>NC_134089.1:11767880-21767880 GCF_000715075.1 Nicotiana tabacum | reverse complement strand
TGCTTACAAGTTAGTTATAGTCGGGTTCCGAATATGGTTTGTAAAATCCGAGCATGAACGCGTATATGGGCAATCGTTTAGATATTACGGGCCCAGGTCCAATGTGCATAACGTGCAACTCGGCCTGTGCCACCCTCATGCCAATTGGGCCTATTCAACTTATTTGATATATGTTTGACATTTATAAAAAAACGGGGGGCTGATATGCAATGTACTGCTTGTCTTAATCAAACCATATTCCTACCAACTTAAAACAGGCCATTTGTTTAAGGAAGTAACTATTGGGTACCTAACATGCTCCTTGACAAAACAATATTGAACTTACAGAACGTGGCTACTACAACATTAATCCCTTTTCATTATAAGCAACACATAGAGTTTTCCAACTAAATGATATATATAAAGGTTTAGTTACATCACAGCTAACTACATAGTTCTATTAGAGAAAGCAAATTATCATGCAGACAACCAATTTTCAATACATTTATAAAGCTAATTCGAGATAACATCAACTCTTCCAATTTTCTTTGTATTCATGCTTCAAATTTCAGCTTACATTGACAGTGTATCAGTCGTGTACCTGGTATAGGAAAGCAAAAGAAGAAGAGGAATGATCAGTGGAAAGCAATAGCACACACAACAACAACAGCAACAGAAAAAGAAGCAACACAAAGACAACACTCAGCAGCAACAAACCCCGCAGTCAGATTTTTGTTATTAACAACAAACCCAAATAAACAAAATCCAGGAATACCCAGTAGGAGAAATCAGCAACAGATTTAAACCCAGCAGGAGACCAGTGAACTTTCAAACCAAACAGAATACCCAAAACAACTCAACTGAAACAATGCTCAATCAAGTAAAGAAACCAGGAAAGCTAAACTAAAATCTGACAGTGTCCCAACACAACAGACCGGTGCACAAAAGCAGTAATTTCTGATTTTTGTCAAACACCCCAGGAAAAACAGCCTCAAACTCCTTAATGTGGAGTTTCAGCTTTAACACTCTATTTCTTCAATTTCTGATGTCCAAACCACTTAAAATTGTCCAGCCTCTAAACTTAACCCTCTTAAAAAAACTGTTTTGCCCTCAACTTCTGTCCAGCTTCTAAATTTTAACTGTCCATCCCTTTCTTAGCCAAGAATAACTCTATTTATAACCTGAAAAAGGACCCCCTAAGGTCTGCCTAGAACTTCACAGCCTCTAGGTCTGCCCATACCCCTTAATCCCCCATGCCTAAATGCCTTTTCTTGATCCCTACTATATTGTTCCCCATGCTTGTCCTATTTGTTTTAATCAAGAGTCATGGGTGTATTATAATACTCACTTAATTCCCATGCTTGTTGTTTTGTTCCCCATTGTCATTAGGTTAATAGTATTTTAATTACCACTTGACATGCTTTTAACTTAACCCCTGATTAAACTCTGTCAAATGCCAAAATTACCCTTAACAATTGCATATTACTGTATTACCCTAACTTTAATAGTCAGTATATAAACCCCTCTGAATTTAGCTAATCACTAACTACTAACTAATCAACTTAAACTCAATACTGATTTTAGGTTGGTCTGTTAGGTTTCTACAACTATACCCAACTCTCAGCCTAAGTTCAGCCAATGATTCAAACTCAATTAAACAAGGGTGCCAATCAAATGGTATGAGTTGGTCATATTGGGAACCAATCCTGACCAACTCAAAACCAATTGATCGAATAGGCAGTTGAGGATGCAAACTAAGATCGAAGCACTACTGCAACGGGCCTATTGATACAAGTCTCACCATAGGTAAGAGGAACAGGCTAGTAATCACATTGAAATGAACAGACTCAGATTTTCTAGTTTTTCAAGTGAACTCAGTTGACGACACTTATTCAATCGACTATATGCACACAATGGATAACAACAAACAGACTAAAACACCAAGACAGAGTGATTCACATCTCTGGGGCAAAACAGGGAACCTAAGTATTAACTGACTATTTGATGATTTTAATCAAGTTGCACACACAGTTCATTACAATAGATTAACAAACGAACAAAAGAATTGACTAAATAAGAGGTCTACTTGAAGATGGACAGAACTGAAAGAAAATGACAGAAAGAATCATCAAATTAGCTAGACATGCTGACAAACACAAATAGAAATTCAAACACTGATAGAAGGGACAAGGAAACTTATCTTGGGAGCTCAAAACAAAACGAACCAGGCTTGAACTCGGACTCGACCATTTTTGGGGTCGAATGGACCTTAATCGAGTGTTCTCAACTGAGAACACTTCGACTAAGGTCGATTAGACCCCACATCGTCTTTCAATTTAGACAGACCTCAACTTTTGGTCTTTTAGGGTTCTTCGTGGTCTGATTTGGGGTTCGTTCAGTTCTGGTCATATTTGAACGGAACCAACAACATTTAGGGTGTGAGGGAGGCCAGGAGGTGTTGTGGTATGAGTTTGGGGTCGGTGGGTGTAGATCTGGTTTTTGCTCGAATCTTCGATTGAAGATTCGAGAAGCTGCAGGGTGATTCGAGGTAAATGGTTAATGGATTCATGTTCAGGGTGGTTGGGTGCATCAGGGGTGTTATTTTGGTAGTCATCGGAGCCGTGGTTGCTGGGTTTACGGTGGGGGAATCCTAAGGCGGCTAGGGTTTGAGAAGGGGGTTCTGGGGACGAAGATGAACAGTGGGCGAGGGGGGGGGGGGTTGGTTTGAGGCGTGGGGTGACGGATTGGGATTTATATACGGGATGGGTGGTTTAATCCTGGCCGCTGGATTAATTAAGATCGATGGCCAGGATTAGGGGAGCTTAACAATACGATGTCGTTTGGTTAAGTAGGGGGTCGGTTTGAACCAGGCAACGAGTCGGGTTCAGGGAATGGGTAAGGGAGATGAGATCCTGGCCATTGGATTGATTTAATCCAATGGCTCCGATTAGAAGGAACCAAAACGACGCCGTTTGAGGCGTCTGGGAGCTTGACCAAATTGGACCGGGTATGGGGTTGATTTGGGCCTGGATTTGGGTCCATATAGGGTGGCCCAATCCCAATTTCCCTTATTTTTACCCATTTTCCTTCTTTATTTTAATTATCAAAATTAAACAAAAATCCTAAATAAGTCATAAAATAAAATTACAAACATATTATTTAACACCTATAATAATTAACACACAATATTAAAAAATAAAATCACACAATGACAAGAAATACACGTGCATATTTTTGTGATTTTATTTTAACCAAATTATGGTTAATTAATTCGTAAATGCACCACTAATTCCTAAATGCATGCAACATGTATTTTTGTATTTTTTAACTATAGCAAGGCGAGCATTTATGGATAGACAATTATAAAAATGTCACACAAATTCCCAAAATTGTACCCGAAGGTAACTTGTTTTATTTCTTTTTCAATTTCTTTTGGATTAGTTTTTGTGAAGCAAAAAATCACGTGCTCACAGCTGCCCCTCTTTGACCGAAAACGCAAAGAGCTTTCGTGCAAAGATGAAGTGAGCAGATACGAGCGATTTTTGCCCTGTTGGAGTACTCCGTGTGAAGCATTTTTTTGAGAAGAAGATTTAACCGAACCTTTGCTTCAAAGGTTTCCTACATATCCCTGGCTAAAAAGGAATAAGGTTAATGTAGTTCGGGAAGTGTTGGTAGCTGGGACTACCATGGGACTGCGATTTGTTGTTACTGCTGCTGCATGCTGTCACTACTGCTTACTGATCTCCTTATTACATCGTGCTTAAAAGAAAAATCAAGAAGCTAGGCTAGATAACGGATTACAAGATCCCATCTATCCTCCATTTGTTCTTGACGCCTTGCTTTCTTGTCGGCTTGCGTCTATTCCAGTGCTTCTTTTCTTTCGAGAACTAACGGGGATGATACTGGCCTTTTGCTTCTCTGAATACCAATTCTCACTGTCTGGCTCTGTCCGCTGGGGATATGGTTTCCTTCATTAAGCTTTTTGCTATGCTGGGAATAATTTGATGTTCAAAAGCCGCTCCTCTCGAGATTTGTCTTATCTTCCTTTTGGCTCATGCGCTTGAGTTTGTGCTGGGATCTCTTGTCGCAACCTTCTGTTTTCTAGTGAGTTGCTGGTTTCAAGACCTGAAAATGCAAAGACTGAAAAATATTCCTCTTGTTATACAGGTGGGCGCTTATCTATCTAAAGCATGAAAATATTCCTCTCATTATATAGGTGGGGCCCTATTCATCTAAGACATAAAAGTATTCCTCTCATTATACAGGTGGACACCTATTTATCTAAGACATAAAAGTATTCCTCTCATTATACAGGTGGGCGCCTATTTATCTAAGACATAAAAATATTCCTCTCATTATACATGTGGGCGCCTATTTAACTAAGACATGAAAATATTCCTCTCATTATACAGGTGGACGCCTATTTAACTAAGACATAAAAGTATTTCTCTCATTATACAGGTGGGCGCCTATTTAACTAAGACATAAAAGTATTCCTCTCATTATACAGGTGGGCGCCTATTCATCTAAGACATAAAAGTATTCCTCTCATTATACAGGTGGGCGCCTATTTAACTAAGACATAAAAATATTCCTCTCATTATACAGGTGGGCGCCTATTTAACTAAGACATGAAAATATTCCTCTCATTATACAGGTGGGCGCCTATTTAACTAAGACATGAAAATATTCCTCTCATTATACAGGTGGGCGCCTATTTAACTAAGACATGAAAATATTCCTCTCATTATACAGGTGGGCGCCTATTTAACTAAGACATGAAAATATTCCTCTCATTATACAGGTGGGCGCCTATTTAACTAAGACATGAAAATATTCCTCTCATTATACAGGTGGGCGCCTATTTAACTAAGACATGAAAATATTCCTCTCATTATACAGGTGGGCGCCTATTTAACTAAGACATGAAAATATTCCTCTCATTATACAGGTGGGCGCCTATTTAACTAAGACATGAAAATATTCCTCTCATTATACAGGTGGGCGCCTATTTAACTAAGACATGAAAATATCTCTCATTATACAGGTGGACGCCTATTTAACTAAGACATGAAAATATTTGAATTTGTTTCCTCGTTCCTCTTCTGCCCCGGTTTGGTGACCTTCCTTGTGGCGTGTCTTTCTGCCATTATCAACCTTTATTTTCCTGTAGAAATCAAAGAAAATTTTGTTAGTTTTAACATGGTGAGTGATCGTGTCACTCCCGCTGGGGGATGATTCTTCCTTTCCCTTTCCCTTGCTCTGTGCTCCCAAAACTGGTTGGGGATGGAGTTGCTTGCTGGGGTTGGTATGTCTGTGGGGGATGGTATTTCTGCCGGGGATGATTTTCCATTTATTCCTTCCCCGCTCTTTTGTTTCAAAACATGCTGTGGGAGTCCTCTTCAACTCCAAAACTACTCTCTTAAAATTTTATTTTCTCCCAGCACTGCAGGGCATAAAATGTTATCACCTGGGGATAATGTTATTGAGGATAGGACTGTTGAGGTTATCTTGTTGCAGATCAATTCTCTCTTCCTCCTTCCTCCTTTCTGCAGTGTCTGACCACCTTGGACCTTGGTCCGTGATCTATCGAAGTTCTGTTGGGGATCTTCTTGGAACTTGGTCCATAAGTCCCTCAACCGTCATTTTCCGCTTTTCTTCATGTCCCCCTAAACTTTCTAGGACAGTTTGTCATTTGGTTTTGCAACAAACGCCTTTTGTCTTATTGCCTTGACTTTGGCCTGTCCCATTCGCATTTTGATTTGTACCATTTTGGCCCCTAGTAGTAAACTTCGAAAAATCCTTCTCAAAACAAATTTCTGGAAAAAGTCTTTAGACAAAGAAATGAAAAAGATAGAAAAGAAGAAAAATCTTTCTGAACAAATGCTGGGGGAGAAGAAAAGGAAAGAACTTATCTGGACGGTATGACTGGTCCCAACGATCATGTCGTGCATTGCGGATTAATCGACCCAGTCTATTTGTATTAATCAATCTTTCTGATGGCCTCTCTTGCTGGGGATAAATAGGTGCCCACCTCTTCGCAAACGCGGATCCTTTTTGCCAATCTATTTTGTCGCCTTATAGTGCCCTTCGAGGGGTTTTCACTAATAAGACTCTCTCCTTTCTCTCAGCTCCCGTCGCCTTATGGTGCATGTGAAGGTTTTCACCGATAAGACTCTCTCGTTTTATTTCTCTCATCTTTCGTCGCCTTATGGTGCCTGTGAAGGTTTTCACCGATAAGACTCTCTCATTTTTCAGCAGGGGATTGGGGTGCTGCCGATATGACTCTCTCCTCCGGAGATTCTTTTCGGCTATCAATTCATTTCTAGTTTATGATCCTCTTCTTTGCTAGGGATCAGTGTATTATTCTCGGCTTCCATTTGCTTGACTTGGCACCTCTCGGATATTGATCGGGAGGTCTTTTTGGACATCGATGTTGGTTTTGTGTAGGGTTAAAAGAAAGGCTGTCAAACATTTAACATAACTTTGATGGGTGAAATGTTACAACTCTTGGAATCAAGCCTTTTGAAACTTTAAAAACATAACTCCTGCCCCAGTTTTCTTGCTTGGGGATTTTTATATTTACACTATGTGGAGCTATGCATACTATGCACACTATGCACATTATGGTGCACTATGACCGAGCCGTGAGGCGCCTACGTATCCTCTTTGAGGAATCAGGTCAAACGTAGTTCCTACTTCCTTTGTTTTCTTATGACCTTTATCTTGTTTTCATTTTTTTTTCATATATTTTTTCATTAGTGACTCCAAAAGAGGGGTATGAAAGAATAAACAAGGCTCAAAAGGGGAAGCGAAGGTTAAAAGTGTTTGGATAGAAGAAAGAATTGCCTCCGTTATTTCATTATCCAATAAGTACCAAGTACAAACAAACGAACCAATAACTATCATAATCAAAGAAATTACGCATAATATCTTTTGACTGCATCAGAATTGATAGCCATGTCGACGCATCTTCCTTCGATATCTGTTAGACATAAAGCGCCATTGGATAACACTCTGGTCACAACATAAGGCCCTTGCCAATTTGGGGTGAACTTGCCTTTTGCTTCGATCTGATGTGGGAGGATCCGTTTCAATACTTGCTGCCCTACTTCAAATTTTCTGGGGCACACCTTCTTATTGTATGCCCTTGCCATTCTTCTCTGATACAACTGGCCATGCCACACTGCTGCTAATCGTTTTTCATCTATTAAGTTCAACTGCTCCAGTCGAGCTTTGACCCATTCATCGTCGTCAATCCCGGCTTCGGCGACAATTCGGAGGGACGGAATTTCTACCTCTGCTGGTATTACTGCTTCAGTTCCATATACCAACAAATAAGGAGTTGCACCTACGGAAGTTCGGACTGTAGTGCAATAACCCAACAAGGCAAAGAGTAATTTTTCATGCCATTGTCTAGATCCTTCTACCATCTTCCTTAGTATCTTCTTGATGTTCTTATTGGCTGCTTCAATTGCTCCATTCGCCTTGGGACAATACGGGGTGGAATTGCGGTGTGTAATCTTAAACTGTTGGCATACCTCCCTCATCAAATTGCTGTTAAGATCTGCACCATTATCCGTGATAATCACTTTTGGGACCCCAAATCTGCAGATGATATAGGAGTGAACAAAATCCACCACTGCCTTCTTGGTTACCGACTTGAAAGTTTTAGCTTCCACCAACTTGGTGAAGTAATCGATGGTCACCAGGATGAACCTATGGCCGTTGGTTGCTGCCGGCTCAATAGGCCCAATGACATCCATGCCCCATGCGACAAATGGCCATGGCGCTGACATTGTATGCAACTCCGTCGGCGGAGAATGGATCAGATCTCCGTGTATCTGACATTGATGGAATTTCCTCACGAAATTGATACAATCATGCTCCATAGTGAGCCAATAGTACCCTGCTCGAAGAATCTTCTTTGCCAATACATATCCGCTCATATGTGGCCCACAAACTCCAGCATGCACCTCCGCCATAACCGTCATGGCTTGACCGACGTCTATACATCTTAGCAATCCCAAGTCTGGGGTTCTTCTGTACAACACTCCTCCACTGAGAAAGAAACCATTTGCCAAACGCCGAATGGCTCTTTTTTGGTCTCCGGTGGCCTGCTCCGGATATATCCCCATCTTGAGGTACTCCTTTATGTCATAAAACCATGGTTCGCCATCCACTTCCTCCTCTACCATGCTGCAATAAACATGCTGATCACGAACCTGAATGTGCAATGGGTCAACATACATTCTGTCGGGGTGGTGTAACATTGATGCTAAGGTGACCAATGCATCGGCAACCTCATTATGAACTCTCGGGATGTGTCTGAATTCCACTGATCGAAATTCCTTGCTCAGATCGTGCAAACATTGTCGATATGGTATGAGTTTCAAATCCCGTGTTTCCCACTCACCCTGAATTTGATGCACCAGGAGGTCCGAGTCTCCCAAGACCAAAACGTCCTGGACATCCATGTCTGCAGCTAGTCGCAGACCCAAAATGCATGCTTCATACTCTGCCATGTTGTTGGTACAATAGAAGCGTAGCTGAGCTGTAACAGGGTAGTGACGTCCTGTTTCAGAAATGAGTACTGCTCCTATTCCAACCCCTTTCACGTTTGCGGCTCCATCAAAGAAAAGCTTCCAGCTTGGTTCCTCGGGTAATTCCAGCTCACCTGTATGCATTACTTCCTCGTCTGGAAAATACGTCCTCAAAGGCTTGTATTCTTCATCAACGGGATTCTCAGCCAGGTGGTCGGCCAGCGCTTGGGCTTTCATGGCCGTCCTCGTCACATAGACGATATCAAACTCTGTGAGCAAAATTTGCCATTTTGCTAACCTCCCTGTAGGCATAGGTTTCTGGAAAATGTACTTTAATGGATCCAAACGGGAGATGAGATAAGTAGTATACGAGGACAAATAGTGTTTCAACTTCTGTGCCACCCAAGTTAGGGCGCAACATGTCCTCTCGAGTTGAGTGTACTTGACCTCATATACTGTAAACTTCTTGCTAAGATAATAAATGGCCCGCTCCTTCCTTCCTGTAATGTCGTGTTGCCCCAACACGCAGCCAAATGAATTCTCCAGGACCGTCAGATAAAGAATTAATGGTCTCCCCGGCTCAGGTGGAACCAACACAGGTGGATTTGACAAATACCCTTTGATCTGGTCGAAGGCTTCTTGACACTCCGTCGTCCAGTCCACCGCAACATCTTTCTTTAGCAGCCGAAATATGGGTTCACAAGTCGCTGTGAGTTGAGCGATGAACCTGCTGATATAATTTAGTCTTCCCAACAGACTCATTACCTCCGTTTTATTCTTTGGCGGTGGCAAATCTTGGATGGATTTGATCTTGGATGGGTCCAACTCAATACCCCGTCATCTGACAATGAATCCTAACAACTTTCTAGATGGAACCCCGAAGGCACATTTGGCCGGGTTAAGCTTAATATCATACCTTCGCAGTCTTTGAAAGAACTTCCTTAAATCTGCTACATGGTCTTCCTGACGCCAAGACTTTATGATCACATCATCTACGTACACTTCAATTTCTTTGCGTGTCATGTCGTGAAACACAGTAGTCATTGCTCACATGTACGTTGCCCCAGCATTCTTCAATCCAAATGGCATTACCCGGTAGCAGTAAGTTCCCCATGGCGTAATGAAAGCCGTCTTTTCCGCATCTTCTTCATCCATTAAGATCTGATAATATCCTGCATAGCAGTCCACAAAGGATCCGATCTCGCGCCCAACGCAATTATCGATCAAGATATGGATGTTGGGCAATGGAAAATTATCCTTAGGACTTGCCTTGTTGAGATTGCGGTAGTCGACACATACCCTAATTTTCCTATCCTTCTTTGGCACTGGTACCACATTGGCCAACCAATCGGGATATCGAGTGACCCGAATAACTTTTGCCTGCAGCTGCTTGGTCACTTCTTCTTTAATCTTCACACTCATATCCGTCTTAAACTTACTCAAATTTTGCTTGATCGGAGGGTATGCCGGGTCAGTGGGCAATTTGTGAACCACTAGATCGGTGCTTAATCCCGGCATATCATCATACGACCATGCAAAAACATCTTTGAACTCAATGAGGGCTTTGATTAATTCCTCCCTGATGTTTGGCTCAATGTGGACGCTGATTTTGGTTTCTCTGACATTATCTGCATCCCCTAGATTTACAGACTCGGTGTCATTCAGATTAGGCTTGGGTTTCTCCTCGAATTGGCACAATTCTCGGTTTATTTCTTCGAAGGCTTCATCCTCGTCATATTCAGACTCATCGTCATAACCGATCTATGGTATAATTAAGTCGGAGTCAGATTGATTTATTAGAGTAGGTCGAAGATCCGTTGTGTATGTCATGTCATTAGAACCAGTAAAAAGAGAAATGTTCAGAAAGAGAAAAGAACAAAACAAAATTAAAATGAGACAGGAAAAGAGAATTTTATTAAAAATACGGGATAACAGGGTTCACACTTTACAAAATAATATGGGATTTGGATTACACCCTTGATTAATCCGAAAAACAAGAAAGCAAAATCAAAGCCTACTACCAGGACTCCCCCCGGGTAGGAAGAGGAGTAACCGTCCAATTGTTGGTTTTGGCCTCAGGCCCCACAAACTGTATGCCTGCTCTGCTGGAACCCTCTCCAACTTCTATCACATGGACATTAGCAAACAGCCTTTCGAGGCTCTGATTCAAATCCCCGTCCATCCCAATCAATGGTCCGAGAATTTTCGGGACCGGTGACCCCTTGGCACTTGCTCTAATAAAGGATTTGGAGAGACGCGGAATTGGTTTGGGAAGAACCCGAACCCTCTTCTTCATTTTCCATGATCGCTTTACATCTACCGCAGTCGGTTTGAACCCCAATCCAAAGGTGTCTAAATTCTTGGGCAAGGAGACAGGTTGAACAATCCCTTGAAGCTCAGCCCCCAGGCCTTTTCCTGTAACAAATCCATTACCCAGCATCTCTGAAACTATCATGACGGTTGCGGAAGCTACCCTGGGGTGTGGAATGCTTTCACCCTCTGTAATCTTGTTTGCTGATACTGCATAAAAAATCTGGTAAACCCAGGGACCTTTGTCACCGTTGGTTTCTATGAAGGGCACAATGACGCCTCCCATGGTGCGCGCAGTGTCTTCCCCATGCAACACGACATCTTGTATGTCCTATTCGAACTTGACCATTTAATGCAAGGTGGATGGCACCGCTTTGGCCGCGTGGATCCACGGTCGTCCCAACAAAAGGTTATAAGATACCACAACATCTAATACCTGGAACTCCATGGTAAACTGGACCGGGCCGATGGTCAACTAAAGTATAATATCCCCCACGGTGGCCGTTCCACTTCCGTCAAATCCTCGGACGCAAATGCTATTCTTGTGGATTCTACCATGGTCGATCTTCAACTGGTTTAGGGTGGATAATGGACAAATATTGGCACTTGAGCCGTTATCCACCAACGCCCGGGTAACTGCCAAATCTTCATATTTGACAGTCAAGTAGAGAGCTTTATTATGTTCTGTGCCCTCCACTGGCAGATCATCATCAGAGAAAGTTACACTGTTTACCTCAAAAATTTTGTTGGCAATCGTTTCAAGGTGGTTTACCGAAATTTCATTGGGCACATGAGCTTCATTCAGTATCTTCATCAGGGCCCGACGATGCTCATCTGAATGAATCAATAATGATAACAACGAGATCTGGGCCGGTGTTTTCTTCAATTGTTCGACCACGGAGTAATCCTGCACTTTCATCTTTTTCAAGAATTCCTCAGCCTCTTCTTCTGACACAGGTTTCTTTGCTACTGCTGGGTTGGACCTTCTCAACTCCACTGGAGCAAAACACCGTCCCGATCGAGTCAGTCCCTGCGCCTCACAACTATCCTCCTCCACTTGCTTTCCTTTGTACATTACCACTGCCTTTTCATACTTCCAAGGCACGACCTTGCTATCAATCACTGGCAATTGGACTACCGGCTTTATGATGGCCGGTTCCCTGCAGACCCCTTTCAACACAACTACGGTGTGGATGATGTCCCCGATACTACCAATTTGGCTGGCTCTGGTTTCTTTGTTGCGGTGGACGGATTCTTCCCTAATATCACCACTAGTTTGACATCTTCCCCCTTCAACTGTACCCCTGCTTCCCCACCGGTCGATTCTTCTTTCGGAGCGGCATGGATCATCATCACCGTCGGTGAGGGTTTCCTCGGCTCTCCTCCCTTGTACACCAACTCGATCATGTGAGCTTCGTGGTGTACTGGTAATGGGTTCTGGTTGATGTTGGGCGCATCCGGCGTCTAGACCTCGATCTTGTTGGCATCAATAAGATCTTGTATTGCATGCCTCAACCTCCAACATTTTTCGGTATCATGCCCTAACATTCCTGAGCAGTACTCGCAGCTTATCGATCGGTCCAAATTTTGGGGTGGGGGATTTGGCTCTCTAGGCTCGAAGAGACTCACCAAACCTAGCTGCCTCAATTTGTGGAACACGGCGGTATAGGTCTCTCCCATCTCAGTAAAAGCTCTATGTCTCTGTAGCCTGTCATTTCTAGCAAGCCTGCCCCAGGAGGGTTCCTGTATGCCCTTGGTGGAGGATAGGGGTGGAGGGTATGTGTTCTGTGGAGGTGGATATGCATTTTGGGGAGCCGGCGCGTGCCATTGCGGGCGAACCGGAGGCTGAGTGTATGTTTGGGCTTGGTGCACGGAGAAATGTGGTTCTTGAGGTGGATAGTAGTGTTGTGGCGGGCTGTATGGATAATTTGGCATGTGGGGTCTGGGTTGGTTGTAGTATGGTTTGCCGGACCTGGACCAACTGTCTGCCTCAACCGTGGCGACTTCTTCTTTCTTCTTCCTTCCAGCGCACCTCCCGTGCCGCTCTGAATAACCTGGGTCGTTGCCTTGAGCGCTGAGTAATTCAGGATTTTATCAGACCTCAGCCCCTCCTCTATCATAACCCCTATCTTTACTACTTCATTGAAGGATTTTCCAACCGTTGTCACCAAGTAACCAAAGTAAGTTGGATCCAGCGTTTGCAGGAAGTAGTCCACCATTTCTCCCTCTCTCATGAGAGGATCAACCCTGGCTGCTTGTTCTCTCCAGCGGAAACCAAACTCACGAAAGCTTTCCCCAGGCTTCTTTCCGGTCCTCAATAGTGTGAGACGGTCAGGGACTATCTTGAGATTGTATTGAAATTGACCCGCAAAAGCCTGCGCTAGATTATCCCAAGTGTACCATCTGCTGGGATCTTGCCTGGTATACCATTCCAATGCCGATCACTCAAGCTTTGACCAAAATAAGCTATCAGTAGCTCATCTTTGCCGCTTGCGCCTCTCATTTTGCTGCAAAACCCCGCAAATGTGCCATAGAATCACCGTGCCCTTCATATAAGTCAAACTTAGGCATCTTGAATCCTGCCGGGAGTTGGACTTCCGGGAAAGGGCATAGATCCTTGTAGGCCACGCTGACCTGGTTGCCCAATCCATGCATGCTTCTGAAGGATTGCTCCAGGCTTTTGAACTTCCTTATTACCTTATCCTGCTCTGGCACCTTAACCGGCTTTTCAATCTCTGCCGGGACCTCCAAGTGTGGATTATAGGTATAGGGTTCTGGTGCATTGAATGTGGGTTCAGAGGGATAGTACTGTGCATCGTGAGCCTGAAACAACGGCTCACTAGTCAATCTTTGCAGTGCGGCTGGTGTGGGTCCCATAAAAGTGGGAACATTTGGTGTTGGGAGATGTTGATGGGGTGGTGGAGCTTAGGAATCATAGGGGCTTCTCTCCTGATAATAGCGGTGATTCGGGAGGCTTGTTGAAGGGCCAGAGTGAGGGTATTCCGGCATATGCCCTGGTGTAAGAGCAGCGGGTGGTTCAGGGCTCTTTTGTACTTTAGCCAAGGCTAACTGCATCGCATTCATCTCTAATCCCATCCTCTCTATCTTCTCCATTGCCTCTTTCAGCAACTGGCTTACTGGCCTTTCTTCTTCAGCACTATTTTCTGAAGTAGTCATGATTATCGGTACAGGTCCCTTGGATCTGGTTTGATAAGGATGTGCTGCCAGAACGGTTTAACAACTAACTGTCTGGTATAGGAAAACAACTAACTTGTTAGCGTTAGAGTTTAACAGATTTGGTAATAGCACATTGGGGATGCAATGCTCCTAAGCAGTTAACCATTTCTAACATGTTTTTGCTCCAACCACATGCGTCATCCCGGCTTGCTTTATTTGTACCTTTAAAGTGTTTTGGGAAACCCCCCGTTTTTCTCTCTATTATTCTTTTCTTTTTTCCTTCTCTCTTTTTCCTATTCTTTCTTTCTTCTTTTTTTTTCTTTTTCTTTCTTTTTAATGGCGGTCGAATCTTATGTGGATTGCCTACGTATCACGTCCCCGCATGAATCAGACCGGGCGTAGTTCTGCCACAAAGTAAAGACGCATTTTTTTTGGAATCATTCAATTTATCACCAAAATTTGCTATTACAAACTACTGATTTCAAACGAAGAAATAGCAACAATACCGGTTCCAAATTTCTTAACCTGACTTAAAAAAACAACATATTGGAAGACAATGGACCCATAAAGCCAACAAACAAGACTCAAACTAGGGATACATTAAAGATTTCAACTTAGGTGCTCGCGAGGCATCGTTCGGCCTTTCCGCGGGCTTTGGTGTAAGACCTCTTTGTAAGCTTTTCAACTCATTCATGATCAGGTGAACACAGCCCATGACGGAGGCGAGTAGGGTATCATGAGGCATCTGCTCACATGCCAAGCATCTCATGTAAATGTAGTGCCCAATCTCGTCAATCCTCCCCCGGATGTTGTCCCTTTCCCTGAATAATTGCTCTATTTGCCGGTTTTTCAATCCCAGTGCTTGAGCATTGTCGGCGAGTCGATCCTAGAACCTCTCCATTTGTTTTTCCATTCTGGCCATCACATCATAACAGCGCCTTCTGTCAGCTTGGGCATCTCGGGCTTGTTTAAGGATCCGCTCCCGAAGAGTGGAGTTGGTTTCTCTTAACAGTCTGATACTTATTTCAGAATCCCTTATGACTTGTTGCAGATTCTTCCTCCGGGCCATTGTACCTTTTGCCCATCTGACCCGCATTCTCGCTATGCAAGCTTCAGATCTCTCCAAGTCCTCTCGGCTTTTGCTAACCCGAATCCTCAGCTCTGCTATCAACCTCTCATTGGACCGATTTTTCTGTTGGTCACCGGCATTCTTTCTGTCTTGGCGGATTCGGGCTCTCAGGGCCTTGTTTTCTTGAGTCAACTTGCTTTTCTCCCCTGTATCAGCATCAATTTGCAAGCTGCTTTGGTATTTAAGCCCCTCAATTTGCTGTTTTAGTTTGCCAATCTCGACCCGATATTCTTTCTCTTTGGCTAGCCAACCCCATTGTGCTTGCGATGATTCTACAAAGTCTTGGACGTGAGCTCTCTTAGTTGGTCTCTGGTGCTCAAGCTCTCTTCTGTACCATGTGAGGTATTTTGGCGACACTTCGCCCTTGGCCCGATCTTGTACACAAGTATCTACTTTCAAGGTTTGACATTCATTCCAAATTCTCCGAACGACTGCTTTAGGGAACTGCCCACCAGGCCCAATTTTGACCACCCGGCTACTGAGATCCTCTTCCTTTGGGACTATTTGACATCGCCCCAACTGCCTCAATACTCTGTATGGTGCATAGGGCTGGATACGTTGGAGACCCATCAACAACGAATGAGATTCGACGGCTGACATGTGTATGATCTCATCTATGGGTAGCCACCCAAATGCCCATTCTATCTGGTTTGCTGAGACGGAACGCAACATAGTGACCCATTCAGCGACCCCTTCTGGCAGGCTGAACCCGTCGACCCTTATGGAAAACTCTTCTATACAAGTCTTTTGTGATGACCCATATTTCAGAAACTGAGGGAGATGACATAGGTGCTCTATCATCCACATTTGCAGTAATATATTGCAACCCTCAAAGAAACCTCCTCCGGTTTTGCAAACAGTGAGAGCGCGAAAGATGTCTGCTATTATCATCGGTGCCAGAGTGCTGTTGTCTTGTTTGAGCAAAGTGCTGACGACCCCAGCGATTTGTATGTTAATTTTCCCATCCTTTCTAGGGAATACCAGAAAACCCAGAAAGGCTACCATAAAAGCAATACACCTATGTCTTTCCCATTTCAGCCGGCTTTCCCCGCTGCAGATCTTACTCTCGGGATTGTTGAACCCTCCAAGATGACCGTACCTGTCGTACAGGAATGCCAAACTACAAAACCCTTCTGATAACTCTGGGTTGTGTACAGTTCTGCGGATCTTCACGGTGTCTAGGAATCTGTGTACGGTCACGGTCCTTGGTGCAATAATATACTGTCCTCTCATAGGGATTTTAGGACGTCCGATGTACCCTGCCAGTTCCTCTAGCGTTGGTGTGAGCTCAAAGTCTGAGAAATGAAACACATTGTGTGTTGGGTCCCAAAATGCAATTAAAGCCCTTATAATGTCCCCTCGCGGATCGATGTCCAGTAATCCAACCAAGTTTCCTAAGTATGTCTTGACTGTATCTCGCCCTGATTCTTCCAAATCGTTCCACCACATGCGTAAGCCCAAAGGGACTCTGTTTATAATGGCCCCAGATGAACTCTTACTCGTGCTCATTCTGCACATTTATTAAGGTAATTTAGACAAAAGCAAAATTTTTTATTTTGACTCCAAAACTATTTTTCCCGTTTTCCTTAATCTTGAGAAAAGAAAGACTGATTTTCCAAATACGGCCTTTCAGCTCTTCAGGGATGAAGATTTTAAGGCTGTGGGGTTTTAACCAGCCAAAAGGTAAGAAAAATGGCTAAAAGCGGCTGTTTGTGCAAAGACAGCCTTCCGGCGTCCCTTTTGGAAACATTCGGCTATTTTCGCAAAAAAATGGCATCACCTAACTCTTTTATGAAAGCAGCAATATTTTGTCATCATTTTTTTTTATATTTTTTTTTTGCAAAAATAGGAAGTTGGACCCGATAAGGGTTGCCTACGTATCTCACATCCGGTGAGAATCAAACCGACGTAGTTCGGGTAAGAAAAATTAATTAAATCGCGAATCCAATTTTCTTTCTTCGAAAAATCAAAATTCTGGCAGAGTTCTCACATTATTTGGACATTGGTTTTTTCTTAAATGAGCAGCTCTCACTTTTTTTTCAAAATTCCCGTTTTCACCCACCGGTCAACATGCAAATTCGAAGCAAATTAAATGCGCCAACAAACAAGATGCAGCAGGATGGTTTTTTTGTTCCAGGTTGCTTTTCCTAGACGGGCCTAACCCCTGTGTTGAGCCCCCTAAGTCAAATGCAACGTGATGCAAATAAACGTTTCCTACTAGGGATCCGGCATGAAGTCATGTTTTACTAAGTTTCAAAACTGGGTTTTGTTCTAGACCTGGCTTACCCGAGCGGACAACTCGGGTCGAGGAGGGAGCTACGTACCGGGGGCCCGCGGGATCGTCCGTCTTTGTAACTTATCCGAGCCTCTTTTTACTTGGGCATGACACTAACAGAATAGGGAGTCTCAAACCAGTGAGCAGCCTCCCCGAAGGTAAGAAGAGAAGGGTTCGACATAGTTTATATGTACAGTCAAATAATATCAAAGCGGTAACACATATCATCGGCATATGAAGCACATATCTCATGATAATATCAGATAATAAACAAAGCCAAAAACAACATTTATTCTAAGCTCGAATTTCTAACCCTGAACCGGTGGTTCTTGTAAAAGTCCCCAGCAGAGTCGCCAGAGCTGTCACACCTCCTTTTTCCGCCCCCGCAAGGGTGAAGGAGTTTTTCCAATTAAAGGACAATCGAAACAGGATTTATTCATTTATTCAGAGTCGCCGCTTGGGAGATTTAGGGTATCCCAAGTCACCAATTTAATCCCGGATCGAGGAAAATAATGACTCTGTATTATAGTCTGCGAACCAGAAATCCGGATAAAGAATTTTGTTAACCCGGGAGAAGGTGTTAGACATTCCAGAGTTCTGTGGTTCTAGCACGGTCGCTAAGCTGTCATGTTCGGCTTGATTATCTGATTTTATACAAATATGAACTAATGTGCAGATTTTAACTCTTTACCGCTGCTTTCATTATTATTTATTATTATTTTACACGGAATTGCAACGTTGTGAAAATGTATCTCGAATCGCGTCACAATCAATGTACCCGTGGTCGTCGACACACTTTGACTCCGTTGAGATTTGGATTTGGGTCACATAAATGTGCACCCGAGTTTAAGAAAATTAAATTATTAAAGGCGCGCCTAAAGTGACTAGCATATCATTTACTTTGGGTAGGGCCGTGAAATCTTGCTAAACGGTCCATCCCGAAGTCTAAGCAATTTTAAGCAAACATTTACTAAGGGCCCCACGATTTTGTATTTTTATTCGGCGAGGCTCATCTCATTCTTATTTTTAAAAGGAAATTGCAACGTCATGGGCATGCATCTCGAACCACGTCACAATCAATGTACCCGTGATTAGAGACACATTTCGACTCCGCTGAGATTTGGATTTGGGTCGCATAAATGCACACCCGAATTTAAGAAAGTAAGATTAATTAAGACGCGTCCCAAAGAACTAGCATGTTGTTATTTTGGGTAAGGCCGTGGAGTTCGCTAAGCGGCCTATCCCGAGTTCTAAGTACTTAACACATACATTTTTGTGAGGGCCCCGCAGTCTGTGCGTTTTATCTGGCGAGGCTCGTCTCATTTTTAGTTAAAAGGTCGTCCTATAGTGGCTATGTTTTCTATTGAGTTTATTTCTAATAATGAAAGAAGAAGAACGATCCAACTTTATTTACATGCTTACAAGTTAGTTATAGTTGGGTTCCGAATATGGTTTGTAAAATCCGAGCATGAAGGCGTATATGGGCAGTCGTTTAGATATTACGGGCCCAGGTCCAATGTGCATAACGTGCAACTCGGCCTGGGCCACCCTCATGCCGATTGGGCCTATTCAACTTATTTAATATATGTTTGACATTTATAAAAAAAAAGGGGGGGGCTGATATGCAATGTACTGCTTGTCTTAATCAAACCATATTCCTACCAACTTAAAACAGGCCATTTGTTTAAGGAAGTAACTATTGGGTACCTAACATGCTCCTTGACAAAACAATATTGAACTTACAGAACGTGGCTACTACAACATTAATCCCTTTTCATTATAAGCAACACATAGAGTTTTCCAACTAAATGATATGTATAAAGGTTCAGTTACATCATAGCTAACTACATAGTTCTATTAGAGAAAGCTAATTATCATGTAGACAACCAATTTTCAATACATTTCTAAATCTAATTCGAGATAACTTCAACTCTTCCAATTTTCTTTGTATTCATGCTTAAAATTTCAGCTTACATTGACAGTGTATCAATCGTGTACCTGGTATAGGAAAGCAAAAGAAGAAGAGGAATGATCAGTGGAAAGCAGTAGCACACGCAACAACAGCAGCAATAGAAAAAGCAGCAACACAAAGACAACATTCAGCAGCAACAAACCCCGCAGTCAGATTTTTGTTATTAACAGCAAACCCAAACAAACAAAATCCAGGAATACCCAGTAGGAGAAACCAACAACAGATTTAAACCCAGCAATAGACCAGTGAACTTTCAGACCAAACAGAAAACCCAAAACAACTCAACTGAAACAGTGCTCAATCAAGTAAAGAAACCAGGAAAGCTAAACTGAAATCCGATAGTGTCCCAACACAACAGACTGGTGCACGAAAGCAGTAATTTCTGATTTTTGTCAAACACCCCAGGAAAAACAGCCTCAAACTCCTTAATGTGGAGTTTTAGCTTTAACACTCTATTTCTCTCAATTTCTGATGTCCAAACCACTTAAAATTGTCCAGCCTCTAAACTTAACCCTCTTAAAAAAACTGTTTTGCCCTCAACTTCTGTCCAGCTTCTAAATTTTAACTGTCCAGCCCCTTTCTTAGCCAAGAATAACTCTATTTATAACCTGAAAAAGGACCCCCTAAGGTCTGCCTAGAACTTCACAGCCTCTAGGTCTGCCCATACCCCTTAATCCCCCATGCCTAAATGCCTTTTCTTGATCCCTACTATATTGTTCCCCATGCTTGTCCTATTTGTTTTAATCAAGAGTCATGAGTGTATTATAATACTCACTTAATTCCCATGCTTGTTGTTTTATTCCCCGTTGTCATTAGGTTAATAGTTTTTTAATTACCGCTTGACATGCTTTTAACATAACCCCTGATTAAACTCTGTCAAATGCCAAAATTACCCTTAATAATTGCATATTACTGTATTACCCTAACTTTAATAGTCAGTATATAAACCCCTCTGAATTTAGTTAATCACTGACTACTAACTAATCAACTTAAACTCAATACTAACTTTAGGTTGGTCTGTTAGGTTTCTACAGCTATACCCAACTCTCAGCCTAAGTTCAGCCAATGATTCAAACTCAATCAAACAAGGGTGCCAATAAAATGGTATGAGTTGGTCATATTGGGAGCCAATCCTGACCAACTCAAAACCAATTGATCCAATAGGCAGTTGAGAATGCAAACTAAGATCGAAGCACTACTGCAACAGGCTTATTGATACAAGTCTCACCATAGGTAAGAGGAACAGGCTAGTAATCACATTGAAATGAGCAGACTCAGATTTTCTAGTTTTTCAAGTGAACTCAGTTGACGACACTTATTCAATCGACTATATGCACACAATGGATAACAACAAACAGACTAAAACACCAAGACAGAGTGATTCACATCTCTGGGGTAAAACAGGGAACCTAAGTATTAACTGACTATTTGAAGATTTTAATCAAGTTGCACACACAGTTCATCACAATAGATTAACAAACGAACAAAAGAATTGACTAAATAAGAGGTCTACTTGAAGCTGAAAGAAAATGACAAAAAGAATCATCAAATTAGCTAGACATGCTGACAAACACAAATAGAAATTCAAACACTGACAGAAGGGACAAGGAAACTTATCTTGGGAGCTCAAAACAAAACGAACCAGGCTTGAACTCAGACTCGACCATTTTTGGGGTCGAATGGACCTTAATCGAGTGTTCTCAACTGAGAACATTTCGACTAAGGTCGATTAGACCCCACATCGTCTTTCAATTCGGACAGACTTCAACTTTTGGTCTTTTTAGGGTTCTTCGTGGTCTGATTTGGAGTTCGTTCAGTTCTGGTCAGATTTGAATGGAACCAAGAGCGTTTAGGGTGTGAGGGAGGCCAGGAGGTGTTGTGGTATGAGTTTGGGGTTGGTGGGTGTAGATATGGTTTTTGCTCAAATCTTTGATTGAAGATTCGAGAAGCTGCAGGGTTATTCGAGGTAAATGGTTAATGGATTCATGTTCAGGGTGGTTGGGTGCATCAGGGGTGTTATTTTTGTAGTCATCGGAGCCGTGGTTGCTGGGTTTACGGTGGGGGAATCCTAAGGCGTCTAGGGTTTGAGAGGGGGGTTCTGGGGACGAAGATGAACAGTGGGCGAGGGGGGGTTGGTTTGGTTTGGGGCGTGGGGTGATGGATTGGGATTTATATACGGGATGGGTGGTTTAATCCTGGCCGATGGATCAATCAAGATCAATGGCCAGGATTAGGGGAGCTTAACAATACAATGTCGTTTGGTTAAGTAGGGGGGGTCGGTTCGAATCGGGCAACGGGTTGGGTTTAGGGAACGGGTAAGGGAGGTGAGATCCTGGCCGTTGGATTGATTTAATCCAACGGCTCCGATTAAAAGGAACAAAACAACGCCGTTTGAGGCGTCTGGGAGCTTGACCAAATTGGATCGGGTATGGGGTTGATTTGGGCCTAGATTTGGGTCCATCTAGGGTGGCCCAACCCCGATTTCCCTTATTCTTACCCATTTTCCTTCTTTCTTTTAATTATCAAAATTAAACAAAATCCTAAATAAGTCATAAAATCAAAAAATAAAATTACATACATATTATTTAACACCTATAATAATTAACATACAATATTAAAAAATAAAATCACACAATGACAAGAAATACACGTGCATATTTTTGTGATTTTCTTTTAACCAAATTATGGTTAATTAATTCGTAAATGCACCACTAATTCCTAAATGCATGCAATATGTATTTTTGTATTTTTTTAACTATAGCAAGGTGAGCATTTACGGATAGACAATTATGAAAATATCACACAAATTCCCAAAATTGTACCCGAAGGTAACTTGTTTTATTTCTTTTTCGATTTCTTTTGGAGTAGTTTCCGTGAAGCAAAAAATCACGTGCTCACACCATAGAAGCAGAGGTTTGACCTCAAATGCGGTACCACAGAAGCGGTTGGTGAGTCGCAGATGCGACAATGTCTGGGCAAAATGTATATAAGCTTGCCTTCGCGATTTTTGGAAGGTTTTCACGATTTTGACTTCGGCTTGAGAGCTTTTGGACGATTTGGAAGGGAGATTTCAAGGGAACTTCGTTAAGGTAAAGATTTTGGACCTAAAACACATTTCTATGGTAGTATTTCATGGATTAAGACTGAAATTAAAGGAATTAAATGGCTAAAAATTGAAGAACTAGGGCTTGGAAACTTAGACCTTTAATTGAGGATTTGAAGGTCCATTTGGGGTCGGATTTGAGAACTTTTGATATGTATGAACTCGGGGGGGAGATAGGAATCTATTGATGCAAAAATTATTGAATTCCGAGACGTGGGCCCGGGGGTCGGGTTTTGGTAATTTCAGGATTTGTGTAGTATTTTGATTATTTTTGCTTGGGCTTCGTTACCTTAGCCTATTTTAACGTCCTTGTTCTGATTTTGGATAGATTCGACGTGGGTGGAGGTCGATTCGAGGGGAAAGGGCATCACGAGCTAGAGATTTGACCGGTTCGATGTGAGTATTGATTGTAAATGATGTTCTGAGGGTTTGAAACCTCGGATTGCACATCATAGTGCTATATTGAGGTGAGACACACGCTTGATGACGAGCGTGGGGTCGTGCACTATTGGGATTGTGACTTGGTCCGTCCCGATTAATGATTTTACCGCGTATTTGATTGAAAACTATTTGCTATCATCATTATTTAGGCTGAATGCCATATTTGGGCCTAGTGCCAACTACTTGAACCCTTCGGGGATTTTTATTGATATTTCCTCACTGTTTTGACTTTATACTTGAACTCAGTCATGTTATTTTCCACCGTTTTACTATTCAGACATGTTTACTTAGTTTTAATACTTAAATGATATTTTAAATGATGTTTGGGCTAAGAAACCTTGTTTTACTATTGCCCGAAGGGCTTGTGAGGATTTTTGACTGAGTAAGGCCGAGGGCCTATGTTTTGAGGAAACACTGATACTGATTTAAGGCCGAGGGCCTGAGATATGTACTCCATGAGGTGGCTTGATCGATATGAGGCTGAGGGCCTAGTTTGATGCCACGAGATGGCTTGTTATTGCGCTTGGGTCGTAAGGGGCCCCTCCAGGAGTCTGCACACCCCCAGTGAGCGCGGATACCCATTGTGATGTGAGATTGAGCCCGAGGAGGCTGATATTGTTCTTAGATGTTGCCCGAGGAGCGGATATTTTGATACTATGCCCGAGGGGCGAACTTTTATTTGTTTAATTTACATTAATTACCTGTCAATTACTTGTTTACTTGTTGAAAGAGGATTTTACTTGATTTTTCACTGGTATACTGTTTTTAGATGATTTTACTGCTTCATTATAGAATGCCTTGTGCCCTATGTATTTTCTTACTTTCAGTCGTTATTTACATTTATTACTCACTGAGTTGGAGTACTCACTTTACTCCCTACACCCCATGTGCAGATTTAGGCGTAGCTGGTCCCGCTCCTGAGTGCTGATTCATTCCAGCTTCAGGCGGATTTTCGAGGAGTCTTTAGGTAGCTGTTGGCGTTCGCAGCCTAGAGCTCCTCCCTATCTCTTTCCTTTATGTCCTTAGTTCCGTATTTAAACTCTGTAGTTACATTTGAGGACTTAGTGTTGTTAGATGCTCGTGACTTGTGACACCCCGGTTAGGGCTGTGTCAGATTGTATTTCCGCATTTTATCGAGATTTTTCCGCTATTTAGTATATTTAAATCATGGTTAGACTATTTTTTTATGTTGGTTAACTACTTAAAAATGTGAATTGGATTTAAGTGGCTAGCCTTGTCTTCACGAGAGGCGTCATCAGGATCGGGTTCGGGGTTATGATCGTGACAAATGTCATGCAATAACAAAGTTCGACTTTAATGGCACCACTCATTATAAGTTAAGTTTGTGGATGACTTATTCTTTCTAAGATTAAGAGGTATAATTTTTTAGAAAAATTAGAATTATAACATAGCTAAGTGTAATAAAGAAAAATCATTAATAAATAAATAAAATTATGTAGAAACATACAATTCTCAGCTCCCTTGAGAATTGTAGAGTTTAATTATACCCCCTCAATTACACCCAATTACATGCTCATTAAGTAATTACTTGGTCACACAAACATGCCAAAACTGCATGATTACACCTAATTACATCTAAATTCAATTACATGGTGGCTTTCCAAACAGGCCCTAAAAGAAGAAAAAAAATTCAATGAACTTTTTGATTGACCTCCTTTTCTTTTTTACTAATAATCAGTCAGGTGAGTTGTAATATTGTATTTGATTGATTTTAATTTCTTTTGTCAATTTTAAAGTTCTTCAAATCATCTTCTATCAGTGTCATGACCCAAAACTCAACATGTCGTGATGACGCCTATCATGGTACTAGGCAAGCCGACCAGTCAGACAGTTCCAACACTTTCAAATTTAAGATATGCTAAAACAAATTTAAATAAATAAAAGTCTCATCAAAATGATAAAACCATCGCAACTCAATACAAAGTCCCAAAACTGGAGTGTCACTGAGTGCATGAACATCTATACAAATACAGAGTCCGAGTCACTGTCTAAACAATTGAAATTGAATAAGTAAAAATTGAGGGATACGGGAGGAGAGTCAAGGTCTACGGACGCCTGTGCAACTACCCCGAAAATCTTTAAAAGACTGAACAACTCTGAGAATTAGTAACCACCGTGTCCGAAAACACTTAGATTTACACACGAAGTGCAGGGTGTAGCGTGAGTACAACTAACTCAGTAAGTAACAAGTCTAACTGTTGGTCTAAAAGCAGTGGCGAGCTTCACAGGTATAGTTCAATTGCAGAAATACAGTACAGAAATGTAGACATGCTCTCAAGTTTAATAGTTAAAGCCCAAACAGGTAAGATATGTCAAGTACAACTGAAAAAAAGAAATGATTCATCTTGATATCAACATGTCAGATACATATGCCAACCGAAGTACAAATAGTGATGAAATTATATGCATACTCTTAGAGTATCAATCACTCAGTCCTCCCATTCACTTGATCCTTACAGTGACTCAATCTTTCCAATCGCTCGGTACTCGCACTCGCACTTAGCAGGTACCAGCGCTCATTATGGGTGTGCAGACTCTGGAGGGGAAAATATAGCCCAAGCGCTATAATAAGCCAATCATGGCATGAATCAATAACACATGTTGCGGCGTGTAGCCCGATCCTATAGATATCCTCACAATCAGGCCCTCTTCCTCACCGAGTCATCAATCTCTCTAGTCTCTCAGGCTCACAAGAATTTTGATAAACAACTCAAATAAATATGATATGATGTATCAAAAAATGATAACAGATACTTAGATATGATATGCAAATAATAGCTGTGACTAAGTGCATGATTTCAAATTAAGAAAATAATTAAACATGTAATGCAGCCTCTGTGGGTCCCAACAGTACCAGCATATAGCCTAAGCATGATTTCTAACATGACTTGCAGCTCAATTTCTCTAACACATGGAGAATATACGGTTAACAACAAGATTTTTCAACTATACAGTTCCATGGAATTGACCAAATCACAATTCCTACCGTGCACGCCCACACGCCCGTCACCTAACATGTATGTCACCTCAACACCTATCATATAACACGAAATTCAGGGTTTCATACCCTCAGAATCAAGTTTAGAAGTGTTACTTACCTCAACCCGTGCAAATCCCTACTCCAATAAGCCCCTTGCCTCGCGAAACGGCCTCCAAATACCTCAAATCTAGCCACAAACAGTTCGATACAATCAACACGAGCTAAAGGAATTAATTCCATAAGAAAATACTAAGTTCTTAATCAAAAGTCAAAAAATCAACTTAAAAGTCGACCCCCGGGCTCACGTCTTAGAATCCATTAAAAGTCACAAAATTTGGAAGCCCATTCAACGACGAGTCCAACCATACCAAAATTACCAAATTCCGATACCAAATCACCACTCAATTCCCCAAATTAAACTCTCCAAATCCCTAGCCTCAAACTCCCAAGTTTCACCTCAAAAACACACAAACTAGGAGGACAATTTGATGATAGTCTATAATTACATATTTTAGTCGCTTATTACACTCTAATTTACTGCACTTTAATTGAGTTTGAGCTTTAATCGCTAGTGTTTTGCACTAATTGTGTGTTTTATGCCTTGTAGGAGTGATTTCGAGCTATGTAGATGTTATGAAATAAATTCAAGTGATTTGGAGCTTTGAAGTCTGAGTAAAAGCCCAAGAAATTAATCTGGGATCGTGTTCGGGGATCAACGGATGATAGTTAAGAACGAACGACAAATCGAGTAGGCATATTGTACACTGTCTAGTAAAATGCACATAACTTTTCTCTCAGAACTTCATTTGGGCTCCATAATATATGGTTGGAAAGCTAACGCAAAGAGCTACAACTTTCATATTTTAAGTTTTTTAGATTCCAAATATAACAGGGTGAAAAGTGGGGCAGAACACTGGTCAATATGCGCGGCCCATTCATGGTTGATCCGCGGCCGCGCACGTCTATC
The DNA here is from genome assembly GCF_000715075.1 of Nicotiana tabacum. Lineage (NCBI taxonomy): Eukaryota > Viridiplantae > Streptophyta > Magnoliopsida > Solanales > Solanaceae > Nicotiana > Nicotiana tabacum. Next base: position 21,740,983 of record NC_134089.1, on the reverse strand, counting down.
CAGGAAAAGTGTCCTTTTTTGCATAAGAGAAGGTATAACTATTTGGGCCCGACCCTACTTGGTATATATACATGGAAGAACGATATTTTAAGGACTTTTGATATAATTTAGACCTAAGGAGGCAAGAACACACTAGGATCAAGGCAGAGAATTATTCTACGAGTTTTTCACTTCCTTCTTCCTATTTCCATGATTGGTTATGAATTCAAGTATTGTAGTTATGCATACTATTATGAATAACTAATTTGTTATCTAGGGTTTTGATGGAACCTATTGGAGGATGATTTTCCTGTTACGTTAATATAGATTTGTTGTAGCTTTTTCTCTATTTGTTCAACTACGTTATTATTGTGGTTGGTTGAAGAGCTCTCAATCGACTGTGCCTTTTTAGTGTGTATTACTCGGGAGAGAGTATATATTTAGGTAGTTGTTGAACAACATCACTCCTAACGTATATGAGGGATCAATATGGAGGGTTTAAAAGTGGTATTAGGGATAACGAAACCTTGGTGCGATCCGAGTGAGCCAGGTTCACCAATGTTTTCTAGGACCTTCTCACCAAGGAACCAGGTTCCTCTGGTGTTTCCTCTTCAACTTCTACCACAGGGACATCTTTATCGCACACTACTACATTGTTTTTCACCAGTCTACTCCTTTTCTTTTGACTACTCTTTCTTCTTTTTTGAAGGGCAAAATCATAAGCTACCTTTGCCTGTAACCTTGTAGTAGGTCACTTAGTAGAAGACTCGGGGGTGATCACTTCCTTTCGCTTGACTAGGAATGCATCAAGAGGAGTGTTGTCTTGATCCTCCTCTTCACTAGACCTCGTCTCAGGCTTTAGAATTTCCAAGGGCTCAACAACAAATACAAGAGCAGAATTGGCCTGGGAGTGAGAATCCTAACATGTTTCCTCCGGAGAGGGGTTAGGTTCCTCACGAGAGAGCCCAGTAGTTTCTGCTAGAGCAGAGCCCTCAACAGTCACCAGGACTCCTTCTTCCCCCATACCTTGTATCTCGTTCCTCTGAAAAATTATCTCATGTAGGATGCCGTCAGCAGATACCACAAAGATGGTCATGGCATTTTCTTCCTCAATAGGCTCCATTTCCACCACTGAATTTGTAGCAACAATGGCGGAAACCTCTGCGACCTCAGGACTTTGACCATGTTCTCTACTTTTTCTTTGATCAATGGGAACCTCAGAAAATAGAGAGGAAGGATCAACAATTTTAAGGGTTTCTGGGATGGAGAGAGATGGGGAATCTGGGTTAGGGGTGATTTCAGAGTTGAGAGCAGGAGTGGCTACAGAGGACTCGGTGGGGATGGAGGACTCCATGGGGTTTCAGTATTAGAGACGACTGATGTAGGGATTTGAAGTTTGTGTCAGCCATTGAAGAGATGGAGAGAAGGTGCTTTGGAGAAGTTATAATGGAGGACTTATGGTTTATGAAGAAAAGAGAATGGTTTTAATAAGAGTGGATAATTATGAAGAGAGAGATAGGAAACAGTTCTGAAATGGCGGTTATGCTTGGAGAATTGCAACGTTTCAAAGGGAGATGGAACGATTTGAAGTGAAGGGACGTGAAAGCAAGGTCTGAAAAGGTGGATGACATGGCAGTTGATATTTGTACCTTTCAAGATGTGTATTAAAGAATGCACAGAACTACTGACCTTTGGTATAAGAACCAGGTTCTTGACATGTTATTTGAAAATATCAATCCTCTTTCATCATCCATGCACTGCATCTACAACTTCTATACTCATCATGCATGTTTACCTGCAATGGTATTGAAGTGAGTTAGACTTGGCCAGAAAATACTTTAGCTAGTTTTACCTGAAGGTGATTTTAATAGCCAATGGATGAGGAATCAAGTGCTCAATTGGGCTTCAAAATCCCCAGCTTCACCCTGTTTCTTTCAAAATGTTCCCTACCCAATGCTTTGGTGAAGATATCTGCAATTTGGTCTTCTGTGCTGCAGAACTTCATACAGATCAACCCTTTTTCCACATTGTCCCTCAGAAAATGATGCCTCACATCAGTGTGCTTGGTCCTTTTGTGTTGAACTAGATTCTTAGCCATGTTGAGTGCACTGGTGGTATCACATAGAAGAGGCACACAATCAGTAAATACCCCAAAATCCTCCAGTTACTGCTTAATCCATAGGAGTTGAGCACAGCAGGATGCTGCAACTACATATTCTGCTTCAGTTGTTGAAAGAGCCACTGAGTTTTGGTTCCCTGTGACCCAAAAGATGAGACATGATCCTAGAAAGTGAGCCATTCCAGAAGTGTTTTTTCTGTCCATAAGATAACCTGCATAGTCGGCATCAACATACCTAGTGAAATTAAAACTGTCACCTGAGGGGTAATACAGGACCAAGTCGTGTGTTCCCTTAAGGTATCTCAAAATTCTTGGCAGCCTTCAAGTGAGATTCCTTGGGATATGATTTTGGGTTCTATCTAGGATAGAAATACCGAAAGGACTAGGGAATTTTTGGCTTTTGATCTTATCTGAATCCAGAATCAAGGGGGGTGATTATGCTATCAAGTGGATGGGAGCTTTTTTATTTCCATATGGGGACTGAAGTTTGATTAGTAGAGGAATTGGGTAAATTAAGTGGATTTCCCTACACTCCTTGTTCTGCTACTTGTGGAGTACCTTGCACTACATCTCTAACTCTTTCTTAAGCTTTTACTAGGTTGTCACGACCCTAAACCCGGACCCGATCGTGATGGCGCCTCTCGTGAAGACAAGGCCAACCAACTATTCCCAATTCGATGTTAACCAGTTAAACAACAAGAAAACAGTCTAAAACATGATTTAATAATACTAAGTAGCAGATAATATCATAAATATGCGGAAAGACACCCAACACAACCCAATACCAGGGTGTCACTAGTCATGAGCATCTATAAATCCTACTACAAATCCGATAAGTCTATAAACTATTACAATTGTCTGATCAGAAATAGAAATGATAAAGAGGGAGAAACACGGGTCTGCGGACGTCAAGCAGCTACCTCGTGAACTCCGAATGTCTGCCAGGAGCTCTCAACTCGCACTGGCAGGATCAGCAACGCCTGAATCTGCACACAGGGGTGCATGAAGAAAAGTTAGTACTCCAACTCAGTGAGTAACAAATGTAAATAAAGACTAAAAGCAAGAAATCATGTAAGTCACAAAACATTCTATAATGAAGCAGTAAAACCATTTAAAATCAGTGAAAGATAGGTAAAATCCTTTAACTCAAGTGAAGTTTCATGAAAAGCCTGTTTCAATAATTAAGCAGGTAATGGACAGTTAATTATGAAAAGTAAACACATAAAGGCTCGCCCCTCGGGCACAGTATCAACAAATCCGCCCCTCAGGCATTATCTTAGAATAGTACCAGCCCCTCGGGCAATCACATAGAACAATACCAGCCCCTGGAGCTCAATATCACGTCACAATGGGTACCCGCTGTAAGCACGTGATTTTTGCCTCACGGACGATCGCTCCAAAAGAAAATAAAAATAGTGACAAATGGTTTCGCTGTACAATTTTTCGATCTTTCCGTAACATGTGTTGTTGGTCATTTGTGGGTCCGTCCATTTTGCATCTAGTCATTATCAAACAAAAATACAAAAATATGTGTCAGTAAAAGAAAATTCAAAAAAATATATATATATGTGTGCATCGTTCGTGCTAGGCTTTTAGTTAACTTACTTGAATATTTGGTGATAATTGTGTTAAAATGTTCCATTGTTGTTTAGTTTTAATTTCATTATTTTATTGTCTATTATTTTATTTTTTGTTTTAAAAGAAAAATGAAACTAGAAAAACAAAAAGGGAAGAAAATCGGTTGGGCCCAAAATAAATGAAACAAAAACAGGCCCAAACCAGCACTCAACCCAGTCCAGACCAGGCCTGCCCAGGCACCTCCTGAAACGACGTCGTTTCAGGCAAATCAATCTGAGCCATCCGTCCCAGCCGATCTAACGGCTCAGGATCACTATCAGTAACCCGTTTCAAAACCCGACCCAGGAACCAATCCGATCCAACCCCTCACTTAAACCAAACGACCCTGTTTAACTACCAAACGACCCCGTCTCATTTCTCAGCATCAGATCCAAGCCGTTGAGATCATCTGATCTAACGGCTCAGATCCAATCAGCCTCCCCATATATAAACTCAACCCTTCACCCCACGCCCCCTATCCGAACCCCACCCCTCACTCGTCTCCTTCCCCGAGCTGAAACCCCAAACCCTAGCAAGCCGCCCTAGCTTCCCCTCCACCAAAACCCGGCGGCACGAACGCCGGTGACCACCCCCTTCACACCCCTAAAGCATCCAACCACCCTGAACACGAATCCACTAACCACGAACCTCGAATCACCTCCTATCGTCTCGAATCTGGATTTGAAGATTCGAGACAAAACTCGATCTATGCCAAACCACCCCATCTTCATACCAGACACTCCCCTGACCTTCCTCGTGACCAAACCAAGCTTGGTTTGGTCCGAATCTACCCACAACTCCCTAAAAATCAGATTTGGAAATCCAGACCTTAGAACACATGCACCTGGGGAATCTGGCCGGCCTTGACAAGGGTTTGAGGTCTAATAGACCTTAATCAAGGTGTTCTCATGTGAGAACACCCTGATTAAAGTTTGTTCGGCCTCAAAAGTTCGAAGTTGAATCAGATTTGGGTCTGTTTGATTTAAACATTTTCGGTAAGTTTTCCTTTCTTTTGTTTTATTTCTAATTAAGTTGTCAGCATATTTCTTTGTGTTTGTTTGTTATTTTGTTATTTTTCATTCGGATTTCTTCCATCTCTGTTAAAGGCCTTTTTATTTGGCCAATTGTCTTCTGTTTGTGTTCTGAATATACCCTGTGATATATGTGCTCATCAATTAGATTAGTCGTCAAACGAGTTTAATTCACATAAGTTCCCAGTGTTTGAACAAATTTGTCTGAAGTCATTCGGGACTCTATACGTGTTGTTTATATGAACGATTGATTGTTATGTGTTACGATTAATATAGTCGAGTCGATATATGTCGTCAATTAGTTTCAATCGTTAGTGGTAACAACTTGATTCGTATTGCTTATTTCTGCTGTGATCGTATTTGAGTCCCATTAGGAACTGAATTATATTGCCTATTGATTTTGTTCAAATCGAATTAAAGAACATCTAGGGGAAAGGTTATAATGGCAGATTCAGACTTTGATTTTAAAACACGATGCCATTTGGTTTAGACCGTGGGCAGCATGTGTATGGTTAGCTTTAAGGAATTAAAATAATTGGACAGCATGTGCTGTCAGGTTATATTCCTACTGCCCATACTTTGGTTAAATAAACAAGTGATCAGTACACTTTAACAACCAAAAAGAGAGAGGGGCTGTCAGGGATTTCATGGGAGCTTGGTTATTTAAAACAAGTGAGTGGAAAAACAACAGGGGGGACAATTTTGAGTTGTAAAACAGACTGTAAAGTGTTAAGGTTAGGCTATAAAAGAGGAGACCTTCCATTAGAAAAGGGGGTTCATTTTTTTGGAGTCTTGAGAGATTCTGTGAGTAAGAAAACTGAAAAAGGAAAAACAGAAATAAATTTCAGAACATTGTGGATGAGTATTGTCTAGAAGAAACTGTGTAAGAGTCCAGTTTGATCAGGTTGTCTTTGTGGTTTTGCTTTCCTGTCGTTTGCCAAGCTTTCTTGTGGTCATTGGATTTCTGTTGCTGTTACATTCAACATTCTGGGCTGTTATTTCCTACTCTGTTTTTTTGGGATTGTTTATATTTTTGCTCGACTCCTTGTTGAGCTTCATCATTGTTGGCTGGTTGTTGTTGCTGTGAATCTGCTGTTGCTGTGTTTACTGCATACTGCCCAGTTGATCATCCTTTTCCTTCTTCTTTGTCCTCTATACCAGGTACACAACCAATGCACTGTCAAGAAATGTAATTGAAAAATGAGTATGAATGCAAAAATGAAGAATCTTGAAGGATGACCCTTGCACATAGATTGTTATATTAAATATTCATGTAATGTGTAATAGTTTTTACATTTTGTTCTGGGTACTAGAGACAGTCTTCATGCCTATAAATGTCAATGTATGGTAGTTGAATGCTAGAATGTGCATATAGGTTGATGATGAGAGTATGCCCAAGGCAGTAGGTGGTATCTCCTACTTAGTTCAATGGTATAGTATGAGCCTGTGATATAGTCCAAGCATGAAATCCGTATACTGTAAATAGGTTCTTTCCTTTCTAATAAATTGCCATGTATAACCCTTAAGATCATGTTTTAAGATAAAGAGCACAAATTCAGGGCCTCAACCTCATAAAGGTCGAGCCCAGGGCAAAACAGACCGGGCAGGTCCGCATCGGACAAGCAGTGGCCCAGGTCTGGCCTTTCACGCATGGGCTGGATTTGGGCCCATGATTATTTGTTCGGCTGATTGCATATGCAGCCTCATTTCTGATTTTCAAGCTTTTCTGAATGTTGCTACGAACAATTCGCAAACATGTAATTAATTAGGACTATCTACTGCTTTCGATTGATAGAGACAAACACGACAAGAAACGTAGTTGCTATAGGATATCCTTTTAAAATAAGAATGAGATGAGCCTCACCGAATAAAAATACAAATTGCGGGGCCCTCAGTAAATACTTGTTTTAAATTACTTAGAATTCAGGAGGACCGCTTAGTGAATTTCGTGGACTTCCCAAAAATAATAACGCGATAGTCTTTTTAGGCGCGTGTTTAATAATTTACTTTCTTAAAACTTGGGGTGTGCATTTCATGCGACCCAAATCCAAATCCCAAAATGTCAAATAAGATATGTTCCGGATTGTGGGTGCATTTCATGTGACGCAGTCCAAAGACATGTTTTAAGCGACGTTCACATTCCTAATAATAATAATTAATAAAGTGGTTAAAAGATAAAATTTGCACATGATTCATAATTGTATTAAAAATCAGATAAACAAGCCGAATATAACAGTTGAGCGATCGTGCTAGAACCACGGAACTCGGGAATGCCTAACACCTTCTCCCGGGTTAACAGAATTCCTTATCCGGATTTCTGGTATGCAGACTGTAATATAGAGTCATTATTTTTCCTCGATTCGGGATTAAAATTGGTGACTTGGGACACCCTAAATCTCCCAAGTGGCGACTCTGAAATAAATAAACAAATCCCGTTTCGATTGTCCTTTAATTGGAAAAACTCCCCCTGCGCCTCACGGGCGCGGAAAAAGGAGGTGTGACAGCTCTGGCGACTCTGCTGGGGATCAAACCCAGAACCACTGGTTCAGGGTTAAGAATTCGAGCTTAGAATAATTGTTGTTATTTGGCTTTATTTATTATCTGATTTTCACATGATATATGCTTAATGTGCTAAATGATGCTTTTACCGCTTTAATATTATCTGAATTGTGTATATAAAACTGCTACGAAACCCTTCTTTCTGAGTCTTCTGAATTTATGGTGTACACGTGCGCGTGACCCACCTTTCTGTTAAAGTCATACCAAATAAGACGGAGTTGGGACAAGTAACTAGGCCGGGCAGACTTTCGTGCTCCCGGTACGTTGCCCCCACTTCGGCTCAAACTGTCCGTTTGGGTAAGCCAGGTCTAGAGCAATCAACCTCAGGTCTTACACTTAGAATAACTCAGCCATGTACCGGATCCCTAGTAGGAACGTTTATTTGCATCACGTGCATTTGACTTAGGAGACTCAACACAGGGGTTGGGTCTGTCTAGGACAGGTGAACCCAAAATAAAAAGACCATCCTGATGCATCCTACTTGCTATATGTGCATTCATTCGCTTCGAACATGCTTGCTGACTGGTTTAAATAAATTATGGTGAGAGCTGAGGAATAAAATAGGTCTTCATAAATAAAAAGAAAATGAAAAAATAGAATATATATATACATAAAAAATATATAGTTTTCAAATCTTGAAATAAAGGTATCAAATCTTGAAATAATTTGAAAAAATTCCCAAAAAATAGTTTTAAGTCTTGAAATAGTTTGACTGCAAATGATTGGAGTATGTTTTCGAAATAAGTCTTAACTTTATTAAATTAAAATTTCAGATACAAAATGAGCACCACACAAAACCCTTTCTCCGCAAATACAGAGGAGTTTCTATTCCAGCTTCAAATGTGGTGGTGTGAATTAGGCGAAGATTGTCAAAAGTGGGTCATCAAGCATCTGGGAAATCTCCCGGACATTATGAAGGTTAAACCCCACGAGGATCTGATTGCGGCATTAGTGACTTTTTGGGACCCTGCTCACAATGTCTTTCGTTTTTCTGACTTCGAGCTTACTCCTACATTAGAGGAGATAGCCGGGTATGTTGGTTTTGACGGAAGTTTAAGGAATCAAAGCTTGATATTCACGAAGGCTCCCTCGGTACATCGATTCTTCGGTCTTCTGAACATCAGCAGTCAAATCAGGAAAAGCAATGTCGTCAACGGATGTTGTTCTTTCAACTTTTTGTATTCAAGGTTCGAAAAAGTCAGATGGGTTCGAAATTCATGAGAAAGGCCTTACTAACAAACAAGACAAAGACGCATGGCAGGTTCACCGTCGTTTCGCCTTCATGGTGGCTTTTCTAGGAATCATGGTTTTCCCGAACAAAGAACGAACAATCGATATTCGCACCGCAAAAGTTGTGCAAATCCTCACCTCCAAGGAAAACCACACCATTGTCCCCATCATTCTCTCAGACATTTATCGGGCTTTGACTTTATGTAAAGCAGGAGCGAAAGTCTTCGAAGGATGCGAAATTTTGTTGCAAATGTGGCTGATTGAACATCTCCAACAACAGTCCAAGATCATACAGTACAGGCCAAACAACGATAATTACATCGAGGGTTATGAGGAAAGAGTAAAAAATTATCAGGTTCCAGAAGGGACAGAAGCATGGGTATCTCGGCTAAGGGCTCTAACGGCAAATCAAATCGAATGGACTCTGGGATGGCTATCAATGAGGGAAGTAATACATATGTCAAACTCAAATAGTTATCTGCTACTATTGGGATTGAGAAGCATCCAGCCGTACGCGCCATTGAGAGTCCTAAGACAACTAGGAAGATATTAAGTAGTTCCTGATGATGAAGATTTGAGTGCGCAAGAAATCGAACTACACCCAGAGGCCACTATTCCTGAGGCGTTACTTCAGCAGATGTGGAATGGATATCGATACTTAAAAAACGATACTCAAGTCCCAGACACTAAAAAGGGTGAGATAAATCCTGGATATGCAAGGTGGTTCGAGAAACGGTCTCGCATGGACGAGGTGCCAGAACCTGAGCTGAGAAGGCCAACTAAAAGACCCCATATTCAAAACTTTAATGATAAAATCCAAGAGCGGTTGATCTGGGGAGAAAAAGAGAAGGGGTACAAAGCAACTATCCACGCCCTAAAGGAAAATCTAAGGAACCTCAGTCTGGAGAAGGATTTGCAAGCACAAGAAGCTGAAGGCGAGAAGAAGAGTCTAGCCTGTGAGAATGAAAGTCTTCATGCTCGATTTTTGAAAATGAAAAAGGCTTCTGAAACGCCAATGAGGAATTGGAAGGATCAAAAAACCATCGCCAATCTTTTTGAAAGAATGCAGGATTATGATTCCATTCTTGCTGCAAAAGAAAGGGCGTTGAGCAAAGCAAAAGAAAGGATCCAACAATTGAACGAAGAAGCCATATCTGATAAGGAACGCCAAAATAGGCAATCCGAGAAAGACAGGGCACAATTCGAGAAGGAAAAAGACCATTGGATACGATCAGGAGACCAACTTCGTGCACAACTAGAAGAGGCAAGAAGGTACAGAGAGCATCAACAAGCGGACACTGAGAGAGAAAGAGCGCAGATGAGATTAGAGCAGGCCAGACTCCGAGCTCTATTAGAGTCAGCCCTAGATCGTAAAGGCCGTATCCGAGATGTAGCCACCACTCGCCAGCAGCAATTGCAGGATCAAGGCCAACGTCTCCAAGATTTCAGGGCACAGATCCACGACCTGGCGGTCTACACCTCTCAAAGTTATGTAAACTGCCAAGGAATGGATTATGAAAGGTTTACCGAGCATGCACCCAGCTTTGCCCGTCATCTAGCAGTGGAGTTGGAAAGGATGTATCGAATATTGGGAGGACATCCGGGTCAAGCCCCGCCTTGAACAAATGATCTAATAATTTACAACACGAGTGGAAAGTGGGGCACGTTATGAGATGTTAAGAATTGTATCTTTTATTTCAATTTGAATGTGTGTGTTTCAAGACGTTGGTTTTACAAAGTTTTCAAATGTAATGTTGTTCATTTTCTTTGATGTGTATTTCAAGACGTTGTTTTACAAAGTTTTCAAATGTAATGTTTGTTCATTTTCTTTTATAAATGTTAGCCTCATGGCAGAACTACGCCTGGTCTGATTCACGCGGGGACGTGATACGTAGGCAATCCCCATAAGATTCGACCGCTTTTAATAAATAAATAAAAGAAAATGTAAATAAAATAAAACGCAGAGTTTCGCAAAATACTTTAAAAGAGACGAATGAACAAGCCGGAATGACGCATGTGGTTTGAAGCAAAGCATGTAGAAACGGTTAACTGCCTAGGTGCATTGCATCCTCTATGTGTTACGATCAAATCTGTTAAGCTCTAACACTAACAAAGTTTGTTGTTGTCTGATACCAGACAGTTAGTTGTTAAAGAATTCTGGCAACATATTCATACCAAACCAGATCCAAAGGACCGGTAGCAACAAGCATGACTACTTCAGAGAATAGTAATGAGGAAGAAAGGCCGATGAGCCAGTTGCTAAAAGAGGCAATGGAAAAGATTGAAAGGATGGGACTAGAGATGCATGCAATGCAGCTAGCCCTGGCCAAAACGCAAAAGAGCCCTGAGACACTGGGACACGTGCCGGAGTACCCTCACTCTGGCCCTTCCACAAGCCGCCCAAATCCCCTCTATCATCAAGAAAGAAGCCCTCATGATTCCCAAGCTCCACCACCCCATCAACCTCTCCCAACACCCAATATTCCCATTTTTGTGGGACCTGCATCAGCCCCTTTGCAGCGAACGACCAGTGAGCCATTGTTTCAGGCTCACGATACACAATACTATCCCCCTGAGCCTACATTCCACGCACCGGAACCACAGGCTTACAATCCCCATTTGGAAGTACCGGCAGAGGTTGAGAAGCCGGTTAAGGCCCCTGAACAGGATGAAGTGTTAAGAAAGTTCAAAAGCCTGGAGCAATCCTTCAGGAACTTGCACGGGCTGGGCAATCAAGTCAGCGTGGCATACAAAGATCTGTGCCCTTTCCCAGATGTCCAACTCCCGGCTGGGTTCAAGATGCCCAAGTTTGATTTATATGAAGGGAACGGTGATCCCATGGCACATTTGCGGGGATTCTGTAGCAAAATGAGAGGGGCAGGAGGCAAGGATGAGCTTTTGATAGCTTATTTCGGCCAAAGTCTGAGTGGATCTGCACTGGAATGGTATACCAGGCAAGATTTCAGCAGGTGGTACACGTGGGATGATCTGGCGCAGGCTTTTACAGGTCATTTCCAGTACAACCTGGAGATAGTCCCTGACCGTCTCACGTTATTGAGAACTGGGAAGAAACCCGGGGAAAGTTTTCGCGAATTCGGGTTCTGCTGGAGAGAACAAGCAGCTAGGGTCGATCCTCCCATGAGAGAGGGAGAGATGGTAGACTACTTTTTGCAGACATTGGATCCAACCTACTTTGGTCACTTGGTGACAACGGTTGGAAAATCTTTCAACGAGGTGGTCAAAATAGGGGTCATGATAGAAGAAGGTTTGAGGTCGGACAAGATCTTAAACTATTCGGCACTTAAGGCCACAACCCAGGCTATTCAAAGCGGCATGGGAGGTGCGCTAAGAAGAAAGAAAGAAGAGGTTGCCATGATCGAGGCAAGCAGTTGGTCCAGGGCTGGCAGGCCGCACTACAACCAACCCAGGCCTCACAGGTCAAACTACCCATACAACCCACCACAAAATTTCTATCCACCTCGAGAACCACATTATTCCGTACACCAAGCCCAGGTATACACTCAGCCTCCGGTTCGCCCACAATGGCGCGCACCGGCTCCCCAGAACATATATGCACCACCACAAAACACTTACCCTCCACCAAGGGCATATAGAAATCCTTCAGGGGCAGGTTTCCGGGGAAATCCAGATGCCAGGAATGACAGGTTGCGGAAGCAAAGAACCTTCACCGAACTGGGAGAAACCTACACCGCTGTGTTCCACAAGCTGCGGCAATTGGGTTTGGTTAGTCCTGTCCATACTCGGGAACCAAATCCCCCGCCTCAGAATTTGGATCGTTCAATCAGTTGTGAATACTGTTCAGGGATACTCGGGCACGATACCGAGAAGTGTTGGAAGTTAAGGCATGCCATACAGGATCTTATTGACACCAATAAGATCGAGGTCCAGACACCGGAGGCCCCTAACATCAACCAAAACCCACTGCCAGCACACCACGAAGCTCACATGATTGAGTTGGTGTGTGAGGGAGGAGAATTAAGAAAACCCTCACAAACAGTGATGATGATCCAAGCTGCCCCAAAAGAAGTCTTAACCAGTGGAGGAACAAATGTACAGCCGCGGGGAGAAGGCGTCAAGCCGGTAGTAATATGGGGGAAGAGCCCGTCCGTCATCGCAAGCAAACCCGAGCCAAGCAAGTTGGTAATACCAGGGATCCTGCCTACACCGGCAGTCATGTTGAAAGGGGTATGTAGAGAACGGGTGACCATAAAGCCGGTGGTCCAACTGCCGATGATTGACAGCAGGGCTGTGCCCTGGAAATATGAAAAGGCAGTGGTGACGTACCAAGGAAAACAGGTGGAAGAAGTCAGTTGTGAAGCGCAAGGGCTGACTCGATCAGGTCGATGTTTTGCTCCGGTGGAGTTAAGAAAAACCAACCCAGTGGCAACCAAGAAGCCAGTGTCAGAAGAAGAGGCTGAAGACTTCCTGAGGAAGATGAAAGTGCAAGACTATTCTGTGGTTGAGCAGCTGAGAAAAACACCTGCCCAGATCTCACTATTGTCATTACTCCTCCATTCCGAGGAACATCGTCGGGCCCTGTTAAAGATATTGAACGAGGCCCATGTACCCAGTGAGATTTCTGTAAACCACCTGGAAACTATTGCCAGCAAGATTTTCGAGGTGAACAGAGTGACATTCTCAGATGATGACCTGCCGGTGGAAGGAACGAAGCACAATAAAGCTCTATACCTAGCTGTCAAATGTGAAGACTCGGTGGTAACCCGAGTACTGGTGGATAACGGCTCAAGCGCCAATATTTGTCCATTATCCACCCTGGACTAGTTAAAGATTGACCGTGGAAGAATCCGGGAGAATAGCATCTGTGTCCGGGGGTTTGACGGAAACGGAACAGCCACTGTGGGGGATGTTGTACTTGAACTGACCATTGGCCCGGTCCTGTTTACCATGGAATTCCAGGTATTGGACGCCAAGGTATCTTACAACTTGCTGTTAGGACGACCCTGGATTCATGCAGCTAAAGCGGTGCCTTCCACCCTACATCAGACAGTGAAGTTCGAGTGGGAAAGACAAGAGGTCGTGTTGCACGGCGAGGATACAACATGCACCACGGGCAAAGCCATTGTACCTTTCATAGAGACCGCTGATGACAAAGGTCCTTGGGTCTACCAGATTTTCGATACAGGGTCGGCCAACAAAATTTCTGAAGGAGAAATCATCCCGCACCCTAGGGTAGCTGCGCAACAGTCATGATGGTCTCGGAAATGCTGGGTAATGGATTTGTGCCGGGAAAAGGCCTGGGAGTTGAACTTCAAGGGATAGTCCAACCTGTTTCCCTTCCTAAGAATCTGGAAACCTTCGGGTTGGGGTTCAAACCAACCGCAGCAGACAGGAAGGAGGCGCGAAGAATGAAGAAGAGGGTCTGGTTTCTGCCTAAACTAGTGCCACGCCTCTCAAGGTCTTTTGTTAAAGCAAGTGCCAAGGGGTCAGTGATCCCAAAGATCCGAGGTCCTTTGATCGGTATAAAGGAAGACCTGAATTAGAGTTTTGAGAGGCTGTTCGCGGATGTCAGTATGGTGGAAGCTGGAGAAGGTTCCAGCAGAGCAGAGATACGATTTGTGGGGCCTGAGGCCAAGACCAACAATTGGACGGTTACTCCTCTTCCTGTCCGAGGGGAGTCTTGGTAGTAGGCTTTGATTAATGTTTTGTTTGTTTGTTTGTTTGATCGGATTATTCAAGGGTGTAATCCCAATTTTACTTTCGTTTTGTAAAAGTGTGAACCCTTTTTTTTATCCCGCAAATTTAATAAAGTTCTTTTCTTTTGTCTCATTTTAATTTTTGTCTTGTTCTTTTTCTTTCTGGACAGTTCTCTTTTTACTGGTCCTAATGACATGGCATGCACAGAGGATCTTCGACCTAGTCTAATAAATCAATCTGAATCTGACTCAATGATGCAAGAGGTCGTTTGTGATAATGAATCCGAATGTGACGAAGGGGAAGCCTTCGAAGAAATAAACCGAGAACTGTGCCAATTTGAAGAGAAACCCAAGCCTAACCTAAATGACACTGAGGATGTGAACCTAGGAGACGCTGATAACATCCAAGAGACCAAAATTAGCGTCCACATTGAGCCGAATGTCAAAGCAGAATTGATCGAAACTCTCAGGGAATTCAAAGATGTTTTTGCATGGTCATATGATGATATGCCTGGATTGAGCACCAATTTAGTGGTTCACAAATTGCCCACTGACCCGGCATACCCTCCGGTCAAGCAAAAACTAAGGAAATTTAAAACAGAAATGAGTGTAAAGATCAAAGAAGAAGTGATTAAGCAATTACAATCGAAGGTCATTCGGGTCACTCGGTATCCCGAGTGGTTGGCCAATGTGGTACCAGTCCCAAAGAAGGATGGAAAAATCAGGGTATGCGTTGATTACCGCAACCTCAACAAAGCAAGTCCCAAGGACAATTTCCCGCTACCCAACATTCATATCCTGATCGACAATTGCGCTGGGCGCGAGATCGGATCCTTTGTGGATTGCTATGCAGGTTATCATCAGATCCTAATGGATGAGGAGGATGCTGAGAAGACAGCGTTTATTACGCCATGGGGAACCTACTGCTATCGGGTAATGCCGTTCGGGTTAAAGAACGCCGGGGCAACGTACATGCGAGCAATGACTGCTGTGTTTCATGACATGATACACAAAGAAATAGAGGTGTACGTCGATGATGTGATCATCAAATCTTGGCGTCAGGAGGACCATGTAGCAGACCTAAGGAGATTTTTCCAAAGACTCCAGAGGTATGATATCAAGCTTAACCCGACCAAATGCGCATTCGGGGTCCCATCAGGAAAGTTGCTGGGATTCATCGTCAGTCGACGGGGGATTGAGTTAGACCCATCCAAAATTGAATCCACCGCCAAGGAACAAAACAGAGGTAATGAGTTTGCTGGGTAGACTCAATTATATCAGCAGGTTCATCGCTCAACTCACAGCAACTTGTGAGCCCATATTTCGGCTGCTGAGAAAGGATGCTGCGGTAGGTTGGACAGCAGAGTGTCAGGAGGCCTTCGACCAAATCAAAGGGTATCTGTCTAATCCACCCGTATTGGTCCCGCCTAAGCCCAGGAAACCCCTAATCCTTTACCTGACGGTCTTGGAAAATTCATTTGGTTGTGTACTGGGGCAACATGATGACACAGGGAGGAAGGAGCAGGCCATCTACTATCTTAGCAAGAAATTCACAGCGCATGAGGTCAAGTACACTCAACTCGAGAAAACGTGCTGCGCCCTAACTTGGGTAGCTCAGAAGTTGAAGCACTACCTGTCTTCATATACTACTTATCTCATATCCCGCTTGGACCCATTGAAGTATATCTTTCAGAAACCTATGCCCACGGGAAGGTTGGCAAAATGGCAAATTCTGCTCACAGAGTTTGATATCATCTATGTGACGAGGACGGCCATGAAAGCCCAGGCGCTGGCAGACCATTTGGCCGAGAATCCCGTTGATGAAAAATACGAGCCCTTAAGAACGTATTTTCCTGACGAAGAGGTGATGCATACGAATGAGTTGGAATTACCCGAGGAACCGGGTTGGAAGCTTTTCTTCGATGGAGCTGCAAACGCAAAAGGGGTTGGAATAGGAGCAGTACTCATTTCTGAAACAGGACGGCATTATCCTGTTACGGCTCAACTGCGCTTCTATTGCACCAACAATATGGCCGAATATGAGGCTTGCATTCTGGGTCTGCGCTTGGCTGCTGACATGGATGTCCAAGACGTCTTGGTCTTGGGAGACTCGGACCTCTTGGTACATCAAATTCAGGGTGAATGGGAAACACGAGATCTAAAGCTCATACCATACCGACAATGCTTGCATGATCTGAGCAAGCAATTTCGATCGGTAAAGTTCAAACACATCCCGAGAGTTCACAATGAGGTTGCGGATGCCTTAGCCACCTTTGCATCAATGCTGCACCACCCTGACAAAATGTATGTTGACCCTCTGCACATCCAGGTCCGTGATCAGCACGCTTATTGCAACGCCGTAGAAGAGGAACCAGATGGCGAACCCTGGTTTCATGATATCAAGGAATACCTTAGGATGGGGATATATCCGGAACATGCCTCTGGGGACCAAAAAATAGCCCTTCGGCGTTTGTCGAATGGTTTCTTCCTCAGTGGAGGAGTATTGTACAAAAGAACCCCGGATTTGGGATTGTTGAGATGCATAGATGCCGGGCAGGCAACGAAGGTTATGGCGGAAGTACCTGCCAGAGTTTGTGGGCCGCACATGAGCGGATATGTATTGGCAAGAAAGATCCTTCGAACAGGGTGTTATTGGCTAACCATGGAACACGACTGTATCACTTTCGTAAGGAAATGCCATCAGTGCCAGATACATGGAGATTTGATTCATTCTCCGCCAACAGAGTTACATACGATGTCAGCACCCTGGCCGTTTGTAGCATGGGGCATGGATGTCATTGGGCCCATCGAGCCAGCAGCGTCCAACGGTCATAGGTTCATTCTAGTGACCATTGATTACTTCACCAAATGGGTTGAGGCTAAAACCTTCAAATCAGTAACCAAGAAGGCAGTGGTGGACTTTGTTCACTCCCATATCATCTGCAGATTTGGGATCCCAAAAGTGATCATCACGGATAACGGTGCGAATCTTAATAGCAGCTTGATGAGAGAGGTATGCCAACAATTCAAGATTACACACCGCAATTCCACCCCATATCGTCCTAAGGCAAATGGAGCAGTCGAAGCAGCCAATAAGAATATCAAGAAGATACTGCGAAAAATGGTGGAAGGGTCCAGACAGTGGCACGAGAAATTACCCTTTGCTTTGTTGGGTTACCGCACTACCGTCCGGACTTCCATAGGCACAACTCCTTATTTGTTGGTGTATGGAACTGAGGCCGTGATACCAGCGGAGGTCGAAATTTCGTCCCTCCGAATTGTCGCTGAAGCCGGAATTGATGATGATGAATGGATCAAAGCTCGCTTGGAACAGTTGAGCCTGATAGATGAGAAAAGATTGGCAGCAGTGTGCCATGGTCAGCTGTACCAGAAGAGAATAGCAAGAGCGTATAATAAAAAGGTGCGCCCCAGGAAGTTTGAAGTAGGGCAGCAGGTATTGAAGAAGATCCTCCCACATCAGGTCGAGGCAAAAGGCAAATTCGCCCCAAATTGGCAAGGGCCTTATATCGTGACCAGAGTCTTGGCCAATGGTGCTTTGTGTTTGACAGATGTCGAAGGTAGATGTGTCGACATGGCTATCAATTCAGATGCAGTCAAGAGATATTATGCGTAATTTCTTTAAATTATGGCAATTTTGGTTTATTTGTTTGTATTTGGCATTTGTTGAATAATGAGATGACGGAGGCAATTCTTTCTTCTATCCAAATACTTTTAACCCTCGCTTCCCCCTTTGAGCCTTAAGCAAATTCTTTCAATACCCCTCTTTTGGAATCACTAATGGGAAAGATACGAAAAAAAAGAGAAAAAAAGAGAAAGAAAGAAAAATGAAAAGAAGGAAAAGAAAAAAAAAAAAAAGAAAGAAGAAGATAAAATCACAAGAAATACAAAACCGTGGGAACTACGTTTGACCTGATTCCTCAAAGAGGATACGTAGGCGCCTCACAGCTCGGTCATAGTATGCATCATAGCAAATATAGGATGCATAATGTACATAGTGTGCACAATATATCACAATGTGCGTAACGCACGTAACTCAACATAAGCGTAAAAAATAAATTCCCCAAGCAAGAAAACCGGGGCAGAGGTTATGTTTTAAATTCCAACAAAGGTCTGATTCCAAAAGTTGTAGCACATCACCCTTCAAGTTGTTTTCATTTTTATAGCCCTTCTTCAATCCCACACCAAAACCAACGTCAACATCCAAAAGACCTCCCGATCAATGTTCGAGAGATGCCAAATCCGGCAAATAAGACCGAGAATAATACACTGATCCCCAGCAAAGAAGAGGATCATGAGACTGAGAATGAATTGATAGTCAAAGGAATCTCCAGAAGAGAGGGTCGTATCTACAACGCCCCGATTCATCGAAAGAAATAAAATGAGAGAGTCTCATCGGTGAAAACCTTCGCAGGCATCGAGAGGCGATGTAAGATGAGGGATATGAAATGAGAGAGTCTTATTGGTGAAAACCTTCACAGGCACCATAAGGCGCCGGGAGATGAGAGAAAGAGAGAGTCTCATTAGTGAAAACCCCTCGAAGGGCACTATGAGGCGACAAGATAGAGCAGCAAAAGCTACCACATTCGCAACAAAATGAACATCCATTTATCATCCCCAGCAAGTCAGACCATCGGACAAATCGATTGATACAAATAGACTGGGTCGGGAATCTATGGTGCACGTCATGATCACGGGGACCAGTTGTGTCCTCCAGATAAGTTCTTTGGATTGTCTCCTCCCACAAAATATTGGTTCAGAAAGTTTTTCTCTTTTTCATATCTTTATTTCTTTTCCTAAAATGTGTCTTTAAAGGATTTTTCAAAGCTTACTACCAGAAACCGAAGGGGAATTCATCCAATGCAGGATAATACAAACAGCCTTAAAGGCCGTCCCCAGGCAATGCAGGGATTGTGCTCGGAAATGTTGGGAGAAGTATGCTCCAAAAGGGAGTGGTTTCGGGAGTTAGTAGCAGACTCCCACATCATGTGTTTAAAGAGAAAGCAGAGAAGGGGATAAATTGAAAACCAATCCCCAGCAGGCTAGAGACCCCCAACAGGCAACTTTGCCCGCCGACCAATTATGGGGAGAAAGAGCAAGAAAAGGGGAAGAAAGGAAGATCATCCGCCAGAAAGGCACCCTCTACCACCACGATAAAAACTAATTAAATCCTTCTGTCTGCTGCAGGAAAACAAAGGATTGATGAGGACAGCGAGATGCAACGCCAAGGAAGTCACCAAAAACCGGGGCAGAAAATTTTCTGCCGATTGTCGAAAATTTTCTCGGAAGAACGGGGAAACAATTTCAATACATTTTAAGTTCTAGGTCGCCCACCAGTATAACGCGGGAATACATTTTAAGTTCTAGGTCGCCCACCAGTATAATGCGGGAATACTTTTAAGTTCTAGGTCGCCCACCAGTATAATGCGGGAATACATTTAAGTTTCTAGGTCGCCCACCAGTATAATGCGGGAATACATTTAAGTTCTAGGTCGCCCACCAGTATAATGCGGGAATACATTTAAGTTCTAGGTCGCCCACCAGTATAATGCGGGAATACTTTTAAGTTCTAGGTCGCCCACCAGTATAATGCGGGAATACATTTTAAGTTCTAGGTCGCCCACCAGTATAATGCGGGAATACTTTTAAGTTCTAGGTCGCCCACCAGTATAATGCGGGAATACATTTTAAGTTCTAGGTCGCCCACCAGTATAATGCGGGAATACTTTTAAGTTCTAGGTCGCCCACCAGTATAATGCGGGAATACATTTAAGTTCTAGGTCGCCCACCAGTATAATGAGGGAATACTTTTAAGTTCTAGGTCGCCCACCAGTATAATGCGGGAATACATTTAAGTTCTAGGTCGCCCACCAGTATAATGCGGGAATACTTTTAAGTTCTAGGTCGCCCACCAGTATAATGCGGGAATACTTTTAAGTTCTAGGTCGCCCACCAGTATAATGCGGGAATACTTTTAAGTTCTAGGTCGCCCACCAGTATAACGCGGGAATACATTTTAAGTTCTAGGTCGCCCACCAGTATAATGCGGGAATACTTTTAAGTTCTAGGTCGCCCACCAATATAATGCGGGAATACATTTTAAGTTCTAGGTCGCCCACCAAGTATAATGCGGGAATACTTTTAAGTTCTAGGTCGCCCACCAGTATAATGCGGGAATACATTTAAGTTCTAGGTCACCCACCAGTATAATGCGGGAATACATTTAAGTTCTAGGTCGCCCACCAGTATAATGCGGGAATACATTTAAGTTCTAGGTCGCCCACCAGTATAATGCGGGAATACTTTTAAGTTCTAGGTCGCCCACCAGTATAATGCGGGAATACTTTTAAGTTCTAGGTCGCCCACCAGTATAATGCGGGAATACTTTTAAGTTCTAGGTCGCCCACCAGTATAACGCGGGAATACATTTTAAGTTCTAGGTCGCCCACCAGTATAATGCGGGAATACTTTTAAGTTCTAGGTCGCCCACCAGTATAATGCGGGAATACATTTTAAGTTCTAGGTCGCCCACCAGTATAATGCGGGAATACTTTTAAGTTCTAGGTCGCCCACCAGTATAATGCGGGAATACTTTTAAGTTCTAGGTCGCCCACCAGTATAATGCGGGAATACATTTTAAGTTCTAGGTCGCCCACCAGTATAATGCGGGAATACTTTTAAGTTCTAGGTCGCCCACCAGTATAATGCGGGAATACATTTAAGTTCTAGGTCGCCCACCAGTATAATGAGGGAATACTTTTAAGTTCTAGGTCGCCCACCAGTATAATGCGGGAATACATTTAAGTTCTAGGTCGCCCACCAGTATAATGCGGGAATACTTTTAAGTTCTAGGTCGCCCACCAGTATAATGCGGGAATACTTTTAAGTTCTAGGTCGCCCACCAGTATAATGCGGGAATACTTTTAAGTTCTAGGTCGCCCACCAGTATAACGCGGGAATACATTTTAAGTTCTAGGTCGCCCACCAGTATAATGCGGGAATACTTTTAAGTTCTAGGTCGCCCACCAATATAATGCGGGAATACATTTTAAGTTCTAGGTCGCCCACCAGTATAATGCGGGAATACTTTTAAGTTCTAGGTCGCCCACCAGTATAATGCGGGAATACATTTAAGTTCTAGGTCACCCACCAGTATAATGCGGGAATACATTTAAGTTCTAGGTCGCCCACCAGTATAATGCGGGAATACATTTAAGTTCTAGGTCGCCCACCAGTATAATGCGGGAATACTTTTAAGTTCTAGGTCGCCCACCAGTATAATGCGGGAATACTTTTAAGTTCTAGGTCGCCCACCAGTATAATGCGGGAATACTTTTAAGTTCTAGGTCGCCCACCAGTATAACGCGGGAATACATTTTAAGTTCTAGGTCGCCCACCAGTATAATGCGGGAATACTTTTAAGTTCTAGGTCGCCCACCAGTATAACGCGGGAATACATTTTAAGTTCTAGGTCGCCCACCAGTATAATGCGGAAATACTTTTAAGTTCTAGGTCGCCCACCAGTATAATGCGGGAATACTTTTAAGTTCTAGGTCGCCCACCAGTATAACGCGGGAATACACTTTTAAGTTTTAGGTCGCCCACCAGTATAATGCGGGAATACTTTTAAGTTCTAGGTCGCCCACCAGTATAATGCGGGAATACATTTAAGTTCTAGGTCGCCCACCAGTATAATGCGGGAATACATTTAAGTTCTAGGTCGCCCACCAGTATAATGCGGGAATACATTTAAGTTCTAGGTCGCCCACCAGTATAATGCGGGAATACATTTAAGTTCTAGGTCGCCCACCAGTATAATGCGGGAATACTTTTAAGTTCTAGGTCGCCCACCAGTATAATGCGGGAATACTTTTAAGTTCTAGGTCGCCCACCAGTATAATGCGGGAATATATTTAAGTTCTAGGTCGCCCACCAGTATAATGCGGGAATACATTTAAGTTCTAGGTCGCCCACCAGTATAATGCGGGAATACATTTTAAGTTCTAGGTCGCCCACCAGTATAATGCGGGAATACATTTAAGTTCTAGGTCGCCCACCAGTATAATGCGGGAATACATTTAAGTTCTAGGTCGCCCACCAGTATAATGCGGGAATACATTTTAAGTTCTAGGTCGCCCACCAGTATAATGCGGGAATACATTTAAGTTCTAGGTCGCCCACCAGTATAATGCGGGAATACTTTTAAGTTCTAGGTCGCCCACCAGTATAATGCGGGAATACTTTTAAGTTCTAGGTCGCCCACCAGTATAACGCGGGAATACATTTTAAGTTCTAGGTCGCCCACCAGTATAATGCGGGAATACATTTAAGTTCTAGGTCGCCCACCAGTATAATGCGGGAATACATTTAAGTTCTAGGTCGCCCACCAGTATAATGCGAGAATACATTTTAAGTTCTAGGTCGCCCACCAGTATAATGCGGGAATACATTTAAGTTCTAGGTCGCCCACCAGTATAATGCGGGAATACTTTTAAGTTCTAGGTCGCCCACCAGTATAATGCGGGAATACTTGTAAGTTCTAGGTCGCCCACCAGTATAATGCGGGAATACTTTTAAGTTCTAGGTCGCCCACCAGTATAACGCGGGAATACATTTTAAGTTCTAGGTCGCCCACCAGTATAATGCGGGAATACTTTTAAGTTCTAGGTCGCCCACCAGTATAATGCGGGAATACTTTTAAGTTCTAGGTCGCCCACCAGTATAACGCGGGAATACATTTTAAGTTCTAGGTCGCCCACCAGTATAATGCGGGAATAATTTTAAGTTCTAGGTCGCCCACCAGTATAATGCGGGAATACATTTAAGTTCTAGGTCGCCCACCAGTATAATGCGGGAATACATTTAAGTTCTAGGTCGCCCACCAGTATAATGCGGGAATACTTTTAAGTTCTAGGTCGCCCACCAGTATAATGCGGGAATACATTTAAGTTCTAGGTCGCCCACCAGTATAATGCGGGAATACATTTAAGTTCTAGGTCGCCCACCAGTATAATGCGGGAATACATTTAAGTTCTAGGTCGCCCACCAGTATAATGCGGAAATACATTTTAAGTTCTAGGTCTCCCACCAGTATAATGCGGGAATACATTTAAGTTCTAGGTCGCCCACCAGTATAATGCGGGAATGCTTTTAAGTTCTAGGTCGCCCACCAGTATAATGCGGGAATATTTTTAGCTCTAGAGTTTGGAATCAGTAGCCCCACCTGAAGACGGAAGGTTACAACAGAGAGCCCCAAGCAGGAAAAACAATAAAATCCCCAGCGCCGAGAAGCAGAAGTCTGCCAAAGCAAGCGCACATTCAAAAGGAAGGAAGAACGCGTCTCAGAAGAAGCAGTTCAGAAACATTATGGCATGCCCAACATAACAATTCTGATGAAAAACCATACCGCTGAAGAAACCATTGAAAGATTTAAGGAAGAAAGCCATGTTCCCAGCAAATCAAGCAAAGTGATGAGAACTGACATTCAGAAAAGGTGAAGGACCAGCATCATCTCCAAGTTCACAAAATAAAGGCGTCAGAGGAAAGCGTTAGCCGACAAGAAAGCAAGGCAACAAGAACAAGTGGAAGATGGATAAGATCTCATGATCCTCAGTCTAGCTTAGCTTCTTGTTTTCCTTTTAGAGCAATGTAACAGGGAGATCGGTTGAGCAGTAGCATCCTACAACAGCATACAACAGCGCACAACAACAGCAAGCATTACAGCCACACGGTAGTCCCAGCTACCAAAATTTCCCGAACTACATTGACCTGATTCCTGTTCAGCCCAGGATATGTAGGAAACCTCTGAAGCAAAGGTTCGGTCAAATCTTTTTCAAAAAATGCTTCACACGGAGTATTCGGACGGACAAAAATCGCTCGCTTATCTTTGCGCGAAAACCCTTCGTGTCTTCGTGAAATGGGTACCCGCTGTAAGCACGTGATTTTTGCCTCACGGACGATCGCTCCAAAAGAAAATAAAAATAGTGACAAATGGTTTCGCTGTACAATTTTCGATCTTTCCGTAACATGTGTTGTTGGTCATTTGTGGGTCCGTCCATTTTGCATCTAGTCATTATCAAACAAAAATACAAAAATATGTGTCAGTAAAAGAAAATTCAAAAAAATATATATATATGTGTGCATCGTTCGTGCTAGGCTTTTAGTTAACTTACTTGAATATTTGGTGATAATTGTGTTAAAATGTTCCATTGTTGTTTAGTTTTAATTTCATTATTTTATTGTCTATTATTTTATTTTTTGTTTTAAAAGAAAAATGAAACTAGAAAAACAAAAAGGGAAGAAAATCGGTTGGGCCCAAAATAAATGAAACAAAAACAGGCCCAAACCAGCACTCAACCCAGTCCAGACCAGGCCTGCCCAGGCACCTCCTGAAACGATGTCGTTTCAGGCAAATCAATCTGAGCCATCCGTCCCAGCCGATCTAACGGTTCAGGACCTCTTTCAGCGACCCACGTTCAAACCCGACCCAGGAACCAATCCGATCCAACCCCTCACTTAAACCAAACGACCCCGTTTAACTACCAAACGGCCCCGTCTCATTTCTCAGCATCAGATCCAAGCCGTTGAGATCATCTGATCTAACGGCTCAGATCCAATCAGCCTCCCCATATATAAACTCAACCCTTCACCCCACGCCCCCTATCTGAACCCCACCCCTCACTCGTCTCCTTCCCCGAGCTGAAACCCCAAACCCTAGCAAGCCGCCCTAGCTTCCCCTCCACCAAAACCCGGCGGCACGAATGCCGGTGACCACCCCCTTCACACCCCTAAAGCATCCAACCACCCTGAACACGAATCCACTAACCACGAACCTCGAATCACCTCCTATCATCTCGAATCTGGATTTGAAGATTCGAGACAAAACTCGATCTATGCCAAACCACCTCATCTTCATACCAGACACTCCCCTGACCTTCCTCGTGACCAAACCAATCCGAATCTACCCACAACTCCCTAAAAATCAGATCTGGAAATCCAGACCTTAGAACACATGCACCTGGGGAATCTGGCCGGCCTTGACAAGGGTTTGAGGTCTAATAGACTTTAATCAAGGTGTTCTCATGTGAGAACACCCTGATTAAAGTTTGTTCGGCCTCAAAAGTTCGAAGTTGAATCAGATTTGGGTCTGTTTGATTTAAACATTTTCGGTAAGTTTTCATTTCTTTTGTTTTATTTCTAATTAAGTTGTCAGCATATTTCTTTGTGTTTGTTTGTTATTTTGTTATTTTTCATTCGGATTTCTTC
Organism: Nicotiana tabacum; assembly: GCF_000715075.1. Classification (NCBI taxonomy): domain Eukaryota; kingdom Viridiplantae; phylum Streptophyta; class Magnoliopsida; order Solanales; family Solanaceae; genus Nicotiana; species Nicotiana tabacum. The sequence continues at coordinate 21,715,490 of NC_134089.1, read as the reverse complement.
CATCTCTGTTAAAGGACTTTTTATTTGGCCAATTGTCTTCTGTTTGTGTTCTGAATATACCCTGTGATATACGTGCTCATCAATTAGATTAGTCATCAAACGAGTTTAATTCACATAAGTTCCCAGTGTTTGAACAAATTTGTCTGAAGTCATTCGGGACTCTATACGTGTTGTTTATATGAACGATTGATTGTTATGTGTTACGATTAATATAGTCGAGTCGATATATGTCGTCAATTAGTTTCAATCGTTAGTGGTAACAACTTGATTCGTATTGCTTATTTCTGCTGTGATCGTATTTGAGTCCCATTAGGAACTGAATTATATTGCCTATTGATTTTGTTCAAATCGAATTAAAGAACATCTAGGGGAAAGGTTATAATGGCAGATTCAGACTTTGATTTTAAAACACGATGCCATTTGGTTTAGACCGTGGGCAGCATGTGTATGGTTAGCTTTAAGGAATTAAAATAATTGGACAGCATGTGCTGTCAGGTTATATTCCTACTGCCCATACTTTGGTTAAATAAACAAGTGATCAGTACACTTTAACAACCAAAAAGAGAGAGGGGCTGTCAGGGATTTCATGGGAGCTTGGTTATTTAAAACAAGTGAGTGGAAAAACAACAGGGGGGGGGCAATTTTGAGTTGTAAAACAGACTGTAAAGTGTTAAGGTTAGGCTATAAAAGAGGAGACCTTCCATTAGAAAAGGGGGTTCATTTTTTTTGGAGTCTTGAGAGATTCTGTGAGTAAGAAAACTGAAAAAGGAAAAACAGAAATAAATTTCAGAACATTGTGGATGGGTATTGTCTAGAAGAAACTGTGTAAGAGTCCAGTTTGATCAGGTTGTCTTTGTGGTTTTGCTTTCCTGTCGTTTGCCAAGCTTTCTTGTGGTCATTGGATTTCTGTTGCTGTTACATTCAACATTCTGGGCTGTTATTTCCTACTCTGTTTTTCTGGGATTGTTTATATTTTTGCTCGACTCCTTGTTGAGCTTCATCATTGTTGGCTGGTTGTTGTTGCTGTGTTGTTGCTGTGAATCTGCTGTTGCTGTGTTTACTGCATACTGCCCAGTTGATCATCCTTTTCCTTCTTCTTTGTCCTCTATACCAGGTACACAACCAATGCACTGTCAAGAAATGTAATTGAAAAATGAGTATGAATGCAAAAATGAAGAATCTTGAAGGATGACCCTTGCACATAGATTGTTATATTAAATATTCATGTAATGTGTAATAGTTTTTACATTTTGTTCTGGGTACTAGAGACAGTCTTCATGCTTATAAATGTCAATGTATGGTAGTTGAATGCTAGAATGTGCATATAGGTTGATGATGAGAGTATGCCCAAGGCAGTAGGTGGTATCTCCTACTTAGTTCAATGGTATAGTATGAGCCTGTGATATAGTCCAAGCATGAAATCCGTATACTGTAAATAGGTTCTTTCCTTTCTAATAAATTGCCATGTATAACCCTTAAGATCATGTTTTAAGATAAAGAGCACAAATTCAGGGCCTCAACCTCATAAAGGTCGAGCCCAGGTCAAAACAGACCGGGCAGGTCCGCATCGGACAAGCAGTGGCCCAGGTCTGGCCTTTCACGCATGGGCTAGATTTGGGCCCATGATTATTTGTTCGGCTGATTGCACATGCAGCCTCATTTCTGATTTTCAAGCTTTTCTGAATGTTGCTACGAACAATTCGCAAACATGTAATTAATTAGGACTATCTACTGCTTTCGATTGATAGAGACAAACACCACAAGAAACGTAGTTGCTATAGGATATCCTTTTAAAATAAGAATGAGATGAGCCTCACCGAATAAAAATACAAATTGCGGGGCCCTCAGTAAATACTTGTTTTAAATTACTTAGAATTCAGGAGGACCGCTTAGTGAATTTCGTGGCCTTCCCAAAAATAATAACGCGATAGTCTTTTTAGGCGCGTGTTTAATAATTTACTTTCTTAAAACTTGGGGTGTGCATTTCATGCGACCCAAATCCAAATCCCAAAATGTCAAATAAGATATGTTCCGGTTTGTGGGTGCATTTCATGTGACGCAGTCCAAAGACATGTTTTAAGCGACGTTCACATTCCTAATAATAATAATTAATAAAGTGGTTAAAAGATAAAATTTGCACATGATTCATAATTGTATTAAAAATCAGATAAACAAGCCGAATATAATAGTTGAGCGACCATGCTAGAACCACGGAACTCGGGAATGCCTAACACCTTCTCCCGGGTTAACAGAATTCTTTATCCGGATTTCTGGTATGCAGACTGTAATATAGAGTCATTATTTTTCCTCGATTCGGGATTAAAATTGGTGACTTGGGACACCCTAAATCTCCCAAGTGGCGACTATGAAATAAATAAACAAATCCCGTTTCGATTGTCCTTTAATTGGAAAAACTCCCCCTGCGCCTCACGGGCGCGGAAAAAGGAGGTGTGACACCCGCGCTCACTGGGGGTGTACAAACTCCTAGAGGGGCCCCTTACGGCCCAAAATGCAATATCAAGCCACCTTGTGGCATCATCACTAGGCCCTCGGCCTCATATCAATCAAGCCACCTTGTGACATACATATCTTAGGCCCTCGGCCTCATAATCAGTATCAAACGTTTCCTCATAAGTCACAACATAGGCCCTCGGCCTTACTCAGTCAAAATCCTCACAAGCCACTCGGGAAATAGTAAAACATGATTCTCAGCCCAAAAATATCGTTTAAACTGTTAAAACAGAGTAAACATGGATGAGTACGAAAACAGTGAAATATAATATGACTGAGTTTAGTAAAAAGTCAAAACAGTGAGGAAATACCAATAAAAATCCCCGAAGGGTTCAAATAGTTGGTACAAGGCCCAAATATGGCATTCAATCCAAATCATGATGATAGCAAATAGGTTTCAGTCAAATACGTAGTAAAATAGTCATTCGGGACGGACCAAGTCAAAATCCCCAATAGTGCACGATCCCACGCTCATCAAGCGTGTACGTCACCTCAATATAGCTCTACGATGTACAATCCGGGGTCTTAAACCCTCAGAACATCATTTACAATCATTACTCATCTCTATGCGGTCCGAACACTACCCCGCGATGCCCTTGCCTCTCGAATCGGCCTCCGGATGCTCCAAATCTAACCAAAATCAGTACAAAACCATCAAAATGTGCTAAGGGAACAAAGCTTACTTGAAAATGTCCAATTTACATCAAAAATTCCGAAATTGGTCAAACCCGACCCCCGGGCCCACGTTTCGGAATTCAACAAAATTTACGAAACTAGAATCCCCAAACTCTCACGAGTCTAACCATACCAAAATTATTCAATTCCGATACCATTTGGTCCTTCAAATTATCATTTTATATTTTTAAAAGGTTTCACAAATTTTCTTCCCAAACTTTATCCCAAATAATGAATCAAATGATAAATTCAATGATAGATTCATGTACTCTAGCCAAATCCGAGTTAGAATCACTTATCCCGATGAATTTCTTGAAAAACCTTCGAAACATCGCCAAAGTCTGAGCTCTCTAGGTCAAAATATAAAATAAAACCCTAAACCTCGTATTTATAGTGCACCTCCCGGATCTCCACCACTGCTGACCGCACAAAAACCACCGCTGACCGCACAAAAAACCAGTGCTGTCCGCGGTGGATTTAACTGCTGTGACATGCTTTAGTATTTTGGTCATAACTTTCTCTACAGATGTCCAAATTGTGATTTCTTTACCTTTATAGAAACTAGACACGAAGAGATACAACCTTCGTTTTTGAATCATCGTAAAATTCCTTGTATATCAAAAGATATAAGCTTCTGAAGTTAGACCAGTGAAACTTTCCTCACCGCGGACCACACTGGATTTTGTGCGGCCGCAAAGCCCCCACCGCGGCAGCTCAAAATCCTGTGCGGACCGCACTGGTAGGTTCAGAGGTCTGCAATTCCTCTAGACCTGCAACAGCTATGATTTTAGGCCTAAAACATCCCGGAACCTACCCGGAACTCACCTGAGCCCCCGGGACTTCAAACCAAATGTACCAACACATCCCATGACATCATTCAAACTTGTTCAAAACTTCGGAACGCTCACAACAACATCAAATCACCAATTTAACATAGGATTCAAGCCTAAGAACTCCAAGAACTCTTAACTTATGCTTTCGATCAAAAAGTCTATCAAATCTCGTCCGAATGACCTGAAATTTTGCACATACATCCCAAATGACACAACAAAGTGCCCCCTAAACACAAATAGACTGACTGGACAAGTGGCTGCATTGGCCATTTAACTTCCGATTTTGGAAGTGATGCAAGTTCAAATCCCACCTTCAGCCTTTTCTATTCCTTTTCAGCCTTTTCCCTCCTTTCTATGTTTGCTCTGCCTTTTCTACTCCTTTTCAGCTTTTCCCTCCTTTCTATTTAGAGTACAATATAATTTATATTTAATAGCAAATTGCTTTATTTTTTTACTTTTGTCCTTTTTTTTGAATCAATTATAATTTAGTACTAATATATAATAGTCAACTTAATTAATATTTTAGTTCTTTGAATACAATGTAATTTATATTTAATAGCAAATTACTTTATTTTTTACTTTTATCTTCTTCTTTTTTTGAATTTAATTATAGTTTAGTACTAGTATATAATAGTCAACCTAATTAATTTTATTCTTTTTCAAATTCATCTCTTAAAACTGAAATTATCTAATTGCAACTTATCGGTCCATAAATGAAAAAATACATATCATTTTGTGACAACCTTTTTCAACAATCTGACTCGGCAATGACAACTAATAGTTTGAGACTCTTTTTCAGTTCTTTTAGTATTACCATACTCTTTATCTTGAATTCTTTAATATGTCTTTGATAAATTTACTTTTGAACGCCTTTTTGATCACTGACCCCTTTTTATATATTTATTAAAAACTAGAATTTTAAAGTATGAAATATGCTTAATCAAACACCTTCCCTTCCCATAGCATCAAACACCTTCCCTTCCCATAGACTTTTTCTTTAGAACTTTTTTTGTTAATACTTAAATGATAAGTCATCATAATCATTAAGTTTTCAATGAGTTGCACGCCGAATTTTATCACTAGTGACTAGCATACAGTGGTGCCCCCGTCGTGCTCAAATCCTGAGTCCGCCTCTGGATTCAAGCCTAAGAACTCCAAGAACTCTTAAATATGCTTTCGATCAAAAAGTCTATCAAACCTCGCCCGAATGACCTGAAATTTTGCCAGAACGTCACATTCAACACTATGGAGCTACTCCAACTTTCAGAATTCCATTTCGACCCTTAGATCAGAATCTCACTATCGGACCGGAAACTTCAAAAATCCGTTTTTCGGCATTTCAAGCCTAAATTAGCTACGGACCTCCAAAAAAAATCCGATCACGCTCCTAAGTCCCAAATCACCTCCCGAAGCTATCCGAACCATCAGAACTCACATCCGAGCTCTCTAACAAATAAGTCAACATCCGGTTGACTTTTCCAACTTAAGCTTCCTCAAAAGAGACTAAGTATCTCAAACCTTACCAAAATCATTCCGGATTCGATCCGACCCACCAGATACCACATAACACGGATAAACAAAGCATAAAGAAGCAGAAACGGGGAAAACAGAGCGGTAACTCATGAGACGAATGGCCGGGTCATCACATCCTCCCCAACTTAAACAAGCGTTTGTCCTTAAACGAGTCAAGAAACGTACCTGAAGCCTAAAAAAAGTGAGGATATCTGCTCTGCATCTCCCGCTCGATCTCCCAGGTAGCCTCCTACACGAGCCGACCTCTCCACTGCACTTTCACTGAAACTATATCTTTTGACCTTAACTTTCGAACTTGACGACCCAAAATAGCTACTGGCTCCACATCATAGATCAAATCATCATCCAACTGAACCATGCTGAAATCCAGGACATGAGACGGATCCTCAATATACTTCCGGAGCATAGAAACATGAAATACCGGATGCACACTCGATAAGCTGGGTGGCAAAGCAAGCTCATAAGCCACCTCCCCATTCCTCTGAAGCACCTCAAAAGGTCCAATGAACCGAGGACTCAATTTACCTTTCTTTCCAAATCTCATAACACCCTTCATGGGCGAAACCTTCAACAGAACCTTCTTGCCAACCATGTAGGACACATCTCGAACCTTCATGTCAGCATAACTCTTTTGCCTCGACTGCGCCGTATGAAGCCTCTCTTGAATCACCTTCACCTTCTCCAAAGCATCCTGCACCAAATCAGTCCCCAATAGTCTAGCCTCACCGGGCTCGAACCAACTAATTGGAGATCTACACTGCCTCCCATACAAAGCCTCATATGGAGCCATCTGAATACTCGACTGTTAGCTGTTGTTATAAGCAAACTCTGCAAGCGGCAGAAACTGATCCCATGACCCTCCGAAATCAATGACACAATCACGCAACATATCCTCCAATATCTGAATAGTGCGCTCAGACTGCCCCGTCCGTCTGAGGATGAAAAGTTGTGCTCAACTCAACCTGAGTACCCAACTCTCGCTGCACAGACCTCCAAAACTGCGATATAAACTGAGTGCCCCTATTTGAAATGATGGAAACTGGGATACCATGCAAACAAACAATCTCCCGAATATAGATCTCTGCCAACTGCTCTGAAGAATAGGTAGTACACATAGGAATGAAGTACGCAGACTTGGTCAGCCGATCTACAATCACCCAAATAGCATCGAACTTCCTCAAAGTTCATGGATGTCTAACAACAAAGTCCATAGTGATCCTCTCCCACTTCCACTCGGGAATATCCATTTGTTGTAGCAAGCCACCCGGTCTTTGATGCTCATATTTCACCTACTGACAATTGAGACACCAAGCTACAAATCCCATTATGTCTTTCTTCATTCTTCTCCATCAATAATGCTGTCTAAGTTACTGATACATCTTCACGGCACCCAGATGAATGGAATATCGCGAGCTATGGGCCTCCTCCAGAATCAACTCCCGAAGCCCATCCACATTGGGCACACAAATCCGGACCTGCATCCTCAACACCCCATCATCACCAATGGTCACATCTCTGGCATTATCATGCTGAACTCTATCCTTAAGGACAAGCAAATGCGGATCATCATACTGGCACTCTCTGATGCTATCATATAAGAAAGACCGAGAAACCACACAAGCCAATACCCGACTGGGCTCCAAAATATCCAACCTCACAAACCGATTGGCCAAGGCCTGAACATCAACTGCAAGAGGTCTCTCCCCAACTCGAATATATGCCAAAATCCCCATACTCACTGCCTTTCGGCTCAAAGCATCGGCCACCACATTGGCCATTCCCGAATGGTACAATATAGTGATATCATAATCCTTAAGCAACTCCAACCATCTTCGCTGCCTCAAATTAAGATCCTTTTGTTTGAACAAGTGCTGGAGGCTACGATGATCAGTAAACACCTCACAAGACCATACAAGTAATGCCTCCAAATCTTCAATGCGTGAACTATGGCAGGCAACACCAAATCATGAACAGGGTAGTTCTTCTCATGGGGCTTCAACTGACGAGAAGCATACGCAATAACTCTACCCTCCTGCATCAAAACACAACCAATACGAACTCTCGAAGCATCACAATACACAGTATATGAACCTGAAGTTGATGGCAAAACCAACATTGGAGTTGTGGTCAAGGCCGTCTTGAGCTTTTGAAAGCTCTCATCACACTCGTCCGACCATACCCTTCTAAGTCAACTTGGTCAAGGGCGATGCGATAGATGAGAATCATTGGACAAACCGGAGATAGTAGCCTGCCAAACCAAGAAAGCTGTGAATCTCGATGGCTGAGGACGGTCTGGGACAACTCTGAACAACCTCTATCTTCTTCGAATCAACCTAAATACCCTCGCTGGACACCACGTGCCCCAAGAAACCACTGAACTGAGCCAAAACTCACACTTGGAGAATTTTGCATAACGTTTCTCCTCCCTCAATCTCTGTAACGCAACTCTCAAATGCTCCGCGTGCTCCTCCTGACTACACGAATACACTAGAATATCATCAATGAAGGCTATGACAAATGAGTCGAGATAAGGCTGAAACATACTATTTATCAAATACATGAACACTACTGGGGCATTGGTCAGCCCAAAAGACATCACCAAGAACTCATAATGACCATATCGAGTCCTGAAAGCCATCTTAAGAATATCCGAGTCCCTAATCTTCAACTGGTGATACCCTAAACGGAGACCAATCTTGGAGAACACTCTCGCTCCCTGAAGCTGGTCGAATAAATCATCAATGCGAGGCAAAGGATACTTGTTCTTAATTGTTACTTTGTTTAATTGCCTATAATCGATGCACATCCTCATAGTGCCATCCTTCTTTTTCACGAACAGAACTGGCGCACCCCAAGGTGACACACTAGGTCGAAATGAACCCCTTATCTAGGAGTTCCTGAAGTTGCTCCTTTAACTCCTTCAACTCTGCTGGTGCCATACGATACGGTGGAATAGAAATGGGCTGAGTGCCCGACACCAGGTCAATACCAAAATCAATATCCCTGTCCGGTGGCATGCCCGACAGGTCTGCAGGAAACACATCGCGAAAATCCCTCACTATTGGAATAGAATCAATACTGGGAGTCTCAACTCCGACATCCCTCACAAATTCTAGATAAGAAAGACAACCCTTCCCAACCATACGTTGGGCTTTCAAGAAGAAGATCACTCTACTGGGAACATAATCAGTCACACCTCGCCACTCGATCCGTGGCACACCCGGTATAGCCAATGTAATTGTCTTAGCATGACAGTCGAGAATAGCATGATATGGAGATAGCCAATCCATGACCAAAATGACATCGAAGTGCACCATACATAATAATAGAAGATCCACACGGGTCTCCAGACCCCCAATAGTCACCACACACGATCGATACACACGATCGATACACACGATCTACAACAACAGTATCGCCCACCGGGGTAGATACATGAACAGGTGAAGCAAGAAACTTACGGGGCGTACCCAAATAACGAGCAAAGTATGATGACACATAAGAAAAGGTGGAACCGGGATCAGATAATACAGAGGCATCTCTGTGGAAGACTGAAACAATACCTGTAATAACAACATCTGAAGTAATAACATCGAGTCTGCTTGGAAGTGCATAGAAACGGGCCTGACCACCACCTGATCGACCTCCCCCTCTGGGGCGACCCCTAGCTGACTGACCTCTACCCCTAGCTGGCTGGGCGGGTGGTGGTGAAGTAACTGGCGCTGAGGCCGATGACTGACCCCTTTGCTGAGATGAACTCACAAGACAACAAGGGCACTGCCTCCACATATGACCCATCTCACCATACTCATAACAACTTCCAGGTGCTGGAGAAGGGGATTGAAGGGAACCCCTTGCACCGGAGTGACTAGCAGATGCACTCAGCATAGAAGAGCCTTGAGCTGATGGAGCATGGGGCGAACTTTGAGCTGGAAGGGCACTAAGTGATGACTGGCCTTGATAAGAACTGTGAGAACCATGATCTGATGACGCCCCATGATAACCTGGGCGAGCTGGTTGAGCATGACTGAATGGACGGCCTCTGCCGTGCTGAAACTGACCTCTCGAAGGAGCACCACCGTAACTACCAGATCCTCGAGGACTTTTGGCCTTCCTCTCCTCCTGCTCCTAGCAATGAACAGACTCAATCTCACGGGCAATATCCACAACCTCCTCGAAAGTAGCACCAATCACCCTCTTCCTGGTCATGAGAATAAAAAGCTGATAAGTGAGGCCATCAACAAACCTCCTAATCCTCTCTCTATCTATCGGAACCATCCAAATAGCGTGACGAGCTAACTCAGAGAACCTTAACTCATACTACGACACAGTCATCTCCCCCTAAAGCAACCACTCAAACTGCCTACACAGCTCCTCTCTGCGAGACTGCGACATATATTTCTTCAGAAAGAGAACGGAGAACTGCTGCCAAGTAAGGGGTGCTCCACCAATAGGCCTATGCCTCTCAAAAGCCTCCCACCAAGTAAAGGCAGCTTCCAAAAACTGATAAGTAGTGAAAGTGACCTTGCTGGTCTCCAGAATACCTGCTGTATGAAGCATCCGCTGACACTTGTCCAAAAAGTCCTAGGCATCTTCGCCCTCTGTACCACTGAAGGTCGGAGGCTGCAGTCTACCAAACCTCTCCAACCTACGTTGCTCATCCTCTGGCATGGCAGAAACTACATAATCCTGAGCAGCTGCAACCGGCTGGGCTTGATGTGCCCCGAGCGTCTGAAGTCCTTGCACAAACTGCTCAGGTGTGCGAGTGACGGGTGTGTGATTGCTTCCCCTAGCATAAGAAGTAGCTGCAGTTGTAGTGGCTGAAACCGCCTGAGCTAGGCCAGTACAAATTGATAAGATCTGAGCCAAGGCCTCCTGAAGACCCAGAATCACAATGGGCACAGCTGGTGCCTGAGCTGGTGTTGTTGGAGCGTTCATAACTAGGACCTGATCCTGAACTGGGGCAACTGGTGGATCTGTAGGTGCTACCCTAGCTGCTCTGCCCCTACCACAACCACAACCACGACCGCATCCTCGACCTCTGGTGGCCACGGCTGGTGGTACTGGTGGTCGTCCATCCTGACTGGTAGCACATGTCCTTACCATCTATGAGAGAATAAAATAACAGAAGTTTAGTACTCGGATCAAAAAAATCGAACGACAAGAATTTCAAGAATATGATGTTTTTCCTAAAGGTTCTATAGCCTCTCGAGGATAAATACAGACGTCTCCGTACCGATCCGCGAGACTCTACTAAACTTGCTCATGACTCGTGATACCTATGTAACCTAGGCTCTGATATCAACTTTTCACGACCCTAAACCTGGACCCGGTCATGATGGCGCCTCTCGTGAAGACAAGGCCAACCAACTATTCCCAATTCGATGTTAAACATTTAAATAACAAGAAAACAGTCTAAAACATGATTTAATAATACTAAGTAGCAGATAATATCATAAATATGCGGAAGGACACCCAACACAGCTTAATACCGGAGTGTCACTAGTCATGAGCATCTATAAATCTTACTACAAATTCGATAAGTCTATAAACTATTACAATTGTCTGATCAGAAATAGAAATGATAAAGTGGGAGAAACACGGGTCTGCGAACGTCAAGCAGCTTCCTCGTGAATTCCGAATGTCCACTTGGAGCTCTCAACTCGCACTGGCAGGATCAACAACGTCTGAATGTGCACACAGGAGTGCATGGAGTAAAGTGAGTACTCCAACTCAGTGAGTAACAAATGTAAATAAAGACTAAAAGCAAGAAATCACGTAAGGCACAAAACATTCTATAATGAAGCACTAAAACCATTTAAAATCTGTAAATCAGTGAAAGATAGGTAAAATCCTTTAACTCAAATGAAGTTTCATGAAAAGCCTCTTTCAATAATTAAGTAGGTAATGGACAGTTAATTATGAAAAGTAAACACATAAAGACTCGCCCCTCGGGCACAGTATCAACAAATCTGCCCATCGGGCAATATCTCAGAATAGTACCAGCCCCTCGGGCAATCACATAGAACAATACCAGCCCCTGGGGCTCAATCTCACGTCACAATTGGTACCCGCGCTCACTAGGGGTGTATAGACTCTTAGAGGGGCCCCTTACGGCCCAAGCGCAATATCAAGCCACCTCATGGCATCATCACTAGACCCTCAGCCTCATATCAATCAAGCCACCTCGTGACGTACATATCTCAGGCCCTCGGCCTCATAATCAATATCAAACGTTTCCTCACAACATAGGCCCTCGGCCTTACTCAGTCAAAATCCTCACAAGCCACTCGGGCAATAGTAAAACATGATTCTCAGCCCAAAAATATCATTTAAAAGATCATGTAAGTGTTAAAACAGAGTAAACATGACTGAGTAGGAAAATAGTGAAATATAACATGACTGAGTTCAGTAAAAAGTCAAAATAGTGAGGAAATACCAGTAAAAATCCCCGAAGGGTTCAAATAGTTGGCACAAGGCCTAAATATGGCATTCAGCCCAAATAATGATGATAGCAAATAGGTTTCAGTCAAATACGCGGTAAAATAGTCATTTGGGACGGACCAAGTCACAATCCCCAACAGTGCACGACCCCACGCTCGTCATCAAGCGTGTGCGTTACCTCAATATAGCGCTATAATGTACAATCCAGGGTCTCAAACCATCAGAACATCATTTACAATCATAACTCACCTCTATGCGGTCCGAACACTATCCCGCGATGCCCTTGCCTCTAGAATCGTCCTCCGGATGCTCCAAATCTAACCAAAATCAGTACAAAACCATCAAAATGTGCTAAGGGAAAAAAGCTCACTCGAAAATGTCCAATTTACATTAAAAATTCCAAAATTGGTCAAGCCGACCCCCGGGCCCACGTCTTGGAATTCGACAAAATTTACAAAACTAGAATCCTCATACTCTCATGAGTGTTACCATACCAAAATTATCCAATTTCGATACCATTTGGTCCTTCAAATTATCATTTTACATTTTTGAAAGGTTTCACAAATTTTCTTCCCAAATTTTATCCTAAATAATGAATCAAATGATGAATTCAATGATAGATTCATGTACTCTAGCCAAATCCGAGTTAGAATCACTTAAACCGATGAATTTCTTGAAAAACCTTCGAAACATTGCCAAAATTCGAGCTCTCTAGGTCAAAATATGAAATAAAACCCTAAACCTCGTATTTATAGTGCTCTCTAGGTCAAAATGTTTTATTATTTTTTTCCTTAATTTTTTAAAAATTTTAAATCAATTTATTGCCCGTTTTATCCAGAAAAACCCAATAATTATTTTCAAAATTATCATTTTGGTGATTCACTTATTGGATTCTTATATTTATGCTAATATATAGCTAATATAAGTTTTTGCATATTTTTACAAATCTATTTAGTTTTTTTAAAGCTAAATTGCATATAATTGCAATATTAGCCTCTTTTAGATTTAATTACGTTTATATCTAAAAACAATTAAGTCCAGTATTTTGAATTTGATAATTATGTACTATTAATCATTTTAGTACCTTTAATTTATTTCCAGAAATTGTTTTACTATTTTTTATAAATTAAATAGTGAAAAGTGGCTATTTAAATGTTAGCCCCATTTTATTTCAATTTTAGCCTGATTTTGCACCCTAATTAAACCTAATCTGAGGCCCAATTACCCTGACCCAATCCCCATTAATCCAACCCAAACCCGTCTTCATAACCCACCCACTCGCCCGTTTTAATCCAGGCCGTTGATCATTTAGATCAACGGCCAACAACAATCCTTACCTTTTTAAATTCAAACGAACCCTAACCCTAACCCCATTTCACACACTCCGCCGCCTCTGAATCCCCTTCTCTCTCAATCCTCTCTCAAACCCTCTCAAACCCTAGCCGCTGCCCTCAATGACAACCCTAAAACGTCCCAAATCCATGGCTTCCAAGGTCATCAGAGACATGTATCCACCTCTCATGGCTTCTACGTGTTCGACTATTATGGTTTCAAGGTTAGATCTTGAAGGAACTTGGTCCAGACCTTGGCCGATTTCAGTTTACGGTTGTTCTCTGGTCATCTTTGACCTTTTTCCGGCCAGCCATAGCTATTCGAGTCTGACTCTTGACTCTCCTTCTTAGATCGATGGTTTTCAAAGCCTTTCTCACCGCTTGGGGTTCTTATGAATCCCTAACCTTTAAGGTTCTCTCAATTTCTCTTAGATCTATTTTAGATCTATGTCTGCTTTGAACTTTTAAGCACTTTTCTCGAAGTTTCTTTTAAAACTCCGCTTTCAAAACTCCTTATCTTTCTGATTAAGGTTCTGTTAAGTTAATTCGAAACCTTTCTTTGATTTTTGATATGTTTTGCTGTGTTTGCTCATATTATCCTTTTGCCTGAGTTTTCATGTTAAAAAAAACCTAATTCTTTTAACTGTTTATTAAATGAATGTTTGTTTGCCTGAGTTTTGTCTGATCTGTCTGTTTATCCTCTTTTTAAAAACCCTTCTATTGTTGAAAATCTTATGGTTTTGGGGTCCGACACTATTCATTTAAGTGCAGAAGTTCTTTTCAAAATATCTTGTTCCCTTTGTGTGATTCTTCTGATTCTGGGTTTCTATCTTCTCTTTAACTCGTCTATGTTGAAAGCCCTAATTTTTAGGGGGTTCTTTGTTTAGTTTTGTGTATCAGCATGACTAGCCAGTTCTCGTTTTTGAATTTCTGTGATTCTTCGTGACTATCTTGCCTTGATTTGTTTCTACTCAGTTTCTTAGCCTAAAAACTTACACTGACTCTACGTGCTTGTGTTTATCTTGACTGTTTGAAACTTGCCTCTTTCTCATCAAATCAGTATTATTTGACTCTCATGTTTGCTAGGTTTGTATGTCGACTCTTGACCATCTGTGTCTTACTTTATTTATATGCAAAATATTGACACATGACTTTCTCTTTGAATGATTCTGATTCCTCGTTTCTTGGTCTAATTTGAACACTTTCCTTTAGACATTTGATCCCTACTTTCTACTCAATCTAATTCATTCCCTTACCTTGGCTGTTTGATTCTTACGGTCTATTTCCCTAATTAAAGTTTTTCTGAACCTAGCTCTAATAAATTACTCTTTGCCTAATATGTTCGAATTATTTCCTTGTCTACACATTGATTTCTTTCCTTATTTGTTACTTGTTTTTACCGTTTGAACTGATTCCTTTAAATTAAGGGAGTACTTGTACTAATTTTGGTTCTAATTGGTTCTGAGTTCCATAATTACTATACAATTGTAATTCTTTCCTTATTTACATGGTTTCGAACTACTATATATACATACTCTCTCATTAACGCAAACAAGAACACTTTTAATTCTAAACTCACACCTACACTAAAAATACTCTCTCTTGCTTTACTACTTGTACTGTGGCCTGTTTAGCTGGCTGAAAGCCAAAGCTATATTTCGAAGTCCTGTTACCTTTCTTTACTGTATTTTTTTGCTTCTTTGTCTGGTATGTTCTAGTTAAGTTTTCAGCATCAACAACAACATGGTTACTTAATATTCTTGCCTTCTTGTCTGCCTATTGCTTGTATCTAATTCAGTACCTTATTTAGCATGTTGTAATTTCTTTTCTCCTATTATGAATCAATGTATTATGAATTCTAAATCCCTACCCCAATGTGTTTGATACTTATGGTTTGTTTGGGGCATGACAACATTGAATATTGCGGAACATGACTAAAACTCGGTCCTCCTAGGATCGTAACCTCCTTGTTACCCTTATATGTTGTGTGTTCTGGTTGATTTTACAAGCATGACAGTACTCCCTATTGCTATGCATGCCCAAAATTAACTTATTCCTAAGTATATAGGCTCCTTACAATGGATTCCCAAACCCCTACCCCCCTTTGATGTAAAATTATCAACTTGTTTGAAGTGTTAATGGTTGTTTCCCAGCACCTCTTTCCCTCTTCTTTACTTCCTTAATTCTTAAAGCTCTATTTCTGTACTTGCATTCTTCTCTTAGACTTAAGTTCTGCCCCCCTTCATGTGAGCCTTGCCTTGGGACCCATGAGCTCCCTCTGAACTTGGACACATGAGGGCTGGCGTTTCCACACTATACTTGTCCCTATTTTGCTTATGAAACTTGGGTGTGAGCACTGCCTAGAGGTCCTATTGAGGCCCTTAGGGAACTCTAACACACTCAAGTCCGAGAAAGGCTTTGGATCAGGGTCTTTGAGTTGGTTTATCTCATAACTCATATAGGAAGTCAAGAATCAGGCTTCCTCTAGTTGTAATTCTTTTCTTTGTATTTTCCTGATGTATTTTGTATTTAGTATTCCTGATTTATAATAAGTTGTAATAAACATCTAGGGCTGGCTAGTGAAAAGGGTTGGGTATTTTATGCATGTCAAGGGTAGAAACCATGCCTATAGGACTATTTTAAATTTCTGCATATTCAAACTGCATTTAGAAACCATGTCTATAGGACTTCTTGTTAAACTTCACATCTAGATAACCTGCCTACAAGGATCATCTAAAATCCTGTGCATTTGTCATCGTTTAGATACCATGTTTTAGGGCCCAAGTGGTTATAATCCAGTAACGCGTTAAAATCAGTAACATATAGAAATCATGCCTATAGGGGTTCATAAGTAAAATCCTGTTCGTTTCTACTCACATGCAATGTTAGGTATCATGTCTATAAGGATATAAAATCAGTAACGCATATAAATCATGCCTATATGAATTCTTAAATAATTCTGATTCGCTTCATTCACATTCGATGTTAGATATCATGTTCATAGGGATTAAAATCCATAATAGTAGATAATATCACCTGCAAAATCTGTAATCAGTCAAATTTAATTTATACATTCTGCATCTCTTTTAATAATCTAATTCCCTTACTTAACAAGGTTTAGCAAGCATGCCTATAGGATCTCAATCACTTCGTTTTGAGTTATTACTGTCTCATCACCTTATGAACTCAGTAGATATCATGTCTATAGGACCCCGTCTAAACACTTAGGCAAGCCTTGGAGTAATAACTGTAAACTGCATCTACTTCTGTTAATCCCTAAAACCAGCAGTCAGACCTGATTTAGACTTTTTATTTGAGTTATGTAATAAACTAACCTGCCTCAATAATTAACTTCCCTCGTCTTTATGTGCTTTAATCAGACCCAAAAAGTATGTGCAAGTCCTGTTAGTTATGTGTTTTTGTTTGAGGAGGTATACTTGAGCCTTATATGTTATGTGCTTCCCCTTTAACGTGAAGTCTTCTATATGTTTTGTATGCCGCCTTAGATTTTTACCTTTGAAACCTCAAGTCAGCCTAATATACCTCCCTTTTAAGATTAGTTGTCTTAAGTGCCTCCGAGACTGATAGGAATGGGACGGGTAATAGCATGCAATAAGTAATCGAGACCAATCCGTGCTTAATACCTTAATAGGGGTGGGAAGGCCAGATATGGATATGATGCTTACACGATAATGTCATGTGTATCTCCTCATTGAGGAGTGATTACCGGATATTGTGTGGGGTGATCCATACTAAATATAAACCTAGGACCCCTTTCCTTTATTTGCAAACTCTTTCTTTTTTAAAACGCTTCTTTCAAATGTTTTTTTCTTTTATGTGTTTAAATCCCCTAATATTTGAGTCCATTCCTATCTATTCTCTAAATTCACAATGATTGTCTGGCCGGGAACCATATTAGTGGATCTTGAGTGGTGCCTAACACCTTCCCCTTGGGATAATTTCAAGCCCTTACCCAATCTCTGGTTATTCAAACAAACTCAGAGTTGAATCTCTATTGGTGTCCTAATGCACCTTAATCATTAGGTGGCGACTCTTCAAATGCAAACTCAGTTCCCAAAAGGAACGAGTTGTCCCTCCAAAATGTCATAAACCCAATTTTGCGAGAAAAAGGGGGCACGACAGCATGACGACTCTGCTAAGAATTTTTAGGCTTTTACCATTTCAAACTATTATTGTAAATTTATGATCCTTTATGTGCAATTACTTGTTTAATTTCTTTAAGCATTCAATTCCCTTTTCAATTGTAGAACTGACTTCTCTTTTTGTTTCCTCCTTTTATTACTGCTTTAAATTATGAAACTGTTGTATTTACTACTTTCTTAACGTGCAAATACATGCCAACATGTTTTTAATTATTGCATAATCATGCCCAACATCATATTCCACTCGTGCCAAACAAATCCCATAAAAACGCTTATAATGAGTGGTTGCGCTCTTATGATATTATCACCCCTAAATCCGGAAAAGACATATTTGCGGTAAAACCAGTCGATCAACGGTTTAGTCAACGGTTCCGTGCCTTTCCCCTTGAGTTGTCCACTCAAGGGTACCAGTCTAAAACCCCATAGCAACCTTACTCTATTTAAAATGTGCATGCATCATGGTCAAACCTAGCCGGGTCAATTATGATCCTTTAAGATAGCCTTGTCCAAAGTCCACTAGGTTCCCTAAACCCAAATAGACACTACCACGTTCTGTGCATTTATTTGGAGAACTAAATGCTTTATGCCAATTGTTGATATTAAATAGTCGAGTCTGGTGGGGGTAAAGGCCTAACCTTATTTGTCTTGCAGAAATATGAGGCACGAAGTCCCTAGATTTGGCATGGTTACCAACATCCACCCAAAACTGCTAAGATGGTGGGAGGATCTTCACTCCAGTGATCAAACTCATGTCCGGAAGTATCTGGGAAACCTACCTTCTCTCCTGAAAATCCAACCCAACAATAAAATCATAGAAGCTGCTACTTTGTTCTGGGATTGTGAAAGGTTCGTATTCCGCTTTGGGAACATTGAGATGACACCCTTGATAGAAGAAATAGGAGGATTGGCCGGCATAGCATGGGAAACTCTGAGTTTGTTGATGCCTGAGAACTGCAAGGGCAAGGGCTTCCTCAAAATGATGGGTCTGAAGAAGAATCCAGAATTGACATGTCTGAAAGAATCCTATATCCCCCTGACTATTTGTACGAGAGGTACAGTCACATCAAATCCTACCGTACCTATCCTGACGAGTTTGCTATCACATAATTAGGGCATATTCACCGAAGGGTCTTTGTATTCATGTTTTGTTTCCTGGGATTGATTGTGTTTCCAATAAAGAAAGCAAGAATCCACACCAGACTGGACATGGTAACTAAGACCTTAATGGAAGGAATTAGTGGGGAACCCTTCAGCATTGTGCCCATGATCATTGTGGAAATATACCGAGCCTTGGAGAATTATCAATGAGGAGCCAAACACTTCAAAGGCTGCAATTTGCTACTTCAGCTTTGGCTCATAGAGCATCTCCAAAAGGGTGAGTACCAACAAGAGATCCAACGAAGGGACTAGGATGATCATATCGCCTTCCATCATCCGAGGTGAATGAATTACATGCCCAATATGTTTGCTCAACCGGAAAATGCCAAAGGATGGGTATAGTTATTTGATAATCTAACTGAGGACCAGGTACAGTGGATGTTCGACTGGTTCCCTACCAAGGAATTCATCGCCCGATCTGGGGATGCACCATTTCTGATATTAATCGGTCTGAGAGGAACCTATCCTTATGTCCCTCTTCGAGTTATTACACAGGCTAGAAGAAAGCAGGTTATACTTAGGGTCGACAAGATGAGTCACTTCCGGGTTGACTTCTAGGTTGATGATAGTCCTTATAAGTACCAAGCTCAACATATGTGTCACTACAAGATCGCCATGGGGAGAGATACTATCGAGCCAGACAGATACCACGCTGGTTGCGCTCCGTACGATTCAGGCTGGTTGGAAGATAATCACAATGGATTGGGCCAACTAGGGTTTGCTAGGGGCCACATGATCATAGATGAAAGGGCCGAGGCACAAGTAAAGTACAACCAATTGCGCAAAAGGATCCGTGAGTGCGAAAGCGAGCACCGTGAAATACAAGAAGCCAATCAAAAGTTAGTTGAGGAATGGAAAGACATGGCTGTCAGTGCCAACAAGCAAGTGGGATACTTGGAGCGAGGCATAGTAGAGTTGGAAAGAAAGTTTCTCAAGAGGGTCGAAGACTGCCAAAATGCTGAAGGAAACAAAGGTGGATATCTAGCCAGAGCCTACCTACTACTGGGACTTCGCGAGCTGGGAAAGCTGTTCGACGGAGCCAAGGATGTTGAATCTGGGGAAGGGCCTTCTGGGACCAAATAGATAGGAGTTTTTCTTTTTGCTTTATGAAATGTAATAAGGCCAATGTCCACTAGTGACTTTTATTTCCTGTTATTTAGTGTCGATTTGGGATTCTCTACTTTTTATTAATAAAATGAGGCATTTAGCATTCTAAGTTCTCCAAATCAATTTGTCGCTAGGCCTACCTCGGGCACAAAGAGGTCCTCAAATTAGGACACGATTTACATTCTTGCACTATGTAGTTTAAATATCGCAACGTTGTTTATAATCCTCACTAACTTGGTTACCTTTTGTTTTTACTTTTGTTTATTATTCCCTCTCCCCAAAGGTTAGTTCGTGCACTCTGGAAACATTATCTTATTCCACGAGATCCAGGGGTCCTCCACCCACTCCTCCTCTCAGTCCTGTCAAAAACAAGAGCAAATGGAAGATGGAAGATTTGAACAATGTCAGAAAAGAGAACTCAATTGAACTGGTAGAGGTCACTCATGGTCATGGTACTCAAGTTTCCAAAGAAAATGCATCCCAACTCGAACAAAAGCTGCTGAAATTTTAAGAAGAGCTTGATCATGTTCGAAATCTGGCAAATCTGTCATTTTCTCTCACCACTCCAGACATCAATTTCCCGAATGCTCCGAACCCCACACCTCCACATAATATCCCAAAGAAACAAAACCATCCCATTCCTCACCACCACTACACACCTGCCATACCTCAAACAACACCCCGTTGCTCATCCTAGAACCCCTGAACTCCACAAATGACCACTTCCACACCCACCATAGCACCCCCATCTACGTGGAGACTATGCCACACTCCACCCAACCCATCTCAAACACGCCCGAGTGTGATGATAAAGATTCGCTTATCAGGAACCTGGCTGAAGAACTTAAGAAATTGACTAGCCGAATTCAAGGCGTTGAAGGAAGTAAGGGAATTGAAGGGCTGAACTATGAAGATCTTTGCATACAACCCGATGTCAAACTACCCGAGGGGTACAAACCTCCAAAGTTCAAAATATTTGATTGTATAGGGGATCCAAGGGTCCATTTGAGAACATACTGTGACAAGCTGGTTGGAGTAGGGAAACACGAGAGAATCCGCATGAAGTTGTTCATGAGGAGTTTGAAGGGAGATGCTTTGTCTTGGTACATTATCCAAGATCCGAAGAAGTGGTCGAACTGGGTAGGCATGACGTCCGACTTCATGGAGAGCTTCAAGTTCAACACAGAGAATGTGCCGGATGTGTTTTACATTCAGAACCTAAAGAAGAAGCCTACAGAAACATTTCGCGAGTATGCTGTTCGCTGGAGGTCCAAAGCTGCTAAGATCAGACCTTCCTTAGAGGAGGAACAGATGAACAAATTTTTTGTTCGGGCTCAAGACCCGCAGTATTATGAACGACTAATGTTGATTAATAGCCATAAATTTTCTGACATTATCAAGCTGGGTGAAAGGATCGAAGAGGGCATCAAAAGTGGTATGGTTACGAACTTTGAGGCCATGCAAGCTACATATAAGGCTTTGCAGTCTGGTGGCATGTCCAAGAAAAAGGACGTAGGGGACGTAATGGTTGCACAAAGAACAAAATCTCCCATTAAATACCAAATTTACCCAACACCTCCATTCACATATCAACCAACTCCGAACTACCAAACACCCTCACCCTCCTACCAAACTCCACCACCCATTTATCAATCACCTCCACCTCCCATATATCAGCCTACTTCACCCAGATATTCCCAACCCACACATATTTACCAAGCCTATAATGCTCAACCATCCCACTATTAATCACCTCCTACATGCCAAAAATTCCTTAGACCTCGACCAAATTTCAATCGTAGACCTCCACCAAATTTCGACCACAGACCTCCAAAACAATATACAGCCATTGCTAAACCCATTGACCAACTTTATGAAAGACTCAAAGCTGCTGGTTACGTCACCCCCATCCCTGCTGCAACCCCTGAGAACCCTTCTTAGTGGGTTAACCCAAACAAATCCTGTGCATACCACTCCGGAAGGGCACACCATCGACGAATGTCGTTCTTTGAAGGACAAGATCTAGACTTTAATTGACAACAAAATTATTGTGGCAGAGGAACCCACTCCGAATATCCGCAATAACCCACTGCCAGACCACAAAGGTGGAGGCGTTCACATGATTGAAATAGAGGATGATTGGGATCCCGAGGGATCGATCGGTTTGATCACAGAAGGGAATGACCCAAAGAAGCCAATAGTTACTCTTAATCCGATTGTGGTCTAGATTCATCCCTCTAGTGACGCCGAGGTAAATATGTCCGTGCCACTTGAGTTTGAAATAACATCATCCGCAAAGACATCAGCACCAATTAAGGTCGAATTCGTGTCTCCTGCAAATGCACCCACACTGTTTGAAGTTGCGGTTTTACCACCCAAGGCACACGCTCCGTTCGGAGTAAAGATATCCACGCTGATTCCAGTGGCGATGTCAACCATGACACTATACCATACAAAAGCTATACCATTGGACTATACAACCGAGGCAAGGAGAAAAGGCAAGGTTAGGTTCGAGGAAACTGTCGCCGCACAGGGTATGACGAGAACTGGTAGGGTCTATACCCTGGAACACCTAGTTGAGTCAAGCAAGAAAGCCTCCAATCGGTCACCCATCATTGAGATAGGTCCAGACGATCTTTGGAGAAAGATACATGCCAAGGAATACTCAGCCATCAACCAGTTGAACAAAACACCAGTGCAAATCTCCATACTTGCTTTGCTACAAAATTCTGAGGCACACAAGAATGCCCTGCTAAGGGTGCTGAGTGAAACATACGTGCCAAGCAACATCACTAGCGGGGAAATGGCTAACTGGTAGGACAGGTATTGGAAAGTCATAAAATTACTTTTCATGAAGATGAGCTGCCACCTGAAGGGTTGGGTCACAACAAAGCACTACACATCACCGTGCAATGCGAAGACTATTTCATCACCAGGATTCTGATTGACGGGGGTTCCAGTCTCAACATTTGTCCACTAGTAACACTCAAGAAGTTGGGAAAAGGACTGCATGAGATAAAAGACAGAGCCATCAACGTGAAAGCCTTCGACGGTTCCCAAAAGTCCACCATTGGGGAGATTAGTCTGTGTTTGCAAATGGGGCCAACTTGGTTCGATGTTGATTTCCAAGTGATAGACGTGCCAGCATCTTACAATCTGCTATTGGGACGGCCATGGATTCATGCTCTCGGAGCCGTAGTATCAACACTGCATCAGGCAGTAAAGTTCGAGTGGAACCACCAGGAAATGATCGTTCACGGCAATGATAGCAACCCTATATACAGTCGCCAGACCATTCCATCAATCGAGGGGAGAAAGAAGCTAGGAGGAGAGACTTACCATCATATCGAACGGGTAAATATTGTTGACAAAAACAAATGGTGGGATAACAAGACCGAGAGTATACTGAATTGGAGTGGGTACGAACCTGGCAAAGGGCTCGGCAAGAACCTCCAAGGAATCACTAAGCCCATAAAACTTAAGAAACATGGCACTACTTTTGGTCAGCGATATGAGTACACCTGGGAAGAATTCAACAACTGGTCGCCACCATGGCGTGGTCCTTACTATCTGCTGGAGCAACCAATACAACACTTGGAGCAGACTTTCCAACCGGCCGATGTTATCTATGGGTCAGAAGAAGAGGAAGCACTGGCAGTAGTGAAGAATTTGTTCCTAGAAGACAATGATATGAATTGTTGTGTTGTTCTCGAGGAGGAGAGGAAGGAAGGCCCTTCTTTACAGGCTGTAAGCAGAGGGGCACGCCTCAATAACTAGACCATCAGGACGACCAGAGCCCGACGAGCATAGGGGTAGCAAGGTTAAAACAAGCACCGTCTTATTTACTAAAAGATTTTATTTCTCGCATGTTTTCAATTCCTGCAATAAGATTTCCAATGTTCAAAACGATTATGCAATTTATCGAAGTATTTTGATTTTTCTTACTAATCAACACTCATTATTATTATTTTTCTCTCATTACTTTACTTACACAGCATTACTATTACTTATTTTGATGAACCGATGACTGTGACATGTAACGAGACAACGCAACAAACGGACATTGATTCAGAGGAAGATAGCATACCAGAAGAGATTGTTAAAGAAGTTGAGAATTTTGAGAACAGACCTAAGTCCAACCTAGACAAGACAGAAGTTGTTAACCTGGGAGATGCAGAAAATGTCAAAGAAACACGAATCAGCGTTAACTTATCGCCATTAGAAAAGAAGGAATACACAAAATTTCTAAGGGAATATGAGGACATATTCGCCTGGTCATATGATGACATGACTGGTCTAAGTACATCTATTGTGGCTCACAAACTGCCAACCGATCCAACATGTCCGCCGGTAAAGCAAAAGCTCAGAAAGTTCAAGCCTGATATGAGTTTGAAAATTAAGGAAGAAGTTGCCAAGCAGGTCAAAGATAAGGTTCTCAGGGTAGTAGAATACCCAACATGGTTAGCCAACATCGTGCTAGTACCAAATAAGGACGGAAAGGTCAGAGTCTGTGTCGACTACCGGGATCTCAACCGGGCCAGTCCGAAAGACGACTTCCCTTTACCAAATATACACATCCTGATCGACAATTGCGCCAAGCACGAATTATAGTCATTCATAGATTGCTTCGCTGGGTATCATCAAATCTAGATGGATGAAGAAGATGCTGAGAAAATGGCTTTCATTATGCCATGGGGAATGTACTATTACAAGATGATGTTGTTCGACCTGAAGAATACAGGGGCCACCTACATGAGGTCCATGACCACCATTTTCCACGATATGATACACAAAGAAATTGAGGTATATATAGATGATGTCATCTCAAGTCCAAGAGAGCCATCGATCACATGGAAGATTTGAGGAAGTTTTTCAATAGATTGCGAAGGTACAACCTGAAACTGAATCCCGCAAAATGTGCATTTGGGGTTCCTGCCGAAAAACTACTTGGGTTTATTGTGAGTCACCTAGGAATAGAGCTGGATCCATTAAAATTCAAAGCTATTCAAGAATTGCCATCGCCAAAGAAAAAGAAGGACGTAATGAGTTTCTTAGGGAGACTTAATTACATCAGCCGGTTCATAGCACAATCCGCAGTTATCTGTGAGCCAATCTTTAAGATGTTAAAGAAGGATGCCGCTACCAAATGGACTGATGACTGCCAAAAAACTTTTGACAGAATCAAAGAATACCTGTCGACACCACCAGTCTTGGTCCCGCTCGAGCTAGGTAGACCTCTATTACTCTACCTCGCAGTATTGGATGGAGCGTTCGGTTGCGTTCTGGGGTAGCGTGATGAAATAAGGAGGAATGAGCAGGCCATTTATTACCTCAGTAAGAAGTTCACCCTGTACGAGGCCCGGTATTCTCTATTGGAGCACACCTATTGTTCTTTGACCTGGTTAGCTCAGAAGCTGAGGCATTACTTATGTGTCTATACAACATATCTCATATCAAGGATGGATCCTTTGAAGTACATCTTTTAGAAGCCCATGCCCACTGGCAAGCTAGCCAAGTGGCAAATCATGTTGAGTGAATTTGACATTGTCTACATGACTCAGAAGGCAATCAAGGGACATGCACTAGCAGACCACCTTGTCGAGAATCCCATGGATGGAGAATACGAACCCTTAAAAACATATTTTCCTGATGAAGAGGTATCATTCATAGGAGAGGACATTGCAGAATCCTATGGTGGTTGGATATTGTTTTTCGATGGAGCAACAAATTTTAAAGGAGTTGGCATATGAGCAGTCCTGGTATCAGAAATCGGTCAGAATTATCCGGTGTCTGCCTAACTCAGGTTCCCGTGCACCAACAATATGGCCGAGTATGAAGCTTGCATCCTAGGGCTCAAAATGGCCATTGACATAAACATTCAAGAATTGCTAGTGATTGGAGATTTGAACCTACTCATACATCAGGTGCGTGAAGAATGGTAAACCAAGAACTCCAAGATACTCCCGTATCTGCATCACATGCAGGAATTAAGAAAGAGGTTCACGAAGACTGAATTCCAACATGTTCCTAGAGTCCAGAATGAGTTCACCGATGCATTGGCCACCCTGTCATCTATGATACAACATCCAGACAAAAATTTCATTGATCCCATTCCAGTAAAGATCTATGATCAACCGGTTTATTGTGCCCATGTTGAAGAAGAAGCAGACGAAAAGCCTTGGTTTCATGATATCATGGAATATTTGGCAAAAAGAGAGTACCCAGAGCATGCAAATCCTACTAAAAACGCACGCTTCGGAGATTGTCCAACAACTTCTTTCATAGTGGAGGAATCCTGTATAGGAGGACTCCTGATTTAAGATTACTAAGGTGTGTCGATGCAAAGGAAGCATCCAAACTACTAGAGCAAATTCACGCTGGGACTTGCAGTCCACATATGAACGGTTTTGTCTTAGCAAAGAAGATACTCCAGGCTGGTTACTTTTGGATGACTATGGAAATAGACTGCATCCAGTATGTACAGAAATGACATCGCTGCCAGATACATGCAGACATGATAAAGGTGCCTCCAAATGAGCTTAATGCAACAAGATCACCATGGCCGTTCGCCGCCTGGGGAATGGATATTATTGGACCAATCGAGCCTGCCGCCTCCAACGGGCACAAGTTTATCCTAGTAGCAATCGACTATTTCACCAAATGGGTCAAAGGAGCATCTTACAGAGTAGTGACTAGGAAATTCATGGCAGACTTTGTCCGCGACCGCATCGTTTGTCGATTCGGGATTCCAGAATCAATCATTACTGATAATGGCTCCAACCTCAACAGTGACTTAATAAAAGCCATGTGTGAAACTTTCAAGATTAGACACAAGAATTCCATAGCCTATCGACCTCAAATGAATGGAGCTGTAGAGGCCGCCAACAAGAATATCAAGAAGATATTGAGGAAAATGATAGAGAAGCATAAACAGTGGCACGAGAACTTATCATTTGCTCTATTGGGGTATCGTACCACAGTCCACACATCAACCGAGGCAACCCCATATATGGTGGTTTATGGTACAGAGGCAGTCATTCCCACCGAGGTAGAAATTCTTTCCCTAAGGATTATACAAGAAGTTTAGCTCGATGACGCATAATGGGTGAAAAGTCATTATGAGCAACTAGCCCTTATAGATGGAAAGAGAATGAATGCAGTTTTCCATGGTCAGCTTTATCAGAACAGAATGTCCAGAGCCTTCAACAAAAGAGTCAAACCGAGACAGTTCACACCGGGACAATTGGTGTTAAAGAAAATTTTCCCGCATAAAGATGAAGCCAAAGGGAATTTATCTCCCAACTGACAGGGTCCATACATGGTTCACCCGGTTCTGATAGGAGGAGCCCTCACACTTGCAGAAATGGACGGAGAAGTTTGTCCAAAACCAATTAATTCAGATGCAGTCAAGCATTACTATGTGTAATTTTCATGCTTTCCTTATATGATGTATTTGAACTACGCCTGACTTGATTCCCGTTTAAGAGGGGATACGTAGGTAGCCCTATGGGTTCGGTCACAATTCAATAAAATTTTCATTCCCCTCGCAATTGGAAACTGGGGAAGAATTTTGAGGAAGACCCTTAAAATTCCGAAGTAATTTCAGCCGGTCGTTGCAAACAATAGTCAGAAACCTCAACCCGTTAAACTGGGGCAGAATTTTGAGGAGGACCCTCAAAATTCCGTAGCAAGAGAGGTTGCAATGTCCTAAACCACGTCATAGTCGTCGGTTCATCTAAAAGTTATTCGTAATTACATACTTATGTCATATTTTATGAAATCATGCATGTTTATTACTGAAATTACTTTGTTTAGCAACGCTACCCCAATGATACATTAAGTATCACCAAATCAAAGCCGAACAAGTCAAGCAGAGCCAGCGGGGATACGAACTAACCTCCCCCCTTTACAAAACTCACGATTTTTCTTTGGATGCAGGCACTTGGATTACGAAAGCATTAGACATACTATACATTCACAAGACAAACATTGTTCAGGAATACAACTCTCAGAATTGTCGCACTTAGCAACATTTGCTATCCACGCACATCAGTGACATTCTGTGTGTCACAATGTCCCCAACAGTCACAATACCATAATCTACTATCAGCTAAGAATTTACCCTTTTTTTCTTGCATAAGGATACCATTCTGCTTTCCGAGACTAAACGCTGTCTCTATCTGCATTTTCTGCATCACATAAGGCTACCATTCTGCCTTCCGAGACTAAACGATGTCTCCATTTGCGTTTTTGTATTGCATAAGGCTACCATTCTGCCTTCCGAGGTTAAGCTTTATCTCCCCCTACATTTGCATGGCTGAAAGATCGCCTCCCTCAACATTTGCATGGCTAAAAGATCATCACCTTATCTACACTTGCATGGCTGAAAGATCGCCACCCTTACATTTGCATGGCTGAAAGATCGTCACCCCTACATTTGCATGGCTGAAAGATCGCCACCCCTACATTTGCATGGCTGGAAGATCGCCACCTTATCTACATTTGCATGGCTGAAAGATCGCCACCTTATCTACATTTTCATGGATGGAAGATCGCCACCTACTGCATTGCATGGCTGAAAGATCGCCAAATACTGCATTTCATCGGCTGAAAGATTGCCACCTACTGCATCTCATAGGCTGAAAGATCACCAAATTATCTAAAGGCATCATCGTTCGGAGGCACCATTTTTATAGCCGAGAACACCATGCCATGGCCTGAGGACCCCCTTTTTAATCTTTTGCATATCATTATTCAAAAGCATCATGGTTCGAAGGCATCATCCTCATAGCCTGAGAACATCATTTCATGGCCTGTGAATCCTTTATTATACGCTTTATGGCCCAGGACGTCATGGTCTAAGGACGTCTTTCTAACCGTCTAGAGACAGTCTTCATGGTCCGACGGGAAACTGCATCATGTTTAAATTTATGCACAATATAGGCTTGTATTGCTTATTTACAGGTAAACTAACAAGCAGCGGTCATCTTGGCAGGAGCTATACCGCTCCAGTTCCCGCAGCCATGTCAAACCTTAACCATCCCCATCCTGAATATTACGTCCGTTCTTGAAAAGTCTCCATTGGCATACTCCGTCGAAGGATCCTGAACTATATATGGCCTGATTCCTATAAAAACAGGGATATGTAGGCAGCTCAGAAGCCAAGACACGACCTATTCCTCCTCAAACCATTTCGTTCGGTCAAAATTGGCCATCATATCTTTACCCGACAACTCTTTCATCCTTCCAGGGTAAAGAGGGGCAACTGTTGATACCTAATTTTTTCCTGTATATATTTTTAATTGGCCAAATACTTTCAAAACAGTAACATATATAAGTATGCTCAAAACGTTTTATTATTCTTTTTCCTTAATTTTTAAAAGAGTTTAAATCAATTTATTGCCCATTTATCCAGAAAAACACAATAATTATTTCTAAAATTATCATTTTGGTGATTCACTTATTGGATTCTCATATTTATGCTAAAATATAGCTAATATAAGTTTTTGCATATTTTTACAAATCTATTTAGTATTTTTAAAGCTAAATTGCATATGATTGCAATATTAGCCTCTTTTAGATTTAATTACGTTTATATCTAAAAATAATTAAGTCCAGTATTTTTAATTTGATAATTATGTACTATTAATCATTTTAGTACCTTTAATTTATTTCCAGAAATTATTTTACTATTTTTTATAAATCAAATAGGGAAAAGTGGCTATTTAAATGTTAGCCCCATTTTATTTCAATTTTAGCCTGATTTTGCACCCCAATTAAACCTAATCTGAGGCCCACTTACCCTGACCCAATCCCTGTTTAATCCGGCCCAAGCCCGCCTTCATAACCCACCCACCACCCGTTTTAATCCAGACCGTTGATCATTCAGATCAACGGCCAACAACAATCCTTACCTTTTTTAATTCAAACAACCCCTAACCCTAACCCCATTTTACATACTCCGCCGCCTCTGAATCCCCTTCTCTCTCAATCACTAGCTGCCGCCCTCAACTACAACCCTAAAACCTCCCAAATCCATGGCTTCCAAGGTCATCGGATACCTATATCCACCTCTCACGGCTTCTACGTGTTCGGCTATTATGGTTTCAAGGCTAGATCTTGAAGGAATTTGGTCCATGCCTTGGTCGATTTTAGTTAACGGATGTTCTCCGGTCATCTCTGACCTTTCTCCGTCCAGCTATAGCTATTCGAGTCTGACTCTTGACTCTCCTGCTTAGATCGATGGCTTTCAAAGCCTTTCTCACCGCTTGGGGTTCTTCTAAAACCCTAACCATTAAGGTTCTCTTGATTTCTCTTAGATCTGTTTTAGATCTATGTCTGCTCTGAACTTTTAAGCACTTTTCTCGAAGTTTCTTTTAAAACTCCACTTTCAAAACTCCTTCTGATTAAGGTTCTGTTAAGTTATTTCGAAACCTTTCTTTGATTTTTGAAATGTTTTGCTGTGTTTGCTCGTATTATCCTTCTGCCTGAGTTTGCATGTTAAAAAAAAACTAATTTCTTTTAACTGTTTATTAAATGAATGTTTGTTTGCCTGAGTTTTGTCCGATATGTCTTTTTATCCTCTTTTTAAAAACCCTTCTTTTGTTGAAAATCGTATGATTTTGGGGTCTGAGACTATTCATGTAAGTGCAGAAGTTCTTTTCGAAATCTCTTGTTCCCTTTTTGTGATTCTTCTGATTCTGGGTTTCTATCTTCTCTTTAACTCATCTATGTTGAAAGCCCTATTTTTTAGGGGATTCTTTGTTTAGTTTTGTGTATCAGCACGACTAGCCAGTTCTCATTTTTGAGTTTCTATGATTCTTCGTGACTATCTTGCCTTGATTTGTTTCTACCCAGTTTCTTAGCCTAAAAACTTACACTGACTCTACGTGCTTGTGTTCATCTTGACTGTTCGAAACTTGCCTCTTTCTCATCAAATCAGTATTATTTGACTCTCATGTTTGCTAGGTTTGTATGTCGACTCTTGACCATCTGTGTCTTACTTTATTTATATGCAAAATATTGACACATGACTTTCTCTTTGAATGATTCTGATTCCTCGTTTCTTGGTCTAATTTGAACACTTTCCTTTAGACATTTGATCCCTACTTTTTACTCAATCTAATTCATTCCTTACCTTGGCTGTTTGATTCTTACGGTCTATTTCCCTAATTAAAGTTTTTCTGAACCTACCTCTAATAAATTACTCTATGCCTAATATGATCGAATTATTTCCTTGTCTACACATTGATTTCTTTCCTTATTTGTTACTTGTTTTTACCGTTTGAACTGATTCCCTTAAATTAAGGGAGTACTTGTACTAATTTTGGTTCTAATTGGTTCTGAGTTCCATAATTACTATACAATTGTAATTCTTGCCTTATTTTACATGGTTTCGAACTACTATATATACATACTCTCTCATTAACACAAACAGGAACACTTTTAATTCTGAACTCACACCTACACTAAAAACACTCTCTCTTGCTTTACTACTTGTATTGTGGCCTGTTTAGCTGGCTGAAAGCCAAAACTATATTTCGAAGTCCTGCTACCTTTCTTTACTGCATTTTTTTGCTTCTTTGACTGGTATGTTCTAGTTAAGTTTTCATCATCAACAACAACATGGTTACTAAATATTCTTGCATTCTAGTCTGCCTATTGCTTGTATTTAACTCAATACCTTATTTAGTATGTTGTAATTTCTTTTCTCCTATTCTGAATCAATGTATTATGAATCCTAAATCCCTACCCCAATGTGTTTGATACTTATGGTTTGTTTGGGGCATGACAACATTGAATATTGCGGAACATGACTCAAACTTGGTCTTCCTAGGATCATAACCTCCATGTTACCCTTATATGTTGTGTGTTCTGGTTGATTTTACAAGCATGACAACACTCCTTATTGATGTGCATGCCCAAAATTAACTTATGCCTAAGTATATAGGTTCCCTGCAATGGATTCCCAAACCTCTTGCCCCCTTTGATGTAAAATTATCAACTTGTTTGAAGTGTTAATGGCTCTTTCCCAGTACCTCTTTCCCTCTTCTTTACTTCCTTAGTTCTTAAAGCTCCATTTCCGCACTTGCACTCTTCTCTTAGACTTATGTTCTGCCACCCCTCATGTGAGCCTTGCCTTGGGACCCATGAGCTCCCTCTGAACTTGGACACATGAGGGCTGACATTTTCACACTGCACTTGTCCCTATTTTGGTTATGAAACTTGGGTGTGAGCACTGCCTGGGTCCTATTGAGGCCCTTAGGGCATTCTGACACACTCAAGTCTGAGAAATGCTTTGGATCAGGGTCTTTGAGTTGGTTTATCTCATAACTCAGATAGGAAGTCAAGAATCAGGCTTTCTCTGGTTGTAATTCTTTTCTTTGAATTTTCCTGATGTATTTTGTATTTAGTATTCCTGATCTGTAATAAGTTGTAATAAACATTTGGGGCTGGCTAGTGAAAAGGGTTGGGTATTTTATGCATGTCAAGGGTAGAAACCATGCCTATAGGACTATTTTTAATTTCTGCATATTCAAACTGCATTTAGAAACCATGTCTATAGGACTTCTTGTTCAACTTCACATCTAGATAACCTGCCTATAGGGATCATCTAAAACCCTGCACATTTGTCACCGTTTAGATACCATGTTTTAGGGTCCAAGTGGTTATAATCCAGTAACACGTTAAAATCAGTAACATATAGAAATCATGCCTATAGGGGTTCATAACTAAAATCCTGTTCGTTCCTACTCACATGCAATGTTAGGTATCATGTCTATAAGGATATAAAATCAATAACGCATAGAAATCATGCCTATAGGGATTCTTAAATAATTCTGATTCGCTTCATTCACATTCGATGTTAGATATCATGTTCATAGGGATTAAAATCCATAATAGTAGATACTATCACCTGCAGAATCTGTAATCAGTTAAATTTAATTTTATACATTCTGCATCTCTTTTAATAATCTAATTCCCTTACTTAACAAGGTTTAGCAAGCATGCCTATAGGATCTCAAACACTTCATTTTGAGTTATTATTGTCTCATCATATTCTGAACTCAATAGATATCATGTCTATAGGACCCCTTCTAGACACTTAGGCAAGCCTTGGAGTAATAACTGTAAACTGCATCTGCTTTTGTTAATCCCTACTACTAGTAGGCAGGCCTGATTCAGACTTCTTATTTGAGTTATGTAATAAACTAATATGCCTCAATAATTAACTTCCCTCGTCTTTATGTGCTTTATTCAGTCCCAAAAAGTATGTGCAAGTCATGATAATTATGTGCTTTTGTTTGAGGAGGTATACTTGAGCCTTATGTGTTATGTGCTTCCCCTTTAACGTGCAGTCTTCTTTATGTTTTGTATGCCACCTTAGATTTTTACCTTTGAAACCTCAAGTCATCCTAATATCCCTACCTTTTAGGATTAGTAGTCTTAAGTGCCTCCGAGGCTAATAGGAATGGGACGGGTAATAACATGCAATAGGTAATCGAGACCAATCCGCGCTTAATACCTTAATGGGGGTGGGAAGGGTAGATATGGATATGATGACCACACGATAATGTCACGTGTAGCCCCTCATTGAGGAGTGATTACCGGATATTGTGTAGGGTGATCCATATTAAATATAAACCTAGGACCCCTTTCCTTTATTTGCAAACTCTTTATTTTTTAAAATGTTTCTTTCAAATGTTTTTTTCTTTTATGTGTTTAAATCCCCTAATATTTGAGCCCATACCTATCTATTCTCTAAATTCACAATGATTGTCTGGCCGGGAACCATATTAGTGGATCTTGAGGGGTGCCTAACACCTTCCCCTTGGGATAATTTCAAGCCCTTACCCAATCTCTGGTTATTGAAACAAACTCAGAGTTGAATCTCTATTGGTGTCCTAATGCACCTTAATCATTAGGTGGCGCTCTTCAAATGCAAACCCAGTTCCCAAAAGGAACGAGTTGTCCCTCCAAAATGTCATAAACCCGATTTTACGAGAAAAAGGGGGCGCGACACCCCCCTTTTTTTCAAAGGATACATTCCCTTCCTACAGGGCTTTTAGCGAGAGAAAATTCATGGTGCTTCCAGTCATGTGCTTTGAGCATCAACTGTCCATGATCCATTGCAGTCCGCTTCCTTTTACTATTCCTTGCACATGTAAATTATGGGTTAAATTTAGGAACTCAAACTAGTTTGGGTCCCTTGTAATGAGAAAAGGGATAAATAAGAGCTTTTCTAGTCCATGCAAGCAATATTCGTTTTTTTGCGAGTGGTACCTGGTCCCTCTTTAGTAGTCACTTTTTCAGTAAACACTTTGTTTTTCTGTACAGATTGAACCCTGGCCTGGCAATTTTCTTTGAAGTTCCCATTGTTCCCACAGTGGGTACAAAGCAAGTTATCAGGAACTGTGACGTACTTGTTGTGAGGGTTGTAAGGAGTTTTCTCCTTTTGGAACCCGATTCCCTGCCTGTTTCTACTATTGTTGAAGTACATGGCAGTGACAACATCTAAGGACTAGGTCCACTTGAGAGATTTCTCAAGATCATTTTTTACTTTCTTCAATTCAGCTTGAAGCTGCCTATTTTTCTCGAGTTCACCACATAGACTAGTTCTCACATCATTTAGTTTTTTTTCAAGTTTGATGTGTGTCTCACTAGCTACTCCCTTACCTTTTTCAATACTTACATGCCTATGTTCAGATTTGGGTCCCTTAATGGTTTCCTCTAGATTTGTGATAACCACCAAAAAGTCATCCTTTGCTTGCTCATTATCAACAATTTTCTCTTCTAGGTCATTCTTTTCTTTGCTTAGGTTTTCTATGGTTTCCTTCAAGTCAACAACCTCTACCATCAAGTCATCTCTCTCATTTTATACGCTATTTATTTTTTCAGTTAGAGCTTCCTTTTCTTTTTCAAGATTAGCTATGGTCTCATTTAAATCTACCACACAGACCACCAGATCATCTCTACATTGTTCAGCATCTCCTAGCTCTATGGTCAGGGCTTACTTATCATTATCAAGACTATAATATGCATCAATTAAAACATTTGCTAGAGATATCAATTTCTTAGAAGAGTAGGACTTTAGATTTCTATGAACATCCCTGAAATTTACCTCATCACTTTCATCCTCTTCATCGTCATCAGACTGAGCCATCAATGCAAACAATGAGTCATATTCCTTTGCTTTAGTTTCCACTGCCATCATGGAGCTGTTTTTTGCATTTGGTTCCCCTTCTAATTCACTAGAGGAGTCTCTCCAAGTAGCAAGAGCTTGCTTCACAATATTGTCAACTGCACTTTTTCGACTGAATCGTTTGTTAGGAACTGGGTTCCTTTTTGCTTCTTTGTCAGAGTTTTATTTGTCATACTCCTATTTTTGAAGTGGGCAGTCTTTGATGAAATGCCCTGGCTTTCCACACTTGTGACAGAGATCATAGTTTCTTGGTTTGCTTGTACTACCTCTCTTAGGTATACCATCATTTCTTCGAACCATCTTTTGAAATCTTTTAGTGAGATAGGCCATATCACTATCTTCTTCACTTGAGTCATTGTTTTCAGCCTTGAGCACTAGGTTCTTCTCCTTTTTCGGCTCTATTCTTTCACTGTCTCTCTGTCTTTTCATCTCGTATGTCTTCAGATTTCCAATCAGTTCATCCATGGTTAGAGTTTGTAAATCTTTAGCTTCGGTGATAACATTCACCTTACTCTCCCAAGGGCCAAGTAGAACACTGAGAACTTTCCTTACAAGCTTGTTTCTAGGAATAACTTCTCCAAGTGAATGAAGCTCATTTATGATAGATGTGAATCTAGTGTGCATATCTTGTATAGACTCATCATCCTTCATCCTAAAGAGCTCATACTCTGTGGTGAACATGTCAATCTTGGACTGTTTAACCTGAGTAGTTCCTTCATGTGCCATTTGCAATGCTTCCCATATTTCTTTGGCAGAATCACATGCTGAGATTCTATTGTACTCATCAGGTCCTATACCACATACCAAGATTTTCTTGGCACGAAAGTTCTTTTCTAAAGCTTTTCTGTCAATATCACTGTATTCTTTTCTGTTTTTCGGCACCAATGGTCCAGTTTCTCCAAGCTTCTTCATGGGAACATGTGGACCATCACAAATGACGTCCCACAACTCTAAGTCTTCTGTCATTATAAAATCATGCATACGAGTCTTCCACCAGCCGTAATACTGACCATTGAATCTAGGGGGCCTGTAGGTTGATTGTCCTTCCTCAAAGTTAGGTGGAGCAGCCATTGAGATCCTTTCTAAGTGTTAACATTTTAGAAAGAACCTGCTCTGATACCAATTGATAGCTTATATGAGTCCACCAAACTATAGAGTACCTGGTCCTCTATGAGTTTCCACGGAGAATACTAATGAAACGGTAAGTAAATGAGCACGAGATTTTTACGTGAAAAAATCTCACTCAAGGGGACAAAAACCACGACCTACACTTGTAGGCTTTCAACTTCACTAACTTGTAAACACTCTATTACAAGCCACTTTGTAATGACTCTATTACAAAGACTTCAACTCAACTAACTTGTGATACACTTATCATAAGCCACTTTGTCACTCACTAGTTACAAAGACTTTAACTCAACTAACTTGTGTTACACTTATCACAAGCCATTTTGTCACTCACTAGTTAAAAAGACTTTAACTTATGACTAACTCTAGTCACAACACAAACTCAGAAAGTTTATGGGTTTACAAAGGGGTTCCTAAGCAACGCTTCTAGCTAAGTAATTTAGGAATTACAATAAGAACAATCACAAAGTTACAACTCAACTAAGGACAATAAAATACTAGATTTAGGAGCTAGTTCATAGTAGCATTTAACTTTGTTCTTCAAGCTCTTGAGAATTGAGTTCACTGTTTGTAGAAGGCTTGAATGCTTGAAGTGAATTCTCAAGTATTCAAGTGATGTTTTGTTATAATTCTCTTGTTAATACACCCTTGATGACATCACTTGAATGATGTAAGCACTTGGTAGGTTAAAATCAAGTGACTACAAAACTGTTGCACTGCAAAACTATTGCACTGTTTCTATGGCATTCACTTTCCAGTTGTGCACAGTTGACTTTCGTACTACTGTAAGGGAAACACAAGGGATCAGGTCCTTGTTTCTCTATTTTCTGCACTTGCAGCAGTTCACATTAGCGGGAGTCCAGGATGGAAATCAGACTTGTAAATCGGATTATATTTGCAGCGATCGCTTAGTCCTTTTTATAAGGCATAGTTGGGCATGATCAAAATTCAATGGGGAAACAATATTATTGAATAAAAATGATCACAAGTGACTTACCTCAAGAAACCCCTCAATATCCCTCTGAAAAATTGCCTTAGCCCGAGCTTGAAATGTCCAAAATAATAAAATCACATACCTTCGAATTAATATAATTTGTCCAGTGCTTTTGCTTCTGCGGATCACTTCACCGCATCAGCGGTCCCGCTTCTGCGGATCTTCCATCGCTTCTGCGATCCAGGACCTCTAGCCCACTTCCGCATCTGCTGTCTCTTATGCGAAGATGAGCATCCACATATGTGGATATACTTCCGCACCTGCGCCCTCAGGCTTCCTTTCCCAATCTCACGCCTGTGACACCTCTCCGCATCTTTGACCTCGTAGGTGCGGACAACCCTTCGCACATGTGATCACTGCCCATCTTCGCTCAAACCGCACCTGCAACCATTCCCTCGCTTCTGCGGTCATGCACCAGCAACCAAAACCCTACAGGTGCGGTGACACCAAACACTAGTAGCCCAGATTTCCTCTTGTCCAAATTTCAACCCGATTCCCATCCGAATCACTCCAGAGGCCCCCGGAACCTCAACCAAATATACCAACAAGTCCTAAAAACTGATACGAACTTAGTCGAGCCCTCAAATCACCTCAAATAATATCAAAAACATGAATCTCTCCCTAATTCAAACCTATTGAAAACTAAGAAATTCTAACTTCTACAATCGATGTCGAAACCTATCAAATCAAGTCCGATTGACCTCAACTTTTTCACACAAATTATAAATGACACAATGAACCTACTCCAAATCCCGGAACCAAAATCCAAGCCAGGTAACTATAAAGTCAACTCTCGGTCAAACTTCTCAATTTTCTAAAACTTCTAATTTTCCAACTTTCGCTATTTCAAGCCTAAATCAACTATGGACCTCCAAATCACTTTCCGGACACACTCCTAAGTCCAAAATCACCCAACGGTGCTAAGCAACCATCAAAACTCCATTCCAGAGTTTTTTTTACACATATGTCAATATCCGGCCAACCTTTTCAACTTAAGCTTCCAACCTTGAGGCTAAGTGTATCAACTCATTCAAAAATATTCCTGGCACCGAACAAAATATCTCAGCAAGTCACATAGCAACTAATAAGCAAAATGAGCAGTAAATGGGGGAACGAGGCTAGAACACTCAAAATGACCGGCCGGGTCATTACATCCTCCCCCTCTTAAACAAACGTTCGTCCTCGAATGGGTCTAGAAACTTACCTGGAGTCTCAAATAGGTGTGGATATCTTCTTAGCATCTCCCGCTCGGTCTCCCAAGAAACTTCCTCAACAGGCTGACCTCTCCATTGCATCTAAATTAAAGCTATGTATTTTGACCTTAACTTTCGAACCTGCCAATCCAAAATGGCCACCGGCTCCACATCATAAGTCAAATCACCATCCAACTGAACTGTGTTGAAATCCAAACATGATATGGATCGCCGACATACTTTCGAAGCATAGAAACATGAAATACTGAATGAACACTCGATAGACCAGGCGGCAAGGCAAGCTTGTAAGCCATCCTCCAATCATCTAAAACATCTCAAACGGCCCAATATACCGAGGGCTCAACTAGCCCTTCTTCCCGAACCTCATAACACCCTTCATGGGTAAAACCTTGAGCAGTACCTTCTCCCCAACCATGTAAGCAACATCATAAACCTTATGATCGGCATAACTCTTTTGTCTCGACTGCGCCATGCAAAGCCGATCCTAAATCAATTTAACCTTGTCTAAAGCATCCTGAACCAAGTCAATACCCAATAGCCTAGCCTCACTCGGCTCAAACCATCCCACCGGAGACCGACACCATTTCCCATACAAAGTCTCATACGGATCCATCTAAATGCTCGATTGGTAGCTGTTGTTGTAGGCAAGCTCTGCAAGCGGCATAAACTGATCCCAAGAACCCCCGAAATCTATGACATAAGTGCATAACATATCCTCCAATATCTAAATAGTGCGCTCGAACTGTCCGTTCGACTGAGGGTGAAATGTTGCACTCAACTCAACCTAGGTGTCTAACTCTCGCTGCATTGCTTTCCAAAACTGCAATGTAAATTGTGTGCCTCGATCTGAAATGATGGACACCGGCACACCGTGAAGGCAAACAATCTCGCAAATGTAGATCTTAGACAACCGCTCCGAAGAATAAGTAATACCAACTGGAATGAAATGCACGAACTTGGTCAACCGATCCATAATCACCCAAATAGCATCAAACTTCCTCGAAGTCTGTGGGAGTCCAACTACAAAATCTATGGTGATACACCCCCATTTCCACTATGGAATATCAAGCCTCTGAAGTAATCTGCCCGGTCTCTGATGCTCATACTTCACTTACTGACAATTTAGGCACCGAGCTACAAACCCCACTATATCCTTCTTCATCCTCCTCCACCAATAATGATACCTCAACTGTTGATACATTTTTGTGGCACTCAAGTATTGATACATCTTCGAGGCACCCGGATGAATGGAATACCACAAACTGTAGGCCTCCTCAAGAATCAACTCACGTATCCCATCGTCATTAGGCATACCAATCCAACACTACATTCTCAACACCCCATCATCCACCATAGTAACATCCTTAGCATTACCGTGCTGAATCGTGTCCTTAAGGAAGAAAATGTGGATCATCATACTGGCGTTTTCTGATGCGATCATATAAGGAAAATCGAGAAACCACACAAGTTAGAACCCAGTTGGGCTCCGAAACATCTAATCTCACGAATTGGTTAGCCAAGGCCTGAACATCAACTGCAAGAGGTCTCTCACCAACAGGAGTAAATACAAGGCTACCCATACTCACTACCTTTCTACTCAAGGCACCAGCCACCACATTGGCCTTTTCGGGATAATACAGAATGGTGATATTATAGTCTTTTAGCAACTCCAACCATCTCCGCTACCTTAAATTTATATCCTTTTGTTTGAACAAGTGTTGGAGACTCTGATGATCCGTAAATACCTCACAAGACACACCATAGAGATAATGCCTCCAAATCTTCAATGCATGAACGATGGCAGCCAACTCCAAATCATGAATAGGGTAGTCCTTCTCATGGGGCTTCAATTGACGTGAAGAATAAGTAATCACTCTACCCTCCTGCATCAAAACACACCCAATACTGATCCGAGAATCATCACAATACACAGTATAAGAGCCAAAGCTGAAGGTAAAACTAGAACTAGAGTTGTGTTCAAGGTAGTATTGAGCTTCTGAAAGCTCTCCTCACACTCATCAAACCACCTGAATGGAGCACCCTTATGGGTAAATTTAGTCAAAGGAACTGTAATAGACGAGAAACTCTCCACGAAGCTACGATAATAACCGGCCAAGCCAAGAAAGCTCTGAATCTCAGTAGCTGAGAATGGTTTGGGCCAACTCTGAACTGCCTCTATCTTCTTTGGATCCACCTTAATCCCCTCACTAGACACCACGTGCCCCAAGAACGCCACCGGACTAAGCCAAAACTTATACTTGGAAAACTTGGCATAAAGTTTCTCCTCCCTCATCCGCTGTAATACAATCCTCAAATGTTGGGCATGCTCCTCCTAGCTACGTGAGTAAACAAGGATATCATCAATGAATACTATGACAAACGAGTCAAGATATGGCTGAAATACACTATTCATCAAATATATAAATGATGCTGGGGAGCTAGTCAGCCCAAAAGATATCAGAAGGAACTCATGTTGACCATAACAGGTCCTGAATGCAGTCTTTAGAATCTTCGAGTCTTGAATCTTCAACTGGTGATAGCCAGACCTCAAATCAATCTTAGAGAATACCCTCGATCCTTGAAGCTAGTCAAATAGATCATCAATGTGCGAAAAATAATACTTGTTCTTGATTGTAACTTTGTTCAACTACCAATAGTCGATGCACATCCGCATAGTATCATCCTTCTTCTTCACAAACAGAACCGGTGCACCCCAAGGCGTATACACTAGGCCTAATAAACCCCTTATCAAGAAGTTCCTGAAGCTTCTCATTCAATTCCTTTAACTTAGTTGGTGCCATACTATACAGAGGAATAGAAATAGGCTGAGTGTCTGGCACCAAGCCAATGCCAAAGTCAATGTCCATATCGGTTAGCATGCCATACAAGTCTATAGGAAACATATCCGGATAGTCTCGCACCACTGGAACATAATCAATAGTAGTGGTATCAACACCAACATCCCTTATAAAGGCCAAATATGATAGAGACCTTTTCCCAACCATCCGTTGGGCCTTCAAATATGAAATCACTCATTGGGAACATAATCTAGAGAACCTCTCCACTCGATTCTTAGCAAACCCGGCATAGCCAACATCACGATCTTAGTGTGACAA
This sequence comes from Nicotiana tabacum, assembly GCF_000715075.1. NCBI lineage: Eukaryota > Viridiplantae > Streptophyta > Magnoliopsida > Solanales > Solanaceae > Nicotiana > Nicotiana tabacum. Next base: position 21,674,081 of record NC_134089.1, on the reverse strand, counting down.
TCCAGAATAGCATGACATGGAGACAACCAATACATACCTAAGATCACGTCAAAATCAACCATACTAAGCAATAGGAGATCAACTCTAGTCTCCAATCCCCCAATAGCCACTATATACTACCGATATACACGGTCCACAACAATAGTATCGCCCACCGGTGTAGAGACATGAACATGTGAAACTAGGGACTCATAGGGAATATCTAAATAATGAGTAAAATATGAGGATACATAGGAATAAGTAGAACTAGGGTCTAATAATGTGGAAGTATCTCTGTGGCACACTGAGACAATATTTGTGACCACTGCATATGAAGCAATAACATATGGTCTGGCATGAATAACATAGAATCGGGCCTGACCACCACCTGATCGGCCTCCCCCTCTAGGGCGACCTCTAGCTGCCTAGGCCCCACCCCGAGCTGGTTGGGCGGGTGGTGAAGTAACTAGTGCTGAAGTTGTGGCCTAACTCTTCTACTATACTATACCTCCTAGGCGGCGAGGACATTAGCTCCACATATGCCCGAACTCCCCGCACTCGAAGCAACATCCCGATAGTGGTGGTGGGGATTGAATAGAGCCCTGAGTACCAGAGTAACTATTAGAAGGAACTGGCATAGATGAACCCTGAATCGATGAAGCACGTGATGAACTCTAAGTTGGGAGAGCACTGAGAAATGACTGATTCAGATGGGCATTGTATGAATCATGTCTAGATGATGCACCACAATGAACTGGACAAGCCATCTGAGTGGGCCTATAAGGATGATCCCTATTATGGTAGAACTGACCCCCGTAGGAACACAACTAAAACCACTCAATCCATGAGGCCTCTTGGCCTCCCTCTCCTCACACTACTAACTACAGACCAACTCTAGCCGCCGATCAATATCAACCACCTCATCGAACCTAGCGCCTGATACACTCTCCTGAGTCATAGCAAAATCCAACTAATAGGTGAAGCTATCAATGAACCTCCTAATCCTCTCCCTCTCAGTAGGAACCAACCAAATTGCGTGATGAGCCAACACTAAAAATACCATCTCATACTGAGGTCACTGACATGCCCTCCTGATGTAGTTGCTCGAACTACTTGTGTAGCTTCTCCCTGCGGGTCTGTGGCATAAACTTCTCCCAGAAGAGAACGGATAACTCAAGACATAAAAGTGGTGCAACACCGACTGGCCTGCTCCTCTCATAGGCCTCCCACCATTTGAAGGCATCCCTAGTAAACTGAAAAGTAATAAACAAGATCCTTGGTCTCCAGAATACCCATCGTACGAAGAATCTGTTGGCTCCTATTAAAGAAGTCCTAGGCATCCTCTAACTCAGCCCCACTGAATGATGGACTCCGGAATGTTAGAGATTGTGCGTCCACCAGACTGTATAGAGAACCGAGTTCTCTATGTGTTTCCTCTTAAAATACTGATGAACCAAACTGTATAGCGATCTGGTCCTATATCAGTTTGATACAGTGCTAAGTTTGTGTAAGTCTACCGATTAGTAGAGTACTTGGTCCTATATGAGATGATGCTTAGAATGCTGTAAAGACTGAAAGTAAAGAAGGCAAAGGATTTTTACGTGGAAAAATCCCACACAAGGGGATCAAAAAACTACGACCTACACCTGTAGGCTTTTAACTTCACTAACTTGCAATCTCCCTATTACAAGCCACTTTACAATAACCCTATTGCAAAGACTTCAACTAACTTGTGATGCTCTCATTACAAGTCACTCTATAACTATCCTAGTTATAAAGAATTTGACTAACTTGTGGTATTTCCACCACAAGTCACTTTGTCACACTACGGTTACAAAGGCTTTGACTAACTTGTGATATTTCCACCACAAGCCACTTTGTCACACTACGGTAACAAAGGTTTTTGCTTATGACTCAACCTAATCAATGCTTTTTAGAAAGGCAGATAGGAGTTATAATGAAGAACACATGACAAAGACTCAACAACCTAAGGACTTAAGATGTCTTCGATCTTGGATCAGGTCTTTGAGGTTGAAGAAGCTTTGTTCTTGAGAGAGGTTCTTGAGCACTTGAGAGAATTTTCATTTTTTGTATTTGCAAGTGTTGGAACCTGAAACTTGTGCCTTGCATAAGGTTTATACTACACAAGACAACTTTAGTGATGTGTAATCTCAATGGGAAGTGATTGTTGCACTGTCTGCTCCACTGTCTGTTGCACTGCTGCAGGCAGTCATTTTCTGCAATTGCTTTCCAGCTGTAGTTGACTTGTACTTCTATCAGAGAACCCAAAGGGACTAGGTCCTTGTTGTGTTCCTCTTTGTACAATTGCGATCAGTCACTCAGTTGCATTCTAGCTATATAGTTGACTTGGACTTCTGTTAGAGAAGTACCAAGGGATCAGGTTCCTGATCTGGTTTTTGTGCACACCGCCCAGATTGTCTTGAGTTGAGTAACTTGAATGATGCTTTGTATAGACTCATTTTATGTGCACCTTGATCACATATGTGAGCACTTTAGTTGGTTAAAGAATGGGTGGGCGCTGGAAACAGTGCAGTGCGGCAGAATCTTCATTTCAAGCTGTGTCCAATTGACTTTGTACTTCCGTGAGGAACCCACAAGAGTATCAGGTCCTTGTTTGGGTTCCTACCTCCTGAAGCTGTAGCAAGTTCACATTTGGCTAGAATTCGTTAGATGCAGTGTAATCCAAGTGAGTCAGGTTCCTTACCTGGTTCTTGGCATTAAGTTTGTTAGATCATCAAAACACAAGGCAAAGATATTGAAAACCTATCAATCCTATCAATTTCCCCCTTTTTGATGATGACAAACTTAGCATTGAAAACAAAGATTTAGAGTTCAGAGAACCAGATTGAATAATAGGAGAGAGAACCAGGTTGAATAACAGGAGACCACAAGTTCCCCCTGACTTTATGTCCTTACTTACACATGTTTCCCCATATGTTCCCCCTGACTTTTTATTCTTGGTCTTTTATCTGGTTCCATACAGAAAGATTGTTAGATCATCAAAACATAGATTAAAATACCTTAAGCCTATCAATTTCCCTCTTTTGATGATGACAAACTTTTAACAGCAACTACATATGTTCTCTCTGACTCTATTCTTCCTCTTGACATATGTATGCATTATGTTCCCCCTGACTCTATTCTTCCCCTCTTTTGCATCAACAAAAATACACAGTAAGACAAAAAGGCATAAAGAAGTCCAACAAAGCTAACTCATGCCATATATGTGTACACAATCATGATAGAAAAGAGACGCAAAAGGGAAAACAAGCATTGTACAAGCAAAAGAAGAGTTGTTTTATTGATAAGAAATTTGACTGTTTCAACAGGAGCAACAACGGTGAAATCCAACATGCCATCACAAAAAGACAAACAAAAAGAAAGACAACAACCACAAAAGCATCATAGCAAAAGCTAACTGGCCACTGAGAGGATCCTAGGGGGCACTAGAAGAGGGAGGCTGGGAAAAGGAGGCAACAATGGTTTTGAGAGCTAGGTCCATGCGGGTAGTTGCAGATAATTGTTATTCAAGAAGTTTCTCCTGTAGATTCTCCACTAGTTGCCTAAGTCCAGAACTTGTCTCATACCTTCCATCTCCTAGATTGTCGGGCAAGCGTGCGACCCCACAAGACTTTTTCTGAGTTAACTCTTCTACCCAAAGCCACTGTCACTTAGAATGGTCTTTATTGAACCAAGTCCTCCCATAGTTTCCCACTTTTGTTTTCTGGATATTTCAATAACCTTCCCATTCCTGCTTGCAACAACCACAATGACACCCTCAAACAAATATTTCTCAGCCACAACCTTTTGTAGATCTTTTCACTAAGGAACTAGGTTCCTCCACTACTGGAATGTGGAGGAACAAATATTTCTCAGCCACTGCTTGCATCTTTATCAACCTCAACTACTGGAATGTGTTTATTAGCCACAACTTCCCCCTATTTCATCAACCTCTTTTTTTAATACTCTGCTTACTCTTTTGCAAGGCAGACTCAAAAGCCTTTTTCTTCTACAACCACCTGGTTTATTTCAGCTAAAAGAGAGTCAGGTTCTTCAACAAGTTCTTCTGTGACGGTGTCATGAACCGGAAACTCAAAAAGTACCACAGTCCTTTCATCCCCTAAGAAATGGAGTTTCTTCCCCCTGAGATTCAGGAACAGAGGAGAAGTAGGGATTGCAACACATGAAAGTGAGACTCGAGATGAGGTGACTAGAGATAATGAGGAAATCGGTATGGGTACAGTAGTATTAGGGATAGTGAAGAAGTGGGTTTTCAGTGATGGTGTTAAGGGAGGAGGAGATGTGAGAATGATGTTGATGGCAAGAGCAAAAGACGATTATTCGTTGGCCATGGTGAGAGAAGTGGTAGAGAGTTATGAAGGAAAAATTAAAAAGATGCAAAGGGAGACAATGGTTTAGAACGGCTGGTCTGAAAAGTTGGATGATGTGGTAGTTGAATTAATTTTGCTATCTTTTTTTTAACAAGCATGCAAAAACACATTATTACTAACCTATGGTGCAGGAACCAGGTTCCTGACCTATTTTTGTAAAAGGGGTTTTGCAGCTCTCCTCCAAATTTCAACACTGTACTTTTAGCTTCTATGATCATCATGCGTGTTTACCTGCAACGGTATAGATGTGAGTTAGGCCTAGTCAGAAAACACTTTAGCTAATTTTACCTTAGTGTGTCCATCATAGCCATGTCAGCAGAACCATGTTCTCAATTAGGTTTAAGTAATCCCAGCGCCATCTTGTTTCTCAAAGTGTTCCCTGCTTAGAGCTTTGGTGAAGATATTTGCAATTGATCTTTTGTGCAACAAAATCTTCCAATTGTTTCTTGATCCACAGTGAATGAGCACATCATTAGGAAACTGCAACATATTCTGATTCAGCTGAAGGATAGTATAGAACCAGGTTCTGTGTGCCCTTAAAATATCAGAATTCTCTTAGCAGCCTTCAGATGAGATTCCTTAGAATTTGATTGGAACCTTGTACATAATCTCATACTAAATACAATGTCTGGTCTACTGGAAGTAAGGTAGAGTAGAGATCCAATGATTCCTATACTTCCATATCACACCTTTTCAAGAGTTCTTTGATGCATTTTTGTTGACTAATACATGTTCCCTTTATGGACTGCTTCACTTGAAGACCCAGGAAGACATTCAGTTCCCCCACCACACTCATTTCAAACTCACTTCCCATGAGTTTAGCAAATTCTTCACATAATGAGTTAGTTTTAGCTCCAAATATGATGTCATCCACATAAATCTAATCAATGAGCAGGTTCCTTCCCTGTTTCTTCAAAGACAATATATTGTCAATCTTTCCTCTTGTGAAGCCATTTCCCAAGAGAAAACTTGGATAGTCTCTAATACCAGGTTCTAGGGGCATGCTTCGATACGTACAGTGCCTTATCCAAATTGAATACATGTTCAGGATGTACATGACGTTTAAAAGCCTGTAGGTAGCTTGATATAGATTTATTCCTTGAGAAAACCATTCAGGAAGGCACTCTTCACATCCATCTGGAATAAGGTAAATTCCATATGTGAGGCAAGGCAATGTGGATCCTAATAGCTTCCATGCGAGCTACTAGGCCAAAAGTGTCATCATGATCGATCCCTTCCTCCTGATTGAATCCTTGGACAACAAGCATTGCTTTGTTCATTGTAGCATTTCCATGTTCATCCAGCTCATTCCTGAATACCCACCTGGTCCTTATGATGGTTCTGTCTGAGGGTCAAGGTACCAGGTGTCATACCTTGTTTCTTTCAAGTTGATGCAGTTCCTCTTGCATTTCAGTAATTCAATCTGCATCCTACAAGGCTTTCTTGATATTTTTTGGTTTTATTTGGGATAGAAATGCTGAGAAGGCTAGGGGCAGTAATGGAAGTACCAGGTTCCTCTTGAGAAGTAGAAGAGGATGTTGCATTATATCTCACCTGTCTCTTTCATCTTACTCATCAAATCAGCCTTCCCATTTGAAACTCCAGATATTTCCCAGAGACCAAAAGTGGTTCATTATCTTAATCATCATTGTTTCCTCCTTTTTGAGGAGGATGTCTCGTTGAATAGCACATGAACACTTTCTTCCACATAGTGTGCCATTTTATTGTAGACTTTGTGGGCTTCACTTTGAGGTGAGTATCCCAGAAGGATTCCTTCATCGCTTTTTGCATCACACTTCCCAAGCTGGTCATTCCCGTTGTTGAGAACATAGAATTTTCATCCAAAAGTTCTCAGATGAGTTATCTTTGGTTTTCTTTCATTGAGAAACTCATAGGGTGTTTTGTTCAGTAGAGGTCTGATCATGCACCTCTTTTCACTTCTGCTCAGTATTCCCATAGGAATTGCCTGCTCCATGTTTTTTGAACTTTGAGTTTGACAGACCATGGACCAGGTCCTTCTTCATCAATATATCCAGAAGTGAGAGACTTGTATCCCCCCATCCTTCATGTCATGTCTTCGAATCATTATCAACCGCATTCAAGCAGCTCATATCACCAGCTTAGACACGAACTTCTACCTTATTTTCTTCCCCATACCTAGAACGTACCCCTTCTTTCCATTTTCCAAAAGGTGCATCCCTTCCTTGGGGGGCTTTCAGTGAGAGAAAATCCATGGTATTTCCATTCATGTGCTTTGAGCATCTACTGTCCATGATCCATTGCAGTCCGCTTCCTCCCACTATTCCCTGCACATCTAAATTATGGGTAAGATTTAGGAACCCAAACTAGTTTGGGTCCCTTGTTATGATAGAAGGGATGGATAAGGGCTTTTCTAGTCCATGCAGGCAACATTGGTTTCTTGCGAGCGGTACCTAGTCCCCTGTTAGTAGTCACTTTGTCACTAAGCACTTTGTTTTTCTAAACAGATCGAGCCCTAGCCTGGCAATTTTCTTTGAAGTGCCCATTGTTCCCACAGTGGGTACACAACCAGTTATCAGAAACTGTGACGTACTTGCTATGAGGGTTGTAAGGAGTTTTCTCCTTTTGGAACCCAATTCTCTGCCTGTTTCCACTATTGTTGAAGTACATGGCAGTGACAGCATCTGAGGACCAGGTCCACTTGAGATATTTCTCAAGATCACTTTTTACTCTCTTCAATTCAGCTTGAAGCTGCCTATTTTTTTCGAGTTCACCACATATCCTAGTTCTAGCAGCTTTCAACTCATTTTCAAGCCTAATGTGTTCCTCACTAGCTATCTCCTTTCCTTTTCCAGATTTTTCAGGTTTTAACTTAGTCCAAGATTTCACTATTGTTTCCCTTAGGTCTGTAATTTCTGCCAAAAGATCATTCTTTTCTTTTCTGAAAATTTCAATGATTTTCTTTTGGTCAGTAACTACATCCACTAAGTCGACTCTAGATTGTTCAGATTCTGCTAACTCTAAGGTCAAAGAATCCCTATCATCCATAAAACTATGAAAGGCATTGATTAATACATTAGCTAAAGACATGAGTTTTCTTGGAGAATAGGATTTCAGATTTTTCTGAACATCCCTGAAATTTATCTCTTTGTTGTCATCATTTTCATCAATATCTGGTTGTGCCATCAACGCAAAGGTTGAGTCATATTCAGTTGATATTTTTCTCTTGAAGTTCTTGGAGAATTCTTGCTTCAAGAGAGGACAATTTTTCATGAAGTGTCCACCCTTTCCGCACTTGTAACAAAGATCATTGTTCTGTGATCTGTTAGAGTTGTCCCTTTATAGTACTTCTCCATTTCTTCTGACCATCTTCTGAAACCTTTTGGTTAAGTAAGCCATGTAACTGTCTTCCTCACTTGAATCATTGTTAGCAGCTTTAAGTGCCCGGTATTTTTCCTTCTTTGGTTTTCTCCTTTCAAGAGTTGGTGGAGCAGCCATGAGGATCCTTCCTAGGTGTTAGCCTGATAGGAAGAACCTGCTCTGATACCACTTGTTAGAGACTGTACGTCCACCAGACTGTATAAAGAACCGGGTTCTCTATGTGTTTCCTCTGAAAATACTAATGAACCAAACTGTATAGCGATCTGGTCCTATATCAGTTTGGTACAGTGCTAAGTTTGTGTGAGTCCACCGAATAGTAGAGTACTTGGTCCTTTATGGGATTCTGGTGTAAATGCTAGTAAAGCTGTATGTAAATAAGGCTGAGGATTTTTACGTGGAAAAATCTCACACAAGGGGATAAAAAAACCACGACCTACACTTGTAGGCTTTTAACTTCACTAACTTGCAATCTCCCTATTACAAGCCACTTTACAATAACCCTATTGCAAAGACTTCAACTAACTTGTGATGCTCTCATCATAAGCCACTCTATAACTATCCTAGTTACAAAGAATTTGACTAACTTGTGGTATTTCCACCACAAGCCACTTTGTCACACTACGATTATAAAGGCTTTGACTAACTTGTGATATTTCCACCACAAGCCACTTTGTCACACTACGGTAACAAAGGCTTTTTCTTATGACTCAACCTAATCAACGTTTCTTAAAAAGCCAGATAGGAGTTACAATGAAAAACACATGACAAAGACTCAACAACCTAAGGACTTAAGATGTCTTCGATCTTTGATCAGGTCCTTGAGGTTGAAGCAGCTTTGTTCTTGAGAGAGGTTCTTGAGCACTTGAGAGAATTTTCATTTTTTGTATTTGCAAGTATTGGAACCTGAAACTTTTGCCTTGCATAAGGTTTATACTACAGAAGACATCCTTAGTAAAGTCCAATCTCAATGGGAAGTGACTGTTGCACTGTCTGTTCCACTGTCTGTTGTACTGTTGCAGACAGTCACTTTCTGCAATTGCTTTCCAGCTGTAGTTGACTTGTACTTCTGTTAGAGAACCCTAAGGGACCAAGTCCCTGTTGTGTTCCTCTTTGTACAGTTGCGATCAGTCACTCAGTTGCATTCCAGCTGTATAGTTGACTTGGACTTCTGTCAGAGAAGTACCAAAGGATCAGGTTTCTGATTTGGTTCTTGTGCACACCGCCCAGATTGTCTTAAGTTGAGTAACTTGAATGATGCTTTGTATAGACTTATTGTAGGTGTACCTTGATCACATATGTGAGCACTTTAGTTGGTTAGAGAATGAGTGGGCGCTAGAAACAGTGCAGTGCGACATAATCTTCATTTCCAGCTGTGTCCAATTGACTTTGACTGCCGTGAGGAACCCACAAGAGTATCATGTCCTTGTTTGGGTTCCTACCTCCTGAAGCTGTAGCAAGTTCACATTTGGCTAGAATCCGTTAGATGTAGTGTAATCCAAGTGAGTCAGGTTCCCTATCTGGTTCTTGACATTAAGTTTGTTAGATCATCAAAACACAAGACAAAGATATTGAAAACCTATCAATCCTATCACGGAATCTCCCAAATCTCTCAAGTCTCTTCTGCTCATCATTACTCATAACGGGACTCACCTGGGCCTGAGAAACTACAATCGGCTGGGCTGGTAGTACCCCCAGTGTCTGAAGTCCTTGCATCACCTGCTCTGGAGTACGGTTGGCGGGGGTATGAGTACCTCCCCCGACCTGGGAAGTGGCTGGCATGGTCTGAATAGAAATCGTTTGAGCGAGGCTAGTACATGCAGTTAATACCTGAGCCAAAGCCTTTTGAAGGCCTGGAATCACAATGGGCACAACTGGTACCTGAGCTGGACCCACTGGCTCAACCACATTTGGAACCTGCTCTTGAGCTGGAGCGATTGGTGGATCTGCAGGTGCTGCTTTAACTATTGTCCGAGCTGCACATCAGCCCCTACCGTGCCCCCTAGCACGACCTAGGCCTCTCGTGGCCCAAACAGGTGGTACTGGTGGCTATCTGTCTGCTTCGGTAGCACGTGTTCTCACCATCTGTGAGAGAATAGAATAACAGAAGTTTAGTTCCCGGAATCAACAAATTTGCACAACAAAAATACAAGAATGTGAAGTTTTCCTAAGTGTTCGACACCCTTTCGAAGATAAGTACAGACGTCTCCGTACTGATCCGCAAGACTCTACTAAGCCTGCTTATGACTCGTGAGACCTATGTAACCTAGGCTCTAATACAAACTTGTCACGATCCAAAACTCAATCTATCATGATGGCGCCTATCATGGTACTAGGCAAACCGAATACTCAGATATTTCCAACATTTACAAATTTAAGATATGCTAAAACATGTAAATAAAAGTCTCATCAAACTGATAAAACCGTCGTAACTCTATATAGAATTTTCCCAAAATTGGTGTGTTACTGAGTGCATGAGCATCTATACAAATATAGAGTATGAATCATTGTCTAAGAAAATAAAACTGAATAAGTAAAAACTGAGGGATAAGGAAAGAGAGTCAAGGTGTGCGGACATCAACGCATCTACCTTGAAAATCTTCGAAAGACTAAACAACTTTAAGAATCAGCAACCACTGTGTCCAGAAATACCTGGATCTGCACATGAAGTGCAAGATATAGCGTGAGTACAACCAACTCAGTAAGTAATAAGTCTAACTATTGGGCTAAAAGCAGTAGCGAGCTTCAAAGGTATAGTCCAATTGAAGAATTACAGTGCAGAAATGTAGACATGCTCTCAAGCTTAACAGTTAAAGCCCAAATAGGTAAGATATGTCAAGTACAACTAAAAACAAAAAATGTGCATCTTGATATCTACATGTCAGATATGTATGCCAACTAAAACACAAATAGTGATGAAATTATATGCATACTCTCAGAGTATCAATCACTCAGTCCTCCCATTCACTTCATCCTCACAGTCACTCAATCCTCCCAATCGCTCGACACTCGCACTCAGTAGGTACCTGCGTTTACTATGGTTGTGCAGACTCCGGAGGAGCAATGCCAGCCCAAACGCTATAATAAGCCAATCATGCCATGAATCAATAACACATGTTGCGGCATGCAGCCCAATCCCATAAATATCCTCACAATCAGGACCTTGACCTCACTCAATCATCAATCTCTCAAGTCTCTCGGGCTCACAAGAATTTTGATAAACAGCTCAAACAAAGATGATATGATATATCAATAAATGGCAACAAAGACTGAGATATGATATGTAAATAATAGTTGTGACTGAGTGCATTATTTCAAATTAAGCAAATAATTCAACATGTAATGCAACTTTGGCGGGTCCCAAATGTATCAACATGTATCTTAAGCATGATTTCTAACATGACTTGCAGCTTAATTTCTCTAACACATGGATAATATACGAATAACGACAAGATTTTTTAACTATACGGTTCCATGGAATTGACCAAGTCACAATTCCTATAGTGCACGCCCACACGCCCGTTACATAGCATATTGGTCACCTCAACACCTATCACATAACATAAAATTCGGGGTTTCATACCCTCATAACCAGGTTTAGAAGTGTTACTTACCTCAAGTCGTGCAAATCCCTACTCCAATAAGACCTTGCCTCTTGAATCGGCATACAAATGCCTCGAATCTAGCCACAAATAATTCGATACGATTAACACGAGCTAAAGGAATCAATTCCATAAAAAATACTAAGTTCTTAATCAAAAGTCAAAAATTCAACTCAAAAGTTGACCCCCAGGACCACGTCTAGGAATCCGATAAAAGTCATAAAATCTGGAAGCCCATTCAACCACGAGTGCAACCATACCAAATTTACCAAATTACGATATCAAATCATTACTCAAATACCCAAATTAAACTCTCCAAATCCCTAGCCTCAAACTCCCAATTTTCACCTCAAAACACACAAACTAGGTGGGAAATTCAATGGGGAAACAATATTATTAAATAAAAATGATCACAAAGTGACTTACCTCAAGAAACCCCTCGAAATTCCTCTGAAAAATCGCCTTAGCCCGAGCTTGAAATGTCAAAAATTGATAAAATCACGAACCCTATAATCTACCTAGTGTTTTCGCTTCTGCGAATCACTTGATCGCATCTGCAGTCCCGCTTCTGCGGATCTTCCATCGCTTCTGCAATCCATAACCTCCAGCCCACTTCCGCATCTGCGGTCTCTCATGCGCAGATGCACATCTGCATCTGCGGATATACTTTCGCACCTGCGCCCCCAGGGTTTCTTTCCCAATCTCGCACCTGCGACACCTCTCCGCATCTGCGCCCTCGCAGGTTCGGATAACTCTTTGCACCTGCGATTGCTTCCCAACTTCGCCCAACGGCACCTGCGACCATTCCCTCGCTTCTGCGGTCACGCACCTACGACCCAAACCCTATAGGTGCGTTGACACCAGACACTAGCAGCCCAAATTTCCTCTCAAGTCCAAAATTCAACTCGATTCACATCCGAATCATTCCCGAGGCCCTCGGGACCTCAACCAAATATACCAACAATTCCTAAAACCCAATACAAACTTAGTCGAGCCCTCAAATCATCTCAAACAACATCAAAAATACAAATCGCACCTCAATTCAAGCATAATAAAAACTAAGAAATTCCAACTTCTATAATCGATGCCAAAACCTATCAAATCAAGTCCGATTGACCTCAAATTTTGCATACAAGTCATAAATGACACAACGGAACTACTCCAACTCCCGGAACTAAAATTCGAGCCCCCTAACCACAAATTCAGCTCTCGGTCAAACTTCTCAATTTTCCAAAACTTCTAATTTTCAACTTTCGCCATTTCAAGCCTAAATCAACTACGGACCTCCAAATCACTCTCCAAATACACTCCTAAGTTCAAAATCACCCAACAGAGCTAACGGAACTATCAAAACTCCATTCCGGAGTCATTTATACATAAGTCAATATTCGATCAACCTTTTCAACTTAAGCTTCCAACCTTGAGGCTAAGTGTCTCAACTCATTTCGAAATATCTCCAAAACCGAACCAACTACCCCGACAAGTCACATAGAAACTAATAAGCATAAAATAAGCAGTAAATAGGGGAATGGGGCTACGACAGTAAAAAAACAACTGGCCGGATCATTACAATCAGCCAAATAAACTAATGCATTATTCAGTTTGGAGAGTAGTTCTCTAAACTATATTGACAACTCTCTACTTTGCAGGTTATGAATGGATCAGACTCATTCATTCTAAGTGATAGAGGGAGTAACATGATTCAGGCTAGACTCTTGTGTTGTGTTGTTTTGACTAATATTTTTTTTTTTTTGAATTAACAAATGAACAAACGACCATTGACACTTCAAATAGCTATTAAAAGTACCTCGTAATTACACTCGCCATACTATATACTTGAGTTACACTCGCTAATCACATGTCAAATGAACTAATTATAGAATGACATGTATAAATTGTAATAAAAACTTTAACAAATAAAAAATACATTTAAAGAAAGAATAAACTATTTTCTTACCCGACCACCACCCCGTCCCATTCATCTTCTTCCTTCTACCTCCCCCCCCCCCCACATTCCCAACCGCTGCCTCTAAGGTCCAAGTACTTTTTTTGTTTGATCAAATAGATTTGCCTGCAGGAGGATCATCGAAGGTTGGAGAAAGGACCTGGCTCTTCAATCGACGATCTACTGCTCCCTACTTTCTCGTTCAGGAATTTCTTAAGATTATCCCACCGCTCCGTGGGGGGCCTTTTCTTCTCACTTGAGAGACTACAATATGTACCACTGGGATTGAGAGCCCTAGAAAGCCTAGAGCATTTCATGCTAGCAGTAGCATAATCCTTCCTCTCCCTAGTGTAAAGCCGTACTTTTCAATCCAGGAGCTTCGCAAATGGCGCCATAGCCAACGCTCTATCTAAAAACCATTCTTTCTTTCAGGCCGGTAGGGGGAACCTTCCGCATGAAAGCTCTTGTTCATTCCCTTAAAGGGGCTATTCAGAAGAGAAAGAAAAGCTCAAATCATCCACCATTATTCCTTTTTCCCTATTTTTTCTTATAATTCCCCTACCATCCAATCCTCTTCTCCGATGACCCCTCCCCCTTGTTCTTCTAAACTCATCTTTCTCACCTCTCACATGTAACCAGGGATGACTCAATAAATTTGGAGGCCTAAAGCACAAGATTCAACGAGAGGCATTATATAAAATCTTATTTGAAGTCACTTTTTTTAGCTGAGATGCAAAGTTATTAAAAAAATTTATATTGATTTTTTCTAATAATTCCTTTTCAATTGATAATATGGTTAATCTATTTAATCTCTCTTGAGACACCATTGATCTTAGTTATGGTTTTATTAATTTTAGTTTCGGAAAAATTCTTTCTGTCAAAGCAACTATTATAAGTTTTGTTAATATTATTCTACAACGAATATATATACAACAATTACTCAGTACTATCCCACATCATGGGATCTGGGACAGCCAATATATATATAGGAATTTGTAAAAGAATAAAGTCTTTTTTTAATGAAAATTGTACTTTACTCTTTACAATAATATCTTTTAAGAAATATTAATATATAACTCTGGTAACTATCAGGAAATTTGGAGCCCCACAATTATGGGGCCTAAAGCAATTGCTTCAGTTGCTTTACCCACGAGCCTCCCTACGTGTAACAAAATTCACAATCTTTTAGTCTAAAGAACAACTAAAATACACAATTATTTACCTTGATGATAAGTTGAATCATGCCTTCACATAGTTCTGATATTGTTTCAGTGCCTAATAAAAATAACATCATTGTGCTTCATTTCTTACCAAGTCGCCAATGATAGCAGAACAAGTGGAGCTTCGCTACCAGCGTCTAAAAGACAACTTAATTGGACACGGAAGATTTCAGATTTTTGACCTCAAATGAGAATTAGAGAAGGTCAATAGTCGGAAATGGGACTAATTTATGGTTGGTCAATGACATTGTTATTGTGTAATGGTTATTATTGTTTTAAAAAAAATGAATTAGAGAAGGTAAATTAATAGCGAATGGTGGAGGAGCTACTGATATTGGCATGTTTAGGTCAAGAAAGTTTTGTGGTAGATATGAATTATTTTGGGAAGAAAGTAGAATTAAAGTGAGGGAAATCAAAATATGTAATGGGATCCACATAAATTATGGTGGGTCCACATAGAGCAAAGTTAAATTTTAAAAAGAAAAAAAGAAAAAAACTTAATTTTGAGGGTTTCACACGCTCAGATGTAATATAAAGCATACACTTTGCCATGTCAGTGAGGGGTTCACGAGGTCGTACTTCAGTTGAAAAAAGTATCTAATTGATAATGGTATTTGTTGAGGTGTCTATTTAGTCATTATGGACAACTTAAATAGGTTATTTATTTATTTCACTTTTTGAATTGATGAAATCTACACATAAAATTTTTAGATTGTCAATAAATTTCTTCAAGAACTCTAAAAAGGGTTTTCTATATTTAAATTTTTTTACTTTAGTATTTGAATATAGAAGATACCAAAAGAAATAAATTCTTATATATGTTGAGAGATGTTTCAAAAGGCACCTGTATAGAAGTCAAGTTTCTCTTCATTTGAGATGATTTTATACCTTACTTGAGAAGTACTATGAGTTAGCATTCTATATGTGAGTTTTTCAGTGTATTATAATGATACAGTAATGATATTGAATCTGTAATTCGGATGAGAGAAAAAATGCACTAGTGATTATGCGATCACCTTTTGGTGTGGTGTTATGGTATTGCAATTGTTTGGCAATGATGCTGATTAAGCAATCTCTTAGCAAGTATTCCGCTAGGAATTAAACCGACGATATTTGCATCGATGAATTGTGATTGCCAAGGCGCAATAGCCATTAAGAAAATAGATCTTTCATTGGAAAGAATAGACATATTCTCTTGGGACATAATTTGATAAAGTAATTGCTTAGAGCTGATAATTTTTTCATATATATTATATGTAGTCAAAAGATGATTTGATTTATCCTTTGACTTATAAGTGAAATGAAACTTTTTGTCAATTTGAGATATGTTAATAATGATGGTAATGCAATCTATGTGATTGGAGATCTCATGAAGGAGGTTCATATGGGTAATAACAAGTCATTAGTTGATTAAGTATGCATTATTAAATTATGTCCCTTCCTATGATATATGTATATAGTGCAAGACTGCAAGAAATGTAAAACATCAAAGCATTTGGACAATTAAAGCGACTATTTCAAAATAAATATCGGGAATTGGTGTTAAATTTTAATGGTATGTTATGCAATAGACTTGAGGAGCTAAAACCAATGCAAGCCTAAAAGCAAGATATATGGCAACCTCCTTTAAGTGACACCATCAAGGTCAACACAAATGGTAGCTACATAAAAGAAAATGAAAAAGCAGGGATATGAGGCATTATCAGAGACAACAAGGGTGTTAATTATGCCCTTCTCTGTACTTATTTTTTGTGATAGCAACAATATGACCGATGCAATAACAACAAAGTTTAGAGGGAAATGGTGCAATCGATTTGGATACACTAATTTTGCACTTGAACTAGATTCTTTGGTCATCACCACCATGCTTACAAACAGAAAGACTAATAACCTGAAGATCAAGATGGTTATAGATAGAACTGTCAACATCATCGATCTTGCTTATAAATTTGAAATACATTGCTCGAGACTCACCATTCAAATATACACCTATAAAATATCAAGGGAATATCATTAACTATAATATTTATATATAACTAGATATTTTTATGTGATAACGTTCTTATACAATTAATTGTTAAGTGGAGAAGATTCTACATTTGAACCAGTAGCATCAGAGGATTGTGACATTACCCTCCTATTAAAGCGAGTGGCTTTTGTCGTTGACTTGTGCCATTTCTAACTCATTTCGCTCTTACTTGTTTAGTTCTTCTTTTTAAGGATGTGTTTAGTTCTTCTTTTTAAGTCATACATTAGTAGATTTTTTTTTTTTTTGGTAATTAAAGAATTTTATTTACCAATTGTAATATGCACAACTCAAAAAAAATCAAAGTGGCAAGAGTTGGACATGAAGCCCCAACTCTGCAGCAAATAGGCAATCTATCCTAAAGGTGTTTATCGGGCGGACTGAGACGGGCTGAACGGGAAAACCTCCAGCCCGTTCGATTATAGGGCGGGTTGGTTAACGGGCTCTTGGCGGGTTGGGAAATTTCGGGTTTTTTAGGACCCCGTACAGGTTCGGGCTTAGCGGGTTCGGGCGGGCCGAGCTCCAGTTATTTTTTAAAAAAATTGAATTTTATTTTTCTTATTCAATGTTATTGATAGTTAAGTATTTGCAAACTTTTAAGGGTTAGAATTAAACTTTGAAGTTTAAAATTTTAAATTTGAAATTTGAAATTTGTATTTTAAAATTATAAAATTGAAAATTTGAAATTAGAAACTAGAAAGTAAGTGACTACAAAAAATTATTTAATAAGACCAATAGGCAATATGTAAGGAACAAACTCCGAAGGCTTTCATTTATATTTTTAATACTTCAAATTAATTTGCAAGTTTTTTTTTTGATTTTTTTTATTTATGAACTTGCAAATTAAAAGTTTACAATAATTATAAAAAATAAGAAATAGTACATCACATGTTTTGCATCATTTTTGTAAGTTCCTCTATGTCAACATGAGGTTCTTGGTTTCCGGCATTGGTTGAATCAGAACCATAAACCATTATATCTCCAATTTCTTGGTCTTCCTCTTCGTCTACCTCGTCACGCCCTTGATTTCGTCGTTCTGATCTTATCCAATCTCTAAAGCACACTAGAATTTCCAAAGCATTGCTGCCCAATGATAATGAATAACGGGTATCTCCTAGCTGCTGCCTTACTTGGCTAAATGCGCTCTCTGATGCGACTGTTGAAATCGGCACATTTAGCACGTCTCGATCCATGGCCGAAAGAACAGGAAATTAATTTGAGTTGCTCCTCCACCAACCCAACGGTAGAAAATCCTTTGTGAGGGGCTCTGGTGACTTTTGCAAGTAGAATTGTAGTTCATCAATATTCCTGCTACTGATTTGTTGATGCTCTCCTAGTGTAGACCAAATCAGATAATCGAACACAATCATCATCATCTATAGTTGTTCTAGATGTTGAAGGATTAGTTGAAGGAATATTTGCATCTACAACAGAGAAGCATCAACAATGTTAGCATAACAATTATATAAAGTTTGTAAATGTATGTGTAGATCAGAAATACAAGTGTCAATATCAAGAGTTTCAGTTGGTCCAATATCCATATAAGTATATAAAGCTCTAATTAATTGGTGACACTTTATCATTTTGACAGTAGGGTTTAAAATAGCACCAATTAGGTAAATATAGGGAATTGGGTAGAAATACTTTTTAAATTTATCTAGCATAGATTCAACAACAGTAGCATATCCTTCTTTCTGCTTCAAATTATGTAGTAAAAGAGAAATTTCAACAATATGAACTAAACCATTTGAAATGGTAGGATAATAAGTTCCAGAAAACTCAAGTGTAGCCACATACAATTTTTGTAAAAGTTGTACAACATCATAAATGACTTCACAAGTTTTAGATGTTAACAAACGGTTAGGATCGGTACAATGAGAATTAGCAACTTCAGTTATAGGCATTCTATATTTATAACAACATCTTAAGAACAAATAAGTATAATTCCACCTAGTAACTATTTCTTCAGGCATGAGTCTTGGTTTTAGTCCATAGTGTACACATTTTTCCTTAAATGCATTTAATCTAGCACTTCTATTATTTCCTTGAATTACACCAACAGCTCTCCTAACTAAAGTAATTTCATCTCTAAATAATTCAAGGTCACTCTTCACAATCAAGTTATAAATATGACATGCACATCTAACATGAAATACTTCAGGAAGTGGTGGGTGTAGATGCAATTTTAATATTGTAATAGCAACATTGTTGTTAGAAGCATTTTCAAATGACATACACAAAACTTTTTCTGCAAGATTATAAAATATAGCAACTTCATGTATAGTATTACTTATAAATGTACCAGTACGATTTTTATCTTCATCATATTTAAAAGCAATAATACGTTTTTGCATACAAAAATTATCATCTATCCAATGGCATGTAACAGTCAAATAATCATTTCCATTCACAGCACGACCAATATCAGAAGTAAGAGAAACTTTACAAGGAAGACTTGCGAACAAATAACGTATATATGTCTGATATTGTCCAAAAAGCCTAAAGATATCAGCTCTACAAGTACTTCTAGGAATACCTTTAAACATAGGGTTATAAATTCTTTGAATATAAGTAACAAGATATGGTGAAGAAGCAAAACTAAAAGGTAAACAACCTAAAACATCATTTTAGCTAATTCTTCCCGATCTTTCTTAATATCGTATCTCCCAAATAACCCCCCAGTACTCGGGTTAAGTTTTTGTTGCCCAGATGACTCATCTACTCCCCAATAAAGAGGGTGTTTCTCTTCCATATGCCTACGAAGTTGACCTGTTCCCCCTCCTTTATCGAGCTTATATTTATAATGTTCACTACAAATTTTACATTTTACATAATTTTTTTGATCTTCTAGTCTTTCAAAAAATATCCAACACTTACTTCTTAATTATCGATTCTTCTTAATAGGGAGAGGAGGCCTAATTGTTGCACCCCTAACATTTTGAGTTTGACTAGCATTCCCAGGTGTAGGTGGTGGTGTTTCAAGATTATCAGGTGATTGAATATCATCTAAATCATCATCTACACAAACAATTTCTTGCATTCGCTCATAATCTACATTTAAATTTTCAGGTGAACTTTCAAAAATATGTGTAAAGCTACTAGAAGAACCAACACCACATCTTGTTCGTTTGGAAGTTTTCTTACCACCACCTCTTGTTCTTTTGGAAGTTTTCTTACTACCACCTCTACTAGTGCACGATTCTTTGGCCGCTCTAAATAAATCCATTATGTAAATTAAAGTAAGAAATTAAATTAAGAAATTAAATTAGGAAACTAAATTAATAATTCTAAATAATAAAATAAGTGTACACCAAATAAGAGAAAGAGATGAAACGAGTGTACCGGGATTCCGGATGCTGCACTAATTTTGAATTTTTGATATCAAAAATCAAACTTCAATTGATAGACCGAAACTTGATAGTTGATACTTTATACTTGAATACTTGATACTATACTTCACTTGAATACTTGATATTTGATAATAATAATTTTGTAATGCTTAATAATAACATGAATGAACTAAAATATATAGGAAGGAAGTTCACATGGACAAATAATCATGTGTGGAGTAAGATTGATAGAGCCATTGTCAATGTAGAGTGGATGACAACAATGAAGCAAATGGAAATAATTGTGATGGAACCATTTATATCTGATCACACACCAATATGCCTTCATTTGGAGGAAGCGAGGAAGGAGGGGCCTAAGCCATATAGATTCTATAACTATGTAGCTGAGCTGCCAGAATTTCTAACAGTGGTAGAACAAGCATGGAATACAACTACAAAAGGGCAAGGAATGGAAAAAGTGTGGCAGAAACTTAAAGCAGTAAAACAGGAAATGAAGAAGATGCACACAGTAGAATTTAAAAATGTTAGAGAGACAGTTCAATTAATAAGGAGACAACTTCAGGAGACACAAGAACAAATGCATGATCCAAACTATCAAATAGGTTTGGCTGATATAGAGAAGGAACTAAGAGGCAAATTGGAGAAATGGGCAATGATAGATGAGAGCATAATGAGGCAGAAGTCTAGATCAAAATGGTTGAAACCGGGGGACTCAAATAGTGCTTACTTCTATGCATGTTTGAAAAATAGGACTTCTATGAACCATATCAAATCCCTTGTTGATCAGTATGGAAAGCTATTACAGAATGATCAAGAGGTGCAACAAGAAATTGTAGGGTTCTACAAGAAGTTACTAGGAGATGCAGCAGAATAAATGCCAGTGATTAATCCAACAATAATGAAGAATGGAGCAATACTGACAAGAGAACAGCAGCTGAAGCTAATAGAACCAATCACCACAGATGAGATATGTAATGTTGTGAACAACATAGATGATAACAAAGCCCCAGGCTATGATGGTTTCAATGCTTGTTTGTTTAAGAAAGCATAGACAGTTGTAGGAGAAGAAATAATCAAAGCAACAAAGCAGTTCTTTGACACTGGAGAGATCTACAAGCCTATAAACTGCACTGCTGTGACATTGATTCCAAAATTTAAAAATCCTAGTTCAATCAAGGAATATAGCCTATATCTTGTTGTACTGTCTTATACAAGATAATATCAAAGGTGATCACTACAATATTGCAAAAGATTATGGAGAATCTCATAGACATAAGTCGGGCTTCCTTTGTACCAGGCAGAGTCATCTTTGATAACATCATCCTAAGTCATGAATTGGTGAAGGGCTATGGAAGGAAGGGCATTACTCCAAGGTGTATGATCAAGCTAGATATGCAAAAGGCATATGATTCTCTGGAATGGGGTTTCTTAAAGCAGATATTGATAGCAATGAACTTCCCTGGCAGATTTATGGAATGGATCATGAACTGTCTCTCTACTGTCTCATATTATATTCTGATTAATGGGAGTCCAAGTTGTCCTTTTCTAGCTAGGAAGGGTCTTAGACAAGGGGATCCATTGTTTCCTTATTTGTTTGTCATAGCTATGGACTATCTCAGCAGGTTACTCAGAACACTGAAGAACCAGCCAGATTTTAACTATCATCCACGATGTGAAAAGCTGCAAATTATTCAGCTGAGATTTGTTGATGATCTATTGCTATTCTGTAGGGGTAATGAAGTTTCCATCCGCATGTTATATAACTGCTTTATGGAATTCTCAAAGGTGTCAGGTCTAACTGCAAATAAGAGTAAGAGTTCCATATATTTTGGTGGTGTAAATCCAACAATGCAGCAAAAGGTCGTGGATGATTTGGGGTTTTCAAAAGGAGAGTTGTCTATAAGGTACCTAAGAGTCCCACTGAGCACAAAAAGGATGTCAGTTATTCAATTCCAGCCATTGTTGGCCGGGATGCTTGATAGAATAACATCTTGGACTGCCAAATTTTTCTCATATGCTGGCAGAATACAGTTAATAAAAAGTGTGCTGCTATCTATCCAAATATACTGGTCTCAAATATTTGTATTCCCTAAAAAGGTAATTCATCTCATTGAAGCCATATGCAAGAAATTCCTATGGTCTGGGAGAGTTGAGGTGACAAAAAAAGCTCTAGTGGCATGGGATAAACTATGTCAACCAAAAGCAAGTGGGGGTTGGAATCTGCTAAATGTTGAGTTGTGGAATAAAGCTGCAATATGTAAGCTGTTATGGAACGTAGCTCAAAAAAAGGATAAACTCTGGGTAGTATGGATTCATACTTATTATGGAAAAGGAAAGCCTGTAAAACACATAGAAACTAAGCAAGCTTTATGGTTGGTACAGAAGATCTTGAAGGCAAAACAATACATGACTGATGCTGGGGAAAACTTGGATGAGATACTTGACAAGAAGAACATAACCATCAACTACATATACAAGATGTTAAAGCAGGATCACCAGAAGATGCCTTGGAGGAAGCTGATATGTAACAATGGAGGTATGCCAAAGTGGATTTTTATTTTGTATGTGGCAATAATGGGAAAACTGGCTACAAGAGATAGATTAGAAAGATGGGGAATAACAAATGATCTACTATGTCCTATGTACAACGAAGAAGAGGAAAGCATGGAACACTTATTTTTCAAGTGTACATACACAGCAGCAATATGGGAGAAACTACTGCAGTGGATGAATGTTAACAGACGACCGATGGAATGGAGTCAAGAAATAGAATGGACATGCAACAACGTTCGAGGCAGATCAGCAAATGCAGAGATCTACAGAATAGCATTAGCAAGCTGTGTCTATTATGTATGGCAGGAGAGGAATTATAGAATTTTCAGAACTCAACTGAGACTAGCAGGAGTACTGATGAAGCAGATTATACAAATGGTTTGTGGAAGGGGATATACATTGTCAAGATTGAGAAGAAAATTAGAAGAGTTAAATTTCTACCCTTAAACGCAATTGTTAGCTCATAGTTAGTAGGTAGAAAAATAGAAGTATAGGAGAAACTAATTCTGGGAAGATGTCAAGAATTAGTGTTTGTTTTTTTGCTCTGTAATTTCGTTCCTTGGTAATAAAATATGATAATTACCAAAAAAAATAATTTTGTAATGGCTAAACTAAATAATTGATGAAACTTGAAATAATAAATAATTGAGAATTTAAGAACTATAATATCAAGAGAGAATTGAGAGAGAATTAGAGTAGTAAGAGAGTGAATTATGAAAAAAAAATGAAGAAGAAGGGGGGCTATTTATAGATTTTAAAAGGTTAAAAATGTAATTTTTCAATTATTAGGGGTGGGAGGGCTATATTTTTAATGGGGTGGCCGGATGGCCATTTTTGCAAAATCTGGCCGTTCCCCAACGGTCATTTCTCAATTTGACCGTTGGGAACGGTCCAATTAATTAAAAAAAATTCTAACGGTAACCGGGCTACAGCCCGTGTACAATGTATTGGGAAAATTTGAGTTTATATAGATTGAAGTGATTGAAAGATGACGTGTCATGACACGAAAGTTGGTCAAAGAATGATGATTAGCAAAGAGGCACGAGTCACAATAGATACGAGCAGAGGCACAAGCAGAGGCACGAGCAGATATTCAAAAGACTCGACGCTCGTACCTATTTAAATCCAAAAATTAAGGAGAATGAATGTGATAGCACAAGAGAGTACATATATAATATTTAATAAGCATTAAATACTGAAAATGTTAGAGAATCTGTGTTGAATTACAATGATTACCATTGTAACGTATCATTAAATGCCTTTAATTATTATTATGACAAAGGCAAAACGTATAACTTAGAAATAACTATAAAAAGGAGAAGATTGATTTGTAAACACACGAAATATCATCGAAATATACTGATTTATCTTGTTTTCTTTTTTTTCATCTTATTGTTAGCAAAATCAATTTCCATCATTCATTTTTGATTATCAGTAACCCGAGTTCTTCTAAAATAAAGCTTTGACCAAAATTCCACTTCTTGGTTAAACAAATAGGTTCTGTTACTGAGAATCTGATAATCTATTCTTTCTTAGCCTAACCTTTTTTGTTGCATCAACCATGTCAAACATTAATGACAACACCCAAGGAAACCAGGGAAACCATCAACTCCAGGGGAATCCACAGGATGATCGCACCCCGATCCCTTCTCCGCAAAGCTCCCCTCGGCGGTCTCGAGAAGGCACTCCTGATGGATCTCATTCAAATGCAAATGCTCAATTTGAAAACGATGAAGCTATCAGAAGCTTTGTAAAAGCTAATCGCTCAATATGTCAATAAAGCTCTTGAGGCCTTTGTCAGCCAGTTACCAGTTGCACCACCAACACCAACTCCAAATAAAAATACTTTAGAGAGCCCTCATTCTGTGCTTGCTAATTCAGGCAGTGGTGGAATCCCTAGCGAGTCACTAGATGGAGAACTGGGTACTTAGTCAATTCTGATTTAAAATTTAGTATTAACATTGCAGAAATAGCTCAAGGAGCAAAGTGACCACATAGAGCAAATACTTGGAGTACCACCCGTAATCAAAGGGATAGATATGGATAAATATTCACAATAACCTTGGAAGCCAAGTGTTTCTCCCATCTCAATTCCAAAGAAATTCAAAATGCCCGATATTCCAAAATACGATGGAACAACTGATCCACGAGACCACATGACTGAATTCACAACAGGCGTAAAAGGCAACGACTTGACCAAACAAGAAATTGAATCAGTACTGATCAAAATATTCGGTGAAACACTCACTAAGGGAGCATTAACATGGTATTCTCTTTTACCTAAAAATTTCATAAATTCTTTTGCTAAGCTTGCAGATTGATTTATCAAAGCACATTCGGGAGCTCAAAAAGTCGAAAAAAGAATGGAAGATATTTTCAAAATCAAGCAAGGGGACTCAGAGTTGCTTAGAGAGTTCGTGGATAGGTTCCAGCGTGAAAGAATGATGTTACCACATGTACCAGACAATTGGGCAACGATAGCCTTCACTAGTAATTTGAATGAAAAAAGTTCAGAAGCCACGAGGCGACTCAAGGAAAGTTTTCGTGAATTCCCAGCAACAACGTGGAATGACGTTTACAACAGGTATAGCACGAAGCTAAGGATAGAAGAAGATATTATCTCACGGTCTCAAAAAGAGGAAAAGGTGAGTTCGAGACGGGCGGAAATAGAAAAAAGGTCCGGTAAAAATAGATACGAACCATATATGGGCCCAGTAGGAAATGATTCACGTTCAAAACATGACAACTCAAGGTACGATCATAGATCGAGGAATAGAGAGTCGGACTCATCATTAAGATTTGGGAATGATCGAAACACGCAAGAGTCGCGGGATGATGATAGAAACTTAAAGGCAAGATTTGGCGGTTATAATTTTAATGTAAGCACTTCCAAACTCGTAGTTGTTTTAAGAAGCATGGGTGATAAGGTGCAGTGGCCAAAAGAAATGAGATCGAATCCAAACAGGCATAATCCTGATCACTGGTGCGACTTTCACAACGATCATGGTCATAAAATGGCAGATTGTAGGTTGCTACAAGGTGAAGTTGATCATCTATTAAAGCAAGGGTATCTCACCGAATTATTCAGTGAGAAAGGTAAGCAAGCATACATGAAGAATAGGCAGGAGCCCCCTAAACCGCCTTCTCTCAAAAGGACCGTTAATGTTATAAGCATAGGTAAAGAAATCAATGGTGTGACGTACACAACAGCCAATAAAGTTTCAAAGGTCACAATTACCCACGGGAAGCGGGTTCGACATGTCTTAGAGGAAGAAAGTATTACGTTTAACGATGCAGTTGCAGATGGATTATTAACTCCACATAACGATGCACTGGTAATATCTCTACTTGTACATGATAATAATGTGAAACAAGTTTTGATTGATCCAGGTAGTTCTGTGAACATTATTTTGCTAAGAGTACTACACGAGATGCAAGCTGAAGATAAATTAGTACCAAAGGCGCATACTTTGTCTGGATTCGACAATTCCAGCGTTGTGACGAAAGGGGAGGTAATACTTACTACATTCGTAGAAGGAGTTGTCAAAGATACAAAGTTTCAGGTGGTAGAGATGGAGATGGCTTACAATATGATTCTCGGGAGACCATGGATCCACGAGATAATGTAGTTCCGTCTACCTTATATCAAGTTATTAAATTTCCATCACCATGGAGAATCTGTCAAATCCGTGGGGATCAACAAACATCCAGGAGCATCAACTCCATAGCAGATTCAAGTACGAAAAACGAAGAAAAATAGCAGTTACACAAGCCTCAATTGTACAAGGGCTAACAGATGTGGACTCAAGGCCCGATTCCATTCAAGAACTAGAGGAAAACAAAAATATCAAAACAACGATTGAAGAACTGGAGGCTGTAGAGTTATTTACACAATGGCCTGAAAGGAAAGTCTACGTAGGGGCCAATCTAAGCCAAGACATGAAAGGTAAGTTGATTGAATTTTTGAAAACTCACGTGGATTGTTTTGCTTGGTCCCATTCTAATATGACAGGAATTTCACCGGAGGTAATGAATCACAAATTAAATAAAGACCCATCATATCCACCTGTCAAACAAAAGAAGAGAAAGCAAGGAACTTTCAAAAATCAGGTGATTTAAGATGAAGTCCAAAAATTACTGAAAATTGGGCCTATCCACGAGGTAAAGTATCCTATATGGTTAGCCAATACTGTTGTGGTACCGAAAAAGAATGGTAAATGACGAGTTTGTGTAGATTACACAGACCTTAACAAAGCTTGTCCTAAAGATTCTTTTCAATTACCATATATAAATCAACTAATTGATGCTACTGCATGTCACGAGTTATTAAGCTTTTTAGATGTGTATTCAGGATACAACTAGATCAAAATGGATCCTATAGATGAAGAAAAAACTTCATTTATAACAGACAGGAGGACTTACTGTTATAAAGTAATTCCTTTTGGTCTCAAAAATGCTGGTGCAACATATCAAAGACTAGTGACCAAAATGTTTCAAGAACATTTGGGAAAAATTATGGAGGTTTATATAGACGATATGCTCGTTAAAACTCAACATTCAGGGGATCATATATCACACTTGTCTGATACGTTTCAGATCTTGCGAAAATTCAATATGAAACTAAATCCTGAGAAATGTGCATTTGGTATTGCATCAGGTAATTTTTGGGGTTTTCTTGTTTCTAACCGTGATATTTAAGTGAATCCCGCACAGATTAAAGCCATTGAAGAAATCTCTGACATGCTTACAAGTAAAAAAGAATTGCAGCCTTAGGGAGATTTATTTCTGTCACGACCCTGGTTCACCAATTGTGAGCCTGTCATGAAGGCACCCAGTCTTAGCGACTAGGTAAGCTTAACACATTACGGAATTTAACAGTTCGAAATAAAAACAGTAAACAAACACTAAATAGAAAAGGAAGTGTATAACGATGCCGCTTGGCACATACACTGAATACACAACTCCTGAAAGTAACATCCCAAAACCCGGAATCCCACGGGCAACACAGGTTACAAGAAGTCTAACACTGCTCTAGTCACCAGAATTTGTCTAATACAAAGAGAGGAATCGAAATAACAGCTAACAACTAGGGATGGAATGAGAAGGAGACTTTGCGGATCTGTGGACGTAGCAGATGTATACCTTAAGTCTCCAATAATGCTCCCTGACAGCTACTGGCGGTATGCCTGCTCAGATGTACCTGGATCTGCACAACAAAAGTGTGCAGAAGAGTAGCATGAGTACACCACAGCGGTACTCAGTAAGTACCAAGCCTAACCTCGGTTGGGTAGTGACGAGGAAGGTCGGGTCCCTACTGAGGTTATAAAAAAAATAAAGATGTCAGGATAAGATAAGCAGCGCAATTGAGAACCTACAGTAAGAATCTATGCAGGATAATAAGAGTACAATAACGGAAACAATGATGAAAGCAAACCATAAGGAAAGTAACCGGGGATCACTAAGTATCCCGAGGATCTCTTAGTATCCTCGTCATGTACTAGGGATCTCTTGGTATCCCGAGGATCTCTTGGTATCCTCAATATAAGCCAGGGATCTCTTGGTATCCCGAGGATCTCTTGGTATCCTCAATATGTACTAGGGATCTCTTGGTATCCCGAGGATCTCTTGCTATCCTCAATATCAACCAGGGATCTTTTGGTATCCCGAGGATCTCTTGGTATCCTCAATATGTACTAAGGATCTCTTGGTATCCCTAGGATCTCTTGGTATCCTCAATATCAACCAGGGATCTCTTGGTATCCTCAATATGTACCAGGGATCTCTTGGTATCCCGAGGATCTCTTGGTATACTCAATATCAACCAGGGATCTCTTGGTATCCCGAGGATCTCTTGGTATCCTCAATATATGTGTCGGGGATCTCCCGGGACTCTAACCCGTAGTCCCAAAGTAAAACATAGAGCAGCAACACAAGAATATTAAATTAAACGCTAATTTCGTACCAAGTAAACATTTACTTCTAGCCCAACATGCTTCACGTAATGCAATTCAGGCAATTTAAGCAAATAGGCAATTAAGTCAACTAAACATGCCTTTCTAGACTAGCAACATGCTAAATTCACAAGTAGCATAAAACAAGGAAAGAACTCAATTGAAATACTTAAGGAAAATCGGATTTTCAACAATTAGCTCAAGTACGCGCTCGTCACCTCACGTACAGGGCATTTCAATTATCAAATATAGCACATCCTAAGGGGAAAGGTCCCCCACACAAGGTTAGACAAGCCACTTACCTCGAACCGGTACAAAAATCGCTAAGAAACAATGCCCTTGCCACGAGTATCCGACTCCGAGTGGCCCAAATCTATTCAAACCAATTACATATTGTAAATAACATCGCAAGTAACTAGTTCCACTATTAAAATCAAAGCTAAGGTGCGAAAATAGGTAAAATGACCAAAATTCCCCTCAGGACAACGTCTCGGAATCGAATAAAATTTACATTTCCAAAAACCTCGTACTCTCACGAGTCTAACCATACCAAATTTATCCAATTCCGACACCATTTGGTCCTTCAAATCTTCATTTTTATATTTTTGAAATATTCCACAATTTTCTTCCCAAATTCTATCTCAAATCACTAATTAAATGATGAATTCAATGGTATATTCATGTATTCTAACCAAATCTGATTTAGAATCACTTACCCCGATGATTTTCTTGAAAAACCTTCAAAAAATTGCCAAAATTCGAGCTCTATAGGTCAAAATATCAAACCCAAAACCTCGTATTTATAGAGTACCCATCGGATTCCGACAGTGCTGACTGCACAAAAATGACCGCGGTCCGCGCCCAGGGAGTGCTGACCACATAAAAATGGTCGTGGTCGCGCAGCAATTTGACAGCAGTGACAGGCTTCACTATTTAGGTCGTAACTTTCTCTACAAATGTCCAAATGCCTATTATAATATGTTATGAAAACTAGATTCAAAGCTCTACAACTTTCGTTTTTGAATCACCTCAAAATTCCGTGTTGATCAAAAGATATGAGCTTCCGAAGTAGAACCAGCAGCCTGCAGATCTTCCCGGGCGCGGTCGCGCGCCCAACGTGAAAAGGAGCGCGGACCGCGTCTCCACTGCTGCCACCTCCATTTTTCTAAGTTCCGGGGTGTCCGTACTTGCTCAAAACTCACCCGAAACACACCCGAGGCCCCCCGGACCTCAACCAAAAGCACCAACGCATCCTAAAACATTATGCAAACTTGTTCCAATCATCAAAACACCTCGACTAACACTAAAATCATCGAATTACATCAACTTCAAGCCTAAGTTCTTTTAGAAACTTCGAAACACACATTCGATCAAAAACCCGACCAAAACATGTCCGAATGACTTGAAATTTTGCACGCATATCCTAAATCATCTAACGAAACTAAAGAAACTTCCGGAATTCCGTTCCTACCCTTGGATCAAAATTTAACCTATCAACCGGAATTTATCAAAATACTAACTTTCGGCATTTCTAGCCTAAATGAGCTACGAACTTCCAAAATATATTCCGAACACGCTCCCAACCCCGAAATCACCTAACGGAGCTAACGGAACCATCAGATTTCCATTTCGAGGCCATCTTCACACTGTTCCGATTACGGACCATTTTTCAACACTTAAGCTCTTATTTAGGGACTAAGTATCCCACAACACTCTGAATCCCAACACCGAACGTCCCAACAAAATAGAATAGCAGAAATGAACTTAGGGGAAGTAGTTAATGGGGAGACAGGGCATAAATTCCAAAGACGACCGACTGAGTCGTCACATCCTCCTATACTTAAACATTCGTTCGTCCTCGAACGAGCATAGAGAACATACCTGAAGTAGCAAAAAGATGAGGGTATCGGCTGCGCATATCCCGCTCGATCTCCCAAGTCGCCTCCTTGGCCGGCTAACCCCGCCACTGAACCTTTACTGAAGCTATACCCTTTGACCTGAGCTTTCAGACTTGCCTGTCTAATATTGCCACTGGCTGCTCAACATAGGACAAGTCATTATCCAGCTGGACTGAAGTGAACTCCAACACATGAGACGGGTCACCGTGATACCTCCGAAGCATCGAGACATGGAATACCGGATGAACCCCGGCCAAACTGGGAGGTAAGTCAAGCTTATAAGCAACGTTTCCAATCTGCTTTAGAATCTCAAATGGACCAATGAACCTCGGGCTAAACTTCCCTTTCTTTCCAAACCTCATGACGCCTTTCATAGGCGAGACCCGAAGCAAAACCCGCTCACCAACCATAAAGGAAACATCACGAACCTTCCGGTCCGCGTAACTCTTCTGTCTGGACTGGGTCATACGGAGTCTATCCTGAATCACCTTAACCTTCTCGACCGCATCCTGAACCAAATCAGTGCCCAATAACCTGGCCTCACCCGGCTCGAACCAACCCGCCGGGGATCTGCATCTCCTACCATATAGGGCCTCATACGGCGCCATCTGAATACTGGACTGATAACTGTTGTTGTACGCAAACTCAGCCAATGGCAAGAATTGATCCCAAGATCCTCTAAACTCAATCACGCACGCACGGAGCATATCCTCAAGAATCTGAATAGTACGCTCGGACTGTCCGTCCGTCTGAGGGTGAAAAGTTGTACTTATAGTCACCTGGGTACCCAAATCATGCTGGACGGCCTTCCAGAACCGTGATGTAAACACTGAACCCCTGTCTGAGATGATAGAAACTGGAATGTCGTGCAGACAGACAATCTCCCTAATATAAATCCCTGCTAATCGCTCCGCTGAGTAAGAAGTACACACTGGAATGAAATGAGCGGACTTGGTCAGCCGATCCACAATCACCCAAATAGCATCGAACCTTCTCAAAGTCCGTGGGAGCCCAACTACAAAGTCCATGTTGATCCGCTCCCTGATACGGTCAAACAAGGAAGATCGAAAAACCACACAAGCTAGGACTCTACTGGGCTTCGAAAGGTCCAATCTCACAAACTGGCTGACTAAGGCCTGAACATCCATTGCCATAAGTCTCTATGCACTGCTTCTACTTTCTTTAGATCCACCCGAATACCCTCACTCGATACCACGTGGCCTAAGAATGCCACGGAATACAACCAGAACTCACATTTCGAGAACTTAGCATATAACTTCTTCTCTCTCAAAGTCTGAAGCACAGTTCCCAGGTGTTGCTCATGATCTTCCCGACTCCGGGAATACACCAGAATATCATCAATAAAGACAATGACGAACGAGTCAAGATATGGCCGGAACACACTGTGCATCAAATGCATAAAGGCTGCTGGGGTGTTGGTCAGCCCAAATGACATAACAAGGAACTCGTAATGGCCATACCGAGTCCTGAAAGCAGTCTTCGGGATATCTGGTTCCTGAATCTTCAATTGATGGAAACCTGAGCGCATGTCAATCTTAGAAAACATATGTGCGCCCTGAAGCTGGTCAAATAAATCATCAATACGAGGCAAAGGATAACGGTTCTTCACTGTAGCTTTGTTCAACTGTCGATAATCAATACACATACGCATAGAAGCACCCCTTGTTTTTTTCTTTACCAACAAAACAGGAGCACCCCAAGGCGATACACTGGGCCGAATAAAACCTTTATCAAGAAAATTCCTGTAACTGATCCTTCAACTTAACTGAAGGTTTCACCTCATCTTTAGTCCATAACCTTAGGACAGGACCCAAACTTCAAAATCTGCCATTCGTCATAGGATACGAATTCCACATCATCACACTACATTAATCTTATTTCAACACACTTAAACTTTTAATAATGCTTAAATACTTCGAAATTATTCCTCCGGGTTGTTACATTCTCCCCCACTTAGGGTCATTCATCCTCAAATACACGAAGTAGCTTATCTCTTTCTTCGCACATCTTAAGGTCTCAAATTTTCTAACTTCCAAAATTTATTTATTAATTTTTTTTTTGAAATTTTGGCAGAGCCTCCCCTGTATTTGGGTCTATCCACCTTCCAGAGTAACACCAAAACAACTACTAACAACATATCCACAACCTAATGAAACACCACAATGTATATATCAATAACACTAATCTCATCATTATAAGCATCGCATTATCATGCTGATATCTGGACATGAAACACATCATCTGTATGCTAATAACCATGTCTCTGACCATAATAGTTGTTCATAAATCACAACATTGCCAATTAACCTTATGTTAACAATCATCTTATTTCAGACCTCCATTTTACTCACAACGAGGCATTGAGACCTCATAATTACTTACCCAAATTAACGAGTCACATTTAACGCCACATGGACGCTCATCTCATAGGCTAGAGCTCAACGTTTACAACACAAAAAAATGGTTGAATATGAACAGAAAATATACAAAAATTGTCAAATAAGCCCAATAGGCATGACTCCCATTTAAAATATAGTACCAAAAATTTTAATTTCATAAAATAAGAATTTTAAACACATAAACCTTTCACTACCAGGACCTTGCCCTTATATAACATCTACCGCAGCTTGTAGCTCGGTTTAAAATATTTTACATTATATAATTATTTGAGGATATCACCCTCAACTCTGAATCACAAGTATTTGCACATTGTGCCAACGGAAATTTTTCATTTCCTTTATTTCTTCTTTTCAATAATTTCCGTCAAAGAAAATCACAACATACAATGATAGGGATAACTATCTCCGTATAATAGCCCAACGTGAGTATTCACATAAGTAGATTTCAGGATTACGAAGCTCACTCATGAGTGGTGCATATTAAGAGGACTCGCCTAAATTTTTCAAAATCAAATCAAGTTAAGGAAAAAAAATCATTTTTATAATAATCAGAATTGTACTTGTAATGACATCATCTGGTATAGTGGCCTCAACCACACTATAGCAATTATATCAATGGGTCGGGCATCCACCTCTTAGGCGCCATCTGCCCGTTCGTTCTCCATCTCTATCTTGTAGTGTATGTAGATTAGTAACTATAATGGAGTGTGTTGATTGTGTGTTCTGATGAAATAGGTTTCTCCCAAGTTTGGAATAATTTCTCATGATGTTTCTAGTATCACTACATTCATAACAACCCATCTGCAGTTCGACTGCTCATACTGAGTCTGTGCCGGATAACTAGAATAACCATTTAAGGAAACCCATGCTAGTGGTGCATTTAAAAGATAATTGTCCCATGAGAGTGCCCTAATTAACTGGAGCACTACGAGTATTCTAAAATTGTTTTCATTTCCCTGCTGATATTGAATGTAGAATCATTATGGACATAGGAACATCGAAAGTCCCCACATCATCCCATACAAATCTCAGCTCCTACTCATATACAAGTTTCAGAGAACTTTTGGATACCACATAAATACACCTCATGCCAAATCTGATATGACACATGACCCACAATTTGATCGTTGATAGTGAACTCTCTTCACTTGGTGCAAGGCCATAAGATACATCTTGATACTCCACAATACTAACCTTTATCGCTCGTATGTCACCATCATGAGACACCCCAACCATTCGTTTGGCATATGTCCTTCTTAGGACAGTTAAACTCACTTCCTCCAGCATCTCGGTTTCTAGTTGTACCCTTCGCTAGATAAACATCTCATACGTACCACATAGTCCCTATTACCACCAACTATCTTCAGATCTACGTCCACCTCGTGACTCTACCATTACGGCGACGATTAGGCAATTAAGTAAACCTTCTTAAGACCGTACTTATCAACCAGATGTCAGAACCTATTGTACCACCATGTGCACAATTGAATGATCTCTCAATACTTCTACATTATCAATATGGATGACACGCAGTAACAACGGTTGAGCAAATTCTTGGCTCCCTTATAATCCTCTGTAGCATCACGAACCATCGGCGCAAAATTGATACCGAGTGCGCAATTTCAATACACGGGTGAATGCAAAAAGAACATATGATATAAGCTCCAAACTGAATAAATGACGCATGATAAGAAATGAAATGAAGTGGAATTTTCCTAACGGTTACATAGCCTCTCGTAGATAAGTACAGACGTCTCCGTACCGATCAGCGAGACTCTAATAAACCGGCCTGTGTCCCGTGACTCCTATGAACCTAGAGCTCTGATACCAACTTGTCACGACCCTGGTTCACCAATTGTGAGCCTGTCATGATGGCACCCAGTCTTCGCGACTAGGTAAGCCTAACACATTGCGGAATTTAACAGTTCGAAATAAAAACAGTAAACAAACACTAAATAGAAAAGGAAGTGTATAACGATGTCGCTTGGCACATACACTGAATACACAACTCCTGAAAGTAACATCCCAAAACCCGGAATCCCACGGGCAACACAGGTTACAAGAAGTCTAACACTGCTCTAGTCACCAGAATTTGTATAATACAAAGAGAGGAATCGAAATAACAGCTAACAACTAGGGATGGAATGAGAAGGAGACTTTGCGGATCTGTGGACGTAGCAAATGTATACCTTAAGTCTCCAATAATGCTCCTTGACAGCTACTGGCGGTATGCCTGCTCAGATGTACCTAGATCTGCACAACAAAAGTGTGCAGAAGAGTAGCATGAGTACACCACAGCGGTACTCAGTAAGTGCCAAGCCTAACCTCGGTTGGGTAGTGACGAGAAAGGTTGGGGCCCTACTGAGGTTATAAAAAAAAATAAAGATGTCAGGATAAGATAAGCAGTGCAATTGAGAACCTACAGTAAGAATCTATACAGGATAATAAGAGTACAATAATGGAAATAATGATGAAAGCAAACCATAAGGAAAGTAACCAGGGATCTCTAAGTATCCCGAGGATCTCTTAGTATCCTCGTCATGTACTAGAGATCTCTTGGTATCCCGAGGATCTCTTGGTATCCTCAATATAAGCCAAGTATCTCTTGGTATCTCGAGGATCTCTTGGTATCCTCAATATGTACTAGGGATCTCTTGGTATCCCGAGGTTCTCTTGGTATCCTCAATATCAACCAGGGATCTCTTGGTATCCCGAGGATCTCTTGGTATCCTCAGTCATGTACTAGGGATCTCTTGGTATCCTCAATATAAGCCAGGGATCTCTTGGTATCCCGAGGATCTCTTGGTATCCTCAATATGTACTAGGGATCTCTTGGTATCCCGAGGATCTCTTGGTATCCTCAATATCAACCAGGGATCTCTTGGTATCCCGAGGATCTCTTGGAATCCTCAATATATGTGTCGGGGATCTCCCAGGACTCTAACCTGTAGTCCCAAAGTAAAACACAGAGCAGCAACACAAGAATATTAAATTAAACGCTAATTTCGTACCAAGTAAACATTTACTTCTAGCCCAACATGTTTCACGTAATGCAATTCAAGCAATTTAAGCAAATAGGCAATTAAGTCAACTAAACATGCCTTTCTAGACTAGCAACATGCTAAATTCACAAGTAGCATAAAACAAGGAAAGAACTCAATTAAAATACTTAAGGAAAAATTGGATTTTCAACAATTAGCTCAAGTACGCGCTCGTCACCTCACGTACAGGGCATTTCAATTATCAAATATAGCACATCCTAAGGGGAAAGGTCCCCCACACAAGGTTAGACAAGCCACTTACCTCGAACCGGTACAAAAATCGCTAAGAAACAATGCCCTTGCCACGAGTATCCGACTCCGAGCGGCCCAAATCTATTCAAACCAATTACATATTGTAAATAACATCACAAGTAACTAGTTCCACTATTAAAATCAAAGCTAAGGCGCGAAAATAGGTAAAATGACCAAAATACCCCTCAGGCCAATGTTACGGAATCGAATAAAATTTATATTTCCAGAAACCTCGTACTCTCACGAGTCTAACCATACCAAATTTTTCCAATTCCGACACCATTTGGTCCTTCAAATCTTCATTTTTATATTTTTGAAAGATTCCACAATTTTCTTCCCAAATTCCATCTCAAATAACTAATTAAATGATGAATTCAATGGTATATTCATGTATTCTAACCAAATCTGAGTTAGAATCACTTACCCCGATGATTTTCTTGAAAAACCTTCGAAATATCGCCAAAATCCGAGCTCTATAGGTCAAAATATCAAATAAAACCCAAAACCTCGTATTTATAGAGTACCCCTCGGATTCCGACAGTGCTGACCGCACAAAAATGACCGCGGTCCGCGCCCAGGTAGTGCTGACCGCACAAAAATTGGTCGCGGCCACACAGCAATTTGACAGCAGTGACAGGCTTCACTATTTAGGTCGTAACTTTCTCTACAAATGTCCAAATGCCTATTATAATATGTTATGAAAACTAGATTCAAAGCTCTACAACTTTCGTTTTTGAATCACCTCAAAATTCCGTGTTGATCAAAAGATATGAGCTTCCGAAGTAGAACCAGCAGCCTACAGATCTTCCCGGGTGCGGCCGCGCGCCCAGCGCGAAAAGGAGCGCGGTTCGCGTCTCCACTGCTGCCACCTCCATTTTTCTAAGTTCCGGGGTGTCCGTACTTGCTCAAAACTCACCCGAAACACACCCGAGGCCCCCCGGACCTCAACCAAAAGCACCAACGCATCCTAAAACATTATGCAAACTTGTTCCAATCATCAAAACACCTCGACTAACACTAAAATCATCGAATTACATCAACTTCAAGCCTAAGTTCTTGTAGAAACTTTGAAACACACATTCGATCAAAAACCCGACCAAAACATGTCCGAATGACTTGAAATTTTGCGCGCATATCCTAAATCATCTAACGAAGCTACAGCAACTTCCAGAATTCCGTTCCGACCCTTGGATCAAAATTTAACCTATCAACCGGAATTTGTCAAAATACTAACTTTCGGCATTTCTAGCCTAAATGAGCTACGGACTTCCAAAATATATTCCGAACACGCTCCCAACCTCGAAATCACCTAACGGAGCTAACGGAACCATCGAATTTCCATTCCGAGGCCATCTTCACACTGTTCCGATTACGGACCATTTTTTCAACACTTAAGCTCTTATTTAGGGACTAAGTATCCCAAAACACTGAATCCCAACACCGAATGTCCCGGCAAAATAGAATAGCAGAAATGAACTTAGGGGAAGCAGTTAATGGGGAGACAGGGCATAAATTCCAAAGACAATCGGCTGGGTCGTCACAATTTCCAAATCTTTAGAAAAGTGCTTTAAATTCTTTTCAGCTCTTAAAAAGCAAGATCAGTTCGAATGGACTGAGGAATGTCAACAGGCACTCAAAAATTTGAAGACATAACTATCAAATCCGTCGTTGCTCGCAAAACCCAAGGTTGGGGAAAGATTACTTATCTATCTTGCTGTCTCCGAAGTAGCGGTAAGTGTTGTATTAGTTCGTGAAGACCAAGGTAAACAATCTCCAATTTATTATGTCAGAAAATCATTATTAGATGCGGAGACGCGGTATCCTCAATTAGAAAAGTTTGCACTTGCACTAATCATGGCATCTAGAAAACTAAGGCCTTATTTTCAATGTCACCCTATTGTCGTAGTAACTGCTTATCCATTACGCAATATATTACACAAGCATGAGTTGTCAGGTAGATTAGCCAAATGGGCTATAGAATTAAGTGAATATGACATCACTTATCAGCCCAGAACCGCGATAAAATCTCAGGTGTTAGCAGATCTTTTGGCTGATTTTAGCCAAGAGATGCGATTAGAAGTAGAAAAAAAATTATAGGTGTTTAACGGGTCTAATCCAGGAATTTGGACCTTATTTACTGATGGCTCATCTAACGTGAAGGGGAAGGTTTATGAGTTATTTTGGTGCCACCTACGGGTGAAACCATTCAATAAGCCATAAAATGCCATTCTATAACTAATAATGAGGCAGAGTAAGAAGCTGTGATTGCAGGTTTGGAAGTGGCACGAGAACTTAGCATTAATCAAATTGTAATCAAAAGCGATTCGCAGGTCGTAGTTAACCAAATGCTGGGGACTTATACAGCCAGGGAAGCATGGATGCAACAGTACTTAGAGAAGGTATGGGATCTGGTCAGGCAATTCCAAACCTGGAAAGTTATGCAAATACCAAGAGATGAAAATGTCGAGGCGGACGCCCTAGCCAATCTCGCATCTGCGGCAGATGTAACGAGCCGTGAAAATGCTTTCGTAATTCATTTGTTTCATTCAACACTCGATCCAGATAAAAATGAGGTAAATTTCAATAACTTAACCTGGGACTGGAGGAACGAGATTGTTGCTTTTTTGTAGTATGGTACCGTCCCTGAAGACAAGAAGAAATCCACTCGCTTCGAAAAAGGGCTGCTCGATATTGTTTAAAGCAATGCAATCTTTATCGAAAAATGTTCGGTGGTCCCTTAGCAAGATGTCTTGAGCCTTCTCAAACGGAATATGTAATGAGAGAAATACACGAGGGGCATTGTGGAAATCACGCAGGAGGACGATCACTGGTAAGAACCATGATTAGAGCAGGCTATTATTGGCCTAAAATGGAAGAAGAAGCGGAAGATTTCGTGGCTAAATGTGACAAATGGCAGAGATACGGTAGTAACATGCATAGACTTGCGGAGTTGCTACATCCGGTTATTACACTGTGACTTTTTATGAAATGGGGGATGGATAACGTAGGTCTTTTTCCATAGGCAAAAGGTAAGGTGAAATTCCTACTTGTACTCACTGATTACTTTACTAAATGGGTAGAAGTAGGAGCATTTAAACAGGTACAAGAGAAAGAAGTCAGAGATTTCATTTGGCGAAATATCATCTGTCGATTCGGTGTGTCAAAGGAAATCGTGTGTGATAATGGCCCGCAATTTATAGGCGCACAAATCACAGAGTTTTTTCAAAGTTGGAAATCAAAAGGATTACATCCACACCTTATCATCCGGTGGGTAACGAACAAGCTGAGTCGACAAACAAAGTCATTATCAACAATTTAAAGAAGCGTTTGGAGGAATCCAAAGGTAATTGGCCAGAATTGCTACCCGGTATTTTATGGGCATACCGCACGACAGCAAAAATAAGTACGAGAGAAACACCATTCTCATTGGTGTATGGAGCTGAAGCCTTAATTCCAGTTGAGATAGGATAGCCAAGAACGAGGTTTACACAAGCGTCAGAAGACTCTAATGATGAAGAAATGCGCATAAACCTTGATCTACTTGAAGGAAAAAGGGAAGCTGCATTAATAAGAATGGCAGCACAAAAGCAGGTCATGGAACGATACTACAATCGAAAAGCGCGCCTAAGATACTTCAAGATTGGGGACTTCGTGCTCAAAAAAGTTTTTCAATCTATGAAGGCGGCCAATGCGGTAATATTAAGTCCAACCTGGGAAGGACCCTACAGGATTCATGGTATCGCAGGGAAAGGAGCATACGAGCTGGAAACGATAGATGGCAAGATACTACCTTCACATTGGAATGTCGTTCACCTGAAGAGATACTATTTCTAAGGAATACCCACGGTCAGGTATCCATATTTTAAAATTTTATTTTTGAATTTTTAAAATTTTACTGATGATTTTAGATGATAGGCAAAAAGCTAGCATGTACTAAATGATGAATCATGACCTGCAAGGCACGTGGAATACATTAAAATTCTCGGTCTAGGGTTACAACTATTCTGATAGAAATTCAGATGAGTTAAGCAGTGTTCATCTATAATCGCACCTCCGAGTCCCATGTGTTTTTCCTTTTCAAGGAAAGGACCAAATGAGAGGAACAATCAAGTTCTTGAGACTTCATACTTCAAATCTCAAACACTTGGGGGACTATATAATATACATAGACATATGTATAAAGAAGACAAAGAAGATTGGGAAATCAAAGTTCAAATCTGAGAAGTTTGCTTATTGAATGAGTCAAGTGCAGAGCAAAGTCACGAGCTAAGGCCAAAGAAAAACCTTATCATAGTTAGGGTAAAGGCAATGTACTGAAACGGGTTATAAGTAAAAACCTTGTGTTCATTTTATACTGAAACAGGTTATAAGTAAAAACCTTGTGTTCATTTTATACTAAAACGAGTTATAAGTAAAAACCTTGTGTTCATTTTATACTAAAACAGGTTATAAGTAAAAACCTTGTGTTCATTTAATACTAAAACGGGTTATAAGTAAAAACTTTGTGTTCATTTTCTTTTTTGAAATATGTTATTAAGAAAACAGTTACGAGAAAGTTATAGAAGTAATTTAAATACATGTAAAGTGCTATTTAAAACTTGACAAAGTTCAAATAAAAACTTGTCGAAGTTATTCCAAAAAACATGTGTATTCTTATTTCTTTTATTGTACATTAACACCAATATGAAGTTGAGATGTCTTCTTCATTATGTGTCGGATATAAAAGGGCCCTCTTTTATAAAATTCATGATTAATTCAAGTATTCATGAAGTTAAAAAAAACATTTTTGAAAAATTTAAATGCAAGTTATTCAGTAAGTCCTTAAAAATAAAGGCAAGAATAAACAAAACAGAAGTTCGAACAACAACAGAAACTTCTTAATATTAAAAAGTATAGACTAAGTATGAACTTAGTCATAAACCAAAAGTTGTTTATACAAAGCACCCCATGAAAGGTCTAGGGACTTAACATTTTCAACAAACCCTTAAAAAGACCAATGGTTACAACCACATACCACCAAAAAGAAAAAAAACAAAGGAAGTCAAACATCATAAACTTTTCACTGAGAAGTTGAAGGAACTGAAGCAGGGTGATCAGCAGCAGCAGGTTCAACTTGACTTGAAGGAGTGGGGATACCCGTATCATCTTTAACATTTTCAGAAGCTTCAGCCACGGGAGAAGAAAAAATCTTGGTTCTGCTGAGTCTTCTCAATAGTCTCTTTGATCTTGGCTAACTCAGATTCCAAGTTGAAATTCTCCTGGCTAACTTCAACAAGGGTATCATGGTGAGAATTTAAAAATGCCCAACTCACTTCAATGACAGTTTTATCTTCAAGAATCTCGTAATCTCTTTCCCAGTCAGCAATTTCATTTCTTAGCTTCTCATTTTCAGCCAAGGCAGATTCATAAGAAGTTTGAAGAGAAGCGTGGGAATTTTCTAAGGAGCAAACTTTATCAGAAGATACCCGGAGGTCTTCTTGAGTTTGAGTCAGAATCTGCATGAGTTCACCAGCATATGCTTCCTTCTTATCTAAGAGAGCCTTCAACTCTCTGATCTCTTTGCTTGCCTTGGAGAGTTGCAAAGAAAAAGAGGTTTCAAGGCGATTCTTTTCTTTACCTGCTTGATTTGGTGAAGCCTTTTCAACTGCCAACTCTGAAGTCAAATCCTTTACTTGCTGCTCTAAGGTACATTTAATTTCTTCTAATATTTCCATGTCGATTTGAAGACTTTCAAACTGTTCCTTCCAATTATCCGCCTCCACTTGGAAGTCACGCGCTAATTGCTCTGAGGGGGAAACCCTCTTCATCATCTCTGTGCCAATTAGATTGATCTAAAAAATAAGAGGAGGGGGGAGGGGAAGATGAGAACACTAAAAATAGAAAAAAGTTAAAGTAAAGTTTGAAAAAAGGGATACCTTTAAAGAAGCGTGCACTATATCGTTCATCAAAGTCAAGAAACTGTGGCCATCAAGTTTAGCTCTTTCAACTGGACCAATCAATGGCTTCAACCACACGTCAGCTCGACCTGATTTCCTCAAAAGGTTGCCCTCAGCAGGAACTTCAATGGTAACTTGCCTCATGGCTTCACTTCTACTTGAGGAACCAACCTCAGTGTAATGAACAGTTGAAGGAGGAGTAGTTGAAGGAGGAACTATAGAAGCAGTCAAAACAACTTGGAAAGGAATAGTAACAGCCACGATTGGCAAAGAAGGTATCATAGAAATAGGAGTAGAAAAAGAAGCAAGGGGTGCCTCATCAGAAATCGGATCTAAATTTTCACTTCCAAACCCGCAGCTAAAAAGTTGCTCAACTGAATCATGAGCAGCAGTGGGAACAACATCATCGAGAATCATCACCAGGGCTTCAACAAACTCGGTAAGAGTAATAGAACAAGGAGAAGAGGCTTCATCATCAGAAATGATTCATCTACGAGCTCGTGACCTTTTTTACTAAAGAACCCCCATCTTCTTCTTCCTCGGAGTCTTAGTCAACAGTAGCTTTTCTTTTCGATGAAGAGCCCAAAATTATCTCTTGGGCCCTTTCCAAAGAAACTCGAGAAGCTACGACCGCCTCAGCACTAGTACCTCGAACGGCAAATCCAGATAAAAAGGATTAAAATAAGATCTGGAAAAAGTAATAAAAAAAAACTCTTACCGTGAGTTTTCACTTTCCAACCAAACCGCTGGGAGAGAGCTTTCCAAGATCTACCCTCCATTAGGGTTGTATACAACAATTTTCCTACCCAACCACGAAAATTGGGAATTTCATCAACAATTCCCATGGTTACCGGAAAAGAAAGGGAAAATTAAGATAATGGTCATCGAAATTGAAGGAAAAAGGTACGAGAAAGTTATTAAAAAGAAAACTCATGTGCAAAATTCCACTTCTCAGGGAAGGGAACATTTTCATCACCCACTAAACCAACAGTGGGAGCTGCAACAAACCTGGTACACCAGCCACGGTCTCTGCCATCTTCTGGACTAACCAGAACTCTTTTGCTCCTTGCTACTAAAGTAAAAACACTTTGGTGAAAGAGTCTGGGAATGTAAAGGTGAATTAAATAGGTAAAGTAAAAGGCACACCGGCCATGTTAGTCAAATGCCTCAAACAGGCAACAACCCTCCACACTATGGGACCAATTTGACCTAAACAAACGTCGAAAAAATGACAGAATTCGAGGATAACAGGGTCAATAGCAGGTTTGAAACCTAATGTGAAAGGATATGTATAAAAAAAATCCAATTAAATAAGAGGTGATTCTTTGATTCGCATTGGGAATTATTATAGGGAAGTCATGACTCTAATGGTAGTTTTTACGAATTAAAGAAATCAAACTTTCAGTGATCTGAGTTGGGTAGATATCAGCACGATCCAAAGAGGACACTTGGTTTCTAATGGACTCTCTATCATTGTAGAAAGATAGTTCTGCAAGAACTATTTCCTCTACTAAAGGTTCATGAAGAGGTTCAGAGGGTTCCTTACCTCTAGAAGAAGACCTTTGAGAAAGAGAACCTCTGGTTCTAGAAGAAGGACCAGATCTAGATGAAGGAAGAGAAGAACCACGTATAGATGAAGACCCTAAATTATGTAGTCTACCTCCTCTTCTGCTCCTACTAGGGGCAAGAGGAAAGTTATCGACTATGGGGAATCTTCTAGGGTTAAGGTTTGATGAAGACATGATAGTACGAGGAAGAAGGAAACAAGAATTTAAGAATTGAATATTCAGAGAACTTTATGTGAGAAAGACAAAGCCGAAAACTATATTTATACTAAGAAGCAACCATCAAAGGAAAAGGTGCAATGATGGAAAGGTCATAATGAGAACTATCGCTTCGTAATTGGTGAAGCTATAAAAGAGCCTTAAAAGCGCTGCAAAGTCACAGAACCAATAAAAAGATGTCATGTGTAATAAGCATTAAATGGAAGTGACAATTGAAGCGTCGATTCCATAATAGCATTAATGGCGGCAAATATTCCCGCTTTAATAAAATTCACTTCCCAAATATTCAATTGATGAATAAATGGCAAGTGGCAGGACTATCTGTATTGGGGAAAATTAAGTTTATATATATTGAAGTGATGACGTGTCATGACACGAAGGCTGGTCAAAGAATGATGATTAGCAAAGAGGCACGAGTCGCAATAGATACGAGCAGAGGCACAAGCAGAGGCACGAGCAGATATTCAAAAGACTCGACCATTCGTACCTATTTAAATCCAAAAATTAAGGAGAATGAATCTGACAACACAAGAGAGTACAGATATAATATTTAATAAGCATTACATACTATAGAGAATCTGTGTTGAATTACAATGATTGCCATTGTAACGTAGCATTAAATGCC
Organism: Nicotiana tabacum; assembly: GCF_000715075.1. Classification (NCBI taxonomy): domain Eukaryota; kingdom Viridiplantae; phylum Streptophyta; class Magnoliopsida; order Solanales; family Solanaceae; genus Nicotiana; species Nicotiana tabacum. The sequence goes on along the minus strand of NC_134089.1, from coordinate 21,629,730 downwards.
TTTAATTATTATTATGACAAAGGCAAAATGTATACCTAAGAAATAACTATAAAAAGGAGAATACCGATCATTTGTAAACACACGAAATATCATTAAAATATACTAATTTACTTTGTTTTCTTCTGTTCATCTTATTGTTAGCAAAATTAATTTCCTTTATTTATTTTTTGATTATCAGTAACCCGAGTTCTTCTAAAATAAAGCTTTGACCAAAATTCCACTTTTTGGTTAAACATACAACCCGTTAAGGGATGTCGGGTTAAGCGGGTTCGGGGCACCGTTAAGCTGAACGTGTTCGTCCAAAACTAGGTCCCCTTATCAACCCGTCCCAGCCCGCCCTATATGCTACAGTACTGGGCTGACCCAGGATGAAGCGGGTTGAAAACGGGTCAGCCCGGCCCGATTAACAGGTATAATCTATCCACTACTAGCTCCTGAACTACTCACCCTCCTTAGGAATAAAAACTAAGTTCTTCTAGTTTTCTATGCAACTATGGCATCCTAGTACTCCTGTAGTGAACTTCTTGAATAACTTGTCTTTTCAGTGCACTTGCAGGCCTGCTCCTTTGCTAAATAGTCTCAAGTTTTGTTCATGCCAAATACAATACACACCACATGTCAAAGTCATTCGGTATATAATTGCCCTAGTCGATCTATCTTTTCTATTTTTCAGAGCCCAATCAACTTCATCTTTCCACTCCTCAGAGACTCTAGTAATACCTTGCCACTGCAACAACTTATCCCAAATAGCAGCAGAATACTGACAGTTGAAGAAGACATGATCTACAGATTCATTCCTATCATTGTATAGATGACACACCAGGCTATCAACAGAAATTTACTGTGCCACTCTATCCTTTGTAAGCAGCCTTTTATAGATAGCCAGGTATAAAATAAAAGTTCATCTAGGAGCATCGTGATTGTTGCAAATTAGTCTACTCCATTCTAACCTTTGGACAATCTCCCTTGATCTTACAGTATATGCTCCTTAATGGAGAAGTTATCCATTTGATACACATCTTGTTTTAGAATACATTAGAAGATTGCTCGTTTTCTCATAAATGATATTAATATTTCAAACACTGATATAATATTAAAAGAATTATTTACTATTTTGTAATTTCATTTTCAAAATTTTCACTATTTTGCTACTCAATCAAATACTGCCTTAACTTAAAACTCATACATAAAATCAATATAAAGAAAGAGTGATATAGCAAACTATGCAGTAGTTTAATCTGGTCTGGTGCTAAGAGCACAACTCCTAATATTTAAATTTATTATTCATCCTATTTTGTACCGTGTTCATTGGCCCTCGGAATTTCAAGGTTATTAGAAAAGACTAGATTCTGATCAAATCCATCGTAGCCACTCAGTTGCTTATGCCCAATCAACTGCTCACCCGTCTGAAACAGGCTTGACTAGATTTTCGTCAGAACCAGTAGAAAGTATCCTTTCCAAATCTGGCCCAATCTCAAGCACAAGAAACGTTAACAATTCTTATTCAGGTCCCTTGAAAAGTTCAACTGCAACAGGAAGCCCGGTCCCTGGAAGACATTCTTCTGTTGGCTTCTATTCGGGTCCTCTGGGAAGGTCAACAACAAAATCTGGGCCGCTCCCTCTATTCAATAAATCCGGCATGAGGTGGTGGAAATCTCGTGATCGTTCAGGAAATTTACCCGGAAAAGGTCCAAATCAAAAGCATTCTCGACCGACCTCTACAGCTCCGCTAAAAGGCTGCATGATGATCGGGAACGGTTCTCCTGTAGGTAATTGCTATCTAGATCCACAAGGATTTCATTCTGGTTTTCTCAGTGCAACGAAAGGAGCTAATGTAAATGGACATGCCGATAGCTATTCAACTTGCTCTTATCTGACAAGTTATAATGCGAAAAAAAGGTTGTTAAACGCTCCTCCAGAAACTCTTGGAGCTGCTGCCTTAGCACTGCATTATGCAAATGTCATTATCGTGATTGCGAAACTAGTGGCATCTCCTCACTTGATTGTACATGATGCAAGAGAGGACCTGTACAACATGCTGCATGCCGGCTAGTTTAAGAGGAGCCCTCAGGTCGAAACTAAAGCCATTTGCCAAGAGCTTGACGTCATCAGTTTATGATGCGGTTCTTGCTGGAGAATGGAATGAAGCAATGCTGGGGACTCTAGAATGGCTCGCTCCGCTTGCTCATAACATGATAAGATGGCAATCCCTTGAGGTCAAAACCACGATTCCTACCATGTTTTCTTTTATTCAAGCCTTTTATTTTAATTTTAGTCTCATTTCCTCTCTGTTATTTTTATTCCTACCATATTTTGTGAATCATTTAGAATTTACGCCATTGTCTTGAAATTGTGATAGAAATAGTGGAGAAAAAAAATCTTCTTTTGAAGTGCTCATAAATTAAATTCGTCCAAATTATACTTGCATTAGAGTATTACTCGTTAAATGAAAATTTTAACTTCTGTTATGTTTCTTTCGGTGAGTATCAAGTGTTGGTTACTCTTTCTTTTATCAAGTTGGGTAAACTCATAGTAATTCATGTTCAGGAATGTCAAATATATGTTCATCTATGTTATTTGGAGCTGCTTGTAGCACTTTCTTCCGATATTTCACTACATTTTCTATGGGAAAGGTTAGTGCTTTCATATTTACTTGCTTACTCTTTCTTTCTTTCTTTTTCTAACTCCTTTTTGCATATTTTTGTTTTGCGTTTTGGTTTCTGCAATAAACCTTTGCAATAGGTGGTACTCGAGGATGACTATACTTTCACAACACCTTATTGCGGAAGTGACGCTTTTGAAAGAAAAGTCGAGGTTACTACTTTTTACCTTTACAAAAATATCTCTATTATATTGAGTAGGCTTTATCTTTCAAAGTTCAGCTTTGTAGAATTTGTTAAGCCAATTGGTAATTATTTTTCATGTGCTTATTTTAGCAGGTTGTCTTATCAAACTTAGCTTTCTGTTAATTGTTCTCTTTACTGCATTGATAGGGGTTGTGTGCAAGTTGCCGATACACTACTGCTTTCTCGGGAGGTTCAAATATATTCTTCTTTATGTGTATCTCAAATAAAAAATTGTCATCTCTTGCCTTAACTGTTCATCTGCATATTTAAGATTCCTTTAATCCTTGCCTCAACTGCGGATGCAGCCTTACAGGATTCAGGTAATGAGTCTCAATCTCTATTTTTAAAGTATAATATGTTTTCTTCAAAATATGTGCAGTTATAAAGTTTAAGTTCAAGTTTTGTCCCTACTGTAGCCAATACGGTAAAAAGGGCAAAAACTATAGGCCACACATTGAACAACAATATCTCTAAATATGTATTTATAAACAAATATTGGAATATCCTTTATTGAAAAGGTAATACATGTATCTTTATATTTTGTATATGCATTTTGTAATTTTTAAATGTCCATACACTTACTGTTTTTTCTGTACCAGCATAACCTGATACATGCTACAATCAGAAAGAATCAAGTAAATAGATTCAAGAATTTGTTGAGTAAAGGTTCAACCTATGTTAGTCAGAATTTCAAAGTTATTGAGACTTCTGGTGAATATAGACCACTGACAAGTACTTTTAAAATTACTTTCTTACTCACAAATTTGCTCCAGAAACTATACGAAGAAATTATTAATATTCCTATACAGACATGATTAGTTCACGGTTGAACAATAATACCATGTTATCAGTTTCATATATTACTATCAATCTTTGCTGCTACATTTTGTTTATTTCCAATGTAATTATGAAATAACTCCTTTTTTCAGTTCATATTATAGATGTCGTTGGTTTTCTATGTGCCATTGGTGACATGGAGAGTTTTGGAAATAAGTGGAAAAATGGGACATGTACTTTTGTTTGTTCTCTTCCTAAAAAAAGTTGATTAATTCTTACCTTAATTCTGTTTTCAAGTTGTTTAAGCACATATCTTTATATTATATTTTGGATGAATCATATGGATTTTAACTCAACTAGATTATGTTTCTTCTTTTTCCCCAGACAGTTCTGCAAAATCAAAAATAACTTTGTGGGAAGAATTTGAAGAAAAGTTTGAACCTTATCTATACAATGGCTCTCACCCTTACATTGTCATACAATTTTCAAACTTTATGAACATGGATTTCAGTTCACATTATTTTGTCGGTAAGAAGTTCAAAATGTCGCGTATGTTATATTTTAGCAATTACTCCAAACTGTTAGTTGTTGGTTTTTTTTATTAATGCTTTCCCTTCTTCCATACAATATAAATCCCTTTTGGTCATTGGTTATCAATACATGAAAAATAAATTCATAATCTTGGCAGTCAGAGCTGAATCATATGTAGTTTTTGTCTAAGGGATATGGCAGCTGATGCTAGAAAGAAAAGAAGTGCTATTTGGTAATTTACATACTCTATGCATGTTGCACCTCACACTAAATTTTACCTTCTAATTATAAAAGTCCATAAAGTAAGCATCTTCATGATTCATCTTAGTAGTAAATAACTAAGTTAACCATGTATTAAATCAGTAAAGAAAATCACAACAATATGGCTTTTCATTCCCTGGCTGCTAATCCTACATCTACAACCATTCTTAATTTTTCTTTCCTTTTGTTCTTCTGCCTACCACCCTTTCATAGAGTTTGGAAAGCTCAACTTTAGGCCCCAACATGTTAACGTGCTCCTATTACAATTTGCTCCCCGTAGACCATTCTTGCAAGTCGCATCGCCCTTGCCGATAGAGCAGTACCTAAGGCAAGGCTAGAGCCAGAAATCAAGTTGTCTTTGCCTATTGCTCGATCAAACTAACCTCTTCTCTCCTCCTATCAACACCACATTAGCACTTTAGTTGCCACTTCTTTGCGGCATACATGTTGACATCTCTGCCTGTTCAGGTATTTAATAATAAAAGTCTATATTACGAAAAACTATCCCTTCTTTAAATTTAAGTTCAGTACTAATACATCCTATTTTATATTATCATTTTCTGAAGGACTACCTCCTAGGACAACAACAACTCAAGTTTCCTTTGGATATAAAAAAGAATTCAATTGTTCCTGGTAAGAAATTCTTTTACTATCGTATTAATGGTTTTATTATGTAATAAATAACATGCACAAATCAATATTTCATTGTTACTTCTCATAAATTTATATAATTTGTGATATACATCTTCATCAAGATATTCTTTTAAACACATTTTTGAATTTCTGTCCTTATGTTTTTACAATTTTGCGCGTCTTAACTTAAAATATATCATTCTGTCAAGGCTTTCATTCTCCCACTTCCATGAGAATATACTATCGAAGTTTGAGAATCTGCAATTTGAAAAACTAACTTTCCAGTAAGTTTGAAGAATTTTATACTAGAAAACTATGTTTGATTAAGTTATGTACTAACTATTAAGCGAACAACCTATAATTCTTGACACAAAGGAAGGACAAAAATACTACATGAATAAAGAGCATAATAAGAATACAATGAAATAAGTCATGCTTCAATAAGTTCTATTTGGAACAAGATTATGTATTTTGCAACTTGATTGAAAGGTGAAAGAAGATGTTTTAAGGCAACATCCTCTACATCTTAAGAATCCGTCAATTTCTTATATTTAATTCTTTCTTATTTCCTGTGTTTTGACATGCAGCCTGGATATGAGCGTCTCTGCATGTAATATCAAGCAAAAACTCATACTACAGTATTTATGAGTGTGTACATTGTCATGTCCCCAAACACCTTAGTAAAGTTGTTCTAATAGAGTGGGTACATTATGGATTTCAAGGTTGTGCAAGTAGGAGTAATTGTTTTCCCCTAACTATATGTTATGAAGTCTGATTTTTTTATCTTGAAATACTATGACTTTGTCGTATTTCTGAATTTTCAAGGCATTAGAAACCTTTGTTTCGCAATCTACCTGGTATACATGACTTCAGGAAATAACTGTATGTTTTTTATAGTGTTTTCTTGCTACTTTATTATACGAATATCTGTTACATTAACATGTTCCAAAAAATAATAGCATTTGCATGCTTTTTGTATCTACCGTCTTTTCTAAGTTATATTTTCTTATGAAAGATTATATTTATTATTCTCCGCGCAATGCACTGGTACAAATACTAGTAGTTTCTAAAAGCCACCTAAAGATCAACCTAACATATTAATTATCCTTTACCAACGTTACATGATGAATACTTGTCCTTCCTGATCCATCTAAGCTGATTTTCTTATTCATTTGGGAGGAAAAAAAACAATGAGAAATCAAAGTAAAAAAGAATCAGCGGCCAATAAAATAGTAGTAATTCTCTTATTCATCTTCTGTCGTCAATTCTTTTGGAAGGAAAAAAAAGTTAAACTATATTGGGATAGAAAAAAGTACAAAAAATTGTAACGCAAATCCACTAATGCTTAGTGTAATTATCAATTTATATAAGTTAATTGTCACTAATACACTTCTATGTAATGTAATTATCAATTTACGGTCTAATCAAACCTTACATTACTTAGGATACTACTAATACACTTACTAATTACTATAAGCGACAGAAAAAAGTCTGTCGGTACTACTGCGTCGGTAAACAACTTACCTCATTAAGTATATATAAGCTAAAACTTAGTGGTTTCTGAAAATTTCTCATTAATTATTCTACTTACTAATAATCACTATATGTATATCTTATATAGCTTATATACTATACACGTATATATACTACACTATACTATATACACATCTTATTATAATCGATATAACATTAGCTATATTAAGATGTATATATATGTCAAATAAGTATTTATATTGTTTATTTAAAAGCTATTTATTATTTACACACACACACACAAATAATATTACTTAAACATACCACTAATAGATAGGCTAATCAATCATTAATATTAGTTAAGCATACCACTAATATGCATCTGCTTTATGTAATTATCAATTTATAAGCTAATCAATCGCTAATATTTCTTACTGATATTACTAATACACTCCTACTTAGTGTAATTCTTATTGCATAAGCTAATGAATCAGTAATAGTTTTTAAGATTATACTAATACATACTTAATTAGTATAATTATCAATGTATAGGCTAATGAATCATTAGCATTACTTCAGGATACCACTAATATTACTTAATGATACCACTAATAAACATTAACTCACTTTAATTATCAAATTAAAGATAAGCAATCACAAACATTTCTCACAAATATCATTAATACACGTCCATTTAGTGTATAATTATCAATGTATCGGCTAAATTGAAACTCATGAAACATAGGCACGATTGATACTCACGAAACTGACGGCCAACTTCTATTTCTCCAAACTGACGACAACTTATTTCTCCGAGTCGGTTCCTAATTAATTCAAATCTTTCTACTATCAAAAATTCAAGAAAACATACGGTTTCTACAAAATATGGTTACTTATCGTGATTTAATCAAGGATATAACAATTTCGAAAATGCAATGGAAGTTAAAAGTTGTTTGTATGTGGGAAGTACAGATCGTTACAATTTAGAAGTTACTCTCTCGATTGAATTGGTTCTACAAGATGAAAAGGTATTAAAAATTTGTTATTGTCTTATAATTCGTTTTGCTAACTCTGCTTTTTAATTTGCATATGTGTGTATTCATGGGATAATCAGTAGCAAAAAACCCGATTGAAGCATTTGAGCACCACACATATGTATCCTTAATTATGTTTCTCAGTGATATACTATAACATGTATAAGCGTAAAACTTCAGATTGTAAGGCGTTTCCAGCCTTCCATGTATTGCATTCGTTCGTCGGGGAATCCCTATGTTCACTCCCATCAGGGGAATTTACCTTGATTTCTATTCTATTACGTACAAGTGGGCCCGCCAGTGTTTTGCTTCTCTGTTTTTAATTTGCAAATTTGATTTTTTTTGCTCTGCTCTTTGTATATTTTTTAATTTCTATGCGCTTATTCATGGGCTAATCAGTACCAAAAACCCGGTAACATACGTATCCTCAAATATGTTTCTCAGTGATATACTACAACATATATCACATTTTGCTTTCTGCTTTTTAATTTGTAAATCTGGATTTTTTGCTCTGCTCTTCGTATATTTTTTAATTTCTATGTGCATATTCATGGAATAGTTCTTCTTAGAGGCTGAACTTTTTTCCATCACTGTTTCTCAGTCATAATTTATCCTCTATGAAATATATTTGACCGTTAGAGATAAACACTTAGAGAAATACATTTCAGAAACTTTATTTACCAATATGAGTTTCTTAGAAGTAGAATAGGACTTTTTTAATATTCAATTTGGCGGTTATATATTGTGACAACTTAAAGGTTAATTTAATTCTTTACTTCTCTAACAAACCAGTTGATTAGTTATTGTTTAGACTATGTTGCATAATACTACTCTAATTACCACAAATATCACATGAATTTATTCAAGAAAGCTATAAGTACAACGATTACATTGTATTCCGATTTGATGAGAATAAGTATGATGAATCATTAACTGGAGTTGCCTCTGTTAATTACTATTCTATGCATTAATAGTAAACTCATGACACATCTATGAAGTGCTAGACTGAGCTCCTTATTGGATTTGGCGATTGATCCTCCTCTTCTAAACCAAACAGAGTTCATTTTCTTTTTTGTATCGCGTTCGAATTGGTAGCCTATTGGCATATTAGGGCATCATATGCGGCTTTTGATTATGTCTGAGGTGGCTTATTGCCTGAGCAATTCGTAATGGGTGAGACGAGATCATTGAATTCGAGATCAGTGCAATTTGAGCATATGAAGTAAATTAAGGGGCTAAGACCATTGTTTGGTTCATAATGAGGTGATAGTTCTTGCCAGAAGTATAGACCCAATGAATTGTTGATTCGGCGGTGTTATGAATTTATACAGATCTCATCTGTCGTGTCGGTATTGTAAGAATTTAAACAAGACCTATGTATGTCATGCAGAGCATGGGATGTGTAATGATTTTTTTTCTAGATGGGATCAATGGAAGTTCTTGACTAGTGAGTACGTAAACGTTCATAGTTCAGAAGGGAGGTGAAGTCCTCATGTTACCTTAGGATGATATGGTATATGCGATATGTGTTGAAGGATTGAGATTTGCGTGTGTAAGGTTATGGTTCAGTTCTGAATGGAAATTCATAACATTCTTAGGCAGTATGGGCAGCTTTAGGTGATTAGGGAAATGAGCTTCAGATGATTAGGGTGAATGATCTTCAGATGATTAAGGAAATTGTATTTCTAATCATAGTGATTTGTAGAGGGTATATGTTTCAGAAAAAGGCCAATGTGATTAAGTTGATGGCACTTCAATAGTATTGCGGCACTTTAAGGCTGGATCGACTGCTGATATTCGAGTTTCTTGTATGGCACATGGAAATTTTAGAGTATTTATCGTGGGATGATTAGGTATTAAAGGTGTGCACGTATTCGCACGGTGGAAACTGGAATCAGGTATGATGATTTGTGTGCCATATGGAGTTGGAGACTGGGAGTTCTCATGTACAGGCTAGATTGTGGTGGTGGATCGTGTGTATTCGGCACCGTTTAGCGGTAGTTGGGATTTGGAGGCTCGAGTGGATCTTTGTTTGCTGGTATGTTAGATTTATGATGTGATGTCGAAATTCAGACTGGCTATCTTAGTGTTGAGTGATTTTGAACTATTGCGCTACGGGCAATACCGAAAATGCCACGAGTTGAGTGATGAAGTGCGTTGGATTATGTTCTAGCAGAGTGGTTTATATTTCAAAGAACCAGCGGACGGTTGGGAAGGATTGCTTTCTTAATTGGGCATTCGTGATGGATGTCAGTGCAAAGGTTGCTATCATTAATTCAGTTCCGGTGTAGAGGGACTTTTTGGATGCGTTTCGTGTGGCTAAGCATGTCGTCGGGCGAGGTTGTTGATTTCGGTATTAATTTGGTATCGGGCACCGGATCGTCTGGCTCCGATAGGAGTTGTAGTAGTGGAAGTCGAGCGGTATGAGTAATTGGGTGTTGCTCGGTGAATAACGTACCGGTTATGTTCTATCAGGTTTGTGTGGTGTGTGTTATTTGTTTCACCGTGGGTGTAATGATTTGCTTTGGCTCCAGACATCAATTGAGCATGGTTGTCGATTTCAAGCATAGTGACTTGAGGTGTTTCATGTGGAGTAGTATTTGGATAAGATCGCGCGTTGCAGCAAAGCTGTGTGGAAACATGACCTTGCGGGTCAAATTTGTATGTCCTATTTCTATGATGTGAGGCAGGGTCTCAGCCTTGTGTTGTGGCAGTACTGCTGAGTTTGAACTCTCTCAGTTGAGTCATTTTCATGATTTGAGTATGTTCGGACAGTTTCTTATTAGTGCACGTATTATGCAAGTTGTGGATTAGGAATGTATAGATGTGTCATGTCACCAGAGTGGTGTGTTGGGTTCAAAGTGATCATTGGGGTCATTAATGAATACAAACGGATTTGATTTCAGCATGTTTGATGGGTAAATATCAAGGTTCGGTTCAAAAATTTGTTATGATAATTGCTAGAGGAGAAATGGCCTCATGAATGGTTGATCTGAGCAATGGTTATGGTTTATTGCGTGTTTCAATTATCGTTGGCAGTATATGAGAGTGTTGGAATGAGACCTTGGCTAATAAGAGATTTCTATCGGTATTTGGTTGTTGTGGGCAGCTGCTGTGAATGGAAGTTATCGCTGCATTTGTTTGAGTTATTGGTATATCATATAATTGCACCTAAGGTTGCAGGCATGGTCTATTACAGCTGGTTCAGACTTATTCTGAATGTAGGTGTGAGGTTCTGATCTTGTGTATGATTTCGAAAAGGTGAAATGTGGCTCTATGATTTATGGGCTAGACTAGATTGTGTGATTTTAGTTAAAACGCGTTATCGGACCCATGTGAGATAAGGTGACGTGAGATCATCCCCGGGTTTATGCTTGATAAGGTCATTCAACTTTTGGTTGGCTTCTAGGACAACTCTGGGTACGCTCGAGGACGAGCGTTTGTTTAAGTTGGGGAGAATGTGATGACCCGATCCGTCGTCTCGTGAGTTACCGCCCCGTTTTCCCCACTACCTATTTTGTTATGCTTATGTGGACGAGTTGAATTGGAGTGGTTTTGATAAGAAATGAGACACTTAATCTCTTTAAGGAAGGTTTGTGTTGGAAAAGTCAACCGGACGTTGACTTATATGTTAGAGGGCTCGTATTTGAATTCCGTTGATTCAGTTAGCTTCGGGGGATGATTTGTGACTTAGGAGTGTGATCGGAAGTAATTTTGGAGGTCCGGTATAGAATTAGGCTTGAATTGGCGAAGTTAGTATTTTGGCGATTTTCGGTTGAGAGGTAAGATTTTGATCTGAGAGTCAGAATGGAATTTCGAAAGTTGTTGTAGCTTCGTTAAGTGATTTGGGATGTGTGTGCAAATTTTCAGGTCATTCGGACGTAGTTTGGTTGGGTTTTCGATCGAATGCGTGTTTTAGAAGTTTTAAAAGAAATTAGGCTTGAATTCGATGTAATTCGATGATTTTAGTGTTAGTTGAGGTGTTTTGATGATTGGAGAAGGTTTGGATGATGTTTTAAGATATGTTGGTGCGTTTGGTTGAGGTCCCAGGGGCCTCGGGGTGATTTCAGATGGCTAACGGGAATTTTTGAAGTTGGAAAATGCTGCAGAAATACAGCAGTCAGTGTAGAGCAATTTTGCTCTATGCAATCGCATAGAAGGTGTTGCGATCGCATAGGGTTAGCTACAGTGCCCTAGAATTTTGTTCTATGTGATCGCAGGAGCTCTAATGCGATCGCATAGGGTTAGCTACAGTACCCGGACAGAATGTTAAAAACATTTCATCCGCGAACCAAACCCATTTTTTCACCATTTTTGAGCAACCTTGAGAGCTTTTGGACGGGAATTGAAGGGGTTTTGATGGGAAGTGATTGGAGGTAAATCCTATGAACTAAATACATGATTATATTGTGAAATCATCCTTGAAATTCATGAAAATATATCCAAATTGTAAGAAATTAGGGCTTGAAATTGAAATTCTAAATTTGGGATTTGATGGGCCATTTGTGGTCCGATTTGAGAGATTTTTGTATGTATAGACTCGTGGCGAGATAAGGAACCCGATGACGTAAAAATTTCTGAGTTTCGAGACGTGGGCCCGGGGCTCGGGTTTTGTCAAATTCGTTAATTTTGATATTTTTCGAGTGTTTTCGATTGGGTATTGTCTCTTTAGCATAATGCGACATATTCATTGTGATTTTGAGCAGATTCGTCGCACGAGGAGGCTAATTTGAGAGGCAAGGGCATTGCGAGCTAGACTTTGACCGTCTTGAGGTGAGTAATGATTTTAAATGATGTCCTGAGGGTTTGAAACCCCAGATTTGCACAACGTAGTGCTATACTAAGTTGAGATACACGCTGTGTGACGAGCGTGAGGTTCAATGCTATGGGGATTGTGACTTGGTCCACCCCGAACGATATTTTACTACATTTTTGATTGAGACATATACGTTATTATTGTGAATTGGGATAGTTGCCATGCTTGGGGCCTTGTGCCGACCTGTAGAACCCTTAGGGGATTTTTGACTGGTTTTCCTCACTTATTTTGTTAAAGAATTTATATCCTCGGTCATGTTTCCAATTGTTTAAGAATGATATGAACCAGATTTTTGAAATGTTAATCATAAATAGGAAGAGATATGAGGGTTGAGATCCCGACCGTACATTATGCCCGAGAGGCTGTGATTTTTAAATGACTGAGAGGGATCGAGGACCCAATAGTGAGGATATTTTACATATTATGGATCGGGCTATACGCCGCAGCAGATATATTTATATTATACATATTATGGATCGGGCTGCACGCCGCAGTAATTACATATTATGGATCGGGCTGCACGCCGCAGCAATTACTTATATGGATCGGGTTGCACGCCGCAACAATTATATAGCGCTTGGGCTGAAGGAGCCCCTCCGGAGTCTGCACACCCCCAGTGAGCGCAGTCAACTATTATTATTATGGATTGGGTGTGAGCACGTGATTTTTGCTTTAATGAAAACTACTCCAAAATAAATCAAAAAATAAAATAAATTTCTTTTACTGTATAATTTTTGAATTTTTGCGTGGTGTTAAATACTTGTGTTATGTCCGTAAGTGTTTACATTGTCATAATAAAATGAAAAATAAAATAAAATACATATTGCATGCATATAGGATTTAATTATGCATTTAAGAGATAATTTAAATAAAATCACAAAAAATATGCATTCGTTCTATTTTTAAATATGTTACTGTGTGATTAATGTTTTGACTATGTGTTAAATAGTTGTTATGAAGTAATTAATATTTTTATGTAAGGTTAAAAATTGTTTTATAATTTTATTAGGATTTTTTTTATTAATAATAAAATCAGAAAATAAAATAAAATAGAATGGGAAAATTGGACCTGGATTTAAAATCCAGGCCCAAATCGAATTACCCTTCCACAGCCCAATTCCAACACTCCCAGGTCCGGTCCAATTCAAAGCCAGAACCAAACGACGTCGTTTGGTCACCTCTCATCAAGGGCCGTTGGATTAAATCCAATCAACGGTCAAGATCCCCTGCCCTTACCCGCAACCCATAACCCGACCCATTGACCCGATTCAGTCCGACCCCAACTTTAAACCCAAACGACGTCGTTTGGTTTAATGAATTAATCCTGGCCCTTCATCTTACTTGATCGGACGGACGATATCAATCCACCCCACCCCTATATAAGTCCCAAACCCTTACCCCGGCCCCTAACTAAACACCCCCCCCCCATCCTCTCCTGTTCATCGTCTTCTCAAACAGACCCCTAACCCTAGCCGCCCCTATTCCCCTCCGCCTGAAACCCGGCGGCATCAACGCCGCCGGTCACCAAAATAACACCCCAGAACCCCCTGAACCTCCTCTATCCAAATATGTTATTTGCTTGGTTCGAATCTCCCTGAAGGTTCTCGAATCTTCATTTGAAGATTCGAGCCAAGTTCAGATCTAAACCAAACAGCACCTAGTTAACACCATAGCTTCCCCTAGTCATCCTGAGTATGGATCTGTAGTTTGTTTGGCTCGAATCAGTTCCGAGCTTCTCGAATCTTCTTTTAAAGATTCGGACCAAACAAGAACAAACTCAGATCCGTTTCAAACTAACACCAAATGACCCCTAGGCCTCCCTCACCCTTGTGTCATCTTTGGTTCCTTTCGAATCTGCCTAGAAGTGTTCGAATTTAGGATCCAAGAATCAGAAAACCCTAAAATTTCAAGACATGGAATTTGCCTGAGTTAAATAGAAGATTGGGGTCTAATCGACCTTAATCGAAATATTTTCAGTTGAAAATACTTCGACTAAGGTCTGTTTGATTTCAAACAAAGTCCAAATCCAAGTTGAGTTCAAGTCAGAATAAAATTGAAGATTCAAAGGTATTTTTTCTGTTTATTTTGTGTATTATACGTGTATTTTGTGTTTGTTTTAGTCTGTATAATTTTCCCATCTTTTATTGTCATACTGTCTCCTACCCGTCTATTTGATTTTAAATGAGAATTGTTTCTGTTAGGTTGTGCTTAGTTACAATGTGTGTAATCGACTCGATTAAGTTCGTCGATTAGTTGTATTGTGAATCTTGTTTCTGAAAATGTTGACTGAAGCAACCTGTTTCGGATGGATTATTTTTGTTGTAATCAATTGTTTCTTATTTGATAATCAGTTTAATTGATACTCGTTAATTAAGTCATCTTTGTTTATAGTTCAATAAAATCCATCAAATGAATGTTGTGTACATATTATTTTCTGAACAGGACATTGTCAGTATATTGACAATGCTCTTGTGTGTGTTTGCTTTTAGTCCAATGCAATTGAATTATTAGGCTAAATTCAGTATAATAGTATTGTAATGTTTGAATTCAAGATCACAAATGTTGGTTAGATACCATTGTGTTAGGAGTTACATTTTTAGTCAGGATACAGTCCAAACTTTAGGATTGGTTATTAGCTGCTAAACAGGTTTAATTCAGATAATTTGGTTAAGGTTTAAGCAGTTTTGGTCTGGGGCAGTAATAACAGTAATATTAAGGGATTTTCAGGGGGTAGTTGAGGAATGAAACAGTAGGGTAATGTAATAATAATAGTGTGCTTATAATGGAATGTTAGTGGCTATAGTTTAAGATACTAATGGGAAACAAGGGATAATGGGGCTGCTGAAAATCATGTTAGGATCACATAAAGTATTAAAAAGTAGTTTTTAATGGAAACTTTCTAATTTTTAAAGGGATAAAGGGTTCAGCCACCATGAAAAGGTGCAACCAGCCCTGTATAAATACAGGAGCTGGACAGATCAGTTTTTAGAAGGAGTTTTAAGAGGGAAAAGAGAGGTTTTTCAGACAGAGAGATAGAGCTTAAGGCAGATTTTAGGAGATTGAAAGAGGAAGTCAAGCAGAAACAGAAATTTGAAAAGGAAGATAGAAAGAAAAGAAAACAGAAACACTAAAACAGAATCCTACATTGGAAATTAGTATTGAAGCTGATTCTGTGTTTTTGAAATTGGAAGTTTTTTTTAGTCTGCTTCGTTCTAAACCTCAAAAATCAGAAATATTATTCTTGGTATTGAATCTGTCCGGATTTGTTCGATCTCATTCTTCAGTTAAAAATCTGAAATTTCTTAAAAGTACTTTTACTGTGCATCTAGGCTCTTCGAATCCTATTCTTGTTCAGATTTGCTGTGTTATCGGTATATTCTACTGATTTTGTTACTGCTGCTACTGCTGAAATTTATTCCTTCCACCTTCATTTTCAGGTACATGTCTTTTAAATTTTAAAGTTGGAAAGAGATTCAACATGACTCATCAACGAAGCTTGAATTGAAATGCTATTTTTCCAATTGTCCAAGTTCATTAGTTTTAATTTCATTTTATGTTAGTTAACTAGTAGTGAAATCAATTTGATAGCTATGAGTTAAATTGTCTTATTTTGAAATTCATATAAAGTTTTTGTAATAATGTTAGCCATTCCGAAATCTCATTGGTATAGGTATATGTGAATTGTCAAAACAGGGAGTAAGGCATAAAAATGGGCCATTGATTACATCCCATAATACCATTAGCTAAATGTAAAGATTAAGAAATTGCATTAGTAGAATATCTTGTAACAAATATGATTTTGTTTAGATTGGTATAAGTTATTATATGGTATGATGACAGGTATAATCATATGAGTAAAGTAAGTTGGTATAGCTCGTCATGATGTTAAAACGTTATGAATGTTTACGCCAAACAGTTAGGTTGCATGTAAGGTAACTTTGTTGAATTAACTTGTATAATAATTCCCTTTCTATAAATTCGATGCTTATCTACCTTCATAAAACAAAGTGACCAAATAATTAGGCCTATTAGATTAAAAGCGAGTATATGAGAATGAAAAGAGATGTACAAGCATAAATTGTCATACTTTACATCAATGATAATTAGAAATAGAATTTGCATTAAGTAAATAATGAAAATTCTCGGAAAATATTTCCTTCCTTTATGAATCATTTATTTTCAGTTTCATATGCAATTTATTCTTTGGCATATATATATATATATATGTCATATTTGTTTAAAATAGTATTAATCATATTTTATTCTGTTCTTTGAATTTGAATAGTTGGAATGAATATAACTTATATTCGGAAATCGTAATCCGAACAACCTTTAATAGATTGCGAATTCTTTTCAAAGAATTTATAGGCCTCTAAATAGGAGTTTCTCATGATTTTTACATAAAAGAAATACATGAATATAATAAACAATTTGTGGAAAATCCCTAAACCATTACAAATATTTTGCGCAATTAGGGATACGTTCGCGTACCCTGATTATATTTTTTAAAGTAAAAATTCGGATTATGCGTACGCGCAATTTCGAACGAATATCTAATAAAAGGATTTTTCCAAAGGCGTTAAATCAATTTCATAAAAACCCGAGATGTACGGTTCACTATTCAAGAAAAACAAATATTCTTGATTCGACACAATTTCGAAAAATGATTGCTTAATAAATATATTATCAAAAGTTATTGTGTACCCGTACGCGTGACACAAGTCCGCAATTTTTAAACACGAATATACGTACGCGTAATTCGATTCAAAGAAGGGTTCTCAATCGCAGTAAGTATAAGCGGTAGCAAAAATCATGTAACATCAATATATTTAATAAAATCAAGATAATTAAGCCAATAATAAAAACAGTTAAGCGACCGTGCTAGAACCACGGAATTTGGAAATGCCTAACACCTTCTTCCGGATTAACAGAATTCCTTACTCAGGAGTTCTGGTTCGCAGAATAATAAACAGAGTCATATTCTCCTCGATTCAGGGATTGAAATTGGTGACTTGGGACGCCTTAAAATTCCCAGGTGGCGACTCTTAAATGATTAAATAAATTCCGTTTCGACTGTCCTTTAATTGGAGAAAACTCCCCACGCGCCCCGCGGGCGCGGCAAAAAGGAGGTGTGACAGCTCTGGCGACTCTGCTGGGGAAAAACAGTGAACTGTAACCCAGAACCATTGGTTCAGGGTTTAAAGAATTCAAGCTTAAAATATCTGTGTTAATTGGCTTTATTTACTATGAGATTTTCAACTGTTTATATGCTAATATGCTAAATGTTGCTGTTTACCGCTTTAATATTATTTGAATTGTGAATATATACAACTGCTACGAAAACCCCCTTCTTTCTGAGTCTTCTGAATTTATGGTGTACACGTGCGCGTGACCCACCTTTCTGTTAAAGTCATACCAAATAAGACGGAGTTGGGACAAGTAACTAGGCCGGGCAGACTTTCGTGCTCCCGGTACGTTGCCCCCGCTTCGGCTCAAACTGTCCGTTTGGGTAAGCCAGGTTTAGAACAATCAACCTAAGGTTTTACACTTAGAATAACTCAGCCATGTATCGGATCCCTAGTAGGAACGAATATTTGCATCATATGCATTTGGCCTTGGAGACTCAACACAGGGGTTGGGTCTGTCTAGGACAGGTGAACCCAAAATAAAAAGACCATCATGATGCATCCTACTTGTTACTTGTGCATTCATTTGCCTCGAACATGCTTGTTGACCAGCTTAAATAAAATCATGGTAAGAAGAAAGGAATAAAATGGGTTGTTTTAAAAAAAATTCGAAAAAAAATAGTTTTAAATCTTGAAATAAAGGTATTTAATAAATAAATAAAAAATTCGAAAATTATTTTTTTTTAGTATAAATTTTCAAAAATGAATTTTGACTTTATCAAAATTAAATTTCAGATACAAAATGAGCATCACACAAAGCCCCTCATCCACAAGTACGGAAAAATTTCTATGTCAGCTTCAAATGTGGTGGTATGATTTAGGCGAAGACGGTCAAAAATGGGTCGTCAAGTATTTGGGAAATCTCACGGACATTATGAAAGTTAAACCCCGTGATGATCTGATTGCAGCGTTAGTAACTTTCTGGGATCCTGTTCACAATGTTTTTCGTTTCTCTGACTTCGAGCTTACTCCTACATTAGAGGAGATAGCTGGATATACTGGTTTTGACGGAAGTTTAAGAAATCAAAGCTTGATATTCACAAAGGCTCCTTCAGTACATCGATTCTTCGGTCTTTTGAACATCAGCAGTCAAATCAGGAAAAGCAATGTCATCAATGGATGTTGTTCCTTCAACTTTTTGTATTCAAGGTTCGGAAAGTCAGATGGGTTTGAAATTCATGAAAAAGGCCTTACTAATAAGCAAAACAAAGACACTTGGCAGATTCACCGTCGATTTGCTTTCATGGTGGCTTTTCTAGGAGTCATGGTCTTCCCAAATAAAGAGCGAACAATTGATATTCGCACCGCAAAAGTTGTGCAAATCCTTACCACCAAAGAAAATCACACCCTTGTCCCCATCATTCTATCAGATATTTATCGGGCTCTGACTTTATGTAAATCAGGAGCAACGGTCTTCGAAGGATGCAAAATTTTGTTGCAAATGTGGGTGATGGAGCATCTCCAACAACAGCCCAAGATCATACAATATGGGTCAAAAAATGATAATTGCATCGAGATCTATGAGGAAAGAACAAAAAATTATCAAGCTCCAGAAGGGATAGAAGCATGGGTATCTCATCTAAAGGCTTTAACGGCAAGTCAAATTGAATGGACTCTGGGATGGCTCCCGATGAGGGAAGTAATACATATGTCAATCTCAAATAGTTATCTACTACTATTGGGATTAAGAAGCATTCAGCCGTATGCACCACTAAGAGTCTTAAGGCAACTAGGGAGATATCAAATAGTTCCTGATCATGAAGATTTGAGTATGCAAGTAATCGAATTACACCCAGAAGCCACTATTCCCGAAGCTCTACTTCAGCAGATGTGGAATGGATGTCAATACTTGAAAAGTGATACTCAAGTCCCAGACACTACAAAGGGTGAGATGAATCCTGGATA
This sequence comes from Nicotiana tabacum, assembly GCF_000715075.1. Lineage (NCBI taxonomy): Eukaryota > Viridiplantae > Streptophyta > Magnoliopsida > Solanales > Solanaceae > Nicotiana > Nicotiana tabacum. The sequence continues at coordinate 21,610,268 of NC_134089.1, read as the reverse complement.
TGCAAGGTGGTTCGAAAAACGGTCTCGCGTGGATGATGTACCAGAACCTGAGTTAAAAAGGCCAACAAAAAGACCCCATGTTCAAAACTTTAATGATAAAATCCAAGAACGGTTGATCTGGGGAGAAAAGGAAAAAGGGTACAAAGCAACTATCCATGCCCTAAAAGAAAATCTGAGAAGCCTCAGTTTGGAAAAAGATTTACAAGCACAAGAAGCCGAAGGCGAGAAGAAGAGTCTAGCTTGTAAGAATGAAAATCTTCATGCTCGATTCCAAAAAATGAAAAAGGTTTCTGAAACGCCAAGGAGGAGCTGGAAGGATCAAAAAACCATTGCCAATCTCTTTGAAAGAATGCAAGATTATGATTCCATTCTTGCAGAAAATGAAAGGGCATTGAGCAAAGCAAAAGAAAAGATCCAACAATTAAACGAAGAAGCCAGATCTAACAAGGAACGCCAAGATAGGCAATCCGAAAAAGACAAGGCACAATTCAAGAAGGAGAAAGACTATTGGATGCGATCAGAAGACCAGCTTCGTGCACAACTAGAAGAGGCAAGAAGATGCAACAGAGAACACCAACAAGCAGACCTCGACAGGGAAAGAGCGCAAGCAAGATTAGAGCAGGCCAGACTCCGAGCTTTGTTAGAATCAGCTCTAGATCGTGAGAACCGTGTCAGAGATATAGCCACCACTCGTCAGCAGCAATTGCAAGACCAAGACCAACGTCTCCAAGGTTTCAGGGCACAAATCCACGACCTGGCAGTCTTCACATCTCAAAGTTATGTAAACTGCCAAGGAATGGATTATGAAAGATTTACTGAGCATGCGCCCACTTTTGCTCGTCATCTAGCAATGGAGTTGGAAAGGATGTATCGTACGCTGGGAGGCCATCCGGGTCAAGCACCACATTGAGCAGATAATCCAATATTTGACAACAAAAATGGAAAGTGGGGCATGTTGGGAGATGTTATGAATTGTATCTTTTATTTAAGTGTGTGTGTTTTCAAGCCATTTTCTTAAAGTTTTCAAATGTAATTCCATCTTTGTGTAATGAATAAAAATGATTGCCTTTGGTCCGAACTAAGCAAAGTCTGATTCATGTAAGAACATGATACGTAGGCAATCTCTCAGATTCGACCACCACGATAAAAGATATATATAATAAATAAAAATGAATAACAATAAAAATTTCAAGAAGGCTGGGACGACACAAGCAGCCGAGCAAATGCATAATAGAAAGGGATTATTTGTCTAGGAGCATTGCATCTCAACGTGTGATTATATATGTGTTAAACTCTCAAAACTAACAAGTTTGTTCATTTTCAGAATTCAAGCAGTTAGTTTCTCTAAAGAGTATACTGGCATATTATCATTATCACACAAGATCAAAAGGACCAATACCCGAAAGTATGTTTATCCCAGATGTTGACACAGGTATGGAGATAGAAGAGATGGATGTCGGGAAAATGAAAGAAGAGATGTTTAAGCTCAAGCAGCAAATGGCTGAGATGTACCAAGCTTGGTCTACAGGACAGTTACCCCCATCTTACCCAAATAACCTTGCTCCATCAATGACCCAAACTCAGGATAATATCACCACTGAATTATCCCCAAGTTTTCCCATTTATCAGCACTACCGAGGCACCACCTCTCAGACACCACAGTCTCCACCTCCAAAGCCAGTTCCGTACTTTCCTCCACCTATGACTCCTATTTTCGTAGCACCTCCCCCTGCTACATTTCACAAATCTCCTAGTGAGCCTACATTCCAGGCCAAGGACAACCAATATTACCCTCCGGAGCCCACCCTCAAAGCCTCCGAAATTCATTCAACCACTCCTCATTTTGATCTCCCAACCGAAATTGACAAGCCAGCCAAAAAATGCTGAGCAAGAAGAGATGTTCAGGAAGGTCAAGAGTCTAGAACAATCGTTCAGAGACATGCGAGGATTAGGTGGACAAGTCAGTGTAGCCTACAAAGATTTATGCTTATTCCCTAATGTACAATTGCCAGTTGGCTTCAAGATGCCCAAATTTGACCTATACAGCGGGCACGGCGACCCAGTAGCCCACTTAAGGGGTTTCTGTAGCAAGATGCGAGGAGCTGGAGGAAAGGATGAATTATTGATGGCTTACTTCAGTCAAAGTCTAAGCGGATCAGCTTTGGAGTGGTATACACGCCAGGACCATGGAAGATGGTACACCTGGGATGACCTGGCACAGGCATTCGCATACCATTTCCAATACAATCTGGAAATCATCCCAGATCGATTATCTTTGACCAAATTTGAGAAGAAACACAATGAAAGTTTCAGAGAGTATGGTTTTCGGTGGAGAGAACAGGCAGCAAGAGTAGATCCTCCTATAAAGGAGAGCGAAATGGTAGACTACTTCCTCCAAGCCTTGGAACCGACTTACTATGTCCATTTGGTTTCAGCAGTTGGGAAATCATTCAACGAAGTAGTGAAGATGGGAGGTATGGTGGAAGAAGGCCTCAAGACAAATAAAATCATGAGCTATTCAGCAATTAAGGCAACTACTCAAGCTATTCAAGGCGGGGTAGGAGGAATTGGAAGAAAGAAGAGGGAGGAAGCAGCCGTAGTTGATTCAGGAATTTGGCCGGGACCCAGAGGTTCACCGCTTTACTATAATCAACAATGACCTCGCCCATCAGCTTACCACCATGATTCATCCCAACACTACTATCACCCTTCAGAACCTCATTTTTCCATTAACCATGCTCAAGCATACAATCAGCCACCAGTTCACACCAATTGGCATGCTCCCGTCACACCAAATACTTACCCACGAGCCTACCCCGGACCAGGTTTCAGGCCTAGGCCAACATTCAGGGGAGAAAGGGAACAGAAAAAGAAAACTTACACTCCATTGGGAGAGTCTTACACTAGTCTGTTCCACAGGCTGAGACAGTTAGACATGCTGAGACCAATACAATCCAAACTACCCAATCCTCCACCAAAGAATCTGGATTACACCATTAGATGTGAATATTGCTCCGGTGCACCAGGCCATGATACGGAGAAGTGTTGGCATTTGAAAAATGCAATACAGGAGCTGATTGATACTAATAAAATCGAGGTTCAAACCCCCGAAGCTCCAAATATCAATAGAAATCCAATGCCAGCCCATCAAGAGGCTAATATGATAGAAATCATACAAGCTGATGGGAAGACAAAGAAGCCGTCACAAACTGTCATGATGATCAAGTCTCATGAAACCAAGCAGTTAATGGAGGAGAAGCCGGTGTCTAAGCAGAACAAAAATGGTGATGAACCGTCTATGATAGTCGATGAGGGATCATCGAGCAAAGTAGCCGCAAAACAAGAAAGGCCGAAAGTAATAGTACCAGGGGTTGCTAACAAACCCATTATATTCGTGGAAGGAGCACGTACAGATCAGGTTATTATTGCACCTATAATCCAGTTGTCGATCATCAACAACAAGGCCATCCCATGGAACTATGAACGGGTGACTGTAATGTACAAGGGCAAAGAAATCAAGGAAGAAGTGTGTGAGGTGCAAGGCTTGACTTGTTCGGGAAGATGTTTTACTCCCGAAGAGCTGAGAAAAACTAAAAACAATCCAATGCCAACAAAGAGAGCTGTGACGGAAGAAGAGGCGGAGGAGTTTTTAAGAAAAATGAAACTCCATGATTATTTTGTTGTGGATCAATTAAAAAAGACCCCCGCTCAAATTTCATTGTTATCATTACTGATCCATTCAGAGGAACACCGTCTGGCGTTGATGAAAATCCTGAATGAAGCTCATGTTCCTGAAAAGATCTCTGTAAATCATTTGGAAAAAATAGCCAACAGAATCTTTGAGACAAACAGAATTACATTTGCTGATGATGAATTACCTGTGGAAGGTACCGAGCACAACAGAGCTCTTTACCTCACCGTGAAATGTGAAAATTCCGTAGTAACCCGGGTATTGGTTGACAATGGGTCCAGTGCAAACATATGCCCTCTCTCCACTTTAAACAAATTAAAGATTAAAGAGGAGAGGATCCAGAAGAATAGTATCTGCATACGAGGATTTGACGGTGGAAGCAGAGATTCATTTGGCGACATAGTGTTGGAACTAACTATAGGGCCAGTTGAATTCACAATGGAATTCCAAGTGTTGGACATATCTGTTTCTTACAACTTGTTATTGGGTCGACCATGGATCCATGCTGCTAAAGCAGTCCCGTCAACACTACATCAGGCTGTCAAGTTTGAATGGGATCATCAAGAAGTAGTCGTGTATGGAGAAGAAAGTTTAAATGCTCACAGCAGTACCATTGTACCGGTCGAGGGAACAGAAAATGACCAGGGACCATGGGTATACCAAGTGACAAACACAGTGTCGATAGAGAAAATTCCAGAAGGGAAATACCTTCCAAATCCAAGGATATCCTCTGCATCAGTCATGATAGCTTATGAAATGTTAAAGAATGGCTTTATACCCGGCAAAGGTCTGGGCTTATCTCTGCAAGGAATTGTACAACCAGTATCTCTCCCCGAGAACTGGGGAACATTCGGTTTAGGGTTCATACCCACCGCCAACGACGTGATAAGGGCTAGGAAGCTGAAACACCAAACATGGGTTCTTCCAAAACCAGTCCCACATCTGTCAAAGTCTTTTGTCAAGACCGGCGCTAAAAATCGCCCGATAACAACAATTCCTAAATCCCGGGTCAATCCTGAGAAGGAATTAATTGAAAGGTTCGAGAAATTGTTTAGTGATGTGAATATGTTGGAAAGCGGAGAAGGGTGTAGCAACGCAGAAGTTCAATTCGTTGGGCCAGAAACAAAGCTCAATAATTGGAAAGCCACTCCTCTCCCAATTCGAAAGGAGTCTTGGTAGTTTATTTTGATTTTTCTTTCAGTTTGTTTGGGTTATTTCAAGGTTGTAATCCCAAAGTTTATCTTACAGTCAGTTTGAAGAGTGCAAAGCCTTGTTATCTTTCGTCATCCAATAAAAAGCAGTTTCATTTTATTATCATTCCTAATAGCTTTCTTTTCTTTTTTCTTCTTTCTTGTACAGTTCCTTTTACGCTGGCTCTAGTGATATGGCATGCATGAGGAATCCTCAGCCCAGTCTTAAAAATCAATCTGGTTCCGAAATATTAATTCAAGAAATATATTGTTATTATGAATCAGAATATGATGAAGATGAGGTTTTTGAAGAGATTAGTAAAGAGTTATATGAGGTTTTTGAAGAGATTAGTAAAGAGTTAATTCACTTTGAGGAAAAAATCAAACCTAACTTGAGTGATACCGAGGACGTCAATATAGGGGACACGAGTAATGTCCGGGAAACTAAAATAAGTGTCCATCTGGAACCAAAGATCCGAGAAGAGTTAATTAAAGCACTCATAGAATTCAAAGATGTTTTTGCATGGTCGTATGACGACATGCCAGGCTTGAGCACTGATTTAGTGGTCCACAAATTGCCCATCGATCCAACGGTGCCTCCTGTCAAGCAGAGGCTGAGAAAATTCAAGCCTGATATGAGTATGAGGATTAAGGAAGAAATCACCAAACAATTGGAAGCAAAGGTCATTCGAGTCACTAGATATCCTGTTTGGTTGGCTAATGTCGTTCCTGTACCAAAGAAAGACGGCAAAATTAGAGTATGCGTCGACTATCGCAATCTCAATAAAGCAAGTCCAAAGGATAATTTCCCATTACCCAATATCCATATTTTGATCGACAATTGTGCCAAGCATGATATAGGATCTTTCGTGAATTGTTATGTCGGGTATCATCAAATTCTAATGGATGAAGAAGATGCAGAAAAGACGGCATTCATCAAACCATGGGGAACTTATTGCTATCGGGTAATGCCATTCGGTTTAAAGAACGCCGGAGCAACCTATATGAGAGCAATGACCACAGTGTTTCATGATATGATACACAAGGAAATTGAGGTGTACGTGGATGATGTGATCATAAAATCAAAACATCAGGCCAACCACGTTGGGGATTTGAGGAAGTTCTTCTTAAGACTTCGCAGGTACAACCTCAAGCTTAACCCTGCCAAATGCGCATTTGGAGTTCCATCCGGAAAGTTGCTGGGATTCATAGTCAGTCGACAAGGCATCGAGATAGATCCGTCAAAGATTAAAGCCATCCAAGAACTGCCACCTCCAAAAAACAAAACTGAAGTAATGAGTTTGTTGGGGAGGTTAAATTATATCAGCAGGTTTATTGCTCAGCTCACAACAACCTGTGAGCCAATTTTCAAATTGTTAAAAAAGGATGCTGCAGTCAAATGGACCGATGAGTGTCAAGAAGCGTTCGACAAAATAAAAGGGTACTTATCAAACCCACCCGTGTTGGTCCCGCCAGAGCCAGGAAGACCTTTGATTCTTTACTTGACGGTTTTGGAAAATTCATTTGGTTGTGTATTGGGGCAGCATGACCTCACTGGCAGAAAAGAACAGGCCATCTACTACCTTAGCAAGAAGTTCACAGCTTATGAGGTTAAGTATACTCATCTGGAAAAGACATGTTGCGCCCTAACATGGTTAGCTCAAAAATTGAAACACTATTTGTCATCCTACACTACTTACCTCATTTCTCGGTTGGATCCATTGAAATACATTTTCCAAAAGCCTATGCCAACGGGAAGACTTGAAAAGTGGCAGATATTGCTCACGGAATTCGACATCATCTATGTGACTAGAACTGCAATGAAGGCTCAAGCACTGGCCGATCATTTAGCTGAAAATCCGGTCGATGAGGAATATGAGCCGTTGAAGACTTATTTTCCTGATGAAGAAACAATGCATATCGACGAGGTGGAACAAATTGAAAAACCTGGCTGGAAACTTTTCTTTGATGGAGCCGCTAACATGAAAAGAGTCGGAATAGGAGCTATAATCATTTCTGAAACAGGGAATCACTATCCTGTTACGGCTCAATTGCGATTTTATTGCACCAATAATATGGCTGAATATGAAGCTTGCATTTTGGGGTTAAGGCTAGCTGCAGACATGGGTATCCGAGAAATCTTAGTCATGGGAGATTCAGATCTTTTGGTACATCAAATTCAAGGAGAATGGGAAACCCGAGACTTGAAGCTCATCCTATACCGGCAATGTCTACATGATCTTTGTCAACGATTTCAATCAGTGGAATTCCAACATATTCCAAGAATCCATAATGAGGTTGCCGATGCATTGGCTACCCTGGCATAAATGTTGCACCATCCTGACAAAGATTATGTAGATCCAATACATATTCAAGTCCACGATCAGCACGCTTATTGCAATATGGTTGAAGAAGAATTTGATGGTGAACCATGGTTCCACGACATCAAGGAGTATATCAGAATGGGGATATATCCCGCACAAGCCACAGGAGACCAAAAGAGGACCATTAGGCGATTGGCAAATGGATTCTTCTTGAGCGGAGGAGTTTTGTATAAAAGAACACCAGATCTTGGATTATTAAGATGCATAGATGCCAGACAAGCTACAGCTGTCATGTCTGAAGTACATTCAGGAGTTTGCGGACCCCACATGAGTGGATATGTGTTGGCAAAGAAAATCCTCCGAGCTGGTTACTATTGGCTTACCATGGAGCGAGATTGTATCAGTTTTGTACGCAAGTGTCATCAATGCCAAATACACGAAGATTTGATTCATTCTCCACCATCCGAGTTGCACACAATGTCGGCACCATGGCCATTCGTTGCCTGGGGCATGGATGTGATTGGACCAATTGAGCCGGCAGCATCCAATGGGCACAGGTTCATTCTGGTAGCTATTGATTATTTTACCAAATGGGTTGAGGCTAAGACATTCAAATCAGTGACCAAGAAAGCTGTGGTCGATTTTGTCCACTCAAATATCATATGTCGATTCGGAATCCCGAAGGTGATCATCACGGATAACGGTGCTAATCTTAACAGCAACCTAATGAAGGAAGTATGTCAACAGTTTAAGATTACACATCGTAACTCTACCCCATATCGGCCCAAGGCGAATGGAGCAGTAGAAGCAGCCAACAAAAACATAAAGAAGATACTTCGGAAAATGGTAGAAGGTTCAAAACAATGGCATGAAAAATTACCATTTGCATTATTGGGATACCGCACTACTGTTCGCACTTCAGTAGGAGCCACTCCTTATTTGTTGGTATATGGCACCGAAGCAGTAATTCCTGCAGAAATTGAGATTCCTTCCCTTCGGATCATCGCCGAAGCAAAGATTGATGATGATGAATGGGTCAAAACCCGTCTAGAACAGTTAAACTTGATTGATGAAAAACGATTGACCGCAGTATGCCATGGTCAATTATATCAAAGAAGAATAGAAAGAGCATACAACAAAAAGGTACGTCCTCGGAAATTTGAAGTAGGTCAGCATGTGCTGAAACGTATTCTTCCACATCAGGTTGAAGCAAAAGGCAAATTTGCCCCGAATTGGCAAGGACCATTCATTGTGACCAGAGTATTATCGAATGGTGCACTATGCTTAACAGACATTGAAGGCAAGTGCATAGACATCGCGATCAATTCTGACGCGGTAAAGAGATATTATGCATGAATTTTTGAATGTTTGTATTTAGCATTATTTCGAAGATTGGAATGACAAAGGCAATTTATTCTGCTATCCGAAACACTATACCCTTTGTTTCCCCTTTGAGCCATACTTGTTTCTTTCCTACCCTCTCTTGGAATCAATGAAAATCAAGTATGAAATAAAAAAAAAACATCACTATTATTTAGTGAACTACGTTTGACCTGATTCCTCAAAGAAGGATACGTAGGCGCTTCACGGCTCGGTCATAAGGTGCACAATATACATAAAATGTGCACAAAAAGAAACATCAAGCAACCCCAATCAAGGAACTGGGGCAAGAATTGTATTGGAAACAAGAAAAGATTCCAAGAGTCGTAATTTTAAACACATACCAAAATTGTTTAGCTTTTCCATTCCTAACCCCATACCAGAAAGACCTTTCGACCAATCTTAGAAAAATGCTAAGTCAAGCAAATGAAGATGGTTCATAACATTCTGGTACAAACAAGAAAAGAAAGTAAAAACGAGAGAGTCTTATAGGTGAAAACCCAAACGGGCACCATAAGGCGACGGAAGTTGAGAGAAAAGTAAAATGAGAGAGTCTTATTGGTGAAAACCTTTGTAGGTACCATAAGGCGAAAAGGGAGTAAGAAATGAACAAATGAGGAAGGTTTATCGGTGAAAACTCTTTGAGACGTTACAAGCCCAACAGGTCTGTGAAATGAAAATGAAGTTGGATTATGGAAATTTTGGGGGAAAACGAAAATAAGACAATTGAGAGGAGATTGATTAAAAGACTGGGTTGATTAATCCGAAATGCATACCCTGATCATTGGTGCCAGTGACTCCAATCAGATAAGTTTTTATTCTTTCTCAAACAGTCATCCAAAATTGGATTTTTCTTTTTATTCTATAATTGTCGAAATCAACGTGGTTCGTCACTAATAATCTTACTTTTCTAAAAGCTTTGAAATAAGTTTTATTCCAAGCAAATAAGAAGGAATGTCAAGGTATACTACCAAGATTCAAGGTTACATGATACGGCCACAAAAAGTGGAAGATAAAGGATATGGGTGTAAGAAAGGTGAAATCAAAAGTGGATCAGCAAAGTCAGAAGGGACATATGATTACAGTTAAAAGGGTTTGAAGGAAAACATACAGAGGGGAATCCTATAGTCAAGGATCAATTACAAGGACAAAACAGTCTTTTCAACCATTCCAAGGCAACAAAGAGAGACAAAGAGAAGCATCACCATCGGCAAGAATACCCCAGTCAACCACCCTGCTTTAAACTAATGAAGTTTTCTTTGATTTAAAACAGGGGCAAATACAATATTTGTGTCAGGAAATACCTGATGAAGAAATTAAAGAAGTCAGGCGTCCACCTGGAGAATGAGGATGAAGAATTGAAGAAGTCAGGCGTCCACCTGGAGAATGAGGATGAAAGAACTGAAGAAGTCAGGCGTCCACCTGGAGAATGAGGACAAAGAATTGAAGAAGTCAGGCATCCACCTGGAGAATGAGGAAGAAATTGAAGAAGTCAGGCGTCCACCTGGAGAATGAGGATGAAAAAATTGAAGAAGTCAGGCGTCCACCTGGAGAATGAGGATAAAGAAATTGAAGAAGTCAGGCGTCCACCTGGAGAATGAGGATGAAGAAATTGAAGAAGTTAGGCGTCCACCTGGAGAATGAGGATAAATAAATTAAAGAAGTCAGGCGTCCACCTGGAGAATGAGGATGAAGAATTGAAGAAGTCAGGCGTCTACCTGGAGAATGATGATGGAAATTGAAGAAGTCAGGCGTCCACCTGGAGAATGAGGATAAAGAAATTGAAGAAGTCAGGCGTCCACCTGGAGAATGAGGATAAAGAACTGAAGAAGTCAGGCGTCCACCTGGAGAATGAGGATGAAAAATTGAAGAAGTCAGGCTTCCACCTGGAGAATGAGGACAGAGAATTAAAGAAGTCAAGTGTCCACCTGGAGAATGAGGATGAAAGAACTGAAGAAGTCAGGCGTCCACCTGGAGAATAAGGATAAAGAAATTGAAGAAGTCAGGCGTCCACCTGGAGAATGAGGATAAAGAAATTGAAGAAATCAGGCGTCCACCTGGAGAATGAGGATGAAGAAATTGAAGAAGTCAGGCGTCCACCTGGAGAATGAGGACAGAGAATTAAAGAAGTCAGGCGTCCACCTGGAGAATGAGGATGAAGAATTGAAGAAGTCAGGCGTCCACCTGGAGAATGAGGATGAAGAATTGAAGAAGTCAGGCGTCCACCTGGAGAATGAGGATGAAAAATTGAAGAAGTCAGGCGTCCACCTGGAGAATGAGGACAGAGAATTAAAGAAGTCAGGCGTCCACCTGGAGAATGAGGATGAAAGAACTGAAGAAGTCAGGCGTCTACCTGGAGAATAAGGATGGAGAAGAGAAGAAGTCAGGTGTCCACCTGGAGAATGAGGATGGAGAAGAGAAGAAGTCAGGCGTCCACCTGGAGAATGAGGATAAAGAAATTAAAGAAGTCAGGCGTCCACCTGGAGAATGAGGATGAAGAAAGAAAAGAAGCAGTCAGGCACCCACCTGAAGAACAAGGGAATGCAATTGAAATGTTGAAATCAAAAGCCCGCTCATAAGAAAAAGGAGCACACTTAGAATCAATAAAGCAGAGGAGTCCAACAGAATCCCCAGCAAGAAACAACAAGAGTCCCAAAAGAAAATACGGGACACAATGAAAAGGAATACGGAATAAGCCAAATGCCCAAGAGTCACCAAGATATCAAGACAACAAGAAACGCAAGGGCATGATCTAGATAAGATTTTATAATTCTTGTACCATAATCTAGTTTAATTTTTGTATTTCCTTTAAAGTAAGGTGTAATAAGGAGGTCAGCAAGCAGTAAAAACAGCATGAAGCAGCAGTAACATCACAGTCCCGCGGTAGTCCCAGCTACCCGAAAATTCCCGAACTACACTGACCTGATTCCTTTATAGCAAGGATATGTAGGAAACCTTTGAAGCAGAGGTTCGGTCAAATCTTTCTAAAAATGCTTCCCACGGAGTATTCGAACGGGCAAAAATCACTCGTATCTGCTCACTTTATCTTTGCACGAAAACTCTTCGAGTTTCCGCACAAAGAGGGGCAGCTGTGAGCACGTGATTTTTGCTTTAATGAAAACTACTCCAAAATAAATCAAAAAATAAAATAAATTTCTTTTACTGTATAATTTTTGAATTTTTGCGTGGTGTTAAATACTTGTGTTATGTCCGTAAGTGTTTACATTGTCATAATAAAATGAAAAATAAAATAAAATACATATTGCATGCATATAGGATTTAATTATGCATTTAAGAGATAATTTAAATAAAATCACAAAAAATATGCATTCGTTCTATTTTTAAATATGTTACTGTGTGATTAATGTTTTGACTATGTGTTAAATAGTTGTTATGAAGTAATTAATATTTTTATGTAAGGTTAAAAATTGTTTTATAATTTTATTAGGATTTTTTTTATTAATAATAAAATCAGAAAATAAAATAAAATAGAATGGGAAAATTGGACCTGGATTTAAAATCCAGTCCCAAATCGAATTACCCTTCCACAGCCCAATTCCAACACTCCCAGGTCCGGTCCAATTCAAAGCCAGAACCAAACGACGTCGTTTGGTCACCTCTCATCAAGGGCTGTTGGATTAAATCCAATCAACGGTCAAGATCCCCTGCCCTTACCCGCAACCCATAACCCGACCCATTGACCCGATTCAGTCCGACCCCAACTTTAAACCCAAACGACGTCGTTTGGTTTAATGAATTAATCCTGGCCCTTCATCTTACTTGATCAGACGGACGATATCAATCCACCCCACCCCTATATAAATCCCAAACCCTTACCCCGGCCCCTAACTAAACACCCCCCCCATCCTCTCCTGTTCATCGTCTTCTCAAACAGACCCCTAACCCTAGCCGCCCCTATTCCCCTCCGCCTGAAACCCGGCGGCATCAACGCCGCCGGTCACCAAAATAACACCCCAGAACCCCCTGAACCTCCTCTATCCAAATATGTTATTTGCTTGGTTCGAATCTCCCTGAAGGTTCTCGAATCTTCATTTGAAGATTCGAGCCAAGTTCAGATCTAAACCAAACAGCACCTAGTTAACACCATAGCTTCCCCTAGTCATCCTGAGTATGGATCTGTAGTTTGTTTGGCTCGAATCAGTTCCGAGCTTCTCGAATCTTCTTTTGAAGATTCGGACCAAACAAGAACAAACTCAGATCCGTTTCAAACTAACACCAAATGACCCCTAGGCCAACCTCACCCTTGTGTCATCTTTGGTTCCTTTCGAATCTGCCTAGAAGTGTTCGAATTTAGGATCCAAGAATCAGAAAACCCTAAAAATTTCAAGACATGGAATTTGCCTGAGTTAAATAGAAGATTGGGGTCTAATCGACCTTAGTCGAAATATTTTCAGTTGAAAATACTTCGACTAAGGTCTGTTTGATTTCAAACAAAGTCCAAATCCAAGTTGAGTTCAAGTCAGAATAAAATTGAAGATTCAAAGGTATTTTTCTGTTTATTTTGTGTATTATACGTGTATTTTGTGTTTGTTTTAGTCTGTGTAATTTTCCCATCTTTTATTGTCATACAGTCTCCTACCCGTCTATTTGATTTTAAATGAGAATTGTTTCTGTTAGGTTGTGCTTAGTTACAATGTGTGTAATCGACTCGATTAAGTTCGTCGATTAGTTGTATTGTGAATCTTGTTTCTAAAAATGTTGACTGAAGCAACCTGTTTCGAATGGATTATTTTTGTTGTAATCAATTGTTTCTTATTTGATAATCAGTTTAATTGATACTCGTTAATTAAGTCATCTTTGTTTATAGTTCAATAAAATCCATCAAATGAATGTTGTGTACATATTATTTTCTGAACAGGACATTGTCAGTATATTGACAATGCTCTTGTGTGTGTTTGCTTTTAGTCCAATGCAATTGAATTATTAGGCTAAATTCAGTATAATAGTATTGTAATGTTTGAATTCAAGATCACAAATTGGGTGTTGGATCAATTAGCTATCATTGAGTAGACAGAATGTTTGTTTGATTTAGGAATTGGTTATTAGCTGCTAAACAGGTTTAATTCAGATAATTTGGTTAAGGTTTAAGCAGTTTTGGTCTGGGGCAGTAATAACAGTAATATTAAGGGATTTTCAGGGGGTAGTTGAGGAATGAAACAGTAGGGTAATGTAATAATAATAGTGTGCTTATAATGGAATGTTAGTGGCTATAGTTTAAGATACTAATGGGAAACAAGGGATAATGGGGCTGCTGAAAATCATGTTAGGATCACATAAAGTATTAAAAAGTAGTTTTTAATGGAAACTTTCTAATTTTTAAAGGGATAAAGGGTCCAGCCACCATGAAAAGGTGCAACCAGCCCTGTATAAATACAGGAGCTGGACAGATCAGTTTGGAGAAGGAGTTTTAAGAGGGAAAAGAGAGGTTTTTCAGACAGAGAGATAGAGCTTAAGGCAGATTTTAGGAGATTGAAAGAGGAAGTCAAGCAGAACCAGAAATTTGAAAAGGAAGATAGAAAGAAAAGAAAACAGAAACACTAAAACAGAATCCTACATTGGAAATTAGTATTGAAGCTGATTCTGTGTTTTTGAAATTGGAAGTTTTTTTTAGTCTGCTTCGTTCTAAACCTCAAAAATCAGAAATATTATTCTTGGTATTGAATCTGTCCGGATTTGTTCGATCTCATTCTTCAGTTAAAAATCTGAAATTTCTTAAAAGTACTTTTACTGTGCATCTGGGCTCTTCGAATCCTATTCTTGTTCAGATTTGCTGTGTTATCGGTATATTCTACTGATTTTGTTACTGCTGCTACTGCTGAAATTTATTCCTTCCACCTTCATTTTCAGGTACATGTCTTTTAAATTTTAAAGTTGGAAAGAGATTCAACATGACTCATCAACGAAGCTTGAATTGAAATGCTATTTTTCCAATTGTCCAAGTTCATTAGTTTTAATTTCATTTTATGTTAGTTAACTAGTAGTGAAATCAATTTGATAGCTATGAGTTAAATTGTCTTATTTTGAAATTCATATAAAGTTTTTGTAATAATGTTAGCCATTCCGAAATCTCATTGGTATAGGTATATGTGAATTGTCAAAACAGGGAGTAAGGCATAAAAATGGGCCATTGATTACATCCCATAATACCATTAGCTAAATGTAAAGATTAAGAAGTTGCATTAGTAGAATATCTTGTAACAAATATGATTTTGTTTAGATTGGTATAAGTTATTATATGGTATGATGACAGGTATAATCATATGAGTAAAGTAAGTTGGTATAGCTCGTCATGATGTTAAAACGTTATGAATGTTTACGCCAAACAGTTAGGTTGCATGTAAGGTAACTTTGTTGAATTAACTTGTATAATAATTCCCTTTCTATAAATTCGATGCTTATCTACCTTCATAAAACAAAGTGACCAAATAATTAGGCCTATTAGATTAAAAGCGAGTATATGAGAATGAAAAGAGATGTACAAGCATAAATTGTCATACTTTACATCAATGATAATTAGAAATAGAATTTGCATTAAGTAAATAATGAAAATTCTCGGAAAATATTTCCTTCCTTTATGAATCATTTATTTTCAGTTTCATATGCAATTTATTCTTTGGCATATATATATATATATGTCATATTTGTTTAAAAATAGTATTAATCATATTTTATTCTGTTCTTTGAATTTGAATAGTTGGAATGAATATAACTTATATTCGGAAATCGTAATCCGAACAACCTTTAATAGATTGCGAATTCTTTTCAAAGAATTTATAGGCCTCTAAATAGGAGTTTCTCATGATTTTTACATAAAAGAAATACATGAATATAATAAACAATTTGTGGAAAATCCCTAAACCATTACAAATATTTTGCGCAATTAGGGATACGTTCGCGTACCCTGATTATATTTTTTAAAGTAAAAATTCGGATTATGCGTACGCGCAATTTCGAACGAATATCTAATAAAAGGATTTTTCCAAAGGCGTTAAATCAATTTCATAAAAACCCGAGATGTACGGTTCACTATTCAAGAAAAACAAATATTCTTGATTCGACACAATTTCGAAAAATGATTGCTTAATAAATATATTATCAAAAGTTATTGTGTACCCGTACGCGTGACACAAGTCCGCAATTTTTAAACACGAATATACGTACGCGTAATTCGATTCAAAGAAGGGTTCTCAATCGCAGTAAGTATAAGCGGTAGCAAAAATCATGTAACATCAATATATTTAATAAAATCAAGATAATTAAGCCAATAATAAAAACAGTTAAGCGACCGTGCTAGAACCACGAAATTTGGAAATGCCTAACACCTTCTTCCGGATTAACAGAATTCCTTACTCAGGAGTTCTGGTTCGCAGAATAATAAACAGAGTCATATTCTCCTCGATTCAGGGATTGAAATTGGTGACTTGGGACGCCTTAAAATTCCTAGGTGGCGACTCTTAAATGATTAAATAAATCCCGTTTCGACTGTCCTTTAATTGGAGAAAACTCCCCACGCGCCCCGCGGGCGCGGCAAAAAGGAGGTGTGACATTGGGCTGTACGCCACAACGATATACGGATCGGGCTGCACGCCGCAGCGGTATATATATTTATTGATTCGGTTATCGTGAGAAGTATATGAATTGAGAACTAAGGATAAGAACGAATAAATAAACTGAAATGCTTGAGGAGCTGATTTATATTGATTATATCTGTTTTACCTGGTTTAAAGAATTTCACATGATTTCCTCATTCACTGTTGCTTAAATGATTTTTATTGTTTTGATATAGAACTGTTTAGTGCCTTTACGTGATTTCATACTGCCAGCCATTATTTATTGTTATTACTCACTGAGTCGGAGTACTCACATTACTCCCTGCACCATGTGTGCAGGTACAGGTATTCGTGAGGCATAGAGCGAGCTTTCCTGTCGTTCTGTTTTCATCGGAGTTATCGAGGTAGTTGCATGGCGTTCGCAGACCCGATTTCTCCTTCTATCTCCACTTATTATTCCGCATTTTAGACATATTTCTGTATTAGATTGTTGAAACCTTGTATTAGAGGCTCAGACTTGTGACACCAGATTAGTGGACTGTTTTACAGAGATTTTTCGTGATTATGGTTTCCGCACATTTTATCTGTTAAATTCATACTTCTATTTATATTAAATTGGTATTAAATTCCGAAAATTTGTATTAAATTATAAAGAAAGAGGATGTAAGATGTTAGTTGGTCGGACTTGCCTAGCAATGTGTTGGGCGCCATCACGGCCGGGGTTGGGGTCGTGACAACAAATTAGCCTACAGAACATTAAACTCATCAGTAAGCTCCTTCCTAGGAGCTGGTCTTCCTGCATGAATTACATTTTTGGTATTCAACTACTCTTTCAATTCTTACATAGCTATGACATTATCTTGGTGTGTTATTGGAAAAGTATGTCGATAGCTTTGTTGATTCTGAGAACAACTAATATTTTTGTCATGGAACAACTAATATACGTTTTACATTCAAATTTATTTTAGTCATCGTCTTATGATATGTCTGACAAAGGAAAACTGATAATTTATAGTTGAATCAATAAGCAAGATTTCTTAATGGCAAATATTTTATGCAGAAATTTTCTCTATCACGGTTGGAAGTAAACTGCCGCATGGCCCTCAAATGTTGTCTAATCGCTCTCTTCTTTGGAATGATGTGAATACCAGTATCATTCTCACATCTAAGGTATACTATTCGTCAAATTTGGTTCAAGCGTTTTCAATTTTTGTCGAGTCATAAATGTAGCATTCATTGATCGAGTAAAAAATTATTAACTGTCATGGTATGTGAAAGGTTGAAATAGGTTTGAGCTTTTACATAAAAATATGAAGTTAATTTGAACCAGTGATTGGCAATTGTCATTTTAAAGTTTTATGTGAACCACTTATTGGCTTAAGGATATGAGGCGATAGTCAAATGAAAGCAGCCGAGGCTCGGAAAGGAGTTACAACACTAGGCGTGCCACCATAACTGATCAAATTCTACGGTAATGTAACGACCCGACCGGTCGTTTTGAGCTTTTGCACTATGCTCGCTAGTTCTCAGGCATGACTTACCCCGTGTGATGTATTATGACTTATGTAAATCGTTGGTGTTGGGTTTCAGGTTTAATCAGAATGAATTTGGAAGAACAGTCTCAGTTGAAAGCTTAAAATTTGAAAGGTTTGACCAAGATTTGACTTATGTGTATTTGATCTCGGATTGAAATTTTTATAATTTGGTTAGCTCCGTTAGGTGATTTGGGATTTAGGAGTGTGATTGGAATGCATTTTGGAAGTCCGTGGAAGGTTTAGGCTTGGATTGGCGAAATTGAGATTTCAGCGCTTTTCGGTTGATAGGTGAGATTTTGATATAAAGGTAGGAATGAAATTCCGAGAGTTTCAGTAGCTTCGTTGTGTCATTTGGGATGTGTGTGCAAAATTTTAGGTCATTTGGACGTGATTTGATAGACGTTTTGATCGAAAGCATAATTTAAGAGTTCTTGGAGTTCTTAGGCTTGAATCCTATGTTAAATTGATGATTTGATGTTGTTGTAAGCGTTCCGAAGTGTTGAACAAGTTTGAACGATGTCATAGGATGTGTTGGTACAATTAGTTTGAAGTTTCGGGGGTCCCGGATAGGTTCCGAGATGTTTTAGGCCGAAAATCATAGTTGCAGCAGGTCCAGGAGGGTTGCAGGCCCCGGAAGTCACTCACGCGGTCCGCACAAAAATAAGTGTGCCCGCGGTGAGTGTTGTGCGGACCGCACAAAAGCGGACGTGGCCGCGGTAGGCATCGCGCGGACCGCACAAAAGTGGGTGCGGCTGTGGTGAAGAACCTTCCCGCTGGTCCTACTTTGGAAGCTCATATCTTTTGATATACAAGGAATGTTGAGGTGATTCAAAAACGAAAGTTGTAGCTCTTCGTATCTAGTTTCCAGAAAGGTATAGATATCTCAATTTGGAAATCAGCAGCGAAAGTTATGGTCAAAATACTAAAGTCTGTCACTGCAGAGGAAGGCCTGTGCGGCCGCGGTTGTTTTTGCGCGGACCGCACTGGCTAGCGCGGACCGCGGTCGATTTGATACGGCCCTCGGTGGCTGAAATCTGAGGGGTACTCTATAAATACGAGGTTTTGGGTTTTATTTGATATTTTGACCTAGAGAGCTCGGATTTTGGCGATTTTTCGAAGGTTTTTCAAGAAATTCATCGGGGTAAGTGATTCTAACTCAGATTTGGCTAGAGTACATGAATCTATCATTGAATTCATCATTTAATCCGTGATTTGGAATGGAATTTGGGAAGAAAATGGTGAAACCTTTCAAAAATGTAAAATGATGATTTGAAGGGCCAAATGGTATCAGAATTGGATAATTTTTGTATGGTTAGACTCGTGAGAGCATAAGGATTCTAGTTTTGTGAATTTTGTCAAATTTCGATACGTGGGCCCGGGGCTCGGATTTTGGTAATTTCGAGAATCGTGCCTTTTATTGATTGTTTTCGCTTAGGCTTTGTTCCCTTAGCATATTGTGACGTATTCGTTCTGATTTTGGATAGATTCGACGCACGTGGAGGCCGATTTGAGGGGCAAAGCCGTCGCAAGCTAGAGATTTTGCCGGTTCGAGGTGAGTAATGATTGTAAATGATATCTTGAGGGTTTGAAACCCCGAATTTGCATATCGTAGTGCTATATTGAGGTGAGACACGCGCTGGATGACGAGCGTGGGGTCTTTTACTATTGGGAATTGTGACTTGGTCCGTCCCGATTGATGATTTTACCGCGTATTTAACTGAAAACTAATTGTTATCATCATTATTTGGGTTGAATGCCATCTTTGGGCCTAGTGCCAGCTATTTGAACCCTTCGGGGATTGTTGTTTGATATTTCCTCACTGTTTGATTATATAGTTGAACTCAGTCATGTTATTTTCTACTGTTTTCAAAACTCAGCCATGTTTACTCTACTCTAACACTTGAAATGGTATTTTAAATAATATTTTGGGTCGAGCATCATGTTTTATTGTTGCCCGAGGGGCTTATGTGAATTTTGACTGAGTAAGGCCGAGGGCATGTATTGTGAGGATACTCTTGGATCGGGCTGCACGCCGCAACAGTGAGATACTGATTTATATGAGGCTGAAGGCCTAGATTTGATGCCACGAGATGGCTTGATATTACGCTTGGGCTATAAGGGGCCCCTCCCGGAGTCTGCACACCTCTAGTGAGCGCCGTCGACGATAAATGGATCGGGTTGCACGCCGCAACGATATATGGATCGGGCTGCACGTCGTAGCGGTGCTGGTACTGTTCTATGTGTTTACCTTATTTCATTTGTCTTCCATTATCTGTTGTTGTGCTACTTCATGTGATATCTATCTGATTGCCTGGCATTATCTGTTAATTGAGTGTTGCGCCCGAGGGGCGGGTTTCCGTGCTTATCTGCACTATTTGTTTTACATTCATTTGCGTAACTATTGAGAAAGTCATTTTCAAAAGAGTTTTAAACTGAGCTAAGATATTTCTAAAGATTTCACAGCTTCACTATTTTTCTCAAAGGGTTTTTCACTGCCTCTCTACAACATGTTGGTTGCTTTACGTGATTTCTTACTGCTTAGTTGTTATTTACCTTTATTACTTACTGAGTTGGAGTACTCACTTTACTCCCTGCACCTTGTGTGCAGATGCAGGTATTTATACAGCCGGTAGCGGATTTTGAGCCGATCGGAGGCTATGTTATCGGATGTTAGCAAGGTGACCGCCAGCGTTCGCGGCACCGCATTTCTTCCTTTTGTTTATCAGTCCTATTTTGTATAATTCAGACTGTGTAGTTGTATTTATACTCTAATAGATGCTCGTGACATGTGACACCCCGGTTTGGCCTGTGTCGGGATAGTTTATTCTATTGTCATCGTTATTTTCCGCAAATTATGGCTATTATATCATGTTTAGAACTGTTTATGATATCTAACTGTTTAAAAGAAATGTTCTGTTTTGGTCTGGCTGGCCTTGTCTTCACGAGAGGCACCATCACGACCGGGTTCGGGAATTTGGGTCGTGACAGGTAACGGTCATTTTTTAATTGCTTTAGGCACTTTTAAGTCAGTTATGATATTTATAGAAGCCACACTGACCAAGCAAGTTTGCTATGCAAGTACCATGCTGAACTTTAGGATAACTATTTTGACTATATGTTCTTATATTTAAAGGACTTTTCATGATGTTTAGACTTCTTACTTTGGCTTTGATGTTTCTATTTTCAAATGTCACATAGAAGAGGTATACACCTATTCTCTCTTCTTTGCATTTCCTTTTCCCTGGTCCTTCATTTTTAAAATAATTCAGTCTACAAACTCATGAATCATAAACTTTAATGGAAACAACATGTCTGAGTAAAATAATAATATATCTTTGCAGACACATCGAAATCACGATCCGATGGTGACGTTGGAAAGAGAATTTCTGGAATCACAATATATACCAAAAAAGGTCCAGATTTTTTGTAAATTTATACATATATACTTTTGAATATAGTTATGGTATTCTGCTATTATACTTTTCACAGCTTTGCGCGTTCTGACTAAAAAATCAAATTTTAATGACGGTCACATCAAAATCATGATCCACTTCTGCCGTTGGAAAAAGGATTTCTAGAATTACAATATATAAAAAAAATCAGGTCTAGATTATTTGTATATTTAAGCAGATATTCTTTTAAACTCAATCTAAATTTCTGTCATTATGCTTTTTCCAGCTTTGCACGACCATACTAAAAAAATTATATCTCTTTGCAAGGATGTCGAAACCATGATTCGCTTACGCCATTAGAAAGAGGACTTATGATACTACAATATATATAAAAATTAAGGTCCGAATTCTGTGTAAATTAATGCAAATATGCTTTTGAATTCAATTATAAATTTCTGGTATTCTACTTTTCACATCTTTGAGCATTATGGCTAAAAAAATCACATCTATCTGCATACATGTTGAATAGCTAATCTGCTTATGCCGTTTGAAAGAGGACTTATAGAACTACAATATATACAATAATCAAGTCCAAATTATTTGAATATTTATAAACATATTCTTTTAACTCAGTTATGAATTTATGGTATTCTGCTTTTCACAGTTTTGTGTGCCCTGACTAAAATAATTATCTCTCTCTGTAGGCATATCAAAACCACGATCCACTTATGCCATGGGAAAGAGAATTCTGGAAATACAATATATATAAAACTTAGGTCCAAATCCTTTGTAGATTTGTTTCCTTTCTTCGGCAATATCAATCTTTCTTCATGTGAAATGTTTACTAGTTTATGTATTCACTGTGATTGAACTATATTTTATACTTTAGCAGTATCACAATGGTTCACATATCAGGGTCTTTTAATTAATTTCATCAACACTTTTGGCAACCGTTGATGAAGTACCATTTTTTTGGTTGAGTTCAATACAACAATTATGAAGGTGAGTTATGTACCTTTTTCTTAAATAACCAAAGTACCTCAATCAGGTTCAGAAGTAGTAAAATATTATTCTGTATAAGGTTATTCATAAATGTGTGAAGATAATGTCAGTTAATACCATGCCTCATTATGAGTCATAGAGAAAGAGTTTGGATGCCACTTCAAGTGGTTGGTCAATTAAGTACTAATAGGTTTGTGTATCGAACATTTCATAAAACGATCAAACTTGCCTTTCTACTAATTATTCTTTTTACTGCTTTAATAGGGATTGCGTGGAAGTTGACGATACACTACTACCTCTTAAAGAGGTTCAAATACATTCTATTTTTTGTGTATCTCAACTCAAAAAACTGTCACTACTCTTGCCTTAATTGTTTATATGCATATTTTAGATTCGTCAGGTCCATTATGCCCATTGCCTCAAAGGCGGATGCAGCCTTATATAATCGGGTAATATGCATTCATAAAATTTAAATTCAGGTTTCATCACATCCTTATCTAAGGCTAATCTTGCTCACACAATGTCAAGATGGTTGGTGGCACTAATGCAAGTGCATATTCTATGGGCATGCTTTATCTAGCCATTGCTACTTGGGAATTCCTTTTTTAACTGATTCTTTCTCAAATTACATATACGTATGGCCTGGAATATTAAGTCATAACATGCTCCATGGACAAGAAAACCACGATGGCTAATGAAGTGCATGATAAATATTATCAAAGTCAAAGGTACATAAGAAACAATAAGTACTCCAGATAAAAATTATGAAAAGTTTTTTATATAGCAATTTTAAAGCAGTTATTGTCAATTTTAATATTAAAGTTTATTTGAACCAGTGATTATCTTCAGCATATGAGGCGACAGTTAAATAAAAGCAGTTGAGGCTCTGAAATCAACTACAACACCAGCCACATCACCAAAATTGGTCAAATCTCTACAGCCACGGTAATTTTTGAATTACTTCAGCCACTTCCAAGTCAGATGATACTTGTGGAAGCCACCCTAATCAAGCACATTTGCTATGCAAACAACAAACAGAGAAACTAGCAAAAAAAATTCAATGCAATCATGGAGGGTCTATCATTTCAAGTGGTAATTTGACTGATGAATACAAAGAAATGACATGTAACATAAGCCTGACAACATTTTTTTTAGAAACAACTCAAAAAATTCATCTATTTGGTTTTTGGTTTAATTCTTTTTGAATGTATTAAATTTTGTCTACAATATACATCTTTTTTATTATTTTTTCTGCTTTTTTTCCTTTTAGTTAATCCAAGCATCGCGCGGGTACATATACTAGTTAAATATTGATAAGAATAATTGTTGATTGAATAAAGTATAGTGGAGCTTTAGGAGTTGGGAATTGGAATATTCGTAAAATAAAATAGTCGAGGTGCGTGCTTCATTGCTTGTGTGCAATCTTGTTGTGACGCTTCAAGAGTTATTAGTCTCGAGTGTGTTTTAAAGTTAGAATAATTAACCTTTCTCTTAGGCCTCCCCTCCACTTGGGGCATTGAAGGTGGGGAGGTCATGACATAATTTGATTTCATTTTTTCAACCTATATCTGTTTAACTTTATTGTTACACGTTGTTTTCTTGAATCGCATAAAATGAAATATCTTTTGACCCCAATAAATTGAACCTACTTGTAACTAAGATGTAATCATGTTCTTTAATACATTAGTGCAACAACTTTTAGGCCTATTATTTCCATATCTAGACTTTGACTACCTGTAAATATACTTAGACCTAATCCTACTTTTTAAGCCTAATTATGTGAGTTAGGTAAACTTTTAGGGTAGAAGAAACTTCTTATATGAAAGAAGAAGCTACTTTTGTGCATGGCTATTATTAGGGGTGTACATAGGTCGAGTTGTTCGAATTTTTTAATTACCAAATCAAACCAATTGTGTCGAGGTGTTAGATCTAAAGACCAAACCAAACCAATAAAAGTCGGATTTTTTAATCTCAAGTTTTTTGGATTTTTGGATAAATGTGGTGCCTTTTTCTTTGGCTTTTAATAATATATAGATATAAATATAAATATAGATTTGAATTAACAATTTTTTATTTTTTTATTTCGATTTTTATTATAAAATAATTTTAAAGTTCCAACTTTGTTGTGGCTTTGTCCTAAAAATCTACACTATACACACACACCACAATATTAGAAAGAAACTACTCCACAATTTTAATCAAAAGTTTTTTTTATTTCTTTATTTTCGTTTTTTTTATTTTAAAATAATTTTAAACTACAACTTGAAACTACTCCCCAATTTGAATTGGTAATTTTTTATTTATTTTATTTTATTTTTTATTGTCTTTGAGCCGAGGGTCTCCCGGAAACAGCCTCCCTATCCTCTCTAGGATAGGGGTAAGGTCTGCGTATAGTCTACCCTCCCCAGACCCCACTGGTGGAATTTTACTGGGTTGTTGTTGTTGTGTCATTCTTTATTTTAAAACTCCAACTTGAAATACTTTCTGATTTGAATAGGTAGTTTTTTTTTTCTTTCTTTTTTTTTATTATAGCTAATTTTTTTATTTAAAAATAATTTTTTAAACTCCAACTTGAAACTACTCCAACCCAATTTGAATGGGTAGTTATTATTTTTTTATGTATTTACATTTTCGTTTTTTTATTATAGCTAATTATAAGATATCTATATTTATTAATTCAAATAAAGCAACCAATTATTAATATATATATATATATATATATATATATATATTCGTTTTTTATAGATATTTAAATTAAAAATAATAACCAATAATTAATTATTAACTAAATAACTAATGAGTAACTAATTATGCCATGTGGCTTTTTTTCAGGCTGTCACTTGGTCTTCTCCTTTTTAATAATATATATAGATAGATATAGATATTTAAAGAAAATGCGAAATGACTTCCTAGCCACTTAAACTTGTCGGGTTTTTTAAAACCGATATATAAACTTATAACTTTCCCATTTGAACACTCGAATCGTTTTTTCCATAACTAATAAACACATCTGACCATTGACCATGTGCGCGTGTATTACACATACACATACGTGTCCATCCAGTCAGCAAATGACCAATGGATGTCTTACACGTAAGGGCGCGAAAAGTCAAGCAGCAACTCCTTCTCTTTGACTGCTTTAGCGTTCTTCTTCATCAACCATTTCAAGCTAATTCCAACACCCCTAGCAACAGAAGAACGCATATCTCTGCTACGCCTATCTCTGCTCCTTTTTCTTCCCTTCACCACACAACACTCCACCTGATCAATTTTCTTCCTCAATCAAAAACCGTTGTTTGGAGGTTTATCGTTGTTTAGTTTCGTAATTTTCTAAATGTTTTAGTTCAATGAATCTATTTCTATACAAAAGCAGAAGCCAACCTTACTTGGAATTTCAGAGAGAATCTGAAGGCCCTCCTTATTGAAACTTGAAATCCCCCAGAATCTCTTCTTCTATGCATAATGTTAAGGTCCTTCATTAGATATTTTTAACTAACTGAAGTTCTCATTTACAGGTACTCCTACAATGACATCAAGGGGATTTGTTGAGAAGGACTTCGAGTAGATTGCCGAGTTCCTCCACATGGTTGTTACCATCACCTTGAACATCCAGAAGGAGTACGGAAAGCTTTTGAAGGATTTCAATCAACGAACTTGGAAGGGGAAGTTACGGAGAAGTTCAAAACTTAGCTTCAACTCTACAATGACAAAATATACAACTTTCCACCATTTTCACGGTCTGAAAAATGAAAAAAAAAATGAAAATGGAGCTTCAGATTTTTAAAAATAGAGGAAGGGGGTATTTTGTACTGTTGGGCGTTGGGAAGGGGGTTTTCACGCTCCTGTGTGTCGTATTCCTCACGCGAGCTGCTGATTAGGACCAACTGACGCCACATGAGCATGGTCAATGGTCAATGGTCAAATGTGTTTATTAGTTATGGAAAAAACGAGTTCGAGTGTTCAAATAGGAAAGTTATAAGTTTATGTATCGGCTTTAAAAAACCCGACAAATGTAAGTGGCCAGGAAGCCATTTCGCCTAAAAAAAAATAATGGCACAAAAAAAGTAAAAGAAGTATGGAAAAATCAACGGCCAACCGGTGCCGACGTGACTAACGTTGCAAAGACGCTTCCCTCCTAATATTTCTTTTTTCTTTTCTTTTTTTACAGCCTCCCCATTTATTAGATCTCAAACATATTTTCATATCTCTCTTTTTCTTTCCTTTCACTCTTCTCCGATCCGGTATGTTAGTGTATATGTATATGTATATGTATATTTCTTCCTATATATACATATAAATTTCAATTAATTACATTCAAATTGGATTTTTTTCAGGTTGGAGATATTCCCCTTCATCATTTTTTCCTGAGAAAATTCAAATGGCCACTCCACCCGCTAGAGCTCGAGCCGATTACGATTACCTAATCAAGCTCCTCTTGATCGGCGACAGCGGTAAGTTTTTTATTTATTTATATATTTTAATTTTCTGAATTTTTTAATGTAAATATCGGCTATACATTTGATTTATTTGTGTTTTTAGTTTTTTTTCGTCGATTGATTCCAAATTTGAACGCGATTGCATATGAGATGTTGTAAGAATTTTCCTGGTTTCGCCTCTTCATGCCACTAGGTCTTAGGTCGAGGCTGGTAGGTTGCCTGAATAAAAAAAATAAAAATCAGTGGTTTCGTAGCCCTGCGATCTCGGCGTAGAACTGTGATGTTAGCTTATTTCGTAGTTCCCTTTCTTTTTTTTTTTAATTTCAATAAATGGCTTATTCCTCAGTTATAAGTCGTAGTTTTATAGGTAATAACAAAACAATGCGAAATGATGCTCGAGAACTTGTGACAACTGACCAGAGAGGAAGGATCAAATGGAAGCACCTCCACCTCCTACCTTAAGGTTAGGGTTTCGAGTCGCTAGGGGACATAATTATGTCAAAAATAAAAGAAAAGATGCTAGAGAACTTTTATAGGTAATAACAAAATGTGTACAATGATGCTAGAGCACTTTTGTTAGTCTAAGAATGTAATGGAGAAATAAACACTTGTAGATGATTTTTTCCCATATGCCTAAGGCTTAGTGTGCAGATTTACCTGGTATCTTTGTTGGTGGGAGGTAGCAAGTATTTGCTGAAATAGTCGAAATGCACGCAAGTTAGCCTAGACACTACCATCATGAAACAAAAAAATGTAATGGTGAATTGTTGTTTTAAGGATTTTTATGTTGCTTCCTTGAGACTTGAACTCACTAATGCTTGAAGAACTCATTTTTAGTACTCCCTATGTTTCATTTTCTGGGAAGGCATTTGCCTGGGCCCAAAGTTTTAAAAAAGAAAGAAGGATGTTGGAATTTCCGGTGTTAAACATGCTATGATATTTCTGGATATAAAACCATGTCATTAAGAGTATAATGAGAAGTTTAAAGTTCAGCTGTTGCCAAATGTAAAATGTGTCATTTTCTTTTTAACAAACTAAAAAGGAAATATTTTAATACAAAATGAAACAATGGGAGTAAAGATAACCTGTCTGTAAATATAAAAATCTGTCATTTTCTTTTAAACAAACTAAAAAGGAAATATCTTAAGACAAGATGGAACGATGGGAGTATTGTTCTTGTGCTTGAAATTGTGCTTCATTTGCTGGTGGGTGTTGCATGTTTCGTGATAAGGAAAGGAAATGCTTAACTCTGACTAGAGTCAATAGTTAATTTGATGCCTATTAGTCTTTTTAGAATTTTCTATTTCTTGTTTTCATATTCAACGTATGCATTTTCTTGTCTGATCATTTTGCTATTATCAATTTTATGCATTTGACCAAGGAGGCACTCATGGTGGTTCTTTTAGTTTGTTTCTTTTACGATGATAATGAGAAAAATTACAGACAAATACTAGTGGAAAACATAACATCAACCAAATTAATGATCTTTGGGTTATAATTTGAGGCTTGAATGATATTCAGATCATACACTGCCAATGTAGATAGATCCTTGATTGACTAAGAACTCCTGTTAGGAAAATTTACTCTCTATTTTTTAGGTGTAAGTTGATTGGCCGAATGACTCAATTTGGCCAAATGTACCCTATGTATCTTTTGGCTAATTTAGAAACAGAAGAATAGGAGACCTTTCAAAGGATTGGCAACTTCAATACAACACATTAAATATACTATTTTATTTCATTTATTTCTTTGGTGTAAAGAGGAAATGGCGCTTTGCATTGAAAGATGGACAAACTTCTGCTGAGGGTCAAATCTACAGTTGTAAAACACTTATGTATATAAAACACCTTGCTGGTGTACAACACGAGCACTTATTTGATTCATTCATCAAGGGGAAATAAAACAAAAAAAGATCTAGCTGTGGTTGTTGGAATCTTCATCATTCTTTAGTCAACTAGCTTGTAGTTCAAATTATTAACTAGAAAAATTGCACTATCTTACCTTATCTAAGTAGAAATGTATTTTCAACTTTGGAGTCCAACTTTGGTCCTTTTGAGCTCTTCAAAAAAAACTATGGTCCATGTGACCAGCTTATACAAGCATCCCCTGTACCTGCTTACATGAACGCATTTATATAACTCAGCTCATACCTGTCAGAAACCATACTGATTTATAGCTGCTTGATTGATAAGCACCATTTTAATAATGCACTTCTTAGGAGATCAAGCTATTTACTGCTTGACCAAACTGATAATTAACTTCTAAAGTTCAGCGAAAGCTTCGGAAACTTGTAATCAGGTTAACCTGCAAGGTGGCCACTGCCTCTGACCTGCTCATGGCCCTGGGAGAGGGGGGTAAGGGACAAGGAGAATGGAAGACTCATGCATGGTTACTATTCTGAAAGATGCTGACAATAAAATACCTTCAGGATTAGTTACAGACTGGATATGAATCTGTGAAATTTCGGACAAGTAGTAGCATCTACAAATTCGCTTGTAGACTGTAGTAAAATTACTGAAAACAGAATGTTTGTGTCAATCATTCTGCCAGCATGCCTAGCAGTTTGAAGATGGACACATCTACAAAATTGGGATTCCACGAGAAATCCTCAGTACTATTCGTTAAGTTGGAGGTGTGGTTCCAAATTATTCGTAAATGCTGGAGATTATTAGGGCGCCTAGTTCCTTAAAAGGTTTCATTCTCTCTCTTTTGGTGCTTTCTGCTGGGATTGTTCTGCTTTCACTTTTCTAATATTCCCGCAGCTCATGGTCGATCAATAGCATTGCTATGCCATCCTATATATCAGTTATAGTAACAACAACATATCAGTATATTCCCATACTTGGGGTCTGGGGAGGGTAGTGTGTACTCAGACCTTACCCCTACCTAGTGAAGGTAGAGAGGATGTTTCCAATAGACCCTCGGCTCAGAAAAGTAAGGAGGAGAGGAAGAAGAAGAAAAAGAAGCAGAGGGAG
Source organism: Nicotiana tabacum (assembly GCF_000715075.1). Taxonomy (NCBI): domain Eukaryota; kingdom Viridiplantae; phylum Streptophyta; class Magnoliopsida; order Solanales; family Solanaceae; genus Nicotiana; species Nicotiana tabacum. The sequence continues at coordinate 21,580,772 of NC_134089.1, read as the reverse complement.
AGAAGGAAGAAGAAAAGAAAAAAGAGGGGGGAGAAGGGGGGGGGGGGAGAACAGAGTAATTAGCACCAAAATAGTAATAACAGGAGAATACGATAACTGAAACAAACTAAACCACATGATGTAATATAAATTTGAGAGATAGGAAAGTACATGCGTGCTACTAGTTCTACCGGTAAGAAAGGGGGAAACTCTCAACTACCTGCTAACCTTCTACCCTAATCCTCGACCTCCACACCCTCCTTTCAAGGATCATGTCCCTTCATTCTACACGTGGGAGCTCTTGACTGGCCAACACTCCGCCCCATATAGCAGGGTAGGTCGAACATATATCTCTATCAATGCTGAATTGTTGATTTGCCAAGTGATACTGAAGTTCAATAGCTGCTTATAATTCTTCTTCTTCTTCTTTCCTTTTTTTTATTTGATTAATGTTGAACTTTGTTAGTTCTTATGAATCTGGATATAATAACTTCTGTTTGAATTTTCAGGTGTGGGTAAGAGTTGCCTTCTTTTACGTTTCTCAGATGGCTCCTTCACGACCAGTTTTATTACAACTATTGGGTAATCGTCTCCTAACTCTTAAGGACGCTGTAATTGTTGTCGTCGTTATATTATATCATCATCATCTTCTTCTTCTTCCTTCTTTTTGTTTTTCTTTAAGCACTCAACTCAAAGGTAATCAAGACTTATGAACACAAGGAACTTGATAAGAAAATGAAGTTCTATCAAAAAGTAGCACGCAACCTTTTAACTTGAATGTACATTATGAAAATATGAACAAAATACTACTGCTACTACTGCTACTGCTACTACTACTACACCACCACTATTATTATTGTTGCTATTATGCTCTTTTGGTTTTTCTGTTAGCACTTGTAACTCAAAGGTGATCAAGTTATACAAACTTAAATTGATTGAAATGGAAAAAAGGTGGTGAATACTTGAGAAGAAAGCAAGGTTTCTCATTTTATCAAATAAGCAGGCATGGTTTCTTATACTTACCAACTAAATGAAAAAAAAGTTTATTTATGGTGAAGTGCATAACCTCTTACGTAGAAAATGTTAATATGAAATTTACATAACTTCTTGAGTATAAATGTAGATTATGGAAGTTGAATATGTGGTGTTTGTTTACGATTTAGTGAAAACATGGATGAACTCTTACAAGAACAAATGATTAGTTATTTACCTACATATTTATTTTTAGGCAGACTTAATCTGATGCAAAGTTTTCTTACACAGCATTGACTTCAAGATAAGGACCATAGAGCTTGATAGCAAACGAATCAAACTACAAATCTGGGATACTGCTGGTCAGGAGCGGTTCCGAACAATTACAACTGGTAAGCTCGCGGGTGAAATGAGCTGTGTATCATTTTGTCTTGTTATCTTGTCATTTATTTTTCTTTTGGGGCAAACACATATACCAAGTCAAAACTCTGTTCTGCTGCGTTAATATATCAACTTCACGTTTTAGTTATTCTCCTGTCCTTGCAGCTTACTACCGTGGAGCCATGGGTATATTGCTGGTGTATGACGTAACTGATGAGTCATCTTTTAACAGTAAGTTCCCAAAATACATTGGAATCTATAAATTTTTTGTTATATCAATTTAGAAGGGGTTGCTTTAATTTTATAGATGACTGTTCTTCTCCTTAAAGACACTAAGGGGTTGGCATACGTACTAGCTGCCATGTTGGAGGTCTTGACAGGGAATTTCTTTCCTCCAATCCCTTCCAATCAGGGATTTGCCAGAAAAACTATATTTGTTCCCCGTGGCTTGTACTCTCTCCCTCCCTTATCATGGAGCAATTGAATAAAGCAGAGCCTTTAAGATTGTTGATAAACTATTCATTCTTCTATTTGTCAGAATTTCGCTAAATTAGAATGATGTAAACTTCTTTTGGTCAGCGCTAAAACTAACTTTGTGCACATGTTTAGACATCAGGAACTGGATAAGAAACATTGAGCAGCATGCTTCCGACAATGTCAACAAAATTCTGGTCGGCAACAAGGCTGACATGGACGAAAGCAAAAGGGTTCTCTCTCTTTCTCTCTCTCCAATCATCATCTGATCTATGTATGTTGTTGTATACATGCTATTTATAGCTGCTATGTGACTCAGCTCATGTAAACCTTTTCTGCAGGCTGTTCCTACATCAAAAGGTCAAGCACTAGCTGACGAATATGGCATTAAATTCTTTGAGACAGTAAGTAGAACTTCTTGCCAGCATAGGAATTATTTGCATAGCAATTCTTCTCATATTGTAGTGATATTTCGTGCAGAGTGCCAAGACAAATATGAATGTGGAGGAGGTTTTCTTTTCCATAGCTCGGGATATAAAGCAAAGACTTGCTGAATCTGACTCAAAGGCTGAGGTATTATCTACTAAGTTCATTAGAAGTGGTGCATATTATGTGCTGGCTGACAAGTTTGACTGCTAAAAATCTAATGAGAAGGATAGACTATTGATATTTCTATGATTAACTTTTGACAAGACAGAGCTTGAGGATGAAATGTAGGGGTCTTTGAAACAACAAGAGAGGATTTTTCTTACTAAAAAACTACCCAAAAATTAGAAGTTTTTTAACAAGAAATGAACTTCCCTTTCAGTTTCCTATATATGCTTGCATGATTCAGTCTTCATGTTGCATTCCTTTTGCACTTCAAATCTTTGATTTAGTTGTCAGATCCTGGAAAAAAGCTTTTCGGGTATGCACTTTTCAGGTAGACTTTCCTCATTGTCCCTTCCAAGACATCCCTTCTAATCCCTATTTCCAAAGGAAGAAGAAAGGTTGAAAGCTCTCTTTCGAGAGCCTCATTTGTTGAGCCGGTCCAGGATTCAAATTAGGAAGTGCTATTTTATCCGATGCAACTAGCTCTATTCCCCGACCTGAGGGCGGAACCCTCTTATCTTAGGGTAGGGTAGGTTAGGGTAGCCCCAGGAGAGAAGGGCCAGGTGTGAGCCTTTAATAATCAATAAGTAGCATGTGGCCATACTCTTCAATAGACTTGCAATAGCGATTCTTAAAAGCAAACTTAGCTTTAATACTCCATTGCATGTGAACATCAGCACAATGATCTCTTCCATTTTTCAGATATGGAATATTGACCATACTGACTCCTGCATTCCTGAATTTTTGCAGCCTCAGACTATCAGGATAAATCAACCAGACCAGGCAGCAGGAGCTGCTCAAAGCGCCCAAAAATCAGCTTGCTGTGGCTCTTGAAAAATTGACGGCAAGAAAGACAGGATGATGGGGAATACATCCTTAAAGTTACCATTTTAGTGGGAAGGGTGGAACTAATCTTTGTTATAACATTCTCACCATCGATTGTATTTTTCTCTTTACAGTTATTTTCTTCAATATCTATTCGTATTGGGTGGCAGCTCTTAGTATTGCAAAAATCAGTATATGCTCACTACTTTTTGGCTTATATAAATGAAGGGACACTCTGCCTTCTCATGTTTCTTGTTCAAATTTTTGGGGCTTTGGTTGGGTATTTGCATCCTTTTTATTCTTCATTTTCATTTCATCGTAAAAATATAGATTGAAAACAAAAGATTGAGGAGTAGGGCTGAATTTGATGTGCCCTATTAGCCAGATTCAACAAGCTACCAGATGAGTAATTACTACTTCTGCTTGATACGAAATGACGATATCATCAAATTTGTGTTTCTTCCGTATGTGATTGCCAAGCTGTCCCTATGGTTGATTTTCTTGTTTTAGTCCTTGGTTAAAAGTAATCTAATCATTTCTGATTCTTTAAAAGGCATCCTGATGTACTTAGCTCTTGTTATTCACTGGGTTCGGGGAAGGGTCGGACTACAATGGTTTATTGTATACAACCTTACCCTGCATTTTTGTAAGAGGTTATTTTTACGGCTTGAACTCGTGACCTTATGTCAGATGACAATAACTTTACAAGTTACGCCAAGGCGTTCCTTCCATTTTTTAATTCTTTAATGACCTTCAAATTTGGTTACAAGCTCTAATTTTTTAATCCTGAGTAGTCAAAGCTGCATTTCCTTTCCTGAAATTGCAAGTCTAAATCGAAATTACAGAACTACGTGGGTTTATGGGGATCTTGGGATTTTGCTTGAGGTTGCCATTGGTCTTCTGATAATTTGAATGAGCTTTTGCTTTTTACATGCTGGAAATGGATTTTTCCAACGAGGGAAAGGGTATTGTGTATTTTAATCAAATGGATTCAGATTTTGAAGACGTAGCAGTCTCAAATCTAATGGACAACTAAAGCTAAAGAGGAGCTGAACATAGGGGTGTACAAACTGAACCAGAAAATCACACCAAACCGAAAAATCAAACCAAACCGATTAAAATATTCGACTAGGTTTGGTTTGATATTGAGTAAAAAAATTCGAACCAAACCGACATATAAATATATAATTTTTATATATACTTTTAAGACTTTATATAGAATTTTCTTTACAAAAATTCTAGAAATATTTGGGATTCTCTTATGGGATGTAATATTTAATAGAATATGAAGTACTCCATTTTTATTAACCTTAAATAATGGGTTATATGATCACTTTCTTATCAAGTGTTACTGAAATGCGTCAATCTCATTGTTCTTCCATATTCATATGTCAAGATTTATTAAATTCTTATATCATTTTTGAATTTGAAGTGGTATTTCGATAATCTAAAATTAAATAGAATATATCATTAATTAGGTATCATATTGATTTTTATATCATTAAATTCGTTTAACCTTGAAAGTATACATCAACGAAAAATTATTGTCGGACGGCTAAAAAAATAACTATCATGTGTTATTAACAAAATTCTCCCATAAAATTATTTTAATAGATCATATGTTTGTCAATTTTTTAAATTTGTACTAAACATATATTTACTTATAAAAAATTTAATAAAATAAGAATGAAAAAAAGACCCCGAAAAAAACCCAAAAAACCCCGAAAAACCCGAACCAATATTGAATTCATCTCTGCGAGTCCTCATCCTCATCCTCATCCTCATCGAGGAAACTATAAATTTCTGCCCTTGACGAACTGTTCAGATGTTGCAAACTTTATAGAGTGTTCCGTGTGTGTTCCAATCTAAAGTAATTACTGCCCACGTACTTTATGAGTTATTATCCACTCCTATTTATTTTACTTAAGAAATAAGATTACTTCCATTTTGACTTAATGAAAATCATGATATTGTACTTACAAGATATAGCAACATATAAAGTATCCAATGGAACCTCTTTTTATCTGTTACTTTTTTTCCCCACTTGGTGTTCGGTACTCGCATTGGAGCCCGATTATATTCTGATTTGTGCCGCGTAGGACATCATTCGTGGGGAAGCGCTCCCTACCAAAGATTTTTCATATTCAAGGGTCGAACCCGAGACCTCTGGTTAAGGGAAGAGCAACCCATCCGTCGTACCACGTCCTTTGTTGGTAAAACGAGATACTTATTCTCCCTCCACATGATAGAAATCGTGTTGTAATCCGAATCCGAAAGGTTAACTTTTAATTATTGTGAATCTCTTTTGTGTAATTCTAGTCAGCAATTAAAATTCCTCTCTTTCATTATGCCAATATTTGACTTGTCATGCTCCCAAGGGATAAACATCTTTATGATTGGATAATTGATGTCATTATATTCTTTTTTCATCTGATAAATGGAAATTGCAAGTGTAATCAATATTGTTCTTAGATGCTAGTATCGTCTAGATTCAAGTTGAAATAAAATTATCATTACCTTATTTAATTAAGTCAACTTAAAAGTTATTCTTAACATGACATAATTAATTATCAAAATCTAAATTCGCAAAATTTTATTAAAAAAAATTCTTTGTATTATATCGAAAAGCAAGTTGATGATGCCATAAACGTATCGATTGGGTTAGAATCCTTCACTACACTCCCTAAAATATTCTTCTATTTATATATAATTTTTGCATCTAGTTAACTTTTAAGATTTGAATCTTGTTCCATACCCAATAAATCTTTAAAATATTATCCAAAATTTAAGTAAACTATAAGCCTTTTAGTCCAATTCGTTTAATTTAGTTATTACTTGCGAAGTCGCTTTCATTCTTCTTCAAGTGCAAATATATTTACATTCGACTTTATTTATATCATTTTTAATGTTAAGTGGCTATTACTGTTTTAAATTCTAATCATAGCGGAAAAAGAGAATAATTGAGATTATCCCTTTATATCTCCCTTACAAATATCAACAAAAAGCCACTGAGAATTAATTGAAAGAGACAATATTGAAACGTAAAGACTCAAAGGTCTTTAAAAATCTTTTATATGACATCTATTATACACGGAGGCGAATCCAAGATTTGAAGATAGCGGAGAGCCGGAGACACATGAGCGAACTGCTCAATCAGTACTTTTATTTGACTTTAAATTTTAAGGGTTCCAAACAAAATATTTGACCGTTTTTAATATATATACACTAATATATTTGAAAGTTTTGCCGACATTAATGCGGTCCAGTGACTCCTCTTCTCTGAACATAGGTTCGCCTCTAAATATTGTTCTCTGACGATTTTGCTGAAATCAAATCAAAAAAAGATATTAAGGAAACAAAAGAAGAGTTTCTATAGTCTCTTCTTGCTTTCTTTCTTTTTTTCCTTTATTTCTTTTTCAATTCAAAGGATTGGCTATCAACTTGCTAGCAACGAGTGTCGTTCAATAAGCAAATAATTATGAGTGTAGAAGATAAGGTGATAAAATATGTTTCCTCAACTTTATATTAATTTTGGGTTGAAGGGAGATAACAATATTGACAATCTTTATAACCTCAGAAAATTTTGTAAACAAGTCTTAAGAGAGTTACCATAATGGAATTACCACGTAAATTACGGGTTCACGTGAATGTTATAGTTTTAAAAATGAATCTTATTGTCACGACCCAAAATTTAACCATGATCGTGATGGAGCCTATCGTGTTACAAGGCAAGTATATTTCCCAAAATATTACTACTAAATCGATTATAAGAATTTAATAAAACATTTTCAACATTTGAATTTCTCATAAACTAAATCAACTCTAAATATAATTAATATAAAATACGGAACGAGCCCCAAACATCGGGATGTCACTAAGTCATGAGCGTCTAAAACTATGAACTAAGATATATAAATTGTCTAACTGTCCAAAAGAAGAAAGGATAAGAGAAGTAACAAGGTCATGCGGACACTAGCAGCTACCTTGCAATCTCCACAGATAGTCGGCCTGAACTCAACGATCGTCGTGCTCTCACTCACCTGGATCTGCACATAAAGTGCAGGGTGTAGTATGAGTACAACCGACTCAGTAGTAACAGAAATAAATAAGGAACTGAGCAGTAGTGACGAGCTAAGTAAAACAGTCCAATTATTTATTTTCACAATTTGAAAAAAATTTAGAAATAAACAGGTAAATTCCATAACTCAGTAAATGCCACAAAGAAATTTAACAGATAAATGCAGTAACATCACAAATAAATACAATCTCACAGCAGTGTCACTCCATCACTCATCACTCGCACTCGGCACTCAACACACTCAAACACTCAACATTGTGCGCTCACTGGGGGTGTGTACAGACTCCAGAGGGGCTCCCAAATCCCAAGCGCTAAGCACGGACAACTCAAGTGCCATCATATCAATACTTGGATCCGCACGGTCAACTCACGTGCTACGCGGACAACTCACACGCTATGGTATTAATATCCTCACAACTAGGCCCTCGGTCTCACTCAATCATGTACCTCACTAGCCTCACCATCATCAACAAATAAGGGGACACAGCCCACACCAAGTATCACAATATATTACTAGCAAATAATAGAGATAGAGGTACACATGTACAATAATTTCTATGACTGAGTACAAATAGTGTGAGCATGAATAAAGCCTAAACATGATCTTTAACATGAAGGCAAACAAGTTCAACAACAAGTAACTACATAAACACAGATAATGGCTATTAGGCCTCAAGCCTCACGGGACGGACCAAGTCTCAATCCCTCGATGTGCACACCCGTCACCTAGCATGGGTATCACCTCCAAACAGTCACACGATATCAAATTCTCCGGATTTATACCCTCAAAGCCAGAGTTAAAACTGTTACTTACCTCAACAGTGTAAAATCCTACTCCGGGATGCCCTCGTCTCTGGACTCGGTCTCCAAAAGCTCTGAATCTAACCATAATCAGAATAATATTATTAACATGGCTAGAGAATCGAATCCAACAATAAAAACTACAAAAATAGGCCAAAAATCCGAAATCGGCCAAAACTCGGCCCCTGGAACCACATCTCGAAACCATTCAACAATGGCAAAATCAAAACCCTCATCCTCTCGAGTCTAACCATATAAAATTTATCAAAATCGGACTCCGTTTGGTCCCTCAAAACTCTCCAAAACTCAAGCCCTAACTCCCTCAATTTCACTTTGAAATCATCGATAAAATTCCAAAAACGAAGATGGATTCATGAAATATAACCAAAACCGAGTAGAGAACATCTACCCCAATTTCTATGGTGAAAATTGCCTCCACAATCACCCAAATCCGAGCTCCCCAACTCAAAATATGATCGAATGAACAAACCCTAATTTTATATATTTTTTTGCCAACTATGTTGCCTCGTTTCTCGTGCCATATGATCCCAAAAGTTGTATTTTATGACTCCAATGGATTCCTTGTGAAATTCTAGTCAAGTTAGGCTTTTGAATCACTCAATTTGACCTTACAATGAATGAGATATGTAAGTTTTAATATTTGCAAATAGTGCAGATTTTTAAATACGCCGTCAATGGCAATTTCGTAATTAATCTGAAAAATCTAACAATCTTATTCTTAGTAAAATAATTATAAAATCCTCATACGATGTTCAAATTCGATGATTCTTTTTGCTACGGGTCCGCAATTACGATATGAATCTAATGATTCAAGCAAAAAAGAAATCGGAGCTCGTTTGTTCAATATGATATCATTTATGCTTGAAGAAACGACGTCGAAACATAAGAAAAACGAGCGCAACACAACCCAACCTCTCCGAAACTCACCTGAGGCCCTTGGGACCTCAACCAATAATTCCAACAAATTATATATCACTACCCGAACTTAGTCAAACCTCCGGAACACCCAAAACAACACCAAAACACCAAACCAACCTTGAATTCAAGCCTAAAAACTTCTAAACTTCCAACTTTCGCCAATTCAAGCATTATTCTACCACGGACATCCAAATTATATTTTGGACACACTCCTAAGTCGAAATCACCCAACGAATCTAATCGAATCATAAAAATCCAAATCCGAATTTGTTTACTCATAAGTCAACTTCCGGTTGACTTTTCTAACTGAGTTTTCTAACTAAGAGACTAAGTGTTCATTTCACTCCAAGACTATTCCGAACTCAAACCTACCAACTTGATACAACTCAACACAGCTGAACAACATATAAAGAAGTCGAAATGGGGAAAACGGGGCTATAACTCTCAGAACGACTGATCGGGTCGTTACACTTATATATGTATTTAAAAAAATCACTAAATGTCTATAAATATTTAATCGAGCACTCAATCATTATTGTATATCAACTTGTGATCATTGTAATAACCCGTAAAATTTAAATCCTGAATCTGATGTGCAATTTAACACGTGTTTTTGATTTCATAAAACGAAATAAAGAAAGAACATTGACAAAAACACTGGTGTTTGGCTCTAGAGAGGAAAATGGGAACAAAAGTACGTGTTTCATCTTAGAGGTGTAAGGGTCTCTAATTAAGGTGGGAATGTTACTTGCTTTGGCAATATTATGAGTCATCGAGTGCACTTAAAGATGTAGTATAATGGTTGATGAATTAAGTTGAAAATTATATAAGTATAAGATTTCAGATTCAAATTTTAGCAGAGGCAAAAAATAATAGGTGATTTATTTTCATCTATTCAAGTTTTGTGAACAAATTTGTTTAATATTTGTGCTAGTACCTCTAGTAAGAACTAAGAAGTAATATGTAACCATGAAATTAGTCGAGGGGCACACCAAAAATCACGTTTATCAACAAAAAAAAAATCATGGGTCAGGCAAAACGTGTCCACAATCCAAAAAAAGTAAAAATTGGAAATACTTTCCTTTCCTACCATCTTTTATTTTTCTTAAAAAAGAACTAGAATATATGAAGAAGAAATGAATCTCAATTTAGTAGTGTAATAAGTAGAACTACTAAATTTGGCTTAGGAATTAGGAACTTAGTACACTCAAAGCGGTTTAACTTTCTTATGCAACATAATAACAACAATAACATAGTATTATCCCATATCGTGAAGTTTGAGAAGGGTAGTGTGTTGCGGAAGCCAAATGTATATAGTGTGAATAAGTCACAACTACTATACCAAAAATTATGACAGCCACCAAATAATAAATAAGACAATAAAACAACAATAAAGGAAACACCAGAATTTACGAGGTTCGGCTAATTTTGCCTACTCCTCGGACACAACCAATATTTTATTCCACTCCAAAAATACAAGTGAAATAATACTAAAGAGAGAAGATACAAATGCCTTAAACAGATGAGAAGGCAAATGAGAGGTGTGTCTCAATCCTAAACATTAGGCCTTCTTTTATAGGGGAAAAATCCCCTCCAAACTTAACTCCCAACCAATGTGGGACTTTGGCATTTTGCCAAACTTCAACAAATCTCCACCTTGGCAAAATTCCACATTTTCAATTCTCTCTCAATAACAAATTTTGGTTGTGTCTTCATCTTCAATCTTCAGTGTTCAACAATGTTGATCAAATCCAAACAATGTTGAAACTTGACCGCAGTCACCACCTTTGTCAGCATATCAGCAGGATTCTCTGTAGTATGAATTTTCTTCACCGTGACTCCACCTTCTTCTATGATTTCTCGTACGAAATGATACCGAACATCAATGTGCTTCGTCCTTGCATGATAAACTTGGTTCTTCGCTAATTGAATAGCACTTTGACTATCACAAAAAATTGTGATACCTTTTTGTTCAACACCAAGCTCCTTTAGCAATCCTTGAAGCCAAATTGCCTCTTTCACAGCATCTGTAATAGCCATGTACTCTGCCTCTGTTGTAGACAAAGCAACTGTTGACTGCAAAGTAGACTTCCAACTAACTGGTGCCTTTGCAAAAGTAAACACATAACCAGTAGTTGATCTTCGTTTGTCCATATCACCCGCAAAATCTGAGTCACAATATCCAACTACAGACTGATTGTCTTCCTGCTCAAAAACTAACCCGACATCTACAGTATTATGAATATACCGTAGAATCCACTTCACAGCTTGCCAATGCTCCTTCCATGGATTGTGCATATATCTGCTAATAACTCCAACAGCTTGTGAAATGTCAGGCCTTGTGCAAACCATTGCATACATCAAGCTACCAACAACATTTGTGTATGGTACCTTTGACATATACTCTCGTTCAGCTTCATCCATTGGCGACATAGTAGTACTTAGCTTAAAATGGGAAGCAAGTGGAGTACTAACTGGCTTAGTCTTGTCATCTATGCCAAAACGTTGAAGTACTCTCTTCAAATATTCCTTTTGAGATAAACAGAGTTTCTTTGAACGTCTATCTCTAATTATCTCCATGCCAAGAATTTTCTTTGCCTCACCCAAATCCTTCATCTCGAACTCCTTCTTCAGTTGAATCTTCAACTTATCAATTTCTTCCAAATTCTTGGAAGCTATCAACATATCATCAACATATAGGAGAAGATATACAAAGGAACCATCTTTAAGCTTGTGCAAATACACACAATGATCGTATTTGCTTCTCTTGTACCCTTGCCGCAACATAAACTCGTCAAATCGCTTGTACCATTGTCTAGAAGATTGTTTCAATCCGTACAACGATTTTTCAAGTTTGCACACCATATTTTCTTTTCCAGCAACTTTGAATCCTTCTGGCTGAGTCATGTAGATTTCCTCCTCCAAGTTTCCATGTAAAAACGCAGTTTTTACATCCATCTGAACTAGTTCCAAATCCAATTGTGCTACCAAAGCCAACATAATTCTAATGGAGGAATGTTTTACAACTGGAGAAAACACTTCATTGTAATCAATTCCCTCCTTTTGAGCATATCCTTTGGCCACCAATCTTGCTTTGTAGCGAACATCTAATTGGTTAGGAAATCCTTCTTTCTTTGCAAATACCCATTTGCACCCAATTGCTTTCTTTCCCTTCGGGAGATTGGCCAATCTCCATGTATGATTCTGATGAAGGGACTGTATTTCATCATTCATGGCAATCCTCCACTTATCTTCTTCTGAACTTTGGACAGCGTCTTTGTAAGTAGTAGGAACATCATCAGCTACAATTGAGGTTGCACAAGCAACCGTCTCTATGAGACGAACAGGTTTCGTTATTGTTCTTTTTGGCCTGCTGGTTGCTATTGATTCAAGTTGTTGTTGAGATTCCTGAGTTGGAATCTCCTCTACTGGCTCTCCTTCCAGAGGGTAATCTTCATTTGTTTCCTCCTCTGCTTCTTGTGTAGGAAAAATAAATTTTCCCTCAAACTCCACCTGCTTAGAAGCACCTTCATTTTGTTTGGTATCTTCTGTTACCTTATTTACCATAGCAAATTCATCAAAGGTAACATCTCTGCTGAACATTACTTTCTTTGTCATAGGACACCATAAGCGATATCCTTTGACTCCAGAAGTAATTCCCATAAAAATAGCCTTCTTTGCCCTTGGATCCAATTTTGACTCCGTCACATGATAATATGCAGTTGAGCCAAACACGTGCAAAGAGTTATAATCTACAGCAGCTTTTCCGTACCATTTTTCAAATGGTGTTTTGCCATCAATAGCAGCAGATGGTAGACGATTAATGAGGTGGCATGCATATGTAATTGCCTCAGCCCAAAATTCTTTGCCCAAGCCAGCATTGGACAACATACACCGTACCTTCTCCAGCAAGGTCCGGTTCATACGTTCTGCCACTCCATTCTGTTGTGGTGTATGTCTAACAGTGAAGTGTCGGATGATGCCATCATTTTCACAGACCTTATTGAAATGATCATTTTTGTATTCACCTCCATTGTCTATGCGAATACACTTGATTCTCCTGCCTGTCTGATTCTCCACCATCATCTTCCATTTGAGAAAAATTCCCAACACTTCATCTTTGCTCTTCATTGTATACACCCATACTCTTCGGGAAAAATCATCAACAAAGGTTACAAAATAGTGCTTCCCACCCAATGAAGGTGTTTTGGAAGGACCCCAAACATCAGAGTGTACATAATCCAAAATGCCTTTAGTATTATGGATCGCTGTACCAAATTTAACCCTTGTCTGTTTCCCTTTAACACAATGCTCACAAAACTCCAAGTTGCAAGCCTTTACTCCTTTTAACAATCCTTGATCTGATAGAGTTTTCAAGGATTTTCCTCCAGCATGTCCCAAGCGCATGTGCCATAGCTTGGTTGCTTCTGCCTCTTTGTCGTCACTGGATGTTACTGTCGCTGTCCCAATAACTGTACTGCCACGATAGCGGTACATATTATTATTCTTCCGATTAGCCTTCATTACCACTAGTGCACCGGAGCATACTCTCATCACTCCATTTTCTGCAATGATTTTGAACCCTTTTGATTCTAGGGCTCCCACAGAGATGAGATTCTTCTTCAAATCCGGTACATATCGAACATCTATCAATGTTCTGATCATTCCATCATGGTTCCTTAATCGTATTGAACCAATGCCATATGAGGTAAGAGGGTTGTTATCCGCTGTGTGGATGACTCCATATTCTCCTTCTTGAAATTCCACGAACCAGTCCCTGTTGGGACACATATGATAGCTACAAGCCGAGTCCATCAACCATATGTCTGATGATGTTGATGACTCTGTTGTAACTAATGAGAAGTCTGAATCATCACAATCAGCTACATTTGAATCCATAATAGCCTTTCCATTGTTATGTTTGGCCTTATTCTTCAACTTCGGACAGTCTTTCTTCCAGTGCCCTTTTTCTCGACAAAAGGCACATTCATCTTTGCTGGGTCTGGATCTTGACTTGGATCTTCCCTTCTTTGTCCTCGTTTGATTTTGAGGACGACCCCTCACAAACAGTGCTTCTCCTTCTCCGCCCTTCTGTTTTTCTCGCTTTCTTTGTTCATAGCTGTACAAAGCTGAACAAACTTCTCTGAGAGAAATTTCGTCATTTCCATGGAGTAGAGTAGTTTCAAGGTGCTCGTACTCATCAGGAAGTGACGCCAACAACATTAAGGCCAAGTCACCATCATCATAAGTTGTATCCATATTTTGCAAATCTGTGACCAACTTATTGAAACTGGTGATATGTTCATTCATCGTGGTACCAGGAACATAGGTGAAGTGAAACAGTCTCTTCTTCATGTACAATTTATTTTGACTGTTTTTCTTCAAAAATTTATCCTCCAGTGCTTTCCATAATTTACTTGCAGAAGTTTCCTTTGTGTATGGATATTTCTGCTCTCTAGCAAGGTAGGATCGAATGGTACCGCAAGCAACACGGTTGATAATTCTCCAATCTTCTTCTCCAATAACATCTGGTTTCTTTTCTTCAATGGCCAGATCTAGCCCTTGTTGAAAAAGGACATCTAGAACCTCGCCTTGCCACATCCCAAAATGTCCGGACCCGTCAAAAATTTCTACCGCAAATTTCGCATTTGACACAATTCTTGTCATAAGCGAAGATGCCAATGATGACGTATTATTGACACTTGATGTAGATTCTTCTTGTTTATTGTCTCCCATATTTGACACAAATATTATTTAATAGCTGACGACACAAATCAAGATTATTTCCTTTCTGATGTAGAAGATCAGACTAAGCTGCAACTACAGAGCATACTCAGACAGAACCTTGACTCAGTTACCAAGATAAATCTTTTCTGATGTGGAAGATCAGACTATGCTGCAACCACAGAGCATACTTAGACAGTACCTTGGCTCTGATACCAATTGTTGCGGAAGCCAAATGTATATAGTGTGAATAAGTCACAACTACTATACCAAAAATTATGACAGCCACCAAATAATAAATAAGACAATAAAACAACAATAAAGGAAACACCAGAATTTACGAGGTTCGGCTAATTTTGCCTACTCCTCGGACACAACCAATATTTTATTCCACTCCAAAAATACAAGTGAAATAATACTAAAGAGAGAAGATACAAATGCCTTAAACAGATGAGAAGGCAAATGAGAGGTGTGTCTCAATCCTAAACATTAGGCCTTCTTTTATAGGGGAAAAATCCCCTCCAAAATTAACTCCCAACCAATGTGGGACTTTGGCATTTTGCCAAACTTCAACATAGTGTGTACGCAGGACAAAAAAGTGTAGTATTTAATTATTTCTTGCTTAGTTAAATGCAAAATGATGGAGGATCAATTAACTTCGAAATATAAATCAACAAAGACCATAACTTAAATTAAGTGTGTGTTGTATGTATATATGTTTGCTACTTTTGGCTTATGAGTATAAATTAAATGCATTAACGGCGGATAAAATAAAGCAATTTGCATAATATAAGGACGAATATGAACTAATTCCTTTTGTAAAATAGTGTTTTGCATGAGGGAAAACACTATTTACCAATCTCCGAACTTCACGTGCTGCAAATTTGCTCCCATGCAATAGAAAAAGTATAAAAGGACTTTTACTTGCAGTACTAAAATCAAAAGCCAAAGCCAAAATTTTAAATTTATGAGTTTTAAATGCTAAGACATATAATGAGTTCGAGGTAAATTATTTATACATATAAATAAAACGACGAATAAAATTAAGTGATTTCCGTAGTAGGGGGATAAATTTGGTTTTTTCTATATCTATGAACTTACATGCTGCAAAATTCGGTCACATGAAATAGAAAAGGATTTCTACTTGCAGTAAGAAACATGGATTGAGGTAAAGTATGAACTATGAAGAATGGATTCTAGTGAAATAACTTTTGCTTATACTTTATATTTGAATTAGAAATCAATTAAATAAGTAAAAATATTTAATTACGAACCTACTAAAAAAGAACGACCTATTAATTCACAATAAATTCAAAACTTATAAACTTCAAATCATGATGCTGCAGCTAATAAAAAAAATGCCAGACCCAAATGTGAAATATTCTTAGATTTAAGGTAGGTGTCATTCTTTTAAATCTCTGAGTCATTGTAATTATTTCAACGAAATAGCTTCAAATTTGATTAAATTGTACGTACGTCATCTGTTAAGAGAATATATTATTCGTTTATTTTATTGTAAGTCAGAAACACACCTCAGCACGTGTCGGACTGATATATAGAGTATATATTTTTTTAATAAACCAAATGTCTGAAAACATTGTGTTGATGAAAGTTGGATTCAAAAGTTTTTCCTACTTACCAATTAAATTATGTGAAGCTTCTCATATAAAAGTAAACCATTACAAACGAACATTTCATATTTTTTATTTAAATAAATAACTTCATTATATGAAGCGCATGAGACATGTTATTAGACTATGAACATCGGTTATTACTGTATATTAACTTGAAATCGCTATAAAACCATAGACTTTAAATTTTAAATTCGCCTCTCAATACCCATAATGTATTGGTCGAGTTAGTGAGTTTGAACCTAGAGGGGTTGCTCTGATGGTAAGCAACCTCCACTTCCAACCTAAAGGTTGTGAGTTCGAGTCTCCCCAAGAGCAAGGTGAGAAGTTCATGGAGGGAAGGATGTCGGGGGTCTATTTGGAAACAGCCTCTCTAGCCCAGAATAAGGGTAAGGTCTGCGTCCACACTACCCTCCTCAGACCCCACTAAGTGGGATTATACTGGGTTGTTGTTGTATATTGGTCGAGTTAGTGGCAAACTAAAGAATGACGTCGTAGAAAATAAAATATTAGTTGGTGTTAAGGCAATAATTGTAACCCTATCTTTTACTTCATATCTTCTTCCCTTTGTGCAAGACACCACGACCATATTGGCAACAATTGCAGTCAGACGCTACTTCCACTCCCTCGTTTCCTTTTCCTTTTTCTTCTCTTCTTTCTACTTTACCTCAAGACCTAAGCTTTTATCCGAAAACCACGTCTTCTTTTGTCCTTTAAACAATTGCTTTAATTTATTTAATTCAAAGTGTCAATAATACCTCGCAGTTTTACAATAATTCAATCTTTGGATATGTGGAGATTGGAGATTCACCAAAAGAACCATCCTTTTGCTTACTTTCTTTCAAGTTTGACCATCTTTTCCATGATAATAGTCGTACTTTATAAACTTCCAAAGGTCTTGATTAGCCAATAGCGCACCTTCTGAATAATAATTCTGGTACTCCAATCCATGTCAATCAATATAAAGTTCACAATAATGTCAAAAACCGATTCAAGTGGTTAATCTTAATGAACATAAGATTAAGTCGATGTATTGTTAGGAACTCACATTTTTCAAGTGGGACGTAAGAGAGCACTTTGGTACATATTCTTTTCATAAAGAAGATTCTCCTAGGTACCCCTACATTCTATACATAAATATAATTTTACAATTCTATATTCCTAATTCCACAATTCTCCCCCCACCCCCAACAAACCAAAAGGAGACGTTACCAACACAACATGTAAAAAACAAACAAAAGGAGATGTTACCAACACAACATGCAACATGCAATATGGAAAAGGTTGGCAATTTGGCACGTAAAGACTTAGCTTTCTTTGCTTTTTGATGCATAAGATTTTTTAATGCAAAAGATGTTGGCAATGTGATTGATCATACCATATTGATATTTATTTATGATGTAAAATCATGGGTTAGATCAAGCAGAATACTAAATTAAAAAGACTAAGGACCTGTGAAAATTCAATTGAACCACTGGTATATTTAAGTACAGTATGTTGATATTTTTGTACATCACCAATACGATCAAAATTTAACCACATTGCTAATTTAAAAAGACTAATAACATGTGAACAATTAATGGAATCAATTCTAACTTTATGTACACTATGTGTTACGAAATCAATACGGTCTGATCAATCACATCACTAATTTAAAAAGACAAATGGTCTGTGAACATCTAATGGAACCATTTGTAACTTCAAGTACACTATATGTTAGTATATTTTTAAATAAAACCATCTCCGTCAAGATCAATCAGATTAGTATTTTGGAAAGAATAATCGCTAGTGAATATTTTGATGGAATCAATTGCAACTTCAAGTACACAATGTGTTGATAGTTTTTATAAGAAATCATCAACACGCACATTACTAATCTAGAAAGACTAATGACGTGAACATTTAATGGAACAATTGTAGCTTTAACTACACAAGGATGACGTACCTCATAATATTCGTGTGCCTAAACTAGGCACTACAAATATTTTTGCCCTGAGCTAGCTATCAACCTTTAAAGTGCTTAAAATCCACAAGTAGAGGAATTTTCAATTCAGTAGTGACAAGTTTGGTGCACTACCAATGGGAGAGCACCTAAAGAACAGAACAGCAGAAAAATGTAAAAAAGAAATGTAGGATAACCCCCATTGCATTGCCGATGGTCAGGCGCAAAACTACGATACCTACATACATCACTCGGTTGGGGAAATTTCTAAAACGTAGAACGTAGATTCTCATTGAATCAACCAGCGCGCAAAAACTTATGTACTTCTAATTTACATACCTCTGTTAACAAAATGTAGAACCAAACGAAAGATATAATATACAGCCATCATTTCTCTGACAAGAATTATTATCATGGATCACGGCGATAACAGAGTCATCAACTATGAGAGACGAATAGCAAAAGGAGAAATACAGTCTCTTTGAGTCGGCCACCTGTTCACTTTGGTTGTCAATCTGTCATATGCATAACCATAGATGTTTTTGCAAGGAATTAGTATCCATGACTATGAGCATAGATGGGGAATAAGTATTATCTCAAAGAAAAACGATACATTTTTTGAATATTCCAAAATATTAAGATATATCAGAACAAATTAAACCAACTCAAGAACATTTGAGCTCATCAAAAGCAGACAACTAACAGAAAGTAGCAACAAATAAAAGGGGACTCTGTCCCAATTTACTTTTCCTAGAAGCAAGTGATGAGTAGGTCCAGGTGACTAGGCCACTTCATCTAAAAAGTGGAAGGCTTTACGAGTAATTAATTAACAAATTCTGTACACAGATGAAATCCAACAGATTTTGTCCCCATCTGCTGATCAGAAAATGGGTAGACAATGAAAATTGTGTGAAAAGGATTTATCTATATAACCAGAAAAGCAGCAGTTACTAGTGCACACTTGTGACTTACAATAGAAGTGCTCTCAAAGAGGTTGAGTTTGTGCAAATAAACAATGAAGGCAGTAAGTGAACTATTCATTAGATCAAAACCCTTTATTGCTGTCATTTTTCTTCAATTTGGGCTAGCAGGCATGGATATCCTCACCAAAATGGCATTGAATGAAGGGATGAGCAACTATGTATTTGTTGTGTACCGCCACGCAGTAGCCACTCTGGCTATTGCTCCTTTTGCAATAATTCTAGACAAGTATATATCTCTCTCTCTTCCTCCCTCCCTATGTTCAATTGACGTGTTTGCAACCTCAATTCTAGTCTAGTTACCAGTAGGACAAAGACATACAAAAAGTGTCTTTCTTTTTATTCCCATAATTCTAGCGAGAATGAATGACAAGCTAAATGTTTCTTAACAGGAAAATAAGACCAAAGATGACTCTCTCAATATTCACTAAGTTGGTACTTCTTAGCATACTGGAGTAAGTCTCCAACACTCAAAATTTATTTTTTTCCATGGAGTCAGTATCTAACATAAACATGTTTCTCTTGACCAATAGGCCAGTCATCGACCAGAATCTCTACTCTATTGGCCTGAAATACACAACAGCAACTTTTGCAGCTGCAATGTGCAACATACTTCCCGCCATTACTTTTATAATGGCCTGGATATTCAGGTAAATTATATGCTTTTTTCATTCTACAGATATAATCACATATGAACACCAGCAAAGATAAACTGACAAGGAAAACCAACATGGATTCTCCAAAACAACCAAATGACGATATTAAATGTGTTTGCACATAATCTCTTTATCCTAGGCTTGAGAGGGTGAAGCTTACAAGCATTCGCAGCCAAGCCAAAATAATCGGGACTGTCGCCACAGTTGCAGGAGCCATGATCATGACGCTGGTACGAGGTCCAGTCATTGAACTATTTTGGACAAAAGGAAATTCCAGTCATGAATCTCAAAGTGGTGGGTTAAATCTAAGCCATGCTATCAAAGGTTCCCTCATGATAACAATTGGGTGCTTCAGTTGGGCAGCATTCATGATTTTGCAGGTAACGATAGAACTTAGTTAGAGATAAGTTACTAGGAAATAAGCCACATATCTGACTCTAGTATGATATGCATAGGCAATCACACTGCGGACCTACCCTGCAGAGCTCTCACTCACTGCTTGGATATGCTTGTTGGGAACAGCTGAGGGAGCTATAGTAGCGATGGTAATGGAGAGAGGAAAAGCTGCAGTGTGGGCCATAAAATGGGACACTAAGTTTCTTGCAGCTGTATACAGTGTAAGTCAAACTTATGAGCAAGAGTAGATTAAATTTTCTTAGAACACAAGCATACAAGAAAAATTAAAAGTAACCATTCTTTAAATGTTTATCCATCCTATGTACCATATTCTCCAATTCTGTACCATATTGTTTATCCATTGTATGCACCATATCGCCCAGCTCTGTGCTACTCTATGTGACAAAACTTGTTAACTAGATGCTCTACAGCTTATGCACATCAATGTTCCTAACTACTGTAGCATGAAACTTTACTTCTGCAACATGAGAGAAATGAGAAAACAAATGTAGACGCATAGCTTTTCCAATCACTCATGAAGTTAAGCCTCTGCCAAAAGCTTCTCACTTTCCATGTCACAATACAGGGAATATTCTGTTCAGGGCTCGCGTATTACATCCAAGGAGTAATAATGAAAGATAGGGGCCCTGTTTTCGTCACAGCTTTCAATCCATTAAGCATGGTTATTGTAGCTATACTGAGTTCATTCATTCTACGTGAACAAATGAACCTGGGAAGGTAATTCTTAATTTCTTATAACACCTAAAGCTCTTATAAGTTACGACCAACACAAAACTAATGTAACACTTTCTACAGGGTACTTGGTGCTGTTGTGATCGTTTTAGGCCTTTACATTGTCCTGTGGGGTAAAAGCAAGGATCAAAAATCTCCATCAGCCGATGAACAAGCAATACCAACACAGGAAACGACACATGAAAACAAAATTGACAAGGAAAATTTAAGTCAGACAATTATCCACATCAGTCCATCAAGAGGAACAACTGTTACCAAAGATGAAAGAATATAATGATTTTCTCGTCGGGGCTATATCTTCCAAATTCCAAAAGGAAGTCGGGCTACAGAGCAACCTTTTTATCTTAAGAAATGAGCTCCTCTTCAGCTTCATCTAAGAATTAATAGTTATTAGTTAAAGATGGTTTATGTATGAAAAGGAGTTTCTTTCTGGCATAAGGCAAGGAAAAAGAATCTCAAGTCATGTGCCCAAAATTTGGGCCAGTTAAACAACCATTTTTTGCAAACTTCTGTCAGAACTATAGAATGACCAAACTATGTTAAGCCAACAGGCTTTTTCTTATGGTTTGTTAAACAGATATTAACAGCAATAATCATGCCCAGATATGAAAATAAGGTGGATCCTGAACTTAAGATCTAAAATACCGAAGTTCTATCTGAAAATATTTCCTCTGGTAAAGATCAGTGTCTAAAAGACTTGGACCAGTCAGTCTTAGCAGTTATTCCATTGTATGGGTCAGGCCAATTTGGACAAATTGACATTACGCTACATTTCAAATACTACTCAATAACCAATCACACACCTACCATTGATGGCCATAGATGTCTTCGCCCCAAAAGAGAGAAAAACAATGGAAAACGAAGGGCACTAAAGGCCTTTAGAGGGATATATTCGTGCATCAAAATCAGAAGCATATAATTAATAGCACCATTGCTTGATTACTATAGTATGAGAAACCTTGTGCATATTCTTCCATATGTCTTCTATGTTAACCATCTGTGCAAGGGCTAGGTACAGACCTCTTCTTGATAAGCAGGACTTGTTACAAACTAAATGCTGACCATGTAATTGAAACCCGGGTCGGAGTTTGGGGGGGGGGGGTATGAATGTAGGGCAACCCAAATTACTGAACCAGAGATGTGGGACAATGGAGTCTGAAACTTGCTCAATTTAGGGTCCTCACCAATTTTTGACCAGCCTTCGACCTTCCAACGGTATCGAAAAGTGAGTCATGAACCTAAAACTAATTATCTCACTTGTTTAACAGGACAAAACTATCTCATCCCTTCCAGACATCACAAGTTGTTACGGGAACGAATAGCATGCCGAGATGATGAATTATTTAAAAATCATAACCATATCAAGCATACTCAAAGGCATACTATTGACACTTGCTTGAAACAAATATTGCAATTTGAAGATTGAAACTTACACCATTAAGCACTTTGAGCCACAAAATTTTCAAGTACTAAAGTTTCGGTTTTATCAATATAAAAATGAGGTATCTATTGTTCATAAATGTATGTGACAAACTTCCATGTTTAGACGTCTCAAAAGATTGACACGTTTCTAATAAGAACTAAAACATCCTTCCATACGATGTTCACCAAATAAAGATTCAAATTAATGAACTAATGCACTCTAATCTTTAATGTCATATTTCTTCCTATAAACTAACTTTTCGACTTGTACCAAAACAACTACTTTGCATCAATCCAAACTAGTTGGGATCAGCTATATGATCCTCAATACTCATTTCGCTTCATTTGAAAACTTTTCAACTACTATATTAATATTTTCTTTAATTACTTCCAATATAGTTTGATATACACATCAAACTAACATTTTAAATTCCACGTCAAGGAGACCATGTCAAATAAATGGGACGAGTGAGTATCATTTGTATCTGTGAAGTGAAAAGGTGTTTGATCTTTGTCTTCAATGTGTAGAGGCACTCATCTAAATTCTTATGTTCCACATTTATACTTACCCTAATCTCATCACCAGCTTATCTTTTTTCCTTGGTCCTAGCTTATTTGATTCTTTCGGCCAAGTTCACAAAGTATTGCCATCTCTAAGAGATCTTATTACAATAATTGACGGTTTTACATTGTCTTAGCCTAAACATGACATCCATTTAGCAGCGTACTACAGTTTTAACAATTGATTACTCCCTCTGTCCCGTTTTATGTGGTACCCTTTCTTTTTTAGTTTGTTCCAAAAGGAATGCCAATTCAATATTCAGAAATAATTTAACTTTAAACTTTCCATTTGTCAATTATAGCTACACAAATGTTTATGGCTTGTTTTAGACCAGAAGTTTCAAAAAGCATTTTTTTAGAACTCTGCTAGTAAGACACTGCCACATAAATTGGGAAGGAACGAGTATTATTTTCTTATAAGGACAGTTTTAAGAATTATTTTAAACATTTCTAAAATAGTTGTAATTTTAAACATGTATCTAGCAGTAAGAGCACATTCAAAATTTTATTTTCTTTGTTTGCTTCTCTCTCTCTCTCTGGATAGCGTTTTTTATTTTGATGATAAGGTAGAAAGAGGAACATCTTCCATATAAGAGATCCAATAGTGAGTCAAAATCAGATTACAAGAGCCCTCCTACACCATAGAAAGAGATTTTTCAAACACCTAGATTTGAATTTCTTTCTTTTCTAAGTGCCCGTTTGGACATAAAAAAATTCTTTTTTTTCAAAAAATTTTCACCTCTATTCAAAATAAGTGTTTGTTCATAAAATTTCCAATTTTTCACTTGAAGATGCATTTTGAAAATTTTCGGAAATTTGAAAAACTCAAAAAACATATTTTTCAAAATTTTCACTCAAATACTTAAAAAACTTCGAAACAACTCAAAATTTCAAATACCGTTTTCAGTTGAAAAAAAATTTCATCTTTTTTTGGAATTTTACAATTCTTATGTCCAAACCCCACTAAGACAAGTATTATTTTCTTATTTTTCTTGCTTTTAAAATATGGCTAGGGTGATGGGAAAAGAAATGTTGAGGCATATGGAAAAACATGAATCCAAAACATAGGCAGAGATCATGGTTCACCGAATAGTGGCAAATTTGTCCATTTTTCAATTAAGAAACTAAAATCATAAGAGTTATCTCATCCATTATCGATGTCTTTAATCACTTTCACCACATAGTCGAATTTGTATTTTAAAAGTTGCATTTTTAAGGGTCACCACGTAGTCGAATTTGTCTCTAATCACTTTCACCAACATATTGTGTATCTCTTTTCAACATACTATCTCTAATGACTTCACCACTTTAAATTATACCAAAATCTTGTACCAGCATGTTTCCTTTGCAGTCACCACCTTGGAACCACTCCCAACTTTGCCCATGTAAATTTAAAGCTTCTGCGGACATGACAAATTAATTTGACTTAATAAACAAATTTGGTGAATATTCACTTTGAGATCTTTAAACTGGCTAGGCCGGGAATGCCAGTGGATCAGCCATATTAGCACCATCCTACATCCAAATAAAAAAGAAACATATCTAGATTTTGTAGGTTAAATGGTTGGCACGTTATTCCGATTTCTAATAAATAAGAGAACTCCTACTCACTTCAAAATATATATCCATACGAGTGGCATCATGAACATTGGTATCTTCCTATATAACAATTGGCTGAATATATTTTCAGGAAGTTATACACCGTCAGGCAAACATAATGTAGAAAACAAAATCATAAGTTATGCATATGCACGTTGTGAAGGACTAGTATCATGAATTCGTTCAGTATTTTTCCCAGAGTACCAAAAAACCGCTCTAGATCAACCATGGTTTATATAGGGCCATGAAGTATTAAAGAGCACATATTTATATGATATTGTAGGCAGAGATGCAGGCACGTCTTTTGCATAATACCTTGCATATGGATTCCTCTTTATGACAGTCGCCTGACCTCATCCTTCCCATATATACGCTGAAGTTCACGTGTCGCAGCTAGAAAAGATTCTGAAGACAGGAAAAAGGCATTAAAATTGTATAACCAATGCTAACTTAATTAAAAAATAAACATTCTAGAATATGAAACAGCTCAGTTCATTGATTTAAGGCACCTTTCCAGATGCGAAATGATTTTTGGTTAATAGACGATCCAGTAATTGTCTGAATAACTTCAAATAATAAATCCTGAGGTGTGTTCCTGAGCTCCTGAACAATCCCATAGATTGTCTTCCCATTTTCAAAGTATATATGATTATTAGGGTGTTTTGTCTTACAACCGGCATGGCGCTCAAACTCATAAGCATTAATTGCCTACACATAGAAGTTACACCACATTTAATCAGTAAATTGTACAGCAAGTTAGTCCTGCAATAACGAAAATTGGCACCAAATGTACCTTGGAAAAGTTACATGACTGACAGCTACAGAGGTAACCAGAACCTTTTATAATACCACGGAGCTCCTTCTACCATGCAAAGGAAGAATAATGTCATATACTGAGCATCACAGTTTCAAAGATAAGACTCATAAAAAGTAAAGTTTACCTCTCTAGACCAAGCTATATACTTGACAGATACTCCATCTAACATACCAGTTGAGAGCAAGCTTCTCACATTTGAAGGGAAGCTGTTCGAAGGAGGCTTTTTAGCTGCTTTCTGCTCCTCCTTTTTAGAAATAACTTCCTTATTGCCAGCCATTTGAGTAGCACTTGTAACTGTATCGGCATTTGACTCAACCAATCGCTTTCCAGTCATAATATCCGATTGTTGGCCTGAAGACTGACTCATTAATAAGTCATAACTGCAAATCAGCCTTCCAGAAGAATTTATATCGTCATCATCATTGAATCCACCAAAAGATATGATATTGCTTTCTCCCCTGCCAAAAGATTGGCTCATTGACAAATTATTCTTTTCAACTTTGCTATAGGTCTGACTCACTGATATTGTATTGTCATTGACTCTGCTGTAGCAGTGGCTCATGGGTGGATTGGTGTCAGCGACCTTACTAAGAGTTTGGCAAATTGAAGTAATATTGCTATCATCATTATTGAATGACTGACCCATTGATATAGCAGTATTATTGTCCTTGAATGAGTGACTCGCTGATATAGTGCTATCATCCTCTCTGCTAAAACTTTGACTCAGCATGGTAATATTGCTTTCATCTTTACAGAAAGGGTGACTCACTGATAGTGAGTTGCCCTCCACTTTGTTAAAAGGTTGACCCATAGATATGAAGTTGTTATCCTCCCTATTAAAGGTGTCCCCTAATGACATCATATGATCATCGCCTCCGTTAAAAGAGAGCCCCATAGCTATGCAACTATCCTCAGCCTTAGTAAAAGCATGATCTGTTGACATTGCATTGCTGATCACTCTGGTGTAGGTATCACCCATTGACACAGGCATGAAATTCTCAGCCTCCTTCACCTGGTTGACTTTGACCTTTCTGATACCACCATAGTTAAGACCTGATCTAGGATCCTCCATTGAATGGGATATGGATAAACCAAATGAGGAATCACTTCCAAATGAATCTTCCATCACCTTTCTAGACACATTAACGTTGCCAATGCCAACGGATGGAACACTTCTGTCATCAAAGTTGACCGATCTTGCACTTTCATCATCAAAGTGCCTCTCTGCATATTGGCCTGGAACTGAGTGGAAACCAGAAGTGTTCATCCACGGAGCAATATTGGAACTTAAAAGTCCAGTGAACGAACTATGATTAGGTACTTCAGTGGCTTGCTTCTTGTTGGGAAGCAATTCAGGCTCGACACCATCCATGAACCATTGATGGGAACGTTTAGGCTCAAGCGTGGAGCAGTTATCATAAGCCATTTCATATGGAATCGCTTTGCCACTCAGAACTGCAAGATCTGCAAGGAGTACAACAAAAAGATCTGAGGAAAGCATTCTTATTGAAACTATAATCTAGTTACCAAAGGGGAAATGCAAGGTTAATCAATAGTGAATTATATCCCTTTCCAACTTTCCTTTTACGACTCAGCTTTTATTTGAGATCAAGGATATAAGACAGAACATTTAGCAAAAACTTATGAAATTAACTTGAATATTAAAAACTTTAAGG
The DNA here is from genome assembly GCF_000715075.1 of Nicotiana tabacum. Taxonomy (NCBI): domain Eukaryota; kingdom Viridiplantae; phylum Streptophyta; class Magnoliopsida; order Solanales; family Solanaceae; genus Nicotiana; species Nicotiana tabacum. The sequence continues at coordinate 21,553,575 of NC_134089.1, read as the reverse complement.
AACCTAAAACTTAATTCAGAGATGTGTTGAATCAATGATAAATCTTAAAAACAGTCCAATACTACTAAGCTACTAGCTTATCAATATCTACCTCTCCAAGCTTGAGACGAGTTGTAAACCATAATACTAGCTTATGGATCTACCTCTCCAAGTTCGAGACAATTGTAAACTGTAGTACTAGCTTGTAGGGTATCAACAATACAATGACAGCGTCAACAACTGCTTGAGACAAGTTGTAAACTATAATAATGGCTTATCAAGTATCTACTCTCCAAGTTTGACACTCTGAAGTCTGAATCAATCTCCTTCTCCCTAAAATGATACTCTGTTCATCAGTTGCACGAGATTACAATTCCAAGAATTTGGTATAATGCTTGGGAAATCTTAACATAGTGCTTAAAATTCAAGCCCTGCCCCCTAAAGATCTTAGTTCTAGTTCATGAAAGCATAATGACCAACCTAAGCTTATCTAAGGGGAATGAACTACGAACATTAAGAATTTTTTTGATAAAAAACAATATGATTCGACAATGGGAGTACCACATCTACAGTTGATCTAATCTGATGATACTTCCTGAGACCAATTTGATTAATATTTTCATAGTCAAGCAAGTACGTGGAGAAGGGATAATGACCTAAGTTGCTCCATGAAGACTAGACCCCCCCCCCCCCCCATTTTTGTGCTATTGCCTGATATTCATTTTGACCTAAATTGACATCAAATTCCGATTATGAATTGTAGTTGATTCGGAAGTGAGGATGAAAGACAAATTGGATAAATAAAAATTGTTGTTTATTTATCTTCATTACAGAAACTTATTATTAACAAGCAAACGCAGTATCGGTATCCCTAAAATGCACAATTGTGTCAAAGAATGTGTCCTATAATAATTTAAATAACTAAAAAGGTGGGTGTTCCATAAAATAGACGAACGAACATCATAAACTAGAGTGGAAAACAAAGCAGACCGCGATTGACCTATGAGACCACTTCACTGTGGGTTCATTTCCCAGCAATATGATTCCTCCTAGTTCCTCCTAATAGCAAAATACCTTGTGCATTGATTCTCATATAACATGCAACACTAATAGAAATTCACAATGCATGAAATTTATTTTTATGACCGAGAAATCCGTCTGAGAAGAACCTTTAGGACCAACCGCAACCTTCTAAATCGGGGATAATGGGCCGCCCCTCCACCCTTCTCCACTTAAATACCGGGCTTAGTTTGCATGGCGCAGGGCTCAAATATGTGACCTAAGTCACGAGTTCCTCAACCTTTGGCAACTAAACTAAGCCCCAAGGACCAAAAAGAATGAATTTTATCATTGGCAAAACCAATTTATGCACTCTCCTCTCTGCACGAGCTTCTCACAGTAACAAATAAGCACCTTTCACGTAGTCAAACCACTCATTGCAACTGCAACAACGTTAAAAGCACCAAAAATTACAGTCATTCACTTAGCTAAAATTTATTAAACTCTAATTTGTAACAAATGCTCAAACAATTTTGCATCAATTTCTCTGAAACCAAACAAAACTCTAACATTTTCAATTCAATGCACTTCAGTTCATCAAACGTTCACATAAATGGAACCCTAACCCTAGCACTCCGGCATGCAGTGGCGAAATATACAGATATAAGCATTACATACATAGGTATACGATCGGAGTATTTTCAGTGTACCGGCTCCAACGAAGTCTGATCGGAAAATTTGAACGGGATTTCACCGGCGAGTGTACGGAAAAAGGTAACCGGCGAGATCTATAAAAGGTGAAGGGAGTAGAAATATATACGATGGTGGGATGCACGATTGAGGATGACGGGTAAGAGATCTGGACCGTCAACGTTTGACTTTGTTTGAATCAACGGTTATATTTGAGAGATTGAGAAGAAGGAGTGTTGTATTGAGGAGATGAGCAACAAGGAATAATTGCCCCTGAACTGTACCTGGGGCATACGTGGCACTCGAAAGGGTGGGCCTGATACATGAAATAACGGACCCACAATATGATTTGTCTTTTAAGAAGACTTCAACTTAAAGAGAAAAAAGTTTTGAGTTTTTGACCCAAACAAGTTTTGGGGAAAATCTAATTCTATTCTTATTGTATTATTTTGGACATATATAATTCTTAAATTTATAAAAAGTAAGCATTTTTAGTCCAATTAATGAATTTTTAAATCGAAGTATATTTAACATACCAACTCCGATCAAAAAATTAAAATGAAATTTAATCATCGAGGATACGAGAGAAGCTAATCGGTAAGGTCTATAAAAGGTGAAAGGAGAAGAAACATATATATTGGCGGATACACGATTGAGGATGATTGTTGAGAAATCTAAACCGTTAATATCGACTTTATTCAAATGTACAATGTACATTTGAGAGACTGAGAAGAGGAAGAATGTTGTATTGGAATTAAAACAAAATAGACAAATAATCACTTTATAGGCCGTTATACACGATCTATAGTAAACCTGTTAATCGGATCAGGCTGACCCGTTTTCAGCCCGGTTCGGCCGGGGTCAGCCTGGTTTAGCCTGGCACTATAGTATATAGGGCGGGCTGGGACGGGTTGGACGGGGAGCCGGTTTTAGACGAACACATTTTGGATATCGGTGCACCGGAACCCGCTAACCCGTTAACGGGTTAAAAATTTTATTTTATTTTTATTTTTATTTTTATTTTTATTTTTAATTTGTGTACCGTTGCTAACAAAATTTAATTAAAAAAATATTAGCACAGCCCGCCCGAGCCCGAATCCGGACGGGCCCACAAAAACCCGCAAATTCCCAACCCGCTATCAGCCCGCAAATTCCCAACGCACTATCAACCCGATCCGTTAACGAATGGGTTGGATTTTTTTTTGTTCAACCCGTCCCGTCCCGCCCGTTAAACACCTCTAATCTATAGTGATAGCAAAAGGATTTCAATAACATGAGAGAGTAAGGGGAAAAAGATCTAAAACACGATCTTTTTTCTAAAATTTCCCTTTTCTTCAACGTTTAGTGATACATAGTAAAGTTATGAACTCAAGCTAAGCAAAAAAACAAAGACCGAGGTCCCGAGAGATTTGATATTTATCCCATTTGCCGCGCTAATTAAATTTTGCTAATGTTCCAAACTATTTAACATTTAGGATGTGTTTGGTATGAAGGAAAATAATTTCAATGAAAAATGGTTGATTTATGACTTATTTTTCCTTGTTTGGTTGATGAGTGAACAACATTTTTCGAAAACTATTTTCTAGTGTTGGTTAGAGAGTAGAAAATATTTTTTATGTTACTCTCCTCACCCCTTCCTCCAAATCCCCATGTTTCATGTCTTCTCCTCCCCTCCCCTCCCTCCGACCCCTCAAATTCAAGAATTTAATTATTCTTCTAAAAATTCACACAAACCCAAAGAAATTAATGTGCCGCTTTAATTTTACACAAAAATAATATTGAAATTTTTGCTCCATAACTAAAAAAAAAAATACTCTTTCTACAACTTGAAAATAAAGTACTCATTCTGTTGAAATGAAAGAAAATATTTTTTTTACATCATAAAAAGAAAAAACTCGTTTTGTTGAAATGAAAAGAAAATACTCTTTTTGTTGAAATGAAAGAAAATATTTTTACTACTCTTTTTGCTGAAATGAAAGAAAATATTTGTTACTACATCATTTTGATGAAATGAAAGAAACTACTTTTTCTATATCATGAAACGAAAATACTCTTTTTGTTGAAATGGAAGAAAATACTTTTTACTACTCTTTTTGTTGAAATGAAAGGAATTTTACATTAGGAAATAAAGTACTTTTTTGTCAAAAAAAATTATATCATGAAAAGAAAATATTCATTTGTTGAAATGAAAAAAGTACTTTATTTATAACATGAAAAGAAAGTATTATCAACAATATTTCTATTAAGAATGGGGTGGGGGAGGGGGTGGGGGGTCAGGGCGGGGTGGGGGTAGGTGTGTGAGAGAGGTTGGGTTGATGGGATGGGAAATAGGGTGGAGAAGATTGAAAAAAGAGTGTTAAAAAATATTTCCCTTTATCTTGATAGGGAAAATATTTTTCTCCAATTAGAAAAAAAACGAGTTCATGAGAAAATCTTGTGCTGGAGTTCCACACAAATGGAGTTTTCAAATTTTAATATTCTACTGGAGTTTTACTTGTGAAAATTTGGAACTCGAACATGCTGTACTGACTTTTTCTTATATTTTGGCTAGTGGAATAAATTTTGCCCAAATAATTTTATCTTCGCAAGATATAATTATTTTTTAACTACATATCAAAAGGCAGTTAAATATTAAAAATTGGTTTTCAAAACTGGCCGTCTAACACCTTTTTTGCATTGTATTGTTGAAAATTTATTTCTCATAGCTGGTGTTTTATTTTCTCCGTCATTCTTGCTCAAAATTATATGAAAATTAAGTTTAAAAATAATCTTATCGCCCACTTAAGTTTTCTCTTCTTGTCCTTTGTTTTTGTTTCGACCAAAAAAATGTAAAAGAAAAAGTTTATTATTTTCAGTTTCTTGGGTAATAGTAAGAGTTCACTCAGGAATTTTTACATTCCTATACACTATATGAAAATATATTACCCTCCCTACTCAAGTTTTACTATAATTATATTTTATATACCCAATTATCATTTATGTATATTTTAAGGAAATTAATGATAATAATTAGTGTCCTAAAATTACTCTAACATATATTCCACTCCTCCACGTTTCTCTCTCCACAGCTCACCCCCTCCCCCACTTATCTTGCACCCACCCATGATTCCACCATTGACAACCATTAAAAAATTTTGAAGCTTTGAATTCAAATTTGGGTTTTTAAAAAATATTATTTGTTTGAATTGGATGTTGTTGCAAAGAATTGGTAATTCTCTCTACATCTCTCTCTATCTCACAATCCCTAATTTCAGTAAGGTAAAGCAAAGGAAAAGAGAGCAGCAATTCCATCATTGACAGCGATTAAAAAGTTTTGAAGCTTTGAATTCGAATTTGGGTTTTCAAAAATCATTATTTGTTTGGATTGAGTGTTGTTGCAAACAATTTGGAATATGGTTTGGAGTTTATATCTCAATTTTGAGGGGTTTTGGTGAAGATTAGACTTGGTTTTAGCTGAATTTCAGATTGAAACTCGAAGGAGAAGAAGAAGAAGAAGAAGAAGAAGAAGAAGACATGATATACATTATATTTACGAAATTGTATTAAAATTGTAGAAAAATTGTATTCTGTTGTTTATATATTTTTTATTTATTTATTTAACTATTGTATGAAAGTTGAACAACATTGTATAAAATTATATTTAAGTTGTATGATATTGTAGTTGTATATAACTTGGTACAAATAATGTGTGAAAGTTGTAGATAAATTGTATAATATATAATTAGTTGTATGCAATTTATTTTTACTACGTATAAATCAGATACAAAATATACAAAAAACATATTGTATAAAATTTATATTTAAGTTGTATGTTATTGTAGTTGTATTTAACTGGGTAAAAATAATGTGTGAAAGTTGTAGATAAGTTGTATAATATATAATTAGTTGTATGAAATTTATTTTTAGTATGTATAAAATGTGTTGATAAATTATAAATAAGTTGTATAAAATTTATTTTTAGTTTATAGTAGATGTATCAAATGTGTATTAAAATTTTACGGAATTTACTTTTTAATTTGTATGCTATTGTACCATACAAATTTATATCTCTCTGTTCCAATTCGTTGTGCTCTAAACATATGTCATGTTCAACTGTAATAAGTAAATTTCTTTGAATGATTTCTTCATTTTATAGGTTCATAATACATAAATTTCAATGTTGAGTGAAGATGAAATTACAGAAATAAGTATACGTTTCAGTTCTTTTGCTTGCTTCAGGGAAGCTTGTTTATTATGCTTGCTCTTACAAACAAATTTCTTGACCCATCTTTGATTCACAATTTAATTTACTCAAAAACATGCATCAGTTTTTAAGATTTAGATCGTATGTGTCACCATAGTTTTAGTTCGATTCCACCTAGTATTTCGAAGATTTAATTGGGGAAAAAAAATAGACAAAAGTTCGACAAACTGACAACAGCATAAACTAAGGCGGACAAGGTGTGAAGGAAAGAGGAGAGGAGAAAAAAAAGGAAAATGGTATAACTAAATCCCTTAATTGAAGGCATTAATAATATATTGAGAGCCTTTTAATGTGGAATATATATATTTTGTAAACAAAACTTGTGTAGGTAGGGTAATTTAATAAACATGAACATTTAAGGTAATAAAGTTTACAATAATGTATAGGAATGAAAAAATCCAACTTACATAAGACATTCATTCTTAAGTACCCCGTACATGACATATATCCTTTCAACTCTTATAGTGGGTTTTAAGCATAAGAATTACATCCAATAATTTTGAAAACGGGTGGTCGTTGTGAGCACGTGGTTTTTTTTTCGCGCGACAATCGCTCCAAAAGAAATAAAAAATGTGACAAATGGTCCTGCTGTACAGGTTTTGGATTTTGTGTGGCATATTCGTTAGTTATCTGTAATCCCGTCCGTGTTTATTTTATTCAATAAATAAATAAATAAAAAATGTGCATCTTTCATTTTTATTTCTGTCATTAAGTGATGTTAGTATAATTAATGTCAATTGTATGTAAAATGTTGTTTATGGTTTTATATGGTATTATTTGGTAAATTAATTCAAAAGAAAAAAAATAATAATAAAAGAGAAGAAAGAATTCTCGGACTTGGGCCAGTCCAATTTTAAACAAATTGGCCCAAACAACTCAGCCCAAAACCCGTGCTTGCCCCGGTCCAGACCAGCTGATACCCAGAGCGTCCAAACGACGCCGTTTTAATCCAGTCTGATCTGGGCCGTTGATCTCAGATTGATCAACGGCCAAGATCACTTCCCCATAACCCACTGATGAACCCGACCCATTCCACCCGGACCGACCCAACCCCTCTAGTTTTGAAACGACACCGTTTCCTATTAGTTGAAGGATCCTGGCCCTTCATCGTGTCTCATCCGACGGCCAGGATCCGTTCATCCACTCCATATATAAGCTCCCACTCGTACCCTGCCCCCCTATCCAATACCCCAGCTTTCATCATCTTCACAAGAACCCCGGAACCCTAGAGCCGCCCCCATCTCCCTTCACCAGAAACCCGGCGGCATGAACGCCGGTGACCTCCACCTGAACACCATAGAACCCCCTCACCACCCTGAACATTGATCTGTTGGCCGTTTAGTTCGAATCATGCCCTAGGTTCTCGAATCTTCATTTGAAGATTCGAGCAAAACTCGATCTACACCGATGCACCCCAGTTTCATACCAGATAGTCCCCGGACCCCCTCGTGACCAAACCATGCTTGGTTTGGTCCGAATCTAAACAAGAAAGCCCAAAACCCAAATCTGCCTTCTAGAACCCTAGGTTTCCTCGTGCCTGTTCCGTGCCTGTTCAAACCAAGGGATTAGGGTCTAATGGACCTTAATCGAAGTGTTTCTCATTTGAGAAACACTTCGATTAAAGTCCGTTCAACCCTGAGAAGGGCCTGTTCGAATCCAAGCTAAGACTTTTGATTTTTCGGGATTTAAGGTGAGTTTTTGTTTCCCTTTTTCTTTATTTTTAGTCCATGTGTTGTTTAAAGGGTTGTTCATGTTTTGTGTAATTTGTGTTTTGAATTTTACCAAATGTATCCTGTCCACCTTTCCTGAACCTATGTGTTTGATTAAAGGCCTTCTTCTATTCACTGATAATATGTATGTATGTATGTGCTGTGCAATTAGCTGAATTTCAAATTTGACTGATTAACTGATTCCTCGAGTACAATTCTGCTGGGTCAGTATGACTCGAGTCATGTGTTCGATACTATTAGACATCTGATTTTGGCTACGATTGTACATGTTATGATTAATATAGTCGAGTCGACATGTGTCGTCAATTAGTTTCAGCTGTCTGATCAATAACAAATTGACCTGCTTCTGTTAAGCATTGCCTGAATCTATTAGAAACTGAGTGTAGCTGCTTATAATTGTCAATTTGGATCAGAAATAAAAGGGTCAGATTGTTAGTTACAGTCTGAATTGGAGGGCATGGGCATTGGGGCACAACATGTGCACAAAGGCCCCTTTTTGATTAAAATAGTTTGACAGCATATGCTGTTAGACTACATTCTACTGCCCATACTCTACTTTAGTTTCAGAAAAAATAAACATTACTAAAAAGTAAGTCTGCCAGGGAATATCATGGGGTTTGTTTATACTTAATTAGCTAAGTGAAATCTGAAAATAGGAGAGCACATGGGAGGGGTGTGTTGATTGTCTAACAGGCTGTTAAAGGTTTGAATTTAGGCTATTAAAAGAGGGGGACACACATAAAACTGAAAGGGGAGGACATTGGATAATATACAGACACAGGAAGAGATCTGAGATTAGAGAGGGAGAACTCAGACTAAATTTTGAAAACTGGAAGTTCTGGAAAAAACACCAAAAATTGGAAAAGGTTTCTTTCTGATAACTCAAGTATAATCTCAGAACTGAAGACTGATATTGGATTTTGAAAAGAAAGGAGATAGGGAGAGGGATATACAGAAAGCAGAAACTGCTATCTTCTTCTTGCTGTTTGTTCGATTCCCAGTTTGTCCAACCTGTTCAGTCAGTTCTGTTTTCTTTTAAGTGTCAGCTGAGTTTATTGGTTGGTTGGCATTGTTTGATTCTCTTGGAGTTGGTTTGTCTGAATCCTGACCCTACTCCCCTGCTGGTTGCTGTCATTTTGCTGCCTCTTTCCCTCGTCTATAATTGCATCTTGCATTGGAATTTGTCCTGTTGTTGTTCATTTGTTACTGCTGCTGTTTCGCTTGCACTGTTGCTCAACTGACTCTCTTGCTTTCTTCATTGTAAGCATCTCCCCAGGTACACACTTCGAATCTGTCTGATGTAACTGATGTCGCAATGAAAGTTGAATCGAAAGATCTGAAGAATTTTTTCATTTGTTGCCTTACTTACAGCTTTGCGAATGTTGTTAAAGTTGTATAAATCCTTTAATTTGTAGCCTAATAGAGAATACATTAGTAAGTTTGTACTTAATTAATGTTTATGTTGATCTGAAATTGTGGTACTTGATTCGTTTAGAAGCATACAGGATGTAAATACAGTTCATGGAATGTGAAACTATTTAATATGATTGTTAAAATTGAACTCACTCTTTCAAGCATGCTTTGAATAAGTAGGGGGCAAATAGCTTTTAAATCTAGCCAAACATGATACAGTTTGAGTCATCCAGTTTTGATTTCTTTAGGCAGTTTGTAGGACTAGTTTTGAACATCATCGGTAACATCCTCTAATAAGGAATTCAATTAATCCTGCTTAAGCAAGTTAATTCAAATCCGACTTAAAGATGTTGTTCGGATTAAGTGTTGTATTTCGTGAATCTCGCATGTAACTTCTTCACCTAATTAAAGCATGTTCCACAAGGTATGACGTCTCTCCATTTTATAAATAATTAATCAGAAATTGATAAGGATCCGGTTTAGGCCAAAGCATATACTTGAATTAACATGTATCTTTCTTCTTCTATTTAGACTGAACATAATAGAAATGTAGTCACTTTAGGGCATCCTTTCTAAAATAGAGACGAGCCTCGCCAAATAAAAAATGCAACATTGCGGGGCCCTCAATAACTAACCATAATAAATATTTTAGAATTCATGATAGGCCGTTTAGTGAACTTCATGGCCTTCTCCGAAAATAATAACGCGTTAGACTCTTTAGGCGCGGCTTAATTTAACCTTCTTAAACACGAGTGCACATTGATGTGACCCAAATCCAAATCTCAACGGAGTCAAAATATGTCGACGACCGCGGGTGCATTGATTGTGATGTGGTTCGAGATGCATTTTCACGACGTTGCAATTCTATAAAAATAAATGATAATAATAAAAGCGGTTTAAACTTAATAAAAGCACATAAGTCACAACATGTATTTAAATTAGATATTTAGCCATTATAACAATTTAAGCGACCGTGCTAGAACCACGGGATTCGAGGGTGCCTAACACCTTCCCTCGGGTCAACAGAATTCCTTACTTAGAATTTCTGGTTCGCAGACTTCATTTGGAAAAGTCGAAAATTTCCTCGATTTGGGATTCAAGTTAAACCGGTGACTTGGGACACCAAAAGCCAAACCTTTCCCAAGCGGCGACTCTGAATTAAATAAATAATCCCATTTTGAATATTGTCACTTAAATTGGAAAAACTCCCCCTCGCATTCAACCCTTCGGGGCGGGCGCGCAAAAAGGAGGTGTGACAGCTCTGGCGACTCCGCTGGGGAATTGACCCAGAACGTTAGTTCAGGGTTCAGAATTCGAGCTTAGAATAATTGTTATATTTGGCTTTATTATCCGATCTTTATTACATGTTTTTGCATAACGTGCTAAATGTTGTCTTTTACCGCTTTGATATTATCTGAACTATATATAAACTGTGCCGAACCATTCTCTCTTCACCTCCGGGGAGAAGCTCGCTGGCCGAGGCTCCTTATTCTGTTAGTGTCGATACCTGAAATAAGAAAGAGGACGGATAAGTTACGAAGCCGGACGGCCTTTTGGTTCCCGGTAAGTTGCCCCTCCTCGACCCGAGTTGTCCGCTCGGGTACACAGTCTAGAACATCTACCCAGGTTATAAACTTAGTATAACGAAACCTTTTGCCGGATCCCTAGTAGGAACGCTTATCTGCATCATGTTGCATTTGACATAGGGGACTCAACACAGGGGTTGGGTCCGTCTAGGACAGGCAACCTGGAATGAAAAGACCATCCTGCTGCATCCCGTTTGTTGTGCGCATCTATTTGCTTCGGATCTGCATGTTGACCGGTTTCCGAAAATTTCTAAACAAAAAATAGCAGAGTAGGGAGATAATTACTTATTCTTTTGAAAAAAAACCATGTCCGAGTAATATCAAACCTAACCGGAATTTTCTAAAAAAAAAATTAATAATAATAATAAAAAAAGCTTGCCTTTCAGTTCGACTATTCCTTTTAATCACTTTCAAAATCCAATTTTTTTTTTATTTGTTTCATTTGTAGCACCTCTTTAAAAGATTTTCAAAATTTCAAAAAAAAGAGGAAGTTTAAAATGTGTAAATATTTCCTTGGTCTCTTATAAATAATAAAATGAAAAACAAAACATATAACAAAATTTCAAAAAAAGGGTTATTCTTCTTTTCTTTAAAGGATTTTATTTTTTGTTTCCCCTATTTTGATCCGACCGAACTACGCCGGTTTGATTCTCGCACGGGGTGAGATACGTAGGCAACCCTCGTCGGGTCCAACCTCCCGTTTTTGCAAAAAAAAAAGAAGTCTCTAAAAAATATCTAGATAATTTTAACTTTGAGTCTAATAAAAGTTTATCGCCCTAAATAAATGTGCAGGATGAGCACGATACAAAACGAACCATTTTCAATAATGACCAAGATCCCTTTTGAGTTGCGATTATGGTGGAACGACTTAGGCAAGGAGGGGCAAGGCAAAGTGAGGAAATATCTGAAAAATCTCCCGGATTTACTAGACATTCAGCCTCGGGGCGATATTATCAGATCATTGGTCACTTACTGGGATTCGGCGCACAATGTATTTCATTTCTCAGACTTCGAACTCACCCCAACGTTAGAGGAAATAGCAGGATACATTGGGGATAATGAAGCTCCTTTAAGGTTCAAGTACTTGATTGCACCTAGGGCCGTCACAGTACACCGGTTTTTGGATTTTCTGAAAATACCCCGAACATTTCACCATCCAGATCTTGCCAAAGGTTTCTGCAGTCTCTATCTCATGTATGCTAGATACGGTCATGAAGGCGGGTTCAATAAGCCGGATTTCAAACTGTGTAATAAAGGCAACCGACAAAAGTGGGACGAACACATGCAGTTAGCTTTCATGACGGCCTTCTTAGGTCTTATAGTGTTCCCAAGGAAGGACGGCAACATCGATCTAAAAATAACTGGGGTTGTCAGTACTTTGCTCACCCAAGATAAGAGTACTCTAGCACCTATGATTATGGCTGACATTTTCCGGGCTCTCACTGCTTGTCGAGCCAGGGGCGACTTTTTCGAAGGATGTAACCTACTGTTGCAAATATGGATGACCGATCACTTATGCCACCGCTCTCCGCTCTTGGGTTACGATTCGCCTGAGAAGACTTGCATTGGAGAATTCTACACTAGAGTCAAAGGTTTCAATCTACCTGAGGGCGTCACATCATGGACCTTATTTTTCCAAACTCTCACTGCTAGCCAAATCCAATGAACGCTCGGATGGTCGTCTGTTGAGGAAATCATATACATGCCAGCAACCAGGCCCCACTTTCTGTTGATGGGACTTAAAAGCATCCAACCCTACGCACCATATCGGGTTTTGAGGCAACTTGGGAGGTATCAAGTGGTGCCGAAAGATGAAGATCTGAGTACCCAAGTGATTGAGATCAGTCCAGATGGTCGTTTCCCCGAAGAAGAAGTTCGCCAAATCTGGAGTGAGTGCAAACATCTGACGGCAAGCACTTGTGTGATGGATATAGCAAAAGGGGAAGTTGCCCCAAGGTATCACGCTTGGTTCAAAGGTGACCTGTCTTGCGAAAGACCAGCTAAGAGACCGCATCTCAAAGACTTTGTAGAATCATCCCGATGGCAATGGAATTGGTTAGCAAAAGAAAAGGGGTATCGGGCAGAAATCGGTGATTTGAAGCTACAAATTGACATCTGAAGTTCAATAACAGCATACAAATCGCGGCGGATCGAAGCGAAAAGAATAAATTGGTCCAAGAGAATGAAGAACTTAAGGCCCAAATCCAAAAATTGAGATTGTCTCTTGATGAACAGCCCAGAAGTCGATCAGACCAGCAGTTGATTAAGGGTTTAAAAAGAGAAGTCGCGGAGTGGCGAGATGGTTTAGAAGAATCGGGAAAGATTATGGCAAAGCTCAAGGCACAGTGGGGAATAAGAGTAGAGAAGCATCGCCGAATTTGAACCAATCGAAACGCGACCACGAGAAAATTGTTGCCAAAATGAAGAAAGAGATGGCTATACTTGAGATCAAAGAAGCTGATCAGGCCAAGAATTTCCAAATTGAGAGCAGATACTGGTATGACTCATTAACCCAGATGAAGTTAGAAGTACGACGACTGAAGAATCAGCATATGCAGGATGCTCAGGTATTCAAGATATGTAGCGATCAGATAAAATGCCTACTCGTAGAGAAGAAGCAAACCAGAGATAGGATCAAGGCCATTGCCCATGCCATCACCAGACGATGTCTACGATGTGAGAACATGACCAGCGTTACCGTCCTCTCGGCAGTGATGGGTTATGTCAAGCAGACTATGCATGAGCTGGAGCAACTTGAGAGGGATCTCACACCTAAGACCGCGGCGAGGCCGAACGATGCCCCGCAGACACCAATTTTCAAAATCATAATGCACTCATAAGTCAAGTCTGTATCTTAGCATCTTCCGCCTGTTTTTCCCATCAGGGTGATTTTTAGTCTGGGTTTATTTTCAAAGTTTGCTTTTTCTTTTGCAAAATGTAGTTTGTAATAGATCGTTTCAACAATAAAAGGTGTGTTTCTTTCATTTGTGTCTTTGAACTACGTAATGATCTGATTCACATAGGCATCGTGATACGTAGGCAATCCTCATCGGATCCGGTCACATTTCTTTTACTGCAAAATAAAAACATAAAAGAAAAGCAAAAAAAAAAGAAGAAGAGAAAAAAAGAGAGGAAAAATGCCGGAACGACGCATGCTCTCGTCGCAAACATGTAGGAATCCACTTAACTGCATAGGTGCATCATGCCCAACGTGAGATTACCTATATATTATTTGCTGCAAATTAACCGTGCGTTTATCTTTGAGTACCCTCAGGTTTTTTTTTTGGAAAAGACGGTTGGTTTGGTGAAAGTCTGGCCTCGCACTCATACTTCACGAGGTCAAAGAGAAGTGTTCAACTACCTGCTGTTAAGACCGGAAGCAGTACTCACACTTACTTCACCAGGTCAAAAGGAAGTGTGGAAATGTCTTCAGAGATTCCGTTGCAAACAATCCCTATTTCCGAGGAGAGCTCGATCTCAGCCGTCCTCACACCTGAATCCGCAACTGCGGAGGAAAATAGAATCCTGCGGCTCCGCATGTTGGAAATGCTGGACGACTGGAATAATGGGAAAGAGCCGCCAAGTGTCGTCCCCGGATTCCCTGAGTTATTCCCCAGGTCAAGTGGGACTTCTAATGTCCCCATAAATTATCCTGCTACTCCATTCGGATACCCAGCCACTTCAGCCTTCTCTGCTGGATCGCCTTCTGAGCCTCATCCCCGAATGTCAGCCACCGATGCAAGTATGAACATCTTTACTGCACCGCCCTGCCCGATTACGGCACAGCCTGCTACGTACAAACCAAGCTTTGACTCATCCTCTTTTACATTCCAAGCACCCTCATTCTCAATGGAACCAACTAGGTTCCCTACCAACACTAATCCTCCACTGCCTCAGTGCGAGCTTGCACCCGGGCAGGATCAGAACCCCAGAATTGCAGAACAAAATGAGATGGCCAAAAGAATGAGAAGCCTTGAACAAAGTTTGAAAAATATGCAAGGGTTCCGCCTCAGTGCGAGCTTGCACCCGGGCAGGATCAGAACCCCAGAATTGCAGAACAAAATGAGATGGCCAAAAGAATGAGAAGCCTTGAACAAAGTTTGAAAAATATGCAAGGGTTGAGCGGACAGAAGAGCGTCTCTTACGCCGACCTATGCATGTTCCCTCACGTGCACCTGCCAGTGGGTTTCAAGACCCCAAAGTTTGAGAAATACGATGGGCATAGTGACCCCATTGCACATCTTAAGAAATACTGCAACCAATTGCGGGGAGCCGGCGGAAAAAAAGAACTGCTAATGGCATATTTTGGGGAAAGTCTAGTAGGGATAGCCTCGGAATGGTATATGGACCAGGAAATGTCTCGATGGCATATATGGGATGATATCGCCAGAGATTTTGTGAAACAATTCCAGTATAACATCGACATTGCACCAGACCGAAATTCTCTGTCGAATTTAAAGAAGAAACCTTCAGAAAGCTTCAGAGAATATGCTATTAAGTGGCGTGAGCAGGCGTCAAGGGTGAAGCCTCCCATGGATGAGGTGGAAATGGTCACTACCTTTCTCCAGGCTCAAGAGTCTGACTATTTCCAAAACATGATGTCAGCCATGGGAAAGCCATTCGCGGAAGCGATTAAGATTGGAGAGATGGTGGAGAGTGGTCTGAAAACAGGTAGGATTCTGAGTCAAGCAGCCATAAGGGCGACCTCCCAAGCCGTCCAAAGCGGGTCCGGAGGAATAGCAAGAGGGAAGAAAAAGGAAGAAACGACCATGGCAGCTTCGGAAGCAAGGGAATAACGTCATCCCAGACCTCGTTTCCCGGAAAGAACCCCACAACACTACTACCCCCACTCAAATCTGGTATATGCTCATCAACCCTATATGGTCATGAATGCCCAACCTTATACCCATCCGCCGCAACAAGCCAACCGAGGCCCAGCTCCATCTCCCAGAAATTAGCCTCCTTACCGCAACCACTATAACCCACAACCCCCGCAGAATAACTTCTGCCCTCAGGAGCCACCTCGAAGGCGGACTTTCACGCCCATCGGTGAACCATACTCTACTTTGTTCCCGAAGCTAGTCCAGTTGGGTTTCTTGCAACCAATCCCTCAAACAAGGCAAAACCCGACGTCACCTTCTTACAAAGCTGGAGTCAGATACGCCTATCATTCAGGGGCCGAGGGACATGATACAAATGACTGCTGGTCGTTGAAAAGAGTGGTCGAGAATTTGATAGAGCAAGGGAAAATAGTGCTAAGGGACGAGGAGATCCCGAATGTAACTAACAATCCATTACCTGCTCACAATAATGGGCCGCTGATCGGAATGATTTGCGAAGACAAAGAATTCGACCCTGCTCTGAAAGCTATAATCGCCATTGTCGACACGGGGAAAAGGCCTGAGACAGACCAGAAACCAGAAAAGGGGGAGGAGGCCAAGGCTATAAAGAGCGAGCCTGAAAAGAAGGTGGAGAAGAAAGTGGTACCGGTAAAGGATGGAGTTCTTTACATACCACGAGGTCGAGTTGAGAAGACGCAGAACTTCGAGATCAAAAAGACAAAACCTATGTACGTGCCAAAAGGGGCCTATGTGGTTCGGGGGACGATTCAACCACCTCGGCTGAATGAGCCAGTGGTTATCGGACGCGTGCCACAAAAGCCGATGACCAACGTGTCCACAGTACCGTGGAATTATCAGAAGACTTTGGTAATGTACAAAGGTAAAGAGGTCATGGGAGAACTTCCAGAAAATACTTTCATTGGAAGGTATTCAAATACCCAAGAGCTGAACAACGCCACACAAAGGCGCTTCCCACCAAAGAAGCCTGTAAGCATTGAAGAAGCGGAAGTGTTCTTCCAACAAATGAAAATGCCGGATTACGAAGTGATAGATCAACTGCGCAAGTACCCCGAGCAAGTGTCCATGCTATCGTTGTTGATGAGGTCGGCCGAGCATCAAAAGATCTTACTGAAGACCCTGAATGAAGCATATGTGCCAGTTGAAACCTCGGTTGAACAACTAGAGCGGATGACAGAAAGATTCTTCGCCGTCAACCAAATCTCTTTCAGCAAGAACGATTTACCCCCGGAAGGAGCGGCACACAACAAGGCCTTGCATCTAACAGTTAAATGCGAGGACTACTATGTCAAGCGGGTAATGTTGGATGGGGGATCAAGTGTTGACATTTGCCCGCTCTCCACGCTACAAAGAATGGAAATTGGGACCGAAAGAATCCGACCCAACAATGTCTGCGTAAGGGCTTTCGACGGCATCAAGAGAGATACTATGGGGGAAATAGACCTGTTGATGGTCATAGGACCAGTCGAGTTCGAAGTAACCTTCCAGGTGCTCGACATGGATACATCCTACAATTTCCTCCTCGGCAGACCTTGGATCCATGCGGCAGGAGCTGTGCCTTCCACTCTTCACCAGATGGTGAAGTTTGAGTACAAAGACCGAGAGATCGTGGTCCATGGAGAAGATGAGCATGCTATCTATCGGGACCCATCCACCCCATATCTTGAACCGAGAGAAGGGAGCGAACATACGGTCTATCAAGCTTTCGAGATTATACTGGCAGAGCAGCACGAAGAGGGAATACCCTGCCCCCAGCCTTTCTTGTCTAATGCCTCGGTTATGGTGGCCAAAGAGATGATCCGGCACAGATTTAGGCCAGGGAAAGGGCTTGGACGAACCCTTCAGGGAATAACAGAACCCATCACCTTGCCAGTCACCAAGAAACCTTTTGGAATAGGTTTCAAACCTACTCCAGCAGACGAAGAGTGGGCAAAGAAAAGGAGAAATGAGGGTTGGAAGTTACCTCAACCATTGCCGGATTTATATGAAACTTTCATCAGGCCAAGGTACACCGAAGAAGAAGACAATGAGGTCTTCACGGCTGAGGAAATCGATGAGATATGTGGGGCAATGAGAGAGATTCTCTACGAGGTCCACATGGTTCAACCAGGTGAAGGCACAAGCATTGTTGAGATGTTGTACGTGGAGCCGAACGCCAAACTTCGAAACTGGGAGGCCACGCCATTCCCGACTAGACGGAAGTCCGGGTAGACCTGTCCTCCACCTTTCCTGTGTCACAAGTTGTCTCCAGGACATAACTTGAACGTTTTCTTCCTTTCAATTGTTGTTTTGAATTCCTAAGTTGTAAACATTGTTGTCTTCCAACTTTCCAAAGAAAATAGAAAAAAATCAATCATTGTTTTCCCATTCTTTCTTTTGTTCTGATTTTTGTTATTTTTCCTTTTATCTTTCCTTTTAGTTATAATAATGTGGCTTTAAATATGACATGCTTGCGGACTTCATGCCCAGATCACAACGAGCTATTTAACTGTGAATTAATGAACCCAGAACCAGAATATGATGAGGAAGAAGCTTTTAGGGAAATAAACCGAGAGTTGGAACGTTTTGAGAATAAACCTAAGCCAAATCTGAACGACACTGAACCGGTTAATTTAGGAACTCCGGAAGAAATCCGGGAGACCAAAATAAGCATTCACACGGACAAGAAAACGTGAGAGGCGATAATTCAACTTCTTTTTGAATTTAAAGACGTGTTTGCTTGGTCATATGATGACATGCCGGGACTAGGTGTTGATCTAGTGGTTCATAAATTGCCGATTCATCCTGATTGTCCTCCAGTTCAACAAAAGCAATGAAAGTTCAAAAATGAGGTCAGTGACAAGATCAAAGAGGAGATCACCAAACAACTGAAAACGGGAGTGATTCGGGTAGTCCAGTATACAACATGGTTGGCAAATGTGGTTCCAGTACCGAAAAAGGACGGGAAAACTCGGGTATGTGTAGATTACCGAGATTTGAATAGAGCAAGTCCCAAAGATAATTTCCCACTGCCCAACATCCACATCCTCGTTGATAATTGCGCCAAACACGAGATACAGTCTTTCGTAGATTGTTACGCTGGGTATCATCAGGTATTGATGGATGAAGAGGACGCCGAGAAAACTGCCTTCACCACGCCTTGGGGCACCTACTGTTATCGGGTCATGCCATTTGGTCTGAAGAATGCTGGGGCTACTTACATGAGGGCCATGACCGTCATTTTTCATGACATGATGCATCAAGAAATAGAGGTGTACGTGGACGACGTAATAGTCAAGTCCATGACGCAGGATAATCACATCCAAGATTTGAGGAAGTTCTTCGAGAGATTAAGGAAGTATGACTTGAAGCTGAACCCAGCCAAATGTGCTTTCGGAGTTCCGTCGGGCAAACTTTTGGGCTTCATCGTAAGCAGGAGAGGTATCGAACTAGATCCAACTAAGATAAAATCTATCAGAGATCTACCTCCCCCGAGAACGAAGAAAGATGTGATGAGTTTGTTGGGCAGGTTGAACTACATCAGTCGATTTATTGCCAAGCTGACAAGCACGTGTGAGCCCATATTCAAACTGTTAAGGAAAGATGCGGCGATCAAATGGACAACTGAGTGTCAAGAAGCCTTTGATAAAGTCAAAGAATACCTTTCGAATCCCCCAGTTTTGGTCCCTCCAGAGCCAGGGAGACCACTTTTCTTGTATTTGACAGTCTTGGAGAACTCTTTCGGTTGCGTCCTCGGGCAACACGACATAACCGGAAAAAGGAGCAAGCAATATACTACTTGAGCAAGAAATTCACTGGCTACGAGGCCAAGTACACTCTGCTGGAGAGAACATGTTGCGCTCTGACGTGGGTTGCTCAAAAGCTGAGACATTATCTCCAAGCCCACACTACTTTCCTCATAAGCAGGTTGGATTCTTTGAAGTATATATTTCAGAAACCAATGCCTACTGGAAGACTGGCTAAGTGGCAAATCTTGCTTACTGAATTTGACATAGTCTATGTCACTCGCACGGCAATGAAAGCCCAGGCGCTAGCAGATCACTTGGCCGAAAATCCGGTCGATGAGGAATATCAGCCATTGAGTACTTACTTTCCCGATGAAGAAGTAAACACCGTAGAAGTGGTCTCGGAGGACGCTCATGTTTGGAAGATGTTCTTTGATGGAGCCGTGAATGCCAAAGGTGTAGGGATTGGGGCAATTTTGATTTCGCCTTCTGGTCAGCATTATCCCGCCACAGCTAGACTGCGTTTCTTTTGCACAAACAATACAGCTGAGTATGAAGCCTGCATCATGGGCATGCATATGGCGATTGATCAGGATGTCGAAGACTTACTGATTATGGGAGATTCTGACCTGATTATCCGGCAAGCCCAAGGCGAATGGGAAACTCGGGATGTCAAACTTATCCCTTACCGACAGCATGTGGAGGACCTCGGCAAGCGCTTTACATCAATAGAGTTCAGGTATATCCCGAGGTGTCACAATGAACTGGCAGATGCACTTGCTACTCTGGCTTCAATGCTACCCTACCCGGGCAACGCCCACGTCGATCCTTTGGAAATCCAAATCAAGGAAAGACACGGTTACTGCAACATAATCGAGGCGTGATCAAATACGCAGCCTTGGTACCATGACATCAAGAGGTTCTTGAAGACGCAAGAATACCCCGAGCATGCTACTGGAGACCAAAAGAGAACCATTAGGCGGCATGCAAGTGGTTTCTTTCTGAGCGGTGAATTGTTGTATAAAAGGACCCCGGACCTCAACCTACTAAGATGTGTCGACGCCGAGGAGGCGAGAAAGATCATGCATGAAGTACACGCAGGTGTGTGTAGACCTCACATGAACGAGTATGTCTTAGCGAAGAAAATCCTTCGAGCAGGTTATTACTGGATGACCATGGAAAAGGACTGCTTTAGCTTCGTTCGGAAGTGTCATCAGTGTCAGGTGCACGGTGATTTGATTCATGCACCTCCCACGGAGCTGCATCCCATGTCTGCACCTTGGCCATTTGTCGCCTGGGGCATGGACGTCATTGGACCAATCGAACCGAAGGCTTCGAATGGACACAGGTTTATACTGGTCGCCATCGATTACTTCACAAAATGGGTAGAAGCTGTCACTCTCAAGTCGGTCACTAAAAAAGCTGTAGTGGATTTTGTACACTCAAATCTTATCTGTCGTTTCGGTATTCCTGCGACTATCATTACAGATAACGCAGCAAATTTGAATAGTCACTTGATGGGAGATGTATGCGAGCAATTCAAGATAACACATAAGAATTCTACTCCTTATCAGCCGAAGGCCAATGGTGCTGTGGAAGCGGCAAACAAAAACATCAAGAAGATTTTGAGGAAAACGATCCAAAGTTCCCGACAGTGGCATGAGCAGTTACCCTTTGCATTGTTGGGGTATCGCACTACGGTATGCACGTCAGTAGGAGCAACTCCTTATCTTTTGGTTTATGGGACCGAGGCTGTAATACCGGCAAAGGTAGAGATCCCTTCACTTTGAACCATTGTTGAAGCAGAAATCGAAGACAGCGAATGGGTCAAGACTCGGTTAGAGCAGTTGACTTTGATCGATGAAAAGCGAATGGCCGCGGTTTGTCACGGGTAGTTGTACCAACGAAGGATGGCCCGTGCTTACAACAAGAAAGTCCGACCCAGGAATTTCGAAGTAGGTCAGCTGGTACTGAGGCGTATTCTGCCACATCACCAGGAAGCAAAAGGGAAATTTGCTCCAAATTGGAAAGGCCCATACATCATCAGGAAAATACTGCCAAGAGGAGCATTGTATCTAGGTGATATCGAAGGAAATGACCCCGAAACAGCAGTAAATGCAGATGCAGTCAAGAGATACTATGTCTGATTTATACTCCAGCGGTCCTGACGCATTTGAAATGATGAAGGTTTTATTTCCACTATCCCCAAACACTACCCAATTCTCTCTACAAACCTTTGAGCCGCTTACAAAAAAAAAACCAAAAAAAAAAAAAACATTGATTGAGGCCTGAACTACGTTTGACTTGATTCCGAAAGGATACGTAGGCAGCCTCTCCCTGAGGTTCAGTCACACCAACAATAAAATTCCATTTACCCTGAAATTGAAACCGGGGCACGTCAAACGGTTTAAAAGTTGTAGTATCATCTACCTCTCTTTACCAAACACAACCCTTCAGATCAAATTACCAAAGATAGTGGGAAGCCAATAAGCATCACGAATGGAGACCGGCACACTCTAAATGGAGAGATAAAAATGAGAGAGTCTTGTTGGTGAAAACCTTCGGGCATCACGAGGCGACGGGAGTAGAGAAACCAAAATGAGAGAGCTTGTTTAGTAAAAACTCGCAAAGAGTGCTATCAAGTGATGACAGGAAGAGAAATGAGAGAGGTCAGCCAGCGAAAACCCACAAAGGGCGCTGTTGGCCGAAAGAATGACTCCACCCAAGGAGGTCTCGGCAAAGTTCCACCGGTTTGGGATCACATATCCGTTTTGGTTCGGGGAAACGCAAGTTCATTGAAGGTCAGGCGTCCAGTCCAAAGAGCATGTCATGTCATTTAAAGCCAACATTATCTTCCTCAGATAAGTCTTTCTCATCCCGAGAGGGACACTCCTTTCTTGAAATTCGTTTTCCCCTTTCTTTGTTTTTCTTCAAATCCCTTTTTATGTTTAACCCCAAGCTCCAGATACACCGGAAAAGGCAGGTAGTAGGTTTGGTTTCACGGAATTCCGTTTCATGAAGGAAAACCCCCCGTTTCATTGGTACGTCTGTCCAAACCTGATGAATCATGATGTCTGATGGCTTTCGAAGTAAAGAGGAAAAAGAGAAATTTCCCCAGCAAGTCCGGCTCGCACAAATCCCCACAGGATTTCCCTTTGTTAATAAAAATGGGGACACAAATCCCCATCACATCCCCCAGCAAGTCTCTTTGTAAAAAATTCCCCAACAAGCTTACCCCAACAAATCCTAGAGAGCCCGTTTTGAAACAAATCCCCAGCATGCCTCATTGTACAAAAATCCACACAAAGAATCCACTTTGTAAATATTCCCCCGCAGAGCTTCCTTTGGTACAAATCCCCACAGAATACCTCCAATAAAATCCCCGTTGAGAGTATCCAAGCAAAACGGGACACAAAAAAAAAGAAAAAAAGAGAGCCTTACGAGGCAAGTCATCACAGCTTTTGGAAATACAAGCCTGAGCAGTCTAAAGGGTTTCGCCATTTGAATCAAATCAATGGCGGGACTTCGCAACAGAAATAAAGACGCAACAAAGCAACTGGGAACGATCAAGGTCACCGAACCGACCGTTATTTCCGAACTAACAATTGTTCTTTGTCTGAAAAGTTGAAACAGGTATAATCCAAGACAACCGTGCAAGAAGCAGGTATCGCCCGAAGAAGAAGGTACGTGGGAACAAGAAATATTTTGGCAATAAGGAATTCACTCGAAAGGTAAGTTTCCACAAGACTCCCTTTTATCTTCTACTAACACAAGAAAATTCAAAAAAAAAAGAGGTCAGTTAGTGTTCTCGAATTTTGTCCCCAGCCAGTCAGCATTAGGGTTTTAAACCCATAATCTGAACTTTTCCTTTAGTCAGCATTAGGGTTTTAAACTCTAAACTGAACTTTTTTCCATTCAGTCAGCATTAGGGTTTTAAACCCTAAACTGAACTTTTCCTTTAGCCAGCATTAGGGTTTTAAACCCTAAACTGAGCTTTTCCATGCAATCAGCGTTAGGGTTTTAAACCCTAAACTGAACTTTTTCCTTTAGTCAGCATTAGGGTTTTAAACCCTAAACTAAACTTTTTCCCATTCAGCCAGCATTAAGGTTTTAAACCCTAAACTGAGCTTTTCCATGCAATCAGCATTAGGGATTTAAAACCCTAAACTGAACTTTTTTCCATTTAGCCAATATTAGGGTTTTTAAACCCTAAACTGAGCTTTTCCATGCAATCAGCGTTAGGGTTTTAAACCCTAAACTAAACTTTTTCCTTTAATCAGCATTAGGGTTTTAAACCCTAAACTGAACTTTTTTCCATTCAGCCAGCATTAGGGTTTTAAACCCTAAACTGAGCTTTTTCCATGCAATCAGCATTAGGGTTTTAAACCCTAAACTGAGCTTTTTCAGCCAGTCAGCATTAGGGTTTTAAAACCCTAAACTGAACTTTTTTCCATTCAGCCAGCATTAGGGTTTTAAACCCTAAACTGAGCTTTTCCATGCAGTCAGCATTAGGGTTTTAAACCCTAAACTGAATTTTCCCTTTAGTCAGCATTAGGGTTTTAAACCCTAAACTGAACTTTTTCCTGTAATCAGCATTATGGTTTTAAACCCTAAACTGAATTTTTCTTTTAGTCAGCATTAGGGTTTTAAACCCTAAACTGAACTTTTCCTGTAATCAGCATTAGGGTTTTAAACCCTAAACTGAATTTTTCCTGTAATCAGCATTAGGGTTTTAAACCCTAAACTGAACTTTTCCTCTAGCCAGCATTAGGGTTTTAAACCCTAAACTGAACTTTTTCCATTTAGTCAGCATTAGGGTTTTAAACCCTAAACTGAACTTTTTCCTTTATTCAGCCAACATTAGGGTTTTAAACCCTAAACTGAGCTTTTTCCTGTAATCAGCATTAGGGTTTTAAACCCTAAACTGAACTTTTTTCCATTCAGCCAGCATTAGGGTTTTAAACCCTAAACTGAGCTTTTCGTTTAGTCAGCATTAGGGTTTTAAACCCTAAACTGAGCTTTTTTCCATTCAGCCAGCATTAGGGTTTTAAACTCTAAACTGAGCTTTTCCAGCCAGTCAGCATTAGAGTTTTAAACCCTAAACAAAACTTTTTTTCATTCAGCCAGCATTAGGGTTTTAAACTCTAAACTGAGCTTTTCCATGCAGTCAGCATTAGGGTTTTAAACCCTAAACTGAATTTTCCCTTTAGTCAGCATTAGGGTTTTAAACCCTAAACTGAACTTTTCCTCTAGCCAGCATTAGGGTTTTAAACCCTAAACTGAACTTTTTCCATTTAGTCAGCATTAGGGTTTTAAACCCTAAACTGAATTTTTTTTCATTCAGCCAACATTAGGGTTTTAAACCCTAAACTGACCTTTTTCCTGTAATCAGCATTAGGGTTTTAAACCCTAAACTGAACTTTTTTCCATTCAGCCAGCATTAGGGTTTTAAACCCTAAACTGAGCTTTTCCTTTAGTCAGCATTAGGGTTTTAAACCCTAAACTGAACTTTTTTCCATTCAGCCAGCATTAGGGTTTTAAACCCTAAACTGAGCTTTTCCAGCCAGTCAGCATTAGGGTTTTAAACCCTAAACTGAACTTTTTTCCATTCAGCCAGCATTAGGGTTTTAAACCCTAAACTAAGCTTTTCCATGCAGTCAGCATTAGGGTTTTAAACCCTAAACTGAATTTTCCCTTTAATTAGCATTAGGGTTTTAAACCCTAAACTGAACTTTTTCATGTAATCAGCATTAGGGTTTTAAACCCTTAACTGAGTTTTTCCTTTAGTCAGCATTAGGGTTTTAAACCCTAAACTGAACTTTTTCATGTAATCAGCATTAGGGTTTTAAACCCTAAACTGAATTTTTCCTTTAGTCAGCATTAGGGTTTTGAACCCTAAACTGAATTTTTCCTTTAGTCAGCATTAGGGTTTTAAAACCCTAAACTGAACTTTTCCCTTTAATCAGCATTAGGGTTTTAAAACCCTAAGCTGAACTTTTTCCCAGTTGGTCGGTATTAGAGTTTCAACTCTAAAACTGAACTTCTCCCCAGCTAGTCGGTATTAGGGCTACAACCCTGAACTGAGCATTTTTATCTTCTTTCATCAATGTTATGAGCTTCCTGGCGAATAATTCACGAAATTTTCCTAGTGAAATTGGGGCAGAAAATTTCGTTCGTCTGTTTGTTTTCTCTCGCAGGTCTAATCTCGAGCCACACGGATTTAAATGACCCACAAGATGAGTCTCAACTCAGAATCAAAGAAGAAAAAGACAAAAAGAAGATGTCCCGAGATATCGGAGTAAATGGAAGTCGGATCGACTCCAACATTTGATTAAGGTCCTGAACTCTGCCAGTCACACCTCACTCAGCATCCCAGAGAATAAACAAGCACATACAACTCGCAAGCATCAAGATTCGGATCGAAGTCTACAAGCAAAATCAGCTGAGACCCAAGATCAAGTCGCAAAAGAATCATAGATAGGGATCTTGTAACTAGCAGTTGACATGCATATAAGTATTTAGTTCAGTTTCAATTTTCCTTTGGTTGTAATAAGGCGGTCAGTAAAGCAACGGTGACAACAGCAACAGCAGTAACGGCAAGCATTGCAATCCCATGGTAGTCCCAGCTGCCAAAATTTCCCGAACTACATTGACTTGATTCATGTTTAGCCCAGGATATGTAGGAAATCTTTGAAGTAAGATTCGGTCAAAACTTTCAAAACATGCTTCACACGGAGTAGTCCATAGGCAAAAATCGCTCATACCCGCTCAATTTATCTTTGCACGAAAACTCTTCGTGTTTCCGAACAAAGAGGGGCAGCTGTGAGCACGTGATTTTTGTTTCGCGCGACAATCGCTCCAAAAGAAATAAAAAATGTGACAAATGGTCCTGCTGTACAGGTTTTGGATTTTGTGTGGCATATTCGTTAGTTATCTGTAATCCCGTCCGTGTTTATTTTATTCAATAAATAAATAAATAAAAAATGTGCATCTTTCATTTTTATTTCTGTCATTAAGTGATGTTAGTATAATTAATGTCAATTGTATGTAAAATGTTGTTTATGGTTTTATATGGTATTATTTGGTAAATTAATTCAAAAGAAAAAAAATAATAATAAAAGAGAAGAAAGAATTCTCGGACTTGGGCCAGTCCAATTTTAAACAAATTGGCCCAAACAACTCAGCCCAAAAACCCGTGCTTGACCCGGTCCAGACCAGCCTACTTCAAGAACGTCTAAACGACGCCGTTTTAATCCAGTCTGATCTGGGCCGTTGATCTCAGATTGATCAACAGCCAAGATCACTTCCCCATAACCCATTGATGAACCCGACCCATTCCACCCGGACCGACCCAACCCCTCTAGTTTTGAAACGACACCGTTTCCTATTAGTTGAAGGATCCTGGCCCTTCATCGTGTCTCATCCGACGGCCAGGATCCGTTCATCCACTCCATATATAAGCTCCCACTCGTACCCTGCCCCCTATCCAATACCCCAGCTTTCATCATCTTCACAAGAACCCCGGAACCCTAGAGCTGCCCCCATCTCCCTTCACCAGAAACCCGGCGGCATGAACGCCGGTGACCTCCACCTGAACATCATAGAACCCCCTCACCACCCTGAACATTGATCTGTTGGCCGTTTAGTTCGAATCATCCCCTAGGTTCTCGAATCTTCATTTGAAGATTCGAGCAAAACTCGATCTACACCGATGCACCCCAGTTTCATACCAGATAGTCCCCGGACCCCCTCGTGACCAAACCATGCTTGGTTTGGTCCGAATCTAAACAAGAAAGCCCAAAACCCAAATCTGCCCTCTAGAACCCTAGGTTTCCTCGTGCCTGTTCCGTGCCTGTTCAAACCAAGAGATTAGGGTCTAATGGACCTTAATCGAAGTGTTTCTCATTTGAGAAACACTTCTATTAAAGTCCGTTCAACCCTGAGAAGGGCCTGTACGAATCCAAGCTAAGACTTTTGATTTTTCGGGATTTAAGGTGAGTTTTTGTTTCCTTTTTTCTTTATTTTTAGTCCATGTGTTGTTTAAAGGGTTGTTCATGTTTTGTGTAATTTGTGTTTTGAATTTTACCAAATGTATCCTGTCCACCTTTCCTGAACCTATGTGTTTGATTAAAGGCCTTCTTCTATTCACTAATAATATGTATGTATGTATGTGCTGTGTAATTAGCTGAATTTCAAATTTGACTGATTAATTGATTCCTCGAGTACAATTCTGCTGGGTCAGTATGACTCGAGTCATGTGTTCTATACTATTAGACATCTGATTTTGGCTACGGTTGTACATGTTATGATTAATATAGTCGAGTCGATATGTGTCGTCAATTAGTTTCAACTGTCTGACCAATAACAAATTGACCTGCTTTTGTTAAGCATTGCCTGAATCTATTAGAAAATGAGTGTAGCTGCTTATAATTGTCAATTTGGATCAGAAATAAAAGGGTCAGATTGTTAGTTACAGTCTGAATTGGAGGGCATGGGCATTGGGGCACAACATGTGCACAAAGGCCCCTTTTTGATTAAAATAGTTTGACAGCATATGCTGTCAGACTACATTCTGCTGCCCATACTCTACTTTAGTTTCAGAAATAATAAACATTACTAAAAAGTAAGTCTGCCAGGGAATATCATGGGTTTTTTTATACTTAATTAGCTAAGTGGAATCTGAAAATAGGAGAGCACATGGGAGGGGTGTGTTGATTGTCTAACAGGCTGTTAAAGGTTTGAATTTAGGCTATTAAAAGAGGGGGACACACATAAAACTGAAAGGGGAGGACATTGGATAATATACAGACACAGGAAGAGATCTGAGATTAGAGAGGGAGAACTCAGACTGAATTTTGAGAACTGGAAGTTCTGGAAAAAACACCAAAAATTGGAAAAGGTTTCTTTCTGATAACTCAAGTATAATCTCAGAACTGAAGACTGATATTGGATTTTGAAAAGAAAGGAGATAGGGAGAGGGATATACAGAAAGCAGAAACTGCTATCTTCTTCTTGCTGTTTGTTCGATTCCCAGTTTGTCCAACCTGTTCAGTCAGTTCCGTTTTCTTTTAAGTGTCAGCTGAGTTTATTGGTTGATTGGCATTGTTTGATTCTCTTGGAATTGGTTTGTCTGAATCCTGACCCTACTCCCCTGCTGGTTGCTGTCATTTTGCTGCCTCTTTCCCTCGTCTATAATTGCATCTTGCATTGGAATTTGTCCTGTTGTTGTTCATCTGTTACTGCTGCTGTTTCGCTTGCACTGTTGCTCAACTGACTCTCTTGCTTTCTTCATTGTAAGCATCTCCTCAGGTACACACTTCGAATCTGTCTGATGTAACTGATGTCGCAATGAAAGTTTAATTGAAAGATCTGAAGAATTTTTTTTACTTACAGCTTTGCGAATATTGTTAAAGTTGTATAAATCCTTTAATTTGTAGCCTAATAGAGAATACATTAGTAAGTTTGTACTTAATTAATGTTTATGTTGATCTGAAACTGTGGTACTTGATTCGTTTAGAAGCATACAGGATGTAAATACAGTTCATGGAATGTGAAACTATTTAATATGATTGTTAAAATTGAACTCACTCTTTCAAGCATGCTTTGAATAGGTAGGGGCAAATAGCTTTTAAATCTAGCCAAACATGATACAGTTTGAGTCATCCAGTTTCGATTTCTTTAGGCAGTTTGTAGGACTAGTTTTGAACATCATCGGTAACATCCTCTAATAAGGAATTCAATTAATCCTGCTTAAGCAAGTTAATTCAAATCCGACTTAAAGATGTTGTTCGGATTAAGTGTTGTATTTCGTCAATCTCGCATGTAACTTCTTCACCTAATTAAAGCATGTTCCACAAGGTATGACGTCTCTCCATTTTATAAATAATTAATCAGAAATTGATAAGGATACGGTTTAGGCCAAAGCATATACTTGAATTAACATGTATCTTTCTTCTTCTATTTAGACTGAACATAATAGAAATGTAGTCACTTTAGGGTATCCTTTCTAAAATAGAGACGAGCCTCGCCAAATAAAAAAATGCAACATTGCGGTGCCCTCAATAACTAACCATAATAAATATTTTAGAATTCAGGATAGGCCGTTTAGTGAACTTCATGGCCTTCTCCGAAAATAATAACGCGTTAGACTCTTTAGGCGCAGCTTTATTTAACCTTCTTAAACACGGGTGCACATTGATGTGACCCAAATCCAAATCTCAACGGAGTCAAAATGTGTCGACGACCGCGGGTGCATTGATTGTGACGTGGTTCGAGATGCATTTTTACGACGTTGCAATTCTATAAAAATAAATGATAATAATAAAAGCGGTTTAAACTTAATAAAAGCACATAAGTCACAACATGTATTTAAATCAGATATTTAGCCATTATAACAATTTAAGCGACCGTGCTAGAACCACGGGATTCGAGGGTGCCTAACACCTTCCCTCGGGTCAACAGAATTCCTTACTTAGAATTTCTGGTTCGCAGACTTCATTTGGAAAAGTCGAAAATTTCCTCGATTTGGGATTCAAGATAAACTGGTGACTTGGGACACCAAAAGCCAAACCTTTCCCAAGTGGCGACTCTGAATTAAATAAATAATCCCATTTCGAATATTGTCACTTAAATTGGAAAAACTCTCCCTCACATTCAATCCTTCGGGGCGGGCGCGCAAAAAGGAGGTGTGACAGTCGTGAACGTTTGACCCCTCACTTTGAGCAAACTTTTAAAGTTAAAAGTAAGAAGTCTTGCCGATGGGCTAAAAATTGTTGAAGATTTGCCTCAAGAAACAAGCGGAGTCAAAAGTTCAAAACCACCCCTCTTGAGGCCATTCTTGTAAATTGCCCGACTTTTTAGAGGCATGTGTGGGGAAATTTTTATTTATTTACCTCTTATAGTGTCTGATCATTGATGGCATGATTTATTACTGCAAGTATAAAAAATGGCTGATAGATAATAACTGGCCAAGCCGCCAAGGTACCAAGAAGTTGCATTTCTTGAAAAATAAGGGAAGCATAATGTAGTGGTTGCCCTTGGAATTTTGGTTGGTGCCTCGGGCGAACCTCAGCACCAAAGTCATATTTTTTTCAAATTCTTTCATTTTTACTTCCATTTGCATGCAAGCTTGTCAAATCACTTCAAATTGACTCCTACACATATAAACACCATTATTAAGTTCGAGTCACAAATATTCACACTAAAATTAACAAGATGGAGGCATAATGCAAGGCAAATTACATACAAAAATATGGATTTTAGCCTAATATTAGCAATCTAAGGTTGTGTATTGGAAAAAATCAAGTAAATATATTGAATTAATTATATGATGATATGTCATGACACATGGATCAATAAAAGGATGACAGTTAGCGAAGAATAGTTGAAGAGACACGAGCTTTAACAGACACGGGCAAAGATCCAAGAAAACCAGAAGAAATGGGTGCTCGAACCTCTTGATAATTAGAAGAGGCATCAGAAGAATGAATCTATATAGCAAAAGAGTATAGATACGTATTATCGGTAGTTAATGAGCATTAATTACAAGAAACGTTATAGAATCTGTACTGAACATGTCACGACCCAAATTCCACTAAGGGTCGTGATGGCGCCGGACATTGCTGTCAGGCAAGCCAACCAAAATACTTAATTAAATTCTCGTTTTAATAATTTTGAAAACTATGATTTTCCTTCAATTTTACCAGTAAAAGATAATCGTTTCAAATCAAATATGAATGTTAAGAAGTTAATACAAGATACCCCATGATCATCCCAGAACCCGGTGTCACAAGTGCATGAGCATTTACTAGAGAATGAAATAAAATACAGTAACTGTCCGGAATACAAAGTGGACAGAAATGAAAATACAGTACAATACTTTGAAGGGGACTCTGCTGGTTGCGGGTTGTCTCAACAAATGCAGCTCACCTAAGTCTTTGTGTCAACCATGCCGCTATGCCACTAAGCCACTAGCCACATATGAATCAGTGCAACAAAAATGCACAGCAAGTGTAGTATGAGTACGGCAATAACGTGTACCCAGTGAGTATCTCGTCTAATCTCGAAGAAGTAGAGACGAGAGGTCGACTTTGACACTTACTAGTGGTCCAATAGTAATATATTATTAATACGAATAATCATGGATTTATTAAAAACGGCAGTACATTCAAATAAGTCACGAAATAGGTAAACGTTCCTTTTTATACTAAAAAGTCTCCGAATTCATAATCTATTAATTATCAATTTATCTCAAATCAGTGAGAGAAAATATCAATATCTATAAATCTCAAGGCAAGTAATACAAGCATGCGCAAAACATGCTGAGGTCGTACGGCCCGATCCAACAGGTATTTAAACTGTGCACTGCTAGAGGGTCGAATGACGCGAACCATAGATGCATCTATTTAATCTACCGAGGCGTTCGGCCCGTTCAAAAATTAAACACACACAGACAGTCAATCAAGAAGTCATCATGGAATAATTATCCAAAGAAAAGCCAATTCTCTTTTAACAATTCAAGAAAATGAAGTTTAATCTTTTTGGAAATTCATTTATTAATTCGATGTGATTTAAACAATTCAAACTGTCAATAAGATTACAAATATTCCAAGTATAGCATATTTTTGGGTCCTACACTACCCGGACTTAAGCACAATAGTAGCTACGCACGGACTCTCGTCACCTCGTGCGTACGTAGCCCCCATAAATAGGAGCACATAACTAATTATTTCACCTATGGGGACAATTCCCTCTTACAAGGTTAGAAAGGAGACTCACCTCGCTCCAAAGTCTATATTTTGATACAAGAACGCGCTCAAACCTCCAATCCGGAGTTGAACGATCCAAAACTATTCAGATGCGGTAAGAACTAGTCAATACATGCTCAAAAGTTCATATTTTAATTATTAAACCAATTTTCCAACCCTAAAAGCAAGGATTCCTAAAATTCATCCTCGGGCCCACGTGGTCGAATTCCGGATTTTTTTGAAGAAAGTTATTACCCATAACCTAAGGATCAAGAATATATGATTTCTACTAAATTCTATAACAAATTTCGTCTCATTTTTGTCAAAACCCTAGGTTCTCACCTAAACTCTTGATTTTTTCCTAATTTTTACATGTTAATCTACCCATAATCTATGTATTTGACTCATGTTGTGTAGAAATTACTTACCTCATTGATGATGATGGAACCCCTCCTCAAATGCTCTCAAAAATCGCCTAAGACCAAGTGGAAAATGAGGGAAATGGACTAAGTCTCAGAATAAAAAGCCATTGCACCAGACGCAGAAGTCGCATTTGCAACCTCCGGCTCGCAATTGCAATGGTCGCATTTACGACAAAGGCATCGCAAATGCGAAGCCTAGCTTCCCCCTGCCATGGTCACATTTGCAAAAAAATCCTCCCAAATGCGAAGAGGACAGCATCGCAAAAGCGATGACCCCCTCGCAAATGTGATCTCCCCTTAGCAACCCCAAGTTCGCAAATGTGAGCTCCCTCTCGCAAATGCGATGGTCGCATTTGCGACCAAAACACCGCAAATGCGGTCATACCAGTACTAGCAGTCCCATTTCTTAGCAAATCACTCGGAAGCTATCCTGAATCTCGCCCGAGCCCCCAGGGCTCCAAACCAAACACACGCACAAGTCTAAAAACATAACACGGACTTGCTCGAAGCCTCAAATCACATCAAACAACGCTAAAACCATGAATCACACTCCAATTCAAGCTTAATGAACTTTAAGATTTCAAACTTCTACTTTCGATGTTTAAACTCATCAAATCACGTCCGATTGACCTTAAATTTTGCACACAAGTCAATTTTGACATTACGAACCTACTCCAACTTCCGAAATCGGATTCCGACCCCGATAGCAAAAACCTTCAAATTTCTATCTTTAGCCAAATGACTCCAAGTTGACCTACGGACCTCCGAATTCACTCTCAATCGCGCTCCCAATACCATAATCACCTCACGAAACTATTCCCAGACTCGGAATCCCAAACAGACATCGATTACACTGAAATACACTTTAACCCAAACTCATGAAATTCTTCCAAAAAGTCTAACTTCCACAATAGGCACTGAAATGCTCCCGAGTCATCTAACACCCAATCCGAACATACGCCCAAGTCCGAAATCATCATACGAATCTACTAGGACCTTCAAATCTCAATTCGGAGGTCGTTTACTCAAAAATCCAATCTTAGTCAATTCTTCCAACTTAAGGTTTTCGAAATGGGAATTCTCTTCCCAAATCAACTCCGAGCTTTCCGGAATTCAATTCCAGCAAAGCGTACAAGTCATAATACCTGAAGTGAAGCTGCTCATGGTTTCAAACTGCTGAACGACGTGCTAGAGCTCAAAATGACCGGTCGGGTCATTACATTCTCTCCCACTTAAACATACGTTTGTCCTCGAACATGTTAAGAACTGTGCTGGAGTTGTCTGAAATCATTGCTTAACACCTCGTGCACCTACCCGTGCTACCACAACTCGGTTGAGCATATTAGCTCGAGCAAATCTGAAGATGTTCTCTTTTATTCAAGCAAATAAGCTTAGAGCCCAGTTCCAACATCCAGAACTCTCTGCCAGGCCTGCTTCCAATATATGAACACCGCATCAATCACCACACGATGCACCGATACAAGATTGCATACCTTTGCTAAATTCACACTATGCCCTACATAACTCACATAACCATAATTATATCCTCTTATCATAATAGTCAAAATTCCATGAATTTGGTGCTCCCTATGCATCTCATGACCTATATACATCTTGCCCCAACTTTTGCAATACCGCCATGACGGAAGAGATGTGTAGAAGTTCATAACCGACTGTCGAGTCAATAATTCATTGGGTCTATACCCCTGACAAGAACCATCACCTCATTCTGAGCCAAATAATGGTATTTGTCCTTTAATATTCTTCATATAATCCGATTGCACTAATCTTAGATCCAATAATCTTGTCTCACCCAGTAGGAACTATTCAGGCAATATGCCACCCCAATTATGACCAAAAGTCTCATATGATGCCACAATGTGCCAATAGGCTGCCAACTCGAACGTGATACAAAAGGAAAATGAACTCTGGAAGGGACTACTCAACTCACGTGCTAATATGAACTTTCCTCAGAAAAAGGGAAACAAGACACACAAAATAGAATATAGAAAGTTGTATTCAACATCACACTGTTGCGGCATGTAACCCGATCCAAATAATACACCCGTGGCGACATGCCACCCTATCCACACATAAAATTTGCATAAAGAAATACACACCGAGCTAAATTGCTCATTACTACAAAATACTGAATATCGGTCACAAGCACGCTAACTGCCTAATACCATCCCTGGGGAGACAGATAGTGCCATGCACTACAAACTCAAGCATAACTGAGGTGTGATATCTGGTATGTAACTCAAGAGCCATCCTGCTCACATAACACCCAACGTCCGAATACTCCTCCATAAGGAGTGCTATACTAAAATCAACACGGCCTGAATAGAGCCCATATTCACATTCAAATCCATCCACAGACCTCAAACTGATTCTAATCGCACCGCACTAGGCTAATAACCCTTCATGGGTTCCATAATAACCCTCTTTTTCTTATAGCACACAAGAACAACCATCATAACCGAAATAAACCTCCAAAGTCCAAAACCCAATAAACTGAGTGCCCTCTATGCGTAAATTCTCAAATTAGTGATATTACCACAATCTTCACACTTGGTTTAAATCATCAATCAATCAAGTGACTACATGTCACACTTATACAATCTTCTCGTGAAGTGCGCTCCCACGACCTTCCGCACTAGATAACAAGTTTGCACATCCTCACCACCGGCCGTACAATGCTATAAACCAATCAAGAATCCACAAATACATACACGAAGCCTCCCGTACAAGGCACTGATCTCAGGTGACGCTGAAGACAATACCAACTTACTTTAAACTTCCAAACTCCTTTCCTGCTCATCTGAGCTCGCGACATCCTTGTCAACACCTAACCGCAAACTTGATCCTCACTTTCAAATTTCATACTGCTCACTGCACCTAACATGCCAATATACAATAGCACAAAAATTTATCATAACTCCTTGACCACTAATATGGTAAACACTTCATCACGTAGAAACTTTTTGCTTAACTCATTCTAAGAGAACCGTAGCAACACGCGAGCGAATCCTCATAACTGTAGAACATGCAAATCTTCAAGTAGTGGTCTCAACCACCATAACTCTTCTGGGATCCGCCTATACATAACATGCCATAATACTTGAATACTTCAAAAATAAAATCAATTACGGCGTCCGTCAAGCCTCACATGTATCGTCACAAATCACATGCATAACTCAATCGCACTGAAAGAACTGATCACTGTCACCAATATGCCAATTCAACCATGGCTAACCAACCTCACATTTTTCTAATTTATCCTTAGTCGCTTAGAAATAATACTAACTCCATTCAAAACATAATGAACTCAACCCGCACTCCTCCCGTGTGGCCTTGTATCATGAGATCATGTTGTCTCAAATCCCACAAACTATCTCATACCCTCCTTGTGCGCATATTTGCATTTTCATCTGATATACCCATCCTAAAAATCCCTTTATGAATCCGAAGTCATTCTCTCTCATTCCTCCAAAAGCTGTTCTACAAGTTGAAGATATCATAGAGCATTCCAAGCCTCCTTTCACAATCTGCTTTAAAAGCTCGATTCTTAACCATACTTATGGGCTCGAAATCATTAGGCACCACACTTAACTTTTGAATCCATTAGGACCGTTGTTGAGAGCTACCCACTCTGACTTGGTCTCGAATATAATCAACTTCACGAATCTTCTAGCACATGAACATCCTCTCGACGAAGCACCCGACCGAATTACTTTCCTTGAAACCTGCATCTATACAAGGCATTAAATCCTTAATTGTGACGACCCGAAGGGTCATCACCGTAGTTCTTCCTTGTTACGCGCTTTCGAAGCCTTGAAAACCTCGCTTTTAGTTGCCTCGATTGGCGTGCATAGTTCGGGCGCGTAGCCGAAAAGTTTTTATGTTAGAATATGTGAATTATGTGAAAAATTTGATGAATTTTGGTATTAATATGCATAATGTTGACTTCGGTCAACATTTTGGGTAAACGGACCCGGACTTGCGGAGGGTCCGTAGAAAAATATGGGACTTGGGCGTGTGCCCGGAATCAAATTCTGAGATCCCAAGCCCGAGAAATGAATTTTTGAAAGAAATTGTTTTCTGAAATTTGATATAAAAATTTGAAGTGAAAAAGAGTTAGAAAATATAGGTATCGGGCTCGTATTTTGGTTCTGACGCCCGGTACAAGTCTTAAATATGTGTTAAGCACTATCTGTAAAGTTTGGCTAAAAACGGACGTCATATGACGTGTTTCAGACTAAAAATGGAGAATTTGAGTTATGAAAGTTGAAGAAAGAAAATCATGTGTTTGAGGCTTGATCCTATGTATATGATGTTATTTTGGCGATTTGATCGCACGAGTAAGTCCGTAAGATGTTTTTAAGGTTGTGTGCATGTTTGGTTTGGAGCCCCGAGGGCTCGCGTGAGTTTTGAATGGGGCCCGGGAGGTCTTGGACTTAAGAAAATGCAGGTTCAGGTGTTGCAGACACCAGCGCGGCCGCGGTCATTTCCGCGCGGTCCGCCCTGGAGCTGCGCGGCCGCGATGCCTTTCTGTGCGGTCCGCGTGGCTGAGTCTGAGGGCTAAGGTTTCAGGTTAACCAGCGCGGCCGTGCACCAAAACAGTGCGGTCCGCGGTGGAAGGGTTCAGAAAAGCCCCAATTTTTCTCCCACTCGGCGCGGCCGCAACACATTTTTGTGCAGTCCGCGCCAGGTCCTCAAAAAGGTATACAAGTTCGGAAAATCTCAGTCATTTTTCACTTTTCAAAAACCCAAAACCTAAGAGGCGATTTTCCAAACAACTTTTCTTCTCCAAAACGATTTGATTTCTAACTTAATTTCTTTATTCCTTAACATCTTTTAACATAATTTCAACTTCAAATCAAAGATTTTCAAGGGTGAAATTGGGTGTTTTGGGTAGAACCTAGGTTTTCTACAAATTGAGAAGTTGGACCTCAATTTGGGGTCCGATTTAAAAATAAATCATATATTTGGATTCATGGGGGAATGGGTAACCGGGTTTTGGTCCGAACCTCGAGATTCGACCACGTGGGTCCGGGGGTATTTTTGACCTTTTTGGGAAAAACCTTGAAAAATCTATTTTCATGCATTGGGGATGATTCATTTAGTAATTATTAATGCGATTAAGTAACTTATGGCTAGATTCGAGCGGATTGGTGGTGGAATCAAGAGGTAAAGCTATACTAGAAGCGTGAGTTAAGTTTGGAGCATTCGAGGTAAGTGTTTGTTCTAACTTTGGCTTGAGGGAATAGGATTAGGATGTTATTTGCTACTTGCTAATGTGGAGTATGGTGTATAGGCATGGTAACGATTATCTATGCATCGGAGTCTAGCATGACTGTGAGTCTTAATTGCTTTTAATTCGAATAACGTGACACAACCTCCTTGTTTATTGATGAGTTTCATATAATGTGAACGGTTGAGGTAAAATTGTGATCAGTGTACTTTTGGAGCATTAGCTCGAACATGAATGTGTTAGTTGAGGAAGAATGGATTTAAAAAGAGAATGTGTTGTGATTACTCCCTTGCCGGGATGTGTAGACCGATATATATACTCTCCCTTGTTGGGATATTTTGGGCTGTTAGTTGTACCCTTGCCGGGTTAGAGTGATATGTTGTTGATTTCCCCTAATGGGACTCTCCTTACAAAATCAGATGTTTCAAATTATACTATGGGATCGTGTGGCACGCCGTCCACTTATATATGATATTATGGGATCGTGTGGCATGCCGTCCACTTGGTTATTGGCCTCCGTTGCCAGTGACATATTGTGCACTGTGATAAAGATGAAATGGGAACGGGTGGTATGCCTACCACGTGGTATATGGAAATAGGGATCGTGTGGCATGTCGTCCACCTATATATTGTTAAAAGGGATCGTGTGGCACGCCGTCCACCTATATATTGTTAAAAGGGATCGTGTGGCATGCCATCCACTTATATACTATATTATGGGATCGTGTGGCACGCTGTCCATTTATAAATGATATTATGGGATCGTGTGGCACGCCGTCCACTATATATATATCATGGAAACTGGAGTTTCTTCTGTTTATTTCCGATATTTCATTTTTATCTATTACTCCCCGATAGCATGTCCCCTCCCAGTTTTACTTTGTATTATCTTGTTATTGTTTTCTTGCACTTGTTGTATATATATCTGTACAGGTTAATTGTGGTAGGTACTGTCTAGCCTCGTCACTACTTCGCCGGGGTTAGGCCAGGCACTTACCAGCACATGGGGTCGGTTGTGCTGATGCTACACTCTGTGCATTTTTGTGCACAAATCAGGGAGCAGCTTACGGACCACAGCAGTAGGATTTCTGGGAGCTGTCTTCAGTCCAGGGACTCTCGAGGTAGTCTAGCTGGCTTTCGCAGGCCGAAGTCCCTTTCCATGTTTTTCGTTTTGTTCATCTTGTATCAGACAAACATGATGTATTTCCTTTCAGACATTGTTTGTAGTATTCTATAGTAGTCCGTGAGCTAGTGACACCTGACCTTGGGTAATGATGTGTATTAAACTTCTGCACTTTTGGTTTTCAGTTGCTATTATGGGATCGTGTGGCACGCCGTCCACTTATATATGATATTATGGGATCGTGTGGCACGCCATCCACTTATATATGATATTATGGGATCGTGTGGCACGCCATCCACTTATATATGATATTATGGGATCGTGTGGCACGCCGTCCACTTATATATGATATTATGGGATCGTGTGGCACGCCGTCCACTTATATATGATATTATGGGATCGTGTGGCACGTCGTCCACTTATATATGATATTATGGGATCGTGTGGCACGTCGTCCACTTATATATGATATTATGGGATCGTGTGGCACGGCCGTCCACTTATATATGATATTATGGGATCGTGTGGCACGCCGTCCACTTATATATGATATTATGGGATCGTGTGGCACGCCGTCCACTTATATATGATATTATGGGATCGTGTGGCATGCCGTCCACTTATATATGATATTATGGGATCGTGTGGCACGCCGTCCACTTATATATGATATTATGGGATCGTGTGGCACGCCGTCCACTTATATATGATATTATGGGATCGTGTGGCACGCCGTCCACTTATATATGATATTATGGGATCGTGTAGCACGCCGTCCACTATATATATATATATCATGGAAACCGGAGTTTCTTCTATTTATTTCCGATATTTCATTTTTATCTGTTACTCCCCGATAGCATGTCCCCTCCCAGTTTTACTTTGTATTATCTTGTTATTGTTTTCTTGCACTTGTTGTATATATATCTGTACAGGTTAATTGTGGTAGGTACTGTCTAGCCTCGTCACTACTTCGTCGGGGTTAGGCCAGGCATTTACCAGCACATGGGGTCGGTTGTGCTGATGCTACACTCTGTGCATTTTTGGTGCATAGATCAGGGAGCAGCTTATGGACCGCAGCAGTAGGACTTCTGGGAGCTATCTTCAGTCCAGGGACTCTCGAGGTAGCCTAGCTGGCGTTCGCAGGCCGAAGTCCCTTTCCATGTTTTTTGTTTGTTTATCTTGTATCAGACAAACATGATGTATTTTCCTTTCAGACATTGATTGTAGTATTCTGTAGTAGTCCGTGAGCTAATGACACCAGACTCTGGGTAACATTTCGGTTCAAACTTCCGCACTTTTGGTTCTCAGTTGCTTTAGATTTAAGTCTTCCGCTTAAATTTTGTCTCGTTTATTATATTGTTTGGAAGGAAGCAGGAAAAATGTTTTATATATTTGGCTTGCCTATCTCCGATAGTAGGCGCCATCACGACACCCGATGGTGGGAAATCCGGGTCGTGACAAGTTGGTATCAGAGCACTAGGTTACTTAGGTCTCACAACTCATGAACAACTTGGTAGAATCTGAGAGATCGGTACAGAGACGTCTGTATTTATCCCGCAGAGGCTACTGAGTTAGGAAAGCTTCACTTTGTTCATTCCTGTCGTGCGATTCAGATTCTCAAGTATTGATCGTCCTCCTACTCTGTTCTTTCGTAGATGGTTAGAACACGTGCTTCCTCTTCTACCGCGCAGCAGCCCGAGCCCCCAGCTTCTATCAGGGGCAGAGGGTGAGGTCGTGCCAGAGGCCGAGGCCGAGGCAGAGCTCAGCCCCGAGTAGCAGTCCCAGAGGTGGAGCCTCGTACTAACTATGACGAGGAGGTTCCAGCTCCAGCAGCTCCATTGGGCCCAGCTCAGGTCCCAGAGGGTTTCATAGCCACTCCAGTGCTTCAGGACGCTTTGGTCCGACTGGTAGGCTTTATGTAGGGCATTTCTAGGGCGGGTTTGCTTCTCGTAGCTCCAGCCACATCTCAGGCTGGGGGAGGAGTTCAGACTCCCGATACTCGTATTACAGAGCCGGTAGCTCCTCAGGCTCAGGTTCCAGCAGTTCAGCCGATCCGTGTTCAGATGGCCATGAGTGCCGGTAGTGAGATTTCATTTCAAGAGGTGGCAGATGCTGCCCGCCGGATAGAGATGGCACTTGCTCAGGGAGGTGGTCATGGGTCTGATAAGAGGCCCCGTTATTCTGGTAGATTCAGTGGTACCTCGTCTGGATGTAGGGATTCTTATGGTAGAGGTCATCCTCCGAAATCGCGATTCCGAGGTCGTTTACTCAAAAATTCAATCTTAGTCAATTCTTCCAACTTAAGGCTTTCGAAATGGGAATTCTCTTCCCAATCAACTCCGAGATTTCCGGAATTTAATTCTAGCCACGCGTACAAGTCATAATACTTGAAGTGAAGTTGTTCATGGCCTCAAACTGCTGAACGACGTACTAGAGCTCAAAACGACCAGTCGAGTCGTTACAGAACAGTTACGATTGCCAATTATAACGTTACATTAAATGTCATTAATTGTCCATAATAACTCCATTATGGAAGAAAAGAAACGTATTGCTTAGAAATAGCTATAAAAGGTGAGGAATAAACATTTGTAAGGACACAAAATACTATTGGAATACACTAATTTACTTTACTTTTTAACCAACTATTGTTTACATCAATTATTCTTATTTCTATTTGATTATCAGTAACCCGAGTTTTTCTAATAACAAGCTTTAACCGAAATTTCTATTTTTTGGTTAAACAAATTGGTTCCGGTGTCGGGAATCTGATAATCATTTGCTTTCCAAATCGACTCTTTTATCAAAAACAATCATGTCGAATGTCAACGACAATAACCAACACAATTTACCACTCCAAGAAGACCCACAACATCAACTGAACGAACAAGATGATAGAACTCCACCTCCTTCACCACAACATTCTCTGCGACAATCACGAGAGGGGACTCCTAATAGATCTGAATCGAATGAAAATGACAGACTTGAAAATGATCAAGCTATCGATGAAGCTCTTAAAAAATTAATCACTCAACAAGTTAGCAATGCTCTCCAGGCTTTTACCAGCTAGTTGCCGGCTGCACCGCCAACACCAACTCCAAACAACAACATTTTGGAAAATCCTCATTCTGGACTCGTTAACTCAGGCAGTGGCGAAACTCCCAGCGAATCTCGTGATGGAGAACCAGGTAACACAGTTAATTCTGATTTACAAAATTTAGTATTAACTTTGCAGAAATAGCTCAAGGAGCAAAGCAACCGCATAGAGCAAATACCTGGAGTACCTCCTGTAATCAAGGGAATATATATGGACAAATATTCACAACAATCTTGGAAGCCAAGTGCTTGCTTCTCTACCAATTCCGAAGAAAATCAAGATGCCCGAAATTCCGAAATACGATGGAACAACTGATCCACGAGACCACGTAACTGCATTCACAACTGGTGTAAAGGGAAACGACTTGACCAAGCAAGAAATTGAATCAGTATTGGTCAAAATATTCGGATAAACACTCACTAAGGGAGCATTAACATGGTACTCTCATTTACTCGAAAATTCTATAGATTCTTTTGTTGAGCTTGCAGATTCATTTATCAAAGAACACTCGGGAGCTCAAAAACTTGAAAAAAGAATGGAGGATATTTTCAAAATAATGTAAGGATATACGGAGCTGCTCAGAGAATTCGTAGACAGATTCCAGCGTGAGAGGATGATGTTGCCACGCGTACCTGATAACCAGGCAGCTATGGCGTTTGCTAGTAATCTAAATGAGAAAAGTTCAGAAGCCACGAGATGACTCAAGGAAAGTCTACGTAAATTCCCAGTAACGACTTGGAATGATGTTTACAACAGATACAACACTAAGCTGCGGATAGAAGAGAATACCATCACTCAGTCTCGAAAAGAGGAAAGGGTAAGTTCAAGACGCGCTGAAACTGAAAAAAGGTCCAGTAAAAATAGGTATGAGCCCTACATGGGACCAGCAGAAAGAGAACCGCGTTTAAAGCAGGATAACTCAAGGTACGATCATGGATCGAGAGATAGAGAGTCAGGTTCATCATCAAGGTTCAGAAAAGAGCGAAACACACGAGAGACGTGAGATGATGATAGAAGCTCAAAGGCAAAGATCGACGGTTACAAATTTTAATGTTAGCACATCAAAGTTAGTAGCAGTATAAAGAAGCATGGGAGATAAGGTGTGATGGCCAAATGAAATAAGATCAAACCCGAATAGGCAAAATCCTGATTTTTGGTGTGAGTTTCATAACGATCACGGTCACAAAACGATAGATTGTAGATTGCTGCAAGGTGAAGTTGAACATGTATTAAAGTAAGGGTATCTAACCGAATTGTTTAGTGAAAAAGGTAAGCAAGCATATATGAAAAACATGCAGGAACCCCCTAAACCCCTTCACAAAAAACGACAGTTAATGTCATAAGCGAAGGAGAAGAAATTAATAGCGTAACGTATACGACAACCAAGAAAGTTTCAAAAGTTACAGTCACACAGGGGAAGCGAGTTCAATAGATTTTGGAAGAAGAAAGTATTACATTTGATGATGCAAATGCAGATGGCGTGTTAACCCCACACAATGACGCACTGGTAATATCTTTACTTATACATGACACTAATGTGAAACGAGTTTTGATTGATCTAGGTAGCTCCGTGAATATCATTCTGCTAAGAGTGATAAACGAAATGCAAGCTGAAGATAAGCTAATACCCAAGGCGCACACCTTATCTGGTTTTGACAACTCGAGCATCGTAATAAAAGGGGAGATAATACTCACCACATTCGCATAAGGAGTTGTCAAAGACACGAAATTTCAGGTGGTAGAGATGGACATGACTTACAATATGATTCTCGGTAGACCATGGATTCACGAAATAGATGTTGTTCCATCTACCCTACATCAAGTTATCAAGTTTCCATCATAATGGGGGATACGTCAAATCCGTGGTGACCAACAAGCTTCGTGATGTATTAATTCCGTGGCAGATTCAAATGTAAAGAGTGATGAAAAATAGGAATCACATAATACAGTTGAGGATGCATCAACACCAACCTCAACTGAGTGGGGCAAACAGATGTAGATTC
This sequence comes from Nicotiana tabacum, assembly GCF_000715075.1. Classification (NCBI taxonomy): domain Eukaryota; kingdom Viridiplantae; phylum Streptophyta; class Magnoliopsida; order Solanales; family Solanaceae; genus Nicotiana; species Nicotiana tabacum. The sequence continues at coordinate 21,509,706 of NC_134089.1, read as the reverse complement.
GAGGCCCGATACTATTCAGGAACCAAAAGAAAATTAAAATATCAAAACAACGATCGAGGAACTAAAAGCTGTGGCGCTATTTGAGCATTGGCCAGACAGAAAAGTCTATATTGGAACAAACCTCAGCTCGAAAATGAAATGTAAGATAATTGAATTTTTAAAAGCTAACGCAGATTGTTTTACTTGGTCCCATTCAGACATGACAGGTATACCACCGAAGGTAATGACTCACAAATTAAATAAAGACTCATCATACCCACCTGTCAAGCAAAAGAAAAGGAAGCAAGGCTCATTAAAAAACCAGGTGATTCAAGATGAGGTGCATAAACTTTTAAAAATTGGGTCTATCCGCGAGGTAAAGTATCCAGATTGGTTAGATAATAATGTGGTAGTACCTAAAAAGAATGGTAAGTGGCGAGTTTGTGTAGATTATACTGACCTGAATAAAGCTTGCCCTAAAGATTCTTTTCCATTACCGCATATAAATCAATTAATTGATGCTACTGCAAGGCACGAATTGTTAAGTTTTTTAGATGCCTATTCAGGGTATAATCAGATTAAAATGGATCCTCTAGATGAAGAAAAAACTTCTTTCATCATAGACAGTGGGGACTTACTTTTACAAAGTCATGCCGTTCGGTTTGAAAAATGTTGGGGCCACATACCAAAGGCTAGTGACCAAAATGTTCCAGGAACATTTAGGCAAAACCATGGAGGTGTATATAGATGATATGTTCGTCAAATCACAACAAATAGGAGACCATATTCAACACTTAATTGATACGTTTCAAATTCTTCGCAAATTCAACATGAGGTTAAATCCTGAGAAATATGCATTTGGCGTCTCATCAGGTAAGTTTTTTGGATTTCTTGTTTATAACTGTGGCATTGAAGTAAATCCTGCACAGATTAAAGCCATCGAAGAAATTTCGGACATACTCACGAGCAAAAAAGAAGTTCAAAGGCTGACATGAAGAATAGCAGCCTTAGGCAGGTTTATTTCCAAATCATCAGAAAAATGCTTCAAATTCTTTTAAGCTTTAAAAAAGCATAACCAATTTGAATGGTCTGAAGAATGCCAATAAGCACCTAAGAATTTAAAGTCATACCTGTCAAATCCACCACTGTTAGCCCAACCAAAAGATGGGGAGAAATTGCTTGTCTACCTTGCAGTTTCAGAAGTGGCGGTAAGTGCAGTATTAGTTCGAGAAGATCAAGGTAAACAGTCACCAATTTATTATGTTAGCAAATCTTTGCTAGATGCTGAGACTCAATATCCTTATTTAGAGAAACTTGCGTTAGTCTTTATTATGGTATCTAGGAAATTAAAACCTTATTTCCAATATCACCCTATTTATGTGGTAACCGCCTACCTCTTACGTAATATATTACATAAACAGGAGTTATCTGGTAGATTAGCCAAGTGGGCTATAGAACTAAGCGAATATGACATTATATGTCAACCTAGAATTGCAATAAAATCACAAGTTTTAGCAAATTTTGTGGCAGATTTTAGCCAAGGGATACAGTTAGAAGCAGAAAAAGAACTACAGGTATTTAACGGATCTAATCCAGGAACATGGACCTTATTAACTGACGGTTCATCAAATGTAAAAGGAGCAGGTCTGGTCATTGTCTTGGTACCACCTACGGGTGAAACCATAAGACAAGCAAAAACGTGCCATCCAATTACTAATAATGAGGCAGAATATGAAGTTGTGATTGCAGGTTTAGAGTTGGCACGAGATCTCGGAATAGAGCAGGTAATAATCAAAAGCGACTCGTAGCTTATTGTTAACCAAATGTAGGGGACTTATACAGCCATAGAGGCGAGGATGTAGCAATTACCTGGAAAAGGCACGGGATTTGGTTAGGCAATTTTAAACTTGGAAAGTCATGCAAATACTGAGGGAACAAAATGTCGAGGCAGACGCCCTAGCTAATCTTGTATCTACTGCGGAAGTAACAAACGGAGAGAATGCTTCTGTAATTCATTTGTTTCATTCAGTACTCGATCAAGACAACAATGAGGTAAATTACAATAATCTAACTTGGGATTGGAGGAACGAAATTGTCAATTTTTTGCAGCATGGGATTTTACCTGAGGATAAGAGAAAAGCTCAATCACATCGCAAAAATGTTGCTCGCTACTGTTTAAAGAAAAGAAATCTCTATCGAAAATGTTCGGTGGTCCTCTAGAAAGATGCCTCGAGCCTTCTCAAACAAAGTACGTGATGAGAGAAATACACGAGGGACATTGTGGAAATCATGCTGGAGGAAGATCTTTGGTAAAAACCATGATTAGAGCCGGCTATTATTGGCCAAAAATGGAAGAAGACGCGGAAAATTTTGTAGCAAAGTGCAACAAGTGTCAAAGATATGGAAACAACATACATCGACCAACTGAATTATTACATCCGGTCGTTGCACCATGGCCTTTTATGAAGTGGGGGATGGATATTATAGGTCCACTACCACAAGCCAAAGGCAAGGTAAGATTTTTACTAGTACTCATTGACTATTTTACTAAGTGGGTAGAAGCGGGAACTTTCAAACAGGTACGAGAAAAAGAAGTCAGAGACTTCATATGGCAGAACATCATATGCCGATTTAGGGTACCAAAAGAAATCGTATGTGATAATGACCCACAATTTATCGGTGCACAAATCACAGAATTTTTCCAAAGTTGACAAATTAAAAGGATTACTTCAACTCCTTACCATCCGATGGGTAATGGACAAGCTAAATCAACAAATAAAGTTATTATCAATAACTTGAAGAAGAGACTGGAAGAATCTAAAGGTAATTGGCCGAAGGTGCTACCTGGAGTATTATGGGCTTACCGAACAACAGCAAAAACAAGTACGGGGGAAATACCATTTTCACTTGTGTTTGGAGCTGAAGCCTTAATTCCAGTCGAGACAGGGGAACCGAGTACGAGATATACTCAAGCTACTGAAGAATCGAATGAAGAAGAGATGCGGGTAAACCTGGATTTACTTGAAGAAAGAAGGGAAAATGCATTAATAAGAATGGCAACACAAAAACAAGTCATTGAGCGGTATTACAATCATAAAGCCCGCCTCAGATACTTCAAGATTGGGGACTACGTACTCAAGAAAATTTTCCAATCCACAAGGGCTGCCAATGCAGGTAAGTTAAGTCCAACTTGGGAAGGTCCTTATAAGGTTTATGGTATTGCAGGAAAAGGAGCATACGAGCTCGAAACGTTGGATGGCAAGATTTTACCTTCAAACTAGAATGTTGTTCACCTGAAGAAATACTACTTCTAAGGAAAAGAAATACCTACGGGCAGTTATCCTCATTAATAACTTTTATTTTTGAATTATTAAAATTTTACTAACGATTTTAGATGATAGGCAAAAAGCTAGAATGCGCTAAATGATGAATTACGACCCGAAAGACACGTGGAAAGAACATAATTCCCGGTCTAGGGTTACAACTATTCTGATGGAAATTTAAATGGGTTAAGAAGTCTTCATCTAAAATCATACCTCCGAGTCCCGTATGTTTTTCCTTTTCAGAAAAAGGACTGCATGGAAGGAATAATCAAGTGCTCGAGATTTCATACTTCAAAGCTCAAACACTTGGGGGACTATACAATATACATATGATACATGTATAAAGAAGGCAAAGAAGACTGAAAACAATTAAAGTTCAAGTCAAGCCCAAAAGTCTACTCATCAAATATACCAAGTTCAGAGAAAAGTCACGAGCCAATAACACAAGCCAATCAAAAAACCTTCATATAGATTTCAAAATCTTATGATGTCTAGGTTACGGGCAGTATTTAGCCATGGGTCATAAAAACCCTTGGATTTTCTTTCTTTTTTGCAAATCTTTTGTAAAGAAAATAGTTACGAAAAAGTAATAGAAGATATTTAAATACATGTAAACTATTATTTAAACTTGACAAAGTTCAAATGAAAACTTTATCAAAGTTATTTCAAGAAACATGTGTGTTCCTATTTCTTTTTCCGTATATTTACACCATTATGAAGTTGAGATATCTTCTTCATTAAGTGTCGTATATAAAAGGGTCCTCTTTTATAATTTCATGTTTGATTGAAAGATCCATGAAGTTAGCAAAGCATTTTATAAAAAAAAAAATACAAAAAGGGTAAGACAAAAACCCACGAATTAAAAAACAAGACCTTGAATTTATATATAAAAAAATAAAACAAGGCAAAAAAAAAGAGAAAAGCAAAAGCTCAAGACAATTAAGTTGAAGCGAAAACTTTATAATATTAAGTTTAGACCAAGTATGAACTTAGTCATAAACTGATTGTCATTTTTTACAAAATGCCCCAAAAAGGCCTGGGGACTTGTCATTACCAAAAACTTAACCCCCAAATGGGACCAGGGATAAAACCACAAATTCCACCAAGAAAAAAAAGAGGAGTCAAACTTCATAAACTTTCACTGTGGAGTAGAAGAAGAGTCTAAAGAGGCATCATCAGCAACATAGGGCTCGGTTTGATCTGAAAAAGCTGGGACATCCACCGCGCCTATATTAGCTTCAACATACTCAGGAGTATCAACCATGGGAGAAGGAAAACTTTGGCCTTGCTGAGTTTTCTCAATGGTTTCCTTTATCTTAGCTAACTCAGCAGCCAAATTAAAACCCTCTTGGCTAGCCTCTACTAGGGTATCATGGCGTGTGTTTAAAATAGCCCAACTCACTTCAATAATAGTTTTGTCCTCAAGAACCTCATAATCTCTTTCCCATTGGTCAATCTCATTCTTGAGCTCTTCCTTCTCGGCCAAAGCAACATCATAAGAAGATTGCAAAGGGGCAAGTGAACTCTCCAAAAATCTGACCTTATCAGAAGACACACGAAGGTCTTCTTGGGTCTGGGTGAGTGTCTAAACAAGTTCACCTACATAAACTTCTTTTTCGTTCAACAAGGCCTTCAATCCTTTAATCTCTTCGCTAGCTTTGGATAGTTGCTCAGAAAATGATGTCTCAAGGAGATTTTTATCCTTGTCAGCTTGATTGGAAGAAGCTTTCTCAACTGCTAGCTCCGATGCCATGACTCTTAGCTGCTGCTCTAAGGTACACTTGCTTTCTTCCAAAAGTTCCACCTTAAGCTGAAGACTTTCATATTGCTCTTTCCATTTGTTTGCTTCAATTTGATAATCATGCATTAACTGCTCCGTATGAGAAACCCTCTTCATCATCTCTGTGCCAATGAGATTGATCTAAAAAAGAAGAAAAGGGCTAAGAACCTTGGTAAAAGGAGAATGGAATAAAGCGTAAAAAGAAGCAAATACCTTCAGTGACGATTGCACTATATCATTCATCCAAGTCAAAGAACTATGACTTTCTAGCTTGGACTTTTTGACTGGACCAATCAAGGGCTTCAACCATACGTCAGCCCGACCTGACATTTTCAAAAGATTACCATCGACACGGACCTCAATGGTAATCTGCTTCATCCTTCCACTTCCACTTGAAGAACCAATCACAGTACGGGGAATGGTAGTAGTGGGGACTGTAGAGGAAGTCATAACAGCTTGGGGCAGAGCAGAAACAGTAGCGATAACAACTGGCAAAGAACGCACCACAGGGACAGACATGGTAAATGAGTCAAGGGGTACTTCGTCAGAAACTAAATCCAAATTTTCACTGTCAAACCCACGAGAAAAAAGCTGTTCATCAGAGTCACGAGCTGCCGCAGGAGTATCGTCGTCCGAACTCACCAAGGTGGCTTCAACAGGCTCGGTCATGGGAACAGAACGGGGATGAGTTGCTTCATCATCTGAAAAGACTCATCTTTTGGCCCACGGTCTTTTAACCAAGGAACTTCCATCTTGTTCCTCTTCCTCATCAGAATCCTAGGTCGCATCAGCCTTCCTTTTCGATGACGAACTCAAGATTATCTCTTGAGCTCTTTCCAAAGAAACTCTGGAAGCCACAATTGCATCAGCACTTACACCATGTGTGGGAAACCCTGATAAAAAGAAGGGTCAAATAAATTCTAAGGGAAAGGTGAATGAAAATATAAAAAGAAAGGGGGTAAAGAATTTACCATGAGTTTTAACCTTCCAACCAAACCTGTGTGAATGATTTTTCCAAGATCTACCTTCCATCGGAGCAACAGACAATAATTTCTCTACCCAACCACGAAAATTGGGAATCTCGTCAATAGTTCCCATGGTTGCTGAAAAAAGAGAAATGTTAAACATCAGCGAGAAAAATAAACCCCTTCAAAACGGAAAAGGAAAAAAGAGAGAAAATTGCAAAAGTAAAACTTATGTGCAAAATTTCACTTTTTAGGGAATGGTACATTTTCTTCACCTATTAAACCTACAGTAGGGGCATCAACAACAAATCTGGTATACCAGCTATGGTCCTTAGGGCTAACTAGCACTCTCTTATTTTCCGCCACTAAAGTAAAGATCCCATGTCGGAAAAGCTTAGGGGAGTAGAGGTGGATCAAATGAAAAAAAGTAAAAGGTAAATTAGCCAGACATGCTAAGTGACTTAGACAAGCAACAACCCTCCATACAATGGGGCCAATTTGTCCTAGACAAACGTTGAAAAAATGACAGAATTCAATAATAACAGGATCAATGGGAGTTTAAAATTCAGTGTAAAGGGATATGTATACACAAAAGAAAATCCGGTCATGTAAGATGTAATTCTTTGATTTGCATTAGGAATTATGATAGGGAAGTCAGGTTTCTAATGGCAATCCCTACGAACAACAGAGATTAAACCTTCAGTAATCTGAGAAGGGTAAACATCAACACGATCCAAAGAAGACATAGAAGAAACTTGATTCCTAATCGATTCTCTATCAGAGTAAAAAGATAGTTTAGAAGGGACAATTTCATCTACTAAAGGTTCACGAACTGGTTCACTAGAGTCTTTATTTCTAGAAGAATATCTATGAGAAAGAGAACCCCTAGCCCTAGAAGGAGGGGTAGAACTCGCTAGAGGTAAAGAAACACCTCGTACAGATGAAGACCCTAAACTGCGCAACCTTCTCCCTCTTCTGCTTCTAATAGGAGCAAGGGGAAGTTCATCAACGATAGGGACTCTTCGGGGATTAGGGTTTGAAGAAGACATGGATGTACGGGGAAGAAAACAAGAATGAATATTCTAAGATTGGTAACGTTTTATGAGAAAGACAAAGACAAAAGCCATATTTATACTCAGAAGCAACCGTCAAAAGAAAAAAGCGTAATGATGGAAACGTCATGATGGAAACTGTCACTTCATAATTGATGTAGCCGCAATAAAAGATGCTGAAGAGTTGCAGATCTAATCAGAAGATGCCATGTGTCACATGCATTAAATGGAAGTGACATATGAAGCGTCGGTTCTTAATGGCGCCAAAAATTCCCACTTTAATAAAGATCCACTTCCCAAATATTCTATTGTTGAATAAATGGCAAGTGGGGGGTCTATCTGTATTGGGAAAAATCAAGTTAATATATTGAATTAATTATATGATGATATGTCATGACACGTGGATCAGTAAAAGGATGACAGTTGTCGAAGAATAGTTGAAGAGGCATGAGCTTTAACAGACACGGGCAAAGATCCAAGAAAACCAGAAAGAATGGGTGCTCGAACCTCTTGATAATTTGAACAAGCATCGGAAGAATGAACCTATATAGCAAAAGAGTATAGATACGTATTATCAGTAGTTAATGAGCATTAATTACAGGAAACGTTATAGAATCTGTACTGAACAGTTACGATTGCCAATTATAACGTTACATTAAATGTCATTAATTGTCCATAATAACTCCATTATGGAAAGAAAGAAACATATTACTTAGAAATAGCTATAAAAGGTGAGGAATGAACATTTGTAAGGACATGAAATACTATTCGAATACACTGATTTACTTTGCTTTTTATCCAGCTATGGTTTACATCAATTATTCTTATTTCTATTTGATTATCAGTAACCCGAGTTCTTCTAATAACAAGTTTTGACCGAAATTCCTATTTTTTGGTTAAACAGACTGAAGTCTATGTAAAGCAAGTGGGAATATCAATTAATGAAATTTTAATTGCATATCATATTGTGATTTATCGATTATTCAATTTATCGTTTTATGAATGCAAATATGGCCAATATATTAGAAACGTTATTTGATCTACGGACTTTGTTCTTCCCTCTTTTGTTATTTCTCTTTTTGTGAGACCGAGTAAGTACTTCGTTGCTCAGGCTAATCTCATAGAGTAGTTTCTTTTAAATAAAATTCCTTTGTTACTAAAAAAGAAGGCATTAGAAACTTTTGTTAACTCTTCAATCCAGTGTCTTTCACATCAGTGCCAATCACATTAAAAAAAATATACAAAAATGAGACAAAAGAATCCACAAAATTGATATGTAAAAGATAGAGAATGACAATTTTTAAGAACAGAATAGTATTACCATCAGTTTGTTTTTTCTTGCCTGTAAAACGAAGGGCCTCTTATTGCTTCTTCTCCTAAGCAAAACACGCCGATTGTCGTTTTTTTTGAAGGAAAAAATAAAATAAGACTGAAATTGCTAAGCTAGCGTTTGGACATAGATTTTGTTGAAGTTTTTGAAATTTGTGTTAAAAAATATTTGTTGAAGGTGAAATTGTATTTGGACATGCATTTTATTTTAAAAGAGCTGGAGTTTTGTGAGTGAAACTAAGCTAGCGTTTGGCCATAGATTCCAAATTTGCTTTGAAAAATCTGATTTGGGTGAAATTTGGTTTGAAAATGAAAATGTGTTTGGACATACGTTTTCAAAATATATTTTTCAACTTTATTTTGGAAAAACATGTGTATAATTCCCAAGTTTTAGGATTTTGGCCCAAAATCAGCAATTAGGGTAATTTTGGGATTTGAGATTTTGCCAAAATATGAACAAAATTTATAGCTAAACATGAGTTTTGAAAATAAATTCCAAATTTATTTTGGCAAAACTCATGGTCAAACGGTGCCTTATTGTTGTTGTTTGTAATAAAATGTTAGTACGTTTTCATTTACCTAATATGCTTTGTTTCCTTTGGATAAGCTTACAAGCTATTTTACTAATTAATGTAAGCACGTAATTTTCTTCTAATATATAATTACTCCTAGAAAACTTCAAAAGTGGCTTTTAATTATTTTGAAGAATTTTAGGAATTTTGCTTTATTTTACATGATTTGTTTTGTGCGTATTTATATTTGATATATTTTTTAATAGAATTTTAAATCCTAAGAAAAATACAAAAAATATTTTTTAATCTTTATATTTTTTTCAGATTTTAATTGCATAATTAATTGCATTCGTAAAAACACTACAAAATACCCAAAATTATGCATGCATTAGTCACTTTACCTGCATTGTTTAATTAATTAAATTGTCAATTGTAGACTAAAAAAGGTAAGTAGGTTTAATTTTGTAAATTAGGTTTTAGAATTAAAAAGTTAATTTTGTGGTCAATTTTGAAATTCAATATAAAAAGAAAAGAGAAAACGCGGCTGTTGGTTTTACATTTGAATTGGGCCCATCTTTTCAAGCCCAAATACCCGCTCAGCTTCGCCCCTATACCCCAGACCACTTCCATTACCCGGTATAACCCTTTGTTAAAACCAAACGACGCCCTTTTTATCACGTCAAGTTTTGGCCGTCAATTTTCATCATCCAACCTGAACTAATCAAACCATCCTTTATAATTGTCCCAACAGACCTCCTAAACCCTAGAACCTCCTGCATTTTCCCATCTCTCACATCTATTATCCCCCTCACCCTTAGCCGCCGCCAGAAACCATAGCCACCAACATTCAACCCCCAAATCATCCCAAAGTTTCATCCTACACTCCCCAGCATCTCCTTATCCCAAATTCACCCTCAATTTCCCCATAAATCTTCCCAAACACGTAGAATAACAGATCTAAATTTTGGAAAACCTAACTTTTCCCCTTTTCTGATTTCTTTGACGATTTCAACTTGTTTTGACCTAGAACCTACGTTGATCGATTGTTCTTAACAAGACAATTGGACGTTGATTTTTGGTTCTTTGGAAAAAGGAGGTGTGACAACTCTGCCGACTCTCTGAGGATCAAACCTAGAATCTCTAGTTTCGCAGACCAGCAAAGTCGCCAGAGCTATCACATCTTCTTTTCCCGAAGATAAGAGAGTTTTTTCAATTAAAGTGACATTATTCGAAATTGGCTTATTTATTTAATTAGAGTCGCCACTTGGAATAATTATTAGGGTGTCACAAGTCACCATTTATTTTGAATCCCAAATCTAAGGAAAATTTTGACTCTGGTTTACAGTCCGCGAAACATAAAAGGCCGGGTAAGGAACCCGGGAGAAAGTGTTAGGCATTCCCAAATTCCGTAGTTTTAGCATGATCGCTTTAATCATACTTGGCTTAATTAATTACATAATTACGTATTTTATAACATATGTGTATTGCACCTTTTACCGCTTTTAATTATGGCATTATGGATTTATCTTTGAGACGATCACGTGTGCGTAAATCCGTTTTATTTAATGCGTTTAAAATCATGTTACGCGAACACGTATACAATTAATCACGCTTTATTAATTATTAAGATTATTTTTGGCCAAAGTCGTGCGAATGCGTACCTTGATTAATTTTTTAATCATAATTATATCACGCGAACGTATACATAATCATGATGAATTGATTAATTAAGAGCGCGCCTAAAGCATGTTATCATATTCATGGTTAATTTCCTATAATTAGAATTATCTGTGATGGTCCAAGCATTTACGAAGTTTATTTTGTTGGGATTAGTGCGCAGGCCTGGAATTTATGGAATTCATTTTTTTGTTGTGGAAGTATTGGACAATTGCTAAGCTCATTTGTTTCCTATTGACAAATTGAAGTTTTCACAACCCACTATTGTTTAGTGGTTATTAGTTAGATGTAGCTATTATTTACTATATTATTTTCTATAGCTATGTTTTCAGTTTTGCTAGAGTGTATTCAATGTATTTATGCTACTGTATTCATTAATACAGTTGCAAAACTCGACGTGAAACATGTGAGTACAGCTAGACAATTATTGTACTCGACTGTATTCACGATATGTATTTGTGCAAACAGTAACGCAAATAGGGTAAATCGTGATCTATTCAGTTGTTTTAAAACGAAAAATGAATCAATTAACACAAATAGACTCTTAATATAACTCAACAAACTCAATTATAAATCTGAATACATAAATTATATTAATTAAAAAAATACTCCCTCTGTTCCAATTTATGTGAACCTGTTTGACTGGGCACGGAGTTTAAGAAAAAAATGAAGACTTTTGGAATTTGTGGTCCTAAAAGTCCAAATGGGGCCCAGAGTATTTGTGTGGTTATAAAAGCTTCTCATTAAGGGTAGAGTTGTAACTTTAAGCTAAATTGTTACCAAATTTAGAAAAGGTTCATTCTTTTTGGAACGGACCAAAAAGGAAATAGATTCACATAAAATGGAATGGAGGGAGTATATGAATACGTTCATAGAATATAGCGAGACAGTGAATGTCACACCCCTTTTTTACAACCTCACTAAACCCTCTTAATAAATAAAAAGATTTTAATAAAGCTCGAAAGGGTTTTTCAATTTTGAAAGTGACAAAAATTTGTGTTCAAAAGGAAATAACTCAGAGTCGCCACCTGACATTTGATTTCGGTGTGTCAGGTCACCGTTTTTCTAAAAATAATTTTTCTTTTTAAAACACTTGGACTTCAAAACTAAGTCTGCACCAGAGATTCGGGCAAGGGGGTTCCTTTTACTCGGGGAGAAGGTGTTAGGCACTCCCCAAGTCCCGTGAAAGTCACGGTTGCGTACTCAATCTAATTGGCTTCTAAAATATTCAAGATGAGGTAAAACAATCATAGAAAAATAAACAAACAAAAGGGCTCGAGGTCGTCCCCACCTAATAAAGAAAAAAGAAAAATGAAAAATAAGAACAAAAGTAATACGAGTTCGCTTTCGCCTTCAATTACAAAATACTACGGGGCATTCCCCGGAATAAAATATGTACAAATACTTCGGGGCATTCTCCGAATAAATTTAACCAAGGGGACGACCGCTCGCCTCAAAACTAACAAAAATCCTATGATTTGCCTACCCAAGTGTGATCGGCCTACACATGGTCCTAGCGATTACGGAAGAAGAAAAGTAAAAATTACGCTAAAATAAATAAAGATGTTTCATGCTCATGCTTAACTTCATTTCTTTTATGATTTTACCCTCCACGGCCCATCATCACCATTCAAATAATTTCGAACCCAGCAAAACCAATCTCAAATGATAAAACATAGAGAGTAGGCATTCAAGAAGAGGAGTACATGCTAATAAGTAGAGGACTCTAGTAAAATGACGGCACACAAGATAGGCAAGACAAGTCTGAATTAGACAAAATTCAACACTCAAATCAACACTGAAAATAAAGCAAGTGAGACGAAAAATGACCTGAGATTAACTCTCCAATGAGCAAATTTCAGCGATTTACAACATTGAGTCGAACAAAATGGAGTGAACCCGGAAGTGAGGAATTTCAACAGATCTTCAAACAAAGACTACGAGCCACGACCGGAAACACGCACGGCGACTCAAAAATTTGGAAACCTCTTCGGCTTTATCCCATTTCGAACCAAATCCAAGAGAAGAAACTTGTTTTTTTTTTAATATTATTTTTTTCTGATTTTTTGAAGTGAAACTAAAATCTAGAAGAACTGATTTGATTTTTAGTGGTAATGGTGGGTTTGGCGTGGCGTTTCTGTTGTTGGCGACGGAAAACGACTGGTGGGGGAAGGAGATGACCGGCGCCTAGTTCTTTAGGAGAGGTCTGATGCTGGTTCGATGAGAGAGAGATGGTGCGCCATGACGGGTTTTCAGGCGAAGGGGCGAGGGCAGTGGGTTTCTAGTTTTTTCGGCGAGTTGACTGACGGGCAGCGGCTGCTGTTGTTTGGTGATTGGGTGGTCGTTTATGAGTGGGAGCTGGCTGGCTCTTTCTAGGGTTTAGCCTAGGGTTTTTGTTCTTGTCCTAAGTTTGAAGAAGATGAAGCCTCCCTTGTGTCCAAAACGGCTCCACTCCTAAGTCTAGGTCTAGGTTTTTTTATCTCATTAAGGAAAATGGGGTATGGGCTAACAAGATTTGGGCTTTAAAATTGGACTCTAGTGTAATGGGTTTAAGTTAAAAGAGATGGACTCACACCTTTGGACCTACAAATTTTTTTGTTGGACAAAGACAAACTCAAAAATTCTACCAAAATGTTAATTAAACTTAGTTAAGTAAATAAACAAAATTTTAAAATAATTTTTTTTTGTATTTTTAAAAATTTATTATTTTTTTGTATTTTGTATTTTTGAGTAAAGAAAACAAGCTAAAGTCATGATAAAATTAAGATACCATGAACAAAAATATACTAATTAATCTTAAACTAAAGATGAAAATATATAAAAGCGATAAACACGATAAATAAAACTATTTTTATGTTTTTTTTAATTTACGTCTTAGGACTAAAAGTAAAAGATTAAAATTATGTTAAAATAAACTCAAGTAAATATTTTAAAAATATTAAAAAGCTAAAACTAACTTTAAAATTTGTGCGGGTCAAAAATTACGTGCTTACAGTGAATACAATGAAATATATGGAATACAACGAGATACATTGAAATACAATGAAAAAAAAGAGACAATGAACATAATGAAATACATAAAATACAGCGAGATACATTGAAATACAATTTAAAAAAAAGGTAACAGACACTTCAAATTGCTCAGCCCCAAAACTCCATCATCTTTGTTCAAGAATAACCCTAATAATTGGACTATGTTACTTTATTCGAAGTCGTTGGATGAGAATTGGACTACACTAAAATATGGCAGTTTCAAAATAGTCGATATCATTGTGTATAAGGGAAATTTTGTTGTTGTTGATCGATGTGGCAAAACTATAGAGTTTGATTCTTCCTCATTCAATGAGGCCATAGTATCTCCCATATTACACGACAGGGATACAGCCCCCTGTAGGAAGAAACGACTCGTGGAATCAAACAGGCAGTTATTTTTGGTTGATATGGTGTTAGATTATAATAAGACGGAGAATGTTGAATTCAGAATATATCGGGTGGATGAAGAACCGTTGGGAAAAAATAATAATCCCGTCTAGGAATAATATTCACAGCAAATAATAATAACACAAGAGAGTAATAATGACACCAAATATTTTAGTGGGGTAAAATACAATATCCGAACGGAGCAATATTACCACTATAATATTACAACTCAATAGTGTCAAGAGACTACTACAACTTTGAAAGAAATAACACTTTTTATTTAAAACACTTCACTACAATATTACTACCACTCACTAGTTATCTCACAGACAACAATCTTTGGATTACTCTCACTGCTTTCTGCTTCTCTCGTTATTTGGGTGTGTTTAAACCGAGAGGGAAGCATCTCTATTTATAGGTAAAATAGCCAATCTATCAGCCAATCAAAATTGACTTTTGCATTGCAAAGTAAAATTTTGATCAGCCGCCCATATGTAATTTTTCAAGCAGCCTACTTTGTCCTCTCCAACCTTTCCATCTTATTTCCTTTAGTATGTGAGGTATGGAACCCACAAATTTTTTCCTTAATTTTGATTTTTCTTCTTCAGTCCAAGTCTTGTTCTCAATCTCTGAAAATCTTCAAACTTGAGAAGCTTTGTAAAAATGTCTGCAACTTGATCTTGAGACTTCACATATTTGAGTTTGACTTCCTTCTTGGCAATGCACTCTCTGATGAAGTGATACCTTGTATCTATATGCTTGCTTTGATCATGATACACTGAATTCTTCGCGAGTGTCTGTGCTGATTTGTTATCAATACAAATCTCTGTAGCTTCCATTTGTGACAAATTGAGCTCCTTTAATAATCTCCTTAGCCAAATAGCATGACAGGTACATGATGTTGCTGCTATATATTCGGCTTCAAAAGTCGAGAGAGTAATAATGGACTATTTTTTTGAACTCCAAGAAATAATAGAATCACCCAAGAAAAATACAAAACCAATTGTACTTTTTCTATCATCAATATCTCCCGCACAATCACTATTACAAAATCCCACAAGGTTGAAATCATTAGAAGAAGAATAAAATAACCCAAAATCAATCGTACCTTTTAGGTAGCGAAGAATTCTTCTAGTAACCTTCAAGTGAGTAGAGGTAGGAGCCTCCACGAAGCGACTTACTACTCCAACTGCAAAAAGTATATTTGGCCTGGTACAAGTCAAGTACCTCAAACTTCCCACAAGACTTTTGAAGAATGTGGGATCTACTTTTTCTCCTTCATCAAACTTGGACAATTTTGTCCCACTTTCCATCTGTGTGTTCACGAGGTTGCAATCGAGCATGTTGAACTTCTTCAATATCTCTTTTGTATAGCTTTCTTGAGAGATAAAAATTCCATCCTCCATCTACTTCACTTCTAGGCCCAGGTAATATGACATGGGCCCTATGTCTGTCATCTCGAACTCATGGTACATATCTTTCTTGAAAGCTTCAAACAAACTTGGGTTATTACCCGTGAAAATAAGATCATCAACATAAAGACAAACAAGTAAGATATCTCCATTAGTATGAACTTTAAGGTAAAGAGCATATTCATGGAGACAACGAGTAAACCATTGTCTTGAAAATACTTGTCGATGCAACTATTCCATGCTCGTGGGGCTTGCTTTAATCCATATAAAGCTTTCTTCAACCGTAACACTTTATCTTCATGGTTTATGACCATGAAGCCCAATGGATATTCAACATAGACTTCTTATTCAAGATAGCCATTCAAGAAGGCTGACTTGACATCTAGTTGATGAATCTTCCACTTCATTTGTGCCGCCAAAGAGATCAGCAAACGAATAATCTCCATGCGAGCAACAGGTGCATAGACTTCTTCATAGTCGATGCCTTGCCTTTGCTTGTAGCCTTTAGCCACCAGTCGTGCCTTGTATCTTTCCACATCTCCATTAACATTCTTCTTTGTCTTGTATACCTATTTCACTCCAATTTCTCGATGACCCTTGGGAAGAGTTATTAACTCCCAAGTATTGTTCTTCTCTATTGACTCGATCTCCTCCTTCATGGCTTGTCTCCACCTGTTATCTGTAACAACTTCATCAAAGTTCATTGGTTCACTGTCAGCAAAGAGACAATATAAAGAATCAAAATTAGTAACTTCTTCTGTGTCCTCATAGAGCTCTTGAATACTCCTTGTCCTTTGAGGCTGTTCATTTGAACTTTCTTGAGAAGAGGGAGATGCAATATTGGTTGGAGAAGAAGGTGGAGTTGTATCTTGCACAGGTTCCATGATTTCTGGTTCTTCTTCATCACCAAAGAATGGAAGAAAATCATATGAAGTTTCTTCCTGAGCTTTCCAGTTTCATGCCAATTCTTCATCAAATTCAACATCGCGACTTACCACCACCTTGTCGCTGCTTGGGTTGTATAACTTGTAGCCTTTTGAACTCGTATCATAGCCAATAAATACATGCTTGACACTTCGATCGTCAAGCTTCGCTCTCCCTTGATGTGGCACATGAGCATAGGCTATGCTCCCAAAGATTCTCAAGTGCTTGACAATAATACGCCCTTAATCTTGATTTCTTTAGTAAGTTTTTGATAATTTTTAAACACCCTTTTGATCACAGGTCCCTTTTTTATTTGAGAAAAATCAAAAGTTTAAAGTTTAAAACATGTTTAAATCAAATATTTTTCCTTTCTGTAGCACCTATGTTTCGAAAAACCTCTCTCTGTTCGGCACTTTCTTTTTATTTAGAACTTCTTTTTATTCATACTTGGATAATAAGTCACTATAATCATTAAGATTTGAAAGAGCTGCACGCCAAATCCTGAATTGCTCAAATCCTGGGTCCGCCACTGCGTTTGATAGGTTAATCAGCCTGGAACTATGTAGAGTCAAATATTTTCCTGAATTGCTCGGAAGGTTAATATCTCATTGCCCGTTGCTTGAGCAGTTCGTGTTGAAACTACTCTCGGAAACTTCAGGCATAATTGAAATTAATGCCCCCAAGCTGACATCCTTTGAGTTCGAGGGCAGTATAAGTTCTATCTGTTTGAAGAATGTCCCTCTTTTGGCAAAAGCATCTCTGATACACATCAAGTATCTTGCGTTTGCATCGATTCAGGAAAGAATCACTTTCAATGAGTATAATATAATATAGACAGCATATCCTAAAACGTTAATGATTGATTTTACAACTCGAGAACAATATCGATGTATAATAATCTATAATTAATTGCTGTAGTGATCTTTTATCAGAATAAATAAGGCATCAGTTTAATTATCAATATGGGGTTAATTTGCAACTGCTTATATTTGCAGGATGTTACTTGGAAGTGTGAGCAACCACGTGGTGCAAGATGCAACGCATCCTATCACAGTCGTGAAGGCCAGCCCTCCAAAGTAAAAACAAATCCTATTAAGTTTGTTTTTGTTGTAAAAAAAAGAACAAAAGAAAAAAAAATTCCTTATTTTTTGGATAAATTTTCTTATGTCCATTTTGTACTTTTACTTCTTTTTTTGTTTTGTTTTCTGTATATATATTTTGGATTTACTTATCAGGTTCATTGGTATGAGTTGGCTTTTGTTTGAGAGTGTTGTATGAGAGACAATTGTGGGATTGTATTATATTTTGAATTTATCATCTTATATGATTTTTGTTGGTTTCTTGTTTGTCGTTATGGACACTTGTCTTTGTCAAATGCTGAATGTTTCACTTGTGAGCTGGGAAAAAAAATTGTGAAGTTTCTTGTGATAAAGTGAATACTGTGAAAACATGAAGGGTGGATATTAACAAAAAGCAAAACCTTGCATCAAGTTTGGCCGAGAATTAATCTTTTTATTGCATATTCGAACCAATTTATTCGTATCTCAATTAATTTCATAAAATGGTGCAGTCAGGAATTTTATCAAGGGAGTTCAAACTTTAAGAAAATTATTAAATTTTTCTTTCAATGAATAGGTGCACCAAATTTTAAATTAAATTACGCTATATTTAGCAAAATAATAAAAATACTTTGTAATAGAATTATAATTTTATAAATCAAAACTAATATAAAAGAGGATAAAAATAAAAAAATGTTAACAATAAAAGTATAAAAAAGGATAAAAAAAATAATAATAAAAGTAAGCATAAAACCAAAAGAAAGAGAGAGTCGAGAGGATTGTGGAGTAGTATATAGCGAGCTTTTATTGAAGACATTTTTGAAAGCTTGACTTTGAAATTATAAAATTTATTCAGAATCAATTTTAAATTTAAAAACAACTTCTAAGATTAGTTGTTTGTTTTTACACATACGACGATCTCTATTTAGTTTTGGCAAACAAAAGGAGCAAACATTTACGCGAAGATTTAAACATATCTCACTCAACAATATTAAAGGTATTCAAAAGGCAATATATAATCATATAAATTAAATTGATTTGTATCCACAATATAGTTTTTTAGCGAAGGCTATTCATTTGACTACCCTTGGCATTCTACCCCCCCAAAAAAAAAGACTACCCTTGGCATAATGTTGCTACGCTATTGATTTCACGAGGTACCTGTATATTGAATAACTTTTTTCACCAAGAATTGGATAAGTATTTTTTAGTATTTTTTTTTATCTTCATTGCAATTTGAAATTGGTATGCTATGATTTTTAACGCATTATATTGATCACTAGATCACACTCTTAAATGCACAAAACTAATATCTTCATTTAAACATCAACGTTGGAGATTTAGGTACTTTTGTTCTTTCAGGCACATAGGCAGATCACAGATGCAAAGAGAAAAAAAATTAAAATTTCGTTTTTTCCAGTTTCATCAAGTACTTCTTAAACATGATTTATCTAATTTATGTGGAATAAATTGGTTAAACTTTGTGATAAATCCTGTAAATATTTGTCATTTTAATTTTGAGATTACCACAATCAGATTAGACATGTTAGCGAGATCAACATTTATGCTACTCATCCAAGATTTTAACAGAAATTGCCTGCCAGATTTAATGTATACTTTTTCCAGCCGGTAAATACACTAATTATTCATAATAATACATACGATACATGAATTTTATATCTGTAGCAACAATTTTCGCAAATTTATCATATGCAGTGCAGGAGTAACTGTGTTAGTTTTCTAGAATTACGTCAACTTACTATCCATAAGTTTTTTCCGATTAAAAACTTTGACATATATACTTGGTAAATTGTTATATTTCAAGATAGGAAGCCACTCAAGAGTCAAGGAACAAACAAAGGTGGTTTTGGAATTTGATGATATACATAGGACTTCCTTTTTCTTTCCCGGGTGGTGTGCGGGCCAGCTTGCGCAAAACACTCGTACGACCTCCCACCAGTACAAGTACTAGACATGTTTATCTAAGAAAGACTGAGCCAAATTGCTGAAGCTTGTACTAACTCCACCAGCAGCTGCATAACTTTTGATGGCATTAATTACTTCTGGCTTTAAGATCTCTTCCTTGTTTGATGCATTGCAAAGATAATACAGAGCTCCTAGAGCATAATTTACCTGCCAGTTTGAAGTTCATTTGTTAAAACCATTGGTGAAATGCATGCACATACACCCATATACATGTGTTACTGTTGCTCTTTATGTGCATATGCATACAATAACCATTTTTTATTGTTTAGATAGATACACAATGTAACAATTTGTATACTGTAATTGCTCAGAAGAGGATGTCGATGAGAGACTGACATAGACTTTGAGAAGTAAAACTGACCACCTAAGTATGAGGCTGTTGAGGATTTGAAAAAGAGGATTCACTTTCTGAAATTCCGAGTGACATGTTCCTCCTTCAGAAAGCTAGAATGATCGAAGTCTCCTTTAGGTTTAGCCGAAGAGATCGAAGCAAAATCACATGCCTCTAACACAGTTCATTCCCTATATGGTAAAGGTAGGTATGCATGTACCCCTTTTTTGGTTCAACCAAGGTAGGCTCGTGCCAGGGTTCACTCGTGAAAGGAAGTGGTAAAGTAAAAACAATCTTTGAGACAGGAACAAAAATACTACTACTAAATTTCAGAGTTTTTTCAATAAAGGCAAACATCATATTATTCTTGATGCCTCCCAAAGAAGCAGAAACTGAAATGACACCAACTGTTAAAATGATTACATTCAATAAGAGGTGATAACACTGATGCCAGGCAAATTCTTATCAGAGTAATCGACAAGATTGACAGATCAATGGTACTGGACAGTTCAAGTAACAATTATTAGTTTGGAGTGCTTCTCACTATGTTTTATGTGCATATTTTAAAGAGTGAACAGCACGCATTCAATAACCAAGAAGACCACAAACTGTTTGTTTATGTCCTTACCGTGTTCCTAGCAGGACTTGACAAACACTGGATGACGAGAGGGATACCATCATTTTGAGTGACAAGAGCAGCATTTGCTGGATCTGCAAGTCAAAAAATGCATAAGTAATTTTCTGGAGCAGATTACAGTAAGTCTACTGCGATTCTGAATATGCCAACAAAAAAAGTTCCAAATCATGGAATCAACATTAACTCCAAAAGCTTTAGTCTTACCAGCACAAGCATTGCACAACATTAACTCCAAAAGCTTTAGTCTTACCAGCACAAGCATTGCAGATTCCTCCAATCCCAAACTCCACAAGCCTCTCACTCAGCTCAGTTAAACAGTCGAGAAAAAGTTCTATAACATTAAGCTGTTTAATATTACAAGACATGTTGAGCCAAACAAAACAGGAAAAGATGACTGAATAACAAACTTAAACTACTTATCAGAAGATTCTTAACCTGGCACAAAAAGGTATAGTTGTAAGGATCATATGCAAAGTTCGCCAAATTAGCAACAATCTTCTCTTTCGTCTCTGTAGTAATAAGAATGTATCAAACCATATAGAGCTTAAACGAGAAGTGAAAAAAAAAGCACACTATAGTTGCTTCTATATTGGCTTAATCTTGGGAAACATGAAATTAACCTCCCACTTAATAGCAACCCAAATATCAGAACTAACAGGCTCTATCAGTTAGCATTATTGATTGTGCTCGGAGTGTTAGCCTCATGCTAATGAGAGGACAGACGTATATGTAATTGGGCAGCTATCCCTTTGATTTTTTTTCTTTTTTTTTAGGGGACAGATGTAGTCATTTTGCCACAGCTAACTGATATCTTCTGGTCAGTGTAACCAGTTTCTCTTTCACTCAACATCTCCCATGAAAAACTCAACTCCACAATAAGTCACCCCAAAATCACAAATATGAACACAACTTTCTTGCCACAACTTTCTTATTTTAACTCAAGGTACAAAAGGAGGATTCTCAATCAAACAACATAATTAGATATTAGATAAGCAAAATAATAAATAGCACTCTTCTGTTTATCCATATACAGCAAAAAAAAATTTTTTAATTGAGGTAAATTGCCATTCTAATTTAAAAACGTACCGTATGAATTCAAAGTGGGATGATAATACTTTTGAGCAAAATGCGAGAAAGCTCCGACAATTAGGAGATGATGAAAGTTATGGGAAAGTTTCTTCAGTTGTCTGGAAGAGATGACGGGGAGATCAATTGGGCTTCAGGATGCTGGGCTAGAATACAGTTAGGGATGTCAAATGGGTTGGGCGAGGCAGGCAAGCTTTGACCCACTAAGATCTTGACCCGCCCTGCCCTTGCCCGTTTACCATCTTCACAATTTTTTGCCCTACTCCGCCCCGTCCTGCTAACCCTGCCCCGCCCTGCCCCGTTTTCCCGTTTTTCCTTATTTTTTCTCTTTATTTTTAGTTTGTTACTATTTTCTAATTCTCTGACCTCTATATATTTTTGCTTTTAATACCTGAAAATTATATAAAATTATGATTTTATGAAAGTCAAAATCTGGAATTTTTTGTTTCAAATTTTTGGAATTCCTACGGGAGTTGTCTTAGAACATCTTCTGTTGTGAACCAAGTTGAGTCAGGAAGGGGCTATGGGCCAGAAATGTCAAACGACGCTGATCCAGTTGGGACATTTGGGCCAAAAGTTTAAGTGAGAAGAACCCCAATGACTAAACACCCGAATGGAATGCTAGGACATTATATTTGGGATCAAGGGGGAGATACAGGATGTGAATTATGTTGAAGCCTTGGCTCAGTCTGTTCTTCTCATCTCCTCTGTTGAAACTGTTTCTCATCCCCTTTCTTCTTAGCTTTAGGTTGCAATTTCTCTTCTCATCTACTCTCTACTTCCTTTAGTGTTGTTTTCTACTATTGTATTGCTATTTGGTTATTGTAGTTCCTTTTATTGAGTTAATATAATCAGTTGGTTTGGGTGTAATATCCAGTTGTTACATTGGTGCTTTCATCCAGAGGTCTCTAATGGAGGACCAAAAAGTACTCAAGGCTTTCGTCGAAGATTCAATTCGTGATTCAGTTCAGGAAATGAAGGCCTCACTTTCTAAGGATCTCGCTGATCTTCGTTCGATGCTGCTGGAGGCTATGAGGAAACAAAGAACGACCTCTTTTCAACCTCGAGACCGGGCTATGGAAGCATTATTTTGAGTTCTATAGAATTGAGGATGATCAGAACGCATTGGAATGGTACCAGCGGTTCTATAGGAACAAGCAATTAATTGATTGGCAGCATTTTGCTGATAAAGTGAGAACTCGATTTAAACAGAAAGGGCTCAAGTCGGAAGGGAGATTAGCGAAGAGGAGTTGTATGACCAACTCATCTTTCTTGCAAAACTATGGTAGACAATCTGACTGCAAAAACAAAATTCATGCGCATAAGGTGTTTGATGAATCATCTGATAGGTCCAAAGGTGCATATTCTCTTGTTTTGAGCCATGTCCCAAACTCATCTGACTTGGAATCTACCTCCCAAGGTAGAAACTTAGAGGCGACCAACATTATCGATAAAATGTCTAATGGCGCAGACGAGAGTGATTTGCTGGAATTGTCATCACCAGTTACGTCTTTTGAAATCCAGGTTGGTTTGGACTCCGTTGAAATTGACCTTATAGCTCATACAGATAGTGAGACTACAACGTTAACAAACTTTGAAGATTAATTTCATCAGGTGCAAATTGGCGTCGCTGACTAGAGCCAATTTTCTAGCAGAGTCGTCAGAGCTGTCACACCTCCTTTTTACACACCCAAATGTAGTATATAAGGGAGTTTTTCCAATTTAAGTGACATTATTCGAGATGTGATTATTTTATTTAATTTCTCAGAGTCGGCACTTGGAATATTTTAATTGGTGTCCCAAATCATCGGTTTATTTTTAAATCCCAAATCGAGGAAATTCGACTTTCCTTTTGAAGTCTGCGAACCAGAAATTCTAAGTAAGGAATTTTGTTAACCCGGGAGAAGGTGTTAGGCATTCTCGGGTTCCGTGGTTCAAGCACGGTCGCTTAAATTGTTATAATTGGCCTATTATCTGATTTTATTACATGTTTTAGCCTATGGCACAATTTGTTAACTTATTAACCGCTTTTAATTATTTTTAGGAAGATTCAACGTTATTTAAAACACGTCTTGAACTACGCCACATGAAATGCACCTGCGGTCCACGACACATTTTATTTAACGTTGTTAAGAATTGAAATTGGGTCACATGAAATGCACACCCGAGTTTAAGGAAATTAATTTAAATTACGCGCCTCAAGCAACTACGCACTTTCAAGTTTGCGAGGGCCATGGAAAATTCAACTAAATAGCACACCTCGATTTTTAAGGATTAAAATTAATTAAGGGAGGGTCATGAGTTTTGAGATTTTATTTTGGCATGGCATGCCTCGGATTATTCTAACAAAAGGGTTTCTAAAATTAATTTTGAGGGCCATAAATTATTGGTGTTATTTACTATGGCAATTTATAACAAATAAAAGCCTCATTTCAATCAAACAATCAAATAGCAAATTGCCAATGACAGCCAACTTGGTGACAAATTATACTTCAACTTCCATGTTATATAGACCAAATTACAATACATAACTAAATCCCAAAGTCTCATGTTCTCAAGGGAAAATGGAGAACTCATTTCTGAGGTTAGTCTAATGACTACTTGCAACCATTTTTAGGATCATTTTTTTTTTTTTTGGATTTAACACTCTTTTGAATAAGAGTAAATGTCAAACAATTGTGTGATCAAAGCAGTTTTCGTTGTCTTAAAACAAATGAGGAAGAGTCCACAGACAAATGAGCAAGCTATATACAGACATCCTAGAATGTTTACATATGCAGAAATGCAACAGAAATTTTCACGAAAATTTCTTAGAGATGCCACACGTAGAAGCTTGACTTCAGCTATAAAAATTATAGAAGAACACGTGTTTCTTCTAACGAGTGGTATGCAATAAATAACTTAGACAGATTCCGAGTAGCAAAAATCGCTGGACATCAGATTCCGAGTAGCAAAAATCGAGCAAAACTTACAAAATCACATAACGATTTAACAATTTAATCACTCAATACATACATAGTACAATGAGGACCCGAAACTTACCTAAATCGAACAAAGCAATGGCGCTAAAGTGAGCCCAAATGAAGATCGAAAATCAATCCAAAGGGGCTCGGCGGTAATCTCAGCAATAAAACAATAATTTCAACAGTCAACCAGCTTTTAGATCCAGAGATGAGGAATTTGAACTTTGAAACTTCAGCAATCAAATCCCCTTTTAAATCTTCTCCGAAATTCAGTTTTTCCTTCTGTTTTGGGGGGTTTTGTGATTTTCAAATCTGAACTTTTTGTTTGGATCTTTGAATTTCAGACTTGCTTTCTATCTATTTCGTGTGTGTTTATGATTTTTCCTTTAGCTTCCTAAATCGCGTGTGTGTGTCGATGAAATCAGAGAAAGAACGAGAGGGAAAGAGTCAGATATGAGAATCGAGACGGGGAGGGGTCTGGGTTTCCGCCGTTGTTCTGTATCTTTTGGGGAAGGGCATGCGATTGTTTTGATGTTTTTTGGAAGAGGCATCTCCGCCGTTTCTGTAAGGGCAAGGAAGGGCTCTAAAATAAAATGGAACCAAACCCAAAATCAAATCCGATAAAAAAAAATAGATACTTTTTTGTTTTGTTTGGTTTTGGTTTTGAATTTTAAAAAATCGATCAAATTTAGTTTGATTTTGATTTTAATCAAAAAATAACCAAAAAAAATTCGAACTAAACCGATTATAGGAGTATCTATTTTAAATTTATTATTACACCTATATATATATATATATATATATTTTTATATAAAATTTTAAAAATTTGAGAAAATTTCACATTACAAACAACTGGGCTCTCTATTTTTAAATTTTATAGCCCATATTTTAATTTACAACCAACTAACCTAAAAATAATAGGCTAAGATTCAACATCCAACTTCAAAAGGTTCTCAAAATTACTATTTAATTTTTAAAAAAGATTCCTCAAGCTTTTAAATTAATTTTTGAATCATTAACTGTGACTCAAATATTAATTCAACAAATAAAATTCATTTGGGTGGTGAAAATTAGATTTTTAACAAGCTTAAATATGTGAGTTTAAATCCGAATTTGATTTTGTGAGTGTCACACCTCCTTTTTGCGCGCCCCGCCCCGAAGGGTAAGATGCGCGGGTGGAGTTTTTCCAATTTAAGTGACAATATTCGAAATGGGATTATTTATTTAATTCAGAGTCGCCACTTGGGAAAGGTTTGGCTTTTGGTGTCCCAAGTCACCGGTTTATCTTGAATCCCAAATCGAGGAAATTTTCGACTTTTCCAAATGAAGTCTGCGAACCAGAAATTCTAAGTAAGGAATTCTGTTGACCCGAGGGAAGGTGTTAGGCACCCTCGAATCCCGTGGTTCTAGCACGGTCGCTTAAATTGTTATAATGGCTAAATATCTGATTTAAATACATGTTACGACTTACGTGCTTTTATTAAGTTTAAACCGCTTTTATTATTATCATTTATTTTTATAGAATTGCAACGTCGTGAAAATGCATCTCGAACCACGTCACAATCAATGCACCCGTGATTGTCAACACATTTCGACTCCGTTGAGATTTGGATTCGGGTCACATCAATGCGCACCCGAATTTAAGAATATAATTTACTTAAAGTCGCGCCTAAAGAATCTAACGCGTTATTATCTTTGGGGAAGGTAGTGGAATTCACTAAACAGTCCGTCCCAAATTCTAAGTATTTATCATGATCAATTATTGAGGGCCCCGCAATTTGCATTTTTATTTGGCGAGGCTCGTCTCATTATTTTAGAAGGGCATCCTACAGTGACTACATTTCTACTACGTTTGTCTTTAAAAAGAAAGATGATACCGAACTTTGCTTGTTTGAACAAATACAGACTGAATCTTTATTATGTTTGCCGAACCTAAATTTGTTTGATTACCTGATTGATTGTTTATGAGGTGAGAGTTACCTCATGCTTTGTCTTCATCGAGTGAATACGCTTATTAATTTGCTAAGTGAGATTGCAAGCAAACTAACAACATATACTGAGTTATATTTAACGACCTCCAAGTTTTATTTTTAAACTCTAACCTATTTGAAATTGATAAACGAAATTGGCTGTTTATTAGGAAAATTACTACTAATTGAACTCAAAATAACTATTAGTTTTCCTCAACAATCATCACATTATTTCGAAACAAGGAATCTATACCGAGACCCGATATCGAACCTATATTGGAACAAATAATCTGATAGGAGAGCTGGCATTCATAGCCAGACTCTTAACGTGACTGCATGAGAGTTTGTTTGGGATACATTTATCCCAGACCTAGTACCACAGATTTGTCAATTCAGTGGTCTAGGCAAAATACATCCAAGTGCTTGCCAATGACTCTATGTTATACAGTCATAACTAAGTCAAACAGAGTGTTATACTGAACTGAATGTATACTAAATCAAACATACTGTCTATGTCATATTGTCATTATTATTGAACAATGCTATCTAATAGTTCGTCTCAAACAGAATGTATGTTAGTTTATACAGAATGTTTGCACTTTGCAGTTAAACAAATACAGGCCCAACTAACATTCAACCTATTTTCAACACCAATGTTATAACATAAACAGATGTTCATTTCTTTATTTCTGCTTCAACTTCAAACTTTCAACAATACATGGTTCAGAGGTTGTGTACCTGAAAATATTTGATAATTGAAGAAGAGGGCAATCAGCAGAGTAACAATGACAACAAGTGCAGCAGCAGTAACAGCAGGTAACAAAAATCCCAAAGCAAGATGCAGTTATGGCCAATGGGAAGAGGCAACAAAAATGACAGCAAAAGCAGAGGAGTGGGCTCAGAATTCAAGTGGTCCAATTCCAAAAGAGAGCAAACCAATAAGAACCAAACAACAGAATCCTAACTGATACTTGAGAGGAAATCAGCACTTATTTGAAACAGGGTAAACAGACTGGAAATCGAACAAACAGCAGGAAGAAAAGACAGTTTCTGCTTTCTGTATATCCACCCTCTATCTCCTTTCTTTCCAAAATCTAAAACCAATCTTCAGTTTTGAAATTATACTGAAGTTACTAAAAGAAATCTTTTCCAGTTCCTGTTTTCAGAAATTTAACTCTCAGATGTTCCCTCTCAGTGTCTCCCCCTCTATCTCTGTATGCTCTATCTGTGTTTATTTCAAACTCTCTCTTTTCTTCAGGGTTCCCTAACCTCTCAATCCTTCCTCTTCTTAGTTAGATGTCTGCCCCCTTTTATAAGCCTTAACCCTACCCCTTTTAACAGCCTGTTCAAAATATATCAACACCCCTCCCATGTGCCTTCACATTTTCAGATTCCAATTAGTTATTTAAGTATTAACCCCCATCAACATTCCCTGGCAGACTTAACTTTAAGTAAGGTTTATTATTTTTTTTTTGAGGTTAAAGTAGAGTATGGGCAGCAGAATATATCTGACAGCATATGCTGTCAAATTATTTAACTTAACAAAGACCTTTAATGCAGGCCACAGGTTGTGCACAAAGCACATGAGGTGCACCAATGCACATGCTGTGCACGAGTGCACATGCCCTCCAATTCAGAATTTAAACCAAACATCCCTTTTACATTACTGATCCAAATCAACAGCTATAAGTAAACAAAACTGGTTCTTAATTGATTCAACAAATGCTTAGCAGAAGTAAATCGATTTGTTATTGTTCGGACAGCTGAAACTAATTGACGACATATGTCGACTCGACTATATTAGCATTAACATACACAATCGTAGCCAAAAATCAGACATTTAAATAGTATCGATGCATGATTCGAATTATACTGACTAAACAGAATTACACTCGAGGAGTCAACTAGTCAGTCCAAATTGAAAATCAGCTAATTGCACAACACTTTCATACACATTATCAGAACAAATGGAAGGGCTTAATCAAACAACAGAAGTTCAGGCAAAGTGGTCAAAGCACAGTTGATAAAAGTCAAGGACACAAACAGAACATGAACAGACCCTTACAACAAACAAATGAACCAAAACAAATAAGAAAAGAAAGAACTCACCTTAAACCGTAAAAGATCAAAACCTTAACTCGGACTCGGTCAGGCCTTTCTTAAGGCTGAACGGACTTTAATCGAAGTGTTTCTCAGATGAGAAACACTTTGATTAAAGTCCATTAGACCTTAATCTCTTCGGTTGAACCAGTGACGAAGAACTACAAAGTTCCAAAACTCAGATCTAGGATTCATGCTTCCCTGATCAGATTCGGACCAAACCAAGTATGGTTTGGTCACGAGGAAGGGTCTGGGGAGTGTCTGGTGTGAAGCTGGGGTCGGTTGGTGTAAATCGGGTTCCGACTCGAATCTTCAAATGAAGATTCGAGAAGGTGGGATAGGATTCGAGGTGTGTGGTTGATAGATTTGGGTTCAGGACGGTAAGGGGGTTCTATGGTGTTAAGGGCGAGGTCACCGGCGTCCGTGCCGCCGGCTTTCATGGTGAAGGATACAGGGGCGGCTAGGGTTTGAAGGGGACGGGTTTGGTGAAGACGAAGGCAGGGGTGTTGGCTAGGGGGGGCAGGGTATGTTAGAGACTTATATAGTTAGTGGGTGGGCGGATCTCAACCGTTGGATCAACCGAAATCGATGGCTTGGATCTAAGGGTTTAGGGGAAACGGTGTCGTTTCAACTAATGGGGGTTTGGGTTGGTCCGGGTGGAAACGGGTCGGGTTCTGTTCGTGGGTATGGGAAATGTGATCTTGGCCGTTGATCAATCTGAGATCAACAGCCCAGATCAACCTGGATCAATACGACGTCGTTTGGACACCCTGGGTATCAGCTGGTGTTGGACCGGGCAGGCCTGGTTTGGGTGCATTGCTTGTTTGGGCCAATTTTAAAAAATTGGCCCAATCCGGAAGAAGAAAGGGTCTTTTTTTTATTATTTTTATTTTTATTTCTTTTTCTTATTTATTTTAAAAACAAAACTAAGCAAAAAATCAAATTAAATACACACTCAATTCAATTATTTGCACGCACACTAAAATATTTCAAAACAGGTAAAATTAAACAAAAAATAAAATCACGGACGAAGATGCCTATTTATGATTTTCTATTTAACGACCGGATTACGGTTCGAATTATGCATGACACAGCTGCCCCTCTTTGTTCGGAAACACGAAGAGTTTCCGTGCAAAGATAAAGTGAGCGTGTATGAGCGATTTTTGCCTATGGACCACTCCGTATGAAGCATGTTTTTGAAAGATCTGACCGAATCTTGCTTCAAAGATTTCCTACATATCCTGGGCTAAACAGGAATCAGGTCAATGTAGTTCGAGAGGTTTTGGTAGCTGGGACTACCATGGGATTGCAATGCTTGCTGCTACTGCTGTTGCTGTTGTCACTGCTGCGTCACTGACCGCCTTATTACAACCAAACGAAAATTGGAAACTGAACTAACTACTTATATGCATGTCAACTGCTAGTTACAAGATTCCTATCTATGATTCTTTTACGACTTGATCTTGGGTCTTAGCTGATTCTGCTTGTAGACTCCGATCTGAATCTTGATGCTTGCGAGTTGCGGTGACTTGTTTAACCTCTGGGATACTGAGTGAGACGCGATCGGCAGGGTTCAGGACCTTAATCAAATGTTGGAGTCAATCTGCTTTCCATTTACTCCGATATCTCGGGACATCTTCTTCTTTTTTTCTTTTTTTTTTCTTTTTCTTCTTTGATTCCGAACTGGGAGTCATCTCGTGGGTCATTTCGATCCATGTGGCTCGAGGTCAGACCTGCGGGAGAAAAACAAACGAACGAAATTTTTTGCCCCAGTTTCACTAGGAAAATCTCGTTAATTATTCGCCAGGAAGTTCATAAAATTGATGAAAGAGGATATGCATGCTCAGTTCAGGGTTGGAGCCCTAATACCGACTAGTTGGGGAAAGGTTCAGTTTAGGGTTTAAAACCCTAACGCCGAACAAAGGAAGAATTCAGTTTAGGGTTTAAAACCCTAATGCTGATAGCATGGAAAAGCTCAGTTTAGGGTTTAAAACCCTAATGCTGGCTGAGAGGAAAAAGTTCAGTTTAGGGTTCAAAGCCCTAATGCTGACTAAAAGGAAAATTCAGTTTAAGGTTTAAAACCCTAATGCTGATTGCATGGAAAAGCTCAGTTTAGGGTTTAAAACCCTAATGCTGGCTGAAAGGAAAAAGTTCAGTTTAGGGTTTAAAACCCTAATGCTGACTAAAAGGAAAATTCAGTTTAGGGTTTAAAACCCTAATGCTGATTGCATGGAAAAGCTCAGTTTAGGGTTTAAAACCCTAATGCTGGCTGAAAGGAAAAAGTTCAGTTTAGGGTTTAAAACCCTAAAGCTGACTAAAAGGAAAACTCAGTTTAGGGTTTAAAACCCTAATGCTGACTGCATGAAAAAGCTCAGTTTAAGGTTTAAAACCCTAATACTGGCTGAAAGGGAAAAGTTCAGTTTAAGGTTTAAAACCCTAATGCTGACTAAAAAAAGAAAAATTCAGTTTAGGGTTTAAAACCCTAATGCTGATTGCATGAAAAAACTCAGTTTAGGGTTTAAAACCCTAATGCTGGCTGAAAAGGAAAAAGTTCAGTTTAGGGTTTAAAACCCTAATGCTGACTAAAAGAAAAATTCAGTTTAGGGTTTTAAAACCCTAATGCTGATTGCATGGAAAAGCTCAGTTTAGGGTTTAAAACCCTAATGCTGGCTGAAAAGGAAAAAGTTCAGTTTAGGGTTTAAAACCCTATTGCTGACTAAAAGGAAAATTCAGTTTAGGGTTTAGAACCCTAATGCTGATTGCATGAAAAAGCTCAGTTTAGGGTTTAAAAACCCTAATGCTGGCTGAAAGGGAAAAGTTCAGTTTAGGGTTTAAAACCTTAATGCTGACTAAAAGAAAAATTCAGTTTAGGGTTTAAAACCCTAATGCTGATTGCATGGAAAAGCTCAGTTTAGGGTTTAAAACCCAAATGCTGGCTGAAAAGGAAAAAGTTCAGTTTAGGGTTTAAAACCCTAATGCTGACTAAAAGGAAAATTCAGTTTAGGGTTTAGAACCCTAATGCTGATTGCATGAAAAAGCTCAGTTTAGGGTTTTAAAACCCTAATGCTGGCTGAAAGGGAAAAGTTCAGTTTAGGGTTTAAAACCCTAATGCTAACTAAAAGAAAAATTCAGTTTAGGGTTTAAAACCCTAATGCTGATTGCATGGAAAAGCTCAGTTTATGGTTTAAAACCCTAATGCTGGCTGAAAAGGAAAAAGTTTAGTTTAGGGTTTAAAACCCTAATGCTGACTAAAAGGAAAATTCAGTTTAGGGTTTAGAACCCTAATGCTGATTGCATGAAAAAGCTCAGTTTAGGGTTTTAAAACCCTAATGCTGGCTGAAAGGGAAAAGTTCAGTTTAGGGTTTAAAACCCTAATGCTGGCGGAAAGGAAAAAGTTCAGTTTAGGGTTTAAAACCCTAATGCTGACTAAAAGGAAAATTCAGTTTAGGGTTTAAAACCCTAATGCTGATTGCATGAAAAAGCTCAGTTTAGGGTTTAAAACCCTAATGCTGGCTGAAAAGGAAAAGTTCAGTTTAGGGTTTAAAACCCTAATGCTGACTAAAAGGAAAATTCAGTTTAGGGTTTAAAACCCTAATGCTGATTGCATGAAAAAGCTCAGTTTAGGGTTTAAAACCCTAATGCTGGCTGAAAAGGAAAAAGTTCAGTTTAGGGTTTAAAACCCTAATGCTGACTGCATGGAAAAAGCTCAGTTTAGGGTTTAAAACCCTAATGTTGGCGGAAAGGAAAAAGTTCAGTTTAGGGTTTAAAACCCTAATGCTGACTAAAAGGAAAATTCAGTTTAGGGTTTAAAACCCTAATGCTGATTGCATGAAAAAGCTCAGTTTAGGGTTTAAAACCCTAATGCTGGTTGAAAGGAAATTCAGTTTAGGGTTTAAAACCCTAATGCTGATTGCATGGAAAAGCTCAGTTTAGGGTTTAAAACCCTAATGCTGGCTGAAAGGAAAAAGTTCAGTTTAGGGTTTAAAACCCTAATGCTGACTAAAAGGAAAATTCAGTTTAGGGTTTAGAACCCTAATGCTGATTGCATGAAAAAGCTCAGTTTAGGGTTTTAAAACCCTAATGCTGGCTGAAAGGGAAAAGTTCAGTTTAGGGTTTAAAACCCTAATGCTGACTAAAAGAAAAATTCAGTTTAGGGTTTAAAACCCTAATGCTGATTGCATGGAAAAGCTCAGTTTATGGTTTAAAACCCTAATGCTGGCTGAAAAGGAAAAAGTTCAGTTTAGGGTTTAAAACCCTAATGCTGACTAAAAGGAAAATTCAGTTTAGGGTTTAGAACCCTAATGCTGATTGCATGAAAAAGCTCAGTTTAGGGTTTTAAAACCCTAATGCTGGCTGAAAGGGAAAAGTTCAGTTTAGGGTTTAAAACCCTAATGCTGGCGGAAAGGAAAAAGTTCAGTTTAGGGTTTAAAACCCTAATGCTGACTAAAAGGAAAATTCAGTTTAGGGTTTAAAACCCTAATGCTGATTGCATGAAAAAGCTCAGTTTAGGGTTTAAAACCCTAATGCTGGCTGAAAAGGAAAAGTTCAGTTTAGGGTTTAAAACCCTAATGCTAGCTGAAAAGGAAAAAGTTCAGTTTAGGGTTTAAAACCCTAATGCTGACTGCATGGAAAAAGCTCAGTTTAGGGTTTAAAACCCTAATGTTGGCGGAAAGGAAAAAGTTCAGTTTAGGGTTTAAAACCCTAATGCTGACTGCATGGAAAAAGCTCAGTTTAGGGTTTAAAACCCTAATGTTGGCGGAAAGGAAAAAGTTCAGTTTAGGGTTTAAAACCCTAATGCTGACTAAAAGGAAAATTCAGTTTAGGGTTTAAAACCCTAATGCTGATTGCATGAAAAAGCTCAGTTTAGGGTTTAAAACCCTAATGCTGGCTGAAAGGAAAATTCAGTTTAGGGTTTAAAACCCTAATGCTGATTGCATGGAAAAGCTCAGTTTAGGGTTTAAAACCCTAATGCTGGCTGAAAGGAAAAAGTTCAGTTTAGGGTTTAAAACCCTAATGCTGACTAAAAGGAAAATTCAGTTTAGGGTTTAGAACCCTAATGCTGATTGCATGAAAAAGCTCAGTTTAGGGTTTTAAAACCCTAATGCTGGCTGAAAGGGAAAAGTTCAGTTTAGGGTTTAAAACCCTAATGCTGACTAAAAGAAAAATTTAGTTTAGGGTTTAAAACCCTAATGCTGATTGCATGGAAAAGCTCAGTTTAGGGTTTAAAACCCTAATGCTGGCTGAAAAGGAAAAAGTTCAGTTTAGGGTTTAAAACCCTAATGCTGACTAAAAGAAAAATTCAGTATAGGGTTTAGAACCCTAATGCTGATTGCATGAAAAAGCTCAGTTTAGGGTTTTAAAACCCTAATGCTGGCTGAAAGGGAAAAGTTCAGTTTAGGGTTTAAAACCCTAATGCTGGCGGAAAGGAAAAAGTTCAGTTTAGGGTTTAAAACCCTAATGCTGACTAAAAGGAAAATTCAGTTTAGGGTTTAAAACCCTAATGCTTATTGCATGAAAAAGCTCAGTTTAGGGTTTAAAACCCTAATGCTGGCTGAAAAGGAAAAGTTCAGTTTAGGGTTTAAAACCCTAATGCTGACTAAAAGAAAAATTCAGTTTAGGGTTTAAAACCCTAATGCTGATTGCATGAAAAAGCTCAGTTTAGGGTTTAAAACCCTAATGCTAGCTGAAAAGGAAAAAGTTCAGTTTAGGGTTTAAAACCCTAATGCTGACTGCATGGAAAAAGCTCAGTTTAGGGTTTAAAACCCTAATGTTGGCGGAAAGGAAAAGTTCAGTTTAGGGTTTAAAACCCTAATGCTGACTAAAAGGAAAATTCAGTTTAGGGTTTAAAACCCTAATGCTGATTGCATGAAAAAGCTCAGTTTAGGGTTTAAAACCCTAATGCTGGTTGAAAGGAAATTCAGTTTAGGGTTTAAAACCCTAATGCTGATTGCATGGAAAAGCTCAGTTTAGGGTTTAAAACCCTAATGCTGGCTGAAAGGAAAAAGTTCAGTTTAGGGTTTAAAACCCTAATGCTGACTAAAAGGAAAATTCAGTTTAGGGTTTAAAACCCTAATGCTGATCGGCTGGGAATAAAGCTCGAGAATACTACACGATCTATTTTTTTGAGTTTTCTTGTTTTAATAGAAGATAAAAAGGGAGTTTTGCGGGAACTTACCTTTTGAGTGAATTCCTTATTGCCAAAATGTTTCTTGTACCCGTGTACCTTCTTCTTTGGGCGACACCTGCTTCTTGCACGGTTGTCTTGGATTATACCTGTTTCAACTTTCCAGACAAAGAACAATTGTTAGTTCGGAAATGACGGTCGGTTCGGTGACCTTGATCGTTCCCAATTGCTTTGTTGCGTCTCTTTTTCTGTTGCGAAGTCCCGCCATTGATTTGATTCGAATGGTGAAACCTTTAGACTGCTCAGGCTTGTTGTCACGACCCAAACTGAAGGGCCATGACTAGCACCCGACCACACTTGCCGAGCACCAACGTACATTTCATCTAACCTTCATTATTATCTTTTAAGGCTAAAGAGATCAATATAAATGGTAGACCTAGATCATGGACAACCAGCAATAAAATATGATGGCATGAATATACATAGCAGGGGATGACCAGACAATCAAGAAACTACATATAAGGTATGAGCTACCACGCTACTATGAAAGACTATACAACAAAAACTAGCCTACAAGGCATACCAAACTATACATGAGCCGACACCTGTCTATGAGCCTCTAAAAGAACATAAGTGTTGCAACATAGCCGGAACAGGGCCCCGACATACCCATAATGTCTATAACAAAAATTGCATACCAAGACCAAGGCAAGTCCGGAGAAGGGATCTCGCCAATCACCGCTGAACTAGACAGTCTACTGTGGTGGGGGAGCTGCACCTGCCTGTCTATCAGGACCTGCAGCACGACATGCAGCGTCCACAAATAAAAGGACGTCAGTACGAATAAAGTACTGAGTATGTAAGGCAAGGAACCATAAATGCGATCAGCAATGTAAGCAAGGATAGAGAATATACAACCTGTAACATCTTAGTACCTCTGAGGGCTACTTACATGAAATGCATGATACATATGTATAAATACATAAACCTTTAAAGCATTCGCCTCTGTGGGCATCATCATCATCATATCGTACCCGGCCATAATAGGCTCGGTAGAATCGTACCCGGCCACGTGGAGCTCGGTAAAACCCAACTGATCAGTGGTTGCACAATAGGTACCGTACCCGGCCAACTATAGCGTGGTTCGGTAGAGTAAAATAGATACATATATATATATAATGCATGCTCGACTCATGGAATCACATTCTAAACCTTTCGGAGTGACGTAAGGTCGGTATCCTCTGTACACGTTATTAGGACTAACTCTTCACTATGAACCTTATAAGAATCAGGAAGTACCAATAACATTGATAACATAAGAATAAGAGAAGCAACATTAACATCAATCGTTCCATAAGAGGGAAAACAATGTAAGTACTGCTAGCTTCTAAGAGTAGAGTATCTTTGGAAGCTCGTTCATTACATTATGTACAATCGGAGTCGTGCAAAAGAAGGAAAGGGATAGCCTAACATACCTTGTATATACTGTCCCAATCTCAAGCTATGCAATTGTCAAAACTCCTTAGTCTACAATAAGAGAAACGATACTATCGTTATCATTTAAGCGTCATAACTATTATGTATCGACCACAACCTATTTTACGATGAAACGGACAGCACCTCCCCTATATATATGACCTCACACCATTCAAAATAGTCACCAAACAGCCCAAACAACATCAATAATAAACATATTGAGCCTCTCAATATAGTCCACACACAGCCTAATCACTCCATACATACGACGACCACCGTAGTCGTGTCAAACAATCTGGAAATGTTACGAATAACTATCAGCCCATAACCTTACATATATATGGTGTTTCCCCACACCCTTCCTCCTCCAAAACTCCACAAGATAGTAGTAAAATACGCAGCCCAACAACAACGCAAAACAGTCCACAAAACAATAACATTACTACCAAACCTTTCGATATATATCTCACAAGTTCTAGCTTCAATGGCTTACCTTTATACAGAAATAACAACTCCAATTTGACCTTAAATTTCCATGAAATATCCCTCCAATGCTACCACACAACAAAAAAAATGAAACTAGCGATCAATTAGTGTTTTTCGGCACTAGAATCACTTTAGAAGGCTTGAAATCACCTAGGATTGATATTAAGAACATGAGAGAGTATTTACAGAACATAAACCCTTTAAAACAACCTCCCACACGAGCTGGAACGACACAAAAATGAGCAACAACAAGAAGAACAAGAGACTTACTAGCGCCACGGAATTCCCGACACTTGATTTGTGTTGTTTGCCCTTTTTGGGTCTTGAATCTTGAGAGAACCTTGAGAGGATGTTCCTAGGGTTCTAAGGTCTGAAAATAGTAAAAATAAATGACTTAAAATGGGTTGTAGTCATCCTATATAGGTCCAAATATCTTAAACCGACTTAGTGGGCCCCATAGAGAGGTGCTTGGCGCAGTCTCGCGAAAACGCGAATATCTCTCTACTCCGAGATCGTATCGATGAACGGTTTAATGCGTTGGAAACTAGACTCATAGATCTTTAATTTGGTGGGTATATAACCCCGTAATTCCTTGTAAATTATGAGAAAAGATTAGAAACATTTGACCTAATGTTTAAGTAAAATTATGAACCTAAGTTGCGACAACTTTTGTCGACTTTTGTTTCATAACTCGTTTGACTTCAAGACTTATGATACGAATATTATATGATTAAAATACCTTAATAAATGACCTCTTGAGTGTATTAAGCACCACTAGATTACCTGAAAATACGAGTTACAACATCCTTGATTCGTTTAACTTCTAATACTGGTTAATCACCCTTATACACTCTTGTATCACTTAAGACCAATATGATTGACTTCTTATCATCTAAAAGATAATTCCTTCTTGGATTTATGTTAACTAATATATGGCATGAACTAACACATGTGGATATGGGTTGTAACACCCTCCCCCTTAGGAACATTCGTCCTCGAATGTAAGGGTTTATGGGGAGTTTAAATCATCGTGGATTCCAATGGAAATTTCCGATCAATTTTCCCCTATAAAATGGTCACTAGCAAAACTTGCATGTAATTAACCCAACATATAGCTTCACAAGGCTACACAAAGCATTATGCGTATTTACATTATCTACATATCACCATTTTGTATTAAGGAGGAGTATTCTCAAATTATTGCTTACCTCATAGAGCCGTTTCACCTTCCAATGTATCCTGTCTTCCACCAGCATCCTTGTTATCTTCATTCTGGAATAAGTAAGGGTATTTTGACTTCATCTCCTTTTCTGCTTCCCATGTCATTTCTTCCATATTTTTGTTCCTCCACAATACTTTGACGGAAGCTACATCTTTTGTTCTCAGCTTGCGGACTTGCCGATCTAATATCGCCACTGGCACTTCTTCATATGATAGGTCCTCTGTAACTTGTACATCTTTGATAGGGACGACTCGAGAAGGGTCTCCAATACATTTTCTCAACATAGATACATGGAATACCGGGTGGACAAATTCCAATTCGGATGGCAATTCTAACTCATAAGCAACCTGTCCAATCCGTCGAAGAATTTTATACGGCCCGATATACCTTGGACTCAGCTTACCTTTCTTCCCAAAACGCATAATACCCTTCATTGGTGAGATCCTCAGGAAAACCCAATCACCAACCTCAAACTCTAGATCACGACGTCGGACATCAGAATAAGATTTTTGTCTGCTTTGTGCCGTCCTCAATCGCTCCTGTATCACTTTCACCTTCTCAATAGCTTGGTAAATCAAATCTGGCCGATATAATTCTGTTTCACCAACTTCGAACCATCCAATTGGTGATCTACATCTCCTCCCGTATAGTGCCTCATATGGGGCCATTTTAATACTGGAATGGTAGCTATTGTTATAGGCGAATTCTATGAGTGGAAGATGATCATCCCAATTCCCCTTAAAATCTAGAACACATGCTCGTAGCATATCTTCCAGTGTCTGAATGGTACGTTCAGCCTGTCCGTCAGTCTGCGGATGAAATGCAGTGCTGAGATTTACTTGTGTGCCTAAACCCTTCTGGAAAGACCTCCAAAAGTTAGCCGTAAATTGAGCTCCTCGGTCTGATATAATAGATATGGGCACACCATGAAGCCTAACAATCTCCTTGATATACAACTTCGCATAATCTTCAGCCGTGTAAGTTGTCTTCACTGGCAGAAAATGGGCACATTTTGTAAGTCGATCAATTATCACCCAGATGGAGTCAAACTTATGATAAGAGCGAGGTAATCCAATAATGAAGTCCATATTAATCACCTCCCACTTCCAGGTCGGAATCTCTATATTTTGAAGCAATCCACCGGATTTCTGATGTTCTATCTTTACTTGTTGACAATTGGGACACTGGGCTACAAATTCAGCAATAGACTTCTTCATATTATCCCACCAATACTGCTCCTTGACATCATGATACATCTTTGTCGAGCCGGGATGGATGGAATATCGGGATTGATGAATCTCATTCATAATCTTCTCTCGCAACCCTGCCACATTAGGCACACACAATCGGCTCTGGTATCTCAGTGCCCCATCTTTTCCGATCCTAAAAGCCATACTTTTACACTGTTGAATGCTTTCTCTTAATCGTACTAAGATAGGATCTTCATATTGTCGTGCTTTTACCTCTGCTACCAAAGATGATTCTGATGTATTCTGTACAGTAACACCTCCATCATCAGAGTCTAACAATCTGATTCTCATATTGGCTAGCTGATGAAGCTCTTTAATCAACCCCCATCTACCTGCCTCAATATGTACTAAGCTTCCCATTGATTTACGGCTGAGAGCATCTGCCACAACATTGGCTTTACCAGGATGATACAATATCTCGACGTCGTAGTCTTTCAATAATTCAAGCCACCTACGCTGCCTCAAATTCAACTCTTTCTTCTTGAAGATGTATTGTAAACTCTTGTGATCTGTGTAGATGTCAACATGGACACCGTATAAGTAGTGCCGTCATATCTTCAAAGCATATATTACTGCAGCCAATTCCAAATCATGGGTTGGATAATTCTTTTCATGCTTCTTCAATTGTCTTGATGCATAAGCAATCACATTCCCATGCTGCATCAATACGCACCCCAAACCTATAGCTGAGGCATCACAATATACCACATAACCTTCTGTTCCTTCAGGAAGAGTGAGCACTGGTGCAGATGTCAATCGATTCTTCAGCTCCTGAAAACTACGTTCACAAGTGTCAGACCACTGGAATTTGGTAGCTTTTTGTGTTAACTTAGTCAATGGTGATGATATAGAGGAAAATCCTTCTACAAACCGCCTATAATATCCTGCTAGCCCTAGGAAGCTGCGGACTTCTGATGGTGTTGTAGGTCTCGGCCAATTCTTTACTGCATCGATCTTCTGAGTGTCGACACTAATACCCTCATCAGATATCACATGGCCAAGGAATGCTACTGAGTTCAGCCAGAATTCACATTTGGAGAGCTTAGCATATAACTTACGATCCTGAAGCGTCTGTAATACTATCCGCAAGTGGCCCCCGTGTTCCGCCTCCGAACGAGAATACACTAGAATGTCATCAATGAATACAATCACGAACACATCAAGATAGGGCCTGAATATAGTATTCATGAGATCCATAAAAGCTGCTGGGGCATTTGTTAGCCCGAACGATATCACCAAGAACTCAAAGTGCCCATATCTTGTCCGGAAGGCCGTCTTTGGAATATCTTTCTCCCTAACCCTTACCTGATGATACCCTGAACGTAAATCAATCTTAGAGAAATACTTGGCACCCTGGAGTTGGTCAAACAGGTCATCAATTCTTGGAAGTAGATACTTGTTCTTTATAGTAGACTTATTCAACTGTCGATAGTCGATACACATCCGTAACGACCCGTCTTTCTTCCGCACGAATAGGACTGGTGCACCCCAAGGTGAAGTGCTAGGCCTAATAAAGCCCTTATCCAGCAAGTCCTTCAACTGCACCTTCAACTCTCGCAACTCTGCCGGGGCCATTCTGTATGGAGGAATAGAGATCAGTTGAGTGTCAGGTAACACATCAATGCTAAACTCAATCTCCCTTTCAGGAGGAAGGCCTGGGAGTTCATCTGGGAAAACATCTGGGAATTCGTTGACCACAGGGATTGATTGTAAAGTAGGCGGTTTTGCCTCCACATCCCTAACGCGAACGAGATGATAAATGTAACCTTTTGAGATCATTTTCCTTGCCTTAAGATAGGAAATAAACCTACCTTTTGGTGTAGCAATGTTCCCTTTCCATTCAATGACGGGTTCACCCGGAAATTGGAACCTAACCATCTTCGTACGACAGTCAACATTTGCATAGCATGAGGCCAACCAGTCCATTCCCATTATCACATCAAAATCAACCATTTCTAACTCAAATAAATTTGCCGAGGTTTGACGACTACAAATCATCACAGTGCAACCTCTATATACCCTTCTAGCAATCACAGAATCTCCTATCGGAGTAGATACCGCGAGGGGTTTACTTATCAATTCAGGTTCAATGCCAAACTTATTAGCCACAAAGGGTGTAACATATGATAATGTAAATCCCGGATCAATCAGCGCATATACATCATAAGAAAACACAGATATAATACCTGTAACAACATCTGGAGACGACTCGAGATCCTGTCGACCTACTAGAGCATAGGTTCGATTTTGAGCACCACTCGAACTCGGCACTGCACCTCTACCCCTACCACGACCTGTCGACTGCTGAAAACCCCGTGCTGGAGGTCGAACTGATGAGGAAGAACCAGACACAGATCCGGTCGGCTGAGCCATACCATCACCTCCTCTATTAGGACAATCCCGCATCATATGGCCAGGCTGCCCGAACGAATAGCATGCATCAGAACCTCGACGACACAGTCCAAAGTGGGCCTTGCCGCACTGATCACAATGTGGTGTTGGGGGTCTCATCTGACTAGTATCCCTGTGATGTTGCGAGCCAGATGCCCGCGAACTCTGACCTGGACCAGAATAGGATCGATCATATCGAGGCCTCTGAAACTGTGGAGGAGCACTAGCTACAGGTGGCGCCGAACTCCTCAAAAACTGTGGCCTGATGCGGCCTCTGAAGTCATCAGAATACCCTGCAAATCTCGCCCTCTTATGCTGGCCCCTATCCTGCTCCCTAACTGCCCTCTGCTGGCGCTTACGATCCTCTAGGGTCTGGGCATAAGCTTGAATACGGGAAATATCCATGCCCTCCACCAAGGAGGCTGTCGTACACTCATTTATCAGATGTGGTCCCAACCCATTCACGAACATATGCACCCTATCACTCATCTCGGCCACCATATGGGGAGCATACCTTGCCAAAGAATCAAACTGCATACTGTACTCTCGTACACTCATATTACCTTGTCTAAGGTTCAAGAACTTATCAGCTCTAGCTCGTCGTATCTCA
The DNA here is from genome assembly GCF_000715075.1 of Nicotiana tabacum. Classification (NCBI taxonomy): domain Eukaryota; kingdom Viridiplantae; phylum Streptophyta; class Magnoliopsida; order Solanales; family Solanaceae; genus Nicotiana; species Nicotiana tabacum. The sequence goes on along the minus strand of NC_134089.1, from coordinate 21,467,643 downwards.
ACTGGCAAGTAGTGACGAAGAAAGGCCTCAGAAAATTCCTTCCACACAGCTGGAGGAGGGTTCGGACCCCTGGATCTCTCCCAACTATCATACGAGAGAACCGCTAAATCCCGTAACCGATAAGAAGCCAACTCTACTGCCTCTGTATCACTAACATGCATAACCCGAAGTGTACGATGAACCTGGTCAATAAAAGTCTGTGGGTCCTCCTTGGGGTCTGATCCGGTAAACACTGGAGGGTCTAAATTAATAAAATCACGAACTCTTGTACTAACTGGTTTCTCAGCAGCACTTGTATTCTGCCTCTGAGCCTGAGCAGCTACCAAGCTAGTCAATAACTGCAAAGCACTCCGCATATCCTGGTCTGGAGTGTCAGATGGAGGAACTGGAGGCGCTGGGTGCCTTCTAATATCCTCTGGAGGAGATGGAGTAGATGAGGTATGAGAGGGCATCTCACTTTGAGCCTCACTTTGTCCTGCTCTGACTTGGGGCACCTAACTGGTACCATCTCCCGCTGCTGTATCAAGCCGTCTACTAATCGTTTGCTTCCTAGTCGAAGGCATCACTGGAAAAAAAGGTGAATATTAGAGACGAACACTTACGACTCAACTCTATGCACGATCTAGATTCAGGAAGAAGGTAACAACCCTAGATGTCATGTAGCCTCCTGATTATAAATGTGGCGCGCTACACATCCATAATCAAGACTCTACTAGACACGGCTCATAGACAACCCCTAGGACAGACTTGCTCTAATACCAAGTTTGTCACGACCCAAACTGAAGGGCCATGACTAGCACCCGACCACACTTGCCGAGCACCAACGTACATTTCATCTAACCTTCATTATTATCTTTTAAGGCTAAAGAGATCAATATAAATGGTAGAACTAGATCATGGACAACCAGCAATAAAATATGATGGCATGAATATACATAGCAGGAGATGACCAGACAATCAAGAAACTACATATAAGGTATGAGATACCACGCTACTATGAAAGACTATACAACAAAAACTAGCCTACAAGGCATACCAAACTATACATGAGCCGACACCTGTCTATGAGCCTCTAAAAGAACATAAGTGTTGCAACATAGCCGGAACAGGGCCCCGACATACCCATAATGTCTATAACAAAAATTGCATACCAAGACCAAGGCAAGTCCGGAGAAGGGATCTCGTCAATCACCGCTGAACTAGACAGTCTACTGTGGTGGGGGAGCTGCACCTGCCTGTCTATCAGGACCTGCAGCACAACATGCAGCGTCCACAAATAAAAGGACGTCAGTACGAATAAAGTACTGAGTATGTAAGGCAAGGAACCATAAATGCGATCAGTAATGTAAGCAAGGATAGAGAATATACAACCTGTAACATCTTAGTACCTCTGAGGGCTACTTACATGAAATGCATGATACATATGTATAAATACATAAACCTTTAAAGCATTCGCTTCTGTGGGCATCATCATCATCATATTGTACCCGGCCATAATAGGCTCGGTAGAATCGTACCCGGCCACGTGGAGCTCGGTAAAACCCAACTGATCAGTGGTTGCACAATAGGTGCCGTACCCGGCCAACTATAGCGTGGCTCGGTAGAGTAAAATAGATACATATATATATAATGCATGCTCGACTCATGGAATCACATTCTAAACCTTTCGGAGTGACGTAAGGTCGGTATCCTCTGTACACGTTATTAGGACTAACTCTTCACTATGAACCTTATAAGAATCAGGAAGTACCAATAACATTGATAACATAAGAATAAGAGAAGCAACATTAACATCAATCGTTCCATAAGAGGGAAAACAATGTAAGTACTGCTAGCTTCTAAGAGTAGAGTATCTTTGGAAGCTCGTTCATTACATTATGTACAATCGGAGTCGTGCAAAAGAAGGAAAGGGATAGCCTAACATACCTTGTATATACTGTCCCAATCTCAAGCTATGCAATTGTCAAAACTCCTTAGTCTACAATAAGAGAAACGATACTATCGTTATCATTTAAGCGTCATAACTATTATGTATCGACCACAACCTATTTTACGATGAAACGGACAGCACCTCCCCTATATATATGACCTCACACCATTCAAAATAGTCACCAAACATCCCAAACAACATCAATAATAAACATATTGAGCCTCCCAATATAGTCCACACACAGCCTAATCACTCCATACATACGACGACCACCGTAATCGTGTCAAACAATCTGGAAATGTTACGAATAACTATCAGCCCATAACCCTACATATATATGGTGTTTCCCCACATCCTTCCTCCTCCAAAACTCCACAAGATAGTAGTAAAATACGCAGCCCAACAACAACGCAAAACAGTCCACAAAACAATAACATTACTACCAAACCTTTCGATATATATCTCACAAGTTCTAGCTTCAATGGCTTAGCCGCAACTTGGATAATCTTAAATACATATAGAGTAAGAGGTTCCTTACCTTTATACAGAAATAACAACTCCAATTTGACCTTAAATTTCCATGAAATATCCCTCCAATGCTGCCACACAACAAAAAAAATGAAACTAGCGATCAATTAGTGTTTTTCGGCACTAGAATCACTTTAGAAGGCTTGAAATCACCTAGGATTGATATTAAGAACATGAGAGAGTATTTACAGAACATAAACCCTTTAAAACAACCTCCCACACGAGCTGGAACGACACAAAAATGAGCAACAACAAGAAGAACAAGAGACTTACTAGCGCCACGGAATTCCCGACACTTGATTTGTGTTGTTTGCCCTTTTTGGGTCTTGAATCTTGAGAGAACCTTGAGAGGATGTTCCTAGGGTTCTAAGGTCTGAAAATAGTGAAAAGAAATGACTTAAAATGGGTTGTAGTCATCCTATATAGGTCCAAATATCTTAAACCGACTTAGTGGGCCCCATAGAGAGGTGCTTGGCGCAGTCTCGCGAAAACGCGAATATCTCTCTACTCCGAGATCGTATCGATGAACGGTTTAATGCGTTGGAAACTAGACTCATAGATATTTAATTTGGTGGGTAGATAACCCCGTAATTCCTTGTAAATTATGAGAAAAGATTAGAAACATTTGACCTAATGTTTAAGTAAAATTATGAACCTAAGTTGCGACAACTTTTGTCGACTTTTGTTTCATAACTCGTTTGACTTCAAGACTTATGATACGGATATTATATGATTAAAATACCTTAATAAATGACCTCTTGAGTGTATTAAGCACCGCTAGATTACCTGAAAATACGAGTTACAACATCCTTGATTCGTTTAACTTCTAATACTGGTTAATCACCCTTATACACTCTTGTATCACTTAAGACCAATAGGATTGACTTCTTATCATCTAAAAGATAATTCCTTCTTGGATTTATGTTAACTAATATATGGCATGAACTAACACATGTGGATATGGGTTGTAACACCCTCCCCCCTTAGGAACATTCGTCCTCGAATGTAAGGGTTTATGGGGAGTTTAAATCATCGTGGATTCCAATGGAAATTTCCGATCAATTTTCCCCTATAAAATGGTCACTAGCAAAACTTGCATGTAATTAACCCAACATATAGCTTCACAAGGCTACACAAAGCATTATGCATATTTACATTATCTACATATCACCATTTTGTATTAAGGAGGAGTATTCTCAAATTATTGCTTACCTCATAGAGCCGTTTCACCTTCCAATGTATCCTGTCTTCCACCAGCATCCTTGTTATCTTCATTCTGGAATAAGTAAGGGTATTTTGACTTCATCTCCTTTTCTGCTTCCCATGTCATTTCTTCCATATTTTTGTTCCTCTACAATACTTTGACGGAAGCTACATCTTTTGTTCTCAGCTTGCGGACTTGCCGATCTAATATCGCCACTGGCACTTCTTCATATGATAGGTCCTCTGTAACTTGTACATCTTTGATAGGGACGACTCGAGAAGGGTCTCCAATACATTTTCTCAACATAGATACATGGAATACCGGGTGGACAAATTCCAATTCGGATGGCAATTCTAACTCATAAGCAACCTGTCCAATCCGTCGAAGAATTTTATACGGCCCGATATACCTTGGACTCAGCTTACCTTTCTTCCCAAAACGCATAATACCCTTCATTGGTGAGATCCTCAGGAAAACCCAATCACCAACCTCAGTACCAGCTGACCTACTTCGAAATTCCGGGGTCGGACTTTCTTGTTGTAAGCACGGGCCATCCTTCGTTGGTATAACTGTCCGTGACAAACTGCGGCCATTCGCTTTTCATCAATCAACGTCAATTGCTCTAACCGAGTCTTGACCCACTCGCTGTCCTCGATTTCTGCTTCGACAATGATTCGAAGCGAAGGAATTTCTACCTCTACTGGTATTACAGCCTCGGTCCTATAGACCAAAAGATAAAGAGTCGTTCCCACCGATGTGCGTACCGTAGTGTGGTACCCCAATAATGCAAAAGGTAACTTCTCATGCCACTGTCGGGAACTTTGGATTGTTTTCCTCAAAATCTTCTTGATGTTTTTATTTGCAGCTTCCACAGCACCATTGGCTTTCGGCCGATAAGGAGTAGAATTCCTATGCGTTATCTTGAACTGCTCGCATACATCTCCCATCAAGTGACTGTTCAAGTTTGCTGCATTATCTGTAATGATAGTCGCAGGAATACCGAAACGACAGATAAGATTTGAGTGCACAAAATCTACTACAACTTTCTTAGTGACCGACTTGAGAGTGACAGCTTCTACCCATTTTGTGAAGTAATCGATGGCAACCAGTATAAACCTGTGTCCATTCGAAGCCTTCGGTTCGATTGGTCCAATGACGTCCATGCCCCATGCGACAAATGGCCAAGGTGTGGACATGGGATGCAACTCCGTGGGAGGTGCATGAATCAAATCACCGTGCACCTGGCACTGATGACACTTCCGGACAAAGCTAAAGCAATCCTTTTCCATGGTCATCCAGTAATAACCTGCTCGGAGGATTTTCTTCGCTAAGACATACCCGTTCATGTGAGGTCCGCACACAGCTGCGTGTACTTCGTGCATGATCTTTATCGATTCCTCGATATCGACACATCTTAGGAGATTGAGGTCCGGGGTCCTCTTATATAACAATTCACCGCTTAGAAAGAAACCACTTGCATGTCGCCTAATGGTCCTCTTCTGATCTCCAGTAGCATGCTCGGGGTATTCTTGCGTCTTCAGGAATTTCCTGATGTCATGGTACCAAGGCTGCGTACTTGATCCTGCCTCGATTACACTGCAGTAACCGTGTCTTTCCTTGATTTGGATTTCCAAAGGATCAACGTGGGCGTTGCCCGGGTAGGGTAGCATTGAAGCCAAAGTAGCAAGTGCATCTTCCAGTTCATTGTGACACCTCGGAATGTACCTGAATTCTATTGATGTAAAGCGCTTGCTGAGGTCCTCCACATGTTGTCGGTATGGGATAAGTTTGACATCCCGAGTTTCCCATTCGCCTTGAGCTTGCCGAATGATCAGGTCAGAGTCTCCCATAATCAGTAAGTCTTCGACATCCTGATCGATTGCCATATGCATGCCCATAATGCAGGCCTCATACTCAGCTGTATTATTTGTGCAAAAGAAATGAAGTCTAGCTGTGGCGGGATAATGTTGACCGGAAGGCGAGATCAATATTGCCCCAATACCTACACCCTTGGCATTCACGGCTCCGTCAAAGAACATCTTCCAATCATGAGCTTCCTCCGAGATCACTTCTACGGTGTTTACCTCTTCATCTGGAAAGTAGGTATCCAATGGCTGGTATTCCTCATCGACCGGATTTTCGGCCAAATGATCTGCTAACGCCTGGACTTTCATTGCCGTGCGAGTGACATAAACTATGTCGAATTCCGTAAGCAAAATTTGCCATTTAGCCAGTCTCCCAGTAGGCATTGGTTTCTGAAATATATACTTCAAAGGATCCAACCTGCTTATGAGGAATGTAGTGTGGGCTTGGAGATAATGTCTTAGCTTTTGAGCAACCCATGTGAGAGCGCAACATGTCCTTTCCAGCAGAGTGTATTTGGCTTCGTAGCCGGTGAATTTCTTGCTCAAGTAGTAGATTGCTTGCTCCTTCTTTCCGGTTACGTCGTGTTGCCCGAGGACGCAACCGAAAGAGTTCTCCAAGACTGTCAGATACAAGAAAAGTGGCCTCCCTGGTTCTGGAGGGACCAAGACTGGGGGATTCGAAAGGTATTCTTTGACTTTATCAAAGGCTTCTTGACACTCAGTTGTCCATTTGATCGCCGCATCTTTCCTTAATAGCTTGAATATGGGCTCACACGTGCTTGTCAGCTGGGCAATAAACCGACTGATGTAGTTCAGCCTGCCCAAAAGACTCATCACGTCTTTCTTTGTTCTTGGGGGAGGCAGATCTCTGATGGATTTTATCTTAGTTGGATCTAGCTCGATACCTCTCCTGCTTACGATGAAGCCCAAAAGTTTGCCCGACGGAACTCCGAAAGCGCATTTGGCTGGGTTTAGCTTCAAGTCATACTTCCTTAGCCTCTCGAAGAATTTCCTCAAGTCTTGGATGTGATTATCCTGCGTCCTGGACTTGACTATCACGTCATCCACGTACACCTCTATCTCCTGGTGCATCATGTCATGGAAAATGGCAGTCATGGCCCTCATGTAAGTAGCCCCAGCATTCTTCAGACCAAATGGCATGACCCGGTAACAGTAGGTGCCCCAAGGCGTGGTGAAGGCAGTTTTCTCGGCGTCCTTTTCATCCATCAGTACCTGATGATACCCAGCATAACAATCTACAAAAGACTGTATCTCGTGCTTGGCAAAATTATCAACGAGGATGTGGATGTTGGGCAACGGGAAATTATCTTTAGGACTTGCTCTGTTCAGATCTCGGTAATCTACACATACCCGAGTTTTCCCGTCCTTTTTTGGTACTGGAACCACATACGCCAACTATATTGTATATTGGACTACCCAGATCACTCCTGTTTTCAGCTGCTTGGTGATCTCCTCTTTAATCTTGTCACTGACCTCAGTTTTGAACTTTCATTGCTTTTGTTGAACTGGAGGACAATCAGGATGAATTGGCAATTTATGAACCACTAGATCAACACCTAGTCCCGGCATGTCATCATATGACCAAGCAAACACGTCTTTGAATTCAAGAAGAAGTTGAATTATCGCCTGTCGCGTTTTCTTGTCCGTGTGAATGCTTATCTTGGTCTCCCGGATTTCTTCCGGGGTTCCTAAATTTACCGGTTCAGTGTCATTCAGATTTGGCTTAGGTTTATTCTCGAAATATTCCAACTCTCGGTTTATTTCCCTAAAAGCCTCTTCCGCATCATATTCTGGTTCTGGGTTCATTAATTCGCAGTTAAGTAACTCATTGTGATCTGGGCGTGAAGTCCGCAAGCATGTCATATTTAAAGCCGCGTTATTAGGACTGAAAAGAAAGATAAAAGGAAAAATAATAAAAATCAGAACAAAAGAAAGAATGGGAAAGCAATGATGATGATTTTTATATTTTCTTTGTAAAGTTGGAAGACAACAATGTTTACAACTATGAATTCAAAGCAACAATCGAAAAGAAGAAAACGTTCAAGTCATGTCCTGGAGATAACTTGCGACACAGGAAAGGTGGCAGGACAGGTCTACCCGGACTTCCGTCTAGTCGGGAATGGCGTGGCCTCCCAGTTTTGGAGTTTGGCGTTTGGCCCCATGTACATCATCTCAGCAGCGCTTGTGCCTTCACCTGGTTGAACCATGTGGACCTCGTAGAGCATCTCTCTCATTGCCCCGCATATCTCCTCGATTTCCTCAGCCGTGAAGACCTCATCATCTTCTTCTTCAACGTACCTTGGCCTGATGAAAGTTGCATATAAATCCGGCAGTGGTTGAGGTAACTTCCAACCCTCATTTCTCCTTTTCTTTGCCCATTCTTCGTCTGCTGGAGTAGGTTTGAAGCCTAGTCCAAAAGGTTTCTTGATGACTGGCAAAGTAATGGGTTCTGTTATTCCCTGCAGGGTTCGTCCAAGTCCCTTCCCTGGCCTAAATACGTGCCGGATCATCTCTTTGGCCACCATAACCGAGGCGTTAGACAAGAAAGGCTGGGGGCAGGGTATTCCCTCTTCGTGCTGCTCTGCCAGTACAACCTCGAAAGCTTGATAGACCGTATGTTCGCTTCCTTCTCTTGGTTCAAGGTACGGGATGGATGGGTCCCGATAAATGGCATGCTCATCTTCCCCATGGACCACGATCTCTCGATCTTCGTACTCGAACTTCACTATCTGGTGAAGAGTGGAAGGCACGGCTCCTGCCGCATGGATCCAAGGTTTGCCAAGGAGGAAATTGTAGGATGTGTCCATGTCGATCACCTGGAAGGTTACTCGAAATTCGACTGGTCCTATGACTAACAACAGGTCTATTTCTCCCATGGTATCTCTCTTGATGCCGTCGAAAGCTCTTACGCAGACATTGTTGGGTCGGATTCTTCCGGTCCCAATTTCCATTCTTTGTAGCGTGGAGAGCGGGCAAATGTCAACGCCTGAGCCTCCATCCAACATTACCCGCTTGACATAGTAGTCCTCGCATTTAACTGTTAAATGCAAGGCCTTGTTGTGTGCTGCTCCTTCCGGGGGTAAATCGTTTTTGCTGAAAGAGATTTGGTTGACAGCGAAGAATCTTTCTGCCATCCGCTCTAGTTGTTCCACCGAGGTTTCAACTGGTACATATGCTTTATTCAGGGTTTTCAATAGGATCTTTTGATGCTCAGTCGACCTCATCAATAATGACAGCATGGATACTTGCTCAGGGTACTTGCGCAGCTGATCTATCACTTCGTAATCCGGCATCTTCATTTGTTGGAAGAACACTTCCGCTTCTTCAACACTCACAGGCTTCTTTGGAGGGAAGCGCCTTTGTGTGGCGTTGTTCAGTTCTTGGGTATTTGAGTACCCTCCAATGAAAGTATTTCCTGGAAGTTCTCCCATGACCTCTTTACCTTTGTACATTACCAAAGTCTTTTGATAATTCCACGGTACTGTGGACGGGTTGGTCATTGGCTTTTGTGGCACGCGTCCGATAACCACTGGCTCATTCAGCCAAGGTGGTTGAATCGTCCCCCGGACCACATAGGCCCCTTTCGGCACGTACATATGTTTTGTCTTTTTGACCCCGAAGTTCTGCGTCTTCTCGGCTTGACCTCGTGGTATGTAAAGAACTCCACCCTTTGCTGGTACCACTTTCTTCTCCACCTTCTTTTCAGGCTTGCTCTTTACAGCCTTGGCCTCCTCCCCCTTTTCTGATTTCTGGTCTATTTCAGGCCTCTTCCCCGTGTCGACAATGACAATTATGGCTTTCAAAGCAGGGTCGAACTCTTTGTCTTCACAAATCATTCCGATCAGCGGCCCATTATTGTGAGCGGGCAATGGATTGTTAGTCACATTTGGGATCTCTTCGTCCCTTAGCACTATTTTCCCCTGCTCTATCAAATTTTCGACCACTCTTTTCAATGACCAGCAGTCGTTTGTATCATGTCCCTCGGCTCCTGAATGATAGGCGCATCTGACTCCGGCTTTGTAAGAAGGCGATGTTGGGTTTTGCCTCGTTTGGGGAATTGGTTGCAAGAAACCCAACTGGACTAGCTTAGGGAACAAAGTTGAGTATTGTTCACCGATGGGCCTAAAAGTCCGCCGTCGAGGTGGCTCCTGGGGGCGGTAGTTATTCTGCGGGGGTTGTGGGTTATAGTGGTTGCGGTAAGGAGGCTGATTTCTGGGAGGTGGAGCTGGGCCTCGGTTGGCTTGTTGTGGTGGATGGTTATAAGGTTGGGCATTCATGACCATATAAGGCTGATGAGCATATGCCAAATTTGAGTGGGGGTAATAGTGTTGTGGGGCTCTTTCCGGAAAATGGGGCCTGGGATGACGATACTCCCTTGCTTCAGAGGCTGCCATAGTCGTTTCTTCCTTCTTCTTCCCCCTCGTCGTTCCTCCAGACCCGCTTTGGACGGCCTGGGAAGTTGCCCTTATGGCTGCTTGACTCAGAATCCTACCCGTTTTCAACCCATTTTCCACCATCTCTCCAATCTTGATCGCTTCCGCGAATGGCTTACCCATGGCCGACATCATGTTTTGGAAATAGTCAGACTCTTGAGCCTGGAGAAAGGTAGTGACCATTTCCACTTCATCCATGGGAGGCTTTACTCTCGACGCCTGTTCACGCCACTTAATAGCATATTCTCTAAAGCTTTCCGAAGGTTTCTTCTTCAAATTCGACAGAGAGTTTCGGTCTGGTGCAATGTCGATGTTATACTGGAATTGTTTTACAAAATCTCTGGCGAGATCATCCCATATATGCCATCGGGACATTTCCTGATCCATATACCATTCCGAAGCTATCCCTACTAGACTTTCCCTAAAATATGCCATTAGCAGTTCTTCTTTTCCACCGGCTCCCCGCAATTGGTTGCAGTATTTCTTAAGATGTGCGATGGGGTCACCGTGCCCATCGTATTTCTCAAACTTGGGGGTCTTGAAACCCGTTGGCAGGTGCACGTGAGGGAACATGCACAGGTCGGCGTAAGAGACGCTCTTTTGTCCGCTCAATCCTTGCATATTCTTCAAACTTTGTTCAAGGCTTCTCATTCTCTTGGCAATCTCATTTTGTTCTGCAATTCTAGGGTTCTGATCCTGCCCGGGTGCAAGCTCGCACTGAGGCGGTAGAGGATTAGTGTTGGTAGTGAACCTGGTTGGTTCCATTGAGAACGATGGTGCTTGGAATGTAAAAGAGGATGAGTCAAAGCTTGGCTTGTATGTGGTAGGTTGTGCCGTAACCGGGCAAGGCGATGCAGCAAAGATGTTCATGCTTGCATCAGTGGCCGACATTCGGGGATGAGGCTCAGAAGGCGATCCAGCAGAGAAGGCTGAGGTGGCTGGGTAACCGAATGGGGTAGTAGGATAATTTATGGGGACATTAGAAGTCCCACTTGATCTGGAGAATAATTCGGGGAATCCGGGGGCGACACTTGGCGGCTCTTTCCCATTATTCCAGTCGTCCAGCATTTCCAACATGCGAAGCCGCAGGATTCTATTTTCCTCCGCAGTTGCGGATTCAGGTGTGAGGACGGCTGAGATTGAGCTCTCCTCAGAAACAGGGATCGTTAGCAATGGCATTTCTGAAGACATTTCCACACTCCCTTTTGACCTGGTGAAGTAAGTGTGAGTACTGCTTCTGGCCTTAACAACAGGTAGTTGAACACTTCTCCTTGACCTCGTGAAATATGAGTGCGAGGCCAGACTTTCACCAAACCAACCGTCCTTTCAAAAACCCTGGAAATACTCAATGACAAACGCACGGTTAATTTGTAGCAAATAACAGATAGTTAATCTCACGTTGGGCATGATGCACCTATACAGTTAAGTGGATTACTATATGTTTGCTACGAGAGCATGCGTCATTCCGACATTTTTTATTAGTTTTTTTTTTTTTTGTGTTTTTCTTTTATGTTTTTATTTTTATTTTTGTAGTAAAAGAAATGCGACCGGATCCGATGAGGATTGCCTACGTATCACGATGCCTACGTGAATCAGATCATTACGTAGTTCGAAAAACACAAATGAGCGTAAAAGAAACAACCTCTTTATTGTTGAAATGGTCCATTACAAACTACATTTTGCAAAAGAAAAAGCAAACTTTGAAAATAAACCTAGACTCAAAAATAGACTAAAAATCACCCTGATGGGAAAAATAGGCAGAAGATGCTAAGATACAGGCTTGACTTATGAGTGCATTATGGTTTTGAAAATTGGTGTCTGCGGGGCATCGTTCGGCCTTGCTGCGGTCCTAGGCGTGAGATCCCTCTCAAGTTGCTCCAGCTCATGCATAGTCTGCTTGACATAACCCATCACTGCTGAGAGGACGGTAACGCTGGACATGTTCTCACATCGTAGACATCGTCTGGTGATGGCATGGGCAATGGCCTTGATCCTATCTCTGGTTTGCTTCTTCTCTACGAGTAGGCGTTTTATCTGATCGCTACATATCTTGAATACTTGAGTATCCTGTATATGCTGATGCTTCAGTCGCCGTACTTCCAACTTCATCTGGGCTATTGAGTCGTACCAGTATCTGCTCTCAATTTGGAAATCCTTGGCCTGATTAACTGCTTTGATCTCAAGGGCAGCCATCTTTCTCTTTATTTTAGCAACAGTTTTCTCGTGGTCGCCTTCCAATTGATTCAAGTATCGGCGATGCTTATCTGTTCTTGTATCCCACTGTGCCCTGAGCTCCGCTATGACATTTTCAGATTTCTCCAAACCATCTTGCCATTCCCTGATTTCACCTTTTAACCTTTTTATCAGCTGCTCGTCTGATTGACGCCTTGGCTGTTTATCCGCATCCACCCTTATTCGATTGATCTGGGCTCTGAGCATTTCATTTTCCTGAATTAACCTGTTCCGTTCTCCCAGATTGGTAGCAGCTTGTACGTTGTGCTCATATTTCAAACCTTCTACTTGCTGCTTTAACCTGCTGATTTCGGCGCAATAGCCTCTTTTCTTTGCTAACCAATCCCACTGCTTCTGCGATGATTCGGTGAAATTCCGGATGTGTGGCCTCTTAGCTGGCCTTTCATGCTCAAGTTCTCTTCTATACCATGCAAGGTAACCTGGCGCCGTCTCTCCTTCGACTCGATCCCGCACGCAAGTATCTGATTTCAAATATTGACTCTCACTCCAGATTTGGCGAATCTTTGCTTCTGGGAATTGTCCGTTAGGACTTATCTCAACTGCTTGAGTGCTAAGATCTTCCTCATGAGGTATGGTTTGGCATCTTTCGAACTGTCTCAAAACTCGGCAGGGTGCGTAAGGTTGAATGCTCTTAAGCCCCATCAGTAAGAAATGAGTTTTAGCTGCAGACATATATAGGATCTCATCAACAGGCAACCATCCCAACGTCCATTGTATTTGGCTGGCCGTAAGAGCTTGAAAGAATGAAGTCCATGCCAAGACTCCTTTGGGCAAAATGATCTCTTTGGTTCTCGTGTAAGATTCTTCTATGCAGGTCTTTTCCGGGGAACCATGGCTCAAAATCTCGGAATGATGGCAGAGGTGCTCGGTCATCCATATCTGTAGGAGCAAGTTACAACCTTCGAAGAAATCTCCCCCAGCTTTACAAGCTGTAAGAGCTCGAAAGATGTCAGATACCACCATAGGCGCGAGAGTACTGTCACTTTGCGTGAGTAAAGTGCTGACGACCCCAGATATCTTCAAATCAATGTTTCCATCTTTCCTTGGAAATACCAAAAGACCCAGGAACATTATCATGAACGCTACCCGTCTGTGCTCGTCCCACTTCTGACGAACTCCTTTGCTGCACAGTTTATTGACTGGATTGTTGAATCCCTCCTCATGACCGTACCTATCATATATGAAGCATGGAGTACAAAATCCGGCTGCCAGATCCGGGTTGTGGACTGTTCTAGGTATTTTCAATGAATCCAGGAACCGATGTACCGTGACGACTCTTGGGGCGACCAAGTATTTTTCCTTCAACGGAAGTTCAGTATTCCCGATGTATCCGGCCATTTCTTCCAAAGTTGGGGTGAGCTCAAAATCAGAGAAATGGAAAACATTGTGCGTCGGGTCCCAATAGGTAACCAAAGCTCTTATGATATCTCCCCGAGGCTGGATTTCCAACAGACCCACAAGACCTTTCAGATATTTCTTAACCTCATTTTGTCCTTCAACACCTAGATCATTCCACCATAGCCGTAACTTGACAGGGATTTTGGTCATTATTGAAAAATGTTCATTTTGCATCGTGCTCATCCTGCACATTTATTAAGGTGATTTTAACAAAACGAACTGACTCAACAAATTTTTTTTTTTTTACAGAGGGGATCGAGTTTTAAACACGGCCTTTAAACATTTCGGGGGTGAAGATTTTTAAGGCTGTGTGGGTTTACTAGATAAAAATGCTAAACAAGACCCAAAGGTAGCTATTTATGCAAAGTCAGCCTTCCGGCGTCCCTTTCGGGAACATTCGGCTATTTATAACAAAACAACGTCACCCGATTTATTTATGACTCTTTAAAAATTTGACACATTTTTTATTTATTTATTTATTGATTTTTGGCTATTTAGAAAAATGGGGTTGAACCCGACGAGGGTTGCCTACGTATCTCACATCCGGTGAGAATCAAACCGGCGTAGTTCGGGCATATCATGAATAGAGAAAATCAAATAAACCTAGAAATCAAGAATACGTATTTTTTTGTTATTTTTGAAAAGAGATAAAGATTAAAGAAAATATTTATCACTAATTTTTTTTTGGAAATATTTGGACTATTAGCCTGAATTTATAAAAAGGGGTACTACAAAAGAAACAACGTTTTTTTTTTTGAATTATGAATTTCTGTTTTTTTTTTCTTTTAAATAAATACCCTTTTTTGATTTTGGAAATGATGAAAAGAAAATTTTTGTATATTTCTTTTTTTTTAATAATTCAAACTAAGAAAACAAATTTTGCTTTTATTCTTTTTTTTTTTTTAGAAAAATTCCGGCGAGGTTTTGACACTACTTGGACATTGGTTTTATTTTTCCAAAATAAGTAATTATCTCCCTACGCTGCTATTTTCCTCTTTTTTTTTAGAAACCGGTCAGCATGCGGAACTGAAGCAAATAAATGCGCCAAACAAAAGGATGCAGCAGGGTGGTCTTTTCATTTCAGGTTGCCTGTCCTAGACGGACCCAACCCCTGTGTTGAGTCCCCTAAGTCAAATGCAACATGATGCAAATAAGCGTTCCTACTAGGGATCCGGCATGAAGTCAAGTTATTCTAGGTTCGTAACCTGGGTATTTGTTCTAGATTGTGTACCCGAGCGGACAACTCGAGTCGAGGAGGGGGCTACGTACCAGGGACCCGCGAGATCGTCCGGCTTTGTAACTTGTCCGACCTCTTTCTTATTTCAGGTATTGACACTAACAGAATAGGGAGTCTCGACCAGCGAGCTTCTCCCCGGAGGTAAGAAGAGAAGGGTTTCGGCACAGTTTATATACAGTTCAGATAATATCAAAGCGGTAAAAGACAACATTCAGCATGTTATATCAAAACATGTAATAAATATCAGATAATAAAGCCAAATATAACAATTATTCTAAGCTCGAATTCTTGAACCCTGAACCAGTGGTTCTGGGTTACCGTCCCCAGCAGAGTCGCCAGAGCTGTCACACCTCCTTTTTGCGCGCCCCGCCCTGAAGGGTAAGATGCTCGGGTGGAGTTTTTCCAATTTAAGTGAAAATATTCGAAATGGAATTATTTATTTAATTCAGAGTCGCCACTTGGGAAAGGTTTGGCTTTTGGTGTCCCAAGTCACCGGTTTATCTTGAATCCCAAATCGAGGAAATTTTCGACTTTTCCAAATGAAGTCTGCGAACCAGAAATTCTAAGTAAGGAATTCTGTTGACCCGAGGGAAGGTGTTAGGCACCCTCGAATCCCGTGGTTCTAGCACGGTCGCTTAAATTGTTATAATGGCTAAATATCTGATTTAAATACATGTTACGACTTACGTGCTTTTATTAAGTTTAAACCGCTTTTATTATTATCATTTATTTTTATAGAATTGCAACGTCGTGAAAATGCATCTCGAACCACGTCACAATCAATGCACCCATGGTTGTCAACACATTTCGACTCCGTTGAGATTTGGATTCGGGTCACATCAATGCGCACCCGAATTTAAGAATATAATTTACTTAAAGTCGCGCCTAAAGAATCTAACGCGTTATTATCTTTGGGGAAGGTAGTGGAATTCACTAAACAGTCCGTCCCAAATTCTAAGTATTTATCATGATCAATTATTGAGGGCCTCGCAATTTGCATTTTTATTTGGCGAGGCTCGTCTCATTATTTTAGAAGGGCATCCTACAGTGACTACATTTCTACTACGTTTGTCTTTAAAAAGAAAGATGATACCGAACTTTGCTTGTTTGAACAAATACAGACTGAATCTTTATTATGTTTGCCGAACCTAAATTTGTTTGATTACCTGATTGATTGTTTATGAGGTGAGAGTTACCTCATGCTTTGTCTTCATCGAGTGAATACGCTTATTAATTTGCTAAGTGAGATTGTAAGCAAACTAACAACATATACTGAGTTATATTTAACGACCTCCAAGTTTTATTTTTAAACTCTAACCTATTTGAAATTGATAAACGAAATTGGCTGTTTATTAGGAAAATTACTACTAATTGAACTCAAAATAACTATTAGTTTTCCTCAACAATCATCACATTATTTCGAAACAAGGAATCTATACCGAGACCCGATATCGAACCTATATTGGAACAAATAATCTAACAGGAGAGCTGGCATTCATAGCCAGACTCTTAACGTGACTGCATGAGAGGTTGTTTGGGATACATTTATCCCAGACCTAGTACCACAGATTTGTCAATTCAGTGGTCTAGGCAAAATACATCCAAGTGCTTGCCAATGACTCTATGTTATACAGTCATAACTAAGTCAAACAGAGTGTTATACTGAACTGAATGTATACTGTCTATGTCATACTGTCATTATTATTGAACAATGCTATCTAATAGTTCATCTCAAACAGAATGTATGTTAGTTTATACAGAATGTTTGCAGTTTGCAGTTAAACAAATACAGGCCCAACTAACATTCAACCTATTTTCAACACCAATGTTATAACATAAACAGATGTTCATTTCTTTATTTCTGCTTCAACTTCAAACTTTCAACAATACATGGTTCAGAGGTTGTGTACCTGAAAATATTTGATAATTGAAGAAGAGGTCAATCAGCAGAGTAACAATGACAACAAGTGCAGCAGCAGTAACAACAGGTAACAAAAATCCCAAAGCAAGATGCAGTTATGGCCAATGGGAAGAGGCAACAAAAATGACAGCAAAAGCAGAGGAGTGGGCTCAGAATTCAAGTGGTCCAATTCCAAAAGAGAGCAAACCAATAAGAACCAAACAACAAAATCCTAACTGATACTTGAGAGGAAATCAACACTTATTTGAAACAGGGTAAACAGACTGGAAATCGAACAAACAGCAGGAAGAAAAGACAGTTTCTGCTTTCTGTATATCCACCCTCTATCTCCTTTCTTTCCAAAATCTAAAACCAATCTTCAGTTTTGAAATTATACTGAAGTTACTAAAAGAAATCTTTTCCAGTTCCTGTTTTCAGAAATTGAACTCTCAGATGTTCCCTCTCAGTGTCTCCCCCTCTATCTCTGTATGCTCTATCTGTGTTTATTTCAAACTCTCTCTTTTCTTCAGGGTTCCCTAACCTCTCAATCCTTCCTCTTCTTAGTTAGAGGTCTGCCCCCTTTTATAAGCCTTAACCCTACCCCTTTTAACAGCCTGTTCAGAATATATCAACACCCCTCTCATGTGCCTTCACATTTTCAGATTCCAATTAGTTATTTAAGTATTAACCCCCATCAACATTCCCTGGCAGACTTAACTTTTAAAAGGTTTAATACTTTTAAACTAAAGCAAGGTATGGGCAGTAGAATATATTTGACAGCATATGCTGTCAAATTATTTAACTTAACAAAGACCTTTAATGCAGGCCACAGGTTGTGCACAAAGCACATGAGGTGCACCAATGCACATGCTGTGCACGAGTGCACATGCCCTCCAATTCAGAATTTAAACCAAACATCCCTTTTACATTACTGATCCAAATCAACAGCTATAAGTAAACAAAACTGGTTCTTAATTGATTCAACAAATGCTTAGCAGAAGTAAGTCGATTTGTTATTGTTCGGACAGCTGAAACTAATTGACGACATATGTCGACTCGACTATATTAGCATTAACATACACAATCGTAGCCAAAAATCAGACATTTAAACAGTATCGATGCATGATTCAAATTATACTAACTAAACAGAATTACACTCGAGGAGTCAACTAGTCAGTCCAAATTGAAAATCAGCTAATTGCACAACACTTTCATACACATTATCAGAACAAATGGAAGGGCTTAATCAAACAACAGAAGTTCAGGCAAAGTGGTCAAAGCACAGTTGATAAAAGTCAAGGACACAAACAGAACATGAACAGACCCTTACAACAAACAAATGAACCAAAACAAATAAGAAAAGAAAGAACTCACCTTAAACCGTAAAAGATCAAAACCTTAACTCGGACTCGGTCATGCCTTTCTTAAGGCTGAACGGACTTTAATCGAAGTGTTTCTCAGATGAGAAACACTTTGATTAAAGTCCATTAGACCTTAATCTCTTCGGTTGAACCAGTGACGAAGAACTACAAAGTTCCAAAACTCAGATCTAGGATTCATGCTTCCCTGATCAGATTCGGACCAAACCAAGTATGGTTTGGTCACGAGGAGGGTATGGGGAGTGTCTGGTGTGAAGCTGGGGTCGGTTGGTGTAAATCGGGTTCCGACTCGAATCTTCAAATGAAGATTCGAGAAGGTGGGATAGGATTCGAGGTGTGTGGTTGATAGATTTGGGTTCAGGACGGTAAGGGGGTTCTATGGTGTTAAGGGCGAGGTCACCGGCGTCCGTGCCACCGGCTTTCATGGTGAAGGATACAGGGGCGGCTAGGGTTTGAAGGGGACGAGTTTGGTGAAGACGAAGGCAGGGGTGTTGGCTAGGGGGCAGGGTATGGTAAAGGGTTTATATAGTTAGTGGGTGGGCGGATCTCAACCGTTGGATCAACCGAAATCGATGGCTTGGATCTAAGGGTTTAGGGGAAACGGTGTCGTTTCAACTAATGGGGGTTTGGGTTGGTCCGGGTGGAAACGGGTCGGGTTCTGTTCGTGGGTATGGGAAATGTGATCTTGGCCGTTGATCAATCTGAGATCAACGGCCCAGATCAACCTGGATCAATACGACGTCGTTTGGACACCCTGGGTATCAGCTGGTGTTGGACCGGGCAGGCCTGGTTTGGGTGCATTGCTTGTTTGGGCCAATTTTAAAAAATTGGCCCAATCCGGAAGAAGAAAGGGTCTTTTTTTTATTATTATTTTTATTTCTTTTTCTTATTTATTTTAAAAACAAAACTAAGCAAAAAAATCAAATTAAATACACACTCAATTCAATTATTTGCACGCACACTAAAATATTTCAAAACAGGTAAAATTAAACAAAAAATAAAATCACGGACGAAGATGCCTATTTATGATTTTCTATTTAACGACCGGATTACGGTTCGAATTATGCATGACACACACATTTTTTGTATTTTGTTTTAATAAAGTAAAAATGGGCAAAAATCGCAAATAACCAACAAAGTGCCATGTAAAAATCCAAAATTTGTACAGCGAGGCCAATTATTATTATTTTTTATTTCTTTTGGAGCGATTGTCGTGCGAAACAAAAATCACCTGCTCACAGTGAGAAATTTGGGGTAGGTGTTATTTAGACTTGTTAGAAATAGTATAAGGAGGTTGTATATAAAATTTAAAGTCATATAATGGAGATTTGGACTGGTTTTGAACCAGAATTGCAACTAAAAATCGTGGAAGAAGTTCGTCTACAGACACTTGTATAAAAATGTATAAAAGTATATAATAATGTATAGGTGTGTTTCTACACTCATATACACTATTATACAAGATTATACATAATTATACAAAAAACTTACTTCGTCTTTTTCCTTGCGTCTTTTCTGAAATTTAACTGAAATCTTGCTCAAATCTACTCCAAATCACTTCAAATTTAAATTTTGAACTCCTTTTGATATTTTCAATCAATTGGAACAACACTCAATCCAAACAACTAACAAATTCAAAAAAATCCATTTTCAAAAGCAAAGCTTTGAATGGTCTTCAATAGTGAACTTCTACTCTTCAATTTCTTACATTGCAAGCAGGTGACACAAGAGGAGAAGCAGAAAATATACGGTCCCTTGAAGCATATGTAGAAGATATTAGAAGAAGAGAGAGTGAAAATAATGGTTGTGAGAACATAGATTTAACTCCATAACTTTTAGAAGCAATAGTTGTAAGAACACAAATTTTGAATTTGCTAGTACTTTCAAAATATGTACAACGTGGGCTAGGTGGGGTAAAACTTAAAAATATGGGTCATTTTTTGTTATGGTGTAAAGTCATGTGTATTTTCTTGTAATTCTTTCTAAAAATTTTATGGTAAATGTTAATCGTTTGCATTTTTAGTATACTTCTTTACCTTTATATTCTAGTTTGATTGGTAGTTTTCTTTTGTTAAGTGTAAGAATCAATTTCATGTTTAAAAAAATATATTTTTAATTGAGTCCTTAAATTATTCATCACTATTTGATTCAATTATTATCAATGTATTTTAGTGAATAATAGATTTCTCAAAGGGCAATTGATTTAATAGTGTTACGTTGAAAATGTGGTCGCCGAAATATGTGTTTGGTAGTGTATGTCTTATATTTAAGAAAAAACCGACAAATAACCAAAAAACCGAAAAACCGACAAAACCCGACATAAACCGAATCAAGAAAAAACCGACTTACTTGGTTTGGTTCTAATATTTGAAAAACCGACTTACTTGGTTTGATTTCTTTTTAGGGAAAAACCGATCCAAACCGAACCATGAACACCCCTATCTAAAATGATCTATCCTTGCTAGGTCTAGAATAACAACGATTTTAAAGGAATGGAAGGAACCGGTTATGGGCTAGGCGGGTCAGATGGATTTGGGTAGTTATTTGGACTGATTTTGGCTTTTAAATGGCCCGATTGCTAAACATAAAACCCCATTGCAATTAAATTCTTATTCCTTTTTTTTTTCTTTTTCTTTAATTACAAATCCTACAAATAAAAAATCCTAAATTATCTAAAAATGTGAAATTAAACTAATTAACTAATTATAAAAATTATAAACCTCACTTAAATCTATATTAAAAGTGGAAAATCAATAAACCAAAATTAAGAGACAAAAAAATGTAAAAAAATGAGCTATTTTATAATTTTTCGAAATTTTATAAAGCAAATGATTATGTTAATTCTAAAAAAATGTAAAAACAAATCCTAAATGCAATGCTTGATATTTTGGTATTTTTTTTATAATTTAAATAAAACTTAAACGTGCACAAGATGCAAATAATTAAATAAAATTCTACAAAATTCCTAAAATGGCAAATGATTAACAAAAATCTATTTTCTTGGGATTTTATAGGAGTATTTCGTATAAGGCAAAAATCACGTGCTCACTAGGGCTGCTTATTGGGCGGTTATTTACTCTTAACGATTTGGCTTAACGATTATCGGCTTTTAAATGTATTAATCTGTTAGCCACCCGATAAGATATTGAGCGGATTAGCATCGGTTTAGCTCTTATCGGACGGTTATTGGGCGGTTTATCGGCCTAGCATACATATTCACAAATCGAAATTATCCTCAACTAGCTACTGTCGTACTGAAGTCATTCAAATCTCAAATGTTTATCCAACGATTTTCATCTTTTGGTTCACTTCAAAGCAACTTACTTCAAAAGAATAGTTCCTTCTAGGTAATTGTACCAACAGTATATTTCTGGAATTTGAGGCAATGGGATATGTAATTTAGACAGAAGCAAGACGAATGCTTCTTGCACATGTTTGCCAGGGATTTCTAAGGTGGGAAATGATGTCTCATGTTCCGAAAATTCTTCAGTGACAGGGAAATGTGGACCTCGGCATGAAAATTTGATGTCTCAGTTCAAGATTTCTACTATTCAGAAAACAAATTATTATTTCTCAGAATCATCTGTCATAGGAAATTATAGTGATAAAGGGACTATGTCCAAATGTGGTGATGCTTGCTTATCAAACTGTGATTGTGTTGTTTCTGTTTACGGCCTTAGTGAGGAGAAGGCTTACTGTTGGTTACTCAGGAGCATGGAATTTGGTGGATTTTAGGATTCTGTTTCAACTTTATTTGTGAAGGTTGAGGCTAATGCCTCAGCTTCTGGAGCAAGCGGTAGCAGAATACCTGCGGATTCATCATACGAGTCAGAAAGTATTCACGAGAAGGTTTTGGTACTTCCTGTAGTCATGAGCATGGCAGTTCTTATTGGCCTGCTCGGTTGTTTGTTATATATTAATATATTCTAGCATACTAAAATTTTCCAACTTAGAGAATAGACTATAGAGACAGAGACGGGTTTGTTTTTTATTATTCAAGTTCAAGGGTTTTTGTTTTTTATATTTAATATACATTTATATATCTAATATGGGTTTGTTTTATATAAAAATATATATATATTTATATTCTTAACGGGTTAACGGATTATCCGTTAAGAAAATTGAATAATCCGCCCCCAAACCGATAAGCTGTTAATAAAAAAATTTCAATCTGTTCCCCGTTCGTTAAGCCGTTAAGCCATTACCAGTAAGCCATTAAGCTTCGGTTCGGTTCGGTTTTCGATTTCGGATTGGTTTTGAATACCCCTAGTGCTCACAGCTGCCCCTCGTTGCTCGGAAACATGAAGAGTTTTCGGGCAAAGATAAAGTGAGCAACTACAAGCAATTTTTGCCCGTTTGAAACTCCACGAGAAGCATTTTTGTTTTGAAAAATCTGACCGAACCTTGCCTCGGAGGTTGCCTACATATCCTTGGCTATAAAGAAATCAGGTCAGTGTAGTTCTGGAAGTTTAGTAGCTGGGACTACCGCGAAACTGTGAGTTCACTGATGTTGCTGCTGTTTCTACTTGCTGAGCTCCTTATTACACCAAAATGAAAAATAAAAAGCTAAACTAGCTAAGCCTATCAACTACGAATTATAAGATTCCTATCTATAAATCTTCTGAAGCTTGATCTTGAGTCTTGGATGGTTCTTCCTGCTGACTTTGATCTGAATCTTGATGCTCGTTAGCTGCAAACGTTGGTTCATTTTTCTTCAGCTCTTCGGATCAAGGCGGGGCATGCAAAGCTTGCGACTTCAATCATATCTTGAGCATTCCGCATCTTTTCTCTGCTTCCGCACTTGAAGTTCACTTCTTTTTTTGTTCTTTTTCTTCTTTTCTTTATTCTAGATTGAGACTCATTATTTTGGTCATCTCGAACCCTGTGCCCCGAGGTAAAACCTGCTTAGACACCAAAACAAACAAACGAATGAAATTTTTCTGCCCCAGTTTTCACTAGGAAAATTTCGTGAGTTATTGTAACAAAATTCTAAGCAATTTTTTTTGTTGAAAGCAATAAAAGTCAGGATTGTGTATCCTTGGGGAAAAAAGATTAACCCTATATCTAAAATGAAAGCAACTAGGGAGTAGAGAACCTATGTTAGAAAGGTTACCAGGTTATGCTGGAAAAATGATCGGGTTATGCCAGAAAGAAAAAAGGTCCTCGGGTTATGCCGGGGAGGTCCACGGGTTATGACGGGAGAGTCATCGGGTTATGCCGGAAAAGAAGAAAAAAAAAGTCCTCGGGTTATGCCGGAAAAGTTCATCGGGTTATGCCGGAAAAGAAAAAAAGTCCTCGGTTTATGCCGGGGAGGTACACGGGTTATGCCGGGAAAGTTCATCGGGTTATGCCGGAAAAAAAAGTCTTCGGGTTATGCCGGGTAAGTTCATCGGGTTATGGCGGAAAAGAAAAAAGTCCTCGGGTTATGCCGGGGAGGTCCACAGGTTATGTCGGGAAAGTTCATCGGGTTATGCCAGAAAAGAAAAAATTCCTTGGGTTATGCCGGGCAAGTTAATCGGGTTATGCCGGAAAAAAAAAGGTTCTCGGGTTATGCTGGGGAGGTCCACGGGTTATGCTGGGAAAGTCATCAAGTTATGCCGAAAAAAAGAAAATGGTCCTCGGGTTATGCTGGGGAGGTCCACGGGTTATGCCAGGGAAGTCATCGGGCTATGCCGGAAAAGAAAAAAGTTCCTCGGTTTATGCCGGGAAGGTACACGGGTTATGCTGGGAAAGTTCATCGGGTTATGCCAGAAAAGAAAAAAGTCCTCGGGTTATGCCGGGGAGGTCCACGGGTTATGCCGGGAAAGTTCATCGGGTTATGCCGGAAAAGAAAAAAAGTCCTCGGGTTATGCCGGGGAGGTCCACGGGTTATGCCGGAAAAGTTCATCGGGTTATGCTGGAAAAGAAAAAAGTCCTTGGGTTATACCGGGGAGGTCCGCGGGTTATACCAAAAAAGTTCATTGGGTTATGCCGGAAAAGAAAATGGTCCTCGGGTTATGCCGGGAAGGTCCACAGGTTATGTCGGGAAAGTCATCGGGTTATGCCGGAAAAGAAAAAGGTCCTCGAGTTATGCCGGGGAGGTTCACGGGTTATGCCGGGAAAGTCATCGGTTTATGCCGGAAAAGGAAAAGGTCCCCGGGTTATGCCGGGGAGGTCCACGGGTTATGCCAGTAATCAATTAGGGAGTGGGACCCTATGTTGGAAAGATTACTAGGTCATGCTGGCATCGATTAGGGAATGGGATCCTATGTTGAGAAAGACGTAGCTAGAGATTGGAGACCCTATGCTACCATGGTTTTGAATTTTTCTTCTTCTTTTCGTTTTTTTTGTTTTTTTTTTATTTAAGAAAAATGTGTAAAAATGCATGAAAGAATTTGGAAGAGACTTCCATTTTGGATTGATTATTGTCGCAAAGTTGTTTTTAGCCCTTGTGCAGTTTCTTTTTGGTTGCACCTGCTTCTTGCAAGGTTGCTTTTGGATTGCACTCGTTTCCTATTTTCAAACAAAGAACAGCTGTTAGTTTGAAACGGTGGTTGGTTTTGTGGCCTTGATTGTTTCGATCACTTGATCTCGGCCCGGTTTCTTTGAAGAAGATCTCAGCTGCAACTGCTTGTCCCTCAGGACCGATTTCATTTCAGGCCCTCGAGAATTTCTGGTTTTTCCAGGCTTTACCATGACGGTTGGTCGGTGGAGCTCAACCTTTTCGACTTTATTTTGCCTTCGTAGGTCTTTCCCTTCTGACTTGTTGCCTTTTTCTTTTTCTTTTTTGTTATTTTTTCATTTTTTTTTCCGGAACATTGGGAAACTTTTGGCTCCTCAACCTTTGCTGCAATGGCTAATCGCGTGGGACTTAGCATTTTCCAACTTTATTTCGCCTTCATAGGCCTATCATTTCTGGCTTCTCCCTTCCAACTTTAATTTCAGATCATTTTGGTACCTTGGCTTTTCAAACTTTTGCCGAGATGGTTGGCCGCGTGGGACTCAACCTTTTCAACTTCATTTGCCTTTATAGGCACTTCGATTTGATTTTCTCCTTCCAAGAGTTTTCAATTCCAGAGCATTGGCCGCCCTGGCCAGTCGAGGTCTACTTGATGCACCTGCTGAGGCTGGGTGCTTTTTTGCACATTGGCCCGTGTCAAATGAGAACCCTGTAAATCAGTCTTACCATCCTTTCTTTGTCTTAGTTTCGGAACAACGTTAGACCGAAAAGGATTCAAAGAAAACAAACAATGGAATGGAGAATGAGTTTAAAACAAGAAGTGTCCCTTTCGGGGAAAGGAAAGAAGGACTTATCTGGAGTACATGCGGACTTCAATGAACATGACATGCCTTTTGGACTGGATGCCTGATCCATGTAAACCGTCCGACTCTCAGAAATTCATCACAATTTTTGCCTCCAAATCGAGAAACCTTGCGAGGACTCTGTCAGTGCCGATAACTGTGAGGATCCTCTTTTCGATCAGTGGCACCCTTTGCGGGTTTTAACAAGCTGGCCTCTCTTATTTCTCTACTCACCATCGCCTTATAGTGCTCTTTGAGATTTTTCACTAACAAGACTCTCTCATTTTAATTTCTTTGCTTACTGTCACCTCACGGTGCCCGTGTGGGTTTTCACCAATAAGACTCTCTCATTTTATTTTTCTCATTTTGACTGTATCAGATCCAAGTAGTTGTATTCTCTGATCCTTGAACATTCTCACTGATTGATCGGAAGGACTTGAACAAGGTTTGAGTAAAAAGGATTTGGGTTGAGTTACAACTTTGGAACCTTTCGGGCGAAACCATCGCCGAACCATTATAACATCTGCCCCAGTTTCACTTGTTGGGGGAAATTGGATTTTTATTTTGGTGTGACTGAACCCTAGAGAGAGGATACCTACGTATCCTTTCGGAATCAAGTCGAATGTAGCTCAGGGAAACATTTTGTTTTTGTTTTTCTTTTGTTTTTCTGTTTTGCTTTGTTTCCTCTTTCTTTTTCCTTTCCTCTTTTCCTCTCTTTTTTCGTTTTTTTCATTTCTTTGTCCTTTCTTTTTTTTTTCTTTTTCTTCTCCCTCTTTTTTTTTTTTTTTACTTTTCATCTCTTTTTTTGATTTTTTTTTCAATAATACTTTCAGGTTCCAAAGAGGGTAATCAAAGAAAAGTAACCGGCTCAAAAGGTTTGCAAATAGTTGATAGTGTTTGGATAGTGAGAAAGAAAAGTCTTCTTCATCCCAACCGGAGAACATTAATGTTATATAATGGATCCAATATAATACCTTTTGACTTCATTTGTATTGACAGTTGTTTCAGGAACATTTCCTTTGATGTGTCCCAAGTACAACGCACTCTTTTGGTAGTACTCTTGTTGTAATGTATGGACCTTTCCAATTCTGGAACTAATTTTCCTTCAGTTGTTCCAACTATTTCCTTAAACTTATCTTCATTGCGATCTAATCCTTGATTCATTATTTCGAGGTCTGACAGCTTTCAGGATCTGGGCATGAAGTCCACAAGCATGTCATGTTATTGAAATCTGCATTTAACAGAACTAAAAAGAAAATAAGAAAGAAAAATGACAGGATTAAGAAAAGAGACCTTCTTGGACAATGAAATATTAATTTCAATTGATTTTTGATTGATTTTTTTTTTGTTTTTTTTTAAATTTTTTTGAAGATAGAAGGGTTTACATCAGAAAGTAAGACAATAAGGTAAAACATTCGGATCACACCCTGAGATAATCCGAACGCAGAAAGGGTAGCAAGACTGGCTACGAAGACTCCCGTCTGATGGGGAACTTTCATGTTTGGCGACCATTTTTTGGCTTTTCTTCTGTCTCGGCAGTGACTGCAATGGCCTTCAGTGCCGGATAAAATTCCTCATCTTCACAAATCATTCCGACTATTGGCCTGATGTTGTGGGCAGGCAACAGATTGTTCATCACATCAAGAGCTTTTTCATCTCGAAAAATAATTCTTTCAGCTTCAATCAAATCTTCAACTGCCCTTTTGAGGGTCCAACAGTCCTCTGTACTGTGTCCCACTGCTCTAGAGTGGTATTCACATCTAGCATCAGCTCGATGCGAGGGGGACTCAGGGTTCGGTCGGTTCGGGGCCACTGGCTGCAATAGATCTAGCCTGATTAGCTTTTAGAACAAGCTTGAATACGATTCACCAATAGGGGTGAACTGATTCTTTCTGAAAGGCTCTCTTGGGCGAGAATTGTATTAGGGAACATCTGGTTGGGGATTATATGGAGCTTGGTAAGGATGGACATTTATGGGAGGTGGAGCTCGATTTTGTGTATAATGTTGTGGTTGCGGGTAAGATTGCGCGCTCATCACCGCATAGGGAGGCAGTTCCACGGCATAAGCACCATCTTGAAGGGGATAATAGTGTGGTGGGACCATATGAGGCACATATGATTGGCTGAATGACCTGCGACCTCGAGCTTGAAACCATCATAGCTCCCTCTTCAACCCCATTTATGTTCATCAAACCCTTCGAACCATTTTGAACATCTGGTGATGTGGCTTTAAAAGCAGCATGACTCAAGATTCGACCCGTTTTTAGACCGTTTTCAACCATTTCCCCAATTTTGATAGCCTCAGTGAACGGCTTCCCCATTGCAGACATCATGTTTTGATAATAATCAGCCTCTTGGGCTTGAAGAAAGACCGTGACCATTTCAATTTCGTCCATTGGAGGCTTTACCCTGGCAGCTTGCTCACGCCATTTGATAGCATATTCGCGGAAGCTTTCCGTGGTTTTCTTTTTCAAATTGGACAAAGTATTTCTGTCGGGAGCGATGTCCACATTATACTGGAACTGGCAAACAAAATCTCGGTCCATATCGTCCCACACATGCCAATGGATAATTTCTTGATCTGTATACCACTTACAAGCAATTCCGGTGAGGCTTTCCCCAAAATAGGCCATTAGCAGCTCCTATTTTCCTCCAGCACCCCTCAACTGGTTACAATATCGTTTCAGATGAGCGATCGGGTCTCCGTGCCCGTTGTACTTTTCAAATTTTGGCATCTTGAAGCCAGCTAGCAAGTGGACATAGGGAAACATACAGAGGTCAGAGTATGAGACACTCTTTTGGCCACTCAGACCTTGCATGTTTTTCAAGATTTATTCCAGGCTCTTCATCTTCCGAGCCATTTCCTCTTGCTCGAAATTTTTAACAACCTTTTCTTGCTCCACCGAGAGATCATATCACGGAGGTTGAGTGAAAGAGTATGGGGTCACATATGCTATTTCTAACTGAAGATGTGGACCCTGGAATGTGAACATTGGAGGCGGTGCCCTTGAAGCCGGTGCCTGGGTGCGAACCACAGAAGGCATGCTAGGATCATGTGAGGGCATTGGAGGGTGCCAGCATGGGATAAGCGGGTTGGGTAGAGGGGAATTGGTAACCTCATTTGACCTGGGGATCAATTCAGGGAACCCAGGGATTGCACCTGGCAGTTCCCTACCATTACACCAGGCATCCCACATTTCCAATATGCGAAAATGCAACATGTTATTCTCTTGAGCAAGCTGCTGATTCTAGCTGCAGAATAGCCGATGTCGGGCTATCCTCAGGACCGATGATGGGTAGATTGCTTGCGGAGGTCATCTGTACCTTTGGATGTTGTGAAGGAGGGGAGGCTAGATTACCAACAAAATCAACCACCAAAACCTGACTTTTTGCACATCGAACAACCTTGTTAGTTTTGAGACATTTAAAATATAGGAAATCGCACGTTGGGATGCAATGCACCTAACAGTTAAACGTTTCTACCATGTGTTTGAACGGTTGCATGTTTCATCGTGGCCTTAGCCCTTTCAGTATGTACCTTTTTTCTTTTATTTCCGCCTCTCTTAATCACTTTTGTTTTGTTTTCATTTCGTTTTTGTCGCTCTTTTTATTTTCATTTCGCTTTTGTCGCTTTTTTTTTCACTCTTTTATTTTTGTCACTCTCTTTTTTTCACTCAATTTTTCTTTTCCTTTTTTCCAGTTTATTTTTCACTCAGTTACTTTTATGGCTATGATCGAATCCGATGGGG
Source organism: Nicotiana tabacum (assembly GCF_000715075.1). Taxonomy (NCBI): domain Eukaryota; kingdom Viridiplantae; phylum Streptophyta; class Magnoliopsida; order Solanales; family Solanaceae; genus Nicotiana; species Nicotiana tabacum. The sequence continues at coordinate 21,438,465 of NC_134089.1, read as the reverse complement.
ATTGCCTACGTATCATGACCCCGTATGAATCAGATCTTGCGTAGTTCGGGAAGATTGGTAATAGAGTAAATAAACTAACTCTCTTTTGTTTGTTTACTTTTATAAAACTCAGACCATGAAAGCTTTAAGAAAAAGGAAAACATATTTTTTTGAATTTTTTGTTTTGTTGTTATTATTTTTTTGGAATTTTCGAAAGAAATGCTTTTAAAAGAAGAAAGGAAAGATATTTTCTTTTGAATTTTTGATTTTGATTTTATTTTTATTTTTGAAAGAAAGACTTCTAAAAATTCCTTTGCTTTTGATTTGAACTTTGGGAATTTTAAAAGTAACAGAAAATATTTTTGTTTGAATTTTTATTTGTTTTCTCTTTTTCTAAAGAAAAAAGAAATTATTTTTGGATTTTGGATGTTGCCTCTTAATTTCGAAAGAAAGACTTTTAAGAAAATGTTTTGAATTATTTTTATTTATTTACAAAAAGTACTTCTAAAAAAAAGCAAAATATTTTGGACTTCAATTTTTAATTTTTTTTTGACATTTACGAATGAAATACTTTTAAAGAAGGAAAAAATATTTTGTTTTTTGGATTCATTTTTTGATTTTTTGATTTTTTTGGAAAAATACTTCAAAACAAAGAAAACCGTATGAAATACTCCAGAAAGAAGGAAATCACTTTTTTTTGTTAGTTTTAACAAAAAACTAAAATTGGAAGCAACTTCTATATTGGCTTAATCTTGGGAAACATGAAATTACCCTCCCACTTAACAGCAACCAAAATATCAGAACTAACAGGCTCTATCAGTTAGCATTATTGACTATGCTCGGAGTGTTAGCCTCATGCTAATGAGAGGACAGACGTCTACGTAATTAGGCAGTTGTCCCTTTGATTTTTTTTAAGGGACAGATGTAGTCATTTTGCCACAGCTAACTGATATCTTCCGGTCAATGTAACCAGTTGCTCTTTCACTCAACATCTCCCATGAAAAACTAAACTCCACAATAAGTCACCCCAAAATCACAAATATGAACACAACTTTCTTGTGACTTGAAAGTATTAATGCTTGTTTATCTTGTTCATATCTTAATATTGACATTGTTCTAATCTGGAATACACCTACAAACTCCCTGATTACAGAATTAAAATTAACTCAACAAATTGGTCAATATGATATTCTGATATAATATTTTGTCTCATTACAGCAATCCAACATTGTATACACAGAACGAAGCAGTTGAATAAAATTCTAAGCATACCTTCAGAAGATGCCTTCTGAAACTGAGTTACCAATTCCTGAAACAAGAATGAAAGAATTGATTAGTGAAATATGCAAACAAGTTTTCTGCTTATACAGGAATTTCATGTAAAAGTAATGTTTTCTTAATATCAGCATATGAAGTTCTGTAGTTGAGCAGTTCTGGTCTTCTTTCTTACATAATGTCAGGCGATCAAATATATCGACTAAGGAGGTCTAACCTGAAGGTATTCCACCCTCGGAGTTCCATATTTTCCAGTGCGTTCTTCTTGCCTTTGGCTATTAGTGAACATGTGACTGCAACTATGGAAGAGGAAGAGATCAGACTGCAGCAACAATGTAAACAGGATGTGCACAGAAGATAAGATTTTTAACTTACAGTTGTATTTTTCCAGTAATAAAGCAATTAATATTAGTAAAAGCAACTTAGATCTAGCAGAAACGGAAAACAGAAAAAACAACTAGTATCACTTAGATTCCGATCATTCCCTTTTTCTTCCCCCACCCTTGCCACCCTCGTTTCATCCAGCTCAACATTCCTCCTCCTCCTCCTTTTAACCCCCTCCCCTCCCCCGGTCCTTTAGAATTTTATATATTGTAATTATGATAATTGTAAACTAGTCCATGGACAAACTGTCAATAAACCATTAATAATCAATCAACTATCCCTCAATCTCAAATTAATTCCAAGACCAAACAATCCATCTTAAGCAGAAACTAAGATTTGTCTAATTATCACATTTTTTTCCTACTGAAGATAACTACTTTAATCACAACTAGTTGGTACAATATTTTTCATTTGTTTATATTGTGTTCTATACTTTTTTTTAGACCAATACATATGTCTGGGGCGAACCCTTATAACCAACAACAGTCTTCAAAACTTGAGGATAATGGATTCGTCTCTCTACCATTCTCCACATAAATATCAATTGTGTTCTATTCTTAACTGTCGGGTCTATCGGAAATAGCCGCTCTACCTTCACGGCTTCACAAGGTAGGGGTAAGGTCTGTGTACACACTACCAAACCCCATTTATAGGATTATACTGGATTTTTTGTTGTTGTTGTTATTGTTGTTGTTATTGTTGTTCTATTCTTAATCAGTTATGACAAGTTAATAAAGCCTTTGATTGTAGCAGGACATCCAATGATAACTAAATGCCAAAATGGAAGTAACAAGTTGATACTTTGCAGCAAATTCAATCTAATAACTAAAATTCCTCAAAGATTTGAAATAATTGAAACCAAATGCTAGAAGGGGACTTTAAATTTAAAAAATGAGAATCTAGTAAAAAAAATAGTATGAGTAACACTTATTTTAACTCAAGGTACGAAAGGAGGATTCTCAATCAATCAAACAACATAATTAGATATTAGATAGGCAAAATAGTACTTCCATCTTTTATATCTTCCATCTTTTTCGTACTTCCTATATTTTTTATATTGCTGTTATTTTTATTTTCTGTTATGTTATGTTATTTTATGTAATTTTATTATGAGTCTATTAATAGTACTAATATATCGTCTCTTGTCGCTGTGTTGAGCCGAGGGTCTCTTGGAAACAGCCTCTCTGCCCCTCGGGGTAGGGGTAAGGTCTGCGTATATATTACCCTCCCCAGACCCCACTTGTGGGATTATACCGGGTTGTTGTTGTTGTTGTTATTGTATAAGCAAAATAGTAAATAGCACTCTTCTGTTTATCCATATACAACAGATTTCTTTTTAATTGAGGTGAATTACCATTCTAATTTAAAAATGTACCGTAGGAATTCAAAGTGGATGATAATACTTTTGAGCAAAATGCGAGAAAGCTCCGACGATTAGGAGATGATGAAAGTTACAACAACAACAACCTAGTATAATCCCACTTAGTGGGGTCTGAGGAGGGTAGTGTGTACGCAGACCTTACCCCTACCCTAGGGTAGAGAGACTGTTTCCAAATAGACCCCCGGCATCCTTCCCTCCAAGAACTTCCCACCTTGCTCTTGGGGAGACTCAAACTCACAACCTCTCGGTTGGAAGTGGGGGTTGCTTACCATCAGAGCAACCCCTCTTGTCTTGGAGGGAAGTTATGGAAGTTATGGAAAAGTTTCTTCAGTTTTCCGGAAGAGAAAATTTCTTTAGTTTTCTGGAAGAGATGACGGGGAGATCAATTGGGCTTCAGGATGCTGGGCTAGAATACAGTTAGGGATGTCAAATGGGTTGGGCGGGGCAGGGCAAGCTTTGACCCGCTAAGATCTTGACCCGCCCTGCCCTGCCCCGTTTACCATCTTCACAATTTTTTGCCCTGCCTCGCCCCGCCCTGCCAACCCTGCCCCGTTTTTCCGTTTTTCCTTATTTTTTCTCTTTATTTTTAGTTTGATAGTATTTTCTACTTCTCTGACCTCTATATATTTTTGCTTTTAATGCCTGAAAATTATATAAAATTATGATTTTATGAAAGTCAAAATCTGGAATTTTCTGTTTCAAATTTTTGGAATTCCTGCTGGAGTTGTCTTAGAACATCTTCCACCTTGTTCTTGCTAATTTTTCACATAATAATTTGAAAACCATAAGCCTCCGCCTCCCTAACCCACTTGTCAATAATGAAAAATGCACAATTATGAAAATAAGAATCTGCATTTGAATGTTTTAGTTTGACTTTCACTATTATTAAAAGAAAAGCTTCAAAATTTTAATTATTTAGTACATAACTTAGAAAAACAAATTATGCATTCACTCCTAATAAAAACATTATTTTATATTGTTATTGTTAACATCATTTTCATTGTGATATTAAACTCTTTGCTTATCTATATTATCTCAGATTACTTCAAGAGTAAATTAATTTTTTATCACTGAAATGCAACAATTGTCTATACTTTTCCCGATAAGCTGTTATCAATATTTCACGTTTTTTATTTTTTTAAGTATTGGTTTCCAGTTTCCACTGAGTTGGACACAAGTTAAGGGCGTAAATGCCTGCTTAAAGTCGATGTTAGTTGCTCCGTCACAAACACGAATCTCATTTCGCTAACCTACAGCTAGCTATGCGAACTTCATCTCAGTGACCCATCCCTGCCCTGCCCCATTAACATTTTAAAAAAAATGAATGCAGACCCGCCCTGCCCCGCCCCGCCCCATTTAAGTATCGCCCTGCTCTACCTTGCTCTACCCTACCCCATTGTCATCCCTCTCAATGACCCATCTCTGCCCTGCCATATTAACATTTTTTTTAAAAATGATTGAAGACATTGCCCTGCCCCATAAAAGCTTTCACCCTGCCCTGCTCTGCCCTACCCTGACCCACTGCCATCCCTAAATACAGTGGGAGAAACTAAAAAATAGTCATATTTACAAGTGGTCATTCAAAAATAGTCATAGTTTCAAAAGTAATCGAAATTTAGCCATTTTCATGTAAAGATAAATCTGAACGAAAACACTATTCAAAATCCAAAAATATACTCCAGTATAATATACTGGAGTTCCAGCATAAGTATACTGGAACTCCAATATATTATACTGGAACTTTCCGTGTGTTAGAGTTCCAACATTATATGCTGGAAGTTCATATACAAATGCACTGATTTCCAGTATATTATGCTGGAACTTTTCGTGTTGCAGTAAAATAGTTGCTCTTTTTCAATGACTTTGCAAATGCTGGCTATTTTTGAATGACCAGTCCGAAAACTAGCTAGTCCGTGCTATTTTTACGAATACAGTAGATAGGTAGAAATGACATCAGATAGCCACTTTAATGGTTCTATTTAAAACCTAGTCACAACTTATAATGTATTTAACGTTTAGCCACATTGCTGAACTGCGAAGTTCAAATAGTTCGAATTGTCACAACTCAAACTTTCATGACACTAGCCTATCCGCCTGAAGTTCTTCACTCTATAGCTAACTTCATGACACTAGGCTGAAGTTCGTTTTATTATTGTTGAAGAGGTTCAAAAAAATTTTGCTCTATTGTTATTGTTGTTGTCGTTTGTGACAAAATATTATGCTATTTATACATCATGCTCCTTTATAATTTTAAATTTAAGAAATTGACCTTTTTAGTACGAATTCATTTACCTAATGTGGTTTGTTCCCTTTGTATAAGCTTACAACCTATTGCACTAATTAATATCTATATGTAGACAATATTCTCGGGTGATTCAATGATGAAGCAAAAATTATCATGCAGATATTACAAAGAATCTTCTAAAAGAAGGTTGAAGTTACTAAGAAGGAAAAAAATGGAGGAGAATAAGAAGAAGAAGCATATAAAAGGTATAGCCTGTTTGGCCAAGCTTCAAAAATTAGCTTATTTTGAGAAGTTTGCCAACGTATTCATCTACCATGATGAGGTTTGCCTACGTATCTCACATTAGGTGAGATACAAATCCGCGTAGTTCGGCCATTTTGACAAATCAGGGGAAACATGACACTTGAAAAGTTTGGCTCATTTTGAAATGACCATTCTTTTCTTTTTTAAAAATTCGGCCGAGTTTCGGGAGTTTTCAAATATTGGAATTTTGGAAACCGGATGAATTTTCTCTCTCCTACCTCTCACTCCTGATTTTTTCATTTTTTAATTTTTTTTTGTCCCTATTATAGAAACCGATCAATATGCAAACCAGATCAAACAAAATGCACAAGTAGCACGTAAGATACATCATGATGGTCTTGTAATTTGGGGTATACATTTCCTAGACGAACTCAATCCCTGTGTTGAGTCTCCAAAGTTAAATACACGTGATGCAAACAAATGTTCCTAATAGGGATCTGACATGAAGCTCTGTTATTCTAGGTTTAAATCCTGAACCAGCTTACTCAAGCGGACAGCTCGAGTCGAGATGAGAGTAACGTACCGGGAGCACGAAAGTCTACCTGACCTAGTTACTGATCCAGTCTCGTTCTAATTGGTATGACCTCTAATAGAAACGTGAGTCACGTGCACGTGTGCACCATAAATTCAGAAGACTCGGAAGAGAGGTGTAATAAGACAGTTTATACAGTTCAAATAATATCAAAGCGGTAAATAAGTGACATTTAGCATATTAAGCCCACAAACACAGTAATATCATACAATCAGTAAAGCAAAGTATAGATCACATCACAAGCTCGAATTCTAAACCCTGAACTAGAGATTCTAGGTTCGTTCCCCAGCAGAGTCGCCAGAGCTGTCACACCTCTTTTTTTCGAGGAATAGGGAGTTTTTCCAATTAAAGTGACATATGAGATTATTTATTTAATTTAGAGTCGCCACTTGGAATAATTATTATGGTGTCCCAGGTTATCAATTTGTTTTAAAATCCCAAATCGAGGAAATTGACTCTGTTTATAGTCCGCGAAACACAGAAGACCGAGTAAGGAATTCTGTATATCCGGAAGAAGGTATTAGGCATTCCTGAATTTCGTAATTTTAGCACGGTCGCTTTAATCACACTTGACTTAATTAATTATTAATTACGCATTTTTAGAATCTATGTATATTTTACCTTTTACCGCTTTTAATTATGGCGTTTATGGATTTATATTTTTGAAACAGATCACGTGTATGTGATCCCGTTTGGTTTATTATGCCAAAAATCATGTCACGCGTATGTGTACACGATTAATAACACTTTATTATTATTAAGATTGTTTGTCCAAAGTCGCGCGAACGCGTACCTTAATTTATTTTGAAATCATAATTATGTCACGCGAACGTATACATAATCATGATAATTTGATTAATTAAGAACGCGCCTAAAGCATGCTATCATATTCATGGTTGTTCATTTCCTAAGTTTGGGATTATTGTAAAGCCTTGAGTTATGGAAAATGTGGAAGAAATAAAGTAAATTAATTATGGAGAGGTGGGATAGCTTATTTAAGTATATACTAAAGTTATCGAGCGTCGCAGAATAAATGCATTTTTTGTACATACTCTCTTCCTCTTCTATTAGTTCTAACTCTTATTTTAATGTCAAATGTAATTCTTATCTCTCGAGATCGAAACCCGTGACATATTTATGAATAACAGTTCGTATGAAATCCAAGTAACCAACCACTGCCAAAAAATATTCTAGAGATATTAAAGTATTCAAATCATTTAAGAATTAGAACTAAGGATCAATTTCTTCAAATATATTCCAAAACAAAGCAAGACATATAGACCTTCCGTTAACAAACAAGCAAACTAGCGAGACTCAACTATTTTGAAAGATAAAATCAAATCGAAACCAAATAGAGCTCACATTTCAGGAGCTAATTTATTACATCAACGACCATATTTGAAAATTCTACAATAACAATCACTGTCAGAGATTACCCCTCCAGACAAATACACGATTAACATTAATATGGAGATGCTAAACATGATAATAATCTGGCTGTTCACAAACTTAGAGGTGTGTACCTAGTATTCGCGAATGGAATCAAAATGGCCAAATAAAGGCGAATCAGTGAAGGATGTAGCTCAGCTAACAATCCTAGCAATACAACAACAGAAGTTCGGCAATGCTTCGACATAGAACAACTTTAGAAACCCAGAACCATGAACAACAGCTTTCAATAATAACAGATATTCACCCATTTGTTTAGGAAATATAATTCTATTTATCCTTGTCTACCCATTTGTTTTTTCTACCCATAAACTAATTATATTTCCTACCCGTAGTAGTTTTTGTGGGGATTTTTTTTTATTCTCCAATTATTTTTCGTCATGGACACTTTGTCTTTGTCAAATGCTGAATGTTTCACTTGTGAGCTGGGGAAAAAAATTGTGAAGTTCCTTGTGATAAGTGAATACTGTGAAAACATGAAGGGTCGACATTAACAAAAAGCAAAACCTGCATCAAGTTTGGCCGAGAATTAATATTTTTATTGCATATCCGAATCAGTTTGTTCCTACCTCAATTAATTTCATATAATGACGTAGTCAGGAATTTTATCAAGAGAGTTCAAATTTTAAGAAAATTACGCTATATTAGCTAAATAATAAAAATACTTTGTAATAGAATTATAATTTTATAAATCAAAACTAATATAAAAAAGGATAAAATAAACAAAAATTAATAATAAAAGTATAAAAAAGGATTAAAAAAAATTAATAATAAAAGTAAGCATAAAACCAAAAGAAAGAGAGAGTCGAGAGGATTGTGGAGTAGTATATAGAGAGCTTTTATTGAAGAAATTTTTAAAAGCTTGACTTTGAAATTATAAAATTTATTCAGAAACAATTTTAAATTTAAAAACAACTTCTAAGATTAGTTATTTGTTTTTACACATACGACGATCTCCATTTAGTTTTGGCAAACAAAAGGAGCAAACATTTACATGAAGATTTAAACATATCTCACTCAACAATATTAAAGGTATTCAAAAGGTAATATATAATCATATAAATTAAATTGATCTGTATCCACAGTATAGTATTTTAGCGAAGGCTATTCACTTGACTACTCTTGGCATTCTACCCCAAAAAAAAAATAAGACTACCCTTGGCATAGTGTTGCTACGCTATTGATTTCATGAGGTACCTGTTTACTGAATAACTTTTTTCACCAAGGATTGAATGAGTATTTTTTAGTATTTTTTTTAATCTTCATTGCAATTTGAAATTGGTATGTATGATTTTTAACGCATTATATTGATCACTAGATCACACTCTTAAATGCACAAAACTAATATCTTCATTTAAACATTGGAGATTTAGGTACTTTTGTTCTTTCAGGCACATAGGCAGATCACAGATGCAAAGACAAAAAAAAATATGAAGATTTCGTTTTTTCCAGTTTCATCAAGTACTTCTTAAACATGATTTATCTAATTTATGTGGAACAAATTGGTTAAACTTTGTGATAAATCCTGTAAATATTTGTCGTTTTAATTTTGAGATTACCACATTCAGATTTTTGGCGAGATCAACATTTATTCTACTCATCCAAGATTTCAACGAAAATTGCCCGCTAGATTTAATGTTTACTTTTTCTAGCCGGTATACATGAATTATACACTGATTATTCACAATAATACATATGATACATGAATTTTATATCTGTAGCAACAATTTTCGCAAATTTATCATATGCAGTGCAGGAGTAACTGTGTTAGTTTTCTAGAATTACGTCAACTTACTATCCATAAATTTTTTCCGATTAAAAACTTTGACATATTGACGAGGCCAATGTGTATAGGAATTTCCTGCTCGTGCTTTGTTAAATTCTAGTATAGTTTATGATATCGTCCCACAAAGATTGGAAAATCTATTCTACAGACTTATAATATTTTAGCTACTATTTGAGAGGATCGGATTGATGAAAACTTTGTGGAATTAAAACTTGTTAAATACTTAACAAAATTAAACAACTTTCGAAAGATTTATAATTTAAAAAAGAGTTGGGAATCGTTGAATTCACTTGATAATATATTATAATAAAATCTCACTTTCTACATGTATTTCTCTAAAGGATAATAAAATCTCACTTGATCACACTCTATTTATAGAGTTTTCTTGCCTAAGGTTCTCCATAGTTGCAACTATGGAAATTGTAAGTATAGCTATGACTTTGCCAATTGAGTTTCATTCTGCAGAGGAAGAACCATACTTTCAACTATAGTTTGCTAGTTGCAATTATGTAATTTGCTTCATGATTTCAAATTGCCATTGTCGCAACTATGGTGCAATATTTGCTTCTTCATTCTCAGTTGACTACTCAATTCTCACTCTTTTTTGCTTCTTTTCTTTAATTTTCATACGCTCTTCCTCCTGCGAAGTATGTTAGAAAATATGGGAGAGTATGGTATATTTATTCATGTTTTATTTAAAATCTTTAATATTTAACATATAAAAATATATGAATAAATTATACCCATCACATATATACTTAGTAAATTGTTATATTTCAAGATAGGAAGCCACTCAAGAGTCAAGGAACAAACAAAGGTGGTTTTGGAATTTGATGATGTACATAGGACTTCCTTTTTCTTTCCCGGGTGGTGTGCGGGCCAGCTTACGCAAAACACTCGAGTATTCTACCGGATACCTGTGACCTCCCACCAGTACAAGTACTAGACATGTTTATCTAAGAAATACTGAGCCAAATTGTTGAAGCTTGTACTAACTCCATGTCACGTCCCTAACCCCGAATCCGGTCGTGATGGCGCCTCTCGTGAAGACAAGGCCAGCCAGTTCAACCCAACTCAACTCTTAAAGCAGTTAATCAACATAAAAATAGTCTAAACATGATTTAAACAATACTAAATAGCGTAGTTAAAACGCGTAGTTGCTTTAGGCGCGTTATTTTAAAAATTACCTTCCTAAACTCGGGTGTGCATTTCATGTGACTCAAATCCAAATTTCAACAACGTTAAATAAAATATGTCGCGGACTGCGGGTGCATTTCATGTGGCGTGGTTCAAAGACGTGTTTTAAATAACGTTGAATCTTCCTAAAAATAATTTAAAAGCGGCTAACAAGTTAAAAGTATACCATAGGCTAAAACATGTATTAAAATCAAATAATAAGCCAGTTGTAATAGTTTAAGCGACCGTGCTAGAACCAAGAAATCCGGGGGTGCCTAACACCTTCCTTCGGGTTAACAGAATTCCTTACTTAGAATTTCTGGTTCGCAGACTTCAAAAGGAAAATCGAAATTCCTCGATTTGGGATTTTAAAATAAACCGGTGACTTGGGACACCAGAAAACAAACCATCCCAAGTGGCGACTCTGAATAAAAATAAATAAATAATCCCATTTCGAATAATGTCACTTAAATTGGAAAAACTCCCTTGTATACCCTCGGGTAGTGTAAAAAAAGAGGAGTGACATTATCCCTTCGATTTTTTTTCTTTTTCTTTTTTCAGAGACAGATTTAGTCGTGTTGTCACAACTAACAGCTATCTTCTGGTTAGTGTAAATAGTTGCTCTTTCACTCAACACCTCGCATGAAAAACTCAACTCCACAATAAGTCACCCCGGAATCACAAATACGAACACAACTTTCTTATGACTTGAAAGTATTAATGCTTGTTTACCATGTTTTTATTTTTATATTAACATTATTGTAATCTGGAAAACACCTACGAACTCCATGATCAAAGAATTGAAATTGACTCAACAAAAAGGTCAATATGATATTCTGATAAAACATTTTGTCTCATTACAACAATCCAATGTTGTAGACACAGAATGAAGCAGTTGAATAAAACTCTAAGCATACCTTCAGAAGATGCATTCTTAAATTGAGTTACCAATTCCTGAATCAAGAATGAAAGAATTGATTAGTGAATTATGCGAACAAGTTTTCTGCTTATACAGGAATTTCAAGTACAAGTTATGTTTTCTTAATATCAGCATATGAAGTTCTGCAGTTGAATAAAACTCTAAGCATACCTTCAGAAGATGCATTCTTAAATTGAGTTACCAATTCCTGAATCAAGAATGAAAGAATTGATTAGTGAATTATGCGAACAAGTTTTCTGCTTATACAGGAATTTCAAGTACAAGTTATGTTTTCTTAATATCAGCATATGAAGTTCTGCAGTTGAGCAGTTTCAGTTTTCTTTCTTACCTAATGTCGTCAAGCGATCAAATATATCGAGTAAGGAGGACTTACCTGAAGGTATTCTACCCTCGGAGTTCCATATTTTCCACTGTGTTCTTCTTGCCTTTGGGTATTCGTGAACATGTGACTGCAACTACGGAAGAGGAAGAGATCAGAATGCAGCAACAATGCAAACAAGATGCGGACTAAATATAAGCTTCTAATTTACAGTTGTATTTTTCCAGTAATAAAGCAATTAATATTAGTAAAAGCAACTTAGATCTAGCAGAAACGGAGAACAGAAAAAGCAACTAGTATCCCTTAGATTATGATCATTCCCCTTTTATTCCCACGCCCTTGCCATAACCTTAAACCCCACTGCTGCACCCTTGTGCCATCCATCAGCACAATAACCCTTCCTCTTCCTCCATATCCCGCCCTTGATAAGTAGCCGTCACCTTCTCGTCGGCAATCACCGTCGCCAAGAATGGCATAGTCGCAAAGCTTCATCGTGCAATACACCCTTTCAGTAGCTATCCACACAAGCATATGATGTTTAAGTGTGAATAGAGGCCAAGAACTAAAAAATCCGAGGGGTTGACCCTTCGTAAACATCACAACCGATGACCTATAGCCTTTATTATAATTATAGAAACTATATGGTAATTGAAAGACTACAGAACAAAGTATGAACGTCCAGGAAGTTGCAAATGGATTTCCGAACAACTTATGATTACTGTAAACTAGTCCATGGACAAACTCTCTATGAACCATTAAGAGTCAATCAAGTATCCTTCAGTCTCATATTAGTTCCAAGACCAAATAATCCATCTTAAGCAGAAACTTAGGTTGCCTAAATCTCACACTTGTCCTGCTGAAGATAATTACTTTGACCCCAACTAGTTGGTACAACATTTTTCATTTGTTTCCATTGTGTTCTATATTTTGTTCTTTTTTTATGACCGAGACATCCGTCTGGGGCGAACCCTTATGACCAACCACAGGCTTCAAAACCGAGGATAATGGATCCGCCGCTCTACCATTCTCCACTTAAATACCCATTGTGTTCTATTCTTAATCGGTTACGACAATTTTGTAAAACTTTTCATTGTAGCAAGACATCCAATGATAACTAAAGGCCAAAAAAGGAAGCAACAAAGTTGATTATTTTGCAGCAAATTCAAGATCAACCAAATGGTCTAATAATTAAAATTCCTGAAAGATCTGAAACACATTGAAATCAAATGCTAAAAGAGAACTTTCAATTAGAAAAATGAAAATCTAAAAAAAATAAAATAGTAGCACTTATTTTAACTTAAGGTCTTAAAGGGAATTTTCAACCAATCAAATGCAACATTAGAAACAAACAAATTGTGAAAAAGGAGCAAAAAATAGAGCTGTAAACAGATAAAACTTATACTTTTGAGCAAAATGAGGGAGAGCTCCGACAAGAGGAGATGATGAAATTTCTTCAATTTTCCGGCAGAGATGATGGGGGAGCACTTGGGCTTCAGAGCGTTGGGTTAGGGTACAATAGATAGGTAGAAATGACATCAGGTAGCCACTTTTTAAATGATTGTATTTAAAACCTAGCCACATCTTATAGTGTATTTAAAGTTTAGCTACATTGCTAAACTGCCAAGTTCAAAACTCAAACTTCATGACACTGGCCTATCCGCCTGAACTTCTTCACTCTACACCTAACTTCATGACACTAGCCTAAAGTTCATTATATTATTGTTAAAGAGGTTCAAATTTTTGTTTACTATACTCTTAGCTAGCGTTTGGCCATAAATTCCAAATTTGTTTTGAAAAATCTGATTTGGGTGAAGTTTGATTTGAAAATAAAAATGTGTTTGGACATACGTTTTCAAAACATATTTTCCAACTTTATTTTGGAAAAACATGTATATAATTCCCAAGTTTTAGGATTTTGGCCCAAAATCAGTAATTGGGGTGATTTTGGGATTTGGAATTTTGCCAAAATGTGGACAAAATTTATGGCCAAACATGAGTTTTGAAAATAAATCCTAAATTTATTTTGGCAAAACTCATGGCCAAATGGTGCCTAAGTTTTTCACCCAAAAACTGGTTTAGAACAATTTTTGGGAACTTCAAAAAAAATAAGTCAAATTATTTTTTAAAAAGACTGATCATATTCCATGAAAACATTGTTCTCAAATAAATTTTCAAAACAAGCCGTCAAGATATTGTTTAATCAAAAATCTAAGTTTTTGGTCAAAGCTAAAAAGAAATTCGGGTTACTGATAATCAGGAGACAAAAATAAAATACTTTTGAGAATGATGGTAAAAAAGCAAATAGATGTGTATTTCAATAAATTCTCAGTAGTATTCCGTGTCCTTACAAATGATGATACTTCTTCCTTTTATAGATAATTCTAGGTAAAGGAATGAAGCCTCAGCTTTAATGATATAATCATGAGTAATAAATGACATTAAATAAGCCGTTATACAATCATTCCTATTAAATACCAATTTTGTAACGTATCAAGTATTTAATAATGAATTTGGACTCCTTTCTGTCATCAGATCTTTGCCTTTAATGCCTTCTAATCCGTTGGCTGTAAATAATTTAAATTGGTACGAGACTCGTATCTATACGTCGTCTCGTGCCTATTTAAATTCTTCTTCCTGTGGCTGTCTCCATCCGTGCCTCTTAGTCAATTGCTGCGCTTTGACCATTTAACTAATTCACGTGTCATACCACATCATCTTTAATATAAACTCAGTTTTTTCCCAATACAGATATACGGCCAAAGATCCTAAAAGAAGTGACTACTAGAATATGCAGCAAAGGAAATTTTAGTAGTCATTTCCTTAGCAATTTCAGTCTTTACTTTGTTTTCTTTCGTTTCTTCTCTTTAAAAATCCAACAATTGATATAAGAGTTATATTTGTGGTTTTACAGAATTAGTTCATACTTACACATGTACCAAGAAAAAATTCACTCACTTAGGTCTCTTAGTTAGATGGCTATGATTACAGTAGTTGATTTTTTAAAGAGAAAAAAAAAAGGAAAAAAAAAAGTAAGACTAAAATTGCTAAGAGAAGTGACTACTGGAATATGATGCAAAGGAAATTCTACGTACTTCATTTGTGACTTATAGACATATATTTATAGCATCAAATTCCTAACTGAAAATAGAAAAATATGCTATTGATTTATTGAACACTCAAATTACAAAAAAGAGAAAATAACTCCTAAGACTAGGAATTACAATACTAAAAATCTGCTAAAATTGCATTAGAAATTTGCTTTGTTGTTTCAGTTTCTAACGCAAATAACTAACATGTCAGTTACCAATAAATCTTATGAATGCCATAACATTCAATTATACTATTATTAAATAAGTTGTAATAATATAATGATAAAATTAGCTGCGTTGCCCATTGTTTAGTTCGGCTATTAAAGTTTGACCATATTACAAATTGTATTGGCAAAGTAGCCATTTATTAATGCGAAAATAAAAGTTTGGGTAAAAATATCCTTATCTAAAATACGGAACAAATTTCAGTAACAATCACTGAACTTGAACTTTGAATATTTATAAGTTTAAAATTTAGCAATTGTTCCTAGAGTTTGAATTAGCTGTAGTTCTCAATTGTTGAAGTATATTATGAATTCAGAAACCGTGAATTGTTGCTGGATTTTCAATTAGTAAAGATTCAAAAACTAGTAATTTTTCTGAATTTTGTATTAAAAGGCTAAAAATTACTGAAGTATAAGGTGAATTCAAAAATTATTAATCGTTCCTGGATTTTCTTGTTTTTGCACTAGTAAAGGTTCAAAAATCAGTAATTTTTCCTGGATTTTGCATTAATAAAGGTTCGAAAATCAATACATTTTCCTAGATTTAATATTTAAAGGTTAAAAGTTACTGAAGTATAATGAGAATTCAAAAACGATAATTTTTTATTAGATTTTTCTATTTTGCAATAGTAAAGGTTCCAAAACCAAGAATCATTCATAGAATTTAGATGTTGTATCGGTAAAGGCTCACAATTTTTGGATTTTGGAAATTCCATCATAATTTACAGGGATTTCACTTGTCAAAGTTTCAAACTCCATTATTGATTATTGGAATTTTATTTCGTATTCTAGTTGGGGGCAAACACATCAATTTAATCGAACCAGTGGCTTCTTTGCTATTCCAATTTAAATATGACTAAGTTCTAATAACCGATCTAAAAAATAACTATTTACCAAGATCGTCCGGATATAATAAATAACATCTAAAGAATCAATACATGTGTTGGGGCATCTTGAATTATTCACTAGTATATAGAATATTGTTGTGTCCAGTGTTTTATAAGGTATTTTACGAGCAAGCCCTAGGGCAAAGTGTCGAAAACACATTGAGGCATACTGGCAGGGCATAAGTACCATAGGGCGTAAGCACTAACATTCCGGACGTTCGCCTAAGCGTAAGTCCCAACGTTTTGGGCATTCATTTGGGGCATACTCCCCGAGAGCTTTCCTAATTTTAAGCTAAAATTGCTTAATAATTTTTTAACTTAAATATTCAAAAGTTAACTCTATTAAATTTTAAAACTACAATTCTCAAAAGCTAAAGGTATTATTTATCATAATTTTATAATTTAATACAGAGTAACAAATACATTTTGCACCTTTATTTACAAAGTACAAATTACAAAGCAAATAGTTTTGTCCTCCAATTTTTACTCAGCTTTCATGCTTGCATTTTCCTTTTTTATGCTACATTTTCTTCTCGTTTTTTTTTTTGGTATTTTTTATTATTATTTTCAAGTTAGTTTTTGGTTTCAGAATTCATCTGATCGCTTTAGTTTAGATATTTATTTGATGACTCTATTTTGGCTATTTTTATTATATAATGAGTATTTGTGATTTGTTGTCTAGTTTTAAGTTTTTAAACAATAACTTAATATTATTGTTATTTTTATTCTTTGAACTATTAGGCATTAGAATATTATTTTTATAACTCTATATTCTATCATACAGGTATAATGCATCACTACAGTTTTTTACTTTTTTCAAGAAAAATATATTCTTTCGTACGTTTCACGCACATGTTAGCATGTTTATTATATATATATACACTAGACGCGGAAGCCCGTGCTAAGCACGGGCCCAACGTGTTAAATGTTGATCGAGAATGAGATGTACATGCAGTAAACAATGGCATAAGGAAACGGGTATTGTTTAGGGTAGCAATTAAGCACTTTAAGAACAATAAGAAATCATGTTAGCAGCTTGATTGGAAAAAAGGAAAAAGAAATTCATGTTTGCATTATTAGTCTTACAAATGAAACGGCTCGAGAAAGAAAAAGAAAATCATCACTTTTTTAAAAGAAAAATATAAGACACACAGAGTGTTTCTCCGAAAATTGCATGTAACAATATTTATGATCCCTATTGATGTTTCAACTCACCACTTAACCACCAACTCCAAATGAGTTAGGACCTGTATCATGTCATAATTAAAGCAGGAAATTACTATGCATGTATAAAGAAAAAAAAATAAAAATACACCATGTGAAAGGGGATGTATGAAGCATCATAGAGGAAGAATATAGAGAAGTATGTAAGAAGCAACATAGTTAAATTACTTATCTGAATTATTCAATGGTAGAAAATTCATTCAACAACTTTTTTCAAACAACCACCTTTTTTCATTTACCATGTTAATTATACAAACCAGGTCCATGGAGTTAAAAGGTTATGAATAGAAAAACAAAAATACGACAGCATTTCCAATTTCGACCACCACCTGCCTATACATGGTTCAAAAAAGGTAGTAATACTATTAGTTACTTGAATTTTGCCTTTAATGAAAAAGCTTGTTCAGCCAAAACGATAGAGTTGTGGAGAATGAGAGGAGGCTTTGGAATGCATCTTTGATAGGCTTCCACCACTTGTTTAGGCTGATTTCAGTTCTCTGAGAGAAACACATGAAAAAATAGGGTGCTCTGCTGCTTGCAAATAATGGCAAGCTACACTGCCTCAAGAAATAGTGCTTCACTCTTGGAAAAAGAGAGACATACCTGGGAATTTTGAGAAATTAGGCAACATTTGTGGAACACATAAAAAAATGAAAATGACAGCAGCAAAGTTATAAGTTCTTCAGCAATGAACAAGTTCGTTTACTCTAAATTTTCTTAGCCCTTTCGCCTAACTGTGGATGGACTCCACCACATAGGAGGCAAATATAATATAGGAAAACATAAATGGAATTTGCTAAAAGCACCAAATTTTGATACTCCTCATGTATAAGACTGCTTAAATAATCTGAAACTTGACTATCGAATTGAGATGCAGTGTAGAATTTAGCACTTTCTTAATTCCATAACTTGTTTGTCATAGCATAGGAATATAGTCTCGAAGTTCTGCTCATTCAGAGCCTCAATTAGAATTCAAGGAAAATCAATCATGGAAATCATAATTTTTAACAAATACTAAAAGTAATTGAGGTCAACTAACCAAAAATACTATGATTGAATAGTAAAAATATTTATGATGTATATATAGCAAAATTCTCTACGTGCAGTGAGAGGTTATAAGTGAAAAAAAGCAACAATTAAGTTTTGATTGTTAGTACACAGTTTTGTGGTACTTATTTTCCTTTCTGGGTATGAAAGAGGCAATGGGCATACCAAATCCTGCACAAATAACATATAAACATCATGTCAGCATCTTTCAACCATAGTTTTTTTATTTTTTTGTTAAATGAATCTTTCAGTTATAGTTCTCCATAATTGAACACAAAAGATGACCGCAACATTCAAATTTTAGAAGTTTTATCATTACAAACATAAATACCTAGCTAATTACAAGCTGATGCTGGAAAAAGATCAAAAGTACCAAGGCCAACAAAGAGAAGATCAGACAGTGAATCTACAATGCACCAGCAAGTGTAAAGGAAATAATAGGCACGGTTAAAAGTACTTCCAGGACCGGAGTATCCATATTCTTTTAGAATGGTATAATAACTCAATCATCGACCAGTATGCATTCCCCCTCAGATCTCCAAACTTTGAGACCTCTAAGAGAACTATGTCCTTTGAGGCAATGCTGGCTAAATTTGTGCATAATCAAAAAAGAATCAAAGGCAGCAATGGATGCACTTGAGCGCATGTTTTTGCCAACAAATTGCTCAATTATAACTGATTCTCTTTGAAGCCCATGAGTTTGTCAAATACAACAATTATCTTTACATCTTCAACACAGGCTTCCGAAGGCCATGAGGATGATGCTCATATTTCTTCCAAGAGTTGTGCTAAGACGATATCGGAGAACAATAAAATCATAGAGGCAACATTTAGAAAAGAGAAAAACCAGGCAAAAGACACAAATGGAACACGTGTCAACTACTAAGCTATTTTGAAGAGCACTGAAAATTCTTGATTCGCGCATCACAACTCTTATTATGAGAATCCATCCTATTTTCGAATTATTTTCGAATTAATTTTTATAGATGTTGCTGTCCTGCAGTAACGACCACTATAATAGAAGAAGCTATAATAATCACCAAACTAATTTTTCTGAACTATATAAAAGCACCAAAAGTATAGTTGGCAGCAAAG
Organism: Nicotiana tabacum; assembly: GCF_000715075.1. NCBI lineage: Eukaryota > Viridiplantae > Streptophyta > Magnoliopsida > Solanales > Solanaceae > Nicotiana > Nicotiana tabacum. Next base: position 21,419,130 of record NC_134089.1, on the reverse strand, counting down.
GAACGGGTTACTGCAGGTTCTATCTACTTCTGTTCATCATATTCACCAGTTCTTAACAACCACGACATCTGTAACAATAATCTACAGACCCTTAATTTGAAAAGAAAGTTGCTTTTGACCTCCGGTGTTTTCAATCATCTGCTGAGATTTCTCTTGAACATCCAAGACTAATTGGTCATTAAAGAACATAGATGATACTCTTATGTAATAAAATTAATAGCAGACACATGCAACTTGGTATCGTCTGTGAAAATGAGCAAATAAGTAGCATACATAAAGTTAGGAAGTTTTAAATAAACAAGGAAGTTTGTTGAACTTCATGTACTCTATTGATAAAGCAGACATTTTTAACCCTGATGCAGCATCTAACTGTCAGATTAAACTAAAAAAGAGAGCTCATATACTTGTAAGATAGTACTAACAAATAACAAACTTCCTGCATAACCCATTTTTTCGATCATTCCCTTTAAAACTTGACATAGTGTTGGTCTGGCCTGAAGAAGTCGACATTTGTCTTTTCAGTAATTGGATATTTATTTTGGAAAGCTTCCCTAAGAGACTGTCTCCTAGTTAAAAAATAAATGAATCTACACTTACAAATAATAATAAGTAGAAGCAGCCAAGTTCCATCTCCCATGCATGCTGAAAGAAACAACAAAAAGAACCAACAAAAAAAGGACAGATATCATATCTGATTCAAATGTCAAACATTTCCTAAAGTTTGAGGGAAAGACATTGTATCCGATTTCCAGTGGAAGGGTAAACTGTCTTTGTTTAGAATCACTTCCCTTCAACTTTCACTAATGAAAGTTCCTTGCAAAATCATCAAAATCGATTAAATTCACCCATGTAATTTCTAGTAGTCAACTAAAATCGAAAGAGGGTACCAAAATGCCTTTGTTGCTACAATTGATTAAGGTCCATCCAAGCTAACTAAACGGGTCTAGTTTTCTGTTTCAGTGAAATTTTGTTAGGAGAGTCTTCACTAATTACTCTACATGAAGCAAATACCCCTTTAAGCAAACTGACACAAGAAAGGAAGGATGTATGACATCCACAACGTCGTTATCTTTAAACCCCCCAAAATCAGAAACAAAAAAACATGCACCTAAGTATTTCTTTCCAAATATACATATCAAAATAATATGAAATTCCAAACATGCATGTACAAAATGTAGTAAAAATTATTCAAAAACAATAGAAAAATCAACATCGAACAAAAAATGGACATAATTTTCAAAGAAATTCAAAAGAGAAAGTCAGAACACGGGCCAAGAAAGAAAGAACAGGGGAGAAAACTTACCAGACTTAAAACACATTAGAGGCTAGAAGATTGTAGCAAACAGAATGTAAAATCAGAAAAAGTCAAAATGTATGAAAGAATTTTGAAAAAAAAAACCCAGAGGAATTTAAAAACTCACCTTGAACTGTTGAATAAGTAAGAAGGTTGGGGTGAACATTGAAAGAGAGAGAATTAGAGGGGTGAATAGATGGAAAAATATAGAAATACAGTGTATCTGAAATAGTGAAATCCATGTGGCTTGCTAAAGCAAAAAGTGTAATCCACGTGCTAATTCGCCAATAAGGTAGGCCCAAATATATAGTACCATTTACAGTGCCTTTTGTACAGCTAAAGAATGCAATGTTCGTACACCTAAACTGCCACTTCTAAATTATACTAGCAGGGCTTGCCCGTGCATCGCAACGGGCCCAATGGGAGCAATTTTTTTTCAAACATCTAACATTATGAATATTTTAGAACTATACTACAAACAATAGTTGATGCTTGTCACCTCAGATTACTACAAATAACCATCAGTTTTGCTTGCTTAAACATCTGGAAACAATGTTCTTTTTTTGGGCCGATATGCATTGTTCTTAAGTAAAACATAGCCTTGACATTACTGAAGCTAAGGTTCTCAACCACTTTGGTATTTCTGATAAAGTTCTCTGCGCAATTAGATCTCTTTCGACCTCACAACTTTTTCATTGGCAATTGGAATAGCAAGTGGATGAATGTGTTCATCCAGTATCATTAAAAAGTGATCTAACATATGTGGTGCCACAAATATGTATTCACGATCCAAAATGATCCTACTACCCCTATTATAACCAAAAATCTTATTAACTTCATTTTTACTGGTTCTTTGAAAGGCCAATATACAATGAATGTACACTAAAATACCACAAGCTTAGTAAATAGACTACCTAATTTTCAAATGAAAATACCACATATCATTACAATACCATATCATTCATCAAGCTAGTATTATTTTTTTTATCTTAAAGTAAAAGCTTACAAAAGAGATGTAAGGTGTAATCCGGTGCAAACAAAAAGCCTAGAGTAGCTAATGCTTATCTCAAGGTGATCTTTCTTCTCATATGAGAGGTACTAAAAAGAGAAGACATACAACTCATTTAACAGGTAACAATGTTGAGTTGTCATGGACCTTCTCTATATTTTACATTTAGGATGAGAAATATGGCAAGTGGACCAGGTTAACTCCTACAAAATCTGGAATATTCAAACGAAGAGAAACCATAAATTTCCAAAATGTTGAAAGATGAAAGAAGAGGCAAACCTGGAAAATCTTCTTGAGTGGCTCAAAACCTGCAAAAAAAAAAAGATAACGAGAAATTTAATGCTAATGTCTCCTATATTTACTGGGCAAAACAAATGTCGAGCATAAATTATAAAGAATTTGGATTAAAAGGTCTGCAGCTGCTTCATTATTTCTTCAGTTATAAACACCATTCTTTGTATCATTCTGGTCGATAAGAGCTTACCTTCTCTGCAACTCAACAATTTATCCAAGAAAAGATATTGACCCTTTTAAAATACTACCAAATATTCATAAGAACAAAAACAATACAAAACAGTAAGAAACGTGACTCCGTGTTACCTCCATTTACAACAAAGTTCATGACGTGGAAAACCTTTTGTATTATCCAATCACATTGGGGACTCTTAACTCAATTATGATATATGAATCTGCACAATAGCAATCAATTGAAAACTTACAAAGGTGAAGTTTCAGAAAGAGATAGTGACTGATATTACATCCGTGAACTATTATGATGATTTTCAGAACAGGTGTTCATCACCAATGTAGTACAAATACTATAATCAGCACACGCATAAGAAAGGATATGGTGAAATATTAATTACTGTCAATATAAAAATCTATTCCTAGGAGATTTCGTACAAGGACTAAAGAACATTCAAGAAGAGAGCTTATCGCACCAACAGATGATAGATTATACAATCTCCTTTGAGAAAGATTGGCCATCTTTTGCATCATACCAGCAAAAGAATCACTCATAAATATACAAAATCAATGCAAAAAAATGTGTATGTATATACATGGCCTCCACAAAAATATGAACTTCACAGACATTTACATAACTTTAGAAATCGCATTTAAATTTTTTTTTTTTTTATATATTGGCAAAGTTCACAAACTGGTGGTATATTATTAGTTATTTGACAAAGAATAATGCCTCGTTTCCTATTAACCCCTTAACATTAACTACATATTCAAGTTTCAAAAAGCTTTAATGTAAGAAATATAGAAAGTATATCTCTTTTGAATAATAAATTTTTGTCACCCGCAAACCAGCAGTTAGAGGAGTACCAAACTCTTCCATTTTGGTTGTGCAACTGACACACAGGACATAGCAACTTCCAAGTAGGTGCAAGAAATTATATCTACATGAGAGTTCGGAGATAGAATATAGCTATCAAATATTAGAAAATATTTTAGTGGCCAAATGACTCCAATAATATATTTGGGCAATTAAAAAGAGCAACTTATTGTAATATGATTGCTTGAATTTACTGAGCTTCCTTCTTCTTTCTTTATTATACTGTCACTTCAACCACAGTTTCTTGAAGGTTTCATGTAAGACGCTTCATAATATAGTTGTGAAATACTAAATAAATGATCAAATTATAGTTCGCTGCTTAGTTTCACGGGCAAGAAGCATGATATTTCAAGTTTGGCTTAAGAATTAAGATTGCTTGATAAATTAAATATAGAACTATGGGCAGTACTTAAAAGGAAAAACACCAAATCAGTTGATCTGCAGCCTTCCTCTGCACATGAAAAAAGACCTTACTGATTGATAATCACTTAGTACGTGCAATGGAGACATTATAAATTTGATATTAAAAAAGGGCATAATGAATGGAAAGCCACCTCTCTTGGTGCTTCATGATCATCCTTGTTTCATTCTGCTACCGGTATAAAAAGTACATGTTCAAAGTTCCAAAGATGTTGCAGAATCACTTGTCTAAAGGTCATGGCAAGTATATTTGTACACGTCGTGTTAGACAAAATTTCTGTAGTTATGATACTTATAAAGCTTTTGAGCTTTCTCCATAAACTCGCTGGTAAAAATTTTCAGAATGTCATATTTTAGACACACCACAACTATGTTTTATAATACATAATTCTAGAAGCAATAAACAAAATAGGCAACCAAATCAAAGAACGGGAAAAATTTACCATTGTTTTGGAGAATAGGCATTAAACTTTGCTTAAGTTTCGGTAATTTTCATTTCCACCGCCATGATATGTAAAAAAGCTAGATCCGTCAGTCTCATCTCATTTCAATCAAATAATGCTTTCCTCATATAAGCAGACTGAAAAACCAAATTTTGCCAACAGGGAGTCCTCAAAGGTAGAAGTACATAGTTGTCAGCATAAGGAGTGGCCCTGTTGCGGCTAATATTTTCAGTTCTCCTGTATAAAGGTATGAAATACATCATTAGATTATTTGTACAACTAAAAATGCTCCTTACAAGAACATGAGTGAGACCTAATAATAAGCCTCAAGGGACATTAAGTCACAGCTAGGTGCTAGGTCCAAGAAGCTTTTGCTATCAGGCTCCGTAGTTTATTGATTGGAAAATAGTATTGCTATCAAAAAACTCCATAGTTCCAAAACCAAGATACATTATCAAACGATTCTCACTGGTCATTTTATTAGACAGAGCTCTTACCAAAAACGAAGATCACATTCATTTTCTGAGATGTCTTGGGTCGTGCAAACCTTGAATAGTATTTTGAATCTCAATTTACTAATTGCAGTAATAACATAAACTACTTAAACTTAAGTTAAAATCATGGCAGAACGGTTCGCGCAAACCTTGAATAGTAATTTTTACATATGTGAGATGTAGCTAATTTGACGCATTCTTCAAACCAAATTCTGATTACTATAGAGATACATGCAACATGTACCCCAATTTAACATCACAAGCATGTAACTGCAGAATGCAGATTGTATATCACAAAAAAGATTTCTAGAGATGCATTTCGATCCCATGCAACCGTCCATAAACGGATTAGAAAGATAACTTTTCCGCTTCAGGTAAAAGCTAAGACAATTCACTTATCCCAGAGCTTGAAAACGACCTCGCAATGGAACCAAAAAATTATCAAGAGTGAAGAAAAATGCAAACTTCTAGATATTTCAATTATCTTAGTGATAACATGCGCAGATAAAACTGAAATAAAATTACAGGAATGAACACCCAAATGGGATATCAAGAGATTAGTAAACAAAGGTTGATAAGTGTTTACTTAAGAGAAGAAGGGCGCGGGAGGAGAGAAAGATGATAGATCTTCTTATTGGTGGAAATTCTTATTCTTTTTGTATACAGAAGGGAATTTTGTGAGCTATTCTAGACATGCATGAGCCCAGAAAATTGAGTCTACTAATGTGTTTAGTTGTAGAACAAAATTAAAGGGGGAAAAGGGAATAGTTGATTTAGACATATTATCGAAAACCTTTCGTGCGTCAAGGGTGCAAATTGGATACAATATAGGAAACTATCCAAAAGAGCAGAGAAACTCTCAAATACCTACCAAAATCCTATTATCAATAATCGGTGCATTAAAAGAAATGCAAGAATAGAGAAAACCCTCACCACAATTGAACAGAATAAAGCACATACCAGAGACAACTTCAAACTCTAATTGAGAAATTTGAAAAGGAAAAAGCTCATCTACAGATGCATGTGTGTGCAAAGTTTTCCTTTTAAAAAAAAGAGAAAGAGGGAAAAAATTCAAACGGATTTTACCAGAATGAGCAGAGCAGTAGTTGCAAATAAATGCAGGAAAACAGTCAAAAGCATAACAAATAATAGAGAACAAGCAGCTTGGATTCATTTAAGGCAAAAGAAACTCATCAAAGCAACCAGATGATACTTTGAGGGAGTGAAGCACATAATCGGAACTCCAATGTCTGAACTTGAGCGATAGAACATAAAATTAAGAGTTGAGCAGTGAAATTTGTCCATCTAAAGTGCATATATACGTGGTTTGCTCATATAAATTGCATTACACGCGTCACATGAAAGACAATAGGCCCAAATGACCAATTTAACCTTTAAAGTGAATATAATATCCATAGTACCCCTGTTCGTCCCCTATTCGTATGTCCCAACTGTCTCTTCTAAATATTAGTAACTAGAGAGTGGATGCCCATGCTGAGCATGGGCCCAACATCGACAGGAACTCAGGGTCAATTGGTTTTTTTGGCTCTTTTACAAACTTGTTTTTAGTTTTATGACCTTATTTCTTTTTTACACCTGAGAGATTTATTTTTACACGTAACAAAACTCTCTTTTACAGGTAAGAGATCTAAAAAGATCATTTTCTTAAATTCAAAATTGTAAAGGGGCATGATATACAAACAACACAGTTTTTTTTAAAGATGAGTATTACAAAAGGAAAATGAATAGACATAAATAAATATCAAATCTATTACTATGAAATAACATTATATCCATCAGAAAAGTTAATGACTTTTAGATACTTTCACATTCCACTATGAATTGCATCAATTGACAGAAAAGTTATTAAAAGTTTTACACCTATAAATCATCGCTTAACACTAAAAATAGATACCACAGGACATATAGTTTTACCAACATATCTATGGTGTCAATATTATTTAAAGTGATCACCTCCCCTAGTTTTTATACAGTCAAACAGAAAACTTCCAATGAAAACTACCATCAAAACAGTTTTAACCTCAATATTAAACATAAAGCCATGCTCTTCTTAGCTGCTTCCTTCTTCTCTCTGCCTGGATATGTCTAATACAAATAAAATGATTACAAAGAAGTAACATTATATGGAGAGTACTATAAATACTAAGGAGCGATAACAAAAGAAAGTTTCAGTCTGCAATATCAGTGAAAAGCCAAAAAAGGTCCAAATATAGGAACTGCAAACATATCATCTTTAATTTTCAAAACTCACATTCTTTTACAATTTCAGGTGACTATATCGTAATGTAATATATTCCACTGTTATAGCAAATCCAAGTGAACTTCAAGAGCCGAAATAGGTAAGTGACACAAAATATTTATATGGCATCCTAAAATGCTTTAGATTGAGGAAGTAAATGCATGATGGAGATGGAGATAGAGAGAAGGGGGGAACCGAAAACTATATCAAGTCATTTTAACATTGAAAAGAAAAAAAAATTACAAAAGCTAAAATGTTTAAGTAGAAAAAGAACATTATGGACTATGAGAGAGCTTAGATTAGAAGTAAAGCTACATATTTCAAAGAACGACAATAGAACTGCCAATTTGATCTGCTTATAGAAAAATACAGGAAAGTAAATTCTGTCATTTTTGTCTTTTTGGAGAATATACTCCAAAGAGGGTCACAACTTGATAAAGAGCAAGTACAAAACTGCAACACCTGGATGCAGAAAGCTAAGAAAAAAAAGGAGGCTAAATTCTTCATCTCATAAACTAAAGATACAACATGGGAATGAACAAAATTGCAGCACCTATATACCAAAAAATTAAAATTTAAGAAAAGGCCCATATAATTCATATCATGAAGTATATCAAAATCAAACAAGTAAAACCTTGAGAATGATCACCTTAATCTTTGTTGTAGACTGTAGTTCCTCAAAAGCTAGCTTATCCTTTATTTTTATTGACACAATATAGCTCTTATTATAAATTAAATTAATCGAATAAACAGGACAGCACGAAAGTAGGACCAGAGTCACACCCAATTTCAACCAATAGAAAGTTAAGTACAGCATCGTTATGAGGTTGTCATCTTGGAGCCAGTTCCTTACGAATGAAATACCAATGTGTCTTAAACCCGTAGGTACCATCCATTTCTTTTTTCATATAAGTATTGAAATAGAAATAATCTAAAATCATGAAATCGATATGAAAAATTGAAATAACCCAAAAAAAAAAAAACTTAATATTATTCAGGAAGTAAAAAATTCATCCATTACCTCTCATTATGAACTGCCCACAAATCACTACGAAGCAGCTTCTTTGTAACCTTCACCCGTTTCCTTTTGCATATGTGCCTTTCAGTTGTTTGGTTGTTGCTCCTAAACCCACATGCAAGTATACGTGGTCGACAAATAATATAGGATTGTATGTTCAGATATCGTACTCACAGGAACTTGTGATTAACTATCAACTAAATTAGACCAAACAATTAATCTATTCAAGCGAATCCAAAAGTATGAATATTTAGCTAAAACTAATCTAAAGTAACAAACTAAGAGATTAAAGAAAACAAGTTGGAGAATTATAAAGACGAATTCAATGTGAGTGAATATTCTAGAGCTATGGGTTAGCTAACAATCCCGTTGAGTTTTCCACTTAAATCGTCTAATTAATTTGTCTGGTTTATTGGTTGACAGGGTTAATATTGCTCGTAGCCTTCTCCCGAAGTACAACTCGCATGTTCAAGCTAACCTGACGCCTATATTCCTATGGAATTAGAATTAACAAGAACATATTAATAATTCTTGTATAGTAACCAAGCAAGGCGATTAGGTATATTCCTATCCTAACCGCAAATCCGCTCCCTCTCAGAGTTAAGATCTTGCTCTACTCAATCTTATATGCAATCTAGAATTCCCTCTCCCAAGTTCAATCCTAGATTCGTAGATAGTATTCAATTGGTGATCAAGCAATCAAATAATTAAGCGCAAGATTGAATAAATAAACCAATACGATAAAATAATAAGAACAATTCAAGCTTCAAACTACAACGTTCATGTAGCACCCAAAACTCTAGAACGAAGGAAGATAAGAGAAGAAAAACTAGTTGGAAGCTTCCTCCACGCGTGGTGTGTGTTCCTCCACATGAAACTCCCTTCAAAGTATGTTAGATCCCTCTAAAGTGGCGTCCTCCCTTCAAAAATAGGTTTAGTCTTGCTTTTATACGTTTTGGGTAGGTTTAGGACCGAAATAACCTTGTCCCGGGAAAAATAGGACGAAATCCGCGTCAACGGCACCCAGCTCGGCGCCAGGCGCCCACCAGGGCGCTCCATTATTTTACATTCTGTTTCTGGCGCCCTAGGTAGGGCTGGGCGCCACCTGTGGCGCCTAAATTCGCAAGTTTCCCGATTTCGTTCGTTTTGGCTCAAATCTTGTGCGTTTCACCCATAATTGCTCCCAAATCATTCCTACACATAAAAACACATCAAATTAACATAAATCAACATATTTAACATCCCAAATTCACGAAACAAAAGTAAAATATGAGGCGATATATATAGAAATATATATGCTTTAAGCTAAACATCAACACCCCACACTTAGACTCTTGCTCGTCCTCGAGCAATTGGACTATTTAATAAACCCCCCAACTACGTACACGTATCAATTATAGAGGAGCACTTTAACTTTTAACCACACAATATACCCTTGACTATTATTAATACCGACATACAAGTATGAACACATAAAATTTCACATTCTTCCCGTTTAAGCATACCCAAGTATAATATTTCAATTCAATAAATTCCAACAACCTATTTGTCACCACCTAAACTCAAGAGCCGACTTGCAATCACTAAGCACCCTCAACTCATGCACTTACCCAACAAGAAAGTTTACAACATCACCAATCATTCATGAGATCATGTGCCCTTACCAACAAACAAAAGAGTGAATATAGATAGTCCACACATTCAAATATACTTTTGAATATAGATTAAGGACATCGCACAATTGAACAAAATTCGCTCACTCTCACAAAGAATTTATATGCATCCCGTGGTCGTACCATAAGCTTGCCCCTAGTTATGTCTCTACTAATTTAAGCTAGCCAAATCTAGGATCAATTAGGACTTTTAAGGTTGTAATGTAAGCCAAGGGACGGGTAGGATATATTTAGAAATAGTGACTAACCCTCCTAAGTACTTTAATACACTACATTTACGATTCAAACTCATATTCTTCTCAACCAACTCACTTGCCACAAACCATATACACATAGCTCTTACGTTCATTTAAGCACTTCTATACTCCCACTAGCACAAATTATTAAGAATTGGAAGTGTTTTCTACATACTTTCACTATCATTTTTTTTTCTTTTCTTTCAATTTTTCTTTTCCTTTCTCTTTTTTTTCTTTTCTTCACACTCCATACATTAAAGTTCATCGGCTAGTGACTTTTGATTTCAACTTTAATGCACCAACGGGCCCTTCCATGGTTCCACTCAAAAGCTACTTCCCAATCTCTAATCCTTACTTCTTTTAGCGACTAAGTGCCTTAGGAGGTAAATGTTCAATCAATATCAAATTAAGAACAAAATAGGGTGTATGGCTTGTAATGTGGTTGCCAAAGAAAAGGTCTATAGGCTCAAAGGGGCTAGCAACGGATTTTTTTTTATTTTCTTATGTGACAAGCACATCTATGATCAAGCAATAAAATGCCTACGTCATCTCCTAGATTAGCACAACTTACAATTTCGCTTCAATTAACACACGGGGGCAAATTCTAGACTACACAGGATAGCACAGAAAATCACAAATCCTCACACACACGTTGCACATGACTCAATCAAGACGGTTCTGCTCAACTCTCAAGTTAAGCAAGCACAATTAAATGAGAAATTTAAGCAACATTGCACTATGTGGTATACAAGTCAAGCAACTGAGAAAAGGTTTCACAAAATAGACTATTTACTTTACTTAGGCTTCACAATTCAAACCAAATACACGGAAAAACAGAATGTATGTCATAGCTTAATGTGCCAGCATCAACCATGTCAATGAGTATCTTAGAGCGACTCAGTTTCTTCCTAAACTACTCCTAAAAAAAAATAAAGTCCCCGGTTCGAGCTACACCCTTGGAAAAGAACCGGCGCCCAAAGAAAAACCAAGGGATACTACCTAACTATCTTTAAAAAAAATCTTTTTGGTGTTATTAATCGGACTTTATCCCTCAAGAAAATTATCCAAAAGATCCATCGTCGGGAAAAGTCTGAACTTTTTCTAATTTTTTTTTTCAATTTTCGTTTTTTTATACCTAGACTATGTCTACTACGAGTTCTAAAAGAAAAACTAAATAAAAAAATATTTTTATACAATTACACTTCAGAAAGTAGTTTCCTCACCCCACACTTATTTTATGCATAGTCCTCGATGCATGATCATAGAGAAAAATATTAAAACAAGGGTGAGAAATACTCCCTGAGTCCTTCTCGGGCCTAGCTCGGACATGATCCTCAATATTAAGGGTCAGGACGACCCCACACTTAAGCTCAAACATGCTCCTCCGCTTTAACTTCGGGTACTCAGACTTCCCCTACTCTGCAAAACAAAAACCACACGAAACGTAATACTATATACAAAAAAATAAAAATACAGGCTGGGTTGTCTCCCAACAAGCGCTTGATTTAACGTTGCGGCACGATGCCATCACTTTCACCACTTTTCATTCCACTTTGAAGATATGAATTGCGCCCCCAATTTTGCATCAATTTTTCTGTTACGCTCTTGGGGTGGTGGTGCGAATACAAAAGAACCAAATAAATAATATCGCATCTTGCACTTCTTGGCTTTTAAGTGAGGGATGTCGTTTTGTCTCATGGGCATCGCAAATTTCAGAATATAAACACTTTGTTCCTCATCTATTGGCTCCTCCATATGCTCGAATAGATCAATTCCCATGTCACCAACCAAACACAATGTTGAAAGTGTTTAGAATGAGGTCCAATACGCTCCAACTCCAAAATTGCATTATGTTTGACATCCTCAATTTTGCACTCTTCGTCAACCTTGACATCATTAATAATATTTTAGTCGAATAATTGGAGTCCCTCTTTCTGCTCCTCAAGCTGGCCAGTATCCACAAAAATTGGTTGTAGGGCATCAGACGCCTCAACCTTTTTATTCAATTGATCATGAATGTCATGGATATCTAAGCCAAATTGGTCTATTTCTTGTCTGAGCTCAGTTTTTCCTTCTATCAATTGTTCTGTCATATTTGAAAGACCATCACGGAGAAACTCATGAGATTTTATCAGTTGAGCTTGTTCCTCAAGCCAAGATTGGTTCACTATATCTGCTTCTTCAAAATAATCTTCTTGTGGGAACTCGCTCTCTTCATCGAATTAAGGTTCTTCTTGGAAATTGGCCATTAATTCGTCCATTCTAGCCTAGAGTCTTTTGATCGTTAAGGCATCAAGGCTTTGTTTCTCGACTATTTGCCTCATCATGTTCTGTTGCTCGGCTATTTGCCTTATCATGTCCATAATACGAGTCATGCTTTCTATATCCTCCACTTCATTGCTCCTATCAAACTCGTAAACATTATTAGAAACATTATAATAAGAACTCTGAGAAGGATAATAAGAATTAAGACAGCCATCCCAATGGCCACCTTGAAAACCACACATAGTATAAAAATTTCACACATAGTACAAAAATTCCACACATCAGATTGAGATGCACAATTTTGCCCTAAGTGTGGTCCTCCACAATATGTACAAGGATCACCAGAATAAGAATAATCAATATTTGACCAATTATTATTCCAAGATGACATGTCAACAAAGATAATAAAATATTAAAGTAAGTTAAAATAAAAACTTGAATAGGGCAAAAGTAAAAATTTAATCTAGTATAATAGTTAATTTCTATGTCCCCGGCAACGGCACCAAAAACTTGTTGCTCCCAAACGCACACGCAAGTATACGTGATCGACAAGTAATATAGGATTGTAAGTCCAGATATCGTACCCACAGAAACTTGTGATTAACTATCAACTAAATTAGACCAAACAATTAATCTATTCAAGCGAATCCTAAAGTATGAATATTTAACTAAAACTAATCTAAAGTAACAAACTAAGAGACTAAAGAAAACAAGTTGGAGAATATTAAAGACGAATTCAATGTGAGTGAATATTCTAGAGCTATGGGTTAGCTAACAATCCCGTTGAGTTTTTCACTTAAATCGTCTAATTAATTTGTCTGGTTTATTGGTTGACATGGTTAATATTGTTCGTAGCCTTCTCCCGAAGTATAACTCGCCTGTTCAAGCTAATCTAACGCCTATATTCCTATGGAATTAGAATTAACAAGAACGCATTAATAATTCCTGTATAGTTACCAAGCAAGACGATTAGGTATATTCCTATCCTAACCGCAAATCCTCTCCCCCTCAGAGTTAAGATCTTGCTCTACTCAATCTTATATGCAATCTAGAATTCCCTCTCCCGAGTTCAATCCTAGATTCGTAGATAGTATTCAATTGGTGATCAAGCAATCAAATAATTAAGCGCAGATTGAATAAATAAACCAATATGATAAAATAATAAGAACAATTCAAGTTTCAAACTACAACGTTCATGTAGCACCAAAAACTCTAGAACGAATGAACTATGAAATTAAAGGAAGAGAAGAGAAGAAAAACTAGTTAGAAGCCTCCTCCACGCGTGGTGTGTGTTCCTCCACGCGTGGTGTGTGTTCCTCCACGTGAAACTCCCTTCAAAGTATGTTAGATCCCTCTAAAGTGGCGTCCTCCCTTCAAAAATAGGTTTATTCTTGCTTTTATACGTTTTGGGTAGGTCTATGACCGAAATAACCTTTTCCCGGGCAAAATAGGACGAAATCCGCGTCAACGGTGCCCAGCTCGGTGCCAGGCGCCCACCAGGGCGCTCCAATATTTTACATTTTGTTTCTGGCGCCACAGGCAGGTGGCGCCCAAATTCACAAGTTTCCCGATTTCGTTGGTGGCGCCCAAATTCGCAAGTTTCCCGATTTCGTTGGTTTTGGCTCAAATCTTGTGCGTTTCGCCCCCAATTGCTCCCGAATCATTTCTACACATAAAAACACATCAAATTAACATAAATCAACACATATAACATCCCAAATTCACGAAACAAAAGTAAAATATGAGGCGATACACATAGAAATATATATGCTTTAAGCTAAACATCGGTCAAATTGAATTCTTAAATCCCTAATTTCAAATCCTAGTTAAAATCTCAAAATTGTCATTAAATAAAAGAAACTACTTACATGCAATACTTCAGAATGCGTAACATCAGAGTAATCAGTAATACATATAGAAAGAGAATTGTGAAACGGAGCACCTAGAATCCCAATAACCAAAAAGAAAAAACAGCAAAAGGAAGGAAAAGCCAGAGAAGAAGAAGAGAGCACGAAAGACAAAAGGAAATCAGCAAAAAATCAAGAGTAAATGTTGACGTGAAAGAGTAGGAAAAGTGGAAGTGGAAGACAGATGTCCTACCAAAATACACACATGTCAGGATATTGAAGAGAGTGAAAGGGCTGAAATTGGTAAAAAAATACAAAAATGCCCCTGACAAATATGTGTTCGTCCATACAAAGCTTCGTATATAAGCAGGCATGGTGATGACAAAGGCAGGATACTGTGGCTTTTTATATAAAATATATAAAAATTAGTTTGTGAATTTTTATAATTTTAATTTTTTTATTTATATGTGTATTCTATTAATTTAAATAATAGTATTAAAAGTTGCAATACCGGGCTTGCGCCCCGCAAGGCTTTCGGCTCGCTCGTTGATAGATAAATGTCTCGCCTCTGTCACGCCTTTTTAAACACTGATTGTATCTAATAAAAGTAAATATCCTGTCGTGTGCCGTTTGCCCTTTTTAACTTTCATGAGTAAGCTTTATTGCATTTAACCCAAACTATAAATATTATGGTACATTTATCAGACTTGCACTTTTGGTTTCTAGGACCGCCGTAATATAATTGCGTCGATAGTGAGTAATAATTGATGAAAGCTTTTAATCTTCCCGCTTACAAATATCAGATACAAAAATATAATTGTGAATTAGGTTTTTGTATTAATATGTGTCATGAATTATCACAATGTTGATTAGTATTCTCGTATTGCTTCTTGAAGGTTCAAGCTTATGTTGTCACTCAATTTTACGTATTCCTTTCTCAATTTGTTTTTAAAGTTGTTGTGTAGTTTGTTTACCCATAAAACGTTATAGTTGAATTTATATGTGGTTTACGGACAAGTGAATTAATTTGATCATAAAATAATAGATGAATTAGATAAAAATATAATACTTAGCCTTGAGATCGAGATAAAATATCAAAAATAGTAATTCCGGGAGCAAGGCTTCCGGGCACAACAACAGTGATATCAAAGAACAAAAAGATAAAATTGTATTAAGCTTTGAATAGAGTAGCGTATGTTTGCTTGAAAATCCGTCTCCCTTACACTGATAATACCGCTCGTACTTAGGGAACAATGTCATAGGATCAAGCCCTCTTTAATGTCAATTATTAAGGCCATTGAAGAACGTATAATGGCAGGCAATGAATGTTATATTCCTTGTATAGACCGTGTACTTAATGAGAATGTTCCTCATTTAATGCTACTGGGTGGAAGACATTTATTTCATCTCTGTGAGTATTACTCTCTCCGGTAACAGATGGGATCGTCGCATTCGAGTTCAATTGTCTTTTGTCTTTGGCTCCACGCATCACTTCCTTATTCGATCATTTATTATAAACATATTTTACCCTATACAGATAGTCTCCCTACTTTCTGGTGACGTAACTTTATGTCACGTGGAAGTTGGTAGAAAAAAACTCTTTTGGTGGGAAATTTACTGACCCTCTCTAAAAAAAATTGATGGTTGATTAGACGCACGTCTCTCCGCATTTAATGCACCGAACTCGTGTCGTCCCATGATTTAGCATCAGTTTTGCCTGTTATCGAGGTAATTATGACTACTATTTTAGCAGCCTATTTCTTCACTTATACACATCAAACTTCTTCATTCATATCTCATAAGTCTTCAAACTTTCTTTATTTAACTCGTAATCTGTCTCCGACCTTTCTTTAATTTTCTTCATAAGAAAAAAGTTTTTCCTTCTTTTCTGACATAGAATGGCTTATTCTTCTAAAATTCTTAGTTCCTCAAAGAATAAAGACAAAACTGATGATACTGCTCCCCTACGGTGAGTGCCATCGTCCCAAAAGAATCTGATTACCACCAAAGATATTGAAGAAAAGTACCTTTCTGCTCCCCCTCATATGTGGGTTGTTAGTATTTACCCTTCTTCTATCCATCCTACCAGTATTCCTGCTGTGAAGGAAGACTACCATTATCAAGATTTGGATATAATCGCTTCCGACCTAGCGGAGCGACTAACTTTATCCAAGAAGGGTTTTACATATTTTTACACGTATCCCTTCACTTTAGGAGCATTTTTTTTGAGCGGAAAGCTTGACTCCATCATTGTGGAGTTTTGCCTCTGCTATCAGTGTGCTTGGCACAAATAAGCTCTTCCGTGTAGAGAACAATTGCTTGTCTTCGGTGCCTGTGTCAGGAGACGGGATAAGAGCTATCCTTAGCTCGAGTGATGAACCTCTATTCCCCCAAAATTATCCGTGAAAAAATGATTAATTTCATCAAGTGTTGCCACCATGCACTATTATCTAGCATGGATGATGAAAATGACCGTGGGTGGATAGAATGGTTCATTTCAGTCTCCATTAAGGACATCATCCTGATCTCCGCTCCGGCTTTCCCACAATTATGGAACCACACTCGTAAGTCCATCGTTTGTTTCTTCTTATGTTAAAGATCATTCCTCATTTTTTACTCTTCTTCCTTTACCTATTTCAGAGACTCAGTGGGTTCTCCCTAAGGTTGAGGGCTTGGACCAATGGGTCCATAAAATGTTGGGTGTTACTACGCTCGAAACCCGCACGTGGGAAGCGTTGTCCCTAAAATACGTGTGGAAGGCAAAAAATCATGGTAAGTCGAACTCATCTTGTTTTTACCTTTTCACATAAGGAAATTGTTTGACTCTTCTCTCCTGTTGAATACAGTTTTATTCAGGGCTCAGTTGCCATCCTCGAGGAGGACGTTTTGGCTAATTCTGCTGATGCAACGAGACTATTGCATAAGGCTTTTACACAGAGAGGCATCTCCGGGCCTGCTTCTGGTGCGAGTGCTTCTTCACAGAGTTCCCGGCCGTAGAACAAGCAACCAAGAAGAAGGAGTTCCTCTGCAGCCAGGGAAAAAAATAAGAGGGCGAAGAAGCTGCCCCGAGTCATCTCCAAAAGTTATGGTGATGAGCCCTCTGCTCGAGCCGGCCATAGATACCGTGATGATTGATGATGATAGAGAAGCCAACGAGGAGGGGATTTCTCTACACAAAAGACGCCGACCTTCCTCAGCTCAACAGACTACTCCACTTGTTGAGTTAGTTACACCAACCGAGGATGATGCCTCGACGCTCTGGGGGAGTTTGAGATGGTGGAAAATGCCAACTCCGATTTCCGGATCTCAATCGCTGCGCCTAGTACTATGAGGTTAAGTACCGAGTCCCTGCCGTCTTCGGTTGACAAGTAACAAACACCTAGTGTTGCGCTTGCCGCAACCACTTCTCATCCTTTAACGCCATCAGCTTTATCTCCTTCATCACCAACTCTTCCACCAGCAACTGCTACATCATCTCCACTGGTCGCATCTATCCAATAAGAAGATGTTTCTCTCCCCTAGTTCCCAGATCATGGGAATTTGGGACAAAATTATGGTTCCCCCTCAGAAGATTCTCAAAGAAGGGGGAGTGTTTTATTAGTATTTTAAGTTTACCTTTATTATTTCGTAGGCCAATTTTCTTGCTTCCGAGGGCCTCCAAAGGTTGATTCAGGAAAGGGAGGAACTTACCTCCGAGTGGGATCAACTTTTGCTCGAGCGGGACCAAACTGTTGCTCGCCTCTCTGAGCTGGAAGCCAAAGCTATTGTGTTGGAGGCTCATTTGCAGCAAAAAGATCAAGAAGTAGAGACCCTTATCCAAGAGATCGCCCCATTGAGGGTTCAATTTGAATAGGCTGGGGATAAATGGGCAGAAGTCCTTGGTGCCGTTATTGCTGCATCCGATCGCGATGCTGCCTCTACTGAAAGATAAAATAAAGGTGGCCTTAAACTCCAAAGCCGAAGAGCTTGCTACTGCCTGGATGAAGTATGCACAATATGAGGAAAAGCATAAGAGGACAATTGAGCACAATAGACTTTTCAGCTCTACGGCCTGTGATCTCGATGTCAGCTTTCAGTCCATTAGATCCGCATGGGGAAATCATTCCGCCGAGGTTGACCAACTTAAAAATGAACTTCAACGCCGAGCGACTTCCCTCATTATTGAGAAAACACATTCTTTGTATAGGATGAGGAGAAAAACCTTGGAAGAGTCCAAAGTGGGTGTCATAGACTTTGACGCCGAAATCACTAAGGCCCTTGAGCTGGAGTTAGCTGCAAAAAGAGGTCTTCCAGCCAGGCCTGATGCTACCGATTCTTCTAGTTATGGTTCTGAGTTCTTAGAAACTGAAAAGGAAACGGAAGGTGACGATGCTGAGTGACAAAATGATAAAGACCAAGATATCGAATCAGTAGTGGATCTACCTCATTCTCCAGGGGGCGCGAATGCTTCTCTTCCTCCGAGTTCCGGAGATGGAGCAACTTAGCTTTTGATTTCGTTTTCCAACTTTTTTACTTATGCTATTTGGTATATTCGTTGGAAATACAAACACTTTTTGCTTAGTTATTGCATGAGTTTTTCTTTCTGCGCGCTTTCGTTTAACATTATGCAAGTTTAATCTTTGCGTCTTTTTTGTTTGAGTATTCGCGCAAGTTTGCTTCTTGTATCTTTTTCGTTTAAGTATTTGCGCAAGTTTACTTTTTGTGTCTTTTTGTGCAAGGCTTTGGGTGTATTTTCCTCCAAAAGCATTTGAATTTCTGGCATAAGTTCTTCCGAAGTTAACCATTTAACGTGAGGGTTTTCATAAGAAAGGGAACTCTTACGTTTATGGTGCTCTTGAAGAGGACGTCTCATGTTCATTACGACACTAGCATTTGAAGTACTTATTTAACTTTCTAATGACAAAATCAATTCATCGTTCAAACAAAAAACATGATAGAAATAAAAGGACTTTACTTTATTCCTTCAATTTTCAAAAGTACATAAGCATCCATTGTGCTAAATTAAAATTTTCATTTCTTGTGGCTAATTTGTACAACTTGTTTCTTCGAGGCTAGCCATGTAGTCCCCGGTCTCGATAATAAAACTATATTTCCGATTTTTGTATTCCGGTCGATGTGGCAGTCATTATTGTCGTACCCTCATATCATTCCCCCATTGTTCGAATGTGGAGAATGCGAATTTGAACACTAGAAGTTTTACACCTTCGAGGATTCCACTAATGAATTACTAGATAATCTTCAGTTAGGTAACAAACTTCACTTCCCCTTAGGAATTTATGCTATTAAGCCAAAAACTATATAACAATCCCCTAGTGGCTTGTACTTGTGAATGATTGGGTAACCTTTGTTAGATAGCAAACTTAACTTCTCAGTAGGAACTTTGATATCAAACAAAAGATTATCTAACTGTCCACGTAGTTCTTCGCCTGTGTGCCTTATTATTAGAAGGTCTTATTGCTGCTGTCGAAACTTCCTCCGTAGTAATTATTAGAATGTCTTATTGCTACTGTCGAAACTTCCTCCATAGTAAGCTTCCTGTTGCTACCTCGTTAAAAACCTTTCCAGAAAACTCAATTGGGACAAAAATTGGACGAAGGGAAAAAGAGTACATCACATATTTTCAGTAAGGGAAGGTTTATCAACAATAGAATCTCTTTAGATGTGCCACATTCCAGTTACTTGGCAACTTTTCTCCACCTTGATTCTCCAACTCGTAGGAACCTTTTCTGGTAACAGCTGAAACTTGGTAGAGTCCTTTCCAAGTTGTACCTAGCTTCCCTGCATTGAGTTCCCGGGTGTTTTGAGTTACTTTCCTTAAAACGAAATTTCCCACTTTGAAATAATAGAGGTTGGTTCTTTGGTTGTAATATCTTTCTATTCTTTGCTTTTGAGTTGCCATCCTCATATGTGCCAAGTCCCTAGCAGTTCTAAATTGACAATGTTGCTTCGTTGTTTGCTTCTTCATTCGCCTGAAAGTATCTCAGGATAGTTTCCCCTACTTCTACCGAAATCAGGGTTTCTGCTCCATATAAAATAGAGAAAAGATTTTATCCTGTGCTCGATTGGCCGTTGTACGGTACGCCCATAGTACTCCTGGCAGTTCTTTGGGCCATCTGCCTTTAGCTGCTTCCAACCTCTTTTTTAGATTCTGAATAATCACTTTATTTGTTGATTCTACTTAACCGTTTGTGCCTATAAACGGTGGCCCGTTGTCTCAGGCTCTCTCTTTTGGTATCCCAAATCTACAAATTATGTATTCCCACACGAAATCTTCCACTTCGCTTTCACCGATCTTTTGATAAGGACCTGCTTCAATCCGCTTAGAAAAATAGTCAGTTAAAATCAAAAGGAATCTTACCTTACCAAGGGCCAAAGGCAATGGTCCGACGATATCCATTCCCCACTTCATAAATAGCCATGGAGACAAAACTGAGTGTAATAGTTCAGTTGGTTGATGTACAAGCGGTGCGTAGCGTTGACACTTATCACATTTTTGAACAAAAATTTTGGCATCGTGTTCCATTCGGGGCCAGTAGTATCCTGCCCTTACTAACTTGAGCACCAAGGAATCTTTGTCTGAATAATTTCCACAGATCCCTTCGTGGTCTTCTCGCATAACATAGTTCGCTTTGGAGTCTCCCAAGCATTGGGCCAGCGGGCCTTGGAAAGATTTCTTGTATAATTGGCCTCCTTTGAAGCTATATCGTGCTACTTTTGCGCGCAGCGCCCAAGATGACTTAGGTTCTTCAGGAAACTTTCCATGCTCGAGATGATCAATGATCTCATTCCTCCAGTCCCAGACCAAATTAGACGTGTTTACTTCGTAGTAGCTATCTACGTCTAGAACCGAGTGCATAAGTTGTACTGCCTTGCCAGAATCTGATCCCTTCATTCATGAGCCAAGGTTAGCTAATGTGTCTACTTTTATGTTTTCTTCCCTCGTGATATGCGTAATTGACCACTTCCGGAATCGAGCAAGCAGAGCCTAAGCCTTCACTACGTATTTATTGCATGCGCTCCTCTTTGGGTTCGAAGATCCCATAGACATGATTTACCACCAGTTGGGAGTGACATTTTATCTCTATGACCTCGGAATCTAGTCCTCGGGCTAATTGGAGTCCTACAATCAAAACTTCATACTCTGCTTCGTAGTTAGTCAATAGGACCATTCTTATGGCCTCCCTTAGAGTTTCTCCCGAAGGCGTGATTAGTACTATGCCAAGTCCAGACCCTTTTACGTTGGGAGATCCATTCGTAAATAGGGTCCAAACTCCTGATGTCGATTCTGACACTATCACAGTTTTTTGGCTACCAGAAATAACAATCCCAGACTGTAATCGGCCACAAAGTTAGCCAAAACTTGTTGTTGATACCCAATATTTCCCTATATATTTTCAAAATAACATATATGTGCATATATAAGCACCCCAAAGGGTTTTGGCATTTTTAATGATTTTGAAATCAATTTACGACCTATTTTTACATCATAAAATCCTAATAATTATTCCCAAAACTTGCCATTTTGGAAAATAATTTACTTTATTCTCATAATTACCTAAAATATAGTTGGCATGATTTTTGCATATTTTTACAAATCGTTTGTTATGTTAAAACTAAATTGCATGTAATTGCCATGCTAGCCTCTTTAAGATTTAATAGCATTTTTCTTAAATATAAATTGATCCCAATATTTTAAATTAAGGTTTACATATTATTTATTAACTCATTACCTTTAATTTTCTTTTAAAACATTTTTACTATTTTTATAAAATAATAGGGGAAAAACTGGCTATTTCAATTTTAGCCTCAATTCGTTTCAATTTTAACCACAATTCCATCTCAATCTCAGCTAATTTCAAGCCCAAATTGGACCAGCCCAATTCAAATTCAACCCGACCCCTGACCCATTAACTAAACTGTCCGTTTGTATCTTCAGATCCTGGCCGTTGATCATTTTGATCAACGACCCTCATCCCTCCTTTCCTTTTTAATTTCGAACGACCTAACCCTATCTCTCATTTCTCTTCGACCGCCGCCCTCAAACCCTCCCTTTCTCTCAAACGCTCTCTAACACTCAAAAATCCCTAGTCGTCTTCCTCGTCTTCTCCGACCAAATCTCACCGGAGTCCATGGCTTCTCAGGCCATGGACGGCCTATGCTCATCTCCCTTCACCCCCAAATCATGGTTGTTCGAGATTTCGAGGTTCGACCTCAACGATGCCCGTTCAGATCCTCCACAGATCTGAGGTCCTATGGCCTCTCCGGCTCCGTTCCGACGTGTTCGAGCCTTAAAAAAGCATAGCTATGGCTCAGACCTGTTCGAGACCAGACCCTTTCCAAGCCTTCTCGTTTCTAGGGTTTCTGAGAAACCCTAAAGTTGTTCGAGGTTCCTTTTTCTTTTATTTTCTTAGATCTGTGGTAAATCTGTGTTATACTCGAAGTTTTTAAAACTTTTCCCCAATTTTTCTTTTTTAAAAATTAGTCTGTTTCGATTTAGTGTTTTCAAAAATCTTAAAATGACTTCTGTCTCTTCTCCTTCTTCTTTTCTTTGTGTGAATCCGTATATGCCATGTTTCTTACGAGTTTTTCGCTTATGTTTTATGTTCTTTCCTCGCATGTCTTCTCCTATGTTCTTGTGTTTTGCCGTTATTACGCATGTTCTTCTGTTTTGTGTTTTGTTCTTTCTCCTACTGGGTTCTATAAGCATGCTTTATGTGTCTCCCTCGCATATCCCTATATTGTATTTTTTACTAAACTTTTGCTCCTTGCCTGCCTTCACTGAATTTTTTGTTTAAAGCCCTAAGCATGATTCTTCTACTGTTTTCCTAAACCTGTATTGCTTGTCTCTCCTGAACTTGTTTAAGCAACAAAGCTTTGCCTAAATGTATTCCCTATGTTTCAAACTTGTTGTTCTCTCTGTTTGCTTATTCTCTCATGAATTTCTGAGAGAGGCTATTGAGCATATTCTACTTGTTGTTCTTCGCCTATGTACCTGATTTGAGTCAGAAAACCCTAGTGTTGGAGGTTTTTGACAAGCTTGGCTGTGTGCTTGGGTTAAGGTTGCATTCAGAACCCTGACCCTCTTTCAAAGACTCACTTTGAGTCTATGAACCTAACTTTCCTTGCTACTCTGATTTCTTTGCTAGTGTTGCAACAACTCTCTCTTGTCTCTGTATGGTTTTTATATGACTTTCTCTTCTTTCAAAAGGCCTTTGGCCAGCCTGTGATTGATTCCGAGTCCCTTTTCAAAAGGGTATGATTGATTGTTAATGATTTTCTTCAAATTAAGTTTCTCTTCACCTTTTCTTGGTTGGATCCATTCATGCCAAGGCTCAAACCTTGATTTTTACTGGCTGTGATTGATTGCCTTCCCTTATTTAGCCCAAACCGTGTAATGTTGAACTATTTCCTTAAATGAATTTCCATGTATTTACCCCTGTTATACTGCCTTAGAAAAGATTTAAAATCAAAATCCTTTCCTTATTTGTCATGCCCGTTTGAAATCAATCCCTTGGCTGAAGGGAAATCTGTGTGATTGGCTTTCAAAATTATTTTCTTACCTTCTTCTCACTCGTCTTCTGCACTATAAAAGGGGCTACCCCTTTTGCACTTAAAACGGACATACACAAAAAAGACTTCGAACTTTTCAATACGTTCTCTACTACTACTTTCTCAACTTCTAGTATTGAGCACTCTGCTCCTCTTCTCTTTCTACTTTCTGAAACATTCTTGAGTTCTCTTTGAACTCTCAAGTATTTGCTGAAGACTCGATTTTGCTCCTGCTGACTTCTGGCTGTTTACTTGCTTTTGTTGTTCTGCTATTCTAGTACTTACAACTGGTATGTCATTCTTAGTTAAATAATGCCCGTTAACTATGTGTTTATTTCCTAGCCTGTCATGCTCTCTCTTTCACCATGTGTTTACATCTTAGTCTATTATGCTTTCTTTCCTTATGTTTCTGCAACTCTGTATGTTCTCTTCTTATGTGAATCCCTTCCCTTTACTCCTTTGTATGAGAGTACAGTTCTAGCCATGACAACACTCTGTTATTGCTGCCCATGACTTTGAACTAGGTTCTTTTGAACCCTTTACTCGAATCAATTCCCACTTCCCTTTTCCCTTTTATATGCTGAGCCTGATTTGGGTCTGGTGGTGTCCTAATCACCATCTAGACTCAGATCTGACCTCTAAGGTCTGCTCTTAACTTGTTTGGACCAAACAAATGGTCAGGGGTGTGCCAGTCAAACACCTGTGGTTGGGTATCACCATCATTTTCTATGGCTCCCCAATCCCTCTTTCACTTTGCACTCACTCCTAGCTCTAAGTTCTGCCCCTCTCTTGCAAGCCATGCTTTGGGACCCTTGAGCTCCCACTGAACTTGGATGCCTGAGGGTTGTCTATTCTGCACTGCACTATTCTAATTTTAAATGGTATCCTGAGTGTAAGCAAGGCCGGAAATCCTTGAGATTCCTTGGAACTTTGAAACACTTTGGATAAAGAGAAGGCTTTGGAAATCCGGAATTGGTTAATCACATGTTATTGGACATTAAGATTGAATTAGGCTGCTCGAATCTAGCTGTTAGTTTTTAATGTATTTATTTTCTTTCTTTTGGTCTGTAACAATTTGTATAAAGAATTTGGGGAATATAGTAAAAGGGTGTGGGAGGGGTTTTACATTCTTGCATCAGTAAGGGTAGAAACCATGCTTTAGGATTTTAATTTTTTTTAGAAATCCTGCCTATAGGATTGTTCAATATTTCTGGTTCCACATCATTTAGAGAGCATGCCTATAGGGTCAACGCTTCATTGTGCTACAAATTATATAGAAATCACGCCTATAGGATTTAACGTTCATGTGATCAATGCATATAGAAATCATGCCTATAAGGAATGCATATGCATTAGGCAAACTGTAGGGTTAATTAACACGATCATCTTTTACAAGTTCAATAACA
Source organism: Nicotiana tabacum (assembly GCF_000715075.1). Lineage (NCBI taxonomy): Eukaryota > Viridiplantae > Streptophyta > Magnoliopsida > Solanales > Solanaceae > Nicotiana > Nicotiana tabacum. The sequence continues at coordinate 21,393,874 of NC_134089.1, read as the reverse complement.
GGTTTTAAAAAATCAAGATAGATATCATGCCTATAGGATTAGCATCAAACTCGTCTGATTCGCTTAAAGTAATAATGATCTATTAACTGGTCCTTAACGTCTTAATACACCAACGATTTCAGAAGTCTTAATTCTTTGACAAAAACTCTCTTGACTCAGTATGCTTTTAAATCCCTCAAATCGGCATCTTTTTCTGAAACAGTTTCTTTCTAAACATTCTGCCTAAACGTTTTACTCAGACCCTGAAATTGTCTTTTAAAACAGTTGCGACTTACCCTTTCCTTAGATATTTCTATCTCTGAAACTCTTTCACAACCATTTCTGTGTTTTATTTTTACTGCAGTCTATACTTTCTTTTCAAAACTCCTATATTAGACTACTTTTTCCCGAAACCAGTACCCTTTAAATCACTCGCTTGAAATACCTTAATTTTTGACAATTGGATCCAAGTTTCCTAATGCAGTATTTCTATCTAAACATATGGGTTGAACCAGTCCGTTCGCTATTTAAGTTTAATTTAAAGACCAAATCAGTATATGCCAAGACATGCTAAACTAAGTGTTTGTTTGATTAAGGGGTTTACTTGAGCCTTACCTATTTGTTTTGTTCATCCTTATATTTGTTACTTTTTTTGTATGTCGCAATTAGAATTTTAACCTTTGAACTCCATATATGCCTATATCCCTTTCCTTCCCCTTTAGGATTAGAAGTCCTGATAACCCGGGACTGATAGGTTGGGACGAGTACTAGCATGCAATAAGTAAATGATACTGATCGCGTTTAAATACCTTAACGGGGTGGGAAGGGTAGATATGGATATGATGACCGATGTGCTAATATTACGTGCGACCCCTCTTCTAAGGAGTGATCGCTGGGTATTGCATTGAAGTGATCCATATTAATTATAAACTTAGGACTCCCCTCCCTTTATTTCCTTTCATCACTTCTTGTAAAACTGTTCAAATCTCTTTTTCATGAATTTCTTTCTACTTACCTTCGAAAATTTTCAACTTGGTCGCAATGTTATGTGTGAATTCTTATTTGAGCCTTGATTGTTTACTTGTAAAGTCACAATTATAACATGGCCGGGAACCACACTAGTGGATCTTGAGGGGTGCCTAACACCTTCCCCATATGATAATTTCTAGCCCTTACCCTAATCTCTGGTCTCTTCATCTCAAACCCTTCTTAAAGTGTCCTAATGCACTATAATCATTTTGTGGCGACTCTTCAACTTCTAAATCAAATTCTCGAAAGGGAATAGAGTTGTCCTCCCAATGTCGTATACCCGATTTCTGACCCCACAGTTAGAGAAAAAGGGGGCGTCGACACTTGTGACTTAATCGTAGTCCTAGGTTTATATTCTATATCAAATTCACTTATTTCGATGGCCCATTTGGCCAACCTACCCAAGAGTTTGGGCTTATGAAGGATATTCCATAGGGGAAAGGTGGTCACCACCGCTATTGGGTGACATCAGAAGTAAGGCCTTAGCTTCCGAGCGGCGACTGCGAGAGATAAGGAGAACTTCTCCAAATACGGTAAGCGAGTTTCTGCTCCCGTTAAAATTCTACTAACGTAGTAAATAGGAGATTGTGTACCTTCATCTTCACGGACTAAAACTCCGCTTACTGCTACCTCCAAAACTACTATGTAGATTAACAATTGTTTGCCTTCCTCCGGTGTTGATAGTAGTGGAGGACTTGACAAGTACCTTTTCAAATCCCTCAAAGACTGTTGGCATTCCAGAGTCCATTCGAAATTGTTCTTCCTTTTAAGTAGCGGGAAGAAAACAATGGCATTTCTCTGAAGATCGAGATATAAACCTTCTCAAAGCGGCCAATCTTCATATGAGCCTTTGAACCTCTTTTATGCTTGATAGCTGGTCTGGAATATCTTCTATGGTTTTAATTTTATCAGGGTTAACCTCAATCCCTCTTTGTGACACTAGAAATCCTAGAAACTTGCCGGAGCTGACCCCGAACGCGCACTTCTCAGGGTTAATCTTTATGTTATGCTTTCTTAGGATGTCAAAAGTTCCGTGTAAGTATTTAAGATGATGACATGCGTTCAAAGACTTAAAAAGTATATCATTTATATAAACTTCTATGGTTTTCCATATATGTTTTTCAAACATCTTATTTACGAGCCGCTGATAAGTGGCTCCGACGTTCTTTAGCCCGAAGGGCATCACATTATAGAAATATGTGGCGAAGTTAATTATGAACGAGGTTTTTTCCTGATCTTCCAGGTTCATCTTAATTTAATTATACCTAGGATTTGTCCATGCGAGCGTTCACTTCCCTCATAAATTGTATGAGCTCATTTTTTAAGGGATCTATCTCATTGTTATGACCAGAACCGCTCCCCCTGGCCCCATCGAAGCCGTCCTCACCGTTGGGTCTGTTGTTGCCGACCCTTTGCATTATTTGATTTGCGGGAGCACCAGGAGGAGCTGGATCTCACCCATTCGCTATCACGCCCCACTCCCGGATAGGCGAGGCTGGTACCCGATGCCATACTCGGCCCGAGCATATAACTCTGTAACTATAAACTCTAGAGGGGTAACCCTCAACTTAGGCCGATGAGGCCATATTCAAAATCATCTAAAAATATCGTCTTTCTCATCTGAGGGGTAAACATACCCAAAAGCTCATATATATATGTACAACTGTGTAGGCTGACGAGGCCACCATGAACATCTATTGATATACAAACTAGACAGGACTCATCTACAAGCCTCTAAAGATTACTGAACTATACCATGGTCTAGACAGGGCCTCGACCTACCCACTAAACCTTTATATATAAAATGGACTCCATGGTCTAGACCTGGTAACTCTGAGGAAGTGGAGCTTACCAACCAAGTTGATGTTTGACTCTATCTGCTGGAAGAGTCTGTCCAACTGTCAATGAAGACTTGCATGCATGAAATGCAGCATCCCCGACAAAAGGGACGACATTATGAAATAATGTACTGAGTATGTAAGGCAACAGAATATCTGAAAGCTGAAACTGAACTGATAATATAATAACTGAAAGTAACTGGGAGTCAAAGATAATTTGAAGATATGCTTACCTACTGATACTGACTCAACTCTCTTAATATAGTAAGTAAAATAGTTGTCCGGCCTTATAAGGCTCGGTATGTGCAACTGCTCTATCGTAGTAGGCTCGCTCATAGGAGGTCGACCATACTAGGCTCTGTATCTCGGTCATTCTAGGCTCGCTCAGAGGCGCTCGGCCACTGTAGGCTCAGTATATAACTCACCATATGATCATAGGTTGTTCAATAGGGGTCTGCCCATCGATTGTAGCTCGATGGTGGTGAAAATACTGTAACACTGTATATATATAGACTCTCTACACTTTTGGCTGACAGAAGACAAAACTAAACTGAATATGAAGTCCCAATAAGGGAGAATGTTGTAACTTGTGAGGCTAGGAAAATGTACATAAATTCAGAAATATGAACTTCTCTTTATGTCTCGTTATCAAACACATATAGTTACTGGATCATGCCAAAATGAAAGAAAGGTTTAGCCTTAACATACCTTAACTCTGTTGAATCCTTAATACCTTCAAGCAATTGTTCAAACAACTCAACTCAATCTACCACAACGTAAGGAGATTCAAAATCAGTGCTGAGTAAAGGCTAAGTTCGCAACTTAAACTAGTAGCTCGTTTGCGTAATTTTAGGCAGCACCTCCCCTATAACTAGGGGTGTGCATTCGATTTATCGATTCGATTTTGACCCTTATAGATAAATATTTATCGATTATCTATTTGTACATATGCTTATCGTTATTGTTTCAATAAGGTTTCGATCTTTTCGATTTCGATTTATCAATTTTTGGGGCTTATCGATTACACCAATAAGAAAATTGCTGGATTCTACGGAAAGTATATCGATATAAACACGCCTAACTAATATGGACAAAAAGAAGCTAAAATAAGACGAACATTGTTTATAACATAAAAATTATGTCAACAAGCACATGCAACAAAACTAAAGTAAGGGATCAAATGTAGGCCACCAACACTCCAACGGTATAAAAAACAAAATACATCATCACGGCTAATTCTGTTTTCCATTAATTTGAATTTCATTCCCTTGAGCTTTAAATATGATCATTCCTTAAATGTGGTATCCCTTGCTGAAAGTCCTAACTCTTAAAACTGGAAGAAATTAAGAAAAATATTAAGAACTTTGTAATACATCACATTCTTTTACAAGTATATTATTTAAAATGGAGAACTTAGGGTAAATGCATTGTAGAGTTGGAAGGCAAGTGGTGAATGTTCCTTTGTTTATGGTGAGAGTGGACTCTCAGAAGCATATTGACTTCTCCCTCACTAGTCCTTTTAGTGGTGGGCGCCGTGGAAGAGTGAAGAGAAAGAACCAAAAGGCTGCTGCCAAGAAGGCTTCAGGTGGTGATGGTGACGAGGAGGATAAAGAATAAGCGTTTGCATAAGAACCAAAAGAAAGTTGTCGATGATGGAGCTTGTGTTCGTTTTTGGAGTTTTAGTTACCAATGTAGTGCTTCCTTACATTCCTTTCTTCGATATTGTGTACCTTCAAAATAATAGGGTTAGGGACTTAGGATAAAGGAAAGGGTATTATAGAATAAGGGTATATTTGTTTTTTAGTATATCTTATCGGTTTATCGATTAACCGATAACCGAAGAGGACAAAATCGAAATTGAAATCTATAAATCGATAAGGAAAATTTCAAAATCAAAATTGAAATCGATAAATCGATAAACCGATAATAAATAATCGATTCGATTTATCGATAAACCGATTCGAATGCACACCCCTACCTATAACAAGACCCTCCTCCAATACCATATACCAAAAACACCAAGAATAAAATAATAAAAACATGTATGAATCATTTTCCAACCTTATCTCCATCACAATATATCACAAAACAGACCACACACCCTAATCACTTCATACATAATACGACAATAAAAGTAGTGTCAACAACCTAAAAATGTAAAGATGAATGATCAACCCACCATTCCATCATTATCTGGTATTTCTACACACCTTTTATCCTCAAAAACTCCATAAAACATCAGCAAAATAGACATTCAATAGCAACACGAAACAACCCACAAAACAGTCCACTATAAATCGAATAACTCGAACTCACGGCTTTCGATCACTGTCCTGTGAGTTCTAACTATTAGGAAATAAATTTATCAAACTTCCTTGATATTTAAATCTTAAATACAGAAAGTAGAAATTTTCTTAACTATGAAGTACCTTCCAAAACTCAAACTATAAAGAAAAAGAGAGGCGATATACCTATACTTATATTGTAGGGATCGTTCTAGTGTTATCGCTTCTTGATTTCGTACCCGGGATATTAATCCTCTTTGAAACCCTTGGAGAGAGCTTAAGTTAAGTTTAAGGGTGTTCTATGGTTGTGTTCCATGGATAAATGAAGAGAAAAAACGAAATAAGGATCATATATCAACTTTGGAAAAGTCAAAGAGGTGCTAGCTTGGCACCTTCTCATTGGCCCATCTTCAGATGCTTGTATCTTTTATCCAGATATTGTATGAATGAACGATTAAGAAAGTTGGAAACTAAATTCCAAGAACTTCAATTTGGTATATAATATATCTCAAAAATACCCCATATAACACACAAAATGTATTGCTCAAAAAGTTTCAGTGACACACCTACTTGTCACCTATGCAGTCTGTGCAGTCTCACAAAACGGCAAATATCTATTTACTCCAATGTCCTATCGACGAACTATTTAATGATATAGAAAATAGACTCATAAATCTTCAATTTGATATGTATGTAATCCCCTAATTCCAAGTATATTTGGAGAAAAGCTCAGCTACATTTGACCTAATTTTCAGCATATTTATGAATGTAACTTGTGATGATCTTTGCCAACTTTTGTTCCACAGCTCGCTTGACTTCAAAACATAACACAAAACTATCATAAGACAAAAATAACTCATAAATAACCTCCTTATCATTTTGAGCATACTAGTCTCATCCCAAAAGTACGTGTTATAACATTCCCAACTTGTCGACTTTCGACGAAACTTATTTTCTTCAATTGGTTTAGCTTCTAAGCCTTCCAACCCTCTTAGTACTTGCAGTCAATGATCTTAAATATTTGTAACCTCCAAGTTAATGTGATTAACTTACTTTATGTACTTTAAAAGATGATCTCATTTCTGAGCTTGTATCAATTGACTTACGACGTACTCTCACATACGAAACTATGGGATGTAACATTCGCGTTATTGGAAGCACCCGATAATGCCTGCTTCAGTTCTGTCGTTACCTTATCCTGCCGTGTAGATGGCCTAGAATGGCCTATTGTTGCTCTTGCATGACTCTTACCGCTTTGATGACGTGCTCTTTTTCAGCATCATTAGGAGTCGCTTCTCGAACATGTCGCGGGCATCGTCTTCCATGGACCGGTGTGGCCTCGTTCCCCTCGTTGCGGGTATCGCTGATTGAATCCTTTTCCCCTCATTGCGGGTGTCGCTGATTGAATCCTCATGCTGAGGGTGATTTCCTTGGGTCTCAAGGTTGTGTGTGTTATTAAGACCATTATCTGTCATTTTTATGATTTTTTGCTAAGAACAAATAGTAAAACACATTAGTAACAGAGGCAAGGACCAACTTCATTACACAACTGTCTAAGCCCCACGGTGGGCACCAAACTGTTCACCCGTAAAACGGTATAGTTGAATTTATATGTGGTTTATAGACATGTGAATTAATTTGATCCTGAAAATAATAGATGAATTAGATAAAAATGTAATACTTAGCCTTGAGATTGAGATGAAATAGTAGAAATAGTAATTCCGGAGCAAGGCTTTCGGGCACAACAACAATAATATCAAAGAACAAAAAGATAAAATTGTATTAAATTTTTAATAGAATGTAATATATGTTTGCTAGAAAATTCGTCCCCCTTACAACAATAATAGAGCTCACTTTTTATAATTGCACTTAAGGAACAAGGTCCTAGGATCAAGCTCTATTTAAGGTCAATGATGAGGGCCATTGAAGAACGTATAACGGCTTGTAAAGGACCGTATACTTAATGCTATAGAATATTCTTCACTTAATGCTACTAGGTGGTAGTCATTTATTTCATCTATGTGAGTATTACTCTCTCCGGTAACCGATGGGATCGTGGCCTTCAAATTCAATTATCTTCTATTTTCGTCTCCAGCGTCACTTCCTTATTCGATTTTTTATTGTAAACATATTTTACCTTATACATAGTTCTTAAGAAAGTATCTGATAGCATTTTACCCCTTTCTTTCTTGATAAATAGATTAGTGTAATGAAAACGGATAAAAATGGGAGTTTATATTTCTAATATATCATAGTATTTACGCATATCCAATAATGAGGATGAAAACTGTGGCAGTCGATTTCTTCTATATAACTTACTAAATGCTTGAATGGAAATGGAAACACCAAACCTCAAAAGGAAAAGTACTTCTTATCGTGTAACTATTAAAGCACAAATGGAAAATAAGGAAGACTTTTTAAGGTGGAAAGAAAGATAAAAACTTACTACAATAGTATGCCGACATCAAATCATATTAGTTTATTATGATTAAGAGCATGTTTGGTTAAACTGCCAAAAATTGTTCATTTTGAAAAGTGTCTTCTAAAAAAGTACTTTTACAAAATTGTTTGTGTTTGGCTAATTTATTTGAGTAGTGCTTTTTGCAAGCTTATTGTGTTTGAAGAAAATTTTCAAAAAGTATTTTAAGTATCAAATTATGAAAAAGGACAGTAAAGTAGGGGTGCTTATCGGGGGAATTATTACGCTTAACAGTTTAGTTTAACAGTCACCGGATTATAAATATAGTAATTCCCTAGCCATCCAATAAGACAACGAGCGGATTAGTATCAGATTACCGATTATTTGTGATGACCCAAAAGGTCATCACTTGATTTACAAGTCAATTCTGTATTACGAGGCCTTAAAAACCTCCTTTTATCTCACCTTAATTTGTGTGCGCAGTCTGGGCATATATCCGGAACGCTTTTATGTGAAAATTTGATTAAAATACTAATTTTGCCTTTAAAATTGAATTTAAGTTGACTTTGGTCAATATTTTGGGTAAACGGATCTGAACCTATAATTTGACGGTCCCGGAGGGTCCGTAGAAAAATATGGGACTTGGGCGTATGCCCGGAATTGAATTCCGAGTTCTCAATCCCGAGAAATAAATTTTTGAAGAAAATTATTTAACTGAAATTATAAGAGTTTTTGGAAATTTAAATGTATTTGAAATTTAGGGTTGTGTGCATGTTTGGTTTGGAGCTCCGAGGTCTCGGGTGAGTTTCGGATAGGCCACGGGATGTTTTTACACTTAGAAAAGTTGCAGGTTTTGCTGCTTCTGGTGCACAGACGTTTTTTGCTTCGCGTTCGCGAAGCCATTATCGCGATCACAAAAGGGAAACAGGGCTGGAGAGGATTTTACCCTATGCGAACGCGAGATCCAGGTCGTGAACGCGGAGCGTTGGGGAGTTTTCTCTACGCGAACGCGACCAGTCAACCGTGAACACGTAGCTTTAGGATGGGTTGGTCATGGAACCTAGGGAGAACTACGCGAACGCGACCCTTTTATCGCGAATGCGAAGGCAAGGCTGGGCTAAGCCTTCGCGAACGCGAAGCTTCTCCCGCGAGCGCGTAAGTCCACAACTGGCAGCTCTTCGCGAACGCGACAATGCTCACGCGAACGCGATAAACAGTGTCGCCCAGAACTTAAAATAGTAGCAAAATCAGGAATTAGCCCAATTTCATATTTTCAAAGCTAGAGAGCATTGAGGCGATTTTCAAGAGGCAAGTTCTTCCCCAAAGTATTGGTATATGATTCTAAACTTTTTTATTTCGATTTTCCTTTGCATTTCATCAATCTTCATTCAAAAATCTAGGGGTTTTATGGTAGAAATTGAATATTTGTGTAGAGTTAGGATTTTTTGAATGATTGGAATTTAGACCTCGTTTTAGGGTCGGATTTCGAAACTAATTGCATATTCGAGCTCTGGGTGAATGGGTAATCATGTTTTGGTCCGAACCTCGAGTTTTGACCAAGCGGGCCCGAGGTCAATTTTTGACTTTTTGGGGGAAATGATAGAAAACCTATAGTTAGGAATTGGGTATGAATGCTTTAGCATTTATTGATATTGTTAGATTAATTTGGGTTAGATACAAGTAAATTGGAGGCGAATTCTAAAGGGAAAGAGGTATTTGAGGCTTGAGTTAGCTGTGGAAGTTCGAGGTAAGTGTTTGGTCTAACCTTAGCTTGAGGGAATAGGTATTGTGCTTTATTTGTTATGTGCTAGTGTAGTGTACGATGTATATGTGTGATGACGAGTATCTATACGTTGGTGTCAAGCATGCCCGTCAGTCTTAAATCGTGATCGTTGTGTTTCTTAATAAGTACTATAATTATCTAAATTGTTGATTATCCATGTTGAGCAAGACGCAATAATTATCTTCTTTGTATTAGTTTATTATTTAGCATTGGCTCCAGTTGAGGTTCCTTTGTGAAATTAATTGTTGGTACAAGTTTTGTTATAGCTGATTCCCTTGCCGTGACATATTTATTTCTTATTGTTGATTCCCTTGCCGGGATGTTATTGTTGCTATTGTTTGGGTGAGGAAAGAGAGATAAAGCACGAAGGGTGATGCCGTGCACGTTCATACTTATGCATATGGTGAGGAAAGAGTGATAAAACACGAAGGGTGATGCCGTGTACATCTTCATTGATGTTGATGCATATGGTAAGGAAGAGAGATAAAGCACGAAGGGTGATGCCATGCACATTTTCTAAAAGTTATATGGTGAGGAAGAGAGATAAAGAACGAAGGGTGATGTCGTGCACATTTTCGTTACTTGATTGCATTGGTGAGGATTGAGAGTAAAAGCATGAAGGGTGATGCAGTGCACTTATTGCCTGTTTGTTATGATTTCCTGTTGCTATCGCTTCAAGTGCCTTTATTGTCTTATTCCACTATTACTGTGATTCTTTATGTTGGTATTTTCCCCATAACATGTTACCCCTCCCCCGTTACTTTTGAATTACTTCTATTACTGTTATTCTGCTAGATATTGTTTAACTGCAGGTTATTTGTTTGTTGTGTCCTAGCCTCGTCACTACTTCGCCGAGGTTAGGCTCGACACTTACTCAGTACATGGGGTCGGTTGTACTGATACTACACTCTGCACTCTTTTGTGCAGATCCCGGTACTGGAGAGTACGGACCTTAGCTAGGGGTTGCTGCATTCAGTGCATCGGAGACCCGAGGTAGTCCTGCAGGCGTCCGCAAGCCTTGGCGTCCCCTTTCTATCTTGTTTCTCTGTTCTTTTTTATTTCAAAGACAGACATGTATTTATTTTGTTCATACCCTATTTGTAGTATTCTTAGATAGTACATAAGATTGTGACACCAGTTCTGGGTGGTTTATGTTTATGGATTCGTATTGGTATTAGCTTAATCGTTAAATTTTGTTCTTCCACATTATTATTTCCGCTGTTTATAATATGTTAATTTGCAATAGTTAAGAGGTTAAAAAAATAAAAAGGGTAAATTAATCGAAATAGTTGGCTTGCCTAATTTTCACTAGTAGGTGCCATCACAACTCCCGAGGGTAAAAAATTCGGATCATGACATTATCAGACGGTTTATTGGCCAAATCAAATAAAAAATATTTGAACCCTAGTTCTTTTAGTTGGATGGCTAAGAATTAACACTTGAACTTCTGAAGTCCAATTTGGAAAGAGTCAAGGATCATCCTGATACAAACTCATATAATATATTATCTTGATCACCTTGTACTCTTTGGAAGCAGGATGAAAACGAAATTCAAAGACCAATTCTTGCACCCGAAATTCTACTGTTATAGGGAGCTCTGTACAATCACTTGGAAAAGGATTGTATACATAAAGTGCATTAATAAACAGAGGATCACATATACACAGTAGTGCGTGACACGAGCCGAATCCAATAGTACTTTATATACGTATGGGTAAAAGCATAAATATAAAAAGTTTTAATGGGTTAACAGTTTATCCGATAAGAAATTGAATAATCCGTCTCTAAACTATTAAGCCATTAATTATAAAATCTCAATCCGTTCACAACCTATTACCCCGATACCTCAATACAAATAAGCCAATAAGCCATCATTTGGTTCGGTTAAAGGTTACAGTTTAATTTTGAACAGCCCTGTACTAAAGGTTCAATATTCAATTAGTATTATGTTAAAAGTAAAAATAAATTTAAATATTTATTATAAAGTGTTTAACCAAAAAATAGAATTTCACTCAAAGTTAGAATTTAGAAGAATGCGGGTTACTGATAATCAACAGAATATGTAGAAGAAGTAATTTAGAGTAACCAGAATGTAATCAGGAGAAAAACAAGTGAATCAAAGTATATTCCGATTGTGTCTTGTCTTTACAAGTGACCAAATACCCCCTTTTATAGGTATCTTGAAAATATGTGTTTCCTCCAAATCATAATAAGGCTATTATGAATAATTAAAGACATTGAATGCTACGTTACACAATCATTGTAATCAATACAAATTCTCTAACCTATCCAGTATTTAATGCCTGTCGAATTCCGTTTCTGCGCTCTTTATTATGGTCAGATCCGTTCTTTTTGATAAATGATTTAAATAGGTACGGGCGCTGAATCCTTCACATGTCCTCCCGTGCCTCTTCCTTTGCATTTGCTCGGTTCTACTGCTGCCCGTGCCTCTTGACTAATTATAATTCTTTGACTATTTGACCAGTCCACGCGTCTAAACATATCACTTGCATATATAAATGCAATTTTTCCCAATACAGATAGGGCCCCCACTTTCCATTTATTCATCAATTGAATATTTGGGAAGTGGATTTCATTAAAACGAGAATTTTTGTCACCATTAATGCTATGAAAAAATTGACGCTTCAATTGTCACTTCCATTTAATATTTCGTACACGTATCAATTTTCCATTGGCTCTGCAGTTTTTGCAGCCTTTTCAAGGTTTTTACGGTTCCACTATTAACGAAGTGCCAGTTATCATAATTATGGTCTTTCCACCTCCACACTTTTACCTTTGGCGGTTGCTTATCGGTATAAATATAATTTTTTTCCCTTGTCTTTTATCACATAAAGCTTATTGAACACTTATTTCTCCAAATCTCTGTTGACTTCTTCCTTAGATCATTCCTCTTCGATATGTCTTCTCCAAGCCCTAACCCCGAAAGAGTTTCCATTACTGACTCCTTCCCCAATGACCCTGTTAGACACAAAAGGGAGGTAGACTTCGTAGTTTAGGATCTACTCGAGGTGGTTCGTCTATGCCTTCTTCTGGTTCTGATCCTTCCTCTAGAACCAGAGGTTCCTTTTCTCACAAATCTTCTTCTAGGGTAAAGATCATTCTGAACCTTTACGCGAACCTTTAGTAGATGAGATAGTCCCTTCAAAATTGTCTTTTTACCATGACAGGGAATCTCTTAGAAACCAGGTTTCCGCATTAGATCGTGTCGATGCTTACCCTACTCAAATTACAGAGGTTTTGACTCCTGTGGTTCGTAAGGACTCTCATTGGAGTAATAATTTTCCCCTTATTATCCCTAATCCGAATTAGAGAATTACTTCCTACTTAACTGGGTTCTCTTTTGTTTACACTTACCCTTTTACTTTAGGGTTTAGACCAGCAATCGACCCAGTCATTCTTGAATTTTGCCGTTTCTTCAATGTCTGCTTGGGTCAAATTGGCCTAATCATATGGAGGGTTGTTGCCTGTTTAAGGTATTTAGCCACTAAAGCTGAAGCTCCTTTTACTTTCCCTCACTTGATTAATCTTTACTCACCTAGGCTTTTTCGTAATGGTGTTTTTACACTAGTAGCCAAGAGTAAGAGGGTTTTGGTGAGCCCTGAAGATAACAAGGATCGTGGCTGGTATGCCCGATTTGTCGCTGCCCCACTGTTGGTTTAGTGGGTGAAGATAATGTTCCCTTTCCTGAGAAGTGAAATTTTGCATGTAGGTCTTTTATCCCTCTCGTACCTTCTTCTTTCAAGTTTATCATCTTTTCTAATTTACCCCCCCCCATTTTTTAGCAACCATGGGAGTTGTGGGTGATGTTCCTAATTTCTGTGGTTGGGTAGATAAATTGCTGAAGATCGCGCCAATGGACGGTAGATCTTGGAAAACACTTTCTAACCGCTTTGGTTGGAAGGTAAAGACTCATGGTAAGAGTTCACATTTTGTTCTTTTCGCGCCTATATTCTCTTTTATTATTTTAACTTTTATCCTTTTTTTGTTAGGATTTGCTATTCGAGGGGTTACTGCTGAAGCAGTTGCAGCCTCTCATGTCTCTTTGGGGACTCGTACTCCTTCGGGAACCGGTATCTCTTTAGAGAGAGCCCGAGAAATAGTCTTGGGTTCCTCTTCTGCGAAAAGGAAGGTTGCTGAAGAGGAAAATGAGAGTTCCGTGGTAACGAGGCCACGAGTTAGGAGACGCATCCGATGATGAAGATGAAGTTTCGGTTTCTCTTACCGAACCTGTTGAAACCACAATAATAATTCCTGATGATGACGTCACTCCCCACGATACTCGTAAGTCTATCGACCAACTTTTCGTCAGTGGATTTGGTCGTGAAGATGTCGGGCCTGTTTTAGACGAAGTAACTTTATCGTCTTTTTCATTACCTATGCCTGTGATTCCTTCTTTACCGGCCCCAGCTATTTCTGTTCCTTCTTCTACTGCTCTTACCTCTTCTCCGGATCCTCCTTTGACTATTCCCCCTCCTATAGTTCATCATACTAAAATGGGCTCTTCAAGTAGAAGTGCCGTTATGAGGCGGGTAACTATTGAAATTCCTGCTGAGAATAGCCTTTTGAGAAAGTCAGGTCAGGCGGATGTATGGCTGGAGCCTCTTATTGGCCCAATTGAAAAAGCAAAGCTGGAGAGCAACAGTTCCCTGACTTTAATGAATGATATCGTGCATGCCACTCTGAAGGTATTTTCCTTCTCTCCCCTTTTTACTTTGCAAAATTTTTCATCTTTGAGATTCTTATTTCTTCTCTTTTTTAGGCCAATCTTATCGGCACAGAATTGATGAAAAGAATTTCCCCTTTGGAGAAGATAGCACGCGACTCTCAATTGGAAGCAACCAATTGGAAGGGGCAATTTGAGAGTGCTCAGCTTGATATAGAGAGCTTACAAGAGAGCAAGAATACCTTAGAGCAGCGAGTACGGGTTTTAACTTCAGAATTTGCGGTTACGAAAGCTTCTTCACACCAAGCAGAAAAAGACATTGAGCGTCTCGAGTCCTCCTTCTCAGAGCAGCTATCTAAAGCTAGTGAAGAGATCAGAGAATTAAAGGCTCTTTTAAACCAAAAGGAAGTTTACGCTGGGGAGCTTGTGCAAAATTTGACTCAAGCACAAGAAGACCTCAGAATCTCTGCTGATAAGGTGCGTGCTTTAGAATGCTCCCACGCCTCTCTTCAAGCTTCCCACAGCTCCGCCTTGGCTGAAAATGAAGAGCTAAAAAATGAGATCGCTGCTTGGGAAAAGGATTGTGAGATCCTTGAAGAAAAATCTTCTGTTGAGGCAAGTTGGGCTTTTTTGAATTCCCGTCGTGATACCCTACTTGAAGCTAGCCAAGAAAACTTCAACCTGGAGTTGGAGTTAGCTAAAATCAACGAAACCATTGAAAAGGCTTAACAAACTCAGGACTTCCCTTCTCCCGTGGATGAAGTTCCCGTGGCTGAAGCTCTCATGAATGTTGAAGCTGATACGGGTATCATGACTATTTTAAACCCGATCGAGCTATTTGCTGCAAGCCAAGTTGAAACCGCACCTGCTGATGCTCCTGCCCAAATTGAGCCTGCTGCTATTGACGTTCCTGCCTCAATACCACAAACTTCTCAGTGATCAGTTTTAATCATTCAAATGATTTTGTTTTTGTTTTGATTTTGGAAGATTGTAATCAAACCCTTAACTTCATTTGAGGGTTGATTTTAGAAACGTCAGTCCCCAAGTCTTTTAATGGGGCAATCTAAACAATTTTGTAGTTTTATGACTAAGTTCGAACTTAGTCTTAGATTTTTTTTACATATTAATAAGTTTTTTATCTTAAACTTCTGCTTGCTTTATTCTCGCCTTTATTTTTAAGGACTTACAGAATAATTTGCATTTTTGTTTTTCGAAAAATGCTTCTGCTAACCTCATGATTAATTTAAACATGAGTTTTATAAAAGAGAGACCTTTTATATTCCAATATTTAATGAAGAAGACGTCTCAACTTCATAATGATATTATCATACAACAAAAGAAATAGGAATACACATGTTTCTCTGAAATAACTTTGACAAGATTTTATTTTTGAACCTTGTCTAGTTCCGAATAAAAATTTACATGTATTTGAATTACATCTATAACTTTCTCGTAACTATTTTTCTTTTAACAGATTCAAAAGAAGAATAATAGACATGAGGTTTTTCCTTATAACCCATTTTAGTACATAGACTTTGCCCTAACTATAATGAGGTTGACCTTAGCTCGTGGCTTTATGACTTTTACTCTGTACTTGATTCTTAAAGGCTTGATTTTTCCTTAATCTGCTTTGCCTTCTTTATTCATATGTCCGTGTATATTATGTAGTCCCCTAAGTGTTTGAGTGTTGAAGTATGAAGCCTCGAGTACTTGATAGTTTCTCTCGTTTGGTCCTTTTCCTGAAAAGGAAAAAACATACGGGACTCAGAGGGACGATTATAGATGAAGACTGCATAACCCGTTTGCATTTCTATCAGAATAATTATAACCTTAGGCCAGGAATTTTAGGTTACTCCATGTGCCTTACAGGTCATGACTCATCATTTAGTACGAGTTAGCGTTTTGCCTATCATCTAAAATTGTTAGTAAAATTTTAACAATTCAAAAATGAAATTTAAAATGGTTATACCTGACCGTGGGTTTTCCTTAGAAATAGTATCTCTTTAAATGAACAGCGTTCCAATGCGAAGGTAGTATCTTGCCATCCATTGTCTCCAGTTCATATGCTCCTTTTCCTGCAACATCACGCACTCTGTAGGGTCCTTCCCATGTTGGACTTAATTTCCTTGTGTTAGCTACCTTTGTAGACTGAAAAATCTTTTTAAGCACGAAGTCCCCAATTTTGAAGAACATGAGGCGTGCTTTTCTATTGTAGTATTGTTCTATGACTTGCTTTTATGCTACCATTCTTATTAAAGCAGCTTCTCTCCGCCCCTCGAGTAAATTTAGGTTGACCCGCATCTCCTCGTCATTAGATTCTTGTGTCTCCTGTGTGAACCGTGTACTTGGTTCCCCTATCTCAACTGGAATTAAAGCCTCAACTCCATAAACCAATGAGAACGGTGTTTCTCCTGTACTTGTTTTTGCAGTTGTGCGATATGCCCATAAAACTCCAGGTAACACTTCAGGCCAGTTTCCTTTTGATTCCTCTAGTTGTTTCTTTAAATTGTTGATAATGACTTTGTTCGTTGATTCTGCCTGTCCATTACTCACCGGATTATAGGGTGTTGACGTAATCCTTTTAATTTGCCAGCTTTGAAAAAATTCCATGATCTAAGCTCCAATAAACCGAGGACCATTATCACATATGATCTCCTTTGGTACGCCAAATCGACATATGATATTCCGCCAAATAAAGTCTCTGACTTCCTTTTCTCGCACTTGTTTGAATGCACCTACCTCTACCCATTTAGTAAAATAATCAGTGAGAACAAGCAAAAATTTTACCTGTCCTTTTGCTTGCGGTAATGGACCTACGATATCCATTCCGCATTTCATAAATGGCCATGGCGTAATGACCGGATGTGATAATTCCGAAGGTTTATGCATATTGTTACCGTACCTTTGGCATTTATCGCATTTGGCCACGAAACTTTCTGCCTCCTCTTCCATTTTAGGCTAGTAATAACCTGCCCTAATTAAGGTTCTTACTAGTGATCTTCCACCTGCGTCATTCCCGTAATGACCCTCGTGTATTTCTCTCATTACATACTCTGTTTGCGAAGGTCCAAGGCATCTTGCTAAGAGTCCACCAAACATTTTACGATATAGATTGCCTTGTTTTAAGCAATACCGAGCGGCCTGCCTTCGAAGCGCATAAGCCTTTTTCTTGTCATCAGGGACGGTTCCATACTGCAAAAAAGCAACAATTTCGTTCCTCCAATCCCAGGTTAAGTTATTAAAATTTACCTCATTCTCATCGGGATCAAGAACTAAATGAAATAGATGTATCACTGAGGCATTTGCATCGTTTGCCACGTCGGCCGTAGATGCGAGATTTGCTAGGGCGTTTGCTTCAAGATTTTCGTCCCTGGGTATTTGTCTAATTTTCCAATCTTGAAATTGTTTTATCAATTCCCGTACCTTTTCCAAGTACTGTTGCATCCTTGCTTCCTTGGCTATATAAGTCCCCAACATTTGATTAACTACGAGTTGTGAATCACTCTTGATTATAATCTGATTTATGCCAAGTTCCCGTGCAAGTTCTAAACCTGCAATCATAGCCTCATATTCTGCCTCATTGTTAGTTATGGAATGACATTTAATAGCTTGCCGAATGGTTTCACCCGTAGGTGGTACCAATACTACCTCCAAACCTGCTCCTCTCATGTTAGATGAGCCATAAGTGAATAAAGTCTAAGTTCCTGGGTTAGCTCTATTAAACACCTGTAATTCTTTTTCTGCTTCTAACTGTATTCCCTAACTAAAATCAGCCACGAAATCAGCTAATACTTGTGATTTTATAGCAGTTCTAGGTTGGTATGCAACTTCGTATTTACTTAACTCTATTGCCCACTTAGCTAACCTACCTGATAACTCATGCTTATGTAATATGTTACGTAAAGGGTAGGTTTTTCCCCTAACGATAGGATGACACTGAAAGTAAGGTCTTAACTTTCTAGATGTCATGATTAAGGCAAGTGCAAGTTTTTCTAACTGAGGATACCTCGTCTCTGCATCTAACAAAGATTTACTTATGTAATAGATAGGTGATTGCTTACCTTGCTCTTCTCGGACCAAAACAACACTTACCGCCACCTCCGAAACAACAAGGTAGAGGAGTAGCTTTTCCCCAGCCTTTGGTTTTGCCAACAAAGGTGGATTTGGTAAGTACGTTTTCAAATTCCTAAGTGCTTGTTGACATTCCTCATTCCATTCAAAATGATCATGCTTCTTAAGGGCTGAGAAGAATTCAAAACACTTCTCTGATGATTTAGAGATAAATCTTTCCAAGGCCGCAATTCTCCTTGTTAATCTTTAAACTTCTTTATTGTTTGATAGTATGTCAGAGATTTCCTTAATGGCTTTAATCTGTGCAGGATTTACTTCAATTCCACGGTTAGAAACAAGAAAACCTAAAAACTTGCATGATGCAACGCCAAATGCACATTTTCGGGATTTAACTTCATATTAAATTTGCGCAAAATTGAAAATGTGTCAGATAAGTGTGATATGTGATTTTTTGAGTTCTGAGTTTTAACAAGCATATCATCTATATATACCTCCATTGTCTTTCCTAAATATTTCTGAAACATTTTGGTAACTAACCTCTGATACGTTGCACCTGCGTTCTTTAGACCAAAGGGCATTACTTTATAACAATAAATCCCCCTGTCTGTTATGAATGAAGTTTTTTCTTCATCTGTCGGATCCATTTTAATCTGATTATACCCTAAATATGCATCTAAAAAACTTAACAATTCGTGACCTACAGTTGCATCAATCAATTGATCTATGTGTGGTAATCTTTAAGGCAGGCTTTGTTAAGATCTGAATAATCTACACAAACTCGCCACTTACCGTTTTTCTTTGGAACCACAACAGTATCGGCTAACCAGTTAGGATATTTTACCTCTCGAATGGAACCAATTTTTAGCAATTTTTGGACTTCTTCTTGAATCACCTGATTTTTGAAAGTTCCCTGCTTCCTTTTCTTTTGCTTCATAGGAGGATATGACAGATCTTCATTTAGTTTATGAGTCATCACCTCTGGTGGTATTCCTGTCATGTCGGAGTGGGACCAAGCAAAGCAGTCTATGTTAGTTTTCAAAAATTCAATTAACTTACATTTCATTCCTTGATCAAGATTAGCTTCGACATAGACTTTTTATTAGGCCATTGAGCGAATAACACAACAGGTTCTAATTCCTCTATTGTTGTTTTAATATCTTCATTCTCTTCTGGTTCTTGAATGGTATCAGGCCTTGAGTCTACACCTGTTCGCGCTTGTTCAGTTGAGGTTTGTGTTGTGATGTCCTCAACTGCCTTTTGTGATTGCTATTTGCCTCCACTTCTCGTGCTTGTATTTGCAATGGAGTTAATAGCCATGGACGTATGTTGATCTCCGCAAATTTGACAAATTCCCCATGGCGATGGAAATTTGATAACTTGATGCAAGGTTGAAGGAACAACATCCATTTCATGGATCCATGGTCTCCCCAGAATCATGTTGTAAGTCATATCCATGTCTACTACCTGGAACTTTATATCTTTGATGACCCCTTCAGCAAAAGTGGTGAGTGTTACCTCTCCTTTTGTGACGACACTGAAATTATCAAATCCAGATAGAGTATGCACCTTTGGTATTACTCCATCTTCAGCTTGCATCTCACGTAGCACTCTTAGCAAAATAATGTTCACGGAACTACCTGGATCAATCAAAACTCGTTTCACATTAGTATCATACACAATTAAAGATATTACCAGTGCATCGTTATGAGGGATTAATACGCCATCTGTATTTGCATTATTGAATGTAATATTGCCTTCTTCTAGAACATGCCGCACCTGTTTCCCTTGGGTAATAGTTACTTTGGAAGTTTTGTTAGCTGCAGTATATGACATACCATTGATGTCTTCACCCCCACTTATAGCGTTAATAGTTATTTTGGGAGAAAGTGGTTTTGGAGGCTCCTGCCTATTCTTCATGTAAGCTTGCTTGCCTTTCTCGCTGAACAACTCTGTAAGATATCCTTGTTTTAATAAATGATCAACTTCACTTTGTAAAAATCTGCAATCTACTGTTTTATGCCCGTGATCATTATGGAACTCGCACCAATGGTCAGGGTTGCGCCTGTTTGGATTCGATCTCATTTCCTTTGGCCATCGAACCTTATCTCCCATGCTTTTCAAAACAGCTACGAGCTCGGAGGTGCTGGCGTTGAAGTTGTAACCTCCGAATCTCGCTTTTAAATTTCTATCATCATCCCGTGACTAATAGTTGTTTCGCTCGTTCCTAAATCTTGATGAAGAACCTGATTCTCTGTTTCTTGATCTGTGATCATGCCTTTGATTATCCTGTTTTGACCGCGAGTCTTTCCCCGCAGGTCCCATATAGGG
Source organism: Nicotiana tabacum (assembly GCF_000715075.1). NCBI lineage: Eukaryota > Viridiplantae > Streptophyta > Magnoliopsida > Solanales > Solanaceae > Nicotiana > Nicotiana tabacum. The sequence goes on along the minus strand of NC_134089.1, from coordinate 21,373,458 downwards.
CCCGTACCTGTTTTTACTAGATCTTTTTTCGTTCTCTGCACGTCTTAGACGTATACTTTCTTCTTTTTGAGATCGGGGAACAATATCTTCTTCAATCCTCAACTTCGTACTATACCTGTTATAAACATCATTCCACGTTGTATCTGGGAATTCTCGAAGGTTTTACTTGAATCTCCTCATAGCTTCCGATCTTTTTTCATTCAAATTGCTTGTGAAAGTTATAGCTGCCCAGTTATCAGGTACACGCGGCAATGCCATTCTTTCGCATTGAAATCTGTCCACGAATTCTCTAAGCAATTTTGAATCTCTTTGCTTAATTTTGAAAATATCCTCCATTCTTTTTTCCACTTTTTGGGCTCCCGTGTGTGCTTTGATGAAAGAATCTGCAAGCTCAGCAATGTAAGCACGTGATTTTTGACCCTCCCCGAGAATTTTCACATTTTTAGCGTGAATATGTGAAATTGGGTCTAATATAGCCATTTTAACTATTTTTACTTTATTTCGTTGCAAAAAGAAAAAATCACAAAAAAATACATATATAAATTTTAGTTTATGCATTTCTCATAAACGTGGAAAAAATACAAAAATTGTACTTTATTTTGGTACTTTATATAATTTCGAAAAGATTACAAAAAATATAATTCTATTAAGGTTTTGTAGTCATTTTAATTCGGAAAAAATGCAAAATATTACTTTATATTTTATCTTTATATAAAAACAAAAATTACAAAAAAAAATAGTTTTATTAATATTTTGTAGCTATTTTAAATCTTGAAAAATATTAAGAAAATAATAATATAGTTTTGTTTTAAATAATTAGTCTTATTTTAGTAGCTATTTTGCTTATATAGGACTGGTTAAGCAACGTCGTGTTCCTATTTCTCGGGTCCGGGCAAAAGAATAATATTCGGGTTCAAACTACCCGGTTTTAGGCCTAATTTCGGACCTAGCCCATAATAAACCGAGTCCAGGACACATGGGGAACCCCACCACGCGTGGGGGATACAAGTCTCGAACCCCACCACGGGTGGGCTCATTTCCCTGGGCAAAGCCATGTCAAATACACGGACAAACATTTGGAGAAGGGGGACTTTGGAATTTTTTGGAGAAAAAGTACTGTTCACGCTTCTTCTTCTTAAAGAAGAAGAAGCAGAAACCCTCAGGAAAAAACCACCATTTCCGACTTCTTCAAGTCAAACGAACCACCCTCCTCCTCCCAGCTCCACCATCATCACTAACCAGTCGACGAGCAAACAGACCCTTCCACTGTCATCGTCGGACCCATCACCTTCCCCTCGTCGACCACCGGCGTACACTACCCTACTCCAAAACCCTCACGTAAAACCAAAATTTTCGACTTCTTCAAGTCAAACGACCCCCCACGCACAGCCCGAACAAAACCCAGCACTTCCGCCATTGTTAGTCCAACAAGCAGTCGTTGTTGCGCTTCCAAGCGACGCACAGCTGCTCCTTCCTCGCGTCCAAACGACCCCTTTTTCTGCTTCATCCTCCTCGCGTCGACGCCGTTCAAACGCCCGTCAGCAGCCCTCTCACGTCGACCTTACTGTTGTCGACGTTGTTTCATCTTTCGCGAGCAGCTGTGGTTTGCTGCGAGCCTGCTTGGCCGAGCATTCTGTTTTCCGTCGAGGTTGACTTTGGTTCGTCGAGGTCCGGTACGTTGAGCTTGACGTCGAGGTTCCGTCGTTCCGTCATTGGAGAGGTTTCCGATAGTTGTCGGGACAGTTTGGTTGTTGTTCTTGCTTCAAACAGGTGCATACACATTTCCAAACTTGTTATATTTGCTTAAATGGAATGAAATGATATGGATTTCCTATGCACTGTTTGTGTATCGGATTTGTTGAATATCGGATTTCCTATTCTGAAAGGTGTTAATTGCTTAGTTTGTCTTAATAGTTGTTTATACATGTGGTAGTAATGTTAAAATTTTAGTAGCAATTTTAATTCCGCAGAAAAAAAACCGCTTCATCAAATGAGTTCAATTTATAACCCATGATCTCGTGAAGTAGCGAAAAACGTAGTTATTTTAGTCTTGGCCTTTTTCTAAAAGAAAAAAAAAAGAGGAATAAATAAATAAATAAATAGAAAACGAGACTAGCTTCGCCAAATAAAAATGTACAGATTGCGAAGCCCTCACAAAATATATGTATGAAATATTTAGATTCCGGGACGGGTCGTTTAGCAAATCTCACGGCCCTACCCCAAAAATAATAATGCGCTAGTTGCTTTAGGCGCGCCTTTAATGATATTATCTCCCTAACTCGGGTGCACATTTATGTGACCCAAATCCAAATCTCAGCGAAATCGAAATGTGTCTCTAATCACGGGTACATTGACTGTGACGTGGTCTGAGATGCATTTCCATGACGTTGCAAATTCATTTTTAAAATAATAAATGGGACGAGCCTCGACAAACAAAAAATGCAAATTGCGGGGCCCTCAGTAAATACTTGTTTTAAATTTACTTAGAATTCAGGAGGGCCGCTTAGCGAATTTCGTGGCCTTTCCAAAATAATAACACGATAGTCTCTTTAGGCGCGTGTTTAATAATCTACTTTCTTAAACTTGGGTGTGCATTTCATGCGACCCAAATCGAAATCCCAAAACGTCAAATAAAATATGTTCCGGATTGTGGGTGCATTTCATGTGACGCAGTCCAGAGACATGTTTTAAGCGATGTTCACATTCCTTAAAATAATGATAATAAAGCAGTAAAAGATAAAATTTGCACGTGGTTCATAATTGTATTTAAAATCAGATAAATAAGCCGAATATAACAGTTGAGCGACCGTGCTAGAACCACGGAACTCGGGAATGCCTAACACCTTCTCCCGGGTTAACAGAATTCCTTATCCGGATTTCTGGTACGCAGACTGTAATATGGAGTCATTCACTTCCTCGATTCGGGATTAAAATTGGTGACTTGGGACACCCTAAATCTTCCAAGTGGCGACTCTGAAATAATTAAACCAATCCCGTTTAGATTGTCCTTTAATTGGAAATGCCTACCCATGCGCCCTCGCGGGTGCGGAAAAAGGAGGTGTGACAACTCTGGCGACTCCACTGGGGACTAGACCCAGAACCACTGGTTCAGGGTTAAGAATTCGAGCTTAAAATAATTGTTATTATTTGGCTTTATCTATTGTCTGGTTTTTACATGTTTGAGCCTAATGTGTTAAATGCTGCTTTTACCGCCTTTGATATTATTTGAACTGTATATAAACTGTGCCGAAACCCATATCCTTTCTGAGTCTTCTAAATCATGAAGAAGGGTGTACTTCGTACGACTTCTTTTCTGTATAGTGTCAAATCCCAATTTAGAACGAGGTTCGGACAAGTTGCTAAGCCGGTGAAGCTTCTGTATTCCCGGTACACTGCCCCTCGGCTCGAGCTGTCCGCTCGGGTAAGCCAGGTCTAGAACAAACACCCAGGTTCTGAACCTAGTATAACAAAGCCACATGCCGGATCCCTAGTAGGAACGTTTATTTGCATCATGTGCATTTGACTTAGGGGACTCAACACAGGGGTTGGGTCCGTCTAGGACAAGCAACCTGAAAATAATAGACCAGCTTTTGGCATCCTATGTGCTACATGTTGTATTTAGTCAAGGGCGAATGGGTCATTTGGTCATTTCCAGCATGGTGTTATTTTAATCAAAGCATGGGGAACATTTGTGGAATCCAAGGAGCCTTGGAATTCCCTATGTCCCCCACGCTTCATTTTTGGGAAAAGCACATGGGGAACATTTGCGGAATCCAAGAAGTCTTGAAATTCCCTATGTCCCCCATGCCACATTTTTGAAAATATAATAAATATAAAAAATAAAATATATATGTATATATATAAAAAAAAAATTGAAAATTCGAAAAAAAAGATTGTGTATGTTTTCATCATCATCCACAAATTAGAAAATAGTGGAAAATAGGAGAAAATAACAGTGTAGAGATATAACTACTTATTGTTAGAAAAAAAAAAACAAATGTCCAAGTAGTGTCGAAACTCTGCCGAAATTTTGAGGATATAAAATAAAAAAATATATGTCTTATTAGTTTGTTTTATTAAAGCAAAGGAAAAGTAGAAAAAATAATCATTGTTTTGTCTTATTTTTTTCTTTTTTAAAAAAAAAACATTAATAGAAAAGAAAATAGTTTGTCTTGCCATAAAAATGAAAAAAGAGTCTTGTTTTTAAAATTTGTGTTATTTATTTGTTTATGAAAATGACAAAATTAAAATAATCCAAAAATATTTTCTCCATTATTGACTTCTTTAGGAAGTCTTTCTAATTGTTTTCAAAAAATAATATAATATATATATAAAAAAAAAATAATAAACAGATCCGAAAATATTTTGATTCTTTTTTCAAAATTGAAAAGAAAATTCAAAATTCAAAAAAAAAACATTTTGAGAAGCATTTCTTTTATTAAAAGCAAAATTCCGAAAAATATTTTCTTCTTCTTCTTTAGAATAAAGAAAAAAAAGAGCAAATGAAAATTCAAAAATATATCTTAGAAGTGTTTCTTGTAAAAAGAAAATCAATCAAAAAATGTTTCCTTTCTTCTTTTAAAAGTAGTTCTTTTGCCCGAACTACGCGGGTTTGATTCTCACCGGATGCGAGATACGTAGGCAACCCTCATAGGGTCCAACCCCACCATTTTGCTAAAAAGCCAAAAACAAACAAATAATAATCATAAAAAAAAATATATGTGTCAAATTTTAATTTTTGTCATAAAGAAGTCGGGTGACGCTGTTTTATCAAGACATAGCCGAATGTTCCCGAAAGGGACGCCGGAAGGCTGACTTTGCATAAACAGCCACATTTGGGTCATTTTTTAAGATTTGGTCCGATTGACCCACACAGCCTTAAAAATCTTCGTCCCCGAGACGTTGACAGGCCGTGTTTGCAGTATTGGGTTTCCTATTTTCGAAAAACAATAAAAGAGTCATAACTAAGTCAGGAGATGCTGTTTGTCATAAATAGCCGAATGTTCCCGAAAGGGACGCCGGAAGGCTGACTTTGCATAAACGGCCACCTTTTGGGTCATGTCTAGGAGTTTGGTCCAGTTGACCCACACAGCCTTAAAAGCTTCGTCCCCGAGACGCTGAAGGGCCGTGTTTTGCAACACCAAGTTTTTATTATAATTTGAAAAAAAAGAGTCGACGGTCAGGTGAATACCGTTCAAATTTTGTCATAATAAGTCGAGCCAGCTTCGGCCGCGACTTAAACCGTTCTTGCCGAAATAGCCTTAGAGTATCTTTCAGTTGTCGAAAGGTTATTTTCGTAAAAGAATGGACAAGTTTGTAAAATGTCAAAATAATCCTCCCCGGCCTCAAAATTCATGTGAAAATTGGAAGGGGCCACATTTGCAAAAATAACTGTTTGGTTGCATTTGTCGAACAGAGAAAGGGAGCTAGCCTTTTGTTTTTGAGTTTATAAATCTCTTGATTAGAATAATGTGGGTTGCCTGAGTTTCAAGTTTGTAGGTCATCTTCAAACCTTTGAAACTCAGTTTGTTCTAATATGAAAATTGAAAAATGTTTACTGTTGTTTATCTTTTATTGGTCCGAACTACGCAAGGTCTGATTCATGCGGAGACATGATACGTTGGCAATCTCCATAAGATTCGACCACCACTAAATAAAAATAAAAAATAATAAAAATAATAATAATAACAATAAAAAAAAGAATAAATAAATAAAGGAAAGTGTGGGAAATTTTCAGAGGGGCACAATTGTCTGACTGCTTAGGTGCATTGTATCTCTAATATATGATTGTCTGTCAAATGCCCTAACACTAACGTTGATGGCTTCCCTTTGCTTTGTTCATATATAGAAAAGTGGTTGGTTGTGGTAACTCCTCCCTGCAAAGCAGAATCAAAGGACAATGGCTCAGAACCGCAGAACCGAGCGGGTCGGTACTGATGACCGACAACAGTTGATCGAACGGAACAGCGGGTTGGTAGAAGAAGTGAGAATGCTAAGACAGCATGTGGCAGACATGTATCAGGCATGGATAACGGGAAAAGCACCACCCCCTCCACCGCCAAGTCTCTTGAGCTCGGTCATTTCCCAAGCACCCAACACCATAATGGAAGATCCCCCATACTCTCCATCCCAACCCACTTATGGCAGCTTTCCCAGCTACCCGAGTAGCTCCATCACTCCTCAATGCTTCTCCGCTCCCCAACACCACTTCTTTCCCCGCCATACTTCACTTTCCAGGCACCCGGCTCCACAAAATGCCTACCCACCTACACAAGCCTACCAAAAGCCACCTGGATCAGGTTTCCGGCCCTGTCAACATGCAAGAATGAAGAGGTTGCTGAAACGAGGAAAGGCTCTCACCCCCATCGGGGTATCTTATGCCAGTCTGTTTGAAAGGCTAAGGCATGCTGGTTCGATTGAGCCACTCCCCGCATGTACTATAAATCCACTTGCAAGGAGCTTTGATCCGACATCATGATGCGCCTACCACTCCAATGTCATAGGGCACAACATTGAGAGCTGTCATAGTTGGAGAAGGGAAGTAGAGAAAATGATCCGAGAAGGGCGGGCTGCGATTAATAACAGTGACATGGAGCACTCGAACCTCCTCGAGAACTTGCCTACGGAGGTTGATGAGGTTGAAACTGGTAATATTGATGCAAAGCTCAGTGGCTAAAATGCCAATTTTGATAAAGTGGGAGGACGTTTTGTTCCTTGGTCAGCAAGAGAGAAGCTTGTGGTGGCTCATTTTGTTGTCATTTCTGTTGTTCGGATTATTAAGGTTATGAGTCGGATGTTGTCTTATCCAGTTTGTTTTTAGGATTTTGTTCGGGATTGTTTTGTTTGTTTTGTTATTTAAACCATTTCACCGGTAGTCTAAAACAAAGTCCGGTCTTTTATTATTTCCAGTCATCTTTTGTTTAGTCCTTTTTACCATTTTTGTTCAATGCCGATTCTAGGGACATGACATGCGCACCCAGTTTGGGCCTAATCTTAAAAGTTAATCATAAAACCCTGGAAAGGCGATTCAGACCATTTAAAGGAAATAAGGACGGTTGAGATTATTCAGAGCTCGAGTCATGTGGAACTGGGGCAAGTTAAACACAAAGAAAACCGTTAAAGAAAGATTCGCCTAAATTGGCATGAGGGTCGTTCATAATAATGAGAATGAGAGTGTCGCCCAACGGTGCTTTAGAAGTGACAAATGAACAAACATATGATTGAATATAATTGTCAAGTCCAGCACCATCGGAAGAAACTATAAATCTATTGTTTGATTGTGTTGTTTGCACTTGGCATGTTTTGAAAACTGGAATGACGAATGCATTTTGTTCTGCTACCCAAATACTTTATCCTTCGTTAACCCCTTTTGAGCCTTATTTATTTTCTTTCATACCCCTCGTTCGGAATCAGTAGCAGCGAAAAAGAAGAAAAAAAAAAGAAAAAGAGAAAGAAAGAAAACAACAAAACGAAAAAAGAGAGAAAAAAAGAGAAAAAGAAAAGAAAGGAAAATGATAACAAAGAAAAAAAGTCAAATGAAACAGAGGAATTGGGAACTACGTTTGACCTGATTCCTCAAAGAGGATACGTAGGCGCTTCACGGCTCGGTCATAGTTTTGAAAAATGAAAAAAAAAATGAAAAAAAAATGAAAATAAATAAATAAAAAAATCAGTTAGGATATCCCCAAGCAAGAAACTGGGGCAAATGTTGCGTTTATTGTGAATAAATCTAATTCCGAAGGTTGTAACTAATAACCCAAAATTAATGCATTTTTGAGCCTTTAATACCCTTTCTTTCTAGCTCTATCCAAAACCCACATTACGGTCCAAAGAAAGACCTTCTGATCAATCTTCGAAAGATGCCAAGTCAGACAAATGAGAGTCTCACCGGTGAGCATAACATTCTATTCCACAACAGAAAGGACTCTGATCCCCAGCGGAAAGAGTCATACCGGCGACACTCCAAACCCCCAGCTGGAAAGTGATACAAATGAGAGAGTCTTATCGGTGAAAACCTTCACAGGCACCATAAGGCGATGAAAGTTGAGAGAAAACCCAAAATGAGAGAGGCTTGATAGTGAAAACCCTTCGGGCACTACAAGTCGAATAAGATTGGGAATCAGATGGGGAATCGCTAATTGAAGATCTTGAAAGATGATTGACGGTAGAGGATAGGCCACATACGCATGTCATGGCCATTAGAGTCGGTATCTGCGTTTGATAGATTTTTATTTATAGTTTCTTTTGTAAAAGAGTTGCGTTTCATTTGTGTTTTATTTTGTTTCTTTTATCTTTCTCCTTTCATAGAAAGTTCCCCAATAGAGTCTGTAGGGCCAGAACAAGTATGAAATGACTTCAAATATGCCATCAGCTTTTCAAGATAAGATCTGACTAGTACATCCAAATGGTATAGTCAGCAAGGAATAAGCATGAGGCTAGTGTTATTAAAGATATCCCCAGCAAAAGGGAATTGACAAAAGGATTGACAAGCGTCAAGAGTGATATCCTTGCCAAAACCAAGGTTATAAACCTCAAAGACAAGGCCCGTGAACAAAGCAAGGAGAGCAGTGAGCATGATTTGGCGAAATTCATACTAGACTAAAAGGTCGGGGAAATGCCAGTTTCCATGCTATGTCACAAAAGAAGAGGGATATCCCCCAGCAGGAAGGGATTATCCCCAGCACATAATATCATCCCCAACAGGTTGTGGAGCGCAGAGCAAGGAAGGAGAAAGGGAAAGCCCTCCCAGTAAGAGTATCACAACCAACCACCATGTTTTAAACTAACAAATTTTGTTTGATTTGAAACAGGTAAAGGAAATGGCATTGATGCAGAAATGCATGCCACAAGGGATATTATCAAACTGGGGCAGAAAATTTTCCTTCCATTTAGAAAATTTTCTGGAAGTCAGGTACCCCCAGCTGATAACATTTTACCCCCCAACAGGTAAGTAAATCAAGGGAGGTATTCTTCAAGTCTTAAAGATATTTTGGGTTCATCCGCCCTCAAATAGGATATGTCGGGTTCATCCGCCCTCAAATAGGATATGTCGGGTTCATCCGCCCTCAAATAGGATATGTCGGGTTCATCCGCCCTCAAATAGGATATGTCGGGTTCATCCGCCCTCAAATAGGATATGTTGGGTTCATCCGCCCTCAAATAGGATATGTCGGGTTCATCCGCCCTCAAATAGGATATGTCGGGTTCATCCGCCCTCAAATAGGATATGTCGGGTTCATCCGCCCTCAAATAGGATATGTTGGGTTCATCCGCCCTCAAATAGGATATGTTGGGTTCATCCGCCCTCAAATAGGATATGTCGGGTTCATCCGCCCTCAAATAGGATATGTTGGGTTCATCCGCCCTCAAATAGGATATGTCGGGTTCATCCGCCCTCAAATAGGATATGTCGGGTTCATCCGCCCTCAAATAGGATATGTCGGGTTCATCCGCCCTCAAATAGGATATGTCGGGTTCATCCGCCCTCAAATAGGATATGTTGGGTTCATCCGCCCTCAAATAGGATATGTTGGGTTCATCCGCCCTCAAATAGGATATGTTGGGTTCATCCGCCCTCAAATAGGATATGTTGGGTTCATCCGCCCTCAAATAGGATATGTTGGGTTCATCCGCCCTCAAATAGGATATGTTGGGTTCATCCGCCCTCAAATAGGATATGTTGGGTTCATCCGCCCTCAAATAGGATATGTTGGGTTCATCCGCCCTCAAATAGGATATGTTGGGTTCATCCGCCCTCAAATAGGATAGGTTAGGTTCATCCGCCCTCAAATAGGATATGTCGGGTTCATCCGCCCTCAAATAGGATAGGTTGGGTTCATCCGCCCTCAAATAGGATATGTCGGGTTCATCCGCCCTCAAATAGGATATGTCGGGTTCATCCGCCCTCAAATAGGATAGGTTGGGTTCATCCGCCCTCAAATAGGATATGTCGGGTTCATCCGCCCTCAAATAGGATATGTCGGGTTCATCCGCCCTCAAATAGGATATGTCGGGTTCATCCGCCCTCAAATAGGATATGTCGGGTTCATCCGCCCTCAAATAGGATATGTCGGGTTCATCCGCCCTCAAATAGGATATGTCGGGTTCATCCGCCCTCAAATAGGATATGTTGGGTTCATCCGCCCTCAAATAGGATATGTTGGGTTCATCCGCCCTCAAATAGGATATGTTGGGTTCATCCGCCCTCAAATAGGATATGTTGGGTTCATCCGCCCTCAAATAGGATATGTTGGGTTCATCCGCCCTCAAATAGGATATGTCGGGTTCATCCGCCCTCAAATAGGATATGTCGGGTTCATCCGCCCTCAAATAGGATATGTCGGGTTCATCCGCCCTCAAATAGGATAGGTTGGGTTCATCCGCCCTCAAATAGGATATGTCGGGTTCATCCGCCCTCAAATAGGATATGTCGGGTTCATCCGCCCTCAAATAGGATATGTCGGGTTCATCCGCCCTCAAATAGGATATGTTGGGTTCATCCGCCCTCAAATAGGATATGTCGGGTTCATCCGCCCTCAAATAGGATATGTCGGGTTCATCCGCCCTCAAATAGGATATGTCGGGTTCATCCGCCCTCAAATAGGATATGTCGGGTTCATCCGCCCTCAAATAGGATATGTTGGGTTCATCCGCCCTCAAATAGGATATGTTGGGATCATCCGCCCTCAAACAGGATATGTTGGGTTCATCCGCCCTCAAATAGGATATGTTGGGTTCATCCGCCTTCAAATAGGATATGTTGGGTTCATCCGCCCTCAAATAGGATATGTTGGGTTCATCTGCCCTCAAATAGGATATGTTGGGTTCATCCGCCTTCAAATAGGATATGTTGGGTTCAGTCTTTATATTTCCAGAGTTGAAGTTGGGAGCCCGCCCATAATAACAGAGGCATACATTTAGTCTTTTTACTTTAAGTGCTGAAATTGGGAGCCCGCCCATAATAACAGAGGAATACATTCAGTCTTTACTTTTAAGTGTTGAAGTTGGGAGCCCGCCCATAACAACAGAGGCATACATTTAGTCTTTTTACTTTTAAGTGTTGAAATTGGGAGCCCGCCCATAATAACAGAGGAATACATTCAGTCTTTACTTTTAAGTGTTGAAGTTGGGAGCCCGCCCAGATAACAGAGGCATACATTCAGTCTTTTTATTTCAAGTGTTGAAGTTGGGAGCCCGCCCATAACAACAGAGGCATACATTTAGTCTTTTTACTTTTAAGTGTTGAAATTGGGAGCCCGCCCATAATAACAGAGGAATACATTCAGTCTTTACTTTTAAGTGTTGAAGTTGGGAGCCCGCCCAGATAACAGAGGCATACATTCAGTCTTTTTATTTCAAGTGTTGAAGTTGAGAGCCCGCCCATAACAACAGAGGCATACATTTAGTCTTTTTACTTTTAAGTGTTGAAATTGGGAGCCCGCCCATAATAACAGAGGAATACATTCAGTCTTTACTTTTAAGTGTTGAAGTTGGGAGCCCGCCCAGATAACAGAGGCATACATTCAGTCTTTTTATTTCAAGTGTTGAAATTGGGAGCCCGCCCAGATAATAGAGGCATACATTCAGTCTTTACTTTTAAGTGTTGAAGTTGGGAGCCCGCCCAGATAACAGAGGAATACATTCAGTCGTTACGTTTCAAGTATTGAAGTTGGGAGCCCGCCCAGATAACAGAGGCATACATTCCACGTCTTTACCCATAGGAGATGTATTTCCTCCTAAAGTTTATTTTTACCCATGGGAGATGCATTTCCTCCTAAAAAGTTTCACCGATAGGAGACGCACTTCCTAAGTTAAGTTTTACCAATAGGAGACGCACTTCCTAGATCCATTGTACCAATAGGAGACGCACTTCCTAAGAAGTTTCACCAATAGGAGACGCACTTCCTAAGAACAGTTTTTACCATAGGAGACGCACTTCCTAAATTCGTTTTACCCAATAGGAGACGCACTTCCTAAGTCCATTTTACCCAATAGGAGACGCACTTCCTAAGTCAGTTTCACCTAAGGAGACGCACTTCCTAAGTCAGTTTCACCAAGAGGAGACGCACATCCTAAGTTAGTTTCACCAATAGGAGACGCACTTCCTAAGATAAGTTTCACCAGTAGGAGACGCACTTCCTAAAAATAGTTTTACCAGAGGAGACGCACTTCCTAAGAATAGTTGTACCAATAGGAGACGCACGTCCTAAGCAAGTTTTACCAGTAGGAGACGCACTTCCTAAGGAGACGCACTTCCTAAGAATAGTTTCACCTAAGGAGATGCACTTCCTAAGAATAGTTTCTCCCATAAGGAGACGCACTTCCTAAGCAAGTTTTACCAATAGGAGACGCATTTCACAAGAACAGTTTTTCCCAATAGGAGACGCACTTCCTAAGTTTATTGTACCCACAGGAGACGCCCTTCCTAAGTTTATTGTACCCACAGGAGACACACTTCCTAAGTATTGTACCCACAGGAGACGCACTTCCTAAGTTTATTGTACCCAATAGGAGACGCACTTCCTTAAAGTTTAGTTTTGCCCATAGGAGACGCACTTCCTAAGTTTACTTTTACCCCATAGGAGACGCACTTCCTAAAATATTTTCATTCATAGGAGACGCACTTCCTAGTTTAAAATCATTAAGGTTTCACCCATAGGAGACGCACTTCCTAAGACTATTTTACCCCTAGGAGACGCACTTCCTAAGTTTAATTTCATGCATAGGAAACGCACTTCCTGAATTAAGTTTTTATTATTAGGAGACGCACTTCCTAGTCTGGTTCGCTCAGGTTATACTTTTGCTTTAGGAGACGCACTTCCTAGTTTGGCTTTTTAGATTATATTTTATTTCAGGAGACGCACTTCCGGAATTGAGATTTCACCCTTAGGAGATTCACTTCCTAGTTTGATTCATTTTAAGTTCGACCATAGGAGACACACTTCCTAGTCTAGTTTATTGAAGTTTACCCGTAGGAGACGCACTTCTTAATCAAGGTCTTTCAAATTTTTAGGAGACGCACTTCCTAAATCGAGATTTTATTCATAGGAGACGCACTTCCTAGTTCCAGTCACTGAAGTTTGCACCCTTAGGAGACGCACTTCCTTGTTTAGCTCATTCCGATTCAACCATAGAAGAAACACTTTCTAGTTTGAGTCAGTGTGGTTTTTATTTTAGCAGATACTTTTGCTAGCAAGAGTTTTTGGTTTTACTCGTAGGAGATGCACATTCTAGTCTAGTCTTTAGTTTACTAAGTCATTGCATCAGTAGTACAAATAGGTTACAATTTTGCTAATGACTCACAAATCTTCCCAGTACGAATTGGTTAGGAAATTTTGTTTGTTTTGTTTGTTTTGATTGTCAGGGACCCGCCTGTAGAATGGAGGAACAATTTTCAAGATCAAGCAGTGACCCACTGAAAAGCAGAAGGTTACAACAGAAATCCCCAGCATTCAATCCAAGTTAGAAATAGTAGAGGCTCGCCTCAAGAATGCGAGTCAACGGTCTGGGATGATCAACAGAAGCTGGTCACAAAAACAAAAAACAAGAAAAAAAAAGAGAAAAAAAGAACCCAAATTACGGAAGTGGAGAACAAATGCGGTCTGCTCAAGAACTAGCACCTCCAACTAGCAAGTATCAAGGTTCAAATCCGAAGTCTGTATGAAGCACCATTCAAGACTCAAGATCAAGTTTCAGAAGACTTAGAGATAGGAATCCTTGTAACTAGTAGCTGATAGGTTTAGTTAGTCATTTTCAGTTATCATTTTTGATGTAATGACAGGACCACGGACCGGAACCTCAACAGAACGGAACCTCGATCGGCTCTTCACCTCGGTACACTTTACCATCTCTCTCATTCCCGAACTACACGTGGCCTGATTCCTGTATAACCAAGGATATGTAGGCAGCTCAGATACTAGGGCTCGGTCACATTCCCTCCCTTTCCATAAGTGTAGTCCGTCCAAGTAATGGTCGGGTCAAAAACACGTCTAGTCGTTCTTTGTCGGAAAACTCTTCGTGTTTCCAGTCAAAGAGGGCAGCTGTAAGCACGTGATTTTTGACCCTCCCCGAGAATTTTCACATTTTTAGCGTGAATATGTGAAATTGGGTCTAATATAGCCATTTTAACTATTTTTACTTTATTTCGTTGCAAAACGAAAAAATCACAAAAAAATACATGTATAAATTTTAGTTTATGCATTTCTCATAAACGTGGAAAAAATACAAAAATTGTACTTTATTTTGGTACTTTATATAATTTCGAAAAGATTACAAAAAATATAATTCTATTAAGGTTTTGTAGTCATTTTAATTCGGAAAAAATGCAAAATATTACTTTATATTTTATCTTTATATAAAAACGAAAATTACAAAAAAAAATAGTTTTATTAATATTTTGTAGCTATTTTAAATCTTTAAAAATATTAAGAAAATAATAATATAGTTTTGTTTTAAATAATTAGTCTTATTTTAGTAGCTATTTTGCTTATATAGGACTAGTTAAGCAACGTCGTGTTCCTATTTCTCGGGTCCGGGCAAAAGAATAATATTCGGGTTCAAACTACCCGGTTTTAGGCCTAATTTCGGACCTAGCCCATAATAAACCGAGTCCAGAACACATAGGGAACCCCACCACGCGTGGGGGACACAAGTCTCGAACCCCACCACGCGTGGGCTCATTTCCCTGGGCAAAGCCATGTCAAATACACGGACAAACATTTGGAGAAGGGGGACTTTGGAATTTTTTGGAGAAAAAGTACTGTTCACACTTCTTCTTCTTAAAGAAGAAGAAGCAGAAACCCTCAGGAAAAAACCACCATTTCCGACTTCTTCAAGTCAAACGAACCACCCTCCTCCTCCCAGCTCCACCATCATCACTAACCAGTCGACGAGCAAACAGACCCTTCCACTGTCATCGTCGGACCCATCACCTTCCCCTCGTCGACCACCGGCGTACACTACCCTACTCCAAAACCCTCACGTAAAACCACCATTTCCGACTTCTTCAAGTCAAACGACCCCCCACGCACAGCCCGAACAAAACCCAGCACTTCCGCCATTGTTAGTCCAACAAGCAGTCGTTGCTGCGCTTCCAAGCGACGCACAGCTGCTCCTTCCTCGCGTCCAAACGACCCCTTTTTCTGCTTCATCCTCCTCGCGTCGACGCCGTTCAAACGCCCGTCAGCAGCCCCCTCGCGTCGACCTTACTGTTGTCGACGTTGTTTCATCTTTCGCGAGCAGCTGTGGTTTGCTGCGAGCCTGCTTGGCCGAGCGTTCTGTTTTCCGTCGAGGTCGACTTTGGTTCGTCGAGGTCCGGTACGTTGAGCTTGACGTCGAGGTTCCGTCGTTCCGTCATTGGAGAGGTTTCCGATAGTTGTCGGGACAGTTTGGTTGTTGTTCTTGCTTCAAACAGGTGCATACACATTTCCAAACTTGTTATATTTGCTTAAATGGAATGAAATGATATGGATTTCCTATGCACTGTTTGTGTATCGGATTTGTTGAATATCGGATTTCCTATTCTGAAAGGTGTTAATTGCTTAGTTTGTCTTAATATTTGTTTATACATGTGGTAGTAATGTTAAAATTTTAGTAGCAATTTTAATTCCGCAGAAAAAAAAACCGCTTCATCAAATGAGTTCAATTTATAACCCATGATCTCGTGAAGTAGCGAAAAACGTAGTTATTTTAGTCTTGTCCTTTTTCTAAAAGAAAAAAAAGAGGAATAAATAAATAAATAAATAGAAAACGAGACTAGCTTCGCCAAATAAAAATGTACAGATTGCGAAGCCCTCACAAAATATATGTATGAAATATTTAGATTCCGGGACGGGTCGTTTAGCAAATCTCACGGCCCTACCCCAAAAATAATAATGCGCTAGTTGCTTTAGGCGCGCCTTTAATGATATTATCTCCCTAACTCGGGTGCACATTTATGTGACCCAAATCCAAATCTCAGCGAAATCGAAATGTGTCTCTAATCACGGGTACATTGACTGTGACGTGGTCTGAGATGCATTTCCATGACGTTGCAAATTCATTTTTAAAATAATAAATGGGACGAGCCTCGACAAACAAAAAATGCAAATTGCGGGGCCCTCAGTAAATACTTGTTTTAAATTTACTTAGAATTCAGGAGGGCCGCTTAGCGAATTTCGTGGCCTTCCCAAAATAATAACACGATAGTCTCTTTAGGCGCGTGTTTAATAATCTACTTTCTTAAACTTGGGTGTGCATTTCATGCGACCCAAATCCAAATCCCAAAACGTCAAATAAAATATGTTCCGGATTGTGGGTGCATTTCATGTGACGCAGTCCAGAGACATGTTTTAAGCGATGTTCACATTCCTTAAAATAATGATAATAAAGCGGTAAAAGATAAAATTTGCACGTGGTTCATAATTGTATTTAAAATCAGATAAATAAGCCGAATATAACAGTTGAGCGACCGTGCTAGAACCACGGAACTCGGGAATGCCTAACACCTTCTCCCGGGTTAACAGAATTCCTTATCCGGATTTCTGGTACGCAGACTGTAATATGGAGTCATTCACTTCCTCGATTCGGGATTAAAATTGGTGACTTGGGACACCCTAAATCTTCCAAGTGGCGACTCTGAAATAATTAAACCAATCCCGTTTCGATTGTCCTTTAATTGGAAATGCCTACCCATGCGCCCTCGCGGGTGCGAAAAAAGGAGGTGTGACAAGCAAAAGAGTTTATAGAATTTTTAGGTAAAAGGGAATACCATGTTAGTGCTCCTTTGGTGAGTGTTTCACCAAATTTCTTGACTAATACTGTTTCGATCTCCTGCTTAGTCAAATCATTGCCTTTTACGCCCGTTGTGAATGCAGTCACGTGGTCTCGTGGGTCTGTTGTTCCATCATACTTTGGAATATCAGGCATTTTGAACTTTTTTGGAATTGGGAGGGGGCCAGCACTTGGCTTCCAGGGTTATTGCGAATATTTGTCCATGTCTACCCCTTTGAATATGGGCGGCACCCCAGGTATCTGCTCTATGCATTCACTTTGCTCCTTGAGCTGTCTCTGCAAGGTTAGTACTAAATTTTGTAAATCAGAATTAATTACATTATCTGGTTCTCTCTCTTGCGGTTTACTGGGATTTGCACCGCTGCCTGAATTAACAAGCCCGTAACGAGGGTTTTCTATAGTGTTATTATTTGGAGAAGGTGTGGATGTTGCAACAGGTAACTGGTTAACAAGCGCCTCAACAACTTTGTTGACCTGAGCAGTAATTAATTTCTGCAAAGCTTCATCAACAGCTTCAGCATTTTCAAATTGAGCATACTCGTTTATTTGAGATCCATCAGGAGTACCCTCACGAGATTGCCGTGGAGAGTACTGCGGAGTTGGAACTTGAATGTTAATATTTTGTGGGCCTCTCTGACTTTGTTGGTTCTCTTGGTTTCCTGGGATGTTGTCATTGTTATTCGACATAATTGATGTAACAAGGAAGGTCAAGTGAAAAGAAAATAGATTATCAGATTCCCGGTAACGGAACTAATTTGTTTAACCAAAAAATAGAATTTCAGTCAAAATTAGAATTTAGAAGAACGCGGGTTACTGATAATCAAAAGAATATGTAGAAGAAAGTAATTTAGAGTAACCGGAATGTAATCAGGAGAAAAACAAGTGAATCAAAGTATGTTCCGATTATGTCTTGTCTTTACAAGTGACCAGATACCTCCCTTTTATAGGTATCTTGAAAATATGCGTTTTCTCCAAATCATAATGAGGCTATTATGAATAATTAAAGACATTGAATACTACGTTACACAATCATTGTGATCAATACAAATTCTCTAACGTATCCAGTATTTAATGCCTGTTGAATTCCGTATCTGCGCTCTTTATTATGGTCAGATCCGTTTGTTTTTGATAAATGATTTAAATAGGTACGAGCGCTGAATCCTTCAAATGTCCTCTCGTGCCTCTTCCTTTGCCTTTGCTCGTTTCTACTACTGCCCGTGCCTCTTGACTAATTATAATTCTTTGACTATTTGACCAGTCCACGCATCTCAATATGTTACTTGCATATATAAATGCAATTTTTCCCAATACATAAAGGAGTTCAATTAAGATACAAAAACATCCAATCAATATAAAAGCTAGAAAGCAATAACATTGAATATTAGGTATTATTTATTGTTTACATAATAATTTAAATATATCAAAATACATCATTCAGTATAAGTTTAAATCTACTCTTAAGAATAGGCGAAAGACAATGAAACTATGATTGAAATAAAAAAAGGAAAAAAAGATAAAGTAGAATAAAAAGGAAAAGGAAAAGGAAGAAAAAAATTAAATTAATGAGGGATAATTTAAAAATATTAATTTATTGTAAGGTTATTTTTGTCCTGAACACATAAGAATTTTGCTTCTTGGAAGAAGCTAGAATTTGTAGCTTCTTCCCAAAAGCAGAAACTGCTTCTCAAAAGTATTTTTTTTTCTTTTGGCCAAACACCTTAAATTTTTTAAAAAGTACTTTTTTGACCAAAAAAAAAAAAGGTTTGGCTAAGCTTTTGGGAAGCAAAAGTACTTTTTTGTTAGAAAAGCATTTTTTTAAAAAAAATTTGAGGTGTTTGGCCAAGACGCAGAAGTGCTTTTGAGCTGTAGCAGAGGTAATTTTGTTGCTTTTAGGAAGAAGATACTAAGAGCCAGTTTGGCCAAGCTGCCAAAATATGCTTATTTAAAAAGTACTTTTTTTTAAAAATACTTAAAAAATAAGTTTGTGTTTGGCCAATTCATTTAAGAAGTACTTTTTGTAATATTGGGTTTATAATTATTACCAAAAAGGATAGTAACAAGGTCTTATAGTTATTTTAAAGAGAAAACTAAACTTAAATATTTATAGTAAGAAACTTTTATTATTTTTTATTTTATTTAATTAAAATATAAAACATAAAGTAATCAAACGTAATAAAGATTTAACTCAATTTTACATATATAGTTATACCAAAGCATATAATATTATCTAGTATAATTACTTTTTGTTACATAGTGATTTGAAAAATCAAAATATATCATTTAGTATGAATTAGAAGTTTATTCCACAAATTACTATATACTGATAATCCACTATGAAATAATAAGTAAAGTCACTCATACATAATAATATTTTTCAATAATTTTATCTTTACTTCTATCACACAACGCCTCCATATTAGTAGAAGACGTGCCTTGAATCTCTAAAGGAATATCAGAAAACTCATCTCCTTCCTCAATCTTTACAGTAGTAGTTGAATTCCTTATCGGTAGAAGAATATCGACAGATGAAATTATGTATAGCCATGGTAGTTGTAACTAGATGATTCTGAGTGACAAACTTGAAATATGGCATTGAGCGTAAAATAAAAATAATTTTAAAGAGTAACTAATTATTAACAACACATAATGTATAATTTATTTTTTAAAAATTTAAGTTAGAAACTACTTATTACCTAACCTAACCAACTTTGTCAGAAATTACCAAGCGGCCTACTGTGAGACTGCCACTTGGCTTAATGTGAATATTTTTTCTTTATTTTTAATAATATATAGATAGATTTTGCGATAAAATTGTAAATTTATTACCTATTTGTAAGTAACTTCCACAAATTAGATCTGATAATTGTTTTAAAGATTCGAGAACTAATAACCTATAATAGAAGAAATTATAAATGATTATTTGTAGGAAGAGAATTGATAATCCAAAGAAGGATATGGATAATCTGCTTTTGTAACGACCCGGCTGGTCGTTTAGAGAGTTTGTCACGACCCGAATTGCCCACCGTTGGGACCATGATGGTGCCTAACATTGAATCCGCTAGGCAAGCCAACATTATTAATTATTCACCCTTTTTACCTTTATATTTAACAATTTACCAAATTAATGCAAGTATACGGCGGAATTAAAAGTGCGGAAGAACTGAGCTAATACCAATACGAATCTATAATAATAATCCACCCAGAACTGGTGTCACAATCTCACGGACTATCTAAGAATACTACAAATAGGGTCTGAACAAAGAAAATACATGTTTGTCTCTAAAATAGAAAAGAACAGAAAGAAAGAGGATAGGAAGGGGACGCCAAGGCTTGCGGACACCTGCAGGACTACCTCGGGTCTTCGATGGACTGAAGGCAACAACCCCTAGCTAAGGTCCGTATGCTCCAGTATCGGGATCTGCACAAAAGAGTGCAGAGTGTAGTATCAGTACAACTGACCCCATGTACTGAGTAAGTGTCGAGCCTATCCTCGGCGATGTAGTGCCTAGGCTAGGACACAACAAACAACATAACCTGCTGTTAAACGGTATCTGGCAGAATAACAGTAATAGAAGCAATTCAAAAGTAACGAAGAGGGGTAAGATGCTATGGGGGAATACAAACATAAAGAATTACATTAATAATGGAATTAAACAATTAAGGCACTTGAACCGATAACAACAAGAAATCATAACAAACTGGCAATAAGTGCATGACATCACCCTTCGTGCTTTTACTCTCAATCCTCACCATGCAATCAATAAGGAAAATGTGCACGACATCACCTTTCGTGATTTATCTCTCTTCATCACCATATAAATATTAGAAATGTGCACGGCATCATCCTTCGTGCTTTATCTCTCTTCCTCACCATATGCATCAATATCAATGTAAATGTACACGGCATCACCTTTCGTGCTTTATCACTCTTTCCTCACCATATGCATAAGTATGAATATGCACGGCATCACCCTTCGTGCTTTATCACTCTTTCCTCACCCAAAAAATGGCAACAACAACATCCGGACAAGGGAATCAACAATAAGAATAAATACAACCCGGTAAGGGAATCAAGAATAACAATTAAATACGTCCCTGTAAGAGAATCAGCTATAACCAAACTTGTACCAACAATTAACTTCACAATTATACCTTAACTGGAGCCAATGCTCAACAATAAACAAATACCAAGAAGATAATCATAAGGCTTTCTCAACATGGATAATCAACAATTTAGGCATTTGTAGTACTTACTAAGAAACACAACGATCACAATTTAAGACTCACGAGCATGCTTGACACCAACGTATAGATACTCGTTACCACACCTATACATCGTACACTACACTAGCACATAGCAAATAAGGCACAACACCTATTCCCTCAAGCTAATGTTAGACCAAACACTTACCTCGATTCCACGGCCCCAAATCAAGCCTTAACTATCGCTTTCTCCTTTGATTCCACTTCCAATTCAATTGTATCTATCCAATATTAACTTATTAACATCAATAATTGCTAAAGAATTCCTATCCAATGCTTAATTGTAGCTTTCCTAACATTTTTCCCAAAAATCCAAAAATCGACCACAGCCCGCTTGGTCAAAACCCGAGGTTCGGATCAAAATCTGATTACCCATTCACCCATGAGCCCAAATATGCAATTAGTTTCGAAATCCGACCCTAAAACAAGATCTAAATTTCAATTATTCAAAAAGCCCTAACTCTACCAAAATTCCCAATTTCTACCATAAATTCTTGATTTTTGATTTAAAAGTGATGAAAAACAATGGATAATTGAAAGAGTAGAGCTTAGAATTGATTACCAACACTTTGAGGATAAACTTTGGCGAAGAAATTCGTCTCTAGGTCTTAGTAGTTCGGAAAATAGGAAGAAAAGGGTTCTGCCCATTTTTAAAAATGACTTTAGATAGCTGGGCAGGCCTTCATCGTGTTCACGAGGGCCTGCCCGCATTCGCATAGAGTACCAGCCCAGTGGCCTACGCGTCCGCGCTGAAGGGCTCGCGTTCGCATTGAGTAATGGGCTCCCTTTCCCCAGGCCCAACTATCTTTCGCGTTCGCGGAAGGGAGGGTGCTTTCGCGAAGCACTAAACGACCCCTAACTATTTTACTCTAAGCGTTCGCGACTGGGGTAACCCGAACGCGATGAACAAATTATCTCAGCACCAGCAACAACAAAACCAGCAACTTTTCTAAGTGTAAACATCCTGTGGCCTATCCGAAACTCACCTGAGCCCTCGGGGCTCCAAACCAAACATGCAAACAACCCTAAAAATATCATACGGACTTACTCGTGCGATCAAATCGCCAAAATAACACCTTGAACTACGAGTTTAGCATCAAAATCAAAGAAAAATCTCAAGAACTCTTAAGTTTCAAATTTCACAGCCGAGGGTCCGATTCACGTCATATGAATTTTGTTTCTTACCAAATTTTGCAGGCACAACTTAAATACCATATTAGACATGTACCGGGCTCCAGAACCAAAATACGGTCCCGTTACCATCAAATTCAAACATCTTTAAATTTTCAAAAAACTCTTATAATTTCAGTTAAACAAGTTTGTTCAAAATTTCATTTCTCGGGCTTGGGACCTCGGAATTCAATTCCGGGCATGCGCCCAAGTCCCATATTTTTATACGGACCCTCTAGGACAGTCAAATCACTGGTCCAGGTCCGTTTATCTAAAATATTGACCGAAGTCAACTTAAATTCAATTTTAAGGGCAAAATTAGCATTTTCCTCAAATTTTCACATAAAAGCTTTTCGGATATACGTCCAGACTATGCACGCAAATCGAGGTAAGACAAAAGGATATTTTAAGGCCTCAGAACATAGAATAAAAGGTCATCACATTCTCCACCTCTAAAACAACCGTTCGTCCTCGAACGGACATAGAAAAGTACTTGAGTCAGGGAAAAGATGAGGATAACGACTCCACATATCAGACTCCTAGGTCGCTTCCTCAATAGGCTGACCTCTCCACTGCAAACGAACTGAAGGGAATTCTTCGATCTCAACTGACGGACCTGCAGGTCTAGAAGTGACATTGGCTCCTCCTCATAGGTCAAGTCCTTGTCCAACTGGATAGTGCTGAACTCTAATACGTGGGATGGATCGCCGTGATACTTCCGAAGCATGGACACATGAAACACTGGATGCACAACTGATAAACTTGGTGGCAACACAAGTTTATAAGCCACCTCTCCCACTAGATGAAGAATCTCAAAAGGCCCAATGAACCTAGGGCTTAACTTGCCCTTCTTCCCAAATCTCATCACGCCCTTCAAAGGAGACACCCGAAGCAACACTCGACTCCGACCATGAATTCCACATCACGAACCTTACGGTCGGCATAACTCTTATGCCTGGACTGAGCTGTACGAAGCCTATCCTGAATGATCTTAACCTTATCCAAGGCATCCTGGACTAAGTCTGTACCTAATAATTGAGCCTCTCCCGACTCAAACCACCCAGCTGGTGATCGATACCGCCTACCATATAATGCCTCATAGTGAGCCATCTGAATGCTCGATTGATAACTGTTGTTGTAGGCAAACTCTGCTAATGGAAAGAACTGATCCCAAGAACCTCCAACGTCAATAACACATGCTCGGAGCATATCCTCCAAAATTTGGATAGTATGCTCGGACTGTTCGTCCGTCTGAGGATAAAATGCTATGCTCAACTTGACTCGCGTACCCAACTCACGCTGTATTGCCCTCCCAAAAAGCGAGGTAAACTACGTACCCTGGTCAGAAATGATAGACACGGGCACACCATGAAGATGAACAATCTCCCGAATATAAATCTTTACCAACCGCTCAGAAGAATAGGAAACTGCCACAAGAATGAAATGCACTGACTTAGTCAACCTATCCACAATATCCCACACTACATCGAACTCCCTCTAAGTCCGTGGGAGTCCAACAACAAAGCCCATAGTGATACGCTCCCACTTCCACTCAGGAATCTCCATATTCTGAAACAAATCACCCGGTCTTTGATGCTCGTACTTTACCTGATGGCAATTCAAACATCGAGCTACATACGCGACAATATCCTTCTTCATCCTCCTCCACCAATAATACTGCCACAAGTCTTGATACATCTTAGCAACGCCCGGATGAATAGAATACTGGGACCTATGGGCCTCATCTAAAATCAACTCACGAAGTCTATCCACATTAGGCAGACAAACACGACCCTGCATCCTCAAAACTCCATCATCTCCGACTGTAACCTGCTTGGCACCACCGTGCCGCACTGTGTCCCTAAGGACAAGCAAATGAGGATCATTATACTGCCAATCTCAGATATGCTCAAATAATGAAGAATGAGCGATAGTGCAAGCTAGAACACGACTGGGCTCAGAAACATCCAACCTTACGAACTGATTGTCTAGAGCCTAAACATCCAAAGCAAGCAGCTTCTCACCGACCAGAATATACGCAAGGTTTCCCATCCTGGCTGACTTCCTACTCAAAGCATCGACCACTACATTAGCCTTCCCCGGATGATACAAGATGTTGATATCATAGTCTTTCAACAGCTCCAACCACCTCCTCTACCTTAAATTTAGCTCCTTCTACTTGAAGAAGTATTGCAAACTCTTATGATCCGTGAATACCTCACATGACACGCCATATAAATAATGCCTCCAAATCTTCAGCGCGTGAACAATGGTTGCTAACTCCAAATCATGAACTGGATAATTCTTCTCGTGAATCTTCAACTGCCGGGAAGCATATGCAATAACCTTGCAATTCTGCATCAACACCGTACCAAGTCCAATACGAGACACATCATAATATATTGTATATGGCCCTGAACCTGTGGGCAAAACCAACACTGGCGCCGTAGTCAAAGCTGTCTTGAGCTTCTGAAAGCTCACCTTACACTCGTCCGAACACCTGAACTGGGCACCCTTCTGGGTCAACCTAGTCATCGGGGCTACAATATATGAAAACCCCTATACAAACCGACGGTAATAGCCCGCCAAATCCAAGAAACTTTGGATCTCTGTGGCTGATGCGGGTCTAGGCCAGTCCTTGACTGCCGCAATCTTCTTAGGATCCACCTGAATACCCTCTACTGATATAACATGACCTAAGAATGCAACCGAACTCAACCAAAACTCACACTTCAAAAACTTAACATATAACTGACTGTCCCTCAAAGTCTAAAGAACGACTCGAAGATGCTGCTCATGCTTCCTCCCGGCTGCGGGAATAGATCAAAATATTATCAATGAAGACAATCACGAAGGAATATGAATAAGGCTTGAACACTCGGTTCATCAAATCCATGAAAGTTGCTAGGGCATTTGTCAACCCCAATGACATTACTAAGAACTCATAATGCTCGTACCGAGTGCCAAAAGTTGTCTTAGGGATATCGGATGCCCTAATCCTCAACTGATGGTAGCCAGATCTCGAATCAATCATCGAAAATACCTTGGCACCCTGAAGCTAATCAAACAAATCATCAATCCTCGACAATGGATACTTGTTCTTGATGGTGACTTTGTTCAACTGCCGATAATCTATGCACATCCTCATCGACCCATCCTTCTTCTTAACAAACAACACCGGCGTACCCCAAAGCGAGACACTCGGTCTAATAAAGCCTTATCCAGCAAGTCCTGCAACTGTTCTTTTAATTCTTTCAACTCTAGCGGAGCCATACGATATGGCAGAATAGAAATAGGCTGAGTGCCTGGAGCCAAATCAATGCAAAAGTCAATATCCCTGTAGGGTGGCATCCCCGGAAGGTCTGAAGGAAATACCTCTGGAAACTCACGAACAACGGGCACAGAATCCATAGAAGGAACCTAAACACTAGAATTACGAACATACGCCAAATAAGTCAAACATCCCTTATCAACCATACGACAAGCCTTCATATATGAGATAACCCTACTGGTAGAATGACTAGGAGTCTCTCTCTAATCCAAACGAGGCAACCCCGACAGTGCTAAGGTCACGGTCTTGGCATGACAGTCCAATATAGCATGATAAGGAGATAACCAATTCATCCCAGATTGACATCGAAATCCACCATATCGAGAAGTAGGAGATCTACATGGGTTTCAAGACCACCAATAACAACCATGCAAGCACGATAAACACGATCTACCACAATAGAATCATCCACCGATGTAGGCACATATATAGGAGAACTCAAAGAATCACGAGCCACAACTAGATAAGGGGCAAAATAAGATGATACATAAGAATATGTGGACCCTAAATCAAATAGAACTGAGGTATCTCTTCTGCACACTGAAACCGTACCTGTGATAACTACATCGAAGGCCTCAACCTCAGGTCTGGTTGGAATAGCATACATCGAGGATGGGCCCCACCACTCTGAATTACATCCCTAGGACAACCTCCTATTGGCTGGCCTCCACCTCTAACTGCCTGGCCTCCACCTCTAGCGGCCCGACCTCAACCTCTAACACCTCTACCCCTACCTCTAGCTGACTGAGCGGGCAGTGGAACACCCGGTGCTAGAACCATAGCACGAGAACCCTGGTGCTAAGAACTGCTCGAGGGCAAAACCTAATAATGTGCCTCGTATCGCCGCAAGTATAGCAAGACTTCGGATGCTGAGACTGCTGACCATGAAACTGACCCTGACGGCCTAGATATCCACCCTGAAAACTCTGGAGCGGAGGTGCACTGATAGGAGCTAGTGGTGCACTATAGGGCAACTGATCAGAATACTGCATAAGAGAACTACGGACACCTGGAGCACTGTGAAAAGCCTGGAGTGCTGACTAAAATGGACTAGGTGGATGGCCTCTACCAAAAGAATCCCTACCTCCAAACGAGACACCACTGAATCTGCCGGAATGACGAGGCCTCTTATAAAACCCCTGACCGCTCCCCTGAGCTAGAACCATCTCAACCCGCCTAGCCACATTGGCTGCATCCTAGAAAGAAATCTCGCTACCTATCTCCTTAGCTATCTGCAGTCTAATAGGCCAAACGAGTCCCTTAATAAACCTCCTCACCATCTCTCTCTCGGTGGGGAGTATCGGAAGAGCATGACGAGCCAAATCAATAAACCTCGTCTTGTACTGGGTGACAGTCATAGAACCCTGCTAGAGACGCTCAAACCACCTGCGATACTCCTCTCTCTGAGTGATGGGAAGAAACTTCTCGAATAGCTGTGAGAACTGGTCCCAAGTGAGAGCTGGTGATCCAGCTGGTCTGGCCAAACAATAATCTCTCCACCATTTCTTGGCGGAACTTGACAGACGAAAAGTAGCAAAGTCGACCCCATTGGTCTTCACTATCCCCATGTTCTGAAGAACCTCATGACAACTGTTTAAATAATCTTGGGGATCCTCTGAAGATGTACCACCATAAGTATTAGTGAACATCTTGGTGAACCTATCCAATCTCCACAAAGCATCAACAGACATAGCTGCTCCATCACCGGTCTGAGCTACTACACCCAGTTGAACTGCTCCAACTGGCTGAGCTGCTGGAGTATGAAATTGGGGAGCCATCTGCTCCGGAGTGGGGGTAGCGGGAGTCTATGCTCCTCCCCCATCCTGAGAGACAGCTGGTGCTACAGGAAGTAAGTCTACCTGGGTGACACTCTCCATAAGTCCCTCTAGACGGACCAGAGCATCCTGGAGTACCGGGGTAGCGATGAACCCCTCTAGGACTTAAGCTGGGCCCACCAGAACTATCTGGGCCGAAACCTCATCATTAAACTCTACCCGAGGCTCCACCGCTGATGTTGCTACTCTGGGCTGAGCTTTGCCCCTACCTCGGCCTCTAGCACGGCCTTGGCCTCGTCCTCAGCCCCTCGAAGAAGCTGTTGCTAGGGGCTCGGGCTGCTGATCAGCAGATAAAGAAGCATGTGTTCTCGCCATCTACGAAAGAACAGAGTAGTAGTTCAATTAGTATTGAGAAACCAAATTGCACGACATATATGAATAGAAGTGAAACTGTTCCTAACTCTGTAGCCTTTGGGGGATAAGCATAGACGTCTCCGTACCGATCTCTCAGACTCTACTAAGCTTATCTGTGAATTGTGATACCTAAGCAATCTAGAGCTCTGATACCAACTTGTCACGAGCTGAATTGCCCACAGTCAGGACCGTGATGGAGCCTAACATTAAACCCGCTAGGCAAGCTAACATTATTGATTACTTACCCTTTATACCTTTATATTTAACATTTTACAAAATTAATGCAAGTATATAACGGAATTAAAAGAGCGGAAGAACAGAATTTAACATTTAAGCAAATACCAATACGAATCCGTAATAATAATCTACCCAGAACTGGTGTCACAATCTCATGGACTATCAAGAATACTACAATTAGGGTCTGAATAAAGAAAATACATGTCTGTCTCTGAAATAGAAAAGAACAGAAAGAAACAAGATAGGAAGGGGACGCCAAGTCCTGCGGACGCCTGCAAGACTACCTCGAGTCTCCGATGAACTGAAGGCAGCAACCCCTAGCTAAGGTCCGTATGCTTCAATACCGGGATCTGCACAAAAGAGTACAGAGTGTAGTATCAGTACAACCGACTCTATGTACTGAGTAAGTGTCGAGCCTAACCTTGGCGAAGTAGTGACGAGGCTAGGACACAACAAACAACATAACCTGCATTTAAACAGTATCTGGCAGAATAACAGTAATAGAAGCAATCCAAAAGTAACGGGGAGAGGTAACATGATATGGGGGAATACCAACATAAAGAATCACATTAATAATGGAATGAAACAATTAAGGCACTTGAACCGATAACAACAAGAAATCATAACAAATGGCAATAAGTGCATGACATCACCCTTCGTGCTTTTACTCTCAATCTTCACCATGCAATCAATAATGAAAATGTGCAAGTCATCACCCTTTATTCTTTATCTCTCTTTCTCACCATATAAATATTATAAATGTGCATGACATCACCCTTTGTGCTTTATCTCTCCTCCTCACCATATGAATCAATATCAATGTAAATGTACACGGCATCACCCTTCGTGCTTTATCACTTTTTCCTCACCATATGCATAAGTATGAATGTGCACGTCATCACTTTTCGAGCTTTATCACTCTTTCCTCACCCAAACAATGGCAAAAACAATATCCATGCAAGAGAATCAACAATAAGAATAAATACATTCCGGCAAGGGAATCAACAATAACAATTAAATATGTCCCGGCAAAGGAATCAGCTATAACCAAACTTATACCAATAATTAACTTCACAAATGAACCTCAACTGGAGCCAATGCTCAACAATAAACAAATACCAAGAAGATAATCATAAGTCCTTCTCAACATGGATAATCAACAATTTAGGCATTTGTAGTACTTATTAAGAAACACAACGATCACAATTTAAGATTCCCGGGCACGCTTGACACCAACGTATAGATACTCGTCACCACACCTATATGTCGTACTCTACACTAGCACATAGAAAATAAGGCACAACACCTATTCCCTCAAGTTAAGGTTAGACCAAACACTTACCTCGATTCCACGACCACAAATCAAGCCTCAACTATCGCTTTTTCATTTGATTCCACTTCCAATTCAATTGTATCTAGTCAATATTAACTTATTAACATCATTAATTGCTAAAGAATTCCTACCCAATGCTTAATTGTAGCTTTCCCAATATTTTCCCCAAAAACCAAAAAGTCGATCCCTGGCCTACTTGGTCAAAACCCGAGGTTCGAACCAAAATCCGATTACCCATTCACCCACGAGCCCAAATATGCAATTAGTTTTAAAATTCGACCCTAAAATAAGGTCTAAATTCCAATTATTCAAAAAGTTCTAACTCTACCCAAATTCCCAATTTCTACCATAAAAATTCTTGATTTTTGATTTAAAAGTGATGAAAAACATTGTGTAATTGAAAGAGTAGAGTTTAGAATTGATCGCCAACACTTTGGGGATAAACTTTGGTGAAGAAAATCGTCTCTAGGGCTTAGTAGTTCGAAAAATAAGAAGAAAAGTGTTCTGCCCGTTTTTAAAAATGACTTCAGATAGCTGGGCTGGACTTCATGGCGTTCACGTGGGCCTACCCGCGTTCGCATAGAGTACCAGCCCAGTGGCCTACGCGTTCGTGCTGAAGGGCCCGGGTTCGCATTGAGTAATGGGCTCCCCTTCCCCAGACCCATTTATCCTTCGCGTTTGCGGATGGGAGGGGAAGGTGCTTTCGCGAAGCACAAAATGACCCCCAACTATTTTACTCTACGCATTCACGACTGGGGTAACTCGAATGTGATGAACAAATTATCTGAGCACCAGCAACAGCAAAACCAGCAATTTTTCTAAGTGTAAAACATTCCGTGGCATATCCGAAACTCACCCGAGACCTCGGGGCTCCAAACCAAACATGCAAACAACCATAAAAAGATCATACAGACTTACTCGTGCGATCAAATAGCCAAAATAACACCTTGAACTACGAGTTTAGTATCAAAATCAAAGAAAAATCTCAAGAACTCTTAAGTTTAAAATTTCACAACCGAGGGTCCGATTCACGTCATATGAATTCCGTTTCTTACCAAATTTTACAGGCACAACTTAAATATCATATTAGACTTGTACCAGCCTCCGAAACCAAAATACGGTCTAGTTACCATCAAATTCAAACATCTTTAAATTTTCAAAAATTCTTATAATTTCAGTTAAATAATATTTTTCAAAAATTCATTTCTTGGGCTTGGGACCTTGGAATTCAATTCCGGGCATATGCTCAAGTCCCATATTTTTTACGAACCATCCGAGACCGTTAAATCATGGGTCCGGATCCGTTTACCCAAAATGTTTATCGAAGTCAATTTCAATTCAATTTTAAGGGCAAAATTAGCATTTTACTCAAATTTTCACATAAAAGCTTTTCGGATATACGCTCAAACTGCGCATGCAAATTTAGGTGAGACAAAAAGAGGTTTTTAAGGCCTCGGAGATTGGCTTTTAAAATAATTGATGACCTTTTGGGTCATCACAGAGTTGTAGCCTTGTTCCCCTATTTGCTGCTCATTCTATGCTTATTAGTTGCTATGTGACTTGTCGGAGTAGTTGGTTCGGTTTTGGAAATGTTTCGGAATGAGTTGAAAGACTTAGTCTCAAGACTGAAAGCTTAAGTTGAAAAGGTTGATCGGATGTTGACTTATGTGTAAACAACTCCGGAATAGAGTTTTGATGGCTCTGTTAGCTCTGTTGGGTGATTTTGGACTTAGGAGTATGTCCGGATAGTGATTTGGAGGTCCCTAGCTGAATTAAGTTTGAAATGGCAAAAAATGAAAATTTAGAAGTTTGACCGAGAGTTGACTTTCTGGTTATCGGGTTCGGATTTTGGTTCTGGGAGTTGGAATAGGTCTGTTGTGTCATTTGTGACTTGTGTGCAAAATTTGAGGTCAATCGGATATGATTTGATACTTTTCGGCATCGAATGTAGCTGTTAGAAGTTCAAAATTTCATTAGGCTTGAATCGATGCGGGATTCATGATTTTAGCATTGTTTGATGTGATTTGAAGGATCGACTAAGTTCGTATCGTATTTTAGGACTTGTTGGTATATTTGGTTGAGGTCCCGGGGGTCTCGGTGTGTTTTGGATGGTTAACAAATCAATTTTTGGACTTGGAGAATTGCTGAAATTTTCTAGTGCACTGGTCTGGTTTCCTTATACGCGATGGCCTAGGAAGGTCAGCGATCGCGTACGCTAACTGGAGCAGCTGTGGTATTTTGTTCAATGCGATTGCCAGTCTTGGAATGAGATCGCGTAGGTTGGGGAATCAGTGCATCGCGAACGCGTGGGCTAAGCCGCGTTCGCGAGAGGAAAGGATGCAAGAGTTGGCCACGCACATTGTTCTATGCGAACGCGTGGGTCTATCCGCGATCGCGAAGGCCTGGGAAGCTTATGCTTCGCGTTCGTGTGTGTGTGTATGCAATCGCGTATAGGAAGTTTTGGGGGCAGTGGAATTTGTGTTTGGCGACCGCGATTAAGGATATCTAGGCAGACTTTAAATATTTCAAAAATGCGGGTTTGAGTTCATATCACAAATTTGACTTTAGGAGCTCGGTGGGAGGCGATTCTTGGAGAGATTTTCAAGGGAGTGATTGAGATAAGTGATTCTTACTTAGTTTTGATTAAATTTCATGTTTATATATTTGATTTATTCATTTAATTTGTGATTTGGGTTGATAAATTGGGGAAAATTGAAGAAAAGTCCTTAGGCCAAATTTTGGGGATTTGATCGAGATTTTGGTATCAGATTTCAGTAATTTTGGTATGGGGGAACTCAAAGTTGAATAGGTGTTCAGATTTTGTGAGTTTTATTTGATTCCGAGACGTGGCCCCGAGGAATTGACTTTTGAATTGACTTTTTCACTTTTGAATAAGAATGTAGCATTTTCATATGCAATTGATTCCTATAGCTTTAGTTGATCATATCATATTGTTTGTGGCTAGATTCGAGGCATTCAGAGTTCGTTTCGCAAGGCAAAGACTTGTTGGAGTAGAGTTTTGCACAGTTTGAAGTAAGTAACACTTCTAAACTTGGTTCTGATGGTAGGATACCCCAAATTACGTGTAATGTGATTTGTGTTGAGGTGACACACATGCTAGGTGATGAGCATGTGGGCGTGTACCATAAGAATTTTGACTTGGTCGATTCCATGGAACTGTATAGTTGAATAATCTTGTTGTTATCCATATTTTCACCATGTATTAGCGCAATTTAGCTGTCAGTCATGTTAGAAATCCCGCTTAGGCTCCGTGTTGGTACCGTTGGGACCCATAGAGATCGTATTACATATTGTATTATTTGCTTAATTTGTCAAATTATACTCAGTCACAACTATTATTTGCATAATAGGTCTCAGTCTCTATTGTCCTTTATTTGATACATCATATCATCATTGTTTGGACTAATTATCATAATTCTGATGAGTTCGAGATACTGGAGAGATTAATGACTAAGTGAGGCTGAGGATCTATTGTGAGTGATATTCATGGGATCAGGATGCACGCCGCAATAGGCTTTATTGATTCATGCCAGGATTTGGCTTATTATAGCGCTTGGGCTGGATCGGCCCCTCCAGAGTCTGCACATCCACAGTGGGCGCAATGCTAGCAGTTATTTACTTTTGGGCTGGATCTGCCTTGTTCTGTGTGAAGTTTTATTGCAAAAACCTAAAATCATGTCTAATTCTTGTAACTTTACTTGTAGGTTATAAATTTCTGAGCCATCACTGTCATTTTTTTTAAAATTTCCGTACTGTTAATACTGCATGTGGACTATAATACTTAAAATTGTCATTGCTTTCAGTCAAAAGGTTAGATTTGTTACTTATTGAGTTGGTTGTACTTACGCTACACCCTGCACCTCGTGTGCAGATCCAAGTATTTCCGGTCACGGCGGTTGCTGATTCACATAGTTCAAAAAATCCGGAGATCATCGAGGTAGCTGCTTGGCGTCAGCAGACCTTGACTCTCCTCCCCTATCTTTCCGTTTGTTTGTTCAATTCTACTTTCTAGATAGTGCACAAACTATGTCATTATGTAGATGCTCATGTACTTAGTGACACATCAGTTTTTGGAAAAACTTATGTATTGAATTATAATATTTTATTCCGTTTTATGAGATTTTTAATTATTTAAACTGTTTTAATATATTTCAAGTGGAAAGTATTGGAAATATCTGAGTAGTCGGCTTGCCTAGTACAATAATAGGCGTCATAACGACATGTTGAGTTTTGGATCGTAACAGCTTTAGTGTGAAAAAAGAAGAAGATAATTTGAAAAGTTACAAGACATTATACTAAAAAAAAACAAAAACAAGAAAAATCAAAAAGAATTTGAAAAGTTACAATATGATTCATGTATATGATATCTTTAAATTTAAGAGAATGATAAAAACGAGAAACAAATATGAGAAAAAAACTTAAATTAGTAAGTGGATAATTGTATAAATTTTAAGGTGAGGATAGTTATGTCTTGACTAAATTAAGTTTCTTCTTCTGTTTCTTAGAAGCTAGAATTTTCTGCTTCTTCTCAAAAGCAGAAAAACTGCTTCTGCTGTTGGCCAGAAGTACTTTTTTATCTTGGCCAAACAACTTAAATTTTAAAAAGTAATTTTTTTGGGGAAAAAAGTATTTTTGGCCTCCTAGAAGCTTGGCCAGACATGCTCTAATTCTAGCTTCTTTCAAAAAGCAGAAGCAGAAATTTATTTTTTTCAAGACAAAAATATCCTTATCGTGAATATATATTTTCTATATTATCCCTCATTAATTTAGCCTCCTTTGTTTTGTTTCTATCATCCTTTCGTCCTCTTTTTTATTTCAGTATATTTTTATTCTTCTTCTTGTATCCTCTTTGGATCAGTCTATCTACTATAAGTAATTTTTTTTTTTATTTTATTATGTTTTTTCTTTTTTATTTTATCATGTCGTTTTTTATTTTCTTTCCTGTTTCTCTTTGAAATAATTTACTAGGTTAACCACTAGACTCAATCACTTTCTTTACACGAAATGGTTTTCATTTTTTTTCTTTGTAGTATACCAATTTATATGATCTCTGGTTTGTATATTTTTTTTGGTGTGCATGCATATATTATAGTTGAAAGAATACAATTGTTATTTCTGAAGAATATATAGTACTTTTATATTTATATAAACAAAGATTAAAAATTAATTAAATTCCTTTACAATAAATATTTGAAGTAAATTCCTTAGGATTACTGAGGACATGGCCCTTGACAGGGAATTGTGGAGGTCGAGCAATGGAGGTTAGGAGGAAGTTTGTGAATATTACTACGGCACACTAGAGTGAGACTAGCCATGTAGGAGTTACTCTTAGGATGATACTGATCAGCTACTGATGCAGGGTTGTATCTGTTGGGTATTAGTATACCTTACATCCTTTTTTTCCATTCTTTTCGTGTTTCTTATATTGTTGTTATTTTGTTATTTTATGTTATGTATTTTATGTTATTTATTATGAATCTATTGATAGGACTAAATATTGTCTCTTGTTGCTCTCTTGAGCCGAGAGTCTCCTGGAAACAGCCTCTCTGCCCCTCGGGATAGGGGTAAGGTCTGCGTACATATTATCCTCCCCAGATTCCACTTGTGGGATTATACTGGATTGTTGTTGTTGTTGTTGTTGTTGTTGTTGTTGTATTTCTCTGGTTAAATAATGGTACTAGTTATAAACTAAATATTGATACTGCCGTTTATTTGTAATTTAACACGCAAACTGCCTGGAAGGGTTGCACAAACATAATTTGCTTATCAAATATTTCAATAAGCACTTCTCAAATAAATTGGCAAACATAAATTACTATTCCCAAAATTACTTTTTAAAAAAGTATTTTTAAATAAAAGTATTTGTCAAAATAAGAATTTTTTGACAGCTTAGCCAAACGGATTCTAAGTGATAAATTAAAGTGAGAATTTACCATAATTTAGTGATTACCATGATTACAAGGACACGTGTTATACATTTATTGCGATGGTGTAGAGACGAGGTGCAGGTAAACATCCACAACAAAGACACGTCCCTGATCTATTAAGACAAAGGAAATACAAAGAAAAGATCAGTACACAATATAAACTTGGCATTGCTTTTCCTTTCTTTTGGATCTCCTGTCTTTTCCTATCAAGAATAGTTTGCCTTTTTTTATGTAACTAATAAATTTGTGCACGCTTGGTGTGTGGTCATGAAAGATTCTGTTGAATTTACGAACTAATCTTTATCTAATGCCCAAATATTGAAAAATATTATCACTTCAAACAAAAAGAAAATAACAACAATAAACTCATGACAAAACAAAAACCCATTATAATTTTCAAACGAACTACAATCTACGTTGAAGTGAAAGGGAAGGCATTGGCGACTACGAACATGAACATAAGATTAATTACAACAATCTGTAGTTGTAATGGATGATGACACCTTAAGCTCTTTATGTTCTTGCCACATTATCCTATGTTGTTTTAACTTTTATCTGGATGCAAACTCCTGTACAGAGACGACTCAATAGTATTGGAGGCCTAAAGCCAAGATGTGCCATAAACTTGTTTTATATTACTTTTTGAGATGCAATTTCAGCTTGACGATATAACCGACCCCTTTAATCTTTGTTGTAATATTACTAACCTTTGATAAGAATTTATTAAGTTTAATTTTGAATTTTTTCATGACCGTCAACATAATTTACTATATAGCATTACCTCCCAATGTTTGTATTTACAAAGATGATAAATATTTTACGATATAATTAGGTTGAAGCGTGCTTAAAAAGATCTTGAAAGAAAATATCTTACAGAGTTAGAGTTGTAAATAAAATTTATTCAAGTTGGAGTAAGAAAAACTAGCAAAAGATGGTTGAAAAAATTTCTTATCGCTATTTAATAATAGATACAATTAATATTTAAATTACATATAAAGAAAATAACTTTTGGGGCCTCTAATTTTGTGAGGCCTAAAGCGACCGCTTTAGTGGCCTGGGGTTAAGCCGCCTCTGCTCCTATAAATAAGAAGTAACCAGCTTATTCTCCTAATTAATTGGGACCAAAGTTGTGCAGCCTTAGATAGGACCAGACTGATCAAAATTTGGAATAACAGGTAAACAAAAAGAATGAGAACTTAATTGTTGTACTTATGCTGTTTTCAAGATAATTTTGCATTTCTTTTTCTTTGTACAGATAGGCGCGCGCAAATTCCCCATTCTTAACAATAAATGTGCTTTAATTTACATGCATTAGTAAGACATTATATCAAGAAACATTAACTACGAGCCTTAAATATAATGAAAACAATTTATTACTTTCAACATATATTAAAGTAGTGTTACTTAATCGCACCTGCAGTGGGGGGAAAATGTCACTTAGTGCATGAGCTTTCAAGAGCTTTTTTGCTTTCTAATACAAGAAAAAATAGATATTCCTTTAATAGTGACTTTTGAGTTTTTAAACATAAATTGAATGAAAAGATTCAATGAGGGAAAATGACAAAAAAAGAGGTATAGCTTTAATTTTATAATAAGATAATAATAAAAACTGGTATAACATCATTGAATATTAATGTCATAATTTTTTAAGAAAAATCAATTTTACTAATTAGCATATTTTTGTGATTTTATATCATTCTTCATAAAATTATTTGACCAGAAAAATTCTGAAAAACATTTAAATTTTATACCATTATATACATACATACATACAGGGCGATTATGAATGTCACATCAGAAGTTTGGAGATTTTTCTCTTTATTGACGGGTTTGTATCAATTTTCGTAAGAAAATAAAAAAAAACATCAACCTTTTCTCTTTTACGTGCCATAGCGTTACAAGAGCTGGCAGCCGGCAGCCAAGCTTTGGTAGACAAAGGAAAGAGAGATCGAGGGGCATAAAATGGGGTTGGATTTTATTTTTTGTAAAAAATATCATAAAGTCACCGCCTATTAACTTGTTACAAGGTACGGCTTAGGACATAGGAAAAGATAAAAATGGGTGCATTGCTAACGTACTACCTTCAAGTATGTTAGCAAGACCCGGGCAAAGCAACGAACTTTGAGGATAGTCCAGAATTATCTAGTAGACCATTGACCTCGCTCTAACTACAAGAACGTCCAAGGAATGCACACTAAGGAGCTATATATGATCTTTGACAATTGACTAGAAAATATTTGGAGCGTCACTTTGAGATTCGTGCAAAGAATACCATGTTTGGACGCTAGTGGAAGATGTTGAGCAACTAAGCAAAGCCGTTAGAGAACGCACTTGAGCGCGCTTAGTAGTCCGAACTTAATAAAAATATGACAATTCTACACGGAAGCACGTTCAAAAATATCATAAGTTGTCCATACCCTTGAAGCAAATTGGTCTGAACTTCAAAAATATAATATTTTCTACATTATTCGACATATGTATGTCATGATGCTCACTTTCTTTACTTCTCAAAATGTTTCATCGAATTTGGTGCATGTTGTATGCCCCTTTCAATAAGAACTGATGCAGTGCACGATCTACCCACAAACTGCACCATAAATTAGCTTGAATGACATTCTATCTGTCACAGTAACTAGTAATCCCCGAGCAGACAATGAGTAGATTATATGAACAATACCAATTTCATTACTATTAGAAACATCATTTATAATTCCCAAAAAAAATTACACAATTCATAGTTTAGAAGTGGAACATGTGTTTCAAGTACAACATTTCAAGTTTGACTTACCTAATTCAAAATACTAAATCACACTATGTCTACGGGGCCTCTAATGGATTCAGAAGAGTAATATGAGGTGCTGGCAACAAGGCCAAGCTATACCTCAAAGCACTATACACAAGGAACAAAAGATACATGACCCCGAAATGAAGTGAGGTTACCAAGTCAGTTGAGAAGAGGTCGTACCGCTATCATTGATCAATTCTGCATGTTGTGGAACCACAGACATCCATAAAAGATGCAGCGCTAAAGTAAAAGGGACGTTAGTACATATGGAATAGTACTTATATGTAAGACTAAATACCATCTCAATAGAACGACATCTCAATAGAACGAGTAACAATTCAATGAGAAAGAACATGCAATCAATGAGAGCCTCAAGACAATATAACAATGTCAAGTTAAGAGAAAGATAAAATTCAAGTAAATAACAATGTTTTAGGTTAGGAGATCTTTAGCAGTGATTACACCATCGTATTTTTAGCCCGAAGTCAGATCACGTCCCGACCGACTAAGCTGTCTCACCCAAAGACATCCAATCATAAACGTCAGCATGTGCGCGACATGTCCCCCGATCGGCTAGGCCGTCTCACCATAATATCATGTGGATTGACATCACCCTCCGCTAGTAATCATCTCATCCCAATTAAGGGGAATAATCTCAACACATCAATCTCATCCCATTTAAGGATAATAATCTCATCACATCAATATGGGGATTTTACCCCTCAACCACTCCTACATCGGCACGTGTAATTTCGGGGTTAGGTTATTTTAACCTACCCTTCCTCGCACTACTAAAAAAATTAGGTTTTAGCGACGGACAAATTTTGTAGCTAAACAGAAAAATCTGTTGCTAATCTCATTTAGCGATGAATTAGCGACGGATTATCAAGAAATTCTTCTAGATACGAGTGTTTTAGCGACAGATTAACGACACCATTCGTAGCTAATTCCAGTTTTTTTGGTAGTGTCGGTGACTAAAAGATACTCCCAAAACATTTATTATACAAAGAATTTTCAGCTCATTTCATAATCTTTCACACGACTTTTTATTTCATTGGCACTAGTGGGCACAAGTGTAATTTCGTTCTTGGCACGTCGGCCGTATTTCACATTTCATTCTCATCCCTCTCACTTTCAAGCATCATCATGGATTATCAACAATAAGGCATTTCTAATCAAGATTTTAAGTATATATATATGAGCAAATAAGAGTCTTAAGAACATTGAATTTTCTTCCACAATTTCGCATAATAACTTACAATTGAAACATGATTGAAGTCATAATATTTTGACACAATGGTCACGTTTGAATATATTCCTGAAGGAGAACATAATATGGTAAGAGCATTTGGCACACATTTTTAGTATGTATCTTTCGATACAAGTTTATTCGGAATAGTCAAATTTACAAGGAATAACTCGGAAAATGAGGAATAAAAGCTTGGCCCATCATACTTGAAACTTACGAGAACATCATGGGATTCGATTCTAAGAGAGAAGTTTAGCTAACATACTTCGCTTGAACTTTACTTAGGTTATTACAACGTCCAAATACTCCTAGCAATTTCTATCTATAATAAGATGATAAGTTTGAATCAAAATTAGAAGGATTCTCATGATATAAGTCTCTTGGGAATTTCGTCAAACACCTATCATGCAAAATCGAACATAAGGCTTCTACAATGGTAATCCCTTCCTCCCTCAATAATTTCAACAAGATTCTACCTAGAATAGTTCAACAACCCTACATACTACCCCCTATTGGCTCATTCTTGGTATATCTCTAACCCCACAACTTACTTTAACTCATTTGCATGAAGGTTTTAGGACAGGGTCTTACCTGGATAGTTGATGGCCTAGTGAGTGATTCCCTTGAATTTTCAAGATTGGGCAATAATTGATGAGCAAAGGGGGTTGGGGCTTCATTCTCTCTCTAAGATACTCCTCTCTCTCTATCCCTCTCTAATAAAATAACTTCTTAAACCAGCCCGGATGATCTCCAAAGTCATTTTATAAAAATAAAATCGGGTAAAAATATTCCAAATTTAATCCTGCGAAACCGGGTTTGCGGTCGCAGATCGGACCACAAAACGAATATGCGGTCCGCAAAGGGGACCGCCAAAATGGTCCCAAAACTAGGCTTGGCCAGGTCAAGTCTGCGGCTGTTATGCGGCCCGCAGAACAGTTATGCGGTCGCATAACACGCTGCAAAATCTCCTTCCAGAATTCTCCTTGCTGGATATGCGACGGATATGCGGCCCGCAAAATCA
Organism: Nicotiana tabacum; assembly: GCF_000715075.1. Lineage (NCBI taxonomy): Eukaryota > Viridiplantae > Streptophyta > Magnoliopsida > Solanales > Solanaceae > Nicotiana > Nicotiana tabacum. Next base: position 21,333,162 of record NC_134089.1, on the reverse strand, counting down.
TTATGCGGTCGCATAATTGACCTGTTGCCTTCTGCGGTGAATCTACGGTCCGCAAAGTGATTCTGCAGCCGCATAGTAGACCGCAGAAATGCCATGTTTTGCAAAACTCTTCTTCCAACTCCCTGACGCACTGTACAACCCAAAAACTCCAAACTCGCCGCGAAGATTTTCTACCACCCTCAAACACATTAGCGTACCTCGACACCACGATACCTTGGGTTCTTGGTGAAATTTTACGGGGCCTTACAGTAAATCACCTCACATATTACTTTCGCACCGCTTTGCACGAAGCATCCGACTACAGCCTTGCTCCCAGCAATGACAAGTCACATTCAAAAAATTTTCGATTCAACAACCTCAAATTCCCGAGAACCTTTGATGCTAAATTTTTTATACCCCATTGCAGGATATCTTGCTATTGAAAAGCATACCTTCTTCGTATATCCTTAGTGAATTATTCTTCCAAATGTGTTAAAACATGATTGTCTTTGTTGGTCATTTTTCCTACACATGTAATCAAATAATAAATAGTTCATAACAATAAAATATAATTTATTTTGATCAGGATTTGAACTTACTGTTATTATTTGTATGTGGCTTCGGATTATGCGCTTGTGGATGTACTAGCATAATCCGTCCTTCTACTCGAGAAAGTCCCAACATTATACCCTTATACGTAACTTGTGAGGTTTTCAGTTGATAAATTAATAATGGTCCAATACCCACTACAAAAATACAATATCAATAAAAGGATAAACAAAAGAAAAGTACTAACAATGAATAAACCCACGCAGAATTTTTCATAAGCGATGTTACTATTTCTAGCAATAGATTCGTAACAGTCAAAAAATATTTTGTGGAGCCAAGGGAGTTCAAACCCAAGACCTCTCATAGGAAACTTGAAACTCTCTATCACCAGACTATTGAGCTATTTCAATATAAGTGGTGTCACTTTTAATAATTTTATCTTGTATTTTTGTTTTACTTATTATTTTTTTATATATAAACAATAAAACAAATTCGACGAAGCGGTGTCCCGTGACACCGCTTGAGTTCATGTAAATCCGCCCCTGCCTTTACCTATCAGACTGTGACGTTTGCCAATTTATCGTCCCACCGTAATTTAATTGTCCATGCATTCGCCAAAACTTTTATTCTGGCTGCTCATTTGACAGAGATATGTTCAGATCATGCCAGACTTTTTGATATATTACTTGTTATGATAAAACAATTCCAAAACACCCTCAGAGGGTTAAGTAGCCCTTTTGGATTTGGATTGGCTTAAAAAAAAGTAATTTTCCAGTAGAAATAGCATTTAAGCCAAAAAGCAGTAATTTGGGATTGCCCAATTTATTGCTTTTGACTTGTTTTAAGTAATTTTTAACTTATTTTAAGCACTTTTTGACTTTGTCAAATACCGAAAAAAGCTAAAAAGAGCTTAAAAGATGATTTAACCAACTTAAAAGCCAATCCAAACACCCTCTTAGTCGGAGTAGGTGGAACTTCATTCCAACTCACATTTTCTGAGCTTACGTTCATCTTAAGGATCCTTATCGCAATTAAATCTATTTTGTTTATCCGAAATCCTTAAAAAATCTTGTAATGTTTCAGTATCATAAATATTAAACTCGATATAACAAGCGACACCTTGTTGAGTAACTAAATATGGAAATCTTCCAATTACCTTAAATCTCATTGAATATCTATTAACACACATTAATCTTTTATAAAACATAGTGATAAGTGTGTGGTACTCAATTGAAAGTGGCAGCTTAACACCAGTAGCAGGAGAACTAGTATAGTGCATAGTGTCCAAATATAAGGCAATCCTAATCTGCCTTTCATCCATCATTGTTGGGATATTTTAAAAAAATATGAATTATAAAAGAAGATTATGTATTGCAACACTGAAATGAGAGTTCTTCGTGTAAGATAGTCTAGTTTACATAGACGTGGGTTGGACGAAAATGGTTTAAATAAAGTGCTTGGGCTCTTTTAAAATGTCACTTCTTAAACATTAAATAAATATTAAACATACAAAATTCCATTTTTTGTTTGCCTCTTCCTCAATGCGTCACACATTCCATTACACCTGACTATACATTATACAAACAAACAATTTAACAGATTGGACCACACTGTGAAGATTTCCGCTCCACTCACCTGACACACAAAAAGTTCTCACTCGAAAAGTTAAAAACGGATAAAAAGGTTAACAAACTAACCCGTTAACTATAGGGGGAATAGGAATAACGACAAATTGGAGAAACTATTTTTGCAGGGGTACGTACCTTAGACTAGGTACTGTACCAACTATGAGATAAGTAGTACTTCTTCTTCCCTTTAGCTCAGAAAATATATGTATCAAAATACTTGTCACTTAAGAATTTAAAACTAATTTTTTAAAATTATTCTTATTATGAAAAAACTAGTAATTCTTATTAATATTGCTCAGTTTTCAAAATACTTCTTCCCTTTACTTTTTTGCGATGATCTTCTCCTCACTACTTTCTTACTCTATGTTCGACGATAAAAATTGAAATAAAATGAGATTAACTAGTATTTCTTCGTCATAATATTCATGTGTTATAGTATTTCTTTTCTTAGTTTATCCTCAAAAGAATGTCCTATTTTCTCTTTTCAAAATAATTTAATTTTAAAATTTTTATTTTACTCTTATAAAATAGGTTACAATTACACAAATATTAACAATTTATTTTAGACCACAACATTTAAAATCTTCCTTTTCCCCCTTAAATTCAAGCCGCACATAAATTGAAACGGAGGGAGCAACTCTTTTGGAGCTAGGTTAAAATTATATTTCGAACACAATTTTTAGCTGTAAAAGTAAATTAGACAAAAATTAGAGAAAGCATAAAAATTTGTAATGTTTCTTTTCCTTTGAAAGTATAGAAGATAACAAATATTTAATTTAAATTATGTGTAAATGAGAACATAACTATAAGCTATCATGAATTAATTTGTGATTTAATCCACCTTTATACATACAAAAAAATTAATAAATGCTTTCACAGAATTAATATATGCAAAATGCAGAAACATTAAAGAGATGATACTCATATGTGTGTAGGTGAAAAAAGAAGGATATATTGGCCTAGTCGAAAACAGACACTACCCAAATCCCAAGCAACAGACGTGGCTACTCACTTTTTAGTTTTTAAACACACAAAATTCCATTTTTTTATTATTATTCCTCATTACATCACACATTCCGTTGATAGCACTACTTGGTAAATTATTTTTGGCAGTAATATAAACTTGTATTCGCTCGATCAGAAAAGAATGAACCTATTTGATCGGGCACGAAATTTAAGAAAGAATGAAGTTATTTGACCGTGGTTGTTTCTACGGGTTCGAGCTGTGGAAACAGCCTCTTGCAGAAATGTAGGGTTAGGCTGCGTACAACAGACCATTGTGGTCCGGCCCTTCCCGAGACCCCATACATAGCGGGAGTTTAGTGCACCGAGCTGCCCTTTTTTTCGTGCCTATGCTCATCTTATTAAAGGTAAAATGTGAAGTTCGAAATTACATTGTTTCCAAATTTAAAAATTTTCATTCTTTTGAAACAGATTAAAAAGGAATTAGGCTCATTCTTTTCGAAATGGAGAGTATTTTATTTGGACTTAGTGGCAAGAATTATTAACTATAATTGTTCTCTAAGTGCAGATGAATGCCCACTAGACCCTGGTGGGTATTTTGTGATCAAGGGCAAAGAGAAAGTACTTTTAATTCAGGAGGATCTTATAAGGAACCGGATAATAGTTGATTCAGATGATAGAGATTGGTAAGTGTGTTATGGTTGTCCTGATTAATGGCTATGAAAAAAGTATTTGTGACTCCTATTTGATAGTAGGCAGGTCTAAAACATAAACCCTCAGTATAGAATCTTAAACTTCTTTTAAAAGGCTACAACTCTACTCAAACTAAATTTATGATTTCCCTTGCGGTGTGTCCAACAATTTTGTAGAAAATGGAAAAGCTCTCGTTTTCAAATCTTATTTATATGTAGTTGATTGCCCAGTTATGAATATTCTTCGCCAACTTCAAAGTTGTTGGGAATAAACTCTCTGCCAAAATAATATTCACGGTAATAAAAGCAGAATAATAATGTAGCACCGAGATATGGTAATTAACAAGAATAAAAGAGTAACAATGACACCAAGATTTTTACGTGAAAAACCCTTCTGAATAAGGGAAAAACCACGACCCCGAGAGGAGCAACTGATATCACTATAGTAAGGAATTTACACTTTGTAGGCCCGAGTAAAAATACTACAAAGACCACTACAATATCCAAAAGAAATAACTCTCTTTTGATATTTCACCTCACTACAATATCGCTCACACTCTCTATTTTCTTATACCCTGTCTGTGAAACCTCACTCTTTCTTTCTAGCTCTCAGATATATTTTCCTCTGAGATTGTGATGAAAGAATGAGAGCCGAAGCTCTCATTTTATAGGCAAAATATGCCTACCAACCTTGACCTTGCAACTTCTGCAGCCTGTCATTTTTGACAGAAAAATGAGAAACGTGGGCTGCCTGCTTCTGCCAACTTTGAAAATGAAGAAGAAAGGAAGAAAACAACTTCCTTAAAATGTGGGTTGGACCCCACAGATCTCCCCCTCCAGTCCCATTCACCCGAAGGAGGTAACTTCGCAGTTTCTAGTTTGAGTGTATGCGGACAAGTTCTTTGCATAGCTCAAACTTGTCTCTTGGTACCACTTTGGTCAGCATATCGGAAGGATTCTCACTTGTATGAATCTTTTTGACATGTAAAGATTCGTTCTTCACCTACTCACGAATCCAATGATATCTCACATCTATGTGTTTGGTCCTTGCATTGTACATAGAGTTCTTGCTAAGGTCTATTGCATTTTGACTGTCACAATAGACGACATACTCCTTCTGAGGCAATCCAAGCTCTTGAAGGAACCGTTTGAGCCATATCATCTCCTTGCCAGTTTCTGTAGCGGCAATGTACTTTGCTTCAGTTGTTGAAAGTGCAACACACTTCTGCAACTTAGACTGCCATGATATAGCTCCCCCTGAAAATGTAAACAAATATTCAGTAGTGGATTTTCTGTTGTCAATGTCACCTACCATATCAGAATCTGTATAGCCTTTCAAGATTGGATCAGATCCTCCAAAGCACAAACAATCTCCCGTGGTACCTCTCAGGTACCTGAGTATCCACTTGACTGCTTCCCAATGTTCCTTTCCAGGATTTTCAAGAAACCTGCTGACAACACCAACTGCGTGAGCAATATCAGGTATAATGCATACCATTGCATACATTAAGCTTCCGACTGCTGAAGAATAAGGAACTTTAGCCATGTTCCCTTTCTCCTCCACTATTGTAGGACACATCTTCTTACTCAACTTTAGATGACCAGCAAGAGGTGTGCTGACTGGCTTAGTATTCTTCATGTTGAAGTGTTCTAGTATACGTTCAATGTACTTCTCCTGAGATACCCACAACTTTTTACTTGTTCTCTCTCGAACTATCTTCATCCCTAGAATTTGTTGTGCTGGGCCCAAGTCCTTCATATCAAATGACTTGGACAGATCTCCTTTCAACTTTGCTATCAACCCTTTGTCTTTTCCTACAATTAACATGTCATCCACATACAACAACAATATAATAAAGTTATTCTCAAAAAATCTTTTGAAGTATACACATGGATTAGAATAGGTCTTTAGGTATGTTTGACTTTTCATGAATGAGTCAAACTTCATGTACCACTGCTTTGGTGCCTGCTTCAATCCATAAAGACTCTTATTCAATTTTCACACCATGTGTTTCTTTCCAGCTACTTCAAATCCTTCTGGCTGCTCCATATAAATCTCTTCTTCCAAATCTCCATGAAGAAATGCAGTTTTCACATCCAACTGCTCCACTTCAAGATCTAGGCTAGTTGCTAAGCTCAAAATTGTTCGAATAGAAGTCATTTTGACAACAGGTGAGAAAATTTCGTCAAAATCAATACCTTTCTTTTGTTCGAAGCCTTTAACCACCAATCGAGCTTTGTATCTGACCAGCTTGCCATTTCCATCTTTCTTGAGTTTAAAGACCCATTTGCATTTGAGTGGTCTTTTACCCTTTGGAAGTTCAACCAGCTTGTATGTGCCATTTTTCTATAGAGATTCCATCTCTTCTTGCATTTCTTTCATCTACTGGTTCTTTTCTGGATGGGACAACACCTCCTTAAGACTTTCTGACTCCCCCTCATCACTGATGAGGACATACTCTGTGGAAGGGTACCTGCATGACTCTACCCTTGGCCTCTCTGATCTCCTCAGAGGTTGAGGTTGTTCTTCTCCCTGAGTGGGGTGCTCCACTTCCTCGACACCTTCATCAAGTTGCTCCCCCTGCTCAATAACCTCACCAGGTTGCTCCCCCTGCTCGGCAACCTCGTCGGTCGTACTTTCTGCACTTGTGGGATTGTTAGAAGTAGAAGGAATAGTAACAAGGTTAGGAATTATACCATTCTTCGCCTTTTCTGACATATCAGCAGCAGTTCCAACTTCACTTTCTCGGAAGACTACATCTCTGCTTCTAATGACCTTCTTCTTTACAGGATCTCACAGTCTGTACCCGAACTCTTCATCTCTATATTCGATAAATATGTAGGGAACAGATTTATCATCCAGCTTTGTTCTCTGCTCTTTTGGTACATATGAAAAAGCTTTGCAACCGAACACCTTCAGATGCGAGTAGGACACCTCCTTGTTGGTCCAATCTCTCTCTGGGATTTGAAACGCCAACGGAACTGATGGACTCCTATTGATCAAGTAACAGGCTGTCTGAACTGCTTCACCCCAGAATGACTTAGGCAGTTTAGCCATTCTGAGCATGCTTCTCACCTTCTCCACAACGGTGCGGTTCATCCTCTCGGTTATGACATTGTGTTGTGGGGTTCCAGGAACTTTCTTTTCATGTCTGATCCCATGACTTGAACAATACTCTTCAAATTCCCTTGAAGTGTACTCACCTCCATTGTTACTTCGGAGACGCTTTAGCTTTTGACCCGTCTCCCTTTCTACTAGAGCATGAAACTTCTGAAAAACTTGAAACACCTGATCTTTGGTTTTCAAAATATAAACCCATAATTTTCGTGAAGCATCATCAATAAAAGTAACAAAATATTTGTTACCGCCCATTGATTCAATTTCCATTGGGCCGTAAACATTAGAATATACTAAATCAAGTATATTCAATTTTCTTTCAGATGATGTCTGAAATGAGACTCTATGCTTCTTACCAATAAACAGTAGTCACAAGGTTTTACCATTGTACCTTTGGCATAAGAAATGAGTGATTTCTTGGCAAGAATCTGCAATCCCTTTTCGCTCATATGACCCATTCTTTTGTGCCGCAAATCTGCAGAAATCTCATCTTGTGTCGCGTTCAATTCACCTTGGCATATTTCTGCATTTGTCTTGTACAACGTGCCGCGAGCAACTTCCTTTGCAATCACTAATGATCCCTTAGTGAGTCTCCATTTTTGATTTGCAAAATAGTTCTCGTATCCATCTCGGTCTAAAGCAATTCCCGAGATCAAGTTCATCCGCAAATCAGGTACATGCTGCACATCCTTTAGAACCAATGTGCATCCGACATTTGTCCTGATACAAATGTCACCAATCCCCACAATCTTTGAGTAACTTGTGTTGCCCATTCTCACTGTGTCGAAATCACCTGCTCTATATCTGCAAAAAAGATCTCTTACTGGTGTGGCATGGTAAGATGTCGCTGTTTCAACCACCCATTCCGACTCTCGACCTGACAGGTGCATGCATTGCTCTTCTTCATTTATAAAAAGGACAACATTATCATTATTTTGCACCATGGCGGCTGTGTTGTCGTCATTCTTCTGGCCACTGGTTTCACCTTTGCCCTTCCTTGGATTTGGGCAATCTCTTTTGAAGTGACATGGTTGATCACAATTGTAGCAATTTCTGGCTCTTGATTTAGATCAGTTCTTTGACTTCCCACGAGCTCCGTATCTGCCATAGTTGTTCGAACTCCTTTGATAATTCCTGCCTCTACCTTCTGTGATGAGAGCCTATCCTTGGTTTTCAGGTTTCTTTCTCATCTTCTCATTGAGTAGAAGAGCCGATGTGACATCTTTTAACTCAATAGTAGTCTTACCGTGCAGGAGGGTTGTTGCCAAATTATCGTACGAAGATGGCAATGAGTTCAATAGCAAGATGGCTTTATCTTCTTCCTCGATTTTCACTCCGAGATTGGCAAGCTGTGTGATTAGTCCGTTAAACACATTTAAATGTGACAAAAAATTCGTATCTTCACTCATGTGTAGGGCGTATAACTGTTTCTTCAGGTACAATTTATTTGTCAGCGTTTTGGACATGTATAGGCTTTCCAACCTTGTCCAAATTCCACATGCAGTGTCTTCATCAATGATGTTATTTACCACATTATCTGATAAGTGCAACCTAATTGCACTAGCAGCTCTTTCATCCAAGTCAGCCCAATCCTCAGCTTTCATGGTATCAGGCTTTGTGGAATCAGCATCTAGAACCTTGTGTAATCCTTGTTGGATGAGAAGATCTCTCATCCTTCTTTGCCATGTTGAGAAACCGTTATCTCCGTTGAATTTTTCAACCTCGTACTTTACTCCGGACAATTTTATTTTTCACCAAGTATAGTACTACCGACAGTGAATAGTATTTCAGTGAACGAGCAGAACCTGTGCTCTTATACCAGTTGTTGGGAATAAACCCCCTACCAAAATAATATTCACGGTAATAAAAGCGGAATAATAATGTAGCACCGAGATACGGTAATTAACAAGAATAAAAGAGTAACAATGACACCAAGATTTTTACGTGGAAAACCCTTGTGAATAAGGGAAAAACCACGACCCCGAGAGGAGCAACTGATATCACTATAGTAAGGAATTTATACTTTGTAGGCCCGAGTAAAAATACTACAAAGACCACTACAATTCTCAAAAGAAATAACCCTCTTTTGATATTTCACCTCACTACAATATCGCTCACACTCTCTATTTTCTTCACAGACTATTTTCTTATACCCTGTCTGTGAAACCTCACTCTTTATTTCTAGCTCTCAGATATATTTTCCTCTGAGATTGTGATGAAAGAAGAGAGCCGAAGCTCTCATTTTATAGGCAAAATATGCCTACCAAACTTGACCTTTCAACTTCTGCAGCCTGTCATTTTTGATAGAAAAATGAGAAACGTGGGCTGCCTGCTTCTGCCAACTTTGAAAATGAAGAAGAAAGGAAGAAAAAAACTTCCTTAAAATGTGGAATGGACCCCACAAAGTCTAATGTCAAATGTCCTCTATTTACAATCTGATGTACTTTACCGTGAAGAGAGGGCATAATCAGAATGTTTTACTTGGCCGAAGTTTTTCCCATAAGTATAGGCACTTGGAATTATACCAACTAACAGAAGGATTCTTTTTCCGTTTGTATATAGAATTTGTTACAACCCATATCCACATGTGTTAGTTCATGCCATATATTAGTTAACATAAATCCAAGAAGGAATTATCTTTGAGATGATAAGAAGTCAATCCTATTGGTCTTAAGTGATACAAGAGTGTATAAGGGTGATTAACCAGTATTAGAAGTTAAACGAATCAAGGATATTGTAACTCGTATTTTCAGGTAATCTAGCGGTGCTTAATACACTCAAGAGGTCATTTATTAAGGTATTTTAATCATATAATATCCGTATCATAAGTCTTGAAGTCAAACGAGTTATGAAACAAAAGTCGACAAAAGTTGTCGCAACTTAGGTTCATAATTTTACTTAAACATTAGGTCAAATGTTTCTAATCTTTTCTCAACATTTACAAGGAATTACGGGGTGATCTACCCACAAAATTAAAGATCTATGAGTCTAGTTTCCAACGCATTAAACCGTTCATCCATACAATCTCGGAGTAGAGAGATATTCGCGTTTTCGCGAGACTGCGCCAAGCACCTCTCTATGGGGCCCACTAAGTCGGTTTAAGATATTTGGACCAATATAGGATGACTACAACCCGTTTTAAGTCATTTCTTTTCACTATTTTCAGACCTTAGAACCTTAGGAACATCCTCTCAAGGTTCTCTCAAGATTCAAGACCCAAAAAAGGGGCAAACAACACAAATCAAGTGTCGGGAATTCCGTGGCGCTAGTAAGTCTCTTGTTCTTCTTGTTGTTGCTCATTTTTGTGTCGTTCCAGCCCGTGTGGGAGGTTGTTTTAAAGGGTTTATGTTCTGTAAATACTCCCTCATGTTCTTAATATCAATCCTAGGTGATTTCAAGCCTTCTAAAGTGATTCTAGTGCCGAAAAACACTAATTGATCGCTAGTTTCGTTTTTTTTGTTGTGTGGCAGCATTGAAGGGATATTTCATGGAAATTTAAGGTCAAATTGGAGTTGTTCTTTCTGTATAAAGGTAAGGAACCTCTTACTCTATATGTATTTAAGATTATCCAAGTTGCGGCTAAGCCATTGAAGCTAGAATTTGTGAGATATATATCGAAAGGTTTGGTAGTAATGTTATTGTTTTGTGGACTGTTTTGCTTGTTGTTGGGCTGCGTATTTTACTACTATCTTGTGGAGTTTTGGAGGAGTAAGGGTGTGGGGAAACACCATATATATGTAGGGTTATGGGCTGATAGTTATTCATAACATTTCCAGATTGTTTGACACGACTACGGTGGTCGTCGTATGTATGAAGTGATTAGGCTGTGTGTGGACTATATTGGGAGGCTCAATATGTTTATTATTGATGTTGTTTGGGATGTTTGGTGACTATTTTGAATGGTGTGAGGTCATATATATAGGGGAGGTGCTGCCCGTTTCATCGTAAAATAGGTTGTGGTCGATACATAATAGTTATGACGCTTAAATGATAACGATAGTATCGTTTCTCTTATTGTAGACTAAGGAGTTTTGACAATTGCATATCTTGAGATTGGGGAAGTATATACAAGGTATGTGAGGCTATCCCTTTCCTTCTTTTGCACGACTCCGATTGTACATAATGTAATGAACGAGCTTCCAAAGATACTCTACTCTTAGAAGCTAGCAGTACTTACATTGTTTTCCCTCTTATAGAACGATTGATGTTAATGTTGCTTCTCTTATTCTTATGTTATCAATGTTATTGGTACTTCCTGATTCTTATAAGGTTCATAGTGAAGAGTTAGTCCTAATAATGTGTACAGAGGATACCGACCTTACGTCACTCCGAAAGGTTTAGAATGTGATTCCATGAGTCGAGCATGCATTATATATATGTATCTATTTTAATCTACCGAGCCACGCTATAGTTGGCCGGGTACGGCACCTATTGTGCAACCACTGATCAGTTGGGTTTTACCGAGCTCCACGTGGCCGGGTACGATTCTACCGAGCCTATTATGGCCGGGTACGATATGATGATAATGATGCCCACAGAGGCGAATGCTTTAAAGGTTTATGTATTTATACATATGTATCATGCATTTCATGTAAGTAGCCCTCAGAGGTACTAAGATGTTACAGGTTGTATATTCTCTATCCTTGCTTACATTACTGATCGTATTTATGGTTCATTGCCTTACATACTCAGTACTTTATTCGTACTGACGTCCTTTTATTTGTGGACGCTGCATGTCGTGCTGCAGGTCCTGATAGACAGGCAGGTGCAGCTCCCCCACCACAGTAGACTGTCCAGTTCAGCGGTGATTGGCGAGATCCCTTCTCCGGACTTGCCTTGGTCTTGGTATGCAATTTTTGTTATAGAAATTATGGGTATGTCGGGGCCCTGTTCCGGCTATGTTGCAACACTTATGTTCTTTTAGAGGCTCATAGACAGGTGTCGGCTCATGTATAGTTTGGTATGCCTTGTCGGCTAGTTTTTGTTGTATAGTCTTTCATAGTAGCGTGGTAGCTCATACCTTATATGTAGTTTCTTGATTGTCTGGTCATCCCCTACTATGTATGTTCATGCCGTCATATTTTATTGCTGGTTGTCCATGATCTAGGTCTACCATTTATATTGATCTCTTTAGCCTTAAAAGATAATAATGAAGGTTAGATGAAATGTATGTTGGTGCTCGGCAAGTGTGGTCGGGTGCTAGTCATGGCCCTTCAGTTTGGGTCGTGACAAACTTGGTATCAGAGCAAGTCTGTCCTAGGGGTTGTCTATGAGCCGTGTCTAGTAGAGTCTTGATTATGGATGTGTAGCGCGCCACATTTATAATCAGGAGGCTACATGACATCTAGGGTTGTTACCTTCTTCCTGAATCTAGATCGTGCGTAGAGTTGAGTCGTAAGTGTTTGTCTCTAATATTCACCTTGTTTTTTTCAGTGATGCCTTCGACTAGGAAGCAAACGATTAGTAGACGGCTTGATACAGCAGCGGGAGAGGGTACCAGTCAGGTGCCCCAAGTCAGAGCAGGACAAAGTGAGGCTCAAAGTGAGATGCCCTCTCATACCTCATCTACTCCATCTCCTCCAGAGGATATTAGAAGGCACCCAGCGCCTCTAGTTCCTCCGTCTGGCCCTCCAGACCAGGATATGCAGAGTGCTTTGCAGTTATTGACTAGCTTGGTAGCTGCTCAGGCTCAGAGGCAGAATACAGGTGCTGCTGAGAAACCAGTTAGTACAAGAGTTCGTGATTTTATTAATTTAGACCCTCCAGTGTTTACCGGATCAGACCCCAAGGAGGACCCACAGACTTTTATTGACCAGGTTCATCGTACACTTCGGGTTATGCATGTTAGTGATACCGAGGCAGTAGAGTTGGCTTCTTATCGGCTACGGGATTTAGCAGTTCTCTGGTATGATAGTTGGGAGAGATCCAGGGGTCCGAACCCTCCTCCAGCTGTGTGGAAGGAATTTTCTGAGGCCTTTCTTCGTCACTACTTGCCAGTTGAGATACGACGAGCTAGAGCTGATAAGTTCTTGAACCTTAGACAAGGTAATATGAGTGTGCGAGAGTACAGTATGCAGTTTGATTCTTTGGCAAGGTATGCTCCCCATATGGTGGCCGAGATGAGTGATAGGGTGCATATGTTCGTGAATGGGTTGGGACCACATCTAATAAATGAGTGTACGACAGCCTCCTTGGTGGAGGGCATGGATATTTCTCGTATTCAAGCTTATGCCCAGACCCTAGAGGATCGTAAGCGCCAGCAGAGGGCAGTTAGGGAGCAGGATAGAGGCCAGCATAAGAGGGCGAGATTTGCAGGGTATTCTGATGACTTCAGAGGCCGCATCAGGCCACAGTTTTCGAGGAGTTCGGCGCCACCTGTAGCTAGTGCTCCTCCACAGTTTCAGAGGCCTCGATATGATCGATTCTATTCTGGTCCAGGTCAGAGTTCGCGGGCATCTGGCTCGCAACATCCCAGGGATACTAGTCAGATGAGACCCCCAACACCACATTGTGATCAGTGCGGCAAGGCCCACTTTGGACTGTGTCGTCGAGGTTCTGATGCATGCTATTCGTGCGGGAAGCCTGGCCATATGATGCGGGATTGTCCTAATAGAGGAGGTGATGGTACTGCTCAGTCGACTGGATCTGTGTCTGGTTCTTCCTCATCAGTTCGACCTCCAGCACGGGGTTTTCAGCAGTCGACAGGTCGTGGTAGGGGTAGAGGTGGAGTGCCGAGTTCGAGTGGTGCTCAAAATCGAACCTATGCTCTAGTAGGTCGACAGGATCTCGAGTCGTCTCCAGATGTTGTTACAGGTATTATATCTGTATTTTCTTATGATGTATATGCGCTGATTGATCCGGGATCTACATTATCATATGTTACACCCTTTGTGGCTAATAAGTTTGGCATTGAACCTGAATTGATAAGTAAACCCCTCGCGGTATCTACTCCGATAGGAGATTCTGTGATTGCTAGAAGGGTATATAGAGGTTGCACTGTGATGATTTGTAGTCGTCAAACCTCGGCAAATTTATTTGAGTTAGAAATGGTTGATTTTGATGTGATAATGGGAATGGACTGGTTGGCCTCATGCTATGCAAATGTTGACTGTCGTACGAAGATGGTTAGGTTCCAATTTCCGGGTGAACCCATCATTGAATGGAAAGGGAATATTGCTACACCGAAAGGTAGGTTTATTTCCTATCTTAAGGCAAGGAAAATGATCTCAAAGGTTACATTTATCATCTCGTTCGCGTTAGGGATGCGGAGGCGAAACCGCCTACTTTACAATCAATCCCTGTGGTTAACGAATTCCCAGATGTTTTCCCAGATGAACTCCCGGGCCTTCCTCCTGAAAGGGAGATTGAGTTTAGCATTGATGTGTTGCCTGACACTCAACCGATCTCTATTCCTCCATACAGAATGGCCCCGGCAGAGTTGCGAGAGTTGAAGGTGCAGTTGAAGGACTTGCTGGATAAGGGCTTTATTAGGCCTAGCACTTCACCTTGGGGTGCACCAGTCCTATTCGTGCGGAAGAAAGACGGGTCGTTACGGATGTGTATCGACTATCGACAGTTGAATAAGTCTACTATAAAGAACAAGTATCCACTTCCAAGAATTGATGACATGTTTGACCAACTCCAGGGTGCCAAGTATTTCTCTAAGATTGATTTACGTTCAGGGTATCATCAGGTGAGGGTTAGGGAGAAGGATATTCCAAAGACGGCCTTCCGGACAAGATATGGACACTTTGAGTTCTTGGTGATGTCGTTCGGGCTAACAAATGCCCCAGCAGCTTTTATGGATCTCATGAATACTATATTCAGGCCCTATCTTGATGTGTTCGTGATTGTATTCATTGATGACATTCTAGTGTATTCTCGTTCGGAGGTGGAACATGCGGGCCACTTGCGGATAGTATTACAGACGCTTCAGGATCGTAAGTTATATGCTAAGCTCTCCAAATGTGAATTCTGGCTGAACTCAGTAGCATTCCTTGGCCATGTGATATCTGATGAGGGTATTAGTGTCGACACTCAGAAGATCGATGCAGTAAAGAATTGGCCGAGACCTACAACACCATCAGAAGTCCGCAGCTTCCTAGGGCTAGCAGGATATTATAGGCGGTTTGTAGAAGGATTTTCCTCTATATCATCACCATTAACTAAGTTAACACAAAAAGCTACCAAATTCCAGTGGTCTGACACTTGTGAACGTAGTTTTCAGGAGTTGAAGAATCGATTGACATCTGCACCAGTGCTCACTCTTCCTGAAGGAACAGAAGGTTATGTGGTATATTGTGATGCCTCAGGTATAGGTTTGGGGTGCGTATTGATGCAGCATGGGAATGTGATTGCTTATGCATCAAGACAATTGAAGAAGCATGAAAAGAATTATCCAACCCATGATTTGGAATTGGCTGCAGTAATATATGCTTTGAAGATATGGCGGCACTACTTATACGGCGTCCATGTTGACATCTACACAGATCACAAGAGTTTACAATACATCTTCAAGCAGAAAGAGTTGAATTTGAGGCAGCGTAGGTGGCTTGAATTATTGAAAGACTACGACGTCGAGATATTGTATCATCCCGGTAAAGCCAATGTTGTAGCAGATGCTCTCAGCCGTAAATCAATGGGAAGCTTAGTACATATTGAGGCAGGTAGATGGGGGTTGATTAAAGAGCTTCATCAGCTAGCCAATATGAGAATCAGATTGTTAGACTCTGATGATGGAGGTGTTACTGTACAGAATACATCAAAATCATCTTTGGTAGCCGAGGTAAAAGCACGACAATATGAAGATCCTATCTTAGTACGATTAAGAGAAAGCATTCAACAGTGTAAAAGTATGGCTTTTAGGATCGGAAAAGATGGGGCACTGAGATACCAGAGCCGATTGTGTGTGCCTAATGTGGCAGGGTTGCGAGAGAAGATTATGAATGAGATTTATCAATCCCGATATTCCATCCATCCCGGCTCGACAAAGATGTATCATGATGTCAAGGAGCAGTATTGGTGGGATAATATGAAGAAGTCTATTGCTGAATTTGTAGCCCAGTGTCCCAATTGTCAACAAGTAAAGATAGAACATCAGAAACCCGGTGGATTGCTTCAAAATATAGAGATTCCGACCTGGAAGTGGGAGGTGATTAATATGGACTTCATTATTGGATTACCTCGCTCTTATCATAAGTTTGACTCCATCTGGGTGATAATTGATCGACTTACAAAAGGTGCCCATTTTCTGCCAGTGAAGACAACTTACGCGGCTGAAGATTATGCAAAGTTGTATATCAAGGAGATTGTTAGGCTTCATGGTGTGCCCATATCTATTATATCAGACCGAGGAGCTCAATTTACGGCTAATTTTGGAGGTCTTTCCAGAAGGGTTTAGGCACACAAGTAAATCTCAGCACTGCATTTCATCCGCAGACTGACGGACAGGCTGAACGTACCATTCAGACACTGGAAGATATGCTACGAGCATGTGTTCTAGATTTTAAGGGGAATTGGGATGATCATCTTCCACTCATAGAATTCGCCTATAACAATAGCTACCATTCCAGTATTAAAATGGCCCCATACGAGGCACTATACGGGAGGAGATGTAGATCACCAGTTGGATGGTTCGAAGTCGGTGAAATAGAATTATATGGGCCAGATTTGATACACCAAGCTATTGAGAAGGTGAAAGTGATACAGGAGCGATTGAGGACGGCACAAAGCAGGCAAAAATCTTATTCTGATGTCCGACGTCGTGATCTAGAGTTTGAGGTTGGTGATTGGGTTTTCCTGAGGATCTCACCAATGAAGGGTATTATGCGTTTTGGGAAGAAAGGTAAGCTGAGTCCAAGGTATATCGGGCCGTATAAAATTCTTCGACGGATTGGACAGGTTGCTTATGAGTTAGAATTGCCATCCGAATTGGAATTTGTCCACCCGGTATTCCATGTATCTATGTTGAGAAAATGTATTGGAGACCCTTCTCGAGTAGTCCCTATCAAAGATGTACAAGTTACAGAGGACCTATCATATGAAGAAGTGCCAGTGGCGATATTAGATCGGCAAGTCCGCAAGCAGAGAACAAAAGATGTAGCTTCCGTCAAAGTATTGTGGAGGAACAAAAATATGGAAGAAATGACATGGGAAGCAGAAAAGGAGATGAAGTCAAAATACCCTTACTTATTCCAGAATGAAGATAACAAGGATGCTGGTGGAAGACAGGATACATTGGAAGAAGAAACGGCTCTATGAGGTAAGCAATAATTTGAGAATACTCCTCCTTAATACAAAATGATGATATGTAGATAATGTAAATACGCATAATGCTTTGTGTAGACTTGTGAAACCATATGTTGGGCTTAATTACTTGCAAGTTTTGCTAGTAACCATTTTATAGGGGAAAATTGATCGGAAATTTCCATTGGAATCCACGATGATTTAAACTCCCCATAAACCCTTACATTCGAGGACGAATGTTCCTAGGGGGGAGGGTGTTACAACCCATATCCACATGTGTTAGTTCATGCCATATATTAGTTAACATAAATCCAAGAAGGAATTATCTTTGAGATGATAAGAAGTCAATCCTATTGGTCTTAAGTGATACAAGAGTGTATAAGGGTGATTAACCAGTATTAGAAGTTAAACGAATCAAGGATGTTGTAACTCGTATTTTCAGGTAATCTAGCGGTGCTTAATACACTCAAGAGGTCATTTATTAAGGTATTTTAATCATATAATATCCGTATCATAAGTCTTGAAGTCAAACGAGTTATGAAACAAAAGTCGACAAAAGTTGTCGCAACTTAGGTTCATAATTTTACTTAAACATTAGGTCAAATGTTTCTAATCTTTTCTCAACATTTACAAGGAATTACGGGGTGATCTACCCACAAAATTAAAGATCTATGAGTCTAGTTTCCAACGCATTAAACCGTTCATCCATACTATCTCGGAGTAGAGAGATATTCGCGTTTTCGCGAGACTGCGCCAAACACCTCTCTATGGGGCCCACTAAGTCGGTTTAAGATATTTGGACCTATATAGGATGACTACAACCCGTTTTAAGTCATTTCTTTTCACTATTTTCAGACCTTAGAACCCTAGGAACATCCTCTCAAGGTTCTCTCAAGATTCAAGACCCAAAAAGGGGCAAACAACACAAATCAAGTGTCGGGAATTCCGTGGCGCTAGTAAGTCTCTTGTTCTTCTTGTTGTTGCTCATTTTTGTGTCGTTCCAGCCCGTGTGGGAGGTTGTTTTAAAGGGTTTATGTTCTGTAAATACTCCCTCATGTTCTTAATATCAATCCTAGGTGATTTCAAGCCTTCTAAAGTGATTCTAGTGCCGAAAAACACTAATTGATCGCTAGTTTCGTTTTTTTTGTTGTGTGGCAGCATTGGAGGGATATTTCATGGAAATTTAAGGTCAAATTGGAGTTGTTCTTTCTGTATAAAGGTAAGGAACCTCTTACTCTATATGTATTTAAGATTATCCAAGTTGCGGCTAAGCCATTGAAGCTAGAATTTGTGAGATATATATCGAAAGGTTTGGTAGTAATGTTATTGTTTTGTGGACTGTTTTGCGTTGTTGTTGGGCTGCGTATTTTACTACTATCTTGTGGAGTTTTGGAGGAGTAAGGGTGTGGGGAAACACCATATATATGTAGGGTTATGGGCTGATAGTTATTCATAACATTTCCAGATTGTTTGACACGACTACGGTGGTCGTCGTATGTATGAAGTGATTAGGCTGTGTGTGGACTATATTGGGAGGCTCAATATGTTTATTATTGATGTTGTTTGGGATGTTTGGTGACTATTTTGAATGGTGTGAGGTCATATATATAGGGGAGGTGCTGCCCGTTTCATCGTAAAATAGGTTGTGGTCGATACATAATAGTTATGACGCTTAAATGATAACGATAGTATCGTTTCTCTTATTGTAGACTAAGGAGTTTTGACAATTGCATATCTTGAGATTGGGGAAGTATATACAAGGTATGTGAGGCTATCCCTTTCCTTCTTTTGCACGACTCCGATTGTACATAATGTAATGAACGAGCTTCCAAAGATACTCTACTCTTAGAAGCTAGCAGTACTTACATTGTTTTCCCTCTTATAGAACGATTGATGTTAATGTTGCTTATCTTATTCTTATGTTATCAATGTTATTGGTACTTCCTGATTCTTATAAGGTTCATAGTGAAGAGTTAGTCCTAATAATGTGTACAGAGGATACCGACCTTACGTCACTCCGAAAGGTTTAGAATGTGATTCCATGAGTCGAGCATGCATTATATATATGTATCTATTTTACTCTACCGAGCCACGCTATAGTTGGCCGGGTACGGCACCTATTGTGCAACCACTGATCAGTTGGGTTTTACCGAGCTCCACGTGGCCGGGTACGATTCTACCGAGCCTATTATGGTCGGGTACGATATGATGATAATGATGCCCACAGAGGCGAATGCTTTAAAGGTTTATGTATTTATACATATGTATCATGCATTTCATGTAAGTAGCCCTCAGAGGTACTAAGATGTTACAGGTTGTATATTCTCTATCCTTGCTTACATTACTGATCGTATTTATGGTTCATTGCCTTACATACTCAGTACTTTATTCGTACTGACGTCCTTTTATTTGTGGACGCTGCATGTCGTGCTGCAGGTCCTGATAGACAGGCAGGTGCAGCTCCCCCACCACAGTAGACTGTCCAGTTCAGCGGTGATTGGCGAGATCCCTTCTCCGGACTTGCCTTGGTCTTGGTATGCAATTTTTGTTATAGACATTATGGGTATGTCGGGGCCCTGTTCCGGCTATGTTGCAACACTTATGTTCTTTTAGAGGCTCATAGACAGGTGTCGGCTCATGTATAGTTTGGTATGCCTTGTCGGCTAGTTTTTGTTGTATAGTCTTTCATAGTAGCGTGGTAGCTCATACCTTATATGTAGTTTCTTGATTGTCTGGTCATCCCCTACTATGTATGTTCATGCCGTCATATTTTATTGCTGGTTGTCCATGATCTAGGTCTACCATTTATATTGATCTCTTTAGCCTTAAGAGATAATAATGAAGGTTAGATGAAATGTACGTTGGTGCTCGGCAAGTGTGGTCGGGTGCTAGTCATGGCCCTTCAGTTTGGGTCGTGACAGAATTCTTTGTTTGTAATCACGTGATTTGATTGCCAAGAAGTTGAGGAAAGTAACGAACGTTTATAATATAACAGTAAACTTGGAGAAAACTTCACTAGCGAAAAGTTTGGGGCCCGCGCTACGTACTATGAGATTCTGAAAATTTAAGAATAAAGATTTGAAGGTGCCAAAAATTCATTCACTTTCGTGTTTTCTTTGGCTCAAAGAAAAAGAACGTCTCTTGTAAAATTCGCTGTCACATAGCATTACATTTGAAGTCATCTCTTTATATTCATCTTTTCTAGTTGCTATAGCTTTGTCTATATTGGCTTGTGCAGAAATTAAAGTAATTAAATATGGAGCTTATTCCTGATTATCTGAAGCAGAAAGGCTTATTCAAGCAGCAACTTAATTCATTTAATCACTTTGCAAGGACAATGATTAAGAGTATTGTCCTAGCAAATCAAGAGTATAGATCCGAACTAGTGTTAGTTCAGGTGAATTTTGTAATATTCAAATGTTACGTATGTAGTAGTTTTCATTATTTGTTCTTCATTTTTTTTGCTTTGGATTTAGGTATGTCAACGTCCGTATTGGTAAACCATCGTATCTTAGGAGCGTATGTTAGGAAGAGATCCTAAGTTTGGTGCTCTACTTTTGCCATCAATTGAGGTAAGACCATTTGTTCTCAACTTTCCTTTTGCTTTTCTTGGCTGTGTTGTAGCTGTTGAAATTTAAGGAAATAACTTGTATTTCACAATCTCTGGAGTACATGTATATATACAATTACAAGAGGCTCTATCAAAGGTAAGTAAATATCCTACACATCTTTCCTTTGATTTAGCTAGCTATATACATTACTAGAAATCCGGAAAAAAACGATCAAAATTTAGCGATCAGAATTGGTCTGTGGGAAAAAGCGACCAAAGTTGGTCGCTAAACTAGCGAAAAAAATAAAATAAATAAAAGAAACAAAATAGCGACCAAGGTTGGTCGCTACTTGGTTGCTATATTAGTCAAAATGTTGACTGGATTGGTCAGACTTTCTTGGTCAAATATTTACTGAGATTAGTGACCCAATACACTTATACGTAAGTATATATATTATATATATAAGCTATATTCGATACAGTATGACCTAATTCACTTATACGCAGTGCATAGTATAGCGTAAATATATAAAATATATATATAAGCTATATTCGATACAGTATGACCTAATACACTTATACTCAGTGCATAGTATAACGTAAGTATATATATTATATATATAAGCTATATTCGATATAATACTACCTAATACACTTATACTTAGTGCATAGTATAGCGTAAGTATATATATTATATCTAAAAATTTCCTAAAATCTCTCTTTTCTCTCTCACACTCAACCCCCCCCCCCCTTCCAACTCCCAGCACCAGAGGCCTCACCCACGCCACCAACGACCACCGCCCAGCTGCCGCCACCCCGTCGCCGTCTCCTCTGCCGCTGCTGCGTCTCTTTCCTTCTCCACCTCCTAAAAATTCTAGGTTATAATTACAATTTATATCTTTTGTGTAAGCTTATAATGTTTTGTTTATTAGCTATGAATTAGTTTCAAATGACTAGTGTTTCAATTGATTATTTAACATTGTATTTTATAGAAACCTAGGGTTTAGGTTGTATTTATCATTATTTAACATTTTATAAAAAACTAGGATTTATAGAAATCTACGATATAAATTGAAACTTTTAGGATATGAGTTGAATTTTTAGGATATGAATTGAAACTTTTAGGGTATGAGCTGAATTTTTAGGATATAAATAGAAATTTTAGGATATGACTTGAACTTTTGTGGATATGAATTGAACCTTTAGGATATAAATTGAACTTTTAGTTTATGTTTAAACTCGTAGGATAAGAATTAATGAACTTTTAGTTTTTAGGTTTTATTCTTGCGAATTGAACTTGTACGATATAAATTGAAATTTTACGATATGACTTGAACGTTTTACGATATGAGTTGAACGTTTAGGATATGACTTGAACTTTTGTGGATATGAATTGAAGGTTTAGGATATGAATTGAACTTTTAGTTTATGTTTTGCAATTTTAGATTGCCGGAGGATTATTAGAAGAGGTTGATGACATTATTAGACATGCAATAGAACTTTCGCCCAGAATAACTAAGACACAGTATCTGGCAAAGTGTGTCTTTAATTGTTCTTCTCATTAGCGACAATGATGATGAGAAGGCAATGACATGTGTTTCAAATAATGATGGTGTAGGTAGGAATTTAGTATTTTCTAAGTAGATAAAAGAAGAGCTTATAGAGTAATTCTGTACTTCATTTTCCATGAGGAAAAGAAGTTTAATTGAGATTGACAAGGTTAATGAAGACGGAATGTATTCCGTTGGTCATGGCAGTTCCCATAGAACGGGGATCATAAGACTCTATGATGACACAGATTATAGGAAGTTTTGTTCTAAATTTTCTTTCATGTCTGATCCGTACAAGCTTAATGTGATATTGGAGATATTTCTTCGGATTCAGACAATGATTTGACCAACAAAAGTATGAAAATGCTCTTAAAAAGAATTAAAGGTAAAATCTTTTCAGCATCCTTCTCTACCAAGAAAAACATTTTTTTAAACATTTTTTTTAAAAATCTTTTCAACCTACCCTTCCTCGCACTACTAAAAAAATTAGATTTTAGCGACGGATAAATTCTGTAGCTAAACAGAAAAATCTGTCGCTAATCTCATTTAGCGATGAATTAGCGACGGATTATCAAGAGATTCTTCTAGATACGAGCGTTTTAGCGACAGATTAACGACACCGTTCGTAGCTAATTCCAGTTTTTGTAGTGTCGGTGACTAAAAGATACTCCCAAAACATTTATTATACAAAGAATTTTCAACTCATTTCATAATCTTTCACACGACTTTTTATTTCATTGGCACTAGTGGGCACAAGTGTAATTTCGTTCTTGGCACGTCAGCCGTATTTCACATTTCATTCTCATCCTTCTCACTTTCAAGCATCATCATGGATTATCAACAATAAAGCATTTCTAATCAAGACTTTAAGTATATATATATATATATATATATATATATATATATATATATATATATATATATATATATGAGCAAATAAGAGTCTTAGGAACATTGAATTTTCTTCCACAATTTGGCATAATAACTTACAATTGAAACATGATTGAAGTCATAATATTTTGACACATTGGTCACGTTTGAATATATTCCTGAAGGAGAACATAATATGGTAAGAGCATTTGGCACACATTTTTAGTATGTATCTTTCGATACAAGTTTATTCGGAATAGTCAATTTACGAGGAATAACTCGAAAAATGAGGAATAAAAGCTTGGACCATCATACTTGAAACTTACGAGAACATCATGGGATTCGATTCTAAGAGAGAAGTTTAGCTAACATACTTCGCTTGAACTTTACTTAGGTTATTACAACGTCCAAATACTCCTAGCAATTTCTATCTATAAGAAGATGATAAGTTTGAATCAAAATTAGAAGGATTCTCATGATATAAGTCTCTTGGGAATTTCGTCAAACACCTATCATGCAAAATCGAACATAAGGCTTCTACAATGGTAATCCCTTCCTCCCTCAATAATTTCAACAAGATTCTACCTAGAATAGTTCAACAACCCTACATACTACCCCCTATTGGCTCATTCTTGGTATATCTCTAACCCCACAACTTACTTTAACTCATTTGCATGAAGGTTTTAGAACAGGGTCTTACCTGGATAGTTGATGGCCTAGTGAGTGATTCCCTTGAATTTTTAAGATTGGGCAATAATTGATGAGCAAAGGGGGTTGGGGCTTCATTCTCTCTCTAAGATACTCCTCTCTCTCTATCCCTCTCTAATAAAATAACTTCTTAAACCAGCCCGGATGATCTCCAAAGTCATTTTATAAAAATAAAATCGGGTAAATATATTCCAAATTTAATCCTGCGAAACCGGGTTTGCGGTCGCAGATCGGACCGCAAAACGAATATGCGGTCCGCAAAGGGGACCGCCAAAATGGTCCCAAAACTAGGCTTGGCCAGGTCAAGTCTGTGGCTGTTATGCGGCCCGCAGAACAGTTATGCGGTCGCATAACACGCTGCAAAATCTCCTTCCAGAATTCTCCTTGCTGGATATGCGACGGATATGCGGCCCGCAAAATCATTATGCGGTCGCATTCCGACTACAGCCTTGCTCCCAGCAATGACAAGTCACATTCAAAAAAATTTCGATTCAACAACCTCAAATTCCCGAGAACCTTTGATGCTAAATTTTTTATACCCCATTGCAGGATATCTTGCTATTGAAAAGCATACCTTCTTCGTATATCCTTAGTGAATTATTCTTCCAAATGTGTTAAAACATGATTGTCTTTGTTGGTCATTTTTCCTACACATGTAATCAAATAATAAATAGTTCATAACAATAAAATATAATTTATTTTGATCAGGATTTGAACCTACTGTTATTATTTGTATGTGGCTTCGGATTATGCGCTTGTGGATGTAATAGCATAATCCGTCCTTCTACTCGAGAAAGTCCCAACATTATACCCTTATACGTAACTTGTGAGGTTTTCAGTTGATAAATTAATAATGGTCCAATACCCACTACAAAAATACAATATCAATAAAAGGATAAACAAAAGAAAAGTACTAACAATGAATAAACCCACGCAGAATTTTTCATAAGCGATGTTACTATTTCTAGCAATAGATTCGTAACAGTCAAAAAATATTTTGTGGAGCCAAGGGAGTTCAAACCCAAGACCTCTCATAGGAAACTTGAAACTCTCTATCACCAGACTATTGAGCTATTTCAATATAAGTGGTGTCACTTTTAATAATTTTATCTTGTATTTTTGTTTTACTTATTATTTTTTTATATATAAATAATAAAACAAATTCGACGAAGTGGTGTCCCGTGATACCGCTTGAGTTCATGTAAATCCGCCCCTGCCTTTACCTATCAGACTGTGACGTTTGCCAATTTATCCATGCATTGACAGAGATATGTTCAGATCATGCCAGACTTTTTGATATATTACTTGTTATGATAAAACAATTCCAAAACACCCTCAGAGGGTTAAGTAGCCCTTTTGGATTTGGATTGGCTTAAAAAAAAGTAATTTTCCAGTAGAAATAGCATTTAAGCCAAAAAGCAGTAATTTGGGATTGCCCAATTTATTGCTTTTGACTTGTTTTAAGTAATTTTTAACTTATTTTAAGCACTTTTTGACTTTGTCAAATACCGAAAAAAGCTAAAAAGAGCTTAAAAGATGATTTAACCAACTTAAAAGCCAATCCAAACACCTTCTTAGTCGGAGTAGGTGGAACTTCATTCCAACTCACATTTTCTGAGCTTACGTTCATCTTAAGGATCCTTATCGCAATTAAATCTATTTTGTTCATCCGAAATCCTTAAAAGATCGTGTAATGTTTCAGTATCATAAATATTAAACTCGATATAACAAGCGACACCTTGTGGAGTAACTAAATATGGAAATCTTCCAATTACCTTAAATCTCATTGAATATCTATTAACACCGATTAATCTTTTATAAAACATAGTGATAAGTGTGTGGTACTCAATTGAAAGTGGCAGCTTAACACCAGTAGCAGGAGAACTAGTATAGTGCATAGTGTCCAAATATAAGGCAATCCTAATCCGCCTTTCATCCATCATTGTTGGGATATTTTAAAAAAATATGAATTATAAAGGAAGATTATGTATTGCAACACTGAAATGTGAGTTCTTCATGTAAGATAGTCTGGTTTACATAGACGTGGGTTGGACGAAAATGGTTTAAATAAAGTGCTTGGGCTCTTTTAAAATGTCACTTTTTAAACATTAAATAAATATTAAACATACAAAATTCCATTTTTTGTTTGCCTCTTCCTCAATGCTTCACAATAGGGGTGTACATGGACCAGGTTGGTTTGGTTTTTATTAAAACCAAACCAAACCAACTATATCTGTTTGGATTGGTTCGGTTTTGTCGGATTTTTCGGATTTTCGGGATTTTTTGTTACATGAATATTATTTCAATCTTACTTTGTTAAAATTATAGATAAAGCTTTGATAAATGAATATATGTTTAGTAAATATGAAAAAAATTGACAAACATATGATTTATTAAAATATTATAATGGGAGATTTTTTTAGTAACACATAATAATTATTTTCTTAGTCGTCTAACAATAATTTTTCTTTAATTTACGCTTTCAAGGTTAATAGATGAGAGGATCCCAAATATATTTACATTTCTAACGAAAATTCACTATAAAGTCTTAAAAATATAAATAAAATTTATATATTTATATGTCGGTTTGGTTCGGATTTTTTTAATTAATACCAAACCAAGTCAAACCAAACCTAGTCGGGTTTTTTAATCGGTTTGGTTTGGTTTTTCGGTTTGGTGCAATTTTCAGGTTCAGTTTGAACACCCTATGTCACACATTCCATTACACCTGACTATACATTATACAAACAAACATAAATAAAATTTATATATTTATATGTCGGTTTGGTTCGGATTTTTTTACTCAATACTGTCAAGTCAAACCAAACCTAGTCGGGTTTTTAATAGGTTTGGTGTTGTTTTCCGGTTCGGTTTGAACACCCCTACGTCACACACTCCATTACACCTGACTATACATTATACAAACAAACAATTTAACAGATTGGACCACACTGTGAAGATTTCCGCTCCACTCACCTGACACTAGAGTTGTCAATATGGGTCGGGCCGGGCTAGCCCAGCCTGTCATACCCCTTTTTAACCGAACTTCACTAAACCCTCTTAAATAAAATAAAAGATTTAGTAAAGCTCAAAAGGGTTTTTAATTAAAAAGTGACAAAATTGTGTTCAAAAGGAAATAACTCAGAGTCGCCACCTGACATTGGTTTTGGTGTGTCAGGTCACCATTTTTTTTTAAAAATAATTTTTCCTTTAAAACACTTTGGACTCCAAACTAAGTCTGCACCAGAGATTCGGGCAAGGGGGTTCATTTGACTCGGGGAGAAGGTGTTAGGAACTCCCCAAGTCCTGTAACTAGTACGATTGCATACTTGATCAGGTTGGCACTTAAAATATTCAAATTGAGGTATAAACACAGAAAAGAAAATAAACACAATAGAGGCTCGAGGTCGTCCCCACCTAAAAGAAGAAAATAAATGTAAAATCCTAAATACTAATATATACTATAATTTTCCCACGAAGTTCGTCATGGCCTCCAAATACATGATACTACGGGGCATTCCCCGGAATAAAATATATACAAATTCTTCGGGGCATTCCCCGGATAAATTTAACTAAGGGAGCGACCTCTTGCCTCAAGGCTAACAAAATCTTAAAGTTTGCCTACCCAAGTGTGGTCGGCTTAAACATGCCCCTATCGATTCAGTAGAATATAATAATAACAATTGATTTTTTTTTAAATTTCTAGTACCCAAACCCCACTGCCACTTTATCCAATTCCAACATTTACACCAAGTATATGTTTTTAATATACTAATTCACAATAGCAATGATAAATATGTAGATTAAGGGAAAGACAATAGCATGGTTGAAACAAAACTTCATTCACGCTCAAAATTCGAGTAGGCCTTACCGTCGAAATCTTTCAATTTCGGATTAACAAAAGAACACCCAACAATGAATCACCAACAAATCTTTGAACGAGCAATTGGACGTGCGACCAAAGAAAACTCGACCAGCAGCCTCGATTACAAATAGAGCCAGCGACCGAAACAGCCTTACAAACTCAGTCGACCGGACAACCTTACAAACGCAGTCGAAGCTCTTAAAGAACGGAAACTGGTATCAACAGAAAGCTTGACTCGATTTGTTCTATTTGGGTTAGGATCTGCTGGATTTTCGGCTGAAAATGGAGTTGTTGTTGCTGGATTCTTGTTACGTTTGAGCTCCAATCTGATGGGGTCTGTGCGACGGCGGGTTTGAGAGGGAGTTGGGGTGGTGCGGTCGTTGGTCGTTGTAGGGCTGGTTGACGCCGTTGCTGGTGGGCGGCGGGTCTGGTGAGGTCGTGAGGTGGGTGACTGTAATGGTTCCGCTGCTGGAGTGTTCGGGGGATGGAGTGACTGGTCATTCGGAGGAGGGCAACGACTGCGTGGCTGGTCGGCGGCGTGAGAGATCTGACGACGAGGGGGGTGGACTGCCGGCTGGTTCCTTTTTTAGTTCAAGACTAGGAAATTGAAAAAAACTTGGGTTAGGGTTTCTATAATTGGGTATTTTATATTAAGGTGTGAAGGGATGATAGTCATTGGATTAGAAGAAAATAGATGGCTAAGATTAAATCTTGCACATAAATGGGCTAATGGGTTGGGAAGAATGGGCTAAGAATAATTGGGTTTAAGTTAAAAGAAATGGACTCACACCTTTGAGCCTACAAATTTTCTTGTTGGACAAAGACAAACTCAAAAATCCTACAAAAATATTAATTAAACTTAGTTAAGTAAATAAACAAAATTTTGAAATGAAACTACTTTTTTTTGTATTTTTAAATGTTATAACAATAAAGTAAAAAGTAAAGAAAATAGGCTAAAGTCATGATAAAATTAAGATACCATGAATAAAAATATACTAATTGATCTTAAACTAAAGATAAAAATATAGAAACGCGATAAACACGATAAATAAAACTATTTTATGTTTTTTTTATATCTTACGACTAAAAGTAAAAAGATTAAAATTATATTAAAATAAAGTCAAGTAAATATTTTAAAAATATTAAAATATTAAAACTAACTTTAAAATTTGCGTGGGTCAAAAATTACGTGCTTACAACTGCCCCTCTTTGCTTGGAAACACGAAGAGTTTTCGGAGCAAAGAACAATAATCAACGTAATTGATTTATGACCCGACGCTTATTCAAAAGAAAATAAAGGTGGCTAAAAAGATTGTGACCGAGCCCTGGTATCTGAGCTGCCTATATATCCTTGGCTATAAAGGAATCAGGCCACGTGTAGTTCAGAAGTGAGAAGGATGATGGAGTACCGAGGTGGAGAGTCGAGTGAAGTGTCGTCGAGGTTGTGGTCCGCTGTTCCTGCCATTACATCAAAAATAAAAGAAAAATTTACAGCAAAGTGAAAGAAAAATACAAGATCCTATCTGCTTCTTGTATTGAATCTCTATTTGATCTTCAATATGAGACTGAAAAGTGGACCCTGTTCTTTAGGCGGGCTCTTGATGCTTCTTAAATTTGCGAATTGAAATAAGTCTGAAATGAATTCCCTTGTTCTCTAGGTGGGCGCTTGATTACCAACAACTTGAACTGTATTCCCTCGCTGTCCAGGTGGGCGCCTGATTACCAAAACTCGAAACTGTATTCCCTCGTTATCCAGGCGGGCGCCTGATATTGCAACAAACAGACAAAATAAAAGAAATTTTTCTGGCCCAATTTGGGATCTGGGCATATTTGTGAGTGTTAATCGGATCATGTTACCTATAGAGCTCTAAGAATTCAAAAGCTAAATCCCATTATCCAGGAGGGCCCTGAAAACTTCGAATTAAATCTCATCTAAAACTTAAAACTAAATCTCATTATCCAGGAGGGTCCTAAGAATTTAAAACTAAATCCAATTATCCAGGAGGATCCTGAAAATTTAAAAACTAAATCCCATTATCTAGGAGGGTCCTGAAAATTTTAAATTAAATCCCATTATCTATGAGGGTCCTGGAAATTTTAAATTAAATCCCATTATCCATGAGGGTCCTGAGAATTTTAAAAACTAAATCCCATTATCCATGAGGGTTCTGAAAATTTAAAAACTAAATCCCATTATCCAGGAGGGTCCTGAAAATTTAAAAACTAGATCCCATTATCCAGGAGGGTCCTGAGAATTTAAAACTAAATCTCATTATCTAGGAGGGTCGTGAAAATTTTAAAAACTAAATCCCATTATCCAAGAGGGTCCTGAAAATTTAAAAGCTAAATCCCATTATCCTAGGAGGGCCCTGAAATTTTTTAAATTAAATCCCATTATCCAGGAGGGTCCTGAAAATTTTAAATTAAATCCCATTATCCAGGAGGGTCCTGAGAATTTTAAAAACTAAATCCCATTATCCAGGAGGGTCCTGAAAATTTAAAAACTAAATCCCATTATCCAGGAGGGTCCTGAAAATTTTAAAACGAACTTACCTGAGTCATGCTCTCATCTTTGAGGATTCTGAATAGAATTTCTTGCTCCCTGAACCATGCTTTTCCATGGGAGGTCCCTGTGGATTTAAAAATCTTCTTGCCCCTGTTTCAGACAAATAGAATTTTGTTAGTTTGAAAATGTGCTGGTTAGTTTGTGACATCCTTGCTGAGTGTCTGCTTCCGCCACTGCCATGCTTCATTCTGATTAGCTGCTTCGGGCTAGCAAGAAGTTGTTTGACCTTTTGATTAGAACTGGACCACAAAAACTCTGCATGACCTGAATCTCTCACACTCACTTGTTGCATTGTGTTTTCATTTTGAAAGTTGTTGAATCCTTGTATTTACTCAAAATTCAAGATTCACTTGATTGTCTGAACCTCAGTTATCACCATACTGCTTATTCTAAATCAAGTCAATTGTGATGGGCCTGGCCGGACTCCGCTTTGTGCAATTTAGAAGCTGGTAGTAGGCTTTGAAATCCTTTCCTTCTTGTTCAACTAGGGCTGACTCCAAAGAGACCCATAAAGATAGACTCAAAGAGCAAAGTGAAATGATTTTTGACAAAAAGGAACAAAGGAAAATTTTGAGCACAGATGACTATATGAAGAAGAATGAGAAAAGAAGACTTATCTGAGGGAAGCAGCCAGCTCCAATGATCATGACATGCATTTCGGATTGATCAGCCTAATCTGTCCAACCAATCATATTTTCAGTTCATGTCCTGTCTTCATACTTCAAAACCGGGCTTTCACTGATCCAAATTCTCTGTAAATTCATGAGCCTCATTCGACTTATAGTGCCTCAAAGGGTTTTCACCAACAAGCCTCTCTCATGTGTTCATCTCACAACTCACCATCGCCTTATGGTGCCCGCAAGGGTTTTCACCAATAAGACTTGTCACACCTCCTCTTTCCGCCCCCGCGAGGGGGTAGGAGTTTTTTCCAATTAAAGGACAATCGAAACGGGATTTGTTTATTTATTTTAGAGTCGCCACTTGGGAGATTTAGGGTGTCCCAAGTCACCGATTTAATCCCGAATCGAGGAAAAGAATGACTCTGTATTACAGTCTGCAAACCAAAAATCCGGATAAGGAATTATGTTAACCTGGGAGAAGGTGTTAGGCATTCCCGAGTTCCGTGGTTCTAGCACGGTCGCTCAACTGTCATATTCGGCTTATTTATCTGATTTTATACAAATATGAACTTATGTGCAGATTTTAACTCTTTACCGCTTTTATTATATTTTTAAAGGGATGTGAACCTCGTTTAAAACATGTCTTTGGATTGCGTCACATAAAATGCACCCGCAATCCGGAACATATTTTTATCCAATGTTTTGGGATTTGGATTTGGGTCGCATGAAATGCACACCCGAGTTTAAGAAAATAAGATTAATTGAGACGCGTCCTAAAGAACTAGCGTGTTATTATTTTTGAGGAAAAACCGTGAAATTTGCTAAACAGCCCGTCCCAGAATCTAAATATTTAATATATACATCTAACGAGGGCCCCGCAGTTTATGCATTTTATTGGGGCGAGGCTCATCTCCTTTTATTTAAAGGCAAACCTAAAAGCAAACTATGATTTCCTATCTTTGTTTGTCTCTAACAAAATGGAAAGTTCCTACTGTATTTACATACTTACGAGTCATTATAGTTAAGTTTCAAACGTGATTTATTGAAAGAGGGACGTGATACGGGCAGCCCGTTTGGCAGTTATGGGCCCAGGACTATTGTGCATGAAGTTAAATTCGGCCTGGGCCACTCTTATTCCAATTGGGCCTATTCAATGTGTTTGATATATGTTTGGCATTTATAAACAAATGGGGGGAGAAACTGAAATGAAACGTACTGTTTGCCTTAATCAAACCATATTCCCAACGACTTAAAACAGGCCATTTGTTTAAAGAAAGAACTATTGGGTACCTAACACGCTTCTCCACAAAACAATAAGGAACTAATAGAACATGGCTACTACAACATTAATCACATTTAGTTATAAGCAACACACAGGGTCTTCCAACTAAATGTTATGCATAAAGGTTCAGTTACATCACAGCTAATTACATGGTCCTGTTAGCGAAAGTAAGTTATCATGCTGACAACCTATTTTTAGTACATTTCTAAGCTAATTCAGAATAACTTCAACTTTTCCAATTTTCTTTGCATTCAAGCTTCAAACTTCAGCTTATATTTACACAACAACAGCAACAGGGATAGCCCAACAATAGACCAAAACTCAACAGCAACTTAAGTGAAAACCCATCAGAAATTTCAGAAGAAACCAACAACAACAGCCAGTGGACTTTCAGTCCAAATAGAGAACCAAAACACTTAACTGGAGCAGTTTTTAGCAAGTAAAGAACCCAGGGAAGCTAACTGAAAACCAACAGTTTGCCCAACCAAACCAGACCAAAGCAGAGAAAGAAACAGATGCAGAAACACAGTGGTTTCTGCTTGTTATGTTCAGAAAACCGGCACTCTTTTAGCTCTCAACACCTAAAATTATCCAGCCTCTAATTTCTGATTTTTTCCTCACCTCTCACCCTCTTATCTTAACTCTTAAAACCTGATCTCTAACCCTTTAGTTTCTAATTTTTCCCTAGCCTTAAACTTTGATCTCCAGCCTTTTCACTTTTGATGTCTAACCTCCTCTGATGTCCTTAAATGAGCCTACTTATAGGCTAAATACAGGCCAGCCCTACTGCCTCGTTTACCCCAGCTCTTAACTCTTCCCATACCCCTTTATTTCCCATTAACAAGTGTTTTGTGCCCCCAATGGTATGGGCAGCTGACAGCCTTTAAATTAACCCCATGCTATCAACTTTTGTTCCCCACTATTATATTAGTTTAATGCTATTTTAGTACCCTATTGTCAGCCCATCTCAAACTACTCATTTCTGCTCTTTTCACACCCCAAACTACCCCTGTTAGCTCCCAATTATTACTGTTTTACCATACTACAACAGCAGGAAATTTCAAACTTCGGAAAGTTCAAATTCAAGATGCCCTAAATTGAGTTCTAGCTATTTCATTGCAGCTGCAAACCATTCACAGATAATGTCAATTGACCAGCTAAACGACAATGATTCGATTAATCATATGAAGTTATCAGAATCAGAATATTTGAACATTCACTCCTATAAAACTAATCGACGACGTTTATCTAATCGACTATACTAATTATAACATAGAACGATCACTCGATTAAACAAACAATACGAACAGGGTCCCAAATGGCTTCAGACAACTTTGCACAAAACAGAGGAACAGCATAAATGGAACACTTGACGACATTGATCAAACCAAACATGTATAATCACCATACGTATTCAACCATGAACAGAAGAACAATCGACCAAATAAAAGGTCTTACGAAGATGGATAACCAATTGAAAGAAAATATCAGAAATACCAAATAAACTAATTAACCATGCTGACAAACTAAAATAATACTAAAACAAAAAATAGAAAAGAAAAAGTGAACTCACCCTGAAAGCTCAACAACAAATGACCCCGGTTTTGACTGGATTTGCCCATTTTGAGGTCAAACAGACCTTAATCGAGGTGTTCTCAACTGAAAACACTTCGATTAAGGTCTATTAGACCCCAACCCTCCGTTTAATCTGGCTGGATTCCAAAAATTCTTGTGTTCTAGGGTTCGAACAGTTCGATTTGGGGCTTGAGGATTTGTTGGTAGATTCAGAGCAAACCAAGCTTGGTTTGGTCACGAGTGAGGCCAGGGTGGTGACTGGTGTGAAACTGGGGTGGGTTGGTGTAGGTCAGGGTTGGGCTCGAACCTTCAAATTAAGATTCGAGATGATGGGGGATGATTCGAGGCAAGGGGGTAATAGATCCGTGTTCAGGGTGGTGAGGTGCATCAGGGGTGTTACTTTGGAGGTTACCGGCATCGTTGCCGTCGGGTTTACGGTGAGAGTGTATGGGGGCGGCTAGGGTTTGGAACGGGTTCGTCTCTTGAGACGATGATGAACAGGAGGTGAGGGGGGGTATGGTTTGGATAGGGGCGTGGGGTGTGATGAAGGGCTTATATACGGAGGGGGGGAATGGATCCTGGCCGTTGGATCAGGTGAAATCGAGGGCCAGGATCCCTTCACTTAAAGGAAACGATGTCGTTTCACTTAAAATGGGGTCGGGTTGGTCCGGGGTAAAATGGGTCGGGCATATGGGGATGGCTTGAGGCCGTTGGATGTGATTGGGTTAACGGTTGAGATCAGATGGCCCTTTACAGCGTCGTTTGGGTAAGTGAATGGCCTGATTTGGGCCGTTTATTTGAATCAATCAATGGCTCAGAATGGGGATGCCAATACGGCGTCATTCCAACTTCTGTGAGACCGGGTCGATGTGGACTAGGTCAGCCATAGATTGGGCCTGATCTGCTTGGGTTGAACATGAGCCCAAAATCTGAGATTCTCTTCAATTTTGAGTTCTTTTCTTTTCTATTTTTAACTAACAATCAATAAAATTCTAAAAATAACTTGTAAAACCAAAATTATCCTACAACACTATTAAACTTTAACAACAATTATCACACAAGGTTAAATATTTAGTTAATTAACAAAATTACACAGCGGCACACATAAATGACAAAAATGCAACAAAACTGCATATTTTTGTAATTTTCTTTTTTTTCCATAAAACATGACTCAATTAATTCCAAGACGTACAATTAAATCTTGGATGTGTGTGCAACACGTATTTTTTGTATTTTTTAATTAATCTCAATCAAAGGTAAACATTTACGGACAAAACTAATTACCAAAATGTCACGCAAATTCTCAAAATTTACACCGATTAAATTTATTTTATTTTTTGATTTCTTTCGGAGTAGTTTTCCGTGAAGCAAAAATCACGTGCTCACAGCTGCCCCTCTTTGGCCGAAAACACAAAGAGTTTTCGTGCAAAGATAAAGTGAGCGGATACGAGCGATTTTTGCCCATTGGAATACTCCGTGTGAAGCATTTTTGAAAAAGATTTAACCAAACCTTTGCTTCAAAGGTTTCCTACATATCCCTGGCTAAAGGGGAATCAGGTTGATGTAGTTCGGGAAGTTTTGGTAGCTGGGATTACCATGGGACTGTAATATTACTGTTGTTTCATGCTGTTATCACTGCTTTACCGATCTCCTTGTTACACCGTGCTTAAAGAAAAATCAAGAAGCTAGGCTAGACTACGGATCATGAGATCTCATCTATCTTTAACTTGTTCTTGTTGCCTTGCTTTCTTGTCGGCTTGCGCTTCTTCCGGTGCTTTCCTTCCGAGAACTTGGGGATGAGAATACCAGTTTTCATCATTTTGCTCGGTCCGCTGGGGATATAGCTTCCTTCATTAAGATTTTCGGTGGTTCCTCTGGGGATACGACTTTCTTCATCAGATTTGTTATGCTGGGCATAATTTAAGGTTCACAGGCCGCTTCTTTCAAGACGCGTCTTTTTTCCCTTTTGACTCATGCACTTGAATTTGTGCTGGGACCTCTTGTTGCAACCTTCTGCTTTCCGGTCCTGGGGATTTTTCTTGTTTCCTGCTGGGATTCCTATTGTAACCTTCTGCCTTCTGGTGGGTTACTGATTTCAAGATCTGCAGTATGAGATAATTTCAAGATCTGCAGCATAAGACTGAAAAGTATTCCTCTCGTTATACAGGTGGGCACCTGAGACATGAAATGTAAAGACTGAAAAGTATTCCTCTCGTTATACAGGTGGGCGCCTATTCAACTAAGACATAAAAATATTCCTCTCATTATGCAGGTGGGCGCCTATTCAACTAAGACATAAAAATATTCCTCTTATTATGCAGGTGGGCGCCTATTTAACTAAAACATGAAAATATTCCTCTCATTATACATGTGGGCGCCTATTTAACTAAGACATAAAAGTATTCCTCTCATTATACAGGTGAGGCCTATTTAACTAAAACATAAAAATATTCCTCTCATTATACAGGTGGGCGCCTATTTATCTAAGACATAAAAGTATTCCTCTCATTATACAGGTGGGCGCCTATTTAACTAATGCATAAAAATATTCCTCTCATTATATAGGTGAGCGCCTATTTAACTAAGCATAAAAATATTCCTCTCATTATACAGGTGGGCGCCTATTTAACTAAGACATAAAAGTATTCCTCTCATTATACAGGTGGGCGCCTATTTAACTAAAGCATAAAAATATTCATCTCATTATACAGGTGGGCGCCTATTTATCTAAGACATAAAAGTATTCCTCTCATTATACAGGTGAGCGCCTATTTAACTAAAGCATAAAAATATTCCTCTCATTATACAGGTGGGCGCCTATTTATCTAAGACATAAAAGTATTCCTCTAATTATACAGGTGGGCGCCTATTTAACTAAAGCATAAAAGTATTTGAATTTGTCTCCTCGTTCCTCCGAGAAAATTTTTGACAACAGCAGAAAATTTTCTGCCCCGGTTTTGGTGACCTTCCTTGCGGCGTGTCTTTCTGCCATCATCAACCTTTATTTTCCTGTAGAATCAAAGAAAATTTTGTTAGTTTTAACATGGTGAGTGGCCGTGTCATTCCTGCTGGGGGATGATTTTCCCTTCCCTTTCCCTTGCTATGTGTTCCCACAACTGGTTGGGGATAAAGTTGCTTGTTGGGGATGATACGTCTGCTGGGGATGGTATTTTTGCTGGGGATGGTTTTCCATTTATCCCTTCCCTGCTCTTTTGTTTCACAACATGCTGTGGGAGTCTTCTTCAACTTCAAAACTACTCCCTTAAACGTTTATTTTCTCCCAGCCCTGCAGGGCATAACATGTTAATCACCTGGGGATAACGCTATTGAGGATAGGACTGTTAGGGTTATCTTGCTGCGGATTAATTCTCTCTTCCTCCTTCCCCCTTTCTGTGGTGTCGGACCAACTTGGTCCTTAGTCCGTGATTTATTGCAGTTCTTGATGGGGATCTTCTTGGAACTTGGTCCACAAGTCCTTCAACCGTCGTTTTTTGCTTTTCTTCATGTTCCCCTTAACTTTCTAGGTCAGTTGGTCATTTGGTTTTGCAACAAACGTCTTTTGTCCTATTGCCTTGGCTTTGGCCTGTGCCCTTCACATTTTTCTTTGTACCATTTTGGCCCCTAGTAGTAAACTCTGAAAAATCCTTCTCAAAACAAATTTCAGGAGGAGTCTTCTTAGACAAAGAAATGAAAAAGATAGAAAAGGGAAAATCTTTCTGAACAAATGCTGGGGGAGAAGAAAAGGAAAGAACTTATCTCGACGGTATGACTGGTCCCCACGATCATGTCGTGCATTACGGATTACCCAACCCAGTCTATTTGTATCAATCAATCTTCCTGATGGCCTTACTTGCTGGGGATAAATAGGTGTCCACTTATTCGCAAACACGGAGCCTTCTTGCCAATCTATCTTGTCACCTTATAGTGCCCTTCGAGGGGTTTTCCCCAATAAGACTCTCTCCTTTCTCTCAGCTCCCGTCACCTTATGGTGCCTGTGAAGGTTTTCACCGATAAGACTCTCTCATTTTATTTCTCTCATCTTTCGTCGCCTTATGGTGCCTATGAAGTTTTTCACCGATAATACTCTCTCATTTTATTTTTCAGCGGGGGATCGGAGTGCTGCCGATATGACTCTCTCCTCCGGAGATTCTTTTCGGCTATCAATTCATTTCCAGTTTATGACCCTCTTCTTTGCTGGGGATCAATGTATTATTCTCGGCTTTCATTTTCCTGACTTGGCACCTCTCGGATATTGATCGGGAGGTCTTTTTGGACATCTATGTTGGCTTTGTGTGGGTTTAAAAGAAAAGCTGGCAAAAATTCAAAAATAACTTCGACGGATGAAACACTACAACTCTTGGAATCAACTTTTTTTGAAACTTCAAAACATAACTCCTGCCCCAGTTTTCTTGCTTGGGGATTTTTATATTTACACTATGTGGAGCATATGCACACTATGCATACTATGCACACTATGACCGAGCCGTGAGGCGCCTACGTATCCTCTGTGAGGAATCAGGTCAAACGTAGTTCCTAGCGGTTCCTCTATTTTCTTATGACCTTTATCTTGTTTTCATTTTTCTTTTAATTCCTTTTCCCATTTTTTTTTCATATATTGTTTCCCATTAGTGATTCCAAAAGAGGGGTATGAAAGAATAAAATAAGCTCAAAGGGGGAAGCAAAGATTAAAAGTGTTTGGATAGAAGAAAGAATTGCCTCCGTCATTTCATTGGCCATGAACAGTTATTCTTTTCTGATATAACTGGCCATGACACACTGCTGCCAATCTTTTTTAATCTATTAAGCTCAACTGCTCCAGTCGAGCTTTGATCCATTCATCGTCGTCAATCCCGGCTTCAACGACGATTTGGAGGGATGGAATTTCGACCTCTGCTGGTATTACTGCTTCAGTTCTGTATACCAACAAATAAGGAATTGCACCTATGGAAGTCCGGACTGTTGTGCGATAACCCAACAAAACAAAGGGTAATTTCTCATGCCATTGTCTATATCCTTCTACCATCTTCCTCAGTATCTTCTTGATGTTCTTATTGGCTGCTTCAACTGCTCCATTTTCCTTGGGACGATATGGGGTGGAATTGCGGTGTGTAATCTTAAACTGTTGGCATACATCTCTCATCAAATTGCTGTTAAGATTGGCACCATTATCCGTGATGATCACTTTTGGGACCCCAAATCTGCAGATGATATGGGAGTGAACAAAATCCACCACTGCCTTCTTGGTTACCGACTTGAAAGTTTTAGCTTCAACCCACTTGGTGAAGTAGTCGATGGTCACCAGAATTAACCTATGGCCGTTGGTTGCTACCGGCTCAATATGCCCAATGACATCCATGCCCCATGCGACAAATGGACAGGGCGCTGACATTGTATGCAACTCCGTCGGCGGTGAATGGATCAGATCTCCGTGTATCTGACATTGATGACATTTCCTCACGAAATTGATACAATCATGCTCCATAGTGAGCCAATAGTACCCTGCTCAAAAAATCTTCTTTGCCAATACATATCCGCTCATATGTGGCCCGCAAACTCCAGTATGCACCTCTGCCATAACCGTCGTGGCTTGACCGACGTCTATACATCTTAACAATCCCAAGTCCGGGGTTCTTCTGTACAACACTCCTCCACTGAGGAAGAAACCATTTGACAAACGCCGAAGGGCTCTTTTTTGGTCTCCAGTGGCCTGCTCTAGATATATCCCCATTTGGAGGTACTCCTTTATGTCATAAAACCAGGGCTCGCCATCTACTTCCTTGTCTACCGCGTTGCAATAAGCATGTTGATCACGAACCTGAATGTGCAACGGGTCAACATACATTTTGTCGGGGTAGTGTAACATTGATGCTAAAGTGGCCAATGCATCGGTAACCTCGTTATGAACTCTCGGGATATGTCTGAATTCCACTGATCAAAATCGCTTGCTTAGATCGTGCAAGCATTGTCGATATGGTATGAGTTTCAAATCCCGTGTTTCCCACTCACCCTGAATCTGATGTACCAGAAGGTCCGAGTCTCCCAAGACCAAAACGTCCTGGACATCCATGTATGCAGCTAATCGCAGACCCAAAATGCATGCTTCATACTCGGCCATGTTGTTGGTACAATAGAAGCATAGCTGAGCTGTAACAGGATAGGGACGTCCTGTTTCAGAAATGAGTACTGCTCCTATTCCAACCCGTTTCGCGTTTGCGGCTCCATCAAAGAAAAGCTTCCAACCGGGTTCCTCGGGTAATTCCAGCTCACCTGTATGCATTACTTCTTCGTCGGGAAATACGTCCTCAAAGGCTCGTATTCTTCATCAATAGGATTCTCAGCCAAGTGGTCGGCCAGCGCTTGGGCTTTCATGGTCGTCCTCGTCACATAGACGATATCAAACTTTGTGAGCAAAATTTACCATTTTGCTAACCTCCCTATAGGCATAGGTTTCTGGAAAATGTACTTCAATGGGTCCAAACGGGATATGAGATAAGTAGTATACGAGGATAGGTAGTGCTTCAGCTTCTGAGCCACCCAAGTTAGGGCGCAACATGTCTTCTCGAGTTGAGTTTATTTGACCTCATATACTGTAAACTTCTTGCTAAGGTAATAAATGGCCTGCTCTCTCCTTCCTGTAATGTCGTGTTGCCCCAACACACAGCCAAACGAATTCTCCAGGACCGTCAGATAAAGAATTAATGGCCTCCCCGGCTCAGGTGGAACCAACATAGGTGGATTGGACAGATACCCTTTGATCTGGTCGAAAGCCTCTTGACACTCTGCCGTCCAGTCTACCGCAACATCTTTCTTCAGCAGCCGAAATATGGGTTCACAAGTCGCCATGAGTTGAGCGATGAACCTGCTAATATAATTTAGTCTTCCCAATAGACTCATTACCTCCGTTTTGTTCTTTAGCGGTGGTAAATCTTGGATGGATTTGATCTTGGATGGATCCAATTCAATACCCCGTCGACTGATGATGAATCTTAATAGCTTTCCTGATGGAACCCTGAAAGCGCATTTGGTCGGGTTGAGCTTAATATCATTCCTTCAAAGTCTTTGAAAGAACCTTCTTAGGTATGCTACGTGGTCTTCTTGACGCCAAGACTTTATGATCACATCATCTATATACACTTCAATTTCTTTGTGTATCATGTCGTGAAACACAGTAGTCATTGCTCGCATGT
Organism: Nicotiana tabacum; assembly: GCF_000715075.1. Lineage (NCBI taxonomy): Eukaryota > Viridiplantae > Streptophyta > Magnoliopsida > Solanales > Solanaceae > Nicotiana > Nicotiana tabacum. Next base: position 21,292,215 of record NC_134089.1, on the reverse strand, counting down.
ACGTTGCCCCAGCATTCTTTAATCCGAATGGCATTACCCGGTAGCAGTAAGTTCCCCATGGTGTAATGAAAGCCGTCTTTTCCGCATCTTCTTCGTCCATTAAGATCTGATGATATCCTGCATAGCAATCCACGAAGGATCCGATCTCGCGCCCAGCGCAATTATCGATAAGGATATGGATATTGGGCAATGGAAAATTATCCTTAGGACTTGCTTTGTTGAGATTGTGGCAGTCGACGCATACCCTGATTTTTCCATCGTTCTTCGGCACTGGTACCACATTGGCCAACCAATCGGGATATCGAGTGACCCGGATAACTTTTGCCTGCAACTGCTTGGTCACTTCTTCTTTGATCTTCACACTCATATCCGTCTTGAACTTCCTCAGTTTTTGCTTGACCGGAGGGTATGCCGGGTCAGTGGGCAATTTGTGAACCACTAGATGGGTGCTTAATCCCGGCATATCATCATATGACCATACAAAAACATCTTTGAACTCAATGAGGGTTTTGATTAATTCCTCCCTGATGTTTGGCTCAATGTGGATGCTGATTTTGGTTTCTCTGACATTATCCGCATCCCCTAGATTTACAGCCTCAGTGTCATTCAGATTAGGCTTGGGTTTCTCTTCAAATTGGTACAATTCTCGGTTTATTTCTTTGAAGGCTTTATCCTCGTCATATTCAGACTCATCGTCACAATTGATCTCTTGTATCATTAAGTCGGAGTCAGATTTATTTATTAGACTAGGTCGAAGATCCGCTGTGTATGCCATGTCATTAGAACCAGTAAAAAGAGAACTGTTCAAAAAGAAAAAGGAACAAAACAAAATTAAAATGAGACAAGAGAAGAGAATTTTATTAAAAATGGGGGATAACAGGGTTCACACTTTACAAAATAAAATGAGATTTGGATTACACCCTGGAATAATCCGAAAAACAAGAAAGCAAAAATCAAAGCATACTACCAGGACTCCCCCCGAGTAGGAAGAGGAGTAACCGTCCAATTGTTGGTTTTGGCCTCAGGCCCCACAAACTGTATGTCTGCTCCGCTGGAACCCTCTCCAACTACTACCATATTGACATCAGTGAGCAACGTTTCGAAGCTCTGATTCAAATCCCCGTCCATCCCAATCAATGGTCCGAGAATTTTCGGGACCGGTGACCCCTTGACACTTGCTTTAATAAAGGATCTTGAGAGACGCGGTATTGGTTTGGGAAGAAACCAAACTCTCTTCTTCATTTTCCACGCTCACTTTACATCTGCCGCAGTTGGTTTCAACCTCAATCCAAAGGTCTCCAAATTCTTGGTCAAGGAGACAGGTTGAACAATCCCCTGAAGCTCAGCTCCCAGGACTTTTCCTGGCACAAACCCATTACCCAGCATCTCTGAAACCATCATGACCGTTGTGGAAGCTACCCTAGGGTGTTGAATGATTTCAACCTTGTTTGCTGACATTGCATCGAAAATCTGGTAAACCCAGGGACCTTTGTCATCATTGGTTTCTATGAAGGGCACAATGGCGCCTCTCATGGTACATGCAGTGTCTTCGCCGTGCAGCACGACATCTTGTCTATCCCACTCGAACTTGACCATTTGATGCAAGGTGGATGGCACCGCTTTAGCCGCGTGGATCCATGGTCGTCCCAACAGAAGGTTATAAGATACCGTGACATCTAATATCTGGAACTCCATGGTAAACTGGACCGGACTGATGGTCAACTCAAGTATAATATCCCCCACGGTGGCTGTTCCACTTCTGTCAAATCCTCAGACGCAAATGCTGTTCTTATGGATTTTACCGTGGTCGATCTTCAACTGGTTCAGGGTGGATAATGGACGAATATTGGCACTTGAGCCGTTATCCACCAATGCTCGAGTAACTGCCGAATCTTCACATTTGACAGTCAAGTAGAGAGCTTTATTATGTTCTGTGCCTTCCACTGGCAGATCGTCATCAGAGAATGTTACCCGGTTTACCTCAAAAATTTTGTTGGCAATCGTTTCAAGGTGGTTTACTGAAATTTCATTGGGCACATGAGCTTCATTCAGTATCTTCACCAGGGCCCGGCGATGTTTATCCGAATGGATCAGTAATGATAACAACAAGATCTGGGCCGGTGTTTTCTTCAACTGTTCGACCACGGAGTAATCCTCCACTTTCATCTTTTTCAAGAATTCCTCAGCTTCTTCTTCTGACACGGGTTTCTTTGTTATGGCTGGGTTGGATCTTCTCAATTCTACTGGAGCAAAACACTGTCCTGATCGAGTCAGTCCCTGCACCTCACAACTATCCTCCTCCACTTGCTTTCCCTTGTACATTACCACTGCCTTTTCATACTTCCAAGGCACGACCTTGCTATCAATCACTGGCAATTGGACTACCGGCTTTATGGTGACCAGTTCCCTGCAGACCCCTTTTAACACAACTACGGGTGTGGATGATGTCCCCGATACTACCAATTGTGCTGGCTCTGGTCTCTTTGTTGCGGTGGACGGATTCTTCCCTAATATCACCACTGGCTTGACATCTTCCCCCTTCAACTGTACCTCTGGTCTCCCACCGGTCTATTCTTCTTTCGGAGCGGCCTGGATCATCATCACTGTCTGTGAGGGCTTCCTCGGCTCTCCTCCCTTATACACCAACTCGATCATGTGAGCTTCGTGGTGTGCTGACAATGGGTTCTGGTTGATGTTGGGTGCCTCCGGCGCCTGAACCTTGATCTTGTTGGCATCAATAAGATCTTGTGTTGCCTGCCTCAACCTCCAACATTTTTCGGTATCATGCCCTAGCATTCCTGAGCAGTACTCGCAGCTTATCGATCGGTCCAAATTTGGGGGTGGGGGTTTGGCTCTCTAGGATTGACAGGACTCACCAAACCTAGCCGCCTCAATTCGTGGAACACGGTGGTATAGGTCTCTCCTAACTCAGTAAAAGCTCTATGTCTCTGTAGCCTGTCATTTCTAGCAGCTTGACTTCCTCGAAAGCCCGCCCCTAGAGGGTTCCTGTATGCTCTTGGTGGAGGATAGGTGTTTTGTGGTGGAGGGTATGTGTTTTGTGATGGTGCATATGTGTTTTGGGGAGCCGGTGCGCGCCATTGCGGGCGAACCGGAGGCTGAGTGTATGTTTGGGCTTGGTGCACAGAGAAGTGTGGTTCTTGAGGTGGATAGTAGTGTTGTGGTGGGCTGTATGGGTAATTTATCCTGTAGGGTCTGGGTTGGTTGTAGTATGGTTTGCCAGACCTGGACCAACTGCCTGCCTCAACCGTGGCGACTTCTTCTTTCTTCTTCCTTCCCAGCGCACCTCCTATGCCGCTCTGAATAGCTTGGGTCATTGCCTTGAGCGCTGAGTAATTCAGGATTTCATCAGAGCTCATCCCCTCCTCTATCATGACCCCTATCTTTACTACTTCATTGAAGGATTTCCCAACCGTCGTCACCAAGTGACCAAAGTAAGTTGGATCCAGCGTTTGCAGGAAGTAGTCCACCATTTCTCCCTCTCTCATGGGAGGGTCAACCCTGGCTGCCTGTTCTCTCCAGCGGAAACCAAACTCACGAAAGCTTTCCCCAGGCTTCTTTCCGGTCCTCAATAATGTGAGACGGTCAGGGACTATCTCGAGATTGTATTGAAAGTGACCCGCAAAAGCCTACGCTAGATCATCCCAAGTGTACCATCTGCTAGGATCTTGCCTAGTATACCATTCCAACACCGATCCACTCAAACTTTGACCAAAATAAGCTATCAGTAGCTCATGTTTGCCGCCTGCGCCTCTCATTTTGCTGCAAAAACCCCGTAAATGTGCCACAGGATCACCATGCCCTTCATAGAAGTCAAACTTAGGCATCATGAACCCAGCCGGGAGTTGGACGTCCTGGAAAGGGCATAGATCCTTGTAGGCCACGCTGACCTGGTTGCCCAATCCATGCAGGCTCCTGAAGGATTGCTCTAGGCTTTTGAACTTCCTCATTACCTCATCCTGCTCCGGCACCTTAGCCGGCTTTTCAATCTCCGCCGGGGCCTCCAAGTGTGGATTATAGGTATGGGGTTCTGGTGCATTGAATGTGGGTTCATAGGAATAGTACTGCGCATCGTGAGCCTGAAACAACGGCTCATTAGTTGATCTTTGCAGGGTGGCTGGTGTGGGTCCCATAAAGGTGGGAACATTTAGTGGTGGGAATGGTTGATGGGGTGGTGGGGCTTGGGAATCATGGGGGCTTCTGTCCTGATAATAGCGGTGATTCAGGAGGCTTTTTGAAGGGCCAGAGTGAGGGTATTCCGGCATATGCCCTGGTGGTTCAGGGCTCTTTTGTACTTTATCCAAGGCTAACTGCATCGCATTTATCTCCAATCCCATTCTTTCTATCTTCTCCATCGCTTCTTTCAACAACTGGCTTATTAGCCTTTCTTCCTCGGCACTATTTTCTGAAGTAGTCATGCTTGTCGGTACCGATCCTTTGGATCTGGTTTGATAAGGATGTGTTGCCAGAACGTTTTAACAACTAACTGTCTGGTATTTGTGGAAAACAACAAACTTGTTAGCATTAGAGTTTAACAGATTTGATAATAGCACATTGGGGATGCAATGCTCCTAGGCAATTAACCATTTCTAACATGTTTTGCTTCAAATGCATGAGTCATCCCAGCTTGATTTATTTGTGCCTTTAAAGCGTTTTGGGAACCCCCGTTTTTCTCTCTATTATTCTTTCTTTCTTCCTTCTTTTTTTTTCTTTTTTTTTTCTTTCCTTTTAGTGGCGGTCGAATCTTATGTGGATTGCCTACGTATCACGTCCCCGCGTGAATCAGATCGGGCGTAGTTCTACCACAAAGTAAAGACACGAAATTCTTTTGGAATCATTCAATTCATCACCAAAATTTGCTATTATAAACTACTTATTTCAAACAAAGAACAGCAATAGTAAAGATTCCAAAATTCTTAACGTGACTCGATGAAAAGAAAAACAACATATGGGAAGACAATGGACCCATAAAGCCAACAAACAAGACTCGAACTAGGGATACATTAAAGATTCCAACTTAGGGGCTCGCGAGGCATCGTTCGGCCTTTCCGCGGACTTTGGGGTAAGGCCTCTCTGCAAGCTCTTCAACTCGTTCATGATCTAGTGGACGTAGCCCATGATGGAAGCAAGGAGGGTATCACGAGGTTTTTGCTCGCATGCTAGGCATCTCATGTAGATGTAGTGCCCAATTTCATCAATCCTTCCTCGAATGTTGTCCCTCTCAACAAACAGTTGCTCTATTCGTCGGTTCTTTAGCCCCAGCGCTTAAGCATTGTTGGCTAGTTGATCCTGGAACCTTTCCATTTGTCTTTCCATTCTGGTCATCACATCGTAATAGCGCCTTCTGTCAGCTTGGGCATCTTGTGCTTGTTTGAAGATCCGCTCCTGAAGAGTGGAGTTCGTTTTCCTTAATATTCCGATGCTCATTTCAGAATCCCTTATGACTTGTTGTAGATGCTTTCTCCATGCCATTGTTCCCTTTGCCCATCTGACCTTTATTCTTTCTATGCAAGCTTCAGATCTCTCCAAGTCTTCTCGGCTTTGGCTGACTTGATTTCTCAACTCTGCTATCAATCTTTCATCGGAGCGATATTTCTGTCGGTCGCTGTTACTCTTATTGACTTGGCGAATTCGGGCTTTCAGTGCCTGGTTTTCTTTGGCTAATTTGTTCTTTTCACCCTGTTCCGAGGCGACTTGCACGTTGTTCTCAAATATAAGCCTTTCAACTTGTCGCTTCAGTTTCCCGATTTCTGCCCGGTAGCCTTCCTCCCTTATTAACCAACCCCACTGTTCCTGCGAATCATCCATAAATTGTTGGACGTGCGCTCTTTTAGCAGGTCTCTGACAAGTCTGGAACCTTCTTTCGAGCCAAACATCGTACTTTGGATCTACCTCACCCTTAGCCAGTTCTCGAACCATAGTCTTGGGCTCCAAGAATCTACATTCGTGCCACAACTTTCTAATTTTCCCTTCATTAAATACGACTCCCGGGCTCAGCTCAATGGCGTGCTTGCTTAGATCCTCATCAGTGGGAATTACTTGAAATCTTCCTAGCTGACGCAATATCCGATGAGGAGCATATGGTTGGATGTTGCAAAGTCCCATCAAAAGAATATGACATTCCTCGGCCTCTATGTATATTACCTCAGTATCAGTCAACCACCCAAATGCCCATTCAATTTGGTTGGTTGTTGTTGACCTCAATCGTGTAAGCCATGCTTCGACACATTCGGGGAATATGACGCCTGTCATTTGTTCCTCAAAACCGCTGATACAGTTTCTCTTGGTTAACCCATGGTTCATGTATCCTGCTCGGTGATAGAGGTGTTCTTGCATCCACAACTGGAGTAACAGATTGCATCCCTGGAAGAACTTGCCTCCTTCTCGGCATATAGTTAAAGCTCGGTAGATTTCGGACAAAATCAAAGGAACCACAGTACTATCAGTTCTTTTGATTGCAACATCGACCATCCCTACAAGGCCTATCTCTACTTTCTTATCTTTGCGGGGACAGACCACGATTCCCAGGAATGCTGTTATGAATGCCAAAGTACGTCTCGCTTCCCACTTGTTTTTGTTCCCAATATGAATTATTCCGAGGTTTGGTTCTTCAAAACCCTGGGGAGTACCATACCGTTGATATAAGAATTGGAGAGCACAACATCCTCTCGACAAATCATCATTTTGCACCTTCCGACTAATGCTTAGCAAATCCAAAAACGCGTGCGAAGATACTGCTCTTGGTGAAAGTAAATACTGTCCTCTTAATTTTCCATTCAATCCCACATATCCGGCGACTTCCTCTAGTGCAGGTGAAAGTTCAAAGTCAAAAAAACGGAATACATTGCGGGTTGGGTCCCAGAACGATATTAGAGCCTCGAGGATATCTGTCCTTGGCTTGATATTCAGTAGATTGACAAAACCTCCCAAAACTCTTCCCACTATCTCTTTACTATCGCCTTCCAAATCATTCCACCACATGTGGAGTTGTAGAGGGACCTCGCTAAAGACTGAGAATGGTTCATTTTGATTTGTGCTCATCCTGCACATTTATTAAGGTGATTAAAGAAAGAAAACTTTTATTAGACTCAAAACAGAACTATCTATATTCGATTTTTTTTCTGAATTTTGACGATAAAGGACTTGGTTTTCAGATACGGCCTTTCAGCACTTCAGGGACGAAGATTTTAAGGCTGCATGGGTATACCGGTCAAAAAATCACAAAAATGGCCGTTTGTGCAAATTCAGCCTTCCGGCGCCCCTTTCGGGAGTATTTGGTTATTTATGGCAAAACAGCCTGACCTGATTTATTTTCTGATGAGATTAGCATTTTGACATTTTTTGGTAATCTTAGCAAAAGGGGAAGTTGGACCCGATTAGGGCTGCCTACATATCTCACATCTGGTGAGAATCAAACCGGCGTAGTTCGCCCAATTAAACAAACTATTAAAAAAACCCTATTTTCGCTTTCGTTGGCAAATAAACTAAAACAAAAATCAAGACTCTTTTCCCATAACAGAACAAATTATTTTTTCATTTTCCATTTCTGCAGACCAGACAAACTAAAAATGATAGACCTTTTTTTTCTTCTTTTTTTTTTGAATAAAACAACTATATTAAAAATAAAATATTTTTCTCAAAAATTTCGTCAGAGTTTCGACACTATTTGAACATTGTTATTTTTCAAAACAGAAGATTAACCCTATACACTGCTATTTTCTTTTCTCTTTTTTTTTCAATATTCAAAGTCGGTCGTCATGCAAGTCCAAAACAAATAAATGCACAGCGTTGAGTAAGATGCATCAGGATGGTCTTTTCTATTTCAGGTTGCTATTCCTAGATGGACCCAACCCCTGTGTTGAGTCCCCTAAGTCAAAAATGCACATGATGCAGATAAGCGTTCCTACTAGGGATCCAGCATGAAGTTGAGTTATTATAGGTTTAGAACCTGGGTGTTTGTTCTAGACCTGGCTTACCCGAGCAGACAGCTCGAGCCGAGGGGGGCAGCGTACCGAGAATACATAAGCTTCACCAGCTTAGCAACTTGTCCGAACCTCGTTCTAAATTGGGATTGACTCTAAACAGAAAAGAAGTCACACGAAGTGCACCCTTCTTCATGATTTAGAAGACTCAGAGAGGATATGGGTTTCGGCACAGTTTATATACAGTTCACAAAATATCAAAGCGGTAAAAGCAGTTAGTTAGCACATTAAGCACAGATCATGTAACAAAATCAGATAAAGCTAAACACAACAATTTATTCTAAGCTCGATTTCTAACCCTGAACCAGTGGTTCTGGGTCTCTAGTACCCAGCAGAGTCGCCAGAGCTGTCACACCTCCTCTTTCCGCCCCCCGCGAGGGCGTAGGAGTTTTTTCCAATTAAAGGACAATCGAAACAGGATTTGTTTATTTATTTCAGAGTCGCCACTTGGGAGATTTAGGGTGTCCCAAGTCACTGATTTAATCCCGAATCGAGGAAAAGAATGACTCTGTATTACAGTCTGCGAACCAGAAATCCGGATAAGGAATTCTGTTAACCCGGGAGAAGGTGTTAGGCATTCCCGAGTTCCGTGGTTCTAGCACGGTCGCTCAACTGTCATATTCGACTTATTTATATGATTTTATACAAATATGAACTTATGTGCAGATTTTAACTCTTTACCGCTTTTATTATATTTTTAAAGGGATGTGAACCTCATTTAAAACATGTCTTTGGATTGCGTCACATGAAATGCACCCGCAATCCGGAACATATTTTTATCCAATGTTTTGGGATTTGGATTTGGGTCGCATGAAATGCACACCCGAGTTTAAGAAAATAAGATTAATTGAGACGCGTCCTAAAGAACTAGCGTGTTATTATTTTTGAGGAAAACCTGTGAAATTTGCTAAACGGCCCGTCCCAGAATCTAAATATTTAATATATACATCTAACGAGGGCCTCGCAGTTTATGTGTTTTATTTGGGCGAGGCTCATCTCCTTTTATTTAAAGGCAAACCTAAAAGCAAACTATGATTTCCTATCTTTGTTTGTCTCTAACAAAATGGAAAGTTCCTACTGTATTTACATACTTACGAGTCATTATAGTTAAGTTTCAAATGTGATTTATTGAAAGAGGGACGTGATACGGGCAGCCCATTTGGCAGTTATAGGCCCAGGCCTATTGTGCATGAAGTTAAATTCGGCCTGGGCCACTCTTATTCCAATTGGGCCTATTCAATGTGTTTGATATTTGTTAGGCATTTATAAACAAATGGGGGGAGAAACTGAAATGAAACGTACTGTTTGCCTTAATCAAACCATATTCCCAACGACTTAAAACAGGCCATTTGTTTAAAGCAAGAACTATTGGGTACCTAACATGCTTCTCAACAAAACAATAAGGAACTAATAGAACATGGCTACTACAACATTAATCACATTTAGTTATAAGCAACACACAAGGTCTTCCAACAAAATGTTATGCATAAAGGTTCAGTTACATCACAGCTAATTACATGGTCCTGTTAGGGAAAATAAGTTATCATGATGACAACCTATTTTTAGTACATTTCTAAGCTAATGCAGAATAACTTCAACTCTTCCAATTTTCTTTGCATTCAAGCTTCAAACTTCAGCTTACATTTACAGTGTATCAGTCGTGTACCTGGAATAGGAAAGCAAAAGAGGAAGGAGAATGAGCAGCAGAAACAGTATGCAACAACACAGCAACAGCAGCAACAGGGATAGCCCAACAATAGACCAAAACTCAAAAACAACTTAAGTGAAAACCCAATAGAAATTTCAGAAGAAACCAACAGCAACAGCCAGTGGACTTTCAGTCCAAACAGAGAACCAAAACACTTAACTGGAGCAATTTTTAGCAAGTAAAGAACCCAGGGAAGCTAACTGAAAACCAACAGTGTGCCCAACCAAACCAGACCAAAGCAGAGAAAGAAACAGATGCAGAAACACAATGGTTTCTGCTTGTTATGTTCAGAAAGCCAACACTCTTTTAGCTCTCAACACCTAAAATTATCCAGCCTCTAATTTCTGATTTTTTTCCTCACCTCTCACCCTCTTATCTTAACTCTTAAAACCTGATCTTTAACCCTTTAGTTTCTGATTTTTCCCTAGCCTTAAACTCTGATCTCCAGCCTTTTCACTTTTGATGTCTAACCTCCTCTGATGTCCTTAAATGAGCCTACTTATAGGCTAAATACAGGCCAGCCCTACTGCCTCGTTTACCCCAGCTCTTAACTCTGCCCATACCCCTTTATTTCCCATTAACAAGTGTTTTGTGCCCCCAATGGTATGGGCAGCTCACAGCCTTTAAATTAACCCCATGTTATCAACTTTTGTTCCCCACTATTGTATTAGTTTAATGCTATTTTAGTACCCTATTGTCAGCCCATCTCAAACTACTCATTTCTGCTCTTTTCACACCCCAAACTACCCCTGTTAGCTCCCAATTATTACTGTTTTACCATACTACAACAGCAGGAAATTTCAAACTTCGGAAAGTTCAAATTCAAGATGCCCTAAATTGAGTTCTAGCTATTTCATTGCAGCTGCAAACCATTCACAGATAATGTCAATTGACCAGCTAAACGACAATGATTCGATTAATCATATGAAGTTATCAGAATCAGAATATTTGAACATTCACTCCTATAAAACTAATCGACGACGTTTATCTAATCGACTATACTAATTATAACATAGAACGATCAGTCGATTAAACAAACAATACGAACAGGGTCCCAAATGGCTTCAGATAACTTTGCACAAAACAGAGGAACAATATAAATGGAACACTTGACGGCACTGATCAAACCAAGCATGTATAATCACCATACGTATTCAACCATGAACAGAAGAACAATCGGCCAAATAAAAGGTCTTACGAAGATGGAGAACAAATTGAAAGAAAATATCAGAAATACCAAATAAACTAATTAACCATGCTGACAAACTAAAATAATACTAAAACAAAAAATAGAAAAGAAAAAGTGAACTCACCCTGAAAGCTCAACAACAAACGACCCCGGCTTTGACTGGATTTGGCAATTTTGAGGTCGAACAAACCTTAATCGAGGTGTTCTCAACCGAGAACACTTCGATTAAGGTCTATTAGACCCCAACCCTCCGTTTAATCTGGCCGGATTCCAAAAATTCTTGTGTTCTAGGGTTCGAACAGTTCGATTTGGGGATTGAGTATTTGTGGGTAGATTCGGACCAAACCAAGCTTGGTTTGGTCATGAGTGAGGCTAGGGTGGTGACTGGTGTGAAACTGGGGTGGGTTGGTGTAGGTCAGGGTTGGGCTCGAACCTTCAAATTAAGATTCGAGATGATGGGGGTTGATTCGAGGCAAGGGGGTAATAGATCCGTGTTCAGGGTGGTGAGGTGCATCAGGGGTGTTACTTTGGTGGTCACCGGCGTCGTTGCCGCCGGGTTTACGGTGAGAGTGTATGGGGGCGGCTACGGTTTGGAACGGGTTCATCTCTTGAGACGATGATGAACAGGAGGTGAGGGGGTGTGGTTTGGATTGGGGGCGTGGGGTGTGATGAATGGCTTATATACGGAGGGGGGAAATGGATCCTGGCCATTGGATCAGGTGAAATCGAGGGCCAGGATCCCTTCACTTAAAGGGAACGGTGTCGTTTCACTTAAAAGGGGGTCGGGCTGGTCCGGGGTAAAATGGGTCGGGCATATGGGGATGGCTTGAGGCCGTTGGATGGGATTGGGTTAACGGTTGAGATCAGATGGCCCTTTACGGCGTCGTTTGGGTAAGTGAATGGCCTGATCTGGGCCGTTTATTTGAATCAATCAATGGCTCAGAATGGGGATGCCAATACGGCGTCGTTCCACCGTATGTGAGACCGGGTCGATGTGGACTGGGTCATCCATAGATTGGGCCTGATCTGCTTGGGTTGAACATGAGCCCAAAATCCGAGTTTCTCTTCAATTTTGAGTTCTTTTCTTTTCTATTTTTAACTAACAATCAATAAAATTCTAAAAATAACTTGTAAAACCAAAATTATCCTACAACACTATTAAACTTTAACAACAATTATCACACAAGGTTAAATATTTAATTAATTAACAAAATTACACAGCGGCACACATAAATGACAAAAATGCAACAAAACTGCATATTTTTGTAATTTTCTTTCTTTTTCCATAAAACATGACTCAATTAATTCCAAGACGTACAATTAAATCTTGGATGTGTATGCAACACGTATTTTTTTGTATTTTTTAATTAATCTTAATCAAAGGTAAACATTTACGGACAAAACTAATTACCAAAATGTCACGCAAATTCTCAAAATTGTACACCGATGAAATTTGTTTTATTTTTTGATTTCTTTCGGAGTAGTTTTTCGTGAAGCAAAAATCACGTGTTCACAAGACTCTCTCATTTTAAATTTTCTTTCAGCTCACCATCGTCTTACGGTGCCCGTGAGGATTTTCACGAATAAGACTCTCTCATTTCTTCAATTTTCCTTTGTGCCCATGATCAAAGTGTTACCCATGATGTAAATCATACCTCTGTCTCGCTTGACCTGGCATCCTCAAAGATTGATCAGAAGGTCTTTCTTTGGACCGTAATGTAGGCTTTTGGACAGGGTTAGAAAGAAAGGGTGGCATGAAGGCTCAAACTAATTTAAGATGAAAAGGGGTTAAAATTACAACTTTTGGAATCAGATCTTTTCAAAAACCAAAACTTCTGCCCCAGTTTCTTTGGGTCTGGGGAATTGTAGTTTTTATTTTGATGGGATCGAACCGTAAGGCTGCCTACGTATCCTTAAAAGGAATCAGGTCGAACATAGTTTAAAAGGACGTTGTTTGTTTTTGTTGCTTTTCTTTTCTTTTCTTTTTTCTTTCTTTCTTTCTTTTTCTTTCTTTTTTTTCTTATTTTCTTTTTATTTCTTTTTTTTTCTTATTTTCTTTTTCTTTCTTTTTCATTCTTCTTATTTTCATTCATTCATTCATTTTTTTTTCGTTCTCTAATTCTGTTACTGATTCCAAAAGAGGGGTATGAAAGAAAATAAATAAAGCTCAAAAGGGGTAACAAAGGATGAAAGTGTTTGGGTAGAGGAACAAAATGCCCTCGTCATTTCAATTTTGAACATGCCAAGTACAAAATACAACTGAAGGTAAGTAAAGAAATCATACATAGTACCTCTTAACTGCATCAGAATTGATAGCCATATCTACACATTTGCCTTCTATGTCTGTTAAATACAAAGCGCCATTGGGCAACACTCTTGTCATTATGAACGGCCCCTGCCAGTTTGGGGCGAACTTGCCTTTAGCTTTAGCCTGATAAGGAAAGATGCGTTTCAATACCATCTGGCCCACTTCGAATTTCCGAGGATGCACCTTTTTGTTGTGTGCTTTTGCCATTCTCTTCTGATATAATTGACCATGACATACTGCAGCTAACCATTTCTCATCAATCAAACTCAACTGCTCGAGCCGGGTTTTGACCCACTCATCATTATCAATTTTAGATTCTGCAACGATCCGAAGGGATGGAATCTCAACTTCCGCAGGTATAATTGCCTCAGTTCCATATACCAGCAGATAAGGAGTTGCACCTACTGAAGTGCGAACAGTAGTGCGATAACCCAGTAAGGCAAAAGGCAACCTTTCATGCCACTGTCTAGAACCTTGAACCATCTTACAAAGTATCTTCTTTATGTTATTGTTAGCAGCCTCAACAGCTCCATTTGCCTTGGGGCGATACGGAGTGGAGTTCCGATGCATGATCTTGAATTTTTGGCATACCTCTTTCATCAAATGACTATTGAGATTTGCAGCATTGTCTGTGATGATCACCTTGGGAATTCCGAACCGACAAATAATATTTGAATGAACAAAATCCACCACCGCCTTCTTGGTCACGGACTTGAAAGTTACAACTTCGACCCACTTGGTAAAGTAATCAATGGCCACCAGAATAAACCTATGCCCATTTGACGTTGCCGGCTTAATTGGTCCAATGACATCCATGCCCCAAGCAACAAAGGGCCAAGGTGCAGACATTGTGTGTAACTCAGATGGGGGAGAATGAATCAAATCACCATGTACCTGGCATTGATGACACTTGCGAACAAAACTGATACAGTCCCGTTCCATGGTGAGCCAATAATAACCTGCTCGAAGTATCTTCTTTGCCAAGACATACCCGTTCATGTGCGGCCTGCAAACTCCATAATGCACTTCGGCCATGATAGTTGCAGCTTCTTTAGCGTCTATACACCTCAACAGTCCTAAATTCGGAGTCCTCTAGTACAAGATTCCTCCACTCAAGAAAAATCCACTAGCCAGACGTCGAATGGTTCTCTTTTGGTCACCTGTAGCATGTACTGGATATACCCCCGACCTGATATATTCTTTGACATCATGGAACCAAGGTTCACCATCGATTTCCTCTTCCACCACATTACAATAAGCATGTTGATAATGAACTTGGATGTGCACGGGGTCGACATAAGCCTTGCCCGGATGATGTAACATTGATGCCAGAGTGGCCAAGGCATCATCAATCTCTTTATGAATCCTGGGAATATGTCTAAATTCAACCGACCTGAACCGTTGACAAAGATCATATAGACACAGTCGGTACGGTATGAGCTTCAAATCTCAAGTTTCCCATTCTCCTTGAATCTGATGAACCAATAAATCTGAATCTCCCAGAACCAGTATTTCTTGGACTCCCATGTCTACAGCTAACCTCTAACCTTGAATGCATGCTTCGTACTCGGCCATATTGTTGGTGCAATGAAATCGAAGTTGGGCTATTACAGGGTAGTGTTGCCCTGTTTCAGATGTAAGTACAACCCCTACTTCGACACCCTTCATGTTAGCAGCTCCATCAAAGAATAGTTCCCAACCTGGATTTTCATCTCGGTCAACCCCATCAACACACATGACCTCTTCATCAGGAAAATAAGTCTTCGGTGGCTCATATTCATCATCCACTGTATTCTCAGCCAAGTGGTCGGCCAAGGCTTGGGCCTTCATCGCGGTCCGAGTCACATAGATGATGTCAAACTCAATAAGTAAAATCTGCCACTTCGCCATTCTTCCCGTGGGCATAGGCTTCTGAAAGATATAAATTAGAGGATCCATGCGGGAAATGAGGTAAGTAGTGTAGGACGACAGATAATGCTTCAACTTTTGTGCCATCCAAGTCAGGGCGCAACATGTCCTCTCAAGCAGAGTGTACTTAACCTCATAGGGAGTGAACTTCTTACTGAGATAATAGATTGGTTGCTCCTTCTTTCCCGTGATGTCATGTTGATCCAATACACAGCCAAAGGAATTATCCAAGACTGTCAAATAGAGAATTAAAGGTCTTCCAAGCTCTGGTGGGACCAGCACAGGTGGATTTGACAGGTACCTCTTAATCTTATCAAATGCACATTTTGCTGGATTGAGCTTGAGGTTATACCCGCGGAGTCTTTGGAAAAACTTCCTCAAATCCTTAACATGGTCAGACTGCTTCTTTGACTTTATGATCACATTTACATAAACCTCAATCTCCCTATGTATCATGTCATGAAATATGGTGGTCATCGCCCTCATGTAAGTTGCCCCAGCATTCTTCAGACCAAATGGCATTACCCAATAACAATATGTTCCCCATGGCGTGATGAACACTGTCTTTTCTTCATCTTCCTCATCCATCAAGATCTAGTGATATCCCGCATAACAGTCCACAAAAGACCCAATCTCATGATTGGCACAATTATCGATCAGAATGTGAATGTTCGGCAATGGAAAATCATCCTTTGGGCTTGCTTTGTTAAGATCACGGTAATCAACACAGACTCTGGTCTTACCATCCTTCTTTGATACTGGCACAACATTGGCTAACCAAGTGGGATATCGAGTGACTCGAATGACCTTCGCAGTAAGCTACTTTGTGATTTCTTCTTTGATCTTCACACTCATATCAATCTTGAACTTTCGTAACTTTTGCTTGACAGGAGGGAATGCTGGATCAGTTGGCAATTTATGAACTACTAGATCAGTGATCAGGCCCAGCATATCATCATATGACCATGCAAAGACATTTTTGTACTCAAACAATGTTTTGATTATTGCCTCCTTAACTTGCGGCTCTAAATGCACACTTATCTTGGTTTCCCTAACATCATCCTGGTCCCCTAAATTGATTGCTTCGGTCTCACTCAAATTAGGCTTTGGTTTTTCTTCAAATTGTTTTAGCTCTTTACTGATTTTCTCAAATGTTGCTTCTTCATTATATTCTATTTCATCATCATATTCTACTTCTTGGATTGTTATTTTAGAATTAGATTGGCTTTTAAGACTCGGCTGAAAACTCTTCATGCATGTCATGTCACTACAACCAGCATAAAAATAATTGTACAAAAGAAAAAAGAACAAAATAAAACACTATTAAGAATAACGGAAAACGGAAAATTACATTTCATTGAAAATAAAAGAATAGAAGGGTTTGAACAACAAAACAAGAAAAACTAAAAAACTGAATTACAACCCAGGAATAACCCAGATAACAGAAAGGAAAACAAAGCAAACTATCAAAACTCCTTCTTTGTGGGGAGAGGAGTAGCTTCCGAATTTCTAAGCTTCACGTTTAGGCCAACGAGCTACACATTTGCTTTACTAGAGCCTTCACCAACTTCTACCATATTGACTTCTTCGAACAGACTTTGGAACCTCTTGATCAGCTTTTCATCAACATCGACCACGGGTTTTGGGATTGAGGAGGTTGGAGGCTTTTCGGCCCCTGGCTTGACAAAAGACATAAAGATGTGTAGGACGGGCTTGGGGAGCGACCATACCTTCTGTTTCAGATTTTTAACCCTTTTCACGTCCATCTCTATGGGCATGAATCCCAAACCAAATGTACTAGGATTCCCACTGGGGCGCACTGGATGCACAATACCCTGCAGAGATGAGCCCAGGTACTTGCCCGGCACAAAACCATTCTCCAACATTTCATTTGCAACCATGACGGATGCGGAGGATAGCTTAGGACCCGGAGTGCATTTTCCTTCGGGAATTTTCTCAACAGACACTGTTTCGAAAGTCTGATAGACCCAAAGTCCCTTATCATCTTCAGCTTCGATGAACGGAACAATTGTATCATTACAAGCTGACAAGTCCTCATCACCGTGCACAACTATTTCCTGCGTGTCCCATTCAAACTTCACCATTTGGTGTAGAGAAGATGGGACTGCCTTAGCAGCATGTATCCAGGGCCTGCCCAACAACAGATTGTAGGAGACAACCACATCTAACACTTGGAATTCCATGGTAAACTCAACAGGCCCTATTGACAATTCGAGCATTATATCTCCAACAGAATCTTTACCTCCCCCATCAAAGCCTCGGACACACATACACTGTTCAAGGGGATTTTTTTGGTGCCAATCTTCAGTTTTTGCAGAGTAGACAGGGGACAAATATTCGCACTAGAGCCATTATCAACCAAAACCTTTGAGACAACAAAATCTTCACACTTCACCGTGAGATAAAGAGCTCGGTTGTGTTCTGTAACTTCCATAGGAAGTTCATCGTCCGAGAAAGTGATCCTATTTGCTTCGAAGATCCTGCCAGCTATCGTTTCCATGTGGTTCTGTGATCTTATCAGGAACATGTACCTCATTCAAAATCTTCATTAAGACCCTGCGATGTTCATCTGAATGTATCAACAAAGACAAAAGAGAAATCTTAGCTAGTGTTTTCCTTAACTGCTCCACAATGGAATAATCCTGCACTTTCATCTTTTTCAGGAACTCCTCAGCCTCTTCCTCAGTGACTGATTTCTTTACTAGCATTGGGCTATCCTTGAATAGCTTGGCTTTCCTTAATTCTTCTGGGGTGAAACATCTCCCAGAACGAGTCAATCTTCCAGTTTCATTGACTTCTTCCTCTATTTCTTTTCCTTTGTATGTCACTATCACTTGTTTATAATTCCACGGAACAGCCTTGGCATCTACCACTGGAAGCTGGGTTACTGGTTTAATGATGATAGGGGTAGTTGGATCCCCCTTCACAACTATGACATGCTTACTTGAAATCCATGGTACTGCCACTTTTGAACTTTCCAGACTTGCCCCGATTCTTTCGACAACCCTTTTACGACCAACACTGGTGGTTTCGAATTGAGTGAGCTCGGCTTTTCTGTCATCCCTTCAACTGTCAAGGGCGTTGCTTTGGTAGAGTCTGGAGCTTTAACCAAATTGCTTTCACTAGCCCGAATCATCATGACAGACTTAGAAGACCTTTTGGGCTCCCCATCCTTGTGAACTATTTCAATCATGTGCGTCTCTGCATGGGCTGGCAAAGGGTTTTGGTTGATGTTGGCACATCTTGGCTTTGGACTACAACTTGGTTTTTATCAATGAGCTCATGGATTGCCCGTTTCAAATGCCAACACTTCTCTATGTCATGACCTGGAGCATCATAACAATAGGCGCATCTTAGGGAATAATCGAGGTTTTTTGGAGGGGGATTTGGTATCTTTGACTCAATCGGCCTCAAGACGTCCAATTGCCTTAACCTTTGAAATAGACTAGCATAAGACTCTCCAAGCGGGGTAAAAGTTTGTTTCCGTTACTGCCTCTCTCTCCTATACTCTGACCTTGATCGAAAATTTGAACCACTGGGGTTTTGATAGGGTTGTGGGGGTGGATAGGTATTTTGTGGAGCTGGGCAGATATTCTACGGAGCTGGAGCATGCCATTGCGGGTAAGGAGGGGGTTGAGCATATGACTGTGCGTGGTGAACAAGGTATTGGGATGGCCTGGCTGAGTATTGGGGGTTTTGCGGGGAAAAGTAATGTTGAGGTGGATTATATGGAGCTTGGGCGTAGGCTTGGGGTCGGGGTCGAGGATGGATGTGCTGATAAGGTGAACCCCTCTGGCCATGCCATGATCCGGAGACAAACATAGCAGCATCTTCCTTTTTCTTCTTGCCTAGCAAACTTCTGGTACCACTCTTGATTGCTTGGGTGGTTGCTTTTATAGTAGAATAGCACATGATCTTACTCGATTTGAGCCCCTCTTCCACCATTTCTCCCATCTTCACCACATCATTGAAAAACTTACCAATGGCTGAGATCAAGTGGCAATAGTAAGTGGGCTCTAGGGCTTAAAGAAAGTATTTAACCATCTCGTCCTCTTCCATCGGAGGATTAACTCGTGCATCTTGCTCCCTCCATCGGAGCCCATATTCTTTAAAGCTTTCACTGGGTTTCTTTTCCACCTTAGTCAGAGATAGGCGGTCTGGAACAATGTCTATATTGTACTAAAAGTGTCGGGCAAAGGCCTGAGCCATATCGTCCCAGGTGTACCACCTGCTGGCGTCCTGGCGGGTGTACCATTCTAAAGCTGCCCCACTCAGTCTTTGGCTGAAGTATTCCATCAGTAATTCATCTTTTCCCCCGGCGCCTCTCATTTTACTACAATAACCTTTCAGATGAGCTACAAGATCCCCATGTCCTTCATACAAGTCAAACTTGGGCATCTTGAACCGGGCAGGCAATTAGATATCGGGGAACAAACACAAATCCTTATAGGCTACACTCACTTGGTTTCCCAACCCTTGCATATTTCTCAATGATTGCTCCAGACTCTGTACCTTCCTAAACATCTCTTTTTGCTCTGCATTCTTGGGTAGTTTGTCAGTTTCAACATGAGGTTCAAATTGGGGATTGTAAGAGTAAGGATCTGGGACTTTGAAGGTGGGCTCCGGTGCATAGTAGTGGGAATCTGTAGCGGGGAACGCGGGCTCACTGGAGGATCAGTGGAGGGTATCTTGTGGAGGGGGTACAAAAATAGGAGCAGATGTCGGAGCAGGGTATGAGGTTGTTTTGGCTGGCGGAGCATGAACAGTTTGGGCTGAAGAGCCGGGGTAGTTGTGGTAAGGGGTAAAGCCAGGTGCGTGTTGTGGGGAAAGATCAATGGTATTGGGCATCTGGGATTGAGAGAGTGGTGGAATGGAAGCAGAGTTTTCTGTGTAGTTGGTAGGGAATGAGGGTGGAGGATGTCCCTTAATCCAGGTTTGATACATTTCTACCATCTGATGCTTCAACCTCCGGACCTCCTCTTGTAGTTCCGATTCCGACTCAACAATTTCCCTTGGTGGGTCTACAACTCCAGTGTCTGTTTC
The DNA here is from genome assembly GCF_000715075.1 of Nicotiana tabacum. Lineage (NCBI taxonomy): Eukaryota > Viridiplantae > Streptophyta > Magnoliopsida > Solanales > Solanaceae > Nicotiana > Nicotiana tabacum. The sequence continues at coordinate 21,272,038 of NC_134089.1, read as the reverse complement.
CTTGCTAACCATGACTGTTTGACGCTTTGATCAGGTGTTGTATGGATGACTTGCCAGGATGCCAACAAACTAACCACCTTCCTGAAACTTAACAGAGATAACAGAGGACAACAAAACAAAACCACCATGTTAGCATTAGAGCATTTATCAAATAATAATATCACATTACGTGCAATGCACCTAGCAATAATCAACGGTTCTAAAATGGCTTTGAGGGTCGCAGGGTCATATGGCATCATCCCAATTTGCTCATTTCAATCCTTTCTTCTCTTTCTTTTCCAACACCTCTTATCACTCTTTTCTTTTTCTTTCTCTTTTATTTTGAACCAAAAATGATTTGATCGAACCCGATGTAGGTTGCCTACGTATCATGTCCCTCATGAATCAGACCAAGCGTAGTTTTGGAGAAGTGGTGGAAAATAAATTGAAAACAAAATCTTTTTGGGATTTTTCATTTAAAACTTTTCGATATTAAAATACAAAGGGAAATACGATAATGAAAGACATGACAGACTCAACTACACTACGACAGACTCTGACATTACCTAAAGGACTAGATACTTCTAGACAAGACACGAAAGTAAAAGACAACATATGACAATCTCAAAACACCTAAATAGAATGACTCCTCAAGCTTCTCCTGAATGCGACTGTCCTGACCGGGATGGTCCTGGGCTGTCCGTCATGCTCAAACTCTGTAACATGCCTCGTAAAAAAACACCGATGCTGGGAATAAAGGCCCTGACGTGTGCCCCCGTATCCTGAAGGCCAACCCTAAACAAATACTGGCTATGATGTTCCACGTTTGCTGCCAATCATGCTAACTGAGACTTTATCAACTCAAGCTTATCCCAGGGAACTTGGTCCGATGCCTCCCCAAATCATCTGTCTGAACTGCCCGACCCCTGAGTTGGGCTGGCAATGGGATGCTGACCCCCGGCGGGATGGACTGTAACCAAATCAAGTACTCCTGAGTACACTCGGGCCTGCCAACATCCTCTACTAATGTATTTTTTCTTCATCCTCTTTGCATTGTTCCAGTATTGCACATACTTGATTTCATCAGCCGCACTTTTGCTAAAATTTATGATGTGCCTTCGAAGGTTCAAAGTTGGAGGCTCCTCTGTCTTCTACCCAATTGCCACATTACCCTAACGGGAGTGTACAGCCTGACACACTTGAGTCCTATCAGCATCAATAAAGGCTGCATGAGGTACCCTACCAAGATATCATCCAAAGGTAGCCAAAGGTAAGCCCACAAAACATTCCCATTTGTCCTCAAACCAAGGAACTCAATCCAAGCCGTGACGCCTACTAGGTACGTAAACTTAGGAGATTTCATCCTGCGTTCGATGCATACCACCCGATCCTTCAAGGCACGGTCGATAGGACAAAGTAAGGAAGCAATATGCAAATGCTCCATCATCCACAGCTGTAGCAAAAGGTTACTTCCCTCAAAATATCTGACACATCCCCTAACCTCACTCAGGGCTCGGTACAACTCTGCTAAGATCATCGACACAACGGTAATGGTTTTGCGTTGCTTCTCATGAAATAGTGTCATTACCACTGACTGTAGACGGGTACTAATGTGCCTCTCATCTAATGGAAAAACCAATAATCCCAACAAAGCAATGCTGAAAGCTTCGAGGTGACGTCTTTGCCACTTTGCCTTGGTTGTGCAGAACTCATCCCAAAAGATAACAAAACTATCCCGTGGTCCAAATCTAGCAAACAAATAATCCCAAGGATATCCAGGACGGCTCGAGACATTTTAAATGCTTATTATCTTTCAGGCCTAGGTCACTGAGGAATCTTGTCCTAGAGTGGTCTCAGGGAATTATCATGTCCTTGCCTATATAACTTAAACGAGTGAGACCATACATTTCCGCCAAGGTAGGGTCATCTCACACTCTCCAAATCTGAAATTCAAATTTTGCGGATCCCAATAAGTCAGCATCGCCTCCACTAAGTCTGGGTGGGGTGTGATATCAAGAAGGGAAGTTAGGGTGCCCAATTTCTGCATTAACTCATGCTGCTCTAACGATGAAAACATTTTCCACAACTTGATCAACTTTCTATGGAATCTTTACTACCATCAGCACTTTGGATCGAATCAGCCGGTCCATACCTAAATGAAGCAAACATGGTTAACGTCTCGGAACACTACATGACCCCACCACATTTCCTAGTCGACAAATGGAGGACACAACTTGGCTATATTTGTAAAATGGCCTAAGTGGCTGAAAGTGGCTATTAGCGCAAACTTTACAAAGTTGACCCCTAATGCATGAAAAATACTCCATTTAAAGCTTACATGACTCTAATATCCCGACAATCATGGTCTTAAAAATTACTTTGCAGAAATGGACCCTTTTTTGCAAAAATGGCCGATGGGGCCAAATGTGGCTAGGGACGTAAACACGACATGGATGGACCTTAAAGTGATATGAACCGAGTTATAAACTCAAGATTCTAAGACATGGGTAATTGAGCCACTCTTGCGAAAATAACCCTATTTTGCAAGAATGGTCGATGTGGCCAAAAGTGGCTAGACATGCAAATTTGACAGGAATGAACCTTAGAATTAAGAGGAAACTTTATTGTAGACTCAAGATCCTAAGACAAGAGATAACAAACTACTTTGAGAAAACACTTCTATTTTTAAAACAAGGAAACGCGTCGATGGTGGCTGCTCAAGCTTTCCACCCACTCCATACGTCCGACGGCCCCCCCTCCGAAATTAAGGGTGACTCAACAAAGAGTTCGTGCACGCGACGCGTACTCCGAGACTTGTTGCAGAAAGAAGACCCATCGTTATGCATATGATGACAGTTTATAAAACAGTAATACATTAAGAAAAGCGATAAACAAATAACCAACAAAACAAGGAAATAAGACAAACAAAGCAAATAAACAAAGCAAATAAAGAAAACAAACACCTCAACCGAATATCCTAAAAGCCAACAAGATCAAATACCATCTCGAACCTGGAGGTCCCCAGCAGAGTCTCCAGAGATGTCACACCCCTTTTTAACCGAAATTCACTAAACCCTCTTAAATAAAATAAAAGATTTAGTAAAGCTCAAAAGGGTTTTTAATTAAAAAGTGACAAAATTGTGTTCAAAAGGAAATAACTCAGAGTCGCCACCTGACATTGATTTCGGTGTGTCAGGTCACTGTTTTTTTTTAAAAAATGATTTTTCTTTTAAAACACATTGGACTCCAAACTAAGCATGCACCAGATATTCGGGCAAGGGGGTTCATTTGACTCGGGGAGAAGGTATTAGGCACTCCCCAAGTCCCGTAAATAGTACGGTTGCATACTTGATCAGGTTGGCACTTAAAATATTCAAATTGAGGTATAAACACAGAAAAGAAAATAAACACAATAGAGGCTCGAGGTCGTCCCCGCCTAACCAAAAGAAAATAAAAGAAGAAAATAAATGTAAAATCCTAAATACTAATATATACTATAATTTTACCACGAAGTTCGTCATGGCCTCCAAATACATGATACTACGGGGCATTTCCCGGAATAAAATATATATAAATTCTTCAGGGCATTCCCCGGATAAATTTAACTAAGGGAGAGACCTCTCGCCTCAAGGCTAACAAAATCTTAAAGCTTGCCTACCCAAGTGTGGTCGGCTTAAACATGCTCCTATCGATTCAGTAGAATATAATAATAACAATTGAAATCTTTTTTTTTTTTTAATTTCTAGTACCCAAACCCCATTGCCACTTTATCCAATTCCAACATTTACACCAAGTATATGTTTTTAATATACTAATTCGCAATAGCAGTGATAAATATGCAGATTAAGGGAAAGACAATAGCATGGTTGAAACAGAACTTCATTCACGCTCAAAATTCGAGTAGGATGAGAAATGGACCTTACCGTCGAAATCTTTCAATTTCGGATTAACAAAAGAACACCCAACAATGAATCACCAACAAATCTTTGAACGAGCAATTGGACGTGCGACCAAAGAAAACTCGACCGACAACCTCGATTACAAATAGAGCCAGCGACCGAAACAGCCTTACAAACTCAGTCGACCGGACAGCCTTACAAACTCAGTCGAAGCTCTCAAAGAACGGAAACTGGTATCAACAGAAAGCTTCACTCGATTTGTTCTATTTGGGTTAGGATCTGCTGGATTTTCGGCTGAAAGTGGAGTTGTTGTTGCTGGATTCTTGTTACATTTGAGCTCCAATCTGATGGGGTCTGTGCGACGGCGTGTTTGAGAGGGAGTTGGGGTGGTGCGGTCGTTGGTCGTTGTAGGGCTGGTTGACGCCGTTGCTGGTGGGCGGCGGGTCTAGTGAGGTCGTGAGGTGGGTGACTGTAATGGTTCCACTGCTGGAGTGTTCGGGGGATGGAGTGACTGGTCGTTCGGAGGAGGGCAGCGGCTGCGTGGCTGGTCGGCGGCGTGAGAGATCCGACGACGGGGGGTGGACTGCCGGCTGGTTCCTTTTTTAGTTCAAGACTAGGAAATTGAAAAAAACTTGGGCTAGGGTTTCTATAATTGGGTATTTTATATGAAGGTGGGAAGGGATGATGGCCATTGGATTAGAAGAAAATAGATGGCTAGGATTAAATCTTGCACATAAATGGGCTAATGGGTTGAGAAGAATGGACTAAGAATAATTGGGTTTAAGTTAAAAGAAATGGACTCACACCTTTGGGCCTACAAATTTTTTTGTTGGACAAAGACAAACTCAAAAATCCTACCAAAATATTAATTAAACTTAGTTAAGTAAATAAACAAAATTTTGAAATGAAACTACTTTTTTTTGTATTTTTAAATGTTATAACAATAAAGTAAAAAGTAAAGAAAATAGGCTAAAGTGATGATAAAATTAAGATACCTTGAATAAAAATATACTAATTGATCTTAAACTAAAGATACAAATATAGAAACGCGATAAACACGATAAATAAAACTATTTTATGTTTTTTTTATATCTTAGGACTAAAAGTAAAAAGATTAAAATTATATTAAAATAAAGTCAAGTAAATATTTTGAAAACATTAAAATACTAAAACTAACTTTAAAATTTGCGTGGGTCAAAAATTACGTGCTTACACAGCCCAGCCCACGTGGGCTTTAGCAATTGACGGGCTGGGCTGGGCTAGCCCACCATTATTGTGGGCCTTATAATGGTCAGCCCACCCCAGACCTATGTGGGTCGCATGCCCCCACGGGCCGGCCCATCATTTTTAAAAATATAATTTTATATTTTTTCTTTAAGTTCTGACCTAAAAAAAGATAATTATTTAAAAGTTAAAAAATTCGCAAAACTTAATAACTTTTTATATTGTTCCAATATATCACAATAAATACTAAAAAAAGTAAAAGAAAAGGCTATATTTCATTCATTAAAAGTCAAAACTTAAAACAAACTATTCAAGAGAACGTTCATGATGCTTATGCGATATCCAACACATCATCTTTATCAAACACATTTGAATCCGCTTGTGACAAGGTTGTCTTAACATCTTCACTTTCATCCACAATTCATATGCAATATTAATTAGTTAAATATTAAAAATAATTAAATTTTAAAAATGAATAATATTTAATTTCACATAAAAAATATTACCAGTTTGAGTTCGAGAAAACCTGTGCAGCCAATTTCGAGTAGTAACAAGTGTTTGGACATTTTCATAATAAATGCAACTTCTGTACTTTGTAAGATCACGCCACTAATACTAAATGTTGATTCCGATGGTACAATGGTAATAAGAATGCTAAGTACATCACGCACCATCATTGAAAGATTGGGATATTTTCTAGAATGGTCCTACCGATACATGACAACATCATCTCTTGAAACTTCTCAAGATCAAGTTTTGCTTCCTCTTAGTAAAGATCCAATTTTGACTTTCCATCTTTAAAGGCAGTATACTTTTTATTTTTTATATATTTTAAATAAATATTTTATTAGGTCCACGGGCCGGCCCGACCCAGTCTCAATCAAGCCTCACAGGCCACGGGCTTACTCGGGCCGGGCTTAAAAGCCTCGTTTTTAAACGGGCTTCAAAAATTCTAGCCCAGCCCTGCTAAATCATGGGTTGGGCTGGGCTAGCCCAACGGTTCAAGACCATATTGACGGCTCTACCTGACACAGAAAAAGTTCTCACTCGAAAAGTTAAAAACGGATAAAAAGGTTAACAAACTAACGTTGTTAACTATAGGGGGAGTAGGAGTAACGGCAAATTGGAGAAACTATTTTTGTAGGGGTACGTACCTTAGACTAGGTACTGTACCAACTATGAGATAAGTAGTATTTCTTCGCCACAATATTCATGTGTTATAGATTTTTTAGTCTATTCCTAAAAGAATATCATATTTTCTCTTTTCGAAATAATTTAACTTTAAAATTCTTATTTTACTCTTATAAAATAGTTTATAATTATACAAATATTTACAATTTATTTAAGATCATAATAATAATAATCTTCTCCCCCCCCCCCCCGCCCCCTTAAATTCAAACAGCACATAAATTGAAACGGAGGGAGCAATTCTTTTGGAACTAGGTTAAAATAATTTTTCGAACACAATTTTAAGCTGTAAAAGTCCTTTAAAGTTCCTAACTAAAATTTGACAAAAATTCATATATGGGACCACACAATGAAGATTTCCACTCCACTCACCTGACACACAAAACTTCTCACTCGGCACTTGGAATTATACCAACTAACAGACGGATTCTTTTTTTCTTTTCTTATATATATAAGTATATAATAATTCCCATTTGTATATAGAATTCTTTGTTTGTTATCACGTGATTTGATTACCAAAGAGTTGAGGGAAGTAACAGACGTTTATATTATAACAGTAAACTTGGAGAAAACTTCACTAACGGAAAGTCTGGGCCCACGCTACGTACTATGAGATTCTAGAACCATCAAGAATAAAGATTAGCAGGTGGCAAAAATTCAGTTCACTTTTCGTGTTTGCTTTGGCTCAAAGAAAAAGAAAACGTCTCTGGTAAAATTCGTTGTCATAGAGCATTACATTTGAAGTCATCTACTTCTTCTTTGGGATTTTATTCGTCGATCTCTTACGGTTCTATATTCATCTTTTCTAGTTACTATAACTTTGTCTATGCTGGCTTGTGCAGAAAGTAATTAAATATGGAGCTTATTCCGGATTATCTGATGCTGAAAGGCTTATTCAAGGAGCAACTTGATTCGTTTAATCACTTTGCAAGGACATGGACTAAAAATATTGTCATAGCAAATCAAGAGTATAGATCCAAACTACGTCCTGAATGTTACTTCAGGTGAATTTTGTAGTATTCAAATATTATGTATGTAGTACTTTTCATTATTTAATCTTCATTTTTTTTGATTTGGATCTAGGTATGTCGACGTCCGTATTGGTGAACCATCGAATCTTGAGAGCACATATGGGCACGGTAAAGAGAAGCCTCTAACTCCAAGGTTATGCCGCATTGGTGACATGACGTGAGTGTCTGCTAACCTAAAAGTGCTAGTGGAATACTCTAATTTACTCTGAGAAAATGACTTTGTATGTGTTTTTCTTTTTTGAAATTGCACTATCAGTGGGGTTAGGGAGACACCAATTTGTTTAACCGTGGTCAGATATTCCTTTCTCCCCAGAACAACGGTGCCGTTTCACCAAAGAATCTAAAAAAACTGGCAAAACAAATCCCAAACAGAATTCGCAGTAAGAACCCAAGGCTCTGCATTCAATTGCAATTATCAATTTCTCCCGTTTCTCACATTCCTGCACCATCTCCCAGCAATTCTTACTCCACCGCCTATTTTTGGCAACTCCCTACGGAAGAAAATGGATATGTTATTTAAAATTTGGTTATTGAAATTTCATTAGAATTTAATTAAAAGCTTATATCCCTTGACCTCTTTGATTATAAGTAAATAGAATAGCTCTTTTATAAATAAAAATAATCTTTCTCTTGGTGGTTCGTATGGATTTGCTTCTCTTAGAGTTTCCAAAATCTTCTAGTCTTTTGTTGTATGCTTGATTTGTTATTTTGTTTCTTCCTATTTTCTTGAATGATATGCTAGAATTTAAAAAACAAATAGAGGGTTTACCATAGTTAAAATCGTGGGTGGCTCTAGGGTAAGGCCATTAAATCTTATGCTTTAGGCGCCCAAGAGTCGAAGGCCCTCAATTTTTTTTTTATTAGTTATAATTATTTATATTAGTAAGATTTTTTTAAGTTAACAAAATAATAATATTTTGTTTAATACACTACATTGGTTCTAGTTATCAAATACGTTATTAGTATATATGAGTATTTGAATAATTTAACTCAAAATTTAAAATATTAGACAATGTTATACTGTGGAATACTTTAAAAAAACTTAAGACCTTGAAAGAAAATTTGTTGAATACAATTTTTTCTTGGTTATCTAAATTAATCTTGTCTATATGTCAAATTATTGTCACATTACTAATGCTATTTCCTCACCTCTTCTTAAGTTTTGGCTTTAGGCCTCCAACTTTATTGAGCTGACCCTGGTTAAAATCACTTAATTAAATAAATGATCTGATCCGTTGAAATGTAAAGGAATAGGCGGAAAAAGAATAAGGGCCAACTTGGGGATATGGATGGATCAACAACTGGAGGGGAGCCGGATCCGTTAGCATCAAATAATGTCCTCATGAGTAATAACATTGTCCACCTTATTTAAAAAAAAAAGGAATTACCTTCTATTACAAAGGTTGATACCTTATTTGTTTTAAATAAATACCCTTTTAAAAAATTATATTACGTGGCTACCTTTGATTTTTATAGCCAAATATCTATTTATGGTCACATCCTACCCTTAAACCATAAAATACGCTTTGTATTATTTTTCTCTCTTATTCTTTCAGATTTTTCTCCGCCCTCTCTTTCTACGTCAGTCTTTCTCTATGAACACAACCACAATTCTCCACTGATTCGTCTCCATTATCTCACAAAATTTTCAAATTTGTTTTGCTCAAAAGTTGTGGTAAGTGTTAAAGTTGATGGATTTTCGACTTTTACAATCCTCATGTTGCTATTTTTGCCCTAGAAGCTGCCTTACATCTTACTTCCTCTTCCATCCACTTCTGCTATGGCGAACTAGGCAGAAATCGACGAAATATTTGCTGGAAAAAAGAGGAAGAAACCGGAACAACTAGAAAATTCAAAATCAAGCGTAGACTCCATTATAGAGCCAAAAAAGCTGAAGAAAAGCAAAGATAAAACTAGTAGTAGAGTTCCTAACGTGTTATCTGAGCCGACACGTTGACAGAGGAAAAAGACGGCGGATGGGTTAACGATATACACTCGATCGAAACGGGAACAATGGCGTTTCGAGTCAGAATCGTGGCCTTCTCGACGAGACGACATTTGGGTTGTTCTTGAACAAAGACGACGGAGTTTGAGGCTGAGCAACTTGAATATTCTACTAATATATTTTGAATGTATTTCGTTGTATTTCCATATATTTCATTATATTCATTGTCTTTTTTTCATTATATTTCAATCTATCTCGCTGTATTCACTGTCTCACTGTATTCCATAAATGTATTCATATATTTTTTGTAATTAATATAATTTATGTATTTTATGTATTCAAATTTATAATTGTATTTGTTGAGTTATATTACGAGTCTATTGTGTTAATTAATTCACTTTCTATTTGAAAAGAGCTGAATAGACCATGAATTGCGCTATTTACGTTATTGTATTCACAAATACATATCGTGAATATAGTCGAATACAATAATTTGTCTAGCTGTAATCTCATGTTTCACGCCGTGAATACAATCGAATACAATAATCAGTCTAGTTGTAATCCCCTGTTTCACGCCGAGAAATGCTATTGTATTCATGAATACAGTAGCTTAAATACATCGAATACACTCTAAAATACCTAAAAACATAGCTATAGGAAGTAATATGGTAGCTACAACTAGCTAATAACCACTAAAACATAGTGGTTTCTGAAAGTTTCTAAAAAAGAAATTTTTACCTCCTATAGCAAAGGTTGATACCTTAAGACGATGGAGTTTGGGGCTGAGTAACTTTAAGATTCTGTTAATATATTTTCAATGTGTTTCACTGTATTTTCATATATTTCATTGTATTCATTGTCGTTTTTTCATTATATTTCAATGTATCTCGCTTATTCCATGTATTTCATTGTATTCACTGTCTCGCTGTATTCCATGAATGTGTTCATATATATTTTTAAATAATATAATTTATGTATTTTATGTATTTAGATTTATAATTATGTTTGTTGAGTTATATTAGGAGTCTATTGTGTTAATTGATTCACTTTCCGTTAAAAAACAGCTGAATAGACCATGAATTGCGCTATTTACGTTACTGTATTCACAAATACATATCGTAAATACAGTTGAATATAGTCGAATACAATAATCTGTCTAGCTGTAATCCCCTGCCGTGAATACAGTCGAATACAATAATCAGTCTAGCTGTAATCCCCTGTTTCACGCTGAGAAATGCTACTGTATTCATGAATACAATAGCTTAAATAAATCGAATACACTCTAAAAAACTGAAAACATAGCTATAGGAAGTAATATAGTAAATGGTAGCTATAACTAGCTAATAACCACTAAAACATAGTGGTTTCTGAAAGTTTCTCAAAAAGAATTTTTACCTACTATAGCAAAAGTTGGTACCATAAGACGATGGAGTTTGGGGCTGAGCAACTTGAAGATTCTGTTAATATATTTTCAATGTATTTCCATGTATTTCATTGTATTCATTGTCTTTTTTTATTATATTTCAATGTATCTCGCTGTATTCCATGTATTTCATTGTATTCATTATCTCGTTGTATTCCATGAATGTATTCATATATTTTAGTCGCTAGAGCTGTCACACCTCCTTTTTACCTACACCCCCGGAAAGGGGCGTATAAGGGGAGTTTTTTCCAACTTAAAGTGACAATCGAAACGGGATTTATTATTAAAAGATTCAGAGTCGCCACTTGTGAGATTTATGGTGTCCCAAGTCACCGGTTCCAATCCCGAATCGAGGAAATTATGACTCTGTTAACTGTCCGCGAACCAGAAATCCGAGTAAGGAATTCTGTTAACATGGGAGAAGGTATTAGGCATTCCAGGGTTCCGTGGTTCTAGCACGGTCGCTCAACTATTGTATTTGATTTTATCTGATTTCAAAACATGTTCTTGCTTATGGGCTTTTAATTTTGAACCTCTTATTATTATTATTATTATTATTATTATTATTATTATTATTATTATTATTATTATTATTATTATTATTATTATTATTATTATTATTTATTATTATTATTATTATTATTATTATTATTATTATTATTATTATTATTATTATGGTTGTTGCCATTGATTAATTGAAAACTGAAAATCATTTTTAAGGTTGAAGTTATTTTTCTGTAGGCAAAACCGAAATTACTGTTAATGATTTTATACTTTTATCCATAAAAGGTAAATTTATTGGTTTCCAGCAACAAAGTAATTTTCTGTCATATGTGTTCAGGGAATTTTTGTGATTTCCCTATGAATTATGTACTTTTTTTCGAAGAAGTGTGTGCTTCATTTTTTATTTTTTTGCTTAAACTCCTTGCGCCTTGTAGCATCTTGTGCTTTTTGCTTTTGTATTAGACTCTGATGAACTTATCAAAAAATGTAAGGCTCTTTTTTTTGGATAGAACAAACAAATTGGAAACAACATGACTGGAAGAACTTATAAAATTGTTTTTGAATACATGGATTTTTGGATTTTGAGGGGAGAAAATAAACACACTATTATTTTTGTGCATAAATGGACCTGATTTCTTGTTTCCCAGAACTGTCCAACAGGCTTGGTGGCACTGTCCTTTGAAATACCCGTGTTATATTATTCTCTGCTATTTTGATAGGTTTTGTTGAATATATAATTAAGAAAATATATGTGCTCTCTCGATGCTTAAGCTTTTAAATGGGATGATCACACACTTTAACATTGTATCAGAGTAGGCAAAGATCCTGAGTTCAAGTCTCACCACTACCCATTATCAAAAAGAATTTTTATGTGCTTGGTCAATGAAAAAGGATCAGATCAGCACGTGAGGGAGAGTGTTGAAGACATAATTAAGTAAATAAAAGTGTGCGCTCTCTAACCGGTTAAGCTTTTAGATGAGAGGTCACACCCTTAACAGGTCTTTGTTAAAAAAATGCCTTGCGCTCTCCATTAGTTTCCTTTGAATTTTTTATCTGGTGTCGTTTCAAGACTGTTCTGCCTTCTTCCTTCATCCTATTCTCAGGCAAAGGCAAACTTTTTCAAGAAATAATGCTTCTTGTTTATTCGCTAAAAAGGGTATTGAATGAACTTTTGAATATTTCCTTCCCCTTAATGTTTTTTTACATCCAATTGACATTATAGGACTATATGGGGAACAAACGATTTGAGCTCTCCGGTCAGCTATTATCCTCCCTTTTTGAGGTGCATATCAGTGGCTTGCTTTTGATGACTTATTCCTTGTCTCGTTAATCTTAATTCTAACATGTTCCATTGAAATTTGTAATGCAGAATCAGTTCAAGTTAATGAATGATGAACTTCTGAAGAAATTTGACAAAGTTGGACAAAATTTGATGATGTATGCACTTTGGAGTTTGATTGCAATAGTATTTACTTTTTGACTTTGCCAAACACCGAAAAAAGCTAAAAAAAAAAAGCTTAAAAGATGATTTTACCAGCTTAAAAGCCAATCCAAACACCCTGTTAGTCGGAGTAGGTGGAACTTCATTCCAACTCACATTTTTTGAGCTTACGTTCATCTTAAGTATCCTTATCGCAATTAAATCTATTATGTTCATCCGAAATCCTTAAAAAATTTTCTAATGTTTCAGTATCATAAATATTAAACTCGATATAATAAGCTACACCTTGTGGAGTAACTAAATATGGAAATCTTCCAATTACCTTAAATCTCATGGAATATCTATTAACACCCATTAATCTTTTATAAAACATAGTGATAAGTGTGTGATACTCAATTGAAAGTGGCAGCTTAACACTAGTAGCAGAACTAGTATAGTGCATAGTGTCCAAATATAAGACAATCCTAATCCGCCTTTCATCCATCATTGTTGGGATATTTTAAAAACATATGAATTATAAAGGAAGATTATGTATTGCAACACTGAAATGTGAGTTCTTCATGTAAGATAGTCTGGTTTACATAGACGTGGGTTGGACGAAAATGGTTTAAATAAAGTGTTTGGCTCTTTTAAAATGTCACTTTTTAAACATTAAATAAATATTAAACATACAAAATTCCATTTTTTGTTTCTCTCTTCTTCAATGCGTCACACATTCCATTACACCTGACTATACATTATACAAACAAACAATTTAACAGATTGGACCACACTGTGAAGATTTCCGCTCCACTCACCTGACACACAAAAAGTTCTCACTCGAAAAGTTAAAAACGGATAAAAAGGTTAACAAACTAACGCCGTTAACTATAGGGGAAGTAGGAGTAACGGCAAATTGGAGAAACTATTTTTGCAGGGGTACGTACCTTAGACTAGGTACTGTACCAACTATGAGATAAGTAGTACTTCTTCTTCCCTTTAGCTCAGAAAATATATGTATCAAAATACTTGTCACTTAAGAATTTAAAACTAATTTTTTAAAATTATTCTTATTATGAAAAAACTAGTAGTAATTCTTATTAATATTGCTCAGTTTTCAAAATACTTCTTCCCTTTTCTTTTTTGCGATGATCTTCTCTTCACTACTTTCTTACTCTATGTTCGACGATAAAAATTGAAATAAAATGAGATTAACTAGTATTTCTTCGCCACAATATTCATGTGTCATAGTATTTCTTTTCTTAGTTTATCCTCAAAAGAATGTCCTATTTTCTCTTTTCAAAATAATTTAATTTTAAAATTTTTATTTTACTCTTATAAAATAGGTTACAATTACACAAATATTAACAATTTATTTTAGACCACAACATTTAAAATCTTCCTTTTCCCCCTTAAATTCAAGCCGCACATAAATTGAAACGGAGGGAGCAACTCTTTTGGAGCTAGGTTAAAATTATATTTCGAACACAATTTTTAGCTGTAAAAGTAAATTAGACAAAAATTAGAGAAAGCATAAAAATTTGTAATGTTTCTTTTCCTTTGAAAGTATAGAAGATAACAAATATTTAATTTAAATTATGTGTAAATGAGAACATAACTATAAGCTATCATGAATTAATTTGTGATTTAATCCACCTTTATACATACAAAAAAATTAATAAATGCTTTCACAGAATTAATATATGCAAAATGCAGAAACATTAAAGAGATGATACTCATATGTGTGTAGGTGAAAAAAGAAGGATATATTGGCCTAGTCGAAAACAGACACTACCCAAATCCCAAGCAACAGACGTGGCTACTCACTTTTTAGTTTTTAAACACACAAAATTCCATTTTTTTATTATTATTCCTCATTACATCACACATTTCGTTGATACGGACTAACAAATTCATATATGGGACCACACAATGAAGATTTCCGCTCCACTCACCTGACACACAAAACTTCTCACTCGGCACTTGGAATTATACCAACTAACAGACGGATTCTTTTTCCGTTTGTATATAGAATTCTTTGTTTGTAATCACGTGATTTGATTGCCAAGAAGTTGAGGAAAGTAACGGACGTGTATAAAATAACAGTAAACTTGGAGAAAACTTCACTAACGAAAAGTCTGGGGCCCGCGCTACGTACTATGAGATTCTGGAACTTTAAGAATAAAGATCTGAAGGTGCCAAAAATTCATTCACTTTCGTGTTTGCTTTGGCTCAAAGAAAAAGAACGTCTCTTGTAAAATTCGTTGTCACATAGCATTACATTTGAAGTCATCTCTTTATATTCATCTTTCTAGTTGCTATAACTTTGTCTACGTTAGCTTGTGCAGAAAGTAATTAAATATGGAGCTTATTCCTGATTATCTGAAGCAGAAAGGCTTATTCAAGGAGCAACTTAATTCGTTTAATCACTTTGCAAGGACAGTGATTAAGAATATTGTCCTAGCAAATCAAGATTATAGATCCGAACTAGTGTTATTTCAGGTGAATTTTGTAGTATTCAAATGTTACGTATGTAGTACTTTTCATTATTTGTTCTTTATTTTTTTGCTTTGGATCTAGGTATGTCGACGTCCGTATTAGTAAACCATCGTATCTTGGGAGCGAATATGGGTACGCTAAACGGAAGTTACTAACTCCAAGGTTATGCCGCATTGGTGACATGACGTGAGTGTCTGCACGTTGATGCCACATTTCTGCTTGTTATTTTAGTTTATATGATGTAGTTGTTTAAGTAATTAGATTTATTTGTGTCATTAGAATATTTATTATTTTTCTTGTTTTTACCATTATCTTTACTAATGTAATTATTCCTATCTTTCCCTTTTGATTTTTATTAGTGGGATGTTTCCATTTCAGTGTACAAGCATCAGTGATCTGCAACAATAACAAAATCGAAAGCAGAACAATTATAAAAATGGAGGGAGAAAAGTTTTATGCTGTGTTAGATTACTTCAAAATAAAGGTTGCCGAATCACCCCCTTATGTATTGTGCCTTTACTTTTTAATAATTCTCTAATTGATGGTTATTGTTTTTCATTGCAGGTCCCTATAATGATTATTATGAAGGCTATGGGTATGGATAGTGATCAAGAGGTTGAGCAAATGTTAGGAAGAGATCCTAAGTTTGGTGCTCTACTTTTGCCATCAATTGAGGTAGGACCATTTGTTCTCAACTTTCCTTTTGCTTTTCTTGGCTGTGCTGTAGCTGTTGAAATTTAAGGGAATAACTTGTATTTCACAATCTCCGGAGTACATGTATATATACAATTACAAGAGGCTCTATCAAAGGTAAGTAAATATCCTACACATTTTTCCTTTGATTTAGCTAGCTATATACACTACTAGAAATTCGGAAAAAAACGACCAAAATTTAGCAATCAAAATTGGTCTGTGGGAAAAAGCGACCAAAGTTGGTCGCTAAACTAGCGAAAAAAATAAAATAAATAAAAGAAACAAAATAGTGACCAAAATTCGTATTTTTGTGATTTTCATTCTTTAAAATAGGACATGGTTTAATTAACTTAAAAATGCACAATTAAATCCTAAATATGCATGCAACATGTATTTTGGTATTTTTCAATTAATTAAAACAAGATAAACATTCACAGACAAAAAATAACTATCCAAAAAGTCACGCAAAATTCTCAAAACTGTACCCAAAGGCAATTTGTTTTATTTTTCGATTTCTTTTGGAGTAGTTTTAGTGAAGCAAAAATCACGTGCTCACAACTAGAATAATGTGTTGGATTAGAAGAGATCAGTAGGATCATTAATGAATACGAACGGATTTGATTTCAGCATGTTGGAAGGATAATATCGAGCTTCGGCTCAGAAATCATTTGCCAAAGGAGAAGTGGCTTCATGAATGGTTGATATGAAAAATGGTTATGGCTTACCGCGTGATTTAGTTAGCCTTGGCAGTATGTAAAAGTGTTGAGATGACACTTTAGTTGATAAGAGTTTTTCTATCGGTATTCGGGTGTTGTGTGCAACTGCTGTGATTAGAAGTTATCACTACAAGCATTTGAGTTATGTGGTCTATCATGTAATTGCACCTGAGGTTGTAGGTATCGGTTATTACAGCTGGTTCGGGCTTATTCTAAATATAGATGTGAGGTTTTAATCTTGTGTATGATTTCGGAAGGTGCGGTGTGGTTCTATGGTTTATGGACTAGATGGATTGTGAAATTTCAGCTATGTCGTGTTATCGGACCTATGCGAGATGGGGTAGTGTGGGATCACTCACGGGTATATTCTTGGTAAGGTCGTTCAGCTATTGGTTGGCTTCTAGGACAACTCTGGGTACGCTCGAGGACGAGCGTTTGTTTAAGTTGGGGAGGATGTGACGACCCGACCCGTCGTCTAGTGAATTACCGCCCTGTTTTCCCCATTTCCTATTTCTTTATGCTTCATTATCAGTGTTGGGTGTGAATGAGTTGATTTGGATTGGTTTTAGTAGGAAATGAGACACTTAGTCTCTTTAAGGAAGGTTTGTTTTGGAAAAGTCAACCGGACTTTGACTTATGTATAAATGATCTCGGATCGGAATTTTTATGATTTGTCTACATCCATTAGGTAATTTATGACTTAGGAGCGCGATCGGAATTGGTTTTAGAGGTCCGGTGCGGAATTTGGCTTGAATTGGCGAAAGTAGTATTTTAGCGATTTCCGGTTGATAGGTGAGATTTTGATCCAAGGGTCGGAATGGAATTCCAAGAGTTTCTGTAGCTTCATTATGTGATTTGGGATGTGTGTGCAAAATTTCATGTCATTCGGAGGTGATTTGGTCGGGTTGTTGATCAAATGCGTGTTTCGGAAGTTTTTGGAAAACTTAGGCTTGAATTCGATGTGAATTGATGGTTTTGATGTTGTTTGAGGTGTTTTGTTGATTGGAAAAAGTTTGAATGATGTTATGGGGTGTGTTGGCATGTTTGGTCGGGGTCACATGAGGCTCGGATAAGTTTTGGAAGAGGTTTTGGAAGATTTTTGTCGTTTTGAGCATAAGCACGTAATGATCCAAATGTCCATTTTTAGTTCTAGAGATCGAAATTTTATTTCAAGATTTCCAGAATTTAAATAATGAATTATAGGAGTGATCGGGAAAGTTTGGTCTAAATTCATCAAGCCGTGATTGGGTTTTTGACGCGAAACATAAGTTAATTGTTTAACGAGCGAAATGGATATCGCACTGAGCAAACGAGCTCCGAATTGATTTTCGATTGAAGAACTATGTTCGTATAATTATTTATGACTCATAGGAACAAGAATCATCGTATTCCGAGTTCGTATGGTGGAGTTAGAGCCTTTTTAGTGAAAATAAATATTGCTGGTGCAGAAGGTTCTGGTGTGCACCTTTAGCGGCCAGATTTGGGACTTTTAGCGACGGGAATGGGTCTTTTAGCGACCAGATTCGGATTATTAATGTTGTTCTGATTTTCTTTGCTCATTTTCACGTTTTTTTTTGTGAAAGAACACGGATTGGGGCGATTTTTGATCAAGAAATCATGAGAAATCTTGAGATTCGACGCACGAAAAGGCCAATTCGGGGGGCAAATGCGTCGCGAATTAAAGAAATAGCCGGTTTGAGGTGAGTAATTGATGTAAATGATGTACTGAGGGTTTGAAACCCCAGAATTTCACATCATAACACTATATTGAGGTGACTTGCATGCCGGATAACGGGCGTGGGGTAGAGCACCGTTGGGGATTGCGACTTGGTCCGTCCCGAGAGATGTTTTTACTGTATTTTCTACTTGAACTAAATTGAGAATCATCCTTACTTGGATTTAATTGTTACATTTGGGCTTCTTGCCATTATTTAAATCCTTCAGGGATTGACATCACTTTTTCGCATACATGCATATCATTTGATCTCAGTCCAAGGTTTTAAATACTGTTTTGCAAACTCAGCCATCTTTCTAAGATTTGAAAACTTAAATGATATTTCGGGCTGAGAACTACTGTTTTACAAATGCCCAAGGGGCTTATGATGATTTCTGGACTGAGCATGGATCGGGTTGCGCGCCGCAGCAGTGTTATATTGATATTGAGGCCGAGGGCCTGGTTGATTACATTGATATTGAGGCCGAGGGCCTGGTTGATTACATTGATATTGAGGCCGAGGGCCTGGTTTATTACATTGATATTGAGGTCGAGGGCCTGGTTGATTACATTGATATTGAGGTCGAGAGCCTGGGTGATTATACTGATATTGATATGAGGCCGAGGGCCTAGATTTGATGTCACGAGATGACTTGATATTAAGCTTGGGCTATAGGAGCCCCTCCGGAGTCTGTACACACCCCCAGTGAGCGTCGTCGACGATAAATAAATATGGATGGTTTGGGCTGCACGCCGTAGTGGGTACCAGAGGGTACTGTCATATGCATTGCATTGCACTCATGCATTTATTCCTTATCTGCATTATCTGCCATAATAATTATGTGCTCTTATTTCATTGACTGGTTGCTTCATACTGTTCTGAGCCTGAGGGGCTGATACTGTTCTGAGATACTGAGCCCGAGGGGCCGATTTCTACTTATTATTTTGATACTGAGCCCGAGGGGCAGATTTCTAATTAGTATTTTGATACTGAGCCCGAGGGGAAGATTTCTACTTGTTATTTTGATACTGAGCCCGAGGGGCAGATTTTTACTTGTTGTTTTGATATTGAGCCCGAGGGGCAGGTTTCTACTTGTCATTTTACTACCAAATTACCTGTTTTACTAGTTTAAAAGAAATTTCACATGATATTTCACTGAATTGTTATTTTAAATGATTTCACTGCTTCTGTATAGAATATTGTGTGCCTTAACGTGTTTTCTTACCTTCAGTCATTATTTATATTTATTACTCACTGGGTCGGAGTACTCACATTACTCCCTGCACTATGTGTGCAGGTACAGGTATTCTTGAGGCATAGAGCGAGTTTTCTGCTGTTCAGTTTTCATCGGAGTTATCGAGGTAGCTGCATGGCGTTCGCAGAACCGTTTTCTCCCTTATCTTCTGTTATTTATGATATCTTCATACTTTGTTCCTAATTCCATACTTTGTAGAATTTTAGTAAACTCTGTAGTAGCTCATGACTTGTGACACCCCGGTTAGGGCTTAGTTGGGTTGGATTTCCGTATTTTATCTATACTTTCCGCTATTGGATATTGTTAAACCATGTTTATACTATAATTGTGTTAATTAATTGTCTTAAAAGGATGAATTGGGTTGAATGGATAGCTTTGTCTTCATAAGAGGCGCCATCACGACCAGGTTCGGGAATTGGGTCGTGACACCAATCCAAACACCATCTTAGTCGGAGTAGGTGGAACTTCATTCCAACTCACATTTTCTGAGCTTACGTTCATCTTAAGCATCCTTATCTCAATTAAATCTATTATGTTCATCCGAAATCCTTAAAAAATCTCGTAATGTTTCAGTATCATAAATATTAAACTCGATATAACAAGCGACACCTTGTGGAGTAACTAAATATGGAAATCTTCCAATTACCTTAAATCTCATTGAATATCTATTAACACCGATTAATCTTTTATAAAACATAGTGATAAGTGTGTGGTACTCAATTGAAAGTGGCAGCTTAACATTAGTATCAGGAGAACTAGTATAGTGCATAGTGTCCAAATATAAGGCAATCCTAATCCGCCTTTTATCCATCATTGTTGGGATATTTTAAAAACATATGAATTATAAAGGAAGATTACGTATTGCAACACTAAAATGTGAGTTCTTCATGTAAGATAGTCTGGTTTACATAGACGTGGGTTGGACGAAAATAGTTTAAATAAAGTGCTTGGGCTCTTTTAAAATGTCACTTTTTAAACATTAAATAAATATTAAACATACAAAATTCCATTTTTTGTTTGCCTCTTCCTCAATGCGTCACATAGGGGTGTACATGGACCGAGTTGGTTTGGTTTTTATTAAAACTAAACCAAACCAACTATATCAGTTTGGATTGGTTCGGTTTTGTCGGATTTTTCGGATTTTCGGGATTTTTTGTTACATGAATATTATTTCAATCTTACTTTATTAAAATTATAGATAAAGCTTTGATAAGTGAATATATGTTTAGTAAATATGGAAAAAAATTGACAAACATATGATCTATTAAAATATTCTAATGGGAGAATTTTTTTAGTAATACATAATAGTTATTTTCTTAGTCGTCTAACAATAATTTTTCGTTAATTTACGCTTTCAAGGTTAATACGTGAGAGGATCCCAAATATATTTACATTTTCTAAAAAAAATTCACTATAAAGTCTTAAAAATATAAATAAAATTTATATATTTATATGTCGGTTTTGTTCGGATTTTTTTACTTAATACCAAACCAAGTCAAACCAAACCTAGTCGGGTTTTTTAATCGGTTTGGTTTGGTTTTTCGGTTTTTCGGTTTGGTTACTAAATATATAAACCAAACCTGTCACACCCCTTTTTAACCGAACTTCACTAAACCCTCTTAAATAAAATAAAAGATTTAGTAAAGCTCAAAAGGGGTTTTAATTAAAAAGTGACAAAATTGTGTTCAAAAAGAAATAACTCAGAGTCGCCACCTGACATTGGTTTCGGTGTGTCAGGTCACTGTTTTTTTTAAAATAATTTTTCCTTTAAAACACTTTGGACTCCAAACTAAGTCTACACCAGAGATTCGGGCAAGGGGGTTCATTTGACTCGGGAAGAAGGTGTTAGGAACTCCCCAAGTCCCGTAACTAGTACGGTTGCATACTTGATCAGGTTGACACTTAAAATATTCAAATTGAGGTATAAACACAGAAAAGAAAATAAACACAATAGAGGCTCGAGGTCGTCCCCACCTAACCAAAAGAAAATAAAAGAAGAAAATAAATGTAAAATCCTAAATACTAATATATACTATAATTTTCCCACGAAGTTCGTCATGGCCTCCAAATACATGATACTACGGGGCATTCCCCGGAATAATATATATATAAATTCTTCGGGGTATTCCCCGGATAAATTTAACTAAGGGAGCGACCTCTCGCCTCAGGGCTAACAAAATCTTAAAGCTTGCCTACCCAAGTGTGGTCGGCTTAAACATGCCTCTATCGATTCAGTAGAATATAATAATAACAATTGAAATCCTTTTTTTCTAATTTCTAGTACCCAAACCCCACTGCCACTTTATCCAATTCCAACATTTACACCAAGTATATATTTTTAATATACTAATTCACAATAGCAGTGATAAATATGTAGATTAAGGGAAAGATAATAGCATGGTTGAAACAGAACTTCATTCACGCTCAAAATTCGAGTAGGATGAGAAATGGACCTTATCGTCGAAATCTTTCAATTTCGGATTAACAAAAGAACACCCAACAATGAATCACCAAAAAATCTTTGAACGAGCAATTGGACGTGCGACCAAAGAAAACTCGACCAGCAGCCTCGATTACAAATAGAGCCAGCGACCGAAATAGCCTTACAAACTCAGTCGACCGGAAAGCCTTACAAACTCAGTCGAAGCTCTCAAAGAATGGAAACTGGTATCAACAGAAAGCTTCACTCGATTTGTTCTATTTGGGTTAGGATCTGCTGGATTTTCGGCTGAAAATGGAGTTGTTGTTGCTGGATTATTGTTACGTTTGAGCTCCAATCTGATGGGGTCTGTGCGACGGCGGGTTTGAGAGGGAGTTGAAGTGGTGCGGTCGTTGGTCGTTGTAGGGCTGGTTGACGCCGTTGCTGGTGGGCGGCGGGTCTGGTGAGGTCGTGAGGTGGGTGACTGTAATGGTTCCGCTGCTGGAGTGTTCGGGGGATGGACTGACTGGTCGTTCGGAGGAGGGCAGCGGCTGCGTGGCTGGTCGGCGGCGTGAGAGATTCGACGACGAGGGGGGTGGACTGTCGGCTGGTTCCTTTTTTAGTTCAAGACTAGGAAATTGAAAAAAACTTGGGTTAGAGTTCCTATAATTGGGTATTTTATATGAAGGTGGAAAGGGATGATAGACATTGGATTAGAAGGAAATAGATGTCTAGGATTAAATCTTGCACATAAATGGGCTAATGGGTTGGGAAGAATGGGCTAAGAATAATTGGGTTTAAGTTAAAAGAAATGGACTCACACCTTTGGGCCTACAAATTTTCTTGTTGGACAAAGACAAACTCAAAAATCCTACCAAAATATTAATTAAACTTAGTTAAGTAAATAAACAAAATTTTGAAATGAAACTACTTTTTTTTGTATTTTTAAATGTTATAACAATAAAGTAAAAATTAAAAAAAAAAATAGGCTAAAGTCATGATAAAATTAAGATACCATGAATAAAAATATACTAATTGATCTTAAACTAAAGATAAAAATATAGAAACGCGATAAACACGATAAATAAAACTATTTTATGTTATTTTATATCTTAGGACTAAAAGTAAAAAGATTAAAATTATATTAAAATAAAGTGAAGTAAATATTTTAAAAATATTAAAATACTAAAACTAACTTTAAAATTTGTGTAGGTCAAAAATTAAGTGCTTACAGCCGCCCCTCTTTGCTTGGAAATACGAAGAGTTTTCGGAGCAAGGAACAATAATCAACGTAATTGATTTATGACCTGACGCTTATTCAAAAGAAAATAAAGGTGGCTAAAAAGATTGTGACCGAGCTCTGGTATCTGAGATGCCTATATATCCTTGGCTATAAAGGAATCAGGCCACGTGTAGTTTAGAAGTGAGAAGAATGATGGAGTACTGAGGTGGAGAATCGAGTGAAGTGCCGTCGAGGTTCTGGTCCGCGGTTCCTGCCATTACATAGAAAATAAAAGAAAAATTTACAGCAAAGTGAAAGAAAAATACAAGATCCTATCTACTTCTTGTATTGAATCTTCCTTGAATCTCTATTTGATCTTCAATATGAGACTGAAAAGTGGACCCTGTTCTTCAGGCGGGCTCCTGATGCATCTTAAATTTGCGAATTGAAGTAAGTCTAAAATGAATTCCCTTGTTCTCCAGGTGGGCGCTTGATTACCAACAACTTGAACTATATTCCCTCCTGTCCAGGTGGGCGCCTGATTACTAAAACTCGAAACTGTATTCTCTCGTTATCCAGGCGGGCGCCTGATATTGCAACAAACAGACAAAACAAAAGAAATTTTTCTGCCCCAATTTGGGATCTGGGCATATTTGTGAGTGTTAATCGGATCATGTTACCTATAGAGCTCTAAGAATTCAAAAGCTAAATCCCATTATCTAGGAGAGCCCTGAAAACTTCGAATTAAATCTCATCTAAAACTTAAAACTAAATCCCATTATCCAGGAGGGTCCTGAGAATTTAAAAACTAAATCTCATTGTCCAGGAGGGTCCTGAAAATTTAAAAACTAAATCTCATTATCCATGAGGGTCCTGAGAATTTAAAACTAAATCCCATTATCCAGGAGGATCCTGAAAATTTAAAAACTAAATCCCATTATCCAGGAGGGTCCTGAAAATTTTAAATTGAATCCCATTATCTATGAGGGTCCTGAAAATTTTAAATTAAATCAGATTATCCATGAGGGTCCTGAGAATTTTAAAAACTAAATCCCATTATCCATGAGGGTTCTAAAAATTTAAAAACTAAATCCCATTATCCAAGAGGGTCCTGAAAATTTAAAAACTAAATCCCATTATCCAGGAGGGTCCTGAGAATTTAAAACTAAATTCCATTATCCAGGAGGGTCCTAAAAAATTTAAAAACTAAATCCCATTATCCAGGAGTTTCCTGAAAATTTAAAAGCTAAATCTCATTATCCAGGAGGGTCCTGAAAATTTTAAATTAAATCTCATTATCCAGGAGGGTCCTGAAAATTTTAAATTAAATCTCATTATCCAGGAGGGTCTTGAGAATTTTAAAAACTAAATCCCATTATCCAGGAGGGTCCTGAAAATTTAAAAACTAAATCCCATTATCCAGGAGGGTCCTGAAAATTTAAAAACTAAATCCCATTATCTAGGAGGGTCCTGAGAATTTAAAACTAAATCCCATTATCCAGGAGAGTCCTGAAAATTTTAAGAACTAAATCCCATTATCTAGGAGGGTCCTAAGAATTTAAAAACTAAATCTCATTATCCAGGAAGGTCCTTAAAATTTAAAAACTAAATCCCATTATCCAGGAGGGTCCTGAGAATTTTAAAAACTAAATCCCATTATCCAGGAGGGTCCTGAAAATTTAAAAACTAAATCCCATTATCCAGGAGGGTCCTGAAAATTTTAAAACGAACTTACCTGAGTCATGCTCTCATCTTTGAGGATTCTGAATAGAATTTCTTGCTCCCTGAACCATGCTTTTCCATGGGAGGTCCCTGTGGATTTAAAAATCTTCTTGCCCCTGTTTCAGACAAATAGAATTTTGTTAGTTTGAAAATGTGCTGGTTAGTTTGTGACATCCTTGCTGAGTGTCTGCTTCCGCCACTGCCATGCTTCATTCTGATTAGCTGCTTCGGGCTAGCAAGAAGTTGTTTGACCTTTTGATTAGAACTGGACCACAAAAACTCTGCATGACCTGAATCTCTCACACTCACTTGTTGCATTGTGTTTTCATTTTGAAAGTTGTTGAATCCTTGTATTTACTCAAAATTCAAGATTCACTTGATTGCCTGAACCTCAGTTATCACCATACTGCTTATTCTAAATCAAGTCAATTGTGATGTGCCTGGCCGGACTCCGCTTTGTGCAATTTAAAAGCTGGTAGTAGGCTTTGAAATCCTATCCTGCTTGTTCAACTAGGGCTGACTCCAAAGAGAACCATAAATATAGACTCAAAGAGCAAAGTGAAATGCTTTTTGACAAAAAGGAATAAAGGAATATTTTGAGCACAGATGACTATATGAAGAAGACTGAGAAAAGAAGACTTATCTGAGGGAAGCAGCCAGCTCCAATGATCATGACATGCATTTCGGATTGATCAGCCTAATCTGTCCAACCAATCATATTTTCAGTTCATGTCCTGTCTTCATACTTCAAAATCGGGCTTTCACTGATCCAAATTCTCTGTAAAGTCATGAGCCTCATTCGACTTGTAGTGTCCCAAAGTGTTTTCACCAACAAGCCTCTCTCATGTGTTCATCTCTCAACTTACCATCGCCTTATGGTGCCCGCAAGGGTTTTCACCAATAAGACTCTCTCATTTTAAATTTTATCTCAGCTCACCATCGCCTTACGGTGCCCGTGAGGGTTTTCACCAATAAGACTCTCTCATTTATTCAATTTTCCTTTGTGCCCATGATCAAAGTGTTACCCATGATGTAAATCATACCTCTGTCTCACTTGACCTGGCATCCTCAAAGATTGATCATAAGGTCTTTCTTTGGACCGTAATGTAGACTTTTGGACAGGGTTAGAAAGAAAGGGTGGCATGAAGGCTCAAACTAATTTAAGATGAAAAGTGGTTAAAATTACAACTTTTGGAATCAGATCTTTTCAAAAACCAAAACTTCTACCCCAGTTTCTTTGGGTCTGGGGAATTTTATTTTTTATTTTGATGGGACCGAATCGTAAGGCTGCCTACGTATCCTTAAAAGGAATCAGGTCGAACGTAGTTCAAAAGGACGTTGTTTGTTTTTGTTGCTTTTCTTTTCTTTTCTTTTTTCTTTCTTTCTTTCTTTTTCTTTCTTTTTTTTCTTATTTTCTTTTTCTTTCTTCTTATTTTCATTCATTCATTCATTTTTTTTCGTTCTCTAATTCTGTTACTGATTCCAAAAGAGGGGTATGAAAGAAAATAAATAAACCTCAAAAGGGGTAACAACGGATGAAAGTGTTTGGGTAGAGGAACAAAATGCCCTCGTCATTTCAATTTTGAACATGCCAAGTACAAAATACAACTGAAGGTAAGCAAAGAAATCATACATAGTACCTCTTAACTGCATTAGAATTGATAGTCATATCTACACATTTTCCTTCTATGTCTGTTAAATACAAAGTGCCATTGGGCAACACTCTTGTCACTATGAACGGCCCCTGCCAGTTTGGGGCGAACTTGCCTTTAGCTTCAGCCTAATGAGGAAGGATGTGTTTCAATACCATCTGGCCCACTTCAAATTTCCGAGGATTCACCTTTTTGTTGTATGCTCTTGCCATTCTCTTCTGATACAATTGACCATGACATACTCCAGTTAACCTTTTCTCATCAATCAAACTCAACATCTTTAGCCGAGTTTTGACCCACTCATCATTATCAATTTCAGATTCTGCAATGATCCGAAGGGATGGAATCTCAACTTCCTCAGGTATAACTGCCTCAGTTCCATATACTAGCAGATAAGGAGTTGCACCTACTGAAGTACGAACAGTAGTACGATAACCCAGTAAGGCAAAAGGCAACCTTTCATGCCACTGTCTATAACCTTGAACCATCATACGAAGTATCTTCTTTATGGTCTTGTTAGCAGCCTCAACAGCTCCATTTGCCTTGGGGCGATACGGAGTGGAGTTCCGATGCATGATCTTGAATTGTTGGCATACCTCTTTCATCAAATGACTATTGAGATTTGCAGCATTGTCTGTGATGATCACCTTGGGAATTCTGAACCGACAAATGATATTTAAATGAACAAAATCCACCACCGCCTTCTTGGTCACGGACTTGAAAGTTACATCTTCGACCCACTTGGTAAAGTAATCAATGGCCACCAGAATAAACCTATGCCCATTTGACGTTGCCGGCTCAATTGGTCCAATGACATTCATGCCCCAAGCAACAAAGGGCCAAGGTGCAGACATTGTGTGTAACTTAGATGGGGGAGAATGAATCAAATCACCATGTACCTGGCATTGATGACACTTGCGAACAAAACTAATACAGTCTCGTTCCATGGTGAGCCAATAATAACTTGCTCGAAGTATCTTCTTTTCCAAGACATACCCGTTCATGTGTGGCCCGCAAACTCCAGAATGCACTTCGGCCATGATAGTGGCAGCTTCTTAGCATCTATGCACCTCAGCAGTACTAAATCCGGAGTCCTCTTGTACAAGATTCCTCCACTCAAGAAAAATCCACTAGCCAGATGTCGAATGGTTCTCTTTTGGTCACCTGTAGCATGTACTGGATATACCCTCGACCTGATGTATCCTTTGACATCGTGGAACCAAGGTTCGCCATCGATTTCCTCTTCCACCACATTACAATAAGCATGTTGATAATGAACTTGGATGTGCACGGGTTAGACATAAGCCTTGTCCGGATGATGTAACATTGACGCTAGGGTGGCCAAGGCATCATCAATCTCTTTATGAATCCTGGTAATATGTCTAAATTCAACCGACCTGAACCGTTGACAAAGATCATACAGACACTGTCGGTACGGTATGAGCTTCAAATCTCGAGTTTCCTATTCTCCTTGAATCTGATGAACCAATAAATCTGAATCTCCCAGAACCAGTATTTCCTGGACTCCCATGTCTACAGCTAACCTCAAACCTAGAATGCATGCTTCGTACTCGGCCATATTGTTGGTACAATGAAATCGAAGCTGGGCTGTTATAGGGTAGTGTTGCCGTGTTTCAGATGTAAGTACAACCCCTACTTCGACACCCTTCATGTTAGCAGCTCCATCAAAGAAGAGTTTCCAACCTGGCTTTTCATCTCGGTCAACCTCGTCAACACATATGACCTCTTTATCAGGAAAATAAGTCTTCGGTGGGTCATATTCATCATCCACCGTATTCTCGGCCAAGTGGTCGGCCAAGACTTGGGCCTTCATCGCGGTCTGAGTCACATAGATGATGTCAAACTCAATAAGTAAAATCTGCCACTTCGCCAGTCTTCCTGTGGGCATAGGCTTCTGAAAGATATACATTAGAGGATCCATGCGGGAAATGAGGTAAGTAGTGTAGGACGACAGATAATGCTTCAACTTTTGTGCCACCCAAGTCAGGATGCAACATGTCCTCTCAAGCAGAGTGTACTTAACCTCATAGAGAGTGAACTTCTTACTGAGATAATAGATTGCTTGCTCCTTCTTTCCCGTGATGTCATGTTGACCCAATACACAACCAAAGGAATTATCCAAGACTGTCAAATAGAGAATTAAAGGTCTTCCAGGCTCTGGTGGGACCAACACAGGTGGATTCGACAGGTACCTCTTAATCTTATCAAATGCTTCTTGACATTCGTCAGTCCACTTGACCGAAGCATTCTTCTTCAGCAGCTTAAAGATGGGCTCACAGGTTGTCGTGAGCCGAGCAATGAACCTGCTGATGTAATTTAACCTTCCAAGCAAACTCATCACCGATGGTCACATATCTAGCGGCGGTAACTCTTGAATGGCTTTGATCTTCGATGGATATAACTCAATGCCATGTCTGCTAACCACGAATCCCAGCAACTTCCCCGACGGGACACCAAATGCACATTTCACTGGATTGAGCTTGAGGTTATACCTGCGGAGTGTTTGGAAAAACTTCCTCAAATCCTTAACATGGTCAGACTGCTTCTTTGACTTTATGATCACATCATCTACATAAACCTCAATCTCCCTGTGTATCATGTCATGAAATATGGTGGTCATCGCCCTCATATAAGTTGCCCCAGCATTCTTCAGACCAAATGGCATTACCCAATAACAATATGTTCCCCATGGCGTGATGAACGCTATCTTTTCTGCATCTTCCTCATCCATCAAGATCTGGTGATATCCCCCATAACAGCCCACAAAATACCCAATCTCATGCTTGGCACAATTATCGATCAGAATGTGAATGTTTGGCAATGGAAAATCATCCTTTGGGCTTGCTTTGTTAAGATCACGGTAATCAACATAGACTCTGGTCTTACCATCCTTCTTTGGTACTGGCACAACATTGGCTAACCAAGTGGGATATCGAGTGACCCGAATGACCTTTGCAGTAAGCTGCTTTGTGATTTCTTCTTTGATCTTCACACTCATATCAGTCTTGAACTTTCGCAACTTTTGCTTGACAGGAGGGAATGCTGGATCAGTTGGCAATTTATTAACTACCAGATCAGTGCTCAGGCCTGGCATATCGTCATATGACCATGCAAAGACATCTTTGTACTCAAACAATGTTTTGATTATTTCCCCCTTAACTTGCGGCTCTAAATGCACACTTATCTTGGTTTCCCTAACATCATCCTGGTCCCCTAAATTGATTGCTTCTATCTCACTCAAATTAGGCTTTGGTTTTTCTTCAAATTGTTTTAGCTCTTTACTGATTTTCTCAAATGTTGCTTCTTCATCATATTCTATTTCATCATCATATTCTACTTCTTGGATTGTTATTTCAGAATTAGATTGGCTTTTAAGACTCGGCTAAAAACTCTTCATGCATGTCATGTCACTGCAACCAGCATAAAAATAACTGTACAAAAGAAAAAAGAACAAAATAAAACACTATTAAGAATAACGAAAACGGAAAATTACATTTCATTGAAAATAAAAGGATAGAAGGGTTTGAACATCAAAACAAGCAAAACTAAAAAATTGGATTACAACCCTGGAATAACCCAGATAACAGAAAAGAAAACAAAGCAAACTATCAAAACTCCTTCCTTGTGGGGAGAGGAGTAGCTTCCCAATTTCTAAGCTTCACATTTGGGCCAACGAGCTGCACATTTGCTTTACTAGAGCCTTCACCAACTTCTACCATATTGACTTCTTCGAACAGACTTTGGAACCTCTTGATCAGCTCTTCATCAACATCGACCACGGGTTTTGGGATTGAGGAGGTTGGAGGCTTTTCGGCCCCTGGCTTGACAAAAGACTTAGAGATGTGTGGGATGGGCTTGGGGAGCAACCATACCTTCTGTTTCAGATTTTTAACCCTTTCCACGTCCTTCTCTGTGGGCATGAATCCCAAACCAAATGTACCAGGATTCCCACTGGGGCACACTGGATGCACAATACCCTGCAGAGATGAGCCCAGGTCCTTGCCCGGCACAAAACCATTCTTCAACATTTCATTCGCAACCATGACGGATGCGGAGGATAGCTTAGAACCCGGAATGCATTTTCCTTCAGGAATTTTCTCAAAAGACACTGTTTCGAAAGTCTGATAGACCCAAGGTCCCTTATCATCTCCAGCTTCGATGAACGGAACAATTGTATCATTACAGGCTGACAAGTCCTCATCACCGTGCACAACTATTTCCTGCGTGTCCCATTCAAACTTCACCATTTGGTGTAGAGAAGATGGGACTGCCTTAGCAGCATGTATCCAGAGCCTGCCCAACAATAGATTGTAGGAGTCAGCCACATCTAACACTTGGAATTCCATGGTAAACTCAACAGGACCTATTGACAATTCGAGCATTATATCTCCAACAGAATCTTTACCTCCCCCATCAAAGCCTCGGACACACACATTGTTCAAGTGGATTCTTTCGGTGCCAATCTTTAGTTTTTGTAGAGTAGACAGGGGACAAATATTCGCACTAGAGCTATTATCAACCAAAACCGTTGAGACAACAAAATCTTCACACTTCACCGTGAGATAAAGAGCTCGGTTGTGTTCTGTACCTTCCATAGGAAGTTCATCGTCTGAGAAAGTGATCTTATTTGCTTCGAAGATCCTGCCAGCCAGGTGGTTCACTATGATCTTATCAAGAACATATGCTTCATTCAAAATCTTCATCAAGACCTTGCGATGTTCATCTGAATGTATCAACAATGACAAAAGAGAAATCTGAGCTGGTATTTTCTTTAACTGCTCCACAATGGAATAATCCTGCACTTTCATCTTTTTCAGGAACTCCTCAGCCTCTTCCTCAATGACCGATTTCTTTACTGGCATTGGGTTATCCTTGAATAGCTTGGCTTTCCTTAATTCTTCTTGGGTGAAACATCTCCCAGAATGAGTCAATCTTCCAGTTTCATTGACTTCTTCCTCTATTTCTTTTCCTTTGTATGTCACTATCACTTGTTTATAATTCCACGGAACAGCCTTGGCATCCACCACTGGAAGCTGGGTTACTGGTCTAATGATGATAGGGGTAGTTGGATCCCCCTTCACAACTATGACAGGCTTACTTGAAATCCCTGGTACTACCACTTTTGAACTTTCCAGACTTGCCCCGATTCTTTCGACAGCCCTTTTACGACCAACACTGGTGGTTTCGAATTGAGTGAGCTCGGATTTTCTGTCATCCCTTCAACTGTCAAGGGAGTTGCTTTGGTAGAGTCTGGAGCTTTAACCAAATTGCTTTCACTGGACCGAATCATCATGACGGACTTAGAAGACCTTTTGGGCTCCCCATCCTTGTGAATTATTTCAATCATGTGCGTCTCTACATGGGCTGGCAAAGGGTTTTGGTTGATGTTTGGCACATCTGGGCTTTGGACTACAATTTGGTTTTTATCAATGAGCTCCAAGATTGCCCGTTTCAAATGCCAACACTTCTCTATGTCATGCCCTGGAGCATTAGAACAATAGGCGCATCTTAGGGAATAATCGAGGTTTTTTGGAGGGGGATTTGGTATCTTTGACTCAATCGTCCTCAAGAAGTCCAACTGCCTTAACCTTTGAAACAGACTAGCATAAGACTCTCCAAGCGGGGTAAAAGTTTGTTTTCGCTGCTGCCTCTCTCTCCTATACTCTGGCCTTGATCGAAAATTTGAACCAGTGGGGTTTTAATAGGGTTGTAGGGGTGGATAGGTATTTTGTGGAGCTGGGTAGATATTTTGCGGAGTTGGAGCACGCCATTGCGGGTAAGGAGGGGGTTGAGCATATGATTATGCGTGGTGAACAAGGTATTGGGATGGCCTGGCTGAGTATTGGGGGTTTTGCGGGGAAAAGTAATGTTGAGGTGGATTATATAGAGCTTGGGCGTATGCTTGGGGTCGGGGTCGAGGATGGATGTACTGATGAGGTGAACCCCTCTGGCCATGACATGATCCGGAGACAAACATAGCAACATCTTCCTTGTTCTTCTTGCCTAGCAAACTTCTGGTACCACTCTGGATTGCTTGGGTGGTTGCTTTTATAGCAGAATAGCTCATGATCTTACTCGATTTGAGCCCCTCTTCCACCATTTCTCCCATATTCACCACATCATTGAAAAACTTACCAATGGCTGAGATCAAGTGGCCATAGTAAGTGGGCTCTAGGGCTTGAAGAAAGTATTTAACCATCTCGTCCTCTTCCATCGGAGGATTGACTCGTGCAGCTTGCTCCCTCCATCGGAGCCCATATTCTCTAAAGCTTTCACTGGGTTTCTTTTCCACTTTGGTCAGATATAGGCGGTCTGGAACAATGTCTATATTGTACTGAAAGTGTCGGGCAAAGGCCTGAGCCATATCGTCCCAGGTGTACCACCTGCTGGCGTCCTGGCGGGTGTACCATTCTAAAGCTGCCCCACTCAGACTTTGGCTGAAGTATGCCATCAGTAATTCATCTTTTCCCCCGGTGCCTCTCATTTTACTACAATAACCTCTCAGATGAGCTACAGGATCCCCATGTCTGTCATACAAGTCAAACTTGGGCATCTTGAACCAGGCAGGCAATTGGGCATCGGGGAACAAACACAAATCCTTATAGGCTACACTCACTTGGTTTCCCAACCCTTGCATATTTCTCAATGATTGCTCCAGACTCTGTACCTTCCTAAACATCTCTTTTTGCTCTGCATTCTTGGGTAGTTTATCAGTTTCAACATGAGGTTCAAATTGGGGATTGTAAGAATAAGGATCTGGAATTTTGAAGGTGGGCTCCGGTGCATAGTAGTAGGCATCTGTAGCGGGGAACTCGGGCTCACTAGAGGATCGGTGGAGGGTAGCTTGTGGAGGGGATACAAAAATATGAGCAGATGTCGGAGCAGGGTATGAGGTTATTTTGGCTAGCGGAGCATGAACAGTTTGGGCTGAAGCGCTGGGGTAGTTGTGGTAAGGGGTAAAGCCAGGTGCGTGTTGTGGGGAAAGATCAATGGTATTGGGCATCTGGGATTGAGAGAGTGGTGGAATGGAAGCAGGGTTTTCTGTGTAGTTGGTAGGGAACGAGGGTGGAGGATGTCCCTTAATCCAGGCTTGATACATTTCTGCCATCTGATGCTTCAACCTCCGGACCTCCTCTTGTAGTTCCGATTCCGACTCAACAATTTCCCTTGATGGGTCTACAACTCCAGTGTTTGTTTCCTTGCTAACCATGACTGTTTGACGCTTTGATCGGGTGTTGTATGGATGACTTGCCAGGATGTCAACAAACTAACCACCTTCCTGAAACTTAACAGAGATAACAGAGGACAACAAAACAAAACCACCATGTTAGCGTTAGAGCATTTATCAAATAATAATATCATATTACGTGCAATGCACCTAGCAATAATCAATGGTTCTAAAATGGCTTTGAGGGTTGCAGGGTCGTATGGCATCAACCCAATTTACTCATTTCAATCCTTTCTTCTCTTTCTTTTCCAACACCTCTTATCACTCTTTCATTTTTCTTTCTCTTTTATTTTGAACCAAAAATGATTTGATCGAACCCGATGTAGATTGCCTACGTATCATGTCCCTCATGAATCAGACCAAGCATAGTTTTGGAGAAGTGGTGGAAAATAAATTGAAAACAAAATCTTTTTGGGATTTTTCATTTAAAACTTTTCGATATTAAAATACAAAGGGAAATACGATAATGAAAGACATGACAGACTCAACTACACTACGACAGACTCTGACATTACCTAAAGGACTCGGTACTTCTAGACAAGACACGAAAGTAAAAGACAACATAAGACAATCTCAAAACACCTAAATAGAATGACTCCTCAAGCTTCTCCTGAATGCGACTGTCCTGACTGGGATGGTCCTGGGCTATCCGTCATGCTCAAACTCTGTAACATGCCTCGTAAAAAAATACCGATGCTGGGAATAAAGGCCCTGGCGTGTGCCCCCGTATCCTGAAGGCCAACCCTAAACAAATACTGGCTATGTTGTTCCACGTTTGCTGCCAATCACGCTAATTGAGACTTTATCAACTCAAGCTTATCCCAGGGATCTTGGTCCGATGCCTCCCCAAATCATCTGTCTGAACTGCCCGAACCCTGAGTTGGGCTGGCAATGGGATGCTGACCCCTGGCGGGACGGACTGTAACCAAATCAAGTACTCCTGAGTACACTCGGGCCTGCCAACGTCCTCTACTAATGTATTTTTTCTTCATCCTCTTTGCATTGTTCCAGTATTG
Organism: Nicotiana tabacum; assembly: GCF_000715075.1. Taxonomy (NCBI): domain Eukaryota; kingdom Viridiplantae; phylum Streptophyta; class Magnoliopsida; order Solanales; family Solanaceae; genus Nicotiana; species Nicotiana tabacum. Next base: position 21,237,267 of record NC_134089.1, on the reverse strand, counting down.
CACATACTTGATTTCATCAGTCGCCTTTTTGCTAAAATTTATGATGTGCCTTCGAAGGTTCAAAGTTGGAGCTCCTCTTGTCTTCTACCCAATTGCCGCATTACCCTAACGGGAGTGTACGACCTGACACACTTGAGTCCTATCAGCATCAAGAAAGGCTGCATGAGGCACCCTACCAAGATATCATCCAAAGGTAGCCAAAGGTAAGCCCACAAAACATTCCCATTTGTCCTCAAACCAAGGAACTCAATCCAAGCCGTGACGCCTACTGGGTACGTAAACTTAGGAGATTTCATCCTGCGTTTGATGCATACCACCTGATCCCTCAAGGCACGGTCGATGGGACAAAGTAAGGAAGCAGTGTGCAAATGCTCCATCATCCACAGCTGTAGCAAAAGGTTACTTCCCTCAAAATATCTGACACCTCCCCTAACCTTACTCATGGATCGGTACAACTCTCCTAAGATCTTCGACACAACGGTAACGGTTTTGCGTTACTTCTCATGAAATAGTGTCATTACCACTGACTGTAGACGGGTACTAATATGCCTCTCATCTAATGGAAAAACCAATAATCCTAACAAAGCAAGGCTGAAAGCTTCAGGGCGACGTCTTTGCCACTTTGCCTTGGTTGTGCAGAACTCATCACAAAAGATATCAAAACTATCTTGTGGTCCAAATCTAGCAAACAAATAATCCAAGGATATCCATGACTGCTCGAGACATTTTAAATGCTTATTATCTTTCAGGCCCAGGTCACTGAGGAATCTTGTCCTAGAGTGGTCTCGGGGAAGTATCATGTCCTTGCCTATATAGCTTAAACGAGTGAGACCATACATTTCCGCCAAGGTAGGAGTCATCTCACACTCTCCAAATCTGAAAATCAAATTTTGCGGATCCCAATAAGTCAGCATCGCCTCCACTAAGTCTGGGCGGTGTGTGATATCAAGAAGGGAAGTTAGGGTGCCCAATTTCTGCATTAACTCATGTTTCTCTAACGATGAAAACATTTTCCACCACTTGATCAACTTTCTATGGAATCTTTACTACCAGCAGCACTTTGGATCGAATCAGCGGGTCCATACCTGAATGAAGCAAACATGGTTAGAGTCTCGGGACACTACGTGACCCCACCACATTTCCTAGTCGACAAATGGAGGACACAACTTGGCTATATTTGCAAAATGGCCTAAGTGGCTGAAAGTGGCTATTAGCGCAAACTTTACAAAGTTGACCCCTAATGCATGAAAAATACTCCATTTAAAGCTTACATGACTCTAATATCCCGACAATCATGGTCTTAAAAATTACTTTGCAAAAATGGCCGATGTGGCCAAATGTGGCTAGGGACGCAAACACGACATGGATGGACCTTAAAGTGATATGAACCGAGTTATAAACTCAAGATCCTAAGACATGGGTAATTGAGCCACTCTTGCAAAAATAACCCTATTTTGCAAGAATGGCCGATGTGGCCAAAAGTGGCTAGACATGCAAATTTGACAGGAATGAACCTTAGAATTAAGAGGAAACTTTATTGTAGACTCAAGATCCTAAGACAAGAGATAACAAACTACTTTGAGAAAACACTTCTATTTTTGCAAAAACGGCCAATGTGGCCAAATATGGCTATACATGCAAGATTTGGCTACGACCCCGGAAGCCAAGAACCTAGGACCTAATAGGAAGACCGGGCCCTATGTGGGTTGACTACGTATCCCGCCCCAGAAGACGAGAATCAGGTTCGCGTAGTTCGGGAAGATTGGTCATGGGAGAAAGCCTTTTTAAAAAAAATGCAACTAATTTGGAAAAACCATATTTTTTGTCTTTTTGAGAAATGATGGAAAATGTAAAATCTTTTGGATTTTCTTTTTTTTCTTTTTTTTTTTTTTGAATTTTTGGAAAATAATGGGAAAATGTAAAATCTTTTTTGGATTTTTCATTTTCATTTTCATTTTTTTTAAAAAAAAAATAAGTATTGAAAGAAAAATATGACTAGGCCCTACTTGCTTCGTCTTTCACCCTTCTTTCCCAAGCATCGATCCGCCAAATAACCTTTTTACCCTCAAAGATGCAACATGTATCACATAGGGATGATTGAATGTCTTTTTGGGTCACGGGTCCATTTTGACAAAATTTGGATAGGCTTCCTACAAAGGGACACGGTACCTGGGACCGAGCCCTACTAGGACTAAATGACATGATGCAAATAAAAATGACCTAAAGGCTGACCTAATTGGGGTTCACTAACAAGGCAATTCGGGGGAGCATATGGTCGATGGTGGCTGCTCAAGCTTTCCACCCACTTCATACGTCCGACGGCCCCCCTCCTAAATTAAGGGTGACTCAACAAAGAGTTCGTGCACGCAACGCGTACTCCGAGACTTGTTGCAGAAAGAAGACCCATGGTTATGCACATGATGATAGTTTATAAAACAGTAACACATTAAGAAAAGCGATAAACAAATAACCAACAAAACAAGGAAATAAGACAAACAAAGCAAATAATCAAAGCAAATAAAGAAAACAAACACCTCAATCGAATATCCTAAAAGCCAACAAGATCAAATACCAGCTCGAACCGGGAGGTCCCTAGCAGAGTCGCCAGAGATGTCACACCCCTTTTTAACCGAACTTCACTAAACCCTCTTAAATAAAATAAAAGATTTAGTAAAGCTCAAAAGGGTTTTTAATTAAAAAGTGACAAAATTGTGTTCAAAAGGAAATAACTCAGAGTCGCCACCTGACATTGGTTTCGGTGTGTCAGGCCACCATTTTTTTTTTAAAATGATTTTTCCTTTAAAACACATTGGACTCCAAACTAAGTCTGCACCAGATATTCGGGCAAGGGGTTTCATTTGACTCGGGGAGAAGGTGTTAGGCACTCCCCAAGTCCCGTAAATAGTACGGTTGCATACTTGATCAGGTTGGCACTTAAAATATTCAAATTGAGGTATAAACACAGAAAAGAAAATAAACACAATAGAGGCTCGAGGTCGTCCCCGCCTAACCAAAAGAAAATAAAAGAAGAAAATAAATGTAAAATCCTAAATACTAATATATACTATAATTTTCCCACGAAGTTCGTCATGGCCTCCAAATACATGATACTACGGGGCATTCCCCGGAATAAAATATATACAAATTCTTCGGGGCATTCCCCGGATAAATTTAACTAAGGGAGAGACCTCTCGCCTCAAGGCTAACAAAATCTTAAAGCTTGCCTACCCAAGTGTGGTCGGCTTAAACATGCTCCTATCGATTCAGTAGAATATAATAATAACAATTGAAATCCTTTTTTTTTAATTTCTAGTACCCAAACCCCACTGCCACTTTATCCAATTCCAACATTTACACAAAGTATATGTTTTTAATATACTAATTCGCAATAGCAGTGATAAATATGCAGATTAAGGGAAAGATAATAGCATGGTTGAAACAGAACTTCATTCACGCTCAAAATTCGAGTAGGATGAGAAATGGACCTTATCGTCGAAATCTTTCAATTTCGGATTAACAAAAGAACACCCAACAATGAATCACCAACAAATCTTTGAACGAGCAATTGGACGTGCGACCAAAGAAAACTCGACCGGCAGCCTCGATTACAAATAGAGCCAGCGACCGAAACAGCCTTACAAACTCAGTCGACCGGACAGCCTTACAAACTCAGTCGAAGCTCTCAAAGAACGGAAACTGGTATCAACAGAAAGCTTCACTCGAATTGTTCTATTTGGGTTAGGATCTACTGGATTTTCGGCTGAAAATGGAGTTGTTGTTGCTGGATTCTTGTTACGTTTGAGCTCCAATCTGATGAGGTCTGTGCGACGGCGTGTTTGAGAGGGAGTTGGGGTGGTGCGGTCGTTGGTCGTTGTAGGGTTGGTTGACGCCGTTTCTGGTGGGCGGCGGGTCTGGTGAGGTCGTGAGGTGGGTGACAATAATGGTTCCGCTGCTGGAGTGTTCGGGGGATGGAGTGACTGGTCGTTCGGAGGAGGGCAGCGGCTGCGTGGCTGGTCGGCGGCGTGAGAGATCCGACGACGGGGGGTGGACTGCCGGCTGGTTCCTTTTTTAGTTCAAGACTAGGAAATTGAAAAAAACTTGGGCTAGGGTTTCTATAATTGGGTATTTTATATGAAGGTGGGAAGGGATGATGGCCATTGGATTAGAAGAAAATAGATTGCTAGGATTAAATCTTGCACATAAATGGGCTAATGAGTTGGGAAGAATGGGCTAAGAATAATTGGGTTTAAGTTAAAAGAAATGAACTCACACCTTTGGGCCTACAAATTTTCTTGTTGGACAAAGACAAACTCAAAAATCCTACCAAAATATTAATTAAACTTAGTTAAGTAAATAAACAAAATTTTGAAATGAAACTACTTTTTTTTGTATTTTTAAATGTTATAAACAATAAAGTAAAAAGTAAAGAAAATAGGCTAAAGTCATAATAAAATTAAGATACCATGAATAAAAATATACTAATTGATCTTAAACTAAAGATAAAATATAGAAACGCGATAAACACGATAAATAAAACTATTTTATGTTTTTTTTTATATCTTAGGACTAAAAGTAAAAGGATTAAAATTATATTAAAATAAAGTCAAGTAAATATTTTGAAAATATTAAAATACTAAAACTAACTTTAAAATTTGCGTGGGTCAAAAATTGTGTGCTTACACAGCCCAACCCACATGGGCTTTAGCAATTGACGGGCTGGGCTGGGCTAGGCTAACCCATCTTTTGGTGGGCCTTATAATGATCAGCTCACCCCAGTCCTATGTGGGCCGCGGGCCCCCACGGGCCGGCCCATCATTTTTAAAAATATAATTTTATATTTTTTCTTTAAGTTCTGACCTAAAAAAAGATAATTATTTAAAAGTTAAAAAATTCGCAAAACTTAATAACTTTTTATATTGTTCCAATATATCACAATAAATACTAAAAAAAGTAAAAGAAAAGGCTATATTTCATTCATTAAAAGTCAAAACTTAAAACAAACTATTCAAGAGAACGTTCATGATGCTTATGCGATATCCAACACATCATCTTTATCAAACACATTTGAATCCGCTTGTGACAAGGTTGTCTTAACATCTTCACTTTCATCCACAATTCATATGCAATATTAATTAGTTAAATATTAAAAATAATTAAATTTTAAAAATGAATAATATTTAAATTCACATAAAAAATATTACCAGTTTGAGTTCGAGAAAACCTGTGCAGCCAATTTCGAGTAGTAACAAGTGTTTGGACATTTTCATAATAAATGCAACTTCTGTACTTTGTAAGATCACGCCACTAATACTAAATGTTGATTCCGATGGTACAATGGTAATAAGAATGCTAAGTACATCACGCACCATCATTGAAAGATTGGGATATTTTCTAGAATGGTCCTACCAATACATGACAACATCATCTCTTGAAACTTCTCAAGATCAAGTTTTGCTTCCTCTTAGTAAAGATCCAATTCTGACTTTTCATCTTTAAAGGCAGTATACTTTTTATTTTTTATATATTTTAAATAAATATTTTATTAGGTCCACGGGCCGGCCCGGCCCAGTCTCAATCAAGCCTCACAGGCCACGGGCTTACTCGGGCCAGGCTTAAAAGCCTCATTTTTAAACGGACTTCAAAAATTCTAGCCCAGCCCTGCTAAATCATGGGTTGGGCTAGGCTAGCCCAATGGGTCAAGCCCATATTGACGGCTCTACCTGACACAGAAAAAGTTCTCACTCGAAAAGTTAAAAACGGATAAAAAGGTTAACAAACTAACGTCGTTAACTATAGGGGGAGTAGGAGTAACGGCAAATTGGAGAAACTATTTTTGCAGGGGTACGTACCTTAGACTAGGTACTGTACCAACTATGAGATAAGTAGTATTTCTTCGCCACAATATTCATGTGTTATAGATTTTTTAGTCTATTCCTAAAAGAATATCATATTTTCTCTTTTCGAAATAATTTAACTTTAAAATTCTTATTTTACTCTTATAAAATAGTTTATAATTATACAAATATTTACAATTTATTTAAGATCATAATATTTAAAATATTCTCCCCCCTCCCCCCCCCTTAAATTCAAACAGCACATAAATTGAAATGGAGGGAGCAATTCTTTTGGAACTAGGTTAAAATAATTTTTCGAACACAATTTTAAGCTGTAAAAGTCCTTTAAAGTTCCTAACTAAAATTTGACAAAAATTCATATATGGGACCACACAATGAAGATTTCCACTCCACTCACCTGACACACAAAACTTCTCACTCGGCACTTGGAATTATACCAACTAACAGACGGATTCGTTTTTGCTTTTCTTATATATATATAATAATTCCCGTTTGTATATAGAATTCTTTGTTTGTTATCACGTGATTTGATTACCAAAGAGTTGAGGGAAGTAACAGACGTTTATATTATAACAGTAAACTTGGAGAAAACTTCACTAACGGAAAGTCTGGGGCCCGCGCTACGTACTATGGGATTCTAGAACCTTCAAGAATAAAGATTTGCAGGTGGCAAAAATTCAGTTCACTTTTCGTGTTTGCTTTGGCTCAAAGAAAAAGAAAACATCTCTGGTAAAATTCGTTGTCACAGAGCATTACATTTGAAGTCCTCTACTTCTTCTTTGGGATTTTATTCGTCGATCTCTTACGGTTCTATATTCATCTTTTCTAGTTACTATAACTTTGTCTATGCTGGCTTGTGCAGAAAGTAATTAAATATGGAGCTTATTCCGGATTATCTGATGCTGAAAGGCTTATTCAAGGAGCAACTTGATTCGTTTAATCACTTTGCAAGGACAGGGATTAAAAATATTGTCCTAGCAAATCAAGAGTATAGATCCAAACTACGTCCTGAATGTTATTTCAGGTGAATTTTGTAGTATTCAAATGTTATGTATGTAGTACTTTTCATTATTTAATCTTCATTTTTTTGATTTGGATCTAGGTATGTCGACGTCCGTATTGGTGAACCATCGAATCTTGAGAGCACATATGGGCACGGTAAAGAGAAGCCACTAACTCCAAGGTTATGCCGCATTGGTGACATGACGTGAGTGTCTGCTAACCTAAAAGTGCTAGTGGAATACTCTAATTTACTCTGAGAAAATGACTCTGTATTTGTTTTTCTTTTTTGAAATTGCACTATTAGTGGGGTTAAGGAGACACCAATTTGTTTAACCATGGTCAGATATTCCTTTCTCCCCAGAACAACGGTGCCGTTTCATCAAAGAATCCAAAAATTTTGGCAAAAAAAATCCCATAAACAGAAATCGCAGTAAGAACCCAAGGCTCTGCATTCAATTGCAATTATCAATTTCTCCCGTTTCTCACATTCCTGCACCATCTCCCATCAATTCTTACTCCGCCGCCTATTTTTGGCAACTCCCTACGGAAGAAAATGGATATGTTATTTAAAATCTGGTTATTAAAATTTCTTTAGAATTTAATTAAAAGCCTATATCCCTTGACCTCTTTGATTATAAGTAAATAGAATAGCTCTTTTTTAAATAAAAAGAATCTTTCTCTTGGTGGTTCGTATGGATTTGCTTCTCTTAGAGTTTCCAAAATCTTCTAGTCTTTTGTTGTATGCTTGATTTGTTATTTTGTTTCTTCCTATTTTCTTGAATGATATGCTAGAATTTAAAAAACAAATAGAGGGTTTACCATAGTTAAAATCGTGGGTGGCTCTAGGGTAAGGCCATTAAATCTTATGCTTTAGGCGCCCAAGAGTCAAAGGCCCTCAAATTTTTTTTTATTAGTTATAATTATTTATATTAGTAAGATTTTTTTAAGTTAACAAAATAATAATATTTTGTTTAATACACTACATTGGTTCTAGTTATCAAATACGTTATTAGTAGATATGAGTATTTGAATAATTTAACTCAAAATTTAAAATATTAGACAATGTTATATTGTGGAATACTTTAAAAAAAACTTAAGACCTTGAAAGAAAATTTGTTGAATACAATTTTTTCTTGGTTATCTAAATTAATCTTGTCTATATGTCAAATTATTGTCACATTACTAATGCTATTTCCTCACCTCTTCTTAAGTTTTGGCTTTAGGCCTCCAACTTTATTGAGTCCGTTGAAATATAAGGGAATAGGCGGAAAAAGAATAGGGACCAACTTGGGGATATGGATGGATCAACAACTGGAGGGGAGCCGGATCCGTTAGCATCAAATAATGTCCTCATGAGTAATAACATTATCCACCTTATTTAAAAAAAAAATGAATTTTTACCTTCTATAGCAAAGGTTGATACCTTATTTGTTTTAAATAAATACCCTTTTAAAAAATTATATTACGTGGCTACCTTTGATTTTTATAGCCAAATATCTATTTATGATCACCTCCTACCCTTAAACCATAAAATACGCTTTGTATTATTTTTCTCTCTCATTCTTTCAGATTTTTCTCCGCCTTCTCTTTCAACGTCAGTCATTCTCTATGAACACAACCACGATTCTCCACTGATTCGTCTCCATTATCTCACAAAATTTTCAAATTTGTTTTGCTCAAAAGTTGTGGTAAGTGTTAAAGTTGATGGATTTTCGACTTTCACAATCCTCCTGTTGCTATTTTTGCCCTAGAAGCCGCCTTACATCTTACTTCCTCTTCCATCCACTTCTGCTATGGCGAACTAGGCAGAAATCGACGAAATATTTGCTGGAAAAAAGAGGAAGAAATCGGAACAACTAGAAAATTCAAAATCAAGCGTAGACTCCATTATAGAGCCAAAAAAGCTGAAGAAAAGCAAAGATAAAACTAGTAGTAGAGTTCCTAACGTGTTATCTGAGCCGCCACGTTGACAGAGGAAAAAGACGGCGGATGGGTTAACGATATACACTCGATCGAAACGGGAACAATGGCGTTTCGAGTCAGAATCGCGACCCTCTCGACGAGACGACATTTGGGTTGTTCTTGAACAAAGACGACGGAGTTTGAGGCTGAGAAACTTGAAGATTCTGTTAATATATTTTGAATGTATTTCGTTGTATTTCCATATATTTCATTATATTCATTGTCTTTTTTTCATTATATTTCAATTTATCTCGTTGTATTCACTATCTCACTGTATTCCATAAATGTATTCATATATTTTTTGTAATTAATATAATTTATGTATTTTATGTATTCAAATTTATAATTGTATTGGTTGAGTTATATTAGGAGTCTATTGTGTTAATTAATTCACTTTCTATTTGAAAACAGCTTAATAGACCATGAATTGCGCTATTTACGTTATTGTATTCAAAAATACATATCGTGAATACAGTCGAATACAATAATTTGTCTAGCTGTAATCCCATGTTTCACGCCGTGAATACAATCGAATACAATAATCAGTCTAGTTGTAATCCCCTGTTTCACGCCGAGAAATGCTATTGTATTCATGAATACAGTAGCTTAAATACATCGAATACACTCTAAAAAACCTGAAAACATAACTATAGGAAGTAATATGGTAGCTACAACTAGCTAATAACCACTAAAACATAGTGGTTTCTGAAAGTTTCTAAAAAAGGAATTTTTACCTCCTATAGCAAAGGTTGATACCTTAAGACGATGGAGTTTGGGGCTGAGTAACTTTAAGATTCTGTTAATATATTTTCAATGTGTTTCACTGTATTTTCATGTATTTCATTGTATTCATTGTCGTTTTTTTATTATATTTCAATGTATCTCACTTATTCCATGTATTTCATTGTATTCGCTGTCTCGATGTATTCCATGAATGTATTCATATATTTTTTTTAATTAATATAATTTATGTATTTTATGTATTCAGATTTATAATTATGTTTGTTGAGTTATATTAGGAGTCTATTGTGTTAATTGATTCACTTTCCATTTAAAAACAGCTGAATAGACCATGAATTGCGCTATGTACGTTACTATATTCACAAATACATATCGTGAATATAGTCGAATACAATAATCTGTCTAGCTAGCTGTAATCCCCTGCCGTGAATACAATCGAATACAATAATCAGTCTAGCTGTAATCCCCTGTTTCACGCTGAGAAATGCTACTATATTCATGAATACAGTAGCTTAAATACATCGAATACACTCTAAAAACCCTGAAAATATAGCTATATGAAGTAATATAGTAAATGGTAGCTACAACTAGCTAATAACCACTAAAACATAGTGGTTTCTGAAAGTTTCTCAAAAAGAATTTTTACCTACTATAGCAAAGGTTGATACCATAAGACGATGGAGTTTGGAGCTGAGCAACTTGAAGATTCTGTTAATATATTTTCAATGTATTTTGCTGTATTTCCATGTATTTCATTGTATTCATTGTCTTTTTTTCATTATATTTCAATGTATCTCGCTGTATTCCATGAATTTCATTGTATTCACTGTCTCATTGTATTCCATGAATGTATTCATATATATTTTTTAATTAATATAATTTATGTATTTTATGTCTTCAGATTTATAAATGTGTTTGTTGAGTTATATTAGGAGTCTGTTGTGTTAATTGATTTACTTTCCGTTTAAAAATAGCTGAATAGACCATGAATTGTGCTATTTACGTTATTGTATCCACAAATACATATCGTGAATACAGTCGAATACAATAATCTGTCTAGCTGTAATTCTCTATTTCACGCAGTGAATACAGTCGAATACAATAATCAGTCTAGCTGTAATCTCCTGTTTCACGACGAGAAATGCTACTGTATTCATGAATAAAGTAGCTTAAATATATCGAATACACTCTAAAAACCCTGAAAACATAGCTATATAAAGTAATATAGTAAATGGTAGCTATAACTAGCTAATAACCACTAAAGCATAATAGTTTCCGAAAGTTTCTCTAAAAAAAATGAGATCAGCAATTTGATTTGGCTGAGTTAAGAGGCTACTAAAGTGTTATAGCTTAATTAGTAAAAAGATTTGATTTTATTTCCTAGCTTAATTATAGGAAGATTTCATTCACTAGCTTGATTGTAGCAATTGATTATCGTCTTTCCTAGATTAGCCATAAGCTTTATTGTATAAATGCCATTGCACGTTGATGTAAATACATACTGAAATACAAGAAGACTTTCTTCTTCGCAAAATCTCGTCTTCATATTTGCTCTTTCCTTTTCTTGTGCCTATAATTTCAGCTATTCTGCTCCAATTTATGTGGGGCATTTGTATCTATATCCGTTTTTGAGTCACGTTTTAACTTATGTCTGTCTTGCAAAAAAAATTGCAAGTGTACCCACTTTTTCGCGTAACTTCAGCATACGGGGCTGAAGTAGCAAAGTTAATCACGCAAAACTTCAGCATTCTAGTAGACAGGCCTAAAGTAGCAAGTGTGCTGAACCAAGTGTGCTGAAGTTTTTTTTTGTAATTGCTAAACTTAAGCATAGTAGCTGAAGTTTTGTTCTCTATTTGCTGATATTTTATTTGTAATTGCACTAAATAAGCTGAAGTTTTTTTGTCCTGGATTCATTAGTTTGGTCATTAAGCTTTTTCAAAAACTTAAGCAGAAGATGCTAAAGTTATTTTGTTCATATATAAAAACTTCAACACTAAATAAGCTGAAGTTTTTTTTGTCCTGGATAAGCTTTTTCAAAAGCTTCAGCAGAAGATGCTTAAGTTATTTAGTTTATTTGTAAAAACTTCAGCACTAAATAAGTTGAAGTTTTTTTATCCTGGATTCATTAGTTTTGTCATAAAGCTTTTTCAAAAACTTCAGCAGAAGATGCTGAAGTTATTTAGTTAATTTGTAAAAACTCCAGCACTATATAAGATGAAGTTTTTGAAAAAAGCTTTCTAACATACTAGATAAATAATAAGATTGACAACAGTATCTAAATCATAAATTTTGGAAACAATAAACGTGAAAAGAACAGAATTATCATGAAAAGAATCACTAAGTGTGACCTTAAACTTTCCATACATGGAAATATTCACTAATTATTGTCTACTAACTTCCCAAATGGATCCTATTTTAAGGTGTTTAGATACCTCATGGTGTATGCCATGGTGTATGCTATTTGCTGATGACATAGTCCTAATCGACGAGACACGACGCGGCGTCGGCGAGAGGTTAGAGGTTTGGAGACATACCCTTGAGTCCAAAGGTTTCAGGTTGAGCGGGACGAAGACGGAATACCTTGAGTGCAAATTTGGGGCAGAGCCGATGGAAGCGGGAGTGGAAGTGAGGCTTGGTTCTCAAGTCATCCCTAAGAGGGGTAGTTTCAAGTACCTGGGGTCGTTTATTCAGGGGTCCGGGGAGATCGACGAGGATGTCACACACCGTATAGGGGTGGGGTGGATGAAATGGAGGTTAGCGACGGGAGTCCTGTGTGACAAGAAAGTGCCACTGTTACTGAAAGGTAAATTTTATAGGGCAGTGGTTAGGCCTGCTATGTTGTATGGGACCGAGTGTTGGCCGGTGAAGATCTCACACATCCAGAGGATGAAAGTTGCAGAGATGAGGATGTTGAGGTGGATGTGCGGGCATACAAGGAAGGATAAGATTAGAAATGAAGATATTCGAGAGAAGGTGGGTGTGGCCCCCATGGAGGACAAGATGCGGGAAGCAAGACTCAGATGGTTCGGGCACATTCAGAGGAGGAACACTGATGCACCGGTGAGAAGGTGTGAACGACTGGCGGTGGTGGGTATGAGGAGAGGTAGAGGGAGACCTAAGAAGTATTGGGGAGAGGTGATCAGGCAGGATATGGCGCGACTTAGGGTTACTGAGGACATGACCCTAGACAGGGAATTGTGGAGATCGAGCATTAAGGTTGTAGGTTAGGGGAAATTATGATGTCTTTTTTACAGCGCACTAGAGTGAGACTATCCAGTTAGGAATTAGTCTTAGGATGCTATTGATCAACTACTGATGCTGGGCTTTATCTGCTGTGTATTAATACCTTACATCTTTCTCGTATTTCCTATATCGCTTATATTGCTGTTACTTTGTTTTTTATGGTATTTATGTTATGTTATGGATTTTATGGTATTTTATGTTGTGTTATTATGATTCTATTGATAGTACTAATATAGTATCTCTTATTGCCTCTTTGAGCTGAGGGTCTCCTAGAAACAGCCTCTCTGCCCCCTCGGGGTAGAGGTAAGGTCTGCGTACATATTACCCTCCCCAGACCCCACTTATGGGATTACACTGGGTTGTTGTTGTTGTTGTTGTTGTTGTTGTAGATACCTAATCCTTGATGAATGTGTGCTAGATATCGGACTGCGGTCTCCTTTTCTGCTTAACCGGATGAAACTTTAGGTCCAAACTCAGCTTATGAGTGGTTACCTCTGGTAGGATCCATCTCATATCAAGATGGGACCAAGCAAAACAATCTATGTTAGCTATAAGAAATTTAATTAGTTTTTTTCCTGAGCTCGGGAGTTAACCCCGTGCCCATATATACCTTTCGATCGGGTAAGTGTTTGATCAATATGACTTGTTCCAGCTCCTCGATCATCGACTTAGTGGCATCGAATCATCAGGAGCAAGGAAAGACCTAGGAACTCCGTAATCATCCTCCTCGCTCTTCTGGTTCGGTCGGGGACGGTATCGGTGATTGCTACTTAATTTCTTCCTTTTTGGTCAGCTCCGTGTCCTTTGATGTCAAGACCGCAGGCACTGGGATCACCTCGTCAACTACGAACATTTCCTTTACAGTCGGCTTCTCTCCGTATAAAATCTTGATTCCTCCCAGTGTAGGGAACTTCAGTGCTTGGTGCAATGTTGAGGGTATTGCCCTCATGTTGTGAACCCATGGCCTTCTCAATAAGGCGTTATACCTCATGTCCCTTCTATCACATATAAATTTGTAACTTGTATCTTTCCGGCGATATTCACTAGTAGGGTTATTTCTCCTTTAGTAGTTTCGCACGCCATGTTAAATTCGTTCAACACCTGGACCGTCGGCACTATTTGATATTGCAACCTCAACTGCTCTACGACTCTTGATCTGATGATGTTGGCCGAGCTACCTGGATTAATCAACACACGTTAACTCGATATTTATTAATAAGTACAGATATCACTAGTGCATCATTATGAGGTTGTACGATGCCCTCGGCATCCTCCTCGCTGAACGAAATAGTTCCCTCGGGGATGTAATCTCGGGTGCGCTTTTCCCTCATGATGAATATTTTAGTGCGCTTTATCATTGGTCCCTGGGGGACATCGACCCCTCCAATGATCATGTTGATGACGTGCTTAGGTTCTTCTTGTTCGGTCTGTTTGTTGGAGTCCCTATTCCTAAAGTAGTTTTAGGCTCGATCACTCAGAAACTCTTGGAGGTACCCGATATTAAATAACCGGGCAACTTCTTCTCTCAATTGTCGGCACTCTTCAGTCCTATGTCCATGAGTGCCATGATACTTACACATCATGTTAGGATCTATCTAGGTAGGATCGGACTACAATAGTCGAGGCCACTTGGTTTCCTTGATGCGCCTAATGGCCGATACGATGCTGGCTGCATCAACATTGAAGTTATACTCTGATAATCTTGGTGCTTCCCTTCCCCGGAGCGGCCTATAAAAACCATTCTTGCTCATAAGACCTTGGCTATTGGTCCCATGGTCGCTTCTCGTCTTGTTCCTCGTGGGGTTACGCCCGAGCCCCTTTCCTTTCTAATTTGTATTATATGGCTGATACCGATCTCAGACCGGCCTTGATTCATGATCGACAACTCTTTTAGGCTTGTCGTTTGTTTTGATAGGATAAACGGACCCATAAAGGGATCCAAGTTGGTCGTCCTCGACTCTAATGTTTGACTAGTACCTGTTGTGCATGTTTGCCCAAGTTACCACCGGGTACTCTACAAAATTTTATTTTAGCTGTTGTGAAGCCAAGGAGCATCGGGGGTTAATTCCTTGAGTGAATGCCTGAACGGCCCAATCATCTGCAACCGGAGGCAAGCCCATCCGTTCCATTTGTAACCTTGACATGAACTCCCAAAGCATCTCGTTATCTCTTTGCTTAACCTTGAAAAGGTCCGATTTTCTTGTCTCGACCTTGATAACCTCGTCATGAGCCTTTACAAAAGCATCCGTGAGCATAGCAAACTAATCAATGGAATTTGGGGGCAAGTTGTGGTACCATATCATTGCTCCTTTTGATGAAGTTTTGCCGAACTTCTTTAATAACACTGACTCAATTTTGTCGTATTCCAAGTCGTTACCTTTGATGGCATATGTGTAGGAGGTCATATGCTCATTTGAGTGGTCTCGTTATATTTTGGAATATTGGGCATATGAAACATCTTCGGGATTGGCTTTGGTGCCGCCTCGGAGGAAAACACTTTTGGACTAGATTCTTGGAGTCTGGGCCTTCCAATATCGAGGGCGCTCCTAGGATTTGATTGACCCGAGAATTATATGTCTCCACCTTCTTTTCATTTGCCTCAATTGTCTTTTTACCTGATTCCACTCGTTCCATTAATGCTTCAAGCATTTACATTACTTCGGGGATGACACCGAACTCAGCTTCACTCGGTCTTTCGGTGATCTACTTATTTCTTCAGGTGTTTTTCCGGGCTCAACTCTGTTGAAGGCGCGGCTTTGATTTTGCAGTTGCGCTATCATAGCCTATTGAGCTGCAACATTTTGAAAATCAATCTTAGACCGACCCCATCGCCTTCTCCTTCGGGAGCTCCTTGAGTCGGTGGTCGGGATCCTCTGCGAACATTGTTCTCAGGGTCGGTAGGCAAGTTGGTGTCGATGGCTACCTACGAGTTAGCATTGACTAGGTCTGCAACTGGGACTCTATTGGGATCAGCAGAGGGTACTTCACTACTAGGCACCAGATTTAGCCTCGACGTTCAAGTGAGCAGACTGAGAATTTGACATTTTTAAACTGACCTGAAATTGAGACCTTAAAGAACAAGTGTAAAATAGAGTGTGTTATGGAGATTTGTATCAAACCACCACTATTATTCTTATCCCCACGGTGGGCGCCAAACTGTTTACACTTAAAATAGATAATAATTAAATTTGTACGTGGTTTTAAGGATATGTTGATTGATTCAACACAAGTAATTAAGAAAGCTAGATAGACAAATTAAAGAAAAAAATAAATAACCAACTAGTTATGACATTGAGTCCGGGCTCGGATTAAAGGTAAACAATAATGGTGCCCTCGACCAGACCCTCAGTTCGAAGCCAAACGTGTACCAAGAACTATGATTAAAATAAGAACCTTTCACTAGTTAGAAAGCTGAGAAATAAGTTTGTATTGCCTTGGTATGTGTGTTACAATGTGTCTATTGAATAAAAAAATTCCTCTTTATATAGCAGGGGAGTTTTACCCCTAGTACAATTCTAAAAAAGAAAAAAATCCTCCTTGCACATCAATCACTGATACACTACCGACATGTCAGGCCCGGGTTCGAGGTGTGTTGTCTTGTCAGGCCCGGTGGCGAGCACCATCTCGTTCCGGCCTCAATTCAAGGAATTCTCAAATTCGGTTTCTATCTCATATATTCATACTTCTTACTTCGTTTGACTCACCGGAAATTCGGGGTGTGTGCTAACCCGAGTTCACCCGTATACACTGATCAAGCATAATTTTCGCGAAGCAAATGATGTTGCTCCTCTACTTGCAAAGGAAGCTCTCAAGCAGTCGAAGTAAATAAGACCTTTGTTTTTATTGTGCCTCCGTTTTGGACTAGGCATCAATTAACTAGTGATGCAGAAAGAAAAGACGGTTTTGTTAAGGAACTACCAAATGATGTGTGTAATAGGCTATTCAGCATGGGTAACCAAAGTGTCTTTATGGATACAACTATGGCTTGTAATATTTGAACCAGTATTAGTATTAATGCAAGTATCAAGTTTCTCAAAACAAAACAAAAAAAAAATAGTTTTTCATTCATACTTGAGGGTAGTACACTGTCAAAAATAATTTAAACGTAGTATATTTTCTATGTAAAGGGACCAAAACACATATTTTAATTAATACATAAAAGGATAAACATGCTTTGTGAAATATCACAAAGATCAAAATTAAAATTTGCCAATAAAAGGATCCAAAAGTGCAATTATCTCACATGATAAAAAGAAATTATGGGAATAATAGACCAAACAAAGAAAAGGGACATTCGTCTCTTTCAATTTTAGCCTCTAGGAACATTTTGTTGAAGTTTGGCAAAATGCCAAAGTCCCACATTGGTTGGGAGTTAAGTTTGGAAGGGATTTTTCCCCTATAAAAGAAGGCCTAATGTTTAGGATTGAAACACACCTCTCATTTGCCTTCTCATCTGTTTAAGGCATTTGTATCTTCTCTCTTTAGTATTATTTCACTTGTATTTTTGGAGTGGAATAAAATATTGGTTGTGTCCGAGGAGTAGGCAAAATTAGCCGAACCTCGTAAATTCTGGTGTTTCCTTTATTGTTGTTTTATTGTCTTATTTATTATTTGGTGGCTGTCATAATTTTTGGTATAGTAGTTGTGACTTATTCACACTATATACATTTGGCTTCCGCAACAATTGGTATCAGAGCCAAGGTACTGTCTAAGTATGCTCTGTGGTTGCAGCATAGTCTGATCTTCCACATCAGAAAAGATTTATCTTGGTAACTGAGTCAAGGTTCTGTCTGAGTATGCTCTGTAGTTGCAGCTTAGTCTGATCTTCTACATCAGAAAGGAAATAATCTTGATTTGTGTCGTCAGCTATTAAATAATATTTGTGTCAAATATGGGGGACAATAAACAAGAAGAATCTACATCAAGTGTCAACAATACGTCATCATTGGCATCTTCGCTTATGACAAGAATTGTGTCAAATGCGAAATTTGCGGTAGAAATTTTTGACGGGTCCGGACATTTTGGGATGTGGCAAGGCGAGGTTCTAGATGTCCTTTTTCAACAAGGGCTAGATCTGGCCATTGAAGAAAAGAAACCAGATGTTATTGGAGAAGAAGATTGGAGAATTATTAACCGTGTTGCTTGCGGTACCATTCGATCCTACCTTGCTAGAGAGCAGAAATATCCATACACAAAGGAAACTTCTGCAAGTAAATTATGGAAAGCACTGGAGAATAAATTTTTGAAGAAAAACAGTCAAAATAAATTGTACATGAAGAAGAGACTGTTTCACTTCACCTATGTTCCTGGTACCACGATGAATGAACATATCACCAGTTTCAATAAGTTGGTCACAGATTTGCAAAATATGGATACAACTTATGATGATGGTGACTTGGCCTTAATGTTGTTGGCGTCACTTCCTGATGAGTACGAGCACCTTGAAACTACTCTACTCCATGGAAATGACGAAATTTCTCTCAGAGAAGTTTGTTCAGCTTTGTACAGCTATGAACAAAGAAAGCGAGAAAAACAGAAGGGCGGAGAAGGAGAAGCACTGTTTGTGAGGGGTCGTCCTCAAAATCAAACGAGGACAAAGAAGGGAAGATCCAAGTCAAGATCCAGACCCAGCAAAGATGAATGTGCCTTTTGTCGAGAAAAAGGGCACTGGAAGAAAGACTGTCCGAAGTTGAAGAATAAGGCCAAACATAACAATGGAAAGGCTATTATGGATTCAAATGTAGCTGATTGTGATGATTCAGACTTCTCATTAGTTACAACAGAGTCATCAACATCATCAGACATATGGTTGATGGACTCGGCTTGTAGCTATCATATGTGTCCCAACAGGGACTGGTTCGTGGAATTTCAAGAAGGAGAATATGGAGTCATCCACACAGCGGATAACATCCCTCTTACCTCATATGGCATTGGTTCAATACGATTAAGGAACCATGATGGAATGATCAGAACATTGATAGATGTTCGATATGTACCGGATTTGAAGAAGAATCTCATCTCTGTGGGAGCCCTAGAATCAAAAGGGTTCAAAATCATTGCAGAAAACGGAGTGATGAGAGTATGCTCCGGTGCACTAGTGGTAATGAAGGCTAATCGGAAGAATAATAATATGTACCGCTATCGTGGCAGTACAGTTATTGGGATAGCGACAGTAACATCCAGTGACGACAAAGAGGCAGAAGCAACCAAGCTATGGCACATGCGCTTGGGACATGCTGGAGGAAAATCCTTGAAAACTCTATCAGATCAAGGATTGTTAAAAGGAGTAAAGGCTTGCAACTTGGAGTTTTGTGAGCATTGTGTTAAAGGGAAACAGACAAGGGTTAAATTTGGTACAGCGATCCATAATACTAAAGGCATTTTGGATTATGTACACTCTGATGTTTGGGGTCCTTCCAAAACACCTTCATTGGGTGGGAAGCACTATTTTGTAACCTTTGTTGATGATTTTTCCCAAAGAGTATGGGTGTATACAATGAAGAGCAAAGATGAAGTGTTGGGAATTTTTCTCAAATGGAAGACGATGGTGGAGAATCAGACAGGCAGGAGAATCAAGTGTATTCGCACAGACAATGGAGGTGAATACAAAAATGATCATTTCAATAAGGTCTGTGAAAATGATGGCATCATCCGACACTTCACTGTTAGACATACACCACAACAGAATGGAGTGGCAGAACGTATGAACCGGACCTTGCTGGAGAAGGTACGGTGTATGTTGTCCAATGCTGGCTTGGGCAAAGAATTTTGGGCTGAGGCAATTACATATGCATGCCACCTCATTAATCGTCTACCATCTGCTGCTATTGATGGCAAAACACCATTTGAAAAATGGTACGGAAAACCTGCTGTAGATTATAACTCTTTGCACGTGTTTGGCTCAACTGCATATTATCATGTGACAGAGTCAAAATTGGATCCAAGGGCAAAGAAGGTTATTTTTATGGGAATTACTTCTGGAGTCAAAGGATATCGCTTATGGTGTCCTATGACAAAGAAAGTAATATTCAGCAGAGATGTTACCTTTGATGAATTTGCTATGGTAAATAAGGTAACAGAAGATACCAAACAAAATGAAGGTGCTTCTAAGCAGGTGGAGTTTGAGGGAAAATTTATTTTTCCTACACAAGAAGCAGAGGAGGAAACAAATGAAGATTACCCTCTGGAAGGAGAGCCAGTAGAGGAGATTCCAACTCAGGAATCTCAACAACAACTTGAATCAATAGCAACCAGCAGGCCAAAAAGAACAATAACGAAACCTGTTCGTCTCATAGAGACGGTTGCTTGTGCAACCTCAATTGTAGCTGATGATGTTCCTACTACTTATAAAGACGCTGTCCAAAGTTCAGAAGAAGATAAGTGGAGGATTGCCATGAATGATGAAATACAGTCCCTTCATCAGAATCATACATGGAGATTGGCCAATCTCCCGAAGGGAAAGAAAGCAATTGGGTGCAAATGGGTATTTGCAAAGAAAGAAGGATTTCCTAACCAATTAGATGTTCGCTACAAAGCAAGATTGGTGGCCAAAGGATATGCTCAAAAGGAGGGAATTGATTACAATGAAGTGTTTTCTCCAGTTGTAAAACATTCCTCCATTAGAATTATGTTGACTTTGGTAGCACAATTGGATTTGGAACTAGTTCAGATGGATGTAAAAACTGCGTTTTTACATGGAAACTTGGAGGAGGAAATCTACATGACTCAGCCAGAAGGATTCAAAGTTGCTGGAAAAGAAAATATGGTGTGCAAACTTGAAAAATCGTTGTACGGATTGAAACAATCTTCTAGACAATGGTACAAGCGATTTGATGAGTTTATGTTGCGGCAAGGGTACAAGAGAAGCAAATACGATCATTGTGTGTATTTGCACAAGCTTAAAGATGGTTCCTTTGTATATCTTCTCCTATATGTTGATGATATGTTGATAGCTTCCAAGAATTTGGAAGAAATTGATAAGTTGAAGATTCAACTGAAGAAGGAGTTCGAGATGAAGGATTTGGGTGAGGCAAAGAAAATTCTTGGCATGGAGATAATTAGAGATAGACGTTCAAAGAAACTCTGTTTATCTCAAAAGGAATATTTGAAGAGAGTACTTCAACGTTTTGGCATAGATGACAAGACTAAGCCAGTTAGTACTCCATTTGCTTCCCATTTTAAGCTAAGTACTACTATGTCGCCAATGGATGAAGCTGAACGAGAGTATATGTCAAAGGTACCATACGCAAATGTTGTTGGTAGCTTGATGTATGCAATGGTTTGCACAAAGCCTGACATTTCACAAGCTGTTGGAGTTATTAGCAGATATATGCACAATCCAGGGAAGGAGCATTGGCAAGCTGTGAAGTGGATTCTACGGTATATTCATAATACTGTAGATGTCGGGTTAGTTTTTGAGCAGGAAGACAATCAGTCTGTAGTTGGATATTGTGACTCAGATTTTGCGGGTGATATGGACAAACGAAGATCAACTACTGGTTATGTGTTTACTTTTGCAAAGGCACCAGTTAGTTGGAAGTCTACTTTGCAGTCAACAGTTGCTTTGTCTACAACAGAGGCAGAGTACATGGCTATTACAGATGCTGTGAAAGAGGCAATTTGGCTTCAAGGATTGCTAAAGGAGCTTGGTGTTGAACAAAAAGGTATCACAATTTTTTGTGATAGTCAAAGTGTTATTCAATTAGCGAAGAACCAAGTTTATCATGCAAGGACGAAGCACATTGATGTTCGGTATCATTTCGTACGAGAAATCATAGAAGAAGGTGGAGTCACGGTGAAGAAAATTCATACTACAGAGAATCCTGCTGATATGCTGACAAAGGTGGTGACTGCGGTCAAGTTTCAACATTGTTTGGATTTGATCAACATTGTTGAACACTGAAGATTGAAGATGAAGACACAACCAAAATTTGTTATTGAGAGAGAATTGAAAATGTGGAATTTTGCCAAGGTGGAGATTTGTTGAAGTTTGGCAAAATGCCAAAGTCCCACATTGGTTGGGAGTTAAGTTTGGAAGGGATTTTTCCCCTATAAAAGAAGGCCTAATGTTTAGGATTGAAACACACCTCTCATTTGCCTTCTCATCTGTTTAAGGCATTTGTATCTTCTCTCTTTAGTATTATTTCACTTGTATTTTTGGAGTGGAATAAAATATTGGTTGTGTCCGAGGAGTAGGCAAAATTAGCCGAACCTCGTAAATTCTGGTGTTTCCTTTATTGTTGTTTTATTGTCTTATTTATTATTTGGTGGCTGTCATAATTTTTGGTATAGTAGTTGTGACTTATTCACACTATATACATTTGGCTTCCGCAACATTTGTCTAACCAGATTAGCTCAGATTCATACTACTATTATAAAAGGGAAGAAATCGGCAAACACCATTATGCTATAGAAATGGGATTATCCCGATTATCATGTAAAGACAACTAAACAAACCTCAAAATATGGTTAACGAAAAGTACACGATAGATAATTAAGAGATAAATCTTTTTTAATGAACCATGAAATCAATAATTTGTTTATATAACTATTGGGAAAAAAAGAAAAGAAAAGAAAAAAAACTGAACACATAAAAGGTGAAGACATTTTCATTTAAAGAAGCAAAAAAATATTGAGCTTACAAAATTGACGAGAGGCTAGATAGATACACATCTTCCCTCAAGTTCTTCAACCAATATAAGAAACTCCTCTTTACATTTCTTTAGGCCTAAGCACCAAAAACAAACAAAAGAATTATAGAGGGAAAATTTCCGGCAAGAGCTGAGCTTCATTTCTCAACCAAGGAGATACCACGTGTCAACAACAGAGCATGCCTGTCACCGAGCATGCGTGACCCGCCCGTGACAATTCTAAAAATACCATACTCAATGTCCAAAACCGGCCACGTGTCAGATTGTCATTGGTCCGAAAGCCAGAGCTGGGCTTCCCCTATTGGTCTGTCCAATTTTCAGCTGTGACTGAGAAACCTTATAGTGCTGTACACATACTTTGTTGAAGAATTTCTGGGTTTTGGACTAAAGGGTAGTGAAATATTCTTTTTCGCTTTGGTACTTTTCTATTAAATTATTTACTGAGAAAAGTGAATAGACTGGTCTGTGATCTGAGAACTTTGATTCTCCTCTAACATAACATATTTGTTTTAGTCCTTCACCTTTCCATAATATCCTGTCACACCTGCAATTTAAAATTTTGGAGGAATTATGTTTTAGTACAGTTTGTTTTATGCAGAAAAACAGTAACTTATGGTACTTTGATGCAAGAATTCAACTACATAAAAGCATTTTAAGTCCAAGATTTCTGGAAAAAAGGCTATTCAGTGCAAAAGGCTAAAAATGCAAGATTTTTCATAGTACTACGAAAAAGTTAGGACACTGAAAGATGTTAAATCAGGAATGATACAAAATCTAACATGTCTTATTGAGTTTGTTGCCAATGTGTGGCTTTCTCATGACATATTAACAAGAAAACAGTAGTTTACTGTGCAAATTTACCAAAACATTGGGATTACCATAATTAAGGACAACTTTGGCAAGGGGAGTCATGACACCCCTTTGTCAGGAAATTATACCGCATAAATATGTTACATATTTTATTTTTATGTATATATACTATATGTTTATTCCCCTTAATTTCTTCATATGCTTACTTATTTATATTTGACCCCCTTTAGTAAAAATTCTAGATCTGTCACTGGGTCCGAAGGAGGGTCGCATCCTAAAGGGTGTGCTGTAGACAACCTACCCTAGTGCAAACATTAGTGACTACTTCTACAGCTCAAAACCGTGACCTATAGGTCACATGAAAACAATTTTATCGTTGCTCCAAAGTTTCGCTTCGAGATTACCATAACTGATTATTAAAATAATTGGTAGTTTGAACAAGTGGATAGTTTTCAAATCTTATGCTCAAATAATGTGAATATTTTTCTTACTACCTAACACCAAAAAATAAAAATAAAAATAAAAAAAGAAAGAAAGAAAGATTAATTTGTCCAGAAGGTATGTTTCTGCTGTAGTTCAAATTTATGGATTAGAATATGCTTTAAGATATTTGTTGCAGGATTAAATATCTTCGGAATTTGGTGTAACAGATCAAACAGATAATATAGATTAAAGTTTAGGTCTACAAGGTAGACTTTTAGTGTGGGAAAACCATCAAGATTAGCGAGATTTATTAATCTGTCAGATTAAATTATCAGATTTTCGGAATCTGTTAACAAATTTAAGCATAAAGTTCACTATAATGACTAATCTTTTAGCATAAGATTGTCGTTAATTGTGCAATATTATATATTAAAGGTAGAAAGCCAATCAATTTTTTTACTTAGATTAAGTAAAATCCTCATATGGTCGGTGCATCTCCACCCCCCACCCCCCAAAAAAAAAACCAAGAAATGAAATAAAATAACTTATTAAGTTTTTGGATTATGTTATTTATTTATGTCCCTAGATAGAAATCTAAAATGTCGGTTGATAAATGCACGTATTCATGATTATCTCAAATGCAAGCATCTGATAAATATTTTATTAAAATGGCAATATTCCATTAGTCTTAAAATACTAAAAAGAGTAATTAATTTTGGAAAATTACCAGGCAGGAGTCCGCCGCTTTTCCTTTGATGTGCAAGTTTGAACGACATAATGGTCAGAATTGTAGAGATATTTATACGTTGGAGCAAAGTAAATATTTCCTTCTTTCCAACCTTTGAATACTCGTCCTGCTTTTTGCTCTATCCTTAGCTGCCATAACAATTAAAAAATTTAAATATTTTAAATTTTTTTACGTGTTCAAATTTTTCTACTACTCCCGCTTCATTTTATGTAGAGGTGTTTGAGGGTGCACATAGTATAATAAAGATGTTTTACCTGATCTTTTTCTAGAAGTACTTCCCAGTTACTGTTGTTTACCAACTCGTAGGTATCCTCGCAACCGGATGCAAGTCGGTAATTCAAATCTCCAAGCCAAATTATCTTGCTACATAAACAAAACAAGAAAAGGAGTAAATTGTTAGTAGTTATCTAACAATGTATTTAGATCAGTATCGTTCCAGTTTTATTAGGAAAAAAATGAACAAAAAGGAAGGAAAATACGTACTCATGATCCAAAATATTATCAGGAGGAAGAGGTTTTCCAATAATCCTACTATGTGAAAACTTTGTTTTCTTTAAAATTTCCATGACATCTGAATTTCTTTTAACCTCATCACCTTCTTTCTCTCCGGATGCCAAATGAGTACAAACGAAACAAAATGTCTTGTGATGCAATGTCATACTGATCGATATTGAACCCTATATATTATCAAGAAAAGATGTGTTACACGATCAAAATCAAGAAATTAAATGTCCATAATTAAACATGCGATATATTCAATTCCTTGGAGTTAATTTGTACCTTATTTCCAAGATAGCCCATGATGCCCGTTCCAACACAAGAAACCTTCAAGTTGCTAATGTGTCGATACAAGTCGGTACGAGTCCATATGCATAGAAATAAACCAACCATTTGTTTGCTTGCAGCTAAGCAATATCTATTTTGCTCAGGGCTAGAAGAGTTATATCTATTTGACATGCAATTTGGACTGGGCGATCCATCGTCATTCATACTCAAGAGTCTCTCCCAATCTTCTCGCTCGAGTTCATTTTCCAATTTGATCAAATCTGAGAAGCTGATTCTTGGTTTAAGGTTAGATTGTTGTTGGTGCAAGTCATGGAAGGACGGGGATGAACTTTTTCGCTCGGAATTTGGGGTGTTATTAGTGATGTTTGTGTTGTTGTTCAAAGATTGACGAATCAACGAAAGCCACTTGGCAGCTGGACCACTGTCCTCTGGACCTAGTACATTGCCTGCATTTAGAGGGACAATTTCCTGGAACCTGTTCATAGCAGAGGGGTTAAAAACTTAAAAATATTAGTGAAAATAAATTTACCTAATGCATTAGTAAAAGCACACAAGTTTACCAGACAATTAAATTCAAACAAGTATATACGGAATAAAGACCACATCTATAGTAATAAATGCACCACCACCACCACCAACAACAACAACAACATACACACTATAATCCTACAAGTAAGATGGGTCTAAGAAGGGTTGTGTGCACGTAACTTACCCTTACTTTTAATAAGACAGGGACGTT
Source organism: Nicotiana tabacum (assembly GCF_000715075.1). Taxonomy (NCBI): domain Eukaryota; kingdom Viridiplantae; phylum Streptophyta; class Magnoliopsida; order Solanales; family Solanaceae; genus Nicotiana; species Nicotiana tabacum. The sequence continues at coordinate 21,211,308 of NC_134089.1, read as the reverse complement.
ATTTCCGAAAGATCCTCGGCTCATCTATAATAATAACCGACAGTTCAAAATTATAGGACAAGGTCTTTTCTAGCGTGGCACTTGATGTAAGCCACTATCACATCACATAGACCAAAATATTGGACATAACACTCTTTTATCCAAAGTGACATTGACCATTCATATTACTTTCGCGCACCTTAACTATTTCGTATCTATCTCCTATCTCCTGAGTAATCATATTTTATTAAATTTAATATTAACTTTACTTTACCATTTCATATCATTATATGAAGACTAATACTCTTTTCGTCTTAATTTGTTTGTATAAAATTTAATAAAGAGTGAAAAATAGATAAGGAAATTACCCAAGCACATAGATGTCAGCTGGTGCAGTGGAATTCAACCAGTCCTCTAAGTTCAACCCATCGTGTGGTGACTTGCCTCCTACATTCCATGTCCCCACGAACATCCTATTTATGGTTTAAATCATACACAAACAAGTACATAAGAATCTTTTAGAGACCCAAAATAAAAGATAAATATCAAAAGTAAAAAAAAAAAATTAACGGGTTTTGCATATGAGTTCAATTTTCTTCGCCAACAACAACATATACCTAGTGTTATATCACAAGTGAGTCTGGGGAGGGTGAGGTATAGCAGACAACCTTACCTCTACCTTATGTGAATAAAGATGTTGTTTCTGATAGACCTTCGATTTCACTGTTATCATTCTTTTGAATATTTTGATGGTGTATGCAATTACACAAGTATGTTTATTATTGGACCACGCATGCACATCAGAATAATATTGGCCAAAGGTGGTAATTTTTAACAAAAAACCAGCACAAAATAAAATATCATAGGGGATAGTTAGAAGCTTCCAACTTTACAAAAGTAAACCATACGAAGACAAGTTGAATCCATTAGTTGACAAAGACAAAGTAGCTGCACTAGGCAAGGTATTAAGTACAATAATTTTCCTAAGTTAACTAAAAAGTGTAGTATCTATTCAGAAAGCCTATGAAACCAGCTAACTGTAGTTTCACATGGCCAAAAACTACTTAAACCAATGACTTATTAGGCACTATAGAGATCTCAATTTGCACATGGCCCACTAAAACAGAGTAACAAATATTCTTTCATCCTTAGCTAACAATATTGAGTCCGAAAACTTAGTATAAAATTGTCTTTATTAGCTAGTGAGCACTTTATCTTACAATATGAGATTTACCAGCGCAAATTCAAATTTAGTTGAACTTTAATGCGAATACCGAGCCCATATTGAGAAGCCAAAAGTGAATTTGCACATGGCCAAGAGGTACTTAAGCCTATGACTTGGCTCAATATGCGGCTTCTAGATCTATGCTTTTGGTTATTAAATTCTAAATTTAGTCTATCTTACATTAACTAATTCAAGTACTATGATCTAATTATGAACCTTAACATGGGTATGCATTAAATTTTAGAGTTCCTTTTGGCAAATACCTAAAAGGGTAGCGTAAATTTATATTTATTAATATCAAAGATTCAAAATTAGGAGATCATTCTTGCCTTACCTAAGGTTTTGAAGATCAGTGACAGTGGATGCCTCTTTCTCCAATATTGGCCGTTGAATTATTCCATCATTTGTTTCCATCAACCAACTTTCTGCTTGTCAAATAATGAAATTACTCATAGTTTAATTTCTAATTTATCAAAATAATAATATCCACATCATAATTAGATAAACATGATCTCCTATAACAAGTTACAATTAAAATAAAAAAATGACACTTCTAAAACTTCATGTTTTTTTATTTATCTACCACCAGTGATTTATTTATTTATCTCCAGTGTTATTCTTTACCGATCATTCAAAAATAGTCATATATAATTAAAAAAAGGCATAATGTTCTTATAATATCATGCTAAATAATCTCAACAGTGATATAAAAGTAAAATTGAACTTAATTTGAAAAGTTAAGAACTTAAATCAATAAATTAAAAATAAACATAAATTATTTAATATTGAAAAGAAAAATATATGAATAAAGTGGAATTGATGTGTAAATGATAAGATTTTCGATTGATTTTTAAGGAACAGAAAAGTAAGAAAATATTTAACTATAGTTCAAATTATGACTTTCTATGGAAATTAGTGAAAACTAAAAAAGGAATGATCACACTAGAACTAGGGACTAGGTAGGTCCTGGTACACGTGGCATAAGGAGAGACAATGATTAGATACTAACCAAAAAAAGCTCTCAACTAATTGTGATTATACTATGTCAAATCACATAATAAAAATCTATCAAATCAACGGCAGAGATTTGCAGTCCATATTTATGAAATATATCAAATCAACGGAAAATCCGAGTAAAGCTGTACTTCACCGGAAAAAAACCTCCGATCACCGGAAATCTTTACCTGACAATTCCTCCGGCACCACAACACAACTCCCATCGTCTGAGCAACTCTTCCTTCTTCTTTCTCCTCTACCCATCCCTATTAGTTTCATAAAAATAAAATTAATATTATTTTAAAAAATAACATTGTACAACTGCTCTTAAATTAATAGAAAAATATATATTTTTTGAATATACGTATATATACATTTTTGTATGTTATATATAAAAATATATAAATTTTATACATTGTCGCGATTATTGAACGTAAATAGTTTTAGCTGCGGGCTAAAAGTGATTTTTGCCTTATTTTCTTCATAAATCAGGAAAGAATTACATAAATAAAGAGTTTTATTTATAAATAAGAGTTGAAAAATTGAATAAATGTGAAAATCTTACCATCTACAATATGATCTGAATAAAATTCCTCCGATTTGCTTTTCATATTCAACCATTTCCTAACCACCACTTTAGTCCACGAAGACTGCAAAAATAAGTCAAAAATCAACTCATCTGTATTCATTCAAGAACACATAGTTACACCACTACTGTGTGTATAAAAATACACATACATATATTCAACTGAAACCAAACAAAGGAAAAAAAAATTAATAACTTAAAAAAATGTTACCTTTGGTATTTTTCGTTCTGTTTTCATGGCTGCAATGGAGCTGGAAAAAGAAATATAGAAGATGGTATTTATATTGAGATTGAGATTATAAGATAAGTATTTATGTCAACATAAGATGAGAAAAGAAGACGAAAGAAAGTTTGAAAAATGTAAATAATACATATAGTTTAGTGCGAGGGTTGCTATAAACAAGTCATTAATGGCGTTTTCAACGGTGGAATTTAAATTATAAAAAAGAACAATTTGTAGGAGATTTGGAGACAGTTTCTGAGAAGGGATCGTAAACGAAAAGAAACCAAACCCAAACCCAAAAATTTTAAAAAAAAAATTGTTAAATAATAAACATAGAATAAAAGAAAAGCCAGAGAGTTACTTTTGGTTGAAGATTATGTTTATTCTTTTTTAGGGGACTTTACAGAATGGAAAGACAAAGTGGAGATGTTGAGCAAATAAAGAAAAACACAAAAGGAAAATATATTACAAAAAGGTGAAGATCAAATCTTCAAACCCCATATTAATAGTAAAAACTTTTTTGAGTTCATTCCACTTAGTACAAACTACAAAATTTTGATTAAAATCATATTGATCTCTGAAAAACCCATGTGCAATAGTATAAAGATTCTGAACTAAAATATCAATTAAAGTGAGAAAATCAGTGATAGTTTTAATTACTATGTGATTGACCCATACTAAAGTAAAGTTCCAAGAAAATAAATGATGTAAAAATACTACAAAAAACAGAGTGTTTTTGTAGAAAACAGTCAATGGCATTGCTGATATCAGTTGAAAACAAGGCAAAAACTTTACCATATTGAAACTATGAATTCAATTTTTTCCCCAAGAAAATAAGTAAAAAGAACTCAGAAAAGTATGACAACACAAGGGGCACTTACTTATAAGTAAGGACTGATAGAATTTATTGGTTTTTGAACTTTTTGCAGTTTCTTGAGAAAATTAGTGAACTATATTTATCGATCTTTCCTTTTCATTTCTGCTATGTTTTTGCACGAAGAAAGAGAAGAAAGTTTTGGTTAGTTTAGGCTTATTGGTTGGTTTGTGAATAAAGAGGGAGGAGAAGAAGTAGTTCTGGTAGATTACCTCGGAAAAGCAAAAAGCTTTAACTGCTTCTCTATTTATACAATGATGGAGATAGAGAGAGAGAGACATTCAGATTTGCAAAAGAAATTGTATTTTGATTTTTGATCACTTTTAGGGATTGTTTGTTAGAGAATTTTTTTTGGTCCAAAATAAGAAAATTTCCATACAATCAACAGGAAATTAACTTTTTTTTTTCTAAAATATTCCAATGCGTCAAGTTAACAACATGCAAATTTTAATTATGGATAATTTAGTCAAAATACCTAAAAAAATTCTAAGAATTAGTATTTTATTAAGGGGTGTGTCAAAAGTCAAAATATCACTTATTATCCACCGAAGGGAGTAATGAATGAGATGTATTAGTAACACATGAATTCATTATGTTAGGATTATTTTATATCAACTGTTTGATATGCTTTTGAAAGGTCAATTTTGTCTTTATGCATGCTGATCCATATATTAAACACAATGTATTGCTAATGCTATGGTTTACTATATATAAGATTAGTACCGAATAGGGTATACCAAACAAGAAATTAGTAATAGCAAAGTTAATACATATATTATTTTTTTCTGCCAAACGACCCCCAAGTATATCTCTTTCTTCGATACATAAAAAGATTATAGGTAATTTTTTAATATGTATTAATTAGTAATTTAGTAAAAATAATAACTTATCTATATTAAAATTCATTATGAAAATTTCTTACTTGGTTGACATATAGTATAACATAAATAAATTCCAAAAAGAGAGAGAGAGAAGAAAGGACATTGAAGTCCAGAAATTGATTGTAAAGGCTAGAAAGGTAATTTCAAATAGACAGAGACATATGATTTTCTTACGTGTTAATGGTTTCATTGGTTGTTTTCTAACCATAGAATAGAGTTGTATGTATAGGAACTCTGTCTTTTTCCTTAATTTTTAAAATATTTGCGTGATTATACTGCCATAAATTTGAAACTGGTTGGCTTAAATAAAGGAGAATCATTGGATTGTTAGTACTACTAATTACGGTTTAGAAAGATTTTGGAAGGATTCTTAAGAAATCTGTCTCAAATTATGTTAGTCTGTCAACTATAGTGAAACGTGCTTATATGTATTGTCAATTTTATTTATTAAAAATAAACGAGGTGAAGTTCTATGCACAAATGAAACAAAAAAATTATTATAAAACAAGTTAGAAAAGGTAATTACGAAAATAATTCTATGATACATGTTACTCTATCACAAAACTACAATTTTTTTGAGATATTTATTTGCCTTTTCTAATTTCTGTTTTCACGTGGGATATAAATATATAAAAAAACTAGTATGAGTTTAAGTAAAAATATTTATATGTTAAAATTGTAAATAACTTGTTATAATAAATTAAATTAATTTACTTATTTTAAAAAAATATTGTCGGTACATATATTTTAAATTCAAAAAGTATAAAGTAGAAAGAATATGGTTCTTGCTAGCTAGGTAATGAAATTACCAAAGGAGGAACATATTATATTTGTTTAGGTCATTTGGCAAACATATTGTTGGTCATAAAATACTTTTATTTCGTATTTCTTATATTGTTGTTATTTTATGTTATGTTATTTTATTTTATTATGATTCTATTGATGGTACTAATATATCGTCTTTTGTCGCCTTCTTGAGCCGAGGGCCTCCTGGAAATAGCTTCTTTGCCCCTTGCAGTAGGGTAAAGTCTGTGTACATATTACCCTCTCCAGATCTCACTTGTGGGATTAGACTAGATCGTTGTTGTTGTATATACTTACTACAAGCATTATAAATATTTAACATGTTTTATTATAATTATTGCACCATTGCCTCTAATCATCTTTTATACTTCATTTCATTCCATTATCACAGTGTTATGGCTTTATCCGCGTTAAATTAACAACATATAATTTGCAAATAAACTTTTCGAATAAGCATTCCTTTCGCCTCAAAATATTACTAACAATTAAAATTTTCGAATTAGACTCCCTTCGTCCTGCTTTAGATGGTCTTATTGAAAACTAGCAAATAAATTTGTCATCGAAATCATCGATACATACAAGCATAAAATAAATCAAAAAGTGAAATTAGAAAGTGATAAAATTATATGGATGTAGATTCATGATTAATAAATTGAGAAAATCAACTGTTTTCTTTCAGCCAACAAAATGTGACGAGGATTAGATTGTGTTATGTTTAATTATTTAACCAGATCAGACACTTGTCAGGGTTACTCATTTAAAACGTTAATTAAAGTTGAAAAAGTGCTAAATCCTATGAATTTATAGTGAAAGTGAATCAGTAGTAATCCAGTTAAACATTAATTAAATTTAAGACCATTTCAGTCGTTTACTTTCTAGTTTGTTTAATTGACTGACTAATTAAACGTGTCAAACATAGAACTAATACACCCCTCAAATTTATTTGGATTTATTTTTAATAAATAACATGATTCAGTGACTAAGCTAATCAATACAGTGTAAATTCTTTAACATCATTATATATTGGATTTTTTAATGTATTTTCCTGATGAAGTAAATTTCGTTCTTTTCTGGCTTTCCTAAAAGCTAAACACCTGGGAAATTAACAATTTTGCTTATGATATCACTTTGTACAAGTGCTTTATTTTGAAATGGTTTGCTGGATTTTGAGTAGATTTCTTTTTCAATTTTTTATTTACCTCTTTGCTTCTTAAAGGGGGATACATTTACGACATGTCTCGTACTCCTAGCAGAAGGCATGCAATTTTTAATTTAAAAAAAAAAAAAAAAAAGGAAAGAGATAAATAAAGATAAGTTTAAAGTTGACTTTGTTTTTTCTTCTAATTAGGAGCTAATGGGATAAGAACATCTAACTAGACTTGATCAATGAATTCAAACTCAATTCTCCTATTCGAATTGTGAATTATTGATTAATAGGTATAATTGAAATCAAATTATATTACGTGGAACTGTAGAAGGTTGCACGAAATAAGTGGAGTTTTACATGTTTATTCAATGAATTGCTAAACTTCCTTTTGATATATGATCGAGAAATCTGCGAAAATTAGTGACATTTGATTCGGGTGAAAATTATTTACACCACTCAAATTTGCTTTAAATTGATATATAAGCCATAGCATTATCCAAAGTTGAGGAAAAAGTTTAATTTTTAACGCAAATTTGAGGGTGTAAATGATTTTCACCCATACGATTCGAAACAAATAATGGACCAGTCTATTTGCTCTTTTTCCTATTAAATATAAGAGTTTTGTCTGCACAAAGTTCAAACTCGTGAATTGCTACATTATAAATCAAACATAATAAATTGAGATTTCAAATTCAAATGAAATAGGAATATTTATGTGATGACCCAAAAGGTCATCACTTATTTTAGAAATAAATTCTGTATTTTGATGCCTTTAAAATCTTTTTTTGTATCACCTCAATTTGCGTGCGTAGTCCGGGCACGTAGCCGAAAAGCCATTATGTGAAAATCTGTGAAAAATAATAAAATTTACCTTTAAAATGAATTTAAGTTGACTTTGGTCAATATTTTGGGTGAATAGACTCGGACCCGTAACTTGACGGTCCCGGAGGGTCCGTAGGAAAATATGGGACTTGGGCATATGCCCGGAATCAAATTCCAAGGTCCCAAACCCGAGAAATAATTTTTTAAAGAAAATTATTTTCTGGAATATATGAGAGTTTTTAGAAATGAAAAATGTTTGGAAGTTGATGGTATCGGGCCCGTATTTTGGTTCCGGAGCCCGGTACAGGTCTTATATGTGATTTAAGTAGAGCCTGTAAAATTTGGTAAGAAACGGAAGTCGTTTGACGTGATTCGTACCTGTAGTTGTGAAAATTGATACTTTGAAAGTTTTGAGGTTTTTCTTAGATTTTTGTGTTAAATTCGTTGTTTAAGATGTTATTTTGGCGATTTGATCACACGGATAAGTTCATATGATGTTTTTGAGTTAGTATGCATGTTTGGTTTGGAGCACCGAGGGCTCGGGTGAGTTTCGGATAGGTAGCGGAAGGTTTTTAAACTTAAAAATATTGCAGGTTTTAAATTTTTGGTGCACAGGGATTTTGTGCTTCATGTTCGCATGGCTTCACTCGCGAACGCGGAAGGCAATATCCCTCAAGTGAAAAATTGTTCTTCGCGAACGCGAGGCTGTGGGGGGAGTACCCTTCGCGAACGCGTCCAGGCCCTCGCGAACGCGTAGGGTTAGTGGCCTGGGGGAGGGATTTCAAACTTACTTCACGCGAACGTGGTCACCTGACCACGAACGCGATGGCTCTGGGAGCTGAAGCTCCGCGAACGCGAGCTTCTGATCGCGAACGCGATGGTCAGCTGGGCCTGACCCATCTCGAACACGACAGGCCCATCGCGAACGCGATGAAGGCCTGCCCAGTGATTTCAAAACAAAAGCAAAATCGGGCAGAACCCATTTATTTTCATATTTTCAAAATTTGGGAGCATTGAGGCTATTTTCAAATAGCAAGTTCTTCCCCAAAGCATTGGTAAATGAATCTAAACCTTTTCTTTCGATTTCCCATTGCATTTCATCAATTTTTATCCTAAAATATAAGGTTTTTATGGTAGAAATTAGGAATTTGGGTAGAGTTAGGGCTTTTTGATTAATTGGAATTTAGACCTCATTTTGGGATCGAATTTCGAAATTAATTGCATATTCGGGCTCGTGGGTGAATGGGTGATCGGGTTTTGGTCCGAACCTCGAGTTTTGACCAAGCGGGCCCGGGGTCGATTTTTGACTTTTTGGGAAAAATGATAGAATACCTATAATTAAGCATTGGGTATGAATTCTTTAGCATTTATTGATGTTGTTTAACAATTTGGACTAGATACAAGTAATTTGGAGGCGAATTCTAAAGGAAAATCGTTTGAGGCTTGAGTTGGCCGTGGAAGTTTGAGGTAAATGTTTGGTCTAACCTTAGCTTGAGGGATTAGGAGTTGAGTCTTATTTTCTATGTGCTAATTGTGGAGTACGACTTATAGGCATGATGACGAGTATCTATACGTTGGTGTCAAGCATGCCCGTGAGTCTTGTATTGTAATTGTTGTGACTCCGTTGTGGTTTATTGTGCTTCATATGAGGATTATCATTATTATTCCCATGTCGGAATGTTATTGTCATATTATTGTTCCTTTGCCGGGATGTTGTTGTCATATTATTGTTCCCTTGCCGTAATGTTGTTGTCATATTATTGTTCCCTTGACGGGATGTTGTTGTTATAGTATTGTTCCCTTGCCGGGATGTTGTTGTTAAATTATTGTTCCCTTGCCGGGATTTTTTTATTATTGGTATTGATAACTGAAATGGGAGCGGGTTGCATGCCTGCAACGGTACTATATGAAATGGGAGCGGGTTGCACGCCTGCAACGGTAACATATGAAATGGGAGCGGGTTACATGCCTGCAACGGTACTATATGAAATGGGAGCGGGTTGCACGCCTGCAACGGTAACATATGAAATGGGAGCGGGTTGCACGCCTGCAACAGTATTATATGAAATGGGAGTGGGTTGCACGCCTGCAACGGTATTAAATGTGTACTTGTTTCTTATTTCCTTATCTTTTGCTGGTATTTGACTTATGGCGTTCCTTACATTTCTCTACTATTATTCTGTTGTTACCTGCTACTCCCCGCAACATGTTTCCCTTGCCTAACTTTAGTTATAATTATCTACTTTTATTTTCGCTGTATATGATTTAACTACACAGGTTTATTTGGTAGTCTGGTCCTAGTCTCGTCACTGCTTCGTCGAGGTTAGGCTTGGCACTTAGCAGCACATGGGGTCGGTTGTGCTGGTACTACACCCTGCACTATGTGCAGATACTGATATCGGAGCGTTTGGACAGCAGTGAGAGTGCTATCTTCAGTCCACTCAAGCGACCCGAGGTAGTCCTGCAGACGTCCGCGGGCCTTTTCATCTCCTCCTATCTTTTCTCTTTCTGTTTTGACTTATTCAGAGACAGACTTATGTATTTCATTCAGACCTTGTTTGTAGTATTCTTAGACAGTCTGTGACTTGTGACACCAAATTCTGGGTAGTATTGTACTTCAAATTATGTAGCAGTATTTGGTTGAAATATTAAGTTTCGACTTCCACATTTTCGATTATTTAATTTTATTCCACTGTTTAATCACTTCTTATTTTAAATTGTTTAATATGTTTAATAAAAAGAGTAATGAATTTATAATATTCAGCTTGCCTAGCTTCCACGAGTAGGCGCCATCACGACTCTCGAGGGCAAAAAATTCGGGTCGTGACAAGTTAGTATTAGATCTTTAGGTTACATAGGTCTCACAATTCACGGACAAGCTTAGTAGAGTCTGAGGGATCGGTACGGAGATGTCTGTATTTATCCCCCAGAGGCTACATAGTTAGGAAAAACTTCACATTTAATCTTTCCTGTCGTGCGGTTTGGTTTCTCAATGCTAATTGAATTTCTACTATGTTCTTTAGCAAATGGCGAGAACACGTGCTTTCTCATCCACCGATCAGCAGCCCGAGCTCCCAACAGCAGTTCCCACGAGGGGCAGAGGGCGAGGCCGAGGCAGGGTCAGAGCTCAGCAGCACCAGCGGCGGAGCCTCAGGTTGAGTATGAGGTTCCGGCCCAAGCAGTTCCGGTGGGACCATCTCAAGTCCCAGAAGGGTTCATTGCTACCCCAGTACTCCAAGATGCTCTGGTTCGTCTAGTGGGCCTTATGGAGAGTGTCACCCGGGCAGGCTTGCTTTCTGTAGCACCAGCCGTCTCTTAGGCTGGAGGAGGATCCCAGACTCCTGCTACTCGCACTCCGAAGTAGATGGCTCCCCAGTTTCAGACTCCAGCAGCTCAGCCAGTTGGAGCAGTTCAGCCAGGTGTGGTAGCTCAGACCGGTGATGGAGCAGCTATGTCTGTTGATGCCTTGTGGGGATTGGACAGGTTCACCAAGCTCTTCACTACCACTTTCAGTGGTGCATCTTCTGAGGATCCCCAGGATTATTTGGATAGTTGTCATGAGGTTCTCAAGAACATGGGGATAGTGGAGACCAATAGGGTCGACTTTGCTACTTTTCGCTTATCTGGATCCGCCAAGACTTGGTGGAGAGATTATTGTTTGGCTAGGCCGTTTAGATCACCAGCTTTGACTTGGGAGCAGTTTTCTCAGCTATTTCTGGAGAAGTTTCTCCCTATCACTTAGAGGGAGATCTATCGGAGGCAGTTTAAGCGTCTCCAGCAGGGTTCTATGATTGTTACTCAGTACGAGACCGGATTTATTAATTTGGCTCGTCACGCTCTTCTTATACTTCCCACTGAGTGAGAGAGAGAGAGAGAGAGAGAGAGAGAGAGGAGGTTCATTGATGGACTCTTTCAGCCTATTCGACTTCAGATGGCTAAGGAGACGGGGAGTGAGATTTATTTTCAAGAGGCGGCCAATGTGGACAGGAGAGTTGAGATGGTTCTATCGCAGGGAGGTGGTCAGGGGTTTAGCAAGAGGCCTCGTTATTCAGGAAGATTCAGTAGCTCCTCGCCTGGAGGCAGGGATTCGTATGGTAGAGGCCATCCTCCTAGGCATTTTCAGTCAGCACTTCAGGTTTCTCACGGTGCTTCAGGTGGTCGTGGTTCTTATATGCAGTACTTTGATCAGCAGTCCTACAATGCACTGCCAACTCCTACCAGTACACCACTGCTTCATAGTTTTCAGGGTCGTCAGCCACAGCAGCCGAGGGGTTGTTTTACTTGTGGAGACATGAGGCATATTGCTAGACTTTTTCCTTGAGCACCGAGCAGTTCTCAGCACCCATGCCATGGTTTAGGCACCGATGTTCCATTGCCTGTACAGCCAGCTCGAGGTGGGGGTAGACGTGCTAGAGGTGGAGGTGGAGCTCAGGCCGCTAGAGGTGCAAGCCAGCCAGCAGCAGGGCATCCTAGAGATGTAGTTCAGAGTGGTGGGTCCCAACTCCGATGTTATGCTCTTCCAGCCAGACCTAAGGCTGAGGCTTCCGATGTAGTTATCACAGGTACTGTTCTGGTTTGTAGTAGGGATGTTTCAGTGCTATTTGATCCAGGGTCTACATACTCTTATGTGTCATCTTATTTTACACTGTATTTGATCATGCCTAGTGATTCTTTGAGTGCTCCTGTATATGTATCTACACCGGTAGGTGATTCTATTGCGGTAGATCGTGTCCATCATTCTTGTATAGTTGTGATTGGGGATCTTGAGACCCGAGTAGACTTATTACTTCTAGACATAGTTGATTTTGATGTCATATTGAGGATGGACTGGTTATCACCTTACCACGCGATCTTGAACTGTCATGCCAAGACTGTGACCTTAGCCTTGCTAGGGTTGCCTTGTTTAGAGTAGATAGGGACTCCTGGTCATTCTACCCGTAGTGTCATCTCATATATGAAGGCTCGGTGTATGGTCGAGAAGGGGTGCTTGGCTTATTTTGTATATGTTCGTAATTCTAGTGCTGAGGTTCCTTCTATTGACTCTATGCTTGTTGTTCATGAGTTCCTGAGGTATTTCCTTTAGACCTGCCGGGTATGCCACCCGATAGGGATATTGACTTCTACATTGATTTGGCTCCGGGCACTCAGCCTATTTCTATTCCGCAATATCGTATGGCCCTGTCTGAGTTGAAAGAATTGAAGGAGCAATTGCAAGACTTGCTTGAGAAAGGCTTCATTAGACCTAGTGTCTCACCATGGGGTGCGCTGGTGTTGTTTGTTAAGAAGAAGGATGGATCAATGCGAATGTGTATAGATTACCGATAGTTGAATAAGGTTACAATCAAGAATAAGTATCCATTACCGATGATTGATGATTTGTTTGATCAGCTTCAGGGTACCAAGGTATTTTCAAAGATTGACTTGAGATCTGGCTACCATCAGTTGAAGATTAGGGCATCCGATGTCCCTAAAACACCTTTCCGCACTCGGTACAGGCATTACGAATTCTTGGTGATGTCATTTAGGTTTACAAATGCCCCAACAACTTTTATGGATTTGATGAACCGAGTGTTCAGGCCTTACTTAGAGTCGTCCGTGATAGTCTTCATTGATGATATTTTGATCTATTCCCGTAGCCGGGAGGAGCATGGGCAGCATCTGAGAGTGGTCCTCCAAACTTTGAGAGACAGTTAATTGTATGCCAAGTTTTTGAAGTGTGAATTCTGGTTGAGTTCAGTTACATTCTTGGGTCACGTTGTATCAGCGGAGGGTATTCAGGTAGATCCAAAGAAGATAGAGGCAGTCAAGAACTGGCCTAGACCAGCATTAGCTACAGAGATACGGAGTTTCTTGGGTTTGTAAGGCTATTATCATCAATTTGTGGAGGGGTTTTCCTCTATTGCAGCCCCGATGACTAGGTTGACCCAGAAGGGTGCCCAGTTCAGGTGGTCGGATGAGTGTGAGCCGAGCTTTCAGAAGCTCAAGATAGCTTTGACTACGATGCCGGTGTTAGTTTTGCCCACAAGTTCAGGGCCATATATAGTTTATTGTGATGCATCTCGTATTGGACTTGGTGCGGTGTTGATGCAGGATGGCAAGGTCATTGCTTATGTTTCGCGTCAATTGAAGATTCATGAGAAGAACTATTCGGTCCATGATTTGGAGTTAGCAGCCATTGTTCATGCGTTGAAGGTTTGGAGGCATTATCTGTATGACATGGCATGTAAGGTGTTCACGGATCACAAAAGTTTGCAATACTTGTTTAAGCAGAAGGAGTTGAATTTGAGGTAGATGAGGTGGTTGAAACTATTGAAAGACTATGATATCACCATCTTATATCATCCGGGGAAGGACAATGTGGTGGTCGATGCTTTGAGTAGGAAGTCATCCAAAATGGGCAGTCTTGCGTATATTCCGATCGGTGAGAGGCCCTTGCTTTGGATGTTCAGTCTTTGGCCAATCAGTTCGTGAGATTGGATGTTTCTGAGCCCAGCCATGTTTTAGCTTGCATAGTCGCTCATTATTCTTTATTGGAGTGTATCCGAGATCAGCAGTATGATGATCCTCATTGTGTCCTTAGAGACACGGTGCAACACGGTGGTGCCAAACAGGTTACATTAGGAGATGATGGAGTATTGAGGCTTCAGGGTCGAGTTTGTGTACCAAATGTGGATGGACTCCGAGAGTTGATTTTATAGGAGGCCCATAGTTCCCGGTACTCTATTCATCAGGATGCCGCTAAGATGTATCAGGATTTGCGACAGCATTACTAGTGGAGGAGGATGAAGAAGGACATTGTTGCATATGTGGCTGGGTGTTTGAATTGTCAGTAGGTTAAGTACAAGCATCAGAGGGCTGGTGGTTTGTTCCAGAAGATTGAGATTCCTGAGTAGAAGCGGGAGCGTATCACTATGGACTTCGTTGTGGGACTCCCGCGGACTCAGATAAAGTTCGATGTAGTGTGGGTTATTGTTAATAGGCTGACCAAGTTAGCACATTTCATTCCTGTGGCAGTCTCATATTCTTCCGAGAGGTTAGCTGAGATTTATATCCGAGAGATTGTTCGTCTTCATGGTGTGCTCGTGTCTATCATTTCGGATCGAGGTACACAGTTTACCTCACATTTTTTAGAGCAGTTCAGCGAGAGTTGGGCACATGGGTTGAGTTAAGCACATCATTTCATCCTCAAAAGGACGAGCAATCCGAGCGCACTATTCAGATTTTGGAGGATATGCTCCGAGCTTGTGTCATTGACTTTGGAGGCTCGTGGGATCAGTTTTTGCGTTTAGCGGAGTTTCCCTACAACAATAACTACCACTCAAGCATCCAGATGACTTCTTATGAGGCTTTATATAGTAGGCGGTGACGGTCGCCAGTTGGATAGTTTGAGCCGGGAGAGGTTCGGTTGTTGGGTACGGATCTAGTACAGGACGCCTTGGACAAGGTCAGGATCATTCAGAATAGGCTACGTACAGCTCATTCCACGCAAAAGAGTTATGCCGACCGTAAGGTTCGTGATTTGGCATTCATGGTCAGTGAGCGGGTATTGCTTCTGGTGTCGCCTATGAAGGGCATGATGAGATTTGGGAAGAATGACAAGTTTAGCCCTAGGTTCATTGGCCTGTTTGAGATTCTTGATCGAGTGGGAGAGGTGGCTTATAGACTTGCGTTGCCGCCGAGCTTATCAGTCGTACATCTAGTGTTTCATGTGCCCATGCTTCGGAAGTATCATCACGTGTTAGATTTTAGCACTGTCCAGTTGGACAAGGACTTGTCCTATGAGGATGAGCCGGTAGCTATTTTAGACCGGTAGGTTCGTCAGTTGAGATCAAAGAGTTTTCCTTCTGTTCGTGTTCAGTGGAGAGGTCAGCCTGATGAGGCATCGACCTGGGAGTTCGAGTCCGATATGCGGAGCCGTTATCCTCATCTTTTTCCCGACTCAGGTACTTCCTTCTTATATCCGTTCGAGGACGAAAAGTTATTTTAGAGGTGAGAATGTGATGAACTAAAAGGTCATCACTTGTTTTAGAAATAAATTTTGTGTTCCGAGGCCTTAAAACCCTCTTTTTATATCACCTCGATTTGCATGCGCAGTTCGGGCGTATAGCCGGAAAGCCATTATATGAAAATCTGTGAAAAATGATAAAATTTGCCTTTAAAATGAATTTAAATTGACTTTGGTCAATATTTTGGGTTAACGGACCCGGTCCCGTGATTTAACGATCCTGAAAGGTCCGTAGAAAAATATGGGACTTAGGCGTATGCCCGAAATCGAATTCCGAGGTCCCAAGCCCGAGAAATAAATTTTTAAAGAAAACTATTTTCTGGAATATATATGAGTCTTTAGAAATGACAAATATTTGAAAGTTGATGGTATCGGGCTCGTATTTTGGTTTCGAAACCCGGTACAGGTCTTATATGTGATTTAAGTCGAGCCTGTAAGAGTTGGTAAGAAACGGAAGTCGTTTGATGTGATTCGGACCCGTAGTTGTGAAAATTGATACTTTGAAAGTTTTGAGGTTTTTCTTAGATTGTTGTGCTAAATTCGTTGTTTAAGATGTTATTTTGGCGATTTGATCGCACAGATAAGTTTATATGATGTTTTTGAGTTAGTATGCATGTTTTGTTTGGAGCTCCAAGGGCTCGGGTGAGTTTCAGATAGGTATCAGAAGGTTTTTAAACTTAAAAATGTTGCAGGTTTTCAATTTCTGGTGCAAAGGGATTTTGTGCTCCGCGTTCGCGTGGCTTCACTCGCGAACGCGGAAGGCAATATCCTACGGGTGAAAATTTGTTTTTCGCGAATGCGAAGCTTGGGACGCAAACGCGAGGCTGTGGGGGGAGTATCCTTCGCGAACGCGTCCAGGCCCTCGCGAACGCGTAGAGTTAGTGGCCTGGGGGAGGGATTTCAAGCTTACTTTACGCGAACGCGGCCACCTGACCGCGAACGCGATGGCTCTGGGAGCTGAAGCTCTGCGAACGCGACAGGCCCATCGCGAATGCGATGAAGGCCTGCCCAGTGATTTTAAAACATAAGCAAAATCGGGCAGGACCCATTTATTTTCATATTTTCAAAATTTGGGAGCATTGAGGCAATTTTCAAAGAGCAAGTTCTTCCCCAAAGCATTAGTAAATGAATCTAAACCTTTTTCTTTCGATTTCTCATTGCATTTCATCAATTTTCATCCTAAAATCTAAGGTTTTTATGGTAGAAATTAGGAATTTCGGTAGAGTAAGGGCTTTTTGATTAATTGGGATTTATACCTCATTTTCGGGTCGGATTTCAAAACTAATTGCATATTCGGGCTTGTGGGTGAATGGGTGATCGGGTTTTGATCCGAACCTCGAGTTTTGACCAAGCGGGTCAGGGGTCTATTTTTTGACTTTTTGGGGAAAATGATAGAAAACCTATTATTAAGCATTGGATATGAATTCTTTAGCATTTATTGATGTTGTTTAATCAATTTGGACTAGATACAAGTAATTTGGAGGCGAATTCTAAAGGAAAAGCGGTGTTTGAGGCTTGAGTTGGCTGTGAAAGTTTGAGGTAAATGTTTGGTCTAACCTTAGCTTGAGGGATTAGGATTTGAGTCTTGTTTGCTGTGTACTAATTGTGGAGCACGACGTATAGGCATGGTGACGAGTATCTATACGTTGGTATCAAGCATGCCCGTGAGTCTTGTATTGTAATTATTGTGACTCCGTTGTGGTTTATTGTGCTTCATATGAGCATTATCATTATTGTTCCCTTGCCGGGATGTTGTTGTCATATTATTGTTTCCTTGCCGGGATGTTGTTGTTATAATATTGTTTTCTTGCCGGGATGTTGTTGTTACATTATTGTTCCCTTGCCGGGATGTTGTTGTTACATTATTGTTCCCTTGCCAGGATTTTTTTATGATTGGTATTGATAAATGAAATGGGAGCGGTTGCACTCCTGCAACGGTACTATATGAAATGGGAGCGGGTTGCACACCTACAACGGTAACATATGAAATGGGAGGGGGTTACACGCATGCAACGGTACTATATGAAATGGGAGCGGGATGTACGCCTGCAACGGTATTACATGTGTAGTTGTTTCTTATTTCCTTATCTTTTGCTGGTATTTGACTTAATGCGTTCCTTACATTTCTCTACTATTATTCTGTTGTTACCTGCTACTCCTCGCAGCATGTTTCCCCTGCCCAACTTTAGTTGTAATTATCTGCTTTTATTTCCACTGTATATGATTTAACAGCACATGTTTATTTGGTAGTCTGGTCCTAGCCACGTCTCTACTTCGTCGAGGTTAGGCTAGGCACTTACCAGCACATAGGGTCGGTTGTGCTGATACTACACTCTACACTGTGTGCAGATACTGATACCGGAGCATTTGGACCGCAATGAGGGTGCTGTCTTCAGTCCACACAGGCGACCCGAGGTAGTCCTGCAGACGTCCGCAGGCCTTGGCATATCCTCCTATCTTTTCTCTTTCTGTTTTTACTTATTCAGAGATAGACTTATGTATTTCATTCAGACCTTGTTTGTAGTATTCTTAGACAGTCCGTGACTTGTGACACCAAATTCCGGGTAGTATCGTACTTCAAATTATATAGCAGTGTTTGGTTGACATATTAATTTTCGGCTTCTGCATTTCCGATTATTGAATTTTATTTCGCTGTTTAATCACTTATTATTTTAAATTGTTTAATAAAAAGAGTAATGAACTTATAATATTCGGCTTGCCTAGCTTCCACGAGTAGGTGTCATCACGACTCCCGACGGTGAAAAATTCGGGTCGTGACAATTTCCTAACAAATACTTGGAAACATGCATGAAGAATATAACTTGCCCGTTTAATTGAAAAATTATACTCCTATATATATATAAGTAAAATAAAAAATTTAATCATAATATAAAAATAGCATTGCTTGTTATTATAGTGATCTTTATTTATTTATTTCTTTAAATATTAGTATCACGTATAAAAAATCCTACATACGTTGTTGCATGGAAAAGTAGAAAATTTTGGAAGAGAACCCCCCACTAGGATAAGTAAGACTTCAATCTTGTAAAAAGTTCTAGAAGTAGGACAAAATTGTAAACGTGAGCATAACTTGGACAAATGGATATTCAAAAATTAGTCTAGGAATAATCATAACAGAAGACCAAATATTGGAAAAAGTGAAAAAATAGTAGTTAATGACATTTCGAGGAAAAAAAGAAGAAATTACATATTAGACGCTAGAGAAATGACCTCTTATTAAGAAGAGACAAAAACATTTGGAAAAAGAGAACAAAACGATCAAAAGTCATTTTCATTTTAAAAAAAGTGGAAAGTAAATGAAGTCAATTGGGCAGATAGCAATGCGTCGTCTTCACTGGTTTCGTCCTTTCCAAGTACTTAAGCCTAGCCGCACATGCGCTTCTCCTTTTCTATGTACGTTTTTCACGTCCAAGGAAATATATAAAAAATAAAGAAAGAAAAGAATGGAGTATATCGTTAGCTTTTCGTGTGTCTACGTAGACGTTAATTTTCTTAAGAAAGTAATTGTTGGAGTAAATTAAAAAAATAGTATTTTGAAATTTAAAATTATGTTTGAACATGCATTTTAATTTAAAAAATGTTGTATTTTTGTGAATAAGGAAAAAGTAACCTTTTCCCAAAAAACTTGAAAAAATGATTTTTAACCACTTTTTGAATTTTGAAAACACTCATTTTTAGAAAATCTCAAAAAAAATTACAAATTTTTCATAGACAAGCACATTTATGAAAAAAAATCTCGAGAAGCTAGTTATAATATCGCTTGCTCATAATAAATGAAAATAATTATTCGATTATAAAACATGTAACCTGTTAATATAGTTAGCTTATACTTATATTTTTACATGTATATAAGTTAAATCGAATAGCATATCAATGCTAATCAGTAATAGCATATCAATGCTAATCAGTAATAGCATATCAAGCATTTATATATTTATATCAAAACTTTTATCAGAAATGATTTTAAGTCAGAAGCAACTAATTCCATTTTCTACCGCCAATTAATAGATATGAACAAGTGGTTGAAGGGTCATGATCAACAAGTTGAGCTAAAGAAAGACAATTCCTCGAGTGAAAGTCCATTTAAAAATAGTTTAAGTACTTAAATGACACTACTAAAGAAATTGAAGGGTCAAAAGATATTTAATAGAAGTTAATATAAAACATAAAATCAGGGTAGTTATGTGAGTAGTAAGTATAAATAGGGTTTTAAATGCTCACACGAACTCACTCATAATAATGAGATATATACTCCAAGATTTAATAAACCGATGGATATGACAGTGAAATGTTATATACTGAGTCCTCAGTACTACTTAGGGTGGTAGATAGTAGCTGAGGAGACATTAAACTCTGATGTTACAAAGCGATGGAGGGTTCAGTTTTACAGCAAAACAAAACCCAAGAATTAAAATACTTCCACCGTGATTCCGTATTATTGGCGAAGTACAACTGTAACTGCACTGCAGCCCCCATTTATACACGTCTATGGACTATAGGTTTTAATATATCAGGGCGTACACAAAATTTTTCGTAAGTGTTTAACCAAAAATCTGAGTCCTTGGTCAAAGCTAAAAGAAAAATTCGGGTTACTGATAATCAGGAGACAAAAAATAAAATACTTTTGAGAACAATGGTAGAAGGTAAATAGATAAGTATTTCAGTGTATTCTCAATAGTCTTTCGTGTCTACAAATGATGATACTTCTTCCTTTTATAGATCATTCTAGGTAAATGAATAAAGCATCAGTTTTAATGACATAATCATGAGCAATAAATGACATTAAATAAGCCGTTATACAATCATTCCTATTAAATACCAACTTTATAACGTATTAGACATTTAATAATGAATTTGGACTCCTTTCTGTCATCTGATCCTTGCTTTTAATGCCTTCTAATCCGTTGACTGTAAATAATTTAAATTGGTACGAGACTCGTATCTATACATCGTCTCGTGCCTATTTAAATTCTTCTTCCCGTGGCTATTTTCACCGTGTTTTCACCGTGCCTCTTAGTCAATTGCTGTTCTTTGACCATTCAACTAATTCACGTGTCAT
This sequence comes from Nicotiana tabacum, assembly GCF_000715075.1. Classification (NCBI taxonomy): domain Eukaryota; kingdom Viridiplantae; phylum Streptophyta; class Magnoliopsida; order Solanales; family Solanaceae; genus Nicotiana; species Nicotiana tabacum. Next base: position 21,190,686 of record NC_134089.1, on the reverse strand, counting down.
GCCACATCATTTTTAATATAAATTCAGTTTTTTTCCCAATACAGATAGTCCCTCCACTTTCCATTTTTTTTTATCAATTAAATAATTGGGAAGTGGATCTTCATGTAAAAAGAACTTTTGCCACAATTAATGCTCATGACAGTACTAACGTCTCAGCAGTCTTTTCCATTTAATGTTCTGTCCATGTGTCATTTTATAATTGATTCTGCTATTCATACCCTTCTTCGAGACTTCTTCAATCTCATTATTTACGAAGTGACAACTGCCTTTATTATAGGCTTTTCATCATTATACTTTAAAATTTGACGGTTCCCATTTTACACATACTTTGTCTTCCTTTGTCTTCTTCACAAATTTTCAGCACATACTTTCTTCTTAACAATGTCTTCTTCAAACCCTAACCATAAAAAAGTTCCAATTCTAGATCAGTTCCCCAACGCCCCTGTTAGACACAGAAGAGGCGGAGGAAGTAGGCCTCGAACAGGATTAGAATCTACGCGAGGCGGTTCATCTGGTTCTTCTTCAAGGAGTTTTATCCCAAAAGCCCCTTCTTCTAAAAGTAGGGAAATTCTTGATACTTCTCAAGAACCCTCAGTTGATGATATAGTTCCCGGCGATTTGTCTTTTGAAAGTGACAAAACGTCTCTTCAAAAACAAATTAAAAATTTAGAAAGAGCCGATACTTACCCAACATTAGTAACTGAGCTTACAATCCCCACCATAAGAAAAGATTGTAATTGGAAGGATAGTCTTCGAATGTCAATTCCTTCCCCAAATCAAAGAATTTCCTCTTTTAGAAATGGGTATTCTTCTGTTTACACTTACCCCTTCACTTTAGGTTTTAATCCTCCAATTGACCCAGTTATTCTCGATTTTTGTCGTTTCTTTACCATTTGTTTGGCCCAAATTGGTCCATTGGTGTGGAGAACAGTGGCTTGTTTGAGATATTTATCATCCAAGGCCAATGTCAATTTCACCTTTTCTCATCTCATTCATCTATACCATCCCAACTTAATACGCCATGGGGTTTTCACCTTAACTGCAAGGAGCAAAAAAGTTTTGGTAAACCCTGAGGATGACAGAGATCGTGGATGGTATATCCGTTACGTTGCTGTCCGTACAGTGGATTTGATTGGCGAAACAAATATTCCCTTTCCTGAGAAGTGGAATTTTGAACGTAAGTTTCCTCTTATTTACCGTACCTACTTTTGAGAATTTCAAAAGAATGTTGTTTTTAACCTCGTCCCTTCTTGTTTTTTTGTAGCAACCATGGGAGATGTGGAACCTATTCCCAACTTTCGTGGTTGGGTAGACTCACTTTTGAAGATTGCTACTAGGGAGCAGAGAACTTGGAAATCAATTTCTTCTTTACATGGCTGGAAAGTCAAAACACATGGTATCCACCCTTTTAAAATTTTTGTTTTACATGTTAAGCACTTTTTCCTCAACTTTAATCATGTATATCCATTCTTTAATCAGGATTTGGCATTAGAGGAATGACAGCTGAAGTAGCGATGGCCATTCGCATGTCTGCGAATGCTGCTCTGGATTTAGATAAGGCTCGAGCCTTGCTGCCTAAAAGAAACGCTACAAAGGAAGGTTCTGAAGAAGAAGAGGAGGGTACCTCCCTAATTACCAGGCCAAGGGCCAGGAGACGAATAATCATTGATGATGAAATTGAAAACACTCCTGCTCGTACCTCCGCCACCGAGCCTGTTTTGATTCAATCTGATGAGGATGCCGAACCAATATATAACAATGAATCAATTCAGCACCTTTTTGACAGTGGCTTCGGGAGTGGCGAGCTCGGACCTGTTTTTGATGAAGCTCATCTTTCCTCATTTGTTCCTATTCCCTCCATTCCTCTGCCAGCCGTAAGTGTTTCTTTACCAGCTTTAACAACTTCCGTTTGTTTGCCAATTTCTACTGCTCCTATATTTGTTCCCTTGGCTACTTCAACCGCACCTGCTTCTGCTCCGGTGTTGGTTTCTACATCTTTTCCCTCCATTCCTTCCGCTGCTCCTCTTCCCTCTGTTCATCATACAGAGACAGGTTCTAGCAGCGGAAATATAACAATGAGAAGTGTTACTTTGGAGGTTCCTGCCAATCATAGCCTCCTGAGGAAAACCGGCAGAGCCGATGTTTGGCTCGAACCTCTTATTGGAGATATCGAGAAGAAGAAGATGGAGAGCCATAGCTGCTTAACTTTGATGAACGACGTAGTTCATTCTACTTTGAAGGTATTTCAACCAACAAGTTTTTTTTCTCTTCTTTTTTTTAAATTATCTTCAATTTCTCATTTCCATGACTTACCTCTGTAGGCTAACCTTATTAGCACGGAATTAATGAGAAGAATTTCCTCACTGGAAAGAAAAGCTCGTGAGTCTGAGAAGTCTGTCCACGAGGCTGAGGAAATTGCTAGGGGAGCCCAACTTGAAGCAACCAACTGGAAGGAGCAGTCCGAAAATGCTCAAGGGACTATAGAAGAGTTGCAAGAAAATAAAAACCTCCTAGAGCAGCAAAACCGTGGTTTAACTTCTGAGCTGGCAACAGTCAAAGCTTTTTCAAGCCAATTGAAAAGAGACAAAGAGCTTTTGGAATGCTCTTTATCAGAACAATTATCCAGAGCTAGTGAAGAAGTTAGAGAGCTGAAGGCACTTTTGGCTAAAAAGGAAGAATATGCAGGAGAGTTAGTGCAAAGCTTGACTCAAGCTCAGGCTGACTTACAGACTTCTTCTGTCGAGATTCAAGCCTTGAAGAGTTATCATGCTTCTCTTGAAGCTTCCCTTGATTCCCATTTAGCTGAAAATCAAATTTTAAAAAACGATCTTGCTATGTGGGAAAAGGAATATGGACTTCTAGAGGAAAATTTTAACATAGAAGTGAGTTGGGCTTTTCTGAATTCTCGTCGTGATGCTTTGACGGAAGCTGCTCAAGAGGGTTTTGACTTGCAGTCTGAACTGGCTAAAGTCATAGATACCATCGAGAAAAGCCAACAGTCTACTGATACTCCTTCTCCTGCCCTTGAAGTTCCTGAAAATGTTGCTATTCCAGCTTCAGAGGGTGAAACTTCTACAACCCAGTCTATGGAAGTTGAAGCTTCCGTGACAATCCCCTCAACTGAATGATGGTTTGATCCCTTAGTTTTTTTTTAAAGGATTTTTTGGTGAAAGTCCCCAGTTATCATAATGGGGCAATTGTATAAACTTTTATTGACTAAGTTTCTACTTAGTCTTTTTAATTAGAACAAGAAGTTTGTTAATACTTCAATGTGTTCTACTCTTGCCTTTTCTTTACTTATTTAGGACTTATAGAATAGTTTAGCATTTTTATCCTTTGAAAATGCTTTATGATTCTCCCATGACTTATTGACATGAGGCTTATTAAAGAGGGCTCTTTTATTTTATCGACACTTAATGAAGAAGACGTCTCAACTTCATAATGGTGTTAAAATACGATGAAAGTAATAGGAAAACACACGTTTTGTATGAAACAACTTTGGCAAGTTTTCATTCATAAACTTTTAACAAGTGTTTGACTGTTACATGTATTACAATACATCTACAACTTTTCTCGTAACTGTTTTTCTTGTAACAGATTTGTAAATAACATAAACTAAACAAGGTTTTTTTTAATAATCTGTTTCAGTACATAGTCATGACCCTATCTTTACATGTTAAGAAGGGTTTGAGAGGTGACTTTGTTTATGAGTTTGAGAGATGACTCTATTGTTCTCATGAATGCTGAAGACTTCGTAACTTCTTCTCAACACTTGCTTCAGTTTGGCCTTTGCACCTATCTGTGTATAATATGTAGTCCCCCAAGTGTTTGAGTGGTGAAGCATGAAGCCTCGAACACTTGTTTATTTCTTTTTACTTTGGCCCTTTTCCTGAAACAGAAAGATATACGGGACTCGACTATGTGATTATAGATGAAGACTGCCTAACTCGTATGTATTTCCATCAGATTAATTGTAACCCTGGGCTAGGAATTTATGCATACTCCATTTTGCCTTGCAGGTTGTGACTCATCATTTGGCACGAGTTAGGATATTTAGCCTAGCATCTAAAATCGTTAGTAAAATATTAAAAAATCAAGAGAAGAATTTTTACATGATGATACCTGACCGTAGGTACTTTCTTAAAAGTAATATCTTTTTAAGTGGACATCATTCCAATGTGAGGGTAAAACTTTACCATCCATTGTTTCCAACTGGTATGCTCCTTTTCCCGCAATGCCATGAACTTTGTATGGTCCTTCCCATGTTGGACTTAGCTTTCCTGAATTAACAGCTTTTGTAGATTGGAAAACCTTTTTAAGCACGAAGTCCCCAATTTTGAAAAATCTGAGGCGTGCTTTCCTATTGTAATATCGTTCTATTACTTGCTTTTGTGCTGCCATCCTTATCAAAGCAGCTTCTCTTCTTCCTTCAAGTAAATCTAGGCTAACCCGCATCTCTTCATTATTAGATTCCTCCGTTGCCTGATCGTATCGTGTGCTTGGCTCACCTATTTCAACTGGAATTAAGGCTTCCGTACCATAAACCATCGAAAATGGTGTTTCTCCAGTGCCTGTTTTGGTCGTTGTACGATAAGCCCATAGTACTCCAGGTAACACCTCAGGCCAATTACCTTTTGAATCTTGTAACCTCTTTTTCAAGTTATTGATAATAACTTTGTTAGTTGATTCCGCTTGTCCATTCCCCACTGGATGGTATGGCGTAGATGTTATTCTTTTGATCTGCCAACTTTGAAAAAATTCTGTAACTTGTGCTCCAATGAATTGTGGTCCATTGTCACATACGATCTCCTTTGGTACTCCAAAGCGGCATATTATATTGCGCCATATGAAGTCTTTAACTTCTTTTTCTCGTACCTGTTTAAATGCCCCTGCTTCTACCCATTTAGTGAAATAATCTGTAAGTACGAGTAGAAATTTTACCTGACCTTTTGCTTGTGGAAGTGGACCTACGATATCCATTCCCCATTTCATAAAGGGCCAAGGGGCTAAAACAGTATGTAGTAACTCAGCTGGTCTGTGCATATTATTGTCGTACCTTTGACATTTATTACATTTGGACACGAAAATGGTTGCCTCTTCTTCCATCTTAGGCCAATAATATCCTGTGCGAATTAACGTTCTTACCAGTGACCGTCCTCCTGCGTGATTCCCACAATGTCCTTCATGTACTTCTCTCATGACATATTCGGTTTGAGAAGGGCCGAGACACCTTGCTAGTGGTCCGCCGAACATCTTTCGATAAAGATTACCTTGATATAAACAATATCGTGCAGCTCTTTTGCGAAGCGCGTATGCCTTTCCTTTGTCATTAGGCACGGTTCCGTGCTGTAAAAAGATAACAATTTCATTTCTCCAATCCCATGTTAGATGATTAAAATTTACCTCGTTTTTGTCAGGTTCGAGAACGGAATGAAATAGATGTATGACTGAAGCATCTGTATTGTTTGCCACGTCTGCTGCGGATGCAAGGTTTGCTAAAGCATCTGCCTCTGCATTCTCATCTCTTGGGACTTGCACTACTTTCCAAGTTTGGAATTGCTTTACTAACTCCCGTACCTTTGCGAGGTATTCTTGCATTCGTGACTCTCTGGCTGTGTAAGTCCCCAGCATCTGATTAACCACGAGTTGAGAATCACTCTTGATTATAATCTGTGTTATGCCGAGTTCTCGTGCCAATTCTAAACCTGCAATTACAACTTCATATTCTGCTTCATTGTTAGTTATAGAATGACATTTTATAGCCTGTCTAATGGTCTCACCCGCAGGTGGTACGAGGACTATTCCTAAGCCTGCCCCTTTTACATTAGATGAACCGTCAGTGTATAAAACCCAAGTCCCCGGGTTCGCACCATTAAAAACTAATAATTCTTTTTCTGCTTCTAAATGCATCCCCTGGCTAAAATCAGCCACGAAATCAGCTAGTACTTGAGACTTTATAGCGGTCCTGGGTTGATAAATAACTTCATATTCACTTAGTTCTATAGCCCATTTTGCTAATCTTCCTGAAAGTTCGTGTTTATGCAAAATATTTCGAAGCGGAAAAGCAGTAACTACAACAATGGGATGACATTGAAAATAAGGTCTTAACTTTCTAGATGCCATGACCAAAGCTAATGCTAATTTTTCTAGCTGTGGGTATCGTGTCTCAGCTTCCAATAAGGACTTACTTACGTAATAAATAGGAGATTGTTTACCTTGGTCCTCGCAGACTAAAACAGCACTTACCGCGACTTCAGATACGGCCAGATAAATAAGAAGTTTTTCCCCTACCTTCGGTTTTGCCAACAACGGTGGTTTTGACAAACAAGTTTTCAAATTTCTAAGGGCTTGTTGACAATCTTCATTCCATTCAAAATGATCTTGCTTTTTAAGTGCAGAGAAAAACTTAAAACACCTTTCTGAGGATTTGGAAATAAATCTCCCCAAAGCTGCAATTCTTCCCGTTAATCGTTGTACTTCCTTTTTATTAGTAAGGATATCCGGGATTTCTTCTATTGCTTTGATCTGAGAAGGATTCACCTCAATACCACGGTTAGAAACAAGAAAACCCAAAAACTTACCTGATGCAACTCCAAATGCACATTTTTCTGGGTTGAGTTTCATATTAAATTTTCGCAAAATTTCAAAAGTAATAGATAGATGAGAAATATGATCATGAGATTGCTGGGTTTTGACGAGCATATCGTCTATATATACCTCCATTGTTTTCCCTAAATGTTCTTGGAACATTTTGGTGACCAACCTTTGATAGGTTGCCCCAGCATTTTTGAGACCAAAGGGCATTACTTTATAACAATAAGTCCCCCTGTCTGTGATGAAAGAAGTTTTTTCTTCATCACCAGGATCCATTTTGATTTGATTATATCCTGAGTATGCATCTAAAAAACTTAAAAGTTCATGACCTGCGGTCGCATCAATTAGTTGATCTATATGTGGTAAGGGAAAGGAATCTTTTGGACATGCTTTATTTAAATCAGTATAATCTACACAAACACGCCACTTACCATTTTTCTTGGGTACAACCACCGTATTAGCTAACCAAGTTGGATATTTTACCTCACGGATTGATCCGATTTTTAATAATTTTTGGACTTCATCCTGAATCACCTGGTTCTTGAAAGCACCTTGTTTCCGTTTCTTTTACTTTATTGGTGAGAAAGAAGGGTCCTCGTTGAGTTTGTGAGTCATCACATTTGGTGGTATCCCTGTCATATCAGCGTGGGACCAAGCAAAGCAATCTAAGTTAGCTTTTAAAAATTCGATTATCATACCTCGCATGTTCGTGTTCAAATTAGCCCCGATATAAACCTTCCATTCAGGTTGTTGATCAAATAACATCACTGCATCAAGCTCTTCAATCGTCGTTTTGATGCTTTCATTCTCTTCAGGTTCTTGAATTGTGTTAGGCCTTGAGTCCAAATCTGTTTTCTCTTGTTCAGTTGAAGTTTGATCTTTTTTACTTTCAACTGTTTCCTGTAATTGCTATTTTGTTTTATTTGCGGCGCTCGTACTTGTTACAGCGTTGACATTTCTGGCCATCTGCTGATCCCCACGAATTTGACAAATTCCCCATGGTGATGGGAATTTGATAACTTGATGCAGGGTTGATGGGACAACATCCATATCGTGTATCCATGGCCTTCCCATGATCATATTGTAGGCCATTTCCATATCAACTACCTGAAATTTAGTTTCCTTCACAACACCCATAGCAAAAGTTGTTAGTATTACCTCACCTTTTGTTACTACACTTGAGTTGTCGAAACCTGACAAGGTGTGCGCCTTGGGTAACATTTTGTCTTCAGCTTGCATTTCCCGCATTACCCTTAGTAATATAATATTTACAGAACTTCCTGGATCAATCAAAACTCGCTTTACATTAGTATCATATACAAGTAAAGATATTACCAGTGCATCATTATGTGGAGTTGTCACTCCTTCGTTATCTGCGTCATCGAACGAAATGCTTTCATTGTCAAGGACCTGCCGCATCCGTTTCCCGTGTGTAATTGTTACCTTAGAAACCTTGTTTGAAGCTGTGTAAGTTATGCCATGAATATATTCTCCCCCGCTTATGACATTCACTGTCCTCTTGGGTGAAGGAGGTTGTGGTGGTTCTTGTCTGTTCTTCATATAAGCTTGTTTTCCTTTCTCACTAAATAATTCAGTGAGATATCCTTGCTTCAATAAATGATCTACTTCACTTTGCAGGAATCTGCATTCTGAAGTTTTGTGCCCGTGATCGTTGTGAAATTCGCACCAATGATCCGGATTGCGTCTACTTGGGTTTGACCGCATTTCTTTCGGCCACCGTACCTTATCTCCCATGCTTCTTAAAACAGCTACGAGCTCGGAGGTAGAGACGTTAAAATTATATCCACCGAATCGTGCCTTTAAACTCCTGTCATCATCACGTGATTCTTGTCTATTCCGATCATTCCTGAACTTTGAAGAAGAGCTAGAATCCCGGTTCCTTGACTTTTGATCGTATTGTTGGTTATCTTGCTTCGACCATGGGTCCTTTCCTGCGGGTCCCATATATGGATCGTACCTGTGTTTACCTGATCTTTTTTCGGAATCTGACCTTCGGGTACCGCCCCTTTCTTCATGATGGAGTTTAGGTACGGTATCTTCTTCGATTCGCAGCTTCGTGCTATACCTGTTGTAAACATCATTCCATATGGTTGCAGGAAATTCTCGAAGACTTTCTTTGAGTCGTCTTGTGGCTTCAGAACTTTTGTCATTTAAATTACTTGCAAAAGCTATAGCAGCCCAATTGTCAGGCACACGAGGTAGAGTCATTCTTTCACGTTGGAACCTATCAACGAAGTTTCTAAGCAACTCTGAATCCCCTTGTTTGATTCTGAAAATATCTTCCATCATTTTCTCAACTTTTTGTGCTCCCGAATGTGCTTTAATAAAAGAATCTGCAAGCTCAGCAAAAGAATTAATAGAATTTTCAGATAAAAGAGAATACCAGGTTAATGCACCCTTGGTGAGTGTTTCTCCAAATTTCTTGACCAATACTGATTCAATTTCTTGTTTGGTCAAGTCGTTGCCTTTCACGCCGGTTGTAAATGCAGTCACGTTGTCACGTGGGTCTGTAGTACCATCATATTTCGGGATGTCAGGCATTTTGAATTTTTTCGGAATTGAAGGGGAGCAGCACTAGGCTTCCATGGTTGTTGTGAGTATTTGTCCATGTCTACTCCTTTTATTACAGGTGGAACTCCAGGGATTTACTCTATTTGCTCATTTTGTTCCTTCAGCTGTTTCTGCAAGGTTAGTACTAAATTTTGCAAATATGAATTATTTAAATTACCTGGTCCCCCTTCTTGTGGTTCACTGGGGGTTGCTCCGTTTCCAGAATTATCAAGACCAGAACGGGGGTTCTCCAATGTATTATTATTAGGAGTCGGTGTAGGTGGCGCAGCAGGCAATCGACTAACAAGTGCCTGAAGAGCTTTGCCGACTTGTGCATCGATTAGCTTTTGCAAAGCTTCAGTTGTAACTCCTTCAAAATGTTCAGATTGCTCTTGTTGATCAGCACGGGATTCAGTAACAGGAGTGCCTTCACGAGATTGACGTGGTGAATTTAAAGGAGAGGGAACCACGGTATCTTGATTTTGATGTATTTGATTTTCATGGTTTCCCAATGTGTTGTTACTGTTGTTGTCGGCGTTATTGTTTGACATGGTGACGATAATAGATAAGATATAGCTTAAAAGGAAAGATTATCAGATTCCCGGCAACGGAACCAATTTGTTTAACCAAAAATCTGAGTCCTTGGTCAAAGCTAAAAGAAAAATTCGGGTTACTGATAATCAGGAGACAAAAAATAAAATACTTTTGAGAACAATGGTAGAAGGTAAATAGATAAGTATTTCAGTGTACTCTCAATAGTCTTTCGTGTCTACAAATGATGATACTTCTTCCTTTTATAGATCATTCTAGGTAAAGGAATAAAGCATCTGTTTTAATGACATAATCATGAGCAATAAATGACATTAAATAAGCCGTTATACAATCATTCCTATTAAATACCAACTTTATAACGTATTAGACATTTAATAATGAATTTGGACTCCTTTCTGTCATCTGATCCTTGCTTTTAATGCCTTCTAATCCGTTGACTGTAAATAATTTAAATTGGTACGAGACTCGTATCTATACATCGTCTCGTGCCTATTTAAATTCTTCTTCCCGTGGCTATTTTCACCGTGTTTTCACCGTGCCTCTTAGTCAATTGCTGTTCTTTGACCATTCAACTAATCCACGTGTCATGCCACATCATTTTTAATATAAATTCAGTTTTTCCCAATACAGTAAGCGGTGTCGATAATTTTAAAAAGTAAATAAATAAACAAATATAACAGTGATGCTATATTTAAAAAAAAGATTCAATTTATATCAATAAAATGCAATATATTACAATATTATAACTTTTCTCTGACTGAGTTTTTACTTTTTGAAAATTATTCATAAAGTGTCATAGTACTAATTTTTATTTTTGTGTACAGCCTGTCCCAACCAGGGGCGGATGCACCTTTGTGACGAGGCCGCTTTGCCGGAAAATCTAATTAAATATATATTTTATTAAATTTATAATATTATAAATATCCATTATAAAAACAAAACGAACGCTATTGCAAAGAAGTGCATCTTGGTCCAATGGCTAAGAAGCTAAATTTGAACGATAGATAAGGGGTTCGAAGCTCAGCAGCTTGTATATGTTTTGCTACTTTTTTTTCTTTCCTTTTCTTTTTCTCGACGATAACATCTTTTAAGCTTTCAAAATTAAGCAAGTTTATCATCTGAAATTCATTTTACTTGGAAGAAAGAATCAATGAGGCGAATCACATCTACGCAGTGAAAGAAATTTTAAGTTCCTTGAAATTTTTTTGTAAATTTTATTTTTCTTATTCAATGTTATTGATACTTAAGTGTTTGCAAACTTTGAAGAATTAAATTGTAATTTATCAATTATTAGGGGCAGGAGGGCTATTTTCTTAATGGGGGAGGCTGAAATGGCCATTTGTGCAAAATATGGTTGTTGCCCAACGGTCATTTTTGAATTTGACCGTTGGCAACAGTCCACAAAATTTTAAAATAAAAATAAAAATTGTAAGGATATCGGGCTGAACCGGGCTACAGCCCGTAAAAAATCCGTTAACGGGTTAGCGGATTTCGGTGCACCGGTATCCAAAATTTGTTCGTCTAAAACTCGCTCCCCGTCCCAACGCTCCCTAATATGCTACATTAACGGGCTGAACCAGGCTGAAACGGGTTGAAAACGGGTCAGCCCGGCCTGATTGACAAGTATACTATGGACTAGTATGTATGCATATATATACATATTTGTGAACTTATACAAAGGCATGACGAATCGTGAACTTTTTTAAGTAAAATTACTTTTAAATATAAAAATATTTCATTCTAATTTTATTGTTTTTTAAATAGGCCAATGACAATGAGTACTACATAAAATAAAACAGAACGAATACACAATATATTAGTAAGGAAAGTTGCTTATTTTGAAAAATATTTTTACCAAACAAAGTTTTGAAGAAAAACTTAAGGGATGGCAGTAATTTATATATGACCAAAAAATTACCAAATAATGTTTTAAAGAAAAACTTAAGGGATAGCAGTACCTTATATTTGACCGAAAAATTACCGAATAAAGTTTTGAAGAAAAACTTAAGGATAGCAGTAATTTATATTTGACCAAAACATTTTAAAGGTGCTTCTATCATTAATAAAAAAAAAGGCGAATATGCTTTTAATTTAAACAAATAATTACAATACAGACGAGGAAGCAAGGGTGAATGTACAAGTTATTCCTAAGAGAGAAAATTTCAAGTACTTTGGGTTAGTGATCCAAGGTAATATGGATATTGATGAGGATGTCACATATCATATTGAAGTGAGGTGGATGAAATGGAGACTTGCATCGGGCGTCTCATGTGATAAGAATGTGCCTCTAAGTCTTAAAGGTAAGTTACCGAGTAGTAGTTAGACTGACTATGTTGTATGGAACGGAGTGTTGGCCAGTCAAGAACTCTCGTGTTCAGAAGATAAAGGTCAGGAATGAAGATATTCGAGATAAGGTGAGGCCAGCCCCGGGATAAGGTGTGGGTAGCCCTCATGGAGGATAAGATGTGGAAAGCGAGGTGATGGTTCATTCATGTGAAGAGAAGATGCACATATACGCCACTGAAAAGGTGTGCGAAGATGACGATGGTAGGTCTAATTAGAAGAAGCAGAAGAAGGCCAAATATGTATTGGAGAGAAGTGATTAGGTAGGACATGGCTCATCTTCAGCTTACCGAGGATATGGCCCTTGATAGGAAGGTCGAGAATTACAGTTGTACGTTAATTACTAAGTAGTTGAGCGTACTTCCTTTCTTTTCCTTACCAGTAGCTTGGGTATTGGTCTTAGTTTTGTCTTGTTTTCAGACTGCTATTATTACATATTGTTGCTTCTATTTCTGTTGTTGTTACTATGACTTTTTCTCTACTGTATTTCTTTCCTTACTGTTGTATTTATGCTTGACTTGTACTGCTGGTATATTGGAGACAGTCCCTCTACATGCACAAGGTAGGGATAAATCTATGTACATATTATTTGTAACAGCTCAGCCTGCTAGTGATATTGTCTGCTCTGGGCCTAGGCCTCTCACAGGGTAAAATGCGTCGCTAGGTAAGGTCTAAGGGTTGTTAACTTATATATTCAGCTTCCCTCTTATATTTTATCAATATGAGAATCTGTCTAATCGACTAAAGTCTAAGGTATTACACTATCTTCTCATACCCGCTTATAAAAATACATTAAGTATGTTATTATTGCTCTCCCGTTTAGTCCAAATCCAATGTAGTCTAGTGCAAGATTTTATTGGATCGAATACGTTACGATAAGAATAAACAGATGTAAAAGATATACTATATATTTATACGATAAAGTTTTATAAAAGTCGACTACAAATAATTCCTACTTTAGAAATTTGTCAGTGTTTAAAGAAAAAAAAATGAGTAATATGTGGCAATCGGTAAGATCATACTGAGTGTAAAAATTAATATTGTGACTGTTGGCAGGTAAAAACCTTTTTTTTTTCTGTTCTTCAAATATTTATCTTTTCCTTTATTTGACACAAATTGAATGCTCTTACCGGCCGAGTTATAGTAAGTTTATAATCATTTCACTTTGAGATGACAGTAGTGTATATCATCCCATGAAAGTGGAATTTTGCTGGGATTTAGATAATTAATCACAAATTTAAGATTTCCTTTCACTAGTTGTGTAAAATATTTGTACGCGCTCAATGTAGATTCAAACGCAATCTTCTTTTTCTAGTTACCGACATATGCTTAACGGAGACACTTACATGTTATAAGTTTTAAATTAAATATAGTTGTGTACAAACTGTAGTTAAGCCAGAATTTTGAATAAGAAAATTTAAAATATAACAAAATAAACTCAGGAAGAAGTTAAGATTCAATATTTACTATATATAGATATAAAATAATTTGACCTTGTATATATAATATAATTTTTCAGCGAATGAGGTTCGGGATGAATCTCTTTCGCCCTCTAGCTCCACCCCCGTGTACAAATGTGTATTTAAGATTTGAATTATTAGGTTCTAAATAAATAATTCACACATATTAAATATATTTCTTAAGATAAATTTAACGTTTAAACCTAAGCTATTAGATTCGGCCGAATACGTAATCAAGAACTAGCTCCGCCCTCGGTTATGTAGTACTATATATTTTAATGCATGGATTTGCTGAGGCTCTTTTCTCTTTTGGGTATTCAAGCCTCTGCTTTATTTATGCGCCATATAATTTAGTGTAATGCATGGATTTTGCCTACACTCCTCGCTCTTTTGGGTAGACAATCTCTGCGTTATTATTCTTTCTATTGCCAAATTAAGCTAAACATGAAAACAAACTATTGCTATAGTTGGGCAAAAGTTTGATCCCAACGTTGTCTTGATTACTTTAAAATACATTACAGTGTTTCCTAAGATTTCGCAGTCACAACGTTGTGAGAACTTCTATGTTTTTTTTTGTTTTGTTTTTTTTTAAAGAGATTTAATGCAAACAAACATTTCCTGAAAAATATATAAAACAAAGTTTACAAATTTAGATACTCCAAAATTTCAAGAAGATTTCATCTAACACAATTCGGTAAGAAATGAACTCGACGTAACTTTTTTAACATTAATCACTTCGAAATTAAGGAAATAGCTAGACCTACTAATTAGTTATAAGACAAAATATCAAATATGGAATGTGATAAATATATAAGCCAAAGCGAAGGAAAAAACAATTGGTTAAGGTCTTAATCTCACGCTTTATTAGATAATTAACAGCAATAAAGTGAATCCCCACCCCCAAAACCAAATATATTGATCAAGAGGAGTTGTCAAACTTTGAAAAGATTAATGCGCCAATGCTTAATTAAGAAATAATGTAAGTCATTATCAACTACTATTAAACGGTGTGGCCAGTTTTGGTTGGTTGAAGGGATTCTACAAAATCATGCCAAAATTAACCTAACCCATTATTAGTGTTGACATTTGACCGGTTGACCAAAGAAATCTAAAAAGAAAAGATATTAGTTTAAAAGTTATACTTATTTCTTTGGATTACATTATATTAAAGCACTCACATATATTAAAATATTTTATATATTTAGTGAACAAAACACCTGAATTTTTTTGACTATTCCATTGCTTACCAACTTTATCATCCTTTTTAATTTCCCCAAAAGAAATTAAAAAACCCCATTGTTTTGAACTTATCAAAATTGACTCAAAAGTGTATTTCAACTGTACAAATGTATATTATCTAAAATTTGAGGTATGCTTTACAACTAAAGCATTGCTCCCGCCACAAGCAGAGACAAGATTTAAAGTTTATAAATTTTAAATTAATAAATTGAACATATTCAATAATTTTCTTACAACGAATACATAATTTGGATAAAAACTACTAGATTTGACCAAACTCGTAAGTCGTGTTCTAGCTCCGTCCCTGACTCCCACCCCTCCCTCCTTTAATTGTAAGCCCTTACTTGAAATTGCAATTAGAACATTCTTTCGATAGAAGTCAACTTAAGAAGACTAAACTAGCGTTTGACCATAAATTCCCATATTTGTTTTGAAAAATCTGATTTGGCAATTGAAGTTTGGCTTGAAGATGAAAATATGTTTGGACATAAGTTTTCAAAATATATTTCTCAAATTTATTTTGGAAAAATATATATATTAGTGTTTGTAAAGATTTTGGCCCAAAACCAGCTATTGAACTGGTTTAGGGATTTGGAATTTTGCCAAAATATAGGCAAAATGTATGGTCAAACATGTATTTGCCAAATAAAACTCAAGTTTATTTTGGCAAAATCTATGGCCAAGCGGGTCCTAAGTGGGCGTTTGGACATAAGAATTGTAAAATTTTAAAAAAAAGTTAAAAAAAAATTCAAGTGAAAATGGTATTTGAAAATAAGAGTTGTGTTTGGATATGAATGTAATTTTGGATTGTTTTGAGTTTTTGTGATTGATCTGAGTGAAAAATTTTAAAAAAAGCTTTTTGGAATTTTTAAAATTTTCGAAAAATTCCAAAATTTATCTTCAAGTGAAAATTGAAAATTTTATGGACAAACACTGATTTCGAATAAAAAGTGAAATTTTGTTTATGTCCAAACATTTACGATTATATACTAAAAATATGAAAAGTACCAAACATTTTAGAATATTTAGTATGTCCATCTAGTATGAATCCAAATTAATTGATGTAAGTACGGTTAAACAAAAAAATTAACCAAAAAGAAAACATTTATGAGTTTTCATATGAAAAGCAGAGTTGGGACTTGGGAGGATGCTTTTGTGTGGCTACTCAATATTTTTATTAAAAAGGATTAAATTAACCATCTTTTATAACAAAAAAGAAAGCATTTATTATGATGCGTGCATAGACAACTTAATTCCCATATCCATATATTCCTATTAATCATTACTCATTAGTTGTACATATTAAGTTGATTGTTTCCCCGGTACATATGGAGGTTCCATTATCCCAATAGACCCTAATTTAGAAAGTATAAAATATAAAGGTTTAAGTACAATGATGTCCCTTAATTTTATTTGTAGCTTAATCCTAACTGGATTTGGAATCGTTAAGTTATACGGAATCTGCAAAACCATAACTGTCACATAACTATATTTTAATTTTTCTTTGTTTGATTTAATTTCTGTCTCCTCCTCCTTTCTTTTAATCTCTACTAGTATTAGTACCCGCACGATGCGCGAACACAAATTATGTCGGGTTGTGATTTTGATTATTTAAATTATGTATAAATAACTTTAAAATATAAAACTTCCAGATAAAATTTATTGATAATCATTGGATATTAATTAAGAAGCAAGACATGAAACCATTTCGCAAATCTCATACTGGATAACCTGTTTTCTTTTTCTATATTTATATAATCCAATAGGTTAATTTTAGTACTTGAATTTCGTTTCGTTATCAATATTAAAAATTACTAACTATGTCATGTGGTGATTTGTCTCGTTTGAACATATTAAATTATATTATTTTAATAAAATTTTCAGTATTAGTTTATTTTTTATCTCAAGCTTTAATAAGTCCTATTCTTTTAAATTTTACACAATTATTTTTGTTCTTTGCTTATAATTATTATATTATTTATTATTTAATATTATTATACTTTCATGTGATTTTTTCGGCTTACTAATTGACTTTATATTTTGCTTATTATCCTTTTAATAATTATAATATATTTTTTATTCTTGAAATTTAATATATTTTACGCTTTTATCCTCTTGCTCACATCTATTTTACTATTTAAATCTATCAATAATATTTTTGAAAATAATTCAATTATTTACTTTATTTTATTTTAAATTAATTTAAAGTATAAATATTCTCACATTGTTTCTATTTTTTTCTTTATACAGTCTCTTCCTTATTAAGAAATTTTTAATTAGTATTTTACCCGTAATCAAAATAATATCATATTTGACTTTAAGTTGTAACTTTGATTAGTATAAAATATTAATATATAAGTTCTTTGATTATTATATTCCAAATCTATTAAGTTTTCTTATATTTATTTTTTGTATTACATACAATAGAAAAAAATTCTCTTTTAGTTTCAACATACAAAATTTGACTTTTAATTTTAGTTAATAAAATTACTTATATTAGATATTTATTTTATATTTTTAAATTTTAATTCTATATCTAGCAAGACTTTAATTTTTGGTGCCACTTTATTTAGTATTATTATCCATTACTATCCTTTAATATAATATAGATAATCCAGAAATTTTTTAATCTTAAAATAAATATCTATTTTATTTTTAAAATATT
Source organism: Nicotiana tabacum (assembly GCF_000715075.1). NCBI lineage: Eukaryota > Viridiplantae > Streptophyta > Magnoliopsida > Solanales > Solanaceae > Nicotiana > Nicotiana tabacum. The sequence continues at coordinate 21,173,262 of NC_134089.1, read as the reverse complement.
TCTTGAATTCTTAAGTTATTTAAATTTATCAATAGTATTTTTAATAATTTTATTTCACTTTATTTTATTTTCTAAACCAATTCTTAGCATAAATATTCTCACGATATTTCTAATTTATTTTAAATATTTTAAGTTCTTATTTTATCTATTAGACATAAGTTGCGTGGTATTATCCACAATATGATATTTCTTATCATAATAGATAAATAACAACTTTCTAGGAAGAAACTACTCCCCAATTTAAATTGTTAATTTTTTTTCTTATTTTCATTTTTTATAGATATTTAAATTCAAAAACAATAACCAATAACTAATTATTAACTAAATAACTAATTATGCCAAGTGGCTTTTTTCTAGGCTTCCACTTGGCTTAAGGAGAGGGCTTTTTCCTCTCCTTTTTATAATATATAGATTGTTCTTTTTCTTTTCCCAAGCTAGGAAGTTTTTCTTTTAGTTACTAATTCATTAAAAAAAAAACTTTTCCAAAAACATAAAAGTGGTAATTGCAAGCTAAGAGTGTGCACTTGGAAGGAGAATTTATATCTTTTTCTACAAAAAAAGAGAAGAAAAATTACTGAAATATTTGAAAAAAAATGCTCTAGACGTGGAGTCGAGAGAGAAATTATTTTTCTAATATTGTCTTATTCTTATCTATAACATACATGCTTGTTATGTGTTTCGATATACACTAATATATTATCCTGATTAAAGTTGTTCATAATCTTTTTTGTTTTAATTAACATAGAAATCCAATGTTTTAATTAAAAAGGAAAAGTGAATGTGCCAAACGCCAATTATGTTTCAAGTTGGCTACTTTTTTGCATGAACTTCCCATCCATATATTCCCTTGTTGCTTTTAATTACAAGCTGTCTACTGTGCGTCTTTGCTGTAGAAATTCCAATGGCTACAATATTCCCTCCAACGCCAAAGTGCATTATTCTTGTTCTATAATTTTTGACTAACAAAGTGTTTAATCAAAAATTGGGGTTTCGGTCAAAGTTCAATTTTAGAAAAACTCGAGTTATTGATAATCAAATAGAAATAGAAATAATTGATGTAAATAATGACTGAATAAAAAGCAAAGTAAATCAGTATATTTTAATGGTATTTCGTGTTCTTACAAATGTACATTCCTCGCCTTTTATAGTTATTTCTAAGTAATACGTTTTTCTTCTTTCATAATGGAGTCATTATGGACAATTAATGGTATTTAATGTAACGTTATAATTGGTAATCATAATTGATTCAATACAGATTCCATAACGTTTTCCGTAATTAGTGCATATTAATTACCAATAATACGTATCTATTCCTCTTTTGCTACTTAGGTTCATTCTTCTAATGCGACTTTCGAGTATCAAGAGGTTCGAGCATTTATCCTTTTTGATTTTCTTGGATCTCTGCCCGTGCCTACTGAAACTCGTGCCTCTGCAGCTATTCTTTGCCAACCGTCATTCTTTTACCAGTCCATGTGTCATGACATGTCACCTCATAATTAATTCTATACATGAACTTAATTTCTCCCAATACAAATAGTCCCCCCACTTGCCATTTATTCATCAATAGAATATATGGAAAGTGGATCTTATTGAAGCGGGAATATTTGCCGCTATTATTCCTTCTATGGAACTGATGCTTCATATGTCACTTCTATTTAATGTTCGTGACGCGTGGCATCCCCCGATTGGTTCTGTAACTTTTCAGCGCATTTTAGGGAATTTTTTTAGTTTCATCAATTACAAAGCGACAACTTCCATCATGATGTTTCCATCATTATACCTTTTCCTTTGACGGTTACTTCTGAATATAAATATAACTTTTCGTCTTTGTCTTTCTCATAAAAGTTTAGAATATTCAGTTCTTGTTTTCTTCTTCCTCGTACTACTATGTTTTCTTCAAACCCTAACCCTCGAAGATTTCTCATTGTTGATGACCTTGCTCTTGCTCCTGTTAGAAGTAGCAGAGGAGGAAGACTTCGTAGTTTTGGTTCTTCATCGATACGAGGCTCTTCTATTCCTCCAGTGAGTTATACTCCTCCTTCTAGAACTAGGGGTTCTCTTTCCCAAAGATGTTTGTGTAGAAATAAAGACTCTAATGAACCCCTTCGTGAACCTTTGGTAGACGAAATTGTTCCTGCTGAACTATCCTTTTACACTGATAGGGAATCAATCAGAAACAAAGTTTCTTCTATGTCTTCTTTAGATTGTGCTAATATTTACCCATCTCAAATCACTGAAGGTCTGATCTCTATTGTTCTTAGGGATTGCCACTGGAGATATGATTTCCCCATTATAATTCCCAATGCGAACCAAAGGATTACATCTTACTTGATTGAATTTTCTTTTATGTATACACATACCCTTTTACATTGAATTTTAAACCCTTTCCCCCCCCCCCATTGATCCTATTATCATCGAATTTTGTCATTTTTTCGACGTTTGTTTAGGACAAATTGGCCCCATTGTGTGGAGGGCAGTTGCATGCTTAAGGCATATAACCATTATGGCTAGTTTACCTTTTACTTTCTTCTATTTGATTCATCTTTACTCTTCTAAACTTTTTCGCCATGAGATTTTCACTTTAGTAGCGAGAAGTAAGAGAATGTTAGTTAGCCCAGAGGACGACAAGGACCGTGGCTGGTATGCCAGGTTTGTTGCTACCCCCACTGTTGGTTTAGTGGGTCAAGAAAATGTTCCATTTCCTGAGAAGTAGAATTTAGCACGTAAGTTTTCTTTTTACAACCTTTTCTATCTTTTCTCTTTATTTTGCTTGCTACCATTTAACTTTTTCCTCTTTTCCAGCAACCATGAGAACTGTTGATGAGATTCCCAATTTTCGTGATTGGGTAGGAAAGTTATTGAATGTTGCTCCTATGGAAGGTAGATCTTGGAAAAACTTGTTGCATAAGTTTGGTTGGAAGGTAAAAACTCATGGTAAAGGCTTTTCTCATATCTTCTTCATATTTTTATTCACCCTTTCTTCAGAATTTGTTTTGATTTTTCTTTTTATCAGGATTTTCCATTCGAGGTATTAGTGCCGATGCTGTCGTAGCTTCCAGAGTTTCTTTGGAAAGAGCTTAAGAGATAATCTTGGGTTCTTTATCGAAAAGGAAGGCTGATACGACTCAAGATTATGAAAAAGAATAAGAACATGATGGAAGTTCCTTGATTAAAAGGCCAGAAGGCGCGTCTTTTCAGATGATGAAGTAACTCCTCCCCGTTCTGTTCCCATTACCGAGCCTGTTGAAGCCACCATGAATCTCTGATGATGACACTCCTGTGACAGCTCGTGACTCTGATGATCAGCTTTTTGCTCGTGGGTTTAATAGTGAAAATTTGGGTTTAGTTTCTGATGAAGTACTCCTTGCCTCATTTACCATGCCTGTTCCTGTGACGTCTTCTTTACCAGTTGTAACTGCTGTCATTGTTGCTCCGCCCCAAGCAGTTTTGACTTCTTCTACAGTTCCCCCTGCTACTGTCCTTCATATTAAGTTTGGTTCCTCGAGTAGAAGTAGAGCAATGAAGAAAATTATCATCGAGGTTCCTGCCGATGGTAACCTTTTGAGAAAGTTAGGTCGGGCTGACGTGTGGTTGAAACCTCTGATCGGTGCAGTTGAGAAATTCAAGCTCGAAAGTCACAACTCTTTGACTTGGATGAATGACATAGTGTAGTCATCATTAAAGGTATTTATTTCTTTTCGCACTTTATTACATCCTTCTTCTATTAAGGTTCTTACCCCCCTTTTTTTAGATCAATCTTGTTGGCATAGAGATGATGAAGAGGGTTTCTCATACGGAGCAGTTAATGCATGATTATCAAATTGAAGCGAACAACTGGAAAGAACAATAAGAAAGCCTTCAAATTGATATGGAAGTGTTAGAAGAAAGCAAGTGCACCTTAGAGCAACAATTGAAGGTTTTAACTTCAGAGTTAACAGTTGAGAAGGCTTCCTCAAATCAAGCTGGCAAGGACAAAAATCTCCTCAAGACATCGTTTTCTGAGCAACTCTCCAAAGCCAGTGAAGAGATTAGAGAGTTGAAGTATTTGCTAAGTGAGAAAGAGGTTTACGCCGGTGAACTTGTGCAAAGTCTTACTCATACCCAAAAAGATCTCTGTAAGTCTTCTGATAAATTCAGTTTTTTAGAAAGTTCACTTGCTCCTTTGCAAGCTTCTTATGATTATACCATGGCTGAAAATGAAAAGCTCAAAAACGAGATTGATCAATTGGAGAGAGATTATGAGATTTTTGAGGACAAGACTGCTATTGAAGTGATTTGGGCGATTTTGAACACACACCACGATACCCTTGTGGAGGCTAGCCAATAGGTTTTCAACTTGGATGCTGAGTTAGCCAAGATAAAGGAGACTATTGAAAAAACTCAGCAAGTCCAAGACTTTTATTCTCCTATGGATGATACTCCCGAGCATATTGAAGATGATATGGGTACACTGAATGCCCCAACTCCTTCAAGCCAACTCGAACCTTCTGCTGCTAGTGATACTGTTTTAGATCCTTCTTCAGCCCTCAGTGAAAGTTTATGAAGTGTGACTTCTTCTTTTTTTAACTTTCTTGGTGGAATGTGGTTTTAACCCTCGGTCCCATTTGAGGGTTTAGTTTTTTGGAAATGACAAGTCCCCGGACCTTTTCGGGGCATTTTGTGTAAATGACAAATAATTTACGGCTAAGTTCATACTTAGTCTAAACTTTAATATTAAGAAGTTTTTGTTTAACTTAATTGTCTTGAGCTTCTGTTTTACTCGTTCTTGCCTTTATATTCAAGGACTTGTTAGTTAATTCGTGGGTTTATGTTTTACCCTTTTTGCATTTTTTTTGTTTTATAAAATGCTTTATTAACTTTATGGATGTCTGAATCAAACATGAACTTTATAAAAGAGTCCCCTTTTATATTCGACACTTAATGAAGAAGACGTCTCGACTTCATAATGGTGTAAATATACGAAAAAGAAATAGGAACATACATGTTTCTTGAAATAACTTTGATAAAGTTTTCATCTGAACTTTGTCAAGTCTAAGTAACATTTTACTGTATTCAAATATCTTCTATAACTTTTCGTAACTGTTTTCATTACAATAGATTTGCAAAAAAGAAAATAAAATCCAAGGTTTTTTTTATACCCATGTCTAAACATTGCCTTTAACCTAGACATCATAATCTATATGAAGGTTTTTTGACTTGCTTGTGTTATTAGCTCGTGACTTTGCTCTGCACTTGATATATTTGATAAGTAGACTTTTGGGCTTGACTTGAATTTAACTTGCATTCAATCTTCTTTGTCTTCTTTATACATATGTCCTATGTATATTATATAGTCTCCAAGTGTTTGAGCTTTGAAGTATGAAATCTCGAGCACTTGATTACTCCTTCCATGCCGTCCTTTTCCTGAAAAGGAAAAACATACGTGATTCGGATGTACGCTTTTAGATGAAGACTGCTTAACCTATTTAAATTTCTATCAGAATAGTTGTAACCCTAGACCAGAAATTTATATTTTTCCACATGCCTTGCAGATCATGATTTATCATTTAGTACGGGTTAGCTTTTTGCCTATCATCTAAAATTGTTGGTAAAATTTTAACAATTCAAAAATAAAATTTTAAAATGAGGGTACCTGCCCGTGGATATTTCCTTTCCTTAGAAATAGTATCTCTTCAGATGAACAACATTCCAATATGAAGGTAGAATCTTGCCATCCATTGTTTCCAGCTCGTATGCTCCCTTTCCTGCGATATCGTGAATCTTATAAGGTCCTTCCCAAGTTGGACTTAACTTTCCCGCATTAGCTGCTCTCGTGGATTGGAAAACCTTTTTGAGTACGAAGTCCCTAATCTTGAAGTATCTTAGATGAGTTTTCCGATTATAGTATCGTTCCATAACTTGTTTTTGCGCCGCCATCCTTATTAGTGCAGTTTCCCTTCTTTCTTCAAGTAAATCTAGGTTTATTCGCATTTCTTCTTCATTTGAATCCTCAGTTACTTGTGTATATCTCGTGCTTGGCTCCCCTATCTCGGCTGGGATCAAGGCTTCAGCTCCATATACTAGTGAGAACGGTGTTTCGCCCGTACTTGTTTTTACTGTGGTGCGGTAAGCCCATAAAACACCAGGTAACACCTCTAGCCAACTGCCTTTGGATTCCTCCAATCTTTTCTTCAAATTGTTGATAATGACTTTATTCGTTGATTCAACTTGTCCATTACCTACCGGATGGTAAGGCGTTGAAGTAATCCTTTTAATTTACCAACTTTGGAAAAATTCTGTGATTTGTGCGCCTATAAATTGTGAGCCGTTATCACGTACGATTTCCTTTGGTACGCCGAATCGGCATATGATATTTCACCAAATAAAATCTCTGATCTCTTTTTCTCGTACCTGTTTAAAAGCACCTGCTTCTACCCACTTAGTAAAGTAATCAGTGAGTACTAGCAAAAATCTTACCTTGCCTTTAGCTTGTTGTAGTAGACCCACAATATCCATCTCCTACTTCATAAAAGGACACGTTACAATGACCGGATGTAATAATTCTGCAGGTCTATGCATATTGTTACCGTAGCTTTGGCACTTGTCACATTTAGCCACAAAATATTCCGCTTCTTCTTCTATTTTGGGCCAATAATAACTGTCTCTAATCATGGTTTTCACTAAGGATCTTCATCCTGCATGATTTCCACAATGCCCCTTATGTATTTCTCTCATTACATACTCTGTTTGAGAAGGTCCGTGGCATCGTGATAAGGGACCACCAAACATTTACGATAAAGATTGTCTTGCTTTAAACAGTACCGAGCAGCTTTTTTGTGAACCGCTTGAGCCTTTTTCTTATCTTCAGGACAATTCCATACTGCAAAAAAGTGACAATCTCGTTCCTCCAATCCCAAGTTAAATTATTGAAATTTACCTCGTTTTTGTCTTGATCAAGTACTAAATGAAATAGATGAATTACAGAAGCATTTTCATCATTTGTCACTTCTGCTGCAGATGCAAGATTAGCTAGGGCGTCTGCCTCGACATTTTCTTCTCTTGGTATCTGCACAACTTTCCAGGTTTGAAATTGCCTAACTAGATCACGCGCATTTTCCAGGTATTGCTACATTCTTGCCTCTCTAGCTGTGTAAGTCCCTAGCATTTGGTTAACTACGAGCTGCAAATCGCTTTTGATTACAACCTATTCTACGCCAAGCTCTCGTGCCAGTTCTAAACCTGCAATCACAGCTTCATACTCTCCCTCATTGTTAGCAATAGGGTGACATTTTATGGTTTGTCGTATGGTTTCACCCGTAGGTGGTACCAAAACAATTCCTAGAACTGCCCCTTTTATATTCGATGATCCATCAGTGAATAAAGTCCAAATTCCTAGATTAGACCCGATGAATATTTGTAGTTCTTTTTCTGCTTCTAGTTGCATCCCTTGGCTAAAATCGGCCACAAAATCTGCTAACACCTGTGACTTTATTGCATTTCTTGGTTGATATGTAATGTCATATTCACTCAATTCTATGGCCCACTTGGCTAACCTACCCGATAACTCATGTTTGTGTAATATGTTTCGCAGGGGATAGGCAGTTACTACAGAGATGGGGTGGCGTTGAAGATAAGGTCTTAATTTCCTAGATGTCATAATTAATGCAAGTGCAAGGTTTTCTATATGAGGATACCGAGTCTCAGCATTTAATAATGACTTTCTAACATAGTAAATTGGAGACTGTTTACCTTGGTCTTCACGAACCAAAATAACACTCACTGCTACTTCTGAAACAGCAAGGTAGATAAGTAACTTTTCCCCATCTCTTGGTTTTGAGAGCAACGGTGGATTTGACAAGTATACTTTCAAATTTTTGAGTGCTTGCTGACATTCCTCAGACCATTCGAACTAATCCTATTTTTTAGAGCTGAAAATAACTTAAAGCATTTTTCTGATGATTTAGAAATAAATCTTCCCAAGGCTGTAATTCTTCCCGTCAGTCTCTGTACCTCTTTTTTACTTGTAAGTATATCAGGAATTTCCTCAATAGCTTTAATCTGTGCGAGATTTACTTCAATGCCACGGTTAGAAACAAGAAATCCCAAAAACTTACCTGATGAAACACCAAATGCACATTTCTCGGGATTTAGCTTCATGTTAAATTTACAGAGAATCTGAAATGTATCAGACAGGTGTTGAATATGATCCCCTGCTTGTTGAGATTTGACCAGCATATCATCTATATAGACTTCCATAGTTTTCCCTAAATGTTCTTGAAACATTTTTGTCACCAATCTTTGTTATGTGGCCCCAGCATTTTTGCGGCCAAATGGCATTACTTTCTAATAGTAAGCCCCCCTGTCTGTTATAAATGAAGCTTTTTCTTCATTTAGGGGATCCATTTTGATTTGGTTATACCCTTAATATGCATCTAAAAAACTTAACAATTTATGTCATGCAGTAGCATCAATTAGTTGATCTATATGAGGTAATGGAAAAGAATCTTTAGGACAAGCTTTGTTTAGGTCAATGTAATCTACACAAAATCGTCACTTACCATTCTTTTTTGATATTACTACAGTATTAGCTAACCAATTTGGATACTTTACCTCGCGAATAGACCCAATTTTCAAAAGTTTTTGCACCTCATCTTGAATCACCTGATTTTTGAAAGATCCCTGCTTTCTTTTCTTTTGTTTGACAGGTGGATATGATGGATCTTCATTTAACTTATGAGTCATTACTTTCGGAGGTATCCCTGTTATATCAGAATGGGACTAGGCAAAACAATCCAAGTTAGTTTTCAAAAATTCAATCAACTTACCTTTCATTTCGTGGCTTAAGTTGGCCCCAGTATAGATTTTCCTTTCAGGTCAAGGTATGAATAGTTCTACAACCTCCAACTCTTCAATCGTCGTTTTGATGTTTTCATTTTCTTCCGGTTCTTGGATGGAATCGGGCCTCGAGTCTACATCTGTCCGCCCGTGTTCAGTTAAGGCTTGTGTTGCAGCATCCTCAACTAGATTCTGTAATTGCTATTTTTCTTCATTTTTTGCGCTTGAATCTGCTACGGAGTTGATGCTCCTAGATGTTTGTTGATCACCACGGATTTGACGTATTCCCCATTTATGAAGGGAATTTAATAACTTGATGTAGAGTAGATGGCACAACATCCATTTCGTGAATCCACGGTCTACCGAGAATCATATTATAATCCATATCCATCTTTACCACCTGAAATTTCGTATCTTTGACAACTCATTCTGCGAATGTTGTGAGTATTACCTCCTCTTTTGTTACAATGCTTGAATTGTCAAAGCCAGATAAAGTATGCGCCTTCGGTACCAGCTTATCTTCAGCTTGCATTTCGTTTAATACTCTTAGCAAAATGATGTTCACAGAGCTACCTGGATTAATCAAAACTCGTTTCACATTAGTATCATGTACAAGTAGAGATATTACAAGTGCATCGTTCTATGGAGTTAGTACGCCATCTGCATCTGCATCATCAAATATAATACTTTCTTCTTCCAAAACATGGCGAACACGCTTCCCGTGTGTGACTGTAACTTTTGAAACTTTCTTGGCTGCCGTATATGTCACACCGTTAATTTCTTCTCCCCCGCTTATAACGTTAATGGTCCTTTTTGGAGAAGGAGGTTTAAGGGGCTCTTGCATGTTCTTCGTGTACGCTTGTTTACCTTTTTCACTAAACAATTCGGTAAGATATCCTTGCTTTAATAAATGGTCAACTTCACCTTGCAATAATCTACAATCTGCCATTTTGTGGCCATGATCGTTATGAAACTCGCAGCAGAAATCAGGATTTCGCCTATTCGGATTTGATCTCATTTCCTTTGGCCACCGTACCTTATCACCCATGCTTCTTAATACTGCTACTAATTATGATGAGCTAATATTGAAATTGTAACCGCCAAATTTTGCCTTCGTATCTCTATCGTGATCTCACATCTCTCGTGTGTTCCGCTCTTTTCCAAACCTTTATGATGAGCCTGACTCTCTATCTCTCGATCTGTGATCGTACCTTGAATTGCCCTTCTTTGAACGTGAGTCTTTTCCTGCTGGTCCCATGTAAGGCTTGTATCTGTTCTTATCAGATCTTTTTTTAGTTTTAGCATGTCTCGAACTTACCCTCTCCTCTTTTTGAGACCGAGATATGATATCTTCATCTATCCTTAACTTCGTGTTGTATCTATTTTAAACATTATTCCAAGTTGTTGCTGGAAATTCATGTAGACTTTCCTTGAGTCGTCTCGTGGCTTATGAACTTTTCTCATTTAAATTACTGGCAAAAGCCATAGCTTCCCAGTTATCAGTTACATGCGGCAACGTCATCCTCACGTTGGAATCTGACTACGAATTCTCTAAGCAGCTCCGAGTCTCCTTGCTTTATTTTGAAAATATTCTCTTTTCTTTTTTCGACTTCTTGAGCTCCCGAATGCACTTTGATAAATGAGTCTGCAAGCTCAATCAAAAGAATTTATAGAATTTTCGGGTAAAAGAGAATACCATGTTAATGCTCCCTTAGTGAGTGTTTCACCAAATATTTTGACCAATACTGATTCAATTTCTTGTTTGGTCAAGCCGTTGCCCTTTACCCCAGTTGTGAATGTAGTCACGTGGTCTTGTAGATTAGTTGTCCCATCGTATTTTGGAATATCGGGCATCTTGAATTTCTTCGAAATCGGTAGAGGAGCAGCACTGGGCTTCCAAGGTTGTTGTGAATATTTATCCATATCTATTCCCTTGATTACAGGCGGAACTCCAGGTATTTGCTCTATGCGATTGCTTTGGTCCTTAAGCTGTTTCTGCAAAATTAATACTAAATTTAGTAAATCAGAATTGACTATGTTACATAGTTCTCCATCAGAGACTCGCTGGGAGTTCCACCACTGCCTGAATTAACGAGTCTAGAACGTGGGTTTTCCAAAGTGTTATTATTAGGAGTTGGTATTGACGGTTTTACCAGCAACTGACTGGTAAAAGCCTGGAGAGCGTTATTGACCTGTTGAGCAATTAATTTTTTAAGAGCGTCATCGAGTGCTTGTTCATTCGCAACTCTGTCATTTGATTCGCTTCAGATCCGTCTGGAGTCCTCTCTCGTGACTGTCGCTGAGAATGTTGTAGCGAAGGAGGTGGGGTTCTATCATCTACACCGTTCACCTGATGTTGTGGATCTTGAGGTGGTAAATTATGTTGGTTATTGTCATTAACATTCGACATGATTGTTTTTTATAAAAGAAAAGAATCGATTTGGAAAACAGGTGATTATCAGATTTTCGGTAACGGAACCATTTTGTTTAACCAAAAATAGGGACTTCGGTCAAAGCTCAATTTTAGAAGAACTCGGGTTACTGATAATCAAATAGAAATAGAAATAATTGATGTAAATAATGACTGAATAAAAAGCAAAGTAAATCAGTATATTTCAATAGTATTTCGTGTCCTTACAAATGTACATCCCTCACCTTTTATAGCTATTTCTAAGTAATATGTTTTTCTCCTTCCATAATAGAGCCATTATGGACAATTAATGGGATTAATGTAACGTTATAATTGGTAATCATAATTGATTCAATACAGATTCCATAACGTTTTCCGTAATTAGTGCCTATTAATTACCAATAATACGTATCTATTCCTCTTTTGCTACTTAGGTTCATTCTTCTTATGCGACTTTCGAATATCAAGAGGTTCGAGCACCTATTCTTTCTAATTTTCTTGGATCTCTGCTCGTGCCTACTGAAGCTCGTGCCTCTGCAGCTATTCTTTGCCAACCGTCATTCTTTTACCAGTTCATGTGTCATGACATGTCACCTCATAATTAATTCTATACATGAACTTAATTTTTTCCAATACACAAAGAACAAAAAAGTGAAAGAAAGAAAAACCACAGATCACCCCCGCCCCCCACAATCCCAAAAGAAAGAAAGAACTAAAAAGAAAAACCAAAGATCACCCATTCACCAAAAAATTATATTATGTATATAAATTAAAAAATTATACTATGTATATTTTTACATATATATATATATATATATATATATATATATTCTACCCCTTATAAAGTAACACATAAACTTCTACCTAACTTATGCTAATATTATTTATAAGAGGAAGCAAACAAGATATTGGTTATGCTGAATTTAATGAGGAGATTATTCTCCGGTTCAAGCAACCAAAGGCTATAAAATTAATATATTAGGTTATCATATGTTATTCTAGATTAATTGCGGTTCATTTTCTGAATTATGCACTACTACTTCTGTCGCAATCTATATGATTGCTAATTCCACTTTGGAATGTTCACAATTCTATAAATAATATTAAACATCATGTAAATTCCTTACAATTTTTGGGAATTCAAACTAATTTAACTATTCATGTTTAAGTTTTGATATGATATTTCTTTTCTATTAAACTTACTTTTCTACTATCGCAAATAACACTAAGTATGAAATATCTTAATTCCGATAACACTATCACGTTGATTGAGGTGAAGGAAGTAGGAAATTGCGTGTCACTAGGACATTAACTACAGTCAAACCTCTCTATATATAACAATCTCGTTTGTTCCGAATATTTTTGGATATTATAGAAAAGTGTTGTTATATATAGGGAACATATATTATAACATAATATGAAAATTAGTTTCGGAAAAAGCTTGACTTTTATAGTGAAATATTGTTATATAGGTATGTTGTTATAGAGAGGTGCGACTGTACTATATAATCTGCGACGGAAGCTTCGAAGTAATAATAAAAGAATAATCGAGAGACAGACACCGACAATTTAAATGGAAATATTGGTAATATTCGTCTGTATTTCTCCTGTAATTTAATCAAATTAAGTTTTCAAAAACATTAATCTTGGCAATAATTAATGGTTTAGCCAAGGCTAATGACGGCAAGAATATTATGAATCGATGTTATTCCCCTAAAGTTGGACTATTGCATCTGCATGACCAGTTATATATAGGTCCCATCTTTCGGCATGCAGCTTTAACTAATACGTTTAACTAATCTTTTTTTCCAATATATGAGGTAACATAAGGCAACATATTTAGCAAATGTTTGTAGATTAAGATAAAAAAAAGTTCTTGTTAAATGACCAATAATATTTTTATTTTTCTTACTGAAACTTTTCATTAGCCCTATATTGTGGGAAAAAAGGAAAAAAAAAACTAAATTTACGTCACTAGGTTTCGGTTTTGCTGAAGATCATCAAATAATTATATTAGAAGCTTACAAAATATAACACTAAAATAATAATAATAATAATAATAATAATAATAATAATAATAATAATAATAATAATAATAATAATAATAATAATAATAATAATAATAATAATGCAAGCATTCCACTTAGCTTCCAAATACAAAATGTAGCATCGGAATTTTTTTATGAACTTCATATGAGCATTTATTAATTTGGTCGGAACTTATCTTCATAAATACATATTACAGTCAGATATCTATGTGATAATATCGCTATATAATAGTCATTTATTATAAAATCAAGTTTTTTATTATAAAAGTTAAGTTTTTATGTAACTAACTTTCATATTATGTTATTATATATGTTCTCTATAACAATATTTCGTTATAACAATGTAAGTAAAAAATTAAGAATAAATAAGACTGTTATAGAGAGGTTTGACTGCACTAGTATGGGGATTAATCAATGTGTTAACTAACGAAATCTGCTCTTATCCCTCTAATTTCTGTTGATAAAGAATGTTGTGCATGGAGCACCAACTAAGACATTAGAATTCCTCGTCACATGGAAGCAATTCAAGTTAATTAGCTAACATTCTTTTCATTTTTAATTATTTTTTTATTGAGTTGGTAAGTAGTTTAACATATGATTGCTTGTAAATTAATAATAATTCCATATAATGTAGACAAGAAAAGTATGATTATGGGTTAGTTTAGTGTAAGCATGACTACTAACATTAACTCAAACCAATCAAAGCGGGCCATGAATTGATCTCCACAAAGCAATGGTTCATTCCTTCTGACTAATAAGTTTAAACTCATGGACTTAACTATATATTAGACTGCAACTTTAGATTATATATTGGAGAACACCCCTTTGTTTTTAGCTAATTTCTAGTTTATATTATAATTATCCATTAACCGTTCATTTTTCGACGGTTGGCGTCCTCTCTAAGTATCACACAGAAATTATTTTATGGATGAGAATTTTATTCTCATTGTATTTCATTTTTTTTGTAGTAGGGTGTGCGAACAAAGTCTTATATTGGTAATTGAAAAGATTAGAAACTTATATATAAGGTGTAGGGACTTTTGAATGGTGTGAGACCTTTTTTGAGAAAATTGTACGGACTTGATCCAGAGCGGACAATAGTCGATTGATGGTGCGAGGCTCGATTTGCTTACCCTTACGAACTGTTCGAGGGAAAAAACATTAGGAGTCTGTTTGGAAAGCCACTTTGGAATTGGATTTGGATGTAACTAGGTGTAATTACACAATTTGGCATGTTTGTTTGGCCAAGTAATTACTTGGTCAGCATGAAATTGGGTGTAATTGGATGGGTGTAACTACACTCTCTAATTCACGGGGGGAGGGGGAAGGGGAAGGGGGAAATTAGTGGTAATTACACTGTGTAATTATAAGGGTGTGTAACGACACGAGCGGTCGTTTTGAAAGTAATAGCCCTGATCCCCTATTTACTACTTTCCTCGTATCTTTTTCTGCTTATGTGACTTGCCGGGAGTTTTTGTTTTTGATTTCAGAGTGATTTGGGACACTTAGTCCCTAAAACGGAAGCTTAAGTATTAGAATTTTGATCGCAGTTGGAACTGTATAAAGAGAATTTTGATGGTTTCGTTAGCTCCGTTAGATGATTTTGGATTTAGGAGCGTGTCCCGATTGTGTTTTAGAGGTCTGTAGCTGAATTAAGCTTGAAATGGCGAAAGTTAAATTTTTGAGAAAGTTTTACCGGAAGTAAACTTTTTGATATCGGGGTCGGGTTCCGATTCCGAAAGTTGGAGTAGGTCCATAATGTCGAATAGGACTTATGTGCAAAATTTGGGGTCAATCGAACGTGATTTGATAGGCATCAGTTATAGAAGTTTGAAGTTTCAAAGTTCATTAAGTTTGAATTGGAGGGTGTTCGTAAATTTAGCATTGTTTGATGTGATTTGAATTCTCAACTAAGTTCGTATGGTATTTTAGGACTTGTTAACCAGTGCTTGCAGGTGCCACAAAAGGAGCGCAAAAGCGTAGTCGCTCCTGCTTGGGAGTGATCGCAGAAGCGGGAGCTGAGTGGGTGAGGACTTTGTAGAAGCAGACCATTGTCTGCAGGTGTGCACACGCAGGTGCATTCACCTTGTCGCCGAAGCGGACCCAGGCCTCTTAAGTGTGCGTTGGAATTTTTGCAGGTGCGACTGAGGGCCCGCATATGCAAAATCACTGGCAAAAAAAAAGTTAAGTTCGAGGGTTTTATCTCATTCTTCATTTTGGGACTTTGAGAGCTCGAATTTGGGCGATAATTTGAAGGATTTTCAGAGGGAGTTATTGGATAACGATTCTTAACTCATTTATGATTGTATTCCATTAATCTATAGTTGATTTCATCATGTAATTGAGGATTTGGTTGAGAAATTTGGGGAAAATTTTGGAAAGTTCTTCAACTAAATTTTTGAGTTTTGATTCGGATTTTGACATCGCATTTGGATAATTTTGGTACGATGAAACTCGTGAGTAGATGGGTGTTCGTATTTTGTGACTTTTACCCGATTTCGAGACGTGAGCCCAGGTCGACTGTTTAGGACAATTTTTTAATTTCTTGCTTAAGGCTTCATTTCATTAATTAGATTAGTTTCTTATCGTTATATTTATGATATGTAATTGCTTTTGGCTAGATTTTGGTCATTCGGAGTCGAAAAATCATGAAAGAGGCATTCTTACTGATTGATTGAGCTTGGTTCGAGGTAAGTGGCTTGCCTAATCTTGTGTGGGGAAATCTTTGATACTGTTGTGTTACAGGCTAGTTATTGTAAAATCCAATTTTTACTGAATAGTAACCTGTTTCTCATCTTAATTGAGTTATACCATCATGTAAAGTTATCGTATTTAGTCGAATATCGCATGTCTACGTGCTTTAACTGCTTATTTGAACTCTGTGCATCATGCCTAGTTGATTTCCTGTTTTTCCTTGATCTCTATCAGTCTTAACTTAGAATTCTTGATGTTAATTGTTGTATTTATCGGTTTGGGATGTGTGTTTACTTTTGGGACTACAAGGTGGTACCTCGGGAGATCCCCCTGCATATTTACTTTGAGACTACAAGGCGGTACCTCGGAAGATCTCCCTGTACATTTACTTTTGAGACTACGAGGCGATACTTCGGGAGATCTCCTTACATGTTTATTTTTTGGACTACGAGACGGTATCTCGGGAGATCCCCTGCTGTTGTTTAGCCCTGTTTGTTGTGCTGCTATTTTTCGGTATTTTCCTCTTTGTTAAATTTTCAGTCTCTTATTATATTGCTATATTCTTCTACCTTCTTTATTATATACCAGTGGGGCCCTGACCTAACCTCGTCACTACTCAATCGAGGTTAGGCTTGGCACTTACTGGTTACCATTGTGGTGTACTCATGCTCCTCTTCTGCACATATTTTGTATGCAGATCCATGTACTTCTCATCAGCCTCGTTATCAGTGAGCAGCGAGATTTCGGAGACTTCAAGGTATATCTGTCGCGTCCGCAGACCTCGGAGTCCCCCTCTATTCCCTCCTATATCATTTACCTTCCGTACTTCTTATTCTTAGACTCTAGTGTATAGAGATACTAGTTTTCTTCTGTAGCTTGTGACTTATGATATTTCGGGTTTTGGGAATACAGTGTACTACTAGAGTTTTTACTCTAGTAATATTCCGAGCGCCATTATTATCGGTTATTTAATTATATGTTGCAGTTAGCTGTTAGGTTTTTACTTCTATTTTTGTTATTTCCGTAATTTGTTAGGCTTATCTAGTCGTAGAGACTAGGTGTTGTCATGACGTCTTACTGAGGGAGATTTGGGTCGTGACAAGTTGCTTTTTAGTTTCTTTCCTTTTTGTTTTTATTTTAATTTATTTTCTTTATAACTTTTTATTTCTATTATTTTACTTTTATTCTTTGTACATTATTTATCTTTTATTTCTCTACATTTATTTCTTGTGATTCCATGTAATTGCTTATATTTTATTTATTATTCTATTTTTTAAAACTACACCTCCTAATATTAGAAATAATAAGTCATTAATAAACTTGGCATATAATGAGTGATGCAATTAAAGTAGAATTTCGTTGTTGAATGTGGCTATAAACTTATTATGTTTCCTAATCTTAAGTTGTTGTGGAACTTACTATTATTATGTTGGAATTTGATATATGTCAAACTATTTTTTCTTTGGATTTTGAAATTGTGTTATGTTCATGGTTCTAATTTACTTGTTTTAGTAGTATTGGCTCACATTGCATGTTGTTCAATTTTTAGTTAGAATTGAAATATTAGTTTTGTCAAACATTTGAATAATGTTATGACATTATATTTATAAATATTAATTTATTTTATCAAACATGAATTCCATGATGTTCTTACAAAACGAGTGTTTTAAATTTTTTAAATATCTAAACTAAATATTATTAATTTGGAATATATATATAAATTATTTTGACAATATTAGTTATAAATATATGATTACTAATTAATGTATATTACGAAAATATATATCTTATATACCAAATATAATATCATTTATACTTATAAAAATCTATAGGCATATATTTATTATATTAACTTTTAAGTTTTGATAATTACTTCATTTAAAATTTAATCTAAATGTGTAATTACACTTGTGCAACCAAATAGTAAACTTGTAATGACATTGTAATTAAACTATGACAAACAAACAGGTCGTCGTGAATATATAACAGTGTATTTAATTACTAGGTTGTGTAATTACTATCCTAGTAATTACACCAATTCCGATTACATGGTGGCTTTCCAAACCGATTCTAGGTGTTCGAACAAAGCCCCATATTGATAACTGAAAATATTGAGAGTCTACATATAAGATGTATGGATCTTTTAATGGTGTGGGGTCTTTTAGGAAAAACCGTGTTGATTTGGTTCAAAGCGGAGAATAACACATCATGTTAAGAGTATCTGCGGATACTGTCACACCATGTTTAACTATTAAAAAGAAATCTTCTCACTTCTTATCTTGAAGTGAATTGAGTTCTAAATTCTAATGCATCCCCTTAATTAATATAGTAAAAGTTATTTGTGTCAAAAAAATATTTGACACATCTCAAAGGAAATGACAAAGTGCGAAAACGAAGATAAATGTATCTAAATTTAAGTGTGAAATAGGATATTGATTTCTTAACTTTAAAAAAAATAAGATTAGAGATTTAGAAACTATAAAATATTAAAATAACAATTTTAATATTAAAAGATAAAATGTTTTGAAAAATTCATAGTAAATAAACAGTTTGACTACCAACTAATACCGTGTCTGTCTTTAATAGTAAAGGCTTAATAATGTCTACCTCTATTTTCTTCGATTAGTTTAGGTGTATCACTTTATTAGTATACACGTTTTCAGGTAAAAAGGACTAATTAAAGTAAACTAACAAAAATCAAGATAAAAAGTGACAGCATCATCGTTAGTAAAAAGCCAAAGTTTGGTATGTTTTAACTTAATCGACTTACTGGTAAGCATGAATTTTAAATTCATTTTAATGTATATTTTTGTGAGATATCTGAAAAATATTCCTGTCATCCACCATAGTATATTTTGGCAGAAGATACCAACACCTTGACTATAGGAGTATAATTTATATGACCAGGCCTTTCTGGTTTTAATTAGAGTTAGTTAACTTCTACAGACGAATGGTGGAATTTTCTTTTACACTATCAGGTCAGGTCATCAAAGATTACTACAGCTATAACAAGTTAAATTGCATTAATAAAGTAAAATTATTTTACACTTGATATATATAATATAATGATCCGGCCGGTCATTCCGAGAGTTATAACCCCGTTTTCTCATTTCTGCTTCTTTATATTTTGTTCAATTGTGTTGAGTCGTATCGGGTTGGTAGGTTTGGATCCATAGTAGTGTTGGAGTGAAATTGAGAGAGTTAGGGTTTGAGTCTTGGAGAGTTTTAAGTGAGGATTTGAGGGACCAAATGGAGTCTGATTTTGATAAATTTTATATGGTTAGACTCGAGAGAGGACGAGGTTTATTATTCTGCCATTTTTATCTGGTTTCAAGACATGGCCTGGGGGCTGAGTTTTGGTCGATTTCGGATTTTTGGTATATTTTGTAATTTTTATTGTGAAATTCGATTTTTTAGCACATATTAATGGTAGTGATCTGATTATGGTTAGATTCGGAGTTTTTGGAGACCGGGTCCAGAGACGAGGGCATTCCAGAGTAGGATTTTACGCGGTTAAGGTAAGTAACAGTTTTAACTCTGACCTTGAGGGTATAAACCCGGAAAATTTGATATCGTGTGACTTTTTGGAGGTGATACCCACGCTAGGTGACGGGCGTATGGGTGTATATCTCGAGGGATTGAGACTTGGTCCGTCCCGTGAGGTTGTGAGACCTAATAACCATTATTTGTGTTTATGCATTTACTTGTTGGTGAACTTGTCTGCCTTCACGTTAGAGATCATGTTTAGGCTTCATTCATGCTCACGTTGTTTGTACTCAGTCATAGAAATTTTTGTATATGTTTACCTCAGTCTCTATTATTTGCTAATATGTTGTGATACTTAATGTGGGTTGTGTTCCCTTATTTGTTGGTGATGGTGAGGCTAATGAGGTACATGATTGAGTAAGGCTGAGGGCCTGGTTGTGAGGATATTAAATACCATAGCGCGTGAGTTATCCGCGTAGCACGTGAGTTGACCGTGCAGGTCCAGGTAGTGATACCCTAGCGCGTGAATTGTCCGTGTAGCACGTGAGTTGACCGTGCGGATCCAGGTATTGATATGATGGCACGTGAGTTGTCCGTTCTTAGCGCTTGGGCTTTGGGAACCCCTCCGAAGTCTGTACACACCCCCAATGAGCGCAGAGTGTTGAGTGTGTTGAGTGTGTTGAGTGCTGAGTGCGAGTGATGAGTGACAGAGTGGCACTGCTGTTAAATTTCTTTGTGGCATTTACTGAGTTATGGAATTTACCTGTTTATTTCTGTTTAGAAAAATTGTAAAAATAAATAATGGGACTGTTTTACTTAGCTCGTCACTACTGCTCAGTTCCTTAGTTATTTCAGTTACTATTGAGTCGGTTGTACTCATACTACACCTTGTACTTTATGTGCAGATCCAGGTGAGTTAGAGCGCGTTGATCATTGAGTTCAGACCGGCTATCTTTGGAGACCGCAAAGTAGCTGCTAGTATCCGCAGGACCTTGTTACACCTCTTGTCATTTCTTCTTTTGGACAGTTAGACGCTTATGACTTAGTGACACCCCGATGTTTGGGGCTCGTTTCCGTATTTTTCTATATTATATTTAGAGTTGATTTAGTTTATAAATAATTTAAATGTTAAAATATTTTATTAATTTCTTATAATAGGTTTAGTAGTAATATTTTGGGAAGTAGGCTTGCCTTGTAACACGATAGGCGTCATCACGATCATGATTAGATTTTGGGTCGTGACATATAAGTTGAATCCTTCAAATTTATTTATGAGTCACTGTAAGTTCTTTAAATGATGCAAATATTGATATAGAATCACATTATTAACGTCAAAGTCAGTACCATAAGCTGAAATTCGATTTTCATAATTAAATTGTGGAAACAGGCTGCAGTTAATCTTATAATTCTCTAACTAACAATAGAATATTCCAATCTATGAGGTAAAGAGACCGGCCTATTGTGTTAGGTGAAAAATGAAAATATCTCTTGATTTTTTCTCTAACTTACACCTGTCAAAGGACCTAATAATTCAAGAAAATCAATTACCTCTCCCACATAGGGATGTACAAACCGAACTGAAAAATCACGCCAAATCGAAAAGTCAAACCAAATCAATAAAAAAATCCGACTAGGTTTGGTTTGGTTTGATTTGGTATTGAGTAAAAAAATTCGAACCAAATCGGCATATAAAGATATAATTTTTATATATATTTTTAAGATTTTATATAAAAAAAAATTTAAAAATATCTAGAAATATTTTGGATTATCTTGCGGGATATAATATTTAATAATATATGAAGTGCTCCATATTTATTAACCTTAAATAATGGGTTATATGATCACTTTCTCATCAAGTTGTTTACCTCGAAAATACGAGTAACAATTAAATTTGATCAGTGGTTTTAAAGATATGTGATTTAGTTCAATACCAATTAATGATCAAGAAATGTGAAGTAGAAATGAAAGATAGAAGTGAATCAAACCATCGTTACTCAGCAGCAGTGACCTCGAGCTTAGTGACCTCGAGGTGGCTTAAGGCAGTAAGAACAATTAAGTATGAAAAAGCAAAGTAAGAACAATGAGGCTAAATGATAATTCTGATGAACAGTAGGCAAAAAGTAGAGAGTATATTCTAAGCTCAATGATTAGATGATGTTACAAATGATTGGGGTCCCTTTTATATAATAGGGGAACCCTAAATAGGGAATATTTCTATTTACAGTAAGGAATATTCTTGGTACAACTATCTAACCGCCTAGTATGGAATCGTACAATCCTATTCCGGGATTTGCGCCATGACTTTGGGGACGTGGCAGGAATCTAGCTCATTCTGGTACAAAACCATAACGGTACTATTTCGGGGCCGAGCACACTTGGCCCCGGTATTCCTCGAAGTTCCATTCCAGAGCATTGCACTCTGTCTTCGAGCTCGAGCATGGTCTACTGGTCTCGAACTCGACCACCCCGGACTTGATCTTAGAACGGGCCGTCGAGCCTTAAATCGGAGGTACATGATTTTGACCATATATACATAGTCCCCTCATTTCTTAGAATTATATGATAAGAAATGACTTGAACCTCGATCCTCCGGAGTCTATAACGATGATGTCACTCTCGTGACGTAGGCGCTCGAAGTGACTGAAATGTCTCGTCAATTCGCTTCCCCAAAACATTAAATGCACGCTAGTGTTGGTCGGCCACCAGCGTTGCTGAACCGTCGCCGCACATCTATAAATATAAGGTCCTACCTTTAAGAAAGCTTTACTTCAATTTTCAAGCATCACTGAACCTCATCCATACCCCTCTCTCTTACTCTATTCCCTTGTGTTTTCTGCTACTACCGTCTTCTTAGTACCAGAAACAACCAGGCCTTGCCGTCTTTTGTAACCCAAAACCATGGCGAAACTTCTAAAACAGTCCCTCAAAAGGAAATAGCGTCGTCTTCTTCTACCTCCCGACCAGCCAAACCGGTGGCGCCGCCAACTCTTGAGGAAATCACCTCCGGTCCTTGTATAGTTAAGAAGGGCTTTAGTATTGAAAATATCCCCGACGTCCCAAGCTAATATGAGCATGCATCTCGATATCTTAGCTTGATATAGAAGAAGCACCTTAAGGAAGTGAAGAAGGAATGTGGTTGGGGAGATGAGGTCGTGATTCAGATCCCGAACCCCGAGGAAAACGTTACTACCCACGTGGAGGGATTTTTAAGTGTTTATACTTACCCCTTCACATTGGGTCCTCTTGATCCGGCGGTAATTGATTTATGCAAAACATACGAAATCACCCTCGGCCAGATTCACCCCTCCTTTTGTCACATCGTGATCATGTTGTGCTATTTTTTTGAAAAGCTCGAGTGGTTGGAATTCACCCTCAACCACCTAATTCGATTGTATCGCCCCCAACTGTTTCGAGGGCTTGTCAAGTTGCAACGTCGTACGAATAAAGCCTTCTTTTCCAGCAGCGACGAAGCCAAGGATCGGGGTTGGATGAGCCAGTTCGTTAGGGTAAGGACATCGGATGTCATTCCTCGGGACAAAATGTTGTTCCCGGAGTGATGGAATTACAATCGTAAGTGGAGTCCTTCTTCCTAATATCTTTGGACAACTCTTGCTATCTGCGATCTCAAGGACTGGGTCCAAAAGTTGGCTGCGACCTTCTCATATGATGAGCGCAAATGGCGCAAATTATCGAAGGGCCAGTGGGAGGCCAAGAACCATGGTAAGTGCCTTTCTAACGTTTCAAATACTTTTCATATGTTTGTGGCATCAACTTATCCAAGTTTACTTGTGCAGGCCTCAGAGATGTATCCGAGATGAGGCCGACCCCGCCCGGGAAAGGGACCAAGTTTTCAATCCGGAAGTCTGATAAGGACAACAAAAGAAAAAGGGTTGCGAAGCCTGAAGACCCTCAAGACAAGAAGACCCCTGCTCGAAGGCTGCGGAAAAGAATTGCTCATGCGGGCGCAGATTCGGCCCATGATTCCCCGGATGAAGAAAATAATGGCGAAGAGTCGGCGTTGGTACCTCGAACCAGGAAACCAATCGAGGCTGCCAAGCCTTCCGAACTAGAAACCTCATCCCGTGGTGAGGGAATCTCAAAAAAATGCGGGCAAGGCCCCCGTGGAGGTTGAGATCGTTCCTCCTCCTCCAACAAATATACCTGAAGGGGAAAATGCGGAGACCCCCGAAGCCAATGAGAACGCCCCGAGTGAAGAGCTCGGGGCCGCGACAACGGGTCATTCCCTTCCTTTTCCAACTTATTCTGATGGGGAAATCGAAGAAGCTAACACTCTGCATATGCCCGATCCGAGCAAAGTCCTCGAGGAAGATCCCTTTCAGGGTTGCTTTGCTGGGGTTGAGGATTCCACTGACCTTAACGACGCATCCACCATCTTAGAAGAGGCTCAATATCTCCTATCTCGGGTAAATACTTACTTTTGTTATTGTAATTTTCTCTTTCCTCCTTTTCTTTGACTGATATATCTTCATTTCCTGTATAGGCCATCGTCTAGTTTAGAGCTGAGCTGAGCCAATGTGAGGCCGAGCTTAGGAGAGTTTCAGATGAAGAGAAGGCCCTGAGGCTCCTTTGTAGCAAAAAGGAAGAGGAGCTTAAAGATCTCCGGGCCGAATTGGACAAAGCTCGGAAAAACGAGTCCGAGCTAGATGAGCAAGTAACTGTGATTTTAATAGAGTACAACCTTCTTGGCCCTACTTTAGAGGCTAACACTTCGATATCTCAGCTGCAGCAAAATCTGGATATGATTGGCAGCTCCGAGGCGAGGTTGATCAAGTCAAAACTAATTGTCATCGATGGAAGGAGAATATGGATCAACTTGCTGCCAATAAGGAAGCCACCACAGCCCAACTGGCCTTGGCAGAAACTCAACTCTAAGGCATTAAAGCGAAGGGTCTGGATCAGTCCAAGAAAATTGAGGAGTTGGAGGTAGAGCTAGCTAGAGCCCGGGCTGAAGCTGTACAGGCTAAGGCTGAAGCTGAGAAGACAAAGGTTGCGGCTGATAAATCCATTGCCATATACTTAAGGGATGTCGCGGCCGTTCAAGGTGAGTTGAGGAAGGCCTCTGACTGATAAAAGCGTAGCAATGATTTGTCCAAGTGCCAGGCCCGGAGGGAGACTCTCGAAGAAATCCAAGCCAGAGGGTTTGACCTTGCCGAGGACATAGCCGAGGCAAAAACGCGAGAAATCGAAGCCAGGTTTCTCGTCTTTTCCGATGATGAGGGTGTAGCGAGTGGATCTGGGGATGGGGAAGGTGAAGAAGATGTTATCTAGGGAGAGGAGGCTCCCGAAGATAGAGCTGCCAAAGATGCAGCTCCCGAGGACGACACTCCCGAGGATATGAACCCAAAAATAGATTAGGTTCTCTTTTCTTTTCTATGCAAGGGCCCCTTGCAGGCATTGTAAATATGTTTTGTAAAACTTTCCTTATGAATATATAGTATTTTTTTCTATCCTTGACTTGTGTTGAATTTTATTTTGTTCTCATTTGTGGAAATCAGCTCGAGTATTGGTTCAGACTCAGAGCGTAATAAACCCTTAGGTTTTTATTTGATCGATATAATACCCCATTAGGGGTTTGTTAATCCTTGAGCTAAATTTAAACCAATTTGATGTGAGCTCAGGACGTCAAAATTCTCGAATCTGAGTTGAGTGAGAACGGGATCTCGACCTCTATATGTTTTGGCCCTTAGGCTTTTTTAAGTTGGCCCTTAGGCTCTTATATATCGGCCCTTAGGATCTTTAAGTTGGGCCGTTTTGGCCTTTAAAATGGCTATAATATTTCCCTCTTTAGGCTAAAAGACTTGGTGAAATTTTAGTTATGCCTTAGCATGTGTTTTTGTACCCGTTGAAATTTTTGAAGGTTCGATGTATCAGAACCTTATTAGTAATTTGTTTGTGTAAACATAATCGAACACCTCTTGACGTTTTTCCGAAAGCTGATGTTATCGAAGCCTTTGGATTATTCGAGGGCTGAATTTATCGAAGCCCTTAGATTTTTCGGGGGGCTGAATTTATCGAAGCCCTTTATATTTTGCTTTTGCCGAGGGTAGCCTGATTTAACCGGATTTTTGATGTTTGAAGGCCTTTAATTTATAGTGGAAGTCGGACGTTTCTAAACCGCATTATTTTGGCCATAGCCTTTAGTTTGGCCATAGCCTTCGGGTTTGTCACTTGGACTTGTTTCCCGATAACTTTCCAAATTTGTTCGAAAAGGTTAGTCCCCGAGTATATTGGCCTTGGTCTTTGTTTAGAAGGGGTGCCTCTTTGAGGTCTTATGAGTCCAAGTTTTTGATGACTCGGATATACTGACTGTCGATGACAGTCCCCGAGTATTCGGGGGTGCTTTTATGCTTTGGCTCTTGAGCCGTTTCCCGTAGGATTATAAGTGTAGAGCTCATATAATAGTAGACTTCTTTGAGACACAAGGTGTTTTTGATATTAATAGAACCCTTATTCAAATAATCGATACATGCATACATGCTTTGCCGTCGGGGCTCGACTATTCTAAATGGACACGGTTCATCTGACCGTTTGGCCCATTATAAAGTTTTCCTATCGAGGCCCTCTTAGGCATGAAGTATTATCCTTGAAAATATAACCTCCGAGGGTGATGCCCCCCAGTATTCGAGGTTGATTAAAAAAAATCCTTGGATACTGTTGAGTTCTCCTATGGTAGCACATAGTTGTTGCCTCATTAAAAACCTTGTCGGTAAAACCCATTTGGGGCAAAATCTGATCTAAGGGAACAAGAGTGCAACACATGCTTTAAAACCTAAGGCCTTCGTATAAAAAGGGTGTCTTCGAGATCGCGTGCCTTCGATAGCTTCGACCGAAAATCTGTAACAAGTTAGTTTTAAACTCAAATGTACAAAAAAATAAAGTCATACCTTAGCAGTAGTATCGTTTGAGCAATGATATGTTCCAATTGTTTGGCAGTTCTTCACCTTCCATCGTGCTAATTTTGTAAGATCCTTTACCGACGACTCCGATGACTCGGTACGGTCCTTCCCGATTCAGGCCTGGTTTCCCTTCATTTGGGTCGCGAGTGTGAGGGATATTTTTCATAGAACTAAGTCCTTGATTCCAAAATGTCGAAGGTTGGTTCTTTATTGTAGTATATTTCGATCCATTGCTTTTGCGAGGCCATCCGAACAAGCATTGCTTATCGCTTTTCATCTAATAACTCGAGGCTAGAATTCATGGCCTCATGATTTGACTTCTCTGATGCATGTCTAAACCTGGCACTGGGTTCTCCAACCTCGATAGGGATGAGTGCCTCAGAGCCATATACTAGAGAAAACGGGGTGGCCCCTGTGCTAGACTTCGATGTCGTCCGATATGCCCAAAGGACCTCGGGTAAAACTTCTCTCCATTTCCCTTTTGCGTCGTCCAGTCTTTTCTTCAAGTTTTGAATGATAGTCTTATTTGTTGACTCGGCCTATCCGTTTCCGATTGGGTAGTATGTTGTCGACAAAATTCTCTTTATTTTATGTGCTTCGAGGAACTCTGTTACCTTGTCGCCGATGAATTACTTTCCATTGTCACATACAATCTCGACGGGTATCCCGAATTAACATATGATGTGGTCCCAGATAAAGTCAATAACTTCTTTTTCTCGGACCTTCTCAAAGGCCTATGCTTCCACCCACTGAGAAAAATAATCAGTCATAAACAAAATGAATTTAGCTTTACCTGGGGCCGTTGGTAGAGGTCCGACTATATCTATTCCCCATTTCATGAAAGGCCATGGGGATAAGACTGAATGGAGTTGTTTTTCGGACTGATGGATCATCGGTGTAAATCGTTGACACTTATCGCATTTTTTTGACAAATTCCTTAGTATCTTTTTCCATGTTATCCCAATAGTATCATGCTCTGATAATTTTGCGGACCAAAGATTCGGCACCAGAATGGTTCCCGCAAGTGCCTTCGTGGATTTCTCGTAGAACATAATCGGTGTCCCTTGGCCCCAAGCATACCGCCAATGGTCCATCGAATTTTTTTCGATACAATGTTTCATCTTTATCTAATGCAAACCTAGCAGCCTTGGCTAGTAGGGCCCTCGATTCTTTGTGGTTCGATGGGAGTTTTTCATTCTTCAAATAGTCGATATACTTATTTCTCAAGTCCCATATTAAACTTGTTGAATTTATCTTGGCATGGCCCTCTTCAACCACAGAATTTGATAGTTGGACGATAGTCCCCGAGACGATGTCATCTTCTTCGATCGAAGATCCTAGATTAGCAAGTGCATCAACCTCGCTATTTTTTTCTCGAGGTACGTGATCCAGAGTCCACTCCGTGAAGCGGTGCAAAGTTACCTGTAGCTTATCCAGGTACCGCTGCATTCTATCATCTCGAACCTCGAAACCTCTTATTTACCTCATTTACCACCAACAGAGAATCACACTTGGCCTCGATGACTTCTTCTCCCAAGATTTTGGCTAGCTCGAGACCTGCAATCATGGCCTCATACTCAGCCTCATTGTTAGTTAATCTAGGAGTTTTGATAGATTGCCTAATGGTATCACCCGTGGGCGGTTTTAAAATAATGCCGATCCCGAACCCCTTCACATTCGAGGCGCTATCCATGAACAGGATCATACCCCCGATGTTGTACTCGAGCTTAGCAGGAGTTATTTCTTCACTTTGGGTACAAGGGTCGACATAAAATCGGCCACAAAGTCCGCTAGGATTTGAGACTTGATGGCCATTCGGGGTTGATATTTGATATCGTACCCGCTAAGTTCGATGGCCAATTAGGCCAATAGTCCCGATAGCTCGGGCTTATGCAAAACATTCGAAGGGGGTAGGTGGTTAGTACACATATAGGATGACATTGAAAATATGGTTTTAACTTTCGAGATGCGTTTATCAATGCAAGTGCTAATTTTTCTAAGTGAGGGTACCTAGTTTTAGCATCTCCTAGAGTTCGACTTACATAATAA
Organism: Nicotiana tabacum; assembly: GCF_000715075.1. NCBI lineage: Eukaryota > Viridiplantae > Streptophyta > Magnoliopsida > Solanales > Solanaceae > Nicotiana > Nicotiana tabacum. Next base: position 21,144,844 of record NC_134089.1, on the reverse strand, counting down.
ATAGGAAATTACGTACCTTGCTCTTCTCTAACTAGTACCCTATTTACTGCTATCTCGGACACTACCAAGTATAGATAAAGTTTTTCATCTACCTTGTGGGTGTGAAGCAAATGTGGGCTCGATAGATATCACTTTAATTCTTCTAAGGTTTGTTGACATTCCGGGGTCCATGCGAAATCCTTTTTCTTTTGAGAAAGGAAAAGAACTAGTGACTCTGATATGATGACCTCGAAATGAATCGACCTAGAACAGCTATTCGACCTGTTAACCTTTGCATGTCCTTCACACTATCCACGACTGTGATGTCCTTGATGGCCTTGATTTTATCGGGGTTAATTTCAATGCCCCTATTCGACACCATGAAATCGAGGAACTTACCCGAGCCGAATTTGAAGGAACATTTCTTCGGGTTGAGCTTCATGTTGTATTTTCTCAAGATTTTGAATGTTTCCTGCAAATGAGTCAAATGGTCCTCTGCGTAGGGACTTAACCAATATCTCATCAATGTAAACTTCCATTATTTTACCTATTTGTTCTTCAAACATTTTGTTAACTAGGTGTTGGTATGTGGCTCCTGCATTTTTTAGCCCGAAGGTCATTACATTATAACAATAAGTCCCAAATTTTGTAATAAATAAAGTCTTTTCCTGGCCCTCCGGGTTCATCTGAATCTGATTATACCCGGAGTAGGCGTCGAGAAAAGTTAGGATCTCATGGTCGGCCATGGCATCGATCATACGATCGATGTGGGGCAGTGGAAAAGAATCTTTCGGACATGCTTTGTTCAAGTCCTTATAATCTACGCACATTCTAAGTTTGTTCCCTTTTTAGGAACTACAACTACGTTGGCTAGCAACTCGGGGTACTTTACCTCCCAAATAGATCCTATTTTAAGGAGTTTGGTTACCTCGTCCTTTATGAAAGCATGTTTTACTTCGGACTGAGGCCTCCTTTTTTGCTTTACCGCTTTGAACCTAGGATCGGTGCTTAGCCGATGCGTCGTGATCTCCCATGGAATCTCTGTCATATCTAAATGGGACCAAGCAAAGCAATCCATATTATCAATAAGAAATTGAATGAGTTTTTTTCTGAGTTCAGTCAATCCCGTTCCTAGGTATACATTTTTCTCGGTCATGTATTCAATCAAAATGTCCTGCTCCAGATCCTCGATAGTTGATTCGGTAGCATCATATTCTTCGGGAACGACGAGGGTTCGGGGAGTAAGGAAATCCTCATCTTCGTCTTAGATTACCTGTTGCTTCGATTATGTCGAGGCTGGAGGCGGTAATTGCTATTTGGCCTCCTATTTACCTCCGATGCTCGATTTCTCCGAGGTCGAAGGCTCTAGTATCGGTACCACCTCCTCGATCGTGAACATTTCTTTTGAGGCATGTTGCTTTCTGTAGACTATTTTCACTCCTTCCTCTATTGGGAACTTCATCATTTAGTGAAGAGTTGAAGGAAATGCCCTCATATTGTGTATCCATGGTCTCCCGAGGAGTGCGCTATATGTCATATCACCTTTGATGATATGGAACTTCATATCTTGTATGGTCCCCGCTATGTTTATTGGCAAGATAATCTCTCCCTTTGTTGTTTCGCTTGCCATGTTGAAGCCATTCAAGATCCGGGGCGCAGGTATAATCTAATCTTGTAGGCCGAGTTGTTCCATGACCCTCGATCTAATTATGTTTGCTGAGCTACCTGGATCCACTAAAACACATTTAATTTGAATTTTATTCAAAAGGATAGAGATTACTAGGGCGTCGTTGTGAGGCTGAGATATGCCTTCTACTTCTTCGTCACAGAATGATAAGACGTCCTCAGGCACATAACTCTGAGTCCGTTTTTCCTTGGTGATTGATACCTTGGTGCGCTTGAACACATGTCATTGAGGGACATCAACTCCGCCAATGATCATATGGATTACATGTTGTGGTTCTTCTTGTTCATTTTTCCTCGCATTTCTCTCGTAGGTGATTTTTAGCACGATCACTTAGGAATTCTCGAAGTTGGCCCTCGTTGAATAAACGAGCCACTTTTTCCCTTAGCTGTCTGCAATCTTCTGTTCGATGACCATGTGTTCCATGATACTTGCACATCAAATTCAGGTTCCTTTGAGAAGGATCAGAGTGTATTGGTCTGGGCCACTTGGTGTCTTTGATTCTTCTAATAACCAAGACAATCCTGATGCATCTATGCTAAAGTTGTATTCTGATAACCGAGGGGCCTCGGGCGGGCCGGTGTGCTTATCAAACCCACTTTTATTCTTGAGTCCCCGAGAACTTTGACTTCCATCGATGATCGCTCCGAGGAGTGTTGCTGTTCGAGTCGCTGTTCCTTCGATCGACATATTGCAAATATTGTTCTTTGTTGAATCTCTACTCCCGATCGGTGTCCCTCGGGGGCTTCGCTGCAAACTTGTTAGGATGATTGTACCCGAGGAGGCTCCCAACTGGTTGTCCTCGACCCTAATCTTTGACTGATAACGATTGTGCACATCTGACCATGTCATAACTGGATATTCCATCAAGTTCTGCTTCAACTGTCGAGACGCGACCGAGCTCCTTTCATTCAGACCCTGCATAAAGGCCTGTACTTCCCAGTCATCGGAGACCGGTGGTAATTCCATTCATTCCATATGAAACTGGGACACGAACTCCCTTAGCACCTCATCGTTCCTTTGCTTTATCTTGAAGACGTCCGATTTTCTTGTGGTTACCTTTATGGCCCCGGCGTGTGCTTTTACGAAGGTATCTGCTACCATAGCAAATGAATCAATAGATTTAGGAGCTAAGTTGTGATACCGAATCATGGCTCCCTTTGATAGTGTTTCCCCAAAAAATTCAACAAAACTGACTCGATTTCATCGTCATTCAAGTCATTTGCTTAGATCCCACAAGTGTATGAAGTTATATGCTCGTTAGGGTCGTTTGTCCCGTTATATTTGGGTATATCGGGCATGCAAAACTTGTTGGGAATGGGCATTGAAGCCGCGCTCGGGGGGAATGTTTTTTCTATGAACTTTTTGGCGTCTAGACCTTTCAAAACTGGAGGTGCCCCCGGTATCTAGTCTACCCAGGAGTTATAAGTTTCTACCTTCTTATCATTGTCTTCAATTTTCTTTTCTCTAGACTCGACCCTCTTAGTTAGTTCCTCGAGCATTCTCATAATCGTGGGGTCAGTCCTCGAGTATTTACTAGTGCAGGTTCAGTACGCCGAGTATTTACTGGTTCAGCTATGTTTGGAGTTCTATTCTGAATCTGAAGTTGAGCGATGGCGATTTGCTGAGCTTGCAGCATCTCGAATATCACTGGGAGACTGACTCCCCCTTCTTCCATTTTTGGTGTCCTTCGGCCGTCGGGCCAGGCTTCCCTGCATATATCTCCTTCTGGATCCGTGCCTAGATCTGCATTTAAAGCAATGTGTGAACTAACATCAACAGGTTCCATATTTGGCACTTCCCCTAGGTTTATCGGTGGTACACCGACTCCTGTGTTGCTATTTTTTCAAGACCTTCATTGTCTTGAATGAGTACGTTTTGTGAGCTAGACATGTTTCAGTCTGAGAATCAAAAAATTTTGACAAGAAAAAGTGTAAAAGCAACGTGTGTAATGAAAATTAGTAAAGAAATAATCATTGTTATCTTTATCCCCACGGTGGGCGCCAAACTGTTTACCTCGAAAATATGAGTAACAATTAAATTTGATCAGTGGTTTTAAAGATATGTGATTTAGTTCAATACCAATTAATGATCAAGAAATGTGAAGTAAAAATGAAAGATATAAGTGAATCAAACAATGTTACTTAGCAGTAGTGACCTCGAGCTTAGTGACCTCGAGTGGCTTAAGGCAGTGAGAACAATTAAGTATAAAAGCAAAGCAAGAACAATGAGGCTAAAGGACAATTCTGATGAACAGTAGGCAAAAAGTAAAGAGTATATTCTATGCTTAATGATTAAATGATGTTACAAATGATTGAGATCCCCTTTATATAATAGGGGAACCCTAAATAAGGAATATTTCTATTTACAGTAAGGAATATTCTTGGTACAGCTATCTAACCGCCTAGTACGGAATCGTACAATCCTATCCTGTGATTTGCGCCATGACTTTAAGGACGTGGCAGGAATCTAGCTCATTCTCGTACAAATTCATAACGGTACTATTTCGGGGTCGAGCATACTTGGCCCCGGTATTCTTCGAACTTCCATTCCAGAGCATTGCACTCTGTCTTCGAGCTCAAGCATGGTCCACTGGTATCGAACTCGACCTCCCCCGGACTTGGGCTTAGAACGGACCGTCGAGCCTTAAATCGGAGGTACATGATGTTGACCGTATACACAAGTGTTACTGAAATGTGTCAATCTTTTTGTTCTTCCATATTCATATCATATGTTAAGATCTATTAAATTCACATATCTTTTTCGAATGTGAAATGTTTATTATATTTAGGTATCATATTGATTTTTATGTTTAATTACTAAATTCGGTTAACCTTGAATATGTACATCAACGAAAAATTATTGTCAGACTGCTAAAAAAAATAACTATTATGTGTTACTAAGAAAATTCTCCCATAAGAATATTTTAATAGATAATATGTTTGTTAATTTTTTATATTTTTACTAAACATATATTTATTTAAAATATTTTTTACTAAACATATATTTATTTATAAAAAATTTAACAAAGTAAGATTGAAATAATATTTAAGTAACAAAAAAACAGAAAAATTCGAAAAACCCGATAAAACAGAACCAATCCAAACCGATATAGTTTGTTTGGTTTGGTTTTGATAAAAATCGAACTAACTCGGTCCACGTACACCCCTAACCACATTAAATTTTTAATTAAGAGATAGGGTGCAACTTGGGATTTTTTGTGGCGGTCCAAGATAATTAATTATATAATATACTACCATTATATTGTTAAGTACTTGACAAATATCATGAGTTTTAATCGTTACAAAGGATAATTGGTTATGTATATGTATATGATTGCCTGTTGAATTGCACATTGACTTCTGCATTCTTTTACAATTGATAAAGAATGAGGGGGTGCAAATTTTCTAAAAAGTAAGGTACTATATACGTACAATTATCCTATTAAAAGAATTGGCTGAAGTTGAAAAGAGGAGGAATAATTATAATTTCTGATGTACTCTTCCTGAAATATAAGAAAAAAATATTTATAAGCCAAAAAAAAAAGATAAAGATTTGTTTCACCAACGGCCAAATATGTTAAAAGCCCAAAAAAGATGAATACAAAAGATTGGGGGCAAAGATCACTTTTTAACTCGTGGTCTAAACTATTTATATTCGGTAACCGCAAAAGTTTATAAAATTTGTATATTTTTGACATATAACATATAAAAATGTATATTTACACAAAAAATATATATGGTTCAGCTGTTATTTTGAAAACGGCCGTATAATATCATTTTTCCAAAGATCTTCAACGGGGTGATCCACGTCCTTTGTCTCTTTAACATTCTTACTTGATTTTTCGTCATGGTTAAAGTAACTTAATATCATTGTTAACTTCATATATGTTGATGTGAGATATGCACTTTAAGTCGAGGGTCTATCAGAAATAGTTTTTCTATTTCTTCAAAGTTGGAGTAAAGTCCACATAGAAATTATCGTTCCTAGACTCGATTACACTAGATTTATTGTTTTCAGAGGTGATGTTACATGCACTCTAGCTTATGTCAATGAATTATGACTTTTTTTATTCTTATTGCTAGACTTTAATTTACTCATGAGATTGTAATACTAACTCATTGATTTTAATGTTTTAATTTATCTGCCCTATTCTATGTTTGCCACTGACTTGTTTTTACAATTAATTCTCTAGCAATCTCAGTTAGTTGAGCCACCCATTTTGTAGTGATTTGACGGTACTAGGTGATTATTAGTTATTTAAGGGAATTTATTAGATATAGGACAGATTTGTCTACCCTATACTCCTTGATTTAATGCTAACAAGTCTTATCATGGAGTTTGATTATTATCATTTCCCACTTTTTGAAGCAAAACATTCCACGTTCCTTAAGTTGAAGTTTGTGCTTGAAAGTCAAAGCATGAAAGTGACGGTAGAAATTAAGCTAAAACTACATTAACATAATTAGTAGCAGATCCAAGAAAATAATTAGGGATTCAAAAAACACTATACTAAAAGTTTTCTTTGTATATGTATTTACCTTTAAAAATTGGATAACAATTAAACTTATAATGTGGTTTTAAGGATATACGATTTCACCTGATATCAATTGATGAATATGAAGATTAGTAATAGAAATTATTGAATACCCTCGAACTGATTGGTGTAAGAACGATTAAAAATATAAGCAAGCTAATGAACAAGAATATAAATTAAAGAGAGAGTGTTTTATTGCTTTGATATGTCCGAATCTCAGTCCTTTACAAATGATTGTAACTCCTCTTTATATAGTAAAGGAATCCTAATTATGATATAACTCTAATTACAGAAGAAAATCCCATGATTAGCTAATTAACCGTCCTTGATTTGATCCGTTCTGAGATTTCTGCCATGATCTTCGACCAGTCACGGATATCTCGCCTTTATGTTATTATGCTATCTTCGAGTCTCATTTGGTCTCAATCACTACTGGCCTCGATCTTGACAGGTACCTCGATTCTCGAACTCGATACCTTGTCCTCGTGTCTTGGTCCGATCTATTACGGGATCTATCTTCGATCCTTCACACTAACCTCGATAAATCAGTAAAATAAGGTGAGCCTGATTTTAACCGTATACAATATAAAATATTCGACAAGTTTTATGTGTGTATATATATATCAATGCGGGGATTAAACTATTTTTTAAGAGATAAAAATACCCTTAAAATAAGTAGTTCTTTGAGAACAATAATAACTTTATTATTAGTTATTGCGTAATAATCATTGCATATTAATTACTGCATAAGTAATCCGTTCATTACTAATCATCATATAAGTAATTCTTATATTACTAATTTTTATATTATTAATTCATGCATTACTGTTTAAAATCTTTTTGCCAGAGATTAAACCCTCAATAATAGATCTTTTTTTTAAAAAAATTAACATCATGCAACTTCGAGCTTGTTGATTTAAGATTAGTACAGAAAAGAAATTAATTGTTAAACATTAATCATGTAGCACAAATGTTTTCCAAATAGCCATTAAGATAGAAGTGGTCACTCGCTAAGCTTTCACAAAGAATAATAAAATCCCATTTAGAAACATCCACTTGTGCCAAACTAACCATTAATTGCATGCTCTAACCATGTGCTCACATGACATGGCCAAGCAATTTACAAATTTATTTTTCGGCTAAAATAATAAAAAAGAAAATATGGTTAATTGTTTAATATATAAACTGTACCAAAAAACACAAGGTGCCAAGAATTTGGCATGTTAATCTTATTGCACTTATTAATATGCTCCTTTTAGGGTTGTATTGATTCCCAAATGCTACCGTCTTAAGAGTGAGAGGAAGAGCGTGAAGCCTCGATACGGTGGCGGCTGCGGAAGGAATTCAAAGAATCCTATTCATTAAAAAATTATATTGTGTAAATAAGATAAAAATAATTTTCTTATATACGGGACAGGTGCTATATATTATATAAAAGTTCAGACAAACTCAATAATTTTTGCTTATATCTTATATTTGTATTGAATATTGATTAAATATGTATAAATATTTAGTTACCTATGCAGTAACTCAAACGAGCTATGAATTAGTCATGACAAATTTTCCTAATTTTTAAACTTTACCTTTGATAAAATAACTAGACGGGCTATGAGTTCAAAGAAAAATTTTCCTAAATTTAAAACTCTGTCTCTGATTCAATTTGTGTATATATAAACTTGGCATAATAAACTGTAATTCAAAATTTACAGTCACAGCTATAATTAGATCTTCAGTGCTTGGGATTATAAAGTCCAGATCCCCTGAGAACTTAATTAATAATATGTTTGGCCAAGCTTTTGGGAGGTCAAAGATAATTTTTTTTGTCCAAAAAAATACTTTTTTAAAATTAGACGTGTTTGGCCAACACGAAAAAGTATTTTTGAGCAGCAGGAAAAGCAATTATTCTACTTTTGTGAAGAAACTATAAATTCTAGATTTTTCCTAATTTGGCATTCAAAAGTACTTTTAGAAAAATCGGTCAAGCATAATTTGCTTATCAAATACTGCAAAAAGCATATCTCAAATGAAATGGCCAAACAAAAATTGTTACTTTCCAAAATTACTTTTTCGAAAAGTAATTTTTAAACTAAGTAATTTTTGACAACTCGGTCAAACAAGCTCTAAGTCAAGATCACTTTTCATAATTTGGCTAAGTGTAGGAGCGGGCGGAGCCATGGGATGTAACAGGGTTCATCCGAACCCCTTGTGCTGAAAAACTATGTTATATATATAAGATCAAAATTATTATTTATTATACATAGTGGATACGAAACTCATTTTAAGTTGTGCATGTCCATCAATTATTAGAGCTGTACTTGATTTAATGATGAAGTACATGTGACCTAATTATTTGGAAAATGAGTTACTACTACGACAACAACAATAACAACCCAGTATAATCTCATTTAGTGGGGTCTGGGGAGGGTAGTGTGTACGCAGACCTTACCCCTACTCTGGGGTAGAGAGGCTGTTTCCAAATAGGACCCCGGCATTCTTCCCTCCAAGAACATCCCACCTTGCTCTTGGGGAGACTCGAACTCACAACCTCTTGGTTGGAAGTGGAGTTACTACTACGACATTAAGTATAATTATGCCCCAATGAAAAGGAATATTCATCATAATGAGAAAGGGAGAGTACTCTTTCAATTGGAAGAATATCCACCTGAAAAGCCATATATACTTTCATCTCTTAACTATGAGTTGCACATTCATAATTAAATTAAATTTTATTTTTCCACAATATAGCCATATGGGGTTTGAGAGTCGTGTTTAAGAGAAGAACTTTACGGGACAAGTGTTAGCGTGTCACTTGTGTTTGCCTTTTTGTGAGGTTGTTCTCTCGATATTTTGTACACCCTTCATATAGTGGATTGTTCATCTCCGCTATGGATATAGGTCTGTTGACCGAACTATGTTAAATATTTGTGTCTCTTTTGGTATATTTCTCTTTTGTTGTCGGACTTATCGTCGTTCAAGGTTTTCTTTGCTAGATTCCGCATGACACCTGATTTTTTCGGTCCTAACAAAGTTTCCTCTCCTTTTATTCAAGTATATGATGTGTCAGCTTCACGATTTCGATTTTTAATTTTTTTTTTTAAAAAAAAAATTAACGGTTTACTTTGAAGCAGAAAATTGCAAGAATTAGCTAAGCCATGACACTCATAGCACATTTAATTTGCTAAATTCCTTTTATTTGTAGTGGGGTATGAAAACATGTTTCATGTGATCAAACTTCAGTATTTTTATTATGTAACTACAGAATGCACAACTAAAATCTAGTGCAAGTGATTTATTTTCTAATGCTTTGGCTCTAACAAAGCTTTCACAACACTACCAAAAACTTTAAGAAACTTTCATAATTTGTATAATTAATAGGCATTCACTTCTCGTGGTGGTGAGGCGTTTTTGACACGGGGAAGGACATAAAATCTTACCTCCATCATCTGATGAGGATCAATCTAGTCGAGTCTCGCTAAATCCTTGAGCTTTAATACATTATGTTTAAACTTTTAACTAAGTTTTGGAGTGAGACTAGACTTGAGAGTTGAGATTATATTCACCGTATGAAAAAGACAACAAAGTTTTAAATACAAAATGAGTAAAAGAACAGATATTTCTAATTTTTCAATGTAAAGATAATTTAGAAACAGAGTTGGATAAATGTTTTATTTCTTAATTTGACAGATAAAATAAAATAAAAAGGGCCACCATTTAATTATTCTCTTCATGGAAAAATTAAAGGAGTGGTATTATATACAAAACATACCACGTTTAGCGGCAAATTAAAAACTTGGAATAGTCTGGATAGAAGTGCAATTATCGCATCCACTTTCACCCATATACTTCCTCGGTTTCTATTTATGTGATGTATAATTTAATGAATTTTTTTTATAGCCTCCATATTAAGATCACAAATTTAAAAGTTTTTTTTTTTTTCTCAAACTTCATACGAGTCAAATTACATTACATGAATTAAAATAGAGGGAGTCAATGGCCGAGCCATCTTATCCCATTTGTCCGAAAAACACTGTGTAGCCAGGTTAAAAATTATAATGACATATTATTACATATGTTGGTTCTCCTTGATTTCTTCGTAATATTTTGGCATGCCTTAGTAAAAATCACGACTCTAGCACTGAAAGGAGTACTACTTTTAATAACTAGTCCAACTACTTCAAATCGCAGAAAGCATAACAAACTATTCCATTGATCATAGTTTTGCAGATTGCAATCATCGTTCTCAGAATGATTAGATGGAAGAGCCATAATCATTTCTCACAATATTACAAAAAAAGTATAGAAAATGAAGGCTCAAGTACAATATATGTCCTTTCTTTTGTAGCTTAATCTCAACTTGATTTCGAAACAACAATGAGACCACCACCACTACAAAAAAAAAAAAAAAAAAAAAAAAAAAAAAAAAAAAAATTAGCTACGAAACGTTGTTGCTAATCTGTCGCTAAAATGCTCGTAGCTAGCAGAATATTTTGATAATCCGTCGCTAATCGGATTTTTCTGTTTAGCTACAGAATTTGTTTGTCGTTAAAACCTGATTTTCCCTAAAACTATATGGGCCCTTTTAGAATATGATTGTATAATTTTTGTTCTTTCCTGAAAAGGTTAGTTTGCACTCTGTACAGAAAGAGAAGAAAAAATCATTGAAATATATGAAACATTGTCCTAGCTGCTAGATTTCTTATTCCTTTTAACCGTTTTCTTGTTTATGAATACTTAAACCATATATATTGTAAATGTAATATTGCTACTAAAGGATATTTACAGGTTTCTCTTTTGCGTAAGCGAATCATCTGCAACAACCTGACTCGAATTACTGATCGTTGGTAATCCTCACACAGCGGATAGACACTTTTTTGTTTTCACAACCTAGCTATCCCTAATTAATGATGCAAAAACCAAACCTAATCGTTCTCTCTGTAGTGGTGTTTATATAGACTTCAGGGTTAGACCTAATGGGCCGACTAATAAGCTAGCACCCCTTATGAGTGTATCAGGCTCAGAAAACTATTTTTTTTTTGCTCAAACGGTCATATTAGCATGATATCAGAAAAATATAAAATCTACTTTTTTTAAAAATTCTTTCGGTCCCAAGTAAACTTGTTTTATTTTTCTAATTGATCTGGCTAATTAAAGAGGAAAGTAAATTTGCCAATTATTATTTCTTGCATGAACTTCAGTACTTCACATGTTATCGGTGTGGCTTTGCTGTAGGCTTCAAGTCAAAGACAAGTTGCAATACTCACTAAATACATATATAACCAATAAAATAAAATAAAAAGACATTCATTTACGTTTTTCCCTCTCTCTGTACCCACTTGTACGTGGGATCTTTCATGTTTTTCCACATATAAATAACTAGGTATCAATCAACTAGTCTTTCAATTTACTACGTGAGTGGCTCGACTAATTAACACGGCTGCTAATTAAAGTGTTAAATTTACCATATATAAATTCAACTATGTGTTGAAGTGCACTTCACTATATTTTTCGGTCATTGATATAGAGTGATGCTGATATAATTAACGTTAGCAAATTATCTCGTATTTTTCTTCGATTTGACTTAATGGAGCTAAGTGTAGACTAATGGACTATGAACCAGCTAGGTTGAAATCTTAATAGTAAATCCCACGTGTCAGAATACCTCAAAATTTATTCAAGTTTACCCCTCTAATAATTTTGACTATTATTTTATAATTACCCGAAATACTTCGATTTAAATTTATCTTTTATTTTTTTAAGCTAATTTTGGACCCTAAATTAAAATCCATATTAACTGATAAATCAACAGCCATAATATAATACTATAGATTAATTTGGACATAGGAAATTAACACTGCAGCCGAAATCTTAAGTTATACACTCTTTTGAAAAACTTATATGTGACAAATGTAACATAAGTTGTCTTGAAATTCTTAGTTTTCGTGACAAATGTACGTTAAACAAATAATCACCAGATATTTTTATTGTTCACCTATAAGACTATAGGCCGGTGAACTTTGCCTATAATTGATAATTGAGATATTGTTAATTATAGATTTATAAGATTAACCTTATCCACATGTTAATTAGTCGCATAACACATGCTCCTGTTTCCTCTGATTATAACATCAGATTTCAGTTTGTGATACTGATTCGACATTAATAAATTATTCTATAATCAACAGTTTAAAAAACTTACGGCGACTCATAAATAATTAAATACAGAAATACCTAGTAAAGAAATTACAGAGTCATGGTGCTATGGTATTCTGCCAAAATTATGATGCGGCGGAGGAAAGTATTTAGATAAGCGTTTGGATATAAATCGGATGATATTTGAAAAAATGTAATAATATTTGAAGTTAAGTTGAAAATAGGTATTTAGAAGTTGAAATTCTTATTAATTTGGTTGTTAATATTTATAAATACAAAACTCCAACATTTGAAATACAGATGAAATATTGAAAAACTTATTTGTAGAGTATTTTAAATAAAATTATATTTTTGTTGCAAATTGTAAATTAATATACTATTTTAAAAAAAAAGGACAGTCTATTGCACTAAACTCCCGCTATGTGCGGGTTCCGGGGAAGGGCCGGACCACAAAGGTCTATTGTATGCAGTTTTACCTTATTTCTGCAAAAGGTGTTTCGACGGCTCGAACCCGTGACCTCCTGGTCACATGGCAGCAACTTACCAGTTAATATAACTAACTTTCAAAAAAAATAAAAAATTCAACTTTAAATGCTTTTTTTTCAATATAATAAAATATCGTCCAAAACCCTATTACTGGGAACTTGGAAACAAGACAAGATTGAGAAACATTGACAGGAATATATAGCAGAGCCAATAGTCTGTCCCCAAAAAGTTGACAATAAATAGAATTTCCAATAAACTCTCACCTAAAATGGATTTTAGTTCTTTGTCAAAGACAGAAACATGTGGTTTAGATCATTCTAAATAGTTGACCTTTCCCCTATTGGCAAATAATTAGAGACAATCAATATTGTGGCCATCGTAATACATAAATTCAGAAATATGACTTATATTATGAGCAACGTTGGTCTTTTGCATGTCACAGAATTCAACGTTCACTATTATGCATGGAACACAAATAATTATTTCTTTAATTTAGAAATACCTTATAAAAAGGAAAGAAAAAAATACAGATTATATTATACATATACTATTATATATTTGTCTATTAGTTTTAGTTTAAGCAGTTAAAAAAGCGACTATTTAAGTTAATTCTTTTTTTAAATACCAGATGACTAAACAAACAAAAAAAATAAGTGGGATTGAGAAAAAGAGTAGAATGTATATTCACGGATTCATGAGAAAACGTGATGGGGATTAACTGTTGTGTTATTTAATTAACCGGAAGACACTTGTTAAGATTACTGATTAAACGTTAATTTAAATTGAAAAAGTGCTATGAGTGATCAGAATGATAATGAACCCTTGCAGTAATCAAGTTAAACATATAGTAATAATTAAAATTAAAAGACACTTTCGAGCTTGTCCAATTGACCATCTAATTGAACGTGGCATATATATAGAACTAACGCACCGTTGAATTTTAATCAGGATAAATTTAACTATTAAAAGAGCTAGAAGTGATTAAGCTAATGACAACTACATTGTTAATCTCCAGCTTACGTTTAATAAAATTAGTAACGTGCAACTATTTTCTATGTGGCAACTGTCAAGACATTATTTTTGTTTAATACTTAATTCTTTTTACATTTTTAGGTAGAATGTCTTAATTAATTTCGTAGTCTTAGAATTCTCGTAAACTAATCCATATGATATCAAAATGTACATGTGTTAGATTTTGAAATGTTTTGGTGGAAGTGTAGATTTGTTTCAGTTTACTATCTCTTGGTTCCTTTAAGGATACACTTATGTCATGTCTCATACTCCAAGTACAAGAAAAGCAATTTATATATCAAATAAGAAAAGGAATGTGACAACCCAAAATGACTTATTTTTTGAGTAATTTGACTATATATATATAGTTATTTATTTGAACTCATAATATTGTGATTCAAATAGTGATGTCTTTACCACTAAATTGTCATCGCGAAGAGACCACATATATATGGTTGAATATGTCAAATTATGGAGAAAATGATCTGGCCATTTATAATTTGAATAGAAAAAAATGACCTTTTCAGATCTCTTGTGTGTTACTTTTAGATCTCTTATATGTAAAAATAAAGATCTCTTATATAATAAAAAAATATTAAACTATAAAGGATTACAAAATCAATTATTTTGATTCAAGTTACGGATAAGATTAGCAAATGGCTTGTTCCCAATGAGCTGACAATTAATATTTCTTTTTTCTTTTTTTAAAGAAATGGGCTGACATTTTAAGAGTTACCTAAAATGAATTTTGGTTTGAGTCAAAACTCAAAAGACAGAAACATGTGGTTTAGATCATTCTAAATAGTTGACCTTTCCTCTAATGGAGACAGTCACTGTGGCAATCTTAACTTAACGCATTAAGTCAGAGCCGTTTGACTTTAATTTATTATGAGCAAATTAATTTTAGTCATTTGCATGTCCTAGCAGATCAAATAATTCTGCCATTTTCGAAGTAAAAGTCAAGAAAAGATTAATACACTATATCCCCCATTCAGATGTGGAAACAACAAATACTACAACTACTTAGTATTAGTTATTCCTGTTCAGATCTATATGCAATATATCTATTTATTAGTTTTTAACTTTTATTTTTTATTTATATTGTTATCTGTTTTTGGCCAAAAAGGAACTAGAGAGACTAAAAGCCGAGAGTGGTTATTCGATATATTATTATATTTATTAGGTTAGATAAGGACGCAAATAAATAGAAAAATATATAATTACTACTGCATGGCTTATTATTAAAGTGGAGAAATCATTATGCTTTGAGTTGGCCACCTTCCAAGCATTTGGATGCACACACTCACAAAGTGCATTAATTTATCTTTTTGAATAAGTAAAGGTTTGTTTAAGTAGCTGCATGTCCATAATTCATTAGAACTATATTGACATATTGGCGTTAATGATTGAATTAATCATGTGAATAAGAGTGTTCCAAGTTGAATACAGTCAGGCCCAGATAAAAGGAAGGAATATGATTAAAGTACATACCCTGAATATAGTATTCTTTTCTTTTTTTACATAAATATTTCAGCGATTAGCGATCTTGGTCTTAAAAATCTGTCTTCAGATGATCATGAAGTTACTCCGTGCCTTTACTTTTAATACAATAACAACTACGTCTCAATCTCAAACAAGTTTGGAGAACTAACAAGTTTTATGTTGGTTGACAACTTACCACGACGACTTTCTTCTTTTATTCGAACTTGAAACCGGTAATATAAGCAAGCTCCCACCGGCAGAGTTGCCTTTACTTATAAATAAAAGCCATATTCTCATCTTAATCTCTTAGTTGCCCATTAATAATCAGAGCGAGGGAGAACATATTAAAATGCTTCATGCATGTCTTCGCCACTACAAATTGAAATCATAAGCATGAAAAGTTCCTTCTCCTTTTAGTGTTGTTTGATCTGTCAACTTCACAGTTTTAAATAGAAAACTGAAAGAACTAGCTAAACAATGACGCAGATCAGACCTCATTAATTAGATTCCTTTATATTCCCCAATGTAGTATGAAAATAATATGTTCCATATGATCAAGCTCGAAATTTTTTGTTTAATGGAAGTGATTTATTTGTCAAATGTAATGTAGCTATTCTGCTTTGACTCTAACTCAGCTTTAACAGATCTACTAAAAACAAGTTTCACAAACTTTTTTTTTCAACATCCGCCGAACCATTGTCCAAATGCCTACAAAGATAATTGGTTACACTCCAAATTAAATGAAGTCAAGCGTTTGACTAAAAAAAACAGGATCCAGAAAAGCCTTCCCAATTTATTTGACAAGATGAGAAAGGAATCTTCAATCTGCTTCAATAATTTTCTCTTGTTCTTTGTTTTTAATGAGAAAAATAAGAACTTTATCATATGCAATATAGAGTTGCTCTAAACAACCAATTCAAAAGTAAAACCTTAGTCAATTGATGCACAATCGGGTAAGTCTTACTGAGAGCTACATTTTAATTTACACAAAAAAATTGAAGAACCCATCTTCAAGACTTGAGAATGAGATAAAACTCCAAACTCGAAGAGATCATTGAACCATGAATGCTCTGGTATAGAGTTGATTACTTGTTCAGTAATCAATCGTGACTCTGAAGTGAACCATCATCTAAATTAAAGTCCTTCCACCAATAATATATTTGAATCACATATTAGACAACTTTGGTAAGTTACTAGAATGTTAATCCGATTGCTACTTCTTGAATTTGAGATATACCTTCAGTCTCTTCTATTTTTTATTCTCTCTTCAATCGATTGAAGTTGTAATCACTGCCAGCACTCAAGTGCGTAGCTTAAACTAAGTACCATACGAAGTATATGGCAAAGTGCACTTTCTAAAAAGTTATGGATGACAAAGCTTAAGGATATAGCAAAATGCACTTTCTAAAAAGATATATGGATGAAAAAACTTTGAAAGAGGTCTTGTTTCCCTCAAGTCTCTATTTTCCTCTTTTTTTCCAGAAGAACATTTGTCCTTTGAGCTTTGAAACTATCAGTTATAGGACTCAAAAATGAAAACCACCCACAACCAAAAATTTAAAGCTCTTACTTAGTCCCTAAACATATGCTGATTGTTGGTACTTTTAACAAGTCTGAAAAAATATAAAGCTCTTACACAAATTACATTTTATTTTTACTAATAGAGTGAAAAAAATTGTACGGGTATGAACATATGTAATGTATCTGAAATTTTCATTATTAGGAAGGTGAACACTATTTCAACACAAAATCACAAACTAAAAACTAAAGGTAAGATATTCATTATCTACACATAGCCCTTATGTCTATATATTTCCATCAACATGTACTCTCTGTGCTCTGTGGAACACCGAATAATTACATAATATAAAAAGCCTCTTAATTCAACTAATTACTTTACACGTTAGCACTTGATGGCGTAAACTAGGTATGTCAATGGCTCGGGTAGATCTTGTACATGGTATGTACAGGTCTATGCCTAATGTAATTTCTCTAAGCTCAACACAACCCATTAATTCTATGAGCGATAGTGTGAGCAGCCTGCTCCTTCACTAATGATACTTATACAACTTCGAGAAGTCAATACGAAACTAACACAAAGAGTAACAGTTTACATCTTTGAGAAATCGCCGCAAAAGGAGATAGGAAAGAAGAAAAAGCTCAATTTAAGGCAACAATTAAAGTAATCTGGTTATCCAAGATCCATTCTTCTGCATTTCTTTCATCTTCTAACAAAACTGGCAAACATTTGGAGCTTACTTATGAATTCTAAAAGATTTAAATAGCTTACAGAATGTATGAAGTTAAAATAAACTTACATTCAAGGGCTTAAAGAGGAACTGACCCATAGAAAACTACCTCTGCTGGCCCCGTCATGTAGATATGGTTGTCTTTCTCACTCCACTCAATATCCAGAGGCCCGCCAGGCAAATCAACAGTACACCGCTGTTACCAGAATGGGAAAGGGCAATGATCAAAAAGGAGTAATCAATAACGAAAATAAATATATGGGACAGACACAGATAGACATACTTGACATGATTTTCGTTTTTACAACATTAACCTATAAAGGTTATCAACTTCTTACCCTTGCAGCACGATCCTCGAGCACTGCTGCAACAACAACGGCACAAGCTCCTGTCCCACAGGCTAGTGTCGCACCTATACTCGTCAAGGTTAAATATAAAGTTATATTTCATAGATAACTTGGCCTATCTAATACATCAAATATTTGTGGGTTAAAGTTATTTGTGTTCAGAAAACAAACCTGCACCACGCTCCCAGACACGCATCTTAAGGTGTGTTGGGGAGAAGACTTGTACAAATTCTGCAAATCAAACAAATATGTCATATTTAAATAAAATTGCAGGGAAAATTCTGATCAAACGGTCATAACGTGCACGTAATATTACTTGAGAAAATTCTGATCAAACGGTCATAAAGCTACAGTGCACTCTCAATTTGGGAGCTACATCTTGAACATAAATGACAAACTTGAAAATTACTTGAGTTCATTTCCACTTAATGTGCAGATCCCACCCAAGAAAGTGCTAACAGAAACGGATGATGCATGCAGAATGACAACTACTCAGTCACTTTAGATCGTAAATGATAATCGAGTTCAATAACCATGAATGGCTTGCCAAAGTAGTACAGAGAACCAAACTGATTAACCAAAAACAGAATCTCAGGTATTTTTGCTTGCATTCAATCTTCATTTCTTTCCAATGCCACATTATACACGAGAAACCAATTCTGCTACATTTAGTTAAAAGGAGAAGAACAATAATGTTAAAAAACCAGGGTCCATAACCCCTAGATTTAGGAGATTCCAAATGAAAAATCGTGCTAATACAACCGAGATAGAGATGAGATAGAGACACCAAAATTTCTTGTTATGAGGTTCAAAATCTTTTTGTAACGAGAAAATAATAAGGATGTTGTGAAGATCATACTCCTGCATCGTTAAAACGATTAAAGTTCCCAAACTGATAGATTTAAACTGACCTGTGTTAGTGCGGGCAGGGAACATCACATGATGTTCAAACTTTGGACCAATGTCTGCTAAATTCAATTCATCTACTTGCAAATCCTGTTGTATGATAAGCAGTAAAATGGAAAGCAATCAAGCCTGGTAAATGAGAGGGAGACGCAAGATTGTGAATTGTTTCTGTTTTCTATTTCTGCACATGCAGAAGCATACTGTCAATTAACGAAATAATATATCAGGTAATCTAAATTCTTAGAATAGGAAAATGATATGACTAGTTTTCATGGGGGGGGGGGGGGGGTGAAATTAATATCCAAAGAATATTTACTTCGGTTCGGCTAAAGAAAATAACAAAACAATTGACTTGATTTCTTAGATAAAACATGAGATGTCTAAGAAGCTGATTTACAGAGTGAAAAGCTTGGTACAATGTTTAGCGCAACAATCTTCAGTTGGTCTTTTCATAGAATACTAATAATAATTAGCCAACTCCTACAATTTACTTTCACTTGGTATATCCTTGTATATACTAACAAGGATCCAAACTCACCGGGTAAATCATACTATAACTTTACGAATAACCGTAATCCTCCGAGTTCATATGGATCAACTACGACACGTTCTAACGTAAAAGATATGGGTTTTTACAAGAAGATTCCTCGGGCAGCACTGTTTGAATGGATGCTAGAAGAGAAGTGGAAGATCAAACCTCAAGACCAAGAAGAAAAGAAAGAAAGTCACTAAAGAAAAATCTCTATTGAAGTAGTTCATATAAGCAGATTCCATCCCGAAGATCTGATACAAACCTGGCCATTCATTTAGTCCCATTTTTTGTCGGCTGAGCTTCGTTTTACTGGTACACATTTACTACTTGGCACACTTTTCTTAAATGAGTTCACATTTGATCTAACATACTGATGTTTTAGGAGGCAGTAATTGATGATAAATAATTTCATATAACATATATTTTTGTTGTTAGCGGAGGAAATTAAATGGAGTTGAATTACTGATTTGTTTAGTGAAATGAACTTCTTGTCAACTGCACTCGGAAAATGGGGTCATTTGTGTTTTGATAATTCGTGAGTTATCACAGGCCACCATTTGTATTTTGAACTACATGGTTATCTATCCTCTATTGCGGTTGTGTGGATATCGTTGCAAGCTTGTCTTGGAGAAATTGACATCTTCATATGGATAGGCTTTTGGTGAGGATATCAGCAATTTGATCTATAAGGATACCAGAAAATTTTACTTATAACAACTTATGAAATCAATGGTATTACTATCAGCCTTTGGTCCACACAAATGGTACCAAATAGAATTATTTCAAAGAAGAATACCTGGCTTTGTTCTGTACCAAAAGTGACACAATGAGGATTTCCCATGCTGACACAGGTCACGTTCCATGCACTTCCATCAACATCTAGTCTTGCTTTAACAACAGATTGATCTCTATTAGGCGGTAGTTTCGTGGGCACATCTGATGCCTTCAGAATGGGTTCACCCATGTCAACCCTAACCTGAAACAAGAAGCAAATATTAAATCTGAACAAAAAGGCAAACCACATGATTGCTTTACTATTTAATGCAAAATAATCTGAAATATCTTCAAAGGAAGAATAAAACATCAGTACTGAAAGCTTATAGTGTGCAGTCGTTCCTACAATCAGTTAATCAACTATCCCCAAACTAGTTGGGTCAGCTATGTGATCTTACGCATCCGATCTGCTCAGCACAATAGTGCCTTAGCCTAGTTAAATTGGCTGAAAAAAATGAATTTACCTTTCCATCTTCTTGAATCTCAGGAACAATAAGTCCAGCCCCTGTATGTATGGTGAAACTACAAGTTTAAAAAGACATGATTGTCAATCAGAATCCACACCATATAAGAAAACCATATTCATCAGATGCAATCAAATGCCATTATCAAATTTAGGCATATAACAGGATAAGTGAGCTATAACAATCACACTGACAATTAATTCAATCAATCCTATCAGTCATCAGAATCTGATTGAGCACACTGAAAACAAGATGCAATCAATCTTATCACTTTTTCTTATAACTGTGGTGTCCGAGCCAGCTTGCGCGAACCTCGACTAGTTCCAAGGGATACCTGCTACCTCCCACCATCATAGGTACCAGGTAACTCTCTCCACCAAAGCTTGGAAAGATGGGAAGATGAAATCACCCCGTGTTTTGCTCCGTTAGGATTTGAACCTAAAACCAGATAGTTCTCAACCCACTTCCTCGACCACTAGGCCAAATGCTTGGGTGCTTTATCGCTTTTAATTTATGCAGAAACTTGTTAGGGATCGTGGTCATATTTATGCAACTGGTAAAATTACAGCTTCCCAGAGATACATTTATTTTCTGACTATGGACAGACGCATCAACCATCCAAGCCACTAGAATATATTCAGGTATACAGTCATTGAGGCATTAACCGAAATATCATCTGGTGTTCAGGAGTTTTACATACAGCATTGATGATACTACTTCAATAGACAAGTACCGCAAATATTCTATTAATAGTAAACCTTAAACAGAAGAATAATTTTTGAAAATTTTCCATAATAGCTTTCAGAATCCCAAAATCTGAAGTATAACATAGCGATAATATCGTGATACATAACAGATATGATGTCAACATAAGAAATACGCTCACATGTATTCTCACCAAAACCCAAGAGAATATGTAAAGACAGTAGAAATTGTGCACTAAGCAACAAGTAGAGATTCATACGATGACCATGGTACAATCACTACCTCTCTCTAGCATCAGCTCTAGGCATGGTTTAGCTAACATGACTAGGTTTTATTGGTCATTGGTGACCAATAAACCTTTACTTTCTCCTCGTCAGCTTACTTAATGGGCCCGATAATATTTCACAGTTCCCTTTGACAGTGAACAACGACCAAGAAGAAAAAGTGAAACCATCACTTTCTAATATAACTATTGCACATAAAGAATATCTGCTTCAATCACCCAATCGGCTCTTGTTTCGAAGTTTGTTAAAAGTCCATGATGTCACCCTCCCACCGTGTCAAAGCCTGATTGTCACATACCCATATCTCATAGGGTAACCAGGTTTCTGAGCCTAAAATCATGACTAACTAGAACGATCCCACCACCCCATCCATTCAAAGCCTCACCAAGTGAGTCAATTGTCTCAATATCCAGATGGCTGGTTGGCTCATCTAACAGAAGCATGTGAGGTTGCCTATAAGCCAACCAAGCAAAAATCACCCGACAAGTTGACCATCTGACAAACTCTTTGTGAGGATTACTAGAGCTTTACCTGTGAGGCCAAACTTCTCAATTGCAGCCCTCATCCTCTCTTCCTATTTCCCAGGATGCTCCTTCATCTTGTACTAAAGAGCTGACATTTCCATGTCTAGCATCTCAGCCTAGTACAGGTGTACTGCGCAATTTTAAGGTGATTATGCTGCGTAACCATTTCATCAGTGGGGAATAAGTCCCCTATCATCAGCTTAAGCAGTGTGCTCTTTCCAGCTCCATTAGGCCCCACTAGTGCTATCCTGGAATCAAGATCTACACCAAAATCAAGGTTCTTGTAGATGAGGTTATCAGGTCATGGTTTTCGAGTTTCCTTATGGTCTAGCTAACATGAATAGGTCTACCCCTGTTTCTAGAACCAAATAAGCAAGTTTAAAGAAGCTTCAATTTCACCGGGAGTTTTCAATACAAAGAAACAAGTAAAAGAAAGTAATTTCTAAAACATAAACCAGGAAATATTTGGCAAATATACAAGGCTCAATAAAATAGATTACTGTACATATAGAAAGAAATAGAATGTAGAGACCTTCGCTTTCCACGGGAGTTCTCAAGCTCAGCTATAAATTTGGCAAGGCATCGAATTCCATTGCCACACATCTGTATTTACAAAAAGGATATACTGTTAACAAGCACAAATTTCAACTCAAATGGAGTGAAAGAAATAAAAAAAAAAACTAAACAAAAAGGCACTTTTTGTTGCTGTGGTGTAGATGAAGATAAGAATGGTGTATCATGCTTCCTTTCATTCTATATCACAGAACGGAAAGGAAAAGAACATGGACAAAGAAGGAATGACCTAACTACATATCCAAGTGATTTTCTGCTTCATGAAAATAAAGTCACTCAATTATGTTTATATACTCCATCAGAAAAGGGTCATATTTTGCCGCAAACAGAATCTTCCAATCTTTTAAAATCTTTTTCTTTTCACTTGCCAAACAAAGAAAGCGATACTGGAAAGAAACACAGGCTGAATCCAAGTTCTCATAAGATGAACAATGAAATGGACAGAAGACCAGATTCAACACAGATGTGTATATAATGTCTTAGAAATCACGGCAAGAATTGAGGAACAAACCAAAGTAAAGTTGAACAATAACATGCATACAAGGCACTATTGCAGGTTTTATCTTCCAGTATGAGCTTAGGAAAAGAAAATGTAACAAAACAACTTCCACAATTGCCTTCTGAACAACTATTTCTCCTTCAGAAAATAGCCACATGCTGCAGGTATGATACACATGAGTAAGACAAGAATCATGAGCTAATACCCAGCAAAAGCAAGAGACTTTAAAAAGAGTGTTTGATCTCCAGATTAAATTCCAAGACCTTTAGGAAAAAAATCAAAAACATGCTTTTTCTCTACTAAAAATTTTGTAATAAGATCGTACAGTAAATCTGCCATTTTCGTTGATCTATTTACATCCTGTCCTCCTCTGTTAACTTAAATCCCTGATGCACATCCTTTAGCAGGTCATACAGCCTATCTGTTTCCGGTAAAAACAGTCTCTTCTTATTCTCAAACCAACCATTTCTGTTATGACTTGAGTTTTTGTGGTTTCACTTTTATTTGACATACTGAGTAAATCAGGATATCTAACTTCAAGTGGAGAATGACCTATCCAGGAATCATGCCAAAACTCACTATCCATCCTCCCATCTCCAACTTTAATAACATCTGTCACTGAACTCTAACAAATTTTCAGACTCCTGCACCATGAGGTCTACTCACAACTGTTGTACTCCACCAATCCTTTTCTCTGTACTTCTTCTGAATTACCCTTTTCCATAATCTATTTTCCACTGAAGAATATCTCCGTAGCCACTTTGTAAGAAGGCTCTCATTATGTATTTTAAGTCTCTTAACCCCCTTCAGCCAAAACCTCCTCCCAGAATCTGTATGTGATAGTTAGGAAAGGAAACAGAACGAACCATTTCCCAAAAGGTTCATTGCTTGTAAGCACAAAACAATAACATAATCCCTTATCCTAACAGATGTCATTACTTTTTTTAATAGGTAAACAGATGTCGGTTCTACTGACTGCACTGTTCATAAAAACAAAAACAATGCATTGTAAAAGCCCTTGCAAGAATTTTCAGAACTATACCTTAATCCCAAGCTAGCTGGGGTCGGCTACAAGCATATTCAGGAAAAAGGTAGAAAACATTATTACATGTGCCACTACAATAAGAAACCCAGCTGCACATTTTTTAAGTATTCATTAAGTGCAATTTTGAGCCAGCCAAACCAAATTCTTAATTGTTATGACCAGATTTTCAAGTAACAAAAATTCTATCAATCACAGCATCCAGTGGATGCTATATATTAAAAAGTCTTGTAAACTCCTACAAAAACCTTAACTGGCAAATGAAGTCAAAAAAAGTTGATTTGCATCATTTAGATCACAAGGACTGTTCCAACAAAACAATTTAAACATTATGGAAGGAATGCCAAGTGAAACTCCCCTCAAAGGATCTCTGGGTCCTTTCCTTACATAACGTCCAAAAAGATAGTTTTAGACAGGAATCAATCTTGTACCACCGTCTAATTATATCACTTCGTATGCCCTTCAACCAATGAACCCAATTATTCTTTTTTTAATGAACAGGTACTTAAGCAGCTTTCAACTTCACTTAATTTGGGCAACGCCATAAATATGTATAGGATAGGTCAAAATACTTGGCCTGTATTTATTATAACCAATGCATATGGCAGCACTACCTTATTAGGCCCGCAGGAAGAACATAGTCAAGACCTCACTCGATGTTGGCTTGGTTAAAGGTCAAGCGAGCTATGATGAGACATAACCAAGGCTTGTCAGAGGAGCAAACCTTGCAAATGCTAAACTTATGTATAAGTCAATACCATTCGAATATGTCACAGCTGCTTGAGATCCTACTAAAAAAAATCATCAGATCATCCAGAAAGCCAATCTCAAATAAGCATATGCAATGCAATAATCAGTCATTGATGCGTCAAAGTATCTGGGAAATAGCTAAACATTAAAACAAACAATCTAACTGGATGTTAGGCAGTACATAATATTCAACCAATATCTCATTCATATGACGATTCTCCCTGGAAAAGGGCCCGTTTGACCAATCATGAGTGTGACAAAGTACATGTTAATTGTTAAATGAAGTAAATCAGCACAGAAGTAGCACTTAATTGAATAAGCGCCTAAAGGAAAAATGACTCTAATGGAAACGCACACTAGGAAATAAATGTTGCATGAGACAGGCTTTCAAAGAGGTTACAACCATGGATCTCAACTTCAACATAGCAAAGAGTTCCAGCACTTGAGCCGAGTAGTGGTAAAAACAAAATTGAACCAAGCCTGACTAGTTCATGAACCAACCAACCTCAGATAGCTGGCACTGTTCAACAAAATGAGTAAAATGCCTAAGTTTTGATACTTCTCTTCTTTACATAAAATAAGTATGCCCAGAAAGCACCTGCATTAAACTAGGCATAAGCAATAAAGTAATTTCAATACATGTGGTTCAGGCCCAGGCAAGAATGTATTGCAAATACGGTCCTAGAAAATGAAGACTTCACAAGTCTTCACAGTGTAATGTTATGTCAACACACAGTCACTCCAACCCTATTAAAGAGTCCAGGAAGCATATACCATTTTCACAGAAGACACATACAGAACAAAATAAAATAAGTATGCCCAGAAAGCACCTGTATCAAACTGGGAATAAACGATAAAGCAAATTGTAGCTCAGGCAAGAATCTATTGCATATAGGGTCTCAGAAATAAAGTCTTCAAATATTCCAGTGGACTCAACTATGGGAAGGAACAATCAGAAAGAAACAGAAGTTGGTATGAACTATACAAATAAATTTGAGGACTACTAGATATACGCAAACTTAGTAGACAATTATACTGGTCATCTGATTACATGTCACAGCATTCTAATACTGTACCTAAGGATTGCTATAAGCATAATACTTTTCGATCTTTCACACAATAGCTACGTAAACCAAGATCCAACAACAGCTGACAGAAAATTGGCAAAGAGAAAAGAAGATAAGAAACATAGAAGATAGAGAGAGACTGGATGAAAAGCGAGATAGTTTCAACCACAATTCTCTCCTTTCATCAAGAAAAAATTTGCACAAATGTACACAAACATGCAACTTCTAGACGTAAAAGATAAGTCAAACTAATCCTCCAGAGACAGAGATGCAATCAATTCTAAATTTCAGAAATAAGCAATATTACCTCTGGCTCACTTCCATCTGAATTGAAGATCCTCATGGTATAATCAGTGCCATTGACACCCGGCATTGCAAATATCACGCCATCAGCACCAATCCCGAAGTTTCTGTCACATAGTTTCACAGCTTGATCAGGACTGACCTTAGGTTCTGTTGTATCTCTATTGTCAACCTGCTCAAACAATCATGGATAAGATGAGCATCTAATCAAACACCCAAAATAAAAGATTAAAGACCAAAGAATTAAGCAAATCATGATTATTTTCCTCTGAGTTCATGCTTCTACACGTACTTCTCCAAACACTAAAACATCACAGTCATGGACAGCTAGTCATGATTCACAAACATAGGATTATTTTCTTAAAAGTGTAAGTATCACAAGCATAGGATTTTCTCTCCAAATCTTAAAATGTGAGCTCATTCAAATAAGAAAACATACTTTCAGCATTTTTAAAATGTCCACTGTTATTTATATAAAGCCACATTTATTGAGGCAATAATCTAGTAAAAAGACTCAAAATTTTGAGTCCCAAACCAAAATACAGGATTTAAAAATCCCAAAATCGTGACAGAGGAAGGACGATACTTCAAAAATGTGAAACATTATAACTCTGCATCACAAAATAGATGCAGTTGACCAAGATAACGGGAAACAACTGCGGCATGTCTTTTACTTTGACAGCACATATCCAAATTCCTCGGAAAAATAGAAAAAATAATATTCAAATATTGAGCAGTGCATTATTACTAATATGAAGTCGTTGCCGAGGCCGTGATACTTGACGAAGTGAAGAATTCCGCTTTCTTTACGATCAAGGAAAGAATCTGGAGAGCCTTTCTCCGGAGCTTCGATTCTCATTGAAGATGTCGCACAAATGCGGAAACTAGGGCACTGTGTTCCGCTACCGGCGGCGAATTTGAGATTTTTTGGTTGTGGAGTTAGCGGAGAGGAAAATCGAACGAAATTAGCGGAAGTAGAAGAAAGAGAACGACGGGTTGGAGCTGTAAGAGGCAGTGTAATGGCGGCGGCTATCGCCATTGGAGGAGTTGGTCAGTGAGGAGCTACAAGGAGAGTCAAAAATGACTTCTGTGGGAACTTTCAGGGTTTCTTTTTCTCTTTAAAAAATTCCTGGGACTGCAATTGTAATTCACACGTGGAAGTGCACGAATAGCCTTTTTTAGTGACCTTTTTAAAGAATAGTCAAAATTTACAAAGTTTTTAAAATTTAACCATTTAAAATCGGGTCTAAAGTTAATTTCTGTTAAAGCCTATGAAATTTGAGGGGAAGTGCACGGTTAGCCACTAATAACACATGTATTTACTCTTAAGTTATTGTTTAAAATATCTTTAGTCTTTAGCCACTGCTTTATTAAACTTTAATTGCCTGGACGAAAATACTCTTCTGCTCATGTCCTTAACTTTTGAACTTAGAACTCTAAGTTCAGGACTTCAGGACTACATGTCCTTAACTTTTGAACTTGGAACTCTAAGTTCAGGACTTCAGGACTATATGTCCTTAACTTTTGAACTTAACTTCAGGATTTCAGGACTACATGTCATTAACTTTTGAACTTGGAACTCAAACTTAAAGACTAAACGTCCTTAGCTTTTGAACTTGTAAGTCAAAGTTAAGAACCTATTGCCCTTAACTTTTGATCTTGTAACTGTAAGTTAAGGACTGCATGTCCTTAACTTTTGAACTTGTTAGTCTAAGTTCAGGACCAAATGTCCTTAAGTTTTGAACTTGTAAGTCTAAGTTCAGGACCAAATGTCCTTAACTTTTGAACTTGGAATTCAAAGTTAAGGACTAAGTGTCCTTAACTTTTGGAACTTGTAAGTCAAAGTTCAGGACCAAATGTCCTTAATTTTTAAACTTGGAACTCAAAGTTAAGGACCAAGTGTCCTTAACTTTTGAACTTGAAACTTGAAATTCGGGACCAAGTGTCCTTAACTTTTTAACTTGTAACTCAAAGTTAAGGACCAAGTGTCCTTAACTTTTGAACTTGGAATTCAAAGTTAAGGACCTATTATCCTTAACTTTTGAACTTGGAACTCAAACTTCAGGATCTACTGTCCTTAACTTTTGAACTTGTAACTGTAAGTTGAGGACCTATAGTCCTTAACTTTTGAGCTTGTTAGTCTAAGTTCAGGACCAAGTGTCCTTAACTTTTGAACTTGTAACTCTAAGTTAAGGATTGTCTGTCCTTAATTTCTATGCATGTAACTCTAAGTTAAGGACCAAATATCCTTAATTTTAGAACTTCCAACTCTAAGTTCAGGACCCACATAAATAAAAAGAGAATTTGATTCATTGAAATATGAAAACTCAATTGATATTCTGGCAACTGATCTTCTACTTCCAAAAAATAGCCTAATACCGTTAATTCACTCCACAAACTGTATTCAAAATCTCTTTCAACAAATACCCCATTTGCACTAATTTTTGTTTGTGAATATCTCAAACAGAGAAAAGAGAAACACTTGTTTGTGTTTTTCTTTTCCTTTTCTTGTATTTTTCAGCTAAAAATTCCAGATTAAATGAACTAACTTCCTCTTCAAGAGCCACGCCCAGCTTGTTTAGTTCTTAATCAAGAAATCAGAGCCCATGTATTCGATGCAGAGTGAGAAGCGAGGGTTTGAGAAGAAAATCAATGGGAGAAAGGGTAAAAATGTCTTTTTATATTAATTTTAATAGAGTAGTGGCTATTTTTATTCATTAGAATTGCTGGATAAAAAATAAATACCACCTTAAATAGTGGCTACCCATGCCATTTTTACGAAATTTGAATGCAGTTCAACAAAAAAATCATAGAGTGGATCATTGACGGGACAAAAAATTGTGAGTTTGTTTAAACCAAGTGAAGAAACAAAGACCAATTGTTAGTTTGTGAATTGTGACACACCCAATAATTCCCTTAAATTTGTTGGATTTTTATGAATTCTCTGTATCTGTTCCATTCCATTCTACTCGATTATCTTTTACATATATGCGAGTATGTATAAGAGCCCGAAGTTCAATTTGTAGACTCCTCAGCCAAGCCCCAAATGCTCGAGAACATTTGCACAACCTTGGAGTTCCAACCATTGAGCCTAGCATTCTTATTTCTCAATGTGGAAAAAGTGCAGATTCCATGTTCGATGAATTGCCTAAATGTGATGTAGTATCTGCTACAGCTTTGGTTAGCCGTTTTACTAGACTGAATCATCACAAGAAAGCAATAACAATCTTCTCAAGAATGTTTGAGTATGATGTTAGACCAAATGAGTTCACTTTAGGCACTGTAACTCACTCTTCTGTTGTTCTTAAAGACCTTAATTCAGGAAAGCAATTTCATGTCATTTCAATAAACTTGGCCTTCAGTCAAATGTTTACGTGGGTAGTGCACTTTTGGATCTTTATGTAAAGCTAAGCAGCATTGAGGAAGCTCAACTTGTTTTTGAGGATACCCATGTGCCAAATGTGGTTTCTTACACAACTTTAGTATGTGGGTATCTCAAAGAAGAGAAGTTTGATGAAGCTATGGAAATCTTTCGGATAATCCTTGAGAGAAATGTTGTGATTAGAGGGTATAGTCAGAAAGGACGTAACGAGGATGTTGTTAATCTTTTTGTTGAGATGTTGAGACAACGTGTTGTACCTGATCAATCGACGTAAAAAAAGAATATACTATTCTGTATTTCCAAATAATCTAATTTTAAGCTTTTTATTTTACTCATTTTATATTTAATTAATGAATTTTTTATAGCCTCATATTATGATCACAAATTATAACAATTTTCATTTTTTTCTCAAATTTCATGTAACTCATACTACATCACATGAATTAAAATAAAGGGAGTCAATTGCGGAGCCACTTTATCCGAAGAGGGTGTCAAATAATTGACCACCTTTTGTCTGAAAAATTATATTGTGTAGTTAGATTAAAAATAACCTAATGACATATTATTACTATATGTTGGTTCTTCTTGATTCTTTTCGTGTATTTTTTTTATATATTTTGACACGACCTAATAAAAATTATGGGTATGTCTGAGTACTACTTTTAATAACAAACCATTCCATTGATCATAAGTTCTGCATATTACAATCATTGTACTCAAATGATTAGATAGAAGAGCCATAATCATTTCTCACATTGCAAAAAAATTATAGAAAATGAAGGCTCAAGTACAATATATATATATATATATATATATATATATATATATATATATATTTGTATTGAAAAAAATTACATTTATATATGTAAGTGACATATTGAGACATGTGGACTGGTCAAATAGTCAAAGAATTATAATTAGTCAAGAGGCACGGGCAGCAATAGAAACGAGCAAAGGCAAAGTAAGAGGCATGGGAGGACATTCGAAGGATTCAGCGCTCGTACCTATTTAAGTCATTTATCAAAAGGAAGGGATCTGACCATAATAAAGAGCGCAGATACGGAATTCGACAGGCATTAGATATTAGATACGTTAGAGAATTTGTATTGATTACAATGATTGTGTAACGTAGCATTTAATGTCTTTAATTATTCATAATAGCCTCATTATGATTTGGGGAAAATGCATATCTTCAAGATATCTATAAAAGGGGGGTATCTGATCACTTGTAAACACAAGATATAATTGAAATATACTTTGATTCACTTGTTTTTCTCCTGATTACACTCTGGTTACCCCAAATTACT
Organism: Nicotiana tabacum; assembly: GCF_000715075.1. NCBI lineage: Eukaryota > Viridiplantae > Streptophyta > Magnoliopsida > Solanales > Solanaceae > Nicotiana > Nicotiana tabacum. The sequence continues at coordinate 21,113,807 of NC_134089.1, read as the reverse complement.
TTCTTCTACATATTTTTTTGATTATCAGTAACCCGCGTTCTTCTAAATTCTAGCTTTGACTAAAATTCTCTTTTTTGGTTAAACAAATTGGTTCCGTTACCGGAAATCTGATAATCTATTTTTTTTCACTTGACCTTCCTTGTTGCATCAATTATGTCAAATAACAATGACAAACCCCAGGAAACCAAGAGAACCAACAAAGCCAGGGAGGTCCACATAATATTAACATTCAAGTTCCTACTCCGCAGGACTTTCCACGGCAATCTCGTGAGGGTACTCCTAATGGATCCCAAATAAACGAGTATGCTCAATTTGAAAATGCTGAAGCTGTTGATGAAGCTTTGCATAAATTAATTACTGCTCAGGTCAACAAAGTTGTTGAGGCGCTAGTTAACCAGTTACCTGTTGCAACACCCACACCTACTCCAAATAATAACACTATAGAAAACCCTCGTTCCGGGCTTGTTAACTCAGACAGCGGTGGAACTCCCAGTAAACCGCAGGAGAGAGAACCAGGTAATGTAATTAATTCTGATTTACAAAATTTAGTACTAACCTTGCAGAAACAGCTCAAGGAGCAAAGTGAACGTATAGAGCAGATACCCGGGGTACCGCCCTGTTACAACCCATATCCACATGTGTTAGTTCATGCCATATATTAGTTAACATAAATCCAAGAAAGAATTATCTTTTAGATGATAAGAAGTCAATCCTATTGGTCTTAAGTGATACAAGAGTGTATAAGGGTGATTAACCAGTATTAGAAGTTAAACGAATCAAGGATGTTGTAACTCGTATTTTCAGATAATCTAGCGGTGCTTAATACACTCAAGAGGTCATTTATTAAGTTATTTTAATCATATAATATCCGTATCATAAGTCTTGAAGTCAAACGAGTTATGAAACAAAAGTCGACAAAAGTTGTCGCAACTTAGGTTCATAATTTTACTTAAACATTGGGTCAAATGTTTCTAATCTTTTCTCATAATTTACAAGGAATTACGGGGTGATCTACCAACCAAATTAAAGATCTATGAGTCTAGTTTCCAACGCATTAAACCGTTCATCGATACGATCTCGTAGTAGAGAGATATTCGCGTTTTCGCGAGACTGCGCCAAGCACCTCTATGGGGCCCACTAAGTCGGTTTAAGATATTTGGACCTATATAGGATGCCTCCAACCCGTTTTAAGTCATTTCTTCTCACTATTTTCAGACCTTAGAACCCTAGGAACATCCTCTCAAGGTTCTCTCAATATTCAAGACCCAAAAAAAGGGCAAACAACACAAATCAAGTGTCGGGAATTCCGTGGCGCTAGTAAGTCTCTTGTTCTTCTTGTTGTTGCTCATTTTTGTGTCGTTCCAGCTCGTGTGGGAGGTTGTTTTAAAGGGTTTATGTTCTGTAAATACTACCTCATGTTCTTAATATCAATCCTAGGTGATTTCAAGCCTTCTAAAGTGATTCTAGTGCCGAAAAACACTAATTGATCGCTAGTTTCGCTTTTTTGTTGTTGTGGCAGCATTGGAGGGATATTTCATGGAAATTTAAGGTCAAATTGGATTTGTTCTTTCTGTATAAAGGTAAGGAACCTCTTACTCTATATGTATTTAAGATTATTCAAGTTGCGGCTAAGCCATTGAAGCTAGAACTTGTGAGATATATATCGAAAGGCTTGCTAGTAATGTTATTGTTTTGTAGATTGTTTTGCATTGTTGTTGGGCTGCGTATTTTACTACTATCTTGTGGAGTTTTGGGGGAGGAAGGGTGTGGAGAAATACCATATATATGTAGGGTTATGGGCTGATAGTTATTCGTAACATTTCCAGGTTGTTTGACACGACTACGGTGGTCGTCGTATGTATGGAGTGATTAGGCTGTGTGTGGACTATTTTGGGATGCTCAATATGTTTATTATTGATGTTGTTTGGGCTGTTTGGTGACTGTTTTGAATGGTGTGAGGTCATATATATAGGGGAGGTGCTGTCCGTTTCATCGTAAAATAGGTTGTGGTCGATACATAATAGTTATGACGCTTAAATGATAACGATAGTATCGTTTCTCTTATTGTAGACTAAGGAGTTTTGACAATTGCATAGCTTGATATTGGGGCAGTATATACAAGGTATGTGAGGCTATCCCTTTCCTTCTTTTGCACGACTCCGATTGTACATAATGTAATGAACGAGCTTCCAAGATACTCTACTCTTAGAAGCTACCAGTACTTACATTGTTTTCCCTCTTATGGAACGATTGATGTTAATGTTGCTTCTCTTATTCTTATGTTATCAATGTTGTTGGTACTTCCTGATTCTTATAAGGTTCATAGTGAAGAGTTAGTCCTAATAACGTGTACAGAGGATACCAACCTTACGTCACTCCGAAAGGTTTAGAATGTGATTCCATGAGTCGAGCATGCGTTATATATATGTATCTATTTTACTCTATCGAGCCACGCTATAGTTGGCCGGGTACGACACCTATCGTGCAACCACTGATCAGTTGGGTTTTACCGAGCTCCACGTGGCCGGGTACGATTCTACCGAGCCTTATGATGGCCGGGTACATTTTTTTTACCGAGGCTATTATGGCCGGGTACGATATGATGATGATGATGCCCACAGAGGCGAATGCTTTAAAGGTTTATGTATTTATACATATGTATCATGCATGTCATGTAAGTAGCCCTCAGAGGTACTAAGATGTTACAGGTTGTATATTCTCTATCCTTGCTTACATTACTGATCGTATTTATGGTTCCTTGCCTTACATACTCAGTACTTTATTCGTACTGACGTCCTTTTATTTGTGGACGCTGCATGTCGTGCTGCAGGTCCTGATAGACAGGCAGGTGCAACTCCCCCACCACAGTAGACTGTCCAGTTCAGCGGTGATTGGTGAGATCCCTTCTCCGGACTTGCCTTGGTCTTGGTATGCAATTTTTGTTATAGACATTATGGGTATGTCGGGGCCCTGTTCCGGCTATGTTGCAACACTTATGTTCTTTTAGAGGCTCATAGACAAGTGTCGGCTCATGTATAGTTTGGTATGCCTTGTCGGCTAGTTTTTGTTGTATAGTCATTCATAGTAGCGTGGTAACTCATACCTTATATGTAGTTTCTTGATTGTCTGGTCATCCCCTGCTATGTATGTTCATGCCGTCATATTTTATTGCTGGTTGTCCATGATCTAGGTCTACCATTTATATTGATCTCGTCAGCCTTAAAAGATAATAATGAAGGTTAGATGAAATGTACGTTGGTGCTCGGCAAGTGTGGTCGGGTGCTAGTCATGGCCCTTCAGTTTGGGTCGTGACAAACTTGGTATCAGAGCAAGTCTGTCCTAGGGGTTGTCTATGAGCCGTGTCTAGTAGAGTCTTGATTATGGATGTGTAGCGCGCCACATTTATAATCAGGAGGCTACATGACATCTAGGGTTGTTACCTTCTTCCTGAATCTAGATCGTGCGTAGAGTTGAGTCGTAAGTGTTTGTCTCTAATATTCACCTTGTTTTTTTCCAGTGATGCCTTCGACTAGGAAGCAAACGATTAGTAGACGGCTTGATACAGCAGCGGGAGAGGGTACCAGTCAGGTGCCCCTAGTCAGAGAAGGACAAAGTGAGGCTCAAAGTGAGATGCCCTCTCATACCTCATCTACTCCATCTCCTCTAGAGGATATTAGAATGCACCCAGCGCCTCCAGTTCCTCCGTCTGGCACTCCAGACCAGGATATGCGGAGTGCTTTGCAGTTATTGACTAGCTTGGTAGTTGCTCAGGCTCAGAGGCATAATACAGGTGCTACTGAGAAACCAGTTAGTACAAGAGTTCGTGATTTTATTAATTTAGACCCTCCAGTGTTTACCGAATCAGACCCCAAAGAGGACCCACAGACTTTTATTGACCAGGTTCATCGTACACTTCGGGTTATGCATGTTAGTGATACAGAGGCAGTAGAGTTGGCTTCTTATCGGCTATGGGATTTAGCGGTTCTCTGGTATGATAGTTGGGAGAGATCCAGGGGTCCGAACCCTCCTCCAGCTGTGTGGAAGGAATTTTCTGAGGCCTTTCTTCGTCACTACTTGCCAGTTGAGATACGACGAGCTAGAGCTGATAAGTTCTTGAACCTTAGACAAGGTAATATGAGTGTGCGAGAGTACAGTATGCAGTTTGATTCTTTGGCAAGGTATGCTCCCCATATGGTGGCCGAGATGAGTGATATGGTGCATATGTTCGTGAATGGGTTGGGACCACATCTGATAAATGAGTGTACGACAGCCTCCTTGGTGGATGGCATGGATATTTCCCGTATTCAAGCTTATGCCCAGACCCTAGAGGATCGTAAGTACCAGCAGAGGGCAATTAGGGAGCAGGATAGAGGCCAGCATAAGAGGGCGAGATTTGCAGGGTATTCTGATGACTTCAGAGGCCGCATCAGGCCACAGTTTTCGAGGAGTTCGGCGCCACCTGTAGCTAGTACTCCTCCACAGTTTCAGAGGCCTCGATATGACCGATCCTATTCTGGTCCAGGTCAGAGTTCGCGGGCATCTGGCTCTCAACATCACAGGGATACTAGTCAGATGAGACCCCCAACACCACATTGTGATCAGTGCGGCAAGGCCCACTTTGGACTATGTCGTCGAGGTTCTGATGCATGCTATTCGTGCGGGCAGCCTGGCCATATGATGCGGGATTGTCCTAATAGAGGAGGTAATGGTATGGCTCAGCCGACTGGATTTGTGTCTGGTTCTTCCTCATCAGTTCGACCTCCAGCACGGGGTTTTCAGCAGTCGACAGGTCGTGGTAGGGGTAGAGGTGCAGTGCCGAGTTCGAGTGGTGCTCAAAATCGAACCTATGCTCTAGTAGGTCGACAGGATCTCGAGTCGTCTCCAGATGTTGTTACAGGTATTATATCTGTGTTTTCTTATGATGTATATGCGCTAATTGATCCGGGATCTACATTATCATATGTTACACCCTTTGTGGCTAATAAGTTTGGCATTGAACCTGAATTGATAAGTAAACCCCTCGCGGTATCTACTCCGATAGGAGATTCTGTGATTGCTAGAAGGGTATATAGAGGTTGCACTGTGATGATTTGTAGTCGTCAAACCTCGGCAAATTTATTTGAGTTAGAAATGGTTGATTTTGATGTGATAATGGGAATGGACTGGTTGGCCTCATGCTATGCAAATGTTGACTGTCGTACGAAGATGGGTAGGTTCCAATTTCCGGGTGAACCCGTCATTGAATGGAAAGGGAACATTGTTACACCGAAAGGTAGGTTTATTTCCTATCTTAAGGCAAGGAAAATGATCTCAAAAGGTTACATTTATCATCTCGTTCGCGTTAGGGATGCGGAGGCGAAACCGCCTACTTTACAATCAATCCCTGTGGTCAACGAATTCCCAGATAAACTCTCAGGCCTTCCTCCTGAAAGGGAGATTGAGTTTAGCATTGATGTGTTGCCTGACACTCAACCGATCTCTATTCCTCCATACAGAATGGCCCCAGCAGAGTTGCGAGAGTTGAAGGTGCAGTTGAAGGACTTGTTGGATAAGGGCTTTATTAGGCCTAGCACTTCACCTTGGGGTGCACCAGTCCTATTCATGCGGAAGAAAGACGGGTCGTTACGGATGTGTATCGACTATCGACAGTTGAATAAGTCTACTATAAATAACAAGTATCCACTTGCAAGAATTGATGACCTGTTTGACCAACTCCAGGGTGCCAAGTATTTCTCTAAGATTGATTTACGTTCAGGGTATCATCAGGTGAGGGTTAGGGAGAAAGATATTCCAAAGATGGCCTTCCGGACAAGATATGGGCACTTTGAGTTCTTGGTGATGTCGTTCGGGCTAACAAATGCCCCAGCAGTTTTTATGGATCTCATGAATACTATATTCAGGCCCTATCTTGATGTGTTCGTGATTGTATTCATTGATGACATTCTAGTGTATTCTCGTTCGGAGGCGGAACATGCGGGCCACTTGCGGATAGTATTACAGACGCTTCAGGATCGTAAGTTATATGCTAAGCTCTCCAAATGTGAATTCTGGCTGAACTCAGTAGCATTCCTTGGCCATGTGATATCTGATGAGGGTATTAGTGTCGACACTCAGAAGATCGATGCAGTAAAGAATTGGACGAGACCTACAACACCATCAGAAGTCCGCAGCTTCCTAGGGCTAGCAGGATATTATAGGCGGTTTGTAGAAGGATTTTCCTCTATATCATCACCATTGACTAAGTTAACACAAAAGGCTACCAAATTCCAGTGGTCTGACACTTGTGAACGTAGTTTTCAGGAGCTGAAGAATCGATTGACATTTGCACCAGTGCTCACTCTTCCTGAAGGAACAGAAGGTTATGTGGTATATTGTGATGCCTCAGGTATAGGTTTGGGGTGCGTATTAATGCAGCGTGGGAATGTGATTGCTTATGCATCAAGACAATTGAAGAAGCATGAAAAGAATTATCCAACCCATGATTTGGAATTGGCTGCAGTAATATATGCTTTGAAGATATGGCGGCACTACTTATACGGCGTCCATGTTGACATCTACATAGATCACAAGAGTTTACAATACATCTTCAAGCATATCCAAGTGATTTTCTGCTTCATGAAAATAAAGTCACTCAATTATGTTTATATACTCCATCAGAAAAGGGTCATATTTTGCCGCAAACAGAATCTTCCAATCTTTTAAAATCTTTTTCTTTTCACTTGCCAAACAAAGAAAGCGATACTGGAAAGAAACACAGGCTGAATCCAAGTTCTCATAAGATGAACAATGAAATGGACAGAAGACCAGATTCAACACAGATGTGTATATAATGTCTTAGAAATCACGGCAAGAATTGAGGAACAAACCAAAGTAAAGTTGAACAATAACATGCATACAAGGCACTATTGCAGGTTTTATCTTCCAGTATGAGCTTAGGAAAAGAAAATGTAACAAAACAACTTCCACAATTGCCTTCTGAACAACTATTTCTCCTTCAGAAAATAGCCACATGCTGCAGGTATGATACACATGAGTAAGACAAGAATCATGAGCTAATACCCAGCAAAAGCAAGAGACTTTAAAAAGAGTGTTTGATCTCCAGATTAAATTCCAAGACCTTTAGGAAAAAAATCAAAAACATGCTTTTTCTCTACTAAAAATTTTGTAATAAGATCGTACAGTAAATCTGCCATTTTCGTTGATCTATTTACATCCTGTCCTCCTCTGTTAACTTAAATCCCTGATGCACATCCTTTAGCAGGTCATACAGCCTATCTGTTTCCGGTAAAAACAGTCTCTTCTTATTCTCAAACCAACCATTTCTGTTATGACTTGAGTTTTTGTGGTTTCACTTTTATTTGACATACTGAGTAAATCAGGATATCTAACTTCAAGTGGAGAATGACCTATCCAGGAATCATGCCAAAACTCACTATCCATCCTCCCATCTCCAACTTTAATAACATCTGTCACTGAACTCTAACAAATTTTCAGACTCCTGCACCATGAGGTCTACTCACAACTGTTGTACTCCACCAATCCTTTTCTCTGTACTTCTTCTGAATTACCCTTTTCCATAATCTATTTTCCACTGAAGAATATCTCCGTAGCCACTTTGTAAGAAGGCTCTCATTATGTATTTTAAGTCTCTTAACCCCCTTCAGCCAAAACCTCCTCCCAGAATCTGTATGTGATAGTTAGGAAAGGAAACAGAACGAACCATTTCCCAAAAGGTTCATTGCTTGTAAGCACAAAACAATAACATAATCCCTTATCCTAACAGATGTCATTACTTTTTTTAATAGGTAAACAGATGTCGGTTCTACTGACTGCACTGTTCATAAAAACAAAAACAATGCATTGTAAAAGCCCTTGCAAGAATTTTCAGAACTATACCTTAATCCCAAGCTAGCTGGGGTCGGCTACAAGCATATTCAGGAAAAAGGTAGAAAACATTATTACATGTGCCACTACAATAAGAAACCCAGCTGCACATTTTTTAAGTATTCATTAAGTGCAATTTTGAGCCAGCCAAACCAAATTCTTAATTGTTATGACCAGATTTTCAAGTAACAAAAATTCTATCAATCACAGCATCCAGTGGATGCTATATATTAAAAAGTCTTGTAAACTCCTACAAAAACCTTAACTGGCAAATGAAGTCAAAAAAAGTTGATTTGCATCATTTAGATCACAAGGACTGTTCCAACAAAACAATTTAAACATTATGGAAGGAATGCCAAGTGAAACTCCCCTCAAAGGATCTCTGGGTCCTTTCCTTACATAACGTCCAAAAAGATAGTTTTAGACAGGAATCAATCTTGTACCACCGTCTAATTATATCACTTCGTATGCCCTTCAACCAATGAACCCAATTATTCTTTTTTTAATGAACAGGTACTTAAGCAGCTTTCAACTTCACTTAATTTGGGCAACGCCATAAATATGTATAGGATAGGTCAAAATACTTGGCCTGTATTTATTATAACCAATGCATATGGCAGCACTACCTTATTAGGCCCGCAGGAAGAACATAGTCAAGACCTCACTCGATGTTGGCTTGGTTAAAGGTCAAGCGAGCTATGATGAGACATAACCAAGGCTTGTCAGAGGAGCAAACCTTGCAAATGCTAAACTTATGTATAAGTCAATACCATTCGAATATGTCACAGCTGCTTGAGATCCTACTAAAAAAAATCATCAGATCATCCAGAAAGCCAATCTCAAATAAGCATATGCAATGCAATAATCAGTCATTGATGCGTCAAAGTATCTGGGAAATAGCTAAACATTAAAACAAACAATCTAACTGGATGTTAGGCAGTACATAATATTCAACCAATATCTCATTCATATGACGATTCTCCCTGGAAAAGGGCCCGTTTGACCAATCATGAGTGTGACAAAGTACATGTTAATTGTTAAATGAAGTAAATCAGCACAGAAGTAGCACTTAATTGAATAAGCGCCTAAAGGAAAAATGACTCTAATGGAAACGCACACTAGGAAATAAATGTTGCATGAGACAGGCTTTCAAAGAGGTTACAACCATGGATCTCAACTTCAACATAGCAAAGAGTTCCAGCACTTGAGCCGAGTAGTGGTAAAAACAAAATTGAACCAAGCCTGACTAGTTCATGAACCAACCAACCTCAGATAGCTGGCACTGTTCAACAAAATGAGTAAAATGCCTAAGTTTTGATACTTCTCTTCTTTACATAAAATAAGTATGCCCAGAAAGCACCTGCATTAAACTAGGCATAAGCAATAAAGTAATTTCAATACATGTGGTTCAGGCCCAGGCAAGAATGTATTGCAAATACGGTCCTAGAAAATGAAGACTTCACAAGTCTTCACAGTGTAATGTTATGTCAACACCCAGTCACTCCAACCCTATTAAAGAGTCCAGGAAGCATATACCATTTTCACAGAAGACACATACAGAACAAAATAAAATAAGTATGCCCAGAAAGCACCTGTATCAAACTGGGAATAAACGATAAAGCAAATTGTAGCTCAGGCAAGAATCTATTGCATATAGGGTCTCAGAAATAAAGTCTTCAAATATTCCAGTGGACTCAACTATGGGAAGGAACAATCAGAAAGAAACAGAAGTTGGTATGAACTATACAAATAAATTTGAGGACTACTAGATATACGCAAACTTAGTAGACAATTATACTGGTCATCTGATTACATGTCACAGCATTCTAATACTGTACCTAAGGATTGCTATAAGCATAATACTTTTCGATCTTTCACACAATAGCTACGTAAACCAAGATCCAACAACAGCTGACAGAAAATTGGCAAAGAGAAAAGAAGATAAGAAACATAGAAGATAGAGAGAGACTGGATGAAAAGCGAGATAGTTTCAACCACAATTCTCTCCTTTCATCAAGAAAAAATTTGCACAAATGTACACAAACATGCAACTTCTAGACGTAAAAGATAAGTCAAACTAATCCTCCAGAGACAGAGATGCAATCAATTCTAAATTTCAGAAATAAGCAATATTACCTCTGGCTCACTTCCATCTGAATTGAAGATCCTCATGGTATAATCAGTGCCATTGACACCCGGCATTGCAAATATCACGCCATCAGCACCAATCCCGAAGTTTCTGTCACATAGTTTCACAGCTTGATCAGGACTGACCTTAGGTTCTGTTGTATCTCTATTGTCAACCTGCTCAAACAATCATGGATAAGATGAGCATCTAATCAAACACCCAAAATAAAAGATTAAAGACCAAAGAATTAAGCAAATCATGATTATTTTCCTCTGAGTTCATGCTTCTACACGTACTTCTCCAAACACTAAAACATCACAGTCATGGACAGCTAGTCATGATTCACAAACATAGGATTATTTTCTTAAAAGTGTAAGTATCACAAGCATAGGATTTTCTCTCCAAATCTTAAAATGTGAGCTCATTCAAATAAGAAAACATACTTTCAGCATTTTTAAAATGTCCACTGTTATTTATATAAAGCCACATTTATTGAGGCAATAATCTAGTAAAAAGACTCAAAATTTTGAGTCCCAAACCAAAATACAGGATTTAAAAATCCCAAAATCGTGACAGAGGAAGGACGATACTTCAAAAATGTGAAACATTATAACTCTGCATCACAAAATAGATGCAGTTGACCAAGATAACGGGAAACAACTGCGGCATGTCTTTTACTTTGACAGCACATATCCAAATTCCTCGGAAAAATAGAAAAAATAATATTCAAATATTGAGCAGTGCATTATTACTAATATGAAGTCGTTGCCGAGGCCGTGATACTTGACGAAGTGAAGAATTCCGCTTTCTTTACGATCAAGGAAAGAATCTGGAGAGCCTTTCTCCGGAGCTTCGATTCTCATTGAAGATGTCGCACAAATGCGGAAACTAGGGCACTGTGTTCCGCTACCGGCGGCGAATTTGAGATTTTTTGGTTGTGGAGTTAGCGGAGAGGAAAATCGAACGAAATTAGCGGAAGTAGAAGAAAGAGAACGACGGGTTGGAGCTGTAAGAGGCAGTGTAATGGCGGCGGCTATCGCCATTGGAGGAGTTGGTCAGTGAGGAGCTACAAGGAGAGTCAAAAATGACTTCTGTGGGAACTTTCAGGGTTTCTTTTTCTCTTTAAAAAATTCCTGGGACTGCAATTGTAATTCACACGTGGAAGTGCACGAATAGCCTTTTTTAGTGACCTTTTTAAAGAATAGTCAAAATTTACAAAGTTTTTAAAATTTAACCATTTAAAATCGGGTCTAAAGTTAATTTCTGTTAAAGCCTATGAAATTTGAGGGGAAGTGCACGGTTAGCCACTAATAACACATGTATTTACTCTTAAGTTATTGTTTAAAATATCTTTAGTCTTTAGCCACTGCTTTATTAAACTTTAATTGCCTGGACGAAAATACTCTTCTGCTCATGTCCTTAACTTTTGAACTTAGAACTCTAAGTTCAGGACTTCAGGACTACATGTCCTTAACTTTTGAACTTGGAACTCTAAGTTCAGGACTTCAGGACTATATGTCCTTAACTTTTGAACTTAACTTCAGGATTTCAGGACTACATGTCATTAACTTTTGAACTTGGAACTCAAACTTAAAGACTAAACGTCCTTAGCTTTTGAACTTGTAAGTCAAAGTTAAGAACCTATTGCCCTTAACTTTTGATCTTGTAACTGTAAGTTAAGGACTGCATGTCCTTAACTTTTGAACTTGTTAGTCTAAGTTCAGGACCAAATGTCCTTAAGTTTTGAACTTGTAAGTCTAAGTTCAGGACCAAATGTCCTTAACTTTTGAACTTGGAATTCAAAGTTAAGGACTAAGTGTCCTTAACTTTTGGAACTTGTAAGTCAAAGTTCAGGACCAAATGTCCTTAATTTTTAAACTTGGAACTCAAAGTTAAGGACCAAGTGTCCTTAACTTTTGAACTTGAAACTTGAAATTCGGGACCAAGTGTCCTTAACTTTTTAACTTGTAACTCAAAGTTAAGGACCAAGTGTCCTTAACTTTTGAACTTGGAATTCAAAGTTAAGGACCTATTATCCTTAACTTTTGAACTTGGAACTCAAACTTCAGGATCTACTGTCCTTAACTTTTGAACTTGTAACTGTAAGTTGAGGACCTATAGTCCTTAACTTTTGAGCTTGTTAGTCTAAGTTCAGGACCAAGTGTCCTTAACTTTTGAACTTGTAACTCTAAGTTAAGGATTGTCTGTCCTTAATTTCTATGCATGTAACTCTAAGTTAAGGACCAAATATCCTTAATTTTAGAACTTCCAACTCTAAGTTCAGGACCCACATAAATAAAAAGAGAATTTGATTCATTGAAATATGAAAACTCAATTGATATTCTGGCAACTGATCTTCTACTTCCAAAAAACAGCCTAATACCGTTAATTCACTCCACAAACTGTATTCAAAATCTCTTTCAACAAATACCCCATTTGCACTAATTTTTGTTTGTGAATATCTCAAACAGAGAAAAGAGAAACACTTGTTTGTGTTTTTCTTTTCCTTTTCTTGTATTTTTCAGCTAAAAATTCCAGATTAAATGAACTAACTTCCTCTTCAAGAGCCACGCCCAGCTTGTTTAGTTCTTAATCAAGAAATCAGAGCCCATGTATTCGATGCAGAGTGAGAAGCGAGGGTTTGAGAAGAAAATCAATGGGAGAAAGGGTAAAAATGTCTTTTTATATTAATTTTAATAGAGTAGTGGCTATTTTTATTCATTAGAATTGCTGGATAAAAAATAAATACCACCTTAAATAGTGGCTACCCATGCCATTTTTACGAAATTTGAATGCAGTTCAACAAAAAAATCATAGAGTGGATCATTGACGGGACAAAAAATTGTGAGTTTGTTTAAACCAAGTGAAGAAACAAAGACCAATTGTTAGTTTGTGAATTGTGACACACCCAATAATTCCCTTAAATTTGTTGGATTTTTATGAATTCTCTGTATCTGTTCCATTCCATTCTACTCGATTATCTTTTACATATATGCGAGTATGTATAAGAGCCCGAAGTTCAATTTGTAGACTCCTCAGCCAAGCCCCAAATGCTCGAGAACATTTGCACAACCTTGGAGTTCCAACCATTGAGCCTAGCATTCTTATTTCTCAATGTGGAAAAAGTGCAGATTCCATGTTCGATGAATTGCCTAAATGTGATGTAGTATCTGCTACAGCTTTGGTTAGCCGTTTTACTAGACTGAATCATCACAAGAAAGCAATAACAATCTTCTCAAGAATGTTTGAGTATGATGTTAGACCAAATGAGTTCACTTTAGGCACTGTAACTCACTCTTCTGTTGTTCTTAAAGACCTTAATTCAGGAAAGCAATTTCATGTCATTTCAATAAACTTGGCCTTCAGTCAAATGTTTACGTGGGTAGTGCACTTTTGGATCTTTATGTAAAGCTAAGCAGCATTGAGGAAGCTCAACTTGTTTTTGAGGATACCCATGTGCCAAATGTGGTTTCTTACACAACTTTAGTATGTGGGTATCTCAAAGAAGAGAAGTTTGATGAAGCTATGGAAATCTTTCGGATAATCCTTGAGAGAAATGTTGTGATTAGAGGGTATAGTCAGAAAGGACGTAACGAGGATGTTGTTAATCTTTTTGTTGAGATGTTGAGACAACGTGTTGTACCTGATCAATCGACGTAAAAAAAGAATATACTATTCTGTATTTCCAAATAATCTAATTTTAAGCTTTTTATTTTACTCATTTTATATTTAATTAATGAATTTTTTATAGCCTCATATTATGATCACAAATTATAACAATTTTCATTTTTTTCTCAAATTTCATGTAACTCATACTACATCACATGAATTAAAATAAAGGGAGTCAATTGCGGAGCCACTTTATCCGAAGAGGGTGTCAAATAATTGACCACCTTTTGTCTGAAAAATTATATTGTGTAGTTAGATTAAAAATAACCTAATGACATATTATTACTATATGTTGGTTCTTCTTGATTCTTTTCGTGTATTTTTTTTATATATTTTGACACGACCTAATAAAAATTATGGGTATGTCTGAGTACTACTTTTAATAACAAACCATTCCATTGATCATAAGTTCTGCATATTACAATCATTGTACTCAAATGATTAGATAGAAGAGCCATAATCATTTCTCACATTGCAAAAAAATTATAGAAAATGAAGGCTCAAGTACAATATATATATATATATATATATATATTTGTATTGAAAAAAATTACATTTATATATGTAAGTGACATATTGAGACATGTGGACTGGTCAAATAGTCAAAGAATTATAATTAGTCAAGAGGCACGGGCAGCAATAGAAACGAGCAAAGGCAAAGTAAGAGGCATGGGAGGACATTCGAAGGATTCAGCGCTCGTACCTATTTAAGTCATTTATCAAAAGGAAGGGATCTGACCATAATAAAGAGCGCAGATACGGAATTCGACAGGCATTAGATATTAGATACGTTAGAGAATTTGTATTGATTACAATGATTGTGTAACGTAGCATTTAATGTCTTTAATTATTCATAATAGCCTCATTATGATTTGGGGAAAATGCATATCTTCAAGATATCTATAAAAGGGGGGTATCTGATCACTTGTAAACACAAGATATAATTGAAATATACTTTGATTCACTTGTTTTTCTCCTGATTACACTCTGGTTACCCCAAATTACTTTCTTCTACATATTTTTTTGATTATCAGTAACCCGCGTTCTTCTAAATTCTAGCTTTGACTAAAATTCTCTTTTTTGGTTAAACAAATTGGTTCCGTTACCGGAAATCTGATAATCTATTTTTTTTCACTTGACCTTCCTTGTTGCATCAATTATGTCAAATAACAATGACAAACCCCAGGAAACCAAGAGAACCAACAAAGCCAGGGAGGTCCACATAATATTAACATTCAAGTTCCTACTCCGCAGGACTTTCCACGGCAATCTCGTGAGGGTACTCCTAATGGATCCCAAATAAACGAGTATGCTCAATTTGAAAATGCTGAAGCTGTTGATGAAGCTTTGCATAAATTAATTACTGCTCAGGTCAACAAAGTTGTTGAGGCGCTAGTTAACCAGTTACCTGTTGCAACACCCACACCTACTCCAAATAATAACACTATAGAAAACCCTCGTTCCGGGCTTGTTAACTCAGACAGCGGTGGAACTCCCAGTAAACCGCAGGAGAGAGAACCAGGTAATGTAATTAATTCTGATTTACAAAATTTAGTACTAACCTTGCAGAAACAGCTCAAGGAGCAAAGTGAACGTATAGAGCAGATACCCGGGGTACCGCCCTGTTACAACCCATATCCACATGTGTTAGTTCATGCCATATATTAGTTAACATAAATCCAAGAAAGAATTATCTTTTAGATGATAAGAAGTCAATCATATTGGTCTTAAGTGATACAAGAGTGTATAAGGGTGATTAACCAGTATTAGAAGTTAAACGAATCAAGGATGTTGTAACTCGTATTTTCAGGTAATCTAGCGGTGCTTAATACACTCAAGAGGTCATTTATTAATTTATTTTAATCATATAATATCCGTATCATAAGTCTTGAATTCAAACGAGTTATGAAACAAAAGTCGACAAAAGTTGTCGCAACTTAGGTTCATAATTTTACTTAAACATTGGGTCAAATGTTTCTAATATTTTCTCATAATTTACAAGGAATTACGGGGTGATCTACCAACCAAATTAAAGATCTATGAGTCTAGTTTCCAACACATTAAACCGTTCATCGATACGATCTCGTAGTAGAGAGATATTCGCGTTTTTGCGAGACTGCGCCAAGCACCTCTATGGGGCCCACTAAGTCGGTTTAAGATATTTGGACCTATATAGGATGCCTCCAACCCGTTTTAAGTCATTTCTTCTCACTATTTTCAGACCTTAGAACCCTAGGAACATCCTCTCAAGGTTCTCTCAATATTCAAGACCCAAAAAAAGGGCAAACAACACAAATCAAGTGTCGGGAATTCCGTGGCGCTAGTAAGTCTCTTGTTCTTCTTGTTGTTGCTCATTTTTGTGTCGTTCCAGCTCGTGTGGGAGGTTGTTTTAAAGGGTTTATGTTCTGTAAATACTACCTCATGTTCTTAATATCAATCCTAGGTGATTTCAAGCCTTCTAAAGTGATTCTAGTGCCGAAAAACACTAATTGATCGCTAGTTTCGCTTTTTTGTTGTTGTGGCAGCATTGGAGGGATATTTCATGGAAATTTAAGGTCAAATTGGATTTGTTCTTTCTGTATAAAGGTAAGGAACCTCTTACTCTATATGTATTTAAGATTATTCAAGTTGCGGCTAAGCCATTGAAGCTAGAACTTGTGAGATATATATCGAAAGACTTGGTAGTAATGTTATTGTTTTGTAGACTGTTTTGCATTGTTGTTGGGCTGCGTATTTTACTACTATCTTGTGGAGTTTTGGGGGAGGAAGGGTGTGGAGAAATACCATATATATGTAGGGTTATGGGCTGATAGTTATTCGTAACATTTCCAGGTTGTTTGACACGACTACGGTGGTCGTCGTATGTATGGAGTGATTAGGCTGTGTGTGGACTATTTTGGGATGCTCAATATGTTTATTATTGATGTTGTTTGGGCTGTTTGGTGACTGTTTTGAATGGTGTGAGGTCATATATATAGGGGAGGTGCTGTCCGTTTCATCGTAAAATAGGTTGTGGTCGATACATAATAGTTATGACGCTTAAATGATAACGATAGTATCGTTTATCTTATTGTAGACTAAGGAGTTTTGACAATTGCATAGCTTGATATTGGGGCAGTATATACAAGGTATGTGAGGCTATCCCTTTCCTTCTTTTGCACGACTCCGATTGTACATAATGTAATGAACGAGCTTCCAAGATACTCTACTCTTAGAAGCTACCAGTACTTACATTGTTTTCCCTCTTATGGAACGATTGATGTTAATGTTGCTTCTCTTATTCTTATGTTATCAATGTTGTTGGTACTTCCTGATTCTTATAAGGTTCATAGTGAAGAGTTAGTCCTAATAACGTGTACAGAGGATACCAACCTTACGTCACTCCGAAAGGTTTAGAATGTGATTCCATGAGTCGAGCATGCGTTATATATATGTATCTATTTTACTCTATCGAGCCACGCTATAGTTGGCCGGGTACGACACCTATCGTGCAACCACTGATCAGTTGGGTTTTACCGAGCTCCACGTGGCCGGGTACGATTCTACCGAGCCTTATGATGGCCGGGTACATTTTTTTTACCGAGGCTATTATGGCCGGGTACGATATGATGATGATGATGCCCACAGAGGCGAATGCTTTAAAGGTTTATGTATTTATACATATGTATCATGCATGTCATGTAAGTAGCCCTCAGAGGTACTAAGATGTTACAGGTTGTATATTCTCTATCCTTGCTTACATTACTGATCGTATTTATGGTTCCTTGCCTTACATACTCAGTACTTTATTCGTACTGACGTCCTTTTATTTGTGGACGCTGCATGTCGTGCTGCAGGTCCTGATAGACAGGCAGGTGCAACTCCCCCACCACAGTAGACTGTCCAGTTCAGCGGTGATTGGTGAGATCCCTTCTCCGGACTTGCCTTGGTCTTGGTATGCAATTTTTGTTATAGACATTATGGGTATGTCGGGGCCCTGTTCCGGCTATGTTGCAACACTTATGTTCTTTTAGAGGCTCATAGACAAGTGTCGGCTCATGTATAGTTTGGTATGCCTTGTCGGCTAGTTTTTGTTGTATAGTCATTCATAGTAGCGTGGTAACTCATACCTTATATGTAGTTTCTTGATTGTCTGGTCATCCCCTGCTATGTATGTTCATGCCGTCATATTTTATTGCTGGTTGTCCATGATCTAGGTCTACCATTTATATTGATCTCGTCAGCCTTAAAAGATAATAATGAAGGTTAGATGAAATGTACGTTGGTGCTCGGCAAGTGTGGTCGGGTGCTAGTCATGGCCCTTCAGTTTGGGTCGTGACAAACTTGGTATCAGAGCAAGTCTGTCCTAGGGGTTGTCTATGAGCCGTGTCTAGTAGAGTCTTGATTATGGATGTGTAGCGCGCCACATTTATAATCAGGAGGCTACATGACATCTAGGGTTGTTACCTTCTTCCTGAATCTAGATCGTGCGTAGAGTTGAGTCGTAAGTGTTTGTCTCTAATATTCACCTTGTTTTTTTCCAGTGATGCCTTCGACTAGGAAGCAAACGATTAGTAGACGGCTTGATACAGCAGCGGGAGAGGGTACCAGTCAGGTGCCCCTAGTCAGAGAAGGACAAAGTGAGGCTCAAAGTGAGATGCCCTCTCATACCTCATCTACTCCATCTCCTCTAGAGGATATTAGAATGCACCCAGCGCCTCCAGTTCCTCCGTCTGGCACTCCAGACCAGGATATGCGGAGTGCTTTGCAGTTATTGACTAGCTTGGTAGTTGCTCAGGCTCAGAGGCATAATACAGGTGCTACTGAGAAACCAGTTAGTACAAGAGTTCGTGATTTTATTAATTTAGACCCTCCAGTGTTTACCGAATCAGACCCCAAAGAGGACCCACAGACTTTTATTGACCAGGTTCATCGTACACTTCGGGTTATGCATGTTAGTGATACAGAGGCAGTAGAGTTGGCTTCTTATCGGCTATGGGATTTAGCGGTTCTCTGGTATGATAGTTGGGAGAGATCCAGGGGTCCGAACCCTCCTCCAGCTGTGTGGAAGGAATTTTCTGAGGCCTTTCTTCGTCACTACTTGCCAGTTGAGATACGACGAGCTAGAGCTGATAAGTTCTTGAACCTTAGACAAGGTAATATGAGTGTGCGAGAGTACAGTATGCAGTTTGATTCTTTGGCAAGGTATGCTCCCCATATGGTGGCCGAGATGAGTGATATGGTGCATATGTTCGTGAATGGGTTGGGACCACATCTGATAAATGAGTGTACGACAGCCTCCTTGGTGGATGGCATGGATATTTCCCGTATTCAAGCTTATGCCCAGACCCTAGAGGATCGTAAGTACCAGCAGAGGGCAATTAGGGAGCAGGATAGAGGCCAGCATAAGAGGGCGAGATTTGCAGGGTATTCTGATGACTTCAGAGGCCGCATCAGGCCACAGTTTTCGAGGAGTTCGGCGCCACCTGTAGCTAGTACTCCTCCACAGTTTCAGAGGCCTCGATATGACCGATCCTATTCTGGTCCAGGTCAGAGTTCGCGGGCATCTGGCTCTCAACATCACAGGGATACTAGTCAGATGAGACCCCCAACACCACATTGTGATCAGTGCGGCAAGGCCCACTTTGGACTATGTCGTCGAGGTTCTGATGCATGCTATTCGTGCGGGCAGCCTGGCCATATGATGCGGGATTGTCCTAATAGAGGAGGTAATGGTATGGCTCAGCCGACTGGATTTGTGTCTGGTTCTTCCTCATCAGTTCGACCTCCAGCACGGGGTTTTCAGCAGTCGACAGGTCGTGGTAGGGGTAGAGGTGCAGTGCCGAGTTCGAGTGGTGCTCAAAATCGAACCTATGCTCTAGTAGGTCGACAGGATCTCGAGTCGTCTCCAGATGTTGTTACAGGTATTATATCTGTGTTTTCTTATGATGTATATGCGCTAATTGATCCGGGATCTACATTATCATATGTTACACCCTTTGTGGCTAATAAGTTTGGCATTGAACCTGAATTGATAAGTAAACCCCTCGCGGTATCTACTCCGATAGGAGATTCTGTGATTGCTAGAAGGGTATATAGAGGTTGCACTGTGATGATTTGTAGTCGTCAAACCTCGGCAAATTTATTTGAGTTAGAAATGGTTGATTTTGATGTGATAATGGGAATGGACTGGTTGGCCTCATGCTATGCAAATGTTGACTGTCGTACGAAGATGGGTAGGTTCCAATTTCCGGGTGAACCCGTCATTGAATGGAAAGGGAACATTGTTACACCGAAAGGTAGGTTTATTTCCTATCTTAAGGCAAGGAAAATGATCTCAAAAGGTTACATTTATCATCTCGTTCGCGTTAGGGATGCGGAGGCGAAACCGCCTACTTTACAATCAATCCCTGTGGTCAACGAATTCCCAGATAAACTCTCAGGCCTTCCTCCTGAAAGGGAGATTGAGTTTAGCATTGATGTGTTGCCTGACACTCAACCGATCTCTATTCCTCCATACAGAATGGCCCCAGCAGAGTTGCGAGAGTTGAAGGTGCAGTTGAAGGACTTGTTGGATAAGGGCTTTATTAGGCCTAGCACTTCACCTTGGGGTGCACCAGTCCTATTCATGCGGAAGAAAGACGGGTCGTTACGGATGTGTATCGACTATCGACAGTTGAATAAGTCTACTATAAATAACAAGTATCCACTTGCAAGAATTGATGACCTGTTTGACCAACTCCAGGGTGCCAAGTATTTCTCTAAGATTGATTTACGTTCAGGGTATCATCAGGTGAGGGTTAGGGAGAAAGATATTCCAAAGATGGCCTTCCGGACAAGATATGGGCACTTTGAGTTCTTGGTGATGTCGTTCGGGCTAACAAATGCCCCAGCAGCTTTTATGGATCTCATGAATACTATATTCAGGCCCTATCTTGATGTGTTCGTGATTGTATTCATTGATGACATTCTAGTGTATTCTCGTTCGGAGGCGGAACATGCGGGCCACTTGCGGATAGTATTACAGACGCTTCAGGATCGTAAGTTATATGCTAAGCTCTCCAAATGTGAATTCTGGCTGAACTCAGTATCATTCCTTGGCCATGTGATATCTGATGAGGGTATTAGTGTCGACACTCAGAAGATCGATGCAGTAAAGAATTGGACGAGACCTACAACACCATCAGAAGTCCGCAGCTTCCTAGGGCTAGCAGGATATTATAGGCGGTTTGTAGAAGGATTTTCCTCTATATCATCACCATTGACTAAGTTAACACAAAAGGCTACCAAATTCCAGTGGTCTGACACTTGTGAACGTAGTTTTCAGGAGCTGAAGAATCGATTGACATTTGCACCAGTGCTCACTCTTCCTGAAGGAACAGAAGGTTATGTGGTATATTGTGATGCCTCAGGTATAGGTTTGGGGTGCGTATTAATGCAGCGTGGGAATGTGATTGCTTATGCATCAAGACAATTGAAGAAGCATGAAAAGAATTATCCAACCCATGATTTGGAATTGGCTGCAGTAATATATGCTTTGAAGATATGGCGGCACTACTTATACGGCGTCCATGTTGACATCTACATAGATCACAAGAGTTTACAATACATCTTCAAGCAGAAAGAGTTGAATTTGAGGCAGCGTAGGTGGCTTGAATTATTGAAAGACTACGACGTCGAGATATTGTATCATCCCGGTAAAGCCAATGTTGTGGCAGATGCTCTCAGCCGTAAATCAATGGGAAGCTTAGTACATATTGAGGCAGGTAGATGGGGGTTGATTAAAGAGCTTCATCAGCTAGCCAATATGAGAATCAGATTGTTAGACTCTGATGATGGAGGTGTTACTGTACAGAATACATCAGAATCATCTTTGGTAGCCGAGGTAAAAGCACGACAATATGAAGATCCTATCTTAGTACGATTAAGAGAAAGCATTCAAAAGTGAAAAAGTATGGCTTTTGGGATCGGAAAAGACGGGGCACTGAGATACCAGAGCCGATTGTGCGTGCCTAATGTGGCAGGGTTGCGAGAGAAGATTATGAATGAGATTCATCAATCCCGATATTCCATCCATCCCGGCTCGACAAAGATGTATCATGATGTCAAAGAGCAGTATTGGTGGGATAATATGAAAAAGTCTATTGTAGAATTTGTAGCCCAGTGTCCCAATTGTCAACAAGTAAAGATAGAACATCAGAAACCTGGTGGATTGCTTCAAAATATAGAGATTCCGACCTGGAAGTGAGAGGTGATTAATATGGACTTCATTATTGGATTACCTCGCTCTTATCAAAAGTTTGACTCCATCTGGGTGATAATTGATCGACTTACAAAATGTGCCCATTTTCTGCCAGTGAAGACAACTTACACGGCTGAAGATTATGCAAAGTTGTATATCAAGGAGATTGTTAGGCTTCATGGTGTGCCCATATCTATTATATCAGACCGAGGAGCTCAATTTACGGCTAACTTTTGGAGGTCTTTCCAGAAGGGTTTAGGCACACAAGTAAATCTCAGCACTACATTTCATCCGCAGACTGACGGACAGGCTGAACGTACCATTCAGACACTGGAAGATATGCTACGAGCATGTGTTCTAGATTTTAAGGGGAATTGGGATGATCATCTTCCACTCATAGAATTCGCCTATAACAATAGCTACCATTCCAATATTAAAATGGCCCCATACGAGGCACTATACGGGAGGAGATGTAGATCACCAGTTGGATGGTTCGAAGTCGGTGAAACAGAATTATATGGGCCAGATTTGATTCACCAAGCTATTGAGAAGGTGAAAGTGATACAGGAGCGATTGAGGACGGCACAAAGCAGGCAAAAATCTTATTCTGATGTCCGACATCGTGATCTAGAGTTTGAGGTTGGTGATTGGGTTTTCCTGAGGATCTCACCAATGAAGGGTATTATGCGTTTTGGGAAGAAAGGTAAGCTGAGTCCAAGGTATATCGGGCCGTATAAAATTCTTCGACGGATTGGACAGGTTGCTTATGAGTTAGAATTGCCATCCGAATTGGAATTTGTCCACCCGGTATTCCATGTATCTATGTTGAGAAAATGTATTGGAGACCCTTCTCGAGTCGTCCCTATCAAAGATGTACAAGTTACAGAGGACCTATCATATGAAGAAGTGCCAGTGGCGATATTAGATTGGCAAGTCCGCAAGCTGAGAACAAAAGATGTAGCTTCCGTCAAAGTATTGTGGAGGAACAAAAATATGGAAGAAATGACATGGGAAGCAGAAGAGGTGATGAAGTCTAAATACCCTTACTTATTCCAGAATGAAGATAACAAGGATGCTGGTGGAAGACAGGATACATTGGAAGGTGAAACGGCTCTATGAGGTAAGCAATAATTTGAGAATACTCCTCCTTAATACAAAATGGTGATATGTAGATAATGTAAATACGCATAATGCTTTGTGTAGCCTTGTGAAGCCATATGTTGGGCTTAATTACATGCAAGTTTTGCTAGTGACCATTTTATAGGGGAAAATTGATCGGAAATTTCCATTGGAATCCACGATGATTTAAACTCCCCATAAACCCTTACATTCGAGGACGAATGTTCCTAAGGGGGGGGGGAGGGTGTTACAACCCATATCCACATGTGTTAGTTCATGACATATATTAGTTAACATAAATCCAAGAAGGAATTATCTTTTAGATGATAAGAAGTCAATCCTATTGGTCTTAAGTGATACAAGAGTGTATAAGGGTGATTAACCAGTATTAGAAGTTAAACGAATCAAGGATGTTGTAACTCGTATTTTCAGGTAATCTAGCGGTGCTTAATACACTCAAGAGGTCATTTATTAAGGTATTTTAATCATATAATATCTGTATCATGAGTCTTGAAGTCAAACGAGTTATGAAACAAAAGTCGACAAAAGTTGTCGCAACTTAGGTTCATAATTTTACTTAAACATTGGGTCAAATGTTTCTAATCTTTTCTCATAATTTACAAGGAATTACGGGGTGATCTACCAACCAAATTAAAGATCTATGAGTCTAGTTTCCAACGCATTAAACCGTTCATCGATACGATCTCTTAGTAGAGAGATATTCGCGTTTTCGCGAGACTGCGCCAAGCACCTCTCTATGGGGCCCACTAAGTCGGTTTAAGATATTTGGACCTATATAGGATGCCTCCAACCCGTTTTAAGTCATTTATTCTCACTATTTTCAGACCTTATAACCCTAGGAACATCCTCTCAAGGTTCTCTCAATATTCAAGACCCAAAAAAAGGGCAAACAACACAAATCAAGTGTCGGGAATTCCGTGGCGCTAGTAAGTCTCTTGTTCTTCTTGTTGTTGCTCATTTTTGTGTCGTTCCAACTCGTGTGGGAGGTTGTTTTAAAGGGTTTATGTTCTGTAAATACTCCCTCATGTTCTTAATATCAATCCTAGGTGATTTCAAGCCTTCTAAAGTGATTCTAGTGCCGAAAAACACTAATTGATTGCTAGTTTTGCTTTTTTGTTGTTGTGGCAGCATTGGGATATTTCATGGAAATTTAAGGTCAAATTGGAGTTGTTCTTTCTGTATAAAGGTAAGGAACCTCTTACTCTATATGTATTTAAGATTATTCAAGTTGCGGCTAAGCCATTGAAGCTAGAACTTGTGAGATATATATCGAAAGGCTTGGTAGTAATGTTATTGTTTTGTGGACTGTTTTGCGTTGTTGTTAGGCTGCATATTTTACTACTATCTTGTGGAGTTTTGGGGGAGGAAGGGTGTGGAGAAACACCATATATATGTAGGGTTATGGGCTGATAGTTATTTGTAACATTTCCAGGTTGTTTGACACGACTACGGTGGTCGTCATATGTATGGAGTGATTAGGCTGTGTGTGGACTATTTTGGGATGCTCAATATGTTTATTATTGATGTTGTTTGGGCTGTTTGGTGACTGTTTTGAATGGTGTGAGGTCATATATATAGGGGAGGTGCTGTCCGTTTCATCGTAAAATAGGTTGTGGTCGATACATAATAGTTATGACGCTTAAATGATAACGATAGTATCGTTTCTCTTATTGTAGACTAAGGAGTTTTAACAATTGCATAGCTTGAGATTGGGGCAGTATATACAAGGTATGTGAGGCTATCCCTTTCCTTCTTTTGCACGACTCCGATTGTACACAATGTAATGAACGAGCTTCCACGATACTCTACTCTTAGAAGCTACCAGTACTTACATTGTTTTCCCTCTTATGGAACGATTGATGTTAATGTTGCTTCTCTTATTCTTATGTTATCAATGTTGTTGGTACTTCCTGATTCTTATAAGGTTCATAGTGAAGAGTTAGTCCTAATAACGTGTACAGAGGATACCAACCTTACGTCACTCCGAAAGGTTTAGAATGTGATTCCATGAGTCGAGCATGCATTATATATATGTATCTATTTTACTCTATCGAGCCACGCTATAGTTGGCCGGGTACGACACCTATCGTGCAACCACTGATCAGTTGGGTTTTACCGAGCTCCACGTGGCCGGGTACGATTCTACCGAGCCTTATGATGGCCGGGTACATTTTTTTTACCGAGGCTATTATGGCCGGGTACGATATGATGATGATGATGCCCACAGAGGCGAATGCTTTAAAGGTTTATGTATTTATACATATGTATCATGCATTTCATGTAAGTAGCCCTCAGAGGTACTAAGATGTTACAGGTTGTATAATCTCTATCCTTGCTTACATTACTGATCGTATTTATGGTTCCTTGCCTTACATACTCAGTACTTTATTCGTACTGACGTCCTTTTATTTGTGGACGCTGCATGTCGTGCTGCAGGTCCTGATAGACAGGCAGGTGCAGCTCCCCCACCACAGTAGACTGTCCAGTTCAGCGGTGATTGGCGAGATCCCTTCTCCGGACTTGCCTTGGTCTTGGTATGCAATTTTTATTATAGACATTATGGGTATGTCGGGGCCCTGTTCCGGCTATGTTGCAACACTTATGTTCTTTTAGAGGCTCATAGACAAGTGTCGGCTCATGTATAGTTTGGTATGCCTTGTCGGCTAGTTTTTGTTGTATAGTCTTTCATAGTAGCGTGGTAACTCATACCTTATATGTAGTTTCTTGATTGTCTGGTCATCCCCTGCTATGTATGTTCATGCCGTCATATTTTATTGCTGGTTGTCCATGATCTAGGTCTACCATTTATATTGATCTCGTCAGCCTTAAAAGATAATAATGAAGGTTAGATGAAATGTACGTTGGTGCTCGGCAAGTGTGGTCGGGTGCTAGTCATGGCCCTTCAGTTTGGGTCGTGACACGCCCATAATCAAAGGGGTAGACATGAACAGATATTCGCAACAACCCTGGAAGCCAAGTACTGCCCCACTCCCAATTCCAAAAAAGTTCAAAATGCCTGATATTCCAAAGTATGATGGAACAACAGACCCACGAGACCACGTGACTGCATTCAAAACGGGCGTAAAAGGCAATAATTTGACTAAGCAGGAGATTGAATCGGTATTAGTCAAGAAATTTGGTGAAACACTCACCAAAGGAGCACTAACATGGTATTCCCTTTTACCTTGAAATTCTATAAATTCTTTTGCTGAGCTTGCAGATTCTTTCATCAAAGCACACTCGGGATCCCAAAAAGTGGAAAAAAGAATGGAGGATATTTTCAAAATCAAGCAAGGAGATTCAGAATTGCTTAGAAAATTCGTGGACAGATTTCAACGTGAAAGAATGACATTGCCGCGTGTACCTGATAACTGGGCAGCTATAGCTTTTACAAGCAATTTGAATGAAAAAAGCTCGGAAGCTATGAGGAGACTCAAGGAAAGCCTTTGAGAATTCCCAGCCACAACGTGGAATGATGTTTACAATAGGTATAGCACGAAGTTGAGGATTAAGGAAGATTGTGACGACCCGACCCGTCGTCTCATGAGTTACCGCTCTTTTTCCTCCATTTTCAGCTTCTTTATGCTTCATTATCCATATCTTGTGTGATCGAGTTGATTTGGAGTGGTTTTAGTAGGAAATGAGACACTTAGTCTCTTTTTTTAGGAAGCTTAAGTTGGAAAAGTCAACCGGATGTTGACTTATGTATTAGAGGGCTCGGATGTGAGTTCTGATGATTCGATTAGCTTCGGGAGGTGATTTATGACTTAAGAGCTTGATCAGAAGGAGTTTTGGAGGCTCGTAGTAGATTTAGGCTTGAATTGGCGAAATTGATATTTTGGCATTTTCCGGTTGATAGGTGAGATTTTGATATAGGGGTCAGAATGGAATTCCGAGAGTTGCAGTAGTTACATTGTGTCATTTGGGATGTGTGTACAAAATTTCATATCATTCGGACGTGGTTTGGTTGGATTTTTGATCAAAAGAGTAATTTAGAAGATTTTGAAATTCTTAGGCTTGAATCCGATGCGAATTTGGTGTTGTGATATTGTTTTGAGCATTCCGAAGGTTGGAACAAGTTTGAATGATGTTATGGTATATTTTTGAATGTTTGGTTGATGTCCCAGTGGCCTCAGGTGAGTTTTGGGTGGTTAAACGGACTATTTCATCTTTGGAAAAGTTGCAGATTTTTTTTAGCTTCAGCTGTGCACGAGAAAATTTCTGGTGCGAGGAGTCTAGTTTGGAAGCTCATATCTTGAAATATATAACGAATCAGAAAAAATGCAAAACATGAAAGTTTTATCCCTTGCATTCTAGTTTCCAGAAAGTTAAACCATTCATGATTTGGATATTTTATCAGAAAGTTATGATGAAGCGAATATGGCTGGTGGATCAGTTTTGACAAAATTTTCTGATGCACTTTAGAAGCTCATATCTCGGAATATATAAAGAGTTATATGGTGTACAACCTATCAAATGAAAGATCTTAGAGTCTAGTTTTTAAATATTCAAACCGTTTTCATTTTAATATTTTCACAAGGAGTTATAGGCGTTTTAACAGAAGGTGTACAACAGAAAAAATGGTAAGAGGATGTACAACCTGCACAACGCAAGGTACCCCTCGATGAAGCCTGGGCAGAATGTTTTTAAGCCCTCTTGTCCGCGATTTGGGTACATTTTTCAGCCATAGTTGATCATTTTGAAAGCTTTTTGAAGGAGATTGAAGAGGGATTCAAGGAGAAACGTTTGGAGGTAAGAATTTCGGACCTAAAACTCATTTATATTGTGAAATTCACCTAGAAAATCATTGAATTCTTGCTAAAAATGGAAGAAGTAGGTCTTGGGATTTTGAAATTTTGATTGGGGATTTGGAGGACCATTTGGGGTCGGATTTGAGAACTTTTGATATGTATGAACTCGTGGGGAGATAAGGAACCCGTTGATGTAAAAATTTCTGAATTTCGAGAAGTGGGCCCGGGGCTCGGGTTTTGCTAATTTTGGGAGTTTTGATATTTTTTTATTGTTTTCGATTGGGTTTTGTTCCCTTAGCATATTGTGACGTATTCATTCTGGTTTTGGTCAGATTCGACGTGCGGGGAGGCTGATTTGAGAGGCAAGGGCATAGCGAGCTAGAGCTTTGGCCGCTTTGAGGTGAGTAATGATTTTAAATGATATCCTGAGGGTTTGAAACCCCGGATTTTGCACAACGTAGTGCTATACTGAGATGAGACACATATTGCGTGATGACCATGGGGTTCATTGCTACTGAGGATTGTGACTTGGTCCATCCCAATTGATATTTTCACTACATTTTTACTGAGACTTATGTATTGTCATCATGACTTGGGCTAGTTGCCATGTTTGGGGTCTTGTGTCGACCTGTAGAACCCTTATGGTATTTTTGACTGGTTTTCCTCACCTATTTGCTAAAAATCATATCCTCAATCATGTTTCTAATTGTTTAAAAATGATATGAACCGGGTTATGAAATGTTAATCATAAATGAAAGAAATATGTGGGCTGAGATCCCTACCTTATATTATTGTGCCCGAGAGGCTGTGATTATAATGATTGAGAGGGGTTGAGGACCCAATAGTGAGGATATTATATATGATATTGGATCGGGCTGCACGCCGCAGCAAATACTTATATGGACCGGGCTGCGCGTCGCGACAAATATGTAAATATATATATGGATCGGGTTGCACACCGCAACAATATAGCTGCACGCCGCAACAATATAGCGCTTGGGATGTAGGAGCCCCTCCGGAGTCTGCACACCCCCAATGAGCTTAGTTGACTATTATTATTATGGATCGGGCTGTGCGCCACAGCGATATACGGATCGGGTTGCATGCCGCAGCGGTATATATATATGTTTCGATTTCGATTATTGTGAGAAGTATATGAATTGAGTATTGAGGGTAAGAAATAAGTAAATGAACAGAAATGCTCGAGGAGCGAATTTATACTGGATTAATGCCTGTCAAACTACCTGTTTTCACCTGGTTCAAAGAGTTTCATTCAATTTTCTTTACTACTTGCTCTTTAAATGGTTTTACTACTTTGATATAGAACTGCTTAGTGCCTTTACGTGATTTCATACCGTCAGCCATTATTTATTGTTATTACTCACTGGGTCGGAGTACTCACATTACTCCCTGCACCGTGTGTGCAGGCACAGGTGTCCCTGAGGTGTAGAGCGAGCTTTCCTGCCGTTCAGTTTTTCATCAGAGTTATCGAGGTAGCTGCATGGCGTCCGCAGACCCGATTTCTCCCTCTATCTTTCTTTACTATTCCGTATTTTAGACATATTTCTACATTAGGCTATTGAAACCTTGTATTAGAGGCTCAGACTTGTGACACCAGATCATTAGGCATTTTTAGAGATTTCGTTATGGCTTTTCCCATATTTCAATCTTTTATTTCAGACTTCTACTTATATTAAATTGGTATCTATTTCTAAAAATTGGTAATGAATTCTAATAAGAAGGGATTGTGAGTGGTAATTGGTCGGGCTTGCCTAGTATCGTGTTGGGCGTCATCACGACCGGGATTGGGGTTGTGACAAGTTGGTATCAGAGCCTAGGTTACTTGGTCTCGCGAGTCATGAGCCGTTTTAGTAGAGTCTCGCGGATCGGTACGGAGACGTCTGTATTTATCCTCGAGAGGCTGTAGAACCTTTAGGAAAAACTTCATATTCTTGAAATTCTTGTCGCGCAAACTTGTTGATTTGAGTACTAAACTTCTATTCTTCTATTCTCTCACAGATGGTGAGGACACGAGCTACCGGACGAGGTGAACGACCACCAGTGCCACCATCTACGACCACCAGAGGTCGAGGACGCTGTCATGGTCGTGGTAGAGGCAGGGCAGCGAGAGCAGTACCTATTGATCCACCAGCTGCCCCAGCCCAGGATCAGGCACCAGTTGTGCCCATTGTGATTCTGAGTCTTCAGGAGGCCTTGGAACATATCTTATCAGTTTGCACTGGCCTGGCTCAGGCGATTTCAGCCACTACAGCCGCAGCTACTTCACAGGCCAGGAAAGGCACCCAGACTTTCGTTGCTCGCACACCTGAGCAGGTAGTGCAGGGACTTTAGACGTCGGAGGCACCTCCAGCCCAGCCAGTTGCACCAGCTCAGGAGTTTATAGTACCAGTTATGCCAGATGATGAGCAGCGTCGACTTGAGAGGTTTGGTAGGCTCCAGCCTCCGTCATTCAGTAGTGCTGAGGGCGAGGATGCCCAGGGTTTTCTTGACAAGTGTCAACGGATGCTCTGTACAGCAGGGATCCTCGAGACTAGTGGTGTAGCATTTACCACCTTCCAGTTTACTGGGGCTGCCTTCACTTGGTGCGAGGCGTATGAGAGGCGTAGGCCTGTTGGTGCAGTGCCCCTTACTTGGCAGGAGTTCTCCACTCTCTTCTTGAAGAAGTACGTACCGCAATCCCGCAGGGAGGAGCTGCGTAGACAGTTTGAGTGGCTGAAACAAGGAGATATGACTGTGTCACAATATGAGGCGAGGTATTATGAATTGGATCGTCATACTGGGTGGATGGTTTCGACAGATCATGAGAGGATCAGGAGATTTGTTGATGGCCTTAACTACCATCTCCGTATCTTGATGACTAGAGAAAGAGTATTGGGTGTTACATTTTAGGAGGTGGTTGATATCGCTCGTGAGATTGAGATGGCTCGCCGTCAGGATAGAGAAGAGAGGGAGGCCAAGAGGCCTATAAGTTTTGGTAGTTTCAGTGGTGCTCTGTTTAGGGGCCAGTTTTAGCATGGTAGAGGTCGTTCTTTCAGGCCCGCTCAGTCGGCCCGTCCAGAGTATCGCGGGGGATCTTTAGGTCGTGATTATCATGGTTCTCAGCAGGGTCAGCCTTCACTAAGCGCCCTCTCAATTCAGAGTTCATCTCGTGCTTCATTAGTAAAGGGTTATTCAGTGGCAAGTCCTTCTACTGGTCCTTCTAGTGCCAGAGGTTCCCTTCAGTCCCTACCTCCAGCACCGGGTAGTTGTTACGAGTGCGGAAAGTTTAGGCATATGAGGAGACAGTGTCCTCGACTTCATGATGTTCAGTATCAGCAGAGGGGTCAGCCCTCGACTTCTGCTCCAGTTATTTCACCACCTGTCCAGCCAGCTAGGGGTAGAGGTCAGGAAGTCAAGGGTCGCCCTAGAGGGAGAGGTCGATCAGGCGGTAGTCAAGCCCGTTTTTATGCTATTCCAGGCCGGACAGCTGCCATTGCTTCAGATACTGTCATCACAGGTATTGTCTCAGTCTGCCACAGAGATGCTGCTGTATTATTTGATCCCGGTTCCACCTATTCATATGTGTCTTCATATTTTGCTCGTTATTTGGGTACGCCCCAAGATTCTCTTTCTTTACCTGTTCATGTGTCTACCCCGGTGGGCGATACTGTGATTGTAGACCGTGTGTATCTGTCATCTGTTATGGTTATTGGGGGTCTAGAGACTCGAGTTGATTTATTGCTATTGAGCATGGTGGACTTTGATGTTATTCTGGGCATAGATTGGCTATCTCCGTGTCATGCTATTCTAGACTGTCATGCTAAGATAGTCACTTTGGCTATGCCGGGTGTTTCGAGGATCGAGTGGCGTGGTATGCCTGATTATGTTCCTAGCAAAGTGATTTCTTTCTTGAAAGCCCAGCGTATGGTTGGGAAGGGTTGTCTGTCATATCTAGATTTTGTGCGAGATGTTGGAGTCGAGGCTCCTAGTATTGATTCTGTCCCAGTTGCGAGGGATTTTACCGATGTATTTCCTGCAGACCTATCGGGCATGCCGCTGGCTAGGGATATTGATTTTGGTATTGACCTGGTGCTGGGCACTCAGCCTATCTCTATTGCGCCGTATCGTATGGCACTGGCAGAGTTGAAGGAATTGAAGGAGCAGCTTTAGGAGCTCCTAGAAAAGGGGTTCATTCGGCCTAGTATGTCACCTTGGGGTGCACCGGTTCTGTTTGTGAAGAAGAAGGATGGCACAATGAGAATGTGCATTGATTACATGCAATTGAATAAAGTAACAGTGAATAACAAGTATCCTTTGCCTCGCATTGATGATTTATTTGATCAGCTTCAGGGAGCGAGAGTGTTCTCCAAGATTGATCTCCATTCGGGCTATCACCAGTTGAAGATCAGGGATTCAGATATTCTTAAGACTGCTTTCAGGACCAGATATGGTCATTATGAGTTTCTTGTCATGTCTTTCGGGCTGACCAATGCCCCAGCAGCGTTCATGCATATGATGAACAGTGTATTTCGGCCTTATCTCGATTCATTTGTCGTAGTCTTCATTGATGATATTCTGGTGTATTCGCGTAGTCAGGAGGAGCACGTGGAGCATTTAAGAGTTGTGTTGCAGAGATTGAGAGAGGAGAAGCTTTATGCAAAATTCTCCAAATGTGAGTTCTGGCTCAGTTCAGTGGCTTTCTTGGGACATATGGTGTCCAGCGAGGGTATTCAGGTTGATCCAAAGAAGATAGAGGCAGTTCAGAGTTGTCCTAGACCATCCTCAGTCATAGAGATTCGTAGATTTCTTGGGTTAGCAGGCTATTATCGCTGGTTTGTTTAGGGATTTTCATCCATTGCATCGCCCTTGACCAAGTTGACTCAGAAAGGTGCAGTATTTATATGGCCGGGCGAGTGTGAGGAGAGCTTTTAGAAGCTCAAGACAGCTTTGACCACAGCTCCAATATTAGTATTGCCATCAGCTTCAGGTTCATATACCGTATATTGTGATGCTTCGAGAGTTGGGATTGGCTGTGTATTGATGCAGGAGGGTAGAGTTATTGCTTATGCTTCTCGTTAGTTGAAGCCCCATGAGAAGAACTACCCTGTTCACGATTTGGAGTTGGCTGCCATAGTCCATGCATTGAAGATTTGGAGGCACTACTTGTATGGCATATCTTGTGAGGTATTCACCGATCATCGCAGTCTTCAGCATTTGTTCAAGCAGAAAGATCTTAATTTGAGGCAACGGAGATGGCTAGAGTTGCTTAAAGATTATAATATTATTGTTTTGTAACATCCGGGAAAGGCAATGTAGTGGCCGATGCTCTCAACCGAAAGGCAGTGAGTATGGGGAGTTTGGCGTACATTCTAGTTGGGGAGATACCCCTTGTAGTAGATGTCCAGGCCTTGGCCAATCGGTTTTTGAGATTAGATATTTCAGAGCCCAGTCGAGTGTTGGCTTGTGTGGTTTCTCGGTCTTCTTTATATGATCGCATTAGAGAGCGCCAATATGATGATCTGTATTTGCTTGTCCTTAAGGATAGAGTTCAGCATGATGATGCCAGAGATGTGACCATCGGTGATGATGGTGTGTTGAGGATGCAGGGCCGGATCTGTGTGCCCAACGTGGATGGGCTTAGAGAGTTGATTCTTGAGGAGGCCCATAGCTCATAGTATTCTATTCATCCAGGTGCTACGAAGATGTATCAGGACTTGAGGCAGTACTATTGGTGGAGAAGAATGAAGAAGGATATTGTGAGATTTGTAGCTCGATGTCTCAATTGTCAGCAGGTAAAATACGAGCATCAGAGACCGGGTGGCTTGCTTCAGCAGATGGTTATTCCCGAGTGGAAGTGGGAGAGGATCACTACGGACTTTGTTGTTACACTTCCACGGACTTTGAAGAAGTTTGATGCTATTTGGGTGGTTGTGGATCGACTGACCAAGTCCGCACACTTCATTCCTATGTGTACTACCTATTCTTCAGAGCCGTTGGCAGAGATTTATATCCGGGAGATTGTTCGGCTGCATGGTGTTCCGATTTCCATCATCTCAGATAGAGGTACTCAGTTTACTTCGCAGTTCTGGAGAGCCGTGCAGAGGGAGTTGGGTACTCAGGTGGAGTTGAGCACAACGTTTCATCCTCAGACAGACGGACAGTCCGAGCATACTATTCAGATATTGGAGGACATGTTGCGTACTTGTGTAATTGATTTTTGAGGTTCATGGGATGAGTTTTTGCCACTTGCAGAGTTTGCCTACAACAACAGCTACCAGTCGAGTATTCAGATGGCTCCGTATGAGGCTTTGTATGGGAGACAGTGTAGATCTCTAGTTGGTAGGTTCAAGCGCGGCGAGGCTAGGCTATTGGGGACAGATTTGTGTTCAGGATGCCTTAGAGAAGGTGAAGGTGATTCAGGAGAGGCTTCGTACAACGCAGTCGAGGCAAAAGAGTTATGCTGATAGGAAGGTTCGAGATGTGTCCTACATGGTTGGCGAGAAGGTTCTGTTGAAGGTTTCACCCATGAAGGGTGTTATGAGATTTGGGAAGAAAGGGAAATTGAGTCCTCGGTTCATTGGACCTTTTGAGGTGCTTCAGAGGATTGGGAAGGTGGCTTATGAGCTTTCTTTGCCACCCAGCTTGTCGAGTATGCATTCTGTATTTCATGTTTCTATGATCCGGAAGTATATTGGGGATCCGTCTCATGTTTTGGATTTCAGCACGGTTCAGTTGGAGGATGATTTGACTTATGGTGTGGAGCCAGTAGCTATTTTGGGTCGTCAGGTTTGAAAGTTGAGTTCAAAGGATATAGCTTCAGTGAAAGTGTAGTGGAGAGGTCGTCCCGTAGAGGAAGCTACCTGGGAGACCGAGCGGGAGATGCGGAGCAGATATCCTCACCTGTTTGAGGCTTCAGGTATGTTTTTTGACTCGCTCGAGGACGAGCGTTTGTTTAAGTTGGGGAGGATGTGACGACCTGACCCATCATCTCATGAGTTACCGCTCCGTTTCCCCCATTTTCAGCTTCTTTATGCTTCATTATCTGTATCTTGTGTGATCGAGTTGATTTGGAGTGGTTTTAGTAGCAAATGAGACACTTAGTCTCTTTTAAGGAAGCTTAAGTTGGAAAAGTCAACTGGATGTTGACTTATGTGTTAGAGGGCTCGGATGTGAGTTCCGATGGTTCGGTTAGCTTCGGGAGGTGATTTATGACTTAAGAGCGTGATCGGAAGGAGTTTTGGAGGTTCGTAGTAGATTTAGGCTTGAATTGGCGAAGTTGATATTTTGGCGTTTTCCGGTTGATAGGTGAGATTTTGATATAGGTGTCGGAATGGAATTCCGAGAGTTACAATAGTTCCGTTGTGTCATTTGGGATGTGTGTGGAAAATTTCATGTCATTCGGACGTGGTTTGGTTGGGTTTTTGATCAAAAGAGTAATTTAGAAGATTTTGAAATTCTTAGACTTGAATCCGATGCGAATTTGGTGTTGTGATGTTGTTTTGAGCATTCCGAAGGTTGGAACAAGTTTGAATGATGTTATGGGATATGTTGGCATATTTTGTTGAGGTCCCAGTGGCCTCGGGTGAGTTTCGGGTGGTTAAACGAACTATTTCATCTTTGGAAAAGTTGCAGATTTTTTTTTAGCTTCAGCTGTGCACCAAAAAATTTCTGGTGCTAGGAGTCTAGTTTGGAAGCTCATATCTTGAAATATATAAGGAATCAGACAAAATGCAAAACATAAAAGTTGTAGCCCTTGTATTCTAGTTTCCAGAAAATTAAACCATTAATGATTTGGATATTTTATCAGAAAGTTATGATGAAGCGAATATGGCTGGTGGATCAGTTTTGACAGAATTTTCTGATGCATTTTAGAAGCTCATATCTCGGAATATATAAAGGGTTATATGGTGTACAACCTATCAAATGAAAGATCTTCGAGTCTAGTTTTTAAATATTCAAACCGTTTGTCATTTTAATATTTACACAAGGAGTTATAGGCATTTTAACAGAAGGTGTATAGCAGAAAAAATGGTAAGAGGATGTACAACCTGCACAGCGCAAGGTACACCTCGATGAAGCCTAGGCAGAATGTTTTTAAGCCCTCTTGTCCGCGATTTGGGTACATTTTTCAGCCATAGTTGATCATTTTGAAATCTTTTTGAAGGAGATTGAAGAGGGATTCAAGGAGAAACGTTTGGAGGTAAGAATTTCGGACCTAAAACTCATTTAGATTGTGAAATCCACCTAGAAAATCATAGAATTCTTGCTAAAAATGGAAGAAATAGGGCTTGGGATTTTGAGATTTTGATTGAGGATTTGGAGGACCATTTTGGGTCGGATTTAAGAACTTTTGGTATGTATGAACTCGTGGGGAGATAAGGAACCCGTTGATGTAAAAATTTCTGAATTTCGAGAAGTGGGCTCGGGGCTCGGGTTTTGCTAATTTTTGGATTTTTGATATTTTTTTATTGTTTTCGATTGGGTTTTGTTCCTTTAGCATATTGTGACGTATTCGTTCTGGTTTTGGTCAGACTCGACGCGCGAGGAGGCTGATTTGAGAGGCAAGGG
This sequence comes from Nicotiana tabacum, assembly GCF_000715075.1. NCBI lineage: Eukaryota > Viridiplantae > Streptophyta > Magnoliopsida > Solanales > Solanaceae > Nicotiana > Nicotiana tabacum. The sequence continues at coordinate 21,077,446 of NC_134089.1, read as the reverse complement.
CATAGCGAGCTAGAGCTTTGGCCGGTTTGAGGTGAGTAATGATTTTAAATGATGTCCTGAGGGTTTGAAACCCCGGATTTTGCACAACGTAGTGCTATACTGAGATGAGACACACGCTGCGTGATGAGCGTGGGGTTCATTGCTACTGGGGATTGTGACTTGGTCCATCCCAATTGATATTTTTACTGAGACTTATGTATTGTCATCATGACTTGGGATAGTTGCCATGTTTGGGGCCTTGTGCCGACCTGTAGAACCCTTATGGGATTTTTGACTGGTTTTCCTCACTTATTTGCTAAAAATCATATCCTCAATCATGTTTCTAATTGTTTAAAAATGATATGAACCGGGTTATGAAATGTTAATCATAAATGAAAGAAATATGTGGGCTGAGATCCCTACCTTATATTATTGTGCCCGAGAGGCTGTGATTATAATGACTGAGAGGGGTTGAGGACCCAATAGTGAGGATATTATATATGATATTGGATCGGGCTGCACGCCGCAACAAATACTTATATGGACCGGGCTGCGTGTCGCAACAAATATGTAAATATATATATATATATATATATATATATATATATATATATATATATATATATATGGATCGGGCTGCACGCCGCATCAATATAGCGCTTGGGCTGTAGGAGGCCCTCTGGAGTCTGCACACCCCCCAGTGAGCGCAGTTGACTATTATTATTATGGATTGAGTTGTGCGCCACAACGATATACGGATTGGGTTGCACGCCGCAGCGGTATATATATATGTTTCGATTTCAGTTATTGTGAGAAGTATATGAATTGAGTATTGAGGGTAAGAAATAAGTAAATGAACGGAAATGCTCGAGGAGCGAATTTATACTGGATTAATGCCTGTCAAACTACATGTTTTCACCTGGTTCAAAGAGTTTCATTCAATTTTCTTTACTACTTGCTCTTTAAATGGTTTTACTATTTTGATATAGAACTGCTTAGTGCCTTTACGTGATTTCATACCGCCAGCCATTATTTATTGTTATTACTCACTGGGTCGGAGTACTCACATTACTCCCTGCACCGTGTGTGCAGGCACAGGTGTCCCTGAGGTGTAGAGCGAGCTTTCCTGCTGTTTAGTTTTTCATCGAAGTTATCGAGGTAGCTGCATGGCGTCCGCAGACCCGATTTTTCCCTCTATCTTTCTTTATTATTCCGTATTTTAGACATATTTCTGCATTAGGCTGTTGAAACCTTGTATTAGAGGCTCAAACTTTTGACACCAGATCATTGGGCATTTGTAGAGATTTCGTTATGGCTTTCCGCATATTTCAATCTTTTATTTCAGACTTCTACTTATATTAAATTGGTATCTATTTCTGAAAATTGGTAATGAATTCTAATAAGAAGGGATTGTGAGTGGTAATTGGTCGGGGTTGCCTAGCATCGTGTTGGGCGCCATCACGATCGGGATTGGGGTCGTGACAAAGATGCTATTCCGCGATCTCAAAAAGAAGAAAGTATACGTTCAAGACGTGCAGAGACCGAAAAAAAATCTGGTAAAAATAGGTATGAGCTCTATATGGGACCTACGGGAAAAGACTCATGGTCAAAACAGGTAATCAAAGGCACGATCACAGATTAAGAAACAGAGAATCAGGTTCTTCAACAAGATTTAGGAACGAGCGAAACAACTATGAGTCACGGGATGATGATAGAAATATAAAAGCGAGATTTGGAGGTTACAACTTCAACGTCAGCACCTCCGAGCTCGTAGCTGTTTTGAAAAGCATGAGAGATAAGGTTCGGTGGCCAAATGAAATGAGATCGAATCCAAATAGGTGCAACCCTGACCATTGGTGTGAGTTCCATAATGACCACGGGCATAAAACAGCAGATTGCAGATTTTTACAAAGTGAAGTTGATCATTTATTAAAACAAGGATATCTTACTGAGTTGTTCAGCGAGAAAGGCAAGCAAGCTTACATGAAGAACAGGCAGGAGCCTCCAAAACCACCTTCTCCCAAAAGAACTGTTAACGTTATAAGTGGGGGTGAAGACATCAATAGTGTGTCATATACTGCAGCTAACAAAACTTCCAAAGTAAATATTACCCAAGGGAAACGGGTGCGGCATGTTTTAGAAGAAGGCAATATTACATTCAATGATGTAGATACAGATGGCGTATTAACCCCTCATAACGATGCACTGGTAATATCTTTAATTGTGTATGATACTAATGTGAAACGAGTTTTGATTGATCCAGGTAGTTCTGTGAACATTATTTTGCTAAGAGTGCTACGTGAGATGCAAGCTGAAGATAGAGTAATACCAAAGGCGCATACTCTATCTGGATTTGATAATTCCAGTGTCGTCACGAAAGGAAAGGTAACACTTACCACTTTTGCTGAAGGGGTCGTCAAATATACAAAGTTCCAGGTAGTAGACATGGAGATGGCTTATAACATGATTCTGGGGAGACCATGGATCCATGAAATGGATGATATTCCTTCAACCTTGCATCAAGTTATCAAATTTCCATCACCATGGGGAATTTTTCAAATTCGCGGAGATCAACATACATCCAGGGCTATTAACTCCGTTGCAGATACAAGCACGAGAAGTGAAGGCAAATAGAAATCACAAAAGGCAGTTGAGGACATCACAACACAAACTTCAACTGAACAAGTGCGAACAGATGTAGACTCAAGGCCTGATACCATTCAAGAACCAGAAGAGAATAAAAATATCAAAATAACGATAGAGGAATTAGAACCTGTCGTGTTATTCGCTCAATGGCATGATAAAAAAGTCTATGTCGGAGCTAATCTTGGCCAAGGAATGAAAGGTAAGTTAATTGAATTTTTGAAAACTAACATGGACTGCTTTTCTTGGTCCCACTCCGACATGATAGGAATACCACCGGAGGTGACGACTCATAAACTAAATGAAGATCCATCATATCCTCCTGTGAAGCAAAAGAAAAGAAAGCAGGAAACTTTCAAGAATCAGGTGATTCAAGAAGAAGTCCAAAAATTGCTAAAAATTGGTTCCATTCGAGAGGTAAAGTATCCTAACTGGTTAACCAATACTGTTGTGGTTCCAAAGAAAAACGGTATGTGGCGGGTTTGTGTAGATTATACAGATCTTAACAAAGCCTGCCCTAAAGATTCTTTTCCACTACCCTACATAGATCAATTGATTGATGCAACTGCATGCCATGAATTATTAAGTTTTTTAGATGCATATTCAGGTTATAATCAGATTAAAATGGATCCGGGAGATGAAGAAAAAACTTCATTCATAACAGACAGGAGGACTTACTGTTATAAAGTAATGTCATTTGGTCTAAAGAATGTAGGTGCAACGTATCAGAGGTTAGTTACCAAAATGTTTCAGGAATATTTAGGAAAGACTATGGAGGTATATATAGATGATATGCTTGTTAAAACTCAGTACTCAAAAAATCACATATCACACTTATCTAACACATTTTCAATTTTGTGCAAATTCAATATGAAGTTAAATCCCGAAAAATGTGCATTTGGCGTTGCATCAGGCAAATTTTTGGGTTTTCTTGTTTCTAGCTGTGGAATTGAAGTAAATCCTGCACAGATTAAAGCCATTAAGGAAATCCCTGACATACTTTCAAACAAGAAAGAAGTTCAAAGATTAACAAGGAGAATTGCGGCCTTGGGAAGATTTATCTCTAAATCATCAGAGGAGTGTTTTAAATTCTTCTCAGCCCTTAAGAAGCAGGATCATTTTGAATGGAATGAGGAATGTCAACAAACACTTAGGAATTTGAAAACGTACTTATCAAATCCACCTTTGTTGGCAAAACCAAAGGCTGGGGAAAAGCTACTCCTCTACCTTACTGTTTCGGAATTGGCGGTAAGTGTTGTTTTGGTCCGAGAAGAGCAAGGTAAACAATCACCTATCTATTACGTAAGTAAATCTTTGTTAGATGCAGAGACGAGGTATCCTCAGTTAGAAAAGCTTGCACTTGCGTTAATCATAGCATCTAGAAAGTTAAGACCTTACTTTCAGTGTCATCCTATCGTTGTGGTAACTACCTACCCTTTACGTAACATATTACATAAGCATGAGTTATCAGGTAGGTTAGCTAAGTGGGCAATAGAGTTAAGTGAATACGAAATTGCATACCAACCTAGAACTGCTATAAAATCACAAGTATTAGCGGATTTCGTGGTTGATTTTAGTCAGGGAATACAGTTAGAAGCAGAAAAAGAATAACAGGTGTTCAATGGAGCTAACCAGGAACTTGGAATTTATTCACTGATGGCTCATCTAATGTGAGATGAGCAGGTTTGGGGGTCGTATTGGTACCACCTACGGGTGAAACCATTTGGCAAACTATTAAATGTCATTCCATAACTAACAATGAGGCAGAATATGAGGCTATGATTGCAGGTTTAGAACTGGCACGGGAACTTGGCATAAATCAGATTATAATTAAGAGTGATTCACAACTCGTAGTTAATCAAATGCTGGGGACTTATACAGTCAGGGAAGCAAGGATGCAACAATACTTGGAAAAGGTACGGGAATTGATAAAACATTTTCAAGATTGGAAAGTTAGACAAATACCCAGGGACGAAAATCTTGAAGCAGACGCCCTAGCTAATCTTGCATCTGCGGACGACGTGGCAAACAATGCAAATGCCTCAGTGATACATTTATTTCATTCAGTTCTTGATCCTGATGCGAATGAGGTAAATTTTAATAACTTAACCTGGGATTGGAGGAATGAAATTGTTGCTTTTTTGCAGTATGGAACCGTCCCTGATGACAAGAAAAAGGTTTATGTGCTTTGAAGACAGGCCGCTCGGTACTGCTTGAAACAAGGCAATCTATATTGTAAAATGTTCAGTGGTCCCTTAGCAAGATGCCTTGGACCTTCGCAAACAGAGTATGTAATGAGAGAAATACACGAGGGTCATTGTGGGAATCACGCAGGTGGAAGATCACTAGTAAGAACCTTAATTAGGGCAGGTTATTACTGGCCTAAAATGGAAGAGGAGGCAGAAAGTTTCGTGGCAAAATGTGATAAATGCCAGAGGTACGGTAATAATATGCATAGACCTGCGGAATTATTACATCCGGTGATTGTGCCATGGCCATTTATGAAATGGGGAATGGATATTGTAGGTCCATTACCGCAAGCAAAAGGACAGGTAAAATTTTTGCTTGTTCTCACTGATTATTTTACTAAATGGGTAGAGGCAGGTGCATTCAAACAGGTGCGAGAAAAGGAAGTCAGAGACTTTATTTGGCGGAATATCATATATCGATTCGGCGTACCAAAGGAGATCGTATGTGATAATGGTCCTTAGTTTATTGGAGCTCAGATCACGAAATTTTTTTATAGTTAGCAAATTAAAAGGATTACGTAAACACCCTATCATCCGGTGGGTAATGGACAGGCAGAATCAACGAACAAAGTCATTATCAACAATTTAAAAAAACGACTAGAGGTATCAAAAGGAAACTGGCCTGAAGTGTTACCTGGGGTTTTATGGGCATATCGCACAACTGCAAAACCAAGTACAGGAGAAACACTGTTCTCATTGGTTTATGGAGCTGAGACTTTAATTCCAGTTGAGATTGGGGAACCAATTACACGGTTCACACAAGCGACACAAGAATCTAATGACGAGCAGATGCGGGTCAACCTAAATTTACTCGAGGGGCGGAGGGAAGCTGCTTTAATAAGAATGGCAGCACAAAAACAAGTCATAGAACGATACTACAATAGAAAAGCACGCCTCAGGTTCTTCAAAATTAGGGACTTCATGCTTAAAAAGGTTTTTCAGTCTACAAAGGTAGCTAACACAGGGAAATTAAGTCCAACATGGGAAGGACCCTACAGAGTGCGTGATGTTGCAGGAAAGGGGGCATATGAACTGGAAACAATGGATGGCAAGATACTACCTTCGCATTGGAATGCTGTTCATTTAAAGAGATACTATTTCTAAGGAAAACCCACGGTCAGGTATAACCATTTTAAATTTCATTTTTGAATTGTTAAAATTTTACTAACGACTTTAGATGATAGGCAAAAAGCTAACCCATACTAAATGATGAGTCACGACCTGTAAGGCACATGGAGTAACCTAAAATTCCTGGCCTAAGGTTATGATTATTCTGATAGAAATGCAAATGGGTTATGCAGTCTTCATCTATAATCATCCCTCCGAGTCCCGTATGTTTTTTCCTTTTCAGGAAAAGGACCAAATGAGAGAAACTATCAAGTGCTCGAGGCTTCATACTTCAACACTCAAACACTTGGGGGACTACATAATATACACGGACATGTGTATAAAGAAGGCAAAGAAGATTAAGGAAAAATCAAGCCTGAAAGAGTCAAGTGCAGAGTAAAAGTCATAAAGCCACGAGCTAAGGCCAAAGAAAAACCTCACTATAGTTAGGGTAAAGGCTATGTACTGAAACGGGTTATAAGGAAAAACCTCGTGTCTATTATTCTTCTTTTAAATCTGTTACAAGAAAAACAGTTACGAGAAAGTTATAGATGTAATTCAAATATATGTAAAGTTTTATTCGGAACTAGACAAGGTTCAAAAATAAAAACTTGTCAAAGTTATTTAAGAGAAATATGTGTATTCCTATTTTTTTTATCGTATGATAACACCATTATGAAGTTGAGACGTCTTCTTCATTAAGTGTCGGAATATAAAAGGCCCTCTTTTATAAAACTCATGTTTAAATCAATCACGAGGTTAACAGAAGCATTTTCGGAAAACAAAAATGCAAATTATTCTGTAAGTCCTTAAAAATAAAGGCGAGAATAAAGCAAACAGAAGTTTAAGATAATAACATGAAAAACTTCTTAATATGTAAAAAAAAATCTAAGACTAAGTTCGAACTTAGTCATAAAACTACGAAATTATTTAGATTGCCCCATAAAAAGACTTAGGGACTGGCGTTTCCAAAATCAACCCTCAAATGAAGCTAAGGGTTTGATTACAATTTTCCAAAATCAAAACAAAAACAAAATCATTTGAATGATTAAAGCCGGTCACTGAGAAATTTGTGGTATTGAGGCAGGAACATCAATAGCAGTGGGCTCAATTTGGGCAGGTGCATCAGCAGACGCGGTTTCAACTTGGCTTGCAGCAACAGGCTCGATCGGGCTTGAAATTGTCGGGATATCCATATCAGCTTCAACATTCATGAGAGCTTCAACCACGGGAACTTCATCCATGGGAGAAGGGAAGTCCTGAGTTTGTTGAGCCTTTTCAATGGTTTCATTGATTTTAGCTAACTCCAACTCCAGGTTGAAGTTTTCTTGGCCAGCTTCAAGTAGGGTATCACGACGGGAATTCAAAAATGCCCAACTTGCCTCAACAACAGATTTTTCTTCAAGGATCTCATAATCCTTTTCCCAAGCAGCGATCTCATATTTTAGCTCTTTATTTTCAGCCAAGGCGGAGCTGTGGGAGGCTTGAAGAGAGGCGTGGGAGCATTCTAAAGCACGCACCTTATCAACAGAGATTCTGAGGTCCTCTTGTGCTTGAGTCAAATTTTGTACAAGCTCCCCAGCGTAAACTTCCTTTTGGTTTAAAAGAGCCTTTAATTCTGTGATCTCTTCACTAGCTTTAGATAGCTGCTCTGAGAAGGAGGACTCGAGACGCTCTTTTTCTTTTTGTGCTTGGTTTGAGGAGGCTTTTGTAACCGCCAATTCTGAAGTTAAAGCCCGTACTCGCTGCTCTAAGGTATTCTTGCTCTCTTGTAAGTTCTCTATATCAAGTTGTGCACTCTCAAATTGCCCCTTCCAATTGGTTGCTTCCAATAGAGAGTCGCGTGCAATCTTCTCCAAAGGGGCAATTCTTTTCATCAATTCTGTGCCGATAAGATTGGCCTAAAAAAGGAGAAGAAATAAGAATCTCAAAGATGAAAAGTTTTGCAAAGTAAAAAAGGGAGAGAAGAAAAATACCTTCAGAGTGGCATGCACGATATCATTCATTAAAGTCAGAGAACTATGGCTCTCCAGCTTTGCTTTTTCAATTGGGCCAATAAGAGGCTCCAGCTATACATCCGCCTGACCTGACTTTATCAAAAGGCAGCTCTCAACAGGAACTTCAATAATTACCCGCCTCATAGCGGCACTTCTACTTGAAGAGCCCGTTTCAGTATGATGAACGATAGGAGGGGGAATAGTCAAAGGAGGAGCCAGAGAAAAGGTAAGAGCAGTAGAAGAAGGAGCGAAAATAGCTGGGGCCGGTAAAGAAGGAATCACAGGCACGGGTAATGAAAAAGACGATAAAGGTACTTCGTCTAAAACAGGCCCGACATCTTCACGACCAAATCCACTGACGAAAGGTTGGTCAATAGACTCTCAAGTATCGTGGGGAGTGACGTCATCATCAGAAATTATTATTGGGGTTTCAACAGGTTCGGTAAGAGAAACCGAAACTTCAGCTTCGTCATCGGAAACGATGCGTCACCTAACTCGTGGCCTCGTTACCAGGGAACTCTCATTTTCCTCTTCTTCAGAATTTTTCTCTTCAGCAGCCTTCCTTTTCGCAAAAGAGGAACCCAGGACTATTTCTCGGGCTCTTTCTAAAGAGATACAGGTTCCCGAAGGAGTACGGGTTCCCAAAGAGACACGAGAGGCTGCAACTGCTTCAGCAGTAACCCCTCGAATAGCATATCCTGACAAAAAGAAGGATAAAAGTTAAAACAATAAAAGAGAATATAGGCACAAAAAGAACAAAATGTGAACTCTTACCATGAGTCTTTACCTTCCAACCAAAGCGGTTAGAAAGTGTTTTCTAAGATCTACCATCCGTTGGTGCGATCTTCGGCAATTTATCTACCCAACCACGGAAATTGGGAACATCCCCCACAACTCCCGTGGTTGCTAAAGGGGGGGGGGTAAAATTAGAAAAGCTGATAAACTTGAAAGAAAAAGGTATGAGAGGGATAAAAGACCTACGTGCAAAATTCCACTTCTCAGGGAAGGGAACATTATCTTCACCCACTAAACCAACAGTGGGGGCAGCAACAAATCGGGTATACCAGCCACGATCCTTGTCATCCTCAGGGCTTACCAAAACCCTCTTACTCCTGGCTACTAGAGTAAAAATACCATTGCGAAAAAGCCTAGGTGAGTAAAGATGAATCAAGTGAGGAAAAGTAAAAGGAGCTTCGGCTTTAGTGACTAAATGCCTTAAACAGGCAACAACCCTCCATATGATTGGGCCAATTTGACCCAAGCAGACATTGAAGAAACGGCAAAATTCAAGAATGACTTGGTCGATTGCTGGTCTAAACCCTAAAGTAAAAGGGTAAGTATAAACAAAAGAGAACCCAGTTAAATAGAAAGTAATTCTCTGATTCGGATTAGGGATAATAATGGGAAAATCATTACTCCAATGATAGTCCTTACGAACCATAGGAGTCAAAACCTCTGTAATTTGAGTGGGGTAAGCATCGACATGATCTAATGCGGAAACTTGGTGTCTAAGAGATTCCATGTCGTGGTAAAAAGACAATTCTGAAGGGACTATCTCATCTACTAAAGGTTCGCGTAAAGGTTCAGAATGATCTTTACCCCTGGAAGAAGATTTGTGAGAAAAGGGAACCTCTGGTTCTAGAGAAAGGACCAGAACTAGAAGAAGACATAGACGAACCACCTCGAGTAGATCCTAAACTACGGAGTCTACCTCCCCTTCTGTGCCTAACAGGGGCATTGGGGAAGGAGTCAGTAATGAAAACTCTCTCAGGGTTAGGGCTCGGAGAAGACATATCAAAGAAGAATGATTTAAGGAAGAAGTAAACAGAGATTTGGAGAAATAAGTGTTCAATAAGCTTTATGTGATAAAAGACAAGGGAAAAAGTTATATTTATACCGATAAGCAATCGCCAAAGGTAAAAGTGCGGAGGTGGAAAGACCATAATTATGATAACTACACTTCATTAATAGTGGAACCGTAAAAACCTTGAAAAAGGCTGCAAAAACTGTAGAGCCAATGGAAAATCGATACGTGTACGGAATATTAAATGGAAGTGACAATTGAAGCGTCAATTTTGTCATAACATTAATGGTAACAAAAATTCTCGTTTTAATGAAATCCACTTCCCAAATATTCAATTGATGAATAAATGGAAAGTGGGGGGAATATCTGTATTGGGAAAAATTGCATTTATATATGTAAGTGATATGTTGAGACATGTGGACTGGTCAAATAGTCAAAGAATTATAATTAGTCAAGAGGCACGGGCAACAATAGAAACGAGCAAAGGCAAAGGAAGAGGCATGGGAGGACATTCGAAGGATTCAGCGCTCGTACCTATTTAAGTCATTTATCAAAAGGAAGGGATCTGACCATAATAAAGAGCGCAGATACGGAATTCGACAGGCATTAGAAGTACCGTATACGTTAGAGAATTTGTATTGATTACAATGATTGTGTAACGTAGCATTTAATGTCTTTAATTATTCATAATAGTCTCATTATGATTTGGGGAAAACGCATATCTTCAAGATACCTATAAAAGGGAGGTATCTGGTCACTTGTAAACACAAGATACAATTGAAATATACTTTGATTCACTTGTTTTTCTCCTGATTACACTCTGGTTACCCCAAATTACTTTCTTCTACATATTCTTTTGATTATCAGTAACCCGCGTTCTTCTAAATTCTAGCTTTAACTAAAATTCTATTTTTTGGTTAAACAATATTGTACTTTCTTTTCTAGCTTAATCTCAGCTTGATTTCGAACCAATAATGAGACTGCCACTATATTTGTCCCAAAAACTATATAAGTCCTTTTAGAATATGGTTGTATCATTTTTTTTTTCTTTCCTGAAAATATTAGTTTGCACTTTGTACAGAGAGAGAAGAAAAAAAAAAATTCCTACTGGAATATATGAAAACATTTTGCTAGCTGCTAGACGTCTTTATCCTTTTTTAACCGTTTTCCTGTTTAAGAATACCTAAATCGTATATATGATATCATTAAAATGAAAACACTATAATAAAAAAATCACAGTTTTTCAACTATATATCAAAATAGTCGAAAAGTAGTCTGAAAAATCCAATTTTATGGCTATATTCAGACCGTTTTGGTGTAGTCGGAAAAAAAATTCCCACTATTATAGTCGAAAATTACAGAGGTCGGACAATTTAATTTGCCAAACGACTAGAAAACAACCAGATTTTCCGACTATAGTAGTATATATTGTAAATATTAGCATGATATTAGTAAAATTAAAATTAAAATCCAACTTTTTAAAAGAATCTTTCTATCCCAAGTAAACTTGTTTTATTTTTCTAATTGATCTGGCTAATTAAGGGGAAATTAAAGTAAATTTTCCAACTAAGCTTCAAATTGGGCTACTTTCATGCATGAACTTCAGTTCTTCACATGTCAACGGTGTGGCTTTACTGTAGCGTTCAAGTCAAAGACAAGTTGCAATATTCACTAAATATATAACCAATAAAATAAAATAAAAAGACATTGATTTACGTTTTTCCCTCTCTCTGTACCCACTTGTACGTAGGATCGTTCATGTTTTTTCCACTTTAAATAGAAAAAAGTGAGAGACACGAAAGAAAGTGTATTACTTAATACAAAAGTTTTATAACTATTCATATTTTTTTGCCAAATGCTTCATTTGACAACTTTGCATTGATGTTTTGTCCTTTGTCAACTTTACATTGATGTCCTGTCGTTTTAGCTAATTGAGAATTCAGATATGGGTAACATAGTGAGGGATCATTTGGTACGTTGGATAAACAAAAATAATTCTGAAGATAAAAATTTAATATCACCTTAATATTTTCTATTTGGTTACTAATACTAGGATAAGTTATTACAGGATTAAAAACAGTGTTAGAAATTATAATAGGATATGAGACGAAATAATTAGGCCTTGATAGTGTAGTCATTGTCCTTAAGGAATTTAAGCCTCCCAATTTCTTTGCTGCAGGGATTATGACAGAATTCCTCCAGGATTCTACAAAGCCTCTGAAATCCGAGTTTCAGCAATTAACTCGAATTTCCCACAAGAACAAAATAGTTGTGAGTTGTAGAAAATAAGTAGAAGAGAAAGGGATGAAAGTTTAGATGATTTCGTTTTGGAGATGAAATAGGTATTTATAATACCTCTAGGAGTCTGTTGGAATTAACAGACTTATCTCTTCATAACAGACACCTTTTAAAACCAATAGCCAACTTCTTTTGAATTTAAAAAAATATTAAAATGTTTTTCTGAAATTAAAAGGCTAAAACGTTTTTAATTAATCAAATAATGGGTGGCTAAAATATTAATTCTGGCTAGTTAATTGGCCCAAAGCCCCAAGTGCCCAATCTTGACTATTAATAATATAGCCAAATTCCAATTTCCCTCCAAAACACCCTCAAAATATTCAAACTATATAAGACAAAGAAGTGCTTTTAAACACCTCTTCCTTTCTTTCTTTTTCCAATGATGGACAAAATAGCATCTTCTCAAATACTCCTATCAAACACTAACTAACCTAACAAATAGTACCATGATAACGTATTCCTTCAAGAGGGTAGAATAATTTCAGGATAAGTTATTTTAGGATAAAACAGTAAAATTGACAATTTCAAGATTAATACAATATACCAAATAGTTAATAAGAAATAATATGAAGATAACTAATCAAGTACAACTAATCCCATCATTATTTGTCTTCGAAGCAAACGACCCCTAAATTTTCTTTCTAAAGTCACTTTCATGCTTGGACTTTTAAGGGCAAACCTTAAACTTATACGGACCCCAAATTGCTTTAAAATTTGTGAAATGATAATTAGGCTCAGTGATAAGACAATTATTAGAATTAAACAAGTAGTTCAGGGTAGAGAAAACCTAATCTCCCTTCATTTCCACATATAAATAACTAAGTATCAATCAACTAGTCTTTCAATTGACTACGTGAGTGGCTCGACTAATTAACACGGCTGCTAATTAAAGAAAGGTAAAATACTAAGTTCACCACATATACATTTAACTATGTGTTAAATTGCCCTACGTTTTTCGGTCCTTGATATAGAATATAGACTATAGAGTGATACTCATATAATTGACGTTAACATATTATCTCGTATTTATATTTAACTCAACTTTAGTGGAGCTTCAGTGTAAGACTAATGGACTATGAACTAGCTAGGTTAAAATCTTGATAGTAAATCCCACGTGTCAGAATCCTTCAAAATTTATTCAAGTTTACCCCTCTAATAATTTTGACTATATTTTATAATTACCTCGCTATACTTGGGGTTAATTTTTTTTATATTTTTTAGGCTTATTTTGGACCTAAACTTAGAGGTATATGGTTGGGAATTTGACCAATTAGTGTAATACCTTATACTTTAGACAGAATCTCACATCAACAAAAAACAAGAGGGATGCTGGGTATATATAAATTAACAAGCCTTAGATTTTAGTGACGCGTTTTAAACCCGTGAGGACCTAGGCCAGAGCGAACAATATCACTAGTGGGTTGAGCTGCTACAGATAGTATTAGAGACTCTCGTGTGTCACCCTTGCCGATGATGGGCCAGAGTTCAAATGAGTTTAGACAAATTCCGATTAGGCGGGACAAACCTCAGTGCTGAGTCTAGGCGAATCTCATGCACTGGGGCAAATCCCAGTGAGAATGTTGAGTGAGTCCCATATTGGCAAAATACAAAAGCGATGTTGGGTATATAAGTTAACAAGCCTTAGACTCTAGTGACACGTTTTAAATCGGTGAGGGCTTAGGTTCAAAGCAGCAATATCACTAGTCGGTTGGGCTGTTACATATTTATGTAATACCTCATACTTTAGGCAAAGTCTCACATTGGCAAAAACACAAGAGGGTTGCTGAGTATATAAGTTAATCAGCCTTAGACCCTAGTGGCGCGTTTTTGAACGCGTGAAGATCTAGGCCCGGAGCAGACAATATCACTAGTGGACTGGACTGCTACAAATTAGCCTTTGCAACGATTAAAATCCATATTAACTGATAAATCAACAGCCATAATATAATACTATAGATTAATTTGGACATAGGAAATTAACACTGCAGCCGAAATCTTAAGTTATACACTCTTTTGAAAAACTTATATGTGACAAATGTAACATAAGTTGTCTTGAAATTCTTAGTTTTCGTGACAAATGTACGTTAAACAAATAATCACCAGATATTTTTATTGTTCACCTATAAGACTATAGGCCGGTGAACTTTGCCTATAATTGATAATTGAGATATTGTTAATTATAGATTTATAAGATTAACCTTATCCGCATGTTAATTAGTCGTATAACACATGATCCTGTTTCCTCTGATTACAACATCAGATTTCAATTTGTGATACTGATTCGTGATACTGATTCGACATTAATAATTCTATAATCAACCGTTTAATAAACTTACGGCGAATGATAAATAATTAAATACAGAACTACCTAGTGAAGAAATTATAGAGCAATTAATGGTGCTATGGTATTTTGCCAAAATTATGGCGCGGGGAGAGGCGGAGCCAGGATTTCAAGCTTATGGGTTCGAGATTTTAATCGTTTGAAGTTACCGGGTTCTAAATTAATAATTTATACATATTCAATAGAATTTTTAAGACAAATACAAGGTCTAAACTAAAACTACTGGATTCGACCGAACCCGCTTTTGGCACTCTAGCTTCGCTCATGCGTGGGAGCCAGGAAAATATTTAGATAAGCGTCTGGACATGAATCGAATTATATTTGAAAAAGTAGTATTTGAAGTTAAGTTGAAAATAGGTATACGAAAGTTAAAATTCTTACTAGTTGAAAAACTTATTTGTAGAGCATTTTAATATAACTAAAAAAAGTGCAGTCTGGTGTACTAAGCTCCCGCTATGCGCGAGGTTTGGGGAATGTGATAGATTGCGTATAGATGCTCGTAACACGCAGCGGAAGACAATAACAATCCTAGGCAGATCTTTTCGTGTTTAAAATTTATTTACATGCCAAAGATCGGATCTAAGATGTACCTGGTAAAATGAGTCTCGTTTCAAAATGTCTTCGATAGTGCAAAGACTCTATGCGTATCCACACCGAGACAGATCCTTGTTATCAACTCTTTGATCAATGAAACCCGTGAACAAAATTGAACGGAAAACTTGTGCTGAAATTTTTCTCAAAAATCTCAACTCAAATTAGAAGAACAAGAAACACTTTTCTTGTAATTGTATTTTCTCTGTTGGCTTTGTATTGCACTCTCACTTTTACAAAGTGCTTTTCTTCTCAAGAATTAATTACGGCAAATTTTCTCCATCACCCTTTATATAGCATCACATATAAACCCTTTTCCTATTTGGTTGAGGTAATGATTTACTTAGGGTAAAAGTTTATTCCAAAAATAAACTTTGTACAACCTTTTCATAAAAAATTCGAATCCATCCAGATGGGTTTTGCCAAAGACGGTCACGTAAATATTATTCCAACTCAAAGTTGGAATCAATTACTTTCGTATTAGTAAAATACTAATCCCATTCCAATTGGGCTTAAATATGCACGTGAACTATTCCAATTCCAAATTGGAATTACTAACAAGCAACAACAACAACAACAACAATCCAGTATAATCCCACAAGTGGGGTCTGGAGAGGGTAATATGTACGCAGACCTTACCCTTACCCCGAGCGACAGAGAGGCTGTTTCCAGGAGACCCTCGGCTCAACACAACGACAAGAGACGATATATTAGTACTATCAATAGACTCATAATAAAATAACATAACATAAAATAAAATAAAAATAACAGCAATATAAGAAATATAGGAAGTACGAAAAAGATGAAAGGTATAATAATATCTAGCAGATAAAGCCCTGCATCAGTATCTGACCAGTAGCATCCTAAGACTAACTCCTAACTGGCTAGTCTCACTCTAGTGCGCTGTAGAAATACTCACAACTTTCCCCTAGCCTACAACCTTAATGCTCGACCTCCACAATTCCCTGTCAAGGGCCATGTCCTCAGTAATCCTAAGTCGCGCCATGTCCTGCCTGATCACCTCTCCCCAATACTTCTTAGGTCTCCCTCTACCTCTCCTTGTGCCCACCACAGCCAGTCGTTCACACCTCCTCACCGGTGCCTCAGTGCTCCTCCTCTGAATGTGCCCGAACCATCTGAGTCTTGCTTCCCGCATCTTATCCTCCATAGGGGCCACACCCACCTTCTCTCGAATATCTTCATTCCTAATCTTGTCCATCCTTGTATGCCCACACATCCACCTCAACATCCTCATCTCTGCTACTTTCATCTTCTGGATGTGTGAGTTCTTAACCGGCCAACACTCGGTCCCATACAACATGGCAGGCCTAACCACTGCTCTATAAAACTTACCTTTTAGTAACGTTGGCACTTTCTTGTCACACAGGACTCCCGACGCTAACCTCCACTTCATCCACCCCACCCCTATACGGTGTGTGACATCCTCATCGATCTCCCCGATCCCCTGAATAACTGACCCAAGGTACTTGAAACTACTCCTCTTAGGAATGACTTGAGAGTCAAGCCTCACTTCCACTCCCGCTTCCGTCGGCTCTGCCCCAAATTTGCACTCGAGGTATTCCGTCTTTGTCCTACTCAACCTGAAGCCTTTAGACTCAAGGGCATATCTCCAAACCTCTAGCCTCTCGTTGACGCTGCCTCGTGTCTCATCAATTAGAATTATGTCATCAGCAAATAGCATGCACCATGGTACATCTCCTTGAATATGATGAGTTAGTGCATCCATCACCAGGGCAAATAGGAAAGGGCTGAACGCAGACCCTTGGTGTAATCCCGTAACAACCGGAAAGTGCTCGGAGTCGCCTCCTACTGTCCTAACCCGAGTCTTAGCTCCATCATAAATGTCTTTAATCACTGTCTTTAATCACCCTAATGTAGGCCGTCGGGACCCCTTTAACCTCTAAGCAGCTCCATAAGACCTCTCTAGGAACCATGTCGTACGCTTTCTCTAGATCAATAAACACCATGTGAAGATCCTTCTTCTTATCTCTGTATTATTCCACCAACCTCCTAATAAGGTGGATAGATTCTGTGGTAGATCGCCCCGGCATGAACCCGAACTGGTTGTATGAAATAGACACCGTCTTTCTCACTCTCATTTCTACCACTCTCTCCCAGACTTTCATGGTATGACTCAGTAATTTGATACCCTTATAGTTGTTACAGCTCTGGATATCGCCTTTGTTTTTATACAACGGAACCATTGTACTCCACCTCCACTCTTCAGGCATCCTATTAGTCTTGAATATAACATTAAACAACCCAGTAAGCCATTACAAGCCTGCTCTTCCCACACACCTCCAAAGTTCAACCAGAATTTCGTCTGGCTCGATAGCTCTGCCCCTTCTCATCTTACGTATTTCATCCATGACCTCATCAATCTCAATGTCCCTACAATAAACTTAATTCATGGGGACTGTCGGCGTTCCTCAATTCACCTATTACAATATCTTGATCCCCTTCTTCATTTAGAAGTTTATGAATGTAGGTCTACCATCTCTTCTTAATCTGGTCATCCCCCATCAAAACTTTGCCGTCATCATCTTTTATGCACCTCACTTGGTCCAAATCCCGAGACGTCCTCTCTCTCACCTTAGCGATTCAGAATAACTTCTTCTCCCCGCCTTTGTTCCCTAGTTCCTCATACAGACAAGCAAAAGCTGCCGTCTTAGCCTCCGTTACTGCTATCTTTGCCTCCTTCATAGCTACCTTATACCTCTCATTGTTCGCTCTCTTATCCTCCTGACCAGTGCTCCCTATTAACCGTACGTAAGCCGCCTTCTTTGCTTCCACTTTACCTTAGACAACTACATTCCACCACCAGTCTCTGTCACACCTCCTTTTTGCGCGCCCGCCCCGAAGGATAAATGCGCGAGGGAGTTTTTCCAATTTAAGTGACAATATTCGAAATGGGATTATTTATTTAATTCAGAGTCGCCACTTGGGAAAGGTTTGGCTTTTGGTGTCCCAAGTCACCGGTTTATCTTGAATCCCAAATCGAGGAAATTTTCGACTCTTTCCAAATGAAGTCTGCGAACCAGAAATTCTAAGTAAGGAATTCTGTTGACCCGAGGGAAGGTGTTAGGCACCCTCGAATCCCGTGGTTCTAGCACGGTCGCTTAAATTGTTATAATGGCTAAATATCTGATTTAAATACATGTTGTGACTTATGTGCTTTTATTAAGTTTTAACCGCTTTTATTATTATCATTTACTTTTATAGAATTGCAACGTCGTGAAAATGTATCTCGAACCACGTCACAATCAATGCACCCGTAGTTGTTAACACATTTCGACTCCGTTGAGATTTGAAATTGGGTCACATAAATGCGCACCCGAATTTAAGAATGTGATTTGATTAAGTCGCGCCTAAAGAATCTAACGCGTTATCGTCTTCGGGGAGGGCAGTGGAATTCACTAAAATAGCCCGTCCCAAATTCTAAGTATTTATTATGACCAATTTTTGAGGGCCCCGCAATTTGCCTTTTGATTTGGCGAGGCTCGTCTCATTATTTTAGAAGGGTATCCTACAAGAACTACATTTTTGCTACATTTATCTTTTAAGGGAAGGATGATGCCGAATTTTGCTGGTTTAGACAAATACGGACTGAATCCTTATTATGTTTGCCGAACCTAAACTTGTTTGATTACTTGATTGATTGTTCATGAGGTGAGAGCTACGGCATGCTTTGTCTTCAACAAGTGAATATGCTTATTAATTCGCTAAGTGAGATTGCAAACAAACTAACAACATATGTTGAGTTATGTTTTAACGACCTCCAAGTTCTATTCTTAACACTCTAACCTATTCGAAATTGATAAAGAAATCGGCTGCTTTATTAGGAAAAATTACTACTAATTGAACTCAAAAATGATTATCAGTTTTTCTCAACAATCATTACATCATTTCGAAATAAAAATCTGTAATGAAACCCAGTATCGAACCTGTATTGGAACGAATGAACTGACAAGAGAACTGGCATTCATAGCCATACTCTTAGTGTGACTGTATGGGAGTTTGTTTGGGGATACATTTATCCCGGACCCCAGTATCGCAGTTTTGTCAATTCAGTGGTCTAGGCAAAATACATACAATGCTTACCATGACTCTATGTTATACAGTCATACTAAATCAAACAAGTGTTATACTGAGCTGAATGTATACTAAATCAAAACATGTTGTCTATGTCATCTGTCATTACTGTTGAGCCATGCTATCTAACAGTTCATCTTAAACAGAATGTATGCTAGTTTATACAGAATATTTGCAGTTCGCAGTAAAAATACAGGCCCAACTAACATTCGAACTATCCTTTTACACCAATGCTATAACATAAACTGGTATTCACTTCTTTATTTCTGCTTCAACTTCACACTTTCAACACTACAAGGTTCAAAGATTGTGTACCTGGGAATATTTGCAATTGAAGAAAGGGGCAATTAGTAGAGTAACAATGAACAAATGCAGCAGCAGTAACAGCACCAACAGTAGCAGCAGGGCAGTATAGCAACAGCAACAAGAAACAGTAGAGTAGCAACTACAACTCTCAAACAATTGGAGTGGGATCAACCTCAACTAAACTAGACTTTCGAGTAGAACAAACAGTGAACAAACAGACTCAGTTTTGTGAGAAACTCAGTATTGCACAGAATAGATCCGGATTTAGTTGAAGTCAGAAACCAAAGGAAAAGGAGCAATTTCTGGTTTTTGTTTGTCTGAGTTATCAGACAGATTCTTTCCAGTTTCTCGATTCAACAGTAGCAGTTTCTGGTTTAATATCTCTTTTTCAAAGAATTCCTCACAGCCTGTGTATTTTCCTTTTTCTTCTCCCCCTCCTGTGTCCTATCCCCCCCCCCCTTTTTATAAGCCTCTATCCTACTCTTTTTAACAGCCTGTTTTCAGAAATCACAGTACCCTTCCCATGTGCCTTCCATTTTCAATTCCAACTTTAGCTAATTAAGTATTAAAACCCATTCACATTCCCTGGCAGATTCAACTTTTCATTTTATTATCTAAAAGCAAGTATGGGCAGTAGAACATATCTGACAGCATATACTGTCAGATTGTTTAAAACTTAAAAGCTTCTTAATGCAGAAAAACAGGCTGTGCACAAGGCACATGAGGTGCACCAATGCACATGCTGTGCACGAGTGCACATGCCTTCCAATTCAGAATTTAAACATAAACAATCCTTTTTACATTGACTGATCCAAATCAACAGCTATAAGTAAACAAAACTGGTTCTGAATTGATTTCAACAA
Source organism: Nicotiana tabacum (assembly GCF_000715075.1). Taxonomy (NCBI): domain Eukaryota; kingdom Viridiplantae; phylum Streptophyta; class Magnoliopsida; order Solanales; family Solanaceae; genus Nicotiana; species Nicotiana tabacum. The sequence continues at coordinate 21,057,155 of NC_134089.1, read as the reverse complement.
ATGTTCAACAGAAGCAAATCGATTTACTATGCTCAGACCGTTGAAATTAATTGACGACACATGTCGACTCGACTATATTAGTATTAACATACACAATCGTAGCCAAAAATCAGGCATTTAAACAGTATTGATACATGGTTCGAATTATACTGACTAAGCAGAAATACACTCGAGGAGTCAACTAGTCAGTCCAAACTCGAAAATCAGCTACTTGCACAAACAAATACATAATGCCTTATCAGAATAGGAGGGGGGAATTTAGACAAACAAACAGAGGTTCAGGCAAAGTGGTTGAAGCACAGTTGATAGAGGTCAAGGACATAAACAGAAAACGAACAGACCCTTACAACAATCAAACAAACCAAAACAAACTAAGAAAAGAAAGAAAACTCACCTTGAACCGCAAAAAGATCAAAACCTTAACTCGGACTTGGTCAGGCCTTTCTTAAGGCTGAACGGACTTTAAACGAAGTGTTTCTCAGACGAGAAACACTTGGATTAAAGTCCATTAGACCTTAACCTCTTCGGTTCGAACGGATATGGACCAGTGACGAAGAACCCACAAATTCCAAAACTCAGATCTGGGATTCATGCTTCCCTGATCAGATTCGGACCAAACCAAGTATGGTTTGGTCACGAGGGGGGTCTGGGGAGTGTCTGGTATGAAACTGGGGTTGGTTGGGTTAGATCGAGTTTTGACTCGAATCTTCGAATGAAGATTCGAGGACCTGGGGGGTGATTCGAACCATGGGGTTGGTAGATTTGGGTTCAGGATGGCATGGGGGTTCTATGGTGTTCAGGGGAAGGTCACCGGCATCCATGCCGCCGGCTTTCATGGCGGAAGTACGCAGGGGCGGCTAGGGTTTTAGGGCTGTTTGTTTGGGGAGACGAAGGCTGGGGTTTGGATAGGGGGGGCAGGGTAGTGTTAGGAGTTTATATAGTTAGTGAGCAAATGGATCCTGGCCGTTGGATGAGATGAGAGGAAGGGCCAGGATCCTTTGACTATCAGGGAACGACGTCGTTTCAAGGGTAAAGGGTTAGGGTCGGTCCGGGTGAGACGGGTCGGGTTTGTTGATGGGTTATGGGGAATTGATCTTGGCCGTTGATCAATTTAAGATCAACGGCCCAGATCAACCTGTATCAAAACGACGTCGTTTGGATTCTCTGGGCATCAGGTGGTGTTGGACCGGGCAGGCCTGGATTTTGGGCTGAGTTTGTTGGGCCAATTTTAACAAATTGGCCCAAGTCCGGAAGGGGTCTTTTCTTTTCTTTCTTTTATTATTTTTTATTATTACTTTCATCTCTTTTCCTTATTTATTTTAAAAACAAAACTAAGCAAAAATCAAAAATAAAAATTAAATACACACTCACTACAATTATTTGCACACATACTAAAAATATTTCGAAACAGGTAAAATCAAACAACATAAAATCACGGACGAAGATGCTTGTTTATGCTTTTCTATTTAAACCATGTTACGGTTCAGATTATGCATGACACGTACACATTTTTTGAATTTTGTTTTAATAAAGTAAATAAATAAAAACGGGCCAAAGTCACTAATAAATCAACAAAGTGCCGCACGGAAATCCAAAATTGTACAACAGGACCAATTTTATTCTTTTGGAGCGACTGTCGCGCAAAACAAAAATCACGTGCTCACAGTCTCCTTTGTGGCCACCGGTGCGGCCCGAAGATATCCCTAACACCTCTCTCGCTGCCTTCCTTATACAGTTCGCCATCGTCGAACACATTGTGTTTGCGTCCCCACTACTTCTCCAAGCTCCCATTGCCGATAACCTTCCTTCCAAATCCTGAGCTTTATCCTTAGTCAAAGTGCCCCACCTAATCCTCGAGCGTCCTCGTATTGACCTCTTCTTCCTCTTTATCATAATACCAATGTCCATCACCAAAAGCCTATGCTGCGTCGCAAGGGTCTCTCCTAGGATAACTTTGCAATCCTCGCACAAACTTTTGTCGCATCTCCTGAAGATGAGATAGTCAATCTGAGTCTTCGCCACCAAACTTTGGTAAGTAACCAAGTGCTCCTCCCACTTAGGAAAACATGAGTTCGCAATCACTAGATCGAATGCCTTGACAAAGTCCAACAGCGAAGTGCCCTCTTTGTTCCGCTCCCCGAAACCAAAGCTGTCATGCACCTCAGTATAACCACCTGCTGATGACCCAATATGACCATTGAAATCTCCTCCTATGAATAACCTCTCGGAAGGCGAAATACTACGAACGACGTCATCCAACCCCTCCCAAAAGCGCCTTTTAATCTCCTTATCCAAGCCCGCTTGCGGTGCGTACGCACTAATGACATTTAAAGTACACTCATCCACCACCAATTTAATAGTCACTAGTCTATCATTCACCCGCCTAACCTCTACCACCGACTCTCTAAGATGGCTATCTACCAGGATACCCACTCCATTCTTACCTCTCCGGACTCCAGAGTACCATAACTTATACCCATCCGCATTTTTCGCCCTCGATCCAACCCACCTAGTTTCCTGGACACATGCTATATTAATCTTCCTCTTCTGAAGGATCTTTGCCAACTCTATAGACTTACTCGTTAGTGAACCTATGTTCCATGACCCGATTCTCAACTTATAGGCTCCCTTGCCCCCTTTACCTCCCCTACCTCCCGTCTCACCCCCTAACCCCGGCTCCACACTCTGCCCCAACCGAGGACATGCCCTTATTCTATCATCCCAGACTGCAGCCACTACACCTACGACAATCTAAAGAAGACTCGCTAGTACACAACAGACAACGAATCAAACTGGAAGGAAACAAGTGACTACTAGTACACCAGTTGAATGATTGAACTGAACTATTTTGAACTAAAGTAACATCAATTTAGCTAACACCAAAAGAGAACGGGAGGTACTAATTCCCGAGAACTAAACCTGTGTTTATTTGTTGTACTCGATGTAGTTGTACGCCCACACACCGCTTTCCACCACCCTTTGCTGACGCCCGTCCAGGTTGCTCTCCAAAAAGAGGGCAGTCATCGCTACCACTGGTGTAGCCCTGACAGTAGTAGGGGAAATGTGGGGGAAAAGCAAAGAACTACACAAAATTCACCATGTTCTACCGTGATACAACAAAATGAACATATCAAAACTATACCCTCAAGAAAAATAAATCAAATCTAGATAGAACAAACGGAAAATAAGTGAGAAATTATTTTTAAAAGGTACTATACCTGAAAAAACAAATAGATTTTGAGTGCAACCCAAATATCAAAATTCGATTTTGAGCAAAAACCCAAAAAACAAAATTCGATTTTGAGCAAAACCCAGCTAACAATTTCAATTTTTGAGCAAAACCAAGATAACAAAATTCGAGATTGAGCAAAACCCAGATGAGAAAATTCAATGTTGAGCAAAACCCAGATAACAGAAATTCGATTTTGAGCCAAACCCAAATGCCAAAATTTTTGAGCAAAACCCAAATAATAAAATGCTTACCAGGATTTTCAAGCTCCGATAGTGAACCAGATCAGCGGACTGAGTAAGCTTACTCAGAAAAAACGAGATCAGGGATAGGGAGAATCAAAAAAATAAAAAGGAACAAAGGAGATTCAAAGTATGAGATCGCCGAAAAACTTACTGGATAGCGTGAGATTCCGGCACCGGTGGAATTACTAACAAGCCTTTTATTAATATTTTATATAACATCTCTTATATAAAATAAGTGTTAATTATATATATCATATATATATATATTAACCAAGAGATATAATTTAATTTTCTATTCCAAATAGAAAACTTCAATTTATTCACAATATTAATCATACCCTCTGTGCTAGCAAAGAATATAATAATATTTCATTTGAACTAATAACTAAATTTATTTGACTAATTAAATTCCTTAATTTAATTATCAAATAATAAGTTAATTAATCATTTAGCAAAGATCAGAACACTCGTTAGTGTGCGACCCCATAGGTTCAATACTAAGCCGGTAGTAAATTGACCACATCAATATACTAATCAAGGGTGGCGTCTAGCAACACTCCTTAACGACCGGATAACATGAAGTATACAATTTACTCTCAAGAACCACTAGACGGATAATGTAGTAATTCCTTCTGTCCTTATAGTTCTGGATCACCCTAGGATATGGTTCAACTGTCAAATCCTAATAGGCGTCCAACTATGTGTTTATGTCAAATATAATCGACCATTGAATGACCTAAGAAACTATTTTCTTCTTTCACTCAATTGCCCTGGCCAAGGTCTTAATTTGGTCGTTTATAATTCATGACAACATGGAGCTTAAACTCATTACCAAGAGTTGACAGATTCCATCTTGATCAATCACTAATTCTACAAGTATTTAATTGTACCCAATATCCTTTCAACTATCGCCCTAGGGCCATAAGTGTCTAGTATCAAAGTGTGAGCACGTGATTTTTGCCTCATACAAATTACTCCAAAATAATTCCTGAAATTAGGACTTTTCTTTAATTATGTGTTGTTTTTAGGAAATATTGTACGGACTTCCTGTTTGTTTGCATAGGTATATGTGCGTGTGTAATTTTTTTTTAATACAAAAAATAAATAAATAATATAATATGTGCATTTAAGATTTAGTTTTTCAACTTGGGAATTAACAGGTTTGTTTTACAGGAAGAAAATCACAAAAAAATATGCATATGTGTTTTTTGCCATTGTGTTGATTTTATTTAAATTTTTAATTTGAGTATTAATTATTAGGTGTTAAATAATATGGGTGTAATTTTATTTTTTGATTTTTACAATTTATTTAGAATTTTTGTTAAATTTTTGTAATTAAGGAAAAATGGAAATGGGTAAATATAAAGGAAACTCGGATTGGGCCAGGAGAAATTCAGGCCCAAAACTCATCCCTGACCCAATCCAAACCAGTTGGTCTCAAATGCAAATGAAACGACGTAGTAGGATGATGAAACTACCCCGTTTCGTCATCCTTCAATCTGAGCCATTGATCGAACAAATCAAACGGTTCAGTGCAGCCCTGGTTTGATTTGAAACGGCACCGTTTCAGGTGCTCAATCTGAGCCGCCCATTTTCTTTGATCCAATGGCCCCAAAGCTTGGACCAAACCCGATCCCACAACTCGGTCCACCTTTACCCGGTCTCTCAAAGAGACCAAACGACACCGTTTGTTTGAGTGGTTTAATCCAGGCCATTGCTCTCAGTTGATCCAACGACCATGGTCCATCCACCCCACCCCGTATATAAGTCCTAAACCATACCCCACCCCCAAACCAAACACCCCCTGTCCTGTTCATTGTCTCTTTCAAGAGACCAGATGAACCCCACCGTTAACCACCGTCAACCACCCACCGGAAATCGCCTCACAGCGGTTCCGGTGGTCCAAATGACTCCATTTTAACACCCTTAACTCCTCTCAACCTCCCCGTTCCAACTATCATCATGGCTTACCTCGAATCAAACCCCAACACCTCGAATCTTCGATCAATGTTTGGTCTGAAAACCTAACTTTCTCTGATAGCTTCCAAATCAACACCCCAGCTTATCCCAACTACCCTTGTCATAGATCCGGTAATGGCTTAGGTCGAATCTTCCTAGAACTGCTCGAATCTTCATTGCCCAGATCCTTTTCAAATTCATACCAGGTGACCCCTAGGCTTCCTTTACCCCTAGGGATTGGTTGTTAGCTGTTAGGCAGATTGGTTTAGATAATTGTTAAGTGTGGGCAGTTTGGTCTATGGCAGTAATAATAAAGGAATTTCAGGGGTGTTTGGGGAATAAAACAGTTAGTATGATACTTTATTGCTAGTGCTTTATCAATGAGGTATTAATTAATCCTAATGGGGAACCAAATGAAGTGGAGGGGCTGAAATTAAGGGAAAGTGCTTATTAACTAGAAAAAGCAGTTTTAGTGGCAGATTTTAAGGGAAAAATATGCCTTAGATAACAAAAGGGGGTCCGGGCAGTAGGCTGGAAAGAAGGAAAATAAGTTGTATAAGAAGTGGTGTTAGGGATTGATTTCAAGGAGGCAGAACAGATAGAGAGGAGAGACGAGAGAAAACATACAAAAATAGAGGAGAGACAGAATATACATACAGAGAAAAGAAAGGGAGAAAAATCAGAAATAGTAAAAACAGAATTTTACATTAGAAGCTAGTGTTAAGGTTGATTTTTGGAGATTGAGAGTTTCAGTTTGCTTTTCCTAAGTTTTAAAAATCAGAAATATTGTTTCCTTGAATCTGTCGGGTTTGTTTGTTGATATTGTTTGGTTTGAATCTGAAATTTCCTAAGATTCCTGTCACTGTGTGTCTGGTTTTCACGGGTCTTGCTATTTTTTGCTCAAATCTGTTGAATCATTGGCATTTTTCTGCTATTGGGTTTCTGTTGCTGCTATTGCTGAAGTATTACCTCTTTTACCCTCATTTTCAGGTACATATCTGTAGACTCATGCCATGAAAAGCTTCAATAGTACGAGTAAATGAAGTTTGGAATTGCAATTATGTCCTCTACTCATTTAAATCTATTAGTTAAGTTTCAGTTTTTTTTAGTTAGCTAATGTAGTATTATACTTGACATGTGAGCTACTAGCCAACTGACCTTTTGGAGTAGTACAAACTCTGCTGTAATATTATTTATTCTGAAGTTTAGTGGTAATATTTATTTTGGAATTGTCAAGATAGGAAACACGGCAGAAAGCTGACCATTAATTAAATTTTGTAATCTTGTTGGCTAAGTATAGGATAGTATGGAAATATCAAGGAACCACATTACTAGTATATCTCGTCAAGCATCCGATTTTTGTTTAAAGCTAGATGATGTAAGTTGTTTCTTGTTTGTATATGGCATGATAACGGTTATGTGTATAACTATAGGTGAGAGGGGAATTGATATAATCCGTTACGTTTAAGATATTGGAACATCACGGATAGTTCAGATGTATAATTACGTCACATGTAATGTCATTTTATTAAATCAATTTGTAGATTAGTTCTCTTTCTTAATAACAAATGGCCTATTTATTTTAGGAATGCGATTAACTCATTTCTTAAAAAATAATAAATAAAATAATGTCAATGATTTTACAAAGTGTAGACTTAGTATTTGTAAATAGCTTGCATAAGCCGAAAAAAAATTGGTTTAATTTTACCTATCCCAAATTCAATCATCGTAAGCAAATTAACCAAATAATTAGACCTTTGGATTAAAAACAAGTTGTGTAGAAGAAGGTTGGATTTATAAATATGAATTGCAACATTTTAAGTAAAAAATGTACAAAAATAGCGTTCGCTCCGAATAGAATAATGGAAATTCTTCGAAAACTATTAGTTTGCTTATCAATTAAATTTTTCCTAGTTTTTTACACATAATTCGCTTTTGGTAAGTCTTCAAACGTATACATTTAGTCTTAAGCTTATGAAAATAATAAATAACTTGTGCATATAATTATCAAGTACTGAAAGTACATATACCGTATTCACGATAAAACGATAGTTTTAGTTGCATGTTATTTATTTTTCATCTCATTAATTCTTTTAATTTGAATAGTTTTTGAGGTATATAATTTACCCGCTTAAAAATAATAATAATTTGTGGCCAACACCTAATAAATTTTGATTTTTTAAGAAATCTCGAGACATTCCATTCGGTGATTTCCCATGGCTTTCATATTTAATAATAGATGGACATAATAAACATTTGTGGAAAATTTATATCACCATAAAAAAAAAATATTTCGTGTAATTAGGGACACGTTCGCGTGACATAATTACATTTCTAAAGACAATTCAGAGTATGCGTTCGCGCAACTTCGAGCAAACTTTTCTAATAAAAGGAGTTTTTCCGGAGGATATTAAATAAATTTATTTCATATAACCCGAGATGTGTAGTTCACTATTTTATAATAAAAATATAAAAAAATATTATCAATCTTATTGTGTACACGTATGAGTGACACGATTCTTTGCATTTATAAAAAATATATAATACGAATATACGTATGCGTGATTCGTTTTAAAGAAAGGTCTATAATTGTAAACAATCTAAACAAAAGCGGTAACAAAATCATGCAACAAGAAAAAATGTATTTAGTAAATCGAGATAATTAGGCCAAGTATAAAAATGGTAAGCGACCGTGCTAGAACCACAGAATTCGGAAATGCCTAACACCTTCTCCCGAATTAACAGAATTCCTTACTCGGATTTCTGGCTCGCAGAATGACAAACAGAGTCATATTTTCCTCGATTCGGGAATTAAACCGGTGACTTGGGACGCCATAAAATTCCCAAGTGGCGACTCTGAAATAAACAAACAAATCCCGTTTCGATTGTCCTTTAATTGGAAAAAGCTCCTGTACCCTCGCGGGGCGGAAAAAGGAGGTGTGACAGCTCTGGCGACTCTGTTGGGGACAAAAGTCTATTGACCCAGAACCACTGGTTCATGGTTTAAGAATTCGAGCTTAAAATAACTGTTATAGTTGGCTTTATTTATTATCTGATTTTTACATGTTTATGCTTAATGTGCTAAATGTTGCTTTTTACCGCTTTAATATTATCTGAATTGTGCATATAAAACTGCTACGAAACCCTTCTTCTTTCTGAGTCTTCTAAATTTATGGTGCACACGTGCGCGTGGCCCACCTTTCTGTTAGAAGTCACACCAAATAAGACGAAGTTGGGACAAGTAACTAGGCCGGGTAGACTTTCGTGCTCCCGGTACGTTGCCTCCATTTCGGCTCAAGCTGTCCGTTTGAGTAAGCCAGGTCTAGAACAAGCCTCAGGTTTTTCACCTAGAATAACTCAGCCTCGTACCGGATCCCTAGTAGGAACGTCTATTTGCATCATATACATTTGACCTTGGAGACTCAACACAGGGGTTGGGTCTGTCTAGGACAGGTGAACCCGAAATGAAAAGACCATCCTGATGCATCCTACTCGCTACTTGTGCATTCATTTGCCTCGGATTTGCTTGTTGACCGGCTTAATTGAAAAAAAATCATTGTGAGAACCGAGAAATAAAATGGGTTGTTTTAGAAAATTCCCAAAATAGTTTTAAATTTTTTTTAAAAAAGAAGAAGAAGTGTTAAATAAAAAAAATGATTTTTCTTTTTATGAGTGTCTGTTTTCAAAATGAGTTTTGATTTTGTTAAAATTAATCGTAGATACAAAATGAGCACCACCCAAAACCCACAATTCGCAGATGTAGATGAGTTTCTATTTCGGCTTCAGATGTGGTGGCATGAGTTAGGAGAAGATGGTCAGAAATGGGTCATTAAGCATTTGGGAACTCTCACAGATATTATGAAAGTTAAACCACATGATGATTTGATTGCGGCATTAGTAACTTTTTGGGACCCTGTTCACAATGTCTTTCGTTTCTCTGATTTCGAGCTTACTCCTACATTAGAAGAGATAGCTGGATATGCTGGTTTTGACGGAGATTTGAGAAATCAAAATTTGATATTCCCAAAGGCTCCCTCAGTGCATCGATTCTTTGGTCTTTTGAACATCAGTAATCAAATCAGAAAAAGCAATGTTGTCAACGGGTGTTGTTCTTTCAACTTCCTATATTCAAGGTTCGGAAAGCCGGACGGATTTGAAATTCATGAAAAGGGCCTTACTAACAAACAAAACAAAGACACCTGGCAGATTCACCATCGCTTCGCTTTCATGGTGGCTTTTCTGGGAATCATGGTCTTCCCAAACAAAGAACGAACAATTGATATTCGCATAGCGAAAGTCGTACAGGTCCTCACTACCAAGGAAAATCACACCCTTGCCCCGATCATTCTCTCAGACATTTATCGGGCGTTGACTTTATGTAAATCAGGGGGAAAAGTCTTCGAGGGGTGCAAAATTTTGTTGCAAATGTGGATGATTGAACATCTCCAACATTAACCCATGTTCATGCAGTATGGTCCAAGCAATGATAATTTTATCGAGAGTTATGAAGAAATAATAAAAGATTATAAGTCTCCAGAAGGGGTGGAAGCCTGGGTATCTCATCTAAGATCTTTAACGGCAAGTCAAATTGAGTGGACTTTGGGATGGCTCCCGGTAAGAGAAATAATACACATGTCAACCTTGAATAGTTATTTGCTGCTATTGGGATTAAGAAGCATCCATCCATATGCGCCACAAAGAGTTCTAAGACAACTAGGAAGATACCAAGTGTTTCATGATGATGAAGATTTAAGTATGCAAGTAATCGAGTTACACCCCGAAGCCACTCTTCCCGAGGCTTTAATTCAGCAGATGTGGAATGGATGTCGATACTTGAAAGATGATACTCTAGTTCCAGACACTACAAAGGGTGAGATAAATCCAGGATATGCAAGGTGGTTTGAGAAACGATCCCGCGTGGATGATGCACCAGAAACCGATCTGAGAAGGCCTATAAAAAGACCCCATGTTCAAACCTTTAACGATAAAATCCAAGAACGATTGATTTGGGGAGAAAAGGAAAAGGGATACAAAGCAACTATTCATGCCTTAAAGGAAAGTCTGAGGAACCTCAATTTGGAGAAATACTTACAAGCACAAGAAGCAGAAGGTGAAAAGAACAGTCTGGCTTGTGAAAATAAAAATCTTCACGCTCAATTTCAAAAAATGAAGAAAGCTTCTGAAACACCAATGAGATGTTGGAAAGATCAAAAAATCATCGCCAGTCTTTTGGAAAAAATGCATTTGGCAAAAACCGAAAAGGCGTTGGGCAAAGCTAAAGAAAGAATCATACAATTAAACGAGGAGGCCAGATCTAACAAGGAACGCCAAGTAATGCAATCTGAAGTAGACAGGGCACAATTCAAGAAAGAGAAAGACCGATTGGATGCATTCAGAAGCTCAACTCCATGCACAATTGGAAGAAGCTAGAAGGTACAATAGAGAACATCAACACGCAGACATTGACAGAGAAAGAGCACAGGCGAGACTCGATCAGTCCAGACTCCGAGCTCAATTAGAGTCAGCTTTAGATCGCGAAGACCGTATCAGATATATAGCCACCACTCGCCAACAACAACTGCAAAACCAAGACCAACGTCTCCAAGATTTCAGGGCACAAATCCATGATTTAGCGGTTTACACCTCTCAAAGTTATGTGAACTGCCAAGGGATGAATTATGAAAGGTTTATAGAGCATGCACCTATTTTTGCCCGTCATCTGGCAATGGAGTTAGAAATAATGTATCGTACGCTAGGAGGTCAGCCGGGTCAAGCCCCACCGTGAGCAGATGATCCAATGATTGAAAACAAAAGTGGGAAGTGGAGCATGTTCAGAGTTGTTAAGAGTTATGTCTTTTGTTTGATTTGGGTTTGTGTCGAGTTTTTAAACCATTTTCTTATAATGTTTTCCAAATGTAATGTCTGTTCCATCTTTGTATTATTTCAAGAATAAATAAAAGTGTTGACAATTGCTTTACATCCCGAACTACGCAAGGTCTGATTCATGCGGGGACATGATACGTAGGCAATCTCTATAAGATTCGACCACAATCAAAAGAAGGAATAAAATAAAGAGTGAGTGACAATAAAAAGAAATATCAAGAAAAGATGGGATGACACAAGCAACCGAGCAAATACATGATAGAAAATGGTTATTTGTCTAGGAACATTGCATCTCAACGTGTAATTATATATGTGTTAAACTCTCAAAACTAACAAGTTTGCTCATTTCCAGAATTCAAGCAGTTAGTTTTTCTAAGAGTATACTGGCATATTATCATTATCACACCAGATCAAAAGGACCGATACCCGAAAACATGTCTATCCCGGATGTCGACACAGGTATTGAGATAAAGGAGATGGACGTCGGTAAAATGAAAGAATAGATGCTTAAACTTAAGCAACAAATGGCTGAGATGTATCGAGCCTGGTCCACAGGGCAATCATCCCCATCTTACCCAGCTAACCCTGCCTCCACCCCATCACTAGCCCAAACTCAGGATAGTCCTGCCACTGAACTATCCCCGAGTTTCCCCATCTACCAGCACTACCGAGGCACCACCTCTCATACACCGCAATCTCCACCTCCTAAACCAGTAACTCCTGTCTTCGTGGCACCTCCCCCAGCTACATTCCACAAATCTCCTAGTGAGCCTATATTCCAGGCCCAGGACAACCAATACTACCCCCCGGAGCCCACTTTCAAAGCCTCCGAAATCCATTAATTTACTCCCCATTTTGACCCCCCAACATAAATTGACAAGCCAGTCAAAAATACCGAACAAGAAGAGATGTTCAAGAAGGTCAAAAGCTTAGAACAATCGTTCCGATACATGCGAGGTTTAGGAGGGCAGGTCAGTGTGGCCTACAAGGACTTATGTTTGTTCCCAAATGTGCAATTACCAGTTGGTTTCAATATGCCCAAATTTGACCTATACAACGGGCACGGCGATCCAGTAGCCCACTTGAGGGGTTTCTGCAGCAAGATGCGAGGAGCTGGGGGAAGAGACGAATTATTAATGGCTTACTTCAGTCAAAGTTTGAGCGGATCAGCTTTGGAGTGGTATACCCGCCAGGACCATGGGAGATGGTACACCTGGGATGACCTGGCACAGGCATTTGCTTGTCACTTCCAATACAATCTGGAAATCATCCCAGATCGACTATCCTTGACAAAATTTGAGAAAAAGCACAATGAAAGTTTTAGAGAGTATGGTTTCCGGTGGAGGGAACAGGCAGCAAGGGTGGATCCTCCTATGAAGGAAAGTGAAATGGTAGACTACTTCCTACAAGCCTTGGAGCCAACTTACTATGCCCATTTGGTTTCAGCGATAGGAAAATCATTCAACGAAGTAGTGAAGATGGGAGGTATGGTGGAAGAAGGCCTCAAGACGAATAAAATCATGAGTTATTCGGCTATTAAGGCAACTACTCAAGCTATTCAAGGCGGAGTAGGAGGGATTGGAAAGAAGAAAAGAGAGGAAGCGACAATGGTTGATTCAGGAACTTGGTCGGGATCCAGAGGTTCACCTCATTACTACAATCAACATCGATCCCACCAACCAACTTATCACCACAATTCACCCCAACACTACTATCACCTGTCGGAACCTCATTTTTCCTTTAACCATGCGCAAACATACAATCAGCCACCTGCCCACGCTCATTAGCGTGCTCCTGTCATACCAAGTACCTACCCTTATCCGCGAACCTATCCCGGACCAGGTTTCAGGCCTAATCAAGTATTCAGGGGTAAAAGGGGGCAAAAAAGAAAACCTTCACTCCACTGGGAGAATCCTACACTAGTCTGTTCCACAGGCTAAGACAGCTAGATATGCTAAGGCCGTTACAATCCAAGCTACCCAATCCTCCTCCAAAGAATCTGGACTACACCGTTAGTTGTGAGTATTGTTCTGGTACACCAGACCATGATACAGAAAAGTGCTGGCATTTAAAGAATACAATACAAGAGCTGATTGATACTAATATAATTGAAGTTCAAACCCCCGAAGCTCCCAATATCAACAGAAATTCAATGCCAGCCCATCAGGAGGCCAATATGATAGAAATAGTACGAGTTGATGGGGAAACAAAGAAGCCGTCACAAACCGTCATGATAATTCGGTCTCATGAAGCCAAGCCAGATGAACAGTTAGCAGAGGAGAAGTCGGTACCTAAGCAGAACAAAAATGGTGATGAGCCATCTGTGGTAGTTGAGAAAGGATCTTCAAGCAAAGTTGCTACGAAGCAGGAAGGATCAAAAGTGATTGTACCAGGGGTCGCCATCAAACCCATCATAGTCGTGGAAGGAGCCTGTGTAGATCGGGTTATTATCAAGCCAGTGACCCAGTTACCGGTGATCAACAACAAGGCCATTCCATGGAACTACGAACGGGTGACGGTAATGTACAAAGGAAAAGAAGTCAAGGAAGAAGTCTATGAGGTGCAAGGCTTGACTCGCTCGGGAAGATGTTTTACTCCCGAAGAGTTAAGAAAAACTAAAAATAATCCAACACCAATAAAGAAAGCTATGACGGAAGAAGAAGCGGAAGAATTCTTGAGAAAGATGAAGCTCCATGACTATTCTATTGTGGAACAATTGAAAAGGACGCCCGCTCAAATTTCATTATTGTCATTGCTGATCCATTCGGACGAGCACCGTCGAGCTTTAATGAAGATCTTGAATGAGGCACACGTTCCTGATAAAATCTCCGTGAATCACTTGGAAAAAATAGCCAACAAAATCTTTGAGGCAAACACAATCACATTTTTTGATGACAAATTGCCTGTGGAAGGTACTGAGCACAACATAGCTCTTTACCTCACCTTAAAATGTGAAAACTCCGTAGTGACCTGGGTATTGGTTGACAACGGGTCAAGCACAAACATCTGCCCTCTCTCCACTCTAAGCAAGTTGAAAATAAAAGAGGAGAGAATCCACAAGAATAGTATTTGCGTACGGGGATTTGACGGTGGAAGCAGAGATTCATTTGGCGACATAGTGCTGGAGCTGACAATAGGGCCAGTTGAATTCACAATGGAGTTTCAGGTGTTGGATATAGCTGTTTCTTATAATTTACTGTTGGGTCGACCATGGATCCATGCTGCTAAAGCAGTCCCATCAACACTACACCAGGTGGTCAAGTTTGAATGGGATAAACAAGAAATAGTTGTGCATGGAGAAGACAGTTTAAATGCTCACAGCAATGCCATTATACCGATCAAGGGAATAGAAAATGACCAAGGACCATGGGTTTACCAGGTTTCCGACACAATGTTGGTAGAGAAAATTACGAAGGGAAATACATTCCGAATCCAAATATAACCGCTGCATCAGTCATGGTAGCCTATGAAATGTTGAAGAATGGTTTTGTACCTGGAAAAGGTTTGGGCTCATCTTTGCAAGGCATTATACAACCAGTATCTCTTCCCGAGAACTGGGGAGCATTTGGATTGGGATTCATACCCAATGTCACAGACGTGAGAAAGGCCAGAGAGCCAAAATAGAAGGCATGGGTCCTTCCAAAGCCAGTCCCACATCTATCAAAGTCTTTTGTCAAGTCCGGTACCAGAAATCACCCGATCACAACAATTCCTAAATCCATGATTAATCCTGAGGAGGAATTAGTTGAAGGATTTGAAAAGCTGTTTGACGATGTGAACATGGTGGAAAACGGTGATGGTTCTAGCAACACGGAAGTTCAATTCGTTGGGCCAGAGACAAAGCTTAATAACTGGAAAGCCACTCATCTCCCCATTCGAAAGGAGTCTTGGTAGTTTATTTTGATTTTCCTTCAGTTTGTTTGGGTTACTTCAGGGTTGTAATCCAAATTTTTTTATCTTACAGTTTGTTTGAAGTGTGCAAACCTTGTTATCTTTCATCATCCAATGAAATACAGTTTCCTTTTCATTATCATTCCTGATAAGTTTTCTTTTCTTTTTCTTCTTTTTCTCTACAGTCCTTTTTATGCTGGCTCTAGTGATATGGCATGCATAAGGAATCCTCAGCCCAGTCTTAAAAATCAATTTGATTCCGAAATAATAATTCAAGAAGTATATTGTGATTATGAATCAGAATATGATGAGGATGAAGCTTTCGAAGAGATTAGTAAAGAGTTAATTCATTTTGAAGAAAAAACCAAACCTAACCTGAGTGATACCGAAGACATCAATCTAGGAGATACAAATAATATCCGAGAAACTAAAATAAGTGTACACCTCGAACCAAAGATCTGAGAAGAGTTAATTAAAACACTCATCGAATTCAAAGATGTTTTTGCATGGTCATATGATGACATGCCGGGTTTGAGCACTAATTTAGTGGTTCACAAATTGCCCACTGATCCAATGGTGCCTCCTGTCAAGCAAAAGCTGAGGAAGTTCAAGACTGATATGAGTGTGAAAATTAAAGAAGAAATCACCAAACAGTTGGATGCAAAGGTCATTCGGGTCACTCGATATCCTGTTTGGTTGGCTAATGTCGTTCCTGTGCCAAAGAAAGACGGCAAGATTAGAGTATGCGTCGATTACCGCAATCTCAACAAAGCAAGTCCGAAGGATAACTTCCCATTACCCAATATCCATATTTTGATCGATAATTGTGCCAAGCATGAGATAGGATCTTTTGTGGATTGTTATGCCGGGTATCATCAAATTCTAATGGATGAAGAAGATGCTGAAAAGACGGCATTCATCACACCATGGGGAACTTATTGCTACCGGGTAATGCCATTTGGTTTGAAGAACGCCGGGGCAACTTACATGAGAGCAATGACCACGGTGTTTCATGATATGATACATAAGGAGATTGAGGTATACGTGGACGATGTGATCATAAAATCAAAGCATCAGGCCAACCACGTTGGGGATTTGAGGAAATTCTTCCTGAGACTTCGCAGGTACAACCTCAAGCTTAACCCTGCCAAGTGCGCATTTGGCGTTCCATCTGGAAAGCTGCTGGGATTCATAGTCAGTCGGCGAGGCATCGAGCTAGACCCATCAAAGATCAAAGCCATCCAAGAATTACCACCTCCAAGGAACAAGACTGAAGTAATGAGTTTGTTAGGGAGGTTAAATTACATCAGCAGGTTTATTGCTCAGCTCACGACAACCTGTGAGCCTATTTTCAAATTGTTGAAGAAGGATGTTGCGGTCAAATGGACTGATGAGTGTCAAGAAGCGTTTGATAAGATAAAAGGATACTTGTCAAACCCACCCGTGCTGGTTCCACCAGAACCAAGAAGACCTTTGATTCTTTACTTGACAGTCTTGGAAAACTCATTTGGTTGTGTACTGGGGCAACATGACATCACCGGCAGAAAGGAACAGGCCATCTACTACCTTAGCAAGAAGTTCACAGCTTATGAGGTTAAGTACACTCATCCGGAAAGGACATGTTGCGCCCTAACTTGGGTAGCTCAGAAATTGAAACACTATTTGTCATCCTACACTACTTACCTCATTTCGCGTCTAGATCCGTTGAAATATATTTTTCAAAAGCCTATGCCAACAGGGAGACTTGCAAAGTGGCAGATATTGCTCACAGAATTTGATATCATCTATGTGACTCGGACTGCAATAAAAGCCCAAGCATTGGCCGATCATTTAGCCGAAAACCCGGTCGACGAAGAGTACGAGCCATTGAGAACTTATTTTCCCGATGAAGAAGTAATGCATATCGGTGAGATGGAGCAAATTGAAAAACCTAGCTGGAAACGTTTCTTTGATGGGGATGCTAACATGAAAGGAGTCGGGATAGGAGCTGTGATTATTTCTGAAACCGGGCATCACTATCCTGTTACGGCTCAACTTCGATTTAATTGCACCAATAATATGGCTGAGTATGAAGCTTGTATTTTGGGGCTAAGGCTAGCTGCAGACATGGGTATCCAGGAAATCTTGGTTTTGGGAGATTCGGATCTTCTGGTACATCAAATTCAAGGAAAATGGGAAACACGAGACCTGAAGCTCATACCTTACCGACAATGTTTACATGATCTTTGTCAACGGTTTCGATCAGTGTAGTTCAGGCATATTCCAAGAATCCATAGCGAGGTTGTCGATGCATTGGCTACCCTGGCATCAATGTTGCACCATTCGGACAAAGCTTATGTGGATCCACTGCATATTCAAGTCCACGATCAGCACGCTTACTGCAACATGGTTGAAGAAAAATTTGATGGTGAACCATGGTTCCACGACATCAAGGAGTATATCAGAATGGGGATATATCCAGCACAAGCCACAGGGGATCAAAAGAGAACCATTAGGCGGTTGGCAAATGGATTCTTCTTAAGTGGAGGAGTTTTGTATAAAAGAACACCAGACCTTGGATTATTAAGATACATAGATGCTAGACAAGCTACGGCTGTCATGTCTGAAGTACATTCGGGAGTTTGCGTACCCCACATGAGCGGATATGTGTTGGCAAAGAAAATTCTCCGAGCTGGTTACTATTGGCTTACTATGGAGCGAGATTGTATCAGTGTTGTGCGCAAATGTCATCAATGCCAGATACACAGAGATTTGATTCATTCTCCACCATCTGAGTTTCACATAATGTCGGCACCATGGCCCTTCGTCACTTGGGGCATGGATATTATTGGACCAATTGAGCCGGCAGCATCCAATGGGCACAGGTTCATTCTGGTAGCCATTGATTATTTCACCAAATGGGTTGAGGCCAAAACATTCAAATCAGTGACCAAGAAAGCTGTGGTCGATTTTGTTCACTCAAATATCATATGTCGATTCGGAATCCCAAAGGTGATCATCACAGATAACGGTGATAATCTTAACAGTAACTTAATGAGAGAAGTATGTCAACAGTTTAAGATTATACATCACAATTCTACCCCATATCGGCCCAAGGCGAATGGAGTAGTCGAGGCAGCCAACAAAAACATAAAGAAGATACTTCGGAAAATGGTAGAAGGTTCAAGACAATGGCACAAAAAATTACCATTTGCGTTGTTGGGATATCGCACTACTGTTCGCACTTCGATAGGAGCAACTCCTTATTTGTTGGTATATGGTACTGAGGCGGTAATTCCTGCAGAAGTTGAGATTCCTTCCCTTCGGATCGGCGTCGAAGCTAAGATTGATGATGATGAATGGGTCAAAACCCGTTTGGAACAGTTAAACTTGATTGATGAAAAACGATTGGCAGCAGTATGTCATGGTCAATTGTATCAAATAAGAATAACAAGAGCATACAACAAAAAGGTGCATCCCCGAAAGTTTGAAGTGGGTCAGCAGGTGCTGAAACGTATTCTTCCACATCAGGTTGAAGCAAAGGGCAAGTTTGCCCCAAATTGGCAAGGACCGTTCATTGTGACCAGAGTATTGTCCAATGGTGCATTATGTTTAACAGATATTGAAGGAAAATGCATAGACATAGCTATCAACTCTGATGCAGTAAAGAGATATTATGCATGATTTTTCTTTGGTATAGTTATTGAATGTTTGTATTTGGCATTATTTCGAAGATTGGAATGACGAAGGCAATTTATTCTGCTATCCAAACACTATACCTTTTGTTCCCCCTTTTGAGCCATATTTTGTTTCTTTCCTACCCTCTTTTGGAATCAATAATAAAAAAAATAATAAAAAAAAATAATAATAAAAAATAAAAATAAATAATAAAAAGTGGAAAATTATAGAAGTGAACTACGTTTGACCTGATTCCTCAAAGAGGATACGTAGGCGCCTCACGGCTCGGTCATAGGGTGCATTATATGCATAATGTGCATAAAATGAAACATCAAGAGACCCCCAATCAAGAAACTGGGGCAAGAATTGTATTGGCAATAAGAAAAATGATTCCAAGAGTTGTAATTTTAAACCCATATCAAAATTGTTTAACTTTTGATACCCTTTCATTCCAACCACATACCAAAAGACCTTTCGATCAATCTTAGAAAAATGCCGAGTCAAGCAAATGGAGGTAATTCATAACACTTTGGTCCAAACAAGAAAAAGCGATGAAAATGAGAGAGTCTTATAGGTGAAAACCCGCACGAGCACCATGAGACGACGGAAGCTGAGAGAAAGTGAAATGAGAGAGTCTTATTGGTGAAAACCTTCGCAGGCACCATAAGACGAAAAAGAATTAAGAAATAAACAAATGAGGGAGGTTTGTTGGTGAAAACTCTTTAAAACACTACAAGTCAAACAAGGTCCGTAAGTTGGCAAAAAGTAAAATTGGGTTGTGGAAATTTTGGAAAGATCGAAAAGGAGGTTGGTTAGATAGACTGGGCTGATTAATCCACAATGCATACCCTGATCATTGGTGCCAGTAACTCCAATCAGATAAGTTCCTTATTCCTATCTCCAACAATCTTACTCTTCTAAAGTTTTTGAGGTAAGTTTCATTCCAAGCAAATAAAAAGAAATGTCAAGGTATACTACCAAGATTCAAGATTGCACAATGCAAAATACGGTCATGATAGGCGGGAAGTAATAGGATGAAAATAAGATATGGGTGTGAGAAAAGTTGAATCAGAAAAGTGGTTCAGTAATGTCAGGAGAGACATATGATTACAATTGAAGGGGTTTGAAGTGAAAACAACAGTTGGGGATCCTACGGTTAAGGATCAATTATGAGGACAAAACAGTCTTTTTAACCGCTCCAAGGCAGTAAAACAGGACAAAGAGAAACTCCACCCCCAGCAAGAATGCCACAACTAACCACCATGCCTTAAACTAACAAAATTTTCTTTGATTTGAAACAGGGGCAAAAACAATATTTGTTTCAGGAAACACCCGGTGAGGGAAGAAGTCAGGCGTCCACCTGGAGAACAAGGAAGAGCAATGGAAGTATTAGCAATCAGGCGTCCACCTGGAGAACAAGGAAGAGCAATGGATGTATTAGCAATCAGGCGTCCACCTGGAGAACAAGGAAGATCAATGGAAATATCAGCAAGCAGGCGTCCACCTGGAGAACAAGGAAGAACAGTTGAAATATAGAAAGCAGGCGTCCACCTGGAGAACAAGGAAGAACAGTTGAAATAGCAATCAGGCGTCCACCTGGAGAACAAGGAAGAGCAATGGAAGTATTAGCAATCAGGCGTCCACCTGGAAAACAAGGAAGAGCAATGGAAATATCAGCAAGCAGGTGTCCACCTGGAGAACAAGGAAGAACAATTGAAATATAGAAAGCAGGCGTCCACCTGGAGAACAAGGAAGAACAGTTGAAATAGCAATCAGGCGTCCACCTGGAGAACAAGGAAGAGCAATGGAAGTATTAGCAATCAGGCGTCCACCTGGAGAACAAGGAAGAGCAATGGAAGTATTAGCAATCAGGCGTCCACCTGGAGAACAAGGAAGAGCAATGGAAGTATTAGCAATCAGGCGTCCACCTGGAAAACAAGGAAGAGCAATGGAAATATCAGCAAGCAGGCGTCCACCTGGAGAACAAGGAAGAACAGTTGAAATATAGCAAGCAGGCGTCCACCTGGAGAACAAGGAAGAACAGTTGAAATAGCAATCAGGCGTCCACCTGGAGAACAAGGAAGAGCAATGGAAGTATTAGCAATCAGGCGTCCACCTAGAGAACAAGGAAGAGCAATGGAAATATCAGCAAGCAGGCGTCCACCTGGAGAACAAGGAAGAGCAATGGAAGTATCAGCAATCAGGCGTCCACCTGGAGAACAAGGAAGAACAGTTGAAGTATCAGCAATCAGGAGCCCACCTGGAGAATAAGGGAATACAATTCAAATTTTAAGTAATCAGGAGCCCCCCTGAAGAACAGAATGGCAATTTATTTTTGACATTGCTGGTTGAAGTCAAGAGCCCGTCCATATAATAGAGGAGTACACTTAGAGTCAATAAAGCAGAGGAATCCAACCGAATCCCCAGCGGGAAACAACAAGAATCCCAAACAGAGGAAGGAAGTACAAGACACAATGAAAAACAATGCGAAAAGAAATAAGCAGTTCGAGATCGGTGGTCAAAGGAGAATACGAGACAAATCGGAAGCAAAGGATACCAAAGAGTCACCAAGACATCAAAGCAACAAGAAACGCAAGGGCATGATCTAGATAAGATTTTGTAATTCATATACCATGGTCTAGTCTAGCTTTTTGTTTTCTTTAAGCAGGGTGTAATAAGGAGGTCAGCAAGCAGTAAAAGCAGCACGCAACAGCAGTAACATCACAGTCCCACGGTAGTCCCAGCTACCAAAACTTCCCGAACTACATTGACCTGATTCCTTAATAGCCAAGGATATGTAGGAAACCTTTGAAGCAGAGGTTCGGTCAAATCTTTCAAAAAATGCTTCCCACGGAGTATTCAAACAGGCAAAAATCACTCGTATCTGCTCACTTTATCTTTGCACGAAAACTCTTCGAGTTTCCGCACAAAGAGGGGCAGCTGTGAGCACGTGATTTTTGCCTCATACAAATTACTCCAAAATAATTCCTGAAATTAGGACTTTTCTTTAATTATGTGTTGTTTTTAGGAAATATTGTACGGACTTCCTATTTGTTTGCATAGGTATATGTGCGTGTGTAATTTTTTTTTAATACAAAAAATAAATAAATAATATAATATGTGCATTTAAGATTTAGTTTTTCAACTTAGGAATTAACAGGTTTGTTTTACAGGAAGAAAATCACAAAAAAATATGCATATGTGTTTTTTGCCATTGTGTTGATTTTATTTAAATTTTTAATTTGAGTATTAATTATTATAGGTGTTAAATAATATGGGTGTAATTTTATTTTTTGATTTTTACAATTTATTTAGAATTTTTGTTTAATTTTTGTAATTAAGGAAAAATGGAAATGGGTAAATATAAAGGAAACTCGGATTGGGCCAGGAGAAATTCAGACCCAAAACTCATCCCTGACCCAATCCAAACCAGCTGGTCTCAAATGCAAACGAAACGACGTAGTAGGATGATGAAACTACCCCGTTTCGTCGTCCTTCAACTGAACCGTTGATCGAACAAATCAAACGGTTCAGTGCAACCCTGGTTTAATTTGAAACGGCACCGTTTCAGGTGCTCAATCTGAGCCGCCCATTTTCTTTGATCCAATGGCCCCAGATCTTGGACCAAACTCGATCCCACAACCCGGTCCACCTTGACCCGGTCTCTCAAAGAGACCAAACGACACCGTTTGTTTGAGTGGTTTAATCCAGGCCATTGCTCTCAGTTGATCCAACGGCCATGGTCCATCCACCCCACCCCGTATATAAGTCATAAACCATACCCCACCCCCAAACCAAACACCCCCCCTGTCCTGTTCATTGTCTCTTTCAAGAGACCAGATGAACCCCACCGTTAACCACCGTCAACCACCCACCGGAAATCGCCTCACAGCGGTTCCGGTGGTCCAAATGACTCCATTTTAACACCCTTAACTCCTCTCAACCTCCCCGTTCCAACTATCATCATGGCTTACCTCGAATCAGACCCCAACACCTCGAATCTTCGATCAAAGTTTGGTCTGAAAACATAACTTTCTCCGATAGCTTCCAAATCAACACCCCAGCTTATCCCAACTACCCTTGTCATAGATCCGGTAATGGCTTAGGTCGAATCTTCCTAGAACTGCTCGAATCTTCATTGCCCAGATCCTTTTCAAATTCATACCAGGTGACCCCTAGGCTTCCTTTACCCCTAGGGATTGGTTGTTAGCTGTTACCCCTAAACCACCCTTGATTCCCGTCGAATCTGCCCAGAAATGTTCGAGCCCTAAATCTGAAGAAAAAAAAACGGAACCCTAAAATTCCAAATCATGGAATCTGACCAAATTAATTGAAGGGTTGGGGCCTAATAGACTTTAATCGAGTTGTTCTCAGTTGAGAACACTTCAATTAAAGTCTGTTCGACCTCAAAATGCTTAGGTATGACTTTGAGCCTATGTCCGTATGAGTTCTGAAGGTTGGAGGTATTTTTCCTTTTTCTTTTTCTGTGTTTCTGGTTGTTGTTTATCCATGTATTTGTGTAGTTTAGTTTTGATTAATTTCCCACATTCTTTCAATTCATCTTTTCATTCCCAGTATCCCTTTTATTTGATCGAATTTGTTTCTGTTCTTTGTTGTGAATAATTATAGGATGTGTAATCGATTCGGATAAGTTTGTCGATTAGTTGTTAAAACCTCTGTTCTTTTCAATGCAGATTGAAATTGCCTGATTATTTATAGATTAATTGTTGACAATTGTTGTAGGTAATCAGTTGATTAGTACTCGTCAATTAAATCGTTCTTGTTTGTAAATCAATAAGTTCGTCAAATGAATGTTGTGTATGTTGATCTCTAGGCAATTAGTTTCAGGGCATTGTCAATATGCTGACAATGCTCCTGCATTCATGTTGATTTTAGTTCGATTTTCAATTTCAGTTTAAATGGTTCTGCTGAATTTCTGTGTGGTGTTAATATGTTTTTTTATTCAAGTTCAGTCTGTTAGTTCCAGTTTGAATTCAGCCTTTGTCAATTAGTTATTAGAAATTTGGTATGATGGATCGATCGTAGCTATTGCAGTTCCCTGTTTGGCACAATCTGTGAGGATAGAATGGTTGTTTGATTTATTTTAGAGATTGGTTGTTAGCTGTTAGGCAGATTGGTTTAGATAATGGTTAAGTTTGGGCAGTTTGGTCTAGGGCAGTAAAAATAAAGGAATTTCAGGGGTGTTTGGGGAATAAAACAGTTAGTATGATACTTTATTGCTAGTGCTTTATCAATGAGGTATTAATTAATCATAATGGGGAACCAAATGAAGTGGAGGGGCTGAAATTAAGGGAAAGTGCTGATTAACTAGAAAAAGCAGTTTTAGTGGCGGATTTTAAGGGAAAAATATGCCTTAGATAACAAAAGGGGGTCCGGGCAGTAGGCTGGAAAGAAGGAAAATAAGTTGTATAAGAAGTGGTGTTAGGGACTGATTTCAAGGAGGCAGAACAAATAGAGAGGAGAGACGAGAGAAAAGATACAAAAATAGAGGAGAGACAGAATATACACACAGAGAAAAGAAAGGGAGAAAAATCAGAAACAGTAAAAACAGAATTTTACATTAGAAGCTAGTGTTAAGGTTGATTTTTGGAGATTGAGAGTTTCAGTTTGCTTATCCTAAGTTTTAAAAATCAGAAATACTGTTTCCTTGAATCTGTCCGGGTTTGTTTGTTGATATTGTTTGGTTTGAATCTGAAATTTCCAAAGATTCCTGTTACTGTGCGTCTGGTTTTCACGGGTCTTGCTGTTTTTTGCTCAAATCTGTTGAATCATTGGCATTTTTCTGCTATTGGGTTTCTGTTGCTGCTATTGCTGAAGTATTACCTCTTTTACCCTCATTTCCAGGTACATATCTGTAGACTCATGTCATGAAAAGCTTCAATATTGCGAGTAAATGAAGTTTGGAATTGCAATTATGTCCTCTACTCATTTAAATCTATTAGTTAAGTTTCAGTTTTTTTTTTAGTTAGCTAATGTAGTATTATACTTGACATGTGAGCTACTAGCCAACTGGCCTTTTGGAGTAGTACAAACTCTGCTGTAATATTATTTATTCTGAAGTTTAGTGGTAATATTTATTTTCGAATTGTCAAGATAGGAAACACGGCAGAAAGCTGACCATTAATTAAATTTTGTAATCTTGTTGGCTAAGTATAGGATAGTATGGAAATATCAAGGAACCACATTACTAGTATATCTCGTCAAGCATCCGATTTTTGTTTAAAGCTAGATGATGTAAGTTGTTTCTTGTTCGTATATGGCATGATAACGGTTATGTGTATAACTATAGGTGAGAGGGGAATTGATATAATCCGTTACGTTTAAGATATTGGAACATCACGGATAGTTCAGATGTATAATTACGTCACATGTAATGTCATTTTATTAAATCAATTTGTAGATTAGTTCTCTTTCTTAATAACAAATGGCCTATTTATTTTAGGAATGCGATTAACTCATTTCTTAAAAAATAGTATATAAAATAATGTCAATGATTTTACAAAGTGTAGACTTAGTATTTGTAAATAGCTTGCATAAGCCGAGAAAAAAATTAGTTTAATTTTACCTATCCCAAATTCAATCATCGTAAGCAAATTAACCAAATAATTAGACCTTTGGATTAAAAATAAGTAGTGTAGAAGAAGGTTGGATTTATAAATATGAATTGCAATATTTTAAGTCAAAAATGTACAAAAATAGCGTTCGCTCCGAATAGAATAATGGAAATTCTTCGAGAACTATTAGTTTGCTTATCAATTAAATTTTTTCTAGTTTTTTACACATAATTCGCTTTTGGTAAGTCTTCAAACGTATACATTTAGTCTTAAGCTTATGAAAATAATAAATAACTTGTGCATATAATTATCAAGTACTGAAAGTACATATACCGTATTCACGATAAAACGGTAGTATTAGTTGCATGTTATTTATTTTTCATCTCATTAATTCTTTTAATTTGAATAGTTTTTGAGGTATATAATTTACCCGCTTAAAAAAAAAATTGTGGCCAACACCTAATAAATTTTGATTTTTTAAGAAATCTCGAGACATTCCATTCGGTGATTTCCCATGGCTTTCATATTTAACAATAGATGGACATAATAAACATTTGTGGAAAATTTATATCACCATCAAAAAAAAAAATATTTCGTGTAATTAGGGACACGTTCGCGTGACATAATTACATTTCTAAAGACAATTCGGAGTATGCGTTCGCGCAACTTCGAGCAAACTTTTCTAATAAAAGGGTTTTTTTCCGGAGGATATCAAATAAATTTATTTCATATAACCCGAGATGTGCAGTTCACTATTTAATCATACAAGAGTGACGAATGTTCTTAATTTTATTTTAAGCACAATTTCGAACATAAGTTTTTATTTTATAATAAAAATATAAAAAATATTATCAATCTTATTGTGTACATGTATGCGTGACACGATTCTTTACATTTATAAAAAATATATAATATGAATATACGTACGCGTGATTCGTTTTCAAGAAAGGTTTATAATTGTAAACAATCTAAACAAAAGCGGTAACAAAATCATGCAACAAGAAAAAATGTATTTAGTAAATCGAGATAATTAAGCCAAGTATAAAAATGGTTAAGCGACCGTGCTAGAACCACGGAATTTGGGAATGCCTAACACCTTCTTCCGAATTAACAAACTTCCTTACTCGGATTTCTGGCTCGCAGAATGACAAACAGAGTCATATTTTCCTCGATTCGGGATTAAAACCGGTGACTTGGGACGCCATAAAATTCCCAAGTGGCGACTCTGAAATAAACAAACAAATCCCGTTTCGATTGTCCTTTAATTGGAAAAAGCTCTTGTACCCTCGCGGGGCGGAAAAAGGAGGTGTGACACAAAGCACAATAAATAACTTGTCAATTACTATGACGATCTCAGGTCAAAAGAAACTTTTACATCACATTCTTCAAGAGAATATCCTATTGACAGTTATGGTAATTCTAACCATTAGGAATTATCCAATGAGTCGGTTCAATGATCATATCTCTATATGCATCATCTATCTATGTGATTTAGTTAATGAGATCAACTAATCTTTATCCAACAAAAACGATCACATAAATATTGATCTAATCGGATTACTAATGTCCAAATTAATAATCCTACGATCAAGAACAAATTTAGGTTAAATTGTAAGAGACTTTGTTCTCATTATCATGATCTCTATCACGATGACAAATCTCAAAATTTAATCAAGGACCTTATCAAATTAATCAAACAATTAATAATAATTATAAAATAATATCAAATGCCATATATATTTTATATCAAATAGCGTTCACAAAAATATGTTCAAATCATCAAATATGATATTGGATCTAGGGCATATCTACTATATCCCTAACAATCACCCACTTGCACTAGAGTCAATCGCTCTTGTACTTCATGTCCAATTTCCACTTGTGCTTGTCAAACTCCTTTGCACCAAGAGCTTTAGTGAATGGGTCTGCAGCATTTTTCTTTCCATCAACCTTTTGAATCTCGACGTCTCCACGTTCAATGATCTCTCTTATCAAGTGATACCTTCGCAAAACGTGTTTGGACTTTTGGTGTGATCTTGGTTCTTTTGCTTGAGCAATGGCTCCAGTATTGTCACACAACAGTGGAACCGCACCTTCTATTGAAGGAACCACACCAAGTTCAGTTAAGAACTTTTTCATCCATACAGCTTCCTTAGCAGCTTCACTAGCTTCTATATATTCTGCTTCAGTCACTGAATCAGCTACTGTAGCTTGTTTGGAACTTTTCCAACTCACCGCACCATCATTTAAGTTGAATACATAACTAGAAATAGATTTGCTATCATCTCTATCTGAAGAGAAACTTGCATCACTATAACCTTCAGGTTTCAACTCAGAATCTCCATAGATGAGGAATTGGTCTTTAGTCCTTCTTAAGTACTTAAAAATGGTAGTCACCGCCTTCCAATGTTCCTCACCAGGATTTGCTTGATATCGTCTAGTCACTCCAAGTGCATAAGTCACATCAGGACGTGTACATGTCAGGGTATACATGATAGCTCCCACTGCACTAACGTATGGGATCCTACTCATGCGTTCTCTCTCTTTGGGTGTTTTAGGACAATCCTCCCTACTGAGAGAAATTCCAGTGCCTATCGGTAGATAGCCTCTTTTGGAATTATCCATGTTATACCTCTTTAAGATGGTATCAATGTACAAAGACTGGGAAAGTCCAAGCAGCTTCCTAGATCTATCTCTATAGATCTTTATTCCTAATATATAAGCTGTTTCTCCCAAGTCTTTCATGGAGAACTATTCAGATAGCCAAATCTTGGTACTTTACAATGCCGGTATGTCATTCCCTATGAGCAATATATCATCAATATACAACACTAAGAATATAATTATGCTTCCACTAACCTTTTTATACAAACAAGGTTCTTCTTCGCATTTAATAAAATTGAACTTTTCAATTGTCTTGTTAAAGCGAATATTCCAACTTCGAGAAGCTTGCTTTAGTCCATAAATGGATCTTTGTAGCTTACAAATTTTATTATGATCAGACGAAGATGTGAAACCTTCAGGTTGTGTTATGTACACATCCTCTTCTAGCTCACCATTAAGGAAAACTGTTTTCACATCCATTTGCCATATTTCATAATCATAGTATGCTGCTATAACAAGAAAAATCTGAATAGATTTGAGCATTGCCATGGGAGAGAAAGTCTCGTCATAGTCGACTCCTTCTTTCTGACGATATCCCTTGGCAACAAGACGAGCTTTGTAGGTCTTCACCTTTCCGTCTGCTCCAATCTTTTTTTTAAAAACCCATTTACAACCTATAGGTTTTATATCCTTTGAAGGTTCAACTAAAGTCCATACTTTGTTTTCCTTCATAGATTCCATTTCGGATTCCATGGCCTTTTGCCACTTCTCATAATTAGAACTTTGTATAGCCTCTTCACAGGTCTTAGGGTCATTATCATTATGATCAACCTCATTTGATACATCATCTTGTACCATTAAATTTAATCTAGTTGGTACATGACGTTCTTGTGTAGACCTTCTAAGAGGTACTTGTACAACCTGTTCACCTTGTGCTAGATTTGGTTATTGTTCAATTTGGTTTGGAACTGGTTCATTAACCTGTTCTTTAACTTCATTTAGTTCTTGGACTTCAACAGTTGAAGATGGCAAATTCCTTGGCAACTTCAAAACACCCAATAAAGGTTCTTCAACTTGGGTCGCATGATCTTTACATTGTGTTGATTCATTAGTTTCTTGAACTTCATCAAGTTCTATTTCTCCATTATAATTTCCTTCTAAAAGAAATTCCCTTTCCAAAAAGGTTGCTCATCTGGCCACAAACACTTTATGGTCAGAAGGGTAATAGAAATAATATCCCATTGTTTCCTTGGGTACCCAATGAACCTACACTTATCAGATCTTGAGTCAAGTTTATCAAACTGTAGTCTCTTAACATAAGCTGGACAACCCCAGACTTTAATATGTTTAAGGTTAGACTTACATCCTTTCCATATCTCATATGGTGTTGTAGAGACTGACTTAGTGGGAACTTTATTAAGTAAGTATGTTATTGCTTCCAAAGCATATCCCCATAAATTTATTGGAAGATCAGTGAACTCCATCATAGATCTCACCATATCTAATAAGGTTCGATTTCTCCTTTCAGACACACCATTGTGTTGTGGTGTCCCTGGAGGTGTCTACTGGGAGAGAATCCCATTCTCTTTGAGATACCTAGTAAAATCTTTACTAAGATATTCTCCACATCTATCAGACCTTAGTACTTTGATACTTTTACCAGTCTGTTTCTCAACTTCACTACGGAACCTTTTGAACATTTCAAAAGATTCAAATTTGTGTTTCATAAGATACACAAATCCATATCTTGACATATCATCAGTGAAGGTGATGAAGTAAGAATATCCACCTCTAGCTTGAATTTTCATGGGCTCACAAACATCTATATGAATTAGTCCTAATAATTCAGAAGCTGTTTCTCCACTTCCAGTAAATGGAGATTTGGTCATTTTTCCTTTAAGACAAGATTCACAAGTTGGATATGATTCAAAATCATATTTGTCAAGGTACCCTTCCTTGTACAACTTGTTAATTCTTTTCTCTCCAATATGACCAAGCCTACAATGCCAAAGGTATGCATGATTTACTTGATCATCTCTTTTCCTCTTAAGACTTGAAACATGCATAATCAAATTAGAATTCACATTAGGTAAGACATAAATATCATATTGGAGATAGCCATTCACATATAAATTATCACTATAATAAATAGAGCAAATATCATTGCCTATATTAATGTGAAAACCACGTTTATCTAACATAGAAACTGAAATTATGTTCGAAACAAATTTAGGAACGTAATATCGATCATCCAACATAAGTACTTTGCCCGTAGGCATTATTAAAGAAATTGATCCTACAGCTACGGCCGCAACTTTTGCACCATTTCCAACTTGTAGATTAACTTCTCCTTTCTTTAGCCTCCTACTTATCTTGAACCCTTGCAACATATTACAGATGTTATAACCACTGCCAGTATCTAATACCCACAATGAAGAATTAGTAGTAGCTAAAGAAACTTTGAAAATATTTTTCATTAATGTCTCACCTTGTTTCTTATCCTTTAGAGTTGCAAGATACTCCTTGCAGTTTCTCTTCCATGCCCTTTCTTCTTACAGTGAAAACATTCAGCATCATATACTAACTGCAAGATCAAATCTTTAGAAAGCTCTTTACCAAGCTTGTACTCCAACTTCTCATGTTCTTCGGTAAGAACAATCATATGATTGACAAGGGGTCCAACTGGAGAGTTTTCAATGTCCAACTGTGTATCAACCATCTTCTTAAGATATTCAATGCTTACAGTTGGATCCATATTCTGATGTTTCCTCTAGAGTTCAGAACTCATAGAAGCGAAAATGATGTGTTTAATAACAAGGCAGTCTTCCAAGTGTTTCTGATAAACCTTGGTGCCTTGAACATCATTCTCTGGTGGGACTATCTTTGCAGGCTTATCGATCACATCAATGAGCTTTTCATGCATGAGAACAATTCTCAAATTTCTATACCAGTCATCATAGTTTGGTCCTACCAACTTGTTGGTCTCAAGTATTTCACGCAGTGATATAACAGACATATTGAGAAATCTAAAATATAGAAAATACAAGGCAATAATATAAGAACATATTTGCATATATCATAATGACATGGACTTTTATCTAAATGATATTTCACTAATTATTTTAAATTATTTACCCTCATTATAGTTTACGAAATCTTTATTTTTGTTAGTGGAGTAAAGGAATCCTTTAACAATATGAATGAGCCCCTTGGAAGTCAAGTCGTTTCTTACATATATTTTAAAGGTAGGTACTCTTACCAATTGTATCCCCATACAATTTCCTTAAATAACTCTATGTCAAATAGACCCCTGGTAGTTAGGTCGATCCTATTGTCATAGTTGAGTTCAACCATCATGATAGCAAAGAACTTATTAAATTTTATACTCCCCCTGGTGGTCTAGGCGTCTAGTGTAAAATTGAATAATTCTTTCAATCCATACATCTAATGTAATAAGTAATTTTAACATATTCTCGAACTATAAGTCTCCTGGTAGTCAGGCCGCTCCTTATAAACAAGAAATAAGTAAAATTATTTACCTTGATGGATAGCTCTATAATAAAATATCTTATATTTTATTATTTAAGAACTCAAATTTTAGTAAGGGGGAATTGTTACTAAAACAGTTTTTAATAACACGAAGATCAATCTTTTATAGCATGTGAATTTAGTTCACATTGTCTACATGCTTAGTCCTGAATTGATTTACATCACATGTAATAAATAATTCAAAATTATGTAACGAACAAGCATGTAACATAAAAACGAAATTCAATATCTTCTAACATGTTTATCTTATATATCACATAAAAATAATTCATTCCAGAAAACTATTATTAATTAACATCTCATGAACTAATAACAATTAAAATAACAGTAGAATCCAATAACCTATTATAGATCACAATCATATCTAATACAAAAATTTCAAATTCAAGTTACGAACTATCTCAATAGTTTAACTTATATGTTTATATATTTTATTCATAATAAAATTATATCAATCCACATGCATGCAAACAATTTGACTATTGCATAATACACACGTATTGTGATTTTAGCTCTTCAAATATAATCTTAAAATGTTTCGTAAATAAATTTTAGACACGAGAAACCATCGCTCTGATACCACTGATAGATTGCGTATAGATGTTCGTAATACGCAGCGGAAGACAATAACAATCCTAGGCAGATCTTTTCGTGTTTAAAATTTATTTACATGCCAAAGATCGGATCTAAGACGTACTTGGTAAAGTGAGTCTCGTTTCAAAATTTCTTCGATAATGTGAAGACTCTATGCGTATCCACACCGAAACCGATCCTTGCTATCAATTCTTTGATCAATGAAACCCGTGAACAAAATTGAACGAAAAACTTGTGCTGAATTTTTTTTCAAAAATCTCAACACAAATTAGAAGAACAAGAAACACTTTTCTTGTAATTGTATTTTCTCTCCTGGCTTTGTATTGCACTCTCACTTTTACAAAGTGTTTTTCTTCTCAAGAATTAATTATGGTAAATTTTCTCCATCACCCTTTATATAGCATCACATATAAATCCCTTTCCTATTTGATTGAGGTAATGATTTACTTAGGGTAAACGTTTATTCCAAAAATAAACTTTGTACAATCTTTTCATAAAAAATTCGAATCCATCCAGATGGGTTTTGCCAAAGACGATCATGTGAATATTATTCCAACTCAAAGTTGGAATCTATTACTTTCGTATTAGTAAAATACTAATCCCATTCCAATTGGGCTTAAATATGCACGTGAACTATTCCAATTCCAAATTGGAATTACTAACAAGCCATTTATTAATATTTTATATAACATCTCTTATATAAAATAAGTGTTAATTATATATATCATATATATATATTTTAACCAAGAGATATAATTTAATTTTCTATTTCAAATAGAAAACATCAATTTGTTCACAATATTAATTATATTCTCTGTGCTAGCAAAGAATATAATAATATTTCATTTGGACTAACAACTAAATGTATTTGACTAATTAAATTCCTTAATTTAATTATCAAATAATAAGTTAATTAATCCTTTAGCAAAGATCAGAACACTCGTTAGTGTGCGACCCCATAGGTTCAATACTAAGCCGGTAGTAAATTGACCACATCAATATACTAATCAAGGGTGGCGTCTAGCAACACTACTTAACGACCGGATAGCATGAAGTATACAATTTACTCTCAAGAACCACTAGAAGAATAATGTAGTAATTCCTTCTCTCCTTATAGCTCTAGATTACCCTAGGATATGGTTCAACTGTCAAATTCTAATAGGCGTCCAACTATGTGTTTATGTCAAATATAATCGACCATTGAATGACCTAAGAAACTCTTTTCTTCTTTCATTCAATTGCCCTGGCCAAGGTCTTAATTTGGTCGTTTATAATTCATGACAACATGGAGTTTAAACTCATTACCAAGAGTTGACAGATTCTATCTTGATCAATCACTAATTTTACAAGTATTTAATCGTACCCAATATCCTTTCAACTATCGCCCTAGGGCCATAGGTGTCTAGTATCAAAACACAATAAATAACTGGTCGATTACTATGACTATCCCAGGTCAAAAGAAACTTTTACATCACATTCTTCTAGAGAATATCCTATTGACAGTTATAGTAATTCTAACCATTAGGAATTATCCAATGAGTCGGTTCAATGATCATATCTCTATATGCATCATCTATCTATGTGATTTAGTTAATGAGATCAACTAATCTTTATCCAATAAAGACGATCACATAAATATTGATCTAATCGGATTACTAATGTCCAAATTAATAATCCTACGATCAAGAACAAATTTAGATTAAATTGTAAGAGACTTTGCTCTCATTATGTCACGACCCAAATCTCGGTCGTGATGGCGTCCAACACACTACTAGGCAAGCCCGACCATTATTCAACACTTAACCCAATTTATCAAAAATAGCGGGTGGAAATATCAATTAATTCAAGATCAAAGTACTGAAGAGTTTAACAAAATACACAACATAATCTCACTAGGACCCGGTGTCACGAATCTGAGCCTCTAGAATACAGAATATCATCCTAATACATAGTGTATCCAAAGTCTGATAATGCGGAAATAAAAAAAGGATAGGATAGGAGGGAAGAAATCAATGTTGCGAACGTCGTACAACTACCTTGGTACTCCCCAAAATGCTGGATTCGTTGATCAACTGGATCTACTGTGCCTGAGACTGCCCTGGATCTGCACACAAGGTGCAGGGAGTAAAGTGAGTACTCCGACCTAGTGAGTAATAAAAGTAACTACAGTCCGAAGATAAGAAAACCCAGTAAATACACAAAGTAAGCTAAAATCCAAATATACAGCAACATATGGAACTGAGCAGCCAAACAACAGTATAGATACAAATACATGAATACAATGCAATGCATATGATGGTACATTCCAGTACCCACTGCGGCGTGCAACCCGAGCTATCCATATTTATTTATCGTCGACGGCGCTTACTGGGGGTGTGTACAGACTCCGGAGGGGCTCCTACAGCCCAAGCGCAATATCTTGGTCAGTCATTGTTACCTGACCGGTCAGCCATTGTTACCTGACAAATTTATATCATACAGTGCCATTGTTACCACTGTTCAAGTATATCATCCAGTGTCATTGTTACCACTATTTCAAGTATATCACACAGTGTCATTGTTACCACTGTTTCAAGTATATCACATAGTGTCATTGTTACCACTATTTCAAGTATATCACACAATGTCATTGTTACCGCTGTTTCAAGTATATCACACAGTGTCATTGTTATCACTGTTTCAAGTCACTTTATAATCAGTCCAGAAAATAATATAATAAGCCATTGGGCATTTACAAAACAGAAGTTCCCAGCCCGGAATACATTTAAAAATATCATTTAAGTTTTCAACACTTAGAATTATGGCTGAGTTTGCAAAACAGCATTTAAAACCTTGGACTGAAATTAAATGATATGCAAATCATGCTAAGCAGTAATATCAATCCTCGAAGGATTTTACAAATCGGCACAAGGCCCCAAACATGGCATCAAGCCCAGTAATATCAATAAAGTGTGTGTATCAATCACCAGTATAGTATAAACATCACACGGGATGGACCAAGTCACAATCCCCAATAGTATCCGACCCCGCACTCGCTATGGAGTGCGTGCCACGCCTCAATATAGCATTACGATGTGAAAATCTGGGGTTTCAAACCCTCAGAACAGCATTTACATCTATTACTCACCTCTAATCGGCCGTAGACTAGTCCGCAATGCCCTTTCCTCTTGAATCGACCTCTTCGCGCGTCAAATCTAGTCAAAACCACAACGAATACGTTACAATAGGCTAAGGGAATATAACCCAATCGAAAAGACTCGAAAAATGTCGAAAATCCCGAAATTAGCAAAACCCGAGCCCCGGGCCCACGTCTCGAAATTCAGAAATTTTTACATCAATACGACCCTTATCTCGCCACGAGTCTATACATACCAAATTCACAAAAATCGGAGTTCATTTGACCCCTCAAATCACCATTTAATTCTCTTAAGTTTCAAGCCCTAAACCACCATTTTTGTCCATAAATTACTTGAGTTTTCAGCTCTAATCCATGTATTTAACTTGGAAATAAGTAGAAACAACTCACCTTTGATGCTTGATGAAATCCCCCTTGAAATTATCTCCAAAATAATTCAAGCCAAATGAAAGAAATAAGCCAAATCCGTTTTTAAAAGAATCTGCCCGTACTTCGTCGAGTTGTACCTTGCATTTGTGCTATACAAGTTGTACATCCTATTAAAATTGTTCCTTGTCGGACACCTTCTGTTTAAACACCCATAACATCTTGTATAAATATCCAAATAACAAACGGTTTGAAGATTTAGAAACTAGACTCAAAGATCTTTAATTTGATAGGTTGTACACCATATAACTCTTTATATATCGCGAGATATGAGCTTCTAAATCGGCTCCATGAAATCAGAAAATTTCTGGAGAAACTGCTCCACCAGTCATCTTTAATCAATCATAACTTTCTATACAAATGTACAAATTACTATTTCTTTAGCTTTCTGGAAACTGGATATGAAGGGCTACAACTTTTGTTTTTGAATCATCTCACAATTCCTTGTAGATCAAAAGATATAGGCATCCAAAGTACGCTCCACGATTGCAGTCCAAAGACCTTCTGCAGAAAATTGCAGCAGAAATTTCTGCAGCTTTTTCTTTTCTTTTTGGTTCGAATTTCATTCCGTTAACCTTCCGAAATCCACCCGAGGCCCTCGGGACCTTAACCAATTATATCAACATGTCCCACAATATCATTCAAACTTGTCCCAACCTTCGAAACACCCAAAATAACATCAAAACATCAAATCATCATCGGATTCAAGCCTATGAATCTCACGAACTTCCAAATTCCATTTTTGATCAAAAACTCAACCAAACCACGTCTAAATGACCTCAAATTTTGCAGACAAGTCCAAAATGACATAACGAAGCTACAGAAACTCTCGGAATTCCATTCCGACCCTCGGATCAAAATCTCACCTATCAACCGGAATTCGCCAAAATACTAACTTTGCCAATTCAAGCTTAATTCTACACCGGTCATCACAAAAATATTCCAGACACACTCCTAAGTCCCAAATCACCTAACGAAGCTATCCAAACCATAAAATTCGCATTTCGAGCTCTCTAACACATAAGTCAATATTCGGTTGACTTTTCCAACTTAAGCTTCCTTAAAAGAGACTAAGTGTCTCAAACCTTACCAAAATCATTCCGGAATGACTTCAAATTTTGCACACAAGTCACATTCGACATTACGGACTTGCCCCATCTTTCAAAACCGCATTCCGACCCCGATATCAAAATTTCCACTTCCGGTCGAATTTTCTCAAAAACCTTCAAATTTCTATATTTAGCCAAATGACTTCAAAATGACCTCCGGACATCCGAATTCACTTCCGACCGCGCTTCCAACTCTAGAATCACCATACGGAGCTATTCCCAGACTCGGAATCCCAAATGGACTTCTATAACACTGAAATGCCTTCCAACCCAAATTTATGAAATTCTTCTAAAGTACTAACTTTCACAATGTACGCTGAAATGCTCATGGGTTACCCAAAACCAAATCCGGACATACGCCCAAGTTCGAAATCATCATACGAACATGCTGGAACTTTCAGATCCCAATTCCGAGGTCGTTTACTCAAAATTGTAATCCTAGTTCATTTCTTCAATTTTAAGCTTTCAAAATGAGAATTTCCATTTAGATTTGACTTCAAACTTCCTGAATTTTAATTCTGACCATACACACAAGTCAATATACCTGAGATGAAGCCGCTCATGGCCTCAAACTGCTGAATGACGCGCCGGAGCTCAGAACGACCGGTCGGGTCGTTACACATTATCATGATCTCTATCACGATGACAAATCTCAAAATTTAATCAAGGACATTATCAAATTAATCAAACAATTAATAATAATTATAAAATAATATCAAATGCCATATATATTTTATATCAAATAGCGTTCACAAAAATATGTTCAAATCATCAAATATGATATTGGATATAGGGCATATATACTATATCTCTAACAGAATGGCCAAACCACGAGGGTCTATTGTATGCAGCCTTACTTTACATTTCTGCAAGAGATTGTTTCGATGGTGCGAACTCGGCACATAACCTCCTAGTCACATGGCAGCAACTTTACCAGTTAATATAACTAACTTCCAAATATTCTTTTTTTTTTATTTCATCATTAAATGCTTTTTTTTTTTATAAATATAACCAAATATCGTCTAAAAGCCTATTACTTGGACCTTGGAAGCAAGACAAAAGATTGTGAGACATCGACAGGAATATATATAGTAGAGCCAATAGTTTGTCCCCAAAAAGTTAACAATATATAGAATTTCCAATAAACTCACCTAAAACGGATTTTAGTTCTTAATTAAAGACAGAAAACATGTGGTTTAGATAATTCCAAATAGTTGACCTTAATTTCTCCTATTAATTGGCAAATAATTAGAGACAAACAATATTATGGCCATCGTAATACATACATTCAGAAATATGACTTAATTATGAGCAACGTTGATCTTTTGAATGTCATAGTATTCAACGTTCACTGTTATGCATGGAACACAAATAATTATTTTCTTTAATTTACAAATACCTTATAAGAAGAAAAGAAGGAGAAAAAAAAGTTTGAAGCAATATAGAAGAGTAGACGCTGAGAGTGGAAGTTGATATTAGGCCTTTTTCATTAATTAAGTTTACCTTTTCTCCCACGAGTTTAAGTTCTATATTATTAAATATTTATACAATATACAATTATGTTATTTAAGAGATAATTGTATGTAATTCTAGTTAAAAGTATTGATTTGTAACGTAGAATATGATAGTTCATAATTATCCATTTTCGGACGACTAATTAACACACGGAATACAAATAGCAATTCTTGGAAAGTTACTAAATCGAAACTTTAACTGATTTTAGTAGCAAACCAATAGTAGAATTTTTTGCTTCAAAAGTCAAATAATTCTGCCATTTTCGTAAAGAAATGTAGATAGCGCTATTGTCCTCAAATAAATCCACGCCTTTTTTTTTCCTTGAAAATTCTAAACTTTTTAATAGGATGATAGGTTATATAAGATTAATGCTCTTTTTGATTCAGGCCATCTAATCAAGGAATATTAGATGGCTTGGATTCATTTCCGGTTCAAGCCCCGAGAATGGAGAAACTCCTGGTAGGATCGCTTCTTCCTTAATGGCCCCTAGGCGGGGCGAGTCTACAGTAGTTGCGATTATGGGTCCTAAATAGGGATTTTAAGCAAATAACCAATCATAATTAATGTTTATGTTTTTTAACCGGCATATATAAAGTATATACTGATTTTACATGGTTATACATTGTATACATATTATACATGTATTATATATCTATTGATTATTTTTAGTTTAAATTGGTTGGAAGAGCGGCTATTTAGGTTAATTCTTCTTTTAAATACCAGATGATTAAACAAACAAAAAAAAGAGATTAATAGTTACCGAAAAGAATTTTGAAAAAAAATAAGTGAGATGGAGAAAAAGAGCAAGAATATATTCATGGATTAATGAAAAGTGATGGCCATTACCTGTTGTGTTATTTAATTAACCGGAAAAAAACACTTGTTAAGGCTACTGATTTTAAACCTTAATTTAATTTGACAAAGTGCTATGAATTCAGAATGATAATGAAACCCATGCAGTAATCAAGTTAAACATATATTAGTAGTAATTAAAATTTAAACGACACTTTCGAGCTTGTCCAATTGACCATCTAATTGAACGTGGCATATATATAGAACTAATACACCCTTGAACTTTTAGCCAGGATAAATTTAACTATTAAAAATCTAGCAGTGACTAAGCTAATGACATCAAATTATCCATGTGTTAGATTTTGAAATGTTTTGGTGGAAGTGTAGATTTGTCTCAGTCTCCTGTCTCTTGGTTCCTTAGAAGATACACTTCTGTCATGTCTCATACTCCAAGCACAAATGATAAGCAATATATATATATATATATATATATATATATATATATATATATATATATATATATATATATATATATATATATATATATATATATATATATATATATATCTTTAATGTGACAACCCAAAATGACTTATTTTTTGTGTAAATTTTGACTATTTGAACTCATAATATTGTAATTCAAATAGTGACGTTGTTACCACTAAATTGTCATGGCGAGGAGACCACATATATATGGTTGAATACGTCAAATAAGTGATCTCTTGTGGCCATTTAATTTGAATAGAAGAAAATGACATTTTTAGATATCCTGTATATTGTCTGCAAACCTTGTATATTGTCTGCAGACCTCTTATACGTAAAAATAAAAATTTCTTATAAAAAAGACATAAAACTAAAAACATTGGTTTGTTCCTAATGAGCTGACAACTAATATTTCTTTTTCTTTCTTTTAAAATGGGCTGACATTTTATGAATTCCTAATAAACGTTACCTAAAATGAATTTTGGTTTGAGTCAAAAGACATAAACATGTGGTTTAGATCATTCTAAATAGTTGACCTTTCCTCTATTGGAGACAGTCACGTACTGTTATGGCAATCTTTAACACATAAAGTCAGAGATGTTTGACTTTAATTTATTGTGAGCAAATTAATTTTGATCATTTGCATATCCCACATTCAGATGTGGAAAGAACAAATACTACTAGTACTTAAAATTATTCTTGTTCAGATCTATATGCAATATATCTAGTATTCATATGTTTATAAAGATTTCAGAAGTCTTAATTTAATAAAAATAACTGGGCTTATCCTAAGAGCTTGACATTTTTAATTTATATTTTTATTTATAATGTTAATCTGTTTTTGCCAAAAAGGAAGTAGAGAGACTTGTTCTTACCACTGTTTTAAAAGGCTTTTCTGGGACTCGTTTCGGGGCTCGCCCTGGGGCGGGGCACTATCAAAACGCCTTAAGACTCATGCATGGGGCTTAGTTCTCTGAGGCTTACACTCCCAAGCGCCCGGCGGTGCGCCCTAAACACGCCTAACGCTCAACGCTCGGGACTCGCCCAATAATTCCTAAGCAAATCATTTGTTCAATTCACTAATTTGCACTATTAACTCTCAAAATTCTTTAATAAATGAATGATTAAAGTTCTTTTTATCTATAGAAATATGAAAAAAAATGTGAATAACTCAAATAATGAACATATTATTGCATATTTATTAATTGATAACATCGTGAGGGTGAATATCATTTAAATATTTCTTCTAAAAATAGATAAGCAAAATTTATATCTTTACTTGATAGATCTGCAACAGTCCACCCCGCTAGTGATATTGTCCTCTCTGCGCCTAGGCACTCACGGGTTTAAAATGTGTCACTAGAGTCTCAGGAATATCTACTAATATACCCAACATCTCTCACGTGTTTTGTCTATGTGGGATTTGTCTAGGGTGTCACATACACCCCCCTCCCCCTTAGGGACTCAGCGTCCTCGCTGATGTTTACCCCACCACTGTTCAAGGTTGCACGTGGAGTGGCTCTGATACCATATGTAACAGCCCAGCCCGCTAGTGATATTATCCGCTATGGACCTAGACTCTCACGGGTTTAAAACATGTCACTAGAGTCTAAGACATATCTACTTATATACCCAGCATCTCTCCCGTATTTTATCGATGTGGGATTTGCCTAGGGTGTCACAAGATCTTCATGTCTTAGTTCTATGTCTCTCAGAATTATATATTTTTTATTTTACTATTAAAAGTTTTTTTATATTTACTCATGAAGGAGTAATATTTTAAATTACAGTATTGAAAAATTTATTGTGTATTTACGTTTAAAGAGGTAAAATATGCAATTTGATAACATTTTTTAAGAAATTATAATTTTAATTGTTTGAAAGTTAAGAGTTGGAGTTAATCTATATTTCATAGTAACTTTAACAGTATTGTATTATTTATACTTATAAAATATGCTAAATATTATTTTATATGAGTTTCTTTAATTCATTTTAGTTTTCTTGAACTTTTAATGCATCTTTTATATTTTATCGTGTTATAATGCTATATCATTAATTTATAAACTTAAAAAATTAAAAATCTGTGGGGCTTACGCCCCATGTCTCGAGGCTTTCGCCTCGGCCCATATTAAATAAAATGCCCCGCCTCACGCCCTCACCTTTTAAAACTTTGGTTCTTACTATAATGTCAATATAGAGTAAGAACAAGTGGAAAAGTCATTATGCTTCGAGTTGGCCACCTTCCAAGCATTTGGATGCACACACTCACGAAGTGCATTAATTTATATTCCCCAATGTAGTATGAAAATAATATGTTCCATGTGATCAAGCTCGAATTTTCTTGTTTAATGGAAGTGATTTATTTGTCAAATGTAATACTCCTTCCGTTCACTTTTTACTTGTCCACTTTCGCATATCAAGAGAAAAATATTTTATTTTTCACGTTTTGCCCTTAGTATTAATTACTCTTTCTCAATCATTTTTCAAATCCAATAAGACTATACATCCATTAATATGAGTATCATGATAAATTATGTACTTTATTTATTATTTCTTAAGAAATGTGAAAAGTCAAAATGCGACAAGTAAAAGTAAACGGATGGAGTAGTTGTTTTGCTTTGACTCTAAAAACAAAACTTCTTTTCACAGCTTTAACAGAACTACTAAAAACAAGATTCACAAACTTCTTTTTAACAGCTCTTTTATTTTTTTGTACATCCACCGAACCATTGTCCAAATGCCCACAAAGATAATTTGTTACACTCCATATTAAATGAATAGAGTTTGACTAAAAAAGCCTTCTCAATTGATTTTACAAGATGAGAAAGGAATCTTCAATCTGGTTCATAAAAAGTTCCCTCTCCTTTTCCCGTTGTTTGGACCAGTGAATATCACCGTGGCAAAATGGATAAAAAAAAGAAGAAGCCACTATTCATTCATATTATCCACTAAAAAATTGGTCAAAAATAAAATTCATATTATCCACTTAAAAAAAGAATAACAAATGCATAACCAATGAATTTAATTTTTACATTTATAAAAACTCAAGTTTGGGAGACTTGGCGGTCGTTTGGACATAAGAATTGCGAAATTCCGGGGGGGGGGGGGGGGGGGATTAAGTGAGAATGATATTTGAAAATTAAAATTGTGTTTGAACATGAATACAATTTGGAACTTGTTTTGAATTTTTGTGAGTAATTTGAAGTAAAATTTTGAAAAACTTTTTTGGAGTTTTGCAAATTTCGAAAAATTCTGAAAGTTAACTTCAAGTAAAATTTGAAATTCTCATGGCCAAACACTATTCCCAAAAAATGTAAAAAAAAAAAATCATGAAAGATAAGTGAATTTTCTTTATGGCCAAACGGACTCTAGGAATTCCCCCAAAAATGATCATATATGCAGGTTAACTCATTTCCTATCCGTATTAAATATGGATCAGGTCGGATAATTTATCCCTTTTGTATTACCCATTTTCAACCAGCCTATATTCGACCCGGCCATTTGCCACCCTAATTACAGTTTTAAATATATTTGACCCAACCCGACCGTTTGCCGCCCTAATTACAGTTTTAAATTAAAAAAAATAGGAGCGGCTTGGTTACAGGAATTGGGGTTATCTCAGTATAAAATTTAATATTTATTTTTATCTAGTGTCTAGTTGTGCATATTAGGTAAAACCAAAATAAAATTTATACCAAAATCATAGAATTATTATCCCATAGCGAAAGAGAATTATAATA
Organism: Nicotiana tabacum; assembly: GCF_000715075.1. Lineage (NCBI taxonomy): Eukaryota > Viridiplantae > Streptophyta > Magnoliopsida > Solanales > Solanaceae > Nicotiana > Nicotiana tabacum. Next base: position 21,013,768 of record NC_134089.1, on the reverse strand, counting down.
CCATGGTTATAATACGAGGGAACCAAAATTATAATCCTAGAATCACCTGATTTCGAACTACATGACCCTAATTAGCTAAGCAATGACGCAGAGCAAAGCTCATTAACTAGATTACATTATATTCCCCATGTAGTATATATATATATCCAGCTAGAATTTTCTTGTTTAATGGAAGTGACTTATCATGCTTTGACTCTAACTCAGCTTTAACAAAACTACAAAAAACAAGTTCCACAGACTTCTTAACAACTCTTTTTCTTTTTTCAACGTCCACCGAGCCATTGTCCAAATTCCTACAAAGACAATTAGTTACACTCCAAATTAAATGAAGTCTAGAGCTTGACTTAAAAACAAGGACCCAAAAAAGCCTTAACAATTGATTTGACAAAATGAGAAAGTAACTAGTTATTGTCACGTGATCAGAAGGTCACGGGTTCGAGCCGTGGAAACAGGCTCTTGTAGAAATGCAGAGTAAGACTGCGTACAATAGACCCTTGTAGTCCGGCCTTTCCCCGAACCTCGCGCATAGTAGGAGCTTAGTGCACCGGGCTGCCTTTTGGAAAGGAATTTTGAATCTCCTTTCTTCTCTTTTTTGTCGTTTTAAAGGAGAAAAATAATTGGAATATAGCTCAAATGAGTATAAGAAATACACAGTACACTTTTAAACTCCAGGAGATGGTGTATTTCAGCTCTTTATGGCTGGAAACAGCTCAATAATTTCTCTTGTTCTTTTATTTTAAGGAGGAAAATAAGAACTTTATCATATTCAATATGGTGTTGCTCTAACCATACAATTCAAAATTGAAACGTTGGTCAATTGATGAACAATCAGGTAAGTCTTACTAAACGCCACATTTTAATATACACTAAGAAAATTGAAGAACTCATCTTCAAGACTTGAGATTTGAGAATGAGATAAAACTCCAAATAAAAAGACCATTGAACCATTTCGATGTCAGTCATAGACTACTAATGCTCTGGTATAAATTTGATGACTGGTTCAGTAAATGACTATGGCAAAGTACTAAACCAAGTATATCGAAAAGTGGACTTTCTAAAAAAATTATGGATGACAAAGCTTTAGGATATAGAGTAGCAAAATCTACTTTCTCAAAACATATATGGATGAAAAAGCTTTGAACAATCAGGTCTTGCTTCCCTCAAGTCTCTATTTTCTTCTTTTTCCCAGAAGAATATTTGCCTTTGAGCTTTGAAACTATCTATCACTTATATAACCCAAAAAAGAAAACCACCCACAACCAAAAATTTAAAGTTCTTACTTATAATCCCTGAACATATGCTGATTGTTGGCACTCTTAACAAGTCTGATATGGGGTTACACAAGTACATTTTATATTTACTAATAGAATGAAAAATTTATACGGGGAAGAACATATGTAATGTATCTGAAATTTTCATTGTTAGGAAGGTGAACATTATTTCAACGCAAAATCACAAACTAAAAACTAAAGGAAGCTATTCATTATCTACAGCCCTTATGTCTATATTTCCATCAACATGTACTCTGTGCTCTGTGGAACACTGAGTAATTACAAACAACAACAACAAAGAGGTTGTTTCCGATACACTGAGTAATTACATAATAAAAAAGCCTCTTAATTCAGCTAATTACTTTACACGATACAACTTGATGGCGTAAACTAGGTGGTATGTACAGGTCTATGCCTAATGTAATTTCTCTAACCTCAAGACAACCGATTAATTCTATGAGTGTGAGTATCCCAATGAGAAGAATAGCCTGCTCCATTCAATAATGATCCTTATACAACTTCGACCAATATGAAACTAATGCACTTCTCTGCCTCCTCAAAATGACTAAATGGGAGAGAGTAAAAGTTTACATCTTTGAGAAATCACCGCAGAAGGATATGGAAAGAAGAAAAAGCTCAATTGAGGCAACAATTAAAGTAATCTGGTTATCCAAGATCCAGTCTTCTGCATTTCGTTCATTTTCCAACAAAGTGGCAAACATTTGGAGCTTACTTATGAAATCTAAAAGATTTAAATAGCTTACAGAATGTATGAAGTTAAAATAAACTTACATTCAAGGGCTTAAAGAGGAACTGACCCATAGAAAACTACCTCTGCTGGCCCTGTCATGTATATATGGTTGTCTTTCTCATTCCACTCAATGTCCAGAGGCCCACCAGGCAAATCAACAGTACACCGCTATTACCAGAATGGGAAAGGGCAATAATCAAAAGGAGTAATCAATAACGAAAATAAATATATGGGACAGATACAAATAGACATACTTGACATGATTTTCATTTTTACAACATTAACCTATAAAGTTATCAACTTCTTACCCTTGCAGCACGACCCTCAAGCACTGCTGCAACAACTACGGCACAAGCTCCTGTCCCGCAGGCTAGTGTCGCACCTATACTCGCCAAGGTTAAATACACAGTTATATTTAATAGATAACTTGGCCTACCTAATACATCAATTATTTGTCAGTTAAAGTGTTAAAGGTCTATTTTTGTGTTCATAAAACAAACCTGCGCCACGCTCCCAGACACGCATTTTAAGGTGTGTTGGGGAGAAGACTTGTACAAATTCTGCAAATCAAACAAATATGTCATATGTAAATAAAATTGTCGGAAAAATTCTGATCAAATAGTTATAACATGCGTGCAAACCTAGACTTAAGTGTTATCTTTCTTTATCTATATCAATGGCAGCAAGTACATGAAATTACAGTAATTGAGTGGACTCTAGATCAGGGAGCTACATCTTGAACATAAATGACAAACTTGACAATTACTTGAGTTGATTCCCGTTATAGCTTAAAATGATGCCAGAAGTGCACCTTAAGTGCAGATCCAACTCAAGAAAGTGCTAACAGAACGGATGATGCATGCTGAATGAAAACTACGCAATCACTTTATGATCGTAAATGATAATCGAGTTCAATAACCATAAATGGCTTGCCAAAGTAGTAGTAGAGAACCAAACTGATCAACCAAAAACAGAATTTCAGGTATATAACAGAAACCAATTCTGCTACATTTAGTTTAAAGATCCCAAAGGAAAGAACAATAATGTTAAAAAACCAGGGATCCATGACCCCTAGATTTAGGAAATTCCAAAGGAAAAATCATGCTAGTTCAATAAAGACAAAGATGAGATAGAGCCACCAAAAATTCTTGTTGTGAGATTCAAAATCTTTTTATAACAAGAAAATAACAAGGTTGTCGTGAAGATCATACTCCTGCATTATTAAAGAGGCTAAAGTTCCCAAACTGATAGATTTAAACTGACCTGTGTTAGTGCGAGCAGGGAACATCACATGATGTTCAAATTTTGGACCAATGTCTGCTAAATTCAATTCATCTACTTGCAAATCCTGTTGCATGATAAACAGAAAAAGGGAAAGCAATCAAGCCCAGAAAATGAGAGGGAGACACAAGATTGCCAAATATTTCTGTTCTCTATTTCTGCACAAGCAGAAGCATACTGTCAATTAACGAAAGAATACATGAGATAACCACTAAATTCCTCGAATATGAAAATGAAATGACTAGATTTCACGGGGGAAAAATGAAATGAATATTCAAAGAATACTGTAATCCGATTCAGCTTAAGAAAATAACAGAACAATTGACTTGATTTCTTAGATATATGAGATTTTTAAGAAGCTGATTAACAGAGTGAAAAGTTTGGTACAATGTTTACCGTAACATTCTTCAGTTGTTTATTTCGTAGAATAGCTTATTGAATCCTTTAAGAATAACAACATTTTTTACTTATAACAAGTCGTAAAAACAATGGTACCACTATCAGCCTTTGGTACCAAAGAAATGATACAAATTAGAATTAATCCAAAGAAGAATACCTGGTTTTGTGATGTACCAAAAGTGACACAATGAGGATTTCCCATGCTGATACAGGTGACGTTCCAAGCACTTCCATCTAAATCTAGTCTTGCTTTAACAACAGATTGATCTTTATTAGGGGGTAGTTTCGTGGGCACATCTGATGCCTTCAGAATGGGTTCACCCATGTCAACCCTAACCTGAAATTCGAAGCAAATATTAAATCTGAAGAAAAAGGTAAACGCATGTAATTGCTTTACTATTTAATGCAAAGTAAATAAATCATTAAAGGAAGAATAAAACAATAATACTGAATGCTTATAGCATGCAGTAGTTCCTACAATCAGTCAATCAATAGTCGGGTTGGCTATGTGATCTTACACGTCCAATCTGCTCAATCCACGCAATAGCGCTTTAGTCTACTTAAATGGATGAGAAAAATGGATCTACCTTTCCATCTTCTTGAATCTCAGGAACAATAAGTCCAGCCCCTGTATGTATGGTGAAACTACAAGATTAAAAAGACATGACAGCCAATCAGAATCCACACTATTTACGAAAACCATATTCATCAGATGCAATCAAATTCTATTATCAAATTTAGGCATATAACAGAATAGGTGGGCCATAACAATCATATTGACAGTTAATCAAACCTATCAATTATCAGAATCTAATTAAGCGCACTGAAAAACAAGGTGCAACCAAAGATTTTTATCACCTTTAACTTTATGCAGAAACTTGTTTGGATCAGTAGTCATATTTATGCAACTGGTAAAATTACAGCTGGCCAGAGATACTTTTGTTTTTTGATTATGGATAGATGCATAAACCATCCAAGCCACTAAAATATATTCATGTATATGGTCATTGAGACATTAACCAAAATATCATCTGGTGTTTAGGAGTTCTAATACAGCATTCATGATACTACTTTAATAGCCAAAGTACAGAAAATATTTTATTAATAATAAAAAAAAAACTTAAACAGAAGAAGAATTTTTGAAAAATTAAATCCACAATAGCTTTCAAAGTCCGACAAGAATAAGAAATGGTGTTACGGATACTCCATCCACAAATTCTCTATCAAGCGGTAAGCAAAGTCCTACAGGAATAAGAAATGGTGTAATGGCTACACCATCAACAAATTCTCTATCAAGGGGTATGCCAAGTCCTACTAGAATAAGAAATGGTGTTACGGGTACAATACCTAATAATGCTTGCATTATGCCTTCAAGTTTGAGTTTTGCTGCCGATGCGAGAAGAGGAAAAGCTGGGGAGAATCGTGTCATTGATGCACATGAACTGAGGCTGCTGAATAATCGGCAAATTCAATGGCGATTGGCCAGCGCTAGAGCCGAAGCTGCTCTAATGGCGCAAACAGAGACATCAGAGGTAATGGTTTTCTAGTATGCCACTGGTTCTCTAGATGTTGGTTAAAAACGGGTCTATTGTACAATTTTTTATTCAATAGTTCACAAAGATACTGAATATGCAGCATCATCTTGGAATTTACTATTGGTTGCCAATCTTTGCATCGAGTATAAATGTGGAAAAGCTATAAATTCTTAAAACCCCAAACAAATAAACTCTGACTATGGTTCTCTGAATGGTGTACTGTGCTTGACTGGTTGGAAGAGTGAGGATTGGAGGAATGAATTAAAAAAGAGTAATGGTTGTTTTCTTGGTCTATTTGGAAGTAATGTTGAGAGGTATGCAACTCTTGCGGTGTTTCACTCCGTTTCCCTTTATACCTAACAATTGAGGTTTACCAATGAGTTTCTCTCTCCTTTACCATGACCCTCATTTTCATGGTACCAAACATAGAATGTGTAGCTTGAAGGTCTCGAAGGCATCCATATTTGCTGAACGACATTAATGTTAAACCAAGCTGTCAGTGACTGCTACTTATAGAGGTGTAAAAGTTTGTGACAGATAAAAGAATTAGTTTCTTCAGACATCTGAAAGTTAATGAGAATATGGGCGAGGATTGTATGTTAGGAACTCAATTTATGATTTGACAGAAACAAACAAGAAGTTTAATGCACAGGCATATAGCGCATTCTAACCGTAGTGCATGCTTAATTGCGTGAAGAAAAAGAAATATAGTAAAACTTTGGAGGGTTCACTGTGCTGTTTAAGTCATCATGTTGATTGAGAAATCCTTCAATCTGGAGTGGTGAATTGTGGCCGCTTTATGCAGGAGAAGCATGAGAAGTGTCTTGAGCAAGACCTTTTCTTCTCAGTTTCATACATTTGTTTTGTTCTTATGCTTTATTCTTTTTTCTAAAGGTAGAGATTTGGATTGTACCAGTCCAATTTGGAGAGTGACTTCAACTAACTTTTTTGTTTAGAGGAAGGATGTGCACAAGCTCCATAGAATCAAGCCTGTGAACTTAAGGTGCACTGCTAGTAGAAAGATGGGAGCTCTGTTGAATTTTAAAAGATGCGGGAGTTGAGGCTGAGATGGTTCGGGCACGTGAGGCTGGGATGTGGGTAGTTTGTACGCAGACATTACCCCTACCTGGAGAAGTCGAGAGGCTGTTTCTAATTGACTCTCGGCTCAAGAAAAGGTGAAAAGGAAGAGAAGGGACGAACCGACGAAGAAGAAGAAGAAGAAAGAAGAAAGAAAGAAGAGGGAGACAAAAGACAATAAGGAAAAAGTGGAGAAAAAGAGAAGTCGAAAAAAAAAGTAGCATCAAATAGTAACAATCAGGGAAATACGATACACGAAGCGAACAAAACAACAGACAAATACTAGAGAACAAAGAATACGAAAAATACAAGAATGCTACTAATACTACTAGTAAAGAACGGGGAACTCTCGACTACCTACTAGCCTTCTACGCAAATCCTCGACCTCCACACTCTTCTATCCTGGGTCATGTCCTCAGTGAGCTGAAGTAACGCCATGTCCTGCCTAATCACCTCTCCCCAATACTTTTTTGGCCTACCTCTACCTCTTCAACCTCTCACACCCCCTATCATGGGATTATACTTGGTATGTTGTTGTTGTAATAGCTTTCAGAATCCCAAAAGGAAGTACAACATAACGCTAATATGGTGATACATGACAAATATTATGTTAACATAAGAAATACACTGCCATGTATCCTCACCAAAACCTAAGAGAATATGTAAAGACATTGGAGTGGACAGTGGAAATTGTGAACTAAGCGACAACCAGAGATTTCATACGATGACTTGGTACAATCACTACCTCTCTCTAGTATCAGCTCTAGGCATGGTCTAGCTAACATGACTAGGTCTTGACTCTTACGGGTGACCAACAAATCTTTACTTTCTCCCTGTCAGCGTGCATAACGGGCCTGATAATATATCACACTTACCCTTGGCAGTGAATAACAAATAAGAAGAAAAAGTGACACCATCACTTTCTAATATAACTATTGAACATAAAGAATATCTGCTTCGATCACCCAATCTGGCTCTTGTTTGAAGTATTTCTTAAAGTCCACGATGTCACCCTCCCACCGTGTCACAGCCCCATTGTCACATACCCATATATCATCGGCAACTGGGTTGATGAGCCTAAAATCATGACTAACTAGAACCACCCCCACCCCACCCTCCATTCAATGCCTCAGCAAGTGAGTCAACTGTCTCAATATCCAGATGGTAGGTTGGCTCATCTAACAGAAGCATGTGAGGTTGCCTATAAGCCAGCCAAGCAAAAATCACCGGACAATGTTAACCATCTGACAAGTTCTCCATGGGCATTATTTGAGCTTTACTTGTGAGGCCAAACTTCCTAATTGCTGCCCTCTCCCCCTCATCATGTAAGCTGACATTTCCATGTCTAGCTTCCCAGCCGAGTCCTGGTGGTACTGCGCAATTCTAAGGTGATTATGCTTCTTAACCATGCCATCAGTGGGAATTAAATCACATATCATCAACTTAAGCAGTATGCTACTTCCAGCTCCATCAGGCCCCACAACCACAAGTGCCGTCCTGGAGTCGAGATCTACACCAAAATCAAGGTTCTTGTAGATGAGGTTATCATGTCCTGGTTTTCTAGTTTCCTCATGGTCTAGCTAACATGACTAGGTCTACACCAGATTCTACAACCAAATAAGCAAGTTCAAAAAAGCTTCAGTTTATCCAGGAGTTTTCAATACAAAGAAACAAGTAAAAGAAAGTAATTTCTAAAACATAAACCAGGAAATATTTGGCAAATATAGAAGGCTCTATAAAGTACATCACTATATATATAGAATCAGAAAGAATGTAGAGACCTTCGCTTTCCACGGGAGTTCTCAAGCTCAGCTATAAATTTGGCAAGGCATCGAATTCCATTACCACACATCTGTATTTACACAAAGGATATATTGTTAACAACCACAAATTTCAACTCAAATGGAGTGAAAGTTAAAAAAAAAAAAATTAAAAAAAAGAAGAATAACAAAAAGGGCACTTTTTCGTCACTGTATGGATGAAGATACGAATGGTTTATCAGGCTTGCTTTCATTCTATATCGGAGAAGGGAAAGGGAAAAAACATGGACAAAGAAGGAATGACCTAACAACATATTCAAGTGGTTTTCTGTTTCATGAAAATAAAGTCATTCAATCCTGTTTTTATATTCCATCAGAAAAGGGTCATAATTTGCTGCAAACACAATTCTTCTAATCTTTTAAAACCTTTTTCTTTTCGCCAAACATGGAAAGCAATACTGGAAAACAAACATAGGCTGCATCTAAATTCTCATAAGATGAACAATGAAACGGACAAAAGACTATATTCAACACAGATCTCTATATATTGTCTTAGAAATCATTACACGATTGAGGAACAAACCAAAGTAAAGTTGAACAATAACATTCATACAAGCACTATTGCAGGTTTGTCTTCCATTGTGAGCAAACACGGACTCAGCTGAAGTTTCCAGGTGCAAGAGCAGAAGGTATAAGACTTGCATAGATCTTTTCTTTGAGAAAATTGTAAGACTTGCCTAGACCTTGAAATTCGGATCTGAGAAAAGGATAGTCTTTCCACACAGGTGAAATATATGGTGTTTTGCTTCTCTTATATTCAAAATATATAAGTTCCATAAGGTATTAGGTCAGTCCAGATTGACTAGCATATAATCCATTAGTGTTTTGTTTTCCCCCCTAAAAAACTATGTCCTTATTATGCTCTCTTTTCTTTTTCGGAATATGCATTTTCACAGAAGTCCCAAAGGGAGACTGTGAAATAACTAGTTTAGACTTCGCTCATGACAATCCCCAATCCTATAAATATTTTCAGCTCAAGTTCACACTGTGTTCCCTTTTTGTGTTGGGGGGGGGGGGGGGCAAAAGTGGAGCATTTGATGTCTTCTCTCTGACTTGAGGATCTGTAGCCTGTTGAATTTTTTTTTGATAAGATAAATTGTATTAATCAAAAGGGAGAGAACTCCCGTATACAGGAAGTATGTAGCCTGTTGATAACAATGGAATGCACAAGCTGGTTGATACTCAGCACCTCTTTGACTGAAATAAATCCAATACCTCAAGTTTCGGACATGCACTCTTCATCAACACCAACCAAAGAAATCAGTAAATAAAAATGGGCATCGTGACTGAATCCTACAGAAGAAAAAATCCTTTAGAATCCAGCTTACCGTCAATCCTAATATAGACACTGGAACTTCCCCTCATACATAAGCATGATCTTTTCTTCATCCTTCACTAAATCCTCCTTAAGCTCCATATACATATTACTCCTATTCATTTTTCTTTTCTTTTTTGCCAAAAGTGGAACATTTGATGTCTTCTCTCTGACTTGAGGATCGTAACCTCAAGTCCTTTACTTTGTATTTAAAAAATTTCAATACCTCAAGTCCTTTGCTTTCTTTGGCGACTCAAACCCCCAATCTCATGGTTGGAGCCTTGGAGGTGGAGGGTCCTTTCCACAACACTATACCTCCCTAGTCACTAACAAAATTAAACAAATAAATAAAAGAAAAAAGGTTGTGTACTCATTCACCACCTATCTCTGACTTGGATCCTGAAAAGGTATGTGCCCCTCCTTGTAGACAACACATTAGTACTGGAAAGTGCTTAAATAGGTGGATAATCATCTTCCGGGGGGTAAAGACACCCCATTTAAATGATCTTACCTTGCTTGAATGTTGACCAATATTTGTTCAGATTTGCAATTACTTTTCTGGCTTCCATTTATTTAACTGGTTGATTGGGAAAGCTTACTTAGAGGAAGTGAAAAGTTCGCACAAATGGGGAGGAGACGTCTTAGCTGTTTGCTTCCTTAGAAAAGCATGTTGAATTACCCGCGCTGGTGTAATAACAGGTTAAAGATGGGTCGTGAACCTTAGTAGATACCAGAGTCAATGGTATCTAATATGTTTTACCTACTATTGACCCAGTTACTCCAGACACATTGAAGAGTTCAAGTAGCATAAACAATTCCTACCCACAGCATAATTATACGCAACAAAATAAAATAAGTATGCCTAGAAAGCACCTGTATTAAACTAGGCATAAACAATAAAGTTATTTCTATACATGTGGTGCGGGCCAAGGCAAGAATGTATTGCAAATAGGGTTCTAGAAAATGAAGACTTCACAAGTCTTCACAGTGTAATGTTGCGTCGACCCAATCACTCCAGCCATACTAAAGAGTCCAGGAAGCATAAACCTTTTACCCACAACACACACATACAGAACAAAATAAAATAAGTATGCCTCAAAAGCACGTGTCAAACTGGGAATAAACGATAAAACAATTTGTAGCTCAGGCAAGAATCTATTGCATATAGGGTCTCATAAATGAAGTCTTTAAATCTTCAGTGGACTCAACTATGGAAATGAACAATCAGAAAGAAACAGAAGTTGGTATGAATCATACAAATATGTTTGAGAACTACTAGATATATGCAAACTTAGCAGCCAATTTTACAGGTCATCTGATTACATGTCACAGCACTCTACTGTACCTGAGGCCTGCTATAAGCATAATACTTTCCGAACTTTCACGCAATAGCTACGTAGAAAATAAGATCCAACAACCAAGGCACGGCTAACAGAAAATTGGACAAAAAAGAAAAGAAAATAAGAAACATAGAAGATAGAGAGAGACTGGATGAAAAGAAAGACAGTTTCAACCACAATTCTCTCCTTTCATCTATCATAGATTGCACAAAGGTACACAAACATGCAACTTCTAGAGGTAAAAGATAAGCAAAATTAATCCTTCCAGAGACAGAGATGCAATCAAATTTAAATTTCAGGAACATGCAATATTACCTCTGGCTCACTTCCATCTGAATTGAAGATCCTCATGGTATAATCAGTGCCATTGACACCCGGCATTGCAAATATCACGCCATCAGCACCAATTCCGAAGTTTCTATCACATAGTTTCACAGCTTGATCAGGACTGACCTTAGGTTCTGTTGTATCTCTATTGTCAACCTGCTCAAACAAGCATGGACAAGATGAGCCTCTAATCAAACACTCAAAATAAAAGATCAAAGACCAAAGAACTAAACAAATCATGGCTCTTTTCCTCTGAGTTCATGCTTCTACACTTACTTCTCCAAATACGAAAACATCACAGCTATACAAGGTTGGAAGTGGGTAATGGGTGTAGAATAAAGTTTTGGACTGATATATGGTTGGGAAGTGAATGTTTGAGCTCCAAGATTCCAACGTTATTCAGTTGCTCAACTAACAAAAAGGGGACTGTTGCAGAATTTTATTCTACTACTGGTTGGCAAATTAATTGCAGAAGAGGTCTAAATGATTGGGAGATGGATGACTTATGTCAGTTATTACAGCAATTGGATTCTGTTGCTGTGGAAGAAAGCAAGAGGGACTCGTTGATTTGGACTGCAAGTAGGGATAAGAAGTACTCAGTCAAGAGTTGTTACAATTTACTACAACAGCAGATAGGACACTGGGAATCTGATTGGCCATGGAAGATACTCTGGAAGACTAAAGCACCTGTAAAGGTGGCATGTTTCGGGTGGATAGCTACTATGGGAGCTTGTTTGACCCAGGATAACCTGCAGAAAAAAGGCTTTGCACTAAGTAATAGATGTTATCTATGTGAAAGAGACCAGGAAACTACAAATCACCTTCTTCTACATTGCAAAATCTCAAGGCAGTGTTGGGATCTTTTCTTGAATATCTGTGGGGTATCCTGGGTAATGCCACACAATGTTAGGAGTTTGCTGGAGAGCTGGCAGAGTCGAAGAATAGCTAAAAGACAGCAGCAATTTTGGAAAATCATTCCTCTATGCATCTTTTGGACTTAATGGCTGGAAAGAAACAAGCGATGCTTTGAAGGACAAAGAAGACATATCTCTAGAATTAAGAACAATTGTCTGCATAATTTGTATTTCTGGTGAAAGAGCAGTATTTTGGAGAATGTAGATCAATATTTCGACTTTATTGAGATGCTTGGAAAGTTATTGTAACTGGCTATTCTGGAGCCTTCTTTCATGTACTTTTGTGTACCATCTTGGTACTTATTCAATGAAATCTTTACCTTATCAATTTTTTTTAAAAAAAGCATCACAGTCATGGAAAGGTAATCATGATTCACAAACATAGGATTCCTTTTTCAAAGTGTAACTATCAAAAGCATAGGATTTTTTTTCTCCAAACCTTAAAATTCAAGCTCATTCAAATAAGTAACATACTAAAGTTTCACTATTTTAAACTGTCAACTGTTATTAAACAATGCCACATTTACTACTCTGGCAAAAGACTCAAACTTTTGAGTTCCAAACCAGTATATAGGATTTAAAAATCACCAATGAATCGAGTTTTTAAAACTAGCTAAGTCATTTTCTGCAATTTTGCATCTTTCCAACGAACACCAAGACCAATCAATCAACACTTTGAGATATTACAAAAAAGATAACTAAGAACTTTGAGATATATTAAATGAGAATAAGATAACCTCGCCCTGTTCAGTTTTGGCAACAGGGAAAACATAAACTCAGCAATCAAAAACGCCTCAATCCCAGATTAGTTGGGTCAGCGACACATACCACATAATTAAATTAAAGATATTTGAAAAAGAATAAATAGTGATACGACCACTGTTTGAAACTATAGTTACGGAGGAATGTCAAAACTACAAAACGGTGAAACTTTACATAGATGGAGTTGACCAAGATAACGGGAAACAAATGCAGCAAGTGATATCTCTTAAATTGACCCCGCATTTCCAAATTGCTCGGAAACTAGAAAAAAACATTATTCATATCGAGCATTTCATATGTATTGTGTTGTATTACCAATATGAAGTCGTTGCCGAGGCCGTGATACTTGACGAAGTGAAGAATTCCGCTTTCCTTACGATCAAGGAAAGAATCTGGTGAACCTTTCTCCGGAGCTTTGATTCTCATTGAAGATGCCGCGCAAATGCGGAAATTAGGGCACTGTGTTCCTCTACCGGCGGTGAATTTGAGATTTTTCGGTCGTGCAGTTAAAGGAGAAGAAAATCGAATGGGATTAGCGGAAGTAGAAGAAAGAGAACGGCGCCTTGGAGTTGTGAGAGGCACCGTAATTGCGGCGGCGATGGCCATTGGAGTGAGAGTCAAAATTGTAGGTTTCCTGCCTGAAGCATTTTAACGTTTCTTTCTTCTAATTTCGGCTTTAATTTTTAGCTCCTGGTAATTTCTACGTATTATATTTTCTACTTATTATTATTTTTCTATTGAGAATATGGTTGACCAAGGTCAAGCTAGTGGTTTCGACATGGCTGTTTTGTGTCACAAAAATCAAATCTAAGGGTAATTTCGTCATTTAAGTACTTTAATATAATTTACGTGTCTCTTATAGGTGGAATTGAACGGACGCCTCATCTCTCTGTGTCTCTTTTCTCCACCATAACCAAATCAATCCACCGTTAGCAAAGCAAAGCAGACACAAGAAATAGCAGCAAAGAAACGATCCACCATAACCAAATCATAGCAGAGACAAAGATCAATTCAAAATCAGGTAAAAATTCCCTTCTGACGTTCAAATTTGAATTTGATTCAAAGTCATTTTACTCAATTATTGCTCTGTTACAGCTTTACTCCATAGTTTCTTTGTCTCTCTGGCAATTAGCTTTTATCTGATTTTTGGATTTCTCCATTCTCTTTGGTTTTGGCATTTGTTGTACCTGTGAATTGGTGTTAAGGTTTCTTCTCTCTTTTTCTTCCTTCGTTTTATCAATTTCTTGGTTTTTGCATTTTTTCTCTTTGTGTTTTTGGCCTCTGCTGTACTATGATGAGTGCTTTCCTTCCTTCTCTTTCTTCCTTTCTTTGTTTTATCCAATTACTGGTGATGGCATTTTGATATATAAGCCAACCAATGTGACTCCGTGGATAACTGTACATTAACCTATCATGATAGTAATTTTGTTTGCTTTAGACTTCTTGCTGAAGATTTGAATTTCAAAAATGAAGGATTTTGTCTTCCGTTATTGTTTGGTTATTTGGTGTAGAATAAATCGCGCATAAATTAAGCAAACAAATGCTTGATTTTCCTGAATGTACATTGCTGGTGAGTTCATTCAGGCCGTTCGAGCTCTTGATATGAGCCTTATCGTGAGAGGAATGATACTCAGAGATGAGTTGAACCTCACAATCCAAAAGGTGGAACAAAGCACAGGAATGCTTTCGTAGCTTCTTCGGGTAATGAAGGAGAAAAAGGTGAATCCGAGATTAAATTTGTTTCTCAAGAAATTAACGTGGCGTGAGGTTTGTCACTAGCAATCTACTTTTGCTCGGTTCGCTCGTGATCGATATACAAAGTTACGTTCTTCGTTAGACTATATAAAAAAACTTAAAAGGAAAAATGTGATTTTGATAATATGTTTTTTTAATCAAGTCCATTTTTTCAAAGTGCATTGCTTTGTGCTCTATTCACTACTCTGTATATATGTTTTCTTATTTGTAAGGATATGAGAATCCTTTTTTTCATTTGGATTTATCAGAATCCTTTTAGTGAAATTCTTGTATGAATTTGTTGTGTGTCTGTGTCTGTATTTTCTTCTTTTGTGATGTATGCTATCATTAGGAACTGATAGATTAGATCTCGAAATTGGCTCATACTATCATATGTTTTAAATGTGGAATAAGATTAAATTAAAATACAAGGCAGAAGGAGCAGTTCTCAGCGAAGCCATGGATCACTGGCATGCCAAGCGTAAAAGACCTGGAAAACCTTCTCTTTTATATAGAAAACTGATATGCCCGAAGGCTTTTTTCCCTGCAACATTGAATAGAGGAGGTCGATCTATCAGAATAGATCATAATACAGTTATGGGTTATACTAGAACAAGATTGATCTTTATTAAAAAATATGACATAATTGATTGCTTATATGGTTCACTATCTAAATAACATATGATTCTTGATGTAACTTATGATCAAAAAAGGAATCAAAGATTTCTTGGTTTCGTCATTTATCCATTGGAATCTCTACTATAGCAATATCGCGAAACATCCTTACTCATCTTGACATCACTTAATGGAACTTGCTTATAATTTTTTATGCTAAAAGAGATACTAGCAAAAATATTTTCTCATCTAAAAAGAGATAAGATTGTTTCATATTGATTTGTTTAGATTTTGCTGTGCAGTAGATTGATAAATTATGTTTTGATGCAGGATATTGATGGAAAAGATGTTCCATTTAGCACATTTAAGGGAGAGGTTCGTTTAATTGTCAATGTTGCTTCCAGATGGTACTCTCTCCTCTATTTGTGACTGCATGCTTAAGGTTCAGGATAACTTTACTATTATTTAGTGCTCTGACCAGAGAAACTAATTGTGGGATTCAGTGGGTTGACGACATAAAATTACACAGAGCTCTCTCATTTGTATGAGAAGTATAAAAATCAAGGTGTGCTACATGCTCTAGGATTAAAATCAGTATACCTTCTTTTCTCTCTCTCACCCTTTTTTGGGTTAACATTTTTTTTATGGGTCCATTGAATATGTTGAATCCATGTGGACATCTGGATTGTATCTGGGAACTTGGCACATTTCACTCTCCATGAAATGAGAGTACTTCTCCCGAACGTATTTAATTTTTAGTGTTACTTTTCATTCCCCATAAAATACTTAATCTATAATAGTCAATAGATACAATACAGGGAAGAAAAGTAATATTTTATTTTACTCTTATTAAAATTTAAAAGTCTAAGTCAGTAGTACTAACATTTGCGCAATAACTAAATGAAATTTGAAAGGCATAATTATAAGCCAAGATTTACTCTCTCTATGGTCTTTTGTGCGATCAACCAGATGTTGCTTTGATAGCTATTGGACTTGCACTAAAGTGCTCTTCTTGATTGTGTTTTCAAGGTGGCATTGAGTATTCTCTTATTGGTTTTCTTTCTCTCTTCCTTTTTGCCTCATACCCATTTCAAATCTTCAAGATTGTGAGTATTTCTTAGCTCTAAGAATGAGGTAAGGGTAGTGCAAAAACTTAGTTTTTTTTTTCTTTGTTATTTTCTTCAAGAAAGCTTTTTACTCTTATATTGCTCTAGATATATCTATGATTCAGGAGCCATTGTGAGATTGAAAGCTTTTGGCTTGATTAGACCACTTAATGGTTTGCAAAATCAGTACTTAAAGCCCAATATAGTTGGCGCGCAGGTAAAGTCGTAATTTTGATAAATATGTAAGGCTAAACTAATATAATTAGCAGTTTTCTTTCAGAGCATCTCTGGTAGCTATCTCTGGTAGCTATCTATTTGAATGAGCCTACACATAGATGGGATGTATCTCACGCTGTCCAAAAATACCCAGATTTAATACAACAACAACAACGACCCAGTAAACTCCCACTAAGTGGGGTCTGGGGAGGGTAGTATGTACGCAGACCTTACCCTACCCCGATAGGGCAGAGAGGCTATTTCCGATAGACCCTCGGCTCAGGAAGATGGAAATAAAACAAGAAAAGACAATTCATCAGTATTGTCAACATAACCATAGAAATAATGACAGCATCCTAAAAATCATAAAATAGATGACATGCAATAACAATAACCCTCAACTAAGGTCTAGAGCTATGGAAAACAGTAAGGTTAGTGTGATCTCTACATTAACCACAAATACCTAGATTTAATAAACTATTGAAATTATAGAAGTATGTAAGTTATATACTTAGAGAATGTTCTGATAGAACATTTTGGATATGCTTTGTTCTCTCAAATTACTAAGTCTGATCTTTCCAATTTATATTTGTTGAGATTCATGAGAGTGCTTCCTCTCTATGCATTTGTATGTGTCCTATTTTTTTCAACTTTTAGCAACTTCACTTCAGCAGATGTGTATTGTCTTGCTTCTTTGTTTATAGGTGTTTTTGTCAAAAAAATGCTACGAAAAAGGCCAAGAAGATATTAAACACACATCATTGGTAGTCAATATTTATATAGCTATTCCATATATAATGTAAAGACTATCATTTTAAGCATCTACTAATGTGATGTTGTATGTAAAGAATGTATATTTTGAGCCAAAATGTAAATAATATCGGCAGTTAGCATGCAGGGTTGCGTCTGATTTGATACTAACTTCCATGCATCAATTTTATTATATACAATTTTATATCAAAATAAAGTTAGAAAAAAATAGTTTAAAATATAATAATATTGGGCTCGTGCTAGCACGGGCAACCCGACCTAGTATATTAGAAGAACTTGAGTTTCCATGTGCCTGCTTAGCTGTCTTTTTCATTTTTTGTTCAAGGGCAGTTTGGACCTTTAACAACATCTGCTTTAATCCCAAAATTGGACCTCCACCGCATCAGTTCTTCTGTGGTTTTTGTCTTGTGTGTAATTTGAGCTTAACCCAAAGCACGAACAGACTCTTGCAATTCATTCTTTCTTACTTTCCCTTTCCTTCATCTCTCTGTGCTCTATTGCTTCTTGGCCAGACTAAGGTAATTTGACTTTTCGCTAATCCTTATGAGTTGTTGCTGATTTCAATGACACGAATCCTCTTCCAATTTTTCCTCCTAATATTTAACGCTTTCGCTTCTGGTTTTTCATTCAAATTTCTCCATTTTGAATCCAGCTTCTCTGTGGCATGTGCTGTATGTGTATGTCTATGACCTTTTTTCAGTTTTTCCTTTGTTTGGTAATGGGACTTTGGTAGGTATTTGTTAGTTTTTTATTTTTCCTGTTTTTTGGATTTCTTTCTTGCTGGATTTTATATATGCATTCAGTAGTTGTATCTTATTTGATGTTTGAAAATAGCTACATAGATGCATATTTGTGATATACTGTTATTTCTGGTGTTAGTTGTATAAGATTGTTTTGAGAGTAAATGGGTTCTTTGAGGATGAACTTATTTGTAAAATTGTGATTCGAGAGTAAATGGGTTCTTTAAGGATGAACTTAGCAATTACTGATATTAGAATCTTTCTGCTTATTGAGTTGTTCATCTTCTTTTGTGTATTCCACATGTGAATGTAATTATTGTCCTACAGTAGTAATGGAACATAAAATATTTTTGGTGCAGTCAAGGCGTTTGATGATATGACTGAAACAAGTGAATTTTTTTTATCCTTTTCTGTTACTATAGGTATTCTACAATATACGCATCCATCATCCACTAAGCCTATGGTATTTATGAGAGCAAGAAAAAAAATGTATAAATCGGTGAAATTTCTTTACTAAAAGAGCTAGACTTGAAACTAGAGTAATTAACTTAGCATCAAATTTGTCCGGAGCTTTATATATTTTGAACAGGGGTGATTATGTGATTTCACATGTACGCAATATGTTACAGATGAAAAGTGACTAACATCAAATATGAAATCACATGTAAAATTTCCCTTTCTCTAATTTTGTGTCACCTATTCACTGTTTTGGCAGATATTTGCAGAATTTCAAGTACCATTTCCACAGGTTCCAACTCGAGATTGCTACTTCGTAAGATATTGTAAACGAAGTGTTGATGGAACAAGAAATGCCAATTGGTTACTCAAAGGTAAAACCTTCTATATATTCATACAACCCATATGTAGCTTGGACTTATAAGCCTGATATTTAAGTGGATAATGGTAAAGAAATGGGCTCGTTATCTACCAAATTTTGAACCATGAACCATCTAGCTTTCAAAGATTTCTCAGTTATAAAATAAAAGAATGTTGCTACCAAGTTTGTCCATATTTAAATTCTGAGATTATGAATTCGAATTCTTATTAGTCAACATTTTACCAACCTCTAGGTCACCTGGATTGAGCATGTAGAGGCAGATGATACAGCAATTTATAACATTTACAAGCCTCTTTTAAATTCTGGCCTTGCATTCGGGGCAAAGCGTTGGATTGCTACTTTGGATAGACAATGTGAATGGCTAGCAAGTGCGATGGCCACAAATTTACCCGACGATAACATGACTAATATGAGTAGGTACAATAACACACTTTTTGAATGATGTGAAAAACAAAATTTAGTTCTTGAATTTAAATTCCTGAATTGACGTTCTTATCTTTTTTATTCATTTTCCTATACAGTATTAGGAGGTCCAGAGGGAAGAAAGAGTGTGTTGAAGCTAGCAGAGAGAATGATAATTAGCTATTGTTCTGGAGTTAGTGCTACAACAGCTCATCAATGGACAACTCTCTCAGGAAGTGTGGTTCAGAAAATGATGTTCGAATCATGTTTAGGAAAAGCATTAATGTTCCAGGCAGACCTCCTAGCATTGTCATGTGCGCTGCTACTTCCTTCTGGCTCCTGATTTCTTCGAAAACAGTGTTTGATTTTCTCCATGATGAAAACACTAGGACTGAGGTACGCTTTGTATATAGTCATTTTCGTTTAGTTTTTGAATATCTAAATTTTGTTTCCTCTTCTTTTATGAAACTACTCCTTCAGTTTCAATTTATATGACATATTTCGCTTAGTAAGAGTCAAATTGTGTGAAGTTTGACTAGCATTTTAAAATATATTTTATTATCATATTGACATGAGAAAAATTACAACTTATAGTACTTTTCATGTAGTTTTTGAATATCTAAATTTTAATTTTAAAATACTAAGTTAAACTAATTTAATTTAGCTTCAATATTTAGTCAGATAGACTCTCGATAAGCGAAATATATCATCTAAATTGAAACAGAGATAACATTCTACAAGAATTAAAAGGATCGAAGCATTACACAAGTATCCTTTATCTCAGGGGCAAATGTAGTGTTCAAGCTACGGGTTCAATTGAGCACATAACTTTCGACACGGAGTAAAAATTTATATATAAAAATTCATTAAAATTGAAGAATAGTAGATATGAATCCATAACTTTAAAACTATAATTGGTTTAATGCTAAAAAAACCTTGAAAGTTGAACCCATAAGATTTAAATCATGGATCCACCTCTGCTTTATCTTGCATCTAATTTTTTGTTGGATATCTTAAATATTTTTTTTACTTGAAGCATTAAAGCCTAACTGTTGTACTTCTACCTTCCTAATTACAGTGGGATATACTATCCAATGGAGGTGTTATTCAGAGATTGGTTCATATTGCTAATGGCAGGGAAACAGGCAACTCTGTCTCCATATTGAGAGTGAATATAAGCAAATATAATCTTCACTTTTACTTTCTTTTCCCATATTATGATTCATGGGAAAATTGGGTCGTGACAAATTAATAATTAATCACTATATGGATTAACTAATTAGCGCGCATTCCAATATTTGGTTGTTAATATGCAGAGTAGTGCAATCTCAAGCAAAAACAACATGCAGATATTACAAGAGAGCAGTACTGATGTGAAGACAAGGTCGTCGTTTTTAATCATGTCATAGATCTCAGTGGTGTTTTATTACTGCTACACGGGGAGACTTTTGAAGGCTAAAGCTCTATATGGTTCTAGCATACATAGATATATGTCTAGCGAGAGGATAATAGAGATCAACTCACACAACCCTATCATGAATGAGATCAAGCAATTCTACCATTCATGGACTGAATGGTTATCCTTACTGATGTAGACAACAAAATAAGTTAGTTACGAAGAAAAGCTATGATATGTCTATTGGGGATTTTTCCTGATGCTGCTTGTGACTACTTTTCTCAATTTAGCTTTCAGCTTTAATTGTCCTACACCTATATGAATAGAATTATATGACTCTAAAAGTTGGCGGAGTTTTGATGAGGATCTAGAGATGCTGATGTTGTTCCTTTAACTTTTGCTCTCGCGTAAGCACACCTGGAAGTGACTCAACGTTTGAGATAATGTATCTTTGTGCCTTTTCAAAAAATAATGTAACTTTGTCAAAATAACAGTAAGGTTAATTCTTTGGGAAGAAGTAAAAAGAGAATATCAGGAGGAAAAAAATACAGAATCAATTGATGTGTCTATTAGTTGGTAAGTATAAACTCTCGCTTTAGATCTGAGAGATCAGCAGGAACTGGCCAAGGCCGATATTTTCCAACCTTAATGCTTACTTTTTGTCATCGACTCAGGTAGGATTTGTTTCCTTTTGCTTCGTATCTATAGCTGTGCTTAAATCACCAGAGATTTAGGTTAGATTATTGTTCGCATGCATTGGAATGTTTAAGCTGCATTGTTCACGGGCCATAAAAATCTAGTATTATAGAAGAGAAAGACTCTCGACATGGGTGCTTAAAAGTCAATAAATTCTAAATTAGGGCCTTACAGACATTTCTCATTAGCTAAATGTGTGTCCTTTCATTAGAAGCTGCAGTTTGATATTTACCCATTAACTACTTACGTGTCCTCTTGTTAGAATCATGCCTCTCCACTTTCCCTAAAGCCTACAATTTCATTTTTCCATTTTTGTTTCTATTTTCCTCTCATGGTCGATCAGTTTCTGCTTTCTTCGCCTATAGATAAATCTATCGCTTATCAAGTAGCTGGTATCTCTCTCTCTCCGTCCCACTGTGCTTTTGCCTTTTGCAATTGAATTTGTCGTTGTTTTTATTTCTTAAACCTAAAGTTTCACTGATTTCATATCAATTTAAATTCAGTTTCTTTTATGCACAATTGGTTGACTTGGTTAAGTTGTGTCGATTTTCTCAATTTTGTTAACGGGGTACTTAATGGGTTTATGAAAAATGTTAATGGGTTTAACATCGAGATTTTAAAATTTATATTTTGCAGACTTACTGGGAGAAAAAAGTATGAAATGAAGGGGAAATCTACAAAGTAGTGCAAATATTAGCATGTGCATTCAGATTTGGTTCCTTCAAAACCTGATGTTGATATGGAACGGTGCTTTTCTGATGTTATGCTAAACAAAAAAAGCTATTCATGTAAGTTGTTACTATATCTTATAGTGTGCTCTCAGGATGTATGAGAGCAGATTTTAATTCACTATTAGTTGTATCTGTTATGATTATTTGACAACAAATACATGCCTCATATGTATCCTCAATTACATTATATGCATTTAGACATGTCATAATTAGTAAGATATTTGTAGATGATAATTTTGTTTTTAATGATAGATTTGAATTGAGAAAGAAAAAGCAGGGAAAGGGAAAAATTATAGAACAAATATCAGACAATTCTCATGGAACGAGTTTTCTAAGTTTTGTATTTTGACATAACAAGTTAAGAGGCTAGAAATAGTTGCAATATATTTATGGATTTGTCAAGCATTTATATAACAATAAACCCCGTATAATCCTACGAGTGGGGTCTGGGGAGGGTAGTGTATATACAGATCTTACCCCTACCTTGAGAAGATAGAGATGTTGTTTCCAGTACAGCCTCCGTATTTTGACATAACAAGTTAAGAGGCTAGAAATAGTTGCAATATATTTATGGATTTGTCAAGCATTTATATAACAATAAACCCCGTATAATCCTACGAGTGGGGTCTGGGGAGGGTAGTGTATATACAGATCTTACCCCTACCTTGAGAAGATAGAGATGTTGTTTCCAGTACAGCCTCCTCATTTATTTTATCAAAAGAAGAGAAAAAAACTAATCGATGCAGAATCTTTTACTAGGTTCAATCAAAAAGAATTTGAGTGGTTTATCTAATTCATTCCTCTAACTAAAATCATTGATTGTTTGGATACATGGAGCGGAGAGGTTCCATTTAAATATATGTTTCTTTTCAGCCTTTACTTTCATCTTTACCTGCTAATTATGATTTTCTGCTTGATTATTTCACTTTCTATTTGATAACATCTCTTTTGCCTTAAAAAATCTTCTGTTTTATGCATTTGAATGGGCATTTATGCATCTTCTCTCACAGAAAAAGTGCAAGTAGGATACTACTTTACCTTTCAGGTGACATCTTGAGATGTTAATTAAAGATTGCAGTGGAAAGAAAGAAGGTCAATCAGACATGCATTTTGGTTAGCTAGAGGATTGTCCCATGTACGTAAACATATCTGTTCTTGAGTGTTTGAATCTTTAATGTAACAAGCGTAACCTCAAGTGTGTGTTAAATCGAGTGGTAAAAGTGTGTTTTTAAACTATAAGCATGCTGAGTATTGGACTTCCTTGGTTTTCTGTATTCTATCAGTACTTTTTTTATTTTGTAATTTCATGGCTGATGTATGCTAAATCAAAGGCTACAACTCCTGTAGGTGCTAAATCAGAGGCTAAGATGCAACAAGTCTTAATTTAGAATTTTTTTATTTATGGAATTGTTTGCAGCTCAAATTTTATCATTCGATGCACTGTAAGATGATAAAATTCCAAATCATCACTTGCAACCACGTCATTCTACTCTGTTTAACTTAATTTGTATACCAAGTTGGCCATGTGGCCTAGGCTTTGCAAAGTATGCAGCTCCAAGTATTTTCTTACATATTGTAGTTGGACATGTAGATATGGTGAATCCATTTTAGATGCAAATGTGAGCTCCCTAAGAATTGTTAGGACGAATGGAAAGACTGCATTAAACACAACTGCCAAGTATTTGCTTACATATTGTAAAAGCACTAAAGGAGCAACATCCAGATACAATATCCATAAAAAACATCTAACTGCACTTCATATGACTATTGGGCAAGATACTTCTTTGGTCGAGGAGGAAATACTGAATAGTGACGACTCAGTATTGATTGAGCGCTACACGAAGGGCAACACAGTCTTGCATATAGCCACAGTCTTGCATATAGCCACTCAGTATAAAACGTTTCTTAAGCTTATGGCATGATTCTTACTATTCTGAATACATCAAAAGATCTACATTTATTTCCGGATGACAAAGTTAAATCTCATATTCTATAGCACTTATGTTCCTGAACTGTGCATTATTTTCATTCATAAAGGTTGGGTCCTTGAGCTTCCAATGTGATCTATCAGTGTCTATAAATCCATGTCGTTGCTTGTGTGTCTATATAGTTGCAGTTCCATGTTGCTTTTCCCGTCTCCTAATGGGTATATATAGAAAATCGATTTTTCATTCTTATGAGTAAGTTTTGATATTTTTTGTATGAATTATCCTTTCGTTACACTTATAAGTCATACATTAACCTCTCTTCATTACTACTTTGTTTGTCATACCTACTTCTGTTAAGCCTTTTTACACATGTTTCTTCTCTATTTTGTCGATGTTTACTGAAAATCGTTGTTTAGATTGTTAATGAACTATTGGCATAGAAGTAACGATTGTTGGTAAAGTTGCTTTTGAATTTCTTTTCTTGACTTGGGGTTTTATGATTTTTCGTTATGTCTACTGGTTTATGCCTCTTTATACACTCATTTCAGCTATAACGTCATGATGGTTAGAATTCTTCAATTTTATATAGTAATAGTGAAAAGTTTCAGCGTGGAATTGCTTCTTATCCCCTGTTGCTTTCTGGGGAAGTTGGAAGAGTAAAAAGAACTACTGTTTGGAGGAGGAAAAAAAATTGAACGCATCCTGTTTCTTAAATGTTTAAGTTATCAAATTTCCTAGGTGTACATCATAATGTAGTGAATGACCTTACTTGAACAGGACGAACAAAGAAACATTTGGTTCATTTTGGAAAAATCATGAAAGAACACAACAAATTTATAAGATATGTTGCAGAATATTTTGTGTTTATTTGTATGAATGCATAAGGCCGTATGTTCATTTGGACCATTTAAACTTGTGATTTATGTATTAGTATGTGATTTTATAGTATGGTATAGTCGTTCATGTAATATGTTCTATTTGAGAGAGTCCATACTCTTAGAACCATTATATGGTGTATTATTAACAAGGTTGCTTCCATAGAGAGAAGCAGATTTTAGCTGAAGAGTATTTGGCTTATTTCCACATTCACGTGGATATAGTAGAAACTACTATGGAAGAAAAAATTTGCCAAAAGAGTTTCCTATTTACAGAAATCAATATCAAATATGCTGTGTCTTTATATCTGTTTCATGTATTTATGCAGTGTTGTAATCTTTCTTCTCCTGCTTCATATTTTTCCTAGCTCACAGATTGTTTTTTAATGGTGCATAACGTGCTTTAAAATTAGGATGTCTATGACTTGGTTGGGCTTTATGCTGCTAAAAGGGAAAAAATTTAGAGGAACATCTATAGGAATGGGATGCTATATCATAAATCTGCTCGTATTCGTCCTTGTGAGGTAAGACTCATTTCTATTCCTAACTTTTTTAGTTCGCTTCTGACCAGAGAAGCTAACAAATTAGCGCGATAATGGAGTGTCGTGGTTTATTTGTTGATAGTTGATTGTTTACTTCCAACCACTGAGGTAAATAGTGGTTGAACACTTCCCATGGGTTTTTATCTTTTGCACTTACATGCATTTATGAAGTCTGATATAACCATTTGCATTTGTAATTTTTCTAACTTATATGCCAGAAAAACTAAAAACAGCTCTTTGGCGAAATGCTATAATTTGTTTGAAATTTTGCTGACAACAAACTATAAAGTGATATTGGAGAGTTTTAAGCTACTATCTTAATCTCTTCTAAGTTGGGTTCATTTTTGGTACAATGGTTTCTGCAGTTATCTTAAGTGAAGTCACATTTTCTATAGGATTCTCTGCATTCTCTATGAGAAGGTTTCGACGTGTGTGTTTCTGGGAAAAAAATTCAAAACTGGGGGTATTTTAGTCTTTTTCACTAATTGCCTATTGTGATTTGACGTGTCTTTTTAATCGGGAACTGATTTGCCAAGTTTGAGGTCTTCTCTCATTTTCTCCATTGCTCCCTCCGGATCTCTCTCTATCCCCTTCGCTCTCTCTCTCTTTTTCTCTCGATCATCATCGTTGTGTGCTCTTCCTCAGAAGCTCCTTGCTTATTTCTTCTGATTTGTCTGTTAAATGGGCTACATCAGCAATAGATGATGGGGATCAGGGCTCCCGGCGAGTTCAATCTGTCTGTCTTCTATTTATTTTTTGAATTCCTGTAGTAAGGCCTTTAACCGCCAACACAAAAGTTTTCACTTCCCTTTCGACCTTGCTCTAAAATATTCTAGATCTTGCTTTATCTATGTGTAACCCTTTTCTTGGAGTTCAGTTTTCCCCCTTGTTTTAGGACTCTGCGAGTGCTCAATAGTGGTACCGATGTTTGCAGGGTTTTATGAATTTGCGGGTGTTTGGAGTTTGCACGGCAGAGATTGGGCTGAACTAAGTGGTATTAGGAAACAGTGATGAAAGGATTTTTCTTCCGCTAAGTGTCTCCAGATAAAGAATTGTCTATTCGTTATTTTTTGATAAGCATAAAGACTTGTCTTTTCATTTTTACCCAGTAAATAAACGCACTATCATGTGCTTCATCCAACAAGTGATGTCAAAACAGTAAACCCATAAGAATTAGCTATGGAGAAAATCAAAGAGAACTACTAACTGTAATAAAAAGTGCAGAGAAAGGCCTTGAAATAGAGGGGTAGATAGAATGTCAATGAAGCAAAAGAAAGAAGGTAACTTGGTTGAAGAGTAAAGGGGATCCGGTGCAGGTAAAAGGTTGGTTTAGTTAATAATAACAAACTTGCTTCTCTTACTATTTGTCATATGTTAAGTTGCTTCCAATACCTCTTTATGTATGCTTCGTACATTTCGAAGTGAATCATGTCATTACATGACAAATTGTGTGTGATTAATTTGTTTGAAGAAAAAGGTGATTTATTGAGCTTAGTCTTATAATCTTATATGCACGTGTACTCTGTGATTGCTTGAGCATATCAAAAGGATTGGACTGCTGGAGTATACATGGAATGGTAGAAGCATCATATATGTTTAACAATTATTCTTTCTGGGTAGCTTCTTTATAGTGTAAATATGCTTAGCTTCAACTCATTTGCAGGTGAGGGGTGACATTCTGCAACAGTTTCAAGCATGACAGATATTGTCCGACATTGTTGTTTCTGCTTATGAGTTTGGTTTTGCAAT
The DNA here is from genome assembly GCF_000715075.1 of Nicotiana tabacum. Classification (NCBI taxonomy): domain Eukaryota; kingdom Viridiplantae; phylum Streptophyta; class Magnoliopsida; order Solanales; family Solanaceae; genus Nicotiana; species Nicotiana tabacum. The sequence continues at coordinate 20,986,637 of NC_134089.1, read as the reverse complement.
TTGAGTTTAAATTCTAGAGGCTATTGCAGTCATACCCGGTGGGATGCCGTCCAGTATAGACTGAAGAGAAGTTTAGAGTATTGCCATGGCAAATGTCTCTTTTAACCAAGAGTACATAGGAACAACATTTTGATATATTTAGATTCACACTTCCTGTACAATTCTTTGGAGAGTTGTTGCTTTCACATAGATAGAAAACATTTGTACGGTTACCAAGCTATGAAGTGTGTATGTCGAAACCCTCCAACGGTAGTGTGCGTGTATCTTTGGTATAGAACTATGAACTGCTTTCAATACTTACTACTGACAATCAAACTCATTCTCAAGCTCATTAGTCATGACTGGCATCCTATGTCAATATACGGTTGGTCTAAAACACCCCTCCCGAAACAAAATAGTATTTCTAAATCCACTATTTTGCCTATAAAACTCCTATACTGTTTGTATTTTTTAAAGGGAAAATTTCACATAAGAACAACTGGGATCCCTACTTTTCAATTTTATAACCCATATTTTAATTTACAATCAACTAACCCAAAAATAGTAGGTTAAGATTTAACATCCAACTACAATAAGTTCTCAAAATTACTATTTAATTTTTAAAAAAGATTGCTCAAGTTTTAAGTTAATTTTTGAATCAGTAATTGTAACTCAAATATTAGTTCAACAAATCAAATCCATTTGGATGGCGAAAATTAGATTTTTAACAAGCTTAAATATGTGGGTTTAGATTTCGAATTTGATTTTGTGAGAAATTTGGAGTGGGTATTATCTAGAATTGTTAGAAATAGTATAAGGAAGTTGTATATAAAACTTGAAGTCATTTAATGGAGATTTGGACTAGTTTTGAACAAGAATTGCAACTGAAAATTGTGGAAAAAGTTCGTCTACAGACGCTTGTATAAAGGTGTATAAAAATGTATAATAGTGTATAAGATGTGCTTACACACTAATATACACTATTATACAAGGTTATACATAATTATACAAAAAAACTAACTTCGTCTTCTTCCTTGAGTTTTTTCTGAAATTTAACTCAAATCTTGCTCAAATCTACTCCAAATCACTTCAAATTTAAATTTTGAACTTCTTTTGATATTTTCAATCAATTGGAACAACACCCAATCCAAACAACTAACAAACTCAAAAAATCTTATTTTTGAAAGCAAAGCTTTGAATGACCTTCAATGGTGGATTGTTGAATCTTCAATTTTCTTACATTGCAACTAGGTGACACAAGGAAGAAGCAGTAATGGGCGACGACCCCTTGAAGCATATGTAGAAGATGTGAGAAGAAAAGAGAGTGAAAGCAATGGTTGTGAGAATATAGATTTAATTTCATAACTTTTAGAAGCAATGGTTGTAAGAAAACATATTTTGAATTTGCTAGTACTTTCAAAATATGTACAATATGGGTTAGGTCGGGTAAAACTTAAAAATATGGGCCATTTTTTGTTATGGTGTGAAGTCAAGTGTATTTTCTTGTAATTCTTTCTTTTTTAAATAATGCCCTACTTGCATTTCTTAACAGATAATGCTTAATACATGTGGACCCATACAACTCTCCTTTCTGCATGGAGTAGTAGGGCTGGGCATATATCGGGTAAAACCGATAACCCGAACCATTAATTTTTTATTGGATTATCGGTATCGGGTTATTGGGTTAACGGTTCGATAACGGTTTAGAATTTTTTTACTATTGGGTTATCGGTTCGGGCCTCAGTTTGTCAATTTTGTTAATGGGTTAACCGATAATCCAATAAGAATTAATAAAATTATGACTTTATCCTTAAGTATATACAATTGCTAGGGCTTCAGTTCATTCTCTCATATTCTTTCTCAACCCCACTCTTCAGTTGCTTCATCTTCATTCTTCATAGACCTTACTAGTTACTCCTAGTATAAGTCTTTAGTATGCTATATGTGAATTCTTCTCTTTTTTGCTTAACTCCGGTGAATTGTCTTTTCTTTTTTTCTTAACTCTAGATTGAGTTATCTTATCGGGTAAACCGATAATGATCGATAACCGATTAACCGATACCCGATAACCGATATCTTATCGGTTTGATTATCGATTTGTCAAATTTGTAAACCGATAACCGATATGCTAAACCAATAATATTCATAACCGAACCGACTGATACTCACTCCTATGGAGTAGCATGAAACTTTTTTCTTAAATGCACCGTATGTTAGTGTTGATTAGATATTTTTGTAAGAAGTACTATGAACCTTGTTTTCTCATTTGCTAAAACTTTTAGTTTTGTTTTAGTCAAGTAGTAGAAGTTTTCGTAGAGAAAGTAAATCAATTTTTAAATAATAGGACAACAAAAAGAGGTATCGATAGATATTACAAGATTTTCATATACCTATACTATTTTAAAGCAGTTTAAAAATAAAAATTAAATGGTTTCATCTATCCACACTTTTTGAAAGCGATTTCAAACTGAAAAATTTTATATTCAAAAATAATTTTAAAAAGTATAGTTTGTTAAACCTCAAAAGTTAATTTAAGTAATGAGATGTGTTCCTATTATACTTGGAGGCTATATGTTATATACTTAATTGATGTAAAAGTATAATCTACATGGTTTGAACTCCATACTTCCATGATAAGTTTTCAACTATCAATAAACTGTCTTAAATAGTACCTGTTATAATTTTTATATTGTTTCATTATGAAAATTAACATATGACAATTCTATAAAAAATAAAAGCATTCCTCCCATCTCCTTAAATTGAGGAAAAAATTAAAATCCATATAATTTATATAGACTTCTATCAAATATTTATTATTTTTATCATAAGGTAACATTATTTTAAATGAATTATATTAAAATATAATTTGAACTGCTATATTGAATTCCTACAATTTATATCATGTAAAAAAAATTATAATTATGTTAATATTTGTTTTAGTGTTTATTGTTCTCTTTGTTTGAAGTAGTAAATTGCCTCCTCAGGAATGCAAATTCCCTTGGAAGTTCTCTTTGCTTATTGTACTAAAAATATTTCTTAATTTTGTTGTATACAAGATATGAAATAAAATCATAGTTTTTTCTCATCTTTTATCGTATTATAATGAATGACATTTCATTCATCGAGTAGCTAATTGTTCCCACTGTCGAAACACTTGCAAGACCAATTTGGATGTATTCCATATTAGTTTACAGAAGATAGATTAGTATGCTTTTTAATCTAGAAAATTATTAGTATAGATGATACTTGTAGCTTTTTAATGTATCCTCTTATAAAATATTCAAATACCGTGGGAAAATAATACCATTGATATCAATTTTTCAATTTGATGTTTGTGTTTGACATTAACCGGAGGTTAAAATAAGTATTATAGCACTTACTCTTTTTATGTTAATTAAAGCACCTTAAACAGGTTATAATTTGTAGCTTAATTTTATGTAAATTATTAAAATAAATTAATTGTAAATTGTGATCCCCAATATCATTTTCTATCCATGATTAAATCAATATAATAATGATAATTTATTTATTAAAATATTAACTAAGAACCGACAAATAACAATTTTCAAAATTGTAATGTTGAGCCCGTATACGGGCCTTTCCTCATCTAGTATAATAAATAACTAAACAATAATACTAACTTGTTATAAAACAATAAAAGAAGAAGAAGCGTGTTGCGGATAAAATTAGGGAGAGAATTCTTATTCATTTTGGGATGAATTACAATGGAATAGGACCCATCTATTTATAGGAAAAGAGTGACTTAGCCATCGTAACGACCCGGCTGGTCATTTCATGAGTTACCGCTCTGTTTTCCCTGTTTATGCTTCTTTATGCTTTGTTCATATGTGTTATATGGTATCAGGTTAGTAGGTTCGAATTCGGAATGGTTTTGGAAAGGTTTGACACGCTTAGTCTCTTTTAAGAAAGCTTAAGTTGGAAAAGTCAATCGGATGTTGACTTATGTGAAACAGGTCTCGGATGTAAATTTTGATGGTTCAAATAGCTTCGTGGGGTTATTTGGGACTCAAGAGCGTGATCGGAATGTATTTTGGAGGTCCGAGGTAGATTTAGCCTTGAATTGGCGAAATTGGAATTTTGGCGTTTTCCGGTTGGTAACGGAGATTTTGATATAGGGGTCGGAGTGGAATTCCAAAAATGGGAGTAGGTCCGTTGTGTCATTTGTGACGTGTGTGCAAAATTTCAGGTCATTCGGACGAGGTTTGATAGACTTTTTGATCAAAAGCGGAATTCGGAAGTTTTTGAAATCTTAGGCTTGAATCCGATGTTATTTTGTTGATCCGATGTTGTTTTAGGTGTTTCGAAGATTGGTATAAGTTTGGATAGTGGTATATGACTTGTTCTTGCTTTTGGTTGACGTCCCAGGGGCCTCGGGGTGATTTCGGATGGTTGACGAGGAGTTTGGAGTTGGAAAGTTACAGCAGAAGCTGTTGTATTCTGTCATAACCGCACCCGCAGATTGAGAACCGCAGAAGCATACTATTAGCCACAGACGCGGAATTGGGTGAGAAGAGCTGAAGGCGCAAGTGCGGAAGTTGGGTCGCACCTGCGAGACCGCATGTGCGGTAGTTTATGCGCAGGTGCAGTTTTGAGGTTATAAGTGGAAACCGCAAAAGCGGTCGTTTGGTCGCAGAAGCGGCTCCGCAGGTGCACAAAAATGGGTCGCATGTGCGAAAACCATGGGCCAGAAAGTATATAAGCCCTCCTTCACGAATTTTTGGTTATTCCACCATTTTTACATATGGGTTTGAGCTTGAGAGAGCATTTTGAAGAGGGATTTCAAGGGGATTTCATAGAGGTAAGGTTTTTGGACCCTAAACTTATTTCTATGATGGTTTTTGACTGATTAAGATTGAAATCTATGGAAATTAGTAGCAAAAATTGGGGGTTTAGAGCTTGAAAATCTGAGACCTTAATCTAGGGATTTGAGGGTCAATTGTGGTCGGATTCTGGTATTTTGGTATGTATGGACTCATGGGAGGATAAGGATTTTATTGATGTAATTTTATCGAATTTTGAGACGTGGGCCCGGGGGTCGGGTTTGGTCAATTTCGGGATTTGTGTTGTAATTTAATTATTTTCGCACGGGCTTCGTTTCCTTAGCATATTCTAATGTTATGATTCTGATTTTGGGTAGATTCAACGCGAGTTGAGGCCGAGTCGAAAGGCAAGGGCGTCGCGGAGTAGTATTTCATCCGTTTTGAGGTAAGTAACGATTGTACATCTAGACCTAAGGGTATGAAACCCCAGTATTTCGTATTGTTTTGATAAATAAGCTGACACACATGCTAGGTGACGAGCGTGTGGGCGTGAACCGGTAGGGGTTGTGACTCGGTCTGTCTCGTAGCGGCTATTAAGTCGCGTGTTTGATCTGAAATCTTATGATATTCCGTATTTTAGAGATTTACACTATATCTTGGATTGTACGCCTTGTTTGGGGCCTTCTGTTGACCTGTTTAGACCCTTAGGGATATTTTTACTACTTTCCTCACTCTATTTGATCTGAAAGCATATCCTCAGTCATATTTTACCTGTTTATTGTTTAAACCGATTTCATTACTATACTTCTTAATATATGAAAACTGTTTGGGCTGAGTTTCGTGATTTTCACCGATATGTGGCCGTGAGGTTAATGACTGAGAGAGGTTGAGGACCTAATGGTGAGGATTATATATATATATTATGGATCGGGTTGCACGCCGCATATATATATTGGATCGGGCTGCGCGCCACAGTGATATGATGCTTGGGCTATAGGAGCCCCTCCAGAGTCTGTACACCCCTAATGAGCGTAGTCGACTATATATATTGGATCGGGCTGCACGCCGCAATGATTATTATAAATATATATTGGAGCGGGCTGCACGCCGCAACGATTATTAATAATACTATGAGTTAATTATTAAGCCGGAGTGCTGAGAGTGGGTACTGTGTGACGAGAGCTGAGGCACAAGTGACTGAGAGGCTTGCCCTAGGGGCCATATTTATGAGTGATATCTTGCCTGATGGGCCTGTTTATGATATTTACTGTTTTCACTCTTCTTTTATACTAAGCCTCTATTGAAAAATGTTGAATAAATAATTTCAAAGACTTTGATTTTAACTGAAGATTTTACGAGTAAATTGACTATTGAACTGCAGATCTTTGACTTGATATTTCTGTTGAGATTTCCTGATATATGATTTTTAAATGCTCGTCACTACACTCAGACTTTATGTACTTTAGTTACTTACTGAATTGGCGTACTCACGTTACTCCCTACACCTTGTGTGCATATCCAGGTGCTCGTGCATCAGAGTGAGAGCTTCCAGCACTTTCAGAGTATTTCCAGAGATCGCAAGGTCGCTGTTGTCGCGCCCCCTTTTTCCCTCCTCGCGCGCGCGAGGGGAGGGGGGTCCGGGTTTCGATATTTCATGATGGTAATAACTCATTTCCTTTTGGGAATTGGGTATTTGAAGAGTTGCCACCTAACTGATTACGGTGCGTTAGGGCACCTAGAGCGATTAACTCTTAGATTGTTTGCATTACTAGAGATTAGGGCAAGGGCTCGAAATAACCTCGATGGAAAGGTGTTAGGCACCCCTCTTAGTCCACAACTATGGGTTCCGGCCGAACTTATACTTACGTATTAGTCCATTAACAAAATAAACAGTTGAAGCAAATAATTGCAAGCAGAGCATGTTGGGCATTGTATAACTCAAATAATAAAACAAGAATTTAAACAGGTTGTGTGCATAAAAAGGAAAGTAAAGCTTCAAGTAAAGAGAATTTGGGGAGATGGAGGTTCTAGGTTGGTTAGCCTATAGGATCACATCAGTACAATGCCCGTTAATCACTCCTTAGAAAGGGGATACGCGTGGCATTAGTGCACCGGTCATTATATCCATATTTACCCTTACCATCCCCTTAGTAGTCATGAAAAGCGAGTGTTAGTCAGTGATCTTTATTGCGTGCTGCTACTCGTCCTTTCTTAATGATCTTGGAGGGATTTAAGACCTATACCTATAGGTGGTTCTGGACAGACCCCTAAGGTTTAAAAGGTAAAATACTAAGGCGACAAGCAATAACATATAGGACTCTTAGTAAACAAGAACAGGAAGGAGCAAATAAGAGGCTCAATTTACCTCCACAAATAAGGCATGTAAACAGCACGACTCAAACACAAATAAGGGCCTTTTGTTAAACTGTATCCTAAGGCAGAAGACAAGCAATTTATTTTTTATAAACTCAGAAGTACATCAATTACCTACTGATATTTTTAAAACCTATTAAACCAGAAGAACATTAAGTCACAGAAACAGTTTTAGAGTTTCAAGATTCGAAAACGTCCTATAGGCTTGCCTATACGCCACATACAGATGAATACATTTTTAAGGTGAAATAAGGCAGGTTTAAAACAGATTTTTAATCCCTATAGGCATACTCTCTAATGATGTATTAGAGCAGTTTTGAAAGAACTCGTCTCAAGAAAATAAATCATTAATTAAACCAGTTTCGAAGTGAACTGAACATAGACTGGATTGATTTAAACTAGTTTAGATCAACATGCAGAATTTCTGGTGGCATTCCTTATAGGCATGATATCTAGTTCTTTAACACTGAATTCAGAAACTTTGCAGGCAAGATTGACAAAACCATATAAACACTTATTATAACATAAGCTAGGTTAAATTATATCCTATAGGCGTGGCATCTACTTGTGAAACTGATTTTAGGACTTATAAACATGATTTCTATTATGGAATCACTTGAAACCTATAGGCATGATTTCTAACATGGTGAAACAAAGATGTAAAAATCCTATAGGCATGTTTTCTACTTAGTAAGGCAATCATATCAAGATGTAAAGTCCTATAGGCATGATTTCTACCCGTATTACCCCACAAACATGTAACCACCCATCTCTTTTTACTAATTACCCCAATATTCCTTTACAAATTATTACAGACCATATGAATGAATTACATAAATAAATAAGAAAATAAGAAGTTATTCTATAGGGAACCTTCAATTAGGGCTAGGTTTCCAAAGCCTCCAAAGCCTCAAATGCCCAAATTCCATAAACAATATTATAGCCCAGGTGCATCAAAGTTCTCTAAGGATCTCAAGTATCTCGGGCAGCGCTTACACCTAAACTTGGTAACCAAATTGAATAAGTGCAATGTAGAAGGTCCAGCCTTAGTATGCCAGAGTTTAGAGGGTTCTCAAGAGGATCCCAAGGCAGTACACATATTGGAGGGGGCAGAACCTATTGACTTAGGAGTAGAGTGAGAGTGCTTGTCATAGTTTGAAAGGTTTTAGTAGGAAAATAGTATTGAGAAGAGGTTTGTTTGAAATAATTTTGGAGTAAAAGAGGGAATCATGCAATAAAATAACTTTTAAAAGAGAGAGTTACATGATCAAGCAACAGTAAATCAAACATGGAGTATAAAACCATATTGGTAATGTTCACAGGACCAAAACAAGAGGAAAGAAACTACACACAAGGGTGATGGGGATTGAGGACACATAGAACACATGATTGTAAACACCGAACAAGCCAAGGTCTTAGGAATTAGTACAGACATGCTCTAACATAGTCACAGAACCAACAATGCTAAAGAGGGGTTTAGATAGGATCCACATGATTTAAGACCAATCCCAGAGCCATACAAGTCAAGAGTGCAGACTACATAGAGAGGATTCATACCAAAAACCAGATAGTGCAAAAACAGACTACATAAAAGGGGGAGCATGCTTATACGGATCCTAAGGAAAGGGGTTCATAATATGCTAATTATGTAATCACATTAACTACAATTTTCACAACAAAACCATAAGAAGAAGCAAACTAAAAACAAGATGAACTGAAGCAGTAGAAGAACCATATTGTTGTTGGAACTTGAATTGAAACTAGAACATACCAGTAAAGAGGACAATAAGCAAAAGTGAAAGAGCAGGAGAGCACAATAGGTAGCCTTGGCTTGCAGCCGGCTAACTCAGAATAAAAGCAAGTAGCACAAAGAGGGAGCCAAAAGTTTTAAGTGTGAGAGAAAGCTTTTGAACCAAAGTGTTTGTGTCTTGTGTTAATGAAAGTGTATGTATATATAGTTTGAAAGCAGGTAGAAAATAAGGTAAAAATTAAAGTTCATCAGTAATTATGGGGACTCAGAATCAATCAGTCATGAAATCATGGTAAGTACTCTTTTAATTGGGGAGTCAACTTTAAACGGTAATAAACATGTGGCAAATAAGGAAGGAAATTGTATAAGGCTAAGCATAACAAATAAGAAAATATTTTCTGCATAGTACAAGTACACACATGTAATAGGGGCTAGATTCAGCATATTTCAATCAAGGAAAGACTTATGAAATCAATTAATAGCATAATTTACCTTAGAATGAGGTCAGAAAATATTTTATAAGGTTAAAAATCAGTAGATATATCATGTGAAATCAGTGAAAGATCAATCACAAAGATTCAAGGATTCAAAAGTAGAAAATAGCACTGATTTAGCACAGCTTTATAAGAACAAACACTTAGTAAGCAAAAACTAGAACTCTAAGAGGTCGAGTAGGACAAAAATCATATATAAATTAGGGATTCATGTAGAGCATGGTCTAAATTAGTAGAATAAGCATGATACAGGCAGGAGATGTGAAGAATCAGAAACATTGGTGAACAAAATAGAGTAAAATCACACAATAGGCAGGGATAACCATAATTAGGAATTTTAACAAGCAATCATAGGGTAAAATGTATCCCCTCTTAAACGGGAATCAGGTCAAGCGTAGTTCAATTATATCAGACAAAGAAATGTAAAATAATCTAAGCATAGTATCTTTTAACTGCGTCTGAATTGATCGGTTTTGGCTAGATTTCTCCATCCATTTCTGCAAGTATGAGTGCTTCTCCTATTAGCACCTTATGGACCATGCACGAACCTTGCCAGTTGGGAGAGAATTTCCCTCTGGCTTCATCTTGATGTGGGAAGATTTTCTTCAATACCAGTTGTCCTGCTGCGAACTGTCTTGGTTTGACCCTTTTGTTGAAAGCTCTGGACATTCTATTTTGATGGTTGTGACATATTGCGTTCATCCTTTTTCCATCGATAAGGGCCAATTATTCATAGCGACTTCTTATCCACTCTGTGTCGCTGAGTTCAGCTTCCCGTATTATCCTTAGAGAAGGAATCTCCACCTCGGCTGGGATGACAGCTTCGGTACCATAAACCACATATAAGGAGTTTCCCCAGTTGATGTGCGAATTATGGTACGGTATCCCAATATGGCGAATGGTAACTTCTTGTGCCATTGCTTGTGATTTTCTACCATTTTCCTTAGTATCTTCTTGATGTTTTTGTTGGCGGCTTCCACGGCTCCATTCATCTAAGGTCTATATGCTGTGGAATTCTTGTGCTTAATTTTGAAAGCTTCACATATAGCTTTCATCAGATCACTATTGAGGTTGGCGGCATTGTCAGTAATAATGGACTCGGGAACTCCGAATCGGCAGACAATACGATCTTTGACAAAATCAGCGACGACCTTCTTGGTTATAGCTTTGTAAGATGCAGCTTTGACCCATTTTGTGAAGTAATCGATGGCGACCAGAATAAAAGTTTGTTCGTTTGAAGCAGTGGGATCAATTGGACCAATAACATCCATTCCCCAGGCGGCGAATGGCCAAGGTGAGCTTGTCGCATTGAGCTCGTTTGGTGGCACTTTTATCATGTCGGCATTCACTTGACACTGAAAGCATTTGTGGACATACTGAATGCAATCTGTCTCCATGGTCATCCAGAAGTAATCGGCCCTAAGTATCTTCTTGGACAAGACGAAACCATTCATGTGTGGACCACAGGTCCCAGCATGCACATCCTCAAGTAGCTTAGAAGCTTCCTTTGCGTCAACACATCTTAGTATGCCCAAATCAGAAGTTCTTCTGTACAAGTTCCCTACGTTGTGGAAGAAGTGATTCGAGAGTCTCCAGAGTGTGTGTTTCTGAGTGTGATTTGCATGCTCCGGGTATTCTCCTTTCGATAAGTATTCTTTGATATCGTGGAACCAAGGCTTTCCATCTACTTCTTTCTCGACATGAGCACAGTACACTGGCTGATTGTGGATCTTCACCAGAATGGGATCAATGTAGTTCTTATCGGGGTGTTGTATCATGGAGGACAAAGTGGCCAATGCGTCGGCAAACTCATTTTGAATTCTAGGCACATGCCGGAATTCTATATTTGTAAACCTCTTTCTCAATTCTTGCAAATGGTGCAGATATGGCAATATCTTGGAATTCTTGGTGGCCCACTCTCCTTGTACCTAGTGCACAAGCAAATCTGAATCATCGATTACCAGCAACTCCTGAATATTCATGTCGGCTGCCATGTTGAGCCCTAGTATGCAGGCTTCATATTCTGCCATGTTGTTGGTGCAGGAAAATCTAAGTTTAGCAGATATCGGATAATGTTGACCCATTTCTGATACCAAAATTGCTCTAATGCCCACTCCTTTGAAATTTGCTTCTCTGTCAAAGAACATCCTCCAACCGTCACATGCTTCAGTAATGTCCTCTCCTATGAATGATACTTCTTCATCAGGAAAATATGTTTTCAAAGGTTCGTATTCTCCTCCTACTAGATTCTCAGAAAGATGATCTGGCAATGCTTGTCCTTTGACCGCCTTTTGAGTCACGTAGACGATATCGAAGTCACTTAATAGTATCTGCCATTTGACCAACTTTCCCGTCGACATGGGTTTCTGGAATATGTACTTCAGAGGATCTATCCTGGATATGAGGTATGTAGTGTAGTCACAAAAGTAATGCCTCAATTTCTGAGTTGTCCAGGTCAAAGCACAGCAAGTGCGTTCAAGCAGAGAGTACTGTGCTTTGTAGGGTGTAAACTTCTTGATCAAGTAGTATATGGCCTACTCCTTCCTTTATGTCTCATCATGTTGTCCCAAAACACATCCGAAGACTCCATCCAGTACAGATAGATATAGTAGCAAAGGTCGTCCTGGTTCTGGCGGGACCAGAATTGGTGGTGTGGACAGGTATTCCTTGATTCTGTTAAAGGCTTTCTAACAATCCTCCGTCCAGCTTGTTTCAGCATCTTAAAAATGGGTTCACATATGATTGTGGACCGTGCTATGAAGCGACTGATGTAGTTGAGACGTCTTAGGAAGATCATCACATCCTTTTTGCTCTTAGGTGGCGGTAACTCTTGAATCGCCTTGACTTTATATGGATCAAGCTCAATCCCTCGACGACTGACAATGAATCCCAATAATTTTCCTGCGGGAACCCCGAATGCACTTTTTGTGGGGTTCAGTTTCAAGTTTTACCTCCTTAGCCTGTCGAAGAACTTCCTCAAGTCTGCTATGTGATTTGCATCCTTCTTGGATTTGATAATAATATCGTCCACATACACCTCTATTTTTTTGTGTATCATATCATGGAAGATGGTTGTCATGGCTCTCATGTAAGTGGCCCCAGCGTTCTTCAAATTAAATGGCATCATCTTGTAATAATATACACCACATGGTGTAATAAAAGTCGTCTTCTCCACATCCTCTTCATCCATCCAAATCTGGTAAGACATAAAAAAGGTTCAAATTACGATACAACCATCCCAAAACCAGGGTGTCACGGAGTACATGAGCGTCTAGAAAAAATAGCATAGTCTACTACAAGGTTCACTGAATACAACTGAAACACATCTAGAATAGAGAGGGAGGGTCAAGATCTACGAGTGCCATGCAGATACCTCAACAATCTCCCAAGCCTGAAACCTCGATCACTGACTGCTACCTGGACCGAAAGCACCTGGATCTGCACACAAGGTGCATGGGGTAACGTGAGTACACCAACTCAGTAAGTAACAAGTCCAACCTTTGGACTGATAGGTAGTGACGAACTCAACCTCGTCAAAAATAACAAAAATATTGTACAGAAATGTAGGTATGTTTTCAGTTAAATAAACAGCTCAAATAGTAAAACAGAGCAGGTATTAGAAAGGTAAAGAAGTATAACTCTGCTACATCTATATGCCAAGGAACATGCTATATGAAATGCACCATGCTGAGTGCCTCATGTGCCCACAATCTCAAATGCTCGTCCACTCAGTACTGTATATGGCTCATACGGCCCAGGGAAGATCCATCCTAGAATATATACATCTCTGACAGCAGTCACTCGGTATTGGGGAAGTCCAATCCATCCTATGGAGAAGATCCATCTCCAGATAATAATAACAACCTCACAACCACTCGGTACTGTATATGGCTTACAAGGCCCAGGGAAGATCCATCCCGGAATATATACACATCACAAACCATCAGTCTCCAGTACTGAGAAACAGGCCAATCCAGCCTCATGGAGAATATCCATCTCCATACCAAGGGAAGATCCATTCTTGAATATAATCAACCCCGCCAACTGTGGGTGTGCAGACTCGAGAGGGGCTCCTGCGTCCCAAGAGCTATAACAAGACAACGAAGGCATAATCAATAATCCGCTGCGGCGTACAGCCCGACCCGTAACTATCTCTCATAATTAGGCTCTTGACGTCACTCAGTCATCACTCTCTAGTCTCTCCCACGGGCTCACAATACCATGAAAACTAGCCCCAAACAATGATATGATGTGCAAATAAATAACAAATGAGAATTGAGATATGATATGAAGTGCATGAACATGACTGAGTACAGAATATCAATAAAATCAGTGAGATGACAGCAAGAAAACGACCACTAGGGGTCCCGACAATATCGGCATAAAGCCCTAGTATGATAACTAGCATGGTTTACAGTCCATTTACTTTATCACATGAAGAAACACATATATCAAAAGATAAAATTTACTAATCGGTGCCATTGAATGAACCAGGTCACAATTCTCACGGTGCACGCCCGCACGCCCGTCACTTGGCATGTGTGTCACCTCAATACCACCATATAGCACATAGTTTGGGGTTTCGAACCCTCAAAACCAAGTTTGGAAGCGTTACTTACCTCAAGCCAAGCCAAACCCTACTCTGCTACGCCTTTGCCTCTGGAATCGGCCTCCAAACGTCTCGAATCTAACCAAAGCAATACAACGCAATCAATATAGGCCAAGGAATCAATTCCAAATGAAAAACTATCAATTCAATCCAAAATCCCGATATTCACCCAAACTCGACCCCCAGGCCCACGTCTCGGAATCCAACAAAAAACACAAAACTAGAAACTTCTTCCACTCACGACTCTATACATACCAAAACTATCAAAATCCGACCTCTAATTGTCCTTCAAATCCTCGATCAAAACTCTCCAAAACTCAAGCCCTAATCCCCTCAATCTCACCCTTAATCACCATTAATTACATGATTAAACCACAGAAAACTACCATAATCACGAGTATTAGGGATTAAATTATTCACCTTAGTGAAAACCCCCTAGAATCCCTCTTCAAATTGCTCCCAAAAGCTCTAAATACGGATAAAAAATAGTGAAGAATGCCCAAAATTCGCGAAGGGGCCTTTTTATATATTTTACCCAGCACTTCCGCAACTGTGGACAATTTCACACACCTGCGGGACCGCACTTGCGGTCCAAACCACTGCATATTCCCCTTTCACTTAAATCCCCTGCTTCTGCACCTGCGCCCCAGGCCTCGCACCTACGGGCTCGTAGATGCAGTCCAACATCCGCTCATGCAGTCCATTTTTGCTTCTGCGGACCTCGCATCTGCGGTCCCCAATCGGCAGGTGCGGAAATAACAGAAGCAGTAGCTTCAGCTGCTCAAATCTATTTCCAACCCTTCCGTTAACCATCTGAATTCATCATGAGACCCTCGAGACCTCAACCAAAAATACCAACAAGTCATATACCACTATTCAAACTTATTAAAACCTTCAGAACACTCCAAACAACTTCAAAACACCAAATCACCCTCGGATTCAAGCCTAAGAACTTCTAAACTTCCGAATTCTGCAAATGATGCTGAAACCTATCAAACCTTTTCCGAATGACCTGAAATTTTGCACACACGTCACGAATGACACTACGGGCCTACTCTAATTTTTATAATTCCATTCCGACCCCAATATCAAAATTTCCACCGCCGACCGGGAAATGCCAAATTTCCAATTTCGCCAATTCAAGCCTAAATCAACCATGGACCTCCAAATCACATTCCGAATGCGCTCCCAAGTCCAAAATCACCTAACAAAATAAACCAAATCATAAAAATTCAAATCCGAGATCGAATACTAAAAAGTCAAAACTTGGTTAAACCTTTCAAATTAAAGCTTCAAGTCGAGGATCATTCTTCCATATCTGTTCCGATTACCCTGGAAACCAAAACCGATGATTTACATAAGTCATAATACATCATACGGGGCTAGTCATGCCCGAGAATTGGTGAGCAAAGTGAAAATGCTTAAAACGATCGGTCGAGTCATTACAATAAGGGTGTTATATTGAGGAGTAATAAGGGTGGACTGGTCTGATCGGGTTGCACACCGCAACATGTGTAATAAGGGTGAATATTTATATTGTTATTGATTATATGGTAGGATCGGGATGCGCGCCGCATTATTTAGTTGTTTGTGTATTCTTCTTCTACTGTGATTTATTTCTGTAGTATTGTAACTCTCTTAAGGATTGGTTATAGATGAGTACTGGCAAGACAATTGGGTTCTGTATTTTTTTTGTACTGCAAGTTACTGTTCCATTTCGTTCCATATTTTTTTTTGGTTTATTATATAGTGTATGCAGGTTATATTGTAAATGCCCCATCGTAGCCTCATTACTACCTCGTCGAGGTTAGGCTCGGCACTTACCAGTACATGGGGTCGGTTGTACTGATACTGCACTCTACACTTTTTGTGCAGATTTCGGAGCTAGTAGTGGCTGATCGAGAAGTTTATTGCAGAGCTAGTTGTGGCGTCCGCAAGCCCTGGCATCCCCTCTTATGTTTCCCTTTTCCTATTTTTTTTTCTTTCGAGACAGATGTAATTTCTTCAGACCAGTATTTGTAGTAATTCATAGGGTGTTCGTGGATTGTGACACCAGTTTCTGGGTGGTAACAGTTTCGATATTGTTAATAGTATGTAGATAACCGGTTAATTATGTACTTCCGCATTTATTTCAGTTTGATTTAGTTTTGTTAAATTTTAAATTATAAAATGTAAAGGAAAAAGGTGATCAAAACTATAACGTTTTCTTGCCTAGCGAGTGCGATGTTAGGCGGCATCAGGGTTCCGACCGTGGAAAATCTGGGTCGTGACACAATGAAGCATTAAATCTGCTCTAGTGTTATTTAACGAACATCCTCCAAATTTTTCATGCGAATATAAAATGTCATTAACCCCCCCACTAGCCATAACCCTTCGTATGTATCAGCTATGTGTCTTAGAGTTTGCCATAAAATTTTCGCGATGATAGAACGTTGCTTGCATATATAGCCGTAAATAAAAAGGGAGTACCATATGGATATACTTGTTTCAAGCAGTTGATTTTCTGGCTGGTGATAACAATTTCAATTACTTGAACTACATGATCATTCTAAAGCGCCACAATGCCTCATACCTGGCCTTTAGCGGGTGCTCGAGAGAGATTAGAAAAAGCAAAATCTTCCTTAAGAGAGTAGTGGTCCTTTATGTGTGTTTCCACAAGTACTACTAAAGGTGGTTGGAAATAATTGAGCATAGAACGAAAGGTCCTTCTAAAATCCGATGACTGTGCACCCCTACAATTCCATATTACAAAATTCATGGACCTAATTCGTTGAGGTGGGTGCGGTGGAGGTGTGGTTTGCTCCACCTGAGCTTGATTATCCTGGGTCGCCTATTGAGACGAACCCCTGAGAGTGGGTGTAATTACCATTGGTGGACAATTGAGCAGAATTTTTTTTCGTATTGTTCCTTGAGGACGGAGATATGAAAGGCTCCTAGCCATACTAGTTCCTTATGAGTTTCCCTCATTTCTTCCATGATTGTTTCTATTTCCTGAGGGGTTAGTATTTTTGTTCTTCTGGAGTTGGTGGTTGGGGACTCATTGAGGTGGAGGGTGTTAGTGACTCGAAGGGGCTCATTGGAGATAGTGGCATTGTGTGCAGCCAAGGGATTTGAGACTGGGCTTGCGGGTAGAATGGGAGATCCGGATAGGGATTGTAGTGTTTGTGGTATTGAGGGAATGGGTTCCACCATAAGTTGGTGGTTTGTATTGGCATGGTCGTGCAGTTGTACTGGCCGTAAAAGGTCATTGTCGATGTCATGCCCTCTGTGACTATATGTGCTAGGTCTTGAGAATTTTGGAGACGTACTATGATCTCTTGGTTGTTGACAATCATGGAGAAAGTCAGTGCATGGCTTTGGATTTCCATCTCCAACCATGATTGAAGAGGTTGGGAGCTTGTGATGTGTAGATTACTGAGTAAGTGGTTGGAGAGGGTGTTGTGTGGCATAGTTTCTGGGCTGAGGAAGTGGATGTTGAGAGGCCTGAATGGCATGAAGGAGGGTCGTTGATGTTGGGTTCTCAGTGAAAAGGTTAGAGTGGAACGTATGTGCATGGTTATAAGTTATTTGAGGTGTGGAGGTATTAGCATTAATTTGTGGGGGAAGTGAAGTTGGTAATGATTGAGGGTATTAGTATTATTGGTGGATTGGTTGGTTGAGGCGGTGGTACTTGAGTGAGTAGGGAGGTTTCGTGTGGATTGGGTTGCTCATGTGGGCTGGAATGTGTAGGAGTGGTGCATGGAGAGCTGATTGGCTTTGTGTTGTGGTGAATTGGTCTGAAGAAGATTGTGGAGGGTTCATGATGGTCAATTGTAGTATGGTGTGGGCTTGGAGTATAAATTTTTGATTGCATGGTAGTTATTTCCTGATTGGGCGTGTGGGGTGGTGAATCTAACATGGCAGTGGTATCAGCTGGATGAGTGGCAATATGGTTACTATTCACCCTAGGATGGAGTGAAGTAGGGTAATTATCATAGTTGTTTTCTAGATGTGGGTCAGTTTGTGGTATTGGCATTTGGGTGGACCCGTTCGTAGTATCCATATTTTGTAATTGGGCCACTATTTCCCTTATTGGGTTGGTGGAGTCTACTAGGTTAGAGTTTATCTTTTGAGCTACCTTTTCATTAGGGTTAGTTAATGAGTCAAAGTTATTTTTTATTTCCAAATTGTTGCTAGGTAGATTATTAGGTCTAACCTTAATTAATTTAACCGTAGTAGAAAGTGAGGAATGTGTACCTTTTCCATGGTCGGTTGGCTGATTCGTAGAGGTTGAAGCTTGAACTGTAGTGTTGTGAGTTGCTTCATGTTGACGAAGTGTAGATTTTGGTCGCTTTTTTGGAAAAGTGGTCGTCTTCCATTCTGAATGTAGTTGTTATAGATCATTTGTGTCTCGTTCATCAGTAGACGGAATGGCGGTTAGTGTTGTGGCATTGGTGGCATGGTGAGTTTCATGAGACAAAGTAGCGTAGCATGGCCAAGTTTACCACATCGGATGCATAGTATATTAAGACCTTGATAAAGGATTTGTTGGCGGTGATTCCCTATAAAGACATGAGACTTGAGTGGTTGTTCAAGAGGAACCTCAATACATTTTCGAGCATATCTTCCTCGTGATGTCGATGACGTGGATGCATCAATTTTGAATAGCGTGTCCAGTTTATTTCCAACTTGGTATAATATATGAGTATCATAGAATTCAGTGGGTAGTTCTGGTAGCCTAAACCAAATAGCCATATAGGTAAGTTTGGAGTTTGATGCTAGAAACTTAGGTTCACATCTTCTAACTGATAGGAAATGGCCTAACACAAAGCATGGCCCCTCATGGAGAGCTTTTGTCATATTTTCTTCTCTTTGGTATTTGATGAGGAAGAAGTCGTTACCTAAATCAATGAGGGCCAGAGATTCGGTTGGTTTTCATAATTGTTGTAATTTTTGCTTGAGGGTTAAGTGCCCCACTTTTCTGCCAAAAACCTTAATTATTATGGAGTATTTCCAAGAGGAGTAGAGTCTTGTTTTTTCTTTTGTGGAGAGTGGTATGAAGTTATCTGGATTATTGGTTGCTAGTGTTTCTTCCGACATGTCAATATGGTATTGGGTATCAGTGATTGTTGGAGTTGAGGCATCATTACTGTGAAGTAAGGTTTGGAGGATAGAAGGTTTTTATTGAGTGTTGATTGGTTCGTCAATATTTATGGAGTGTAAGTCAGGTGGATCAGTGTTGGGAATTGAAGGAGTGTTGGTCATTTTGTGATTGATTACGGTGAGGAGAAAGAAAGGAAGGAGTAAAGTCTAGCGAGGACTGAGGAGTGAATTTTTTTGTCTCAACATTCTCTTTCTTTTTATTCAAACTTGTTACCTCATACTAACTCCATTTTAATTTATGTAAACATATTTAGTTGTTTTAGAAAAAAGAAAAAAATACTTTTAGAATTTCTGATCATAAATAAGTCATAATATTTATATAGCTATAATTCTTTTGAAACTTATTGTATTAAACATAATAATATATTTATATGACTATAAAAATTTCTCATTAAAGATAAAGTTAATAATTTAAGTTAATTTTTTTTAATGGGTTTCTTTTTAAAAGGACCAACCAAAAAAGATTTACATAAATTAGGAACGAAAACATTGCATAAATATCGATCAACTTAAACTCTATCTTTTTGGTTATTAATCAAATATTTTAATGTACAAAAGTCATTTTAATATAATTTTTGGCGACCCTCTGTTCAGCGTGGGGAAAAGAAAGATGAGTAACAAATACTCCATCATTCCAATAACAGGGTGAGAATTATATATGTCCAGTTGTTGGTATTATATTTGTATTGATTAAATTTTTTCAATTAAATTTATTTACTTAAATGAGATATAAAACGTGTTATAAACTATAGTAAATGTTTCCAATAAAATAATTTTAAGCTATTTGGAACATCATAGTTTTAAAAAAAATTGCTTGATTCTTAAGTGCAATAGGTTCCTTTTCTCATCATACTCCTTTTTTTTTTGGGGTGAGGTACCTGTTTGGGAAGAACATTTTATAGTCGAATTTGAACTTGTGAAGTTGGAGATATCGTACCATACAAATTTGAGATTGATTAGCATTTACCATCAAAATTTGAACTTTTCAAATAGAAATGGTTGCTGAAGAGAAATGTATTGAATTTTATAAAATGGTATTCTTATTTGATTGAGATTTTTTATTAAAGCATAACATTATTTAAAAAATAATAATAATAAGTTTATCAAGAAATTTGTCATAAGAGCTTATGAAGAATTATATTTTTTGTTCTTATATTTCTTTTCTCGTTGACATGAAGGGCAAGCGCACATGTCATTCTCAGGGATAATATTTAGAGATTAGTCAATACTTATTTTTGTCCTGAATTTTAAACTAAAATCTTAATTTCATAACAACTCAAGATATTTTTATCCTGAACTGGCTAATTTGTAAATAGCAGCCTTTTAGAGTGGTCACCTGGTGTCATTCCTACTAGCATGAATTGATTTAAGAGAAACTACCAGCTATGTCCATTTATAAGTAGCTCATTACAAAAATTGATCAATTCATAAAATATTACTAATAATAGCCAAATATTACTAATATTAGCCAATTGGCTATTTGTAGCAAAAAAGGTCAAAAATTTTCTTTCTTTTGAGTAGGCGTTATTAGAATATATTGAGTACATCGTAAGGAGCTTGGATCTCAGTTTTGGGATGATTTGGTGAAGTTTTGAGGTGGTTTGAATTGAAAATTCGAAGTAAAAACTGAACATAAAAAAAATGATATGTGTATCTCACCGTGTATCAATAAGCTGGATTATAGAGCTCCTACGTATACACTTCCAGCATAATATGTTAGAACTCCAGCACATTATGAAATTTCAGCATATTATGCTAGAATTTTTTTGAATTTTTAAGGTTGTTTTTGTTCAAATTTAAAAAAGAAAAATTCAATTACTTTAAAATTGTTGCTAATTTTCAATGGACAGTTAAATGAAGTTATTTCAAATGTTTGGGCTTATTGTTGTTGTTATATTTCTTTTTACGTTTCCCTCAATAAAATGCACTTACCATCTCATGTTTACGTGGAGAAATCAGATTTACAACTGGTAATTAAAAATAGCCACAGTTTTAAAAGCAACTAAAATTTAGCCACTTTTTCATGTAAAGATATAATCTGAACAAAAATACCTTTAAAAATTCGGAATAATTCCAGCATAATATGCTGGAGTTCGAATTTTTTTACAAATGAGATTCTAGTATAAAATGCTGGAATTTCATAATGTGTTGGAGTTCCAACATAATACGCGGCAAGTTTAAATGGAAGAACTCCATAATCCACCATATTATGCTAGATTTTTTCATGCTGGAGTTCCAACATAATATGCAGAAAGTTATATGCATGAGCTCCATAATCCAGCATATTATGCTGGAACTTTTCGTGTTTCAGCAAAATAGTGACTATTTTTAAATAACTTTATAAATACTAGCTATTTTTCGATTATCAATCTGAAAACGTGCTGGGTCGTGCTATTTTCACGGTTTATGTGCTACTCTAGTAATTCTCCAAACTAATTTACAATCCACTTTACTATCCAGTAGGACTATTATTTTTTAGTTTATTCTCCAAACTAATTTCCAAGACTTGAATAAACTATAAACGGAAAAGGTCCAATAATATCCCTGAACTATAGTATATAACTTACTTTTGTCCTCCGTTAGTAAACTGTGCCAGAAATTCCCCTCCAGTTAGCAAAATGGGCCACTTATGCCCTTCAACCAAACGGCCCTCCACTCAAGCCTTCATATCAGCTTTTATAGCTTACATGGCATCCACAAAAGTTGTGACATGGCATCCACAGTTGTCTCTTCTTAACTGGTTTGTTCCTGTTAGCAGACCACAAGCATATCTTGGACCAAAGTAAGCAGTAGCTAAATCAGTGAAAGCATAACAACAGCACTGTTGTGCCATAACAACGAGTGCGGAACCAAAATATGGTTTATTTTTACTAAAAATACTCAAATAAGTGTAAAAATAAAAAAGTTACCAAAGTATATATAACGCCACTAATAGTGGCGATATACAGTAACGGTACAGTTATACTGACAAACTTACATAGCGCCATTAATAGTGGCGCTATATGCCTTATTACCTGACCCCACCAATAATGTCTGGGTTCAATAATTTAAATGCGTATAAAGCCACTTTTTGTGGCGCTATATACAAAAAAAAAAAAAAACCCAGCTAGCCATTTTCTATATAAACATCGTAGAATCGCCACAACTTCATTCAAAAAAATTTTTTAACTCTTGTTGGTTTCTATTGTTGTTAAATTCTCCAGCATTTTTTCATTATGTCTGAAGAACGTAGAATAAGAGTATCATTATATTGGGGGGGGTGAGGTTGTGATGGAGAATAACTCTGTGGGCTACAGTTTACCTGCTAAGTGTAATGTTAAATTGCCACTTTCAATTGAGTACGAAACATTGATATCATTGTTATGCAAAAAAATGAGTGTGAGAAAACGTTCAGTAATACTCAAAGTAACCGGAAGATATCCGTATTCCGTTACGCCGCAAGGGGTTGCTTTTTACTCAGAGTTTAACATCGACGATGATGACACTTTGAGTGATTTCTTGAGGACTCCGGACGAATGCCGGGAATTTCTTGTAATCACAATGTTGGAGATGTACGTGAAGGTCGAAGACGTTCCAAAAAATGAGGTTGTGCGTAGTAGAGATAACCCCCAGTCATCGGGTGGTTATTCTGGATCAGTTTTTGCCGGACATGTTCCAGATGAAAGAATTTTTCTTGATTTAAATTTATCACCGTCGGCGAATGAGCAGCGAGAAAATAATTTATACCCTGCTTTCCATAATTCACAAGAAGAGTGGTAAACTTCAATTTTCATTTGTGTTAATTATGTATATTTTTGCGTATTGAATTAATTTTAACGCTCATTTATTTAATAGGGGGTACCGGCCGGATATGAATTTTACAAGTGGCCCATCCGGTAGTCATCACCTAACTGAAAACGTCCATCATGGAATGTCATCACATTACAACTTGTAAGTGAAAAGCTACAGCCATATATAAAGCATTTATTAATTTAGTAGCTTATATTTTTGTTGAAATGTGCAGTGAAAACGAGCAAGTTGAACTACCCGTACTCACTCAATTGCCCGAAAACGACGTATTACATCAGGATCTGGCAGATGAACAGAGTGAGGAAGAGAACAGCGATTACGATAACAATGTCGATGAATCGGGAGACGAGACATCATTTGCTCGTGAGGATGGTGATGAAGAGGACGAGGAGGAAGGACCGGATTTGAAGAGAGCCCCCATAGACGAAAAGTGAACGAGTCTGAAGTGCCGTTTCATTCAAGGGAGATTCCTTATATTGATAACTTGCCAGCCGTGCCGGATGTGGAAGCTCTCACAAGGAATTTTGATGAAATCCGGACAGCAATGTGGGATGAGTCTAGACCAACGGTGCTTGCAAAGGGGATGTTTTTTCCTGATAAAGCACGCGTAAGCAGGACTTGTAAAATGCACAATGATAAAGAGTGTCGTGAGATGCAGGTATCGGAGTCAAGTCCGACGGTATACAAGGCTATTTGCCGCAGGTGGTTTTGGCCATGTAATTGGATGTTGCGTGCGTCGAAGAAGAAAACAGGTATGTGGAAAGTGGGTAAATACATTCCCACCCACACATGCGAAATGGACATTTTCAACGGGAATCACTTCAACTTGGATATTGACTTGATATCTCTTGTACTTATTCCGCACATCGAAGCGTCCATAAGGTATAAAATCAAAGAGTGCATTACAGCAGTCTACCAGGAATATGGCCACACAATTACTAAAATAAAGGCATATCTTGGGCGCAAAAGAGCGTTTGAAATAGTCTATGGTAACTGGGATAAGTCATTTGCAGATCTGCCTAGCTACATGGTTGCACTGCAGCACTTTAACCCCGGAACAGTTATTGAATGGAAGCTTGAGCGGAGTCCGGGTAAACCAGAATATATATTCAATTACATGTTCTGGGCGTTTAAGCCAGCAATTGATGGTTTTCCGTATTGCCGGCCCGTAATATCCATAGACGGAACTCATGTCTATGGAAAGTACGATATCAAGCTATTGATAGTCGTGGCTGTGGATGCTAATGGACAAATATTTCCTCTAGCCTTTGCTATTTGTGCAAATGAAAGCACAGAGACGTGGACAATGTTTTTGAACCACTTGAAAGAGCACGTTGTCAAACATCGTTCAGGTATTTGTCTAATATCTGATCGGCACGGGGGTATATTAAGTTTTGTGGAGAGCTTTCCTGCCTGGCAAGAACCTTATGCATACCACCGTTACTGTGTGAGGCACTTTAAGGCCAATTTCAAGAAGGCACATCCCAAAAAGATCTACATGATTTGATGTGGATGGCAGCAACAGACCACCAACAACATAAATTCCGGAGGCATATGGACTCTATCAGGCAAGAAGACGATACAGCATATCGTTGGTTAATGCGACATGATCCTGAAAAGTGGACGTTGCATGCAGATGGTGGCAGACGCTGGGGAATTCTTACTACAAACGTGTCAGAATCCTTCAACGGGTCATTAAAGTCGGCAAGAGGATTGCCCGTCACAGCCATGGTGCGTATGTCGTTTAAGCAGATGGCGGAGAGGTTTGTACAATGGTCTGCAGCTGCAACGGAATTGATGGAAAGGGGTGTTGAATTTATGCCAGTGCCTATGAAGAGATTAGAGAAATACAGACGGCGAGCACATTGGCATTCCTTTTTGCAATATGATAACGAACGAGGTATTTTTGAAGTTCGCACCGCTATCCATAATAATCGGGGTAATAATGTACATACTGTAAATGAATCCACAAGGTTATGCTCATGTGGGAAATGGTCAATCTACCACATGCCTTGTTCACATGCCATCAAGTGTTTTCAACGTGTTGGTTATGCGGAGACCAACTATATTGATCAACAATATAGTGTTTCCAAATACCTAAACACATATAGTGGTCAGTTGCAACCAGTGGGTTCTGAGCATTACTGGCCCCCAGAACCATTTAAAATGGTGTGTAACAAGTCCTATTTGCGTAAAAGACAGGTGCAGAAGAGAACGCGTATACGGAACCAAATGGATGTTAGTGATATCGTATATGCACGCAAATGTGGTATATGCTCGCAAACAGGCCACGACCGTAGAAAATGTCCTTTGGGTGGCAACAATAATCAAGCTCAGGGCGGGTGTTCTTCTATTGTACCTAACTACCCATGAGTTCATGTTGTAATAATTAGTTGTTATGTATACGATTTAAGTATTTATGAAATAATATTTTCTTGTTTGTTAATTATGATTTGTACTTTCCCTTTTTACCTATTTAAATAATAATTTAATATAATTATCGGTATATTTATTATGTGTGTTGTCGTGTCGCTATGACGATATTTAATACACAAAATATACATATGGCGCTATGTGTGTCTTGTCTTGTCGAACTGAAAAAGCTGAAAACATCATGATATGGCGCCATTAGATATGTGTGACCGACTGACATAAAGTCGTCTCGTCAACATCATGATATGGCGCTATCTAATATATGGCGCTATATGTGTCTTGTTTAGCCTATAAATAATGGGGTCATTGTAGTTATTTTGTGTGCTAAAAATTTCCCCCAAGAAATATTTCATTAAAAGTAAGTAAGGTTTTTATTATAAGCAAATAGTTCACAAATGGCTCAACCTGGTCGTCCACCAATTTGCTTATGTGGAAAACCATGCATGATGGATTGTGGGTGGGAAGGTGCTAACGTTGGATGCCGCTATTGGTGTTGTATGAACAAGTTGTACAAGCAACCCGACGAACCTACTTGTGAATTTGATGAATGGGCTGAGGAACCATGTTATCAGGAAAGCTACAGGGATAGATTACAGGAATTTCATAATATGTTGTTATACCAGCATAGAATACAAAAGGAGGGAGATAAAATTATTACAGAAATGAGGGAGAAACTGAAGGAGGTGGAAGATAAAAAATGGAGAGCAGAATGGAATTGTGAAGCACACAAGGAACGCAATGAAAAATATAAACGGGAACTTGCGGAGGTGAAGGCGAGAGTGAAAGAGTTAGAAGAAGAAAAAGAACAAATGGAAGAACGATTTAAGTGGTTGGAGCGAAGAATAAATGACAACTGAGGATGGAGCATTGACGTGTATGTGTTTAGTGTCATTTTCATATGTCATGTATTTTTATTATGTTGGCCTGTTATGTTTGTGTTTGTGTTGTAGTAATGTTTTCCTTGTTTGTTGTACTAAATTTTATTTTAATTTAAGTGGAAGTTAAGTTTAAGTTGTTGTGTTACTATACCAAAAACTATAAAACGAAATGAGAACTAAAAAAAAGTAACTGTCATATTCGACTAAATATTGTTGTTAATGTACAAAAAAAAATTATTTACACCAAAAAAACAAAAATATGGAAGACTGAATCAATGTATCCCGCATCCGATGTGTCTCAAAGTAGCCGGCCAATGCTAATGATCCTATATAATCCCATCTCTTCTAGGTGATGGACCACATGGGGATGTAGAACGCGGGGAGAAGTCAAAAACTCCCACAATAAATCCACTCTCCTGTCCCGAAAAGTCTGCGTAAGCAACTCCCCCCCCCCCCCATATATGCTCGGATCTATGCTGGGGCTGTAGGGGTAGTAGCTCCGACGTCCGAGGGCCGGGATGTATAGGTGCATCCATATCGTCAACTGCAAATTCATAATTTTTAATAACTATCATTAAAATTTATGTGTGTTTTTTATAATTTAAATTTATATTTTTTAACAACTTAATTGTAAAAATTATATACATACTTATGGGTTTCGTGCCTAGTGGTACCAAACTATCATTAATAATTTTATGTTTTTTTAATAATTTTTATTCATATTTTTTAATAATTTAATTGTAAAAATTATATATATATATATATATATATATATATATATATATATAATTTTTATAATTATGGGTTTCGTGCTAGATTTTCTGAAGCTCAGTGGTACCAAACTATCATTAATAATTTTATATTTTTTTAATAATTTTTATTCATATTTATTTAATAACTAAATTGTAAAAATAATATATATATATATATATATATTATAATTATGGGTTTCGTGCTAGATTTTCTGAGGCCCAGTAGTACCAAACTATCATTAATAATTTTATGTTTTTTTATAATTTTTATTCATATTTTTTAATAACTTAATTGTAAAAATTATATATATATATATATATAACTTAATTGTAAAAATTATATATATATATATATAATTTTTATAATTATGGGTTTCGTGCTAGATTTTCTGAAGCTCAGTGGTACCAAACTATCATTAATAATTTTATGTTTTTTTAATAATTTTTATTCATATTTATTTAATAACTAAATTGTAAAAATAATATATATATTATAATTATGGGTTTCGTGCTAGATTTTCTGAGGCCCAGTAGTACCAAACTATCATTAATAATTTTATGTTTTTTTATAATTTTTATTCATATTTTTTAATAAATTAATTGTAAGAATTATATATATATAATTATGGGTTTCGTGCTAGAATATAAGATAATTATATATAATTATGGGTTTCGTGCTAGAATATAAGATAATTAAACAATTACTACACAATACTACGCTACAAGGCTCTACATTTTACTACGCTAAAGGGGTCTACGTTTTACTACGCTAAAAAGGTCTACGTTTTACTACGCTAAAAAAGTATACATTTTACTACGCTAAAAATAATCTAAACTAAACGGCATAAAAACACATAAATATACATGAGGATATTAACAAACACATTTTTTAGACTAATTTACATATTTTTATACAACACTAAAATTAAATCCGGATAAAATTTAACATGCTAGTTTCGGAAAAAATAAACACAAACCGAAATAGAACACATACAAATCAAGTAATATGCATTGTTATAAAAGTTTCAACTTAAAATAAATCGAAATACCTCGATTTAGAATTTTCGAAATGTAGATAGATCGAAATTTTGACTCCGGAAGAGTGAATCCACAATAACACGAAGCTCTACTCGACAGTGGGACCACAAATATTAAAATTTTATGTGACGGGGGGACCCAAAATTTTTTTTTTTTTTAAAAAATGGGGGCAGAATCGGTGGTGGTGGGGGGGGGGGGCAGAAATGAAAATGACGGAGATGGAACGAAGAAGAAGAAGAAGATGGGGGATTTGTATTAAGGGGTATAGCGCCACTATTAATGGCGCTATGTCTTCAGGTATAAGACATATAGCGCCACTATTAATGGCGCTATGTAAGTTTGTCAGTATAACGCCACTAATAGTGGCGCTATACAGTAACGGTACAGTTAACGTTACTGTATAGCGCCACTATTAGTGGCGTTATATATACTTTGGTAACTTTTTTTTTTACACTTATTTGAGTATTTTTAGTAAAAATTAACAATATTTTGGTTCCGCACTCCCACAACAACAGCACTGCTGTGTAACGACCTGAACAAAAACAGCTGCAACTATACAAACACTGTCAAAACAGTTGCAACGAAACAGCACAGCTGTAATATTAGTTTTACGGTACAAACCAAAACATCAAAACAAAAGGGTTTTGTGAGTTCCCAGATTTGCAACTACATCCAATAACCAAGATTCCTAGATTTCTAGAAATGTGGATGCCATGTCCTGTTTGAGTGACGAGAGGAGAATGGTCAAAATTTGAGCGACGAGGAGAAAGGAAGGCTAGCTATCAAGGTTCGGTATCTGAAGAAATTTAGTAGATAGGAAGAGAAAAAAAGACTCCTAGAAATGGTCATATAGATTTGATCAGGTAACCATTGCAGGATAGGTGATTATTTATGAGTTCAGTAACCACTCTTACCTTACTTTGGTCCAAGATATGCTTGTGGTCTGCTAACAAGAACAAACCAGTTAAGAAGAGACAACTGTGGATGCCATGTCACAATTTATGTGGATGCCATGTAAGCTATAAAAGCTGATATGAAGGCTTGAGTGGAGGGCCGTTTGGTTGAAGGGCGATATGCGGAGCTGTTATCCCTATCTTTTCCTAGCCAGTTTACTAACGGAGTACAAAGTGAACTATATACCATAGTTTAGGTATATTATTAAACCTTTTCCTAACTATAAATGACCAAAATTCTGAGTTGTGACACGACTCAAAGCTTCCTTCTTCGTAAAAGCCATAACATTAGCCAAATTATTTGCGCTTCAATCCTAAATTAATTCGAACTGGTTATATGAATCATCTGTACTTGCTCCGTTCTATTCGATTAACTTTTCAGTATCTGCCAGTCTATATAAGATTCCAAAGTTCACCCTGTAGACGCCTTCGCCAAACCACAGAACTTCGTCCACATTTGCACAACCCTGCAGTTCCAACCATTGAACCCGCGAGTGTTACTTGTCAATCTGATGCCAATGCAGATCAATTGTTCGATGAATTGCCTAAATGTGATGCAGTATCTGCTACAGCTTTGGTTGTCCGTTTTGCTAAATTGAATCAACACAAGAAAGCAATAACATTCTTCTCAAGAATGTTTGAGTTTTATATTAGACCCAATGAGTTCACTTTAGGCACTGTAATTCACTCCTCTGTTGTTCTGAAAGACCTTAATTCAGGAAAGCAAATTCATGCCATTTCCATAAAATTTGGCCTTCACTCAAATGTTTACGTGGGTAGTGCACTTTTGGATCTTTATGTAAAGCTAAGCAGCATTGAGGAAGCTCAGCTTGTTTTTCAGGATACCCACAAACCAAATGTGGTTTCTTACACCACTTTAATATGTGGGTATCTCAAAAAAGAGAAGTTTAATGAAGCTATTGAAATCTTTAGGACAATCCCAGAAAGAAATGTTGTTTCTTGGAATGCTATGATTAGTGGGTATAGCCAGAGAGGACGTAACGAAGAGGCTGTTAATCTTTTCGTTGAGATGTTGAGACAACGTGTTGTACCTGATCAATCGACGTTCCCTTCTTTGTTCAGTGCAGCTGCCAATATTGCAGCATTGGGAAGGGGAAAGAGTTTCCATGCTTGTGCGGTGAAATTCTTGGGCGGACTTGGTTTGTTTATAGGCAATTCTCTTGTTAGCTTTTATGCGAAATGTGGGAGCTTAGAGGATAGTTTTCGGGTTTTCAATAGACTTCCTGAAAGAAATGTTGTAACTTGGAATGCTCTAATATGTGCTCATGCTCAAAATGGGAGAGGGAAAGTAGCAATTGAATTGTTCCAGAAAATGAAAGACATGGGAATTAAGCCAAATAGTGTCACTCTTCTTGGTTTGTTATTAGCATGTAGTCACGTTGGTCTTGTTGATGAGGCTTATTCATATTTCGAGCAGGCAAGAATTCAGGATGCTAGTTTGCTGAAATCTGAACACTATGCATGTATGGTTGATATATTATCGCGTTCAGGGAGGTTTCAACAAGCTGAGAAGTTTATTCATGAGTTGCCGTTTGATCCAGGTATCGGCTTTTGGAAGGCATTGTTGGGAGGCTGCCAGATTCACTCGAATACAAAGCTAGGGGAATATGCTGCCCAAAAGGTATTGGCTTTAGAGCCCAGAGATGTGTCATCATACGTGATGCTTTCAAACGCACATTCTGCTGCTGGAAGATGGCAGAGCGTGTCAGTCGTAAGGAATGAAATGAAGGTAAAAGGACTGAAGACAGTCCCTGGGTGTAGTTGGGTTGAAATTAAATGCAAAATTCATGTATTTGTTACTGGAGACAACAGATATACCCGCAAGCCTGAGATTTATGAACTACTGGATTACTTTCTTATGCATGCAATGAAGAGCCAAGAAACTGATTTTTTTCACGAATCTTGATACACGGCTTCACAGGTATCAGTGAACTGTAAAGATACAAAGAACGCGGAGAAGACTCCCGTTCTTGTCTAGTTTGTGTTGTACTGCAGCACTGGTATCAATGCTCCAGTCCTGTGAAAAATGTTATCACCTGTAGCCAATCTAATATGCTCAAATGATGCAGTTAGATTCATTTTACTCATATAGTGTGGCAGCAATAAAGGTCAAAACTCTGACTCAAAGGAAATTGCAAAGTGCTGACAGCTGATGCGATCAAATATACCAAAACCAGCCAAAAGAGCTAGAGTGAAGCTTTGCAGATAATGCTAATGTATGAGGAATGAGGATATCCAAGTAATCTGAAAGCCTCCAAGCATGTCTAGCAACCGAGTATGTAGTCACGGATGAGCAAAGATATTCTTAACATCACTGCTTTGCTGCTTCCGAAGCACGAGGATTGAGATCAATGCTCATTAAAGCAATCCTGTACAAGGTTTGTCACTGAAACGTCGTTACAAAATTGATGGTTAAATGGCACTTCGACAGTGGTATACTCGTGATCCCACTATGCAGATTATATCGTAGTCTTACAAAAGCTTATATGCTAGTTGAACCAATAATATGATATGTCAAGGAAATGCGCATAATGTTGCAGAAACAATGATATGATCTGCCAGGGAAATGAGCACAGTGATACAGCAACTACTCGACTACTCGTAAGAACCATATAAACACAAAAAGGTTATCAGGAACTTTAGTGTGTTAATTTTGAATCTATTCCGTGACCATGTAATTTAAAACCAAAAGGAAACAGATGAAACTGAGTTTTTTATATCGTTGACAATGGGTAATGCGAAAAAGGAATCGATAAACACCTGATAATCAATATACTAAAGTTCCTGCTAATTATTCGTGATTTGCCCTTCGATCCTGGTATAGCTTTTGGAATTCATTGTTTGGAGGCTGCCAGATTCACTCGAATATAAAGCTAGAGGAATATGCTGCCCAAAAGCTATTGGCTTTCGAGCCCAGAGATGTGTCGTCATGTGTGATGCTTTCAAATGCACATTTTGCTGCTGGAAGATGGCAGTGTGTGTCAATTTTAAAGAATGAAATGAGGAAAAAAGATTGAAGAGGGTACCCGAGTGTATTTGGATTGAAATCAAATGCAAAATCCATGTACATTTGTTACTGGAGACAAAGAGACATGCCCTTAAGCCTGAGATTTATGAACTACTGGGATACTTTCTTGAGCATGCAAAAATGAAGAGCCAAGAAACTGATTTTCAAGAATTATGAAAGACAGCTGCTCCACGCTTCAATGTCCCACTGACACGACACGAAATGATGCTGAGAAAACAAAGGTATCGTCGTTGTCTCCCCCTTGTAATTCTTGATGTGCTGAAGCAGAGGTATAAATGAACTGTAAAGTTACGAAGAAGTTCAAAACTGGACCAAGTCAAGTTTATTGCAAGTGAAGTAAAGATGATATAATAGGCTCAAATAACCACACCATCACTTATCAAACGACTTCTTAAAGTTACTTGTTTGTTCAATTCCAAACAACCCCTTAAAGTTACTTGTTTGTTCAATTCAAATCATGTGGATTGATTTCACTATCCATCAAGGAATTATGAGCAGGTTCATCATTAAAACATTTTTACAAGTTGATGGTTAAATGACACTCGACGGTGTTATAAGTTATAATCCGTGATCCCGCTCGTCAAGGATATGAGCATAATGACGCGGAAACTACTCGTAAGAACCATATAAACAATAAAAAGTACCATATAATTTCTGGTATAAATATAAAAAGAAAAGAACAGAGGAATCCTCTTGAACACCTGATAACGAATAAAACTTAAACTAAAGCAAAGCTCACATTCATTTCATTGGATCTGCAAGCTTAGGATTCTTGACCCCCTCCGCCTCTAAGGGTTTAGGAACACAGCTAAGGACTCAGAGAATTTCGAGAAAGAAAAACTGCAGCATAAAAGTTGATTTCTCTTATACGGAACAAAACATGTCTCCAAAACACAAAATTCAAAATGAAAAATAGAAGGCACTTCCATTCAAGTGTATCTAAAAACTCAATCCAAGATTTTAAATTCTCGTAAAATTCTAAACAGGTAACTACTAGTTTAGATGATTCCAATTTTGTTGGCAACGTCCAATGCATCGTAGTCAGGAGTCAACCTCACATATGCTTTCTTAGTCCCATCAGGCCTGAAAAGGAACAAAAGGAAGCAGCTTAGCAAGGAATCAACATGACAATATATATGGAACACCAGAAACAGTTGAAAGAAACATAATGTCCTTGGGCAGTTCTGACATACTACCATCAATTTACATGAGGCCACCCAATTTTTATATGAAATTATACTTGCATACACCATCGCAGTTTATCTTTTTAGGCCTGCTATGGAAAGAAGAGAAACACAACACGAAACTTACCTAATCAAGGTATTGACTTTCTTTGTCTGGATGTCATACATCTTCTTCACGGCATCCTTAATCTTCCTTTTATCAGCCTTGATGTCCACGATGAAAACAAGGGTATTGTTGTCCTCAATCTTCTTCATTGCAGACTCGGTGGTGAGGGGATACTTTAGAATTCCGTACTGATCAAGTTTGTTCCTTCCAGGTGCACTGATACGAGGGTACTTGGGGTTTCTATCCTTCTTCAAAGTCTTGGGTCGGTGGAATGTAACTTTTGTCCTTATCTTTTGTGACTTCTTCTTGAAGGTTGATCCTGACTTGACGGCCTTGGCAACCTTAGCTGCCTGTGCCTTGGGATCAGATTTTTTGGACGGATCAGCTGCAAGTGCAGTTTGAAATTCGAGTTAGTAACAGCTTCAACTAGCATGAAATATGCTGCTTTAATATCGTAAGTTGATCTGTAAAGCCAGATACAAAATCAGCATCCACTTTCAAAGATACTAACAATTTCTTTTACCACAGTAACTTATTTATTGACCCATACAATTATCCACACTCCCTCTCTAATGCTCAATTCTTTATCCTAGACTAACATCTACCTCCTGCATTGTCTTTAGGTAGCAGGATGTTAGAAGATCTTCCAAATTAGAATACATGAACGCTATATAATTGATTAGAATATTTTAATGCTTTATAATATATTGTATTATGCAGGACAAAAAATAATAATTATGTCCAATCAAAGGTCTCTCAAGAGAAAAAAAAAGGAATTCTCAAAATTATAAAACTATCTACATCGCAACTGCTCTCCCATTTATCAAGACTCTGAAGCGTATTAATGTTCCGGTTGCCAAAGACAACAATAAAGTCACTTGTTCTAATAGTTTCTAGAAATTCCTGAAATGCCAAAATTTATACCAGCGCCCTACTTTTGCCTATTAACCTGACCCCAATTAATCAAGCTTATTGCAACGCCAACTAATAATCCTCCAGTTGTTTCTAAAACTAATGACTCATGACTGGTATTTTAATGATTTCAATAAAATGAAGCAAAAACCACATGAAATAAGACTACTCAACAAAATAACTGAACTCCACTTTCCACCCCCACACCAAAAACAATAAAAACCGTAGAGATTCAAACAATCTTCAACCGAGCATCATGTTATTACATTACTATTAGCCTCACAACATTGAATCTACTAACAACTACCCCATAACAAACGAGTAACAAGTTGGGTTCAGCTATATGAATCCTCATTACATTCATATCCTTACCGGAAATAATAACAAAAATACTGAAATCTTCTTCCAAAAGCTTGTCAACGCCAATAATAACACAAAGAATAGCACAAATTATAGCAAAGTCCAATAATTAGTTATATTCTCACACACAAAAAAGGCAACAAGAATCCACATTTCCAACAACATAACAAGCATATCCTTCACATGTTTTCTTAAATAAACTCAAATTACAGCAAAAATGAGCCCCGATAAAATAAATCAAATGGAAAAAAATAGTGTCAGAAGTGTACCTTTAGCTGGAGCCATTTGGTTAGGTACAGTCTGAAACCCTACGATAAATCTACCAGCTTACCTACAAATAAATAAATTAAAAACGACTGTAAGATTTAGGGTTAGAATGAAGATAGAAATTAGGGTTTGATTGAGGAATACAGAGGAGTGAGTACCTGAGAGAAGCTGCTCTGCCGATTAGGGTTTTACGAAGAGAAGCAGCATGCTTTATTTATAGTAGGGCTCAGCTATCGAAAATGTTACAAGCCCAATTTCAGCAAATAATCGAGGCCCAGGTCTCATGGTTTTAACCATACCATAGTGGTAAGAGAACTGTAAAATTGTTAATCGGGCCGGGCTGACCCGTTTTCAACCTGCTTTGATCCGGACCAGCTTGTTACTGTAGCTTATAGGTGCGGGCTAGGATGGTTTGAGCGGGGGCGGGTTTTAGATGAACACATTTTGAATACCGGTGCACCGGAACCCGCTAACCCGTAACGGGTTGTTAATGGGCTGCAACCCAGTACAGCCCGGTATCCGTTACAAAAAAAAAAAAAAAATTTGGACCGTTGCCAACGGTCAAATTCATAAATGATTGTTGGGGAACGGCCAGATTTTGCACAAATGGTCATTTCGGCCACCCCCATTAAAAAAACAATCCTCCCACCCCTAATAATTGAAAAATTACAATTTTAACCTTTTAAAACCTATAAATAGTCCTCCTTCTTCTTCATTTTTTCTCACAATTCACTCTCTTACTACTCTAATTCTCTCTTAATATTATTGATTATTGTTCTTAAATTCTCAATTACTTATTATCTCAAGTTTCATCAAATATTTAGTTTAGCCATTACAAAATTATTATTATCAAATATCAAGTATTCAAGTGAAGTGTGGTATCAAGTACTATCAAGTATCAACTATCAAGTTTCGGTCTATCAAATGAAGTTTGATTTTTGATATCAAAATTAGTGCGACATCCGGAATCCCGGTACACTCATTCCATCTCTTTCTCTTTTTGGTGTACACTTATTTTATTATTTAGAATTATTAATTTAATTTACATAATAAATTTACTTAGAGCAACCAAAAAGGCGTGCACTAGTAGAGGTGGTAGTAAGAAAACTTTCATAAGATCAAGAGATGATGTTGATTCTTCTAGTAGCTTTACACATATTTCTCAAAGTTCACGTGAAAATTTAAATGTAGATTATGAGCGAATGCAAGAAAATTATGGTATAGATGATGATTTAGATGATATTTTAGATGATATTCAATCACCCGATAATTTTGATACACCACCACCTACAATTTAAATAATTTTAGAAAAAGTTTTGTGTATGCCATTTGATAATGCTTCTAACAACAATACTGCTATTACAATTTTATCTACACCCATCACTTCCCGAAATATTTCATGTTAGATGTGCATGTCATATTTATAACTTGATTATGAAGAGTGTCACACCTTCTTTTTTACTACACCCGAAAGGGGTATAGGGAGTTTTTTTCAATTTAAGTGACAATCGAAACGGGGTTATTTTTTATTAATCAGAGTCGCCACTTGGGATAATTTTATGGTGTCCCAAGTCACCGGTTCAAATCCCGAATCGAGAAAAAGATTGACTCTGTATACAGTCCGCGAACACAGAAATCCGGGTAAGAAATTTTGTTAACCCGGGAGAAGGTGTTAGGCATTCCCGTATTCCGTGGTTATAGCACGGTCGCTCAACTGTTATAATTGGCCTATTATCTTATTTTAATACATGTTTTAACCTATGGTATATTTTAACTTATTTAAGCCGCTTTTAATTAATTTTAGGAAGATTCAACGTCATCTAAAACACGTTTTGAACCACGTCACATAAATGCACCCGCGGTCCATGACACATTTTATCTAACGTTGTTGAGATTTGGATTTGGGTCACATAAATGCACACCCGAATTTGGGAATTAAGTATCATGACTATGTCACGGGAACCGTACCCATAATCACGATCTTTTATTATTAATTGCGCCTAAAGCAACTAGCACACTTGATTATTTTTCGAATTTTGAAATTTATTTTTTTCGAAATAAATACTTACAAAGAAGAAAGAAAATATTTTTTGGATTTCGATTTGTATTTTTTTTAAGAAATTTTTGAAAAGAAAGACGTCTAAAGAAGAGGAAAAAAATATTTTCTTGAATTTTAACTTCTTCTTTTTTCTGGAAATTTCGAAAGAAAAACTTCTAAAGAAGAAAGGAAATATTTTTGGACTTTTACTTTTATTTATGAAAGGAATGCTTCTAAAAAAAAGAAAATATTTTTTAATTTTGAATTTTCTTTTCAATTTTAAAAGAAGAATGAAAATATTTTTGGAAGAAATTAAAAGAAAATATTTTTGTATATTTTTTTTAAAAAACGATTAGGGTCTAAAAGAATTGCTTTCTAAAGAAGCATGGAAAATATTTTTTGGATTTTTTGAAAATTGGGATCTCAAAAAAAAAAAGACTTTTCTAGAGAGGAAGTAAAGGAAAATATTTTTGGATTTTTTGAAAATTATGGGCCGGAATCGATAAGGTTTGCCTACGTATCTCAAATCCGGTGAGAATCAGCCCCGCGTAGTTCGTCCAATTTTGACGGAATAAAGGAAAATATGACTTATTTTGAAATGACTTTTCTTTTTCTTTTTTCAAAATTTCAACAGAATTTTAGGGTAATTCAAATACCTACCTCTCACTCTCTTTTCTTTTCTCTTTTTTTCGATTTTCATTTTTTTTCCTATTCTAGAAGCCAGTCAGCATGCAAGCTGAAGCAGATGAATGCGCAAGTAGCAAGTAGGATGCATCAGGATGGTTTTTTCATTTCGGGTACACCTGTCCTAGACAGACCCAAGCCCTGTGTTGAGTCTCCAAAGTCAAATGCACATGATGCAAACAAACGTTCCTACTAGGGATCCGGTATGAGGCTGAGTTATTCTAGGTTTAAAACCTGGGTATGTGTTCTAGACTGTGTACCCGAGCGGACAACTCGAGCCGAGGGTGGGGGCAGCGTACTGGTAACCAAAAGATATCCGGCTTTGCAACTTGTCCGAACCTCGTTCTATTTGGGATATGACACTAACAGAAAGAAGTCACGCCAACGTGCACTCCTCAGAAGAGAGAAGAGAGGGGTTGCGTAGCAGTTTATATACAGTTCAAATAATATCAAAGCGGTAAAAAGCAACATTTAGCACATTAGGTCCAAACATGTAATAAAATCAGATAATAAATATAGCCAAATATAACAATTATTCTATGCTCGAATTCTTGAACCCTGAACCAGAAATTGTCACACCTCCTTTTTACTACACCCGAAGGTACATACAAGGAAGTTTTTTCCAATTTAAGTGACAATCGAAATGGGGTCATTTTTTATTAAGCAGAGTCGCCAGAGCTGTCACACCTTCTTTTTTACTACACCCGAAAGGGGTATAGGGAGTTTTTTCCAATTTAAGTGACAATCGAAACGAGATCATTTTTTATTAATCAGAGTCGCCACTTGGGATAATTTTTTGGTGTCCCAAGTCACCGGTTCAAATTCCAAATTGAGGAAAAGATTGACTCTGTATTATAGTCCGCGAACACAGAAATTCGTGTAAGGAATTCCGTTAACCCGGGAGAAGGTATTAGACATTCCCGTGTTCCGTTGGTTCTAGCACGGTCGCTCAACTGTTACAATTGGCCTATTATCTGATTTTAATACATGTTTTAACCTATGGTATATTTTAACTTATTTAAGCCAGTTTTAATTAATTTTAGGAAGATTCAACGTCATCTAAAACACGTCTTGAACCACGTCACATAAATGCAACCACGGTCCACGACACATTTTATTTAATGTTGTTAAGATTTGAATTTGGGTCACATAAATGCACACCCGAATTTGAGAATTAGGTACCATGACTATGTCACGGGAACCGTACCCATAGTCACGATCTTTTATTATTAATTGCGCCTAAAACAACTAGCGCACTTGATTATTTTCCTAATCTTTGAGATTATTGTGATGCCAAATTTATGATGGGGAGTGAATACGCTAGCTAACATGATCTATTACTTGGCCAGATTCCTTATGGTTCAAGACCCACCTTATGGCCCATTATAATTCCTTGCCAAGAAAGAAACAACTCTTATTTTTCAATCTACCCAATTAAAAGCATTTGTTCAAGAACCGAAGACTACATGCATCACAATCGAAATAAAACTAATTAAAACAATTTAAAGGAAAACTAAGAAATGCTACCAAACAACGTCGAATCACAAATCAACAGTGTAAACGAGTCCTCAAAATAATGAGTAAATTACACATTTCTTTGGAAAATTAACTGAAAAGTGATCGAACACTTGAGCCAATTTGGCTCTACTTAATTAAGTGATTGCAAAACCATTTTTTTAAGAAGACGAATACAAATAGCTTACTTACATCGTCAAAAGAAAAATTCAGCAAAATAATTAACCTCCACTTGGATCTTACAACTCATGCAGTCATAGTAGTAATAACTAATAACTCAATACTTAATAGATACAAATAAAATTATTAAACAAAACCAAACTTAGAACTTATCAAAATAAAGTGCAATAATAATTCACAAAAAAAAAACTGCAAAACTCACAACCAAAATGTACAAGATTTCTAACACATCAACAGGCCAGCAATAAAGTTGAAATCGTGATTATAAATCCATCAAAAATTAAAATCTAGATCTATATTTTACGTCAACAGGAATCAATGAAGATCTAAGAAACATACCAAAGCCATGATAGGCGAGCTGAAGCAACGAAACTAACGAACCGGAACCTCGACATGGAAGCCTCGAAACTCGCCGGAAAGTGAAAAAATGAGAGACGTGACTATGTGTGTGCGTGTATGGCTGCTTAGGGTGTGCTGTTGTTGTGGGTCGTTTAGTTCTATTTGTCATGGCTGGAGCTCGTTAACCCGGCTAGTTTGGGGCTGAATCGACGGCGGCTGAAGCTGGTTCAGGTCTTCGTTCCTCCAAGTGAAGGAGAAGATGAATCTGATGGAGAGGGGGTCATTTTTGTTCTATTGCGGGTCTGTTTTCAGATTTTCCCTAGGTTTTAGGCCTATTTTTCGTTGTCTTTTTCGGCTCTTTTCAAGTGTATATCAGCTGATTGTTCAATTCTCAATGTCTCTTTTCCTTGTATTCTTTTATTGACTCACCAGATGAAGAAGATCATTTGGGATGGGTTTCTCATTTTTTGGAAAAAGGCGGATGATATTTTTTGGCCCTCCCTCAATTTAGGGATTAAGTATTATTATATAGGGGTAGGGATTATGTTAGGGGTATGAGCCTAGGAATTATGGACTTGAGAATTATGGGCTAGGTCCAAAATTAGGCCTAAAAATGGGTTGCTTGAGCCCAAGTTTTATTCTTTCCTCGCGAACGAGATTAAAATACGATCTCATTTATTAATTAGTCCTACTTAAGTAAAATAACTATTAAAATAAGACTGACCGTTAAAACAAAACTATTTTTTGGTATTTTCAAGATTAAAAATGACTACAACACATTAATGAAATTATTTTTTGTAATTTTTGTTTTCTTGTAATAAAATAAAGTAAAAGAGTCAAAATTAGTTGAAATACTGATATTAGGGCTAGATTAAATATTTACGTGCTAAAATATGAAAAATCTTTGGGAGGGTCAAAAATCACATGTCTACAAAGAGTAGCCTTGAATTATTTAGAGTTGAAATCACTTTAATTAGGAGAGTTGTTGGTGTAATTCAAAAAAATAATAGAAGTGCTAGATTAAATGCATTTAAGGAAAAATGTTGTCATAAATATACTCATAAATATACTACACCTAAAGAAATAGTTACTAGGTGGAATTATACTTATTTATTCTTAAGATGTTGTCATAAATATAAAATGCATATAAAATATTATTATAAATATAGAATGCCTATAACTGAAGTTGCTAATTCTCATTGTACCGATCCTAGCCGTTTGTTAACATCTAGAACTTGGGATGTCATTGAAGATGTTGTACAATTTTTACAAAAATTTTATGTGGCTACACTTGAGTATTTCTGGAGCTTATTATCCTACTATTGTAAATGGTTTAGTTCATATTGCTGAAATTTCTCTTTTTCTACATAATCTGAAGAATAAAAAAGGATATACTTCTGTTGTTGAATCTATTTTAGATAAGTTTAAAAAATATTTCTACCCAATTTCCCATATTTACCTAATTGGTGTTATTTTAAACCCTACTACCAAAATGATAAAGTGTCGCCAATTAATCAATGCTTTATATACTTATATGAATATTAGACCAATAGAAACTCCTGATATTGATACTTGTATTTCTGATCTACACAAATATTTACAAACTTTATGTAATTATTATGCTAACATTGTTGATGCTTCTTCGGTTGTAGATGTAAATATTCCTTCAAGTAATACTTCAACATCTGGAACAACCTTGGATGATGATGATGATGTTCAAGATTATTTGATTTGGTCTACACTAGGAGAGCATCAACAAACCAGTAGCAGGAATATTGATGAACTCCAATTCTACTTGCAAAAGTCACCAAAGCCCCTCATAAAGGATTTTCTACCGCTGGGTTGGTGGAAGAGCAACTCAAATCAATTTCCTGTTCTTTCGGCCATGGCTCGAGACGTGCTAAATGTGCCAATTTCAATAGTCGCATCAGAGAGCGCATTTAGCCAAGCAAGGCAGCAGCTAGGAGATACCCGTCATTTAGTGGGTAGCAACTTTTCGGAAATTCTAGTGTGCTTCAGAGATTGGATAAAATCTAACGGAAAAATCAAGGGCGTGCCGAGGTAGACGAAGTGGAGGACCAAGAAATCGGAGATATAATGGTTTATGGTTCCGATTCAACCAATGTCGGAAACCAAAAATCTCATGTTGACATGGAAGAACTTATAAAAACGATGCAAAGCATGTGATGTACTATTTCTTATTTTTTATAATTGTTGTAAACTTTTAATTTGCAAGTTCAAAAATAAAAAATTCAAAAACATCTTGCAAATTAATTTGAAGTATTAAAAATATAAAATGAAAACCTTCGGAGTTTGTTCCTTACATATTGCCTATTGATCTTATTAAATAATTTTTTGTAGCCACTTACTTTCTAATTTCAGTTTTAAAATTTTAAATTTCAAATTTAAAACTTTAAAGTTTAAACTTCAAAGTTTAATTCTAAGCCTTAAAAGTTTGCAAACACTTAAATATCAATAACATTGAATAAAAAAACAAAATTTAATTTTAAAAAAACATCATACTAGCACAGCCCGCCCGAACCCGAACGGGCCCAAAATAACCCGAATTTTTTCAACCCGCCCCAACCCGTTATCCCAGCCTGCTAACCAACCCGGTCCGATAACGGACGGGATGATTTTTTTTGTTCATCCCATCCCAGCCTGCCCGTTAAATACTTTTACGGATAAGCCCAAATAGAAAACCATACTCGAGGCCCAATATTACAAAGCATTGAAAGCTTAGCCACATGTGAGTAAACTTCAAACTTCTTGTTCTTGTTCCTCTTTTCCTTGCAAAGACATGTGAAACTTGAATAGGATAAAATCGGTTCATATTAAATGCTCGTATAATAGAGCGACACGTGGAACCAGAAACACAGATAGAAAGTGAGACATGTAGAAGTCAAGACCGGGGGGCAGCAGTCTTGGTTGGCACCGAGAAGCCCCTAAAGGGAATGTTGCTCATAAATACAAATGAATGCCTGACACCCCATACCATTCAATGAATAATATTCTGTAGTATTATAGAGAATATGACATGCATAGCCTTTCGTTACACATTCTTCAATGGCCTCCATAATTGTCATTTAAGAGAGGCTTGATCCTAGGACCTTGTTCCTAGGTGCCACTATATATAGTAATTTCAATAACCATTGTGAGAGCACGAATTTTCTAACAAACCTATGCTATATACTATTCAAAAGCTCGATAATATTTTATTTCTTGCTTATTAATATTGTTATTATTGTCATTAAGAAGCTCCGCTCTCGGAATTAGGTTATTCACTATCTTATCTCGATTACGATGCTAGGACTTGCATTTCTTATTTAGTTTATCATTTTGGGATCAAATTGATTCGCTTGTCTATAAATCACATATAAATTCAACTATGTCATTTTACGAACAAACAGTTTGATGCCCACTGTGGGGCTTAAACAATTGCGTAATCGAGTTGATCTTTGCATCTATTACTAACATGGTTGATTCTTTGTTTCTTAGCAAAAAAATCATTAAAAAATGGCAGATAAGGGTGTCAACAACACGCACAATGTTGAGGCCTAAGGAAATCAGCCTCAATACAAAGATTCGATTAGCGATACTCACAACGAGGAGGATGTAGCCGCAGCGGTCCATGGCGGACAATACCTA
Organism: Nicotiana tabacum; assembly: GCF_000715075.1. Classification (NCBI taxonomy): domain Eukaryota; kingdom Viridiplantae; phylum Streptophyta; class Magnoliopsida; order Solanales; family Solanaceae; genus Nicotiana; species Nicotiana tabacum. Next base: position 20,943,384 of record NC_134089.1, on the reverse strand, counting down.
TAGCATGTTCGAGAGGCAACTCCCGATGATGCTGAAGACAAGCACATTGTGAAAACATTAAAATCTTAAGGGGGGCAACCAAGGGATATTATGGGTCATCTCCCACGGCAAGATCAGGTCATGGTAGAGTTGAAGCAAGCGTTGTGGGTCGCTTCCAATAACGCGAATGGAAGAGGTCCGGTTCTTTTCGGTGCTTTCGCAAACCAAACAACACATAGATTTGATAACAATATCCCAAGAGGCGAGATCGACTTCGACAAGGCTGTGGGGAAAGGTAGCGGATTTGGTAACAATAATGAGAATGATCACTTTAAAGCTGAACTCATGCAGTTTATGAGGGAAATAAATGCCCGAATGGACCAAATACCAGGCGTACCGCCAGTATTGAAAGGACTAGACTCAAAGAAATACACTCAGTCATTGCTCAAACCAAGCGCGACACCGGAATTGATCCAGAAGCGGTTCAATATTTTAGACGTGCCAAAATATGATGGGACTTCGGATCCTCAAGAGCACATTACCACCTATACAACGGTGGTGAAGGGAAACGACTTAGCTCCGCACAAGATTGAGTTAGTCTTATTGAAGAAATTTGGGGAGACCCTCATGAAAGGGGCCCTGACATGGTATTCGCTTTTACCCTAGCACTAAATAGATTTATTCGAGATGCTCGTGGATTCTTTTATCAAGGCCCATGCCGGGTCCAAGAAGGTACATGCCCGAAAGGCTGACATATTCAGAATTGCTGTGAGAGTTTGTGACCAGATTTCAGAAGGAAAGGATGCTGCTACCGACGTGCCAGATAAATGGGCAACTGAGGCATTTACTAAAAGGCTAAATCTGAGGAGTTCTGATGCTTTCCAAAAATTAAAAGAAAGTCTGCTCAAGTTCCAAGAAACAACATGGGCGGATGTTCACAATCAGTACAAGTCGAAGATAAGAATTGAGGATGACCAGCTCGGTTTTTCGGCATCAACCAAAGGTCGGGACCAGGAAAATAATAAGGAGAAGTTGAAGGATGATTTCAACGTAGACCGACAGTCTTCTAGAGGACGGTTTTTGCCCTACGAAAAGGTCGAAGGACACGGTAGGTTTTTGGTCGGTAGACAAGTTCGCCTCCGATAGGAGAGCAGACTACGGCTGAAATAGTAGATCGTTGCAAGACAAAGAGGTATCGGGCCCCCAGGACTCTACCTACCCAGGCTATCTGAATACAACTTCAACGTCAGCATAGTGGAACTAGTGTCGGCTATGATAAACATTAAGAAATCACGATTCTCGAGCCTAATAAGACTCGATCCCAGTTAGAGGGATCCTAATTTATGGTACGAGTACCATGGGACCAACAACCACTGGACTGGGGACTATCGACATATGCGCGGGGAGATGGCAACATTGCTGGAAAATAGACATCTTGGAGAGATCTTAAGTGATCGGACTAAAAATAACTACGATCACAACCGGGATAATGCGAAACCCTAAAAACAGGAGAATATCCCTTCTCGTCTAACGATCAACATGATTTTCGGGGGGGGGGGGGGAGGGGGAGGAGATTAATGGTGTAACTTTTTTGGCAGCGAAAAAGACTAAGGTACATGTGACTCATAGCAAGAGACTCTGGGAAGTTGTTGGGGACCACATCACCTTCACGGTTCAGGACGCAGATGGACTCTTAGTCCCGCACAATGATGCTTTGGTAATCTCTCTTAATGTTTTAGATTTTAAGATTAAATGTGTTTTGGTGGACCCAAGGAGCCAGTCAACATTATCCAATAGAGAGTACTGGAACAATCCAAGCTAACTGGAAACATTATTCCGGCCACAAAGCTTCTCGTCGGATTCAATTTAGCAAGCGATAACAACCCGAAGGGAAATCCTGGTGCCCATGAATTCCGAAGGGGTAATGAAGATGACCCTTTTCGAAGTAGTATGCGTCAACATGGGTTACAATATTATTCTTGGAAGACCATAGTTGCACGAGATGAAGGATGTGCCATCAACATATCATCAACTTCTAAAATTCCTGACTTTGAAGGGAATTAAACAGATAAGAGGAGATCAACCGACGATAAGGGCGATCTCGGTTTCCAGTAGCAAAGGGAAGGAGCATGCGACATAGCAATTATAGGAGTCAGTACCTGCTCCCGAGCCGAACGAAGTTAACATGTGGGAGGATGAGTTGGAATCCTATGAGGTACCAAGATATTTTTAGGTACCAGAAGAGACAAACGCAATCAAATATAGAGCAGAAGAACTTGAGCAAGTCACATTGTTTGAGAAATTCTTAGAAAAGAATGTCCACTTGGGGACAGGACTAAACCCCAAGCTGAGGTCATGATTTATTGAATTTCTTAAGTTTAACGTTGACTGTTTTGCGTGGTCGCATGCAGATATGACATTTATTCCGCCAAGAGTGGTCGTGCACAAGTTAAGCTTGGATCCTAATATCCCTCTGGTAAGGCAGAAGAAACGCCCTATTGTCGAGGTTATAAACAAATTCGTCAAAGAAGATGTAACTCGATTGCTTGATATCACTTCAATCTGGGAGGTAAAGTATCCTGACTAGCTAGCTAATGTAGTAGTAGTACCAAAAAAGAATAACAAATTTTGCATGTGCATATATTATAAAGATTTGAATAATGCATGTCTAAAAGACTCGTTCCCACTGCCAAATATCGATCAAATGATTGATGCCACGGCCAGGCACGAGTTGATGAGTTTCCTCGATGCTTATTTCGAGTACAACCAAATCAAGATGAACCCGAAAGATCAGAAAAAAACTTTGTTTATAACAAATTTCTATACATATTGTTACAATGTAATACCACGGGCTTAAGAACGTCAGAGCCACTTATCAGAGGCTTGTAAACAAAATATTTGAGAAAAAATAGGGAAAACCATGGAAGTTTACATACATGATATGCTGGTTAAGTCTATGAACGCAGGTGATCATCTTAAACACATGCAAGAAACCTTTGACATCCTAAGGAAGCACAACATGAAGCTTAACCCTAAAAAGTGTACATTCGGAGTAAGCTCCGGTAAATTCTTAAGATTCCTGGTGTTGCAAAGGGTGATCAAAGTTAATCCTGATAAAATTAAAGCCATCGAGGACATTTCTTGACCAGCTATCAAACGTGAAAGAGGTTCAAAGGTTGACAAAAAGACTGGCCACTTTAAGTAGATTCATTTCCCGATCTTCAAAAAATGGCATCACTTCTTTTCACTTATCAAAAAGAAGAAGAACTTCGAATGGACTCCAGAATGCCAGTAGGCTTTGAAGGATTTGAAAAGGTATTTATGGAGCCCTCAATTATTATAGAAACCGGAGGAAGGCGAACAATTGTTGATTTACTTAGTGATCTCGAAGGTAGCGATAAGTGCCCCTTTAGTCCATGAAGATGAAGGTACGCAATCTCCTACTTATTATGTTAGTAAAATTTTAACGGGAACATAAACTCGCTACCCACATCTCAAAAAATTGGCCTTAGTTCTCATGGTCGCCGATCGAAATAGGGCTGTTCAAAACCGAATCATAACCTTTAACCGAACTGAGCCAATGGATTATTGGCTTATTTGTATTGGGTTATTGGGGTAGTGGATAGTGAATGGATTGAGATTTGATAATTAACAGCTTAACGGTTTGGGAGCATATTACTCAATTTTCTTATCGGATAAACCGCTAACCCGTTAAGAATTTTTATATTTATACTTTTACACCCAGTAGCTCAAATACACACGCGACATGTTCATTGTAGGATAATATAATTCGCATTTGTGTTGACATAATAGAACAATCAGGTTGATGATCATAGGAATCTCTAACTTGATAAATAGGGTAATGAGGCATGGTATAATAGTGGCAAATTGCCACTGTGCGCAACAGAAGTTTGGGTCTTTCATCTTTGTATCATAATCAACTTCGTCTTTATTGTACCGATAAGGCGGTGTTTCCGGTAAAGTATTTCCTGTTGTAGAATCAGTGTTGAATTTCAGCAGCTGCGTAGGAGCAACATTGGGCACTGGCTTGGTGGTTCCCTCTGGTGCAAGCTGCTTTTGTGTTGGTTCAGCTGGTTTTATCCTTATTCATAAGTAAGTTAAGTATATTAAAGGAATTCCAAACAAGTTTTGACATGAGAATGAGATCAATGAGGTATAGTTATGCTACTTTGATTAATTGATCAACTTAAATCATGAGGGTATCAGATAGTTTCTTAAATCATGCAAGATAGAAACTTTGGGTACAGTTGAAGATTTAGGTCTTAAAAATAAAAGACAGATGGTCGAATATCTAATAAAATGATATGAGAATAGTAAAAGGCGATGGAGTACTGCTATCTGAAGCTTAGACAGAATCACCTGGTTGCATCACCAACTATATCTTCCTCTATTTCTTTCTTACGTTGTTTCTTTAAAAGCTTTGAGCTTTATGTGTTGTTACAATTGGAGGGTTGAAATGATAAAAGCTAGTAAACTATGCAGTTTGTCATTTGATATTCACAAGACTAGGATTGTTAAAAAAAATATTTGGTTTAGCCGATAAATCGCCCGATAACCGCCTGGTAATCGTTAATCCGATGTCAATCCGCCCGTAGTCTTATTGGATGGCTAGATGATTACTATATTTATAATTCGATAATCGATAACCCGAATGGTTAAGCGTAATCATCCACCCGATCCGACCGATAAGCACCCCAGATCTAAAGCTTAGGCCTTACTTCCAATGTCATCTGATAGTCATGACGACAAACTTTCCCCTGCGGAATATCCTTCACAATCCTAAACTTTCAGGTCGACTTGCCAAATGGACAATCAAAATGAGTGAACTTAACATAGAGTATAAACTTAGAACTGCGATTAAGTCACATGTTTTGGCCAAATTTGTGGCCGATTTCAGTCCAGGACTGTTGCCTTTGGCTACCAAAGAAGCGGTGATGGTGTCAGAATCGACATGAGGAGTTTGGACCTTGTTCACAAACGGAGCTTCCAATATGAAAAGGTTCAGGCTCGGTGTAGTACTAATCACGCTTCGGGAGAAATCCTAAGGCAGGCCATAAGAAATGTTCCTCTCACTAATAATGAAACTGAGTATGAGGTTTTGATTGCATGACTCGATCTGGCCCGGGAATTGGACTCCCAGTTCACATAAATCAAATGTGATTCCCAACTGGTAGTAAATCAGATCTACGGAATCTTCGAAATCAAAAAGGAAGGCATGCAACAATATGTAATGAAAGTCCAAGCTCTGCTCGTACGGTTTAGGGAATGTTCAATTACCCACATCCCGAGGGAAGAAAACACGGAAGCAGACGCACTAGAAAATCTGGGCTCGTCCACGAAAATGAAAGGGTTAGACTCTGGCACGGTCGTGCAGCCTATGTATTTAGTATTGGATGTATACAACTATGATGAAGTAAACGCGACCAATTTGGTCTGGGACTGAATGAATGAGATCATTAACTATCTTGAGCACGAAAAACTACCCGAAGATCCCAAGGCATCTCGGGCGTTGTGCACTAAAGTAGCTCGATACTCCTTTAAGGGGGGTCAATTGTATAGAAAATATTTCTAAGGCCTGTTGGCCCAATGTTTGGGAGCCTCCGAAGCTAACTATGTCATGAGAGAAGTTAATGAAGGAGTTTGTGGAAATCACTCGAGAGCGGATTCCTTGGTATTAAATTTAATTAGGGCAGGATACTACTAGCCCTATATGGAACAAGACACTAAATCTTATGTTTAGAAATGCGATAAGTGTCAACGCTATGCACCATTGGTGCATCAACTGGGAGAGCTATTGCACCCGATTTTGTCACCTTGGCCATTCATGAATAGGAGGATGGACATAGTCGGTCCGCTGCCGCCAGCTCCCGGTAAGGTAAGATTTTCTTTTGATTTTAACTGATTACTTTTCTAAGTAGGTTGAAGCAGGTCCGTACCAGAAAATTGGTGAGCGCGAAGTAGTTAATTTTCTGTGGGAGAATATAATTTGCAAGTTCGGGATACCAAAAGAGATAGCCTACGACAACGGGCAACAATTTATAGGCACAAAGGTTAGAAAATTCCTTGAAGACCTGAAAATCAAAAGACAAATCATCGCCGTACCACCCGAGGACAAACGGATATGCAGAATCAATGAATAAAGTAATTACCCAAAATCTCAAAAAGAGATTGGAACCAGCCAAAGGCAAATGGGCCGAAGAGGTACCGGGACTGATATGGGCATACCGAACAATGGCTAAATCAAGCACGGGGGAGACACGTTTCTCTATCGTATATAGAGTAGAAGCCTTGATCCTGGTGAAAGTAGGGGTACCTACCATGAGATACTTCTGGGCGAACGGAGAAGCAAACAACGAAGCATTAATGGTCAGATTGGGACCGCTCGACGAACGCAGGGACTTGACATATATAAGGATGGCGGCCCAAAAACAAAGAATGGAAAGATATTACAAACGAAGAGTCATATCCGTTTTTTCAAAGTGGGAGACTTGGTTTTAAGGAAAGTAACTCAAAATACCCAAGAGATCAACATAGGAAAGCTAGGTCTAATGTGGGAAGTCTCTTACCGGGTTTTAGCTGTTACCAGGAAAGGATCATACGAATTGGAAAATCAAGACGGAGTAAAATTTCTGAGCAACTGGAATGTGGCACACCTCAAAAGATACTATTGTTGGTGACACCGCCTATACTGAAAGTATGTGCTGCACTTTTTCCTTCATCCAATTTTTATTCCAATTGGGTTTTTCTGACAAGATTTTTAACGAGGTAGCAACGAAAAACATACTACAAGAAAACATTGTCAGCAGAAGTAAGACCTTTAAATGACAAGGCATAAAGCAATAGACACTACAGGATGGTTAGATAGTCATTTGCTCAATAGAAAAGTTCCTAACGGGAAATAAAGCTTGTTATCGGGCCAAAGATTACCCGACCATTCAGGACTGCAAGTCACTGGGGTGGTTAGGTAATCTTTGGCTATGTAGCAAAGTTCCTAATGAGAAGTGAAGCTTGTTATCAAACCAAAGATTATCCAACCATTCACTAGTGGGATCTTCAAAGGAGCAAGATATCCAGTGTTCAAATTCGCATTTTTTGTATTCGAACACTAGTGGGAATGATATGAGAATATGGAAATATGACTACCACATACACCAGGGCTACGAAATCCGGGAACAAAGATATATCATCGGGACCGGGGGCTACGCGGCCAGCCCCGTAGAAATAAGTTGTACAGGTTAGCCACAAGTAATGACAATTCCTTTTTCCAGCGCAACGAATGCTTACGTATTTTTGAAAAATAGAAGGAATACAATAAAGTCCTTTTATTTTTATCTTGTTTCTTGTCAGAACGATGAAGTAGTTTTATCATTTGAAAGTTAATCAAGTACTTCAAATGCAAGTGTCGTAATGAACATGAGACGTCCTCTTTAAGAGCACCGTAAAAATAAGAGGGCCCTCTCTTATAAAACCCTCACACTAAAGGGTTGGTTCCTAAAGAACCTATGACCGAAATCCAAATGCCATCAGGGAAAAATACACCTGAAGCCTTGCATAACTCGACACAAAAAACTAAAATTTGTGCAATACTTAAACGAAAAGGCATTTTTATATACAACAAACATGCCAAGCAGCACACGTACAAAAGTATGGAAAAGAAAAGTAGTGTGAAAAGAAAACAAATAGCTAAACTATTGCATCCCCAGAATTCGAGGGAAGAGAAGCATATGCGCCCCAGGAGAAGTAGGCGGATCTGCCGTCGGTTCGAGATCTTGACCTTCATCATCATCCCCTTTAAGTTCTTTTTCAGTTCTCGAGAACTCAGAACCGAAACCAGAAGAGTCAGTTGCATCAGGTTGGACCGGGAGACCCTTTCGGGCAGTTGACTCCAGCTCACGGGCCTTGGCAATCTCGGCGTCAAAGTCAATGACGCCCGTTTTGGCCTCTTCTAAGATTTTTCTCCTTATTCTATACATAAAATATATTTTTTCAACAACGAGGGAAGTGGATCGACGCGAAAGTTCTTCCTTAAGTTGGTCAACCTCGGTCGAAAGGTTATTCCGCTCAGATCCAATGGCCTGGAGGCTGATGTCAAGGTCACAGATAATGGAGTTATAAACTTTATTATTCTCAATGACCTTCATATACCTCTCTTCCAACCGAGCATGCTTTGCCTTAGTACAACATGCTCTTCAGCTTTAGAGTTCAAGGCTGCCACCAAATTATTTAGTCAGCCTCACAATCGGCAACAACAAGAACAACATTTTGAACCTCAACCACTTTGCCTTGGCTTCTTCAAATTGTACCCTTAACAGGGCAGCCTCTTGGATGAGGGTCACCACCTTTTGCTTGCTTTGCTGCAATCGAGCCTCCAACTCAACGGCCTTAGTAGCTTGTGCTTCCAGTGTAGGGAGGCGAGCGGCAATTTGATCCCTCTTGTGAGCACGTAATTTTTGCCTTACGAAAACTACTCCAAAATAAATCAAAAAATAAAATAAATTTCTTTTACTGTGTAATTCTTGAATTTGCGTGGTGTTAAATATTTGTGTTATGTCCGTAAATATTTACTTTGTCATAATAAAAATGAAAAATAAAATAAAATACATGTTGCATGCATATAGGATTTAATTATGCATTTAAAAGATAATTTAAATAAAATCACAAAAAAAAATATGCATTAGTTCTATTTTAAATATTCCACTGTGTGATTAATGTTTTGTCTATGTGTTAAATAATTGTTATAAAGTAATTAATATATTTTTGTGAAGTTAAAATTGTTTTATAATTAAAATTAGAAATTTAAATTAGAAAAATGAAATAATTGAAAAAGAAATAAAAAATCGGACCTGGATTAAAATCCAGGCCCAAAATCAAGTTAACCCCCCCTCAGCCCAATCAAAACAACCCAGGTCCGGTCCAACTCAGGAGCAAATCCAAACGACGACGTTTGGTCCCGCTTCATCAAGGACCGTTGGATTAAATCAATCCAACGGCTGAGATACCTTGCCCTTACCCGGAACCCTCTACCCGACCCATTGACCCGACTCAGCCGACCCTGGCATTAAACCAAACGACATCGTTTGGTTTAATGAACTGATCCTGGCCCTTCATTCTACTTGATCTAACGGTTAGTATCAATTCACCTTCCCCCTATATAAATCCCAAATCCCTACCCCGGCCCCTAACTGAACACCCCCCTCCTCTCACTGTTCATCATCGTCCCCAAACCCCACCCCTAACCCTAGCCGCCCTAGAATCCCACCGCCTGAAACCCGGCGGCATCAACGCCGCCGGTCACCAAAATAACACCCTAGAACCCCCTGAACATCCTCTACACAAATCTGACCTTAGTTTCCTTCGAATCAGACCCCAACTCTTCGAATACTAAATCGAAGGTGGGTCTGAAAACTCAAACCTTTCCAATGGCTTCCAAAATAACACCATAGTACCCCCTAGCATGCCTCGTTATGGATTTGAAGTTTGTTTGGCTCGAATCAGTTCCGAGCTTCTCGAATCTTCTTTTGAAGATTCGGACCAAACAAGAACAAACTCAGATCCGTTCTAAACTGACACCAAATGACCCCTAGGCTACCCTCACCCTTGTGTCGTATTTGGTCCCCCTCGAATCTGACCAGAAATGGTTAAGTCCCAAATCGAACCTTCAAGAACCCTAGAAATACCAGACTTTTGGATTCTGTTCACTTCAGACGAAAGATTGAGGTTTAATTGACCTTAGTCGAAGTATTTTCAGTGGAAAATACTTCGACTAAGGTCTGTTTGATTTCAAACAAAAATCCGAAGCCAAGTTTAGTTCGAGTTTGATTAAAATTCAGAGGTACTTTTCTATTTCTGTTTGTGTATTCTGTATGTATTTTCGTTTGTTTTAATAACTTGTTAATTTTTCACATTTTTGTTTTGATTAATTCTGTCATCTTTGTCTCATGCCCGTCTATATGATCAAAATATGAAACTGTTTCTGTTGGTTGTGATTATTCACAATGTAAGTAATCGACTCGATTAAGTTCGTCGATTAGTTATATTATGAATTCTCATTTATGATGATGCTGATTGAAACAATCTGCTTCTATTGTTTTAAACTGATTATGGACAAATGTTGTAAATAATCAACTGATTAATACTAGTCAATTAAATCATGTTTGTTTACAAATCAGTAAATTCAAATGTATGATGTGTATGTATTATTTTCTGAACAGGGCATTGTCAGTATATTGACAATGCTCCTGTGTGTGTTTGATCTTGGTTCAATGTTAAGTTCCAGTCTGAATTGTTATAATAATTTCAGTAATATGTTGTTATGATGTTAGTTCTGAATTCAGTGTGATTTTACAAATGTTGATTAGATGTAATTGTGTTAGAAGGTTACATTCTTAGTTAGGATTCAGTCTAAAACTTTAGGATTGGTTATAGCTGCTTAAACAGATTTTAAAATCTGTATTGTTAGATTCTGAATTTAAGGCAGTAATAACAGTAATTACAGTAGGAAATCTGGGACATTTTTTGGGACAGAATAGTGAGGGTAATGTGATAGAATAGTGGATTGAAAGTGGAATGTTGGTTGGCTATAATTTAAGATACTAATGGGAAACAAAGGGTAATGGGCTGCTGAAAAATCAGGATAAGAGCATTTAGATTTAAAGTATTCAAAAGCAGTTTTAATGGAAAATTTTCTGATTTTTAAAAGGAGAAAAGGGTCCAGGCAGCACTAGAAGGGTACAGGACAACCCTGTATAAATAGAGGGGGATTGGGACTGATTTAAGGGCAGATTTTGAAAGAGAAAAATCTTATAAGAGAGATTTTTTTTTTGAAAGAGAAAAAAAATCAGATTTGAGGGCACATTTTGAAAGAGAAAAATCTGATAGAGGCAGATTTTAAAACAGAAAGATTTTAAGAAGAAAAATCTGATTTTGAAAGAAGAAGAAATCTGATTTAGGAGCTCTTTTAGAAAAAGAAATAGAAAAGAAAGTATTCGCACACACACACACACACAGTGAAGCTGAAACAGAAAAAATAGAAAAGAAAAGAAAAAATCCGAAACTTTGTTGTTCTTTTTGGAATCTATCCAGGTCTGTGTACTGATACTATTTGGTCTTAAAATCTGAAGTTCTTTAAGAAGCTTTACTCTTGTGAATCTGGGTTTCTCGGGTCTTGTTATTGCTCAAATCTGTGGAGATACTGATATTCTGCCAGTATTTTGTTACTGCTGCTACTGCTGAAATTTACTTCTTCTACCTTCATTTCCAGGTACTTATCTTTTGAATTTTATGTTGAAAAGAGATTCAACATGACAAATCCATGAAGCCTGAATTGCAATTCTGTTTCCAATTGTCCAAGTTCATTAGTTTAAATTTCATATTCTTTTTGTTTCATGTTAGTTAACTAGTAGTGAATTCAATTTGATAGCTATGAGTTAATTGTCTTATTTTGAAATTCATATAAAGCTTTGTAATAATGTTAGCCATTCCGAAATCTCATTGGTATAGGTATATGTGAATTGTCAAAACAGGGAGTAAGGCATAAAAATGGGCCATTGATTACATCCCATAATACCATTAGCTAAATGTAAAGTAGAATGGAAATATTAAGAAGTTACATTAGTAGTATATCTTGCAACAAATATGATTTTGTTTAGATTGGTATAAGTTATTATATGGTATGATGACAGGTATAATCATATGAGTAAAGTGAGTTGGTATAGCTCGTCATGATGTTAAGAATATTATGAATGTTTAGGCGTACAACTATGTTGTATGTAATACAATTCGAATTGAATCAATTTGAATAATAACTCTTTTCTCATCAATTTGATTATTTATCGTTATAAATAAACTGAGCAATTATAATTCTGGATCAAAAACAAGCATGTGAGAATGAGGTGATATGTATAAGAACCAATCGCAACACTTTATATCAATGGTAAATAAAAGTACTAATAAAAATAATGAAAAATTGTTCAAAAATACTTCTTCCTTTCATAAATCATTTTTTGTTAGTTTCATATACAATTCATTCTTTGGCATATATATATGTTGTATTCGCTAAAAATAGTATTAATCATATTTTTATTCTTTTATTTGCTTAAATAGTATTAATCATATTTTTCCTTTGAATTTAAATAGTTTGGAAGGATGTAATTTATACTCGGAAATTATAATCGACGGGCAATATTTAATAAGTTATGAATTCTTTTAAAAGAATTTAAAGGCATCCCTTAAATGTGAATTTCTCAGGATTTCATATAAATGTGTAGATATAATAAACAATTCATGGAAAACCCATAATATCATTAATAATATTTGGCGGAATTAGGGATACGTTCGCGTAACCTGATTATGTTGATAAAAGCAATTCGAATTATGCGTACGCGCAATTTCGAGCGAATATTTAATAAAAGGGATTTCTTCGAGGACGTAAATAATTTCATGTAACCCGGGATGTGCAGTTCACTGTTTAAATATAAGGGTGGTAACGTTCATAATTTTATTTTAAAACACGAACATATGAATTTGTAATAAAGGATATAATCAATTATATTGTGTACACGTACGCGTGGCACGATCCCCGGTAATTATAAAAAGTATATAATACGAATATACGTACGTGTAATTCGTCCATATAATTGTAAACAATAAGTAAAAAGCGGTAGTAAAATCATGCAATAAAAACGTATTTAGTAAAATCAAGATAATTAAGCCAATAATAAAAACAGTTGAGCGACCGTGCTAAAACCACGGAATTCAGAAATGCCTAACACCTTCTTCCGGATTAACATAATTCCTTACTTAGGATTTCTGGTTCGCAGAATAACAAACAGAGTCATATTCTCCTCGATTCAGGGATTAAAACCGGTGACTTGGGACGCCTTAAAATTCCCAGGTGGCGACTCTGAAATAATTAAATAAATCCCGTTTCGACTGTCCTTCAATTGGAGAAAACTCCCCACACGCCCCGCAGGCACGGTAAAAAGGAGGTGCGACAGCTCTGGCGACTCTGCTGGGGAATTTACAGTGTAAACTGTAACCCAGAACCATTGGTTCAGGGTTTAAAGAATTCGAGCTTAAAATATCTGTGTTAATTGGCTTTATTTACTATATGATTTTCAACTGTTTATATGCTAATATGCTAAATGTTGCTTTTTACCACTTTAATATTATTTGAATTGTGAATATATACAACTGCTACGAAACCCCCTTCTTTCTGAGTCTTCTGAATTTATGGTGTACACGTGCGCGTGACCCACCTTTCTGTTAAAGTCATACCAAATAAGACGGAGTTGGGACAAGTAACTAGGCCGGGCAGACTTTCGTGCTCCCGGTATATTGCCCCCGCTTCGGCTCAAACTTTCCGTTTGGGTAAGCCAGGTTTAGAACAATCAACCTCAGGTTTTACACTTAGAATAACTCAGCCATGTACCGGATCCCTAGTAGGAACGTCTATTTGCATCATATACATTTGGCCTTGGAGACTCAACACAGGGGTTGGGTCTGTCTAGGACTGGTGAACCCGAAACAAAAAGACCATCCTGATGCATCCTACTTGCTACTTGTGCATTCATTTGCCTCGAACATGCTTGTTGACCAGCTTAAACGAAATCATGGTGAGAAGAGAGGAATAAAATGGTTTTTTTTTTAAATCTTGAAATAAAGATAATTTAATAAATAAAATGATTTTTTTAGTGTAAATTTTCAAAAATATAAAATTTTGAAAATAGTTTTTTTATTTTTTATTTTTTTAATTTTATTTTCAAAATGAGTCTTAACTTTATTAAATTAAACTTCAGATACAAAATGAGCACCACACAAAGCCCCTCATCCACGAGTACATAAGAATTTCTCTTTCAGCTTCAAATATGGTGGTATGATTTAGGCGAAGACGGTCAAAGATGAGTCGTCAAGCATTTGGGAAACCTCACGGATATTATGAAGGTTAAACCCCATGATGATCTGATTGCGGCATTAATAACTTTTTGGGACCCTGCTCACAATGTCTTTCATTTCTCTGACTTCGAGCTTACTCCTACATTAGAGGAAATAGCTGGATATGCTGGTTTTGACGGAAGTCTAAGAAATCAAAGCCTGATATTCACAAAGGCTCCTTCGGTACTTCGATTCTTCGGCCTTCTGAACATCAGCAGTCAAATCAGGAAAAGCAATGTCATCAATGGATGTTGTTCCTTTAACTTTTTGTATTCAAGGTTCGGAAAGTCAGATGGGTTCGAAATTCATGAGAAAGGCCTTACTAACAAGCAAAACAAAGACATCTGGCAGATTCACCGTCGCTTTGCCTTCATGGTGGCTTTTCTAGGAATCGTGATCTTCCCAAACAAAGAGCGAACAATTGATATTCGCACCGCAAAAATTGTGCAAATCCTCACCACCAAAGAAAATCACACCCTTGTCCCCATCATTCTATCAGACATTTATCGGGCTTTGACTTTATGTAAATCAGGAGCAAAGGTCTTCGAAGGATGCAAAATTTTGTTGCAAATGTGGGTGATGGAACATCTCCAACAACAGCCCAAGATCATACAATATGGGTCAAACAATGATAATTGCATCAAGAGCTATGAGGAAAGAACAAAAAATTATCAGGCTCCAGAAGGAATAGAAGCATGGGTATCTCATCTAAAGGCTTTAATGGCAAATCAGATTGAATGGACTTTGGGATGGCTCCCGATGAGGGAAGTAATACACATGTCAACCTCAAATAGTTATCTACTACTATTGGGATTGAGAAGCATTCATCCGTATGCGCCACTAAGAATCTTAAGGCAACTAGGGAGATATCAAGTAGTTCCTGATGATGAAGATTTGAGTATGCAAGTAATCGAATTACACCCAGAAGCCACTATTCCCGAGGCTCTACTTCAGCAGATGTGGAATGGATGTCGATACTTAAAAAGTGATACTCAAGTCCCAGACACTACAAAGGGTGAGATAAATCCTGGATATGCAAGGTGGTTTGAAAAACGGTCTCGCGTGGATGATGTACCAGAGCCTGAGCTAAGAAGGCCAACAAAAAGACCCCATGTTCAAAACTTCAATGATAAAATCCAAGAGCGGTTGATCTGGGGAGAAAAGGAAAAAGGATACAAAGCAACTATCCATGCCCTAAAAGAAAATCTGAGAAGCCTCAGTTTGGAGAAAGATTTGCAAGCACAAGAAGCCGAAGGCGAGAAGAAGAGTCTAGCTTGTGAGAATGAAAATCTTCATGCTCGATTCCAAAAAATGAAAAGAGTTTCTGAAACACCAAAGAGGAGCTGGAAGGATCAAAAAACCATCGCCAATCTTTTTGAAAGAATGCAAGATTATGATTCTATTCTTGCAGAAAACGAAAGGACGTTGAGCAAAGCAAAAGAAAGGATCCAACGATTAAACGAAGAAGCCATGTCTAATAAGGAACGCCAAGATAGGCAATCCGAAAAAGACAGGGCACAATTCAAGAAAGAAAAAGACCATTGGATACGATTAGAAAACCAGCTTCGTGCACAACTAGAAGAGGCAAGAAGATGCAACAGAGAACATCAACAAGCAGACCTCGACAGAGAAAGAGCGCAAGCAAGATTAGAGCAGGCCAGACTCCGAGCTCTGTTAGAATCAGCTCTAGATCGTGAAAACCGTGTCAGAGATATAGCCACCACTCGTCAGCAGCAATTTCAAGACCAAGACCAACGTCTCCAAGGTTTCAGGGCACAAATCCACGACCTGGTAGTCTTCACATCTCAAAGTTACGAAACTGCCAAGGAATGGATTATGAAAGGTTTACAGAGCATGCGCCCACTTTTGCTCGTCATCTAGCAATGGAGTTGGAAAGGATGTATCGTACGCTGGGAGGTCATCCAGGTCAAGCTCCACATTGAGCAAATAGTCTAATAATATACAACACAAGTGGAAAGTGGGGCACGTTGTGAGATGTTAAGAATTGTATCTTTTATTTTGATTTAAGTGTGTGTGTTTCAAGACATTTTCTTAAAAGTTTTCAAATGTAATTCCATATTTGTATAATGAATAAAAGTGATTGCCTTTAGTCCGAACTACGCAAGGTCTGATTCATGTAAGGGCATGATACGTAGGCAATCTCTATAAGATTCGACCACCACGATAAAAGATATATATAATAAATAAAAGTGAATAACAATAAAAATTTCAAGAAAGCTGGGACGACACAAGCAGCCGAGCAAATGCATAATAGAAAGGGATTATTTGTCTAGGAGCATTGCATCTCAACGTGTGATTATATATGTGTTAAACTCTCAAAACTAACAAGTTTGTTCATTTCCAGAATTCAAGCAGTTAGTTTCTCTAAAGAGTATACTGGCATATTATCATTATCACACAAGATCAAAAGGACCAATACCCGAAAGTATGTCTATCCCAGATGTTGACACAGGTATGGAGCTAGAGGAGATGGATGTCGGGAAAATGAAAGAAGAGATGTTTAAACTCAAAGCAGCAAATGGCTGAGATGTACCAAGCCTGGTCTACAAGACAGTTACCCCCATCTTACCCAAATAACCCTGCTCCATCAATGACCCACACTCAGGATAATATTACCATTGAATTATCCCCAAATTTCCCCATTTACCAGCACTACCGAGGCACCACCTCTCAGACACCACAGTCTCTACCTCCGAAACCAGTTCCATACTTTCCTCCACCTATGACTCCTGTTTTCGTAGCACCTCCCCCTGATACATTTTACAAATCTCCTAGTGAGCCTACATTCCAGGCCCAGGACAACCAATATTACCCCCGGAGCCCACCCTCAAAGCCTCCGAAATTAATTCAACTGCTCCTCGTTTTGATCTCCCAACCGAAATTGACAAGCCAGCCAAAAATGCTGAACAGGAAGAGATGTTCAGGAAGGTCAAGAGTTTAGAACAATCGTTCAGAGACATGCGAGGATTAGGTGGGCAAGTCAGTGTAGCATACAAAGATTTGTGCTTATTCCCCAATGTACAATTACCAGTTGGCTTCAAGATGCCCAAATTTGACCTATACAATGGGCACGACGACCCAGTAGCCCACTTAAGGGGTTTCTGTAGCAAGATGCAAGGAGCTGGGGGAAAGGATGAATTATTGATGGCTTACTTCAGTCAAAGTTTAAGCGGATCAGCTTTGGAGTGGTATACACGCCAGGACCATGGGAGATGGTACACCTGGGATGACCTGGCACAGGCATTCGCATACCATTTCCAATACAATCTGGAAATCATCCCAGATCGATTATCTTTGACAAAATTTGAGAAGAAACACAATGAAAGTTTTAGAGAGTATGGTTTTCGGTGGAGAGAACAGGCAGCAAGAGTGGATCCTCCTATGAAGGAGAGCGAAATGGTAGACTACTTCCTCCAAGCCTTGGAGCCAACTTACTATGCCCATCTGGTTTCAGCGGTTGGAAAATCATTCAACGAAGTGGTGAAGATTGGAGGTATGGTGGAAGAAGGTCTCAAAACAAATAAAATTATGAGCTATTCAGCAATTAAGGCAACTACTCAAGCTATTCAAGGCGGGGTAGGAGGAATCGGAAGAAAGAAGAGGGAGGAAGCAGCGGTAGTTGATTCAGGAATTTGGTCGGGACCCAGAGGTTCACCGCTTTACTATAATCAACAACGACCTCGCCAATCAGCTTACCACCATGATTCATCCCAACACTACTATCACCCTTCGGAGCCTCATTTCTCCATTAACCATGCTCAAGCATACAATCAGCCACCTGTTCACACCAATTGGCGTGCTCCTGCCACACCAAGTACTTACCCACGAGCCTATCCCGGACCAGGTTTCAGGCCGAGGCCAGCGTTCAGGGGGGAAAGAGAACAGAAAAAGAAAACTTACACTCCATTGGGAGAGTCTTACACTAGTCTGTTCCACAGGCTGAGACAGCTAGACATGCTGAGACCAATACAATCCAAGCTACCCAATCCTCCTCCAAAGAATCTGGATTACACCATTAGCTGTGAATATTGCTCCGGTGCACCAGGCCATGATACAGAGAAATGCTGGCATTTGAAAAATGCAATACAAGAGCTGATTGATACTAATAAAATCGAGGTTCAAACCCCCGAAGCCCCAAATATCAATAGAAATCCAATGTCAGCCCATCAAGAGGCTAATATGATAGAAATCATACAAGCTGATGGGGAGACAAAGAAGTCGTCACAAACTGTCATGATGATCAAGTCTCATGAAGCCAAATCAGATAAGCAGTTAACAGAGGAGAAGCCGGTACCTAAACAGAACAGAAATGGTGATGGACCATCTATGATAATCGAGGAGGGATCATCGAGCAAAGTTGCCGCAAAACAAGAAAGGCCGAAAGTGATAGTACCAGGGGTTGCTAACAAAACCATTGTATTCGTGGAAGGAGCCCGTACAGATCGGGTTATTATCGCACCTGTAATCCAGCTGTCGGTCATCAACAACAAAGCCATCCCATGGAACTACAAACGGGTGACTGTAATGTACAAAGGAAAAGAAGTCAAGGAAGAAGTGTGTGAGGTGCAAGGCTTGACTCGTTCGGGAAGATGTTTTACGCCCGAAGAGTTAAGAAAAACTAAAAACAATCCAACACCAATAAAGAGAGCTGCGACGGAAGAAGAGGCGGAAGAGTTTTTAAGAAAAATGAAACTCCATGATTATTTTGTTATGGATCAATTAAAGAAGACGCCCGCTCAAATTTCATTGTTGTCATTACTGATTCATTCAGAGGAGCACCGTCTGGCTTTGATGAAAATCCTGAATGAGGCTCATGTTCCCGAAAAGATCTCCGTAAATCAGTTAGGAAGAATAGCCAACAGAATCTTTGAGACAAACAGAATTACATTTGCTGATGATGAATTACCTGTGGAAGGTACTGAGCACAACATAGCTCTTTACCTCACCGTGAAATGTGAAAACTCCGTAGTAACCCGGGTATTGGTTGACAATGGGTCAAGTGCAAACATCTGCCCTCTCTCCACTTTAAGCAAATTAAAAATTAAAGAGGAGAGGATCCAGAAGAATAGTATCTGCGTACGGGGGTTTGACGGTGGAAGCAGAGATTCATTTGGCGACATAGTGTTGGAACTAACAATAGGGCCAGTTGAATTCACAATGGAATTTCAAGTGTTGGACATAACTGTCTCTTACAACTTGTTGTTGGGCCGACCATGGATCCATGCTGCCAAAGCAGTCCCGTCAATACTACATCAGGTTGTCAAGTTTGAATGGGATCATCAAGAAATAGTTGTGCATGAGGAAGAAAGTTTAAATGCTCACAGCAGTACCATTGTATCGGTCGAGGGAACAGAAAATGACCAGGGACCATGGGTATACCAAGTATCTGACACAGTATCAGTAGAGAAAATTCCAGAGGGGAAATACCTTCCGAATCCAAAGATATCCTCTGCATCAGTCATGATAGCTTATGAAATGTTAAAGAATGGCTTTATACCCGGCAAAGGTCTGGGCTTATCTCTGCAAGGAATTGTACAACCAGTATCTCTCTCCCCGAGAACTGGGGAACATTCGGTTTGGGGTTCACACCCACTGTAAATGACGTGATAAAGGCCAGAAAGTTTAAACACAAGGCATGAGTTCTTCCAAAACCAGTCCCACCTCTATCAAAGTCTTTTGTCAAGACCGGTGCTAAAAATCGCCCGATAACAACAATTCCTAAATCCCGGGTCAATCCTGAGGAGGAATTAATTAAAAGATTCGAGAAATTGTTTGATGATGTGAATATGTTGGAAAGCGGAGAAGGGTGTAGCAAAGCAGAAGTTCAATTCGTTGGGCCAGAAACAAAGCTTAATAATTGGAAATCCACTCCTCTCCCAATTCGAAAGGAGTCTTGGTAGTTTATTTTGATTTTCTTTCAGTTTGTTTGGGTTACTTCAGGGTTGTAATCCCAAAGCTTATCTTACAGTTTGTTTGAAGTGTGCAAACCTTGTTATCTTTCATCATCCAATAAAAAGCAGTTTCCTTTTTATTATCATTCCTGATAGTTTTCTTTTCTTTTTCTTTTTCTGTACAGTTCTTTTTACGCTGGCTCTAGTGATATGGCATGCATGAGGAATCCTCAGCCCAGTCTTAAAAATCAATCTGGTTCCGAAGTAATAATTCAAGAAATATATTGTGATTATGAATCAGAATATGATGAAGATGAGGTTTTTGAAGAGATTAGTAAAGAGTTAATTCACTTTGAGGAAAAAATCAAACCTAACTTGAGTGATACCGAAGACATCAATATAGGGGACACGAGTAATATCCGGGAAACTAAAATAAGTGTCCATCTCGAACCAAAGATCCGAGAAGAGTTAATTAAAGCACTCATAGAATTCAAAGATGTTTTTGCATGGTCATATGACGACATGCCGGGCCTGAGCACTAATTTAGTAGTTCACAAATTGCCCACCGATCCAACGGTGCCTCTTGTCAAGCAAAGGTTGAGAAAATGAACCTGACATGAGTGTGAGAATTAAGGAAGAAATCACCAAACAATTGGAAGCAAAGGTCATTCGAGTCACTCGATATCCTATTTGGTTGGCTAATATCGTTCCTGTACCAAAGAAAGACGGCAAAATTAGAGTATGCGTCGACTACCGCAATCTCAACAAAGCAAGTCCAAAGGATAATTTCCCATTACCCAATATCCATATTTTGATCGACAATTGTGCCAAGCATGATATAGGATCTTTCGTGGATTGTTATGCCGGGTATCATCAAATTCTAATGGATGAAGAAGACGCAGAAAAGACGGCATTCATCACACCATGGGGAACTTATTGCTACCGGATAATGTCATTCGGTTTAAAGAACGCCGGAGCAACCTATATGAGAGCAATGACCACAGTGTTTCATGATATGATACACAAGGAGATTGAAGTATATGTGGATGATGTGATCATAAAATCAAAACATCAGGCCGACCACGTTGGGGATTTGAGGAAGTTCTTCTTAAGACTTCGCAGGTACAACCTCAAGCTTAACCCTGCCAAATGCGCATTTGGAGTTCCATCTGGAAAGTTGTTAGGATTCATAGTCAGTCGACGAGTCATCGAGCTAGACCCATCAAAAATCAAAGCCATCCAAGAATTGCCACCTCCCAGGAACAAAACTGAAGTAATGAGTTTGTTGGGAAGGTTAAATTATATCAGCAGGTTTATTGCTTAGCTCACAACAACTTGTGAGCCAATTTTCAAATTGTTGAAAAAGGATGTTGCGGTCAAATGGACCGATGAGTGTCAAGAAGCGTTCGATAAAATAAAAGGGTACTTGTCGAACCCACCAGTGTTGGTCCCGCCAGAGCCAGGAAGACCTTTGATTCTTTACTTAACAGCTTTGGAAATTCATTTGGTTGCGTATTGGGGCAACATGACCTCACTGGCAGAAAAGAACAGGCCATCTACTACATCAGCAAGAAGTTCACAGCTTATGAGGTTAAGTATACTCATCTGGAAAAGACATGTTGCGCCCTAACATGGGTAGCTCAAAAATTGAAACACTATTTGTCATCCTACACTACTTACCTCATTTCTCGGTTGGATCCATTGAAATACATTTTTCAAAAGCCTATGCCAACGGGAAGACTTGCAAAGTGGCAGATATTGCTCACAGAATTTGACATCATCTATGTGACTCGAACTGCAATGAAGGCTCAAGCACTGGCCGATCATTTAGCCGAAAACCCGGTCGATGAGGAATACGAGCCGTTGAAAACCTATTTTCCTAATGAAGAAACAATGCATATCGACGAGGTGGAGCGAATTGAAAAACCTGGCTGGAAACTTTTCTTTGATGGAGCCGCTAACATGAAAGGAGTCGGGATAGGAGCCGTAATCATTTCTGAAACAGGGCATCACTATCCTGTTACGGCTCAATTGCGATTTTATTGCACCAATAATATGGCTGAATATGAAGCTTGCATTTTGGGGTTAAGGCTAGCCGCCGACATGGGTATCCGAGAAATCTTAGTCATGGGAGATTCGGATCTTTTGGTACATCAAATTCAAGGAGAATGGGAAACCCGAGACTTGAAGCTCATACCATACCGGCAATGTCTACATGATCTTTGTCAGCGGTTTCAATCAGTGGAATTCCAACATATTCCAAGAATCCATAATGAGGTTGCCGATGCATTGGCTACCCTGGCATCAATGTTGCACCATCCGGACAAAGCTTATGTAGATCCGATACATATTCAAGTCCATGATCAGCACGCTTATTGCAATATGGTTGAAGAAGAATTTGATGGTGAACCATGGTTCCACGACATCAAGGAGTATATCAGGATGAGGATATATCCCGCACAAGCTACAGGATATCAAAAGAGGACCATTTGGCGATTGGCAAATGGATTCTTCTTAAGCGGAGGAGTTTTGTATAAAAGAACACCAGATCTTGGATTATTAAGATGCATAGATGCCAGACAAGCTACAGCTGTCATGTCTGAAGTACATTTAGGAGTTTGCGGACCCCACATGAGTGGATATGTATTGGCAAAGAAAATCCTCCGAGCTGGTTACTATTGGCTTACCATGGAGCGAGATTGTATCAGTTTTGTGCGCAAGTGTCATCAATGCCAGATACACGGAGATTTGATTCATTCTCCACCATCCGAGTTGCACATAATGTCGGCACCATGGCCCTTCGTTGCTTGGGGCATGGATGTGATTGGACCAATTGAGCCGGCAGCATCCAATGGGCACAGGTTCATTCTGGTAGCTATTGATTATTTTACCAAATAGGTTGAGGCCAAGACATTCAAATCAGTGACCAAGAAAGCTGTGGTCGATTTTGTCCACTCAAATATCATATGTCGATTCGGAATCCCGAAGGTGATCATCACAGATAACGGTGCTAATCTTAACAGCAACTTAATGAAAGAAGTATGTCAACAGTTTAAGATTACACATCGTAACTCTACCCCATATCGGCCCAAGGCGAATGGAGCAGTAGAAGCAGCCAACAAAAACATAAAAAAGATACTTCGGAAAATGGTAGAAGGTTCAAAACAATGGCATGAAAAATTACCATTTGCATTATTGGGATATCGCACTACTGTTCGCACTTCAGTAGGAGCAACTCCTTATTTGTTGGTATATGGCACTGAAGCAGTTATTCCTACAGAAGTTGAGATTCCTTCCCTTCGTATCATCGCCGAAGCAAAGATTGATGATGATGAATGGGTCAAAACCCGTCTGAAACAGTTAAACTTGATTGATGAAAAACGATTGGCCGTAGTATGTCATGGTCAATTATATCAAAGAAGAATAGAAAGAGCATACAACAAAAAGGTGCATCCACGGAAGTTTGAAGTGGGTCAGCATGTGCTGAAACGTATTCTTCCACATCAGGTTGAGGCGAAAGGCAAATTTGCCCCGAATTGGCAAGGACCATTCATTGTGACCAGAGTATTGTCGAATGGTACACTATGCTTAACAGATATTGAAGGCAAATGCATGGACATGGCGATCAATTCTGACGCGGTAAAGAGATATTACGCATAACTTTTTGAATGTTTGTATTTAGCATTATTTCGAAGATTGGAATGACAAAGGCAATTTATTCTGCTATCCAAACACTATACCCTTTGCTTCCCCTTTTGAGCCATATTTGTTTCGTTCCTACCCTCTCTTGGAATCGATGAAAATCAAATTGAAGTAACAATAATAATGGTAATAAAAAAAATAAAAAAGAAAAAGAAAATCACTATTATTTAGTGAACTACGTTTGACCTGATTCCTCAAAGAAGGATACGTAGGCGCCTCACGGCTCGGTCATAGGGTGCACAACATACACAATGTGCACGAAAAGAAACATTAAGAGACCCCAATCAAGAAACTGGGGTAGGAATTGTATTGGAAATAAGAAAAGATTCCAAGAGTTGTAATTTTAAACTCATACCACAACTGTTTAGCTTTTGATACCTTTCCATTTCCAACCACGTACCAAAAAGACCTTTCGATCAATCTTAGAAAAATGCTGAGTCAAACAAATGAAGATGGTTCATAACACTCTGGTACAAACAAGAAAAGAAAGTAAAAATGAGAGAGTCTTATAGGTGAAAACCTACACGGGCACCATAAGGCGACGGAAGTTGAGAGAAAAGTAAAAATGAGAAAGTCTTATTGGTGAAAACCTTCGTAGGCACCATAAGGCAAAAAGGAAGTGAGAAATGAACAAATGAGGAAGGTTTATCGGTGAAAACTCTTTGAGATATTGCAAGTCCAACAGGTCTGTGAAATGAAAAATGAAGTTGGATTATGGAAATTTTGGGGAAAACGAAAATAAGACAATTGAGAGGAGATTGATTAAAAGACTGGGTTGATTAATCCGAAATGCATACCCTGATCATTGGCGTCAGTAACTCCAATCAGATAAGTTTTATTCCTTCTCCGACAGTCATCCAAATTTGGATTTTTCTTTTCATTCTATAATTGTCGAAATCAGCGCATTTCGTCACTAATAATCTTACTTTTCTAAAGCTTTGAGATAAGTTTTATTCCAAACAAATAAGAAGGAGTGTCAAGGTATACTACCAAGATTCAAGGTTACATGATGCAAAATACGGCCATGAAAGGCGGGAGATAAAAAGATATTGGTGTAAAAAAAGTGAAATCAAAAGTGGATCAGCAAAGTCAGAAGGGACATATGATTACAGTTAAAAGGATTTGAAGGAAAACATACAGAGGGAAATCCTATAGTCAAGGATCAATTACAAGGACAAAACGGTCTTTTTTAACCATTCCAAGGCAATAAAAAGAGACGAAGAGAAGCCTCACCATCGGCAAGAATACCCCAGTTAACCACCCTGCTTTAAACTAACAAAGTTTTCTTTGATTTAAAACAGGGGCAAAGACAATATTTGTGTCAGGAAATACCTGGTAGAATTAAAGAAGTCAGGCGTCCACTTGGAGAACGAGGATAAGAATTAAAGAAGTCAGGCGTCCACCTGGAGAATGAGGATGAGAATTAAAGAAGTCAGGCGTCCACCTGGAGAATGAGGATGAGAATTAAAGAAGTCAGACGTCCACCTGGAGAATGAGGATGAAGAATTAAAGAAGTTAGGCATCCATCAGCAAATACCTGATGAAGAATTAAAGAAGTCAGGCGTCCACCTGGAGAATGAGGATGAGAATTGAAGAAGTCAGGCGTCCACCTGGAAAATGAGGATGAGAATTAAAGAAGTCAGGCGTCCACCTGGAGAATGAGGATGAGAATTGAAGAAGTCAGGCGTCCACCTGGAGAATGAGGATGAGAATTAAAGAAGTCAGGCGTCCACCTGGAGAACGAGGATAAGAATTAAAGAAGTCAGGCGTCCACCTGGAGAACGAGGATAAGAATTAAAGAAGTCAGGCGTCCACCTGGAGAAGGAGGATAAGAATTAAAGAAGTCAGGCGTCCACCTGGAGAATAAGGATGAGAATTAAAGAAGTCAGGCGTCCACCTGGAGAATGAGGATAAGAATTAAAGAAGTCAGGCGTCCACCTGGAGAACGAGGATAAGAATTAAAGAAGTCAGGCGTCCACCTGGAGAATGAGGATGAGAATTGAAGAAGTCAGGCGTCCACCAGGAGAACGAGGATAAGAATTAAAGAAGTCAGGCGTCCACCTGGAGAATGAGGATGAAGAAGTTAAAAAGAAGTCAGGCGTCCACCTGGAGAATGAGTATGAGAATTAAAGAAGTCAGGCGTCCACCTGGAGAATGAGGATGAGAATTAAAGAAGTCAGGCGTCCACCTGGAGAATGAGGATGAGAATTGAAGAAGTCAAGCGTCCACCTGGAGAATGAGGATGAAGAATTGAAAAGTCAGGCGTCCACCTGGAGAACGAGGATAAGAAAAAGAAGAAGTCAGGCGTCCACCTGGAGAATGAGGATAAGAAAAGAAGAAGTCAGGCGTCCACCTGGAGAATGAGGATAAGAATTGAAGAAATCAGGCGTCCACCTGGAGAATGAGGATAAGAATTAAAGAAGTCAGGCGTCCACCTGGAGAATGAGGATGAAGAAGTTAAGAAGAAGTCAGGCGTCCACCTGGAGAATGAGGATAAGAATTAAAGAAGTCAGGCGTCCACCTGGAGAATGAGGATGAAGAAGTTAAGAAGAAGTCAAGCGTCCACCTGGAGAATGAGGATGAGAAAAGAAGAAATCGGGCGTCCACCTGGAGAATGATGATGAAGAAGTTAAAAGGAAGTCAGGCGTCTACCTGGAGAATGAGGATGAGAATCGAAGAAGTCAGGCGTCCACCTGGAGAATGAGGATGAAGAAGTTAAGAAGAAGTCAGGCATCCACCTGGAGAATGGGGATGAGAAAAGAAGAAGTCAGGCGTCCACCTGGAGAACGAGGATGAAAAAGAAGAAGTCAGGCGTCCACCTGGAGAATGAGGATAAGAAAAGAAGAAGTCAGGCGTCCACCTGGAGAATGAGGATAAGAATTGAAGAAATCAGGCGTCCACCTGGAGAATGAGGATAAGAATTAAAGAAGTCAGGCGTCCACCTGGAGAATGAGGATGAAGAAGTTAAGAAGAAGTCAGGCGTCCACCTGGAGAATGAGGATAAGAATTAAAGAAGTCAGGCGTCCACCTGGAGAATGAGGATAAAGAAGTTAAGAAGAAGTCAGGCGTCCCCCTGGAGAATGAGGATTAGAAAAGAAGAAATCAGGCGTCCACCTGGAGAATGAGGATGAAGAAGTTAAGAAGAAGTCAGGCGTCCACCTGGAGAATGAGGATAAGAAAAGAAGAAATCAGGCGTCCACCTGGAGAATGAGGATAAGAAAAGAAGAAATCAGGCGTCCACCTGGAGAATGAGGATGAGAATCGAAGAAGTCAGGCGTCCACCTGGAGAATGAGGATGAAGAAGTTAAGAAGAAGTCAGGCGTCCACCTGGAGAATGAGGATAAGAAAAGAAAAAGAAGTCAGGCGTCCACCTGGAGAATAAGGATGAGAATTGAAGAAATCAGGCGTCCACCTGGAGAATGAGGATAAGAATTGAAGAAGTCAGGCGTCCACCTGGAGAATGAGGATGAGAATTAAAGAAGTCAGGCGTCCACCTGGAGAATGAGTATGAGAATTAAAGAAGTCAGGCGTCCACCTGGAGAATGAGGATGAGAAAAAAGAAGTCAGGCGTCCACCTGGAGAATGAGGATGAGAAAAGAAGAAGTCAGGCGTCCACCTGGAAATGAGGATGAGAATTAAAGAATTCAGGCGGCCACCTGGAGAATGAGGATGAGAATTGAAGAAGTCAGGCGTCCACCTGGAGAACGAGGATAAGAATTAAAGAAGTCAGGCATCCACCTGGAGAATGAGGATGAAGAAGTTAAAAAGAAGTCAGGCGTCCACCTAGAGAATGAGGATGAAGAAGTTAAAAAGAAGTCAGGCGTCCACCTGGAGAACGAGAATGAAGAAAGAAAAGAATCAGTCAAGGCACCCACCTGGAGAACGAGGGAAAACAATTGAAGTGTTGAAATCAAAAGCCCGCTCATATGATAAAGGAGCACATTTAGAATCAATAAAGCAGAGGAGTCCAACAAAATCCCCAGCAGAGTCGCCAGAGCTGTCGCACCTTCTTTTTACCTCGCCCGCGGGGCGCGTGGGGGAGTTTTCTCCAATTGAAGGACAATCGAAACGGGATTTATTTAATTATTTCTGAGTCGCCACCTGGGAATTTTAAGGCGTCCCAAGTCACCAATTTTAATCCCTGAATCGAGGAGAATATGATTCTGTTTATTATTCTGCGAACCAGAAATCCTGAGTAAGGAATTCTGTTAATCCGGAAGAAGGTGTTAGGCATTTCCGAATTCCGTGGTTCTAGCACGGTCGCTTAACTGTTTTTATTATTGGCTTAATTATCTTGATTTTACTAAATACGTTTTTATTGCATGATTTTACTACCGCTTTTTACTTATTGTTTACAATTATATGGACGAATTACGCGTACGTATATTCGTATTATATACTTTTTATAATTACCGGGGATCATGCCACGCGTACGTGTACACAATAAAATTGTCCATGTTATAGTTTTTATAAAAAATATATGTTCGAAATTTAAAATAAAATCAGGAACATCATCACCCTTTTTATTTAAATAATGAACTGCACATCTCGGGTTTTATGAAATAAATTTAGTGTTTTCCAAAGAAATTCGTTTTTTATTAAATATTCACTCGAAATTATAAAAGTATATAATACGAATATACGTACGCGTAATTCGTCCATATAATTGTAAACAATAAGTAAAAAGCGGTAGTAAAATCATGCAATAAAAACGTATTTAGTAAAATCAAGATAATTAAGCTAATAATAAAAACAGTTAAGCGACCGTGCTAGAACCTCGGAATTCGGAAATGCCTAACACCTTCTTCCGGATTAACAGAATTCCTTACTCAGGATTTCTGGTTCGGAGAATAATAAATAGAGTCATATTCTCCTCGATTCAGGGATTAAAATTGGTGACTTGGGACGCCTTAAAATTCCCAGGTGGCAACTCTGAAATAATTAAATAAATCCCGTTTCGATTGTCCTTCAATTGGAGAAAACTCCCCCACGCGCCCCGCGGGCGCGGTAAAAAGGAGGTGCGACACCTCTCAGATGTGAATTTTTCTTTATCAAGGATCAATCTTTGAAGGCCCTCGGAAGCAAGGAAGTTAGTCTGCAAAGCAAAAGTTTAAATAAAAAATCCTATCATAGCAAAGTTAGAAGAAACAATAGAAGGAAAAAGATTGTACTGTTGTTATGTTGTGCATGGCATTGTTTACCACACACTCTCCCGAGAGAGGCTGTACTTTATTCTTATCTTTCTATGAAGCCTGAGGCTTCAGGTAATTAGTAAGTTCCATTGGCCAAGATAGTAGATGGAACCTAGAGACCAAGAAGGGAATGCCCATCCTCCCGTGAGGACCTTCGGAGGGAGGCAAATAGTTATGCCCTAAATTTCCATGGACTGGGGACTGGGGAGGAGGGACATCCTTCTCTCAGGTGTCTGCGGGCGGTGGATATGATGTAGTAGATGCTGGTAGAGAAGGCATGATTGGCAAAGAAGGAGATGAAGCTGATGACGTTGTTGGTTGAGAAGTAGTTGCAGCAAACGTAGTGCTAATTATTGGTCACTCATCAACGGAGATGGAAAAATACTGGTACCCAGCCTCACTGTACTGGGAGTAGCGATGGGGCATAGAAGCAAAAGTTGGCATCTTCCACTCTATCATACTATCCTCTAGAACACCTGGATGTCGTCCTCGGTTGCTATAACTAGCTCAATAGATTGAGCAGTCTGTTGAGCTGATGAAGCTCGTCATCTTCTATGTAGAGATGCCCTTTTCATCACTGGCTCTTCCATCATCGTCGATTACCATGGTGTCCACGGCTGGCTCGGGTGCGACGCTTTTCACCTTTTTATTTTTGCCCTTACCTGTAGAGGAGCGTCACCTTTTTTGTTGCTTTTTCTCCGGTCGGGGACTCCGAGAGGAAGCACTCACACCGGAATCAAATCCGATGACACATGTTAGGGGGAAGGCCTCTTGCAACAACCTCGCCTTCTGTGGGATCAGCCAAAACATCCTCCTCAGCCTTTCACCCATATTTGAGGGCCAATTCTCTCCACCAGCGGGTCTCAGGTGTAGTAACATCCAAAATCTTCTAGACCTACTGGTCCAATCCTTCAACCCTTGGTAGTGTCCACCGAATTGCTAAAATAATGAGAAGAGAAGGATAAGTGACAACATGAAGCGATCTTAAATCAGAGAAAAGATGGACGTTGAACTTACGTGTACGATTTCATGATTAGGGGAATGATGGAGTTGTGGCCGGGATGATATCCCTGGTGGAAACTACAACGAACCGCTCCATCCATCCACGGTCGTTGTCATCATCCATGCTGGAGAGCAAAGTATGGTGACCACATTTGCTAAATTTTATCATTCCCCACGAAAATTTTTGGGGGATTAAAGGTTCATCAATCGATCCAGGGAGAGCTCCTCCACCGTCTCCTGTCATAACCGCCGAAGACAAGCTACTGTCCGCCCACAGAAGGGCTCACCTGAGCCAATCAGACTTGATAGCGGAAGCAAAACTCCAAGATTACGGAGTCAAGTCCCTCGCTCAATGAAAACGGGCCCAAAGCGAAAGGGTACATGTAAATGTACGTAAAACCCTTCTTAGGAAAGGTTACCCGCTCTGGTAGATCGGGAGAGATGATGTTCAA
The DNA here is from genome assembly GCF_000715075.1 of Nicotiana tabacum. Lineage (NCBI taxonomy): Eukaryota > Viridiplantae > Streptophyta > Magnoliopsida > Solanales > Solanaceae > Nicotiana > Nicotiana tabacum. Next base: position 20,913,192 of record NC_134089.1, on the reverse strand, counting down.
ATCATGGCAACCACAATCTTCCTTCACAACAAGAATGCTATAAGGACGGATGGAGGAAGGGTATACACCAACAACCCATGTACGAGAGTTAGTAGAAGATAACTTCTATTTGAAGTCCTTAGTCGTAGTAAGCTTTTTGGGGATAATGGTGCTCACAGTAGGAGGAGTATCATCATTAGTGTTTTTTTTGTTTTTTGATGAACTAGAATTTTTGGAAGAGGAGGCCATAGTTAACACAAGGAAGTAAGGGTTTCTCTGAAGAATGAGATTAAAAGCAAGAGTGAGTTGAGTAAAGAAAGTTTGAGAGAGTTCGAAAAATTATGAAGTGCAAGAGAAGAAGATTGAAGCGTATAAGTAAAGGAATATGCAGCTAAAATCATGGCCATGATTACCTAGAGAACTGGCAAAAGTTTTGCTGAATCGTGGGGTGATGCGTGTTCGGGACATTAAATGCGAAGAGACGTGCTTCTAATCAAGCGTCAGAAACTTTTCAAATGGAGTCAGTAAATTTTCTTCCAAGAAACATATCTTTACCAACTTCCCGATGACATAAGGATGTGCCACAGGAAAGTAGGTGAACTATTTGTATAGGGTATAATCGGTTCATATTAAATGCTAATATAATAAAGTGATATGTGGAACCCGAGACAGATGGAGAGCGAGACAGGTGGAAGTCAAGATCAGGGGTAACAGTCTTGGTTGGCACCGGGAAGCCCCCGAAGGGAATGTTTTCTCATAAAGACAAATGAATGTATGTCACCCGATATCATTCAATGAAGAATATTCTATAACATTAAATACATACATAGTCCGTTATAGAGAATATGGCATTCATAGCCTGTCGTTACACATTCTTCAATGGCCCCCATAATTGTTATTTAAGAGTGGCTTGATCCTAGGACCTTTTTCCCTAGAGGCCACTTTAAATAGGGATTTCAATAGCCATTGTGAGAGCAGGAATTTTCCGACAAACATATGCTATATACTATTCAAAAGCTCAATAATATTTTATTTCTTGCTTATTAATATTGTTATTATTGCCGTCGGAAGCTTCGCTCCTGGCATCAGGCTGTTCACTATCTTATCTCAATTTCAATGCTAAGTCTTATATTTTTTATTTAATTTATTTATTATTTTGGGATTAAATTGATTTACTTATCTATAAACCACTTATAAATTCAATTGTACCGTTTTACGGTCAAACAAAACTCAATTGAAAAAAATATTACCGCAAATCAATATGTAAAAATGTTGCAAACCTAAGCCAGACCGAACTGACTGGTTGAAACGTTTATGAAAGTTTTGATAGTTAGACTGTTTGAGAGTCTGCAAGACTTTCTTCAATAATGACATGACCAAAGGAAAATAAGAAAACGATTAAGAGATTTGATTACGACCGTTCAAGATTCGCATTAGCATACTCAATATCGCACAGACCAATCGCAAATTCATACAAAGCAATCAATGAAATCTAAAGACATAAAAGATCCACGTGACCAAAATATCCTGTCACAAAGAAGATCTTTATTCTTTAGTGATAAATATACACACGTGACGCCTCTTCTACTCCTTTTCACGATTGGTACTTCTTCTTGTGCTCTATATTGCTACTATTGCTTTCTTCCTCTCTTATTTCTTCTTATTATCGACTTTGCAGAAAACTTTTAGAAGTATGTAGAGTTTTACAGATACATTTACTAATACATGATATTTTTATTAGTGTATTGGTCTCAAAAAAGGGCATCCATGAATGGATCAATGAGAGATTTTTACAAATGTAAAAATATTGTTTTTACGAGAGTCATGAGTAGATAATTGAGAACAAAATTGATATGTTGCTTAAAAGAAAGACAAATTAAACAACAAAAAAGTATGAGCATGGGAGGATCTAATAACATGGTAGAATCATAATATGAACACATAATATAATAATATTATATCATGTATACAATTTGTTCAAGCTGGGTAGTTTCAGTTACTCCATAAGCATGGAAAGTATTTGTCACAACCCGGAATTTTCATTGTCGGGACCGTGACGACGCCTTACATTTCACTTGCTAGGCAAGCCAATGTTAGAACATTCTATCAATTTTTAACAATTTTAATATTAGTTGATGAGAAAAGAACCGAAACTACTGCAATAATCCAACATAATAATACGGAAGTTAAAACAACCCAATGTTTAATACATCCGTGAACCCGGTGTCACAAGTGCACGAGCTACTAGAATAGTAAATACAAGGGTTTGAAATAAATAAAAAGTTGTCTGTATGAAAATACACAGCTGAATAAAAAAAAGGGAAGGGGACTCCAGAAGCTGCGGGCGCTGAGCAGCTGTACCTCAAGTCTCCGCAAGTTGTCCAATCCGAGCTCACTAATAACCGTCGTTGGGGCGGCCTCCAAAGTTTTCACAAGATGTGCAGAGTATAGTATGAGTACAACCGAACCCATGTACTCTATAAGAGCTGAGCCTAACCTTGACGAAGTAGTGACGAGGCTAAGGCGGGTCACTCACACTACAATCTATATGTAGTATATAATAAAGGCAGAAAAAAGGAAATACAGAACATGATAAGAAGGTCAACCGCAAATAATAACCATAAGCTCAAGTTATAAACCAGTGTCGTCTAGAATTACCAATCCTTAACATTTCATATGATAATCCCGAAAACTAAGACAACTCAAGAAAATAAAAATACATAGGTTGTTGCGGCGAGCAACCCGATCCCACCGTAATACATAGAATCCTCCCTTTTTTTACCGTAATAACATGAACAACAACAAATAACATATATGTGTTGCGGCGCGCAACCCGACCCCACCATATATCAATATTAGTATCATTGTTGACCCTTATTTCACCATATCAATCTACCCTTACTCCACTTGTTGCGGCATGTTACCTGATCCTACCGTACAATACAAATTCACCCTTATTCCACCATATCAATCCACTCTTATTTTACCTGTTACATCGTGCACCCCGATCCCACCATATCAGTACTAATTGCTCAATATGCACGATCAATTTAATAATTCAAATCACGAGAAACTTTACGATCAATGAATGCTGAATTGAACCAAAAAGGAAACATTGCACAACATAAGAATCTACATAAGTAATACTACGCAGTGAGACCAGTCCAGTAATTGACAATTAGAAGGTGCAAATAAGCCAATTTAAGCGAATAGCAGGGAATCATGAAACTATGTAAAGATCTAACATCATTAACACGAGAAGACATTTATTATCACGTAACAGTTAAGCATGAAAAACATTTAGAACATATAACAGTTAAGACAAGGAAAGAGATAATCAAGGAAAAGCGAAAAATCAGGAAAATAAATAATCCGGCAGCGTATAAGCACTCTTCACCTGACATATACACCGCTCACACGAAATTCACATAGCACATAGTCCGAGGGTTCCTAATTCCCTCAAGTCAAGGTTAACCACGACACTAACCTCGCTCCAAAGATCACTCAAAGCTTAACCATAACTTTGCCTTTCAAACAAGCCTCCGAACCAACAATATCTAGCAAATTACCAACCAAATGATTCAAAATAAGCCTTAGGAATCACCCACGATTAAAAGAGATTCAATTTAGGTCACTATTGAAAAAGTCAACAAAAGTCAACTCTCTGGCCCACTTGGTCCAAACCCGAAATTCGGGCCAAAACCCGATTACCCATTCACCCCCCGAGCCTGGTTATGTAATTTATTTAGAATTCGACCTCAATTTGAGGTCTAAATCCTAATATTACAAAAATTTCTAATTCTACCCAAACGTCCAATTTCCTCCATGAAAACACAAGATTTTAGGTTGAAATCTTAAGAAATGTAATGGAAGATTGAAAGAAAACAGGTTAGAATCACTTACCAATGAACTGGGGAAGAAAGGGTCTTGGAAAAATCGCCTATAAGGTTCTAGGTTTTGAAAATTTGAGGAATGAGAGAAAAATCCCGTCTAACTCAATTTTTACATAGCTCTAGATGCGAGAAACACTTCGCAATTGCGAAGCCTCAACATTTCTACCAGCATCGCAAATGCGGACAATCGTTCGCAAATACGAATCGGAGGGATCGGAATTGCGACCCCAATTTTTGCAAGTGCGAAAAGTTCCACCCAGCTCACTGCTCACAAATGCGCTGGTTCCTTTGCAAATTCGAGGCTCGCATTTGTGAGCCAGACACCGCAAATGCGAAGTCTATAGACCTGATGCACCAGTAGTTCATTTAAGTTCAAAAACACTCCGTAGCCTATCCAAAACTCATCCGAGCCCTCAAGGCTCCCAACCAAACATACAAAGAAGTCCAAAAACATCATATGAACTTGCTCGCGCGATCAAATCTCCAAAATAACACCTAGAACTACGAATTGAATACTAAATCAAATGAAATTTCAAAAAAACTTTGAAACTTTTATTTTCACAATCGGACATCCGAATCACGTCAAACCAACTTCGTTTCTCACCAAATTTGATAGACAAGTCATAAACATAGTAATGGACATGTACCGAGCTCCGAAACTAAAATACGGGCCCGGTATTAACAAATTCAAACATCGGTCAATTCTCTAAAACCATTAAACTTTCAAACATTCAATTTTCGATAAAAATTAGTAACTCGAGCTAGGGACCTCCGAATTCGATTCTGGGCATACGCTAAGATCCCAAATTATGATACAGACCTATCGGGATCTCCAAAATATGAATCCGGGTTTGTTTGCTTAAAACATTGACCGAAGTCAATTCAAATGAATTTTTAAGACAAAATTCTTATTTTTATCAATTTTAATATAAAAGCTTTCTCGAAAAACACCTGGACTACGCGCACAAATTAAAGAGGCTAAAATGAAGTATACAAGGTTTCAAAGCATAGAGTTGAGTACTAAAACATAAGATGACCTATCAGGTCATCACATTTTCCACCTCTAAAACAACCGTTCATCCTCGAACGTGCATAGAAAAGTACCTGGGCTGGTGAAAAGGTGAGGATATCTACTTCTGATTCGGACTCCCAAGTAGATGCCTCGATGAACTGGCATTTCCAATGTACTCGAACTGAAGGATAACTTTTTAACCTCAACGTACAAACCTGCATGCTAGAATAGCCACCGGCTCCTCCTCATAAGTCAGATCCTTGTCCAACTGGACAGAGCTGAAATCTAACACGTGGGACGGATCCCCATGATACTTCCAGATCACGGACAAATGGAACACCGGATGAACTACTGATAAATTGGGTGGCAATGCGAGCTTGTAAGCCACCTCACCTACTCTCTCAAGAATTTCAAAAGGTCCGATGTACCTAGGTCTCAACTTGCCCCTCTTTTCGAACCTCATCACACCCTTCATGGGTGAAACCTAGAGAAATACTCGCTCTCCGACCATGAATGCGACATCACGAAGTCGATCCTGAATAATCTTGACCTTATCCAAGGCATACTCTTCTGCCTAGACTGAGCTGTGCGAAGTCGATCCTGAATAATCTTGACCTTATCCAAGGCATCCTGTACCAAATCTGTACCCAATAACCGAGTCTCGTCTGGCTCAAACCATCCAACTGTCTATCGACACCGCCTACTGTATAATGCCTTATAGGGAGCCATCTGAATGCTCGACTAGTATCTGTTGTTGTAGGCAAACTCAGCAAGCGACAAGAACTGATCCCAAGAACCTCCGAAGTCTATAACATAAGCGTGGAACATATCCTCCCATATCTGAATAGTGCGCTCGGACTGTCCGTCCGTCTGAGGATGAAATGATGTGCTCAACTCAACCTGCGTGCCCAACTCATGCTGCAATGGCCTCTAGAAATGTAAGGTGAACCGCGTACCTTGATCAGAAATGATAGACACGGGCATACTATGAAGACGAACGATCTCGCGGATGTAAATCTCAGCCAACCGCTCTCAAGAATAGGTAACTGAGACTTGCTCTGATACCAAGTTTGTCACGACCCAAACTGGAGGGCCATGACTAGCACCCGACCACACTTGCCGAGCACCAACGTACATTTCATCTAACCTTCATTATTATCTTTTAGGGCTGACGAGATCAATATAAATGGTAAACCTGGATCATGGACAACCAGCAATAAAATATGACGGCATGAACATACATAGCAGGGGATGACCATACAATCAAGAAACTACATATAAGGTATGAGCTACCACGCTACTATGAAAGACTATACAACAAAAACTAGCCGACAAGGCATACCAAACTATACATGAGCCGACACCTATCTATGAGCCTCTAAAAGAACATAAGTGCTGCAACATAGCTGGAACAGGGCACCGACATACCCATAATGTCTATAACAAAAATTGCATACCAAGACCAAGGCAAGTCCGGAGAAGGGATCTCGCCAATCACCGCTGAACTGGACAGTCTACTGTGGTGGGGAGCTGCACCTGCCTGTCTATCAGGACCTGCAGCACGACATGCAGCGTCCACAAATAAAAGGACATCAGTACGAATAAAGTACTGAGTATGTAAGGCAAGGAACCATAAATACGATCAGTAATGTAAGCAAGGATAGAGAATATACAACCTGTAACATCTTAGTACCTCTGAGGGATACTTATATGAAATGCATGATACATATGTATAAATACATAAACCTTTAAAGCATTCGCCTCTGTGGGCATCATCATCATCATATCGTACCGGGCCATAATAGGCTCGGTAAAAAAGACGTACCCGGCCATCATAAGGCTCGGTAGTGCCGTACCCGGCCAACTATAGCGTGACTCGGTAGAGTAAAATAGATACATATATATAATGCATGCTCGACTCATGGAATCACATTCTAAACCTTTCGGAGTGACGTAAGGTCGGTATCCTCTGTACACGTTATTAGGACTAACTCTTCACTATGACCTTATAAGAATCAGGAAGTACCAACAACATTGATAACATAAGAATAAGAGAAGCAACGTTAACATCAATCGTTCCATAAGAGGGAAAACAATGTAAGTACTGCTAGCTTCTAAGAGTAGAGTATCTTGGAAGCTCGTTCATTACATTATGTACAATCGAAGTCGTGCAAAAGAAGGAAAGGGATAGCCTCACATACCTTGTATATACTGCCCCAATCTCAAGCTATTCAATTGTCAAAACTCCTTAGTCTATAATAAGAGAAACGATACTATCGTTATCATTTAAGCGTCATAACTATTATGTATCGACCACAACCTATTTTACGATGAAACGGACAGCACCTCCCCTATATATATGACCTCACACCATTCAAAACAGTCACCAAACAGCCCAAACAACATCAATAATAAACATATTGAGCCTCCCAAAATAGTCCACACACAGCCTAATCACTCCATACATACGACGACCACCGTAGTCGTGTCAAACAACCTGGAAATGTTACGAATAAATATCAGCCCATAACCCTACATATATATAGTGTTTCTCCACACCCTTCCTCCTCCAAAACTCCACAAAACAGTAGTAAAATACGCAACCCAATAGCAATGCAAAACAGTCCACAAAACAATAACATTACTACCAAGCCTTTCGATATATATTTCACAAGTTCTAGCTTTAATGGCTTAGCCGCAACTTGGATAATCTTAAATACATATAGAGTAAGAGGTTACTTACCTTTATACAGAAATCAAAACTCCAATTTTACCTTAAATTTCCATGATATATCCCTCCAATGCTGCCACAACAACAAAAAAGCGAAACTAGCGATCAATTAGTATTTTTCGGCACTAGAATCACTTTAGAAGGCTTGAAATCACCTAGGATTGATATTAAGAACATGAGGTAGTATTTACATAACATAAACCCTTTAAAACAACCTCCCACATGAGCTGGAACGACACAAAAATGAGCAACAACAAGAAGAACAAGAGACTTACTAGCGCCACGGAATTCCTGACACTTGATTTGTGTTGTTTGCCCTTTTTTTGGGTCTTGAATCTTGAGAGAACCTTCAGAGGATGTTCCTAGGGTTCTAAGGTCTGAAAATAGTGAGTAGAAATGACTTAAAACGGGTTGAAGTCATCCTATATAGGTCCAAACATCTTAAACCGCCTTAGTGGGCCCCATAGAGAGGTGCTTGGCGCAGTCTCGCGAAAACGTGAATATCTCTCTACTACGAGATCGTATCGATAAACGGTTTAATGAGTTGGAAACTAGACTCATAGATATTTAATTTAGTTGGTAGATCACCCCGTAATTCCTTGTAAATTATGAGAAAAGATTAGAAACATTTGACCTAATGTTTAAGTAAAATTATGAACCTAAGTTGCGACAACTTTTGTCGACTTTTGTTTCATAACTCGTTTGACTTCAAGACTTATGATACGGATATTATATGATTAAAATACCTTAATAAATGACCTCTTGAGTGTATTAAGCACCGCTAGATTACCTGAAAATACGAGTTACAACATCCTTGATTCATTTAACTTCTAATACTGGTTAATCACCCTTATACACTCTTGTATCACTTAAGACCAATAGGATTGACTTCTTATCATCTCAAAGATAATTCCTTATTGGATTTATGTTAACTAACATATGGAATGAACTAACACATGTGGATATGGGTGTAACACCCTCCCCCCCTTAGGAACATTCGTCCTCGAATGTAAGGGTTTATGGGGAGTTTAAATCATCGTGGATTCCAATAGAAATTTCCAATCAATTTTCCCCTATAAAATGGTCACTAGCAAAACTTGCAAGTAATTAAGCCCAACATATGGCTTCACAAGGCTACACAAAGCATTATGCGTATTTACATTACCTACATATCACCATTTTGTATTAAGGGGGAGTATTCTCAAATTATTGCTTACCTCATAGAGCTGTTTCACCTTCCAATGTATCCTGTCTTCCACCAGCATCCTTGTTATCTTCATTCTGGAATAAGTAAGGGTATTTAGACTTCATCTCCTCTTCTGCTTCCCATGTCATTTCTTCCATATTTTTGTTCATCCACAATACTTTGACGGAAGCTACATCTTTTGTTCTCAGCTTGCGGACTTGCCGATCTAATATCGCCACTGACACTTCTTCATATGATAGGTCCTCTGTAACTTGTACATCTTTGATAGGGACGACTCGAGAAGGGTCTCCAATACATTTTCTCAACATAGATACATGGAATACCGGGTGGACAAATTCCAATTCGGATGGCAATTCTAACTCATAAGCAACCTGTCCAATTTGTTGAAGAATTTTATATGGCCCGATATACCTTGGACTCAGATTACCTTTCTTCCCAAAACGCATAATACCCTTCATTGGTGAGATCCTCAGGAAAACCCAATCACCAACCTCAAACTCTAGATCACGACGTCGGACATCAGAATAAGATTTTTGCCTGCTTTGTGCCGTCCTCAATCTCTCCTGTATCACTTTCACCTTCTCAATAGCTTGGTGAATCAAATCTGGCCCATATAATTCTGTTTCACCGACTTCGAACCATCCAACTGGTGATCTACATCTCCTCCCGTATAGTGCCTCGTATGGGGCCATTTTAATACTGGAATGGTAGCTATTATTAAAGGCGAATTCTATGAGTGGAAGATGATCATCCCAATTCCCCTTAAAATCTAGAACACATGCTCGTAGCATATCTTCCAGTGTCTGAATGGTACGTTCAGCCTGTCCGTCAGTCTGCGGATGAAATGCAGTGCTGAGATTTACCTGTGTGCCTAAACCCTTCTGGAAAGACCTCCAAAAGTTAGCCGTAAATTGAGCTCCTCGGTCTGATATAATAGATACGGGCACACCATGAAGCCTAACAATCTCCTTGATATACAACTTCGCATAATCTTCAGTCGTGTAAGTTGTCTTCACTGGCAGAAAATGGGCACATTTTGTAAGTCGATCAATTATCACCCCGATGGAGTCAAACTTATGATAAGAGCGAGGTAATCCAATGATGAAGTCCATATTAATCACCTCCCACTTCCAGTTCGGAATCTCTATATTTTGAAGCAATCCACCGGGTTTCTGATGTTCTATCTTTACTTGTTGACAATTGGGACACTGGGCTACAAATTCTGCAATAGACTTCTTCATATTATCCCACCAATTCTGCTCCTTGACATCATGATACATCTTTGTCGAGCCGGGATGGATGGAATATAGGGATTGATGAATCTCATTCATAATCTTCTCTCGCAACCCTGCCACATTAGGTACACACAATCGGCTCTGGTATCTCAGTGCCCCGTCTTTTCTGATCCCAAAAGCCATACTTTTACACAGTTGAATGCTTTCTCTTAATCGTACTAAGATAGGATCTTCATATTGTCGTGTTGTTACCTCGGCTACCAAAGATGATTCTGATGTATTCTGTACAGTAACACCTCCGTCATCAGAGTCTAACAATCTGATTCTCATAGTGGCTAGCTGATGAAGCTCTTTAATCAACCCCCATCTACTTGCCTCAATATGTACTAAGCTTCCCATTGATTTATGGCTGAGAGCGTCTGCCACAACATTGGCTTTACTGGGATGATACAATATCTCGACGTCGTAGTCTTTCAATAATTCAAGCCACATACGTTGCCTCAAATTCAACTCTTTCTGCTTGAAGATGTATTGTAAACTCTTGTGATCTGTGTAGATGTCAACATGGATGTCGTATAAGTAGTGCCGTCATATCTTCAAAGCATATATTACTGCAGCCAATTCCAAATCATGGGTTGGATAATTCTTTTCATGCTTCTTCAATTGTCTTGATGCATAAGCAGTCACATTCCCACGCTGCATCAATACGCACCCCAAACCTATACCTGAGGAATCACAATATACCACATAACCTTCTGTTCCTTCAGGAAGAGTGAGCACTGGTGCGGATGTCAATCGATTCTCCAGCTCCTGAAAACTACGTTCACAAGTGTCAGACCACTGGAATTTGGTAGCTTTCTGTGTTAACTTAGTCAATGGTGATGATATAGAGGAAAATCCTTCTACAAACCGCCTATAATATCCTGCTAGCCCTAGGAAGCTGCGGACTTCTGATGGTGTTGTAGGTCTCGGCCAATTCTTTACTGCATCGATCTTCTGAGTGTCGACACTAATACCCTCATCAGATATCACATGGCCAAGGAATGCTACTGAGTTCAGCCAGAATTCACATTTGGAGAGCTTAGCATATAACTTACGATCCTGAAGCGTCTGTAATACTATCCGCAAGTGGCCCGCATGTTCCGCCTCCGAACGAGAATACACTAGAATGTCATCAATGAATACAATCACGAACACATCAAGATAGGGCCTGAATATAGTATTCATGAGATCCATAAAAGCTGCTGGGGCATTTGTTAGCCCGAACGACATCACCAAGAACTCAAAGTGCCCATATCTTGTCCGGAAGGTCGTCTTTGGAATATCCTTCTACCTAACCCTCACCTGATGATACCCTGAACGTAAATCAATCTTGGAGAAATACTTGGCACCCTGGAGTTGGTCAAACAGGTCATCAATTCTTTGAAGTGGATACTTGTTCTTTATAGTAGACTTATTCAACTGTCGATAGTCGATACACATCCGTAACGACCCGTCTTTCTTCCACACGAATAGGACTGGTGCACCCCAAGGTGAAGTGCTAGGCCTAATAAAGCCCTTATCCAGCAAGTCCTTCAACTGCACCTTCAACTCTCGCAACTCTGCCAGGGCCATTCTGTATAGAGGAATAGAGATCGGTTGAGTGTCAGGCAACACATCAATGCTAAACTCAATCTCCCTTTCAGGAGGAAGGCCTGGGAGTTCATCTGGGAAAACATCTGGGAATTCGTTGACCACAGGGATTGATTGTAAAGTAGGCTGTTTCGCCTCCGCATCCCTAACGCGAACGAGATGATAAATGTAACCTTTTGAGATCATTTTCCTTGCCTTAAGATAGGAAATAAACCTACCTTTCGGTGTAGCAATGTTCCCTTTCCATTCAATGACGGGTTCACCCGGAAATTGGAACCTAACCATCTTCGTACGACAGTCAACATTTGCATAGCATGAGGCCAACCAGTCCATTCCCATTATCACATCAAAATCAACCATTTCTAACTCAAATAAATTTGCTGAGGTTTGACGACTACAAATCATCACAGTGCAACCTCTATATACCCTTCTAGCAATCACAAAATCTCCTATCGGAGTAGATACCGCGAGGGGTTTACTTATCAATTCAGGTTCAATGCCAAACTTATTAGCCACAAAGGGTGTAACATATGATAATGTAGATCCCGGATCAATCAGCGCATATACATCATAAGAAAACACAAATATAATACCTATAACAACATCTGGAGACGACTCGAGATCCTGTCGACCTACTAGAGCATAGGTTCGATTTTGAGCACCACTCGAACTCGGCACTGCACCTCTACCCCTACCACGACCTGTCGACTGCTGAAATCCCCGTGCTGGAGGTCGAACTAATGAGGAAGAACCAGACACAGATCCAGTCGGCTGAGCCATACCATCACCTCTTCTATTAGGACAATCCCGCATCATATGGCCAGGCTGCCCGCACGAATAGCATGCATCAGAACCTCGACGACACAGTCCAAAGTGGGCATTGCCGCACTGATCACAGTGTGGTGTTGGGGGTCTCATCTGACTAGTATCCCTGTGATGTTGTGAGCCAGATGCCCGCGAACTCTGACATGGACCAGAATAGGATCGATCATATCGAGGCCTCTGAAACTGTGGAGGAGCACTAGCTACAGGTGGCACCGAACTCCTCGAAAACGGTGGCCTGATGCGGCCTCTGAAGTCATCAGAATACCCTGCAAATCTCGCCCTCTTATGCTGGCCTCTATCCTGCTCCCTAACTGCCCTCTGCTGGTGCTTACGATCCTCTAGGGTCTGGGCATAAGATTGAATACGGGAAATATCCATGCCCTCCACCAAGGAGGCTGTCGTACACTCATTTATTAGATGTGGTCCCAACCCATTCACGAACATATGCACCCTATCACTCATCTCGGCCACCATATGGGGAGCATACCTTGCCAAAGAATCAAACTGCATATTGTACTCTCGTACACTCATATTACCTTGTCTAAGGTTCAAGAACTTATCAGCTCTAGCTCGTCGTATCTCAACTGGCAAGTAGTGACGAAGAAAGGCCTCAGAAAATTCCTTCCACAAAGCTGGAGGAGCGTTCGGACCCCTGGATCTCTCCCAACTATCATACCAGAGAATCGCTAAATCCTATAGCCAATAAGAAGCCAACTCTACTGCCTCTGTATCACTAACATGCATAACCCGAAGTGTACGATGAACCTGGTCAATAAAAGTCTGTGGGTCCTCCTTGGGGTCTGATCCGGTAAACACAGGAGGGTCTAAATTAATAAAATCACGAACTCTTGTACTAACTGGTTTCTCAGCAGCACCTGTATTCTGCCTCTGAGCCTGAGCAGCTACCAAGCTAGTCAATAACTGCAAAGCACTCCGCATGTCCTGGTCTGGAGTGCCAGACGGAGGAACTGGAGGCGCTGGGTGCCTTCTAATATCCTCTGGAGGAGATGGAGGAGATGAGGTATGAGAGGGCATCTCACTCTGAGCCTCACTTTGTCCTGCTCTGACTTGGGGCACCTGACTGGTACCCTCTCCTGCTGTTGTATCAAGCCGTCTACTAATCGTTTGCTTCCTAGTTGAAGGCATCACTGAAAAAAACAAGGTGAATATTAGAGATGAACACTTATGACTTAACTCTACGCACGATCTAGATTCAGGAAGAAGGTAACAACCCTAGATGTCATGTAGCGTCCTGATTATAAATGTGGCGCGCTACACATCCATAATCAAGACTCTACTAGACACGGCTCATAGACAACCCCTAGGACAAACTTGCTTTGATACCAAGTTTGTCACGACCCAAACTGGAGGGCCATGACTAGCACCCGACCACACTTGCCGAGCACCAACGTACATTTCATCTAACCTTCATTATTATCTTTTATGGCTGACGAGATCAATATAAATGGTAGACCTGGATCATGGACAACCAGCAATAAAATATGACGGCATGAACATACATAGCAGAGGATGACCAGACAATCAAGAAACTACATATAAGGTATGAGCTACCACGCTACTATGAAAGACTATACAACAAAAACTAGCCGACAAGACATACCAAACTATACATGAGCCGACACCTGTCTATGAGCCTCTAAAAGAACATAAGTGCTGCAACATAGCCGGAACAGGGCACCGACATACCCATAATGTCTATAACAAAAATTGCATACCAAGACCAAGGCAAGTCCGGAGAAGGGATCTCGCCAATCACAGCTGAACTGGACAGTCTACTGTGGTGGGGGAGCTGCACCTTCCTGTCTATCAGGACCTGCAGCACGACATGCAGCGTCCACAAATAAAAGGACGTCAGTACGAATAAAGTACTGAGTATGTAAGACAAGGAACCATAAATACGATCAGTAATGTAAGCAAGGATAGAGAATATACAACCTGTAACATCTTAGTACCTCTGAGGGCTACTTACATGAAATGCATGATACATATGTATAAATACATAAACCTTTAAAGCATTTGCCTCTGTGGGCATCATCATCATCATATCGTACCCGGCCATAATATGCTCGGTAAAAAAAATGTACCCAGCCATCATAAGGCTCGGTAGAATCGTACCCGGCCACGTGGAGCTCGGTAAAACCCAACTGATTAGTGGTTGCACAATAGGTGCCGTACCCGGCCAACTATAGCGTGGCTCGGTAGAGTAAAATAGATACATATATATAATGCATGCTCGACTCATGGAATCACATTCTAAACCTTTCGGAGTGACGTAAGGTCGGTATCCTCTGTACACGTTATTAGGACTAACTCTTCACTATGAACCTTATAAGAATCGGGAAGTACCAACAACATTGATAACATAAGAATAAGAGAAGCAACATTAACATCAATTGTTCCATAAGAGGGAAAACAATGTAAGTACTGCTAGCTTCTAAGAGTAGAGTATCTTGGAAGATCGTTCATTACATTATGTACAATCAGAGTTGTGCAAAAGAAGGAAAGGGATAGCCTCACATACCTTGTATATACTGCCCCAATCTCAAGCTATGCAATTGTCAAAACTCCTTAGTCTACAATAAGAGAAACGATACTATCGTTATCATTTAAGCGTCATAACTATTATGTATCGACCACAACCTATTTTACGATGAAACGGACAGCACCTCCCCTATATATATGACCTCACACCATTCAAAACAGTCACCAAACAGCCCAAACAACATCAATAATAAACATATTGAGCCTCCCAAAATAGTCCACACACAGCCTAATCACTCCATACATACGACGACCACCGTAGTCGTGTCAAACAACCTGGAAATGTTACGAATAAATATCAGCCCATAACCCTACATATATATAGTGTTTCTCCACACCCTTCCTCCTCCAAAACTCCACAAAACAGTAGTAAAATATGCAGCCCAACAGCAACGCAAAACAGTCCACAAAACAATAATATTACTACCAAGCCTTTCGATATATATTTCATAAGTTCTAGCTTCAATGGCTTAGCCGCAACTTGGATAATCTTAAATACATATAGAGTAAGAGGTTACTTACCTTTATACAGAAAGCAAAACTCCAATTTTACCTTAAATTTCCATGATATATCCCTCCAATGCTGCCACAACAACAAAAAAGCCAAACTAGCGATCAATTAGTGTTTTTCGGCACTAGAATCACTTTAGAAGGCTTGAAATCACCTAGGATTGATATTAAGAACATGAGGTAGTATTTACAGAACATAAACCCTTTAAAACAACCTCCCACATGAGCTGGAAGGACACAAAAATGAGCAATAACAAGAAGAACAAGAGACTTACTAGCGCCACGGAATTCCTGACACTTTATTTGTGTTGTTTGCCCTTTTTTTGGGTCTTGAATCTTGAGAGAACCTTGAGAGGATGTTCCTAGGGTTCTAAGGTCTGAAAATAGTGAGTAGAAATGACTTAAAACGGGTCGGAGTCATCCTATATAGGTCCAAACATCTTAAACCGCCTTAGTGGGCCCCATAGAGAGGTGTTTGGCGCAGTCTCGCGAAAACGTGAATATCTCTCTACTCCGAGATTGTATCGATGAACAGTTTAATGCGTTGGAAACTAGACTCATAGATATTTAATTTGGTTGGTAGATCACCCCGTAATTCCTTGTAAATTATGAGAAAAGATTAGAAACATTTGACCTAATGTTTAAGTAAAATTATGAACCTAAGTTGCGACAACTTTTGTCGACTTTTGTTTCATAACTCGTTTGACTTCAAGACTTATGATACGGATATTATATGATTAAAATACCTTAATAAATGACCTCTTGAGTGTATTAAGCACCGCTAGATTACCTGAAAATACGAGTTACAACATCCTTGATTCGTTTAACTTCTAATACTGGTTAATCACCCTTATACACTCTTGTATCACTTAAGACCAATATGATTGACTTCTTATCATCTCAAAGATAATTCCTTATTGGATTTATGTTAACTAATATATGGCATGAACTAACACATGTGGATATGGGTTGTAACATGACCTAACTGCATCGAATTTCTTCTGAGTCCGTGGGAGTTCAACAACGAAATCCATGGTGATGCGCTCCCATTTCCACTTAGGAATCTCTAATTTTTGAAGTAAACCACCAGGTCTCTGATGCTCATACTTTACCTGCTGACAATTTAGACACCGAGCTACATATGCAACTATATCCTTCTTCATCCTCCTCCACCAATAATGTTGTCTCAAGTCCTGATACATCTTGGCGGCACCCAGATGAATAGAATACTGGGAACTGTGAGCCTCTTCAAGAATCAACTCACGAAGTTAATCCACATTAGGCACACAAATGTGGCCCTGCATCCTCAAAACTCCATCATCTACAATGGTAACCTACTTGACATCTCCGTGCTGCACTGTGTCCCTAAGGACAAGCAAATAAGGGTCATCATACTACCGCTCCCTGATGCGCTCAAATAATAAAGACCGAGCAACTGTACAATCTAGAACACGACTAGGCTCAGAAATATCCAACCTCACAAATTGATTGGCCAAGGCTTGAACATTTAATACAAGCATTCTCTCACTGACTGGAATGAACGCAAAGCTGCCCATACTCATTGACTTTCTACTCAAAGCATCGGCCACCACATTGGTCTTCCCAAGATAATACAAGATGGTGATATCACAGTCTTTCAATAGCTCCAACCATCTTCTCTGCCTCAAATTGAGCTCCTTCAAATCTTCAGTGCATGAATAATGGTTGTCAGCTCTAAGTCATGAAAAAGGTAATTCTTCTCGTGAACCTTCAGCTGCCATGACGCATATGCAATCACCTTGCCACCCTGCATCAATACTGCACCAAGTCCAATACGAGATGTATCACAATATACCATATAAGATCTTGAATTTGTGGGCAACACCAATACTGGCGCCGTAGTTAAAGCAGTCTTGAGCTTCCAAAAGCTCGCCTCACACTCGTCTGACCATCTAAATGGGGCACCCTTCTGGGTAGACCTGGTCAACAGGGCTGCTATAGATGGAAACCACTCCACAAACCAATGGTAATAACCCGCCAATCCCAAGAAACTTCGAATCTCCATGGTTGAAGTGGGTTTAGGCCAGTTCTGAACTACCTCAATCTTCTTAGTATCCACCTGAATGCCCTTTGCCGATACTACGTTCCCTAATAAAGCGACTTAGTCCAACCAAAATTCGTACTTTGAAAACTTGGCATATACCTGGATGTCGCTCAAAGTGTGAAGTACAATCCGGAGATGCTGCTCATGCTCCTCTCGACTGCGGGAGTAGATCAAGATATCATCAATAAACACAATCACAAAGGAATTCAAATAAGGCTTGAACACCGGTTCATCACATCCATAAATGTTGCTGAGGCATTTGTCAGGCCAAATGACATCACTAGAAACTCATAATGCTCATACCGAGTCTAAAAAGTTGTCTTAGGGGCATCAGATGCCCTAATCCTCAGTTAATGATAGCCAGACCTTAAATCAATATTCAAAAACACTTGGCACCCTGAAGCCGATTAAATAAGCCATCAATCTTCGGTAATGGATACTTGTTCTTGATGGTGACTTTGTTCAACTACCGATAATCTATGTATATACTCATCGATCAATTATTCTTCTTCACGAACAACACATGCGCACCCCAGGGCGAGATGCTAGGTCTAATGAAGCCCTTGTCGAGCAAATCTTGCAACTGCTCCTTTAATTCTTTTAACTCTAGCGGGGCCATGCGGTATGGCGGAATAGAAATGGGCTGAGTGTGCGGAGCCAAATCAATACAGAAGTCAATATCCCCATCGGGTGGCATCCCCGGCAGGTCTGCATAAAATACCTCTAGAAACTCACGAACAACCGGTACTAAATCCATGGAAGGAACCACTGTACTAGATTCGCAGACATAAGCCAAATAAGCTAGACACCCCTTCTCGACCATATGCCAAGCCTTCACATAAGAGATAACCCTACTGGTAGAATGTCCAAGAGTCCCTCTCCACTCCAATCGAGACAAATTCTGAAAGGATAAGGTCACGGTCTTGGCATGACAATCCAATATAGTGTGATAAGGTGATAGCCAATCCTTACCCAAGATAACATCAAAATCTACCATATTGAGAAGTAGAAGATCACATTATTCCCAAGACTCCCAATGGTAACCACCCACGAACAATAAACATGATCTACAACAATAACATCTCCCACTGGTGTGGACACATACACAGGAGCACTCAAAGAATCACGGGGCACAATCAAATAGGAAGACGTAAAATAAGATGGCACATAGGAACAAGTAAAACCCGGATCAAATAGAACTGAAGCATATCTACTGCAAACTGAAACAATACCTATGATAACAATGTCTGATGACTCAGCCTCAGGTATGGATGGAAAAGCATAACATCGGGTCTGGGCCCTAATACTCTGAACTGTATCTCTAGGACGGCCTCTAGATGGCTGACCTCCACCTCTAGCAATCTAACCTCCACCTCTGACTGCATGACCCTTGCCTCTAGCTAGCTGAGCGGGCGGTGGTGCAATCGGTGCGCCAATCATGGCACGAGAACTCTGAAGTGACGTGCCGCCCAATAATCTCGGACAAGTCCTCCTGATATGCCCAAAACCACCACACTCAAAACATCCATCCTGGTGTTGTGGTTGCTGAAACTGATACTGACCCGAACGGTCTAGATAACCACGGTGATAACTCTGAATAGGAGGTGCACTGATAGGAGCTGATGGTGCACTGTAGGCTCGCTTCCCAAAATGAGGCACATAAGGACCACGACTCCCTGAAGCATTGTGGGATGCTTGAAGTGTTGACTGATATGGCCAGGTGTCATGACCCTGGTTCGCCCTCCGTGAACCATCATGACGGAACCTAGTCTCTACGACTAGGTAAGCCTAACAATGCGGAATATAAATAACAATTGCAGAAGAAATAATATAAAAACCGAAATAGTAAAATAAAATAGTGTTTAAGATGTCGTCTGGCACATAACAGTACAAAATCTCAACCTAACACTCCCAAAATCCGTAACCCCATAAATCACAAGCTAAGAGATACATAAGAACCTCTAACTCCAGAAATGTCTAATAAAAGGAAAACTATTGAATGGATATACTATTATAGAAAGATAGAAAGGGGCTCCTCGGTTTGCGGATGCGGCATATATACCTTAAAGTCTCTACAGAAGCGCCTCACCTCAAGGATGATAATATTGAGTGGAAGTACCAGGATCTGCACAACAAAAATGTCCAGAAGAGTAGCATGAGCACACCACAGCGATGCCTAGTAAGTATCAATACTAACCTCGGTGGAGTAGTGACGAGGAACAGTCAATACACCTACCGGTCCAATAAATTGTACAAATATAGGAACAACGGAATATTATATATATAAAACTACATGAAATGGCTAACAATACTACAATTGCAATAAGGGAAGAAAACAACAAGTAACAGCGGAAATACCAAAATAATGACATAGAAGAGCGAGCGAAAACACAAACCCAAATCCTAAGTTTACAATACAGTAAAGGTAAGCAATAACTCAGGTACTATGACAAAGTTCACATCAGGTCTATCCAATAATTTCCACGAAGTACCGAATCTCGGACAAATTACAGCTCACGAGTCCCCGTACCTGAAATCTAACACTTGGCATCTTGTGCCCCATCAACCTCATGGTCATGCTGACAACTCCCTTGCTAACTAGAGCTACTCTCACATATATATATCCAGTAAACGAGGGTGTACATCTATACTCAGCAAAATCAGGAGGACTTCACATCCAATAGGAGTGTTCAACTATGTGTATGCTCGTGCAAGTGCTTTAACATAGTTCCTACCAGCTAATAAGTGTAAGGAAAAGAACGGACAACACGTAAGATGTTTCCTCACAATTCGGACGAGATAAAGTTCACACAGGTAAGCGTACCACAACACAATATTAAACAACAAGAATGCCCCCAGGCCATCACAAATTATCTCAATCAATCCTTGACATAGTCCACCTTGTCTCGCCACGTGTGCAAATAATAACATAAGAAGTGCCCGCCTTGTTTCACCACACGTGCATCATAATGTTCACATCTTGTCTCGCCACATGTGCAACCCACATATAAGCATATATATATATATATACCCCGCCTTGTCACACCGCATGTGCAATACATCAATAGTAGCAATAGCACGACAGAAACCTCGTGCAACCCCATAACAACATTCGCATGACAGAAACCTCGTACATCACAATATCAACAACCGCACGGCGAAAACCTCGTGCACCACCACAACAAGTACAACAACAACAAAGACAATATATACAAGAACACGACAAGTAAATCAACTCAAGAACTTTCGATCACAAGGAGACGGTAAAACTAGCTCACAAGGAATAACTGCAATAGAGAATACTAAGTGTGATAAGAACAACTCGACAGGGGAGAAAATAATATGAAGCGACAATCCCACAATACGTAATTCAACATCAAGGAAGCTAACACGAATCAAATAATTCCAAATAAGGAAATGTCAACTAAATATAGATTGTCTAAACTTCTTTTAAGGTTGGTCAATTTACGAAGAATATACAATAATTTCAATTAAGGATGAGCAGCAGGAAGATAATCATCACCTCAATCCAGACTAAACAATTACAAGAGAGATAATAATGTTTCCAATAAAGACAAGTAGTTATGAAAGATAGCATGACAATAGAAGATGTAAAAATCTTCAGTTAAGCAAAATAAGATCAAATAGGCAATAAAAATGAATCATGAGCAATTAATTCCAATTAGAGCATGTAGAGGTGAGACTAGTAAGTGGAAAAATTCAAGCATATCAAGTGCACATTCATACAAAGTGAATATAAGGACCTAAGAACCCTAAAAGGCCAATTTTTTCACAAATAAGTCCGAGCACGCACTCGTCACCTCGCGTACACGAACTACAATCAACATAGCAGACTTAAATCCTAAGGGAAAGTCCCCCCACAAGGTTAGGCAAGATACTTATCTCGAATCGGCTCAAAATCAACCCGAAACCACGTTCTTGCTACAAGTACTCAAATCCAAATGACCCACATCTATCCAATTCAATTGCATAATGTAAATAACACTTCAAGTAACTGACTCTACAAACAAATTCTAAGCTAATACGCGAAATTAGGTAAAATGACCAAAACGCCCCATGAGACCACGCCTCGGAATTGGGTAAAATTTACATTTTTAGAACCCTCGTACTCTTACAAGTCTATACATATCAAGAATACTAAAATCGGAGTGCAATTGGCCCCTCAAATACCCATTTTAAGGTCTCTTAATCTCAAACCCTAATTACCCATTTTGCATTGATTTTTCCCTAATTCTTTACCACTAATTAGACCTTTAATCACATATAAACTAGTTAAGAAGTCAAGAATATTACCTCCAAGTGATTACCCTTTGGTTTCCTCAAAATCTCAGTCAAAAGCTTCAATCCCGTTCAAAAATGGTGGAAAAATGAAGAAGGGTCGCGGATGGGCTATTTAAATACTGCCCAAGTATTGTACATCGCGATCGTGGGAGAAGAGATGGGATCGCATAGAAGAAATAGTTGCTAGCACAAAGTGTGCTACGCAATCGCGAAAGGACTGTTGCGATCGCGTAGAAGGAAAATGGCTACTGTCCAAATTTTGTGCTACGCGATCACAAACTAAACAATGCAATCGCAAAGAAGGAAAAATGTTGAGGCCTAGAGCTACACTATGCGATCGCGAACCTATCTATGCGAACGCAATGAAGGAAAATATGGTAGCTTGACATTGTACTATGTAATCGCGGCTATGCCTATGCGATCGCATAGAAGGAAACACCAGATAGCAGAACAACAGTTCAAACATAGGGAAAAATGACCCGTGGCCCACCCTGAGGCCCCCAAGACCTCAACCAAACATGACAACCAATCCTAAAACATCATTCAAACTTGTTTCAACCTTCGTAACGCTCAAAACAACATCAAAACACTAATTTCATCGTATTCAAGCTTAAGAATTCAAAATACTCTTAAATTACGCTTTCGATCAAAAAGTCTATCAAACCTCGTCCGAATAACCTGAAATTTTGCACACACGTCATATTCAACACTACGGAGCTACTCCAACTTCCAGAATTCCATTCCAACCCCGATATCAAAATCTCACTATCGAACTGGAAACTTCAAAAATTTAACTTTCGGCATTTCAAGCCTAAATTAGCTACGGACCTCTAAAACACAATCCGAATGCACGCCTACATCTACAATCACCATATTAAACTGTTGAGATCACCCAAAACCCATTTCGGGGCCATTTACTCAAAAGTCCAATTCCGGTCAAATTCCGTTCAAACTTCCAAAACTAGATTCCTTCTTCCAATTTGACTTTGAATCATCCATTAACTAAATTCAACCATGCACGCAAGTCGATACTCACATTATGAAGTTGTTCAAAACCGTACACCGCCAAACAGAGATTAAATTCTCAAAACGATCGATGGATCGTTACATCCTCCCCCTCTTAAAACCAACGTTCGTCCTCGAGCGTGCCAAGATTCACCTCGAAGTCCTCAAGTCACTGAATGCACACTTTCAACATATACCCGCGGGTGATCCCACTTCACCCCATTCCACATAAACCTGACGACATCATCTCAACTAAAATCGAGCCTTTCTAACAATACCAATAAGCCTTAGAACCAGAATTATCACCTTCCATCCATTTCCAAAAAAACCCGATTCTAAATCCATACCCGATATCAGTCTCAACCAGTTGCATCAGTTTATACCAACGCCCATATAGTACAACTTACAACATGAAATATCACATATATGACCATAATTTCTGATAATAATATTCGCCCGAAATCAAATTTAGCACCGGCCATAAGCCTCATATTCAATAGAAACCCATTTCAAACCTCCACAATACTAGCGATGATACAATAACCACGAAAACCACATAAATAAACACCCGAATCACCAAATCCCAGCTAATACCAACGGGCACATACCCCACAAGCTAAAACTCAAGAAGCACAGAATGAAAATGACAGAATATGAAAAAGGAAACACATAAGGGAACTATCAAACAAGCCCGACAAACACAAATTTTCTATCAACACTAATCTACAAAACAATCTAACAAGAAATAATTAAAGCATATAAAAGGATCGCAAGGATCTCATACTGATATAACTCCCACTACGGTACACAATTCGGTCTCAACACATCAAAACACATGAAATCACGAGGATCCCGCCCTCCACTCTGAATCACAATTAGGGTGTACATCAAACCAGCTGAAACCTTTCACTAGATCAGTTCTGTCAACACGATTACAACACGTACTGGCTCCCACACTAGTGGAGCATAAAAATCACAGATCGTAGCTAAAAATACTCAGAAATTGCATCAAACCTACCGAAATAGACAACATAAATTTACTACTAGTCTCATAACTCTCGACAATGGCTGAAAACAGACGATAGACACGACTATCACTCATAGAACCTCCCAACAGGGTAATCACATAAACAGAGTGCTAATCATGAAACGCACCCATAAATGGAGCAACAAATAGGGGAACTCACCCCAATAAGCAGAATTGTAATGAACTACGGATGGTGCTCCTATATAACAAACCGAAATCATACCTGAATGACATTCAACTAGCGTAGCGGCCTTAAGCCTACCATATGAAACACATCAACGAGTCGGGCCTCCCCTTCTTGGGCGCCCTCTACTCGCCTGAATACCTCGTTGTGACATATCAGCCCGAAGTCTAAGACAATCTCTCACCATATGGCTAGTATCTACTGTGAGCATGTAATTTTTCCCCTATATGAATTACTCCCATAAATTTAAAACAAAATAATTTTTTTCAGTGTTTGCATTTTTGGGGATTTTCGTGGCAGTTTCTGGTAATTGTTTGCATTTGTCTGTGCATTTTTATTTTATTTAATTAATGAAAATTACAAAAAAAAAAGTATGTTGCATTTGCATTTAGGATTTAATTTTATATTTTAGGATTAATTTACAAATTAGTTATTTTATAAAAATAGGAAAAAATCACAAAAATAGTTTATTTTGCACTTTTAATTTTAATTTTGAATTTTGGTGGTTTTTCCTTTAATTTAGTTTTTAATTATTTGTAGTAGCAATTATTAGGGTTAATTAATTTAGTGTGCTAGGATAATTTGGTTTAGGATTTAATTTAGGTTTTAGTTTTAATTTTGGAAAGAAAAAATGTTTTTTAAGAAAACTGAATTGGAAAAAGGAAGGAAGTAAAGAAGGTTTAAATTTGGGCTCAAACCCAGTCCAACCGTCCCATCCCAAACGGAAGTCACCCAATACCCGGCCCAACCCACGCCTGACCCGGTCTGTATCCCCCCTCAAACAAAACGATGTCGTTTCGATCAGTGTCGATTTGAGCCATTGATCTCCACTTGATCGAACGGCTCAGAACTAAAGCCTGGGGAGTATTTATATGTCCGAATCTGTCCCACCCCCCTCAAAACCCTTCTTCTCAACACCCCACAAGAACATCCAAGCTTAACCCTAACGGAGCCGCCTCAATTTTCACAACCGTCCACCGGCGGCGCCACCCCCAACCACTCCCAAAATAACACCGCATGATCATCAAGATCCCCTCATTCCGAATCCCAACTCCACTTCCCTCAAATCACTCCAGAGTCTCTCGAATCTTAGATTGAAGGGATGAACCCTGATTCCCAAAAGCTCCTGATTCAAGTCTGCTTTCAAGATTTAGGCTTGTTTTGATGTTATTCGTGTGTTCTTATTAAGAACACACGATTAATATCATAGTTGGACGGAAAATCCGAGAAGTTGATGATTTAAACTCCATTCCTCAATTGCTCGAGTCTCAGTAGGTATTTCCTTTACTTCTTTTCGGTTTAAGCTAGTTTTCTTTCTTTCCTTCCATTTCTCTGTTTCTCCTTTTCTTCTTGATTTTTTTCTATTTTTTTTGTTTTTCATTTAGTCCTGCATGGTTAATTATAAAATTATTTTGGTCTGTTTGGTTAAATTTTAACTAGTAAGTCTTTTAGCTTAATTTTTTTAATTGATGAAATGTTCTTCGGGTTTACAATCCATTTGAGCCCAAACATTTTCTTTTGCTATTTTTGGTTCTGCTTTTAGTTCTGTTGTTTGGGTCTTTGAATTAACTTGGGTCCAAAGGGGAAGGGATTAGCCCAGATGGGGATTTAATTTGGGTCTGCAAATCTATGACCCATAGTTGGTTTAGGTTGGGAGGGTAAATATCAAAGGTCTGAGGGGTAATTTGGGGTAATTGGTTGAGGGAGTCTGTGTATAACAGAATAGGAAACTTCCTAAGAAGCTAGGTTGGGGATATTTTGATAATCTGGTAACTACATTAGGGACAGTTAAGCAAAAAGGAAATTAGGCTAAGGATTTTTAAGCTGAAATGAAAATTGGAGGAGGGTAGAAGTACAAATTTAATCTCTCTATTACTGCCCTACTCCCTTGCCTATAAAAGCTTATTTTCTTGCCATTCAAGGCAAACAAAAAGAGATAGAAAAATACAGAAAATCAAAAAACCGTTGGAAAAAACAAAAATTACTCTTCCATTGAAAGTTTCTGTAATTCTTGAGGCTTTCACTTTTGAAACAATCTCTAAACAATCAGGGGCTAAAATGGTTTGAGCTTGGTTGGTTTTCAAAAGTTTGGTTCAAATTTTGGCTGTTTTTTTATCACTGGGCATCAGTTGATATTTCTGTTGATTCAAAGTTTGGTTAAAAGCTGGTTTCATTGGTTATTTTTGGGCTGACTCTACTGCTGCTGTTGATTAAATTCTTATTCTCCTTATTTCTTTCTTCAATTCCAGGTACACATCTTGATTCTAGACATGTAAAGAGGTTTCAAGTGTTATGAAGAAATGAGGATTCTTGTTACTTGCTAGATGTCTTTCTCTGTTGTTCGTTTTCATTTGATTTGTTAGTCCATGTCTTCTGTGCTAGTAGGTGTAAAATAATGTTATGCCATGAACCTTTGAGATTTATTTTGGGTCTTGTAATTGGACTCTGTTTGGTGTTCATTCATTCAATCTGTGTTAGAGCTATCTGTTAGGGATTGTATGGAGTAGTTTTAGGGGTTGCTACCCAGCGTTGGTCCAATTAATGAAATCAAGGCCATTTGAGATTGCTAGTGATCTTCCCCGCATTAAAGGAATTGTGCACAAATACTCTGATGCCTTCGTATGCCGGAAGACTCGATCTCGAGTCCGACCTTAATCCATATCCGATTCTCTAAAGCCTTGGGCTCATGTTGGGTTTGGTTGAAAGCCTTGGTGTTGGTCTATCAATTTTAAATGGGTATGAGCTTTTCATCTAAATTTCATTGATAATTTTTCCTTTAATTAATTGAATTTTCACTAATTACATGGTGAGGTATGTTATATTAAATAGGAAATAGTTATGGCCCTCACAATAGGATCTAAAAGTTCGAATAAATCGAGGTGTGCCGTGCCAAATAAAATCTTAAATGTACGACCCTCGTTTAATTAATTTTGATTTAATCTTTAGAATTCGAGGCGTGCCATTTAATGAATTTTCATGGCCCTCGCAAAGTTGCTAACACGTAGTTGCTTTAGGCGCTCCATTTTAATAAAATTAACTTCCTAAATTCGGGTGCGCATTTATGTGACCCAAATCTAAATCTCAATAATGTCAAAATATGTCGAAGACCACGAGTACATTTATGTGACGTGGTTCGAGACATGTTTTAACAGTGTTGCAATATTCCTAAAATAAACAAAACGGTTAAAGTATTAAAATGCACGTAGGTCTGAACATGTACTAAATCAGATAATTAAGCCGAATATAACAGTTGAGCGACCGTGCTAGAACCACGGAACTCGGGAGTGCCTAACACCTTCTCCCGGGTTAACAGAATTCCTTACCCGGATTTCTGGTTCGCGGACTGTTAAACAGAGTCAATCTTTTCCTCGATTCGGGATTGGAACCGGTGACTTGGAACACCATAAATCTCCCAAGTGGCGACTCTGAATCTTTCAAAATAAATCCCGTTTCTATTGTCCTTTAATTGAAAAAATTCCCTTTATTTATACCCTCTCGGGGGTGTAGGCAAAAATAGAGGTGTGACAGCTCCACACTCAAAGCACTCTCTCTACTGACGAGGTTGTGGGAACTGTGCGGTACGGGTACCCCAAGACCCATGAACACCTGAGTCACCATGCAAAGCCTGAAGCGCGAACTGAACTGGCTGACCCACAAAACCTCTACCATGTCGCACCCTGCCTCTAAAATAAGGAACAACAGATCTCCCCGGCCTCGAGGCCTCCTCGCCTCCTCAAACTCTCTCTCCTGATCTCGTCTGCCCTCTTTCTCATGGCCCCTCATGTCCTCTCTCTCCCTAGCATGTATACCCTCTATCTTCCTAGTAATGCTCACCACCTGTTGAAAAGAAATATCCATCTCCAACTCACGAGCCATGCTAGACCTGAAGCTGGGAATAAACCCCTCAATAAACCGGCGAACCCTCTCGCGAACAGTAGAAATCAAGGCTAGGGCACGTCTAGCCAAGCTAGTGTAATGGACAGCATACTCCGAGACAGTCATAGTACCTTGGCGCAAATGCTCAAACTTTGCGCGCCATGCATCCCTGAGGCTCTAAGGGACAAACTCTCTCAAGAACATATCTGAAAACTAGGTTCAAGTCAGTGGAGCTGCCTCATCCAGACTATCTAACTCATAGATGCGCCACCACTCATAAGCGGCTCCTCGAAGCTGGAAGGCAGTGAAAAAAACCCCACTCGATCCTGATATACCCATAGTATGGAGGATACGGTGACACTCCTCCAGAAATCCCAAGGCATCATCTGCTGCTAACCCACTGAATACAGGAGGATCATACTTCTTGAACCTCTCAAGTCTCTGTTGCTCATCCTCTGAAGCTGCTAACCCGTCCTCGGGCTGACGTGGGATTACAAGCTATACAAGAATAATCTCTGGGACGTGATCAACATGCACTCAATGCTCAGGAGTGCGGGCGGCGGGAGTCTGTGCTCCTCCTCCGGCCTGAGATGTGGCTGCAATAAGGGGAAGCAACCATTCCTAAGCCAAAGTGGTGTACATGCCCATGAACTGCGCAAGAGTCTCTTGAGGAGCTGGAGTAGTAGTAGCAGTAGGCGTATCAGGTGCCTGGACTCCGGCTAAAACTCCTGGTGGTACCTCAGTGGCAGCTCGTGCAGGTGCTCTGGTTGCGCCACGTGTGCGTCCTCGACCTCTAACGGATCCAGTAGGGGGTGCGGGTGCCTGATCATCTCTGGTAGCACGTGTCCTCACCATCTGTGAGAGAATGAAAAACAGAGGTTTAGAGTTGTGATGTCAAAAATCTCGCACACAGGGAAATTAAATGAAATGGAATTTTCCTGACGCTTACATAGCCTCCCATAAATAAATACAGACGTCTCCGTACCGATCCGCGAGGCTCTAATAAATCGGCTTGTGATTCATGGCTCCTATGAACCTAGAGCTCTGATACCAACTTGTCACAACCCCGGTTCGCCCTCCATGAACCATCGTGATGGCACCTAGTCTCTATGACTAGGTAAGCCTAACAATGCGGAATATAAACAACAATTGCGGAAGAAATAATTTAAAAAATGAAATAGTAAAATAAAACAGTGTTTAAGATGTAGCCTGGCACATAACAGTACAAAATCTCAACCTAACACTCCCAAAATCCGGAACCCCATGAATCACAAGCTAAGAGATACATAAGAAGCTCTAACTCCAGAAATGTCTAACAAAAGGAAAGCTACTAAAGGGCTATACTATTACATAAAGATAGAAAGGGATTCCTCGGTCTGCGGACGCGACAAATATACCTCGAAGTCTCTACAGAAGTGTCTCACCTCAAGGATGATAAGATTGAGTGGAAGTATCTGGATCTGCACAATAAAAATGTGCAGAAGAGTAGCATGATCACACCACAACGGTGCCCAGTAAGTATCAAGACTAACCTCGATAGAGTAGTGATGAAGAACAGTCCAGACACATACCGGTCCAATAAACTGTACAACAGAAGAAACTCCGGTTCCCATGATATATATATATATATATATATATATATATATATATATATATATATATATATATATATATATATATATATATATAAAGACTACACGAAATGTCTAACAATACTACAATCACAATAAGGGAATAAAACAACAAGTAACAGCAAAAATACCAAAATAGTGACATAGAAAAGCGAGCGAAAACACAAAACCAAATCCGAAGTTTACAATACAATAAAGGTAAGTAATAACTCAGGTACTACGGCAGTGTTCCCATCAGGTCTTATGCAAAACTTTCCACTAAGTACCGAATCTCAGACAAATTACATCTCACGAGTCCCCGTACCTGAAATCTAACACTTGGCATCCTGTGCCCCATCAACTTCATGGTCATGCCGACAACTCCCTTGCTAACTAGAGCTACTCTCACATATATATATCCAGTAAACGAGGGTGTACATCTATACTCAACAAAATCAGGAGGACGTCACATCCAATAGGAGTGTTCAACTACGTGTATGCTTGTGCAAGTGCTTTAATATAGTTCCTACCAGCTAATAATCGTAAGGAAAAGAACGGACATCACGTAAGATGTTTCCTTACAATTCCCACGAGATAAAGCTCACACAGGTAAGCGTACCACAACACAATATTAAACTACAAGAATGCCCCCAGGCCATCACAAATCATCACAATTAATCCCTGACATAGCCCACCTTGTCTCACCATGTGTGCAAATAATAACATAATAAGTGCCCGCCTTGTTTCGCCACACGTGCATCATAATGTTCTCACCTTGTCTCGCCATATGCGCAACCCACATATAATTATATATACATATATACCCCGCCTTGTCACGCCGCATGTGCAATACATCAATAGTAGCAATAGCACGGTAGAAACCTCGTCCAACCCCATAACAATAGCCGCACGGCAGAAAGCTCGTGCATCACAATATCAACAACCACACGGCGAAAACCTCCTGTAGCACCATAACAAGTACAACAACAACAATGACAATATATACAAGAACACGACAAGTAAATCAACTCAAAAACTTTCGATCACAAGGAAACGGTAAAACTAACTCACAAGGAATAACCATAATAGAGAATACTAAGCGTGATAAGAACAGCTCGACAGGGGAGAAAATAATATGAAGCAACGATCCCACAATATGTAATTCAACATCAAGGAAGCTAACACGAATCAAATAATTCCAAATAAGGAAATGTCAACTAAATATAGATTGTCTAAACTTCTTTTAAGGTTGGGCAATTTACGAAGAATATATAATAATTTCAATTAAGGATGAGCATCGGGAAGATAATCATCACCTCAATCAAGACTAAACAATTACAGGGGAGATAATAATGATTTCCAATAAAGACCACTACTAGAAAAGTATTGATTACATGGAGATTTTCCTAGGGATAATATACAAATATTCACAGGTAATTTGATTTGCTGCAGAATTTCCTACCAAAATAAATCCATTGGAAAAACCTTCGAGGGTAATTATTACCTGCGAATTAAAAGATCCCCATGTAAATTACATGGGGATTTGTATCCCTATGTAACTTACTTGCGGATTTATCAGCGAAGCATATAAAAAAAATCGCAAGAGTATTTTGGTAAAAATTCATAAACAAAGGGAATTTTCTTGGGAAATTATGTAGGAAGAAATCCGCAGGTAATTCCCCATGAAGATCCTCATGTAAATTCGTAGGAAATTTTGAGGTGAAATTTTATGGACGAAAGGAATCTTCTTGTGAATATTTATGAGAATATTCCGCAGGAAAATTCCTTTAAAAATCCCAAGTAAAATCCGCAGGAGTATATTTTCGCAAGAAAATTTCCATGAAATATTTGCATGTAAAATCCCAGAAAAATTCCCAACAAAATCATAATGTAATCATAATCTAATGCGATTAGTATTTAACAATTCGCAGGAATATAACAAATCCACAATCTCACTTAAAGAAGAACTTTAACATCTAAGGCGAAGGGCTGATCATTTTGACTATTGAATTGAAATAAAGCAAATAACTGAATGTTGCAACAATAAAATAGAAATAATAGCAGACAAAGAGAGTGACCAACAAATTCAAACCCTGCTCTAAATTCAACAGTGTATCATATCATTACATTAAACTTGCTTGAAATAAAGGTCCAAGTCAATACTATTTCAATTATATTTATATATTGAACAATAAAGAGGCCTAATGTTTTTTACCACTAGGGGCTACTAAGGGTTTAAAGGGTGTTTTACTGCTGAAGTTTGGTCAGCTCCTACTGGATTTTTAAACAACCTGGGAACAACATTTGAGTTGGGAAAATAGTAGCTTGAGGGGCTGATATTTAGAGGGTGTTGAAATGAGTTTGGGGAAGTGTTTGAGAGTAAATTTCTGCCCTGTTTCTCCACTGCTTGAGCTGCTAAAAATCTGCAGCTTTGGACTAGAATTTGGCAGAAGAATAGCTTCAATTTCGGCAGTATTTTTAGAGCAAAATTCGCATAATTTGAGCTAAGTTTTTTGCTGGGTTCCAGTGAGTACTGATCAGTTTTGAGCTGTAGTATATTTTTTATTCCAATAGTTCCACATTGATTGTTGTATTCATTCTTTAAAGAACATTTATTTTCCATGTTAATTGTTATATTCTTTTGCAACTTAGATATAATTTGTTCTTCTCGCAAACTAGTATTTTCTTGCAGTAGTTAGTCTCTAGTGTTATTCAACAGACACATGAAGTTCTCATGTGGATTCTTTTTGTTGAATATATCTTTTGTTAATTTGCTTATTTTCTTTGTTGTATCTATAAATTTTAGTCATTTCCTTATTGTCGTTCCTTGTGCGTTGACAAAGCCTTCTGCTTAGCTATGCAAGACTTTAGCATGCATATGATCCTCTTGTACATTGAATTGGATAGAGAATAAGCACACATGCAGTAATGAAAAGATAAGGAAGGAGAAAAAAAGATGATTAGTAGTTCTTTAGTTACTGGCGATAAGACAGATGCCGTATATCTAGTTTCAAAATGGTACTTAGGTAGTACAAATTTAAACTCTTGGCATATCTGTTTATATTATAATGTTGACACTGAAGTAATGCTTCGGAAAAAAGTAAAAGAAGGAACACTTACATAAGCAGCTTCAGCTTTCTCATTTACCCAATATTTTTCTTTTTTTGTGCGATGAATCTGAAAATAAAATTATGCAATTGAAGTTTCTTTTCCAGTAGCTTCTTTCTGTAAATAAAGGAAAATACAATATTATCAACACTGAATATGATGTTATTTTCCTGAAGAAATAAATTTAAAAAGCTATATATATATATATATATACACACACACACATACACACACATATTACCATTCTCTTCCAAATCACTCGATGAGGTATACAACCACTTGTATGAACTGAGACACCTTCATTTGAATCACGATTCTTTTTGTTTTGTTCGGACTTTGACTTAAATTCAGGAGACTCCCAATACTCCTTTATCTGTTTGAATACATCATCCTCCATCCAATTTGGTCTCACAGGCAACTTTTTTCTAGTATCTTGAAAAAGTTGGCTCATTCTTGTAGCTGCTCTTTTCTCAAAGTTGAAGCCTAGGAATAAGTGGCAAGTAATGTATTGTCTTCTGAGGAACCTTTTTATTACCCTTCTTGCGCCCACGTTCTTTGTAGTGAGGTTCTTTACAAAACTTACATTCTGTCATCTCTGTATCAACCTTGTAATACAACATACATCCATTAACACAACAATTAATTTTTTGACTAGTTAGACCAAGTCCTGAAACTAGCTTTTTCGCATGATAGTAATCTAGAGGTATCTTATTATCTGGAAGACTTGTATCCTTCATTAATTGTACCATTGCATTAAAACAGCTTTGTGACATATTGTACTCGGATTTAATACTCATCATTCTAACAGCTGTAGACAACTCTGAATATTTACATCCAGGCCATAAAGGTTGTTGAGCTGAATTCAACATTTTGTAAAACCTGGTAGCATCCATATTCGGGGACTCTTCTATATTGGGTTCAAATTGATGCCCAAATTGTACACCAGCAGCATCATAAATCATACTTTGATATCTATTTACATGTTCATAGTCTTCCTCAGGAATATTACTTTGACTGCTTGAAGGTTTGTCAAAGTTATACCCTTGATGACAACTCGAAGCACCTGAATAGATATGTTCATTCAAATCAATTGGAGGTGCTTCCTCTCCATGCGATATCCAATACCAATATCCTGGCGTGAACCCTTTTTTGAAAAACATGCGCAATAACTTCATCGCGTTTTAGGTGCTTCATATTTTTACAACGCTTACAAGGGCACCTTATGACTCCCTCGGACAAGTACTTAGGCTGACTACAAGAAATTTAATAAACTCATCCATGCTACTTATAAATTCATCCGTATACCCCGCTCGACGGGGAAGAAGTCTATTTTCCATCGATTTTCGATGCTCAGAAATTTTCATTTTCTGAACCAAAAGATAAATATATTTAAAAACACAGATAATAGCATTTAGGCACTAGACATAAAGTAGCTAGTGT
Organism: Nicotiana tabacum; assembly: GCF_000715075.1. Classification (NCBI taxonomy): domain Eukaryota; kingdom Viridiplantae; phylum Streptophyta; class Magnoliopsida; order Solanales; family Solanaceae; genus Nicotiana; species Nicotiana tabacum. Next base: position 20,878,971 of record NC_134089.1, on the reverse strand, counting down.
TGGAATTCTTGGATGCCCAAAAATTAATCTAATAGCAAAATTGTGCAGAATGAACAATTTTTTTAGTCATTTGTCAGCTCATAAACAATTTTTGTAGTTCACTATAATCACTACAATTAATCTTTGCGTCCACACTAACAGATCATACAAAAAAGAATTACGAGAAAATATTCCATAGAATTCGTCCAAAACAAGAAATCATGTCCAAATACCATTAATTCATGGGAAAATATATAAATAAGTCTCTTAACTTTCTCATTTTATTCTAGTCCTAAATGTTTAATTCTTTATATATATGTTAATTTATATTGACAAAGAAATAAACAAAACAGTAATTGGCCAAAACTCACATTCACTTTAACAAAGGATGGGATAAACAAAATAAAGATGATTGGCCAAAGCAGTAATTGAACATCAATATGAAAAACAAAATAAACCTTAATTATGAATTCCAAATAAGAGTTAGAAGAAATAAACATCGAAAACAGAAAATCACTAGATAAATGCGTTTCCATTTGAAGAAAATAGTAAGACTCCAAAACAGAGACAACATCTTATTTTGCTCACTTACGACAATCCATTTCACCAAGTTTGGACAAAAGTCGTTCTACATTAAGATCATTTTTTTTTCTTTTGCAGAGAAGGGTGTGAAAGCCAAAACAACAAGGACTCTTCTTTAAAATTTCTCAACAGGTAACGGATTCTTCTTTCATAAATTTCAATAAAAAGGTAGTAAAAACAACCATGACCATAAAAAACATACATTTGGCTAGAGGCGTACATGTGGGGAGAAGTCAAGTGTCTTCAAATTTTTATAAAAAAATAGAAAATTACTGGATAGATATAAAAAAGAAGAGAGGCTTACGGGTATTTAGAAGAATGGGGAGAAACGATGGAGATGAAGGAGATTAGGGGGTGGAGGAGACGGAGAGAGCAAAAGCACCGGTTGAAGTTTGAGAGAGTACAATATCCCAGCGTTACCATCGTCTCTAAGTACCGATCTAGGTTTTTGATTCTTTTCTTTTTGCTATGGCGCTTAAGTTTCCCGCTTCTGTTCTTTTTTTTTTAGTTGTAAAATAATATGTATATATTAAAGCTTTTATTATCTTGGAAGTAAATTATGAATAAAAACTTTAAACGTTTAGATTATAACCATAAAATTTATAGAACTTTCAAAGCTAACTTACGTAATTTCAAAATTTTAATTATGACCATCTATGTCAATTTAACATAACAAAAGATAATTTATATTTCTTAGAAAAAGAATTAAATTGCTTGAATAAAAAAAATTTATTCCGTAAATAATGAAAAAAATTGTGTGGGAATGTTGTATCAAATTATCTTTAAACCAAAACAATTTCACTAAGTTTGACATAACTATTTTTAAAAAATATTACTTTTTCAACATAAGTAAGTCATAATTCGTAACATCTTCCCACAAAAAATATTTTGTAGACTCGAAGAAATCAAATTGAGATGTTTCTTACATTTGTGTGTGTGAGTACGTGATTTTTGCTTTGCGGAAACTACTCCAAAAGAAATCGAAAAAGTAAAACAAATTACCTTCGGGTACAATTTTGAGAATTTGCGTGACGTTTTGATTATTATTCTGTCCGTAAATGCTCGCCTTGCTATAGTTAAAAATACAAAAATACATGTCGCATGCATGATACATTTAGGAATTAATTAACCATTATTTGGTTTTAAAAGCGAAAATCACAAAAAATATGCATTTTTATTCTACTTATTACCATGAGAATTTTATTAAATGTTTTAATTCGTGCGATAATTGTTGTTAGGTGTTAATTAATAGTTGTGTAGTTTAATTTTGGTTTTAGGAATTTTTGTTTAATTATAAGAAAAGAAAATACCGGATTTGGGCCAAAAATTCAACTGAAAATCAAGCCCAAACCAATACAATGACCCAGTTTAAGCCAGGTCTTCCAGGGACGCCCCCCAAACGACGCCGTATAAGGCGTTTGATCTGAGTCGTCCGTCCAATCTAATCTAACGATCCCATGGCCTTCCCCAGCACCCGACTCGTTTAAACCTTAGACCGACCCAGTCTTATTTAATGGAAACGATGCCGTTTCCTATTACAAAATAGATCCTGGCCATAGATCCAACTCGATCCAACAGCCAGGGTCTAATCTCTTACCCTATATATAAACCCCTCATCACACCCCACGCCCCCAAACCAAACCCCATCTCGCCTACTGTGCACAATTCGTCCCAGACACAAACCCAGCATCCCCCGTTCAAACCCTAGCCGCCACCCTTCACCCTCGTCGTAAACCCGGCAACCACGACGCCGGTGACTGCCAAAATAACACCCCTGATGCACCCAACCACCCTGAACACAAATCTGTTAGCAGCTTGCCTCGAATCATTCCCCATCGTCTCGAATCTTCGTTTGAAGGTTCGAGCAAAACCCTGATCTACACCAACCCACCCCAAATTCACACCAGGAACTATCCTACCCTCACTCGTGACCAAACCAAGTTTGGTTTGGTCCGAATCTACCCACAAATCCTCAAGCCCCAAATCGGATTGTTCAAACCCTAGAACACAAGAACTTGGGGAATCCGGCTAGTTTAAACGGAGGGTTGGGGTCTAATGGACCTTAATCGAAGTGTTCTCAGTTGAGAACACCTCGATTAAAGTCCGTTCGACCTCAAATGGTCAAATCCAATCAAAGCTTGGGTCGTTTGTTGTTGAGCTTCCAGAGTGAGTTTTCTTTTTTTTTCTTTTCTATTTTTGTTTGAATGATGTTTGTGTTCGTTAACATGTTTAGTTAGTTTGTTGATTTTACTGATGTTTTCTTTCAATTTTCTCTATCTTCGTAAGACCTTTTTATTTGGTCGATTATTCTTCTGTCCATTGTTAAATGCGTGTAGTAGGATACATACTCGATTTGATTAGTGTCGTCGAATGTTTCATTCATGTTGTTCCCTTGTTTTGTGCCAAGCTGTCTGAAGCCATTTGGGTACCTATTCGCATTATTTGTTTATCGACTAATCGTTCTATGTTATAATTAGTATAGTCGATTAGATAAACGTCGTCGATTAGTTGTACAGGGCTGAATGTTCAAATGTTCTGGTTCTAATAAGCCTCACATGATTGATCGAACCACTGTAGTTTAACTGATTGTTTGAAATTATCTGCGAATGGTTTGTAGCGGCAGTACAATTAGAAATGGTTAGAAGTCAGTCTTGGGCAGGTGTTGAGTTTGAACTTCCATAAGTTCAAGCTTTAGGCTGCTGAAGCTAAGGTTAAAACAGTAATAACCAAGGGTAAAAAAGGGTAGTTTGGGGTTTGAAAAGATCAGAAAATGGTTAGTTTAAGTTGGGCTGACAGTAGGGTACTGAAGTATGATTAAACTAATACAATAGTGGGGAACAAAACTTGATAGCATGGGATGTTAGTTGAGTATTATAATAGGCCCATAACATTTGAGTAATAATAAAATGAATTGATGGGGGATTAGTTGGTTGTTGTCAGCTGCCCATACCATTTTGGGCACAAAACACCTGATAATGGGAAATTAAGGGGTATGGGCAGAGTTAAGGTCTGAAGGGAACAAGGCAGCCTGGGGCTTGCCTATTTTGCCTATAAATAAGCTCATTTAGAATAGAGTAAGGGATTGGACATCAGAAATTGAGAGAGGTAGAGTGTTAAAGCTAAACTTCTACATTAAAGAGTTTGAGGATGCTTTTCTTGAGTGTTTTGACAAAAATCAAAAATTACTACTTTCGTGCACCAGTCTGTTGTGTTGGGACACTGCTGGGTTTCAGTTTAGTTCTTCCTAGTTTATCTACTTGTTGAACACTGTTTCAGTTGAGTGTTCTTAGTTTGCTGTTGGTGACAAAAATCTGACTGCTGGGGTTGTGTTGCTACTTTCCTGCTTGTTGTGTTGTTGTGTGTGTGCTACTGCTTCCACTGATCATTCCTCTTCTTCTTTTATTTTCCTATACCAGGTACACAACTGATACATTGGTCAATGTAGGCTGAAATTTGAAGCATGAATACAAAAATGAAGAGTTGAAGTTATTTTGAATTCGCTTTAGAAATATACTGAACATTAGTTGTATGTATGATAATTTACTTTCTTTACTAGAACCATGTAGCTAGCTGTGATGTAACTGAACCTTTATACATATCATTTAGTTGGAGAACTCTATGCTTTGCTTATAATTAAAAGGGACTAATGTGGCAGTAGCCATGTTTTGTTAGTTCATCATTGTTGTCGAGAAGCATGTTAGGTATCCGATAGTTACTTCTTTAAACAAATGGCCTGTTTTCGAATTGGTAGGAATATTGCTTGATCAGACAAGCAGTACTTTACATTTTCAGCCCCCTTATAAATGTCAAACATATACAAAATAGGTTAACTAGGCCCAATTGGAATAAGGATGGCCCAGGTCGAGTTTCACGTTATGCACATTGGGCCTGGGCCCGTAGTATCAAAACAACTACCCATATACGCGTTCATGTTTTGGATTTTGCAAATCATATTCGGAACCCGACTATAACTAACTTGTAAGCATGTAAATAAAGTTGGACCGTTCTTCTTCTTTCATTATTAGAGACAAACTCAATAGAAAACATAGCCACTATAGGATGACCTTTTAAATAAAACGAGACGAGCCTCGCCAAATAAAATGCATAGATTGCGGGGCCCTCACAAAATGTATGTGTTGATTCCTTAGAACTCAGGATAGGCCGTTCAGTGAACTCCACAGCTTTACCCAAAATAATAATACGCTAATCGCTTTAGGCGCGCATTTAAATAAATCTTATCTTTTTTAAACTCGGGTGCACATTTATGTGACCCAAATCCAAATCTCAACGGAGTCGAAATGTGTCTCTAATCACAGGTACATTGATTGTAATGTGGTTCGAGATGCGTGTCCATGACGTTGCAAATTCCTTAAAAAAAATAATAAGAATGAGATGAGCCTCTCCAAATAAAAATACAAAAATTGCGGGGCCCTCAGTAAATATTTGCTTTAAATTGCTTAGACTTCGGGATGGACCGTTTAGCAAAATTTCACGGCCCTACCCCAAAGTAAATGATACGCTAGTCGCTTTAGGCGCACCTTTAATAATTTAATTTTCTTGAACTCGGGTGCACATTTATGTGACCCAAATCCAAATCTCAACGGAGTTAAAATGTGTCGACGACCACGAGTACATTGATTGTGATGCGGTTCGAGATACATTTTCACAACGTTGCAACTCCCTGTAAAATAATAATAGCAATAATGAAAGCGGTAAAGAGTTGAAATCTGCACATAAGTTCAAATTTGTATAAAATCAGATAATCAAGCCGAATATGACAATTGAGCGACCGTGCTAGAACCACAGAACTCGGGAATGCCTAACACCTTCTCCCGGGTTAACAGAATTCCTTATCTGGATTTCTGGTGCGCAGACTGTTAAACAGAGTCATTCTTTTCCTCGATTCAGGATTCAACCAGTGACTTAGGACACCATAAATCTCCCAAGTGGCGACTCTAAAATAAATAAATAAATCCTGTTTCGATTGTCCTTTAATTGGAAAAAACTCCCTTTCCGAGCGGGCGGAAAAAGGAGGTGTGACAGCTCTAGCGACTCTGTTGGGGATAAAGAATGTTGTACCCAAAACCACTGGTTCAGGGTTAGAAATTCGAGCTTAGAATAATTTTTATTTTTGGCTTTGTTTATTATCTGATATTATCATGAGATATGTGCTTCATATGCCGATGATAAGTGTTACCGCTTTGATATTATTGACTGTATATATAAATTGTGTCGAACCCTTCTCTTCTTACCTTCGGGGATGCTGCTCATTAGTATGAGACTCCCTATTCTGTTAGTGTCATGTCCAAGTAGAAAGAGTCTCGGATAAGTTACAAAGCCGGACGATCCCGCGGGTCCCCGGTATGTATCCCCCTCCTCGACTCGAGTTGTCCGCTCGGGTAAGCCAGGTCTAGAAAAAAACCCAGTTTTGAAACTTAGTAAAACATGACTTCATGCTGGATCCCTAGTAGGAAACGTTTATTTGCATCACGTTGCATTTGACTTAGGGGGCTCAACACAGGGGTTGGGCCCGTCTAGGAAAAGCAACCTGGAACAAAAAGACCATCCTGATGCATCTTGTTTGTTGGCGCATTTAATTTGCTTCGAATTTGCATGTTGACGGTGGGTGAAAACAGAAATTCTGGAAAAAGTGAGAGTTGCTCATTTAAGAAAAAACCAATGTCCAAATAATGTGAGAACTCTGCCAAAATTTTGATTTTTTGAAGAATGAAAATTGGATTCGTGATTTAATTAATTTTTCTTACCCGAACTACGTCGGTTTGATTCTCACCGGATGTGAGATACGTAGGCAACCCTTATCGGGTCCAACTTCCTATTTTTGCAAAAAAAAAAACGATCAGGAAAAATGACAAAATATTGCTATTTTCATAAAAGAGTCAGATGATGCCACTTTTTGCGAAAATAGCCGAATGTTCCCAAAAGGGACGTCGGAAGGCTGTCTTTGCACAAACAGCCGCCTTTGGCCATTTTTCTTACCTTTTGGCCGGTTAAATCCCCACAGCCTTAAAATCTTCATCCCTGAAGAGCTGAAAGACCGTATTTGAAAAATCATTCTTTCTTTTCTCAAAATTAAGGAAAATGGGGAAAAATAGTTTTTGAGTCAAAATAAAGATTTTGCTTTTGTCTAAATCACCTTAATAAATGTGCAGAATGAGCACGAGTAAGAGTTCATCTGGGGCCATTATAAATAGAGTCCCTTTGGGCTTACACATGTGGTGGAACGACTTGGAAGAATCAGGGCGAGATACAGCAAGATATACTTAGGAAACTTGGTTGGATTACTGGACATCGATCTGCGAGGGGACATTATAAGGGCTTTAATCTCATTTTGGGACCCAGCACACAATGTATTTCATTTCTCAGACTTTGAGCTCACACCGACGCTAGAGGAACTGGCAGGGTACATCGGATGTCCTAAAATCCCTATGAAAGAACAATATCTTATTGCACCAAGGACCATGACCATACACAGGTTCCTAGACACTGTGAAGATCCGCAGAACTGTACACAACCCAGAGTTATCAGAAGGGTTTTGTAGTTTGGCATTCCTGTACGATAGGTACGGTCATCTTGGGGGGTTTAACAATCCCAAGAGTAAGATCTGCAGCGGGGAAAGCCGGCTGAAATGGGAAAGACATAGGTGTATTACTTTTATGGTAGCCTTTCTGGGTTTCCTGGTATTCCCTAGAAAGGATGGGAAAATTAACATACAAATCGCTGGGGTCGTCAGCACTTTGCTCAAACAAGACAACAGCACTCTGGCACCGATGATAATAGTAGACATCTTCCGCGCTCTCACTGTTTGCAAAATCGGAGGAGGTTTCTTTGAGGGTTGCAATATACTACTGCAAATGTGGATGATAGAGCACCTATGTCATCGCCCTCAGTTTCTGAAATATGGGTCATCACAAAAGACTTGTATAGAAGAGTTTTCCATAAGGGTCGACGGGTTCAGCCTGCCAGAAGGGGTTGCTGAATGGGTCACTCTGTTGCGTTCCGTCTCAGCAAACTAGATAGAATGGGCATTTGGGTGGCTACCCATAGATGAGATCATACACATGTCAGCCGTCGAATCTCACTTGTTGTTGATGGGTCTCCAAAGTATCCAACCCTATGCGCCATACAGAGTGTTGAGGCAGTTGGGGCGATGTCAATTAGTCCCAAAGGAAGAGGATCTCAGTAGCCGGGTGGTCGAAATCGGGCCTGGTGGACAGTTCCCTGAAGCAGTCGTTCGGAGAATCTGGAATGAATGTCAAACCCTGAAAGTAGATACTTGTGTACAAGATCGGGCCAAGGGCGAAGTGTCGCAAAAATACCTCACATGGTACAGAAGAGAGCTTGATCACCAGAGACCAACTAAGAGAGCTCACGCCCAAGACTTTGTAGAATCGTCGCAAGCACAATGAGGTTGGCTAGCCAAAGAGAAAGAATATCGGGTCGAGATTGGCAAACTAAAACAACAAATTGAGGGGTTTAAATACCAAAGCAGCTTGCAAATTGCTGCTGATACAGGGGAGAAAAGCAAGTTGACTCAAGAAAACAAGGCCCTGAGAGCCCGAATCCGCCAAGACAGAAAGAATGCCGGTGACCAACAGAAAAATCGGTCCAATGAGAGGTTGATAGCAGAGCTGAGGAGTTAGGTCAGCAAAAGCCGAGAGGACTTGGAGAGATCTGAATCTTGCATAGCGAGAATGTGGGTCAGATGGGCAAAAGGTACAATGGCCCGGAGGAAGCATCTTCAACAAGTCATAAGGGATTCTGAAATAAGCATCGGACTATTAAGAAAAACGAACTCCACTCTTCAGGAGCGGATCTTTAAACAAGCCCAAGATGCCCAAGCTGACAGAAGGTGCTGTTATGATGTGATGGCCAGAATGGAAAAACAAATGGAGAGATTCCAGGATCGACTCGCCGACAATGCTTAATCACTTGGACTGAAAAACCGGCGAATAGAGCAATTATTCAGGGAAAGGGACAACATCCGAGGTAGGATTGACGAGATTGGGCACTACATTTACATGAGATGCTTGGCATGTGAGCAAATGCCTCGTGACACCCTACTCGCCTCCGTCATGGGCTACGTTTACCGGATCATGAATGAGTTGAAAAGCTTACAAAGGGGTCTCACACCAAAGCCCGTGGAAAGGCCGAACGATGCCTCGCGAGCACCTAAGTTGAAATCCTTAATGTATCCCTAGTTCAAGTCTTGTTTGTTGACTTTATGGGTCCGTTATCTTCCCATATGTTTTTTTTCTTTTCATCGAGTCAGGTTAAGAATTTTGGAATCTGTACTATTGTTGTTCTTTGTTTAAAATAAGTAGTTTGTAATAGCAAATTTTGGTGATGAATTGAATGATTCCAAAAGAATTTTATGTCATTACTTTGTGGCAGAAGTACGTCCGGTCTGATTCATGCGGGGACGTGATACGTAGGCAATCCACATAAGATTCGACCGCCACTAAAAAGAAAGAAAAAGAAAAAGAAGAAAGAAAGAAAAGGAAAAAGAGAGAAAAAGAAGAAAGAAAGAAAAGAATAATAGATAGAAAAACGGGGGTTTCCCAAAACACTTTAAAGGCACAAATAAAGCAAGCCGGGATGACGCATGCGGTTGAAGCAAAAACATGTTAGAAATGCTTAACTGCTTAGGAACATTGCATCCCCAACGTGCTATTACCAAATCTATTAAACTCTAACGCTAACAAGTTTGTTGTTTTTCCCAAATACCATATAGTTAGTTGTTAAAGCGTTCTGGCAACACATCCTTATCAAACCAAATCCAAGGGACTTGTACCAATAATCATGACTACTTCAGAAAATAGTGCCGAGGAAGAAAGGCCAGTAAGCCAATTGTTGAAAGAGGCAATGGAGAAGATAGAGAGGATGGGATTGGAGATGAATGCGATGCAGTTAGCCTTGGCTAAAGTACAAAAGAGCCCTGAGCCACTAGGGTATATGCCGGAATACCCTCAATCTGGCCCTTCAACAAGCCTCCTGAATCACCGCTATTATCAGGAGAGAAGCACCTATGATTCCCAAGCTTCACCACCCCATCAACCTTTCCCACCACCAAATGTTCCCACTTTTATGGGACCCACACCAGCCACACTGCAAAGATCAACCAGTGAGCCGTTGTTTCAGGCTCACGATGTGCAGTACTATCCCCCTGAACCCACATTCAATGCACCAGAACCCCATACCTATAATTCGCACTTGGAGGTCCCGGCGAAGATTGAAAAGCCGGTTAAGGTGCCAGAGCAGGATGAGGTAATGAGGAAGTTCAAAAGCCTGGAGCAATCCTTCAGGAGCATGCATGGATTGGGCAACCAGGTCAGCGTGGCCTACAAGGATCTATGCCCTTTCCCGGACGTCCAACTTCCGGCAAGGTTCAAGATGCCCAAGTTTGACTTATACGAAGGGCACGGTGATCCTATGGCACATTTACGGGGTTTTTGTAGCAAAATGAGAGGATCAGATGGCAAAGATGAGCTACTGATAGCTTACTTTGGTCAAAGCTTAAGTGGATCGGCATTGGAATGGTATACCAGGCAAGATCCCAGCAGATGGTACACTTGGGATGATCTAGCTTAGGCTTTCGTGGGTCACTTTCAATACAATCTCAAGATAGTCCTTAACCGTCTCACATTACTGAGGACCGGAAAGAAGCCTGGGGAAAGCTTTCGCGAGTTTGGTTTCCGCTGGAGAGAACAGGTAGCCAGGGTTGATCCTCCCATGAGAGAGGGAGAAATGGTGGACTATTTCCTGCAAACGCTGGATCCAACTTACTTTGGTCACTTGGTGACGACGGTTGGAAAATACTTCAATGAAGTAGTAAAGATAGGGGTCATGATAGAGGAGGGATTGAGGTCCGATAAAATCCTGAATTACTCAGCGCTCAAGGCAACGACCCAGGCTATTCAGAGCGGCACGGGAGGTGCGCTGGGAAGGAAGAAGAAAGAAGAAGTCGCCACGGTTGAGGCAGGCAGTTGGTCCAGGTCCGGCAAACCATACTACAACCAACCCAGACCCCACAGGCCAAATTATCCATACATCCCGCCACAACACTACTATCCACCTCAAGAACCACACTTCTCCGTGCACCAAGCCCAAACATATACTCAGCCTTCGGTTCGCTCGCAATGGAATGCGTCGGCTCCCCAAAATGCATATCCACCTCCACAGAACACATACCCTCCACCCCAAAACGCCTACCCTCCACCAAGGACATACAGGAACCCTCCAGGGGCGGGCTTTCGAGGAAGTCAAGCTGCTAGAAATGACAGGCTACAGAGACAGAGAGCTTTTACTGAGTTGGGAGAGACCTATATCGCCTTGTTCCACAAATTGAGGCAGCTAGGTTTGGTGAGTCCTATCGAGCCTAGGGGGCCAAACCCCCCACCCCAAGATTTAGACCGATCGATAAGCTGTGAGTACTGCTCAAGAATGCTAGGGCATAATACCGAAAAATGTTGGAGGTTGAGGCATGCAATACAAGATCTTATTGACGCCAACAAGATCGAGGTCCAGATGCCGGAGGCACCCAACATCAACCAGAACCCATTGCCAGTACACCACGAAGCTCACATGATCGAGTTGGTGTACAAGGGAGGAGAGTCGAGGAAACCCTCACCGACGGTGATGATGATCCATGCCACTCCGAAAGAAGAACCGACCGGTGGGGAAGCAGGGGTACATTTGAAGGGGGAAGATGTCAAACCGGTGGTGATATTAGGGAAGAATCCATCCACCGCAACAAAGAAACCAGAGCCAGCCAAATTGGTGGTATCATGAACGTCATCCACACCCGTAGTTGTTGTAAAAGGGGTCTGCAGGGAACCGGCCATTATAAAGCCAGTGGTTCAATTGCCAGTGATTGATAACAGGGTTGTGCCTTGGAAGTATGAAAAGGCAGTGGTAATGTACAAGGGAAAGCAAGTGGAGGAGGATAGTTGTGAGGTGCAGGGACTGACTCGGTCGGGACAGTGTTTTGCTCCCGTGGAGTTGAGAAGGTCCAACCCAGCAGTGACAAAGAAACCTGTGTCAGAAGAAGAGGCAGAGGAGTTCTTGAAAAAGATGAAAGTGCAGGATTACTCCGTGGTCGAACAATTGAAGAAAACACCGGCCCAAATCTCGTTGTTATCATTATTGATCCATTCGGATGAGCATCGTCGGGCCCTAATGAAGATACTGAATGAAGCTCATGTGCCCAATGAAATTTCAGTAAATCACCTTGAAATGATTGCCAACAAATTTTTTTAGGTAAACAGGGTAACGTTCTCTGATGATAATCTGCCAGTGGAAGGCACGGAACATAATAAAGCTCTCTACTTGACTGTCAAATGTGAAGATTCGGCAGTTACTCGGGCGTTGGTGGATAACGGCTCAAGTGCCAATATTTGTCCATTATCCACCCTGAACCAGTTGAAGATTGACCATGGTAGAATCCGCAAGAACAACATTTGCGTCCGAGGATTTGACAGAAGTGGAACGGCCACCGTGGGGGATATTGTACTCGAGTTGACCATCAACCCGGTTAAGTTTACTATGGAGTTCCAGGTATTGGATGTCGCGGTATCTTATAACCTTTTGTTGGGACTTCCGTGGATCCACGCGGCCAAAGCGGTGCCATCCACCTTGCATCAAATGGTCAAGTTCGAATAGGATAGACAAGATGTCATGCTGCATAGGGAAGACACTGCGTGCACCATGTGAGGCGCCATTGTGCCCTTCATGGAAACCAACGGTGACAAAGGTCCCTGGGTTTACCAGATTTTTGATGTAGTATCAGCAAACAAGATTATCGAGGGTGAAAGCATTCCACACCCTAGGGTAGCTTCCACAACTGTCATGATGGTTTCAGAGACGCTGGGTAATGGGTTTGTGCCAGGAAAAGGCTTGGGGGCTGAGCTTCAGGGGATTGTTCAACCTGTCTCCCTGCCCAAGAATTAAGAGACCTTTGGATTGGGGTTCAAAACTACTGCGGCAGAGGTAAAACGAGCGCGGAAAATGAAGAAGAGAGTTCGGGTTCTTCCCAAACCAATTCCGCGTCTCTCCAGATCCTTTATTAGAGCAGGTGCCGAGGGATCACCGGTCCCGAAAATTCTCGGGCCCTTGATTGGGATGGACGGGGATTTGAATCGGAGCTTCGAAAGGCTGTTCGCTGATGTCCATGTAATAAAAGTTGGAGAGGGTTCCAGCAGAGCAGAAATACAGTTTGTGGGGCCTAAGGCCAATACCAACAATTGGACGGTTACTTCTCTTCCTACCCGGGGGGAGTCCTGGTAGTAGGCTTTGATTTTTCTTTCTTGTTTTTTTCAGATTATTCCAGGGTGTAATCCAAATCTCATTTTATTTTTGTAAAGTGTGAACCCTGTTATCCCGCATTTTTAATAAAATTCTCTTTTGTTGTCTCATTTTAATTTTGTTTTGTTCTTTTCTCTTTCTAAACAGTTCTCTTTTTACTGGTTCTAATGACATGGCATGCACAACGGATCTTCGACCTAGTCTAATAAATCAATCTGACTCCGACTTAATTATATAAGAGATCAGTTATGATAATGAGTCTGAATATGACGAGGATGAATCCTTCGAAGAAATAAACCGAGAATTGTGCCAGTTCGAAGAGAAACCCAAGCCTAATATGAATGACACCGAAGCTGTCAATCTAGGGGATGCGGATAATGTCAGAGAAACCAAGATCAGCATCCACATCGAGCCAAACATCAGGGAGGAATTAATCAAAGCCCTCATTGAGTTCAAAGATGTTTTTGCATAGTTATATGATGATATGCCGGGATTAAGCACCGATCTAGTGGTACACAAATTGCCCACTGACCCGGTATACCCTTCGGTCAAGCAAAAACTGAGGAAGTTTAAGACGGATATAAGTGTGAAGATCAAAGAAGAAGTGACCAAGCAGTTGCAGACAAAAGTTATTCGGGTCACTCGATATCCCGAGTGGTTGGCCAATGTGGTACCTGTGCCAAAGAAGGATGGGAAAATCAGGGTATGTGTCGACTACCGCAATCTCAACAAGGCAAGTCCGAAGGATAATTTTTCATTGCCAAACATCCATATCCTGATCGATAATTGCGCTGGACGCGAGATCGGATCCTTTGTGGACTGCTATGCGGGGTATCATCAGATCTTAATGGACGAAGAAGATGCGGAAAAGATGGATTTCATTACGCCATGGGGAACTTACTGCTACCGGGTAATGCCATTTGGATTGAAGAATATTGGGGCAACGTACATAAGAGCAATGACTACTGTGTTTCATGACATGATACACAAAGAAATCGAGGTGTACGTAGATGATGTGATCATAAAGTCCCGGCATCAGGAAGACCATGTAGCAGACCTAAGAAAGTTCTTTCAAAGACTGCGAAGGTATGATATTAAGCTCAACCCGACCAAATGCGCCTTCGGGGTTCCATCAGGAAAGCTGTTAGGATTCATCGTCAGTCGATGGGGTATTGAGTTAGACCCATCCAAGATCAAATCCATCCAGGATTTGCCACAGCCAAAAAATAAAGCGGAGGTAATGAGTTTATTGGGAAGACTAAATTATATCAGCAGGTTCATCGCTCAACTCATGGCGACTTGTGAACCCATATTTCGGTTGCTGAAGAAAGATGCTGCGGTAGACTGGACGTCGGAGTGTCAAGAGGCCTTCGACCATATCAAAGGGTATCTGTCAAATCCACTTGTGTTAGTCCCACCTGAGCCGGGGAGACCATTAATTCTTTATCTGACGGTCCTGGAGAATTCGTTTGGCTGCGTGTTGGGGCAACACGACATTACATGAAGGGAGGAGCGGGCCATTTATTATCTTAGCAAGAAGTTTACAGTATATGAGGTCAAGTACACTCAACTCGAGAGGACATGTTGCGCCCTAACTTGGGTGGCTCAGAAGTTGAAGCACTATTTGTCCTCATATACTACTTATCTCATTTCCCGTTTGGATCCATTAAAGTACATTTTCCAGAAACCTATGCCTACAGGGAGGTTAGCAAAATGGCAAATTTTGCTCACAGAGTTTGATATCTTCTATGTGACGAGGACAACCATGAAAGCCCAAGCGCTGGTCGATCATTTGGCTGAGAATCCCGTTGATGAAGAATACGAGCCTTTGAGGACGTATTTTCCGGACGAGGAAGTAATACATATAGGTGAGCTGGAATTACCCGAGGAACCAAGTTGGAAGCTTTTCTTTGATGGAGCCGCAAACGCGAAAGGGGTTGGAATAGGAGCGGTACTCATTTCTAAAACAGGACGTCACTATCCTGTTACAGCTCAGCTACGTTTCCATTGTACCAACAACATGGCCGAGTATGAAGCATGCATTTTGGGTCTGCGACTAGCTGCAGACATAGATGTCCAGGACATTCTGGTCTTAGGAGACTCGGACCTCCTGGTGCATCAGATTCAGGGTGAGTGGGAAACACGGGATTTGAAACTCATACCATATCGACAATGTTTGCACGATCTGAGCAAGCGATTTCAATCAGTGGAATTCAAACACATCCCAAGAGTTCATAATGAGGTTGTCGATGCATTGGCCACCTTAGCATCAATGTTACACCACCCCGACAAAATGTACGTTGACCCATTGCACATTCAGGTTCGTGATCAGCATGCTTATTGCAACGTGGTAGAGGAGGAAGTGGATGGCGAGTCGTGGTTTTATGACATAAAGGAGTACCTCAAGATGGGGATATATCCAGAGCAGGCCACCAGAGACCAAAAAAGAGCCATTCGGCGTTTGTCAAATGGTTTCTTCCTTAGTGGAGGAGTGTTGTACAAAAGAACCCCAAACTTGGGATTGCTAAGATGTATATACACCGGTCAAGCCACGATAGTTATGGCAGAGGTGCATGCTGGAGTCTGTGGGCCACATATGAGCGGATATGTATTGGCAAAGAAAATTCTTCGAGCAGGGTACTATTGGCTCACCATGGAGCATGATTGTATCAATTTTGTGAGGAAATTCCATCAATGTCAGATACACGGAGATCTGATTCATTCTCCACCGACAGAATTGCATACAATGTCAGCGCCATGGCCATTTGTCGCATGGGGCATAGATGTCATTGGGCCTATTGAGCCGGCAATGACCAACGGCCATAGGTTCATCCTGGTGACCATCGATTACTTCACCAAGTTGGTGGAAGCTAAAACTTTCAAGTCGGTAACCAAGAAGGCATTGGTGGATTTTGTTCACTCCCATATCATCTGCAGATTTGGGGTCTCAAAAGTGATCATCACGGATAATGGTGCAAATCTTAACAGCAATTTGATGAGGGAGGTATGCCAACAGTTTAAGATTACACACCGCAATTCCACCCCATATCGTCCCAAGGCGAATTGAGCAGTTGAAGCAGCCAATAAGAACATCAAGAAGATACTGAGGAAGATGGTAGAAGGATCTAGACAATGGCATGAGAAATTACCCTTTGCCTTGTTGGGTTATCGCACTACAGTCCGGACTTCCGTAGGTGCAACTCCTTATTTATTGGTATACGGAACTGAAGCGGTAATACCAGCAGAGGTCAAAATTCCTTCCCTCCGAATTGTCGCTGAAGCCGGGATTGGCGACGATGAATGGGTCAAAGCTCGACTGGAGCAATTGAACTTAATAGATGAAAAAAGATTGGCAGCAGTATGTCATGGCCAGTTGTATCAGAAGAGAATGGCAGGGGCATACAATAAGAAGGTGCGCCCCAGAAAATTTGAAGTAGGGCAGCAAGTATTGAAACAGATCCTCCCACATCAGATCGAAGCAAAAGTCAAGTTCGCCCCAAATTGGCAAGGGCCTTATGTTGTGACTAGAATGTTATCCAACGACACTTTATGTCTAACAGATATCGAAGGAAGATGCGTCGACATGGCTATCAATTCTAATGCAGTCAAAAGATATTATGCGTAATTTCTTTGATTATGGTAGTTATTGGTCCATTTGTTTGTACTTGGTACTTATTGGATAATGAAATGACGGAGGCAATTCTTTCTTGTATCCAAACACTTTTAACTTTTGCTTCCCCTTTTGAGCCTTGTTTATTCTTTCATACCCCTCTTTTGGAGTCAATAATAAAAAAATATATGAAAAAAAAGAAGAAAAGAAAAATGAAAACAAGATAAAGGTCATAAGAAAAACAAGGGAATCATGGGAACTACGTTTGACCTGATTCCTCAAAGAGGATACGTAGGCGCCTCACGGCTCGGTCATAGTGCACCATAGTGTGCATAGTTCAACATAGTACAACGAAAATAAAATCCCCCAAGCAAGAAAACTGGGGCAGAGGTTATGTTTTAAAGTTTCAAAAAAGGGTTGATTCCAAGGGTTGTAGTGGTTCACCCATCAAAGTTATTTTGAATTTTTGATAGCCTTTCTTTTAGCCCCACACCAAAACCAACATCGATGTCCAAAAAGACCTCCCGATCAATATCCGAGAGGTGCCAAGTCAGGCAAATGAAAGCTGAGAATAATGCACTGATCCCCTGCAAGAAGAGGATCATAAACTGGAAATGAATTGATAGCCGAAAAGAATCTCTAGAAGAGAGAGTCATATCGGCAGCACTCCAATCCCCTGCTGAAAAAATAAAATGAGAGAGTCTTATCGGTGAAAACCTTCACAAGCACCATAAGGCGATGAAAGATGAGAGAAATAAAACGAAAGAGTCTTATCGGTAAAAACCTTCACAGGCACCATAAGGCGACGGGAGCTGAGAGAAAGGAGAGAGTCTTATTAGTGAAAACCCCTCGAAGGGCACTATAAGGCGACAAGATAGATTGGCAAAAAGGATCCGCATTTGCGAAGAGGTGGGCACCTATTTATCCCCAGCAAGTGAAGCCATCAGGAAGATTGATTGATACAAATAGACTGGGCCGATTAATCCGTAATGCACGACATGATCGTTGGGACCAGTCATACTGTCCAAATAAGTTCTTTCCTTTTCTTCTCCCCCAGCGTTTGTTCAGAAAGATTTTTCTCTTTTTCTATCTTTTTCATTTCTTCGTCTAAAAAAGACTTTTTCCAGAAATTTGTTTTGAGAAGGATTTTTCAGAGTTTACTACCAGGGGCCAAAATGGTAGAAAGCAAAATGCGAAGGGGACAGGCCAAAGTCAAGGCAATAAGACAAAAGGCGTTTGTTGCAAGACCAAATGACAAACTGGCCTAGAAAGTTAAGGGGAACATGAAGAAAAGCGGAAAACGACGGTTGAGGGACTTATGGACCAAGTTCCAAGAAGATCCCCAGCAGAACTTCGATAGATCACTGACCAAGGTCCAAAGTGGTCAGACAACACAGAAAGGGGGAAGGAGGAAGAGAGAATTAATTCGCAGCAAGATAACCAACAGTCCTATCCTCAATAATGTTATCCCCAGATGATAACATTTTATTCCCTGCGGTACTGGGAGAAGATAAACTTTTAAGGGAGTAGTTTTGGAGTAGAAGAGGACTCCCCCAGCATGTTTTGAAACAAAAGAGCGGGGAAGGGATAAATGGAAAACCATCCCCAGCAGAAATGTCATCCCCAACAAGCAACTTTATCCCCAATCAGTTTTGGGAGCATAGAGCAAGGGAAAGGGAAAGGAAAAATCATCCCCCAGCAGGAGTGACACGATCACTCACCATGTTAAAACTAACAAAAAAAATTTTGATTTCTATAGGAAAATAAAGGTTGATGATGGCAGAAAGACACGCCACAAGGAAGGTCACCAAAACCGGGGCAGAAAAATTTCTGTCGTTGTCAAAAATTTTCTCGGAGGAACGAGGAAACAATTTCAAATATTTTCATGTCTTAGTTAAATAGGCGCCCACCTGTATAATGAGAGGAATATTTTCATGTCTTAGTTAGATAGACGCCCACCTGTATAATGAGAGGAATATTTTCATGTCTTAGTTAAATAGGCGCCCACCTGTATAATGAGAGGAATATTTTCATGTCTTAGTTAGATAGGCGCCCACCTGTATAATGAGAGGAATATTTTCATGTCTTAGTTAGATAGGCGCCCACCTGTATAATGAGAGGAATATTTTCATGTCTTAGTTAGATAGGCGCCCACCTGTATAATGAGAGGAATATTTTCATGTCTTAGTTAAATAGGCGCCCACCTGTATAATGAGAGGAATATTTTCATGTCTTAGCTAAATAGGCGCCCACCTGTATAATGAGAGGAATATTTTCATGTCTTAGTTAAATAGGCGTCCACCTGTATAATGAGAGGAATACTTTTATGTCTTAGATAAATAGGCGTCCACCTGTATAACGAGAGGAATATTTTTATGCTTTAGATAGATAGGCGCCCACCTGTATAACGAGAGGAATACTTTCATGTCTTAGTTAGATAGGCGATCACCTGTATAATGAGAGGAATATTTTCATGTCTTAGATAAATAGGCGTCCACCTGTATAACGAGAGGAATACTTTTCATGTCTTAGTTAGATAGGCGCCCACCTGTATAATGAGAGGAATATTTTTATGTCTTAGTTAAATATGCGCCCACCTGTATAATGAGAGGAATATTTTCATGTCTTAGTTAGATAGGCGCCCACCTGTATAATGAGAGACATTTTTTCATGTCTTAGTTAAATAGGCGCCCACTTGTATAATGAGAGGAATATTTTCATAGTTTTAGTTAAATAGGCGCCCACCTGTATAATGAGAGGAATATTTTCATAGTTTTAGTTAAATAGGCGCCCACCTGTATAGCGAGAGGAATACTTTTCATAGTTTTAGTTAAATAGGCGCCCACCTGTATAATGAGAGGAATATTTTCATGTCTTAGTTAAATAGGCGCCCACCTGTATAACGAGAGGAATATTTTCATGTCTTAGTTAAATAGGCGCCCACCTGTATAATGAGAGGAATATTTTCATGTCTTAGATAAATAGGCGCCCACCTGTATAACGAGAGGAATATTTTCATGTCTTAGATAAATAGGCGCCCACCTGTATAACGAGAGGAATATTTTCATGTCTTAGATAAATAGGCGCCCACCTGTATAATGAGAGGAATAGTTTTTATGTCTTAGATAAATAGGCGCCCACCTGTATAACAAGAGGAATATTTTTCAGTCTTTGCATTTTCATGTCTTGAAACCAGCAACTCACCAGAAAACAGAAGGTTGCAACAAGAGATCCCAGCGCAAATTCAAGCGCATGAGCCAAAAGGAAGATAAGACAAATCTCGAGAAGATCGGTTTTTGAACATCAAGTTATTCCCAACATAGCAAAAGCTTTAATGAAGGAAGTCATATCCCCAGCGGACAGAACCAGATAGTGAAAATTGGTATTCAGAGAAGCAAAAGGCCGGTATCATCCCCGTCAGTTTCTCGGAAGAAAGAAGCACTGGAATAGACGCAAGCCGACAAGAAAGCAAGGCGTCAAGAACAAATGGAGGGTAGATGGGATCTTGTAATCCGTTATCTAGTCTAGCTTCTTGATTTTTCTTTTAAGCACGATGTAATAAGGAGATCGGTAAGCAGTAGTAACAGCATGCAACAACAGTAACAACAAATCGCAGTCCCATGGTAGTCCCGGCTACCAACACTTCCTGAACTACATTAACCTGATTCCCCTTTAGCCAGGGATATGTAGTAAACCTTTGAAGCAAAGGTTCGATTAAATCATTTCAAAACAAAATGCTTCACATGAAGTCTTCCAACGAGCAAAGTCGCTCGTGTCTGCTCACTTTATCTTTGCACGAAAGCTCTTTATGCTTTCGGACAAAGAGGGGCAGCTGTGAGCACGTGATTTTTGCTTCGTGAAAACTACTCCAAAAGAAATCGAAAAAGTAAAACAAATTACCTTCGGGTACAATTTTGAGAATTTGCGTGACATTTTGATCATTATTCTATCCGTAAATGCTCGCCTTGCTATAGTTAAAAATAAAAAATACATGTCGCATGCATGATACATTTATGAATTAATTAACCATTATTTGGTTTTAAAAGCTAAAATCACAAAAAATATGCATTTTTATTCTACTTATTGTCATGGGAATTTTATTAAATGTTTTAATTCGTGCGATAATTGTTGTTAGGTGTTAATTAATATTTGTGTAGTTTAACTTTGGTTTTAGGAATTTTTGTTTAATTATAAGAAAAGAAAATACCGGATTTGGGCCAAAAATTCAACTGAAAATCAGGCCCAAACCAATACAATGACCCAGTCCAAGCCAGGTCTTCCAGGGACGCCCCCAAAACGACGCCGTATAAGGCGTTTGATCTGAGCCGTCCGTCCAATCTAATCTAACGATCCCATGGCCTTCCCCAGCACCCGACCCATTTAAACCTTAGACCGACCCAGTCTCATTTAATGGAAACGACGCCGTTTCCTATTACAAAATAGATCATGGCCATAGATCCAACTCGATTCAACGACCTGGGTCTAATCTCTTACCCCATATATAAACCCCTCATCACACCCCACGCCCCCAAACCAAACCCCATCACCTACTGTGCACCATTCGTCCCAGACACAAACCCAGCATCCCCCAATCAAACCCTAGCCGCCACCCTTCACCCTCGCCGTAAACCCGGCAACCACGACGCCGGTGACCGCCAAAATAACACCCCTGATGCACCCAACCACCCTGAACACAAATCTGTTAGCAGCTTGCCTCGAATCATTCCCCATCGTCTCGAATCTTCGTTTGAAGGTTCGAGCAAAACCCTGATCTACACCAACCCACCCCAAATTCACACCAGGAACTATCCTACCCTCACTCGTGACCAAACCAAGTTTGGTTTGGTCCGAATCTACCCACAAATCCTCAAGCCCCAAATCGGATTGTTCAAACCCTAGAACACAAGAACTTGGGGAATCCGGCCAGTTTAAACGGAGGGTTGGAGTCTAATGGACCTTAATCGAAGTGTTCTCGGTTGATAACACCTCAATTAAAGTCCGTTCGACCTCAAATGGTCAAATCCAATCAAATCTTGGGTCGTTTGTTGTTGAGCTTCCAAAGTGAGTTTTTTTTTTTTTCTGTTTTTGTTTGAATGATGTTTGTGTTCGTTAACATGTTTAGTTAGTTTGTTGATTTTACTGACGTTTTCTTTCAATTTTCTCTATCTTCGTAAGACCTTTTTATTTGGTCGATTATTCTTCTGTCCATTGTTAAATGCGTGTAATAGGATACATACTCGATTTGATCAGTGTCGTCGAATGTTTCATTCATGTTGTTCCCCTATTTTGTGCCAAGCTGTCTGAAGCCATTTGGGGCCCTATTCGTGTTATTTGTTTATCGACTAATCGTTCTATATTATAATTAGTATAGTCGATTAGATAAACTTCGTCGATTAGTTGTACATGGCTGAATGTTCAAATGTTCTGATTCTGATAAGCCTCACATGATTAATAGAACCACTGTAGTTTAACTGATTGTTTGAAATTATCTGCGAATGGTTTGTAGCGGCAGTACAATTAGAAATGGTTAGAAGTCAGTCTTGGGCAGGTGTTGAGTTTGAACTTCCATAAGTTCAAGCTTTAGGCTGCTGAAGCTTAGGTTAAAACAGTAATAACCAGGGGTAAAAAGGGGTAGTTTGGGGTTTGAAAAGATCAGAAAATGGTTAGTTTAAGTTGGGCTGACAGTAGGGTACTGAAGTATGATTAAACTAATACAATAGTGGGGAACAAAACTTGATAGCATGGGATGTTAGTTGAGTATTATAATAGGCCCATAACATTTGAGTAATAATAAAATGAATTGATGGGGGATTAGTTGGTTGTTGTCAGCTGCCCATACCATTTTGGGCACAAAACACCTGATAATAGGAAATTAAGGGGTATGGGCAAAGTTGAGGTCTGAAGGAAATAAGGCAGTCTGGGGCTTGCCTATTTTGCCTATAAATAGGCTCATTTAGAATAGAGTAAGGGGTTGGACATCAGAAATTGAGAGAGGTAGAGTGTTAAAGCTAAACTTCTACATTAAAGAGTTTGAGACTGCTTTTCTTGAGTGTTTTGACAAAAATCAGAAATTACTACTTTCGTGCACCAGTCTGTTGTGTTGGGACACTGTTGGGGTTCAGTTTAGTTCTTCCTGGTTTCTCTACTTGTTGAACACTGTTTCAGTTGAGTGTTCTTGGTTTGCTGTTGGTGACAAAAATCTGACTGCTGGGGTTGTGTTGCTGTGTGTGTGCTACTGCTTCCACTGATCATTCCTCTTCTTCTTTTTCTTTCCTATACCAGGTACACAACTGATACATTGGTCAATGTAGGCTGAAATTTGAAGCATGAATACAAAAATGAAGAGTTGAAGTTATTTTAAATTCGCTTTAGAAATATACTGAACATTAGTTGTATGTATGATAATTTACTTTCTCTACTAGAACCATGTAGCTAGCTGTGATGTAACTGAACCTTTATACATATCATTTAGTTGGAGAACTCTATGCTTTGCTTATAATTAAAAGGGACTAATGTTGCAGTAGCCATGTTCTGTTAGTTCATTATTGTTCTCGAGAAGCATGTTAGGTATCCAATAGTTACTTCTTTAAACAAATGGCATGTTTTCGAATTGGTAGGAATATTGCTTGATCAGACAAGCAGTACTTTACATTTTCAGCCGCCTTATAAATGTCAAACATATACAAAATAGGTTAACTAGGCCCAATTGGAATAAGGATGGCTCAGGTCGAGTTTCACGTTATGCACATTGGGCCTGGGCCCGTAGTATCAAAACAACTACCCATATACGCCTTCATGTTTCGGATTTTGCAAATCATATTCGGAACCCGACTATAACTAACTTGTAAGCATGTAAAAAAAGTTGGACCGTTCTTCTTCTTTCATTATTGGAGACAAACTCAATAGAAAACATAGCCACTATAGGACGACCTTTTAAATAAAATGAGACGAGCCTCGCCAAATAAAACGCATAGATTGCGGGGCCCTCACAAAATGTATGTGTTGATTCCTTAGAACTCAGGATAGGCCGTTCAGCGAACTCCACGGCTTTACCCAAAATAATAATACGCTAATCGCTTTAGGCGCGCATTTTAATAAATCTTACCTTTTTAAACTCGGGTACACATTTATGTGACCCAAATCCAAATCTCAACGGAGTCAAAATGTGTCTCTAATCACGGGTACATTGATTGTGACGTGGTCTGAGATGCATGTCCATGACGTTACAAATCACGGGTACATTGATTGTGAGGTGGTTCGAGATGCGTGTCCATGACGTTGCAAATTCCTTAAAAAAAATAATAAGAAGAATGAGATGAGCCTCGCCGAATAAAAATACAAAAATTGCGGGGCCCTCAGTAAATATTTGCTTTAAAATTGCTTAGACTTCGGGATGGACCGTTTAGCAAAATTTTACGGCCCTACTCCAAAGTAAATGATAAACTAGTCACTTTAGGCGCGCCTTTAATAATTAAATTTTCTTGAACTCGGGTGCACATTTATGTGACCCAAATCCAAATCTCAACGGAGTTAAAGTGTGTCGACGACCACGGGTACATTGATTGAGACGCGGTTCGAGATACATTTTCACAACGTTGCAACTCCCTGTAAAATAATAATAGCAATAATGAAAGCGGTAAAGAGTTGAAATCTGCACATAAGTTCATATTTGTATAAAATCAGATAATCAAGCCGAATATGACAGTTGAGCGACCGTGCTAGAACCACGGAACTCGGGAATGCCTAACAACTTCTCCCGGGTTAACAGAATTCCTTATCCGGATTTCTGGTGCGCAGACTGTTAAACAGAGTCATTCTTTTCCTCGATTCGGGATTCAACCGGTGACTTGGACACCATAAATATCCTAAGTGGCGACTCTGAAATAAATAAATAAATCCCATTTCGATTGTCCTTTAATTGAAAAAAACTCCTTCACCCCTGCAGGGGCGGAAAAAGGAGGTGTGACAGTGTGTACTCGATGATTTTCTCAAAATCGCTACGTTTATACAATTGCTATCGTCCTCACTTTCACTACCTACACAACGATGATCATTTATTGTCCATAATACTTAATATGATCTAGCTAGGGTCCTGTAAAAAAAAAGATGACATACAAAAAATATGCACATAGAATAAACTCAAACACATTCTCTACCAATATGATAATTGTCTTCCAAGCATAAATTTTATTTTATCTTAGTGTTAAGGTAAAATAATTCTTTACTATTACTTGTAACTTATTCTCATGCCCTCTATTAGCTTGGTATATTTTTTTATTCGCAATTATATATGCATAGCTAAATTAATAAGCTTAAGAAGTAGATATAATAACTTAACCACAAAGAGATAATAAATTTCCAGTTAAATCGATACAAAAATAATTCAGTAAGTAATAAAACTCTCAATACAACATCTATGATTTTTAAATATATATAGTATTCTGACTCAAGCTTGGAGCAAGTAAATCCCTATGCAAGAAAAAAAAAAGATAAATCCCAGAGTGACGGAAATCCTTAGTTAAATAATCAAGAAAAATATTCTAGCTAAACTTGCAAGATAATATTCCCAGCTAATTACACAAGAAATTAAATACTCGGGTATTTCGCCATAAAAAAATTTAGGTGCAACCACTTCAAGATATTCCCAGACAATTTTCTGAGGTAAATTACCAAGAAATTTCCTAGATAAATCACAAGTAAATCCTTGTTAAAGAATTCTCAAGTAATACCGCAATAAATAATTCCTAGGTATATAAATCCCCACATAAATCCCCATGAAAATATTCGCATGTGAAACCCGAACAATAAATCCCTAGGTACATAAATTCCCTGGGAAATTTTCCATGTAAAACCATAGGAAATAATCCCCAGGAAATTCCCCAGCAAAACTAAATCCCCAAGTACATCCCCATGAGATAATCCGCCGCAAAATTCGCATGACAATTAGATGGGTAAGTTTATGCCGACTCACAAACGAAAAAAAGAAAATTTTTTGTGTTCATTTACCTAGGAATTTACCTACTGATAGAAGACTTGCCGATTATTTCCTCATGTAATTCCCTAGGTAATACGTTTGCGCCTAATGGCGCCAAAAATACTTGCGGATTTATCAGGAAAAATTAAATTTGCAGGTATGATATTCTACAATTTAAGAATTTCAAATTTCGGCATGAAAATCTGCCGGTAAATTTGGGAATTTTATCCCCAGAATATCCCCAGGTAATCCGCCTTTTTCTTGTAGTGGTAGTTATGAAAGATAGCATGACAATATAAGAGGTAAAAATCTTTAGTTAAGCAAAATAAGAGTCAAATAGGCAATAAGAATGAATCATGAGCAATTAATTCCAATTAGAGCATGTAGAGGTGAAACTAGTAAGTGGAAAACTCAAGCATATCAGGTGCACCTTCATACACAGTGAATATAAGGACCTAAGAACCCTAAAAGGCCAATTTTTCCATAAATAAGTCCGATCACGTACTCGTCACCTCGCGTACACGAACTACAATTAACATAACAGACTCAAATCCTATGGGAAAGTCCCCCACACAAGGTCATGCAAGATACTTACCTCGAACCGGTTCAAAATCAACCCGAAACCATGTTCTTGCCACAATTACTCAACTCCAAATAGCACAAATCTGTCTAATTCAGTTGCATAATGTAAATAACAGTTTAAGTAACTGATTCTACAAACAAATTCTAAGTTAATACGCAAAATTGGATAAATGACCAAAATGCCCCTCGGACACACACCTCGGAATCGGGTAAAATTTATATTTTCAGAAACCTCGTACTCTCACGAGTCTATACATACCAACAACACCAAAATCAGAGTTCAATTTACCCCTCAAATACCCATTTTAAGGTCTCTTAATCTCAAACCCTAATTACCCATTTTGCACTGATTTTTCCCTAAATTTTCACCACTAATTAGACCTTTAATCACATATAAATGAGTTATGAAGTCAAGAATATTACCTCCAAGTGATTACCCTTTCGTTTCCTCAAAAATCTCCCTCAAAAGCTTCAATCTCGTTCAAAAATGATGGAAAAATGAAGAAGGGTCGCGGATGGGCTATATAAATACTGCCCAGGTATTTGTACATCGCGATCGCGGGAGAAGAGATGCAATCGCATAGAAGAAATAGTTGTTGTCCCAAAGTGTGCTACGCAATCGCGGAAGGACTGATGCGATCACGTAGAAGGAAAATGGCTACTGTCCAAATTTTGTGCTACGCGATCGCAAACTAAACAATGCGATCGCAAAGAAGGAAAAATGTTGAGGCCCAGAGCTACACTATGCGATCGCGAACCTATCTGTGCGAATGCAATGAAGGAAAATATGGCAAGTTGACATTGTACTATGCGATCGTGGCTATGCCTATGCGATCGCATAGAAAGAAACACCAGATAGTAGAACAACAGTTCAAACATAGGGAAAAATGACTCGTGGCCCACTAGGAACACACCCGAGGCCCTCGGGTCCTCAACCAAACATGCCAAATAATCCTAAAATATCATTCAAGCTTGTTCCAACCTTCGAAACGCTCAAAACAACATCAAAACATCAATTTCATTGGATTCAAGCCTAAGAATTCCAAAAACTCTCAAATTACGCTTTCGATCAAAAAGTTTATCAAACCTCGTCCGAATAACCTGAAATTTTGCACACACGTCAGATTCAACACTACGGAGCTACTCCAACTTCCAAAATTTCATTCTGACCCCGATATCAAAATCTCACTATCGAACCGGAAACTTAAAAAAATTCAACTTTCGGCATTTCAAGCCTAAATTAGCTACGGACCTCCAAAACACAATCCGAACGCATGCCTACATCCAAAATCACCATACGAAGCTGTTGAGATCACCCAAAATTCATTCCGGGGTTGTTTACTCAAAAGTCCAATTCTGATCAAATTCACACCGTTCAAACTTCCAAAACTAGATTTCTTCTTACAATTTGACTTTGAATCATTCATTAACTGAATTCAACCATGCACGCAAGTCAATACTCATGTTATGAAGGTGTTCAATACCGTACACCACTGAACGGAGCTTAAATTCTCAAAACGACCGACCGGATCATTACACCAGGGAGGATGGGCCCTACCAAAAGTACCCCTGCCTCCAGATTAGGCGCCACTAAATCCACAGAAATGACAATGCCTCTTATCAGACCCTTGCCTTCTCTCCTATGAAAGAACATCCTCGATCCGTATGGTGATATTAGCAGCCATCTGAAAAGAATTCTCAGCCCCAGTCACCTTAGACATCTGAAGCTTGATAGGATGAGTGAGTCTCTCAATAAAACTCCTCACCCCCTCTCTCTCTCTCAGTAGGAAGCACAAGAATGACATGACATGCTAGATCTACAAAACGGATCTCATACTGTGTGACTGACATATTTCCCTGTTGGAGACGCTCAAACTGCCTGTGGTAACTCTCCCTCAATGTGACAGAAAAGAACTTCTCAAGAAATAACTAAGAGAACTGGTCCCAAGTAAGAGTAGGCAACCCATCTGGTCTGGTCAACTCAAAATCCTTCCACCATCTCTTGGCAGAACCCGTCATATGAAACATAGCAAAATTGACCCCATTGGTCTCAACTATACCCATGTTCCGCATCATCTCATGGCATGGTCAAAATAATCTTATGGGTCCTTAGAAGGTGCTTTGTTGAAGTGATCTGGGAAGAGCTTAGTAAACTTGTCCAATCTCAATAAACCATCAGGAGACATAGCATAGCCATCACCGGCCTGTGCCGCAACCACTGGCTGAACTACCTTAACTAGCGAGGTTGCTCTGCTTCGGAGTGTGAGTAGCAGGAGTCTGTGCTCCTCATCCAACCTGAGAGACGGCTGGTGCCATAGGAAATGTGTCGGCCTGGGCCACACTCTCCATAAGACCCACCAAACGGACCAAAGCATCCCGAAGCACCAGAGGGGCGATGAACCCCTCCGCGACCTGAGCTGGTCCTACAGGCGCAGTCTATGTTGGAACCTCCTCATCAAACTCTACCTGAGGCTCCGCCGCTGGTGCTGCTGCTCGAGCTCTAGGCCGAGCTCTGCCCCTATCTCGGCCTTTGGCGCGACCTCGGCCTCGACCTCTTTCCCTTATAAGAGCTGCTGCTGGGTGCTCCGGCTGTTGCCCAGCTAAAGATACGGTGCATGTTCTCGCCATCTGCGAGAGGACAAAATAGAAAGGTTCAATCAGCAAAGATAGAATAAAATCGCATGATAGAGAAGGAAAAAAGTGAGTTTTTCCTAAACTCCATAGCCTCTAGAAGATAAGTACAAACGTCTCTGTACCGATCCTCCAGACTCTACTAAGTTTGCTAGTGACTTGTGATACCTATGTAACCTAGTGCTCTGATACCAACGTATCACAATCCGGAATTCCCACAGTCGGAACCGTGATGGCGCCTAACGTTTCACTTGCTAGGCAACCCAACGTTAGAACACTCTATCCATTTTTAACAGTTTTAATATTAGTTGACGAGAAAAGAACCGAAACTACTGCAATAATTGAAAGTAATAATACATAAGTTAAAACAGCCCAACGTTTAATACATCTCTGAATCCGGTGTCACAATTGCACGAGCTACTAGAATAGTACATACAAGGGTCTAAAATAAATACAAAGTCTTCTAAATGAAAATACACAGCTGAATAAAGTAAAGGGAAGGGGACTCTAGGAGCTGCAGGCGCTGAGTAGTTGTACCTCAAGTCTCCGCAAGCTGTCCAATCCGAGCTTACTAATAATCGCCGCTGGGACTGACTCCAAAATCTTCACAAAAAGTGCAGAGTATAGTATGAGTACAACCAACCTTGTGTGCTCTAAGTGCCGAGCCTAACCTCGACAAAGTAGTGACGAAGCTAAGGCGGGTCACTTACACTACAATCTATACGCAGTATATAATAAGGGCAGAAAAAGGAAATACAGAACATGATAAGAAAGTTAACTGCAAATAATAACCACAGCCTCAAGTTATAAACCAGTGTCGTCCAGAATTACCAATCCTTAACATTTCAAATGATAATACTAAAAACCAACACAGTCAAGGAAATACAAACGCATAGGTTGTTGCGACACACAAACCAGATCCTGTCGTACAACACAGAATCCTCCCCTATTTCATCGTAATAACATCAACAACAACAAATAACATATATGTGTTGTAACGCGCAACCCGATCCCACAATATATCAATATCAATACCATTGTTCGCCCTTATTTCACCATATCAATTCACCCTTATTTCACCTGTTGCGACGTGCAACCCGGTCCCACCGTACAATACAAATTTACCCTTATTCTACCATATCAAACCAGCCTTATTTCACCTGTTGCGGCGTATAATCCAATCCCACCATATCAGTATAAATTACTCAATGTGCGCGATCAATTTTTCAATTCAAATTACGAGAAACTTTACGGTCAATGAATACCCAACTGAACCAAAAAGAAACCTTGTACAATATGAGAATCTACATAAGTAATACTACGCAGTAAGGCCAGTCCAGTAATTGACAATTAGAATGTGCAAATAAGCCAATTTAAGCAAATAGCATGGAATTATGAAATTATATAAAGATCTAACATTATTAACAGGAGAATACATTGATTATCAAGTAACAGTTAAACATGAAAAATATTTAGAGCATATAACAATTAAGACATGGAAAGAGACAATCAAGGAAAAACGGAAAATTAGGAAATCAGATAATTCGTCAGCATATAACCACTTGTCACCTGGCATATACGCCGCTCACATGAAATTCACATAGCACATAGTCTAAGGGTTCCTAATTCCCTTAAGTCAATGTTAACCACGACACTTACCTCGCTTCAAAGATCACTTAAAGCTCAACCACAGTTTTGTCTTTCAAACACGTCTCCAAACCAACAATATCTAGAAAATTACCAATCAAACGATTCAAAATAAGCTTTAGGAATCACCCACGATTACAAAAGATTCAATTTAGGTCACTATTGAAAAAGTCAACAAAAGTCAACTCCCAGGCCGACCTCAATTTGAGGTCTAAATTTTCATTTTATTAAAATTCCTAATTCTACCGAAACCCTCAATTTCCACCATGAAAATACAAGATTTTAGGTTGAAATCTTAGGAAATGTAATGGAATACTGAAAGAAAATAGGTTACCAATGAATTTGGGAAGAAAGGGTCTTGGAAAAATCGCCTCTATGGTTCTAGATTTTGAAAATTTGAGGAATGAGAGAAAAATCCCATCTAACTCAAATTTTACACAGTTGTAGATGTCGTAATTGCGACCTGGAGTTCACAATTGCAAACCCCGTAAATGCGAGAAACACTTCGTAATTGGGAAGCCTTAACATTTCTGCTGCCGTCACAAATGCGGACAATCATTCGCAAATGCGAACTTGAGGGGATCACAATTGCGACCCCAGTTTTCGCAAATGTGAAAAGCTCCACCCCGCTTACTGCTCACAAATGCGATGGTTCCTTCGCAAATGCGAGGCTCACCAAATCAAATGAAATTTTCAAGAAAATTTTGAAACTTCTATTTTCATAATAGGACGTCCAAATCACGCCAAATCAAATCTGTTTCTCACCAAATTTGACAGAAAAGTCATAAATATAGTAATGGACATGTACCGGATACCGGAACCAAAACATGGACCCGATATAAACATATTCAAACATCGGTCAATTCTCAAAAATCATTAAACTTTCAAACTTTCAATTTTCGATAAAAATTAATAACTCGAGCTAGGGACCTCAAAATTCGATTCCGGGTAGACGCTCAGGTCAAATTACGATACGGACCCACCGGGACCGTCAAAATACGAATATGGGTGTAGTCAACTCAAATAAATATTTAAGGCAAAATTCTTATTTTTATTAGTTTTTAACATAAAAAGCTTTCCGGAAAACTATTCGGACTAGACACGCAAATTGAGGAGGGCTAAAATGAGATATTTAAGGCTTCAAAGCACATAATTGAGTTCTAAAATATAAGATGATCTATCGGGTCATCACAGCATTGCTCAAACTCTATATTGAATGTTAGTTTCTTCGTACTTGTGGTGAATTTGCATCGAACGAATTATTTTCCTCATTATCAAGCCAAGATTCTACTTTCTACAAATAAAACAAGAATATACAAGTACACATAGAGCTTTCAAGCTTAAAACCAGTGCAACTGTTCGAACTTCAGACTTAGTGGCTACTGAAGTGAAATTAGGCTACAATAATTCGAACTTTATACAATTGGCCTGAAGTTGAGTTGAAGCAAATGGTTTTAAGTTCGAACTATCACAACTCGAATTTCAAGAAAATGGTTTGAAGTAAGTTATAAGGAATGAACTTGCACAACCATGATCAAAGTTGTTACAACATGCGACAAGTTTATACATAGTAAAATTAACCATATCTATAACATGTGAGACTTTAGTTAACAAATTTTACATAACTCTTTATGCACTAACTTTTAGGTCCTTTTGATTACCCCGCCAAAGTTTTTTTTTTTTTTTTATATGGAGATGTTCCATTCGAAATCTTATTGTTTCTCGAGACATCTTTTTTGCTAAGGGATATAATGAGTTAGTTCTTATCAAATAAAAACAAATATTATCAAATATAAATACCACTGACAATAATTTTTTCTCGTTGTGGCATAATTCAGTCGAGCATCGTTCAGTGTCCCATTAGCATAGTAAATAAGACCAAAAAAATTTTCTACAGCCTAAAACAACCCCATCTATTCTAGAATTATATGTAACATCGAGAGGCTACTTCCAATCAGGAAACACAATTAAAGGGAAAGTTTTAAACTTTTTCTTAATAGTACCAAAAGCTTTTATATAATCACCTGATAGTACCAAAAGCTTTTATATAATCACCTGAAAGGTATAGATTTGTTGCTTTCATTTTTTATGACTATTATATATTTTTTCTTTAGTACTACTTCAATATAACTTACCTAAGTGATACGAGAAATGTGGTAAATGATATATGTTGCCAATTGTTTTTAGGCAAAATACATAGTTTACCCATCGATCTTGCAGCAAAATTCCTGTTACACACCTCTCGTTCATGGATAATATTTTACACACTTAACCTTTCAAAAGTGTGTCTAAGACACCTCACTTTTGTGCCTGGCCAATATTTTTAGATAACGTGAAGGGCACGCCCTAATAGGATCGTGACACGTGTCATCGACTTTAAAAGGGAAAGCAAATATTAGAAATTACAATTAAAACCCATCTTATTCATCTTTCCTTTTTATATCTTAAGCACCATTTTTGTTGCCACCATGGTTGTTCGTGGAAAAGTTTCTAATAACACCAAAATTCAACTTTTCTACACTATCTAAACAACTAGCCGAAAACAATCGACCAATAAATTGAGTTCAACAACTCAATAATCAACAAGATCCAATTGAATTTTCAAGTTTTTTTCGATACCCCAATAATGATGGATTCTAGATTTTTTTTACCAAACCTTCAATACTATTGTTAAAGCTTTTAAATCTATCACAAATAAATAGTTTTCATAATATTTGGACAATAAACCAACAAATTTCGCTCAATTTTAGATCTAAAATTTTATGTTCTTTTAAAAAGTCTATATGGGGAAGAAGATGAGGGGGAGGGTGATCTGAGGAAGAAGACCAGAGGGAGGGGGAGGGGGAGGGGTTCTTGTGTGGAGGGGAGACGAAAAATAGGATATTTTTCGGGGCTTCACACGCTTTTTTGTGTGTAAACACGCAAGCGCTATCTGGTCAAAAGTAGTGTGTCTTAGACACATTTTTGAAAGGTTGAGTGTATAAAAGGTTTTCCGTGAAGGAGAGGTGTGTAACAAGGATTTCGCTCCAAGGTTGATGGGTAAACTATGTATTTTGCCTTGTTTTTATAATTTCAAATTTAACGTTTCTGCATTAATGAATTCATTCTTCTTCTATTGGCCTGTAACTATCATAAATGAGGATTTTGTGCATGTAAATAACTGGACTAATTTGTTTGATCTTTGCTACAATTCACCCTAAGGCTCTTTCGCGTGCTTTTAGTACTTCAATTAATCTATTTTTTTTTCTGGAGTAAGAAAATATGAAATTATTATTGAAAATAATTCTCGTTCAAGATAAACATATTTTAGATGAGAATGGAAGACTTTAAGTTTAGTTTTTTTATTGAATTTCTTTAGATTGCATCTCCTCATCCTAAAATTTTTTCCAATCTTTTAGCTTTACTGGGTTCATCATCTTATGTGGTGCCTAATTTGGCCAACTATCTTTTGATTGACTCTGAAATTAATTGATCGTCATATGCAAGATCAATGATCATTCGATCAAAAAGGGTATTATTTCAAAAGGGTATATTAAAAAGACTAAAATTGCACTAATTTTAAAATTGTCATTATGTTCTAAAATAAAAACCATTAGAAGTGACTATGGGTGCAAATCGCCCTATTCGTGCCAGGCAACTAAGCAAATGCCTAAGCCCACCCAACCTCCAACTAAGGTTACAAACAAACCAAGGGTGAACTAACCACGGTTACTCTCTTCGCAATTAGCTCTCATTCTCAGATCAGCTCAATCTCTAGGGTTTCGAACCGCGAAATTATTGATTTTTGTCATCAAATCACTTGAATTTTCAATTTATTTCTTCGTGCAGATTACTTTATAGATCGGTATATGGAAACCCAACCATTAATGGAATTTCCTCGGAGAAATATAGATAAGCGACCTCGAAAACGGCCTCGTTTGGCATGGGACGTAGGGCCTCCAATTCAGCCTCCAATTCCACCAATTCCCAAGGTTTGATTTCAATAATATATATAATAATTTTGACTGATATTTTATTGTGTTTTTATTCTTCTTTATTTGGTGGAATTTGAAGTCTGTTTATGACTAAAAAATTGCTAATAATATGTGATTAAGAGTTCTTTTGTTTTGAGCAAAATATGAAATTTGTAATGTGACAGTCATAGGGAAGTTGTAGAGGTACTTGTGAAATTCGATTTAGATGCGAACATCAAGAATGGTGATAAAAGCCTGTAAGGCCTAGAAGGATAAAGTTGGTTAGTGACTGGTTGCTTGTGAGAAGATGTAGGTGGTTTCGGTAAGGCCTTTCATTTCTCCCCATTTAAAGGGTGCTAAATTACGGGTCTTGAGTAGCTTATTCCTAAAAAGATTATAAACTTACAGTTCTTGAGTGACTTAAATTTTAGCCTAAGATTGCTTTCGAAGTCAAAATATTAATGGGAATAAGGATAAAAACTCAATATGGAGCTGTATGGGGAAAAGAAAGTTCTTTTTCCTTCATAATATAGCATCAGGCATAAAGTTTAAGTGTTGAGGCAAAGTTGCTTGAAAGGTTTATTTGTTATGAAAGGATTCTCCAGTTCCCGAAGGTAAGTATGCATTTCCAAATGTGTATCTTAGACTTTGTTTAAGATATCAGAGCGAAGAAAATGTGTTCAAAACAATCACTATGTACATGTTAGGATACAGGACACGCATTAAACGGTGTTTGAGAATAATTTCACTGTCAACCGCTGGACATTCATATGTGTCTTTAGTGACCTTTTAAATTGAGCAATGTAAGGTGAATTTTGTGAAAGGATGTTGAAATTCAGAAAAGCTTAATTTATTTAGTTCAAACAGTTCATTTAAAAGAAAGATTGAAAGAAAGAAGATAAAATCAACACAAACGGGTGAGAAAGGATATATAAGTCGATATAGTTGCAGTAGAATAAATGTATGCTTCTGGAATCTTTATCACGCAACCTCCTATGTTTAGAGAAAATAATGTCACCATGTCCTAGTCCTTTTAGCACTGCTTTTATCTATGTCTATGCTGCATAGGTTAATGGAAACTATTGCAAAACATGATCTAGACATACTGCCCCTTCCTGAGCCGAGGGTCTATTGGAAACAGCCTCTTTACCTGCATTAGGTAGGGGTAAGGTCTGCGTACTGACTACCCTCCCCAAACCCCACATGTTGGGATCAAACTGGGTTAGTTGTTGTTGTTGTTGATCTAGACATACTGTCCCAAAGTATCATACTCACATCATTTCCTCTATCACACATAGGAGTAAGGTGTTGATATGCTATAGGCATACTGTTGCAGAATATGGTTACATGTACTATTGCAAAACATGATGTAGTCCATATCAGTAAATAAATATTTCATGGCCTTTGATATGCTATATGAATTATGTCATTCAAGGGAAAAGGCATTGAGGCAAAATGTACTAACATATTTCTATTCAATCTAGGTTCTTCCAACAATATACTGTGGGCAAGAGTTTGGGAACGGAGCATTGCTGAACTATGCTTATTCTTCAATATATTACAAGGGTATCCCTCATAATGGATCTCCTCCTCGGAGACCAGATGATAAAGATGGCCACTATGTTTTTGCGATTGGGGAAACCTTAACTCTTCGCTGTAAGTTGTTGCCGTTTCTTCCCTTAAAATTAATTAATTTCTAGGTAACTCCACATTATAAGTCTATCAGGATTTTCAATAAGTCCGAAAAGGTGATTCTGTCTTTCTTCTGGTCGGCAAAGGCCTTTCCATTATCTTTTTTTTTGACTTGTATATATGAAAAGTTGCACTTTTGAATTTCGACTATTCTTACCTAAGATCGACATTCCTACCGTCCCTTCTATCCAATGATTTAGAACCTTAGCATCTAAATGTTTTTCACATTGGTTTCTTCAACTTGACTCTAGTATTTGACAAATTGCACAAGCCAGTAGTATTTCAAGTAGTACTAAGCATTCTAGATGTGCATCTGTAAGTGTCTTAGGAAAGGAGATTTGCACCTATATGTGAGTTACAATGCTGCAAACTCTGATTTGAGCTGGCAATTGTTGAATTAGCCTTGGTCGAGGATATAAGGGTACCAACTAGTTAACTTTTTTTTTTTGCCTCTCTTTTTTACTGATTAAAAAAAGTAATCTCCATTCTGTTCTGGCAGAGGGAGATTCTTGGCTTTCTAGGTATGCATGTAGGACCTAGTTTTGTTCCCTGGTCATCTTTATCGAAAGGATTAAGGCCATCGATCTCTCCATTAGTTGCATGATGCGCCTTTTCCACATCTGTGATACTGAGTGCATTCAGGAACTTACATACACCCATAAATAATTGACTATCCGCTCGAGGAATATTAATCCCCGTGTTTTGGATATTCTGTTCAACTACCGTCATGTCAACAATGCTCTTCTATCAGAGTAATATAGGGTGGCACAATTTCTTTTCCCAATTATCACCTTAACCTAAATTTGGCGTACAGACATCTACGGTTAGCGTGATGATCACATGCACCAACATGATTATCATGTGAATTATTATGTCCGTAAAATATGTTTCTCTTTTGTAATCCACTCATTTCTGTATTTGCAGATAGGATACTCAGCAAAATGGGGGAAGGTTAGTTACCCCCTCTCTCTTTTCTTTTCCCGAGTCTTTTCCCCCTTTGCTTGTTATGTTTTTGAGAGGGGTTGTTTATTGGGTTTTATATGAGTATAATGTCGTACCTTTTTTTTTTAATTGAAGCAATCTTTATTGATGTAGCTATTTTTTCCCCAGGCCTGCTTAAAATCATTTTTTTGATAGTCTTTTTTTCTTGAAAACATTCACATGTTTTTGTTGATTTATTCCTGCTATTTTCCATTTTGTCTGAGGTAAACTTTTGTCTCTTTGCCCTTCCAGGGTAGGGGTAAGGCTACGTACATCCTACCCTCCCCAGACCCCACCTGTGGGATTTGTAGGATTACACTGGGTTGTTGTTGTAAACTTTTGGCTGTAAAAAGAAATGGCCTATGAAATATGTTACTCAGTATTTTTTCAATTTAGTTTCACTGAGTATTGACAGAAAAATGAATAGTTCTTCGCTTATCAAGGTTGGTACTTTTGGTAGTATCTATTGACAGGATCCCCTATTATATAGGAATATTAAAATACTTCTAGAGAAGTTTCCTAATATTGTGCTTGTACTTCCCATGAGACATTTTAGTTCATTTATTTAGCTGTATCTATTTGATACCTAATTGCAGGGACTTTTGGACAAGTCCTTGAATGCCTAGACAATGAAACAAAGGAACTTGTGGCAATTAAAGTTGTTCGTTCTATACATAAATACCGAGAAGCGGCAATGATTGAAATAGATGTCCTTCAGAAACTTGCCAGGCATGATCTTGGTGGCAAACAGTAAGAATCATCTTTCCTTTTGTGTTCCTTTACTGACAGCCGAAATTGAAGTGATTCTAGTACCACTGCTTTTATCCTTGCAGTTGTGTGCAAATAAGGAATTGGTTTGACTATCGTAATCATATATGTATTGTAAGTACTTAGTGCTTATGATTTGATTGGATTTGGAGGGGCAGCTAACTCCTTATATGATATTCTGGGAGTAAAAACTTGAGGATCGATTTAATTGGTCTTAACAGGTTTTTGAGAAGCTTGGTCCAAGCTTATACGATTTTCTTCGCAAAAACAGCTATCGTTCATTTCCCATTGATCTTGTCCGGGAGTTTGGCAGACAACTTTTGGAGTCTGTAGCATGTGTGTGAACTGATCTTTACCACACTTCTCTTTTAATTTTCAGAAGCTTTGTGAGGCTCAGATCGTGTTACCATTTAAAGTTGGATTTTATGTTGCACATATGATTACTATTGGAGCAAGGGAGCTTCTCTACTTATGCTTGCAAATATTTATTCTAGGAATATTGATGTCCATTAACTCTAGCAGTTTGCTCATTCCTATTTCTTGTGACAGTTATGCATGATCTGCGACTGATTCACACTGATCTGAAGCCAGAAAATATTCTCCTTGTTTCGTCAGAGTATCTTAAAGTTCCAGATTACAAGGTAACACATCATTTAGTTTGTCTGTCTTATTGAAATTGCTTTTCAATAGCATTGTGATTATTAGAGTCAACTAGTATAGAGAATGCAAACTAAAGTTTTCTTGGAACATTTTCTTCTGATCTCTCTGGCTCTATTAGTCTATCTCAGTGTTATCAAAGGCGAAAAGCGCAAAAAAGCTCTAAGGTCCGAGGGGGCTTTAAGTGCAAAGCGCAAATAAAGCGTAGGCTTTAATGAGAAAAGGCGCAACCGGAGAAAAAGTAAAAATATGTATATGTAGTCCAAGACTAATAATTATACGTATGAATAACAAATATATGAACAAAGAAATTACAAAAAAATTACGATAAAGTGAAATATCAATTGTTTAATGTCGCCTTTTCAGGATTACACTCATTGATAAGGAAAAATATGCCTTAGAGCTTTGATGCGACACTAAAGCGCCCACAAAGCGAGGCGAAGCGCTCAACATGTTTTGAGCCTCGCTTCAGGGCTTAAGCGCGCCTTTGACAACACTGGTCAATCTCTCGATGCAATTGGCATATGTAATGGAGGGACGGAGGGAGGGAGAGATTATAGCAATGGATTTTCTCCATTTCAGACTGGATATCATGATTTTTATTTTGTAATTATGCTAAAACTCCTAAGATGCAATACCAATTTTACTGCGTCTTTATGATCTCATGTTGCTTTTCCAACTCCTCCTGTTTTCGGTGAATAGAGCATTTCCTTTAACACAAGATTTTTCCTTCTCAAAGAACTCCACCTCTTGTAAAAAGATTTCGAATCCTATTGTGTTGATTTTTTTTTTTGGGTAATTAAACAATTTCGTTAATCACCAAAGTAGAGAATTACAAAGCAAAGCTTAGCCAAACACAGACAACTTTCAAAAAAGAAAGAAATTAACAGCAAACCAAATCTCTATGTCCTTGTCTAGATACTATGGAGCACACCGCCTAAGGAGGGTTTCTCCTATTTCTGTAACAAGGCATAGGTCTTACTAGAAAACAAATAAACTCAAAACTCAAAAACAAGAAACTAGAAAGAATATGACTGTAGCAAAGTCCTGAATCCAGCAGTAGTTCTGACATTGCAAATACAGGCAACACTTCTAGCAATGCTATCCACCTCTCTGCTCACCTTCTCAAAAATTCTTTGATTTCTTTCCAACCAAATAGCCTGCACAGTCTCTGCATACACTATCCTGAATATTGGAGCATGCTATGCCTTCCCATTTGGAGTTCTTGACAACCTATTGTCTTGATTTTGATGTTACATTTTGTCACTTTGCTTTTTACAGTCCTGACTCTTATCTAGTCTGCTAAACTGAAAGCTTTTACTCTTAGCCTAGTTGTTTTGAATTAGAAAATGCGGCCAACCATATTGTGTCAACATCATAGCATTAGGGGGAAGATGCAGATAAAAGGCCAATCGTCTGATGTCAGTTTCTACGGCATAAGTAAGCTAAGTCATCCATTTAAATATCAGACTTAAAAAAAGTCATCCATTTAGGATGAGGGAATAAGAACAAAGGGTGAAAAATTAATCAAGCCTCTCTGACTTTGCTGTGCTCATCACCGTCTAAAACAGATTAAACAGTAATCTATTGCTCTCCCTTGTCGCCCAATTTCATGAAATGAATAAATGATACATATTTTATGCACCCGCTTGATCGATCCAGATTTTCAATGTAAATCATAGTATTAAATATGAAGTGGGGAGGTAAATAGACATCATTCACTTAGTATTCGTTCCAATTTTCATATTTTTACTATGAGCACCCTCGTTAATGTAAGATTTAAGGTTTATTACATTCCAATCAGTGAGTGCCATAGAAGTGGGTGCATTTAACCTTTTTTGAGACATTGAAAATTATTAAAGAGTATGGAGAAAATGTTGATCTTTTAAGAGTGTGTTATTCTTTTGGGATGACCAGCAAAAGAAAGTAGAAATACTTTCTTTGCGGGGGTGGGATGGGGTGGGAGGTGGGTGGGGGGTTGTCAATCCTTTTGGGGAAGTAAGGCTGTATTGTGGTCCGGGCCCAGGCCAAACGGGTCAGGCCTAACGGTCCCAATGGGTGGAACCGGCCCACTGTGGTCCTAAGCCCACATGGTCCCGGGCTAAATGGGCCGGGCCCACGGGCCTAAACGGGCCTTTTCGTTCCGGGCTATTTTTTTAATTTTTTTTTATTTAAGACAATTTCTTGTAAACTATATATGTATATACTAATATAAATTGCTTATATATAGCTATATATATATATATATAGTATGTATATATAATTATATATTGCCTTATATAATATATAGCTTATATATATTATATATACTATATCTATATCTATAATATATATATCTACAGAGTTTATATGTATTAGATATATAATATATTTACTATATCAAATTTAAACACAAAATAAATTGCAAAGAAATATTCAAGGGAATGTCTTATAATTTTTATTGTTACGACATTAACAAAAAATGGCAATATCTTTCTTAGTCTTCCTCCCCCCAATGGAATGAGCACAATAAGGTACTAATACCACCATTAAAAGGAAAAAAAACTAAGGAAGATGTGCCAAAATACAAGTTACATATTAGTCTATGTATTATCTGTAACAAATCTCATAAATCCTTCAAGGTCCGGAGGAATTTCCTTTGGTGGTGGTGGAAAAGAAGCTTGTTCATCACCACTTCCGGGCGAAGCAACATCCTGCGCAAGTTCCACTAGCATTTCTTCATAAGTTTCGTCTATCTTCGGTTGTGATTCTGCAAGTCCAAAATTTCTTCTTTCCGAACGGATCCAATCTCTGAAGAGTACTGATCTTTCCAAGCTCTCCCTCATAGATGCTCTATGATCATCGATTTGAAGTCTCGCTTGACTGAAAGCGCTCTCCGATGCCACTGTTGAAGCTTGAACACTTAAAATATCTCAAGCCATCCTTGAAAGAACCAGATAATATTTTTGTTTGTCCTTCCACCATTCCAAAACATCGAAGGAGCCGTCGGGATTCTCTGATTCAAGTCCATGCGACAAATAAACTTGAAGCTTATTTAGTTGTGAACTATCACCAATATTATCACCTTGAGAACCCCTGAACTCCGTCCAAGAACTAAGGGCTTTTAGGCCCACAGTTCTTTTAGATGATTGCGAACTAGATGAAGTAGGAGTTGGAACATTTGGTCTAGCATGATCTAAGGCAAGTTGATAAGCATTATAAATTGTTTGAGCATTTATTTTAATTGAGGCTTTTGCATCTCCAAGTGTAGCAAATTCCTCAGCTGAAAGTGATAAAGCGTTATAAATTTTTGAATACCAAAAGTGAGGACCTCCTAATTTCATTGTACGATTTAACACTGCAGCAACACCAAAAATAGGGGGACAGGGAAAAAATATTTTTTAAACTTAGCTTTCATAGAATCAATAGCAAGTTGATAAATTACCCCACCCTCTGAAAATTGAGTAAACAAATCTGCAAGTGCTGCAATATAAACTAAACAGTTAGAAATAGTAGGATAATATTGCCCAGATAATTCATTTGTAGCAACATGAAATTGTTCTAAAAAGTCTACAAGCATTTTAACATTAGTCCAATCTTGATTTGTAAGGTGCTCATCATCATCACGTACACGAGCATTATACGCTGCGCTTATTGGGTTCCTATATTCATATGCAACAACTAAACTTTCATACATGTAATTCCATCTAGTCGGACAAGGTTTAAGAACCTTTATTCTCTAAGGCCAAATTCATCACATTTTTTAAAATAGTCTCTAAGTCTACTTCTACGGTTTGAATAAAAAAGTCAATTAAGAGCCATTTTAACCTTTTCAATTTCTACATTTAAAACTTTCATACCATCACCGACGATTAAATGGTAAATATGACAAATACATCTAACATGAAAAATATTACTAAATGCAGGATTTAGTGTAGTTGTAAGCAAGCCTATAGCGTTAGTGTTACTAGAAGCATTATCCATTGAAACGACACAATTTTATCTCTAATGCAAAAATATCTACAAATATCTGCAACTGTGTTAGTAATAAACTTACCTGTGTGGCGTGAATTAATTATTCTATAAGCAATAATGCGCTTTTGCATTATCCAGTCCTCATCTATCCAATGACTTGTAACAGTTAGATAATCACAGTCATTACCACTTCTACCAATATCAGTAGTAATAGCAATGCGACAATCTATATGAGTAAATAAATAGCGCAAATATTGTTCATATTCATGTTTATATTTATAAATATCGCTCTTTACGGTTGCGCGAGGCCATCCTTTATAAGTAGGATTAAAAACTCTTCTAATATAATGCACAAAATGAGGGTTAGAAGGAAAACTATAGGGTAAGCACATAACAGTAACCATTTTTGCCAATTCTTCACGATCTTTATTTGGATCATAATATAAAATGCCACCGGTAACAGTGTTAATTCCCGGTTGAACTAGATTTGACCCTGTACTAGGGTTAACCGTACTATCTACACTTGTCCCCTCTTGCGCAGCTTTCATTTGTAAATATCTAGCTTTATCTCTAGGGTGTGTCTTTATGTGTCTAGTCAAACTACCCGTACCGCTACGGTCTCCAGTAAATTTATGAGCCATCAAAGACCCACAAGTTTTACACTTAGCCTTATTTTGTTCTCTTAGTTAAGTAAAAAGCTGCCAAACAAGAGATGTTTCGGGCCGTTTAGAAGGTTGTCTATTAAAAGTAGGGATGACTACAGGAGGGTCAGGCTGGGCATCAGTTGGGGTTATTAACAGGACTAGTAGGTGTATCATCTAAATCCGATTGCGTTTCATCTGAATCATCATTTTCCTCTACATTTTCAAAGATAGTTTGATTAAGATAAAGAGCATTTATAACTTCTTCATTTAATTGTTGACCTGATGCAACATCATGGCAAAATTGACTATGGAAAAATTGAAAACAAGGGTTATCACTATCAAGAATAACAGGTGGAGGACGGGTAACAGGTCTGGGTCGGGGAGCCGGGGGAAGAGTAGTAGCTTGGCGACTAGATTCACCAATTTTAGATTTTCCCTTACCCTTACCCTTACCCCCAAATATTTTTTTCAAAGAAAAGTCCATATTAATTATAATTATACTAAATAAAACACACAAAACTATAATATTAAAACTTAAGAGTTGGAACGAGTTTACCGAATTGACGAACAACTTCTTGAAAATTGAATATCGTTGAAGACTTGAATACTTCAATTCACCAACTTCACAATTTTTTACGAAATTGCAATAATAAAGTAAGCAATTATAGAAGAAAATTAGAGAGATTGATGAATTTGTGAGTAAAAATGAAAGAATAAGGGGGTATTTATAGTTGAGAATAAGGAAAAAGTGTATTATAAAAAGTTTGGGGTTAAAACAAAGTTTGGGGGCTAAATGGCTATTTTTTAAACTTCCCAACGGCTGAAATTAAGGGCCCGTTAGGCCCGGTTGAACCGGCCCAGGCCCTCCTGCCGGTCCCGGGCTCGCGGTCTATTTGTGTAGGACCGTCCCACAGTGGGCCTCAAAGATGGTTTGAGACCGGCCCGTTTGAACCGGAATGTTTGGCCCATTAGGCCCGTGGTCTCACGGGCCCAGGGCGGTCCCGGGCCCGGCCTGGCCCACAATACAGCCCTATGGGGAAGGAATTTCCCTAGTATAAAAAATGTTTGTGAAACTAAACTAATGTTTGTGGAACTTTATTTTTATGTACTTTGAAGTAACATATTCTCTGCTTTGTCTGTTTTTCTTGTTTTTAACTCTGAAACAGGAGATCAAGCAAGTTCATTTTTGTTCTTCTTTCTTCTTCTCAATATTTTCATATGAGCTGCATTTGTATGTTTTGTAAAACTTACCAATGGTTCCATCTAGTTGGTTGGTTAGGAAGTAGAAACAAGAATTTAGCACAGAGAACGTATAACATAGCATGTTTTATAACATAGCATGTTCTTTGTTTTTGAAATGGCATATCATCTAGATGGTGATTGTTTTCTTATTTCTCCCCTTTCTGCAACGTGAAAAGTCTTTACTACTGATGTCACTTTCCCGCTGTTGCTATGAAGTTCCTGCTGCGACCTGCAAAAGATGGTTCCTACTTCAAGAATGTACCAACGTCAAGTGCTATTAAGCTCATTGACTTCGGCAGTACTACGTTTGAACATCAGGATCATACTTATGTGGTGTCTACACGTCATTACCGTGC
The DNA here is from genome assembly GCF_000715075.1 of Nicotiana tabacum. Classification (NCBI taxonomy): domain Eukaryota; kingdom Viridiplantae; phylum Streptophyta; class Magnoliopsida; order Solanales; family Solanaceae; genus Nicotiana; species Nicotiana tabacum. Next base: position 20,834,398 of record NC_134089.1, on the reverse strand, counting down.
TCCAGAGGTTATTTTAGGTAGCCACTATCTCATTTCAGATTTGCATTTTTTTAGTTGCTTGCCAGTCTTTTAGTTTGTTTTATGCTGTTTTTATAGGTCTTGGATGGAACTATCCTTGTGATATGTGGAGTATAGGTTGCATACTTGTTGAGCTTTGCTCTGTAAGTGAGAGTTAATTATGTGTATGGTTTTACATTCGTGTTTGTTATTTATCTTGTTTGTTTGTTACGTTTTATTTGTTTTTTTCTCCCAAACAGAGCATTTAAGATATTGAGGATTCTTATAGCTGATCCAAACTAGCTTGGGATTGAGGCGTATTTTTTTTTTTTTTTCTTTGCTTGTATTGTCATGAGATAATGATTGGTAGGGCTGCTAGGTTCTTTATGATTATCTTCGTCAGTTACTATACAATATACTACCATCAAACTTAGTTACGTGAAGTAAGAGGATAGAGGACTATTATGCCATCAGATCTGGCCTAATTGTCTAAATGGCAACACGATATACAACATTTGCTCCTGATGCTATTTTGTCCATAATACACATAATACCCCCAGACGAGGGCTTTAAAGTGCCATTAACGAGTACCCAATGAGGTGATACTGGAGAAAAATTGTTATGCTACAATTCCGCACCACCATCAAACTTTGTAACGTGAAGGGAAGAGGCTAGAGGACTACTAATCGTCTAAATGGCAACATAATATGCAACAGTAGCTCCTGATGCTATTTAACCATAAAACCCCCAGACTGAGGGCTTTGAAGTGATTATTTACCATTAGTGAGTACCCAATGAGGTGAGACTGGAGAAAACTGTTATACCACAGTTTCACGATGATTCCTGTGAATCACCCTTGACCTATTGAATACAGTGGCTATAGTCAACAAAAATCCATGGACAAATCATCCTTTTACCTGTAGTCAATAGGCTCAGCTTGTTTCCCTTGATAAGGCGGTCATAATTCAGTGATGCACGGGTGCTTTCTGAAAATGATTCTAACCTTTCGGTTAGAAATGAAAGAAATGTTTTTTATCTGTCACATGGTTCTTTCATTTAAATGGATTAGTTATCTTCCTTTTCCTATTAATGTCTGACAAGATCTCGGGGCAACTCCATGAATATAATAAGCAACCCTTATTTGAAAATGTGGGTAAGTTATTGCAAAAATTAGGGGTGACTACATAATGCTTGAAATGGATTCTTGTTTCTCATTATCGAAAAAAAGGATTCTTGTTTGTCATGCCAGCATCCCTTGTGTGCTGTCTAGTTAAATTTTCTCCTCGGGATTGCTTTATTCCTGTGATCTCAGGTTTAATCTAGGTTTAGATATCTTTTTCTTTGCCAAACATTCTTATGTTTGTTGCTCTATAAGCTACTTATATTTCTTTCTGATTTTGCTGTCAAAAGTTTGCACATCTGATATGATTATTTTATAAAATTTCATTTTCTAACTTTTGATTTTATAAAATTTCGTTTAAAAAAAATACCCCGATGGACATATAGGGTGAGGCTCTTTTTCAAACACATGAGAACTTAGAACATCTCGCAATGATGGAAAAGGTGCTAGGGCCTCTTCCTCAGCACATGTCTGTGAGAGCTGAGTAAGATTTTGCTTTCTTTTGATTTTATTGATAGTTTATGTTATTTCATCAAATAGCACAAGTTTTATTTGCCTCACTTTTTGTAGCCGCCGTGCTGAGAAATATTTTAGAAGGGGTGCAAGGTTGGATTGGCCAGAGCGTGCAACTTCAAGTGAAAGTATGAGGGCTGTCTGGAAATTGCCTCGTCTCCAGGTAATTCCTGAATCTAAGCTCTATCTGGAGGTGCAAAATCGTTTTGTTCTTAATCTGGTGAGATAGAATTTCACGAGGCCTTGTTGCGAGTGTTAAGCTTCTCAAGGAGCACAAGTGCAGATTTGTGAATTTTGCTTTTAGTGTGTAGGATTTATCTTAATACTTTATCTGTTCTTCTTTCGGTTTTGGTCTTCCCTAGCTTCTAGCAACTGCTTTCACAAATGTAATTGCCTATAGTTTGAGTTGGAAGTTTGAAAAGCTATAGTAAGCACTGTGAAGAATACATCTTTCATGTTTTCTGGTGTTCTCTTTTTCACCCTCAGCCGCTTGTATAATTGTTTAATTAGGTTTCTCCTTTTCTCCGAGGAAAATGATGGATTTTGGGGCAGCATTAATATATCTTGATAACGAGAAGTTTCCCTACTGCCTGTACATTGTTGAGTGGTTTGACTAAATGAAACCGCATGATTGGATAATGTAGTTTGTTTGCTGTACTGATCCATTGGTTTATATCGTTGAGAGTTGCTTCATTGATAATGGATCTATGAGTGATTTGAAGCTTTAATATTCTACTTTTTCTTTAAATTACTTTCCATTTATTGAGTTGTTTTTTCTTTCTTTCATATTCCAGAACCTAATAATGCAGCATGTGGACCACTCTGCTGGAGATCTCATTGATCTTCTGCAAGGGCTGCTTTGTTATGACCCAACAGAACGGCTGAAAGCTAGAGAAGCATTACGGCACCCCTTCTTCACTAGAGACCTGAGAAGGTGTGGTTATCCAATGTAATTGACAACCTCTTATTTTAATCTGTGTTTCAGTTGAAAAGATGTGTGAATGAGTCCTTATTATGAAATTTCCCCCCTCCTGCACGGGAAAAAAAGAATAAAAAGAAGAAAATGAAATAAAAAGCAAATCCCAAGGAAGAAGATAGAAGATCAAGGTAGGGATGCACGCGTAATATTTCCAGTATGCCTGTCCTTGTATAGTGTTGCTTCTCTTGTCAGCTCTTTTTTTTTTTTTTTTGGGCACTTGTTGCACTAATCATCCTGATCTCTCATCTGTTGCTATGTTCTTTGGCACTTCTTTTTGGTTCTTTCATGGTGTGATAATATGAAACTAATGTTGGTGGATTATTTAAATAAGTGGTAAAGTATTGCTCAATACTCGTGAGTCGGGAGTAGGGGGACGAGAGTGCTGTTATGAATTTAGTAGATGTTGGATTTGCAAAAGTGAGTAATTTAAAGTGGACGAGAATTTCATTTCCAGATATATGTAGTACTCTTTATTATTAAATACTTGTGAGAATTTGGACCAACAACGCAGTATAAATTCTGTAGATGTTGGATCCTAAAGTGATTTTAAGTGCAAAAGGTGGAGATTTTCCTGGATTATATGTACCCCATTAGGAAGGTTAAAATTTGCATTTCTTTTGACAGCCTTAAACAGGCTCACTTTAACGAAATTAATACCCTTGGAGTGTTTCATGTGCTGATCTGTCAGCTTGTTCCGTTGCTTTCTTCCTCTAATTGTGTTAATCTCTTATTCTGTTATTCCTTCCTTGAACTTTTAAAATGAACAGTGTCTACGGCTGTGCGCCCTACTGAGAAGAGTAAATCACCTATTCCTTATACAGTTAAACCTCTCTATAACAACATCCCTATATAACAACACTTCACTATAAAAGCCGAGCTTTTTCCGGAATCAAATTTCATGTTATGTTATATTATATGTTCTCTATAACAACACTTCGCTATAACATTCAAAAATATTCGAAACGAGGCTGTTATAGAGAAGTTTGACTGTAATTATTATTCTTTTAAAAAAAACACTTGTCCCTTACCACAGTACGGTTAATACTCTTTTACTGTCTGGGAATACTCTTTTTTGCTTTTTTCTTTTGGAACAAAATGGCCTGGGAATCCTGTTTCTGGAGATGGTGTGGGCGAGAGTGGGTGGCCTCTACGTATTGTTGACTGATAGGGGTTGGTCAAGCCTTATCGACGGTGGTGGATCCAGGATTTGAAGACCGTGGGTTCTGTTAAAATGTGGTCAGCCTTATTGACGCTAATGGATCCAGGATCTGAACACCACGGGTTCAACTGAAGTCAGTACCGTGTTTGTTAACTGATAGGGGTTGGTCGAGCCTTTCAAATGGTGGCGGATTCCTGGATTTGAACACCGTGGATTCTACTAAAAGTTGGAGCTACGAAAAACTATATAAAGGGATGTAGCTTGTGTGACTCGAACCCAGAGCTACCATGTGGTTAGCCTCCACTCTCAAGGTTTTCACCACTGAGCTAAATACTTATCTAATGTTATGGGTTCATATTCTGTTTCTCTCACTTTTAGTTAGCATTTCACATTTTCGCCTAAACCCACTGGCTTGAAACTAATTTTCCTGGGAAGAAATGTTATCCCTATGCAATGCATATAGAGGCAAGTTTCTGAATGGTTGGTTCTTTAGTTGTCTTTCATTTTAGCAATTGAGCAAATCATTTATAAGTGCAATGTTTAGATAAAACTTGAAGATAATGTTCTCTTTTAGAGCGTAATAAGTGGCTTGTCTTGACAGCAAGCACCATTTGGTGATTTTTCTGGTGCATTTCTATAGTCTGCTGTATTTTCATATAGCCGCTAATGAGTTAGAGTGACGATCCTTACTTACCAAGGCTCAAATCCTACCGGTGTTATTTCCATTTGCTTAAGTTTTGGTGGGCTGATTACCTCATTTGCGGTAGTGAGAGGCAGCAAATAACCAGTGAATATGCAGAGATGCGCATAAGCTGGTTTGAACGCCTCCATTTTGCAAAAAAAGGAAGAGAAGTCTGTCCTACGTGTGGGCACTCGCTCATGCATGAAGAGAAAAAGGTTTGTATCTCTACTTCGTGTTATGTTAGCTTTCTCAATCTGTGATTCAAAACCCCAACCTTTGATTTCCTACTAATTTTGCGAGGCTGGGATCTACTTCCCGAAATCATGTCTCATTTCTACTGCTGTCTCGAAGTCAATAGGCAAAAGCTATGGGAGCCATTTTTGCTCACTTTAAATTCATTTGTACTGATTTGAAACTAGTGATACTTAATTGCATGTGATTTTACACTAGCTGGGGTGGAGACAATAGGTCTTACACAAGCATTACCCAACGGATTATAGAGTTAGTTTCTTTTTTTAACTGTTTGGTGTAAGGTATGCGTATACTTTGATTTGGGTCCACATGTTATTACTTGTTTTATGTGACCTATCAAAGCTTCGATAAGTACCTACAAGTGGGTTTGAGGTGATTTTGATCGTGTAAAAGTTTTTATGCTATCAGTAGATTGAAGTTAAAGCTCATAATTAGACCCTGCCACGAGACAACGATACAATGACACGTTCCATGAACTGCAAATAAAATTGTTTGGTCCAAATAATCTTTTGAATAGATTGCTATGGACTTTGTGGTTTATATTGGTTAGAAGGTTTGGAGGAAGATGTTGACATGTTCTTCAATTTGGCTTCTTCACGTTTTTGAACGAACATTATGTTAGATGAATATTGATTGGGATATGATATGATGACTCCATTGGGAAATAACAATGGCCCATTTATCTATTTAAAGTGCACATGTTAACGTCAAGATATGAAGGTCTCTTGACAACTTATCTTACTATTTTTGAATACTAATCTACTTTCTAATACGTAAAGGTTAGGTATACGCCTTCTATGCCTAATTTTCCCCTCCCTTTATAGAGAGAATTACATTGTAGATCACTTATTTAATGACTTGCCTTAATTTATTAATCTTTCTCTCTCACCATTATACTAAATTTATAGTTTTTCACTACTAATTTCTGCCATATTTTTAGCCTTCCAAATCTTAAAAAGTGTTGACCTGATTTGTTTTGTGGAATCAACAGAGATGGAGTCATTTTCTTTTTCTTTTTACTGATCTCTTTCTAATGTGAAGATGCATTGGAATTCCAATTACTTCATGAAAGCATTACCAGGAGGGGCCTTCTTCCAATTAATACTTGATCTTTTGTCTTAAATAAATGACAACTTAAGAGATCAACAAATAAAAAAGAAAAAGAAATGGTACAATCTGGTGGCCTGCAATAGCTGGAATTAAAGTTTACCAGTTCAAATTTTCTATTCACCAGATTTGCTTGAGCATTTAAATATCTTTTAGTAACTAGCCTTAAGCTACGCTCGATGCACGTGTACTTTGTCTTATTGACTATGAATTTATTTAAAATTTGTGTTTGAATTACAAAATAAAAGTGCAAGTTCCTCAAAATGATTATGAATGTTGATCGTGTATAACTAATTAAATAATGAAAGAAATTGTCTCAAAATTCTTAAATATCAATTAATAGTCCAACCTAAAATTCGTTTCAACTTTATAATTTCATAACTTAATTCCACAAGTTATTATGCTTCTTTTTAATTTGAGGAAGAACTCATATAAGTACAAGTAATAATCTTTGAATTTCAAATGATCACATAAACCAAAGTGCAATGAAAGTCCAAAAAATACATAAAAAAGAGTACTAAAGCAAGCTAGCGATAGAATTTAAAACTGATGGATGGCTCATGTATGACATATTTATTCAAGAGACCTAATAATTAGAATTAGAACTGAAAGTGTATATTTGGTTTTGAAGTGATACTATTCAAGTGGAATTAATATTTGAATGATTCTATTATTGGCTAACTTTAAATATATGAAACATTAATTATCTCTGGGCAATGTAAAATCTATTTTAAAGTGTTGCAACACATGTATTCCGTCTAAAATTGAAGGGCACATCCTCTAGTTTTTACGAAAAATATAGTCATTTGTGACATAATAGTAATACGAAATTTAAAATGAAAAGATATTTATTATATGTTTTTATCACGATTCTTCGAGGAGCCGTCTAGTTAGCACAAATTTATTAAAAAAATGAATCTTTCTTTTAGAGATGTCGAATGAAGAGGTTGGTCTTATAGTTCCTAGAAGAAAAAAATAATAATTAAGTGACAATGTAAAATTTAAAAATGGCTAATATTGCGGGAATATTTTCCAACAAATAATTTGATATAAAAATTACTGAGAGCCAATTGTTGGAATTGATAAAATTAATGTCAACTCATTTTGAATGCATTTTGTCTTTTATTATTTCGTCCCCATCTCTTCAAGTTTCAAATTTAATTAATTTAACTCTTAATACTTTACTGCAAGTGGTTTTATTCTATTTTTTTTATTTCTTTCATCGCCGCTGGTCTTTTTCTGAAAATAAATTAAATTTATATACCCTAAGCTTTTTTGTAAACTGAAAATAATTTTACTTATGTCACAAATTTGAAAAAGAAATAATTGTTTTATATTCAGATTCTTAGTGTTTGCTCATATCGAATAATCAATTGTAAGTAGATTTCTTTCCAATAACAATTCTCCTTTTCGAATAGTTTAATCTTTTGGGTAAATTATTTTTCTTTTTCAAATAGTTAAAAAATCGAAGGTGGAAAACATTCATGCAAACAAGTTTCCCAAAAAAAAAAAAAAACCAAAGGAAATTTTTGTGAATCTCACAGAGTTATAATCACTATATATAATTCGAAAACCCTCCTAGAACCATATATATTTTTTTTAGTAAAAAAAAAAGTATTTATATTTAGCTCAAATATGTCTTATTTGAAAAAGTTTAAAAAAAATCATAAATTATCATATTGAAATAATTGATAATTTTGAGTATGTAACTGTTTTTTCAATATTCTGAATAAGTGTAATAATTAATTAAAAACCTTTGAAAGCAAAGATATAATACATAATAATATTATTAGTGAAATAGTCTTGTACATTTAGAAATATCTTAATATAATAAATTGAAATTTAAAAAATTATTAAAAAGTGAACCACGTTCGTTATTATCGAGAGCCTCGTACTTCCTCTTTATTTGATTTTTTTAACTCTTTCCTTTACTTATTTTGCTTATAATTTTTACATAATTTAAGTATAGAATTTATATAAAGTAAACTTTATATTTAAAAGTTCTATTAGGACTTTCTATATAGTTCAACTAAGGAAAATCTTAATAAGAATTTTTTTTAGTTAATTTTAAATTCTTAGAAATGAGAAAAATAATTAAATAATTATTTTTTCTAATGAGAATTATATTTAAAAATGATAAAAAAAAAAACGACATTTCTCTAAGGGCTTACATATTTTTAGCATGACGTATCTAGAAAGGTGGGTCTTCTCATCACTACCGAATGATAAAAACAAAAAAAAAGGAGGTTTAGTGATATTAACCAAATTGGAGGTTACCTTTTCTTTCATTTTTCAATTCTAGATATATCCTGCTAGTACTTTATGTTGAGTTGTTGTGGACTTAAATAGGAGGGGCAAGTGCAGGGGCGTATGTCGCCTTATAATATCGGTTCAATTGAACCATAATTTTCGATGTGGGGTATAAATTTATATGTCAAAAATTACTAAAATCGTAATAAATTATAGATATGAACCCATAATTTTAAATAATGAGTTTTGTAGTAAAAATCTTAAAAGTTGAACACATTTTAAATCCTGGATTCGTCTTTGGGCAAGTGCACATATAATTGATTTGGGACCATTATTTAAATTATAGTCACAATGTATAATTTTTTTTAAAGTTTAATCACTTCACAACTAACTTTATTAAAATTCGCATTTGAAGTTTGGCTATGCCTGAAGTTTGGCTTGCCAAGGCCAAATATCAAATATAACAACGACAACAATAACACTCAGTGTAATCCTACACAGTGGGGTCTGAGGAGGGTAGTGTGTATGCAGACTTTACCCCCATCTTGTGAAGATAGAGAGACTGTTTCCAATAGACCTCTGGCTCAGTGCAACCATAGCACAACAATAGTGAAAAATAAACAGCCAGAAACAATAATGAGGAGCCATGGAAAAGAAGCATCGAAAACAATAAGATAGTAAAATAACCAAAACGAAAGCAACAACAAGTAATAATAAGACTAAAAACAAGACGAGAGTATGTACTAATCTACTAGTAAGACCAAGAAAAACAACTCGGTCACTAACCTTCTGCCCAAATCCTTGACCTCCACATCATTCTATCAAGGGTCATATCTCGATAATCTGAAGCATCACCATGTATTGTTTAATCACCTAACCCCAGTACTTCTTCGGCCTACCCTACCTCTCTTTATGCCCTCCAAGGTCTACTTCTCACACCTCCTCACGGGTGACTCTATGTCTCTTCTCTTCCTATATCCGAACCATCTAATTCTAGCTTCCCGCATCTTGTCCTCCATAAGGCTTATGCCAATTTTGTCCCGAATAAATCATCCTGGTATGCCCGTACATACATCTCAACATCCTCATTTCAACTACCTTCATCTTCTGGACATTTGATTTCTTAACTAGCCAACACCCAGCCCCATACAACATAAACCACTGTCCTGTAGAACTTATCTTTAAGTTTTGATAGCACCTTCTTGTCACATAAAACACCAGAATCAAGCCTCCATTTCAAACACCCCTCCCCAATACGATGTGTGATATCCTTATCAATCTCTCCATCCTCATGTATAACTAACCCAAGATACTTGAAACTTCCCCTCCCAAGTTCGCTTCATGAGTCGCACTACTGAACTTGCACTCCAAGTATTATGTCTTGGTCATGCTCAACTTGAAATCTTTAGATTCTAACGTCTGTCTCCAAACATCTAACCTCTCGTTAACACCGCCTCTCGTCTCGTCAATTAGTATAATGTCATCTGCAAATAACATGCACCACGACACCTCCCCTCGAATGTGGCGCGTCAATGCATCAATTCTCAAGGCAAATAAAAAAGAGGTGAGGGTTGACCCCTAGTGCAACCCCATCACAACTGGAAAGTGATCTAAGTACCCTCCCACTGTCCTCACCCGGGTCTTAGATCCTTCATACATATCGTTAATCGCCCTAATGAATGCCACAGGTACCCCCTGACATCCAAACACCTCCACAGAACCTCCAAATATCAAATATGTATGTTTCAAATTCTGAGGACATGACTCTTGATAGTAACATGTAGAGGTCGAACATTAGAGTGGTAGGCTAGGGGGCAGTCGAGAGTTCTTCCCTCTTTGTACCGGATAGTCTGATAGAGTTTTGTTTAGGTTTGTTAGCAGTCTATGTTGTGTTCACATTGTTGTTTTGTATAGTTTGGTGTTATTGTCCTTTCACTTATTCGTTGTATTTTTTGCTTTCTGGCATCTTTTGTTGTTACATGCCTTTTCTTTTATTTCTTTTCTGATATTATTTTCTCTCTTGATTGAGCCGAGAGTCTCCTGGAAACAGCCTCTCTACCCTTTTCGGGGTAGGGATAAGGTCTGCATACAATCTACTCTTCCCAAACCCCAGTAGTGGGATTTTACTGGGTATGTTGTTGTTGTTGTTGTTGTTGTATATTTCAAATTCTAGTACAATTTTTTCAGGAAAGTAATAGCATGTTTAGTCAAGCTTCTAAAATCACCTTATTTTGAGAGTGTTTTTCTCAAAAATACTTTTTTAAAAAGTACTTTTGGTAAGAAACAGTTTATGTGTAGTTAATTAATTTGAAAAACACTTTCGACCCGCAATTAGTATTTGGCCAAGTTTTCCAAAAATATTTATAATAGCCTATTGACCAAACTTCTAAATCAGTTTTATTTTAAAAAGTGTTTTCTAAAAAAATACTTTTGGTGAAATGTAGTTTGTGTTTGACTAATTAATTTGAAAAGCACTTTTGAGCAACAATTCGTATTTGGTCAAATTTTTTAAAATATTTTTATAAGTGTATTTTTCTCAAAACTGCTTTTCAAAAAAGTATTATGGAAAAAAACTATACTTTTTTTAATTTCTCAAAAGATGCTTTTGCTTCTACTAGAAAACACTTTTTCCATTCTAAAACTTTGGTCAAACATTATAATACTAAAAATAATACGTTTGGCCAAAAAAAAAATACTTTTGGCAGAAAAGAAGCTTGACCAAATAGGCTATAACTGTATTTTTGTGGAAAGTACTTTTAAAAAAAATACATTTATGAAGAAGCTACTTTTTCTGCTACTTAAAAAGATCTTATACATTACTCAAAAATATTTTTTTCCTTCTAAAAATTTGACCAAAATTCCTTGACTTTAAAAAAATAGTACTTTTGACAAAAATATACACTTTAAGCTAAAAAAACTCTTGACCAAACAAGCTACAAATACGTGTTAAATGGTACTGTAAAAACTGGTTAGGAAGAGTAATTGGCAAAGCGATTAAAGGAACTTTCAGAAATGATTATTGTTTGGAGGTTTATTGCCATGCTTAACTGTAATTTAGCTAATTATATTTCATAGCTACTAATTGCTTGTCATGAGATGTATATCACTGTATTCAATTCGATTGTATACACTGTATTCAATTCAGATGTATTCGTTCTCATATATTTTACATTGTATTCAATTTTACTGTATTGGATTCAATTGCATTCATACAACAAAAAATCAAGAAATACGGTGTATATCGCTATATTAAATTCGACTGTATTCAATTAGACTATATTCATTTTAACTATTTTATATTATATTCAATGTCACTGTATTCAATTCGACTGTATTCAAATAAAAAGAAATCACAAATATAGTGATATTCGATTGTATTCAATTCATTGTATTTATTTGTAGCTGCTTTTACACTGTATTCAACTTACTGTATTTAATTTGGTTGTATTCGAACAAAAAAAAATTAAAAAATATAGGGATCTACCACAAAAAATAATGTCGCGGCCCAAAATTCCAACCACGGGCCATGATGTCGTCCAACACCGTTTGCTAGGCAAGCCAACACACAACTGATAAAAATATAGAAGAAACGATAATTTACGACTAACAACATGATAATATGAAAATAAAAGCATTTCAAAAGTAAACAAGATAGGTCTAAAACCAACAACTATGCAATCCATCGCAAAATGTGGTATCACAAGTATATGAGCTTCTAGAATTTTTTACACACTGTTCTGAAAGAATATAAAATACTGTTCGAAAAATGAAAACAGTACGACAGAAACAAAAAAGTGATTCTAAGGCATGCGAACGTGATGTAGATCTACCTTGAATCACCGTCTGGTATCCGCTAAGTAACTCTCGGGACTCCGCTGGTACCAATGTAAAGATCTGCATGAGAAGTGCAGAAGTATAGTATGAGTACAACCGACCCCATGTACTCAGTAAATATCTGACTAACCACGGTGAAGTAGTGATGAGGTTTTAAGTCCAAAGATACGCACTAATAAAACATGTTCAGTTAAGTAGGCAATAGAAACAATACTAGAAATAACAAGTAAATTATGAGAACAAATTTGAGAAGTAGTAAATGAATAACTGATTGAAATCATAGTTAGTTTCCTCAATATCACAACCAATCCTTTTCTAATAGCCCAAGTCAAGAGGTTAAAATGATAACTACCAAAACAACTTAGTAAACCCACGAATACTCATAAGATGAAAAAAGTGTTTAAAATATCAAATCAAATGGTACGATAACACCCTTCATGCATTTACCTCATCCTCACCAAAAGTGTACATGTATGTCAAATCAAATGGCATGACAACACCCTTCGTGCATTTATCTCATCCTCACCAAGCATATGTATAACAATACCAACTAGGTATAAGGAATACAAATAACAGTAACAACGAAGTGGCAGGTACACAAATAATAGTAACACATAAGGCAGAAGCCTATAGATAATTGTAACAAACAAGGTTGGAGGCATAGGAGTAACGATGGCAAATAAGGTAGGAGAGCATAAATTTCATTAACAAAAGGTAGAAGGTTTAGATAAAACAACAACAAATGAGCGAAGACATAGATGTAAATATAACAAACAAGAAAAAAAATATGATTTTGACAAGATAAACAGATAGAAGGCGGGGATAGAATAATAATAAATAAGATAGAAGGTAAAGACGTGGCAAAAACAAACAACATAGAAGCATAGATGCAGCAATGACTACTCAAGATAAAGGCATAAATGTATACGCAAGGGAAAGGTAACACAATACAATACAATACAAGTCCCTCGTCTTCGCCTGCACGAAAACACCATTCGTGCAATGAACTCTCATCCTCACATTATAATATAAAATTAATTGCACGATATCACCATTCGTGCTTTTACTCTCTTCCTATGATAATGTAAAATAATGGCACGAAATTATCCTTTGTGCATACTAATGTATATAAAATGTCACGGCATCATCCTTCGTGATTTATACTCTTCCTCACCAAGCACATGTATATCAAGAACAAGAAAGGTAAGTATGGATAACATCAAGAATAGTGGTTAAGAAAATATACCATGTGAATGTCAATCACAACTCTTATACCAATAAATAATTCAATAAATTAAACTTCAAGAACCCTATTGTTCAAGTATTTTGACAAAGCTCAAACATACTCTTCAACAAAAGTATGGAATCTAAATACCTCTGAATAACAGTCATACACATGTATTTATGATTATGTATAGTGATGACCGAATTTAGCACATCAAAAATTTCACAAAGAGTCTGACATATTTAATCAAGTTGTAATAGGTTGAATCATGGTTTCTAGCATCGAAATTTGCATTCATACTATTATAGAAATCAAGTAAAACATGAGGCAAGAAAATCACATAGTCCAACAAGGCACAAAGAATCTTAAAATCTACCCCCGATCATGGATAACCCTGGCACATGCATATACGCTCGTCACCTCGCATATATATCACCCCCACATGTAGCAAACAATATTATTTTATTAGAAAAAGTTCCCTCAACAAAGCTAGGTAAGACACTTACCACTTTCTGGAACACAATCAACAATCAACTACGACTTTTCCTTTAAAACAAGTCTCCAAACCAATTGAATCTAGCCAAATATCATTTAAACAATTCAAAACAAGTTTTAGAAACTACCCACGGATGAAAAAATCTCAATCTTTACCTAAATTGAGAAGGTCAACAAAAAGTCAACCTGGGCCCACGTGGTCAAAATCTTAGACTAAGACCAAATTCCAATTACCCATTCACCCCCGAGGCCGGATATGAGATTTGTTTCGAAATTTGACCTCAATTTGAGCTCTCAATCTCAATTTTAGAAAAATTCCTAAATTCTACTCAAAACTCTAATTTCTACTTTGAAATTCATTAATTTGATGATAAAATTCACGAAAAAGTAATTAAAATTGATTGCAAATAAGTTAAACTTGTTTACCAATGAATTTGGGAAGAAATTCCTCTTCAAAAATCACCTCTATAGTGTTTAGGGTTGGCAAATAGTGTAAATGAGCTAAGTCCTATTTTCCCCAACTTTTCCCCAACTGCAGATATCATAATTGCGAAACACAGAACGTTAAAGTGAGCTAGTGTAATAGACCCACAGATGTCGCAAATACGACTGTCCCCTACCAATTCCGAAGAGTCCCTTCATTGCAAATGCGAGCTAAGCTTCGTATTTGCGAAACTGCTAGCTCCAAGTCACAAAAGCGACTCCAAGGTCGTAAATGCGCAACCCGCCTATCCATGGTCACAATAGTAGGTGTGTTCAGGTTGCAGCTCTCGCATTTGCGAAATCTTTAGTCCCAGTACCTAATTTGCATTTGTGAGCGTGACATCACAAATGCGAGGCTCACAATTGCGATCAGGTCTTTGTCAATGTTAGACCTGCAACCTGAACACACCTACTGCTGTGCATGAGCAGTTCCAAATCAATCTGCAATGCATCTGAAACTCATACAAGCCCCTTGGGCTCCAAACCGAATATGCACACAAGTGTAACAACATCATATTAGCTTGCTTGCTCTCTCAAATCATCAGAACAACATCTAAAATCACAAATCGATCACCAAAACTTAAAAATTTCAAGTTTAAGACCAAATTTTTTAATTTTTCACATAATGTGCCGAAACGCGCTCGGGTCACCCGGACCCCAACCAAACATACGTACAAGTCCAAAAATATCATACGAACCTAGCAAAATCATCAAAATAACGATCCGAGATAGTTTACCGAAAAATATTGATTGTGGTCAACTCAATGTCACTATTAAAGTAAAAAATTATATTTTTTCAAAAATTCACATATAAGCTTTCCAAAAACTGACACAGAGCACACACACAAGTCATGAATCATCAAATGAAGCTATGGGAGGTCTCGAAACACAGAAAAGGAAGTTAGTACTCAAAAGAACCGGTCGGGTCATTATAAATAACCTTTTGGAATACATAAATACAAGCAAAAATATAAAAAATAAACTTTATTTGCATTGAAAAATACATAATACACACAAATTTGAGTGTATTTGAACAGAATACAATGTATTAGTATCATTATATGTGACTCAATAGAAAAAAGAGAAGAAAGTTCATCGTAGATGACGTCTTCTGGCCAAGCAAAATACTTTATATATTGTATTAAAAGTGAAATAGAGACGAACAAAATCTGGCTAGGTCTGAGAATACAATACCACATTGCATTTACCAAAATCCGGTCAGTCGAATACATTCAGATGAGAGATACAAAGAAGGAGAAGAAGCCATGGATTTCGGCATCTCTGTCAGATCCAGATCTGGTGACTTCGATATTCCTCCTCTACTGTTTCACTGCCGGTAATGGACCCATCGCGACTTCGTGATTTTCATATTTGAATCTGACAATGGATATGAGAGAAGATAAGAGAGAGAGGAGGCTGAATCTAATGATGGAGATGAGAGAAGGGAAGAGAAAGGGAGGCAGATGTTTGGTTAGGCTCCGGTAGAGCTAGAGGGCGGCCAAAAAATACAGGGAAAAGAGAGAAAGTTGAGGGGAAAAAGAGAGAGAGTCGACGGAGGAAAGAGAGCTCAATTGTATTTATTTTTAATTAACTATAAAATATAAAAAGTGACTATAAATAACAATATTTTTAGAGTATTTTATTTTATTGGTGCATTACTTAGCTATATCATATAAAATTGGAATTTTTACATTCATATTCCATATAGGAAACTATATTACCCTCAATGTTTAAGGTTTGATTTACTTACATTTAGTATACCTAATTACCAATTCTATACCATAATGTGTTTTAACTGTATAATTAATATATCGTACATCACTTCTTAATTAACGCTACCGTATATTCCTCCAAATCCCCACCCCCCACGTTTCTCTCTTCCAAACCCACACCCTCACCCACGTATCTCCCGACACCCACATTTTAAACCCATTATTCCCTCTGCTAAAACCAGAGAAAAATATGTAACACCCTTCCATTAACGTCCAATTTCAAGCTTTTTTCTTCTAAAACCAGTCAAAATTGAAGTCAAATCTTCAAAGTTCATACACACATTTACCTTCAGCTTCAAATTTTCTCAATGAAGAAGAACAAACCTTCAAAAAGACAAGAGAGCAGCAATTACACCATTGACAGCCATTAAAAAGCTTTGAAGCTTTGAATTCAAATTTGGGTTTTCAAAAATCATTATTTGTTTTGATTGGGTGTTGTTGTAAATAATTGAGAATATGTTTTGGAGTTTATATCTCAATTTTGAAAGGCTTTGGTGAAGATTTAGATTTGGTTTTGGCTGAATTTTAGATTGAAACTCGAAGAAGAAGAAGAAGAAGAAGAAGAAGAAGAAGAAGAAGAAGAAGAAGAAGAAGAAGAAGAAGAAGACATGACATACATTATATTGCAACAATTGTAGATAAATTATAGATAAATTGTAGACTGTTGTTTGCAGAAGATTTGTAGAAGTTTTAGTCGTTTTTTATTTGTGTAAACAGAAAACAAAGCATCTACAATTAGAATACAAATAATCTACAATTTATCTACAAAATATCTACAAACTGGGTACATTGAATTTTAATATTCCAATTCCCATTCAATTGTAGCTTAATTGGTATTTTCGACATAATTACGTTTTTTGCAGAAGCTTTTGTAGAAGTTTTAGTCGTTTTGGATTTGTGAAAACGTAAAACAATGCATCTACAATTAGAATACAAATAATCTACAATTTATCTACAAAATATCTACAAACTAGGTACATTGAATTTTAATATCCCAATTCCCATTCAATTGTAGCTTAATTGGTATTTTCAACATAATTGCATTTTTTGCAGAAGATTTTGTAGAAGTTTTAGTCGTTTTGGATTTGTGAAAACAGAAAACAATGCATCTACAATCAGAATACAAATAATCTATAATTCATCTACAAAATATCTACAAACTGGGTATATTGAATTTTAATATCTCAATTCCCATTCGATTGTAGTTTAATTGGGATTTTCGACATAATTGCATTTTTTTCAGAAGATTTGTAGAAGTTTTAGCCGTTTTTATTTGTGAAAACAGAAAATAAAGCATCTACAACCAGAATACAAATAATCTACAATTTATCTACAAAATATCTACAAACTGGGTACATATTTGGAATCGACATGCTTCCCCTGAAATGTATGTTTCATATTTTTTATACATATTTTTGTCCAAACGGTACTAAATCATCCACTTTAATACAATTTTTATACAATATTGTTCAACTTTCATACAATAGGTAAATGAATAAAAGACAAATAAATAAACAACAGTCTACAATTTATCTACAATTTTTCTACAATTTCTGCAATATGTCTTCTTCTTCTTCTTCTTCTTCTTCTTCTTCTTCTTCTTCTTCTTCTTCTTCTTCTTCTTCTTCTTCTTCTTCTTCGAGTTTCAATCTGAAATTCAGTCAAAACCAAGTCTAATCTTCACCAAAACCCCTCAAAATTGAGATATAAACTCCAAACCATATTCCCGATTATTTTCAACAACACCCAATCCAAACAAATAATGATTTTTGAAAACCCAAATTTGAATTCAAAGCTTTCAAGCTTTTTAATGGCTGTCAATGGTGGAATTGCTGCTCTCTTTTCATTTGCTTTGTATTACTGAAATTTGCGATTGAGAAATAGAGAGAAATGTAGAGAGAATTTTTAGAAACAGAGTGTATCGCAAAAACAAAGTATGAAAAATCTTGTTCTGCGTTATGGAAGATCAGAGTGAAGCCGACGATAATTATGGAATGTGCGTGATTTGCGTTGGGGAAGATCTGAAAAATATTTAATTCCCCTTTTATAGTGCGCAAAATAAGGAATCATAAAACTACAGTGATTCCTTATTTAATGTATTGTATATATTAGGTAGAAATATTATTAGCATAAAGGATAATAATCAAACTATGAATATGTTTGGTAATATAGTTTCATATATGGTATATATACGAAAAGGCGTCTATAAAATTTCCAAGAAATTACAACACTCCACATGACCTAGAGCTTCTACAATTCTGGGTTTAGTCGTAGAGCCCACTGGTTTGATAAGAGCTGGTGGGCCCGGAACCGGTTTTGGGCCAAACAGTGGATCTGTGGGCTTAGCTTTTTTCACGTGGCCTTTGATCATAAAATATGCCCTAATCCCATGACAACCAGCCATATACCACGTGGGCCTTACGTTCCCATCAACAGAATGACATCACCTCATCACTGCCTTAATTAGTACTCCAGTCTCCAGTGTTGTAATTTTTTTGGAGCAATATATAAAAACATATTACTCCCTCTGTTCTAATTTATATGAACCTGTTTGATTGACCATAGAATTTAAGAAAAAATAATTTTTTTTGAATATGTAATAATAAACAAGTCAAAAAGTGGTCCAGAGTATTTGCATAGTTATAAAAGCTTCTCATTAATGATAGAATTGTAAGTGTAAGTTAAATTATTTTAAAATTTAGAAAGAGGTCATTCTTTTTGGAATAGACAAAAAAAAAATAGTTCATATAAACTAGAACGAAGGAAATAATATTATTAGGTGCTCTGCTCCTTATATATATTTTATCAAAATTCATTTTTATTTTATATTTATATACTTTTTGATTTGCATATACCATTAATTTCGATCGACCGACCAATTTTTTGCCCCTTATAATACAGCCTCTTTCCGCACTGAATACTCCTCGTATCCATGCTTTCGTTTAAAGTTTGGATACACCACTTTAAAAATACTATATGATAAGTCTTAGCCATTAAAATATTTATTACTGTCATTTATCTCTTAGTAAATATTCATTTTGTTAATCTTCTACTAATTAAACAGTGAGAAATATTGAAAAAAATCAGTTTGCAAAACCAATTACTCAATTTTTTATCACAAGTAGTATTGTTTAAGGATTTAGATAATTTTATTTTTTTATATATAATTTCATAATTCTTAAATGTAAGTTAGTTATAAACAATGTAATATTTGATATTTTTTATATTAATAAATTGGACGGATAACATCATTTTCCATTATAAAATAGAAATATATTACCAAATTTGTTTACTCCTGTCACTAACATATGCCCACCTTTGCCGAAACGTCTTACACCCCAAATGTAGCTTTAGCCTTTTTCTTTTTATAGTAAAACTAGTTGTTTCTTCTACCAATAAACCCTACTTCTCCATCTTTCTCATACTCTCCAAATATAGTTTCTACTCAAATGCTTCTCCTCTTCTTGATACAAAAAAAAAAAAAAAAGTAACTCAGAGATTTCTTGATTTTCAAATTTCACTTAAAATTTCTTTTTAATTTCTTGAGTAATTGGATAGAAATGAGTGACTCGTCTGCTCAATACATCCACATGGTAAGTTTTAGCATCTTCTCTTCTAAGTAATAATTTCCTTAGAGTTTAAGTTATATATACCGTGAAATTTTTATATCATCAGATAACTTTTATTTGTGTAACATGTAATTTGTTTTTTTTTCAAGATAAAATATTTTTTAAACGTGGCAAATTTTCTTCTTTCTTTTTCGTCATCATCTTCTACTCCTATACTTTTTTTTCAGTGGTAATTAAGGTTTAGGCAGGTGATTTTAAAGATGGGGTTTAAATACTTAAATTTACTAATTAATTAAGAAAGGTGTGGTGAATTAATGCAGGTGCAGCACTTGATAGAGGAGTGTATAATTTTCAAAATGAACAGAGAAGAATGCATGGAAGCACTCTCCAAACATGCAAATATCCAGCCTATTATTACTTCCACGGGTAAATTCACCGGTTTTTTTTATACCTTTTTTTTTTTTACTTTTTATTTTTTTTGCTTCCATTTTCCCTTGTTCCTTTTTATTTTTTTTATGTTTTTTGTGTGTGTTTTGTGTGTTTGGGGGGAGGGGGAGGGTTTGGGTTGGGTTGGGGGAGAGGAGAGGAGAGGAGAGGGGGGAGAGCTAGGTAGGTGCAATAATATAATCACAAAATTTTGTGCAAGCGGTCTCGTTATTTAAAAAGAAAACAAATAAGAAAATGATTGCAACAAAGACAAATAAAATACATTTAAATACATTAATACAATTATACTCGATGAGTTTCTATTACTTTTTCAATACTAATGACAGATATGTTTTCTTTTTCTTCATTTCTTATTGTATATATGGTCATCTATGTAATTAGAGCAATTATAACCTATATTATTTACATATTTGTTTAGTGAGTTGTTTCGAAGCGGTATTGGATGGCATCGCTTACACCGACATAGATCCGTCCTTGATATGTGGAATTAATTTATTAAGATTAAGTAATTTTATTCGACAGGTTAAAATATACTGATTGCACAAAAGTTAATTATAAAGATAAATTCATAATTCTTTTCCCTTTTAATACTTATTTTGTCTAAAGCTTCATTTGCCTGAGAAGTTGAGCAAAGTTCAAACTCATATCTGGAACAGTATGAGTTTGATTAGGAAGAAAACATGTGCACGTGGGAATGAATGGATATTTGTTTGGTTTATTTTGGGTTTCTGATGAGGACAGACTTTCCATTAAACCAGCATACATTTTCTGATCAATGGCATTTTTATGTTTGCTTAGTTTTAGAGTAGAAGTGATAAATATATTTGAATATGTTGAAGATATAAAAATCTTTCCAAATAATGCTGTTATTATTATTTAGCATGTGAAGGGGAGCCTTGGCGTAACTGGTAAAGTTGCTGCCATGTGGCCAGGAGGTCACGAGCCGTGAAAATAGCCTCGCAGAAATATAGGGTAAAGTTGAGTAAAATAGACCCTTATACTGATCCGGTCCTTTCCCGGATCCTGCGGATGGGAAAAGTTTAATACAACGAACAGTCCTTCATTATTATTTAGTATGTATAGGAGTTTTGTCCCTTTCCATTTTCTTTCTGGCCATGAGATAATTAAGAAACTCCAAGACTATTTTAGCTACTCCTATTATATTTCATTTCAAAAGAAATTGTTCTAAAGTTCTTAGACTGTTCTACCTATAGTTTATTAGTTTAGTTTTAATTATCAATTGTATGTATGCAGTGTGGAAGGAATTGGAGAAGGAAAACAAAGAATTCTTTGAGGCATACAATAAAACGAGAGTGGAAAAATCATCATCAATATTATCAGCAGAATCACAATTGGAGACGACAAGACAAAGAATCCATAATATGTTGTTGGATTCTTCTTCTAAAGATTCCAATGAAAAGTGAGAACAATTATTAGTAGAATTTTCCGAAAGATTGCCTGCCTTTCTATTCAATTGGGACAATGATGTTTGATGTAAACTTTCAAAACTAGCTCAATGGTTAGTTTCATGCATGTACATTAATTTACAACTCAAATGGTTCTATTTTGTAGGGTAATAAAACAAGGAGATAAGGGTTCAAAGGTAAGGTGGTCCTGGTTGTCTTATTCCTACATATGAAATAAATTAAGTTGTTGGGGTGTGTGATGTTGACTAGCAAAGCTGTTTGACACGTAATTGCTATGTTGTCTTAGTTGGCGTTGTCTTGGTCGTCCACGTGGATTCGTCGTAGTAGTCCATGCATGTTATATCTCTTTGTTTATGGTTCTTTGTAAAGGATGGATTTTAAACGAGTTTTGTCAATTCAAAATTAATTATTTTCGACTTGAATTATATATCTGTACATGTGTGGAAAAAATTAAAATATGAGCAAAGTAAGCAGCTTATTATTCCAACTAGTTGAGTGGAGTTCCAGTATTGAAAGATATAATTTCAAGAGCTTCTTGGAAAGAATAGTTCCAAAGAAAACGAAATTAAGATATTAGAGAAGACATAACGAAAGAAGGAAGTCTAAGAAGATAAATTCACTACTAAAGTAAAGAGAAGAAGATCACCGAAACGAGTTAGAAAGCAAATGCATATGAAATAAGATCGCGTATACGAGATAGTTTATTTCTTATTCTTGTATTATTTATATAATTAAATCAAAGGCCGAAGAAAAAAACTATTGATTAATTAGAGATAATAACCAGAATGACATGATTTTGCCGACATTTCTTTATATGTCGCAACCAAAATGTGTTAAAACTCAAAATTGGTAATATTTGATAAGAGTAGTAAATAAATGTTATTATTTATTTGCTGACATTAATGTAAATGTCGAAAAATTCTGGACATTAAAATTTATGACATTTGATTTAAGTGTCAAATAAATGCCGGTAATTTATTTTATGACATTTGATTTCTTTCGGCCGTAGCTTCCTTACTTATTTATCGATAATAGTCATCGACTCCTTCTCATAAAATAACTTCTCATCAAGCGGTAAGTGGTGCTTCAAGCACTTGAGATGAGCCTGATATACATTTTCTTAGCATGTAGACATGAAACACTAGATGAATAAATGACAACTCGGGAGAAAGTACCAAATAATATGCTAAATCCCGTTTGGTCAAGTATCTCGCACGACCCTATAACCCTCGGGCTAAAGATACCTCTTTTTCGAATTACGTCACACCTTTCATAGGGGAGAGCCATACGGACACTCTGCCCCCGTTGTGAATACTAAGTTCCTTCTCCTCATATCCCCACAAGATTTTTGTCTATTTCGAGCCGCGAGCAATCTTTGTCTGGTTAATAGACCGAAAGCTAAAAGTTATTGTTGTGGGCAAATTCAGCTAAAACTATATAAGTGTCCAACTACCTCCAAACTCAAAATACAAGTTATCAACCTACCTTTCAACATATGTATAGCACGTTAGACTACCCATCTATCTGCTAATGAAATGCGGTACTAAAATTGACTCGTGTACCTAATGCATCTTAAAAAGATGATCAAAATTGTATAGTAAATTATCATCTTCTATTAGAAATGATGGACAATAGATCCCATATTTTTTTTTACAATTTTTTATTCTTATATTTTGTGCATATTTATCCTCAATATGAGAAGTTTTGACTAGTAAAAGTATCCCGACTATGAAAGCCAATTTGTAATTTTTCACATATAATTATAACCTATAATTATTTGACGTAGATTTGTCATAAGATTCTATCTCATTTCCACCTTGGAATCTCGAGTTGTTGTTGTGGACCTGTGAGTCACATATGTTGACATGCTAACAAGTCAAACGGTTAGAAATAAGGTTAAGGAAATCTTCCGTTTTTCTTTTTCCACAATTAATCTTTTTTAGTCATGGTACACCTTACTAGACCTTAAATGTACAGTGTATCTAGAGTTGTGAGTTTCTAAAAAATAACTAGTCTTAACATATCTACATCTAGTACACATAACTAGTTACTTAGTCAAAGAATACAATTTCTGTCGATAGTCATATTTTTTTTACTAGCTAGCGCCTCATCTCGATATTTGCATTACTGCTCATCTTTATTGACTGGCCTTTATGCACTTTACCAATGAAGATTTTGCTTGAATACAAGGTAACAATAGCTTTATATTTTCTTCACACTAAATTCGACATTTGTACCATTTAGTATGTGCATATTCTTAACCAAAAGTCTCTTTACTGGAGCTATATGTGCCAAACTACCCCCACAAATTTTTTTACGTTATGCATTAGCCACAACAATGGCCTTCCTCAGATGATATAGAATAGTGCAATCATAGTCATTAAATAGTTTTATCCATCTACATTGCTGATAATCTGAATATACCTATGTTAATGAAAAAATAATATTTGAAACTCGAATTAAACTCCGCTGAAAGTGGCTCTCTTGTGGCACCAGATCGCTAGACACTATCAAGTCCTTCTTGATTTCCTCTTTATAGATGTGAACTTGCTATCAGTAACTTTGTTGTTCCTCATTTTTTAAAACCCTTTTTGTTTTCTTGAAGTGTAATGTTTCCTCTGTTTTTCAGTTCCTCTCTTTCTTTCCTTAAGGCTTGATATAAGCTTCTGTTTTTTTTTGGTTTGCAGGAACTTTAATGCCCCAACTTTCCTACTCTTATTACTTTTTCTTTGAGATTGCAATGAATTGGAATTTCACCCCTTTCCAAACTCTATACGATGTCCTATATCAATTGTTTCTTGGGCTTCGACCCTTCTACATTTTTTTAATTGCTTGCTTGTTTCTATCTTTATTTATGTTTTATTGATTACGCATATACCTTTATTTGTAGGGTATTACATTAAACTAATTAATTTAATATATAAGTAGTTAATCCTAGTTAAATATAATAACTTCAGATCTAAAATGTTACAATCTAATCTTTCCTCCGTGAGAGGTCGCGACAACACCTAGTCTCTACGATTAGGTAAGCCTAACAATTTCGGAATAACAACAAATGAAAAATAAATTTGAACTACTAACAGTACAGTAAGTAATGAAACAAATGATAAGAATGAATTTGCAAAAGCAACTCCCAAAAATACATACAGAACTTTCCCCAAGACCCGAAACATCATAAGTCACAAGTTTCTAAGAATTTACTAAAAGTTCTATACATAATTGTTTAGAAGTAGTAAGGGAATTACACAAAAGATAGAGGGGGACTCCTAGGTCTGCGGAAAAGCGGCATATGTACCTTGAAGTCTCCGTAACAACAGCAGATGCACAACTAATACGAGGTTGGAATGATGTACCTGGATCTGCATACAAAAATATGTGTAGAAGAGTAGTATGAGAATACCACAACGGTACCTAGTAAGTGCCAAGCTTAACCTCGGTCGAGCAGTGACGAGGTCAGGCCAGGCCCACTGGTCTATAATAAATGAAACAGGAAAATGTACAGTATAATAACAGACTGGAATGAAGCAAAGGAAAACACAACAATGGTAGTAATACGGTATACAAGGATAAACAACAAGGGATCTCTCGGGATACTGTCCCGTAGTCCAACGTAAATGTGCAAGACATCTCCCAAGGTACCGCCTCGTAGTCTCAAAAGTAAACATACAGGGAGAACACCCGAAGAACCGCCTCGCAGTCTAAAAAGTAAATGTGCAGGGGGATCTCCCGGGATACTATCCCGTAGTCCCAAAGTAAATACGCAGCTCAAACAAATGAAGATAACAATTATAGCAAGAAAACCTACAATTTAGACTGTGTACAAGTCAAGAAGGAGCAGGATTCACTAAACATGCTACAAGGAGTTCAAATAAGCAATTAAGACAGGTAGACATGCTATTCTAGGCTAACAGGATAACTACGAATGCTAGTATATTCAGATAAGATAAAAGCAGGCTATTACTAAGTAAACACCAGATTTTTCAACAAATAGCCCGTGTACGCACTCGTCACCTCGCGTACACGACACTCACATATCATAACAACACCAAATCCTAAAGGGTTTTCTCCATACAAGGTTAGACAAGCCACTTACCTCGAACCAAGCTTAAATCAATCCGTAACAATGCTTTTCCCACGAATATCCGACTTCAAATGGCCCAAATCTAGACAAAATCAATTACATATCATAAATATAACTATAAGAAACTAATCTAGTTAATGAAATCAAAGCTAAAGTAAGAAATTATGAAATCGCCCTAAAAAGTCTCCCCGGGCCCATATCCGGAATCGGGTAAAAGTTACAAAATACGAACACTCGTTCACTCACGAGTTCACTCGTACCAAAATTATCCAAATCCGAAGTCAAAAGCTCAATCAAAACCTAAAATCTTAGTTGAAGAACTTCTTCCCATTTTCCCCAATTTTTCAACCCAAATCCGAAATTAAATGATGAAATCAACCATAGATTAGTGAAATATAACCATAAAGGAGTTAAGAATCATTACCCAAAAGCTTTTTCTGAAAATCCCTCCAATAATCGCCCAATCCGAGCTCCAAATATTTTATAAAATGGCCAAACCCTCATTTTTGAGATATAAATCTGCTGCCCAAGTCTTCCTTCTTTGCGAACGCGGAAGATCCCTCGCGTTCACGAAGAGTAACTTATTCTTTGCCCACAATTCCTTCAGTGCGAACATGAAGCACTTGATGCGAATGCGAAGTTCTCAACACTCAACCTTACACGAATGCGGGAACAATATCCCAAACACGTAGGCAAAAGGGCCTGGGGACCTAGCTGGCCAGTTCCTCTACGCGAACGCGTGACCTCCTTCGCGAATGCATATGCCAACTACCCTAGTGCTTCGCAAACAGGGGACCTCCTTTGCAAACGCGAAGCACAATAAATCGCCTGTCACCAGTTCCCCTTCGCGACGCGGTCCTGCATCAACACCTCATTGAGACCAACCCGGGACACATCACAATGAACAGTATAAGACCCCGAACCTAAAGGCAATACCAATACTGGGGCTTTAGTCAAAGATGTCTTGAGCTTCTGAAAGCTCTCCTTACACTCTTCTGTCTATATAAACTGGGCACCTTTCTGGGTCAACCTGGTCATAGATGCTGCAATAGATGAGAATCCCTCAACAAACCGATGATAATACCCCGCCAAACCAAGAAAACTATAGATCTCCAAAGCTGAGGACTGTCAGGGCCAACTCTGCACTGCTTCCACCTTCTTCAGATCCACCTTGATCCCATCACTTGATACTATATGACCCAGGAATGCCACTGAGTCTAACCAAAACTCACACTTAAATTTTTTTGCATATAACTTCTTTTCTCTCAAAGTCTGGAGCACAGTCCTCAAGTGCTGCTCATGATCCTCCCGAGTCTGGGAATACACCAAAATGTCGTCAATGAATATGATGACGAAAGAGTTAATATAATATAGGTCCAGAACACACTGTGCATCAAGTGCATAAAAGCAGTCTTCGAGATATCTGACTCTCGAATCTTTAACTGATGATAGCCTGAATGTAGGTCAATCTTGGAAAATACCCTGGCACCCTGTAACTGACCAAACAAGGCATCAATACGAGATAGTAGATACATGTTCTTTGCTGTAACTTTGCTCAGCTGGTGATAGTCAATGCACATACACATAGAAGCAACTGGAGCTGTAACCATAGCCTGAGAACTCTGCGGGGCACGCTGTGGCTGAGAAGTCTATGGAGGTGCACCCCTCCTAAGTCTGGGGTAATCCCTCACCATATGGCAAGTGTCGCCACACTCAAAACAAGCTCTAGGAGGGCATGGCTAGCTAGAGACAAGTCTACTGGACTGACCGCCGGAAACACCCCGTGCAGAAGGCACACTAGATACTAGCGGTGCATAATAAGGCTCCTGGGGCCTAGAAAGGGCTGGAACACCACTGGCGTCTAGAAGAGCTGAATGAACGGGGCGACTCACATAACCCCTACCATGGTGAGCTGCTGAGGAACGAGCACCACCATAATTGCCAAACTCTCAAGACCTCTTGGCCTCCCTTTCCTCTCTATCCCGAGCAAGCATACCCTCCAATCTCCTAGGAATACTCACAACCTGATGGTAGGGAATATCCATCTCCGGCTCCCTGACCATACTAATTCTGATACTGGGGTGGAGTCCCTCAATAAACCGACGAACCCTCTCTCGAACTATGGAAACCAAGGCCGGTGCATGTCGGGCCAAATCACTGAAGCGGACTGCATACTCTGACACAGTCATAGTACCCTAGCCCAGCTGCTCAAACTCCACGCGCCATGAGTCTCTGAGGCTCTGAGGGACATACTCTCTAAAAATATGTCCTAGAACTAAGTCTTTGTAAGTGAAGATGCCTTATCCGGACTACTCAACTTATAAGCACGCCACCACTGATAGGCTGCTCCTCTAAGATGGAATATGGTAAAAAATACTCCACTTGACTCCGCTACACCCATAGTACAGAGGATACGATGACACTCTTCAGGAAAACCTTGAGCATCATCTGTCTCTAATCCATTAAAGGTATGAAGATGGTACTTCTTGTACCTCTCTAGTCTGAGCTGCTCCGCCTCAGAAGCTGTTGCACTAGTCTCAGGCCGAACTGGAGCTACCGGCTGCATAGTTATAATCTCTGAAACCTGGTCGACCTGAGCCCACTGCTCTGGAGTATGAGCTACGGGAGTCTGTGCCCCTTCCTCATCCTAGGAAGTGGCAGGAGCAAGTGGAATCAATCCAGCCTGAGCTAAGGTGCTGAACATGCCCAAGAACTGGGCTAGAGTCTCCTAGAGGGCTGGCGCAGAAACAGGTACCTCAGGTGTCTGCCCATCAGCTGGAGCTACTGAGGGCTCCTCTATAGCAGCTTGCGTAGGTGCTCTGGCTGCACCGCGTAGTTATGCTCTGCCTCTACCCCAGCCCTGGCCTCTGGCGGCTCTAGTAGGGGGGCGCGGGTGCCTAGTCATCAGATCCTCCGGTATGGGTCCTCACCATCTATGAGAAAGAATGGAATACAAAAGTTTAATTTTTTTATGTCAACAAATTTCGCATGATTAGGAATCAAAGAACTGTAAATTTTTCCTAACAGTTCTATAGCCTCCCGAAGATAAGTACAAACATCTCCGTACCTATCTGCGAGACTCTAATAAACTACCTGTGACTCACGACACTTATGAACCTAGAGCTCTGATACCAACTTGTCACGACCTAATCTTCCCTCCGTGAGAGGTCGCGATGGCACCTAGTCTCTACGACTAGGTAAGCCTAACAATTGCGGAATAACAACAAATGAAAAATAAATCTAAACCACAAACAGTGCAGTAATAAAATAAATGATAGAAATACCGCTCAGCATATACAAAAGCAACTCCCAAAAATATATACAGAACTTTCCCCAAGACCCGAACATCGTAAGTCACAAGCTTCTAAGAATTTACTAAAAGTTCTATACATAAATGTTTAGAAGTAGTAGGGGAGGAACTACACAAAATATAGAGGGGGACTTCTGCGGACGCGGAAGATCTACCTTGAAATCTCCAAAGCTGTTTCAACTCACTGATAATGCGGCTAGTAATGAGTACCTGGATTTGCACACGAAAACATGTGCAGAAGAGTAGCATGAGTACACCTCAATTGGTACCCAGTAAGTGCCAAGCCTAACCTTGGTCGAGTAGTGACGAGGTCAGGTCAGGCACACAACAATGATTGTAATATAGTACACAGGGATAAACAACAGGGGATCTCCTGGGATACCGTCCCGTAGTTCCAAAGTAAATGTGCAAGAGATCTCCCGAGGTACTGTCTCGTAGTCTCAAAAGTAAACATACAAGGAGAACTCCCGAGGAACCGCCTCGTAGTCTCAAAAGTAAATGTGTAGGGGGATCTACCGAGATTGTATTGGGAAAAATTGAGTTTACATATTAAAGTGGTGTGAAGATGATGTGTCATGACACATAGACTGGTCAAAGAGTTACAACTGGCAAAGAGGCATGAGTTGCAACAGATACGAGCAGAGGCAAAGGAAGAGGCACGAGCGGTTATCCAAAAGACTCAGCGCTCGTACCTATTTAAGTCCAAGAATCAAAGGGAATGAATCTGACACTACATAGGAGTACAGATACAGTATTTACTGAGCCTTAAATACTAAAAAGTTAGAGAATCTGTATTAAATATAATGATTATGTAACGTAATATTTAATGTCTTTAATTGTCCATAATGGCCTTATTATGACAAAGGCAAAACGCATATCTCCAAAATAGCTATAAAAGGGAGAGAACAGATCAATTGTAGGGACACGAAATACTATCTGAATATACTGATTTACTTGCTTTTCTTCTGATTATCTTATTGCTAGCCAAATTACTTTCTTTCATATATTCTTTTGATTATCAGTAATCCGAGTTCTTCTAAATTAAAGCTTTGACCGAAATCCCATTTTTTGGTTAAGCAAATTGGTTCCGTTACCGGGAATCTGATAATCTATCCTATTTTAGCTTAACTTTCCTTGTTGCATCAACCATGTCGAACAACAATGACAACATTCAAGAAAACCAAGGAAACCAACAACTTTAGGGAAATCCACAGGGTAATCAAACCCCGGTCCCTTCTCCACGAGGCTCTCCTCGATGGTCTCGTGAAGGCTCTCCTGATGGATCTCATACAAATAGAAACGCTCAATTTGAAAATGTTGAAGCTATCAATGAAGCTTTGCAGAAACTAATTGCTGCACAGGTCAATAAAGCTCTTGAGGCTTTTGCTAGCCAGTTACCTGCTGCACCACCCACACCCACTCCAAATAACAACACTTTGGAGAACCCTCGTTCCGGGCTTGTTAATTCAGGTAGTGGTGGAACCCCCAGCGAATCATAGGAGGGAGAAACAAGTAACTTAGTCAATTCTGAGTTACAAAATTTAGTACTAACATTGGAGAAACAGCTGAAGGAACAAAGTGACCGCATAGAGCAAATACCCGGGGTGCCGCCCGTAATTAAAGGGATAGATACGGATAAATATTCCCAACAACCCTGGAAGCCAAGTGCTGCTTCCCTCCCAATTCCAAAGAAATTCAAAATGCCCGATATTCCAAAATACGATGGAACAACAGACCCACGAGATCACGTGACTGCATTCACAATAGGCATAAAAGGCAACGACTTGACCAAGCAGGAAATTGAATCAGTATTAGTCAAAAAATTCGGTGAAACACTCACCAAGGGTGCATTAACATTGTATTCTCTTTTACTCAAAAATTTTATAAATTCTTTTGCTGAGCTTGCAAATTCTTTCATCAAAGCACACTCGGGAGATCAAAAAGTCGAAAAAAGAATGGAAGATATTTTCAAGATCAAGCAAGGGGACTTAGAATTGCTTAGGGAGTTCGTGGACAAATTCCAACGTGAAAGAATGACATTACCACGTGTACCTGATAATTGGGCAACTATAGCTTTCACAAGTAATTTGAATGAAAAGAGCTCAGAAGCTACGAGGCAACTCAAGGAAAGTCTTCGTGAATTCCCAATAACAACATGGAATGACGTTTACAATAGGTATAGCATGAAGCTAAGGATAGAAGAAGATACTGTTCCACGATTCCAAAAAGAAGAAAAAGTAAGTTTGAGATGGGCGGAAACCGAAAAAGGTCCGGTAAAAACAGGTACGAGCCATACATGGGACATGTGGGAAAAGATTCACGGTCAAAACAGGACAATCAAAGGTATGATCATTGTCACACCTCCTTTTTGCGCGCCCGCCCCGAAGGGTTAAATGCGCGAGGGGAGTTTTCCCAATTTAAGTGACAATATTCGAAATGGGATTATTTATTTAATTCAGAGTCGCCACTTGGGAAAGGTTTGGCTTTTGGTGTCCCAAGTCACCGGTTTATCTTGAATCCCAAATCGAGGAAATTTTCGACTTTTCCAAATGAAGTCTGCGAACCAGAAATTCTAAGTAAGGAATTCTGTTGACCCGAGGGAAGGTATTAGGCACCCTCGAATCCCGTGGTTCTAGCACGGTCGCTTAAATTGTTATAATGGCTAAATATCTGATTTAAATACATGTTATGACTTACATGCTTTTATTAAGTTTAAACCGCTTTTATTATTATCATTTATTTTTATAGAATTGCAACGTCGTGAAAATGTATCTCGAACTACGTCGCAATCAATGCACCCGTAATTGTTAAACACACTTCGACTCCGTTGAGATTTGGATTCGGGTCACATCAATGCACACCCAAATTTAAGAATATAATTTAATCGAGCCGCGCCTAAAGAGTTTAACGCATTATTATTTTTGGAGAAGGCCATGAAATTTGCTAAACGGCCTGTCCCGAATTCTAAATATTTATTATGGTTAGTTATTGAGGGCCCCGCAATTTGCATTCTTACTTGGCAAGGCTCGTCTCATTATTTTAGAAAAGGATATCCTGAAGCGACTACATTTCTATTACGTTTGTCTCTAAAAAAAAAATAAAAGAGAAAAAAATACCAAACTTACTTGTTTAAGTAACTAACATACTAAATCTCTACTGTATATGACGAGTCCGAATTTTGCTTGATTGCCTAATTGATTGTTTATGAGGTGAGAATTATTTCATGCCTCGTCTTCAAGGAGTGAATAAGTTTTGTTAATTTGATAGGAGGGATTGCAAGCAACAGATAACTCATACTAAATTTACATTAAACAAACCTTAAGTTTGAACTTTATAATTAACTTATTTAGGCTTGATAAATGAAATCGACTACTTATTAAGAAAAACTACTGTTAATTGGATTCGAGAATGCCTATTAGTTTTCCTCGAAAGTCATCGCATTATTCCGAAACGATGAATCTATATTGAAGCCCATATCGAAGCTATGTAGAAACAAGTAGTCTAACAAAAGGGTTGGCGTACATTATTACCCTGTTAACGTAACGCTGCATGAGAATTAGTTTGGGGTACACTTATCTTGAAGTCACATGGAACCGAATATAGCAGATTCGATAGTTCAGAGATCTAGTCAAAAATACATACATATGCTTGCTATGATTCTATATTATGATGTCATAACTGAAACAAACTAACGGTTGTATGCATTAAAACACATCTAATCTAACAAGCCAATGCTATCTAATTGTTCATCTCAACTTAGACTGTATGTTAGTTTATACAGAGTATTTGCAGTTTCCAGTTAAATAAATACAGGTCAAACTAACATTCAACCTATTTTTGAACACAAGTATTATAAAGTAAACAGACATTCGTTTCTTTATTTCTGCTTCAACTTCAAACTTTCAACAACATATGGTTTCAGAAGTTGTGTACCTGGAAATGTTTGACAATTGAAGAAAAAGGGAAGTCAGCAGAGTAACAATGGCAACAAGTGCAACAGCAGTAACAACAGGTAACCAAAATCCCAGTGCAAGATACAGTTAAAGCCGATGGAAAAATGGCAAAAATGAAACAATTTCCCAGTAGTGTGGAATCAGAATTTAGGCAGAACAAATCCAGAAGTGAACTAAAGCTACCACCCAACCAGTAACCTTAATCAAGACTCAGAAGAAAACAATATGGGACAAGGAAATCCAGACCAATGAGAATCAAGACAGATGAAAATGCAGTCCCTTTTTCTGTGATATGCCTCTATCTATCTATTTCTGTCTGTGTGTGTATCTATTTCTCAGAACTTCAGCTCTCCTCCTTCTTAGTTCTCTCCCTCTCTCTATCTTTTATCTCTCTCTTATCTCTGTCCTCTGTCTGTCCCTGTCTGTCCTGTGTGTATTAATATGTATGTATTTCAGCTTTCTCCTCTCCAATCTATCCTCTCTCTGTTCTCTTATGTCTTTTATAAGCCTCCCATCACCCCTTTAACAGCCTGTTTTACACAAATCAGAACATCCTCCCATGTGCTCCCTTATTTTCAGATTCCACTTACTAGTTAAATAAGATCACAAACCCATGATATTCCTGGCAGACTTACTTTTAGATAAGGTTTAATATTTTTGAACTAAAGCAGGGTAATGGGCAGCAGAATATTTCTGACAACATGTGCTGTCAACTATTTTATTCAAAAGCCCTTATGCAGGGCACAGGCTGTGCACAAATGCACCTGTGGTGCACAAATGCACATGTTGTGCACAAGTGCACATGCCCTCCAATTCAGAACTTAAACAAACATTCCTTTTACATTTCCGATTCAAATTAACAACTATAAGTAAACAAACTCAGTTCCTAATTGATTCAAACAAATGTGTCCAGAAGCAAATCGATTTGTTATTGTTCAGGCAGTTGAAACTAATTGACGACACATGTCGACTCGACTATATTAATCATAACATGCACAATCGTAGCCAAAAATCAGACATTTAACAGTATCGACACATGATTTGAATTGTACTGACCAAACAGAATTGTACTCGAGGAGTCAGTTAATCGGTTCAAATTTGAGATTCAGTTAATTGCACAACACATACATACATACGCATTATCAGAACAGGGACCTAATCAAACACGTAGGTTCAAACAAAGTGGACAGGACACAATTGATAAAACTCAAAACACAAATTTCACAAAACATGAACAGCCTTTAAAACAATCACATGGACTAAAACAAATAAAGAAAAGAAAGCAAAACTCACCTTAAACCCCGAAAAAATCAAAAGACCCTAGCTTGGACTCGAACAGACCTTTCTTAAGGCTGAACGGACTTTAATCTAGAGAAACACTTCGATTAAGGTCCATTAGACCTTAATCTCTTCGGCTTGGACAAGATACGGACCAGTGACGAGGAACCTTAAGGTTCCAAGAATTAGATCCGGAATTCGTGCTTCCTTGGTCAGATTCGGACCAAACCAAGCATGGTTTGGTCACGAGGGGGGTCTAGGGACTATCTGGTATGAAGCTGGGGTGCATCGGTGTGGGTCGAGTTTTTTGCTCGAATCTTCTTTTGAAGATTCGAGGACCTAGAGGATGATTCGAACTAAATGGACTACAGATCCATGTTCAGGGTGTCAAGGTGGTTTTAGGGTGTTAAGGTGAAGGTCATCGGCGTTCATGCCGCCGGGATTAATGGCGAGGGATAAGGGGGCGGCTAGGGTTTCGTGGGGAAGGAGATGAAGACGGAGGTCGGGGTATTGGATAGGGGGGGCAGGGTATGGTTGAAAGATTATATATGGGATGGGTGGGTTGATCTCGGCCGTTGGATGAGGCAAGATGGAAGGCCCAGATCTTTCATCTGATGGGGAAACGGTGTCGTTTCATCCTAAAGGGGTTTGGGTCGGTCCGGGTGGAAACGGGTCGGGTTCCTCAGTGGGTTATGGGGAATTGATCTTGGCCGTTGATAAATTTTAGATCAACGGCCCAGATCAGACTGGATTAACACGGCGTCGTTTGGACGCTCTGGGTGTTAGCTGGTGTGGACCGGGTTTCACAGGGGTTTTGGGCTGAGTTTGTTTGGGCCAATTTGTTTAAAATTGGCCCAAGTCCGAAAAGATTTTTTTTTATTATTTTATTTTCTTCTTTATTTTAAAAACAAAACCTAAGTAAATCAAATTAAAATTAAATAAACACTTAATACAATTATTTGCACACACCTTAAAATATTTTAAAACAGGTAAAATCAAGCAAAAACAAAATCACGGACAAAGATGCCTATTTATGATTTTCTATTTAACAACTGGATTACGGTTCAAATTATGCATGACACATACATTTTTTGTATTTTGTTTTAATAAAATAAAATGGGCCAAAAATCATAAATAATTAACAAAGTGCCATGTAAAAATCCAAAAATTGTACAGCAGGACCAATTGTTATTATTTTTATTTCTTTTGGAGCGATTGTCGCGCGAAACAAAAATCACGTGCTCACAGCTGCCCCTCTTTGTTCGGAAACACGAAGAGTTTTCGTGCAAAGATAAAGTGAGCGTGTATGAGCGATTTTTGCCTATGGACTACTCCGTGTGAAGCATGTTTTTGAAAGATCTGACCGAATCTTGCTTCAAAGATTTCCTACATATCCTGGGCTAAACAGGAATCAGGTCAATGTAGTTCGGGAAAATTTTGGTAGCTGGGACTACCATGGGATTGCAATGCTTGCTGTTACTGCTGTTGCTGTTGTTACTGCTGCGTCACTGACCGCCTTATTACAACCAAAGGAAAATTGGAACTGAACTAACTACTTATATGCATGTCAATTGCGAGTTACAAGATTCCTATCTATGATTCTTTTGCGACTTGATCTTGGGTCTTAGCTGATTGTGCTTGGAGACTTTGATCCGAATCTTGATGCTTGCGAGTTGCGGCGACTTGTTCAATATTTGGGATACTGAGTAAAATGCGACTGGCAGAGTTCAGGACCTTAGTCAAATGTTGGAGTCGATCCGCCTTCCATTCACTCTGATATCTCGGGATATCTTCTTTTTTGTCTTATCTTCTTTGATTCTGAGTTGAGACTCATCTCGTGGGTCATTTTGATCCGTGTGGATCGAGGTTAGACCTGTGGGAAAAAAACAAACGAACGAAATTTTCTGCCCCAGTTTCACTAGGAAAATTTCGTGAATTATTCGCCAGGAAGTTCATAAAATTGATGAAGGAAGATAAAAATGCTCAGTTCAGGGTTGGAGCCCTAATACCGACTAGCTGGGGAGAAGTTCGGTTTTAGAGTCGAAACTCTGATACTGACCAACTGGGGGAAAGTTCAGTTTAGGGTTTTAAAAACCCTGATGCTGATTAAGAGAAAAAGTTCAGTTTAGGGTTTAAGACCCTAATGCTGACTAAAGAGAAAATTCAGCTTAAGGTTTAAAACCCTAATGCTGATTGCATGGAAAATTTCAGTTTAGGGTTGAAAACCCTAATGCTGGCTGAATGGAAAAAGTTCAGTTTAGGGTTTAAAACCCTAATGCTGACTAAAGGAAAAATTCAGTTTAGGGTTTAAAACCCTAATGCTGATTGAATGGAAAAGCTCAGTTTAGGGTTTAAAACCCTAATGCTGGCTGAATGGAAAAAAAATTCAGTTTAGGGTTTAAAACCCTAATGCTGACTAAAGGAAAAATTCAGTTTAGGGTTTAAAACCCTAATGCTGATTGCATGGAAAAGCTCAGTTTAGGGTTTAAAACCCTAATGCTGGCTGAATGGAAAAAAGTTCAGTTTAGGGTTTAAAACCCTAATGCCGACTAAAGGAAAAATTCAGTTTAGGGTTTAAAACCCTAATGCTGATTGCATGGAAAAGCTCAGTTTAGGGTTTAAAACCCTAATGCTGGCTGAATGGAAAAAAGTTCAGTTTAGGGTTTAAAGCCCTAATGCTGACTAAAGGAAAAATTCAGTTTAGGGTTTAAAACCCTAATGCTGATTGCATGGAAAAGCTCAGTTAAGGGTTTAAAACCCTAATGCTGGCTGAATGGAAAAAAATTCAGTTTAGGGTTTAAAACCCTAATGCTGACTAAAGGAAAAATTCAGTTTAGGGTTTAAAACCCTAATGCTGATTGCATGGAAAAGCTCAGTTTAGGGTTTAAAACCCTAATGCTGGCTGAATGGAAAAAAGTTCAGTTTAGGGTTTAAAACCCTAATGCTGACTAAAGGAAAAATTCAGTTTAGGGTTTAAAACCCTAATGCTGATTGCATGGAAAAGCTCAGTTTAGGGTTTAAAACCCTAATGCTGGCTGAATGGAAAAAAGTTCAGTTTAGGGTTTAAAACCCTAATGCTGACTAAAGGAAAAAATCAGTTTAGGGTTTAAAACCCTAATGCTGATTGCATGGAAAAGCTCAGTTTAGGGTTTAAAACCCTAATGCTGGCTGAATGGAAAAAAGTTCAGTTTAGGGTTTAAAACCCTAATGCTGGCTGAATGGAAAAAAGTTCAGTTTAGGGTTTAAAACCCTAATGCTGACTAAAGAAAAAATTCAGTTTAGGGTTTAAAACCCTAATGCTGATTGCATGGAAAAACTCAGTTTAGGGTTTAAAACCCTAATGCTGGCTGAATGAAAAAAAGTTCAGTTTAGGGTTTAAAACCCTAATGCTGACTAAAGGAAAAATTCAGTTTAGGGTTTAAAACCCTAATACTGATTGCATGGAAAAGCTTAGTTTAGGGTTTAAAACCCTAATGCTGGCTGAATGGAAAAAATTCAGTTTAGGGTTTAAAACCCTAATGCTGACTAAAGGAAAAATTCAGTTTAGGGTTTAAAACCCTAATGCTGATTGCATGGAAAAGCTCAGTTTAGGGTTTAAAACCCTAATGCTGGCTGAATGGAAAAAAGTTCAGTTTAGGGTTTAAAACCCTAATGCTGACTAAAGGAAAAATTCAGTTTAGGGTTTAAAACCCTAATGCTGATTGCATGGAAAAGCTCAGTTTAGGGTTTAAAACCCTAATGCTGGCTGAATGGAAAAAAGTTCAGTTTAGGGTTTAAAACCCTAATGCTGACTAAAGAAAAAATTCAGTTTAGGGTTTAAAACCCTAATGCTGATTGCATGGAAAAGCTCAGTTTAGGGTTTAAAACCCTAATGCTGGCTGAATGGAAAAAAGTTCAGTTTAGGGTTTAAAACCCTAATGCTGATTGCATGGAAAAGCTCAGTTTAGGGTTTAAAACCCTAATGCTGGCTGAATGGAAAAAAGTTCAGTTTAGGGTTTAAAACCCTAATGCTGGCTGAATGGAAAAAAGTTCAGTTTAGGGTTTAAAACCCTAATGCTGACTAAAGGAAAAATTCAGTTTAGGGTTTAAAACCCTAATGCTGATTGCATGGAAAAACTCAGTTTAAGGTTTAAAACCCTAATGCTGGCTGAATGGAAAAAAGTTCAGTTTAGGGTTTAAAACTCTAATGCTGACTAAAGGAAAAATTCAGTTTAGGGTTTAAAACCCTAATGCTGATTGCATGGAAAAGCTCAGTTTAGGGTTTAAAACCCTAATGCTGGCTGAATGGAAAAAAGTTCAGTTTAGGGTTTAAAACCCTAATGCTGACTAAAGGAAAAATTCAGTTTAGGGTTTAAAACCTTAATGCTAATTGCATGGAAAAGCTCAGTTTAGGGTTTAAAACCCTAATGCTGGCTGAATGGAAAAAAGTTCAGTTTAGGGTTTAAAACCCTAATGCTGACTAAAGGAAAAATTCGGTTTAGGGTTTAAAACCCTAATGCTGATTGCATGGAAAAGCTCAGTTTAGGGTTTAAAACCCTAATGCTGGCTGAATGGAAAAAAGTTCAGTTTAGGGTTTAAAACCCTAATGCTGGCTGAATGGAAAAAAGTTCAGTTTAGGGTTTAAAACCCTAATGCTGACTAAAGGAAAAATTCAGTTTAGGGTTTAAAACCCTAATGCTGATTGCATGGAAAAACTCAGTTTAGGGTTTAAAACCCTAATGCTGGCTGAATGAAAAAAAGTTCAGTTTAGGGTTTAAAACCCTAATGCTGACTAAAGGAAAAATTCAGTTTAGGGTTTAAAACCCTAATGCTGATTGCATGGAAAAGCTCAGTTTAGGGTTTAAAACCCTAATGCTGGCTGAATGGAAAAAATTCAGTTTAGGGTTTAAAACCCTAATGCTGACTAAAGGAAAAATTCAGTTTAGGGTTTAAAACCCTAATGCTGATTGCATGGAAAAGCTCAGTTTAGGGTTTAAAACCCTAATGCTGGCTGAATGGAAAAAAGTTCAGTTTAGGGTTTAAAACCCTAATGCTGACTAAAGAAAAAATTCAGTTTAGGGTTTAAAAACCCTAATGCTGATTGCATGGAAAAGCTCAGTTTAGGGTTTAAAACCCTAATGCTGGCTGAATGGAAAAAAGTTCAGTTTAGGGTTTAAAACCCTAATGCTGACTAAAGGAAAAATTCAGTTTAGGGTTTAAAACCCTAATGCTGATTGCATGGAAAAGCTCAGTTTAGGGTTTAAAACCCTAATGCTGGCTGAATGGAAAAAAGTTCAGTT
Organism: Nicotiana tabacum; assembly: GCF_000715075.1. NCBI lineage: Eukaryota > Viridiplantae > Streptophyta > Magnoliopsida > Solanales > Solanaceae > Nicotiana > Nicotiana tabacum. The sequence continues at coordinate 20,795,186 of NC_134089.1, read as the reverse complement.
TAGGGTTTAAAACCCTAATGCTGACTAAAGGAAAAGCTCAGTTTAGGGTTTAAAACCCTAATGCTGGCTGAATGGAAAAAAGTTCAGTTTAGGGTTTAAAACCCTAATGCTGGCTGAATGGAAAAAAGTTCAGTTTAGGGTTTAAAACCCTAATGCTGACTAAAGGAAAAATTCAGTTTAGGGTTTAAAACCCTAATGCTGATTGCATGGAAAAACTCAGTTTAAGGTTTAAAACCCTAATGCTGGCTGAATGGAAAAAAGTTCAGTTTAGGGTTTAAAACTCTAATGCTGACTAAAGGAAAAATTCAGTTTAGGGTTTAAAACCCTAATGCTGATTGCATGGAAAAGCTCAGTTTAGGGTTTAAAACCCTAATGCTGGCTGAATGGAAAAAAATTCAGTTTAGGGTTTAAAACCCTAATGCTGACTAAAGGAAAAATTCAGTTTAGGGTTTAAAACCCTAATGCTGATTGCATGGAAAAGCTTAGTTTAGGGTTTAAAACCCTAATGCCGGCTGAATGGAAAAAAGTTCAGTTTAGGGTTTAAAACCCTAATGCTGACTAAAGGAAAAATTCAGTTTAGGGTTTAAAACCCTAATGCTGATTGCATGGAAAAGCTCAGTTTAGGGTTTAAAACCCTAATGCTGGCTGAATGGAAAAAATTCAGTTTAGGGTTTAAAACCCTAATGCTGACTAAAGGAAAAATTCAGTTTAGGGTTTAAAACCCTAATACTGATTGCATGGAAAAGCTCAGTTTAGGGTTTAAAACCCTAATGCTGGCTGAATGGAAAAAAGTTCAGTTTAGGGTTTAAAACCCTAATGCTGACTAAAGGAAAAATTCAGTTTAGGGTTAAAAACCCTAATGCTGATTGCATGGAAAAGCTCAGTTTAGGGTTTAAAACCCTAATGCTGGCTGAATGGAAAAAAGTTCAGTTTAGGGTTTAAAACCCTAATGCTGACTAAAGGAAAAATTCAGTTTAGGGTTTAAAACCCTAATGCTGATTGCATGGAAAAGCTCAGTTTAGGGTTTAAAACCCTAATGCTGGCTGAATGGAAAAGTTCAGTTTAAGGTTTAAAACTCTAATGCTGACTGCATGGAAAAGCTCAGTTTAGGGTTTAAAACCCTAATGCCGACTAGCTGGGGGCAAAATTCGAGAACAACAACTGACCTCTTTTTTGAATTTTCTTGTTTTAGTAAAAAAAACAAAAGAGAGTTTCGTGGAAACTTACCTTTCGAGTGAGTTCCTTATTGCCAAGATATTTCTTGTACCCATGTACCTCCTTCTTCGGGCGACACCTGCTTCTTGCACGGTTGTCTTGGATTATACCTGTTTCAACTTTTCACACAAAGAACAATTGTTAGTTTGGAAATGACGGTCGGTTCGGTGACCTTGGTCGTTCCCAGTTGCTTTGTTGCGTCCTCATTCCTGTTGCGAAATCCTGCCATTGATTTGATTCAAATGGCGAAACTCTTTGACTTCTCAGGCTTTGTATTTCCAGATTCTGTGATGATTTGCCTCGTAAGGCTCTTTTCTTTTTTTTTTTTTTTTTTGTGTCCCGTTTTGCTTGGAGGTTCTCAAAGGGGATTTTATTGGAGGTATTCTGTGGGGATTTGTACAAAAGGAAGCTCTGTGGGGGAATATTTACAAAGTGGATTCTTTGTGTGGATTTTTGTACAATGGGGCATGTTGGATATTTGTTTCAAAGCGGTTTTTCTAGGATTTGTTGGGGTAAGATCTTTGGGGAATTTTTACAAAGGGACTCGTTGGGGATGTGCTGGGGAGATTCCATTTTTTTTATATTGGGGAGACTCTATGGGAGATTGTACAAGGAGAGACTCTGTGGGGATTTGTACAGAGGGAGACTCTGTGGGGATTCGTCCGAAGGCGGACTTGCTGGGGGAGATTTCTCTCTTTCCTCTTTACTTTAAACACCATCAAACATCATGATTCATCAGGCTTGGGCAATCGTACCAACGAAATGAGGCATTTTCCTTCATGAAACGGAATTCCGTTCAACCAAACCTGCCACCTGTCCTTTCCGGTACATCTAGAACTTGGGCTTAAACATAAAAGAGATTCGAAGAAAAACAAAGAAAAGATAAAACGAATTTCAGAAAAGGAGTGCTCCCTTCGGGACGAGAAAGACTTATCTGAGGAAGATAATGCTAGCTTTAATGACATGACATGCTCTTTGGACTGGACGCCTGACCTTTCATAGACTTGCGTTTCCCTAAACTAGAACGGATCTGTGATTCCAAACCGGTGGAGCTTTGCCGAGACCTCCTTGGGGTGGAGTCATTCTTTTCGGCCAACAGCGCCCTTTGCGGGTTTTCGCCGGCTGACCTCTCTCATTTCTCTTCCTGTCATCGCTTGATAGCACTCTTTGTGAGTTTTTACTAAACAAGCTCTCTCATTTTGGTTTCTCTACTCCCGTCGCCTCGTGGTGCCCGAAGGTTTTCACCGACGAGACTCTCTCATTTTATCTCTCTCAATTCAGAGTGTGCCGGTCTCCATTTGTGACGCTTATTAGTTCCCCACCATCTTTGGTAATTGATTTGAAGGCTTGTGCTTGGTAAAGAGAGGTAGATAATACTAACTTCTCAACTGCTCGACGAGCCCCAGTTTCCATTTTAGGGCGAATGGGATTTTATTGTTGGTGTGACTGAACCTCAGGGAGAGGCTGCCTACGTATCCTTTCGGAATCAAGTCAAACGTAGTTCAGGCTCAATCAATTGTTGTTTTTTTTTCTTTTTTTTGTAAGCGGCTCAAAGGTTGGTAGAGAGAATTGGGTAGTGTTTGGGGAGTAGCGGGGAATAAATCCTTCGTCGTTTCAAATGCGTCAAGACTACTGGAGTATAATTCAGACGTAGTATCTCTTGACTGCATCCGCATTTACTGCTGTGTCGGGGTCGTTTCCTTCGATATCACCTAAATACAATGCTCCTCTCGGCAATATCTTCCTTATGATGTATGGGCCTTTCCAATTTGGAGCAAACTTCCCTTTTGCTTCCTCATGATGCGGCAGAATACGCCTCAGTACCAGCTGACCTACTTCGAAATTCCTGGGTCAGACTTTCTTGTTGTAAGCACGGGCCATTCTTCGTTGGTACAACTGTCCGTGACAAACCGCGGCCATTCGCTTTTCATCAATCAAAGTTAATTGCTCTAACCGAGTCTTGACCCACTCGCTGTCTTCGATTTCTTCTTCGACAATGGTTCGAAGCGAAGGAATTTCTACCTCTGCCGGTATTACAGCCTCGGTCCCATAAACCAGAAGATAAGGAGTCGCTCCTACTGATGTGCGTACCGTAGTGCGATACCCCAACAATGCAAATGGTAACTGCTCATGCCACTGTCGGGAACTTTGGATGGTTTTCCTCAAAATCTTCTTGATGTTTTTGTTTGCCGCTTCTACAGCGCCGTTGGCCTTTGGCCGATAAGGCGTAGAATTCCTATGCGTTATTTTGAATTGCTCGCATACATCTCCCATCAAGTGACTGTTCAAGTTTGCTGCGTTATCTGTAATGATAGTCGCAGGAATACCGAAACGACAAATAAGATTTGAGTGTACAAAGTCCACCACAGCTTTCTTAGTGACCGACTTGAGAGTGACAGCCTCTACCCATTTTGTGAAGTAGTCTATGACAACCAGTATAAACCTGTGTCCATTCGAAGCCTTTGATTCGATTGGTCCAATGACGTCCATGCCCCAGGCGACAAATGGCCAAGGCGCAGACATGGGATGCAGTTCTGTGGGAGGTGCATGAATCAGATCACCGTGCACCTGACACTGATGACACTTCCGAACGAAGCTAAAGCAATCCTTTTCCATGGTTATCCAGTAATAACCTGCTCGAAGGATTTTCTTTGCTAAGACATACCCGTTCATGTGAGGTCCGCACACACCTGCGTGTACTTCGTGCATGATCTTTCTTGCCTCCTCAATATCGACACATCTTAGAAGATTGAGGTCCGGGGTCCTCTTATACAACAATTCACCGCTCAGAAATAAACCACTTGCATGTCTCCTAATGGTCCTCTTTTGATCTCCAGTAGCGTGCTCGGGGTATTCTTGTGTCTTCAGGAACCTCTTGATGTCATGGTACCAAGGCTGCGTATTTGATCCCGCCTCGATTACATTGCAGTAACTGTGTCTTTCCTTGATTTGGATTTCCAAAGGATCGACGTGGGCATTGCCCGGGTAGGGTAGCATTGAAGCCAAAGTAGCAAGTGCATCTGCCAGTTCATTGTGACACCTCGGGATATACCTGAACTCTATTGATGTAAAGCACTTGCTGAGGTCCTCTACATGCTGTCGGTATGGGATAAGTTTGACATCCCGAGTTTCCCATTCACCTTGGACTTGTCGGATAATCAGGTCAGAATCTCCCATAATCAATAAGTCTTCGACATCCTGATCGATTGCCATATGCATGCCCATGATGCAGGCTTCATACTCAGCTGTATTATTCGTGCAAAAGAAACACAGTCTAGCTGTGGCGGGATAATGCTGACCAGAGGGCGAGATCAAAATTGCCCCAATTCCTACACCTTTGGCATTCACGGCTCCATCAAAGAACATCTTCCAAACATGAGCTTCCTCCGAGATTACTTCTACAGTATTTACCTCTTCATCTGGAAAGTAGGTATCCAATGGCTGGTATTCCTCATCGACCGGATTTTCGGCCAAATGATCTGCTAGCGCCTGGGCTTTCATTGCCGTGCGAGTGACATAGACTATGTCGAATTCCGTAAGCAAGATTTGCCATTTAGCCAGTCTCCCGGTAGGCATTGGTTTCTGAAATATATACTTCAAAGGATCCAACCTGCTTATGAGGAACGTAGTGTGGGCTTGGAGATAATGTCTCAGCTTTTGAGCAACCCATGTGAGAGCGCAGCATGTCCTTTCCAGCAGAGTGTATTTGGCCTCGTAGCCGGTGAATTTCTTGCTCAAGTAGTAGATTGCTTGCTCCTTCTTTCCGGTTACGTCGTGTTGCCCGAGGACGCAACCGAAAGAGTTCTCCAAGACTGTCAGATACAAGAAAAGTGGCCTTCCCGGTTCTGGAGGGACCAAGACCGGGGGATTCGAAAGGTATTCTTTGACTTTATCAAAGGCTTCTTGACACTCAGTTGTCCATTTAATCGCCGCATCTTTCCTTAACAGCTTGAATATGGGCTCACACGTGCTTGTCAGCTGGGCAATAAACCGACTGATGTAGTTCAACCTGCCCAACAGACTCATCACGTCTTTCTTTGTTCTCGGGGGAGGCAGATCTCTGATGGATTTTATCTTAGTTGGATCTAGCTCGATACCTCTCCTGCTTACGATGAAGCCCAAAAGTTTGCCCGACGGAACTCCGAAAGCGCATTTGGCTGGGTTTAGCTTCAAGTCATACTTCCTTAATCTCTCGAAGAATTTCCTCAAGTCTTGGATGTGATTATCCTGTGTCCTGGACTTGACTATCACGTCGTCCACGTACACCTCTATTTCCTGATGCATCATGTCATGGAAAATGGCAGTCATGGCCCTCATGTAAGTAGCCCCAGCATTCTTCAAACCAAATGGCATGACCCGGTAACAGTAGGTGCCCCAAGGCGTGGTGAAGGCAGTTTTCTCGGCGTCCTCTTCATCCATCAATACCTGATGATACCCAGCGTAACAATCTACGAAAGACTGTATCTCGTGTTTGGCGTAATTATCAACAAGGATGTGGATGTTGGGCAGCGGGAAATTATCTTTAGGACTTGCTCTGTTCAGATCTTGGTAATCTACACATACCCGAGTTTTCCCGTCCTTTTTTGGTACTGGAACCACATTCGCCAACCATGTTGTATATTGGACTACCCGAATCACTCCCGTTTTCAGTTGTTTGGTGATCTCCTCTTTAATCTTGTCACTGACCTCAGTTTTGAACTTTCATTGCTTTTGTTGAACTGGAGGACAATCAGGATGAATCGGCAATTTATGAACCACTAGATCAACACCTAGCCCCGGCATGTCATCATATGACCAAGCAAACACGTCTTTAAATTCAAAAAGAAGTTGAATTATCGCCTCTCGCGTTTTCTTGTCCGTGTGAATGCTTATCTTGGTCTCCCGGATTTCTTCCGGGGTTCCTAAATTTACCGGTTCAGTGTCATTCAGATTTGGCTTAGGTTTATTCTCGAAGTATTCCAACTCTCGGTTTATCTCCCTAAAAGCTTCTTCCGCATCATATTCTGGTTCTGGGTTCATTAATTCGCAGTTAAATAGCTCATTGTGATCTGGGCGTGAAGTCCGCAAGCATGTCATATTTAAAGCCGCATTATTATGACTGAAAAGAAAGATAAAAGGAAAAATAACAAAAATCAGAACAAAAGAAAGAATGGGAAAGCAATGATGATTTTTTTTTATTTTTCTTTGGAAAGTTGGAAGACAACAATGTTTACAACTTAGGAATTCAAAACAACAATTGAAAAGAAGAAAACGTTCAAGTTATGTCCTGGAGATAACTTGTGACACAGGAAAGGTGGCAGGACAGGTCTACCCGGACTTCCGTCTAGTCGGGAATGGCGTAGCCTCCCAGTTTTGAAGTTTGGCGTTCGGCCCCATGTACATCATCTCAGCAATGCTTGTGCCTTCACCTGGTTGAACCATGTGGACCTCGTAGAGCATCTTTCTCATTGCCCCACATATCTCCTCGATTTCCTCAGCTGTGAAGACCTCATCATCTTCTTCTTCAGCGTACCTTGGCCTGATGAAAGTTGCATATAAATCCGGCAGTGGTCGAGGTAACTTCCAACCCTCATTTTTCCTTTTCTTTGCCCACTCTTCGTCTGCTGGAGTAGGTTTGAAACCTAGTCCAAAAGGTTTCTTGGTGACTGGCAAGGTAATGGGTTCTGTTATTCCCTGAAGGGTTCGTCCAAGCCCCTTCCCTGGCCTAAATCCGTGCCGGATCATCTCTTTGGCCACCATAACCGAGGCGTTAGACAAGAAAGGCTGGGGGCAGGGTATTCCCTCTTCGTGCTGCTCTGCCAGTACAATCTCAAAAGCTTGATAGACCGTGTGTTCGCTCCCTTCTCTCGGTTCCAGATATGGAATGGATGGGTCCCGGTAAATAGCATGCTCATCTTCCCCATGGACCACGATTTCTCGATCTTCGTACTCGAACTTCACCATCTGGTGAAGAGTGGAAGGCACGGCTCCTGCCGCATGGATCCAAGGTCTGCCAAGGAGAAAATTGTAGGATGTATCCATGTCGAGCACCTGGAAGGTTACTTGAAATTCGACTGGTCCTATGACCAATAACAGGTCTATTTCTCCCATGGTATCTCTCTTGATGCCGTCGAAAGCCCTTACGCAGACATCGTTGGGTCGGATTCTTCCGGTCCCAATTTCCATTCTTTGTAGCGTGGAGAGCGGGCAAATGTCAACGCCTGAGCCTCCATCCAACATTACTCGCTTGACATAATAGTCTTCGCATTTAACTGTTAGATGCAAAGCCTTGTTGTGTGCCGCTCCTTCCGGGGGTAGATCGTTCTTGCTGAAAGAGATTTGGTTGACGACGAAGAATCTTTCTGTCATCCGCTCTAATTGCTCTACCGAGGTTTCAACTGGCACATATGCTTCATTCAGGGTCTTTAGTAAGATCTTTTGATGCTCGGTCGACCTCATTAACAATGACAGCATGGACACTTGCTCGGGGTACTTGCGCAGTTGATCTATCACTTCGTAATCTGGCATTTTCATTTGTTGGAAGAACACCTCCGCTTCTTCAACACTTACGGGCTTCTTTGGCGGGAAACGCCTTTGTGTGGCGTCGTTCAGTTCTTGGGTATTTGAATACCTTCCAACGAAAGTATTTTCTGGAAGTTCTCCCATGACCTCTTTGCCTTTGTACATTACCAATGTCTTTTGATAATTCCACGGCACTGTGGATGGGTTGGTCATTGGCTTTTGTGGCACGCGTCCGATAACCACTGGCTCATTCAGCCGAGGTGGTTGAATCGTCCCCCGGACCACATAGGCCCCTTTTGGCACGTACATAGGTTTTGTCTTTTTGATTCCGAAGTTCTGCGTCTTCTCAGCTCGACCTCGTGGTATGTAAAGAACTCCACCCTTTACCGGTACCACTTTCTTCTCCACCTTCTTCTCAGGCACTTTCTTTATAGCTTTGGCCTCCTCCCCTTTTTCTGGTTTCTGGTCTACTTCGGGCCTCTTCCCCGTGTCGACAATGGCAATTATGGCTTTCAGAGCGGGGTCGAACTCTTTGTCTTCACAAATCATTCCGATCAGCGGCCCATTATTGTGAGCAGGTAATGGATTGTTAGTTACATTCGGGATCTCCTCGTCCCTTAGCACTATTTTCCCTTGCTCTATCAAATTTTCGACCACTCTTTTCAACGACCAGCAGTCATTTGTATCATGTCCCTCGGCCCCTGAATGATAGGCGCATCTGACTCCAACTTTGTAAGAAGGTGACGTCGGGTTTTGTCTTGTTTGAGGGATTGGTTGCAAGAAACCCAACTGGACCAGCTTTGGGAACAAAGTTGAGTATGCCTCACCAATGGGCGTGAAAGTCCGCCTTCTGGGTGGCTCCTGAGGGCGGAAGTTGTTCTGCGGGGGTTGTGGATTATAGTGGTTGCGGTAAGGAGGCTGATTCCTGGGAGGTGGAGCTGGGCCTCAGTTGGCTTGTTGTGGTGGATGGGTATAAGGTTGGGCATTCATGACCATATAAGGTTGATGAGAATATGCCAAATTTGAATGGGGGTAGTAGTGTTGTGGGGTTCTTTCCGGAAAACGGGGCCTGGGATGACGGTACTCCCTTGCTTCCGAGGCTGCCATAGTCGTTTCTTCCTTCTTCTTCCCTCTTGTCATTCCTCCGGACCCGCTTTGGACGGCCTGGGCGGTCGCCCTTATGGCTGCTTGACTCAGAATCCTACCTGTTTTCAGACCATTTTCCACCATCTCTCCAATCTTGATCGCTTCCGCAAATGGCTTACCCATGGCTGACATCATGTTTTGGAAATAGTCAGATTCTTGAGCCTGGAGAAAGGTAGTGACCATTTCCACTTTATCCATGGGAGGCTTTACTCTTGACGCCTGTTCACGCCACTTAATAGCATATTCTCTGAAGCTTTCTGAAGGTTTCTTCTTTAAATTCGACAGAGAATTTCGGTCTGGCGCAATGTCGATGTTATACTGGAATTGTTTCACAAAATCTCTGGCGAGATCATCCCATATATGCCATTGGGACATTTCCTGGTCCATATACCATTCCGAGGCTATCCCTACTAGACTTTCCCCAAAATATGCCATTAGCAGTTCTTCTTTTCCGCCGGCTCCCCGCAATTGGTTGCAGTATTTCTTAAGATGTGCAATGGGGTCACCGTGACCATCGTATTTCTCGAACTTCGGGGTCTTGAAACCCGCTGGCAGGTGCACGTGAGGTAACATGCATAGGTCGGCGTAAGAGACGCTCTTCTGTCCGCTCAATCCTTGCATATTCTTCAAACTTTGTTCAAGGCTTCTCATTCTCTTGGCAATCTCATTTTGTTCTGCAATTCTGGGGTTCTGATCTTGCCCGGGTGCAAGCTCACACTGAGGCGGTAGAGGATTAGTGCTGGTAGCGAACCTAGTTGGTTCCATTGAGAACGATGGTGCTTGGAATGTAAAAGAGGATGAGTCAAAGCTTGGCTTGTACGTGGTAGGCTGTGCCGTAATCGGTCAAGGCGATGCAGTAAAGATGTTCATGCTTGCATCAGTGGATGACATTCGGGGATGAGGCTCAGAAGGCGATCCAGCAGAGAATGCTGAGGTGGCTGGGTACCCGAATGGGGTAGCAGGATAATTTATGGGGACATTAGAAGTCCCACTCGACCTGGAGAATAATTCAGGGAATCCAGGGACGACACTTGGCAGTTCTTTCCCATTACTCCAGTCGTCCAACATTTCCAACATGCGGAGCCGTAGGATTCTATTTTCCTCCGCAGTTGCGGATTCAGGTGTGAGGATGGCTGAGATCGAGCTTTCCTCGGAAACAGGGATTGTTTGCAACGGAATTTCTGAAGACATTTCCACACTTCCCTTTGACCTGGTGAAGTAAGCGTGAGTACTGCTTCTGGTCCTAACAACAGGTAGTTGAACACTTCTCCTTGACCTCGTGAAGTATGAGTGCGAGGCCAGACTTTCACCAAACCAACCGTCTTTTCAAAACCCTGGATACTCAACGACAAACGCATGGTTAATTTGCAGCAAATAACAGATAGTTAATCTCACGTTGGGCATGATGCACCTATACAGTTAAGTGGATTACTATATGTTTGCTACGAGAGCATGCGTCATTCCGGCATATTTCCTCTTTATTAGTTTTTCCCCCCTTTTTTTCTTTTTTTTTCTTTTTTCTTCTCTTTTTTTTTTCTTTTATGTTTTTTTTTGCAGTAAAAGAAATGTGGCCGGATCCGATGAGGATTGCCTACGTATCACGATGCCTACGTGAATCAGATCATTACGTAGTTCGAAAAACACAAATGAGCGTAAAAGAAGCAACCTCTTTATTGTTGAAATGGTTTATTACAAACTACATTTTGCAAAAGAAAAAGCAAACTTCGAAAATAAACCTAGACTCAAAATAGGCTAAAAATCACCCTGATGGGAAAAACAGGCAGAAGATGCTAAGATACAGATTTGACTTATGAGTGCATTATGGTATTGAAAATTGGTGTCCGCGGGGCATCGTTCGGCCTCGCCGCGGTCCTAGGCGTGATATCCCTCTCAAGTTGCTCCAGCTCATGCATAGTCTGCTTGACATAACCCATCACTGCCGAGAGGACGGTAATGCTGGACATGTTCTCACATCGTAGACATCGTCTGGTGATGGCATGGGCAATGACCTTGATCCTATCTCTGGTTTGCTTCTTCTCTACGAGTAGGCGTTTTATCTGATCGCTACATATCTTGAATACTTGAGTATCCTATATATGCTGATGCTTCAGTCGCCGTACTTCCAACTTCATCTGGGCTATTGAGTCGTACCAGTATCTGCTCTCAATTTGGAAATCCTTGGCCTGATTAGCTGCTTTGATCTCAAGTGCAGCCATCTTTCTCTTTATTTTAGCAACAGCTTTCTCGTGGTCGCCTTCCAATTGATTCAAATATCGGCGATGCTTATATGTTCTTGTATCCCACTGTGCCCTGAGCTCCGCTATGACGTTTTCAGATTTCTCCAAACCATCTTGCCATTCCCTGATTTCACTTTTTAACCTTTTTATCAGCTGCTCGTCTGATCGACGCCTTGGCTGTTTATCTGCATCCACACTTATCTGTTTGATCTGGGCTTTGAGCATTTCGTTTACCTGAATTAACCTGTTCCGCTCTCCCAGATTGGTAGCAGCTTGCACGTTGTGCTCATATTTCAAGCCTTCTACTTGTTGCTTTAACCTGCTGATTTCGGCGCAATAGCCTCTTTCCTTTGCTAACCAATCCCACTGCCTTTGCGATGATTCGGTGAAATTCCGGATGTGGGGTCTCTTAGCCGGCCTTTCATGCTCAAATTCCCTTCTATACCATGCAAGGTAACCTGGCGCTGTCTCTCCTTTGGCTCAATCCCGTATGCAAGTATCTGATTTCAAATATTGACACTCACTCCAGATTTGGCGAATCTTTGCTTCTGGGAATTGTCCGTTAGGACTTATCTCAATTGCTTGAGTGCTAAGATCTTCCTCATGAGGTACTGTCTGGCATCTTCCGAACTGTCTCAAAACTCGGCAGGGTGCGTAAGGTTGAATGCTCTTAAGCCCCATCAGTAAGAAATAAGTTTTAGCTGCCGACATATATAGGATCTCATCAACAGGCAACCATCCTAGCGTCCATTGTATTTGGCTGACAGTAAGAGCTTGAAAGAACGAGGTCCATGCCAGGACTCCTTTGGGCAAACTGATCTCTTTGGTTCTCGTGTAAGATTCTTCTATGCAAGTCTTTTCCGGGGAACCATGGCTCAAAATCTCGGAATGATGGGAGAGGTGCTCGGTCATCCATATCTGTAGGAGCAAGTTACAACCTTCGAAAAAATTTCCCCCAGCTTTACAAGCTGTAAGAGCTCGAAAGATGTCAGATACCACCATAGGCGCGAGAGTACTGTCACTTTGCGTAAGTAAAGTGCTGACAACCCCGGATATCTTCAAATCAATGTTTCCGTCTTTCCTTGGAAATACCAGAAGGCCCAGGAACATCATCATGAACGCTACCCGTCTGTGCTTGTCCCACTTCTGACGAACTCCTTTGCTGCACAGTTTGTTGATTGGATTATTGAATCCCCCCTCATGACCGTACCTATCATATATGAAGCATGGAGTACAAAATCCGGCTGCCAGATCCGGGTTGTGGACTGTTCTAGGTATCTTCAATGAATCTAGGAACCTATGTACCGTGACAACTCTTGGGGCGACCAAGTATTTTTTGCCTCAAGGGAAGTTCAGTATTCCCGATGTATCCGGCCATTTCTTCCAAAGTCGGGGTGAGTTCAAAATCAGAGAAATGGAAAACATTGTACACCGGGTCCCAATAGGTAACCAAAGCTCTTATGATATCTCCCCGAGGCTGGATTTCCAACAAACCCACAAGACCTTTCAGATATTTCTTGACCTCATTTTGTCCTTCAACACCTAGATCATTCCACCATAGCCGTAACTTGACAGGGATTTTGGTCATTATTGAAAAATGTTCATTTTGCATCGTGCTCATCCTGCACATTTATTAAGGTGATTTCAACAAAAATGACTTTGACTCAAAAATATTTTACAAAGGGGATCAAGTTTTGAACACGGCTTTTAAACACTTTGAGGACGAAGATTTTAAGGCTGTGTGGGTCAACTGGACAAAAATGCTAAGCAAGACCCAAAGGTGGCTGTTTATGCAAAGTCAGCCTTCCGGCGTCCCTTTTTCGGAAACATTCGGCTATTTATGACAAAACAGCATCACCTGACTTATTTATGACTCTTTTAAAAATTGACACATCTTCTTTTTTTTCTTTTTTTTTATTTATTTATTGATTTTGGCTATTTTAGCGAAATGGGGTTGAACCCGACGAGGGTTGCCTACGTATCTCACATCCGGTGAGAATCAAACCGGCGTAGTTCGGGAATATCGTAAATAGAAAAAATCAAATAAACCTAGAAATCAAGAATACGTATTTTATTATATTTTTTCTTTTGCAAAGAGATAAAGACTAAAGAAAATATTATTTTTTTTAGGAAATATTTGGACTATTAGTCTGAATTTATAAAAGGGGTACTACGAAAGAGACAACATTTTTTTTGAATTATGAATTTCCGTTTTATTTTTACTTTTAAATAAATACCTTCTCTTTTTTTTTGATTTTGGAAGGGATAAAAAAAAGAAAAATTTTTATATTTTTTTTTAATAACTCAAACTAAGAAGACAAATTTTGTTTTTATTCTCTCTCTTTCTTTTTTTTTAGAAAAATTCCGGCGAGGTTTTGACACTACTTGGACATTGGTTTTATTTTTCCAAAATAAGTAATTATCTCCATACGCTGCTATTTTTCTTTTTTAGAAATCGGTCGGCATGCGGAACCGAAGCAAATAAATGTGCAACACAGATAGGAATGCAGCATGATGGTCTTTTTATTTCAGGTTGCTAGTCCTAGACGGACCCAACCCCTGTGTTGAGTCCCCTAAGTCAAATGCAACATGATGCAAATAAGCATTTCTACTAGGGATCCGGCATGAAGTCAAGTTATTCTAGGTTCGTAACCTGGGTATTTGTTCTAGACTGTGTACCCGAGCGGACAACTCGAGTCGAGGAGGGGGCTACGTACCGGGGACCCGCGAGATCGTCCGGCTTTGTAACCTGTCCGACCTCTTTCTTATTTCAGGTATTGACACTAACAGAATAGGGAGTCTCGACCAGCGAGCTTCTCCCCGGAGGTAAGAAGAGAAGGGTTTCGGCACAGTTTATATACAGTTCAGATAATATCAAAGCGGTAAAAGACAACATTTAGCACGTTATGCAAAAACATGTAATAAAGATCAAATAATAAAGCCAAATATAACAATTATTCTAAGCTCGAATTCTTGAACCCTGAACCAGTGGTTCTGGGTTTCATCCCCAGCGGAGTCACCAGAGCTGTCACACCTCCTTTTTGCGCGCCCGCCCCGAAGGGTTAAATGCGCGAGGGGAGTTTTCCCAATTTAAGTGACAATATTCGAAATGGGATTATTTATTTAATTCAGAGTCGCCACTTGGGAAAGGTTTGGCTTTTGGTGTCCCAAGTCACCGGTTTATCTTGAATCCCAAATCGAGGAAATTTTCGACTTTTCCAAATGAAGTCTGCGAACCAGAAATTCTAAGTAAGGAATTCTGTTGACCCGAGGGAAGGTGTTAGGCACCCTCGAATCCCGTGGTTCTAGCACGGTCGCTTAAATTGTTATAATGGCTAAATATCTGATTTAAATACATGTTATGACTTACGTGCTTTTATTAAGTTTAAACCGCTTTTATTATTATCATTTATTTTTATAGAATTGCAACGTCGTGAAAATGTATCTCGAACTACGTCGCAATCAATGCACCCGTAATTGTTAAACACACTTCGACTCCGTTGAGATTTGGATTCGGGTCACATCAATGCGCACCCAAATTTAAGAATATAATTTAATCGAGCCGCGCCTAAAGAGTTTAACGCATTATTATTTTTGGAGAAGGCCATGAAATTTGCTAAACGGCCTGTCCCGAATTCTAAATATTTATTATGGTTAGTTATTGAGGGCCCCGCAATTTGCGTTCTTACTTGGCAAGGCTCGTCTCATTATTTTAGAAAAGGATATCCTGAAGCGACTACATTTCTATTACGTTTGTCTCTAAAAAAAAAATAAAAGAGAAAAAATACCAAACTTACTTGTTTAAGTAACTAACATACTAAATCTCTACTGTATATGACGAGTCCGAATTTTGCTTGATTGCCTAATTGATTGTTTATGAGGTGAGAATTATTTCATGCCTCGTCTTCAAGGAGTGAATAAGTTTTGTTAATTTGATAGGAGGGATTGCAAGCAACAGATAACTCATACTAAATTTACATTAAACAAACCTTAAGTTTGAACTTTATAATTAACTTATTTAGGCTTGATAAATGAAATCGGCTACTTATTAAGAAAAACTACTGTTAATTGGATTCGAGAATGCCTATTAGTTTTCCTCGAAAGTCATCGCATTATTCCGAAAAGATGAATCTATATTGAAGCCCATATCGAAGCTATGTAGAAACAAGTAGTCTAACAAAAGGGTTGGCGTACATTATTACCCTGTTAACGTAACGCTGCATGAGAATTAGTTTGGGGTACACTTATCTTGAAGTCACATGGAACCGAATATAGCAGATTCGATAGTTCAGAGATCTAGGCAAAAATACATACATATGCTTGCTATGATTCTATATTATGATGTCATAACTGAAACAAACTAACGGTTGTATGCATTAAAACACATCTGATCTAACAAGCCAATGCTATCTAATTGTTCATCTCAACTTAGACTGTATGTTAGTTTATACAGAGTATTTGCAGTTTCCAGTTAAATAAATACAGGTCAAACTAACATTCAACCTATTTTTGAACACAAGTATTATAAAGTAAACAGACATTCGTTTCTTTATTTCTGCTTCAACTTCAAACTTTCAACAACATATGGTTTCAGAAGTTGTGTACCTGGAAATGTTTGACAATTGAAGAAAAAGGGAAGTCAGCAGAGTAACAATGGCAACAAGTGCAGCAGCAGTAATAGCAGGTAACCAAAATCCCAGTGCAAGATACAGTTAGAGCCGATGGAAAAATGGCAAAAATGAAACAATTTCCCAGTAGTGTGGAATCAGAATTTAGGCAGAACAAATCCAGAAGTGAACTAAAGCTACCACCCAACCAGTAACCTTAATCAAGACTCAGAAGAAAACAATATGGGACAAGGAAATCCAGACCAATGAGAATCAAGACAGATGAAAATGCAGTCCCTTTTTCTGTGATATGCCTCTATCTATCTATTTCTGTCTGTGTGTGTATCTATTTCTCAGAACTTCAGCTCTCCTCCTTCTTAGTTATCTCCCTCTCTCTATCTTTTATCTCTCTCTTATCTCTGTCCTCTATCTGTCCCTGTCTGTCCTGTGTGTATTAATATGTATGTATTTCAGCTCTCTCCTCTCCAATCTATCCTCTCTCTGTTCTCTTATGTCTTTTATAAGCCTCCCATCACCCCTTTAACAGCATGTTTTACACAAATCAGAACATCCTCCCATGTGCTCCCTTATTTTCAGATTCCACTTACTAGTTAAATAAGATCACAAACCCATGATATTCCCTGGCAGACTTACTTTTAGGTAAGGTTTAATATTTTTGAACTAAAGCAGGGTAATGGGCAGCAGGATATTTCTGACAGCATGTGCTGTCAACTATTTTATTCAAAAGCCCTTATGCAGGGCACAGGCTGTGCACAAATGCACATGTGGTGCACAAATGCACATGTTGTGCACAAGTGCACATGCCCTCCAATTCAGAACTTAAACAAACATTCCTTTTACATTTCCGATTCAAATTAACAACTATAAGTAAACAAACTCAGTTCCTAATTGATTCAAACAAATGTGTCCAGAAGCAAATCGATTTGTTATTGTTCAGGCAGTTGAAACTAATTGACGACACATGTCGACTCGACTATATTAATCATAACATGCACAATCGTAGCCAAAAATCAGACATTTAACAGTATCGACACATGATTTGAATTGTACTGACCAAACAGAATTGTACTCGAGGAGTCAGTTAATCGGTTCAAATTTGAGATTCAGTTAATTGCACAACACATACATACATACGCATTATCAGAACAGGGACCTAATCAAACACGTAGGTTCAAACAAAGTGGACAGGACACAATTGATAAAACTCAAAACACAAATTTCACAAAACATGAACAGCCTTTAAAACAATCACATGGACTAAAACAAATAAAGAAAAGAAAGCAAAACTCACCTTAAACCCCGAAAAAATCAAAAGACCCTAGCTTGGACTCGAACAGACCTTTCTTAAGGCTGAACGGACTTTAATCGAGAAACACTTCGATTAAGGTCCATTAGACCTTAATCTCTTCGGCTTGGACACGATACGGACCAGTGACGAGGAACCTTAAGGTTCCAAGAATTAGATCCGGAATTCGTGCTTCCCTGGTCAGATTCGGACCAAACCAAGCATGGTTTGGTCACGAGGGGGGTCTGGGGACTATCTGGTGTGAAGCTGGGGTGCATCGGTGTGGGTCGAGTTTTTTGCTCGAATCTTCTTTTGAAGATTCGAGGACCTAGAGGATGATTCGAACTAAACGGACTACAGATCCATGTTCAGGGTGTCAAGGTGGTTTTAGGGTGTTAAGGTGAAGGTCATCGACGTTCATGCCGCCAGGATTAACGGCGAGGGATAAGGGGGCGGCTAGGGTTTCGTGGGGAAGGAGATGAAGACGGAGGCCGGGGTATTGGATAGGGGGGGCAGGGTATGGTTGGAAGATTATATATGGGATGTGTGGGTTGATCTCGGCCGTTGGATGAGGCAAGATGGAAGGCCCAGATCTTTCATCTGATGGGGAAACGGTGTCGTTTCATCCTAAAGGGGTTTGGGTCGGTCCGGGTGGAAACGGGTCGGGTTCCTCAGTGGGTTATGGGGAATTGATCTTGGCCGTTGATCAATTTGAGATCAACGGCCCAGATCAGACTGGATTAACACGGCGTCGTTTGGACGCTCTGGGTGTTAGCTGGTGTGGACCGGGTTTCACAGGGGTTTTGGGCTGAGTTTGTTTGGGCCAATTTGTTTAAAATTGGCCCAAGTCCGAAAAGATTTTTTTTTATTATTTTATTTTCTTCTTTATTTTAAAAACAAAACCTAAGTAAATCAAATTAAAATTAAATAAACACTTAATACAATTATTTGCACACACCTTAAAATATTTTAAAACAGGTAAAATCAAGCAAAAACAAAATCACGGACAAAGATGCCTATTTATGATTTTCTATTTAACAACCGGATTACGGTTCAAATTATGCATGACACATACATTTTTTGTATTTTGTTTTAATAAAATAAAATGGGCAAAAAATCATAAATAATTAACAAAGTGCCATGTAAAAATCCAAAAATTGTACAGCAGGACCAATTGTTATTATTTTTATTTCTTTTGGAGCGATTGTCGCGCGAAACAAAAATCACGTGCTCACAATCACCGATCAAGGAATAGAGAGTCAAGCTCTTCATCAAGATTTAGGAATGATCGAAACACCCATGAATCACGAGATGATGATAGAAACTTGAAGGCGAGATTTGGCGGTTACAATCTTCCGAGCTCATAGCTGTTTTGAGAAGCGTGGGTGACAAGGTACGGTGGCCAAAAGAGATGAGATCGAATCCAAACAGGCACAACCCTGATCATTGGTGTGAGTTTCATAATGATCACGGGCATAAAATAGCAGACTGTAGATTTTTACAAAGTGAAGTTGATCATTTATTAAAACAAAGGTATCTCACCGAGTTATTCAGTGAGAAAGGTAAGCAAGCTTACATGAAGAATAGGCAGGAACCTCCTAAACCACCTTCTCCCAAAAGGACCGTCAACGTTATAAGCGGGGGTGAAGACATCAATGGCGTAACGTACACTACAGCTAATTAAATTTCCAAAGTCACAATTACCCAAGTGAAACAGGTGCGACATGTATTAGAGGAAGACATCATTACATTTGATGATGATGATGCGGATGGCGTATTATCTCCTCATAATGATGCCCTGGTAATATATTTAATTGTACATGATACTAATGTAAAATGAGTTTTGATTGATCCAGGTAATTCCGTGAACATTATTTTGCTAAGAGTATTACGTGAGATGCAAGCTAAGGATAAATTAATACCAAAGACGCATACTTTATCTGGATTTGACAATTCTAGTGTTGTGGCGAAAGGAAAGGTAACACTCACCACATTTGCAGAAGGAGTTTTCAAAGATACAAAGTTTCAAGTAGTAGATATGGAGATGGATTACAATATGATCCTTGGGAGACCATGGATCCACGAAATGGATGCCGTTCCTTCAACCTTGCATCAAGTTATTAAATTTCCATCACCATGGGGAATATGTCAAATCCGTGAGGATCAACATACATCCAGGAGAATCAACTCTGTAGCAGATTCAAGTACGAAAAAAGAAGAAAAATAGCAATCACAGAAGATAGTTGAGGGCACCACAACACAAACCTCAACTGAACAAGGGCGGACAGATGTGGATTCAAGGCCTGATACCATTCAAGAACCAAAAGAAAACAAAAATATCAAAAAAACAATTGAAGAACTGGAGGCTGTGATGTTATTTGCACAATGGCCTGATAAGAAAGTTTACGTAGGGGCCAATCTAAGCCAGGGCATGAGAGGTAAGTTAATTGAATTTTTGAAAACTAAAGTGGACTGTTTTGCTTGGTCCCACTCTGACATGACAGGAATACCACTGGAGGTAATGACTCACAAATTGAATGAAGACCTAACGTACTCTCCTGTCAAACAAAAGAAAAGAAAGTAAGGAACTTTCAAGAATCAGGTGATTCAAGAAGAGGTTCAAAAATTGCTAAAGATTGGATCCATCCGAGAGGTAAAGTATCCTAATTGGTTAGCCAATACTGTTGTAGTTCCAAAGAAGAATAGTAAGTGCCGAGTTTGTGTGGATTACACAGACCTTAATAAAGATTGTCCTAAAGATTCTTTTCCACTACCACATATAGATCAGCTAATTGATGCTACTGCAGGGCATGAACTATTAAGTTTTTTAGATGCATATTTAGGGTATAATCTGATCAAAATGGATCCAGTAGATGAGGAAAAAATTTCATTCATAACAGACAAGGGGACTTACTGTTATAAAGTAATGCCTTTTGGTCTCAAAAATACTGGTGCAACATATCAAAGACTGGTTACTAAAATGTTTCAAGAACATCTGGGAAAAATCATGGAGGTTTATATAGATGATATGCTCGTTAAAACTCAGCATTCGAGAGATCATATATCACACTTGTCTGATACATTTCAGATCTTGCGCAAATTTAATATGAAATTAAATTTGGAGAAATGTGCATTTGGTGTCGCGTTAGGTAAGTTTTTGGGTTTTCTTGTTTCTAACCGTGGTATTGAAGTGAATCCCGCACAGATTAAGGCCATTGAAGAAATTCCTAATATTCTTTCAAGCAAAAAAGAAGTGCAGAAGTTGACATGAAGAATTGCAGCCTTGGGAAGATTCATTTCTAAATCATCAGAAAAGTGCTTTAAATTCTTTTCAGCTATTAAAAGCAAGATCACTTTGAATGGAACGAGGAATGTCAGTAGGCACTTAAAAATTTGAAGACATACTTATCAAATCCACAATTGCTCGCAAAACCAAAGGCTGGGGAAAGACTGTTCATCTACCTTGCTATTTCAGAAGTAGAGGTAAGTGCTGTTTTAGTCCGTGAGGACCAAGGTAAACAATCTCCGATCTATTATGTTAGCAAATCTTATTAGATGCGGAGACACGGTACCCTCAATTGGAAAAGCTTGCACTTGTATTACTCATGTCATCTAGAAAATTAAGGCCTTATTTTCAATGTCATCCTATTGCTGTAGTAACTGCTTGTCCATTATGCAATATATTACGTAAGCATGAATTGTGAGGTAGGTTAGCTAAATGGGCTATAGAATGAAGTGAATATGATATCACCTACCAACCTAGAATTGCTATAAAATCTCAAGTGTTAGCTGATTTCGTGGCTGATTTTAGCCAAGGGATGCAATTAGAAGCAGAAAAAGAGTTGCAGGTGTTCAACAGAGCTAACCCAGGAACTTGGACCTTGTTTACTGATGGTTAATCTGACGTAAATGATGCTGGTTTAGGGATTGTTTTGGTACCACCTACGGGTGAAACCATTCGACAAGCCATAAAATGTCATTCTATAACTAACAATGAGGCAGAGTATGAAGCTGTGATTGCATGTTTAGAACTGGCACGAGAACTTGGCATAAATCAGATTATAATCAAAGGCGATTCACAGCTCGTAGTTAATCAAATGCTGGGGACTTATACGGCCAGGGAAGCAAGGATGCAGCAATACTTAGAGAACGTACGAGATTTGATAAAATAATTTCAAACCTGGAAAGTAGCACAAATACCAAGGGATGAAATTCTTGAAGCCGACGCCCTAGCTAATCTTGCATCTGCGGCAGACGTGGCAAACAAGGAAAATGCTTCAGTTATTTATTTGTTTCATTCAGTTCTCGACCTCGATAAGAATGAGGTAAATTTTAATAACTTAACTTGGGATTGGAGGAACGAGATTGTTGCTTTTTTGCAGTATGGTACCGTCCCTGAAGATAAGAAAAAAGCTCATGCGCTTCAAAAAAAGGCTGCTCGGTATTGCTTAAAGCAAGGCAATCTTTACCAAAAAATGTTCGGTGGTCCCTTAGCAAGATGCCTCAGACCTTCTCAGACAGAATACGTAATGAGAGAAATACATGAGGGGCATTGTGGGAATCACGCAGGAGGAAGGTCATTGGTAAGAACCTTAATTAGGGTAGGTTATTATTGGCCCAAAATGGAAGAAGAAGCGGAAAGTTTCGTGGCCAAATATGATAAATGCCAAAGGTACGGTAATAATATGCATAGTCCCACAGAGTTATTACATCCAGTCATTGCACCGTGGCCATTTATGAAATGGGGAATGGATATCGTGGGTCCACTACCGCAAGCAAAAGGACAGGTAAAATTTTTGCTCGTACTCACTGATTATTTTACTAAATGGGTAGAGGCAGGAGCATTTAAACAGGTGCGAGAAAAGGAAGTTAAAGATTTCATTTGGCGGAATATCATATGCCGATTCAGTGTGCCAAAGGAGATCGTGTGTGATAATGGTCCTCAGTTTATAGGCACTCAAATCACATAATTCTTTCAAAGTTGGCAGATTAAAAGGATTACGTCTACACCTTATCATCCGGTAGGTAATGGGCAAGCTGAGTCAACAAACAAAGTCATTATCAACAATTTAAAGAAGCGTTTAGAGGAATCCAAAGGTAATTGGTCAGAAGTGTTACCTGGTGTTTTATGGGCATATCACACAACAACAAAAATAAGTATATGAGAAACACTATTTTCATTGGTTTATGGAGCTGAAACTTTAATTCCAGTTGAGATAGGAGAGCCGAGTACACGATTCACACAGGAGACAGAAGAATCTAATGACGAGGAAATGCGTGTAAATCTTGATTTACTTGAAGGAAGAAGAGAAGTTGCACTAATAAGAATGGAAACACAGAAGCAAGTCATAGAACGATACTACAACCGAAAAGCACGCCTCATATTCTTCAAAATTGGGGACTTCGTGCTCAAAAAGTTTTTTCAATCTACGAAGGCAGCTAACTCGGGGAAATTAAGTCCAACATGGGAAGGACCCTATAGAATTCATGATATTGCAGGTAAATGAGCATACGAGCTAGAAACAATGGATAGCAAGATACTACTTTCACATTGGAATGCTGTTCATCTGAAGAGATATTATTTCTGAAGAATACCCACGGTCAGGTATCCATATTTTAAAATATAATTTTTGAATTGTTAAAATTTTACTAACGATTTTAGATGATAGGCAAAACGCTAACCCGTACTAAATGATGAGTCACGATCTGCAAGGCACGTGGAATAAATTAAACTTCCTGGCCTAGGGTTACAATTATTCTGATAGAAATTCAAACGGGTAAAGTAGTCTTTATCTATAATCGTACCTCCGAGTCCCGTATGTTTTTCCTTTACAGGGAAAGGACCAAATGAGAGGAACAATAAAGTGCTCAAGGCTTCATACTTCAACGCTCAAACACTTGGGGGACTACATAATATACACGGGTATGTGTATAAGGAAGGCAAAAAAGATCAAGCACTGAAAAGTTCACTCATTGAATGAGTCAAGTGCAGAGCAAAGTTACGAGTTAAGGCCAAAGAAAAATCTTACCATAGTTAGGGTAAAGGCTATGTACTGAAACGGGTTATAGATAAAAACCTCGTGTTTATTTTTCTTTTTTAAATCTGGTACAAGAAAAACAGTTACGAGAAAGTTATAGATGTAATTCAAATACGTGTAAAGTGTTCAAAACTAGACAAAGTTCAAAAAAAAAACTTGTCAAAGTTATTTCAAAGAAACATGTGTATTCCTATTTCTTTTATCGTATGTTAACACCATTATGAAGTTGAGACGTCTTCTTCATTAAGTGTCGAAATAAAAGGGCCCTCTTTTATAAAATTCATGATTAATGTAAATATTCATGAAGTTAATAGAAACATTTTTGAAGAATAAAAATGCAAATTATTCTATAAGTCCTTAGAAATAAAGGCAAGAATAAACTAAACGAAAGTTCAAGATAGTAACGAGAAAATTCTTAATATTAAAAAGCTTAAGACTAAGTACGAACTTAGTCATAAAGTGCGAATTGTTTATACAAATTGCCCCATGAAAGGTCCGGGGACTTGAATTTCCAAAAGAAACCCTCAAATGGGACCAAGGGTTTTACCACAATTTTTCCTAAAAACAAAACAACACAAAGAAATTCAAATGACTTAAACCTATCACTAAGAAGATGTAGGAACTGAAGAAGGTGCATCAACAACAGCGGGCTCAACTTGGTTTACAGCAGCGGGCTCAACTGGGCTTGAAGGAGTTGGGATACCCATATCAACTTCAACATTCATGGAAGCTTTGGCCATGGGAGAAGGAAAATCTTGAGTTTGCTGAGCCTTCTCAATAGTTTCATTGATTTTAGCTAACTCTGATTCCAAGTTAAAAGTCTCTTGGCTAGCTTCAACTAGGGTATCACGACGAGAATTCAAAAACGCCCAACTCACTTCAATGGCAGATTTATCCTCAAGGATTTCATAATCCCTTTCCCTGTCAGCAATTTCATTCTTTAATTTCTCATTTTCAGCCAATGCAGAAGTTTAAGAAGCTTGAAGAGAGGCATGGAAACTTAGGCGCAAACCTTATCAGAAGAAGCTCGAAGGTCTTCTTGTGCTTGAGCCAAATTTTACATGAGCTCTCCAACATAAGCCTCTTTCTCACCCAAGAGAGCCTTCAACTCTCTAATCTCTTCACATGCCTTGGACATCTGCTCGGAGAAAGAGGTTTCGAGACGAGCCTTTTCTTTATCCGCTTGACTTGAGAAAGCCTTTTTAACTGCTAACTCTGAAGTCAAGGCCCGTACCTGCTGCTCCAAGGTACTCTTACTTTCTTTTAAGTACTCCACATCAATCTGAAGGCTTTCATACTGTTCCTTCCAATTGCACGCCTCTAATTGGGAATTATACACTAATTGCTCTAAGAGGGCAACCTTTTTTATCATCTCCGTGCCGATAAGATTGGCCTATAAAAAAAAGAAAAGGAAGGGAAATGAGAATCTTAAAGATAGAAAAATTTTAAAGCATAACAAAGGGAAAAAGAGAAGGGGAATACCTTTAAAGAAGCGTGCACAATATAATTCATCAAAGTCAAGGAGCTATGGCTTTCTAGTTTGGCTCTTTCAATTGGTCCAATTAAGGGCTTTAGCCATACATCTGCTTGACCTGATTTCCTTAAGAGATTGCCCTCAGCGGGGACTTCAATGATCACTTTCCTCATAGCACCACTCCTACTTGAGGAGCCAACTTCAGCACGGTGAATGATTGGGGGAGGAATTGTTGAAGGAAGAACAGTAGAAGTAGGAATAATAGAAGTAGTAAAGATAGTTTGGGGAGGAACAGAAATAGCCGAGATCGGCAAAGAAGGAGTCACAGACACGGGTGTAGAAAAAGAAGCCAGAGGTGCTTCATCCAAAACTGGGCCTAAGCCTTCACCACCAAACCCGCTGATAAAAAGCTGCTCAACAGAGTCATGAGCAGCAACAAGAGCAACATTATCATCAGGAATCACTATCGGGGCCTCAACAGACTCGGTAAGGGGAATAGAACGGCGGGGGGATGCTTCCTCTTCATCATCAGAAATGATGCGTCTTCGAGCCCGTGGCCTTGTTACCAAAGAGCCCCCGTCTTCCTCTTCCTCAGAATCCTGTTTATCAATGGCTTTTCTCTTCGATGAAGAATTCAAGATTATTTCTTGGGCCCTTTCCAAAGAGATACGAGAAGCCGCGACTGCCTCGGCAGTAACTCCTCGAATAGAAAATCATGATAGAAAGAAGGATTGATATTAGTTCAGAGAAATAAAAAATATATGTAAGATAAAATAAAATAAAAGCTCTTACCATGAGTTTTTACTTTCCAACCAAATCGTTGGGAAAGGGTCTTCCAAGGTCTACCATCCATTGGAGCAATCTTCAATAGCTTGTCTACCCAATCACGGAAATTAGGGACATCTTCCACAACTCCCATGGTTGCTGAAAAAGAAAAGCAAAATTAGAAGAAAAATCAATAAACTTTAAGAAAAAGGTACGAGAAAGTCAGAAGACTCACGTGCGAAATTCCACTTCTCAGGGAAGGTAACGTTCTCATCACCCACTAAACCAAGAGTGGGGGCAGCAACAAACCTGGCATACCAGCCACAGTCTTTATCATTTTCAAGGCTCACCAAAACTCTTTTGCTCCTGGCTACTAGTGTAAAAACACCATTGCGAAATAGTCTAGGAGAGTAAAAGTGGATCAGATGTGGAAAAGTAAAAGGCACACTGACTGTGTTAGTCAAATGCCTCAAACAAGCAACAACCCTCCATATTATTGGGCCAATTTGACCCATGCAAACATCAAAGAAATGAGAGAACTCAAGGATAACATGGTCAATAACTGGTTTAAATCCTAAAGTGAAAGGGTATGTATAAACAAAGGAAAATTCGGTTAAGTAGGAAGTAATTGTTTGATTCAGATTGGGAATGATAATAGGAAAATCATGACTCCAATGGCAGTCTCTACGAACTATAGAAATCAAACCTTCAGTAATTTGAGTGGGATAGATATCAACACGATCTAAAGAAGATACTTGGTTTCTAAGAGACTCTTTGTCATGATAAAAAGACAGTTCCGCAGGAACTATCTCTTCTACTGAAGGCTCACGAAGAGGTTCAGAAAGTTCTTTACCCCTAGAAGAAGATCTTTGTGAAAGAGAACCTCTAGTTCTAGAAGAAGGGCAAGAACTAGGTGAATGAATAGAAGAACCACATGTAGATCCTAAACTACGGAACCTACCTCCTCTTCTGCTCCTACTGGGGGCATTAGGGAAGGTATCAACAATGGGAACCTTTCTAGGGTTAGGGTTTGATGAAGACATGATGATACGATGAAGAAGCAAACAGAGATTTGAGAAAATTGGATGTTTAGAAAACTTTATGTGGTAAAGACAAATAAGGAAGTTATATTTATACTGATAAGCAACCGCCAAAGGAAAATGTGCAATGATGGAAGGACCATAATAATGATAACTGACGCTTCATGAATATTGAAGCCATGAAAAAGCCTTAAAAAGTGCTGCAAAACTACAAAACCAACGAAAAGGTGACACGTGTGAAGAACATTAAATGGAAGTGACAATTGAAGCATCGATTCTGTCATAGCATTAATGGAGACAAAAATCCTCATTTTAATGAAATCCACTTCCCAAATATTCAATCGATGAATAAATGGCAAGTGGGGGGACTATCTGTATTGGGAAAAATTGAGTTTACATATTAAAGTGGTGTGAAGATGACGTGTCATGACACATAGACTGGTCAAGGAGTTACAACTGGCAAAGAGGCACGAGTTGCAACAGATACGAGCAGAGGCAAAGGAAGAGGCACAAGCGGTTATCCAAAAGACATCGTACCTATTTAAGTCCAAGAATAAAAGGGAATGAATCTCACACTACATGGGAGTACAGATACAATATTTAATGAGCTTTAAATACTAAAAACGTTAGAGAATCTGTATTAAATATAATGATTATGTAACGTAGCATTTAATGTCTTTAATTGTCCATAATGGCCTTATTATGACAAAGGCAAAACGCATATCTCCAAAATAGCTATAAAAGGGAGAGAACCGATCAATTGTAGGGACACGAAATACTATCTAAATATACCGATTTACTTGCTTTTCTTCTGATTATCTTATTTCTAGCCAAATTACTTTCTTTCATATATTCTTTTGATTATCAGTAACCCGAGTTCTTCTGAATTAAAGCTTTAACCGAAATCCCATTTTTTAGTTAAACAGGGATACCGCCCATAGTCCCAAAATAAATACGCAGCTCAAACAAATGAAGATAACAATTATAATAAGAAAACCTACAATTTAGACTATGTACAAGTCAAGAAGGATCAGGATTCACTAAACATGTTGCAAGGAGTTCAAATAAGCAATTAAGGCACGTAGACATGCTATTCTAGGATGACAAGATAACTACACATGCTAGTATACTCAGATAAGATAAAAGCAGGCTATTACTCAGTAAACATCAGATTTTTCAACAAATAGGCCGTGTACGTACTCGTCACCTCGCGTACACCCGCTCACATATCATAACAATACCAAATCCTAAAGGGTTTATCTCCATACAAGGTTAGGAAAGCCACTTACCTCAAACCAAGCTTAAATCAATCCGTAACAATGCTTTTCCCACAAATATCCGACTTCAAATGGCCCAAATCTAGACAAAATCAATTACATATCATAAATATAACTATAAGAAACTAATCTAGTTAATGAAATCAAAGCTAAAGTAAGAAATTATGAAATCGCCCTAAAAAGTCTCCCCGGGCCCATATCCAGAATCGGGTAAAAGTTACAAAATATGAACACTCGTTCACTCACGAGTTCACTCGTACCAAAATTATCCAAATCCGAAGTCAAAAGCTCAATCAAAACCCAAAATCTTAGTTGAAGAACTTCTTCTCATTTTTCAACCCAAATCCAAAATTAAATGATGAAATCAACCATAGATTAGTGGAATATAACCATAAAGGAGTTAAGAATCGTTACCCAAAAGCTTTCTCTGAAAAATCCCTTAATTAATCGCCCAATTCGAGCTCCAAAACTCAAGTTTTTGATAAAATGGCAAAACCTTCGTTTTTGAGATATAAATCTGCTGCCCAGGTCTTCCTTCTTCGCAAACGCGGAAGATCCCTTGCGTTTTCAAAGAGAAACTTACTTTTTTCCCAGAATTCCTTCAACGTGAATGCGATGCACTTGACACAAAAGTGAAGGTATCAACCCTCAACCCTACGCGAACACGGACCAACATCGCGAACGCGTAGGCAAAAGGGCCTGGGGACCCAGCTGGCCAATTCCTCTACGCGAACGCGGGACCTCCTTCGCGAACGCATAGAACAAATACCCCTATGATTCACTAACACAATCTCACATGTCACCAATTCCCCTTCGCGAACGCGTCTCCCTTCGCGAACGCGAAGAAGGAAACTAGAATTGAAGAACACCTGAAATCTGCAATTTTTCTAAGTCCAAAAATGATCCGTTAAGCATCCGAAGCTCACCAGAGGCCCCCTGGACCTCAACCAAACATACCAACAAGTCCTAAAACACCATACGAACTTAGTCGAGCCCTCAAATCACATCAAATAACGTTAAAAACATGAATCACCCTCCGATTTAAACTTAATGAACTTGAAACTTGAAATATTTACAACCGATGTCGAAACCAATCAAACCACGTCCGATTGACCTCAACTTTTGCACACAAGTCATGTTCCACATTGTGGACCTACTCCAACTTCTGGAATTCAAATCTGACGCCAATATCAAAAGGTCCGCTACCGGGTAAAATCTCCAAAAATTTGACGTTCGCCATTTCAAGCCTAAATAAGCTACACACCCCCAAAACACTATTCGAACATTCCCCTAAGTCCAAAATCACCGAATAGAGCTAACAAAACTGACGAAACTCCATTCCGGAGTCGTCTTCATACAGTTTCGACTATAGTCAAAATTCTAAGGCTTAAGCTTCCGTTTAGGGGCTAAGTGTCCCAAAACACTCCAAACACCCAAACAAAACCTCACGACAAGTCACATAAGCTGAAACGGATATGGGGAAAGTAGTAAATAGGGAATCGAGGCTATAACTCTCAAAATGACCAGCCAAGTCGTTGCATAAAATCAGCCTATGTGGAAGATGTAGAACAGTATCAGAATAGATTTAATGTTACGTGTATTTAATGTTTCAAGAGCAATAATGGGATGATAATAACAAGCATTAAGTAATAATAAATGGTAATAAATGTAAATAAGGAGAACGATTCAGCCAATATTGAATGAGGTGGATGATTCCCTTTTATGACAATAATGAATGACAAATAAGTATGAGAATATTAAAGGCTTTCTTGGATCTGATGGGAAAAGAATAGAATAATCAACCAAACGAATCTCTTTATAAAGGTGGTGTTTATATTTATCTAGAGAGTCTGCTTTTCAAGAGAGTTCTTATCAGAATTAATAATACATACCTTTCACCTTATCTCTTTTTCTATTATATGGGACATACCCCTAAACAACCCTAAAAGTACAAGTATAGAGAATATTCAATGGAATATGTTCCTAAATATCCTATTACAAAACTAACCGTTACTATTGCTCTTGACGCTTGACCTCAACTGGGATCGACTGCTCGGCGGTAAGTTCCATTAGTCATTGGTCGACCTCAGCGAAATTACTTATAATAATAGCTCTTCGTGCTGATTATCCTTAGTCAGATTTTGACCCATACAGTTAGTCCTTCTGCTTATCGAGGTCGTCTCTCGGACGACCTCGGTGGGCGAACTTCGCTAGTCACAATTGAGAGATTCAGGTGGGTAGGTCGAGTAGTAATGATCACGACCGAGATGATAACGTGGTGCTTTGTGAGCCATAACTTACCATTACGACGGTTCAGAATGACGTCATGACATCTTGCGTCATTATTACTCATTTTCCTGATGCGTTACATTATTTCCCGCGCCTCTACCATTTCAATATTTGTATTCTCGATTAAGGTGCCTGGATTTCTTATAAATAGGGACAAAAAATTCTCTATTTGATCCTTTGTGTTTTCAAGCATGCGAACCTCTACATCTTTCTTTATTCTTCCAAGTGTTCTTGCTTTCGTCGTTTCCATCTTTACATCCCTGTTTTTCTTGGTTTCAGCAACTTCTGCTACTCATACCTCCTTTTTACTTGCATTTTCCTCTTATATAAGCAACAAAAGATGGCTAATGCATCTTATTTTTCCAGGAGGATATCTGATCCGGTTCCACTAGTAGTGAGCATGCCCCTCATGACGATAGGGCTGCATTATTGCATAGGATGAGATCTTCCCTACGATGGAGGAAATAATTCTCCATAGGGAGAAATCAAGGTCTGATTTCTCGAAGTTGCTAGAGGATGACCCCGAAATTTCGGAGTTGTTGATGATATAGGCGGCTCTCAACAAATTTAGGGCCAGATTCAAGATTCCTGCCCATATAGACCTAATCCCCGCTGGGCATGACGCGGTGGAAATACACCGCCCAGGGTACTGCGCCTTCTATGCGTACCCCTTCCATATGAGCTATTCTTTTCCTATTCTTCCACTAGTCAAAGAATTCTGCCTCTATTACCGTATGTGCCTGGACCAACTTTCCCCCTACATCTACAAGCTCATCTGCATGGTCTCAAAATTTGCGGAATTAGCCGACGTCCAGGTGACACTCCCCCACCTGATGCATCTTTTCGCCCCAAACTTTCACAGGGGAACGATGTTACACCTCCGCCACCGAGGCAGCAAATTACTAGTGGTAAAAATGGATGATAAGGCTAACTGCCAGTTCTAGCTCAATTACTTCTATGTTAGAACCGAAGACATTGTGATTAATGCAAGCGGGTTCCCTGAGCTTTTGAACTATGCCCATAAGTACGTTTCCTTTTCCCTTCATTGTACTTCTTGATGGTCGACTCTTCATATATTGACTTTTTTCTTTATGCAGCCGAGGTCAAACCCCCTCATTTGATTGATGACATTCATGACTGGGTTAGTCATATCCTTCCTCATATGGTGGGTATCCGTGAGTGGTCGGCCTTCCGCGAGAAGTTCGGACCTAAGCCACCTGGTAAGTCTGCTTACCTCAGGTCTTTGTTGTCGTCTTTTTGGTCGTGTCTTTGCGGGTGCTAATTTTGTTTCTTTGTTTTGTCATCAGCACAGAGAGGTTCGAGGAGGTCAAGTGTTCCTACTCTCGCGTTCCGTCAAGTAACTGTTGTGAAGGGATCTACCTCAACTATGAATGCAGCTGGGTCTATCCGGTTATCTGCCTCAGCTCGGCCTTTGGCCTCAGCTAGACCAACCCGACCAGCGGCAGCTCCAATATCTGAGAATCTGCCTCTTAATGTGCTGCATTTAATTGACGAGTCATCCAAAAGTGATGAGGACTAGGTTTTGCTCAAGAGGAGCGCAGTGGATATTAGTGACCGAACATTTAGAGTGATGGACTCTACGAGGAGTGACCATGAGCCAGCCGTGGCTGCGTGAGATGGCGATGATCGCTTCAAACTTCACACTACTAAAAAGTAGGAAGAGAGGGTCGCAATAGCTTTTACCCGATATGAGGGTCGAGATCGATTTCCATAGGGAGCTAGGAATAAAGTTCAGTATATATCTAGACTAGAAGTGTGTATTTGTTCCAAATGTCACTTCCATACATTTTTGGGTTTTTAGATTATAAACTACTATTACTTGTGAGCACGTGTTTTTTGTTTTCGCGACATTCACTCCAAAAAAAACAAAAATAATAGCAATTGGTCTTGTTGTACAATTTTTGGATTTTTACGTGGCATTTCGTTAATTATTTGTGATTCTGTTCATTTTTATTTTTATCAAACAAAATACAAAAAATGTGTGTGTCATGTGTAGTTGAACCATAGTCCGGTTATCAAAAGGAAAATCACGAAATATGCATGTTTTGTCCTATTTGTCGCCTTGGTGATTTTACCTATTTTTTATATATTTTTTGATGTGTGTGTAAATAACTGTATTAAGTGTTTAATTAATGGAGTTTAATTTTGTTTAATTAGGTTTTGTTTTAAAATAAAAAATAAAAGAAAAAGAGTGCAAAATTGGCCTGAAATCAAGTTTGGGCCTGTTCCCATTTAAAATCTGAGGCCTAAATCGAGCCCAAAACGTGTGCTTGCTCCGGTCCAGACCAGCTGGCCTCAGGAGCGTCCAAACGACGTAGTTTTGATCTGGTCTGATCTGGGCCGTTGATCTCAGAATGATCAACGGCCAAGATCACACTCCCCATACCCACGAACAAACCCGACCCGTTCAACCCCGGACCAACCCAACCCCTCGCACTTGAACGACACCGTTTCCCACTAGTTGAAAGATCCTGGCCCTTCATCTCGCCTCATCCGACGACCAAGATCTATTCACCCACTAACTATATAAGCCTATAACCATACCCCACGCCCCATCCAAACACCCCCCTACCTTTCATCGTCCTCACCACATACCCTTTAGAACCCTAGCCGCCCCCTTTCCCCTCACCATTAATCCCGGCGGCATGGACGCCGGTGACCCCCACCTTAACACCCTAGGACCGCCTCACCACCCCGAACATAGATATGTTGTCCTTTGGTCTCGAATCCCCTCCCACCTTCTCGAATCTTCATTTGAAGGTTCGAGTCGGACCTCGACTTACCCCGATCTACCCCAGTTTCACACCAGACAGTCCCAGACCTCCCTCGTGACCAAACTATGCTTGGTTTGGTCCGAATCTAACCAGGGAAACTTAGATCCCAAATCTACCCTTAGGAACCCTAGAAGTCCTGATGCCTGGTCTGTGGCCGTTTGAACTAAATGATTAGGGTATAATGGACCTTAATCGAAGTGTTCTCAATAGAGAACACTTCGATTAAAGTCCATTCAGCCCCAAGAAAGATCGATTCAAATTCGAACTAGGGTTTGTTGATTTTTCAAGATTTCAGGTATTTGTGTTTTCCTTTTTATCAGTTCATGAGTTTTGCTGTAGTTAAACGTTTGTTTATTGCCCCAAAATGTTTAGTTGATTTTATTTTTGAATTGTTTGTCGACTGTGTCCTGTCCGCCTTGCCTGAACCTCTGTGTTTGATCGAGTCTTTCTTCTATTCACTGATAATGTGTATATGTGTATGAGCTGTGCAATCAATTGAACTTTAAATTTGACTGATTAATTGATTCCCAGTACAATTTTAGCTTAGTCAGTACAATTCGAATCATATGTTTGATACTGTTAGATGTCTGATCATGGTTTTCGATTGTACATGTTATAATTAGTATAGTCGATTCGATACGTATCGTTGAATAACTTCAGCTGTTTGAATAATAACAATTTGATCTGTTTCTGTTAAGCATTGTCTGAATCAATTAGGAATTGAGTTTAACTACTTATAATTTGTGTATTTGAATCAGAAATTTGAGGATTTGTTTTGTTTAGTTGCAGTCTGAAATGGGGCATGTGCATTTGTGCACAACATATGCATTAAGGCCTTTTTAAAATTTAAAATAGTTTGACAGCATATGCTGTCAGGTTATATTCCTGCTGCCCATGTCTACTTTTAGTTTAATAAAAGGATAAGGGGGGACTGTCAGGGAATATGATGGGGGGTTCCTAATTTTAAATGTTTGAGTGGGAAAAACAGGTGAAAAGGAATAGGTTCTGAGTTGTTTAAACAGGCTGTGAAAGCTGATGTTAGGCTATAAAAGGGAGAAGAACTTCCATTAGTTAGGGGAATTTTTTTTTTTGAAAAGGAACTCAGACAGATTTTGAGACTGGAAATTGACACTGGATTTTAAAAGGAGAGGAAAACATCTTTGAGGAGAAAAATAGAGAGGCATATACAGATATACATTGAGAGAGGCATAAAACAAAAAATACAGAAGCTTTTCTTCTCATTGCTGTCTTGATTTTACTGATTTCGATTTGCTTGATCAATACTGATTTCTTCCAAGTCTCGACAAAGTTTACTGGTTGTGGTTCGCATTGGTTTTTTTCCTGGATTTGGTCTGTCTTGGACTTCTATTTCTACTGCTGTTTGCTGCTGTCATTTTGCCATTTTTCCATCGGCCATAGCTGTATCTTGCACTAGGACTTGTTCTTGTTTGTTACCTGCTGTTACTGCTGCTGTTTGGTATTGCTCCTATTGCTACTGACTTCCCTGCTTCTTCTATTATATTCAACATCCAGGTACACACTAGAACTCCGCATTGATGTAACAATGAAAGCATGAAATAAAAGATACGCGAGAGTTTAATCGTTCGTTGCTGCATTTACAGTTTTATAAACGTTATTAGATTTGTGTAACCTGTTTAGTTTGCAACTCAATGAAGAACACATAGGGTAGCCTGTACTTAATTGAAGATTAGTGTGCTTAAAATTGTGATTTCAGTTATCTAGTTGGTTGTATGATAAAGAATGCGTGAGTGGTTGACATACAGATAATTAGATTTCCTTTCAGCTATATTTTGTATATATAGGGCAGAATGTTTTAACCCTGCAGAATACAATGTAGTTTTAATCTTTTGAGTTCTAACTTTATCGGATCTCGTTAGGCAGTTTACATGACCACGTTTAAACCCTATTAGTAGCAGTTTCCGATAGTCAATTCTACTGACTTAGTTTAAATAAATTAGTTTAAATTCAGGATTGAAGAACATTTTAACGTAGGTTTTGGCAGTTTTATTAATCTTGTATACTAATATCCTCTAGCGAATTAAAAGCATGTTCATCCATGAAATAAGGCACGAAACAATTCACGTCTCATAAACAACTAATCAGATAATCAAATAAGAATCCGAAGTTGGTCAAGCATGTAATTTAATTAGCGTGTACTTTTCCTTCTTTCATTTTTCTCAAAGATAAACACAAAAAAAAATAGAAAAAATGTAGTCGCCATTAGGTTTATCCTTTCATAAAATGAGACGAGCCTCGCCAAATAAAAATGTAAATTGCGGGGCCCTCAATAATTAACCATAATAAATACTTAGAATTCGGGATGGACTGTTTAGTGAATTTCACTGCCTTCCCCAAAGATAATAACGCGTTAGACTCTTTAGGCGCGACTCAATTGAAATTTACATTCTTAATTTCGGGTGCGCATTCATGTGACCCAAATTCAAATCTCAACGGAGTCGAAATGTGTTAACAACCACGGGTGCATTGATTGTGACGTGGTTCGAGATGCATTTTTACGACGTTGCAATTCTATAAAAATAAATAATAATAATAAAAGCGGTCTAAACTTCATAAAGCACGTAAGTCACAACATGTATTTAAATCAGATATTTGGCCATTATAACAATTTAAGCGACCGTGGTAGAACCACAGGATTCGAGGGTGCCTAACACCTTCCCTCAGGTCAACAGAATTCCTTACTTAGAATTTCTGGTTCTGAGACTTCATTTGGAAAAGTCGAAAATTTCCTCGATTTGGGATTCAAGATAAACCGGTGACTTGGGACACCAAAAGCCAAACCTTTCCCAAGTGGCGACTCTGAATTAAATAAATAATCCCATTTCGAATATTGTCACTTAAATTTGAAAAACTCCCCTCGCGCATTTAACCCTTCGGGGCGAGCGCACAAAAAGGAGGTGTTGAAGGGGATTTAACCCAGAACCTCCGGTTCAGGGTTCAAGAATTCGAGCTTAGAATAATTGTTATATTTGGCTTTATTATCTGATATTATTACATGTTTTGACATAACGTGCTGAATGTTGTTTTTTACTGCTTTGATATTATCTGAGCTGTATATAAACTGTGCCGAAACCTTTCTCTTCTTACCTACGGGGAGAAGCTCGCTGGTCGAGACTCCCTATTCTGTTAGTGTCAATACCTGAAATAAGAAAGAGGCCGGACAAGTTACAAAGCCAGACGATCTCGCGGGTCCCCGGTACGTAGCCCCCTCCTCGACTCGAGTTGTCCGCTCGGGTACACAGTCTAGAACATATACCCAGGTTATAAACCTAGTATAACGAAACCTCATGCCGGATCCCTAGTAGGAACGTTTATTTTCATCATGTTGCATTTGACATAGGGAACTCAACACAGGGGTTGGGTCCGTCTAGGACAGGCAACCTGAAATAAAAAGACCATCCTGCTGCATCCCGTTTGTTTTGCGCATTTATTTGCTTCGGACCTGCATGTTGACCGGTTTCTAAAAAAAGGAAAAAATAGCAGCATAGGGAGATAATTACTTATTTTGGAAAAATAAAACCAATGTCCAAGTAGTGTCAAAACCTCGCTGGAATTTTTTCTAAAAAAAAAACCAAAAAGAATAAAAACAAAATTTGTCTTCTAGTTTGATTTATTAAAAAAAAACATATAAAAAAAATAATAAAATTTTTTAATCACTTTCAAAATAAAAAAAAAAGAAAGAATTAATTTAAGAGTAAAAAGAAAAAAAATGGAAAATTCATAATTCAAAAAATGTGTTGTTTCCTTTGTAGTATCTCTTTTATAAGTTCAGACTAATAACCCAGGTACTTCCTTAAAAGATTTTCGAAATTTCAAAAAAAATGAAAAGAAGTTAAAATTCATAGAAAAATATTTTTTTTAGTCATCATCTCTTTTCAAAAATAATAAAAAAACATATATAAAAAAAATCTAAATAAAAAAAAATATTTTCTCCTTTTCTTTGTAAGTAGTTTATTCAGAAAAAAAGGGGTTAGTTTATTACCTCTACGCCCGTCGACCGAACTACGCCGGTTTGATTTCTCACACGGTGTGAGATACGTAGGCAACTCTCATCGGGTCCAACCTCCCATTTTGCAAAAAAAAAATCTCTTAAAAAAAAAGATCTAGATAATTTTTAATTTTTGAGTCTAATAAAGGTTTTTTTAATAATCACCCTAAATAAATGTGCAGGATGAGCACAATGCAAAATGAACACTTTTCGATAATGACTAAAATCCCTGTCAAGTTGCGGCTATGGTGGAATGATCTAGGTGTTGAAGGACAAGATGAAGTCAAGAAATATCTGAAAGGTCTCGTGGGTTTATTGGAAATCCAGCCTCGGGGAGATATCATAAGAGCTTTGGTTACCTACTGGGACCCGACACACAATGTTTTCCACTTCTCCGATTTTGAACTCACCCCGACTCTGGAAGAAATGGCTGGGTACATCGGAAATGCTGAACTTCCTTTAAGGCAAAAATACCTGGTCGCCCCAAGAGCTGTCACGGTACATCGATTCCTGGACTCACTGAAAATACCTAGGACGGTCTGCAATTCAGATTTGGCCGCCGATTTTTGTAATCCATGCTTTATATACGACAGGTATGGTCATATAGGAGGATTCAACAATCAGATTAACAAGCTATGCAGCAAAGGTAGTCGTCAGAAGTGGGACAAGCACAAACGGGTGGCTTTCATGATAACATTCTTAGGCCTCCTAGTATTTCCAAGGAAAGATGGGAATATTGATCTGAAAATATCCGGGGTAGTCAACACTTTGCTCACTCAAAACGATAGCACTCTCGCGCCTATGGTTGTATCTGATATTTTTCGAGCTCTCACAGCTTGCAAAGCCGGGGGGAATTTCTTCGAAGGTTGTAACTTGCTGCTACAAATGTGGATGACTGAACATCTCTGCCATCGCTCCGAGCTCTTGAGCCATGGTTCTTCAGAGAAAACTTGCATAGAAGAATTTTACACAAGAACCAAAGGGATCAGTCTGCCCAAAGGAGTTATGGCATGGACCTCATTCTTTCAAGCTCTTACTGCCAGCCAAATACAGTGGACACTGGGATGGCTGCCTGTTGATGAGGTCATATATATGCCAGCAACTGAAACTCATTTCCTGCTGATGGGACTTAAGAGCATTCAACCTTACGCGCCCTGCCGAGTTTTGAGACAGTTCGGAAGATACCAGATGATACCATACGAGGAGGATCTTAGCGCTTAAGCGATTGAGATAAGTCCTAACGGACAATTTCCGGAAGCAAAAATCCACCAGATCTGGAATGAATGTCAATATTTGAAAGCAGATACTTGTGTGCGAGATCAGACCAAAAGTGAGACAGTACCAGGCTACCTGGCATGGTACAAAAGAGAACTCGAACATGAAAGGCCGGCTAAAAGACCCCACATCCTGAATTTCGCCGAGTCGTCGCGAAAGCAGTGGGATTGGTTGGCAAAAGAAAGAGGCTATTGTACCGAAATAAGCCGGTTGAAGCAACAAGTGGAAATCCTGAAATATGAGCACAACGTGCAAGTTGCTACCGATATGGGAGAGCAGAACAGGTTGACTCAGGAAAACGAGATGCTCAGGGTCCAGATCAAACAGATGAGGACGGATGCTGATAAACAGCCAAGGAGTCGATCAGACGAGCAATTGATAAAAAGGTTGAAAAGTGAGGTCAGGGAATGGCGAGATGGCTTAGAGAAGTCCGAAAACATCATAGCGGAGCTCAGAGCACAGTGGGATACAAAAGCAGATAAGCATCGCCGATACTTGAATCAATTAAAAGGCGACCACGAGAAAACTGTTGCCAAAATAAAAAGAGAGATGGCTATACTTGAGGTCAAAGCAGTTAATCAGGCCAAGGATTTCCAAATTGAGAGCAGATACTGGTACGACTTGTTAGCCCAGATGAAGTTAGAAGTACGACGACTGAAGAATCAGCATATACAGGATTCTCAGGTATTCAAGATGTGTAGCGATCAGATAAAATGCCTACTCATAGAGAAGAAGCAAACCAGAGATAGGATCAAGGCCATTGCCTATGCCATCACCAGACGATGTCTACGATGTGAGAACATGACCAGCATTACCGTCCTCTCGGCAGTGATGGGTTATGTCAAGCAGACTATGCATGAGCTGGAGCACCTTGAGAGGGATCTCACACCTAGGACCGCGGCGAGGCCGAACGATGCCTCGCGGGCACCAATTTTCAAAACCATAATGTACTCATAAGTCGAGTCTGTATCTTAGCATCTTCTACCTGTTTTTCCCATCAGGGTGGTTTTAGTCTAGAGTCTAGGTTTATTTTCAAAGTTTGCTCTTTCTTTTGCAAAATGTAGTTTGTATTAGACAGTTTCAACAATAAAAGGTGTGCCTCTTTTACGCTCATTTGTGTTTTGAACTACGTAATGATCTGATTCACGTGGCATCGTGATACGTAGGCAATCCTCATCGGATCCGGTCGCGGTTTAACCAAAGAGAAAAATTGAAAAAAAGAAAAAAAAGAAAAAGGGAAAATAATAAAAGGAAAGCCTAAAAGAATGCC
Source organism: Nicotiana tabacum (assembly GCF_000715075.1). Lineage (NCBI taxonomy): Eukaryota > Viridiplantae > Streptophyta > Magnoliopsida > Solanales > Solanaceae > Nicotiana > Nicotiana tabacum. The sequence continues at coordinate 20,755,924 of NC_134089.1, read as the reverse complement.
GGAATGACACATGCTTTCATCGCAAACATGTAGGAATCCATTTAACTGTATAGGTGCATCATGCCCCAACGTGAGATTGCCTATCTGTTATTTGATTCGAATTAACCATTCGTTTGTCGTTGAGTTCCTTCCAGGTTTTTGGAAAGGTGGTTGGTTTGGTGAAAGTCTGGCCTCACACTCATATTTCACGAGATCGAAAGGGAGTGTTCAATTACCTATTGTTAAGATAGGGGGCAGTGCTCACACTTACTTTACAAGGTCAAAAGGAAGTATAGAAATGTCTTCAGAGATTCCGTTGCCAACAATCCCTGTTCCCGAGGAAAGTTCTATCTCGGCCATCCTCACACCCGAATCCGCAACTGCGGAGGAAAACAGAATCTTGCGGCTCCACATGCTGGAAATGCTTGATGACTGGAATAATGGGAAAGAGCCGCCAAGCATCGTCCCTGGATTCCCTGAGTTATTCTCCAGGACAAGTGGGACTTCTAATGTCCCCATAAGCTATCCTGCTACCCCGTTTGGATACCCAGCCATTTCGGCCTTCTCTGCTGGATCGCCCTCTGAGTCTTATCCCCGAGTGTCAACATCGGATGTAAACACAAACATCTTTACTGCACCACCTTGCCCGATCACGGCCCAACCTGCTGCATACAAGCCGAACTTTGACTTATCCTCGTTTACATTCCAAGCCCCATCTTTCTCAATGGAACCAACTAGGTTCGCCACCAGCACTAACCCTCCACAGCCTTAGTTCGAGCTTGCACCTGGGCAGGATCAGAACCCCAGAATTGCTGAACAAAATGAGATGGCCAAAAGAATGAGAAGCCTTGAACAAAGTTTGAAGAACATGCAAGGTTTGAGCGGACAGAAAAACGTCTCTTACGCCGACCTATGCATGTTCCCTCACGTGCACCTACCAGTGGGTTTCAAGACCCCAAAGTTTGAGAAGTACAACGGGCACGGTGACCCCATTGCCCACCTCAAGAAATATTGCAACCAATTAAGGGGAGCCGGCGGAAAAGAGGAATTGCTAATGGCATATTTCGGGGAAAGTTTGGTAGGAATAGCCTCGGAATGGTACATGGACCAGGACATGTTCCGATGGCATGTCTGGGATGATCTCGCTAGGGATTTTGTGAGACAATTCCAGTATAACATCGACATCGCACCAGACCAAAATTCTCTGTCGAACTTGAAGAAGCAACCTTCAGAAAGCTTCAGAGAGTATGCTATTAAGTGGCACGAGCAAGCTTCGAGGGTGAAGCCTCCCATGGATGAGGTGGAAATGGTCACTACTTTTCTCCAGGCTCAAGAGTCTGACTATTTCCAAAACATGATGTCAGCCATGGGAAAGCCGTTCGCAGAAGCGATTAAGATTGGAGAGATGGTGGAGAATGGGCTAAAAACGGGTAGGATTTTGAGTCAAGCAGCCATAAGGGCAACCTCCCAAGCCGTCCAAAGCGGGTCTGGAGGAATGGCAAGAGGGAAGAAAAAGGAGGAAACGGCTATGGCGGCATCAGAAACAAGGGAATATCATAATCCCAGGCCCCGTTTTCCAGAAAGGACTCCACAACACTACTACCCCCACCAAAACATGGCATATGCTCCTCAACCATACATGGTTTTGAACACCCAACCTTATGTCCATCCGCCACAACAAGCCAACCGAGGCCAAGCTCCACCTCATAGAAATCAGCTTCCATACCGCAACCACTATAACCCACAACCTCCGCAAAATAATTTCCGTCCTCAGGAACCACCTAGAAGGCGGACTTTCACGCCTATCGGTGAGCCATACTCTACTTTGTTCCCGAAGCTAGTCCAGTTGGGTTTCCTGCAGCCAGTCCCTCAGACAAGGCACAACCCGGCGTCACTTTCTTACAAAGCCGGTGTCAGATGCGCCTATCATTCAGGGGCCGAGGGGCACGATACAAATGACTGCTGGTCATTGAGAAGAGTGGTCGAGAATTTAATAGAGCAAGGGAAAATAGTGCTAAGGGACGAGGAGGTCCCAAATGTGACTAACAATCCATTACCTGCTCACAATAATGGGCCGCTGATCGGAATGATTTGCGAAGACAAAGAATTTGACCCTGCTTTGAAAGCTATAATCGCCATTGTTGACGCAAGGAAAAAGCCTGAAACAGCCCAGAAACTAGAAAAAGGGGAAAAGGCCAATACTGTAAAGTGCGAGCCTGAAAAAGAAGGTCTTTACATCCCACGAGGTCGAGCAGAAAAGCCGCAGAGCTTCGAGGTCAAAAGGGCAAAACCTATGTACATACCGAAAGGGGCCTATGTGGTCCGGGGAACGATTCAACCACCTCGGCTGAGTGAGCCAGTGGTTATCGGACGCGTGCCACAAAAGCCGATGACCAACCCGTCCACAGTGCCGTGGAATTATCAAAGGACGTTGGTAACATACAAAGGTAAAGAAGTCACAGGGGAACTTCCGGAAAGTACTTTTGTCGCACCTCCTTTTTTCCACCCCGCGAGGGCGCGTAGGGAGTTTTCTCCAATTGAAGGACAATCGAAACGGGATTTGTTTATTTGTTTCAGAGTCGCCACCTGGGAATTTTAAGGCGTCCCAAGTCACCAGTTTTAATCCCTGAATCGAGGAGAATATGACTCTGTTTGTTATTCTGCGAACCAGAAATCCTGAGTAAGGAATTCTGTTAATCCGGAAGAAGGTGTTAGGCATTTCTGAATTCCGTGGTTCTAGCACGGTCGCTTAACTGTTCTTATTCTTGGCTTAATTATCTTGATTTACTAAATACAGTTTTTCTTGTTACCTGATTTTATTACCGCTTTTGTTTAGATTGTTTACAATTATAAAAACGAATCACGCGTACGTATATTCGTATTATATACCTTTTATAATCATATAGAATCGTGCCACGCATACGTGTACACAAAAAGGTTGATAATATTTTTTATATTTTTATTATAAAAAATACCATACGTTCGAAATTTAAAATAAAATTAAGAACGCCGTCGCCCTTGTATGATTAAACAATGAACTGCACATCTCGGGTTTTTATGAAATTAATTTGATATTCTCCGAAAAAATCCCTTTTATTAAATATTCGCTCGAAGTTGCGCGAACGCATAATCCGAATTGCTTTTAGAAATATAATCAAGTTACGCGAACGTATCCCTAATCATAAATATATTCTTGATGGTAATATAAATTTGTTTACAAATTATTTATTACATCCATATATTTTATGTGAAAGTTATGGTAAATCACTATTTGAGATGCCTCTAAATTTCTTGAAAAGAATTCTCAATTTATTAAGTGTCAACCACAAATTATATATATTTTTTTTCGTATGGATTATATTCCTCAAAACCATTCGCATTTAACGAATAGAACAAGAATATTGTTTGTGGGTAATACTACCATTTTTTTTATATCGTGAATACAACACTAGCATATAAAAATTTCGAATCATATATATATAATTGGGAAAAGAATTAATTCGATATACAAATTAACAGTTTCCGAAAAATTTTCATTATTTATATTTAGTGCAAACTCTATTTCTACATACCATTGATATAAAATGTTGCAATTTGTGCTTATAAAAGGTATATCTCATTCTCATATACTTGTTTTTAATCCAAAGTTATAATTGCTTAGTTAATGTTGGCGATGGGAGATAAAAGTCAAGTTGATAAGAAAAAGAAATATTATACGAACTGATTCAATGAAATTGCTTTACATGCAACATAGTTGTACGTCTGAACCATTCATAATATTCTAACGTCGTAACGAGCTATATCAATTCACCTTTTACTTGTGGTTATACACATACCCATAATTTTACCATATATGAAAAATACAACCAACATCATTTTAACCTTATTTAAGAACAGAGGTTAGTAATATAGTTTTCTTGATATTTCTACATTATTCTTTACTTAGCTAACAATATCACAAGCTCGAGTTGAGGGCTAACTTTCTACCATGTTTCCCATCTTAACAATTCGAACATAACTACACTTAATGAAAATTTGAAATAAATAACTTTATTACAACATTTATGCGAATTTCAAAAAAATAACAATTACGTCAAACATACTACTATATTAGTTAATTGAAACAAAACTAAAATTTAAACTAAAAAACTTATATGAGTAGAAGACAGAATTATAATTCCAAACTTCATTTATTTGGCAAGGTTGAAGCTTTTCATGACATGAGTTTACAGATATGTACCTGGAAATGAAGGTAGAAGGAGTAGATTTCAGCAGTAGCAGCAGTAACAAAGCAACAAAATATACCAATAACTCAGCAGGTTTGATCAAAACCCGTGAAACCAGACGAGCAGTAACAGAATTTTAAGAAAAATTTCAGATTTGAACCAAACAATACCAATAAAACAGACCCGGGCAGATTCCAGAAAACAATGTTTCTGATTTTTCTTTTCTTCTTCTACGTCTGTTTCAGATTGTATGTGTGTGTGTGTGTTCTCTTTTTTGTTTCTTTTTCTATTTTCTTCCTCCTCTTCAGATTTCTATTTCTGATTTTTTTCTGCTTAATTTTCTTTCTTTTTATCTCCCTCTATGTGTATTTTTTTCTCTTCAATGTGTCTATCTAATTTTCAGATTTCTCTCTCTCTCTCTCTTTCTGGTTTTTTCTTCTCTTAAAATCTGAATTCTCTCTTAAAATCTGAATTCTCTCTCTTAAAAGCAGATATTAGTTTTTTCTTCAAATCTCTCTCTAAAATCTGATCTCCTTTAAAATCTGAGTCCCTGTATTTATACAGGTCTGCCCCTTTCCTTTTAGTGCTGCTTGGACCCCCTTCTTCTTTTAAAAATCAGAAATTCCCATTAAAAACTGCTTTTACTACTTTAAATCCCATTAAGTGATCTTTTCCTGATTTCCAACATTCCCATTACCCTTTGTTTCCCATTATCTTATTAGATTATAGCTATTAACAATCCACCAACAGCACACTAACATTATCATATGACTTTCACTGTTTCATTCCCAAAACAACCCTGAAATCCTACTGTTATTACTGTTCTTAATACAAAAATCAGAACAGATTCTACACTCTGTTCAAACAACTATAACCAATCCTATTAACATTATCTAATCAAATCCTAACATAGTTATATCTAATCAACCCTTGTAAACTTGAATTCAAACCCCACATCACAATAACATTACACTGAATTCAGCATAACAATTCAAACTGAACTTCAACATTGAACTAAGATCACACAAACACAGGAGCATTGTCAATATATTGACACTGCCTGAAACTTAATGCTCAGAAATCAACATACACACAACATCTTATTGAATTACAAACAAAGATGATTTAATTAACGAGTATTAGTCAACTGACTATCTATAACATTTGCCAACAATCAATTTATAAACAGATTATTTCAATCAGCATTTTCAGAAACAGAATTTTATAATATAACTAATCGACGAACTTAATCGAGTCGATTACACACATTGTAAACAAACATAACCAACATAAACAATTCACACTTTGATCAAGTAAGCGGGTATGAGACAGAATCACAGAATTAAACAAACAAAAATATGAAAAATTAACAGACAACTAAAATAGGCAACAACATATGTAGGAAACAAAAGAAATAGGAAAATACCTCTGAATCTTCAATTTCATACGGACACAGGGTCAACTTGGATTTGGACTTTTGAAATCAAACAGACCTTAGTCGAAGTATTCTCAACTGAAAATACTTCGACTAAGGTCGATTAGACCCCAACATTTTATTTAATTTGGGGCAGAACCCAAAAAATTGAAATTTTTAGGGTTTCTGATTCTTGGATCTTAAATTCGAACACTTCTGGGAAGATTCGAAAGAAACCAAAGATGACACAAGGGTGAGGGATGCCTAGGGGTCATTTGGTGTTAGTTTGGAACGAATCTGAGTGAGTTCATGTTTGGTTCGAACCTTCAAAAGAAGATTCGAAGCACTCTGAGATGATTCGAACCAAACAAACACCAGATCCATAACTAGGGTAGTTAGGGGAAGCTACGGTGTTAATTTGGGGGTGGTTGGTTTGGATCTGAGTTTAGCTCGAATCTTCAAATGAAGATTCGAGAACCTTTAGGAGGATTCGAGCCAAGTGGCTAACAGATTCGGATAGAGGATGGTCAGGGGGTTCAGGGGTGTTAAGGTGGTGACCGGCGGCGTTGTTGCCGCCGGGTTTCAGGCAATGGGGAATGAGGGCGGCTAGGGTTAGGGGTGTGATTTCGGAGGGGATGATGAACAGTAGAGAGGAGGGGGGTGTTTAGTTAGGGGGCCGGGGTATGGGTTTAGGATTTATATAGGGAAGGGGTGGATGGATGTTGACCATCCGATCAAGTAAGATACACGGTCAAGATCGTTTCACTTAACCAAACGACGTCGTTTGGTTTAAGTTGAGGGAAAGGATTGGATCGGGGCAGTGGGTCGGGTAAGGGTTATGGGTAATGGATATGAGATCTCAGCCGTTGGATGGGTTTGATCCAACGGTCCTTGATAAAATGTCACCAAACGTTGTCGTTTGGTTTGATTAAATTGGACCGGACATGGGGTGTTTGGATTGGGCTGAGGGGGTTTGATTTGTTTTGGGCCTGCCTTTTCAATTAATTGGCCCAGTCCGTTTTTGCCTATTATTTTCCACTTTTTTTTTTAATTTCCAATTTAAAAATCCTAAAAATTATAAAAACAAAAATTAACTTTACAAGACATTAATCAACCTTTAACAACTATTAACACATAGACAAAACATTAATCACACAGTGAAACATTTAAAAAATAGAATAAATGCATATTTTTTGTGATTTTATTTTAATTAACTCTTAAATGCATAATTAAATCCTAATTATGCATGCAACATGTGTTTTTATTTTATTTTTCATTTTAACAAACAAAGTAGACATTTACGGACATAACACAAATATTTAATAAACGCCACTCAAATTCTAAAAATTGCACACTAAGCAAAAATTGTTTTATTATTATTTATTTTAGAGTATTTTTCGTGAGGCAAAAATCACGTGCTCACAACTTTCATTGGAAGGTATTCAAACACCCAAGAGCTGAACAACGCCACACGGAGACGCTTCCCGCCAAAGAAGCCTGTCAGCATTGAAGAAGCGGAAGTTTTCTTCCAACAAATGAAAATGCCAGACTACGAAGTAGTAGATCAACTGCGCAAATGCCCTGAGCAAGTGTCCATGCTATCTCTACTAATGAGGTCGACCGAGCATCAAAAGATCTTACTCAAGACCTTGAATGAAGAATACGTACCAGTAGAAACCTCAGTTGAACAATTGGAACGGATGACGGAGAGGTTCTTTGCCATCAACCAAGTCTCTTTCAGCAAGAACGATCTACCCCCAGAGGGAGCGGCACACAACAAAGCCTTGCATCTAACAGTTAAATGCGAAGGCTACTACATCAAGCGGGTGATGTTGGATGGGGGTTCAGGTGTTGACATTTGTCCGCTCTCCACACTACAGAGAATGGAAATTGGGACCGGAAGAATCCTCCCCAATAATGTCTGCGTGAGGGCTTTTGACGGCATCAAAAGAGACACCCTTGGGGAAATAGATTTGATTTTGACCATAGGGCCAGTAGAGTTGAGGTAACTTTCCAAGTGCTTGACATGGATACGTCCTACAATTTCCTCCTTGGCAGACCTTGGATTCATGCGGTAGGAGCTGTGCCTTCCACTCTTCATCAGATGGTGAAGTTTGAGTACGAAGACCGAGAGATCGTGGTCCATGGGGAAGATGAGCATGCTATTTATTGGGACCCGTCCATCCCATATCTCGAACCAAGAGAAGGGAGCGAACACACGGTCTATCAAGCTTTCGAGATTGTGTTAGCAGAGCAACATGAAGAGGGAAGACCTTGCCCCCAACCTTTCTTGTCTAACGCCTCAATTATGGTGGCTAAAGAGATGATCCGGCACGGATTCAGGCCAGGAAAAGGGCTCGGACGAACATTGCAGGGAATAACGGAACCCATCACCCTGCCTTCCACCAAAAAACTTTTTGGGATAGGTTTTCAACCCACTCCAGAAGATGAAGAATGGGCGAAGAAAAGGAAGAATAAGGGTTGGAAATTGCCTAGGCCACTGCCAGATTTATATGAAACCTTCATCGGACCAAGATACACTGAAGATGAAGACGACGAGGTTTTCACGGCTGAGGAAATCGAGGAGATATGTGGGGCAATGAGATAAATGCTCTATGAGACTCATATGGTTCAACCAGGAGAAGACACCAGCACCACCGGAATACTATATATGGGGCAAAATGCCAAACTCCGAAACTGGGAGGCCACGCCATTCTCGACTAGGCGGAAGTCCGGGTAGACCTGTCCTGCCACCTTTTCTGCATCCCAAGTTATCTCCAGGATATAACTTGGATGTTTTTCTTCCCTTCAGTTGTTGTTTTGCATTCCTGAGTTGTAAACATTGTTGTCTTCCAAAATTTCAAGAAAATAAAAAATAAAAAAAAATCGTCATTGTTTTTCCATTTTTCTCCTTTGTTCTGATTTTGTTGTTTTTCTTTTATCTTTTCTTTCAGTTATAATAACGCGGCTTTAAATATGACATGCTTGCGGACTTCACGCCCAGATCACAATGAGCTATTTAATTGTGAAATAATGAACTCAGAACTAGAATATGATGAAGAAGAGGCTTTTAGGGAAATAAACCAAGAGTTGGAACATTTTGAGAATAAACCTAAGCCAAATCTGAATGACACCGAACCGGTTAATTTAGGAACTCCTAAAGAAATCCGGGAGACCAAAATAAGCATTCACACGGACAAAAAAATGCGAGACGCGATAATTCAACTTCTTTTTGAATTTAAAGATGTGTTTGCTTGGTCATACGATGACATGCCGGGATTAGGTGTTGATCTAGTGGTTCATAAATTGCTAATTCACCCTGATTGTCCTCCAGTTCAACAAAAGCAACGAAAGTTCAAAACCGAGGTCAGTGACAAGATTAAAGAGGAGATCACCAAACAACTGAAAACGGGAGTGATTCGGGTAGTCCAGTATACAACATGGTTGGCAAATGTGGTTCCAGTACCGAAAAAAGACGGGAAAACTCGGGTATGTGTAGATTACCGAGATTTGAATAGAGCAAGTCCCAAAGATAATTTCCCATTGCCCAACATTCACATCCTTGTTGATAATTGCGCCATGCACGAGATACAGTCTTTCGTAGATTGTTACGCTGGATATCATCAGGTATTGATGGATGAAGAAGACACTGAGAAAACTGCTTTCACCACGCCTTGGGGCACCTACTATTATCGGGTCATGCCATTTGGTCTGAAGAATGCTGGGGCTACTTACATGAGGGCCATGACTGCCATTTTTCATGACATGATGCATCAAGAAATAGAGGTGTACGTGGACGACGTGATAGTCAAGTCCAGGACGCAGGATAATCACATCCAAGACTTGAGAAAGTTCTTTGAGAGACTGAGGAAGTATGACTTGAAGCTGAACCCAGCCAAATGTGCTTTCGGAGTTCCATCGGGCAAGCTTTTGGGCTTCATAGTGAGCAGGAGAGGTATCGAATTAGATCCAACAAAGATAAAATCTATCAGGGATCTACCTCCCCCAAGAACGAAGAAAGACGTGATGAGTTTGTTGGGCAGATTAAACTATATCAGTCGATTTATTGCCCAGCTGACAAGCACGTGTGAGCCCATATTTAAGCTGTTGAGGAAAGATGCGGCGATCAAATGGACGGCGGAATGTCAGGAAGTTTTTGACAAAGTCAAAGAATACCTTTCAAACCCCCCAGTTTTGGTCCCGCCAGAGCCAGGGAGACCACTATTCTTGTATCTGACAGTCTTGGAAAACTCTTCCGGTTGCATCCTCGGGCAACATGACATAACCGAAAAGAAGGAGCAAGCGATCTACTACCTGAGCAAGAAGTTCACTGGCTACGAGGCCAAGTATACTCTGTTGGAAAGAACGTGTTGCGCTTTAACGTGGGTGGCTCAGAAACTGAGACATTATCTCCAAGCTCACACTACTTTCCTCATAAGCAGGTTGGATCCTTTGAAGTATATATTTCAGAAACCAATGCCTACTGGAAGACTGGCCAAGTGGAAAATCTTGCTTACTGAATTCGACATAGTCTATGTCACTCACAAGGCAATGAAAGCCCAGGCGCTAGCAGATCATTTGGCCGAAAATCCAGTCGATGAGGAATACCAGCCATTGAGTACCTACTTTCCGGATGAAGAAATAAACACTGTAGAAGTGGTCTCGGAGAACGCTCATGTTTGGAAGATGTTCTTTGATGGAGCCGTAAACGCCAAAGGTGTAGGGATTGGGGCAATTTTGATCTCGCCCTCCGGTCAGCATTATCCAGCCACAGCTAGACTGCGTTTCTTTTGCACAAACAATACAGCTGAGTATGAAGCCTGCATCATGGGCATGCATATGGCGATCGATCAGGATGTCGAAGACTTACTGATCATGGGAGATCTGACCTGATTATCCGGCAAGCCCAAGGTGAATGGGAAACTCGGGATGTCAAGCTTATTCCTTACCGACAGCACGTGGAGGACCTCAACAAGCGCTTTAAATAAATAGAGTTCAGGTATATCCCGTGGTGTCACAATGAACTAGTAGATGCACTCGCTACTTTGGATTCAATGTTACCTTACCCAGGCAACGCCCACGTCGATCCCTTGGAAATCCAAATCAGGGAAAGACACGGTTACTGTAGCGTAATCGAGGTAGAATCAAGTATACAGCCATGGTACCATGATATCAAGAGGTTCTTGAAGACACAAAAATACCCCGAGCACGCTACTGGAGATCAAAAGAGAACCATTAGGCGGCATGCAAGTGGTTTCTTTTTGAGCGGTGAATTGTTGTACAAGAGGACCTCGGACCTCAACCTACTAAGATGTGTTGTCGCCGAGGAGGCAAGAAAGATCATGCACGAAGTACACGCATGAGTGTGCGGACCCCACATGAATGGGTACGTCTTGACAAAGAAAATCCTTCGAGCAGGTTATTATTGGATAACCATGGAAAAGGACTACTTTAGTTTTGTTCGGAACTGTCACCAGTGTCAGGTGCACGGTGATTTGATTCATGCACCTCCTACGGAATTACATCCCATGTCTGCACCTTGGCCATTTGTCGCCTGGGGCATGGACGTCATCGGTCCGATCGAGCCGAAAGCCTCAAATGGACATAGATTTATACTAGTTGCCATCGACTACTTCACAAAATGGGTAGAGGCTGTCACTCTCAAGTCGGTCACTAAAAAAGCTGTAGTGGATTTTGTACACTCAAATCTTATCTGTCGTTTCGGTATTCCTGCGACTATCATCACAGATAATGCAGCAAACCTGAACAGTCACTTGATGGGAGATGTATGCGAGCAATTCAAAATAACGCATAGGAATTCTACTCCTTATCGGCCAAAGGCCAATGGCGCTGTAGAAGCGGCAAACAAAAACATCAAGAAGATTTTGAGGAAAACGATCCAAAGTTCCCGACAGTGGCATGAGCAGTTACCATTTGCATTGTTGGGGTATCGCACTACGGTACGCACGTCAGTAGGAGCGACTCCTTATCTTTTGGTTTATGGGACCGAGGCTATAATACCGGCAGAGGTAGAAATTCTTTCGCTTTGAACCATTGTCGAAGCAGAAATCGAAGACAACGAGTGGGTCAAGACTCGATTAGAGCAATTGACTTTGATCGATGAGAAGCGAATGACCGCGGTTTGTCACGGACAGTTGTACCAACGAAGAATGGCCCGTGCTTACAACAAGAAAGTCCGACCCAGGAATTTCGAAGTAGGTCAGCTGGTACTGAGGCGTATTCTGCCACATCACCAGGAAGCAAAAGGAAAATTTGCTCCAAATTGGAAAGGCCCATACATCATAAGGAAGATATTGCCGAGAGGAGCATTGTATCTAGGTGATATCGAAGGAAATGACCCCGAAACAGCAGTAAATGCAGATGCAGTCAAGAGATACTACGTCTGAATGACACCCCAGCGGTCCTGACACATTTGAAATGCTGAAGGTTTTATTCCCACTATCAACTCTCTCTACAAGCCTTTGAGCCGGTTACATTTAAAAAAAAAGAAAGAAAAAAAAACAAAAACAAACAAAAAAAACATTAATTGAGGCCTGAACTACGTTTGACTTGATTCCGAAAGGATACGTAGGCAGCCTCTCCCTGAGGTTCAGTCACACCAACAATAAAATCCCATTTACCCTGAAATTGAAACCAGGGCACGTCAAGCGGTTTAGAAGTTAGTATCATCTACTTTTCTTTGCCAAGCACAAGCCTTTAAGATCAATTACCAAAGGTAACGGGAAGCCAAAAAGCGTCACGAATGGAGACCGGTACACTGTAAAGTGAGAGAAATAAAATGAGAGAGTCTCGTCGGTGAAAACCTCCGGGCACCGCGAGGCGGCGGGAGTAGAGAAATCAAAAAGAGAGAGCTTGTGTAGTAAAAACTCGTAAAGAGTGCTATCAAGCGACAACAAGGAGGGAAACGAGAGAGGTCAACTAGCGAAAACCCGCAAAGGGTGCTGTTGGCCGAAAAGATGACTCTACCCCAGGAAGTATCGGCAAAGTTCCACCGGTTTGAAACACAAACCCATTACGGTTCGGGAGGAAATGCAAGTTCATTGAAGGTCAGGCGTCCAGTCCAATGAGCATGTCATGTCCATTTAAAGTCATCATTGTTTTCCTCAGATAAGTCTTTTTCGTCCCGAAAGGGACACTTCTTTTCTGAAGTTTGCTTTCTCCTTTCTTTGCTTTTCTTCAAATCCCTTTCATTTTTAACCCTAAGTTTCCAGATATACCGGAAAGGACAGGTGGCAGGTTTGGTTTCACGGAATTCCGTTTTGAAGGAAAATACCTTGTTTCGTTGGCATGTTTGTCCGAACCTGATGAATCATGATGTTCGACTACATCTAAAAAAAAAGGAGAGAAATTTCCCTAGCAAGTCCGCCTTGTACAAATCCCCACAGAACTTCCCTTGTACAAATCCCCGCAGAACTTCCCTTTGTACAAATTCCCCACAGCGCCATCCTTTTGTAAAATTCCCCAGCGAGCTTTCCCAACAAATCCCGGCAAGTCCGCTTTGCAACAAATCCCCGGCAAGACCGCCTTGTACAAATCCCCACAGAGTCTACCCATTAAAATCCCCATTGAAAATCCCCGAGCAAAACGGGACCAAAAAGAGCCTTACGAGGCAAATCATCCCAGAATCTGGAAATACAAGCCTGAGCAGTCTAAAGGGTTTCGCCGTTTGAATCCAATCAATGGCAGGACTCCTCAACAGAAATAAGGACGCGACAAGGCAACTGGAACAATCAAGGTCACCGAACCAACCGCCATTTCCGAACTAACAATTGTTCTTTGTTCGAAAAGTTAAAACAGGTATAATCCAAGACAACCGTGCAAGAAGCAGGTGTCACCCAAAATAGAAGGTACATGGGTACAAGAAACAGTTTAGCAATAAGGAATCCACTCGAAAGGTAAGTTTCCACGAGATTCCCTTTAATCTTCTACTAAAACAAGAAAATTCAAAAAAAAAAAAGAGGTCAGTTAGTATCCTCGAACTTTGTCCCCAGCCAGTCGGCATTAGGGTTTTAAACCCTAAACTGAACTTTTCCTTTAGTCAGCATCAGGGTTTTAAACCTTAAACTGAACTCTTTTCCTTTAGTCAACATTAGGGTTTTAAACCCAAAACTAAACTCTTTCCTTTAGTCAGCATTAGGGTTTTAAACCCTAAATTAAACACTCTTTCCTTTAGTCAGCATTAGGGTTTTAAACCTTAAACTGAACTCTTTTCCTTTAGTCAGCATTAGGGTTTTAAACCCTAAACTGAACTTTTTTCCATTCAGTCAGCATTAGGGTTTTAAACCCTAAACTGAACTTTTCCATTTAGTCAGCATTAGGGTTTTAAAACCCTAAACTGAACTTTTTCCATTCTTTTTCCATTCAGTCAACAAAAACCCTAAACTAAACTTTTTCCTTTAGTCAGCATTAGGGTTTTAAACCCTAAACTGAACTTTTCCATTCAGTCAGCATCAGGGTTTTAAACCCTAAACTGAACTTTTTCCTTTAGTCAGCATTAGGGTTTTAAACCCTAAACTGAACTTTTCCATTCAGTCAACATCAGGGTTTTAAACCCTAAACTGAACTCTTTTCCTTTAGTCAGCATTAGGGTTTTAAACCCTAAACTGAACTTTTTCCTTTAGTCAGCATTAGGATTTTAAACCCTAAACTGAACTTTTCCATTCAGTCAGCATTAGAGTTTTAAACCCTAAACTGAACTCTTTCCTTTAGTCAGCATTAGGGTTTTAAACCCTAAAATAAACTTTTTCCATTCAGTCAGCATTAGGGTTTTAAACCCTAAACTGAACTTTTTTCCATTCAGTCAGCATTAGGGTTTTAAACCCTAAACTGAACTTTTCCATTCAGTCAGCATTAGGGTTTTAAACCCTAAACTGAACTTTTTCCATTCAGTCAACATTAGGGTTTTAAACCCTAAACTGAACTTTTTCCTTTAGTTAGCATTAGGGTTTTAAACCCTAAACTGATCTTTTCCATTCAGTCAGCATTAGGGTTTTAAACCCTAAACTAAATTTTTCCATTCAGTCAGCATTAGGGTTTTAAACCTTAAACTGAACTTTTTTCCATTCAGTCAACATTAGGGTTTTAAACCCTAAACTGAACTCTTTTCCTTTAGTCAGCATTAGGGTTTTAAACCCTAAACTCAATTTTTTCCATTTAGTCAGCATTAGGGTTTTAAACCCTAAACTGAACTTTTTCCATTCAGTCAGCATTAGGGTTTTAAACCCTAAACTGAACTTTTCCATTTAGTCAGCATTAGGGTTTTAAACCCTAAACTGAACTTTTTCCATTCAGTCAGCATTAGGGTTTTAAACCCTAAACTGAACTCTTTTCCATCCAGTCAGCATTAGGGTTTTAAACCCTAAACTGAACTTTTCCATTCAGTCAGCATTAGGGTTTTAAACCCTAAACTGAATTTTTCCATTCAGTCAGCATTAGGGTTTTAAACCCTAAACTGAACTTTTTCCTTTAGTCAGCATTAGGGTTTTAAACCCTAAATTAAACACTCTTTCCTTTAGTCAGCATTAGGGTTTTAAACCTTAAACTGAACTCTTTTCCTTTAGTCAGCATTAGGGTTTTAAACCCTAAACTGAACTTTTTTCCATTCAGTTAGCATTAGGGTTTTAAACCCTAAACTGAATTTTTCCATTTAGTCAGCATTAGGGTTTTAAAACCCTAAACTGAACTTTTTCCATTCAGTCAACATTAGGGTTTTAAACCCTAAACTGAACTCTTTCCTTTAGTCAGCATTAGGGTTTTAAACCCTAAATTAAACACTCTTTCCTTTAGTCAGCATTAGGGTTTTAAACCTTAAACTGAACTCTTTTCCTTTAGTCAGCATTAGGGTTTTAAACCCTAAACTGAACTTTTTTCCATTCAGTCAGCATTAGGGTTTTAAACCCTAAACTGAACTTTTCCATTTAGTCAGCATTAGGGTTTTAAAACCGCAAACTGAACTTTTTCCATTCAGTCAACAAAAACCCTAAACTAAACTTTTTCCTTTAGTCAGCATTAGGGTTTTAAACCCTAAACTGAACTTTTCCATTCAGTCAGCATCAGGGTTTTAAACCCTAAACTGAACTTTTTCCTTTAGTCAGCATTAGGGTTTTAAACCCTAAACTGAACTTTTCCATTCAGTCAACATTAGGGTTTTAAACCCTAAACTGAATTTTTCCATTCAGTCAGCATTAGGGTTTTAAACCTTAAACTGAACTTTTTTCCATTCAGTCAGCATTAGGGTTTTAAACCCTAAACTGAACTCTTTTCCTTTAGTCAGCATTAGGGTTTTAAACCCTAAACTCAATTTTTTTCCATTTAGTCAGCATTAGGGTTTTAAACCCTAAACTGAACTTTTTTCCATTCAGTCAGCATTAGGGTTTTAAACCCTAAACTGAACTTTTCCATTTAGTCAGCATTAGGGTTTTAAACCCTAAACTGAACTTTTTCCATTCAGTCAGCATTAGGGTTTTAAACCCTAAACTGAACTCTTTTCCTTAAGTCAGCATTAGGGTTTTAAACCCTAAACTGAACTTTTCCATTCAGTCAGCATTAGGGTTTTAAACACTAAACTGAACTTTTCCATTTAGTCAGCATTAGGGTTTCAAAAACCGCAAACTGAACTTTTTCCATTCAGTCAACAAAAACCCTAAACTAAACTTTTTCCTTTAGTCAGCATTAGGGTTTTAAACCCTAAACTGAACTTTTCCATTCAGTCAGCATCAGGGTTTTAAACCCTAAACTGAACTTTTTCCTTTAGTCAGCATTAGGGTTTTAAACCCTAAACTGAACTCTTTTCCTTAAGTCAGCATTAGGGTTTTAAACCCTAAACTGAACTTTTCCATTCAGTCAGCATTAGGGTTTTAAACCCTAAACTGAACTTTTCCATTCAGTCAGCATTAGGGTTTTAAACCCTAAACTGAACTTTTTCCTTTAGTCAGCATTAGGGTTTTAAACCCTAAATTAAACACTCTTTCCTTTAGTCTGCATTAGGGTTTTAAACCTTAAACTGAACTCTTTTCCTTTAGTCAGCATTAGGATTTTAAACCCTAAACTGAACTTTTTTCCATTCAGTTAGCATTAGGGTTTTAAACCCTAAACTGAATTTTTCCATTTAGTCAGCATTAGGGTTTTAAAACCCTAAACTGAACTTTTTCCATTCAGTCAACATTAGGGTTTTAAACCCTAAACTGAAGTCTTTCCTTTAGTCAGCATTAGGGTTTTAAACCCTAAATTAAACACTCTTTCCTTTAGTCAGCATTAGGGTTTTAAACCTTAAACTGAACTCTTTTCCTTTAGTCAGCATTAGGGTTTTAAACCCTAAACTGAACTTTTTTCCATTCAGTCAGCATTAGGGTTTTAAACCCTAAACTGAACTTTTCCATTTAGTCAGCATTAGGGTTTTAAAACCGCAAACTGAACTTTTTCCATTCAGTCAACAAAAACCCTAAACTAAACTCTTTTCCTTTAGTCAGCATTAGGGTTTTAAACCCTAAACTCAATTTTTTTCCATTTAGTCAGCATTAGGGTTTTAAACCCTAAACTGAACTTTTTTCCATTCAGTCAGCATTAGGGTTTTAAACCCTAAACTGAACTTTTCCATTTAGTCAGCATTAGGGTTTTAAACCCTAAACTGAACTTTTTCCATTCAGTCAGCATTAGGGTTTTAAACCCTAAACTGAACTCTTTTCCTTAAGTCAGCATTAGGGTTTTAAACCCTAAACTGAACTTTTCCATTCAGTCAGCATTAGGGTTTTAAACCCTAAACTGAACTTTTCCATTCAGTCAGCATTAGGGTTTTAAACCCTAAACTGAACTTTTTCCTTTAGTCAGCATTAGGGTTTTAAACCCTAAATTAAACACTCTTTCCTTTAGTCTGCATTAGGGTTTTAAACCTTAAACTGAACTCTTTTCCTTTAGTCAGCATTAGGATTTTAAACCCTAAACTGAACTTTTTTCCATTCAGTTAGCATTAGGGTTTTAAACCCTAAACTGAATTTTTCCATTTAGTCAGCATTAGGGTTTTAAAACCCTAAACTGAACTTTTTCCATTCAGTCAACATTAGGGTTTTAAACCCTAAACTGAAGTCTTTCCTTTAGTCAGCATTAGGGTTTTAAACCCTAAATTAAACACTCTTTCCTTTAGTCAGCATTAGGGTTTTAAACCTTAAACTGAACTCTTTTCCTTTAGTCAGCATTAGGGTTTTAAACCCTAAACTGAACTTTTTTCCATTCAGTCAGCATTAGGGTTTTAAACCCTAAACTGAACTTTTCCATTTAGTCAGCATTAGGGTTTTAAAACCGCAAACTGAACTTTTTCCATTCAGTCAACAAAAACCCTAAACTAAACTTTTTCCTTTAGTCAGCATTAGGGTTTTAAACCCTAAACTGAACTTTTCCATTCAGTCAGCATCAGGGTTTTAAACCCTAAACTGAACTTTTTCCTTTAGTCAGCATTAGGGTTTTAAACCCTAAACTGAACTTTTCCATTCAGTCAACATCAGGGTTTTAAACCCTAAACTGAACTCTTTTCCTTTAGTCAGCATTAGGGTTTTAAACCCTAAACTGAACTTTTTCCTTTAGTCAGCATTAGGGTTTTAAACCCTAAACTGAACTTTTCCATTCAGTCAGCATTAGGGTTTTAAACCCTAAACTGAATTTTTCCATTCAGTCAGCATTAGGGTTTTAAACCCTAAACTGAACTTTTTCCTTTAGTCAGCATTAGGGTTTTAAACCCTAAATTAAACACTCTTTCCTTTAGTCAGCATTAGGGTTTTAAACCTTAAACTGAACTCTTTTCCTTTAGTCAGCATTAGGGTTTTAAACCCTAAACTGAACTTTTTTCCATTCAGTTAGCATTAGGGTTTTAAACCCTAAACTGAATTTTTCCATTTAGTCAGCATTAGGGTTTTAAAACCCTAAACTGAACTTTTTCCATTCAGTCAACATTAGGGTTTTAAACCCTAAACTGAACTCTTTCCTTTAGTCAGCATTAGGGTTTTAAACCCTAAATTAAACACTCTTTCCTTTAGTCAGCATTAGGGTTTTAAACCTTAAACTGAACTCTTTTCCTTTAGTCAGCATTAGGGTTTTAAACCCTAAACTGAACTTTTTTCCATTCAGTCAGCATTAGGGTTTTAAACCCTAAACTGAACTTTTCCATTTAGTCAGCATTAGGGTTTCAAAAACCGCAAACTGAACTTTTTCCATTCAGTCAACAAAAACCCTAAACTAAACTTTTTCCTTTAGTCAGCATTAGGGTTTTAAACCCTAAACTGAACTTTTCCATTCAGTCAGCATCAGGGTTTTAAACCCTAAACTGAACTTTTTCCTTTAGTCAGCATTAGGGTTTTAAACCCTAAACTGAACTTTTTCCTTTAGTCAGCATTAGGATTTTAAACCCTAAACTGAACTTTTCCATTCAGTCAGCATTAGGGTTTTAAACCCTAAACTGAACTCTTTTTCTTTAGTCAGCATTAGGGTTTTAAACCCTAAACTGAACTTTTTTCCATTCAGTCAGCATTAGGGTTTTAAACCCTAAACTGAACTTTTCCATTCAGTCAGCATTAGGGTTTTAAACCCTAAACTGAACTTTTTCCATTCAGTCAACATTAGGGTTTTAAACCCTAAACTGAACTTTTTCCTTTAGTTAGCATTAGGGTTTTAAACCCTAAACTGATCTTTTCCATTCAGTCAGCATTAGGGTTTTAAACCCTAAACTGAATTTTTCCATTCAGTCAGCATTAGGGTTTTAAACCTTAAACTGAACTTTTTTCCATTCAGTCAGCATTAGGGTTTTAAACCCTAAACTGAACTCTTTTCCTTTAGTCAGCATTAGGGTTTTAAACCCTAAACTCAATTTTTTTCCATTTAGTCAGCATTAGGGTTTTAAACCCTAAACTGAACTTTTTTCCATTCAGTCAGCATTAGGGTTTTAAACCCTAAACTGAACTTTTCCATTTAGTCAGCATTAGGGTTTTAAACCCTAAACTGAACTTTTTCCATTCAGTCAGCATTAGGGTTTTAAACCCTAAACTGAACTCTTTTCCTTAAGTCAGCATTAGGGTTTTAAACCCTAAACTGAACTTTTCCATTCAGTCAGCATTAGGGTTTTAAACCCTAAACTGAACTTTTCCATTCAGTCAGCATTAGGGTTTTAAACCCTAAACTGAACTTTTTCCTTTAGTCAGCATTAGGGTTTTAAACCCTAAATTAAACACTCTTTCCTTTAGTCTGCATTAGGGTTTTAAACCTTAAACTGAACTCTTTTCCTTTAGTCAGCATTAGGGTTTTAAACCCTAAACTGAACTTTTTTCCATTCAGTTAGCATTAGGGTTTTAAACCCTAAACTGAATTTTTCCATTTAGTCAGCATTAGGGTTTTAAAACCCTAAACTGAACTTTTTCCATTCAGTCAACATTAGGGTTTTAAACCCTAAACTGAAGTCTTTCCTTTAGTCAGCATTAGGGTTTTAAATCCTAAATTAAACACTCTTTCCTTTAGTCAGCATTAGGGTTTTAAACCTTAAACTGAACTCTTTTCCTTTAGTCAGCATTAGGGTTTTAAACCCTAAACTGAACTTTTTTCCATTCAGTCAGCATTAGGGTTTTAAACCCTAAACTGAACTTTTCCATTTAGTCAGCATTAGGGTTTTAAAATCGCAAACTGAACTTTTTCCATTCAGTCAATTAAAACCCTAAACTAAACTTTTTCCATTCAGTCAGCATTAGGGTTTTAAACCCTAAACTGAACTCTTTTCCTTAAGTCAGCATTAGGGTTTTAAACCCTAAACTGAACTTTTCCATTCAGTCAGCATTAGGGTTTTAAACCCTAAACTGAACTTTTCCATTCAGTCAGCATTAGGGTTTTAAACCCTAAACTGAACTTTTTTCCTTTAGTCAGCATTAGGGTTTTAAACCCTAAATTAAACACTCTTTCCTTTAGTCAGCATTAGGGTTTTAAACCTTAAACTGAACTCTTTTCCTTTAGTCAGCATTAGGATTTTAAACCCTAAACTGAACTTTTTTCCATTCAGTTAGCATTAGGGTTTTAAACCCTAAACTGAATTTTTCCATTTAGTCAGCATTAGGGTTTTAAAACCCTAAACTGAACTTTTTCCATTCAGTCAACATTAGGGTTTTAAACCCTAAACTGAAGTCTTTCCTTTAGTCAGCATTAGGGTTTTAAACCCTAAATTAAACACTCTTTCCTTTAGTCAGCATTAGGGTTTTAAACCTTAAACTGAACTCTTTTCCTTTAGTCAGCATTAGGGTTTTAAACCCTAAACTGAACTTTTTTCCATTCAGTCAGCATTAGGGTTTTAAACCCTAAACTGAACTTTTCCATTTAGTCAGCATTAGGGTTTTAAAACCGCAAACTGAACTTTTTCCATTCAGTCAACAAAAACCCTAAACTAAACTTTTTCCTTTAGTCAGCATTAGGGTTTTAAACCCTAAACTGAACTTTTCCATTCAGTCAGCATCAGGGTTTTAAACCCTAAACTGAACTTTTTCCTTTAGTCAGCATTAGGGTTTTAAACCCTAAACTGAACTTTTCCATTCAGTCAACATCAGGGTTTTAAACCCTAAACTGAACTCTTTTCCTTTAGTCAGCATTAGGGTTTTAAACCCTAAACTGAACTTTTTCCTTTAGTCAGCATTAGGGTTTTAAACCCTAAACTGAACTTTTCCATTCAGTCAGCATTAGGGTTTTAAACCCTAAACTGAATTTTTCCATTCAGTCAGCATTAGGGTTTTAAACCCTAAACTGAACTTTTTCCTTTAGTCAGCATTAGGGTTTTAAACCCTAAATTAAACACTCTTTCCTTTAGTCAGCATTAGGGTTTTAAACCTTAAACTGAACTCTTTTCCTTTAGTCAGCATTAGGGTTTTAAACCCTAAACTGAACTTTTTTCCATTCAGTTAGCATTAGGGTTTTAAACCCTAAACTGAATTTTTCCATTTAGTCAGCATTAGGGTTTTAAAACCCTAAACTGAACTTTTTCCATTCAGTCAACATTAGGGTTTTAAACCCTAAACTGAACTCTTTCCTTTAGTCAGCATTAGGGTTTTAAACCCTAAATTAAACACTCTTTCCTTTAGTCAGCATTAGGGTTTTAAACCTTAAACTGAACTCTTTTCCTTTAGTCAGCATTAGGGTTTTAAACCCTAAACTGAACTTTTTTCCATTCAGTCAGCATTAGGGTTTTAAACCCTAAACTGAACTTTTCCATTTAGTCAGCATTAGGGTTTCAAAAACCGCAAACTGAACTTTTTCCATTCAGTCAACAAAAACCCTAAACTAAACTTTTTCCTTTAGTCAGCATTAGGGTTTTAAACCCTAAACTGAACTTTTCCATTCAGTCAGCATCAGGGTTTTAAACCCTAAACTGAACTTTTTCCTTTAGTCAGCATTAGGGTTTTAAACCCTAAACTGAACTTTTTCCTTTAGTCAGCATTAGGATTTTAAACCCTAAACTGAACTTTTCCATTCAGTCAGCATTAGGGTTTTAAACCCTAAACTGAACTCTTTTTCTTTAGTCAGCATTAGGGTTTTAAACCCTAAACTGAACTTTTTTCCATTCAGTCAGCATTAGGGTTTTAAACCCTAAACTGAACTTTTCCATTCAGTCAGCATTAGGGTTTTAAACCCTAAACTGAACTTTTTCCATTCAGTCAACATTAGGGTTTTAAACCCTAAACTGAACTTTTTCCTTTAGTTAGCATTAGGGTTTTAAACCCTAAACTGATCTTTTCCATTCAGTCAGCATTAGGGTTTTAAACCCTAAACTGAATTTTTCCATTCAGTCAGCATTAGGGTTTTAAACCTTAAACTGAACTTTTTTCCATTCAGTCAGCATTAGGGTTTTAAACCCTAAACTGAACTCTTTTCCTTTAGTCAGCATTAGGGTTTTAAACCCTAAACTCAATTTTTTTCCATTTAGTCAGCATTAGGGTTTTAAACCCTAAACTGAACTTTTTCCATTCAGTCAGCATTAGGGTTTTAAACCCTAAACTGAACTTTTCCATTTAGTCAGCATTAGGGTTTTAAACCCTAAACTGAACTTTTTCCATTCAGTCAGCATTAGGGTTTTAAACCCTAAACTGAACTCTTTTCCTTAAGTCAGCATTAGGGTTTTAAACCCTAAACTGAACTTTTCCATTCAGTCAGCATTAGGGTTTTAAACCCTAAACTGAACTTTTCCATTCAGTCAGCATTAGGGTTTTAAACCCTAAACTGAACTTTTTCCTTTAGTCAGCATTAGGGTTTTAAACCCTAAATTAAACACTCTTTCCTTTAGTCTGCATTAGGGTTTTAAACCTTAAACTGAACTCTTTTCCTTTAGTCAGCATTAGGGTTTTAAACCCTAAACTGAACTTTTTTCCATTCAGTTAGCATTAGGGTTTTAAACCCTAAACTGAATTTTTCCATTTAGTCAGCATTAGGGTTTTAAAACCCTAAACTGAACTTTTTCCATTCAGTCAACATTAGGGTTTTAAACCCTAAACTGAAGTCTTTCCTTTAGTCAGCATTAGGGTTTTAAATCCTAAATTAAACACTCTTTCCTTTAGTCAGCATTAGGGTTTTAAACCTTAAACTGAACTCTTTTCCTTTAGTCAGCATTAGGGTTTTAAACCCTAAACTGAACTTTTTTCCATTCAGTCAGCATTAGGGTTTTAAACCCTAAACTGAACTTTTCCATTTAGTCAGCATTAGGGTTTTAAAATCGCAAACTGAACTTTTTCCATTCAGTCAATTAAAACCCTAAACTAAACTTTTTCCTTTAGTCAGCATTAGGGTTTTAAACCCTAAACTGAACTTTTCCATTCAGTCAGCATCAGGGTTTTAAACCCTAAACTGAACTTTTTCCTTTAGTCAGCATTAGGGTTTTAAACCCTAAACTGAACTTTTCCATTCAGTCAACATCAGGGTTTTAAACCCTAAACTGAACTCTTTTCCTTTAGTCAGCATTAGGGTTTTAAACCCTAAATTAAACACTCTTTCCTTTAGTCAGCATTAGGGTTTTAAACCTTAAACTGAACTCTTTTCCTTTAGTCAGCATTAGGATTTTAAACCCTAAACTGAACTTTTTTCCATTCAGTTAGCATTAGGGTTTTAAACCCTAAACTGAATTTTTCCATTTAGTCAGCATTAGGGTTTTAAAACCCTAAACTGAACTTTTTCCATTCAGTCAACATTAGGGTTTTAAACCCTAAACTGAAGTCTTTCCTTTAGTCAGCATTAGGGTTTTAAACCCTAAATTAAACACTCTTTCCTTTAGTCAGCATTAGGGTTTTAAACCTTAAACTGAACTCTTTTCCTTTAGTCAGCATTAGGGTTTTAAACCCTAAACTGAACTTTTTTCCATTCAGTCAGCATTAGGGTTTTAAACCCTAAACTGAACTTTTCCATTTAGTCAGCATTAGGGTTTTAAAACCGCAAACTGAACTTTTTCCATTCAGTCAACAAAAACCCTAAACTAAACTTTTTCCTTTAGTCAGCATTAGGGTTTTAAACCCTAAACTGAACTTTTCCATTCAGTCAGCATCAGGGTTTTAAACCCTAAACTGAACTTTTTCCTTTAGTCAGCATTAGGGTTTTAAACCCTAAACTGAACTTTTCCATTCAGTCAACATCAGGGTTTTAAACCCTAAACTGAACTCTTTTCCTTTAGTCAGCATTAGGGTTTTAAACCCTAAACTGAACTTTTTCCTTTAGTCAGCATTAGGGTTTTAAACCCTAAACTGAACTTTTCCATTCAGTCAGCATTAGGGTTTTAAACCCTAAACTGAATTTTTCCATTCAGTCAGCATTAGGGTTTTAAACCCTAAACTGAACTTTTTCCTTTAGTCAGCATTAGGGTTTTAAACCCTAAATTAAACACTCTTTCCTTTAGTCAGCATTAGGGTTTTAAACCTTAAACTGAACTCTTTTCCTTTAGTCAGCATTAGGGTTTTAAACCCTAAACTGAACTTTTTTCCATTCAGTTAGCATTAGGGTTTTAAACCCTAAACTGAATTTTTCCATTTAGTCAGCATTAGGGTTTTAAAACCCTAAACTGAACTTTTTCCATTCAGTCAACATTAGGGTTTTAAACCCTAAACTGAACTCTTTCCTTTAGTCAGCATTAGGGTTTTAAACCCTAAATTAAACACTCTTTCCTTTAGTCAGCATTAGGGTTTTAAACCTTAAACTGAACTCTTTTCCTTTAGTCAGCATTAGGGTTTTAAACCCTAAACTGAACTTTTTTCCATTCAGTCAGCATTAGGGTTTTAAACCCTAAACTGAACTTTTCCATTTAGTCAGCATTAGGGTTTCAAAAACCGCAAACTGAACTTTTTCCATTCAGTCAACAAAAACCCTAAACTAAACTTTTTCCTTTAGTCAGCATTAGGGTTTTAAACCCTAAACTGAACTTTTCCATTCAGTCAGCATCAGGGTTTTAAACCCTAAACTGAACTTTTTCCTTTAGTCAGCATTAGGGTTTTAAACCCTAAACTGAACTTTTTCCTTTAGTCAGCATTAGGATTTTAAACCCTAAACTGAACTTTTCCATTCAGTCAGCATTAGGGTTTTAAACCCTAAACTGAACTCTTTTTCTTTAGTCAGCATTAGGGTTTTAAACCCTAAACTGAACTTTTTTCCATTCAGTCAGCATTAGGGTTTTAAACCCTAAACTGAACTTTTCCATTCAGTCAGCATTAGGGTTTTAAACCCTAAACTGAACTTTTTCCATTCAGTCAACATTAGGGTTTTAAACCCTAAACTGAACTTTTTCCTTTAGTTAGCATTAGGGTTTTAAACCCTAAACTGATCTTTTCCATTCAGTCAGCATTAGGGTTTTAAACCCTAAACTGAATTTTTCCATTCAGTCAGCATTAGGGTTTTAAACCTTAAACTGAACTTTTTTCCATTCAGTCAGCATTAGGGTTTTAAACCCTAAACTGAACTCTTTTCCTTTAGTCAGCATTAGGGTTTTAAACCCTAAACTCAATTTTTTTCCATTTAGTCAGCATTAGGGTTTTAAACCCTAAACTGAACTTTTTTCCATTCAGTCAGCATTAGGGTTTTAAACCCTAAACTGAACTTTTCCATTTAGTCAGCATTAGGGTTTTAAACCCTAAACTGAACTTTTTCCATTCAGTCAGCATTAGGGTTTTAAACCCTAAACTGAACTCTTTTCCTTAAGTCAGCATTAGGGTTTTAAACCCTAAACTGAACTTTTCCATTCAGTCAGCATTAGGGTTTTAAACCCTAAACTGAACTTTTCCATTCAGTCAGCATTAGGGTTTTAAACCCTAAACTGAACTTTTTCCTTTAGTCAGCATTAGGGTTTTAAACCCTAAATTAAACACTCTTTCCTTTAGTCTGCATTAGGGTTTTAAACCTTAAACTGAACTCTTTTCCTTTAGTCAGCATTAGGGTTTTAAACCCTAAACTGAACTTTTTTCCATTCAGTTAGCATTAGGGTTTTAAACCCTAAACTGAATTTTTCCATTTAGTCAGCATTAGGGTTTTAAAACCCTAAACTGAACTTTTTCCATTCAGTCAACATTAGGGTTTTAAACCCTAAACTGAAGTCTTTCCTTTAGTCAGCATTAGGGTTTTAAATCCTAAATTAAACACTCTTTCCTTTAGTCAGCATTAGGGTTTTAAACCTTAAACTGAACTCTTTTCCTTTAGTCAGCATTAGGGTTTTAAACCCTAAACTGAACTTTTTTCCATTCAGTCAGCATTAGGGTTTTAAACCCTAAACTGAACTTTTCCATTTAGTCAGCATTAGGGTTTTAAAATCGCAAACTGAACTTTTTCCATTCAGTCAATTAAAACCCTAAACTAAACTTTTTCCTTTAGTCAGCATTAGGGTTTTAAACCCTAAACTGAACTTTTCCATTCAGTCAGCATCAGGGTTTTAAACCCTAAACTGAACTTTTTCCTTTAGTCAGCATTAGGGTTTTAAACCCTAAACTGAACTTTTCCATTCAGTCAACATCAGGGTTTTAAACCCTAAACTGAACTCTTTTCCTTTAGTCAGCATTAGGGTTTTAAACCCTAAATTAAACACTCTTTCCTTTAGTCAGCATTAGGGTTTTAAACCTTAAACTGAACTCTTTTCCTTTAGTCAGCATTAGGATTTTAAACCCTAAACTGAACTTTTTTCCATTCAGTTAGCATTAGGGTTTTAAACCCTAAACTGAATTTTTCCATTTAGTCAGCATTAGGGTTTTAAAACCCTAAACTGAACTTTTTCCATTCAGTCAACATTAGGGTTTTAAACCCTAAACTGAAGTCTTTCCTTTAGTCAGCATTAGGGTTTTAAACCCTAAATTAAACACTCTTTCCTTTAGTCAGCATTAGGGTTTTAAACCTTAAACTGAACTCTTTTCCTTTAGTCAGCATTAGGGTTTTAAACCCTAAACTGAACTTTTTTCCATTCAGTCAGCATTAGGGTTTTAAACCCTAAACTGAACTTTTCCATTTAGTCAGCATTAGGGTTTTAAAACCGCAAACTGAACTTTTTCCATTCAGTCAACAAAAACCCTAAACTAAACTTTTTCCTTTAGTCAGCATTAGGGTTTTAAACCCTAAACTGAACTTTTCCATTCAGTCAGCATCAGGGTTTTAAACCCTAAACTGAACTTTTTCCTTTAGTCAGCATTAGGGTTTTAAACCCTAAACTGAACTTTTCCATTCAGTCAACATCAGGGTTTTAAACCCTAAACTGAACTCTTTTCCTTTAGTCAGCATTAGGGTTTTAAACCCTAAACTGAACTTTTTCCTTTAGTCAGCATTAGGGTTTTAAACCCTAAACTGAACTTTTCCATTCAGTCAGCATTAGGGTTTTAAACCCTAAACTGAATTTTTCCATTCAGTCAGCATTAGGGTTTTAAACCCTAAACTGAACTTTTTCCTTTAGTCAGCATTAGGGTTTTAAACCCTAAATTAAACACTCTTTCCTTTAGTCAGCATTAGGGTTTTAAACCTTAAACTGAACTCTTTTCCTTTAGTCAGCATTAGGGTTTTAAACCCTAAACTGAACTTTTTTCCATTCAGTTAGCATTAGGGTTTTAAACCCTAAACTGAATTTTTCCATTTAGTCAGCATTAGGGTTTTAAAACCCTAAACTGAACTTTTTCCATTCAGTCAACATTAGGGTTTTAAACCCTAAACTGAACTCTTTCCTTTAGTCAGCATTAGGGTTTTAAACCCTAAATTAAACACTCTTTCCTTTAGTCAGCATTAGGGTTTTAAACCTTAAACTGAACTCTTTTCCTTTAGTCAGCATTAGGGTTTTAAACCCTAAACTGAACTTTTTTCCATTCAGTCAGCATTAGGGTTTTAAACCCTAAACTGAACTTTTCCATTTAGTCAGCATTAGGGTTTCAAAAACCGCAAACTGAACTTTTTCCATTCAGTCAACAAAAACCCTAAACTAAACTTTTTCCTTTAGTCAGCATTAGGGTTTTAAACCCTAAACTGAACTTTTCCATTCAGTCAGCATCAGGGTTTTAAACCCTAAACTGAACTTTTTCCTTTAGTCAGCATTAGGGTTTTAAACCCTAAACTGAACTTTTTCCTTTAGTCAGCATTAGGATTTTAAACCCTAAACTGAACTTTTCCATTCAGTCAGCATTAGGGTTTTAAACCCTAAACTGAACTCTTTTTCTTTAGTCAGCATTAGGGTTTTAAACCCTAAACTGAACTTTTTTCCATTCAGTCAGCATTAGGGTTTTAAACCCTAAACTGAACTTTTCCATTCAGTCAGCATTAGGGTTTTAAACCCTAAACTGAACTTTTTCCATTCAGTCAACATTAGGGTTTTAAACCCTAAACTGAACTTTTTCCTTTAGTTAGCATTAGGGTTTTAAACCCTAAACTGATCTTTTCCATTCAGTCAGCATTAGGGTTTTAAACCCTAAACTGAATTTTTCCATTCAGTCAGCATTAGGGTTTTAAACCTTAAACTGAACTTTTTTCCATTCAGTCAGCATTAGGGTTTTAAACCCTAAACTGAACTCTTTTCCTTTAGTCAGCATTAGGGTTTTAAACCCTAAACTCAATTTTTTTCCATTTAGTCAGCATTAGGGTTTTAAACCCTAAACTGAACTTTTTTCCATTCAGTCAGCATTAGGGTTTTAAACCCTAAACTGAACTTTTCCATTTAGTCAGCATTAGGGTTTTAAACCCTAAACTGAACTTTTTCCATTCAGTCAGCATTAGGGTTTTAAACCCTAAACTGAACACTTTTTCCTTTAGTCAGCATTAGGGTTTTAAACCCTAAACTGAACTTTTCCATTCAGTCAGCATTAGGGTTTTAAACCCTAAACTGAATTTTTCCATTCAGTCAGCATTAGGGTTTTAAACCCTAAACTGAACTTTTTCCTTTAGTCAGCATTAGGGTTTTAAACCCTAAATTAAACACTCTTTCCTTTAGTCTGCATTAGGGTTTTAAACCTTAAACTGAACTCTTTTCCTTTAGTCAGCATTAGGGTTTTAAACCCTAAACTGAACTTTTTTCCATTCAGTTAGCATTAGGGTTTTAAACCCTAAACTGAATTTTTCCATTTAGTCAGCATTAGGGTTTTAAAACCCTAAACTGAACTTTTTCCATTCAGTCAACATTAGGGTTTTAAACCCTAAACTGAAGTCTTTCCTTTAGTCAGCATTAGGGTTTTAAACCCTAAATTAAACACTCTTTCCTTTAGTCAGCATTAGGGTTTTAAACCTTAAACTGAACTCTTTTCCTTTAGTCAGCATTAGGGTTTTAAACCCTAAACTGAACTTTTTTCCATTCAGTCAGCATTAGGGTTTTAAACCCTAAACTGAACTTTTCCATTTAGTCAGCATTAGGGTTTTAAAACCGCAAACTGAACTTTTTCCATTCAGTCAACAAAAACCCTAAACTAAACTTTTTCCTTTAGTCAGCATTAGGGTTTTAAACCCTAAACTGAACTTTTCCATTCAGTCAGCATCAGGGTTTTAAACCCTAAACTGAACTTTTTCCTTTAGTCAGCATTAGGGTTTTAAACCCTAAACTGAACTTTTCCATTCAGTCAACATCAGGGTTTTAAACCCTAAACTGAACTCTTTTCCTTTAGTCAGCATTAGGGTTTTAAACCCTAAACTGAACTTTTTCCTTTAGTCAGCATTAGGGTTTTAAACCCTAAACTGAACTTTTTTCCATTCAGTCAGCATTAGGGTTTTAAACCCTAAACTGAACGTTTTTCCATTCAGTCAGCATTAGGGTTTTAAACCCTAAACTGAACTTTTCCATTCAGTTAGCATTAGGGTTTTAAACCCTAAACTGAACTTTTTCCATTCAGTCAACATTAGGGTTTTAAACCCTAAACTGAACTTTTTCCTTTAGTTAGCATTAGGGTTTTAAACGCTAAACTGATCTTTTCCATTCAGTCAGCATTAGGGTTTTAAACCCTAAACTGAATTTTTCCATTCAGTCAGCATTAGGGTTTTAAACCTTAAACTGAACTTTTTTCCATTCAGTCAGCATTAGGGTTTTAAACCCTAAACTGAACTCTTTTCCTTTAGTCAGCATTAGGGTTTTAAACCCTAAACTCAATTTTTTTCCATTTAGTCAGCATTAGGGTTTTAAACCCTAAATTGAACTTTTTTCCATTCAGTCAGCATTAGGGTTTTAAACCCTAAACTGAACTTTTCCATTTAGTCAGCATTAGGGTTTTAAACCCTAAACTGAACTTTTTCCATTCAGTCAGCATTAGGGTTTTAAACCCTAAACTGTACTCTTTTCCTTAAGTCAGCATTAGGGTTTTAAACCCTAAACTGAACTTTTCCATTCAGTCAGCATTAGGGTTTTAAACCCTAAACTGAACTTTTTCCTTTAGTCAGCATTAGGGTTTTAAACCCTAAATTAAACACTCTTTCCTTTAGTCAGCATTAGGGTTTTAAACCTTAAACTGAACTCTTTTCCTTTAGTCAGCATTAGGGTTTTAAACCCTAAACTGAACTTTTTTCCATTCAGTTAGCATTAGGGATTTAAACCCTAAACTGAATTTTTCCATTTAGTCAGCATTAGGGTTTTAAAACCCAAAACTGAACTTTTTCCATTCAGTCAACATTAGGGTTTTAAACCCTAAACTGAACTCTTTCCTTTAGTCAGCATTGAGGTTTTAAACCCTAAATTAAACACTCTTTCCTTTAGTCAGCATTAGGGTTTTAAACCTTAAACTGAACTCTTTTCCTTTAGTTAGCATTAGGGTTTTAAACCCTAAACTGAACTTTTTTCCATTCAGTCAGCATTAGGGTTTTAAACCCTAAACTGAACTTTTCCATTTAGTCAGCATTAAGGTTTTAAAACCCTAAACTGAACTTTTTTCATTCAGTCAAAAAAAACCCTAAACTAAACTTTTTCCTTTAGTCAGCATTAAGTTTTTAAACCCTAAACTGAACTTTTCCATTCAGTCAACATCATGGTTTTAAACCCTAAACTGAACTTTTTCCTTTAGTCAGCATTAGGGTTTTAAACCCTAAACTGAACTTTTCCATTCAGTCAACATCAGGGTTTTAAACCCTAAACTGAACTCTTTTCCTTTAGTCAGCATTAGGGTTTAAACCCTAAACTGAACTTTTTCCTTTAGTCAGCATTAGGGTTTTAAACCCTAAACTGAACTTTTTTCCATTCAGTTAGCATTAGGGTTTTAAACCCTAAACTGAACTTTTTTCCATTCAGTCAGCATTAGGGTTTTAAACCCTAAACTGAACTTTTCCATTCAGTTAGCATTAGGGTTTTAAACCCTAAACTGAACTTTTTCCATTCAGTCAGCATTAGGGTTTTAAACCCTAAACTGAACTCTTTTCCTTTAGTCAGCATTAGAGTTTTAAACCCTAAACTCAATTTTTTTCCATTCAGTCAGCATTAGGGTTTTAAACTCTAAACTGAACTTTTCCATTTAGTCAGCATTAGGGTTTTAAACCCTAAACTGAACTTTTTCCATTCAGTCAGCATTAGGGTTTTAAACCCTAAACTGAACTCTTTTCCTTTAGTCAGCATTAGGGTTTTAAACCTT
The DNA here is from genome assembly GCF_000715075.1 of Nicotiana tabacum. Taxonomy (NCBI): domain Eukaryota; kingdom Viridiplantae; phylum Streptophyta; class Magnoliopsida; order Solanales; family Solanaceae; genus Nicotiana; species Nicotiana tabacum. The sequence goes on along the minus strand of NC_134089.1, from coordinate 20,724,248 downwards.
AAACTGAACTTTTTCATTCAGTCAGCATTAGGGTTTTAAACCCTAAACTGAACTTTTCCATTCAGTCAGCATTAGGGTTTTAAACCCTAAACTGAACTTTTTTCCATTCAGTCAGCATTAGGGTTTTAAACACTAAACTGAACTTTTTCCTTTAGTCAGCATTAGGGTTTTAAAACCCTAAACTGAACTTTTCCATTTAGTCAGCATTAGAGTTTTAAACCCTAAACTGAACTTTTTTCCATTCAGTCAGCATTAGAGTTTTAAACCCTAAATTGAACTTTTTCCTTTAGTCAGCATTAGGGTTTTAAACCCTAAACTGAACTTTTCCATTCAGTCAGCATTAGGGTTTTAAACCCTAAACTGAACTTTTTCCATTCAGTCAACATTAGGGTTTTAAACCCTAAACTGAACTTTTTCCTTTAGTTAGCATTAGGGTTTTAAACCCTAAACTGATCTTTTCCATTCAGTCAGCATTAGGGTTTTAAACCCTAAACTGAATTTTTCCATTCAGTCAGCATTAGGGTTTTAAACCTTAAACTGAACTTTTTTCCATTCAGTCAGCATTAGGGTTTTAAACCCTAAACTGAACTCTTTTCCTTTAGTCAGCATTAGGGTTTTAAACCCTAAACTCAATTTTTTTCCATTTAGTCAGCATTAGGGTTTTAAACCCTAAACTGAACTTTTTTCCATTCAGTCAGCATTAGGGTTTTAAACCCTAAACTGAACTTTTCCATTTAGTCAGCATTAGGGTTTTAAACCCTAAACTGAACTTTTTCCATTCAGTCAGCATTAGGGTTTTAAACCCTAAACTGAACTCTTTTCCTTTAGTCAGCATTAGGGTTTTAAACCCTAAACTGAACTTTTCCATTCAGTCAGCATTAGGGTTTTAAACCCTAAACTGAACTTTTCCATTCAGTCAGCATTAGGGTTTTAAACCCTAAACTGAACTTTTTCCTTTAGTCAGCATTAGGGTTTTAAACCCTAAATTAAACACTCTTTCCTTTAGTCAGCATTAGGGTTTTAAACCTTAAACTGAACTCTTTTCCTTTAGTCAGCATTAGGGTTTTAAACCCTAAACTGAACTTTTTTCCATTCAGTTAGCATTAGGGTTTTAAACCCTAAACTGAATTTTTCCATTTAGTCAGCATTAGGGTTTTAAAACCCTAAACTGAACTTTTTCCATTCAGTCAACATTAGGGTTTTAAACCCTAAACTGAACTCTTTCCTTTAGTCAGCATTAGGGTTTTAAACCCTAAATTAAACACTCTTTCCTTTAGTCAGCATTAGGGTTTTAAACCTTAAACTGAACTCTTTTCCTTTAGTCAGCATTAGGGTTTTAAACCCTAAACTGAACTTTTTTCCATTCAGTCAGCATTAGGGTTTTAAACCCTAAACTGAACTTTTCCATTTAGTCAGCATTAGGGTTTTAAAACCGCAAACTGAACTTTTTCCATTCAGTCAACAAAAACCCTAAACTAAACTTTTTCCTTTAGTCAGCATTAGGGTTTTAAACCCTAAACTGAACTTTTCCATTCAGTCAGCATCAGGGTTTTAAACCCTAAACTGAACTTTTTCCTTTAGTCAGCATTAGGGTTTTAAACCCTAAACTGAACTTTTTCCTTTAGTCAGCATTAGGATTTTAAACCCTAAACTGAACTTTTCCATTCAGTCAGCATTAGGGTTTTAAACCCTAAACTGAACTCTTTTTCTTTAGTCAGCATTAGGGTTTTAAACCCTAAACTGAACTTTTTTCCATTCAGTCAGCATTAGGGTTTTAAACCCTAAACTGAACTTTTTTCCATTCAGTCAGCATTAGGGTTTTAAACCCTAAACTGAACTTTTCCATTCAGTCAGCATTAGGGTTTTAAACCCTAAACTGAACTTTTTCCATTCAGTCAACATTAGGGTTTTAAACCCTAAACTGAACTTTTTCCTTTAGTTAGCATTAGGGTTTTAAACCCTAAACTGATCTTTTCCATTCAGTCAGCATTAGGGTTTTAAACCCTAAACTGAATTTTTCCATTCAGTCAGCATTAGGGTTTTAAACCTTAAACTGAACTTTTTTCCATTCAGTCAGCATTAGGGTTTTAAACCCTAAACTGAACTCTTTTCCTTTAGTCAGCATTAGGGTTTTAAACCCTAAACTCAATTTTTTTCCATTTAGTCAGCATTAGGGTTTTAAACCCTAAACTGAACTTTTTTCCATTCAGTCAGCATTAGGGTTTTAAACCCTAAACTGAACTTTTCCATTTAGTCAGCATTAGGGTTTTAAACCCTAAACTGAACTTTTTCCATTCAGTCAGCATTAGGGTTTTAAACCCTAAACTGAACTCTTTTCCTTAAGTCAGCATTAGGGTTTTAAACCCTAAACTGAACTTTTCCATTCAGTCAGCATTAGGGTTTTAAACCCTAAACTGAACTTTTCCATTCAGTCAGCATTAGGGTTTTAAACCCTAAACTGAACTTTTTCCTTTAGTCAGCATTAGGGTTTTAAACCCTAAATTAAACACTCTTTCCTTTAGTCTGCATTAGGGTTTTAAACCTTAAACTGAACTCTTTTCCTTTAGTCAGCATTAGGGTTTTAAACCCTAAACTGAACTTTTTTCCATTCAGTTAGCATTAGGGTTTTAAACCCTAAACTGAATTTTTCCATTTAGTCAGCATTAGGGTTTTAAAACCCTAAACTGAACTTTTTCCATTCAGTCAACATTAGGGTTTTAAACCCTAAACTGAACTCTTTCCTTTAGTCAGCATTAGGGTTTTAAACCCTAAATTAAACACTCTTTCCTTTAGTCAGCATTAGGGTTTTAAACCTTAAACTGAACTCTTTTCCTTTAGTCAGCATTAGGGTTTTAAACCCTAAACTGAACTTTTTTCCATTCAGTCAGCATTAGGGTTTTAAACCCTAAACTGAACTTTTCCATTTAGTCAGCATTAGGGTTTTAAAACCGCAAACTGAACTTTTTCCATTCAGTCAACAAAAACCCTAAACTAAACTTTTTCCTTTAGTCAGCATTAGGGTTTTAAACCCTAAACTGAACTTTTCCATTCAGTCAGCATCAGGGTTTTAAACCCTAAACTGAACTTTTTCCTTTAGTCAGCATTAGGGTTTTAAACCCTAAACTGAACTTTTCCATTCAGTCAACATCAGGGTTTTAAACCCTAAACTGAACTCTTTTCCTTTAGTCAGCATTAGGGTTTTAAACCCTAAACTGAACTTTTTCCTTTAGTCAGCATTAGGGTTTTAAACCCTAAACTGAACTTTTTTCCATTCAGTCAGCATTAGGGTTTTAAACCCTAAACTGAACGTTTTTCCATTCAGTCAGCATTAGGGTTTTAAACACTAAACTGAACTTTTCCATTCAGTTAGCATTAGGGTTTTAAACCCTAAACTGAACTTTTTCCATTCAGTCAACATTAGGGTTTTAAACCCTAAACTGAACTTTTTCCTTTAGTTAGCATTAGGGTTTTAAACCCTAAACTGATCTTTTCCATTCAGTCAGCATTAGGGTTTTAAACCCTAAACTGAATTTTTCCATTCAGTCAGCATTAGGGTTTTAAACCTTAAACTGAACTTTTTTCCATTCAGTCAGCATTAGGGTTTTAAACCCTAAACTGAACTCTTTTCCTTTAGTCAGCATTAGGGTTTTAAACCCTAAACTCAATTTTTTTCCATTTAGTCAGCATTAGGGTTTTAAACCCTAAATTGAACTTTTTTCCATTCAGTCAGCATTAGGGTTTTAAACCCTAAACTGAACTTTTCCATTTAGTCAGCATTAGGGTTTTAAACCCTAAACTGAACTTTTTCCATTCAGTCAGCATTAGGGTTTTAAACCCTAAACTGTACTCTTTTCCTTAAGTCAGCATTAGGGTTTTAAACCCTAAACTGAACTTTTCCATTCAGTCAGCATTAGGGTTTTAAACCCTAAACTGAACTTTTTCCTTTAGTCAGCATTAGGGTTTTAAACCCTAAATTAAACACTCTTTCCTTTAGTCAGCATTAGGGTTTTAAACCTTAAACTGAACTCTTTTCCTTTAGTCAGCATTAGGGTTTTAAACCCTAAACTGAACTTTTTTCCATTCAGTTAGCATTAGGGATTTAAACCCTAAACTGAATTTTTCCATTTAGTCAGCATTAGGGATTTAAAAACCAAAACTGAACTTTTTCCATTCAGTCAACATTAGGGTTTTAAACCCTAAACTGAACTCTTTCCTTTAGTCAGCATTGAGGTTTTAAACCCTAAATTAAACACTCTTTCCTTTAGTCAGCATTAGGGTTTTAAACCTTAAACTGAACTCTTTACCTTTAGTCAGCATTAGGGTTTTAAACCCTAAACTGAACTTTTTTCCATTCAGTCAGCATTAGGGTTTTAAACCCTAAACTGAACTTTTCCATTGAGTCAGCATTAAGGTTTTAAAACCCTAAACTGAACTTTTTTCATTCAGTCAAAAAAAACCCTAAACTAAACTTTTTCCTTTAGTCAGCATTAAGGTTTTAAACCCTAAACTGAACTTTTCCATTCAGTCAACATCATGGTTTTAAACCCTAAACTGAACTTTTTCCTTTAGTCAGCATTAGGGTTTTAAACCCTAAACTGAACTTTTCCATTCAGTCAACATCAGGGTTTTAAACCCTAAACTGAACTCTTTTCCTTTAGTCAGCATTAGGGTTTAAACCCTAAACTGAACTTTTTCCTTTAGTCAGCATTAGGGTTTTAAACCCTAAACTGAACTTTTTTCCATTCAGTTAGCATTAGGGTTTTAAACCCTAAACTGAACTTTTTTCCATTCAGTCAGCATTAGGGTTTTAAACCCTAAACTGAACTTTTCCATTCAGTTAGCATTAGGGTTTTAAACCCTAAACTGAACTTTTTCCATTCAGTCAGCATTAGGGTTTTAAACCCTAAACTGAACTCTTTTCCTTTAGTCAGCATTAGAGTTTTAAACCCTAAACTCAATTTTTTTCCATTCAGTCAGCATTAGGGTTTTAAACTCTAAACTGAACTTTTTTCCATTCAGTCAGCATTAGGGTTTTAAACCCTAAACTGAACTTTTCCATTTAGTCAGCATTAGGGTTTTAAACCCTAAACTGAACTTTTTCCATTCAGTCAGCATTAGGGTTTTAAACCCTAAACTGAACTCTTTTCCTTTAGTCAGCATTAGGGTTTTAAACCTTAAACTGAACTTTTTCATTCAGTCAGCATTAGGGTTTTAAACCCTAAACTGAACTTTTCCATTCAGTCAGCATTAGGGTTTTAAACCCTAAACTGAACTTTTTTCCATTCAGTCAGCATTAGGGTTTTAAACACTAAACTGAACTTTTTCCTTTAGTCAGCATTAGGGTTTTAAAACCCTAAACTGAACTTTTCCATTTAGTCAGCATTAGAGTTTTAAACCCTAAACTGAACTTTTTTCCATTCAGTCAGCATTAGAGTTTTAAACCCTAAATTGAACTTTTTCCTTTAGTCAGCATTAGGGTTTTAAACCCTAAACTGAACTTTTCCATTCAGTCAGCATTAGGGTTTTAAACCCTAAACTGAACTTTTTCCATTCAGTCAACATTAGGGTTTTAAACCCTAAACTGAACTTTTTCCTTTAGTTAGCATTAGGGTTTTAAACCCTAAACTGATCTTTTCCATTCAGTCAGCATTAGGGTTTTAAACCCTAAACTGAATTTTTCCATTCAGTCAGCATTAGGGTTTTAAACCTTAAACTGAACTTTTTTCCATTCAGTCAGCATTAGGGTTTTAAACCCTAAACTGAACTCTTTTCCTTTAGTCAGCATTAGGGTTTTAAACCCTAAACTCAATTTTTTTCCATTTAGTCAGCATTAGGGTTTTAAACCCTAAACTGAACTTTTTTCCATTCAGTCAGCATTAGGGTTTTAAACCCTAAACTGAACTTTTCCATTTAGTCAGCATTAGGGTTTTAAACCCTAAACTGAACTTTTTCCATTCAGTCAGCATTAGGGTTTTAAACCCTAAACTGAACTCTTTTCCTTAAGTCAGCATTAGGGTTTTAAACCCTAAACTGAACTTTTCCATTCAGTCAGCATTAGGGTTTTAAACCCTAAACTGAACTTTTCCATTCAGTCAGCATTAGGGTTTTAAACCCTAAACTGAACTTTTTCCTTTAGTCAGCATTAGGGTTTTAAACCCTAAATTAAACACTCTTTCCTTTAGTCAGCATTAGGGTTTTAAACCTTAAACTGAACTCTTTTCCTTTAGTCAGCATTAGGGTTTTAAACCCTAAACTGAACTTTTTTCCATTCAGTTAGCATTAGGGTTTTAAACCCTAAACTGAATTTTTCCATTTAGTCAGCATTAGGGTTTTAAAACCCTAAACTGAACTTTTTCCATTCAGTCAACATTAGGGTTTTAAACCCTAAACTGAACTCTTTCCTTTAGTCAGCATTAGGGTTTTAAACCCTAAATTAAACACTCTTTCCTTTAGTCAGCATTAGGGTTTTAAACCTTAAACTGAACTCTTTTCCTTTAGTCAGCATTAGGGTTTTAAACCCTAAACTGAACTTTTTTCCATTCAGTCAGCATTAGGGTTTTAAACCCTAAACTGAACTTTTCCCTTAAGTCAGCATTAGGGTTTTAAACCCTAAACTGAACTTTTCCATTCAGTCAGCATTAGGGTTTTAAACCATAAACTGAACTTTTCCATTCAGTCAGCATTAGGGTTTTAAACCCTAAACTGAACTTTTCCATTTAGTCAGCATTAGGGTTTTAAAACCGCAAACTGAACTTTTTCCATTCAGTCAACAAAAACCCTAAACTAAACTTTTTCCTTTAGTCAGCATTAGGGTTTTAAACCCTAAACTGAACTTTTCCATTCAGTCAGCATCAGGGTTTTAAACCCTAAACTGAACTTTTTCCTTTAGTCAGCATTAGGGTTTTAAACCCTAAACTGAACTTTTCCATTCAGTCAACATCAGGGTTTTAAACCCTAAACTGAACTCTTTTCCTTTAGTCAGCATTAGGGTTTTAAACCCTAAACTGAACTTTTTCCTTTAGTCAGCATTAGGGTTTTAAACCCTAAACTGAACTTTTTCCATTCAGTCAGCATTAGGGTTTTAAACCCTAAACTGAACTTTTCCATTTAGTCAGCATTAGGGTTTTAAAACCGCAAACTGAACTTTTTCCATTCAGTCAACAAAAACCCTAAACTAAACTTTTTCCTTTAGTCAGCATTAGGGTTTTAAACCCTAAACTGAACTTTTCCATTCAGTCAGCATCAGGGTTTTAAACCCTAAACTGAACTTTTTCCTTTAGTCAGCATTAGGGTTTTAAACCCTAAACTGAACTTTTCCATTCAGTCAACATCAGGGTTTTAAACCCTAAACTGAACTCTTTTCCTTTAGTCAGCATTAGGGTTTTAAACCCTAAACTGAACTTTTTCCTTTAGTCAGCATTAGGGTTTTAAACCCTAAACTGAACTTTTTTCCATTCAGTCAGCATTAGGGTTTTAAACCCTAAACTGAACGTTTTTCCATTCAGTCAGCATTAGGGTTTTAAACCCTAAACTGAACTTTTCCATTCAGTTAGCATTAGGGTTTTAAACCCTAAACTGAACTTTTTCCATTCAGTCAACATTAGGGTTTTAAACCCTAAACTGAACTTTTTCCTTTAGTTAGCATTAGGGTTTTAAACCCTAAACTGATCTTTTCCATTCAGTCAGCACTAGGGTATTAAACCCTAAACTGAATTTTTCCATTCAGTCAGCATTAGGGTTTTAAACCTTAAACTGAACTTTTTTCCATTCAGTCAGCATTAGGGTTTTAAACCCTAAACTGAACTCTTTTCCTTTAGTCAGCATTAGGGTTTTAAACCCTAAACTCAATTTTTTTCCATTTAGTCAGCATTAGGGTTTTAAACCCTAAATTGAACTTTTTTCCATTCAGTCAGCATTAGGGTTTTAAACCCTAAACTGAACTTTTCCATTTAGTCAGCATTAGGGTTTTAAACCCTAAACTGAACTTTTTCCATTCAGTCAGCATTAGGGTTTTAAACCCTAAACTGTACTCTTTTCCTTAAGTCAGCATTAGGGTTTTAAACCCTAAACTGAACTTTTCCATTCAGTCAGCATTAGGGTTTTAAACCCTAAACTGAACTTTTCCATTCAGTCAGCATTAGGGTTTTAAACCCTAAACTGAACTTTTTCCTTTAGTCAGCATTAGGGTTTTAAACCCTAAATTAAACACTCTTTCCTTTAGTCAGCATTAGGGTTTTAAACCTTAAACTGAACTCTTTTCCTTTAGTCAGCATTAGGGTTTTAAACCCTAAACTGAACTTTTTTCCATTCAGTTAGCATTAGGGTTTTAAACCCTAAACTGAATTTTTCCATTTAGTCAGCATTAGGGTTTTAAAACCCTAAACTGAACTTTTTCCATTCAGTCAACATTAGGGTTTTAAACCCTAAACTGAACTCTTTCCTTTAGTCAGCATTAGGGTTTTAAACCCTAAATTAAACACTCTTTCCTTTAGTCAGCATTAGGGTTTTAAACCTTAAACTGAACTCTTTTCCTTTAGTCAGCATTAGGGTTTTAAACCCTAAACTGAACTTTTTTCCATTCAGTCAGCATTAGGGTTTTAAACCCTAAACTGAACTTTTCCATTTAGTCAGCATTAGGGTTTTAAAACCCTAAACTGAACTTTTTTCATTCAGTCAACAAAAACCCTAAACTAAACTTTTTCCTTTAGTCAGCATTAAGGTTTTAAACCCTAAACTGAACTTTTCCATTCAGTCAACATCATGGTTTTAAACCCTAAACTGAACTTTTTCCTTTAGTCAGCATTAGGGTTTTAAACCCTAAACTGAACTTTTCCATTCAGTCAACATCAGGGTTTTAAACCCTAAACTGAACTCTTTTCCTTTAGTCAGCATTAGGGTTTAAACCCTAAACTGAATTTTTTCCTTTAGTCAGCATTAGGGTTTTAAACCCTAAACTGAACTTTTTTCCATTCAGTTAGCATTAGGGTTTTAAACCCTAAACTGAACTTTTTTCCATTTAGTCAGCATTAGGGTTTTAAACCCTAAACTGAACTTTTCCTTTCAGTTAGCATTAGGGTTTTAAACCCTAAACTGAACTTTTTCCATTCAGTCAGCATTAGGGTTTTAAACCCTAAACTGAACTTTTCCTTTCAGTTAGCATTAGGGTTTTAGATCCTAAACTGAACTTTTTTTCCATTCAGTCAGCATTAGGGTTTTAAACTCTAAACTGAACTTTTTTCCATTCAGTCAGCATTAGGGTTTTAAACCCTAAACTGAACTTTTCCATTTAGTCAGCATTAGGGTTTTAAACCCTAAACTGAACTTTTTCCATTCAGTCAGCATTAGGGTTTTAAACCCTAAACTGAACTCTTTTCCTTTAGTCAGCATTAGGGTTTTAAACCTTAAACTGAACTTTTTCATTCAGTCAGCATTAGGGTTTTAAACCCTAAACTGAACTTTTCCATTCAGTCAGCATTAGGGTTTTAAACCCTAAACTGAACTTTTTTCCATTCAGTCAGCATTAGGGTTTTAAACACTAAACTGAACTTTTTCCTTTAGTCAGCATTAGGGTTTTAAAACCCTAAACTGAACTTTTCCATTTAGTCAGCATTAGAGTTTTAAACCCTAAACTGAACTTTTTTCCATTCAGTCAGCATTAGAGTTTTAAACCCTAAATTGAACTTTTTCCTTTAGTCAACATTAGGATTGTAAACCCTAAAATGAACTTTTCCATTTAGTCAGCATTAGGTTTTAAACCCTAAACTGAACTTTTCCATTTAGTCAGCATTAGGGTTTTAAACCCTAAACTGAACTTTTTCCATGTAGTCAGCATTAGGGTTTTAAACCCTAAACTGAACTTTTTCCTTTAGTCAGCATTAGGGTTTTAAACCCTAAACTGAACTTTTTCCTTTGATCAACATTAGGGTTTTAAACCCTAAACTAAACTTTTTTCCATTTAGTCAGCATTAAGGTTTTAATCCCTAAACTGAACTTTTTCCATTTAGTCTGCATTAGGGTTTTAAACCCTAAACTGAACTTTTCCATTTAGTCAGCATTAGGGTTTTAAACCCTAAACTGAACTTTTCCCATTCAGTCAGCATTAGGGTTTTAAACCCTAAAATGAACTCTTTTCTGTCAGCATTAGAGTTTTAAACCCTAAACTGAACTTTTCCTTTAGTCAGCATCAGGGTTTTAAACCTTAAACTGAACTCTTTTCATTTAGTCAGCATTAGGGTTTTAAACCCAAAATTGAACTCTTTCCTTTAGTCAGCACTAGGGTTTTAATCCCTAAACTGAACACTCTTTCCTTTAGTCAGCATTTGGGTTTTAAACCTTAAACTGAACTCTTTTCCTTTAGTCAGCATTAGGGTTTTAAACCCTAAACTGAACTTTTTTTCATTCAGTCAGCATTAGGGTTTTAAACCCTAAACTGAACTTTTCCATTTAGTCAGCATTAGGGTTTTAAAACCCTAAATTGAACTTTTTCCATTCAGTCAGCATTAGGGTTTTAAACCCTAAACTAAACTTTTTCCTTTAGTCAGCATTAGGGTTTTAAACCCTAAACTGAACTTTTTCATTCAGTCAGCATTAGGGTTTTAAACCCTAAACTGAACTTTTTCCTTTAGTTAGCATTAGGGTTTTAAACCCTAAACTGAACTTTTTCATTCAGTCAGCATTAGGGTTTTAAACCCTAAACTGAACTTTTCCATTCAGTCAGCATTAGGGTTTTAAACCCTAAACTGAACTTTTTTCCATTCAGTCAGCATTAGGGTTTTAAACACTAAACTGAACTTTTTCCTTTAGTCAGCATTAGGGTTTTAAAACCCTAAACTGAACTTTTCCATTTAGTCAGCATTAGAGTTTTAAACCCTAAACTGAACTTTTTTCCATTCAGTCAGTATTAGGGTTTTAAACCCTAAATTGAACTTTTACCTTTAGTCAGCATTAGGGTTGTAAACCCTAAAATGAACTTTTCCATTTAGTCAGCATTAGGTTTTAAACCCTAAACTGAACTTTTCCATTTAGTCAGCATTAGGGTTTTAAACCCTAAACTGAACTTTTTCCATGTAGTCAGCATTAGGGTTTTAAACCCTAAACTGAACTTTTTCCTTTAGTCAGCATTAGGGTTTTAAACCCTAAACTGAACTTTTTTCTTTGATCAGCATTAGGGTTTTAAACCCTAAACTAAACTTTTTTCCATTTAGTCAGCATTAAGGTTTTAAACCCTAAACTGAACTTTTTCCATTTAGTCTGCATTAGGGTTTTAAACCCTAAACTGAACTTTTCCATTTAGTCAGCATTAGGGTTTTAAACCCTAAACTGAACTTTTCCCATTCAGTCAGCATTAGGGTTTTAAACCCTAAAATGAACTCTTTTCTGTCAGCACTAGAGTTTTAAACCCTAAACTGAACTTTTCCATTCAGTCAGCATTAGGGTTTTAAACCCTAAACTGAACTTTTTCCTTTAGTCAGCATTAGGGTTTTAAACCCTAAATTAAACACTCTTTCCTTTAGTCAGCATTAGGGTTTTAAACCTTAAACTGAACTCTTTTCCTTTAGTCAGCATTAGGGTTTTAAACCCTAAACTGAACTTTTTTCCATTCAGTCAGCATTAGGGTTTTAAACCCTAAACTGAACTTTTCCATTTAGTCAGCATTAGGGTTTTAAAACCCTAAACTGAACTTTTTCCATTCAGTCAGCATTAGGGTTTTAAACCCTAAACTAAACTTTTTCCTTTAGTCAGCATTAGGGTTTTAAACCCTAAACTGAACTTTTCCATTCAGTCAGCATTAGGGTTTTAAACCCTAAACTGAACTTTTTCCTTTAGTTAGCATTAGGGTTTTAAACCCTAAACTGAACTTTTCCATTCAGTCAGCATTAGGGTTTTAAACCCTAAACTGAACTCTTTTCCTTTAGTCAACATTAGGGTTTTAAACCCTAAACTGAACTTTTCCATTCAGTCAGCATTAGGGTTTCAAACCCTAAACTGAACTTTTTCCTTTAGTCAGCATTAGGGTTTTAAACCCTAAACTTAACTTTTTCCTTCAGTCAGCATTAGGGTTTTAAACCCTAAACTGAACTTTTTCCTTCAGTCAGCATTAGGGTTTTAAACCCTAAACTGAACTTTTTTCCATTCAGTCAGCATTAGGGTTTTAAACCCTAAACTGAACTTTTTCCTTTAGTCAGCATTAGGGTTTTAAACCCTAAACTGAACTTTTTCCATTCAGTCAGCATTAGGGTTTTAAAACCTAAACTGAACTTTTCCATTCAGTCAGCATTAGGGTTTTAAACCCTAAACTGAACTTTTTCCTTTAGTCAGCATTAGGGTTTTAAACCCTAAACTGAACTTTTTCCATTCAGGCAGCATTAGGGTTTTAAACCCTAAACTGAACTTTTTCTATTCAGTCAGCATTAGGGTTTTAAACCCTAAACTGAACTTTTTCCTTTAATCAGCATTAGAGTTTTAAACTCTAAACTAAACTTTTCCATTCAGTCAACATTAGGGTTTTAAACCCTAAACTGAACTTTTCCATTTAGTCAGCATTAGGGTTTTAAACCCTTAACTGAACTTTTTCCATTCAGTCAGCATTAGGGTTTTAAACCCTAAACTGAACTTTTTCCATTCAGATAGCATTAGGGTTTTAAACCCTAAACTAAAATTTTGCTTTAATCAGCATTAGGGTTTTAAACCCTAAACTGAACTTTTCCATTCAGTCAGCATTAGGGTTTTAAACCCTAAACTGAACTTTTTTCCATTCAGTCAGCATTAGGGTTTTAAACCCTAAACTGAACTTTTTCCTTTAGTCAGCATTAGGGTTTTAAAACCCTAAACTGAACTTTTCCATTTAGTCAGCATTAGGGTTTTAAACCCTAAACTGAACTTTTTTCCATTCAGTCAGCATTAGGGTTTTAAACCCTAAACTGAACTTTTTCCTTTAGTCAACATTAGGGTTTTAAACCGTAAACTGAACTTTTCCATTTAGTCAGCATTAGGGTTTTAAACCCTAAACTGAACTTTTTCCATGTAGTCAGCATTAGGGTTTTAAACCCTAAAGTTCAAAACCCTAAACTGAACTTTTTCCTTTAGTCAGCATTAGAGTTTTAAACTCTAAACTGAACTTTTTCCTTTAGTCAGCATTAGGGTTTTAAACCCTAAACTAAACTTTTCCATTTAGTCAGCATTAGGGTTTTAAACCCTAAACTGAACTTTTTCCATGTAGTCAGCATTAGGGTTTTAAACCCTAAACTGAACTTTTCCATTTAGTCAGTATTAGAGTTTTAAACCCTAAACTGAACTTTTCCCCTTCAGTCAGCATTAGGGGTTTAAACCCTAAACTGAACTCTTTTCCTTCAGTCAGCATTAGGGTTTTAAACCCTAAACTGAACTTTTTTCCATTCAGTCAGCATTAGGGTTTTAAACCCTAAATTGAACTTTTCCTTTAGTCGGCATTAGGGTTTTAAACCCTAAACCAAACTTTTTTCTTTAGTCAGCATTAGGGTTTTAAACCCTAAACTGAACTTTTCCTTTAGTCAGCATTAGGGTTTTAAACCCTAAACTGTACTTTTCCCTTTAATCAGCATTAGGGTTTTAAACCCTAAACTGAACTTCTGTCCATTCAGTCAACATTAGGGCCCCAACCCTAAACTGAACTTTCCCCCAGTTGGTCAGCATTAGAGTTTCAACTCTAAACTGAGCTTCTCCCCAGCTAGTCGGCATTAGGGCTCCAACCGTGAACTGAATTATTTCCATCCCGCCAGCCTTAGGGCTCCAACCCTAAACTGAGCATTCATATCTTGTGGCCGTATCGTTGATCCAATCCCGGAATTGGCATTTTGGAAACTAAAATTTTCTAATTCCTTCATCAATCCTATGAACTTCCTGGCAAATAACTCACGAATTTTTCCTAGTGAAACTGGGGCAGAAAATTTCGTTCGTTTGTTTTTCCCCGCAGGTCTAACCTCGAGGCGCATGGATCGAGATGACCCACGAGATGAGTCTCAACCCAGAATAAAAAAGGGGGAAGAAGAAGAAGATGTCCCGAGATACCGGAGAAAATGGAAGGCGGATCGCTCCAAGACTTGATCAAGGTCCCGAACTCTGCCAATCACGTCTCACTCAGTATCCCAGAGATAAACAAGCACCTATAACTCGCAAGCATCAAGATTCGGATCGAATTCTCCAAGCAAAATCAGCTAAGACCCAAGATCAAGTTGCAAAAGAATCATAGATAGGAATCTTGTAACTAGCAGTTGACATGCATATAAGTATTTAGTTCAGTTTCAATTTTTCTTTGTTTGTAATAAGGGAGTCAGTAAGCAGCAACAACAGCAGCAACAACGGTAACGACAAGCATTGCAGTCCCATGGTAGTCCCAGCTACCCAAAGTTTCCCGAACTACATTGACCTGATTCCTGTTTTGCCCAGGATATGTAGGAAATCTTCGAAGCGAGGATTCGGTCAAATCTTTCAAAAAAAAAAGTGCTTCACACGGAGTAGTCCAATAGGCAAAAATCGCTCATATCCGCTCACTTTTCTTTGCACGAAACTCTTCGTGTTTCCGAACAAAGAGGGGCAGCTGTGAGCACGTGATTTTTGTTTTCGCGACATTCACTCCAAAAGAAACAAAAATAATAGCAATTGGTCTTGTTGTACAATTTTTGGATTTTTACATGGCATTTCGTTAATTATTTGTGATTCTGTTCATTTTTATTTTTATCAAACAAAATACAAAAAATGTGTGTGTCATGTGTAGTTGAACCATAGTCCGGTTATCAAAAGGAAAATCACGAAATATGCATGTTTTGTCCTATTTGTCACCTTGGTGATTTTACCTATTTTTTATATATTTTTTAATGTGTGTAAATAACTGTATTAAGTATTTAATTAATGGAGTTTAATTTTGTTTAATTAGGTTTTATTTTAAAATAAAAAATAAAAGAAAAAGAGTGCAAAATTGGCCTGAAATCAAGTTTGGGCCTGTTCCCATTTAAAATCTGAGGCCCAAATCGAGCCCAAAACGTGTGCTTGCCCCGGTCCAGACCAGCTGACCTCAGGAGCGTTCAAACGACGTAGTTTTGATATGGTCTGATCTGGGCCGTTGATCTCAGAATGATCAACGGCCAAGATCATACTCCCCATACCCACGAACAAACCCGACCCGTTCAACCTCGGAACAACCCAACCCCTCGCACTTGAAACGACACCGTTTCCCACTAGTTGAAAGATCCTAGCCCTTCATATCGCCTCATCCGACGGCCAGGATCTATTCGCCCACTAACTATATAAGCCTATAACCATACCCCACGCCCCATCCAAACACCCCTACCTTTTATCGTCCTCACCACAGACCCTTTAGAACCCTAGCCTCCCCCTTTCCCCTCACCATTAATCCCGGCGGCATGGACGTCGGTGACCCCCACTTTAACACCCTAGGACCGCCTCACCACCCCGAACATAGATCTATTGTCCTTTGGTCTCGAATCCCCTCCCACCTTCTCGAATCTTCATTTGAAGGTTCGAGTCGGACCTCGACTTACCCCGATCTACCCCAGTTTCACACCAGACAGTCCCCGGACCTCCATCGTGACCAAACCATGCTTGGTTTGGTCTGAATCTAACCAGGGAAACTTAGATCCCAAATCTACCCTTAGGAACCCTAGAAGTCCCGATGCCTGGTCTGTGGCCGTTTGAACTAAATGATTAGGGTCTAATGGACCTTAATCAAAGTGTTCTCAGTAGAGAACACTTCGATTAAAGTCCATTCAGCCCCAAGAAAGATCGATTCAAATCTGAACTAGGGTTTGCTGATTTTTCAAGATTTCAGGTATTTGTGTTTTCCTTTTTATCAGTTCATGAGTTTTGCTGTAGTTAAAAGTTTGTTTATTGCCCCAAAATGTTTAGTTGATTTTATTTTTGAATTGTTTGTTGACTGTGTCCTGTCCGCCTTGCCTGAACCTCTGTGTTTGATCGAGTCTTTCTTCTATTCACTGATAATGTGTATATGTGTATGAGCTGTGCAACCAATTGAACTTTAAATTTGACTGATTAATTGATTCCCAGTACAATTTTGGCTTAGTCAGTACAATTCGAATCATGTGTTTGATACTGTTAGATTTCTGATCATGGTTTTCGATTGTACATATTATAATTAGTATAGTCGATTCGATACGTATCGTTGAATAGCTTTAGCTGTTTGAATAATAACAATTTGATCTGTTTCTGTTAAGCATTGTCTGAATCAATTAGGAATTGAGTTTAGCTACTTATAATTGATGTATTTGAATCAGAAATTTGAGGATTTGTTTTGTTTAGTTGCAGTCTGAAATGGGGGCATGTGCATTTGTGCACAACATGTGCATTAAGGCCTTTTTAAAGTTTAAAATAGTTTGACAGCATATGCTGTCAGGTTATATTCCTGCTGCCCATGTCTACTTTTAGTTTAATAAGAGGATAAGGGGGACTGTCAGGGAATATGATAGGGGGTTCCTAATTTTAAATGTTTGAGTGGGGAAAACAGCTGAAAAGGAATAGGTTCTGAGTTGTTTAAACAGGTTGTGAAAGCTGATGTTAGGCTATAAAAGGGAGAAGAACTTCCATTAGTTAGGGGAAATTTTTTTTTGAAAAGGAACTCAGACAGATTTTGAGACTGGAAATTGACACTGGATTTTAAAAGGAGAGGAAAACATCTTTGAGGAGAAAAATAGAGAGGCATATACAGATATACATTGAGAGAGGCATAAAACAAAAAATACAGAAGCTTTTCTTCTCATTGCTGTCTTGATTTTACTGATTTCGATTTGCTTGATCAATACTGATTTCTTCCAAGTCCCGACAAAGTTTACTGGTTGTGGTTCGCATTGGTTTGTTTCCTGGATTTGGTCTATCTTGGACTTCTATTTCTACTGCACTGTTTGCTGCTGTCATTTTGCCATTTTTCCATCGGCCATAGCTATATCTTGCACTGGGACTTGTTCTTGTTTGTTACCTACTGTTACTGCTGTTGTTTGGTATTGCTCCTATTGCTACTGACTTCCCTGCTTCTTCTATTATATTCAACATCCAGGTACTCACTAGAACTCCGCATTGATGTAACAATGAAAGCATGAAATAAAAGATACACGGGAGTTTAATCGTTCGTTGCTGCATTTACAGTTTTATAAACGTTATTAGATTTGTGTAACCTATTTAGTTTGCAACTCAATGAAGAACACATAGGGTAGCCTGTACTTAATTGAAGTTTAGTGTGCTTAAAATTGTGATTTCAGTTATCTAGTTGGTTGTATGATAAAGAATGCGTGAGTGGTTGGCATACAGATAATTAGATTTCCTTTCAGCTATATTTTGTATATGTAGGGCAGAATGTTTTAACCCTGCAGAATACAATGTAGTTTTAATCTTTTGAGTTCTAACTTTATCGGATCTCGTTAGGCAGTTTACATGACCACGTTCGAACCCTATTAGTAGCAGTTTCCGATAGTCAATTCTACTGACTTAGTTTAATAAGTTAGTTTAAATTCAGGATTGAAGAACATTTTAACGTAGGTTTTGGCAGTTTTATTAATCTTGTATATTAATATCCTCTAGCGAATTAAAAGCATGTTCATCCATGAAATAAGGCACGAAACAATTTACGTCTCATAAACAACTAATCAGATAATCAAATAAGAATCCGAAGTTGGTCAAACATGTAATTTAATTAGCGTGTACTTTTCCTTCTTTCATTTTTCTCAAAGATAAACACAAAAAAAAATAGAAAAAATGTAGTCGCCATTAGGTTTATCCTTTCATAAAATGAGACGAGCCTCGCCAAATAAAAATGTAAATTGCGGGGCCCTCAATAATTAACCATAATAAATACTTAGAATTCGGGATGGACTGTTTAGTGAATTTCACTGCCTTCCCCAAAGATAATAACGCGTTAGACTCTTTAGGCGCGACTCAATTGAAATTTACATTCTTAATTTCGGGTGCGCATTCATGTGACCCAAATTCAAATCTCAACGGAGTCGAAATGTGTTAACAACCATGAGTGCATTGATTGTGACGTGGTTCGAGATGCATTTTCACGACGTTGCAATTCTATAAAAATAAATGATAATAATAAAAGCGGTCTAAACTTCATAAAAGCACGTAAGTCACAACATGTATTTAAATCAGATATTTGGCCATTATAACAATTTAAGCGACCGTGCTAGAACCACGGGATTCGAGGGTGCCTAACACCTTCCCTCGGGTCAACAGAATTCCTTACTTAGAATTTCTGGTTCGCAGACTTCATTTGGAAAAGTCGAAAATTTCCTCGATTTGGGATTCAAGATAAACCGGTGACTTGGGACACCAAAAGCCAAACCTTTCCCAAGTGGCGACTCTGAATTAAATAAATAATCCCATTTCGAATATTGTCACTTAAATTGGAAAAACTCCCCTCGCGCATTTAACCCTTCGGGGCGGGCGCGCAAAAAGGAGGTGTGACATTACTAAGCTATTAATTAAAACTAGATTATGCTACGAGATAATTGTTAATATGTATCTAATGGGAAGAAGGGCACTAGGGTCGTGACATTAACTAGGTGGCTAATTGACGGGTAAAAGTTATTAAAGTTCGATTGACATAATTGGGGCTTATGCTATAACCGTTGCACAATTTTATCCACTCTCACACCTCTCGGTAGAGAGAGTGATTTTTCCCAATTGACTCTCTCAAGACCAAATGGGTAGGCAAATTAGATCAAGCAACTAGGGTCCAAGTAGGGTGATTACTCTCTCGAGGTTTAACCCGTTAACTAGGACTATCAATTCTCTTTAGTCCATCCCAATTCCTTGTTGGGTCAATTTTGGAGACTTAGGCTCTCTTTCTCAAGAAGAGCCAAGTCAACTTAGCACAAACCAGTGTTTGCAACCACCAATTCATAGATTAAACCATAAAATTGACTCAAATAACAAACACCCATAGTCAATCTAATAATAGATGGCAACACCCATCAATTACCCAAACTAGGGTTGAGCCACAACCCTAGATAATGGGTTTAGCTACTCATGCTTGAAGAAGAAAATAAAGAAATAGATGAAGAACAAGGCATATTAATTAAATGCTAATGTAAATACAGAGAATCTATTGTTAATTTGAAGCTAAGATGCCAAAAATGGCTACAAATGAGGTTCCCATGAGCGCAGCTTAGCTCTGATATATATGATAACCTAAAAAATGGTAAAATGTTCTATTTATACTAGGCTAGAAAAACTGGACAAAAATACCCCTACGGGGTCAGTGCGGGTCGCATAAAATGGATCGCGGTCGCATTAGGCTCTTGGACTTCAATTCTGGGCTCTTTGAACATGGGCTCCGCAGACCGCGTAGAATGGACCGCGGTTGCGGAGGCAGCTGTCGCGGTCCGCACATCCATGACCACGGACCGCATTGGTATTTCCCATCTCTCTGAATATCTCTTCCGCGGACTGCACAAAGGTAGCGCGGCCGCGGAGCCTTCACCGCGGACCGCGAAATGTGTACCGCGACCGTGTTACCTGAAGCCCATTTTTGCCAACTCTCTGAACCTCCTTTCGTGGACCGCACAAAAAAGTAGCACGACCGTGGAGCCTTCACCGCGGACTGCAAAAAGTGTACCGCGGCCGCATTGCTTGAAGCCTATTTTTTTCTTCTCTATGAATCACCTAGTGTGGCCGTATTCGACTTTGTGCGGTCCACACTAGGCTTGTTTGCCCTCAGTTTACTGTGTCTTTGATACTTGAGCAGGTTTTACTCCTTTTGAGCCGTCTTTGACATTTTGTCACTTTGTCGATCAAACCTGCAATCAACCACAACTTATGAGCCTTTTGGGACTATTTTGTAACAATTTACAATCAAAGCATAGGCAAGAAGGAGCATGAAACTCGTTAAAATCCCTACTTATCACTCCCCCAAACTTAAGCCTTTACTTGTCCTCAAGCAAACAAAATAAGACCCACCCCTTAAGAAAAAATCCAAGTATTTCCAACTATCCTAAAGTAACCTCAACAAGCATCAATTGGGACTAACAATTGCCCTCAATACGAATGAATCATTAACAACATTTAAACTTTGAAAAACTATGGATCAAGTGTGACACAAGAGCATTAAGAGTTGACTCATTACATCAAAGAACTCTCTCCATTCACTTTGGCCATTGTGGAACCCAAACTCACACATCCTCAACTCTCCCTAAGCAAACCTCACCTTTTAGAGTATTAGCACACAAACCGAGGTTAATGGGAATTCACTCATCTCTCTCAAGGAAAGGTCACAAGTCCGGCTCTAAGTACCATATGCTTGCCCCTCATGTAAGTATCCACTAATGTAAGCGTCCTTCAACTCAAGATCATATAGGGCTTTTGAGGAGTCAATGTGAAGGCTTTTGGTTCAGGGTAGGAAAAGTTTGGTCTAAATGGGTTCCATCTTCCCTTAAGCACTTCTTTTGATTCATTTGGCACAATTCTCTTGACTCTTTGAGTATCTCACTTCTTTTTAAGGGGTTAAAGAGACGTAATGTCACTATTTTTATTGCACTTCAAAGCGTTTCTCCTTTTTCAACTTTTTCCACATCTTTTTCTCTTTTGTTTTTTCTTGAATCCCTTTTTATTCTTTTTCACATCGGGCTTTCTTTTTGTCTTTTTCTTTTGTTTTTTTCTTTTTCATTGCCTTCCTTTTCTTCAGTTTAGTACCTTTTACCACTTGTTCCTTCTCTCGTCTCTCCCCCCAAACTTAGACTTTTGCCATTGCTCAGGGGAAGATCGGGTGCCGAAAGAGGGTATATTTTAGAATGGATATAGGCTGATAGTATTGGTTCTTGAAAGAAAAAGATTTAAGGCTCACAAGGGTTAACTAGGGAGTATATCATTGGTGGGCTATGTAATTGTTCAACTATCATTTGGATCAAAGAGAGCCTATAATCACTTCTCAAGCCAAATTTCACTTAAGATTTTGCCTCAACAAACATTTAGGGCAAGTTCTAGACCATTGGCTCGGAACTTGGACTCACAATTCAATTTCTCACCACACAAGCTCAAGGATTACTAAAGACGTAGAGTCGGAGACCCACAACAACCTTAGACACTATTTGAGCACATAATGGTCCCGAAAGACCACATGATGATTGTTTGGTTAACACAAGAGTCTCAAGGTTACGACTTTCACCATCCTAAACACAACGACTTGTCTTTGACCATGGGATCAAAGGCAACTGTGTTAGGCCCAAATGAAGCTTTGCTTGAGGAAATCTTAACTACAAGCTACCAAAAATAGAAACAAAAACGGACTCAAACCCTTAAGAAAGTTTTCACACCATCCATCATTGGGAAGAGCCACCGGGTTCACATAATACTCCACCTTTAGAAAGAACGTGGCATTAAGAAAACCAAAGGCTTATTGAAAGCGCCAAAAATAAAACAAAAAGCTACGAGCCTATCTAAGGAATTAAAAACAATTTTTTTTACGAAAAAAGAAAATAGAATGAATGTGTACAATAGGGGATTAGAATATACAACGGGGATGAATATATACAATAATGTAACTTTATATATAGACCAAATGAAAGATAAAAAAGTGCAATAAAAGTAACTAAACATAAAATTATATACAGACCAAAGATGAAAATCAAAAAAGACATAAAATGTAACAATATATACAGTCATCCAAAAATGTAGGGCGCACCCCCTCAAATAAAAGCTGGCATTGTCCCCAATGCCAACTAAACAAATAAGCACCAAAGTATATGGAAAGGATATGGGAACTCCCTAAGCTGTGTCCGTCTGTATGGGATCATCAGTGGTCCCTAGGTCCTCTTCGAACTAAAAGACATTCGACCTCGTACGAATTAAAAAAATATTCGACCTCATTCGAATCAAAAGACGTTCAACCTCGTTCAAACTAAAATATATTCGACCTCGTTCGAATTAAAAAACATCCGACCTTCTTCGAATTAAAAGACACTCAACCTCGTTTGAGTTCACATTCAGCTTCGTCCAGATCAGTTGTGCCTCATAGTTAAGCTAATACGACCTTCGGTCATTGTTGGGTTTAAGTTACATTTGACCTCGCATGTATCAACTAAGTTACATTTCAAATTAAGCTCCAGCAGTGTTTGACTTTGTTCAACAACACTTATTGGAAACGACTACCTAGTTCGGCATCCGAACTCGATCAACGTACAAACCGAGTTTCCATAGCTAAAAGAGGCCAAATGGTAGAATTAAGGAAAGAAGCATACATTAACAAATACAGGAAGGACGCAGAAACAAACAAAATAACATTTCATACTCCAAAAATATCCTTTACAAGGGCTAAATAGATACCAACAAAAGTGCGTGCAAAAATTACAAGGGAATAACTACTCAGCAACACCGACTCCACCATCACCCTCGTCATAAAAGGATGCTTTCTTGTACCAGGCACCCTATTCAATCCTAAACAAATCCTCTTCGCCATCACCAGTCCCTGGTGTAGCAGGGTCATAGCCATAGGCGACCCGAGCTGCACGCGCCTTAGCACGAGCATCCTCAAACTCAGCCTCAGGAACTCTCCATGTCGTCATCAAATCCCTGAATATGTCTAGCTGGGCCTCGTCATGGATCCACTTCTTGTACAAATCCCGCGGAACATAGAGATAAGCAGAAGTGTGAGAGGAGGACGGCTGAGCCAACAACTATTCATTCTCGGCCTCGAGAGTGGAGATTTCATCACCAAGGTTCTGGACCTCTTTCTCCAGCCCCCAATTCGCTCATCAAGTCGTGTTTCCCTAAGCATAGTCGTCTCCATATCATTTGCCCAATCGGATCGAAGAACGCGGATTGCATCCTCCAATGCCACCACCTTTACCAAAGCCACTAACCGAGCCTTGTCGGCCTTCTCCAATTAGCCCATGCTGGATTAATCGTATTGTGGGCTGGAGCAATGAACCTATTTGAAGTGGACCATTTCGTACCAGAGAAGCCTATGTATGAACAAGGATTGTTTTTGCTTCCCCACCTAGCTACTCTAGGTTGGAGGGTAGGCTTTGGTGGAGAAGTTATAGACACATTTCCATACTTTATATCAGGAGTACTTCATTTAATTTCTTCTACATTATCGGGCTTTAGCAGCATTTATCATGCACTTCTGGGACCTAAACACTTGAAGAATCTTTTCCCTTCTTTGGTTATGTCTGGAATTTATCGATGACTTCATCACTCAAAGTGTCAGCCCTGATCGAAAACTGTTCGAGCTCAGCCCGCAGAGATACTACTTGGGTCCAAAGGTCAGCACACTCAGCCTCAACTCCCTTGCTCACTTCGAGCACTTCTTCCTTGTCTCTAAGTGTCCCCTCAAGCTCGCTGCATTTACTGATGACTTTCATAAGCTCATTACCTTTCTACTTCAGCTCCTCCCTTATTTCTTGCAAATTACCACTCATACCGAACCGCCTATAGATCTCACGGTGCTTGTCGCGGTACTCGCGGTACTTCCTTTCCATTTTCTTAAAAGTGGATCTATGCTTCTCCTGTCGGCAATCACTCTCAATCTCCAAGATAATGGTCTATAAAAAAGAGAGCAAAAGAGAAAGAAAGCCAGTTTTAAAAAAGAAGGGAATAAGAAGAGAGAGAGAAATATGCAAGGATGGAAACTAGGAAGATCGGAAAACTTAGCCTCGGGGCGAGGTCGACTTTGCCCGATGACAGGGCGGCATCAAACATCGCTAGGGTCCTACCCTCCGTATTAGAACAAAGGGGGCCTAAGGAGGGGACCACGTCCTTCGTGTTCACCAATAGGTCATGGTCCATAGGGACTACGATGGTATGAATAGATCCCTCCAACCTCACCTCCACCCGAGTGAATCCTTCATTGAACATCCGCAATTCCTCGAGATCAACGTCAGAACCGATTTCGTAGCCATCCTTGGCAATTCCCATTCCTCTATCCTCAATCGACAAAGTAACGTCACCCGATCCTAAGGATGACAACTCGCTCCTCAACACGGTGTCCGCGACCTCAGATAGCCCGCCAACTTTAACCGCAACCTTGGGTAAAGGAACATCCTCCACGACCCCTATAGGAAACGGAGTCTCGGTTGATAGGTTCGCGTCGCCTGATAAGTAGGGATTTTAACGAGTTTCATGCTCCTTCTTGCCTATTCTTTGATTATAAATTGTTACAAAATAGTCCCAAAAGGCTCATAAGTTGTGCTTGATTGCAGGTTTGATCGACAAAGTGACGAAATGTCAAAGATAGGCTCAAAAGGAGTAAAACCTGCTCAAGTATCAAAGAAACAGTAAACTGAGGGCAAATAAGCCTAGTGTGGACCGCACAAAGTCGAATGCGGTCGCACTAGGTGATTCAGAGAGAAGAAAAAAACAGGCTTCAGGCAACGCGGCCACGGTACACATTTCGTGGTCCGCGGTGAAGGTTCTGCGGCCGTGTTACCTTTTTGTGCGGTCTGCGGAAGGAGGTTCAGAGAGTTGGCAAAAATGGGCTTCAGGTAATGCAGTCGCAGTACACATTTTGCGGTCCGCGGTGAAGGCTCCACGGCCGCACT
Organism: Nicotiana tabacum; assembly: GCF_000715075.1. NCBI lineage: Eukaryota > Viridiplantae > Streptophyta > Magnoliopsida > Solanales > Solanaceae > Nicotiana > Nicotiana tabacum. The sequence continues at coordinate 20,699,706 of NC_134089.1, read as the reverse complement.
ACCTTTTTGTGCGGTCCGCGGAAGAGATATTCAGAGAGATGGGAAATACCAATGCAGTCTGCAGTCATGGATGTGCAGACCGCGATAGCTGCCTCCGCGACCGCGGTCCATTTTATGCGATCCGCGGTGCCCAAGTTCAAAGAGCCCAGAATTGAAGTCCAAGAGCCTAGTGCGGCCGCGATCCATTTTATGCGGCCTGTACTAACCCCGCAGGGGTATTTTTGTCCAGTATTTCTAGCCTAGTATAAATAGAACACTTTACCATTTTTTAGGTTATCAGATATATCAGAGCTAAGATGCGCTCGTGGGAACCTCATTTGTAGCTATTTTTGGCATCTTAGCTTCAAATTAACGATAGATTCTCTGTATTTACATTATCATTTAATTAATATGCCTTGTTCTTCATCTATTTCTTTATTTTCTTCTTCAAGCATGAGTAGCTAAACCCATTAGCTAGGGTTGTGTATCAACCCTAGTGTGGGTAATTGAAGGGTGTTGCCATCTATTGTTAGATTGACTATGGGTGTTTGTTATTTGGGTCAATTTATGGTTTAATCTATGAATTGGTGGTTGCAAACACTGGTTTGTGCTAAGTTGACTTGGCTCTTCTTGAGAAAGAGAGCCTAAGTCTCCAAAATTGACCCAACAAGAAATTGGGATGGACTCAAGAGAATTGATAGTCCCAGTTAACGGGTTAAACCTCGAGAGAGTAATCACCCTACTTGAACCCTAGTTGCTTGATCTAATTTGCCTACCCATTTGGTCTCGAGAGAGTCAATTGGGCAAAATCACTCTCTCTACCGAGAGGTGTGAGAGTGGGTAAAATTGTGCAACGGTTATAGCATAAGCCCCAATTATGTCAATCGAACTTTAATAACTTCTACCTGTCAATTAGCCACTTAGGTAATGTCACGACCTTAGTACCTTTCTTCCCATTAGATACAACTTAACAATTATCTCGTAGCATAATCTAGTTTCAATTAATAGCTTGGTAATAGTAGTTTATAATCTAAAACCCCAAAAATGTATGGAAGTGACATTTGGAACAAATAGACACTTCTAGTCTAGATAGATACTCAACTCCATTCCTAGCTCCCTTTGAAAATCGATCCCGACCCTCATATCGGGTAAAAGCTATTGCGACCCTCTCTTCCTACTTTTTAGTAGTGTGGAGTTTGAAGTGATCACTTTTTGGCGTCATTGTCAGGGAGCTAACGGTGTTGGCTATCTATTTAGTTTGTTTTGAGTTTTGTTCTTCTTTCCTTCTTTGTTACTTACTTGTTTGTGATATTACTCAGGTACCAACATGGCTTTAAACAATGCAAATGACCCTCTTGGAAACGTGATAGCGGGGGAGGAGGTAGAAGATCTTGAGCAAGATGAGGTGCCTCTTGCACCTCAAGGACAACGGAGAGGCCGAAATGCTAATGCAAATGCTAATCCAAATGATAATATTCCAGACCCTCCTCCTCCACCTCCAAGAGCGGCTCCCAGAGTATTACCGAACCAGGGCTACGCAAGTGCTATTGTCCCACCCCGAATCCGGGCGGGCAACTTTCAGATAACCAATGTGATGTTGACCTTACTTGAGCAGCGTGGGTACTTCACAGGCCCTGCAAATCAAAATGCCTACAAACATCTCAAGGGGTTCGTAGATATATGCTGGGGGAGCAAACAGACGAATGTGTCCGAGGATGCGTTGAGATTGAGACTTTTCCTATTCTCACTTCGGGAAAGGCATTGGATTGGCTCGAGAGACTCCCCAACCATTCCTTCACAACTTGGAATGAGTTAGAAGATAAGTTTATTGCCAAATTCTTCTCTCCTAGTCATATGGCGGCACTTCGAGATGAAATATTATCCTTCAAGCAAGAACCAACGGAACCTTTGCATGAGATTTGGGAGCGATATAGAATGATGGTGAAGGAGTGCCCAAATAATGATATGACCGAAGCAATGATCCAACAAACCTTCTACCGAGGCATAAATACTACAAATCAATGCATTGTTAACCAATTGGCCGGGGGCAATTTTATGAAACTTTCTTATGAGGAGGCATGTGATGTACTTGATGAAATGGCGGACACATCTTCAGCATGGCAGAGTAGAGCAAACGTGCCTCAAAGTGACCCTACGGTTATCCATTTGCATAAGGAATTACAAGGAATAGCTGAGCTTACCACCACGATAAATCAATTGGCTAAGGCACAATTGCAACAAGTTCAAAATCCTCGCCAAGTGAATGCCATGGAGGGTGTTAGTATGCTTGTCAACAAGAGAAGGCAAAGAAGGCAACAAAATCAAGGAAATTCTGAGCAATTTGTTGATGAATATGATGGGTGTCAAAATGATGGTTATGATGACCAAAGTGAAGAGGTACAATATGTCAACAACTATCAAAGCAATAGAGGCAACTCTTCAAATCAACAATGGCGACCCCAAGGAAATTGGGGCAATCAACAACAAAGTGGTGGCAATTAGAATAACAACCAAAACAACAACTGGGGTAATCAGAACAACAACCAAGGCAACTGGAATGGAAATAACAACAATTGGGGCAGCAACAACAATCAAGGTGGGTGGAACAACAATGGAAACCAAGGCAACAGGGGGCAAGGCTTTCAAAGGCCCCCAATGTACCAACAACCGAACAATCCACCCTCTTTCTCTTCTCAGGGTCCTAGTTCTTCTCGTAATGATATGGGTAGAATTGAAATGATGTTCGAGCAGATGATGAAGAGGAATGTGGATTCCGATGCACAGTTGGCTTCCCACAACACCTCTATCAGAAACTTGGAGGTGTAATTAGGCCAAATCTCTCAGTCATTGAATACTCGCCCGAAGGGTGCTCTACCAAGTGATACGGTAGTGAACCCGAAGGGTGGAAATAACAATCATGTGATGGTAGTTACAACAAGAAGTGGGAGAGGCGGTGATGTGAATACCTCAAAGCAAAAGCAAGTTATGAATGAAGATGTTGAGTTGTGGGATGTTGATGTACCTTTGATTGTTGAAGATGTGGTTGAAGAGAATGTGAACAATGATGTAAGGATTGATATTGGTGAGGCCGAGGTAGAAACCCATGATGTCGTGAACCCTTCTAGGGAACACGTGATTGACATGCCCGAGCCGGTGGTGCCAAAAGCCAAGGTTCCTCTACCAAGGCCACCTCCACCTTATCCTCAAAGGCTCGCAAAGCAGAAGATTGATAATCAGTTTAAAAAGTTCATTGACATGATGAAGAGCTTATTTATTAATGTGCCTCTGGTGGAGGCACTTGAACAAATGTCGGGCTATGCAAAATTCATGAAATATTTGGTTACAAAGAAGCATTCTATGAACTACGAAACTATAAAGATGACTCACCAGGTTAGTGCTATAGTGCATTCAATGGCCCCGAAGCTTGAAGATCTCGGTGCTTTCACCATTCCTTGCACCATTGGGAGTGCGGATTTTGCTAAAGCTCTTTGTGACTTGGGAGCTAGTATCAATTTGATGCCCTACTTGATTTTCAAAACTCTGGGTATTGGGCAACCTAGGCCAACTTCAATGAGATTTCAAATGGCGGATCGATCGATGAAGCGACCTTTGGGCATTATTGATGATGTGCTTGTCCGGGGGGAAAAATTCATATTGCCAGTCAACTTTGTGATTTTGGATTGTGAGGTGGACTATGAGGTTCCTATTATCTTGGGCAGACTTTTCTTTGCAACGGAGAAGGCATTGGTTGATGTTGAAATGGGTGAGCTCACTTTCCGAGTGGGATATGAAAAGGTCGTTTTCCACGTTTGCAAATCTATGAAGTAGCCCAATAGCACCGAGGTGTGCTCATTTTTAGACCTTGTCATAGCAGTGATTGTGGATGATACCAGTGCTATGATCAACGTGGAAGATCAGCTTGAAGCAGTGCTCTTGAACATGGATGTCAATGATGATGCTAGTAGAGTGGAAAGTGTCAATGCCCTACATGGGATGGGCTCTTATTCTTATGAGCCGAGGAAGCTATCTTTGGATCTTGAAAATCGGAAAACTCCACCAACAAAGCCATCCATTGAGGAGCCACTGGTATTGGAGTTGAAGCCACTTCCTCCACACCTCAGGTGTGAATTCTTGGGTTCAAATTTGACTTTATCAGTTATTCTTTCTTCTTGCCTTACTATCATGCAGGTTGAGGCCACTTTGGCGGTGCTTCAAAAGCGAAAAAGGGCAATTAGATGGACTCTAGTTGACATTCGGGGAATAAGCCCCGCATTTTTCATGCACAAAATCATCTTGGAGGAGGATGCAAAACCTTTCTTGGAGCATCAAATAAGATTAAATGAGGCAATACAAGAAGTGGTGAATAAAGAGGTTATCAAGTGGTTGGACGCCGGTGTGGTTTATCCTATTTCTGACAGTTCTTGAACATCTCCGGTGCAATGTGTGTCGAAGAAGGGTGGTATGACTATGGTGGCCAATGACAACAATGAACTCATTCCTACTCGCACGGTCACCGGGTGGAGAGTATGTATGGACTACCAGAAGCTAAACAAGGTGACCCAAAAAGATCATTTCCCATTACCATTTCTCGACCAAATGCTAGATCGTCTTACGGGGCGTGCTTTCTATTGCTTCTTGGATGGTTACTCGGGGTACAATCAAATTTTAATTGCCCCGGTGGACCAAGAGAAGACAACTTTTACATGTCCCTATGGCACATTCGCCTTCTCTCGAATGCCATTCGGATTGTGTAATGCTCCGGCAACCTTCCAGCATTGCATGATGGCTATTTTCACCGACATGGTGGAGGATATCTTGGAAGTTTTCATGGATGATTTCAATGTGGTTGGGGATTCTTTTTATGAGTGTATGAAAAATTTGGATAGAGTATTGGCCCGGTGTGAAGACACAAACCTCGTACTCAATTGGGAAAAATATCATTTTATGGTTGAAGAGGGTATAGTGTTAGGTCATAAAATCTCGAAGAGAGGAATTGAGGTTGACAAAGACAAGATATAGGTGATTTCAAGGCTTCCTCCCCCTATTTCTGTCAAAGGGGTGAGGAGTTTTCTTGGGCACGCGGGTTTTTACAGGAGGTTCATAAAGGATTTTTCTAAAGTGGTACACCCTTTGTGCAAGTTGCTAGAGAAAGATGCAAAGTTCTTGTTCAGTGAGAGTTGTATGCAAGCATTCGAGCTTCTCAAGATCAAGTTGACTTCTACCCCCATCATTACCGCACCAAATTGGAGCTTGCCTTTCGAGCTCATGTGTGATGCTAGTGACGTTGCGGTTGGGGCTGTTTTGGGCCAAAGAATCAACAAGATGTTTCATCCGGTGTACTACACAAGCAAGACCATGAATGAGGCTCAAAGGATCTATACAGTCACCGAGAAAGAGTTGTTGGCTATTGTGTTTGCTATGGAAAAGTTTTGACCTTGCCTTATGAGGGCCAAAGTTATAGTGCACACCGACCATGCTGCCCTTAGGTATTTGAAGACCAAGAAAGACTGCAAGGCAAGATTGATGAGATGGGTGTTACTTCTTCAAGAGTTTGATCTAGAAATTATTGACAGGAAGGGTAGTGAGAATCAAGTGGCATACCACTTGTCCCGTTTGGAGGAGGAGGGGAGTCCTTGTGACGGCCTTGAGATCAATGATTCATTTCCCGACGAACAACTCTTTGTGGTGTCAATGAAGGATATGCCATGGTTTTTCGATGTTGCCAATTACCTTGTGATCGAAATAATCCTGTGTGAGCTTTCTTCTAACCAAAGGAAGAAGCTCAAGTGGGATAATTGGATTTCTATTGGGATGAGCCATACTTGTTCAAGATTTGCACGGACGATGTGATTCATAGAAGTGTCCCGGAGGAAGAACAATTGAGTATCTTATAGGCTTGCCATTCTTCACCCTATGGTGGCCATCATGGTGGGGTGAGGACCGCCTCGAAAGTTCTTAGTTGTGATTCTATTGGCCCACTTTGTTCAAAGATGCGGGCGAATTGGTGAAGAGGTGTGATGAGTGCCAAAGAGCGGGCGGAATTTCAAAAAGGGATGAGATGCCTCTCAATACGATTCTCGAAGTGGATACCTTTGATGTTTGGGGCATTAATTTCATGGGTCCATTTGTTAGCTCTTGTGGGAACACTTACATTCTTATGGCGGTTGACTATATCTCAAAATGGGTTGAAGCCATGGCTTTGCCTAACAATGAAGCCCAAAGTGTTGTTGCATTTCTTTAAAAGAGCATCTTCACAAGGATTGGCACTCCTCGTGCGATTATTAGTGATGGGGGGTCTCACTTTGGCAATAAAGCTTTTGACACATTACTTTCCAAGTATGGTGTCAATCATAAGGTTTTTACCCCTTATCACCCTCAAGCTAGTGGTCAAGTGGAAGTCTCCAACAAAGAAAATAAAAGTATCTTGTCAAAGACAATCAATGAAAATAGGACCGATTGGTCAAAAAAGTTGGCTTATCGGACGGCTTACAAAACTCTGATTGGTATGTCTCCATATCGGTTGGTGTTAGGAAAAGCTTGTCATCTTCCGGTTGAGTTAGAGAACAAGGCCATGTGGGCTTTGAGGAAGTTGAATTTGGAATGGGATGCTGCTGCAAATCTTCGTGTTGAACAACTCAATGAGCTCGATGAGTTTAGATTCCATGCCTACTCAAGTTCATCCTTGTATAAGGACAAAATGAAGTACCTTCATGACAAATATGCTCAGGGTAAGGAGTTCAAGGTTGGAGATATGGTTCTCTTGTTCAATTTCGGATTACGTCTATTTCCGGGTAAGCTCAAATCAAAGTGGAGTGGGCCATTTGAAGTTGTGTTCGTGACCCCATTTGGTGCTATTGATCTAAGGAACAAAAATGGTGAAGTTTTCAGAGTTAATGGGCACCGGGTCAAGCATTATCTTGGAAAAATTGATGACAGCCACGTGGTGGTGCTTCTTCATCTAAAGTGATGTGATGGTAACATGCGTCGTGCCGCGACGTTAAATCAGGCGCTTCTTGGGAGGCAACCCATGTCTTTTTCTTCTTGTTTTCTCTGATTTTCTTTGTAGTTTAAGATTGATTTTTGAGCTAATTTTTTGTGAGATGTTGCAGGGATTGTGTTGATGCAGTGCAAAATATTTTGGAAAAATTGAACAGTCTCTGAAGTTTGCCAGTGCGGTCGTATTGCACTTTGTGCGGTCCGCACTAGTGAAGGCCAAGTGAGGTACTCTCTGAATTTTGCCACCGCAGGCGCATTCCATTTAGTGCGGTCCGCGGTGGACCTCCGCGGTCGCGGTCTGGTTTTGTGCGGACTGCGGAGGTTGCCTTCTCAAGCTTCTTCTGAATAAACTCAGCGCGTTCTGCAGTCCATTTTGTGCGGCCGCGCTGGTAGGTAAGACTGGGTCCCATATCTTTTTCTATAAATAGAGCTAGGGGTCACCATTTACACTTTTCGAAATTTTAACACTCAGAGACCTAAAAGCTATTGTTCATACTCTCTTGTGACCGTAATTCTTACTTAGACTGACTAATTGCATTTCATCTTCACATCTGGTAATATTTCACTCATTCCTTGTTCGTTTAATTGATTAATTTTGTTTTTATTTTATTACTATTAGCCTGTAACTTCTTTTTCGTCCTGTTTTCTCTATTTTTATTAGATTAGGTTGGTTTAAGTGTTAGTTCTGGGGTGCTTAATGTGCATAATGACTGGGTAAATTGAGTAGGGGAAAAGTAGGTGAAAACTTGAACAAAAATGCAAAAATTGGAAACCCTAACTCAGTGCCTGAACTAAGCACCCTCCGCGGACCATGGTAGCTTTTGTGCAGTCCACGGTGCCCTGACGCGGTCCGCAGTACATTTTGGGTGGATCGCGGTACTCATGTGTCTGAAAGCTGACTTGTGCCCAGCGCGGTCGCATTGCACTTAGTGATGTCCGCGCTAGCCCACCGCGGTCGCGATACCACTTTGTGCAAACCGCGGTGGAGAGATTCAGAGGAGTGGTTTTCTAGACCCTACCCCAATGCGGACCGCGGTGGCGTTTGTGCGGTCCGCGGTGCACCCAATGTGGCCGCACTCCTTTTTGTGCGGGCCGCAGTACACTATTTCTGCAATATATTCTGCAACTTTTGATCTTCTGTTCTGCAATTCATTTTCCTGAAATCTTTCACTGTATGTGTTGATACTAACAAAGCTAGATGTTTATGCTTGCAAGCAATGGTTAAACAAAGAAGCAAAGGCTCGAAACAACCCGGCCAAGGTAATTCCTCCCGGGGAGGGAAGCAAAGGATGGTAAAAGTCACTCCCCGGGCTAGAAAAAACATAAAGGACATGAGGAAAGCAATCAAAGCGGCCGATAGAGCCATTGACTACTCGGGGAGTGAGTACGAGCTCTCTCGGGAGATCTCTTCAGATTCAATCCCAATATACATCCCGTATCTGGAGAATGCCATACATAGAGACACTCCTCCCTCTTCCCCCGATGCTCAAGCTTCAATCAACATATCTTCTAGGTCATCTGAGGGCTCAGCGGCAGGTAGTAGGGATGAATACTCTACCTCTCCCACAGCGTCAATATCTGGAGAGGGTGATAGAGGTGATGAGGGAGATGGGGAGTTACCTGAGGGTGGTGTGCCTCAAGTTGGGGGTGTTGACCGGACTAGAAATCCCGATGTTTGGGAAGAAAGATTCGTCAGCCAGGTGGCGTTCCATAAGTTTAGGGAATGGTGGCCGGCATGAAAGTTGATTCTTGAGAGGAGCTTCATTGACAGAGACCTTCTACCCCTACACCCCAATGTACATAGACAGTTTCGAGCTTGAGTGGGTTGGGAACACTTCAAAGATAATTGTGTGAAAGCGAATGAGCACATGGTCAAGGAGTTTTATAGTAATGTGTCCCACATCTTGAAGGGCACTAAAGTGACCAAAGTGCGAAACAAAAATGTGGTATTTACCGAGAAGGCACTAAATGAATACCTGGGGTTCAACAAAGAAGATGAGTCCCTTTACAATGAAAAGTTGGCAATGGGTAAGGAGGTTTGTCCATGGTTAGCCTCACACCTGGCAGTCCCGGGTACAGTTCTAGAGTGGTTGCAAGCAGGGGTCAAAATACTTTGGAAGACTTTTAACTTTGAGGCTAGGGGTAGTTGAATGTCTTTTAATTTCGAACAAGATCGAATGTCTTTTAATTTGAACGAGGTCGAATGCATTTTAATTTGAATGAGGTCGAATGTTTTTTTAAAATCGAACATGGTCAAATGTTTTTTAATTCGAACAAGGTAGAATATCTTTTAATTTAAACGAGGTCGAATGTATTTTAATTTGAACGAGGTCGAATGTCTTTTAATTCGAACGAGGCCGAATGCCTGTTAATTCGAATGAGGTCGAATGTCTTTTTAATTCGAACGAGGTTGAATGTTTTGATTTGAACAAGGTCAAACATTTTAATTCGAACGAGGTCAAATGTAGCTTTCACTTAATTGATGCAACATTGTTTTGGTGAAAACACGAGTGAGCTTCATGTACTTGTGCTGTGCTTATATATATTGGAGAAGTTTACATGTTTTTGGGCTGGCATTCCAGTCCCAGTCTATCTAGTCCCTTCGTTGGTCGATCTGGAGAAGTATTGAAAGGTTGGGAAATGAACTAATTGATCGGGTCCAACCCTACACCACTACAAAGTGACAAGAGAGGTCGATGCATCTTTTATCCAAAAAGGTCGGGATCGAATCCACAGGGAGCTAGAATGCTTGGGATTTGGATTCCTATCTAAACTAGTAGTGTGTAGTGCTCTTAATTACACTTCCAATCATATTTTTTGTTTGTTACTTATAATTTTATACTAATGAGATGCAAAATTAAACTAAGTATGAATGCTTGTAAGGTTTTCTAAATGGTTAAAGAGGCACTAGAGAAGTGACTTTCTCCTAGGTGAATACTTGATGGGTTCTAAAGCCTAAGGCAAATTTGTTATGTTTGGGATTGCGATATAGCCAATGCACGAAACTACTCACTCTATACCTCTCTGTAACTTGAGTGACTTTACCCTAATTGACTTTCTCAAGACATATTGGGTGTCAAAATTGTGCAAGCAATATATGCTCAAGTTGGGTATTACTATCTCTAGGTTTAACCCTTTAATTGGGGCTATCAATCTCTTGAATACATTCCAATTCCTTGTTGGACTGATTTTCCTAGACTCAAGCTCTCTTTCTCAAGAAGAACCCAAGTCAAAAAGGCACAAATTAGTGTTTGCAACCACTAATTCAACATGAAAAACACAAATCAGTCAAAATATCAACCATCCATAAACATCTAAGCCTTAAAACAAAAGACCCATCAAATACCCATACTAGGGGTGAGCCATAACCCTAGCTAATGGGTCTAGCTACTCATCATAATGTAAGAAATCATATATTTAGATGAAGAATAACCTACTTAATATGATTACAAACTAAGAATTGAAGATTCAGTGTTAAACTAGCTACAAATTACTCAAAATGGACTAAAACCGCTGCTCACGTGCTTTGCTAACATAAAGATAACCTAAAAATCTGAAAAAGAAGTATTTATACAAGGCCAAATTTTTTGGAAAAAAATACCCCTAACAGAGGTACCGCGGAAAATGCACCGCTGCCGCGGTGAAACTTTTTGACTTGACTTTTCTCTGAAACTACCCACCACGGACCACATAAAATGCACCGCGGCCGCGGTGGCTTCACCGCGGACCGCATAAAATGGACTGCGGTTATGGTGTCTTGAAACTTCAAAAGTCCTGAGCTCTATGAATCTTCTCTTTGCGGACCGCAACAAATGGTCTATGACTGCGGTGAGGCTACTGCGACCGCGAAGAATCTTCCGCGGACCGCACTGCATAACACCACAAGGATTGCACCTCTCTGAATCTCCTCATCACGGACCATACTAAATGGACCGCAGCAACGATGGGTCTATTGCAACTACAGTGGATTTTATGCTGCAGCAGTGCTTTGACTTATTCTTGGTACTTGTGCAGGTTTCACTCCTTTTTGAGCTGGTTTTGACTTCTTGTCACTTTCTTGACCAAACCCTGCAAACAAGTACAACATGTAAGCCTTTGGGACTATTTGTATACATTTTAAATCCAAACTCAAGTAAAAAGGAGTATAAAATGAACTAGAATCTCTAGTTATCAACTCCCCCAAATTTAAGCTTTTGCTTGTCCTCAAACAAACAAAATAAGTCCCACCTCATTAAGAATAAAGCCAAGAAAATTCAGCTAATTTAAAGTGACCTCATCAAGAATCAATTGGGACTAACAATTGTCCTCAATTCAAATGAATCATTAACAACATTCAACCTTTTAATCACCATGGTTTTGGTGCGACACAAAAGCATCAAGAATTGACTCAACTCATCAAGGAAACTCTTTCTACAACTTTGGTCATTGTGGAACCCAAACTCGTACTCCTAACTCTCCTTTAAGCAAACCTCACTTTTAGGTTGTAGCACTCAGAGCGAGGATTGTGTAAAACACACTCATCTCTCTCAAAGAAAGGTCAAAAGTCCGGCTCTAAGTACCATAAGCTTGCCCCATATGTGAGTCACCACTAATGTAAGCTTCATTTAACTCGAGATCATATAGGGCTTTTGTTGAGATATAGTGAAGGCTTTTGGTTCAGGGTAGGAAATATTTGGTCTAAGTAGGTTCCATCTTCCCTTAAGCACTTCATTTGCTTCATTTTGGCACATAATCTCTTGACTTTTTGAGTCATTTACTTCTTTCTTAGGGGTTAGAGAGACACACTGTCAGTCTTTCTTGATCATTTCGAAACCTTTTCTCCTTTCTAAACTTTCCACACCTTTCATCACTTTGCTTTTATTGAATCCCTTCATTTCTTCTATATTGTTCATTCTTTTTGACTTTTTGATTTTCTTTCTTTTTCTTTGTGTCTTCCCTTTTTTTTCATTTTGTGACTTTTACCACTTTGTTGTATTCCTCGTCTCTCCCCCCAAACTTATGCTTTTGCCTTGTGCTAAGGAAATATCGGGTGCCAAGATAGGGTCTTTTTAGAAAGGGTAAACGCTTGTATCATGGTCTTTGAAAGAAAAAGGGCTATGGATCAAAATGGTTGACTAGAGATATTATCATTGGTAGGATATGGATGTTTTCACGATAACATTCGGATCAAGGAGAGCCTATAATCACCTCTCTAGACTAATGGCACTGGACTTGGACTTGCAATTCAAATTCTCACCACACAAGCTATAGGATTGCTAAAGAGACAGAGTCGAGGGCACACAATAACCTTAGCTAAGATTTGAGCAATACAAATGGTCCTGAAAAACCATTTGATGATTATCGGCCAACACAAGAGTCTCAAGGTCACAACTGTCACCATCCTATACACACTAATTTGTTTTTGACCATAAGATCAAAGGCAAATGTGCTAGGCCCAAGTTAAGCTTTGTTTGAGGCACTATTACTCATTAGCTACTATTTACACAAAAATAAAAAGAAAACAGACTCAAACCCTTAATAAGGTTATCATGCCATCCATCATCGGGAAGAGCCATTCGGTTCACACAAATTCCACCTTTGGAAAGAACCGTAACATTAAGAAAACCAAAGGCTTATTGAACGCAAAACTCAAAATAAGAAGCTACGAAAATGAAGTAAGAAGCTATGAAAGAAAATGTAGAAAGTAAACTGAATATGTACAATGGGGGATTTAAACGAATATACATAAGAGGGGATGAATATATACATCAGAAAGTAACTTTATATACAGACCAAGGTTGCAAAATACGAAAAGTGAAATAAACTGGTAAAATTATATACATACCAAAAGTGAAAAAAGCATAATAAAAATGAAAATAGTATCATAATCCAACATCATCCAAATAGGGTTACCCCCTCAAATGAAAGCTAGCATTGTCCTCAATGCTAACTAACCAATAATAGCTCAAGAATAAGATAGAGAGTAAAGAGAAACTCCCTATTGGTCCTCCGTATGCACGAGATCATGAGCATGGGTCCCTGGGTCCTGTGACTCTCGGGAACCTGTGATTGAATCCCAGTATCCTGTGCCTGCACTGGGACCTGAGGCTGCTCTGGGGCCTGAGGCTGGCTAGAGGAACCTCCCTGTGGGTCCTCCAACTCTGTCACTGCATCATCGGTCTATGGGATCACTCTCCTCTTCGGTGCCCTCTCTATCTCCTTCTCCTACTCCGGCTCAGTCTGAGGGATGCTCATGCAATAGTAGGTCCAATGGTAGATGGTCAGCAGCCTTAATCTTCTCCACTTCTGCTCTCAACTCCTTCACAGACTCCTTTGATGCTCGAGTCTTTCTCAACTTCTTTGTTTCCTTTGTCAGCTCCTTCAATGCTTTCCTATGAGTACCTACAGCCTCCAATATCAGCTGTTGATTCTCCATGAGCTTCTTCTGGTTGTCCAGAAGCTCCTTGAGAGTCTCCTCCACTGAGGCTAGAACCTGTGGCTATGGGGGTACGGACTGGGCTGCCACTGAGCTAGAAAGCACAAACAGCTTAAAAGTAGGTACCTTCATCCTGTTGTTGATACTGGCAAGGGTTTGGCTCAAACGGTGGGCAGTCAATGGGTAAGCTGAGGATGAGAGGATATCTGGAGCAGTGACAGTAGAGGGTCCTGGGGAAATGTCTGGTGTAGCTGAGGGAGGCTGAGAAGAAGCGACTACTACTATTGACTCTTCATACTGGCCAGTAAAAGCAGTGACTTTACCTTTAGGATCTTTGCCTTTGGGGTTGTCATCACCCTTGAGGCTGTACCAGGAGAAAGGCATCTTTGGTTTTGTCACACCTCCTTTTTTACCACTCGCAGGGGTATATAAGGGAGTTTTTCCAATTAAAGTGACATTATTCGAAATGAGATTATTTTTATTTAATTTTTCAGAGTCTCCACTTGGAATAGTTTATTTGGTGTCCAAAGTCACTGCTTTATTTAAAATCCCAAATTGAGGAAATTTTCAACTTTATTTAAAAGTCTGCGAACCAGAAATTCTAGATAAGGAATTCTGTTAAGCCGGGAGAAGGTGTTAGGCATTCTCGGGTTCCGTGATTCTAGCATGGTCTCTTAGCAATTTATACTTGGCTTAAATTGTCTAATTACTTATTTTTAGAACCTACGTTTATTTTTACCTTTTACCGCTATTAATCACTTGATAATATGTATTTAAAGAATTAACTTAAGATGAGTTACGCGTGTGTATACTCATTTTGTTTGGCGTGTCAAAAATCATATCACGCGTACGTGTCCACAATTAATCACGCTTTATTATTATTAAGGAAGTTTAGACGAAGTTGCGCGAACGCATACTCCGATTTTGTTTTTAAGATCGTAATTGTGTCATGCGAACGTGTACACAACCACGGTAATTTGTTTATTAATATGTGCCTAAATCATACTAGCACATTTGGATTTTTTTCCTAATCTTGGAGATTGTTGTGATACCAAATTTAAGACCAAGACATTATTGGGGAGCAAATAGGCTAGCTAACATGATCTATTAGTTGGCTAGATTCCTTATGGTCCAAGACTCACTTTATGGCCCATTCTTATTCTTTTCCAAGAAAGAAACAACTCCAATTTTCACCTATCCAATTAAAAGCATTTATTCAAGAAACAAAACTACATGCATCACAATCGAAATAAAAACACTAATTAAAACAATTTAAATGAAAACTAAGACATGCTACTCAAACAACGTAGTTACAAATCAACCAACATGCACACCAAGCTATCATAACACAATGAAATGAGAATGAAAATTGAGAAATAGACCTTTTATTGATGAACAAAGTTGAAAATTGCAAATCAATCGGGCTAAACAAAGCAATAATCTTTGGACCGAAACACCGAGATTACAAATCGGAACCTCGAATCGACACCACACATTCTTGTTCGCATTTTTGAAATGCCTTGTTACTTTCAATTGAAACACCCTCCTCAGCCGCATCTTCCAATGCAAATCTTGAATTTAGGTTTCTCATTCTAGGGTTACCAATTGCAGAAACATAGGAATCTTGAATTGAACGAGCAGAGTGAAAATTAAAATTGAATAGAAATAACCCATGATTCTATTCTCAAATCAAAAATAGCAAGAACCATGTATTTATTATGCTAAGTGTTGTTCATTTGCATTTTCATTTTCAGTGATTGATGATCGAGGAACAAAATAGACTTCCCTTTTGAGTCACTACTGATTTTACAGTACAAATCGGTTCTTTCCCGGATGTTGCCTTCAAGTAATTACAAAGCAGATGAATGTTGAGGTAAATTAACCGTAACTGATCCCACAATGAGATTTGATCATACGACGAAGTAATAACGGACAGATATCATAGATACAATTTTATGAATGGTGCTCTTCGTTAATTGATTCTGAGTTGAACAAGAAAGTCTCCATGTCTAGCTTAAAATAAAATAAAAAAGAACAAAACTATAGACCTATGGAAAAAGTGAAGAGGAAACTATAGAACCACGGCTGGGACCTCCTGGGTGTTGCGGCTGTTTTGTGTTGAAGAAGAAGAAGCAAGGATTAGGGTGGTTGTTGAAGAAGCAGACGTTCAGGGGATGGTCTATTCTTGATGAAAAAAGGCAGATTTTTAGCTCTTAGGGATCTGATGGTTTTTTATTTTGATTTTTTAGGGGTTAGCATTATTTTATAGGGGTGAGAATTAGGTTAGGTCAAATAGGGAATGGGTATGGGCTCAATATTTTGGGCTTGAAAAGATTTGGGTCATGAATTTGGCTAATTAACTTTGGGGTAGGAAGACTAAATCAATTTTTTTTTTCATTTTTCTTTTTCTTTGATTTTAAAATCTAATAAAATCCTAAATTAATCCTAAATCAATCTAATTTGTAAAAAATTAAAATTATTTATCTATTAAAACAACTAATTAACTTAAAACTAAATAAAAACAACCACTTTCTAAAGACTAAAAGCTAAATATATAAAAATGACCATTTTTTGTGATTTTTCTTAATAAAATTAATTCCTACATGCAAATTGGACCTAAGATGACATGAAATTAAAACGTGATATTTTTATCATTTTTCTATGATTCTAAAATATTAAAAATGCATGAAATGTAACTAAATAAAGAAAAAACTTCTAAAATCCCTTAAAAATCATTTTTGGATTATTTTTAGGAGTTATTTTCATGTAGGGCAAAACATAGGTGCTCACAGCTGCCCCTCTTTGCTCGAAAACTTGAAGAGTTTTGGGGCAAAGATAAAGTGAGCAATTACCAGCAATATTTGCCCGTTTAAAACTCCATTTGGAAGCATTTTGAAAAAGTTTGACCGAACCTTGCTTCGGAGGTTGCCTACATATCCTTGGCTATAAAGAATCAGGTCAGTGTAGTTCTGGAAGGATGATAGAGTGATGAGTTCGAGAGTCGAGTGAGGTTCCGTCGAGGCTCCAGTCCGCGGTCCTGTTATTACATCAAATCAAAATGAAAAGGACTAACTAAACCTATCAGCTATGAGTTACAAGATTCCTATCTATAAATCTTCTGAAGCTTGATCTTGAGTCTTGGTAGGTTCTTCCTGCAGACTCTGATCTGAATCTTGATGTTCGTTAGCTACGAACGCTGTTTCATTTTTCTTCAGCTCTTCGGATCCAGGGGGACATGCAAAGCTTGTGACTTCAATCATATCTTGGGCAGTCCGCATCTTTTCTCCGCTTCTGCACTTAGAGTTCAACTTCTTTTCTTGTTTTTCTTTTCTTTTATTTGGGTTGAGACTTCTCCTTTTGGTCATCTCAAACCCTGTGCCTCACGGTAAAAACCTGTTCATGCAACAAAGCAAACAAACGAACGAAATATTTCTGCCCCAGTTTTCACTAGGAAAATTTCGTGAGTTATTGTAATAAAATCTAAACTATTTCTTTATGGAAAGCAATTAAAGTTGGGATTGTGTATTCCTGAGAAAAGGAGATTAGGGAGTGGAGAACCTATATCTAAAATGTAATCAAATGGGAATCAGAGGCCCTAAGTTGGGAAGATTACTAGGTTATGCTGGAAAATTACCGGGTTATACCGAAAAGGTCCTCGGGTTATGCCGGGAAAGTCATCGGGTTATGCTGGAAAAGAAAAAAGGTCCTCGGGTTATGCTAGGTAAGGTCATCGTGTTATGCTAGAAAAGAAAAAGGTCCTCGGGTTATGCCGGGGAGGTCCACGGGTTATGCCGAGAAAGTCATCGGGTTGTGCCGGAAAAGAAAAAGGTCCTCGGGTTATGCTGGGGAGGTCCACGGGTTATGCCGGGAAAGTCATCGGGTTATGCCAGGAAAGTCATCGGGTTATGCCGAAAAAGAAAAAGGTCCTCAAGTTATGCCGGGGAGGTCCACGGGTTATGCCAGAAAAGTCATCGGGTTATGCCGGAAAAGAAAAAGGTCCCCGGGTTATGCCGGGGAGGTCCACGAGTTATGTCGGGAAAGTCATTGGGTTATGCCGGAAAAGAAAAAAAGTCCTCAGGTTATGCCCGGGATGTCCATGGGTTGTGCCAGGAAATTCATCAGGTTATGCCGGAAAAGAAAAAAAAGGTTCTCGGGTTATGCCGGGGAGGTCCACGGGTTATGCCGGAAAAGAAAAAAAAGTTCCTTGGGTTATGTCGGGAAGGTCATCGGTTATGCTGGAAAAGAAAAATGAGTAAAAATGCAGGAAATAATTTGGAGACTTCCCATTTGGATTGATTATTGCTGCAAAGATGTTTCTAGCCCTTGCGCCATTTCTTTTTTTTTGCTGCACCTGCTTTTTGCAAGGTTTCTTTGGATTGCACCTGTTTCCTATTTTTTTTTTAAACAAAGAACAATTTGTTAGTTCGAAACGGTGGTTGGTTTTGTGGCCTTGAGTGTTTCAGTCACTTGCTCTCGGCCCGACTTCTTTGATGAAGATTTCAACTGCAACTGCTTGTTCCCCTGAGAATCGATTTCATTTCTGACCCTGGAGAACCTCTGATTTTTCTAGATTTTGCCATGACGATTGGTCACGTGGAACTCAACTTTTTTGACTTTATTTTTCCTTTATAGGCCTTCCACTTCTGACTTTTTTTTTTCAATTTTTAACTTTGGAGCATTGGGAAACTTTTGGCTTCTCAAACTCGCTGCAACGGCTAGTCGCGCGGGACTTAACCTTTTCCAACTTTATTTCACCTTCGTAGGCTTTTCATTTCTGTCTTCTTTCTTCCAACTTTAGCTTCAGAGCATTTGGGATCCCTTGGCTTTTCAAACTTTGCCGAGACGGTTAGCCACGTGGGACTTAACCTTTTTCAACTTTATTTTGCCTTTGTGGGCATTTGACTTTGATTTCCTTTCTTTTCAGGAGTTTTGAATTCGAAACATCGGCCGCCATAGCAAGTCGAGGTCGACTTATTCCCCTGACGAGGCTGGGTGCCTTTTTGCACATTATCTCACGTCAAATGAGAACCCTGTAAATCAGTCTTGCCATCCTTTCTTTGTCTTAGTTTTGGAACAGTGTTATACCGAAAAGGATTCAAAGAAAACAAACAATGGAATGGAGAATGAGTTTAAAACAAGAAAGGAAAGAAGGACTTATCTGTAGTACATGCAGACTTCAATGAACATGACATGCCTTTTGGACTGGATGCCTAATCTGTGTAAACCGTCCGACTCTCAGAAATTCATCACAACTTTTGCCTCAAAATCGAAAAACCTTGTCAGGACTCTGTTGATACCGATGGCTGTGAGGATCCTCTTCTCGATCAGGGGCGCCCTTTGCAGGTTTTCACGAGCTGACCTCTCTCATTTCTCTTCTCTCCATCGCCTTATAGTTCTCTTTGTGAGTTTTCACTAATAAGACTCTCTCATTTTCAATTTCTCTGCTTACCATCGCCTTAGGGTGCCTGTGTGGGTTTTTACCAATAAGACTCTCTCATTTTATTTCTCTCATTTTGATTGCATCGGATCCAAGTATCTGTATTCTCTGATCCTTGAACATTCTCACCGATTGATCAGAAGGACTTGAAAGGATTCTGGTAAAAATGATTTGGATTGAATTATAACTTTGGAATCATTCAGGCGGGATCATCGCCGAACCATTGTAACTTCTGCCCCAGTTTCAACTTTTTGGGGGACTTTGGATTTTTATTTTAGTATGACTGAACCCCAGAGAGGCTGCCTACATATCCTTTCTGAATCAAGTCGAACGTAGTTCATGGAGCATTTTTTTTATTTTCTTTTGTTTTTCTTTTTGCTTTGTTTTTTCTCTCTCTCTCTCTCTCTCTCTCTCTCTCTCTTTTCTTCTCTTTTTTTCCATTTTTTTCATTTCAATTTCTTTGTCTTTTCTCCTTTTGTTGTATTTTTCTTTTTCTTCTCTTTTCATTTTTTTCATTTTTCATTCATCATTTTTTCAATAATGACTTCCAGGTTCCAAAGAGGGTAATCAAAGAATGGGAGCCGACTCAAAGGGTTGAAAATTTATATAGTGAGAAAGAAAGCCTTCTTCATTCCAATCAGAGAACATTAATGCTATATAGATGATCCAACATATTACGTTTTGACTGCATTTGGATTTACAGTTGTTTCAGGGACATTTCCTTCGATGTGTCCCAAGTATAAAGCACTCTTTTGGCAGTACTCTTTTCAGCTATTCCAACTCTTTGTTTTATTTCCTTAAACTTATCTGCATTACGATCTAATTCTTGATTCATTATTTCGAGGTCTGACAGCTTTCAAGATCTAGGCATGAAGTCCGCAAGCATGTCATGTTATTGAAATCTACATTTAACAAAACTAAAAGAAGAATGAGAAAAAAATGACAAGATTAAGAAAAGAGACATTCCTGGACAATGAAATATTAATTTCATTTGATTTTTGATTTTTTGATTTTTTTTTCAATTTTTGAAGATAGAAGGGTTTACATCGGAATGTAAGACAATAAGGTAAAACATCCGGATCACACCTTGAGATAATCCGGACGCAGAAAGGATAGCAAGACTGGCTATCGAAACTCCCGTCTGATGAGGAACTTTCAGGCTTGGTGACCGTCTTTCGGCTTTTCTTTTGTTTCGGCAATGGCTGCAATAGCCTTCAATACCGGATCGAATTCCTCATCTTCACAAATCATTCCGACTATTGGCCTAGTGTTGTGAGCAGACAACAGATTGTTCATCACATCGGGAGCTTCTTCATCCCGAAAAACGATTATTTCAGCTTTAATCAAGTCTTCAACTGCCCTTTTAAGGGTCCAGTAGTCCTCCGTATTGTGTACTATAGCCCCATTATGGTATTCACATCTAGCATCAGCTCGGTGTGAGGGGGACTCGGGGGTTGGCCGGTTTGGGGCCACTGGCTGCAATAGATCTAGACTGATTAGATTTTGGAACAGGCTTGAATACGATTCACCAATAGGGGTGAACTGATTCTTTCTGAAAGGCTCTCTTAGGCGAGGATTGTATTGGGGGACAATTGATTGGGGATTATGTGGAGCTTGGTAAGGATGGGCATTTATGGGAGGTGGAGCTCGGTTCTGTGGATAATGTTGTAGACACAGGTAAGGTTACGCGTTCATCACTGCATAGGGAGGTGGTTCCACAACATAAACAACATCTTGAAGGGGATAATAGTGTGGTGGGACGATATGAGGCACATATGATTGGTTGAATGACCTGCGGGTCTCCCTCGAGTTTGAAACCATCATGGCTTCCTTTTCACTCCCATTTCTGTTCATCAAACCCTCCGAACCATTCTAAGCAGACTCTGATGTGGACTTAAAGGCAGCATGACTCAAGATTCACCCTATTTGTAAACCGTTTTCAACCATTTCCCCAATTTTGATAGCCTCAGCAAATGACTTTCCCATAGAGGACATCATGTTCTGGAAGTAGTCCGCCTCTTAGGCCTGTAGAAAGACCGTGACCATTTCAATTCCGTCCATTGAAGGCTTTACCCTGGCAGCTTGCTCACACCATTTGACAGCATATTCGCGGAAGCTTTCCGCAGTTTTCTTTTTCAAATTTGACAAAGAGTTTCTATCGGGAGCGATGTCCACATTATACTGGAACTGGCGGATAAAATTTCGAGCCATATCTTCCCACACGTGCCAATGAGTAATTTCTTGATCCGTATACCACGCAGAAGCAATTCCAGTGAGGCTTTCCCCAAAATAGGCCATTAGCAGCTCCTCTTTTCCGCCAGCGCCTCTCAACTGGTTACAATATTGTTTCAGGTGAGCAACAGGGTCCCCGTGCCCGTCGTACTTTTCAAATTTTGGCATCTTGAAGCCAGCTGGCAAGTGGACATGGGGAAACATACAGAGGTCTGAGTATGAGACACTCTTTTGGCCACACAAACCTTGCATGTTTTTTAGGCTTTGTTCCAGGCTCTTCATCTTCCGAACCATTTCCTCTTGCTCAATATTTTTAACAACCTTTTCTTGCTCCACCAAGAGATCATATTGTGGAAGGTGAGTGAAAGAGTATGGGGTCACATATGTTATTTCTGGTTGAAGTTGTGGACCCTGAAAGATGAACATTGGAGGCGGCGCCCTTGAAGTCGGTGCCTGGGGGCGAACTACAGAAGGCATGCCAGGAACATTGGATAGCATTGAAGGGTGCCAGCATGGGATGAGCGGGTTGGGCACAGGGGCGTTGGTAACCTTACCTGACCTGGGAATCAACTCAGGGAACCCAGGGATTGCACTTGGTGGTTCCCTACCATTAGACTAGGCGTCCCACATTTCCAGTATGTAGAGACGCAACATCTTATTCTCTTCAGCAACTACTGATTCTAGCTGTAGAATATCCGATGCTGGGCTATCCTCAGGGCCGATGATTGGTAGATTGCTTGCGGAGGCCATCGGTGCCTTTGTGTGAGGCCCCATGAAAATTTCCACTCTAAACCTGAAAGCTCGTAGTGGCAATTAGGTTCATACCTTTTTTTACTGATCTATGCTATAAAAAGTCAAGAAATAAT
Source organism: Nicotiana tabacum (assembly GCF_000715075.1). Classification (NCBI taxonomy): domain Eukaryota; kingdom Viridiplantae; phylum Streptophyta; class Magnoliopsida; order Solanales; family Solanaceae; genus Nicotiana; species Nicotiana tabacum. Next base: position 20,677,781 of record NC_134089.1, on the reverse strand, counting down.
ATTTTCCAGAAAAGTGTGATTCTGCAGTCGAGAATGCGGTCGCATATCAGGTATGCGGACCGCATAGTCGCCGAAAGTGAGTCAGTGTGTTGATCAATCTGAGGTCAAATATTCGGTCGATTATGCTATCGCATAACTGATATGCGGACCGCACATTCTACCCAAACCAACTCATGATTAAATAGGAGATGGACTCCATTAATCAGATTTAGTAAGTATTTCATTAACAACTTCTATTTCATTTCCATTAGCAACTTAAATCATAATTATCAAAATATTACAAGTTTTATAAATCCATGTCAAACATTGACTCGGGGCTCCAATTTTTTAAATTTTAAACCCGACCCCCTATCGTTATATTCGGTGTAATAGCTCATTTTGAGCCTATTTCCTGATATTTCTAGAGTGATAGAGAGGGTCTAAGAGAGGGAAAGTGCTTCTCATCAAATTACTCCATGAATCCTTGGTAAATCATTGAAGATAATCAAGTGAGGGACCTAAACCCTCATCCCAAGAGGTAAGGCTTCATCATCTCAGCTCTTATTTTTATACTTAGCTATAAGGGGGTCATTAGTGAGGTAATTCATTGGTATAAGAGTGGGTTTCTTGCATTCATATCAAACCTTAGAGTGTTGGGGGGGTAGTGAACTAAAAAGAAAAGCAATTGGGGTATAGAATGATAGAAATTTCTCTCAAAAAGGGCCTAAGATCACAATGCCCCTTTAGTGTTTGATAGTATGCTCAAAACAAGTTAGAATCTCAATCTCGTCTCTAATTCTCGGTTTAATTTGTAATTCTTACACAATAGATCGAAGTGCTAAAAGTTCTGGAAATTTGTAAGGAATAAGGAAAGCTTTATTGAGGTATGTATGGCTAAAACCCCGTCTTTTAGAAATTGAGCTTCATCGTTGGTTGTGTGAGTACGGTAAGACTAAATTGAATTGTTGTATTGATTGCTATTTCACTTGACTTGGTGTTGCAACCTTATATGCATGGAAACTGTGTCTCAAATTGATCAACGTGCTATTCTTGATAATTTGAAAAGGTGCAAGGACTATGAATCATGTATCAAAATGCTTAGACCTTAGATTGAAATTGAAGTGCGTTGTTGTGACATTTACATGAAGTCTCATCTACGCCTACAACCTTATTTGCTCTTGTGTGCCATACTCTCTTGAATTACAAACCTAATGTTGGAAATGGGAACAATGTGAAACGTGAATTGTGGAATGTAAAAATTGTGGCCCCAAGTGCCGGTAAACTAATACATGTGTAACCAAAGATTGGAGTGAGATGAATAATGGAAAATGGTAACGCCTCGGTAAGGCGGCCTAACTGATCGGGCCATGATCGAATGCCATGACATATACATATGGCGGTTATGCATTGATAATTAAAACTGGAAAGTGTGAATAGAATATTGGTAACGTCTCCGGGAGACGGCCTAGCCGATCGGGTCGAGATCGGACTTCGCTCAAGATAGCGGTGGTAATGTGAACGATGTGGAACAGTATGAAATGCCCAACTAAAGGCTATGTAAACATGATGTGAAGGTTGTGTAATTCTTTCATGTTGATAATGTTGTGATCGTTTAAAGCTTTGGAGTGATACTTGTGATTCCTTATTTGTGTATGAAAGTTCTTTCTAATTTGATGGTGTTTAGTTATACATGCTAGTGCTATTCGATGGCACTAATGTCCTTTTTGCAGGGGGCGCTACATTTTTTTTAATGAATGCATTTGGATCCATAGCGGATAGTGTCGGTCGTGTGTAGCGAAGCATCCCTCTTCTCAAGATCTTGGTGAGCCCCTTTCTCCTTTAAGGGGCTATATTGTATATCTTTGTATTGTGAAATTTCACTTTTGAGGTATAGCCGGGGCCTTGTTGCCGGCATTGTCATACTTGTCTTTTACATCCTTAGAGGCTTCGTAGACATATGTGTGGGTCATGTGCGGGTGTCAGATGGGTGTACTAACTATGTTGTAATTCTAATTCCCGTTTCTCTAAAGTATAAATGCATGGGACCTCGAAACTCATTTATGGTTTGATGTGGTGATTTAAAATTAACTAGTAATGTGGGATACACTATCTTCCCTCGGTTAAATAAACGGAAGCATGGTGTCCTTATTCATATTGAGCTGGGTAGATAGTGTTTGATAAGGTTTGCTCAGTTGGGATCACTCGATTGAGCGCCGGTCGCACCTCCTGAGGTTGGGGCGTGACACTTTGGATCTTGTGAAGGAGGGGAGGCTAGACTACCAACAAAACCAACTACCAAAACCTAGCTAGTTTGCCCATCCAACAATCTTGTTTGTTTTGAAACATTTAACATATACAAAATCGTACGTTGGGATGCAATGCACCTAACAGTTAAACGCTTTTACCGTGTGTTTGAATGGTTGCATGTTTCATCCCGACCTTAACTAACCCTTTCAATATGTACCTTTTTTCTTTTATTTCTGCCTCTCTTTAATCACTCTTGATTTTTTTATTTTTTTATTTTTTTTAATTTGTTTCTGTCGCTCTTTTATTTTTTGACACTCTCTTTTCTTTTTCTTTTTTTGTTTTGTTTTTCTCACTCTTTTATTTTATGTCACTCTTTTTTTTAAAATTTTTTGTCATTTTTTCTTTTTTTTTTCTACTCAACTTTTTTTTTTAGTTTATTTTCACTCAATTTATTTTATGGCTATGATCGAATTCGATGGGGATTGCCTACGTATCATGACGCCGCATGAATATTATCTTGCGTAGTTCGGGAAGATCGAGAATGGAGTAAATAAGCTAACTTTTTTTTTACTTTTATAAAACTCAGAGCATGAAAGCTTTAAAAAAAAGAAAAATATATTTATTTAATTTTTGTTTGGACTTTTCAAAAGAAATGCTCTAAAAGAAGAAAGGAAATATTTTTTTGGATTTTTGATTTTGACTCTTTTCTTCTTTTCTTTTTTTTTTTAATTTTTGAAAGAAAGATTTCTAAAAATTATTGGAACTTTGGGAATTTCAAAAGTAAAAGGATTTTTTTTTGAATTTTCATTTATTTTCTATTTTTCTAAAGAAGAAAGAAAATATTTTTGGATTTTGGATGTTGGTTCTTAATTTTCGAACGAGGGGCTTTTAAGAAAATATTTTTGATTTCTGAGTTTTTTTTGTTTTTAAATTTACAAAATTACTTCTAAAGAAAAACGAAAATATTTTTGGACTTCAATTTTTAAATTTTTATTTTTTGAAAGAAAGACTTTTAAACAAAGAAAAGATTTTTTTTATTCTTTTGTTTCTGCTTTTTTTTTTTAAATTTTGGGAAAAGACTTCTTAAAATGGTAGAAAAATATTTTTTTTTTTTTGAATTTTTACTTGATTTGTAGATTTTCGAAAGAAGGACTTTTTAAAAAAATATTTCGGATTTCTGAGTTTCTCTTCTTTTTTTTATTCTTTCTCTTTTTTAATTTACGAAAGTACGTTTAAAGAAAAGCAAAAATATTTTTGGGTTTTTATTTCTCAAATTTTTATGGACATTTACAAAAGAAACACTTCTAAAGAAGAAAAGAATATTTTTGAATTTTTGTTTCTGATTTGTTTTTGGATTTTTTGGGAAAAATTCTTCAAAATGAAGGAAACCCGTATTTTGGATTTTGATTGATTTTTTTTGATTTTGCTGTTTTTTTGACTTTATTTTTCCGTATGAAAGACTTTAGAAAGAAGGAAACCACTTTTTTTGGTTAAAAAAACTTTTTTTTTTTGAATTTTCTAAGGAAATATTTCTAAAGAAGGAACTAAAGGAAAATATTTTTGGATTTTTGAAAATTGGGGTCGGAACCGATGAGATTTGCCGACGTATCTCACATCCGGTGAGAATCAGACCCGCGTAGTTCGATCAGTTTTGACAAAATCAGAAGAGACATTTTATTGATTCATTTTGGAAAAAATTCGGCAGAGTTTTGGGACATTTTTAAATATCGAGGTTTTCAGAACCGGGTTTTATTTCCTTCTTACATCTCTTTTGGTTTTTCTCTTGATTTGTTTTCCTCGCCGGTCAACATGCAAGCCGAAACAAATAAATGTCCACATAGCACGTAGGATGCATCAGGATGGTCTGTTATTTTGGGTACACTTGTCCTAGACGGACTCAACCCCTGTGTTGAGTCCCTAAGGTCATATGCACGTGAGCCAAACAAGCATTCCTACTAGGGATCTGACATGAGGTTACGTTATTCTAAGTTTAAACCTGGGGTTGTGTTCTAGACCTCGCTTACCCGAGTAAAAAAACTCGAGCCGAAGAGGGAGCAACGTACCGGGAGCACAAAAGTCTGCCCGGCCTTATTGCTGGCCCAACCCCGTTCTATTTGGTATAACTTCTAACAGAAAAAGTGGGACACGCGAACCTGTGCACCGTTTTTTAGAAGACTCAGAAAGGAGGCGTAAGAAGACATTTAAATACATTTCAAGTAATATCAAAGCGGTAAATAAATGGCAATTAGCACATTAGGTTCACAAAATACAGTAATATCAACAATAAATAAAGCCAAGTAAAAAATCACATTAACAAGCTCGAATTCTTGAACCCTGAACCAGAGATTCTGGGTTCGGTCCTCAGCAGAGTCGCTAGAGCTATCACACCTCCTTTTTTACCACCTGAGAGGGTATATAAGGGAGTTTTTCCAATTAAAGTGACATTATTCGAAATGAGATTATTTTTATTTAATTTTTTCAGAGTCGCCACTTGGAATAGTTTATTTGGTGTCCCAAGTCACCGCTTTATTTAAAATCCCAAATCGAGAAAATTTTCGACTTTATTTAAAAGTCTGCGAACCAAAAATTCTAGATAAGGAATTCTGTAAACCCGAGAGAAGGTGTTAGGCATCCCCGGGTTCCGTGGTTCTAGCACGATCGCTTAGCAATTTATACTTGGCTTAAATTGTCTAATTACTTATTTTTAGAACCTATGTTTATTTTTACCTTTTACCGCTATTAATCACTTGATAATCCGTATTTAAGGAATTAACTTAAGATGAGTTACGCGTGCATATACTCATTTCATTTGGCGCGTCAAAAATCATGTCACGCGTACGTATCCACAATTAATGTTATGCAACGCCTTCCTGATGTTCTTTGGAAGGGCAACGTAAGGCTAAGCAACCGATGTCAGTGCGGTTGCTGGCCGCCAATGAGGTCCCCTCCGCATGCTAGACTAGATTGTCAGTGTCGTGCGGGAAAACCAATGTCACGAGCAATTGCGGAAGCTGAGAGAGAATTGGGTTTTGAATGATGATGATGATTTTATTGATGACTGAAATGCTGATTACAAAAGATGCGGTGTCGAGGGGGAGAGACACCAGTACAGAAAATTGCTTGCTTGAAAATGTTTGATTGTTTGGTCCCTCTTAATAATGCTTAAAAAAATAAACCAACATTACATGACTAGTCCTAATAAAGTTGTAGAAGCACACTGAATGAAAATGATGTAAACTAGCCTATAATTACAATGAAAAGGACTTAGTTTATTACAAGGTAGAACTAAGTCCGATGGCAGTAACTTTGTCTTGCGGGTCAAGGTCTGTGCGCGCATTGCTCTGGGCGCGCGCAGCACTTGCTGTGTTGGCCTGAGGCTGGGCGCTGGTGCTTGGCATCCAAGTCTGTGCGCGAGGCGCTGCTGGAATGGGCCTGCAGCTGGGCGCTGGCGAGGCATCAGGATTTGCGCACGCGACATTGTCAGGGAGCGCGACGCTATTGTCATTGGCCAGCCCTTGGGCGCTGGCGAGAGGCATCGGTGGGGCGACAGAGGCGCATGCATGCTTGTCACTTGGCGCAGCTAAGACCACGGGGCCGACCATGGCACTAGGCATTGTGAGGCTTGCTAGGCTGCCATGGGGCACGACCAAGGGGTCATGGGGCGTGTATGGAAAGTGGCCCATGACATACTCCCCCACCTGAGTTGGCGCCGTCATTGGAGCCTTATGATGATGATGATGATGATGCTTCTGGTGGTTGTTGGATGGGAGGTCTGCGCCCCTCTGTTCTGTGAGCTTGCTGTTGTAGCGACGCGATGATTTCATGCGGCTGACATGGAAGACTGGATGGATCTTCCACCAGGATGGAGTTTTCACCTGGTATGTGGACTTCCCAATGCGTTTTTAGATGGGCAGAGGCCCGATGTATTTTTGTTTCAGGCGAGGGTCATGGGTCCTCTCTGCAAACAAGTATCGTTTTGGGATGCATAGCATTACTTTGTCCCCTGTTTGATGTTGGGCAAAGCAAAGATTTTGTTCGGTGAATCCTTTTGCCCACTCTCAGGCTTTGACGAGATAGCTCCGCACTATCCCCATGTTGCGCTCCCATTCGCTCGAGAAGTTGGCAGCTCGAGGAGATTTCGGCATGGTTGATGCATTCACCATTTGCGGGAGAAGCGGTTGCTGTCCGGTAAAAATTTCAAAAGGGTTTTTGTTTGTATGATGGCTCTTTTGAGAATTGAAACACAGTTGAGCAACATCCAGGAGCTTCACCCAATGCTTCTGTGATCCGGTTGCAAAGTTGCGGAGATATTCCTCCAGCATGTCATCTAACCGGTCTGTCAGGCCATCTGATGGTGGATGGATGTCTAAGTTGTGACTCAATGTTGACCCTAAAGAACCTTAAGAGATGGGTCCAAAAGTTGCTAGTGAAGCGTGAGTCGCGCCTACTAACAATGTCTTTGGGCAGGCCCCAATGTTTGACAATGTGCGAGAAGAAGAGTCGAGTTGTATCTTCTGCTGAGATGTTCTGCGGGGCTGCTATGTGTCACACCTCCTTTTTGCGTGCCCGCCCCGAAGGGTAAAATGCACGAGGGAGTTTTTTCCATTTTTAAGTGACAATATTCGAAGCGGGATTATTTATTTAATTCAGAGTCGCCACTTGGGAAAGGTTTAGCTTTTGGTGTCCCAAGTCACCGGTTTATCTTGAATCCCAAATCGAGGAAAATATTCGACTTTCCAAATGAAGTCTGCGAACCAGAAATTCTAAGTAAGGAATTCTGTTGACCCGAGGGAAAGTGTTAGGCACCCTCGAATCCCGTGGTTCTAGCACGGTCGCTTAAATTGTTATAATGGCTAAATATCTGATTTAATACATGTTATAACTTATGTGCTTTTATTAAGTTTAAACCGCTTTTATTATTATTATTTTTATGGAATTGCAACGTCGTGAAGACGCATCTCGAACCACGTCACAATCAATGCACCCGTGGTTGTTAATACATTCCGGCTCCGTTGAGATTTGAATTTGGGTCACGTAAATGCGCACCCGAATTTAAGAATGTAATTTAATTAAGTCGCGCCTAAAGAGTCTAACGCGTTATTATCTTTGGGGAAGGCAGTGAAATTCACTAAATAGTCCATCCCAAATTCTAAGTATTTTATTATGATCAATTATTGAGGGCCCCGCAATTTGCGTTCTTTATTTGGCGAGGCTCGTCTCATTTTTGAAAGGATAAACCTACGGTGACTACATTTTCTATTATGTTTGTCTCTAAATAAGAAAAAGTCCTACTTAATTGCATGTTTGAAAAGGGTGTAACTTCTTAGTCATTAGATTAAGACGAATGTAAACGTAAAATTTGCGCTCAAATATGTACAAAAGATAGTCAGTCACAAACCTTAACCCCAGCCCAAATGGAATTCTAGTTTACAGGAAATGAAGATATGCTAAGTAGTTATGTCATGCATTTAGTAATCATCCAGAAAGAGTAGTGTGTGCCTATTCAAATTAACAAATACTGATTGTTTATTTTTAGTTGCACGCACAAACCTTCCTTCCTAATTATCTACTTATGGGTTTCGTAATGTTATTGAGAGTAAGCAAACGACTAGGAGATCATGTTGAAGTTGGCATTGAGATTTTAACAAAACAAGGCTGATGTATCAACTTCCATTCAATACTAATACGCCGTTACACGTAGGAATTACAGATTCCAGAACCATTTGCCTGTTTCAATTACCCTTTGATGTTCAGCAGCTAAACGTACAGAAGCTATAAATGTGGAGACACGTGAATGAATATTGGTTCCCTATTCTAAGTTTAACTACAACATCTAACTATTAAGCATGAATTTAAACTAAGAATCTATTTTTCAGTCCATAGTCGATTACTGATACCAAAAGTTCAAAGCAAACCCCACTTCCTAACAAACTAAATATTGAACAACTACAAATCAGTTGAATGTCCATAACTACAAGCGTGTAAATATGCTCAGATCAAGATGTGGCTTCATTTCATTCAAGTTCAAAGTTACATCAGGGTGAGCTTAAACTGTGTACCTGAAATCGTAACGCAAAATGAAGAGGAAGGAAGAGTCAGCTGAAGTGGCGAGAACAAGCAATAGCAATAGCCGACAGCAACCAGTAGATCAAAACCAAGCAATAACCCAGAATCCAGTTGCAATTTCAGAAAAATCAGGCAGCAAATAACAACAACAAACCAACAACAACACGACCAAAGCCCAGGAAATCGAAATATGGGCCAGAAACACCAGATCGCAGAGAAGAATCTACTAATGTTCAAATGAGTCCAATAGCTTCAAAACTTCAAACACTAGACAGGATTGCCTATTTCAAACTATGCTTTTGTTCTTTTAAGAGATGCTGGAGTTGAAATTCAGTTTAGAAACTGAATTTAAAAACTGACTTTTGACTTTAAAACCAAGAAACTGAATTTAAAACCTTCCTAGAATGATTCAAAACTGATCTAAAAATGCTCTCACTCCAACTAGTTCTCTTTTTATGTTCTGCCCCCTTTCTGTCTTTTAAGCTCTTTTTCTTCGAATGTTATATCAAAACTCTCTACTGTTTTTTTAGTCAGTTCTCTTCCCCCTCCTCTTTTCTGATTGTCCTTTTTTTTTTACTCTTGGCTGTCCCTTTTTATATCCCTATAGAAAGGAATAACCTACCTTTAAAGACAGGCTGCCCAGGGCTTAAAATAAGCCTTAAAGTCTGTCATCTCCACTTAGGATTGTGTAGGTATGGGGTTTTCTTCTACTTTAAACTACTGAAATTCAGAAAAGTAGTGGATACCCTACTGTACAGCAGGTTCCCCTACTATTCTCATGTGCATCTTCAGCTTTTTATTATTAAACTCAACTTACACCTGACTTCTCATTTGTAAAGATGTAATCTAGGGTGTATTTGCACTACAGACTACTCTAATGGTTCAACCCATACTCAAACTGACAGTCCACTTAACTTAAGCTCTAATATTTTCATTAAAATTGCAGCTATAACCAATCCTTAAGTGGTTCTTGATTCAAACTGAACAAACTACAAGCAGCTATACTCAATTCTTAATTGGATTCAAACAATGCTTCAGCAGAAATCAAACAACGTGCGTCAATTCATTACCATTCAAAGCTGAAACTAATCGACGACATATATCGAATCGACTATGTGAATTACAACATGCACAATCAATAGCAGATAACCAAACTTGAACAGGCACATATATGATTTTATGTTTATAGGTACGGGGATTTGTGGAAGACTTAACTGATCGACGGAACTTATTCGACTCGATTACACAAACTGTAATTACACGCAATAAACACACAGAAACAAATTCGACCAAATAAAGATCTGGGTGAGATGGACAGAATAGTCGACACAATTGAAAACAAATCAAAATGACATTTAAACACACAAACATTAACAAAACAAACAACATGGAACTGACAAGAAAAAAAAATACCTTAAAGAATCGAAAATCAGACGACCATGTCTCGGATTTTGAATCGAACCTCTTTTGGGGTTGAATGGACTTTAATCGAAGTGTTCTCAACTGAGAACACTTCGATTAAGGTCTATTAGACCCCAACCCTCCCGTTTAATTGGACAAAAGCCCTCATATTCCGGATTTCTAGGGTTCTTAGGTCTGATTTGGGACTTGGGGTTTTCTGGTTAGATTCGGACCAAACCAAGCTTGGTTTGGTCACGAGGGAGGTCAAGGGGGGTACCTGGTATGGATTTGGGGGGGTTTGGCATAGGTTGGGGTCCGTCTCGAATCTTCAAACGAAGATTCGAGATGGTGAGGGAAGATTCGAGACCTATGGTTTGTAGATCCGTGTTCAGGGGGTCGAGGTGTACTAGGGGTGTTAGTCTGGTGGTCACCGGCATCGTTGCCGCCGGGTTTGCGGTGAGGGAAAGGGGGGGCGGCGCTAGGGTTCTTGAGGGTGTCTGGGAAGGGGACGATGATGGGGAGGGGGGTCTGGCTTAAGGGGCGTGGGGGTAAGGGTTTGGGCTTATATAGTTAGGGGGAAAATTAATCTAGGCCGTTAGATCATCAACAATCGATGGCCTGGATTAACCAGCTTAAATGGAAACGACGCCGTATGGGTTAAGTGAGACCGATGGGTCTCTGGGTGAGACGGGTCGGGTTAAAACGTGGGTATGGAGATGTGATCTTGGCCGTTGATCATTCTGAGATCAACGGCTCAGATCAAGCATGATCAAGACGACGTCGTTTGGACGTCCCTGAGGCCAACTGATCTGTACCGGGCAAAACAAATGCTTTGGGCCCGATTTGGGTCCAATTTGAAATGACTCAATCCCAATTTTATCCAATTTCAACTTATTTCTTTTCTTTTCCCATTTATAATAAAAATCCGAATTTACAAAATTCTAAAAATATATTATAAAAATTATATCACAAGACACCAATTAATTTTTAGTAATAATTAACACACAATATCATATATTAGTTAAACAAAAATCAACCTTTAAACGATAAAAATGACAAAATTAACAAAGACAAATATTTTTTGTGATTTTTTCTTCATTCAAAACCAAATACGATCTGATTAATTCCTAATAATAGAACAAGATCCCAACTTTATGTGCGACATATATTTTTGTATTTTCAATTGATAAAACTAAACAATCACAGATAAAAACTACAAAAATGCCAAGCAAATTCACAAAATTATACACAAAGACAATTTATTATTATTTTTTCGATTTCTTTTGGAGTAATTGTCGTGTAAACAAAAATCACGTGCTCACGCTGCCCCTCTTTGCTCGAAAACATGCGAGGTTTTCGTGTAAAGATAAAGTGAGTGGATATGAGCGATTTTTGCTAGTTGGACTACTCCGTGTGAAGCATATTTTGAAAGATTTGACCGAATCTTTGCTTCAAGGATTTCCTACATATCCTGGGCTAAACAGGAATCAGGTCAATGTAGTTCGGGAAACTTTGGTAGCTGGGACTACCATGGGATTGCAATGCTTGTTGTTACTGCTGTTGCTGTTGCCACTACTGCTTTACTGACCTCCTTATTACAACCAAAGGAAATTGAAACTGAACTAACCATTTATGCCTGTCAACCGCTAGTTACAAGATTCTTATCTATAATTCTTTTGCAACTTGATCTTGGGTCTTAGCTGATTCTACTTGTAGACTTCGATCTAAATCTTGATGCTTGCAAGTTGTAGGCGCTTATTTATTTCTGCAGTATTGAGTGAAACGAGATTGGCGGAGCTTGGGAATTTGATCAAATTTTGAGCGACCTGCCCTTTGTTTGTTCCAATATTTGGGAACATCTTCTTTTTGTTCTTTTCTTCTTTTCTTTATTCTGGATTGAGACTCAAACCGTAGGTCATCTCGATCCATACGCCTCGAGGTCAGACCTACTGAGACAACAAAACAAACGAACGAAATTTTCTGCCCCAGTTTCGCTAGGAAAATTTCGTGAGTTAAATGCCATAAAAATCTACAGGATTGATGAGGGGATTGGAAACCTCTAGTCTAAAAGGCGCAACTCAGGGATTGGAGCCCTAATGTCGCAAAAGGTAAAAATGCGCAACTTAGGGATTGGAGCCCTAATGTTGGCTAAAAGAAAAACGCTCAACTCAGGGATTGGAGCCCTAATGCTGGCTAAAGGAAAATCGCTCAACTCAGGGATTGGAGCCCTAATGCTGGCTAAATGGAAATTGCTCAACTCAGGGATTGGAGCCCTAATGCTGGCTAAATAGAAATTGCTCAACTCAGGGATTGGAGCCCTAATGCTACCTAAAGGAAAATCGCTCAACGTAGGTATTGGAGCCCTAATGCTAGCTAAAGTAAAACGCTCAACTCAGGGATTGGAGCCCTAATGCTGGCTAAAGGAAAAACGCTCAACTCAGGGATTGGAGCCCTAATGTTGCCTAAAGGAAAAACGCTCAACTCAGGGTTAGGAGCCCTAATGCTGGCTAAAGGAAAAACGCTCAACTCAGGGATTGGAGCCCTAATATCGGCTACAGGAAAACGCTTGACTCAGGGATTGGAGCCCTAATGTTGGCCAAATGGAAATTGCTCAACTCAGGGATTGGAGCCCTAATGTCGGCTAACAGAAAAAACGCTTAACTCAAGGATTGGAGCCCTAATGTTGGCTAAAAGAAAAAATGTTCAACTCAGGGATTGGAGCCCTAATGCTGGCTACGGGAAAAACGCTCAACTCAGGGATTGGAGCCCTAATGTCGGCTAAAAGAAAAAATGCTCAACTCAGGAATTGGAGCCCTAATGTTGGCTAAATGGAAATTGCTCAACTCAGGGATTGGAGCCCTAATGCTGGCTTAAAGGAAAACGCTAAACTCAGGGATTGGAGCCCTAATGTCGGTTAACAGAAAAAATGCTCAACTCAGGGATTGGAGCCCTATTGTCGGCTAAAAGAAAAATGCTCAACTCAGGGATTGGAGCCCTAATGCTGGCTACAGGAAAAACGCTCAACTCAGGAATTGGAGACCTAATGTTGGCTAAATGGAAATTGCTCAACTCAGGGATTGGAGCCCTAATGCTGGCTAAATGGAAATTGCTCAACTCAGGGATTGGAGCCCTAATGCTACCTAAAGGAAAATCGCTCAACGTAGGTATTGGAGCCCTAATGCTAGCTAAAGTAAAACGCTCAACTCAGGGATTGGAGCCCTAATGCTGGCTAAAGGAAAAACGCTCAACTCAGGGATTGGAGCCCTAATGTTGCCTAAAGGAAAAACGCTCAACTCAGGGATTGGAGCCCCAATGCTGGCTAAAGGAAAAACGCTCAACTCAGGGATTGGAGCCCTAATGTCGGCTACAGGAAAACGCTCGACTCAGGGATTGGAGCCCTAATGTTGGCCAAATGGAAATTGCTCAACTCAGGGATTGGAGCCCTAATGTCGGCTAACAGAAAAAACGCTTAACTCAAGGATTGGAGCCCTAATGTTGGCTAAAAGAAAAAATGTTCAACTCAGGGATTGGAGCCCTAATGCTGGCTACGGGAAAAACGCTCAACTCAGGGATTGGAGCCCTAATGTCGGCTAAAAGAAAAAATGCTCAACTCAGGAATTGGAGCCCTAATGTTGGCTAAATGGAAATTGCTCAACTCAGGGATTGGAGCCCTAATGCTGGCTTAAAGGAAAACGCTAAACTCAGGGATTGGAGCCCTAATGTCGGTTAACAGAAAAAATGCTCAACTCAGGGATTGGAGCCCTATTGTCGGCTAAAAGAAAAATGCTCAACTCAGGGATTGGAGCCCTAATGCTGGCTAAAAGAAAAAACACTCAACTCAGGGATTGGAGCCCTAATGTCGGCTAAAAGAAAAATGCTCAACTCAGGGATTGGAGCCCTAATGCTGGCTAAAAGAAGAAACGCTCAACTCAGGGATTGGAGCCCTAATGCTGGCTTAAAGGAACATGCTCAACTCAGGGATTGGAGCCCTAATGCTGGCTAAAGGAAATTTGCTCAACTCAGGGATTGGAGCCCTAATGTCGGCTAAAGGAAAGTTGCTCAACTCAGGGATTGGAGCCCTAATGTCGGCTAAAGGAAAATGCTCAAATCAGGGATTAGAGCCCTAATGTCGGCTAAAAGAAAAAACGCTCAACTCAGGGATTGGAGCCCTAATGTTGGCTAAAGGAAAGTTGCTCAACTCAGGGATTGGAGCCCTAATGTCGGCTAAAAAGAAACGCTCAACTCAGGGATTGGAGCCCTAATGCTGGCTTAAAGGAAAATGCTCAACTCAGGGATTGGAGCCCTAATGCTGGCTAAAGGAAAGTTGCTCAACTCAGGGATTGGAGCCCTAATGTCGGCTAAAGGAAAGTTGCTCAACTCAGGGATTGGAGCCCTAATGTCGGCTAAAGGAAAATGCTCAAATCAGGGATTAGAGCCCTAATGTCGGCTAAAAGAAAACACGCTCAACTCAGGGATTGGAGCCCTAATGTCGGCTACAGGAAAACGCTCGACTCAGGGATTGGAGCCCTAATGTTGGCCAAATGGAAATTGCTCAACTCAGGGATTGGAGCCCTAATGTCGGCTAATAGAAAAAACGCTTAACTCAAGGATTGGAGCCCTAATGTTGGCTAAAAGAAAAAATGTTCAACTCAGGGATTGGAGCCCTAATGCTGGCTACGGGAAAAACGCTCAACTCAGGGATTGGAGCCCTAATGTCGGCTAAAAGAAAAAATGCTCAACTCAGGAATTGGAGCCCTAATGTTGGCTAAATGGAAATTGCTCAACTCAGAGATTGGAGCCCTAATGCTGGCTTAAAGGAAAACGCTAAACTCAGGGATTGGAGCCCTAATGTCGGTTAATAGAAAAAATGCTCAACTCAGGGATTGGAGCCCTATTGTCGGCTAAAAGAAAAATGCTCAACTCAGGGATTGGAGCTCTAATGCTGGCTAAAAGAAAAAACACTCAACTCAGGGATTGGAGCCCTAATGTCGGCTAAAAGAAAAATGCTCAACTCAGGGATTGGAGCCCTAATGCTGGCTAAAAGAAGAAACGCTCAACTCAGGGATTGGAGCCCTAATGCTGGCTTAAAGGAAAATGCTCAACTCAGGGATTGGAGCCCTAATGCTGGCTAAAGGAAAGTTGCTCAACTCAGGGATTGGAGCCCTAATGTCGGCTAAAGGAAAGTTGCTCAACTCAGGGATTGGAGCCCTAATGTCGGCTAAAGGAAAATGCTCAAATCAGGGATTAGAGCCCTAATGTCGGCTAAAAGAAAAAACGCTCAACTCAGGGATTGGAGCCCTAATGTCGGCTACAGGAAAACGCTCGACTCAGGGATTGGAGCCCTAATGTTGGCCAAATGGAAATTGCTCAACTCAGGGATTGGAGCCCTAATGTCGGCTAACAGAAAAAACGCTTAACTCAAGGATTGGAGCCCTAATGTTGGCTAAAAGAAAAAATGTTCAACTCAGGGATTGGAGCCCTAATGCTGGCTACGGGAAAAACGCTCAACTCAGGGATTGGAGCCCTAATGTCGGCTAAAAGAAAAAATGCTCAACTCAGGAATTGGAGCCCTAATGTTGGCTAAATGGAAATTGCTCAACTCAGGGATTGGAGCCCTAATGCTGGCTTAAAGGAAAACGCTAAACTCAGGGATTGGAGCCCTAATGTCGGTTAATAGAAAAAATGCTCAACTCAGGGATTGGAGCCCTATTGTCGGCTAAAAGAAAAATGCTCAACTCAGGGATTGGAGCCCTAATGCTGGCTACAGGAAAAACGCTCAACTCAGGGATTGGATACCTAATGTTGGCTAAATGGAAATTGCTCAACTCAGGGATTGGGGCCCTAATGATGGCTTAAAGGAAAAATGCTCAACTCAGGGATTGGAGCCCTAATGTCGGCTAACAGAAAAACGCTCAGGGATTGGAGCCCTAATGTCGGCTAAAAGAAAAAATGCTCAACTCAGGGATTGGATCCCTAATGCTGGCTAAAGGAAAAACGCTCAACTCAGGGATTGGAGCCCTAATGTTGGCTAAATGGAAATTACTCAACTCAAGGATTGGAGCCCTAATGCTGGCTTAAAGGAAAAACGCTCAACTCAGGGATTGGAGCCTAATGTCGGCTAACAGAAAAATGCTCAACTCAGGGATTGGAGCCCTAATGTCGGCTAAAAGAAAAATGCTCAACTCATGGATTGGAGCCCTAATGCTGGCTAAAAGAAAAAACACTCAACTCAGGGATTGGAGCCCTAATGTCGGCTAAAAGAAAAATGCTCAACTCAGGGATTGGAGCCCTAATGCTGGCTAAAAGAAGAAACGCTCAACTCAGGGATTGGAGCCCTAATGCTGGCTTAAAGGAAAATGCTCAACTCAGGGATTGGAGCCCTAATGCTGGCTAAAGGAAAGTTTCTCAACTCAGGGATTGGAGCCCTAATGTCGGCTAAAGGAAAGTTGCTCAACTCAGGGATTGGAGCCCTAATGTCGGCTAAAGGAAAATGCTCAAATCAGGGATTAGAGCCCTAATGTCGGCTAAAAGAAAAAACGCTCAACTCAGGGATTGGAGCCCTAATGTTGGCTAAAGGAAAGTTGCTCAACTCAGGGATTGGAGCCCTAATGTCGGCTAAAAAGAAAGTTGCTCAACTCAGGGATTGGAGCCCTAATGTCGGCTAAAAGGAAATATTGGGGATTCTAACTAACCCTCTTTTTTTGAATTTTCTTCTTACTTCCCTTTTTGTTTTTTTTTATTATTATTATTTCATTTTTTGTTTAGTAAAATGCATGAGAGAATTTGGGGAAACTTCCCTTTTGGGTTGATTCCTTATTGCAAAGCTATTTCTTGCATTCACGCATTTCTTTTCCTTTTGGGCGGCACCTGCTTCTTGCACGGTTGCTTTGGATCGCACCTGTTTCAATTTTCCAAACAAAGAACAATTGTCAGTTTGAAAACGGTGGTTAGTTCGGTGGCCTTGATTGTTCCAATTGCTTGGTCCCGTCCTCATTCCTGTTGAGAAACTCTGCCATTGATTGGATTCACAGGCGAACCCCTTTTAAACTGATTAGACTCTCATTTCCGGATTTTGTGATGATTTGCCCGTGTAAGGCTTTGGTTCTTTCATCTCATTCTGCTTCGGGATTTTTACTGAGGCAGACTCGGTGGGCATTTTTTAGAAGGGGAGACTCTGTGGGGATTTGCCAGATCTTTTTTTTTTCTTCTTCTTGGTTCTACTTCAAAAGCAATCAACATCATGATCAGTCGGGATTGGACTGACGTACCACTGAAGCGGGGTATTTTCTTTACTTCCTACTAAATGGAACTCCGTGAAACCGGTCCTACCACCTTTTCTTTCCAACACATTTGGAATTTAGGGTTAAAACGAAAAGGATTTAAGGAAAGGGTAAACAAAGAGCGGAGAAAACGAATTTAAAAAGAGAAGTGTCCCTTTCGGGACAAGAAAAACTTATCTGAGGCAAACATGCTGACTTTAAATTGACATGACATGCTTTTTGGACTGGATGCCCGACCTTCATGAACTTGCATTTCCTTATGAACCAAAACGGATTTATGTTCCCAAACCAGGGAACCTTGCCAGAATTCTCTAAGGTGGAATCATCTTTTCGGCCGACAGCGCCCTTTGCGGGTTTTCGCTGGTCAACCTCTCTCATTTCTCTCCTTACTGTCGCTTGATAGCACTCTTTGAGTTTTTACTAAACAAGCTCTCTCATTTTTGATTTCTCTACTCCCGTCGCCTCATGGTGCCCGAAGGTTTTCATCGACAAGACTCTCTCATTTTATTTCTCTCAATTTTAGAATGTATCGGCTTCCAACCATGATATCTCTTGGTTTCCCCTGCCTTTGGCAATTGATCCGAAGGACTTGTACTTGGTAAAAGAATTGTGGATGAAATTACAACTTCGGAACCATTTGGTGGGCCCCAGTTTCAACTTCAGGGTAAATTGGATTTTATTTTTGGTGTGACTGAACCCCAGAGAGAGGCTGCCTACGTATCCTTTCGGAATCAAGCCAGACGTAGTTCAGGCTCAATCAACGTTGGTTTTTTTCTCTGTTTTTTTTTTGTGTAAGGTAGCCAAAGAAATTTAACCGGCTCAAAAGGGCTTGTAGAGAGGATTGATAGTGTTTGGGTAGTGGGAATAAAAACTTCATCATCTCAAATGTGCCAAGACATCACCGAAGTAAACTCAGACATAGTACCTTTTGACTGCATCCACATTCAACGCTGTCTCAGGATCATTTCCTTCAATATCACCCAGATACAACACTCATCTTGGCAGTATCTTCCTGATGATGTATGGGCCTTTCTAATTAGGAGTAAATTTTCCTTTCGCTTCCTGGTGATGTGGCAGAATGCGCCTTAATACCAGTTGACCTACTTCAAAATTCCTGGGTCGTACTTTCTTGTTGTAAGCACGGGCCATTCTTTGTTGGTACAACTGCCCGTGACAAACTGCGGCCATTCGTTTCTCGTCAATCAAAGTCAACTGCTCCAATCGAGTCTTAACCCACTCTCTATCTTCAATTTCTGCTTCAACAATGGTTCGGAGAAAAGGAATTTCTACCTCTGCTGGTATCACAGCCTCGGTCTCATAAACCAACAAGTAGGGGGTTGCCCCTACTGATGTGCGTACTGTAGTGCGATATCCCAGCAAGGCAAAGGGTAACTGTTCATGCCATTGTCGGGAACTCTGGATCGTCTTTCTAAAAATCTTCTTGATGTTCTTGTTTGCTGCTTCAATAGCGCCATTGGCCTTGGGCCAATAAGGAGTGGAGTTCCTATGCGTTATTTTGAACTGCTCGCATACGTCCCCCATCAAGTGACTATTCAGGTTTGCCGCGTTATCTGTGATGATAGTTGCAGGAATACCGAAACAATAGATAAGATTTGAATGTACAAAATCCACCACGACCTTCTAAGTGACCGATTTGAGAGTGACAGCTTCTACCCATTTTGTGAAGTAGTCGATAGCAACCAATATGAATCTGTGTCCATTTGAGGCCTTTGGCTCAATCGGACCAATGACATCCATGCCCAAAGCAACAAATGGCCAAGGTGCATACATGGGGTGCAGTTCTGTGGGAGGTGCATGAATCAGATCGCCCTGCACCTGACACTGATGACACTTTCGAACGAAACTAAAGCAGTCATTTTCCATGGTCATCCAGTAATAACCCGCTCGAATGATTTTCTTTGCTAAAACATACCCATTCATGTGGGGCCCGCATACTCTTGCGTGTACCTCATGCATGATTCTTCCTGCCTCCTTGACATCAACATATCTTAACAAGTTGAGGTCCGGGGTCCTTTTATACAATACCTCGCCGCTCAAAAAGAAACCACCTGCATGTCGCCTAATAGTTCTCTTTTGATCTCCAGTAGCATGTTCGGGGTATTCTCGTGTCTTCAAGAAACTCTTGATATCATGGTACCATGGCTGGGTACTTGATCCTGCCTCGACTACATTACAGTAACCGTGTATTTCCTTGATTTGGATTTCCAAGGGATCGACGTGGGCATTGCCTGGGTAAGGTAACATTGAAGCTAAGGTGGCAAGTGCATCCGCCAGTTCGTTGTGACACCGCGGGATATACCTGAACTCTATCGATTTGAATCGCTTGCCGAGATCCTCCACGTGCTATCGGTAAGGAATAAGCTTGACATCCCGAGTTTCCCATTCACCTTGGGCTTGCCGGATAATCAGGTCAGAGTCCCCCATAATCAATAAATCTTCAACATCCTGATCGATCGCCATATACATGCCCATGATGCAGGCTTCATATTTAGTTGTATTGTTCGTGCAAAAGAAGCGAAGCCTAGCTGTAGCAGGATAGTGCTGACCAGTGGGAGAGATCAAGATTGCCCTAATTCCTACACCTTTGGCGTTTACGGCCCCATCAAAGAACATCTTCCAAACATGAGCGTTTTTCGAGACTACTTCTATGGTGTTTATTTCTTCATCTGGAAAATAAGTACTCAATGGTTGGTATTCCTCATCAACCGGGTTCTCGGACAAATGATCCGCTAATGCCTGGGCTTTCATTGTCGTGCGAGTGACATAGACTATGTCAAATTCAGTAAGCAAGATTTGCCACTTGGCCAGTTTGCCAGTAGGCATTGGTTTCTGAAATATGTACTTCAACGGATCCAACCTGCTTATGAGGTAAGTAGTATGAGCTTGGAGATAATGTCTCAATTTTTGAGCGACCCACGTCAAAGCACAACACGTTCTTTCCAACAAAGTGTACTTGGCCTCATAGCTGGTGAATTTCTTGCTTAAGTAATAGATCGCCTGCTCTTTCTTTCCGGTTATGTCATGTTGCCCGAGGACAGAACCGAAGGAATTTTCCAACACTGTCAGATACAAGAACAAGGGTCTCTCTGGCTCTGGCGGGACCAAAACTGGAGGATTTGAAAGATATTCTTTGATCTTGTCAAAAGCTTCTTGACACTCAGCCGTCCATTTGATTGCTGCATCCTTCCTCAAAAGCTTGAATATGGGCTCACATGTGCTAGTTAGCTGGGCAATGAATCGACTGATATAGTTTAACCTGCCCAATAGACTCATCACGTCTTTCTTCGTTCTTGGGGGAGGTAGATCTCGGATAGATTTTATCTTTGTTGGATCTAACTCGATACCTCTCCTGCTTACTATGAAAACCAAAAGCTTGCCCGATGGGACTCCGAAGTCGCATTTAGCCGGGTTCAGCTTCAGGTCGTACTTTCTCAGTCTCTCGAAGAATTTCCTCAAGTCTTGGACATGATCGTCCTGGGTCCTGGACTTGACTATCACGTCGTCCATATACACCTCTATCTCTTGATGCATCATATCATGAAAAATGGCAGTCATGGCCCTCATGTAAGTTGCCCCAGCATTCTTCAAACTGAATGGCATAACCCGATAACAGTAAGTACCCCAAGGTGTAGTGAAAGCGGTTTTCTCGGCGTCTTCTTCATCCATCAACACCTGATGATATCCAGCGTAACAATCTACGAAAGACTGTATCTCATGTTTGGCACAATTATCAACAAGGATGTGGATGTTGGGCAATGGGAAATTATCTTTGGGACTCGCCCTATTCAAATCTCGATAATCCACACATACCCGAGTCTTCCCATCTTTTTTCGGTACTGGAACTACATTCGCCAACCACGTAGTGTACTGGACTACCCGGATTACTCCTATTTTCAACTGCTTGGTGATTTCTTCTTTCATCTTATCACTAACATCAGTTTTGAACTTTCTCTGCTTTTGTTGAATTGGAGGACAATCAGGGTGAATTGGCAATTTATGCACCACTAGATCAACACCTAATCCTGGCATGTCATCGTATGACCAAGCAAACACATCTTTAAATTCAAAAAGGAGTTGAATTATCGCGTCTCGCATTTTCTCGTCCGTGTGAATGCTTATTTTGGTCTCTCGGATTTCTTCAGGAGTTCCCAAATTAACCGGTTCAGTGTCATTCAAATTCGGCTTAGGTTTATTCTCAAAGTGTTCCAATTCTCGATTTATTTCCCTAAAAGCCTCTTCTTCGTCATATTCCGGTTCTTGGTTCATTATTTCACAATTAAACAGCTCGTTGGGATCTGGGCGTGAAGTCCGCAAGCATGTCATATTATTTAAAGCCGCATTATTATAACTGAAAGGAAAAAATAAAAGAAAATAGCAAAAATCAGAATAAAGGAAAAAATGAGGAAATAATGATTTTATTCCTTGGAATCGGGAAGATAACAAGATTTATAATTCAGGAATTCAAAAACAGGAAACTAAAGAAAAACATCCGAGTTACATCCTGAGATAACTCGTGATGCAGGAAAGGTGGCAGGACAGGTCTACCCGGACTCCTGCCTAGTCGGGAAAGGCGTGGCCTCCCAATTATGAAGCTTAGCATTTGGCCCCACATATAGCATCTCAGAGGTGCTTGTGCCTTTTCCCGGTTGAACCATGTGAGTTTCGTAGAGCATTCCTCTCATTGCCTCACATATTTCTTCGATCTCTTCGGCCGAAAAAACCTCGTCGTCTTCTTCTTCGATGTATTTCGGTCCGACGAAAGTCTCGTATAAATGTGGCAATGGTCGAGGCAGCTTCCAACCCTCATTTTTCCTTTTCTTTGCCCACTCTTCATATTTTGGAGTGGGTTGAAAACCTATCCCAAAAAGTTTCTTAGTGGAAGGCAAGGTGATAGGTTCCGTTATTCCTTGCAGCGTTCGTCCAAGCCCTTTCCCTGGTCTGAATCCATGTCGGATCATTTCTTTAGCCACCATGATTGAGGCATTGGACAGGAAAGGTTGGGGGCAAGGTCTTCCTTCTTCATATTGCTCTGCCAGCACAACTTCGAAAGCCTGATAAACCGTGTGCTCACTCCCTTCCCCTGCTTCAAGATATGGGATGGATGGGTCCCGATAAATAGACTGTTCACCTTCTCCGTGGACCACAATTTCCCGATCTTCATATTCAAACTTCACCATTTAATGAAGAGTGGAAGGTACAGCCCCTGCCGCATGAATCCAAGGTCTACCGAGGAGAAAATTGTAAGACGTATCCATATCAAGCACCTGGAAAGTTATTTCGAACTCCACTGGTCCTATAGTCAATACCAAGTCTATTTCCCCAAGGGTGTCCCTCTTGATGCCATCAAAAGCCCTTACGCAGACATTATTGGGGCGAATTCTTCCGGTCCCAATTTCCATTCTCTGTAGCGTGGAGAGCGGACAAATGTCAACACCCGAACCTCCATCCAACATTACCCGCTTGACGTAGTAGTCTTCGCACTTAACTGTCAGATGTAAAGCTTTGTTGTGAGTCTCTCCCTCCGAAGGTAAATCGTTCTTGCTAAAAGAAACCTGATTAACTGCGAAGAACCTTTCCGTCATTTGTTCCAGTTGTTGAACTGAAGTCTCAGCCGGTATATACACTTCGTTCAGGGTTTTGAGCAAGATCTTCTGATGTTCGGCCGACCTTATCAGTAGAGATAGCATAGACACTTGCTCAGGGCACATGCGTAACTGATCCACCACTTCGTAGTCGGGCATTTTCATCTTTTGGAAGAAAACTTCCGCTTCTTCAACGCTTACAGGCATCTTGGGTGGGAAGCGCTTCCATGTGGCGTTGTTTAACTCTTGAGTGTCTGAATATCTTCCAATGAAAGTATTCTCTGGAAGTTCCCCTGTGACTTCTCTGCCTTTGTATGTAACCAATGTTCTTTGATAGTTCCACGGTACTGTGGACGGGTCTGTCATTGGCTTCTGTGGTACGCGTCCGATAACCACTGGCTCATTCAGCCGAGGTGGTTTAATCGTTCCCCGGACCACATAGGCCCCTTTCGATACATACATTGGTTTTGCCCTTCTGACTTCGAATCTCTGCGGCTTCTCTGATCGACCTCATGGAATAGAAAGAACTTCATTCTTCGCGGGCACCATCGTCACTGTCTTTGTCTCGGCCTTCTCTTTGAGCTCAACCTTGACAGTACCCGTCTTCTTTTCCCCTTTGTCTAGCGTCGGGGCGACCTTAGGCTTTTTTCCTGCATCGACGATGGCGATTATAGCTTTTAGGGCAGGATCAAACTCTTTGTCCTCACAAATCATTCCAATTAACGGCTCGTTATTGTGAGCGGGCAACGGGTTGTTGGTCACATTTGGGACCTCCTCGTCCCTCAGTACTATCTTTCCCTGCTCTATTAAGTTCTCAACCACCCTTCTCAAAGTCCAACAATCATTTGTATCGTGCCCTTCTGCTCCCGAATGATAAGCACACCTAACACCGGCTTTGTAAGCAGGTGATGCCGGATTGTACCTTGTCTGAGGGACTGGTTGCAGGAAACCCATCTGGACTAGCTTTGGGAACAAGGTAGAATATGGTTCGCCAATGGGTGTGAAAGTCTGTCTTCTGGGTGGTTCTTGAGGGCGGAAGTTATTTTGAGGTGGTTGCGGATTATAGTGGTTTCGGTAGGGAGGCTGATTTCTGGGAGGTGGGGCTTGGCCTCGATTGGCTTGTTGTGGTGGCTGGGCATAAGGCTGGGTATTCATGACCATGTAGGGTTGAGGAGCATAGGTCACATTTTGGTGGGGGTAGTAATGTTATGGGGTTCTTTCTGGAAAACAGGGCCTGGGATTACGATATTCTCTTGCTTCTGATGCCGCCATGGACGTCTCTTCCTTTTTATTCCCTCTTGCGATTCCTCCGGACCCGCTTTGGACGGCTTGGGAGGTTGCCGTTATGGCTGCCTGACTCAAAATTCTACCCGTCTTCAAACCATTCTCCACCATCTCCCCGATCTTAATCTCTTCCGCGAAAGGCTTTCCCATGGCTGACATCATGTTTTGGAAGTAATCTGATTCTTGAGCCTAGAGGAAAGTAGTGACCATTTCTATCTCGTCCATGGGAGGTTTTACCCTTGATGCTTGCTCGCGCCATTTAATAGCATATTGTCTGAAACTTTCCGAGGGTTTCTTCTTCAAGTTTGACAAAGAATTTCTGTCCGATGCGATGTCAATATTATACTGAAATTGTCTGACAAAATCTCTGGCGAGATCATCCCATATATGCCATCGAGATATGTCCTGGTCCATATACCATTCTGAGGCTATTCCTACCAAACTTTCTCCGAAGTATGCCATCAACAATTCTTCTTTGCCGCCGGCTCCACGCAATTGGTTGCAATACTTCTTGAGATGAGCAATGGGGTCGTCGTGCCCGTCATACTTTTCAAACTTTGGTGTTTTGAACCCTGACAGCAAATGTACATGTAGGAACATACACAGATCAATATAGGAAACACTCTTCTGCCCGCTTAAACCTTGCATATTTTTCAAACTCTGCTCGAGGCTCGTCATTCTTTTTGCCATCTCATCTTGCTCAAAAGCTCTGGGATTTTGGTCTTTCCCAGGCGTAAACTCGTGTTGAGGTTGTTGAGGATGAGTGCTGGTGGTAAACCGAGTCGGTTCCATGGAGAAGGATGGTGCTTGGAATGTGAATGAGGAAGAGTCAAAATTGGGCCTGTGTGTAGTGGGTTGTGCCACGATTGGACAGGGCGGTGTGGTGAATATGTTTGTAGCTACATCCGTCGTTGACATCTAGGGATAAGACTCAGAGGGTGCTCCAGCAGAGTGGGTTGAAATGGCCGGGTACCCGAATGGGGTAGTTGGATAGCTTATGGGGACGTTGGAAGTCCCACTTGTCCTGGAGAACAACTCGGGGAATCCAGGGATTACACTCGGTGGCTCTTTTACGTTATTCCAGTCATCCAACATTTCCAACATGCGGAGCCGCAAGATTCTGTTTTCCTCGGCAATTGCTGACTCGGGAGTTAGGACGGCCGAGATTGAACTCTCCTCGGAGACAGGAATTGTCGGCAAAGGAATTTCTGAAGACATCTCTATACTTCCCTTTGATCTCGTGAAGTAAGTGTGAATACTCCCTCTCGACTTAGCGACGGGCAACTGAACACTTCCTTTCGACCTCGTGAAGTATGAATGTGAGGCCAGACCTCAACCAAACCAAACCACCTTGTCTAAAAACCTGAACTTAGCAGCAAGCAAACGATTAGTTTGAAACAAATAACAGACAGGTAATCTCACGTTGGGGCGTGATGAACCTATACAGTTAAGTGAATTTCTACATGTTTGCAACGATGACATGCATCATTCCGGCTTCTCTTTAGGCTTCCCCTTATTTATCATATATTATTTTTTATTTTTTTTTATTTTTATTATTTTCATCATTTACAGTTAAAACGTGACCGGATCCGATGAGGATTGCCTACGTATCACGATGCCACGTGAATCAGATCATTACGTAGTTAAAAACAAGCGAATGTAAAAGAAGCATACATTTTTATTACTGAAACAATCTATTACAAACTAACATTTTTGAAAAAGGGGGAAAATAACAAGACTTGAAATAAGTACAGACTCAACAACTACTGATACACCCTGATGCGAAAAGACGGACAAAAGATGCTAAGATGGAAAATACAGACTCGACCTATAAATACATTAAGGTTTCAAGAATTGGCGCCCGCGGGGAATCGTTCGGCCTCGCCACGGTCTTATGTGTGAGGTCCCTTTCAAGTTGTTCCAGCTCATACATAGTCTGCTTGACATAAATCATCACTGCCGAGAGAATGGTAATGCTGGTCATGTTTTCACATCGTAGACACCTTCTGATGATGGCATGGGCAATGGTCTTAATCTTATCCCTGGTTTGCCTCTTTTCTTTGAGTAGGTGCTCTATTTGATCATTACGGGCTGTCATAATCCGAGAATCCTGGAGATATTGATTTTGCCACTGCTGAATTTCTACTTCCATTTGGGCTAGGAGCTTGTGGCAATGTCTATTTTCAGCTTCAAAGGTTCGGGTTTGCTCAACCGCCCTGTCCTCCAGAGTGACCGCCTTTTTCTTCAAATTGGCAATGGTTTGCTTGTGATCCCTTTTCAACTGCTGCAGGTACCGGTTACGCTTTTCTGTCCTTCTTGCCTAGTGTGCTTCGAGTCCTGCTATGGTACTCTCAATATTTTCCGACTCACTCCGGCACTCACCAATTTCCATTTTTAAACCTTTTATCAATCGTTCATCAAGACCGGCTCCTTTGTTGGTTATCAGTGGCTATCCTCATCTGTTCGATCTGGGCCCTGAGCATCTTGTTTTCCTGAGTCAACCGGTTCTTTTCTCCCAGATCTGTAGCAACTTGCACGTTGTGCTCATATTTTAGACCTTCGATTTGTCGCTTCAATTTGCTGATTTCGGCACGATAGCCTCTTTCTTTTGCTAACCAATCCCATTGCTTTTGTGATGACTCAGCAAACTTCAGGATGTGGGGTCTTTTAGCCGGCCTTTCGTGTTCAAGTTCTCTTCTGTACCACGCAAGGTAACCTGGCGCCATTTCACTTTTGGCCCGATCCTGCACACAAGTATCCGCTTTCAAATATTGACTTTCATTCCAGATCTGGCGGACTTTTGCTTCAGGAAATTGTCCGTCAGGGCTAATCTCAATTGCTTGAGCACTAAGATCTTCCTCGTGTGGCACTATCTGGCATCTCCCGAGTTGTCTCAAAACTTGATAGGGCGCATAAGGCTGAATGCTCTTAAGTCCCATCAGTAGGAAGTGAGTTCTAGCCGCTGGCATATACATGACCTCATCAACAGGCAACCATCCCAGTGTCCACCGTATTTGGCTGGCAGTGAGAGTCTGAAAGAATAAAGTCCATGCCATAACTCCTTCGGGCAGACTGACCTCCTCGGTTCTCGTGTAAAACTCTTCTATGCAAGTTTTCTTCGAGGAACCATGGCTCAAAAGCTCGGAACGATGGCAGAGATGTTCAGTCATCCATATTTGTAGCAGCAAGTTACAGCCTTCGAAGAAATTCCCCCTGGCTTTGCAGGCTGTGAGAGGTCGAAAGATATCGGATACCACCATAGGCGTGAGAGTACTTTCATTCTGAGTGAGCAAAGTACTGACGACCCCGGATATTTTCAGATCAATATTTTCGTCTTTCCTCGGAAATACCATAAGGCCCAAAAATGTTATCATGAAAGCCACCCGTCTGTGCTCATCCCACTTCTGACGATTACCTTTGCTGCATAGCTTGTTAACCGGATTATTGAATCCTCCTACATGACCATATCTGTCGTATATAAAGCATGGATTACAAAAATCGGCGGCCAAATCTGGGTTATGGACCGTCCTGGGTATCTTTAGTGAGTCTAGAAATCGATGCACCGTGACAGCTCTTGGGGCAACCAGGTATTTTTGCCTTAATGGAAGTTCAGCATTTCCGATGTACCCAGCTATTTCCTCCAGAGTCGGGGTGAGTTCAAAATCGGAGAAGTGGAAAACATTGTGCGCTGGGTCCCAGTAGGTGACCAAAGCTCTTATGATATCTCCCCGAGGCTGGATTTCCAATAAACCCGTGAGACCTTTCAGATATTTCTTGACCTCATCTTGCCCTTCAACACCTAAATCATTCCATCATAGCCATAACTTGACAGGGATTTTAGTCATTATCGAAAAGCGTTCATTTTGCATTGTGCTCACCCTGCACATTTATTAAGGTGACTTAAACAAAAATGATTTGACTCAAAAATGTTTTGACTATATTTTAGAAAGAAAGATCCGATTTTCGAACACGGCCCTTCAGCACTTCGGGGATGAAGATTTTAAGGCTGTGAGGGTCAACCGATCAAAACTCTAAAAGATGATCGAAAGTGGCCGTTTATGCAAAGTCAGCCTTCCGCCGTCCCTTTTGGGAACATTTGGCTATTTTTGACAAAAAACAATCACTTGATTTATTTATGACTCTTTTTTTTTAGAATGGTGACTCGACATTGGGAACATGGCCTCGCGAGTCTCGGGGACGAGGATCCTAAGGCCATTGGGCAATTTGGTCACAAAAATAAAAATGACCAAAATGGTTGTTTATGCAAAGTTAGCCTTCCGGCGTCCCTTTCGGGAACATTCGGCTATTCTTGAAAAACGGCATCACCCGACTCATTTATGAAGAAATTAAAATTCTAACATTTTGGCTTTTTTTTGAAAAAGGGGAGGTTGGACCCGATGAGGGTTGCCTACGTATCTCGCACCTTGTGAGAATCAAACCGGCGTAGTTCGGGCCGATAGGGAAATAAACTAAACCCCTTTTTTTGAATACAATCTTTTAAAGAAAAGGAGAAAATATTTTTTATGGATTTTTATATTTTTGTTTTTTTTTATTGTTTTTTTTTTAAAAGAGATGAAGACTAAAGAAATATTTTTTCTTTGAATTAAAAACTTTTTTTTTTACTCTTTTCTTAGAAATTTCGAAAAATCTTTTAAGGAAGTATTTGGACTATTAGTTTGAATTTAATGAAAGAGGTACTACAAAAGAAAAATATTTTTTTTTTTGAATTTTGAATTTTCCCCTTTTTTTTTAAACAAATACTTTTTTTTGTTTTTGGATTTTGAAAGTGATTTTTTTTTATTATATATGTTTTTTTAATAAATCAAACTAAAAGACAAATTTTGATTTCATTTTTTTTTAAGAAAATTTCGGCGAGGTTTTGACACTACTTGGACATTGGTTTTATTTTTCCAAAATAAGTAATTACCTCCCTACGCTGCTATTTTTCTTTTCCTTTTTTTGATTTTTTTTTTAGAAACCGGTCAGCATGCAAAACTGAAGCAAATAAATGCGCAAAACAAACGGGATGCAGCAAGATGTTCATTTCAGGTTGCATGTCCTAGACTGACCCAACCCCTGTGTTGAGTCCCCTATGTCAAATGCAACATGATGCAAATAAGCGTTCCTACTAGGGATCCGGCATGAGGTTTTGTTATACTAGGTTTATAACCTGGGTACTTGTTCTAGACCGTGTACCCGAGCGGACAACTCGAGTCGAGGAGGGGGCTACGTACCGGGGACCCGCGAGATCGTCCGGCTTTATAACTTGTCCGGCCTCTTTCTTATTTCAGGGTATGACACTAACAGAATAGGGAGTCTTGACCAGCAAGCTCCTCCCCAGAGGTAAGAAGAGAAGGGTTTCGGCACAGTTTATATACAGTTCAGATAATATCAAAGTGGTAAAAGACAACATTTAGCACGTTATGCCAAAACATGTAATAAAGATCAGATAATAAAGCCAAATATAACAATTATTCTAAGCTCGAATTCTTGAACCCTGAACCAGAGGTTCCGGGTTTTATTCCCCACCGGAGTCGCCAGAGCTGTCACACCTCCTTTTTGCGCGCCCGCCCCGAAGGGTAAAATGCGCGAGGGAGTTTTTTCCATTTTTAAGTGACAATATTCGAAGTGGGATTATTTATTTAATTCAAAGTCGCCACTTGGGAAAGGTTTGGCTTTTGGTGTCCCAAGTCACCGGTTTATCTTGAATCCCAAATCGAGGAAAATATTCGACTTTCCAAATGAAGTCTGCGAACCAGAAATTCTAAGTAAGGAATTCTATTGACCCGAAGGAAGGTGTTAGGCACCCTCGAATCCCGTGGTTCTAGCACGGTCATTTAAATTGTTGTAATGGCTAAATATCTAATTTAATACATGTTATAACTTATGTGCTTTTATTAAGTTTAAACCGCTTTTATTATTATTATTTTATGGAATTGCAACGTCGTAAAAAAGCATCTCGAACCACGTCACAATCAATGCACCCGTGGTTGTTAATACATCCCGACTCCGTTGAGATTTGAATTTGGGTCACATAAATGCGCACCCGAATTTAAGAATGTAATTTAATTAAGTCGCACCTAAAGAGTCTAACGCGTTATTATCTTTGGGGAAGGCAGTGAAATTCACTAAATAGTCCATCCCAAATTCTAAGTATTTTATTATGATCAATTATTGAGGGCCCCGCAATTTGCGTTCTTTATTTGGCGAGGCTCGTCTCATTTTTGAAAGGATAAACCTACGGTGACTACATTTTCTATTATGTTTGTCTCTAAATAAGAAAAAGTCCTACTTAATTGCATGTTTGAAAAGGGTGTAACTTCTTAGTCATTAGATTAAGACGAACGTAAACGTAAAATTTGCGCTCAAATATGTACAAAAGATAGTCAGTCACAAACCTTAACCCCAGCCCAAATGGAATTCTAGTTTACAGGAAATGAAGATATGCTAAGTAGTTATGTCATGCATTTAGTAATCATCCAGAAAGAGTAGTGCGTGCCTATTCAAATTAACAAATACTGATTGTTTATTTTTAGTTGCACGCACAAACCTTCCTTCCTAATTATCTACTTATGGGTTTCGTAATGTTATTGAGAGTAAGCAAACGACTAGGAGATCATGTTGAAGTTGGCATTGAGATTTTAACAAAACAAGGCTGATGTATCAACTTCCATTCATTACTAATACGTCGTTACACGTAGGAATTACAGATTCCAGAACCATTTGCCTGTTTCAATTACCCTTTGATGTTCAGCAGCTAAACGTACAGAAGCTATAAATGTGGAGATAAGTGAATGAATATTGGTTCCCTATTCTAAGTTTAACTACAACATCTAACTATTAAGCATGAATTTAAACTAAGAATCCATTTTTCAGTCCATAGTCGGTTACTGATACCAAAAGTTCAAAGCAAAACCCACTTCCTAACAAACTAAATATTGAACAACTACAAATCAGTTGAATGTCCATAACTACAAGCGTGTAAACATGCTCAGATCAAGAATGTGGCTTCATTTCATTCAAGTTCAAAGTTACATCAGGGTGAGCTTAAACTGTGTACCTGAAATCGTAACGCAAAATGAAGAGGAAGGAAGAGTCAGCTGAAGCAGCGAGAACAAGCAATAGCAATAGCCGACAGCAACCAGTAGATCAAAACCAAGCAATAACCCAGAATCCAGTTGCAATTTCAGAAAAATCAGGCAGCAAATAACAACAACAAACCAACAGCAACACGACCAAAGCCCAGGAAATCGAAATATGGCCCAAAAACACCAGATCGCAGAGAAGAATCTACTAATGTTCAAATGAGTCCAATAGCTTCAAAACTTCAAACATTAGACAGGATTGCCTATTTCAAACTATGCTTTTGTTCTTTTAAGAGATGTTGGAGTTGAAATTCAGTTTAGAAACTGAATTTAAAAACTGACTTTTGACTTTAAACCAAGAAACTGAATTTAAAACCTCCCTAGACTGATTCAAAACTGATCTAAAAATGCTCTCACTCCAACTAGTTCTCTTTTTATGTTCTGCCCCCTTTCTTTCTTTTTAAGCTATTTTTCTTCGAATGTTATATCAAAACTCTCTACTGTTTTTTTTAGTCAGTTCTCTTCCCCCTCCTCTTTTCTGATTGTCCTCTTTTTTACTCTTGGCTGTCCCTTTTTATATCCCTATAGAAAGGAAGAACCTGCCTTTAAAGACAGGCTGCCCAAGGCTTAAAATAAGCCTTAAGGCTGTCATCTCCACTTAGGATTGTCTAGGCATGGGGTTTTCTTCTACTTTAAACTGCTGAAATTCAGAAAGGCAGTGGATGCCCTACTGTACAGCAGGTTCCACTACTATTCTCATATGCATCTTCAGCCTTTTATTATTAAACTCACCTTACACCTGACTTCTCATCTGTAAAGATGTCAGCCAGGGTGTATTTGCACTACAGACTACTCTAATGGTTCAACCTTACTCAAACTGACAGTCCACTTAACTTAAGCTCTAAAATTTTCATTAAAATTGCAGCTATAACCAATCCTTAAGTGGTTCTTGATTCAAACTGAACAAACTACAAGCAGCTATACTCAATTCTTAATTGGATTCAAACAATGCTTCAGTAGAAATCAAACAACGTGCGTCAATTTATTATCATTCAAAGCTTGAAACTAATCGACGACATATATCGAATCGACTATGTGAATTACAACACGCACAATCAATAGCAGATAACCAAACTTGAACAGGCACATATATGATTTTATGTTTATAGGTACGGGGATTTGTGGAAGACTTAACTGATCGACGGAACTTATTCGACTCGATTACACAAACTGTAATTACACGCAATAAACACACAGAAACAAATTCGACCAAATAAAGATCTGGGTGAGATGGACAGAATAGTCGACACAATTGAAAACAAATCAAAATTACATTTAAACACACAAACATTAACAAAACAAACAACATGGAACTGACAAGAAAAAAAAAGAAAAAAGAAATACCTTAAAGAATCGAAAATCAGACGACCATGTCTCGGATTTTGAATCGAACCTCTTTTGGGGTTGAACGGACTTTAATCGAAGTGTTCTCAACTGAGAACACTTCGATTAAGGTCTATTAGACCCCAACCCTCTCGTTTAATTGGACAAAAGCCCTCAAATTCCGGATTTCTAGGGTTCTTGGGTCTGATTTGGGACTTGGGGTTTTCTGGTTAGATTCGGACCAAACCAAGCTTGGTTTGGTCACGAGGGAGGTCAGGGGGGTACCTGGTATGGATTTGGGGGGGGGGGGTTTGGCATAGGTTGGGGTCCGGCTCGAATCTTCAAACGAAGATTCGAGACAGTGAGGGAAGATTCGAGACCTATGGTTTGTAGATCTGTGTTCAGGGGGTCGAGGTGTACTAGGGGTGTTAGTCTAGTGGTCACTGGCATCATTGTCGCCGGGTTTGCGGTGAAGGAAAGGGGGGCGGCGCTAGGGTTCTTGAGGGTGTCTGGGAAGGGGACGATGATGGGGAGGGGGTCTGGATTAGGGGGCGTGGGGGTAAGGGTTTGGGCTTATATAGTTAGGGGGAAAATTAATCTAGGCCGTTAGATCATCAACAATCGATGGCCTGGATTAACCAGCTTAAATGGAAACGACGCCGTATGGTTTAAGTGAGACCAATGGGTCTCTGGGTGAGACAGGTCGGGTTAAAACGTGGGTATGGAGATGTGATCTTGGCCGTTGATCATTCTAAGATCAACGGCCCAGATCAAGCATGATCAAGACGACATCGTTTGGACGTCCCTGAGGCCAACTGATCTGGACCGGGCAAAACAAATGCTTTGGGCCCGATTTGGGTCCAATTTGAAATGGCCCAATCCCAATTTTATCCAATTTCAACTTATTTATTTTCTTTTCCCATTTATAATAAAAATCCGAATTTACAAAATTCTAAAAATATATTATAAAAATTATATCACACGACACCAATTGATTTTTAGTAATAATTAACACACAATATCATATATTAATTAAACAAAAATCAACCTTTAAACGATAAAAATGACAAAATTAACAAAGACAAATATTTTTTGTGATTTTTTCTTCATTCAAAATCAAATACGATCTAATTAATTCCTAATAGTAGAACAAGATCCCAACTTTATGCGCGAAATATATTTTTGTATTTTCAATTGATAAAACTAAACAATCACAGATAAAAACTACAAAAATGCCAAGCAAATTCACAAAATTATACACAAAGACAATTTATTATTATTTTTTCGATTTCTTTTGAAGTAATTATCGTGTAAACAAAAATCACGTGCTCACACTATGAAGGTTACATAGTTTGAAAACTGATCCATGACATGATGGATGCAAGATTACCGACTTGGGGCAATCCCGTGATGAATCAGAGGGAAACACTTTCCCATGGTCTCTGTAGGACATGTAATGGCTGCGAGGGTCCTTTCTGTGATGAGTGATCTGACTTGTCCTTGTGACATGGCTGACATGTCTTCACACGCTGAGGAGCGTCACCAGTCTCTTGAGGTCGATGACCTGATGGCTGATTGTTGCTGCGATGGGTAGCCGGAACCAGGGGTTCATGTCTGTTGACTACCTTCTCCAACTGCATGGCCGAGATGTTTTCAGCGGCTATCTTTATGGGAAATCATGGTATGGTGCAGGGCTTGGCCCCGTTTTCTCCCATCATCAGGAGCATGTTGGTATATGGTACCGGTATGGTGTTGGTTTGCCTCATGAACTCCAAACCCACTATGATGTCGAAGTCATCTATGATTGCGATGCGCAGGTCGATGCTTCCTTTGTATGGTCCAAGTTTCATCGGGACATTTGTAGCTGTTCCACCCAATGTCTGGGGTGGTAAGTTGATAGCCTTGATGCGGCCTTTGCTCTTTTGCACGACAAGACCCAGGCGCTCTACTTGAGTTGAAGCCAAGTATTTGTGGGTAGCACCCGTGTCTATCAATGCGTGAAGGGGCTTGCCATTCACTTTCAATTCGACGAACATTAGGATCTTCGCTTGTTTAGGAGGCCTCTCGTCCATCTTTTCCTTCCCTTTCTTGGTGATTGGGACTGATGTTTTCTTAGGAGGACATGCACTGGTCCCCGCTAAGGCATGGGGGATAGAGTCGACAATTGCATTGAAGGCGCCTACCTGGTCTTCTTCTGATGTATCTGATGCGTCTGACTTATCCTCGACAATCTGATGAGCATTGACCTTTATGTTTGGGCATTCATTGTTACAATGTGCCCCGCCGCAATGACGGCATTCTGAGGGAGGCTTTCTCCCCTGATTGTTGTTGATGGATGTAGCAATGTTGCTGTTGGAGGGAGGAGTCTTAGTTTTGGATGCACTCCGATCTCCCCCAGTCTTGCTTGGGCAACCATTGTTGGGATGGTTCCCATTGAATCCCCCTCGGACAGACGGCTGGGGCCTGTCGTTCTGAGTTCCCAAATGATAATCGCCAAGGCATTCTACATCTTGAATGACCTTGGGCAGGGTGTCTACTCGTTGTCTCTGTAGTTCCATACGGGCATGAGGTTTCAAACCTTCTATGAATGCGAAGAGTTTGTCTTTGCCCCATGTCACGTATGTTTAGCATGAGTGCGGAGAATTCGCGCACGTACTTCCGCCCTGATCTGGTGTGGCGGAGCTCCCGTAGCTTTCTCCTTGCATTGTATTCCTCATTTTTGGGGAAGAACTGCAGGCGTAGGGCTGCCTTTAGCTCATCCCATGTCTGGAGAGTATCTTCACCGGCCTTGATGGCTTTGTATTTGACTCGCCACCAAAGTTTGGCATCGCCCTGAAGATACATGGAAGCAGTCGCTACCTTTTTGGATTCTTCCAAATGGCCCACGGCATCGAAGTATTGTTCGATGTCGAAGATGAAGTTTTCCACTTCTTTAGCATCCCGGGATCCGTCGTATGGATTTGGCTCCAGTATCTTAAGCTTTTGTGGAATGGGGGTAAGGTTTGCTGCACCCCTGATGTGGTTGTCGCCTCCTCAAAGTAGGCTCTGTAGGGCAGCATTGACAACATTGAGCTTGTCTATCTAGTCGTCTATGGTTTGCTGCATGGCAGTTAGTCTGTCTGCCTCTTGTTGCCGATGGGCTAAATCGTCGGCACGCTCCTGTTGGAGGTCCTCAAATTTGCCATGAATATTGGCAGTTTCAATGGCTGCCGTTTGTCGGTCCTCGTCAGGGTCACGACTGATGTTTGCAATGTCATTTTCTGCCTGCCGCATTCGGCAGTCTAGGTCGTCCAACCTTTGCACTAGGTTGTTGTTTTGATGAGGCACCGTATCCACGATGGGTCGTAATCGGTCAACCGTCTCTTCTAGGGATTCCAGGCGCTCCCCATGATTCACCATGGTTAGAAATGGCGATGATGGCAAATGTGTTCCCTCGTCCGATGTCGAGCCTAGGCTATGATACCAACTATTACGCAATGCCTTCCTGATGTTTTTTGGAAGGGCAACGTAAGGCTAAGCAACCGATGTCAGTGCGGTTGTTGTCCTCCAATGAGGTCCCCTCCGCACGCTAGACTAGATTGTCAGTGTCGTGCGGGAAAACCAATGTCACGAGCAATTGCGGAAGCTGAGAGAGAATTGGGTTTTGAATGATGATGATGATTTTATTGATGACTGAAATGTTGATTACAAAAGATGCGGTGTCGAGAGGGAGAGACACCAGTACAGAAAATTGCTTGCTTGAAAATGTTTGATTGTTTGGTCCCTCTTAATAATGCTTAAAAAAATAAACCAACATTACATGACTAGTCCTAATAAAGTTGTAGAAGCACACTGAATGAAAATGATGTAAACTAGCCTATAATTACAATGAAAAGGACTTAGTTTATTACAAGGTAGAACTAAGTCCGATGGCAGCAACTTTGTCTTGCGGGTCAGGGTCTGCGCGTGCGTTGCTGTGGGCGCGCGCGACACTTGATGTGTTGGCCTGAGGCTGGGCGCTGGTGCTTGGCATCAGGGTCTGTGCGCGAGACGCTGCTGGAATGGGCCTGCAGCTGGGCACTGGCGAGGCATCAGGATCTGTGCGCGCGGCATTGTCAGGGCGCGCGGCGTTGTTGTCATTGCCAAGCCCTTGGGCGCTGGCGAGAGGCATCGGTGGGGCGACAAAGGCGCATGCGCACTTGTCACTTGGCGCAGCCAAGACCACGGGGCCGACCATGGCGCTAGGCATTGTGAGGCTTGCTAGGCCGCCATGGGGAACGACCAAGGGGTCATGGGGCGTGTCTGGAAAGCAGACCATGACATTAATCACACTTTATTATTATTATTAAGAAAGTTTAGATGAAGTTGCGCGAACGCATACTCCGATTTTGTTTTTAAGATCGTAATTGTGTCACGCGAACGTGTACACAATCACGGTAATTTATTTATTAATATGTTCCTAAAGCATACTAGCACATTTGAATTTTTTTCCTAATCTTGGAGATTGTTGTGATACCAAATTTACGAAGAAGACATTATTAGGGAGAAAATAGGCTAGCTAACATGATCTATTAGTTGGCTAGATTCCTTACAGTCCAAGACTCACTTTATGGCTCATTCTTATTCTTTGCCAAGAAAGAAGCAACTCCAATTTTCACCTACCCAATTAAAAGCATTTATTCAAGAACCAAAACTACATGCATCACAATCAAAATAAAAAAAACTAATTAAAACAATTTAAACTAAAACTAAGACATGCTACTCAAACACATAATCACAAATCAACCAACACGCGCACCAAGCTATCATAACACAATGAAATGAGAATGAAAATTGAGAAATGGACCTTTTATTGATGAATAAAGCTGAAAATTACAAATCAATCGGGCTAAATAAAGCAACAATCCTTGGACCAAAACACCGATATTACAAACCGAAACCTCGAATTGACACCACACATTCTTGTTCACATTTCTGAAATGCCTTGTTCCTTTCAATTGAAACTCCCTCCTCAACCGTATCTTCCAATGCAAATCTTGAATTTAGGTTTCTCATTCCAGGGTCACCAATTGCAGAAACATAGGAATCTTGCATTGAACGAGCAGAGTGAAAATTAAAGTTGAATAGAAATAACCCATGATTCTATTCTCAAATCAAAAATAGCAAGAACCATGTATTTATTATGCTAAGTGTTGTTCATTTGCATTTTCATTTTCAGTGATTGATGATTGAGGAACAAAATAGACCTCCCTTTTGAGTCACTACTGATTTTACCGTCCAAATCGGTGATTTTCCCGGATGTTGCCTTCAAGTAATTACAAAGCAGATGAATGTTGAGGTAAATTAACCATAACTGATCCCACAGTCAGATTTGATCATACGACAAAGAAATAACGGACGGATATCATAGATACAGTTTTATGAAGGGTGCTCTTTGTTAACTGATTCTGAGGTGAACAAGAAAGTCTCCATGTCTAGCTTAAAATAAAATAAAAAGGAACAAAACTATAAACCTGTGGAAAAATTAAAGAGGAAATGAGAGAAAAGAAAGATGCTTATTTTGTGTGTTAGCTTAAGAGAGGAATATGAAGAAGTCACGGCTGGGACCTCCTGGGTGTTGCGGCTGTTTTGTGTTGAAGAAGAAGAAGCAAGGATTAGGGTGGTTGTTGAAGAAGCAGACGTTCAGGGGATGGTCTATTCTTGATGAAAAAAGGCAGATTTTTAGCTCTTAGGGATCTGATGGTTTTTTATTTTGATTTTTTAGGGGTTAGCATTATTTTATAGGGGTGAGAATTAGGTTAGGTCAAATGGGGAATGAGTATGGGCTCAATGTTTTGGTCTTGAAGGGATTTGAGTCATGAATTTGGGCTAATTAACTTTGGGGTAGGAAGACTAAATCAAAATCTTTTTTTTTTCATTTTTCGTTTTCTTTGATTTTAAAATCTAATAAAATCATAAATTAATCCTAAATCAATCTAATTTGTAAAAAAATTAAAATTGTTTATCTGGTAAAACAACTAATTCACTTAAAACTAAATAAAAACAACTACTTTCTAAAGACTAAAAGCTAAATATGTAAAAATGACCATTTGTTTAACGATTTTTCTTAATAAAATTAATTCCTACATGCAAATTGGACCTAAGATGACATAAAATTAAAACGTGACATTTTTTATCATTTTTCTATGAGTTTAAAATATAAAAATGCATGAAATTCAACTAAATAAAGAAAAACTTCTAAAATCCCTTAAAAATTATTTTTGGTTTATTTTTAGGAGTTATTTTCATGTAGGGCAAAAATTAGGTGCTCACAAGTTTCACCTTCACATCAAACTTCCTTTCTCCACATCCTGGTCCTCAAAGTACATTGTCAGGAAATTTGGGAAGGGGTAGGATTTATCACCTTCATTTACCACCCTTGTAATCACCCTAGACATAACATTCCCGATGTTGATCGGGTACCCCGCCATGATAGAAGCCACCAATATTGCCCGAGAGATAGGCAGAGAGTTCTCATGAGTAGTGGGGTCCATCCTGCTGCATACGAAAGTGTCCCGCCCTTTGCCTCGAAGTTTAAAGTTCTCCTCAAAATTGGGACTCATGATGTCAACCATGCTGGGGTGGTACCCGGGAGTGCCAGGTATTCTGCCAACCATGGACGGGTTGCCTCATCCAATGTTACCTTTTCTAAGTATAATGATTCATCTTCCTCCGGAAAGCCCAGGTAGTCATTGATTGTCTTCCCATCAAACTTCACTATCAAAGTCCGCACCTTAGTCATTTTAGTGCCCTTTTTTATGTGGGCATCATTAGCGTAAAACTCCTTGACTAAGTGCTTATTTGCCTCTTCGACTTTGCTTGTAAAATATTCCCAGTTTGTTCTCTTTCTGAATTGCCTCTTCACATTAGGGTTGTGAGGCAGAAGGTCACTCTCAATGAATTTCCGCTCAAATATCAATTTCCTCTCGGGTCACCACTCTCGGAACTTGTGGTAAGCAATCTCACTAACAAATTATCCTGCTAAGCCTTCGGGTTTCTAGTTCTCTTCACCCTCTCCCGGTTTGGGGCACACCCCCTCCTTCTTCAGCAATGGGATCCTCCCTGGGTGTTGAAGCTGTGGGTGAAGTAGATGTTGCACTATCACTACTCTTTGCTGAGCCCTCAGACGACTCAGAAGAAATTTTAACTGAAGCTTGAGCAGTAGGAGAGCCCGAAGGTGTGGGCACATCTCTCAATCTAAACCTCCCCGGGAAGTCAGGAGCATACTCCAGCACTGAATCAGAGTCAGATGCCTCCCGGGAAGGTACATACTCACTTCCCTCTGAATGGGAAGCAGCTCTATCTGCATCCTTGATTTGATTTCTTGTATCTCCAATTGCTTTCCAAACTTGCGGGGTCAATTTGATCATACCTCGTCCCCTACCTCGGGAGGAATCTCCTTTGCCTTTCTGTTTTTCACTTCTACCTCGTGATTTAACCATTGTCTGCAAGGAGAATTCACTTAGTGTTTGTTAGCATCACAGTACCAGGAGAAACAATGAAGAATATAATTGAAAATAGTTGACTGCGGACAGCATAAAAAGCAGTGTGGCCGCAAAGGAACCACCGTGGACCGTACAAAATGGATCCGTGGACCACAGTGAAGTGAGGTTCAGAATACCCACTCTCTAATTCAGGGCACCGCGGACCGCGAAAAATTGACCCCTCTGAAGTTTACCACCGCGGACCGCG
Organism: Nicotiana tabacum; assembly: GCF_000715075.1. Classification (NCBI taxonomy): domain Eukaryota; kingdom Viridiplantae; phylum Streptophyta; class Magnoliopsida; order Solanales; family Solanaceae; genus Nicotiana; species Nicotiana tabacum. Next base: position 20,637,743 of record NC_134089.1, on the reverse strand, counting down.
GAAAAACGATCGCGACCGCGGAGAGGCACCGCGGTCGTGGTAAGCATAACTCAGCAACACCAACCTAGGGTTTCAATATTTTTCTCATTTTTATCCAAAATTCACATATTATCAACCCCTTAGGTAGTTAATCATCATTTTTAACTAATTAACCCTAATCTAAACAACATTATGTAACCCTACGCTACAAACTGAAAGAAAATGGAAGAAAAAGAAGTACAAACTAACGAATTAAAATAGAATAAAACAAAATTAAAGACTAGAGAAAGATTTGAAGTACCAGAGATGAGATGCAACATAGATGATTTAGCAACAGTGTTTGAATTTGTGCACTTAGGGCTAGGGATGAACAATACTTTTTTCTATTTAGAAAGCAAATGAGCGAAAAGTGTAAATGAGGACCTGAGGTCCTATTTATAGAAAGAGGACCTGGGACCCACGTTACCTACCCAACCGCAGACAGGATAAAATGCACCACGGTCCGCGGTACTTAAGCACAAGGAGCACTGGGGAGGAACTCACTACGGACCGCAGAAAATGCTCCGCGGTCGCGGTAGGGCTCCGCGGTCGTGGTAGGGCACCCCGGACCGCATAAAATGCATTGTGGCCGCGGTGATAACTTTAGAACCCCCACTTTTAACATTCAACACTGCGGACCGCAATGAAATTTTTGCCCCCGCAATAAGGCCATTGCGGCCGCGAAAAATGCATTGCGGCAGCAGTCCAAACTTCAGAGAGTGCAACATTTTTCCAATTTGGTCCTGTACTGCATCAAAACAACCCTACACACATCTCACAACCAGTTAGTCCAAAAGCAAATCCTACACTAAAAGGAAAATCAAAGAAAAATAAAAAAGAAAGACACATGGGTTGCCTCCCAAGAAGCGTCTGATTTAACGTCGCGACACGATGCAGGTTACCATCAAATTACTTTAGATCGATCATTGCCACCACGTGACTGTCATCAATCTTACCAAGATAGTGCTTGACTCTGTGACCATTAACTCTGAAGATCTCTCCATTTTTGTTTTTCATGTCAAATGCACCAAACGGAGTCACAAGCACCGATTGAAAAGGTCCACTCAATTTTGACTTAAGCTTTCCCGGAAACAAACGTAACCGAGAATTGAACAAGAGAACCAAATCACCCACTTTGAACTCCTTGCTTCGAGCATACTTTTCGTGAAGGTACTTCATCTTGTCCTTGTACAAGGACGAACTGGAGTAGGCATGGAATCAGAATTCATCAAGTTCATTAAGCTGCTCCACACGAAGATTTGCTGCCACATCACATTTAAGATTCAGATTCATCAAAGCCCACATAGTCTTGTGCTCTAAATTAACCTGTAGATGAAAAGCTTTTCCAAACACCAACCAGTACAGAGACATACCAATCATAGTCTTGTAAGCAGTCCTATAAGCCCATAGAACATCATCAAATTTCTTTGACCAATCGGTCCTATTTGCATTGACCGTCTTTGAAATATACTCTTGATTTCCCTATTTGAGACTTCAACTTAGCCACTCGCCTGAGGGTGATAAGGAGTAGAAACTTTGTGATTGACACCATACTTTGCAAGTAAAGTGTCAAAAGCTCGATTATAAAAATGAGACCCCCCATCACTTATAATTGCTCGAGGAGTGCCAAACCTAGTAAAAATGCTCTTCTTGAGAAACACAACAAAACTCCGGGCCTCATTATTGGATAAAGCCACGGCTTCAACTCACTTTGAAACATAGTCAACTGTTCCCACACGAACTAACAAACGGGCCCATGAAATCAATGCCCCACACATCAAAAATATCAACTTAGAGAATAGTATTAAGTGGCATCTCATCTTTCTTCGAAATTTCACCCTCTTTGACATTCGTCGCATCTCTTCACAAGTTCATTTGCATCTTTGTACAAAGTTGGCCAGTAAAACCCACTACTAAGAACCTTTGAAGTTGTCCTCGCCCCGCCATGATGATCACCATAGGGAGAGGAATGACAAGCCTCTAAGATACTCAATTGTTTCTCCTCCGGGACACACCTTCAGATCACACCGTCAGTGCAGATCTTAAACAAGTACGGCTCATCCCAATAGAAGTCTAAACTATCCCATTTAAGATTTTCCTTTGGTTAGAAGAGAGCTCACACGGGACAATACCAGTCACAAGGAAACTAGCAACGTCCGCAAACCATGGCATACCATTCACCGACACAGAAAGGAGTTGCTCATTAGGAAATGAATAATTGATCTCTAGGCCATCACGAGGCCTCCCCTCCTCGTCCAAGTGGGACAAGTGGTCCGCCACTTGGTTTTCACTACCCTTCTGGTCCATAATCTCCAAATAAAACTCTTGAAGTAACAAGACCCATCGCATCAGCCTAGCTTTGGAATCCTTCTTCGTCATCAAGTACCGGAGTGCAGCATGATCGGTATGAACTATGACATTGGCACCCATGAGATACGGTCGAAATTTCTCCATTGCGAACACAATAGGCAAAAGCTCTTTTTCACTCACCGCGTAGTTCACTTGAGCATCATTCATTGTCTTGTTCGCGTAGTACACCATGTGAAACATTTTATTCACTCTTTGACCCAAAATTGCCCCTACCGCAACATCACTCGCATCACACATGAACTCAAAAGGTAAGCTCCAATTGGGTGCAGTAATAATAGGAGTGGGCGTCAACTTGTGATTGAGAAGTTCGAAAGCTTGCATACATCCCTAATTGAACAAGAACTTGTCATCCTTTTCCAAAAGCTTGCACAAAGGATTCACTACCATAGAAAAATCCTTGATAAATCTCCGGTAAAACTCCGCATGCCCAAGAAAACTTCTAACTCCCTTGACAGAAGTAGGGGGAATGAGCCTTCAAATCACTTCAATTTTAGCTTTGTCCACTTCTATACCATGCTTTGAGATTTTATGGCCAAGGACTATGCCCTCCTCAACCATGAAGTGGCATTTTTCCTAGTTGAGCACAAGATTGGTTTCTTCACATCAGGCCAACACCCTATCAAGATTCTTCAAACATTCATCAAATGAGTCTCCCACAACACAGAAGTTATCCATGAACACCTCCAAAATATCTTCCACCATGTTAGTGAATATTGCCATCATGCATCGCTGGAATGTAGCCTGTGCATTACACAATTCAAATGGCATCCTAGAAAAGGCAAAGGTACCATATGGACAAGTGAAGGTGGTCTTCTCCTGATCTTCAGGAGCAATCAAAATTTGGTTGTACCCATAATACCCATCCAAGAAACAGTAGAAGGCATGCCCAGCAAGTCTGTCTAGCATCTAGTCAAGAAAAGGCAATGGAAAGTGATCCTTGCGGGTCGCCTTGTTCAACTTGTGGTAGCCCATGCACACCCTCCATCCGATGACTGTCCTGGTAGGAATTAGCTCATTTTGCGCATTGGTAACCACGGTCATACCACCCTTCTTCGGCACACATTACACCGGTGAAATCCAAGAACTATCAGAGATGGGGTACACAACCTCGACATCCAACCACTTGATCACCTGTTTTTTTCATAACTTCTTGCATTACCTCGTTTAACCTCCTTTGATGTTCCAAGAAGGGCTTTGAATCATCTTCAAGAATAATCTTGTGCATACAAATGGCGGGGCTTATCCCCCAAATATCGGCTAAAGTTCATCCAATTGCCTTCTTTTGTTTTTGGAGCACCGCCAATGTGGCACTACCTGCTGTTGATATCCAATTTTTCCCACAATATTTTCAAAACTATGCTATGGCATCAACTAGTATTTTTCATACAATTTCTGCATTTTTAAAACACTTTAATTGAGCTATCCCAACATTTTATTATAAAACAATCACTAATTGTATCACAAATAGTCTTATAACAATTTTTGCGGTTTAGTTTTATCGTTTGCATTTGTACTAAGTCTCAATTGTTGCACAAATAGCCACTTTTGTATTTTAGGCTTCAATTGTAATTACTTTGCAATTATAGCCCACACATGCATTACTACATTATTTTACCAAAAAATAGCCTTTTATATTTTTAAAATATTAAGTAATTATTTTAATAAATTTTCAGGCATGAAAATCATTTTTTACAGTCCATTGGTTATTTTTAATAGTTGTTATATCAATTAAATGGGGTATTTAACAAATGTCCCCTTTATTCTTAAATCTAGCTTAATTTTAACTCCAATTTTAAATCAAACCAGACCCAAAATATAACCCAGCCCAAACCTTAATGCCCGACCTGGCCCCAAACCCTTTCAATCTCGACCGTTGATCACATAAATCAACGATCACAATTAACCCTTTCCTTTTTTAGTTCCAAATGACCCCCAAAAACCTGGCCATTTCTCACCAACAGTCGCCCTTGAATCCACTCCTCTCTGGTCCTCTATGAGACCAAACCCTAACCCTAATAGTCGTTACCCAAAACCAGCCCCAATCCCTGTGATTCCTACTCGATCTATGGAGCCCTATGGCTGTGTGAAGCCTCTACTTGTCTCATATCTCCCTGGTTGTTCGATTGTGTGATTTTTGTGGAAGGACCTCGAAGAGATCTGGTCCAGATCTCGTTTAAGGCTCTTCAATAGTTTGTACATGGACTGTGAGTGAGAACTTCTTGTTATTTTGTTAAAAATCTGTAAGTCTTCGAACTATTCTGTCTTCTCTGCTATTTTCTTTTCTGAAAACCCTAGTTCATCGTTGTCGACTCTTAGATCTGAGATGATTTGGGTATTATCAAGTGTTTTTCTCAAAAAACCCACTTTACTTTAATTGATTATCTCGCATTTTAATCTCTCTTCTTAAACTAGGGCTTATCCCGAACTGTTTTTCAATGATTTTTTCCAAGATATTAATGTTTAATAAAATGTTTCTTCTTTACCTCGACTGATTTTTGCATGAGCGTTCGAACCCTAATTGATTCTATATGCTGATTCTCCCAATCTTGGCTTTGATTTTGAGTCTTTCATTGTTACTAATCGCATTAACTCATCTTGTATTTCTGACTTACACGATTTTCCTTTGTCAAATCCAGTATTCTGTAATTTTACCCTAATTGAGCCCTATTAGGGTTCGAATCTTGCTTTCCGGCTAATTTCTTTGTGAAATCTTTACTTGGTTTATTTTCTATTTATGGGAGTGGTATATTCTTTCAAAAATCATTGTTACTTTGAAATTTGGCTAATTGATTTGCTCTGTTAGAGATTTGTATGCCTAAGTCTTGCTCGATCCCCTGTTTATGGCCTTAATTAGTCATTCTTGTCTCATTTGATTACCTGTATAATTACTTATTACTTTACATGATTCTTCCCTTAATTAGACCCCTGATTATTTTGAACTCCTGTATTTGGTTTTATTTGAACTTCTTTCCTTAATTAGACTCTTTATTATTACCGTTTAGCTAATTGCCTTCAATTAAGGGAGGTTTATTCTGAACTCTTATGTGATTGGATTCTGTGACTTCCTTAATTGACTGAAATTGATTCTTTTACCTTATTTACTCTACTTTCGAGCTACTATATAAACTCTCCTTTTTAACTTCTTGAAAAAAAAAACACTAGTTCATCTACACTCTCACACTTTCAAAAGTTCTCTACTATCTTTTGTTACTTGTAATTCTCACACTGGCTGTAAGCCAAGGCTGGCTATTTGCACCCCCTCTAATCTATACTCTGTATTGTCTCCTTAACTGGTATGTCCTGATTCAATTCACATTCCAAAACTATGTGTTTTCTCTATTGCTGCAGTTCATTAGTTGTGATATCTAGTTCTATTTGCTGCTCTGCTATCATATACTCAATGTGTAACCAGCATGCTTAGATTACATTGCCTAATTGATGTATCACTCAGCATGTTTAAGTTTGTTCAGTTAAAAGCTATAACTAGTATATTGTTTAGCATGTCCAATCATGCTTTAGATAATTGCATGAGTCCTATTTGTTCACTAGTATGTCCAAACTGCATTGTTTGTTTATTGTCTCACCCAGCATGTCTAAATTCTGCTTGTTCTGTATATGATTAGTATTTCTAAAACCTTGAATGCTTCATGAAGTGTTTGTCTAGTTTGTTCATCTAAGTCTAACTTGCTCTACTTCACTAATGAGATCCTATTTGTGTCTAAGACCTGTGTGTTCTCAACATAACTTTGTATTGGTCATGTCTAAGACCTATGTGTTCTCAACATATCTTTGTAATTAACTGGTTAATTCCATAACTTCTTGAGGAATCTGTGTATTTGTTTGCTATCACTAAGGTGCATTCTAGGTGTCCCCTACCCTTTCTCCTTGTGTGAAGTCTGTTTGCCAAAGTATTTTCTGAAGTTGTTCTGGGATTGGTATTCTGATTTCAAAATGTTCTTTTCATGCTTTTCCAACTACTGTTCTACTCAAACTAGTACAGGTTTTCAGAAAACTCTTTTCATTCCTAAGATCTTTCTTTTTACTGTTTACCAAACTCTTTCAAATCATTATGCACTCTCACATTACTCTTAGATTACTAAGTCCTGCCCCTTTGATATGTGTACTGCTTTGAGACCCTTAAGATCTCTCTAAACTCTGGCATATCAGGGCTGACACTTCTACACTGCACATAATTAGTCTTTGTTTGAGGAGTCTGGGTATAAGCACTGCCTGGAATCCTTGAGGTCCTTAGGGAACTCTGACACACCTAGACATGAATTGGGCTATGGAACTTTGGGCATTTGAGACTAGTGAAGGCTTGGTATGCTATGATTGTTTTGGGCCTACTTCAGACTCCCTATAGGTTAACTTCTATTCTATTTATGTAATTTATATTCAATTCTTGGTCTGTAATAATTATTGTAAACAAACATTGGGGTGATTAGTGAAAAAAGTGGGTAGTCACATATTGTGGGTAAAGTTTGGGTAGATAACATGCCTATAGGGTCCATTTTAATTCAAATGTGTTTTGCTAGATGACATGCCTATAGGGGTTCATTTAGTTCAAAAAATGTGTTTGTTAGAAAACATGCCTATAGGGGTTCATTTGGTTCAAAAATGTGTTTGTTAGAAAATATGCCAATAGGATCTGCTTTGGTTTAAATAAATTCTGCTTGCTCTGATGCTAAGCAACCTTCACTTCCAACCAAGAGGTTGTGAGTTTGAGTCTCCCCAAGATCAAGGTGGGAAGTTCTTGGAGGGAAGGATGCCGGGGGTCTATTTGGAAACAGCCTCTCTACCCCAGGGTAGGGGTAAGGTCTGCGTACACACTACCCTCCCCAGACCCCACTAAGTGGGATTATACTGGGTTGTTGTTGTTGTTGTGTTGCTTACTTTCACAATTAAGCCATGCCTATAAGATCTAAATTAGCTTTAATAATAGAGATCACGCCTATAGGATCTAAATTAGCTTTAATAGAAATCATGCCTATAGGGATTTCGCTTTGTTCAAATAAATTCCACTTACTTCGCCTTATGTTTAATTTGAAATCATGCCTATAAAACCTAAAATCAGTTTAACTTCAATTCATGATTGTAGATTTTGAATCGGTTTAATTAACTAATATGTTCGTTTCTTTAATAAGTTTTCAACACTGCCTTAATTAATATTGCTAGAGAGCATGCCTATAGGATCCAAATTGCCCGTTTAAAACTGTTCACCGTCTCATTGCTTTCCCAATCAATAATAGATACCATGTTTATAAGACATCACTATTATACGCCTAGGCAAGCCTATAGGGCAATTAAAAATCCTACAACTGTAAAACTATGCTATGTTATCTGTGACTACCCATATTCAAATAGGTCTAAAATCAGTAGGCAAGCTGAATAGGTCTTTGATACTTTGATCCAAATTTAGTACTATTTACTCTCTGCTCACCTAGATATCCTGTTCTAAGACTTCTCTTAAATAACTGAAAACTGTTGTTTGAGACATGGCACTTACTTGCTCTATTTGTGGAGGTAAAATGAGAGCCTTTAATTATTCCATCTTTAATGCAGTCCTAATTGTTTTTGGTTGACACCTAGATTTTTCTCCTTTAAGTACCTTAGGATGGTCTAGAACTACCTAAATTAGAGGTCCTAAATACCTTCAGGGCCACAAGGAAGGGACGGGTAGTGCACACATATGATATCTTTCAAGGTTGCTATAACGCTTTAGGCTATGACCAAGGGGGGGGGAATTGGGTAGTAAGGATATGATGACTACGCGCTAATGTGACGTGTAGCCCCTCATTGAGGAGTGATCATCGGGCAATGTGTGGGTATAATCCTATAGGCTAACTAACCTAGGACCCCTCTTTCCCAACTCTCGTTGTTTAAATGAATTTACTTTCCTTTACATATGTGTAAATTGTTCAAACCTTTTCCCTTGTTTTCATTACTTGAATCATACATGCAATTAGAATGTCAAGACATGTCTTTATTTGCGAGTATATTTATTTATTAAAATGACTAATTCACATAGTTTAAGTTTGGTCGGGACCCACCATTGTGGACCACGAGGGGTGCCTAACACCTTCCCCTCAAGGTTATTTCGAGCCCTTACCCTAATCTCTGGTAATGCAAACTAGTTCATGAGTTAATTGCTCTAGATGCCCTAACGCACCATAACCTGTTAGGTGGCACTCTCCAAATACCCAAATTCCCAAAAGGAAATGAGTTATTCTCCCATGAATGTCGAAACCCGGACCTCTCCTTCAAAAGGGGAAAAAAGGGGGCACGACAACATGGCGACTCTGCTGGGGATATTTTTAGGCTCTTACCATAATGAACTTATCTTTTGTGAATTAGTCCAAGCATGCTCTATCCCGCATACCCTTTCCCCTTATTTGAATTTAACTGTCTATTTTCAATGCAATTATGATTTTTTTATTCCTTAAACTGACTTGTCTCTTTGTTTTCTTTTTCTGTAACTGTCCTTCAATTATTTAAATACTGTATTTATCATTTTTTACATGCAAATACTTGACAACATGTTATTTATTGCTGCATAAATCATGCTCAACATCATACTCCATTCGTGCGTAATTAATCATATAGCAACGCTTGATGAGTGTTTGCGCTCTTCCTATATATCACCATTTAAATTCAGAAAGGCGTATTTACGGTAAAACTAGTCGATCAACGGTGCGTTCGACGGTTCCTTGCCTTTCCCCCTCAAGTTGTCTGCTTAAGGGTCCCAGTCTAGACCTCTATAGCAGCCTTACTCTGGTTAATTGTACATGCATCATGGTCAAACCTAGTCGAGTTAATGTGATGTCCGCATAATAACCCTTTAAGACAAGCCTTGTCCAAAAGTCCATCTTGTTTTTCATAATCCCACCGGACGTAACCACAATGTGCATTAATTTGGAGAAATAAGTGCCAATATGCTAATCATTACTGTATAAATAGACGAACCTGGAGGGGGAAAGGGCCTAACTCTCTTTGTTTTGCAGAAAATGAGGCACGAGGTCCCTAAATTCGGTACGGTTAGAACACCCTCACTCTTCCTAGATTGGTGGAGTGATCTTCCTTCATGTGACAAAACCATGTGAAACGAGTCTTAGGAACAAAACCATGTGAAACGAGTCTTAGGAAATTTGCCTTCTCTATTGGACCTTCAGCTCAACAAAATGCTTATTGAGGCTGCAACTATGTTTTGGGACAAGGAAAGGGTTGTGCTCCATTTTGGGAACATAGAAATGACACCCCTTCTAGAAGAAATAGGAGGATTTGTTGGGTTGCCTTAGGATAGCCCTAATCTGTTAGCACCTAAAAATTGCACTGCTAGGGGATTTTTGAAGATGATAGGGTTGAAGAAAAATGACAACTTGAAATGCCTAAAGGACTCCTACATACCTTTTTAGTTTCTTTATGAAAGATACGGTCACAACAGCTCTTACCGTATTTTTGATGATGAGTTCTCAATCACTTCTTTAGGTTGGATTCATCGTAGGGTCTTTGTCTTTATTATATGTTTCTTAGGCATGCTGGTACTCCCAATTCAAGTGGATAGAATCCATACTAGGCTGGCTATGGTAACCAAAACTCTTATAGACGGGATCGAAGGGGAGACGTACACTATCGTCCCTATGATCATTGCAGACATGTACCGGGCTTTGGAGCGATGTCATAAGGGGTTGAGGTTCTTCGAGGGTTGCAACTTGCTGCTACAGGTCTGGTTGTTGGAACATCTCCAAAAGGGAAAATACCATCAAGAATTTCTGTGAAGGTCGTGGAATGATCACATAGCATTCCATCATCCTAAAAGAATGAACTACATTCCAGACATGTTTGCTCAGCCAGAGGACGTTGTGGGATGGGTACAACTTTTCGAAAATTTGACGGAGGATCAAGTCCAGTGGATGTTCGAGTGGTTCCCTACCGATGAATTCATCATCGATCCAGGGATTTTCCACACTTGGTGTTGATTGGGTTTAGGGGCATATACCCTTACGCTCCTCTCAGGTTATGAGACAGGCTAGCAGGAGACAAGTCATACCACGGGTTGCTAAAATGTGACACTTCAAAGCCAATTTCCAAGGTGACGCCATCTCGTATAAGAATGAAGCGCAACACATGTGAACCTTAAAGATTATTGTAGAGAAGGATACTATTGAGCCATACTGATATCACGCGGGCCACTCATACCTTTACCCTTTGTGGTTGGAGGACAACATAACTGGGGTCGTTGAGCCAAAGGCTGGGCCAGGAAACAGGTTTATAGACGAGGTTGCCGAAGCAGAGGTGAATTACAACAAGCTGCCGAAAAGAGTTCGAGAGTCTGAAGCTGAGCACATGGCACTGCATAAGGTTGATACGGAGATTATTAACGAGTGGAAGAAAGAGGTGTTAAATCCAGCGAAATGCTGGAATATTTGGAGTACAGTTTAATGGAGTTAGAAGGGAATATGAGAAAAAAGGTCACTAACTGCCAGGACGCTGAGGGAAATGAAGGAGGACATCTGGCAAGGGCACTCCTACTGTTGAACCTGCGCGAGCTGGGAGAGTTGATCAACAAAAGCATCCAGTCTGGAAAGGGTCCTTCTGGGACCAAGTAGATTAGATTTATTTGCTTTCCTTTCAAATGTAATAAGGCCAAGAGCCGGTAAGTGACATTATCTTATTTAGTTTCATTTTGGGTCGTTTACTTCTACATTAATGAAATGAGGCAATTATTGGCTCTAAATTTCTCCAAATTTATTTGTTGCTAGGCCTACTTCGGGCACAACTAGGCTCCCAAATTAGGACATGAATTTACATTCTCACAATACGTGTTTAAATATTGCAAACATTTCAGAATCCTTACTAACTTGTGTACCTTTTTGTTTTTATTTATTCTTTATTTCCATCCCCTAAGGTTGGTTCGTTCATACTGGCATCATCAGTATATCACACAAGATCTAGAGGCCCTCCATCTCCTCCTCCCCCAAGTAATATAAAATGCAAAGGAAAAGTAAAAATGGACGACTTAAGTGGTATTCGAAAGGATAATGCTAAGAACACAGAAACTTCAGACGGTCGGAGTACTCCGGCCCCAAATGATCTAGTCTTGAGGTTGGAACAAAAGATATTGGAGTTACAAGGAGAGCTTGAGCAGGTCTGCAACTTGGCAAATTTATCACTCACCCTGAATATCCCTGACATCAACCAACAAAACACAAAGAACCTAGTACCTCCCCAAAATACACCAAACCAATATCACCCTCCTGCACCGCATCAATACGCAAACCCACCCCAAAATCTCAATCATTACCGGTACCAACTCCGCCACAACACCACCATCAACCAATTCAATACCCACCAACCGCCACTTATCATACTCCCCAGAATACATCACAACCCATTCCTGACCCTCAAAACTCTACCAATAACCACCATTACACACAAGCACCTGACACTCACCAAAACAACCCCATATATGTGGAAACTATACCTCACTTTATCCAAGCAATCTCCTATACACCAGAATCTTCCGAGAATGACCTGCTCATTAAAAACATGGCTGAATAAGTCAAGAAGTTGACGAGTCGAGTTCAGGGTGTTGAATGCGACAAGGGAATAGAAGATTTGAACTATGAAGACCTACGCATACAACCAGATGTAAAACTACCGGAGGGATACAAACCTCCCAAGTTCGAGATGTTTGACGGTACAGGTGATCCCAGGGTTCATCTGAGGACCTATTGTTACAAGCTTGATGGAGTTGGGAAAGACGAAAAGTTCCGGATGAAACTCTTTATGAGGAGTCTTACTGGAGTTGCTTTGTCCTGGTATATAAGCCAAGATCCCAAGAAATGGTCCAATTGGGTGAGTATGGCGTCGGATTTCATGGACTGGTTCAGGTTCAATATAGAGAATGCACCATATATTTTCTACATCTAGAATCTTAAGAAGAAATCCACTGAAACCTTTCGCGAGTATGCTACTCGTTGGAGGTCGGAAGCGGCCAAGGTCAGGCCATCTTTGGATGAGGAACAGATGAACAAGTTCTTCGTTAAAGCACAAGATCCGCAGTATTATGAAAGATTAATGGTTATTAAAAAACATAAATTCTCTGATATCATTAAGCTTGGGGAAAGAATTGAGGAAAGCATCAAAAGTGGGATGGTAATGAATTTTGAGGCATTACAGGCCACAAATAAAGCATTGTAATCAGGCGGCATATCAAAGAAGAAGGACGTTGGAGCAGTAATGGTGGCTCAAGGCCCGAAATCTCTTCTCACCTATCAAACACCTCCATCCACCTATCAAGCACCACTACCCACATACCAAGCACCACCACCTACATATCAACCATTGTCTTCCCGATATTCCCAAACATCCATTGCCTATCATACCTATAATTCCCAACCATCTCATTTCCAGTCACCCCCAACTCACCAGAATTATCCAAGACCACGACCCAAATTTGACCGCAAACCACCCAAACAGTACACTACTATTTCTGAACCCATCGACAAGCTGTATGAAAGGTTGAAAGTCGCTGGTTATGTCACCCTCATTCCTGCTGTGGCATTAGAGAATCCGTCTCAGTGGGTTAATCCAAACAAAACTTGTGCATACCATTCCAATATGAAGGGTCACACCATTGATGAGTGGCGAATATTGAAAGATAAGATCTATATGCTAATTGGCAACAAGGTCATACAGGTGAAGGAAGTCGTACCAAATGTCCGCAATAACCCCCTCCCTGATCATAGATGTGGTGGGGTACATGTGATAAAGACGAATGAAGAGTGGGATCCTGAGGGGTCAATTAGGCTTATTAAGGACGGCGATGACTTTAAACCCTCGGTCACACTTACTCCTATTATAGTACAGACTCGATCACCAATCGAGGTTGAGATAGCTGCATCAGTTCCATTTGAGGTAGAGGTGGCTCCACCTGCGGCCACCTCTGCTCCATTTGAAGTAGAAGTGGTCACACCTTTCATATTGACAGTATCAACCACACCTCCTTTCCACTCAAAAGCAATACCTTAGGATTACGTTGCCGAAGTTCGGTAGAAAGGGAAGGCAAAATTAGAAGAATCTGATGTTGTACAAGGAATGACTAGGACAAGAAGGGTCTATACACCTGAACACCTAGGAGGACCGAGTAAATATGCCACTACCAAGCAACCTATCATTGAAACAGGGCCAGATGACCTTTGGAGGAAAGTACAAGCAAGGGAATACTCTGTCATCGATCATTTGAACAAAACCCCAGCTCAGATATCTATACTATCACTATTGCAAAATTCAGAAGAGCACAAGAATGCTTTAATTAAGGTGTTAAGTGAGCTTATGTACCCAACAACATCACTGTCGGGGAGATGGCCCACATAGTAGGACATGTGTTGGAAAGTCATAAAATAATCTTCCATGAGGATGAGCCACCGCCTGAAGGATTGAATCATAACCGAGTGTTTCATATCACAGTACAATTCGAGGACAAATTCATCGCTAGGGTCTTGATCAATGGAGGTTCGAGCCTCGATATTTGTCCATTAGATACTCTGAAAAAGTTAGACAAAGGTTTTCATGAAATACAGGTAGGAAGCATGAAAGTGAAAGCTTTCGATGGGTCTCAGAGGGCCACGATTAGGGAAATTAACCTTTGCTTGCAGATGGGGCCAACTTGGTTCAACGTCGAGTTTTAGGTGCTCGACATACCGGCCTCATACAATCTTCTATTGGGACGACCATGGATCCATGTTGTAGGGGTCATGGCATCCACACTACATCAAGCTGTGAAATTCGAATGGAATCGTTAGGAGGTGATCATTCACGGAGATGGAAGTAACCCCATTTACACCAGCCAAATCATCCTAGTTATCAAAAATAGAAGAAGGCTAGGAGGGGAAACTTATCATCACATTGAATGTGTCAATACTGTTGAGAAAGACAAATGGTGGAGCAGCAAAATAGAGAGCATACTGGCATGGTCTGGGTATGAACCCAGTAGAGGGCTTGGAAAGAATCTCCAGGGTATCACTAAACTGATACGGTTGAAGGGTCATGGTACTACATTTGGGCTCGGATATCAGTACACATGGCATGAGTATAATGATTGGTCGCCTCTATGGCACGGACCGTATTACCCTCTTGAGCAACCAGTGCCACGTCTAGATCAAGTTTTTCACCAAGCTGATACGATATGGGGAACTGAAGAAGAGGAAGCATTAGCTGGGCTGAAGAATTTGTTCTTGGAGGATGAAGACACGGACTGCAACACAATAATTGAGAAGGAAGAGGAAGAAGGACTCACTATTCAGACTGTGGAGAAGGGAGTTGTTCTCAGGAACTAGACCGCCACACCATCCCCGGCTCGCCGAGTCCCTGGGTAGCTTGGCAGATTTTATTTTTATAGCCATTCTAGGCATTTAAGATTTTCAGTAACTTTGTTTTAAAGATTTACTTGTTTCAAAATAAACTCTCGATTCATCAAGTCGTACTTGTCCGGGTTTCTTTTAGTTTTAATCAAATGCATTGCTCTTTATTATTCATTATTGTTTCCTACACTTTTTCTTTCTACAGTGTTATTTTTACTTTTCCTGATGAAGCGGTGACTGTGACATATAATGAGGCAACGCAATATGAGGACAGTGATTCGGATAAAGAAGACGAGATACCCGAGGAAGTTGTCAGGGAGGTTGAAAACTTTGAGAATAAGCCTAAGTCCAATCTGGGGCTACTTACATGAGAGTCATGACAACCATCTTCCATGATATGATACACAAACAAATAGAGGTGTATGTGGACGACGTCATTATCAAATCCAAGAGGGTCGCAGATCACATAGCAGACTTGAGAAAGTTCTTTGACAGGTTAAGGAGGTACAACTTGAAACTGAACCTCGCAAAGTGTGCAATCGGGGTCCAGGCAGAAAATTTACTGGGATTCATTGTCAGTCATCGAGGGATCGAGCTGTATCCGTCTAAAGTCAAGGCTATTCAGGAATTACCGCCTCCTAGGAGCCAAAAGGACGTGATGAGCTTCCTAGGATGTCTCAACTATATCAGTCGCTTCATAGCACAGTCCACAGTCATTTGTGAACCCATCTTCAAGATCCTGAAGAAAGATTCCAAGACAAGCTGGACCAAGATTGTCAAAAAGCTTTTGACAAGATCAAGGAGTACCTGTCCACACCACCAGTTCTGGTCCCGCCAGAACCAGAATGACCTTTGTTACTCTATCTATCTGTATTGGATGGAGCCTTCGGATGTGTTCTGGGACAACATGATGAGACAGGGAGGAAGGAGAAAGCCATATACTACCTAAGTAAGAAATTCACACCTTACAAAGCACGATACTCTCTGCTGGAACGCACCTGATGTGTTTTGACCTGGATAACCCAAATATTGAGGCATTACTTCTGTTCCTATACCACATACCTCATATCCAGGATAGACCCTTTGAAGTATATATTTCAAAAACCCATGTCGACTGGAAAGTTGGCCAAGAGGCAGATACTATTAAATAAGTTCGATATCGTTTACGTAACTCAAAAGGTGGTCAAAGGACAAGCATTGGCAGATCATCTTGCTGAAAATCCGGTAGGAGGAGAATACAAACCCTTGAAAATGTATTTTCCTGATGAAGAAGTGTCATTTGTAGAAGAGTACATTGCTAAAGCATATGACGGTTGGAGGATGCTCTTTGACGGAGCTACAAATTTCAAAGGATTGGGCATTAGAGCAGTTTTGGTATCCGAAACAGGTCAACATTATCCAGTATCTACTAAACTCAGATTTCCATGCACCAACAACACGGCATAATATGAAGCCTGCATACTAGGACTCAACATGGCAGTTAACATGAATATTCAGGAGCTGCTGGTAATCGGTGATTCAGATTTGCTCGTGCACCAGGTATAAGGAGAATGGGCCACCAAGAATTCCAAGATATTACCATATCTGCACCATGTGCAGGAATTGAGAAAGAGGTTCACGAAGACAGAGTTCCGACATGTGCCCAGAATTCAGAATGAGTTTGCCGATGCATTGGCTACTTTGTCATCCATGATACAATACCCAGATAAGAATTTCAGTGATCCCATCCCAGTAAGAATCCATAAGCAATCGGCTTACTGTGCTCACGTCGAGGAAGAGACGGATGGAAAACCTTGGTTCCATGACATCAAAGAGTATTTGGCGAAAGGGGAATATCCGGAGCATGTGAACCATACTCAGAAATGCACAGTCCGGAGATTGTCCAATCACTTCTTCCACAGTGGAGGAAACTTGTACAGAAGAACTCCTGATTTGGGATTGCTAAGATGTGTCGACACAAAAGAAGCTTCTAAACTGCTTGAGGATATACATGCTGGGACTTGCGGCCCGCACATGAATGGTTTTGTTCTGGCCAAGATACTTAGGGCCGGTTACTTTTGGATGACAATAGAGACAAATTGCATCCAGTATGTCTGCAAATGCTACCAATTCCAAGTACATGCCGATATGATAAAAGTACCGCCAAATGAGCTCAATTCAACAAGCTCACCTTGGCCATTCACCACCTAGGGAATGGATGTCATCGGTCCAATAGAGCCCACTACTTCAAACGGGCACAGGTTTATTCTAGTAGCCATTGATTACTTCACAAAATGGGTAGAGGTTGTATCTTACAAAGCTGTAACCAAGAAGGTCGCCGCAGACTTTGTCAAAGATCGTATCGTTTGCTGATTCGGAGTTCTCGAGTCCATTGTTACTGATAATGCTGCTAATATCAACAGTGATCTGATGAAAGCCATGTGTGAAACCTTCAAAATCAAACACAAGAATTCCACAGCCTATAGACCTCAGATGAATGGAGTTGTAGAAGCCGCCAACAAAAACATCAAGAAGATACTAAGGAAGATGGTAGAAAACCACAAACAATGGCACGAGAAGCTTCCTTTTGCTCTATTGGGGTACCACACTACAGTTCGCACATCAACCGGAGCAACTCCCTACATGTTGTTTTATGGTACCGAGGTTGTCATCCCAGCCGAGGTAGAGATTCCTTCTTTAAGAATCATATAGGAACATGAGCTCAGCCATGCAGAATGGATGAGGAACGCTATCAACAATTGGCACTTATAGATGGAAAAAGGATGAACGCAGTATGTCACGGTCAGTTTTACCAGAACAGGATGTCCAGAGCTTTCAACAAAAGGGTCAAACCAAGACAATTTGCACCAGGACAGCTGGTGCTGAAGAAGATCTTCCCACATAAAGATGAAGCCAAGGGAAAATTCTCTACCAACTGGCAAGGTCCGTACATGGTTCACAGGGTGCTGACAGGAGGAGCACTCATACTTGCAGTAATGGACGGAGAAATTTGGCCAAAACCAATCAATTTAGACGCAGTCAAAAGATACTATGCTTAGATTATTTACATTTCCTCATCTGATGTAATTGAACTATGCTTGACCTGATTCCCGTTTAAGAGGGGATATGTAGGTAGCCCTGTGGGTTCAGTCATATCATAATAAAATTTCCATTTCCCCCAAAGTCAAAAACTAGGGAAAAATCTTGAGGAGGACCCTCAAAATTCCGGAGCGAGTCCAGCCAATGCCAACATATACCAGATGGTTAGAAATCGGTTAAGAAACTGGGGCAGAATTTTGAGAAGGATTCTTAAAATTCCGAGGAAGGTTCAACAAAGTTCGCAAATAGCCGAAAGGTCATCTACCAAACTGGGGCAGAATTTTAAGGAGGACCCTCAAAATTCTAACATGAGAAAACTGCAATGTCTCTGAAATGGGTTACAATCACTCGTTCATCTAAAAATCACTTGATATATCAATATGTTTCTAAAATGACTCTATTTTTATCAATAATTGCATATTTTCAAAAACTCTATTTCCGTAATGGTTAGGTGTTACCTAGGGAAACTTGAAAAGGCCTCCAGAACGGAGCAAAGCAAGGCCAGCGAACAGAAGCACGAACCAACGTCCCCTCACAAAACTTACAATTTTTCTTTGAACGCAGGCACATCTGATGTAAAAATAGTGTCCGCAAATATATACATGTGACAAGTTCACTATCAATCAGGCCATCAAACATCGAATATATCTCCAGCTAAGACATATACTGCTCTTATTTGCTACTCGCTCTTTGCATGGGACCAAAGCCCTGTCCCGCATACTCGCATGAGGCTAATCCTTGCCTCCATATTTGCATGAGGCTAATACTTGCCTCCCTATTTGCATGAGGCTAATCCTTGCCTCCATATTTTTGCATGAGGTTAATCCCTGCCTCCCTATTTGTATGAGGCTAATCCTTGCCTCCATTTGTAACGACCCGACTGGTCGTTTTGTCTTCTAAGACCATGTTCCCTTAAATAAAACTTTTCGTGCTTGCTTTAGCTAATTTACGACTTGCGGGGATGGTCGGTTCGGGAATTGGAAGAGTTTTGAGTGAAATATGTCCATTTGATTCTTTAAGATTCTCTTAAAAGACTAAGTTTGATTTTGGTTAACATTTTGAGCAAACGGACTCGGATCCATGATTTGACGGTCCCGGAGGGTCTGTGGGAAAATGTGGGACCTGGGCGTATGCCCGGGATCGAATTCCTAGGTCCCTAGCCCGAGTAATGAATTTTTATTAGAAATTATTAATTTGAAGTTTTAATGATTTAAAGAAACTAAATAACTCATATTTTGGTTCTGAAACCTGGTATAGGTCTAAAATATCATTTAAGACTTGCTTGTAAAATTTGGTGTCAATCCGAGTAGTTTAAGGGCGTTTTGGCCCGTTAGAGGGAAATTAAGAACATGAAGTTCATAAGTTTGATTCATTTGATTTTAGGGGATGACTTCTAGATTTGGCATTGTTTCAGGTGTTCCAAAGGTTCGAGTAGGTCCGCCTCGTGATTTCAGACTTGTCGGTATGTTCGGGCGGGGCTCTAGAGCCCCGAGCGTCAAAGGGACGAGGCTCGAGTGAAGTGGAAAATTTGGAAAAGGGCTGAAGGATTGCTGCTTCTGTCATAACCGCATCTGCGGTTCTTGGACCGCAGATGCGAGACCGTAGGTGCGGTTCTTCTATCGCAGAAGCGGCCCAGGTGGCCAGACCAGGAAACCGCAGATGCGGCTCCCAAGCCGCAGAAGTGACCCTGAGACCGCAGATGCAGTCCCAGCTTTCCCTCCCCTTTTCGCAGATACGGTCCCCTGACCACAGATGCGGAAATCACTAGGCAGTAAGGTTCATTTAATACGAGTTCAATACCATTTTTATCACTTATACACTCTTCCATGGGCGATTTTGGAAGCTGTGGAGAGGAGACTTCCACTTAGCATTGTGAGGTAAGTTTATTTCATCCATCTCTAGTTTAATACTTGCATATTAGATAGATTAAACACTAGAAATTAGGTAAAAATCAAGGGGTTAGAGCAAGACCTAAGGTTTTAATAAAACTTAGATTTAACCACGAAATTTGTTATGAAATGAATTAGGAATCATATATTATTGATCCTTAGGTTGTAGAGAACAACTTCCATCAAAAAATCTCGGAATACGGGCACGTGGGCCCGGGGAAACTTGGTAAAAGGTTGGGAAATTGCTTAAATAGTTAGAATTCGATCTTGTGAGTCTATATTGACTAGTTCTTACTTCATTTAACTAGTTTGGGATTGTTCGGCTCCGAATTAGGGGCTTGGACTTGTTCTTGATATTTGGAAGTGCGCTTGGATCAAGGTGAGTCTCCTTTCTAACTAAGAGGGAATTGTCCCCATAGGTATAATAATTGAGAAAATTGCTATTAAATGTGGGGGCTACGTACGCACTAGGTGATAAGAGTCTGTGCGTAGCTACTATGACGTTAATTGCTTGGGTAGATTAGGACCCACATCATGCCTAAATTGTGAATATCTCCATATTAACCTACTAATGTGATCATTTATGATATGTTAGAGACTTGTAAAGAAATAAAGGTGAACATGTGAACTTGTTGAACTCTTGTAAGAATCTATTTGTATATAAATGTACCTTTGTGTGTATTCTTGATATTTCTTGATATTTATGGATAGGGCCGATCGTCTCGGTGTAAACTGATGCATCTATGGTTCGCGTTGTTCGACCCTCGGCAGTGCACAGTTTATTTTCTATTGGAGCGGGTCGTCGACCTTGGCATAATGTACGCATGATATTTATGCGAAATCTTATACATGACTTGTTTTGTTAAGTATTTTGAAATGTAAATGGCTAACTGAAATATGGTCAAGAACATGATTATTGCTTTTCGTTATAAACTGTTGATTACTGGTGATCCCCATGCTTAGCATAACACTTTATCATATTATTTTGACCCTAGTAAGTATCAAGTCGACCTCTCGTCTCTACTTCTTCGAGATTAGATGGGATACTTACTGGGTACATATTGTTTATGTACTCATACTACACTTCTGTACTTAATTTTCCGGGACTCAAGGTATCATCAGCTAAAGATCCGGGACTCAGATGTTCCGAAGACTGCATTCCGGACTAGATATGGCCATTATGAGTTTCTAGTGATGTCTTTTGGCTTGTCTAATGCCCCAGTAGCATTTATGGATTTGATGAACAGGGTATTCAGGCCTTATATTGATTTGTTTGTCATCGTCTTCATTGACGACATCTTGATATACTCATGTAGCCTGGGGGAGCACGAGCAGCATTTGAGAGTAGTTCTTCAGACCTTGAGAGAGCAGAAGTTGTTTGTTAAGTTCTCCAAGTGTGAGTTTTGGCTAGAGTCAGTGGCATTCTTGGGGCATGTTGTGTCAGGAGAGGGTCTTAAGGTGGATCCCAAGAAGATTGAGACAGTTTAGAGTTGGCCACATCCTACTTTAGTGACCGAGATCAAGAGCTTCCTGAGGCTAGTAGGTTATTACTGGCGATTCGTGCAGGGCTTTTCATCTATTGTATCGCCTTTGACAAGATTGACCCAGAAGGGTGCTCCATTCCGTTGGTCCGATGATTGTGAGGAGAGCTTTTAGAAGCTCAAGACAGCTTTGACTACGGCACCAGTTCTTGTATTGCCTTCCGGCTCGGGGATGTATACAATATATTACGACGCTTCATGCGTTGGCTTGGGATGTGTATTGATGCAGGAGGGGCGAGTTATTGCATATGCTTCGCGTCAACTGAAGGTTCATGAGAAGAATTATCCTGTGCACGATCTATAGTTGGTCGATTGTTCACACCCTTAAGATATAGAGGCATTATCTGTATGGGGTGTCATGTGAGGTTTATACAGATCATCGTAGCTTGCAGCATTTTTTTCAAGCAGAGGGATCTTAATTTGAGGTAGCGCAGGTGGCTTGAGTTGCTGAAGGATTATGACATTACCATTCTTTATCATCAAGGCAAGGCAAATGTGGTTGTGGATGCCTTAAGAAGGAAGGCAGAGAGTATAGGTAGTTTGGCATTCATTCCAGAAAGGGAGAGGCCACTAGCTTTGGACATTCAGTCCTTAGCTAACAGACTTGTGAGGTTGGACATTTTAGAGCCCAGCCGAGTTCTTGCATGCATGGTGGCTCAGTCTTCTTTATTGGGGCAGATCAAGGCCCGGCAGTTCGATGATCCATATTTGGCAGTTCTCAGAGAGATGGTACTTCAGGGAGGTGCCAAGGAGGTTTCTATTGGTGAGGATGGTGTTTTGCGGCTTCAGGGCCATCTATGTGTTCCTAATATTGATGGTCTGAGGGAGAGGATTCTAGAGGAGGCCCACAGTTCATGGTATTCCATTCATCCGGGTGCCACGAAGATGTATCGTGACTTGAGGCAGCATTTTTAGTGGCGGAGAATGAAGAAGGACATAGTGGAGTATGTGGCTAAATGTTTGAATTGCCAGCAAGTCAAGTATGAGCACTAGAGGCCGGGTGGACTACTTCAGCAGATGCCTATTCCGGAGTGGAAGTGGGAGCGCATCACCATGGATTTTGTAGTTTGGTTGCCGCGGACTTTGCGGAAGTTTGATTCAGTATGGGTCATTGTGGATAGGTTGACCAAGTCGGCTCACTTCATTCCAGTGGCGACTACCTATACAGCAGAGAGGTATGCTCAGGTTTATATTTGGGAGATAGTCCGGTTGCACGGTGTGCCTGTTTCCATCATATCAGACAAAGGCCCTCAGTTCACTTCCCATTTCTGGAGAGCCGTTCAGAGTGAGTTAGGGACCCGTGTAGAGCTTAGCACAGCATTCCATCCTCAGACCGACGAATAGTTGGAGCGTACGGTTCAGATTTTAGATTATATGCTTAGAGCATGTGTGATTGACTTTGGGGGAAGTGAGATCAGTTCTTGCCTTTAGCAGAGTTTGCGTACAACAACAGCTATCAGTCCAGCATAGAGATGGCTCCGTACGAGTCTTTATACGGTCAACGTTGTCGTTCTCCTATTGGGTGGTTTGAGCCGTGTGAGGCTAAATTACTCGGTACAAATTTGGTACAGGATGCCTTGGATAAGGTAAAGTTGATTCAGGAGAGGCTTCGCACAGCTCAGTCCAGGCAGAAGAGTTACGCGGATCAGAAGGCACGTGATGTATCATTTATGGTTGGCAGGAAAGTTCTCTTGAAAGTCTCACCAATAAAGGGCATTATGAGGTTTGGGAAGAAGGGCAAGTTGAACCCAAGGTTTATTGGTCCCTTTGAGGTATTGCGGCGAGTTGGGGAGGTTGCCTATGAGCTTTATTTACCCCCCAGCTTATCGGGAGTTCATCCAGTTTTTCATGTATTGATGCTTCAGAAGTATCACGCCGACCTATCCCATGTGTTGGACTACAGTACTATCCAGCTGGATGAGAGTTTGGGTTACGAGGAGGAGCCAGTTGCCATTATTGATAGACAGGATCGCCAGTTGAGGTCCAAGAGGATTTCTGCGGTGAGGGTCTAGTGGAGGGGCCAACCAGTTGATGAGGCAACCTGGGAGTCCGAGGAGGACATGCGGAGCAGATATTCCCATTTATTCAGTAGTTCAGGTACTTTTCTATGTTCGTTCGAGGACGAACGTTTGTTTAAGAGGTGGAGAATGTAATGACTCGACTGGTCGTTTTGCCTTCTAGGACCTCGTTCCCTTAAATAAAACTTACCGTGCTTGCTTTAGCTAATTTACGACTTGCGGGGATGGTCGATTCAGGAACTGGAAGAGTTTTGAGTGAAATATGTCCATTTGATTCTTTAAGATTCTCTTAAAAGATTAAGTTTGACTTTGGTCAATATTTTGACCAAACGGACCCTGATCTATGATTTGACGGTCCCGAAGGGTCCGTGGGAAAATATGGGACCTGGGCGTATGCCCGGGATCGAATTCTGAGGTCCTTAGCCCGAGTAATGAATTTTTATTAGAAATTGTTAATTTGAAGCTTTAAGGATTTAAAGAAACTAAGTAATCATTGATTTCCTAGGTATCGGGCTCGTATTTTGGTTCCAAAACCTGGTACAGGTATGAAATATCATTTAAGACTTGCTTGTAAAATTTGGTATCAATCCGAGTAGTTTAAGGGCGTTTTGGCCCGTTAGAGGGAAATTAAGAACATGAAGTTCATTCATTTGGTTTTAGGGGATGATTTCAAGATTTGGCATTGTTTCGAGTGTTCCGAAGGTTCAAGTAGGTTTGCCTCATGATTTCAGACTTGTCAGTATGTTCGGGCGAGGCCCGGGAGCCCCGAACGTCAAACAGACGAGGCTCGAGTGAAGTGGAAAATTTGGAAAAGGGCTGAAGGATTGCTGCTTCTGTCATAACCGCATCTGCGGTTCTTGGACCACAGATGCAGGACCGCAGGTGCGGTTCTTCCATCGCAGAAGCAGCCCAGGTGGCCAGGCCAGGAAACCGCAGATGCGGCTTCCAAGCCGCAGAAGCGACCCTAAGACTGCAGATGCGGTCCAAGCTTTCCCTCCCCTTTTCGTAGATGCGGTCTAATTCTCGCAGATGCGGTCCCCTGACCACAGATGCAGAAGTCGCTGGGCAGTGAGGTTCATTTAATACGAGTTCAATACCATTTTTATCACGTATACACTCTTCCATTGGCGATTTTGAAAGCTTTGGAGAGGAGACTTCCACTTAGCATTGTGAGGTAAGTTTATTCCATCCATTTGTAGTTTAATACTTGCATATTAGATAGATTAAACACTAGAAATTAGGTAAAAATCAAGGGGTTAGAGCAAGACCTAGGGTTTTAATAAAACTTAGATTTAACCACGAAATTTGTTATGAAATGAATTAGGAATCATATATTATTGATCCTTAGGTTGTTGAGAACAGCTTCCTTTGAAAAATCTCAGAATCCGTGCACGTGGGCCCGGGGTCGGAATTTAGGAAACTTGTGTAAAAGTTTGGGAAATTGCTTAAATAGTTAGAATTCGATCTTGTGAGTGTATATTGACTAGTTCTTACTTCATTTAACTATTTTGGGATTGTTCGGCTCCGAATTGGGGGCTTGGACTTGTTCTTGATATTTGGAAATGCGCTTGGAGCGAGGTGAGTCTCCTTTCTAACTAAGAGGGAATTGTCCCCATAGCTATAATAATTGAGAAAACTACTTCTAAATGCGGGGGCTACGTGACGAGAGTCCGTGCGTAGCTACTATGACGTTAATTGCTTGGGTAGATTAGGACCCACATCATGCCTAAATTGTGAATATCTCCATATTAACCTGCTAATGTGATCATTTATGATATGTTAGAGACTTGGAAAGAAATAAAGGTGAACATGTGAACTTGTTGAACTCTTGTAAGAATCTATATGTATATAAATGCGCCTTTGTGTGTATTCTTGATGTTTCTTGATATTTATGGATCGGGCCGATCGCCTCAGTGTAAATAGATGCATCTATGGTTTGCGTCGTTCGACCCTCGGCAGTGCACAATTTATTTTCTGTTGGAGCGGGTCGTCGGCCTCGGCATAATGTGCTATGATATTTATGCGAAATCTTATACATGACTTGTTTTATTAAGTATTTTGAAATGTAAATGGCTAACTAAAATATGGTCAAGAACATGATTATTGCTTTTCGTTATAAATTGTTGATTACTGGTGATCCCCATGCTTAGCATAACACTTTATCATATTATTTTGACCCTAGTAAGTATCAAGTCGACCTCTCGTCTCTACTTCTTCGAGATTAGACGGGATACTTACTGGGTATATATTGTTTATGTACTCATACTACACTTCTATACTTAATTGTACAGGATCTGAGG
Source organism: Nicotiana tabacum (assembly GCF_000715075.1). Taxonomy (NCBI): domain Eukaryota; kingdom Viridiplantae; phylum Streptophyta; class Magnoliopsida; order Solanales; family Solanaceae; genus Nicotiana; species Nicotiana tabacum. Next base: position 20,612,167 of record NC_134089.1, on the reverse strand, counting down.
CAGGTATATTTTGTTACCAGTCTAGTGCGCGCCCCTGATTTAGTGGTCAGGACTTCCACGGTGAACTGTTTCCTTCCTATGTCGTTCAGCATCCGGATGGAGTCTTTTCTTACTTTTGCTGTCTTTTCTATCTCAGACAGTAGGATAGAGACATTCGTTTGTATATTCTACTAGATGCCTATACCTGTGACACCAGGTCTTGGCACACACATTAGTAGGCATTTATTCTGGGTTGTATAATCGGGTTATATACATTATTGATCACTCCTGGTTTTAAATCTAAATTGGAGCATCTGCTTTACTTATTTCTGATAAAAGTAATATAAAAATTTAATTATGTTTCCGTGTTGGCTTGCCTGATAATGGTGTCGGGCGCCTTCATGACCTATTACGGAAATGGGTCGTGGCACCATACCTGCATGAGGTTAATCCTTGCCTCCATATTTGCATGAGGCTAATTCTTGCCTCCATATTTGCATGAGGCTAATCCCTGCCTCCATATTTGCGTGAGGCAAATCCTTACCTCCATATTTGCATGAGGCTAATCCCTGCCTCCATACCTGTATGAGGCTAATCCTTGCCTCCAGGTTTGTATGAGGCTAATCCCTGCCTCCATATTTGCATGAGGCTAATCCTTGCCTCCACGTTTGCATGGGGACTAAGGATTGTCCCTCCTTGCATAAGTACCGTTCTATTTCGGTAATATCTATTTGATTTTCGATCGGGCTAAGCTCTACCCTTCATTTCACAAGACTAAGCCTTGTCTTGGTAACATCATATTATTGCTTCTCATGAGCTAAAATATCACCGGCCTATCCAAAGGCGTCATAGTCTAAAAGGCATCATCCTCATAGCCAAAAGACACCATGCCATGGACTGGGGATCTCTCAAACTTGCATATCATTGTTCAAAGGCATCATGGTTCGAAGACACCATCTTCATGGCTTGAGAATATCATTTCATGGCCTACGAACCTCACACTAAACAATTCATGGCCCAGGACATCATGGTCTTAGGACGTCATCCTTAACCGTCCAAAGACAACTTTCATGGTACAAAGGGGATCTGTATCATGTTTAAATTTTTGTACAAATACATGTCCGTAGCATCTCTTTATCTGCAGGTGACCAACAAGCAACCACTATCCTAGCAAGAGAGACCTAGCTCCAGTTCATTCAGCCATCTCAAAACTGGACCATTCACCATAACCACTCTTGCATCTCGTGTCCGCTTATGTAATGACTTCATCGGTATACTCCGCCAATGAATCTAGAACTACACATGGCCTAATTCCTATAAAACCAGGGATATGTAGGCAACTCAAAGACCGGAGTTCAGCCTCTGTCTTTCAAAACATCCCATTCGTTCAAAATTGGCCATTATTTCTTTACCCGAAAACTCTTTCATCCTTCCCAGGTAAAGAGGGGTAGCTAGGTTAGTGCCTCCTCCTCCTCCTCTCTAGGATTTTCTGTGAATAGTGCCGCTGTCACTATTCACGGCCCATAACTCCGGCGTCCGACAAGGTAAGATCGCAAGATTGGTCTCAAAAGAACCCCTTCTCTTTGCGCACAAACCCCAATTGTTTTCATCCTCAAATCCATAGCCTTTTGTAAGAGATCTTGAATTTTAGTTCGCAGTTACTATAGCACGCAGCTCTTTTTTAAGAAATCTTCATCGCTACTACTTCTACTTCTATTAAAATGGAGTGTTGAAGATATCCATGGATGCATCGACCTCTCCCCAGCCTTTGGCTGTGGGAGAGAGTAACCATAATCATAGCGACCATATTCTCAACAACAAAACCCAACAAACGTATGCCTCTCATTTGATTACAAATCATTCGGCCACAAAATTGATTTTAAAACCAGTTAATTGTTCATGGAGAGCCTACAATACAATTTACAATGGAGGAAAGAAAACATTATGTTGTGGAGGAGGGACTTCACCAAGCAGTTGTCGTCAAATTATCGTCGCGATCTCCAGGTTTGCATGATCTGCGTAATTTGCTGCCTAAAGTTCTGGGAATTAAAGGCCATTGTTTGGTTGGTCAACTAGCTCCAAAATAATTGTTAATCCATTTGGATCAACATGACGATTTATTTACTGCTCTAGCAAGAGCAGTGAACTACTTTCCATTCGAAGGAGAAGAGCATCAATATCGTATTTTTCCTTGGACAATTGGTTTCAATCCTAACGAAGAAACAACGATGGCTGTGGTGTGGATTTCATTACCAAACTTATCTCCAGAATTGTTTGCTAGAAAGTCTTTACTATCTATTGCATCGGCAATTGGAAAGCCAATAGCTATTGACAAAGCAACACGGGTGAAATCTAGACCAAGCACTGCTCGGGTCAGAGTTATTATCGACTTAGTTGCTAAGCTGCCACAACATATTCGATTACAACATATTGACAATGAATCTGGTAAGATCGTTGAGGTTTTTCAAGAATTTGTCTATGAATATCTTCCAGGATATTGCAATGTTTGTAAGCACCAAGGACATGTCGATTCGGCATGTCGCGTTCTTAAAAAGAAAAATATCATGGTAGCAGTAGCTGGAGAGGACAGTAATGATCAAAGTAATATTGAAAAACTACAAGGTGATGCAAGAGGTTACTTGAATGCTAAATTGCTACAAAAACGAGTTGAAGAAGTTCCAGTTGATAGAGCACTAAGTACAGTTGTGAAGAATTTACCTATAATACCTGGGACTGATCAAGGGAATAACTCTCACGTGGATCCTACTTCATCAAGGACTGATGTTAGAGGTGATCGTATGAATGTGCAGCAAGGTGCAAGTGTAAGGGGAGTGGAATTAGCAGAAAATAATGGAGGAAACTCACTTGTTAATGGTCCACAATCAACTGCTGCTAATGTAACTGAAAGGGTTGTTGTTGCTGTTACAGGAAGAAACTCTGTATCTGGTGCAATTTTTCCAATTGCTGAAGCCATTGTTAGAGTTTCCCAGGATTTGAAGGGTGCTAATTATATTGAGGTTGACCGAGGTTTAGCTGGGGGTTTTACAGCTTCAGTTATTGAACCTGTGCATTCTCAGTTGATGATGGATGATAGTTCAATAGCTGCAACTGTTGAAGCGTTTTTATCCAAAACTAATGCAACAGTAGCTGAGGAAAAGCCAGTTGACAAAGTTGTTTTACAACCAGGTCCTGTAGGTTCACATTTGGAGGTTAATTTTGCATTGAATACAGCTGGTAGTCGACCTAATGCTACTGAGATTATCACAACTAATGTTGCAGAATATAATGCACAGCAACTTGAGGAGCAACAATTTGAAAATGTTGATGTTTTGGGTAGTGCAGTTGTTCGACATCCTGGACAAAATTTAAAAGTGGCTAATGATGCGAAGAATTTGTGTGTTCGAGGTGTTAATAAATTGCATGGAAACCAGTCTGAGGTATCTGGTGATTGAGATGCCAGTGAACCAGCTGATAAATCAGCAGTAACAGTGTTAGGGCTGGGCAAAGCAGGAGAAAAACCAGTAGTTGTTACGTTGGAGGCAAGTGGTGATCGATCTGAGATTGCTACTACTGCGTCTGTTGCTAAACTTTCTACTGCTGATCGAGATGAATCAATGGTACAAATTGGAGTTGAGCAGACAACACCTGGAACCTTGACAACTACTGGTGCATTGACTACACAACTGGATCTATATACTCCTTCAGCTATAGTTGATGATTGACCTTCTGCTGCAGTTGGTGAATCAGCTGGTAACGCAGCATTCCTTGAAACTGTAGTGACTGATAAGGGACAAGATCAGGTGAGTGTAATGGTTGTGGAGTATGCAACTACTACAGGTCTTAGAGCATCAAATATACAGGCTAATTATTCTAAACATTTAACTAGAGTTGAAAGCCTACTATTGAGATTTTGAAACCTATTGTTGCTAATGCTGTGGACAATATGGAAAAAAACAGCAGCAGATGCACAATTGTGTAAAGCTGATACACATCCAGTGCATAAAAATAAGGATAATGGTTTAAAGAACAATACAATGGCTAACTCTTTTGGAGTTTTGAACAATGAACCTGTATTGATTGATGTTGGGATGGGAAAGCAACTGTTTGATCGAGATGCAACATCAAATAGGCAGCCAAAATCCCCAGGAAATGTAAAAGAACAGCAAAACTCAAAGTCTTCTGTTGCGCGATCAGCCAGTTCAAGGCAAAATGCATCTCCACATGCAAAACATCAAAGAATGAGAGACCAGACTAGGCCATCAATTGAGCGATGTTCAGAAAATGGGAATGAGATTGCTCAGATGAACAATGAAGAGAATCTACAGCTGGTGGAGAGTAATGCAGCACAAAACATGGATCAAAATAGCTGCTCCAGTCCAGCAGCTATAAATGTAACTACTTTTGGGGCACAAATTTTGAAGAACATGAATCCGATGCAAGCTTTCAATGGAAATAGATATCCAATTCCAATAGTGCAACTCGACAAAGTAGATTTTGATAACATTGCTGCTTATAACGTCAGACTCAACACATCTAACAAACATATTCCCTCCAATGATACAGTGGTTACTAGCTCGAAGGCAAAGGCAGCAAACAAGAAATCTGGAAGGCAGAAGCAGCAAATTGTGAACACTCCTACTGCTATTTGTGATCGACATGAAGCAACACCAAATCCGGGACAACAACAGCTAATTGAAAACAGTCCACAGTTAGTAATTCAGGTGCCAAAAGATGGACAGCAACACAAGGATAGAGTTTGGCTCGACGCGATGCAGCAGCGAAATGGCACAAATGTACCTGAAGCCAACTCGATTGTAGTGCTAGACGCAAATCAATCTGGGCAGCAACAGTTTGATCCAAACAATTATGGTCGAAAAGAAACAACAATGTCCAATTTGGCATCGACTTTGACATATGCTAGATAGCAACAACTTATTCCAGCTGATAGTCCTATAGGTCATCGACAAGTCACAGAACCAACATCAGGACAGAAGAAAATTGCTACAATCAGTCAAGTTATGTCAGACGATGAGAGAATTTATTTGGAATCACTGTTGAGTGCCAATGCTCCACAATCTGTGAATTTGGGGATAGACTTCAATTTAGCAAGAGAGGACGATCCAATTTTTGCACTGTGTAGGCAATAGGATTTATCACCATCGCGCATCGGACCAAATCACAACATTCGTACAAGAGATAAAAGATGGGAAGGCAAGGTGAGTGATGAAGGAATTGTTAGGCGACCTCCAATGAGAGTTGCCAAACAAAAGCAGGCTGCCTCAACTACTTCTACGAGGTCCAACCGTTCAAAAAGGAAATGATGATTTTTGAATACATTTTGCACACGGTTGAGGGAATAGACAAAGAATTACAAATTGAAGATTTTACAAGTTTGGAAAAGAAGGGACAAGAATCAAATGGGTACTACATTTTATTTTACCACTTTCTTAGTATCCTCATCTGTAATATCATCACAGAGTATGTTATAAACTCTGTGATGATCATAGAATATTTGGTCCTTTCAAGTTCATATTTTTTACATGCTTGTTAGTTCGCGAGGCTATTGTATGCCTCAATAGGATTAGTAAGGTAAGGTTTAGCCCGATTTGTGTTGTCTTGGTCCTATGCCTTTAGAAATTATCCACACGGCTATGAGATTATATGCCCTCATGAGACGTTGCCGAAAGCTACACCATGAATCCTCGACATGAGGTTGTCATCATAAGGCAGTGTGAGGCGCAGAGGAGTGATTATATAGCCAAGGCATTTGTGTAATAATACCGGTGCTATTGTCCCCCTTATTTCTACTCTTCCTAATTGTTGTATTTTTATTTTTATTTTATTAATAAAAAATTAGCCCTAAAAAAAATAGGGTGATAAGAATTCGTTAAAAAAAAGAGTAGCTGTTGATATCTAATTTTTCCCACAATATTTTCAAAACTATGCTTTGGCATCAATCAGTATTTTTCATACATTTCTGCATTTTTAAAACATTTTAATTGAGCTATCCCAGCATTTTATGTATAAAACAATCACTAATTGTATCATAAATAGCCTTATAATATTTTTTGCGATTTAGTATTATCATTTGCATTTGTATTAAGTCTCAATTGTTGCACAAATAGCCACTTTTTGCATTTTAGGCTTCAATTGTAATTACTTTGTAATTATAGCCCACACATGCATTACTACATTATTTTACCAGAAAATAGCCTTTTATATTTTTAATATATTAAGTAATTATTTTAATATATTTCCAGGCATAAAAATCATTTTTTTACGGCCAATTGGTTATTTTTAAAAATTGTTTTATCAATTAAATGGGGTATTTAACAAATGGCCTCTTTATTCTTAAATCTAGCCAAATTTTAACTCCAATTTTAAATCAGACCAGGCCCAAAATATACCCCAGCCCAAACCTTAATGCTTGACCCGGCTCCAAACCTTTTCAATCTCGGCTGTTGATCACAGAGATCAACAACCACAATTAACCCTTTTTTTAGTTCCAAACGACCCCCAAAAACCTGGACATTTCTCACCAACAACCGCCCTTGAATCCCCTCCTGTATGGTCCTCTCTGAGACCAACTCCTAATAGCCGTCACCCAAAATCAGCCCCAATCCCTGTGATTCCTACTCGATCTATGGCGTCCAATGGTTGTACGAAGCCTCTGCTTGTCTCCATCTCCCTGGTTGTTAGATTGTGTGGTTTTTATGGAAGGACCTCGAAGAGATCTGGTCCAAATCTCATTTAAGGCTCTTCAAGAGTTTGTCCATGGACTGTGAGTGAGAACTTCTTAAACTATGGGTTATCCCAAACTGTTTTTCAATGATTTTTTCCAAGATATTAATGTTTAATAAAATGTTTCTTCTTCACCTCGACTGATTTTTGCATGAGCGTTCGAACCCTAGTTGATTCTATATGTTGATTCTCCCAGTCTTGGCTTTGATTTTGAGTCTTTCATTGTTACTAATCACATTAACTCATCCTGTATTTTTGACTTACACGATTTTCCTTTGTCAAATCACATATTCTGTAATTTTACCCTAATTGAGCCCTATTAGGGTTCGAATCTTGCTTTCCGGCTAATTTCTTTGTGAAATCTTTACTTGGTTTATTTTCTATTTATGGGAGTGGTATATTCTTTCAAAAATCATTGTTACTTTGAAATTTGGCTAATTGATTTGCTCTGTTAGAGATTTGTATGCCTAAGTCTTGCTCGATCCCCTGTTTATGGCCTTAATTAGTCATTCTTGTCTCATTTGATTACCTGTATAATTACTTATTCCTTTACATGATTCTTCCCTTAATTAGACCCCTGATTATTTTGAACTCCTTTATTTGGTTTTATTTGAACTTCTTTCCTTAATTAGACTCCTTATTATTACCGTTTAGCTAATTGCCTTCAATTAAGGGAGGTTTATTCTGAACTCTTATGTGATTGGATTCTGTGACTTCCTTAATTGACTGAAATTGATTCTTTTACCTTATTTACTCTACTCTCTAGCTACTATATAAACTCTCTTTTTTAACTTCTTGAAAAAAAACACTAGTTCATTTATACTCTCAAAAGCTCTCTACTCTCTTCTGTTACTTGTAATTCTCACTAATCCAGCCGGCTGTAAGCAAAGGCTGGCTATTTGCACCTCCCCTGCTCTATATTCTGTATTTTCTCCTTAACTGGTATGTCTTAATTCAATTCCCATTCCAAAACTATGTGTTTTCTCTATTGTTGCAGTTCATTAGTTGTGATATCCAGTTATATTTGCTGCTCTGCTGTCATATACTGAATGTGTTACCAGCATGCTTAGATTATATTGACTAATTACTGTATCACTCATTCAGAATTGTAACTATCCCACGTCATATAAGCTACTAATACGTTTTTCCCCAAAGCAAGTTCGCCACCAACCGTAGCAGCACCATCCGCTAAAATTTGTCCCATTTTAATGCATTTACCCCGAGGAACCTGGAGTTTGGACTGCTATCGTGCTACTAGCTTGAAACTTCCTATTCTATTGGAAGAGAAATGAGATTCCTTCGGGACAAACTACAAAAGGATTCTTGGGGGGTGTAAGCGGCATCTTCGGCCAAGGCAGGATGCGAAGTAAGTATTTGTTGAAAAAAAGAATAGCATGAATGCTTTTTCTCACGGATCCGAAGATAGAGTTCAAAAAATTTTTGTTTTCATTATTTAATCAGCTATTTCCTATTTATTTTATTTCAGAAATCTAAAACAAAAAATGGATTTTGAAGACAAAATAAATCCCTAAATTCAAAACTCCCCGTTATCTAATAAAAACCTAAAATTCCTAATAATAAACCAAAATCCCCTACATGATTAGTTACAAACACTTTTTGACAAGCATTTGCCGCTCATTGGTTGTCCCCGAATTCCATTATCAAGAAGTGTATGCATGGCTTCTTGTACTAATTTCTCCTGACAGGGCGAGGCCTTTTGTTCTATGAACACCCCACCACTGAATGATTCACTTTCAAGTTCTCGCCTCTGACCCGGGAGAACACAGGGTCAAGCCACGCCCTGACCCGCTTACCTGGGATCGCAAATCCTAAGTTTGTCTATGAAGAGTGGATCTAATTGTATTAGTGTCTATAATTGATTTCTTCTGTGTAATACTAATCGATAGGACATCATTGGTAAGTGCTACAAGATCTCGTGCATTGGAACCTATGGTTATGGACCCAAATCCGTTAGTATGGAACATTTTCTTTTCCTAAAGGGCCAGCATATTCAGGTCTGATACGTTGTTGTATTCCTGCAGAATACTAGTTATAGTACCTATTATCCAAAAGAGGAATCCTTCCAGTAGTATCGTCCATTTACCCCACTTCCCTCCAGATTTCATCAAGTGGTCATGCTAGAGACATAAACAGTCACGGATAATTGATATGAATATACCACATCGCTTTAACCATTCAGCCATGGATGCTTAGCGGGGATCCTCGTACATGGTGAGTAACCAAATTCCAATTGAAATGAAATCTTTAGGATAAATCAATGCAATTTAGGAGGAATCAATAAGAGGACATCAATTCAAATCCTGGATTTTCGAACTCAAGCCCAACCAAAGGGCGACTGCGGTACCAATCAAAAAGACAGTCGTCACTACTGGACGACGAAATGGATTTTAGAATTTATTAACATTCTCTAAAAAATATACTGTTAATAATCCCGCAGGTATTGAAACCATTAAAAGAACCCCCAATAATTTATTGGGCACTGTACGAAGTATTTGAAATACTTCTTGCATCTACAACAAGTGAAATGATATTGTCGTTAAAATATAAGCTAGTCTTCTACGACCATTTTATTTTGGTTTAGTTCTTCTAGCTCCTATCCTCGTAGTCCCTGATGGGGAAGTTGGTGACCTGATGACAAGGGAGCCGGCGACCGAAGCCTCGGTGAACGGCGTCCATAACTATAACGATCCTAAGGTAGCGAAATTCCTTATCGGGTAAGTTTCGACCCGCACGTTTGCTCCGATACAAGAGATTGACCCCAAAGCAAGATATGGTAGGTGCCAGCAACTTTCACTTATTAGGAATAGGGGCTGAAAAGAGCTAGGCGCTACGGCGTTGAAGTAACCTATGCCATACTCCCAGGAAAAGCTCGAACGACTTTGATCAAGAGGGTACCTATACCCAAAACCGACACAAGTGGGTAGGTAGAGAATACCTAGGGGTGTGAGACAACTCTCTCTAAGGAACTCGGCAAAATAGCCTTGTAACTTCAGGAGAAGGGGTGCCTCCTCATAAAGGGGGTCGTAGTGACCAGGCCCGGGCGACTGTTTACCAAAAATACAGGTTTCCGCAAAGTTGTAAGCTGTGTATCTCCAAATAGTTTATAGATAAATACCAATTAGAAGGTCTCAGATGACCCAAAAAGCACTTGATCAAATCATGATTAGCATGTTTAAGTTTGTTCTGTTAAAAGCTATAACTAGTATATTATTTAGCATGCCCAATCCTGCTTTAGATAATTGCATGAGTCCTATTTGTTCACTAGTATGTCCGAACTGCATTGTTTGTTTACTGTCTCACCCAGCATGTCTAAGTTCTGTTTGTTCTGTATGTGATTAGTATTTCTAAAACCTTGAATGCTTCATGAAGTGTTTATCTAGTTTGTTCATCTAAGTCTAACTTACTCTACCTCACTAAGGAGATCCTGTTAAGACATCTAGACCTTTCAAAGGCATTCTAGTTGTGTGTATGGGTCATGTCTAAGACTTATGTGTTCTCAACATATCTTTGTAATTAACTGGTTAATTCCATAACTTCTTGAGGAATCTGTGTATTTGTTTGCTATCACTAAGGTGCATTCTAGGTGCCCTCTACCCCTTTCTCCTTGTGTGAAGTCTGTTTGTCAAAGTGTTTTCTGAAGCTATTCTGGGATTGGTATTCTGATTTCAAAATATTCTTTTCATGCTTTTCCAGCTACTGTTCTACTCAAACTAGTACAGGTTTTTTGAAAACTCTTTTCATTCCTAAGATCTATTTTTTTACTATTTACCAAACTCTTTCAAATCATTATGCACTCTCACATTACTCTTAGATTACTAAGTCCTGCCCCTCTGATATGTGTACTGCTTTGAGAACCTTAATATCTCTTTGAACTCTGGCATATTAGGGTTGGCACTTCCACACTGCACATAATCAGTCTTTGCTTGAGGAAAGTCTGGGTGTGAGCATTGTCCGAGATCCTTGAGGTCCTTAGGGAACTCTGACACACCTAGACATGAATAGGGATATGGAACTTTAGGCATTTGAGACTAATGAAGGCTTGGTATGCCAGGATTGTTTGGGTCTGCTTCAGGCTCCCTATAGTTTAACTTCTATTCTATTTATGTAATTTATATTCAATTCGTGGTATGTAATAATTATTGTAAACAAACATTGGGGTGATTAGTTAAAAAGGGTGGGTAGTCACATACTGTGGGTAAAGTTTGGGTAGATAATATGCATATAGGGGTCCATTTCAATTCAAATGTGTTTGCTAGATGACATGCCTATAGGGGTTCATTTGGTTCAAAAAATGTGTTTGTTAGAAAATATTCCTATAGGATCTGCTTTGGTTCAAATAAATTTTGCTTGCTTTACTTTTACAATTAGAAGTCATGCCTATAGGATCTAAATCAGCTTTAATAATAGAGATCATGCCTATAGGATCTAAATCAGCTTAAATAGAAAACATGCCTATAGGGATTTCTCTTTAGTCAAATAAATTCCACTTGTTTCGCCTTATGTTTAATTAGAAATCATGCCTATAAAACCTAAAATCAGTTTAACTTCAATTTATGTTTGTAGATTTTGAATCGGTTTAATTAACTAATCTGTTCGTTTCTTTAATAAGTTTTCAACACTGCCTTAATTAATATTGCTAGAGAGCATGCCTATAGGATCCAAATTGACCGTTTAAAACTGTGCATCGTCTCATTGCATTCCTAATCAATAAAAGATACCATGCTCATAGGACATTACTACTATACGTCTAGGCAAGCCTATAGGGCGATTGAAAATCCTGCAACTGTAAAACTATGCTCTGTTATCTGTGACTGCTCATATTCAAACAGATCTAAAATCAATAGGCAACCTGAATAGGTCTTTGATACTTTGATCCAAATTCAGTACTGCATACTCTCTGCTCACCTAGATATCATGTTCTTGGAATTATCTTAAATATCTGAAAACTGTTGTTTGAGATGTGCACTTACTTGCTCTGTTTGTGGAGGTAAAATGTGAGCCTTTAATTGTTCCCTCGTTAATGCAGTCCTAATTGTTTTTGGTTGACGCCTAGATTTTTCTCCTTTAAATACCTTAGGATGGTCTAGAACTACCTAAATTAGAGGTTCTAAATGCCTCCAAGGCCACAAGGAAGGGACGGGTAGTGCACGCATAGGATATCTTTCAAGGTTGCTCAAACGCTTTAGGCTATGACCAAGGGGAGGGAATTGGGTAGTAAGGATATGATGACTACGCGCTAATGTGACGTGTAGCCCCTCATTGAGGAGTGATTACCGGGCATTGTGTGGGTATAATCCTATAGGTTAACTAACCTAGGACCCCTCTTTCCCAACTCTCGTTGTTTAAATGAATTTACTTTCCTTTACATATGTGTAAATTGTTCAAACCTTTTCCCTTGTTTTCATTACTTGAATCATACATGCAATTAGAATGTCAAGACATGTCTTTATTTGCGAGTATATTTATTTATTAAAATGACTAATTCACATAGTTTAAGTTCGGTCGGGACCCACCATTGTGGACCGCGATGGATGCCTAACACCTTCCCCTCAAGGTTATTTCGAGCCCTTACCCTAATTTCTGGTAATGCAAACTAGTTCATGCATTAATTGCTCTAGGTTCCCTAACGCACCATAATCCGTTAGATGGTGACTCTCCAAATACCCAAATTTTCAAAAGGAAACGAGTTATTCTCCCATGAATGTTGAAATCCGGACTTCCCTGTCAAAAGGGGGAAAAAAGGAGACGTGACACCTGCATGTTAGTAAGACAAGAGGAAAGAATAACTGGCAAAGTTGAACTAGGGCCTAAGAATTCATACCTGAGGTGTGGAGGCAATGGCTTCAACTCCAACACGGGAGGTTCCTCGATTGAGGGTTTTGTTGGTGGAGTCTTCCTATTCTCAAGATCCAAAGAAAGCTTCTTGGGCTCATAAGAGTAAGATCTCATTCCATGTAAAGCATTAACGCACTCCACCCGGCCTTCATCCTCATTTACATCAAGATTCAACAAAATCGCCTCTAAATGGTCCTCCACATTGATCATTGCACTAGTATCATCAATTATCACTACCGTGACAAGATCCACAAATGAGCACACTTCAGTACAGTTGGGCTGCTTCATTGACTTACACACATGAAAGACCACTTTTTCATCACCCACCTGGAAGGTGAGTTCCCCTGCTTCCACATCAACTAAGGCCTTCCCAGTTGCAAGGAAAGGTCTTCCAAGGATTATAGGTACCTCAAAATCGACCTCGCAGTCAAGGATCACAAAATCAACTGGCAAGATAAATTTGTCAACCCGGACAAGAACATCATCAATTATACCCAATGGTCTCTTCATTGTTCTATACGTCATTTGCAATCTCATGGAAGTCGGCCTCGGTTGCTCAATACCCAAAGTCTTGAAAACTGAGTAGGGCATCAAGTTGATACTTTCCCCCAAATCACATAGAGTTTTTGCAAAATCTGCACTCCCAATGGTGCAAGGAATGGTGAAAGCACCGGGATCTTCTAGCTTCGGAGCCATTGAGTGCACTATTGCACTAACTTGGTGGGTCATCTTGATAATTTCACAATCCATGGATCTTTTCTTTGTCACCAAGTCTTTCATGAATTTAGCATAACCCGACATTTTCTCTAGAGCCTCCACCAATGGTGCATTAATGGATAAGCTCGTCATCATGTCAATAAATTTCTTAAACTGATTCTCATTTTTATGGCCTTTGCAAAGGAGCCTTGGCTTTAGGCACAATCGTTTTCGGCATGTCTATTACGTGTTCTCTAGACGGGTTCATGTCATCTGAGTTTCCACCTCGTTATCTTGGATATCAATCCTCACTTCTTCATTCAAGTTCTCATCAATCACATTATCAACCACCAAAGGGATCTCACTTGCAACACAACTTCATCACTCAAAATTTCTTTTTGTTTGGAGGCATTCATATCACCGCCTCGTCCACTTCTTGCAGTTACCAACATTACATGCATGAAATTGTTCCCACCCTTCGGGTTGACTACCGTATCACTAGGTAGAGCCCCCTTAGGGAGAGTATTCAAGGATTGTGAGATTTGGCCTAATTGAACCTCCAAGTTTCTGATTGAAGTATTGTGGGATGCCAACTGGGCATCAGAGTCAGCATTCTTTTTCATCATCTATTCAAACATCATTTCGATTCTCCCCATTTCATTATTGGAAGAACTAGGACCTTGGGATGGAAATAGGGGTGGATTGTTCGGTTGTTATTACATCGGGAGCCTTTGAAAGCCTTGCCCCCTATTTCCTTGGTTGTCATTGTTCCAACCACCCTGATTGTTGTTTCCACCCCAGTTGTTGTTGTTGCCACTCCAGTTACCCTGATTGTTCTGATTATTATTCTGGTTGCCCCAATTTGAATTTTGGTTGTTGTTCCCCCAATCACTATTCCCTTGTTATTGTTGATTTCCCCAATTGGCTTGGGTCTCCATTGTTGTTGGTTGGAAGAATTGCCCATTTGGCCCTGATAGTTGTTCATGTATTGCACTTCTTCATTCTGCTCATTACACCGATCATCTTGGAACCCACCACTATCTTGGTTATATTGATCCGAACTCCCTTAGTTCTGTTGACCTCTTTGTCTTCTTTTGTTCACTAACATGTTGACACCCTTCATAGCATTTACTTGTCGTGGAGTTTGAACCTGCTGTAATTGTGCCTTTGCTAGCCGGTTCATTGTGGTTGTCAGTTCTGCTATTGCCTGCCCATGATCATGGAGCTCTTTGTGCAAGTGAATGACTCACCCTGTGGCACATTGGCTCTACTTTGCCAAGCAGAGGACGTGTCAGCCATCTCATCCAATATTGCATTAGCCTCATCATACGGTGTGTTCATGAAATTGCCCCTAGCGGGTTGGTTCACTATGCACTGATTTATTGTTTTAATGCCATGATAGAATGTATGTTGTATCATTGCCTCAGTCATATCATTATTTGGACATTCTTTTACTATGGTCTGGTATCTCTCCCATATCTCATGCAGTGGTTTGTTGGGCTCCTGCTTAAAAGCTAAGATTTCATCCCTCACGGTCACCATATGGGCCGACGAGAAAAATTTTGCAATGAATTTATCCGTCAACTCGTCCCAAGTAGTGATGGAATGGTTGGGAAGCCTTTCAAGCCAGTTCAAAGCTTTCCCTCTAAGTGAAAAAGGGAATAATCTCAACTGAAGTGCATGCTCTGACACATTTGTTTGCTTGCTCCCCCAACAGGTATCCACGAAGCCCTTAAGATGTTTGTAAGCATTCTGATGGGGAGCACTTGTGAAATACCCTTGCTGCTCCAACAAAGTCAGCATCACATTTGTAATTTGGAAATTGCCTGCCCGGATCCGCGGTGGGACAATTGCACTAGCATATCCTTCGTTTGGAAGCACCTGAGGAGCCACTCTTGGAGGTGGAGGTGGAGGGGGAGGGTCTGAAACATTATCATTGGTCTGGAGGCCTCTATTTTGAGCTTGAGGCACTATGGGAACCTCATCATCAATATTGTCATCTACCTCCTCCCCCGGTGGAATATCTCCAAGAGATGAGTTGTTTACCGCCATTTTGTACCTGCGTTGGCGACACACACAAATTAGTAACACAAAAGGAAAGAAAAACAATACAAAAACTATTTACATAGATAGCCAAAATCAATAGATCCCCAGCAACGGAGCCAAAAAGTGATCGGGTCCATCCCTACACCACTACAAAGTGGCAAGAGTGGTCGATGCAGCTTTTACCCGAGAAGGTCAGGATCGAATCCACAGGGATCTAGAATGCTTGGGATTTGGATTCCTATCTAAACTATTAGTGCGTAGTGCTCTTAATTACACTTCCAAGCTTGTTTGTTTGTTTGTTACTTCTAATTTTATGCTAATGAGATGCAAAATTAAACTAAGTATGAATGTTTGTAAGATTTTCTAACTAGTTAAAGAGGCACTAGAGAAGTGACTTTCTTCTAGGTGAATACTTGACGGGTTCTAAAGCCTAAGGCAAAGTTGTTATGTTGGGGATTGTGATATAGCCAATACAGAAACTATTCACTCTATACCTCTCGGTAGCTTGAGCGACTTTGCCCTAATTGACTTTCTCAAGACCAATTAGGTGTCAAAATTGTGCAAGCAATATAGGCTCAAGTTGGGTATTACTATCTCTAGGTTTAACCCTTTAATTGGGGCTATCAATCTCTTGAATACACCCCAATTCCTTGTTGGACTGATTTTCCTAGACTCAAGCTCTCTTTCTCAAGAAGAACCCAAGTCAAAAAGGCACAAATTAGTGCTTGCAACCACTAATTCAATATGAAAAACACAAATCAATCCAAATATCAACCATCCATAAATATTTAAGCCTTAAAACAAAAGACCCATCAAATACTCACACTAGAGTTGAGCCACAACCCTAGATAATGGGTCTAACTACTCATCATAATGGAAGAAATCAGATATTTAGATGAAGAATAACCCATATAATATGATTACAAACTAAGAATTGAAGATTTAGTGTTAAACTAGCTACAAATTACTCAAAATGGACTAAAACCATGGTTCACATGCTCTGCTAACATAATGATAACCTAAAAATCTGAAAAAGAAGTATTTATACAAGGTCGAATTTTCTGGACAAAAATACCCCTAACAGAGGTACCACGGACCGCGGAAAATGCACTGTGGCCGCGGTGAGACTTTTTGTCTTGACTTTTCATTTTCAGAATCTGGCCACCGTGTACTGCATAAAATGCACCGCGGATCGCATAAAATGGACTGCGACTGCGGTGTCTTGAAACTTCAAAAGTCCTAAGCTCTCTGAATCTTCTCTCTGCGGACCGTAACAAATGGTATACGGCTACGGTGAGGCTACTGCAACCGCGAAGAATCTTCCACGGACTGCACTACCTAACACTACCAAGATTGCGCCTCTCTGAATCTCCTCACCGCGGACCGCACTAAATGGACCACAACAGCGGTAGGTCTATTGCAGCTGTAGTGGATTTTATGTTGCAGCAGTGCTTTGACTTGTTCTTGGTACTTGTGCAGGTTTCACTCATTTTTTAGCTAGTTTTGACTTCTTGTCACTTTCTTGACCAAACCCTGCAAACAAGTACAACATGTAAGCCTTTGGGACTATTTGTATACATTTTTAATCCAAACTCAAGTAATGAGTAGGGTGTCTCTCCTATGCTCATTTTTGGCATTGTGCGGTATTCCCATAGCACTTTTGGCATTAATTCTAGCCATAGTCCCTTAGCGTTCTTGAGCTTTTTCTTCATGATGTTCAGTATTGATTTGTTGGAGGACTCCGCTTGCCCATTCCTACAGAATGGTATGGGGTGGAGAGTATTCTTTTTATATGTCACATCTCGAAGAACTCGGCGACCTTTTTCCCGATGAATTAGGGTCCATTGTCACAACTGATCTCTTTGGGAAGGCTGAAGCAGCACACAATATTTTTCCATATGAAGTTGATCATTTCTTGTTCGCATATCTGGGCAAATGCTCCTACTTCTACCCACTTAGAAAAATAGTCAGTTAAAACAAAAAGAAATCGTATGTTACCTCACCCCGCAGGGAGAGGGCCGACGATGTACATCCCCCACATGATAAAAGGCCAAGGCGAGGTGACTGAGTGGAGGTGCTCACTCACTTTGTGGATTATATGGGCATATTTTTGGCATTGTTCGCCTTTCTCACGAAGTCAGCAGCCTCTTTTTTCATGGCGAGCCAGTAATAGCCTGCTCGTATGAGACATCTGACCAGGACCCGATTGTCGAAATGAGCTCTGTAGTGGCCTTCGTGGACTTCTTCTAAAACACGTGGTGTTTGATTTGGTCCTAAAGCATTTTGCTCGGGGGCCGCCATACATCCTTTTGCATAGGTCGTTGTATATGATGTTGTACCTCGCCGCTTACATTCGAAGCTTCTTGGATTCTTTTTATCATCGGGAGCACGCCATCCTACAAGTATGTAAAAATTTGGTTGTGCCAGTCCCAAGTTAGGTTTATAGTTCTTACCTCAATTTGATCGTTCAATGAGTAGAGGAGGGTGACCATGTTTCCTTCTCCGGTTATGCTTTTAGTGGTCGTGACTAGTTTGGCGAGGCTGTCTGCTTCGATATGTTGTGCTCAAAGGATCTGGTCGAGTTGGCATTTATCAAATCCGACAGCAGCTTGCAGATCTTGGCCTGATATTTTTGTAACCTTTGCTCTTTGATCTGGAAAGTCCTTGTGACTTGGTTGGTGATGAGTTGAGAGTCGCAGCGTAGGACGACCCACCTCGCTCCGTGCTTGAGTGCCATCCTTAATCCTGCAATCACGACCTCATACTCGGCCTCATTGTTAGTCATGTATGGGCATCTTATGGACTGACAAATTACTTCGCCTATAGGGACCTCGAGTAGGAGTCCCAGTCCAGACCCCGATGCATTAGAGGTGCCATCGGTGTACAAAATCCATAGATCCTATATTTGAGAGGTGTTGGCAACTTCTCTTTCAACTTCAAGCATTATTTTTGCGCTGAAGTGGGTGATGAAGTCAGTAAGTACTTGCGACTTTATTTCCATTTGCGGTTGATATGTGATATCATGTTCGCTTAATTCTATGGCCCATTTGGCCAATCTGCCTAATAGTTTGGGCTTATGCAAAATACTTCTTACAGGAAAATTCATGACTGCCGAGATGGGGTGGCACTGGAAGTAGGGTCTAAGCTTTCGTGAAGCTAAGACCAAGGCTAGGGCCAATTTTTCGAGATGGGGGTACCTCGTCTCATCGTCGACTAAGGTTTTGCTAATTTAATAGACAGTAGATTGTGTAACTTTATTTTCTCAGACCAGGACTGCACTCACCACCACTTCGGATACGGCCAGGTAGATGATGAGGCATTCTCCAGACTCTGCTTTGGAGAGCAGTGGTGGTGATGATAGGTAAGCCTTTAACTCCTTTAAGGTGTCGATGCACTCGGAGGTCCATTGGAGGCCGTTGTCTTTTTTGAGTACTCCAAAAAACTTGTGGCATCTATCAGATGACCGTGAGATGAATCTTGACAGGGCAGCTATACAGTCGGTCAGTCTCTAAACCTATTTTTTGTTGGTTAAGTTCTCTGGTACCTCCTCTATAGCTTTGATTTGGTCAAGGTTGACCTCGATGCCTCGTTGTGACACTAGGACGCCCAGGAATTCCCCTGAGGTCACATCGAATGCGCACTTTTTAGGATTCAATTTCATTCTGTATCGCCTGGGTATATTAAAGGCTTCTTTCAGTTGATCAATGTAATCCTCTTTCCTTTTGGACTTGACCAACATGTTGTCTATGTAGACCTCTATGGTTTTGCTAACTTGGTCTTTGAACATCTTTGTCACCAACCTTTGATATGCCATCCCATCATTTTTCTGTCTGAAAGGCATCATCCTGTAGCAATACGTTCCTTGGTGGGTGATGAAGGTGGTCTTCTCCTAGTCTTCCTCCTCCATGAGGATCTGGTTATAACCCGAGTATGCATCAAGGAAGCTTAATAGCTCGTTCCCGGCTGTTGCATCAATGAGTTGGTCGATATGAGGCAGCAGGAATGAGTCTTAGGGTATGCTTTATTCAAATATGTGAAGTTTACGCACATCCGCCATTTTCTATTCTTCTTTTTCACCATGACCATGTTGCGACCCATTGGATGTATTTTGATTCTCTGATGAAGCCATTTTCCAGTAGTGTTTTAACCTCTTCGCGGACCGTATCGTTTATTGCAAAATTGAACTTCCGCCTAATTTGCCTTACCGGGGGTAAAATGGATCGACATTCAACTTGTGTGTTGCTATCTCCTTTGGGATACCTGGCATGTCTGCATGGGAAAAGGCAAACAAGTCTGTGTTATTAGTTAAGAAATGTTGGTATTTACCTGGTTCCTGAAGCTTGTGGCCAATGTAAGCTTTCTTTTTGTGGTCGTTATCATCTAATTGGACGGGGTCGAGGTCTTCTATGATCGATCTCGTGGCCTCTATGATTTCGGGGTCTTTGATGATGTCCTTCCTTTCATCATCGCTCGACCTCGACCCTGTTAATTGTTATGCCTCTTTGACTTTGCCCTTCATTTGTTGGGTTTATGTACAATCATGGGTGATGCGATAGCATTCTCGGGAAGTGCGTTGTTCTCCTCGGATGCTGAATACTCCCCATGGGGTGGGAAATTTGATAACTTGGTACAAGCTGGAGGGGATGGATTTCATGGCATGTATCCAAGATTGACCTATTATGGCATTGTACGTCGTGTCCTGATCTATGTTGTGTAATGTGGTTTCCAGAGTGACGCCGTCGGCCAGGACGGGGAGTATGATCTCTCCAGATATTCGTTCAACTGCATTGTTAAAACCGGTTAGTGTGATGAAGCATGGCACTATCGTATCCTCGAGTTTCATCTGTGCAAGTACTCGAGGGTGGATAATGCACGCGCCGCTCCCATCATCCACCATAATACATCTCACATCTGTATTTAATATGCGTAAAGTGATAACCAGAGCGTCATAGTGAGGAAAAACCAAACCGTGGGTATCAGACTTATCAAAGATGATACTTTCTTTGAGTTCGTCTTAACGTTCATGAGTGATTGATTGTTTGATTTTATGGGTGGTGGTGAATTTTATGCTATTGATAGATGCGTCATCGCCCCCTCCAATGATCATTTGAATCATTCGAGTTGGAGAAGGTAGTTTTAGTGGGCCATGGTATTGTTCATGCCCTCGAGCGAAGCCCTTCCTCGGTCGTTCAACAACTCTTTCAAGTATCCTTGATGAAGCATGTTCATGACCTCTTGTTTCAGAGCAATGCAGTCCTTGGTTTTATGACCTCCTTCCTGGTGGAATTCACAGAGAGCATTTCATTTCCTGGTGTTCGGGTCAGACCTCATCTTCTATGGTCACTTCACTTTTGGGCCGAGCTTCTCCAGTGCGTAGACTATTTCTGAGGGTGAAACACAAAAAATGTGAGCAGATAGTAAGGGAGGCATACCTCTCTCACTTCAGTGAGTCCCTGTTCTTGGCCTGGATAGTCCTTTGTCATGACGGGAAGGCGGTATGATGGCGCCTCTGACATATGGTTTATGTCTTTCTCGGTTGGGTCGTGGACCTGCTAGATCCCTTCTGTTGTTGTTTCTCCAATCTTTTTTGGACTCGGCTTGTACTGAGGTCAACCATTGGGTTGGCCCATTTAGATTGTCTTCATTAGCTCGGACTTCGGCGCAATAGGCATTGTGTACTACGTCCCAAGTGGTCGGGGGATATTTCATGAGCCGACTCAGCAACTTTTTGGTCGCCCTTGAGCCGCTTCTGTTCAACTCATTCTGGAAAGCTACTATAGTTATTCCTTCTGATGCATTCAGTAAGGTCATCCTTACACGGTTGAACCGAGCGAAGAAGTCCCTCAGTCCTTCATCGGGTGATTGTTTGATTATAAATATATCATTCACTCTCGCATCTGCCTTCTTAGCTGCGGTATGGATCGTTACGAACTTGTCAGCCATCTCTTCAAATGTTTCAATGAAGCGTGAAGGCAACTGTGAATACCAAGCTAATGCACCCCCAGCGAGGGTTTCGCCAAACTTTTTCAATAAGATGGAGGATACTTGCTCTTTAGCGAGGTCGTTGCCTTTTACTGCTATGACATAGTGAGCCACATGATCCTCAGGG
This sequence comes from Nicotiana tabacum, assembly GCF_000715075.1. NCBI lineage: Eukaryota > Viridiplantae > Streptophyta > Magnoliopsida > Solanales > Solanaceae > Nicotiana > Nicotiana tabacum. The sequence goes on along the minus strand of NC_134089.1, from coordinate 20,590,740 downwards.
TCTGTCGTACCATCGTATATTTTCAGGTATGGCGGCATTTTGAAGGTTTTAGGTATGGCATGAGGTGCGGCTTCATCACTGTATGGCTGCTCAACAAACCGACCGGCGTCTCTTTTTGGTAAGAGTTTGGGGGCATCCGGTATCTTGTCTACCCTTTCTTGATACACTTTTTGTCACGACCCTAAAACGGACTCGGTCGTGATAGCGCTTATCGGGAAACTAGGTCAGCCGACATAAACCCCAAAAACCAACCAAACCATTATAATAAGTCACTTAAAGACATTAATAAGCTAAATTCCCATAGTTTAAGGTAGGATAAAACAGTGCGGAAACAAAACACAGCCCGAGATCGGGGAGTCACCAGTCATGAGCAACTACAACTCGTCTAGAAATATGAAAAGACAATATAGTCTGAATCAAAGCTAATACAAAACGGAATAAAGATAGGAAGAAGAAACACTGGGCTGTGAACGGCAAGCAGCTACCTAGTCAACTCCGAAAGCTTGCTGGAAAGCAAATCAGCACTCGCTAGCATGACTCGAGACTCCTGGATCTGCACACAGGGTGCAGAAAGTAATGTGAGTATGCCAACTCAGTAAGTAATAAAAGTAAAGGCAGTTGAGTAGTAAGAAAACACGTAACCACAGCATGACGCTACAATAAAACAGTATAAGTCTAGAATGATGCAGTAAAGCAATAAAACACGTGAAAACATCTCAGTTCAGAAAAACCTCTTTAAAACATCTTTCAATAGTTTCAAACGAGTGATGAAAATAGTGAGAAAAGGATAGAAATGTAAAACAACCCCTCGGGCAAAACGAGTACCACAACCGCCCCTCGGGATACCTTACAATCACTCGTATCAGACCCTCAGGCAATAACATGAAACAACAACAGCCCCTCGGGTAATATCACATCTTATACTGGGTACTCGCGCTCACTAGGGGTGTGCAGACTCCTGAGGGGCTCCTACATCCTAAGCTCTATAACAAGCCATCTCATGGAATAATCAAACTAGCCCTCAGCCTCATAATCATGAATCAGTACAACATTGTTGCGGCGCGCAGCCCGATCCCATAATATCCTCACAACACAGTCCCTCAGCCTCACTCAGTCACAAATCTCTCAAGCCACTCGGGCAACAATAAAACATGATGCTCAGCCAAAAATATTATTTAAAATATCAAAACGAAGTAAATATGGCTGAGTTATGAAAACAGTAGAATACAGCATGACTGAGTACAAATATGAAGTCAAAACAGTGATAAAATAGTAGTAAAAATCCCCTAAGAGTCCAAAACATTTGGCACGAGGCCCAAATATGGCATTCAGCCCAAAACATGATAATACTTTCCAAAACACAGTGATATCAAATAGTTTTCAATCAAATACACGACTTAACAGTCATACAGGACGGACTAAGTCACAATCCCCAATGGTGCACGACCCCACACCCATCATCTAGCGTGTGCGTCACCTCAAAGTATCACAACGATGTGAAATCCGGGGTTTCGTACCCTCAGGACAACATTTATAATCATTACTTACCTCAATCCGGTCCAAACTCTAGCCCGCGATGCCTTTGCCTCTCGACTCGGCCTCTGGATGCTCCAAATCTAAGAAAAAACAGTACCACACCATCAAAATATGCTAAGGTAACAAAGCCCACTCGAAAATAACCAATTTACATTAAGAATCCCGAAATTGGCCAAACCCGACCCCCGAGCCCACGTCACGAATTCAGATAAAAATCACAAAACTGAAATGCTTACACTCTTACGAGTTCATACATATCAAATACATCGAAATCCTACCACAAATGACCCTTCAAATCCTCAAATCAAAGTCTCCAATTTCAAGCCCTAACTCCCCAAATTTTAGGCTTCAAATCCCACTAATTTCATGTTTAAACAAGTACGAATCAACAAAAGATCGAGTTTTAGATTCAATAATTACCTCAAAGAAGTTCTCTTGAATTCCCTGTTAAATCTCCCTCAAGAAGCTCCAAAACCGAGTCAAAAATGGTGAACTATGGCCAAAAATTTCGAAAATGACTTTTTAAACATTCTGCCCAGTGATTTAAATTCCTTAATCGCGATCGCGGAAAATGCCCCGCGATCGCGAAGCACAAATCTAACTGCCCTCATTTTAACCCTATGTGATCACATAACACTCCAAGCGATCGCGTATCACTGCCTTAGCTACCTTACGCGATCGCGATGGCGGCCTCGCCCACGCGATCGCATAGAACAATCCTACACCCCTCTCACCAGCTCATTCCCTTCTATGCGAATGCGACCCTGGCCACGCGTTCGCAAACAAAAATTCCACATCCTACCGCGATCATGTCCCGACCTCTGCGATCGCATAGAAAATTTTCACCCCCGACAACTGAGCCTACGCGATCGCAAAAACCCATACGCGATCGCGAAGAACAAAAATGCCTGCAACTAAAACCAGAAAATTTGCAACTTTTCAAACATGAACTTGATCCGTTTAACCACTTGAGACTTACCCGAGGCCCTTGGGACCCCAACCAAACATGCCAACATATCCTATGTCATCATTCAAACTTGTTCCAACCTTCGGAACACTCAAAACTACATCAAAACATCAAATCAACCACGGATTCAAGCCTAAGAACTCCAAAAACTTTCGAATTCCGATTTCGATCAAAAAGTCTATCAAACCTCGTCCGAATGACCTGAAATTTTGTGCACACATCAAAAATGACACAACGGACCTACTCCATCTTCCTCAATTCCATTCCTACCCCTATATCAAAATCTCCCCTATCAACCGGAAAACGCCAAAATTCTAATTTCGCCAATTCAAGCCTAAATCTACTCCGGGCCTCCAAAACACATTCCAATCACGCTCCTAAGTCCCAAATCACCTCCCGAAGCTATTTGAATCATAAATACCAAATTCCAAGATTGTTTTCTCACAAGTCAACTTCCGATTGACTTTTCCAACTAAAAGGCCAACTTAAGAGACTAAGTGTCTCATTTCTCTATAAAACATCTCCGAACCCAAACTAACCAACATGATTCCACATAATACAGCTGAACAGACATAAAGAAGTAGAAATGGGAGAAAACGGAGCGGTAGCTCATGAAACAACCGGTCGGGTCGTTACATCCTCCCGCTCTTAAACAAACGTTCATCATCGAACAAGTCAAGAAACATACCTAAAGTCTCAAATAGGTGAGGATATCTGCTCCGTATCTCCCGCTCGATCTCCCAGGTAGTCTCCTCCACGGGCCGACCTCTCCATTGCACTTTCACTGAAGCTATATCCTTTGACCTCTTTCGAACCTGACGCTCCAAAATAGTTACTGCCTCCACATCATAAGTCAAATCATCATCTAACTGAACTGTGATAAAATCCAAAACATGAGACGGGTCGCCAATATACTTCCAGAGCATAGAAACATGAAATACCGGATGCACACTCGATAAGCTGGGTGGCAAATCAAGCTCATAAGCCACCTCCCCGATCCTCTGAAGCACCTCAAAAGGCCCAATAAACCGAGGACACAATTTACCATTCTTCCCAAATCTCATAACACCCTTCATGGGTGAAACCTTCAATAGAACCTTCTTACCAACATGTAGGACACATCAAGAACCTTCCTGTCAGCATAACTCTTTTGTCTCGACTGCGTTGTACGTAGCCGCTCCTGAATCACCTTCACCTTGTCTAAAGCATCATACACCAAGTCTGTACCTAATAGCCTAGCCTCACCCGGCTCAAACCAACCAATTGGAGATCTACAATATCTCCCATACAAAGCCTCATATGGAGCCATCTGAATACTCGACTGATAATTATTGTTATAAGCAAACTCCGCGAGCGGTAGAAACTGATCCCATGACCCACTGAAATCAATGACACAAACGCACAACATGTTCTCCAATATCTGAATAGTCGCTCGAACTGCCCATCCGTCTGAGGGTGAAAAGTTATGCTCAACTCAACCTAAGTACCCAACTCTCTCTGCACGGCCCTCCAAAATTGCGAAGTAAACTGAGTACCTCTAACTAAAATGATGGAAACTGGGACACCATGCAAACGAACAATCTCCCGGATATAGATCTCCACCAACCGCTCTGAAAAATAGGTAGTACACACAGGAATGAAGTGCGCGGACTTGGTCAGCCGATCCACCATCACCCAAATAGCATCAAACTTCTTCAAAGTCCGTGGGAGTCCAACTACAAAATCCATGGTGATCCGCTCCCACTTCCACTTCGGAATATCCATCTGCTGTAGCAAGCCACCCGGTCTCTAATGCTCATATTTTACCTGCTGACAATTGAGAGACCGAGCTAGCACAATGTCATTCTTCATTCTCCTCCACCAATAATGTTGTCTCAAATCCTGATACATCTTCGCGGCAACCGGATGAATGGAATACTGCGAGCTATAGGCCTCTTCTAGAATCATCTCCCGAAGCCCATCCATAATGGGCACACATATCCGGCCCTACATCCTCAACAACCCATCATCACCAATAGTCACATCCCTGGCACCGACGTGCTGAACTCTGTCCTTGAGGAAAAGCAAATGAGGATCATCATACTGGCACTCTCTAATGCGATCAAATAAGGAAGACCAAGAAATCACACAAGCCAATACCCGACTAGGCTCCGAAATATCCAACCTCACAAACCGATTAGCCAAGGCCTGAACATCAACTGCAAGAGGTCTCTCCCCAATAGGAATATACACCAAACTCCCCATACTCACTGCCTTCCTACTCAAGGCATCGGCCACCATATTGGCCTTCCCTGAATGGTTCAAAATAGTAATATCATAGTCCTTTAGTAGCTCCAATCATCTCCGCTGCCTCAAATTGAGATCCTTCTGCTTGAACAAGTGTTGGAGGCTACGATGATCAGTAAACACCTTACAAGACATACCATACAAATAATGTCTCCAAATCTTCAACGCGTGAACAATGGCAGCCAACTCTAGATCATGAACAGGGTAGTTCTTCTCATAGGGCTTCAACCGACGAGAAGCATAAGCAATAAATCTACCCTCCTGCATCAACACACACCCAATACCAACTCTCCAAGCATTACAATACACTGTATATGAACCTGAAGTTGATAGCAAAACTAACACTGGAGTTGTGGTCAAGGCAGTCTTGAGCTTCTAAAAGCTCTCCTCACACTCATCCGACCATCTGACTGGAGCACCCTTTTGAGTCAACTTGATCAAGGGTGATGCGATAGATGAAAATCCCTGAACAAACCGACGGTAATAACCCGTCAATCCAAGAAAGTTGCAAATCTATGTGGCTGAGGACGATCTGGGCCAACACTGAACCACCTTTATCTTCTTCAGATCCACATGAATACCCTCACTGGACACCACGTGCCCCAAGAAAGCCACTGAACTGATCCAAAACTCTCATTTGGAGAACTTTGCATAAAGTTTCTCCTCCCTCAATATCTGCAACACAACTCTCAATTACTCTGCGTACTCCTCCTGACCACGTGAATACACCAGAATAACATCAATGAAAACTATGACAAACGAGTCGAGGAAAGGCTGAAACACGTTGTTCATCGAATGCATGAATGCTACTGGGGCATTGGTCAGCCCAAAAGACATCACCAGGAACTCATAATGACCATATTGGGTCCCGAAAGCTGTCTTAAGAATAACCGAGTCCCTGATCTTCAGCTGGTGATACCCTGAACGAAGATCAATCTTGGAGAACACTCTCACCCCTGAAGCTGGTCAAATAAATCATCGATACGAGGCAACGGATACTTGTTCTTGATTGTTACTTTTTCAACTGCCTGTAATCAATGCACATCCTCATCATTCCATCCTTCTTCTTCACAAATAGAACAGGCGCACCCCAAGGCGACACACTAGGCCGAATGGACCCCTTATCAAGGAGTTCCTGAAGTTGCTCCTTCAACTCCTTTAACTCCGCTGGTGCCATACGATACGGTGGAATAGAATTGGGTTGAGTGCCCAGTACCAGGTCAATACCAAAATCAATATCCCTGTCCGGGGGTATGCTCGGCAGCTTTGCAGGAAACACATCGGGAAAATCCCTCACTACAGGAATAGAATCAATACTAGGAGTCTCTGCACTGACATCACTCACAAAAGCTAAGTATGAAAGACAACCTTTCCCAACCATCTGTTGGGCCTTCAAGAACGAAATCACCCTACTAGGGACAAAATCAGTCGTACCTCACCACTCAATCTGTGGCACACACGGCATAGCCAATGTCATTTTCTTAGCATGATAGTCCAGAATAGCACGACACGGAGATAGCCAATCCATGCCCAATATCACATCAAAATCCACTATACAAAGCAACAATAGGTCCACTCGGGTCTTCAAACCCCCAATAGGCACCACACACAACCGGTACATACGGTCTACAATAATAGTATCGCCCACCGGTGTAGATACACGAATAGATGAAACAAGAGACTCACAGGGTATATCCAAATAACGAGCAAAATATGATGACACATATGAAAAAGTGGAATCGGGATCAAATAACACAAAGGCATCTCTGTGGAACACTGAGACAATACATGTAATCATAGCATCTAAAGCAATAGCATTGGGTCTAGCTGGGAGTGCATAGAAACAGACCTGACCACCACCTGATTGACCTCCCCTTGTGGGGCGACCCCTAGCTGACTGTCCTCCACCCCTAGCTGGCTGGGTGGTGGATGGTGAAGTAACTGGTGTCGAAGTCGATGGCTGACTCCTCTGCTGAGATGAACCCCCAACACGACGAGGACACTACCTCCACATATGACCCAACTCTCCACACTCATAACAACTCCTTGGTGTTGGAGACAGGGACTGAAGGGAACCCCTAGCACCGGGATGACTAGCAGAAGAACCTGGCATAGAAGAGCCCTAAATTGACGGAGCACGGGACAAATTGGGATGTAAGGGCACTAAGGTATGAATGGCCCTGATGAGAACTGTGAGAACCATGACCCGATGATGCCCCACGATACCCTGGGCAGGCTGACTGATCATTCCTGAATGGGCGGCCTCCGCCGTGCTGAAATTGACCTCTCAAAGGGGCACCACCGAAACTACTAGATCCCCGAGGCCTCTTGGCCTCCCTCTCATCTCGCTCCTGGCGACGAACTGACTCAATATCGCGAGCGATATCAACAACCTCCTCAAAAGTATCAACCTAACACCCTCTCCCTAGTCATGAGAATCCGAAGCTGATACGTGAGGCCATCAATGAACCTCCTGATCCTCTCTCTATCTGTGGGAACCAACCAGACAGCATGATGAGCTAACTCCGAAAACCTCATCTCATACTACGTCATAATCAAATCACCCTCTCACAACTACTCGAACTGCCTGTGCAGCTCCTCTCTGCAGGACTATGGCACATACTTCTCCAAAAAGAGAATAGAGAACTACTGCCAGGTAAAAGGCGTCGCACCAACAGGCCTACGCCTCTCATAAGCCTCCCACCCAGTGAAGGAAGCTCCAGAAAACTAAAAAGTAGTGAATGCCACCCCACTGGTCTCCAGCATAGTCGTTGTACGAAGAATCCTCTGACGCTTTTCCAAGAAACCCTGGGCATCCTCACCCTCTGTACCACTAAAATTCGGAGGCTGAAGTCTACCAAACCTCTCTAATATGCGCTACTCGTCCTCTAGCATAACAGGAGCTACATAGTCTTAAGCAGTTGCAACCAGCTGGGCTGGAGGTGCCCCCGGTGTCTGAAGTCCCTGCACGACCTGCTTAGGTGTGCGATCGGTGGAAGTCTGAGTACCTCCCCCAGCCTGAGAAGTAGTTGCGGTTGTAGTAACTGAGACCGCCTGAGCTAGGCCAGTGTACACTGATAGAATCTGGTTCAGGGCCTCCTAAAGGCCTGGAATCACAATAGGCACAGCCGGTTCCTGAGTTGGTGCTGCTGGAGCATCCACAACTCGGACCTGATCATAAACTAGGGCGGCTGGTAGATCTACAGGTATTGCCCTAGCTGTTGTGCGGGCTACACCTCTACCCCTACCACGGCCTCAACCGCATCATCGGCCTCTGGTGGCCCCAACTGGTGGTACTTATGGTCGTCCATCCTGACCGGTAGTACGTGTTCTCACCATCTGTGAGAGGATAGAATAACAAAATTTTAGTACTAGGATCAACAGATTCGCACGACAAGAATTCAAGAATATGAAGTTTTCCTAAAGGTTCTGCAGCCTCCCGAGATAAATACAGACGTCTCTGTACCGATCCGCGAGACTCTACTAAACCTACTCATGACTCGTGAAACCTATGTAACCTAGGCTCTGATACCAACTTGTCAGGACCCTAAAATGGACCCGGTCGTAATGGCACCTATCGTGAAACTAAGCCAGTTGACATAAACCCCAAAACCAACCAAACCATTATAATAAGTCATTTAAAGACATTAATAAGATAAATTCTCATAGTATAAGGTAGGATAAAACAATGAGGAAACAAAACACAGCCCGAGATCGGGGTATCACCAGTCATGAGCAACTACAACACGTCTAGAAATATGAAAAGACAACATAGTCTGAATCAAAGCTAATACAAAACGGAATAAATATAGGAAGGAGAAGCACTGGGGTGCGAATGCCAAGTAGCTACCTAGTCAACTCCAAAAGCTTGCTGGAAGACAAATCATCACTCGCTAGCGTGACCCGAGACTCCTGGATCTGCACATAGGGAGCAGGGAGTAATGTGAGTACGCCAACTCAGTAAGTAATAAAAGTAAATGCAGTTGAGTAGTAAGAAAACATATAAACCTCAGCATAACGCTACAACAAAACAGTATAAGTCCAGAACGATGCAGTAAAGCAGTAAAACACGTGAAAACATCTCAATTCAGAAAACCCTCTTTAAAACATCTTTCAATAGTTTCAAAAGAGTGATGAAAACAGTGAGAAAAGGATAGAACGTAAAACAACCCCTTGGGCAAAACAAGTACCACAACCGCCCCTCGGGCAAAACATCAATAGAACCAGCCCCTCGGACTACCTCATAATCACTCGTATCAGCCCCTCGGGCAATAACATGAAACAACAATAGCCCCTCGGGCAATATCATATCTTATACTGGATACCCGCGCTCAATAGGGGTGTGCAGACTTCAGAGGGGCTCCTACAGCCCAAGCGCTATAACAAGCCATCTTGTGGAATAATCAAACTGGCCCTTGGCCTCATAATCATGAATCAGTACAACACTACTACGGTGCGCAGCCCGATCCCATAATATCCTCACAACACAGGCCCTTGGCCTCACTCAGTCAAAAATCTCTCAAGCCACTCGGACAACAGTAAAACATGATGCTCAGCCCAAAATATCATTTAAAATATCAAAACGGAGTAAATATGGCTGAGTAATGAAAACAGTAAAATACAGCATGACTCAGTACAAATATGAAGTCAAAACAGTGAGAAAATAGTAGTAAAAATCAGCTAAGGGTCCAAAATAGTTGGCACGAGGCCCAAATATGGCATTCAACCCAAAACATGATAATACTTTCCAAAACACAATGATATCAAACAGTTTTCAATCAAATACGCGACTTGACAGTCATACGGGAGGGACTAAGTCACAATCCCCAATGGTACACGACCTCACGCTCGTCATCTAGCATATGTGTCACCTTAAAGTAGCACAACAATGTGAAATCCGTGGTTTCATACCCTCAGGACAATATTTACAATCATTACTTACCTCAATCCGGTCCAAACTCTAGCCCGCGATGCCTTTGCCTCTTGACTCGGCCTCTGGATGCTCCAAATCCAACCAAAAACGGAACCATACCATCAAAATATGCTAAGGGAACAAAGCCCACTCGAAAATAATCAATTTATATCAAGAATCCCGAAATTGGCCAAACTCAACCCCCAGGCCCACGTCTCGGATTCCGATAAAAATCACAAAACTTACACTCTCACGAGTTCATACATATAAAATACATCAAAATTTGACCACAAACGACCTTTCAAATCCTCAAATCAAACTCTCCAATTTCAAGCCTTAACTCCCCAAATTTTAGGCTTTAAATCTCACTAATTTCATGTTTAAACAAGTAAGAATCAACATAGGATCGAGTTTTAGGTTCAATAATCTTACCTCAAAGAAGTTCTCTTGAATTCCCTCTTCAATCTCCTCAAGAAACTCCAAAACCAACTCGAAAATGGTGAACTATAGCCAAAAATCGCGAAAATGGCCTTTTAAAGATTCTGTCCAGCGATTTAAATTCCTTAATCGTGATCGCGGAAAATGTCTCGCGATCGCAAAGCACAAATATGATTGCCCTCATTTTAACCTTACGCTATCGCATAACACTCCACGTGATCGTGAATCACTGCCTTAGCTACCTTACGCGATCGTGGCCTCGCCCACGCGATCGCATAGAACAATCCCACACCCCTCTCACCAGCTCATTCCCTTCTACGCGAACGGGACCCTTACCACGCGTTCGCAAACAACAATTCCACATCCTACCGCGATCGCGCCCCGACCTCTGCGATCACATAGAACAATTTTTACCCCCGCCCAACTGAGCCTACGCGATCGTGAACACCCATACGTGATTGCGAAGAACATAAATGCCTACAACTGAAACCAGAAAAACTGCAACTTTTCAAACATGAACTTGATCCGTTTGACCACCCGAGACTCACCCGAGGCCCTCGGGACCCCAACCAAACATGCCAACATATCCCATATCATCATTCAAACTTGTTCCAACCTTCGAAACACTCAAAACAACATCAAAACATCAAATCAACCACTGATTCAAGCCTAAGAACTCCAAAAACTTCTGAATTCCGATTTCGATCAAAAAGTCTATCAAACCTCATCCGAATGACCGAACATTTTGCACACACGTCACAGATAACACAAAGGACCTACTCCAACTTCCGTAATTCCATTTTGACCCCTACATCAAAATCTCCCCTATCAACCGAAAAATGCCAAAATCCTAATTCGCCAATTCAAGCCTAAATCTACTCCGAACCTCCAAAACACATTCCGATCACGCTACTAAGTCCCAAATCACCTCTCGAAGCTATCTGAATCATAAAAACCAAATTCCACGATCGTTTTCTTACAAGTCATCTTCCATTTGACTTTTCCAACTAAAAGGCCAACTTAAGAGATTAAGTGTCTCATTTCTCTACAAAACCTCTCCAAACCCCAACTAACCAACACGATGCCACATAATACAGCTGAACAGACATAAAAAAAGCAGAAATGGGGATAAATGGAGCGGTAACTCATAAAACGGCCGGTCGGGTCGTTACACTTTCATTTGGTCTCGGAGCATTTTGTTTTCTTTCTCCATTTCTTCCATCTTCCATAAAATGGTTGCCAGGGTGTCGTCACTTCCATTATTAACATTGTGAGTGTTACCTTCTATGGGAGGAGGAGGGTCTTGCTGCTCGACTGTGATTGGTGCAACACATATCCTTGCTTTCTCTTTGATCGCCTTTGAGCGGGTTTGTCAAGGATGTTGGTCAACGTATTCGTCACCCAAGCTTCGAGCAGCTTCTTCACCGTCAGTGGTGCCTCTTCCGTTGTGGACATGGAAGCTCCTTTATTGTGGGATGTGATACTACTGTGAGAAAGGGGTGAGCCACTTCGCCTAGGAGAGGCGTTTAGTGTTACATCCCCACCTTCTGTTTTAGAGACCTCGTTGATGGTGTTTAAGAGGTTGGTGGTGAGATCGGCTACCACCTTCATCCTTTCTTCTCTGTTACCTGCCATGTTAGATTTGTATGCACAAGAAAGTATAAGGTTTTGTGTTTTTTTTTTTGGCTAGTTATAGATCTGGAAGAAAACTAAAACTTTGATTAGAAAATCCTCACAGACGTCGCCAAATTGTTTGACCAAAAAATGAACCTATGGTTCAACTAATTAATTTAATATATAAGAGGTTAATTCTAGTTAAAGATAATAACTTCAGATCTAAAATCAGCCTACGTGGAAGATATAGAACAATGCCGGAAAAGATTTAATGTAACGTATATTTAATGTTTCAAGAGCAATAATGGGATGAGAATAACAAGCATTAAATAACAATAAATGGCATTAAATTTAAATAAGGAGAATGATTCACCCAATATTGAATGAGGTGGATGATTTTCCTTTTTGACAATGATGAATGACAAATAAATATGAGGATATTGGAGGCCTTCTCGGATCTGATGGGAAAAGTATAGAATAATCAACCAAACGAATCTCTTTAGAAAGGTGATGTTTGTATTTATCTAGAGAATCTGCTTTTCAAGGGAGTTTTTATCAGAATCAATAATACATACCTTTAGCCTTATCTCTTTTTTTATTTATATAGGACAATACCCCTAAGCAACCCTAAAAGTACAAGTACAAAGAATATTCAATGGAATATTCTCCTAAAGATCCTATTACAAAACTAGTGGTTACTGTTGCTCTTGACGCTTGACCTCGGTTGTGATCGACTGCTCGGCAATGAATTCCATTAGTCATTGGTCGACCTCGGCCAAATTACTTCTAATAATACCTTTTTTGTGTTGAATATCCTTAGTCAGATTTTGACCCATACATTATGCATGTGAATGATTGATAGGGGGCAATTAAGAGATCAATATCTTTTACTTTGCTAATCTAATTTTGTAAATACATCTATCTTTATTCTGTAACAAGAGTTGTATGAACTTACTCGTTAACTGCTGAACCTTTTAAATTTCGCATTGATCACTATTTTCAATCAATATTGTAACAACGTTCAGCTCGGGGCATAAATTGAAAGGAACTTTATCACTTCTCCCTTGGTTTTAACTAAATTATATCTACCGTTTCCCTTCCCTGGGAAGCTTATGGCAAAAAGTAATATAATAATAATACTAAGTGTTATTACTATTATGTTATGCGAGCTAAAATGTGAAATAATAATACTAAGTGCTGGTAGTATATGGATTAACATAAACAACAATAAAATGCCGTCACACTCTTCATATTTGTTTTCTAAATTGCCTTTTAAAATAATAAACAAGAGATATTTTTAGCGTTATAATCCTTACATTACTGGTTCCTACATTACAGTTCATAACTTGTTGAACTGATAGGCAATACAACTTCGAGAAGAAATGACACCACATAGCCCGCTTTATCATCCCAATAGAAAACATATTCAGTTTTTAAACTATTTAAAGTTCAATTTTTATAATTTTTCAAATTTTAGCTAAGCAAGATTTAAACTGAGCTTGTTACTGCTGCTTAACTTCATACCCGAAATTTTTAATCTGGATTTTTGGACTTGTGATTGCAACTTCAAACCTCCATATGTCTGAAGTAAATCCTGAAGCGAATAAACTTTATAAATTTCGCATTATCTTTTAGAAGGGTCTAAAATGGCTATTTGTGGAGCAAAAAACATGAATAGGCAAAATTTAAGGAATTTTTTTCTGAAACGTAGTGGCAATAGCTATTTTACATACATGGCAACGCACCTGATGCATTTATTTCCTTACTGAAAACGTTCTTAGAATTTTTAAATATTTTTTTTTATATTTTCTCTTGAAACCAATCCCTAACATATTAAAATGGTAATATCTTTTTCTATTTTTTTTTTTATGAAAACTAATTCATTCCATAACAGATTTTCTGCATTCTATACACGGATCTTTTTACTGGAAAAAAGTACATATAACTTTTATACAACATAAACTCTAGCGAAAGTATACATCTATATATTTTGAAAAAATAAAATGCATATATTTTATGAAAGATGTAATGTATATTTGAGGTATATATATACATTATAAATCATGTAATTTTATATCATTATTATACCAGGGAGTACTTTCTTATTAAAAAGATCAAAGGCATATTATTACAATAGTATACATAGTATTTTTCGAAAATATCATTATACTAGTTATATATAATATTATACCTTAATACCATTATATTACATAGTATTTCTCGAAGACTCAAATTGACTATCTCCTACTCAGGAGGCGCGACAGAGGCTTGTGCAAGGACTGCAAGGTGATTCCAGGTGAGATACTTGTGACGCGACATAGGCTCTTGGTGATGGATGTTGGTATTATGGTGAAGAGGAGGAAAATGTCGGGTCGAGGAAGACCGAGAATCAGGTGGGGAGCTTAACTAAGGACAAAGCTCAAGAGTTGGAAGGGCGGTTGTCGGCTATGGGAGCTTGGAGGAGCAGTGGTGACGCGAACTCTATGTGGTCAACGACAGCAAACTGTATAAGAGAGGCTGCAAGAGAGGTGTTAGGGGTCTCAACGGGTGTCTCCGGCAGGCACAAAGAAGAATGGTGGTGGAATGAAGTGGTACAAGGTAAAGTGGAAGCCAAAAATGAGGCGTACCGGGCGTTAGGGGGGAGCATAGGCGAGGGGGAGAGGCGAGCGTGCATGGAAAGGTATAAGGTAGCTAGGAAGGAAGCGAAGATGGCGGTCATGGAGGCTAAGACTGCGGCTTATAGTCGTATGTACGAGAAACTAGGGGAAAAGGAGGGGAGAATAAGTTATTTAGGCTGGCCAAGCTGAGAGAGAGGAAAGCTCGAGATTTAGACCGAGTGAGATGCATCAAGAACGACGATGGGAGAGTATTGATGGAAGATTCCCAGATTAAGAGAAGATGGCAGACTTACTTTCAGAAACTTCTTAATGAAGTAGGGGATCGGGATATTGTGATCGGTGAATTGGAGCATTCCGAGAGTCACGCTGACTCTGGGTACTGCAGGCGCATCAAGGTTGAGGAGGTCGTGGGAGCTATGAGTAAGATGAGTAGGGGCAAAGCGACCGGGCCTGACGAGATTCCGGTAGAATTTTGGAAGTGTGTGGGGAAAACAGGTTTGGAGTGGTTGACTAGGTTGCTGAATGTTATTTTTAAGGGGAAGAGGATGCCAGATGAGTGGAGGTGGAGTACGGTGGTCCCACTGTATAAGAACAAAGGTGATATCCAGAGCTGTAACAATTATAGGGGTATCAAATTACTAAGTCATACTATGAAAGTATGAGAGAGGGTAGTTGAAGCAAGGTTGAGGATGACGGTATCCGTCTCCGACAACCAATTTGGTTTCATGCTGGGTCGTTCTACTACAGAAGCTATACACCTTGTTAGGAGGTTGGTTGAACAGTACAGAGATAAGAAGAAAGACCTGCACATGGTGTTTATTGACCTAGAAAAAGTGTATGACAAGGTTCCTAGAGAAGTTCTCTGGAGAAGCTTGAAGGCAAAAGGCGTGTCGGTTCCCTACATTATGGCGATTAAGGACATGTATGATGGGGCAAAGACTTAGGACAGTGGGAGGCGACTCTGAGGATTTTCCGGTTGTTATGGGGTTACACCAAGGTTCTACGCTCAGTCCGTTCCTATTCGCCCTGGTGATGAATGCGTTAACACATCACATTCAAGGGGATGTGCCATGGTGCATGATATTCGCTGATGACATAGTTCTAATTGATGAGACGCGAACCGGTGTTAACGAGAAGCTGGAGGTTTGGAGACAAGCTCTTGAATCTAAGGGTTTCAAGCTTAGAAGGACAAAGACAGAATACCTGGAGTGTAAGTTCAGCGCTGAGCAGAGGGAAGTGGGCGTGGATGTGAGGCTTGAATCACAGGTCATCCAAAGTAGAGACAGCTTCAAGTACCTTGGGTCGGTTATCCAGGGGGGAGGGGAGATCGACGAGGATGTTACGCACCGTATCGGGGTAGGATGGATGAAGTGGAGGTTAGCATCTGGAGTATTGTGTGACAAAAGAGTGTCACTGACACTCAAAGGTAAGTTCTATAAAGCGGTGGTTAGGTCGGCCATGATGTATGGGGCTGAGTGTTGGCTGGTTAAGAAATCACATATCCAGAAGATGAAGGTAGCAGAAATGAGGATGTTGAGGTGGATGTGCGGGCATAGTAGGATGGATAAGATTAGGAATGATGATATTCGAGAGAAGGTGTGTGTGGCTCCCATTGATGACAAGATGCGGGAAGCAAGGCTCAGGTGGTTCGGACACGTTCAGAGGAGAAGCCCAGATGCTCCGGTAAGGAGGTGTGAACGGCTGGTTGTGGAGGGCTCGAGAAGAGGTAGAGGGCGGCCTAAGAAGTATTGGGGGGAGGTGATTAGGCAGGATATGGCGATGCTCCAGATTTCCGAGGACATGGCACTTGATAGGAATATGTGGAGGTCGAGTATTAAGGTTGTAGGCTAGGAGGTAGCTGAGTATTGTCTTATGTCATAACTTTGGGGGACTAGTTTGGTAAGGATACTATTTTGATTTTGCTTGGTATCATTCCTCTTGATTTCATGTTGTTCTTATTTTTCATATATATATATATAAATGTATTTCTTTCGTATTGTTTCTGTGGTATTACTAATATTGTTTTCTTTTGTCCTTTTATCTTATTGAGCCGAGGGTCTTTCGGAAACAGCCTCTCTACTCCTTCGGGGTAGGGGTAAGGTTTGCGTACACACTACCCTCCCCAAACCCCACTAGTGGGATTACACTGGGTTGTTGTTGTTGTTGTTGTAATGTCTTATACTAAATTTGACAAAAGAAGCAGAATTTAACAGTTTATACCATGTATATTAATACTTTGTATACAAAGAAAACTGCTAAATTTTTTATACTATGTATAGAATACCTCTAAGATATTTACTGAGTATCCAGAGTTTTGGACTATAAAAATGGAGAATAAGAAGATGAATCATGAAATAGGCGAAAAAAGGGGGAAAATCTCCAAGATATTAAAGTTATTTTTTGTTTTTGGGAGAGTGAGAGAAGAAATCAGATTAATAATGTTGATAAAATTACTGAATACTGATAAAGATAGAAACTGATTCCTCATTTTTAATGGGGCTAGTAACATTTGTATGGTAGTTGCACTAAGGGGCGGCTCAACGGCCTTTAACTTCTTTTTTTCAAAAAAAAAAAATAAATAAATAAACTTTCTTTTATATATATATAATTTATTTAAAATTTAATTTTCTAGCTTTTTAAGATGCAAAATTATGAATAATTATTTTATTATAATTTTTTTACTAATTCTTTTTCAATTACTAATTTAGCTAATTCATTCAATTTTTCTTGCGTCATGGTCGATTTTAAGTAAGATTTTATCAATTTTAGTTTTAAAAAGCTTCTTTCAAGTTTCTAATATGTGGTCGAGGGAGGCCAGAAGCAATTGTTACAGGAACTGGTATTATTATTATATAAGCACTCTAAGCATTTGAAAAAGAACCAAGTCTTTTTATTTGATTGAGTATATCGACTAGAGTACTATGATCTCCTCTTTTTGGGATTGTATCAATGATTCAATTTTTTTTCTCCTTAAGTTTTGAATAACTAGATTCATACTTTCTATTTGACATGTTTAAATTTTGATAAATATAAAAGAATAATATATGCATACATATTGAAATATCAAGGAAAACAAATGTTAGATGAAACTCATATAAAAGGTTGGAATTGAAAAACCTGATTCATTAATTTAATGTGAAAAAAATATTTTTGTTTTCACAATAGACTTATCATAGGCTTTAGCTTGATAGACGAAAAATGCAGAACAATAGAATCTCTTGGAGACACAAAGGAAAAATATAACAGTAATAACATTTGGTGAGAACTACGAAACATAAAAAAAAATTAAACATTATGAAAACCAAGAAAGAAAGTGAAAAGATTTACATAATATTTAATGAGAAAAAGACATAATCACTTTGATTCCTTCTATAAATTTTGCATTTACATGTTAGGGGCTCAATTTTAAAGAGCATACCATTTCAGTTTTTAACAAGATAGGTAATAAGAGTAAAAATATTTAATTTTAAAAATAAAAAAAATATAGGGTAAAAAGTGGGCCCCTAAAGTTGGGGGCCTAACGCTTGGGCTTCGGTGACTTTACCCAAAAGACGGCCCTGGACTTGTACTAAATATAGGTTTTGTTTTAAATACAATATATCACGTTCTGGCTGAACTTGTGCTTTAGTACTTATTTGGAAAATCACGTTTAATTCTTTGAATTGCTATAAAAGGTAAATAAAGCTATCATTTTTGAAATAAATCAAAAGTTGTGTTGTTTACATAAATAAGTTTTAAAATAGGCAAAATACCAACTCCATTTATAAGTAGCTTATTACAAAAATTGGTCAATTCATAATATGTATTACTAATACTAGCTAAATAGTTATTTGTTGCCAGAAAAGGTCAATTTTTTGCTTTCTCTTGAGTGGGTGTTATTAGAATAGATTGGGTACATCTTAAGTAGCTTGGATCTCAATTTTGGGATGATTTGGTGGAGTTTTGAGATAGTTTGAATTGAAAATTCGAAGTAGAAGATGAACATGAAAAAAATGATAGGTGTATCACACTATATATCACTTTTGTATCAAATTTGTATCACATGTATATACATGTATACCTGCATGTGAAATACATGCGTGATATATGTTTGATACATGTGTCGCAGAAGAATTTCTTGAACTCGATTTTAACTACGAATTTTGATACCAAATCACGTCCAATCTTCCTCAAATTTTGTATATTGACTCATCTATATATTTTTAATGAATCTCAATCATATCCATTGAAAAAAGTCGTTTATTGCTTAAGTGTTTGGAATTTTATATATATAATTTTTTGTATTTCATCATCTTATTTGCTACCTCATCCATGAAATTTCCTTTCCATCTTGCATCTAATGTTGCTAATCGTCTATACTATATTGAAAGCACGAAGTCCCTTAGCGAAATATCGTTCGTCTTTTTTACCCTTTAAAAATAGATCTCATATTGGACAAAATTGTAATTTAAATTATTTTCCTAATATTTAGGACCATAAAATCAATTAAAATTTTAGTTATTAATTTTTTCTTTTTTGAAATACTTATAGAGTTCTAATATTTAGGACATTAAAATCGATTAAGATTTACCATACATAAATTCTTTTCCTAATTAAAGTATGTAATATATTTATAATTAGTCGTACCAAAATTATAAAAAAACAAATTAGGCTAAACATTAACTACACGTATGTGACGACCCGGCCAGTCGTCTCATGAGTTACCGCTTCGTTTCCCCCCATTTCTGCTTCTTTATGCCTTGTTATCCATGTTTTGTGGTATCGGGTTGATCGGATCGAATCCGGAATGATTTTGGTAAGGTTTGAGATACGTAGTTTCCTTGGAGTAAGTTTAAGTTGGAAAAGTCAACCGGATATTGACTTATGTGGTAGAGGGCTCGGATGTGAGTTCTGGTGGTTCGGTTACCTTCGGGAGGTGATTTGGTACTTAGGAGTGTGATTGGAATGAGTTTTGGAGGTTCAGAGTAGAATCAGGCTTGAATTGGCGAAGTTGATATTTTGGCGATTTTCGGTTGGTAGGCGAGATTCTGATTTAGGGGTCGGAATGAAATTTCGAGAGTTACAGTAGTCCCGTTGGGTCATTTGGGATGTGCATGCAAATTTTCAGGTCATTCGGAAGTGGTTTGGTTGGGTTTTTTATCAAAAGTGGAATTTAGAAGATTTTAGAAAGTTTGGCTTGAATCCGATGTGTTTTGGATGATTTAATGTTGTTTGAGGTGTTTTGGTGATTGGAATAAGTTTGAATAAGGTATTGGGTTATGTTTGTGCTTTTGGTTGAGGTCCCGGGGGCCTCAGGGTGATTTCGGATGGTTAACGGGAAGTTTGGATTGTTGTTGCAGCTGCTGAATTGCTGCTTCTGGTATTTTCGCACCTGCGGATTGGGGACCGCAGGTGCGGCGCCGCATATGCTAGAGAGGGGCCGCAGAAGCGACCAGAGGTATGTTTGACTGGGACCGCAAAAGCGGTTAGGAAAAACCGCATCTGCGATGTCGCAGATGCGGGCGTGGAACCGCAGATGCGGATGGCTGGGAATTTAAGTAATTTTCGCAGAAGCGGAGGAATGGCCGCAAATGCGGTACCGCAGAAGCGGTTAAAGGGTCGCAGATGCGAAAATATCTGGGCAGAAGGTATAAATTGTCCCCTTCATGAATTTTGAGTTATTTCACCATTTTTAACTTCGGCTTAGGAACTTTTTGGACGATTTGAAAGAGGGATTTCAAGGAAACTTCATTGAGGTAAGGGATTTGGACTTAAAACTCATTCCTATGCTATTATTTCACGGATTAAAACTAGAAATTATGGAAATTAAGGGTGAAATTTGGGGAAACTAGGGTTTAGTATTGGAGACCTATGATTGAGGATTTGATGGACCTTTGAGGCCGGATTTCTGAACTTTTGATATGTATGAACTCGTGGGGAGATAAGAAATCTATTAGTGTAAAAATTATTGAATTCCGAGACGTGGTCCCGGGGGTCGGGTTTTGGTAATTTCGGGATTTGTGCCGTTTATTGATTGTTTTCACTTGGGCTTCGTTCCCTTAGCATATTTTGACGTCCTCGTTCTGATTTTGGATAGATTCGACGCGAGTGGAGGCCGATTCGAGGGGCAAAGGCATCGCGAGCTAGAAATTTAGCCGGTTCGAGGTGAGTAATGACTGTAAATGATGTTCTGAGGGTTTGAAACCTCGGATTGTACATTGTAGTATTATATTGAAGTGAGGCACACGCTTGGTGACGAGCGTGGGGTCGTGCACTATTGGGGATTATGACTTGGTCCGTCCCGATTGATATTTTACTGCGTATTTGATTGAAATCTATTTGCTATTATCATTATTTGGGCTGAATGCCAACTATTTGAACCCCTCGGGGATTTTTACTGATATTTCCTCACTGTTTTGACTTTATACTTGAACTCAGTCATGTTATTTTTCATTGTTTTTATACTCAGCCAGTTTACTCCGGTTTATATTTAAATGATGTTTGGGCTAAGAAACACTATTTCACTATTGCCCGAGTGGCTTGTGAGGATTTTTGACTGAGTAAGACCGAGGGCCTATGTTGTGAGGAAACACTGATATTGATTGGAGGCAGAGGGCCTGAGATATGTACGCCACGAGGTGGCTTGATTGATATGAGGCCGAGAGCCTAGTGTTGATGCCACGAGATGGCTTGTTATTGCGCTTGGGCCGTAAGGAGCCCCTCCAGGAGTCTGCACACCCCTAGTGAGCGCGGATACCCATTGTGATGTGAGATTTGAGCCCGAGGGACGGTTTTGTTGATACAGTGTCTGAGGGGCGAACTTCTATTTGTTTACTTTACCTTAACTACCCGTCAATTAACTGTTTACTTGTTGAAAGAGAATTTTACTTAACTTTTCACTGGTTTACTGTTTTTAAATGGTTTTACTACTTCATTATAGAATGTCTTGTGCCTTACGTGTTTCCTTACTTTCAGTCGTTAGTTACATTTGTTACTCACTGAATTGGAGTACTTACTTTACTCCTTGTACCCTGTGTGCAGATTCAGGCGTAGCTGGTTCCGCTCCCGAGTGCTGATCATCTCCAGCTTCAGGCGGACATTCGGAGTTCACGAGGTAGCTGCTTGGCATCCGCAGCCCCGTGCCTCTACTCCTTTATCACTTATACTTCCTTTCAGACATTTGTATTAGTTTATGGATTTAGCAGAAGTGTATTATGACTTATAGATGCTCATGACTAGTGACACCCCAGTTAGGGTTGTGTATGGGTGTTCTTCCGCGTATTTATGTTATCATCTGTTATTTCGGATTTATTATATCATGTATGTCGCACCTCCTCTTTTCGGCCCCGCGAGGGTGCAAAGCAGTTTTCTCCAATTAAATGACAGTCGAAACGGGATTTGTTTGTTTGTTTCAGAGTCGCCACCTGGGAATTTTAAGGCGTTCCAAGTCACCGGTTTTAATCCCGAACCGAGGAGAACATGACTCTATTTGTTATTCTGCGAACCAGAAATCTGAGTAAGGAATTCTGTTAATCCGGGAGAAGGTTTTAGGCATTTTCGAATTCCGTGGTTCTAGCACGGTCGCTTAACCATTTTTATATTTTGGCCTAATTATCTTGATTTGTTAAATACATTTTTATTTGTTGCCCAATTTTATTACCGCTTTTGTTTAGATTGTTTACAATTATGTAAACGAATCACGCGAACGTATATTCGTATTATACTCCCTTTGTAGAGAATCGTGTCACGCATACGTGTACACAGAAAGGTTGATAATATTATTTCTTGTTTACTTTTATTATAAAAAATAGACTTATGTTCGAAATTGTGCTTAAAATTAAGAACGTTCGTCGCTCTTGTATGATTAAATAGTGGACTGCACATCTCGGGTTATATGAAACTAATATTGATATTCTCTGAAGAACCCCCTTTTTTATTAAATGTTCGCTCGAAGTTGCGCGAACGCATAATCCGAATTGCTTTTGGAAATATAATCAGGTTACGCGAACGCATCCCTGAACACGCAAAATATTCTTAATAGTAGTATAGATTTTCCATAAATTGTTTATTACGTCCATGCATTTTTATGTGAAAGTCATGAGAAATCAATATTTTTCTAGTCTCTAAATTCCTCGAAAAGAATTCACAATTTATTAGACGTTGATCGCAAATTATATTTTTTCGCGTATAAATTATATTCCTCCAAGCCATTCTAATTTAAAGAATAAAATAGACAACGTGTGATTAATACTACCATTTTTCTCATAAATACAATATATGTATACTCGAATGCGAATGGCGTATGAAACTAAAAAAATCGACTCATGAAAGGGAGTGATATTTTCGAAGAATTTTCATTATTCTATTTGTAGCGAATGCTATTTTTGCATTCTTAAAATTGTTACACATTATAAATCTAATCTACTTCTACATCGTTTGTTCTTAATCTAATAGGCATGATTATTTTGGTTAATTCTGCTTATGATGATATATGAAATCAAACCAATTTTTATTCTCGGCCTATGCAAGCTATTTATGGTTACTAAATGTACCTTTTGTAAGAATTATTGACATTATTTTTGTACACTATTTTTAAGAAGTGAATTAAAATAGGAAGACCCTTTATTGGTAAGGAAGAGAATTATTCTACAAGTTGATTCGATAAAATGACATTACATATAACGTAGATACACATCTGAACCGTTTCATAATATTCCAACATCGTGACGACTTATATCAATTCACCTTTCACCTATGGTTATACACTTAACCGTTATCCTGCCATATATGAACAACATACAACTGACATCAATCTAAACAAAAATCGGATTTTTTGACAAGATATACTAGTAATGCAATTTCTTGATACTTCCTATTCTATTCTATACTTAGCCAACTATATCATAAGACTTAATTAGTGGTCAACTTTCTACCATGTTCCCTATCTTGACAATTCGAACATAACTACACTTAATGAAACTCTGAAATAGATAACATTATTACAACACTTATACGAACATCAAAAGGGAATGATTAACTAATAGCTATCATGTCAAGCATACTACTATATTAACCAACATGAAACAAAACTGAAGTTTAAACTAATGAACTTAGACGAGTAGAAGACAGAATTATAATTCCAAACTTCATTTATTTGCCATGTTGAAGCTTTTCATGACATGAGTTTACAGATATGTACCTGGAAATGAGGGTAGAAGAGGTGAATTTCAGCAGTAACGGCAGCAACAAAACAACAGGATATACCAATAACTCAGCAGGTTTGATCAGAACCCGTGAAACCAGACGAGCAGTAACAGAATTTTAAGGAAAATTTCAGATTTGAACCAAACAATACCAATAAAACAGACCCATACAGATTCAAGGAAAATATGTTTCTGATTTTCTTTCCTTCTTTTACATCTGTTTCAGATTATGTGTGTGTGTGTGAGTGTTCTCTTTTTTGTTTCTTTTTCTGTTTTCTTCTTCCTTTTCAGATTTCTATTTCTGATTTTTCTGCTTAGTTTTCTTTCTTTTATCTCCCTCTATGTGTACTCTTTCTCCCGTGTGTCTATCTAATTTTCAGATTCCTCTCTCTCTCTCTCTCTATCTGGTTCTCTTCTTTTTTTTCAGATTTCTATTTTTGATTTTTCTCTTGTGTTCTCCCCCTTTTTCTTCTGTATCCCAACTCCCTTTTATATACAGGTCTGCCCCCCTTCTCTTAAGTGCTGCCTGGCCCCTTTAAAATCAGAAAAAATTCCCTCCAATAGCACTAAGGCTGATTTTTAATAAATCAACCACTAAAGGTACCTTTCCCTTATTTTCAGCACTCCCATTACCCTTTGTTTCCCATTATTTCATTAAGTAATAGACATTATCACTCCACTATCAGCACACTACTATTATCACATTACCCTACTGTTTCTATCCCAGAAATACCCCTGAAATCCTACTGTTATTACTGCCCTTAATACAATCAAAATCTGATACAAAACAGATTTTATAATCTGTTCAAGCTTAAATATCAACCTGGTTTCTGATAAAACAGCTATAACCAATTCTGTCAAGTTCTGGACTGAATCTTAACTGAGAATACAACCTTCTAACACAACTGTATCTTAATCAAAACTTGTGCAATTGCATTTAAACCCAACATCACAATAACATCATACTGAACAACAGAACAATTTGAACTGACTTTGAAATAGAACAAAAATCAAACAAATGCAGGAGCATTGTCAGTACTGCCTGAAACCAACTGCTCAGAAATCAATACACAAATGTTTGATAAACTTTCTGACTTATTAAGCAAGAACCAACTAATTGGCAAGAACTAATTAACTGATTACGACAAAAATGATAATAATCAATCAAAGACAGGTAAACAGATTGTTACAATCAGCATTATCAAAAACATGATTTTATAATATAACTAATCGACGTACTTAGTCGAGTTGATTACACACATTGTAAACAATCACATCAAACAGAGACAATGCTATAATTTGATCACATAAACGGATATGAGGCAGAATCACAGAATTTAAATAAACAAATATGAAAATTACACGGGCTACTGAAATAGGCAATAATATACACATAAAATACAAAAAGGAATAGGAAAAATACCTTTGAACCTTCGAATTTATACGGACACAGTGTTAACTTGGATTTGGACCTTTTGAGGCTGAACAGACTTTATTCGAAGTATTCTCAATTGAGAATACCTCGATTAAAGTCTCTTAGACCTCAATCCTTTAATTAATTTGGGTAAATTCCATGACTGGAAATTTTTAGGGTTTCAGATTCTTCGATCTCAAATCCGAACATTTCTAGGTATATTCGAATCAAAACAATGGTGTTCTAGGTACGATGGGGGTCATGTGGATAACTGGTGTGAGTTTGAGGTAGGTTGGGATAGGGTCAGGTTTCACTCGAATCTTCAAATGAAGATTCGAGCAGTTCCAGGAGGATTCGAACCATGCTACTAACAGATTCGTAGTGAGGGTAGTTAGGGGAAGCTGTGGTGTTAATTTGGAGGCCATCGGAGAAAGTTGGATTTTCAGACCAACCTTCAATTGAAGATTCGAGACATTGGGGTCTGATTCGAAGGAAACTAATACCAGATCCGTAAAGAGAGGGTTGTGAGGAGTCGATGGTGTTAAGGTGGTGACCGGCGGCATTGTTGCCGTCGGGTTTCAGGCAATGGGGAATTAGGGCGGCTAGGGTTAGGGGTGTGTTTCGGAGATGATGATGAACAGGAGAGGAGGGGGGTGTTTAGTTAGGGGGGCCGGGGTATGGATGTGGGTTTATATAGGATTGGGGTGGATGGACCAGGGCCGTCGGATTAGCCGAGATCAAAGGCTTGGATTAATTGGTATGAGAGGAACGGTGTCGTTTGAATTAAATTGGGGTATGGGTTGGCCCGGGTACTGGATCGGGTAGGGATTACGGGTAAGGGGTGTGGAATATCAGCCGTTGGATTGATTTAATCCAACGGCCCTTTATGAAATATGACCAAACGTCGTCGTTTGGTTTTGGTTGCATTGGACCGGACATGGGGTGTTTGGATTGGACTGTGGGGAAATTGATTTTGTGTGGGCCTGGATTTCAGTCCAGGTCCAATTTTTACCTATATAACTTATTTTTATTTCCTAATCCTATCCCTAATTATTAAATTCCCAATTTTAATTATAAAAAACAAAATTACCCTTACAAAAAATATTAATTACCTTTTAACAACTATTAACACATAGACAAAACATTAATCACACAACGACATAATTAAATGACCAAAATAAGGTAAATGCGTATTTTTGTGATTTTCTTTTAATTATCTTTTAAATGCATAATTAAATCCTAGATATGCATGCAACATGTACTTTTATTTTATTTTCATTTAATTATAACAAAGCAAACATTTACGGACAAAACACAAACAATTAATAAACGCCACATAAATTCTAAAAATTGCATACTAAGAGAATTTTGTTTTATTTTTGATTTATTTTATAGTATTTTTCGTGAGGCAAAAATCACGTGCTCACAGCTGCCCCTCTTTATGCGGAAACTCGAAGAGTTTGCGTGCAAAGATAAAGTGAGCGGATACGAGCAATTTTTGCCTGTTCGAATACTCTGTGGGAAGCATTTTTTGAAAGATTTGACCGAACCTCTGCTTCAAAGGTTTCCTACATATCCTTGGCTATAAAGGAATCAGGTCAATGTAGTTCGGGAAGTTTTGGGTAGCTGGGACTACCATGGGACTGTGATGTTACTGCTGTTTCGTGCTGCTTTTACTGCTTGCTGACCTCCTTATTACCCCCTGCTTTAAAGGTAAAACAAAAGCTAAACTAGACTATGGTATATTAAAAAAAAAATCTTATCTAGATCCTGCCCTTGCGTTTTCTTGTTGTCTTGATGTCTCGGTGACTCTCGGGCATCTTTTGCTTCTGACTTGTTCCGCATTTCCTTTCATTGTGTCTCGTATTTCCTTTATTTGTTTGGGACTCTTGTTGTTTCTTGCTGGGGATTTGGTTGGACTCCTCTGCTTTATTGACTTTACGTGTGCTCCTTTCTCATATGGGCGGGCTTTTGACTTCAACCCGTAATGTCAAACTACATTGCCATTTTGTTCTTCAGGTGGGCGCCTGATTGCTGATCCTTCAATTGTATTCCCTTATTCTCCAGGTGGGCGCCTGACTGTTGATGCTTTAATTGTATTCTCTTATTCTCCAGATGGACGCCTGATTGCCTTTTCGATTCTTCATCCTTGTTCTCCAGGTGGACGCCTGATTGCCATTTAAATTCTTCATCCTTGTTCTCCAGGTGGACGCCTGATTTCTTCTTCAATTCTTCATCCTCATTCTCCAGGTGGACGCCTGATTTCTTCTTCAATTCTTCATCCTCATTCTCCAGGTGGACGCCTGATTTCTTCTTCAATTCTTCATCCTCATTCTCCAGGTGGACGCCTGATTTCTTCTTCAATTCTTCATCCTCATTCTCCAGGTGGACGCCTGATTTCTTCTTTAATTCTTCATCCTCATTCTCCAGGTGGACGCCTGATTTCTTCTTTAATTCTTCATCCTCATTCTCCAGGTGGACGCCTGATTTCTTCTTCAATTCTTCATCCTCATTCTCCAGGTGGACGCCTGATTTCTTCTTCAATTCTTCATCCTCATTCTCCAGGTGGACGCCTGATTTCTTCTTCAATTCTTCATCCTCATTCTCCAGGTGGACGCCTGATTTCTTCTTTAATTCTTCATCCTCATTCTCCAGGTGGATGCCTGATTTCTTCTTTAATTTTTCATCCTCATTCTCCAGGTGGACGCCTGATTTCTTCTTCAATTCTTCATCCTCATTCTCCAGGTGGACACCTGATTTCTTCTTCAATTCTTCATCCTCATTCTCCAGGTGGACGCCTGATTTCTTCTTTAATTCTTCATCCTCATTCTCCAGGTGGACGCCTGATTTCTTCTTCAATTCTTCATCCTCATTCTCCAGGTGGACGCCTGATTTCTTCTTCAATTCTTCATCCTCATTCTCCAGGTGGACGCCTGATTTCTTCTTTAATTCTTCATCCTCATTCTCCAGGTGGACGCCTGATTTCTTCTTTAATTCTTCATCCTCATTCTCCAGGTGGACGCCTGATTTCTTCTTTAATTCTTCATCCTCATTCTCCAGGTGGACGCCTGATTTCTTCTTTAATTCTTCATCCTCATTCTCCAGGTGGACGCCTGATTTCTTCTTTAATTCTTCATCCTCATTCTCCAGGTGGACGCCTGATTTCTTCTTCAATTCTTCATCCTCATTCTCCAGGTGGACGCCTGATTTCTTCTTCTTTAATTCTTCATCCTCATTCTCCAGGTGGACGCCTGATTTCTTCTTCAATTCTTCATCCTCATTCTCCAGGTGGACGCCTGATTTCTTCTTTAATTCTTCATCCTCATTCTCCAGGTGGACGCCTGATTTCTTCTTCAATTCTTCATCTTCATTCTCCAGGTGGATGCCTGATTTCTTCTTTAATTCTTCATCCTCATTCTCCAGGTGGACGCCTGATTTCTTCTTCAATTCTTCATCCTCATTCTCCAGGTGGATGCCTGATTTCTTCTTCAATTCTTCATCCTCATTCTCCAGGTGGACACCTGATTTCTTCTTCATTGCTCTTCCTATTCTTCAGGTTGATGCCTGACTTCTAACACTTCCATTGCTCTTCCTTATTCTTCAGGTGGATGCCTGACACAAATGTTGTTTTTGCCCCTGTTTTAAATCAAAGAAAACTTTGTTAGTTTAAAGCAGGGTGATTAACTGGGGCATTCTTGCCGACGGCGGGGTTTCTCTTCGTCTTATTTTATTGCCTTGGAATGGTTGAGAAGACTGTTTTGTCCTTGTAATTGATCCTTAACTATAGGATCCCCAACTGTTGTTTTCACTTCAAACCCTTTCAACTGTAATCATATGTCTCTCCTGACATTGCTGAACCACTTTTGATTCCACTTTTCTTACACCCATATCTTATTTTTATCCTATTACCTCCTGCCCATCATGGCCGTATTTTTGTCCTATGCAATCTTGAATCTTGGTAGTATACCTTGACATTCCTTCTTATTTGTTTGGAACAAAACTCATCTCAAAAGCTTTAGAAGAGTAAGATTATTAGTGACGAAAACATGACGATTTTGACAATCTAGAATGAAAAGAAAAATCCCAATTTGGATGACTGTTGGAGAAAGAATAAAGGACTTATCTGATTGGAGTCACTGGCACCAATGATCATGGTATGCATTTTGGATTAATCAACCCAGTCTTTTAATCAATCTCCTTTCAATTGTTTCATTTTGTTTTCCCAAAATTTCCATAACCCAACTTCATTTTTTTTTCATTTTACAGACCTGTTTGACTTGCAATATCTTAAAGAGTTTTCACCGAAAAACCTTCCTCATTTGTTCATTTCTTAATTCCTTTTCGCCTTATGGTGCCTGCGAAGGTTTTCACCAATAAGACTCTCTCATTTTACTTTCTCTCAACTTCCGTCGTCTCATGGTGCCCGTGTGGGTTTTCACCTATAAGACTCTCTCATTTTTACTTTCTTTTCTTGTTTGGACCAGAGTGTTATGAACCATCTTCATTTGCTCGACTCGGCATTTTTCTAAGATTTATCGAAAGGTCTTTTTGGTATGTGGTTGGAATCAAAAGTTAAACAATTTTGATATGGGTTTAAAATTACAACTCTTGGAATCTTTTTTTATTACCAATACAATTCCTGCCCCAGTTTCTTGATTGGGGTCTCTTGATGTTTCTTTTTGTGCACATTATGCATATCGTGCACCCTATGACCGAGCCGAGGCGCCTACGTATCCTTCTTGAGGAATCAGGTCAAATGTAGTTCACTCCAATAATAGTGATTTTCTATTTTTTATTATTATTATTATTATTATTATTATTTTATTTTTTATTTTTTTTTATTCCAAGAGAGGGTAAGAAAAAAAAACGAATGTGGCTCAAAGGGGAAGCAAAGGGTTTAGTGTTTGGATAGCAGAATAAATTGCCTTTGTCATTCCAATCTTCGAAATAATGCCGAATACAAACATTTAGTAATTATACCAAAGAAAAAAATCATGCATAATATCTCTTTACCGCGTCAGAATTGATAGCCATGTCTATGCATTTTCCTTCAATATCTGTTAAACATAGTACACCATTCGACAATACTCTGGTCACAATGAATGGTCCTTGCCAATTCGGGGCAAATTTGCCCTTTGCTTCAACCTGATGTGGAAGAATACGTTTCAGCACATGTTGACCCACTTCAAACTTTCGGGGACGCACCTTTTTGTTGTATGCTCTTTCTATTCTTCTTTGATATAATTGGTCGTGACATACTGCTGCCAATCGTTTTTCATCAATCAAGTTTAACTGTTCCAGACGGGTTTTGACCCATTCATCATCATCAATCCTAGCTTCGGCGATGATCCGAAGGGAAGGAATTTCAACTTCTGCAGGAATTACTGCCTTAGTGCCATATACCAACAAATAAGGAGTTGCTCCTACTGAAGTGCGAACAGTAGTGCGATATCCCAATAAAGCAAATGGTAGTTTTTCGTGCCATTGTCTTGAACCTTCTACCATTTTCCGAAGTATCTTCTTTATGTTTTTGTTGGCTGCCTCGACTGCTCCATTCGCCTTGGGCCGATATGGGGTAGAGTTGCGATGTATAATCTTAAACTGTTGACATACTTCCCTCATTAAGTTACTGTTAAGATTAGCACCGTTATCTGTGATGATCACCTTTGGGATTCCGAATCGACATATGATATTTGAGTGAACAAAATCGACCACAGCTTTCTTGGTCACTGATTTGAATGTTTTGGCCTCAACCCATTTGGTAAAATAATCAATGGCTACCAGAATGAACCTGTGCCCATTGGATGCTGCCGGCTCAATTGGTCCAATCACATCCATGCCCCAAGCGACGAAGGGCCATGGTGCCGACATTGTGTGCAACTCGGATGGTGGAGAATGAATTAAATCCCCGTGTATCTGGCATTGATGACACTTGCGCACAAAACTGATACAATCTCGCTCCATGGTAAGCCAATAGTAACCAGCTCGGAGAATTTTCTTTGCCAATACATATCCACTCATGTGGGGTCCGCAAACTCCCGAATGTACTTCAGACATGACAGTCGTAGCTTTTCTGGCGTCTATGCATCTTAATAATCCAAGGTCTGGCGTTCTTTTATACAAAACTCCTCCGCTTAAGAAGAAACCATTTGCCAATCACCTAATGGTTCTCTTTTGATCCCCTGTGGCTTGTGCTGGATATATCCCCATTCTGATATACTCCTTAATGTCGTGGAACCATGGTTCACCGTCAAATTCCTCTTCAACCATATTGCAGTAAGTGTGTTGATCGTGGACTTGAATATGCAGTGGATCCACATAAGCTTTGTCCGGATGGTGCAACATTGATGCTAGGGTAGCCAATGCATCGGCAACCTCATTATGGATCCTTGGAATATGTCGGAACTCCACTGATTGAAACCGCTGACAAAGATCATGTAGACATTGTCGGTATGGTATGAGCTTCAAGTCTCGGATTTCCCATTCTCCTTGAATTTGATGTACCAGAAGATCCGAATCTCCCATGACTAAGATTTCCTGGATACCCATGTCTGCGGCTAGCCTTAACCCCAAAATACAAGCTTCATATTCAGCCATATTATTGGTGCAATAAAATCGAAGTTGAGCCGTAACAGGATAGTGATGCCCGGTCTTAGAAATAATTACAACTCCTATCCCGACTCCTTTCATGTTAGCGGCCCCATCAAAGAAAAGTTTCCAGCCAGGTTTTTCAATTTGTTCCATCTCATCGATATGCATTATTTCTTCATCGGGAAAATAGGTTTTCAATGGCTCGTACTCCTCGTTGACCGGGTTTTCAGCTAAATGATCGGCCAACGCTTGGGCTTTCATTGCAGTCCGAGTCACATAGATGATGTCAAATTCTGTGAGCAATATCTGCCACTTTGCAAGTCTCCCTGTCGGCATAGGCTTTTGAAAAATATATTTCAACGGATCCAGACGCAAAATGAGGTAAGTAGTGTAGGACGACAAATAGTGTTTCAACTTCTGAGCTACCCACGTTAGGGCGCAACATGTCTTTTCCAGATGAGTATACTTAACCTCATAAGCTGTGAATTTCTTTCTAAGGTAGTAGATGGCATGTTCTTTTCTGCCGGTGAGGTCATGTTTCCCCAATACACAACCAAATGAATTTTCCAAGACCGTCAAGTAAAGAATCAAAGGTCTTCCTAGCTCTGGCGGGACCAGCACGAGTGGGTTTGACAAGTATCCTTTTATCTTATCAAATGCTTCTTGACACTCATCAGTCCATTTAACCGTAGCATCTTTTTTCAACAATTTGAAAATGGGCTCACAGGTTGTCGTGAGCTGAGCAATAAACCTGCTGATGTAATTCAACCTCCCCAACAAACTCATTACTTCAGTTTTGTTCCTTGGATGTGGAAATTCTTGGATGGCTTTGATTTTTGATGGGTCTAGCTCGATGCCTCACCGACTGACTATGAATCCCAGCAACTTTCCAGATGGAACTCCAAATGCGCATTTGGCAGGGTTAAGCTTGAGGTTGTACCTGCGAAGTCTTAAGAAGAATTTCCTCAAATCCCCAACGTGGTCGGTCTGATGCTTTGATTTTATGATCACATCGTCCACGTATACCTCAATCTCCTTGTGTATCATATCATGAAACACCGTAGTCATTGCTCTCATGTAAGTTGTCCCGGCGTTCTTCAAACCGAATGGCATTACCCGGTAGCAATAAGTTCCCCATGGTGTGATGAATGCCGTCTTTTCTGCATCTTCTTCGTCCATTAGAATTTGATGATACCCGGCATAACAATCCACGAAAGATCCTATCTCATGCTTGGCACAATTATCGATCAAAATATGGATATTGGGTAATGGGAAATTATCCTTCGGACTTGCTTTGTTGAGATTGCGGTAGTCGACGCATACTCTAATTTTGCCGTCTTTCTTTGGTACAGGAACGATATTAGCTAACCAAACAGGATATCGAGTGACTCGAATGACCTTTGTTTCCAACTGTTTGGTGATTTCTTATTTAATTCTCACACTCATATCAGGCTTGAATTTTCTCAATCTTTGCTTGACAGGAGGCACCATTGGATCGGTGGGCAATTTGTGAACGACTAAATCAGTGCTCAAGCCCGGCATGTCGTCATATGACCATGCAAAAACATCTTTGAATTCTATGAGTGCTTTAATTAACTCTTCTCGGATCCTTGGTTCGAGATGGACACTTATTTTAGTTTCCCGAATATTATTCGTGTCCCCTATGTTGATGTCTTCGGTATCACTCAGGTTAGGTTTGGTTTTTTCCTCAAAGTGAATTAACTCTTTACTAATCTCTTCAAAAGCCTCATCCTCATCATATTCTGATTCATAATCACAATATATTTCTTGAATTATTATTTCGGAACCAGATTGATTTTTAAGACTGGGCTGAGGATTCCTCATGCATGCCATATCACTAGAGCCAGCGTAAAAAGAACTGTACAGAAAAAGAAGAAAAAGAAAAGAAAACTATCAGGAACGATAATGAAAAAGGAAACTGTATTTTATTGGATGATGAAAGATAACAAGGTTTTCACACTTCAAACAAACTGTAAGATAAGCATTTGGATTACAACCCTGAGGTAACCCAAACAAACTGAAGGAAAATCAAAAATAAACTACCAAGACTCCTTTCGAATGGGGAGAGGAGTGGCTTTCCAATTATTAAGCTTGGTTTCTGGCCCAACGAATTGAACTTCTGCGTTGCTACAACCTTCCCCGCTTTCCACCATATTCACATCGTCAAACAATTTCTCGAATCTTTCAATTAATTCCTCCTCATGATTGACCAGGGATTTAGGAATTGTTGTTATCGGGCGATTTTTAGCACCGATCTTGATAAAAGACTTTGATAAATGTGGGACTGGTTTTGGAAGCACCCATGCCTTTTGTTTCAGCTTTCTGGCCTTTCTCACGTCTGTGACAGTGGGTATGAATCCCAAACCAAATGTTCCCCAGTTCTCGGGGAGAGATACTGGTTGTATAATTCCTTGCAAAGATGAGCCCAGACCTTTGCCGGGTATAAAACCATTTTTTAACATTTCATAGGCTACCATGACTGATGCAGAGGTTATCTTTGGATTCGGAGGTACTTCCCTTCTGGAATTTTCTCTACCGACACTGTGTCGGACACTTGGTATACCCATGGTCCCTGGTCATTTTCTATTCCCTCGACCGGTACAATGGCACTGCTGTGAGCATTTAAACTTTCTTCCCCGTGCACAACTATTTCTTGATGACCCCATTCAAACTTGACCGCCTGGTGTAGTGTTGACGGTACTGCTTTAGCAGCATGGATCCATGGTCGACCCAATAATAAATTATAAGAAACAGTTATGTCCAGTACTTGAAACTCCATCGTGAATTTAACTGGCCCTATTTTCAGTTCCAGCACTATGTCGCCAAATGAATCTCTGCTTCCACCGTCAAACCCCCGTATGCAAATACTATTCTTCTGGATCCTCTCCTCTTTGATTTTCAATTTGCTTAAAGTGGAGAGAGGGCAGATGTTTGCACTTGACCCGTTGTCAACCAATACCCGGGTTACTATGGAGTTTTCACATTTCACAGTGAGGTAAAGAGCTCTGTTGTGCTCAGTACCTTCCATAGGCAATTCATCATCAGAAAATGTAATTCTGTTTGCCTCAAAGATTTTGTTGGCTATTCTTCCCAAATGATTTACAGAGATTTTATCAGGAACGTGAGCCTCATTTAGGATTTTCATCAAAGCTAGACGGTGCTCCTCTGAATGGATCAGTAATGACAATAATGAAATTTGAGCGGGCGTCTTTTTCAGTTGATCCACAACAGAATAGTCATGGAGCTTCATTTTTCTTAAAAACTCTTCCGCTTCTTCTTCCGTCACAGCTCTCTTTATTGATGTTGGATTATTTTTAGTTTTTTTTAACTATTCGGGAGTAAAACATCTTCCCGAACGAGTCAAGCCTTGCACCTCACAGACTTCTTCCTTGACTTCTTTTCCCTTGTACATTATTGTCACCCGTTCATAGTTCCATGGAATGGCCTTGTTGTTGATCACCGGTAACTGGGTTACAGGTTTGATAATAACCCGATCTATATGGGCTCCTTCTACGACTACAATGGGTTTGCTGGCGACCCCTGGTACTATCACTTTCGACCTTTCTTGCTTTGTGGCAACTTTGCTCGAAGACCCCTTCTTGACTACCACAGATGGTTCATCACCATTTCTGTTCTGCTTAGGTACCGACTTCTCCTCTGTTAACTGCTTATCTGGCTTGGCTTCATGAGACCTGATCATCATGACGATTTGTGAAGGCTTCTTTGTCTCCCCATAAGCCTGTACTATTTCTATCATATTGGCCTCCTAATGGGCTGGCATTGGATTTTTGTTGATATTGGGAGCTTCGGGGGTTTGAACTTCAATTTCGTTAGTATCAATCAGCTCCTGTATTGCATTCTTCAAATGCCAGCATTTTTCTGTATCATGGCCTGGTGTACCGGAATAATATTCACAGCTTATGGTGTAGTCCAGATTCTTTGGAGGAGGATTGGCCAGCTTGGATTGTATTGGTCTTAGCATATCCAGCTGTCTCAGCCTGTGAAACAGACTAGTGTAGGACTCTCCCAGTGGAGTGTAGGTTTTCTTTTTCTGCCCCCTTTCACCCCTGAATACTGGACTAGGTCTGAAACCTGGTCCGGAGTGGGCTCGCGGATGATGGTAGGTACTTGGTATGACATAACCACGCCAATTAGCGTGAGCAGGTGGCTGATTGTATGCTAGCGCATGGTTGATGGAAAAATGAGGTTCCGAAGGGTGATAGTAGTGTTGAGGTGAATTGTGGTGGTAAGTTGATTGGTGAGGTCGATGTTGATTATAGTAAGGAGGTGAACCTCTGGATCCCGACCAAGTTCCTGAATCAACTACCGCTGTTTCCTCCCTTTTCTTTCTTCCGATTCCTCCTACCCCGCCTTGAATAGCTTGAGTAGTCGCCTTAATAGCCGAATAGCTCATGATTTTATTTGTCTTGAGGCCTTCTTCCACCATACCTCCCATCTTCACTACTTCGTTGAAGGATTTTCCTAACGCCGAAACCAAATGGGCATAGTAAGTTGGCTCCAAGGCTTGTAGGAAGTAGTCCACCATTTCACTTTCCTTCATAGGAGGATCCACCCTTGCTGCTTGTTCTCTCCACCGGAAGCCATACTCTCTAAAACTTTCATTGTGTTTTTTCTCAAATTTTGTCAAAGATAGTCGATCTGGGATGATTTCCAGATTGTATTGGAAGTGGTATGCAAATGCATGTGGCAGGTCATCCCAGGTGTACCATCTCCCATGATCCTGGCGTGTATACCACTCCAAAGTTGATCCGCTTAAACTTTGACTGAAATAAGCCATCAATAATTCGTCCTTTCCTCCAGCTCCTCGCATCTTGCTGCAGAAACCCCTTAAGTGAGCTACTGGATCGCCATGACCATTGTATTGGTCAAATTTGGGCATCTTGAAGCCAACTGGTAATTGTATATTTGGGAACAAGCACAAATCCTTGTAAGCTACACTAACTTGCCCACCTAACCCTCGCATGTCTCGGAACGATTGTTCTAGGCTTTTGACCTTCCTGAACATCTCTTCTTGTTCAGCATTTTTGGCTGGCTTGTCAATTTCAGTTGGGAGGTCAAAACGAGGAATAGTTGAATGGATTTCGAAGGTTTTGAGGGTGGGCTCCGGGGGGTAGTATTGGTTATCCTGGGCCTGGAATGTAGGCTCACTAGGAGATTTGTGGAGTGTAGCTGTGGGAGGTGCCACAAAGATAGGAGTTATAGGTGGAGGAAAGTATGGAACTGGTTTAGGAGGGGGAGACTGCGGTATCTGAGAGGTGGTGCCTCGGTAGTGTTGGTAGATGGGGAAATTTGGGGGTAATTCAGTGGTAAGATTATCCTGAGTTTGGGCCATTGATGGAGCAGGGTTAGTTGGGTAAGATGGGGATGAATGCCCTGTAGACCAGGCCCGATACATCTCAGCCATTTGCTGCTTGAGTTTAAACATCTCTTCTTTCATTTTACCGACACCCATCTCCTCTATCTCAATACCTGTATCGACATATGGGATAGACATACTTTCGGGTATTGGTCCTTTTGATCTCGTGTGATAATGATAATATTCCAGTATACTCTTTAGAGAAACTAACTGCTTGAATTCTGGAAATGAGCAAACTTGTTAGTTTTGAGAGTTTAACACATTTACACGTTGAGATGCAATGCTCCTAGACAAATAACCCATTTCTATTATGCATTTGCTCGGCTGCTTGTGTCATCCCAGCTTTTCTTGGTTTTTTTTTTATTGTTACTCATTCTCATTTTATTTTCTTATATTATTTTTTTTTATGGTGGTCGAATCTTATAGAGATTGCCTACGTATCATGCCCCCGCATGAATCAGACCTTGCGTAGTTCGGACGTAAGGCAAACACTTTTATTTATTCTTAAAAATAATACAAAGATGGAGCAGACATTACATTTGTAAAACATTATAAGAAAATGGTTTGAAAACACACACACCCAAATCAAAATAAAAGACACAACTCTAAACATCTCTAAACATGCTCCACTTTCCACTTTTTTTGTTATTCATTGGATCATCTGCTCAATGTGGGGCTTGACCTGGATGACCTCCCAGCGTACGATACATTCTTTCTAACTCCGTTTCCAGATGACGGGCAAAAATAGGTGCATGCTCTATAAACCTTTCATAATCCATCCCTTGGCAGTTCACATAACTTTGAGAAGTGTAAACTGCTAAATCATGGATTTTTGCCCTGAAGTCTTGGAGACGTTGGTCTTGGTTTTGCAGTTGCTGTTGGCGAGTTGTGGCTATATCTCTAATACGGTCTTCACAATCTAAAGCTGACTCAAGTTGGGCTTCTGAATGTATCCAACGGTCTTTCTCCTTCCTAAATTGTGCCCTGTCTTCTTCGGATTGCCTTACTTGGCATTCCTTATTAGATCTGGCCTCTTCGTTTAATTGTTGGATTCTTTCTTTAGCTTTGCTCAACGCCTTTTCAGTTTTTGCAAAAATGGAATCATAATCTTGCATTTTTTCAAAAAGATTGGCGATGATTTTTTGATCCTTCCAACTCCTCATTGGTGTTTCAGAAGCTTTTTTCATTTTTTGAAATTGAGCGTGAAGATTTTCATTCTCACAAGCTAGACTCTTCTTCTCGCCTTCGGCTTCTTGTGCTTGCAAATCTTTCTCCAGATTGAGGCTCCTCAGATTTTCCTTTAGGGCATGGATAGTTGCTTTGTACCCTTTTTCCTTTTCTCCCCAAATCAACCGCTCTTGGATTTTATCATTAAAGGTTTGAACATGGGGTCTTTTTGTTGGCCTTCTTAGCTCGGGTTCTGGTACATCATCCACGCGGGACCGTTTCTCAAACCACCTTGCATATCCTGGATTTATCTCGCCCTTTGTAGTGTCTGGGACTTGAGTATCACTTTTCAAGTATCGACATCCATTCCACATCTGCTGAATTAGAGCCTAGGGAAGAGTGGCTTCAGGGTGTAACTCGATTACTTGCATACTCAAATCTTCATCATCAGGAACTACTTGGTATCTCCCTAGTTGTCTTAGAACTCTTAGTGGCGTATATGGCTGGATGCTTCTCAATCCCAATAGTAGCAAATAACTATTCGAGGTTGACATGTGTATCACTTCCCTCACCGGGAGCCATCCAAAAGTCCACTCAATTTGTCTTGCCGTTAATGATCTTAGATGAAATACCCAGGCTTCGACCCCTTCTGGAGACATATAATCTTTTACTCTTTCTTCATAACTCTTGATGAAATTATCATGGCTTGGACCATACTGTATGAACTTGGGGTGATGTTGGAGATGTTCAATCATTCACATTTGCAACAAAATTTTGCACCCTTCGAAGATCTTTGCCCCTGATTTACATAAGGTCAACGCCCGATAAATGTCTGAGAGAATGATCGGGACAAGGGTGTGATTTTCCTTGGTAGTGAGGACCTGTACAACTTTCACTGTGCGAATATCAATTGTTTGTTCTTTGGTTGGAAAGACCATGATTCCTAGAAAAGCCACCATGAATGCGAAGCGACGGTGAATTTGCCAAGTGTCTTTGTTCTGTTTGTTAGTAAGGCCCTTTTCATGAATTTCAAACTCATCCGGCTTTCTGAATTTCAATATAGGAAGTTGAAAGAACAACATCCGTTGACAATATTGCTTTTTCTGATTTGATTACTGATGTTTAGAAGACCGAAGAATCGATGCACTGAGGGAGCCTTTGTGAATATCAGATTTTGATTTCTTAGATCTCTGTCAAAACCAACATATCCAGCTATCTCTTCTAATGTAGGGGTAAGCTCGAAATCAGAGAAACGAAAGACATTGTGAACAGGGTCCCAAAAAGTTACTAACACCGCAATCAGATCATCCCGTGGTTTAACTTTCATAATATCTGTGAGATTTCCCAAATGCTTAATGACCCATTTTTGACCATCTTCGCCTAACTCATACCACCACATCTGAAGCCGAAATAGAAACTCGTCTGCATTTGAGGACAGTGGGTTTTGTGTGGTGCTCATTTTGTATCTGAACTTAATTTTAACGAAATCAAGACTCATTTTGAAAACAGACACTAAAAAAAATCAATTTATCTATTTATTTAGCACTTCTTATTTTTTTTTCAAAACTTAAAACTATATATATATTTTTTTAAAAAAAAAAACATTTTATTTCTCGGCTCTTGCAATGATTTTTTTTTTCAATTAAGCTGGTCAACAAGCAAATCCGAGGCAAATGAATGCACAAGTAGCAAGTAAGATGCATTAGAATGGTCTTTTCATTTCGGGTTCACCTGTCCTAGACAGACCCAACCACTGTGTTGAATCTCCAAGGCCAAATGTACATGATGCAAATAGACGTTCCTACTAGGGATCCGGTACATGGCTGAGTTATTCTAAGTGAAAAACCTGAGGCAGATTGTTCTAAACTCGGCTTACCCAAACGGACAATTTGAGCCGAAGTGAGGGCAACGTACCGGGAGCACGAAAGTCTACCCGGCCTAGTTACTTGTCCCAACTTCGTCTTATTTGGTATGACTTTAACAGAAAGGTGGGCCACGCGCACGTGTGCACCATAAATTCAGAAGACTCAGAAAGAAGGGGGTTTCGTAGCAGTTGTATATATTCACAATTCAAATAATATTAAAGCGGTAAAAAGCAACATTTAGCATATTAAGCATAAACATGTGAAAATCATATAATAAATAAAGCCAACTATAATAGTTATTTTAAGCTCGAATTCTTAAACTCTGAACCAGTGGTTCTGGGTTCGATCCCCAGCAGAGTCGCCAGAGCTGTCGCACCTCCTCTTTCCGGCCCCGCGAGGGTGCAAAGGAGTTTTCTCCAATTAAAGGACAGTCGAAACGGGATTTGTTTGTTTGTTTCAGAGTCGCCACCTGGGAATTTTAAGGCGTCCCAAGTCACCGGTTTTAATCCCGAACCGAGGAGAACATGACTCTATTTGTTATTCTGCGAACCAGAAATCTGAGTAAGGAATTCTGTTAATCCGGGAGAAGGTGTTAGGAATTCCCGAATTCCGTGGTTCTAGCACGGTCGCTTAACCATTTTTATATTTTGGCCTAATTATCTTGATTTGTTAAATACATTTTTATTTGTTGCCCAATTTTATTACCGCTTTTGTTTAGATTGTTTACAGTTATGTAAACGAATCACGCGAACGTATATTCGTATTATACTCCCTTTGTAGAGAATCGTGCCACGCATACGTGTACACAGAAAGGTTGATAATATTATTTCTTGTTTATTTTTATTATAAAAAATAGACTTATGTTCGAAATTGTGCTTAAAATTAAGAACGTTTGTTGCTCTTGTATGATTAAATAGTGGACTGCACATCTCGGGTTATATGAAATTAATATTGATATTCTCCGAAGAATCCCCTTTTTTATTAAATGTTCGCTCGAAGTTGCGCGAACGCATAATCCGAATTGCTTTTGGAAATATAATCAGGTTACGCGAACGCATCCCTGAACACGCAAAATATTCTTAATAGTAGTATAGATTTTCCATAAATTGGTTATTACGTCCATGTATTTTTATGTGAAAGTCATGAGAAATCAATATTTTTCTAGTCTCTAAATTCCTCGAAAAGAATTCACAATTTATTAGACGTTGATCGCAAATTATATTTTTTCGCGTATAAATTATATTCCTCCAAGTCATTCTAATTTAAAGAATAAAATAGACAACGTGTGATTAATACTACCATTTTTCTCATAAATACAATATATGTATACTCGAATGCGAATGGCGTATGAAACTAAAAAAATCGACTCATGAAAGGGAGTGATATTTTCGAAGAATTTTCATTATTCTATTTGTAGCGAATGCTATTTTTGCATTCTTAAAATTGTTACACATTATAAATCTAATCTACTTCTACATCGTTTGTTCTTAATCTAATAGGCATGATTATTTTGGTTAATTCTGCTTATGATGATATATGAAATCAAATCAATTTTTATTCTCGGCCTATGCAAGCTATTTATGGTTACTAAATGTACCTTTTGTAAGAATTATTGACATTATTTTTGTACACTATTTTTAAGAAGTGAATTAAAATAGGAAGACCCTTTATTGGTAAGGAAGAGAATTATTCTACAAGTTGATTCGATAAAATGACATTACATATAACGTAGTTACACATCTGAACCATTTCATAATATTCCAACATCGTGACGACTTATATCAATTCACCTTTCACCTATGGTTATACACTTAACCGTTATCCTGCCATATATGAACAACATACAACTGACATCAATCTAAACAAAAATCGGATTTTTTGACAAGATATACTAGTAATGCAATTTCTTGATACTTCCTATTCTATTCTATACTTAGCCAACAATATCATAAGACTTAATTAGTGGCCAACTTTCTACCATGTTCCCTATCTTGACAATTCGAACATAACTACACTTAATGAAACTCTGAAATAGATAACATTATTACAACACTTATACGAACTTCAAAAGGGAATGATTAACTAATAGCTATCATGTCAAGCATACTACTATATTAACCAACATGAAACAAAACTGAAATTTAAACTAATGAACTTAGACGAGTAGAAGACAGAATTATAATTCCAAACTTCATTTATTTGCCATGTTGAAGCTTTTCATGACATGAGTTTACAGATATGTACCTGGAAATGAGGGTAGAAGAGGTGAATTTCAGCAGTAACGGCAGCAACAAAACAACAGGATATACCAATAACTTAGCAGGTTTGATCAGAACCCGTGAAACCAGACGAGCAGTAATAGAATTTTAAGGAAAATTTTAGATTTGAACCAAACAATACCAATAAAACAGACCCAGACAGATTCAAGGAAAATATGTTTCTGATTTTCTTTCCTTCTTTTACATCTGTTTCAGATTGTGTGTGTGTGTGTGTGAGTGTTCTCTTTTTTGTTTCTTTTTCTGTTTTCTTCTTCCTTTTCAGATTTCTATTTCTGATTTTTCTGCTTAGTTTTCTTTCTTTTATCTCCCTCTATGTGTACTCTTTCTCCCGTGTGTCTATCTAATTTTCAGATTCCTCTCTCTCTCTCTCTCTCTCTCTATCTGGTTCTCTTCTTTTTTTTTCAGATTTCTATTTCTGATTTTTCTCTTGTGTTCTCCCCCTTTTTCTTCTGTATCCCAACTCCCTTTTATATACAGATCTGCCCCCCTTCTCTTAAGTGCTGCCTGGCCCCTTGAAAATCAGAAAAAATCCCCTCCAATAGCACTAAGGCTGATTTTTAATAAATCAGCCACTAAAGGTACCTTTCCCTTATTTTCAGCACTCCCATTACCCTTTGTTTCCCATTATTTCATTAAGTAATAGACATTATCACTCCACTATCAGCACACTACTATTATCACATTACCCTACTGTTTCTATCCCAGAAATATCCCTGAAATCCTACTGTTATTACTGCCCTTAATACAATCAAAATCTGATACAAAACAGATTTTATAATCTGTTCAAGCTTAAATATCAACCTGGTTTCTGATAAAACAGCTATAACCAATTCTGTCAAGTTCTGGACTGAATCTTAACTGAGAATACAACCTTCTAACACAACTGTATCTTAATCAAAACTTGTGCAATTGCATTTAAACCCAACATCACAATAACATCATACTGAACAACAGAACA
Source organism: Nicotiana tabacum (assembly GCF_000715075.1). Classification (NCBI taxonomy): domain Eukaryota; kingdom Viridiplantae; phylum Streptophyta; class Magnoliopsida; order Solanales; family Solanaceae; genus Nicotiana; species Nicotiana tabacum. The sequence continues at coordinate 20,547,515 of NC_134089.1, read as the reverse complement.
ATTTGAACTGACTTTGAAATAGAACAAAAATCAAACAAATGCAGGAGCATTGTCAGTACTGCCTGAAACCAACTGCTCAGAAATCAATACACAAATGTTTGATAAACTTTCTGACTTATTAAGCAAGAACCAACTAATTGGCAAGAACTAATTAACTGATTACGACAAAAATGATAATAATCAATCAAAGACAGGTAAACAGATTGTTACAATCAGCATTATCAAAAACATGATTTTATAATATAACTAATCGACGTACTTAGTCGAGTTGATTACACACATTGTAAACAATCACATCAAACAGAGACAATGCTATAATTTGATCACATAAACGGATATGAGGCAGAATCACAAAATTTAAATAAACAAATATGAAAATTACACGGGCTACTGAAACAGGCAATAATATACACATAAAATACAGAAAGGAATAGGAAAAGTACCTTTGAACCTTCGAATTTATACGGACACAGTGTTAACTTGGATTTGGACCTTTTGAGGCTGAACAGACTTTATTCGAAGTATTCTCAATTGAGAATACCTCGATTAAAGTCTCTTAGACCTCAATCATTTAATTAATTTGGGTAAATTCCATGACTGGAAATTTTTAGGGTTTCAGATTCTTCGATCTCAAATCCGAACATTTCTAGGTATATTCGAATCAAAACAATGGTGTTCTAGGTACGAGGGGGGTCAGGTGGATAATTGGTGTGAGTTTGAGGTAGGTTGGGATAGGGTCAGGTTTCACTCGAATCTTCAAATGAAGATTCGAGCAGTTCCAGGAGGATTCGAACCATGCTACTAACAGATCCGTAGTGAGGATAGTTAGGGGAAGCTGTGGTGTTAATTTGGAGGCCATCGGAGAAAGTTGGGTTTTCAGACCAACCTTCAATTGAAGATTCGAGACATTGGGGTCTGATTCGAAGGAAACTAATACCAGATCCGTAAAGAGGGGGTTGTGAGGAGTCGAGGGTATTAAGGTGGTGACCGACGGCGTTGTTGCCGCCGGGTTTCAGGCAATGGGGAATTAGGGCGGCTAGGGTTAGGGGTGTGTTTCGGAGATGATGATGAACAGGAGAGGAGGGGGGTGTTTAGTTAGGGGGCCGGGGTATGGATGTGGGTTTATATAGGATTGGGGTGGATGGACCAGGGCCGTCGGATTAGCCGAGATCAAAGGCCTGGATTAATTGGTATGAGGGGAACGGTGTCGTTTGAATTAAATTGGGGTATGGGTTGGCTCGGGTACTAGATCGGGTAGGGATTACGGGTAAGGGGTGTGGAATATCAGCCGTTGGATTGATTTAATCCAACGGCCCTTGATGAAATATGACCAAACGTCGTCGTTTGGTTTTGGTTGCATTGGACCGGACATGGGGTGTTTGGATTGGGCTGTGGGGAAATTGATTTTGTTTGGGCCTGGATTTCAGTCCAGGTCCAATTTTTACCTATAAAACTTATTTTTATTTCCTAATCCTATTCCTAATTATTAAATTCCCAATTTTAATTATAAAAAAAAAAACAAAATTACCCTTACAAAAAATATTAATTACCTTTTAACAACTATTAACACATAGACAAAACATTAATCACACAACGACATAATTAAATGACCAAAATAAGGTAAATGCGTATTTTGGTGATTTTCTTTTAATTATCTTTTAAATGCATAATTAAATCCTAGATATGCATGCAACATGTACTTTTATTTTATTTTCGTTTAATTATAACAAAGCAAACATTTACGGACAAAACAAAAACAATTAATAAACGCCACATAAATTCTAAAAATTGCATACTAAGAGAATTTTGTTTTATTTTTGATTTATTTTAGAGTATTTTTCGTGAGGCAAAAATCACGTGCTCACAATGTATAGACTGTTCTTAATGCTTAACTGTTAAAAAAATTGGAAAATAGGAAGTGTCAGTTGGCCTTGTCTTCACGAGAGACATCATCACGACCGGATCAGGGTTTAGGATCGTGACAACGTAGAAGGACTTCTTGGGCGTAAAGTTTTTGAAAATTAAGTATAATTTTTTTAAAATGTTTTTTCCCTATATTTAGTATCTTGAGATCAACTAAAATTTTATTTATTAAATTTATCCTCTTTATTTGAACTAAGACCTTATATTTAGGATTTTGATATCAATTAAAACTTAATCAAAATCAATTAAACTTTTATCTTATACAAATTATTTATACCTATAGCTATCCATATATTATATACTTTAAAAAATAATTTCATATTGGATAAAAGTGTAAATTATTTTTTTCTAATATTGAAGTGAAATACATTAAAAATTTGGTATTAAATATTTTCTTATTTGAACTATGTAGAAACTCCTAATATTTAAGTTATATAAATTTATTTCTTAAATTTCTAAACACTAAAAGTTACTATTGTAAACTATCATAAGCACATTAGGACGAGTAAGAAAATATCTTTAAATAAACGGAATGCTTACGTTTAAAAATAATAACAATTCATAGTAATAATATATAACATACTTTGATTTTTTATTTACATATTGTAATATATGGCCATGGGGAAGTGCACGGTTGGCCACTAATAACACATGTATTTACTTTTAAGCCACCATTTAAAATGTCTTTAGTCTTTAGCCACTGCTTTAATAAACTTTAACTGCCCGGACGAAAATACCCTTCTGCTCATGTGCTTAACTTCAGGACTACATGTCCTTAACTTTTGAACTTGTAACTCTAAGTTCAGGACTACATGTCCTTAACTTTTGAACTTGGAACTCTAAGTTCAGGACTTCAAGGCTACATGTCCTTAACTTTTGAACTTGGAACTCAAACTTCAAGACCAAGCATCCTTAACTTTTGAACTTATAAGTCAAAGTTAAGGACCTATTGTCCTTAACTTTTGAACTTGTAACTGTAAGTTAAGGACTGTTTGTCCTTAACTTTTGAACGTGTAACTATAAGTTAAGGAGTGTCTATCCTTAACTTTTGAACTTGGAAATCAAAGTTAAAGACCTATTGTCCTTAACTTTTGAACTTGTAACTGTAAGTTAAGGACTGCATGTCCTTAACTTTTAAACTTGTAATTGTAAGTTAAGGACTGTATGTCCTTAACTTTAGAACTTGTAACTGTAAGTTAAGAACTGTCTGTCCTTAACTTTTGAACTTGTGTCTTTAACTATTGAACTTAACTTTAGGACTTCAAGACTACATTTCCTTAACTTTTGAACTTGAAACTCTAAGTTCAGGACCATGTCCTTAACTTTTGAATTTAACTTTTACATGTCCTTAACTTCTGGGAAGGAATTGCACTTCATGTTTACTCATCACTCTTTTTCTTATTTTCACAACGTCATATCTTAATCTTTTTTTAAAATCTGGAACCTCTCCCCATTCTCCTTTTGCTTTTGTAATTATTCTCTTATGTTCTTCATGCTTGTTTTGCTTATCAACAAGAACTATAACCAAAGGCATTTAACATTCAGTAGCATTAAAAGAAGTTCGTACCATTTGGTGCTCTCATTGACCTTTCTTACCAATGGGTGAAGGTGAGGTTCCGAATACACGATTGTGCACCTTAGATGCGGAAATAAAGCAGTATAAATACACTGCATTTCTATTTGGGGAAAGAGATAGAAGAAAGGGTAACACAGTTTTTTCATATTAATTTTAATAGACTAGTGGCTATTATTGTTATGCATTAAAAATGATGAATAAAAAGTAAATACCAGCTTACACAGTGGCTACCCCACGCCATTTCTACCATATTAAATCACAAACCCAATTACAATATTTGACATGTGAAGCATAGATAAGATACTTAGATTTATTTATTGAAATTAGCTGTAAATTGTACTCTAATTTATAAGATCGTTTAAATTATAATTTTCTACACATTTTTTTTAAAACTATGCTTATTTAAGTAATATAGGAACAACAACAACAACAACAACTCAGTATAATCTCACTTAGTGGGGTCTGGGGAGGGTAGTGTGTACGCATACCTTACCCTACCGTGGGGTAGAGAGGTTGTTTTCAAATAGACCCCCGACATCCTTCCCTCCAAGAACTTTCCACCTTGCTCTTGGGGAGACTCGAACTCACAACCTCTTGGTTGGAAGTGGAGGTTGCTTACCATCAGAGCAACCCCTCTTGTCCCATCGATAAGGATTCACGCGCAACGCGCGTATTCTAAAACTATCCCGTCTAGGTACGAAGACCTTTAACGAAATGTCATTCGCCTTTTCTGTCCTTTAAAAATAGAGTTAAAATTAACTAAAATTTTGGCTATTAAATCTTTACTTATTTAAAATATACTAGCTTTAGTGTACGTGCGTTGCACGTGTGCTTAGCGTTAATCAATGAAATATGAGTATACGAAGAACATATAAATCAATTTATCAAATGCTTAGTTTTAAAATGTCTACATTAAGTTAATATTTTAAAATAAACTAATGGCAACTCACTTAGAAAAGTTAATATTGTACCTAGAAAAGTATATGGAGTTGCCATTTATTTAAATGAATGCCAAAAGAAAGAAAATTAACTGATGGCAACTCACTTAGAATGTATTTTGTCTTATAATATTTTATCCTTATTATTTTAACGTTTGCATTTTTAATAGTTTGACTCTTACTTCTAAATTATAATCGATTTTATTATAAATTTTTAGAAAGAATCACTTGGATTTTTTCGCAAAATTAGTTAAAGCAAAGATTTTTTTGGTTAATTAGGACCGATCTTAACGTTAAAGAGAATTTTTTTGTTGTTGATTGAAATATTTATATTAGCTCATTCAAAGTTTAAAATATTTAACTGTAATTATAATTTTTATCCAATAAGAATTCTATATTAGTGTAATAAAAAATTGCTATGACATCACTCTTGAACTTTTATGTTAGTGCAACCATTAATGTTTGAATATTGCCAACACTTTTTCTTTTATTTTCTTAAAATTAAAATATTTTCTTATTTAAGCTTGGTACTTCAATTGTGGAAAAATGGGGATTGATTGAGATTACTACGTTTGTGATTGCTAAATATTTATTCTTACTCCCAAGTATAATAACAAAAGTTTAGTTGATATATATTAAAATTATAAATATGAGAAAAATAATTCGCATTTTATTATTTAAAAGAAATACTCGTAAATCTTGAAAAAGTACTCCTAAAACTGGGAAAAAGAGAGGAAAATAAGGACACATACACCAAGAAATAAGGACTACTAAACCTAAATTTTTATAACAAAAAATACTCGTAAACCCAATATAAAAAAATACTCGTGAAATGCTTGGAATTCAATACATTAAATCTAAATAGAGATTATATGAAGGACTCCAATCACATAACATAATTTTTTAGATCAAAGTCCCAAGAGTTAGGAAAATAATTAAGCGATTATTCATAAATATTAGGAAAATAATTAAATGGTGATTTGTACAATTTAAAAAAATAACTTAAATTATTATTTTGTGCAACATGAAAGCTATTATTAGAGGGTAAAAATACGAACCACTGTGCGATGAACACTATCTAGGTGAGTACGAACTATTAAAATATTACATAAATATTCTATTAAAAATTATGTTTGAGTGATAAAATAAATATTGTAGAAAAAATATAAGTTCTTGACAGTAGTTGTTGTTGAACCTATCTAGTTAACACAATAAGCAAAAAAAAACTATACCCCATATAAGCCCTCAATTATGTCGGTCAATATATTCAAATTAAAAATTATTATAAATTTTATAATATTATTACATTAATTTCACAAGTTATCATTCTTCATTTTTAGTTTTAGCAAGAATACATTAATCCTTGAACATTTAAGTTATTGCGTAAAATTTATTTAAAAATTTATATATTCTTAAGTTCATTATAAAAAACACAAATAATTTAACTAACTAACAAAATATGCATTTTTTCTCGCAAATACAAATTGTGCTATATACTTTAATTAATAAGAAAAAATATAGTAATTATTTTCAACAAATTAGTAAAGAACCTAGTGTCTATGATTGTAATAAAATTATATGCAATTCACGGGTTCTAAAAAGACTACGCTAATACTATTCTAGAAGCAGTAAAAATATAAAATACATGTTAAAATTAAAATTAGGTTTAGTTCTACACGTTAGATAAATATTTTAAACGTATATATACTTTTTGAAGGAAAAATTAGTTTTTCAAAAGGTTATAAAAGTTGGTATATAGACCAATTTTCACTATGTGACAGTTAACTCTATATAACTCTCTCTATAAAATTTTAGGTTATTAAATATTTTAAATACTTATATTTATTGTTATGTTAATTTTCTCGAACATGAACAATTATTCTTTTCCTTTGAGAACATTTATTTTTTAAATTCAAAACATGACAACTAACCAAAATATTAGATTTCAAAATAATTATTCCATCTAACACTAACTAATTTTTTCAAATCCAAAACCTTCGCTGTTTTCCGATAAATACAATATTTGGCTTGTTCTTTTATTTTAAGCTTCATAATTTATTAAAAATATTTTGGTTCGTTTGTATCTCGAGAAAGAAACATACTCATAATTACAAAGTTAATTTTGTATAAATGTTCTTTGTGTGGAATTAGGATTATTTAATCTATAAAGAAGAATCATACTTAAACGCTAGTACTTATTTTATTCAATACAAACAAGGAAAGAATTTACATAAATAAAAGCTTACTTGATTTAAATTCTTAAATATTAGGACTTCCTAAATAGTTCAAATAAGGAAATATTTTATAATTATAATTTTAGTTGATTTCAAAGTCCTAAATAGTAGGAAAACAAAAAGTCCTAACTATTAGGAAAATAATTAAATTACTATTTTGTCTAGTGTGAAATCTATCTTTAAAGGGTAAAAAAGGCGAACGACATTTCGCTAAGGGCCTTCGTGCTTTTAATACAGTACTAGTCTTAGGGTAATGAGTATATAATCTTGGAAATTCCGTCTACATAATTTCTCATATTTTGTTTCTTTCTTAATTATTTTTCTTTATTTGCTTATTACACTTAGCTACGTTATTATTCTAATTTTTCTAAAAATTTATACCTCATAATCTCAAAAAGAATAAATCATCCACAAACTTGACTTATAGTTAGTGATGTCATTAAAGTTGAACTTTTTTATTGGATGAGGTTATATGCAAATTTAACTATGTTAAAATAATAGATATGGTTCAACTTTCAAATCCTTCTACACGTGTTTTTACGTCTATTAATAAAAAGTGTATAAAGTTTAGAATAAGAATGAATTATGTGTAAATAACAATTGACATCGAGATAAAATATAATATTTTATATAACTAAGAGTAAGGAAAAGGGGTACCGCGCCAGAAACTATTTACATTTGGTAACCGAAAAAGTATATAAAATTTGTATAATTTTTGTATATAACATACATAATGTATATATATATAAATTTTATATATATATTGATTATTATTTTGAGAGCGGCTATACAGTGTCATTTTCCTTTAAAAAAAATTTATATTAGTTTTATTAAGATACTAAAATTATACACCATTAAGATATTAGTTCATTGAAAATTTAGAAAATCAATTGAAATATCCAACATATAAAATATTAATGGCAGTTATCATTATATCTAACATGGAATGTATATTTCTGTTGATATATTTACTTTTCATAATTGTATATTTACTGCTAATAAATGTATTCTAATATAATTTAAATGATTAATTATATTTAAGCAAAAAAGAAAAAGTAGACAAACCTTACGTGTACTTTGTGCATATAGAGAAGTTTACCATAAATTGATATAATGCCATTATTCTTTTATTAATTGAAAAGATCATAAAATTTAGGAAATGTTAAGGACTTCTTACCTAATTCAAATAAGTTTTGATTTAGTAAAACAAATTGGCTTGATTTTAAGGTCATAAATATTAGGAAAGCAATTTAAATTACAATTTTATCCAATATAAAATTAATTTTTAAAGGGTAAAAAAGGCGAACGACATTTCGCTAAGGGCCTTCGTGCTTTTAATATAGTATATATATATATATATATATATATATATATATATATATATATATATATATATATATATATATATATAGAGAGAGAGAGAGAGAGAGAGAGAGAGAGAGAGAGAGAATAGATAAGATTTGCTAAAATTTAGGATCGATAAAAATTTTACCTTATAAACAAAGATAGATAAAGAAGCTATGAAAAACTTTATTCTTTATAGACATCATAAAACCCAAAATTATCCTAAGAAACAAAAAAAAAAAAAAAGAGAAATTCAAGTTATGGACGAACTAATTATTTGGAGTTTGTAATACCTTATTAAACATTCTAGAAAAACAAAACTTTAAAAGGTTTGATAAAAAATAATTCTTTTATATGTCATAGGATTCAAAAAACAAAATCTTATGGAATGCTATAATAAAAGGTCGTATCAATATATATTTTTTAGGGTCAAACATAGTAACATTATGTATTTTGTGACCGATATTAGCTTTTCTATCTTAGCCAATAGTTTCTTAATTAATCATTTCTTATTATAATTATTCAATTTAACTATAATATCTTTCATATCTATTTTTTAAATATTTAAGACCTAAAAATTAACTAATTTGTTTTTTTAATTTGAACTATGTAGAGAGATTTAGCATCCAATACTATAAATAAATTAAATTTTAATTAACTTATATAATTATTTTTTATCTGAAAGATATAACATAATTGCAACCCTTTCCATGTTACAGTTAAATATTTAAAACTTGGGATGAACTAATATTAAGAATTTGAATCGACAAAACATAAATTAGTTCTGTTAATGATAAGGCCAAATAATTAAGTCTAAAAATTCAAATCAATTATTTGTCAAATTCGTATAATTAAAATTATTTTTAACTTGACAAAGCTCTTAGGATACCTAAATTTGTTTTTATAAGAATAGTATTGGCGGTGAAAGATAATAAGAAAAATAGAAAAATTAACACGGAAGAGTTTATAGATAAGTCTTTTCAAGTAAAACTATATGCTATATTTAAGGAGTATAATTTTTTTTTATTACAAACATATTATATTTAATAGTACTTGTACGATTTTTTAAAAAGTCATCTACTCACCAACTTAGTTACACGCATAAAGCGCGTACCATAAGACTAGTGCTTTAAAATATTGAAGGAGATCTTTGTGTGAGATTCTTGGAGAGAAGCAACCTTATTTCTTTGGATTTTTAATTTTTAATTTGTTTGATTAGTTTTGTAAGTCTATGATTAATGACTAGAGGTTGGAAAGTTAGGACCCTTTTGGGATATTTCGGTAAGATTCCCTTTAAAATATGACATACCGCATAAAAATCTCCTATTTCTATTGAAACATTGACATCCTATAACAACTCATAACAGAAATTGGTAATTTTTTTAGCCTTATATTAGGTTTGGAAAACATAGCCCCAAACAATTGGCATTATATAGCCAAATCTTAAAAAAACTACTCTCTTTTATATTATCTCTCAAAAAAACTACACGCTTATTTTGGCTTCCCTTGTCATTTCTCTTATTGTATTTCTTCTTCTATCTCTTCTCTTTTGCTCGCATGATTTAGCAAAAAATCTTAAAAATTATGCAAAAAAAAAAAAAAAAATCAGTGAAATGAAAAGGTAAGGTTGATCTCACATCAAAGAAAATCAGAAGCAAGTACTAAGAGAGAAAAAATATATTTCAACTTTATTTTTTTTTCCTCTTCTTTTTTTTGGTTGGATTGAATGAGTGAGTGTGACTGAAATTGGTTGAAAATACCTAAACGAGGCTATATACAAAATTTGAGCAAGATTAGCAAAAACTAAGAGAGAAAAAATATATTTCAACTTTGTTTTTCTTCTCTCTTCCTTTTTTTTGGTTGGATTGAATGAGTGGGTATGATTGAAATTTGTTGCAAATACCTAAACGAGGCTATATACAAAATTTGAGCAAGATTAGAAGTGATTTAGATTGGTTTCAGGTAATAAATCAGACCTAAAAATTCAACTATGACATGTGTATATCACGTTGTATATCGTGTACATCAGTGTATATCCCACACATGTTTTAAGGACGTCTGTGTATATCACTTTGTATATCATGTATACAACACAATATATTGATGGACGCCCATGTATATCGTATTGTATATCATATATATAACACAAATTTTCATGAATATAGACACACATAATATGCATGAGATATCACTGATACATAGAGATATACATGGTTACAATAGGGGATACATGTGGAGTCATTTTGAACTTGAGTTTTCAATATAAAATGTGTTATACAAAGAAGGAAAATAAAATTTTATTAATTTTTTTTATATTATTATTATTATTATTATTATGTTATACACTGTGATATGAAAATAATATAATTATTAATCATTGATAAAAAAAGGAAAATAAATTTTTGATATAGAATTTTTAAGCAAGTTCTGAAATATAAAAACAATAAATATAATTGTGGGAGTAAATAATATTTTGGTATACCAAAATAATATTTTGGTATACAAAGAATTTTTTGATATACACAAAGAAGAAAAATAAACTTATGATATTTATTTTGGTATACACATGTTTGATGTACTATACATTGTAATATACAAGTAATATAATATTTTTATTGTGATATACATTGATATAAAGGCAATAATAACTATATATATAATTTTATATTATTGATATACAAAGAATAATATTATTTATATACAAAGAATGAAAACAAAATTTTAATATGCATGTTGATATAGACAAAGACGAAAAAAAATTGTGATATATATAGTATTATTGTGATATATATTTATTGGCTATTTGATGTCAATATCTATAACTAGGACTATTTTCTGCTAATTATATATGAGTATATTGTTATACCATGCCAAAGCCCCTCTATTTGAGCACTTCGCCCTTTTCGAGAGGCCACTCTCCATAGGCCCAAAGTTGTGTCTCATCTCTAAGTGTAGTCATTTAACGGGCCTACAGTAAAAGCCCAATATGTTTAGTCTATTAGGCCCAACATTAACAAGCCCAAAACGCTCCTCTACGCTCAAAAGTCTTACCTCCTCCGTTATCAACTCTCTCTCTCTCTCTACTGTAAAATCCACCATTATCGTTAGGGTTTAAGACCTCTTTCTTACACTCTCTTCTTCACCAACCTCGTAAACACCATGACAACCTTAAACCCTGTCTGTTCCAAAACAAACCAAATTCACAAGCAATTCCTACATAATCAACGTCCAATTTATGCTAAACCCATTTCTTGTCTCTCTTTCAGAACCCCACCCCCACCATTTTCCACCTCTTTCTTCTCCATTAAAGCCTCATCTTCCCAAAACCCTAAACCCATTATCCCTCAAAACCCTAACGAAAAATCCCAAAACCCATTCTCATTCCTCAAGCCGACACTCGTTGCTACAGTTACTGCCACTGCCCTTATCTTTTCAAGATTCTATTTTTTCCCAAAACCTTCAATTTCTGCTCAGAATTTTGCTCCTCCTGCTGCTGCTGTGGAAACTGATGTGAGAGAAGCTGTTTCAGAGGAGGAAAAAGAGAGGGCAATTGAGGAACACTTGGTTTCAAACCCAGATGACGTAGAAGCATTAAGGAATTTGATGGAAATTAAGATAAAGAACAAGAAAATACTTGATGCTATTAGTATTATTGATAAGTTGATTGAGGTTGAACCGAATGAATCCGAATGGCCATTGATGAAATCCCATTTGTATGTTAACATAGGTGAGGTAGAATTAGCCAAAGTTGGGTTCAATGAGATATTAAAAAAAGACCCTTTTCGCGTCGAGGCGTATCATGGGCTAGTTATGGCTGCGTCACAAGATGAATCGATCGCAGATTTGAAGGGGATTGAGAAAATGATTGAGGAGGGGATGAAGTTGTGTAAGAAGGAGAATAAAAAGAGTGACTTGAGGGATTTTAAGCTATTGCTTGCACAAATTCGAGTGATTGAAGGGAAATATGAAGATGCATTGAAAGTTTACGGGGAGTTAGTTAAAGAGGAGCCTAGGGATTTTAGGCCTTATTTGTGTCAAGGTATAATATACACATTGTTGAGGAAAAGCAGTGAGGCTGAGAAGTGTTTTGAGAAGTATCGGAGACTTGTACCTCAAGGCCATCCCTATGCTAGGTATTTCGATGAGAATATGATTGCAACTAAGGTTTTTGCACAGAAGGCGGAGAATGAGAGAGCTGGGTCGAAAAGTTGAACAGAATAAGGCTTTGGTTTTGTTGAAGTTCAAGACTGAATGATAGAGGTATGGTGGAAAATGGTTTGCTCTATATGTTATTAGCTTGATAATGGTTTTAGCTTACTAGATGTTTCGATTTAGTTTGTCTGCTTTGCATAGTTTGGTTATTATATCAGTTACGAATTAGCTATTAGGGTCAGAAAAGGAAATTTTTTGTAAGTGAGGAGAATGGTGCTCAGGCTCTTTAATTATCAGCAGATTTGAATTATGTAATATCATAGTTCATTTAATCAAGAATGAGAGGGTGGATTATGCGTGGTGATTTTGTCTTAGTACTCTTGGTTTAACAATATGTGCTTGATATGATTGTCCTTATCCAAAACAAATGTGTTTGATATGTGTTGTGACTTTGAGGTTGAAGCTACAGAGACTACATTTGAAACTTTGCTGCTATAGTAATAGATATGTAAAGAGCAGTTTCAGGAATGACTCTGCTTCATTGTCAACGTTCCGGTTTTTTCCATCCATAGTTGAATGTTTGGATCTGGTTTTAATCATGATCTCATCAATAAACGTTGCCTGTGATTTTTAGTGGATTTTTTTAAAACTTCACTTGGTCCTTCCTTTCCGGAGATATCTAGTTTTGAATAAGTCTAACCATCAGTGCTTTGAATATTTCTTTATGGTGTTTTGTTGTCTGATAAAACATGTACCGTACCACCACAGTTAATCATGTTGCATGGTGTCTGGTGCGGGCCGGTGCCCTTTGAAAATCCAAAGGGCTGAGTGCCGTCCACGCCTGGTTGTACTCATAAGTGCATCAGTTCTCCAAGGAAAAAAAGTGAAAATTCACTGCCTCAAAGGCTTTATTTTGTTTTGATAACTCTGCCTTAGAGATAAATGAACATGAGCCATGACATCAAGGTCTGGCGTAGATCCTTATCCTCGTATAGATGCGAAAGAGGTTTGCAAGAATACTAGGTTACCGAGCACAATTTGAGATGAAGTTGGCATATTTGTCATTGCAGTTGTTTCCTGGAATATGTGTTGGATTTTCCTAAGCAGTTATTATGTTCTTGCATAGCGTTGTCAAAGCAGCGCTTAAAGCGCACTCTTAAGCCCTTAAGCGAGGTGCAAAACATGTTGAGCACTTCAGCTCACTTGGCGGCGCTTCAGTGTCATCATCAAGGCTCTAAGGCATACTTCCCCTTGCCAATGAGTATTATCCTGAAGAGCCAACAAAACAGATGATATTTCACTTTATTGTAGGTTTTTCAAATTTCTTTGTCCATAGATTTGTTATTCATACTCATGATTATTAGTCTTGCAATATACAAAATTTTTTGTATTTTCTTCTTCATTAAAGCCTACATTTTATTTGCGCTTAAAGCCCCAACAGACCACAATAATTTTTTGCACTTTTCACCTTTGATAACACTAACCTTGATGTGGCTTTGCATGGATAGCCACCTTAAATATGTATTGCTCTTTCTTGTCTTGCAGTGTGTTTATGCTTGTTTCATATTGGCTGTTGGTTAGTTTAAATTTTGCACAACTTAGTTGTTAGTTGAGACGAGTCATAGTTGAGTTGTAGCTTAATTTGGCTCTGGCTGCGGATCTTGTTGTTGTCCGGTATTTAAAGGGACATTCATTTCACTGTTGAAGTTAAGCTTGCTGCTTCTCACTGCCCCTTTGGATGGAGAGTTTTGGCGCTTATCTATTACGAATTCATAAGTTAAATTTGTGTGCTCCCTCGGTTTCTTTTACATAAAAATGATTGACATGTTAATATAACTTGAGTCCTTTTAGAGGTAGTGAAAGAAAATATTTGAAAAGTTACTTTAGTAGAGTACTTTAAAATCACAATTTAACACTTGAATTTTTGAAGGTGGCGGTATTTCAAAAAAGTTATTGAAATTAGTGAAAGTGTTAGAGAATAATATTATGGTAAAATAGCATAGGCTAGCTAGTTTTCGGACTGGTCATTCAAAAATAGCCAGCGTTTGCAAAGTTAATTGAAAATAGCCACTATTTTACTGCAACAGGGACCAGTCCAGCATAATATACTGGAGATTGGAGCACATGTGTATGAACTTTCAGCATATTATACTGGACCGGTATTTTATACTGGAACTCCAGTATATTATGCTGGAGTTATACTGGAACTCCAGTATATTATGCTGGAGTTCTAGTATACTTATGCTGGAACTCCAGTATATTATGTTGAAGTATTTTCCAGATTTTGAACAGTATTTTCGTTCAGATTTATCTTTACATGAAAAGTGGCTAAATTTCGATGACTTTGAAATTGTGACTATTTTTGAATGACCACTTGTAAATCTAACTATTTTTGAATTTCTCCCTAATATTATGTGTATAATAGTGCCCATCTTTATTCAGATGGACTCCTGTTGAAATTTGCTTGGGCAACTTACACAAATAGCCATTTTAGAGCTGCTATTTAGGGATTAGCCAGTACTTATTTTGTTCTGAAAATTTGAACTAAAAATTTTAATTTCAGAACTTTGTGTCCTGAAAAAGTGAACTGAAGAATTGAAATTGAGGGTTTATTGGCTAATTCCTAAATAACAGTCCTCTAGAATGACTATCTGGTGTCATCTCTACAATTTGCTTGAGCAGATGGGCCTAAAAGAGTGAACTTGGCCCATACATTACTTCTCCTAGTTAATGTATAGTCCGTTTGTTGAATTAGGCCCTGATCTAAAAATTAAGTTTTTCTTACAGCTTGTTTGGATGGTTGTTACCTATTGTATTATATCGTATTGTTACTTTAAATACAATATTTGTTTTGATTGTTACTTGAATTTTATTGTATTATATCGTTAAATCCGTTATTACGTAACGATGAAATGTGCCACTTTATGTAACGATCGATTTGGTGTGGTCACATCGTTACCTTGTCTTTTTCTCTCAATCTCACCCTTCACTATTATTAAATAATTTTATGTTATCATTTACCCTACTTTTTTATATACCATATTATAATTTTTCTTTAGAATATTGCAATTTTATTCATCATATTACTGGTGCGTGATACTATGAAACGATGGCAAAACGACACAATTCATCTAAACATTGTATTCATCAAATTATACAGTACAATACAATATGATATGATACATTATGAAACGATATATAGCAACCATCCAAACAAGCTGTTATAGTTTAGTGGTATTGGTGGGAGTTTTCCATGGGTAATATGTGTGATTTCAATTAAAATCATTGTTCCCTTTCTTTGTTACTTTTATTGGGATACTTTTATTAGTTAGACAAGGTTTAAGAAAATTCTACAAAATTTTAACAGCAAAATCAAAGTAACATGCCATAGCAGATTCTATAGCAGAAAGATTATCCACAAGTAATACTAATTAATTGTTCATTAACCATCCCATTCTATAATATGCTAATGACTTAGTTATGTAGTATTATTCTCGAAAAGATAGATAAAACAAAAGAAGTGAAGTTTCTTTAAACGCTGAGGTATTTATCAGAATTTAATGTTGCAATTTTATACTTAAAGAGTATAATAATTGTTTGTATATGTAAAGATGAAGTTTTATGGAGTTTTACTAAAACATTTGAGTAAAGATATATCTTTTGTTCTGATTTTGAAATTGTAGGAAAGGTAAAAAAAATATAGGAAAAAGTTTTTGATATTTTGTAACTTGAAGAGAAATAGTACTATAACTTTAGTACGATGTAACCTGTACCACGAAGCTTTAATTTTCATTGTGTCTTACCTTTTACCACCATGTAATGGGGAAAAAAATAGTAAAAGTAAACATAAATAAATAATGGGCAAATATTATGTTTAGTCCGCGATCAAAATTATTTATATAGATACACACACAAAGAAAAACCAAAAATATATTTTTCGATTATTTATTCATTTTTTCATAAATAATAATTCTAATTGGCCCAAGCAAAAAAAAGAAAAAAAATAAAGGAAAAGAGTGAGTTACGCCATATAAATTGAAGAAGTAACCCATATCATAGTCCACTATTACTTTAACTAAAAATTACTCACGAATATATATATATATATATAAAGACTCATATGGTGCAGTAATTCTTGGGTGTACCATACAAATAAAATTGGTGGTTCAAATCCCACTTCGGATGGTTTTATTTTCGTCATGGAGCATTGAAATATACGTGTAAATCACTAAAAATTAAAAAAGAATGTAATTTTGAACCTATAATTTCAAAATGTAGTCAGTTCATGATAAGAGACTAAAGTTAAACACGTGATTCTAGATCCACTTTTTCATAACAGTGCACATATTCTCTTGAAATCTTGAACTTTGAATTTATTAATATATATATATATATATATATATATATATATATAAAATCATGTATAACTAATATATAGTCTATGTATACGGTATACCAGCAAGAAAAAGTAAACAATAAAATTGATTGACTATATTTGTGTAAAGAATAACAGATTTCTCTTTCCTTTCTTTAACAGCTGAGCTTCTTTTTGTTTTTCAGCTTTCTTTGGTGGAAGAAAATTATGGCACTTTAGCAAAAAAAAAAAAAAATTATGGCACAATGATGATATTATATCACGTCATGTCCAGTGTGATAATTCTTCTTCCTTGCAAAGGTGACACTGACAAAATTGGAAAATCAGAGTTAAAATCGTAGCTAAAATCAAGAAAATTGATAGGAACTTAAGGCCATCTCTAACCTTACCCCCATTTTCCATAACGGGAGTAATTTTTGGGGTAATTTAGCTCCAACTCTCTCCCATTTTTTCCCCCAAAATAGGTATGAATAGTGTTCTCTCAAATATAGGGGTACACTATTCATCTCTCCCGTTACTATTTATCACTTTTTTATTATTATTTTATTATTTAATCTTTTAATTTATCTCTTTATATATATCTAATTATGTTTATGTAATGTCTTTATAACATTAATTTTACATCTTAACTTTGGTATATAATTTTGATAAATTAATTTTCGTGCATTTATTATTTTTATGTAAAATTGTAAGTTAATTTTATTATAAGTTATAATTGTACAAAATATATATAATTATCTCAAAAAATGAATGGTGCGAATATAAAATATTAGATGTTGCAATGACTTCACTTTTATTTGAATTATTAGTTAATCTATAATAATTGTTTACAAATTATATTATTTAAAATTTTATGAAATTGTTTTAATGGAGATTACAAATTAATAAAAATAAAAGATGGAATTTGTTTAATGGAAATTAAAAAATAAAATTGAAATGAAAGATAATAATATAATATAGAAGAGAGAGAAGAATATAAAAAAATTTAGGAAAAAAAATAGGGGAATGGTTGGAGTAAGTTGTCCCCAAAATGAGAAAACCAAAAATGGGGTGATACTACTATTTTGCATAAGAAGTTTCTCTGTATACTAGTGTCAATCAGTTTTTGTATCAATTGGACATTTGCCTTTTATCTGCAATAAAGTTCTTAATTTTTTTTTCATGTACAAAATTGAATAGAAAAGTCTGAAATATAAGGATCCGTTTTTCCATTTAAAATAATTATCTTTTTCGATTTTTTTTTTCAAAAATGTATTTGTCTCTGAAATTTTTGCAAGTTATTGAAACTTTTTCGAAAATGAGTTTTTCAAAATCATTTTTTTCAAGTTTTTAAATTTGTTTTCATTCACAAAACTGCAATATTTTTTCAATTGAAATTCATGTCCAAATACAATTTCATATTTCAAATTTCATTTTCTAGTATCCTGTAGTGTTACTGCTTGTAGCTATTACTTTTGATATTGCTATTGCTACTGCTTTCTACCATTTATTTTTCTCTAGTCCTTACATTGTTGATATCATTTTCCTGGCCTTGTTGTTATTTATTTGTTCCTATCCTATCTCTCGAGTCGAGGGTCTCTCGAAAACAGCTCATTTGCCCTCTAGGGTAGGGGTAAGGTCTGCGTACCATTACCCTTCTCACACCTCACTTGTGGGATCCCACTAGATTGTTGTTGTTGTTGTTGTTGTTTTGTTGTTGTAACTTAGCTCCAACTACGATTTTTTTTCAAAAATTATAATTTTTATGTCCAAACATACTCTTCTTCCAATAATGATACAAACTAATTGGAAGTAAATCATCCTTATTTCACTTAATTGATGTAATAAATTAACTGAGCCAATTTTACTCTCCTATAAGTTTTAGGTGAAGTCTAAAGTTATAGTGGTGTGTAAGTGATACTTATTCTTCCTTGCCTTCTTTCCTCTCCAAAGATCAATCCCACAAAATATAATATGACAATTTAATATACCAAAGCCTGAAATGCTATTTCAATGGAGTATAAATTTTTGGAGGTATCACGTAACTAGTTTTCTATGCCTAGTGGAATGATAGTTCAGTTTCTAGTTGGGACGAAATAAATGAAAGCAATTTGCAAAGAAACTTGGATAGAAGGTTTGTCTACAGTAATCTAAAGTACTTACTATCTTCTACTTCAAAAAATTTGATAGCCTATATGTTTATAAGTAGACTTGGGATTCTTTGCATTATTATACCATTTTTAGATAGTTGAATGTAGGGCTATTCATTTGGATCACATATTCGAAATCCGAACCGTTCCTCTCAATTTCAGATTTCGGATATTTGGATCGGATTTCACATTATGTTTATTAAAATTTCGGATCGAATTCGGATTGGTATAATTATAACACGATCCGATCCGAAATCTGAAATTATTAGGGCATATATAAATATTAAACTTTAATTTCGGATAGTCAGTACTTTTTTTACATCTTCTTCCAAATTATTACATTTACAATTGTTGGATTTAGTTATATTGGCACCATAGTACTTTCATTATTGCAGAAACATGAATTTTTCTTACTGCATTGCCTCTTTACAAAGAAAATATATATATGAGTTTGCAACTTTAAGGCATAATAATTCGATCTGAAATCCGAAAATCCGATCCAATATTAGTTTGGATCAGATTCAGATTGCATTTTATAAAATTCAAAATCCGAAATGTGCTAAATCCAATTCGATCCGATCCATGCACACCCCTAATTGAATGTTTCCATTGAACAAAGGAATCTTAGCATAATAATCAGTAATTTCGTTGAAAACTCTACTTTACATCACCTAACTATAGAGTTAACCATAGTGTGTCTGGCGAAGCTTTTTAAGTTTTTTTTTTCTTTAAAGTTAAGGTGTTTGATTAAATTTTTAGATGGAAAAAATACTTTTGAGTAGAAGTATGAGCTGTTTTTTGAGAAGCTGATAAAAATAGTTTCTTCTCAAAAGTATTTTTTAAAAAAATATAGTAGAAGGACTTTTTAAAAACTTGACCTAACACTAATTATTGCTCAAAAGTAATTGTCAAGTCAAATACAAACTGCTTCTCACCGTATTTTTTTAAAAGTACTTTTAAAAATATTATTTTTTCAAAATAAGTTGATTTTAGACTTTGACCTAACTGTGTATTAGAAAAAGAAAAGAGAAGGTGATAGTGTCATATTTTTGAACCTGTAATTATATAATCCACTTATGGGACAAATTAATATACCAACTTTAACATGCCACTGTCTTAAATGCTATTTCAATATAAATTCTTGAATTGTACCAGAAAGTTTTCGATGCCAAGTGGAATGATGTTTCAGTTTCTAGTTGTTGGAAAATATAAATGAAAGCCCTTTTCAAATAAACTTGAAAAAAGTAGGTTGTTATGATAAAAATCAAAATACGGTGGATGTCTACTTTTTCTCCATGATCTTTCTCTTAAATGGTTAATGACATATTTTTTTCACTTTTCATGTCTATATAACGGCCTTGTAATAGATAGGAAAACACACACAATTGAAGAAGAAAATCTCTTCCTTTCTCTCTATCTCTATTTCTTGTTCATGTTTTACTAAATTGTCTTTTTTTCTTGTTCATGTTTTACTAAATTGCTTTTATTTCATAACACGTTATCAGCACGAGTCTCTAACCAATTGTATATATATATATATATAAAATTCCTACATCCAAAAAGATTGCAATTAGAAGTCATACATATCATCTCGTGGTTAGATGTAAAGAGAAACTACAATGGTAAGTAATGAAACGTAAGAAGGTATAATTATCTTATACTTGTTATTTCTTTAATATCTCATATGCACACAACTTCGTACTACACCTGTATTGCATAAGCACATATTAATATTACATATTTTATATCACATGAATGGAATGAAATTTTTGAAGTTCTATAAGTGAAAATCATAGTACCAATTAATTGTTAATATGATGCATGTCATGGTAACTAAGGATATGTTATATAAGTTGTCTTATGTATATTTGTGTGTTAACTATCTTCAATATGTCTTGCTGCTTTTAACATTTTCTTTTACTTTGATGAATATTTTTTTTTATTTTGGGTTTTTGCACTTGCATATAGTAAAAAAAAGAATAAAAATAAAATAAAATAAAAAAATTGGTCATACTGATTAGAAGCATAAATCATCTTGAAGAAAACAAAAAATACTTCACATCTTTATCTAGGTTGATTAATTACTTCTTTGAAATTTGGAAAATAAACCAGCTATTGAGAAAGTATACTTTATAATTTATGGTCGTATCAGTTGAAAGCAAACAACGATTAGTATGACTACTAGAAAGGGTATTTTCGAGTATCCATGATCTACTTGATGTTTGCTATTGACTTACCATTTTCAAGTATTTTATATTAATGACGCATAAACTACAACTGGTAAGTTATTACCTATAATGTCACTTTTCAGGTAATATAAATGCTGAATTTATGTATTTGTACTATATATGTGTTGTTACTTATATGTTGTACTTTTGATAAATTTATTCACTAATTGCTTGGTTGAATTAAGTGAAGGAAAGTCATGGCGTTAAATCAAATCCAATAGGTAGGGTATACCCCGAAAACAATAATATTTTTGAGAGAGGCTCAATAAATATTATGACAGTTATTTTATGATCCATTTAAACTTTAATACAATTTAGAAGAAATATTATGATTACAAACGATTGTATTTCATATAGATGCTACAAATAATTGATAAAGCTTTACGCTGATTTGAGATTTGTACACTTATTATGCCATTGATTAAGACATCGAGATCAAGTTCTGATGTTCCATAATGATAAGAATTGGGTTTGAGTCCCAATTTATCATGGTCTAACATGCTTTTATATTGGTAAGACATTAGGTTTGAGTCCCACTGTACCATATTGATGATATAATGATGATTAAAGAAAAATAATATATTTTTCATGAAAAGGCATGAAGATTGTCCCCCTTGATTCGCTCCACTTGAGGTGAATGTGGTAGCGGCACATAATAAATTTAAATGAAGACAAGTGGTTGAACAATGAATGTGGGCGTTCCAAAGATCAAAATAATAATAATAATAATAATCACTATGATTATAAAAAGAGAACAATAAGGGTTATCAAAATAGTTCTTCAAATGTGAAGGCAATGTTTACTATCAAATTGGTATATATGAAAAAATAATAAAGCATGTTGCTGATTATGATCCATTCCTTGAAGAGAATGTGACGTGTGATAAGCATTGAGAATGCAGACTCATTCCTAAAGGTGAATATGGCAATATGTGATAAAAGTAATGAATAAAGACATGCAATGCATAATTGGATGAATACCACACAACTCACCTCTAAGGGAGATTTGAGTGAAATAAAGAGAATAAATATTATTGTGTGGTTACATGAATATGTCGTTGGTTGCGTACATGTGGTACGCCAAAAATTATTTTGTCATGCCTTATAAAAGGTTATTAAAGGCAAAATTAAAGTAAGAAAATGACGTTGCTTATGATGATTTTGACCATGACAATTTATTATGATATAATTTTGTTCGTGAAGGAATCATTTATCATATGAATGGTGTGGCAAAAGATCTTGTAGTACAAAGTTATTAAAAGCTCCGGAAAACTAATTTTTTACTATTCGGATGAATAAAATTATTTATGACATTGATATTGTAAAGTCTCAAAAGAAACCTTTTGAGTTTTAAATGTATAAGTCAAAATGGTTGGCATATTGAGACTATAAATGAAAGGAAGATTGAATATCTTCATATTTCTATAATTATACTGTGTAAATATGAAAGGCTACTCGATCTTCTTTCTATTTGTACTACACAAATATAAGCATAATGCTGAAATCATATGCCACAAGTAAACTAGAGGTTTACTAAAACAAATATTAGTTGGCATGACCGGTTGACCATCCCGCTTCAATTATGATGCGAAAAATTAATTGAGAATTACATTAGCATATATTGAAGTAATAGAAGATTCTTCAAGAATTCTCTTGCGCTGCTTATTCTCATGATATACCAGTTAAAGGTTGGGATTGAATCCCTTGATTTCTGGAAGGAATAAAAGGTGATATATATATGAGCCCAGTCACCTGGCATGTGGACCGTTTACTATTATATGATTTTAATAGATGAATTTATTATATGGTCACATGTGCATTTGTTATCAACTTGCAGTTTGGCTTCTGCAAGATTGCTTGCTCAACTTATTAGAGCACAATTCCAGAATAAATTATGATAATTTATCTTGATAATACTGGTTTAAATCCAAGTTGGTTTAGCAAAAATTGTATACCTCCAGTTATAGCTAAACCATTGGTTATGAGAACAAAACTGCCAAAATAAAATTTGGCATGTGATGTATTATTTAATATACAACAACACTTGTACGCATCTAACCAAGTTATGATAAGTTTTCCCCATCATAATTGGTTCAAGGTCAGGAACTAAATAATTTCCATCTAGAAATATGAATGTGCTATATGATTTAATTGTTCCACCACAATGCACAAAGATGGATCTCCAAAGAAGGTTGGTGATATGTGTTGGTGATCCCAACTTAGGGGGAGAAATGAGCTGCTGAAAAGGTAATACATGGAATGAATTATTATGACTATACCTAGATCCTCGTACAAGAAAATGTATACTTGAAGTTCAAGTGATAATGCATTTATATTGCCAGGTGCATTTACTGACCTAAAGCTAAATGTCATATTTCAGCTGCTAATGCTCCAAATAAAATAAAGTTCATAATGAACAGAGTCTATGGCATGCATGAAGCATAATAGACAAATCGGTTCCAAAGTAAAACTCCTTGAAGAAGGAGATGAGCAAATATTCAAGATGGTCATAATAAGGAGGCAAGTGTTCTAGAAGAGCACCACAACATAACACTTTATAAGACCTCATGGGAGAGACTCAGGTACCTGAAAATAATGAGATAAAGAGATATCAATAAGTTATGTCTTTATTGGGTAATAATGGAACTGACATAAAATGATCGCCGACGATATTGTTAATATAATATAGCGCTCAATATTATTAATATTGACGAGGATCTTGAGCTCAAATCTATCATGAAATTTGGACGGATAAAAGATTGGCCAAATAAAAAATACGCTATGAAATTGACTTCACTTGAAAAATGTGAAGTTGGACGGATAGTCCAACACCTGAAAGTATAAAGTCAATTGAGGTACAAATGTGTTCTTATGCGAAAAGTTCAAGTCGATAGACATAAAGAAGACTTGTGGCACAAGAAAATTAGTAAATATCCTCACATTGATTATATGGAGACATGTTCTCTTATGGTGGATATAGTCATTTCCGATTTTAATCTGGCAATATATGAAAAACTTGATATGCGTATAGTAGAAATCATTGAAGGATTTAAATTGTCTTGGAGCATATTAAGGTTTCCAAGAAATTTATTAAATAAAGCTTCAAAAATCCTTATACGGATTGAAACAATCAAGGCGCATGTAGTATAATCGCCTGAGTGAGTACTTGTTAAAAGAAGGGTACAAGAATGATTCAATTTGTCCTTGTGTCTTACAAAAGGATTTGGATCTAAATTTGTTATAATCGATGTGTATGTTGATGATTTAAATATCATTGGAACTCCTGGGTAGCTTCCTAAAGCAGTAGACTGTTTAGAGAAATAATTTGGAATGAAAGATTTTGGAAGGACAAAATTTGTCTTGGTATTACAAATTGCATATATGAAAGATGGAATTTTTGTCCATTAATCAACATACACTAAAAAGATTTTAAAGAGCTACTATATGGATAAAGCACATCTATTGAGTACCCCGATGGTTGTGAGATTACTCGGTATAAATAAAGATCAACTCCGACCTCATGAAAATAATGAAGAACTTCTTGGTCCTAAAGTACCATATCTTAATGTAATTGGTGCGCTAATATATCTTGCTAATACTACAAGGCCTGATATAACTTTTTCAGTTAATGTCTTAGCAATATATAGCTCTACTCCTACAAGGAGACATTGGAATAGAATCAAACACATATTGCGATATCTAAAAGGGACTACCGATATGAGCTTATTTTGTGGCAATGATTGCAATCCCAATGTTGTTGATTATGTCGATGCTGAATATTTATCTGACCCACACAAGGTTCTATCTCAAACAGGTTATGTGTCTCTATGTGGAGGCACTTCCATATCTTGGCAATCGACTAAGCAATCAATCATAGCTACTTCATCTAATCATATTGAGACAATTGCTATTCATGAAGCAAGTCGAGAATATGTATGGATGTGGTCTATAATACATCTTATTCAAGACAAATGAGGTGTGACAAACTATCCACAGTTTTGTATGAAGAAAATACAACATGCATAGCTCAATTAAAGGGAGGATTCATAAAGGAGTTAGGACAAATCACATTTCACCTAAATTATTGTTCACGCATGATCTTCAAAAGAATAGTGATATTAATGTGCAATGGATCCGTTCAAGTGATCATATGGCAGATTTGTTCACCAAATATTTACCGACGTCAACCTTCAAGAAACTAGTGTACAAGATTGGGATACGAAGGCTCAACGATGTGAACTAATGATCTCATCATTGGGAGTTAATACGCGTTATATTTTTTTTCCCTTACAAGGTTTTGTCCCACTGAGTTTTCCTTGCAAGGTTTTTAACGAGTCAACCAAAAGGCATATTTCTAAATATGTGTACTCTTTTTCCTTCATTAGGATTTTTTCCTAATAAGGTTTTAACGAGACACATTATTTATGAACATCCAAGGGGGAGTGTTATGATAAAAATCAAAACATGGTGGATGCCTACTCTTCCTCCATGATCTTTCTCTCAAATGGTTAATGGCATATTCAATGACATATTTTCTATGTTCAATGACATATTCCATGACATATTTTCTTCATTTTTCATGCCTATATAAAGGCTTTTTAATAGATAGAAAAATATACATAATTGAAGAAGAAAATGTTATTAATCTGTATTGCTGTAAATAAATAAAACAGTAATCTTTCTGAAAACAGAAACAAAAAGTTAGTAGAAATAAATTCTGAAAACAGTATTTGAACTTCAAAATAAATTTGAAACGTTATAGGAACAAATCGAGCCCACTGAATACACAGTGTGTCCTTAAGAAATTATTCCCCTCAAGTACTCGAGATTCTGGAATATATCCTCCCAGGATAGAATGATTTAACTCACCGGAGTGTTGGTACCAAAAACGCCGATGAACAGCGAACCACTCGAAGGCTGTAAAACACACTAGAATTTTTTTTTGTGCAGAAGAAGAAGAAGATTATCAGAAAATTTCGTAAGTAAATATTCTGGGATTAGAAGGTATATTTATAGCCAATTTGGTACTGTTTCTGAAAAGGTTTGAAATCTTTCATAACAACCATAGCTGTTGGAATAGGTTTGACACTGTTTCAGAACAACCATAGCTATTGGAAATTTTTGTGGGAAAATTAAAATGAATTTAAAATAATCCAGGAAAGAAAACGGGCCAAACCGGACCGAGTTGCGGGTCATGGGTTATTCCAGATTGAATTTTCGTTAATTAATTAAATTAATTAATTAAATATTTTAAGAGAATTTTGTCCAAAAAGATTAATCAATCAATCAATCGATCTTTGACCAAATCCAAATCCAAATCTAAATTCGAAGCCGAGCCGATGACGACGGCGCGATGCTTGCCTTCTTCTTAGCTCTTTAAGAGCTAAAAGATGAGCTTCTCTATATATACACAAAGATTTTCTTTCCTTCTACCAATGAGGGACAAAGTGCATTAGTAAAGTGAACTCATTCAGAATTTTACTTTCCTCCATTTCTTTTCCCACCATTTTCCATTCACACTTCTTTTGTTATTAATAACAAAATCCAACAATCCCCCACATGAATGAGGAATGACTATAAACTTAAAGGAATACACGGACGTGTGTGTGTTTCACATGCAAGAATTAATTGCATCTGGATAAGTAAGTTTCCCTTTGAACTTTCCGTAGTGAACTTATATCGGATATACTCGGTCAATCGATAGATTTGATATCTTTGAACCATCGAGCTTTGTTGTATACCTAGACAATATAAGTCACGCAATCAATCCTTAACCACCTATGGTTCTCACGGTTGTGTTCGTTTCAGCCATGAACACCGCCTGGTTTCATGAGTGTTTAGAGAACGGGCCTTTACTTTCATTCCCCTTGAAGCAGCTTACACTTCACACTCACATGGGTGATTCCTAAATATGTAATCCTAAAGACACACTATCTGGTCATATCCTGCCAGACTTAGCAAATCATTAAAAAGCATTAAACTTTTTTGACTCATCAAGAAGCCTTAACGCTTTACCTCTTTTTTTTGAACATTGTCTTCATCACGAGAATGGGTTGAGTTATTTGACAATGTTGAACCATCATTCATAACTTTGTTTGATCTCTTTGAACCTAGCTCTTGGGATCTCCAGTCTGCTAAGTAGAGTTACCGCCATGATGACTTGTCCTAGGCCTTTAACCCCATTCCCTTTGATGATCTTTCAATTGCCTCTCTAGATAGGCCTTTTGTAAGTGGATTTGATACGTTATCTCTTGGCTTTACGTAGTCAATTATCATAACACCACTACAGAGTAGTTGTGTAACAATAGTGTCTCTGTCGAATATGACGAGATTTTCCATTATACATAACGCTCTCTGCCCTACCTATTGCCGCTTGACTTTCACAATGTATACAAATAGGTGCCAAAGGTTTGGGCCAAAATGGAATATCTTCCAAGAAATTCCGGAGCCATTCAGCTTCTTCACCGGCCTTATCTAAAGCTATGAATTTGTCACGACCCGGATTTTTCACCCTCGGGAGTCGTGATGGCGCCTACTCGTAGAAGCTAGGCAAGCCACAAAATTTTGAAAATTCATTAATTCTTTGTTTTAATCCTTTTAACAACTTGCTTTAACAGGTGATAAACATTTAAATAATAGCGGAATATGAGATTAAGCAGAAGACTTAAACAAAATAAACCAATATAATATGAAAATCATCATATGCCTCTACCCAGAAACTGGTGTCACAACATTCACGAACTATCTATGATTACTACATACAAACGTTTGAAAGAAGGAACACTGCCTGTCTCGGATACAATGATAACAAAACAAATAACTGATAGAAAAGACGTCAAGCCTGCGAACGCCTGCAGGACTACCTTGGAATCTCAGTGGACTGAAGGCTGGCTCCCAAGCTACTGCTGCTGACCCAGTGCTGCTCTGGTGTCTGCACATAAGTGCAGAGTGTAGCATCAGCACAACCGACCCATGTGCTGGTAAGTGTCTGGCCTAACCCCGGCGAGGTAGTGACGAGGCTAGGACCAAACTCCAGATAAACCTGTGCAGTTATATAATATACAGCAGAAATATAAACAGGAAATAACAGTTTTAAAGGAATGGAGAAACATGCTTCGGGGAAGCATATCAATTCTATCAGAAACATGCTTCGGGGAATAACAGGTAAAACATAATATCAAGAGAATTATAAAGGAATCAAAATCAACCACTAACAAGAATGAGGAAAAACAAAGGCAGATTTCACTTTCTTTTCACATCTTGTTGCAGGCGTGCAACTCGATTCCGATTCCTGTATCTCGTGGCAGGCGTGCAACCCGCTCCCGTTTCATTTTATCTTGTGGTAGGCGCACCACCCGCTCCCATTTCATCATATCTTGTGGTAGGCGTACCACCGGCTCCCATTTCATTATATCTTGTGGTAGGCGTATCACCCGCTCCCATTTCATTTTGTATCTTGTGGTAGGCGTACCACCCACTCCCAGTTACAAGCCAATAATAATCACAATAAATCCCGATAAGAGAACAAAAGCAATATAACAACTTCCCGGCAAGGGAACAATGATATTTCAACAACATCCCGACAAGGGAACAATACTATCAAAACAAACATCCCGGCAAGGGATCATTAATATCAAACAAACATCCCGGCAAAGGAACAATGGTGATAATAACATATGAAGCGCAATAAATCACAACGGAGTCATAACAACTATAATACAAGACTCGCGGGCATGCTTGACACCAACGTATAGATACTCGTCACCATGCTTATACGTCATACTCCACAATTAACAGGTAGCAAATAAGACACAACTCTTAATCCCTCAAGCTAAGGTTAGACCAAACACTTACCTCGATGCGTCAAACACAACTCAAGTTTCAATTATTGCTTTACCCCTTGATTCCACCGCCAATTCGTTGTATCTAGCCACAAATTACTTAATCACATCAATAAATGCTAAATGAATCAATTTGAATGCATGAAAATGAGTTTTTCAAAGTTTTACCCAGAAAGTCAAAATCGTCCCCGGGCCCACGTGGTCAAAACCCGAGGTTCGAACCAAAACTCGATTACCCATCCCCCTACGAACTCAAATATATAATTTGTTTTGAAATCGGACCTCAATTCGAGGTTCAAATCCCCAATTTTTGAAAAACCTAGGTTCTACCCAAAACACCCAATTTCCCATGAAAATCATTGATTTGAAGTTGAAATCATGTTAAAAGATGTTAATGATTGAAGAAAACTAGTTAAAAACGACTTACAATTGATTTGGAGAAGAAAGATTGTTTGAAAAATTGCCTCTTATGTTTTTGGGATCTTAAAAAATAAAAAATAACTGAAAATCCCGTCTAAATATACTGCCCTCAGATGCCCTGTGCGGACTGCACAAAATCAACCGCGGCCGCACATGCTTCCTGTGTTTTGCAGTGATAGGTCTTAGTATTTTGGCCATAACTTTCACTACAGATGTCCAAATTGTGATTTATTTATCTTTCTGGAAACTAGACACAAAGATATATAACTTTTATTTTTGAATCATCTCAAAATTTCTTGTAGATCAAAAGATATAGGCTTCCGAAGTCAGACCAATAAATTGTTCTTCACCGCGGACCGCACCAAAACTAGGGCGGCCGCACAGGCCTCTCCGCAGCAGCAGTCCATATCGTGCGGACCGCACTGGCCTGTTCAGAGGTCTTCCACTTACCCGAAACTCACCCGAGCCCTCGGAACTCCAAACCAAGTGTACACAAAACCTCAAAAACATCCTACGGACTTATTCGTGTAATCAAATCATCAAAATAACATCATGAACATCAAATTAAATCTCGAGATCAATGAAATTTTCTCAAACTTCTTTAAACATCAATTTTACAATTTAAGTCCGAATCACGTCAAATGACATCTGTTTTTCACCAAATTCCACAAAAATGTCTTAAATTATATATAAGACCTGTACCAGACGCCGGAACCAAAATACGGGCCCGTTACCATCATGTTCTAAGCAAATTTCATTTCAAATTTCTTTAAACAATTTCAGAAAACAAATTTTTCTTTAAAAATTTATTTCTCGGGCTTGGGACCTCGGAATCCGATTCCGCGTATACGCCCAAGTCCCATATTTTCCTACGGACCCTTCGGGACCTCAAATCACGGGTTGGGGTCCGTTTACCCAAAGCGTTGACCAAAGTCAAATTTATTCATTTTAGAGTCAAAACTTATCATTTTTCACAGATTTTCACATTTAAGCTTTCCGACTACGCGCTCGACTGCGCACACAAATCGAGGTAGTGTTAAGGGAGGTTTTTAAGGCTTCGCAACATAGAATTTCATTGCATTCTCCACCTCTAAACAACTGTTCGTCCTCGAACGGACAGAAGAAGGAAGTACCTGAGTCGGGGAAAAGATGGGGATAACGACTCCGCATATCGGACTCGGACTCCCAGGTCGATGCCTCAAGAGGCTGACCTCTCCACTGAACACGACTAGAAGAAAAACTCTTTGATCTCAACTGACGAACCTCTTGGTCTAGAATAGCCACCGCTCCTCCTCATAAGATAAGTCCTTGTCCAACGGGACAGTGCTGAAATCTAACATGTGGGATGGATCGTCGTGATACTTTCGAAGTAGGGACACATAAAACACTAGATGCACGACTGATAAGCTCGGCGACAAAGCAAGTCTATAAGCCACCTCTCCCACTCGATCAAGAATCTCAAACGGGCCAATAAACCTAGGGCTAAGCTTGCCCTTCTTCCCAAATCTCATCACGCCCTTCATAGGTGACACTCGAAGCAATACCCGCTCACCGACCATAAAAGCCACATCTCGAACCTTGCGGTCTGTATAACTCTTTTGCCTGGACTGAGTTGTACGAAGCCTATCCTGAATAATCCTGACCTTGTCCAAGGCCTCCTGAACCAGATCCGTACCCAACAGCCGAGCCTTCCCGGCTCAAACCATACAACCGGAGGCCGACACCGTCTACCATATAAAGCCTCATAAAGAGCCATCTGGATACTCGACTGATAGCTGTTGTTGTAGGCAAACACTACTAAAGGCAAAACTTGGTCCCACGAGCCTCCAAAGTAATGACACAAGCTCGAAGCATATCCTCCAAAATCTAAATAGTCCGCTCGGACTGCCCATCCGTTTTAGGATGAAATGCTGTGCTCAACTTAACCCACGTGCCCAACTCTCGCTGAACTGCTCTCTAGAAATGCGAGGTAAACTACGTACCTCGGTCCGAAATGATAGACATAGGCATACCATTAAGACGAACAATCTCCTGAATATAGATCTTAGCTAACCTCTTGGAGGAAGAGGAGACTACCACAGGAATGAAATGTGTTGACTTTGTCAGCCTATCAACAATGACCCACACTGTGTCGAACTTCCTCCGAGTCTGCGAGAGTCAAACAATGAAATCCATAGTGACCCACTCCCACTTCCACTCGGGAAGCTCAATCTTCTGAAATAAACCACCAGGCCTCTGATGCTCGTACTTAACTTGCAGACAATTCAAACACCGGGCCACATATGCAACAATATCCTTCTTCATTCTACGTCACCAATAATGCTGCCGCAAGTCCTGATACATCTTTGCGGCGCTCGGATTAATAGAGTACCGGGAGATGTGAGCCTCCTCTAAAATCAACTCCCGAAGCCCATCCACATTAGGCACACAAACTCGACCCTGCCATCTCAAAACTCCATCATCATCTAAGGTAACCTACTTGGCACCTCCGCGCTGCACCGTGTCTCTAAGGATACATAAATGGGGATCATCATACTACTGATCACGGATACGCTCCAATAAAGAAGAACGAGCTACCATGCAAGCTAATACCCGACTAGGCTCTGAAATATCCAACCTCACGAACCGATTGGCCAAGGCCTGAACATCCAAAGCAAGCGGCCTCTCACCGACCAAAATATAAGCAAAACTGCCCATACTAGCTGACTTCCTACTCAAGGCATCGGCTACCACATTAGCCTTTCCTGGGTGATATAAGATAGTGATATCATAATCCTTCATCAGCTCTAACCACCTTCTCTGCCTCAAATTCAACTCATTTTACTTGGAACAAATACTGAAGACTTTTGTGATCCGTGAACACCTCACATGCCACGCCATACAGATAATGCCTCCAAATCTTCAATGCGTGAACAATGGCTGCCAAATTCAAATCATGAACCAGATAGTTCCTCTCATGAATCTTCAACTGCCGTGAAGCATAGGCAATGACCCTGCCCCCTGCATAAATACTACCCCAAGTCCAATACGTGATGCATCACAATAAACTGTATAAGGCCCTGAACCTGTGGGCAAAACCAACACTGGTGCCATAATTTGAGCTGTCTTGAGCTTCTGAAAGCTTGTCTCATACTCGTCGGACTATTTGAACTAGGCACCCTTCTAGGTTAACCTGGTCATCGGGGTTGCGATAGATGAAAACCCCTCCACAAACCGACGATAGTAGCCTGCCAATCCTAAGAAACTCCGAATCTCTGTAGCTGATGCTGGTCTAGACCAGTACTTGACTGCCTCAATCTTCTTCGGATCAACCTGATTACCCTCTGCTGACACAACATGACCCAGGAATGCAACTGAACTCAACCATAACTCACACTTCGAGAACTTAGCATATAACTGACTATCCCTCAGAGTTTGAAGAACCACTCTGAGATGCTGCTCGTGCTCCTCCTGGCTGCGGGAATATATCAAAATAAAATCAATGAAGACTATCACAAATGAATCCAAATAAGGCCTGAACACTCGGTTCATCAAATCCATAAAAGTTGTTGGGGCATTGGTCAACCCAAATTACATAACCAAGAACTCATAATGCCCACACCGAGTGCGGAAAGCTGTCTTAGGGACATCAGATGCCCTAATCCTCAACTGATGGTAGCCAGATCTCAAGTCGATCTTTGAAAATACCTTGACACCCTGAAGCTGATCAAACAAATCATCAATCCTTAGCAATGGATACTTATTCTTGATTGTAACCTTGTTCAACTGCCGGTAATCAATACACATTCTTATCGACCCATCCTTCTTCTTAACAAACAACACTGGTGTACCCCAAGGCGAAACACTGGGTCTAATGAAACCCTTCTCAAGCAAGCCTTGTAACTGTTCCTTCAACTCTTTCAACTCAGGTAGGGCCATACGATACGGCATGATAGAAATGGGCTGAGTTCCCGAAGACAAATCAATGCAAAAATCAATATTCCTGTCGGGTGGCATACCCGACAAGTCTGAAGGGAATACCTCAGAAAACTCACGAACAACGGGCACAGATCAATAGAGGGAACCTCAGCACTAGAATCACGAACATATGCCAAATAGGCCAAACATCCCTTCTCGACCATACGCCGAGCCTTCACATAAGAGATAACACTATGGGTAGAATGACCAGGAGCCCCTCTCCACTCTAAACGAGACTGGTAAAGCTAAGGTTACAATCTTGGCATGACAGTCCAATATAGCATGTTAAGGTGATAACCAGTCCATCCCCAATATAATATCGAAATCGACCATGTCTAAAAGCAATAAATCTACACGAGTCTCAAGACCCCTAATCATCACAATACAAGAATAATAGACTCAATCAACTACAATAGAATCACCCACCGGTGTAGACACATAAACAGGAATACTCAATGAATTACTAGGCATGATCAAATACGTTGCAAAATAAGATGACATATACGAGTATGTAGACCCTGGATCAAACAACACTGAAGCATCTCTATCACAAACTAGAACCGTACCTATAATAACTACATCTTAAGCCTCAGCCTCGGGCTTGGCTGGGAGAGCATAACATCGGGGCTGGGGCCCATCACCCTGAACTAAATATCTGGGACGGCCTGCAGCTGGCTGGCCTACACTTCTAGCGGCCTGAGCTCTACCTCTAGCACCGCTACCTCCACCTCTAGCACCTCTACCCCCACCTCTAGGTGGATGGGCGGCCTGTGAGACACCTGGTACCTGATCAATAGCACGAGAACCCTGATGCGGAGAACTGTTCAAAGCTTGAGGGCAATACCTATCAATGTCCTCATGTCGTCACAAGTAAAACAAGCCCTCGACTGCTAGGGCTGACGACATTGGAAAATCTGAAGCGGTGGTGCACTGATAGGTGCTGGTGGTGCACTGTAGGACTGCTGATCAGAATATTGTATCTGAGGACCACGACTACCTGAAACACCGTGAGAAACCTAAAGTGCTGACTGGAAAGGCCTAGGGGGATGGCCTCTACCATATGAATCTCTACCTCAAGACGAGGTACCAATGAATCTACCTGAATGACGGGGCATCTTATTCGACCCATGACCACCTCCTTGTGACAGAACCATCTCCACTCTCCTGGCCATATTAGCCGTTTCCTGGAAAGATATCTCACTCGTAGTCTCCCTAGCCATCTGAAGACGAATCGGCTGAATAAGACCATCAATAAACCTCCTCACCCTCTCTCTCTCGGTAGGAAGTATGACAAGAGCATGTCGAGCTAAGTCGATGAACCTGATCTCATACTGGGTAACAGTCATAGAACCCTGCTGGAGGCGCTCAAAATGCCTCTGATACGCCTCTCTCTGAGTAATGGGAAGAAACTTCTCCAGAAATAGATGCGTAAACTGCTCCCAAGTCAAGGCTGGCGATCCGGCTGGTCTGGCCAAACAAAAATCCCTCCAGCAAGTCTTGGCGGATCCCGACAAGAGAAATGTAGCAAAATCGACCCTATTGGTCTCAACAATCCCCATGTTCCTAAGAACCTCGTGGCAGCTGTATAGATAATCCTAGGGATCCTTAGAAGAAGCACCACTGAAAGTAGTAGTGAAGAGCTTGGTTAACCTATCCAGCCTCCACAAGGCATCGGCATACATAGCCACTCCATCACTGGTCTGAGCTACCACACCCGGCTGAACTGCTCTAACTGGTTGGATCGCTGGAGTCTAAATCTGGGGAGCTACCTTCTCCGGAGTGTGAGTATCAGGAGTCTGGGCTCTTTCTCCAGCCTGAGAGATGGCTGGTGCTACAGGAAGCAAGCCTACTCAGGTGACACCCTCCATGAGGCCCACTAATCGGACCAGAGCATCCTGAAGAACTGGGGTAGCAATAAACCCCTCTGGGACCTGATCTGGGCCCACCGGAACTACTGGGGCCGGAACCTCATCATCAAAATCAACCTGAGGCTCCGCCACTAGGGCTGCTACTCGGGGCTGAGCTCTGCCCCTACCTCGACCTCTGGCACGGCCTCGGCCTCGCCCTTTGCCCCTCGTGGGAGCTACTGCTGTGGGCTCAGGCGGATGAGCGGTGGATGAGGAAGCGCGTGTTCTCGCCATCTGCGAAAGAACAGAGTAGAAAGGCAATTAGTATTGAGAAGCAAAACTGCACAATAAGAAAGAACAAATGTGAAGTTTTTTCCTAACTCTGTAGCCTCTGGGGGATAAATACAGATGTCTCCATACCGATCCCTCAGACTCTACTGAGCTTGTTCATGAATTGTGAGACCTATGTAACCTAGAGCTCTGATACCAACTTCTCACGACCCGTATTTCCCACTCTCGGGAGTCGTGTTGGCGCCTACTCGTAGAGCTAGGCAAGCCACGAAATTTAGAAAATTCATTACTTCTTTGTTTTAATCCTTTTAACAACTTTCTTTAACAGGCGATAAACATTTAAATAATAGTGGAATATGAGATTAAGCGGAAGACTTAAAAAAATAAACCAAAATAATACGGAAATCAACATATGCCTCTACCCAGAAAATGGTATCACAACATTCACGGACTATCTATGATTACTACATCAAATGTTTGAAAGAAGGAACACTGTCTATCTCGGATACAATGATAACATAACAAAATAACTGATAGAAGAGACGCAGGGCTTGCGAACGCATGCAGGACTACCTCAGAATCTCGATGGACTGAAGGCTGGCTCCGAAGCTACTGCTGCTGACCTAGTGCTGCTCCGGTATCTGCATATAAGTGCAGAGTGTAGCATCAGCACAACCGACCCCATGTGCTGGTAAGTGCCTGGCTTAACCCCGGCGAGGTAGTGACGAGGCTAGGACCAGGTGCTAGATAAACATGTGCAATTATATATATATATACAGCGGAAAATAAATACAGAAATAAACAAATAAAGATAGGAGGGGAAACATGCTTCGGGGAATAACAGGTAAAATAGAATATCAAGAGAATTATAAAGGAATCAAAATCAACCACTAACAAGAATGAGGAAAAACAAAGGCAGATTTCACTTTTTTCACATCTTATTGCAGGCGTGCAATCCAATCCCGATTCCTGTATCTTGTGGCAGGCGTGCCACCCGCTCCCATTTCATTTTATATCGTGGTAGGCGTACCACTCGCTCCCATTTCATCATATCTTATGGTAGGTGTACACCCGCTCCCATTTCATTATATCTTGTGGTAGGCATACCACCCGCTCCCATTTCATTTTTATCTTATGGTAGGCGTACCACCCGCTCCTAATTACAAGCCAATAATAATCACAAGGAATCCCGGCAAGGGAACAAAAACAATATAACAACTTCCCGGCAAGGGAACAATGATATTTCAACATCCCGGCAAGGGAACAATACTATCAAAACAAACATCCTCGGCAAGGGATCATTAATATCAAACAAACATCCCGGCAAGGGAACAATGGTGATAATAACATATGAAGCGCAATAAATCACAATGGAGTTATAACAACTATAATACAAGACTCACGGGCATGCTTGACACCAACGTATAGATACTCGTCACCATGCCTATACGTCGTACTCCACAATTAACAGGTAGCAAATAAGACACAACTCTTAATCCCTCAAGCTAAGGTTAGACCAAACACTTACCTCGATGCGTCAAACACAACTCAAGTTTCAATTATAGCTTTACCCCTTGATTCCACCGCCAATTCGTTGTATCTAGCCACAAATTACTTAATCACATCAATAAATGCTAAATGAATCAATTTGAATGCATGAAAATGAGTTTTCCAAAGTTTTACCCAAAAAGTCAAAATCGCCCCCGGGTCCACGTGGTCAAAACTCGAGGTTCAAACCAAAACCCGATTACCCATCTCCCCACGAACTCAAATATATAATTTGTTTTGAAATCAGACCTCAATTCGAGGTCCAAATCCCTAATTTTTGAAAAACCTAGGTTCTACCCAAAACAACCAATTTCCCCCATGAAAATCATTGATTTGAAGTTGAAATCATGTTAAAAGATGTTAATGATTGAAGAAAACTAGTTAAAAACGACTTAGAATTGATTTGGAGAAGAAAAGTTGTTTGAAAAATCGCCTCTTATATTTTGGGGGTCTTAAAAATACTGAAAATCCCGTCTAAATATACTGCCCTCAGATGCCCTGTACGGACCGCACAAAATCAACCACGACCGCACAGGCTTCTTGTGTTTTTCAGTGATAGGTTTTAGTATTTTGGCCATAACTTTCTCTATATATGTCCAAATTGTGATTTCTCTACCTTTATGGAAACTAGACACAAAGATCTACAACTTTGTATTTTTGAATCATCTCAAAGTTCCTTGTAGATCAAAAGATATAGGCTTCCGAAGTCGGACCGGTGAATTGTTCTTCACCGCGGACAGCACCAAAACTAGTGCGGCCGCACATGCCTCTCCGCGGGAGCAGTTCATATCGTGCGGACCGCACTGGCCTGTTCAGAGGTCCTCCGCCTCTCTGAGCCTGCAACAGTTCTGTTTTTAAGCCTAAGACACCCCGAAACCTACCCGAAACTCACCCGAGCCCTCGGAACTCCAAACCAAGTGTACACAAAACCTCAAAAACATCCTACGGACTTATTCGTGTAATCAAATCATCAAAATAACATCATGAACATCAAATTAAATCTCGAGATCAATGAAATTTTCTCAAAACTTCTTTAAACATCAATTTTGCAATTTAAGTCTGAATCACGTCAAATGACATCCATTTTACACCAAATTCCATAGAAACGTCTTAAATCATACCGGGCGCCAGAACCAAAATACGGGCCTGATACCATCCTGTTCTAAGCAAATTTCATTTCAATTTTCTTAAAATAATTTCAGAAAATAATTTTTCTTTAAAAATTCATTGCTCGAGCTTGGGACCTGGGAATCTGATTCCAGGCATACGCTCAAGTCCCACATTTTCCTATGGACCCTCCGGGACCGTTAAATCACGGGTTCGGGTCCGTTTACCCAAAGCGTTGACCGAAGTCAAATTTATTCATTTTATAGTCAAAACTTATCATTTTTCATAAATTTTCACATTTAAGCTTTTCGGCTACGTGCTCGGACTGCGCACGCAAATTGAGGTAGTTCTAAGGGAGGTTTTGAAGGCCTCAGAACATAGAATTTTATTACAACACAAGTGATGACCTTTTGGGTCATCACAGAATTTAGATTCCATTGTAGAACGGGCGGTGCACGTTTGTTTTAATGATTTCCAAGACACTGCTCCATCCCCAATTGTGAAAACATATCCATTTGTGGATTTAACTTCAGATGATCCGATGATCCAATTTCCATCACTATATCCCTCGATCACGGAAGGATATTTGTTATAATGCAAAGCATAATTTTGGGTATGTTTCAGATATCCAAAAACTCGTTTCATTGACATCCAATGTATTTGATTGAGATTACTTGTAAACCGACTCTGTTTGCTAATAGTACATGCTATATCTGGCTACGTACAATTCATGATATACATCAAACTTCCCAATACTATTGCATAGTCCAGTTGTGAGTCACTTTCACCTTCATTATTTTGAAGTGCATAACTCACGTCAATTGGAGTCTTGGCAATTTTGAAATCCAAATACTTGAACTTATCAAGTACCTTTTCAATGTAGTGAGACTGTGATAATGCTAGACCTTGTGGAGTCTTGTGAATTCTGATTCCTAAGATCACTTCAGAAACTCCTAAGTCTTTCATGTCGAATTTGCTAGCCAACATGCATTTTGTAGCATTTATATCTGTCATACTTTTGCTCATTATCAACATGTCATCAACATATAAACAAACAATGACTTCATGACCTGGAGTATTTTTAATGTAAACACATTTGTCACATTCGTTGATTTTAAATCCATTTGCCAATATTGTTTGGTCAAATTTTGCATGCCATTGTTTGGGTGCTTGTTTAAGTCCATAAAGCGACTTAACAAGTTTGCACACTTTCTTTTCTTTACCAGGAACAACAAAACTCTCAGGTTGTTCTATGTAAATCTCTTTCTCCAATTCTCCATTTAAGAAAGCTGTTTTAACATCTATTTGATGGATTTCAAGACCATACACGGCTGCTAGTGCCACTAACACCTTAATAGATGTTATCCTTGTTACTGGCGAGTAAGTGTCAAAGTAATCAAGGCCTTTCTTTTGTCTATAGCTTTTGACAACAAGTCTTGCCTTATATTTGTCAATAGTGCCATCAGCTTTAATTTTTCGTTTAAAGATCCATTTCGAACCTAAAGGCTTATTTACTAGAGGAAGATCAACCAATTCCCATGTATGGTTATCCAAAATTGATTGAATCTCACTATTGACTGCCTCTTTCCAAAATGCTGAATCAGAAGATGACATAGCTGCTTTAAAAGTTTGAGGCTTATTTTCAAGCAAGAATGTCACAAAATCTGGTCCAAAAGAAGTAGATGTTCTTTGACGTTTGCTATGCCTTGGATCTTCTATACTTGGAGTATTTTCCTTTGGTTCTTCCCGAGGTCGTTTAAGTCTTTCACTTAAAGACTCACATTCAGTTTTATACAGATAAATGCTTTCAAAGAATTCAGCATTATCTGATTCCATTACCATATTAACATGAATCTCGGGATTATCGGATTTATGAACCAAAAACTGACATGCTTTACTATTTGTAGCATATCCAATAAAAATGCAATCTACTGCTTTTGGTCCAATTTTAACCCTTTTAGGTAAAGGAACCTGTACCTTTGCTAGACACCCTCACACTTTGAAATATTTCAAGTTGGGTTTTCTTCCTTTCCATTTTTCATATGGAATAGATTGCGTTTTGCTGTGGGGTACTCTGTTGAGTATCCGATTAGCTGTAAGGATAGCTTCCCCCCACAAACTCTGCGGTAATCCGGAACTTATTAATAAAGAATTCATCATTTCTTTTAATGTCCGATTTTTCCTTTCCACAATTCTATTGGATTAAGGTGTGTAAGGTGCAGTAGTTTGATGGATAATTCCATATTCCTAACATATTTCTGCAAACGGAGATTCATATTCTCCACCACTATCACTTTTAATCATTTTGATCTTTTTATTCAATTGATTTTCTACCTCATTCTTGTATTGCTTAAATGCTTCAATTGCTTCATGCTTACTATTAAGCAAACAAACCTAACAATATCTAGTGCAATCGTCAATAAAAGTAATAAAATACTTTTTTCCACCTCGAGATGGTGTCGACTTCATATCGCAAATGTTAGTATGAATTAAGTCTAAGGGATTTGAATTCCTTTCAATAGACTTATAAGGATGTTTTACAAACTTAGATTCAACACATATTTGACATTTCGATTTATTACACTCGAATTTATGCAATACTTCTAAATTAATTAACTTCCGCAAGGTTTTATAATTGACATGTCCTAAACGAATATGCCATAAATCATTTGACTCCAATAAATAAGAAGAAGCTGAAATTTTATTCATAGTGTCAACAACCTTTACATTGAGTTTGAAAAGGCCCTCCGTGGGGTAGCCTTTTCCAACATACATTTTGTTCTTGCTTACAACAACTTTATCAGAAACAAATATACATTTCAATCCA
This sequence comes from Nicotiana tabacum, assembly GCF_000715075.1. Taxonomy (NCBI): domain Eukaryota; kingdom Viridiplantae; phylum Streptophyta; class Magnoliopsida; order Solanales; family Solanaceae; genus Nicotiana; species Nicotiana tabacum. Next base: position 20,506,779 of record NC_134089.1, on the reverse strand, counting down.
TTCTTTACAAGTAAAGAAGTAGAAACTAAATTCTTCCTAATAGTAGGAACATAAAGAACATTGTTGAGCGTTAACACCTTGCCGGAAGTCATCTTCAGGAATATCTTCCCATAACCTTCAATCTTGGATGTTACATTATTTCCAATGGAAATTTCTTCTTCGGGACCAGCAGTAGAGTAAGTCGCAAATGCTTCTTTGACAGCACAAACATGTCGAGTGGCTCCAGAGTCAATCCACCACTCCTTCGGATTTCCAACTAGGTGCATTCCGAAAGCATTGCACAAAGATCATCAATGTCATCATTCTTCTCCACTATGTTGGCTTGTCCCTTCTTATTATCCTTTTTCGGGAGACGACAATCAGGGCTTTTGTGACCAACTTTTCCACAATTGTAGCAGCTGCCCTTGAATTTCTTTTTGTTCTGCTCCTTAGTTTGTCCAGAAGACCTCTTCCTTTTCTTACTTTTTGGAGTAGTCTCCTCAACGATATTAGCTCCCATGATCGTTGAATTTCCACGAGACTTCTTCTCGGCTGTTTTGTTGTCTTCCTCGATCTTTAGATGTATCACAAGATCTTCCAACTTCATTAGGCGCTTGTGCTTAAGGTAGTTCTTGAAATCTCTCCACGAAGGAGGCAATTTTTCAATCATAGCAGCCACTTGAAATGCTTCATTCACGACCATACCTTCAGCAATAAGGTCGTGAAAAATAAGTTGAAGCTCCTGAACTTGGGTTCCCACAGTTTTGTTGTCTATCATTTTATAGTCTAGAAACATGGCAACCGCGAACTTCTTCAAGCATGCATCTTCTGTCTTGTACTTCTTCTCAAGTGCACCCCATAATTCTTTCGAAGTATTCATTGCACTGTACGCATTGTACAAGTCATCCTCTAAAGCACTTAAGATATAGCCTTTGCAAAGAAAATCTGTCTGCTTCCACGCCTCAACAACCATGAACTTTTCATTGTCCAGCATGTCCACAACAGGCGTTGGAGGCTCTTCACTAGTGAATTTCTGCATACCAAGTGTGGTAAGCCAAAAGAACACCCTTTGCTGCCATCCTTTGAAGTTGGTTCTAGAAATTCTCCCCGGTTTCTCGGCCGGAGGAACAGCAGTGCGGCTTGACGAGGCTATCGTCGTTGCACCAACAGTCGTAGAAGGATTTCCGTTATCAATTGCCATTTCTCACTGTCAACAACAGAAGAGATCAATTAATGGCAAAACCAGAACAATAAATAATACTGTAATCAATAAACAGTAAGTAATAAAAACAACTGAAGTTTTTATATACTGTTTTACAGAAAACGATGAAGTTTTTTATGTTCTTCAAATTGTTTTCTGAATTTCAATACTCCGATGAAGTGTTTATATCTTCAAATCAGAATAGTAAAATTCAGAAAGAATACAGAATATAATAAAGAAGTAATTTCCTTAAGATTGTTTTTAATCTGTATTACTGTAAATAAATAAAACAGTAATCTTTCTGAAAACAGAAACAGAAAGTTAGTAGAAATAAATTCTGAAAACGGTATTTGAACTTCAGAATAAATTTTGAAACGTTATAGGAACAAATCGAGCCCACTGGATACACTGTGTGTTCTTAAGGAAATTATTCCCCTCAAGTACCCGAGGTTCTAGAATATATCCTTCCAGGATAGAACGATTTAACTCACCGGAGTATTGGTACCAAAAACGCCGATGAACAACGAACCACTCGAAGGCTGTAAAACATACTGGAATTTTTTTGTGCAGAAGAAGAAGAAGATTATCAGAAAATTTCGTAAGTAAATATTCTGGGATTAGAAGGTATATTTATAGCCAATTTGGTACTGTTTCTGAAAAAGTTTGCAACCTTCAGAACAACCATAGTTGTTGGAACAGGATTGACACTGTTTCAGAACAGCCATAGCTGTTGGAAATTTTTGCGAGAAAATTAAAACGGATTTAAAATAATCCATGAAAGAAAACGGGCCAAACCGGACCGGGTCGCGGGTCATGGGTTATTCCGGATTGAATTTTCGTTAATTAATTTAATTAATTAATTAAATATTTGAAAAAAATTTTGTCCAAAAAGATTAATCAATCAATCTTTGACCAAATCTGAAGCCGAAGCCGAGCCCGAGCCGACGGTGCGACGCTTGCCTTCTTCTTAGCTCTTTAAGAGCTAAAAGATGAGCTTCTCTATATATACACAAAGATTTTCTTTCCTTCTACCAATGAAGGACAAAGTGCATTAGTAAAGTGAACTCATTCAAAATTTCATTTCTCGCCATTTTTTTCCCCACCATGTTTCATTCACGCTTCTTTTATTATTAATAACAAAATCCAACAGAAAATCTCTTCCTTTCTCTCTATCTCTATTTTTTGTCCATATTTTACTAAATTATCTTTATTTCTTGTTCTTGTTTTACTAAATATCATACCATCTTTACATAGTTGGATATTTCCACTACACAAAGGAATCTTAGCATTGTCAGTAATTTATTTATAATAATGATGTGGCAGTTTTACAAACTTGTCTTGTCCTAAATTTGGTTAATTTATCCAATATTCTTACATTCTGCCAAAAGAAATCTCAGCTTGACATTCATATTAGACATTTTTAGTAGTAGAAATATCATCTTTCTGCTAGAGAATTCCAGCTATCACGAAAGTGAACCATTTTAGATAAAGCAAATCTTGATAGAGGTGGTAAGCAATATACTATATTTTGAGCTTTTATAAGCTTTTCATTTCTAAAATAGTTGGACTGTGAATTTAAATGGAGAAATATGATAAGTGATATTAGGTGTGCGAACAAAGTTCTACGTTGATAGTTGAAAATATTTGAAGTCTATATAGAAAATGTAGAGATATCTTAATAGTGTGAGGCATTTTGGGGAAGCCAAGCGGGTTTGGCCTAAAACAGACAATATTATACCATGTTAAGAGTATCTTCGGACTTATTGAGCTAAATAACTGTTATCAGAGTTCAAGTTCAGTGGGACGAGTATGACGATGACAGAGTGATGATGTGGGGCTTAGTTTGCTTACTCTTACGAGTTTGGAGATGCGCACCCAAAAAGAAATTAGTTGCGGGCTTCGATTGCCATAAATAATCTAATGATTTTGAGTGACATACAGTGAATCTCAAAATTGACGTAGATTGTGGCAATGGCAAGGTGAAGCTAGTTCGAGGGTGAGACCTGTAGATTGTGGTAGTGGGCCCCATGGAACTTAGTTCAAGCGGGAGATTGTTGGGTGTGCGAATAAAATAGCACATTAGTAACTGAAAAGTTTGAGAGCTTACATATTATAAAAATCTCTTAATGGTACGAGGTCTTTTGGAAAAAATCATACAGATTTGGTTCAAAGAGAACAATAACATCAAAAGTATCATTGCACCGTTTTAACGTAACAAATAAAAATTTATATATTGATTCCTAACTTGTTTGAGATTGATACCTAGCAATAGTTGTTATTATAGTTGGTGAAGCAAAGCAAATACTTATTCATACTTTTCCCAACATTCTAACATTATTTTGGTGGCCAGTGGTCACCATTATAGAATGCTATAATTAGGTTAATTCTAGAAGATTAATTGATTCCTTTATCAAGGGTGACTTCTTGATTTAACCCTAATTTAGGGACATTCAAAAGTCATCATAGTGGATTTGGACCTACAAAACACAACTTTAATAATTAAGACAATTTGCATTTTTAACTTTCTCTTTAATTGTTTGCTTTAAGTCAAAGTTATTCAGTTAAACAGCTCCATCCTTGTTAAAGAAGTTTTAACTTGTCACAACTCTCAGTAAAAAAATATTTAAGAGTACCACGTTGGCTACTCTATATAATAGGGACGTATATATAAGTCCAAAGTCTTCTTTGGCTCTTTTGGAGCTCGGGATATAACAACCTAATATAATCTCATTGGTGGGGTCTGAGGAGGATAGTATGTATGCAGACCTTATCCTTATTCTGGAATAGAGAGGCTTTTTTTGATATACCCTCGGCTCCCTCCCTCCAAGAACTCTCCACCTTGCTCTTGGGGTGACTCGAACTCACAACCTTTTGATGGGAAGTGGAGGGTGTAAAGGAGAAAACCACTCTTGTCAAAAGAGCTCGGGACTATCATTCCAGAATTTTGTCTGTCTTAAACATAATTAATAACTCATGTCATATATTATTATACAAAGTACAGGGTTAAATAAGATGCTTTATTTTCTTTGGCTACAAATTTGTTAAATAGTTTCTAAATCTTTTTTTGTTGGAAAAATTCCCGCGAAAACCCGTAGCAACTACACTTTTTAGGTGCGCATTGGGTAATTTGTTCACTGTGCAAAAGTTAGCAAATTACATAGTATGAGATATAAATCGCACTAAGAAAGTCCAATGTGACGAGCTCTGACTAAAGAGATTGCTGGTGAGGGAAATTGATCTCTGGCATCTCATATGGCACCACTTCCCTACCAACACAGCCAACCCTCGCGGGCTATAGTTTCTAAGCTTTAAAGTAACGGTTTGTAATAATAATTTTTACATCGTTAAATACTAGAAATGAAATCTTAAAAAAAGAGAGTAAATAAACGATTTCGAAATTAAGTTGGGATTAAAAAGTCTTTTAGCTAACAGAGTACTGATAATAATATAATAACGAGCCTTTTGTAAATCAACATTTTCTTTAAAAAAAGAAAATAGGACCACTTATTATTAGTTACAGTAGTTACAATTACTTGGTATGAGGGATAATAGGACCAAACAAACAAGTTCATACAAATAAGACAGAGAGTCCCTTGACATTACAAAAAGTCAGATTTAGCTATAGTTTTTCCTTGCAAATAACTTGTAGGAATAAAGTAGTTCAACAATTTTCTATGCTCTTTAGTTTCAAAAGAAGAGAAAAATGAAGACAAAAAAAAAAAAAAAAAAAGTGTAACGAATGGTGATAATGGTAACTTCTTGACAATTGCATTTTTGTCTCCTAGAAGATAAGTATTGGAAGCTAACTGTATCAATTTGGATCTTTTAGATGTAATTTCTAAGACATCAAGTAACTCATTTTTTTAATTTCTCGCCCGACGTTCAGGTAGACGCGAACTTATGCTATAAGAAGAGGGATCATCAGATCTTGTTAACTTCGATAAAAATTTAAATATAAAAGTGCATATATGTTGAAATATGATCATACATTTTGCTCGAAACCCATAAAATCAGAAGTCCAATAGAGGTACTGATTGAGCAGTTTGCTCATGTATTCCTACAACCTTTACATTCTAGGTCTGCCTCTATGTCCTGGTACTTGTATTACAACCCCGACTAAATTCACATTCACACAAATACTCCCATGTTGGGAGGAAAACACTCTACAAATAAAAATGATTTCATACCTAAAACTTGAACTCGAAACCTCTAATTGATAATTAACTTAACTTATTACTTCACCAAAATCCTAATTATTGGTATCAAGCAACTCATTGGTGGCGTGCTTTTAGTCTTTTTTACTTTGACTATTTTAACAAACCTACCAAAAGTTTGGTAGCTTGCAAAGGGATATAATTAAAAAAACAATAACAGTGAAATGGGAAAATAATACAATAATAACAGCATGGGGACAAACATTATTGTGATAGCATGGAAACAAATGATTCCCTTGTTGTGATGAGTATAATATTTGGGCTTGGCTTCACCATTCATATATATCACACTGAAAAATTGGTGCCATTCACCTCCATCTAATCAATCCTACAGTAACATTTGGTAGACATGGACAAAATAATAATCCTTACTTCAAAATTGAAAATATTTAAAAATACAATACAGTCTCCTCCGATATATATTATCTGTCTTTCAAAAGTTACGTTTTAATAAAAAAAAATTAGTTATAAATTGGTGTGACACGCATTAAGTATGTAGGGACCACCTCCGGGTTCATCCTAGTTCTGATTCGAAGTTGAAAAAGATTAGATTGGTTTTGCTAAATTTTATTTTAATCCGAGTTAATTCTTATCATTGAAAGCTCTCGTGGTTTAAGTTGTAAAAGCAAAACCATCGCCTGAAACATTTTATTTTTTATAACGAAGTGGGAATATACTATACACTCTATCCATCTCAAAGAAGATGGTTGTATATGGAGTATGAAAGTTAATATTATATTTTTCTGTGAATTCCCACAATGTTAATTTACATTCGAAATTTATACTTATAAAAGTGTTTTAAGTTTTTATTTTTATTTTTATAAGTAGTATTTTAAATAGCTGATTTTTAAATAAAAAGCAGAGCGGTCTATCGCTCATATTTACATTGAGGCTAATTCGGTAACACGTGCATGATCAAGTCAATATGCCTTTCAATCAAGAATCTCGTTTTGAATGACATGTGTTTGTGTATTCTATTATTTCTTCGCATGGTGTAGAGATAATGCTAGGGTTCATTTCCTCGCTTGATTTCGAAATAGTTTTTTTTCTTTGTTATTTTTTCTGTTTTAATTAAGAGAATAATAAGGTACCACTTATAAAGGGACAAGAAATCCTAGAGGTTATGTAGGCCTCCCTAGGCTTAGCCTTTTCATAGGTGAAATTTTCAAAGGTGAAGATTCGACGTCGATATTTTTATGATTTTAAAATGTCATTTTCTTTAAAAAAAAAAAAAAAAATCATTGCAAGAGATTTTGGTGTTTGGCTCCATTCAAGCAATACATAATTCATTTTGTCTTCATCTAAAACCTTTCCCCATATTACTCCATCCTTCTCGCATTTCCTCCCCATCCCTCGCAATTCCCAAAAATATAAAATTGTGTCAATCAAATGAGAAAAAAAAAGATATAAAAATAACTCATAAAATAATGATACATAAAGACTACAAAGTTCGATGTATTTAATTTTAGAAAAAAAATACTGATTAATCCTATAACTTTTAAAATAAATTAATATATTGAAAGAATTAGACATAAAAACACTAAATCACATTTCTTATTAAATTTTTAAATTTTTTAATCCAAAGCTATTTGACTCCAAAAGAAATGCAAGAATATTATATGAAAAATGAGAGTAAAAGAATAACTAATATGGTGGTACTATAGTTTCCTCTTCTACTACTCCACTTGTTATTTTAGTGGTCAAATTGACTTATTATAAGAGTCATCCGAATTGTTTGAAGTTTAGCCTAAACATATCAATCTTATATTGTACTTATTATAAAATTAGGTAAATTTCATTTTGTACTTGCAAAAGTACAGTATTAAATCATGAAAAATTCGACTAACGATATAGGACAACAACACTATTAATAACGTGAGAGCGACAATAGTAATTGTGAACAACGAGAATGAAAAAATGACGTTTATAAGCTTTCTTTTTTCAAAAGCACTACAAGAAGATAGGGTAGCAATTAACTTATCTTATCTTCTGAGTGGATTTGTTGGTGTTACTTTTCTCAACTTCTGAGTAAATTTGCTGGTGTTACTTTTCTCAACTTTTTACTTTTTATGTCGTTTTAGTGATTTATCTCTTAAATAATAACACCGCTTGCAAGAAATTCTGCGTACGCCCCTATGTCTATCTCCTTTCCTTAATAGACCATCCTTAAGCCCCAAATTGCCCAAAATGGAACCCATACAATGATCAATTGCACCAATAGTGATGCCACAACTCTATATCGGCCTCATAATAAAGTTGACTTGGATACTACATCGATACATTTGATCCCAACTATTAGCTGAGGGTCAATTTACATTGTTTCACAAAGTATGGAGAATAGCATTATAAGGTTGGAATAACAACATTCTTGTTAGTTTTGAAAATCAATGCAGCAGTCTCTTTAGGGGTTTATAGGTAAATTTTATATACAGTCAAATAACTATGACTTTTTTTCATCAAAATCATAAAACTTTGTTTTCTCATACAAAAATCAAATAACTATGAATTTTTTTTTTTACCAAAGTCATACCACTTTATTTTCTCATACAAGAATCATAAAATGTTCACTAACTCACACAAAAATAATAATGGTTGGAAAATTAAATTTTCGATAGTATTTTCTTATTTTACTTTTTTTAATTCTTAGTCTAATAAATAATTATCCAATTAAAATAGAAAAAATATGAGTATATTTTTAGCCGTTCTTAAAAATAATAGCCGATAAAGTATTATATATATATATATATATATATATATATGTGTGTGTGTGTGTGTGTGTGTGTGTGTTATATAACATACACATTCTATATATATTTTGGCTAGCAAATGCAATTAGTTTCAGGCCGGCCGATTAATTTTATATTTTTCTCTTAAATATGAATGACCCAACCTAGCCTGATCCAATACCCATATACGCAAGTTAAAATAATTTTGAAAGTGAATTCTTCCCCATAAAAAAATTAGTTCAGAATGCACGAGATTCTGACAAAAAATAAAGGAAATAAAAGGTATAATTAGAGAGCACTTGAAATAAAAATGCTATTGATTTGAATAAAAATCTTGAAAAGAAAAAATAAAAGATAGAAGTATCATGTTCAGAAAGGTCGGGTTATGTCATTCCTATTTTAATTAGGTTATTATTTGTTAGACTAAAAATAAAAAAAAATAACAAAATAAGAAAATACTACTAAAAATTATATTTTTTGATCACTGTGATTTTTGTGTGAGTTAGTACAAGTTTTATGATTTTTGTGTGAGAAAATATAGTTATATGACTTTGATAAAAAAAATCATAATTATATGATTTTTGTGTGAGAAACAAAGTTGTATGACTTTGATAAAAAAGAATCATAGTTATATGTCCATTTGTGAAATTTACCCGTCTCTTTAAAGTAATTTTTTGTTATGCATAAAATGTGTAAACAATTATATAAACCAAGCTTTTATAGAAATAGTTATTGATCGGAAAATCAAAATAATCGTTGTCAGATAAAACGCAGTAGAAAAGTTTTAATTTGAATAGTAACTTTAATTTGAGGTCTTGAAAAGTTATGAACCACAAAATTCCCAATTAACTCTTACACTTTATAATTCAATAATCCATACTAAGACTTCTTATTTTGCTATTTTATCATTCAATGAGGAAATAATGAAAGAGAAGACAAGAACGGCTAAACTCGTCATGCATCATTTTCAACTTAGTCGTAATTCCTTTAGATAGTGAAATTGACTTTTAATATCGCTACTTTAATGAAATCATTAATTTGATAAAATTGATGTTTGAAATTATTATGGATACTTTAGCATGTGATAAGTAACTGGACTTATAGGGCTAAAATTTTCAATGAAAAACAATTAAGGTAGTCCGTTGAGGTTTTAATGTTATTTATGTTACATTCAATTTTTTAATAAAATGTAATAAATGTTAAAACAAAATATTTACAACTTGTAAGCACAAAGTAAGGTTGTCCTCTTCTTTTGGTCTCTATTCAGACTTTCTTGTACTAAAACTTTAACTCGAAAATACAGAAGTAAGAATTCTTAATATTGGAAGAACAAATTATTTCTTTGACCTTCCCACGAGCTTCTTCTATTTTGTACAGCAAATATAAAAATCAAATTTGGTATTTGGATTTTTTTGTATCAGTGAATAAAACCTTTTACTTTAAACTTTAAAATACTCGAGTTCTATACATAATTTAAAAATACAACCTTACAGCTAAACATAAAGAAGGAACTAAACTGCAATTATTATGGTAACAACCAAATTACAGACGTGTAAACTCTTCATTTACTAAAGCTAAAAGTACAAACATATCATTTTTTTTTTTGGTAATTGATTAAAAGGGATTATCTTCAAATTAGATAGCGGAGTCAAATTTTATCTTCACAAATAGTTGGAAGAAGTTTTCTTTTTGCAGACAAATTAATTAATGCATGGATTAACGGGAGACAAAAATTTAAATAGTGCACCGATAAGGTCATTTACGTAAATGCCCCTTGTTGGAATAAACAAAATTACCAAGGTGAAACTCTTCATTTACTGAATTTAAAACCTTTTACCCAGTAAAGTTAAAATTTCAAGTTAGAATTTGAGAATTGCTCTCAGAAGGGAGTCTTGGAATAACGATAAAATTATTTTCCGTGTGGTTTATAGGTCATGAGTTCGAGTTGTCAAAGCAACCGTTAATGCTTGCATTAGGATAGGTTGCCTACATCACACTCCCCCTTACGTCAACGCGAGATGCTTGATACTTCTTTTTAATTCGAGTATTCCCCTCTCAATAGTAACATAGTGGTAAAAGCTCAAATGAGAAGTACATTTACTGTTTTTATAACAGTGTAATATACTGTATATTATGCCCTACTTGGCTGCTACCAAATCAATGATTGGTCTATTGATGTTTAGTAAAACTGGTAAAAAGTATTTCAATATTTTCTTGTGTTCTAGTTTAATTCAATTTGCTTTTAAGCTATGATTTTTTATTTTATTTTTATTTTTGTATGGTGGGTGGGACAAGTTAAGAAGTTATGTTGTTCTAACTTCTACCACTCTACTTTCTGGCTTCACCAACAATATTTAAACAATTCAAATTACCCTTAAAAAGACGTCTTTATTAAAAAAAGACAATGGAGGAAGCTTCAAAAAATAGTAGTAAAAGTTATAGGGCAAGAATGGTTTCTTTTCTTTTAAAAATTTGTAGCTACATTACCATAGGTTTAAATAACTACAAATTTATTCTAACTTCTCCCTAGAGCTAATTAATCACATTCCTTTTATAGATAAATTTATGTACTTATTATTATTACTATTATTATTATTAATAATAATTACGCCTTACATGGGAAATTTTTTACAAAAGTCGAGTTGATCTTGTTTTTTAAGTTACTCGCATCAAGCTTATTATCCCCCCCTTTTTTTTTTTCCTGACAATTTTAGATAAAAGTTTAGAGAGAGACTTGGACAACACCATTTTAGTAGGAAAGTGGTTACAGACATCCAAAGTGATTTTCTCTTTTTTTTTTTTCTCATCCGGTATCTAATATTTACAGCGGGACCAGACTAAATCCAAATTCGCGTTAAAAAGTCTCACATTGAGAGTTAAAATGCTCTCTGACAAAGGCGACTTTATACCCAAGACTCGAATCTGAAATTTTTAAGACTTTTGAGTGTCTGCACGAAGATTTACCAAAATACTAAAATTATTTACCTTATTATATATTTTGCCAATATTATTTATTATGGACTTCCCTTTTTGAAAAGTTCAACGACTTTAATTACTTTTGATTCCGAATATCATTAATTTTCGGGTTGCAGCTAAGTACTATGTCATTAAGAATAATCTTATTATTGCATTGAATTGGTCAAAATTGGAAAATAAAGTCAATTATGTAGTCCTTGTTGAGAAGTGAAAGATAAATATTTATGACTTTTATCTACCTGATATATTTGAAATTTGAAATTGACAAATAAAGGAAGCAGAACAGGAATGTTCCTTTAAGGCACAGTACTAACTTTACTTCAAAGGGAAAATAAATTGGTATTTGTTGCATATAACTGAAAACTGAATGGAGGAACTTATGAATAAATTAGGTTCATAGGCGAATTAGAGGGATAAATTTGACCCAATTAAGGTGGAAAATTAATTGAGTTAAAGACAAATTTTCGCGAGATATGTCACATAAGAAAATTATTTGAACTCTGGAATGGGTAAATATAAACATTTTCGAATAGTAAATGAACACATTTGGCCATATTTCTCTAAATTTGTGGTTATTTTTGTTTTTTCTCCTACCATATATTGTAAGGTGTAAGCAAAGGGCGTGTTTGAGAAATATTTTTCAATTTTTTTTCCCCAATCTTCTCCACCGCTACACTTCACCCCTACCCCACCCTCTACCCCCAACCCTTGATTATTACTCTGGTCAGTAGACCCCGACTTATTACTCTCTCACGTCCTTACCCACTTTGTCTAATATAGTATTTGCCTAAAAAAAAATTGAAAATATTTTTTGATACCTAATAGAACACCGGAAAATAAATAGTTTCTTAATAAGTAATTTTTTTCGTGCCAAACACACCCAAAGACTCGCAACTTTACTCCCTTTTTATCACTATACCTTTAAAATAAACATTTTCATATAATTCAAAGTAATAGATTAAAATTTATTAAACATCTTTATTTCTTGCTTTCTTTTCCAAAATAATCAAACATTTAAGAAATATTAAACATAAAAAAAATGAAGAATCGTAATACAATGTTCCTAAGGCCCAAACCAAAATTTGGAGCCCATTTGGACATAAGAATTTTTTTATTTTTTTTCAATTTTTTTTTCAATCAGTGTTTGGCCATAAATTTTTCAATTTTTATTTGAAGATGAATTTTGGAATTTTTCAAAAATTTGAAAAGCTCCAAAAAACTATTTTTCAAAATTTTCACTCAAATCATTCAAAAAACTTCAAAAGCAACTCGAAATTATATTCATGTCCAAACACAATTCTAATTTTCAAATATCATTTTCACTTTTAAAAAATTCTCACTTTTTTTTTTTGATATTTTACAATTCTTATGTCCAAACGCTCACTTGGTTAGTAATTAACCAAAAAAATCAACAAACTAAACATCTTTTATTATATAACCAAACACGTGCTGGCGATAATTTTCCAAATAATAAACTTAGCAGGAGTAATAATAAATAAATAAAATAAAACAGTGCCAGTCAAGTGACGTGGCGTCAAAACTTAGCACGTAGGTCCCACTAACCCCACTACACTCTATTCCACCCGCGCAGATAGGGAAATAGCGAGTCCTCCGTATCTCTCCCACTGTGTCACGTTTTTGTCCTTATTTTCCCCTATTTCAAAACTTTTGCATTTCAAAATCTCTCTCTCTCTCACACACACACACACGCACTCGCAGTTTCTCTGCACCCAAAATAAACTCATAGCTTAGCTAGAATGATAAGTCCTTCATTAATGTCCACCTCTCCCTCTCTGTCATTGTTTCTCTCTCTATACGTATTTACTCTCTCCCTTTCTTTCTCTCTCTACAATGTGATCCGTTAATCATAATTTCTCTTTCTCTCTCATACACACACGCACACACTCTCTCTCTGTGTTGTGTCAATGTCTTTTCAAAAATGATGAAGCTGTGAAGATGAAGAAGAAGAATCTAGAAAGCTTGAGCTAGGGTTTTCTTGTTCCTTTTTTTTCGTTGAGTTTTTGAAATGGAGCTGGTGGTGATTTTCGAGGTTGTCGCTTGCTTTTTTCCGAGATTTACGATCTAATAAAAAAATTTCCCTCTCTCCTCTTTTCAAAATCCTTTTAGTTTTTTTTTTCCGCCTTTTTTTTTTTTTTTTTTTTACTTTTTGTTCTCTTGCTGTCTCCCGAGCTGGATATTTTTTTTGAAAAACAATGGAGAAAAGTCGTCACAGAAAGTCCAGAAGTGCTTCGGGAATTATGGAAGGTTAATTTCTCAATTCTCTCTGAGTTAACTGTTTGCTAGAATTACTAATAGTAATTTTGTTTTGATGAGCTAAATTTTGTGGATGAACAGAAAAATAATAGTAATATTTACAGTGAATAAATTGTTTTCTGAAAATGTGTCTTTGATTCGGAGAAATTGGATGAAATCTGGTTGCCTGTTTGACCAAATTAACAAAAACTGAAAAATAGGAAGATGATTTATGGAATTTATATTGTTTATTTATTTACTCTTACATTTTGATAATTTAGCTGTTGTAAACATTCTCTAAATTTTCCTGTGTGTATTTGAATGGCAGACGTTTAAATGAATCTCTCCATTTTTTTCTGATGATAATTTATTACTTTTTGACTGAGTAAGATTTTCGTCGTCTTATGTATGCCATTTTTAATAGTAGTGGAGTATTTAATTTGGGAAGCAAACGCCGTTATGTGGCATAATTGACTCTTTCTTTATGAATTTCTCTTTCAAATTTACTTCGTATCCTTTTTCTTTTCCCTTTTTAGTGAGCTCGGTAGTTACTTTTATTTCAAAATTTTCTATTTTTAAAGATGAAATAATACATTTAATGTTTTTTTTAAATTGTCTTCTTCTTCGATGTCGTATTTTATCTGGATAATTGCTTTTCTCCCTATTATGTACATACCCCTTAGGTATGGCTTTAGTTTTTGTTTTTATTTTTAAAATAATTTTGGCTTCCCAATTTTTTTTTTCAGTTCTTACTTTAATTAAAGTAAGATGTTTTCCATGAATGATTAGGCCCTTTATGTAGTGGCAACACCATCATTTTGTTTTTGTTCTAGTTTGTTTTTTTTTCATTATGTTATGCGATGGGTTGATTCACTTAGAGCTGTTCTGCTTAACCCTATTGTACTTTCCTCTCTCTTCCTTGATGTTCACTAACATAAATTCCTGAAAGATTTAAGTTATATAACAGGGTAAAGATTTTTTTACACTATTAGTTATTTTAACTATAATAGCATGTTAGTTGCAATTTTTACTAGTACCAATTAAATACTTATCAAGAGATTTACATGTAATTACCTTATATATTACTAATCGTGTAAATATTTTTTACGCCGTCAATACACTTAAACACATTCTTGAATGGTGCTATTGATTTTCTTTCGTCTGTTTATTCTTCCGCAGCTATCTGAGCATGTTAGAAATTTTACTGTTCTTTTAATACTCTGCTTGAAGTTTAATCGGAGTTGCAGCTACCTCTCTTTAATTGATGATATGCAAAGCGAGTACTGACATTGTTACTTGATCCCATGTCCAGGAAGTAGACTAGCTCAGAAACAGATTGCTACAACAAAAGTGGCTCTAAATTCTCGTTCCTACAGTGATGGAACTGCTAGGGGAGATATGGTCTGCCAATGTGTCTATTTCAGCATTTTTTTGGGATATCTCATGGTTAATTAGTTGTCAAATAGATCAATAGTTTTAGCTGACATTCATAAAATATTTTCCTACCTGTAGATTATGCTTGATTTAAGGAAGAGCTCTTCCAAAGGAGTTACTGGGACACCAATTAAGAAATTGCTTGCAGAAGAAATGGCAAAAGAAGAAGGCGAATCAAAGAGAAGGCCGCCCAGCATTGTTGCCAGATTGATGGGTCTCGAAGGGATGCCATCTCCGCAGCATGTTGGCAGACAACAAAGAAGGTTATCAGACAGCTGCCAACACAGAAATGAACAGATAGATCACAGGAGGAGGCAACTGTTCGATGAACAATCTAGTAAAAGAAGCTCCATGGAGCACCAAGAATTCAAGGATGTGTATGAGGATTTGGAAGCATCGCATGTTGCCAACCGTCGTCATTCATCAAGATGGAGTGAAACCGGTAGATTTGCTACTCCTGATATGGCCCTTATACAGCAGAAATTTATGGATGCAAAACGTCTTTCGACTGATGAAAGGTTTCAGAACTCAAAAGAATTTGATGACACTCTTGAGGCACTTGAATCAAATAAGGAATTATTGATAAAGTATCTTCAGGGACCAGATCCCTTGTTTGTGAAGCACCTGCAGGATCTGCAAGTTGACACTGCTAGTTCTATGTGCAGTCACATAGCAGTTTTAAAGCCATCAAATTCTGTGAAATATGAAGGCAGTGTCAAATCCTCCAAATCTGGTAGAGGCGATTCACGTAAACAAGACATCAACTTGCAGAAAGAGCGCATTGATGGTCTCTTACTCCAGTCACAGCATCGTCATAGTGGACATAATTCCCAAAAGTCATCACCAGTTTTTCCTGAAGGAAAGGAGGAAAATATTCTTCCAACAAGAATTGTTGTTCTAAAGCCGAACGTTGGGATAACACAAAGTGATGTTACTTCTGTTCCATATCACCCTGACATGAGGAAGCATGCACAACATCCTCGGGCTTCACCTGGGGGAGCAGGACTAGAGGAAAAGAAAAGTTCATCTAAGAATATGGGGATATCAAGGCCCAAGTCAAAAGAAGCAAGAGATATTGCAAAGGAAATTACGAGGCGGATGCGGGACTCTTTTGGGCCTTCTGATGGTGGGGATGGATATTTTAGAAGTTTTGGTTTTAAAGGATATGCTGGAGATGAAAGCTCTTGTGATGTGTATGAAAGTGATTCGACTGGTGAGTCAGACATTACAACTTTGTCTGGTAGGAAGTCATTTGGCAGGGGTAATCTGAAAAAATCTTCATCGCAAGGTTCTTCTGAATCATCAGTGGGCAGGGAGGCAAAAAAGAGGTTGTCTGAGAGGTGGAAGATGACTCAATATTATCAAGACATTGAAATGGCTGGTAAGAGTAGTACACTTGGTGAAATGCTTTCTTTACCTGATGGGGTAACCAAACCCGATCATTGTGATACCATGATGCATGTTGAAGAAGCCACTATCGAACTTGTTGGCAGGAAAGGAACTGCTGAATGGGATTTCCCTTTGGGTATTAGTAGTAGAGATGGTTGGAAGGATGTATGCATTAATGATTCATCAGGATACAGGTCAACTTCTCCGCCTTTTGGCAGCAACAAGCATAGAACCAGAGGACGAAGGGAAGTTTTTTCTAATTGGCAATCCTCAATTCCCAAAGATCCCGTAAATAGGGAACAGTCTGTAAATCACCGCAGAAGTAGGTCATTGGATGGTATACTGAATTTGAGAGATGAATTCTTATCCAAAGACTCTAGATCTAGCAAGAAGAAACTTCATTCCGGTCGTCTTGGTAGTGGCTCCTCATCAAAAGGCAAGCTAAGCCAGAGAATTGACATGAACCTAGAAGAAAATCAATCTGAGAAGCTGCCTTTAGCTTTGCAGGTGCCTGCTGCAGATGACACGCGTTATATTAATGCTTCGGATAATGCTGAAACCGAGAGTATAACCCTGTCATCAGAATATTCTGTTGAGATGCTTCAAAAGCTACCTGCAGAATGTTGCAGTGCTTCTCCTCTTAACCAAGAGGTTTCAGTTCCTCAGGTTTGTTTATTCTTGTGTAGATGTTTTACGTCTTCTCACTTAACGTTGTTTCCATATCTTTTTCTTCTTTTCTCACTAGCTGTAAACCTGTTGGGTTACCTTGCTTAGCCTTGGTTTGATATGGTAACTGATGCGCTTTTGATTTGGCTATAAGTTTTGCGTAGTAGATTTTCTGTCAGTTGTGTACTTGTGTTTTAGAGTCTTCCTAGAATGTGGGTGTTTTATGTTCTTTGGTGAATTTTCCTTATTGGGCATCCTTTTTCTCTGACATTACTGCTTTCGGAAATGGCCACAATGTCTACTTGGTGAAGTAGTGTAGCCAGCACTAAGTGGCATCTTCCTTATTCAGTAATATTGAGACAGAAAATTTATGGATTCTGGCTGGCGAATTTCATATTTAGATGATGTTGTGCTATATGAGAATATGTTAGTTGAGAATTCTGATAGTTTTAAGCAAATGACTGTATACTAGTTGGGGGGATACAAGTTTCATTTCTCCTTTTAACAGGTTGTTTTAGAAAATGATTTCTGGATTTATTTGATTACACGTGCAATTGACCACTTCCTTTTTGAGGTCCAAAGAATGAAGAACACTTCTCGTTGTTTAAGCGCATATGACCAAAAAATGAAAGTGCTTTTAAGTAGGGAATAGTCGAACATAAATGGTATCAGTTTTCTGCCAATTATTATCTAAAGAGGAACATCCTCTTAGAAAATGATAAAATGTTCAAGCTGAAAAATTGTCGATGTTTATTGCTTGAAAGTAGTTGAAATACATGTGATTGTTTTCTAGATATAACAATATTATCTGGAATTTCCTTGATTAACTTCATGGGTGACCACTTTGCAAGTGACTGAACTGACTAATCAAGTACTCCAGTTTGCATTTTCTTAGCTTAGGCTTGACTAGTCTTTTAGTAAGCTCAAACTGACATGGCTATCTTTGTCAAAAGAAGCTCAAAACAGTAACTAGCTGACTGGGATGGTTTTTGGTCTATCTTAGCCAATCATTGTGATTTAGTGTTATATAATGCTTTGCCCTCATTAAAATGTTGATACCTTAAAGTTCAGCCTGTGTTTTATCCACTTTACTACTCAAAAAGCAACTTTATGATGTTTTTTATTTACTGACAAATTTGGTGCTGTCGGCCACTTCAATAACACTAAAGACGAAGCCTAATGGGAATTGGTTTGTGTTATGATTATGGTAGAACTTGAAGGGTGCATTTGTATTAAAAAGACCTAGGAGGTCCGGGGAAATTAAGCCTCTTTTTTTGGGGAAGACGGCTTAGATTCCTGTTAACACATCTGGTTTAAGGTTTCCCATTTTGGACGTTACGGATTTTCAAATTGTTTGTATATGGTCATTTACTGTTGGATTTTCTGATTCAACAAGTTGAGGAAATTGCTTATGAAATACTCTTTGAATTGGAGATATACATTGAATAATTTCAAGTTGGAGGGTATTTGATAGTTCTTCATTTTAATTGTTTCCAGAAGAGTAGTAAACTTGCGCCAAAAGGGTGGGCAGGCTGCGGAGTGTGGTTAATTAGGTGTTTAAAACACCAAAGATTTATTAGTTTGTATGTTTACAGTACTTTTCTATTTGTGTTTTCAGAGTTTCAAGTCATTTTTATCTTACTGTGGAGCTTTCTGTTATCTAGGCAGTACTTCCAGAACCATCACCACCATCACCTGCAGCAGCTTCTGTTCTTTTGGAGTATCCTGCACCTGAACCTGAGTCGTCAGTAAGCTCCAAGGAGGCTGATCATCCTAGTCCGCTTTCAGTTCTGGAGGTTCCATTTACAGAAGATGCATCTTCTGGTTCAGAATGCTTCGAGAGAGTCAGTGCTGAACTTAATGGTACATCTGATTATCTTGATCATCGCAATTATTTGCAAAATATTACTTCCAATCTCCAATATCTGTCATGTGTTATTCTAATAGTTCGTAACCTTCAAATTAAGCAAATAAAATAAAATAATAAGAAAAGGAGAAGACTCCATGCTTATTAACTGCAGACCTACTTTTCTGAGGCATTTTAAATCATCAAAACACCTTGTGTATTCAATTGACAGGGTGCACCTCTGATGATGATTTTTTTAATCTGCATCTTTTATGCTTTAGCTACTCACCAGTTGAAATTGCTACTCCTGCCCGAGATGCCAATGTTTTTTGCATTTGAATGATGACAATTCTAGTATTTGAGACCCTTAATGCCGTTCTCATCATTGTTATTGTTATGTCTTCTTCTTCTTCTTGTTCTTATCCCCGTATTTTGAGAGTTATTTATCCACATACTTGTATTCTTGCCAGAGCTTCGGATGCAACTGAAGCTCCTCAAAATGGAGTCAGAGGCTTATGCTGATGTAGTAGTAAGTGATGAAGAGGTTGAAGGACCATTAGCCGAGGCCTTCGAAGACAAGTGTAGTTTAAGGTCCCAAAGCTGGCAAACTTATTACACATTAGATGTGCTCACAGACTCTGGCTTGAGGGCATCCGATCCTGACACATTCGTAACATCTTGCCACTCTCTGGACTCTCCTTTGGCTCCCTGGATTTTTGACAACCTTGAAAAGAAGTACACTGATGAAACAACTGGACCGAGATATGAAAGGCAGATACTGTTCGACCGTATAAATATCAGTCTGTTGGAGATTCTCAGGAAGTATGTGGATCCTTGCCCGTGGGTGAAGCCAATAGAGGGTATTAACTGGAAGTGGCAGAAATATGGGATGATGAATATGCTGCAGCATCTGCTGAGAAGCCATGAAAATGCTGCAAATGCAGACACGCCCGCTAATATTGTGGAAGAGATGCATTGGCTAGAACTCAAGGATGACATTGATCTGATAGGTAAGGAAATTGAGAAACTGTTGATAGAAGACCTCATAGTAGAAGTTGTAACTATGTAGAGGCAATCTAGGTAGTTTCATACTTTCATAGAACAAAAGATCGAAGGTTTAGGAGGTAACTAATAAAATACAAATGTTGCATCACCTAGTATTAACTATAGCATAGCTTGATGATATTAAATGCCAGTATCGGGCACTCTCATTACATGAAACATAAGCATTCTGAACTTGATTTCTGTAAGTACAGCAAAATGCATTTCTAACCTGGCACATGAATCAAGTATTTTGATATTCAGCTCGAATGTAGTTTCCTTTTGTGTTTCCTTGTCTGGGCTGTGGAAAAGGGAGTACGACGACAAAAGCAGCTAAATCTTTCGAAACTAGTTGCAGGAGGCCCGTGCTAAGCCCGGGCCCAAACTCAAGATATTTTTCTTAAAATTAATAATTTTATTTTAATTAAATAAGTTTAATTTGTATCATATTTTTTTACTGCATAAATAATTTAATATAGTGACACGTCGATCAAGTCTTGTTGATAAGTCTTCATAATTATTAAAGTTTCTTAATCACATAATTGAATAATTTTGTTAAGGAAAAAATTATTTATGAGGAAGCAAGTTGGGCTGGAGAATTAGCAAATACTAAAGGGACACAAGTGATTAAATATTCTATAAACTAATATGATTTAAAGTGTTCAAAATAATAACTCCGGTCAAGATCATAAATTGAAAAATATTTGGCATTTTTATGAATTTGTTAGCATATAATTTCTTTAGTTATAGATTTCTTTTTTTATTTTATTACTTGTTCACTCATAATTTCACGTGGCACAGGTTATGTAGTTAAATGTGGGGATTTAAGTTAGTTTTAGACGAAATTCAAAAAGAATCCTAAATTTATCAAAGTGAATTAACCTTAAGAATCAATTTAGTTCCATACTTCACGCTTAAAAAATCGATTCTATGTTACTAGCAAAGAAATTTTAAGGAGATTCGATTTTGGCTGATAATGGTACCTTCATTTTCAATGTTATAACGTGGCACTGTCAATAATTTATACTTCGGAAAAGGGCCAAATATACCTCTCTACTTTCAAATATTGTTTACTTGTACCCTTCGTTATATTATTGGGCTATCCATACCCCTACCGTCATACTTTGGAACAAAAATACCCCTTTTTTGGATGGAGTGCCACGTGGCAGCACCATATTAAAATGACCCATTTCTTTGTTTTACCTGACTCGTTTTACAAAAAACCCACAACCCGAACCATATTTTTGTTTTTCAATTTTTTCTTTTTGTAAAACTTAAAAAAATTGCAAAATATTATCGTTTTTTTAAACTGAGTAGATACTGAAAAGGTTTTGCAAAAAAAATTGTAAAAACTGAAAAAATCATTTTTTTAACAAAATATTTTTTTTTGTAAAAACTGTAAAAACTGAAAGAAAAAAAATCAGTTTTTAACAAAATATTTTCGTTTTTTAAAAACTGAAAAAAATATTTCCAACAAAATATTTTTGTTTTTGAAAAATATTTTTTTTTTCCAGTTTTTTTTTAAAGATTTTCTTTTTGTAAAAACAATTTTGTATAAACTGAGTTTTTTTTTGTAAAAACAGAAAAAAGTTATTTTCGTTTTTGAATTTTTTTTTTCATTTTTTAACAAAATATTTTTGCTTTTTAAAAACTAAATTTTTTAAAAAAACTGGAAAAAATGAAAATAGGCGTCGGGTTGTGGGTTTTTTTAAAAACGGGTCGGGTAAAAAAAGGAAATGAGTCGTTTTAATCTGGTGTTGCCACGTGGCAATCCATTCAAAATAGGGGTATTTTTATTTCAAAGTATGACAGTAGGGGTATAGATAACCCAATAGTATGACGGTATGGGTATAGATAGCCCAATAGTATAACGAGGGATTACAGGTAAACAATATTTGAAAATAGAGGGGTATATTTGGCCCTTTCCCGTTTATACTTTTGGTATAATGCATCATAGATATTTCAAAAGCGATGGATATAATTGTTCACAAAAAGATTCAATTCAGTTCAATGAGCTGAGAAAAAAAAAACTAATTAAATGAGAATCATACTTGGTTCAACAAGAATAATATATCACCTCTTAAAATCAACAAAAATTAGGATAGTTTTACATATTAACTCCTCCTTTTCCTATTCTTCATCCCCCAACGTAATCGATAAATTAAAAAGAATATAAAGGTTATTACTTTTTTTCTTTCATAAATGCTAATTTATTATTCTTGAAAATGCATTGTATGCACTCTAGGTTAAAAATATTAAGAAAGATTATAAAAATAACTTGCGCATGCAAAGGAAAAAAATTCAACCACAATCAGAATTAACATAAGTTTTTGAAGACAACTCTTATTCATTAAAAGATCTTAAGTGATTTTCAAATATTTTATACCAATTATATTTCAATTAAACCATAAAATAGTAGGTTTTAATTTTCTTTAAAGTAAAAAAAAAAAGGTGCATCGAGAAATTATTAGTAGATGAGATAAATACTTAAAAAACACATAAAATGACAATCTCAAATAGTAACTAAAATTTTAAATAAGTATATTTCCAATATAGAAAAGCAAAATTTATTTTAGTCCTCTAAAATTTTAGCTTTCAATGTTCATGAAATTATTTACTTCAAACTCACGTTATGCTTATTATGAACTCATTTAGGATTTTAATAATATATTTTAATTTACCCGTATTAATGAAGACTCATATTTTTATCTTTTAGAATCCTCTATATAACACCAGTAAACTTTCTTTAGTTTAGAGTCTTTACATAAATTGACCTAATATTAGTCTTATAAGTATATTAATAAAAGATAATTCAAGTCATTAATAAATAAAAGATTTAGAACTACCCGAAAATAATTCTGACATGTCTTTATTAGTATATATATTAGCTCTAGAGAGAGAAGAATATGGTTAGGAACATATAATGCGAGACATGTCCAAATGTATAGCAAGGCCTAACAAATTGTCCATCTGGAGAAAAAATTTGGCATACTTTGCCTAAATTACTGAAGTGTATAAAGTCAAATAATGTAAAAAGTAACCTAAGGGCAAAAAAAAGATCCATAGTAAGTTACATTTACTAATTTCAAAGGCCCGGGTGGGAGCGATCTTAAGAAAAGAGCAATTTATGCAAGATATACATTGAGCTTAAACTAATACCCTATTTTATCAATTTAAAAATTATTTATAATATATACCTACCCAAATGAAACTAATTATCCCTACTTGCCCACACTCATCCCAACTTTTTTACCCATTTGACTGAGCTTAGCTTGATTTCACTTGGTTTTGTTTGACTTGGTTTGAATTGGCTTGATTTGAATTGACTTGATTAGGTTTAGCTTTGTTTGAGTTGGTTTGAATTGGATTGGCTTGAAGTAGCTTGGTTTATAGCAGCTTGAATTGATTTCACTTGGCTGGGTATTAAAAAAAAGGGGAAGGGACAAAGTAGTGGATAGGAATAGATAAATGTTTTTCACCCCATGGGTATTTGCTAAACTTTCCGAAAATAAGTGATGGACAAAAATGAGATAGGCAGAAAAAAGGCAACTACATCAGCCATGCATAGCAATTTCACAACATTAAAAACAGAAAAAAAATAAGGTAGGATATCTTTTAAGAAGTAAACTATAAAACAAAAAGTAAATTTGACTTTAAAAAATAAGGTTAGGACCTAGAAGTAATTAATTAAAAAATTTATATTTTATTAAAAACTTTTGTGAGGACTACAAAAGTACTTGGCTCTCCCTCATTATATATAGTAAAATACTAAGATATTATCTAGTAATACGTCTACGTTGGGAGAACTGTGTTTTACTAAACTACATTTCATATACACGTGCACATCTCCATGGACATATTGCAGAAGAGAGTCAGGTTCCCAGTTAGTAACCACATAATATCAATTTCTAGTATAGTTTTCTTTTCTAAAAACTAGGCAAACCCGTCACCGCTATTTGTTAGGTGCGCTCTGAGTAAACCTTGTTTCAGTATAATAACTTGCAAATCACACCGTGCTAGGCAAGTCTTGTGAGATGAGCTTGACCGAGAAAGCTTGCAGGGGGTTTTGAACCTGCGACCTTCTATTCAGGGGATCTCCTGGTCAACCAGCTCGGCCATCCTTGCGAGTTAATTTCTACGTAGTAGTTATTATTCGGTGGTTTGGTTGCTAAGTAAGAAAAATATTTTGAAAACTCTATATGTACACGATTGATTTTATGTTAGGTACTCTTTATTGTATTGCTTGAGCAAAATTGGTGTATAAAACTCCGCCTAACTAACTAATTAAAAAATAAGTTTTACTCTCTTTTTGGTTTCTCAATATTATATTTCTTCTTAGCATATTTAATCTAAATGAACGAACCACTCCACCTAAACTAATAATTTATGAAAACTACACAACGTATCACTTGTTTTTTTGTTTTTTTTTTTAGAAAAGGCAAAATGAAAAAGAAGGAATAGTTGAGCGGTCCCGTTATTTGACATATCTTCGACCCACTCGTTTTAACCCAAACAAATTTTAGGCAAATTGAATAATTGCTTTATTGATTTGTCCCATTTTGGAATGTTTAAATTTGATCAAATCATTTGATTTGACACCTTAACTAAAAGTGGTGCGTACTGTTAATGTTTTCAACTTGCATTTAAGAAAGAAAAAAGGGTCACATTTGTTCTTTTATTTTCGAAAATTGTTGACATTTAGCCTCAATTACACTAGGGGAACAAATATACTTGTAGTATTAGTAAAATTCTAATTTTTGCCCTCAACCCTGACGGAAACCCCCAATCCACCAAATTAATATTTTCTATATTTTCTATATTGATCAATATCAAAGAACTAAGCAAGTCCATTAAATTGGTGTCTTTTATTGAATAAATCTGCATTAGCGTGCATGAGCAGTTACAAGAATACACTGGGAAAAGCTGATTGAAAGGCGTGGCTTTTTTCAAAATATTTTAAAAATAAAAGAAAGTTAACCGTAGCTAATAAGCTGATTGAAAGGCGTGGCTTTTATCCATGTCTTAATAACCTGATCATTTAGGCCTCATTTGTTTTTTGTTTTTGTTTTTTTCTTTTAAAGATTAAGATATTTGAATCTGAATATTAAAATTAAAATATATGAATTTGAATAAATTTCTGAATTTTAAAATGTGTATTAAGATTTGAATACTAAATGATTAAGACTATTTGTTTTTGTAACATCTGAATATATAAAATTTATCTTTATTTAAAACTTAAGAAATATAAAATTCAAACAAAATACTAATTAATCTAATAATATATATATATATATATATATATATATATATATATATATATATATGAGAGAGAGAGAGAGAGAGAGAGAGAGAGAGAGAGTTGGTGGTGGCGATGGCTAACAGAGGTACTTGAATGCCGACTAGAGACGGTGGTTGGTGGTGTTTTGTTTGACAGTGGTGGTTCTGGGTATTAGTTAGTGGTGATTCAGATTGGTAACGATGACGATTATAGTTGAGGATGGTGGTGGTGGGTGGTGATAGTTAATAATGGTGGGTGGTGGCGGTGGTTATGGTTGTGACTGAGGAAGGTGATGGTAGATAGTAGAAGTTTATAATGGTGGGCGGTGCCGGCTATAGTTGTTGATGGTGATGGGGTGGTTGGCTGTGGTAGTTGAGGTAAGTGAGTGTATGATTGTGTTTGTGGTTGGGAATGATGGTGGCGTGGTAGGTGGGGGTAATGACTATAGTTGAGGATGGCGGTGGTGATGGTGCTGGAGGTGGTGAAGGTGGTGGAGTATGGTGGTGGTGCTAGTTAATAATTGTAATGACCCGACTAGTCGTTTTTAAGAATTAGCGTCCCGTTCAACGGCTTAAGACCTCGAAAAGCTTCGTAACATGTATTATAACTCGTGTGTGTAATCAAGTTTGATTTTCGGACAATTTGGGATCAATTGGAAGAACAATTCTAATTTAAAAAGCTTAAAAGAAAACAGTTGACCGGAGAGTTAACTTTTATGTAAATGACTTCGGAATGGAATTTTGATGATTCCAATAGCTTCGTATGATGATTTAGGACTTATGCGCATATTTGGATTTGGAAATCCGTAGGATAATTCGGCGCATTTTGGTGAAAGTTGGGAAATAGATAATTTTTGGAAAGTTTGACCGAGAGTTGACTTTTTGATATCGGAGTCGGAATCCGATTCTGAAAATTTGAAACAACTCCATTATGTCATTTATGACTTTTGTACAAAATTTGAAGTCATTCCGGATTCATTTGATACGTTTCGGCACGCGCTTTGTAAAAGGAAAAGTTTGAAACTAATAAGTCTGAATCGATGTGTGAATTGTGGTTTCGACGTTGCTTGGCATGATTTGAAACTCCGAATAAGTCCTCATGATGTTTTAGGACTTACTGATATATTTGGTTGAGGTCCCGAGGGTCTCGGGTGGAGTTTGGATGGTTATTGGAGTTTAACTTGGGCGTTTCAAGAATGTTTCGATGTCGTTCTTCAAGAATAAGTGCTATCGCATTAAGCAAATGAGCTCCAAATTAGGTTTTGATTAAAACATTAGATCTGTATCGAAATTACGGAGTCATAGCAAAAAGAATCGTCGAATTCAGACATCGTATGAGTGAGTTATGCACATTTACGTGTCGGGGAAAAAATAATTTTCCATCGCCAGCGCCCAGGATAGCGCCGGTCGCTATCCCTGGCGCCGGGATTTGCTTGGCTACTGGAATCAGTGCCACAGGTAGCGCCTAGCGCCACCTATGTCGCCCAAATCATAAAATGCTATAAAACAGGTTTTTTTTGCCCATTTTTGACAAAAATAGAGTTGGGGGATTTCGGTTTGGGCGATTTTCAGAGGAGTTTTCACAAATTTGAACAAGGTAAGTATTCTTTATCATAAATCCTTTATAGATCATGATTCTATACTCATTTACATCATGAACCCATGAATTTATGGAAGAAAAGTCGGATTTTACCAAATCTTCCAAAAACGAAAATTTAAGATTTGAAAGCCAATCCGATGTTGGAATTCGATAATTTTTATATGGTTGAACTCATATCGAAATGGGTTGTCGGATTTTGTAAGTTTTGTCGGATTTCAAGACATGGGTCCCACTTTTTATTTTTAAGTGAATTTCGGATTTTAATCCGAAAAATTAGTAAATTCCTATAAAATCAATTCCTACGACTTGTATTGAGTATATTGAATTGTTTATGACTAGATTTAGGGATTTCGGACACTAATGTGCAATGCAAAGGTGTGATGGAAGCTTGAATTGGTTGCAAAGCGAGGTAAGTGTTTGGTCTAACCTTAGTTTAAGGGATTAGAAGTTGTGTCCTATTTGTTATGTGTTATTTGTTGAGTACGACGTATAGGCATTGTGACGAGTATCTATACGTTGGTGTCAAGCAAGCCCGTGAGTCTTATACTTTGATTAATGTAACTCCGTTTCGTATTGTATATGCTCTATATGATAATTTCTATTGAGGAATATGACTTGTGGAAGTATTATTGTTAATTGAACACGGTAGAGCGTTGGCTCAAGTTGAGAATTGAATTGTTGAACATTGTAGAGCATTGGCTCAAGTTGAGAATTGAATTATTGAACATTGTAGAGCATTGGCTCAAGTTGAGAATTGAATTGTTGAGCATTGTAGAACATTGGCTCAAGTTGAGAATTGAATTGTTGAACATTGGCTCAAGTTGTGATTTGAGTTGTGAAGTAAACGTGAAAGAAGAAAGGAGAGAGAGAACCATGATATTGTCTCCCTTCCCGGGATGTTATTGTTTTGATGTTGTTTCCCTTGCCGGGATTTGATTGTTGTGCTATTGTTCCCTTGCCGGGATTTTATTGTGATTTCATTTATTTCCTTGCCCTTATTTCTTGTGATTATTGTTTGGGTGAGGAAGAGTGTAAATCACGAAAGGTGATGCCGTGTATGATTTTGTGAGGAAGAGTGTAAAGCACGAAAGGTGATGCCGTGCCGCTCGATGTACAATTCCGTGCCGATTATATTGATTTTATGGTGAGGATGAGAGTAAAAGCACGAAGGGTGATGCCGTGCAGTTTATATTGATTCTTATGGTGAGGATGAGAGTAAAAGCACGAAGGGTGATACCGTGCAGTTTATATTGATTTTATGGTGAGGATGAGAGTAAAAGCACGAAGGGTGATGCTGTGCAGTTTATATTGATTCTTATGGTGAGGATGAGAGTAAAAACATGAAGGGTGATGCCGTGCGGTTTATATTGATTCTTATGGTGAGGACGAGAGTAAAAGAACGAAAGGTGATGCCGTGCACTTGCCCTTGATTTTTCCTGATTCTAATTGAAATATGTTGTCCTTTACGTTTATTTACTGATTTTCTGTTATTACTTGATTTTATTTAGATGATATAGATTCCCCTACCCTATTTTTCTTGTGTTTGTTGCTTGGGTGAGGAAGAGTATAAAGCACGAAGGGTGTATGTTGTTTTGGTGAGAGAGTGTTAAAGCACGAAAGGTGATGCCGTATATTGTTTTGGTGAGAGAGTGTTAAAGCACGAAGGGTGATGCTGTGCACTTTCTATTTGCTGTGTTTACTTGTTATTAACAATTCAAGTGTATTAACTGTTTAGATACCTTTTACTATTGTGGTTCATGTGTTGGAATCCATAGTGTTTACAATACCTCGCCTTATTATTTTTTTT
Source organism: Nicotiana tabacum (assembly GCF_000715075.1). Classification (NCBI taxonomy): domain Eukaryota; kingdom Viridiplantae; phylum Streptophyta; class Magnoliopsida; order Solanales; family Solanaceae; genus Nicotiana; species Nicotiana tabacum. The sequence goes on along the minus strand of NC_134089.1, from coordinate 20,478,370 downwards.
TATAAGTTCAATACTTCAAATTTCACCAATTTTTACATTTTTAACTCAATTGATTTCTCAACAACATTTTCCTTAAACCGTTGAGGTTGTACTTTACTTAAAAAAGAATTTCTACTATGTTTTGATTTATTGATTTCTCGTATTAAAGGTAATGATTCAATCGATATTGTACTTTAATTGAAAAGGGTATTTTCTTTATCAAATGATTTCTAAAAATAACTTCATCTTTTCTTGTTGATTTCCTAATTGGGTTGGAAGTTGTACTCTACTTTATGTTAAGTGAATGAGGCTCCTTGAACATTCTTAATTGTATTGGGTTATGAAACCTATGAATTGAGTAACATGAGAATATGGTTGTGCAATGTGAGACAGAAATATATGGGCACGAGGTGCCGTGAAAATATGAAAGTGGGCTGAGACCTATATTATTTATGATTATGAAATGAGGCATCACAAGGTGACTTTTACTCGAAAGAATTATATTCGAAAAATGCTTATTTGAAAGATTTATATTTGAAGGACTTGATTAATTGATTTCACTTGTATTTATTATTTGTTGAGAAATATTTATGGTGTTCTTATTGCCTGCTATTTATATCACTGGTTGATCATTGTTGCCATCATTGTTATCTGCTTCCTATTATTTTTGTACGCTATATTGCACAGGTTTATTTGGTAGTCTGGTCCTAGCCTCGTCACTACTTTGCCGAGGTTAGGCTAGGCACTTACCAGCACATGGGGTTGGTTGTGCTGATACTATACTCTGCACTCTTTTGTGCAGATCCCAGTGTTGTAGACTTCGGACTGTAGTAAGATTGTTGTTTCTTGTTCATCAGGCGACCCGAGGTAGTCCTGCAGGCGTCCGTAGGCCAAGGCGTCTCCTTCTATCTACTATTCCTGTTTCTTTCATGTATTTCGAGGGACAATGTTGTATTTATTTCTTTCAGACCTTTATTTGTAGTACTCCTAGACAGTCTGTGAAGTTGTGACACCAGTCTTGGGTAGATTTGTTATGGATTGGTATTAGCAGTATTATTAAAACTTTACAGTGCAGCCTTCCGCTTATTCAATTATGTTGTTATCTAATTGTTGGCTCTTAACTGTTATCGCATTAAAAATGAAAACAAGGTAGATAGTTCAGTTGGTTGGCTTGCCTAGCTTTCACTAGTAGGCGCCATCGCGACTCCCGAGGGCGGGAAATCCTGGTTGTGACAAGTTGGTATCAGAGCCCTAGGTTACATAGGTTTCACAATTCACAGACAAGTTTAGTAGAGTCTTGCTGATTGGTACAAAGACGTTTTTACTTATCTTCAAGAGGCTACAGAACTAGTAGGAAAAAAAATCCACTTCATTCATTCCTTATCGTGCGGTGTTTATTCAATTTGAAGGATATAACTTATGCTGTTTTACATCCACTCGTGTGTGAAATTGTGCGCTCAGTAATAACTATGCACCAACGGTCAAGGTACCACAGAGGGGTTATAAGAGAGCCAGGATTGCTCAATCATTGTTACCACGTGTTGCCAAGATTGAAGATGCGGAAGTATTGAGAGATCACCCAGTGAATCATGTAGGGGTGCAATGGGCCCTGGCGTCTGGTTGACTTATATGAGCGGTGAAGATTAGTATTGTGGATCGACGGAAGATTGTCCTATGATTTCGTGCCAAGTAAGGAGAGTCCACTATCAACGATCAAATTGCGGGGTCATGTGTTATACCAATTTTGTCCTGAGATGTATTTATGTGGTATTGAAAGGTTTTCCAAAACTTGTATATGATCAAGAACTGAGATTTGAATGGGATGATGATGAGACTTGAGATATTCTCGTGTCCTTAATAATTCTACATTTCAGTATCAGCGGGGTCATGGAAATATATTCAGTATACTCGTAGTGCTTAAGTTAATCACAACACTCGCGTGGGGCAGTCATCTTTTAATGTACCCGTGGCATGGAATTTCCTGCAATGATTATTTAAGTTATTCGGTACAGACTCAGTATGAGCAGTCGAACTGCAAATGGGTTGTTATGAAAATGGTGATACTAGGAACATCCTGAGAAATTGGCATAGACTTGGGAGAAATCTGTTCCATCAGAGCCCACGTGCCACGTACTCCATTACAGTTACTACTCTACTTACACTACCAATTAGGGGTGGAGGAAAAGTGGGTAAATGGTGCCTAAGAGGTAGAGGACCGACTCATTGATATATTTGCTATGGTATAGCTGAGGTCGCTACACTAGATGGAGTCGTTACAAGTACGAACTCGAGTTATCATAAAGGAACAATTTCTTTAACTTGATTCGGTTATGAGTATTGAGGCAAGTCCTCCTAATATGCTCTACTCATGAGTGGGCTTCGTAATCTTAAATTTACTTATGTGAATACTCCTGTTGGGAGATTATATGGAGATAGCTATGTCTATCACTATGTGTTGGTCACTAAAAATAGTTGTGAGGCTAAAAGTAGTTTTTGTTAATCATTTCATTGAGTTCGATGCAATTTCCAAATGATTGATTTAAATTGTGAATTACATTCCCTATCGATATGAGGGATCTTTATATGTTGTGATTTTGTTTAACGGAAATTATTTAGAAGAAGAAAGAAAGGAAATGGAAAATTTTAGTTGGCACAATGTGTAAAATACTTGTGATTCAGAGTTGAGGACGAGATGCTCACATTTTCTTTTATATGATATGAAATATTTAAACCAGACTACAAGCTCCGGTGGATGTTATATAAGGACGAGGTCCTTGTGGTGAAAAAAAAAAATTTTGTCTTTAAATTCTCCCTTGTGAAATTAAAAATTTGTACTATAGTACTTTTAGGGAGTCATGCCTATGAGGCTTATTTGAAAATTCTTATATGAATATCTCTGTGCATAATTTGCCAAATTGTATTGTAACTATTGAATTTTAGCCTACGAGGTGAGTGTCCATGTGGTGTTAAATGTGAGTCATTAATTTGCGTAAGTAATTATGAGGTCTTCATGCCTTATTGTTAGTAAAGTGGAGGTTTGAAACAAGATTTTGTTAACATGAGGTTAATAGGCAATGTTGTGATTTATGAACAACTATTAAGACCATAGGCGTAGTTATGGGCATATATATGATCTGTTTCATGTCCAGATATCATTATGATAAAGCAATGCTTGTAATGCGGAAACTAGCATTGTTGATATACACATTACAGTGATTTGTTGAGTTGTGGATGTATTGTTAGGAGTTGTTTTGGTGTTACTCTGACAGGTGGATAGTCCCAATTACAGGGGAGACTCTGCCGAAATTTCTGAAAAATTTAGGAGTTAGAAAACAAATTTGAGACATTGAGATGTGCAAAGAAAGAGATAAGTTACGTTGTGTATTTGAGGACGAATGACCCTAAGTGGGGGAGAATGTAACATCCCGGGAAAATTTCGAAGTATTAAGCGCTATTAAAAGTTGATGTGTGTTGACATGAGAATAATATCGTGTGTTGATGTGGAAAAATAAATTTGGACCATTTTGAAAATGTTTAGAGAGTAAGAAATTTGGTCTTAAAGTTCACAAATATGGATAAAAGGAAATAATCTCAACTGAGATGGTATTATCGGGTTTATGTCTAATGCGGTAACGTAAGATCAACCGAGAGTATATGTGTAAAAGTAAAATCATCAATTTGGAAACCTCAGAATAATTTTTAGTACGTTCGAGGACGAACATTTGTTTAAGAGGTGGAGAATCTAATGGCCCGACTAGTCGTTTTAAGAATTAGCGTCCCGTTCAACGGCTTAAGACCTCGAAAAGCTTCGTAACATGTATTATAACTCGCGTGTGTAATCAAGTTTTGTTTTCGGACAATTTGGGATCAATTGGAAGAACAATTCTAATTTAAGAAGCTTAAAAGAAAACAGTTGACCGGAGAGTTAACTTTTATGTAAATGACTTCGGAATAGAATTTTGATGATTCCAATAGTTCGTATGATTATTTTGGACTTATGCGCATATTCAGATTTGGATTTGGAAGTCCGTAGGATAATTCTGCGCATTTTGGCGAAAGTTGGGAAATAGATGATTTTTGAAAAGTTTGACCGAGAGTTGACTTTTTGATATCGGGGTCGGAATCCGATTCTGAAAATTTGAAACAACTCCATTATGTCATTTATTACTTTGTACAAAATTTGAAGTCATTCCGGATTCATTTGATACATTTCGGCACGCGCTTTGTAAAAGGAAAAGTTTGAAACTCATAAGTTTGAATCGAGGTGTGAATTGTAGTTTCGACGTTGCTTGGCATGATTTGAAACTCCGAATAAGTCCTCATGATGTTTTAGGACTTGTTGATATATTTGGTTGAGGTCCCGAGGGTCTCAGGTGGAGTTTGGATGGTTATTGGAGTTTAACTTGGGCGTTTCAAGAATGTTTCGATGTCGTTCTTCAAGAATAAGTGGTATCACATTAAGTAAATGAGCTCCAAATTCGTTTTTAATTGAAGTATTAGATCCGTATCGAAATTACAGAGTCATAGCAAAAAGAATCGTCAAATTCGAACATTGTATGAGTGAGTTATACACATTTTCGTATCGGGAAAAAAATAATTTTCCATCGCCAGCGCCCAGGGTAGCGCCGGGCGCTATCCCTGGCGCCGGAATTTGCCTGGCTACTGGAATCAGCGCCACATGCAGCGCCTAGCGCCACCTGTGACGCCCAAATCGTAAAATGCCATGCTCTACAAACGAGGGTTTTCTGCCATTTTTGACAAAAATAGAGTTGGGGAGCTCAGTTTGGGCGATTTTCAGAGGGGTTTTCACAAATTTGAACAAGGCAAGTGTTCTTTATCATAAATCCTTTATAGATCATGATTCCATACTCATTTACATCATGGACCCATGAATTTATGGAAGAAAAGTCGGATTTTTAACAAATCTTCCAAAAACGAAAATTTAAGATTTGAAAGCCAATCCGATGTCGGAATTCAATAATTTGTATGGTCGAACTCGTATCGGAATGGGTTGTCGGATTTTGTAAGTTTCGTCGGATTTCAAGACGTGGGTCCCACTCTCTAAACGGGATTCAATAAACGAGATTGTTTATTAAAGATTCATAGTCGCCACTTGGAATAGTTTATGGTGTCCCAAGTCACCGGTTCAAATCCCGAATCGAGAAAAGATTGACTCTGTATTACAGTCCACGAACACAGAAATCCGGGTAAGGAATTCTGTTAACCCGGGAGAAGGTGTTAGGTATTCCCGAGTTTCGTGGTTCTAGCATGGTCGCTCAACTGTTATTATTGGCCTATTATCTGATTTTAGAACATTTTGGACCTATGTGCATCTTAACTTTAAACCGCTTTTAATTCATTTTAAGAAGATTTCAATGTTATACAAAACACGCCTTTGGATCATGCCGCATGAAATGCACCCGCGATCCGCGACATATTTTATTTGACATTGTCAAGATTTGAATTTGGGTCACATAAAATGTACACCCGAGTTTAAGAAAGTTAATTATTAAAATAAAGCGCCTAAAGCAACTACGCATTTTTAATTTTGCGAGGGCCATGGAAATTCGCTAAATGGCATGCCTCGAATTTTAAGGGTTTTAAAAGAAATAATTAAACAAGGGCCACACATTTGGGATTTTTGCTTGGCATGGCACACCTCGAATTATTCTAATTAAAGTGTTTCTAAATTAATTCACGAGGGCCATAGCTATTTGTGTTGTCTAATATGGCACACCTCCGATCCAAATTTTTTTTATAAAATCAATTAATTATGATAGAGATGGAAATTCTAGGAGTTCAGAATATATATTGCTAAGAAACCCGAACTAATTGACATCCATAAACCCAACAGGCAGGGGAATGGAGCCAACAAAATCAAACAGGCCTAAACGAGGCCTAACGCCCTATCCTAATTCCGGGCCAACCATTTTTGTGTTCAGGCCCAATGAGCCTGATTCATGCAGAACAATGCACAAGCTGAATGCTCAGGAGTTCCGTATCGAACCCGTATAATATCAGAAGCAATCAGATTTGGAAGTGATAACAAAAAAAAATTTAGGCATCAGTATCTTTGTAAATTTGACACTGCAAAGCCATCAGATTAAATTAACAGTTTGTTGGGCATTGAAGAAATGGCCAAAACTAACCGAAAACTTTTCTAAACCATTTTTATTTAAAGCACATTCAGATGCTAATTAATGAAACCATAAAAGTTTACAACTATTGAAAACCATGAAGACCAAATAATCATGCCCATTCCTTAATTTCCACATCTAAACATACTGAATAAGCATTTCAACTTCTACCATTTTCTAACTAAAATCACTCACATGCCCTTTGGAAATACATCAAACATGATCATGATTACCCTTAGCCTATTAACAAGAAAACATTTCGAACACACAACCCATCATCAAGCATGGATAGTCATCCTATCTAAAACTAAGTCTGATTCACAACATATTTATCATGCTATCATTTCAAAAGTCCCAAATGGAGTACAACTAAGAGAGTTCCATCATTCAAAACTGAAGTTAACTAGAATACACAACAACTCATACAATCTAAGGCACAAAAACAGAAACAAAAACATAAACAAGACCCAGATAAGTCTGACTTCTCATTCCCATCCTCAAATTGAAATTTTGCATCGAAGCAAAGCTCAGAGACATGTACCTGGAATTCGAAGATAAAAAGGGAAATGGAGAGTCAACAACAAAATAGTAGCAATCCAGCACCAGTAAATGAGTCAAACAACAGAATTGATTCAAGAAAACCTAATGAAACAGTAACTATTCAGTGAAAATCCACCCAAAAACTCTCAATAAAAGCCAAGTTTAATCCATTTTTAACCCCCAATCAAATCAAAAATGGATTCGAAAATTTAGAAACTCCAAAGATTACAGAAGATCAATTCAATGGAACAGTAAATTTTGAAGTTCTCAGCCGTTTCTTAGTTTTCTGATTTTTTTCTTCTTTTTTCCTCCCCCCCAAAAAATCTCCTTTGAAATTTTCTTAATAATGCCTTTATAAGCAAGCTACTAGTGCAGCAGAAATAGTTCAGTTTTTTGCCCGCTAGACCTTCCACAATTTTTATTTTTGCAGCTTAATCCCTCATTTTTCTGACTTGTTAACCAAGTAAGGCTATTTTGCAGCTTCTAAGAAGCTTCCTAAGGCTGTTATTAAAAGATTCCCTCAGTAGACTACCCAAGTTACCCCTTAAACCTCTGAATATTACTTCTTAGCAGATCAAATGGGTCAAGTTGACCCAAAGTCAGAACTGATGCGGGTTTGTAACCCAAGTGAAAATTCTTCTTGGGCCCTTTACTTTCAGAGTCCAGTTCAAATTACCCAAATATTCCAATTTTAAAATCTGACCAAAGTTTCCCAAATGAATAAACTCGGAAGCCTTTTAAGAAATGTGATCAAATAAAGATGGGGGTAAATGAATTTATCACTTGACTACAGAACAAGAAATTAACCAAATCATGGGCCCAATTAATTTACCTAAATGACCAAACCAAAGCAAACCAGAAGATTACGGACTAAAAGAATCCGAGAAATAGATTTGAACAAAACAACAACAAAAAAAAAACTAACGAGGAATCACAAGAAAAAATTTATTCTCAACCAGAAGATTAATCGAGTTTCAGTTGAAATCGACAAGAGAAAAGAAAAAGAGATGAGGAGGAGGGAAGACTGAAGAAATGCAAGAACGAATAAATAGAAATGAGAAAATTCACCAACCTATGCTCGAACTTGGAATTGGCCCTCCGAGTCAACCCAAAATAATGTCAAACATTTGCTCTTGGTGGAGAACAAACGAGCATCATTATTTTGTGCTGAACAAACTTGAATAAGCCAAGAAATCCGGAAAAATGACCTTGCCTGCGTGGGTTTAATTTTGAAAACCTAGAACTCGACCTCGGATTCCATATTTGAGTAGTTCAGGGGGATTCAAGGGTAAAGGGCTATAGATTTGGAAAGAGGGGAGGGAGAAGGTCATATGGTGTAAATTTGGTGGTGGTTCGTGGTGGCGCCGCCACCGGGGAAAGTTGGGAGGCGCTAGAGTTTCAAATTTTGATCTAAAATTCGAGCAATTCTGGACGGATTTGAGAGGAGTTGTTTGTATATTTGAGACGGGGAGGTGGAGAGGAGTCATGGGTATGATTTTGGGACTGATTGGTGGCCGGCCACCGCCGTAAGCGATTTCCGGTGGGCGGAGTAGGGCGGCGTTACGCTGGGCTTCAAGGTGTGTGTGTGAGAGACGGTTTGGGGGAGGGGGATAGGGGGTCTTTCTGACATTTATATATTAAAGTGGTCCTCAGTTCTCATCCGTTGGATAAGATGAAATAGATGGCTGGGATTGCGTCTTCAAAATGGGCTCGTTTAAACACAAGGGGGGGCTGGACCGGGTAAAGGCATGGGTTTTAGGCCGGATCGAACGGGTCATGAAGGAAAATGTTTGGGACTAGGAGATATTCATTTAGAACAGCCCAAACAAATCAGATCTTTTAATTCTTTTTCCGTTTTCTTTTAATTCTCCAATTTTCCTTTCCTTTTTCAAATTAAAAATAAAACCTAAATTAACTCTTAAAACTAAATTAATTTACCAAAATAAGCTAATTATCCTTCATAGTATTTATAAAAATTAATTAACTCCTAAATTAAAAGAAAACTATAAAATTCAAAATCAAAAGTAAAAATAAATGCAAAATGAGTTATTTTTTGTAATTGTTTTTCATTTTTGTAAAACAACTAATTTACTAATTAGTCTAACAAATGTAAAATTAAATCCTAAATGCAAATACAACATATTTTTGTATTTTTCATGAATTAAATAAAATAAACGTGCACATACAAGTGCAAACAATTAACAAAAATGTTATAAAAACCTACGAAATTGCAACCAATGGAAAGAATTATTTTGTTTTGAATTTATGGGAGTAATTCATGTGAGGCAAAAATTACATGCTCACAGCTGCCCCTCTTTGTTCGGAAACATGGAGAGTTTTCGTGCAAAGATAAAGTGAGCGGATACGAGCGATTTTTGCCCGCTTGAATACTCCGTGTGAAGCATTTTTGAAAGATTTGACCGCACCTGCTTCCGAGGTTGTCTACATATCCTTGGCTATAAAGGAATCAGGTCAGTGTAGTTCGGGAAGTTTTGGTAGCTGGGACTACCATGAAGCTGTGATTTCACTGCTGCTGCTGCTGCTACTGCTACTGCTTACTGAGCCCCTTGTTACACCATGACAAAATAAAAGAAGCTAGACTAAACTATGATCTATGCATTACAAGAATCCTATCTATATCTTCAAACTTGACTTTGTAATTCCTGTTGCCTTGTATTTTCTAGATGAAGTCCCTTTGTTGCCGACTTGAATTGTGATCTGAGAACTTTCCCTTTTCTTCAGGTGGACGCCTGATTGCTGAACTCGAATTATAATAGATGCTTTCCTTTTCTCCAGGTGGACGCCTGATTGCCAAAACTTGAACTGTATTCCCGTGCTCTCCAGGTGGACGCCTGATTGTTGAACTTGAGCTGTATTCCCGTGCTCTCTAAGTGGGCGCCTGACTGCTGAACTTGAACTGTATTCCCGTACTCTCCAAGTGGGCGCCTGACTTCTGAACTTGAATTGTATTCCCGTGCTCTCCACGTGGGCGCCTGACTGCTGAACTTGAATTGTATTCCCATGCTCTCTAGGTGGGCACCTGACTGCTGAACTTGAACTGTATTCCCGTGCTCTCTAGGTGGGCGCCTGACTGCTGAACTTGAATTATATTCCCATGCTCTCCAGGTGGGCGCCTGACTGCTGAACTTGAACTGTATTCCTGTGCTCTCCAGGTGGGCGCCTGATTGCTGAACTTGAACTGTATTCCTGTGCTCTCCAGGTGGGCGCCTGATTGCTGAACTTGAACTGTATTCCCGTGCTCTACAGGTGGGCACATGACTGCTGAACTTGAACTGTATTCCCGTGCTCTCCAGGTGGGCGCCTGACTGCTGAACTTGAATTGTATTCCCGTGCTCTCGAGGTGGGCGCCTGATTGCTGAACTTGAACTGTATTCCCGTGCTCTCCAGGTGGGCTCCTTATTGCTCAACTTGAATTGTTTTCCCGTGCTCTCCAGGTGAGCGCCTGACTGTTGAACTTGAATTGTTTCTCCTCGTTCTCCAAGTGGGTACCTGATTTCAACAAAAATAGATAAAACAAAGAAAATTTTCTGCCCCAGTATGATACCTGGGCACATATGTGAGTGTTAAACTGAATCATATTACCAAATATTACTAAGAGTTTGAAAGTTAGGTCCCATTATCTAGAGGGGTCCTAACAACTCTTAATTAATCGACAAATTTAAATCTAAGTTATATCTTCTAAAGGTGTGACTTCCGCTAAATCTTGTTATCTAAGAGAGTCCTAAACTACTCTCCATTATCCAGGAGGGTCCTGAAAATAAAAAATCAAGTATTATCATAAAAGTGACAATTTTTACGGCTGAATTGCACTAACCTACAACAGAGCTTACGCTAAATCTTGTTATCTAATGGAAGTCTTAAAGCTATATCCCATTATTCAGGAGGGTCTTAAAAACTCCTAATTGACCTATCTCAAGCATGCAAACTTTGAAGCCAACTTATATTCCTTTGGGGTATATTTATACTAGATTTTGCTACTCATGATCGTTTTGAATTTTAAACTCGGTCCCATTTTCCAGGAGGGTCCTGAAAACTTCAAATTAAATCCCATTATCCAGGCGGGTCCTAAGAGTTTACGGTCAAACCTGTCTGGTGCTTGCCTTTCCTTATGGAGGTTTCTCCGAAACAAACGAAATTTTCTGCCCCTGTTTCAATCAAAGAAAAATCTTGTCAGTTTAAAATGTGGTGGTTGGTATGTGGCCTTGACTTTGAGAGCGATTTCTCCTCCACTTCCCATGATAACTTTGACTTCTACTCGAAGACCTTGCTAACCACTTTCTCTATCATCCTTATCACAGAAAATACCTCTTCTCCGTTCAGACCCAATACCTTCTATCTGTTGCATTGCTCATGAACTGACATTTACCAAACTTTTGTGTCTCACGTGAATCCCAAAGCGCTTCAATTGCCACCCACTCAGTGCGTATGCTGTTCTTTCTTGACTTAAACCACTGGCCTTGGCCTTGAGGTCTATTGCTCCTTCACTTGCCATGATAACTTTGATTTCTGCTTGGAAGACCTTGCTTGCCACTGGTTAACCACTTTCTTTGTCAATCTTATCATAGAAAATACCTTTGATCCGTTCACCTTACCCCCTCTATCTGTTACATTGTTCATGAATTAATATATACCAAACCTTTGTATTTCACATGAATCCCAAAGCATGTTGAATGTTACTAACTCAGTGCGCACTTTGTTCTTTCCTAACTTATGCCACTTTGATGTGCTGGCCAGATCCCGTTTTGTGCAATTGGAAAGCTGGTGACAAATTTTGAAGTCATTTCTTAATTATTTTGACCAAACAAACTCAGAGAAAAGGAAGTAAATAAGACAAAAGGAACAGAGTAAAGGACAAAGGAAAGAGATGATTCCCAACAACAAAACTACAAAGTAGAAACCTATCAGATGTGGATACCAACTCTAATGACCACGACATGCACCTATGGCCTATTCTGTTGAGCAAGTCTGATGTTCAACTCCTGCTATACTCCTAAACTGTGAAACTGGGCTTCAATGCTCTGATTATCCAATCTGATTCACAATCCTTATTCGACTTGTAGTGCCCGAAGGGTTTTCACCATCAAGCCTATCTCATTTTGTTCTTTCTCTCAACTTACCGTTTCCTTATGGTGCCCGTGAGGGTTTTTACCAGTAAGACTCTCTCATTTTTTGATTTCTATCAGCTCCCGTCGCCTTATGGAGCCCGTGAGGGTTTTCACCAATAAAGACTCTCTCATTTTTTTTTCTTGCTTGGACCAGAGTGTTGCCCTGATATGAATCACATCCACTTGCTTGACTTGGCATTTCTCGAAGACTGATCGGAAGTTCTTTCTTTGGACCGTAATGTGGGTTTTTGGATAGGGTTAGAAAGAAAGGGTGTCAAAGGCACAAAACAATTCAAATGGGTTCAAAATTACAACTTTTGAAATCAAATTTCTTGCAACAACCACAACTTCTGCCCCAGTTTTTTTGCTTGGGGACCTTTGGGATTTTATTTTGATGGGACCGAACCGTAAGGCTGCCTACGTATCCTTAAAAGGAATCAGGTCGAACGTTGTTCATGTCATAGAAATTACTTTGTTGTTGTGATTTTTCTTTCCTTTTTCTTTCTCTTTCTCCTCTTTTCTTTTCTTTCTTCTTTTTCTCTTTTTGTTGTTTTGTTGTTTTTTTCTTTTTTTCTTTCTCTTTTTCTTCTTCTTGTTTTCCTTTTCTTCTTCTTTTTCTCTCTTTTTCTTCCTTTTCTTTTCTCTTTTTCCTTTACTTAGCTTTCACGCTTGCGTTTCTGATCTTTGCTACTGATTCCGAAAGAGGGGTATGAAAGAAAATAAATAAGGCTCAAAGGGGTAACAAAGGATAAAGTGTTTAGATAGCAGAACAAAATACCTTCGTCATTCAAATCTACAAAACATGCCAAGTGCAAACTATACAATTAAACAAACTAAGGAAAACATTTGTAATATCTTTTGATTATACCGGATTTGATAACCATATCCACACATTCGCCTTCTGCATCTGTTAACTACAAAGCACCTTTGGACAACACCCTCACTCTCATTACCACGAAAGACCTCTGTCAATTTGGGCAAACTTGCCTTTAGCTTCAACTTATGCGGCATGATGCATTTTAATAAGGTTTCTTTATGTTCTATCTGCCCCAGTTTCACACAATTTGGGCTTGAAATGATCTCACAATGCCTTTACTTATTTCCCTCAAATGTCCCCATCATCTTCAAAATCGTTTCATTGCCTCCTGACTAAGCTGACTTTTAAAGATCAGGTTGAGAATTATACTGTGCATGTCATGTCACTAGAACCATCATGAAAAGAACTGTAAAAGGAGAAGAGAACTAAAAAAAATGACTAGAAATAGTAGAAAAAAGAGAATTGCATTAGACAAATGGTGAAAGGGTTTGAACAACAAAACAAGCAAAATAAACTGGGGTACAACCCTAAAACAAACCTAGATAACACTAAATGAGATACTACGACTAAAGGAACTAGACAAAATAAAAGGATAGAAGGGTTTGAGTCACAAGACAATATCCGGGCTACAACCCTGAAATAACCCGGACCACAAAAATGAAAACAAACTAAACCACCAAAACTCTTCTCCGGCCGACCAAGAAATGGAGCATCTTTCCAATTACCAAGCACGATATCTTAGCCACTGAATTCTGCATCAACAATACTAGGACCTTCACAAGCCTTCATCATATTGTTTTTAACAAATTGCTTTTGGGTTCCTTTTCCGGCTCGTTCTTAAGATCAAACTCTAATAGCCCTGAAAGCTTAGTAGCACATGGACCTTAGAGGCTCCCAGAAGAATTCTCACATTCTCTTTCCAAATAAATCATACCCACCATGTGCGTCTCATTGTGCACATGCGATGGACTTTGGCTGGTGTCTACTGCATCTGAATTTTGCACGACAATGTCGCCTGCATCAATAAGCTTCTGAATCACATTATTCAGATTCCAACACTTCTCTATGTCATGACCCGGGGTATCTGAGCAATATGCGCACCTTTGAGAATAATCAAACTTCTTTGGAAGAGGGTTTGACATTTTTATCTGGGTCGGCTTCAACATGTCCAATTTCCTTAGCCTCTGGAATAGACTGACATATGACTCTCCCAATGGAGTGAAGGTTTTCTTCTTCCGCAACCTCTCGTTCTTAAATGCTTGATTGGACCGGAAACCTGATCTAGGGGGGTTTCGGTAGGCTCGTGGCGGTGAATAGGCATTTTGTGGAGCTGGGTACTGGGAAAGTGATGTACGACTTTGGGAGTTCTGTGGAGAGAAGTAGCATTGGGGAGGGTCATCTGGTGTACAAGGATATCCACGGGGACGATGTCAAGGCTGGAAGTGTTGAGCAGGAAGGCCCATTGGATCATCTTTTCTATTTCTCTTTCTTCCTCCCAAGCTTATTGGGATGTTCTGAATGTCTTTCGAACAACTCATGATTTTGCTTGACTTGATTCCCTCTTCTACTAGCTCCCCTATTTTTAACACATCATTGAAAGGCTTTCCCAAGGCCAGGATTAAATGACTGAAGTAGGTGGGCCCCTGGCTTATAGGAAAAGCTCAACCATTTTTTCTTCACCAATCGGGGTATTGACTCGAGCAGCTTGCTCCCTCCATCTGAGCCCAAACTCCCTAAAGCTTTCCCCCGGCTTCTTTTCCATTTTAGATAGGGAGGAGCGGTCTGGGGTAACACCTGATCTATATTGAAAGCACCGAACAAAATCTTGAGCCATGTTACCCAATGTAGGCCACTTACCAACATCTTGACGATTATGCCATTCCAAAATCGCCCCAGTCAGGGTCTTACTGAAATACGTCATCAACAAATCATCTTTCTCGCCAACACCTCTCATTTCACTGCAATAATCCCTCAAATGGTCTACCGGATCTCCACACCCATCATACAAGTTAAACTTTGGCACTTTAAACCCCGCAGGCAGACGAACGTCAGGGGACATAGACAATTCTTTGTAAGACATGCTACCCTGGTCTCCCATTCCTTGCTTGTTATTTAAGGACTATTCTATCCTTTCAGCCTCCTGGGTATCCCATCTCGCCCTTTTCTTCCTGTGAACTTTTCATTTTCAACACGAGGCTCATCCCGCGGGCCCTGCTTGTATGAGTTAGGAACCTTGTGGGCAACCTCTGAGGGGTAATATCGGGCATCATGAGCTTAGAGATAAGCGGGTGGATCTGGAGAGTATGAGGGATCATTTGACACTATGACCTGTGTTTGGGTAAGGGTAGCATTTAAGAAGCTAGGAGGTGGCGGGGGTGGTGCCTTCCCAGTCATCCAAGCATGATACATGTACGTCATGTGTTGTCTTAACATCCTTACCTCATCAGCCAAACTAGTGTCCCATTCAACCAACTGCTTTCGGGCATCGGTATCAACCAACCCAATTTTGTTGTTGTCCGCCATTGCCTTTTGAATTTATGTTGCAGAGAGGAGTTACTACTTCGGGAACCACAAACCAACCACCTTTCTGTGCTGAATTATCAACAACAAACTTGTTAGTGATTAGAGTTTAACAGACACATTTGGGGAATGAATGCACCTAAGCAGTTAACCATTTCTATTATGCATTTGATCGGTTGCTTGCGTCATCCCGGCTTTTCCTTATTTCCATTTGCAACTTCTTCTCCTTTATTTTCTCTCATGCCTTTCTATGCTTGATTTCTCTTTGTTTTTATCCTCTCATTTCTCTCTCTTGTTTTGCCATTGTTTCCTCCCCATGGTTTCTTATTTTTTTCTCTTTTCTTTTCTTGTTTTGTTTCTTTGTCTTTCCTCTCTTTTTCTCTTCTTTTCTCTCTTTTTTTTCTTTTGATTATGGTCGAATCCTATGGATATTGCCTACGTATCATGACCCCATATGAATCAGGCCGAGCATAGTTCTGGGAGATAAATGTAAAAATAAACAAAAACATTTTGGGATTTTCAAAATTTTCCATAAAATAAAACAGTTTTGATTACAACAACTCATCCTACTAGATTATAAAACTAACAGACTCGAAAAGGGAAATTAACAGACTCCGACGGACTCAAAACAGACTAACAAACCCTAGTAGAAAGATGAAAACCCAGACTGGAAAACAAACTAACAGACTCCAATAAAAGAAAATACAAACTCGCAAATAGACTCCAATAAAAATCATGAATACATTAATGCCTCAAATTCTCCTAGGGCCCACGGGACATCATTCGGTCTCTCCACGGACCTATATGCAAGATCCCTTTGAAGCCTCTCTAAGTCACTCTTTATCTGCCGGACAAATGTCATCACTGCCGCAAAGAAGGTGGTATGAGTCATATCCTCACATGCTTGGCATTTCACAATAATGTAGTCGGCAATGGTTCTGATCCTCTCTTGGATTCTACCCTTTTCTTGAAGCAGACGCCCGACCTGTTGATTCCGTCCTTCTAACACCTGAGTGTCATGGAGATGTTGATTTTGTAACTGTTGCATTTCTTCCTCCATCTGAGCTATCAAATCATAACAGTGTTCCCTATCAGCTTTGAAATCTTTATCCTGTTTGGCTGCCTCATTCTCAAGAGTAGTTACTTCTCTTTTCAGGCTGGTGATTGTCCCTTCATACTTTCTCTTCATTTGTTGCACAAACTATGCCCGAACTTTTGCATTTTCCACCAATTGAGCCCGAACTTTCGCTAGATTGGCAGACTTTTCTAGGTCATCTTGACACTCAAGGGCTTTCTTTTTCAGACTGCTTATAAGCCTTTCATCCACTCGGCTTCTTTCCGGGTTTCTAGTAGCTATTTTCATCTTCCGGATTTGAGCTTTGAGGGCTTCATTTTCCTGAGTTAGTTTTTTCTTTTTCCCCTCATCTGCGGCGGCTTGCAACCCATTCTCAAACTGAAGGTCCATGACTTGCTTCTCCAGCCTACATATGGTGGCTCGGTACTCATTTTCTTTGGTCAACCAGTCCCATTGCACCTGTGCTCCGTCGGTAAATTGTTGGACATGGGATTTCTTTGCGGGCCTTTCGGGCTCATGATGAACTCGGGATCTTTTACCATACCAA
Source organism: Nicotiana tabacum (assembly GCF_000715075.1). Classification (NCBI taxonomy): domain Eukaryota; kingdom Viridiplantae; phylum Streptophyta; class Magnoliopsida; order Solanales; family Solanaceae; genus Nicotiana; species Nicotiana tabacum. The sequence continues at coordinate 20,461,629 of NC_134089.1, read as the reverse complement.
GCAGTGTAACTAGGCTCCACCTCGCCTCTGGATAAATCTCGTACTTGAGTTCTAGGCTCTAAGAATCTGCACTGATGCCAAATCCGACGCACTTTTTCTTCTTGAAAAGCGGCTTTTGGTTCCAACTCAATAACCTGCCGACTCAAATCCTCATCGTGTGGGATGGTATGATATCGGCCTAACTGACATAGAACTCGGTGCGAGTATAAGACTGGATACTCCGAAGACCCATCAACAACACAAAACATACCTCACCCGACATATAAATTGCTTCACTGACCGAGAGCCACCCGAATGTCCATTCGATCTTATGTGCAGTCAAAGATCTCAAATGAGCATGCCATGCTTCTGTACCATCCGGGAACTCATAACCCTCTACCTGCTTTTCATGTTTTTCAATGCACTCGAGGCCAGTCATACCACAATTCAAGTATCCAGGACAGTGGCAAAGGTGTTCCTCCATCCATAATTGTAACAGCATATTGCACCCTTCGAAGAACTTTCCCCCTTCTCGACAAAGGTTCAGAGCTCGGTAAATTTATGCCAAAATCATCAGCACTATGGTCCCATTTGCCTTTTTCATCATAAAGTCGGCTATCCCCACGAGTCCTAACTGTATGTTCCCGTCTTTTCTAGGCAAATCAAAGTACCCAGGAACGCCATTATAAAAGTTAATCCTCTCATAGCTTCCCACTTGTTTTGGTTTCCTGCGTGAGTAAGACCTGTATCTGGCATCTCGAAGCCACGGGGATCCCGGTAACGTCGGTAAAAAAAGTAGAAGGTACAGAATCATTTGGCCAAATTTCCGTCTTGGATGTCCCGACTGATGCTTAACAGGTCCAAAAATTTGTGAGGGGTTACTATTCTCGGTGCTACCGGGTATTGATTTCTAAGATTCCCCTCGAAACCGGCATAGCCTGCTATCTCTTCCAGTGTAGGAGTTAACTCGAAATCAGCAAGATGGAATACATTATGTGTTGGGTCCCAAAATGGTATCAAGGCCTCAATTATGTCCTTTCTCGGCTTAACCTTCAAGTGCCCGACAAGACCACCCAATGCTTTTATCACAACTTTTCTGCTATTGTCCCCCAAATCATGCCACCACATATGTAGCTCCAACGGGATCTCTTCACGGACTAAGAAAGGTTCATTTTGAATTGTGCTCATCCTGCACATTTATTAAGGTGATTTTAATTAAAAGAAAACTATGACTCATTTTGACTCAAGAAAAATGACCATTTATTTTTCAAAATTTTAACAAAAATATCCGGCTTTACCAATACGACCTTTCAGCACTCCGAAAACGAAGATTTTAAGGTTGTGTTCGCTAACCGGCAAAAACCTTGAAAAATGACCAAAGGTAGCTGTTCTTGCAAAAACGGCCTTCTGGCGCCCTTTTGGGGGACATTCGGCTATTTTAGACAAGAATGGCATCACCTTACTTATTTGTAATAAACTTAAAATTTTTGTTCTTTTGGGCTATTTTTTGCAAAAAGAAAGTTGGACCCGATGGGGGTTGTCTACGTATCTCACACCCTATGAGAATCAAATTGGCGTAGTTCGGGCAAAAAATAAAACCAACTATTTTTCAAAACAAAACCTTTTCTTTTTTTTTTCATTTTTCTCAAAAACTTCAACAGAGTTTCAGTACCATTTGGACATTGGATTTTCCAAAATAGGTGATTTAACTCACTTAACCCTCACATTGCTATCTTTTCCCCAACTTTCTCCCACTATTCAAAAGCCGGTCAGCATGCAAATCCAAATCTAATAAATGCACAAGTAACAAGTAAGATGAATCAGGATGGTCTTTTTATTTTTGGTACATCTGTCCTAGACAGACCCAACCCCTGTGTTGAGTCTCCAAAGTCAAATTCACGTGATGCAAGCAAATGTTCCTACTAGGGATCCGACATGAGGTCTTGTTATACTAGGTTTTAAACCTGGGCTTATTGTTCTAGACCTGGCTTACCCGAGCGGACAACTCGAGCCAGGGGGGGCAGCGTACCGGGAATACAGAAGCTTTGCCGGCTTTGCAACTTGTCCGAACCTCGTTCTAAAATTGGGATATGACTCTAACAGAAGAGAAATCACATGAAGTGCACACTCCTCCATGATTTAGAAGACTCAGAGAGAAGAAGGGTTTTGTAGCAGTTTATATACAGTTCACAGAATATCAAAGGGGTAAAAGCAACACTTAGCACATTAGGCTCAAACATGTAACAAAATTAGATAATTAATAAAGCCAAATATAACAATTCATCTAAGCTCAAATTCTTGAACCCTGAACCAGAGATTCTGGGTTCAATCCCTAGCAGAGTCGACAGAGCTGTCACACCTCCTTTTTACTTACACCAGAAAGGTATAAGTTTTTTTTTCCAATTTAAGGACAACCGAAACGGGATTGTTTATTAAAGATTCAGAGTCGCCACTTGTGATAGTTTATGGTATCCCAAGTCACCGGTTCAAATCACGAATCGAGGAATGATTGACTCTGTATTACAGTCCGCGAACACAGAAATCCGGGTAAGGAATTCTGTTAACCCAGGAGAAGGTGTTAGGCATTCGCGAGTTCCGTGGTTCGAGCACGGTTGCTCAACTGTTATTATTGGCCTATTATCTAATTTTAGAACATTTTGGACCTATGTTCATCTTAACTTTAAACCACTTTTAATTCATTTTAAGAAGATTTCAACGTTATACAAAACACGCCTAAAGATCACGCCACATGAAATGCACTCGCGATCCGCGACATATTTTATTTGACGTTGTCAAGATTTGGATTTGGGTCACATGAAATGCACACCCGAGTTTAAGGAAGTTAATTATTAAAATAATGCGCCTAAAGCAACTACGCGTTTTTAACTTTACGAGGGCTATGGAAATTCCCTAAATGGCATGCCTCGAATTCTAAGGGTTTTAAAAGAAATAATTAAATGAGGGCCACACATTTGGGATTTTTGCTTGGCATGGCACACCTCGAATTATTCTAATTAAAGTGTTTCTAAATTAATTCACGAGGGCCATAACTATTTGTGTTGTCTAATATGGCACACCTCCGATCCAATTTATTTTTTTAAAAAATCAATTAATTATGATAGAGATGAAAATTCCAGGAGTTCAGAATATATATTGCTAAGAAACCCGAACTACTTAACATCCATAAACCCAACAAGCAGGGGAACGGAGCCAACAAAATCAAACAGGCTTAATCGAGGCCTAACGCCAAATCCCAATTCTGGGCCAGCCGTTTTTGTGTTCAGGCCCAATGAGCCTGATTCGTGCGAAACAATGCACAAGCTGAATGCTTAGGAGTTCCGTATCGAACCCGTATAATAGCAGAAGCAATCAGATTTGGAAGTGACAACAAAAGAATTTTAGGCATCGGTATCTTTGTAAATTTGACATTGCAAAGTCATCAGATTAAATTAACAGTTTGCTGGGCATTGAAGAACTGACCAAAACTAACTGAAAACGTTTCTAAACCATTTTTATTTAAAACATATTCAGATGCTAATTAATGAAACCATAAAAGTTTACAACTATTGAAAACCATGAAGACCAAATAATCATGCCCATTCCTTAATTTCCTCATCTAAACATACTGAATAAGCATTTCAACTTCTACTATTTTCTAACTAAAATCACTCACATGCCCTTTGGCAATACATCAAACAAGATCATGATTACCCTTAGCCTGTTAACAAGAAAACATTTCGAACACACAACTCATCATCAAGCATGGATAGTCATCTTATCTAAAGCTAAGTCTGATTCACAATATATTTATCATGTTATCATTTCAACAGTCCCAAATGGAGTACAACTAAGAGAGTCCCATTATTCAAAACTGAAGTTAACTAGAATACACAATAACTCATATGATCTAAGGCACAAAATAGAAACAAAAACATAAACAAGACCCAGATAAGTCTGCTGCCATATATTAACTTCTCATTCCCATCCTCAAACTGAAATTTTACATCGAAGCAAAGCTCAGAGACATATACCTGGAATTCGAAGATAAAAAGGGAAATGGAGAGTCAACAGCAAAACAATAGCAATCCAGCATCAACAAATGAGTCAAACAGCAGAATTGATTCAAGAAAACCCAATGGAACAGTAACTATTGAGTAGAAATCCACCCAAAAACTCTCAATAAAAGCCAAGTTTAATCCATTTTTAACCCCCAACCAAATCAGAAATGGATTCGGAAGTTTAGAAACCCCAAAGATTACAGAAGGTCAATTCAATGGAACAATAAATTTTGAAGTTCTCAGCCGTTTCTTAGTTTTCTGATTTTTTTTCTTTTTTTTCTTCCCCCCCCCAAAAAAATCCCCTTTGAACTTTTCTTAGCAATGCCTTTATAGGCAAGCTACTAAGGCAGCAGAAATAGTTCAGTTTTTTGCCCACTAGACCTTCCACAATTTTTATTTTCGCAGCTTAATCCCTCATTTTCTGACTTTTTAGCCAAGTAAGGCTGTTTTGCAGCTTCTAAGAAGCTTCCTAAGGCTATTATTGAAAGATTCCCTCAGTAGACTACCCAAGTTACCCCTTAAACCTCTAAAAATTACTTCTTAGCAGATCAAATGGGTCAGGTTGACCCAAAGTCAGAACTGATGCGGGTTTGTAACCCAGGTGGAAATCCTTCTTGGGCCCTTTAAATTCTGAGTCCAGCTCAAATTACCCAAATATTCCAATTTTAAAATCTGACCAAAGTTTCCCAAATGAATAAACTCAGAAGCCTTTTAAGAAATGTGATCAAACAAAAACGGGGGTAAATGAATTTATTACTTGACTACAGAACAAGAAATTAACCAAATCATGGGCCTAATTAATTTACCTAAATGACCAAACTAAAGCAAACCAGAAGATTACGGACTAAAAGAATCCGAGAAATAGATTTGAACAAAACAAAACAAAAAAAAACTAACGAGGAATCACAAGAACAAAATTTATTCTCAACTAGAAGATTAATCGAGTTTCAGTAGAAATCGACCAGAGAAAAGAAGAAGAGATGAGGAGGAGGAAAGATTGAAGAAATGCAAGAACGAATAAAAAGAAATGAGAAAACTCACCAACCTATGCTCGAACTTGGAATTGGCCCTCTGAGTCAACCCAAAATAATGTCAAACATTTGCTCTTGGTGGAGAACAAATGAGCATCATTATTTTGTGCTGAACAAACTTGAATAATTCAAGAAATCCGGAAAAATGACCTTGCCTGCGTGGGTTTAATTTTGAAAACCTAGAACTCGACCTCAGATTCCATATTTGAGCAGTTCAGGGGGGGATTCGAGGGTAAAGGGCTATAGATTTGGAAAGAGGGGAGTGAGAAGGTCATATGGTATAAATTTGGTGGTGGCGCCGCCACTGGGGAAAGTTGGGCGGCGCTAGGGTTTCAAATTTTGATCTAAAATTTGAGCAATTCTGGACGTATTTGAGAGGAGTTGTTTGGAGATTTGGGACAGGGAGGTGCATAGGAGTCAGGAGTGTGATTTTGGGACTGATTGGTGGCCGGCTGCCGCCGTAAGCGATTTCCGGTGGGCGGAGTAGAGCGGCGTTACGCTGGGCTTCAAGGGGTGTGTGTGAGATGGTTCGGGGGGGGGGGGTACGACATTTATATATTAAAGTGGTCCTCAGTTCTCATCCGTTGGATGAGATGAAATAAATGGCTGGGATTGCGTCTTCAAAACGGGGTCGTTTAAACACAAGGAGCGGGCTGGACCGGGTAAAGGCATGGGTTTTGGCCGAATCCAACAGGTCATGGAGGAAAATGTTTGGGCCTAGGAGAGATTCATTTTGAACAGCCCAAACAAATCAGATCTTTCAATTCTTTTTCTTTTTTCTTATAATTTTCCAATTTTCTAACTTTCCTTTTTCAAATTAAAAATAAAACCTAAATTAACTCTTAAAACTAAATTAATTTACCAAAATAAGCTAATTATCCTTCATAATATTTATAAAAAATAATTAACTCCTAAATTAAAAGAAAACTATAAAATTCAAAATCAAAAGTAAAAACAAATGCAAAATGAGTTATTTTTTGTAATTTTTTCATTTTTGTAAAACAACTAATTTACTAATTAGTCTAACAAATGTAAAATTAAATCTTAAATGCAAATGCAACATATTTTTGTATTTTTCATGAATTAAATAAAATAAACTTGCACAGACAAGTGCAAGCAATTAACAAAAATGCTACAAAAACCTACGAAATTGCAACCAATGGAAAGAATTATTTTGTTTTGGATTTGTGAGAGTAATTCATGTGAGGAAAAAATCACGTGTGTCACACCTCCTTTTGGCGCGCCCGTCCCCGAAGGGTTAAATGCGCGAGGGAGTTTTTCCAATTTAAGTGACAATATTTGAAATGGGATTATTTATTTAATTCAGAGTCGCCACTTGGGAAAGGTTTGGCTTTTGGTGTCCCAAGTCACCGGTTTGTCTTGAATCCCAAATCGAGGAAATTTTCGACTTTTCCAAATGAAGTCTGCGAACCAGAAATTCTAAGTAAGGAATTCTGTTGACTCGAGGGAAGGTGTTAGGCACCCTCGGATCCCGTGGTTCTAGTACGGTCGCTTAAATTGTTATAATGGCTAAATATTTGATTAAATACATGTTGTGACTTATGTGCTTTTATTAAGTTTAAAACCGCTTTTATTATTATTATAGAATTGCAACGTCGTGAAAATGCATCTCGAACCACGTCACAATCAATGCACCCGTGGTCGTCGACACATTTCGACTCCGTTGAGATTTGGATTTGGGTCACATCAATGTGCACCCGTGTTTAAGAAGGTTAAATTATTAAAAGGTGCGCCTAAAGCAACTAGCGTATTGTTATTTTGGGAAGGCCGTAAAATTCGCTAAACGGCCTGTCCCGAATTCTAAGTATTTTAATATATACATTTAGAGGGCCCCGCAGCTTGTGCATTTTTGTTTGTCGAGGCTCGTCTCAATTTTATTTAAGAGGATAAACCTATAGTGACTACATTTCTATCGTGTTCGTCTCTAATAAAATGAAAGAAAGAGGATTGCGTGCTAATTACATGCTTGACCAACTTCGGATTCTTATTTGATTATCTGATTAGTTGTTTATGAGGCGTGAATTGTTTTGTGCCTTATTTCATGGATGAACATGTTGTTAAATTGTCAGGAGAAATTAATATACAAGATCAATAGAACTGCTAAAAGCTTATGATAAATGTTCTTCAGATCCGAGTTTGAAACTCGCTTATTTAAACCAGGTCAGTGGAATTAACTTATCGGAAACTATTACTAATAGAGTTTGAACAGGATCATGTGAACTGCCTAAAAAGATCCAATAAAACTACATCATATCTGGCAAGATTAAGGCATTCTGTTCTATACATGCAGAATATTAGTCGAAAGGTTATCTAATTATCTGTGTGCCAAAACACTCATACATTCCTTATCAGACAACCCACTAAACAACTGAAATCACAATTTAAGACGAACTAAGCTGCAATTAAGTACAAGGCTACCTAATGTGTTTCTTTATTGAATTACAAACTAAACAAGTTACACAAATCTAATAACATTCGTAAAAACTGTAACTGCAACAAACGAATGATTAAACTCCCGCATATCTTTTATTTCATGCTTTCATTGTTACATCAGATGCAAAGTTCTAGTATGTACCTGGATGTTGGATACAATAGAAGAAGCAAGGGGTCAGTAGAGCAATAGAAGCAATACCAAACAGCAGCAGTGACAGCAGGAAACAAATAGAACAAAATCCCAGTGCAAGAGGCAACTAGAGCCGATGGAAAAATGGCAGAATGACAGCAATGACCAGTAGTATAGAAACAGAAATCCAGACAATCCAATTCCAAGAGAATCAACCAATGCAAACCAACCAATAAACTTAGCTGATACTTGAAAGAAAACAGAACTGACTGAACAGGTTGAACAAACTGAGAATCGAACAAACAGCAGGAAGAAAACAGTTTCTGATTTCTGTATGTTTTTCTCTCTCGTATGTGTGTCTGTATAAGCCCATCTATTTTTCTCTCACTATCTCTTTTCTTTTCAAAATTCAGTGCCAATTTTCAGTTTTGAAATCTACTTGAGTTATCAAGAAGAATTCTTTTCCAGTTTTCTGTTTTTCAGAACTCAGCTCTCAATGTTCAATCTGAGTTCCCTATGTGTATCTGTGTCTGTGTCCCCTCTGTCTATGTTTTCTTCCCCCCTCTTATAAGCCTAAAACTCAGCCCTTTAACAGCCTGTTCATCAATCAGAAAACCCCTCCCATGTGCTGTCTTTTTTTCAGTTTCCACTTACTATTTAAATAAAAACACCCCCATGATATTCCCTGGCAGACTTACCTTTTAAGTAAGGTTTATTATTTCTGAACTAAAGCAGAATATGGGCCGCAGAATATAATCTGACAGCATATGCTGTCAAACTATTTTAAACTTAACAGAGGCCTTTATGCACATGTTGTGCACAAGTGCACATGCCCTCCAATTCTGACTGCAACTAAACAAAACCAATCCTTTTATATTTCTGATTCAAATACATCAATTATAAGTAGCTATAGTTGATTCTCAATTTGATTCAAACAATGTTCAGCAAGACAAATCAAACTGTTACCATTCAAACAGCTAAAACTATTCGACGACATGTATCGAATCGACTATACTAATTACAACATATACAATCAAAGCCAAGGATTAGAATCAAACAGTATTGCACCAAGGGTTCAGATTGCATTGTCAACACAGAGGTTAACTTGGGGATTGATTACTCAAACAATTTCAATTCAGTCGATTATGCAGTTTACATACACACACATTATTGGTGAATGAGGAAACATTTGACCAAATACAGAGGTCCAGGCAAGGTGTGCAAAATAGTTGGTAAAATTCAAAACACAAATTAAACAAGACGTTTGGCCATACGAACATACCTTTAACAAATACACGAACTGAAATAAAGAAGAGAAAACAAACTTACCTTAAAATCTTTGAAAGAAAAATCAGAAAAATCAGCTTGTGTTTGAACAGACCCTTCTTAAGGTTGAACGGACTTTAATCGAAGTGTTTCTAAAATGAGAAACACTTTGATTAAGGTCCATTAGACCCTAATCTCTTGGCTTAAACAGAAACGGACCAGGCTTGGGGTTTCTAGGGTTCGTAGATGGTAGATTTGGGACTTGGGCTTCCATGGTTAGATTCGGACCAAACCAAGCATGGTTTGGTCACGAGGGGGGTCCGGGGACTGTCTGGTGTGAAACTGGGGTCAATTGGTGTAAGTCAGGTTCCGACTCGAATCTTCAAATGAAGATTCGAGAAGGTGGGAGGGGATTCGAGCTAAGTGGCTGGTGGATTTAGGTTCAGGATGGTGAGGAGCGTCTATGGTGTTAAGGTGAGGGCCACCGACGTTCATGCCGCCAGGATTAATGGTGAGGGGAAAAAGGGGGCGGCTAGGGTTCAAAGGGGGTGGTCTGTGAAGACGATGAAAGGTAGGGGGGTGTTTGGATGGGGCGTGGGGTATGGTTATAGGCTTATATAGTTAGTGAGGGGTCGATTCCTGGCCGTTGGATGGGGTGAGATGAAGGGTCAGGATCTTTTGGCTGGTAGGGAACGGTGTCGTTTCATCCTAAAGGGGTTTGGGTCGGTCCGGGTGGAATGGGTCGGGTTTGTCAGTGGGTATGGGGAATGTGATCTTGGTCGTTGATCAATCTGAGATCAACGGCCCAGATCAGACCAAATCAAAACGGTGTCGTTTGGAACGCCACCTGAGGCCAGCTGGTCTGGACCGGGTAAAGCTCACGTTCTGGGCTTGATTTGGGCCTCAGAATTCGGGGAGTTTTGGCAGCTGGGACTACCATGGGATTGCAATGCTTGCTGTTACTGCTGTTGCTGTTGTCACCGTTGCTTTACTGACCGCCTTATTACAACCAAAGAAAGATTGAAACTGAACTAAATACTTATATGCATGTCAACTGCTAGTTACAAGATCCCTATCTATGATTCTTTTGCGACTTGATCTTGGGTCTTAGCTGATTTTGCTTGGAGACTTCGATCCGAATCTTGATGCTTGCGAGTTGTAGGTGCTTGTTTAATCTCTGGGATACTGAGTGAGACGCGACTGGCAGAGTTCGGGACCTTAATCAAATCTTGGAGCGATCCGCCTTCCATTTTCTCCGGTATCTCGGGACATCTTCTTTTTGTCTTTTTCTTCTTCGATTCTGAGTTGAGACTCATCCCGTGGGTCGTTTCGATCTGTGTGGCTCGAGGTTAGACCTGCGGGGAAAAACAAATGAACGAAATTTTCTGCCCCAGTTTCACTAGGAAAATTTCGTGAATTATTCGCCAGGAAGTTCATAAAATTGATGAAAGAGGATATGAATGCTCAGTTCAGGGTTGGAGCCCTAATACCGACTAGCTGGGGAGAAGTTAAGTTTAGAGTTGAAACTCTAATGCTGACCAACTGGGAAAAGTTCAGTTTAGGGTTGGGGCCCTAATGCTGACTAAATGGAAAAGTTCAGTTTAGGGTTTAAAACCCTAATGCTGACTAAAAGGAAAAGTTCAGTTTAGGGTTTAAAACCCTAATGCTGACTGAAAGGAAAAAGTTTAGTTTAGGGTTTAGAACCCTAATGCTGACTAAAAGGAAAAGTTCAGTTTAGGGTTTAAAACCCTAATGCTGATTAAAGGGAAAAAGTTCAGTTTAGGGTTTAAAACCCTAATGCTGACTGAAGGAAAAGTTCAGTTTAGGGTTTAAAACCCTAATGCTGACTGAAAGGAAAGTTCAGTTTAGGGTTTAAAACCCTAATGATGACTAAAAGAAAAAGTTCAGTTTAGGGTTTAAAACCCTAATGCTGACTGAAGGAAAGAGTTCATTTTAGGGTTTAAAACCCTAATGCTGACTAAATGGAAAAAGTTCAGTTTAGGGTTTAAAACCCTAATGCTGACTAAAGGAAAAAGTTCAGTTTAGGGTTTAAAACCCTAATGCTGACTAAAGGAAAAAGTTCAGTTTAGGGTTTAAAACCCTAATGCTGACTGAATGGAAAAAGTTCAGTTTAGGGTTTAAAACCCTAATGCTGACTGAAGGAAAGAGTTCAGTTTAGGGTTTAAAACCCTAATGCTGACTGAGTGGAAAAGTTCAGTTTAGGGTTTAAAACCCTAATGCTGACTAAAGGAAAAGTTCAGTTTAGGGTTTAAAACCCTAATGCTGACTGAATGGAAAAGTTCAGTTTAGGGTTTAAAACCCTAATGCTGATTAAAAGAAAAAGTTTAGTTTAGGGTTTAAAACCCTAATGCTGACTAAAGGAAAAAGTTCAGTTTAGGGTTTAAAACCCTAATGCTGACTGAATGGAAAAAGTTCAGTTTAGGGTTTAAAACCCTAATGCTGACTAAATGGAAAAAGTTCAGTTTAGGGTTTAAAACCCTAATGCTGACTAAATGGAAAAGTTCAGTTTAGGGTTTAAAACCCTAATGCTGACTAAATGGAAAAGTTCAGTTTAGGGTTTAAAACCCTAATGCTGACTAAAGGGAAAAAGTTCAGTTTAGGGTTTAAAATCCTAATGCTGACTGGCTGGGGACAAAGTTCGAGGATATTAACTGACCTCTTTTTTTTTGAATTTTCTTGTTTTAGTAGAAGATAAAAGGGAGTCTCGTGGAAACTTACCTTTCGAGTGAATTCCTTATTGCCAAAATATTTCTTGTACCCATGTACCTTCTTCTTTGGGTGACACCTGTTTCCTACACGGTTGTCCTGGATTATACCTGTTTCAACTTTTCAGACAAAGAACAATTGTTAGTTCGGAAATGACGGTCGGTTCGGTGACCTTGATCGTTCCAGTTGCTTTGTTGCGTCCTTATTTCTGTTGCGAAGTCCTGCCATTGATTGGATTCAAATGGCGAAACCCTTTAGACTGCTCAGGCTTGTATTTCCAGATTCTGTGATGATTTGCCTCGTAAGGCTTTTTTTTTGTGTCCCGTTTTGCTTTGAGATTCTCAACGGGGATTTTATTGGAGGTATTCTGTGGGGATTATTACAAAAAGGAAGCTCTGTGGGGGAATATTTACAAAGTGGATTCTTTGTGTGGATTTTTGTACAACAGGGCATGCTGGGGATTTGTTTCAAAGCGGGCTTTCTAGGATTTGTTGGGGTAAGTTTGTTGGGGAATATTTACAAAAGGACTCGCTGGGGATGTAATGGGGATTTGTGTCCCATTTTTTTATTTTTTTATTTTTTTTAACAGATGGAAGACCCTGTGGGGATTTGTACAAGGGAAAATCTGTGTGGATTTCGCTGGAGCAGACCTTTTGGGGAATATTTACAAAGTGGATTCTTTGTGCGGATTCGTACAAAGGGAAGCCCTGTGGGGATTTGTCCGAGGCGGACTTGCTGGGGAAATTTCTCTCTTTCCTCTTTACTTCGAACGCAGTCAAACATCTTGATTCATCAGGTTTGGACAGACGTACCAACGAAATGAGGTGTTTTCCTTCATGAAACGGGATTCCGTGAAACCAAACCTGCCACCTGTCCTTTCCGGTATATCTGGAACTTGGGGTTAAACACGAAAAGGGATTCGAAGAAAAGCAAAGAAAGGAGAAAGCAAATTTCAGAAAAGGAGTGTCCTTTTCGGGATGAGAAAGACTTATCTGAGGAAGACAATGCTGACTTTAAATGGACATGACATGCTCTTTGGACTGGATGCCTGACCTTCAATGAACTTGCGTTTCCCTGAACCAAAACGGATCTGTGAATCCAAACCGGTGGAACTTTACCGAGACCTCCTTGGGTGGAGTCATTCTTTCGGCCAACAGCGCCCTTTGCGGGTTTTCGCTGGCTTACCTCTCTCATTTCTCTTCCTGTCATCGCTTGATAGCACCCTTTGCGAGTTTTTACTAGAAAAGCTCTCTCATTTTGGTTTCTCTACTCCCGTCGCCTCGTGGCGCCCGAAGGTTTTCACCAACGAGACTCTCCCATTTTATCTCTCAATTTAGAGTGTGCCGGTCTCCATTCGTGACGCTTATTGTCTTCCCACTATCTTTGGTAATTGATCTGAAAGCTTGTGCTTGGTAAAGAGAGGTAGATGATACTAACTTCTAGACCGCTTGACGTGCCCCGGTTTCAATTTCAGGGTAAATGGGATTTTATTGTTGGTGTGACTGAACCTCAGGGAGAGGCTACCTACGTATCCTTCGGAATCAAGTCAAACGTAGTTCAGGCCTCAATCAATGTTTTTTTTTGTAAAGTCGCCGAAGGGATGTGTCCGGCTCAAAGGGCTTGTAGAGAGAGTCGGTAGTGGGAATAAAACCTTCAGCATTTCAAATGTGTCAGGATCGCCGAGGCGTCACTCAGACGTAGTATCTCTTGACTGCATCTGCATTTACTGCTGTTTCGGGGTCATTTCCTTCGATATCACCTAGATACAATGCTCCTCTCGGCAATATTTTTCTGATGATGTATGGGCCTTTCCAATTTGGAGCAAATTTCCCTTTCACTTCCTGGTGATGTGGCAGAATACGCCTCAGTACCAGCTGACCTACCTCGAAATTCCTGGGTCGGACTTTCTTGTTGTAAGCGCGGGTCATCTTCGCTGGTACAACTATCCGTGACAAACCGCGGCCATTCGCTTCTCATCGATCAAAGTCAATTGCTCTAACCGAGTCCTGACCCACTCGCTGTCTTCAATTTCTGCTTCAACAATGGTTCGAAGCGAAAGGATTTCTACTTCTGCTGGTATCACAGCCTCGGTCCCATAAACAAAAAGATAAGGAGTTGCTCCTACTGACGTGCGTACCGTAGTACTGTACCCCAACAACGCAAATGGTAACTGCTCATGCCACTGTCGGGAACTTTGGATCGTTTTCCTCAAAATCTTCTTGATGTTTTTGTTCGCCGCTTCCACAGCACCATTGGCCTTCGGCCGATAAGGAGTAGAATTCCTATGCGTTATCTTGAATTGCTCGCATACATCTCCCATCAAGTGACTGTTCAAGTTTGCTGCGTTATCTGTAATGATAGTCGCAGGAATACCGAAATGACAGATAAGATTTGAGTGTACAAAATCCACTACAGCTTTTTTAGTGACCGACTTGAGAGTGACAGCCTCTACCCATTTTGTGAAGTAATCGATGGCAACCAGTATAAATCTGTGTCCATTCGAAGCCTTTGGCTCGATTGGTCCAATGACGTCCATGCCCCAAGCGACAAATGGCCAAGGTGCAGACATGGGATGCAGTTCCGTGGGAGGTGCATGAATCAAATCACCGTGCACCTGACACTGATGACACTTCCGAACGAAGCTAAAGCAGTCCTTTTCCATGGTCATCCAGTAATAACCTGCTCGAAGGATTTTCTTCGCTAAGACATACCCGTTCATGTGAGGTCCGCACACACCTGCGTGTACTTCATGCATGATCTTTCTCGCCTCCTCGACGTCGACACATCTTAGGAGGTTGAGGTCCGGGGTCCTCTTGTACAACAATTCACCGCTCAGAAAGAAACCACTTGCATGTCGCCTAATGGTTCTCTTTTGATCTCCAGTAGCATGCTCGGGGTATTCTTGCGTCTTCAAGAACCTCTTGATGTCATGGTACCAAGGCTGCGTATTTGATCCCGCCTCAATTACATTGCAGTAACCGTTTCTTTCCCTGATTTGGATTTCCAAAGGATCGACGTGGGCGTTGCCCGGGTAGGGTAGCATTGAAGCCAGAGTAGCAAGTGCATCTGCCAGTTCATTGTGACTCCTCGGGATATACCTGAATTCTATTGATTTAAAACGCTTGCCGAGGTCTTCCACGTGCTGTCGGTAAGGGATAAGTTTGACATCCCGAGTTTCCCATTCACCTTGGGCTTGCCGGATAATCAGGTCAGAATCTCCCATAATCAGTAAGTCTTCGACATCCTGATCGATCGCCATATGCATGCCCATAATGCAGGCTTCATACTCAGCTGTATTGTTTGTGCAAAAGAAACGCAGTCTAGCTGTGGCGGGATAATGCTGACCAAAAGGCGAAATCAAAATTGCCCCAATCCCTACACCTTTGGCATTCACGGCTCCATCAAAGAAAATCTTCCAAACATGAGCGTCCTCCGAGACCACTTCTACGGTGTTTACTTCTTCATCGGGAAAGTAGGTACTCAATGGCTGGTATTCCTCATCGACCGGATTTTCGGCCAAGTGATCTGCTAGCGCCTGGGCTTTCATTGCCGTGCGAGTAACATAGACTATGTCGAATTCGGTAAGCAAGATTTGCCACTTAGCCAGTCTTCCAGTAGGCATTGGTTTCTGAAATATATACTTCAGAGGATCCAACCTGCTTATGAGGAAGGTAGTGTGAGCTTGAAGATAATGTCTCAGCTTTTGAGAAACCCATGTCAGAGCGCAACAGGTTCTTTCCAGCAGAGTGTATTTGGCCTCATAGCCAGTGAATTTCTTGCTCAAGTAGTAGATTGCTTGCTCCTTCTTTCCGGTTATGTCATGTTGTCCGAGGATGCAACCGAAGGAGTTTTCCAAGACTGTCAGATACAAGAACAGCGGTCTCCCTGGCTCTGGGGGGACCAAAACTGGGGGATTTGAAAGGTATTCTTTGACCTTATCAAAGGCTTCTTGACACTCAGCTGTCCATTTGATCGCCGCATCTTTCCTTAACAGCTTGAATATGGGCTCACACGTGCTTGTCAGCTGGGAAATAAATCGACTGATGTAGTTCAACCTGCCTAACAAACTCATCACGTCTTTCTTCGTTCTTGGGGGAGGTAGATCTCTGATGGATTTTATCTTAGTTGGATCTAGTTCGATACCTCTCCTGCTTACGATGAAGCCCAAAAGTTTGCCCGACGGAACTCCGAAAGCACATTTGGCTGGGTTCAGCTTCAAGTCATACTTCCTTAATCTCTCGAAGAATTTCCTCAAGTCTTGGATGTGATTATCCTGCGTCCTGGACTTGACTATCACGTCGTCCACGTATACCTCTATTTCCTGTGGCATCATGTCATGAAAAATGGTAGTCATGGCCCTCATGTAAGTAGCCCCAGCATTCTTCAAACCAAATGGCATGACCCGATAACAGTAGGTGCCCCAAGGCGTGGTGAAGGCAGTTTTCTCGGCGTCCTCTTCATCCATCAATACCTGATGATACCCAGCGTAACAATCTACGAAAGACTGTATCTCGTGTTTGGCGCAATTATCAACGAGGATGTGGATGTTGGGCAGTGGGAAATTATCTTTGGGACTTGCTCTATTCAAATCTCGGTAATCTACACATACCCGAGTCTTCCCGTCCTTTTTCGGTACTGGAACCACATATGCCAACCATGTTGTATACTGGACTACCCGAATCACTCCCGTTTTCAGTTTTTTGTTGATCTCCTCTTTAATCTTGTCACTGACCTCAGTTTTGAACTTTCGTTGCTTTTGTTGAACTGGAGGACAATCAGGATGAATCGGCAATTTATGAACCACTAGGTCAACACCTAGTCCCGGCATGTCATCGTATGACCAAGCAAACACGTCTTTAAATTCATAAAGAAGTTGAATTATCGCATCTCGCGTTTTCTTGTCCGTGTGAATGCTTATTTTGGTCTCCCGGATTTCTTCAGGAGTTCCTAAATTAACCGGTTCGGTGTCATTCAGATTTGGCTTAGGTTTATTCTCAAAATGTTCCAACTCTCGGTTTATTTCCCTAAAAGTTTCTTCTTCATCATATTCTGGTTCCGGGTTCATTAATTCATAGTTAAATAGCTCGTTGTGATCTGGGCGTGAAGTCCGCAAGCATGTCACATTTAAAACCGCATTATTATAACTGAAAGGAAAGATAAAAGGAAAAATAACAAAAATCAGAACAAAAGAAAGAATGGGAAAGCAATGATGATTTTTTTTAATTTTCTTTGGGAAGTTGGAAGACAACAATGTTTACAACTTAGGAATTCAAAACAACAATTGAAAGGAAGAAAACATTCAAGTTATGTCCTGGAGATAACTTGTGACACAGGAAAGGTGGCAGGACAGGTCTACCCGGACTTCCGTCTAGTCGGGAATGGCGTGGCCTCCCAGTTTCGAAGTTTGGCGTTCGGCCCCACGTACAACATCTCAGCAGTGCTTGTGTCTTCACCTGGTTAAACCATGTGAGTCTCGTAGAGCATTTCTCTCATTGCCCCACATATCTCCTCGATTTCCTCAGCCGTGAAGACCTCATCGTCTTCTTCTTCGGTGTATCTTGGCCTGATGAAGGTTTCATATAAATCCGGCAATGGTCGAGGTAACTTCCAACTCTCATTTTTCCTTTTCTTTGCCCACTCTTCATCTCCTGGAGTGGGTTTGAAACCTAGTCCAAAAGGTTTCTTGGTGGTCGGCAAGGTGATAGGTTCTGTTATTCCCTGCAGGGTTCGTCCAAGCCCTTTCCCTGGCCTGAATCCGTGCCGGATCATCTCTTTGGCCACCATAACTGAGGTGTTAGACAAGAAAGGCTGGGGGCAGTGTATTCCCTCTTCATGCTGCTCTGCCAGTACAATCTCGAAAGCTTGATAGACCGTATGTTCGCTCCCTTCTCTTGGTTCGAGATATGGGATGGATGGGTCCCGATAAATAGCATGCTTGTCTTCTCCATGGACCACGATCTCTCCGTCTTCGTACTCAAACTTCACCATCTAGTGAAGAGTGGAAGACACAGCTCCTTCCGCATGGATCCAAGGTCTGCCGAGGAGAAAATTGTAGGATGTATCCATGTCGAGCACCTGGAAGGTTACTTCAAACTCGACTGGTCCTATGACCAACAACAAGTATATTTCCCCCATGGTATCTCTCTTGACGCCATCGAAAGCCCTTACGCAGACATTATTGGGTCGGATTCTTTCAGTCCCAATTTCCATCCTTTGTAGTGTGGAGAGCGGGCAAATGTCAACACCTGAGCCTCCATCCAACATTACCCGCTTGACATAGTAGTCCTCACATTTAACTGTTAGATGCAAGGCCTTGTTGTGTGCCGCTCCTTCTGGGGGTAAATCGTTCTTGCTGAAAGAGATTTGGTTGACGGCGAAGAATCTTTCTGTCATCCGCTCCAGTTGTTAAACCGAGGTTTCTGTTACAACCCATATCCACATGTGTTAGTTCATGCCATATATTAGTTAACATAAATCCAAGAAGGAATTATCTTTGAGATGATAAGAAGTCAATCCTATTGGTCTTAAGTGATACAAGAGTGTATAAGGGTGATTAACCAGTATTAGAAGTTAAACGAATCAAGGATGTTGTAACTCGTATTTTCAGGTAATCTAGCGGTGCTTAATACACTCAAGAGGTCATCTATTAAGGTATTTTAATAATATAATATCCGTATCATAAGTCTTGAAGTCAAACGAGTTATGAAACAAAAGTCGACAAAAGTTGTCGCAGCTTAGGTTCATAATTTTACTTAAACATTAGGTCAAATGTTTCTAATCTTTTCTCATAATTTACAAAGAATTACGGGGTGATCTACCCATCAAATTAAAGATCTATGAGTCTAGTTTCCAACGCATTAAACCGTTCATCGATACGATCTCGGAGTAGAGATATTTTTGCATTTTCGCGAGACTGCGCCAAGCACCTCTCTATGGGGCCCACTAAGTCGGTTTAAGATATTTGGACCTATATAGGATGACTCCAACCCGTTTTAAGTCATTTCCTTTCACTATTTTCAGACCTTAGAACCCTAGGAACATCCTCTCAAGGTTCTCTCAAGATTCAAGACCCAAAAAAGGGCAAACAACACAAATCAAGTGTCGGGAATTCTGTGGCGCTAGTAAGTCTCTTGTTCTTCTTGTTGTTGCTCATTTTTGTGTCGTTCCAGCTCGTGTGGGAGGTGGTTTTAAAGGGTTTATGTTCTGTAAATACTCCCTAATGTTCTTAATATCAATCCTAGGTGATTTCAAGCCTTCTAAAGTGATTCTTGTGCCGAAAAACACTAATTGATCGCTAGTTTCATTTTTTTGTTGTTGTGGCAGCATTGGAGGGATATTTCTTGGAAATTTAAGGTCAAATTGGAGTTGTTCTCTCTGTATAAAGGTAAGGAACCTCTTACTCTATATGTATTTAAGATTATCCAAGTTGCGGCTAAGCCATTGAAGCTAGAACTTGTGAGATATATATCGAAAGGCTTGGTAGTAATGTTATTGTTTTGTGGACTGTTTTGCGTTGTTGTTGGGCTGCATATTTTACTACTATCTTGTGGAGTTTTGGAGGAGGAAGGGTGTGGAGAAACACCATATATATGTAGGGTTATGGGCTGATAGTTATTCGTAACATTTCCAGGTTGTTTGACACGACTACGGTGGTCGTCGTATGTATGGAGTGATTAGGCTATGTGTGGACTATTTTGGGAGGCTCAATATGTTTATTATTGATGTTGTTTGGGCTGTTTGGTGACTGTTTTGAATGGTGTGAGGTCATATATATAGGGGAGGTGCTGTCCGTTTCATCGTAAAATAGGTTGTGGTCGATACATAATAGTTATGACGCTTAAATGATAACGATAGTATCGTTTCTCTTATTGTAGACTAAGGAGTTTTGACAATTGCATAGCTTGAGATTGGGGAAGTATATACAAGGTATGTGAGGCTATCCCTTTCCTTCTTTTGCACGACTCCAATTGCACATAATGTAATGAACGATCTTCCAAGATACTCTACTCTTAGAAGCTAGCAGTACTTACATTGTTTTCCCTCTTATGGAACGATTGATGTTAATGTTGCTTCTCTTAGTCTTATGTTATCAATGTTGTTGGTACTTCCTGATTCTTATAAGGTTCATAGTGAAGAGTTAGTCCTAATAACGTGTACAGAGGATACCGACCTTACGTCACTCCGAAAGGTTTAGAATGTGATTCCATGAGTCGAGCATGCATTATATATATGTATCTATTTTACTCTACCGAGCCACGCTATAGTTGGCCGGGTACGGCACCTATTGTGCAACCACTGATCAGTTGGGTTTTACCGAGCTCCACGTGGCCGGGTACGATTCTACCGAGCCTATTATGGCCGGGTACGATATGATGATGATGATGCCCACAGAGGCGAATGCTTTAAAGGTTTATGTATTTATACATATGTATCATGCATTTCATGTAAGTAGCCCTCAGAGGTACTAAGATGTTACAGGTGGTATATTCTTTATCCTTGCTTACATTACTGATCGTATTTATGGTTCCTTGCCTTACATACTCAGTACTTTATTCGTACTGACGTCCTTTTATTTGTGGACGCTGCATGTCGTGCTGCAGGTCCTGATAGACAGACAGGTGCAGCTCCCCCACCACAGTAGACTGTCCAGTTCAGCGGTGATTGGCGAGATCCCTTCTCCGGACTTGCCTTGGTCTTGGTATGCAATTTTTGTTATAGACATTATGGGTATGTCGGGGCCCTGTTTCGGCTATGTTGCAACACTTATGTTCTTTTAGAGGCTCATAGACAGGTGTCGGCTCATGTATAGTTTGGTATGCCTTGTCGGCTAGTTTTTGTTGTATAGTCTTTCATAGTAGCGAGGTAGCTCATACTTTATACGTAGTTTCTTGATTGTCTGGTCATCCCCTGCTATGTATGTTCATGCCGTCATATTTTATTGCTGGTTGTCCATGATCTAGGTCTACCATTTATATTGATCTCGTCAGCCTTAAAAGATAATAATGAAGGTTAGATGAAATGTACGTTGGTGCTCGGCAAGTGTGGTCGGGTGCTAGTCATGGCCCTTCAGTTTGGGTCGTGACAGTTTCGACTGGCACGTATGCTTCATTCAGGGTCTTTAGTAAGATCTTTTGATGCTCGGCCGACCTCATCAACAATGATAGCATGGACACTTGCTCGGGGTACTGGCGCAGTTGATCTATCACTTCGTAATCCGGCATTTTCATTTGTTGGAAGAACACTTCCGCTTCTTCAATGCTTACAGGCTTCTTTGGTGGGAAGCATCTCTGTGTGGCGTTGTTCAGCTCTTGGGTGTTTGAATGCCTTCCAATGAAAGTATTTTCCGGGAGTTCCCCCGTGATTTCTTTACCTTTGTACGTTACCAAAGTCTTTTGATAATTCCACGGCACTATGGACGGGTTGGTCGTCGGCTTTTGTGGCACGCGTCTGATAACCACTGGCTCATTCAGCCGAAGTGGTTGAATCGTCCCCCGGACCACATAGGCCCCTTTTGGCACGTACATAGGTTTTGTCCTTTTGATCCCGAAGTTCTGCGGCTTCTCTGCTCGACCTCGTGGTATGTAAAGAACTCCATCCTTTACAGGTACCACTTTCTTCTCCACATTCTTTTCAGGCTCGCCCTTTACAGCATTGGCCTCCTCCCCCTTTTCTGGTTCTTGGGCTGTCTCAGGATTTTTCCCCGTGTCGACAATGGCGATTATAGCCTTCAAAGCAGGGTCGAATTCTTTGTCTTCGCAAATCATTCCGATCAGCGGCCCGTTATTATGTGTAGGTAGTGGATTGTTAGTCACATTTGGGACCTCCTCGTCCCTTAGCACTATTTTCCCTTGCTCTATTAAATACTCGACCACTCTTTTCAACGACCAGCAGTCATTTGTATCGTGCCCCTCGGCCCCTGAATGATAGGCGCATCTGACTCCAGCTTTGTAAGAAGGTGACGTCGGGTTTTGCCTTGTTGGAGGGACTGGTTGCAGGAAGCCTAACTGGACTAGTTTCGGGAACAAAGTAGAGTATGGTTCACCGATGGGAGTGAAGGTCCGCCTTCTAGGTGGCTCCTGAGGGCGGAAGTTATTCTGCGGAGGTTGTGGGTTATAGTGGTTGCGGTAAGGAGGCTGATTTCTGGGAGGTGGAGCTTGGCCTCGGTTGGCTTGTTGCGGCGGATGGGCATAAGGTTGGGCATTCATGACCATATAGGGTTGATGAGCATATGCCAGATTTGAGTGGGGATAGTAGTGTTGTGGGGTTCTTTCCGGAAAACGGGGCCTGGGATGACGATATTCCCTTGCTTCCGAGGCTGCCATGGTCGTTTCTTCCTTTTTCTTCCCTCTTGCCATTCCTCCGGACCCGCTTTGGACGGCTTGGGAGGTCGCCCTTATGGCTGCTTGACTCAGAATCCTACCTGTTTTCAGACCATTCTCCACCATCTCTCCAATCTTAATCGCTTCCGCGAATGGCTTTCCCATGGCTGACATCATGTTTTGGAAATAATCGGACTCTTGAGCCTGGAGAAAAGTAGTGACCATTTCTACCTCATCCATGGGAGGCTTCACCCTCGACGCCTGCTCACGCCACTTAATAGCATATTCTTTGAAGCTTTCTAAAGGTTTCTTCTTCAAATTCGACAAAGAATTTCGGTTTGGTGCAATGTCGATGTTATACTGGAATTGTTTCACAAAATCTCTGGCGAGATCATCCCATATATTCCATGGGACATTTCCTGGTCCATATACCATTCCGAGGCTATCCCTACTAGACTTTCCCCAGAATATGCCATTAGCAGTTCTTCTTTTCCGCCGACTCCCCGCAATTGGTTGCAATATTTCTTAAGATGTGCAATGGGGTCACCGTGCCTATCGTATTTCTTAAACTTTGGGGTCTTGAAACCCACTGGCAGGTGCACGTGAGGGAACATGCATAGGTCGGCGTAAGAGACGCTCTTCTGTCCGCTCAAACCTTGCATATTCTTCAAACTTTGTTCAAGGCTTCTCATTCTTTTGACCATCTCATTTTGTTCTGCAATTCTGGGGTTCTGATCCTGCCCGGGTGCAAGCTCGCACTGAGGCGGTGGAGGATTAGTGTTGGTAGCGAACCTAGTTGGTTCCATTGAGAACGAGGGTGCTTGGAATGTAAAAGAGGATGAGTCAAAGCTTGGCTTGTACGTAGCAGGCTGTGCCGTAATCGGGCAGGGTAGTGCAGTAAAGATGTTCATGCTTGCATCGGTGGCTGACATTCGGGGATGAGGCTCAGAAGGCGATCCAGAAGAGAAGGCTGAAGTGGCTGGGTACCCGAATGGGGTAGCGGGATAATTTATGGGGACATTAGAAGTCCCGCTTGACCTAGAGAATAACTCAGGGAATCCGGGGACGACACTTGGCGGTTCTTTTCCGTTATTCCAGTCGTCCAGCATTTCCAACATACGGAGTCGTAGGATTCTATTTTCTTCCGCAGTTGCGGATTCAGGTGTGAGGACGGCTGAGATTGAGCTCTCCTCGGAAACAGGGATTGTTTGCAACGGAATTTCTGAAGACATTTCCACACTTCCTTTTGACCTGGTAAAGTAAGTGTGAGTACTGCTTCCGGTCTTAACAACAGGTAGTTGAACACTTCTCTTTGACCTTGTGAAGTATGAGTGCAAGGCCAGACTTTCACCAAACCAACCGTCTTTTCCAAAAACCTGGGAGAACTCAACGACAAACGAGCGGTTAATTCGAAATAAATAACAAATAGGCAACCTCACGTTGACCATGATGCACCTATACAGTTAAGTGAATTCTACATGTTATTGCGAAATAAATAACAGATAGGAATTCTACATTCCGGCATTCTTTTTAGGCTTTCCTTTTCTTATCACTTTTTCTTCTCTTTTGTTTTTCTTTTATGTTTTTATTTTGCGGTAAAAATGCGACCGGATCCGATGAGGATTGCCTACGTATCACGACGCCACGTGAATTAGATCATTACGTAGTTCAAATAACACAAATGAGCGTAAAAGAAGCAACCTTTTTATTGTTGAAACGGTCTATTACAAACTACATTTTGCAAAAGAAAGAGCAAACTTTGAAAATAAACCTAGACTCAAAATAGACTAAAAATCACCCTGATGGGAAAAACAGGCAGAAGATGCTAAGATACAGACTTGACTTATGAGTACATTATGGTTTTGAAAATTGGTGCCCGCGGGGCATCGTTCGGCCTCGCCGCGGTCCTAGGTGTGAGATCCCTCTCAAGTTGCTCCAGCTCATGCATGGTCTGCTTGACATAACTCATCACTGCCGAGAGGACGGTAACGCTGGTCATGTTCTCACATCGTAGACATCGTCTGGTGATGGCATGGGCAATGGCCTTGATCCTATCTCTGGTTTGCTTCTTCTCTATGAGTAGGCGTTTTATCTGATCGCTACATATCTTGAATACCTGAGCATCCTGTATATGCTGAAGCTTCAGTTGCCGTACTTCTAACTTCATCTGGGCCAACAAGTCGTACCAATATCTGCTCTCAATTTGGAAATCCTTGGCCTGATTAGCTACTTTGATCTCAAGTGTAGCCATCTCTCTCTTCATTTTAGCAACAGTTTTCTCGTGGTCGCCTTCCAATTGATTCAAGTATCGGTAATGCTTATCTGCTCTTGTATCCCACTGTGCCCTGAGCTCTGCTATGATGTTTTTAGATTTCTCTAAATCCTCTTGCCATTCCCTGACTTTGCTTTTTAGCCTTTTTATCAACTACTCATCTGATCGACGCCTTGGCTGTTTATCCGCATCCATCCTTATCTGTTTGATCTTGGCTCTGAGCATTTCGTTTTCCTGAATTAACCTGTTCCGCTCTCCCAGATCGATAGCAACTTGCACGTTGTGCTCATATTTCAAGCTTTCCACTTGTTGCTTCAACCTGCTGATTTCGGCGCAATAGCCTCTTTCTTTTGCTAACCAATCCCACTGCTTTCGCGATGATTCAGCGAAATTCAGGATGTGGGGTCTCTTAGCCAGCCTTTCATGCTCAAGTTCCCTTCTATACCATGCAAGGTAACCTGGTGCTGTCTCACCTTTGGCTTGATCCCGCACACAAGTATCTGATTTCAAATATTGACACTCACTCCAGATTCAGCGAATTTTCGCTTCTGGAAACTGTCCGTTAGGACTTATCTCAACTGTTTGAGCGCTAAGATCTTCCTCATGCGGTACTGTCTGGCATCTTTCGAGCTGTCTCAAAACTCGGCAGGGCGCGTAAGGTTGAATGCTCTTAAGTCCCATCAGTAAGAAATGAGTTCTAGCTGCTGGCATATATATGACCTCGTCAACAGGCAACCATCCCAGTGTCCACTGTATTTGGCTGGCAGTAAGAGCTTGAAAGAACGAGGTCCATGCCATGACTCCTTTGGGCAAATTGATCTCTTTGGTTCTCGTGTAAAATTCTTCTATGCAAGTCTTTTCCGGGGAACCATGGCTCAAAATCTCGGAACGATGGAAGAGGTGCTCGGTCATCCACATTTGTAGGAGCAAGTTACAACCTTCGAAGAAATTTCCCCCAGCTTTACAAGCTGTAAGAGCTCGAAAGATGTCAGATACCACTATAGGCGCGAGAGTACTGTCACTTTGCGTGAGTAAGGTGCTGACGACCCCGAATATCTTCAAATCAATGTTTCCGTCTTTCCTTGGAAATACCAGAAGGCCTAGGAACATCATCATGAAGGCTACCCTTCTGTGTTTGTCCCACTTCTGACGAATACCTTTGCTGCACAGTTTGTTGATTGGATTATTGAATCCCTCTTCATGACCGTACCTATCATATATGAAGCATGGAGTACAAAAACCGGCAGCCAGATCCGGGTTGTGGACCGTTCTAGGTATCTTCAGTGAATCTAGGAACCGATGTACCGTGACAGCTCTTGGGGCGACCAAGTATTTTTGCCTTAACAGAAGTTCAGCATTTCCGATGAACCCATCCATTTCTTCCAAAGTCGGGGTGAGTTCAAAATCAGAGAAATGGAAAACATTGTGCGCCGGATCCCAGTAGGTAACCAAAGCTCTTATGATATCTCCCCGAGGCTGGATTTCCAACAAACCCACGAGACCTTTCAGATATTTCTTAACCTCATCTTGTCCCTCAGCACCCAGATCATTCCACCATAGCCGTAACTTGACAGGGATTTTGGTCATTATTGAAAAATGTTCATTTTGCATTGTGCTCATCCTGCACATTTATTAAGGTGTTCTTTAACAAAAATAACTTGACTCAAAATATTTTACAAGGAAGATCAAGTTTTCAAACACGGCCTTTCAGCACTTCGGGGATGAAAATTTTGAGGCTGTGTGGGTCAATTGGATGAAAATCCTAAAAATGACCCGAAGGTGGTTATTTATGCAAAGTCAGCCTTCCGGCGTCCCTTTCGGGAACATTCGGCTATTTATGACAAAACAACATCACCTGATTTATTCGTGACAGAATTTGACACACATTTTTTTTATTATTATTATTACTATTTGTTCCTTTTTTTTAGTAAAAGGTGGGGTTGAACCTGATGGGGGTTGCCTACGTATCTCACATCCAGTGAGAATCAAACCGGCGTAGTTCGGTACATCGTGGATAGAGAAAATCAATTGAACCCAGAAAGCAAGAATATATTTTTTATTATTTTCTTTTGAAAAGAGATAAAGACTAAAGAAAATATTTATTTATTTATTTATTTTTTTTAAGGAAATATTTGGACTATTAGTCTGAATTTATAAAGGAGGTACTGGAAAAGAAGCAACATTTTTTTTTGAATTATGAATTTTCCGTTTTTTTACTTTTAAATAAATACCTTCTTTTTATTTTATTTTGAAAGTGATAAAAAGAAATTTTTTATATATTTTTTAATAAATCAAACTAGAAGACAAATTTTATTTTTATTATATTTTTTTTAGAAAAATTCCGGCGAGGTTTTGACACTACTTGGACATTGGTTTTATTTTTCCAAAATAAGAAATTGTCTCCCTACGCTGCTATTTTTCTTTTTTTAGAAACCGGTCAGCATGCGGAACCGAAGCAAATAAATGCGCAAAACAAATAGGATGCAGCGGGATGGTCTTTTTATTTCAGGTTGCCTGTCCTAGACAGACCCAACCCCTGTGTTGAGTCCCCTAAGTCAAATGCAACATGATGCAAATAAGCGTTCCTACTAGGGATCCGACATGAAGTTTCGTTATACTAGGTTTATAACCTGGGTATTTGTTCTAGACTGTGTACCCGAGCGGACAACTCGAGTCGAGGAGGGGGCTACGTACCGGGGACCCGCGAGATCGTCGGGCTTTGTAACTTGTCCGAACTCTTTCTTATTTCAGGTATTGACACTAACAGAATAGGGAGTCTCGACCAGCGAGCTTCTCCCCGGAGGTAAGAAGAGAAGGGTTTCAGCACAGTTTGTATACAGTTCAGATAATATCAAAGCGGTAAAAGACAACATTTAGCACGTTATGCAAAAACATGTAATAAAGATCAGATAATAAAGCCAAATATAACAATTATTCTAAGCTCGAATTCTTGAACCCTGAACCAGTGGTTCTGGGTTAATTCGACATCCCCAGCAGAGTCGCCAGAGCTGTCACACCTCCTTTTTGCGCGCCCGCCCCCGAAGGGTTAAATGCGCGAGGGAGTTTTTCCAATTTAAGTGACAATATTCGAAATGGGATTATTTATTTAATTCAGAGTCGCCACTTGGGAAAAGTTTGGCTTTTGGTGTCCCAAGTCACCGGTTTGTCTTGAATCCCAAATCGAGGAAATTTTCGACTTTTCCAAATGAAGTCTGCGAACCAGAAATTCTAAGTAAGGAATTCTGTTGACCCGAGGGAAGGTGTTAGGCACCCTCAGATCCCGTGGATCTAGCACGGTCGCTTAAATTGTTATAATGGCTAAATATCTGATTAAATACATGTTGTGACTTATGTGCTTTTATTAAGTTTAAAACCGCTTTTATTATTATTATAGAATTGCAACGTCGTGAAAATGCATCTCGAACCACGTCACAATCAATGCATCCGTGGTCGTCGACACATTTCGACTCCGTTGAGATTTGGATTTGGGTCACATCAATGTGCACCCATGTTTAAGAAGGTTAAATTATTAAAAGGTGCGCCTAAAGCAACTAGCGTATTGTTATTTTGGGAAGGCCGTAAAATTCGCTAAACGGCCTGTCCCGAATTCTAAGTATTTTAATATATACATTTAGAGGGCCCCGCAGCTTGTGCATTTTTGTTTGTCGAGGCTCGTCTCAATTTTATTTAAGAGGATAAACCTATAGTGACTACATTTCTATCGTGTTCGTCTCTAATAAAATGAAAGAAAGAGGATTGCGTGCTAATTACATGCTTGACCAACTTCGGATTCTTATTTGATTATCTGATTAGTTGTTTATGAGGCGTGAATTGTTTTGTGCCTTATTTCATGGATGAACATGTTGTTAAATTGTCAGGGGAAATTAATATACAAGATCAATAGAACTGCTAAAAGCTTATGATAAATGTTCTTCAGATCCGAGTTTGAAACTCGCTTATTTAAACCAGGTCAGTGGAATTAACTTATCGGAAACTATTACTAATAGAGTTTGAACAGGATCATGTG
Organism: Nicotiana tabacum; assembly: GCF_000715075.1. Taxonomy (NCBI): domain Eukaryota; kingdom Viridiplantae; phylum Streptophyta; class Magnoliopsida; order Solanales; family Solanaceae; genus Nicotiana; species Nicotiana tabacum. Next base: position 20,433,366 of record NC_134089.1, on the reverse strand, counting down.
AACTGCCTAAAAAGATCCAATAAAACTACATCATATCTGGCAAGATTAAGGCATTCTGTTCTATACATGCAGAATATTAGTCGAAAGGTTATCTAATTATCTGTGTGCCAAAACACTCATACATTCCTTATCAGACAACCCACTAAACAACTGAAATCACAATTTAAGACGAACTAAGCTGCAATTAAGTACAAGGCTACCTAATGTGTTTCTTTATTGAATTACAAACTAAACAAGTTACACAAATCTAATAACATTCATAAAAACTGTAACTGCAGCAAATGAATGATTAAACTCCCGCATATCTTTTATTTCATGCTTTCATTGTTACATCAGATGCAAAGTTCTAGTATGTACCTGGATGTTGGATACAACAGAAGAAGCAAGGGGTCAGTAGAGCAATAGAAGCAATACCAAACAGCAGCAGTGACAGCAGGAAACAATTAGAACAAAATCCCAGTGCAAGAGGCAACTAGAGCCGATGGAAAAATGGCAGAATGACAGCAATGACCAGTAGTATAGAAACAGAAATCCAGACAATCCAATTCCAAGAGAATCAACCAATGCAAACCAACCAATAAACTTAGCTGATACTTGAAAGAAAACAGAACTGACTGAACAGGTTGAACAAACTGAGAATCGAACAAACAGCAGGAAGAAAACAGTTTCTGATTTCTGTATGTTTTTCTCTCTCGTATGTGTGTCTGTATAAGCCCCTCTATTTTTCTCTCATTATCTCTTTTCTTTTCAAAATCCAGTGCCAATTTTCAGTTTTGAAATCTACTTGAGTTATCAAGAAGAATTCTTTTCCAGTTTTCTGTTTTTCAGAACTCAGCTCTCAATGTTCAATCTGAGTTCCCTATGTGTATCTGTGTCTGTGTCCCCTCTGTCTATGTTTTCTTCCCCCCTCTTATAAGCCTAAAACTCAGCCCTTTAACAGCCTGTTCATCAATCAGAAAACCCCTCCCATGTGCTGTCTTTTTTTCAGTTTCCACTTACTATTTAAATAAAAACACCCCCATGATATTCCCTGGCAGACTTACCTTTTAAGTAAGGTTTATTATTTCTGAACTAAAGCAGAATATGGGCCGCAGAATATAATCTGACAGCATATGCTGTCAAACTATTTTAAACTTAACAGAGGCCTTTATGCACATGTTGTGCACAAGTGCACATGCCCTCCAATTCTGACTGCAACTAAACAAAACCAATCCTTTTATATTTCTGATTCAAATACATCAATTATAAGTAGCTATAGTTGATTCTCAATTTGATTCAAACAATGTTCAGCAAGACAAATCAAACTGTTACCATTCAAACAGATAAAACTATTCGACGACATGTATCGAATCGACTATACTAATTACAACATATACAATCAAAGCCAAGGATTAGAATCAAACAGTATTGCACCAAGGGTTCAGATTGCACTGTCAACACAGAGGTTAACTTGGGGATTGATTACTCAAACAATTTCAATTCAGTCGATTATGCAGTTTACATACACACACATTATTGGTGAATGAGGAAACATTTGACCAAATACAGAGGTCCAGGCAAGGTGTGCAAAACAGTTGGTAAAATTCAAAACACAAATTAAACAAGACGTTTGGCCATACGAATAGACCTTTAACAAACACACGAACTGAAATAAAGAAGAGAAAACAAACTTACCTTAAAATCTTTGAAAGAAAAATCAGAAAAATCAGCTTGTGTTTGAACAGACCCTTTTTAAGGTTGAACGGACTTTAATCGAAGTGTTTCTCAAATGAGAAACACTTCGATTAAGGTCCATTAGACCCTAATCTCTTGGCTTAAACAGACACGGACCAGGCTTGGGGTTTCTAGGGTTCGTAGATGGTAGATTTGGGACTTGGGTTTCCATGGTTAGATTCGGACCAAACCAAGCATGGTTTGGTCACGAGGGGGGTCCGGGGACTGTCTGGTGTGAAACTGGGGTCAATTGGTGTAAGTCAGGTTCCGACTCGAATCTTCAAATGAAGATTCGAGAAGGTGGGAGGGGATTCGAGCTAAGTGGTTGGTGGATTTGGGTTCAGGATGGTGAAGAGCGTCTATGGTGTTAAGGTGAGGGCCACCGGCGTTCATGCCGCCGGGATTAACGGTGAGGGGAATAGGGGGCGGCTAGGGTTCAAAGGGGGTGGTCTGTGAAGACGATGAAAGGTAGGGGGGTGTTTGGATGGGGCGTTGGGTATGGTTATAGGCTTATATAGTTAGTGAGGGGTCGATTCCTGGCCGTTGGATGGGGTGAGATGAAGGGTCAGGATCTTTTGGCTGGTAGGGAACGGTGTCGTTTCATCCTAAAGGGGTTTGGGTCGATCCGGGTGGAATGGGTCGGGTTCGTCAGTGGGTATGGGGAATGTGATCTTGGCCGTTGATCAATCTGAGATCAACGGCCTAGATCAGACCAAATCAAAACGGTGTCGTTTGGAACGCCCCCTGAGGCCAGCTGGTCTGGACCGGGTAAAGCTCACGTTCTGGGCTTGATTTAGGCCTCAGATTTTTGAAAATGGGGGCAGGCCCATCTCGATTTCAAGCCAATTTTGCACTCTTTTCTTCTATATATTTTTCTTTTTTATTTTAAAACAAAAACCTAATTAAACCAAATTAAAATTCATTAATTAAACACTCAATACCATTATTTTACACACATATGTTAAAATATTTAAAGTAGGTAAAATCAAAACAAGGCAACAATCGGGACAAAGATGCATATTTATGATTTTCCATTTAATAACCGGATTACGGTTTAAACTACGTATGACACACATTTTTTGTATTTTGTTTTAATAAAATAAAAATGGGCCAAAAATCATAAATAATTAACAAAGTGCCACGTAGAAATCCAGAAATTGTACAGCAAGACCAATTGCTATTATTTTTGTTTCTTTTGGAGTGATTGTTGCGTAAAACAAAAATCACGTGCTCACAATGTGCTCACACCATGCAATTTATATTGATTCTTATGGTGAGGATGAGAGTAAAAGCACGAAGGGTGATGCCGTGCAATTTATATTGATTTTATGGTGAGGATGAGAGTAAAAGCACGAAGGGTGATGTCGTGCAGTTTATATTGATTCTTATGGTGAGTATGAGAGTAAAAGCATGAAGGGTGATGCCGTGCAGTTTATATTGATTCTTATGGTAAGGACGAGAGTAAAAGAACGAAGGGTGATGCCGTGCACTTGCTCTTGATTTTTCCTGATTCTAATTAAGTTATGTTGTCCTTTACGTTTATTTACTGATTTTCTGTTGTTACTTGATTTTATTTAGATGTTATAGATTCCCCTACCCTATTTTTCTTGCGTTTGTTGCTTGGGTGAGGAAGAGTGTAAAGCACGAAGGGTGTGTATTGTTTTGGTGAGAGAGTGTTAAAACACGAAGGGTGATGTCGTGCACTTTCTGTTTGTTGTGTTTACTTGTTATTAACAATTCAAGTATATTAACTATTTAGATCCCTTTTACTGTTGTGGTCCTTGTGTTGGAATCCACAGTGTTTACAATACCTCGCCTTATTGTTTTTTTATAGGTTCAATACTTCAAATTTCAATAATTGTTACATTTTTAACTCAATTGATTTCTCAACAACAATTTCCTTAAACCGTTGAGGTTGTACTTTACTTGAAAATAAATTTATACTATGTTTTGATTTATTGATTTCTCGTATTAAAGGTAATAATTCATTCGATATTGTACTTTCATTGAAAAGGGTATTTTCTTTATCAAATAATTTCTAAAAATAACTTCATCTTTTCTTGTTGATTTCCTAATTGGGTTGGAAGTTGTACTCTACTTTATGTTAAGTGAATGAGGCTCCTTGAACATTCTTAATTGTATTGGGTTATAGAACCTACGAACTGAGTAACATGAGAATATGGTTGTGCAATGTGAGACAGAAATATATTGGCACGAGGTGCCGTGAAAATATGAAAGTGGGCTGAGACCTATATTATTTATGATTATGAAATGAGGCGTCACAAGGTGACCTTTACTCGAAAGAATTGATTTCACTTGTATTTATTATTTGTTGAGAAATATGGTGTTCTTGTTGCCTGCTATTTATATCACTGATTGATCATTGTTGCCATCATTGTTATCTGCTTCATATTATTTTTGTATGCTATATTGCACAGGTTTATTTGGTAGTCTGGTCCTAGCCTTGTCACTACTTCGCCGGGGTTAGGCTAGACACTTACCAGCACATGGGGTCGATTGTGCCGATATTATACTCTGCACTCTTTTGTGCAGATCCCAGTGCTGTAGACTTCGGACTGCAGTGAGGTTGCTATTTCTTATTCATCAGGCGACCCGAGGTAGTCCTGCAGGCGTCCGCAGGCCTTGGTGTCTGCTTCTATCTACTATTCCTGTTTCTTTCATGTATTTCCCGAGACATTGTTGTATTTATTTCTTTCAGACCTTTATTTGTAGTACTCATAGACAGTCTGTGAAGTTGTGACACCAGTCTTGAGTAGATTTGTTATGGATTGGTATTAGCAGTATTATTAAAACTTTACAGTGCAGCCTTCCGCTTATTCAATTCTATTGTTATCTAATTGTTGGCTCTTAACTGTTATCGGATTAAAAATGAAAACAAGGTAGATAGTTCAGTTGGTTGGCTTGCCTAGCTTTCACTAGTAGGAGCCATCACGACTCACGAGGGCGGAAAATCCGGGTTGTGACAATAATAGTAGGCGACGGTGATAGTGGCAGCAACTATGGTTGAGAATGGTAGTGGTGGTAGTTGAGTATGGCGGTAATGGTATCTAGTAATGAATGTGGATAATAGCCTCTTAATAAAATTAAGTCTTTGTTATAGATCTTAATAATACAGACCAATTTTGACCCATTAATTAGTTGTAAAGTAAAAATAAATAAGCACTACACTTAATGATAAAGATTCAGACTTAAAAACAAACACACTTAATGTCTAAAATCTAAATGATTAAGATTCAAACCTATATCAAGTGCAACGAAGCGAGGCCTGTTGATGGGTTACTAGTAACAAATCAATGTCTTAATAAACATATCATTTATGGTGGGGTATCACTTGTTCCTCCGGTCCACTTTAATTGATTTTTTGGCCTTTTTTGTGGTCCATAATATTTGATTTTTAGATATCAAAAAGGAATTAACTTTTTTTTTTTCAAAGTTGTCCTTTGAGTAAAGAGCATAGGGGTATTTGTTATATTTTCAATGAACAAATTAAGGTTAATATGATCAATTTTATTGTTAATTAATATTAAAATATGAATTTCTTAATATGTATGAAAATAACCGCAAAATCAATTAAAGTGGACCGAAGGGAATAATAATTTTGGGCTTAGAGAATATTTTGTGTCAATGATGAAAACATTTGCTAATAAAACTTTTGGGCCGCCATACAATGTAATTTTCTCAATAATTTTTTTGATATCTAGCATTGAGAAACGTCATTGACAACAAGAAGCCCGACCCTACAGACAAGACTTTTTTTTGTACCAAAAATAAATATTATGTTAAGTAGAAATATGCATACAGAGATGTTGGTGCCCAGGTAACACCATATTACAAACTAAGTCATTACTAATACTTGTTATATTATTTGTAGTATCCATAATGGATCTATCATTACAATAGAAAAAGAAGTTTGGGATTATGTGGTAGTTGCTCCTTCCATGCATTGTAAGCCGTTGATCTGGCAAATCCCATGCAGTAAGTGGTAGTGAGCGTGTAGTTGGTAGACCTTGCTTATCATCTTCCCAAATTTTTCTAACAAAAAGTGGTGCCTGATCAAAAACTTGCATTGTATAGTTCCCTTCCAAAAAGCTTCCTGATTTTGCTAGCTGATCTGCTAATCTATTTTGTTCTCTGTACGCATGGCTAACTGTTGGATTATGGAGTTTCCACAACAACTGCCTACAATTAATCAATAGATTAGCATAAATTAAATTGTCAGCATGTAGTAATGTGATTACCTCCTTGGCATCAATTTTCACGTGAATTGGCATTAGGTTATGTAGTATCGCCAATGTAAGCCCCTGTAACAATGCATACATTTCTATCGCAATAGTAGATTGACGTGGTATGTTACCTAAGAAACCTATAATCCAGTCCCTATTGTAATTTCTAATTATTCCTCCGATACCATTTGTATTAGATGCTGACGCGTGCGTCCCATCCGTATTTAGTTTATATATGTTAGGTTTTGGTGGTATCCATTTTAGAGGAACCCTGATACATCATTGTATTTTATGGTTTGAAGCTGCTTGATAACAAAATTCAGTGGCTTGTTGTGTAGTAAATTTGATGCTAATAGGTTTATGCATTTCTTCATAAATATTTTTGTTTCTGGTGATCCAAATGTTCCACAAGCTTTAAAGTAAATAAGTATGTGGATTAATATTGTATGGTAATTTATGGTCTTTGTAATTAATTAAAGGAAGTAGCCATTCTTATGGTGTAGTTAACTTAAGCAAACTATTTATATGTCTTCCCATTCTCTGTTCATTTCAGTAATTTTTCGCATTAACACAAGTTAAAAACAGATGATTTAAGGGTTTGTCTGCTTCATGGCAGTATGCATATTCCGCGTTAGTTATAATATTAATTTATTTTAGATATTGAAAAGTTGGTAGTCTATTATGGTTAAGTAACCATATGAAATATTTAATTTTGGGATGTATAGGTAGGTTTCATATCCATTTGAATTTACACATTGTATTGTGGTCATCAGTGGCTTGATTTTTCAAGGCTTTGTACATTGATTTAACCGTAAATTTTCCATTTGTCGTTAAAGCCCAGTAAATACTATCAGCTTTTTTATTGTAAGTGGATATGTAAGGAGTCCTTATAAGATTTTTTATGTCATCTGTAAGTTCAAAAGGCAACTGGTTCCAATTCCAAGCATTAGAATTATAGATAGAATCATTTTTTATATTTTGATGTGTCAAAGGTAATGGACCGCTTATTAGTGAACGAATAGTAGTCCCAGCCTTTACCCATGTGTCATCCCACAAATTAATGTGTGAACATATTCCTATTTGCCATTGTAATCCTAGTTGACAGTATTCCCAACCTTTTAGTATGTTACGCCAAGTTGTGGAGTGATTTGTAGATGATGACAAGTGTAGGAATTTATTAATTAATATCTTAGCCCAAATATTTTCTGGTGAATGAAAAATTTTCCATGCTAGGCTTGCAAGTAATGCATTGTTCTTCTAGCGAAGGCATTGAATTCCTAAGCCTCCTATTTTTTGAGGTGTAGTAATTTTCCTCCATTTTAAAAGATGTATTTTTTTCCTTGTTGTGATTGTTCCCCATAGAAAATTACATTGGTACTGTACCATCTTATTAAGAATGCTTGTAGGAATGTGAGTATATTGCATGATATGATTTGGCAAGTTGTTGGGAGTTGATTTGATTAGAGTAGCCCGTCCTGCCATAGTTAGGAAATTGATTTTCCATCATGCCAGTCTAGATTTAAAATTATGTAATAGGAATTGGAAGTCAGTCCTTTTTTGGCATGATTGGAAAATTAGGAATCCTAAATACTTACCAAAAGTATTTGCTTCTTTGATTTGGAAGCATGCTAGTACAAAGTTCCTATCATTTATTGTATAGTTCTTTGAGAAAAACAATTTTAATTTCTCAAAATTTATTCTTTGTCCTGAATGTTTGCTGAAATGATTTATTATATCTATAATAGCATTGCAAGTTTTAGTAGTTATTTTTGAAAAAAGTATGATATCATCTGCGAAGAAAAGATGTGATAGTTTTAGTCCCCTTTTTGCAATATTGATGGGTTGCCATTGTAGATATTCTATAGATACGATAATGCAACGTGAAAATATTTCCATACACATTATAAATAAGTACGGTGACAAAGGATAACCTTGGTGAATGCCTCTGGAAGATTTGAAATAAGGAGCACGTGATCCATTAATGAGAATAGAAGTGGAAGTAGTAGTAACGCAAGACATGATTAACTTAATCATAGATGTAGGGATATTAAAGTAAAGAGGTATTTTCCTAATAAACGACCATTCCAGTCAATCAAAAACTTTTTCAAGATCTAATTTTAGAAGCATAGAACCAGTCTTTCCTTTCATTTTTGCAAAGTGATTTAAAGCTTTTTGTACTATTATGGCATTATTAAAAGCTCTTTTACCCTGTTGAAAGCTGGTTTGTGTTGGTCCTATCATTGCCGAGATAATAAGCTTAAGTCTGTTGACTATGATTTTTGTTATAATCTTGTAAGTGGTGTTACATAGACTTATTGGTCGATATTGTTGAATATTCTGGGCATGCTCACTTTTGGTATAAGGCATATGTAAGTTTGATTTAGTATTGGTGGTATAATCCTAGTATTAAAAATTTCATGATAAAATTGTTTTACCATGTTACCTATGTCAGGCCAGTACTTTTGATAAAAGAATGGATGGAGTCCATCTGGACCAGGTATTTTATAAGGACTAAAATTGTATAGAGCCTGAGTGATTTCATTGTCTTTGAGTGGTTCATCTAAAGGTTGGAAGTTTGTAAAAGTTAGTAGACTAGAGTTTGAGTCAATGTTAATAATTAATGATTGCTCTTGTTCTGTAGTGAAAAGATTCTTGTAGTAAGTTAGGATATGTTCTTAAATTTCATTTTGGTCATAACTCCAATTACCTACTGAATATTTTAGGGAAGTTATCCTATTTCTCCTACGTCTATGTAAAGTAGACATATGAAAGAATTTTGTGTTGGCGTCCCCTTCATTTAGCCATGTTAATCGGGACTATAATTTTCAAAAAATTTCCTCTACTCTAAGAATACTACTAAATTCATTAGTCAGTTGTGCTTCCAAGTTTTGTAGAAAAAAACTAATTGGATAATGTATAGAATATTGTATTCCTACTAGCCTAGCTAGACTTTTCCTTTTATGATTAAAAATGTTTCCAAAGATAGTTTGATTACATGTTGTGACAACTTCCTGAAATTTTAAAGTGGTTTCCATGAGGGGTGGTGTATTAGTCCATGTTTGGTGTACCAATTGATAAAATTGTGGGTGTGACAGCCACATAGTTTCAAATTTAAATTTTTTATTAAGAGTATGTTTGTTGGCCTCTAAAGTTATTTGAAGAGGACAATGGTCAGAATACGTTCGAGGTAAGTGTTGTACTATAGCCTCGGGGTACATATTTATTCAGTCATAATTTGCGAAAAACGATCAAGTCTTTCTAAAATTGTATGACCATTTCTACGTTTATTTGTCCACGTAAAACGACTAACTCTAAAGCCTAAGTCAATTAACTTGCAATAATTAATGCAACTTGCAAATCTGTCTACTCTATTAACACTAATAGGAAGCCCTCTAAATTTTTCTCGTGAATATAATATGTCACTAAAGTCTCCCCTTATTAGCCATTGAGTATTAAAATTGTCATGCAAATTCATTAAGCTTTCCCAAAGAATATTACGTAATTAGTAAGAATTTCTAGCATAAATTGTAGATAGAAGCCATTTAGGTTTAGTGGGACATACCTGGACAAGGTAGTGGATTTCTTGTTCAGACATCCTCAGTTCCTCCACAGTAATTAGAGCTTCATTCCATAGCACAACCAAACCACCTATGAGTCTATTAGCGGATACCTGGGCCATGTTAGTGAAATTGAATGCCTCACGAAGCCTTTCATGGTCTTGCATGTGTATTTCTAGAAGGATTTCTAGGACTGGCCTATGATTATCTAATAAGGATCTAAAATGGCGCCTAAACTCCGGATTGTGAGAGCCCTCACAATTCCATACTAGCAAATTCATAATATTAGAGATGGTTGTTGTGACTGGTGGAGTTGGAATCAGGGGATTGACAACATTTGTTGTCGTCTGATCTTGATGATCCATGACTGGAGAAATTTGACGAAGTGTCGGAATTATCACCATTGAATACTTCCCTGCCTCGTGATTTGTTGTTACTCAAAAGTTTAGGCTGCATGTGATCATTTCTGGAGGACACTTGAGGATGGACTTTTTTTCGTACTATTCCTTTAGGTTGTAGAGCTGGATTTCTTTTAGCCATAAGAACTCCGTCCTTGTCTCCCTCAACTCCGCTAAAATCTCCGCTAATTCCTGCCTTATTTGCATGTCTAGTGTGTTTGGAGATGGAGGTGGAGTCTGTGGTAGACTTTCTTGTGGTGTGACTGTTTCGAACGGGCTGCTGGGACTGGAGTATGAAGATAGTGGATTCAAAGAGTTGAGGTGTTGAAACCAAGGAGCATAAATCTGCCCCATGTGGTGTAGATAATGCTATGAATTTTGGCTCCCATTTTTGACCTGACAGAAAATGATTTTGTATAAACCATGGACCTCCATGTAGTGCCTTAAGAATGTTCTCTTCTTTTTGGAATTTGATGAGGAAAAAGTTGGAGCCCAGATCTATTAGAGGTAGATCTTCAGTTGGATTCCATAAGGCAAGAAGCTTGTTTTGTAATAGTTGATGTGCTATCTTCCTACCAAATAACTTAACTGTTACTATCACGACCCAATTCCACTACAGGTCATGATGGCGCCTAACACTTTTGTCAGGCAAGCCAACACGGAAATATAAATAAGTTCATATTTTACTTTTACCAAAATAATTGCAGAAATTTCTTAAATTAAAGTTAAAACAAGTAATAACCAGTAATGTACCAAAAATAATTATACAATTCCCAAAAGAATAGTCTACTAATATGTGTACCAAGACCTGTGTCACAAGTTTACGGGCAACTAGTAGAATATACAAAAGAATAAATATATCTTACTGTCTGAAATAGAATAGACAACCAAAATAAAGAGAGACTCCATCATGCTGCTGAACGGTACAAGAAGGAGCAGCTCACCGTGGAAGTCTCGGACACTGATCAAGAATGCACACTGGACTGGTAACCAGATGTACCTACCTCAGATCCTGTACAATTAAGTACAGAAGTGTAGTATGAGTACATAAATAATATGTACCCGGTAAGTATCCTATCTAATCTCGAAGAAGTAGAGACGAGAGACCGACTTGACACTTACTAGGGTCAAATAATATGAGCAATGAATTATACTGAGCATAGATAGAACAAATAATTAGCAGTTTATAGCAAGAAATAAGAGGTCCTCTCCTAGATAATATCACGGTTGACCACTTTCGTTCCAGGGTAAATAATAAAGCTCATTTCATAGAAAAAAATACTGAGTAAAGCATGCACAAGTAGTACCGAGGACGTACGACCCGATCCAACATAAAAGTAAATTGTGCACTGCCAAGGATCGAACGACGCGAACCATAGATGCATCTATTACCCTGCTCGTGAATCAAACATGCGACGCGGTCAAATGTAATTAAACACAACAACAAGCAGACATGAATATGTAACAGTGGAGTAATTACTCACAAAAATATCAACTTTTCTTTAAAAAGGCCAAGAAAGATAATGTTTCTTTTACTAGTCTCATTTACCATAATCACCATGATTTAACAATCTAAATTTAACATAAAGTTGCAAGAATATCACATAAAGCATGCTTTTGGATCCTAGACTATCCGGACTTAGCATAATAGTAGCTACGCACGGACTCTCGTCACCTAGTGCGTACGTAGCCCCCGCATTTAATGGAAAATTATTTTATTATATCACCTATGGGGACAATTCCCTCTTACAAATTTAGATATGAGACTCACCTCGCTCCAAAGCGTACTTCCAATATCAAGAACGAGCTCAAACTCTCAATTTGGAGCCGAACGATCCAAAACTAGATAAACGAGGTAGAAACTAGTCAATACAAGATCACAAGATTGCAATCTAACTATTTAAGCAATTTCCCTACCTTAAACACAAGTTTCCTAAAATTCGACCCCGGGCCCATGTGCCCAGATTCCGAAATTTTTCGAAGAAAGTTGTTCATTATAACCTAAGGATCAATAATATGTGATTTCTACTTCATTCCATAACATATTTCGTGGTTAAATCTAACGTTTATCAAAACCCTAGGTTTTCACTCAAATCCCATGATTTCCACTAATTTTAGTGTGTTAATCTCCCCAAAACTCAAGTATTAAATGAGAAATAACTAGGGTAAACTTACCTCTAGGTGCTAGGTGAAGGTCCTCTCTCAAGAGCTCCAAAATCGCCCAATGGGTGAGTGAAAAATGGCCAAAATGACTTAGAGCCCGCAATAAATGAAGCTCACTGCCTCAGTGATTTCTGCATCTGCGGTCTTGGGCCGCTCATGCGCCCACCGCATATGCGGAAAGGATCCCGCTTCTATGAAATATCCGTTGGGCCGCATCTGCGAGATGCAAGCCGCATTTGCGGCTCCGCTTCTGCAGAAAAACAGCCGCTTCTGTGGTTTTGGGCCTAGCCTTGCTTGGCCGCATCTGCGAGAGGTTGATCGCTTCTGCGGTCTCGCACCTGCTACTGACCAACTGCAGGTGCGGTTATGACAGATAACTGGAGCTTCAACTCCTTCCCAAAATTTTCAACTTCACTCAAGCCTCGTTCGATTGACGCTCAGGGCTCCCAGGCCCCACCCGAACATAGCGACAAGTTTAAAATCATGAAACGGACCCGCTCGAACCTTTGGAACGCCCGAAACAACGCTAAATCTAAGAATCATGCCTCAAAACCAATTGAATCAAACTTATGAACTTCAAGTTCTTCAATTCACTTCTAACGTGCTGAAATGTACTTATACTACTTGGATTGACACCAAATTTTGTGGGCAAGTCTTAAATATTATATTAGACCTATACTGGGCTCTGGAACCAATATACGAGCCCGATACCAATGGGATCAATCATTATTTAGTTTCTTTAAATCCTTAGAATTTCAGTTTAACAATTTCTAATAAAAATTCGTTACTCGGGCTAGGGACCTCGGAATTCGATTCCGGGCATACGCCTATGTCCCATATTTTCTTACGCACCCTTGGGGACTGTCAAAATACAAATCAGGGTCCCAAACTCTTTCTAATCCCGAACCAATCATCCTCGCAGGTCGTAAATTAGTTAAAGCAAGCGCAGGAAGTTTCATTTAGGGGAACGGGGTTCTAAAAAGCAAAATGACCAGCCGGGTCGTTACATTCTCCACCTCTTAAACAAACGTTCGTCCTCAAACGGACATAGAAAAGTACCTGAGGTGCTGAATAAATGTGGATATCTGCTCCGCATGTCCTCCTCGGACTCCCAGGTCTCCTCCTTGACTGGTTGGCCCTTCCACTGGACCTTCACCACTGAAATCCTCTTGGATCTTAACTGGCGATCCTGTCTATCAATAATGGCAACTGGCTCCTCCTCATAACTCAGACTCTCATCCAGCTGAATAGTACTGAAATTTAACACATGTGACAAGTCGGTATGATATCTCCGAAGCATAGACACGTGGAAAACTGGGTGAACTCCCGATAAACTAAGGGGTAAGGCAAGCTCGTAAGCAACCTCCCCAACTCGCCTCAACACCTCAAATGGGCCAATAAACCTTGGGCTCAGCTTGCCCTTCTTCCCGAACCTCATAACACCCTTTATTGGCGAGCCTTTCAAGAGGACATTCTCGCCAACCATGAATGATACATCACGCGCCTTCTGATCCGCGTAACTCTTATGTCTGGACTGAGTTGTGCAAGGCCTCTCCTGAATCAACTTTACCTTGTCCAGGGCATCTTGCACCAAGTCTATACCGTATAACTTAGCCTCACTAGGCTCAAACCACCCGATAGGAGAACGACACCACCGATCGTATAAAGCCTCAAATGGATCCATCTCGATGCTGGACTGATAGCTGTTGTTGTAAGCAAACTCTGCCAAAGGCAAGAACTGATCCCACTGTCCTCCAAAGTCAATCACACATGCTCTAAATATGTCCTCCAAAATCTAAACTGTCTGCTCTGACTGCCTATCGGTCTGAGGATGGAATGCTGTGCTAAGCTCTACACGGGTCCCCAACTCACTCTGAACGGCTCTCCAGAAATGGGAAGTGAACTGAGGGCCTCTATCTGATACGATGGAAACAGGCACACCGTGCAACCTGACTATCTCCCGAATGTAAATCTGGGCCAATCTCTCTGAAGTGTTAGTAGTCACAACCAGAATAAAGTGAGCCGACTTGGTCAACCTATCAACAATGACCCATACTGCATCAAACTTCCACAAAGTCTGGGGCAACCCAACTACGAATTCCATAGTAATGCACTCCCACTTCCACTCTGGTATATGCATCTGCTGAAGTAGGCCACCCGGCCTTTGGTGCTCATACTTAACCCGCTGACAATTCAAGCACTTAGCCACATACTCCACTATGTCCTTCTTTATTCTCCGCCACCAATAATGCTGTCTCAAGTCATGATACATCTTCGTCGCACCCGGATGAATGGAATACCATGAACTGTGTGCCTACTCTAGTATCCTCTCCCTCATACCATCATTATTAGGAACACATAGGTAACCCTGGAGTCACAAAACACCATTATCGTCAATAGAAACCTCCTTGGCACTACCCTGAAGCACTATCTCTCTGAGAACCGCCAAATGTGGATCATCGAACTGCCAGGCCTTGATCTGCCCCAATAATGAAGACTGAGTAACAATGCACGCAAGGACTCGACTGGGCTCTGAAATATCCAACCTCACAAATCTGTTAGTCAAGGACTGAATGTCCAAAGCTAGTGGTCTCTCCTCTGCTGGAATGAATGTCAAGCTACCCATACTCTCTACTTTCCTGCTTAAGGCATCCGCGACCACATTTGCCTTGCCCAGATGATAAAAAATGGTGATGTCATAATCCTTCAGCAACTCAAGCCATCTACGCTGCCTTAAATAAAGATCCCTCTACTTGAACAAATACTGTAAGCTGTGATGATTAGTATAAACCTCACATGACACCCCATATAGATAATGCCTCCATATCTTAAGAGCATGAACAATCACGACCAACTCCAAAACAGGATAATTCTTCTCATGGATCTTCAACTGACGCGAAGCATATGTAATAACTCGCCCCTCCTACATCAATACACACCCCAATCCAACGCGCGAAGCATTATAATATACCATATACATCCCTGAACCGAAAGGCAACACAAGGACCGGTGCTGTAGTCAAAGTTGTCTTAAGCTTCTGAAAGCTTGCCTCACAATCATCGGACCAACGGAAGGGAGCACCCTTCTGGGTCAATCTAGCCAGAGGTGATGCAATAGATGAAAAGCCCTACACGAATCATTTGTAATAGCCTGCTAACCCTAGGAAACTTCTGATCTCGATCACTGAAGTAAGACGTGGCCAACTCTGAACTGCCTCAATCTTCTTGGGATCCACCTTAATACCCTCTCCTGACACAACATGCCCCAAGAATGCCACTGACTCTAACCAAAACTCGCACTTGGAGAACTTAACATATAGCTTCTGCTCTCGCAAGGTCTGAAGCACTACTCTCAAATGATGCTCGTGCTCCCCTAGGCTATGTGAGTATATCAAGATGTCTTCAAGGAAGACGATGACAAAGGAATCAATATAAGGCCTGAACACCCTGTTCATCAAGTCTATGAATGTTGTTGGGGCATTAGTCAAGCCAAAGGACATCACCAAAAACTTATAATGGCCATATCTAGTTCGGAATACAGTCTTCGGAACATCCGAGTCCCGAATCTTCAACTGATGATACCCTAACCTCAAGTCGATCTTAGAGAACACCCTAGCACCCTACAACTGGTCAAACAAATTATCGATGCGAGGCAATGGATACTTGTTCTTGATGGTGACTTTGTTCAACTAGCAGTAATCAATGCACATCCGCATAGTCCCATCCTTCTTCTTCACAAATAACACTGGTACACCCCAAGGCGATATACTGTGTCTAACAAACCTCTTTGCTAACAACTCCTCAAGCTGCTCCTTCAAATCTTTCAACTCCTTCGGAGCCATACGGTACGGTAGGATAGATATAGGCTAGGTGCCGAGAACCAAATCAATACACAAATCAATATCACGATCCGGTGGCATGCCAGGAAGATCAGAAGGAAACATATCGGCGAACTCCCAAACTACTGGAACTGAATTCGTCGGAGACTCTGCGGTGGTGTCCTGAACATAATCCAAATAAGCCAAACACACGTTCTCGACCATATGCCGAGCCTTTAGGAAAGAGATAACCCGACTAGATGTATCAATTGTGGAACCCTTCCACTCCAACCTTGGCAACCCTAGCATTGCTAATGTAATAGTCTTGGCATGGAAATCTAGGACGGCGTGATATGGAGATAACCAATCCATGCCCAGGATGATCTCAAAGTCGATCATATCAAGCAACAAGAGATCCGCTCTAGTCTTAAAACCACAGAATGTGACCATACAGGACCGGTAGATCCGATCCACAACCACAGAATCGCCCACATGAGTGGACACATGAACAGGAGTGCCCAAAGGCGCAAGTGGAATAACCAGGAAATGAGCAAACAAAGATGATACATATGAATAGGTGGATCCTGGATCAAATAATACCGAAGCATCTCTACCGTAGACGAAAATAATACCTGCGATGAAGGCATCTAAGGCCAATGCATCTGGCCTAGTCGGAAGGGCGTAGAATCTGGCTGGAGCGCCGACTGGCTGGCCTCCACCTGACTGAGCAGTAGCTGGCTAACCTCTCCCTGCCTGGCCTCACCTCTAGGACGACCTCTAACCGTCTGTCCCCCACCTCTGGGAGGCTAAGCAACCGGTGCTGAAATCATAGGCGGCTGACCCTACTATACTGCCTTGTCCCGAAGTCTGGGGCAGGTCCTCTTCATGTAACCCGGATCTCCACACTCGTAGCAACTGCTGCCCTGAAGTCTGAGCCTGCTGACCCGAATATCCATTAGAAGAACCCTAAATGGCTGGTGGGTGATATAAACTCTTTGGCATGGCATAAAGTAAGTAGTGGAAGAACCATGATGACCACAATACCCACTGAAGGAACCCTGAATAGCTGGTAGACGGTAAGAATTCTCCGGCATCGCACTGAAATAAGGTCTCGCTAGAGCACCCCGGGGAGGTGGTGGTGGTGCTAGATACGGGGGCTTTTTGGGCTGAGCCCTCCTAGTGTGTTCCATACCCCTAGCTGGGGCAGCTCTGAACTTTCTAAAAAATCGGGCCCTTTTGTCCTACTGAAACTGCTCTCTACCTCTCTGGCGATAACCCTCAATCCTGCGAGCAATCTCCACTAGTAGCTGATACTTAGTACCCATCGCCACCTCTCGGGCCATGTTAGCTCGAATACTAGGGTGCAACCCCGCAACAAATCTCCGCACTCTCTCTACATCCGTGGGAAGTATCATAAGTACATGGTGAGACAACTCAGAAAACCTCACCTCATAATCGGTCACGGACATCTGACCCTACTCAAGATGCTCAAACTGATACCGCCGCTCTTCCCTTTTAGAGGGTGAAATATACCTATCCAATAATAACTGTGGGAACTAACCCCAAGTGAGGGGAGGAGAACCTGCTGGCCTACCAAGAACATAAGACTGCCACCATCTATGGGTCCTACCCTCGAGCTGAATAGTAGTAATGTCAACCCTATGCGACTCCAGTATCCTCATGTTGTGCAGCCTGTCCCTGCACCTATTAATGAAATCTTGGGCATCCTCATGACGCTCACCCCCGAAGACAGAAGGGTGAAGTCTAGTCCATCTATCCAATAGCTTCTGCGGGTCACCATTCGCAACTAGTCTGGACTCGGGCACTACTGCAACAACTGGCTGAGCCCCTTCTACGGGTAGTGCACCCAGAGTCTGATACACTGCAGTTGCGTGACCAGGAGCCTGAGCAGTAGGGGTCTGTGCTCCTCCTCCTGCCTGTGATGTAGCTGGATCTGCTGGAAATAAACCAGCCTGAGTCATGGTGTCCATGAACTACAGCATACGGCCCATGACCTCCTGGAAACCTGGTGCTGTCATAAAGTTCACCGAGGTAGGCTCAGATGCGGGCACCTCGCCCTACTCCTCAATGATAGGATCTCCTTCAGAGTCTACTGGTGGTGCTACTGGGACAACTCTGGGATGCCCTCATCCCCTACCTCGGGTTGGTGCCCTCCCCCAGCCTCTGCCTCGGCCTCTAGCAACGGGGGGAGCAGCTCCTCCCGGGTCTAGAACATCAGCCTTACGTGTCCTCACCATCTATGAAAGAGTAGAAGAGGGAAATTTAGTATACCAACCACTACACGATAGGAAATGAATAAAGAGTAGTTTTCCTAACACCATAAAGCCTCTCGAAGATAAATACAGATGTCTCCGTATCGATCCGCAAGACTCTAATAGGTTTGCCCATAACTTGTGAGACCTACGTGAACCTAGTGCTCAGATACCATGTTGTCACGACCCAATTCCACTACAGGTCATGATGGCACCCAACACCCTTGTCAGGCAATCCAAAACGAAAATACAAATAAGTTCTCATTTTACTTTCAACAAAATAATTGCAAAAATTTCTTAAGTTAAAGTTAAAACAAGTAATAACCAGTAATGTACCAAAAATAATTATATAATTCCCAAAAGAATAGTCTACTAATATGTGTGCCAAGACTTGTGTCACAAGTTTACGGGCAACTAGTAGAATATACAAAAGAATAAATCTATCCTACTGTCTGAAATAGAATAGACAACCAAAATAAAGAGAGACTCAATCATGCTGTTGAACGGCAAAAGAAGGGAGCAACTCACCGTGGAAGTCTCGGACACTGATCAAGAATGCGCACTGGATTGGTAACCAGATGTACCTACCTCAGATCCCGTACAATTAAGTACAGAAGTGTAGTATGAGTACATAAACAATATGTACCCGGTAAGTATCCTGTCTAATCTCGAAGAAGTAGAGACGAGAGGCCGACTTGACACTTACTAGGGTCAAATAATATAAGCAATGAATTATACTGAGCATGAATAGAACAAATAATTAGCAGTTTATAGCAAAAAATAAGAGGTCCTCTCCTAGATAATACCACAGTTGGCCACTTTCGTTCTAGGGCAAATAATAAAGCTCATTTCATAGAAAATTATACTGAGTAAAGCATGCACAAGTAGTGCCGAGGACGTACGGCCCGATCCAACGTAAAAGTAAATTGTACACTGCCGAGGGTCGAACGGCGCGAACCATAGATGCATCTATTACCCCGCTCGCAAATCAAACATGCGACGTGATCAAATGTAATTAAACACAACAACAAGCAGACATGAATATGTAACTGGGGAGCAATTACTCACAGAAATATCAACTTTCCTTTAAAAAGACTAAGAAAGACAATGTTCCTCTTACTAGTCTCATTTACCATAATCACCATGATTTAAACAATCCAAATTTAACATAAAGTTGCAAGAATATCACATAAAGCATGCTTTTGAGTCCTAGACTATCCGGACTTAGCATAATAGTAGCTACGCATGGACTCTCATCACCTAGTGCGTACGTATGCCCTCGCATTTAATGGCAAATTATTTGATTATATCACCTATGGGGACAATTCCCTCGTTCAAGGTTAGATAGGAAACTCACCTCGCTCTAAAGTGTACTTCCAATAACAAGAACGAGCTCAAACTCTCGATTTGGAGTCGAACGGTCCAAAACTAGATAAACGAGGTAAGAACTAGTCAATACAAGCTCACAAAATCGCATTCTAACTATTTAAGCAATTTCCCAACCTTAAACACAAGTTTCCTAAAATTCGACCCCAGCCCCACGTGCCCGGATTCTGAAATTTTTCAAAGAAAGTTGTTGTTTATAACCTAAGGATCAATAATATATGATTTATACTTCATTCCATAACAAATTTCGTGGTTAAATCTAACTTTTATCAAAACCCTAGGTTTTCACTCAAATCCCATGATTTCCACTAATTTTAGTGTGTTAATCTACCCAAAACTCAAGTATTAAACTAGAAATAACTAGGGTAAACTTACCACAAGGTGCGAGGTGAAGGTACTCTCTCAAGAGCTCCAAAATCGCCCAATGGGTGAGTGAAAATGGCCAAAATGACTTTGAGCCCGCAATAAATGAAGCTCACTGCCTCAGTGACTTCCGCATCTGCGGTCCTGGTGCCGCACCTGCACCCACCGCATATGCAGAAAGGATCCCGTTTCTGTGAAATCTCAACTGGGCCGCTGGGCCGCATCTCCGAGATGCAAGCCGCATCTGCGGCTTTGGGCTTGGCCTGGCTTGGCCGCATCTGCGAGAGGTTGACCGCTTCTGCGGTCTCGCACCTGCTACTGACTAACCGCAGGTGCGGTTATGACAGATAACTGGAGCTTTAGCTCCTTCCCAAAATTTCCAACTTCACTCGAGCCTCGTCCGATTGACGCTCAGGGCTCCCAAGCCCCGCCCGAACATACCGACAAGTTTGAAATCATGAAACGGACCTGCTCGAACCTTAGGAATGCCCGAAACAACGCTAAATCTAAGAATCATCCCCTAAAACCAATTGAATCAAATTTATGGACTTCAAGTTCTTCAATTCACTTATAACGTGCCGAAACGTACTTATACTACTCGGATTGACACCAAATTTTGCGGGCAAGTCTTAAATGTTATATTGGACCTATACTTGGCTCCGGAACCAACATACAAGCCCTATACTAATGGGATCAATCATTATTTAGTTTCTTTAAATCCTTAGAATTTCAGTTTAACAATTTCTAATAAAAATTCGTTACTCGGGCTAGGGAGCTCGGAATTCGATTCCGGGCATACGCCCAGGTCCCATATTTTCCTACAAAACCTTCGGGACTATCAAAACACAAATGTGGGTCTGTTTTCTAAAAATATTGACCAAAGTCAAACTTAGACTTTTAAGAAAATCTTAAGGAATCAAATGAGCCTATTCTAACCCAAACTCTTCCAAATCCCGAACCAATCATCCCTGCAGGTCGTAAATCAGTTTAAGCAAGCAAGAAAAGTTTTATTTAGGGGAACGGGGTTCTATAAAGCAAAATGACCAGTCGGGTCATTACAGTTACTAATTATTTCCATGGTGTATATAAACGACATTTGTCTTCAGTAGTGATTGGTATAAAGATGTCTTCATCTTGGTTGCTGTTGAGACTTTCAT
Organism: Nicotiana tabacum; assembly: GCF_000715075.1. Lineage (NCBI taxonomy): Eukaryota > Viridiplantae > Streptophyta > Magnoliopsida > Solanales > Solanaceae > Nicotiana > Nicotiana tabacum. The sequence continues at coordinate 20,412,295 of NC_134089.1, read as the reverse complement.
CCGATAGATCCAGTGTATAGTTGATACTCTATTGTATATGAGGAGTTGTTGGTGGGTGTTTGTTAGAGAGTAGTGCTTGAATTAAAGATGTTGAAGGCGTGATTGGTGTTGTATCATCAATTTGCATCGTACCTATATCATGTGGTTAATTTATTGTTTCCTGGTAAGCAGATTTTTGTGTACATTCATTCATTGCTGGTTGTTGTTTGGTAGGTTTGTTGTATATGATTTTAGTTGATGGAGGAAATAAGTATAACGGAAAGTGGTATTGGAGTTTTAGAGAGAGAATCTCTCATATCTTTCTAACCTTTTTCTCCTTAACTTGAAGATTACATACAAGACTTTTTAAAACTAAAACTACTTCTGATGCGAAAAATTGGAGAAATATGATACTTTAAGAATTAAGGGGTTGTTTGGCTTGCCTTTCTTATACATCAATTCATGGATAATTATGTATAAAATTAAGAATAACTTATTACAATATTTAGTTGGTGTTTTGGTCTTCGTAAAACTTTTTGGACGACTAATACAATGTTTAATAATCTTGCACAACTTATACAATGTTTAGTTAGAGTTTTTTTTATACTTGTTGGAAAGCTGTATTTGTAAACTAATTCTGGAAAAACAAAGTAGAATAATATATAAATAGAAAATGTAAAGAAACAAAAATCAATTCGAGCCCACTGAATTCACAGTGTTTCCTTAAGGAATTTAATCCCCTCCTAGTACCCATGGTTATGGATTATTTACTCCCAGGATAGAACGAATTACACAATGGTGTAGTGATACTTCAAACCCCAGTTTTTCAGTGAACACAAAGTTCGGTAGCAAATCACACTTACTGTTGCTTTGTTTGATGTTAAAAGTATGCAGAAGAAGGAGGAGAAACTCAGAAAATCGTATGAAAATTCTGAGCAGAATAGGCTTGTATTTATAGCCAAAGTTGGGCTAAAATCTAAAGAGGTGCAGCTCTTCAGAATGGCTATTTATGCAAAACGGCCACAACATAAATGCCATAATATAAATGGCTATTTACTCAACAATAAAGAGGGAAAATTGAAGAGGGTAGTTTAATCTTTAGTTATACAACTGAAAAACGGATTGGATTTAATATTAATATTTATTTTAAAATTAATATTTTATTATTAAAATAAATATTTAATAACATTTCTGTTAATATTTTACTATTAACAAAATAAATTTGGTCCAAAAAAATTAATCGATCAATCGATCATTTGACCAAATCCAAATCCAAATCTGAATCCGAAGCTGAAGCCGAAGCTGAGCCGAACGAGCGACGACGATGACAACGCGAGGCTTGCCTTCTTCTCAACTCTTTAAGAGCTAGAAGAATAGCAATTACTTATATACCCATAAAAACCCTCTTCCTCTTCCAATATGGGACAATGTCCCTTTGCCAAGGGGGAAAACTTAAAATTTTACTTAAAATTTTCATTTCTCTCAATTTTCCATTCACCCTATTTTAAGCATATCATATACTTAAAATCCCAACAATCCCCCACATGGATGGGGAATGGCTATATCATAGAAATATGCATGAAAAAATGTGTGATTCGCAAGCAAGGATTAATTGCATCTGGATAAGTAGGTTTCCCTTTGAACTTTCCGTAGTGAACTTATGTCGGATATACTAGGTCAATCGGTAGATTTGATATCATTGAACCGTCGAACTTTGATGTATACCTAGACAACCATAAGTCACATAACCAACCCTTAGCTGTCTTTGGTTCTCATTGTTGTGTTCGCTTCAACCATGAACACCGCCTGGTTTCATAAGTGCGTATGGAACTGGCCTTACAAAGTTCTCCTTGAAGTGGCTAACACTTCACACTTACATAGGTGATTCTTAAACGTGTCATCCCGTAGATACACTATTTGATATACCCCGTATCAAATTTAGAAATTATTAAAAAGCCTTAATGCTTTATCCTTGGTACTGAACATTGTCTCATCACGAGAATGGACCAAAAGTTTAGTTAACAATGTTCAATTATCATTAATAACTTTGTTTGATCTCCTTGAACCTAGATCTTGTGATCTCCAGTCTTCTAGGTAGAGTTACCGCCACTATGACTTATTCTCGGCCGTAGTCCCATTTCCCTTGATGATTTCTCAACTACCTCTCTAGTTCGGCCTTTTGTAAGTGGATCTGACACATTATCACTTGACTTTACATAGTCAATCGTGATAATTCCTCTAGAGAGTAATTGACTAACGGTTTTATGTTTTTGAAATTGAGAGACTTTGAAATTGAGTAATTCACTTGACTTTACAAAACACTCCCAGCCCTTCCAATTGCCGCTTGACTATCGCAATGTATGCACATTGATGCCAACAGTTTGGGCCAAAATGGAATGTCTTCCAAGAAATTCCGAAGCCATTCAGCTTTTTCACCGGCTTTATCTAAGCTATGAATTCAACCTCCATTGTAGAGTGGGCAATACAAGTTTGTTTGGATGACTTCCAAGATACCTCTCCTCCACCAATAGTGAATACATATCCACTTGTGGACTTAGAATTAGTGAGCTGGTGATCCAATTTGCATCACAGTATCCCTCAATTACCGCAGGATATTTACTGTAGTGCAAAGCAAAGTCCTGGGTATGTTCTAATATCCCAAAACTCATTTCATTGCCATCCAATGAGATTGACCTGGACTGCTCTTGTATCAACTCAATTTACTTATAGCACAAGCAATATATGGTCGTGTACAATTCATGATATACATTAAGCATCCCAACACTCGAGCAAAATCCAATTGTGATATGCTTTGGCCTTTGTTCTTTGCTAATGCAAGAATTCACATCAATTGGAGTCTTTGCAACTTTAAATCCTAAGTGCTTGAACTTTTCAAGTATTGTCTTAATATAATGAGATTGTGACAATGTCAGACCTTGAAGAGTCTTATGGATCTTAATCCCCAGAATTAAATCAGCAACTCCCAAGTCTTTCATATCAAACTTACTAGTTAGCATACGCTTAGTAGGATTTATGTTGACAATGTCATTACTCATTATCAGCATATCATCCACATACAAACAAACAATGACTATGTGATTTGGAACATTTTTAATGTACACACATTTATCATATTCATTTATTTTATACCCATTTGACAACATTGTTTGGTCAAATTTCGCATGCCATTGTTTGGGTGCTTGTTTAGTCCGTAAAGGGACTTAACAAGTCTACAGACCTTCTTTTCTTTGCCTGGAACCACAAACCCTTCAGGTTGTTCCATGTAGATTTCTTCCTCCAAATCTCCATTTAAGAAGGTCGTCTTGACGCCCATTTGATGAATTTTAAGACCATACACTGCAGCTACTACTACTAACATCCGTATGGACATAATTCTTGTAACTAGAGAGTATATATCAAAGTAGTCAAGACCTTCTCATTGTCTATACCCTTTGACTACAACTCTTGCCTTAAATTTATCAATAGTGCCATCATTTTTCATTTTCCTCTTAAAGATCCATTTAGAACCCAAAAGTTTATTTCCAGGAGGAAGATCAACCAATTCTCATGTATGGTTGTTCAATATGGATTCTATTTCACTATTAACTGTCTCTTTCCAAAATAATGATTCTGAAGAAGACATGTCTTCTTTAAACGTTCGAGGCTCATTTTCCAACAAGAAAGTCACAAAATCTGGTCCAAATGAAGTAGACGTTCTTTGACGTTTACTCCGTCTCAAATCCTCCTAATTAAATGTACTTTCTTTTGTTTCTTCCCGAGGTCATTTAGATACTTCACCAATCAACTCACATTCCTTTTTATATGGATATATATTTTCAAAGAACTCAGCATTATCTGATTCTATAACCGTATTATTATGAATGTCGGGATTTTCTGATTTATGAACCAGAAATCGATATACTTTACTATTGGTCGCATATCCTATGAAAACACAATCAATGGTTTTCGGTCCTATTTTTACCCTTTTGGGTTTAGGAACTTGCACTTTTGCCAAACACCCCCGCACTTTAAAATAATTCAAGTTGGGCTTCATTCCTTTCCATTTTTCATATGGAATGGATTGTGTTTTGCTATGGGGTACTCGATTTAGTATTCAGCTAGCCGTAAGAACGGCTTCCCCCCACAAGTTCTATGGCAAACTGATCGCTACCTACTCTGTACTACTAAAAAGTAGAAAGAGAGGTTCGCAATAGCTTTTACTCGATTCGTGGGTCGGGATCGATTTCCACAGGGAGCTAGAAATGGAGTCGAGTATCTATTTAGATTGGGATTGTGTAATTGTTCCAAATATCACTTCCAATCATTTTTGGTTTTTCTTTAACAAACTACTATTATCAACTACTAATTATAAATACAACTAGATTATGCTAAACGAGAATTGCTAAAAGTTGTATCTAATGGATAAAAAGGCACTGGGGTAGTGGAATTCTCCTAGGTGGCCAATTGATGGGTAATTGCTTCTAAGACATGATTGACATGATTGGGGAAATATGCTATAACTGCTGCACGATTTTACCCACTCTCACACCTCTTGGTAGAGAGAGTGATTTTGCCCAATTGACTTTCTCAAGACCAAATGGGTAGGCAATTTTGCTCAAGCAACTAGGGTTCAAGTCGGGTAATTACTCTCTCGAGGTTTAACCCTTTAATTGGGACTATCAATTCTCTTGAGTCCATCCCAATTCCTTGTTGGGTCAATTTTGGAAACTTAGGCTCTCTTTCTCAAGAAGAACCAAGTCAACTTAGCACAAGTCAGTGTTTGCAACCACCAATTCATAAATTAAACCACAAAATTGACCCAAATAACAAACACCCATAGTCAATCTAGCCATAAATCACAATACCTATCAATTACCCACACTAGGGTTGAGCCACAACCCTAGCTAATAGGTCTAGCTACTCATGTTTGAAGAGAAAAATAGAGAAATAGATGAAGATAAAGACGTATTAATTAATTGCTAAAGTAAATACAAAGATTCAATGATAAAAACTAAGTAAAAATGCCCAAAATGGATACAGATGGTCTTCTCACGAGCGCAGCTCAGTTCAAAAAATAGCTGATACCCTAAAAATGGAAAAAGGTTCTATTTATACTAAGCTAGAAAAATTGGACAAAAATGCCCCTACGGGGTCAGTGCGAACCGCACAAAATGGTGTGTGGCCACACTAGGCTCTTGACTCTGAAATTTTAACTCTCTCAACCCAGGCTCCACGGACCGCACAGAATGGACCGCGGCCGTGGAGGCTTCCAATGCGGTCCGCGCAAAATGAACTGTGGACCGCACATGCTTGAACCATGACACTTGACATCTCTCTGAAGTTTTCTTCCGCGGACCGCATAAAATGGTTGTGCGTACCGCAGTGTCTTCAGTGCGAACCACATATATGTACTGTGGTCGCACTGCTTTGATGCCTTCAAATTCAGCTCTCTGAATCTCCCTAGTGCGGACCGCACAAAGTGTAGTACGACCGCACTAGGCCTGTTTGTCCTGAGTTGTCTTGTCTTTGGTACTTGTGCAGGTTTCACTCCTTTTAAGCCGATCTTTGACGTCTCATCACTTTGTTGATCAAACCTGCAATCAAGCACAACTTATGAGCCTTTTGGGACTATTTTGTAAGACTTTATAATCAAAGCGTAAGCAAGAAGGAGCATGAAACACGTCAAAATCCCTAGTTATCACAAACCAGAACTTATCAATAATGCATTCATCATCTCATTTAATGAGTGATTCTTTCTTTCTGCAATCCCATTGGATTGGGGCATGTAAGGGGCCGTTATTTGATGAATAATTCCATATTCTAAACATATTTGTTCAAAAGGAGATTCATATTCACCACTCCTATCACTTCTTATCATTTTTATTTTCTTGTTAAGTTGCGTTTCAACTTCATTTTTGTATTGCTTGAATGCGTCTATTGCTTCATCTTTACTATTAAGTAAGTAAACATAGCAATATCGAGTACTATCGTCAATAAAAATTATGAAATACTTCTTTTCACCGCGAGATGGTATTGACTTCATATCGCAAATATCTGTGTGAATTAAGTCTAAAGGATCTAAATTCCTTTCAACTGACTTATAAGAATATTTAACATACTTAGATTCCACACATATTTGGTATTTTGATTTTTCTCATTCAAATTTAGGCAATACTTCCAAGTAAATTTAGGCAATACTTCCAAGTTAATCATTTTCTGCATGGTTTTATAATTAACATGACCCAAATGTATATGCCATAATTCATTTGACTCAAGTAAGTAAGACGAAACTGAAATTTTATTATTATATTCAACAACCATTACATTCAGCTTGAAAAGGCCCTCGGTGAGGTAACCTTTTCCTACAAACATCTCGTTCTTACTTATTATAACCTTATCGGATACAAATATACATTTAAAACCATTCTTAACAAGAAGTCCAGCAGAGACTAAATTCTTCCTAATCTCGGGAACATGAAGGACGTTGTTCAAAGTCACCACTTTGCCGGAAGTCATTTTGAGAAATATCTTCCCACATCCTTCAATCTTGGCCTTTGCAACATTTCCTATAGAAAGTATCTCATCGGGTCCAACAGGAGCATAAGTAGAAAAAGCTTCTCTAACAATACAAACATGGTGAGTGTCTCCAGAATCAATCCACCACTCTTTAATATTGCCCACCAAGTTGCATTCAGAAAGCATGACACACAAGTCATCAACATCATCATGCTTTTCAACCATGTTTGATTGACCCTTCTTATTGTATTTCTTTGGAGCATGATACTCCGTAGATTTATGTCCAGCTTTTCCACAGTTGTAGCAATTTCCACTGAATCGCTTCTTGCTTGGGTTGTATTTCGGTCCAGAAGCCTTCTTCCTCTTTTTGTTCTCTTCAACAATATCTGCTTCCATTATTATTAAGTTTCCATGGCCTCTCTTGTCAGTAGCTTTATTGTCCTCTTCGATTCTCAACCGAACAATGAGATCTTCAAGGGACATCTCCTTGCATTTCTGTTTCAAATAATTTTTGAAGTCCTTCCACAACGGAGGCAACTTCTTAATCATCGCTGCTGCTTGGAATGCTTCATTGACGACAAGACCTTCAATGAAAATTCTGTTAGTAAACATAATAAAATTAATACTACCAACACCAGTATTAATTCTACTTATTCCTTCAACAAGGAGATCGTGAATAATCACTTGCCATTCCTAGACTTGGGTAATAACAGACTTGCTATTTACCATTTTGTAGTCCAAAAACTTTGCAGCAACGAACTTCTTCAACCCGTCATCTTTAGTTTTGTATTTCTTTTCAAGTGCAATCCACAGTTCTTTTGACGTTTCCATGCCACTATAGACGTTATACAAAGCATCCTCCAGCCCGCTTAGAATATAATTCTTGCACATAAAATCTGAATGTTTCCACGCCTCAATTACGAGAAAGCGTTCAGTTTCTGGAGTTTCATCGAACAACACAGGAACATCTTCCTTGATGAACTTCTGGAGACTTAGAATAGTCAAGTAGAAAAACATCTTTTGCTACCAGCGCTTGAAATCAATCCCGGAAAATTTTTCAGGTTTCTCCGCCGGTGCCAATGCTGGTGGTGTTGTTCGACTCGTTAAGGCATTGGAAATTACCATCGGAATAGCTTGATTTCCATTGTAATTCGTTATTTCTATAAGAGAATGACACAAACGTTAAAATCACGTAAATTTTAATCTCCAATAGAGTACAAAACCAAAAAGGTTTTACTCTCCAGAAACAATGTGTATAACACAAATACAGAAAATATATTACATTCCTTAAGCTTGATAGAAAGCTGTATTTGTAAACTAATTATGGAAAAATAAAGTAGAATAATATATAAACAGAACATGTAAAGAAACAAAAATCAATTCGAGCCCACTGATTTCACAGTGTTTCCTTAAAGAATTTAATCCCCTCCTAGTACTCAAGGTTATGGATTATTTCCTCCCAGGATAGAATGAATTACACACTGGTGTAGTGGTGTGACGACCCGACCAGTCGTCTCATGAGTTACCGCTCTGTTTCCTCCATTTCAGCTTCTTTATGCTTCGTTATCCGTGTTTTTGTGGTATCGGGTTGGTCAGATCGAGTCCGGAATGAGTTTGGTGAAGTTTAAGACACTTAGTCTCTTCTAAGATGGCTTAAATTAGAAAAGTCAATCGGATGTTGACTTATGTGTTAGAAGGCTCGGAAGTGTGTTCTGATGGTTCGATTAACTTCGGGAGGTGATTTGTGTCTTAGGAGCGCGATCAGAATGGGTTTTGGAGTTGTAGAGAAGATTTAGGTTTAAATTGGCGAAATTGATATTTTGGCGATTTCCGGTTAATAGGCGAGATTTTGATATAGGGGTCGGAATGGAATTTCGAGAGTTGCAGTAGCTTTTCTGTGTCATTTGGGATGTGTGTGCAAAATTTTAGGTCATTCAGACGAGATTTGATAGACTTTTTGATCGAAAACATAATTTAAGATTTCTTGGAGTTCTTAGGCTTGAATCCTATGTTAAATTGGTGATTGATGTTGCTGTGAGCGTTCCGAAGTTTTGAACAAGTTTGAACGATGTCTTGGGATGTGTTGGTACAATTGGTTTGAAGTTCCAGGTAGGTTCCGGGATGTTTTAGGCCGAAAATCATAGCTGTAACAGGTCCAGAAGGGTTACAGGCCTCGAAACCCACCAGCACGGTCCACACAAAAAGAAGTGCGGCCGCGGTATGTGTTGTGCGGACCGCACAAAATTAAGTGCGGCTGCAGTAGGTGCTGTGCGGACCGCACAAAATGCAGTGCGGCCGCGGTGAGGAACATTTCACTGGACCTACTTTGGAAGCTCATATCTTTTTATCTACAAGGGGATTTGCGATGATCCAAAAACAAAAGTTGTAGCCTTTCGTGTCTAGTTTCCAGAAAGGTAAAGATATTACAATTTGGACATTTATAGCGAAAGTTATGGCTAAAATACTAAAGCCTGTCACTGCAGAGGAAAGTCTGTGCGGCCGCGGTCGTTTTTGTGCGGACCGCGGTTGATTTTGTGCGGTCCGCGGAGGTGGAAATCTGTGGGGTACTCTATAAATACGAGGTTTTGGGTTTTATTTGATATTTTAACCTACAGAGCTCGGATTTTGGTAATTTTTTTAAGGTTTTTCAAGAAATTCATCGGGGTAAGTGATTCTAACTCAGATTTAGCTAAAGCACATGAATCTATCATTGAATTCATCATTTAATTCGTAATTTGGAATGGAATTTGTGAAAAAAATTGTGAAATCTTTCAAAAATGTAAAATGTTGATTTGAAGGACCAAATGGTATCGGAATTGGATAATATTCGTATGGTTAGACTCGTGAGAGTATAAGGATTCTAGTTTTGTGAATTTTGTCAAATTTCGAGACATGGGCCCAGGGGTTGGGTTTGACCAATTTCTGGAATTTTATGGTAATTCGATTGTTTTCACTTGGGCTTTGTTCCCGTAGCATATTGTGACGTATTCATTATGATTTTGGATAGATTCGACGCGCGTGGAGGCCGATTCGAGGGGCAAAGGCGTCGCGAGTTAAAGATTTAGCCGGTTCGAGGTGAGTAATGATTGTAAATGATGCTCTGAGGGTTTGGTACCCTGAAATTGCACATCGTAGTGCTATATTGAGGTGAGACACACACTTGATGACGAGCGTGGGGTCGTGCACCATTGGGGATTGTGACTTGGTCCGTCCCGATTGATGATTTTACCGCGTATTTGACTGAAACTTATTTGCTATCATCATGATTTGGTATGATTGCCACATTTGGGCTTTGTGCCAACTATTTGAACTCTTTGGGGATTTTTATTACTATTTCCTCACGGTTTTGACTTATTACTTGAACTCAGTCATGTTATTTTCCCCTATTTTACTACTCAGCCATTTTTACTCAGTTTTGAGACTTAAATGATATTTTTAAATGATGTTTTGGGCTGAGAAATACTATTTTACTATTGCCCTAGGGGCTTGTGATGATTTTTGGACTAAGTAAGGCCGAGGGCCTAGTTGTGAGGATACATTGAAACTGATATGAGGCCGAGGGCCTGAGATACATAAATATGCCATGAGGTGGCTTGATTGATATGAGACCGAGGGCCTAGATTTGATGCCACGAGATGGCTTGATATTGCGCTTGGGCCGTAAAGGGCCCCTCCCGGAGTCTGCACACCCCCAGTGAGCGCGGGTACCCATTGTGATGTGAGATTGAGCCCAAGGGGCGGAAATTGTTGATGTTGTGCCCGAGAGGCGAACTTCTATGTGTTTACTTTATCATAATTGTCTGTCAATTACCTGTTTATTTGTTTTAGAAGTACTTTATTTTGCTTTTCATTGGTTTACTGCTTACAAATTACCTATTTAATTGCTTCATTATAGAATACCTTGTGTATACATGTTTTCTTACTTTCAGTCATTATTTATCTTCATTACTCACTGAGTTGGAGTACTTACTTTACTCCCTGCACCCTATGTATAGATTCAGGCGTAGCTGGTATCGCTCCTGAGTGTTGATTCCTCTAGTTCAGGCAGGTTTTCAGAGACTACGAGGTAGTTGTTGACGTCCGCAGCCCCGTATCTCTACTTCTCTATCATTTCTGTTTCCTTTCAAACACTTGTAGTAGTTTATGACTTTAGCAGACTAGTATTATCGTTTAGAGATGCTCGTGACTTGTGACACCCCGGTTAGGGCTGTGTCGGGTTGGACTTTCCGTATTGTTATCGATATTTCCGCTATTTAGTATTGTTTAAATCATGTTTAGACTATTTTTATGTTGATTAACTGCTTTAAAAATTGAGTTGGGTTGAACTGGTTGGCCTTGTCTTCACGAGAGGCGCCATCACGACCGGGTTCGGGGTTAGGGTAGTGACAAGTTAGTATCAAACCTAGGTTACATAGGTCTCGCGAGTCATGAGCCGGTTTAGTAGAGTCTCACGGACTGGTACAGAGACGTCTGTATTTATCCTCGAGAGGCTACAGAACCTTTAGGAAAAACTTCATATTCTTGAAATTCCTATCATGCGAACTTATTGATCCGAGTACTGAACTTCCGTAATTCTATTCTCTCACAGATGGTGAGGACACGAGCTACCGGACGGAGTGGACGACAACCAATGCCACCAGCGGAGGTCACCAGAGGCCGTGGATGTGGTCGTGGTCGTGGCAAAGATAGAGCAACAAGGGCAACACCTGTAGACCTACCAGCCGCCCTAGCTCAGGATCAGGCTGCAGCTATGGATGCTCCAGCAGCACCAGTTCAGGAACCAACTGTGCCCATCGTGATTCCATGTCTTTAGGAGGCCTTGGCACATATCTTATCAGTTTGCACTGGCATGGGTCAGGTAGTTTTAGCCACTACAGCAGCATCTACTTCATAGGCCGGGGGAGGCAATCAGACCCCCGCTGATCGCACACTTGAGCAGGTAGTGCAGGGACTTCAGACACCGGGGGCACCTCCAACCCAGCTGGTTGCACCAGCTCAGGAGTTTGTAGTACCAGTTATGCCAGATGATGAGCAACGTCGACTTGAGAGGTTTGGTATACTCCAGCCTCCGACTTTTAACGGAGCAGAGGGCGAGGATGCCCAGGGTTTCTTGGATAAATGCCAGTGGATGCTTCGTACAACAGGGATTCTTGAGTCTAGTGGTGTGGCATTTACCACCTTTCAGTTCTCGGGGGCTGCCTTCACTTGGCAGGAGGCGTATGAGAGGCGTAGGCCTGTTGGTTCAACGCCCCTTACTTTCCAGCAGTTCTCCATTCTCTTCCTGGAGAAGTATGTATCACAGTCCCATAGAGAGGAGCTGCGTAGACAGTTTGAGTGGTTGTGACAGGGAGATATGAATGTGTCACAATATGAGTCGAGGTTTTCTGAGTTGGCTCGTCATGCCATCTAGATGGTTCTGACAGATCAAGACAGGATCAGGAGGTTTTTTGATGGTCTTACTTATCAGCTTCGTATTCTTATGACTAGAGAGAGAGTGATGGGTGCTACCTTTGAAGAGGTTGTTGATATCGCCCGGGAGATTGAGGTTGTTCGCCATCAGGAGCGATAGGAGAGGGAGGCCAAGAGACCTCGAGGATCGGGCAGTTATAGTGGTGCTCCTTCGAGGGGCCAGTTTTAGCATGGTAGAGGTCGTTCATTCAGGCTTGTTCAGTCCGCCCTCCCAGGTTATCGTGGGGCATCTTCAGGTCATGGTCATCATGGATCTCAGCAGGGCCAATCATTACTCAGTGCCCTCCCAGCTCAGAGTTCATCTCGTGCACCATCGGCTCAAGGTTCATCTATGTCGAGCACATCTGCTAGTCACTCTGGTATGAGGGGTTCCCTTCAGTCTCCTTTCTCCAGCACCTGGGAGTTGTTATGAGTGTGGAGAGATAGGCCACATGTGGAGGCAGTGTCCTTGTCGTGTTGCTAGTTCGTCCCAGCAGAGGGGTTAGTCTTTGGCTTCAGTGCCAGTTTCTTCACCACCACCCGCTCAGCTAGCTAGGGGTGGAGGTCTGTCAGCCAGGGGTCGCCCCAGAGGGGAAAGTCGATCAGGGGGCGGTCAAGCCCATTTCTATGCACTCCCAGGCAGACCCGATGCTATTGCTTCAGATGCTGTTATCACATGTATTGTTTCAGTCTGCCACAGAGATGCCTCTGTATTATTTGATCCCGGTTCCACCTTTTCTTATATGTCATCATATTTTACTCGTTATTTGGGTACGCCCCATGAGTTTCTTGCTTTACATGTTCATGTATCTACCTCGGTTGCGATACTGTTGTTGTAGACCGTGTGTACCGGTCATGTGTGGTGACTATTGAGGGTCTGGAGACCCGAGTGGATCTATTACTATTGAGCATGATGGATTTTAATGTCATTTTGGGCATGGATTGGTTATCTCCGTGTCGTGCTATTCTGGACTGTCATGCTAAGACAGTCACATTGGCTATGCCGGGTGTGCCACGGATCGAGTGGCGAGGTGTGACTGATTACATTCCTAGTAGAGTGATCTCTTTCTTAAGAGTCCAGCGTATGGTTGGGAAGGGTTATCTTTCATACCTAGAGTTTGTGAGGGATGTTGGAGCTGAGACTCTCAGTATTGATTCTATTCCAGTTGTGAGGGATTTTCCCGATGTGTTTCCTGCAGACCTGTCAGGCATGCCACCAGACAGGGATATTAATTTTGGTATTGACCTGGTGCCGGGCACTCAGCCCATTTCTATTCTGCCGTATCGTATGGCACCAGCGGAGTTAAAGGAATTGAAGGAGAAACTTTAGGAGCTCCTATATAAGGGGTTCATTCGACCTAGTGTGTCACCTTGGAGTGTGCCGGTTCTGTTTGTGAAGAAGAAAGATGGCACAATGAGAATGTGCATTGATTATAGGCAATTGAACAAGGTAACAATTAAGAACAAGTATCCTTTGCCTTGCATTGATGATTTATTTGACCAGCTTCAGGGAGAGAGGGTGTTCTCCAAAATTGATCTCCGTTCAGGTTATCACCAGTTGAAGATCAGGGACTTGGATATTCTTAAGACGACTTTCAGGACCCGATATGGTCATTATGAGTTCTTGGTGATGTCTTTTGGGCTGACCAATGCCCCAGCAGCCCCGTTCATGAATTTGATGAACAACGTGTTCCGACCATATCTTGATTCATTCGTCATTGTCTTCATTGATGATATTCTGGTGTATTCGCGTAGTTAGGAGGAACACACGGAGCATTTGAGAGTTGTATTGCAGAGAATGAGGGAGGAGAAACTTTATGCAAAATTCTCCAAGTGTGAGTTTTGGCTCAGTTCAGTGGCTTTCTTGGGGCACGTGGTGTCCAGCGAGGGTATTTATGTTGATCCGAAGAAGATAGAGGTGGTTTAGAGTTGGCCCAGACCGTCCTCATCCACAGAGATTCGTAGTTTTCTTGATTTGGCAGGCTATTATCGCCAGTTTGTTCAGGGATTCTCATCTATCGCATCATCCTTGACCAAGTTGACTCAGAAGGGTGCTATATTTGTATGGTCGGACGAGTGTGAGGAGAGCTTTCAGAAGCTCAAGACAACTTTGACCACAGCTCCAGTGTTGGTTTTGCCATCAGCTTCAGGTTCATATACCGTGTATTGTGATACTTCGAGAGTTGGGATTGGTTGTGTGTTGATGCAGGAGGGTAGAGTTATAGCTTATGCTTCTCGTCAGTTGAAGCCCCATGATAAGAACTACCCCGTTCATGATTTGGAGTTGGCTGCCATAGTTCACGCATTGAAGATTTGGAGGCATTACCTGTATGGCGTATATTGTGAGGTGTTCACTGCTTATCATAGTCTTCAGCATTTGTTCAAGCAAAAGGATCTTAATTTGAGGCAGCAGAGATGGTTGGAGTTGCTTAAGGGTTAAGATATCACTATATTGTACCATCCGGGAAAGGCCAATGTGGTGGCCAATGCTTTGAGCCAAAAGGCAGTGATTATGGGGAGTTTGGCATGTATTCCAGTTGGAGAGAGACCTCTTGCAGTTGATATTTAGGCCTTGGCCAATCGGTTTGTGAGATTAGATATTTCGGAGCCCAGTCGGGTATTGGCGTGTGTGGTTTCTCGCTCTTCATTATATGATCGCATCAGAGAGCACCAGTATGATTATCCGCATTTGCTTGTCCTTAAGGACAGAATTCAGCATGATGATCCTAGAGATGTGACCATCGGTGATGATGGGGTGTTGAGGATGCAGGGCTGAATTTGCGTGCCCAATGTGGATGGGCTTTGAGAGTTGATTCTGGAGGAGGCCCATAGCTTGCGGTATTCCATTCATCCGGGTGCCGCGAAGATATATCAGGATTTGAAGCAACACTATTGGTGGAGAAGAATGAAGAAAGATATTGTGGGATTTGTAGCTTGGTGTCTCAATTGTTAGCATGTAAAATATGAGCATCAGAGACCAGGTGGCTTGCTACAACAGATGGATATTCCTGAGTGTAAGTGGGAGAGAATCACTATGGACTTTGTTGTTGGACTTCCACGGACTTTGAGGAAGTTCGATGCTATTTGGGTAATTGTGGATCGGCTGACCAAGTGCGCCCACTTCATTCCTGTGTGTACTACCTATTCTTCAGAGTGGTTGGCAGGGATTTATATCCGAGAGATTGTTCATTTGCATGGCGTTCCGGTTTCCATCATTTCAGATAGAGATAGTTTACTTCGCAGTTTTGGAGAGTCGTGCAGAGAGAGTTGGGTACTCAAGTTGAGTTGAGCACAGTTTTTTATCCTCAGACGGACGGGCAGTCCGAGCTTACTATTCAAATATTGGAGGACATGTTGCGTGCTTGTGTTATTAATTTCGGAGGGTCATGGGATGAGTTCCTACTGCTTGCAAAGTTTGCTTATAACAATAGCTACCAGTCGAGTATTTAGATGGCTCCATATGAGGCTTTGTATGGGAGGCGGTGCAGATCTCCAGTTGGTTGGTTCGATCCCGGTGAGGTCAAGCTATTGGGGACTGATTTGGTACAGGATGCTTTGGAGAAAGTGAAGGTAATGCAGGAGAGGATTCGTACAGCGCAATCGAGACAAAAGAGTTATGCTGATAGGAAGGTTCGAGATGTGTCCTGCATGGTTGGCGGGAAGGTTCTGTTGAAGGTTTCACCCATGAAGGGTGTTATGAGATTTGGGAAGAAAGGGAAATTGGGTCCTCGGTTCATTGGTCCTTTTGAGGTGCTTCGGAGTATTGGGGAGGTAGCTTATGAGCTTGCTTTTCCACCCAGCTTGTCGAGCGTGCATCCGATATTTCATGTTTCTGTACTTCGGAAGTATATTGGGGATCCATCTCATGTTTTGGACTTCAGTACGGTTCAGTTGGATGATGCTTTGACCTTTAATGTGGAGCCAGTAGCTATTTTGGGTCGTCGGGTTCGGAAGTTGAGGTCAAAGGATATAGCTTCAGTGAAAGTGCAGTGGAGAGGTCGGCCCGTGGAGGAGGCTACCTGGGAGACCGAGCAGGAGATGCAAAGCAGATATCCTCACCTATTCGAGGCTTCAGGTATGTTTCTTGACTCGTTCGAGGACGAACATTTTTTTAAGTTGGGGAGGATGTGACGACCCGACCAGTCATCTCATGAGTTACCGCTCTGTTTCCCCTATTGCAGCTTCTTTATGCTTCGTTATCCATGTTTTTGTGGTTTCAGGTTGGTCGGATCGAGTCCGGAATGAGTTTGGTGAAGTTTGAGACACTTAGTCCCTTCTAAGAAGGCTTAAGTTGGAAAAGTCAACCGGATGTTGACTTATGTGTTAGAAGGTTCGGAAGTGAGTTCTGATGGTTCGGTTAGCTTCGGGAGGTGATTTTTGACTTAGGAGCGCGATCGGAATGAGTTTTGGAGTTGTAGAGAAGTTAGGGTTAAATTGGCGAAATTGATATTTTGGCGATTTCCGGTTGATAGGCGAGATTTTGATATAGGGGTCAGAATGGAATTTCGAGAGTTGCAGTAGCTTTATTGTGTCATTTGGGATGTGTGTGCAAAATTTTTGGTCATTCGGACGAGATTTGATAGACTTTTTGATCGAAAGCATAATTTAAGAGTTCTTGGAGTTCTTAGGCTTGAATCCTATGTTAAATTGGTGATTGATGTTGTTGTAAGTGTTCTGAAGTTTTGAACAAGTTTGAACGATGTCATGGGATGTGTTGGTACAATTGGTTTGAAGTTCCGGGAGTTCCGGGTAGGTTCCGGGATGTTTTAGGTCGAAAATCATAGCTGTAAAAGGTCCAGAAGGGTTGCAGGCCTCGGAACCTACCCGCGCGGTCCACACAAAAAGAAGTGCAGCCGCGGTATGTGCTGTGCGGACTGCACAAAATGAAGTGCGGCCGCGGTAGGTGCTGTGAGGACCGCACAAAATGCAGTGTGACCGCGGTGGGGAACATTTCACTAGTCCTATTTCGGAAGCTCATATCTTTTGGTGTACAAGAAGTTTTGCAATGATTTAAAAACGAAAGTTGTAGCCCTTCATGTCTAGTTTCCAGAAAAGGAAAGATATCGCAATTTGGACATCTATAGAGAATGTTATAGCTAAAATACTAAAGCATGTCACTGAAGAGGAAAGCCTGTGTGGACGTGGTCATTTTTGTGCGGAGTGCGGTCGATTTTGTGCGGTCCGCGGAGGTGGAAATCAGTGGGGTACTCTATAAATACAAGGTTTTGGGTTTTATTTGATATTTTGACCTAGAGAGCTCGGATTTTGGCGATTTTTCGAAGGTTTTTCAAGAAATTCATCGGGGTAAGTGATTCTAACTCAGATTTGTCTAGAGTACATGAATCTATCATTAAATTCATCATTTAATTCATGATTTGGGATGGAATTTGGGAAGAAAATTGTGAAATCTTTCAAAAATATAAAATGATGATTTGAAGGACCAAATGATATCGGAATTGGATAATTTTCGTATGGTTAGACTCGTGAAAGTATAAGGATTCTAGTTTTGTGAATTTGTCAAATTCCGAGATGTGGGCTTGGGGATCTGGTTTGACCAATTTCTGGAATTTTGTGGTAATTTGATTGTTTTCACTTGGGATTTGTTCCCTTAGCATATTGTGACGTATTCATTCTGATTTTGGATAGATTCAACTCGCGTGGAGTCCGATTCGAGGGGCAAAGGCATCGAGAGTTAGAGATTTAGCCGGTTTGAGGTGAGTAATGATTGTAAATGACGCTCTGAGGGTTTGGAACCTCGGAATTGCATATCGTAGTGCTATATTGAGGTGAGACACACGCTTGATGACGAGCTTGAGGTCGTGCACTATTGGGGATTGTGACTTGATCCGTCCCGATTGATCATTTTACCGCGTATTTGACTGAAACTTATTTGCTATCATCATGATTTGGGCTGATTGCCACATTTGGGCTTTGTGCTAACTATTTGAACCCTTCGGGGATTTTTATTACTATTTCCTCATGGTTTTGACTTATTACTTGAACTCAGTCATGTTATTTTCAGCCATTTTTACTACTCAGTTTTGAGACTTAAATAATATTTTTAAATGATGTTTTGGGTTGAAAAGTACTGTTTTACTATTGCCCGAGGGGCTTGTGACGATTTTTGGACCGAGTAAGGCCGAGGGCCTAGTTGTGAGGATACATTGATACTGATATGAGGTCGAGGGCCGAATATACATAAATATGCCACGAGGTGGCTTAATTGATGTGAGACCGAGGGCCTAGATTTGATGCCACGAGATGTCTTGATATTGCACTTGGGCCTTAAGGGGGCCCTCCCGGAGTCTGCACACCCCTGGTGAGCGCGGGTACCTATTGTGATGTGAGATTGAGCCCGAGGGGCGGAAATTGTTGATGTTGTGCCCGAGTGGCGAACTTCCATGTGTTTACTTTATCATAATTGTCTGTCAATTACCTGTTTATTTGTTGTAGAAGTACTTTATTTTGATTTTCATTGGTTTACTGCTTACAAATTACCTATTTAGTTGCTTCATTATAGAATACCTTGTGTATACGTGTTTTCTTACTTTCAATCATTATTTATCTTCATTACTCACTGAGTTGGAGTACTCACTTTACTCCTTGCACCCTGTGTGCAGATTTAGGCGTAGCTGGTACCGCTCCTGAGTGTTGATTCCTCCAGTTCCAGACGGTTTTTTCGGAGACTACGAGCTAGTTGTTGATGTCCGCAGCCCCGTGTCTCTACTTCTCTATAAATTCTGTTTCCTTTCAAACACTTGTAGTAGTTTATGACTTTAGCAGACTAGTATTATGGTTTAGAGATGCTCGTGACTTGTGACACCCGGTTAGGGCTGTGTCGGATTGGACTTTCCGCATTGTTATCGATATTTCCGCTATTTTGTATTGTTTAATTCATGTTTAGACTATTTTTATGTTGATTAACTACTTTAAAAGTTGAGTTAGGTTGAACTGGTTGGCCTTGTTTTCACGAGAGGCGCCATCACGACCGGGTTTGGGGTTAGGGTCGTGACAAGTGGTACTTCAAACCCCAGTGTTTCGGCGAACACAAAGTTTGGTAGCAAATCACACATATTGTTGCTTTGTTTGATGTTAAAAGTATGCAGAAGAAGGAGGAGAAACTCAAAAAATCGTATGGAAATTCTGAGCAAAATAGACTTCTATTTATAGCCAAAGTTGGGCTGAAATCTGAAGAGGTGCAACTCTTCAGAATGACTGTTTATGCAAAACGGCCACAACATAAATGCCATAACATAAATGGCTATTTACTCAAGAATAAAGAGGGAAAATTGAAGAGGGTAGTTTAATTTTCAGTTACACAACTGAAAAACGGATTGGATTTAATATTAATATTTATTTTAATATTAATATTATGTTATTAAAACAAATGTTTAATAACATTTATGTTAATATTTTACTAGTAAAAAATAAATTTGGTCCGAAAAATTAATCAATTAATCGTTTGACCAAATCCGAAGCCGAAGCCGAGCCGAGCGAGCGACGACGTCGACGGCGCGAGGTTTTCCTTCTTCTCAACTCTTTAGCAGCTAGAAGAAGAGCAATTGCTTATTTACCCATAAAAAACCTCTTCCTTTTTCAATATGGGACAATGTCCCTTTACCAAGGGGGGAAACTTAAAATTTCACTTAAAAATTTTATTTTCCTCCATTTTTCATTCACCCTATTTTAAGCATATCATATACTTAAAATCCCAACAATACCTGTATAAAATAATCTTAATTCCTGCATAACTAATACCTGGATAACTTAATCCTTGTTTAACTAATGCTTGAACCAAATGACCCCTAATGCGTAGTTGCATTTTGTTCCCCACTTACCTTATGGGTAAACCTTTTGTAAGTCAAAATTTAAAAAATTTGCCCAAGAGGCAAACTTTTCGCCTTGCTTTCTCCATGGGAAAACCTTCAATGTCAAGATTAAACATTTTAAACTTAGAAAGTTTGCCCATAAGACAAGCAGGGTTAAAAATAGAAAAAGATGACATTGTATAGTCGCTCTCAAAATAATATCCAAAAAAATAATATTTTTTTGTATATATACACATTTTGTATGTTATATACAAAAGTTATACAAATTTTATATATTTTTTCGGCTACTGAATGCAAATAATTTTTGGCGCGAGCAAAACATGGTAATACCCCTAAAAAATTCAATACACCCACTTTCAAGATCATTTTTGTAAAGGAAATTTTACCTCCTATAGCAAAGGTATACACCTTATTTATTATAAATCAAAATCATTTTAAAAATATTATTTTCTATGGCTACCTTTTATATTTTATAGCAAAATAAGTATTTATGGTATATACTACTACTGAGGCATGAAATAAGGTATGAAATACGCTATTTATGTTTTTCCTCTCTCTTAGACTGCTGGACATACCTATTTTTAAGGTGATTGTCGTTACTTTATTCATGAATACATGGCGCGAATACATGTGAATACATGCGCATACAGCTGGATTGCCCTGATTTTAGGCATTTTTTTGCTGCTGTATTCATGAATACATGGTGCGAATACATGCGATTACAACTAGACTGCCATGATTTTAGGCACTTTTTACTGCTGTATTCATGAATACAGCAGCCCGAATACATGTAAATACATGCGCATACAACTGGACTGCTCTTATTTTAGGCGCTTTTTGTTGCTGTATTCATGAATACATGGCGCGAATACATGTGAATACATGCACGTACAGCTTGACTACCTTGATTTTTAGGCGCTTTTTGGTGCTATATTCATGAATACAGCAGCGCAAATACAACGAATACATTACCATAACAACTTAATATTAGCTATACAAAGTAATTATGTATATGGTAGCTAGAGAAAGTTAATAGAAAATCTCACTTTATACCTATTAAGCCCAAACTATTTACCTTTTAATACCCATGCCCAAACTATTTACTATTCCTACCCAGTTGGCCCAATTTATTTACCCGGCCCATATATTTCACGCGGTCTAAGCTACCCATTGTCTTTAAAGCCTTAACTTCGTTCTTTACACTAGACTAAAGAATCCAGCCCACCTATTTTACCCGGCCCAAGCTACCCACGCTTGTCTTCGTCCTTTAACAGTTAACACTACACTAGAGAACAATTTCCAAATCTCCATAGCCAACCCATGGAACACATATTTCACCCACATTCGAGTTTTTAATTTTTTCTTCCAATTCTGTTCTATCTCTTCGTCTAGTACCTATTTTTGGGTGAAATTTTTGCTTCTGAAAGTACATTTTAGTGAAAGTGGGTTTTCAAGATCATAGGATTTTTGTGTTTTTCTTTGTACTTTTGTGAATCTATGTCTATGAGTTGTTGTTTTCTCTATGGGTCGGAAGCATTATGCGCGTAGATGGTGGCGCCGTGGACAACATCATTCTTCAACACAAGTAGTTGTTGAATCCGTTGCCTCAGCCATGTCCTATCCTGGTTTTTCCTTATTTTCTGATTCTCAGTCTCTGTTTAGTCGTAACCCTAGCAGTAGTCATGTTGAAAACACAACTGAAAATGTAGAATTAGAGGGTGAAAAAGGCAACAATATTAATGCTTCGTCAGTCGATAAAACTCCCTGCCAGTCATTACCCGACACAAATTCCGTACCAGTCATAGGAGATGATCCTGTGACTGATAAGGGAAAAGGTAAAGTTGTTCAGGATTCTGAGTTAGGGGGAAGCCGATGTGAAGCCGTGCCTAGAAAGAGACTCAACCAGTAGATGTTGATTGTAGCGATGATTCTCAGTTAAAGAAGAAAAAAATTGGTGTCGCACCCAAGAAGGTAATTTTCTTAAAAATATGATCTGTGAGATTTTGAATGTATAGTACATTGTTATTTTTTGATTTCCTGTTATGCTTTTATATTATATTATAGTTATAGTCAGTTGTGTTAATTTTAAGTGAATTCTATTTCTTAAATAATTTATATAATCATGTTTTGAATTGTTGAGATTCACTTGTGCCTATAGACATAGTATATGTGTGTTATGTGATGGTTTTTATAGTTATAGACAGTTGTTGGAATAACCCCGTACAACTATTTACCCTGTTAGTATAGCTATATACTATCATATGCTTCTGGATCTTTTTTTAGCTGTCTTCGCTATTTGTTTTTCCTTTAATAATAGTAGTATCGTATAGTATCTTGAAAATACTTTATAGCTGCATACCTTTTTATTTTTTCTCTTTATTCCTATCTGTTATGTAATAGTATTATAGTCATTTATAGTTGTCGGAAATTAGCCAGTAGAATTGTATACCCTGCTGGTATAGTTATATGCCATGTTGGTATCATATGGTAGTTGTAATATTTTTGTTTGGTTTAGTTACATTTTTAAGTGAATTCTATTTCTGAAATTATTTTATATGAACATGTTTTGCAGTGTCGGGATTTCCTTGTGCCTATGGACTTAGATTATAAACCAAAGGTTGATTGGGATACCAACCGCCATGTTATTTGTCAATTGAAAGAGAATTTATCGTAGAGGCAACTTCGACTGTTTAAGAAAACATGCTTTGGCTATTTTTTAAAACTGCCATCAGTTATTGTGCAGATTCGGGTTATGCACCATTTACTTATTAGAGAAGTACATCATGAGGTGAAAAATGAGATGCGGTTTGTAGTGAATGATTCTAGGTTACGCTTTGGTTTGGGTGAATTTGCACTTGTTACTGGGTTGAAATGTAAGGGTGATACAAGTATAGAGAGAATAACAGAGAATAGGTTAATTTCCAAATATTTTGGTACTGTATCCGTGACATTGGCCCAACTAGCAAACTATTTTAAGAAGAAGAAATGGGAACAAATGATGATGCTTTGAAGATAGCAGTTCTTTATTTTGTGAACAACTTCTTACTTTCTCAACTCAAAACAAAAGTTATTTCACGGTCTTACATTGACTTGGTTGAGTGCGGTGATTTCAATAATTATCCCTGGGGTATAGATGTTTATAACGCTACACTCGACTCGTGTTCCAACAAGTTTCAAGATAAGCCTTCTTTTTATAGACTCGGTGGCTTCCCTTTGGATTTACAGATTTTGTTGTATGAATGCTGCCCAAGTTTGGATGGTTACTTTTCTGATCATATTGGAAACAAACTTCCACGAATTTTGAATTGGGTAGTCATGAGTCAAATACCGATGAGCGAGTTGCTTTGCGAATGTCTAGCTTGCAACGCGAGCAGGTAATTTTCTCATTCTTTTATTGCATCTTTTAATATTTTTTGTACAGTATTTTAGTCATGGATAGTTGTAGCAATATCCTGGATCAATTATATTCTTTGTTGGTATACATGTATACCATATTGGTAAAGTATGGTAATAGGGATCTTTTCTTCTACTTATAGTTTTATGGTTACTTATACTTTTAATTTTCTCATACTTTTATCGCATCTTTTAATATTTTTGGTACAGTAGTATAGTCACAGTTAGTTGTAGCAATATCCCAGATCAGTGATATATACTCTGTTGGTATACATGTATACTATATTGGTATCATATGGTAATAGGGATCTTTTATATTTCCATACTTTATTATCATTTCTATTTCTAACTAGTGTGCTTAATAATTGCAGATAAAGAACATCACCCCAACTGATGATGAGAAGCAACTATTTGATGTGTGTCACACCTCCCTTTTGCACACACCCCAGGGCGGGTATAAGGGAGTTTTTCCAATTTAAGAGACAATCGAAATGAGATTATTTATTTGATTCAGAGTCGCCACTTGGGATAATTTATGGTGTCCCAAGTCACCGGCTTAAAATCCCGAATCGAGGAAAATTTCGACTTTCCTTTTGAAATCTGCGAACTAGAAATTCTAGATAAGGAATTTTGTTTACCCGGGAGAAGGTGTTAGGCATTCTCGGGTTCCGTGGTTCTAGCACGGTCACTCAACAATTTGTACTTGGCTTAAATTGTCTAATTACTTATTTTAAGACCTATGTGCATTTACCTTTTTAACCGCTTCTAATCACTTGATTTATTTGTAATTAAAGAATTGAGTTACGCGTACGTATACTCATTTTTTTGGTGCGTCAGAAATCATGTCACGCGAACGTGTCCACAATTAATAACACTTGTTTATTTATTTAAGAAAAATTGATTGAAGTTGCGCGGACGCATTCCTCGAGTCTTTTTAGAGTTAAATTTGCAATTACATTACGCGAACATATATATAATCGCAATACTAATCTAAATCGGGCCTAAAGCAAACTACGAATATTATGGTTCTTTAAAAGCAACATTTATGAGGGCCATGGATGATTTAATTTATTTATGGCACACCTCAAACCCTTTCTATAAGTGCTAGTTCTTAATCTAATCTTACGAGGGCCATGAATTATCCATCAAGCCTGTTAACCAGATTTCTTAGACTGTGCAAGGCAACCACCATATTCATTAAACCCATAATTCTCAACTTCTTTATTAATCAAAGTATACACAAAATTTCTCAAAGACAAACCAAGTATTTCAACAAACTTAGTATATGCATTTTTATCATTCACATCAATTCTTGCCAATGTACCATTAACAACACTATGCAAAATATCAGAAGAATTCAAATAAATCAACTTAAGAACAACATCAACATAACTAAGAGAAGCAGAAATCGAGCTCTTAACCATAACAAGACACTTCCCATAAATCAATAAACAAAGGCAAGATTTAACAATCAAAACATACCCGTAACTGGACGTGAACAACGGGACTGATCGTACCCGGAAAATTTATTGACCCTTGACGGAACTATGACCAGACCTCAAAACCAGCATCACCTTGATGTACGAATGGAACGGACTCCTTGAACGACAACCTCCGACGAACTCGAAGCTCACCGAAAAGAGATGCTAAATGAGCTTGAGTTGATAAACTTACTAGCTGTTCTGTTTCATGGGTGGCTATGGAGGGTGGTCATTTGGTGTGATATTTCTGTTACTGACAACGGACAACAACTGGTGGAAGGTTGGGCGCTGGATTTTGGGTCTGTCTGTATGAGTTCCGACGAGTGGGTTTGCGATGTTATGGGTTGTTTTTCGGTGAGTTGGTTGAGTCGTTCACGCGAGGAGGAGGACGAGGGGAGGTTGTTCTGGTTGATGAAGGTTTAGAGTCGTCAGTTGTTGTGTGTTCGACGTGAGGGGTTTGCTGGTTTTCCGGCGAGTTCTATGATGAGGAAGTGGTTGGTGGACGACTGGTTCGCCGGCGATTGCGATAGCGTTGAAAGAATGGAGGAGCTCCGGCGTGTTTGAGTGCTGTGGCTGGATCTCTTCGGTCTTAAGGTTCTAGGGTCGGTTTTGTGTTTTCATGAGGAAGATGAAGGATGAAGAAGATGAAGCTCACAGCAACGGCTGCTTCTCCATTGTCTTAGGTCTTCTAGGTCCTCGTCTGTTAGCTTTAATGGAGAAGATAAACTCGTGGGGAAGGGGGGTCTGTTATTTCGTTCAACAAGAAGCCATGGATGGCTGCTTCAAGAACATGATCAACTAGACGGTAGGGTTAGGGTCGTTTGGAGAAGACGATCCGAGGGGGGCCGGGGGAATCATTCTTGCGCAACTATTTTCAGCTGCTCGTTCAGCCTTTTCTGTTGTTCTTTCTTCTTTTTATTTTTTTTATTTTTTTAAGCACTTATTTATAGGTAGAGTCTAGGTCTAGGTGTATCTTTGTGTATTTTGCCCATTAGTCCCTAGGTCTTTTGTGTTAAGTCTTTAGGGTCCTCTTTATTTGTTTTTGTATTCCAAAGAAGTGTCTAGAAGGGTCCTTAGGCTTAATGGACTAATCCGAATTGGGCCAAGAATTGGGTTCTAAAACTCTTGACATTATGATCCAACACCTTAATATACTCATTTTAAAGTAAAATAAAAATACTACCCCATGCCAAATGCTAACATGATACTATTATATATTTTTTTATTTTTAAAATTATATAAAGATAAAAATAAGTACTATTTTTGTATATTTTTATTTAAATTTATGAAAGATACGTAAGCTAAAAATATATTATTTTCGTAATTTTCCATTTTTATGACGAAAATAAAGTAAAGAAGTTAAAAATAGTTGAAATAGCTATATTAGGCCTAAATTAAATATTTACATGCTAAAATATAAAAAATCTTGGGGAGGGTGAAAATCACATGTCTACAACTGCCCCTCTTTGACCGGAAACGCGAAGCGTTTTCGGACAAAGAATGACTAGACAGGTTTTTGACCCGACCATTATTTGGGAGAGACTAAAGCTCAGAGAAAAGAGGAATGTGACCGAGCCCTGGTATCTGAGCTGCCTACATATCCTTGGCTATAAAGGAATCAGGCCACGTGTAGTTCAGAAGTGAATGAAGTGATGGAGAGTGCCGAGGTGGAGAGCCGAGCGACGTGCTGTTCCGCTGAGGTTCCGGTCCGCGGTCCCGTTATTACATCAAAATCAAAAATGAAAAAGACTAACTAAGCCTATCCGCTACGAGTCACAAGATTCCTATCTATGAGTCTTTTGATGCTTGATCTTGAGTCTTGGTTGGTTCTTCATGCGGACCCAGATCTGAATCTTGATGCTTGTTAGCCGCAGGTGCTGGTTCAATCTTCTTCAGCTTTTCAAACCAAGACGGGACATGCAGAGCTTGTGACCTCAGGCATGTCTTGATCAGCTCACATCTTTCATTAACTTCTGCATTTGGATTCACTTCTTATCTTTCTTTTTGTTTTTTTTCTTTTTATTCTGGATTGTGACTAACTTCTGTTGATCATCTAGGACTGCTGACTCGCATTCTTGACGCGAGCTTCTTTTGTTGCTGGCCCGAATTGCATTCTGAATTGAATTCCCCTTTTTTTCTTCTCAGGTGGGTGCCTGATTGTTGAACTTGATCTGTCTTCTTTTGTTACTTGACACTATTTCCCCTTGCACCTTGAACAATTTTCCTCTAAAACTTGAAATGTCTTCCTTCAAAACTACTTTCCCTTGAAACTCGAGTTGTCTTCCTTCAACACTGCTTTCCCTAGAAACTTGAGTTGTCTTCCCTTGTTCTCCAGGTGGACACCTGATTACAACAAAACAGACAAAACAAAAGAAATTTTTTCTGCCCCAGTTTGCACTAGGAAGATTTGTGAGTTGTTAGCAAAATTGTAAACTACTTGTACTATTGATGCAATGATGAGAGTAAACTAAAGAATAGAAAAGGAAAACTATAAACTAAGCTTGACTAAAGTAAAGACTGACCCTATTCTCCAGGCGGGCCCCCCTTATTTCAGGAAAACTAAACATTGATATTCTTAAGAAAACTAAAAATTGACCTATTTTTTCAAATCCAAACTTCCTTTTTCTCTTTTTTTTAAAATATCCTAGGAGAAAATTTGTCAGACTAGGTTTTCTATCTTAGGAGAAAGATTCATCAAACTAAGACGTTAATCCTAGGAGAAAATTCATCAGACTAGGTTTTCTATCTTTTTTTTTTTGGTTTTTGGTATCTTAGGAGAAAGATTCATTAGACTAAGACGTTTATCCTAGGAGAAAATTCATTAGACTAGGTCTTCTATCTTAGGAGAAAGATTCATTAGACTAAGACGTTTATCCTAGGAGAAAATTTATCAGACTAAGATTTCGATCCTAGGAGAAAGTTCATCAGACTAGGTTTCCTATCTTAGGAGAAAAATTCATCAGACTAAGATTGTGATCCTAGGAGAAAACTCATCAGACTAGGTCCCTTTTGTTATCTTAGGAGAAAGATTCGTCAGACTAAGATTTCTATTTATTATCTTAGGAGAAAAATTCATCCGACTAAGATTTGATCCTAGGAGAAAGATTCATCAGACTAGGTTGTTTATCTTAGGAGAAAAGTTCATCAGACTAAGATTTTTATCCTAGGAGAAAGTTCATCAGAATAAGTCTTCTATCTTAGGAGAAAATTTCATCAGACTAAGATTTTATTGGGAGGAAAATCCATCAGACTAGGACTTTTTATCCTAGGAGGCAAAATGTGACGACCAAATGACAAAATTTTATGCACATGAGCAAGATAGAAAAAGGGAAAAATTTGAGAAACTTCCCTTTGTCGACTCTTCTCTTCTTTTCATTTTCATTTTTCTTTTTGTTGTTTTTTTTCCTTTTTTTTTATTTTTGAATCACTTTCCTTGCACCGCTTCGTTCCTGTTTCATACAAAGAAAAAATTATCAGTTTTGAAAATGGTGGTCGGTTTGTGGCCTTGAGTCTTGGGCAGCTTGGCTTCTGCTCAATCAGCTTGAGTCGGCTTCAAGAGACTTTTGCTCTGCATCAACCCTAATTGTTTCACAACTAGTATCATTTGTACTTGCGGCTCAATCAGCCTTATCTCAACTGGAGATCTTTGCCTAGGTGACCCTTTCCGATATCTTGAATGACTTTCTGCTTTTTGAGCAATTTGTCTGTGAAAGAGAATCACCATTCATCTTTTCTTGCGTCAAATAGGCTGACAAGAGTCTTTTTAGGGGGAACCTTTGTATGAATCCTCAAGGCTTATTGACAGTAACAACCGAGTGTGCTGGCCAAATTTACTTTGTACAACTGAAAAGCTGGTAGCAGATTTTGAAATCTTTTCTTGCTTGTTTTGACAAGGAGCGTCTCGGAGTGAAGGACAAAATGATGCAAAGAAACAATTATTAACAAAACATGCCCCTATCGGAAGGACAGAAGAAAGAGTTTTTCTTTTTCTTTTTTTCACTTTTTTTCACTAACTAGCCTTAATGGTCATGACATGCATTTTGGACTTAGTGGCTGATCTATCAAACTAATTCACTCTTCCCTTTTACTATTCTTATGACCTTTGAAGTCGGGCCTATCCGTGCCAAACCTTTGCATCAACTTCACGACTCACTTTCGACTAATGGTGCCCCGAGGGGTTTTCACCAACAAGTCTCTCTCATTTATTCATCTCTGCTCACCGTCGTCTTATTGTGCCCGTGAGAGTTTTCACTAATAAGACTCTCTCATTTTTCTTTTCTTTTTCTTTCTGTTGCTTTCTTGTGTGGGCAACTTGATAGTGTTCTACGTTATGTGACAACCGTTGCTCATTGCATGCTTCTCTTGGCATTCTTGAAGTCATATTGGGGGTATTTATTTGGAAGGTTTCTGGATAGGGTTGAAAAGAAAGGTCGGCGTGAAGGCTCAAAATAAACTCAGAACGAGGGGTTGTAGACTTACAACTCTTGGAATCGACTCTTTCAAAAATGAAATAAAATCTTTGCCCCAGTTTTAGATGTTGGGGATTTTTGGATTTTTTTTTGAATTCTTATTTGGTTGGACTGAACCGTGAGGCTGCTTACGTATCCTTTTTTTAAAGGAATCGGGTCTAACGTAGTTCAAACATCTGACCTAAACTAGTTTTCATCTTTTTTTTCTGTTTCTCTTTTTTCTTTTTTTCTTTTTTTTTCTTTTTCCTTTTTTTTCTTTTTTTTTTTGCCCCAGCTTCTATTTTTGAGGGCATTGGCCTTTGACAATTCTTTTTTTTCTCTAAACTTTCTAAGAATTGCCCTAGTTTGTACTCTTGGGACATGAATTTTTCTTCTTTTTTTTACTCTAAACTTGATTCCAAAAGAGGGTAGTCAAAGAAAAATAACACAGGCTCAAAAGGGGTAACAAAGGATATAAAGTGTTTGGGTAGCAGAAAAAGGGCCTCCCAACCTCAAGAACGTCAAACATGGTATCTTTTGGCGAGCACAACATTGACGAACATGTCTGTCTTCTTGGTGTGCCGTGGTCACAAGACATTTTTTCCATCCCTTAGTGACAAACTTTCCAACAAACATCAATTGATTAAACATCTTCAAGCCCGATCTTCACAATGATTTGAAGGTGAATTTTACTCGACCTTAATTCCAAAGTATTCCAACTCTTTATTCATCCTCAAAAGTATTTTTTTTAGTTATCAAATTCCAGATTAAATCTGTTCCTAAGATCTGGCCAAAATTTCTGCATGCATGTCATGTCATTAAAACTAGCGGGAAAAGAACTAGGCATGGAATGACACAAAAGGACAAACTATATTTCATTGGGTTTTACAACTAAACAAGCAACCTAAAATACGAGTTGCAACCCTAAAATAACCCGAATAATGAAAATAGCAACAGAACAGACAGACAAGACTCACACAAACAGAATGGAGGGATAGAAGGGTTTGACTCAATAAAACAAATAAAATCTGGATCACAACCCTGAAATAACCCAGATAATAGAAAAAACATCAAAACAAGCTACCAAGATTCCTTCCTAGTGAGGAGAGAATGACTTTTCAATTGCTAAGCTTGGCATTTAGCCACAAATTTGCTCATTAGAATCAGCAGAGCCTTCTCTAATTTCAAAATCATTAACTTCGGTTAGCAAATTTCCGAGAGGATTCTCATATTCCATGTCACCACGCATCATTCTCACAAAGTGTGCATCATCATGTGCAGGTAAAGGATTCTGCGCGATATTCTGGGTGTCACTGTCTTGGATCACAATCAGATTCTCCAGTATCATCCTTTCTATTTCTCTTTTCAAATCCCGATAGCTTTCAACATTGTGCCCCTGGGCATTGGAATGGTATTCACACCTTTTAGAAGGGTCAAAGCTTCTCACACGTGGGTCCACATGATTTGGAGGAATAGGTGCAATCATGTCATAATGCTTTAACTTCTCAAATAAGCTTGCATAGGACTCTCCTATTGGTGTAAAATTATCTTTCAACCTTTGTTCCCCTTTATACCTCTGGCTTGGATGTGGATTATATGGCACCTGAAAATTTTGTGGAGGCTGTTAGAGATTTCGTGATTCTCGTGCTCACTTTCTGGGGTGTTTTGGTAGCTGGACAACATACTGAGGTGAAGCGACAGAGTACTGTGTGTTCTGAGGTGGATAGTAATGCTCAGGGGAGTCATGGGAAACCTGATGAGGCTGCACATACCTTCGAGGTGTTTTCCTGGGACCTCTTCTCGAACCTGTTGTCATCATGATTTCTTCATCCTTCTCATTCGTGCCACTGAAATTATCAGATTCAACCTAGACAACCTGAGTTTCGGCTTTAAGAACCGCTTGACTTATAATTTTTCCTGTCTTAAGACCATTCTCTACCATTTCTCCCATTTTGATTGCTTCCGAGAAGGATTTGCCCACTACAGACATCATGTTTTGAAAATAATCTAGCTCTTGAGTGTGAAGGAAGATAGTGATTAGCTCGTGGTCGTAAATGGGTGGCTTAACTCTAGTTGCTTGCTCTCTCCATTTAATGGCATATTCCCTGAAACTTTCAGTTGGTTTCTTCTTCAGGTTTGAAAGGGAAATGCGGTCTGGGGCAATGTCGATGTTGTATTAGAACTGTTTGACAAAGGCCTGTGCCATGTCATCCCAGACATACCAGTGAGACGTGTCTTGATCCATAAACCATTCGGAGGCTACTCCTGTAAGGCTTTCCCCAAAATAAGCCATCAACAACTCTTCATTTCTTCCCACACCTCTTAGTTGATTGCAATACCTTTTCAGGTGGGCTATGAGATCTCCATGTCCACCATACCTTTCAAATTTGGGAGTCTTGAAACCAGACGACAAGTGGACATCGGGGAACATACATAGATCTTTGAAGGCAACACTCTTTTGACCTACCAACCCTTGCATGTTTTTCAACCGTTGTTCTAAGCTCTTCACTCTTTGGGTAATTTCTTCCTGTACCATCTTCCGGGCAGGCTTCTCAATATTTGCAGAAAGATCAAACGAGTACGAGTGATACTCAGGAGAGTGGTACTGCTCTTGTTGTGTAGCAAATTGTGACTCATGATGAGGTTGTCCTTGACCACTCGCCCATGCTTGACACATTTAGGTTATTTGCGGTTTCAGCATTCTATTTTTCTCAAACACAGTGGACTCTTGTTGAACCCTCTGACCCTGAGTCTCTTGAGCACTTGTAACAGCTTCGATGTCAGTTATCATTTTTCCTTGGATCTTGTGTTTCCAGCTTGCCACAAACCGACCACCTCAACTTTCTTCACAATTCAAAACAAAACATGTTAGAATGGACTCAGACGGTCCTTATTATTATCAATATTTTTTCATTTCTTCATTTTTTTCACTTCTTTTTAATGGTGATCGAACCTGATGTGGGTTGCCTACGTATCATGCGGGAACATGAATTAGATCTTGCGTAGTTCGGGAAGATTAGGAATAAAGTAACTAACTAATTTTTTTTTTGAATTTTGAATTTTCATTTCATTTTTCGAAAGAAAGACTTATAAAGAAGAAACAGAATATTTTTGGATTTTGATTTTTCTTCAGCATTTTTGCAAAGAAAAACTTCTAAAGAAGAAAGTTTTTTTTTGAATTTTTCCTTTTTTTGGGAATTTCGAAAGAAAGATTTCTAAAGAAGAAAGAAAATATTTTTGAATTTTGATTTTTTTTTCAATTTTGAAAGAAGAATGAAAATATTTTTGGATTTTTGGAAGAAATTAAAAGAAAATATTTTTGTATATTTTTTTTAAAAAACAATTAGGGTCTAAAAGAAAGGCTTTCTAAAGAAGCACGTAATGAAAAATATTTTTGGATTTTTTGGAAATTGGGGTCTCAAAAAAAAACTTTTCTAAAGAGGAAGTAAAGGAAAATATTTTTGGATTTTTTTGAAAATTATGAGCCGGAACCGATGAGGTTTGCCTACGTATCTCACATCCGGTGAGAATCAGACCCGCGTAGTTCGCCCAGTTTTGACGCAATAGGAAAACATGACACTTGAAAAGTTTGGCTCATTTTGAAATGACCTTTTTTTTTTCCAGAATTTTGGCAGATTTTCAGAATTTTCTTAATACCTACCTCTCACTTTTTGATTTTCTATTTTTTCCACTTTATTTCTTTTTTGATTTTCTTTCCCTATTCTAGAAGCCGGTCAACATGCAAGCTGAAACAAACAGATACGCAAGTAGCATGTAAGATGCATCAGGATGGTCTTTTAATTTGGGTAAACCTGTCCTAGACGGACTCAACCCCTGTGTTGAGTCCCCAAAGTCAAATGCACGTGATGCAAACAAACGTTCCTACTAGGGATCCGGCATGAGGCTGCGTTATTCTAGGTTTAAAACCTGGGTGTCTTGTTCTAGACCTGGCTAACCTGAACGGACAACTGAGGCCGAAGAAGGGGCAACATACCGGGAGCACTAAAGTCTACCCGACCTTGTTGCTGGCCCAGCCTCGATCTATTTGGTATAATTTCTATAGAAAAACTGGGCCACGCGAACGTGTGCACCATTTTCAAAAGACTCAGAGGGGTGGCGTAAGAAGACATTTAAATACAGTTCAAGTAATATCAAAGCGGTAAATGACAATTAACACATTAAGTCCACAAAATACAGTAATATCAATAATAAAGCCAAATAAAAATTGCATTAATAAGCTCGAATTCTTGAATCCTAAACCGGAAGTTCTGGGTTATTGTCCCCAGCAGAGTCGCCAGAGCTGTCACACCTTCCTTTTGCACACACCCCAGGGTGGGTATAAGGGAGTTTTTCCAACTTAAGTGACAATCGAAACGGGATTATTTATTTGATTCAGAGTCGCCACTTGGGATAATTTATGGTATCCCAAGTCACCGGTTTAAAATCCCGAATCGAGAAAAATTTCGACTTTCCTTTCGAAATCTGCGAACCAGAAATTCTAGATAAGGAATTCTGTTAACCAGGGAGAAGGTGTTAGGCATTTTCGGGTTCCGTGGTTCTAGCATGGTCGCTCAGCAATTTATACTTGGCTTAAATTGTCTAATTACTTATTTTAAGACCTATGTGCATTTACCTTTTTAACCGTTTCTAATCACTTGATTTATTCGTAATTAAAGAATTGAGTTACGCGTACGTATACTCATTTTTTTGGTGCGTTAGAAATCATGTCACGCGAACGTGTCCACAATTAATAACACTTGTTTATTTATTTAAGAAAAATTGATTGAAGTTGCGCGGACGCATTCCTCGAGTCTTTTTAGAGTTAAATTTGTAATTACATTACGCGAACATATATATAATCGCAATACTAATCTAAATCGGGCCTAAAGCAAACTACGAATATTATGGTTCTTTAAAAGCAACATTTATGAGGGCCATGGATGATTTAATTTATTTATGGCACACCTCAAACCCTTTCTATAAGTGCTAGTTCTTAATCTAATCTTACGAGGGCCATGAATTATCCATCAAGCCTGTTAACCAGATTTCTTAGACTGTGCAAGGCAACCACCATATTCACCAAACCCATGATTCTCAACTTCTTTATTAATCAAAGTATACACATAATTTCTCAAAGACAAACCAAGTATTTCAACAGACTTAGTATATGCATTTTTATCATTCACATCAATTCTTGCCAATGTACCATTAACAACACTATGCAAAATATTAGAAGAATTCAAATAGATCAACTTAAGAACAACATCAACAGAACTAAGAGAAGCAGAAATCGACCTCTTAACCATAACAAGACACTTCCCATAAATCAATAAACAAAGGCAAGATTTAACAATCAAAACATAACCGTAACTGGACGTGAACAGCGCGACTGATCATACCCGGAAAATTTATTGACCCTCGACGGAACTACGACCAGACCTCGAAACCAGCATCACCTCGACGTACGACTAGAACGGACTCCTTGAACTACGGCCTCCGACGAACTCGAAGCTCGCCGGAAAGAGATGCTAAACGAGCTTGAGTTGATAAACTTACTAGCTGTTCTGTTTCATGGGTGGCTATGGAGGGTGGTCGTATGGCGTGATGTTTCTGTTACTGGCGACGGACAACAACTGGTGAAGGGTTGGGCGCTGGATTTTGGATCTGTCCGTATGAGTTCCGACGAGTGGGTTCGCGATGTTATGGGTTGTTTTCCGGCGAGCTGGTTGAGTCATTGGCACGAGGGGAGGTTGTTCTGGTTGATGAACGTTTACAGTCGTCAGTTGTTGTGTGCTCGACGTGAGGGGTTTGCTGGTTTTTCGGCGAGTTCTGTGATGAGGGAGTGGTTGGTGGACGACTGGTTCGCCGACGATTGCGATGGAGTTGAAAGAGTGGAGGAGCTCCAGTGTGTTTAAGTGGTGTGGCTGGATCTCTTCGGTCTTAAGGTGCTAGGGTCGGTTTTGTGTTTTCATGAGGAAGATGAAGCTCACGGCAACAGCTGCTTCTCCATTGTCTTAGGTTTTCTAGGTCCTCGTCTGTTAGCTTTAATGGAGAAGATGAACTCGTGGGGAAGGGGGTCTGTTATTTCGTTCAACAAGAAGCCATGGATGGCTGCTTTAAGAAGATGATCAATGAGAGGGTAGGGTTAGGGTCGTTTGGAGAAGACGATCCGAGGGGGGCCGGGGGAATCGTTCTTGCGCAACTATTTTCAACTGCTCGTTTAGCCTTTTCTGTTGTTCTTTATTCTTCTTTTATTTTTTATTTTTTAAGCACTTATTTATTGGTAGAGTCTAGGTCTAGGTGTATCTTTGTGTATTTTGCCCATTAGTCCCTAGGTCTTTTGTGTTAAGTCCTTAGGGTCCTCTTTATTTATTTTTTATTCCAAAGAAGAGTCTAGAAGGGTCCCTAGGCTTAATGGACTAATCCAAATTGGGCCAAGAATTGGGTTGTAAAACTCTTGACATTATGATCCAACGCCTTAATTGACATATTTTAAAGTAAGATAAAAATACTACCCCATGCCAAAGGCTAACATGAAACTATTATATATTTTTTTATTTTTAAAATTATATAAAGATAAAAATAAGTATTATTTTTGTATATTTTATTTAAATTTATGAAAGATACGTAAGCTAAAAATATATTTTTTTCGTAATTTTCCATTTTTATGACGAAAATAAAGTAAAGAAGTTAAAAATAGTTGAAATAGCTATATTAGGCCTAAATTAAATATTTACATGCTAAAATATAAAAAATCTTGGGGAGGGTCAAAAATCACATGTCTACAATGTGCGTGGTCTAAACTTTGAAATTGAAGTTTAGTGCACTGACAGTTAGCCTGATAGCTTTCATGTGATTGAAGCTTTTTGTAAAGACCAAGTTTGAGGAGGTGCTTGCAGCTATTGATAGGCAATCAATGAAACCAGAGGGAAACTCAACGGTATTGGTCTTTTATATAATATAATGCTATAGTATATTGTTCAAAGATGCAATATATGCTTATAGGATACTATTCCATTCTTTACTTTTAGTGCACACAGTATTCTTGTAATATACATAATAATAAAATTGTTAGTTTCTCATTTTTAGCATAAGCAACAAGATAATAATCCTGACTTTCATGAGATGTGTAATGATTATGACCAGTTTGAAAGGGGCCACGTTGGGAATGATCCTGTAGTTATTGGAGATAGCACGCCCAAAGCGCCTTCTAGTATGTAAATCACAGATTTGATTTTTTTTTTGATGTTGTTTTTTGAAAATAGTACTCTTGCTTATACTTTTATATGTTTAGTGTCTGGTTTTGGTGGGGTTGGTCGAGATGGAGGTGCCACTGGTGTCAATATGAAGAACGTCATAGCAAGTCATGGCGTAGTTAATGATGATTTGCGTTCTGGTAAAATGTTGTATATGTAATTTTTTTATTCTTTTTTTATTTATTTAACTCTATGTATTTGTGCATTCACTAACCTTTTTTTAAAAAAAAATTCAGTCCCCTTCATAAATGAGCATGATTTTGGATTGGATTCTAACTTTGAACTGTTTGCATCTGCAATTGATCAAATCACTGCCATTTCACAACAAGCAACATATAAGCAGTCATCTCATGATGTTAAAAAGTCGGGTCCTGCTCTGTTGCCATCAGGAATCCCTGCACAGACACGAGCAGATGTTGTTATTGAGTCTAATACTGCTCCACAGGGTACGATGTTGATGTTACTAATCCTGTAGTTAGTATGTAAATGATAGGTTCTTGATTGTTTTTTTTATTTAAGTAGTAATGCTGATAATGCTTTTATGTGTTCAGCATCTCGGGTTGATGGTGTTGGTCAAGTGGATGTTGGTGGCAGTAATGTGAATTTACCTTCTAGTAATGTCTTCTATATATAACTTTTCATTCTTTATTTCTTAACTTTGTATATTTGTTTATTCACTAGCATTTTCTAATTTAAGCTCCTTGTCGATACGGGGGTGATCTTCACTTGGATTCTGATTTTGAATATACTGATTATCAACTTGATCTAATTGTTTCCATTACACAAGAAGGGAGACGTAATGTAAATCAATATGGAAATGAATTGACAACTCGTGTTGTATATAAGTCTAAATCTGATCAGTCGGTATCAAGAAGTATTGTCCAGACACAAACAGATGTTGAAACTACTCCTGTAGTTTTCACACGAAGAAGGCGCCCTGCAACTGTAAAACAGTCGTCGTATAGGAATGACTGACAATATGGTGTTAGTGCAGTTGGGGGATCCTCGAAGGTTATCAAAGGAAGATTTCCATTTGTAAATGACATTTGCGTGGCTATTGATTATAAGCTTACGACTGCATTCTCAAACTTTGTCGAAGTAAACATGCAATTGGGAGAGTGCGTATTCGTTTCCATGTACTTTTGTTTTCATATTTTCTTAATTTTTGTTGTTATATTTCTTATCCATATCTTCTTTTATACAAAATAGGGAAGTGTATTTACCTGGTGATCGAAATCTAGACCCTTGTTTTGACTTTAAAGTTGAACAGATTGATGATAAGACGTTTTTCCATACTTAAACTATTTTGGCAGGCCGCTATCTAGTTGGTATGTGTATTGTTTTTTTATTTTTGTTGTTGTAGTAGTTCATTCATATTGTTAATGTTAGTCATGTTTTCTTTCTCTCTTTTTTGCATCACTTGAATATTATATTCTACTATCTTAGGAAGAAGGCGAAATATGGAATTAATATGCCAATTAAAGTCACAACTACAGATACTCTTTTTAATAATATCATTCAAAGGGTTTTCATAGAATTTGTAAAAGGTGGGAAACAAGATCATTTGATTGATAGATCAGACGATATCATGAAGTACATGAAAGGATTTAGGATGTATTTCAACATTGCATGGCTGTGACGACCCGGCCGGTCGTCTTAAGAATTAATGCCCCGATCCCCTATTAACTGCTTTCCCCAAGTTTATTTCTGCTAATGTGATTTGTCGGGATACTCGGTTTTGAGTTTTAAGGAGTTTTGGGACACTTAGTCCCTAAATGAGAGCTTAAGTGTTAGAAAGTTGACCGAAGTCGGAACAGTGGGGAGACAGCCTCGGAATGGAAATCCTACGGTTTCGTTAACTCCGTTAGGTAAATTTGGGGCTGGGAACGTAGTCGGAATGTGTTTTGGAGGTCCGTAGCTAATATACGCTTGAAATGCGAAGTTTGAATTTTTGAAGTTTCCGGTCCGATAGTGAGATTTTTATCTGAGGGTCAGAATGGAATTCCAGAAGTTGTAGTAGCTCCGTCATGTCATTTGGGATGTATGTGCAAAATTTCAGGTCATTCGGACGAGATTTGATACAGTTTTTGATCGAAAACATAATTTAAGAGTTCTTAGGCTTGAATCCTATGTGAAATTGGTGATTTGATGTTGTTATAAGCATTCCGAAGTGTTGATCAAATTTGAACGATGGCATGGGATGTGTTGGTATAATTGGTTTGAAGTTCCGGGAGTTCCGGGTAGGTTCCGGGATGTTTTAGTGCAAAAAATCATAGTTGTAGCAGGTCTACAGGGGTTGCAGGCCCCAAAACTCACTCACGCGGTCCGCACAAAAATTAGTGCGCCCGTGTTGAGTGCTGTGAGGACCGCACAAAAGTGGGCGCAAGCGCGGTAGGTGCCGCGCGGACCGAACAAAGTGGGGCGCGGCCGCGGTGAAGGGCCCTCCCGATGGTCTTACTTTAGAAGCTCATATCTTCTGATATACAAGGAATTTAGAGGTGATTCAAAACGAACATTGTAGCCCTTCGTGTCTAGTTTCCAGAAAGGTAAAGATATCACAATTTGGACATCTGTAGCAAAAGTTATGGCCAAAATACTAAAGCCTGTCACTACAGAGCGAGGCCTGTGCGGCCGCACGTTGCCTTTGCGCGGACTGCACTGGCTTGCGCGGACCGCGTGAGTTTTGGTGCGGCCCACAGTAGCTGGAAACCTGAGGGGTACCTATAAATACGAGGTTTTGAGTTTTATTTAATATTTTGACCTAGAGAGCTCGGATATTGGCGATTTTTAGAAGGTTTTTCAAGAAATTCATCGGGGTAAGTGATTTTAACTCAGATTTGGCTATAATACATTAATCTAACACTGAATTCATCATTTAATTCGTGATTTAAGAGGGAATTTGGGAAGAAAATTGTGAAACCTTTCAAAAATGTAAAATGATGATTTAAAGGACCAAATAGTGTTAGAATTGTATAATTTTTGTATGGTTAGACTCGTGAGAGTGCGAGGTTCTGGGAATATAAATTTTTACCGATTCCGAGACGTGGGCCCAAGGGGCATTTTGGTCATTTCCCATAATTTCGCGTATTAGCTTTGAATTAAAACATAGGATCATTTGTTTGAGATAATATTTATGATATGCAATTGAATTGATTAGATTTGGGCCATTTGGAGTTGGATACTAGTGGCAAAAGCGTGGTTTCTAGTTGATTTTGAGCTGGTTCGAGGTAAGTGGCTTGTCTAAACTTGTGCGGGGGACCTTTACCCTTAGGATGTGCTATATTTGATAATTGAAATGCCCTATACATGAGGTGACGAGCACGTACTTGAGCTAATTGTTGAAAATCTGGTTTTTCCTTAAGTATTTCAATTGAGTTCTTTTCTTGTTTTATTCTACTTGTGAATTTAGCATGTTGCTAGTCTAGAAAGGCATGTTTAGTTGACTTAATTGCCTATTTATTTAAATTGCCTAAATTGCATTATGTGAAGCATGTTAGGCTAGAAGTAAATGTTTACTTGGTACGAAATTAGCGTTTAATTTAATATTCTTGTGTTGCTGCTCTGTGTTTTAAATTGGGACTACGGGTTAGATTCCTGAGAGATTCCCCATGCACATTTACTTTGGGACTACGGGTTAGATTCCCGGGAGATTCCCCATGCATATTTACTTTGGGACTACGGGTTAGATTCCCGGGAGATTCCCCTACACATTTACTTTGGGACTACGGGTTAGATTTGCGGGAGATTCCCCCTGCACATTTACTTTGGGACTACGGGTTAGATTCTCGGGAGATTCCCCGTGCATATATTGAGGATACCGAGATATCTTCGGGATACCAAGAGATCCATAGTACGTATTGAGGATACCAAGAGATCCCTGGCTTATATTGAGGATACCGAGAGATCCTCGGGATACCAAGAGATCCCTAGTACATGTCGAGGATACTAAGAGATCCTCGGGATACTTAGAGATCCCCGGTTACTTTCCTTATGGTTTGCTTTCATCATTGTTTCCGTTATTGTACTCTTATTATCCTGCATAGATTCTTACTGTAGGTTCTCAATTGCACTGCTTATCTTATCCTGCCATCTTTATATTTTATATAACCTCAGTAGGGCCCTGACCTTCCTCGTCACTACCCAACCGTGGTTAGGCTTGGCACTTACTGAGTACCGTTGTGGTGTACTCACCCCTCTTCTGCGCATTTGTTTTCATGTGCAGATCCAGGTACCTCTACTCAGGAGCACTATCAGTGAGGCAGGAGAACTACGGAGACTTCGAGGTAGATCTGTTGCGTCCGCAGACCGACGAGTCTCCCTCTTTATTCTATCTTTAGTACTTAGTTCTCTTTCCTTCCGTTTGTTAGATATTCTGGAGTTTGGAGCCTCACTATACATTTCTGTAGCCTGTGTTTTCCCGTGAGTTTTCGGGTTTTGGGATTGCATTAGTCTTGAGATATTGAGTCGTATATGCCGAGCGGCATTCAGTACAATTTCCTTTTTAGATAATTAAATATGGTATTCTATTTTTCTGAAATTATTATGTTTCTGCAAGTGTTAGGCTTACATGATCACGGAGACTAGGTGCCGTCATGACATATTCACAGTTGGTGAACTAGGATCGTGACAAGTTGGTATCAGCGCTCTAGGTTCATAGGAGTCACGGAACACAGGCCGGTTTATTAGAGTCTCGCTGATCGGTACGGAGACGTCTGTACTTATCTACGAGAGGCTATGTAACTGTTTAGGAAAATTCTTCACTTCATTGATCTCCTTGTCGTGCGATATGTTTGACAACAATTCTAAACTTCTGTCTTCTATTCTCTCACAGATCGTGTGGACACGTGCTACTCGGGACGATCAGGCACCCGCACCCCCTCCTGCAGCCGTTAGAGGCAGGGGTCGGGTTAGAGGCCGTGGACGCGCACGGGGTGTAGCCAGAGCACCTACACGAGCTGCCGCTGAGGTACCGCCAGCAGATCCAGCCGGAGTTCAGGCACCCGACACGCCTACAACCACTACTACTCCAGCCCTTCAGGAGATATTGGCACAGTTTATGAGTATGTACACCACGTTGGCTCAGGCAAGGTTGTTTCCCCTTGTTGCAGCCACATCCCAAGCCGGGGGAGGGGCACAGAATCCCACCGCCCGCACTCTTGAGCAGCGAGTGCAGGTTGAGAAGGTCCCAGAGATCATTCCTGTACAGACAACAATACCAGTTTAGCCCAAGGATGGGGCAGCTGCTTCTGAGGATGAGCAACGGAGACTCGAGAGGTTCAAGAAGTATGATCCTCCGGTTTTCAGTGGACTAGCGACAGATGATGCCTTGGGATTTCTGGAGGATTGCCGCCGTATTCTTCGCACTATGGGTATTACTGGATCGAGCGGGGTTTCCTTCACTACTTTCCAACTTCGGGGAGCCGCCTATGAGTGGTGGCGTACCTATGGGTTAGACAGTCCATACGAGGCTGCTTCACTGACTTGGACCCAGTTCTCAGATATGTTCTTGAGAAAGTTCATTCCTCAGAGCCTCAGGGACGCATAGCGTGCAGAGTTTGAGCATTTGCACCAGGGATCTATGACTGTTTCAGAGTATGCTATCTGTTACACCAGATTGGCTAGGCATGCACCAGCCTTGGTTGTTATTGTCTGCGAGAGGGTTCGCCGGTTTATTGAGGGGCTTATTCCTCCCATCAGATCTAGCATGTCTTGTGAGTTGGAGATGGACATTTCTTATCAGCAGGTGGTGAGCATTGCTAGGAGGATTGAGGGTATGCATGCTAGGGAGAGAGAGGAGAGGGAGAGGGAGGCGGTCTCATGAGTCGGGCCACTATTCTGGTGCCCGTACCTCAGCTGCAGGTCATCATGGTAGGGGCTATATGAGTTGCCCCATTCATTCAACTCTTCCAGCAGCCAACAATGCTCTAACTCCTCCCAGATCTCAGGAGCCATATTATGCACCTCCGGTTTCTAGCACGCCTCCTGCGCGGGGTGCTTTCAGAGGTCAGTCTAGCAGACCTGGCCCTAGCCAGTCACAGCCACCACGTCCTCCTAGAGCTTGTTTCGAGTGTGGTGACACACGCCACTTGGTGAGGGAGTGCCCTAGACTTGGGAGGGGTGCACCTCCACAGACTTCTCAGCCACAGCGTGCCCCGCGAAGTTCTCAGGCTATGGTTACAGCTCCAGTTGCTACCCCACCTACTCAACCAGCTAGAGGTGGAGGTTGGGGAGGTAGAGGTCACCCTAGAGGGGGAGGCCAGGCCAGATATTATGCCATTCATGCTCGTACCGAGGTCATTGCCTCTGATTCCGTCAACATAGGTATTATACTGGTTTGTCATAGAGATGCATCGGTTCTATTCGATCCAGGCTCTACTTATTATTATGTGTCTTCTTATTTTGCTCCGTATTTGGGTGTAGCCCAAGATTCGTTGAGTTCTCCTGTTTATGTTTTTACTCCTGTGGGAGATTTTCTTGTTGTGGACCGCGTTTATCGATCGTGTTTGGTTACTATTCGTGGTTTTGAGACCAGAGCAGATCTATTGTTACTCAACATGGTTGATTTTGATATTATTCTGGGCATGGACTGGTTGTCGCCCTATTATGCTGTTCTTGATTGTCATGCCAAGACCGTGACGCTGGCTATGCCAGGTATTCCGCGTGTTGAGTGGAGTGGTACTTTAGATCACACTCCCAGTAGAGTTATCTCTTTTCTTAAAGCTCAGCGTATGGTTGGAAAGGGGTGTGCCGCGTATTTAGCTTATGTGAGAGACGCCAGTATTGATACTCCTTCAGTTGATTCAGTTCTAGTAGTACGGGATTTTCTTGATGTGTTTCCAGCTGATCTTCCAGGCATGCCGCCTGATAGAGATATTGATTTTGGCATTGATCTGTTGCCGGGCACTCAGCCCATTTCTATTCCCCCATATCGTATGGCTCCGGCTCCTCCTGAGTTGAAGGAGTTGAAGGATCAGTTACAAGAATTGCTTGATAAGG
The DNA here is from genome assembly GCF_000715075.1 of Nicotiana tabacum. NCBI lineage: Eukaryota > Viridiplantae > Streptophyta > Magnoliopsida > Solanales > Solanaceae > Nicotiana > Nicotiana tabacum. The sequence continues at coordinate 20,368,950 of NC_134089.1, read as the reverse complement.
GTTTTATTCGGCCCAGTGTATCGCCTTGGGATGCTCCTGTCTTGTTTGTGAAAAAAAAGTAAGGTTCTATGCGTATGTGTATTGATTATCGCCAATTGAACAAAGTTACAGTTAAGAACCGTTATCATTTGCCTCGTATTGATGATCTGTTTGACCAGCTTCAGGGAGCACGGGTGTTTTCTAAGATTGATTTGCACTCAGGTTACCATCAGTTGAAGATTCGGGAACCAGATATCCCGAAGACTGCTTTCAGGACTCGGTATAACCATTACGAGTTCCTTGTTATGTCATTTGGGCTGACCAACGCCCCAACAGCCTTTATGCATTTGATGCACAGTGTGTTCCGGTCATATCTTGACTCGTTTGTCATTGTCTTTATTGATGATATTCTGGTGTATTCCCGGAGTCGGAAAGATCATGAGCAGCACCTGGGAACTGTGCTTCAGACTCTGAGAGAGAAAAAGTTATATGCTAAGTTCTCGAAATGTGAGTTTTGGTTGGATTTAGTGGCACTCTTAGACCACGTGATATCAAGTGAAGGTATTCAGGTGGATCCGAAGAAGATAGAGGCCGTGTAGAGTTGGCCCAGACCATCCTCAGCTACCGAGATCCGCAGTTTCCTTGGTTTGGCTGGCTACTACCGTCGTTTTGTGGAGGGGTTTTCATCGATTGCAGCCCCTATGACCAGGTTGACCTAGAAGGGTGCTCCATTTTAGTGGACGGAGGAGTGTGAGGCGAGCTTTCAGAAGCTTAAGACAGCCTTGACCACAGCCCCAATTTTGATAGTACCTACAGGTTCGGGGTCTTATACAGTCTATTGTGATGCCTCGAGGGTTGGCCTCGGAGCGGTGTTGATGCAGGATGGTAGGGTGATTGCCTACGTATCCAGACAGTTGAAGATACATGAGAAAAACTACCCTATTCACGACCTTGAGTTAGCTTCCATTGTTCACGCGCTGAAGATTTGGCGCCATTACTTATACGGTGTGCCTTGTGAGATTTATACTGACCATCGGAGCTTGCAGCACTTGTTCAAGCAAAAGGTTCTAAATTTGCACCAGAGGAGGTGGTTAGAGTTGCTGAAGGACTATGACATCACTATCTTGTATCACCCGGGCAAGGCCAATGTGGTGGCCGATGCTTTGAGTCGACGGGCGGAGAGCTTGGGGAGTTTGGCATACCTACCAGCATCAGAGAAGCCTATGGCAATGGATGTTCAGGCCTTAGCCAGCCAGTTTGTGAGATTGGACCTTTCGAAGCCCAGTAGAGTCCTAGCTTGTGTGGTTTCTCGGTCTTCCTTGTTTGACCGTATCAGGGAGCGGCAGTATGATGACCCTCATTTGCTTGTCCTCAAGGACAAGGTTCAGCACGGTGATGCCAGAGATGTGACTATTGGTGATGATGGGGTATTGAGGATGCAGGGTCGGGTCTGTGTACCCAATGTTGATGGTATTCGGGAGTTGATATTGGAGGAGGCTCATAGTTTGCGGTATTCTATTCATCCAAGTGTCGTGAAGATGTATCAGGATTTGAGGCAGCACTATTGGTGGAGGCGGATGAAAAAGGATATAGTTGGATTTGTAGCTCGGTTCCTCAATTGTCAGCAGGTGAAGTGTGAGCACCAGACACCAGGTGGGTTACTTCAACAGATAGATATTCCGGAGTGGAAGTGGGAGCGGATCACCATGGACTTTGTAGTTGGGCTCCCACGGACTTTGAGAAAGTTCGATGCTATTTGGGTGATTGTGGATCGGCTGACCAAGTCCGCTCACTTTATTCCTGTGTGTACTACTTATTCCTCAGAGCGGTTGGCGGAGATCTATATCCGGGAGATTGTTCGTCTGCATGGTATCCCGGTTTCCATCATTTCAGATAGAGGTACTCAGTTCACATCACGGTTCTAGAGGGCCGTTCAGCATGAGTTAGGTACTCGGGTAGAGTTGAGTACAACATTTCACCCTCAGACGGACGAACAGTCCGAGCGCACTATTCAGATTCTTGGGGATATGCTCCGCGTGTGTGTGATTGAGTTTGGAGGGTCTTGGGATCAGTTCTTGCCATTGGCGGAGTTTGCTTACAATAACAGCTATCAGTCCAGTATTCAGATGGCACCGTACGAGGCTTTATATGGGAGACGGTGTAGATCTCCGGTGGGTTGGTTTGAGCCGGGCGAGGCTAGATTATTGGGCACGGACTTAGTTCAGGGTGCCTTGGAAAAGGTTAAGGTGATTCAAGATAGACTCCGTATAGCCCAGTCCAGACAGAAGAGTTACGTGGACCGGAAAGTTCGTGATGTTTCCTATATGGTTGGTGAGCGGGTTCTGCTTCGGGTTTCGCCTATGAAGGGCGTCATGAGATTTGGGAAGAAAGGAAAGTTGAGTCCAAGGTTTAATGGCCCTTTTGAGATATTGAAGCGAGTTGGGGAGGTTGTTTATGAGCTTGCCTTACCTCCCAGCTTGGCAGGAGTGCATCCAGTATTTCATGTTTCGATGCACCGGAGGTATCACGGTGACCCGTCGCACGTGCTGGATTTCAGTTCAGTCCGGCTGGACAAGGATCTATCCTATGTTGAGAAGACAGTGACAATATTGGACAGGCAAGTTAGAAAGTTGAGTTCAAAGAACATTTCTTCGGTAAAGGTTTAGTGGCGGGGCCAGCCGGTCGAGGAGGCGACCTGGGAGACCGAGCAGGATATGTGCAGTCATTACCCTCATCTTTTCACTACTTCAGGTATGTCTCTATGCTCGTTCGAGGACGAACGAATGTTTAAGTGTAGGAGGATGTGACGACCCGACCGGTCGTCTTAAGAATTAATGCCCCGATCCCCTATTAACTGCTTTCCCCAAGTTTATTTCTGCTAATGTGATTTGCCGGGATACTCGGTTTTGAGTTTTGAGGAGTTTTGGGATACTTAGTCCCTAAATGAGAGCTTAAGTGTTAGAAAGTTGACCGAAGTCGGAACAGTGGGGAGACAGCCTCGGAATGGAAATCCGACGGTTCCGTTAGCTCCGTTAGGTGAATTTGGGGCTGGGAGCGTGTTCGGAATATGTTTTGGAGGTCCGTAGCTAATTTACGCTTGAAATGCCGAAGTTTGAATTTTTGAAGTTTCCGGTCCGATAGTGAGATTTTGATCCGAGGGTCGGAATGGAAGTCCGGAAGTTTCAGTAGCTCCGTCATGTTATTTGGGATGTGTGTGCAAAATTTCATGTCATTCGGACGAGATTTGATACAGTTTTTGATCGAAAACATAATTTAAGAGTTCTTGGAGAAGGATTGAATCCTATGTGAAATTGGTGATTTGATATTGTTATAAGCATTCCGAAGTGTTGATCAACTTTGAACGATGTCATGGGATGTGTTGGTATAATTGGTTTGAAGTTCCGGGTAGGTTCCGGGATGTTTTAGTGCAAAAAATCATAGCTGTAGCAGGTCTACAGGGGTTGCAGGCCCCAGAACTCACTCACGCGGTCCGCACAAAAATTAGTGCGCCCGCGTTGAGTGCTGTGCGGACCGCACAAAAGCGGCCGCGGCCGCGGTAGGCGTCGCGCGGACAGAAACAAAGTGGGGCGCGGCCGCGGTGAAGGGCCCTCCTATTGGTCCTACTTCGAAAGCTTATAGCTTTTGATGTACAAGGAATTTTGAGGTGATTCAAAAACGGAAGTTGTAGCCCTTCGTGTCTAATTTCCAGAAAGGTAAAGATAGCGCAATTTGGAAATCAGTATCAAAAGTTATGGCCAAAATACTAAAGCCTGTCACTGCAGAGGGAGGCCTGTGCGGCCGCACGTTGCCTTTGCGCGGACCGCACTGGCTTGCGCGGATTGCATGAGTTTTGGTGCGGTACGCAGTAGCTGGAAACCTGAGGGGTACCTATAAAAATGAGGTTTTGGGTTTTATTTAATATTTTGACCTTAAGAGCTCGGATTTTCGCGATTTTTCGAAGGGTTTTCAAGAAATTAATCGGGGTAAGTGATTTTAACTCAGATTTGGCTAGAATACATGAATCTAATACTGAATTCATCATTTAATTCGTGATTTGAGAGGGAATTTGGGAAGAAAATTGTGAAACCTTTCAAAAATGTAAAATGATGATTTAAAGGACCAAATAGTGTCGGAATTGTATAATTTTCGTATGGTTAGACTCGTGAGAGTGCGAGGTTTCTGGGAATATAAATTTTTACCGATTTCGAGACGTGGGACCGAGGGGAGTTTTGGTCATTTTCCATAATTTCGCGTATTAGCTTTGAATTAAAACATAGGATCATTTGTTTGAGATGATATTTACGATATGCAATTGAATTGATTAGATTTGGGCCATTTGGAGTCGGATACTCGTGGCAAAATGGTGGTTTCTAGTTGATTTTGAACCGATTCGAGGTAAGTGACTTGTCTAACCTTGTGTGGGGGACCTTTCCCCTTAGGATGTGCTATATTTGATAATTGAAATGCCCTGTACGTGAGGTGACGAACGCGTACTTGAGCTAATTGTTGAAAATCCGGTTTTTCCTTAAGTATTTCAATTGAGTTCTTTTCTTGTTTTATTCTACTTGTGAATTTAGCATATTGCTAGTCTAGAAAGGCATGTTTAGTTGACTTAATTGCCTATTTGCTTAAATTGCCTAAATTGCATTACGTGAAGCATGTTAGGCTAAAAGTAAATGTTTACTTGGTACGAAATTAGCATTTAATTTAACATTCTTATGTTGCTGCTCTGTGTTTTAAATTGGGACTATGGGTTAGATTCCCGGGAGATTCCCCCTGCACATTTACTTTGGGACTACGGGTTAGATTCCCGGGAGATTTCCCCCGCACATTTACTTTGGGACTACATGTTAGATTCCCAGGAGATTCCCCCTACACATTTACTTTGGGACTACGGGTTAGATTCCTGGGAGATCCCCCGTACATATATTGAGGATACCGAGAGATCCCTAGTACGTATTGAGGATACCAAGAGATCCTCGAAATACCAAGAGATCCCTGGCTTATATTGAGGATACCAAGAGATCCTCGGGATACCAAGAGATCCCTAGTACATGTTGAGGATACTAAGAGATCCTCGGGATACTTAGAGATCCCCGGTTACTTTCCTTATGGTTTGCTTTCATCATTGTTTCCGTTATTGTACTCTTATTATCCTGCATAGATTCTTACTGTAGGTTCTCAATTGCACTGCTTATCTTATCCTGCCATCTTTATATTTTATATAACCTCAGTAGGGCCCTGACCTTCCTCATCACTACCCAACCGAGGTTAGGCTTGGCACTTACTGAGTACCGTTGTGGTGTACTCACGCCTCTTCTGCGCATGTTTTCATCATGTGCAGATCCAGGTAACTCTACTCAGGCGCACTATCAGTGAGGCAGGAGGACTACGGAGACTTCGAGGTAGATCTGTTGCGTTCGCAGACCGACGATTCTCCATCTTTATTCTAGCTTTAGTACTTAGTTCTCTTTCCTTCCGTTTGTTAGATATTCTGGAGTTTGGAGCCTCTCTATACATTTCTGTAGCCTGTGTTTTCCCGTGAGTTTTCGGGTTTTGGGATTTCTTTAGTCTTGAGATATTGAGTCGTATATGCCGAGCGGCATTCAGTACAATTTTCTTTTTAGATAATTAAATATGGTATTCTATTTTTTCGCAATTATTATGTTTCCGCAAGTGTTGGGGTTACCTGGTCATGGAGACTAGGTGCCGTCATAACATGTTCACGGTTGGTGAACTAGGGCCGTGACAATGGCACCAGGTTGATCATGTCCTTTTTCCAATTAATTTGGCAGAAAAGTGGCATTGGATATTAGAGTGTGTATCATTCCGCAAGAGATGTTTTTATGTATATGACTCGCTACGTAGTCGAAACCACAAAAAAGCTATTCAAAAGGTGGCAGAGGCATATGCTTTGTTGCTCCACCTATTTCTAGTTAGCATTGAATTTTATAACCAAAGAAGTGACATTGTAGTACAAAATGGACTGCACATGGGAAAGGAGTTGACTGATCATTTTGAGATTGAACTGATTACAAATCTGCCAATACAGCAAAATTCGTAAGAATAATTACTTTTTTTACTTTGTTTTCCTCATTCATATTAACATTTTCACTTCTAATTGATTTTATATTCTATTCATTTATTTTATTTCAGAGATTGTGGAGTATATGTTGCATGCTTTGGTGAGTATATTATTGAAGATCTTCCAATCCTTGTTGCCAATTTTGATGTGGATGGTCTTCGAGCTAGGTTTGGTATAATGTTGTGGCACTAGGGGAGGAACAAGCAGTTGCATGGCGAATCAAGTGAATCTGAGGCTCCAGTAGCACCTAAAAAGACTCGTGGAAAGAAACGCAAGAAGTAGTATAGGTCTCTTTTTGGTTTTAGTTAATCGTATCATGAAAACTTTGCAGGATTTTAATAGTTTTTGGTGAAGTATGGTATTATTAGTAGTAAATGACCTTCTGCTGATTCAAGACTGTAGGAAACTTGTGCCTTTATAAAATATTTCCAGCTGCTAATGTTTCTTTTGTCATATTTAATTATTCTGGTTCAGAATATGTGGTATAGGAGTGCATTTCGTAGACAGAATTTTATTAGCACTTGAAGTCAAGTCATTAGAATAGAACATGGCAGTTACAGCAGCACTATTAGTTCCTACTACTACTGCCATTTGTAGTAGGATGAGCATTGTTAGTTCGCTGTAATACACCAGCAGAAGTTATTTTTGGAGGTGTATTTTTAAGGGAGTTACGATGTTCAAAAAGAGGAACTATGTTTTTATTTTGTTGAAGAACAGGGCGAGCATTGATTTGAATGAAAAAAATATATTTTTAGAACGTGAACTGGTTTTGAAATTATATTGAGAGTAGTTGTTAGTTGTAGTTGAATCTAAGAAAATCTGTGCATAATTTGCATTGCTGCACCAGTTGTATTCTGCAAAGATTTTGGTTCAGGTATATTAGTGCAGTAGAACTATATACCAATCAGGTATACTGATATATCATTTGGGTATCACGTTGTATTTGAGTACCTTTTTTCCTGCAGCAACTAGATGTAAATACTGACATAAGTTGCAAAGTATGTGCATTTTGGGTATCACATTATATTGGTGCTCTATTTGTATTTCTGTGCATATTTTATTTTAGCCATATTAGTGCAATACCACTATATATCAGTGAGGTATACAAATATACCATTTGGGTATCACCTTGTATTTATGTACCTGATGATGTACAATAACTGCATGTAAATGACTTCCAATTTGTTATACTTCAATACAGACATGAGCTGCAAAGCGTTCCCATTTTGTTAACGATGTATGTACAAATGTTGCATTTGCAGCACCACTTCTATTTCTGCACATATTTTGATACCAATAAGATATACATATATACCATTTGGGTATCACATTTATATTTTAGCATCTTTTTTCCTGCAGCAACTAAATGTAAATGCATCCCACTTTTATATACTAAAATAGAAAATAAACAGATTCTTATTGAAAACACAAGTAGCCATATAAATTTGTTGCCAAAAAGTAAGTTGGCAAAGAATCATCAAACCAAATATATGTCTAGTGCAAGAAATGCATTTTATTTCTTTGCAATTCAAATGCTATGATTCTATGATATATGAGTTCTATAAAAATATTGAAGCATTATATCAATATCTCTTTGGAATATTTCAGCATGTTCTCTGGTTGTGTCTTTTTCTCCCGCATAGTGCACATGTACTATATTTCCTTCCCAGCCTCCTATGCCTCTTTTTTTTTAGGTCTTCCTAGTTTGATTTTTCCTTTTGGACATGTTCTGGAATTTGCCACGTTGTTTCATCAGGCAAAGGATTTACTGGTATCTCATATGTTTTCAGCAAGTAGTCTATGCTGTAGTAATCCGAGCAATACTTGTATGAATCTATATGGAATTTTTGTATAACTGCCATTGCATGTGGACATGGAATATCGCCGAGCTGAAACCTCCCACAAGTGAAGTTTTTTTCATGTAGGCGCACTACATTTCTTGTTTGGCCATCAATTACTAAATGTAAGAATTCCGTTGATGGAAACACCTAATATAATTTTAATTAAGAAAAGTCATTAGCTATATGAAGTAATAGTATTTTTTAAATAACAATATTCAGTTGTTTAGTGAAATCACTAAGGTAAAAAAGTAAAAATACAGTACATGCAGTATTTTTATGATTTTGAAAATGCATACCGTCATCGTCTGTGATAAGATAGTATTATCTGCCAATATTTTTTCATACTTTGCACCAATCTTCATAAATGATTCTACTGCATCCTTCCGATTGGTGTGATTTTTTTTTTGAATTAATGTTGTCATAAAGTCAAGCAAATTCACAACCGGAAGGTCTCTTGCGTGCTTGTTTGCTCCATTTACAGATTCCGCAATATTCGATGTCATAGTCATGATTTTATTTGCCTTGGAATGCGCCCGGGACCATTTATCATACCCAATATCCGTCAGGTATGTTTTCACTCTACTATCAATAGCTTCTAACTCTGCCATATGCCTGTTGAATTCTTCAAGAGTGTATGCTCTTGCTAACGCAAAGTATACTTCTTTGATTTGTTTTTGGTTCTTCCTGATGTTTGTCTTTATGTTGTTCCGCAGATGGAACATACATGCGCAATGAAGGACTTCTGGATAGACAATTGAAGTTGCTCTCCATATACCATCATGCATGTTTGATACAATGCACATTCCCTCTCTTTGTCCATAGGTTTCTCTGAACTGCACGAAGAACCACTCCCACAATGCATCATTTCCGAATCAACAATTGCATATGTGAGGGGTAGAATTTGTCATGTAAACCCAAAGAAAAAAATATCAATTACAACACACTATATTAATTTAGCATTTCATATAGTAGTATAGTCATAGGTAGGTACAGGTGTGTAGCAAAACAACTATATACTTTGTTGGTATACTTGTATATCATACTAGTATCATATAATATTTGAAAATCTTTTTTGTTTCTTTAACTGAATGTAATTGGATTGTACACACAATATTGATTTAGTATTTCATATAGTATTATAGTCATAGGTAGATGCAGGTATGTAGTAAAATAATTATATACTTTGTTGGTATACTTGTATACCATGCTAGGTATCATATAATATTTGAAAATCTTTTTTGTTTCTTTAACTGAATGTAATTGGATTGTATTCTTACCCTCTGTGTCTTGCATGGAAGCCGTGGGTATGGTCCCTCTATATGTTGACTTTAAAAAACTTCTATCAACTACAACTGTTGGTCTACAATAGATCCATCCTCTAATCAATGCATATATAGCTATGAATGCATACAAAAAGCTACCATCTCCTTCAGTGTGTAGTCGTGTCACTGATCCTGGGTTAGTGTACTCTAACATATAAAGATATGTTGGCATTTTCTTGTATGACTCACTTGGTGTTCCTCTCAACAATTGCATTGCTTTTTCTTTTGATCTCCATGCTTGCATGTGGCTTAAGTCCATACCATATGCTTTTTGGATGTCTCTCTGGATATCTGTTGGTGTATATATGGTTTTTGGGTCAACAAGTTTATCTTTACCACAACTGCAACAAAAGCTGAGACAGCTTACTTTTCTGAATAAAATTTTTAACAGTTAAACAACTGTGGACATAATTGAAATCCGTCACTTTGAAAAGATTTGATGCTCGCAGGCTTGATGCTTTAAGTCTCCAAGTGCATCTTTCATCCACGCATTCAAGGTTATACCTGTTTATAATACAAATACAGTTATGTATCATGTTTTATTGATAAAAACACACACATAAAAATCCGTACAATTATATACTCACATAGTATACTCATATAGCATACATATATACTGTGTCAATATCATATTTTGCTGATAAAAAACATAGACAAAGCAGCACAATTCTATACTCACATAGTATACTGATTTAGCATACATATATATACTATATTGGTATTGTGTTTTACTGATAATAACAAAGACAAACCAGTACAGTTATATATCGCATAATATACTGATATAGCATATTTATATACTATACCAGTATCACTGATAAAAAACACAGACAAACCAATACAATTCCATACTCGCATAGTATACTGATTTAGCATACTTATATACTATATAGGTATCACATAGTTTTTTACTTGAAAACATGCAGACGGACCTTCTTGGGCATGATTTATGAACCCGATATTGACATTTTTCTCTAACAGCATACTGTTTCATAACGAGAGCCAGCAGGTTCTTGTCTTCATAAATTTGTCCTTTTTCAACATTTTTGATGAAATTGATCAGTTATGATGTTTGCATCATCAAGTTCTAAATTGATGTCATCTCCTTCTTGCACATCAAACATACTAATCATATCAGTGCTTTCAAATTATGCAATTTCTGATGAAATTGGAGCAACATCGAAACTGGAGGTGCTTGTAGCTATAGTATTTTTAGCAAACGACACATATAGGGGAAGTGTTGTCATCCCTGCACTTGATTTTTCAATTTCATGTAAACACTAATACTCAAATCGCTGCAAATTGTAATTGGTGGATATCCTTGAGCAATAGCATACTGAATAATTATTGTGTTACTGTCATTTTGCAATTGCTTTGCAATTTCTCTAAGAAGTTGTTCAAATTTCCAATAGGTCTTTATTAGAATTGCATCAACATAAAAATTTAAGAAATTATTGTTATCATCCCATTCTCCACTATACTGCAACAGAATTGGTATATTTTCCATGATTCTAAAGTTATAATCACTTTTATGTCCAAAATTGAATCTCAACAATGCAAATTTCAACGGTGTTGATGTCAAATATTGAATTTCAACAACATATTTTTCGAAATCAAACCTCTAGATCTCCAGATCTCCAAAGCGAGATTAGAATTTTCAGCTAAAAATACAGAAGTTTGAGCGCTAAACTTCTGTAATACTTATAATTTTTGACATTCTGCTTTGCCAGAGAAATCAAAATCTGAAAACAACAGCGAAATAAAAATCCGAAAACAATAGCGAAATCAAAATCCGAAAACAAGATGCGAATCAGCATCTTCGATCTGTTCTTTCACACTTAGCGATCTTCAAATTAGGGGATGTCGGTGGAAATCTCAATTTTGTGCGCTTATTTTCTGAAATTTTGAGCAGCTTCTGGGTTTTTATAGGTAGGGCATTAAGCGTGGGGTAGTTATTTTGATATACCCGTTTGTTTATTAAATGGGTAGGAGATTGTAATTATTTAATGGGTAAAATTCTTTTATGGGTAGAGCAGGGTAAATAGTTTCACTTTTATAGGTACTCCTGTCTTTTCCCCCAAAAATAGCCACTAAACAATAATGGTTTATGAAAAGGGAAATTTTCGTTCCTATACCATATAGGAAACTATATTACCAAATATGTTCATAGTTTTCATATTACCCCCCATACTAATAGTATTTCTACAAAATATAGACAATTCATTAAATAAGAAATCATTGTAGTTGTAGGCTTCCTTATTTAGGCGCGCTAATATTGGTGAATTAAATATTTTTTCAGATATTTTACAACGCAAATCACGCATTAATATTTTCTTTCTCTTTATATTTTCATACATTGTTTGTTTGGATTGGAATTTTCATACGTTGTTTGATTGGAATTTGTTTTTACAAAGAAAGTAATTTTCATATGTTGCTTGTTTGGATTGGATGTTGTTGCAAAGGGTTGAGAATTCTCTCTACGTCTCTCAATCCCAAATTTCATAATATAAAGCAAAGGAAAAGAGAGCAGCAATTCCTCCATTGACAGCCATTAAAAAGCCTTGAATTTTAATTTGGGTTTTCAAAAATCATTATTTGTTTGGATTGGGTGTTGTTGAAAATAATTGGGAATATGGTTTGGAGTTTATATCTCAATTTTGAGGGGGTTTTGGTGAAGATTAGACTTGGTTTTGGCTGAATTTCAGATTGAAACTCGAAGAAGAAGACATGACATACATTATATTGCAGAAATTGTAGAAAAGTTGTAAACTGTTGTATATTTATTTTTCTTTTATTCATTTAACTATTGTATGAAAGTTGAACAACATTGTATAAAAATTATATTTAAGTGGTATTATATTGTAGTTGTGTATACATGGAGACGAAAAAGGAAAACAAAAACTTAGGATCATATCCGCTATGTATAACTGTTCGCGATTTCAATATGGAATTGAGTATCACCAATGAGAACACAGTTGCAGGTTTGTGCTGTTACATTTTCTATAAAATTCTGGTTGTATATCAACGTCCTACACTTTATCTACATTTTATCTACAAAATAAACTGCATGTCAGAGTAAAATATATATTTCAGTATGGATTTTCACAATATCTACAAAATTTCTATATTTATTCTACGATAAAACTACATATCATTTGAAAAATTAATATGAAATACAGAATTTCAACATTTCTACAAATTATCTAAAATCTTTTTACAAACTGTTCATAACAGAATTTATTTTTATTTTCATGCAGGTTCGTCTGGAACACTAAAGTTACTTGATATGCCAGCATCTCCCGTCATAGAGGAATATGAAAGTATAATAATAACAGATAGTACACCAAGTTTTATTGAAGTAGGACAAGTATACTAAGACAAACAAATTTTATACAACTAATTATACATAGTAAAAACAAATTTCATACAACTAATTATATACAACATATCCACCCAGTTAAATACAATAACATATAACTTAAATACAAAATTTATACAATATGTCTTTTGTATATTTTGTATATGATTTATACATAGTAAAAACAAATTTCATACAACTAATTATATATTATAAAACTTATCTACAAATTATCTACAATTTGCGTACATTATTTTTACTCAGTTATATACAACTATAATATAATACCACTTAAATACAATTGTTATACAAATGTTCTTCAACTTTTATACAATAGTTAAATAAATAAAAGAAAAATAAATAAACAACAGTCTACAATTTCTGCAATATAATGTATATCATGTTTTCTTCTTCTTCTTCTTCTTCTTCTTCTTCTTCTTCTTCTTCTTCTTCTTCTTCTTCTTCTTCTTCTTCTTCTTCTTCTATCTGAAATTCAGCTAAAACCAAGTCTAATCTTCACCAAAACCCCTCAAAATTGAGATATAAACTCCAAACCATATTCCCAATTATTTTCAACCACACCCAATCCAAACAAATAATGATTTTTGAAAATCTAAATTCAAATTCAAAGCTTCAAAACTTTTTAATGGCTGTCAATGGTGGAATTGGTGCTATCTTTTCCTTTGCTTTATATTATGGAAATTTGGGATTGAGAGATAGAGAGATGTAGAGAGAATTCTCAATTGTTTGCAACAACATCTAATCCAAACAAACAAATGTCTTTTGAAAACCCAAATTCGAATTCAAAACTTCAAAGCTTTTTAATTGTTGTCAATGGTGGAGGGGTTACAGATTTTCGCTGGTTTTAGAAAAGGAAATCGTGGGTGATTGAAGAGGAAATCGTGGGGTGTGGTTTGATACGTGAGTGCGATGGTGGTATTTGGAGAGAGAAACTTTGGGGAGTGGAATATACAGTTGAGTAAAATTTGGAGACTAATTAATACCATTAAAATCCTAAAATGGTACATGAATAATAATTAGGTATATAAAAGGTAATTATATTAAAAGTTAAAGCATAAAGAGTAATATAGTTTATTATATGACATATGAATGTAAAAATTCCTTATGAAAATTCCTCTTTTGTAAATCACCGTTCCGATGTATGTTTGGCTATATTTGTCTAATAATTGTTGGGCCTGAATTCAATTTGTTCAAGTACAAAACAGATCTAGTCCAAATCAGTCGGCCCATTTATTCAAAGCTCTACCCAGGTTTTCTTCAATAGCCCTACTACACTCATGGCGGTTGATTTGTGCTAGTTTCAGCCATTGAGACTTTCTTTCACCACCAGTCTCCTTCGGCGGCGCGTGTCAAACCCACCGACCCTTTTCTTCTTACACTTATGATGTCGGAGTTGAAGAGGAAAAACAGAGGAGGAGGGAGCAGACAAAACAAAGGTCGAAAAGACTTTAAGAAGAAAAAATAAAATTCACATGAAGGTAAAGATGGTAGAAGAAAAGGTCCGCGTTTGCCTAATGCCATGTTAAAGGAGCTTCAATTACCTAAAAGGTCCAATGAATACTCCGATGAAGACATTGCTTTTGATGATGAAGCTGTTAATAATTTTTATGAATATGAAGAAGGGGTTGCTGAAGAAGAATCCAAGAAAAATAAACGATTTGACCCTGTTGAGAATTTCCAGTATGAGCTTCCTAATGATTTTGAGGTACTGAAAGCTTTTTATTTTCAGCTTTTGAGGTCTGTTTTTCTTGGAAATATTTAATCTTTGGCTGGATTTTTTTATGTGTGAGTTTTATTATGGAAGAATATTATTGGACTGGATAAATTTCATAGGGAGGAATCATTTAACAATATTTAAAATAATATTTGAAAACTACATGAAAGGTAATAAAGTTGCAACCCCTCATTGAATGGTGAAAAAAAAGAGGACACCTCAGTGCACTAGACATCCCGCGTTCATGCACTGACCGGGAAGGGTCGCACCCAAGGATGTGATGTAGACAATCTACCCCCAACTCAAGCATTAGTGGCTCTATGGCTCGAACTCATGACCTATAGGTTACACGGAGACAACTTTACTGTTGCTCCAAGTTCACTTAGATTGAATTGCTGGAAGCAAAAAGTGCCAAAATTTTTGGGACAAAAGGGGTGTTATTTTTTTTCCTTTTTAAATGGTGGCAAAGGGTGCATACATGTTAGAGTTACAGAGTTGGCGCCTAAGAGGTTCAGAAAAGGCAAAGAGGAAAACCTGGAACAAAATCCCTTCGGTGATTTGGTGGATAGTTTGGAAAGAAAGGAATGCTAGAGTTTTTGAGAGCAAACTGGAATCTGTAATTACCATTAAATACATATGTATATCTTGTTTATTTTTTTGGCGCAACATGGTTGTTGCAAATGGCATTGAGGCCATGGTTGACTTTTTGAGCTCATTACACGACTCGTAATGCAGTCTACTGTTGTAAATACTTCCACAACACATTCTAATTATTGAAATCAATAAACTTTAACAATCAATTTTTTTTTGATTTGCATTAGCTGCACAAGATGGGAATAGAGAAATCAATTTTTTTGGGGGGCTTTGGTTTATTTATAAGCATTGAACTTTTCCATGTAGGATGAAAATGTATCATCAGATGAAGGAGATGGTGATGAAGACGAGGATGGTCGGCGAGGAGAGGATGATGAGGAAGAGCATGATGGAAGGCATTCACGGTTATTGCAAGAAATCACTGGTCTTCCGACTGATGCTTTTGATGGTAAACTTCCTTTCCACATTTCTCGTGGTTAATGCTTGCAATTACTAGTAGAATATGATGTGTTTCTTCAAAGTCATTACATGGCATTTCTTTGAATACATTGTGTGATCCAAGATGAGAAGGACCGATCAAAAGATGTCTGAATGATACGAAAGAAGAAGAAAAATGATGTTATTATATCCGAGGCATATCCAGAGTCTGAATATAATCCCAGTCGTGATATTCTGGATGGAGATGGCCGCATTAGCGTCGAGGATCTTCTCGGCCCTCTCCAGGGGAAGTCTGGCTATAGCAAAGTTAGAAAGAGCATGAGTCGGATGGAGAAGAAGTCCATGCCCATGCATGCACCTCTGCCGAAACCAGATCAACAGAGATTGGAAAGAAAGGTAGCTTATGATTTTAGCAAGAAAGATGTTACGAAATGGGAACCTCATGTCAAAAGAAACAGAGAAGCAACAACTATCTATTTTGACGAAGATAAGGACGTGGGATTTTCTACTGTAGGAGCTATAGCTGCTGAATTTGAACCACGAACTGATTTTGAGAAAGAAATTCCTTCTCTTGTTAATGACAATGAGATTGTTGAAGCTCATAGAAAAGATGGTGCAAGGCTTCTTGAACTGAATAAGGTATGGAGGTCATAAAATTTTACACCCCTTATTTCATACTAATGGTTCTTCATTTAGTTTTTCTTAAAGCAAAATGGTGTCTGTAATTTTTTTTAATTATATTAACGTGTACCACTTTGGCAGATATCTGTAGAAGATGTGAGGGACCGCCAAGACCAGCTTGCTAAGATGCGTAGTCTTCTTTTCCGTCATGAAATGAAGGCAAAACGAGTCAAGAAGATAAAATCGAAAGTGTATCATCGTTTGCTGAAGAAAGATAGATTGAAACAAGCAGGTACTGCAGTTGAAACTGATCCAGAAGCAGCCAAAGAGCAGGCAATGAAACAAGAATTCAAAAGGGCAGAGGCAATTTCTTTCATTACTCGCGTGAACTTACCTAGGAGTCTTTTCTGCTTTTCAGGTTATTTACTGATTGAGTTTGTCTCTTTGGAGACTAAATTTTATGTAGGAACGCATGACGCTGAAGCACAAGAACAGCTCCAAGTGGGCAAAGCGCATCTTACAACGTGGCTTGGATGTGCAAGACGATGGAACTCGAGCTGCTATTACTGAACAACTGAATCAACATGCCCTTTTGACAAGAAAAGCAAATAACATGAAAGAGAGTAGTAGTAGTGAAGAAAGCAGTGATGATGATGACCTTGATGAGACTTCTGATAGATCAGATCAGGACGATGCAGTGAAACTGTTGAAGAAAGCAAAGGACAAGACCGTTGAAGTCTTAGATGGGGATGAAGAATTGCCAGCGTCAGGAGTGCTTTCTTTACCTTTCCATGGTAATTTCATCAATCGTTCCTTTGCACCACTACTTGCTCTTAATTTTTTGACGTTTGGAATTTCATTTATGGTTATGCATCTCAGATTGTTTATGTACCATCTTGAAACACTGTCATTTCACAGGTCCGTGGATTGAAAAGAAGGAAAGAAGCGGCCGATGAAGAAGCAAAGCTTGCTCTAAAAGAGTACGAGTCATCATTGAAGGAATTCGAAGAGAAGAACGAGCCAAAAACTCAAGGAACAAATATTTTGAGTTGTAGGAGAGTTTTTGGAGCTCAAAAAAAGCAGGAACTTGTACCCAAAAAGAAAGCGACATCAGACAATTACTATGGTGACAGTGATAGTGAAGGTGAGAGAGATGCCAGAGAAACTGGCATTACTGCTCGTGAAGAAAATAATTTTCCTTAGAGGGAAGTTCATTTTGATCCCAGTTCACTTCGTGAAGAGTCTGAGATTGGTCATGATTCTCTGTTTAAGGTAATTGCATCATGAACTTCATCAAATCCTGCAGTACCATCTCATATTGCTCTCTTTTCTGCGTTGTTTGAGGTGTTTAAAGTTTGAATTTGTCCTGGGTTTCAGAGTTTTGAGGACATTGCGAGAGAACCATGCACAAAGACTTCATACGAAGTTTCCATTTTTGCTGACGACTCGTGGAAAAAGGTTCAGCTTTTGTTTTTGCAAAAATCAATTTTTAGCAAATTTAGTCTTACTGGTTTATTTGGTGAACAGATGAACGATTCTTCAATTAAAGGGAAGCAGGCAAAATCTGCAAATGCAAAAAGTGCAATGGCTTTACATATAACAGAACCTGTTGCGAGTGAACCTGAAGGGGAGGTAATCTCTCTATATGCTGAATCCACAATGCACTTTCTCTGACCTGTTTGTTGCGAAAGCTTTGGATTTTGCACCCCTAATGTGTGCTCTTTTTCGTGATTTACACATTATCATCATCCTAATATGTTTAGTGACTTGCTCCCTATCTCTTTATTTCCTTGCTAAACAATAAAGACACTTTCTTTCTCGATTATTCCTGAGCGCGCAATAGGGAAAATACAAATAAGAAAAAGAAAAAATATGGTGGAAAATAAAATAAAATTATCATGTATTAATCCAAAAAAATATCTTTTATTTTCACCACAGTTATGTATGCAGTGGAGAGTGACAAGAGAAAATGCACTTCGCACTATCTGAGAGAATAGAAATGAAGAAGGGTTTTTTCCTCCACTATCATGAAAATGGCTGTAAGCTTAAATACGAAATGGTTACAGTACTTCCAAGTTCCAGCAGCTAGAGAATTTCAAGATTGTATATCTTCTGTGCTTTATTTTACCCTTTCTTACTTTTCCATTTCTTCTATGTAACTTCTGTTGAAGTTTGGCAAAATGCCAAAGTCCCACATTGGTTGGGAGTTAAGTTTGGAGGGGATTTTTCCCCTATAAAAGAAGGCCTACTCATTTGCCTTCTCATCTGTTTAAGGCATTTGTATCTTCTCTTTTTAGTATTATTTCACTTGTATTTTTGGAGTGAAATAAAATATTGGTTGTGTCCGAGGAGTAGGCAAAATTAGCCGAACCTCGTAAATTCTGGTGTTCCCTTTATTGTTGTTTTATTGTCTTATTTATTATTTGGTGGCTGTCATAATTTTTGGTATATTAGTTGTGACTTATTCACACTATATACATTTGGCTTCCGCAACAATTCAACATTGTTGAACACTGAAGATTGAAGATGAAGACACAACCAAAATTTGTTATTGAGAGAGAATTGAAAATGTGGAATTTTGCCAAGGTGGAGATTTGTTGAAGTTTGGCAAAATGCCAAAGTCCCACATTGGTTGGGAGTTAAGTTTGGAGGGGATTTTTCCCCTATAAAAGAAGGCCTAATGTTTAGGATTGATACACACCTCTCATTTGCCTTCTCATCTGTTTAAGGCATTTGTATCTTCTCTTTTTAGTATTATTTCACTTGTATTTTTGGAGTGAAATAAAATATTGGTTGTGTCCGAGGAGTAGGCAAAATTAGCCGAACCTCGTAAATTCTGGTGTTCCCTTTATTGTTGTTTTATTGTCTTATTTATTATTTGGTGGCTGTCATAATTTTTGGTATAGTAGTTGTGACTTATTCACACTATATACATTTGGCTTCCGCAACAACTTCTCCGGATTGCGTTTCTTAATTGATAAATCTTACTCTTTCTCTTTGTATTTTCTATCTTTGCGATATGATAACAAAATCTGCCTTATTTTCTGCTTCAATGTCATCAGTGTCAAATTAGCAGATTGTAACATCTGCAGAAATAGGGAGAAAATTGGAGCAAGCCCCTTTACAATTGCTTTATTTTGTACTTCAATGTCCATTTTGAAAAATAGGAGAAATGTATATATTTTCTAAACTTCTGCAAATCGACTAGGCCCCTTTGCAATTGCACTTGCTAAAGCACAAAAGGTTTAACAGCTGAGCAAAAGAATGTGGACATTAGCAAGCACCAATTCAACAGAATGTGAATAATAATCAATGAAAAGAAACAAGACAGAGAACATTAACGGAATGTTGTTTCCTCTTCAAAGTTGAGTTACATTAGCATGGTGGGTACCTGATTTGTCTTGTTATGCCAAAAAATTCCTTAAGAATTGTTTATGGTGAAAGTGCTCAAGAATTTTATCTTGGGACCTCTAGATTTCTTCAGATAGTTTACTGCATATGCGGTCTCTGGCAGATGTGGTTTCCTGCCCAATATGTAATATTTTTTTTTTTGCTATCTTGCCCTCATGGATAATCAAGAAAAGAGTGTTTTGATTATTTTACAAGGAAATAGGGAGATTATGGTGCAAATTAAAAAAGAAAGGCTAGGGTGTAAATAAAAAAAGAGCACACATAAGGGGTGCAAAACACAAAGAATTCGCTTGTTATTATTGACTCTTAATTCTGCTTGCAGGAAATTGATGAGGATAATGATACAGATAGTGGAGGAGAAATGGTTGATGGGATTTTATCTGTTGGGGCTAAGTCCACATATGAAATCCCATCTCAGGAAGAACTTATTCGGCGTGCTTTTGCTGGTGATGATGTTGAAGACGACTTTGAGAGAGAAAAACAAGATGCCTTGAATGAGGAAGTTCCCGAGCCTGAAAAACCCTTTTTACTGCTTGGTTGGGGCCAATGGACCAATATACAAAAGAAGAGAGGTCCACCTTCTTGGATGCTTGCAGAACATGATATTGCCAAAAAGAAAAGGGAAGAAGCTCTCAAGAAGAGAAAAGATGCAAATTTGAATCATGTTATTATCTCCGAAAAGAGGGATAAGAAGGTTGGTCATAGACGTATTTCATCCTTAACCTGATTTAAGAATAAACATTCTCGTGATTGATGTCTGTTTAGATTTTAGATGTTGAGGCTAAACCTAAGCTTTACTTATTGTGATTGCAGACTTATGTGCATGCGTGGAAAAATTTTATTGTGTTTTCCTTTTCCCTTGGCATTAAATTTTTTGAAAATAAAATCATTTTGGTTATCAAAAAAAATTAGTGAAAATTAAAATCTCTTTCTGTTACAGTGAAGGTTAGCAGTTAAAGAGAAGTTGGATTGCTAATCAAACAAAAGTAAAAAAAAAAAAAAAAGGAAAAAAAAAAAAAGAACAGACAATGGCAGAAAGCAGTAGAGAGTTTCAACTTCACTGTCGTTCATTTACAGGAAAGGTTATGGACCTGCTGTCTTAAAAAAAAAACAGTGCAGATTTTCAGAAAAACAAACTTTGCATGTAATTCAAAACTTGCATATAGAACATGATATTAATCCTTATGGTTTATCCTAATTATTTAATTAGACGTGAGTAAGCTCTGATACCAATTGATGGAATATATACCACAGCGGAAGCAATAACAGAATCTTATTCACGTGTAATCTAAACAACTAGCATGTATGGAGATTTTAGGATTACCTCTTGAAGCGTAAACACAACAAATCTAGGTCGTTCTCCAGTTCCTCAGTTGAAAACACACTAGCAGATTTCCACAGTCTTCTACTGTGTTACCCAAACAATAACCAAAAAAAAAGAATTTTGGGTGGGCAAAATTCTAGTAGAAACCGCAGTCAGAATCATGTCAAAAACGTCCAGCCCTTATATCCATATATATAGCTGCGTTTTTTAGGTCAAAACCGTTTTCAAAACCTGTTAGGTTTCCTTCTCCCACTAAGGGACGGTTTCCACGTTTTCTTTCCCACTAAGTAACAGTTTCCACTATTTTCTATTATTTAGGCACAGTAGGGACCACAGAATTTAATTAACAAGGCTTCCTATTATGATATTAATTTCGAAATTCTGAAACTAATTTCCATCATAATAAATTACGAATTATTCCACTAAAAATTCGTAATTGCACTCCTTAGTTCAATTTCGAAATTCTTCCATAAAACCTTATTTAACTCCCCATGTTAAGATTCAGATACTAATCAATCAAATTAAATTACTGACTATTTAATTTATTGATTACTTCCTTTAGACTTACACTTAACTTATTTCATGTGTCGGATACAAAATCCACCGGCCGGGTTTACACATGAAAACTTATAAGCTTTCATAAAGGAGTATCATCAATCTCAAAATTGAGACATGGATTCCATCAACTAATTATTACTTCGCCAATGTATATCATTGTCATCCAATTTACCAGGCTTATTGACTCGCGAAAGAATCTCGCCTTTTAATAAATCAAAACAACAAGTGACATACACAGCTAATAATAATTATATCAGGATTAAGAGTATAAGTACATTAAATGGACTAGAGAAATTATTTTATAAAGTCAGTATAAAATACTCATCTCTACTTGATCCGTTCAATACATACAAAATGTACTAGCACAAGAAGTTGGAATTAAACCATTCCCATAATCAAGATAAATTATACTTAATCTTGTGCTACAATCATTCCGATGATTTGTCCAATTCCATCATTAGATTGTGAACATTAACTTTTATGTCTTACAAGAACCGATGATTTAATCTTCCGTGTATAAGCTAAACTCTATACACTAAATCATCTACTATGTAAGCAATGGACGCACAAACCAACACATGATCTATTTAAAATGAAACTTTATTGAATTTAAACAAGTAAATAAATAATTGTTCATAAAGAATACTATAACAATACGCATGGCTTATAGTATATTCTAACAATCTCCCACTTAGACTAATAACCATGCGTCTACAATTTTGACACCCATTCCTTCTACATGCTTATCAAAAGTCTTCTGTGGTAAGCTCTTAGTAAACGGATCTGCCAAGTTGTTCTCTGACGCAATCTTGGTGACCACTACATCCCCTCTCTGCACTATATCACGAATTAAATGATATTTACGCTCAATGTGCTTTGCCCTCTTATGGCTTCGTGGCTCCTTTGAATTTGCAACCGCACCACTATTATCACAGTAAAGCGTAATTGGTGCTTGAATCGAAGGAACCACACCCAACTCTCTCAGGAAGTTACCGAGCCAAACTGCCTCTTTGGCTGCCTCAGAGGCTGCCACATATTCGGCTTCCATGGTGGAATCAGCAACACAAGTTTGCTTGATACTCCTCCAACTTATGGCTCCACCTCCAAGGGTAAACACATTACCTGAGGTAGACTTTCTAGAATCTCTGTCTGATTGGAAATCCGAATCAGTATACCCAATAGGTACCAGGTCATCCGATTGGTAGATCAACATGTAATCCCTAGTCCTTTTTAGGTACTTGATTATATATTTAACCGCCGTCCAATGCTCTTTCC
This sequence comes from Nicotiana tabacum, assembly GCF_000715075.1. NCBI lineage: Eukaryota > Viridiplantae > Streptophyta > Magnoliopsida > Solanales > Solanaceae > Nicotiana > Nicotiana tabacum. The sequence continues at coordinate 20,346,409 of NC_134089.1, read as the reverse complement.
CAGGATTAGACTGAAATCTGCTAACAACGCCAACGGCAAAGCAGATATCAGGCCTAGTGCATAACATAGCATACATGAGGCTCCCCACAGCTGATGCATAAGGGACCGCCTTCATCTTTTCTATCTCTTCATCAGTCTTAGGAGACTGATCTTTAGATAGAGAAATTCCATGTCTGAAAGGAAGGAATCCTTTCTTGGAATCATGCATGCTAAACCTGGAGAGTATTGTATCAATATAAAGACCTTGGGACAAGCCTAATATCCTTTTCTTGCGATCTCGCAAGAGTTTGATCCCAAGGATATGAGCCGCTTCTCCCAAATCTTTCATATCAAAATGTGTGGACAACCACTGCTTAACTGAATTCAACATGCCCACATTATTTCCTATGAGCAGTATGTCATCTACATATAAGATCAAAAATGCCACTTTGTCCCCATCCCACTTTTTGTATACACAAGATTCGTTAAGACACTGATCAAAACCAAAAGTTTTAATCGCCTTATCAAAACAAGTGTTCCATGCCCTAGATGCCTGTTTTAGTCCATAAATGGACCTTTTAAGCTTACACAACATGTGCTCTTTGCCACTTTCCATAAAACCGTCTGGTTGCATCATATAGATGCACTCATCAAGACTTCCATTAAGGAAAGCTGTCTTGACATCCATTTGCCAAATCTCATAATCATAATGAGCAGCAATGGATAAGAGAATCCTTATAGACTTAAGCATGGCTACCGGCGAGAAGGTTTCCTCATAGTCAATCCCTTCTTTCTGAGTAAACCCTTTCGCTACAAGCCTTGCTTTAAAAGTTTGTACTTTTCCGTCTACACCTCTCTTTTTCTTATAGATCCATTTGCATCCAATGGGTTTAACCCCATCAGTTGGTTCTACAAGATCCCAAACCTGATTAGAGTACATAGACTCTATCTCTGATTTCATAGCAGCAACCCACTTATCGGCATCCTTATCATGTAGTGCTTGGTCGTAATTGACAGGTTCGGAGGTAGGCTCCTCAGGGATCCTATCATATGATTCTCCCAAGAGCGTGTAACGAACTGGCTGTCTTATTTCTCTCCCACTACGACTACGCACTACATCAGTTGCAACTACATCACGTTGATTTTGTGGTTGAACTACAACATCATCAGGAACCTGAGTCTCCATGCTATCCACAGGGATATCAACGACTTCTTCCTGTTGTGCAGTCTGCTCAACATGACTCCCACTACTTTGTGGTAGTATGACTGCGGGCACTTGTTCTTGTGGTACATTAAGTCTATTGACATTTCTCCCACTACTAAAGTGCAATGGTATGTCAAAATCGACTTCCGGGGTTTGGATATGGTCGTTTTGATTTTCAGATGACTGAGTTTCCATTCCTTTGTTGAGTTCCTGTAAAACGAGTTTACTTCTAGGAACATGGTTCATCAAATAGTCCTCTTCTAGAAACTTGGCATTTGTGCTAACAATTACCTTTTTCTCTTTAGGACAATAGAATAAACCACCTTTCGTCCCTTTTGGATAACCTATAAACACGCATACATCCGTTCTTGCCTCCAATTTATCCGTTTTCCCCTTTAGCACATGTGCCGGACAACCCCAAACTCGAATATGCCGCAGACTAGGCTTGCGCCCAGTCCACAATTCTGTAGGGGTCAAGGGTACTGATTTTGAAGGAACTAAGTTCAGAACATAATTCGCCGTTTCTAAGGCATGTCCCCAAAAAGACGAAGGCAAATCGGAATAACTCATCATTGATCTAACCATTTCCATAAGAGTCCTATTTCTTCTTTCAGCTACACCATTTTGTTGTGGAGTTCCAGGTGCAGATAATTGAGATGTAATTCCACATTCTGATAAATAACCAATAAAGTCTGTAGAGAGGTACTCCCCACCACGATCAGATCGTAGTGTCTTGATATGTTTATTATGTCGCTTTTCAGTCTCAGTCTTGAATTCTTTGAACTTTTCAAAACATTCAGACTTTCGACGCAACAAATAAATATATCCATATTTTGAGTAATCATCTGTGAAAGTCACAAAATACTCAAAACCACCTCTTGCTTGGACATTCATCGGACCACACAAATCAGAATGAATTAATTCTAATTTATCACTTGCCCGATTTCCTTTTGAGGGGAAATTTCGTTTTGTCATTTTCCCTTCTAAACAAGATTCACAAGTTGGTAGTGCCTCCACTTTCAATGAACTTAAAGGTCCATCCTTGACCAACTTGGAAATTCTGTTCAGATTTATATGACCCAAACGCAAGTGCCATAAATATGTTTCACTCAATTCAGAAGAACGTTTTCTCTTGCTTGGTAAATCAACATTATTCAGTTCTTTAGGTGGTAACGGTTTAGGAATAGAGTCAACAACAAAAAGACCATTAATCAATGTAGCCGAAGAGAGATAACGCTTATTATGAGTAATAACACATTTATCAACGTCATGACAATTAAAATCATAACCATCTCTCATAGCGCTAGAAACCGAAATTAAATTCCTTCTAACGGAAGGTACATATAATGTGTCTTTTAAAGCTAAAACTCTACCACTACCAAACGAAATACTAATATTTCCTAATGCTAAAGCTGAGGCTGCTGAACCGTCTGCTTGATAAACATTGATTTCTCCTTTACTTAGCCGCCGCGTTACCTGAAACCCCTGCAAATAAGTGCAGATATGATTAGTGGCTCCCGAATCTACACACCATGACATGGTAGAAACAGCCGCTAAAAATGTTTCAACGACAAGTAGATGTAAATCACCTGGTTTATTTTTCAGCTTGGCCAGATAAGTTGGACACTGCTTCTTATGATGCCCGGGCTGCTTGCAGTGATAACACTTGCCCTTAGCCTTTTTCACACCAGCAGTCGCGCCACCAACAGAGGGTTTTTGAGCCTTTTTCTTTTTCTGCCCGCCTCTCGGCTTAGAAGAAGAACCTGCCTCAAAATTCAATGCCACGGGAGGAGCTTGGGACTTGATAATAGTCTCTGCCGACTGCAGCTCATTCAACAATTTCGCAAGGGACAAATCCATTTTGTTCATGTTATAATTCAGGCGAAATTGCTGAAAACTGTCAGGCAAAGTCTGCAGGATCATTTCAACCTGCGTGTCCTTATCAATGTTAGCTCCAAGGACCTCCAGTTCATTCAGAAGACTCATCATCTTCAGAACATGGTCCCTGACCGATGAACCTTCAACCATTTTGGTATTCAGAAGGGCTTTCATGGCAGTCTGCTTAGCTGCACGATTCTGATCTCCGAACATTTCTTTGAGATTTTCCAGAATGTCATAAGCAGACTCCATCGACTGATGCTGATGTTGCAGAACATTCGATATGGATGCCAAAATGTAACACCGCGCCATCTCATCAGCCTTAATCCATTTTTGGTAAGCCTTCTGTTCATCATCTGTGGCATCATCTCCAGGTTTTTCTGGACACACCTCATCGAGCACAAATTTGTACTCTTCAGCAATTAGAACAATATCCAAATTTCGTTTCCAATCAACATAATTTGGACCCTCAAGTTTGTTTTGGGTAAGAATGGCAGTAAGGGGATTAAAAACAGTCATTGTTAATCTGGGAGACATTAAATATTTAAATAGATCAAATCAGTTTGTATTATGAACATTAAAATTCAAAACACATTATATATATACAATCTATGCACCTTGAACAACAAATTTCGATGGGAAAGAAGCTATTCTTGCAATATACATATATAATGACAGATTTTCACTCCATAAACTTAAACATGTCATACTCAGATGGAGAGTAAACTGTTAATTTAAGCCAAGTGAATATCAACATTCAACATATATTAGTCCCATTGAACCAACATGCATACTCAGATGGAGAGTAAATACAAATAATCAATGACTAGTATAACATAGTGATTATTCATAATATTTTTATCCGATATGGAAGAAGACCTACGTCAACGTGTAAAAACATTATATCACTGATTTTTTAAGCCCGGGGACCAAGGGAATTGATCCCCACAATTTCTGGAATTAAAAACAACTAAAAAAAATTTCAGAATTTTAGAAAAACAGCAAAAACACCATCTAAACGACCCCGAACGCCCCAAAAATGACTTCAGTCATGTATGAAATCTATGAGTATTGCTCACTGGGCCGTTTCGCATGGACCTGCCAAGTTTCAGGTCAATCGGAGTCCGTCAACTTTTTGACCTCCGATTTTCTGCCCTAATTCAGCAGAACGTGTTTTTCCATTTTACATGATAAAATTCAATTTTCAGATTATTCTAACGCAACATCACCAATATTAAAAAGATACATCAAGTTTCCAAAATAATCATCACAACCCATAACAGATAATCACACCAAAAAAAAAGTGCAGGTTTTCAGAAAAACAAACTTTGCATGTAATTCAAAACTTGCATATAGAACATGATATTAATCCTTATGGTTTATCCTAATTATTTAATTAGACGTGAGTAAGCTCTGATACCAATTAATGGAATATATACCACAGCGGAAGCAATAACAGAATCTTATTCACGTGTAATCTAAACAACTAGCATGTATGGAGATTTTAGGATTACCTTTTGAAGCGTAAACACAACAAATCTAGGTCGTTCTCCAGTTCCTCAGTTGAAAACACACTAGCAGATTTCCACAGTCTTCTACTGTGTTACCCAAACAATAACCAAAAAAAAAATTTTGGGTGGGCAAAATTCTAGTAGAAACCGCAGTCAGAATCATGTCAAAAACGTCCAGCCCTTATATCCATATATATAGCTGCGTTTTTTAGGTCAAAACCGTTTTCAAAACCTGTTAGGTTTCCTTCTCCCACTAAGGGACGATTTCCACGTTTTCTTTCCCACTAAGTAATAATTTCCACTATTTTCTATTATTTAGGCACAGTAGGGACCACAGAATTTAATTAACAAGGCTTCCTATTATGATATTAATTTCGAAATTCTGAAACTAATTTCCATTATAATAAATTACAAATTATTCCACTAAAAATTCGTAATTGCACTCCTTAGTTCAATTTCGAAATTCTTCCATAAAACCTTATTTAACTCCCCATGTTAAGATTCAGATACTAATCAATCAAATTAAATTACTGACTATTTAATTTATTGATTACTTCCTTTAGACTTACACTTAACTTATTTCATGTGTCGGATACAAAATCCACCGGCCGGGTTTACACATGAAAACTTATAAGCTTTCATAAAAGAGTATCATCAATCTCAAAATTGAGACATGGATTCCATCAACTAATTATTACTTCGCCAATGTATATCATTGTCATCCAATTTACCAGGCTTATTGACTCGCGAAAGAATCTCGCCTTTTAATAAATCAAAACAACAAGTGACATACACAACTAATAATAATTATATCAGGATTAAGAGTATAAGTACATTAAATGGACTAGAGAAATTATTTTATAAAGTCAGTATAAAATACTCATCTCTACTTGATCCGTTCAATACATACAAAATGTACTAGCACAAGAAGTTGGAATTAAACCATTCCCATAATCAAGATAAATTATACTTAATCTTGTGCTACAATCATTCCGATGATTTGTCCAATTCCATCATTAGATTGTGAACATTAACTTTTATGTCTTACAAGAACCGATGATTTAATCTTCCGTGTATAAGCTAAACTCTATACACTAAATCATCTACTATGTAAGCAATGGACGCACAAACCAACACATGATCTATTTAAAATGAAACTTTATTGAATTTAAACAAGTAAATAAATAATTGTTCATAAAGAATACTATAACAATACGCATGACTTATAGTATATTCTAACAGTCTCAAGCCTGTTCAACAGATGCATGCTTAGACAACTTCTGTGTTTGTTACATATACAGAAGGCTATGTCTTCAGTGTTGCTTGTCTTTGCTCAAATTGTACAACTTTTACTGTGATTGACTCAATTTCTAATTTCTATTTTTCCGTGCAGGCTGAGAAGTTACACACGCCGACGTTACCTTATCCCTTTACTTCCCAAGAAGTTTTTGAGCAGAGCATTCGGATGCCCATTGGACCTGAATTCAACCCCGTAACAACAGTTGGAGCTCTTACTCGCCCAGAGGTCCGTCCTCAATCATACTATCTAACTTTTGTTTTGCCTATCTTTCCATATCCTTGTTATTTCCAGAAGTATACAATCCTATATCTGAAACCCCCTTCCCCCCCCCAACACCTCCCCCCCCCCCCCCACAAAAAAAAAAAAAGGAAAAAAGAGAGTGACAAAGGGGCAATGCCTGTTATCTGAAATGTTAAAATCCAGTTGGATGAAATATATTCCTTTTCTTAGCCCTTTCCCTTTTTTGGTCATAAGATTTTTCTTTGTTACTTATCTATTTTGGTGAGAGGAGGGGTTGTTCTTGTAGCTGTGATCTGGAGGTGGTTTAGATGTTTTCTTTGCTTGTGTTATAATTCTCACAGGTGGTAAAGAGGAATGGTATTATCATAAAGCCTATCAAATTCGAGGAAGTAGATCCCCATGGAAGATCGGAGGACCACAAACGTGGTGGTATGCAGAAAAAGAAGGGTGGTAAAAGTAAGGGCAATAAAGCCACGAAAAAGAAAACCGTGTAGATTGGAAGCTAACTGATTCGCGAGCTTTGACATTTTAAAGAAGGATTCCTTTCGTTGTTTTCTAGCAGCTACGAGATCCCATGGTCGATAACCAGTGAATTTTCTCGCCATGTCCTTGTTTTGGCTCTGTAGTTAGGGGAGCCTCTTTTCTGCAGTTTTGGTAGAAGAATTAGCTGCGGCGGTTGCATACAGTGTAGTGAAGACTGGAGAATTATGAAGATGGAAGGCTTTACTCTCTCTACCCATGCAGCAAAAATAGAATTTTGTTGTGTAGCAAATCTGTAGCACAAATAACAGGGTGAAATTGCCTACGAGTATGGTTACAGTTACGTATTTAATTATTTTTTTCCTGATGCGAATTTAATTATTGAGTGTATTATGTTACTAGCTATGCTAGAATTTGAAAGTATTTAAAGTGTATAATTGGTTCAAGTGAAGCAGATGGTATGCATGAGTTTTGTTTCATTGTGGTAAAGCTTAGATTTGGCTATATTTATGTTATTATGACTATCGAGTTTTAAATGGTTATGTGCCCATTATTTCTTCAATGTGCGAAATATTTTTTGAAAATATTTCTGTTATCTGTCTTTGAATAGTCAGCCACTGGCAGCTAACTTTAAAATTTTCTGTGCTTGAGTAATAATTAGACAACTTTTACCTTTTTACCCTACAAAGTTATGATATGTTTTATTTTAGGGATTTTTACACCCTATAGAAAACCTTAGTACCCCATTTATTTTAAATAAATACCATTTTAAAATATTACATCCTATAGATACCTTTTATACTTTATAGCCAAATATCTAATTATAGTTACATCCTACATTTAAGGTACCATATATGCTAAATAATATTTTTCTATCTCCTTTTTTGTCTTTTCTCTCACATAATCACAGTAAAATTGACTAACCACGTTCTCTCTCTCTTTTTGCATACACTTTACTCTTTCTCCCTCAACCCACGATTCATACTTCTTCTCCCACCCAAATTCTCTAGTTCTCCTCCATTATCACTCCATTACAATCGCTTAGGGTAAGTTTAATTCGTTGATTTTGATAGACGAAGAGCAATTGGTTCAACTGTAGCGGCTCGATTCTGCTTGGTAGTGGTCGTCGAAGTAGGGTTCACAGCTTTTGCGTAATTCATGGCTTCGTTTGTGGGATTTGAGGGCTGGGGATTGTTTGTAGTTGTTGTAGGAGGTTGGACAGATGTGTTAGGGGGCTGACCAGCCGGAATTAATGGCCGGCCGCCGGTCGGCGAAGCCATAAGGCTGTTTCTCTCTCTAGATCGCCCAAATCGTCTATTTGTATTCAGTTGTATTCGAATGTATATTTCAGCTGTATTCACATGTATTCAGTAGCATTCATTTATATATTTTAGATGTATTAAAAAGTTATGCGTATTCTCTTGTATTCAGTTTTAATTAATTGTATTTAACTATTTTATTCAGCAGTAGTTAGTTGTATTCAAGTGTTTTATAGAACTGTATTCAGTTGTATTCAATTTTAATCAGTTGTATTTAACTATTTTATTCAGCAGAAGTTAGTTGCATTTTGTTGCATTCAAGAGTTTTATTCAGCTGTATTCAGTTGTATTTTGTTGTATTCAAGTATTTTATTCAGATGAATTAAGTTGTATTTTGTTGTATTCAACTGTATTATTCATATGTATTTCTCTTTATTCAGCTGTAATCTTTATTATGTATCTTTCAAATACAGATTAATGAGGGATCGTTTTAGTTCGTTGAATTAAATTAGGAGAATATCATGTGATTTGATTTCCTTCCGTTTTTAACCAGTTTAACCTTCCAGATTTTGCGCAGATACGTTACTGTATTTAACGTTAATGCCGCTTGAATACAGCTAAATACATGTCAAACTTAGCTGGAATTTCAGTTTTTACGCCTATTTTTTTTTGTTGTATTAATGAATACAACAACTTAAATACATGAAATACATTGTATAAAAACATAAAAGGTATCTATAACACGTAATATAGAAAAAGGTATCTATAAATGACTAATTAGACCTAAAAGATGGTGCTTTATGAAAAATTCTCTTTATTTTACGTGTCTTATGTGTAAAATAAAGATCTCTGATTATTTCCTTATTAAACTTGTGGCTAATATTTTGTTTCGGGATAGCTTATACCAAGTTTGCTAATCAAACAAAGTATTAAGGTAATATTAAATCTTTATACCACCACTATATCTACTTATACCTCATACCAAACGACTCCTTAATTGTTTGGCTATATAGTTTTAACTTAGCAATTTTCTTTACTGTAGCACAATGTTTGTTCTAAATAAAATTCCATATTAATAATTTTTTTTGAGTGTTTGACTCTCTATCGTTGACAACCATTAATAAGTTTTGAAGTTTTGAATTGATATTCGCGTCTTCTCAAGATATTATTTTTTAGTTGGGTGTTATTACAAATGACGGGAATATCCTTTAGAGTTTATATCTCAATTTTGAGGGTATTTGGTGAAGATTAGAGTTAATTGTAGCTAAATTTTGATATTGAAACTCGAAGAGAAAGAAGAACACGACATAGGAAATCCGTACAAAATACATTAGAAGATTATATGTTAAAAATTGCATTAAATTTGTACTATAGTTGTATGAAAATGACATTTAAGTTATATGCATACGAACTGAAACCACATACAAAATACATAAACGACATATTGTATGCAATTTGTATGCGAATTACAAGAAAATTGTATAATATCGTATGAAGTATGACACACAAATTATAACTGACACACATTTGAAGATGCACCAAAATGATATTAAAGTTGTATTATAGTTATATGAAAATTGTATGAAATTATATTTAAGTTGTTAGTTATTATAGTTGTATTATGAAAGTTATAAATAAATTATATACTATATAATTAGTTGGAAGAAATTTATATTTTAAGTTGTCAGTTGTTATAGATACATTAAATTTGTATCAATTTTTTATGAATTAAGATGGGTTATATGAATTATCTGTATTCTTTAATCTTTACTACATAATTTGCTTCTGAGATAAACTAGAGGTTCTCTAACGCTGAAATATTCTAATTATTTTTCTTTAAAAAAAGATTTCCGCAGACAAACTAGAGATATACCATTTTAATATAACTAGGAATTGATACTAAAAAGCCTGTTAATGTTTATAGCGACAGCAAAGCAGCCATGCAAATTGCTGCAAATCCAACTTATCATGAAAGTACCAAACATATTAAAATTGACGGCTCTTTCATTAGAGAAAAGATCTTACAAGGATTGATCACGATAAAGTACACTCCTACAAGAGATCAACCAGCTGACATTGCGATTAAAGGACTCAATCGAGTTCAGCATGAATACCTCAATTTCAAGCTAGAAATTTTAAATATTTTTGCACTTCCTAGCTTGAGGGGAGTGTTGAGAAAGGTGTTACATAAGTTTTTAAAGGGTAGGTTAGTCATTTTATTATACTCCACCAATAAGAATCTAGTAGGTGGTTAAGTTAGTTGGACAAGTGTATTATATATACACACACATACTAACAACAACAACAACAACAACAACAACAACAACAATAATAACAACAACAACAACAACAACAATCCAGTATAATCCCACTTAGTGGGGTCTGGGGAAGGTAGTGTGTATGCAGACCTTATCCCTACCCTGGGGTAGAGAGGCTATTTCCAGATAGATCCTCGGTATCCTTCCTCCCAAGAACTTCTCACCTTGCTCTTGGGGAGACTCGAACTCACAGATACTGAATAACACAATAATATTTCCTTTCTGATTCAATCTTCTTCTTTTTCATTCTGTCTTCTCTCTGATCTCTCTTCTTTCTGCATCTACTCTTCTTGATTTCTCTTCTTCTTCATACAATTTCTTTTAGATGGAAGATCAATTTGGAATCAGCTACTCAACCAAACTTCACATATTTACACACCATGATTAGAACAAATAAAAGATAATTCCAATCAGCAGATAAGTTTAATAAATGAGCTAAAACCATTAATAGTCGAAACTTCTGCAGGAAGACAAAAAATAAAAGTGCTCTAAGTCCTCATGAAATTCTACAAACACATGGTCAAATGAAAAGAAACAAAACTACTTCCTCTGAACTTTGATCAACAAATGTAGCTTACATACTAAATGCAACAGTCAAAAAAGCTTACATGGTACACACTCGTAACACCTATGTATCAAAATGATAATGCAATGTCAATTTTAAGTTTGATTATGTTGGTTGAATTGCACTAAAACAAATCTGTATAAATCGTACATTTCGACAAGCACAGATCCCTCTCAAACAGTTCCTCGACAACACCAACACTAGAATGCTTGTTAGATCTAGAAATTTTGCCTACTCCCGTAAGAACATGACAAGAAATCCATATATTGGACATGTAAATTAAATCATAGGGCATATATATAGCTTGATGGATGAAATCTTTTACGACATGTAATTTAATTAATAGAGATTCATCGCCATATCACGAGCAATGATGTAGAAAGAACCATATATATAGTACTTATCAGGGGTCAAATTATTAGGTGTTGAAAAAAATTTAAAAAACTGTAGTAAGATGGTGTTGTGTGTATGTGTGAAAGTAAAATATATTTTTTCTCACTGAAAGCGCACATACATTTCCTATCTTTCCTATTGAGTCTCGCAATCGAAACAACAAAAGATAACTGTTTTCAGCGAAACCAACAAGATACACTACAAGAATAATATAGGCAAAATCTGTGGCAAAATTACTAAATGATACTCCATATACATGAATACAAGTAAAATCTCCCAGCAAGCTTCTCTTAAGAAGTTTGTTCCGATGACTGATGAGACACTACTATTACCTAGAAGCTCTACTTTTCTATAAGTTCTATTGAGTAAACTTCATTCAATAAAGTTGTAAACTGATTGCTGCTCTCTCCTTCCCTGCGTTCTGGTTCCACAATTTACCAAAATTGTCGATATCTACGAGCACACCATCAGCCCAATTGATCTCTTCTTGGTAGTTGGAGCAGTCATTAATATAGCTGCTATTGTTATGTTCGTTCATCTTCTGAGCCTCATCCATAACTTGATGTTCAACTGCTTGACAAATTATTGCTGGTTGTACTGTTGCGCAGTAATCTTCATCAGGTCCATGCAACATAGCTTCGATCACGTTGTTGGCAACATATTGTTCCTCCATATTTGCCCCATGATTTTTCTCTGATCTTGTATTCTTCTTGATTCGGCACACTACAATATCCTCTTTAGGAATGTTGTTTTCTATGAAGAAATCATCTCCCACGAAATATTCTTTCATCAGCCAAATTTTATTGTTCTCTCCTTCTTTAGTACTACTACTTTGAAACTTGAAACTTCTTCTAAACCCAACCACTGTTCCCTTGCCATTCTTGATAGGAAAACCCTTGGTTTGGACTTTCCATGTCCCGTTGGCACAAGTTCGACGAACCCTTGTATGTTCGCTCTTCTGTTTCTTCAACCGAGTAAAAAAATAGCGAACCTTCTCTTCGGGATGATCAGAATTAGCTCTAAATATCTCCCATGGTGGTTGGTCTCCATAGATATCGGCAAGTTGGAAATTAGGGCATTCACTCGGCAAAGGCTTGCTCTTTAGGAACCTTTTCAGAAAGTTGATCAACTCTGCTTCAGTTGGGTAAAACCGAACACCCATGATACACCCACGACGTACAGGTAACGACGACATGGTATATATATATATATAGGTCTCCTTTTCTTGCTTATAGAGAAAACACAAGAATGAGACAATAGTAATTGCCGCAATACGTTCTCTCAAGTAAGAAGACAAAGAACTATGAAAAGAAACCCAAAACGAATGGCCGAAGCTTATTGATGTAATGGACCATTTATAGATATCTATATCAGTTTAATTCCAACAACGAAAATTAAGAAACAAATTTTTAGGAGAGAAAAAAGTGTTTTGACTTATGCGGAAGGTTAACGCTTGGAACTTAAGTCACTTTCTTTAATTTCCTAATTTTTATAATTTCTAATTAGTTTTTTTAACTAACTTAATACTCCACGGTTTAATAGAAGAATCTGAAAATATAGTTTCCTTAATTAACTTTTTCTCAATTTCATTTTATTTATTTTAACTTACTTTCATTCATCCAAATAGGAAATTTCTAGAAATAGTTTTTTTAAACAGAAGAAAATTAAGAAATTAAAGAATAATGTACTTACTTTCCTCTTTTACCGTTTACAAGTTTTTAAATCTTTTACTTTAGGTAATTATATTCAATTTGGTCTAATAGGAAACTTATAATTAACAGTTCTTGGGAGGGTTGCGCTTGAGACTCAAGTTACTTTCTTTCCTTATATTGCCATTCCTATTTACTAAGATACTAGCTACCTTCTCTCTTTTATTCCGTGACATTTACATGTTATTTACTTTTTCTAACTCCATTCATCCGATAAGAAGTTTCTAGTTAATAATCTATATATCATCATCATACTATATTATAAGCATAATGACTTTTAGGTGGAGTTAATTTACTACAATATTCTTCAAAAATTAAATGACCAAATTATCCTCAACCTAAAATTAAAATTACCTTCCATTAAGTAATATTTTGTACTTAATTGTCCTGGTAAAAAAAAGATAAACAGCACTAAAGAAATAATCATAATAAGGGATGTTGCCTTACACGTTCCAGCCGTCATTGTACAATTTTTACTGATATTTTTACAATTTCTTTATATATTATTTGCTTCTTTATTCAATTTTTCTCCTCCTTTAAATCCTTTATTACAGAAGTGATAGCACTTATATATTTTCAAAAGCTTCAAAAGCTTCCATAGCACGGAAAATTGGATCTTCCTTTCCTTTTCTTCATATAGTGTTTACGAACAAATTACGGACAATTAAAATTACTTCCAATTACGTACATCACTCAAGAAAGAAAGTTAAGAAATTAAAGATATTAAATGACATACAATAATTAACTTTTTGTATGCTATAAAATATGTTTTAAAACTCAACCACTTTAGAATAATGTATGCGGTTTATGTAATACTTTTTTTTATTTGCTATAAGTTAAATACTGATTAATGTTGGGTAAGCACATATCCAAAAACTAGTATCTATTATATATATATATATATATATATATATATATGTATGTATGTATGTATATATATTTGGCTTGTTATTTAGTCAAGTGACAAGTAACAAGCCAAGTGGCAATCTTTTAACAAGCCACTTGAAAACCTTACTAAAATTAAAATAGATGTTGTAATACACAGATTTTTTGTTAAATAAATATTCAATCATCCTTTTTTATCGGCTCTTTTCTATAAACTCTCCTTTACATAAAGTTAATTTTATATTTTTTCATCTAAATAAATTAAAAAGTATTGAAATTACAGACACCAAAATTTAAACAAAAGAACCGTATATATATTTGTTATACCTTCTTATCTCTATCTCTTCCTAAAAAAAGTTCCTAATTCTCATGTTAACTCAATTGTCAAGAGCACTTGATCATAGAAGATCAGAAGCAACTCGCAACAAGAAATGGTGTATGTATACCAAATCAGAAACGGGCTAAACACTCCTCGGATCGGAATGGTTATATCAAAAATAGAGGGATTTCTACTTGGAAAAGGTTCAAAATTTCCCAGCAACTATTACATTTTACCATTTCCGAACAAAATCCAAGTTGAGGTATGTTAGTTGAGATGATATTTGTTCTGCTAGCCACTTTTCTTAGCAAGTGCTCATGACTTTCCTCCTTGATGTTGGATATAAACCCTAAATTAGTTGCTTGGATTTCTAATTTCTTTTTGCCCTTACATTTTACGGGCTAAACTTATTACTCGAACTAATTTTAAACCTCTCCGAGCATTGAGAATGCTCTATATAAAAATCAATCACACATTTTTCGGCATATACTTTACATATATATATATATTGCAACTGAAAATACTTTGAGGAGGGAATAATACTTAAAGTTGTTGGTGGTTTAATGTTTAAAATCCGTTGACGTTGCCTTCGTTGATACTGTGGTTGGTCTCTCTCTTATATATGTACTAGATGGATGGTGCCCGTATTGTACACGGGCCAGAGGGATTTGAACTTTTGTTTGGCTTAAGTGAATATAGTTCGTAGTAATTTTCTGGACATGTCATTTTTGTAATAATTTACAACATATAAACAAAGGTAGGATGAACTTCTATTTGTTTTGAAGCAATTTTTGCTCTTCCAATGGAAGAATGTGAGAATGAAATATTACATAAAACTTTAAATTGGTAATGGAAATATAAATTGCGAATTAATAAGATACCTTAGAAGGCTTGAATAACCAAACACTTTCAGAGATTTTGCACCATCACCAAGTGCAATAAAAATATGTATACAAAAACCAATATATTGTCAATATAAACACAACTCCACTAACTACTCTTCTGCCTATTGACGCAGAAAAATTAAACGTATGTTAAATGAAGTGCTTCCCAATATAATATTCTGTCACCTCATAGCTTTGTATATATACCAACTTTCTGGTCTTCTCAATTGGTCTTTTGTGATCTGGCCATCATGCTGCTGCAACCTCTATCCTCTATTCAGACTTGGGTTGATTATACTTTGTGAAGTCCACATCAGCTTTCTCATTCAGATATACGTGGAAAATGGAAAACAATATTATGAGTTTGATCTAACAGTATATGACTGGAAATCAAAAATAAAATAAAAATGAACTTACAAAACTGTGAAAAAATAAAGAAGAGTTGGATGACCAATCGCTTACAACGTATTATACAGAAGGAGAATTCCAAGTTCATTTGTGCAAAACCCTTGGCTTCTTCGAGATAAACCATTTGCTATGAAATTTCTCACAGCCCATACAGACTCCATGCTATCACAAATTAATAATTATGAAATATAATATACAATCAACACAAACCATCCAAAGGATTTAGCTATCTTTTAACTATTCCTAATATTCCTTTTGCCTTTTTGTCCACAATCAAAGAAAATTCTTTATTTACAGAAGCCTTTAACAAGAAAACTCAAATTATTCAATATCAGAAGCTTTTGTAATACATAATTAGCATAGAAAAAACCATTACATTGAGAAATAGAAAAAGGAAGGGCATATTATTACCTCAACATAAAAAAGAATATATTTTTGATAAAGTTTTCTCAAGTTACATTATTGTCATCTTACATGTTGCAGCTATTTCTTCATGAATAATCTATGAATGTGCCAGAAACCAGTAGGAAAACCTTCCACTCCTTTTATATACTATAAATATCGAAATTCCACAAAATGAAATATCATCACCACTAAATGGAAAAACACTTATAGTTTATAGGGAAAGCAAAATGTTCATTCTCTTGCCTCTTAATATGTTGTCCGTAGTTTACGAGAGAACATAATATGAACTCGATGCCGCAAAAACCACGAGCCGAGTTAATGAGTTAATCTCCTGCATTAAAATATAATAAAATAACCTTGTTTTAGAACCCACATATCATCAGCAAAAAAATCAACTTTTACTTATACAATAAAAATAGAGAGGCACGCAGGGAGTTCAGATATCACAAGTACTGCAGTTTATCACCATTACATCGACAAGCACATTAGAAAGATTGTCTGGATATACATTTTTACCGGCCTAGATAGCAAATAAATAGAAGAAAAAATTAATAATCTTAATCATGTAAACCTTACTGTTTATATGGATATTCCGGACAAAGAGATAGAATAAAAGTTTCTGCTAATGATGAATTCCCAAAAAAACATTACTAATTGCAGCACCATCAAAATGCAGGGCACCATAACGAATAATTCTTATTCATTTTTTTTTTCATGAAAAGCTCCATATTTTCAAATACAAATGAATATGCAAATACAACACCAGTAAAGGATATGCTGCATATTTCAGTGTCATACCTATAGTTACCAAAACATATTTCATATGTGCCATATTTGTGTTATCAAAAGTTATGGCCTCGAAAGAGATAGATAATTATGTTAAAATCACCTCTGGGGAAAGAAATGAAATAGAAATTTTTTCAGTTGTTTTAGGCATATTGTCAAATACCATATTTGCACCAAGTTCTTGCCTTCTAATTAGAATTTTTTAATCAGTTACAACTCAATGCGCTTAGTGCTAGAAGTATACAAACAATAAAAACCACATGCATAAACAAAATCTACCCAAGAAATTTTGAGAAAGAGAGAAAGTCAATATCAAGGCCATAGAGGATATCCCGGAGTAAAAGAAGTCCAGAGGCTCACAGGGAGATTATCAGCTTTGAGCAGGTTCATTTCCAGATCGTCGGAAAAATGTCATCGCTTCTTCGCATTGCTCAAAAAGAAGATTTTCGGGCACATCAATGATGAGATCAAGAGCAAAAAAGTAAAACTGTATTAGGCTTTCTATAAAATATAGTATAAGTTAGCCAGAAAATTAGTGTACCTTACAATGATAACTAAGCTCACAATTTATAGTTGTGTCTAGGGAAGGAGGTCCTAGGATCGTGCCCTCCTTTAATGTCAATTATGAGGGCCATTGATGAAGATGTAACGGTGGACATAAATGTCAAATTTCCTGTAACGGGCCGTTGCTCTTAATGCCACAGAATATTCCTCATTAAATGATACCGGGCGCAGAGCATTTAATACACCTTTCTATGAACGTTATCCCTTCCAGTGACAAGCGAATATCTACGTTCGGTGGCCATCTCCGTCTTGGGTACCACGTGTCCTTCCTTTAGATGACCATGTATCATATCGTATTTTACCCTATACAGTTAATCCCCCTGCTTTCCGGTGATATATCTTTGTGTTACCGGAAAGTTGGTAGAAATACCCTTTTTGGCGGGAATTACTATAACTCCCTTCGCAGGCTTCTAACGGTTGAGTAGACGCACGTCTCTCCGCATTTAAGGCCCCGAACACACGTCATCCCATGATTCAGCACAACCTTTGCCGATTATCGAGGTAATCATAGACATGAATTTAGCCGCCAAAATTTTACTTATATGTATCATCCTCTTTTTTCTTTTCCTTTGTATTCCATAATTTCTCGAACTTCTAACTTGCATCTTTGTTTTCCATCCTTTCTCTAATTCTCTTCGAACCAAAACCTTTTCCTTCCTCTTATTCAATGGCTTCTTCTTCCAAACGCACTGGTTCTTCAAAGAACAAGAACAAGGTCGAGGACTCTGCTCCTCCAACGGTGGGTTCCATCATTCCTAGAAGCCTTAATACCACAAAAGACTTCGAAGAAAAACTCCCTACTGCTAACGCTCATTCATGGGCTGTCAGTAGGTATCCTTCTTCAATTCGCCTTTCTAGTATTCCTACTATAAAGGAAGATTGACACTACCATGAGTTGGATATTATTGCTCCTGATCTATCGGAGCGAGCGACCCTTCCCAAGGAGGGTTTTACATATTTTTACACGTACCTCTTTACTTTAGGTGTGTTTTCTTTAAGTGGAGAGCCGGATTCCGTGATTGCGGAATTTTGCCTCCGCTACCAAATATGTTTGGCACAAGTAAGTCCTTCTGTGTGGAGGACAGTTGCTTGCCTATGGCGTTTGTGCCAGGAGACTGGGGAAGAGCTATCATTAGCTCGTATAATGAACCTTTACTCCCCCAAGATTTTCCGGGGAGGTATGATAAAGGGTGATAAACCTCTGCGAACATGGCCATCATGAGTAATTTAACTAGCATGGACAATGATAAAGATCGTGGGCAGACAGAACGGTTCATTGCAATTGACACCAATAATATTATTCCGTCAACAGCTTCATCTTTTCCGGCAGCTTGGAACCGTGCTCGTAAGACCTCTATTTAGTATATTTTCTTTCACTAAATATTCTTCCATGACCGTATTGATTCTTTATCCTTCGTATGTTTCAGTAACTTGATGGACCCCACTGGCGATGGAAGGCCTGGATTGGTGGGTTGAGAAGATCTTGGATGTTACGACGCCTAAAACTCGTTTGTGGAAAGAACTGGCCCTTAAGTACGGGTGGAAGGCCAAAAAATAATTTCGCGTATTAGCTTAGAATTTATTTGTAGAATCGGTTACTTGAAGTGTTATTTATATTATGCAATTGAATTTTGAATAGATTTGGGCCATTTGGAGTCGAGTACTCGTGCCAAGAACGTGGTTTCGGGTTAATTTTGAGACGGTTCGAGGTAAGTGGCTT
Source organism: Nicotiana tabacum (assembly GCF_000715075.1). Lineage (NCBI taxonomy): Eukaryota > Viridiplantae > Streptophyta > Magnoliopsida > Solanales > Solanaceae > Nicotiana > Nicotiana tabacum. Next base: position 20,327,602 of record NC_134089.1, on the reverse strand, counting down.
GCCTAACCTTGTGTGAGGGAAACTCCCCTTAGGATTTGGTATTATTGATATTTGAAATGCCTTGTACGTGAGGTAACGAGTGCATACTTGTGCTAATTGTTGGAAATCCTATTTTCATTAAGTAACTTTAACTGTGTTTTCCCTTCCTTTTTATTCTACTTGTAATTAAGCCTGTTGTTAGCTTAGGAAATTATGTTTAATTGCTTTATATGCTCAAACTACCTTATTTGAACTATGTGAGGCATTCTAGGTTAGAAATACCTGTTTTATCTTGTAGTGAAATTGAACTTAATTGAGTATTCTTCGTGTTGTTGTTACGTGTTTACTTTGGGACTACGGGACAGTATCCCGGGAGATCCCCTGCACGACTACGGGACAGTATCCCGGGAGATCCCCTGCACATATATATATTGATTTGGACTGTAGTGCGGGATACCAAGAGATCCCCAGCACATATTGAGGATACTAAGAGATCCTTGGGATACCGAGAGATCCCCAACATATATATTGAGGATACTAAGAGATCCTCGGGATACTGAGAGATCCCCAGTTGTTATCTCTAAGAGATCCCCGGATGTTATCTCTTTGTTGATCTATACTCTTTTCTGTGATTATTTGTCTTCGTTATAGTTGTTGTTGTTCTTTCCATTCTATGTTATTTCTTACTATTGCACTTAATTTTACTGCCTTATTCTATACTGTCATACCTTATATTTCGTTTAATCTCAGTAGGACCCTGACTTTCCTCGTCACTACCCGACCGAGATTAGGCTTGGCACTTATTGAGTACCGTTGTGGTGTACTCATGCCCTTTTTGCGCATGTTTTTATGTGCAGATCCATGTACTTCCACTCAGTCTTATCACACTTGAGGCGAGGCACTTTAGAGACTTCGAAGTATATCTGCCGCATCCGCAGACCGAAGAGTCCCTTTCTATTCTCAATACTATTATAGCCCTTCTGTATTTTCCTTGTTGATAGAGCTTTTTATGGAGTTAGAGCTTTTTATGTAAACTCTTAGCTTGTGATTCATGGGGTTCCGGATTTTAGGAGTGTTTTGGTTGAGATTCTTGTACTGTTATATGCCAGGCAGCATCTTAAACACTGTTTCATTTTGTTAGCTCAGTTTTTAATTATTTCCTTTTCCGCAATTATTTATTTTTTTGTATTTGTTAGGCTTATCTAGTCATAGAGACTAGGTATTATCACGATAGTTCACGGAGGGCGAATTGGGGTTGTGACAAAAAGCCAGTGATGATGGGTCTCCTCTATACAGAAGGCAACGTTCATCGTCAACTCAACAGAATGCTCCATCTGCTGAGTTAACTACTCCAACCGAGGACATCATCTCGGCGCTCTGAGGGAGTTTGATTTGGTAGAAAATGCCAACTCCCGCTATCAAGTACCAACTGTTATGCCCGGTACTACAGGGTCGAGTACCGAGTCCCTCCCGTCTTTGGTTGGCAAGCACCCTACCAGTACTGCACTTGGTGAAAGTGCTTCACATCTTTCAACTCCATCAGCTTCATTTCCATCTTCACCACCACCAGCAATTGCTATATCATTTCCATCTTTATCCACTCTTCCACCAGCAATTGCTACATCATCTCCACCGACCGCATCTGATCACGAAGGAGATGTTCCTTCTCCTCAGTCCCCCAGTTCATGGGAATTTGGGGCAAAATTATGTTGCCCCTTCTGAAGATCCACAAAGGAGGAGGAATGTTACTTTTTCGGTCTCTACTGGGTGCAACCTGCTTTCCCGGTCGGAAGAGCTTGTTAACTATCTGAAGCCTTTGGCTTCAGAGAAAGATTGGGAAAAGGTTCGGGCACTCTCGGGAGAGTATTAGTTGAACAATTCCATGCATAATGTCGCAACAGCACGTTCCTTTCTTCCTTCAAAATTATTTCTACTTTTGCATGAATATATTCTAAGTTTCACTTCTCTTTCTTTGTAGGCCAACTCTCTTGTTTCTAAGGGCCTTCAAAAGTTGATTCGTGAGAAAGAGGAACTTATTTCTGAACGGAATCAGCTTTTGGTGGAACGGGACCAGACTGTTCTCCACCTCCCAGAACTGGAAACCAAAGCCACTGAGACTGTTATTTTGGAGGCTCGTTTGCAGAAAAGTAAGTAAGAGGTGGTAAACCTTATCCAAGAAATTGACCCGCTAAGGGTTAGATTTGACGAGGCCAAGGCCAAATAGGCTAAAGTCCATGATGTCGTTCTTGCTGCAATCGAGTGTGAGGCTTCCACTACTGAAAAAGTGATTGAATTAGAAGCAGCCCTGGACTCCAAAATCGAAGAGCTTGCTGCTATAGAGGCGAAGTGTGCCCAGTTGGGAGAGAAGTACAGAAAAACTATCGAGCATAATAGGCTCTTTAGTTCAATTGTTTGCGACCTTGATATTAGCCTCTAATCCATTAGGTCCGCCCGGAAAAGCCTCTTTGACGAGGTAACCTAACTCAAGGAAAAACTCAAACGCCGAGCGGCTTCCCTTATTATTGAAAAAAACTTACGCCATGTACAGCATAAGGAGAAAAACCTTGGAAGAGGCGAAAGCAGGCATCCTTGACTTTGATGCCGAAATTGCTAAGGCCCGAGAGCTTGAGTTGGCTGCTGAAAATGGACTCCCAGCGCAGTCTGATGCTTCTGGTTCTTCTAGTTCTAGTTCTGAGTATTCGGTAACTGAAGATGAATCGGAGGATGATGATGTTGAAGACCAAACTGAGGAAAATGTCGAGCCATCGGTGGATCCACCTACTTCTTCTAGGGGCGCGGACACTTCTCTTTCTCCTTATTCCGGAGATGCTGCAATTTAGCTTTTATTTTCTTTTTCCCATTATTGTATCTTTGCCATTCTTGGCACGTTTTTGTAAATAAAGACGCATTTTTTCTCAAGTATTGTTTGAGTCTTATTTTTGTTTGAATATCCATGCAAGTCTTTAATCTTTGCATTTGCTTAAGAATTTTGTGCATGTTTTCATTTCATGTTTTGCTATGTGTAGTCTCGGATGCACTTTCTTTGAAGTACTTTGGTTCCGAGAATTATCCTTTTTACATGAGGATTCTATAAGTATTTGCACAAGTTTACTTTCTTGCGTCTTTTTGTATATGTCTTCGGGTGCATTTTTCCCCGAAGGCATTTTGATTCTGGGCATAAATTATTTTGAAACCAACCCTTTAAAGTGAGGGTTTTCATAAGTATTTGCGCAAGTTTACTTTCTTGCTCCCTTTCGTATATGTCTTCGGGTGCATTTTTCCCCGAAGGTATTTTGATAACAGGCATAAATTCTTCCGAAACTGACCCTTTAACGTGAGTGTTTTCATAAGAGAGGGCCCTCTTATGTTTACATTGTTCTTGAAAAGGATGTCTCCTGTTCATTACGACACTAGTATTTGAAGTACTTGTTTAACTTTTAAATGACAAAGTTAGTTCATCGTTCAGACAAGAAACAAGATAAAAATAGAAGGATTTCATTTCATTTAATTCCTTCTATTTTCAAAAGTACAAAAGCATTTGGTATGCTAAAAAGAAATTTCTATTGCTTGTGGCTATCTTGTACAACTTGTTTCTATGAGGCTGGTTGTGCAGTTCCCGGTCCCGATGACACATTTATGTTTCCGGATTTTCATTCCCGGTCGACATGGCAGTCAGTGTTGCCATATCCTCATATCATTCCCCCTAATGGTCGAATGTGAAGAATGCGAATTGGAACACTGGAAGTCTTGTGCCTTCAAAGATTCCACCAATGAATTGCTAGATAATCCTTAACTCAGTAACACACCTTACTTTCCCTCAGGAATCCGTGCTATCGAGCAAAAGATTATCTAACAATCCTTTAGTGGTTTGTGCTCGTGAACGGTCGATAATCTTTGCTCAATAGAAAACTTAACTTCCCAGTAGAAATTTGTTATAGAGCCAAAGACAATCCAACCATCCTCGAGTGGAAAATTGCTTGTTTACCTTGCTATCGAAGGTCTTATTGCTGCTTTCTTCATAGTATGCTTTCTATCGCTGCCTCGTTAAAAACCATGCCAGAAAAACCCAATTGAGACAAAAACTGAACGAAGGGAAAAAGAGTGTAGCACATACTTTCGGATTGGATATTTTTCATCAGCAATAATATCTTTTGAGGTGCGTCACATTCCAATTGCTGGGCAATTTGTCTCCATTTTGGTTCTCCAACTTGTATGAACCTTTTTCCAGTGATAGCTGAAATCCAGTAGGGACCTTCCCATATTGGCCCCAGCTTCCCCGCATTGAGTTCCCGGGTATTTTGGGTTACTTTCCTCAAAACCAAGTCTCTCACTTTGAAATAACAGAAATTGGCTCTTCAATTATAATATCGCTCCATTCTCTGCTTTTGAGCTGCCATTCTTACACGCTCCAAGTTCTTGCATTCCTCGAGCAGCTCCAAGTTGATTAACATTGCTTCATTATTCGCTTCTTCATTTGCCTGGAAATATATCAAGGTGGGTTCCCCCATTTCCACCGGGATTAGAGCTTCTGCACCGTACACAAAGTAAAAAGGAGTCTCTCATGTGCTCGACTTGGCTGTTGTTCAGTAGGCCCATAGAACTCTGGGTAATTCTTCGGGCCAATTGCTTTTTGCCGCTTCCAACCTTTTTTGAGGTTTTGAATAATCACTTTGTTTATTGACTGCGCTTGACCATTTGCGCTCGGATGATAAGGTGAAGAGGTGACCCTCTTTATCTTCAAATCTTCAAGAAACTTCGTAATTTTTGCGCTGATAAATTGTGGCCCATTGTTGCATACTATCTCTTTTGATTTTCAGAATCTGCAAATTATATTTTCCCATAGGAAGTCGACCACTTCGCGTTCTCCAATCTTCTGATAAGGGCCTGCTTCCACCCATTTAGAAAAATAGTCAATTAAAATTTAAAAAAAAACTTACCTTTCTAGGAGCCAGTGGGAGCGGTCTGACGATGTCCATCCCCCATTTCATGAATGACCATGGGTACAGAACCGAATGTAAGGGTTCTGCCGGTTGATGTACTAGTGGTGCATAGCGTTGACACTTATCACATTTTCACACGAAGTCTTTGGCGTCTTGTTCCATGCGGGGCCAGTAATATCCTAGCCGAACTAATTTCAGCACCAAAGAATCTGCACCCGAGTGATTTCCATATATCCCTTCATGGACTTCTCTCATGACATAATTAGCTTCTGACGCTCCAAAGCACCAGGCCAACGTGCCTTGGAAGGATTTTCTATAGAATTGGCCTTTCTTGAATCTATAACGTGCAACTTTGGCATGTAACGCCCGTGATGCTTTGAGGTCTTTAGGCAACTTCCCATGCTCAAGATAGTCGATTATTTCATTTCTCTAGTCCCAGACTTTCTAGCCGAATTTACCTCATAGTAACCATCAGTATCCAGGACTGAATTCATTAGTTGTACTATCGTTCCTGATTCTGATCCCTTGATTCCTATCGATGAGCCCAAGTTTGCCAATGCATAAACTTCCCTGTTATCCTCCCTTGAGACATGAGTAATTGACTACTCCCGGAATCGTGCCAACAAAGCCTGGACATTTACCACGTATTGTTGCACACGTTCCTCTTTGGTGTCAAAGATCCCGTAGATCTCATTTACTACCAATTGGGAAGCACACTTATTGATTTCTATGACCTCAGAGTCCAGTCCCCGAGACAATTCAAGCCTTGCAATCAAAGCTTCGTACTCTGCTTCATTGTTAGTTAAAGGGATTGTCCTGATGGCTTGTCTTAGGGTTTCCCCCGATGGCGTGATTAAGACTATTCCGAGCCCGTACCTTTTACATTGGAAGCTCTATCAGTAAATAAGGTCCAAACCCTCTATGTCGATTCCGACACCATTACTGCCTCCTTAGTTGTTAGAGGCAATAGTCCCGGACTGAAATCGTCCATGAAGACGACCAATACTTGCGACTTAATCGCAGTCCTCAGTTTATATTCTATGTCGAACTCGCTCATTTCGATGGCTTATTTTGCCAATTTACCCGAGAGTTCGGGTTTATATAGGATGCTCCGCAAAGGGAAAGTAGTCACCAGAGCTAACGGGTGGCATTGGAAGTAGGGCCTCAGCTTCCGAGCGGCAACTACGAGAGCTAAGGCCTGTTTTTCCAAATGTGAGTAGTGAGTTTCCGCTTTCGTTAAAATGTAAGGCCCGTACCTTTGTCCTATCAGACTAAAACTGCACTTACCGCAACTTTTAAAATCGTGAGGTAGACTAGCAATGTTTCTCCTTCTTTTTGTTTCGAGGGAAATGGAGGACTAGACAAGTACTTCTTCAAGTCCTTCAAAGCATGCTGACACTCCGGTGTCCATTCGAAATTGTTTCCATAAATAGTTGTTTTAGGCGCGCTATTTAAAAATTACTTCCATAAACTCGGGTGTGCATTTATGTGACCCAAATCTAAATCTCAACAACGTTAAATAAAATGTGTCGTGGACCACGGGTGCATTTATGTGACGTGGTTCAATATGTGTTTTAGATGACGTTCAATCTTCCTGAAAAATATTTAAATAAAGCGGTTATAAAGTTAAAATTGAACCATAGGTTAAAACAAGTATTAAAATCAAGTAAATAAGCCAAATATAACAGTTGAGCGACCGTGCTAGAACCACGGAATTCGAGAATGCCTAAAACCTTCTCCCGGGTTAATAGAATTCCCTACCTGGATTTCTGTGTTCGCGGACTGTAAAATAGAGTCAATCTTTCCTCGATTAGGGATTTGAAACCGGTGACTTGGGACACCATAAATTATCCCAAGTGGCGACTCTGAATTTTTAAATAAATAATTCCATTTCTATTGTCACTTAAATTGGAAAAACTCCCTTATATCCCTCGGGGTGTAAGAAAAAGGAGGTGTGACAGATATTTGTAGCAAAAAAAATCAAATATTTGCTTTCTTTTGAGTGAATATTGTTTGAATAGATTTGATACATCTTAAGGAGCTTAAATCTCAATTCTAGAATGATTTGGTAGAGTTTTGAGGTGGTTTAATTGAAATTTCGAAGTAGAAAATGAACATGGAAAAAAATAATATATGTATCACACTGTGTATCATTTGTGTATCACATATGTACCGTATTCGTATCACACTATGTATCATATTTGGATCAAATGTGTATCTCATGTATACGTGTGTGTGATACATGTGTGATGACCCAAAAGGTCATCACTTGTTTTAAAACGAAATTCTGTGTTATGAGGCCTTAAAAACCTCTATTAGCATCACCTCGATTTATGTGCGCAGTCTGGGCATGTAGCTGGAAAACCTATATGTGAAAATCTGTGAAAAATGATAAGTTTTGACTATAAAATGAGTTAATTTGACTTCGGTCAACATTTTGGGTAAACAGACCCGAACTCGTGATTCGACGGTCCCGTAGGGTTCGTAGGAAAATGTGGGATATGGGCGTATGCTGGGAATTGAATTCCGAGGTCCCAAGCCCGAGAAATGATTTTTTAAAGAAAATTATTTTCTGAAACTGTTTAAAGGAATTTGAAATGAAATTTGATTAGAACATGACGGTATCGGGCCCGTATTTTGGTTCCGACACCCGGTACAGGTCTTATGTATGATTTAAGATGTTTCTGTGAAATTTGGTGAAAAAATGGATATCATTTGACGTGATTCCGACCTAAATTGTTAAAATGGGTGTTTTAAGAAGTTTGAGATAATTATTTGATTTTGAGGTTTAATTCGATGTTAATGATGTTATTTTGGCGATTTGATCGCACAGATAAGTTCGTATGATGTCATTGAGTTAGTATGTATGTTTGGTTAGGAGCCCTTAGGGCTCGGGTGTGTTTCGGAAGGTTTTAGACTTAGGAAAAGTCGCAGGTTTTTCGGTTGTTGGTATTCTGGTATGCCCTTCTTCGCGTTCGCGGGAGGACCCTCACGAACGCGATGTGTTAATTTTTGCTGAAGGAAATTCCTTCTACGCGAACGCGTAGCCCAGGTCGCGAACGCGAGGCATTGGGGGGTTTTCCCTTCGCGAACGCGGTCCTGGCCATGCGAACGCAAAAGGTAATTGAGCCTGGGCAGAGGGTGGGGCATTTGACCTATGTGAACGCGATCCATTGCACAGGAACACGAGGCTCGAGGAGTTTCTTCTCCGCGAACACGAGCTGCCTTTCACAAACGCAAAGGCCTAGCAGGCCTAACCCATCGCGAATGCGAAGAGTAATTTCGTCCAGTTACTTTAAAAATTCATAAACAGTAGCATTACGGGACTTAACCCAAATTTCATAACTTCTTCTTCTCCACACCTTTTGGGGCAATTTTGGAAGAGCTTCTTCACCATAACCTCTTGGGTAAGTAATCTTTGACTTGTTTTCTTTTATTTTTATCAACACCCACTTGATTTCTAGGCCTAAAACATGTGATTAATGGTAGAATATTAGGGATTTGGGTAGAGTTAGGGCTTTTTGATTATTTGAGAATTTGACCTCGTTTTGGGGTCGGATTTCAAAAAAAATTGTATATTTGGGCTCGTGGGTGAATGGGTGATCGGGTTTTGCTCCGAACCTCGTATTTTGACCAAGTAGGCCCGGGGTCAATTTTTGATTTTTTGGGAAGAATGATTGGAAAGCTATAATTAAGTATTGGAATTGGATTGTTTAGCATTTGTTGATGTTATTAAGTCGATTATGTATAGATACGATTATTTTGGAGCCAAATTTGAAAGGAAAGGCGGTATTTGAGGATTGAGTTGGCCGTGGAAGTTCGAGGTAAGTGTTTGGTCTAACCTTAGCTTTAGGGATTAGGAGTTGTGTCTATTTGCTACGTGTTAATTGTGGAGTACGACGTATAGACATGGTGACGAGTATCTATACATCAGTGTCAAGCATGCCCGTGAGTCTTCTATTATAAATTGTTATGACTCCGTTGTGGTTTATTGTACCTCACATTTATTCTATCCTGTCGTGCGATTTGGTTTCTCAAAGCTAATTGAATTTCCACTCCGTTCTTTTGCGGATGGTGAGAACACGTGCTTCCTTATCCACTGACCAGCAGCCCGAACCCCCAGCAATAGCTCCCATGAGGGGCAGAGGGCGAGGCCGAGGCCGAGGTAGGGGCAAAGCTCAGCCCCGAGTAGCAGCACCAGCGGCGAAGGCTCAGGTTGACTTTGACGATGAGGTTCCAGCCCCAGCAGTTCTGGTGGGCCCAACTCAGGTCCCAGAAGGGTTTATTGCTACCCTAGTACTCCAGGATGCTCTGGTCCGTCTAGTGGGCCTTATGGAGAGTGTCACCCAGGTAGGCTTGCTTCCTGCAGTACCAACCGTCTCTTAGGTTGGAGGAGGAGCCCAAACTCCTGCTTCTCGCACTCCAGAGAAAGTAGCTCCCCAGTTTCAAACTCCAGCAGTTCAGTCAGTTGGAGCAGTTCAGTCGGGTGTGGTAGCTTAGACCGGTGATGGAGCAGCTATGTCTGCCGATGCTTTGTGGAGATTGGACAGGTTCACCAAACTCTTCACTACTACTTTCAGCGATGCATCTACTGAGGATCCCCAGGATTATCTAGACAGCTATCATGAGGTTCTCAGGAACATGGGTATAGTTGAGACCAATGGGGTCGATTTTGCTACTTTTCTCTTGTCTGGATCCCCAAGACTTGGTGGAGAGATTATTGTTTGGCCAGAGCAGCCGGATCGCCAGCATTGACTTGGGAGCAGTTCATGCAGATATTTCTGGAAAAGTTTCTCCCCATCACTTAGGGAGAGGCCTATCGAAGGCAGTTTGAGTGTCTCTAGCAGGGTTCTATGACTGTTACCCAGTATGAGACCAGATTCATCGACCTAGATCGTCATGCTCTTGTCATACTTCCCACCGAGAGAGAGAGGGTGAGGAGGTTCATTGATGGACTTATTCAGTCGATTCGTCTTTAGATGGCTAGGGAGACTGGGAGTGAGATATCTTTCTAGGAGGCAGCCATTGTGGCCCCGAGGGTTGAGATGGTTATGTCACAGAAAGGTGGCCATGGGTCGGACAAGAGGCCCCGTCATTCAAGTAGATCCAGTGGTACCTCGTCTGGAGGTAGAGATGCTAGAGGTGGAAGTAGAGGTATTAGAGGTGGAGTTAGAGATGCTAGAGGTGAAGGTAGATGTATTAGAGGTGGAGGTGCAGGTATTGTTCTGGTTTGTGGTAGAGAAGCTTCGATTTTATTTTGCGCCGTATCTGGTCATGCCTAGTGATTCTTTGAGTGCCCTTGTTTATGTGTCTACACCGATGTGTGATTCTATTGTGGTGGATCGTGTCCATTATTCATGTATAGTGGTGATTGGAGGTCTTGAGACTCGTGTAGATTTTCTTCTTCTAGACATGGTTGATTTGATGTCATATTGGGGATGGACAGGTTATCACCTTACCACGCTATCTTGGACTGTCATGCCAAGACTGTAACCTTAGACTTACCGGGTTTACCTCGTTTAGAGTGGAGAGGGACTCCTGGTCATTCTACCCGTTGTGTTATTTCTTATGTGAAGGCTCAGCATATGGTCGAGAAGGGGTGTTTGGCCTATTTGGCTTATGTTTGTGATTCTAGCGTTGAGGTTCCTTTTATTGATTATGTGCCCGTTGTTCGTGAGTTTCCTGAGGTTTTCCCTTTGGACCTGCCGGGTATGCCACCTGACAGGGGTATTAACCTTTTCATTGATTTGGCTTCGGGCACTCAGCCCATTTCTATCCCACCATATCGTATGGCCCCTCCTGAGTTGAAGAGTTAAAAGAGCAGTTACAGGACTTGCTTGACAAGGGTTTCATTAGACCCAGTGTTTCGCCTTGGGGTGCGCCGTTGTTGTTTGTTAAGAAGAAGGACAGATCGATGAGAATGTGTATTGATTACCGGCAGTTGAACAAGGTTACAATCAAGAATAAGTATCCATTTCCGAGAATTGATGATTTGTTTGATCAGCTTCAGGGTGCCAAGGTATTTTCGAAGATTGACTTGAGATCTGGCTACCATCAGTTGAGGATTAGGGCATTCGATGTCCCTAAGACCGCCTTTTGCACTCGGTATGGGCATTATAAGTTCTTGGTAATGTCATTCGGGTTGACAAATGCCCCAGTAGCCTTTATAGATTTGATGAACTAAGAAGGTGGTTGGAGTTGTTGAAAGACTATGATATCACCATCTTATATCATCCAGGAAAGGCCAATGTGGTGGCTGATGCTTTGAGTAAGAAGTCAGCCAGTATAGGCAGTCTTGCTTATATTCTGGTCGGTGAGAGACCACTTGCTTTGGATGTTCAGGCTTTGACCAATCAGTTTGTGAGGTTGGATGTTTCTAAGCCCAGCCGTGTGTTAGCTTGTACAGTCGCTTGTTCTTCATTATTGGAGCGTATCCGAGATTGGCAGTATGATGATCCCTATTTGTGTGTCCTTAGAGACACGGTGCAGCACGGAGTTGCCAAGTAGGTTACCTTAGGTGATGATGGAGTTTTGAGATTGCAGGGTCGAGTTTGTGTGCCTAATGTGGATGGGCTTTGAGAGTTGATTTTAGAGGAGGCCCATAGCTCCTGGTACTCTATTCATCCGGGCGCCGCTAAGATGTATCAGGATTTATGGCAGCACTATTGGTGGAGGAGGATGAAGAAGGATATCGTTACGTATAAGGCTCGGTGTTTGAATTGTCAGCAGGTTAAGTACGAGCATCTGAGGCCCGGTGGTTCATTTCAGAGGATAGAGCTTCCCGAGTGGAAGTGGGATCGGATCACTATGGATTTCGTTGTTGGACTCCCATGGACTCAGAGAAAGTTCGATGCAGTGTGGGTTATTATTGATAGGCTGACCAAGTCAGCGCATTTCGTTCTTGTGGCAGTCTCCTATTCTTTCGAGAAGTTAGCTGAGATACATATTCGGGAGATTGTTCGTCTTCATGGTGTGCCCGAGTCTATCATTTCGGACTGAGGTACGTAGTTTACCTCGCATTTCTGGAGAGCAGTTCAGCGAGAGTTGGGCACACGGGTTGAGTTGAGCACAACATTTCATCCTCAGACGGACGGGCAGTCCGAGCAGACTATTCAGATTTTAGAGGATATGCTCCGAGCTTGTGTCATTGACTTTGGATGCTCGTGGGATTAGTTTTTGCCTTTAGCAGAGTTTGCCTACAACAATAACTACCAGTCGAGCATTCAGATGGCTCCTTACAAGTCTTTATATGGTAGGCGGTTTCGGTCTCCGGTTGGATGGTTGAACTGGGAGAGGCTCGGTTGTTGGGTACGGATCTGGTTCAGGATGCCTTGGACAAGGTTAGGATCATTCAGGATAGGCTTCATATAGCTCAGTCCAGGAAAAAGAGTTATGCCGACCGCAAGGTTCGTGATTTAGCATTCATGGTTGGTGAGCGAGTATTGCTTCGAGTGTCTACTATGAAGGGCGTGATGAGATTTGAGAAAAAAAGGCAAGCTTAGCCCTAGGTTCATTGGCCCGTTTGAGATGCTTCAGTGTTATTCGATCCAGGGTCTACATACTCGTATGTGTCAGCTTATTTTGCACCGAATCTGGTCATGCCTAATGATTCGTTGAGTATTCCTGTTTATGTGTCTACACTGGTGGGTGATTCTGTTGTGGTAGATCGAGTCTATCACTCTTGTGTAGTTGTGATTGGGGGTCTTGAGACTCGTGTGGATTTGTTGCTTCTAGACATGGTTGATTTCGATATCATATTGGGGATGGACTGGCTATCATCTTACCACGCTATCTTGGACTATCACGCCAAGACTGTGACCTTAGCTTTACCGGGTATGCCTCATTTAAAGTCGAGAGGGACTCCTGGTTATTCTACCCGTAGCGTCATTTCTTATGTGAAGGCTCGACGTATGGTCGAGAAGGGGTGCTTGGCCTATTTAGCTTATGTTCGTGATTCTAGTGCGGAGGTTTCCTCTATTGATTCTGTGCCCGTGGTTCGTGAGTTTCCTAAGGTATTCCCTTCAGACCTGCCAGGTATGCCGCCCCACAAGGATATTGACTTTTGCATTGATTTAGCTCCGGGCACTCAGCCCATTTCTATTCCGCCGTATCGCATGACCCCGCTTGAGTTGAAAGAGTTGAAGGAGCAATTGCAGGACTTGCTTGAGAAGGGTTTCATTAGACCTAGTGTTTTGCCTTGGGGTGTGCCGGTGTTGTTTGTTAAGAAAAAAGGATAGTTCGATGAGAATGTGCATTGATTACCGGCAGTTGAACAATGGTCACCATCAAGAATAAGTATCCACTGCCGAGGATCGATGATTTGTTCGATCAGCTTCAGGGTGCCAAGGTATTTTCAAAGATCGACTTGAGAACTGGCTACCATCAGTTGAGGATTAGGGCATCCGATGTCCCTAAGACAGCTTTCCGCACTCGGTATGGGCATTATGAGTTCTTGGTCATGTCATTTGGATTGACAAATGCCCCAACGGCTTTTATAGATTTGATGAACCGAGTGTTTAGGCCTTATTTAGACTCGTTCGTGATAGTCTTCATTGATGATATTTTGATATATTCTCGCAGCCAGGAGGAGCACGAGCAGCATCTTAGAGTGGTTCTTCAGACTCTGAAGGATAGTCAGTTATATGCTAAGTTCTCGAAGTGTGAGTTCTGGGTGAGTTTAGTTGCATTTCTGGGTCATGTTGAATCATCAGAGAGTATTCAGGTTGATCCGAAGAAGATTGAGACAGTCAAGAACTAGCCTAGACCAACATCAGCTACAGAGATTCGGAGTTTCTTGGGCTACTATCGTCAGTTTGTGGAGGGGTTCTCATCTATTGCAGCCCCGATGACCAGGTTGACCCAGAAGGGTGCCCAGTTCAGATGATCGGACGAGTGTGAGGCGAGCTTTCAGAAGCTCAAGACAACTCTGACTACCGCACCGGTGTTGGTTTTGCCCACAGGTTCAGGGCCTTACACAGTTTATTGCAATGCTTCCCATATTGGGCTTGGTGCAGTGTTGATGCAGAATGGTAAGGTCATTGCCTATGCTTCGAGGCAATTGAAGATTCATGAGAAGAACTATCTTGTCCATGATTTAGAGTTGGCAGCCATTGTTCATGCATTGAAGATTTAGAGGCATTATCTGTATGGCGTGGCATGTGAGGTGTTCACTGATCACAAGAGTCTTCAGTATTTGTTCAAGAAAAAGGAGTTGAATTTGAGGTAGAGGAGATGGTTGGAGTTGTTGAAGGATTATGATATCACTATCTTATATCACTCGGGAAAGGCCAACGTGGTGGCCGATGCTCTGACTAGAAATTCAGCCAGCATGGACAGTCTTGCTTATATTCCGATCGGTGAGAGGCCGCTTGCGTTAGATGTTCAGGCTTTGGCCAATAGATTTGTGAGATTGCATATCTCTGAGCCTAGCCGAGTATTAGCTTGCACGGTCGCTCGATCTTCATTATTGGAGCGTATCCGTGATCAACAGTTTGATGATCCCCATTTGTGTGTCCTTAGAGATACGGTGCAGCGTGGAGGTGCCAAGCAGGTTACCTTAGGTGATGATGGAGTCTTGAGATTGTAGGGGCGAGTTTGTGTGCCTAATGTGGATGGGTTTTGAGAGTTGATTTTAGAGGAGGCCCATAGTTCCCGGTACTCTATTCATCCAGGCGCCGCGAAGATGTATCAGGATTTGCGGTAGCACTATTTGTGGCGTAGAATGAAGAAGGATATTGTAGCATATGTGGCTCGATGTTTGAATTGTCAGTAGGTTAAGTATGAGCATCAGAGGCCTGGTGGATTGTTTTAGAGGATTGTGCTTCCCGAGTGGAAGTGGGAGCGGATCATTATGGACTTTATTACTGGACTTCCGCTGACTCGGAAGAAGTTCGATGCAGTTTGGGTCATTGTTGATAGGTTGACCAAGTCAGCGCATTTCGTTCCCGTGGCAGTCTCCTATTCATCCGAGAGGTTAGCTGAGATCTATATCCGGGAGATTGTTCGCCTTCATAGTGTGCCTGTGTCTATCATTTCGGACCGAGGTACGCATTTTACCTCGCGTTTCTGGAGAGCAGTTCAGCGAGAATTGGCCACTCAGGTGGAGTTGAGTACAACCTTTCATCCCCAGACGGACGGCCAGTCCGAGCAGACTATTCTGGAGGATATACTCCGAGCTTGTGTCATTGATTTTGGAGGTTCGTGGGATTAGTTTTTGCCTTTAGCAGAATTTGCCTACAACAACAGCTACCAGTCGAGTATCCAAATGGCTCCTTATGAGGCTTTCTATGGTAGGCGATGTCGATCTCCGGTTGGATGGTTTGAGCCGGGAGAGGCTTGGTTGTTGGGTACGGATCTGGTTCAGGAGGCCTAGGACAAGGTCAGGATCATTCAGGAGAGGCTTTGTACGGCTCAGTCCAGGAAAAAGAGTTATGCAGATCGCAAAGTTTGAGATGTGGCTTTTATGGTTGGTGAGCGAGTATTGCTCCGAGTGTCACCTATAAAGGGCGTGATGAGATTCGGGAAGAAGGGAAAGCTTAGCCCTAGGTTCATTGGTCCATTTGAGATTCTTGATCGAGTGGAAAAGGTGGCTTATAGAGTTTCATTGCTGCCTAGCTTATCAGTCGTGCATCCAGTATTTCATGTGTCCATGCTTCGAAAGTATCACGGCGATCTATCCCACGTGTTAGATTTCAGTACTGTCCAGTTGGACAAGTACTTGTCTTATGAGGAGGAGCCGGTATTTATTCTAGACCGACAGGTTTGTCAGTTGAGATCGAAGAGTTTTCCTTCTGTTCGTGTTCAGTAGAGAGGCCAGCCTCCTGAGGCATCGACTTGGGAGTCTGAGTCCGATATGCAGAGCCGTTATCCCCATCTTTTCTCCGACTCAGGTACTTCCTTCTTCTGTCCGTTCGAGGACGAACAATTGTTTTAGAGGTGGAGAATGTGATGACCCAAAGGGTTCAGTCCGGGCGTGTAGTCCGGGCGTGTTTTAAAACGAAATTCTGTGTTCTGAGGCCTTAAAAACCTCTTTTAGCATCACCTCGATTTGCATGCGCAGTCCGGGCGTGTAGCTGGAAAGCCTATATGTGAAAAACTGTGAAAAATGATAAGTTTTGAGTGTAAAATGAGTTAATTTGACTTCGGTCAATATTTTAGGTAAACAGACCTGGACCCGTGATTCGATGGTCCCGGAGGGTCTGTGGGAAAATATGGTACATGGGCGTATGCCCGGAAACGAATTCCGAGGTCCCAATCCCGAGAAATGATTTTTTAAAGAAATTTATTTTCTGAAATTGTTTAAAGGAATTTGAAAGAAAATTTGATTAGAACATGATGGTATCGGACTCGTATTTTGGATTCCGGCACCCGGTACATGTCTTATATATGATTTAAGATGTTTCTATGAAATTTGGTGAGAAACGGATGTCATTTGACGTGATTCAGACCTAAATTGCTAAAACAGATGTTTTAAGAAGTTTGAGATAATTCTTTGATTTTGAGGTTTAATTTGATGTTAATGATATTATTTTAGCGATTTGATCGCACGGATAAGTTTGTATGATGTCATTGAGTTGGTACGTATGTTTGGTTAGGAGCCCCGAGGGCTCGGGTGTGTTTCGGAAGGTTTTGGACTTAGGAAAAGTTGCAGGTTTCAGCTGTTGGTATTCTGGTATGCCCTTCTTCGCGTTCGCGGGAGGACCCTCGATGTGTTAATTTTTGTTGAAGGAAATTAGCCCAGGTCGCGAATGCGAGGCGTTGAGGGGTCTTCCCTTTGCGAACGCGGTCCTGGCCACGCGAACGCGAAGACTAATTGAGCCTGGGCAGGGGGTGGGGCATTTGACCTACGCGAACGCGATCCATTGCACGCGAACGCGAGGCTCGAGGAGTTTCTTCTCCGCAAACGTGAGCCGCCTTCCGCGAACGCGAAGGCCTAGCAGGCCTAACCCATCGCGAACGCGATGGACTTGTCGCGAACGCAAAGAGTAATTTCGTCCAGTTATTTTAAAAGTTCGGAAACAATAGCATTACGGGACTTAACCCAAATTTCATAACTTCTTCTTCTCCACACCTCTTGGGGCGATTTTTGAAGAGCTTCTTCACCATAACCTCTTGGGTAAGTAATCTTTGACTTGTTTTCTTTCATTTTCATCAACACCCAATAGATATTTAGGCCTAAAACATGTGATTAAGGGTAGAAAATTAGGGATTTGGGTAGAGTTAGTGCTTTTTGATTATTTGGGAATTTGACCTCGTTTTGGGGTCGGATTTCAAAAAAAAATTGTATATTCGGGCTCGTGGGTGAATGGGTGATCGGGTTTTGGTCCGAACCTCGTATTTTGACCAAGCGGGCCTGGGGTCAATTTTTGACTTTTTGGGAATAATGATTGAAAAGCTATAGTTAAGTATTGGAATTGGATTGTTTAGCATTTGTTGATGTTATTAAGTCGATTATGTATAAATACGATTATTTTGGAGCCAAATTCGAAAGGAAAGGCGGTATTTGAGGATTGAGTTGGTCGTGGAAGTTCGAGGTAAGTATTTGGTCTAACCTTAGCTTGAGGGATTAGGAGTTGTGTCTATTTGTTACGTGTTAATTGTGGAGTACGACGTATATGCATGGTGACGAGTATCTATACGTCGGTGCCAAGCATGCCCATGAGTCTTGTGTTATAAATTGTTATGACTCTGTTGTGGTTTATTGTGCCTCACATGTTATTATCATCGTTGTTTCCTTGCCGGGATGTTTGTTTGATATTATTGTTCCCTTGCCGGAATATTATTGAGATATCATTGTTCCCTTGCTGGGATATTTGTTTGATATTATTATTCCCTTGTCTGGATGTTTGTTTGATATTATTGTTCCCTTGCCGGGATATTGTTGAGATATCATTGTTCCCTTGCGGGAACGTTTGTCGATATTATAGTTCCCTTGCCGGGATTCCTTGTGATTATTATTGATTTGTAACTGGGAGCGGGTGGTACGCCTACCACGAGAGATAATGAAATGGGAGCGGGTGGTACGCCTACCACAAGATATAATGAAAAGGGAGCGGGTGGTACGCCTACCACAAGATAAATGAAATGGGAATGGGTGGTACGCCTACCACAAGATATAATGATATGGGAGCGGGCGGTACGCCTACCACAAGATAAATGAAATGGGAGCGGGTGGTACGCCTACCACAAGATATAATGATATAGGAGCGGGTAGTACGCCTACCACGAGATAAGTGAAATGGGAGCGGGTGGCACACCTGCCACGAGATATACGAAATGGGAGCGGGTGACACGTCTACCACAAGATATGAGAAATGGGATCGGGTTGCACGCCTGCAACAAGATGTGAAATGAAAGTGAAATCTGCCTTTGTTTTCCTTTATCCATGTTAGTAGTTGGACTTTGGTTCCCTATAATTCTTTTGATATTCTATTTTTACCTGTTATTCCCCGAAGCATGTTTCCCCTTCCTATTTTTAATTGTTTATTCTGCTTTATTTTCCGTTGTATATTATATATAACTGCACAGGTTTATTTGGTGGTCTGGTCCTAGCCTCGTCACTACTTCGCCAAGGTTAGGCTAGACACTTACCAGCACATGAGGTCGGTTGTGCTGATACTACTCTCTACACTATGTGCAGATCCCGGAGCAGCTCTTGGACCGTAGTTGGAGGCTACCTTTAGTCCACACGGAGATCCAAGGTAGACCTGCAGGCGTCCGCAGGCTCTGACATCTCCACTATCTTTTATTTCCTGTTTTATCTTTTTGCTTCAGAAACAGTGTGTCTTTTATTCTTGGACCTTGTGTTTAGCAGTCTTAGACCGTCTGTGACACTGTGACACCAGGTTTTGAGTGGTTAAGGCTTAAGTGTTTGTAGTAGATACAGATTTTATATATTTTATTATTGTCTTCCGCTTAAATTTACATTTCCGCTGTTATCATGTTATCGCCTTATATTTATTAAAAAGAAATAATCGAATAATGAAGTAATTAGTTTAAAGGATTGACTTGCCTAGCTCACATTAGTAGGCGCAATCACGACTCCCGAGGGTGGAAAATCCGGGTCATGACATCCATGTTTGATACATGTGTCATAGAAGAGTTTTTTGAACTCGATTTTAACTAGGAATTTTGATACCAAATCAGTCCAAATCACTTTCGATCTTCCTCAAATTTTGTAGATTGACTTATATATATGTTTTCAATGAATTTCAACAATACCCATTGAAAAAAGTCCCTTTTTACTTAGATTTTTGGAATCTTTCATATATTGGTTGCTACCTCATCCATGAAATTTTGTTTCCATCTTGCATCTAATATTGTTGATCACGCTTAAAAATATGGAAGGAGATTTTTGTGTGTGATTCTTGGAGAGAAAGAATCCTTATTTGTTTGGATTTTCAATTTTTGTATGTGCTAGATAGTTTATGTGCTAGATAGTTTTGGTAAGTCTATTTTTTAATGGCTAGAAATTGGTAAATTAGAATTTATTTGTGACATTTTCGTAAGTTCCCATATTATAATACGTATAGGAAAAAGGCCAAATAAATTTCTTGAAAGTTCCTCTTTTTTGGGTGGGTTTTTTTTTTGGGGGGGGGGAGGAGGAGGGGGGGTTAAGTTGATTGCGGCCCAAATATTGCTCGCTGTCTTGTTTCTTTATTGAATACTAGTACTAGTATCCGCGCAGACACTAATCATGTCAAATATTTAAGTTATTTGGATTGTATGTAAATAATCTTAAAATTTACACTTTCTCAGTAAATATAGATAATCATTAGATATTAACTACATGAAAAAAATTAACCATTTCTTCTATTTTTCTTTTTTGATATCATTCTTGTCAGTGTCATTGGATCCTAAAAATAGTCAGGAAGCAAAATAATAACTCATATTTATGGCAAAACAATCAAATATTGAGACATTGAATGACTCTTTGGATAAGACTTAACTCTTTTATTACTACTTGAACTCTTATTTGGTGTATTGATATCTCTTAAAAAATATTTCTTTCTTAAAATTTCAGTTTCTAAAACATTATTTTTCTATAATAATTATTTTTATAATAATGTTATTGAAAATATTATTCTTAATTGAAAACTCATTTTAGTTGGCTATCTAAAAAATAAAAAATTCTTTAGCTAGTGAATTTGTTTTACTCCATTTTGATATTTGACATTAATCATGTTAAATATTTGAGTTATTTGAATTATATGTAAATAACCTTAACATTTAAACCTTCTAAATAATTATAGATAATCGTATATATTAATTAAGAAACACTACATGAAAAAAATTAATATTTTCTCAATTCTCGTAGTGATAATTTTATTTTTGCACTATTCTCATAGGTGTCATTAGAACCTAAAAATAGCTACAAAGTGAAATAATAACTCATATTTATGGCAAAGCACAAAGGTTGACACGATATAAACGATTCTTTGAGACTCTTATACTACGACTTGAACTCTTATTTGGTATGATTTTATCTTTCAAAAAATATTTCTATTTTGAAATTTCAATTTCTAAAACTTTATATATATTATAATAATGATTATCTTTATAATGATGCAAGTGAAGATATTATCATTAATTTAAAATTCACTTTAATCGGCTATCTAAAAATTTAAATGATTCTTTGGCCGGATTTATTTCAGTATGACTCCACTTTAAGTTTATCGATATATTAGCCCCATAATTTAAATTTTTAATACCCTATATATACAAAAAAAAATTGTTCTTTTAATTATTAAATGTTAAATTAGTTGATTATTATTATAAAACATTACATATATTGTCTTGAAATTGTTAAGTAGTTTAGTTTTCGACACCATACTTGGCTTAACCTCAATGCAAACTACTCAAATTGCATTCCAATTCAAATTCGAATATTATATCAGTTTGTTAGTAATAGTGATTTTAAAAAACGACATATAATGTAAATAAAAAAAAATATTCTAAGATATTCTTATCTTATAATCTATGTATTTGAGTTGAAAAAAGAATATTTGAAATCAATGAGATTAACTTTCAAATTTTTTATACTCAATAAAGATGAAACATAAGAAGAAATTTGTTGTCATCTTTTGTTTCTCGTTTTTAGATCTTTCTAACATTTTTTTCAATATTTATTTTCTTTTATCTTATTTTTATGTCATTATTTTTTTTGTTACAAAAAATTAATTTATTTCACTATAAAAGAATGAGTTTAAATAAAGATTGTCTACATATGAACTTTAATTATATTTTTAGTGTTTGGTTGAAATTATTTCATATTTTCTTTTGGCTTTATCTAATCAACCTAAATAGGTGCTCACCCGACCACTTAAATTAAAAAATTGAAAGATGTGTAATTTACATATAATCTATATAACTTTCTTGCTTTAATATATATATATGTCTCTCACATTACTCACAAAAAGAGCTTAATTTCATGATATGGAAAGAAATGAAGAAAAAACACGAAAGAGAGGCGTGGATTAAGGACCTAGAATGCAAGTTATTAAAGTTAATAAGTATTTAAGGGGTACACAGACATTAAAAGACAAATAATATGGACCGAATCTTGTAAATTACGAGGAAAAAAAATTACGAAGTGTAAAATACATAAAGGAAGCATAGGTTAAGGATGTAAAATGCAAAACAACTCTCATAAGATTGTACACTATCAAGCACATATATCAAATTATTTTTATGCTCGAGTGTGTTTTTCAATTAGGTCCCTCATAAAAGCTAATTATACAATTTAGAAATGCACATACAACGGAGACGTCCAAAGTAACGCTAGCTCCGCTATATATATAATTCCGGCACACGGCGGACATCAGCTGTCATCGGCGGTGGTGCATTAGGCGGCAATGAGGCGGCAACCACCGGCACAGGTTGCCAATTATCGGGACACGACGGTGGAGGAGGTGCACCTGAACTTGTTTTACAAGAGGGAGCAGAGGGAGGAATTGGGACAAATTTTGGTAACATATGACGAAAATCTTTTATTTCCAATAGTTTTCTAGGAGTAGTTGCATGGATTGAAGAATAGCAAAGAGTTGTGAAAAGTAAAACAAGAAGGATTTTCGAAATTGCACTTTGTTTGGTCATTATAAAGTAATATTTAGGACTTATAAATATATATGTAGAAGAATGGTTTTACTAGTAAAGGAGCTATGTGTTGTATATATAATAGTTGAAGAAAGAATGTAATAAAATTTGTACAGGTAATTGTTGAGTTGGATTAATTATTTACTGACCTTTTCTGGTGGAAGATATGATCATTAAAACATTCCTATTTGGACTTATTTCGTAGGTCAAAAGGATTAGGAAGGTGGGGAGTTAATTTATTACTTTTTGCCTTTTTATTCAAGAGAAATAAATTTAGTGATGTAATAGTTGATTGATTGCCGAGGGCCTATTTAAAACAATATCTCTATTCTCTCCGAGTAGGGGTAAGGTTTGCATACATACTACTCTTGTCAGACCCCACTTTTAAAATTTTACTAGGTTATTGTTATATGTAACAATTGAATGATTAATTGAGTTTACACTGATAAGAAAAGAAACAAAATATTCTCAATTTTATGACAAATTTGATTTGATGGCGAAGTTCGTGAAGATTATTCAAAAAGAGAACATCGTGTGATAAATTTATGAGTAAAAATATAATCAAGGGAGATTATTTTTAAAGAATTGATCTTTAAGCATAATAAAAGGAAGCATGCTAAAATCACGGAGAAGATCTACTTTATAATATGGAGATAGGAGTTATTACAAAGCCAAAGGAGGAAATATTTTCTAAAATGAAGATCTACCAACTGATGGAAGGATATATCTACACGGAAGAAAGAAGTTGGATATTTACTACAAGGGCGGTTTAATATAGGTGGGGCCTAAAGCGAAGCTCTAAGAAAAGGCCTTAAATATTTTAAATAAAATTCATTTATATTTTATTTGTAAATTTTATTTTTTAGATTTTGAAATGAGTAATTAATACTGTATCTTATAATTGATTTCTTCAATAAATATTTTTTCAATTGATAATAAAACTGATCCATTTATTTTTCTTGAAACAATGTTATATAAGATTTTGATTAGTTTCACTTCTGAAAAAAACACTCTCTTGCTAGTACTTTAATAAGAGCGCCTTTTTGAGATTGTGATTGTATTAAAGTTTTAATTTTTTTTTTTTTTAGTTTCTAACAATATGACTCATATTTTCTAGATAACAAGTTTTAAAGGACAGCCTGTCATAAATTGGGATGTAAGGAATATGCAATTCAAATTTATAAATATACTTTTTTGTTTGACACAATATATAAAGGCTTACGGAAAAGAAAAGAAAGAGCATAAATATGAATATAAATTAGGAAGGCAAGATTAGAAGGAAACTTGTATTGCCAATAAATCAAAATTTTATATGCATTTCATTACAGTAAGCGTTCACTATGCTCTAATTTTCCTTGAGCTTTTTGGGGGGAGGGTCAACATGAATTATAAAGTTTACAAATTCTTTTAACCTTTTTTTTCTATAAAAAGTTCAATATTTTCTAAATATCTTTAAACCATAAAGCTAACTATAAGAATCACCTTGCGGAGAATCCCTTGTTCGTTATTGAGCGTGTTAAAATCATCCCTTGTTCGTTATTATTGAGCGAGTGAAAATCAACCTTGTAAATGTTGGTGGTGAATACTGAAAACCACAAAGGTTATACTCACCCCAAATTATAAAGAGCTCAGGAGATAATCTTCTTGCAACCCAAGAGTCTTGGATTAGGATACAGCATTGTTTTCGAACCAGTGTAAAAATTTATGGTATCATTTGTCGCGCCCCCTTTTTCCTCGCGAAATCGGGTTTGTGACATTTGGTATGGGACAACTCGTTCCTTTTGGGAACTGGGTTTGCATGTGAAGAGTCGCCACCTTATGATTTAAGGTGTATTAGGACACCTATAGGGTTCAATTCTAAGTTATTTGAACAACCAGAGATAGGGTAAGGGCTTGAAATTATCCTAAGGGGAAGGTCTTAGGCACCCCTCAGGATCCACTAGTGTGGTTCCCAGCCAGACAGTTGATTGTAAATTTGTGCAATTTAGCAGACAGACAAGTATGGGCTCAATATTAGGGGATTCGAATTTAAACGTATAAGAGAAAGAACAATTAAAAGAAGAGTTTTTGAAAAGAAGTTTGCAAATAAAGGGAAAGGGGGTCCTAGGTTTATATTTAATATGGATCACATCAATGTGATACCCGGTATGACACTCCTCAAAAGAGGGGATACACGTGGTACTAGCGCACCGGTCATCATATCCATATCTACCCTTCCCGCCCCGTTAAGGTATTAAAGCGCGGATTGGTCTCGATCACTATTGCATGCTATTACCCGTCCCATTCCTATCAGTCCCGGAGGAGTTTAGGACTACTATTCCTAAGGGGAAGGGATATTAGACCGATTTTGATTTCAAAAGTTAAAAATCTAAGGCGACATACAAAACATATAATATTGCATGTTGGGGGAAGCATGTAAACAGATAAAGGCCCATGCATACCTCCTCAAACAAAACACATAAATAGCATGACTTGCACATACTTTTAAGGTCTGATTAAAATACTAAAGACGAGGGGAGTTAATTATTGAAGCAGATTAGTTTATTACATAACTCAGATAAGAAGTCCAAATCAGGCCTGCCTGCTGGTTGTAGCAATTAACAATCTAAGGCTTGCCTAAGCGTTTGGGTGAAATGATATCTATTACTGATTCAGAAAGTGAAAAAATAGTAACCATTTTAAAACGGACGATTGAGATCCTATAGACATGCTTTCTAAACCTCGTTAGATAAAGAAAGAAGGTTGTTTAAAACTGGTTCAGAATAGACTGAATTTTAAATTGATTACAGATCCTATAGGCAAGATATCTAATATTGCTCATTTTATTTATATATACATGATTTCTAAAAGGGGTACTGATTCTTAACCTTATGAACATGATATCTGATTTTAACCATTTAGATCCTAGGAACATGGTATCTAAATATGACCATAATATGCAGAATTTAAGCAAGTCCTATAGGCATACTCGCTAGATGCAGAACATGCAGAAATTTAATGAAAGCATGTCTTATAGACATGGTATCTAACGTGCAGAATTACAAATGCATAATTTAAACAAACGGATCCTATAGGCATGATTTCTAAAATGCAGAACTCAAAACATGTAGAATTTAAATAGCATATCCTATAGGCATGATTTCTACCCTCAAGCATGCATAATTACCCAACCCTTTTCACTAGCCAACCCAATATTTATTATAAATTATTACAGACTAGATAATGAATTACATCAGAAAAGTACAAAAGAAAAGTTACAACCAGAGGAAGCATAATTCTTGACTTCCTCTCTGAGTTATGGAATAAACCACCTCAAATGCCATTGATTCAAAGCCTTTCTTAGACCTGGGTGTGTCAGAGTTCCCTAAGGGTCTCAAAGGACCACGGGCAGTGCTTACACCCAGGTTCATGGAACTAGATTGGGATGAGGGCAGTGTGGAAGTGTCATCTCTTATGTGTCCAAGTTCAAAGGGAGCTCATGGGTTCCAAGGCAAGGCTCACACAAGAGCAGAAGAACCTAAGTCTAAGAAGATAGTGAAAGTGCAGGAACAGAGTCTTAAAACTGAGGGGATAAAAGAGAGGGGTAAAGGGTGATAGGGAGACAGTAATTAGTAACACACAGAGTTAATAATTTCATACAAAGGGGGTCAAGGGTGGGAAATCCATTGCAAGGAGCCCATGCATTTAGGCATGGATCAGCTTTGGTCATGTATAGCAATAGAAGGTGTTGACATGCCTATAAATCAATCAGAACACACAACATCTAGAGGAGATATTGTGGTTATGATCCTAGAGGGATCATGTTTGGGTCATGCATAGCAATGTCCAATGTTGTCATGCCCCAAACCAACCACAGACACTAAACACCTTGGGGATGGGGATTTAGGATTCACAAATCATAATAAATAATAGGCAAAAGCATTAACTCAAAACAGGAAGGGGCAGATTATAACATGTTTAATAATGGAACTTGGTTAAATACAAATAGGAGACAAACAAGGATGGAAGAGACAGTAAAGAAATATATTGTTGTTGGTGCATAATCTTAATTAGAGCATACCAGTAAGATGAAAATACAGAGAAAAAATATTCCCACAGCCTCGCCTCGGCTTTCAACCGGCTAGGTAAGGCAGCAATACAAGTAGCAGCAGAGAAAAGAGAGATATTTTAGTGGAGTGTGTGTTTGAACTCAAGTGTTTTTATGCCTTGTGTTCGTGTGTTTGAAAGAAGAGAAAGTGGGTATTTATAGTTTTGAAAGCATGTAAGATATAAGGCAATAAATGCACATATGGAAGTAATCAGCAATCAGAATCAATCAACCAAGTGATCCCCCTTTAATTGAGGAATCACCCTTTTAACGGGGCTAACATGTTTAAAAGAAGGAAAGAAAATCAGTTTGTAGGCCGACTGGTTATTACCATAAAAGAAAGTAGTAAAACATTGAGTACACAATAGAGTCCAAGTACAGATATACACTTTTTTTGGGGAAAAGATTCAACATGGCAATAAGTAAGGAAAGGGATCAATCACTTTAACAGACGAGTAAAATTAGAGTTAACAAAAAGAGAAGTTTTGAAATCAGTCCCAAAATTGAGAATCAATCAAAGAAGGGGCCTCTGCATATAAATAGAGTGCACAAACAATAGTCATGCGAGGCCAAACTATTGGCAAAAGAAATAACATACAATAGTAGCACAAAGTTAGTAGACAACAAATATTCGAAGCATGATAGTCACGTAGGTCAAGTTTCATTGAATCGGTAGTATAGAGAAAAGAAAAAAAAGGATAGGGTATCAGAAGCATGCAAAGGGTCAAGTGCGAAAACCCTTCTGAAAAGCATAGTCGAGTTTCAAAGATAGTAAGAACCCAGAATCAAAGGAATCACATAAAAAAAAGAGATGCTGAAACAAAGGAACTTCAAATCAAGTCAGGTATTCCAACGAGCAATTTCAAACCCAAAGACATAGGTTTTTTCTTAATAACATTCAATCTTAGAAGATGATAAAAATATAAATCGCACAAGCAGTTTCAGAAACTCGAATAGACACCAAATTTCAACATCGATCGAGTTTAAAGATGATGAACAAATAAATCAGACAATAATTAGCAAATAGTCTCAGAAACTCGAACGAACCCAAAGAAATTAGGGTTTTTATCACCCATCGAGCCTAGAGATGATAAACAAGTAAATCAAACAAACACTTAACAAATAGTCTCAGAAAACCCAAAAGAAATTAGGGTTTTTATCATGCTAAACTCAGAAAAGATTTTGAAAAGAAGAACTTGAAGGAAAACCCTAATCGGAAAAAGATGAAGAGTCTTTTTTCTGAAAGCAAAATTAAAGAAGCTTCGAGAAGGAATTTAAAAACTCATAGCAAGCATAGATCTAAAGTGAACCTGAAAGAAGTCGAGAAGCTCTTAGAGATTAGGGTTTCAGAAGAACCCCAAGTAACGAAAAGGTCTTGAAAGCCATCGATGTAAATAGGAGACTCAAGGGTCTGACTCGAATGGCCATGGCTGGCCGGAGAAAGGTCAGAGACGACCAGAGAACAGTCATCAAAAAATGACTGGACCAAGCCCCTTCAGAATCTGGTCATGAGACCATAGAAACGAACACGTAGAAACCATGTGAGGCTAATACAGGTCTTAGATGATCCTGGAGAGCCATGGATTAGGGTAGATTAAGGTGGCAGCGACTAAGGTTTGATGTTGTTGTAGAGAGGATTTGAGAGAGGAAGGGGATTCAGAGGCGGCGTATTGTGAGAAATGGATTAGGGTGAAGGGGTCATTTGGGTTAAAAAAGAAAAGGAGTAATGAGAGTCGTTGATCTACACGATCAACGGCTGGGATTAGGTGGGAGTCTGGGTCGGTCATTTAAACGGGTAAAGGGTCGAATTTGAAGAAAATTGGGTCGGGGTAAAATTGGGTTCCAATTGGGGTTCAAATTAAGCTATAATTGAAAGGTAATTGGGCTAGTTTTTAAATAGCCAATTTCCCCATTTATTTTATTAAAATAGCAAATTAATTTAAAAGTACTAAAATGATTTATAGCATATAATTATCAAATTAAAAATACTGGACTTAATTTTTATAGATATAAATGCAATTAAATCTAAAAGAGGCTAGTATTACAATTATATGCAATTTAACTTTAAAAATATTAAATAAATTTGTAAAAATGTACAAAAATTATTTTAGCTATATTTTGGCATAAATATGAGAATGCAATAAATAAATTACTAAAATGATAATTTTGGAAATATTATTAGGTTTTTATAAATAAAATAGGAAAATAAATTGGTTTACAAATCTTTAAAAATTAAGAAAAAATAATAAAACAATTGGACGTACTTATATATGCATAAATATGCTATTTTAAAAAGTATTTTGCATATTAAAAAATATACAAGGAAAAATTGGGTATCAACAGCTGTCCCTCTTTACTCGGGAAGGGTGAAAGAGTTGTCTGGTAAAGATATGATGGTCAATTTTGACCAAGCGGAACGGTTTGAAGAGGTTTAGGCCGCGCCCTAGATTCTAAGATGCCTACATATCCCTGGTCTTACAAGAATCAGGCCATATGTAGTTCGGGATCCATTGGCGGAGTATACCGATGAAGACTTTTCAAGAACGGATGCAATGTGTGGTAGGTTTGCGGGAATGTTTTAGGTTTGGTAGGCCTGCAAAAACTGGAGCGGGTTCGCTCCTGCCAAGATGGTTGTTGCTCGCCGGTTTTCCTGCAAATAAGCAATACAAGCATATATTGTGCGTAAAATTTTACATGATGCAAATTCCCATCGGACCATGAAGGTTGTCTTTGGACGGTTAGAATGACGTCCTTATACCATGTTGTCCTAGGCCATGAAGCATACAATAAAGGATTCGCAGGCCATGGAATGATGCTCTCGGGCTATGAGGATGATGCCTCCGAACCATGATGCCTTTGAATTGTCACACCCCTTTTTACTACTTCACTAACCCTCTTAAAAATATAAAAGGATTTATAAAGCTCAAAGGGTTTTCAATTTTGAGAGTGACAAATGATATGTTTAAAAGGATTTCTCTCAGAGTCGCCACCTAGCATTGTTTTTTGGTGTGTCAGGTCACCATTTTAGAAAAAAAAATTCCTTTTAAAACAATTGGACTCAAAACTAAGTCGGCACCAGAGATTTGGGTAAGGGGGTTCATTTGACTCGGAGAGAAGGTGTTAGACGCTCCCCAAGTCCCGTAACTAGTACGGTTGTGTACTCGATCAAGTTGGCTTTTGAAATTTCAAATTGAGGTGAAAAACACAGAAAAAGAAAAATAAACACACAAGCGGCTCGAGGTCGTCCACACCAAGATTAAATAAAATAAGAAAATAATAAAGCCTATACTATGCTCACTCTACTATGTCCGTCACGGCCTTCAATTACATCCACTTAGGGGTATACCCCTGATAAAAGAACACAAAAAATATATATACAAACTCTACGGGGCATTCCCCTGATGAATTAACTAACTAAAAGGGACGACCTCTCACCTCGAAGGAACAAATCCTAAAGAATGCCTACCCAGGTGTGGTCGGCCTAAACATGCTCCTAAAGATAATATGTTAAAAATGCAATAAATAAAAGAGAACTAAATAAAATCAGGATTCAATTCATGCTCAAATTCTTTTAATCTATTTAAACCCAAACCCCATGAGTCATTTCAAGCAATTTATCCATCTGTCCACACAAATAAAGACAAGGGAAACATCAGAAAAGTAACTATTCAAAAGACACATAATATTTGTAGCAAATGAACGGGCAGACATAGAATACCAAGAATTACTATAGGAGGGAAAGGGAAAGATAAACAAAATGAATTAAAACATTGATACGCACCATAACCCTATATTAATCCCAATTCATGTATATTATCTCTTAATTTGCTAAGAATAGAAAATTCCCAAATGACATCTAACCAGTAATCCTGTCGTAATTCAAGTCCAAAAATAAGATCAAAAATCAATTATATAAGCTATTCAGTTTACTTTCACCAAATGTAACTTCTATATATATATGAATTTCACTCAAAAACAAATACCTACTAGTTTTCGGTCCACTCCTAAACTCCACACAATTTTAGAATGCATTTTAAACTTATCTGAAGCTAGCAGCAAATAAGACCTTGGAAACGAATTTTGTCTCACCTTTTAAACGGAAAAGAATAGAAAAGGTACTAGTAAAAAGAGTTTTAACTTGAAGCAAGCAATGGAACTATTTCTTAATCTAAGAGCAAAATGTTAATGAAACGGATAACCAAAGGTGGAGTTGACAGAATATTCATGGAGATTCTAAGAAAATAAGTTATTTGTCCTTAATCGACCGAGATGCTATTTTAATGCTAGATTGGAGGGACCTGACATGGACTAAGCTTAAACTAGGTGAAGTAATTCTTCAAATAACAATTTGATCACACAAACAGTAAAGCCACGACTCAATGGCAAACATAATCACATACTTCAATCTCTAGCACAATAAGGATCAAGGAAATATGTTATTCATTTCTGCAGATTCAGATTCATTTATAGTCAAAGTATTCAACAAGAACAATTTAACAAATTAGATCAAGCGCAAAGACCAATAGCTCGACACATACGAACAAATCAAAATAGGGATAGAGGTTGTAGATGTGAACCTGAAGTTGAACTTTAATTAATAAAACTTCCTTAGTGACACGAGGAGGAATCAAAGCAGCGGTTGTGACCAAAATTCGTCACGACGATCAAACTACGAACAAAAGAAGCGAACCGAACCTCAAACGACGAAAATGACTCTGACCTGAAGCAAACTGAATGGCGGACGAATTTTTAGAACCCAAAATGCTCCAATCTAATCCCATGATCGAAAATGAAACAAAACTGAAAATATTTTTTTTTGTATTTTTTTTGTATTTTTCAAAAAAGAACGAACTTCTGAAGCAAAAATATATAACCCCAAGTATATATTTTCTGAACTGAAATGAAAACGAAGTTCAAAACCCTAGTTTTTCTCCAATTTTATCCAAAGAATCCTAGAACTTTTTTCCCCTCTTTTTGTCCAAAAATCCCAAATATATAGGAAGCCTAGAAGCTTCTCCTTCCTTCCTCTCCAAGAAAACTAAAAATCTTCTCCAAAAAAATCGAATTTTATCCCTTTTTGTGGCAATTAAGGACAAATGGATGGAGTAGATCGAGTGTAACTCGATCCTACGCCTCTCATTTTTTCGTTTTTGCCCAAAAAAAAATCAAAAAAGATGAAGAGAAAATGTGTTCTTCATGATTACGGACACGTGGAGGAAGGAGAGAGGAGTAGAGGGGGGGACCATGGGACTCGTTGAGTGAACTAGCCGATTTTTCGGTGAGTTGGAGGCGGGCAGAATCGGAATGGGGTGGGGCGCCGTTTGGTTAGTGTTTTAAGTTAGGGTTTTGGGAGTTATAATATGGTATTTATATGGGGTGTGGGAGTTAATAGGAGCCATTAGATTAAGAGGGGATGAAGGGTTGATATTTTAAATTAGAAATGGGGCGGGTCAAGAATGTATCCGGCAGGTCAACCGGGTAAGGGAGTGGGCTAGGCGGATTTGGGCCATGTCTTGGCCGAGTTTGGGCTCTAAAATTGGAGTTTTGACTCATTAAATCCATCAATTAAGAAAACTTAACCCTTTTCTTCTCTTTTTTTTAATGATTTAAAATTAATTCTAATTGATTAAATTAAACTATATCATGCTATGAAACCATATATATTATTTTTATATAAATTATTATATTCAAAATAAAAGTGAAGATCATGGTAAAAAAAAATATATTGCTATAAAAATATTAATAACTTAAACTAGATAGAATAAGATAGAACATGAAACTATTTTTGTATTTTTTCAATTTTTGTGCCTTAAAAATTGAATTAAAATTAGTAATAAAGTAAAATCCTATAGAAATAAACTCAAATAAATACCCTAAAATACTAGGACTATTAAAGGTAATCCTAATACGTGGGTCAAAAATTACATGTCTACAACTGCCCCTCTTTGACGGGAAACACAAAGTGTTTTCAGACAAAGAACAACAAGACATGTTTTTTGACCCGACCCTTATTTAGAGAGACCAAAACTAAAAGAAAAGAGAATGTGACCGAGCCCTGGTATTTGAGCTGCCTACATATCCTTGGTTATAAAGGAATCAGGCCACGTGTAGTTCATAAGTTAGAAGGACGATGGAGTACCAAGGTGGAGAGTCGAGTGAAGTGCCGTCGAGGTTCCGGTCCGCGATTCCTGCCATTACATCAAAAATAAAAGAAAAAATTATTGCAAAAGTAAAAGAAAAGTACAAGATCCTATCTACTTCTTGTCTTGAATCTTCCTTGAATCTCTCCTTGAGCCTTCATCGTGAAACTGAAAAATGGGCCCTGTTCTTCAGGCGGGCTCCTGATGCTTCTTGAATTTGTGAATTGAAAGTGACTCTGAAATGAATTCCCTTATTCTCCAGGTGAGCGCCTGCTATTAAAACTTGAAACGGATTCCCTCGTTCTCCAGGTGGGTGTCTGCCAATAGCTTGAACTTGAAATGATTTTCCTAATTCTCCAGGCAGGCACCTGATTCCCAAACTTGAATTGTATTTCCCTTATTATCCAGGTGGGCGCCTGATTGCCAAAGTTTGAAATATATTCCCTTGTTCTCCAGGTGGGCGACTGCTAATAAAACTTGAAACGAATTCCCTTGTTCTCCAGGTGGGTGCCTGATTACCAAAAACTTGAATTGTATTCCCCTGTTATCCAGGTGGGCGCCTGATTACCAAAACCTTGAATTGTATTCCCTCGTTATCCAGGTGGGTGCCTGATTGCCAAAAACTTGAAATGTATTCTCTTGTTCTCCAGGTGGGTTCCTGATTGTCGAAAACTTGAATTGTACTCCCTTGTTATCCAGATGGGCGCCTGATTGCCAACAACTTGAATTGTATTCCCTTATTATCCAGGTGGGTTCCTGATTGCCAAAAACTTGAATTGTATTCCCTCGTTATCCAGGTTGATGCCTGATTGCCAAAAACTTGAAATGTATTACCTCGTTCTCCAGGTGGGCGCCTGCCATTACAACAAAACAGACAAAACAAAAGAAATATTTCTGCCCCAGTTTGGGATCTGGGTATATTTGTGAGTGTTAATCGAATCATGTTACATACAGAGCTCTAAAAATTTAAAAACTAAATCCCATTATCCAGGAGGGCCCTGAAAACTTCAAATTAAATCTCATCTTAAGAGGGTCCTGAGAACTTTTAAAATTAAATCCCATTATCCAGGAGGGTCCTGAAAATTTTAAAATTAAATCCCCTTATTTAGGAGGTCCTAAGAACTTTTAAAATTAAATCCCATTATCCAGGAGGGTCCTGAAAACTTTAAAATTAAATCTCATTATCCAGGAGAGTCCTGAAAATTTTAAATTAAATCTCATTATCTAGGAGGGTCCTGAAAATTTCAAAATTAAATCCCATTATCCAGGAGGGTCCTAAAAATTTAAAATTAAATCCCATTATCCAAGAGGGCCTTGAAAATTTAAAAATTAAATCCCATTATCCAGGAGGGTCCTGAAAACATGGAAACTAAATCCCACTATCCATGAAGGTCCTGAAAATTTTAAAATTAAATCCCATTATCCAGGAGGGTCCTGAAAACTTTTAAAATTAAATCTCATTACCCAGGAGGGACTTGGAAATTTTAAATTAAATTCCATTATCCAGGAGGTCCCGAAAATTTTAAAATTAAATCCCATTATCCAGGAGGGTCCTGAAAAGTTTAAATTAAATATCATTATCCAGGAGGGTCCTAAAAATTTTAAAATTAAATCTCACTATCTAGGAGGGTCCTAAAAATTTTAAAATTAAATCTCATTATCCAAGAAGGTCCTGAAAATTTTAAATTAAATCTCATTATCCAGAAGGGTCCTAAAAACATGGAAACTAAATCCCACTATCCAGTATAATCCTGAGAATTTTAAATTAAATCCCATTATACAAGAGGGTCCTGAAAATTTTAAAATTAAATCCCATTATCCAGGAGAGTCTTGAGAACTTTTAAAATTAAATCCCATTATACATGAGGGTCTTGAAAATTTTAAAATTAAATCCCATTATCCAGGAGGGTCCTGAAAATTTTAAAATTAAATCCCATTATCCATGAGGGTCTTGAAAACTTTTAAAATTAAATCCCATTATCCATAAGGGTCTTGAAAATTTTAAATTTAAATCCCATTATCCAGGAGGTTCTGAAAATTTTAAAAATTAACCCATTATCCAGGAGGTTCCTGAAAATTTTAAAATTAAATTCCATTATCCAGGAGGGTCCTGAAAATTTTAAATTAAATCCTATTATCTAGGAGGGTCCTTAAAATTTTAAAATTAAATCCCACTATCCAAGAGGGTCCTGAGAATTTTAAATTAAATCCCATTATCCAGGAGGGTCCTGAAAATTTTAAATTTAAATCCCATTATCTAGGAGGGTCCTGAAAACATGGAAACTAGCTCCTATTATCCAGGAGGGTCGTGAAAAGCCGAGAATGAACTTGTCTGGGCCATGCTCTCTTCTTGGAGGATCTTGAACAAAATTTCTTGCCCTTGAACCATGCTTTCTTCATGGGAGGGTCCCTGTGGATTAACAAATTTTCTTGCCCCTGTTTCAGACAAATAAAATTTTGTTAGTTTGAAAACATGGTAGTTAGTTTGTGACATCATTGCTGAGTGTCTGCTTCTGCCACTACCATGCTTCATTCTGATTAGCTGATTTGGGCCAGCAAGGAATTGTTCGACCTTTTGATTGGAGCTGGACCACAAAACCTCTGACTGGCCTGATTCTCTCACACTCACTTGTTGCATTGTGTTTTCATTTTGAAAGTCGTTCCATCCTTGTATTTTCTCAAAATTCAAGATTCAAATGATTGCTTGAACCTCAGTTATCACCATACTTCTTATTCTAAATCATGTCAATTGTGATGTGCCTAGCCGAACTCCGCTTTGTGCAATTTAAAAGCTGGTAGTAGACTTTGGAATCCTTTCCTGCTTGTTCAACAAGGGTTAACTCGAAAGAGACTCATAAAGTTAGACTGAAAGAGCAAAGTGAAATAATTTTTGGCAAAAGGAACAAAGGAAAATTTTGAACACAGATGACTATGTGAAGAAGAAAAAGGGGAAAATGAAGACTTATCTGAGTGAAGCGGCTAGCTCCAATAATCATGACATGCATTTCGGATTGATCAGCCTAATCTGTCCAACCAATCATATTTTCAGTTCATGTTATGTCTTCATACTTCAAAAACCGGGCTTTTCACTGGTCCAATTACTCTGTAAAGTCATGAGCCTCATTCGACTTGCAGTGCCCTGAAGGGTTTTCACCGACAAGCCTCTCTCATTTGTTCATCTCTCAACTCACCATCGCCTTACGGTGCCCGTGAGGGTTTTCACCAATAAGACTCTCATTTTATTTATTTTCCTTTGTGCCCATGAACAAAGTATTACCCATAATGTAAATCACACCTCTATCTCGCTTGACTTGGCATCTTCAAAGATTGATCAGAAGGTCTTTCTTTAGACCGCAATATAGGCTTTTGGATAGGGTTAGAAAGACAGGGTGGCATGAAGGCTCAAAATAATTTAAAATGAAAAAGGTTCAAAATTACAACTTTTGGAATCAGATCTTTTTGAAAACCAAAACTGCTGCCCCAATTTCTTTAGGTCTGGGGAATTTTGGATTTTTATTTTGATGGGACTAAACAGTGTAAGACTGCCTATGTATCCTTAAAAGGAATCAGGTCGAACGTAGTTCTGAATAAAGTCGTTTGTTTTTGTTGCTTTTCTTTCTTTATTTTTCTCTTTTTTTTCTTCTTTTCTTTTCTTTTCTTCTTTCTTTTTTTTCCTTCTTTTTTTTCATTTTTCTTATTTTTTCATTCATTTTTATTTTTTTTTCATTCTCTAATTTTACTACTGATTCCAAAAGAGGGGTATGAAAGAAAATAAATAAGGCTCAAAAGGGGTAGCAAAGGATGAAAGTGTTCGGGTAGCGGAACAAAATACCTTCGTCATGTCAACTTTGAACATGCCAGGTATAAAATACAATTGAAGGTAAGCAAGGAAATCATACATAGTACCTCTTAATAGCATCAGAATTAATAGCCATATCTACACATTCCCTTCTATGTCTGTTAAATACAAAGCGCCATTGGACAACACTCTCGTCATAACGAATGGCCCCTGCCAGTTTGGGGCGAACTTGCCTTTAGCTTCCATGAGGAAGGATGTGTTTCAATACCATCTGGCCCAGTTCGAATTTTCGGGGAGGCACCTTTTTGTTATATGCTTTTGCCATTATCTTTTGATGCAATTGACCATGACATACTGCAGCCAATCTTTTCTCATCAATCAAACTCAACTACTCTAGCCAGATTTTGATCCACTCATCATCATCAATTTCAACTTCTGCAACGATCCGAAGGGATGGAATCTCAACTTCTGCAGGTATAAATGCCTTAGTTCCATATACTAGCAAATAAGGAGTTGCTCCTACTAAAGTGCGAACAGTAGTGCGATAACCCAGTAAGGCAAAAAGCAACTTTTCATGCCATTGCCTAGAACCTTGCACCATTTTACGAAGTATCTTCTTTATGTTCTTGTTAGCAGCCTCAACAACTCCATTTGCCTTGGGGCGATACGGAGTGGAGTTCCGATGCATGATCTTGAACTATTGGCATACCTCTTTCATCAAATGACTATTGAGATTAGCAGCATTGTCTGTGATGATCGCCTTGGGAATTCTGAACCGACAAATGATATTTGAATGAACAAAATCCACCACTGCCTTCTTGGTCACGGACTTGAAAGTTACAGTTTCGACCCACTTGGTAAAGTAATCAATGGCCACCAGGATAAACCTATGCTCGTTTGACGCTGCCATCTCAATTGGTCCAATGACATCCATGCCCCAAGAAACAAAGGGCCAAGGTGCAGACATTATGTGTAACTCAGATGGGGGAGAATGAATCAAATCACCGTGTACCTGGCATTGATTACACTTGCGAACAAAACTGATACAATCCCGTTCCATGGTGAGCCAATAATAACCTGCTCGAAGTATCTTCTTTGCCAAGATGTACCCATTCATATGCGGCCCATCAAACTTCAGAATGTACTTCGGCCATGATAGTTGAAGCTTCTTTAGCATCTATGCACCTCAACAGTCCTAAATCTGGAGTTCTCTTGTACAAGATTCGCCCACTCAAGAAAAATCCACTAGCCAGACGTCGGATGGTTCTCTTTTGATCACCTGTGGCATGTACTGGATATATCCCCGACTGGATGTATTCCTTGATATCATGGAACCAAGGTTCGCCATCGATTTCCTCTTCCACCACATTACAATAAGCATGTTGATCACGAACTTGGATATGCACGGGGTTGACATAAGCCTTGTCCGGATGATGTAACATTGACGCCAGAGTAGCCAAGGTATAAGCAATCTCATTATGAATCTTGGGAATATGTCTGTATTCTACCAACCTGAACCGTTGACAAAGATCATGCAGACACTGTCGATATGGTATGAGCTTCAAATCTTGAGTCTCCCATTCTCCTTGAAACTGGTGAACCAACAAATCTGAATCTCCTAGAACCAGTATTTCCTGGACTCCCATGTCTATAGCTAACCTTAAACCCAAAATGCATGCTTCATACTTAGCCATATTGTTGGTGCAATAAAATCCAAGCTGGGCTATTACAGGGTAGTGTCGCCCTGTTTCAGAGATGAGTACGACCCTTATTCCGACACCTTTCATATTGGCAGCTCCATCAAAGAAGTGTTTCCAACCTGGATTTTCATCACGGTCAATCTCGTCAACACACATGACTTCTTTATCAGGAAAATAAGTCTTCAGTGACTCATATTCATCATCCACCAGATTCTCGGCCAAGTGGTCGGCCAAGGCTTGGGCTTTCATCGCGGTCCGAGTCACATAGATGATGTCAAACTCTGTAAGTAAAATTTGCCACTTTGCAAGTTTTCCCGTGGGCATAGGCTTATGAAAGATGTACTTTAGAGGATCCGTGCGAGAAATGAGGTAAGTAGTGTAGGACGACAGATAATGATTCAACTTTTGTGCCACCCAAGTCAGGGTGCAACATGTCCTCTCAAGCAGAGTGTACTTAACCTTATAGGCAGTGAACTTCTTACTAAGATAATATATTGCTTGCTCCTTCTTTCCCGTGATGTCATGCTGACCCAATACACATTTAAAAGAATTATCCAAAACCGTCAAATAGAGAATTAAATGTCTCCCAGGCTCTAGTGGGACCAGCACAGGTGGGTTTGACAGGTACCTCTTAATCTTATCAAATGCTTCTTGACACTCGTTAGTCCACTTGACTGCAACATTCTTCTTCAACAGCTTACAGATGGCTTCACAGGTTGTCGTGAGCTGAGCAATGAACTTGCTGATGTAATTTAACCTTCCAAGCAAACTTATCACCTCAATTTTGTTCTTGGGCGGTGGTAACTCTTGGATGGCTTTAATCTTTGACGGATCCAACTCAATACCGCGTC
Organism: Nicotiana tabacum; assembly: GCF_000715075.1. Classification (NCBI taxonomy): domain Eukaryota; kingdom Viridiplantae; phylum Streptophyta; class Magnoliopsida; order Solanales; family Solanaceae; genus Nicotiana; species Nicotiana tabacum. The sequence goes on along the minus strand of NC_134089.1, from coordinate 20,289,012 downwards.
TACTAACCACGAATCCCAGCAATTTTCCAGAGGGGACACCAAATGCACATTTCGCTGGATTGAGCTTGAGGTTGTACCTGCGGAGCCTTTGGAAAAACTTCCTCAAGTCCTTGATATGGTCAGACTGCTTCTTTGACTTTATGATCACATCATCTACATAAACTTCAATCTCCTTGTGTATCATGTCATGAAATATGGTGGTCATCTCCCTCATTAAGTTGCCCCATCATTCTTCAGACCAAATGACATTACCTGATAATAATATGTTCCCTACAACATGATGAATGTTGTCTTTTCTGCATCTTCCACATCCATCAAGATCTGGTGATATCCTACGTAGCAATCCACAAAAGACCCAATCTCATGCTTGGCATAATTATTGATCAGAATGTGAATGTTCGGCAATGGAAAGTCATCCTTTGGGCTTGCTTTGTTAAGATCATGGTAATCAACACATACCCTGGTCTTACCATCCTTCTTTGGTACTGGCACAACATTGGCTAACCAAGTGGGATATCGAGTGACCCGAATGACCTTTGCGGTAAGCTGCTTTGTGATTTCTTCTTTGATCTTCACACTCATATCAGTCTTGAACTTTCACAATGTTTGCTTGACAGGAGGGAATGCTGGATCAGTTGGCAATTTATGAACTACCAGATCAGTGCTCAGGTCCGGCATATGACCATGCAAAGATATCTTTGTACTTAAACAATGTTTTGATTATTTCCTCCTTAACTTGCGATTCTAAATGCACACTTATCTTGGTTTCCCTAACATTATCCTGGTCTCCTAAATTGATTGCTTCAATTTCACTCAAATTAGGCTTTGGTTTTTCTTCAAATTGTTTTAGCTCTTTAATTTCCTCAAATGCTTCTCCTTCATCATATTCTATTTCATCATTATATTCTACTTCTTGGATTGTCATTTCAGAATTAGATTGACTTTTAAGACTCGGCTAGAAATTCTTCATGCATGTCACGTCATTGCAACTAGCATAAAAAGAACTATACAGAAGAAAACAAAACAAAATAAAACACTATTAGGAATAACGTGAAATTGCATTTCATTGAAAATAAAAGGATAGAAGGGTTTGAACATCAAAACAAGCAAAACTAAAAAACTAATTACAACCCTGGAATAACCCAGATAACATAAATGAAAACAAAGCAGACTACCAAAACTCCTTCCTGGTGGGGAGTGGAGTAGCTTCCCAATTGCTAAGCTTCACGTGTGTCCCAATGAGTTGCACATCTGCTTTACTAGAACCTTCACCAACTTCTACCATATTGACCTCATCGAACAGATTCTAGAACCTCTTGATCAGCTCTCCATCAACATCGACCACATGTTTTGGCACTGAGGAGGTTAGAGGTTTTTCGGCCCTTGGCTTGACAAAAGACTTAGAGATGTGCAGGACAGGCTTGGGGAGTGGCCATACCTTCTGTTTCAAATTTTTAACCCTTTTCACGTCCTTCTCTGTGGGCATGAATCCCAAACCAATGTACCCGGATTCCCACTAGGGCACACTGGATGCACAATACCCTGCAGTTTCCGATAAAAATTGTTTGTTCTTGCATATCCCTACTATTTTTCCAAATTAATCCCGCGGATTTAGCCCAGACCCTTGCCCAACACAAAACCATTCTTCAACATTTCATTTGTTACCATGACAGATGCGGAGGATAACTTAGGACCCGGAATGCATTTTCCTTCAGGAATCTTCTCAACAGGCACTGTTTCGAAAGTTTGATAAACCAGGTCCCTTATCATCTTCAGCTTCGATAAACGGAACAATTGTGTCATTACAAGCTGATAAATCCTTATCACCATGCACAACTATTTCTTGCTTGTCCCGTTCGAACTTCACCATTTAGTGCAGGAAGATAGGACTTCCTTAGAAGCATGTATCCAGGGCCTTCCCAACAATAAATTGTAAGAGACAGCCACGTCTAACACTTGGAATTCCATGGTGAACTCAATTGGCCCTATCGACAATCTGAGCATTATATCTCCAACAGAGTCTTTACCTCCCCCATCAAAGCCTCGAACACACACACTGTTCGTGTGGATTCTTTCGGTTCCAATCTTCAATTTTTGCAGAGTAGACATGGGGAAAATATTCGTACTAGAGCCATTGTCAACCAAAACCCTTGAGACGACAAAATCTTCACACTTCACGGAGAGATAAAGAGCTCGGTTGTGTTCTATACCCTCCATAGTAAGTTCATCATCTGAGATAGTGATCCTGTTTACTTCGAAGATCTTGCTAGCTATGTTTTCCAAGTGATTCACTGTGATCTTATCAGGAACATGTACCTCATTCAAAATCTTCATCAGGACCCTGCGATGTTCATCTGAATGTATCAGCAAAGACAAAAGAGAAATCTGAGCTGGCGTTTTCCTTAACTGCTCCACAATGGAATAATCCTGCACTTTCATCTTTTTCAGGAACTCCTCAGCCTCTTCTTCGGTGACCGATTTCTTTACTGGCATTTGGCTATCCTTGAATGGCTTGGCTTTCCTTAATTCTTCTGGGGTGAAACATCTCCCAGAACGAGTCAATCCTCCAGTTTCATTAACTTCTTCCTCTATTTCTTTTCCTTTGTATGTCATTATCACTTGTTTATAATTCCACGGAACAGCCTTGGCATCAACCACTGATAGCTGGGTTACTGGTTTAATGATGATAGGGGTAATAGGAGCCCCCTTCACAACTATGACAGGCTTACTTGGAATCCCTGGCACTACCACTTTTGAAATTTCTAGACTTGCCCCAATATCTTTTGAAATCCCTTTCACGACCAACACCAGTGGTTTCAAATTGAGCGAGCTCGGCTTTTTTGTCACCTCTTCAACTGTCAAGGGCTTTGCTTTGGTAGAGTCTGGAGCTTTAACCAAATTACTTTCGCTGGCCCGAATCATCATGACGGATTTAGAAGACTTCTTGGGCTCCCCATCCTTGTGAACTATTTCAATTATATGCATCTCTGCATGGGCTGGCAAAGGGTTTTGGTTGATGTTCGGCGTGTATGGGCTTTGGACTACAATTTGGTTTGTATCAATGAGCTCCTGGATTGCCCTTTTCAAATGTCAGCACTTTTCTGTGTCATGCCTTGGAACATCAGAACAATAGGCTCATCTTAGGGAATAATCGAGGTTCTTTGGAGGGGGATTTGGTATCTTTGACTCAATCGGCCTCAAGATGTCCAACTGCCTTAATCTTTGAAACAGCCTAGCATAGGACTCTCCAAGCAGGGTAAAAGTTTGTTTCCGCTGCTGCCTCTCTCTTCTATAGTCCGGCCTTGGTCGAAAATTTGAACCATTAGGGTTTTAGTAGGGTTGTGGAGGTGGATAGGTATTTTGTGGTATTCTGTGGTGCTGGGGCATGCCATTGTGGGTAAGAAGGAGGTTGAATGTATGACTAGGCATGGTGAACATGGTATTGGGGTGGCCTGGTTAAGTATTGGGGATTTTGCGGGGGAAAGTAATGTTGATGTGGATTATATGGAGCTTGGGCGTAGGTTTGAGGTCGGGGTCGAGGATGGGTGTACTGATGAGGTGAACCCCTTTGTCCATGACATGGTCTAGAGACAACCATGGTGACATCATCCTTCTTCTTCTTGCCTAGAAAACTTCCGGTACCACTCTGGATTGCTTGGGTGGTTGCTTTTACGGAGGAGTAACTCATGATATTGCTCGACTCGAGCCCCTATTCCACCATTTATCCTATCTTTACCACATCATTGAAAGACTTACCAATGGCTAAAATCAAATGGTATTGTAAGTAGGCTCCAGGGCTTGAAGAAAGTACTCAACCATCTCATCTTCTTCCATCGGAGGATTGACTCGTGCAGCTTGTTCCCTCCATCGGAACCCATATTCTTTAAAGCTTTCATTGGGCCTCTTTTCCACTTTGTTCAAAGATAGGCGGTCTGGGACAATGTCTATATTGTACTGAAAGTGTCGGGCGAAGGCCTGAGCCATATCGTCCCATGTGTACCACCTGTTGGCGTCCTGGTGGGTGTACTATTCTAAAGCTGCCCCACTCAGACTCTGGCTGAAGTATGCCATCAGTAATTCGTCTTTTCCCCCGGCGCCTCTCATTTTCCTACAATAACCCCTCAGATGAGCTACAGGATCCCCATGTCCGTCATATAAGTCAAACTTGGGCATCTTGAACCCGGCGGGCAGTTGGACATCGGGGAACAAACACAAATCCTTATAGGCCACACTCACCTGGTTTCCCAACCCTTGCATATTTCTCAATGACTGCTCCAGACTCTTTACCTTCCTAAACATCTCCTCTTGCTCAGCGTTCTTGGGTGGTTTGTCAGTTTTAACATAAGGCTCAAAGTGGGGAGTGTAAGAGTAAGGATCTGGGACTTTGAATGTGGGTTCTGGGGCATAATATTGGGTATCTGGAGCTGGGAATGCGGGCTCACTAGAGGAGCGCTAGAGGGTAGCTTGTGAAGGGGGTACAAAAATAGGAGCAGATGTTGGGGCAGGGTACGAGGTTGTTTTGGCTGGTGGAGCATGAAAAGTTTGGGCCGAAGTGACGGGGTAGTTTTGGTAAGGGGTAAATCCCGGTGCGTGTTGTGGGGAAAGATCAATGGTATTGGTCATCTGGGATTGAGAAAGTGGTGGAATGGAAGCAGGGTTTTCTGTGTATTGGTGGGGAACGAGGGTGGAGGATGTCCCTTAATCCAGGCTTGACACATTTCCATCATATGATGCTTTAACCTCCGGACCTCCTCTTGCAGTTCTGATTCCGACTCAACAATCTCCCTTGGTGGGTCTACAACTCCAGTGTCTATTTCTTTGCTAGCCATGACGATTTGATGCTTTGACCGGATGTTGTATGGATGACTTTCCAGGATGCTAACAAACTAACCACCTTCTTGAAGTTAAATAAAGATAATAGAGGACAACAACACAAAACCACCATATTAGCGTTAGGGCATTTATCAAATAATAATATTACATTACGTTCAATGCACCTAGCAACAGTTAGCAGTTCTACAATAACTTTGAGGGTCACAGGGTCATATGGCATCATCCCAATTTGCTCATTTCAATCCTTGCTTCTCTTTATTTTCTTGCACATCATATTCTTCTTATTTTGGCTTATCACTCTCTTCTTCTTTTTTTCTTTTTTTGATTTTTTTGAACCAAAAATAGTTTGATCGAACCCGATGTAGGTTGCCTATGTATCATGTCCCTCATGAATCAGACCAAGCATAGTTTTGGAAAAGTGATGGAAAATAAACTAAAAAAAATCTTTTGGGATTTTTTCATTTAAAAACTTTTCGATATTAAAATACAATGGGAAGTACGATAATGAAAGACCTGACAGACTCAACTACACTATGACAGACTCTAACACTACCTGAAGGACTTAGTACTCCTAGACAACACACAAAAGTAAAAGACAACATAAAATTCGGATCCTGAATACGACGATCCTGACCAGGACGGGTCTGATGAAGATTCGGATGGCCCCGTCAATCCTGTCAAATCTAAACTCTGTATTATACCCTGCAAAGACACCTCGAAACTGGGAATGAGAATCCTGGAATACGCGCCTGCATCTGGAAGGATGACTCTAGTAAGGTACTCACGGTGATGTCCCATGTTCTCTACCAACCCTGCCAACTGTGATCTCAATGACTAAAGTGTAGCTCGAACCCCAACACTTTCTGCTGCATGGGCCTCCTCTGCCTAGGTAAATTGATCCATCAACTGTCTAAGCAATATCCGTGAGGTGGCCTCCTTGTCAAATACTCCTCTAACACGTCGGGGCAATGGCCTGCTAACCCCCCGTTGAGTAGACTGTAGCCATATGAAGTACTCATGGGTATACCTAGGTAAATGTGGGTCAGCTGCTAAAGTATCTCTACCCATCTTCATTAAATGATGCCAATAGGTTTGGACGTCGACCTCCCTGTGAGGCATAGTGTCAAACTCCCTAATGAAGTCACGAGAGTCAGGAATGTAGGGGACTTCTTGTCTCCTCCCTAACTGACGCATTACTCTAGCAGGGGTATATGGTCTAGTACACCAAAGACCAATCAGTACCAAGAAGTCTTGCACACGAGATCCTGCCAAGATCACGTCCAAATCAATCCAAAGATATGACCACAAAATCTTCCCTTCAGTCAAGGATCCTAAGTAATCAATCCAAGCCTGAACTCCAAGTGGTAAGGCAAACTTATCGAACGTCATTCTATTCTCGATACACTTCACTCGATCTCTCAAACAACAGTCAATCACATCTTTCTCAAACATTGTGGCGGGATGTAAGTGTTTCATCATCCACAGCTGCAGCAATAAGTTGTTTCCCTCAAAGAACCTCTAACCTTCTCGAATCCTGGTCAAAGTACGAAAGATTTCTGCCAAAATTGTCGGAACCAAGGTGACCTTACTACTGTGTTTATCATGGAAAAGTGCAAAGGCTATTGACCCCAGACGCGTGCTAATATGTCTACCCTCCAAAGGAAATACCAAGAGACCCAACAATGCAATAGCGAAAACCATATGACGCATCTTCTTCCAAGAATCATATGATATGGAAAATTCATCTACGAAGGTCTCATACCCAGTAGGACGAGCAAACCTCTCGAATAAAAAGTCCAAAGGTACCCAAGATTGATCTAGACATCCCTTGGGGGTTTCCAAATCTATTCCCTATGATCTTAAGGAACTTTGTGCTTGAATGAGCAGTTGTGCAAATCAAATCCTTGTCTAGGTATGACAGGCGAGTTAACCCGGCTATCTCAGCTAAGGTGGGTGTCATCTCAAGATCTCCAAACTTGAATACCATTCCCTGTGGGTCCCAAAATGTCAATATTGCTTCTATAAGGTCGGGACAGGGGGTGATGTCCATCAAAGAAATAAGAGTCCCTAATTTACCCATCAGATCACGCTGCTCAAGTAATGTGAACATGTTCCACCATTTTACTAGCCTTCTAAGGACTTTGACCACTTTTGATACTCTAGTGTTGGTAAGTGGATCCATACCTGAATGGGGGAAACATGGTTAATGACTCAAGACATTATGTGACACCACAACATTTTCTAGGGGACGGTTAGGCTATTTTTGCAAAATGGCATGAGGGTCGAAGGTGGCTAAAAGTGCAATCTCAACAAAGGTGACCTCAAAGACATGGAAATAACTCACTAAAGCTTATACGGATTCAAACTCCCAATAATCATAGCCCAAAATTAATTTGCAGAAATGACCCATTTTGCAAAAACGACCGATATGGCCAAAAGTGGCTAAAGATGCAAACTCGAAAAAGATGGAACTTAAAGTAATATGACACCTGGTTGTGGACTCAAGATCCTAAGACATGGGTCACGGAGGTACCTTTGCAAAAATGGCCCCATTTTGCGGCAATGGCCGATGTGGCCAAAGGTGGCTAGACATGCAAGATTTGGCTAAGACCCCGCGAAGTCAAGAACCTAAGACTCACTAGGAAGACCAGACCCTATGTGAGTTGTCTACGTATCCCACCCCGAAAGACGAGAATCAGGTATGCGTAGTTCGGGAAGATCGAACATGGAAGAAAGCTTTAAAATGAAATACAACTAGTTTGGAAAAACTATTTTTTGTCTTTTTGAAAAATGTGGAAAATGTAAAATCTTTTTGGATTTTCTTTTTCACTTTTTTCTTGATTTTTGGAAAACTATGAAAGAAAAATGTGAGTGGGCCCTACTTGCTTCACTTTATATTTCATCCTCAAATTTCCTTGGTCCGCCAAATGACCCTTTTACCCCTAAAGAGATGCAGCACGTAGCACATAAGGATGATTAAATGTCTTTTTGGGCCATAAGCCCATTTTAACATAATTTGGATAGGCCTCCTACAACGGGACACGGTGCCTGGGACCGATCCCTGCTAGGTTTAAATGATATGATACACATAAGCATGACCTAAAGGCTGACCTATGGTTGGGGTTCACTAGACAAGGCAATTCAGGGCGACACGTGGTCGATGTCGGCTGCTCTAATTGTCCGCCCTTTATGCAAATGATGACAATTTATAAAGCAGTAACACATAAAGAAAATATTGTAAACAAAGAAGCAACTAGCAAATAAAACGACATAAGCAAAAATAAAAATCACATAAAGCAAACAAAACACATAAAAACCTCAACCGAATATCCTAAAAAGCCAACAAGATCAAGTACTAGCTCGAACCTGCAACTCCCCAGCAGAGTCGCCAGAGCTGTCACACCCCTTTTTACTACTTCACTAACCCTCTTAAAATATAAAAGGATTTATAAAGCTCAAAGGGTTTTTCAATTTGAGAGTGACAAAAGATATGTTTAAAAGGATTTCTCTCAGAGTCGCCACCTAGCATTGTTTTTTGGTGTGCCAGGTCACCATTTTAGAAAATAATTTTCCTTTTAAACAATTGGACTCAAAACTAAGTCGGCACCAGAGATTTGGGTAAGGGGCTTCATTTGACTCGGGGAGAAGGTGTTAGGCGCTCCCCAAGTCCCGTAACTAGTACGGTTGTGTACTCGATCAAGTTGGCTTTTGAAATTTCAAATTGAGGCGAAAAACACAGAAAAAGAAAAATAAACACACAAGCGGCTCGAGGTCGTCCACACCAAGATTAAATAAAATAAGAAAATAATAAAAGTCTATACTATGCTCACTCTACTATGTCTGTCACGGCCTTCAATTACATCCACTTAGGGGTATACCCCTGATAAAAGAACACAAAAAATATATATACAAACTCTACGGGGCATTCCCCTGATGAATTAACTAACTAAAAGGGACGACCTCTCACCTCGAACGAACAAATCCTAAAGAATGCCTACCCAGGTGTGGTCGGCCTAAACATGCTCCTAACGATAATATGTTAAAAATGCAATAAATAAAAGAGAACTAAATAAAATCAGGATTCAATTCATGCTCAAATTCTTTTAATCCATTTAAACCCAAACCCCATGAGCCATTTCAAGCAATTTATCCAAACTGTCCACACAAATAAAGACAAGGGAAACATCAGAAAAGTAACTATTCAAAAGACACATAATATTTGTAGCAAATGAACGGGCTGACATAGAATACCAAGAATTACTATAGGAGGGAAAGGGAAAGAAAAACAAAATGAATTAAAACATTGATACGCACCATAACCCTATATTAATCCCAATTCATGTATATTATCTCTTAATTTGCTAAGAATAGAAAATTCCCAAATGACATCTAACCAGTAATCCTGTCGTAATTCAAGTCCAAAAATAAGATCAAAAATCAATTATATAAGCTAATCAGTTTACTTTCACCAAATGTAACTTCTATATATATGAATTTCACTCAAAAACAAATACCTACTAGTTTTCGGTCCACTCCTAAACTCCACACAATTTTAGAATGCATTTTAAACTTATCTGAAGCTAGCAGCAAATAAGACCTTGGAAACGAATTTTGTCTCACCTTTTAAACGGAAAAGAATAGAAAAGGTACTAGTAAAAAGAGTTTTAACTTGAAGCAAGCAATGGAACTATTTCTTAATCTAAGAGCAAAAAGTTAATGAAACGGATAACCAAAGGTGGAGTTGACAGAATATTCATGGAGATTCGAAGAAAATAAGTTATTTGACCTTAATCGACCGAGATGCTATTTTAATGCTAGATTGGAGGGACCTGACATGGACTAAGCTTAAACTAGGTGAAGTAATTCTTCAAATAGCAATTTGATCACACAAACAGTAAAGCCACGACTCAATGGCAAACATAATCACATACTTCAATCTCTAGCACAATAAGGATCAAGGAAATATGTTATTCATTTCTGCAGATTCAGATTCATTTATAGTCAAAGTATTCAACAAGAACAATTTAACAAATTAGATCAAGCGCACAGAACAACAGCTCGACACATACGAACAAATCAAAATAGGGACAGAGGTTGTAGATGTGAACCTGAAGTTAAACTTTAATTAATAAAACTTCCTTAGTAACACAAGGAGAAATCAAAGCAGCGGTTGTGACCAAAATTCGTCACGACGATCAAACTATGAACAGAAGAAGCGAACCGAACCTCGAACGACGAACACGACTCCGACCTCAAGCAAACTGAATGGCGGGCGAATTTTTAGAACCCAAAATGCTCCAATCTAATCCCATGATCAAAAATGAAACAAAACTGAAAATAAGTTTTTTTGTTTGTTTTGTTTTGTATTTTTCAAAGAAGAACGAACTTCTGAAGCAAAAATATATAACCCCAAGTATATATTTTCTGAACTGAACTGAAAACGAAGTTCAGAACCCTGGTTTTTCTCCAATTTTGTCCAAAGAACCCTAGAACTTCCCCCCCCCCCCCCCCCCCTCTTTTTGTCCTGAAATCCCAAATATATAGGTAGCCTAGAAGCTTCTTCTTCCTTCCTCTCCAAGAAAATCAAAAACCTTCTCCAAAAAGTCCCAAAAAATTCAAATTTTATCCCTTTTTGTGGCAATCAAGGACAGATGGATGGAGTAGATCGAGTGTAACTCGATCCTACGCCTCCCATTTTTCCTTTTTTTCCCAAAAAAAAAGATAAAATCAAAAAAGATGAGGAGAAAATGTGTATTCATGATTACAGACACGTGGAGGAAGGACAGGGGAGTAGAGGGGGGACCATGGGATGAACTCGTTGGTTTTCCAGCGAGTTGGAGGCAGGCAGAATCGGAATGGGGTGGGGCATCGTTTGGTTAGCGTTTTAGGTTAGGGTTTTGGGAGTTATAATATGGTATTTATATGAGGTGTGGGAGTTAATAGGAGCCATTAGATTAAGAGGGGATGAAGGGTTGAGATTGTAAATTAGAAATGGGGTGGTTCAAGAATGTATCCAGCGGGTCAATCGGGTAAGGGAGTGGGCTGGGCGGATTTGGGCCATTTCTTGGCCGAGTTTGGGCTCTAAATTGGAGTTTTGACTCATTAAATCCATCAATTAAGAAAACTTAACCCTTTTCTTCTCTTTTTTTTTAATGATTTAAAATTAATTTTAATTGATTAAATTAAACTATATCATGCTATGAAACCATATATATTATTTTTATATAAATTATTATATTCAAAATAAAAGTGTAGATCATGGTAAAAACAAAAATATATTGCTATAAAAATATTAATAACCTAAATTAGATAGAATAAGATAGAACATGAAACTATTTTTGTATTTTTTCAAATTTTGTGCCTTAAAATAGAATTAAAATTAGTAATAAAGTAAAATCCTATAGAAATAAATTCAAATAAATACCCTAAAAATACTAGGACTATTAAAGGTAATCCTAATGCGTGGGTCAAAAATTACATGTCTACATGAATAATGATATGCAAAAGATTAAAAGGGATCCTCAGGCCATGACATGGTGTTCTCGGGCTATGAAAATGGTGCCTCCGAACGGTGATGCCTTTGGATAATTTGGCGATCTTTCAGCCTATGAAATATAGTGTGTGACGATCTTTCAGCCCATGAGATGCAATAAGTGGCGATCTTTCAGCCATGCGGTGATCTTTCAGCCATGCAATGCGGTAGGTGGCAATCTTTTTGCCCATGAGATGTAGATGTGGCAATCTTTCTGCCATGCAATGCAGTAGGTGGCGATCTTTCAGCCATGCAATACAGTAGGTGGCGATCTTTCAGCCATATAGATGAAGGTGGAGGTAGAGCTTAACCTCGGAAGGCAGAATAGTAGCCTTATGTAATGCGAAAATGTAGATGGAGACAACGTTTAGTCTCGGAAGGCAGAATAGTAGCCTTATGCAATGCGAAAATGCAGAAGGAAACAACGTTTAGTCTCGGAAGTCAGAATAGTAGCCTTATGCAATGCAGAAATATAGATGGAGACAACATTTAGTCTCCGAATGCAGGATAGTAGCCTAATGCAATGCGAAAATCCAGATGGAGACAACTTTTAGGCTCGGAAGGTAGGATAGTAGCCTTATGCAATGCGAAAATGCAGATGAAGACAACGTTTAGTCTCGGAAGGCAAAATAGTAGCCTTATGCAAGAAATAAAATGGCAAATGGTAATAAGCTTTCTTAGCTAATAGCAGATTGTGATATTGTGACTGTTGGGGACACTGTGCATGCTGGGGACACTGTTGTGTGTGGATAGCAAATGTGAATAAATGCAACGGTTCTGAGAGTTGTATTCCTAAACAACATTTATCTCGTGAGTGTATAGTACGTTTGATGGTTTTGCAATCCAAGTGCCTGCATCCAAAGAAAAATCGTGAGTTTTGCAAGGGGGGGGGGAGAGGTTAGTTCGTATCCCCGCTGGCTCTGCTTGACCTGCTCGGCTTTGATCTGGTGATACTACATGTATCACTGGGGTAGCGTTGCTAAACAAAGCAATTTCAATAATAAACAGGCATGATTTTGTGAAAGTGTGACATAAGTGTATAATTAAAATAATTTTTAGATGAACCGACGACTGCGACATAGTTTAGAACATTGCAACCTCTCCTGCTACAGAATTTTGAGGGTCCTCCTCAAAATTTTGCCCCACTTTGATGAGTTGACGCTTTTGACGGTTGCTTGTGGCGATTGGCTGAAATTACTTCAGATTTTTGAGGGTCCTCCTCAAAATTTTGAGGGTCCTCCTCAAAATTCTGCCCCAGTTTCCAATTGCGGAGGGGGCGGTGAACTTTTTATTGAATTGTGACCGAACCCATAGGGCTGCCTACATATCCACTCTTAAACGGGAATCAGGTCAGGCGTAATTCAATTACATCGATGAGGAAAGCACACATAGTTGTCGACGCCCCCTTTTTCCCTCCTAAAAGAAGGCGAAATCGGGTTTACAACATTATGGGCAAAACAACTCTTATTCCCTTTTGAGGAATCGGGTTATGGAATTTGAAGAGTCGCCAATTGGTTACATGAATATTAGGGCCTATAGGCAGGATTTCTAATGATTTGCAATACGACTGAACATGAAATCTTATAGACATGATCTCTAAATGATTGAATGAAAGGAATGCAAAAGCCTATAGACATGATCTCTAGGTGATTGAATGAAAGGAATGCAAAAACTATAGACATGATTTCTAGGTGATTTATACGTTTAACCTATAGGCATGATATCTAAGTGATTAAACAACAATATTGATCCTATAGGCATGGTATCTACCCTTTAACATATACAAGTAAATATAAACCCCCTCCCACACCCTTTTACTAATACTTCCCAAGTTCTTTTTTTACAAAAATGTTTCAGAACCAGAAGAAAGAAATGAAAATAATTAAAATACATCACAGCCTACAGCTAGATCCGAGCAGCCTAATTCAATCTTAATATCCAATAACATGTGTTCCACCAAATCCAGATTCCAGAATCCAAGGCCTTCTCTTGTTCAGAGTGTTTCAAAGTTCCAGGGAGCCTCCAGGAGCCCCAGGCAATGCTTACACTCTGAAGAGTAAATATTGTAACAGAATAGTGCAAGTATGGAATTACCAGCCCTTAGGCATCCAAGTTCAGAGGGAACTCTAGGGTCCCTAAGCATGGCTTACCATAGTGAGGCGGAACTTAAAGAACTAAGAATGAGTGTAGAATGAGGTGATTAGAGGAAATCAAAGCAAAGGGTGGTCATACCCAGCCATGGGTAAGACTGGCACACCCCTAATCCTTTACTTAATTGAAGCAAATAAAATAGCAAACTTTCAGAAGTCAGGCAGGGGTCTGGGTGGTGATTAGGACACTACCAGACCCTAGTCAAGGCTCAACACATAAAAGGGGTTAAGGGAATGGGACTGGTTTGAGTGAAAGGTTCAAGAGAACCTGGTCCTAAGTCAAGGGTAGCAATAGGCTGCTACCTTAACTTAAAACATACTCATATACAGGGGATTAAAGGGAAGGGGATCACATGAAAGCATTCATATAAACATCAAGAAAAGCATAATAGAACTTAAAGATGCAGGAGCATGAGGCATGACAGACTAATGTATAGCCATTTAGTACCAGAAAACATGTAGTTGAGAGGTCATGTAGAAGGGAGAAGTAAACACATAGTTTTAGAGGACAATACTTAAATTGTGGAGACCTACCAGTTGCAAGTTCCAAACAACAGAATAAATAGAGCAGTGAAACAGCCAGAAATCCTTTAGCAAACAGTTGAGGAAAGCAAAGAGATTCCAAAGTCTAGCCTTGGCTTTCAGCCGGCTAGTCAGAACAATAGCACAAGTAGTAGTAAAGAAGAGAGAGCTTTGAGTGTGTGTGTATTTTGAACTCAGTTGTTCGTGTGTTTAAAGAAAAAGAGCAGGGTATTTATAGTTTAAAAACCAGGAAAGTAAGCAAGGCAAAGAATAATTCAGTATCAATTAGAATCAATCAGGAGAAGGGGATTCCTTTAATTAAGGAGTCCAAATTTGAACGGTAAAAGGGCAGAGTTTTATTTAAGGAAAGAAAATCAAGTAACACATTGGGCAATGAAGGGTAAATACATTAGGGAAGTTTAAAATACACGGTTAGGTAAATAAGGTAAGAAGTAAATCAACTAGTACATAGTAAATCAAGGAATCAAGGATTCGAAATCAATAATGAACCAAGTCAGAAAAAGGTGCAAATTAGACAAAGAAATAATCAAACAAGCTCACATAATGGTAGTCTGAAATCAATCCCCAAAATTAGGGTTATTTCGAGAGGGAAAGGTCTGACTATAAAGAGTGCATAGCTTTAAACATGCGAGGCTGGAATTAAACAAACAGAGTGGTCATGCAATCAATAGTAGAAGAACATAGCTAGAAGAGAGTGTCAGATAGCATGAGAGAAATCAGAAGGTCTTGCAAAGCTTAGCAAGAATCAGAGAACATGAGACGAACTTAGAAATTAGGGTTTTTGAAATCAAACTAGTCTAGACACAGGAAGCAAAACAATCGTACACAAGTGTTTTGAAAATCCCCCAAAATCTAGGGTTTCCTCCATAGATTAAATGTAAAGACGAAAGCGTAGAAAATAAGGCAAAGTAAACTCAGAAAATCCAAGGAACATAAACATTTCATGGAATCATAATGAAAGAAAACACAGTAAAGGAAATCACTAGCAAACCCTAGGAGGAAATACAGTAAAAGAAAAATACATAGAAACCATAGTGAAAACACTTAGGAGTTACAGCAAAGCAAAATATGGTAAGAAATCACAGTAGAACAAGTAAAAATCAAGGAAACCCTAGGTTCGAGAAGACGAACAGTTTTGAAAGCAAAACCTTGAAATGATGTAAGAAATACTTTAAAAACCTCAGAAATAGCACGGATCTAAAGTAGATCTAGAGAGAAACAAGAAAACCTCGAAATGGCATAGGATTTCAGAGAAACCCTAGAAAATGAGAAAGGCCTGGAAAAGGGGCTGGTCCGAGTCGAGATGGACTCATAAGGCTAAGACATGCCGGAGATGGCCGGAGATGGTGAAGGGACCTCATCGGAGAGGCGAGAAGGTGGAAGGTTCCAGAGAGAATGAGAGATAGAGAGATAGATACGAGTGAGTGAATGAGAGGGGATTGGGGGGTCGTTAGGTTAGAAAAGGAAAGGGCAAACGGGGGCCGTTGATTAAAACAATCAACGACCACGATTTTAAAATGGGATCTGGGCGGGTTCATTTAATTGGGTCTGGGTCAGGTAGAAATGAAATTGGGTTGGGAATTGGGGGGTTAGAATTAGGCTCAAAAAGCGGCTAAAATTGAAATGGCCGTTTTCCCTTTTGAATTTATAAAAATAGTAAAAGATGCTAAAAATCAAATTAAAAATACTGGGTTTATAAACAATATGTAGGTATTAATTTAAAAATATTAGAATTGATTTTGTAATAAAAATTGCTATTTAAATCTAGAAGTAGGCTAAAATTGCAATTTCATGCAATTTTAGTTTAAAAATACCAAATGGACTTGTAAAATTATGCAAAAATCATGTAAATTATATTTTGCCGTAAATGTAAGAGTGAAAAAAATTATTCACCAAAATGGCAAGTTTTGGGAATAATTAATGGATTTTATAGTGCACAATAGGCCATAAATTGGTCTTAAAAATTATTAAAAATGCCAAAATCTTTTGGGGTGCTCATATATGCACACATATGCTATTTTGAAAGTGTTTTGAGTATATAAAAAAATACATAGGAAAAAATTGGGTATCAACAGCTGCCCCTCTTTACCCGAGGAGGATGAAAGAGTTGTCGGGTAAAGATAAGATGACCAATTTTGACCGGAATTGGCGATTGTAGAAGAATTTTGACCGTGCTCTGGTTTCTAAGCTGCCTACATATCCCTGGTTTTATAGGAATCAGGCCATATGTAGTTCAGGAACCATTGACGGAATATGCCGATGGAAATTCGAAAAGACGGACGCGGTGGTCAGATTTGAGAGGCATTTGGAATCAAATAGGTTGAGGAAAACCGGAGCGGGATCGCTTCTGCTGAGACGGCCGTTCGCTAGTCGGTGTACCTGTAGATGAGCAGATGCACATATTGTGCATAATTTAAACATGATGCAAATTCCCCGTTGGACCATGAATGCTGTCTTTGGACGGTTAGGATGACGTCCTCAGACTATGATGTCCTGGGCCATGAAGAGCATAAAATAAAGATTCGCAGGCCATGAAATGGTGTTCTCGGGCTATGCAGATGGTGCCTCCGAACTATGACGCCTTTGAATAAGTTGGCGATTTTTCAGCCCATGAGAAAGTGGCAATCTTTCAGCCGAATGAATGCAAAGAGTGGCGATATTTCAGCCAAGGCGTGAATTTGAATGCAGGTGGCGATATTTCAGCCGAAGCAAGAATTTAAATAAAGTGGCGATATTTCAGCCATGCAGGATGGAGACAGAGCTTAGTCTCGAAAGGCAGATAGATAGCCTTATGCAATATGGAGGTAGAGCTTAACCTCGAAGGCAGAGAATAGCCTTATGCAAAATATAGATGGAGACAAAGCTTAGTCTCGGAAGGCAGATAGATAGCCTTATGCAATATGGAGGTAGAGCTTAACCTCGGAAGGCAGAGAGTAGCCTTATGCAATATGGATGGAGACAGAGCTTAGCTCAAAAGGCAGATAGATAGCCTTATGTAAAAATGCAGATGGAGACAGAGCTTAGTCTCGAAAGGCAGATAAGTAGCCTTATGCAGGATGGAGGTAGAGCTTAACCTCGAAAGGTAGAGAGTAGCCTTATGCAGGTGATGATGGAGGTAGAGCTTAACCTCGAAAGGCAGAAAGTAGCCTTATGCAAGATGCAAATAGAGACAGAGCTTAGTCTCGAAAGGCAGATAAGTAGCCTTATGCAGGATGGAGGTAGAGCTTAACCTCGGAAGGCAGAGAGTAGCCTTATGCAAAATGCGGATGGAGACAGAGCTTAGTCTCGAAAGGCAGAAAGTAGCCTTATGCAGTGCAGGAATGTAAAGGAGCAAATAGTAGTAATTTTCTTAGCTGATAGGCGGTTGCGATATCATGACTGCTGGGGAATGTTGGGTGTAGATAGTAGACCTTTGTGAGTTGAGTAATTGTTTCGAGGGTTTCGACTTTTGAAGAGTGAATGTGTTTTGCATTGCGATCTGAGTTCCTGCATCCAAAGAAAAATCGTGAGTTCTGTGGAGGGGGAAGGTTAGTTCGTATCCCTTGGCTCCTGACGTTACGTATCATTGGGGTAGCATTGCTAAACGACGGTGATGCAAATGATGTTTATGCATGATTCAGTAAATGTAATGTAAGTATATATATTTTGAAAAAAAATGATTTTATTTTGGATGAACCAACAACTGCAACGTGGTTCAAGACACGGCAACCTTGCTTGCTCCGAAATTTTGAGGGTCCTCTTCAAAATTCTGCCCCAGTTCACTGGGCTGGCGCTGCTGACGGTTGTGCTGAATAACTGAAAGCGGATCGATTCCAGAATTTTGAGGGTCCTCCTCAAAATTCTGCCCAAGTTTACTGGGTTGATGTTGATGCAAAAGCCGACAAACTGACTTCGGAATTTTGAGGACCCTCCTCAAAATTCTGCCCCAGTTCCACTAGCGGGGAAAATGGAATTTTTATTAAAATGTGACCGAACCCATAGGGCTGCCTACGTATCCCCTCTTAAACGGGAATCAGGTCAGGCGTAGTTCAAATTACATCATAAAAAAAAGCATACGATCAAATATAGTATCTCTTTACTGCGTCTGAGTTGATCGGCTTCAGCCAGACTTCTCCTCCATTTCTGCAAGAATAAGGGCTCCTCCGGTTAGGACTCGGTGAACCATATATGAACCCTGCCAATTGGGAGAGAATTTCCCTTTGACTTCGTCTTGATGTGGAAATATCTTCTTCAACACCAGTTGTCCTGGTGTAAACTTCCTTGGTTTAACTCTCTTGTTGAAGGATCTGGACATTCTGTTCTGGTATAACTGACCGTGACAAACTACATTCATCCTCTTTCCATCTATGAGGGCTAACTGCTCGTAGCGGCCTTTTACCCATTCTGCGTCATCTAACTCGGCTTTTTGTATGATCCTTAATGATGGAATTTCTACCTCAATGGGAATGACCACATCTGTACCATAAACCAGCATGTAGGGAGTTGCCCCGGTTGATGTGCGGACTGTGGTACGATAACCCAATAAGGCGAATGGCAACTTCTCATGCCATTGTTTGTGCCTCTCGATCATCTTCCTTAGTATCTTCTTGATGTTTTTGTTGGACGCATCTACGGCTCCATTCATCTGCGGTCTATAAGCTGTAGAGTTCTTGTGTCTGATCTTGAAAGTCTCACACATTGTTTTCATCAGGTCGCTGTTAAGATTGGAACCGTTGTCGGTGATGATTGACTCTGGAATTCCGAACCGACAAACAATACGGTCGCGGACAAAATCTGCTACCACCTTCTTGGTAACTGCTTTGTATGATGCTGCTTCAACCCATTTAGTAAAATAATCAATTGCTACCAAGATGAACCTTTGCCCGTTTGATGCGGTAGGCTCGATTGGACCGATAACATCCATTACCCAAGCGGCGAACGACCATGGTGAGCTTGTTGTATTAAGCTCGTTTGGAGGCACTTTTATCATATCTGCATGTATCTAACAGCGATGGCAATTTTGGACATACTGGATGCAATCTGTTTCCATAGTCATCCAGAAATATCCTGCTCGGAGTATCTTCTTTGCTAAAACAAAACCATTCATGTGCGGTCCACAGGTCCCTAAATGTACTTCCTCCAATAACTTGGTTGCTTCCCTTGCATCGACACACCTTAGTAAACCCAAATCAGGAGTCCTCCTGTACAGGATTCCTCCGTTGTGAAAGAAATTATTGGATAGTCTCCGAAGCGTGCGTTTCTGGGTAGCATTGGCAAGCTCTGGATATTCTCCTGTGGTCAAATACTCTTTGATGTCGTGGAACCATGGTTTCCCGTCGGCTTCTTCCTCAACATGAGCACAATAAGCTGGTTGGTCATGAATATTGACCTGGATGGGGTCAATGAAATTTGTATCTGGATGCTGAATCATAGATGACAAAGTGGCAAGTGCATCGGCGAACTCATTCTGTACCCTGGGAACATGCTGGAATTCCGTCTTTCTGAACCTCTTTTTCAATTCCTGTATGTGATGCAGATAAGGGAGTATCTTGGGATTCTTGGTTTCCCATTCTTCTCGAACCTGATGTATGAGTAGGTCCGAGTCTCCGATTACTAGTAACTCCTGAATGTTCATATCAATGGCCAGTTTAATCCCTAGAATGCAGGCTTCATATTCGGTCATGTTGTTGGTGCATGGGAACCTGAGCTTGGCGGATACCGGGTAATGCTGACCGATTTCTGATACCAGGACTGCTCCTATGCCAACTCCTTTGAAATTTGCAGCTCCGTCGAAAAACAACCTCCAACTATCATAGGATTCTACAATATCTTCTCCTATGAAAGATACCTCTTCATCGGGAAAATACGTTTTTAGGGGCTCGTATTCTCCGTCTATGGGATTCTTGGCGAGATAGTCCGCCAAGGCTTGCCCTTTGATTGCTTTCTGGGTTACGTAAATAATGTCGAATTCACTTAGCAGGATTTGCCACTTAGCAAGCTTGCCAGTGGGCATGGGCTTCTGGAAGATATACTTCAGAGGGTCCATTCTGGATATGAGATAAGTAGTGTAAGCACATAAGTAATGCCTCAACTTCTGCGCGACCCAAATCAGAGCACAGCAAGCGCGTTCTAAAAGAGAATACCGGGCCTCGTACGGTATGAACTTCTTACTGAGATAGTAGATAGCTTGCTCATTTCTCCCTGTTTCATCATGTTGCCCCAAAACACAACCAAATGCTCCATCCAACACTGCGAGATAGAGCAAGAGGTGTCTCCCTGGTTCAGGCGGAACCAAGATTGGCGGCGTAGACAAGTATTCCTTGATTCTGTCAAAAGCCTTTTGACATTCATCGGTTCATTTGGTGGCGGCATCCTTCTTCAGCATTTTGAAGATGGGTTCGCAAATGACAGTAGACTGAGCTATGAATCGGCTGATATAGTTGAGTCTTCCCAGGAAACTCATCACGTCCTTCTTGTTATTTGGTGGCGGCAATTCTTGGATAGCTTTGACCTTTGATGGATCCAATTCTATTCCTCGACGACTCACGATGAAACCCAATAATTTTCCAGCAGGAACCCCGAATGCACACTTGGCAGGATTCAGTTTCAAATTGTACCTTCTCAACCTGTTGAAGAACTTTTGCAAGTCTTCCATATGATCTGCAGCTTTCCTGGATTTGATGATGATGTCATCCACATACACCTCGATCTCTTTGTGTATCATGTCGTGAAAGATGGTAGTCATGGATCTCATATAGGTAGCACCAGCATTTTTCAATCCAAACGGCATCATTCTATAACAGTACATCCCCCATGGCGTGATAAACGTTATTTTTTCTGCATCTTCTTCATCCATCAATATCTGATGGTACCCAGCAAAACAATCAACGAATGACTGCAGTTCATGCTTGGCGCAGTTGTCGATCAAGATGTGTATATTCGGCAAAGGAAAGTTGTCTTTGGGACTGGCCCGGTTGAGATCCCGGTAGTCGACACAGACTCTAACCTTCCCATCCTTCTTTGGTACCGGCACGATATTGGCTAACCATGTCAGATATTCTACCACCCTGAGAACCCTGGCTTTGACTTGCTTAGTAACCTCTTCTTTAATCTTCAAAGTCATGTCTGGCTTGAACTTCCTGAGCTTCTGCTTTACCGGCGGACATGTAGGATCTGTTGGCAACTTGTGAGCTACGATGGATGTGCTGAGGCCAGTCATATCGTCATAAGACCATGCAAAGATATCCTTATACTCTTTTAGGAACTCTGTGTACTCTTTCTTTTCTGATGGCGACAAATGTGCACTGATACGTGTTTCCTTTACATTCTCAGTATCACCCAAATTAACGACTTTGGTCTCATCTAGATTAGACTTAGGTCTATTCTCAAAGTTTTTGACCTCTCTGACAACCTCTTCTAGTATATCATCCTCTTCTGAATCTATATCCGTTTGTTGCATTGCCTCGTTGCAAGTCACAGTTGTTGGTTCATCATCAAGATATGTAAGAGTAACGCTGTGTAAAACAAAGTAAATGATAGAGAAAAGTAATAAGAGTGCAATATATAATGAATTTGAAATGTTTTGATTGAAATTCATAATCGTTCGAGACATCAGAGCTCTTTTGGAAAGTAAAGACAATGTAGAAAGGAAAAAGCAACTAAGAAAATAAAGATGCGATGCATGATGCTCGTTCAGCCTTGCTACCCTGAAGATGTACGGGCACTGGTGGTCCTGACCGACCAATTGGTGAGGCATTCCCCTTGGTTCACGGCTTCAATGGAAGCGCCTTCCTCCTCGAAGATAACACAACAATCCATATCATCTTCCAGAGACAGGTTCTTTATTGCTGCTAGTGCCTCGTCTTCCTCTGATCCGTACAAGTGTCGGATGGCTGAACAGTCTGCTCCAACTGAGGTATAGGGTGCTCTAGCGGATAGTATGGTCCGCGCCATAGAGGTGACCAGTGGTTGAACTCCTCCCAAGTGTACTCATACCCTAGGCCAAAAGTGGTACCGTGCTTCTTCAGCTGGATAGGTTTGGTGATACCTTGTAGGTTCTTGCCAAGTCCTTTTCCGGGTTCATACCCGCTCCAATTCAGGATGCTTTCGATCTTGCTATCCCACCACTTGTCTTTGTCTATAGCATTGACCCGCTCGATGTGGTGGTACGTTTCTCCTCCTATCCTTTTTCTGCCTCCGATCATTGGAATGGTTTGGCGACTGTATATAGGGTTGCTACCGTCGCCATGAATGATTACTTCCTGATGATTCCATTCAAATTTTATAGCTTGATGCAAAGTTGATGCTACAGCCCCAGCGGCGTGGAACCAGGGTCGTCCTAGCAACAAATTATAGGATGCTGGTACGTCAATGACTTGGAACTCGACATCAAACCAGGTGGGTCCCATCTGTAGGCATAGGCTAATTTCTCCAATGGTGGACCTCTGAGATCCATCAAAAGCTTTGACACTGATAGCCCCGTCTTTGACCTCGTGCAATCCCTTACCTAATGTCCTGAGAGTTATCAATGGACAAATGTTGAGGTTGGATCCCCCGTCGACTAAAATCCTGCTGATAAAGTGATCCTCGCATTGCGCAGTGATGTGCAATGCTTTGTTGTGACCAAGACCTTCTGGTGGTAATTCATCCTCGTGGAAGGTGATCTTGTGGCTTTCCAGTACTTGCCCCACCATGTTTTCCATTTCGCCTCCTGTTATGTTGCTGGGAATATAAGCTTCACTCAGTATTTTCATTAAGGCATTTTTATGTGCCTCAGAGCTTTGCAGAAGAGCCAGAATAGAAATCTGTGCTGGCGTTTTGTTCAGTTTCTCGACGACTGAGTACTCTTTGGCCTGTACCTTTCTCCAAAGGTCATCGGGTCCGGTTTCAACAACCCTCCCGGAGGCTTGCTTGCTGGACTCAGCCAAGTGCTCCGGGGTATATACCCTGCCTGTCCTAGTCATGCCCTGTGCGGCAATTGCTTCCCCGGTATATGTCTTTCCTTTCCTTCTAGCCTCAGCGGTGTAATCCCAAGGTATAACATTTGTCTTGAACGGGGTCACGTCTGTCATGGAGACCGGAATAGGCACCTTAGGAGGTAACACAGTAACTTCGACAGGTGGAGGCACCTTTGGAATTCCGAACTCAACCTCAATCCGTTTTGGCGCCTTTGCGGAAGGTGCTTCAAACTCGAGCAGTACGGACACATTTACCACATCGCCTTTAGAGGGCTGAATCTGAACAACAATGGGATTGAGAGTAACTGCTGGCTTCTTAGGTTCGTCTCCTTCAACTATCAAACCGATTAACCCCTCGGGGTCCCAATCATCTTCAATCTCGATCATATGGATGTCTCCACCCTTGTGGTCAGTCAGGGGGTTGTTGCGGACATTAGGAGTGGGCTTATTTGCTATAATGATCTTATTGTCAATCAGGTTCTGAATCTTGTCTTTCAACGAGCGACACTCGTCGATGGTATGGCCCTTCATCCCGGAATGGTATGCGCAAGTCTTGTTTGGGTTGATCCATTGGGAAGGATTTTCTGGAGTTACGGCTGGAATAGGGGTAACGTAACCTGCTGCTTTGAGTTTTTCATAGAGTTGGTCAATTGGCTCAACGATGGCTGTATATTGCCTGGGAGGTCTGCGGTCAAAATTTGGTCTAGGTCTAGGGAAATTTTGGCGAGTGGGAGGTGATTGGTAGTGAGAGAGTTGGGCATTATAGGTTTGGTAAACAGGTGCAGGTTGAGAGTATCTGGGTAAAGTGGATTGATATAAGGGAGGTGGAGATGATTGGTAAACGGGTGGTGGAATTTGGTAGGTGGGTGATGGTGCTTGGTAGTTTAGGGAAGGTTGGTATGTGAGTGGGGTTGAGGGGTATGATTGGTATTTCATAGGGGAATTGTTTCTTTGCACAGCCATCACGGAATTCACGTCCTTTTTCTTTGACGTGCCACCAGACTGTAAAGCCTTGTTGGTGGCCTTCAATGCTTATTAGTGACCATACCATTCTTGATACCTTTTTCGATCCTTTCTCCCAATTTGATGATGTCGGAGAACTTTTGACCCTCTATCAACATCAGCCTCTCGTAGTATTTCGGGTCCCGAGCCCGGACAAAGAACCTATTCATCTGCTCTTCTTCCAAGGCTGGCCTGACCTTAGCGGCTTCTGTCCTCCAACGAGTAACATACTCGCGAAAGGTCTCTGTGGGTTTCTTCTTCAGATTTTGGATATAAAACACATCTAGTGCGTTCTCAATATTGAACCTGAACCGGTCCATGAAATCGGACGCCATATTCACCCAACTTATCCATTTCTTCGCATCTTGGCTAATATACCACGATAATGTGTCACCCTTCAGAATCCTCATGAACAGCTTCATGCGGATCTTCTCGTCCCTTCCGACTCCTACCAGCTTATCACAATACATTCTGAGATGGACCCTGGGATCACCTGTACCGTTGAACATTTCGAACTTGGGAGGTTTATACCCCTCTGGGAGTTCGACATCTGGCTGAACACAAAGATCTTCATAGTTCAAACCTTCTACACCTTTGCTATCTTCGACACCCTGGACCCGGCTGGTTAACCTCTTGAGCTCAGCAGCTAAATTTTGAATGAGGGAGTCTTTGCTGTCTGATTCAGGTGTATCTGAGATAGGCTGGGCATAGTGGGGTACAGTGTCCACAAAGATGGGAGCGTTCTGGTCGTTTGTGTTGTTTTGGGGTTCAGGAATGAGCAATGGAGTATTGTTGCAGGTGTTGCAGGCTTGGGTATGAGCGGGTTGTGCTGGTGGTGGTGTAGTATGGTTCTGGTTGTTGGCATCAGCAGCGACAAGACTGATTAACAGACTTGCCAGGTTTCGAACTTGTTCCAATTCTTCTTGAAATCTCAGCAAAGTTTGCTCAAGATGAGCAGCAGTTTCCTTAGTGATTGAAGCGTTCTGAGAGGTTTCCTCGATTTCCTTTCTAGCACTGGTATCTCCCATTTTGCCTTTGTTCCTATTTCTGGTAGGACGCGGAGGAGGAGGAGGTAGAGGGCCCTTGGATCTTGTTGAGTATGCTGATGGTGCCAGAATGCACGAACTAACCTTTAGGGAGGGGAATAAAATTAAAGAAAAACAAAAAATGTAACAAGTTAGTGCGGGTTGTGAGAAGAAAATGTTGCAATATTTAAACACATTGTGCAAGAGTATAAATCGCGTCCTAATTTGGGTGCCTCATTGTGCCTGAGGTAGGCCTAGCGACAAATTAACTTGGAGAACTTATAATTCTAAATGCCTCATTTTATTGATAAAAAATAAAATGACTCCAAAGCGACGCTAAATAATGGAAAATAAAATGTCACTAGTGGCCAACGGCCTTATTACATCATTAGAAGCAAAATAAAAGACTCCTAACTACTTGGTTCCAGACGGACCTTCCCCAGATCCGGTATTCTTGCCTCCCTCGTACAGCTGCACCAGCTCACGCAGTCCCAGCAGCAAGTAAGCTCGGGCCAGGTGCCCACCTTCATTACCCTCAGCATTCTGACAATCGTCGATCCTCTTCATAAATTTACCTTCCAATTCCACTAAGCCTCATTCCAGATACCCCAGCCGGTTGTTGGCGTTGACAGCCATATCCTTCCACTCGTTGATCAGATTCTCGCGGGCTTCCTGTATTTCCCGGTGCTCGTTCTCACATTCTCGCATCCTTTTGTGCAGTTGATTGTAGTTAACCTTTGCTATAGTCTTTTCATCAATAAGCCTATGACCATGGACAAACCCTGGGTGACCCAAACCAATGTGATCATCCTCCAACCAACCCAAATAGTGCGGCACACATCCGGCATGATACCTGTCTGGTTCGAGGGATTCCCTTCCCAAAACAAGCTTGCAGTGCCACATGTGCTGAGCTTGACACCTGTGTGGGCTATCATCATCCTGAAAGTCGGCTCTGAAGTGACTCATCTTGTCGACCCTTGGTATGATTTGTTTCCTCCCTGCTTGTCTCATAGCTCGAAGAGGGACATAAGGGTAAGTTCCTCTCAAGTCAATGAGTATAAGGAACGGTGCATCCCGAGATCGAACAATAAATTCCCCGGTTGGGAACCACTCATACATCCATTGTACATGCTCTTCTTTCAGATTCTCAAGCAGCTCTACCCATCCACTGGCGTCTTCTGGATGAGCAAACATATTGGGCATAAAGTTCATTTGCTTTGGGTGATGAAAAGCTATATGGTCATCCCAATCCCCGCGTATGATTTCCTGACTGTAGTCGCATTTCTGAAGGTGTTCTATGAGCCAAAGTTGAAGTAACAAGTTGCACCCTTCAAAGTGCGGAGCTCCTTGTTGACACTTTTCCAAAGCCCGGTATATTTCAGCAACAATCATGGGTACTATGCTGAAAGTTTGTCCATCAATACCCTCCATTAAAGTCTTGGTCACCATGGCTAGTCTGGTGTGGATCCTAGCCTTCTTCATAGGGAAAATTATCATGCCCAAAAATCAAAACATGAACATAAAGACCCTTCTATGTATGTGTCCCAAAGAAGTGAGGGCAAACTCGTCCATGTAGGTGCGATAGGACTTGCTGTGGTCATATCTATCGTACAAGAAGTCAAATGGTATGTAGGAGTCCTTCAAGCAAGAGAGGTCGGGATTTTTCTTGAGTCCCATCATCTTAAGAAAGCCTCTACTTTTACGGTTTTCCGGCATAAGCAAACTCGGAGTCTCCTAGGGGATACCAGCTAGGCCCCCTATCTCTTCTAGCAAAGGGGTCATTTCCAAGTCTCCGAAGCGGAACACTGATCGATCATTATCCCAAAACAAAGTAGCAGCCTCAATGATCTTGTTGTTGGGCTGGATTTCCAAAAGTGAGGGCAAATTCCCTAAGTATTTGTGGACGAGTGTATGCTCACTGGAGTGAAGATCTCCCCACTAATTCAGCAGCCTTGGATGAATGTTGGATACCATACCGAATCTGGGGACCTCGTGCCTCATTTTCTGCAAAACAAAGTGTTACACCCTTAACCCCACCAGACTCGACTATTTGAATCAATAATTAGCAAAAGGCATTTAGTTCTCTAAATAAATGCACATAACGTGGAGGTGTCCGTTTGGGTTTCAGGAAACCCGATGGACTTTGGTTTAGGCTATCTTAAGGAGTCATTATGTGGACAACATAACTGACTCGGCTAGGGTTGATCATGATGCATGAACAGTTTCAAAGGAACATGGTTTCTACTTTTGAAGTGCTAGACAAGGTACCCTTGAGCGGACAACTCAAGAGGGAAAGGCGCGGAACCGTCGACTACACCGTTGATCGACTGGTTTTACCGCAAATATGCCTTTGCCACATTTAGGGGGTTTATAATATCGGAAGGGCGCAACCACTCATTATAAGCGTTGCTATAGGATTTGTTTTGGCACGAGTGGAATATGATGTTGAGGAATGCAGTTATAATAATGAGACAAATTGCATGTATTTTCACGTTCATAAAGTAAAGATTACAATAAATGCTCAGTAATTACAACATAATTGAAATAATAAGGCAGTAAAAGAAAAAATTAAAACGAAAGAAAAACATGAAGAGCCAAGTTAGTATTTTGATGAAATAATTAAAGACAGAAGGTAAATGCAATTAAGAAAGCAATAAAGTCACAAAAGCACGTAATGGTAAAAGCCTTAAAGGATTCCCCAACAGAGTCGCCATGCTGTCGACGCCCCCTTTTTCCCTCCTAAAAGAAGGCGAAATCGGGTTTACGACATTATAGGCAAAACAACTCTTATTCCCTTTTGAGGAATCGGGTTATGGAATTTGAAGAGTCGCCACCTAATGATTATAGTGCATTAGGACACTTTTAGAGAAAAGAAGAAGATTTTTTGGAAGAAAACCAGAGTTCGGGTAAGGGCTTGAGATTATCTCGAGGGGAAGGTGTTAGGCACCCCTCAAGATCCACTAGTGTGGTTCCCGGCCGTACTTAGTTGTGACTTTAAGAAGAGTAGAAGTGACAGTCAATGTTTGCACATAAGGAATACAAATAAGTTGAAAGTTTTGAAAGAAAAGAGAGAAAAAGACATAAGTGGTTTTGGAAAGAAAAGATTGATTGAAGAAAACATTACTTCTAACAATACATCACATCGTATAAATAAAGAAAAAGATCCTAGGTTTAAATACAATATGGATCACCTTGGTGCAATACCCAACAATCATTCTCACACGAGATATTAGTGCACCGGTCATCATATCCATATTCTACCCTTCCCACCCCGTTAAGGTGTTAAAGCGCGCATAGTCTCGTTTACTTATTGCATGCTAATACCCGTCCCGACTTATCAATCTCGGGGTATTAGGACTTCTAATCCTAAGAGGGAAGAAAGGGATGGGGCCTTTATGGAGTTTAAAGGATAAAATTCTAGTTTCGACATTCAAAAAACAAATATCAAATAAAGGAATGAGTAAACAAGCAAACAAGGCTCAAATAAACCCCTAAAATCAGACAACACTTAGTTTAACATGTCTTAGCATATACTGATTTGGTCTTAAGTTAAAAATTAAGCGGCGAGCGGACTGGTTCAACACATATATTTAGACAGAAAGTCTGCATTAGCAGCCCGGATCCAATTGTCAGAAATTGCAGTATTTAAGCGAGTAAAAAAACACTGTTTTCAGAAAGGACCTAACGCAGAATAGTTTAAGACAGAAGGTTGAAAATTTGCAGAGGCTCAGAGGTGACTTGAAAATCAGCAGAATTGTTTAAGTGAAACTACCGTAGAGTGATGAAGAAAAGTTTACGAAAGTGAATAACCTTAAAGGAATAGTGAGTTAAAGGCTGTTTTGAAATAGTAGCTTCATGAGATGAATAAATTCAGGCAGAGGTATAAAGGAACCGTTTCAGAAAAAAAGAAAGATGCATGTTTAGAAAATTTAAGAGCATTGCAGATTTGTAAGAGTTTCAAAAGCAAACAGATTTGGAAGAGTTTTTGTTGATAAAGTTGAAGCCAATTGACAGATTATTCCTACTTAAACACATTAGGCGAGTTTGAGCTCCTATAGGCATGGTATCTACGTGACTGAATTTTTAAGGCTTGTTACTTTTATTAAACCGGTAAAGGAATGAGTATTTGATTACCCTACAGTTAGCCTAGCGTTTATGCATTTCCTATAGTCATGATTTCTATATGCAATTGGTTACATGAATATTAGGGCCTATAGGCAGGATTTCTAATGATTTGCAATACGACTGAACATGAAATCTTATAGACATGATCTCTAAATGATTGAATGAAAGGAATGCAAAAGCCTATAAACATGATCTCTAGGTGATTGAATGAAAGGAATGCAAAGACTATAGACATGATTTCTAGGTGATTTATACGTTTAACCTATACGCATGATATCTAAGTGATTAAACAACAATATTGATCCTATAGGCATGGTATCTACCCTTTAACATATACAAGTAAATATAAACCCCCTCCCACACCCTTTTACTAATACTTCCCAAGTTCTTTTTTTACAAAAATGTTTCAGAACCAGAAGAAAGAAATGAAAATAATTAAAATACATCACAGCCTACAGCTAGATCCGAGCAGCCTAATTCAATCTTAATATCCAATAACATGTGTTCCACCAAATCCAGATTCCAGAATCCAAGGCCTTCTCTTGTTCAGAGTGTTTCAAAGTTCCAGGGAGCCTCCAGGAGCCCCAGGCAATACTTACACTCTGAAGAGTAAATATTGTAACAGAATAGTGCAAGTGTGGAATTACCAGCCCTTAGGCATCCAAGTTCAGAGGGAACTCTAGGGTCCCTAAGCATGGCTTACCATAGGGAGGCAGAACTTAAAGAACTAAGAATGAGTGTAGAATGAGGTGATTAGAGGAAATCAAAGCAAAGGGTGGTCATACCCAGCCATGGGTAAGACTGGCACACCCCTAATCCTTTACTTAATTGAAGCAAATAAAATAGCAGACTTTCAGAAGTCAGGCAGGGGTCTGGGTGGTGATTAGGACACTACCAAACCCTAGTCAAGGCTCAACACATAAAAGGGGTTAAGGGAATGGGACTGGTTTGAGTGAAAGGTTCAAGAGAACCTGGTCCTAAGTCAAGGGTAGCAATAGGCTGCTACCTTAACTTAAAACATACTCACATACAGGGGATTAAAGGGAAGGGGATCACATGAAAGCATTCATATAAACATCAAGAAAAGCATAATAGAACTTAAAGATGCAGGAGCATGAGGCATGACAGACTAATGTATAGCCATTTAGTACCAGAAAACATGTAGTTGAGAGGTCATGTAGAAGGGAGAAGTAAACACATAGTTTTAGAGGACAATACTTAAATTGTGGAGACCTACCAGTTGCAAGTTCCAAACAACAGAATAAATAGAGCAGTGAAACAGCCAGAAATCCTTTAGCAAACACTTGAGGAAAGCAAAGAGATTCCAAAGTCTAGCCTTGGCTTTCAGCCGGCTAGTCAGAACAATAGCACAAGTAGTAGTAAAGAAGAGAGAGCTTTGAGTGTGTGTGTGTTTTGAACTCAGTTGTTCGTGTGTTTAAAGAAAAAAGAGCAGGGTATTTATAGTTTAAAAACCAGGAAAGTAAGCAAGGCAAAGAATAATTCAGTATCAATTAGAATCAATCAGGAGAAGGGGATTCCTTTAATTAAGGAGTCCAAATTTGAACGGTAAAAGGGCAGAGTTTTATTTAAGGAAAGAAAATCAAGTAACACATTGGGCAATGAAGGGTAAATACATAAGGGAAGTTTAAAATACACGGTTAGGTAAATAAGGTAAGAAGTAAATCAACTAGTACATAGTAAATCAAGGAATCAAGGATTCGAAATCAATAATGAACCAAGTCAGAAAAAGGTCCAAATTAGACAAAGAAAGAATCAAACAAGCTCACATAATGGTAGTCTGAAATCAATCCCCAAAATTAGGGTTATTTCGAGAGGGAAAGGTCTGACTATAAAGAGTGCATAGCTTTAAACATGTGAGGCTGGAATTAAACAAACAGAGTGGTCATGCAATCAAGAGTAGAAGAACATAGCTAGAAGAGAGTGTCAGATAGCATGAGAGAAATCAGAAGGTCTTGCAAAGCTTAGCAGGAATCAGAGAACATGAGACGAACTTAGAAATTAGGGTTTTTGAAATCAAACTAGTTTAGACACAGGAAGCAAAACAATCGCACACAAGTGTTTTGAAAACCCCCAAAATCTAGGGTTTCCTCCATAGATTAAATGTAAAGACGAAAGCGTAGAAAATCAGGCAAAGTAAACTCATAAAATCCAAGGAACATAAACATTTCATGGAATCATAATGAAAGAAAACACCGTAAAGGAAATCACTAGCAAACCCTAGGAGGAAATACAGTAAAAGAAAAATACATAGACACCATAGTGAAAACACTTAGGAGTTACAGCAAAGCAAAATATGGTAAGAAATCACAGTAGAACAAGTAAAAATCAAGGAAACCCTAGGTTCGAGAAGACGAACAGTTTTGAAAGAAAAAACTTGAAATGATGTAAGAAATACTTTAAAAACCTCAGAAATAGCACGGATCTATATTTCAGAGAAACCCTAGAAAATGAGAAAGGCCTGGAAAAGGGGTTGGTTCGAGTCGAGATGGACTCATAAGGCTAAGACACGCCGGAGATGAGCCGGAGATGGCCGGAGATGGTGAAGGGAGCTCATCGGAGAGGCGAGAAGGTGAAAGGTTCCAGAGAGAGTGATAGATAGAGATATAGAGACGACTGAGTGAATGAGAGGGGATTGGGGGGTCGTTAGGTTAAAAGAGGAAAGGGCAAACGAGGGCCGTTGATTAAAACAATCAATGGCCACGATTTTAAAATAGGATCCGGGCGGGTTCGTTTAATTGGGTCTGGGTCGGGTAGAAATGAAATTGGGTTGGGAATTGGGGGGTTAGAATTAGGCTCAAAAAGAGGCTAAAATTGAAATGGTCGTTTTTCCCTTTTGAATTTATAAAAATAGTAAAAGATATTAAAAATCAAATTAAAAATATTGTGTTGATAAAAAATATGTAGATATTAATTTAAAAATATTAGAATTGATTTTGTAATAAAAATTGCTTTTAAATCTAGAAGTAGGCTAAAATTGCAATTTCGTGCAATTTTAGTTTAAAAATACCAAATGGACTTGTAAAATTATGCAAAAATCACGTAAATTATATTTGGACATAAATGTGAGAGTGAAATAAATTATTCACCAAAATGCCAAATTTTGGGAATAATTAATGGATTTTATAGTGCACAATAGGCCATAAATTGGTCTTAAAAATTATTAAAAATGCTAAAATCTTTTGGGGTGCTCATATATGCACACATATGATATTTTGAAAGTGTTTTGAGTATATAAAAAAATACATAGGGAAAAATTGGGTATCAACAGTAATAACGCTTGACTGCATCTGAATTGATCGGTTTTGGCCAAACTTCTCCGTCCATTTTTGCGAGTATGAGGGCTCCTCCTGTCAGAACACGGTGAACCATGTATAGACCCTGCCAGTTGGGAGAGAACTTTCCTTTGGCTTCATCTTAATACGGGAAAATTTTCTTTAGCACCAGTTGCCCCGATGCGAATTGTCTCGGCTTGACTCTTTTGTTGAAGGCTCTGGATATTCTGTTCTGATAAAATTGACCATGGAAAACTGCATTCATTCTTTTTCCATCTATAAGGGCTAGTTGCACATAACGAATTTTTACCCACTCTATGTCGTTGAGCTCAACTTCCTGCATGATCCTTAGGGAGGGAATTTCTACCTCAGCGGGAATGACTACCTCTATACCGTAAACCAGCATATAGGGGGTTGCCCAGGTTGATGTGAGGACAGTGATATGATACCCTAATAAGGCAAATGATAACTTCCCATGCCACTGCTTATGTTTATCTATCATTTTGCTCAATATCTTCTTGATATTCTTGTTGGCGGCTTCTACAACTCCATTCATCTACGGCCTATATGCTGTGGAATTCTTGTGTTTGATCTTGAAGGTTTCACACATAGCTTTCATCAAGTCGTTGTAGAGGTTGGAGCCATTATCAGTAATGACTGACTCTGGAATTCCGAATCGACAAACAATGTGGTCGCGGACAAAGTCTGCCACGACTTTCTTGGTTACTGCTCTGTAAGATGCTGCTTCGACCCATTTGGTGAAATAGTCGATTGCTACTAGGATAAATCTATGTCCATTGGAAGCGATAGGTTTGATTGGTCCAATAACATCCATCCCCCAGGCGGCGAATGGCCATGGTGAGCTTGTTGCATTAAGCTCACTTGGAGGTACCTTTATCATGTCTGCATGTATCTGGCAGCGGTGGCATTTCCGGACATACTGGATGCAGTCCGTTTCCATAGTCATCCAAAAGTAACCAGCTCGGAGTATCTCTTTTGCTAATACGAAACCGTTCATATGTGGACCGCAGGTCCCAACGTGAATTTCCTCTAGTAGCCTGGATGCTTCCTTTGTGTACACACCTTAGTAATCCCAAATTAAGAGTCCTCATATATAGGATTCCTCCACTGTGAAAGAAATTATTACACAACCTCCGAAGTGTGCGTTTCTGAGTAGGACTTTCAAGTTCTGGGTATTCTCCTTTTGCCAAATATTCCTTGATGTCATGAAACCAAGGATTTTCGTCTGCTTCCTCTTCAACATGGGCACAATAACCTGGCTGATCATGGATCTTTACTGGAATGGGATCAATAAAGTTTTTGTCTGGATGTTGTATCATAGATTACAGGGTGGCCAATGCATCAGTGAACTCATTCTGGATTCTGGGAACATGCTATAACTCCGTCTTCGTGAACATTTTCCTCAATTCCTGTACATGATGCAGATACGGGAGTATCTTGGAGTTCTTGGTTGCCTATTCTTCATGCACATGATGTATGAGTAGGTCCGAATCTCCAATCACTAGCAACTCTTGAATGTTCATGTCAATGGCCATCTTGAGCCCTAAGATGCAGGCTTTGTACTCGGCCATGCTGTTGGTGCAGGGGAACCTGAGTTTGGCAGACACCGGATAATGCTGACAGGTTTCTGATACTAGGATGGCTCCTATGCCAACTCCTTTGAAGTTTGCTGCTTCATCGAGAAACATACTCCAGCCATCATAGGATTCTGCAATGTCTTCTCCTATGAATGACACCTCTTCATCAGGAAAATATATTTTCAGGGATTCGTATTCTTCATCCACGAGATTCTCCTCAAGGTGATCTGCTAGTAACTGTCCTTTGATTGCTTTCTGAGTCACTAGACAATGTCAAATTCACTCAATAGGATTTGCCACTTGGCTAGCTTGTCAGTAGGCATGGGCTTCTGGAAGATGTACTTCAAAGGATCCATCCTTGATATGAGATATGTGGTATAGGCACAGAAATAATGCCTCAGTTTCTGAGCTACCTAGGTCAAATCACAACAGGTGCGCTCTAAGAGAGAATACCGGGCCTCGTATGGGGTGAACTTCTTACTGAGGTAATAGATAGCCTGCTCATTCCTTCCCGTTTCATCATGCTACCCCAGAACGCAACCGAAAGCTCCATCCAATACTGCAAGGTAGAGTAATAAGGATCTACCGGGCTCAGGCGGGACCAATACTGGTGGTGTTAACAAGTACTTCTTGATTCTGTCGAAGGCTTTTTGGAAGTCATCGGTCCATTTGGTGGCGGCGTCCTTCTTCAAAATCTTAAAGATTGGCTCACAAATAACTGTGGATTGTGCTATGAACCGACTAATATAGTTAAGTCTTCCTAAGAAACTCATCACATCCTTCTTGTTCTTTGGCTGTGGTAGTTCTTGGATGGCTTTGAATTTTGATGGATCCAGTTCTATTTCTCGGCGACTCACAATAAACCCAAGCAAATTTCCAGCAGGAACCTTAAATGCGCTCTTCGTGGGATTCCGTTTCAGGTTGTACCTTCGCAATATATTGAAGAACTTCCTCAAATCTTCCATATGATTAGTGGCCTTCTTGGACTTGATGATGACATCATCTACATACACCTCAATATCCTTGTGTATCATATCATGGAAAATAGCAGTCATGTCCATCATGTAGGTGGCCCCTGCATTCTTTAACCCAAATGGCATCATCTTGTAATAGTACATTCTCCATGGCATAATTAAAGCCATTTTCTCAGCATCTTCTTCATCCATCTAGATCTGATGATAACCATCGAAACAATCTACAAATGGCTACAACTCATGTTTGGCGCAATTGTCAATCAGGATGTGTATATTCGGCAAAGGGAAGTCATCTTTTGGACTGGCCCAGTTGAGATCCCAGTAGTCGACACAGACTCTGACCTTCCTATCCTTCTTTGGCACTGGAACGATGTTGGCTAACCATGTCGGGTATTCTACTACCCTGAGAACCTTAGCTTTGACTTGCTTAGTGACTTCTTCATTGAATTTCAAACTTATATCAGGCTTGAACTTTCTGAGCTTTTGCTTTACCGGCGAACATGTCGGATTAGTTGGCAGTTTGTGAGCCACAATAGACGTACTTAGACCAATCATGTCATCATACGACCAGGCGAATATGTCCTCGTATTCCCTTAGAAATTCTGTGTATTCCTTCTTTTCTGACGGCGATAAGTGAACATTGATTCGCATTTCTCTGACGTTCTCTGCATCTCCCAAGTTAACAATTTCTGTCTTGTCTAGGTTGGACTTAGGTCTGTTCTCAAAGTTCTCAACTTCTTTGACAACCTCCTCTGGTATGTCATCTTCCTCTGAATCAATGTCTATTTGTTGCGTTGCCTCATTGCATGTCACAGTCATTAGTTCATCAAGATAAGTAATAGTAATGATGTATAAGTAAAGTAATGAGAGAAAAATAATAATGAGTGTTGATTCATAATAAAAGTCAAAATGCTTTGATAAATTGCATAATCGTTTTGAACATTGGAGATCTTATTGCGGGAATCAAAATGCGAAAGGAAAATCATTTAGTAAATAAAACAGTGCATGATGATTGTTTTAGCCTTGCTACCCCGAGGCTCGTCGGGCTCTCGTTGTCCTGATGGTCTAGTTATTGAGGCGTGCCCCTTTGATTATGACCTGTATGGAAGGGCCTTCCTCCCCCTCCTCCTCGAGAACGACACAACAGTCCATGTCATTATCTTCTAAGAACAAATTCTTTACTGCTGCAAGTGCTTCATCTTCTTCTGACCTATAAATAATGCCAGTCTGCTGGAAAGTCTGCTCCAAATATGGTATTGGCTACTATAGCAGATAGTAAGGACTATGCCATGGTGGCGACCAGTTGTTGAATTCTTCCCAGGTGTATTCATATCCTAAACCGAAAGTGGTGCCATGCTTCTTTAGTTTTATGGGCTTAACGATTCCTTGGAGGTTCTTTCCGAGTCCCTTGCCAGGTTCTTACCTACTCCAATTCAGTATACTCTCGATCGTGTTATCCCACCACTTTTCATTGTTAACAACATTTACCCGTTCAATGTGATGGTAACTCTCTCCGCCTAGCTTCCTTCTCCCTTCGATTGCCGGAATGGTCTGACGACTGTATATAGGGTTGCTCCCATCATCGTGAATGATCACCTCTTAATGATTCCATTCGAATATTACTGCCTGACGTAGTGCCACTGCTACAGCCCCAGCGACATGGATCCATGGCCGACCCAACAACAGATTGTAAGATGCTGGCACATCTATCACCTGGAAATCAACGTCGAACCATGTTGGCCCCATTTGCAAGCATAGACTAATCTCCCCAATGGTGGACCTTTGAGAACCATCGAAAGCTTTCACATTGATGGCTCCGTCCTTTATCTCGTGCAGTCCCTTACCCAACTTCTTGAGGGTTACCAGTGGATAAATGTTGAGACTGGAACCCCCGTCGATCAGGATCCCGGTGATGAAGTAGTCCTCGCATTGCATAGTGATGTGTAGTGCTTTGTTGTGTCCCAACCCTTCAGGTGGTAGCTCGTCCTCATGAAAAGTGATCCTATGGCTCTCCAAAAATTGTCCTACCATGTTAGCCATTTCTCTGTCAGTGATGTTGCTTGGTACGTATGCTTCACTTAGTACCTTTAGAAGAGCATTTTTGTGTGCCTCGAAGTTTTGTAGTAAAGCAAGAATAGAGATTTGCGCCGGTATTTTGTTCAACTAGTCGATGATCGAGTATTCCTCGGCTTGTATCTTTCTCTAAAGATCGTTTGGACCTGTCTCAATAATGGGTGGCCAGTTGGAGGCCTGCTAGGTTGACTCGGCTAGGTGTTCAGGGGTATAAACCCTACCAGTTCTCAGCATACCCTATGCGGCAATAGTCTCCTCGAACCTGACCTTGCCTTTCCTCCTTGCCTCGGCTGTATAGTCCCAGGGTACAGCCTTTGTATGGAATGGTGTCATGGCCGACATCAGCACTAGGATCGGCGTGGCTATCCTTACTCCGAACGGAGCATGTGCATTGGGCAGCAAGACTGCAACTTCCAACGATGTGGGTGCATTTGCTGGAGACATGAATTCAACCTTAATTGGCGCTGGTGTCTTTTGGATGACATTGCTTCAAATTCAAGTGGCACAGAAATATTTACCTCAGCATCCGTAGATGGCTGAATCTGGACTATGATCGGATTAAGAGTAACTATTGGCTTCTTTGGGTCATCTCCTTCCGCGATCAACCCGATTGATCCCTCGGGATCCCAATCATCCTCTATTTCAATCATGTGAACGCCTTCACCATTATGGTTTGGAAGGGGGTTATTGTGGACATTCAGAGCGGGTTCTTTTACCACAATAATCTTGTTATCGATCAAAGACTGGATCTTATCTTTCAAAGAACGACATTCATCGATGGTGTGCCCCTTCATGCCGGAGTGGTAGGCATAGGATTTTTTTAGGTTAACCCACTGGGAAGGGTTCTCAGAGATTGCAGGAGGGATGAGGGTAACATAACTAGTAGCTTTGAGTCTCTCGTACAACTGGTCAATAGGTTCAACAATGGCTGTATATTGTTTTGGGGGTCTCCAATCAAAATTTGGTCAAGGTTTAGGGAACTTTTGGCATGCAGGAGGTGATTGATAGTGGGATGGTTGCGTATTATAGGTTTGGTAGATATGTGTGGGTTGGGAATATCTGGGCAAAGTGGGCTAGTATATGGGAGGCGAAAGTGATTGATAAGTGGGTGGTGGAGCTTGGTATGCGGGTGATGGTGCTTGGTAGTCCGGAGTTGGTTGATATGTGAGTGTAGGTATTGGGTAAGTTTGGTATTTGATAGGAGATTTGGTTCTCTGTGCAACCATTACGGCCCCCACGTCCCTTTTCTTGAACTCACCACCGGACTGTAAGGCCTTATTTGTAGCTTGCAAGGACTCGAAGTTTGTAACCATACCGCTTTTGATACCCTCTTCAATCCTTTCACCTAGCTTGATAATATCGAAATATTTGTGGCTCTCAATCATCATTAATCTTTCATAATACTGTGGTTCCTAAGCCCGGACAAAGAGCATTCTTTGTGTTAAACCTGAACCTGTCCATAAAGTCGGACGCCATGCCTACCTAGTTTGACCACTTCTTTGGATCTTGGCTAATGTACCAAGACAAAGCATCTCCCTTCAAACTCCTCATGAAAAGCTTCATGTGGATTCACTCGTCTTTCCTTACTCCAACCAGCTTGTCCAGTATGTTCTCAGATGGATCCTTGGATCCCTTGTACCATCAAACATTTCGAACTTCAAAGGTTTGTACCCTTCGGGCAGTTCGACGTCGGGCTGTATGCAAAGATCTTCATAGTTCAGCCCTTCAATTCCCTTGCTTCCTTCGACGCCTTGAATCCGGCTAGTCAATTTCTTAAGTTCTTCGGCCAAGTTCCTGATGAGCAAGTCCTTATCATCAGACTCAGGTGTGCTTGAGATGGGTTAGGTGGAGTGTCGCACAGTCTCCACGTAGATAGGGGTGTTATGGTGGGTGTGAAAGTAGTCATTTGTGGACTTTTGGAGTTCTGGGATGAGTAACGGGGTGTTGTTTGAGGTATGGCAGGTGTTGCAGTGATGGTGAGGAGCGGAATGATTCTATTGCTTTGGGATATTCTGTGGAGGTATAGGGTTCTGAGCATTTGGGAAATTGATAACTGGAGTGGTGAGGGAAAATGACAGACTTGCCAGATTCCGAACTTGATCAAGTTCTTCTTGGAATTTCAATAGTTTTTGTTCAAGTTGGGATGCATTTTCCTTAGGAACCTGAGTATCATGACCATGAGTGACCTCTACCCATTTAGTTGAGTTCTCCTTTCTGACGTTGTTCAAATCTTCCATTTTACGTTTCTTCTTGTTTTTGACAGGACTAAGAGGAGGAGTGGGTGGAGGGACCTTGGATCTCGTGGAATAGGATGATGTTGCCAGAGTGCACGAACTAACCTTTAGGGAGGGTAATAATAAAATAAAAAGGTAACCAAGTTAGTGAGGGCTATAAAAAAGCGTTGCAATATTTAAACACATAGTGCGGAATGTAAAACGTGTCCTAATTTGGAACCTCTTTGTGCCCAAGGTAGACTTAGCGACAAATTGATTTGGAGAACTTAGGATGCTAAATGCCTCATTTTATTATTAAAGATAGACGGATCCCAAATTGACACTAAGTAAACAGGAAATGAGGCCATTGGCCTTATTACATTTTATAGAGCAAAAAAAAAACTCCTATCTATTTGGTCCCAGAAGGACCTTCTCCAGATTGAATGCTCTCGTTAATCAAATCCTCCAGTTTGCGTAGGTTCACCAGTAAAATGCTTTTGTCAGGTGTTCTCGTTCGTTCCCCTTAGTGTTTTGGAATTCGATGACTCCCTTCCTCACTTTTCCTTCCAATTCCAACATTTTATTGATTTGGTCATTCGATGAAAGACTCTTCCACCAGTCTAGCAAGAGTGAGGGTGTGCTAACCATACCGAAGCTGGGGACCTCGTTCTCCATTTTCTGCAAAATAAAAGGGTTAAGACCATACCCCCACCAGACTCGACTATTTAATACCAACAATTAGCATGAAGCATTTAGTTCTCCAAATAAATGCATAGAACGTGGTGACGTCCATTTGGGTTCAGGGAAACCCAGTGTACTTTGGTCAAGGCTATCTTAAAGGGTCATTATATG
The DNA here is from genome assembly GCF_000715075.1 of Nicotiana tabacum. Taxonomy (NCBI): domain Eukaryota; kingdom Viridiplantae; phylum Streptophyta; class Magnoliopsida; order Solanales; family Solanaceae; genus Nicotiana; species Nicotiana tabacum. Next base: position 20,248,863 of record NC_134089.1, on the reverse strand, counting down.
GACAACATAACTGACCCAGCTAGGTTTGACCATGCTGTATGCACAGTTTAACAGAGTAAGGTTTCTATGGGGTTTTAGACTGGTACCCTTGAGCGGACAACTCAAGGGGGAAAGGCACGGAACCGTCGACTGCACCGTTGATCGACTGGTTTTACCGCAAATATACCTTTTTCAGATTTAGGGGTAATAATATAGGAAGAGCGCAACCACTCATTATAAGCGTTGCTATGGTATTTTGTTTGGAACGAGTGGAATATGATGTTGAGCATGGTTATGCAATAATTAAAAGCATGTTGACAGTATTTGCACATTAAGAAAGCAGTAAACACAGCAGTCTCATAATTTAAAGCAATGGTAAAGGAAAGAAACAAAGAAGAGAAGTCAGTTTTGCAGTTGAAAAGGAAATTGAATGCTTAAAGGAATTAAACAAGTAATTACACATAAAGAGGTATAAGTTCACAATAGCAGTCTGAAATGGTAAAAGCCTAAATATCCCCAGCAGAGTCGCCATGATATCGCACCCCCTTTTTCCTCATAAAATCGGATTTGTGACATTTGGTATGGGACAACTCGTTCCTTTTAGGAATTGGGTTTGCATTTGAAGAGTCGCCACCTAATGATTTAAGGTGCATTAGGACACCTATAGGGTTCAATTCTAAGTTATTTGAACAACCAGAGATAGGGTAAGGGCTTGAAATTATCCTAAGGAGAAGGTCTTAGGCACCCCTCAGGATCCACTAGTGTGGTTCTCGGCCAGACAATTGATTGTGAATTTGTGCAATTTAGCAAATAGACAAGTATGGGCTCAAATATTAAGGGATTTAAATTTAAACGCATAAGAGAAAGAATAATTAAAAAAAGAGTTTTTGAAAAAAAGTTTGCAAATAAAGGGAAAGGGGTCCTAGGTTTATATTTAATATGGATCACATCAATGCGATACCCGGTATGACACTCCTCAAAAGAGGGGATACACGTGGTATTAGCGCACCGGTCATCATATCCATATCTACCCTTCCCGCCACGTTAAGGTATTAAAGCGCGGATTGGTCTCGATCACTATTGCATGCTATTACCCGTCCCATTCCTATCAGTCCCGGTGGAGTTTAGGACTACTATTCCTAAAAGGAAGGGATATTAGGCTGATTTTGGTTTCAAAAGGTAAAAATCTAAGGCGACATACAAAACATATAATATTGCATGTTGGGGGAAGCATGTAAACAGATAAAGGCTCATGCATACCTCCTCAAACAAAACACATAAATAGCATGACTTGCACATACTTTTAAGGTCTGATTAAAATGCTAAAGTCAAGGGGAGTTAATTATTGAAGCGGATTAGTTTATTACATAACTCAGATAAGAAGTCCAAATCAGGCCTGCCTGCTGGTTGTAGCAATTAACAAAAGCAAATTCAATTTTTATTGCTATCATCACCTAAGGCTTGCCTAAGCGTTTGGGTGAAATGATATCTATTACTGATTCAGAAAGTGGAAAAATAGTAACCATTTTAAGACGAACGATTGAGATCCTATAGACATGCTTTCTAAACCTCGTTAGATAAAGAAGGAAGGTTGTTTAAAACTGGTTCAAAATAGACTGAATTTTAAATTGATTGCAGATCCTATAGGCAGGATATCTAAATTGCTCATTTTATTTCTATATACATGATTTCTAAAAGGGGTACTAATTCTTAACCTTATGAACACAATATCTGATTTTAACCATTTAGATCCTTGGAACATGGTATCTAAATATGACCATAATATGCAGAATTTAAGCAAGTCCTATAGGCATACTCTCTAGATGCAGAACATGCAGAAATTTAATGAAAGCAGGTCTTATAGACATTTTATCTAACGTGAAGAATTACAAATGCATAATTTAAACAAACGGATCCTATAGGAATGATTTCTAAAATGCAGAACTCAAAACATGTAGAATTTAAACAGCATATTCTATAGGCATGATTTATACCCTCAAGCATGCATAATTACCCAACCCTTTTCACTAGCCAACCCAATGTTTATTATAAATTGTTACAGACTGGATAATGAATTACATCAGAAAAGTACAAAAGAAAAGTTACAACCAGAGGAAGCCTAATTCTTGACTTCCTCTCTGAGTTATGGAATAAACCACCTCAAATGCCATTGATTCAAAGCCTTTCTTAGACCTGGGTGTATCAGAGTTCCCTAAGGGTCTCAAAGGACCCCGGGCAGTGCTTACACCCAGGTTCATTGAACCAGATTGGGATGAGGGCAATATGGAAGTGTCATCCCTTATGTGTCCAAGTTCAGAGGGAGCTCATGAATCCCAAGGCAAGACTCGCACAAGAGGGGCAGAACCTAAGTCTAAGAAGATAGTGAAAGTGTAGGAACAGAGTCTTAAAACTGAGGGGATAAAGGAGAGGGGTAAAGGGTGATAGGGAGACATTAATTAGTAACACACATAATTAATAATTTCATACAAAGGGGGTCAGGGGTTGGAAATCCATTGCAATTAGCCCATGCACTTAGGCATGGATCAACTTTGGGCATGCATAGCAATAGAAGGTGCTGACATGCCTATAAACCAATCGGAACACACAACATCTAGAGGAGATATTTTGGTTATGATCCCAGTAGGATCATGTTTGGGTCATGCACAGCAATGTCCAGTGCTGTTATGCCCCAAACCAACCACAGACAGTAAACACCTTGGGGATAGGGATTTAGGATTCACAAGTCATAATAAATAATGGGTAGAAGCATTAACTCAAAACAGGAAGGGGCAGATTACAGCATGTTTAATAATGGAACTTGGTTAAATACAAACAGGAGACAAACAAGGATGGAAGAGGCAGTAAAGAAACATGTTGTTGTTGGTGCAGAAGCTTAATTAGAGCATACCAGTAAGATGCAAATGCAGAGAAAAAATAAGCAAGCTTCCCAAGCCTAGCCTTGGCTTTCAGCTAGCTAGGTAAGGCAACAATACAAGTAGCAACAGAGAAAAGAGAGAGATTTTAGTGGAGTGTGTATTTGAACTCAAGTATTTTTATGTCTTGTGTTCATGTGTTTGAAAGAAGAGAAGGTGGGTATTTATAGTTTCAAAAGCATGTAAGAAATAAGGCAATAAATGCACATATGGAAGTAATCAGCAATCAGAATCAATCAACCAAGTGATTCCCCTTTAATTGAGGAATCACCCTTTTAACGAGGATAACAAGTTTAAAAGAAGGAAAGAAAATCAGTTTGTAGGCCGACTGGTTATTACCATAAAAGGAAGTAGTAAAATATTGAGTACACAATAGAGTCCAAGTACAGAGATACACTTGTTTTGGAGAAAAGATTAAACAAGGCAATAAGTAAGGAAAGGGATCAATCATTTTAATAGGAGAGTAAAATTGGAGTTAACAAAAAGAGAAGTTTTGAAATCAGTCCCAAAATTGAGAATCGATCAAAGAAGGGGCTTCTGCATATAAATAGAGTGCACAAAAGATGGAAAGGCAAGGCCAAACTATTGGCAAAAGAAACAGCATACAATAGTAGCACAAAGTTAGTAGACAGCAAACATTCGAAGCATGATAGTCACGTAGGTCAAGTTTCATTGAATCAGCAGTATAAAGAAAAGAAAAAAGGATAGGGTATCAGAAGCATGCAAAGGGTCAAGTGCGAAAACCCTTCTGAAAAGCATAGTCGAGTTTCAAAGATATTAAGAACCCAGAATCAAAGGAATCACATAAAGAAAAGAGATGCTGAAACAAAGGAACTTCAAATCAAGTCAGGTATTCCAACGAGCAATTTCAAACCCAAAGACATAGGTTTTTCCTTAATAACATTCAACCTTAGAAGATGATAAACAAATAAATCGCACAAGCAGTTTCAGAAACTCGAATAGACCCCAAAAGAAATTAGGGGTTTCAACATCGATCGAGTTTAAAGATGAAGAACAAATAAATTAGACAATATTTAGCAAATAGTCTCAGAAACTCGAACGAACCCAAAGAAATTAGGGTTTTTATCACCCATCGAGCCTAGAGATGATAAACAAGTAAATAAAACAAACACTTAACAAATAGTCTCAGAAACCCCAAAATAAGTTAGGGTTTTTATCATACTAAACTCTGAAAAGATTTTGAAAAGAAGAACTTGAAGGAAAACCCTAATCGGAAAAAGATGAAGAGTCTTTTTTTTCTGAAAGCAAAATTAAAGAAACTTCGAGAATGCATTTAAAAACTCATAGGAAGCATAGATCTAAAGTGAACCTGAAAGAAGTCGAGAAGCTCTTAGAGATTAGGGTTTCAGAAGAACCCCAAGTGACGAGAAAGGCCTTGAAAGCCATCGATCTAAACATGAGAGTCAAGGGTCTGACTCGAATGGCCATGGCTGGCCGGAGAAAGGTCAGAGACGACCGGAGAACAGTCATCGAGCAAAGACTGGACCAAGCCCCTTCAGAATCTGGTCATGAGACCACAGAAACGAACACGTAGAAATCATGGGAAGCTGATACAGGTCTTAGATGGTCCTGGAGAGCCATGGATTAAGGTAGATTAAGGTGGAGGTGACTAGGGTTTGATGTTGTTATAGAGAGGATTTGAGAGAGGAAGGGGATTCAGATGCGGCATATTGTGAGAAATGGATTAGGGTGAAGGGGTCGTTTGGGTTCAAAAAGGAAGGAGAAATGGGAGTCGTTGATCTACACAATCAACGGCTGGGATTTGGTGGGAGTCCGGGTGGGTCACTTAAATGGGTAAAGGGTCGGATTTGAAGGGAATTGGGTCGAGGTAAAATTGGGTTCCAATTGGGGTTCAAATTAGGCTATAATTGAAAGGTAAATGGGCTAGTTTTTAAATAGCCAATTTCCCCATTTATTTTATAGAAATAGCAAATTAAATTTTCAAAATAAATTAAAAGTAATAAAATGATTTATAGAATATAATTATAAAATTAAAAATACTGAACTTAATTTTTATAGATATAAACGCAATTAAAATCTAAAAGAGGCTAATATTGCAATTATATGCAATTTAGCTTTAAAAATACTAAATAAAATTTGTAAAAATGTACAAAAATTATTTTAGCTATATTTTGGCATAAATATGAGAATCCAATAAATGAATTACCAAAATGATAATTTTGAAAATATTATTGGATTTTTATGAATAAAATAGGGGAATAAATTGGTTTAAAAATCTTTAAAAATTAAGAAAAAAATAATAAAATAATTGGACATACTTATATATGCATACATATGTTATTTTGAAAGTATTTTTGCATATTAAAAAATATACTGGGAAAAATTGGGTATAACCATCATTTACTATATTGTGCAAATATTTTATTATCCACCGGTACCATTTGTTATGATTCGTACTTGTTTAAATCAAAGTACTAATAATTTTTATTAATAGTTTTGTGCAAGTTGTCTCTATATTAGTAGTCAATTATAAATTAAAAAAGGCTACAATTTATCGCCTCTTGTACTTTTATACTAATCATGTTATAATAAGTTCTTACTATCATTCCTTAGAGTTAAACTTATTAGGCACTGCCCAACTTTTTCATTTAAATGAAAACAAAAAAGAGTTTCATTTGTTTTACTTAATTTCTTCATTGTCACGATCCCAAATACTGATCGTGATGGCGCCTATCACATTACTAGGCAAGTCAACTCAATCATCTAATCACAACCTTTTTTCTTTATAGTAAGCCATTTTCTAACACATGTTTTAAATACCAAATTTTCATAATAAGCACTTAAAACACAATTTCATATGCGGAAGTCAAATAAACAGGAAAACTATACAGCCCCAAATATCTGGTGTCACGAGTCTAGAGCCTCTACTACATAGCTGACTGTCTGATACAACATAAGTCTAGAAAATGCGGAAAAGAACAAGATAGGAAGGAGAAAACAGGGCTGCGGACACCATGCAGTTACCTTGAAATCTCCGGCAACCTCTGGATCAGCTGAGGACCCTCACTCTGCCACTTGGGCACCTGGATCTGTACACAAGGTGCAGGGAGTAACGTGAGTACGCCAACTCAGTAAGTAACTAAAGTAAATAAGGTCTGAAAGCAGTGACGAACAGTTAAAAAAATCATATAACTGAAAAAACAACAGGATAACAGGTCAACTTCACAGTTCAAAATCAGTTTCATCGTAAAATCATCAATTTTCAGTTTAAACACGTGAAATCATATACTTAGAAATTTTCCAACAAAGGCTTATTTTAAAAGAAGAGTGAAATCATTGAAGACATCATAACTGGGCCCCTCGGGCAAGGTATCACTCAGGACATGGCCTCTCGGGCAACCTCTCAGTCACTCGTGACTCACTCTCCTCACTCAGTACTCACTCTCAACACTCAGGCTTATTAATATCTCATAATAATAGAAATCATAGTAACCATAGCGGCATGCAGCCCGATTCATAATTTATAGTCGATTACACTCACTAGGAGTGTACAGACTCCGGAAGGCCTCCTACAGCCCAAGCGTCATATCGCTGTGACGCACAACCCGATCCAATATATATATATCGTTGCGGCGCGCAGCCCGATCCAATATATATCGCTGCGGCGTGCAGCCCGATTCATATAAGTATCGCTGCGACGTGCAACCCGATCCATAATATATACATATAATATCCTCACCATTAGGGTCAACCTCTCTCAGTCATTAACCTCACAGCCTCTCGGGCATAACAATAGAAATTAGGGAACTCAACCCAAACAGTCCTCACAATTAGAAGTGGAGTGATAAAACCAGTCTTAAACATTTAAACAGGTAAAACATGACTGAGGATATGCTTTCAACAAGTGAGGAAAACAGTAAAAATGCTCTTAAGGGTCTCAACAGGTCGACACAAGGCCCCAAACATGGCGTACAACCCATAATACAGTATTAATGACTAAAGTACGGAATAATATAAGATTCCAAATCAAATACGCAGCTTAATAGTCGCTACGAGATGGACCATGTCACAATCCCTATCGGTGCACGCCCACACGCTCGTCACTTAGCATGTGCGTCATCGCACTTATCAAAACAAGTCAAATACCGGGGTTTGTACCCTCAGTTCCAGATTTACAATGGTTACTTACCTCAAACCGATGAAAATACTACTCCGCGACACCTTTGACCCTCGAATCGCCTCCACTCGCATCGAATCTATCCAAAATTAGAATAACGGCGTCAAAATATGCTAAGGGAACGAAGCCCAAGCAAAAACAATCAAATAATACCAAAAATCCCGAAATTGGCCAAACCCGACCCCCGGGCCCACATATCGAAACTCAATAAAAATTACATCAACGGAATCCTTATCCTCCCACGAGTCCATACATACCGGGAACATTGAAATCGGAGTCCAAATGACCCCTCAAATTCTCATTTTAAAGTCTCTTAATCTCAAGCCCTAATTCCTCAGTTTTAGGCTTAGATTCTATGATTTATTAGGTAGATTTCACAATAGAATCGAGTTTTAAGTCCAAAATCCCTACCTCCAAGTGATTCCCCTTGAATCCCTCTTTAATATCCTTCAAATAGCTACAAAAATGACCAACAATGGAAGAAATAAACCCCACATTCGCGGACAAGACGACCTTTTAAACCTTCTGCCTAGGCCTGAAATCCTTCTTCGCGAACGCGGTCAAAGCCTCGCGTTAGCGAAGCACAATTTAACTTTGACCAATTTTTCCTCTTTCGCGATCGCGACCTCACCATCGTGAACACGATGCCTTGCTCAGACCAACCTTCGCGATCGCGTTCGGCCTCTCGCAAACGCGATGAACAAATTCCCCCCTGAAGCTCAGCTGCTCATTCCTTCTATGCGAACGTGACGACCCCTCCGCGAACGCGATGCACAGATGCCCAGCCCTTCGCGAACGCGGAGGCTCCTTCTCTAACATGAAGGCTAAATTTCCAGCTTCCTCATCTGACCCTTCGCGAACGCGAAGGTCATTTTTCTGCAGCACTGACCTGCAATTTTCTGCAGGTTCCAACTTCATGGAATGACCCGATTAACCATCCGAATTCCCCGGGACCTCAACCAAAGGCACCAACATACTCCAAAATCTTATTCAAACTTGTACCAATCTTCAAAATACCTCAAACAACATCAAATCGACCAAAACACATCGGATTCAAGCCTAAGTTTCCAAAAACTTCTAAATTCCGCCTTTGATAAAAAAACCAACCAAACCACGTCCGAATGACGTGAAATTTTGCACACACGTCCCAAATGACACAACAGAACTACTGCAACTCTCGGAATTCCATTTCGACCCCTATATCAAAATCTCACCTACCAACCGAAAATCGCCGAAAATCCAATTTCGCCAATTCAAGCCTAAATCTACTCCGGACCTCCAAAACCCATTCCGATCACGCTCGTAAGTTCCAAATCACCTCCCAAAGCTAACCGAACCATCGGAACTCACATCCGAGCCCTCTACACACAAGTCAACATCCGGTTGACTTTTCCAACTTAAACTCACTTTAAAGAGACTAAGTGCCTCAAACATTACCAAACCCTTTTTTCGAACTCGATCCGACCGACCCAATACCACATAACATGGATAAACAAAGCATAAAAAAGCAGAAATGGGAGAAACGGAGCGGTAATTCATGAGACGACTGACCGGATCATGTTGCTCGGCAATTTGTTGAAATGATGAGGCAAGATTCGGGACATAATTGGATGCAATATATGCTTGTGTGAAATATGTAGATGAAACAGATAATTACGAGTGGAGAAGGAATAACGGGGAAAACGAGTTAATTTCTGGTGCTTGAGGAAATTGAAGATCAGTATCATTACTTACATTTTAATTAAGTCTTAGCAAATTTTAGCCGTGTTAGTGTTGTGAACTAGAAATAAGGAGAGAATTCTAGATGAATCTTTGTTTCTGAGTTATTGGCTAAAGGTATTACTTCTCTTGAATATGTCTAAAGGACTAAGGGGAATATCTTTTCTTACTCTTCAACTCCCAATAATTTCTTCCCATTTCTATCGAAAAAAAGTGAGTGCAAACTTTATGGGGTTGATTTCATTGATATTTTGTTCACAGAAAAGCCGTAACCATAGCATAATTGTTTGCCTTTGATGCACATGTTCCTTTCGAGTAAAAGAGAGAAAAAGGTAGGAAGCGCCTCTTATTGTTATGCATTAGATCAACTTTTCCAAATGGGTTACTTTCCTGTTTGTTTTCTAGTTTTGAAATTGGGCAAAGGTCACTTCTAGTCTGGGGGCCTAAATTATTTATATATGGTAGCCGCAAATTATTTAAAATTTATACTATATTTTTTGTCTTTAGCATATAAAAACGTATATATATATATAAATATACATTTTTTCCGATTATTATTTTAAGAACAAGAAACCTTTTGAATTTGGTCCTAGACAAGAATGATAATTCAACATGTCACTATCATAAAGCACACCATATTGACATAACTTGCAATATTTTTTCCATAATTTCCCCTTCTTACACGTGTGAAACTCACAATCCAAATAAAACGTTTTTCTCGTTATTCCTCTAGGATCTTGTTCCATATGAAGACATACTAAAACGACATTCTAAAATATAATTTACAACAAAATTAAAGAATAAAAAGTAAACATTTTATCGATCAAAGGGTCCTTCTGGATCCAATTGCTTACATAGCTCCAAATATGTAAGATAAACAAGACGATCTTTAGCACCTGTTCTATGATTCTTTGTATGCATACAAAAATATTTCAATGCATCAAGTTTGCAACATCCAATCATTTGCCCTAATAGCAAAAATAGCCAATTTATTGACGACCTTCTCTCGGATATAATTGGCTTAACACAATTGTTTTGGTTGCAATATTTGCAATTAGGAAGATTAGGGTTCATCCAAATAATAGGTGCCCTATCACGCATAACACTCTTAGTTTTTAATATAAATGTAGCAATCTCTTTGAACTTTTCTTGCAAATCGTATTGTATTTGATATTGTTGTTGGCACTTCTTGCATTGAACTTCACCCGATATAACAGTAATACCATTCGATATAAGATAATCGAGAGTGTGCACTATGGCACGTTTCGTAGTTGCCCAAGGATAGGGTGGTGTGATTGTTTCACTCTCTCCTTCTTTAAGAGATGGTGTAGATTTTTTTCGTGTTCGTGCTGTTAAACCAACTCTCATACGAGCTCCTGATGGTTCATTCATCTGATCATAAACTAGGGCCACATTTGATTCTACAATATTTTCTTCTATATTGACGTCACTACCATATAGAAGAGTAGGAGGTGGCGGTGGCGGCGACGGTGGCAATGGTGGTGGTATCACTAAGTTTAAAGGAAATGAAAAGGGTGGAATAGTACTATCCATTGGTGTTGTAGGTGAAAGTGAAAGAGTAAGAAGAAGTTCATCTTCATGGTCAAGTTTTTTCAAAGATGACAAAGAGAGATTGTTCATTCTTGATTTTTGAAGAAGAAAAAAAGAAGGGAAGTTTGTTTTTATGAGGATTATTGGGTTGATATTTATCTTATTTTCTTTCTACTTATGATAACAACTTCGTAGTGAAAAACGGATCTTTAATTTTATCCAATTACTACAAAAGTCAAAAACCCTAGCAGTTTTCTACTTCTCATTTTGGGTAGTTTTATTTTTATTTTATACAATCCCACTATATCCGCAACAGTTATTCCCCCAAATGTGCTTTTATTTGCATCATGCGTTCATTTTGTAACTAACTCGGTTTAGTATTCTCTTTTTGTCTAATTATTTTAATATATAGGAAAAATAAATATTATTGATAACTTTCATTTTAAAAGTGGATATTATATCATTAACAATAAAAGCATACATATAAAAAATAGATATAATATGCATGGATCATTTAGGTTTGAGGGAATTTTATGCCTTTTATTGTGGCAGTCAATTGCCCTTACAAAACAAATAAAACCAATTTGTATCTTTTTTTATTGTTTTTTAACGTGCAAATAACTACTAAAATTATCTACTGATTAAGAACCGCGAATTTCAATTTCATTCAATATTTTCCTAACGAAAGAAGTTCCTAACAATCTCTGATACTTAATAATGAGTATAACTTTAAATCAACCTTAGGATAAAATAATCTTTAGCTAAATATGATGCAATCATGCTTATAAATCAACTAGCAATTCACCTGTACACGACGTTCTATTTAAGAGGAAAATAAGTTGCACGTGTATTATCTCGTTTTCATATATTATTTTGGGTGTGCATTAAAGAGAGACAATTTTGTGACATAGTTGTAATTTATTTGCGTCGAGTCTAAAGTGACAGATAACAACTGAAAATCAATAGTATGAATTAAGGTCATTGAAATTTCAACTATATATGATTTAGGTTTCAATTAAAAGGGGAAATAAGTCATAGCTAACCTCCACGAATGTCTTGGTGGGAAATGTCGTTATGCGAAGATCGATGTTAGACCACCAAAAGATGTGGTACAGTGGATGAGACCGTTCTTCCTTTAAGGTCTCGGGTTCAAGTCCTGGGTATGAAAAAATCCTTGGTAGGGAGCACTTCCCCTCGAATGGAGCCCTACACAGCACAAATCCAAATATAGTCGGGCTCCAATGTGTGTACCAGACACCGGATGGGAAATAAAAAAAAACAAAAAAAAAGAAGAAGATCGATGTTAGCGATATCATGCCCAAAGGTTTGTAACTCGAAAAAAGGAATAGTAAAATTTATTACGTTTGAAAAGACCTCTACGAAAAAAGGGAGACTATCCGCAAGGGTGACTGAGTTAGTTGAGCATTAGATTCCCCATTGGGAAGTCGCAAGTTCAAAACCCCTTGCATCGGCTGAGCTCATCGCACGAGATTTCCCTAGTGCGGCTTACTTCTTTAGTAAAGTTTGCGAGCTATTGCACTGAAACGGGGTTTACTTAAAGCGCATCCAAAGAATAAAGGTTGCAGGTTCCCTAGTTTACCCCGGAAAAAAAGGTAAACTTATGTGTCTAAAATTTATGGTGTAGCGATGTCTCTATTTAATGTGCTAAATTTGGTATAACTGAAGTGCCGAAAGTTTTTGGGACAGACGGGGTACTGTTTTTCCGTTTTACAATAGCTGCAAAAGATGGAAAAACTATGATTATACGTATTCTGTAACTATTATTTGTGTCTGCTTTACTTGTATAGATGTGATGTGGGAATCGATTAAATTTTAGATGTTCTTTATTCTTTTTCTTGCTATTCCATGGTTCTTTCAATTTATTTCTAAGCCAAGAAAGAATAATAGTCTTGTGAGCGCACACATTGTTCAATTCAACACTTGGCCATTAGCAAAGGCGGAGGATTTCTAGAATAGGGTGCACCACTATGTCCCGCGAGAATAAATTGTTAGATTAATAATCGTGGGGCGAGAACAACATTAGTATATCTGTCAATGCAACGGAAAAATTGTTGAACTCACCACCGAAACAATTGTCCCAAACGAACTTTGAATCACTAGGAAACAAAGTTAATCTTCCACCAATTAGATGCCCTTACTTGTGTGTATTTTTCGTTGGGAGAAGAAGAGATTCAGAGAAAATTCTCACTGTACGTAGTTCTATATTTTCTCCTTCACATAAATAGGCTGAGAAATATTGGTTAAGGAAGATAACCCACCACTCACCCCTTTTTGCACGTTCAGTTTAGTGGGTGTTTGTGGTCTAGTGGTAACTTCCCTTAACCTCTCTCCCTTATCTCTCCTAACAGGGTCGGGTCAGCCCACATGGAGAGACCCATAATCCAACATATCCCACTTCGCTCATAGTGGGCTAGACCGATGTCTTTGACACACTTTTCATACTGGCAAATAGTTGGTGCGACCTGTGAGCACAAAGAGCTGTAAATTTCCAAAACCAATTAAAGGTTGAACTAAAGCTCTATGTAGAAATCCAATCACATATGAAAAGGATTCACTACTGGCATGAGGATATTATTACTCGCAATACCCCATACATCATTCGCCATGCAGTTGCTACTTATTCAATCCCTCATCCTCGAAAGAGGCAAACTCAAGTTCTCATATAACATTGTATCCACAATTATACCCAATACTCTCATGATAAGTGTAATGGTCGATCTATGAATACAAGTTAAATTACTAAATTTAAGTCGTCTTCCCTTTCAACTCGAATCTTTCCATTCCAAATCAACTGCCTTCCTAGACATGCACTGCGTTGCCGAATCAATCATGGCTATTAGTGGCATGCTAAAATAGCAATACTGATTGGCACTTCAAGAGACAGTAAAAGCAGGGGCGGATTCACTTATAGTGAAGCGGTGTCACGTGACACCACTTCGTCAAAATATTTTACCAAATGTCATACGAATAATACGAAAATTTTATCAAATATGTATATATAGACAGGAGTGACACCACTTAACACAACTCTGTTCTTGGTCCAGTGGTTTAGCTCCTGCCTTATTTCCTGTGGGTCTAGGGATCGATCCTCCCTAGTAACTCTTTTTTTAGCTATTTCTGAAGCTTATTTTGTTTGAGAAAAAAAGTAGGTTGAGCAGGATTTGAACTCCTGACCTCCTTTAAACAAAAATTTCTTATAACCAATGGGATAACGCCCAATCTATTTTTTACTGTGGAGAAAATAAGTAATTCGGTTATTTGTTCCCTTCTTTAAATGTGACACCGCTTGCAAAAAGTTTTGTGTACGCCCCTGAGTAAAAGGTCATAGGGTATTTCAATAACAATTACTCTAACTTCTTTGGGATCTCACACAATAAAGAAGCAGGGATTCATTCTTCCATTATCCCATTTGTCGATAGCACACGTGGTATGAAACACATGTCACGGTGTTCTCACCTTATATTGGCACACGTGTCTTATTATTTTAATCATCCAACACCGTACAGATCTTGGTCTAGACACCTTCAAGTGTCTAATCCGAGTTTCTCACTTCAATAATCCTCAAACCATCTTCTTAGAGAAACTCGTATATGGCATACAAAACAAGTCATAATCGAATAGTGAAATTCGCAAGCTATCAAGAACAACCTCTATAAGTAAATATAACCCCGCATATCCAAGGTTCTATAAGGTCTTATCCCTTCACGATTCTTAACGCAAGAGGCGATTGCTCGTGTGAGAGAGCCAATCTCGCGACTTGTTCAACACACTTTATCAACAAAATATTCATCACATGCATCCGAGATATAGAAAAATTCAAGAGTCAAATATTGATGAGCATATTATAATACTAAAGTCATTTTACAACACATAAATATGTTCATATCCTCAGCAAACCTAGAGCCATAACATGTTTCTCAAACAGGTCTCTAGATATCGCCTTTGTAAAAGGATCAGCTATCATGCTTCGCGTAGGAATGTACTGTAAATTTTTCTCTCCACTTGCTACCATGTCTCTTACAAAGTTATACTTGATGTCAATGTGTTTGGTCTTGCTGTGATACTTAGGATCTTTTGTATATGCAATAGCCGCTTGACTATCACAATATAGAGTCATGGGACCCTAAGAGTTCTTTGTTATTCAAATGCTCAAAGAATCTCTTCAACCAAACAGCTTCTTGTACTGCAGACGCGCAAGCCACGAACTCAGCTTCCATTGTTGAAAGGGTTGTGCAGGTTTATTTCTTACTTTTCCATGATATAGCACCACCATTAAGTAAGAAAGCATAACAGGATGTTGATTTTCTATCATTCCGATCACCAGCCCAATCAACTTAGTTGTGTGTATTTTTCGCTAGTTGCTAAAGAAATCACTTACTACATACGTATCAAATTAAAGTTTTCTCAAGAATAGAAGCTTACTAATACCACAAGTTAAAACCATAAGATAAGAAAGCAAAACCAAGCTAAATCCTTCTCTTTGTCTAATAAAATAAATATTCAAGTTACAATAGCTGGAAAACTGGTGGATTTCGAGAAAGGTTTTCTAATTTCCCATCAGACACAACCAACTGCTTAGCATTCTTCAACTCAGAGTCGATCAAATCAGCTTTGGTTGAAGGGACTGAAGATGCCACTGTAGGTGGCCAAAGTTGTGCATTTTTCACCTTAGAAATACTTGCAAGAACCTCCAATGGTGTCACATTCCCAGTAACTGTTACCTTCTTTGCAACAAAGTCTATATTGAAAGATGTCACCCCTGCTCATCACAATTAAATTGTTACATGTTATTTGCGATAGGAATGTTACATGTTATACATAAGTTAATGTGAAAATTATTTGCGATAGGAATAGTGGCGTCAAGGGAAGCCTTGGCATAACTGGTAAAGTTGTTGTCATGTGACCAGGAGGTTACGGGTTCAAACCATGGAAAAAGCATCTTGCAGAAATACAAGTAAGGCAGCGTATAATAGACCCTTGTGCTTCTGCACTTCTTCGAACCCCGCACATAGTGAGAACTTAATGCTCCGGATTGCTCTTTAATAGTGGCGTCAAATTATGCCCATATTTGGGTAAAGTTAGGCTTGACATATATTAATTGACAGGTCAATTCGGTACAACTCAAGTTAGTCCATCTAAAGATTGGGCCAATTTAGGCCTCATTTGTTTTTTTTAAAGATTAAGACGTCTGAATCTGAATATTAAGATGTGTATTAAGATTAAGACATTTAAATCTGAATACACATCTGAATATTAAGATGTGTATTAAGATGTGAATACTAAATGATTAAGACTGTTTGATTTTCAAAATTTGAATATATAAAATTTATCTTTATTTGAAATATATACATATATTTTTTTTTTAAAATATAGTAGTTGCTGGTGGTGATGGCTAATGGCGGTGCTTGTGAATGTCAACTAGAGGCGGTGGTTGGTGGTAGATTTGGTTGATGGTGGTGGTAGCAGCTAGTGGTGATTAGTAGTGGTAGTGATTATGATTGAGGATGTGGTGGTGAGTGGTGATAGTTAATTATGATTGAGGAAGGTGGTGGTGGTAGCTTACAATGATGGGTAGTACCAGTTATGATTGTTGATGATGATGGGGTGGTTAGTTGTGGTAGTTGAGGTGGATGAGTGCTTGTGGTTGAGAATGATGGTGGTGGAAGTGGTGCGGATGGCAAGTGGTGGTAGTCCATTATGGTGGCGGCTATGATTGAGGATGATGGTGGTGATGGAGGTTGAGTATGGCGGTGGTGGTGGTGGCATAGTGGTAGTTGATAATGGTAGGTCGTGGCGACAATTAATAATGAATATGGATGATAGCATATTAATGAAATTAAGTCTTTGTTATGGATCTTAATCATACAAATCTATTCAAATCCATTAAGTGGTTGTAAAGTTTTAAAAAAAACAGACGCACTTAATGATTAAGATCTGAATAATTAAGATTCAGACTTTAAAAACAAACGTACTTAATGTCTGATATCTGAATGATTAAGATTCAGACCTCCATTAAGTGCATTAGACTGCTTATTTAGCACAAAACCCATAAGGAAACTTATCAAAACAAAGAAAAATAAACTCGGTAAATAGTCAAAATTGCCCCTGAACTATGCGTTATAGAAGACATTTGTCCTGTGTTTAAAGTTAGGGTCATCTATGTCCTTCCCGTTAATGGAAAGGCCTAAAAATGCTCTTATTGGCTATCGGCTCTCACTCAAAAATTAATTTGGATTTAATTAGCCTTATTGGTCTTATTAAACGGAAGGTAAATGTGTTCTATAACGCATAGTGTTGGGGTGATTTTGATCCTTTTTCCGAAATAAACTTATAGGTTAAACTACAAAAAGGAAAGATTGTCACAAAATTAAGTCCAGAGGCATACCTTCCATTCTAGAGAGATGCTTCCTCATCTTCTTCTCACATCCTTTGCAGTGTAGTGAAACTCTTAGAACAACCACCTGTTATCAAAATTCATTAGTTTGTCTTTGTTGGACCACTCATCTCTACAACTAAATATGATGTCTTTATGATACTTGTTAGTTTGTTACAACTACAAATTTCTTCTTGCTTCGACATAAAAAGGAAGGGCATAAAATATAGTAACTCAATAGTAAAACAAGGATAGCTTTTATGGCGCAATCATGGAATTATCTATTCGATATAGAAGGTGGGATAGGTATTCATTTAGTTGGCGGGATAAGGGATAATAATTCCGAGATTAGATAAAAAATTATTCTATTCCGCATTCGGTTGAATTTTTAAATTAATCGGGATTACCCGAGATTAATTTATACTCCTTTCGATCCATAATAAGTGATCAATTTGCCTTGGGCTCACCCATTAAGAAAATACTAAATTCTAGACAAAAATAGTAAGTGTGACTAAACTACCCTTAATTAAATGTTGTAGCATAGTTAATATGAGGAGTAAAAGACTTTTGAGGGATATGCATAAGAGTAATTTTGGAAAAACAAATTGAAATTTTTCTTGATTATATAAATGAACACTTATTTTGACCAAAATAAAAAAGCAAATTGATCACTTATTGTGGATCGGAGGGAGTACTACAATTGTGATATTATTCTATCCCACATTAAGGGGGGATAGTATTTCCGGAATTACTTAATCCGAGATAAAATATTATAATATAGTTTTTCAAGGTTCTTTCCCAATGTTCTTTAAAAAATTCAAGGTTAAAATTAAAAATAAAAATTTATCTCAACTTATATAGTATACACCAAACACTTATTTTATATTATTTCTTATATATCCTATTTTTAGTCTAATGAGCCAAATATCTATCAATAAAAATATATTTACTAAATAATCCCGTTACTTTTTAATTCTCATATTATAATCCCGTTATTATACTCCTGTGATAACTTATTCCTCCACCAAATGACCCTAATCTAGAACTATTACGGGTTGGTCACATCCAATACGATATTGCGATGCACCACCTATTTGTTTTCTTTGTATTTGTTCTGCCTTTTCTATTTTTTGGGTTGTGTGTCTAACAGTTGATCAACTTAACAAGAACAATCAAAAGATTAAAGGAACCAATATTTGTAATCGTGCCTATTTTTGGATTACTAATATTTAATTATAGACGAATACATGTACCTATCTTTCATTTAACTTGATAGAGTAAAGATTACAGAATCAGTTTATACAAATTAAAAATAAAGTTAAAGAAAATAAAATGCTATTTTACGAATGAAGAAGAAGAAGAAGAAGAAGAAGAAGAAGAAGAGGAGGAGGAGGGAGAATAAAACCTGGTCCCCAGAGCATGAAGAAGAAGATGGTGGCTTTGGAGGAGAAGACT
Organism: Nicotiana tabacum; assembly: GCF_000715075.1. Lineage (NCBI taxonomy): Eukaryota > Viridiplantae > Streptophyta > Magnoliopsida > Solanales > Solanaceae > Nicotiana > Nicotiana tabacum. The sequence continues at coordinate 20,230,673 of NC_134089.1, read as the reverse complement.
TATTTGCCACTACTTTCACAGCTTGATGACAAGACTTGGAATTCAAAACTGGATCATGATCATTATAATCACATAAAACATCAACCAAATCTTTCTCACTCAAAAGATACCTAGAAGAACTAGGTGGGGTGATAAATTCACTAGGTTTTGTACAACTCCAACTACTTTTTCTCTTACCAACATGACCTTTTGGATCACTTTGCCTTTTCTTGGTTTCTTTTGATGGTTTTGAAGATGTATTACTTTTCTTGTTAATATTCTTTGGTTTTGGAGAAATGGGTGGTTGTTCAGAAGAACGAGGTGGTAGTGGCCTGTTGCGACCACTGCCACATGTTATTCTGGAATCTCTGATGATGGGGTTGTAACGATTAATTAGGCGGCCGCTGCCGCCTAGTTGGATTACGGGAGAAGAAGAAGAAGAGGCTTCTTGCATACTAAGACATATGGAAGTTGCAGCTTGGGACGCACAGAATATATCGATTCCTTTCATTTTTAGAGATAGCGATAAGAAATAATGGTGTTTTCAAATTTGTAGATAATGGCCTAGAGAATCTGAGTCAAAGTTTTTGAGTGTTTTGATTTTTAGAAGCATTGAAACTTTTGAGTGAATGAGATTGGGGTTGGGTTGGTAGTGAAGGCAAATTCAGAATTTAAATGTCATGAATTTTGAATTAAGAATACAAGTTTTTGATATGTATAGTTAATTCTTTGTAACACACGACCCGTGCGGTTTTCATGGTTTCTCCACTTCTATATATATTTTTAATAGGGTTGTAACTATACTTTTTCTAAACCAAAAATCTATCGGAAATAATTTTTCTGGTGTCACAAATAGGACTAAAGTTGTGCGCACACTATTTTTTTCGGACCCCATTTATAAAATCACACTAAATTTATTATTGTTGCTGTTGTTTCACGTGGTTGAATTCATCACTGGTTGGTGGAGTGGGGTTTTGGGGTAGAGGTATTTATTTATGAATTCTTGTACATACATTGGAAATATTCAAGAAGGGTAACTATACTGTTCCACGTGTATTTAAATTCATATTAAATATAATGTATGATCCAGCCTGGAGATAGATTCTTTACATCTTCTGGATTGAATTTTCTAACGACTATATTCTAATTTTTACGAGCTCATTAATACTTCAATAGTTTGTGGGGAGTTCACAGTAAAAACTACACAAGTAGATAAATATTGGTGTTTATAGGCATTAAAGCATGAGAATAAGATATAAATGTATATTTCCATTTGAAGTCATTTCTTCTTCAAAGATGTTTTTTACTCCTTCTGGTCCAGTGGCGGACCCAGTATTTAAAGTTTATGGGTTCATATACATACATACATACATACATACATACATACATACATACATACATACATACATACATACATACATACATACATACATACATACATACATACATATATATATATATATATATATATATATATATATATATATATATATGTGTGTGTGTGTGTGTGTGTGTGTGTAAAAGCTACTGGGTTCATGGGAACCTACGTGTAATAGGCTGGATCCGCTCTTGCTCCGGTCCATATTAGTTGTCCTGGTTACTAAATATACTTGACCCAAAATACTCTCTCCGGTCCATTTTAATTAATTTTTTGGCATTTTTCTTGTGGCACAATATTTAATTTTTTCAAATATTAAGAAGGAATTAATTTCTTTTTTCCAAAGTTGCCTTGGAGTAAAGAGGCCAGGAGTATTTGTCGTATTTTCAATGAACAAATGAAGATTAATATGGTTAATTTTATTACTCCCTCCAGTCCAAAATAAGTGATTTCAAGAATGAATTAATTATTTTTTTCCTACATTACCCTTGGAGTAAATAGTGTTAGAGCATTTGTTAAGAGTATTTATGTGAAGAGATAGTAAAGGTTAATATGGTCAATTTTATTGATAATTAATGTTAAAAGGTGAATTTCTTAATCTGTGTGAAAACAGCTAAAAAATCACTTATTTTGAACCGGAGGGAGTATTAATTAATGTCAAAATTTAGATTCTTTAATATATGTGAAAACAGCCAAAAAATCAATTAAAGTGGACCGGAGGAAGTAGTTGTTATTTTAAAAAATCAAAGTATAATATATTATATTTTTTCCATTTTGCCTTAGTATTAAATGTTCTTGAAAGTAACAACATTAACTACACCGCATTAAATAATCAAAATGTTTTCTAATTAATAAGTTCTTATGGGACGTGTAAAAGAAACATGACAACTAAAATGGACCCGAGGAAGTATTAAAACTCCTAGGAAGATGGGTATGATACTAAGATATTGAAGAAAGATATTACTCCCTTCGGTCCACAATAAGTAACCAATTTATTTTTTTATTTTGGTCCAAAACAAGTGTCCATTTATATAATCAAGAAAAAATTCAATTTATTTTTTCAAAATTACTCTTATGTATGTATCCCTAAAAAGTCTTTTACTTATCACATTAACTATGTTGTAACATTTAATTAAGGGTAGTTTAGTTATACTAACTATTTTTGTCTAGAATTTAATATTTTCTTAATAGGTGTGCCAAAAGCAAATTGGTCACTTATTGTGGACCGGAGGGAGTAACACCTAATATTCCTACCTATATTCATTAACAATAAATCTTTAAAGAGTCTTTAGGCACATCAAGCAAAGCTTACCTTCCAGTGGGTGGGGGGGAATTTAGTATCAAATTTTAATCATATATAAATGTATTAGATGTGTGCAAATCTAAACTTATGGTTTATTATTTTTAATAATTTCATGGAATTTCAAGAAAATAGCCAGCTTTGACACAGTTAAGCACTCTGTCCGATATGCAAGTGCACGAGGACGAATATTCTGCACAAATCAAGAATGCCGTTTGGCCTCATTTCTCTACCTTACCTATATTTATATTTACATAGTTTTGTACTCTCCCAATTTAAAAACATCAATATTATTAGTACTATTTTACGAGTAAATAAGTTTTTTTTTTCTATAATTTTCAAACATTTTAACTGTAAAAAGTGATTATATGTAGTAGTTTATGAATATAAATTAAAAAAAATAAAGAAACCGATGTCTGAATTCGTAAAAAGTACTGGACATATAGATTTAAATATCCTAATTATGTCAAAAGATATTAGGTAACGGTTAGATAATACTATGGACAGCCAAATTTTATCCTCTTAATAATAATGAACTGAAAGTGCAGATTTCATGTGCGAAGCGTTCATTTGATACACTACGAATATATTTCGCCGTGGCAGCTGTTGGAACCTTAATTTGAGTGGACCAAATTTGGCCTACATATTAAAATTGACAGTCAAATTTATTAAGGGCCACTGCAAATACCTAAAAGAGTTAGAATTTTTTAAGCTCACTAATAATAGGCTATATAGACGATATTTACACCTAAATGTACTATACTTTATTATTGTTTTAAGGGTTAAATGATAACAAAATGCTCTAATTGGTGCTCTTTTGCTTCGCATGGACTAATCAAAGATACTATGGAGTGTTTTGGGAGTCAATAATGTGGATAAAAGGCCAATCAAGAAGAACCCGAGCGAAAATAAGCAAGAAAGAGCAAAGGAGGACGGGGCTGAAGGTCACCGCGACCGCGGTCGACCACGGCTGGACCGTGATAGGCAAAGGAAGCAAGGCAGAATGTTCGAGTTTCACCGCGGTCGCACCGCATTCCTACCGCGGTCGCGGTAGACTGTGTAGTTGCCCAGAACTTTTGGGACTACAGTGTAAATCGAGGGAAACTTATTCCAAACCCTTATAAACTCAAGAAACTCGCCCAAGAAAGTTTTAAGCTTGTTTTCAGACTAATTTGGAGGCAAGAACGAGTGTGAGAAGAGCAACCAAACATTAGAGTTTTTCTATCTTCTCTTTATTATTGCAATTGCACATCATGAATACTTTTGTAGTTTTATCTTGCTTTACTATGAGTAGCTAAACATTTGGTCTAGGGTTGATGGAACCAATTGTTGGATGAAGTTTTGACTCAACTTTGTTATAATCGAGTCGGGTTTATTATATGATTGTTCAACTATGTTTTGTACGGTGATTAATTGAATGGGCCCTTGATTAATCGTGTCTATTTGCGTTGTGTTGTTTGAGAAGGAATACTAGGTTAGACTGCGGTTGAACAACACCACTTTTGGGTAATTGAAGAGATTCATTACTTGAACTTAAAAGTGGGGTTAGAGATAACGAAACTTTGGTGGGATAATTCAGAGCTGCATAAATTGTCAACTAGAGTAGTTCGAGAGAATACTCTAGTAAATTATCGTAGTTGATCGAGAGATAATTGCGATAACCCATAGTTCATAATCCTCATAGAGTATTACAGCGAGATTATAGCCAAAGAGTTAAGACTTAAGCTAGCAATTGGAGAAATCAATACCCTAGACCTTTTTACCATTGAATTATCTTTGATTTAGTTTATTGTTAATTATAATATCATTTTGAAGTAGTTAAACAAAAACCCAATATTTATTGATAGAAATCTTGCACCCGGAAATTGTTTGAGCTAATAACTTCACCAAGAGTTGTAATAGATAGATTAGCTCCCTGGATTCGACTCCGGACTTATAAATCGAATTATATTTGCAACGACCGCTTTGTCTTTTATAAGGCATAGTTGGGCGTGATCAAATTCTAGCGCCGTTGCCGGGGGAGTTAACGGTGTTATTTATTACAACTTAGAAGTAGTGCTAGAATTATTAGTTTAGATCAATTTTCTACGGTGTTAAACAAATTATTATTTTCATTTCATTGAAATTCTCACGTTTGAATTCTTGTGGGATTCAGGTGTATGCCTAGAGATTCATCGAGGACTGGTGAACTGCTTGAAGGACTCTAAGACCCCGAGAAAACATTCAGGGCATTAAACCGTGCCAACAGGAAGAACAAACAATCACAACAAACACACCAACGTGAAATTAACATGGGTGACATAGATAACGTCAACAGAAACATTAGGGATGAGCAAGCTAACCCAAACGTCAGAGCGGTGGCACCTCTTGTGTCAGAAGCTGCAATTTATAATTGGGCACAACCAACAGCTGACAATCTGGCTACCGCCATTGTTGTGCCCCCGATACAAGCAGAGACATTCCAGATCACCAACAATATGCTGCATCTTCTACAGAATAAGGGATTGTTCTCCGGGTCACACATTGAAGACCCTCAACAACACTTGAAAAATTTTCTGTCGATTTGTGTGACCCAAAGGCAGCCAAATGTGACCCTAGAAGCCATCAAGCTGTTACTGTTCATGTTCTCTATGATTGGGAAAGCTTAGACTTGGCTGAATTCGCTTCCAATAAATTCTATTGTCACTTGGGAGGAATTAATCAAGCAATTCCTGAACAAGTTTTACCCTCCCAACAAGATTGCAAGACAGATTGATGAGATATTACAGTACAAGCAGCATCCTACTGAGACCTTCCAGGAAACTTGGGAAAGATTCAAAGGGATGCTAGTGAAGTGTCTCCACCATGGTATTCCAGACCAGATGCTCAACCAGAGATTCTACATGGGGTTAGCAGACAATTTAAAAGCCAATGTAGATGCTTCAGCTGGGGGTGCATTTTTTATCAAGACATTCACAGAATGTAAAATCCTTCTTGACAAGATGTCCCAGAATTCGGGGTGGATGACGAGAGGTACGACCCTGACACCAATCGTGCATTCAGTTCCTTTTGACCCAAATAATTTGCATGCAGAGAACATAGCCATACTCATGACTCAGATGAGTATATTGACAAAGAAGATTGATGAGATGGGTACAAAGCAAGTGCATATCGTTGACACAACAAATGGAGGACTGTGTACACCTTGCATTAATCAGTCTTATGTGTGTTCATGGAGTGGAGAAGGTGACAACCAAGGGTTAAGAGAGGATATGAATTATGTCAACAATTTTGGGGGGTCAGAGACAAGGAGGACAACAGTGGAAACCAGCACCCAATCAGCAGTACAGACCAAACATGTCGTAACCTGGCGGTATGCAGCCCCAAAGCCAAATGGTGCCATATCAGAGACAACAGGGTTATCCACAGCAGAACCAGCAACAATTGGCATATCAGCCACCTCCTTAGCAACAGGACAGCAACATGGTAGAAATCAGGGGTATGTTTCAATAACTCATTGGAACAAATGGTAAGATGCAGGAAAAGTTGACAGTTCATGACGCAGCAATAAAGAATATTGAAACTCAATTAGGGCAGTTGTCCATGGCCTTAAACAACCGCCCCCATGGAACATTGCCAACCGACACGAACATTAACCCCAAGGAGAAAAATCCGAATCAGCTGATGGCAGTAAGTCTCCGGAATGGGAGAGATTTAGACAGGGAGCAAGAAGTTGCACAATCCAGCAGAGGGACTACGCTAGCCACTCCAGTTCCATTGGAGGTAGATGAATCAGCAGAACTTACTGAAGTGGTGGTTGAACAGGTTCAGGATGATAAAGGTAAGGCTAAAGAGAGTAAACAAGTTGCAAAACATGTGGTACCTCTTGTGCCACAGAACCCCAACAAAGAGAAGCCAACAAGCAGTGCACAAAGGGTGATACCTACACCATTCCCTCAGAGACTAGCAAAACAAAAGAAAGAAGATCAATATAGGAAATTCATGGAGATGCTTCGTCAAATTCAATTGAATATTCCTCTGATGGATGCTTTGAGGGAGATGTCCGACTATGCAAAGATGATGAAGGACCTAGTGTCACGAAAATTTGACTTTCGGGACCTATCCACAGTAACTCTGACACAGACATGTAGTGTGGTAGTGACAAGACCCATGGCTCAAAAGATGTCTGACCCAGGTAGCTTCACTATTCCGTGTACTATTGGGAGTTATGCCTTTGCAAAAGCATTGTGTGACTTAGGAGCCAGCATAAACTTGGTGCCTTTGGCAATATATACAAAACTAGGCATTGGCAGAGCTAGATCGACTTCGATGTTGTTGCAACTGGCTGACCGCACAGTTAAAAGGCCGACATGGATTCTCAATGATGTGTTGGTACAAGTGGGGAAGTTTGTATTCCCTGTAGACTTTGTTATTTTGGATTTCCAGGTAGATGAGGTGATACTCATCATTCTAAGGAGGCCATTCTTAGCCACTGGGAGAGCATTGATTGATTGTGAAACTGGGGAATTAAAAATGAGGTTGAACGATGAAGAATTCATATTCAACGTTTAGCAATCCATGAGGAGACACAGTGATTATGCTAATTGCTCCCTAGTGGAGGTAGTGGATGTGATCCTGCATGAAGATAATGAGATCCTGACTGCTAAAGATCCATTGGGAGCTTGCTTGACAAATTTAGAGGAGATGGATGGTGAAGGGTTAGCATAGTGGGTTATGGCACTCGAAGGCCAAGGATTCTGGAAGAGGGAACCTCAGTTCGAGTCCCTTGAGTTAGAAAAGAGGGTTGCACCACCAGCAAAACCATCAGTAAAGGAACCACCCAAACTGGAGCTGAAACCGCTTCCAGCTCACCTCAGGTACGCTTTCTTAGGGCCTAATTCTACTTTACCTGTTATTATATCATCTGGTTTGCTAGATGTGAAGGTAGTGCAACTCCTACAGGTGCTACAAGAATGTAAGACTACCATTGGTTGGACCATGGCAGACATAAAGGGTATCAGCCTGGCTTTTTGTATGCATAAGATTCTCTTGTAAGAAGGGCACAAACCTTCTAAAGAACATAAATGAAGGCTGAAACCGAATATGAAAGAGGTAGTGAAGAAGGAAGTGATAAAATGGTTAGATACGGGTATCATCTTCCTCATCTCTGACAGCAATTGGGCCAGCCCTGTTCAGTGTGTGCCGAAAAAGGAGGAATGATGGTTGTACAAAATGAGAATAACAAGTTGATCTTGACTCGTACAGTCATGGGAATGCGGATTTGCATGGATTATCGAAAATTGAACACAACCACTAGGAAGGACCATTTCCCTTGCCATTCATTGACCAAATGTTGGACAGGTTGGCTGGGCGATCTCACTTCTGTTTCTTGGATGGATATTCGGGATACAATCATATCTCAATAGCCCCCGAAGACAGAGAGAAAACATCATTCACATGTTTGTATGGCATCTTTGCCTTTCGGAGAATGCCTTTTGGGCTTTGTAATGCACCGACGACATTTCAACGGTGTATGTTAGCCATTTTCACGAACATGGTTGAAGACATTATGGAGGTATTTATGGATGATTTCTCCGTGGTGGGGATTCATTTGAGGACTATCTACACTATTTAAGAAGAGTGCTCAGAAGATGTGTGGAGACAAATTTAGTGCTGAATTGGGAGAAGTGCCATTTTATGGTAGAAAAAGGGATAGTCTTGGGGAATCAAGTGTCGAGTAAAGGAATCGAGGTTGACCATGCTAAGGTTGACGTGATTGAGAAGTTGCCACCGCCTACTTCAGTCAAGGCAGTGAGAAGTTTCCTTGGGCACGCTGGGTTCTACAAGCGATTCATAAAAGATTTCTCTAAGATTGCTAACCCTTTATGTAAACTCCTTGAAAAGGATCAACCCTTTGTGTTTTCTAATGATTGTAGGTTGGCATTTGAGGAGCTGAAGAAGATATTGGTGACTGCACCCATAATTGTTGCACCCAATTGGGAGCAACCGTTCGAGCTCATGTGCGATGCAAATGACTATGCTATAGGAGCAGTCTTGGGGAAGCGAAAGGATAAACTGATGCACCCAATTTACTATGCAAGCAGAACGCTAAGCGGTGCACAACTCAATTACACTGTGACAGAAAAAGAGATGTTGGCTGTCGTTTTTGCATTCGACAAATTCAGGTCATACTTGATTGGTTCAAAAGTTATTGTTTACACTGACCATGCAGCAATTAGGTACCTGATAGAAAAGAAAGAGTCAAAGCCACACTTGATTCACTGGGTTCTTTTGCTACAAGAATTCGATCTGGAGATCCGTGACAGAAAAAGGACAGAAAACCAAGTAGCTAACCACCTCTCAAGGTTGGAAGGAGCTGAAAGGAAGGTAGAGGTTGAGGATATAACAGAGACATTTCCGTATGAACAGTTACTAGCAGTGACAATGGAGGAGACGCCATGGTATGCTGATATTGCTAATTATTTAGCAAGTAGTATTGTACCTTATGAACTCTCTTCAATTCAAAAGAAAAATTTCTTTCTCGATTGTCGGTCTTATTATTGGGATGAACCTCTACTGTATAAAATATGTGTAGATAACATGATCCAGAGGTGTATCCCCGAGAAAGATTAACATTCTGTTTTGTAGGCTTGCCATGCTTCACCATATGGCGGACACTTTGGAGGAATTCGGACAGCAGCTAAGGTGTTGGAATCGGGGTTGTATTGGCCAACTCTGTTCAAGGATGCCCACGCTTGGGTTAAAAGTTGCGATGAATGCCAAAGGACAGGCAACATATCTTGTCGACACGAGATGCCAATGACCACAATTCAAGAGGTGGAGGTTTTTGACATATGGAGGATCGACTTTATGGGGCCATTTGTTAGCTCGTATGGTAACAAATATATATATTAGTAGCAATTGACTATGTCTCCAAGTGGGTCGAAGTAGTGGCTCTCCCAACCAATGATGCAAAAGGGGTAACGGGTTTTCTAAAGAAAAACATCTTCACACGTTTTGGCACCCCGAGAGCTATAATCAGTGATGGTGGAACCATTTTTGCAATAGAGCATTCGCACGGCTGTTGGAAAAGTATGGAGTTCGTCATAAAGTGACCACCCCGTACCACCCACAATCGAGCGGGCAAGTTGAAGTGTCCAACAGGGAAATTAAAAGTGTCCTTACAAAATAGTGAATGCAACAAGGACCGATTGGGCGAAGAAGTTGGATGATGCATTGTGGGCGAACCGCACAGCCTTCAAAACTCCAATTGGTATGTCACCGTACAGGTTGGTGTTTGGAAAGGCATGCCACCTTCCGGTAGAGCTCGAACATAAAGCACTTTGGGCATTGCGGCAGTTGAATTTAGATATGGAGACAGCAGGCACCAGCAAAGTCACTGGATTATATGAGCTCGAGGAATTTAGGTACCAGGCATTTGAGAGTGCTAGATTATACAAAGAAAGGATGAAACTAATGCATGATAAGCATATCTTGGATCAGAACTTCAAATCCGGAGACTTAGTGTTGTTATACAACTCGAGATTGAGATTGTTCCCGAGAAAGTTGAAGTCCCGATGGTCCAGACCCTTTAGAGTGGTGCAGATGTTCTTAAGTGGAGCTGTAGAGATTGAATCAGACGATGGGACGAATAAGTTCACAATGAATGGGCAAAGGTTGAAACATTACCTTCAAATAGCAGAAGAGAAATGGGATAGAGAGATAATAATGTTGGAAGAGCCCCAGTACGCGAATGAGGAGTGATGATCTGAGCCTACGTTGTGCCGCGATGTTAAATCAAGCGCTGCGTGGGAGGCAACCCATGAATGTTGTTTTTTTTTTGTTTTCTTATGTAACCTTCTTTAAAAAAAATCCTCGTGACCATGACCGCAGATCGACCACGATAAAGGACGAGTATTCTGACTCGCAATTGCTCGACTCACTACGACTGCGGTACGACCATGGTGAAACGTTAACATTCTACCTCGAGGTATTTCATTCACCGCGACCGCAGTGGGACCGTGGTCGACCACGGCGATTTGCTAAATATCGTCGCCCAGGTAAGTTAAATTTCGATTTTTTTATTATTTTCTTTTCTTTTCTAACTTTTCCCCCTCTTTATTCCATTACCCACTCGCCCCTCCCCTCACTTTCCCCATCTCCTCTCTCTCTCTAAACCCTAAATCACCATATTCTCTCTTCTCTTCTTCTTCTTCTTCTTCTTCTTCTTCTCCTTCTTCACTTCTCTCACAATCCCACCCATCTCCCCCAACCTCCATTCCTCTCACTCTCTCCTACATCCAGGTATGTCAAGCCTCTCCCTCTATTCTCTTGTATTTTTGTTTTAGTTTTTATGTTAGTTCAATGTTTTAATTGTGTAGTATTTCTAGTAAATATTTTGTTTCTTTTGCTTTTTAATGGGTTAGGTGCCTAATGTTGTAGTGAAGAGTGTGCACAATATTGTAGAGAAGTGTGTGCTTGTATGTAGGTCTAGTTGTTGTGGGGTGGAATGGTGAAGTACAAATTGTTGATTTGGGGGAAGAATTGATGTTTCAATGAGGGCTAATGTGTTAGGATAGTGCCTTGCTCACAAGGTGTTTATGGAATGGCCCCAATGGAATTCTAAGGGCTAATGTGACCATGATAGTGGTGAAGTCCTAGTAACCACCCATGGTTCACACAACTCACACCCTCACTGATAGGAGATTCTGTGTTTAGCAGGTACAATGCATCCATCTAGGAAGAGACGCAACACAGGGTCCTCCGCTAGTGGACCGGGCAGTTCTTCGAGAGTTAGGGGTCAATCTAGTGTGGAACAGTTTGACCGCGCTAGGTTTGTCTCCAAACCAGCTGAGGACAGGTATAATGCCAAGGCGTCCAAGAAAATGTTACCGGAAGTGCATATTGACCGGGAAGCCTTGCAAGTGGAGTGCCCAAACATCTTTGCTGAGTTGACGAGGTGTCAGCTAGACATTTTCTTTGAGGAACTGGAAGAGGCGAATGTACAGATGGTGAGGGAATTCTATACTAACTGCCCGGAGTAAGAGAATGGAGTCGTCACAGTCCGGAACACTCGGGTAAATACGTCACTTGAGGCCATCCCCCGATTGTACCGGTTGCCGGTATTCATCAGGGATAGAGATTGTAATGTTGCTTCTCATCGCCCAACTATCTGGTGGGGACCAATTCTAGAAGCAATATGTGTGCCTGACAGGGAGCATATATGGATAAAGCACCGGATCACATTGAACTCACAATCCCTCAATTGGGAGGCTAAGTGTTGGCTCACAATTATCAACAGTCAGCTGCTACCCTCCAGCAATATGACCGATGTCAATGGGCCACGAGCATCTGCGATCTACTCTTTTTTGACCCACCAAGATTTTGATGTCGCCAGGCTCCTCCATGATGAGATGTTAATTCGCTCCCCCGAGGTACTCAAAGGATTTTACTTCCCCTCTCTGGTTACCAGGTTTTGCCGTGCTGCAAGAGCTCCGGAAAATCCTAGAGTTGATGGGAAATTTCCATTGAAAGCCCCGTTCCGGGCTAGCAAAATCTCAATTGGGAGAGAGCCGGTAGTGATGGTTGAGAATGATGATGAAGCTGATGAGGATTCTGAGGATGTTATTGTTCCACCACCACCGAGAGCTGATGAGGCGGGCCCATCACATGCCCACCGAAGTACCCGTATGACAGCCCTGGAGCAAGACATGGCTGGTCTCCGCACTTCTGTCATTGACCTGGGCACCAGAGTTGACAATATGACCACTCAATATGCCAAGTCGGAGAAAAAGATTATGGGATGGCTTCGGGAACTAGGACGAGCGTGTCACCTCGATCTTGGCACCATCTCTGATCAAGATTGAGCTTCAGGGAAGTCCCATTAACTCTGCTTTATATTTGTTGACATGGGGACATGCCAATGTTTTAAGTGTGGGGTGGGGGATGGTTGTTGTTGTAAAAATTGTATAACTGTGTATGGTGTTGTTTTCTTGCCCCGAACTGTATTCTTTGTTTTACATTTGATGCCTAGAACTTGCCCCGTGTGTTTGTTAAGCGAAATAGTAGCTTCAGTCAGTTTTAGAAGTGATATAGGCATTTCTTTGTTAAACCAGATATATAAAATAGACCAACCTAAATATAATACATCGTAGTCAACCCCGTTGAGTCTATAATCCTGTTTCTTTGGCAACCACATTGTGAACCTTACCCAATTGTTTGAATGGCCCATTTGTTTGAACCTCTTTTACCTCCCATGAGCACTTGAATGGCCTTGAAATATGCAAAAGTTAAAGTGTGGGGTGGTGGTTTGGTTTTTGAGTGGAACTAATGAAATATAGGAAAGGTGCAATTTTTGGAAAAGTAAAAGAAAAATCACCACTTAAAAAAATGAGTAAATGTAGCAATTGATAAGTGGTGACTTGATACAATTGCACCTAAAGGAATGGGATGTTATAAATAAAAATGTGGTGGAACGTCTGATTGACATAAGTATGATTTTGAAGGTTAATGTGATTGTATTAAAAGTGCTTAGGGAGGTTAGTCACTATATCCAAATATATCATACCCGTCCCTTAGCCTACATTACAACCAAGTGATGTCCTAATTGATCTTAGACTGAATAGGCTCGATTAGTAGAGTAGTACACTACGGGCAAGCCTATGATGCATCTTTGTGGCATGTGAATGTTCTTTTTGAGAGTGAGCGAATTTTGTCTATCTGAGTTCCTAATTGTTCTTAATAATATTATTTGTGGGACTACTCTCTTGTGTGACGTGAGAGCATGTGATTCACGAAGGAAAGGTAAGTCTTGACTTCTGTATAGAGTAGTTTGAGTAAGTAAGAATATTGCACGGCACGTGAGATTCAACTTTTGAGGAAAAAGTTGTTCACTACTATTTGCAAACTTGGTGAGTTGTTCTTGGTGTGATACGTTAAAGGAGAAGCTTAGGGAAGTAACTCTGATAGAGTGTGGTGGATTGCTCGAGGACTAGCAATGATTTAAGTGTGAGGTGTTGATAATAGGCTATATAGACCGATATTTACACCTAAATGTACCATGCTTTATTGTTGTTTTAAGGGTTAAATGATAACAAAATGCTCTAATTGGTACTCTTTTGCTTCGCATGGACTAATCCGAGTTAGAAAGAGACTATGGAGTGTTTTGGGAGTCAATAATGTGGATAAAAGGCCAATCAAGAAGAACCCGAGCGAAAATAAGCAAGAAAAAGCAAAGGAGGACTGGGCTGAAGGCCACCACAACTGCGGTCAACCGCGGCTGGACCGTGATAGGCCAAGGAAGCAAGACAGAATGTTCGAGTTTCACCACGGCAATGCCGCATTCCTACCGCGGTCGCGGTAGACTGTGTAGCTGCCCAGAACTTTTGGGACTAAAGTGTAAATCAGGAAAAACTTATTCCAAACCCTTATAAACTCAAGAAACTCGCCCAAGAAAGTTTTAAGCTTGTTTTTAGACTAATTTGGAGGCATGAACGAGTGTGAGAAGAGCAACCAAACATTAGAGTTTTTCTATCTTCTCTTTATTATTGCAATTGCACATCATGAATACTTTTGTAGTTCTATCTTGCTTTGCTATGAGTAGCTAAACATTTGATCTAGGGTTGATGGAACCAATTGTTGGATGAAGTTTTGACTTAGCTTTGTTATAATCGAGCCGGGTTTATTATATGATTGTTCAACTATGTTTTGTATGGTGATTAATTGAATGGGCCCTTGATTAATCGTGTCTATTTGCCTTGTGTTGCTTGAGAAGGAATACTAGGTTAGACTGCGGTTGAACAACACCACTTTTGGGTAATTGAAGAGATCCATTACTTGAACTTAAAAGTGGGGTTAGAGATAACGAAACTTTAGTGGGATAATTCAGAGCTACATAAATTGCCAGCTAGAGTAGTTCAAGAGAATGCTCTAGTAAATTATCGTAGTTGATCGAGAGATAATTGCGATAACCCATAGTTCATAATCCTCATAGAGTATTACAGCGAGATTATAGCCAAGGAGTTAAGACTTAAGCTAGCAATTGGGGAAATCAATACCCTAGACCTTTTTACCATTGAATTATCTTTGATTTAGCTTATTGTTAATTTTAATATCATTTTGAAGTAGTTAAACAAAAACCCAATATTTATTGATAGAAATCTTGCACCCGGAAATTGTTTGAGCTAATAGCTTCACCAAGAGTTGTAATAGATAGGTTAGCTCCCTGAGAATACGACTCCGGACTTATAAACCGGATTATATTTGCAACGACCGCTTTGTCTTTTATAAGGTATAGTTGGGCATGATCACTCATCTACTTTGCAATAATGTTTTTCAAGCACTTCATACTTCATTTCTAAATTCTTAATGTGCCTCCATTTTCACACCACAAATATTTCATTTTGGAAAAAGATCATTTTGAGTACTACTACTACTACTATTATTATTATTATTATTAATTATGATGATTAAGATGTAAAATATGATGAAAT
This sequence comes from Nicotiana tabacum, assembly GCF_000715075.1. Lineage (NCBI taxonomy): Eukaryota > Viridiplantae > Streptophyta > Magnoliopsida > Solanales > Solanaceae > Nicotiana > Nicotiana tabacum. The sequence goes on along the minus strand of NC_134089.1, from coordinate 20,215,546 downwards.
TAAATGAAATGGTATGATCAGGATTTATATAGTGAGCCCAACCTGCTTGGGATTGATGCATCCTTGTTATTATATCCCTAAAACTTCCTAAATGTGGTGGTAGAGAAGGAAGTGCTTTCGGTCGTAGAATAAGATACACGAATTTGAGCGATAGGGTACCTGTACTTAAAACCAACACGGGTGGATAGATAGAGAACAACTAAAGGCGCAAGACAACTCTCCATAAGGAAATCAGCATATTCAGATTCTAATCAAACAGAATAAATGCCAGTCGATATGCAAAATGTGTGGAATTTTTCTTGCATGTTTGATGAATTAGACACAATGTTGCTTGCTTTTCTTCAATAATGCTCACCAGAATCTGATGCCTAAAGAAAATAACTTCTTTTTTTCAATCTTCTTCTCACTTGTTTTTCTTCTTTTCCTTTACCACATAACCAAATGCATTACTCTTTAGTAAACTTGTACCATTAAACTTATTCCTACATTTAGCATGCCTGCTAGTTTATTTTCACAATTTATTCACTTTATCTCTACCCCACCAACATAGTTAACACTTAACAGGAAGTAAGGAAAGCTTAAATACTTAATATAGGCAGTTTAGTGAACATCAAAGGTTACTTAGAACAGAGTTTCTGAAGCTGACTCCGAGAAGAAAAGGCCAGCCCAGTACACGAAGTATCCAACATTCACACATGGTCAAAGGAAGAGCTACACTCCAAGGGGTATGATGTAGGTAGCTTACCCTGATGCAAACATCAATGGCTGATTCCATGACTCGAACCGTGACCTATAGGTCTCACAAAGACAACTTACCGTTGCTCCAAAGCTCCCCTTCAAGCTGACTCCAAGAACATGTCAGTATTTTTTTTTATCTACATTATCAGGACAGAGAGCTTCCTAGGCTTTAATTGAAAGAATTAAAACATAGCCATCATTCAGAGAGGGGCTCTGTGTATTAATGCAGAGAGGAAGCAATTGAAAATTTACCTACAAAAATTCAATGCAGCAAACTAGGAAAATCATGTAATGAAAGACCATACTAATAAAAAACAAGTGCAGCAATTAATAGAGTTTAACTTCTATAACACTTATGACAAGAATTTTTACTTACACTATCAGGTCACATTAAAGAGAATTACAGGTAACCGACCGTAAAAAGTAAGATCAGTAAAAACAAGTTACATGCTACAACAAACAAGTTAAAGTACATCGATAGTGCAAAAAAAATCTACGCTATCAGTATATATAAGTTAAAACCTAAAAAATTAACAATATTAAAAACTGAAGATAGAAGCTTGAAAATAAAGCACTAAATCCATATATCACGGTTGCGCTCTTATAACTAAACCAAAGCCTTGGAGGCAAATATATACATATAAAAACCAAATGAGCAATTATTAATGATATTAGCAAAAGATAAAAACTTGAAAATCTGTCCATGCAAAACAGAAAATTCCCTGGTTGAAGTAAGAAATATAATTCCTGTAAGAAAACATGAGTGTTCAGAGAAAAAAGATAGGGACTTGGAGAATTGATCATAGCAAAAACATTTTCTTTTAAAACATCATTGGGCAGTGCCCAAAAGAGAAATCAAATCAAAGCATTGTTGGAATTACAGGAAGTGGAAGGAGAAAAAAAATCAAATGGAAAAGAAAAAATATGAGGCTATAGATGTGGCTTATGGCTAGCATGCCATCAGCTATTACAACGGAAATACAAAAATGAAGAAAAAATAAATGCATATCGACTTCGAATGTAATAAACAACAGACTGTCTCGCGCTATACATACTATTTTTGCATCTACCCTTATTAATTCTCTTTTCCTTCATCTTCATTCAATATGCGATTGCGGAAATCATTGACCATGAGAGGAAGCCCTTCTCGCAAGGGTACTTTTGGTTCCCAGTTTAGCAGCTCTTTAGCTTTGCTAATATCTGGTTTCCTCTTGTGAGGATCATCGGCCGTGTTGGCTCTGAACTCGATTTTTGCACTGGGATCAATCACTTCTTTAACCACCTGTTTCCAAGTTAATGCAGTTTATGACTGTATTGATAACATAACTTAGCACTTAAAACTAGATACATAATTTGGTTAAATATTATACATTTCATGCTCTAAATAGTAAATTACTACAACTTGACTGTTAAGCGCTTATTATGTTTTGGTGTAAACTGGAACTTGTAAAAGATGCTGAAATCTTGTTAGATCTCATTTCCTAATTTACAGCTCCACCATAAGTATCATCAGACATTCCAACAACTATTCTTTTATATTTGAAGATTAATGTATCCACTATAGCAATAAAAAATACTTACATCATGCAAATTTAATATTTCAAAACTTGGAACCAACACAGAGAAAAAATTCAGTCTTTTAACTAAGATTTCAAGCTTATTGTAGAGCAATACCAACGAAAGTAAATATGAGAATAGAACAGGTTCCATCTGTTTATGAAGGATGCGAGTAAAGGGCAGCCTGGTGCATCATGCATTCACGCAGGGTCAAGGGAAAGGCCGCACCTCCAAGGGTGTGATGTAGACAGCCTAACCTAATGCAAGCATTAGTGGTTGCTTCCACGGCTCGAACCCGTGACCTATTAATCATGTGGGGACAACTTTATCGTTGCTCCAAGGTTCCCCTTCTTATGAAGGATGCGAGTGACACAGATATTCTCTTTGTAACTACATGGAGAGAACAAACTTTGAATTCCTCAATGAGCAACATTCACCACGAATTGACCATACAGATAGTCCGAAAACATATCTGTGGACATGCACATATGCATAAATAAGTATGACTTACCTCAGCAAGCTCCAACATGGTGAATTCTCCCGGATTTCCTAAGTTGAAAGGGCCGATATGCTCACCCTCCATGAGGGCCACCAATCCATCAACCTTTAATCAAAGCAAAGTTAATTAGGTTAAATATATTTATAATTACAAAGAAGCCCTCTCTTATGAGCTCTAGACTCTTATAAACATTAGTCAAGTTTATACTTGTGAAGTTTTTCAATTAAACATCAATCAGTCAATCAGCTAAACCTTAGTCAAAACTTTGTATGATCGGCTATATGAATCTTCCGTGGCTATTAATGCCGCTCTATTTAGGTCCATTTCATTCTAATACTAACAATTTGTTTTTAAGAAAAAATATGGGTCTTCTAAACCTGGAAGTTTTCTAAATACATTTATCCCATATGAACATACAAATCCCTAATCATAATATAAAAGTAAAAGAAACTTTTAACTATTGTCAGAGCTAATGTAAGTGTAAACCAAAACTAGTTGGAACCACCTATACGAATCATTTGCTATCATTGTATTTTTTACTTAGCTGACTCCACATTACTTAGAAGTTAGAATAGATTGTAAGCCTTTTGAGATAATCTTTTCTATGTAATTTATGGTCTACCTCATTCATCTTTTATTACGTCCAATCATCATATAGACCTATCATTGTATTTTTTACTTAGCTGACTCCACATTACTTAGAAGTTAGAATAGATTGTAAGCCTTTTGAGATAATCTTTTCTATGTAATTTATGGTCTACCTCATTCATCTTTTATTACATCCAATCATCATATAGACCTATTGATGAGCATATGGAGGTACACACGATATAGCCAAACCATCTCAAGCGAGACCTCTCATTTTTTCCTCAGTGTATGCTACTTTCACCATCCGCCAAATGTTGTCATTTCTAATCCATGCAATCTTGTAACCACATTTCTATTTTAAGTCTTAACATCTGCATTCCTACGACATTCATCTTGTAGACATGTTAGAGTTTAGAGGTCTAACATTCATTCTAATTAACATTGTTCTAAGGCAACCTTCACTCTCATAGCATCCTTGGCCTTTCCCTTTGTTAAGATTTTTCCGATCACATACTACTTCTATGGAACTCCACATTTCAGTCATTTTATTTTAGTTCTGTGTTACATCTACATCTATCATGTCATTCGCCTGGATCACTGAGCCAAGATACTCAACTTGTCTACACTTCGGCAGTAAACACTGATATAATCATATTTCACTTTATTTTTTCTTAGGAGCCAAATCAGCATTTATTTTGTCTGTCTTCTATACTCTCTAAAGTGCTTCTTTATAGTTCCAACATCTGGTTGAATCATTCAATAGCATTGTCAATTAATGCCAAAATTACCAGCAAAATAGAACGCACCATGGATTCTCGTCTGTTATACTATTGATTAACTAATCTATAAATAAATAGGATATAAGTATGGGTTCAAGAAAGATCCCTGATGTAAACGTAACAAGACCACATTCTTCGTCTCTTTTTAATCATGGCAGGAAAAGGCAACAAAGGACCACAACCAACTTAGACTATGCAGATCTCACAAAATCCATACTATGCCGACTCGGTCAGACCAACGAACTTCAAAATACATAGTTAAACAAGTCCAGATGTTAATAGAAGGTCAGTTATATATTTATCACAAAAAAAATAGAAGTCCAACCATATAAGGTTCCATTCACATGATATTCCTTCTTGAAACAACCCCTTTACATTTAGTAAACATCGTGTTAAATCTGAAGCATGTAGTTCACTACATAGATAGTATCAACATCGTGTTAAATCTAACATGTCTACAATAAACCAAATATTGTAAGAAGTTCAAAGTTTTCTTTTTCTTAATATATATAAAAGTCAAATTAGGTAGTCAATTTGGGATAGAGAGACCATAGATCTTTCAAAATCTAGCAAAACATTTTTGTCTATTTAATGAACTTCAAAATTCTGAAGATGAGAACTCCAAAAATTTAACTTCTTGCTCAATAATAGAATTTCACTTTGTAAAATCGAGAAGCAAATTTATCAGAAAACTAGATCTTTAGAGTAGAAAAAGAAATATGTTGCATTTAAGAAAACGTCAAATGTAGTTCATAACATGCTAAGGCAGAGACAGGGAATGGGGAAGAGAACAGATTAAGATGCAGTACCAGATCAGAGACATATTGGAAGCTTCGTGTTTGCTTTCCATCACCATATACTGTCATCGGTTGGTTGCGAATGGCCTGCAAACATGGTTTTAGAATAATAAGTAATACAAAAGGACTTTAAAAGGCAAGCTCAGGTTAAACTAATGATATTACCAGACGAGAGAACAAACCTGGGCAACAAAGTTGCTGACAACACGTCCATCATCTAGACACATGCGAGGTCCATACGTATTGAAAATCCGAGCAATACGCACCTGCACGCAAAGATTCTAAGCTGTAAAATTCTACTCCATCCATGATGTACATGTAAAACATGCATGTATCGTGTGGTACCACTTACCACTTGAATTCATTTGGCTTTTGCAAGTGGAAAGAGGGAGGACACAATACAGAACTTAACTTCAGAATGAATCTTATTTTGGGGAAAAATGACTTTCTACATTGTTGCCCATATTCCATTCTCTCTCCTCATAATATCATGGAGTTTGTTCAACTTCACAAATTCAAGAGCTAGCAAGACAATAGGTTTCAAGTTGAATTTCCAAACTTTTCTTGAGAAAACACTAAAATCCAGAAAATAACAATTAATTTTGATGGATAGGCACCTTGATTTTATATTATAATTACTCCAGCAAGCTATATCACATGTTAACATACAGGTCTGAATTGCATGTAGGCAGCTTCCTACTGTTCAAGGAAGAAAGAGTCTAAAGAACAAGTCACATTACATATACATATTACTGCCCTCCAGCTTGATCTTTGCATTTTGAGATGTAATATTCATTCTCAAAATAGCAACTTTTTACACCATAATTTATCCTTTGTCACTTGCCATTATCTTCTCTTTTTCGAGAATGTTTCTGCTCTACTTTAACCAGGCAATTAAATAACTCCTGCTGTCCACATTCTAAGTTCAGACATCTCGGACAGAATAAAAGGGTCATCGAAATACTTTCACAGCACTTTCTAATTGCTGAAATCAATATATTACCTTTAACAATAATAAAAAAGGGTCTTCCAAATTCTCCATTATAGTGCCCAAACACTAGCTGTTCTTATGCTTTAAGGGGTCGTTTGGTTGCCGATTAGAGTTATGCAGGTATTAGTTATACATGTATTAGTTATGCAGGTATTAGTTATGCAAGAATAAGTAATGCAGGGATTAGTTATGCATGTATTAGTTATGCAGGGATTAGTCCTTGAATAACGCACGTGAAATTCAAAAAAAAGGGAAATGCCAATTGTAGTGTATATAATTCTTTCTTGGGTTTTGGTTGAATTTTTTGCTATATTGTTACAACACTTTATTTAGTAATTCAAAAACATCATAGCATAAGATTGTTATTTGCTGGAGAAAACGGCAGTGAAAAGTTTGCTGGAGAAAATGGCAATGATTTATGGTAAATTGATAGGGGTAAATTTGTTGTTTTAGTATTTTATCCATGTATTACTAATACATGTATTAGTTATTCCATCTTCTCCCCCGCATAAAATAATATACAGATTGACGCGTAACTTATACATGTATTATTTATGTAGAATTGTAAAATGCCAACCAAACATGGTATTAGTTATGCTGAATTTTGTACAAAATAACTAATGGCTACCAAACATGGTATAAGTTATGTTACCCCTAATACATGAATAACTTTCCCCCTAACCGGCTACCAAACAACCCCTAAGGGTATAAAAGCCTAACGTATAAAGGCCAAGAGGAGATAAATAGCATGCATTCTACTATTCTAGAGTCTAGATCACCAAAATTTTCACCCTATTCAAGTCATCTAATCAGCACAAGAAGATGATTCAGTGATGAGTTTCCTGATGGCACAAAAATTATAGTGCATTTCATTCAGTACTAGAGGCAAAAGATGCTGCATTTAGTTTCTAAAGCACCCTGGATAATTTTGCATAGAATTTTAAAAGAATTAGAAACAAGGAGCCTGTTCAATTGCACATACAAGCATTCAGCAAATCATTTGTTACATTATCTATTAAAAAGGACAAATCTTCTTACCTCTACACCTGCACCACGATGGTAATCCATAGTCAATGTTTCAGCAGTCCGTTTTCCCTCGTCATAGCAGCTCCTAACACCTAGAAGTTTCAAGATGCTCAAGCATCATTAAAACCAGCTGAAGAGATAACTTTCATTATACAAGAAAGTATTTCAGTTTCTACAGACCTATTGGATTCACATGACCCCAATATGTTTCCTTTTGAGGATGCTCGAGTGGGTCACCATAAACCTCACTTGTACTGGTAAGCAAGAACCTCGCACCAATCCTCTTCGCAAGGCCCAACATGTTAAGCGTGCCCATCACATTTGTCTTGTAATCACAGTTAAGGATCTCAAATGCATCCAAATTCAATAAACTAACCAAAGAAGTCTCATTTCCATGACACTGAACTAATTATCATACTAGCACAAACACACACAAAACCAAAGAAGAATTATACATAAAGCTAACAATAAACAATAAGCCAAGTAATGATCTAGAATTTATATAACAGTTGGGGAAGGCCGGTACACTAAGCTCTATTAGGCGAGGTACGGGTTAGACTGAACTCAATAGCTTTCGCCCAAACACTGTATTTGTATCAAGAAATTCAGTAAATATGCACAAAAATTAAATTCAGAACCCAATTACTAACACGTGATATCACTATCCTATTATTTAGAACTCATAAAGTTCAAATCCTAACTCCACCTCTACTCCAACTATGAGGAGGGTCCGGGGAAGGGGCGGACTATATTGAGTCTATTTTCCGTAGCCTTACTTTGCATTTATGCAAAAGGCTATTTCCATGGCCAGCAACTTTTACTGTTGCACTAAAGCTCCCCTTCCAAACTGATATAACAGTTCTGACATGTATTTTACTAATTCAATAAACAAATCAAAGAACACTCATTTCAATAACATTGAACTAATTATCATGCAGACACACACATACACAAAACCAAAAGAGGTGTTTCTACGATAAATCTGAAAAATAAACCAAAAAATAATCTTTAAAAAAAGGATATAATAGTTTTGACAGGATTATACTTGTAGTGAACAGGAGAAGCAGGGCAAGCCAAGTGATAAATCTGATCTACTTCCAACAAAATAGGCTCAACAACATCATGCCTAATAAGCTCAAATCTTGGATTCCCAAAATGATGCATCACATTTTCTTTCCTCCCAGTAAAGAAATTATCAATAACAATAACATCATCACCTCTCTTAATTAACTTATCCACTAAATGACTCCCAACAAAACCAGCCCCACCAGTTACTACAATCCTCATCCTTTTTCTCCCAACCCCAACTGGTACCCTCCCTTTAAAAATTGGTACATTATTATAAGATGAAATAGTTGATAAGGATTCATGATTTAAAGCATTATATGATCTGGGAATTGAAGAATGTGGTTCAGAAGATGTGCTTAAGAGAGAAAGACTAGGTTGAAATATAAAGAAAGTGGAACCAATGAGAATACCAATAAGAATGAATAAAAGTCTTTGTTCTTTGAGGAGATAGTTAATGGATCTGGGTAGAGATCTAGTTGGATGTTTGAGGGTCTTTGGTGAGTATGGTAAGCTTATTTGAGAATTGGGTATTTCTTCATCTCTTCTGCTAGACTGCTTATGCAATTTCATAGCTTTTTTTGGAACTGATAAAAGTGAATTTTCGTGTGTGTGTGTGTGTGTGTGTGTGATTTAGGGAGTTTAAACTAATAGAATTGTATGATTAATAATGTAAGAAGATGAAAATGATGTTGCAGAGAAGCAACTATAACTACCTGGTGTTTGTAGGATTTGATTTCAGTGATCATTGAAGAGACAGAGAGAACAGAGCAATAGGTTAAATGGGCTGGGCTTCTACTGGGGTACAACTCCAACTTCCATCTGTAAGCCCATGGTTGGATGACATATTGGTTGAAGTACACAAATAGCCCTCAAAGTGGATGATCTTAAATTTTTGTCATCACTGGCCCCATAAATAGAATTTTAAGTTTAACAAGTAAAGTCGGATCCAGAAAATTAAGTAGGCGTTATGACATAAGAATTGTAAAATTCGAAAAAATGATGAAATTTTTTTTCAAGTGAAAATGGTATTTGAATTTTAGAGTTGTGTTTGGATATAAATTTCAGTTTGGGTTGTTTTTGAAGTTTTATGAGTGATTTGAGTGAAAATTTTGAAAAACAACTTTTTGCAGTTTTTCAAATTTTCGAAAATTTTTAAAATTCATCTCCAAGTGAAAATTAAAAATTTTATGAATAAACGCTGGTTTCGAAAAAAAGTGAAATTTTTTTGAAAAAATCTTCAAATTTTATGTCCAAACGGGGACTAATTCTGCAGGTTTAAGATTTCGGTTTCAAAATTGAAACCCATCATCTTATTTGAGTTGTGGGTACATAGCTTCAATTTTTTCAGCAATTTTAGTAAATTTTATACCGAAAATCAATATCTAGAATAAAAGTTACTGTTCAATTGAACCCATAGCTGAATTGTTGGATCTGCCCCTGTTAACAAGTTTTGCCCCACGCTTGCTTATGGGCAACACGCTTAACCTTTGACCTTAAAGTTATGTTCAAAAGGTTAAAGATCACCTCAAAAAGTATCATATTTCTATAAATTGTTTGCTGCTTCTTTATCTATTTAAGCAATTTTTAAGCTATAGCATTAATCCCTCGCTAAGAAGAATTAGCTTAAATAATCGTCCATCCAATCGTTTAAATTAAAATAGTCAATGGATATAATATATATATATATATATATAATTCATATATAATACATGTATAACTATGTATTATCTTTGTATACATATCAAAGAATAAATAATGAATCAGGTCGACTATTTGCGTAAAATCCCTTAATCTAACCCAATTGTTCCACTGGTAACAAGGTAATACATCCCAAGTAATTTTCTTCACCAGAGGTTGAGGTAACTTTTTGGAATGTACTCTTCTCAGCAGTATTTTAAATAAAAAATTTGAAAAGATATAGCATTTCATTATATGTTTATAGTTTTTGGCCAAATTTTTGAGAACTTGGAAGTGATTATTTTTTCAGAATAAGGTGTTTAAGTTAAGTTTTTTCCAAATACCAAAAAACAAGCGAATTGACATTAACAATCATTTACCTTTGATTGTATTTTAAGTTAGCTACTAATTTATGAACAGAAGGAAGTGGAAACCATCAAAACCCCGTTGCTTCTTTTTAAAGATAAAACAAAAACTCATGTGAAAAAGGCCTTGCTTCGGGTGTGTTTGGTACGAGGAAAACATTTTTCGGAAATTGTTTTCCAATTTTCCCATGTTTGGTTGGCTTAAATGTTTTGGAAAATATTTTCCTTAACAATTTATTTTCCTCCAATTGGAGGAAAATATTTTCCTTATCAAGAGAAGGGAAAACATTTTCCAAAACTCCTTCTCAACATTTCCCACCCTCATTAACCCACCCCACCCCCTTTCCAAAAAAACGTTTTTTTTTCCTTTCAAATTTCAGTTTTTCCGTTACCACCCACCCAACTACCTCCCCCCCTCCCCGCACAAAAAGAATTTTTACTTTTTTTTGTAATTTAAATTTCTATTTTTTTTCGTTTTATTGCCTCCCTGCCCACCCACCCCCCCCCCACCCCCGGCCGAAAAAAAAATTTAAAATATATTTGTCAGTTTTAATTTTATTATTTATCGGTTTAAAGGCTCAAAATTTTACATATTCCAAAATTATGAGTTCGGAGGTTTATGTGTTTGGAAGTTTACGGGTTTAGAAATTATAAAGTTTACGGGTTCGAAATTCCGCGGTTTTGAAAATTTAGCGGTTCGAAAGTTTATGAAATTTGTGGATTCGGAAGGTTGTTGGTTTGAAAGTTTATGGCTTCATGTTTATTATATCTAAATTATTTATGAATACTCTTGAGAAGTCATTTTCCTTAATTTGCGTACCAAACACCGAAAAATTTTATGGTTTATTATATCTAAATTATTTATGAATACTCTTGAGAAGTCATTTTCCTTAATTTGCGTACCAAACACCGAAAAATGAATAAGATTTCTACTTGTTTTCCAAGAAAATATTTTCTTGGAAAACATTTTCCGTTATATCAAACACACCCTTCATGTTAAGCTTTAAGGTTTAATAATGATTATAGTGAACTGTTTTCAGCCTTTAACCATCCTAAAAGATTTAGTGGGCGTTTGGACATAAGAATCGTAAAATTTCGAAAAAAAAAAGTGAAAAATTTCCTTCAAGTGAAAATGATATTTAAAAATTAGAGTTATGTTTGGACATGAATACCATTTGGGTTGTTTTTGAATTTTTGTGAGTGACCTCAAGTGAAAAACTCTGAAATTCATCTTCAAGCGAAAATTGAAAATTTTATGGCTAAACATTGATTTAACAAAAAGTGAATTTTTTTTTTTGAGGAAAAGTGAAAATTTTGTATGGCCAAAGGGGCTCAAAGCTTCAATTTATTGCTGGATTATTTAATTTAGTACCTAGATTGAGTATTATTTACCAATACTAAAAGTGTAGAACAGAAAGAATTAAAAGAGAGAAAAGATAAAATTCGACCACAGTGGGAGTCGAACCCACGACCTTCTGATCCGAAGTCAGACGCGCTAATCCACTGCGCTATGCGGTCTTTTGATCATCGTTCGCCTCTATTTTAATAACGTGGCATAATTATAAGTAATTGAGAAATATTAATCTGCATCGGCCTCTAAATCTTAATCATTTTAAAAACAAATTAATGACAAGTATATTTTCCAAAGAGGATACAACCGAAAGAGTAATTGAACAAGTAAATTAAAAGAAAAGGCATTGTCAAAAAGGGGCAGAACCAGAATTTCAGTCTTTATGTGTTTTGGATATTAGGTCATCTCCAATGATACTGCATTTTTCCATAGTGCAGTCATTTTTTGGAAATATTTGGCTCCAATGTTGTTGCCCCCAAAATGGAGGACGAATAGTGTCCCTCCAAAGTTAATCTCCTCCATTAGTATTATTTATTATTTTATTATTATTATTATTTAACTTTTTTAATTTATCTATTTATATATACCTAATTATATTTATGTAATATCTTTATAATATTAATTTTACATCTTAACTTTGGCATATAATTTTTAGAAATTAATTTTCGTGTATTTATTATTTTTATGTAAAATTGTAAGTTAATTTTATTATAAGTTATAATCGTACAAAAATATATAATCTTCTTAAAAAATAAATGGTGCAAATATAAAATATTAGATGTTGCTAAAATTGAAAAGTAAAAATTGAAAATACATTAAATAAAAATACATTAAAAATGGAAATATTTTAAAAATGAAAATACATTAAATTAAAATACATAAAAATTGAAACTACGGTAAATAGCATAATAACTTAGTAGGGACCTATGTCGTTTTCAGATACACCAAAATCATTATAGTATTGAGTGAATGGGGCCGAGGATTGTTGTGGTTGTGACTGTGAGAACTGTTGACTTATTTTATATATTATTCATTGTTGTTCTTGTCGCAAAAATTCACGATGAGTCGGATCGACAATAGAATCAACATCGATCGTTAAACTTTTATTTTCTTCTTTCAATTCTTTTAGTCTTAGTTTTTCTTTTTTGAACAGTCAAAACTTCTTTTTTTGTCTCAGTTGCATTATTCATCGTCTCAACAATCTGATTATCTTAATGCACCAATTCAAGATGATTGGGAATGTCCACCTCCAACGGTAAAAATAGTAGTAGATGAAAATCACCGATTTGAATAATTTTTAGCTCGACACAAAAGAATTAAGGACAAATATGCTCATTTGCACTTCGTATTGCATTAATAGATCATTTATGGGAGCATACTAGAGGTGTAAGTTGAATATTTATGTAGCATTTAATCTGAATTTTAGCATAATGTAATATGTATTTAATCAATTTGTATCTCAATGATTTCACTTTTATTTGAATTATCCGTTAATATATACTCCCGCCCTTCCAATTTATGTGAACATGTTTGACTGAGCACGGAGTTTAAGAAAAAATGAAGACTTTTTGAATTTGTGGTCCCAAACAAGTCAAAAAGGGGTCCAGATCATTTGTGTGGTTATAAAAGCTTTTCATTAAGGGTAGAATTGTAAGTTTATACTAAATTGATAGCAAATTTAGAAAGGGGTCATTCTTTTTAGAACGGACCAAAAAGGAAATAGGTTCACATAAACTGGAACAGAGGGAGTATAATTTATAATATTTTCTTACAAATTATATTATTTAAAACTTTATGGTATAAAATAATTTTATATTAAATGGTTATATAAGAAAGCAATATAAATTATATGTGATGAATATGTAAAAAAAAAAAGATAGAATTTCTTTTTAATAGAAATGAGAAAATAAAATTTAAATAAAAGATAATAATATAATATTGAAGAGAGAGAAGAATATAAAATGGAATATTCTTTTTTGGAGTAATGGTTGGAGTAACTTTACTTCATTTTGAAGTTTACTCCATTTTGGAGGAGAAAATGGAGGTAAGGATTGGAGATGACCTTAGAACAACGACTTCAAATACTAATGACTGAGTTCTAAATTTAATATTTTTTCTTATGTAATGAATTTTTTTAACATAAAATACACTGTTTGAACAAAACTTATTAAGTTCAACAAATTCATAGTCTGATTTCTGCCTCTGCCCCGGTTGCCAAACTATATAAAGATGATCATTATTGTTTAAAATTTTGACGTTAATTTTTTGTGATAAATATGCTTGTAAGATTTACTAGCCTCATAGTAGTAATATTATCACAAACATGCATGTTAAGATATCTATTGTACCATACAATATTTTTTTTAATATAAGTACATAATTTATGTTTTTAATCAAACAATAAAAAATAAAAAACAAAAGAAGTTTCAATATTTGTAAAAGATTATTGATGAGGGGTGTGTTTGGTACGAAGAAAAAATATTTTCCTTGAAAAACGTATTCCTGAAAAATGAATGGTGTTATCACTTATTTTTTTATATTTGGTTGGTGAGTGAAAATCTTTTTAGGAAAAATATTTTCTATTGTTTGGTCGGTGAGTAGAAAATCTTTTTTAGGAAAATAATTTTCTATGTTACTCTCCTTACCCCCTCAAAATTACTCAATATTTCCACAACTTTATTTCCTTTAAGAATTCAATTCTTCTTCTTAAAAATTCATATAAACTCAAAAGAACTAACATACTTATTTACTTTTTCACACAAGAACGTTAAGATTTGAGCTCTATAACTGGAAAAAAAAAATACTCTTTTTCTTGTTGAAACAAAATAAAAATACTCTTTCTACAACATGAAAAGAAAGTACTCATTTTTCTTGAAATGAAAGAGAATACTTTTTCTACATCATGAAAAGAAAATACTCATTTTGTTGAAATGAAAAAAAATACTTTTTTCTAAATCATGAAAAAGAAAATTCTCACTTTGTTGAAATGAAAGAAATATTTTTTCTACATCATAAAAGAAATTATTTTTTTGTTGAAGTTAAAGAAATACTTTTTACTATATCATCTTGTTGAAATGAAAGAAAATAGTTTTTCTACATCATAAAAAGAAAGTACTCTTTTTGTTGAAATGAAAGAAAATACTTTTTTTACACATCACGAAAAGAAAATATTCGTTTGATAAAAAAAATACTATATACACAACATGAAAAGAAAGTACTTTTAATAATATTTCTATTAAGGTGGGTGGCGGGATCGAGGGTAGGGTGGTGGGGCGTGTGGAAGTGGTGGGGGTAGGGGTAGAGTAGGGGGTGGGTGAGGGTGGGGGTGTAGGGGTGGTTTTTTTTCTTTTCTTAAAGACAAGGTATTATTATTATGCAGGAGTTTAAAGAGAGTTATTACATCACGTGACTGATCTTAACGAAACTGTCCCTAATAAGTCTTTACAAAAAGTAAAAAAAGTAAAAAAGGTGGTTCACTCCAGAAGTGGTCTTCACACTCAGTGCTAGTAGGTGAATGACAGTTGCTCCCAAACTACGCCATGTGTGCGCCACTTGGTTTTCTTCACGGTAGACATGCCTAATATCCGACTGACCTAGTGCGCCGAGCAGGAACCTGCAATCATAAAGAAAATTAGCATTAGCTTTGTTGTGAAGTTTGTCCTGTAATAGGTAGAGTAATACTTGGCAATTTATTTCCACTATAATCGGTGTTCGATTTTTCGTAAAAACAAGTTCCAACCCCTTTTGTAGGGCAACAATTTCTCCTTGGGTTAGTGATGAGACCATTATGTGACTGGATAATCCATCAATCCAGTTTCCTTCAAAATCTTTGATGATTCTACATACTCCTCCGATATTGGAGTTTATTTGGTGTGCACCATCTATATTAAGTTTATAGATGTTTGCGGTGGGAGTGTTCACTTTATTGGGATTCTAGTGTTGAAGCGATTTTTGAAATTATGTTTATTAGGTATAGGTATTCCATTGCATTTGTAATTGTTTTTAGGCTGTCGATTTGGATTGAGCAGTTGTTGAAGTAGTTGTGATTACAGTCGAACCATATATACTAACGAATAATTGGAGTTATAACTGCCATTGAGATTGTTATGTTATTTGGTAGAAGGATGCTCATAGTAGAGGTACAAGTACGTTTTATCCAATCTAGTTGGTTTGAGGATGGAGTTGTGATATTTAACTCTCCCCATATTGTGTTGTTCATAGCGCAATGAAAAAACAAGTGGTTTGTGTTTTCCTCTATCCCACAATATTTGCAGGTATTAAATTCAACTATTTTCCTTTGGCTCAGGATAGCTGCAGTGGGGAGTCATTGATGAACTAATAGCCATAGGAATGTTTTGAGCTTGTTGTGATATAGTGCTTTCCATATCTAGAAATGGTAAAAAGTTTCATGATTTTGGGTTGCATCTGTGAGTCTGGTGAAAAGATTATAGACAGATTTTGTTGTGAGGTTCTCATATTCCGTTTCTTTCCAGAAAAATGAATCATTTATGTTTTCAGAGAAAGGAATATATGTTTGTGTCACAAGGTCAGAGATCGTATTTGGAAGGTCGTATGAGAGAGCTTCTAGATTCCAATTTTTATTGATAATAAAGTAATTCAATTTTTATTGATATTTTCTTTACCTAAAGGCCCACTACTAATTCTCTTAGAGTGTGTTTGCCAATAATTCATCTGTCATCTCATATGCTTATCTGACATCCATTTCCAACATTCCAAGATATGTTTTTGGAGAAAAAGGAATAAGCTTTTGCAGTGCTTTTCCAGATGTAGGAGTCATTGGTTTTATAAATCATAGGATTCCTTCTTGAATTGTTAAGATATTTACCCTTTATCACTTTAGCCCATAAAGATTCAGGATTGGAGGTATTTCTATAGTAGGCTTGAGAGGAGTGTGATATTTTTTCCTTTTGCTTTGTACAACCCAAGGCCTACTTCTTGCTTAGACGATGTTACCTTATCCCAATTGGCATGGGAAGTGATGATTGTTATTTATGTTGTTTCGGGGGTGGTGGCGGTGTCGCTGGTTGTGGCGGTTAGTGTGGTGGTTGTAATGGCAATACATTTTTAGGGGTGGGGATGATGGGATTTGGTCGTTGTAAGAGATTGTGGTATGGGTGATTATAGGGATGATCGGGTGGAGTTTGCTTGGGGTTTTGTTTTGTGGGAGTGAGTTGAGAGATGGTGAGTGATGGGTTGGGTGATAGGATTTGGCAGTGGTAGAGGTAGCATAGGTAGTAGGGTAGGAGTAGGTTTCATAATGGGTAATGATTTCATGCATGGTAGGATTTTTAGGAGTAGTGTCCATGGTATTGTCTTTATTTTCAGTACTATATATTTTATTATTTTTCCCTAATTTGGTAATCTACTCACGTCTTTGAGAACCTATATGTGTCCCCTTGTTGTGCCTATTTTGGGTGTTGTTGTCAGTGATTTTGTGGGCGCGTAAAGGATTTTTTTGTGTGTATGTAGTACAGGTGGTGGGCAATTAGTTTTTGAAGTCGTAAATAGGAACGAATGATTTTTTTTGTTCTTGATGATGTATGGTGGGTGATGTCGGAGATGACGGGATAAGAGTGTCTGATTTGAATTTTTTTTTATTTTGGTAGTTTTTTTTCTAAATCTAGTTGACTTAGGATAGGTAATTGGTTGTGTCGGATATAACTAGTTGACACTTCAAAAATAGTGGAGGTAAATGACCTTTTTTCTTCCTTGGTCTCCAAGGTTGAGGTAAGTCTGGGGATGAAGGGTCTAATAGTTGAGAGAGTAAGGGTCATGTCGTTATTTCTTTTTGTGTTGTTTGTTTTTTCTTTACCTTTTTCTTTTTCTTTTAATTTCTCTTCTTTTTTCTTGACAGGATTCTCTTTGATTTTTTCCTTCCTGTTTTTCTTCTTTTTTTTTTCTTTTTTTCCTATTTCATTTTTTTCTTTTTCAGTAGTTTCTTTTTTTAATTTTTTTGAATTATGAGTTGTAGTGGTGTACCTTTTGTGTGCGTATAATACTGTCTTCCACTATTCGTTTGCTGTGTCTATTGTCGAGTTTTCCTCCATCTTTATAGATGTTGTATTCTTGTTCTGACATTGATATAGGTTGTGTCTCTGGCATCCACATATCGTACGCAATGGATCTGTGTCTTCGTAGTAGATATCCTGTAGATATTTCCCGATCATGACATTCTTTGGTAGAGATTTTTCTTGGGAAGCCAGGATACACAAGCGTGCATAATGTCCCCTTGTTGTGTTCGTAGTGCAACTGTCAATCTTTAAACATCCCCAATCAATGTGGTTTGCAACCGCATCTGCGGTCCCAACATTTCCCTTCTCAACCGTATTTGCGCTCATTTGGCCGCTTCTGCAGCTCCGCACCTGCAGCCAAGACCTTGCAGGTGCGGTTACACCAGATGACAGTAGGCTTCAGCTCTATCTCCCAACTCCAATCCAATCCGATAACCACCTAGAATCCACCCGAGGCCCCCGGGACCCCCGTCCAATCATACTAATCAATTCCAAAACACATTACGAACCTATTCGAGCCTTCAAATCACAACAAACGACACTCAAGCCATGAATCACACTCCAATCCGAGCTTTATGAACTTTTAAACTTCAAACTTCTTCATTCGATACCGAAACCTATCAAATCACGTCCGATTGACCTCAAATTTTGTACACAAGTCACATTCGACATTACAAACCTACTCCACCTTTCGGAATCAAAATCTGACCCCGATATCAAATCGTCCACTTCCAATCAAACTTCTCAAAAACCTTCAAATTTCTAACTTTAGCCAAATGACTCCAAAATGACCTACGGGCCTCCGGATTTACTTTCGATCGCGCTCCCAATACCAGAATCACCATATAGAGCTATTTCCAAAGCCGGAATCCCAAACGGACATCGATAACACTAAAATGCACATCAACCCAAACTTATGAAATTTCTTCCAAAAAGGATAAAACGTTCCCGGGTCATCCAAGACCCTATCACATCCACGTCCAAAATCATCATGCGAAGCTGTTGGAACCTTCAAATTCTGATTCCAAGGTTGTTTACTCAAAAATCCGATCTTAGCCAATTCTTTCAACTTAAAGCTTCCGAAATGAGAATTTCCTTTCCAAATCAACTTCGAGCTTCCCGAAATTCAATTCCGACCATGCGTACAAGTCATAATACTTGAAGTGAAGCTTCTCATGGCCTCAAACTGCCAAACGACATGCTAGAGATCAAAATGACCGGTCGGGTTGTTTCATTCTCTCCCACTTAAACATACGTTCATCCTAGAACCTGCTGAGAACTGCACTGCAGCTGTCTAAAATCACTGTTAAACACCTCGTGCACCTACTCGTGCTACCATAACACAGTTGAGCACTTTAGCTCGAGCAAATCTGAAGATTGTCACGACCCAAATCCCAGTCGTGATGGCGCCCAGCACACTACTAGGCAAGCCCGACCATTATTCAACACTTAACCCAATTTATCAAAAATAGCGAAAAAAATATCAATTAAGCAAGATTAAAGTACTGAGATTTTAACAAAATACACAATATAATCTCACTAGGACCCGGTGTCACGAATCTGAGCCTCTAAAATACAGAATATCATCCTAATACATAGTATATCCAAAGTCTGATAATGCGTAAATAAAGAGATAGTATAGGAAGGAGAAGATCAATGGCTGCGAACGCCGTGCAGCTACCTCGATACTCCCAGAGGCTGGATCTGCTGATCAACTTGATCTACTGAGCCTGAGACTGCCCTGGATCTGCACACAAGGTGCAGGGAGTAAAGTGAGTACTCTGACCCAGTGAGTAATAAAAATAACTACAGTCCGAAGATAAGAAAATCCAGTAAATACACAAAGTAAGCTAAAATCCAAATATACAGCAACATATGGAACTGAGCAGCTAAACACCAGTATAAATACAAATACATGAATGCAATGCAATGCATATGATGGTACATTCCAGTACCCACTGCGGCGTGCAGCCCGAGCCATCCATATTTATTTATCGTCGACGGTGCTCACTAGGGGTGTGTACAGACTCCGGAGGGGCTCCTACAGCCCAAGCGCAATATCTTGGTCAGTCATTGTTACCTGACCGGTCAGCCATTGTTACCTGACCAATTTATATCATACAGTGCCATTGTTACCACTGTTCAAGTATATCATCCAGTGTCATTGTTACCACTATTTCAAGTATATCACACAGTATCATTGTTACCACTATGTCAAGTATATCACACAGTGTCATTGTTACCACTATGTCAAGTCACTTTATAATCAGTCCAGAAAATAATATAATAAGCCCCTTGGGCATTTACAAAACAGAAGTTCTCAGCCCGAAATACATTTAAAAATATCATTTAAGTTTTCAACACTTAGAATTATGGCCGAGTTTGCAAAACAGCATTTAAAACCTTGGACTAAAATTAAATGATATGCAAATCATGCTAAGCAGTAATATCAATCCTCGAAGGATTTTACAAATTGGCACAAGGCCCCAAACATGGCATCAAGCCCAGTAATATCAATGAAGTATGTGTATCAATCACCAGTATAATATAAACATCACACGGGATGGACCAAGTCACAATTCCCAATAGTATCTGACCCCGCACTCACCATGGAGTGCGTGTCACGCCTCAATATAGCGTTATAATGTGAAAGTTCGGCGTTTCAATCCTCAGAATAGCATTTACGTCTATTACTCACCTCTAACCGGCCGTAAACTAGTTCGCAATGCCCTTTCCTCTTGAATCGACCTCTTCGCGCGTCGAATCTAGTCAAAACCACAATGAATACGTTACAATAGGCTAAGGGAATATAACCCAATCGAAAAGACTCGAAAAATGTCGAAAATCCCGAAATTAGCAAAACCCGAGCCCCGGGCCCACGTCTCGAAATTCAAAAAATTTTACATCAATACGACCCTTATCTCTCCACGAGTCTATACATACTAAATTCACAAAAATCGGAGTTCATTTGACCCCTCAAATCACCATTTAATTCTCTTAAGTTTCAAGCCCTAAACCACCATTTTTGTCCATAAATTACTTGAGTTTTCAGCTCTAATCCATGTATTTAACTTGAAAATAAGTAGAAACAACTCACCTTTGATGCTTGATAAAATCCCCCTTGAAATTCTCTCCAAAATAATCCAAGCCAAATGAAAGAAATGAAAGAAATAAGCCAAATCCGTGTTTAAAAGAATCTGCCCGTGCTTCGTTGAGTTGTACCTTGCACTTGGGCTATACAAGTTGTACATCCTATTAAAATTGTTCCTTGTCGGACACCTTCTGTTTAAACACCCATAACGTCTTGTATAAATATCCAAATGACAAACGGTTTGAAGATTTAGAAACTAGACTCAAAGATATTTAATTTGATAAGTTGTACACCATATAACTCTTTATATATCCCGAGATATGAGCTTCTAAATCGGCTCCATGAAATCAGAAAATTTCTGGAGAAACTGCTCCACCAGTCATCTTCAATCAATCATAACTTTCTCTACAAATGTCCAAATTAGGATTTCTTTAGCTTTCTGGAAACTAGATACGAAGGGATACAACTTCGTTTTGAATTATCTCAAAATTCTTTGTATATCAAAAGATATAGGTCTCTGAAGTACGCTCCACGACTGCACATTGCTGTCCAAAGACAGCTTAGCAGCAGAAATTGCAGCAGCTTTTATTTTCACTAAAAAGGCTCTAACTCCATCATACGAACTCGGAATTAGACGATTCTTATTCCTATGAGTCACAAATAATAATACGAACACAACCCTTCAATCAAAACTCAATTCGGAGCTCGTTTACCCAGTTCAATACCCATTTCGCTCGTTAAACAATTAACTCACATTTCACGTCAAAAACCCAATCGCGACTTGATGAAATTAAACCAAATTTCCAGATCAATCCTATAATTCATGATTTAAATTCTGGAAGTCTCGAAATCAAATTTGGATTTCTAGAACTAAAAATGGACCCTTGGATCATTACATGCTTATGCTCAAAACGACAAAAATCTTCCAAAAACTCTTCCAAAACTTATCCGAGCCTCATGGGACCCCGACCAAAAATACCAACATAATTCATAACATCATTAAAACCTGCTCAAATCATCAAAACACCTCAAACAACATCAAATTACCCAAAACTCATCGAATTCAAGCCTAAGTTTCCAAAAACTTCCGAAAATACACTTTCGATCAAAAACCCAACCAAACGATGTCCGAATGACCTGAAATTTTGCACACACATCACAAATGACATAACAAAGCTACAGAAATTCTCGGAATTCCATTCTGACTCCCGGATCAAAATCTCACCTATCAACCAGAATTCACCAAAATACTAACTTCGCCAATTCAAGCCTAATTCTACACCGGACCTCCAAAATTACTTCTGATCACACTCCTAAGTCACAAATCATTCCTCAAAGCTAACCGAATCATCGGAATTCAAATACGATCCCTCTAACACATAAGTCAACGTTCGGTTGACTTTTCCAACTTAAACCTCCTTAAAAGAGACTAAGTGTCTCAAACCTTACCAAAATCATTCCGGAACGACTTCAAATTTTGCACATAAGTCACATTCGACATTACGGACTTGCCCCATCTTTCGGAACCGCATTCCTACCCCGATATCAAAATTTCCACTTCCGGTCGAATTTTCTCAAAAACCTTCAAATTTCTATATTTAGTCAAATGACTTCAAAATGACCTCCGGACATCCGAATTCACTTCCGATCGCGCTCCCAACTCCAGAATCACCATACGTATCTATTCCCAGACTCGAAATCCCAAACGGACATCTATAACACTGAAATGCCTTCCAACCCAAATTTATGAAATTCTTCTAAAGTACTAACTTTCACAATATACGCCGAAATGCTCACGGGTTACCCAAAACCAAATCCGGACATACGCCCAAGTCCGAAATTATCATACGAACATGCTGGAACTTTCAGATCCCAATTCCGAGGTTGTTTACTCAAAATTCTAATCCTAGTTCATTTCTTCAATTTTAAGCTTTCAAAATGAGAATTTCCATTTAGATTTGACTCCAAACTTCCTGAATTTTAATTCTGACCATACACACAAGTCAATATACCTGAGATGAAGCCACTCTTGGCCTCAAACTGCTGAATGACGCGCCGGAGCTCAAAACGACCGGTCGGGTCGTTATAAAGATATTCTCTTTTATTCAAACAAATAAGCTTAGAACCCAGTTCCAACACCCGAAATTCTTTGCCAGGCCTGCTTCCAACCTACGAATACCATATCAATCACTACACGATGTACCAGAACATGATTGCATACCTTTGCTGAGTTCTCACCATGCACCACCTCATTTACGGACCATAATAACATTCTCTGATCATAATACCCGACATTTCCCGAATCTGATGCTCACAATGCACCTCATGACATAAATTAATCTGGTCCCAACTTCTGCAATACCGCCACGACAGAAGAGGTGTGTAGAAATTCATAACCAACTACCGAGTCCACAAATCATTGAGTCTATACTCCTGTCAAGAATCATTACCTCATTTTGAACCAAATATGGTATTTGCTCTTTAATATACTTCATATAATCTGATCGCACTGATCCTAGATCCAACAATATCGTCTCACCCAGTACAAGCTGTTCAGATAATAAGCCACCCCAGACATGACCAAAAGTCTCATATGATGCCAAAATGTGCCGATAGGCCACAAATTTGAACGTGATACATAAAGAAACGAACTCTGGAAAGGACTACTCAACTCACGCAACTAATATGAACTTTCCTCAGAAAATGGAAAACAGAACACACAAAAATTAGGATATAGAAAACTATACTCAACATCATACTGTTGCGGCATGTAACCCGATCCAAACAACATACCCGTGGCGGCGTGCCACCCGATCCACACATAGAATTCGCATAAGGAGATACACACCGAGTTAAATTGCTCATTACTACTAAATATCGAATATCGATTGCAAGCACGATAAGTGTATAATACCATCCCCGGGGGAGACAGATAGCACCATAAGCTACAAAACTCAAGCACAACTGAGGTGTGATATATAATTTGAATCACAAGAGCTATCCTGCTCACATAACACCATCGCTACGCGGAACCTCAACACATAAGAAATTTATCAAGTCATTTCACAACTCACACGGCCCAATATAGCATTACATGAAATAGCTGACGACAAAATAGCATCCAACGTCCGAATACTCCTTCATAAGGAGTGCTATGCCGAAATGAACCCATCTGGCCTGATATAGAGTCCATATTCATGTTTAAATCCACCCATCGACCTCGAGCCGATTCTGACCGCACCGTACTAGGCTAATAACCTTTTAAGGGTTTATAACAACCCCTTTTCCCCATGATTCACAAGAACAACCCTCATATCCGGAGCAAACCTCCACAGTCCATAACCCAATAAACTGAGTGCCCTCCAAGCATAAATTCTCAAATTAGTGGTACTACCACAATCTTCATACTTTGTTTAAATCTTCAATCAATCAAGTGACTACACGTCACACTTATACAATCTTCCCGTGAGGTACGCTCCCACGACCTTCTGCACTAGATAACGAGTCTGCACATACATACCATCGGTCACACTAATGTTGTAAAGCATATCAATAATCTGTAACCAAGATGCAAAGCCTTCTACAGAAACACCGATCTTAGGTGACACTGAAGACAATACCAGCTTACTCTAAACATACCAAATCCTTTTCCCGCTCATTCAAGCTCGTGACATCCTTGTCAACACCGAACATCAACCTTGATCCTCACTTCCAAATTTCATACCGCTCACTGCACCTAACATGCCAATATGCGATAACACCAGAACTTCATCATAACTCCTGAACCACTAATAGGGTAAACACTTTATCACTTAGAAACTTTTTACTGAACTTATTCCAAGAGGACCATAGCTACACGAGAGTAACTTCTCATAACCGTAGAACATTCAAATCCTCAAGTAGTAGTCTGAACCACCATAACTCTTCCGGGATCCGCCTATACATAACATGTCATAATACTTGAATACTTCCAAATAAAATCAATTACGACGGCCGTCAAGCCTCTCACATACCGCCACAAATCACATGCATAACTTAATCACGTTGAAGGTACTGATTACTGCCACTAATATGCCAATTCAACCATGGCTAACCAATCTGACTTCTTCTAACTTATCCTTATCTTGCCTTAGAGATAATAATAGCTCTGGCCAACACATAGCAACTCAATCCGCACTCATCCTGAGCGGCCTTATATCACAAGACCATGTTGTCTCTAATCTCACGAACCATCTCACGCCCTCCTTGCGCGCGCATTCGCATTCTCAACTGGTACACCAATTTTGAAAATCCCTCTACGAATCCGAAGTCATTTTCTCCCATCCCTCCAAATGTTACACTACAAGTCGAAAAATCATAGAACATCCCAAGCCTCTTATCATAATCCGCCATAAAAGCTTGATTTTTAACCATACCGCGGGCTTGAAATCTTTAGGCACCACATTTTAACCTTTGAATTCACTAAGACCGTTGTTGAGAGTCACCCACTCTGGCTTGGTCCTGAATATAATCAACTCCAAGGCTTCGCTGGCACATGAACACCCATTTCAAAGAAGCACTCGACTGAATCACTTCCCTTGTAAATCACCTCTGTACGAAGCATAAATCCTGAATCTTCCCAAAGGCTGAACATGAGTCAATAAGGCCAACTATAGAACACATTTATCAATTCTTTTGCTCAAATTACCACTTATGTTCTTTTCTCTTAGCTGTAATAACTCACCAATACCCTGATAACCCGAACCTCACAAGTAGATAACCATGCAACCTAATCGTAGGCGGTGGGACTCTCCCACTTAACTTGGAGCCACCCATTACATAACTCTAGAACCCACCAGGATTATTTCTTCACCGTCAACCTGATCTTGCACAACCAACTCGCCAAACTCCTTGAAATCCTTCTGTTTGCATTTTATGAACGCTCTGAATATCTAGTAACGTTTACATATTTGACCTCTTATCGGATAGCCAGTAGAATTCTTCGTAGAATCTTCGCCAACCACGCGACCGCTGACCTGCTCACAGGAGATAACCCACCTATGAAAATTACACGCTGATATCTTCCAATGTCACTACACGTGGTACAATCTCTACGACACCAATAACCCATCCTGAGCCCATGCTCATCCACCAACCGTACTAGTCCGTTCACTCTTTAGGGACATCAACTAAATGTGTGACAATACCCCATAATCCAAAGTCATGTTGTATCCTTCTTCATATCAAGCAACTTCTTTCTGTTGCATCCAATCTCCCGTTGTATGATAGCCAATATTTCAAATTAAGCCCGTGGACCCAATCACTATCCATTAAAATTCTTAAATCACTCTAAACTTTCCTTAAGGTGTGTAGTTATCCTGCCACTGAACTCATATGCTACTCTGTCACTCTCCCACTTTGGTCAAACTCACTCCTTTAAGCAACTACTCGACTTTCGCTTCTTATACCTGGCCTTCTAGAAATTTAACCACCGTCTGATACTTCGCACATGTCCTTCCTCATCCTTTGCTGCCCAGTTGTTGCCTTAGATCAATATCTATCTCTGTAGCACTTGAACCGATAGATCGCTACTAACTTCAACCCTTTCTGAAGATCCTCCTTCTCGAGCCATCAGCATTAGAAATACCCATTCAATCTTGAACCACCAACACCCCGTGATCTCTGACAGCCACTTCTCCAATACTATCTCACAATATCCTGCCCCAAAGACGAATTGTAGAAGATCATAACACCGGCGAATTTAACATATTCAATCGAGGACGATGACACCATGTCGCAGATAAAAATTCCACCACACTTGAAAACACCAAGTCTCATTACTCTATCAACCCAAACCTGATCATTTATAGTTTGATTGTCTTTCCTCCGCTGGGAATAAAATACTGAATCATGCACTGAGTAGACCTCCTTTCAAGTCATTCACTTCCCCGACACATGGGCAAGTATCCTACCATCACATCAATACTATGTGATAACTGTTCATGAGCATCATAGCAACCTGTGCATAGCTCAAAGCTCTCAGAAGTACATCTACTGAGCTGCAACGACAGAATATCCTTCCGTAAGGCGACGACAATAGCCCAAACAACCACGTAGGGCGAAACATCCCGCACAACATATGGAGTAGCATTACAATTATTCACTTCTCGATTTATAACCAGCACTTCGCGTCGCATAAGATTGAATGGAAAGGAAATGAAGGCGTAAACTTCAAACGGATCAAATCGCATGATGAGGAAATCAAGAAGGGAAGTGCTCCTAATAGCCCTGTAGGCTCTCGAAGATAAGTACATGCGTCTCCGTTCCGATCCGCAAGACTCTATTAGACTCGCTCACGACTTGTGAGACCTAAAGGAACCTAGTGCTCTGATACCATGTTGTCACGACCCAAAATCCATTAAGGGTCGTGATGGCACCAGACACCACTGTCAGGGAAGCCAACACCAAGAAGTTAATTAAGTTCTTATTTTAGTATTTTTGAAATCATTTCTTTTTCCTTACATATCCACAATAAATAAAGAAATTCACTGAATAAATAACGTTGTCTTTAACAAATTTAAATATTGAATAATCCCATAGTCATTCCAGAACCCGGTGTCACAAGTGCATGAGCAATTCTAGGAAATAAAGTACAATACAATAACTGTCCGGAATACAATTGGACAGAAAAGTATTACAATAACTGAAAGAGACTCTGCTGGCTGCGGATCGTCTCGAGAGATGCAGCTCACCTAAGTCTCCGTGTCAACCATGTCGCTACGCCCAAATAGGCCACTAGATGTATATGTGCATGTGCCACAAAAATCCACAACAAGTGTAGTATGAGTTCAAAAACAACGTGTACCCTATAAGTATCCCGTCTAACCTTGAAGAACTAGTGACGAGAGGTCAACTTTGACACTTACTAGTGGTCCACTAATAATATACCAATAATATGAAAAATCATGGATTTTATAAGGTGACTGCAAACTCAATAAGCATGAAGCAGGTAAACAATTCTTTGGTTAATAGAAATTTCCAAGTTCATATTTCATCGTTTATTAATTTATCTCAGGCCAGGGAGGCAATACCAAATTTTGTAAATCTCAAGGCAAGCAATACAAGCATACGCAAATCATGCCGAGGTCGTACGGCCCAATCCAAAAATATTTAAACTGTACACTACCAGAGGGTCGAATGGCGCGAACCATAGATGCATATATTACCCCGCCCACGAATCATACGTGCGACACGGTCAAATATAAATAAAAGAGTTACCCCGCTCGTGAATCATACATGCGACGCAGGTACTCATAGATACACACATTCAAACAGTCAATCAAGATTTCATCAGGAAAAAAATTACTCAAGGAAATGACAATTTCTCTTTTAATGGTCAAGAAAATGATGTTTAACTTTTTAGAAATTCATTTACCAAGTTCGATATGATTTAAGCATTTTAAATTGACAATAAAGTTACAAGTATTTCAAGTAAAACATGATTTTGGGTCCTAGACCATCCAGACTTAAGAATAATAGTAGCTACGCACGGACTCTTGTCACCTCGTGTGTACGTAGCCTCCACAAATAGATGCGCATATCCAATTAATTCACCTATGAGGATAATTCCCTCTTACAAGGTTAGAAAAGAGACTTATCTCGCTCTGAAGTTCCAAAACCGACTCCTAAAGCACTTCTGACGACTCAAACTCATGCCCAACGCTCCAAAACTAGTCAATAATTATGCAAACCCATAGATATATACTCAAACACTCACCACAATTCAATTTATATCAATTCTCAACTCCGCTCGAAAAGTTGACAAAATCACCCTCAGGTCAACGTGGCCGAATTCTAAAAAATTTCGAAGATAAAGTCTACCCATAACCTCATGAACTCAAATATATAATTTACTCTCAATTTCATGTCCAAAATCGTGGTCAAAATTCAAGAATACCAAATTCCTAGGTTTTCCTCAAAATCCCAAATTTCTACTAATTCTCATACTTTAATCCGTATCTAAATCATGTATTTAACTTGAAATGAGTGGGAACAACTTACCTTGACATTGATGACGAATAATGAGCTCCAAACTCGCTCCAAGACCGGCTCTCATGGAGAAAATAAGGTGAAAATGAGCCAGCCCTCGTTTTTAAAAGAACACATTGCCTCCAGCCTTTTTGCACCTGCAGTCAGTTGACTGCTTCTGCAGCTCCGCAGGTGCGGCCCCACTACCGCTTCTGCGGTCTTTCACCAGGACCCTCACTCCGCTTCTGCGATGCAGGTGCGGTCCCATTTCTGCGGCAAGATGACCGCATCTGCGGTCCCACCATTTCCCTTCTCAACTATATCAGTGCTCCTTTGGCCACTTCTGCGGCTCCGCACATGCGGCCAAGACCTCGCAGGTTCGGTTACACCAGATGACAACAGGCTTCAGCTCTATCTCCCAACTCCAATCTGATCCGATAACCACCAGAATCAACTTGAGGCCCCCGGGACCCCATCCAATCACACCAATCAATTCCAAAACATATTACGAACCTAGTCGAGCCTTCAAATCACATCAAACGATGCCAAACCATGAATCGCACTCCAATTCGAGCTTTATGAACTTTTGAACTTCAAACTTCTTCATTCGATGCCGAAACCTACCAAATCATGTCCGATAGACCTCAAATTTTGCACACAAGTCACATTCGACATTACAAACCTACTCCAACTTCCGAAATCAGAATCCAACCCCGATATCAAATAGTCCACTTCCGATCAAACTTCTTAAAAACCTTCAAATTTCTAACTTTAGTCAAATGACTCCAAAATGACCTGCGGACCTCCTGATTTACTTCCAATCGCACTCCCAATACCAGAATCACCATACGGAGCTATTCCTAGACTCAGAATCCCAAACGAACATCGATAACACTGAAATGCACTTCAACCCAAACTTATGAAATTTCTTCCAAAAAGGCTAACTTCCACAATAGGTACCGAAAAACGCTCCTAGGTCATCCAAGAACCGATCTGGACATACGCCCAAGTCCAAAATCATCATACGAACCTGTTGGAACCTTCAAATCCCGATTCCGAGGTCCTTTACTCAAAAATCCGATCTTAGCCAATTCTTTCAACTTAAAGCTTCCGAAATGAGAACTTCCTTTCCAAATCAACTCCGATCTTCCCGAAATTCAATTCCGACCATGCGTACAAGTCATAATACCTGAAGTGAAGCTGCACATGGCCTCAAACTGCCGAACGACGCGCTAGAGCTCAAAACAGCCGATCGGGTCGTTACAAAAAGACTACCAAATTGCGCGTTTTCTCTTATCAAATAGCACGAGATTCCCTATTTTTGTCAAGTTTAAGCCTGAAACAAATTTCCTAGTGGTATTAGCGGACCAAACAAGAGTGCCATCAAAGTCTGCCAAGACCAAATTTCCATCTCGGCCTAGTTGCAAGGCCGCATTGGCTTTCACTGGATGGTTCCTTTTAGCTAACCAAACAAAGTGGGGGAAATTTATCATATCGTTCTGCATGTCGGATCTGTTGTGGAACAAGAGATGCCAAGAAAGCATTTTGTGGCATGGTAATTATAGTAGAAGCCACAGAGGAATCGTGGCCCGCAATTGCCTCGCAGAAGTATGAGTGTCAAACCATAGAAGTCTTCTGTGGTGGAATTTATCAAAAGAGAAGGCCTGTGTTGATCCATAAAGAGGAAAGTCCAACGGTAGAATTTACACGAGTGGAATTTGTATTCCATGAATGTTGGGATATAACAAACTGAGAGAAACATAAGAGGAGATAATTGAAGAGGAGGACAGGAGATCATTGTGTCTTTCCCTTAGCTTCAAAAAGGCCTCAAAGGCCCAGGGGCGCAGTTCGAGGTCTCGACCTCGAGGGTTCTTCACACCTAACCTTGATGCAGCACGAGTCGATGGTTATCATGGATAAGCGGAAAGTTCCCTAGGCATGTGGACCAAGCTAACAACACCTACAAGAATAGTACCAGTCTATACCAAACCTCTAGGTAGTTGTACTAGCTACTTCACTTTGTAATAAATACACACGTACGATGTTGGGATTCCCTCCTCCTATATAAGGGGGACCTTTACTGTTTTTTGCACATACAATATCTGATACACAATATTGAATATACAAGAATATTCTCTCTGCTCTCTAACTTAACATATTCTCTTGATTTCACTACTTACACTTATTGCTTACATCTATTGTGTTCTATTTATTGTTCTTCATTTATTGCTCATTATTGATCATAAAGAGCCGCCATCAAATCTATCATAACTGTTAATCCTCCATCAACTGTCCTTAGCCGGGCATCCGACTCGACCTCGAAGCCCCATATACGCAAGCTCGAGACCCCGGTTTCCAGCCATTCGGTTAGATTATTACACTGCTTTCAAGCTATTATCTTATTTTCTAATCTTTCATTTAGCATCTACTGCATAAACAACTAGCATAAAAATAGATCACATATTTTTAGAATCACAAAATCAAATCTAATTGTTATTACCATTTTAAAGGTAAACAAATATGGAGTCTCTATACTGCAATCATCACTTCCTAAACGAAACCAATTATTGCAATAATATGCAGTTTCTCTAGTTGCTATTCCC
Organism: Nicotiana tabacum; assembly: GCF_000715075.1. Classification (NCBI taxonomy): domain Eukaryota; kingdom Viridiplantae; phylum Streptophyta; class Magnoliopsida; order Solanales; family Solanaceae; genus Nicotiana; species Nicotiana tabacum. The sequence goes on along the minus strand of NC_134089.1, from coordinate 20,184,377 downwards.
TCTGTCACGCTCCACTTTGTAAAGAAAAATTAAGTAAATGATAAGATTGAATAACCGAATACTTGCAAATTTAATCCCATATCGTCATATTTGAACCAAAATACTTGAAAAGAAATTTTAAAATATATTTTTAAAATAAAGACAAGTGAACCCATATGCTCATGAAATAGAAATGAGTTTGGAACTAGAATAGGACACAAACACTTCCAGATAATTTTAGAAGAGGTTCCAATACTTATAAAACAATTTCGATGCTAAGACAAACTCGAACGGCCTAAAACAATGCATAAAATAAGTGCCAAATTTCTGCAAATCTGCAAATTAATTTACCAATAACACGTCAAAAAAAAATTTTGGTAAGCTTGAGCAGTGAATTATAAGAGACTAAGTCTACTTTAAAACGCATATCACTGCTCATAAGTAATAAGGGTTAGCGAAAAAAATATAATTGAGAAATTTTCATAAAGCACTATCTTTTAGTAGTAATTAACCATTTATAGGTATTATTTGCTATATTACGGATTACAGATACTTTTTCTGTGGTTATAAGATGTATTTGATGTATTTAAGCTATTGTATTCATGAATACAGTAGCAAAAATAGGAGTGAATCAGGGAAGTCCAGCTAATCAGTTATTGTATTCGAGTGTATTGGACTGTATTCATGGAGTGAAACGTGGGATTACGGCTGGACGTATTATTGTATTCGACTGTATTCATGATGTGAAATAAGGGATTACACTGTTTTTAAAACGGAAAGTGAATCAATTAACATAATAGACTCATAATATAACCCAACAAACTCAATTATAACACACAAATTTTGTATTTTCAATTATAAAAAAGATTCTCAACCGAAAAATACACCAAAAACATAGCAATTTTTAGAGAAATTATATAATACATCTGAATACATAAATTATATTAATTAAAAAAAATATATGAATACATTCATGGCATATGGCGAGACAGTGAATACAATGAAATACATAGAATACAACGGGATACATTGAAATACAATGAAAAAAAAGACAGTGAATACAATGAAATACATGAAATACAACGAAATATATTGAATTACAATGAAATAAAAGACAATGAATGCAATGAAATATATGAAAATGCATTGAAATACATTAACAGAAAATCAAGTTGCTCAGCCCCAAACTCTGTCGTCTTTGTTCAAGAACAAACCCTAATTTCCGGCGAATCCGCCGTTCACCGGAAGCCGGTAGTGAAAACGCGCCGCCTTGGTCTGGCAATGGTGCCTTCAATGGCAAAAAACAACGTCAAAGCCTTCAATGCCATATCTCAGAAGATGTAGAAATCACAGAAAATTTTATCCTTAAATGACGAATTGATTGATAAAGACGAATTAAGGATATCACAGAAACTTATATCTTTCAAAGCCTTCAAGCCTTCAATGACGAATTGAGGAAGGAAGAGGAACAGTGAATTCAATGGGTGGTTTTGCCCCTCTCTGTCATTCTCCGTCGTCGATGATCACTCAAATAAAATTTTTTTCGAGACAATGGAGATGAATCAGTAGAGAATTGTGGTTGTATTCATGGAAAAAGACTGACGTTGAGAGAGAGAGAGAGAGGGTGGAGAAAAATCTGAAAGAATGAGAGAGAAAAATAATGCAAAGCGTATTTTATGGCTTAAGGGTAGGAGATGACCATAAATAGATATTTGGCTATAAAAATCAAAAGGTATCTATGGAATATAATTTTTTTAAAAGGTATTTATTTAAAATAAATAAGGTAACAACCTTTCCTATATGAGGTGAAAATTCTAATATAATTTGATATTACTTATATGCAATAGGTAGCTGTTAGAAACTTGGCTCGGGCCAAATATCATACTGCAAAGCCAAATTGAAGGCTCATTACCACATAATGATCAAAGCTCAACACTAACACATTACTTAACACACCAAATGATTAAAATCAATGATCTATCCTTTGACTTACCAATAAATATAGAAAACAAGTTACGTAACATTTATGTTCAACCCCTCCATAATCCATAAATTTATGATAAAATTATCTGGGGGCTAACTCCTAATGGAAAGTTTATTGTTAAATCCCTATATCATAGTTTACAATCAAACCAAGAAGCTGTCAACTTTAAATGGATATGGGCTTTAATATTACCACCAAAAATTAAATAGTTCTTATGGTTAATTGGACACAATCGCCTACCAACAACTGCCTATCTATATAGACTCAACATTACTACATCACCAATATGTTTTATTTGCCAACAACACAACAAAACTATTGCTCATATATTATTTAACTGCAAACACGCCACATCCATATGGTATACTCTAGGAATCACGAATGATTTCCATACAGTTGACAATAATGACGACTCTCCAATCCATATCATTCTCACACTCATAAATTCTACTGCACGGGTACCAACACACACCCCAACCCAAATACTCATCTCTTTCACTCTCTGGCATATCTGGAACTGCCGCAACAGGAAAATTTTCCAATATATTAACGTATAATACTCGTTTCAACAATTTTATCTCCTGCCAATGAATATCACTATCTCATCCAACAACAAAATCCACGTACTCAAATAAGGAATCTCTACATCAAATGGGAACCACCTCCTGCCGGCACATTTAAACTAAATACAGACGGCTCCTCAAATGCAACATCTCCTGGATATGGGGTCGGAGGAGTATTCAGAAATTCCACAGGCAATTGGATCCTAGGATTCACTGGAAGCAGACCCACATGAGACCCTACTACAATGGAATGTTGCGCCTTACTCCAAGGCTTACACATTGCATGGCAACATAAACTATTACCACTGAAAATCAATGTCGACTCTACTGAGGTAATTTTTATGCTAAAAACAGTAACATACACCACTCATTACTACTGTCTGAATGCAGATACTTGCTACGGCAGCTGGGTAGCCCGCACATCATGCATACATACAAGGAGCAGAATAGCTTAGCTGATAGCTTAGCAAAGCATGGAGCAACTATAGATGTAGGGGCAACTACACATCTACTACTTGCGGCAACTTTTTTGGAACAAGAATTGAGTGCGGACCAACAAGGCACTGACTACCTAAGGAAAACCTCTACTTCGGCGTAGAATGTTCCTGTTACTTTTTGTTTAGATGATCTATCTAATGAATGTATTAATGTAGAACATGATAGACCTCAGCAATACAACTTTCCTACATGCTCTTTTTGTAATCCAGGGAACAATCCTGTCAACACTCCTTGTAATGTAACATGTTTTTAATATAAAGTCATTTTGTCGGTTGACCAAAAAAAGGAATTTTCAAATAAACACTTATCACATAATATCACCACCCTAGCAGTACTACTTCATTACGACGAAGTTATTGAGAAAATGACACTACATAGCCGCTGTAAAAATAATAGCCAAAAAAATGTATAAATTTATATTTTTTTGCATATATATACATTTTGTATGTTATATATAAAAATTATACAAATTTTATAAACTTTTTCGGCTACCAAATATAAATAGTTTCTGACGCGGGCTAAAAATAATAATACCCCAAAGTTATTGCATGCTAATACTATGACAGAGTCCAAAAATAAAACTAATGAGTCCTTAGGCTTCGGCAGAAACATGCATCTAAACTGATTTTGCTACATTACATCGCTTCAATTGGTTAATCAGACCTATTATTCCCTAACCACGTTATTTCTATGATGCTCAAATCAGGCCTACATTATTTAAATACTCTAAGTCACATATCAATCAAATGCTATCCTTTTATATTCTTAAGAAATAACTTATTCAGATGTAGATTCAAAGGGTTAGGCAAATTTAATTATTAAATCAAATACTTTTGCTTTTAGCACCGTAATATTTAGAACTTAAAGCATGGTCATCGACAATTAAACATGATACTCTTAGGACATTGGGATGCTTAACACATGAGGAATAAATTTATATCTAGGCAAACATGGAGTGCAGGCAACCAGATTTACATGCATTAATTCATATCTCATGTTCTAACAGGACCTATGTATTCAAGCAGGACGACCAATCCATAGAAAGCAGTAAAGGCATGGTTCAAACAGAGAAGTTTCACGCAAGTAAGTTAGCAATGTTCATAAGGAATGAGGGAACTGACCTGGGAGCTTCCACGATTAATACAGCATTCGATAAGCGTAAATAATTAAGTCAGCTACTCTACATACAACTTGATGTTTGGCCTAAAATACATATATTTTTTTATTGTTTGCCTCACATTTTAGTACTTTTGGTTGTCTTTTGAGTGGTAATTATAATGGTTTGTGCCTAATATCATATTTTTACTATGTGGGTATAAAGCTATTCGAAAATAGAAAGATTCGAAGCAAAAATTATCCAAAAAAAAGAAAAGAGCATGAAATTATAATCGGAAAAAGGATAGGAAAGAATCTACATGGATGAGACAATTTTGGAGCAACACATGAAATGAAGAAAAATGGAGGACTTAGGATGTTTGTCTACGTGGCATGAGGTGAAGTAAATATGTGAATTGTAACAATTAAAACAAGAGAGGGGGACATAATGATTGGTTGATGATTGGAAATTAAAGGAAACAAAGAAGAAAGCAAAAAAAAAAGTTTCTAAGAAAAGTTGGAAGTTGGCCGGAAGAATTGGAATTGAATTGCAAAACGTTACTAGTTTGTGAGTCAGGGGGCATTTGCATCTGTACCTTTTTTTTTTTTGTCATGTTTTAACTTATACCTGCTTTGTAAAAGAAAATTGCAACCATACCCATTTTTTTTGCATAACTTTAGCATACGAGACTGAAGTAGCAACGACAATCACGCAAAACTTCAGCATTTTAGTAGTCGGGCCTGAAGTTCAGCTCTAAAGCTGAAGTTTTTATTTTGTAACTGGCGTACTTTAGCTCTAGAGCTGAAGTTTTTGTTTTGTAACCGGCGGACTTCAGCCTAGAGCTGAAGTTTTTGTTTTTGTAACTGGCGAAGTTTTTGTTTTTGTAACTGGCGAAGTTTTTGTTTTTTGTCGCTGGCCTGAAGTTTTTGTTTTGTAACTAGCGAACTTCAGCTCTAGAGCTGAAGTTTTTGTTTTGTAACTGTCGAACTTCAGCTCTAGAGCTGAAGTTATTTAGTTCTCTTTTCTTTCTAGTGCTTGTGTGTTTGTTTTTCTTCTTCTTAATGTGTGTATTCTGAGAGACAAACAACTATTCTTTCAAAGAATTCTCTTCGACAGATCGGTATTTGGTAACATATGTCTGCTATATCCTTTCGCACAAGCAAATTGTAATACATGGATTGCTTTTCAGAATTTATTTTTATATAAAAATACTATTAAAGTCCCAACCTTCGATGACACGTGCCTTTCTGCGATGCAAAAGTTCACACTGCTATTGATTCTCGACATGAACAAGCAAGCGAATGTTACCACCACACATTCTAGTACAACACCAACAGCAACAGAAGAAAGAAGAAGAAGAAGAAGAAAATGAAGGAGAAGGAGAAAGGGGCTAAGTTATTTAAAAAGTGGGTACAAGTTTAAAGTTTTTTAAAAAATGGGTATAGGTTAAATGGGGGTGACCAAATAGGGCGCCCCGTGCAATTTTTACGAGCCAGGGTTAGCACTAGGCGTTGGTCTGGGCGCTGCAGGCCGGGTCTTTCGACTATTTTCCAATTTCGTTCGGGATAAGATTATTTCTGTCTTATATGGCCTCAACTTGTATAAAAGAAGTTCTAAATATATTTTGGAGAGGGAGAACATTTTTAAGAGGAACTTTTGACCAAGGGAGAGCATAGAGCAGTCGTAGAGGCATGATTTCATCTTTTCTTCCACCAATTGTATGATTTATTGTTTGACTATCATGTTTACATGAAGCTAAACTTCACGTTCTAAGGTTATGGTTCTTTCATGACTATTGTTATTCGGATATTGATTTTGCTTTCGTGATTGATCATATTGGTTTATTTATTCAATCCTATGCTTAATTATTTAATTGTTTGATCACCAATTGAATACTATCTACGAATCTAGAATTGAACTCGAAAGTGGAAATTCTAGATTGCACATAGGATTGAATAGAGTAAGTTCTTAAACCTGGGTATCGGGGAATAGATTCACAGTTAGGATAGACATATACCTAATTGCTTTGCTTGGTTGATGTACAGGAATTATAAATGCGTTCTTATTAATTAATTCTAATTCCATAGACATAGAGATGTTAGGTAACTTGAATAGACGAGTAAGAACTCGACATATTCTTATGAGTAATATTAACTCTGTCAACCAATGAACTAGATGAATTAGTTAGTCAATTCAATTGACGAATACAATAGGAATGTTAAATAGCCATAACCCTAGATCGTTTTCATGACATTGATAACATAAAATCTCCCCTTCCTCTGTTCAAAGTTTATTATTTATTTTCCCTTATTTTAATTAGTTTAGAATCAAATACTTCTAATTTTAATTCTTGTTTAGATAGTTAGGATAGTCTAATTTAATTAATAGTTAATCACAAGTTCTCGTGGGTTCGACATCCAATTTATAATCACTTTATTACTTGACGACCGCGTATACTTGCGTGTGCGTTTGGCCCCAACACAACGAAATGGCATTGAACGCTCCTACTTTACACATAACTAACGCATCAGGAAAGCTAAAAATAGTATCGACAACAAACTAACCAGTTCGCGAAGCGCCGAATTAATAAGAAACCAGAAATCCAAATACCGATAAACAAACAGAGCTTCGGCAGCAGCAAATAGCCACACAAACTTCAGAAACTCAGTGATAAAAGTTTTGAACGGCAGCAACAAGAAAACAATACTCGAATATTCATGCTCTAAGATCACAAGAAACTCTAAAGATTCCGAGCAATACTTGCGAAGAAGACTTGGAAAAAGGTTTTTGAGATTAATTTGCTGAAATTTGTTTAGTAGGGTAGGTTTAGGGACATTTGGGTAAACTGTAAGATTGATAATTGAGCTACTATTAAATTAAAATAACATAGTAGTAAAGTAATTCGGAATGATAATTAGTAAATAAAAAGTAAGATATGCAAGAAACAAATACTGTTTTATATAAATATTTGAAGCTAAAATAAATTGTAACTGCTTTATATTTTTTATCAGTTGCTAATACATAGTATAAAATTATAGAGATGATGATGATGATGATAATAATAATAATAATAATAATAATAATAATAATAATAATAATAATAATAATAATAATAATAACAACAACACCAATGATGACACTAATAATATAAATAATAACAATATTAAGTTAAATAACGTAACTATAATAATGAGAGAAGATAATTAACAAAAGGTAATTCAAATGCTTACATAAAATTTGTAAAGCGGAAATGAATATTTAAATAAATACAAATTTATGTAAATATACTTGAACAAATAAAAAAATAAATTATAATGTCTTATGTTACCGAAAATTATTAATTTAACGAATAAAATATGTAGCAAAAATGTAATAAAGGTAAATGATGAACTTATAATACTCGAATTAAGATAAAAATATTATAACTATCATTATGACTTTTTAAAAAGTAAAATAGCATCTCAATAGGATAAATTCAAGTAGAGAATGACAAAATTATTAGGACCGAAAAAATCAGGTGTCATGCGGAAACTAGTAAAGCAAACCTTGATCGAAAGATAAATCTACCAAAAGAGACACAAATATTTAACGTGGTTCCGTCAACTGACCTACGTCCACGGCGGAAATGAGCAATCCACTATATAAAAAGAGAGTACAAAATATTGAGAGAACAACCTCACGAAGAGGCAAACACAAGTGACACACTAACACTTGTCCCATAAAGTTCTCCCCCTAAACACGACTCTCAAACCCCATATGGCTACATTGTGGATGCTACTGAATGAGAAGGAAGGATCCTCAATTTATAGAAGTCCAAACTTTTTCCTACAAGATAAAGGACTAGCCAAATATGGAAGAATTATAATTTCCTTTTACAAGAAGGAAAACCCAATTAAGGTAAACATGTTGCCATTTCCTTCAACAAAAAGGAAAATCAAATATGGTAAGAAAATTATGGCAAATACCTAACAATTCTCCCCCTTAGCCTGAATTTTCTGACAAAATAAACTTGATTCACATTCTTCACATAGCCTTCAACAAGTCGCTTCTCCAAATCTCCACCATAAAGTTTGTCTCAACGTGCGTAGCACTCCGGTCAAATTTCTCAGACAAAAATCATGATTACCGTCAAATAGGTTGCGGCTAGAACTAAACCCGCTAAGATGAACCTGTCTTGAACCTTGCTCTGATACCACTTGTTAGGACCGAAAAATCAGGTGTCATACGAAAACTAGTAAAACAAACTTTGATTGTCGATAAATCAGACAACAAAAGAGAAATCTACCAAAAGAGACACAAACATATAACGTGGTTTGGCCAACTGACCTACATCCACGGGTGGAGATGAGCAATCCACTATAATAAAAGAGAGTACAAAATATCGAGAGAACAACCTCACGAAAAGGCAAACACAAGTGACACACTAACACTTGTCCCGTAAAGGTTTCCCTCCATAAAAAAAACTCTCAAACCTCATATGGCTATATTGTGGATATTACTAAATGAGAAGGAAGGATCCTCAATTTATAGAAGTCCAAATCTTTTCCTACAAGAAAAGGGACTAGCCAAATATGAAAGAATTATAATTTCCTTCTACAAGAAGGAAAACCTAATTAAGGTAAACATGTTGCCATTTTCTTCAACAAATAGGAAAAGTATATCCTCCTGATGAGTATGTACTTTTGACTGACATGAGAGAACCTGAGAATTATGATGAAGCCATGCAAGATACTCACAAAGATCAGTGGATCGAAGCCATGGAAGATGAGATGAAGTCACTCAATGAGAATGACACATATGAGTTAGTGAAATTGCCGAAAAGTAAGAGAGCTTTATCTAACAAATGGATATTCAGAATAAAGCAAGATAACCATACCTTTGCGCCTAGATACAAGGCGAGGTTAGTTGTTAAAGGTTTTGGCCAGAAGAAGGGAGTTGACTTTGATGAAATTTTCTCCCCTATTGTGAAGATGTCTTCTATTCGTGTGGTTCTAGGCTTAGCCACAAGTCTAGATTTAGAGGTCGAGCAGATGAATGTCGAGACTTTTTTTCTTCATGGTGATTTAGATGAGGAGATTTATATGGAGCAGCCTGAGGACTTCGTAGTTAAGCTTGCGGATAAGCATGTGTTTTGCAGAACATTGGCAGACATGAAGCCTGTCAATAGTTCCTCTACTTGAAGACATATTTGGCCCCTTGGCTGGAGGGGAAGTTTGTTGGGCTCATGCCCATGTTGTTCAACCAAAGGTCCAATGGCCTAATCCTATTCTCTTTTGGTTTCCATTCCTATTCGGAATTAAATTCGGTGTTTATTCCAATTTTGAGTGGATTTTGGCTTTAAGAGAAAGCACCACCCATGATCTATAAATAGGACAACCTTGGAGAATTGTTCGATGCTCATTGGTAGAATTCTTTGAAAGACTTAAGCACATAAGAGTGATTTTTTAGAGAGCTTTCATCAAGAGAGAAGAGAGAAGAAAAGTATTTGTATTGCTGCAGATTTTTATTCTGACCAACCAACTTCAAATTGCGTTTTCTGATTCGTTAATCGTTGGATCGGGCTGAAATTTTGACTGAGTGTTCATACATCTTGATGTTTGATTTGAATGGTGAAGATCGGATTTGGAGGCTCGTAGCATTTGATTTCCAGCCTCGAACAACAACTTCATTTTCGTGGATTCTCCTCTTTCTTCAATTGATTTCTTGTTGCTATTGTTGCTCCGTATTTGACACTTATGGTATAGCCAATTTAGAGAACTTTTGTAACCCTCTTATTGCTATAGTGAAGTTTTTTGAATTTCTGTGATTCCATAGTTTTTACCTTCGATTTGAAGGGTTTTTCACGTTAAAATTTGATGTTCTTTACTTTCTTTATTTTTGGGTTCGCTTGTTTCTCGACATAACAAAAATTGGGTGTAACACCCTCTGTGTTCTATTAATGCTTGCTGTTGGGTCTTTTTTGGGGATAGGAGCTTCTTGTAAAGCAATATCTGTAATTGTAATTTGCTCCATAAATCAGTTTCTTTTTGTTTTGATTTCATTTTCAATATTTGCTCAGTAGAAGAGCATGACCTTTAATTCCTTCCGTGTGCCATCATTTCTGTTGACTTCCAAAAGTATATTTTTAGCAGCCGACTTTGAGTATAACAATGATTTCTCATTTTATTTACTAAAATTTGAAAGTTAATCACGTCCGTAGATTCCTTTTACAAGTAAAAGAATAAATACGATTTTTCCAATTTCAATTATAAAGAGACTAGACAAACCACTCAAGTCAACACGGAGAGGGCCCTCATGAAAACTTCTTCAATGTGATGTAACTTTTGTTGACTTCTATACTATTTCCAGTAACTAAATATTGACTAGATATGACAAATGGGGTCGTTCTGCAGTGGCGAGTCAATAAAATTAGTGCCTACAGCCAAACTTAAAAGTTCTTAAACTTATTTAATAAAATAAAAGGAAAAATGCACTCACAAATACCTGCATTACGCAAAGGAGGATAAGTGATCTACAAGAACATAGTGATACTTCCCTGTTCTGAGGCAAACTGGATAATTAATATTATTCCCTCACAAAAAGAGGCAAACATAACATTAGTTCTTTGATCATGGCATGATCAGTTGTTGAATACAAAAAACTCTAAACTTGCTTTGTGGGCCTTTTCCAATAGCATATCACAGTAAATTAAAGCTTACTGGACACTACCAGTTGAAGTCCCTAATGCAAATGTCGGCTGTTAAAAACAAATTGTATACGGTCAAAAATCATATGCCTCCGATTTTGTAGGCTCGAGAAGTTGCATCGAGGACAAGAGTTCGATATAGACCAAGCTCGAGCTCGAAGGTAGAATAAGAGGCTCGAAGACCTAAGTGCTCGAGGAATATTGGAGCCAAGTACGACCGACTCCGAAATAGTGCCGTTATGAGTTTGTTACAGAAGGACAAGATTTCCGCCACGTCCCCAAGATCATGGCATAAATTCCGGGATAGATTTGTACGAATCAGTACAAATCCGTACTAGGCGGTTATACAACTGTCCTAATAAGATTCTTTACTGTAAATGAAAATGTACTTATGTAGGGTTTCCCCTATTATATAAAGAGGGCCCCAATCATTTATAAGAATCATCTAATCATTGGCAAAGAATATACTATCCTACTTTTCTCGCTCATTGTTCATCAGAATTGTCTTTTTGCCTTATTATTCTTGCTTTACTGTTCTTAACCGATCTCGAAGTCACTGGGCTCGAGGTCAATACAGCTTAAGAAACACTAGTTTGATTCACTCATTTCTTTCATTTATACTTTATACTTCTTAATTATTAATTGGCATTGAACTAAATCACGTATCTTTAAAACCACAAATCAAATTTAATTTTCACTCGTATTTTCGAGGTAAACAGTTTGGCACCCACCGTGGGGCTAAAGATAATAGTAATTATTTCATTACTGATTCTCATAACACACATTATTTTTACATTTTTTCTTGTCAAGAATTTTTGATTCTCAGGCTAAAACATGTCTAACTCACAAAACGCACCTGTTCATGACAACGAAGGTCTTGGATTTCATGGAGAAAACAACAATATAAGGGTCGGTGTACCACCAATAAGCCCTGGGGAAGTGCCAAATATGGAACCAGTTGATGTTAGTTCACACATTGCTCTAAACACGAATTTAGGCACAGACCCCGGAGAGAGTGTATGCAGGGAAGCCAGATCTGGTGGCCAAGAAACACAAGGAATAAGAGATGGAGGAGTCAGCCTCCAAGTGATATTCGAGATGTTGCAAGCTCAACATATTGCCATCACTCAACTTCAAAGTCAGAATAAGACTCCGAGTATAGCTGAACCAGAAAATACTCGACGTGCTGAATCGACGCCAGAGAGGTCAAATGAAAATGGCTCGGGGACTGACCCCACCATTATGAGAATGTTCGAAGAGCTCACCAAGAGGATCGAGTCCGGAAAAAAGAAGATTGAAGACAATGATAAAAAGGTGGAGATTTATAACTCACATGTTGATCAAATACCGGGGGCACCCCCAGTTTTGAAAGGCTTAGATGCTAAAAGTTCATACAAAAACCATTTCCTCAAAGCGCGACTCTGATGCCCATTCCCAAAAGGTTTCGCATGCTTGATATACCCAAATATAATGGGACAACTGACCTTAACGAGCATATTACTTCATACACTTGCGGGATCAAGGAAATGACTTGAATGACGACGAGATCGAATCAGTATTGTTGAAAACATTTGGGGAAACATTGTCGAAAGGAGCCATGATTTGGTACCACAACTTGCCCCTGAACTCTATCAGTTCATTTGCCATGTTAGCACACGCCTTCGTGAAAGCACACGCCAGGGCCATAAAGGTGGCGACGAGGAAATTAGACGTTTTCAAGATAAAACAGAGGAACGATGAGATGTTAAGGGAGTTTGTGTCTAGGTTTCAGATGGAGCAAAGGGAACTACCACTGGTCTCAAATGACTGGGCAGTACAAGCTTTTATGTAGGGCTTGAATGAAAAGAGTTCGATTGTGTCTCGATAATTAAAGCAGAATCTGATCGAGTACCCAGCTGTGACGTCGTCGGACGTACATAACCATTACCAATCAAAGAATAGGGTCGAGGACGACCAGTTGGGAGCCCCCTCGGGCTCAGTTCATCCTAACAGGTTGGCAGCTAAGCCCCCAAGGGATACAGACATGGATTCAAGATCCAACAAAGAATGGTATCAACCATATATCGATCGGAGAAACAACGGCTCGGGTCGTAACGCTCATCGGAATGATCGGAGAAACGATCGAGGTCAAAGCTCTCGGGGACTCATGAGTAAGAATGGGTTCGATAAACATATCGACCCCGTGGAGGCACCTAAATTGTCAGAGTATAATTTCAGTGTAGATGCATCAGGGATTGTGTCAGCTATTGGAAGGATCAAAGATAGTAGGTGGCCCAGGCCTATACAAACCGATCTCTCTCAAAGGAATCCAAACTTAATGTGTAAGTATCATGGCACACATGGCCATAGAACCGAAGACTGCAGGCAACTAAGGGAGGAAGTAGCTCGGTTGTTCAACGAGGGTCACCTTCGAGAATTTCTCAGTGATCGAGCTAAGAATCACTTCAGGGAGAGAGATGCAAGAAGAAAAAACGAGCAGGAAGAACCACAACATGTGATCCACATGATCGTCGGCAGTGTCGATATCACACAAAGACCTGTATTCAAACGCACCAAGGTGTCAATCACCAGAGAAAAATGGACTCGGAGCTATGTACCCAAGGATGTCCTATCATTTTATGACGAGGAAACAGAAGGCATATATCAGCCGCCCAACGAACGCCCTGGTAATTTCTATTCTTTTAAATAAAATTCAAGTTAAATGTGTTCTAGTGGATCCAGGTAGCTCAGCAAACATAATCAGATCGAGGGCCGTAGAGCAGCTCGGCGTACAGGATCAGATTATACCTGCATCCCGGGTCCTAAATGGCTTCAACATGGCAAGCGAAACAACAAAATGGGAGGTAATCCTACTAGTAAACGTAGCCGGGACCATACAAAATACAAAATTCCATGTCATTGAAGGCGACATGAGGTACAATGCACTCCTTAGGAAACTATAAATACACAACATGAGGGTAGTACCTTAAACTCTTTATCAGATGATGAAGTTCCCAATAAAGGATGGTATGAAAACGGTTTATGGAGAGAAACACACTGCAAAGGAAATGTTTGCAGTCGATGAAGTGACACCGATACCAGAGCCTTCGACCTGGGAAAAATCGAACACCAAATATAAGCAGGCGACTAAATAGCAATCACCGCTCCCAGCCTCGACGGTATTGGAGCAACAGGTAATCGAAGACGAAGAAGAGGATTTCCTTGCTCCTCGAACTTTCGTCGTTCCTGAAGAGTCCGATGCAACCAAGTCAATGGTTGAGGAACTGGAGCAGGTCATACTGATTGAATACATGCCCGAAAGAAAGGTATACCTGGGAACATGATTAACCCCCAAACTTAGGAAAAAACTCATTCAATTTCTTATTGATAATATGGATTGCTTTGCTTGGTCCCATTTAGATATGATAAGAATTCCACCAAAAATAACAAGACACCGGCTAAGCCTCAACCCGAGGTTCAAACCGGTCAAGCAAAAAAGAAGGCCCCAATCCGAGGTGAAGCACGCGTTCATAAAGGACGAGGTAACCAAACTTCTTAAAATAGGGTCCACTCGGGAGGTAAAATACCCTGAATGGTTAGCCAACGTAGTTGTAGTTCTTAAAAAAGGAAACAAGCTTAGAATATGCGTAGATTACAAGGATTTGAACAAAGAATGCCTTAAAGACTCTTTTTCACTGCCTAACATCGATCGTATGATCGATGCCACGACTGGCAATGAGATTCTAACTTTTCTCGAATCCTACTCCGGGTATAATCAAACTCAGATGAACCCAGAGGATCAGGAAAAGACCTCGTTTATCACTAAGTTTGGAACTTATCGTTACAACATAATGCCCTTAGGGCTAAAAAATGTAGGAGCTACATACCAACTCCTAGTCAATAAAATGTTCGAGGAACAGATAAGTAAATTGATGGAAGTTTTACATTGATGATATGTTGGTTAAGTCCCTACGCACAGAGGACCATTTAACTCATTTGCAGGAAACATTCAAAATCTTAAGGAAGTACAACATGAAGCTTAACCCGAAAAAATATGCCTTTGGAGTCGGCTCGAGTAAGTTCCTCGGCTTCATGGTGTCGAATCGGGGCATCGAAATTAACCCCGACAAAATCAAGGCCATCGAGGATATCACAGTTGTGGATAGTGTGAAGTCCGTGCAAAGGCTAACAGGTCGAATAGCCGCCTTGGGTCGGTTCATTTCGAGCTTATCAGATCGAAGTCATAGGTTCTTTTCCTTGCTCAAAAAGAAAAAGGATTTCGCATGGACCCCGGAATGCCAGCAAACCTTGGAAGAATTTAAGCGATACTTATCGAGCCCGCCTTTGCTTCACACCCCGAAGGTAGATGAAAAGCTTTACTTATATTTGGCAGTGTCCGAGATAGCGGTAAATGGCGTACTAGTTCGAGAAGAGTAAGGTACGCAATTCCCTGTTTATTATGTAAGCCGAACTCTAAGAGATGCTGAAAGTAGATACCCTCACTTAGAAAAATTAGCACTTGCATTGATAAGCGCATCTAGGAAGCTAAATCTATATTTTTAATGTCATCCCATATGTGTATTAACCACTTACCCCCTTCGAAATGTTTTGCATAAGCCCAAACTATCGGGCCGGTTGGCCAAATGGATCGTTGAACTTTGCGGGTATGATATCGAATATCAACCTCGAAAGTCCATCAAGTCTCAAATCCTAGCTGACTTTGTGGCCGATGTTACGCCAACCCTCGTACCCGAAGTGGAGAAAGAACTCCAGCTGAGATCGGGTACATCATCAGGCGTGTGGACCCTTTTCACGGACGGTGCCTCAAATGTAAAAGGGTCCAGGCTTGGCGTTGTATTAAAGCCACCTACGGGTAGTACCATTAGGTAATCTATCAAAATTTCTAGGTTGACTAATAATGAGGCCAAGTATGAGGCCATGATTGCAGGTCTTGAGCTAGCTAAGAGCTTGGGAGCAGAAGTCATTGAAGCCAAGTGCGATTCACTATTGGTGGTAAATCAAGTAACAAAAGTTTTGAAGTTCGAGAGGATAGGATGCAACGATACTTGGATAAACTACATGTAACATTGCATCGTTTCAAGGAATGGACTCTAGATCATGTGCCTCGAGAGAAAAATAGTGAGGCCGATGCACTTGCTAATCTGGGATCCTCGGTTGAAGAAGATGATATCGTCCTGGGGACTGTCGTCCAGTTATCAAGGTCTATGGTCGAAGAGGTTCATGCCGAGATAAATTCAACAAGTTTGACTTGGGAATGGAGGAATAAGTATATCGACTATTTGAAAAATGAAAAACTCCCATCGGACCATAAAGAATCGAGGGCCCTACGAACCAAGGCTGCTAGGTTTGCATTAGATGAAGATGGAACATTGTACAGGAGAACGTTCGATGGGCCATTAGCGGTATGTCTAGGGCCGGGGTACACCGATTATATTCTTCGAGAAGTCCATGAAGGTACTTGTGGAAATCACTCCGGCGCCGAGTCCTTGATTTGTAAAATTATTAGAGTAGGGTATTACTGGGACAACATGGAAAAAGATTCTAAGGAATTTGTCAAAAAGTGTGATAAGTGCCAACGGTTTGCACTGATGATCCATCAGCCCAGAGAACAACTCCACTCGGTCCTGTCCCTATGGCCTTTCATGTAATGGGGAATAGACATAGTCGGCCCTCTACCAACGGCCCTAGGTAAAGCTAAATTTATTTTGTTTATGACTGATTATTTTTCCTAATGGGTTGAAGCACAGGCCTTCGAGAAGGTCAGAGAAAAAAAGTGATTGACTTCATCTGGGACCATATCATATGCTGGTTCGGGATACTTGCCGAGATTGTATGTGACAATGGAAAGCAATTCATCGGCAGCAAAGTGACGGGGTTTCTCGAAGCACACAAGATAAAGAGGATCTTATCAACACCATACCACCCAACTGGAAATGGACAGGCTGCGTCAACAAACAAAACCGTCATTCAAAACCTAAAGAAAAGGTTGGGCGATGCGAAGGGTAAATGGATAAAAGTTCTACCCGAGGTCCTCTAGGCATATCGAACAACACCGAAGTCTAGCATAGGGGCTACTCTGTTCTCTTTAGTATATGGCTCCGAGACCCTTATCCCTATCGAGGTTAGAGAAACTAGTGCCAGGTTTCAACATACATCGGAGGAGTCAAATCACGAGGCCATGAATACTAGCCTCGAGTTGTTAGATGAAAAATGAGAGGCAGCACTTGTTCGGATGGCCGCGCAGAAGCAAGAATCAAGAGATACTACAATAGAAGAACCAACCTTCGACACTTTGGAATCGGGGACTTAGTTCTATGGAAAGTCACCCTCAATACTCAAGACCCGAATGAAGGGAAACTGGTCCCGAATTGGGAAGGACCGTACCGAGTCCTCGGGGTTGTCGGTAAAGAATCTTACAAACTTAGCACAATGGAAGGTGAACAACTGCCAAACAATTGGAACGTATCATTACTCAAACGATACTATTGCTAAGGTATGACTTTCTCTTTTTTTCCATTTGAATTTGAAATTAACCCATTACAGGTGTTCGATCGAAGCTATCGAAAGCACCTTTTTACACGAAGGCCTTAGGTTTTAAAGCATGCGTTGCACTCTTTTTCCCTTATATCGGATTTTGTCCCAAATGGGTTTTACCGGCGAGGTTTTTAATGAGGCAACAACTATGTGCTACCTAAGGAGAACTCAACAGTATCCAAAGCGTTTTTTCAATCAACCTCGAATACTGGGGGGCATCACCCTCAGAGGTTTTTTTTCCGAGGAAAATACTTCACGCCAAAGAGGGCCTCAATAGGAGAACTTTGTAATGGGCCAAATGGTTAGATGAACAATGTCCATATAGTATAGTCGAGCCCCGACGGCAAAACATGTACGCATGTATCAATTATTCAAAGAAGCGTTCTTTCTATATCAAAACATTTTGTGTCTTAAAAGAAGTCTATTATCATACGAGCTCTACACTTATAATTCTGCGAGAAACGGACCAAGGGCAAGAATGTAAATACACTCCGAATACTCGGGGACTGTCATCGACAGTCAGCACATCCGAGTCATCAAAAACTCGAATTCATAAGACCTCAAAGAGGCATTTCGATAGTCTTAGTAGCATGCATGTCTCTTCATATGCTTAGATTTTTTATTACGTTATGTGGTTTTGCTCGCCTTAGGTATTGTATTCTCTGTTGCTATTATTTGGTACTACTTATCCTTTATCTCTCCTTTTTTTCCCTCTTACATCTTTCTTCATTACTTGCTTTCCTCTTCTTCTTCTTGTCCTTCCTGAGCCGAGGGTCTATTGGAAACAACCTCTCTACCTGCATTAGGTAGGGGTAAGGTCTGCGTACAGACTACCCTCCCAGACCTCTCATGTTGGGATCAAACTGGGTATGTTGTTGTTGTTGTTCAAAGAGTCATCCCCTTGATATAAAGGCCAAGTCCATCATACTCGGGGACGACCCTTTTGAACAAGTTCGAAAGGTTATCGAGAAACAAGTCCAAGTGATATACCAGAAGGCTACGGCCATATTAAAGACTACGATCATATAAAAAGGCTACGAACGAAATAATGCGGCTCAGAGACATCCGACTTCCACCATAAATTAAAGGCCTTCAAACACTTTGAAAAAACCAGTTAAATCAGGCTACCCTCAGCAAAAGCAAACGATAAAGGGCTTCGATAAAATTAGCCCTCGAATAATTTAAAGTCTTCGATAATATCAGCCTTCAAAAAAACCTCAAGAGGTATTAGATTAGGTTTACACAAACAAATTACAAATAAGGTTCCAATCCGTTGAACCTTCGAAAAATCCAACGGTTACAAAAAACACATGCTAAGGCGTATATAGATTTTCACTAAGTCTTTCAGCCAAAAAAAGGAAAAATTATAGCCGCTTTAGAGGCCGAATTGGCCCAACTTAAAGAGCCTAAGGGCCGACCTAAAAGAGCCTAAGGGACGACCTAAAAGAGCCTACGAGCCGATATAAAAAGCCTAAGGGCCAAAATATATAGGGTTCAAGACCTTGTTCTCACTCAACTCGGACTCAAGAGTCACGAGATCCCGAGCTCGCATCAAATCAATTTAAGCTTAGCTCGAGGATTAACAAAAACCTTAAGAAGTATTATATTGATAAAAAAACTAAGGGTTTATTATGTTATGAGTCCAAGCCAATATTCAGACTGATCATTAGAGTTCTACAATCAAATTTTTCACAAGTGAAGACGAAATGAAATTCAACACAAATCGAAGATGAAGCAAAGAGGTTATTTATATTTATAAGAGATGTTTACAAAATATATTTACAACGCCCACGAGGGGCCCTTGCACAAAAACACAAAAATAAAATGAAGGAACCTAAATCTACTTCAAGGCCACATCCTCGGGAGTTGCATCTTCGGGAGCCACGTCTTTGGGAACCTCCTCCTCTGGGACTTCATCTTCATCTCCTCCGCTCTCGGAGCCACTAGCTGAATCCTTGTCATCAGAGAGCAAAGCAACAGCCTCTTCCTCCAAAGTCTTTGCTTTTTCAATATCAGCTGAGAGATCGAAGCCACGAGCATGCACCTCCTCGAGGGTTTCTCTCTGGGACTGCTGCCTGGCGTGGTCAAGAGCACATGATAACTTAATTTCGGACGCACCAGAGATCTCTTTTGCCCGAGTGTTAGCGGCTTCAGTGTCAGCTCGGTACGAAGATACCAATGCCTCTGCATCAGATTTGGCCTTTGCAAGCTAACGATAGATTTAGCTTCGAGCTCCTCGATTTTACGGCTTCGGGCCAGGCTTTCCTCCTTTAAATCTTGAAGCTGGAATTCAATTGAATTTAGTTGCTCCCGAAGTGTATCTTTCATTGAGGCGAGACTGTCCATGTGTTGTTTCCACCCTAGGGTCTCAGCCTCTTTCATCTTGAGCTCCTCTCGAAGCTGCTCTACTAGCTCGCCCTTTTGCTGGGTCTGCAAAGTTGAAATGTTAGTCGCCAAATCAAGTAAATGCATAACAGACCCTCAAAGGTTATATTACCTTTTCAATAAACTCGGTCTATTCTCGACAAGCCTTTTCCAACTCGGCTCGGAGATCGCTGATCTCCCCCTCTTTTTTGACGTAGAGGATCTTAAGGTTGTCCCTCTCTTCCATGAGCTTCTTTAGTTCGGCTTCACTTCAGGCAAGATCGGCCCGAGATTTGGCAAATGCTCGTCGGTGAAGCGATACGACCTTCTTACAAAGAAAAGGTGTTTGGCTTAGAGAAGTGAAAATTAAGTTCGAAGCGTAGTTATGAAGACAAAACTTACTTGTTTGAGAAGCTTTTCGGCCTCATCAAAAATAAATGAGGCGTCAGGATCAGGGCCATCTTTGATCCCCGCAAGGCACTCCCGAAAAATATCGCTCCCTTCATGGGTCGTTTCCATGCCAGGAGTCCTCATGGCCTGGGCATCTCGGAATTGCCCCTCGGAGAACAACGGGCCCTGCGGCGAATTATCCACATTGATTACGCCAAGTGATTCACTTGGGATGTTATCCTGTCTTTGAAGGGCCTTGGAATCGGGCCCCTCGATCTCACTCTCCAATTGACCTCCAAGACGAGGTGTTCTTTTGCTGCCCGATGGATCGAGGACTTTGCTCGAACTCCCCTCGACGATTTCTTCAGTTCGAGAATGAACTGCATCAGCCACCATCGGTTCGGCAATCTTCGAAGTGTCAGTGCTTCCTCTTTTCCGAACTACCAACAGGCAATCATCATCTTCCCCCTCTTTATCCTCATCCCGAAGGCATTGGGCCGTTTCTAGAGACATGACCACAGTATCGGCCTTAGGCTTTCGAGCCTTGCTTTTCTTTGGCTTTGGGGAATTTGCAGGCGACCCCCTCTTTCTTTTCTTTTCCTTGGAAGGCTTTGGGATCTCTTCTTCATCGGGCGGGGGCAGCCTCATAACAACGACGTCTCCGAGGCCTACATAAAGATAAAGTAAGTATTTCGCTAAGAAAAGTAAGTATGCAAACAAGAAGACTTACCATGGTTTTTAGCCTCCCATCGACCTTTGGCCAGGTCACGCCAATTGCGCTCTGCGTATGAAGAAGTAGAGGCCAGTTTTCGGACCCAACCCTCGAGGTCTGGGACCTCCAGGAAACCAAGTAACAGCTACACCATCCGAAAAGGATTAGGTCGAGAAAGATCAGGGAAAACGAAATATAAAGTCACTATCGATAAACTTGTACTTATGTTTCATGTTCCATTCCTCGGGTAATGGCATCCTCTCAGCAGGAATCGGGTCGGAGGTCCTGATTCAGACAAACCTGCTCATCCATCCTCGATCCTTATCCTCATTGATGCTGGAGAGGAGAGATTTCGTGGATCGGTATTACAGCTTTATCAGGCCACCTCGATAAAGACGATGGTTGTATAGCCTGATCAGATGGTCAAGGGTAAAAGGCATCCCTTCGACCTGGCTTGAGAAGTATCTGATCAAATTGACGATGCGCCAGAATGAAGGATAGATCTAGCCAAGTGTCACTTAGTATTGTTGGCAAAAATCAAGAATAACTGGATCTATGGGACCCAGAGATGGATCTGTAGAACCCAGCGTGAATGGGTAGGTATACACGCTTAAGTACCCTGCCTTATGAGTGGTGATGTCTTCTTTAGGGGAAAGGATCGCCACATCTTTGTTATCCCGGTTGTAGTCCTCTTTCACCCGCTCGAGCTCACTTTCGGTTATCAAAAAGATGTATCGGGACATGGGATCACATCGGCCTGGTGTCGACACATGTTTATAAATCTTGAAATCGGATGTTATTTCGCACGACGGGGGAATACACTCCTCGACACGAGGTGGCACCATCATTTTACTTCTGGCCGGTCGTGATGACGAAGAGGCTTTTTCTTTTTGAGGAATAGTTTTAGATGTTTTAGCCATGGCGGTTTGTAAATTTAAAAGAGGAGGAAGAGTAGATGCTGTAGTGATAGAAAATTGAGAAGAAAGTGAACTCAAAGGAAGTTGAAAGAGCTAAAGAGATTTCAAGGATGATTTGAGAAGTAAAGTTTGCAAAATGGTAAAGCTGGCCTGTTTATAGAGGCCACTTAAGCGTGTTAGGGAAGCCGAATAGCCGACCATCAGTCGCTTCTAATTAACGACCTTGGAAACTGTGCAGACGCAACCTTTCAATCACTTCAGTCGCTGATATCACGAGATTGGCATCATGATCGAGGCATCGAAGGGTTGAGAATCAAATCGTTTCTTATCATTTTATTCTAAGAAACGCGGGGACTATCTATATACAGTCAAAATCATATGCCTCCGATTTTGTAGGCTCGAGAAGTTGCATTAAGGACAAAAGTTCGATATTGACCAAACTCGAGCTCGAAGGTAGAATAAGAGGCTCGAAGACCTAAGTGCTCGAGGAACATCGGAGCCAAGTACGACCAACTCCGAGACAGTGCCATTGTGAGTTTGTTACAGAAGGACAAGATTTCCGCCACGTCCCCAAGATCATGGGGTAAATTCAGCGATAGATTTGTACGAATCAGTACAAATCCGTACTAGGCGGTTATACAGCTGTCCTAATAAGATTCTTTACTGTAAATGAAAATGTACCTTATGTAGGGCTTCCCCTATTATATAAAGGGGACCCCAATCATTTGTAAGAATCATCTAATCATTGGCAAAGAATATACTATCCTACTTTTCTCGCTCATTGTTCATCAGAATTGTCTTTTTGCTTTATTGTTCTTGCTTTGCTGTTCTTAATACCCATCTCGAGGTCACTGGGCTCGAGGTCGATACAGCTTAAGTAACACTGGTTTGATTCACTCATTTCTTTCATTTATACTTTATACTTCTTGATTATTAATTGGTATTGAACCAAATCACGTATCTTTAAAACCATAAATCAAATTTATTGTTACTCGTATTTTCAAGGTAAACACAAACGTTCAGTAGCTGCATGCAACACCAAAATATTATACGTACCTCCAGTGGCGAAGTTAGGAATTTTCTAAGGGTATTCAAATTTGAAAGAAGTGAAAAAAAATTCTCGACAAAGGGTGTTCAATATGTATTATATACCTCTAAAACGTAATATTTTATTTATATACACAGTGCAATTTTTTGACGAAGGGTGATCAGTTGACCACCCTTGTCACCATGTGGCTTCGCCACTTCGTACTTCCCTTCGCATATATATTGAGGATCCTCTACAATGATAGTAACATATATGAAGCTGAAAATCTAAGGTAGAAGTTACTGCTGGGCATTACATTTCATGAATTGTAATGTCATACATCACAAATATCATGCTAAATTTCAAAATTTTACAATATCTGATATTACAAGCCATAAGTTGATTTTTTGAAGACTCAAAATCTTAAGCTTATTGTTCACCTTGGTCCGGACAAAATGGAAGGCAATATTGAACTGATAGTGGCTTCCCTCTGTTGGTTGCCTACAACCTCAGGTAGGTTTGTGAAATTGTAATCCAAGTTGGATTCGACAGAGACCAAACCTTCTAGCGCCTTGACGACCAATGTCATGGAAGGCCTCTTTGTGAAATCACCCTGTAGACACCATGCAGCAATGCTCATCATTTCTGTCACTGCTTCTTTGTGGAGCTGCATATCCTCATTGTTTTTGTCAACCATATCCATAAGCTGCTTTTGTTCTGCTTTTCTCCTAAAAACACTAACCAAATGGACATCTTCTTCATCAGCCTGGGACCAATCCAAATTCTTTCTCCCACAGAGTAGTTCTAAGAGCACAATTCCAAAGGCATACACATCAACTTTCTCAGTGATTACTGAGCTCAACCATTCAGGAGCTAAATACCCTCGCGTTCCTCTCATTCTAGTTACCACTTTGCTTTTGTTTTTCTCAATCAGTTTCGACAACCCAAAATCAGATATCTTAGCATTGAAATTTTGATCTAGAAGGATGTTTTGTGGTTTGATGTCCAAATGAATTATCTTCTGGCTGCATTCGTCATGAAGATAAGCTAACCCTTTGGCAACATCTGATATTATCCTTCGCCTTGTATGCCATGTAAGCCCATTAGCTGGATTCTTATGAGAAATAAACCTATCTAATGATCCATTTACCATGTGCTCATAGATCAAAAGCCTGTGGTTCTTTTCGAAACAAAATCCAATGAGTTTTACTAAATTGACGTGGTGAATGCCACCGACTATCTTTACTTCTGTTAAGAATGAATCCTTTCCTTGAGCTACACAATCCAAATGCTTCACAGCTATTTTGGTGCCATTACTGAGTGTTCCTTCATATACAGATCCAAATCCTCCTTCCCCGAGCTTTCTGCTGAAATCTTCTGTAATTACTTTCAAGTCATTATAAGAGAATCGAGTTAGGATTCCCGGTAAGATTGTTGCTAGATCCACAAGATCCCCGGCCTTGCCGGTCAGCATCCTCCTTTTGAAAAGAGCAAACCACGTAGTGATACTTACAACTATTCCCACGAAAGCTGCAAGAGTAGATGCTACTATCACTTTCAGAGGTCTTGATTGCTTTCTTGGAGAAGAGATTGGTGATTGATACTGTGACTTTATGGAATTCTGCACCTTAAGAAAAACAGTCGTCTTATCTCTCCCTCCCCAGTTGTCCATAAAAGAAAAGACTTCATTCAGTAATAAGCAGTTTTTTCCTAGCGTTCCGGACCAAACAACAGCTTTGCAAGAACAGTTGCTCAGACATGCTGTTTTGCAATCTTCCAACTTTGTTCCCTCGAACCATATGCTTGAACTTGGTTTAAAGTTAGCCTCAAATGCAAAATATGTGGTTTCTTTGAGCTCTATTAGACTATGATCTTGCAAAGAGTTGCAAGAAATGGATGTTAGCTGTGAGCATCCAAGATCTGGATTCCTATTTATTGGCCTGAAAAAGTTTCCTTCTACCGGACAATTACATTGCTTATCATTTGTACAAATGCTATATCTTCCACACACTATTGGATACCCACAGTTCCCTAAATTTGGAGACAGAAAATCAGATAACTCTATCCAATCAAAGCCATTCAACTGGTATACCCTTATATGTCCATCAGGCCCAAGCTTTATAAGTTGGGTTTCTGATGTATAAGGGTCTTGTAGAGCAGTGAGGGTTCTACCGTCAAAATCGTAATAAGGGCTACCTTGAGCATCATACTGATTTGAAGCTACATAATACTGAGGTGGGTCAGTATCTATGGAAGCCACCAGACTTCCATTAAGAACAGTAAAAGAAAAAGAATGATTTGTTAAAGGAATGGTTGCTGTAAGCTTCTGCCCAGAAACCAACTTCTGCCCTGGAAGCAAACAGTCTGTTGGATGATCAAAAGATTGCCAAATTGCGCGTTTTCTCGTATTAAAGAGCACGATATTCCCTCTTTCTGTCAAGTTTAAGCCTGAAATAGATTTGCCAGTAGTATTAGTGGACCAAACAAGAGTGCCATCAGAGTCTGCCAAGACCAAATTGCCATCTCGGCCTAGTTGCAACGTTGCATTGGGTTTGACTGGATGGTTCCGATTAGCAGACCAAACTAACTGGGGAGAATTTATGATATCATTCTGCCTGTCTCTGTTGTCGAACAAGAGGATACCAAGAAAGCATTCTGTGGTATTGTGATTGCAGCAGAAGCCACAAAGGAATTGTGGGCCGGCATTTCTTCGCAAAAGTATGGGTGTCACACCATACAAGTCGCCGGTGGTGGAGGTGGAATTTACAAAAAGAGACGGCCTGTTTGTGGATCAACAGGCCATCTCTTCAGAAAATGAAGAGAAGGATAAGAAAATATTGTCTCTGCTTTGCTATCATTGCTACTCCCTTAACTTAATGCTTGTTGTTGTGCATTTTTTTGGATATGATCTTCTTATTATGTATAGTTAAAGAAAGAAAAAGAAAATCATACAGAATTCCAAAGTGATATCTGTAATTGTAATTTGCTCCAAGAAATTAAACAACTAGTACTATAATAAAATTCCTAAATCTTTGTCAGTCTTTGCCCAGTCAATACGGAGAGGGCGCTCAAATTTTGTTGACTTGTACACTCTTTCCGGCAGCTCAGTGTTGACTTAGTATAATATAACAAATGACTTCTTATTTCATTTACTAAACTTTGAAACCCTCATGCTCCAGATATGGCTATTACAAGTAATGCATGATTATGGTTATTAATTTAAATAAACTTTTCACCCATTCAGCCTCTAATTAAATCCTCAAATTACATTTCTACTGCAGATTGTTAACTGCTTAAAGATGTTCAACTTTATGCCAATGCAGTTTTGCTTCAAAGCAAGCAAAAGACCTTCTAGACACTGGAACTGCATATTTAGCTTGAAATATGGCTTTTTTCCACCTATAAAAAGTGATCTATAAGTATCACTTTTGGGATATCATTAGATACCAGTAACTAAGTATTTTCTCGGAGGTTATATAACTATGACTTTTTTCCTCCCAAAGTCATATAACTATGTTTTCTCACGTAAAAATCATAAAACATCTACTAGCTCACACAAAAATCATAGCGACCGGAAAATACAACTTTCCGATAGCATTTTCCTTTTTCACTTTTTTTTTAATATTTTCGATAGCAGAATTTACCTAAAAAATAGAGGAGTCCAGCTGTGCGACTGTATTGCTGTATTCGTGCTACTAGAGCCTAAAAAAATAGGGAATCCAACAGTTAATAACGGAAAGATGATCAATTAACGTGTATCACTCCTAATTTAACTCAACAAAATCAATTCTACATAAATTTCGCTGCTACTGTGTTGTCTTCCATGTATTCGCGCGACTGCAATTTTGTAAATACAGTGATGTAATCAAGAAATAGGATATATACCATTCTATTCAATTCACAGATATTCGTTATTCACTATTATACATTGTATTCAAATAACAAAAAATCACAAAACACACTGATATTCAATTGTAATAAAAAAATGAAGATCTTCAGCGAAAAAATAATGTATTTATACAAAAATACAATATATTTGAATGTATTTGTACATGATACAATGTATTTGTATCATTGTATGTGACTAAAATAGCAAAGAAGAGAAAAAAAGTACGTCGGAGATGGCGTTTTTCGGCCAAGCAAAAATATTGTATAGATTGTATTAAAATTAAAAATAGAGACGAACAAAAATGCGGCCCTCAAATCTTCTCCGGCATAGCCATGGCCAGATCTGTTCGCCTAAAAGGATGAGCTAATAGTGGATGATGATGCCGATGATTCTGACGCCGACGACCACAATGATGACGCGACGATTTTACTGATTTGATGGAGAAGAGAGAGGATTGAGAATTTTGCTGATAGAGAGAGAAGGAAGAGAGAGTGCAAGAACTTAATTGGTGTATTTCATGCTTCAATGGTAAGTATAAATAAATACCTATTTTGCTATAAAATAGAAAAGATAACTATAAATAATAATATTTTGAAATTATTTTAATTTATAGTAATAAATAGGGTGTAATAGTTTGTTAGAGGAGATAGAATATCTTCCAAGAATTAGACATCCCAACAAGAGACTTATTTGATATCCTGGTTTTCTCATTTCTTTTTGTCTAAGCTTCTCTTCTCCTCCTTCTATCAGTGTATTTTTTTCTTCTCATCTCTTTATGTTATCTAATCCTTTTACTGTTTTATTATAATTTTCAGTTGTTTGTAATTCCATTCAATGAATCAATATATACAGCTGTTTGGTTGTTATTTGGTTTGTGTCATTTTCAATCCTTCTAGCCTTCTAGGAATTCTCTTTGCAATTTCTGACCATTTAAATTTGTTTCCAAAGTTGCTTATGCGCTTCCACTAACATCTAGGGGCGTATGTAGCTCTAAAGCTACGAGTTCATTTAAATTCATAATTTTTAATATTAAGTATAAATTCATATATAAAATTTACTAAAATTAAAACAAATAATATGTATAAACTTATATCTTTAAAAATATAGTGAGGTTAATACCAAGAACTTTAAAGGTTAGAACTTATAAAATTTTAATTTGGGACATCAACTCTTCTCCTTCACTATGGTAAAAAAAAAAAGACATCAAAATGAATAAATTAATTAATTATATGGGAAAAAAGATGTTCATGAACTACAAGAAATTTATATAATTAATTTCCTTTCTCAATGAGGTGGACTACCTTTTATAACGAATTTTGATGCTTTGTTAAAGAAAAGTTTTCAGGATCACGTGAAAATTGAGGATAGAAATATATCTGTAAAGCAGCGTAATTAGAAGGATGAAGTGAATGCAAAAAATCAAACCCTAAAACACTTTTTGAAGGAATGTACTAGACTTTATTAAGAAAATTAGAACATTTTAAACTTTAGAGTACAAAGGAAAATTAACTGAATAAAAATAATGGGAAAGAAAACCTTGATATGTGGACGTAGATGATTATAAGCCATCTCTCTCGATAGTGTTTCCCTCTCCTTCCTTCTTTTCGACGGTATTTTGGTAAATTTTGATAGGAAAACAAAAAATTCCATAAAAAAGAAGTCAAACAAAAAGAGGAAAAAGGAATCTTTCAGCCAATTTTTTTTTTTTTTTTTTTTTTTTTTTTGTGCTTTGAACCAACA
Organism: Nicotiana tabacum; assembly: GCF_000715075.1. Taxonomy (NCBI): domain Eukaryota; kingdom Viridiplantae; phylum Streptophyta; class Magnoliopsida; order Solanales; family Solanaceae; genus Nicotiana; species Nicotiana tabacum. The sequence continues at coordinate 20,155,999 of NC_134089.1, read as the reverse complement.
ACTATTTGTTTTCTTTTAGAGGGAAAGGTTAATTAAAGGAAAAATTACTCCCTTTGTCGGTTGGCGCGATATTTTAATAAAATTGGGCCTATATTTTACCTTCTTACCCGGTATGGCCCAGTTTGTACATAAGTTGAAAAATTATTTTCATCGGTTAGCCACATTACTGTTTCCACTTTTTTTTTTATGCGGAGGACTTTTTTCCATTTCAATTCATAATTCTGATAAGTTTTCTCTTTTATATTTTCTCCTCACCCCTCTTTCTCTTTCATTTTCAATTCGTTGTTGCTCTTTCTGTCTCTCTCTTTGGCAAAATAGTCTGAGTTCTTCTTCAAATTTCCTTGCTCTGTTTCATCTGTCTCTTTCTTTTAGAGGGAAAGGTTAATTAAAGGAAAAATTACTCTCTTTGTTAGTTGGCCCGACATTTTAATAAAATTGGGCCTATATTTTATCTTCTTACCCGGTATGACCCAGTTTGTACATAAATTGAAAAATTATTTTCATCGGTTAGCCACATTACTGTCCCCACTCTCTTTTTTTTTTATGCGGAGGACTTTTTTCCATTCCAATTCATAATTCTGATAAATTTTCTCTTTCATATTTTCTCCCCACCCACTTTCTCTTTCATTTTAAATTCGTTGTTGCTCTTTCTGTCTCTCTCTTTGGCAAAATAGTCTGAGTTCTTCTTCAGATTTTCTTGCTCCGTTTCATCTGTATCTTCCTCTTCCACAAAATACCACTGTCGAACAATCCACAACCGAATCTATCTTTTGTAGTTTTTATCTTTTCAATTTAGTGCTCGTCGAAGCCGATTCCGACTTTGACATTAGAGGATCTTTTTATTTTCTGGTCGTTGGTGAATCTACATATATTTGATTCATTCCTGGTACTTGAGTTTAGTGTATTACTTGAGTTTGGTAATTGTTAAACTTCTACTGCTTTTATATTTTGGCGAATTTTGTTACATAAAGTTGTACTACTGGAATTAAACTTGTGGTTCATGTATTACCTGATGGTAATTGTTAGTTGTCCTGTTTTGCTTTATGACGAAAAGTTGGTTTACATCCCGTTCGAAGAAAAAGAAAATATTGAGGGGTTATTTCTTTTAATTCTTGTCTTTTATTCTAAGTTATGAAATCTCCTTTTTTTGATAATTTTTCCTTCCTCTTCTTCTTGTTTCTTATTCTAAGTTATGAAATCTCCTTTTCTTCTTCTTCTTCTTCTCCTTCTTTTGATAATTTTTCCTTCCTCTTCTTCTTGTCTCTTATGCTAAGTTATGAAATCTCTAAGTTAATAACTTCCAAAGGGAGGGAGAATGATGTATATATATATTGTATAATCATGTATATTTGTGTGTATTCTCATAGTTATACAGAATTATACATGATTATACACAAGTATACAAGATTATACATAGGTGTACATAATTATACAACATAGATAATTGTAGAAAAGTGTTTGGATTTTCTTGCCTCCAGATAGTATGTATTATTATAATTGTGTATAATTAATATATGACTATGTATATAAGGCGTTTAATAATGTAATTTTTTATTTTTTTCTAGTGAAATAAGAATCTCCCTTACAAAACTTTGAATCTTGCAAAAAAAAAAAATTATTAAAATTATAAATTTTAAGGATGAATATATTTTTTACTTCAACTTTGTCATATTGTGAATTTTAGGAAATATATAAAGAGGGAAGAGTATGAAAAAAAGAATGAAAATTGAAAAAAGGAAAGGATAAAAATGAGAGAAAAAGTGGAATCTGATTTAGGCATGAAAAGACCGGTAAAAGGAAAAAGTAATCAAAATAAGTAATCTCTTGACGAAGTCCGACGAGATTAATGGGTAAACGATTGACGAAGTCCGGCGAAATTTGCGAGTTGGACTTGTTTTCAGAAATTAATCAATGTTTGTGGGCTATCAGATGAAAACGGTATATGTAGGTTAGGCGGGTGAAAAGTATTTCCTCTAACTGTATTTTCATGTAAATTTCCCTTAATTAAAAGTAATAAATAACTAATTGGTGCTCATAATTTTCTTCATAATAAGGAGGGATTTATGGACGACGTTAAGCTCCACAGTAATAGATCCACAATACTACTAAATGCTAATGACTCATGTTCAGTTCTTACACATGTGGAAATAATTTCCTATGATCTGTTATAATTTGAAGAGAAAAATGATCCAACAAAGATCTTATATTTTTTTTATTACTTATCGACTTTTTGTGAAAAGAAACATATAACTAAAGAACTTTTATAATAAACCAGAAAACTGATGATATGCTCTCCTATACCTATGGACTGAGGTTGTAGCTGGATTCAGAAAAATGTACTAGTGTATATGTACCGGTTAGCCACTAGATTACTATCTATATCAACATTTATATAGGAAATAATGTACAAATAGCATTTACTCGATCAAATTGTTACCATCAGAAGAGAAGTTAAACTAATTTGACCATACCCAAACCCTAAAAGTTGGTCATTAATATTGTCTAAAGTGATTTTTACACAAATTGCAGGTTATATTTATTGTTTATTTTTTCGAGTCACATACATAGATTATATATTAATTATACGGAATTACACACGTATAAAACATAAATTATACGTATATTACAACTCTAGCAGCTATTTTTAATTTAAGCGGTTGGGTGAACGGCTATTTGGGTTAATTCTTGAGTAAAAACATAAGTAGGCAAAATTTAAGAATTGTTTCACAAACCTAGCAGCATGAGGTATTTTACATACATGGTAATTAAATAATCATTCCCTAGCAGATAGCTTTAACTTGGACCTAAAATCACGCATCCAAAGCATTTTATTTCCTTAAAAAAGGTTAATTAAGTTACACTATTCCAAAAGACGTTGTACTTAATTATTACTCACGTTACATTATTTGGTTATTCTCATTTACAAAAAAAAAAAAAATGAAACTAACAAATCTGGAATATAACATGTATAATAATATAAATATGGGCCTAGAATATAATCTATGTTATGAAACAATAAAAGAAGAAGAAGAGTATTGCAGAGAAAAGTAGGGAAAGAGAATTCTTATTGATTTGTGATAAATTACAATGGAATATTACCCTATATTTATAGGGAAAGAGTGAATTAGTCACCAAGTAAAATCCCTACAATCTCTCTAGAATATAGACATTCACCTTAAATAAAACTCTATTTATAACACTCCCCCCTTCAATGTCTATTCAACAGATAATGTGCCTCGTTAAAACCTTAACTAAAATAAAACTCAGTGGATAAAAAATTCTAGTAAAGGAAAAAGAGTACACATATTTAGAAATACGCTTTTTGGTTGCCTCGTTAAAAACCTTGTAAGGAAAACCTATTGGGACAAAACCCTGTAAGGGAAAAAGAGTACAACACGTATTAACTCTCCCTGATGAGAGCATTAATTCACATCTTTAAGCCTTTGCATTCCAATCTTGTGCACCATCTTCAAAAAAATCGTTGGTAGAGATTTGATAAACAAATTAACAATATTAACTTGAATGAATATATTGCACCTTGAAATCATCCTTCTCGATAGATACATAATGTCTTCATATAATGTCATGGAATGACTTTTCAATATCTCTATAGAGGTATTCTCGCTATCACATTATCACGCTTATAGTTATAGCAAAATATATATGTGCACAAATTGCACTTAGGATATGGTACTTTAGGACCAATAATTATATATGCTTTAAGCAATTTTAATCCTTCAAGGATTGTCATATAAGTCATATAATAGACTTTAGATGCATATCAAGTTTTCATGTCATGCTAGACATATAAGATACAAGAGGGGTTGCTCTAATGGTAAGCAACCTCCACTTCCAACCAAGAGGTTGTGAGTTCGAGTCTCTCCAATAGCAAAGTGGGAAGTTCTTGGAGGGTAGAATGTTGAGGGTCTATTTGGAAACAGCCTCTCTACCCCAGGGTAGAGATAAGGTCTGCGTACACACTATCCTCCCCAGACCCCACTAAGCAGGATCATACTGGGTTGTTATTATTGTTGTTGCTAGACATATAAGATACATAAAAGTGATTGCACGCTCTATTAACTTTATACTTTCAAGTATTTGAACTACATATTCAAATCTACATGTCTTTCATATGAAATCAATTCTATTCAAATTGTTTCTCCATACTTAAGATCCTCATATATATATTTAGCGCTATCATAGATGTCACCAACAGACATTTTATATCAGTTTCAATATTTTTTTCATGAAGACATAACATGGATGTCACGACCCGAATTTCTCTACTTTCGGAAATCGTGATGGTACCTACTCGTGAAAGTTAGGTAAGCCGATAGTTACAGTTTTACTACCATTATTATTAATCAAACATAATCAGATATTAACTAAGAAAAATAATTTAGACAATGTGGAAATAATATAATAGTACCACAACTTAAGTACATAACTACTCCATAGAATCTGGTGTCATACACGAACAACTAACAAGTACTACAAATATAAGTCTGAAATAAGTACAACTGTTCTCGAAATAGAAGAGACAACATAAAACTATAGCGGGGAAACAGAGGGGGAGGGGTTCAGGCTCTACGAATGTGATGACCCTACAGGTCATCTCTTGTTTTAGAAGTCAAAACTGTGTTTCGAAGCCTTGAAAACCTTTTTTTGTCCCACCTCGAATTGTGTGCGCAGTCCGGGCGCATTTCCGAAAACTTTTATGTGAACTTTAAGAAAACAATGAAATTGGCCTTTAAAATTGGTTAAAGTTGACTTTGGTCAACATTCTTGGAAAATAGACCCAGACCTGTGATTTGACAATCCCGTAGGATCCTTAGTAAAATATGAGACTTGGGTGTATGCCCGGAATCGGATTCCGAGGTCTCAAGCCCGAGAAAAGAATTTTTAAAGAAAATTATTTGCTGGAAAATATAGAGGATTTTAGAAGTGAATTAATGCATTTTCTTGATTGTATCGGACCCGTATCTTGGTTCCGGAGCCCGGAACAAGTTTAAAATAATAATTAAGTTGAATCTTTGAAATTTGGTAAGAATCGGAAGTGGTTTGGTATAAAACGGACCTATAGTTGAGAAAATATAAATTTCAATGTTCTTGGGCAATTTCATGAATTTGAGATTTAATTCATAGTTGTTGATGTTATTTTGATGATTTGATCATACGAGCAAGTCCATATGATGTTTTTAGACTTACGTGCATGATTGGTTTGGAGCCCCGAGGGCTTGGATGAATTTTGAATAGGCCACAGAGTGAATTTAGACTTAGAAAAATAGTTGTTGCAGGCTCTGATCTCGCAATTGTGAGGTCGGGCTTCGTAATTGCGAGCCCAACAGGCTTGGCATTTGCGAGGGGCTGATCGCAATTGCGAAAAATGCCCTGGCTAGCCTTGCTCGCATTTGCGAGCTTTTTTTCGCAAATGCGAAATTCTCAGAAATTTCCAGTAGTTGCAAATGCGACAATTCCTTCGCAAATGCGAAGGTAGTCTCAGGGTTCGCAATTGCGAATCCCTGGTCGCAATTACGACATCTGCACCGGATAAGTGGGATTTTTTGACGGGGTTTTATCCATTTTTCAAACTCTTTCAAACCCTAAACTCTCTTGGGCGATTTTTCACAGAAAGATTCTTCTCTAAATCATTAGTAAGTAATTTCTAACTTATTTTCTTCAATCTATAACATCTTTTTACATGATTTCATTCCAAAATCAAGGGGTTTTCAGGGAAAATTGGATGATTTTGGGTACAAGTTAGGATTTTCAAATTTTGGAGATTTGGACCTTGATTTGAGGTCTGATTTCAAAACTAATTACATATTTGAATTCGTGAATGAATGAGTGATCGGGTTTTGGTTCGAACTTCGGGTTTTGACCAAGTGGGCCCGGGGTTGATTTTTGACTTTTGGGGGAAATCATTAGAAAACCTAATTTCACGCATTAGAATTAGTTTATTTAGCATTTATTGACATCGTTAAATAAATTATGACTAGATACAAGCGAGTTGGAAGTGCAACCGAGAGGTAAAGCAGTAGTAGAGGCTTAATCTTGTTCGTGGAATCGAGGGAAGTGTTTGGCCTAACCTTAGCTTGAGGGAATAAGAGTTGTGGTCTATTTGCTATGTGTTTGTATCGAGTACGACGTATAGGTGTGGTGACGGGTATCTATACGTTGGTGTCAAGCATGCCCGTGGGTCTTATATCATGATTTTGTGAATCTATTATGTATCAATCATGCTCAATTGATGATTAGTAATGTTGAACAAAGCTTATGAAAGTTTTTTGGTAATTTGACTATTGTTGAGTATTGACTCAAATTGAAGTTTCATTTTGTAAAGAAATTATTGAAATGAGATTAGTTATAGCTGAATCCCTTGCCGGGATGTTTGTTGATATTGTTGATTCCCTTGCCGGGATGTTAGTGTTGATATTGTTGATTTCCTTGCCGGGACATATTGTTTTCTATTGTTTGGGTGAGGATGAGTGTAAATCACTAAGGGTGATGCCGTACATGTTATTGTGAGAGAGTGTAAACCATGAAGGGTGATGTCGTGCACGATATTATGAGTGTTAATGCACGAAGGGTGATGTCGTGCCAAGATTTGAGAGTTAATGCATGAAGGGTGATGCCGTGCCGATATTGTGAGGTATAATGCACAAAGGGTGATGTCGTGCCATGATTATGTGAGGTAAAGCACAAAGGGTGATGTCGTGCTATTTCTATTGATTTATATGGTGAGGATGAGAGTAAAAGCACAAAGGGTGATGTCATGCACGTGTTACCGTTTCATTAGCCTCGTTGGTGTAGATATGATGTTCACTATGCTTCTGATTGATGGTTCTATATTGGCTTATTGTTAGGACCTATTATTCCCCGTAGCATGTCCCCTTCCCACTTTATTCTATTGATTACTGTCATTATGATTCTGTCTGTATATGATTGAACTGCACAAGTATATATGACTGTCGTGTCCTAGCCTCATCACTACTTCGCCGAGGTTAGGCTCGACACTTACTTAGTACATGGGGTCGGTTGTACTGATACTACACTTTGCACTCTTTTGTGCAGATTTCGGTACCGGACCCGGTGAGTAGCTGAGGTAGATGCCTTCAGTCCAGAGAGACCAAGGTAGATCTGCTGGCGTCCACAGAGCCTAAAGTCCCTATTCCCTGTTTTTAGCTTTTCTATTGTCTCTTTTCTTTCCGAGAACAGTTGTATTTTTCTTTCAGACTTGTGTTTGTAGTAATAATCTTAGACGTTCGTGATATTGTGATACTAGATTCATGGGTATATATGTAATAGAGTATTTGGTTTTGTTATAACTCTTTCGCGTTTTTCCTTTGTTTAATTATAGTTATTGTGTGCATCTGTTTGGATTGAATGGTAAAAGGTTAAAATCTAAATAGTTGGTTTTCCTAGCTTTCACGAGTAGGCGCTATCATGACTCCCTAGAGTGGGAAGTTCGGGTCGTGACAAGTTGGTATCAGAGCTCTAGGTTTCTTAGGTCTCACAATTCACGAACAAGCTAGGTAGAGTCTGAGGGATCGGTACAAAGATGTCTGTGCTTATCCCCTAGAGGCTACAGAGCTTAGGAATAACTTCACATCTATTCTTCACTGTCATGCGATTTGACTTCTCAATGCTAATTGAACTTCTACTTTGTTCTTTCATAGATGGCGAGAACACGTACTTCTTCATCCGTTGATCAACAGCCCGAGCCCTAGTGGCAGCTCCTACAAGGGGTAGAGGACAATGTCGAGGCTGTGATAGAGGCTGAGGTAGGGGCAGGGCTCAACCCAGAGCAGCAGCACCAGCACCAGCAGCGGAGCCTCAGGTAGAGTTTGAGGAGGAGGCTCCATCCCAAACCGTTCCAGCAGGGCCAGCTCAGGTCCTAGAGGGGTTCATCGCCACCCCAGTACTTTAGGATACTCTGGTGCGTCTAGTGGGCCTTATGGAGTGTGTCGCCCAGGCAGACTTACTTCTTGTAGCACCAACCGCCTCTCAGGCTGGGGGAGGAGCACAAACACCTGCTACTCGCACTCTGAAGCAAATGGCTCCCCAGTTTCAGACTCCAGCAGCTCAGCCATTTGGGGTAGTTCATCCAGGTGTTGTGGCTCATACCGGAGATGGTGCAGCTATGTCTACTGATGCTCTGTGGAGGTTGGACAGGTTCACCAAGCTCTTCACTACTACTTATGGTGGTACATCTTTAGAGGATCCCCAAGACTATTTGGACAACTGTCACGAGGTTCTTCAGAACATGGGGATAGTGGAGACCAATGGGGTCGACTTTGCTGCTTTTCGTCTGCCAGGTTCTGCCAAGACTTGGTGGAGGGATTTTTGTTTGGCTAGACCAGTTGGGTCACCGGCTTTGACTTGGGATCAGTTCTTTCAGTTGTTTTTGGAGAAGTTTCTTCCTAACACTCAGAGGGAGGACTATACGAGGTAGTTTGAACGTCTCCAGCAGGGTTCTATGACCGTCACTCAGTATGAGACAAGATTCATTGCTTTGGCCCATCATGCTCTTATCATACTTCCCACCGAGAGAGAGAGAGAGAGGGAGAGAGAGAGGGTGAGGAGGTTCATTGAGGGACTCGCTTATCCGATTCGATTACAGATGACTAAGGAGACAGGGCGCGAGATTTCTTTTCAAGATACGACCATTGTGGCCAGGAGACTTGAGATGGTTCTATCACAGAGGAGTGGTCAGGGGTCCGACAAGAGGCCCCATCATTTGGGCATGTTCGGTGGTGCCTCATTTGGAGGCGGGGATTCTTTTGGTAGGGGCTATCCTCCCAAGCCGTATCATTCAGCACTTCAGGCTTCTCATAGTGCTCCAAGTGGTCGTGGTTCTCATATGCAGTATTTTGATCAATTTCCCTATAGTGCACCACTAACTCCTATCAGTGCACCGTCGCTCCAGAGTTTTCAGGGTGGTTATTCAGGCCGTCAGGGTTGGTAGTCTCAGCACCCGAGGGCTCGTTATACTTGTGGCGATACGAGGCATATTGCTAGATTTTTCCCTCGGGTATCGAGCAGCTCTCGGCATCAGGGTTCCCGTGCCATGGTTCAGGAACCCGGTGTTCCATCGCCTGCTCAGATAGCTAGAGGTAGGGTTCGAGGTGTTAGAGTGGAGGTCAAGCCATTAGAGGTAGAGGCCAGGCCATTAGAGATGGAGGTCAGGCAGTTAGAAGTGGAGGTCATCCAGCAGGAGGCCGTCCACGGGATATAGTTCAGAGTGGTGGGGCCCATGCCCGATGTTAGGCTATTCCAGCTAGACCTGAGGCCGAGGTATCCGATGTAGTCATTACAGGTGCGATTTCAGTTTGCAGTAGAGATGCCTCAGTTGTATTTGATTCGGGGTCTATATATTCCTATGTGTCATCTTATTTTCCCCCTTATCTGGTTGTGCCTCATGATTCTTTGAGTGCACCTGTATATGTGTCTATACCGGTGGGTGATTCTATTGTTGTAGATCGAGTCTATCGCTCGTGTGTGGTTATTATTGGGGGTCTTGAGACCCGTGTAGATCTCTTACTTCTCGATATGATAGTCTTCGATGTCATTTTAGGGATGGACTAGTTATCCCCTTACCACGTTGTATTGGACTGTCACACCAAGACTGTGACCTTAGCCATGTCGGGTGTTCCTCGATTGGAGTGGAGAGGGACTCTCAGCCATTCTGTCAGTAGGGTTGTTTATTACATAAAGCCTCGGCATAATAGAGAAAGGGTGTTTGGCTTATTTGACTTATGTTTGTGATTCTAGTACTGAGGTTCCTTCGATGGATTATGTGCCTGTTGTTCATGAGTTTCCAAAGGTATTTCCTTCAGACCTACCGGGGATGCCACCCGATAGGGATATTGACTTTTGCATTGATTTGGCTCCGGGCACTCATCCCATTTATATTCCGCCATATCGTATGGCCCCACCAGAGTTGAAAATATTGAAAGAACAGTTGCAAGACCTGTTTGATAAAGGCTTTATTAGACCTAGTATCTCGCCTTGGGGTGCGTCAGTGTTGTTTGTTAAGAAGAAGGACAGATCGATGAGGATGTGCATAGACTATCGGCAGTTGAACAAGGTCACAATTAAGAATAAGTATCTATTGCCGAGGATTGATGATTTATTTGATTAGCTTCAGGGTGCCAAAGTGTTTTCGAAGATTGATTTGAGATCCAGCTACCAGTAGTTGAGGATTAGGGCATCCGATGTCCCTAAGATAACTTTCCGCACTCGGTACAAGCATTATGAGTTCTTAGTGATGTCATTTGTGTTAACAAATGCCCCAGCAACTTTCATAAATTTGATGAACTGAGTGTTGAAGCCTTATTTGAATTCCTTCGTGATTGTCTTCATTGATGATATTTTGATCTATTCCCGCAGCCGGGAAGATCATGAGCAGCATCTTCGAGTCGTTCTCCAGACTTTGAGGGACAGTCAGTTATATGCTAATTTTTCAAAATGTGAGTTTTGATTGAGTTCAGTTGCATTCTTGGGTCATGTTGTATCAGCACAGGGTATTCAGGTGGATCCTATGAAGATTGCGACAGTCAAGGACTGGCCTAGACCCACATCAGCTACAGAGATCCGGAGTTTCTTGGGTTTGGCGGGCTATTACCTTCAGTTTGTGGAGGGGTTTTCATCTATCACAACCCCGATGAATAGGTTGACCCAGAAGGGTGCCCAGTTCAGGTGGTCGGACGAGTGCGAGGCGAGCTTTTAGACGCTCAAGACAGCTTTGACTACAACACCGATGTTGGTTTTTCCCACAGGTTCAGGGCCATATACAGTATATTGTGATGCATCTCATATTGGACTTGGTGCGATATGATGCAGTATGGCAAGGTTATTGTATATGCTTCGCAACAGTTGAAGATCCACGAGAAGAATTATCCTGTTTATGATTTGGAGCTAGCAGCCATAGTTCACGCGCTGAAGATTTGGAGGCATTATTTATATGGCGTGTCATATGAGGTCTTCACAGACCACAAGAGTTTGCAATACTTGTTCAAGCAGAAGGAGCTAAATTTGAGGCAGAGGAGGTGGTTATAGCTATTTAAAGACTATGATATCACCATCTTGTATCATCCGAGAAAGTCTAATGTGGTGACCGATGCTTTGAGTAGAAAGTCAGACAGTATGGACAATCTTACATATATTCCGGTCGGTGAGAGACTGCTTGCTTCGGTTGTTCAGGCTTTAGCCAATCAGTTCGTGAGGTTGGATGTTTCTGAGCCCAGCCATGTTCTAGCTTGCACAGTCGCTCGTTCTTCATTATTTGAGCGTATCCGAGATTGACAGTATGATGATCCTCATTTGCTTGTCCTTAGGGACAGAGTGTGGCACGGAGGTGCCAAGTAGGTTACAGTCGGAGATGATGGAGTTTTGAGTATGCAGGGTTGTATTTGTGTGCCTAATGTGGACGGACATCGTGAGTTGATTCTAGAGGAGGCCCATAGTTTCCGGTATTTTATTCATTCGGGCGCTTCTAAGATGTATCAGGACTTGCATCAACATTATTGGCAGAGTAGAATGAAGAAGGATATTGTTGCGTATGTAGTTCGGTGTTTGAATTATCAGCAGGTAAAGTACGAGCATCTGAGACCTGGTGGTTTATTTCAGAAGATTGAGATTCCTGAGTGGAAGTGGGAGCGTATCACTATGGACTTCGTTGTTGGACTCCCACGGACTCAGCAAAAGTTCGACGCAGTGTGGGTTATTGTTGATAGGCTGACTAAGTCAGCGCATTTCATTCCTGTGGCAGTTTCTTGCTCTTTTGAGCAGCTGGCAGAGATTTATATTCGGGAGATTGTCCGTCTTCATGGTGTGCCCGTGTCTATTATTTCTGACGGAGGTACGTAGTTTACCTCACATTTCTGGAGGGCAGTTCAGCATGAGTTGGGTACTCGAGTCGATTTGAGCATAACATTTAATCCTCAGACGAACGAACAATCCGAGCGTACTATTCAAATTTTGGAGGATGTGCTCCGAGCATGTGTTATTGACTTTGGAGGTTCGTGGGATCAGTTCTTGCCATTAACGGAGTTTGCCTACAACAACAGTTACCAGTCGAGCATCCAGATGGCTCCTTATGAGGCTTTATATGGTAGGCGGTTTCAGTCTCCAGTTGGATGGTTTGAGCTGGGAGAGGCTCGATTATTGGGTACAGATCTAGTACAGGATGCCATGGATAAGGTTAAGATCATTCAGGATAGGCTTCGTACAGCTCAGTCCAGGTAAAAGAGTTATGCCAACCATAAGGTTCGTGATGTGGAATTCATGGTCGGAGAGTGAGTGTTGCTTCAGGTGTCACCCATGAAGGGCGTGATGAGATCTGGGAAGAAGGGCAAGCTAAGCCCTTGATTCATTGGTCCTTTTGAGATTCTTGATCGAATAGGAGAGATGGGTTACAGACTTGTGTTGCCGTCGAGTTTATTAGCTGTGCACCCAGTGTTTCATGTTTTGATGTTTCGAAAGTATCACGACGATCCATCCCACATGGTAGACTTCATCACTGTCCAGTTGGACAAGGACATGACCTTTGAGGAGGAGCCGGTAGCTATTCTAGACTGACAGGTTCGCCAGTTGAGATCGAAGAATTTCCCTTTAGTTCGTGTGCAGTGGAGAGGTCAGCCCATTGAGGTAGAGACCTGGGAGTCTGAGTCCGATATGCGGAGCCGTTATCCTTATCTTTTCACCGACTCAGGTACTTTTTTATGTCCGTTCGAGGACGAACGGTTGATTTAGAGGTGGAAAATGTGATGACCCTAAAGGTAATCTCTTGTTTTAGAAGTCAAAATTGTGTTCCGAGGCCTTGAAAACCTCTTTTTGTCCCACCTCGAATTGCCTGTGCAGTCCAGGCGCGTTTCTTGAAAGCTTTTATATGAAATTTAAGAAAAATAATGAAATTGGCCTTTAAAATTGGTTAAAGTTGACTTTGGTCAACATTCTTGGAAAACGGACCCAAGTCTATGATTTGACGGTCCCATAGGGTCCATAGTAAAATATGGGACTTGGGCGTATGCCCAGAATCGAATTCCAAGGTTCCAAGCCCGAGAAAGGAATTTTGAAAGAAAATTGTTTACTGAAAAATATAGAGGATTTTAGAAGTGAATTGATGCATTTTCTTGATGGTATCAGGCCCGTATCTTGGTTCTAGAGCCCGGTACAACTTTAAAATAATAATTAAGTTGAATCTGTAAAATTTGGTAAGAACCGGAAGTGGATTGGTATAAAACGGACCTATAGTTGAGAAAATGGAAATTTCAATGTTCTTGGGCAATTTCATGAATTTGAGGTTTAATTCATAGTTGTTAATGTTATTTTGATGATTTGATCGCACAAGGAAGTCCATATGATATTTTTAGACTTGCGTGCATGATTGGTTTGGAGCCCCGAGGGCTTGGGTGAGTTTTGGATAGGCCACGAAGTGAATTTAGACTTAGAAAAGTAGCTGTTGCAGGTTCGGTAATGTTGTAGGTTCTTATCTCACAATTGCGAGGTTAGGCTTCGCAAATGCGAGCCCAACAGGCTTGGCAATTGTGAGGAGCTGATCGCAATTGCGAAAAATGCCCTGGCCAGCCTTGCTCGCATTTGCGAGCTTTTCCTCGCAAATGCAAAGTTCTCAGAAATTTCCAGTAGTCGCAAATGCGACAATTCTTTCGCAAATGTGAAGGTAGCAGAAATTCTCTGGGTTCTCTGGTCGCAATTGCTACATCTGCACCTGATAAGTGGGATATTTGATGAAATTTCATTCATTTTTCAAACTCTTTCAAACCCTAAACTCTCTTGGGCGATTTTCCAAAGAAAGATTCTTCTCCAAATCATTAGTAAGTAAGTTCTAACTTATTTTCTTCAATCTACAACATCTTTTTACATGATTTCATTTCAAAATCAAGGGTTTTTCATGGGAAATTTGGTATTTTTTGGTAGATTTCAGGATTTTTAAATTTTGGGGACGATTTGAGGTCCGATTTCAAAACTAATTACATATTTGAGTTCGTGAGTGAATGGGTGATCTTGTATTGGTTCGAACTTCGGGTTTTGACCAAGCGTGTCTGGTGTCGATTTTTGACTTTTGGGAAAAATCATTAGAAACCCTAATTTCATGCATTAGAATTGGTTTATTTAGCATTTATTAAAATTGTTAAGTAAATTGTGACTAGGTACAAATGAATTGGAAGTGGAACCGAGAGGTAAAGTGGTAGTAGAGGCTTAATCTTGTTTGTGGAATCGAGGTGAGTGTTTGGCCTAACCTTAGTTTGAGAGAATAGGAGTTGTGGTCTATTTGCTATGTGTTTGTATCGAGTACGATGTATAGGTGTGGTGACGAGTATCTATACGTTGGTGTCAAGCATGCTCGTGGGTCTTATATCATGATTTTGTGAATTTATTATGTACCAATCATGCTCAATTGATGATTAGTAATGTTGAACAAAGCTTATGAAAGTTTCTTGGTAATTTGACTATTGTTGAGTATTGAATCGAATTGAAGTTTTATTTTGTAAAGAAATAGTTGAAACGAGATTAGTTATACTTGAATCCCTTGTCGGGATGTTTGTTGATATTGTTGATTCCCTTACCAGGATGTTAGTATTGATATTGTTGATTCCCTTGCCAGGACATATTGTTTTCTATCGTTTGGGTGAGGAAGAGTGTAAAGCACGAAGGGTGATACCGTGCATGTTATTGGGAGAGAGTTTAAAGCACGAAGGTGATGCCATGCATGATATTATGAGTGTTAATGCACGAAGGGTGATGTCGTGCTATGTGTAAGCACGTGATTTTTGCTTCACGGACAATCGCTCCAAAAAGAAAATAAAAATAGTGGCAAATGGCTTCACTGTACAATTTTTTGATCTTTCCGTAACATGTATTGTTGGTCATTTGTGGGTCTGTCCATTTTGCATCCAGTCATTATCAAACAAAAATACAAAAATATGTGTCAGTAAAAGAAAATTCAAAAATATATATATGTGTGCATCGTTCGTTCTAGGCTTTTAGTTAACTTACTTAAATATTTTTGTGATAATTGTGTTAAAATGTTGCATTGTTGTTTAGTTTTAATTTCGTTATTTTATTATCTATTATTTTTATTTTTGTTTTAAAAGAAAAAATGAAATTAGAAAACAAAGAGTGAAGGAAATCGGTTTGGGCCAAAAGAAGAGAAACAAAAACAGGCCCAACCAGCACTCAGACCCAGTCCAAGTCCAGGCCTGCCCAGGCACCTCCTGAAACGACGCCGTTTCAGGCAAATCCATCTCAGCCGTTCCAATCAATCCAATCCAACGGTCCAGGATCACTATCAGTAACCCGTTTCAAAACCCGACCCAGGAACCAATCCGATCCAACCCCTCACTTAAACCAAGCGACCCCGTTTAACTACCAAACGACCCCGTCTCATTTCTCACCCTCAGATCCAAGCCGTTGAGATCATATGATCTAATGGCTCAGATCCGATCAACCTCCCCATATATAAACTCAGCCCTTACCCCGCACCCCCTATCCGAACCCCACCCCTCACTCGTCTCCTTCCCCAACCTGAAACTCCCAAACCCTAGCAAGCCGCCCTAGTTTCCCTTCCACCAAAACCCGGCGGCATGAACGCCGGTGGCCACCTCCCGAACACCCTAAGACCCCCTCACTCCCCTGAACACGAATCCACTAACCACGAACCTCGAATCATCTCCTATCGACTCGAATCTGAATTTGAAGATTCGAGACAAAACTCGATCTACACCAAACCTCACCATCTTTGTATCAGACACTCCCCTGACCTTCCTCGTGACCAAACCAAGCTTGGTTTGGTCCGAATCTACCCACAACTCCCTAAAAATCAGATCTGGAAATCCAGACCTTAGAACACATGCACCTGGGGAATCCGGCCGGTTTTTGACAAGGGTTTGAGGTCTAATAGACCTTAATCAAGGTGTTCTCATGTGAGAACACCCTGATTAAAGTTTGTTCGGCCTTAAGAGTTCGAAGTTGAGTCTGATTTGGGTCCATTTTGATTTCAAACTTTGTCGGTAAGTTTTTCTTTCCCTTTTCGTTTATATTAACTGCTGATTAAGTCATTAGCATGCTTTGTGGTAATTGTTTGTTATTTTCTGATAGTTTCTTAATTTCTTTCATCTCTGTAAAGACCTTTTATTTGGTCGATTGTTTTCTGTGTATGATTTAAATGTGTCCTATGATAAGCATGTCCGATTAGTATGGTCGTCGCATGAATAAACTTATATAGGTTCCTAGTGACTGACCAAGTTGTCCGAAGCCCTTTAGGTCCCTGTATGTGTTGTTTATTTGGACGACTGATTATTACCTGTTATAATTAGTATAGTCGACTCGATAAATGTCGTCGATTAGTTTTCTATAACTAATAAATCGAATGAGCTAATAATGTCGCATGACTAATTGAACTTTGCCACTGACTGAATGCCCCAGCATTGTTTGAAATGATTTGTTTGCATTGTAAAACTGACTGAAAAGGTTCAGTCCAGGCAGTCTTGAATTTGAACTTTCATCAGTTCAAAAATGCCCTGATGCTGCAATAGGCAGGGGCAGTAATAATCAAGGTTGACAGGGGTAGTCTGGGGTTTGAAAAGAACAAAAATGATTAGTTTAAATGAGCTGACAAGTAGGGTACTAATTTGGGATTAAACTAATACCAATGGGGAACAAGACACAAGAGTATGGGGTTTAAAATGAATAATAAAATGATGCCCATAACTCTTGATTAAACAAAAGCCAAGCGTGGGGAACAAAGGGGCTGGCACCAAAGATGCTTAGGCATGGGCTTAAAGGGTATGGGCATTCTGCCAATTGGCAGGGCAGGCAGCTTAACTGCACTTGGTCATTTTGGCTTATAAATAGGCCATTCGAAAACTAAAACGGGGCTGGACTTTTAGTCTTCAGAAAAAGAGAAAACAGAGTGGAATTTTTAGTCTTAAGGCTGGAGTTTTAATATGAAGAGAGGTCTAGTGAGTCCAAAGAAAAACTGAAAAACATAAGGTAGTTTCCAGTAAACATTGCAACCAAACACTGTCTGAAAGTTGTATAAGAGTGCATTTTGGTCAAGCTGTCTTGGCCAAGTTCTGTTGCTTGCATTGACTGAGTTGTTTGTGGTTGTTGAACTGGTAATTTTACTGCATTTGAACCACTCAGTTACTGCTGTTATTTCCTTACTCTTTCCTGGGATCGCTGGTGTGGTACTCGACTATTTGCTGGTACCCTTTTCTGGGAAATATTGTTGGTTGTCTGAGGGCTGTGGGAAAACATTTGATTGTTAGTTTGTTGCTGTGCTGTTGCTGTGTATCTGCTGTTGCTGTGTTTACTGCATACTGCCCAGCTGATCATTCCTTTCTTCTTTGTCCTCTATACCAGGTACATAATTAATACCACCAATGTAACTGAAAGTTTGAGCATGAATGCAAAAGAGAGGACCTGCAGATTGTTTTTTTTATATATACATGAACTGTTACATTAAATGTCATGAAATAGTTACATTTTCGTTTGGACAATAGAAGTAGCCTACATACTCAGTATATCAATGTAGGTTAATGAATGCTAGCCATGTATGTATGCTGTTAGGTGAAAAACATTCCCAGTGTAATAAGTTGTATTTTAGACTTAGTCTGATGGTGTAGTATATTCTCTAATGTAGGCCAAATAGGAAAACTATCCACTTTAGTTAAAGTTCTTTCTCCTTTTGCCAGATTGTCACATATGAATTGATAAACTCATCTCACAGAACAAAGAATCAGTTCAGGGCCTCAACCTCATGAAGGTCGAGCCCAAATCGAAGCAAACCAAGTAGGCCCGCATAGAACAAGCAGAGGCCCAGGTCTGGCCTATCACGCATGGGCTGGATTTGGGCCCATGATTATTTGTTCGGCTGACTGTACATGCAGCCTCATTTCTGATTTTTTTTAGCTTTTCTGAATGTCATTACAAACAACTTGCAAGCATTTAATTAATTAGGACTATCTACTGTTTTCAATTGATAAAGACAAACACGATAAGAAACGTAATTGTTGTAGGACATCCTTTCAAAAATAAAGACAAGATGAGTCTCGACAAACAAAAACGCATAAGATGCGGGGCCCTTGTTAAATGTATATTATCGAAGCATTTAGTTTCCAGGACGGGTTGTTTATCAAAACTCACAACTCTCCAAAAATAATAATGCGCTAGTTGCTTTAGGCGCGCCTTTAATAATGTTATCTCCTTAAACTCGGGTGCACATTTATGTGACCCAAATCCAAATCTCAACGGAGTCGAAATATGTCTTTAGTCACGGGCGCATTGATTGTGGCGTGGCCCGAGATGCATTTCCATGACGTTGCAAATCCCCTTTAAAAAATAAGAATGAGATGAGCCTCGCCGAATAAAAATACAAATTGCGGGGCCCTCAGTAAATACTTGTTTTAAATTACTTAGAATTCAGGAGGGCCGCTTAGTGAATTTCGTGGCTTTCCCAAAATAATAACGCAATAGTCTCTTTAGGCGCGTGTTTAATAATTTACTTTCTTAAGCTCGGGTGTGCATTTCATGCGACCCAAATCCAAATCTCAAAACATCAAATAAAATGCGTTCCGGATTGTGGGTGCATTTCATGTGACGCAGTCCAAAGACGTGTTTTAAGCGATGTTCACATTCTTGTAAAAACAATAATAATAAAGCGGTTAACAGTTAAAATTTGCACATAAGTTCATATTGTATTTAAAATCAGATAAAAATCCAAATATAACAGTTGAGCGACCGTGCTAGAACCACGGAACTCGGGAGTGCCTAACACCTTCTCCCGGGTTAACAGAATTCCTTATCTAGATTTCTGGTACACGGACTGTAATATAGAGTCATTATTTTCCTCGATTCGGGATTAAAATTGGTGAC
Organism: Nicotiana tabacum; assembly: GCF_000715075.1. Taxonomy (NCBI): domain Eukaryota; kingdom Viridiplantae; phylum Streptophyta; class Magnoliopsida; order Solanales; family Solanaceae; genus Nicotiana; species Nicotiana tabacum. The sequence goes on along the minus strand of NC_134089.1, from coordinate 20,137,099 downwards.
TTGGGACACCCTAAATCTCCCAAGTGGCGACTCTGAAATAAATAAATAAATCCCGTTTCGATTGTCCTTTAATTGGAAAAACTCCCCTGCCCCCTCTCGGGGGCGGAAAAAGGAGGTGTGACAGCTCTGGCGACTCTGCTGGGGACATCGACCCAGAACCACTGGTTCAGGGTTAAGAATTCGAGCTTAGAATAATTGTTATTATTTGGCTTTATCTATTATCTGATTTTTACATGTTTGAGCCTAATGTGTTAAATGCTGCTTTACCGCTTTGATATTATTTGAACTGTATATAAACTGTGCCGAAACCCATATCCTTTCTGAGTCTTCTAAATCATGAAGAAGGGCGTACTTCGTACGGCTTCTTTTCTGTATAATGTCAAATCCCAATTTAGAACGAGGTTCGGACAAGTTGCTAAGCCGGTGAAGCTTCTGTATTCCTGGTACGCTGCCCCCCTCGGCTCGAGCTGTCCGCTCGGGTAAGCCAGGTCTAGAACAAACACCCAGTTCTGAACCTAGAATAACTCAACTTCATGCCGGATCCCTAGTAGGAACGCTTATTTGCATCATGTGCATTTTTGACTTAGGGGACTCAACACAGGGGTTGGGTCCGTCTAGGAATAGCAACCTGAAATAGAAAGGGCCATCCTGATGCATCTTACTCATTGCTTGTGCATTTATTTGCTTCAAACATGCATGATGACCGGTTTTGAATGTTGGGAAATTTTTAAATAAAAAAAAAATAAAAAATAAATTTTACTCTATTTTCAAAAAAAAAAATAAAATAATAATGATAAATAAATAAACTAGTTAGTTTATCACCCGAACTACGTCGGTTTGATTCTCACCGGATGTGAGATACGTAGGCAACCCTCATCGGGTCCAACTCTTTTTCCATTTTTACCAAAAATGATATACCATAAAGCATATATGTATATATGTATACACATGTATATAAATAATTTTTTTTTCGTGTCCAAAGATCTTTGGTTAGAGTCAAAATAAAGGTTTTTGTTTTCACCTAAAAGGTCACCCTAATAAATGTGCAGGATGAACACAGAGCAAAATGAACCATTCTCAGCCCTCAGCGAGGTCCCTCTACAACTCCACATGTGGTGGAATGACTTGGAAGCCGATAGCAAAGGGGTAGTAGGAAGAATATTGGGAGGTTTTGTAAATTTGTTGGGTGTTGAGCCGAGGACAGATATTCTTGAAGCTCTAATACCATTTTGGGACCCTACCTGCAATGTATTCCGTTTTGTTGACTTTGAACTTTCACCGACACTTGAGGAAGTTGCCGGATATGCGGGACTGAATGAGAGGTTAAGAGGGCAATATTTGCTTTCGCCAAGGCCAGTGTCCCCGCATGCGTTTCTGGATCTACTAAGCATTAGTCGGAAGGTACAACATGGCGATTTATCGAGAGGGTGTTGTGATCTCCATTTCTTGTATCAGCGGTACGGAACCCCGCAGGGTTTCGAGGAACCGAACCTTGGGCTAACTCACGGCGGGAACAGAAACAAATGGGAAGCAAGACGTACTTTGGCTTTTATCACAGCATTCTTGGGAGTCATGGTCTGCCCAAGGAAGGATAAAAAGATAGAGATAGGTCTGGTAGGGATGGCCGACGTGGCAATCAAAAGAACCAATAGTACTGTGGTTCCTTTGATTTTGTCCGAAATCTACCGGGCTCTGACTATATGCCGAGAAGGAGGCAAGTTCTTCCAAGGTTGCAACCTGTTACTTCAGCTATGGATACAGGAACACCTCCATCACCGAGTAGGATACATGAACCACGGGTTAACCGAGAGGAATTGTATCAGCGGATTCAAGAAGCGCATGACAGGCGCCAGATTTCCTGAAGGTGTCGAAGAATGGTTTACACGGTTAAGGTCAACAACAGCTGACCAAATTGAATGGGCATTTGGTTGGTTGACTGATACTGAGGTTATCTACATGTCGGCTGAAGAATGTCATGTTCTCTTAATGGGGCTTCGCAACATCCAGCTATATGCCCCTCATCGGGTATTACGACAACTGGGCAGGTTTCAAGTAGTCCCTAATGATGAAAATCTGAGCAAGCATGCCTTGGAATTAAGCCCGGGAGTCATATTCCCCGAGGGGAAGATTAGAAAACTGTGGCATGAATGTAGATTCTTGGAGCCCAAAACCATGGTACGAGAGCTAGCTAAAGGTGAGGTAGACCCAAAGTACGATGCTTGGTTCGAAAGAAGGTTTCAGACTCGGCAAAGACCTGCTAAAAGGGCCCACGTCCAACACTTCACCAATGATTCACAAGAGCAATGGGGATGGTTAAAAAGGGAGAAAGGTTACCGGGTCGAAATCGGGAAGCTAAAGCAACAAGTTGAAAGGCTTGTATTTGAGAACAATGTGCAAGTCGCCTCGGAGCAGGATGAAAGAAACAAGTTAGCCCAAGAAAACCAAACCTTGAAGGCCCGCCTTCGCCAAGCCAGTAAGAGTAACGTTGACCGACAGAAGCGTCGCTCTGATGAAAGATTGATAGCAAGTTTGAGAAATCAGGTCATCCAAAGCCAAGAAGAATTAGAACAATCAAAAGCTTGCATAACAAGGATAAAGGTCAGATGGGCAAAGTACGCAATGGCCCGGAAGCAGCGTTTGCAACAGGTCATAAGGGATTATGAAATGAGCGTCAGAATATTAAGGGAGACGAGCTCCACTCTACATGATCAGATCGTCAAACAAGCACGAGACGCCCAGGCCGACAGAAGACAGTGCTACGATGCAATGGCCTGCATGGAAAGACAAATGGAGTTATTTCAGGATCGACTTGCCGACGATGCTCAGGCACTGGGGTTAAAGAACCAACAAATCAGGCAGTTGCTCAGTGAAAGAGATAACATTCGAGCAAGGATTGATGAAATAGGGCATTACATCTACATGAAATGCTTGGCATGTGAGCGAACACCTCGGAAGACCCTCCTTGTTTCCATCATGGGCTGCGTCTGCCGGATTATGAATGAGTTGAAGAGCCTGCAAAGAGACCTTACACCTAGAGCCGCGAAAAAGCCGAATGATGCCTCGCGGGCCCTTAAATTGGAGAATTAGTTTTGGTCAAGTCCTGTTTATTTGGCTTTGGTTGTTTTCCCATATGTTGTTTTCTTTTCGTTAAACCGAGTTTAAAACCGTAGAGTCTGTACTTCTGCTATTTTTATTTTAAGTACTGTGTAATAGCAAATTTTGATAATGAAATTAAGTGACTCCAGAAGAATTACTATGTGTCTTTGCTTTGAGGCAGAACTACGCCTGGTCTGATTCACGCGGGGACGTGATACGTAGGCAATCCCCATAAGATTCGACCGCTTTAAATAAATAAAGAAGAGAAAATGTAAATAAAGTAAAACGCAAGGTTTCGCAAAATACTTTAAAGAGACGAATGAGCAAACCGGGATGACGCATGTTGTTTGAAGCAAAGCATGTAGAAACGGTTAACTGCCTAGGCGCATTGCATCCTCTATGTGTTGTGATCAAATCTGTTAAGCTCTAACGCTAACAAAGTTTGTTGTTGTCTGATATCAGACAGTTAGTTGTTAAAGAATTCTGGCAACACATTCATACCAAACCAGATCCAAAGGACCGATAGAAACAAGCATGACTACTTCGGAGAATAGCAATGAGGAAGAAAGGCCGATGAGCCAGTTGTTAAAAGAAGCGATGGAAAAGATTTAAAGGATGGGACTAGAAATGAATGCAATGCAACTAGCCCTAGCCAAAACACAAAAGAGTCCTGAAACACGGGGATACATGCCGGAGTACCCTCACTCTGGCCCTTCCACAAGCCGCCCAAATCCCCTCTATCATCAAGAAAGAAGCCCTCACGATTCCCAAGCTTCGCCACCCCATCAACCTCTCCCAACACCCAACATTCCCATTTTTGTGGGACCTACATCAGCCCCTTTGCAGAGAACGACCAGTGAGCCATTGTTTCAGGCTCAGGATACCCAATACTATCCCCCTGAGCCTACATTCCATGCACCCGAACCACAGGCTTACAATCCACATTTGGAAGTACCGGCAGAGGTTGAGAAGCCGGTTAAGGCCCCTGAACAGGATGAAGTGTTGAGAAAGTTCAAAAGCCTGGAGCAATCCTTCAGGAACTTGCACGGGCTGGGCAATCAAGTCAGTGTGGCATACAAAGATCTGTGCCCTTTCCCAGACGTCCAACTCCCAGCCGGGTTCAAGATGCCCAAATTTGATTTATATGAAGGGCACGGTGATCCCATGGCACATTTGCGGGGATTCTGTAGCAAAATGAGAGGGTCAGGAGGCAAGGACGAGCTTTTGATAGCTTATTTCGGCCAAAGTCTGAGCGGATCTGCACTGGAATGGTATACCAGGCAGGATTTCAGTAGGTGGTACACGTGGGATGATCTAGCGCAGGCTTTTGCAGGTCATTTCCAGTACAATCTGGAGATAGTCCCTGACCGTCTCACGTTATTGAGAACTGGGAAGAAACCCGGGGAAAGTTTTCGCGAGTTCGAGTTCCGCTGGAGAGAACAAGCAGCTAGAGTCGATCCTCCCATGAGAGAGGGAGAGATGGTGGACTATTTTTTGCAGACATTGGATCCAACCTACTTTGGTCACTTGGTGACAACGGTTGGAAAATGTTTCAACGAGGTGGTCAAGATAGGGGTCATGATAGAAGAAGGTTTGAGGTCGGACAAGATCTTGAACTATTCGGCACTCAAGGCCACAACCCAGGCTATTCAAAGCGGCACGGGAGGTGCGCTAAGAAGAAAGAAAGAAGAGGTTGCCACGATCGAGGCAGGCAGTTGGTCCAGGGCTGGCAGGCCGCACTACAACCAACCCAGGCCTCACAGGTCAAACTACCCATACAACCCACCACAAAATTTCTATCCACCTCGAGAACCACATTGTTCCGTACACCAAGCCCAGGTATACACTCAGCCTCCGGTTCGCCCACAATGGCGCGCACCGGCTCCCCAGAACATATATGCACCACCACAAAACACCTACCCTCCACCCAGGGCATATAGAAACCCTTCAGGGGCAAGTTTCCGGGGAAATCCAGATGCTAGGAATGACAGGTTGCGGAAGCAAAGAACCTTCACAGAGCTGGGAGAAACCTACACCGCTTTGTTCCACAAGCTGCGGCAATTGGGTTTGGTTAGTCCTGTCCATACTCGGGAACCAAATCCCCCACCTCAGAATTTGGATCGTTCAATCAGTTGTGAATACTGTTCAGGGATGCTCGGGCACGATACCGAAAAGTGCTGGAAGTTAAGGCATGCCATACAGGATCTTATTGACACCAATAAGATCGAGGTCCAGACACCGGAGGCTCCTAACATCAACCAAAACCCACTGCCAGCGCACCACGAAACTCACATGATTGAGTTGGTGTGTGAGGGAGGAGAATTAAGAAAACCCTCACAAACAGTGATGATGATCCAAGCCGCCCCGAAAGAAGTCTTAACCAGTGGAGGAACGAGTGTACAGTCACAGGGAGAAGGTGTCAAGCTGGTAGTGATATTGGGAAAGAGCCCGTCCGTCATAGCAAGCAAACCCGAGCCAAGCAAGTTGGTAATACCAGGGATCCTGCCCACACCGGCAGTCGTGTTGAAAGGGGTATGTAGAGAACGGGTGACCATAAAGCCTGTAGTCCAACTACCGATGATTGACAGCAGGGCTGTGCCTTGGAAATATGAAAAGGCAGTGGTGACGTACCAAGGAAAACAGGTGGAAGAAGTTAGTTGTGAAGCGCAAGGGCTGACTCGATCAGGTCGATGTTTTGCTCCGGTGGAGCTAAGAAAAACCAACTCAGTGGCACCAAGAAGCCAGTGTCTAAAGAAGAGGCTGAAGAATTCTTGAGGAAGATGAAAGTACAAGACTATTCTGTGGTTGAGCAGCTGAGAAAAACACCGGCCCAGATCTCACTATTGTCATTACTCCTCCATTCTGAGGAACATCGTCGGGCCCTGTTGAAGATATTGAACGAGGCTCATGTACCCAGTGAAATTTCTGTAAACCACCTGGAAACCATTGCCAGCAAGATTTTCGAGGTGAACAGGGTAACATTCTCAGATGATGACCTGCCGGTGGAAGGTACGGAGCACAATAAAGCTCTATACCTAGCTGTCAAATGTGAAGACTCGGTGGTAACCCGAGTATTGGTGGATAACGGCTCAAGCGCCAATATTTGTCCATTATCCACCCTGGACCAGTTAAAGATTGACCGTGGAAGAATCCGGGAGAATAACATCTGTGTCCGGGGGTTTGACGGAAACGGAACAGCCACTGTGGGGGATGTTGTACTTGAACTGACCATTGGTCCGGTCCTGTTTACCATGGAATTCCAGGTGTTAGATGCCACAGTTTCTTATAACCTGCTGTTAGGACGACCCTGGATTCATGCAGCCAAAGCGGTGCCTTCCACCCTACATCAAACGGTGAAGTTCGAGTGGGAAAGACAAGAGGTCGTGTTGCACAGCGAGGATACAACATGCACCATGGGCGGAACCATTGTACCTTTCATAGAGACCACTGATGACAAAGGTCCTTGGGTCTACCAGCTTTTCGATACAGGGTCGGCCAACAAAATTTCTGAAGGAGAAATCATCCCACACCCTAGGGTAGCTACCGCAACAGTCATGATGGTCTCAGAAATGCTGGGCAATGGATTTGTGCCGGGAAAAGGCCTGGGAGTCGAGCTTCAAGGGATAGTCCAACCTGTTTCCCTTCCTAAAAATCTGGAAACCTTCGGATTGGGGTTCAAACCGACCGCAGCAGACAGGAAGCAAGCGCGAAAAATGAAGAAGAGGGTCTGGTTTTTGCCTAAACCAGTGCCACGCCTCTCAAGGTCTTTTGTTAAAGCAAGTGCCAAGGGGTCACCGGTCCCAAAGATTCAAGGACCTTTGATCGGTATAAATGAAGACCTGAATCAGAGTTTTGAGAGGCTATTCGCGGATGTCAGTATGGTGGAAGCTGGAGAAGGTTCCAGCAGAGCAGAGATACAATTTGTGGGGCCTGAGGCCAAGACCAACAATTGGACGGTTACTCCTCTTCCTGTCCGAGGGGAGTCTTGGTAGTAGGCTTTGATTAATGTTTTGTTTGTTTGTTTGTTTGATCGGATTATTCAAGGGTGTAATCCAAATTTTACTTTCGTTTTGTAAAAGTGTGAACCCTTTTATCCCGCAAATTTAATAAAGTTCTTTTCTTTTGTCCCATTTTAATTTTTGTTTTGTTCTTTTTCTTTCTGAACAGTTCTCTTTTTACTGGTTCTAATGACATGGCATGCACAGCGGATCTTCGACCTAGTCTAATAAATCAATCTGAAACCGACTCAATGATGCAAAAGGTCGTTTGTGACGATGAATCTGAATGTGACGAAGGTGAAGCCTTCGAAGAAATAAACAGAGAACTGTGCCAATTTGAAGAGAAACCCAAGCCTAACCTAAATGACACCGAGGCTGTGAATCTAGGAGACGCTGATAACGTCCAAGAGACCAAAATTAGCATCCACATTGAGCCGAATGTCAAAGCAGAATTGATCAAAACTCTCAGGGAATTCAAAGATGTTTTTGCCTGGTCATATGATGATATGCCTGGATTAAGCACCAATTTAGTGGTTCACAAATTACCCACTGACCCGGCATACCCTCCGGTCAAGCAAAAACTAAGGAAATTTAAAACAGAAATGAGTGTAAAGATCAAGGAAGAAGTGATTAAGCAGTTACAAGCGAAGGTCATTCGGGTCACTCGATATCCCGAGTGGTTGGCCAATGTGGTACCAGTCCCTAAGAAGGATGGAAAAATCAGGGTGTGCGTCGACTACGGCAACCTCAACAAAGCAAGTCCCAAGGACAATTTTCCACTACCCAACATTCATATCCTGATCGATAATTGCGCTGGGCGCGAGATCGGATCCTTTGTGGATTGCTATGCGGGTTATCATCAGATCCTAATGGACGAAGAGGATGCTGAGAAGACAGCATTTATCACGCCATGGGGAACTTACTGCTATCGGGTAATGCCGTTCGGGTTAAAGAACGCTGGGGCAACATACATGCGAGCAATGACTGCGGTGTTTCATGACATGATACACAGGGAAATTGAGGTGTACGTCGATGATGTGATCATCAAATCTTGGCGTCAGGAGGACCATGTAGCAGACCTAAGGAGATTTTTCCAAAGACTCCGGAAGTATGATATCAAGCTTAACCCGGCCAAATGCGCATTCGGGGTTCCATCAGGAAAGTTGCTAGGATTCATCGTCAGTCGACGGGGGATTGAGTTAGACCCATCCAAAATTGAATCCATCCGAGATTTGCCACCGCCAAGGAACAAAACAGAGGTAATGAGTTTGCTGGGTAGACTCAATTATATCAGCAGGTTCATCACTCAACTCACAGCAACTTGTGAGCCCATATTTCGGCTGCTGAGAAAGGATGCTACGGTAGGTTGGACAGCAGAGTGTCAGGAGGCCTTCGACCAAATCAAAGGGTATCTGTCTAATCCACCCGTATTGGTCCCGCCTAAGCCCGGGAAGCCCCTAATTCTTTACCTGACGGTCTTGGAAAATTCATTTGGTTGTGTGTTGGGGCAACATGACGACACAGGAAGGAAGGAGCAAGCCATCTACTATCTTAGCAAGAAATTCACAGTGCATGAGGTCAAGTACACTCAACTCGAGAAAACATGCTGCGCCCTAACTTGGGTGGCTCAGAAGTTGAAGCACTACCTGTCTTCATATACTACTTATCTCATATCCCGCTTGGACCCACTGAAGTATATCTTTCAGAAACCTATGCCCACGGGAAGGTTGGCAAAGTGGCAAATTCTGCTCACAGAATTTGATATCATCTACGTAACGAGGACGGCCATGAAAGCCCAGGCACTGGCAGACCATTTGGCAGAGAATCCCGTTGATGAAAAATACGAGCCCTTAAGAATGTATTTTCCTGACGAAGAGGTGATGCATACGAATGATTTGGAATTACCTGAGGAACCAGGTTGGAAGCTTTTCTTCGATGGAGCTGCAAACGCAAAAGGAGTTGGAATAGGAGCAGTACTCATTTCTGAAATAGGACGGCATTATCCTGTTACGGCTCAACTACGCTTCTATTGCACCAACAATATGGCCGAGTATGAGGCTTGCATTCTGGGTCTGCGCCTGGCTGCTGACATGGATGTCCAAGATGTCTTGGTCTTGGGAGACTCGGACCTCTTGATACATCAAATTCAGGGAGAATGGGAAACACGAGATCTAAAACTCGTACCATACCGACAATGCTTGCATGATCTGAGCAAGCAATTTCGATCGGTAAAGTTCAAACACATCCCGAGAGTTCACAATGAGGTTGCGGATGCCTTAGCCACCTTAGCATCAATGCTGCACCACCCTGACAAAATGTATGTTGATCCTCTACACATCCAGGTCCGTGATCAGCACGCCTACTGCAATGCCGTAGAAGAAGAAGCAGATGGCGAACCCTGGTTTCATGATATCAAGGAATACCTCAGGATGGGGATATATCCGGAACATGCCTCTGGAGACCAAAAAAGAGCCCTTCGGCGTCTGTCGAATGGTTTCTTCCTCAGTGGGGGAATATTGTACAAAAGAACCCCGGATTTGGGATTGTTGAGATGCATAGATGCCAGTCAAGCAACGACGGTTATGGCAGAGGTACATGCGGGAGTTTGTGGACCACACATGAGCGGATATGTGTTGGCAAGAAAGATCCTTCGAACAGGGTGTTATTGGCTCACCATGGAACACGACTGTATCGCTTTCGTGAGGAAATGCCATCAGTGCCAGATACATGGAGATTTGATTCATTCTCCACCAGCAGAGTTACATACGATGTCAGCACCCTGGCCGTTTGTGGCATGGGGCATGGATGTCATTGGGCCCATCGAGCCAGCAGTATCCAACGGTCATAGGTTCATTCTAGTGACCATTGATTACTTCACCAAATGGGTTGAGGCTAAAACCTTCAAATCAGTAACCAAGAAGGCAGTGGTGGACTTTGTTCACTCCCATATCATCTGCAGATTTGGGATCCCAAAAGTGATCATCACGGATAACGGTGCGAATCTTAATAACAGCTTGATGAAAGAGGTATGCCAACAATTCAAGATTACACACCGCAATTCCACCCCATATCGTCCCAAGGCGAATGGAGCAGTCGAAGCAGCCAATAAGAATATCAAGAAGATACTGCGAAAAATGGTGGAAGGGTCCAGACAATGGCACGAGAAATTACCCTTTGCTTTGTTGGGTTACCGCACTAATGTCCGAACTTCCACAGGCGCAACTCCTTATTTGTTGGTGTATGGAACTGAGGCCGTAATACCAGCGGAGGTCGAAATTCCGTCCCTCCGAATTGTCGCCGAAGCCGGGATTGATGATGATGAATGGGTCAAAGCTCGATTGGAACAGTTGAGCCTGATAGATGAGAAAAGATTGGCAGCAGTGTGCCATGGTCAGCTGTACCAGAAGAGAATGGCAAGAGCGTATAATAAGAAGGTGCGCCCCAGGAAGTTTGAAGTAGGGCAGCTGGTATTGAAGAAGATCCTCCCACATCAGGTCGAGGCAAAAGGCAAATTCGCCCCAAATTGGCAAGGGCCTTATATCGTGACCAGAGTATTGTCCAACGGTGCTTTGTGTTTGACAGATGTCGAGGGTAGATGTGTCGACATGGCTATCAATTCAGATGCAGTCAAGAGATATTATGCGTAATTTCTTTAATTATGGCAATTTTTGGGTTTATTTGTTTGTATTTGGCATTTGTTGGATAATGAGATGACGGAGGCAATTCTTTCTTCTATCCAAACACTTTTAACCCTTGCTTCCCCCTTTGAGCCTTAAGTTGTTCTTTCATACCCCTCTTTTGGAATCACTAATGGAAAAGACATGAAAAAAAAGAAGAAAAGAAAAATAAAAAGAAAAGGAAAAGAAAATGAAAAGAAAGAAAAGAAAAATAAAGGAATATAAAACCGTGGGAACTACGTTTGACCTGATTCCTCAAAGAGGATACGTAGGCGCCTCACGGCTCGGTCATAGTATGCATCATAGTGAATATAGGATGCATAAGGTACATAGTGTGCATAATAGGCACAGCGTGCGTAACGCACATAGCGCAACATAAGTGTAAAAAAATAAATTCCCCAAGCAAGAAAACTGGGGCAGAGGTTATGTTTTAAGTTCCAACAAAGATTTGATTCCAAAAGTTGTAGCGCACCACCCATCAAATTATTTTCATTTTTCATTGCCTTTCTTTAACTCCACACCGAAACCAACATCAACGTCCAAAAGACCTCCCGATCAATGTTCTAGAGATGTCGAGTCAGGTAAATAAGACCGAGAATAATACACCGATCCCCAGCAAAGAAGAGGATCGTAAGACTGGGAATGAATTGATAGTCAAAGGAATCTCCAGAAGAGAGGGTCGTATCTACAACGCCCCGAAAGAAATAAAATAAGAGAGTCTTATCGGTGAAAACCTTCACAGGCACCGAGAGGCGATGTAAGATGAGAGATATGAAATGAGAGAGTCTTACTGGTGAAAACCTTCACAGGCACCATAGGACGCCGGGAGATGAGAGAAAAGAGAGTCTCATTAGTGAAAACCCCTCGAAGGGCACTATGAGGCGACAAGACGAATCAACAAAAAGCTACCACATTTGCAACAACATGGACAGTCATTTATCATCCCCAGCGAGTCAGACCATCCGGCGAATCGATTGATACAAATAGACTGGGTCGGGAATCTATGGTGCACGTCATGATCACGGGGACCAGTCATGTCCTCCAGATAAGTTCTTTTGAGTCTCTTCTCCCACCAAAATTGGGTTCAGAAAGCTTTTCTCCTTTTCTAGCTTTTATTTCTCTTCCTAAAATTTGTCTTGAGAAGGATTTTTCAAAGCTTACTACCAGAAACCGGAGGGGAATTCTCCAATGCAGGATAATACAAACAGTCTTAGAAGCCGAGTCCAGGCAGTGCAGTAATCGTGCCCGGCAATTTTGGAGGAAGTGAGCTCCTAAAGGGAGTGGTTTTGGGAGTTAATAGCAGACTCCCACAGAATATGCTTCAAGAGAAAGCGGAAAGGGGAATTAATTGAAAGCCAATCCCCAGCAGGTTAGAAGCCCCCAGCAGGCGACTTTGCCCACTAATCAATTGGGACATAAAGCAAGAGAAGAGAAGAAAGGAAAATCATCCGCCAAAAGGCACCCTCTACCACCACAATGAAAACTGATTAAATCCTTTTGTCTGCTGCAGGAAAACAAAGGATTAATGATGGAAGCGAGATGCAACGCCAGGGAAGTCACCAAAAACTGGGGCAGAAAATTTTCTGCTGATTGTCGAAAATTTTCTCGGAAGAACGGGGAAGCAATTTTAATACATTTAAGTTCTAGGTCGCCCACCAGTATAATGCGGGAATACATTTTAAGTTCTAGGTCGCCCACCAGTATAATACGGGAATACATTTAAGTTCTAGGTCGCCCACCAGTATAATGCGGGAATACTTTTAAGTTCTAGGTCGCCCACCAGTATAATGCGGGAATACATTTTAAGTTCTAGGTCGCCCACCAGTATAATGCGGGAATACATTTAAGTTCTAGGTCGCCCACCAGTATAATGCGGGAATACTTTTAAGTTCTAGGTCGCCCACCAGTATAATGCGGGAATACATTTAAGTTCTAGGTCGCCCACCAGTATAATGCGGGAATACTTTTAAGTTCTAGGTCGCCCACCAGTATAATGCGGGAATACTTTTAAGTTCTAGGTCGCCCACCAGTATAATGCGGGAATACTTTTAAGTTCTAGGTCGCCCACCAGTATAATGCGGGAATACATTTTAAGTTCTAGGTCGCCCACCAGTATAATGCGGGAATACTTTTAAGTTCTAGGTCGCCCACCAGTATAATGCGGGAATACTTTTAAGTTCTAGGTCGCCCACCAGTATAATGCGGGAATACTTTTAAGTTCTAGGTCGCCCACTAGTATAATGCGGGAATACTTTTAAGTTCTAGGTCGCCCACCAGTATAATGCGGGAATACATTTTAAGTTCTAGGTCGCCCACCAGTATAATGCGGGAATACTTTTAAGTTCTAGGTCGCCCACCAGTATAATGCGGGAATACTTTTAAGTTCTAGGTCGCCCACCAGTATAATGCGTGAATACTTTTAAGTTCTAGGTCGCCCACCAGTATAATGCGGGAATACTTTTAAGTTCTAGGTCGCCCACCAGTATAATGCGGGAATACTTTTAAGTTCTAGGTCGCCCACCAGTATAATGCGGGAATACTTTTAAGTTCTAGGTCGCCCACCAGTATAATGCGGGAATACATTTAAGTTCTAGGTCGCCCACCAGTATAATGCGGGAATACTTTTAAGTTCTAGGTCGCCCACCAGTATAATGCGGGAATACTTTTAAGTTCTAGGTCGCCCACCAGTATAATGCGGGAATACTTTTAAGTTCTAGGTCGCCCACCAGTATAATGCGGGAATACTTTTCAGTTCTAGGTCGCCCACCAGTATAATGCGGGAATACTTTTAAGTTCTAGGTCGCCCACCAGTATAATGCGAGAATACATTTAAGTTCTAGGTCGCCCACCAGTATAATGCGGGAATACTTTTAAGTTCTAGGTCGCCCACCAGTATAATGCGGGAATACTTTTAAGTTCTAGGTCGCCCACCAGTATAATGCGGGAATACTTTTAAGTTCTAGGTCGCCCACCAGTATAATGCGGGAATACTTTTAAGTTCTAGGTCGCCCACCAATATAATGCGGGAATACTTTTAAGTTCTAGGTCGCCCACCAGTATAATGCGGGAATTACTTTTAAGTTCTAGGTCGCCCACCAGTATAATGCGGGAATACATTTAAGTTCTAGGTCGCCCACCAGTATAATGCGGGAATACTTTTAAGTTCTAGGTCGCCCACCAGTATAATGCGGGAATACATTTTAAGTTCTAGGTCGCCCACCAGTATAATGCGGGAATACTTTTAAGTTCTAGGTCGCCCACCAGTATAATGCGGGAATACTTTTAAGTTCTAGGTCGCCCACCAGTATAATGCGGGAATACTTTTAAGTTCTAGGTCGCCCACCAGTATAATGCGGGAATACTTTTAAGTTCTAGGTCGCCCACCAGTATAATGCGGGAATACATTTTAAGTTCTAGGTCGCCCACCAGTATAATGCGGGAATACTTTTAAGTTCTAGGTCGCCCACCAGTATAATGCGGGAATACTTTTAAGTTCTAGGTCGCCCACCAGTATAATGCGGGAATACTTTTAAGTTCTAGGTCGCCCACCAGTATAATGCGGGAATACTTTTATGTTCTAGGTCGCCCACCAGTATAATGCGGGAATACTTTTAAGTTCTAGGTCGCCCACCAGTATAATGCGGGAATACATTTTAAGTTCTAGGTCGCCCACCAGTATAATGCGGGAATACTTTTAAGTTCTAGGTCGCCCACCAGTATAATGCGGGAATACTTTTAAGTTCTAGGTCGCCCACCAGTATAATGCGGGAATACTTTTAAGTTCTAGGTCGCCCACCAGTATAATGCGAGAATACATTTAAGTTCTAGGTCGCCCACCAGTATAATGCGGGAATACTTTTAAGTTCTAGGTCGCCCACCAGTATAATGCGGGAATACATTTAAGTTCTAGGTCGCCCACCAGTATAATGCGGGAATACTTTTAAGTTCTAGGTCGCCCACCAGTATAATGCGGGAATACTTTTAAGTTCTAGGTCGCCCACCAGTATAATGCGGGAATACATTTAAGTTCTAGGTCGCCCACCAGTATAATGCGGGAATACTTTTAAGTTCTAGGTCGCCCACCAGTATAATGCGGGAATACTTTTAAGTTCTAGGTCGCCCACCAGTATAATGCGGGAATACATTTAAGTTCTAGGTCGCCCACCAGTATAATGCGGGAATACTTTTATGTTGTAGGTCGCCCACCAGTATAATGCGTGAATACTTCTAGCTCTAGATTTTGGAATCAGTCACCCCACCTGAAGACGGAAGGGTACAACAGAGATCCCCAAACGGGAAACAATAAAATCCCCAGCACCAAGAAGCAGACAACTGCAGAGGCAAGCGCGCAATTCAAAAGGAAAAAGGAACGCGTCTCAAAAGAAGCAGTTTGAGAACGTTATAGCATGCCCAACATAACAATTTTGATGAAAAGCCGTACCACCAAAGAAACAATGGAAAGGCTTGAAGAACAGGGCATGTTCCCAGCGGATCAAGCAAAGTGATGAAAACTGGCATTCAAATGTCAGCGAAGGACCAGCATCCTCTCCCAAAGTCACAAGATAAAGGCATCGGAGGAAAGCGTTAGCCGACAAGAAAGCAAGGCAACAAGAACAAGTGGAAGATGGATAAGATCTCATGATCCTCAGTCTAGCTTAGCTTCTTGTTTTCCTTTTAGAGCAATGTAACAGGGAGATCGGTTGAGCAGTAGCATCCTACAGCAGCATACAACAGCGCACAACAACAGCAAACACTACAGTCACACGGTAGTCCCAGCTACCAAAATTTCCCGAACTATATTGACCTGATTCCTGTTCAGCCCAGGATATGTAGGAAACCTCTGAAGCAAAGGTTCGGTCAAATCTTTTTCAAAAATGCTTCACGCGGAGTATTCGGACGGGCAAAAATCGCTCGCTTTATCTTTGCGCGAAAACCTTTCGTGTCTTCGTGCAAAGAGGGGCAGCTGTAAGCACGTGATTTTTGCTTCACGGACAATCGCTCCAAAAAGAAAATAAAAATAGTGGCAAATGGCTTCACTGTACAATTTTTCGATCTTTCCGTAACATGTATTGTTGGTCATTTGTGGGTCTGTCCATTTTGCATCCAGTCATTATCAAACAAAAATACAAAAATATGTGTCAGTAAAAGAAAATTCAAAAATATATATATATGTGTGCATCGTTCGTTCTAGGCTTTTAGTTAACTTACTTAAATATTTTTGTGATAATTGTGTTAAAATGTTGCATTGTTGTTTAGTTTTAATTTCGTTATTTTATTATCTATTATTTTTATTTTTGTTTTAAAAGAAAAAATGAAATTAGAAAACAAAGAGTGAAGGAAATCGGTTTGGGCCAAAAGAAGAGAAACAAAAACAGGCCCAACCAGCACTCAGACCCAGTCCAAGTCCAGGCCTGCCCAGGCACCTCCTGAAACGACGCCGTTTCAGGCAAATCCATCTCAGCCGTTCCAATCAATCCAATCCAACGGTCCAGGATCACTATCAGTAACCCGTTTCAAAACCCGACCCAGGAACCAATCCGATCCAACCCCTCACTTAAACCAAACGACCCCGTTTAACTACCAAACGACCCCGTCTCATTTCTCACCCTCAGATCCAAGCCGTTGAGATCATATGATCTAACGGCTCAGATCCGATCAACCTCCCCATATATAAACTCAGCCCTTACCCCGCACCCCCTATCCGAACCCCACCCCTCACTCGTCTCCTTCCCCAACCTGAAACCCCCAAACCCTAGCAAGCCGCCCTAGTTTCCCTTCCACCTAAACCCGGCGGCATGAACGCCGGTGTCCACCTCCCGAACACCCTAAGACCCTCTCACTCCCCTGAACACGAATCCACTAACCACGAACCTCGAATCATCTCCTATCGACTCGAATCTGAATTTGAAGATTCGAGACAAAACTCGATCTACACCAAACCTCACCATCTTTGTATCAGACACTCCCCTGACCTTCCTCGTGACCAAACCAAGCTTGGTTTGGTCCGAATCTACCCACAACTCCCTAAAAATCAGATCTGGAAATCCAGACCTTAGAACACATGCACCTGGGGAATCCGGCCGGTTTTTGACAAGGGTTTGAGGTCTAATAGACCTTAATCAAGGTGTTCTCATGTGAGAACACCCTGATTAAAGTTTGTTCGGCCTCAAGAGTTCGAAGTTGAGTCTGATTTGGGTCCATTTTGATTTCAAACTTTGTCGGTAAGTTTTTCTTTCCCTTTTCGTTTATATTAACTGCTGATTAAGTCATTAGCATGCTTTGTGGTAATTGTTTGTTATTTTCTGATAGTTTCTTAATTTCTTTCATCTCTGTAAAGACCTTTTATTTGGTCGATTGTTTTCTGTGTATGATTTAAATGTGTCCTATGATAAACATGTCCGATTAGTATGGTCGTCGCATGAATAAACTTATATAGGTTCCTAGTGACTGACCAAGTTGTCCGAAGCCCTTTAGGTCCCTGTATGTGTTGTTTATTTGGACGACTGATTATTACCTGTTATAATTAGTATAGTCGACTCGATAAATGTCGTCGATTAGTTTTCTATAACTAATAAATCGAATGAGCTAATAATGTCGCATGACTAATTGAACTTTGCCACTGACTGAATGCCCCAGCATTGTTTGAAATGATTTGTTTGCATTGTAAAACTGACTGAAAAGGTTCAGTCCAGGCAGTCTTGAATTTGAACTTTCATCAGTTCAAAAATGCCCTGATGCTGCAATAGGCAGGGGCAGTAATAATCAAGGTTGACAGGGGTAGTCTGGGGTTTGAAAAGAACAAAAATGATTAGTTTAAATGAGCTGACAAGTAGGGTACTAATTTGGGATTAAACTAATACCAATGGGGAACAAGACACAAGAGTATGGGGTTTAAAATGAATAATAAAATGATGCCCATAACTCTTGATTAAACAAAAGCCAAGCGTGGGGAACAAAGGGGCTGGCACCAAAGATGCTTAGGCATGGGCTTAAAGGGTATGGGCATTCTGCCAATTGGCAGGGCAGGCAGCTTAACTGCACTTGGTCATTTTGGCTTATAAATAGGCCATTCGAAAACTAAAACGGGGCTGGACTTTTAGTCTTCAGAAAAAGAGAAAACAGAGTGGAATTTTTAGTCTTAAGGCTGGAGTTTTAATCTGAAGAGAGGTCTAGTGAGTCCAAAGAAAAATTGAAAAACATAAGGTAGTTTCCAGTAAACATTGCAACCAAACACTGTCTGAAAGTTGTATAAGAGTGCATTTTGGTCAAGCTGTCTTGGCCAAGTTCTGTTGCTTGCATTGACTGAGTTGTTTGTGGTTGTTGAACTGGTAATTTTACTGCATTTGAACCACTCAGTTACTGCTGTTATTTCCTTACTCTTTCCTGGGATCGCTGGTGTGGTACTCGACTATTTGCTGGTACCCTTTTCTGGGAAATATTGTTGGTTGTCTGAGGGCTGTGGGAAAACATTTGATTGTTGGTTTGTTGCTGTGTATCTGCTGTTGCTGTGTTTACTGCATACTGCCCAGCTGATCATTCCTTTCTTCTTTGTCCTCTATACCAGGTACACAATTAATACCACCAATGTAACTGAAAGTTTGAGCATGAATGCAAAAGAGAGGACCTGTAGATTGTTTTTTTATATATACATGAACTGTTACATTAAATGTCATGAAATAGTTACATTTTCGTTTGGACAATAGAAGTAGCCTACATACTCAGTATATCAATGTAGGTTAATGAATGCTAGCCATGTATGTATGCTGTTAGGTAAAAAACATTCCCAGTGTAATAAGTTGTATTTTAGACTTAGTCCGATGGTGTAGTATATTCTCTAATGTAGGCCAAATAGGAAAACTATCCACTTTAGTTAAATTTCTTTCTCCTTTTGCCAGATTGTCACATATGAATTGATAAACTCATCTCACAGAACAAAGAATCAGTTCAGGGCCTCAACCTCATGAAGGTCGAGCCCAAATCGAAGCAAACCAAGTAGGCCCGCATAGAACAAGCAGAGGCCCAAGTCTGGCCTATCACGCATGGGCTGGATTTGGGCCCATGATTATTTGTTCGGCTGACTGTACATGCAGCCTCATTTCTAATTTTTTTTAGCTTTTCTGAATGTCATTACAAACAACTTGCAAGCATTTAATTAATTAGGACTATCTACTGTTTTCAATTGATAAAGACAAACACGATAAGAAACGTAATTGTTGTAGGACATCCTTTCAAAAATAAAGACAAGATGAGCCTCGACAAACAAAAACGCATAAGATGCGGGGCTCTTGTTAAATGTATATTATCGAAGCATTTAGTTTCCAGGACGGGTTGTTTATCAAAACTCACAACTCTCCAAAAATAATAATGCGCTAGTTGCTTTAGGCGCGCCTTTAATAATGTTATCTCCTTAAACTCGGGTGCACATTTATGTGACCCAAATCCAAATCTCAACGGAGTCGAAATATGTCTTTAGTCACGGGCGCATTGATTGTGGCGTGGCCCGAGATGCATTTCCATGACGTTGCAAATCCCCTTTAAAAAATAAGAATGAGATGAGCCTCGCCGAATAAAAATACAAATTGCGGGGCCCTCAGTAAATACTTGTTTTAAATTACTTAGAATTCAGGAGGGCCGCTTAGTGAATTTCGTGGCTTTCCCAAAATAATAACGCAATAGTCTCTTTAGGCACGTGTTTAATAATTTACTTTCTTAAGCTCGGGTGTGCATTTCATGCGACCCAAATCCAAATCTCAAAACATCAAATAAAATGCGTTCCGGATTGTGGGTGCATTTCATGTGACGCAGTCCAAAGACGTGTTTTAAGCGATGTTCAGATTCTTGTAAAAACAATAATAATAAAGCGGTTAACAGTTAAAATTTGCACATAAGTTCATATTGTATTTAAAATCAGATAAAAAGCCAAATATAACAGTTGAGCGACCGTGCTAGAACCACGGAACTCGGGAGTGCCTAACACCTTCTCCCGGGTTAACAGAATTCCTTATCTAGATTTCTGGTACGCGGACTGTAATATAGAGTCATTATTTTCCTCGATTCGGGATTAAAATTGGTGACTTGGGACACCCTAAATCTCCCAAGTGGCGACTCTGAAATAAATAAATAAATCCCGTTTCGATTGTCCTTTAATTGGAAAAACTCCCATGCGCCCCCCCGGGCGCGGAAAAAGGAGGTGTGACACTATGATTTGAGAGTTAGTACACGAAGGGTGATGCCGTGCTAATATTGTGAGGTATAATGCACGAAGGGTGATGTCGTGCTGATATTGTGAAATATAATGCACGAAGGGTGCTACCGTGCCATGATTATGTGAGGTAAAGCACGAAGGGTGATGCCGTGCCATGATTATGTGAGGTAAAGCACGAAGGGTGATGCCGTGCCATTTCTGTTTATTTATATGATGATGGTGAGAGTAAAAGCACGAAGGGTGATGCCGTGTGTCGCACCTCCTTTTTCCGCACCCGCGAGGGTGCAAGGGAGTTTTTTTTCCAATTAAAGGACAATCGAAACGGGATTTGTTTATTTATTTCAGAGTCGCCACTTGAGAGATTTAGGGTGTCCCAAGTCACCAATTTTAATCCCGAATCGAGGAAAAGAATGACTCCATATTTCAATCTGCGCACCAGAAATCCGGATAAGGAATTCTGTTAACCCGGGAGAAGGTGTTAGCCATTCCCGAGTTCCGTGGTTCTAGCACGGTCGCTCAACTGTTATATTCGGCTTGATTATCTGATTTTATACAAATATGAACTTATGTGCAAAATTTTATCTTTTTACCGATTTCTTACTTATTGTTATTATTTTACGAGAATTGCAACGTCGTGGAAACATATCTCGAACCACGTTACATCAATGCACCCGTAGTTGTTTGGCATATCTCGACTCGGTTGAAATTTGGATTTGGGTCACATAAATGTGCACCCGAGTTTAAGGAGATAACATTATTAAATACGCGCCTAAAGCGACTAGCGCAGGGCTATTTTGAGAAAAGGCCATGAAGTTCGCTAAGAGGCCGATCCCGAGTTCTAAGTAATTAACACATACATTTGTGAGGGCCCCGCAATCTATACATTTTACTAGGCGAGGCTCATCTCATTTATTTTAAATGGACAAATCCTAAAGCGACTACATCTTTTCTATTAAAATTAATCTCTAAAATAAATAAAGAAAATACTAATTAATTACGAGCTTTTTTTTTTTTTTTGTTAAGAAAGCATGGCATACTAATTGCTATATTAATACAAATATTGATGAGCAAGAATTTTACTAAAAAAAAATTCGAAATTATAAATAAAATAAAAATTCGACAACTAATATTCAAAAGAATCAAATATAGTTAGATTGAAGCTCACATTGTTATATATAAAAAAAAACTATTGGAATAAATTATTCACAACCATTTGAAACTGGATTTAACCATAATTACTAAAGCTTAATAGAAAGTTTATTAGACTTAAACGTTCTTCTAATTTTGTTTGAACTCAAATCATGCCTTAATACCTAATTCACGAAATTTAGTTCAAATTCATGTCTTAGCTAAGTTTAAGTACTTATTCACGATTAACCTACTGTTGATAATTAGAACCTTCGTAGCTAGTGAATTAACCTGTTTTGCCAAGCCGATTCATTAAAGACTAACTTATGTTATTTTCTCTTATTCCAATTATTATTCAATAATACATAAAATAGCCTAAATACAATCAATAAAAGGAACAGAGAAAAAGCGAAATTAAAACTTCAAAATTCGATTCTTCATATGTATTCATGCTTCCACATTTTTAGCTTGCAATAACTAGTATTACATTCGTGTACCTGGTATTGGAAAACAAGAGAAGATGAAGATGAGAAGCAGCAACAGTAGTAACAATGCAGCACAGCAACGACAGTCCAGCAACACAGGAATAGACCAGTAACAGTAGGAATAGCAGAAAACCTAGGAGATTATAAACGACTCCAAGTATAGAGAAGAAGTAAAAGGCAGGAAGGTTCTGACTATTTCAGATACTAAGCGAGGCAATGAAACAGTAACTATTCTTTTTCAACTTCAAAACTCTCCAAAATGAATTCTGCCCCTGTATATTCAGTGTATCCAGAATGTATATCGGGTGTATACTTCTCACTCCGCCCCCTCTTTTTTTCTTCTCTCTATCTAGTTTTTCCTCTTTTTTTTTCCACCCCTTCTTCCTAAATTTTCTCTTCTATTTATAGCAAAATTTTCGAAATTTTCAGATTTTTTTTTATTTTATTATTTTTTTAATTAAAAGAAATCCCACTTACAAATTGCTTTTATTTTTTTAGAAAAAGAAATCCCACCTTTATTTACTTTTATTTTTAAAATTCCAACTTTAATTACTTTATCTTATTTAAAATCCCACTTTTTATTTTTTTTAAAAGAGAATCTCACTTTATTTAACTTTTCTTTAAAAACAAACCACTATCTTTTCTTTTTCTTTTAAAAATGCTACTTTCAATTACTTTAAATTTTTTTAAATTTTCAGATACCTTTATATTTATTTTTTAATTCCAACCTTCTTTTACTTTTAAATTTTTTTTTAAAATTTTTTTTTTTTTTTGAAATTTTCTACATTCTTTTACTTTTTTTTTTAAAATCATTCCCGAAATTATTATATATGTTTTTTTAAAAAAAAAATAAAAATAAAAAAATAAAAAAAAATATTTTCGGATTTTTTTTATATATATAAAATAAATAAAACTATTAATAGTGATAATTCACCTTTTATTTTTTATTTTTTTGGTTTTGTTTTGTGTTGGACAAAAATGAAGATGGGGTGTTGGGTTAATGGAGCGGACCGGGTCGACCCGGTTTGAAACGGACCGGGTCATGGGGAAAGTTGGGCAATTATTTGGGCCTGTGGTTTGAAATTGAAGAAGTGGCCCAATCCGATTTTTCTTTGTATTTTTGTTCTCTTTTCTTCTTTTATTTTTCTAAAACTAAATTATAAAAGTACTTAAATTATTATTAAGAACTAAATTAAGTTATAAAAGCGCAAATTAACTTCCAATAACAATTAACGTACAATTAAGTAATAATTAAGCATAAAATTGTTCATTTGGACATTAAATGCTAAAAATGCAAAAGATGCCTATTTTTGTATTTTTTTATTAATTTAACAAATAAACATGCATAGACAAACATACAAATAGTTACACAAAATATCACAAAAATTGCACACAAAGAAAAATTATTTTATTTTTTGAATTTTTTGGGAGTAATTCTCATATAGGGCAAAAATCACGTGCTTACAGCTGCCCCTCTTTGCCCGAAGACACGAAGGGTTTTCGTGCAAAGATAAAGCGAGCGATTTTTGCCCATCCGAGTACTCAGTGTGAAGCATTTATTTTTATTTTTTTTTGAAAAAGATTTGACCGAACCTTTGCTTCAAAGGTTTCCTACATATCCTGGGCTAAACAGGAATCAGGTCAATGTAGTTCGGGAAGTTTTGGTAGCTGGGACTACCGTGAGACTGCAATGTTACTGCTGTTGCATGCTGTTATCACTGCTTACCGATCTCCTTGTTACACCGTGTTTAAAAGAAAACAAGAAGCTAGGCTAGACTAAAATTTGTTCTTGTTGCCTTGCTTTCTTGTCAGCTTGTGTTTCCTCCGGTGCTTTTCTTCACATGCTTTTCTTCCCTTTGACACATGCACTTGAGTTTGTGCTGGGACCTCTTGTTGCATCCTTTTGCTTCCCGGTGCTGGGGATTTTTATTGTTTCCTGCTGGGGATTCCTGTTGTAACCCTCTGTTTTATTGTCCTCTGACTTGATCTTGAAATGTGTGCCTCTGTTGTATGGGCGGGCTCCCAACTTCAATACTTGAAAATTAATGCTGAAATGTATGCCTCTGTTATCTGGGCGGGCTCCCAACTTCAACGCTTGAAATGTAAAGACTAAATGTATTCCTCTCGTTATACAGGTGGGCGCCTAGCATGAAATGTGATGACTGAAAAGTATTCCTCTTGTTATACAAGGTGGGCGCCTGGCATCAACAACAACTTTGAAAATAAAATCCTATTCGAGGGCGGATGACCCAAAAATATCCTATTCGAGGGCGGATGAACCCAAAATATCCTATTCGAGGGCGGATGAACCCAAAATATCCTATTCGAGGGCGGATGAACCCAAAATATCCTATTCGAGGGCGGATGAACCCAAAATATCCTATTCGAGGGCGGATGAACCCAAAATATCCTATTCGAGGGCGGATGAACCCAAAATATCCTATTCGAGGGCGGATGAAACCAAAATATCCTATTCGAGGGCGGATGAACCCAAAATATCCTATTCGAGGGCGGATGAACCCAAAATATCCTATTCGAGGGCGGATGAACCCAAAATATCCTATTCGAGGGCGGATGAACCCAAAAATATCCTATTCGAGGGCGGATGAACCCAAAATATCCTATTCGAGGGCGGATGAACCCAAAATATCCTATTCGAGGGCGGATGAACCCATCGTATCCTATTCGAGGGCGGATGAACCCAGAATATCCTATTCGAGGGCGGATGAACCCAGAATATCCTATTCGAGGGCGGATGAACCCAGAATATCCTATTCGAGGGCGGATGAACCCAGAATATCCTATTCGAGGGCGGATGAACCCAGAATATCCTATTCGAGGGCGGATGAACCCAGAATATCCTATTCGAGGGCGGATGAACCCAGAATATCCTATTCGAGGGCGGATGAACCCAGAATATCCTATTCGAGGGCGGATGAACCCAGAATATCCTATTCGAGGGCGGATGAACCCAGAATATCCTATTCGAGGGCGGATGAACCCAGAATATCCTATTCGAGGGCGGATGAACCCAGAATATCCTATTCGAGGGCGGATGAACCCAGAATATCCTATTCGAGGGCGGATGAACCCAGAATATCCTATTCGAGGGCGGATGAACCCATCTTCAAAAATTTGGAATTGTCTTACCTCCGACTGTCTTTCTTAGAATCGTGTTGTCTTGCTATCTCTTAAAACTTGAATTGATTTCCTCGTTCCTTCGAGAAAATTTTCGACAAATGGCAGAAAATTTTCTGCCCCAGTGTTGGTGCTTTTCCTTGTGGCATGTTTTTTCGCCATTAACAAGATTTCCTTTTCCTGCTTCAAATCAAAGAAAATTTGTTAGTTTTAACACATGGTGAGTGGTCGTGCCACTCCTGCTGGGGATGGTTTTTCCCTTTCCCTCTTCCCCGCTCTGTGCTTCATTACGCTATCAAAACTTGCTGGGGATGAATTTTCCTTTTCTTCCTTCCCCACTCTGTGTTTGCGACCAACTTCTTTTCACTTTATCGCCTTATCTTTGGCCTATTGTATTCGCCTTTTGCTTTGCATCATTTTGGCAACTGGTAGTAAACTCTGAAAATCCTTTTCAAAAACAAACTGTTGGGGAGGTAAAATCTTTAAACCAAGAAATGAAAAAGTGAAGAATTTCAAAAAATAGAAAAAGAAGAAGTCTTTCTGAACAAATGCTAGGGAAAAGGAAAGAAAAGAACTTATCTGAATGATATAACCGATTCCAATGATCATGTCGCGCATTCCGGATTAATCAACCCAGTCTATTTGTATCAATCAACCTTCCAGACGGCCTCATGTTGCTGGGGATAAACAGGCACTCAACTCTTTGCCAAATGCGGATCCTTCCCACCAATCTTGTCTTGTCGCCTCATAGTGCCCTTCGAGGGGTTTTCACTAATAAGACTCTCTCATTTCTCTCAACTCCCGTCGCCTTATGGTTCCTCTGAAGGTTTTCACCGATAAGACTTTCTCATTTTACTTTATTTTTCAGCTGAGGATTGGAGTGCTGCCGATATGACTCTCTCTGTTGGGGATTCTTTCGGCTATCAATTCATTTTCAGCTTATGATCTTCTTCTTTGCTGGGGATTAGAGTGTTAGTCCCGACTTCCATTTGAATTGACTTAGCACTTCTCAGATACTGATCGGGAGGTCTTTTTTGGACATAAATAGGGATTTTTGTGTATGGCTGAAAGTAGAAGGGGGTATCCAAAGTTCAAAAATAATTTTTAGGGGTAAAATAGTACAACTCTTGGAATCAAACTTTCTTGACAAAATTACAAGCGCCAACTTCTGCCCCAGTTTTTCTTGCTCAGGGATTTTTATTTTGTCACACTATGTTACCTTATGCACACTATGTTACACTATGACCGAGTCGTGAGGCGCCTACGTATCCTTCTTTGAGGAATCAGGTCAAACGTAGTTCCCATTCCTTTGTTTTTTTTTTGACTTTTCTTTTGTTCTTATTATCATTACTTTTTTTTCGTTTTCATTACTGATTCCAAAAGAGGGGTATGAAAGAGGAATACGATAAGGATGAAGCCTTCGAAGAAATTAACAAAGAGTTGAGCCAATTTGAAAAAAGAGCCCAACTCAAATGACACGGAAGCCGTCAATCTAGGGGATGCGGATGACATCAGGGAAGCTAAGATAAGCATCCACATGGAACCAAACATCAGGGAAGAACTAATCAAAGCACTTACTGAATTCAAAACATTTTGCATGGTCATACGACGACATGCCGGGCTTAAGCACCAATTTAGTGGTTCAAAAATTGCCCACTGACCCGGCATTACCCCCCGTCCAGCAAAATTGAGGAAGTTAAAAACCAACGTGAGTGGGAAGATTAAGGAAGAAGTGACCAAACAGCTGAATACTAAGGTTATTCGGGCCGCTCGATATCCTGATTGGTGGGCTAATGTGGTGCCAATGAAAAAAAAAAAAGAAGACGGAAAATCCGAGGTGTGTGTTGATTATCGCAATCTAAACAGAGCAAGCCCGATGACGCTTTATGATCAACAAATATCGAAGGGAAATGCGTCGACATGGCTATCAATTCTGACGCAGTTAAGAAATATTATGATTTCTTGTAATTATAATTGTTGTTTGTTTGTACTTAGCATTTATCAGAGAATGAAAGGACGGAGGCAATTCTTTCTTCTATCCAAACACTTTGACCTTTGCTTCCCCTTTTGAGCCTTAATGTCGTCGTATGACCATGCAAAATGTTTTGAATTCAGTAAGTGCTTTGATTAGTTCTTCCCTGATGTTTGGTTCCATGTGGATGCTTATCTTAGCTTCCCTGATGTCATCCGCATCCCCTAGATTGACGGCTTCCGTGTCATTTGAGTTGGGCTCTTTTTTTTCAAATTGGCTTAACTCTCTGTTAATTTCTTCGAAGGCTTCATCCTTATCGTATTCCGACTTATCATCACAATCTTGTACTATAAGTTCGAAATCAGATTGATTTTTTTAGACTAGGTTGAAGATCCGTCGTGCATGCCATGTCATTAGAACCAGTAGAAAGAGAACTGTTCAGAAGAGAAAAATAAGAAGAAAAATTAAAACAAAATAAGGAATGAGGAAAAAAAACTTTCACTTTATTAAAATACGGGATAGCAAGGTTTCACACTTTGGCGAGCACAAGAAAGATCTGGATTACAACCCTGGAATAATCCAGACAAAAAAAAAGAAAATCAGAGCCCACTACCAAGACTCCCTTCGTATAGGAAGAGGAGTAGCCATTCAATTGTTGATTTTTGCTTTCAACCCTACAAACTGCACATCTGCCTTGTTGGACCCTTTTCCCAACACCATAACTGGCTTGTCATCCACCTTTTCCAACTATACCACCGCTTTCCCACTAGTTAACATTTCTTTTGAACCGACACGGATCATCATCACTGTTTGTGAGGGTTTCTTTAGCTTCCCTCCTTCGTGCATTAGCTCAATCATGTGGGTTTCAAGGTGTGCCGGCAACGGGTTCTGATTGATGTTGGGTGCCTCTGGTGTCTGAACCTCAATCTTGTTGGTGTCAATAAGATTCTGTACTGCATGTTTCAACTTCCAACATTTCTCGGTATCATGTCCGGGAGCCCCCGAACAATACTCACAGCTTACCGAGTGGTCCATATTTTTGGGAAGGGGATTTGGCAATCTGGGCTCAACAGGACTCAACAAGCCTAACTGCCTTAATTTGTGGAACACGGCAGTATAGGTTTCCCCCAACTCAATGAATGTTCTTTGTGTTCTTTCATTTCTGAAAGAGTGATTTCCCCGGAAACCTGCCCCTGGAGGGTTCTTGTAGGCTCTTGGTGGTGAATAGGTGTTTTGCAGTGGTGTATGTGTGTTCTGGGGAGCCGGCGCGCGCCATTGTGAGCGAACCGGAGGCTGAGTGTATGTTTGGGCTTGGTTAATGGAAGAATGAGGCTCCGAAGGGTGATAGTAGTGTTGGGATGAATTGTGGTGGTAAGTTGATTGGCGAGGTCGTTGTTGATTATAGTAAGGCGGTGAACCTCTGGGTCCTGACCAAATTCCTGAATCAACTACCGCTGCTTCCTCTCTCTTCTTTCTTCCGATTTCTCCTACCCCGCCTTGAATAGCTTGAGTAGCTGCCTTAATTGCTGAATAGCTCATAATTTTATTTGTCTTGAGGCCTTCTTCCACCATACCTCCCATCTTCACTACCTCGTTGAATGATTTCCCTACCGCTGAAACCAAATGGGCATAGTAAGTTGGTTCCAAGGCTTGGAGGAAGTAGTCTACCATTTCACTCTCCTTCATAGGAGGATCCACTCTTGCTGCCTGTTCTCTCCACCGGAAGCCATACTCTCTGAAACTTTCATTGTGTTTCTTCTCAAATTTTGTCAAAGATAGTCGATCTGGGATGATTTCCAGATTGTATTGGAATTGGTGTGCGAATGCCTGTGCTAGGTCATCCCAGATGTACCATCTCCCATGGTCCTGGCGTGTATACCACTCCAAAGCTGATCCGCTTAAACTTTGACTGAAGTAAGCCATCAATAATTTGTCTTTTCCCCCAGCTCCTCGCATCTTGCTGCAGAAACCCCTTAAGTGGGCTACTGGGTCGCCGTGCCCATTGTATAGGTCAAATTTAGGCATCTTGAAGCCAACTGGTAATTGTACATTTGGGAACAAGCACAAATCCTTGTATGCTACACTGACTTGCCCACCTAACCCTCGCATGTCTCGGAAATATTGTTCTAGACTTTTGACCTTCCTGAACATCTCTTCTTGTTCAACATTTTTGGCTGGCTTGTCACTTTCGGTTGGGAGGTCAAAACGAGGAGTAGTTGAATGGATTTCTGAGGCTTTGAGGGTGGGCTCCGGGGGGTAATATTGGGTGTCCTGGGCCTGGAATGTAGGCTCACTAGGAGATTTGTGGAATGTAGCCGGGGGAGGTGCTACGAAAACAGGAGTCACAGGTGGAGGAAAGTATGAAACTGGTTTCGGAGGTGGAGACTGCGGTGTCTGAGAGGTGGTTCCTCGGTAGTGTTGGTAAATGGGGAAATTTGGGGATAATTCAGTGGTAATATTATCCTGAGTTTGGGTCATTGATGGAGCAGGGTTAGTTGGGTAAGATGGGGGTAGCTGTCCTGTAGACCAGGCTTGGTACATCTCAGCCATTTGCTGCTTGAGTTTAAACATCTCTTCTTTCATTTTCACGACATCCATCTCCTCTAGCTCAATACCTGTGTCAACATCTGGGATAGACATACTTTCGGGTATTGGTCCTTTTGATCTCGTGTGATAATGATAATATGCCAGTATACTCTTTAAAGAAACTAACTGCTTGAATTCTGAAAATGAACAAACTTGTTAGTTTTGAGAATTTAACACATATATAATTACACGTTGAGATGCAATGCTCCTAGACAAATATCCCCTTTCTATTATGCATTTGCTCGACTGCTTGTGTCGTCCCAGCTTTCTTGAAAATTTTATTCACTTTTATTTTATTCTATTTTCTTATATATATATTTTATTGTGGTGGTCGAATCTTATAGAGATTGCCTACGTATCATGCCCCCGCATGAATCAGACCTTGCGTAGTTCGGACCAGTAAAAGATAAGCAATACTAATCATTTTTTTTTCAATTTTCATATTGGGTTTCAAAGGTTTAAAAATGACCTGCAAACTTGAAAATCAAACGACCCACATATTATAATCAAAAGTTTTACAAACTCCAAAACAAACGGCCAACTTCCTTTCTCCATTTGACAAATGCAACCAAACGGTTATTTTTGCAAATGTGGCCCCTTCCAAATTTTGAGGCCGGAGAGGATTATTTTATGACACTTTACACACTTGTCCATTCTTTTACGAAAATAGCCTTTCGACAACTGAAAGATACTCTGAGGCTATTTCGGCAAGAACGGTTTAAGACGCGGCCGAAGCTGGCTCGGCTTATTATGACAAAATTCAAACGGTATTCACCTGACCGCTGACTCTTTGTTTTTTTTTTTCAAATTACAATAAAAACCAAGTGTTGCAACACGGCCCTTCAGTGCCTTGGGGACGAAGATTTTTTAAGGCTGTGTGGGTCAACTGGACCAAATTTTAAAAAATGACCCAAAGGTGGCTGTTTATGCAAAGTCAGCCTTCCGGCATCCCTTTCGGGAACATTCGGCTATGCCTTGATAAAACAGTGTCACCCGACTTCTTTATGACAAAATTAAAATTTGACATATTTTTTTTGGCTATTTTTTAGCAAAAGGGGAGGCTGGACACTGCCCGACTTATTTATGACAAAATTAAAATTTTGACACGTTTTTATTTATTTATTGGTTTTTGGCTTATTTTAGCAAAAAGGGGGTTGGACCCGATGAGGGTTGCCTACGTATCTCACATCCGGTGAGAATCAAACCCGCGTAGTTCGGGCTAATTAACCGAACTATTTTAAAACAGGATTTTTTTTCTGTTTCAGCAACAAATAACAAAACCACTTTCAAAGCACGACTCTTTTCATTTTCATTTTGAATTTTTCAGAAACAAATAAATAAAACTATTTTAAAAGTAAGACTCTTTTTTATTGTCATTTTCAGGGGAAGACAAACTATTTTCCTTTTTATATATTTTTTTTATATATATATTTTTTTTAAAAAATAAGACAGAACAACGATTTTTTTTTCTTTGCTTTTAGTAAAACAGACTAATAAAACATTTTTTTTCATTTTCTCGAAATTTCGGTAGAGGTTTGACAATATTTAGGCATTGAGTTTTTTTTTTTAAAAAAATAAACAATCAATTCCCTAACCGCTATTTCTTTTTTCATTTCAAAATATTGTTCTTGATATTCAAAAGTCAGTCAACACACAAGTCCGAATCAAATAAATGCGCAAGTAGGAGCAAGTAAGATGCATCAGGATGGTCATTTTCATTTTTGGTACACCTGTCCTAGACAGACCCAACCCCTATGTTGAGCCTCCAAAGTCAAATGCACGTGATGCAAACAAACGTTCCTACTAGGGATCCGACATGTAGCTGAGTTATTCTAAGTGAAAAACCTGAGGCATATTGTTCTAACCCTGGCTTACCCAAGTGGACAGCTTGAGCCGAAATGGGGGCAACGTACCGGGAGCACGAAAGTCTGCCCGACCTAGTTACTTGTCCCAACTTCGTCTTACTTGGTATGACTTCTAACAGAAAGGTGGGCCACGCGCACGTGTACACCATAAATTTAGAAGACTCAGAAAGAAGAAGAGTTTTGTAGCAGTTTTACATACACAATTCAGATAATATTAAAGCGGTAAAAGCATCATTTAGCATATTAAGCATATATCATGTAAAAATCAGATAATAAATAAAGCCAACTATAACAGTTATTTTAAGCTTGAATTCTTGAACCCTGAACCAGTGATTCTGGGTCTAGTCCCCAGCAGAGTCGCCAGAGCTGTCGCACCTCCTTTTTCCGCACCCGCGAGGGTGCAAGGGAGTTTTTTTTCCAATTAAAGGACAATCGAAACGTGATTTGTTTATTTATTTCAGAGTCGCCACTTGAGAGATTTAGGGTGTCCCAAGTCACCAATTTTAATCCCGAATCGAGGAAAAGAATGACTCCATATTACAATCTGCGCACCAGAAATCCGGATAAGGAATTCTGTTAACCCGGGAGAAGGTGTTAGGCATTCTCGAGTTCCGTGGTTCTAGCACGGTCGCTCAACTGTTATATTCGGCTTGATTATCTGATTTTATACAAATATGAACTTATGTGCAAAATTTTATCTTTTTACCGATTTCTTACTTATTGTTATTATTTTACGAGAATTGCAACGTCGTGGAAACATATCTCGAACCACGTTACATCAATGCACCCGTAGTTGTTTGGCATATCTCGACTCGGTTGAAATTTGGATTTGGGTCACATAAATGTGCACCCGAGTTTAAGGAGATAACATTATTAAATACGCGCCTAAAGCGACTAGCGCAGGGCTATTTTGAGAAAAGGCCATGAAGTTCGCTAAGAGGCCGATCCCGAGTTCTAAGTAATTAACACATACATTTGTGAGGGCCCCGCAATCTATACATTTTACTAGGCTCATCTCATCTCATTTATTTTAAATGGACAAATCCTAAAGCGACTACATCTTTTCTATTAAAATTAATCTCTAAAATAAATAAAGAAAATACTAATTAATTACGAGCTTTTTTTTTTAAGAAAGCATGGCATACTAATTGCTATATTAATACAAATATTGATGAACAAGAATTTTACTAAAAAAAATTTGAAATTATAAATAAAATAAAAATTCGACAACTAATATTCAAAAGAATCAAATATAGTTAGATTGAAGCTCGCATTGTTATATATAAAAAAACTATTGGAATTAATTATTCACAACCATTTGAAACTGGATTTAACCATAATTACTAAAGCTTAATAGAAAATTTATTAGACTTAAACGTTCTTCTAATTTTGTTTGAACTCAAATCATGCCTTAATACCTAATTCACGAAATTTAGTTCAAATTCATGTCTTAGCTAAGTTTAAGTACTTGTTCACGATTAACCTACTGTTGATAATCTTAGAACCTTCGTAGCTAGTGAATTAACCCGTTTTGCCAAGCCGATTCATTAAAGACTAACTTATGTTATTTTCTCTTATTCCAATTATTATTCAATAATACATAAAATAGCCTAAATACAATCAATAAAAGGAACAGAGAAAAAGCGAAATTAAAACTTCAAAATTCGATTCTTCATATGTATTCATGCTTCCACATTTTTAGCTTGCAATAACTAGTATTACATTCGTGTACCTGGTATTGGAAAACAAGAGAAGATGAAGATGAGAAGCAGCAACAGTAGTAACAATGCAGCACAACAACGACAGTCCAGCAACACAGGAATAGACCAGTAACAGTAGGAATAGCAGAAAACCCAGGAGACTATAAACGACTCCAAGTATAGAGAAGAAGTAAAAGGCAGGAAGGTTCTGACTATTTCAGATACTAAGCGAGGCAATGAAACAGTAACTATTCTTTTTCAACTTCAAAACTCTCCAAAATGAATTCTGCCCCTGTATATTCAGTGTATCCAGAATGTATATCGGGTGTATACTTCTCACTCCGCCCCTCTTTTTTTCTTCTCTCTATCTAGTTTTTCCTCTTTTTTTTTCCACCCCTTCTTCCTAAATTTTCTCTTCTATTTATAGCAAAATTTTCGAAATTTTCAGATTTTTTTTTATTTTATTATTTTTTTAATTAAAAGAAATCCCACTTACAAATTGCTTTTATTTTTTTAGAAAAAGAAATCCCACCTTTATTTACTTTTATTTTTAAAATTCCAACTTTAATTACTTTATCTTATTTAAAATCCCACTTTTTATTTTTTTAAAAAGAGAATCTCACTTTATTTAACTTTTCTTTAAAAAACAAACCACTATCTTTTCTTTTTCTTTTAAAAATGCTACTTTCAATTACTTTAAATTTTTTTAAATTTTCAGATACCTTTATATTTATTTTTTAATTCCAACCTTCTTTTACTTTTAATTTTTTTTTAAAACTTTTTATTTTTTTTTTAAATTTTCTACATTCTTTTACTTTTTTTTTTAAAAATCATTCCCGAAATTATTATATATGTTTTTTTAAAAAAAAAATAAAAATAAAAAAATAAAAAAAAATATTTTCGGATTTTTTTTATATATATAAAATAAATAAAACTATTAATAGTGATAATTCACCTTTTATTTTTTATTTTTTTGGTTTTGTTTTGTGTTGGACAAAAATGAAGATGGGGTGTTGGGTTAATGGAGCGGACCGGGTCGACCCGGTTTGAAACGGACCGGGTCATGGGGAAAGTTGGGCAATTATTTGGGCCTGTGGTTTGAAATTGAAGAAGTGGCCCAATCCGATTTTTCTTTGTATTTTTGTTCTCTTTTCTTCTTTTATTTTTCTAAAACTAAATTATAAAAGTACTTAAATTATTATTAAGAACTAAATTAAGTTATAAAAGCGCAAATTAACTTCCAATAACAATTAACGCACAATTAAGTAATAATTAAGCATAAAATTGTTCATTTGGACATTAAATGCTAAAAATGCAAAAGATGCCTATTTTTGTATTTTTTTATTAATTTAACAAATAAACATGCATAGACAAACATACAAATAGTTACACAAAATATCACAAAAATTGCACACCAAGAAAAATTATTTTATTTTTTGAATTTTTTGGGAGTAATTCTCATATAGGGCAAAAATCACGTGCTTACACCGTGCACGTGTTAGATATGAGGTTCACTATGCTTCCATATTGGCTTATTGTTAGAACCTGTTATTCCCTGCAGCATGTCCCCTTCCCACTTTATTCTATTGATTCCTGTCTTTATGATTCTGTTTGTATATGATTTAACTACACATGTATATATGATTGTCGTGTCCTAGCCTCGTTACTACTTCACCGAGGTTAGGCTCGACACTTACTCAGTGTAAACATGTGATTTTTGACCCTCCCCAAGATTTTTCGCATTTTAGCGTAAAATATTTAATTTAGGCCTAATATCACTATTTCAATTAATTTTGACTCTTTTACTTTATTTTATTACAAGAAAAATAAAAATTACAAAAAAATAATTTCATTAATGGTGTGTAGTCATTTTTAATCTTGAAAATACCAAAAATAGTTTTATTTTAACGGCCAGTCTTATTTTAATAGTTATTTTGCTTACGTAGGATTAATTAATAAATAAGATCGTATTTTTAGTCTCGTTACAGAGAAAGAATGTCACGACCCAAGCTGAAGGGCCATGACTAGCACCCGACCACACTTGCCGAGCACCAACGTACATTTCATCTAACCTTCATTATTATCTTTTAAGGCTGACAAGATCAATATAAATGGTAGACCTAGATCATGGACAACCAGCAATAAAATATGACGGCATGAACATACATAGCAGGGGATGACCAGACAATCAAGAAACTACATATAAGGTATGAGCTACCACGCTACTATGAAAGACTATACAACAAAAACTAGCCGACAAGGCATACCAAACTATACATGAGCCGACACCTGTCTATGAGCCTCTAAAAGAACATAAGTGTGGCAACATAGCCGGAACAGGGCCCCGACATACCCATAATGTCTATAACAAAAATTGCATACCAAGACCAAGGCAAGTCCGGAGAAGGGATCTCGCCAATCACCGCTGAACTGGACAGTCTACTGTGGTGGGGGAGCTGCACCTGCCTGTCTATTAGGACCTGCAGCACGACATGCAGCGTCCACAAATAAAAGGACGTCAGTACGAATAAAGTACTGAGTATGTAAGGCAAGGAACCATAAATACGATCAGTAATGTAAGCAAGGATAGAGAATATACAACCTGTAACATCTTAGTACCTCTGAGGGCTACTTACATGAAATGCATGATACATATGTATAAATACATAAACCTTTAAAGCATTCGCCTCTATGGGCATCATCATCATCATATCGTACCCGACCATAATAGGCTCGGTAGAATCGTACCCGGCCACGTGGAGCTCGGTAAAACCCAACTGATCAGTGGTTGCACAATAGGTGCCGTACCCGGCCAACTATAGCGTGGCTCGGTAGAGTAAAATAGATACATATATATAATGCACGCTCGACTCATGGAATCACATTCTAAACCTTTCGGAGTGACGTAAGGTCGGTATCCTCTGTACACGTTATTAGGACTAACTCTTCACTATGAACCTTATAAGAATCAGGAAGTACCAACAACATTGATAACATAAGACTAAGAGAAGCAACATTAACATCAATCGTTCCATAAGAGGGAAAACAATGTAAGTACTGCTAGCTTCTAAGAGTAGAGTATCTTGGAAGATCGTTCATTACATTATGTACAATCGGAGTCATGCAAAAGAAGGAAAGGGATAGACTCACATACCTTGTATATACTGCCCCAATCTCAAGCTATGCAATTGTCAAAACTCCTTAGTCTACAATAAGAGAAACGATACTATCGTTATCATTTAAGCGTCATAACTATTATGTATCGACCACAACCTATTTTACGATGAAACGGACAACACCTCCCCTATATATATGACCTCACACCATTCAAAACAATCACCAAACATCCCAAACAACATCAATAATAAACATATTGAGCCTCCCAAAATAGTCCACACACAGCCTAATCACTCCATACATACGACGACCACCGTAGTCGTGTCAAACAACCTGGAAATGTTACGAATAACTATCAGCCCATAACCCTACATATATATGGTGTTTCTCCACACCCTTCCTCCTCCAAAGCTCCACAATATAGTAGTAAAATACGCAGCCCAACAACAACGCAAAACAGTCCACAATACAATAACATTACT
The DNA here is from genome assembly GCF_000715075.1 of Nicotiana tabacum. NCBI lineage: Eukaryota > Viridiplantae > Streptophyta > Magnoliopsida > Solanales > Solanaceae > Nicotiana > Nicotiana tabacum. The sequence goes on along the minus strand of NC_134089.1, from coordinate 20,100,650 downwards.
TCCAAGCCTTTCGATATATATTTCACAAGTTCTAGCTTCAATGGCTTAGCTGCAACTTGGATAATCTTAAATACATATAGAGTAAGAGGTTACTTACCTTTATACAGAAAGAACAACTCCAATTTGACCTTAAATTTCCATGAAATATCCCTCTAATGCTGCCACAACAACAAAAAAGCGAAACTAGCGATCAATTAGTGTTTTTCGGCACTAGAATAACTTTAGAAGGCTTGAAATCACCTAGGATTGATATTAAGAACATGAGGGAGTATTTACAGAACATAAACCCTTTAAAACAACCTCCCACACGAGCTGGAACGACACAAAAATGAGCAACAACAAGAAGAACAAGAGACTTACTAGCGCCACGGAATTCCCGACACTTGATTTGTGTTGTTTGCCCTTTTTTGGGTCTTGAATCTTGAGAGAACCTTGAGAGGATGTTCCTAGGGTTCTAAGGTCTGAAAAAAGTGAAAAGAAATGACTTAAAACGGGTTGGAGGCATCCTATATAGGTCCAAATATCTTAAACCGACTTAGTGGGCCCCATAGAGAGGTGCTTGGCGCAGTCTCGCGAAAACGCGAATATCTCTCTACTCCGAGATTGTACCGATGAACAGTTTAATGCGTTGGAAACTAGACTCATAGATATTTAATTTGGTTGGTAGATCACCCCGTAATTCCTTGTAAATTATGAGAAAAGATTAGAAACATTTGACCTAATGTTTAAGTAAAATTATGAACCTATGTTTGGACAACTTTTGTCGACTTTTGTTTCATAACTCGTTTGACTTCAAGACTTATGATACGGATATTATATGATTAAAATACCTTAATAAATGACCTCTTTAGTGTATTAAGCACCGCTAGATTACCTGAAAATACGAGTTACAACATCCTTGATTCGTTTAACTTCTAATACTGGTTAATCACCCTTATACACTCTTGTATCACTTAAGACCAATATGATTGACTTCTTATCATCCAAAAGATAATTCCTTCTTGGATTTATGTTAACTAATATATGGCATGAACTAACACATGTGGATATGGGTTGTAACTCCCTCCCCCTTAGGAACATTCGTCCTCGAATGTAAGGGTTTATGGGGAGTTTAAATCATCGTGGATTCCAATGGAAATTTCCGATCAATTTTCCCCTATAAAATGGTCACTAGCAAAACATGCTAGTAATTAAGCCCAACATATGGCTTCACAAGGTTACACAAAGCATTATGCGTATTTACATTATCTACATATCACCATTTTGTATTAAGGAGGAGTATTCTCAAATTATTGCTTACCTCATAGAGTCGTTTCACCTTCCAATGTATCATGTCTTCCACCAGCATCCTTGTTATCTTCATTCTGGAATAAGTAAGGGTATTTAGACTTCATCTCCTCTTCTGCTTCCCATGTCATTTCTTCCATATTTTTGTTCCTCCACAATACTTTGACGGAAGCTACAACTTTTGTTCTCAGCTTGCGGACTTGCCGATCTAATATCGCCACTGGCACTTCTTCATATGATAGGTCCTTTGTAACTTGTACATCTTTGATAGGGACGACTCGAGAAGGGTCTCCAATACATTTTCTCAACATAGATACATGGAATACCGGGTGGACAAATTCCAATTCGGATGGCAATTCTAACTCATAAGCAACCTGTCCAATCCGTCGAAGAATTTATACGGCCCGATATACCTTGGACTCAGCTTACCTTTCTTCCCAAAACGCATAATACCCTTCATTGGTGAGATCCTCAGGAAAACCCAATCACCAACCTCAAACTCTAGATCACCACGTCGGACATCAGAATAAGATTTTTGCCTGCTTTGTGCCGTCCTCAATCGCTCCTGTATCACTTTCACCTTATCAATAGCTTGGTGAATCAAATCTAGCCCATATAATTCTGTTTCACCGACTTCGAACCATCCAACTGGTGATCTACATCTCCTCCCGTATAGTGCCTCGTATGGGGCCATTTTAATACTGGAATGGTAGCTATTGTTATAGGCGAATTCTATGAGTGGAAGATGATCATCCCAATTCCCCTTAAAATCTATAACACATGCTCGTAGCATATCTTCCAGTGTCTGAATGGTACGTTCAGCCTGTCCGTCAGTCTGCGGATGAAATGCAGTGCTGAGATTTACCTGTGTGCCTAAACCCTTCTGGAAAGACCTCCAAAAGTTAGCCGTAAATTGAGCTCCTCGGTCTGATATAATAGATATGGGCACACCATGAAGCCTAACAATCTCCTTGATATACAACTTTGCATAATCTTCAGCCGTGTAAGTTGTCTTCACTGGCAGAAAATGGGCACATTTTGTAAGTCGATCAATTATCACCCAGATGGAGTCAAACTTATGATAAGAGCGAGGTAATCCAATAATGAAGTCCATATTAATCACCTCCCACTTCCAGGTCGGAATCTCTATATTTTGAAGCAATCCACCGGGTTTCTGATGTTCTATCTTTACTTGTTGACAATTGGGACACTGGGCTACAAATTCTGCAATAGACTTCTTCATATTATCCCACCAATATTGCTTCTTGACATCATGATACATCTTTGTCGAGCCGGGATGGATGGAATATCGGGATTGATGAATCTCATTCATAATCTTCTCTCGCAACCCTGCCACATTAGGCACACACAATCGGCTTTGGTATCTTAGTACCCCGTCTTTTCCGATCCCAAAAACCATACTTTTACACTGTTGAATGCTTTCTCTTAATCGTACTAAGATAGGATCTTCATATTGTCGTGCTTTTACCTCGGCTACCAAAGATGATTCTGATGTATTCTGTACAGTAACACCTCGTCATCAGAGTCTAACAATCTGATTCTCATATTGGCTAGCTGATGAAGCACTTTAATCAACCCCCATCTACCTGCCTCAATATGTACTAAGCTCCCCATTGATTTACGGCTGAGAGCGTCTGCCACAACATTGGCTTTACCAGGATGATACAATATCTCGACGTCGTAGTCTTTCAATAATTCAAGCCACCTACGCTGCCTCAAATTCAACTCTTTCTGCTTGAAGATGTATTGTAAACTCTTGTGATCTATGTAGATGTCAACATGGACGCCGTATAAGTAGTGCCGCCATATCTTCAAAGCATATATTACTGCAGCCAATTCCAAATCATGGGTTGGATAATTCTTTTCATGCTTCTTCAATTGTCTTGATGCATAAGCAATCACATTCCCACGCTGCATCAATACACACCCCAAACCTATACCTGAGGCATCACAATATACCACATAATCTTCTGTTCCTTCAGGAAGAGTGAGCACTGGTGCAGATGTCAATCGATTCTTCAGCTCCTGAAAACTACGTTCACAAGTGTCAGACCACTGGAATTTGGTAGCTTTTTGTGTTAGCTTAGTCAATGGTGATGATATAGAGGAAAATCCTTCTACAAACCGCCTATAATATCCTGCTAGTCCTAGGAAGCTGCGGACTTCTGATGGTGTTGTAGGTCTCGACCAATTCTTTACTGCATCGATCTTCTGAGTGTCGACACTAATACCCTTATCAAATATCACATGGCCAAGGAATGCTACTGAGTTCAGCCAGAATTCACATTTGGAGAGCTTAGCATATAACTTACGATCCTGAAGCATCTGTAATACTATCCGCAAGTGGCCCGCATGTTCCGCCTCCGAACGAGAATACACTAGAATGTCATCAATGAATACAATCACGAACACATCAAGATAGGGCCTGAATATAGTATTCATGAGATCCATAAAAGCTGCTGGGGCATTTGTTAGCCCGAACGACATCACCAAGAACTCAAAGTGCCCATATCTTGTCCGGAAGGCCGTCTTTGGAATATCCTTCTCCCTAACCCTCACCTGATGATACCCTGAACGTAAATCAATCTTAGAGAAATACTTGGCACCCTGGAGTTGGTCAAATAGGTCATCAATTCTTGGAAGTGGATACTTGTTCTTTATAGTAGACTTATTCAACTGTCGATAGTCGATACACATCCGTAACGACCCGTCTTTCTTCCGTACGAATAGGACTGGTGCACCCCAAGGTGAAGTGCTAGGCCTAATAAAGCCCTTATCCAGCAAGTCCTTCAACTGCACCTTCAACTCTCGCAACTCTGCCGGGGCCATTCTGTATGGAGGAATAGAGATCGGTTGAGTGTCAGGAAACACATCAATGCTAAACTCAATCTCCCTTTCAGGAGGAAGGCCTGGGAGTTCATCTGGGAAAACATCTGGGAATTCGTTGACCACAGGGATTGATTGTAAAGTAGGCGGTTTTGCCTCCGCATCCCTAACGCGAACGAGATGATAAATGTAACCTTTTGAGATCATTTTCCTTGCCTTAAGATAGGAAATAAACCTACCTTTCGGTGTAGCTGTTCCCTTTCCATTCAATGACGGGTTCACCCGGAAATTGGAACCTAACCATCTTCGTACGACAGTCAACATTTGCATAGCATGAGGCCAACCAGTCCATTCCCATTATCACATCAAAATCAACCATTTCTAACTCAAATAAATTTGCCGAGGTTTGACGACTACAAATCATCACAGTGCAACCTCTATATACCCTTCTAGCAATCACAGAATCTCCTATCGGAGTAGATACCGCGAGGGGTTTACTTATCAATTCAGGTTCAATGCCAAACTTATTAGCCACAAAGGGTGTAACATATGATAATGTAGATCCTGGATCAATCAGCGCATATACATCATAAGAAAACACAGATATAATACCTGTAACAACATCTGGAGACGACTCGAGATCCTGTCGACCTACTAGAGCATAGGTTCGATTTTGAGCACCACTCGAACTCGGCACTGCACCTCTACCCTACCATGACCTATCGACTGCTGAAAACCCCGTGCTGGAGGTCGAACTGATGAGGAAGAACCAGACACAGATCCAGTCGGCTGAGCCATACCATCACCTCCTCTATTAGGAAAATCCCGCATCATATGGCCAGGCTGCCCGCACGAATAGCATGCATCAGAACCTCGACGACACAGTCCAAAGTGGGCCTTGCCGCACTGATCACAATGTGGTGTTAGGGGTCTCATATGACTAGTATCCCTGTGATGTTGCGAGCCAGATGCCCGCGAACTCTAACCTGGACCAGAATAGGATCGATCATATCGAGGCCTCTGAAACTGTGGAGGAGCACTAGCTACAGGTGGCGCCAAACTCCTCGAAAACTGTGGCCTGATACGGCCTCTGAAGTCATCAGAATACCCTGCAAATCTCGCCATCTTATGCTGGCCTCTATCCTGCTCCCTAACTGCCCTCTGCTGGCGCTTACGATCTTCTAGGGTCTGGGAATAAGCTTGAATATGGGAAATATCCATGCCCTCCACCAAGGAGGCTGTCGTACACTCATTTATCAGATATGGTCCCAACCCATTCACGAACATATGCACCCTATCACTCATCTGGGCCACCATATGGGGAGCATACCTTGCCAAAGAATCAAACTGCATACTGTACTCTCGCACACTCATATTACCTTGTCTAAGGTTCAAGAACTTATCAGCTCTAGCTCGTCGTATCTCAACTGGCAAGTAGTGACGAAGAAAGTCCTCAGAAAATTCCTTCCACACAGCTGGAGGAGGGTTCGGGCCCCTGGATCTCTCCCAACTATCATACCAGAGAACCGCTAAATCCCGTAGCCGATAAGAAGCCAACTCTACTGCCTCTGTATCACTAACATGCATAACCCAAAGTGTACGATGAACCTGGTCAATAAAAGTCTGTGGGTCCTCCTTGGGGTCTGATCCGGTAAACACTGGAGGGTCTAAATTAATAAAATCACGAACTCTTGTACTAACTGGTTTCTCAGCAGCACCTGTATTCTGCCTCTGAGCCTGAGCAGCTACCAAGCTAGTCAATAACTGCAAAGCACTTCGCATATCCTGGTCTGGAGTGCCAGACGGAGGAACTGGAGGCGCTGGGTGCCTTCTAATATCCTCTGGAGGAGATGGAGTAGATGAGGTATGAGAGGGCATCTCACTTTGAGCCTCACTTTGTCCTGCTCTGACTTGGGGCACCTGACTGGTACCCTCTCCCGCTACTGTATCAAGCCGTCTACTAATCGTTTGCTTCCTAGTCGAAGGCATCACTGAAAAAAACAAGGTGAATATTAGAGACGAACACTTACGACTCAACTCTACGCACGATCTAGATTCAGGAAGAAGGTAACAACCCTAGATGTCAGGTAGCCTCCTGATTATAAGTGTGGCGCGCTACACATCCATAATCAAGAGTCTACTAGACACGGCTCATAGACAACCCCTAGGACAGACTTGCTCTGATACCAAGTTTGTCACGACCCAAACTGAAGGGCCATGACTAGCACCCGACCATACTTGCCGAGCACCAACGTACATTTCATCTAACCTTCATTATTATCTTTTAAGGCTGACGAGATCAATATAAATGGTAGACCTAGATTATGGACAACCAGCAATAAAATATGACGGCATGAACATACATAGCAGGGGATGACCAGACAATCAAGAAACTACATATAAGGTATGAGCTACCACGCTACTATGAAAGACTATACAACAAAAACTAGCCGACAAGGCATACCAAACTATACATGAGCCGACACCTGTCTATGAGCCTCTAAAAGAACATAAGTGTGGCAACATAGCCGGAATAGGGCCCCGACATACCCATAATGTCTATAACAAAAATTGCATACCAAGACCAAGGCAAGTCCGGAGAAAGGATCTCGCCAATCACCGCTGAACTGGACAGTGTACTGTGGTGGGGGAGCTGCACCTGCCTGTCTATCAGGACCTGCAGCACGACATGCAGCGTCCACAAATAAAAGGACGTCAGTACGAATAAAGTACTGAGTATGTAAGACAAGGAACCATAAATACGATCAGTAATGTAAGCAAGGATAGAAAATATACAACCTGTAACATCTTAGTACCTCTGAGGGCTACTTACATGAAATGCATGATACATATGTATAAATACATAAACCTTTAAAGCATTCGCCTCTATGGGCATCATCATCATCATATCGTACCCGGCCATAATAGGCTCGGTAGAATCGTACCCGGCCACGTGGAGCTCGGTAAAACCCAACTGATCAGTGGTTGCACAATAGGTGCCGTACCCGGCCAACTATAGCGTGGCTCGGTAGATTAAAATAGATACATATATATAATGCATGCTCGACTCATGGAATCACATTCTAAACCTTTCGGAGTGACGTAAGGTCGGTATCCTCTGTACACGTTATTTGGACTAACTCTTCACTATGAACCTTATATGAATCAGGAAGTACCAACAACATTGATAACATAAGACTAAGAGAAGCAACATTAACATCAATCGTTCCATAAGAGGGAAAACAATGTAAGTACTGCTAGCTTCTAAGAGTAGAGTATCTTGGAAGATCGTTCATTACATTATGTACAATCGGAGTCATGCAAAAGAAGGAAAGGGATAGACTCACATACCTTGTATATACTGCCCCAATCTCAAGCTATGCAATTGTCAAAACTCCTTAGTCTACAATAAGAGAAACGATACTATCGTTATCATTTAAGCGTCATAACTATTATGTATCGACCACAACCTATTTTACGATGAAACGGACAACACCTACCCTATATATATATGACCTCATACCATTCAAAACAATCACCAAACAGCCCAAACAACATCAATAATAAACATATTGAGCCTCCCAAAATAGTCCACACACAGCCTAATCACTCCATACATACGACGACCACCGTAGTCGTGTCAAACAACCTGGAAATGTTACGAATAACTATCAGCCCATAACCCTACATATATATGGTGTTTCTCCACACCCTTCCTCCTCCAAAGCTCCACAAGATAGTAGTAAAATACGCAGCCCAACAACAACGCAAAACAGTCCACAATACAATAACATTACTTCCAAGCCTTTCGATATATATTTCACAAGTTCTAGCTTCAATGGCTTAGCTGCAACTTGGATAATCTTAAATACATATAGAGTAAGAGGTTACTTACCTTTATATAGAAAGAACAACTCCAATTTGACCTTAAATTCCATGAAATATCCCTCCAATGCTGCCACAACAACAAAAAAGCGAAACTAGCGATCAATTAGTGTTTTTCGGCACTAGAATCACTTTAGAAGGCTTGAAATCACCTAGGATTGATATTAAGAACATGAGGGAGTATTTACAGAACATAAACCCTTTAAAACAACCTCCCACACGAGCTGGAATGACACAAAAATGAGCAACAACAAGAAGAACAAGAGACTTACTAGCGCCACGGAATTCCCGACACTTGATTTGTGTTGTTTGCCCTTTTTTGGGTCTTGAATCTTGAGAGAACCTTGAGAGGATGTTCCTAGGGTTCTATGGTCTGAAAATAGTGAGAATAAATGACTTAAAACAGGTTGGAGGCATCCTATATAGGTCCAAATATCTTAAACCGACTTAGTGGGCCCCATAGAGAGGTGCTTGGCGCAGTCTCGCGAAAACGCGAATATCTCTCAACTCCGAGATCGTATCGATGAACGGTTTAATGAGTTAGAAACTAAACTCATAGATCTTTAATTTGGTTTGTATATCACCCCGTAATTCCTTGTAAATTATGAGAAAAGATTAGAAACATTTGACCTAATGTTTAAGTAAAATTATGAACCTAAGTTTCGACAACTTTTGTCGACTTTTGTTTCATAACTCGTTTGACTTCAAGACTTATGATACGGATATTATATGATTAAAATACCTTAATAAATGACCTCTTGAGTGTATTAAGCACCGCTAGATTACCTGAAAATACGAGTTACAACATCCTTGATTCGTTTAACTTCTAATACTGATTAATCACCCTTATACACTCTTGTATCACTTAAGACCAATATGATTGACTTCTTATCATCCAAAAGATAATTCCTTCTTGGATTTATGTTAACTAATATATGGCATGAACTAACACATGTGGATATGGGTTGTAACAAAGAATAAAATTTGGGCTCAAACGACCTATTTTAGGCTTAATTGTCGGACCTAGCTCATTATTCCCAAACCCATAATTCCTAGGCCCATACCCCTAACCTAATCCCTACCCCTATATAATAGTACCTAATCCCTAAATGTAGACCTACACCCTAAAAACCCTAGAGGAACAAAAAAGAAAGAGGCGGGCGCAACAGCATCTCTCTAACAGGAGGGAGCTCACCTCTAAATCAAAAGAAGCTTCAACCATTACTCATTTTTGTCCCCATCTTCTTCCTCATTGACTCACTAATCATCACCAATTCAAAAGCCATCTGAAAACTATCCTAAAACCAGCAAAACACCATGAAAAGAATACTACCAAAAGCTCCTCTAAAACCGCCACAAATCTGCCATGAAACAGCCCAGTGACGCCTCAAAACAGCCCTCCTAACTCCATTTAAACTCAGCTCCAAAGTTCAGCGAAAACCTAACAAAAAAAAAGAGAAGCAAAACCAGCTGCGAAATAGCTCGAAAATAGCTTCAAAATCAGTCCAAAATCAGCTCCGAAACACTCGCTAAAGTGAGGAGATGTTCGAGTTCGCCGATTTGAGATTCCGGCGATGTCACCTTTAGAAGTTTCGGTCTTGGTTCAGATGTCTAGCAGAAGTATTAAGTCGAATCTCTCCATTGTACTCGAATTTGATAGCTCCCATTGTAAATGAAATTACGGCTTATTGAGGTCCGTTCTTGCTTTTTTCGATTTATATTTTGGCCGATTTTTATGCTCGCTCATGAATTTATGTTTATGTGCCATTCCTTGTGATATTGGTTGAAGAATTTTTATTAGTCGTGCCATCGATTTTGATCTTTTCTTGCTGATATTTTTTTTTTTGATTTAGAAAACTAAAATGGTTAGTTTAAGCTGTATATTTGTTATCTCTTTTGCCTTATAGTTTACTGTGAGAATACTAGTCCATAAATCTGATAGATATATTTGATCATGGGGATTTTCACTATTAACTTGACATATTGGAATGTTGAGAGTAGTTTAGACATTATAATGAAGAATAGCATGAAAGTGGCCATAATAGTAATCTGTTTAGCTAAAATATGTTCTCTGTTTCATTGTGTGACTATCAAGTGCTTAGTTATGCCTACACACTTAGAATGTGTGGCACAAGTTTAAATATATATATCGATAGTATGAGTCTCTCTAATCAATTCACAAGGTATTGGTTATACATGGATGCCATTCATTAATAACTTCATATTTGTACCTCTCGTAAATTCTATGGCTTTGAGTTTTCACAAGTGACCTCAAATAAATAATCCTTGAACTATCGTAGTTTGCTTTAGGCCTGATTTAGATTAGTATTGTGATTACGTATACGTTCGCGTAACCTAATTGTAATTTTAACTCTAAAAAAGACTCGAGGGATGCGTTCGCGCAACTTCAATCAAATTTTCTTAAATAAATTAATAAAGCGTTATTAATTGTGGACACGTTCGCGTGACATGATTTTTGACGCGCTAAAGGAAAAGAGTATACATACGCGTGACTCAATTCTTTAATTACGATAATCAGGCAATTAAAAGCGGTAAAAAGGTAAATGCACATAGGCCCTAAAAATGAGTAGTTAAATAATTTAAGCCAAGTATAAATTGCTAAGCGACCGTGATAGAACCACGAAACCCGAGAATGCCTAACACCTTCTCCCGGGTTAACAGAATTCCTTATCTAGAATTTCTGGTTCACGGACTTCAAAAGGAAAGTCGAAATTTCGTCGATTTGGGATTTAAAATAAACCGGTGACTTGGGACACCATAATAAATATTCCAAGTGGCGACTCTGATAAAATAAATAATCCCATATCGAATAATGCCACTTAAATTGGAAAAACTCCTTGTACTACCTTCGGGTGGTGTAAAAAGGAGGTGTAACAGCTCTGGCGACTCTGCTGGGGATAAGAACCCAAAACTTCTGGTTCAGGGTTCAAGAATTCAAGCTTATTAATGCGATTTTTATTCAGCTTTATTGGTGATATTACTGTATTTTGTGGACTTAATGTGCTAATTGTCATTTACCGCTTTGATATTACTTGAACTGTATTTAAATGTCTTCTTACGCCACCCCTCTGAGTCTTCTGAAAATGGTGCACACGTTCGCGTGGCCCCTTTTTTCTGTAGAAATTATACCAAATAGATCGAGGCTGGGCCAGCAACAAGGCCGGGTAGACTTTAGTGCTCCCGGTACGTTGCCCCCTCTTCGACCCCAGTTATCTGCTCGGGTAATCCAAGTCTAGAACACAAACCCCAGGTTTTTAAACCTAGAATAACGCAACCTCATGCCAGATCCCTAATAGGAACGATTATTTGCATCACATGCATTTGACATTGGGGACTCAACACAGAGGTTGGGTTCGTCTAGGACAGGTGTACCCAAAATAAAGACCATCCTGATGCGTCCTACGTGCTATATGAATATTTATTTGTTTCGGCTTGCATGCTGACCGGCTAGGAAAAGAAAATCAAAGAGAAAAACCAAGAGTGAGAGATAGGTATTTGAATTATCCTGAAACTCTACCGAAATTTTGAAAAAAGAGGAAAAGTCATTTCAAAATAAGTCAATTTCTATTCCGTCAAGAAAGGGCGAACTCCGCAGGTCTGATCCTCACCGGATGTGAGATACGTAGGCAAACCTCATCGGTTCCGGCCCATAATTTTCAAAAAATCCAAAAATATTTTCCTTTATTTCCTCTCTAGAAAAGTTTTTTTTTGAGACCCCAAATTTCAAAAAATCCCAAAATATTTTCCATTACTTGCTACTTTAGAAAGCCTTTCTTTTAGGCACTAATTATTTTTTTAAAAAAATATATACAAAAATATTTTCTTTTAATTTCTTCCAAAAATCCAAAAAATATTTTCATTCTTCTTTCGAAAATTGTAAAGAAAATTTGAAATTCAAAAATATTTTCTTTTTTTTAGAAGCATTTCTTTCATAAATTCAAAATAAAATTCCAAAAATATTTTTTTTCTTCTTTAGAAGTTTTTCTTTCGAAATTCTAGAAAAAAAATTCAAAAAAAAATCTTTCTTCTTTAGAAGTCTTTCTTTGCAAAAATGCTGAAGAAAAATCAAAATCCAAAAATATTCCCTTTCTTCTTTATAAGTCTTTCTTTCGAAAAAATAAAATAAAAAATTCAAAAAATTCATAATTTTCCCGAACTACGCAAGATCTGATTCTTTTTCACACATGATACGTAGACAACCCACATCAGGTTCGATCAACCATTGAAAAAAAAGAAAAAAAAATGAAAAATATTGATAATAATAAGGACCGACTGAGTCCATTCTAACATGTTTTGTTTTGAATTGTGAAGAAAGTTGAGGTGGTCGGTTTGTGGTAAGCTGGAAACACAAGATACAAGGAAAAATGATAACTGACATAGAAGCTGTTACAAGTGCTCAAGAGACTCAGGGTCAGAGGGTTCACCAAGAGTCTACTGTGTTTGAGAAAAATAGAATACTGAAATAGCAAATGACCGAAATGTGTCAAGCATGGGCCAGTGGTCAAGGACAGCCTCGTCATGAGTCACAATTCGCTACACAGCAAGAGCAGTACCATTCTCCTGAGTACCACTCGTACTCATTTGATCTTCCTGCAAACATTGAGAAGCCTGCCCGAAAGATGGTACAGGAAGAAATGACCCAAAGAGTGAAAGGCTTAGAACAACGGTTGAAAAACATGCAAGGGTTGACAGGTCAAAAGAGTGTTGCTTTCAAAGATCTATGCATGTTCCCCGATGTCCACTTGCCGCCTGGTTACAAGACTCCCAAATTTGAAAAGTATGATGGACATGGAGAACCCATAGCCCACCTGAAAAGGTATTGCAATCAACTGAGAGGTGCGGGAAGAAACGAAGAATTGCTGATGGCTTATTTTGGGGAAAGCCTTACGGGAGTAGCATCCGAATAGTTTTTGGATCAAGACACATCTCGCTGGTACGTCTGGAATGATATGGCACAGGCCTTTGTCAATCAGTTCCAATACAACATCGACATTACCCCAGACCACATTTCCCTTTCAAACCTGAAGAAGAAACCAAGTGAAGGTTTCAAGGAATATGCTATTAAATGGAGAGAGCAAGCAGGTCGAGTTAAGCCACCCATGGATAACCACGAGCTAATCACTGTCTTCCTTCAAGCTCAAGAGCCAGATTACTTTCAAAACATGATGTCCACAGTTGGCAAATCCTTTTCGGAAGCAATCAAAATGGGAGAAATGGTAGAGAATGGTCTTAAGACAGGAAAAATTATAAGTCAAGCAGTTTTTAAAGCCGCAACTTAGGCTGTCCGGGTTGAATCTAATAATTTTAGCGACACAAATGAGAAGGTTGAAGAAATCATGATGACGTCAGGGTCGAGAAGAGGTCCCAGGAGAACATCTCGAAGGTATGAGCAACCTCCTCAAGTTTTCCATGACTCCCCTGAGCAGTATTATCCACCTTAGAACCCTCAATACTCTGTCGCTCCACCTCAGTATGTTGTCCATCCACCAAAACACCCCAGAAGGCGAGCACGAGCATCACGAAATCTCCAAAATCCTCAACAAAATTTTTAGGTGCCCTATAACCCACATCCAAGCCAGAGGTATAAAGGGGAACAAAGGTTGAAAGATAATTTTATACCAATAGGAGAGTCCTATGCAAGCTTATTTGAGAAGTTAAAGCATTATGACATGATTGCACCTATTCCTCCAAATCATGTAGACAGACGTGCGAGAAGCTTTGACCCTTCTAAAAGGTGTGAATACCATTCCAATGCCTAGGGGCACAATGTTGAAGCTGTCGGGATTTGAAAAGAGAAATAGAAAGGATGATCCAGGAAAACCTAATTGTGATCCAAGACAGTGACATCCAGAATATCGTGCGGAATCCTGTACCTGCACATCATGATGCACACTTTGTGGGGATGATGCCTGGTGACATGGAGTATAAGAATCCTCTCGGGAACTTGCTAACTGAAGTTAATGATGTTGAAATTGGAGAAGGTATTGCTGATTCTGATGAGCAAATTTGTGGCTAAATGCCAAGCCTAGCAATTGAAAAGTCATTCCTTCCAATTGCTAACTGATTCTTAGTAGCGTGTTTTGATGTTTTTTTTCTATTATCTGGGTTATTTCAGGGTTGTGATCCAGATTTTATTTGTTTTATTGAGTCAAACCCTTCTATCCCTCCATTCTGTTTGTGTGAGTCTTGTCTGTCTATTCTGTTGCTATTTTCATTATTCGGGTTATTTTAGGGTTGTAACTCGTATTTTAGGTTGCTTGTTTAGTTGTATAACCCTTTCATCCTTTACTCAATAAAAATACAGTTTGTCCTTCTGTGTTATTCTGTTCCTAGTTCTTTTCTCGCTAGTTCTAATGACATGACATGCATGCGGAAATTTTGGCCAGATCTTAGGAACTGATTTAATCTGGAATTCGATAACTAAAAAAAAATACTTTTGAGGATGAATAAAGGGTTGGAATACTTTGGAACTAAGGTCGAGTAAGATTCACCTTCAAATCATTGTGAAGATCGAGCTTGAGGATGTTTAATAAATTGAAGTTTGTTGGAAAGTTTGTCAGTAAGGGATGAAAAAATGTCTTGTGACCACAGCACACCAAGAAGACAAACATGTTCGTCAATGTTGTGATCGCGAAAAGATACCATGTTTGACATTCTTGAGGTTATGAGGCCCTCTTTCTGCTACCTAAATACTTTATATCCTTTGCTACCCCTTTTGAGCCTGTGTTATTTTTCTTTGACTACCCTCTTTTGTATCAAGTTTAGAGTCAAAACAAAAATGCATGTCCCAAGAGTACAAACTGGGGCAATTCTTAGAAAGTTTAGAAAATAAAGAAAAAAGAGAAAAGAATTGTCAAAGGTCTATGCCCTCAAGAATAGAAGCTGGGGCAAACAAAAAAAAAGAAAAAAAGAAAAAAAGAAAAGGAAAAAAAGAGAAAGAAAAGAAACAAGGAAAAGAGAAACAGAAAGAAAGATGAAAAATAGTTTAGGTTAGATGTTTGAACAATGTTAGACCTGATTCCTTTAAAAAGGATACGTAGGCAGCCTCACAGTTCGGTCCAACCAAATAAGAATTCAGAAAAAAAAATCAAATCAAAAAAAAAATCTCCAGTATCTGAAACTGGGGCAAAGATTTTATTTTACTTTTGAATGAGTCGATTCTAAGAGTTGTAAGTCTATAACCCCCTTTACTTTGAGCCTATTTTGAGCATTCATGCCGACCTTTCTTCCCAACCCCATCCAAAAACCTTCCCAATAAGACCTCCCAATAAGCCTTCAAGAATGTCAAGAGACGCATGCAATGAGCAACAGTTGTCATACGACATAGAATATTGTCGAGCTGCTCACAAAAGAAATAGAAAAAAAAGATGAGAGAGTCTTACTAGTGAAAACCCTCACGGGCACTGTAAGGCGACGGTAAGCAGAGATGAATAAATGAGAGAGACTTGTTGGTGAAAACCCCTCGGGGCACTACTAGTCGAAAGTGAGTCATGAAGCTGATGCAAAGGATTGACACGAACAAGCCCGACTTCAAAGGTCATAAGAATGGTAAAAGGGAAGATTGGATTAGTTGGATAGATCAAGCTGTTAAGTCCAAAATGCATGTCATGATCACTAAGGCTAGTTATTGAAAAAAAAAGAAAAAAAAAACTCTTCCTTCTGTCCTTCCGACAGGGGCATTTCTTGTTGATACTTGTTTCTTTGCATCATTGTGTCCTTCACTTTGAGTCAGTCCTTCTCAAAACAAGCAAGAAAAGATTTCAAAATCTGCTACCAGCTTTTCAGTTGCATAAAGTAAATTTGGCCAGCGCGCTCAGTTGTTACTTTCAACATGCCTTGAGGATTCATGCAAAAGCTCCCCCCAAAAAACTCTTGTCAGCCCACTTGGCGCAAGCAAAGATAACTGGTGATTCTCTATGACAGACAAATTGCTCAAAAAGCAAGAAGTCATTCAAGATATCGGAAAAGGTCACCTAAGAAAAGATCTCCGGTTGGGATAAGGTTGTTTGAGCTGCAAATACAAATGGTAATGGGTGTGAAACAATCAGAGTTGGTGTAGAACAAAAGTCTTTTGAGACCGACTCAAGTCAATTGAGCAGAAGCCAAGTTGCCCAAGACTCAAGGCCACAAACCGACCACCATTTTTAAAACTGACAAATTTTTCTTTGTATGAAACAGGAACAAAGCGGTGCAAGAAAAGTGATTCAAAAAGAAAAAAATGAAAAAGAAAAAAAAAACAAAAAAAGAGAAGAAAAAGGAAAGACGAGAGGAGCCGGCAAAGGGAAGTTTCTCAAATCTTTGCCTTTATTTGTCTTGCTATTATGCATAAAATCTTACCATTGATCTTCACATTTTTTCCTCCTAGGATAAAAATTCCTAGTCTGATGGATCTTCTCCTAGGATCAAAATCTTAGTCTGATAAATTTTTCTCCTAATATAAAAGGCCTAGTCTGATGAACTTTCTCCTAGGATCAAAATCTTAGTCTGATGAATTTTTCTCCTAAGATAGAAAACCTAGTCTGATGAACTTTCTCCTAGGATAAAAATCTTAGTCTGATGAATCTTTCTCCTAAGATACAAAAACAAAAACAAAAAAAAAGAGAGAAAAAAAGGACCTAGTCTGATGAACTTTCTCCTAGGATAAACATATTAGTCTGATGAATCTTTCTCCTAAGATACAAAAAAAACAAATCTTAGTCTGATGAATTTTTCTCCTAAGATAGAAGACCTAGTCTGATGAACTTTCTCCTAGAATAAAAATCTTAGTCTGATGAATCTTTCTCCTAAGATACCCAAAAAAAAGAGACCTAGTCTGATGAATTTTCTCCTAGGATCAAAATCTTAGTTTGATGAATCTTTCTCCTAAGATAGAAGAACTAGTCTGATGAACTTTCTCCTAGGATAGAAATCTTAGTCTGATGAACCTTTCTCCTAAGATACCAAAAAAAAAGTAGAAAAGAGACCTAGTCTGATGAACTTTCTCCTAGGATCAAAATCTTAGTCTGATGAATCTTTCTCCTAAGATAGAAAACCTAGTCCGATGAATTTTCTCCTAGGATAATAATTTTTAAAAAAAGGAAGTCTGAATTTGAAAAAAAGAAAATCATTTTTTTAGTTTTCTTAAGATTATCAATGTTTAGTTTTCCTGAAATCAGGGGGCCCCGCCTGGAAAATAGGGTCAGTTTTTACTTTAGTAAAGCTAGTTTATAGTTTTCCGCAAGCTCAATCACGTTTAGGAGAAGCACATCCTAGTCGAGTCATTAATTTTACTCTCATCAATGCATCCTTTATCAGTAGCGCAGGTGATTTACAGTTTTGTTAACACTCACAGATGTTCCCAATATCAAACTGGGGTAGGAAAATTTCTTTTGTTTTGTCTGTTTTGTTGTAATCAGGCGCCCACCTGGAGAACAAGGGAAGACAACTCAAGTTTCAAGGGAAAGCAGTTTCAAAGGAAGACAACTCAAGTTTCAAGGGAAAATAGTTTCTAAGGAAGACAACTCAAGTTTTAAGGGAAAGTAGTTTCGAAGGAAGACAGTTCAAGTTTCGAGGGAAAATGGTTCAAGGTGCAAGGGAAAACAGGGTCAAGTAACAAGAAAGGACGGTTCAAGTTCAGCAATCAGGCGCCCACCTGGAAAAAAGGGGGAAGTCAATTCAGAATGCAATTCAGGTCAGCAACAAAAGAAGCTCGCGTCAAGAATGCAAGTCAGCAGTCCGAGATGATCAACAAAAGTTAGTCACAATCCAAAAAAAAGAAAAAAAGAAAGAAAGACAGGAAGTGAATCCAAATGCAGAAGTTAATGAAAGATGTGAGCTGCTCAAGACATGACTGAGGTCACAAGCTCTGCATGTCCCGTGATTTGAAAAAGCATGAAGAAGATTGAACCAACACCTGCAGCTAACAAGCATCAAGATTCATATCAGAGTTCGCATGAAGAATCAACCAAGACTTGAGATCAAGCTTCAGAAGACTCGTAGATAAGAATTTTGTAACTCGTAGCTGATAGACTTAGTTGGTCTTTTTCATTTTTTATTTTGATGTAATAACAGGACTACGGACCGGAATCTCGGTAGAATGACACCTCGACTGGCTCTCCACCTCGGCATACTCCATCATCTCACTCACTTCTGAACTACATGTGGCCTGATTCCTTTATAGCCAAGGATATATAGGCAGCTCAGATACCAGGGCTCGGTCACATTCCCCTTTTCTCTTAGTTTTAGTCTCTCCAAATAAGGGTCGGGTCAAAAAATCTGTCTAGTCGTTCTTTGTCTGAAAAATACTTCGTACTTCCAGTCAAAGAGGGGCAGCTGTAGACATGTGATTTTTGACCCTCCCCAAAATTTTTAGCATTTTAGCGTAAAATATTTAATTTAGGCCTAATATCACTATTTCAATTAATTTTGACTCTTTTACTTTGTTTTATTACAAGAAAATAAAAATTACAAAAAAATAGTTTCATTAATGGTGTGTAGTCATTTTTAATCTTGAAAATACCAAAAATAGTTTTATTTTAACGGTCAGTCTTATTTTAATAGTTATTTTGCTTATGTAGGATTATAATAAATAAGATCGTATTTTTAGTCTCGTTATAGAGAAAGAATAAAATTTGGGCTCAAACAACCCATTTTAGGCTTAATTTTCGGACCTAGCTCATTATTCCCAAGCCCATAATTCCTAGGCCCATACCCCTAACCTAATCCCTACCCCTATATAATAGTACCTAATCCCTAAATGTAGACCTACACCCTAAAAACCCTAGAGGAACAAAAAAGAAAGAGGCGGGCGCAGCAACATCTCTCTAACAGGAGGGAGCTCACCTCTAAATCAAAAGAAGCTTCAGCCATTACTCATTTTTGTCCCCATCTTCTTCCTTATTGACTCACTAATCATCACCAATTCAAAAGCCAGCTGAAAACTATCCTAAAACCAGCAAAACACCATGAAAAGAATACTACCAAAAGCTCCTCTAAAACCGCCACAAATTTGCCGTGAAACAGCCCAGTGACGCCTCAAAACAGCCCTCCTAACTCCATTAAAACTCAGTCCAAAGTTCAGCGAAAACCTAACAAAAAAAAAAGAGAACCAAAACCAGCTATGAAATAGCTCGAAAACAGTTTCAAAATCAGTCCAAAATCAGCTCTGAAACACTCGCTAAAGTGAGGAGATGTTCGAGTTCGCCGATTTGAGATTCCGGCGATGTCGCCTTTAGAAGTTTCTGTCTTGGTTCAGATGTCTAGCATAAGTATTAAGTTAAATCTCTCCATTGTACTCGGATTTGATAGCTCCCATTGTAAATGAAATTACGGCTGATTGAGGTCCGTTCTTACTTCTTTCGATTTATATTTTGGCCGATTTTTATGCTCGCTCATGAATTTATGTTTATGTGCCATTCCTTGTGATATTGATTGAAGAATTTTTATTAGTCGTGCCATCGATTTTGATGTTTTCTTGCTGATAAGTTTTTTTTTGATTTAGAAAACTAAAATGGTTGGTTTAAGCTGTATATTTGTTATCTCTTTTGCCTTATAGTTTACTGTGAGAATACTAGTCCATAAATCTGATGGATATATTTGATCATGGGGATTTTCGCTATTAACTTGACATATTGGAATGTTGAGAGTAGTTTAGACATTATAATGAAGAATAGCATGAAAGTAGCCATATTAGTAATCTGTTTAACTAAAATATGTTCTCTGTTTCATTGTGTGACTATCAAGTGCTTAGTTATGCCTACACACTTAGAGTGTATGGCACAAGTTTAAATATATATCGATAGTATGAGTCTCTCTAATCAATTCACGAGGTATTGGTTATACATGGATGCCATTCATTAAATAACTTCATATTTGTACCTCTTGTAAATTCTATAGCTTTGAGTTTTCACAAGTGACCTCAAATAAATAATCCTTGAACTATCGTAGTTTGCTTTAGGCCTGATTTACATTAGTATTGCGATTATGTATACGTTCGCGTAACATAATTGTAATTTTAACTCTAAAAAAGACTCGAGGGATGCGTTCGCGCAACTTCAATCAAATTTTCTTAAATAAATTAACAAAGCGTTATTAATTGTGGACACGTTCGCGTGACATGATTTTTGACGCGCTAAAGCAAAAGAGTATACGTACGCGTAACTCAATTCTTTAATTACGAATAATCAGGCAATTAAAAGCAGTAAAAAGGTAAATGCACATAGGTCCTAAAAATGAGTAGTTAAATAATTTAAGCCAAGTATAAATTGCTAAGCGACCATGCTAGAACCACGGAACCCGAGAATGCCTAACACTTTCTCCCGGGTTAACATAATTCCTTATCTAGAATTTCTGATTCGCGGACTTCAAAAGGAAAGTCGAAATTTCCTCGATTTTAGATTAAAAATAAACCGGTGACTTGGGACACCATAACAAATATTCCAATTGGCGACTTTGATAAAATAAATAATCCCATTTCGAATAATGTCACTTAAATTGGAAAAACTCCCTTGTACTATCTTCGGGTGGCGTAAAAAGGAGGTGTGACACTCAGTACATGGGGTCGGTTGTACTGATACTACACTCTGTACTCTTTTTGTGTAGATTTCGGTACTGGACCCGGTGAGTAGTTGAGGTAGATGCCTTCAGTCCAGGGAGACCAAGGTAGATCTGGCGTCTGCAGAGCCTAAAGTCCCGTTCCCTATTTTTAGTTTTTTTGCTGTCTCTTTTCTTTCTAAGAACAGCTGTACTTTTCTTTCAGACTTGTGTTTGTAGTAAAAATCTTAGACATTCATGATATTGTGACACCAGATTCATGGGTAGATATATGATGGAGTATTTAGTTTTGTTATAACTCTTCCGTGCTTTTCCTTTGTTTAATTATAGTTATTGTGTGTATCTGTTTGGATTGAATGGTAAAAGGTTAAAATCTAAATAGTTAGCTTGCCTAGCTTTCACAAGTAGGCACCATCACGACTCCTGATGGTGGAAAGTCCAGGTCGTGACAGCGAACGCCATCAGATCTACCTTGGTCTCCCTGGACTGAAGGCAGCAACCTCGAATCTACTCACAAGGTCCAACACTAAAATCTGCACAAAGTGCAGAGTGCAGTATCAGTAGAATCGACCCTATGTACTGGTAAGTGTCGAGCCTAACCTCGGCGAAGTAGTGACCAGGCTAGGACACGACAACCATATAAACTTGTGCAGTTAAATCATATATGAACAGAACAATAATAGCAGGAAATAACAGATTAAGATGGGAAAGGGACATGCTGCGGGGAATATCAGATTTTAATAGTAAACCAAATAGAGAAGTATAATGAACACCATATTTGTATCGACAAGAATAATGAAACAGTAACACGTGCACGGCATCACCCTTCGTGCTTTTACTCTCGTTTTCACCATATGAAACAACAGAAATGGCACGACATTACCCTTCGTGCATTACCTCTTATAATCATGGCACGACATCACCCTTCAGGCATTAAACTCTCACAATATCAACACGATATCACTCTTTGTGCATTAGCTCTCAAATCATAGCACGACATCATCCTTCGTGCATTAACACTCACAATATCGACACAGTATCACCCTTCAGGCATTAACTCATTCACAATATCATGCATGACATCACCCTTTGTGCTTTACACTCTTCCTCACCCAAACAATAGAAACAATACGTCCCGGCAAGGGAATCAACAATAGAAACAGTAACATCCCGGCAAGGGAATCAGCTATAACCAATCTCGTTTCAACAGTTAACTTCACAAAATAAATCTCAACTTAAGCCAATACTTAACAATGGTCAATTCCCAAGAAATTATCATAAATCTTGTCCAACAGTGACAATCATCAACTTAAGCATGGACAATAAATAACAAGAGTCACAAAAATCATGGTATAAGACTCACAGGCATGCTTGACACCAACTTATAGATACTTGTCCCCACACCTATACGTCGTACTCAACACTAACACGTAGCAAATAAGACCACAAATCCTATTCCCTCAAGCTAAGGTTAGACCAAACACTTACCTCAATTCCATTGATAAAATTAAGCCTCAATTACCGTTTTACCTCTCGGTTCCACTTCCAATCCGCTTGTATCTAGTCATATTTTAGTTAATAACAACAATAAATTTTAAATAAACCAATTATAACGCATGAATATAGATTTTCCAATGTTTTCCCCCAAAAGTCAAAAATCGAACCCGGGCCTGCTTAGTCAAAACTCGAAGTTTGAACCAAAACCTGATTACCCATTCACCCAAATATGCAATTGGTTTTGAAATCCGACCTCAATTTGAGGTCCAAATCCCCAAATTTTGAAAATTCTAATTTCTACCCAAAAACACCCAATTTTCCATGAAAAACCCTAGATTTTGAAGTGAAATCATGTAAAAAGATGAATTAGATTAAAGAAGATAAGTTATAAATCACTTACCTATGATTTGGAGAAGTTTGGGTCTTTGAAAATTCGCTTAGGGATGTTTAGTGTTTGAGAGAATTGGAAAATATTGAAAATACCGTCTGAGATCTCACTTAACAGGCTGCAGTTATCGCAATTGCGATCAGGGATTCACAATATTTCTGCTGCCTTCGCATTTGCGATGAAAATGTCGCATTTGCGACATAAGGGGCCTTCGCAATTCTGGCCAAAATGTCGCATTTGCGAGGATGGCCTGCCCAGGCCTGGTTCGCATTTACGACATTATTGTCGCATTTCCCAGACCTACTCACTTTGCAATTGCGAAGCCTGATCTTGCAATTGCGAGATCAGAGGTCTGTTCAAAACACTAGATGCATCAGTTGAGTTTCCTAAGTTCTATTCACTCCGTGGCCTATCCAAAACTCACCCGAGCCCTCGGGGCTCTAAACCAAACATGCACGCAAGTCTACAAATATCATATGGACTTACTCCTACGATCAAATCATCAAAATAACATCAACAACTACGAATTCAACCTCAAATTCATGACATTCGTAAGATAGTTCAAAATTTCTATTTTCTCAACCTAGGGTCTGATTTATATCAAATCAACTCCGATTCTTACCAAATTTCATAGATTCGACTTAAATATCATTCTAAACCTGTACCGGGCTCCGGAACCAAAATACGGGTCTGATACCAAAACACACACCATTTCATTTCCAAAAGTCTTTATATTTCCAACGAATAGTTTTCTTTAAAAATTCTTTTCTCGGGCTAGGGACCTCAGAATTCAATTTCGGGCATACGCCCAAGTCTCATATTTTACTATGGACCCTATGGGACTGTCAAATCATGGGTCCGGATCCGTTTATCAAAAATGTTGAAAGAAGTCAACTTTAATCAATTTTAAAGGCCAAATTTAACATTTTTCTTAAATTTCACATAAAAGCTTTCCTGAAACGCGCACGGACTGCGCACGCAAATCGAGATAAAACAAAAAGGAGGTTTTTAAGGCCTTAGAGCACATATTTGATTTCTAAAACAAGAGACGACTTTTAGGTCGTCATATTCCCCACCTATAAAACAACTATTAATCGTCAAACGAACGTAGAAAAGTACATGAGTTCGTGAAAAAATGGGGATATCGGCTCCGCATATCGAACTCGTACTCCCAGGTCGCTGCCTCAACAGGCTGATCTCTCCACTGCACATGAACTTAAGGGAAATTCTTCGATCTCAATTGACGAACCTGTCGGTCTAGAATAGTTATTGGCTCCTCCTCATAGGTCAAGTCCTTTTCCAACTAGATAGTGCTAAAGTCTAACACATGGGATGGATCGTTGTGATACTTTCGAAGCATGGACACATGAAACACTGGATACACTGCTGATAAACTCGGTGGCAACGCATGTCTGTAAGCCACCTCTCCCACTCAATAAAGAATCTCAAAAAGCCCGATGAACCTAGGGCTTAGCTTGCCTTTCTTCCCAAATCACATCACGCCCTTCATGGGCGACACCCGAAGCAACACTCGCTCTCCGACCATGAATGCCACATCACGAACCTTACGGTCGGCATAACTCTTCTGCTTGGACTGAGCTATATGGAGCCTATCCTGAATGATCTTAACCTTGTCCAAGGCATCATGTACAAAATCTGTACCTAACAACCAAGCCTTCCCCCGCTCAAACCACCCAACTGGGGATCGACACCGTCTACCATATAATATATCATAGGGAGCCATCTGAATGCTCGACTGATACCTATTATTGTAGGCAAACTCCGCTAATGGCAAGAACTAATCCCACAAACCCCCAAAGTATATAACACATGCTCAGAGCATATCCTCCAAAATCTGAATAGTATGCTCGGATTGTCCGTCTGTCTGAGGATGAAATATTATGATCAACTTGACCCGTGTACCCAACACACGCTGAACCGCTCTCTAAAAATGTGAGGTGAACTACGTACCTCGGTCAGAAATAATAGACACGGTCACACCATGAAGACGAACAATCTCCCAGATAGATCTCAGCTAATCTCTCTAAAGAATAAGAGACTGCCATATGAATGAAATACTGACTTGGTCAGCCTGTCAACAATAACCCATACCGCATCGAACTTCCTCTAAGTCCATGGGAGTCCAACAACGAAGTCCATAGTAATACGCTCCCACTTCCACTCAGGAATCTCAATCTTCTGAAGCAAACCACCACATCTCTGATGCTCGTATTTTACCTGTTGACAATTCAAACAGCGAGCTACATATGTAACAATATCCTTCTTCATCCTCCTCCACTAATAATGCTGCCGCAAGTCCTGATACATCTTAAAGGCACCCGGATGAATAGAATACCGGGAACTATGGGCTTGCTCTAGAATCAACTCACTAAGTCCATCCACATTAGGAACACAAACTCGACCCTGCATCTTCAAAACTCCATCATCTCCAACTGTAACCTGCTTGTCACCACTATGACGCATTGTGTCCCTCAAGACTAGAAAGTGAGGATCATCATACTGCCGATCTCTGATACGCTCAAATAATGAAGAACGGGTGACAATGCAAGCTAGCACACGACTGGGCTCAGAAACATCCAACCTCACAAATTGATTGGCTAAAGCCTGAACATCCAAAGCAAGCGGTCTCTCAGCCACTAGAATACGCAAGGCTACCCATACTGGTTGACTTTCTACTCAAAGCACTGGCTGCTACATTGGCCTTCCCTGAATGATACAAGATGGTGATATCATAGTCTTTCAATAGCTCCAACCATCTTCTTTGCCTCAAATTTAGCTCTTTCTTCTTGAACAAATACTGCAAATCTTGTGATCCATGAACACCTCACATGACATGTCATATAAATAATGCCTCCAAATCTTCAGCGCGTGAACAATGGATGTTAGCTCCAAATCATGAAATAGATAATACTTCTCATGAATCTTCAACTATCGCGAAGCATATGCAATCACCTTTCCATTCTGCATCAACACCGCACCAAGTCCAGTACGATATGCGTCACAATATACTGTATATGGCCCTGAACTTATGGGCAACACCAACACCGATGTCGTAGTCAAAGCTGTCTTGAGCTTTTGGAAGCTCGCCTCACACTCGTCCGACCACCTGAACTGGACACCTTTCTGGGTCAACCTGGTCATCGAGGATGCTATAAATGAAAACTCCTCCACAAACCGACGGTAATAACCCACTAATCCCAAGAAACTCAGGATCTCTGTAGCTGGTGTGGGTCTAGGCTAGTTCTTGACCGCCTCTATCTTTTTCGGATCCACATGAATACCCTATGTTGATACAACGTGATCCAAGAAGGCAATTGAACTCAACCAAAACTCACACTTTGAAAACTTAGCATACAACTAACTGTCTCTCAAAGTCTGAAGGACAACTCGAAGATGTTTCTCATGCTCCTCTCAGCTGCGGGAGTAGATTAAAATATCATCAATGAAGACAATTATGAAGGAATCTAGATACGGCCTAAACACTCGGTTCATCAAATCCATGAATGCTGTTGGGGCATTTGTCAATCCAAACGACATCACTAGAAGCGTATAATGCTCGTATCGAGTGTGAAAAACTATCTTAGTTACATCAGATGCCCTAATCCTCAATTGATGGTAGCCAGATCTCAAATCAATCTTCGAAAACACTTTGGCACCCTGAAGCTGATCAAACAAATCATCAATCCTCGGCAATGGATACTTGTTCTTGATGGTGACCTTGTTTAACTGCAGATAATCTATACACATCCTCATTGACCCATCCTTCTTCTTAAAAAACAACACCGGCGCACCCCAAAGCGAGAAACTAGGCTTGATAAAGCCCTTATCAAGCAAGTCTTGCAGCTGCTCCTTCAATTCTTTCAACTCTGCGGGGCCATACTATATGTCCGAATAGAAATGTGTTGACTACCCGGAGCCAAATCAATGAAAAAGTTAATATCCCTGTCAGGTGGCATCCCCGACAGGTCTATAGAAAATACTTCTGGAAACTCCCAAACAACTGGCGCAGAATCCATAAAAGAAACCTCAGCACTAGAATCACGAACATATGCCAAATAAGCCAAATACCTCTTTGCAACCATACACCGAGCCTTCATATAAGAAACAACCATACTAACAAAATGACCAGAAGTCCCTCTCTATTCCAATCGAGGCAAACCCAGCAAAGCTAAGGTCACGGTCTTGGCGTGACAATCAAATATAGCATGATAAGGTGACAGCCAATCCATCCCAATATGACATCAAAATCAACCATTTCCAAAAGCAAGAGATCTACAAGGGTCTCAAGACCCCCAATAATAACTACACAAGAGTGATAGACATGATCTACAATAATAGCATCACCCATCGGTGTGGAAACATATACAGGAGCACTCAAAGAATCACGAGGCACAACCAAATACGAAGCAAGATAAGATGACACATATGAATATGTAGACCCTGGATCAAACAGAACTGAAACATCTCTACTACAAACTGAAATAGTACCTGTGATAACAACATCGGAGGACTCAGCCTCAGACCTGGCTGGGAAAAGCATAACATCGAGGCTAGGCCCCACCACCCTAAACTACATCCCTGGGATGGCCTCCTATTGGCTGGACTCCACCTCTAGTGGCCTGACCTCTACCTCTAGCACCTCTACCTCCACCTCTAGCTGCCTAACCCATCTAGCTAGTCGAGCAGGCAGTGGAACTCCCGGTGCATGGACCATGGCACGAGAACCCTGATGCTGAGAACTGCTTGATGCTCGAGGGCAAAATCTAGCAATGTGCCTCGGATCGCCACAAGTATAACAAGTCCTCAGATGCTGAGATTGCTGACCCTGAAAATGACCCTGACTTACTGTAACCACCCTGAAAACTCTAGATCGGAGGCACACTGATAGGAGCTAGTGATGCACTGTAGGGTAGCTGATCTGAATACTGCATATGAGAACCACAACCACTTGGAGCACCGTGAGAAGTCTGAGGTGTTGAATGAAATGGCCTGGGACGATGGCCTCTACCAAAAGAATCCCTTCCTCTAGACGAGGCACCACTGAACCTACCAGAATGGTGAGGCCTCTTGTCAGACCCCTGACCACTCCTATGTGATAGAACCATCTCAGATCGCCTGGCCACATTGGATGTATCCTGGAAAGAAATCTCACTCCCTATTTCCTTAGCCATCTACAATCTGATAGCGTGGGCTAGTACCTCAATAAACCTCCTCACCATATCTCTCTCGGTGGGAAGTATAAAAAGAGCATGACGGGCCAAGTCAATAAATCTGGTGTCGTACTGAGGGACTATTATAGAACCCTGCTGGAGACGCTCAAACTGCCTCCGATAGTCATCCCTCTGAGTGATAGGAAGAAATTTATCCCGAAATAGCTGAAAGAACTGATCCCAAGTCAAAGTTGGTGACCCAGCTAGTCTAGCCAAATAATAATTCCTCCACCAAGTCTTGGCGGAACTTGACAGACGAAAAGCAGCAAAGTCGACCCCATTGGTCTCCACTATCCCTATGATCCGTAGAACCTCATGACAACTGTCCAAATAGTCATGGGGATCCTCTAAAGATGTACTGCCATAGGTGGTAGTAAAAATATTGGTGAACCTGTCCAGCCTCCACAAGGCATCAGCAGACATAACTAACCCATCACCAGTATGTGCCATATCACCCAACTGAACTACCCCAACTGGTTGAGCTGCTAGAGTCTAAAACTAGGGAGCTATCTGCTCCGGAGTGTGAGTGGCAGGAGTCTGGGCTCCTCCTCCAACCTGAGAGATAGCTGGTGCTACAAGGAATATGCCTGCTAGAGGGACACTCTCCATAAGGCCCACTAGACGGAATAGATCATCCTAGAGAACCGGGGTGGCGATGAACCCCTCTGGAATCTGAGCTGGCCCTGCTAGAACTGTCTGGGCCGAAACTTCGTCCTCAAACTCTACCCGAGGCTCAGCTGCTGGCGCTGCTGCCCAAGCTCTGGGCTGAGCCCTGCCTCTGCCTCGGGCTCTAGAACGGCCTCGGCCTCTGCCCATCGTAGGAACTGCCATTGGGGGCTCGGACTTCTAGTCAGCTGACGAAGCGGTACATGTTCTCACCATCTGCGAAAGAATAGAGTGGAAGTTCAATTAGCATTGAGAAATCAAGTCGCATGACAGGAAAGAATAGATGTGAAGTTCTTTTCCTAAAATCCGTAGCCTCTAGGGGATAAGCACAGACATCTCCGTACCGATCCCTCAGACTCTACCTTGCTTGTTCATGAATTGTGAGACCTAAGCAACCTAGTGCTCTGGTACCAACTTGTCACGACACAGATTTCCTCACCTTCGGGAATCGTGATAGCACCTACTCGTAAAAGCTAGGAAAGCCGACAGTTACAGTTTTACTAACATTATCATTAATCAAACCGAATCAGATATTAGCTAAGCAAAATAATTAAAAAATGCAGAAGTAATATAATAGTGCTACAACTCAAGTACATAACTACCCCATAGAATCTGGTGTCACAATCCTCAGACGACTAAGAAGTACTACAAATATAAGTCTGAAAGAAGTACAACTGTTCTCTAAATAGAAGAGACAACAGAAAACTAAAGCGGGGAAAAGGGGGGACTTTAGGCTCTGCGAATGCCAACAGATCTACCTTAGTCTCCCTTGACTAAAGGAAGCAACCTCGAATCTACTCACAAGGTCCAACACCGAAATCTGCACAAAGTGTAGAGTGCAGTATCAGTAGAACAGATCCCATGTATTGGTAAGTGTCGAGCCTAACCTTGGCAAAGTAGTGACGAGGCTAGAACACGACAACCATATAAACTTGTGCAGTAAAATCATATACGAACAGAACAATAATAGCATGAAATAACAGATAAAGATGGGAAGGAGACATGTTGCGGGGAATATCATATTCTAATAGTAAACCAAATAGAGAAGCATAATGAACACCGTATTTGTATCGATAAGAATAATGAAATTGTAACATGTGCACGACATCACCCTTCGTGCTTTTACTCTAGTTCTCACCAAATCAAATAACAAAAACGGCACGGTATCACCCTTCGTGCATTACCTCTCATAATCATGGTGCGGTATCACCCTTCGTGCATTAAACTCTCACAATATCGGCACGATATCACCCTTCGTGCATTATCTCTCAAATCATGGCACAACATCACCCTTTGTGCATTAACACTCATAATATCGGCAAAGTATCACCCTTCGTGCATTAACACACACTCACAATATCATGCACGGTATTACCCTTCGTGCTTTACACTCTTCCTCACCCAAACAATAGGAACAATACATCCCCGCAAGGGAATCAACAATAAAAACAGTAACATCCTTGCAAGGGAATCAGCTATAACTAATCTCGTTTCAACAGTTAACTTCACAAAATAAATCTAAACTTGAGCCAATACTCAACAATGCCAATTCCCAAGAAATTATCATAAATCTTGTTCAATCATGATAATCATCAACTTAAGCATGGATAGTACATAACAAGAGTCACAACAATCATGGTATAAGACTCACGGGCATGCTTGACACCAACGTATAGATAATCGTCACCACACCTATATGTCGTACTCAACACTAACACGTAGCAAATAAGACCACAACTCATATTCCCTCAAGCTTAGGTTAGACCAAACACTTACCTCAATTTCATGGATAAAATCAAGCCTCAATTACTGCTTTATCTCTTGGTTCTACATCCAATCCTCTTGTATCTAGTCATAATTTATTTAATTAATAACATCAATAAATGCTAAATAAACCAATTCTAATGCATGAATATAGATTTCCCAATGTTTTTCCCAGAAAGTCAAAAATCGCCCCCGGGCCTGCTTAGTCAAAACTCAAAGGTCGAACCAAAACCCGATTACCCATTCATCCACGAACCCAAATATGCAATTGGTTTTGAAATCTGACCACAATTTGAGGTCAAAATACCAAAATTTTAAAAATCCTAATTTCTATCCAAAAAGACCCAATTTCCCATGAAAAACCCTAGATTTTGAAGTGAAATCATGTAAAAGGATGAATTAGATTGAAGAAGATGAGTTAGAAATCACTTATCTGTGATTTGGAGAAGTTTGGGTCTTTGAAAAATCGCCTAGGGATGTTTAAGGTTTGAGAGAATTGAAAAATGGTGAAAATCTCATCTGACATCTCACTTAACAGGTTGCAGTTATCACAATTGCAATCAGGGGTTCGCAATTGCTAACCCTATAAATTTCTGCTGCCTTCGCATTTGCGACATAAGGGGCATTCGCAATTCTAGCCAAAATGTCGCATTTGCGATATTATTGTCGCATTTCCCAGACCTGCTCACTTCCCAGACCAAAGTCAACTTTAATCAATTCGAAAGGCCAAATTCAATATTTTTCTTAAATTTCACATAAAAGCTTTTCAGGAACGCGCTCGGACTGTGAACGCAAATCGAAGAGAAATAAAAGGAGGTATTTAAGGCCTTAGAATATAGACTTGACTTCTAAAACAAGAGATGACCTTTTAGATCATCACAATATAGATCTCTTCATTCATATTTTCAGGTACTTGAATTTCTCATGAGATTTTATGTATTGTTTTGTCATGTGATCTTCCAGATCACTTGCCTCCTTTATTATGATCATTTTGATCATTTGCTCATCTTCTTTATCAAGAAGTTTATTTGAAACTGATTTGTCTATATGCTTTAAGCGTTCCATAGACTTTGTCCTTCTAGGACTTAATATAATAGGAGCATTTACAGTGAGCATATAGTTGCTTTCTTTGGTCAGCAAATACGTCTAACATGCTTTACAATATATTGGAGATGAATTATCCTTTTGTGAACTTCAAGTTCATATTGTTTTATTCGAGGATCTAGATGTATAAATAAGAATTCATTCCATGTAACTTTTTCTCAATTGTTTATCATTTCTCCCCCTCATGTTAGAAAAGCTACCTTGTTTGCTCCTTAACTTTGAAAACTCATCTTTGTACGTTATGGTGTTAATCAAAATATACACCGCACATCAATAATAATAAGATAAAATTATTTGGTTCCTGACCCTGAACCACTTTGTGAGGGGAGAAAATAATATACTTTGGTATATAATGTATATCAAATTGATATAGATAACTTTGTTCTCATAAGCAATTGTTTAGATATTAAGTGGAGGCACTCAGTAAATCATTTTGCTAAACCAATTATGATGTAATCCAACTTATCAAGATGAACTGTCTTGAATAGAAAATTTGGAAATTATGCTCTAAATTAAATTATTGGGCAAGTTACTTCGCAAACATCAAGTTGCGGGTTAATAATAATCGCACATGTAACTATTTCATAGATGCACCTTATGTGGTATACATGGCAGGTGAACGAGCCCATGTTCACTTTTGATATTTCCAGCATTCATGGGATGCAATCTGTCACGACCCAAGTTCGCCCTCCGTGAACTATCGTGACGGCACCTAGTCTCTATGACTAGGTAAGCGTAACAATTTTCGGAAAAGAAATCAAAAAAATAAAACTGGCCAAAACTGTAGAAAAATGTCAAAATGAAGCATATAAGATACTGCTCGGCATATACAATACACCTCTCAAACTAGAACTACATTTCCCAAAACCCGAAATCTCATGAAATCACAAGCTTTTGAATGTCTACAAGTATCTAACTCCAGAATGTCTAAACAAAAGTAAGAACAGAAGGGCTAATACTTTCAGAGAGAATGGAAAGTGACTTCTCGGTCTGCGGACGCGGCAAATATACCTCGAAGTCTCTGGGAAATCGCCTCGCCTCAAGGGAAGTAGGGCTGAGTCGAAGTACCTGGATCTGCGCATGAAAAGCATGCCCAGAAAGGGCATGAGTACACTACAATGGTACTCAGTAAGTGCCAAGCCTAACCTTGGTCGGGTAGTGACGAGGAAAGTCAGGGCCCTACTGAGGCTAAATGAAATTCAAGGTATAACAGTATAGAATAATACATCATAATTAAGTACAATAGTAAGAAGTAACACATGAGATAAAGAACAACGACAACTACCACAGAGACAAATAATCACAGAAGGAATACAGCTCAACACAGTTATAACAATCAGGGATCTCCCAGGATATCGTCCTGTAGTCCCAAAGTAAAAGTGTAGGGGGATCTCCCGGAATACCAAATCCGTAGTCCCAAAGTAAAAATGCAGAGGGGTCTCCAGGGATACCGTCCCGTAAAGTAAACATGCAGGGGGATCTCCCGAGATACCGTCCTGTAGTCCCAAAGTAAACACACAACAACAACACCGAAAAATACACAATTCAATGCAAATTCCATACCAAGGTAACAATAGGTATTCCTAGCCTAGCATGCTGCACATAATCCACATAAGGTAGTTTGAGCAAGTAAAACAATTAAGTCAATTAGACATGTTTCTCTAAGCTAACAACATGCTTAAATTGCAAGTAGTATAAATAGGAAAGGAAACACAATTATAGTTACTTAATGAAAATAGGATTTTCAACAATTAGCACAAGTATGCACTTATCATCTCACGTACATGACATTTCAAATTTCAATGATACCA
This sequence comes from Nicotiana tabacum, assembly GCF_000715075.1. Classification (NCBI taxonomy): domain Eukaryota; kingdom Viridiplantae; phylum Streptophyta; class Magnoliopsida; order Solanales; family Solanaceae; genus Nicotiana; species Nicotiana tabacum. The sequence goes on along the minus strand of NC_134089.1, from coordinate 20,067,618 downwards.
AATCCTAAGGAGAGTTCCCCCACACAAGGTTAGACAAACTACTTACCTCGAACCAGCTCAAAATCAACTCGAAACCACGTTCTTGCCACGAGTATTCGACTCCAAAATGCCAAAATCTATTCAAATTAATTGCATAATGTAAATATAACTTCAAGTAAATGATTCCACTAATTAATTCTAAGCTAATACGTGAAATTAGAAAAAATGATCAAAACGCCCCAGGCCCACATCTCGAAATCATGTAAAATTTACATTTTCAGAATCCTCATACTCTCACGAGTTCAGTCATACAAAAATTACCAAAATAGGACCTCAAATGGTCCCTCAAATTACCACTCAAAGCTTTCCAATTAACCAAGTCCTAACCCCTAATTTACCACTGATTTTCCTCCAAATTTCATGCTTAAAATGATAAAAATCGCCATAATAACGAGCTTAAAGACCAAAGGCCTTACCTCAATGTATCCCTCTAAAAATCTCCCTTGAAATTTCTCCCAAAAGCTTCTTCCCATTTGATAAGAGATGAAAAATAGCCCAAATTCGCGAAGGGCGAAATATATATGATCTGACCCAGCAAAACCGCATATGCGGTACAATTTTCGCTTCTGCGGTCAGGGGAACCGCTTATGCGGTTTTCACTTAAGTCCCCTTCTTTGCACCTGCGACCCCAAACCCGCATTTGCGGTCCCGCAGGTGCGGCACATCTTCCGCTTCTGCGGTATCAACGTTTCTTCCTCTTGGCCGCATCTGCGACTTCCCTTTCACTTCTACGGGCTCGCATATGCGGTCCTCAAGCCTAAGAACTTCAAAAACTCTCGAATTACTCTTTCGATCAAAAAATCTATCAAACCTCGTCCGAATGACCTAAAATTTTGCACACATGTCACATTCAATACTACAAAGCTACTCCAACTTCCGTAATTCAATTCCGACCCTGATATCAAAACCTCACTTTCTAACCGGAAAACTTCAAAAATTCAACTTTCGCCATTTCAGGCCTAAATATGCTATGGGCCTCCAAAACACAATCCGAACATACCTCTAAGTTCGAAATCATCCAACAGAGCTAATGGAATCGACGAAATTCCATTCCGAGGCCATCTTCACACTGCTCCGACTATGGTCCAAATTCTAAAGCTTAAGCTCTCTTTTAGGGACTAAGTGTCCCAAAACACTCCAAAACTAAAAACCAAACATCCCGGCAACTCAAACTAGCAGAAAAAACATGGGAAAAACAATTAACAGGGGATCGGGGCATAAATTCTTAAAATGACCGATCGGGTCGTTATATCCTCCTACACTTAAACATTCGTTCATCCTTGAACGAGCATAGAGACATACCTGAAATAGTGAAAAGATGAGGGTAACAACGGCACATATCTTGCTCGATTTCCCAAGTCGCCTCCTCGACCGGATGACCCCGCCACTGAACCTTCACTGATGCAATGTTCTTTGACATCAACTTTCGGAACTGCTTGTCCAATATCGCCACTGGCTCCTCAAGATAAGATAGATCCTTGTCCAACTGGACTGAACTAAAATCCAACACGTGCGACGTATCGTCGTGACACTTCCGGAGCATCAAAACATGAAATACCGGATGAACTCCTGCCAAGCTGGGAGGTAAGGCAAGTTCATAAGCAACCTCCCCAACAAGTCTCAATATCTCAAAAGGACCAATAAACCTCGGAATCAATTTCCCTTTCTTTCCAAATCTCATAACGCCCTTCATAGGCGAAACCTGAAGCATAACCCACTCTCCAACCATATAGGAAACATCACGAACCTTCTGGTCCGCGTAACTCTTCTGTCAGGACTTGGCTGTACGGAGGCTATCCTAAATCACCTTAACCTTCTCAAAAGCATCCCGAACCAAGTCTGTGCCCAATAATCTAGCCTCACCCGGCTCAAACCAACCCACTAGGGACCTACACCGTCTACCATACAAGGCCTCATACGGTGCCATCTGAATGCTTGACTGATAGCTGTTGTTGTAGGAAAACTCCGCCAGTGGCAAGAACTGATCCCAAGAACCTCCAAACTTCATCACACACGCACGGAGCATACCTCAAGAATCTGAATGGTGCGCTCGGACTGTCCGTCCGTCTGGGGTGAACTGATACACTCAACTCCACCCGAGTACCCAACTCATGATGTACGACCCTCCAAAACCGTAATGTGAACTGAGTAGCTATGTCTAAAATGATGGAAACTGGAATACCATGCAGGCGAACATTCTCCCGGATATAAATCTCCGCCAACCGCTCCGAAGAATAGGTAGTACATATAGGAATGAAGTGCGCAGACTTGGTCAGTCGATCCACAATCACCCAAATGGCATCGAACTTCTTCAAAGTCCGTGGGTGCTCAACTATGAAATCCATGGTGATCCGCTCCAACTTCCACTCCAAAATCTCTATCTACTGAAGCAACCCACCCAGTCTCTAGTGCTCATACTTCACCTGCTGAAAATTGAGACACCGAGCTACAAACCCAACTATATCTTTCTTCATCCGCCTCCACCAGTAGTGTTGCCTCAAATCCTGGTACATCTTCGCGGCACTCGGATAAATGGAATACCGCGAACTATAGGCCTCCTCTAGAATCAACTATCGAAGCCCATAAATATTAGGTACACAAATCCGACCTTGCATCCTCAATACACCGTCATCACCAATAGTTACATCTATGGCATCACCGTGCAGAACCTTGTCCTTGAGGACAAGCAAATGAGGGTCATCAAACTGACGCTCCCATATACGATCAAACGAGGAAGACCGAGAAACCACGCAAGCTAGAACCCGACTGGGCTCCGAAATATCCAATCTTACAAACTGGCTCGCTAAGTCCTGAACATCCATCGCCATGGGCCTCTCCGCTGCTGGTAAATAAGCCAAACTTCCCAAACTCTCTGACCGACGACTCAAAGCATCGACCACCACATTGGCCTTGCTTGGGTGATACAAGATAGTGATATCATAGTCCTTCAGCAGCTCTAACCATCTCCTCTGGCGCAAATTAAGGTCCTTCTACTTGAACAGATGCTACAAACTCCAGTGATCAGTATAAATCTCACAAGGCACACCGTACAAATAATGACGCCAGATCTTCAAGGCGTGAGAGATCATGGACATGGTAATTCTTCTCATGTACCTTCAACTGTCTGGACATGTAGGCAATCACCCTACCGTCCTGCATTAATACCGCTCAAAGTCCAATCCTCAAGGCATCACAATAGATAGTATATGACCCTGAACCTGTAGGCAATATTAAAACTGGGGTGGTAGTCAAAGCTATCTTGAGCTTCTGAAAGCTCTCCTCACACTCTTCCGTTCACTGGAACGGAGCACCCTTCTGGGTCAGTCTAGTCATAGGTGCTGCAATAGATAAAAACCCCTCAACAAATCAACAGTAATAACCCGCCAAACCAAGAAAACTGCGAATCTCTATAGCTGAGGATAGTCTGGGCCAACTCTGCACTGCTTCCACTTTCTTTAGATCCACCTTTATCCCCTCACTCGATACCATGTGGCTTAAGAATGCCACAGAATCTAACCAAAACTCACATTTTGAGAACTTTGCATATAACTTCTTTTCTCTCAAAGTCTGGAGCACTGTCCTTAGGTGCTGCTCATGATCTTCCCGACTCCAGGATTATACCAGAATATCATCAATAAAGACAATGACGAACGGGTCAAGATACGACCGAAACACACTGCGCATCAAATGCATTAAGGATGCTGGGGCATTGGTCAGCCCAAATGACATAACAAGGAACTCGTAATGACCATACCGAGTCCTGAAAGCAGTCTTCGGGATATCTGGCTCCCAAATCTTCAACTGATGGTAACCTGAATGCAAGTCAATCTTAGAAAACACTCGTGCACCCTATAGTTGGTTAAACAAATCATCCATACGAGGCAAAGAATAACAGTTCTTCGTTGTAACTTTGTTCAACCGGCAGTAATCAATGCACATATACATAGAACCATCCTTCTTCTTCACAAACAAGACAAGAGCACCCCAAGGTGATACACTTGGTCGAGTAAAACCCTTATCAAGCAATTCCTATAACTCATCCTTCAACTCCTTCAACTCAGGAGGAGCCATACGATACGGAGGAATATAAATGGTCTTAGTGCCCGACAACGGATCGTTTATAAAGTAAAGTAACCACATCGTCCAAATCATTAAAAAGTGAAGTAACCACCACCTAAGTGGGTCCCATTGAGAGCTGTTTGTGCGGTCTCGCAAAAATGTGAATATCTCTCTACTCGGATGTCATATCGATGAATGATTTAATAAGTTATAAACTAGACTCGCAGATATTCAATTTGGTAGATAGATCACCCCATAATTTTAAGTAAATTTGGAGAAAAGCTCAGCTACATTTGACCTTATTTTCAGCACATTTATGAATGTAACTTGTGAAGACCTTTGCCAACTTTTGTTTCATAACTCGATTGACTTCAAAACATAACACACGACTATCATATGACTAAAATAAGTCATAATATAACCTTCTTATAATGTTAAGAACCCTAGTCTCACCCTAAAAGTACATGTTATAACATTTCCAATTTGTCGACATCCGACGAAACTTTTTTTTTCAATTCGTTTAGCTTCTAAGCCTTCCAACCCTCTTGGTACTTGTTATTAATGATTTTAAATATTTATATCCTCCAAGGTAATATGATTAGCTTACTTTATATACTTTCAAATATAATCTCATTTCTAAGCTTATATTAATTGACTTACGACGTACTATTAGATACTAAAACATAGGATGTAACAAATGACTTGCATGATTTAATGTGGATGGCTGCAACATATCACCAAGAGTGTAAATTCAGGAGGCAAATGGAATTGATCAGGCATGAAGACCTAGAAGCCTATCATTGGTTGATGTGACATGAGCTTGACAAGTGGACTTTGCAAGCGGATGGTGGTAGAAGATTGGGAATTCTGATTACAAATGTGTCAGAGTCTTTCAACGAGTTATTGAAGTCAACACATGGCTTTCCTGTCGCTGCCATGGTGTGGATGTCATTCAAGCAGATGATAGAGAGATTTGTTGAAAGATCTAGAGGTGCATCATCACTGATGGAAATGGGTGTTGAATTATGCCACAACCAATGAAACGATTTGAGAAATATAGGAAGTGAGCACAATGACATTCATTTTTGCTGTATTGCATCGAGCGAAATATTTTTGAAGTTCACATTTGTCTGCATTAAAACCAGGGGAATAATACACACACCGTCAATGAAGCCAGAAGATTATGCTCCTTTGGAAAATGGTCAATCTATCACTTTCCATGCCTACATGCCATGAAGTGCTTTCAACATACAAGTTTCGCGGTAATGAGGTACATTGATAATGAATATAGTGTTGATGCATACTTAAATACCTATAGTGGACAGTTGCAGCCAGTAGGTGCTGAGCATTATTGGCCGCCGAAATCATTTAAAATGGCGTGTAACAAGGATTACATGCGCCAACGACAAGTGCAAAAAAGAATGCATATACAAAATCAAATGGATGTTGGTGATACTGTTTATGCACGTAAATATATCATATGTTCCCAAACAGGCTACGACCATCATAAATGTCCTTCAGCTGGTTTGGGAAGCGGTGGTAATTCAGCTCCAGGTGGTAGTTCATCCAATGTGCCCAATTATAAAGGATAAACGTAGTGTTTTATTGCAGTAATTTTATTGTACTAAATGTACGTAAATGATCAATTTGAAAAATGTATGAAATAAAATTATATTTCCAATGGGGTTAAATCTAATTGATATTTTGCATTAAAGATTCAGTACAATAATTTAACATACACCCAAAGAAATAAAAAAACAATTGTCATTCGCCATTATCGTCGATGTCTTGCACTATTTCATTATCATTGTCTTCATCTTCTTCGTCAACATCTTGTATGCACCCTTCAGGACCGAGGGCATCGTAATCTAGGCCCTAGTTAACACACATTTCTCATATTTTATTTCTCTCATGAATAAGACCACTTGCTTGATTTCTACAATAATATAAGACCCATACATCCAATGTCTATGGTAGAAACTTAGGTAGTCCCTTTCACTCGACAACTGTTGGGAAAATATGATAATAGTTGTCTCTATGCAATTTTTTTATTTTCTAATAAATCCCAATACTGATCCTTTGTTTCTTCCAAGTAGTTAAATTCATCCATTGCATGATGAACAACTAGTACCTTTTCCATCTGTAGAATCTCCTTCATCAAATACCGAATCACTTTTAGTTCATCTTTGTGTGTGTTTGTTTGGACGGTTGTAGACAGTGCTTGTGGTACAACAAGCCCATGCCAGTGAGATAGTAATTCGTAATCACGTCATTTTGAGTAAAGGGGAACCCATTGGAGTTTTTCGCCCCAAATTTGCATACCTTCAAGCTTTGTAGAATGCGCTTCGCCCTCAATAATATGCCTTACAACTTTGAGATCAGTGTGTATATTGATAGGCTTATTTTCCAAGAGACGCAGAACACCATACGACTTGTCATCAAACAAATCCGTGTAGCAACATAGCATATTTTTTTCAAGGTAGGGATCGATTGTGTTAAGTCGTGTTCCATGTGGATCTTTTGAACTACCTTCACTTTTTTGCCTCTTCTTAAATCACTTATTAAATGTTAGTGTCATTTTTGAAATGGATGTTGTAATGGTTCTTCAAATGGTATTTGAATACTGATCTCTTGGTTCAACTTAAGAAGAACTAAGCTGCACGAACTTGTATATTAAATGCGGTGTCTCACCAATATGCACTATGTATATTGTTATGTCGACCTGAAAAAGTTGTTAGCCTAAAAATGTAGTTGACCTGAAAAGCTGGACCCACACTTATCCAAAAGAATCATTATCACGCGAAACATAGAGCCTCACCAATATGCGTTATGTGTATTGTCATGTCGCTATGAAAAAGTTGTCGATCTGAAAAAGCTATCGACCTGAAAAAATTGGACTCACATCTACCCGATAAAATTATTATCATGCGAAACATAGCGCCTCACAAATATGGGCTATGTGTATTATCATGTTGACTTGAAAAAACTGTCGGCTTGAAACAGTTGTTGACCTGTAAAGTTGGACCCACTTGTACCTGAAAGAATCATTATCACGAAAAACAAAACACTCACCAATATGCGTTATGTGTATTGTCATGTCGACTTGAAAAAGTTTGACCCAATGTACCCTAAAGAATTATTATCACGCGAACCATAACACCTCACCAATATACGTTATGTAACCTAAAATCACTCTTAGCAGCCTATAAAAATCTCGTGCATTTTAGTTATTATTTGCGTTGTAACGAAAAAAATAGAAAAACTTTCCATTAAGTTTTCATTTTCGAGCATTACGACATGTTTGGACGCAATTACGTACCAAGGTGTTGCTGTGGCAAACGTGTGATTTTGAAGCCATGTTGGTCAAACTGCAATCTGGGGCGCAGACGTTGGATGTGTACACAAGTTGTAAGTTATTATTCTTGGAAAACATGTTTGTTAATACTTTTTATATACTATTTTAATTAATAGTATTGTGTTATTCTTCCATTATGAAAATCAATGTGGTTTTGTAGAATAGTATAATGAACCCAATCATCAGGAATACTACAAATCGTGTTTGCTAAACATTTTGAATTTGACTGGTGAATACGAACTCCAGATCATGAAATTACAAGAGCAACGTGCGGCAATGAAGGAGAAACTAAAAGAGGTAGAAGAAAAACAAAATAGGTTGGAAGAGAAATTTAAGTGGTTGTATAACAGAATAATGAGCGATAATGACTAAATAAACATATGGATGCGTTAAGTGTGTATTTTATTTTTATGTTGTACGTGTTACGTTAAAGCTGTCTAGAAATAAAAACACATGCGCAAATTATATAAAACAAAAATAATGTCGGTATTATATATTTAATGTCATATATACAAATAATAATAAACGTCAATGTGTCACACAACCTGTATGTTTTAAAGCATTGGCTGGCTGAGGCGCATCCTATTCCGCCCCGGCTACGCTATCAGGATCATCCTCATCACGTCGCCTCTTTATCGGAGAATGCGCTGCACCATGATCGTTGGCAAAGCTGGCAGACTCGGTAGAAGCGCCCGTCGAGCCAGCATTAACCTACAGAATAATAAGATAGTTTAGCATATGAAATATAAATTACTAACGTACGTATTAGAATTTTTTAAATGGTCATACCATGGCCTCAATGGTCTCCTGAATGAGATCATCCGTTTGCGGCATGTCAGTATCGCACAATGTGGCCTCCGCGACGGGAGATGATGATGTCTTTAAAAAAATGCTTTAGATATTACTGACTAATCAATGAGATAAAAAAAAATAGAAATAATAGTAATACAAACAAACCTGCGTCTGAGTAGTGCCACAACGCACTGTCGGAACATAGAGGTGCACTAGAGTAGATGATGTATATGAAAGATCCTCAGATTCCCTCGATGATGAGCCATAACTCAGTCGTTGGCCACTATGAACCTCTCGTGTCGGATGATCATCAGCAACCGTCGATGGCTCTGGGGATTAGGAAAATACTGATCCCACTCCTGTCACATAATGGCCATACCCACGATCAACAATGGAGCTAACGGGGTCACCTGCGAAGTCCCTGGCGAGAGCTGAAGGCTGCATGATGACATATCATGAGGAGCATTGTGTGGCTCAGGGTGTTCACCCGGTTGATCATCTCTAATCATCCACAGGTGCCTCAACACCCCTTGGTGGGGACCCTATCCTCACCGATCACCGCGACCTCGTGGGACACCCCTTCATCTTTCATCACGCCTGCCCCCTTTACCACGTTTAGGCTCCATTGGTGGCACATGATGGTACTCCTCTGACGGCACATAAGGAGCCTTGTATCCTAAGCATTCATCATTTCGGGAACGTCTCAATGTCTCGGCAGCAAGATCAGTAGCCCAACAGCCAAACATGTGCCAAGTTGCCGCTCCCTGGCTGGTATGCTGCAGCATCTGCAATCCCAACTGGTAGAACTGATGTAAGCCAACAACCTGCATAACATGTATAGCGCATGTATATAGGGCGCTATACCATAGCGTGTCCTATATGTGCGCTATACCATCCCGCCCTTTTTGAGTTCAAATATAGCACGTTTATTCACCGCGCTATACCTTAACGGACAAACGTGCCGTTAAGGTAAAGCGCGGTGAATAACGCGCTATATATAAAATGTTACTCAATTTCTTTTTACCTATTTGTGTCATTTGAGTTCAAAACAACCAAACTTTGGTTCCGGACTCGCCTTCATATACATCTTTAGAGTTCTGACACGCATGAGGCATCCTTCTGCTCCGCTAAGGTCTATTTGAAGGAAAATCGTATACTCCGCAAGTTAACTAATTCACGAAAATCACTTGTGTTCTCCATATTCTTTGAATCCACCTACTTGTCCACTTTGATTTTGGGGAAGAACTGTAGTTAACTTCTGAGCCATCATTTTTCAATTGTGTAAGTGACACACATATTTGCAGTAGCATTTGTGTGGATAACTTTGCCAAATTTGTTTCTCTCAATAAACGATCTTTCAAAGCACTTGGGACTCATGACATTATGTTTAAATGTAAAAGATAGGCATTGTGTTAGTGCTGTTAAGCCTTGCTGCTCAAATATTTCAACAATAATAGAATCAATAACAGAATATAAGCAAAGCAAGACGATTAATAATGGTACATTAATGTAAAGGCTTTTACAATCATGTACACTTGCAGAGCTTAGTGGACTCTTTACCATTCAGAGATAAATTGCTCAATTATGTCTTGGTTATATTTTATCTCTCTTAGCTCTTTGTTCTGTGACTAATTACTAAGTCTTTTTGTAATTTCAGCAATATTTTTTCCCTGATGAAAGGTTTGTTGAAATTCCAGTTCAGTCCGCTGACGAGATCCATCTGCAGCATAAGTTCCAGCTCCATATCATGATCCACCTTTTACCTCATCCATCTTAAACATTCCTTTACCAAATGTATATCCAAGAGGAACAAATATCATGCCATGATGTGCCAACTGAGTTATGGCTGTTAGTCTGCAAGCAACAAGCACTCGTGTCGATAAAAGAGGTGTGAAATATATAAATCAGTCACTAAAAAGAGAAGAGATAATTATCCAAAGCAACCGTGATAACACATTCGTTATATTCTCCAAATGATTTAACAACCCATGAGAATATTCGAGTTTATCCACTCAAACTCTGAATTGAAACCTCTGGTTTTATCTTGACGGAAGAACAATATCGCATGTCTCTTTCTGGGAGCACTTGATCTTTCTAGTACCGAAAAATCAGGTGTCATATGGAAGCTAGCAAAGCAAACTGACGGTAGGCTATAATTTCGTATTTTAGTCGCTTATTACACTCAAATTTACTGCACTTTAATTGAGTTTGAGCTTTAATCGCTAGTGTTTTGTACTAAATATGTGTTTTATGCCTTATAGGAGTGATTCCGATCTATGTAGGCGTTATGGAATGAATTCAAGTGATTGGAGCTTTGAAGTCTGAGTAAAATCCCAAGTAATCAAGTCGGGAATGTGTTCGGGGATTAACGGATGATAGTTAAGAACGAAACGGAGAATCGAGCGGGCATACGACACATTGCCTAGTAAAATGCACATAACTTATCGCTCAGAACTCCGTTTGGGATCCACAATATATCATTGGAAAACTATTTGAAAGGGATACAACTATCATGTTTTGCATTTTCACAGATTCCCACTACCGCGCCGCAGAGTGCGTCGCTCCTTTGGAATTTTCCTGCAGCCTATCAGAATCAGCTCTCTGAACTTCCCCACAAGCACACCGCATGGCGCATCACCCCATGCGGCGTGCCTATGCAAATTTTCCAGAGCTAGAGTCCTATTTCGCGCAGGAAAGGGTGTTTCATCTGGGCCCGACCCTACTTGGTATAAATACATATTAAAATGCTATTTTGAGGACTTTTGGTAGATCTTAGACCTAGGGAGACTACTTTTGACAGATCTTAGACCTAGGAGGAACACACACGGCGTTTGGAGGAGGCTTCTAACTAGTTCTTCTTCTCTTTTTTTTTTCTTAAGTTTCATAGTTTATTAGTTCTAGAGTTTGGGGTGCTACATGAACGTTGTAGTTTGAAGCTTGAATTGTTTTTACTATTTTATAATACTGGTTTATTTATTCAATCTTGGAAAAGTTTGACCGAGAGTTGACTTTTTGATATCGGGGTCGGAATCCAGTTCTGAAAATTTTTATAGCTTCGTTATGTCATATATGACTTGTGTGCAAAATTTGAAGTCAGGTTCAAGTTAGCTGCCAAAATATGATGACCCAAAATGTCATCTTTAAATTAAATAATTATTTCGGTATTTTAAAACCTTGAAAAGCGCTATCAATAATTCCTCGACTTGCGTGCGTAGTCCGTATAATTTTCCGGAAGGTTTTTATGTAAATAAAAATGGATTAACATGTGAATTAGAGCTTTTAAACTCAATTGAGTTGACTTCGGTCAACATTTTGAGTAAATGGACCTGGATCCGAGTTTTGACCATTCTGGTAGTTCCGTATCGTGATTTGGGACTTGGTTATATGCCCAAAATCAAATTCGGAGGTCCCTAGCTCAAATTATCGCCATTTAACAAAATCTAGAAATCTAAGGCTAAAGATTTCTTAAGTTTGACCGGACATTTGACTTTTGAGCAAAAGACCCCGTAATGGAATTTTGATGATTCCAATAGCTTCGTATGGTGATTTCGGACTTAGGCTCATGTTCAGATTTGGATTTGGAAGTCTGTAGGATAATTCGGCGCATTTTGGCGAAAGTTGGAAAATAGAAGATATTTGGAAAATTTGACCGAGAGTTGACTTTTTGATATCGGGGTCGAAATCCGATTCTAAAAATTGAAAAAGATCCATTATGTCATTTATGACTCATGTGCAAAATTTGAAGTCATTCCGGATTGGTTTGATATGTTTCGGTGCAAAATGTAGAAGTTGGAAGATTTGAAAAACTCATAATTCAATTTGATGTGCGATTCGTAATTTCGGCGTTGTTTGACGTGGTTTGAAGCCTAGATTAAGTTCGTATTGTATTTTGGGACATGTTGGTATAATTTGTTAAGGTCTCGAGGATCTCGGGTAGATTTCGGAAGGTTAAATGAATGGATTTCGGACAAAAAAAGAAGAAGAGGGGTTGCTGGAATTTTCTAATGCACAAGCTTCTTTGGGCAGCAACTGTGCAATCGTGGAGCCTACTTTGGAAGCTTATATCTCGCAATCTATAAGTAATCTGAGAATTTGCAAAACATGAAAGTTGTAGTCCTTGAATTCTAGTTTCCAGAAAATTAAACCATTTGTCATTTAAATATTTGTACAGAAAGTTATGATTGATTAAATAAGGGCTAGTAAAGCTGTTTTGAAATTTCCCAGAAATTTTTGATGCGAAGATGCTATTTTGGAAGCTTATATCTCAAAATATATAAAGAATCTGAAAATACGCAAAACATAAAAGTTGTAGCTCTTGTATTCTAGTTTCTAGAAAGATAAACCATTCATCATTTAGATATTTGTCCAAGAAGTTATGATCGAGTTTACCAAAGGCTGGTAATACTGTTGTTTTTCTGGGACAGAGGCTAAATCGCATGTGTCAAATGCGATTTATAAGTCTCAAATGACAAATGCAACTTGCCTGGACAGATTCTTAATCACGGGAGTTAGCCATTTTTACTCATTTTTTTTTTGAGTTGAGTCTCTGATTTAGGCGATTCCAAAGGGGGTTTTCATGAACTCGACTTGGGTAAGTGTTCTATATCCGCAAGTGATTATATTTCATAAATTCATGTCAATATTCATCATTTATTTTTGGATCTGGATGGAAGAAATTTGGATTTTTGTAAAATCTTCCAAAAATAAAAATTTAAGATTTGAAAGCCAATCCGATGTCAGAATTGGATAATTCTTGTATGGTTGAACTCGTATCAGAATGGGTTGTCGGATTTTGTGAGTTTCACTGGATTCCGAGATGTGGGTCCTACGATCGATTTTGAGTTATATTTCGAATTTTTGTTGGAAAATTTATATTTTTATATGGAATTAATTCCTATAATTAGTATTGACTGAATTGAATTAATTATGGCTAGATTCGGATCGATTGGAGATCGATTTGAGGGGCAAACGCATTTCAGAGTAGGATTTTGCTCGGATTGAGGTAAGTAATGATGGTAAATCTTGTCCTGAGGGTATGAAACCCCAGATTTCACATTGGTTTACCACTTTGAGGTGACGCACAAGCTAGGTGACGGGCGTGTGGGCGTGCACCATTGGGGATTGTGACTTGGTTCGTCCCGTAGCAACTATAAAGTTGCGTATTCGACTGAAACTATGTGATACTCATGTGATTTAGAAAAAATTTCTATAAATTGGGTTGAATGACGTATTTGAGCCTTGTGCGAAAGTTGTTTGGACCCTTAGGGGACTTTTTATTATTTATCCTCTCACTGTTTTGATTTAAAAACCTATACTTAGTCATTCTATGTTTACTGATTTCATAACTCAATCTTTATTACTCCGTTTTGATTCATAAAAATATTATTTTGGGCTGAGCACCCTGTTTTAGTGATAGCCCGAGTGGCTTGAGAGGTTTATGATTGAGTGAGGCCGAGGGCCTTTTTTTGTGAGGATTTTTACGGGATCGGGCTGCACATCGCAACATGATGTTACTATTTCATGATTTTGGGAGGCCGAGGGCCTGATTGATTTATGCCATGAGGTGGCATGTTATGAGGTCAAGGGCCTGATTTATTTATTCCACGAGGTGGCTTGTTATAGCACTTGTGCTGCAGGATCTCTTCCGGAGTCTGTACACCCTAGTGAGCGCGGGTACCTACTGAGTGCGAGTGCTGAGTGACTGGGAGGAATGAGTGATTGTGAGGTTGGAGTGAATGGGAGGACCGAGTGACTGTTATGCCCGAGGGGCTATATACAAGTGATTATGAGGTATGCCCAAGTGGCTTTATATGAGTGACAATGATGTTTGCCCGAGGGATTATTTATGATTTATGTTGCCCGAAGGGCTATATACGAGTGAGTTTTGCCCAATGGGCTGATTATGTTTTCATCATTTTTTTCTCTCACTATTTTATCACTTCGTTTGAAAACTGTTGAAAGATGTTTTAAATGGTTTTACTGAAACTGGATTTAAATGAGTTGAGTTGATTCAAAACACCGATTCGAAAAGCCTGTTGTATTCTACTGAGATTTTATGATATGAACTGTATATGTTTTATTGCTCATCATTGCTACTCAGTCTTATTGAGTTGGCGTACTCACATTACTCCTTGCACCTTGTGTGCTGATCCAGGTATTTCTAAACCTGATAGCGGGTGTTGATTACTCCTTGCACCTGGCGATCGCAACCCTGCTTTTCTCCCTCCTTATCACCCCTTAGTTGTATTCAGTTATTTTCAGGCTATGTTAGTCTTGATGTTGTCAGACGGTTGTAGTAGATGCTAATGACTAGTGACACCCCGATGTCGGGCTTTCTTTCTGCACTGTTGGTTTGATTTAAACACTTTATGAAGGTTTATCGCTTAATAGCTTTGTTTTTATCTTGAGAATGAAAATATGGATTGGCTTTGGTAATGTGTTGGTTTGCTAGTACCACAATAGGCGCCATCATGACATGTGAGATTTTGGGTCGTCACAAGTTATTATCAGAGCCTAGGTTAGACAGGTCCCACGGGTCATGAGCGGGTTTAGTAGAGTCTTGCGGATCGGTACAGAGATGTCTATCCTTATCTTTGAGAGGATGCAAAACCTTTAGGAAAAACTTTACATTCTTGAATTCTTATCATGCGAAATTGATTCAGTTTGAAGCGTAACTCCTTAAATTTCTTCCACGCATTCGTGTGCGCACATGAGCGCTCGGTATCAGCTGTGCATCAACAACTTGTGTTTCCTTGGATGAGGTGCGAGATGTGATTTCTATGTGTGATGTTGGGCTAGTCTGGAGGACTTGAGGTCGGGTTTTGTCTGTGGCTTGAGTACTGAGATTTTGATTGTATGAGTACGTGTATTTGGGACTTATATGTTAGTTTGTGTCCTTATTGGTAGGATTTATGACTGGATGACTATGGGGCGAATGTGATTCGATTGCGAGATGTGTTCAAATTGTGTGAATGTTACAAGAAGAGTTTGCTGGAGATGTAGCAAGGACTATTGGGTGTTTGACTTCCGTCTAGAGTTGGCGTATGGCCTCGAGCTATGGGTGTGTTGAAGGACCTCTCGTGAGTTTAGTTATGGAGCGGAGTAGATATTCATGTTGTGTTATGAGTTCAGACTCAGGGGAGATTAAGTAATTGCGTAATAGTATGATTATGGAATAATGTAGATAGGTACTAGTTTGAGGCTAAGCAGGTGGGTTATCTCCTAGGGGTGTGTCGAGGTTTGTGTGAACCCTATATTGTTTTGTAGCAAGTCCTCTTTTACCAGTTAATTATATGTGCTGCAGTTTGAGTTTGGATCGCATATAAGAGTTAGATTGACAGTTACGAGGGTGAATGCGATATTTGCAAATGGTTTGAGGAATTAGATGGGTTGTGTTTCATGAGCTCATGAAGGATTTAGCTTAACCTTATCCAGTTAGGGCACCTCAACCAGTTATTGCGGCATATGCCGATGACAGGCCTGCCTTGTCTTTTAAGTCTTTGCTTAGATTGGACAAGATTACCAAGCTATTTCCAGTCCATTTTAGTGGTACGCCTTCTGAGAACCAATATGATTTTCTAAACCGCTGCTATGAAGTATTGCAGAATATGGGAATAGTTGAAAGCAATCGGGGTTGATTTTACTGTGTTTTACATGACGGGTTCCACCAGGAGGTGGTGGGAAGATTGGGCATTTACTAGACCAGTTATAGTTCTATCTGAAGATGCGAACGTATTGAGAAGATCACCCAGTGAATCATATAGGGGTACAATGGACCTTGACTTCTAGTTGATTTATATGAGTTACAAAGGTCAACATTGCGTATTATTAGACGTTGTGACCCACGATTTAGCGCCAAATGGGGATGTCTACTATCAATGAATGGATTGAATGGTCATGTGTTATATCAGTTTTGACCTAAAATGTATATATATATATATATATATATATATATATATATATATATATATATATATATATATGGTACTGAAAGGCTCCCTAATAATTTACACATATTTAAGGCCTGAGACATGCAGAGGATAAGGTTGGGACTTGCAGTATGTCTGCCTCCTTAATAATCCAATACTTCAGTATCAAAGGAGTTTGAAAAATAACTTTAAATTTATAGAAGGTCTGCTTATTGTGGAAGTCAAGGTTGCAGATTTTGGGGTGCTTCAGAGGAAGTACAATGGTTGACGATCTTCTGAAATATGTAGTTGGTGCTAAGATTTATTTTGATGGAGCTATACTTTTGTGATCGTTGTGCATAATTAGGGGAAAGAGTTACCCCAAAGAAGAATCGAAGAGTATATGAATAAATAGATTAGCTCCATAGTATTGAGTCAACATAGCAAAAGAAGAAATTAGTTGTTGGTGTTTGTGGCAAGCCTATGAAGAGAGTAGACTAGCCAATGCAACGCCACTTACTCGGATCAGTTCTCAGAAATGTTTTTGAAGGAGTTTGTCTCCCGAATTCTCTGTAATATGTATCATATGGGGTCTGAACGATTGTGTCAGGTCACTATGACAATGTCAGAATATGTCATCAGGTTTGATAAGTTAGTCTTCATACTCCTACTTTGGTTCCTATAGCCAGAGAGCGAGTCCACAGACTCATTAAAGGACTCAATTATGATCTTGATATTTTGTAGAACTTAGGAAGCTAAAGGTTGATGCTTCATTTCGGCTAGTGGTAAAAATTGCCAAAATATTAGAATGTGTTCTGGATGAGGAATAGAGGAAGCTAAGAAGACCAAGAGGTCTCAAGGTTTTAAAGGATTCGGCGGATTCTACTCTACAACAACAAATCATTATGACTGGGGCTTGGCAGTCGGCCAGCCCAGTCAATATATCTGATTTCTCGGGATGCTCTAGTAAGTTCTTTTAATGCACTACTGACACGAGGTTCGTATAATGATTATTCAACTTATCTAGCATAGACTTAGTATGAGCAGCAGAACCCTCAAAGGGATTATTATGAATGTGGTAGTACTAGGCACATCATGGGATGATTGTCCTAGACTTAGGAGAAACATATTTTATAAATGCACTCATGCTACATGCCCCATTGCAGTTACTACTCCACTTACATGACCAGCCAGAGATAGGGGTCAGGATGTTAGAGGTGGAGGTGAGACTCCTAGAGGTGGAGACCCAACCGTTGATATATTTTCTATGGTATGGCTGAGGTCGCAACATCAGATGGTGTCGTTACAAGTACGGTCTCAAATTATTATAAAGTAACAATTTTCTTAACTTGATTCGGTTCTGAGTATCGAGGCAAGTCCTCCAATTGTGCTCCACTTATGAGTGAGCTTCGTAATTATGGAATCTGCTTATGTGAATACTCCTGTTAGGAGATTCGATGGAGATAGCTATGTCTATCATTATGTGTTGTGATTGTGTTAAACAGAAAATAATTTTGAAAGAAGAAAATGAAATATTTCGATTGGCATAATGTGCATAATACTTATGATTCAGAACTGAGGACGAGGTCCTCGTATTTTAATATAATGAGAAATATTTAAATCGAGCTACAAGCTGCGGTAGATGTTATATAAGGACGAGGTCCTTGTGGTAAAAGAAAAAAATTTATTTGTTTAAATGCTCCCTTTGTGAAATTAAAATTTGTACTATAGTACTTATAGGGGGTCATGCCTATTCGACTTATTTATAAATTCTTGTATGAATATCTTTGTGCATAATTTGCTAGATTTGTATTATAATTATTGAGTTTTAGACTACGAGGTGAGTGCCCGGGGGATGTAAATTGTTACTCGTTAATTCGGGTAAGTAATTATGAATCTTCATGCCTTGTTGTTAGTAAACTAGAGGTTTGAAACGAGATTTTTTTAACATGAGGTTAATTGGCGATGTTGTAATATATTATGAACAACTATTAAGACCAGAGATGTGGTTATTCATGTCAAAATATCATTGTGATAATGTCGTGTTTGTAATGCGTAGATTAGTGTTATTGATATATACTTTGTGGTGCTTTGTTAGATTGTGGACATGTTGTTAGGAGTTGTTTTGGTGTTACTCTGACAGGTGGATAGGCCCAATTACAGGGGAGACTCTGCCAAAAATTTTAAAAAATTTGGGATATTAGGATGTGCAATGAAAGAGATGAATTACATTATGTGTTTGAGGACAGACTCTACTTCTCATTTGAGGATGAATGACCCTAAGTGGGGGAGAATATAAAACCCCGTATTTGATGGGTGCGTAGGAACGAGTTTTTATAGCCAGTCGAGACTATTATCGTATTTTGACGTGAAAATCGGACCTTTCTGGAAATGATTGGAGTGTAAGAAATTTGGTCTTAAAGTTACAAATATGGATAAAGGAAATAATCTCAACTGAAATGGTTTAGTCAGACTTATATCGAATGCGTTAATGTGGGATCAACCGCGAATATTTGTGTAAAAGTAAAATCATCAATTTGGTAACTTGAGAATAATTCTTAGTACGTTCGAGGATGAACATTTGTTTTAGAGGAGGAGAATGTGATGACCCAAAATATCATCTTTAAATTAAATAATTAGCGTGGTTCGTATAATTTTCCAGAAGGTTTTTATGTGAAAAAAATGGATTAACATGTGTATTAGAGCTTTAAAACTCAATTGAGTTGACTTCGGTCAATATTTTGAGTAAATGAATCCGGATCCGAGTTTTGACCATTCCGGAAGTTCCGTATCATGATTTGGGACTTGATCATATGCCCGAAATTGAATTCGGAGGTCCCTAGCTCAAATAATCGTCATTTAACGGAATCTAGAAATCTAAGGCTAAAGATTTCTTAAATTTGACCGGAGATTTGACTTTTGAGCAAAAGACCCCGAAATGGAATTTGATGATTCCAATAGCTTCGTATGGTGATTTCGGACTTAGGCTCATGTTCGGATTTGGATTTGGAAGTCTATAGGATAATTCGGCGCATTTTGGCGAAAGTTGGAAAATAGAAGATTTTTGGAAAGTTTGACCGAGAGTTGACTTTTTGATATCGGGGTCGGAATCCGATTATGAAAATTGAAACAGATCCATTATGTCATTTATGACTCGTGTGCAAAATTTGAAGTCATTCCGGATTGATTTGATATGTTTGGGCGCAAAATGTAGAAGTTGGAAGATTAGAAAAACTCATAATTCAATTTGATGCACGTTTCGTAATTCCAGCGTTGTTTGACGTGGTTTGAAGCCTAGATTAAGTTCGTATTGTATTTTGGGATATGTTGTATAATTTGTTAAGGTCTCTAGGACCTCGGGTAGATTTCGAAAGGTTAACGGAATAGATTTCGGACAAAAAAAGAAGAAGAGGGGTTGCTGGAATTTTCTACTGCAGCAACTGTCTTTGGGAAGCAACTGTGCAATCGTGGAGCCTACTTTGAAAGCTTATATCTCGCAATCTATAAAGAATCTTGTTTACCGTGAAAATGGTAATAACAATTAAATTTGTAAATGAGATTCTAAAAATACGTGATCTATTCCCGAGCTAGTTGTTAGAGCGGTTGATGCTGATAATATGGAATTTAACGATGAAAAGCAAGCTAAAACGAGATATTAATCAAACCGAAGGTCCTGCTGCCTGGATATAGGTCTGGTCGATGAGGGACCTCGGGGTCGACATCAGGGTCGAGCTCGAGCTATCGGGGATGGTCGGGGATGGGATAACAGTTGAAGATATAATTAAACAAGGCTCTTTATGGCCACTACTAAGGTATATGATGAAGAACAAGTAAGAAAGCGATGGATATCGAGGCGACCTCGGGCCAGTGAGAACGAACAAGTTAGAAAGAAAAGAGAGAGAGAGAGAGAGAGATATTATTGCACTTGTGGAGAAATTGAGCAACATCAGTCCCTTAGAAGGTAGGGTGAGTCCCCTTTATATAGGAGGGGAACTCGACTACAAGTACATGGGGATTAATTACAGAGTAGGGAGATGGGATGGCTTGACGCGATGCCTCATTATAGGCTCTGGATAGGCCAGCCATGGCAGACTTAGCGGTGTGCCTTGGGAGCTTCCCCCTCTGTCCTGGCTTCGATCTTCGTTTTCTTTAAGTCGGGACTCGACGAGCTCCGAGGTCGGAAACTCGGTCGTGGCCTCCTTCCCTCGGGGTCTCGAGGCGTTCTTCCAAAATGACTTGACAGCGAGAAATCAAGTCCTCTGATTTTGCCGCATATAGATAATCTCCGTGTTTCCCATGGCGAAGTGATGGGAAATGATTCTGACATTTGACTCCTCGAGGTTCTCTCGACAACGCCATACTGATGATGCGACTCCTGTCGTGAGTTTTGTGGTAACCGGACATCCACGGGCTTGTGTATTTCGACCTCATTCAATGCACTCCCGATACTCGCTTTCCAAGGTGAAGGTACCTCCGTCGGTTCGGTTTTCCATGGATGCATTAACTGCGCCCGTCGGTCAATCTTCCAAAGCCTCGACGATCGCGTCATAACCCCCTATAAATGGGGGTGTTTTGGTGTTGTTTTTCCTATCCCAGTGCCTTTGTTGGCTTGCTTGCCTATTATCACTTACCATCTTCTTCTATCTTTGAACATTATGCTTGGGGCCCATGGCCTCAAGGCCGTTTGGCGGAGCTTCCTTAGACTATGTTGTGGCCTTCTGCCGGGACTTCCCTTTGTCGAACATAATCGCGTTGTCCTGCTATTGTTGTGGTCGTCGATATGCTGGCCTTTGCTGCTGCTGGTTGCCCGAGGTGATGATGGACGGGGAGTCGGTTTCCCCCTCATGTAGACAGTCGTTTGGATTATGCACCGCTGCTTAAAAGAGGGCTCAGATTATATACCGTTGCTCACCTTCGTACCCCAACTTGACGTGGTGCTCTGCTCCGAGCTGGGGGTTTGCACGGATAGACGTTCCAAGAAGTGGATTCTAAGTAGCCATGCAAGCGGGGCCGGAGGTTGTTCGGTCCGCTGTCTCTCCGAGGCTCCCTTGGACAAAGAGGGTCCTTGAGCTTCGAAGAGCTATGACATTTTTTCACCCCTCCCTGCCACTCACCTTGCCCCTTGGGGATATCAGTGTGGAAGATTGGGATGAAACTCTCGAGGATGTGCGTCCGGAAGCACCTGTTGCGGACCTTCAAAGGTGGACCGATTTTCAGGCTTTTGCTTTGCTTGTGCATCCCTTTGTCTCTTCCTTTATGCATAGAGATCCTCCGTAGGCTTTTGTAATTGCATGTAAGGACCCCTCGAGGGCTGTTGTACACGGATCTTTATGAATGTGAATATATTTCATTGACTTCTGCTTTCAATCCTTGCTTCGTAATTGCATGTTCCTTCGCCCTTCGAGGCTTTTTGAAGGTCTCTATTTATTGTTGACCGCTGACATTTAACTTGGGCGTGAGCATTCTTTCCGCTCCTCTGCCGATCGACATAGCTCTCTTTCGAAACCATTGTCGTACCTCGGACCAATCCTGGATTTATCTGATAGGCCCGCGCTGAAGTGGCCCTCCGAGTTGCATGGAGATAATGCGCCGAATTTCGGGGCCTTTGAGGATGTTATCCTGAATGAAGGTCAGGTTTGGGTTCCAAGGGGTCCCTTTTGATCTCGACGCAGATAGCCCTTTTAAAATGTATAGGATAGACTTTTGTTGAGGAGTTACCTGTACTCAGGCACTGCCTTGGACCTTCGTGGAGCTTTCATGATCGGAGCTTCCCGTGCTTATTCCTCTCTTTCAGAAAAGGAGAACCACAAGACTAGGTACTTGTCTTGCGTCAAGTGATGGCGTTGAAAGCTTCCCAAAGTCCGACTTCTCCTTGAGGAGCGCTGCCTCGAAATCAGAGATAATACGGACAATTCCTCGAGTCTTGGCTTCTTATCGGAGGATGCTTTCGGGATTGGGTATCACCCTGTTGATCTTCATCAAGGTTGTAGGTTTCTCGGGGCTCGCTTTGGGTAGGCGAGTCGTCATTGCTTCTCGCATATATGTGGGGCGGCTTCGGCTTCTTTGCAAAACCTCACTATTTTTAGATAGCTGCTCTTCCGCATTGGCATAGGGTCCTTCATCTCTTCAGGCGCAAAAAGTGTTGGTGCACGCCCTTGTTTTGATCTGCTAGTTTTACCATAGTCATGGCAACCACTTTGGGGCCGGCCCGGCTGGGAACGGGGAGTGCTGCTCCCGGCGCTCAGGAACCGTGGGAGTTCGCTCTGAAGACAGTGTCTTTGATAAGAGGGGAACATCTGGAGATCTTGAGAAAATACTGTGGATAGAGCGAGGGTATAGCGCTGCAGGTGCTTCCCTCGGATGAGAGTATTACAGACTCTACTGATGCATTCTTTAGCGTATATTTATATCCTTTCGCATTTGGTCCCCTTGATTGGGTTGTGCTTGATTTTTGATTGAAGTATCGGGTTACTTTGGCGCAGATACATCCGTCGTTTTGGCGGGTGGTGCTGATGATAAGGTTCTTTGCGGAGAAGGTTGGGCTTGAATTCACGCTTAACCATATCGTCAGGCTATACTGGCCCTTTCATCACTAGGGCTTGCTAACCCTGAGGTGTCGTTCGTCCACGCCTTTTGTAGTTGACGACGAAGAAGACGGGGATCAAGAGTGGGTCGGTCGGTTTATCCGGGTCTAGACGGTCGATATTATCCCCATGGAGCTTTTGCCATTTCCCGAAGGGTGATATTATGCACGTGAGTGGAGCGTCTGCTGCTTTTTCAGATTTTGCCTATAGCGAAAATCAGAGTAATAACATTGTCTCCCTTGTTGTTGAACCTTTGTGGATGCCGGGAGAAGTCCTTGACTTGCCTGACTGGGTCCGAAGGCTGGTGACCTGGTGACCCATTCGTCCTGCGATGAGCGTCGGTGGCGAGCTGTATTCTGTGCTAGATGGGGAGCGAAATACCAAGGTATGTGCGCACACTACCTTTGCCTTGGCCTTCATATATTTGAGGTAACGTTTTCCCCTTTAATTTGTACTGGATTCTCCTCTTGCAGATATCGGGCGGTTCCTTGGGATGAGGTAGTGCTCTTCCGAAGAGGGGAAAGAGTCTATGTCCTCCGAGCCGAGGGACGATGGCAATAAGAGGGATCGGCACCCCCGGTGTGATGGAGCTTTTAGTAGTGCTGATCGGGCTCGTGTTCCTGAGCTGAAGCGGCACTAAGCCGAACCAAGGCTGATCAGGAGATGGTGATTCATATGAAAGACACTGCGGACGCTCAAGCCGAGCTGAAGCGAGTCCTCGACCGGGAGAAGAGGATCGAGGAATATGTTCGTTGCAGATCCCGAAGAGAAGTACTCGAGAAGATTGGTGCGAGGGGCTTCGTTCTCTCAGAGGAATTGGCTCGAGCAAGGTCGGACGAGCGTGACGTGCGGTCACTTCTTGCTGACAAGGCGGAGAGCGAACCCGGCAAGTTGTAGCCCTTTGGAGCGGAGTGTAGACTTCGCCATTTTGTCGCTTCGTTTCTGATATATGTAGAGCATGTCTGTCGATGGGGAGTGCGCCTTTTTTTTGCATATGTAATATAAGAGGAAACTTGAAGCTTTATTTCTTCAACATCTCTTTCCTATTATTGCTTTTGGCCAGGCAGGCTAGTTTCGGTGTTTGGAGATCCTCGTAAGTCCGGAGCTGATCGGACAGGCCCTAGGGCTCTTAAGTGCGATCCTTGACGTGAGTAGGTTCTAGGGCCTCCGTGCTTTGCCCGGCCGTTTAGGCTTAGTCTCCGAGTCAGGATTCGACTCGAGCCTTCTTGACCTTAAATCATCTATGCCCGTGCAGGAAGGTAGTAATTGTTCCCATTTCTTGCCTTTGGGCATTTGTTGTTTAGACTATTTTGGGTCTAATCTCCGAGTCGCATTGCGTTTCGTGCTTTATTTGACCCTCAAGTTCTTTCCTGCCTGCATGGGCGGACGATAGTGGCCTTTTGTGCTTCAGGTCGAAGTGACCTTGCAAGTGGGTGGCCCGAAGGCTCACTCGGCTGGCGATAGTGGCATTTATGTCGTGCCCTTAGGCATATTGTAGTTCAGCCATTTCGGGTCCAGTCTTCGAGTCGCATTGCAATTCAAGCTTCAATTGACCCTCAAGTACTTTCCTGCCTGTATGGGCAAATGATGATGGCCTTTTGTGCTTCGGGTCGAAGTAACCTTACAGGTGCGTGGCCCGGAGGCTCACTCGACTGGTTAACAGTGGCATTTATGCCGGGCCCTTAGGCATATTGTAGTTCAGCCATTTCGGGTCCAGTCTCCGAGTCGCGTTGCAATTCGAGCTTTAGTTGACCCTTAAGTATTTTCAGACCGGCATAGTGCCTTTTATGTTGTTTTGGTCGTCGAGACCTTTCCATATGTGGCCTGGAGGCTTGCATAGTTAACTGTTTTGGATCCGGTCTCCGAATCGGGTTATGATTTGAGCTCATTTTAATCCTTAAGTTGTCAATTTTTTAGCTGGCGACAATAGCTCTTATGTTGTTTGGTCGTAGAGACCTTTTAATATGTGGCCCGGAGGCTTGCTTAGCTGGAGACAATGGCTCTTACGCTGTTTTTTGCCCTTGGGCTTTTTATAGGCTTTGTTTTCCGCTCGTTAAGGTCTTTTGAAAGATTTTTGCCTGACCCGTCGTCCGTTCTGGAAGAACCTCGATTTCAAGTCGTTATCGGCGATGTTTCGACCACCTCGGAAGGTTCATAGCTCATAGGCTGAGTAGGTCGAAGACTTGTGATTTGGAGCTAACGTGGTCGAAGCTCGTTTTTGCCTATTGAGGGAATCCTATTTTAACCGGTTCTTTCTGAAGTATATTCGAAATTGTGGCCTACGATTTTCATTCAGCGGTGGTCCGGCGTCCCCGAGCCGCGTTAGTTTGGTTGTATCAACCGTTTTGACCGTAGCCATATGTGTTTGGCCGTAGTCATTTTTTATCCCGAGTGACAGTTTAGGCTTCTACACCGAGGGTATGCCCTTTCGGGATTCTTACAAATGCGCGTATAGCCTAAACTTCGGGATTTTCAAGCCTGTTGAGGTCTTACAGTTTGTCATGACTGTTGAGGTCTTACAATTTTTGTAATATAGAATAGATTTGGTTATGTCGAGTCTGCCCGCTAGGGGTCTTACGGTTTCGGGTTTTCCAGCACATGGCGATTGGCGATGAACGATAGTCTCCGAGTCATTGAATTTGTTTAAGCGTGAAGACCATTTTTCGTGAGCTCTGAGTTGCCTTGTAGGGGCTTTATGAGCCCGGAGTTCTGACCCTGGGGTCGTGCGGGTGCTGAATCGCTGACACTAAGTCTCTGAGTATCTCGGGACTCGTTTGGTGGAGAGGCCCCTGTTGGGGGTATACTTGAGATTTCCTTGTTTGGAGAATAAGACGTTGAAAAGATATCCTTTTATTGCTTGTTGCAGACATACATTGTTACATAGTTGTGAGCTCGGCCAGCACGGGCGCGACTTCTCGGACCATTCGATCCGATACATAATTCCTAATTGGGGTTTAGTCTGCCGTTTCCCGATCCTCCCGAGAGGATGGTGCCCTTAGAAGCAGATCATTGCTCGTTGTTGGACTGTAGAAGAAGGCTTACGACCGTATCGGATCCTCCTCTGGGGGTACACGGCTCCGCTAATAATCTTGCTTACAAGGCCCTCTTTGGGGCGGAAGCCCGACTGAGGGGAAAGATCGCGGCGGCCCCCTTTTTTTAAGGCCTAGGGGGTCTCCTGGTAGAGTTAGAACCTCCAAATATCCTGGCCAGCTGTCTGCATACAGGTTAGTGAAAAAATAACAACGGAATAAAGCAGTTCTTCCTCACCGCAGGACGCGTAGGCAACGTTTTGAGATTCGGTACGTTTCTACCCTTCCAAGGTGTGAGCCCCGATACAGCCATCCGCTGTGTCTTATCAGGTTTGGCTGAAAATGTGGTTTGCTTACCCTGTGATCCTTCCGAGGGTGGGGGCATTGAGGCCGGCGATGCGTCATATGGTGAAGAATTTCCTCTCGTTGCGTATTGCATTATGTCGACTTATTTTAGTTCTGCCCTTTACTAGGGGTTCCATGATTTTGGCGAAACGGGGCTGAGGCTATCTCCGGGTGGTGTGTCAGCGGTCGTCTGAATAAAACGTCTATGCTTTGCGCCTCCCCCGAGGGTACAGAGCTCGACGTCCTAGCCCGAGCTCATACTGGCTGTATTAAGAGGATGGTCTTTGTGGCGACTCGTCAGTAGGAATTCGCCAGGGATTCGGGATGCGGGAGTGATTTGGTCCGTTAGCCTGGACCGCCCTATTGACTTTGGTTCGACATCGTTGTTGTACGTGATTGAACCACCTGAATTCATGAACACATGTTTTATTTGAAATAGATCAAATGAGGGAGAGGGTTACCACTGCGTCAGTGTGATGTCGAGGCGAAGTATCAATGTCTTTTTCCCTGGATGTAAGGGTGTCCTTCGGAATACTTCCATGGACCCGTCTTTTCCTGACGGCGAACATTTTCACTTTCCATTTTATGAGTCCACGGAGGGTGTCGCCACTCCTTCACTGTCGTGGTAATAAGTTGTGGCTTGTTCACTTCATCCTTCCCGGTTGCCTTCCTTCATTGGGGCCGGACTCGAGCCTGACCGCTCAATGGTACTCGGCGGTGATTTTTGTTGAGTAACACGGTCGTCGTCCTTCCAAGCTAGTGGCCATTTTTGACCCCACGACAGCGCGCCCTGCGGTTCCCGTGCCAGGTTATGGTTCTTTTGAAGGGGTCTTGGTCGAATAGGCTTGAGTCGTTCGGCGTCCCAGGTTTTGCTTATGGTGATCACAATGTTTGGCATGGCAATGCTGAAATCATACTCCACTGGGCAGGGTTCCTCTACCGGTTGTGCCTCGTTAGATCTGGTCCACTGAAGATTCATCGAGAACGTTGCCCTCAAACTATTTCCCTACCGTTACGAGGTAGGTTGCATCTTGTGGCGTTGCTTTCATTCGCAGTGCACGGATGGTACCTCCATCTGTTGGGCGCTAGTTTCTTTGCTGGGAGCCTGCTTGGATATACAGGGCCTGTAAAGGCTCCCGGATGGTTGTACATAGCCTTGATTCGTGGCCGGTGCCGGGTACGGGCATCCGACCAGATCTTGACTGGATATCTAATTAAGCTTCGTTTGAAATGACCCAAAGTCGTTGAGTATGCTTCATTCAAACTTCAGGCGAAGGCTCGAGTTGCCCAGTCATCCGAAACCTAGAACGATCCATTCCTCCTATCAAGGAATGAGGCGTGACCTCCCGTGGTGTTTCACTCTCTCTTTGTTTGGCTTCAGACGTATCGGGCTCTTCCGTTACTGCTTCGATGGCATCGGTGTGTGCTCCTGCGGAGGGATTTGCTGATATGGTAAGCTAGTTTGTGAAGTCAGGCGCTAGGCTGCGGTGCCACATCATGGTTCCTCTCGAGAGTGTTTCCCCGAACTTTTTCAACGGGACGGGCTCAAACTCATCATCTTGAAGGTCGTTGTCATTTTCAGCACATGTGTAAGCGGTGGTGCGCTCGTCGGGATCCGAGGTCTTGTCGTACCTAGGGAGTTCCGGCGTTCCGTATTTCCGTGAAGTGGGTTCAGGGGATCCCGGGAGATAACTGTTGCATGAGCCTCCACGAACCTGACTTGATTCTCTTGGAGAGATACTCCAGCGTCTTCGTTGTGGCGGGGTCTATTATCGATCCATTGTTGCTTGATCTTTTGGGTACTCGTTCGGCGCAGGGAACTGTTTCCGACGCTATTGTGCTGGGGATCCCCGAATGGCTCTGCAACTGAGCGATAGCCCACTGCTGTGCCTGCAACATTGCAAAAATATCGTGAAGACTAACTTCCTGTATTTCCCGAGCCGGGATTTGTTGGGCTTCCTGTTGGTCGATACGCTGAATGCTCCTATCTGTGTGAGAAGTTTCGTCTACTTGCTGTGCGTCCTATGAATTTGCGTCCACTAGAATCGATCCGGGCACATTATCGGGATTCTGTAGTGGTGCTCCGGCGGCCAGGACAGCCACACCATTTTCCCCGTGATTTTCGAGGTTGTCGTTCTCGATTCCGTTTATTGAGCCAGACATTTTGACCTGAAATCAAAGGATCTTGGACAAGAAAAAGTGCGAAAGATAATGTGCGTTTGTGCAATGAAACTAGCAAGAAAATAATCACTATTATTTTTAGCCCCACGGTAGGCGCCAAACTATTTACCGTGAAAATGGTAACAATAACTAAATTTGTAGATGGGATTATAAAAATACGTAATCTATTCCCGAGCTAGTTGTTAGAGCGGTTGATGTTGATAATATGGAATTTAATGATGAAATGCAAGCTAAAACGAGATAGTAATCAAACCGAAGGGCCTGCTGCCCGGATATAGGTTTGGTCGATGAGGGACCTCGGGGTCGATATCAAGGTCGAGCTCGAGCTATCGGGGATGGTCGGAGATGGGATAACAGTTGAAGATATAATTAAACAAGGCTCTTTATAGCCACTACTAAGGTATATAATGAAGAACAAGTAAGAAAGCGATGGATATATCGAACAAGTTAGAAAGAAGAGAGAGAGAGAGAGAGAGAGAGAGAGAGATATTATTGCACTTGTGAAGAAATGGAGCAACATCAGTCCCTTAGAAGGTAGGGTGAGTCCCCTTTATATAGGAGGGGAACTCGACTACATGTACGTGGGGATTAATTACATAGTAGGGAGATGGGATGGCTTGAGGCGATGCCTCATCATAGGCTCTGGATAGGCTAGCCCTGTCAGACTTAGTCGTGTGCCTTGGGAGCTTCTCCCTCTATCCTGGCTTCGATCTTCGTTTTCTTTGAGTCGAGCCTTGACGAGCCCCGAGGTCAGGAACTCGGTCGTGGCCTCCTGCCCTCGGGGTCTCAAGGCATTCTTCCGAAATGACTTGACAGCGAGAAATCAAATCCTCTGATCTTGCCGCATACAAATTTGAAAATTTGCAAAACATAAAAGTTGTAGTCCTTGCATTCTAGTTTCCAGAAAATTAAACCATTCGTCATTTAAATATTTGTACAGAAAGTTATGATTTATTAAATAAGGGCTAGTAAAGCTGTTTTAAAATTTCCCAGAAATTTGTGATGCGAAGAGGCTATTTTGGAAGCTTATATCTCAAAATATATATGGAATCTGAAAATATGCAAAACATGAAAGTTGTAGCCCTTGTATTCTAGTTTCCATAAAGATAAGCCATTCATCATTTGGATATTTGTCCAGGAAGTTATGATCGATTTACCGAAGGCTGGTAATGTTGTTGTTTTTCTAGGACAGAGGCTAAATTGCATGTGTAAATGCAATTTATAAGTCTCAAATGACAAATGCAACTTGCCTGGGCAGATTCTTAAACACGGGAGTTAGCCGTTTTTACTCATTTTTTTGAGTTGAGTCTCAGATTTGGGCGATTCCAAAGGGGTTTTTCACGAATTCGATTTGGGTAAGTGTTCTCTATTCGCAAGTAATTATATTTCATAAATTCATGTCAATATTCATCATTTATTTTCAGATTTAGATGGAAGAAATTTGGATTTTTGTAAAATCTTCCAAAAACGAAAATTTAAGATTTGAAAGCCAATCCGATGTCGGAATTCGATAATTCTTGTATGGTTGAACTCATATCGAAATGAGTTGTCAGATTTTGTGAGTTTGATCGAATTCCGAGATGTGGATCCCACGGGCGATTTTGAGTTATATTTCATATTTTTGTTGGAAAATTTATATTTTCATATGGAATTAATCCCTATAATTAGTATTGACTGAATTGAATTAATTGTGGCTTGATTCGGATCGATTGGAGACCGATTCGAGGGGCAAAGGCATTTCAGAGTAGGATTTTGCTCGGATTGAGGTAAGTAATGATAGTAAATCTTGTCCTGAGGGTATGAAACCCCAGATTTCACATTGGTTTACCACTTCGAGGTGACGCACAAGCTAGGTGGCGGGCATATGGGCGTGCACCATTGGGGATTGTGACTTGATTCATCCCGTAGCAACTATAAAGTTGCGTATTTGACTGAAACTATATGATACTTGTGTGATTTAGAAAGAATTTGTATAAATTGGGTTGAATGTCGTATTTGGGCCTTGTGCAAAAGTTGTTTGGACCCTTATGGGCCTTTTTCCTATTTATCCTCTCACTGTTTTGATTTAAAAACCTATACTCAGTCATGCTATGTTTACTGATTTCATAACTCAGTCTTTATTACTCCGTTTTGATGAATTAAAATATTATTTTGGGCTGAGCACCCTGTTTTACTGATAGCCCGAGTGGCTTAAGAGGTTTATGATTGAGTGAGGCCGAGGGCCTGTTTTTGTGAGGATGTTTGTGGGATCGGGCTGTACTCCGCAACATGATGTTACTGATTCATGATTTTGTGAGGCCGAGGGCCTGATTGATTTATTCCAAGAGGTGGCTTGTTATAGCGCTTGGGCTGTAGGAGCCCCTACAGAGTCTGTACACCACCAGTGAGCGCGGGTATCTACTGAGTGCGAGTGTTGAGTGCGAGTGTCGAGTGATGAGTGACTGGGAGGAATGAGTGATTATGAGGTTAGAGTGAATGGGAGGATTGAGTGACTATTATGCCCGAGGGAGTGTTTATGAGTAATTGTGAGGTATGACCGAGGGGTTGTATATGAGTGACAGTGATGTTTGCCCGAGGGGCTGTGTATGATTTATGTTGCCCGAGGGCTGTATACGAGTGAGTTTTGCCCGAGAGACTGATTATGTTTTCATCATTTTTTTCTCTCTCACTTTATTATCACTTTGTTAGAAAGCTGTTGAAAGATGTTTTAAAAGGTTTTACTGAAACTGGATTTAAATGAGCTAAGTTGATTCAAAACCCCGATTCGAAAAGCCTGATGTATTCTACTGAGATTTCATGATATGAACTGTATATGTTTTATTGCTCGTCACTGCTGGTCAGTCTTTATTTACCTTTATTACTTACTGAGTTAGCGTACTCATATTACTCACTACACCTTGTGTGCAGATCTAGGTATTTCTAAAAGCGGTAATGGGTGTTGATTACTCAGTGGCAGATCCATCAGAGTTAGTAAGGAAGTTGTCTGGCGTTTGCAGCCTTGCTTTTCTCCCTCCTTATCCTCCCTTAGTTGTATTCAGTTATTTTCAGGCTATGTTAGTCTAGATATTGTCGGACGGTTGTAGTAGATGTTAATGACTAGTGACACCCCGATGTCGAGCTTTCTTTTCGCACTGTGGGTTTGATTTAAACACTTCATGAAGGTTTATCGTTAAATAGCTTTGATTTTATCTTGAGAATGAAAATATGGATTGGTTTTGGTAATGTGTCGGCTTGAATTGTGAGATTTTGGGTCGTGACAAGCTTGAATTGTTCTTTTGTTTTATCATATTGCTTTATTTATTCAATCTTGCACTTAAATATTTGATTTCTTGATCACCAATTGAATACTATCTATGAATCTAGGATTGAAATCGAGAAAGAGAATTCTATATTGCATATAAGATTGGGTATAGCAAGATCTTAACTCTGGGGGGGATTTGCGGTTAGGATAGGAATATACCTAATCTCCTTGCTTGGTTACTATACGGGAATTATAAATGCGTTCTTGTCAATCCTAATTCCATAGGAATATAGGCGTTAGAATAGCTTGAATAGGTGAGTTGTACTTCGGAAGAAGGCTGCGAGCAATATTAACCCCGTCAATCAATAAACTAGATAAATTAATTAGACAGTTTAGGTAGAAAACTCAACGAGATTGTTAGCTAATCCATAGCTCTAGAATATTCACTCACATTGAATTCGTCTCTATAATTCGCCAACTTATTTTCTTTAATCTCTTAATTTGTTACTCTAGATTAATTTTAGTTAAATATTCATACGTTAGGACTCGCTTGAATAGATTAATTATTTGGTTTAATTTAGTTGATAGTTAATCACAAGTCCCCATGTGTATGATATCTGGACTTACAATCCTATATTGTTTGCCGGCCACATAAACTTGCGTGTGCATTTGGGATCAAGTTCTTGGCGCCGTTGGCGGAGACTTAGAAATTAACTAGCCTGCTAGATTAGATTTTTACTCTTTGTCTATTCAAGTTTTTAAATTTTTATCTTAGTTTAATATTTACTATCTTTGTTGATATGGCATCTTGGAATGACAATTGGTCGAATATTAGTTATTCTTATTTTGGTAATCCATGTCCATATTGTGGAGGACCACACTTGTGGCAAAATTGTGAATCTTAATCTTATGGGTGGAATATTTGTAATATGTGAGGTGGTCAAGGTAGCTATTGGAATGGTTGTCTTAATTATTTTCATCATTTTCTGAGCCCTTTTTATGATCATTCTAACAGTGTTTGTGAGTTTGATAGGGGCAATGAAATGTAGGATATGGAACGTGATGCATATATTAGGGATATTCTAAGGCAAGTAGCAGAGCAGCAGGAAGAACTCAAAAAAGCTATGAAAAGAATTAGTGTAGCAATCATGAGAATGAAGACCGAGGCG
The DNA here is from genome assembly GCF_000715075.1 of Nicotiana tabacum. Classification (NCBI taxonomy): domain Eukaryota; kingdom Viridiplantae; phylum Streptophyta; class Magnoliopsida; order Solanales; family Solanaceae; genus Nicotiana; species Nicotiana tabacum. The sequence goes on along the minus strand of NC_134089.1, from coordinate 20,034,917 downwards.
GATGAAGTGACTGAAGAGAGCGAGTTCACACCAGAAGATAATTTAGAAGAAACAAATATAGTGAGCCAATCTTGGCTAGAGGAACAAGATCAACTGATAAAATCTCATGAGTATCTTCGTGATGGTCTTTCAAATATGACAGAACAACTGATAGAAGGAAGAACTGATCATAGACAAGAGATCGACCAATTTGGCAGCTCTATTCGCGACTTGGATGCATAATTGAGTGCAAAGGTTGATGCATGTAACGTCCAACAATTTAGTGATGAGTTGTGGAGCTAAGACGAGAATACCAATTATCATACCATGTTCTTGTGGATGATGCTAAGGTTGAGGCGGCTGATGCCCTACAACCAATTTTTGTGGATACTGGACAGCTTGTGGAGCAGATAGAGGAATTCTAACTATTCGACCAAAATATTATTAATGATGCCAAGGTTGACGAAGAGTGCAAAATTGAGGATGTCAAAAATAATGTAATTTTAGAGTTGGAGCGTATTGGAGCGTATTGGACCTCATTCTAAACACTTTTCAACATTGTGTTTGGTTGGTGACATGGGAATTGATCCAGTCGAGCACATGGAGGAGTCAATGGATGAGGAACAAATTGTTTATATTCTGAAATTTGCCATACTGAGTAGGCAAAACGACATCCCACACTTAAGGGTCCAGAAGTACAAGATACGATATCTATTGCTTGGTTCCTTTATTTTTATACCACCGCCCCATGAACATGACAAAAAATGATGCAAAATTGAGGGGGCAATTCATATTCTCAAATTGGAAGGAAAAGTGATGAAAGTTATGGCGTCGTGCCGCGACGTTAAATCAGGCGCTTGTTGAGAGGCAACCCATCTTTACTGTTTTCTTTTATTTTCTTGTTCTTTTTCTTATTATTTTTGTAGTATTTGTTTTTGTTTTGTATGATTATAAGAATAGGAAACGCAGTCATTGGGAGAGTGCAAAAGCGAGTTAGATGGTGAGAACTAAGTATGGAGTGCCGCACAAGGGATCATGCATGGGAGAAGCCTGAGTATCTCGTGAGCCGCTATTGCTTCGGCCTTTGGCCTACCATAGGTCTCTTTTACCCTCTTGTTATTTATAGTGTGTATTAAGGACATTGCACAATTTTAAGTGTGGGGTGAGGAGATTATTTGGGTGAGTTTCTATGCTATTTTAGCTTAGTTGTAGTATTCGTTCTTATTTGGGTGAGTTTCTGTGCTATTTTAGCTTTATTGAAGTACTCGTTCTTAGTGTAGAGTTTTTGATTAAAAAAAAACAATATAGAAAATTGGCCTTTTCCCGACGATGGATCTCTTTGACAGTTTTCTTGAGGGATTTAAGTCTAAAGAAAAAGGACAAATTTTTTTTTTCTTTGTAGGTAGTCTAGCAATTTCCCCTGGATTTTTCTTTGTGCCGCGGTTCTTTTCCAAAGATTTTGTTTGAACCGGGTATAGTTAGTTTTATTTTTTTTAGAACTAGGAAAACATGTGCTGAGAATTGAATTAAAGAAATATCTTTTAACTTTGTCATGCCTTGAGAATATTGAGTACTTTTGTTGTGACGCTTAGGCTCAATTTTTGACTCTTGTAAAAGAATCTTAAATTGTATGATCTTAACTTTGCCTAACTTCTTTGACTAGAGTGTCTTGATGAGACCAATCCTGAGTGAGTTATGTGCCATGTGTGTGTAAGGTTTGTATATATTCTGTGCATTGCATTTGATGTCTAGAACTTGCCCCGTGTGTTTGCAAAGCGAAATAGTAGTTTTGTTCAGTCTTGGAAGTGATATAGGCGTTTTTTTGTTGAGCCATATATATATTTTATCCGCCTAATTGTTATGTATCATAGTTAACTCCTTTGAGCCTGTAATCCTGTTTCTTTGACAACCACATTATAAGCCTTACCCATTTGTTTGAATTAACCAACTAATTGAACCTTTTCACTTCTCATGAGCACTTGAATTGTTATGAACTTTGTAAAAGTTAAAGTATGGAGTGGTTGGTTTGGCTTTTGAGCGGAACTAATGAAATAAGAAGAAAGGTGCAGTGTTTTGAAAAAAAGTAAGAGCCACTTGAAAAGAAACAAAAAGAAAAAAATAGTTGTATTGTTGTGCAAATATTCCTTGATAGTAGTAGCTCTTGAGGTAGTTGTGCTTAAAGAAGTATGGCGTTAATGTACATTGATGTGAAGGCGGAGTTATGGTTTGACATAAGTATGGGGTTTTCAATATTAAAGTGTATGTATTAAAGTGCTTAGGGAGGTGTAGTCACTCTTATATCCAAATGTATCCTACTAGAACCGTAGCCTACATTATAACCAATTAAAATCCCCACAAGCACACCGTATGGCACGTCACCCCATGCGGTGTGCCTGTGCAAAATTTACAGAGCTAGAGTCCTATTTCGCACAGGAAAGGGTGTTTCGTCTGGGCCCGACCCTACTTGATATAAATACATATAAAATGTTATTTTGAGGACTTTTGGTAGATCTTAGACCTAGGAGGAACACACACCATGCTTGGAGGAGGCTTCTAACTAGTTTTTCTTTTCTTCTCTTCCTTTAGTTTCATAGTTTATTAGTTCTAGAGTTTTGGGTGCTACATGAACATTGTAGTTTGAAGCTTGAATTGTTCTTATTATTTTATCATATTGGTTTATTTATTCAATCTTGAACTTAATTATTTGATTGTTTGATCACCAATTGAATACTATCTACGAATCTAGGATTGAACTCGGGAGAGGGAATTCTAAATCGTATATAAGATTGAGTAGAGCAAGATCTTAACTCTGAGGGGAGGGGGGGCGGATTTGCGGTTAGGATAGGAATATACTTAATTGCCTTGCTTGGTTACTATACGGGAATTATAAATGCATTTTTGTTAATCCTAATTCCATAGGAATATTGGCGTTAGGTTAGCTTGAATAGGCGAGTTGTACATCGGGAGAAGGATACGAGCAATATTAACCCCGTCAATCAATAAACTAGATAAATTAATTAGACAGTTTAGGTAGAAAACTCAACGGGATTGTTAGCTAACCCATAGTTCTAGAATATTCACTCACATTGAATTCGTCTCTATAATTTGCCAACTTGTTTTCTTTAATCTCTTAATTTGTTAATCTAGATTAATTTTAGTTAAATATTCATACGTTAGGACTCCCTTGAATAGATTAACTGTTTTGTTTAATTTAGTTGATAGCTAATCACAAGTCCATGTGGGTATGATATCTGGACTTACAATCCTATATTACTTGTCGTCCACATAAACTTCGTGTGCGTTTGGGAGCAACACAAACCTTGAACGATGATAAATCATACAACAAAAGAGAAATATACTAAAAGAACCACAAACATATAATATGATTTGGTCAACCGACCTACATTCACGGCGGAGATGATAAATTTACTATATAAAAAGAGAGTACTTAAAAAATATCGAGAGAACAACCTCACGAAGAGGCAAATACAAGTGACACACTAACATTTGTCCCGCAAAGTTATCCCCCTAAACACGATCTCTAATCTCATATGACTACATTGTGGATGCTACTGAATAAGAAGGAAGGATACTCAATTTATAGAACTTTATACCTTTTCCTACAAGAAAAAAGACCAGCTACTATGAGAGATTTATATTTTTTTTTATATATAAGAAGGAAAATACAATTATAATAAACAAGTTGCACTTTCCTTCAAGAGATAGGAAAAGAAAATATGGTAAAAAAATTAGGACAACTCCTAATAGATTTATCTACAAATAACAAGATCCCAAAACCAACCTTCAATTTCAGTTGAAATCTCTTTTTCCTGTTCTGGAAATATCAAGAGGTTGATTTCTTAGATCCGCGAAAAAGATGGTCCTTCATAATTATCCTTCTCGCCAGGGGCCTTAACTAAGTTCTAATGCAATATCCTAGTCAAATTGAATAAGGTGTGATGATCATTTCCCCTCCCAAATAATAGAAAAGGAGAAAAACGGTAGCTAAAGCAAATTGGCCTTAAAGAATAGAAGCAAAGTTGAACATAGAGCTACTAGCATTTTAGATTCAATTTATGACTCTGGAAATTGGAAATTATGCAGAAAGAACCCACAACAGAGCTATGAACTTTTCTCACAATGGTTAGTGAACACGATTCTAGAATTCAATGCCTTTACCTGTGACATGAGGAAATGAAGAGGAGAAAATCCATATTTTTGCAATTTTCGGGCCACTGTAAACCACTGGCCGTTTATACAGCTACTGACGGATGATTGTAAATTTACCATTAATTCATCTAGCAAAGCTCTAACCTTTCACGAATATAGTGAGTTGAACCACCAAGGAAAATTCAAAATTTGTGTGTCCCTTATACTCTACACAGTTTAAATCTAGCAGGAGGCTTTAGCTCAAGGACATCTTTAGCTGCACGGTGATCAATGGAGTTGCCCGAGGACAATTGCAAAGTTAGCAAGGCTGTTGAAAGGCTTTAGCTTCCTCAATCAGTATAATGTACATAAGAATAAGGGTTAACCTCCCCGATAAGGTTAAAAGTTTGGCTTTCCATCCTTTTAGTCTAGTATTCATCCTGACAAGTATGAATTGATAGTCCAAATTTTTTGGTTGTAAATTGGTAATCGGGAATTCCAGGTATTTACCCACATTCTTTTTAATCTTAATGGTTAGGGTGGTAGCCAAGGATGTTAACTTTGTAGTTTGTTCATTTGAGGAGAAAATTATTTTGAATTTGGAGAAATTTATTCTCTGTCCGGATTAATGGGAAATGAAGTTTAATATGTTTATGATAGAAGTTTCACTTGCATTGTCTATCTCGAAGAAAAGGATAAGGTCATCCACGAATAAGAGGTGGGATATGGCGGAGCCATTCTAACTTATTTTAATGGATTTCCAGTTCAAAATATCTACTTTATAATTAATGTATAACGTGTTAGGGATTGCATAAAGATGATGAATAGGTACGAAGATAGTGGGTCGCCTTGTCAGATGCCTCTTGATAGTTCGAAGAATTCTGTACGTTTGCCATTTTGCAATTATTGATGTTGTTGTGGTATATGCAATTCCTGATAAGCGTTATTAAGTCTTGTAGAAAATTGAGTGCGTGCAAGGAGCTCCTGACAAATGACCATTCAAGTCGATCAAAGGTTTTTTCAAGATTAATCTCGAGCATCATCTTCCCAGTCCTCCCAGTACAATTCCTTAAAGAGTGAATTGCGTTTTGGACAATTATTGCATTGTCAACTGCACTCCTTCCAGGAATAAAGATGCACATTATTAGGACTAGTAATGTTATTGAGGAAGGGACATATACGGTTTACAATAATTTTTTGTTGTAGTCTTATAGATTGTGTTACATAGGCTGATGGGCCTATATTAAAATATATTTTGTGGGTCCATGACTTTGGGAATAAGTGTTATGCAAGTCTTGTTTATTTCATCTGGGATTACTAAAGTAGCAAAAGCTTTTGTACCTATATCAATGATAGCTGAGTTTGTGTCTGACCAGTATTTCTAGAAGAAAATTAGGTGGATGTCATCCGCGCTTGATGCCTTTAATGGTTTAAAAGATTTTATAGTGTTATTGATTTCAGTGACTGAAAGAGGTCTAACAAGAGCTTCTTTATCCTGATCTGATAGTATGTTGAGTAGGCTTGGATTAGGTGTCATGATATATGGACATAAATCCAATTCACTTATGTAGATATTTTTGAAGTATTTGATAATAATATCATGCATTCCCTGGGGTCAAAAGTCCAATTACCAACTATGTCATTCACCCTTAATATCCTGTTTTTTCTGCTCCTTTGGATAGCAGATATATGAAAGAATTTTGTGTTGGCATCCCCGTTATTAATCCGCTGTACTCTTGATTTTATTTCCAAAAATCTTGTTCATTTTGAAGGATTATGTTATATTCATGAATAAGATTATTTTCTAGGCTCTAGTGAAATTGAGTTTTATTTTGCGGTCGCATGTATTCTAGCCCCAGAATTCGGGCAAGACGTGTTCTCTCTTTTTTTAAAAAAAAATTCCAAATGTAGACCTATTCCAATCTTCCACGTGTTATGTGAAAGTGAAAATGGCAGTTGCATAATTTTTACTATTGTTCTACTGTTGCTAAACTATATTTGAAAAAAGTGGGTGACTAAGTCACGTTGTTTCAAAGCAAAAAACGTGTGTTGGTTTACTAATAGTTTTTGATAGGCTTAGCAGGAGCGGGCAGCAGTTCGAATGTGTATGTGGCATGTGTGTGACAGCGGCATCCGACAACATTTCCACCCAGTCTGAGTTTCCAAGATATCGGTCTAATCTTTCCAAGATTTGCTACTGCTTTTTTCCTTTTATTTGTCCATGTAAAGTTTGGTCCCACAAAATCTAAGTCAATTATATAAATAGCATCAAGACAATTTAAAAAAATACTTCTATTATTGTTTATGGTCCTACCTCCAAATATTTCGGAGGCGGTTGTGACTTCATTAAAGTTTCCACATAATAACCACTGATAGGTATTATTTTTGGCAACTATTTGTAGATTATTCCAAAGAATTTTCCTGTTCACTAATAAAGTGCAAGCATAAATTAAAGAAAGGAGCCAAAATTTGGAAGTTCTACCGACCTAGATGTCTGCATGGATCTCATGGTCAGTAACTGCAACTGGATTCATTTCCAATTCCTCATGTTTCCACATTAGTACGACTCCACCCGAGTAGCCATATGCGCTAATTTCAAACAAGTCAGTGAAACTAATAAATTCCATGAGCTCATAGTGGCTCTGCACGTGCTTTTTGGTGAAGCAGATAATTAACGGATTGTTTCAGTCAACAATGTCTTTGAAGTTGCGCCCAAATTCTTGATTGTTGCTGGCCCTGCAATTATAAAGGAGGATCTTCATTTTGGGTTCATTGGTTATGCATGAGCTCCCACCCGGAGCTAGTGACATGCACATACGCGCAACCAGTGGACGATCCTCCTCATTGTTCGCTGCTAATGGCAAGTCTTCCTCCATAAATGTTGACAGAATCAGTGTTGCATATTTGTGCATGATCGAGTAGGGGTAGGTGTGGTCATTCACTACTATTCGGAGTACATTTTTGGAACTGTGATGAAGTATTATTTTTCTATGTTTTCATGGAGTGTGGTCGACAGTTATTCCCTCAGTGTGACGTGTTGCAGCATTTGATCTAGGATGCTTGGTGCCTACACCTCTGGGTTTATTAGGATAATTATATCATCTTTCAGATTCAAAGGGGATAATGGCTCCCTTGGTAGTGCATCCGGCTCTATGTCCAGATTTTCTAGAAGAACTAGCTCCTAAATTTCCAATGATGAGAGGAACCACTTGTTGTGTGGGGTGTATGAACCTATTGTATCTCCTGCACCTGTTGGACCTCTTGTACCTGCGTTGGCTGGTCGTATCCCTGCACCTGTGGTGGTTGTTGTGTGGCTGCGTTTAGGTGGTTCATGAAATGACCTAATTTTTCCCTCCATGAAATGTCATGACGACACCTAGTCTTTACGACTAGGTAAGCCTAACATTTGCGAAAAATAGAATGAAAAACATAAAAGCTACCAACTAACAGGTAAATTTAATTAAGAAAATGAGATGTCGCTCGGCATTTATAATAATCACGTTCAAAAAGTATTTAAACTCTCCCAAAACCCAGAATGTCATGAGTCACAAGCTAAGAAAGAAACAGTACTCCCACACTCTAGAGTTTAATAAAAGAAGAAAATACAAGAAGTGTTGACATGGGGTGGAATAGATAGGGACTTCGAGGTCTGCGGACGTGGCTGATATACCTTGAAGTCTCTACAGCTGGCTTGCCTCACTAGTGATATGGCTGATAAGCGGTATCTGGATCTACACATGAAAATATTTGCAGGAAAGAGCATGAGTACACCACAACGGTACTAGTAAGTGTCAACCCTAACCTCGGTCGAGTAGTGACGGGATTAGGTCAGGACCCTACTGGTATAAATAAAATGAAATAAGACAAAAAGAATATTACAGTAAAAACTAAATACAGAAATCTAACAGGAATAGAATTCAGTGAAAACCAACCGTTCAGAACGCAACAATAGCAGCGGGGGATCTCTCGGGATACCGTTTTGTAGTCCCAAAAGTAAATGTGCAGGGGATCTCCTGGAATACCGTTTTGTAGTCCCAAAGTAAAATACGCAGTGCTAGGGGATCTCCCAGAATATCATTCCGTAGTCCCAAAGTAAATATGGAGTACAGTGGGATCTCCCGGAATACCATTCTGTAGTCTCAAAGTAAATATCCAGCTATAAACAACAGTTTCAATAAGGAAATCTACAGATTAGACTAAGTTCACATAAAAGAAAATGGGTAATTTTCATTAAACATGTTGCACATAGTTCAAATAAACAGTTAAAACACGTAGGCATGATTTTCGTATCTAAACAAGGTAATTATATATACTAGTGTAGTTTCAACAAGGAAAACCAGGTTAAGACTTAGTGAAAATGGAGCATTAAAATAGATAGCATGTGTACATACTCGTCACCTCACGCACACTGCGCTCAGGGAGTTCTCCCACACAAGGTTAGACAAGCCACTTACCTCGAACTAAGCTCAACTCAATCCGTAACAATGCTCTTTCCACAAATATCCAGCTCCGAATGGCCTAAATCTAGCCAAATCAATTACATAACGTAAATATAGCTACAAGAAACTAATCTAGCTAATAAAATCAAAGCTAAGGAAAGAAAATAGAAAAATGCCCAAAAATCTTCCTTGGGCCCACATCTCAGAATCGGGTAAAATTCATAAATTATGAGTACTCATTCACTCACGAGTTTACTCGTACCAAAATTATCCAAATCCGATGTCAAAATTACACTCAAAACTCAGAAATTCGATTGGGAAAATCTTCCCCATTTTCCCAACTTTCTCACTTTAATTCTTTGATTAAATGAAGAAAACAACAATAGATTAATGAAATGCAACCGAAATCGAGTAAGGAATCGTTATCGACAAGCTTCCTCTAAAAATTCCTCGAAATTTTGCCTCAATCCGAGCTCTATAGGTCCAAAAATGGAGAATGAAATCAAACCCTTGATTTTGCCCTTTTTCTGCCAGTCAAACCGCACCTACGAACCCTTCTTCCCACTTGCGGTGCCGCATCTACAGAAATTCCATCGCATGTGTGGAATTCACTTAAGTGGGCTTGGACCACATCTGCGAGCATTAGGCTGCACCTGCGAGCCCGCTCTTGTGGTCCCTAACCGCTTCTGCGCCTCTGCTTCTGCATATCCCTCATTGCATCTGCGGACCCAGCTGGATATGGTCCATATCCGCTTCTATGGTTCCTTAGCCCCTTCAGTGGCTCCGCACCTGTGGCCCAAAGTGCACAGGTGTGAAAACACCAGGTGCATCAACTTCAACAATTTGCATAAGTCTCAAACCAATCCGTTAAGTACCTGAAACTCACCCGAGGTCCCCAGGACCTAAACCAAACATACCAACCAATCCTAAAACATCATACGAACTTAGTCTAGCCCTAAAATCACATGATACAATGCTAAAAATACAAATCACCCTCCAATCCAAACTTATTGAACTTGAAACTTCCAAATTCGACAACCGATGCCGAAATCAACCAAACCACGTACGAATGACCCCAAATTTCGCACACAAGTCATAATTCAAACACCGGACCTACTACTAATTCTGTAATCGGATTCTGACCCCGATATCAAAAATTTCACTACCGGTTCGAATCTCCAACAATTTGACTTTTGTCATTTCAAGCCTAAATAAGCTACGGACCTCCAAAACATAATGCAGACACTCCCCTAAGCCCAAAATTACCCAACAGAGATAACAGAATTGATGGAACTCCATTCCAAAGTCGGCTTCACACAATTATAACTACGGATGAAATCTTAAGACTTAAGCTCCTATTTAGGGACTAAGTGTCCCAAAACACTCCGAAACTCAAAACGAATTATCCCAGCAAGTCATAATAGCAGAAATAGATATGGGAGAAGAAGTTAATAGGGGATCGGGGCTCTAACTCTCAAAATGATCGATCGGGTCGTTACAGCTTACCATCTCCATCATTGCTATTTCTAGGTTGTGCATTGTTTCCATGCGTATTTTTGTATGTGGACCCCATCCCTGCATCTGCTCGATGAGGTCTTGTGTTCTCCAAGAAGAATTGGGCATGCTGGTGAAGCCCCATTACATCCAGCCATGGGGTTGATGGTGGTTGGTGCATGACTGATAGCATTGTGGGCAGACGTGGTATTGCCATGGGGGACTAGTATTGGGACTACTATCGCTTGAACATAGTAGTTGGTCATTTGGGTGTGACTGTATTGGCATGAGAAGTGATGGTTATTGTCTCTATTGTGTAGGGGGTGGTGGTGGCATCGCTGGTTATGACGGTTGGTGTGGGGATTCATTTTTATGGGTGGGGCTGGTGGGGATGATGGGGATTTGGTCGATGTAAGAGATTGTGGTAGGGGTGATTATGGGGTGACTTGGTGGTGTTTGCTTGGGGTTTTGTTTTGTGTGGATGAGTTGAGAAATGGTGAGTGATGGGCTAGGTGATGGGATTTGGCCATGGTAGAGGTAGCGTAGGTAGTATGGTGGGAGTAAGTTTCATAAGGGGTAATGACTTCATGCATGATAAGCTTCTTAGGAGTAGTGTCCATGGTATTTTCTCTATTTTAGTACTATGAACTTTATTATTTTTTCACTATTTGATAATCTACTTATGTCTTTGAGATCCTATATGTATCCCCATATTGTGCATATTTTGGGGTATTTTTGTTAGTGGTTTTGTGGGCGCGACAGCCTTATTTGCCGTAAAGGGATTTTTTGTGTGTGGTACAGGTGGTGGACAGTTAGTTTTTGAAGCTGTAAATAAGAATATGTGATTTTGTTGTTCTTGGTGATGTATGGTGGGTGATGTCGGAGATAACGGGGTAGGAGTGTCTGGTTTGTAATTTTTTTTTGTTTTGGTAGTTTTTTTTCTAAATCTAGTTGACTTAGAATAGAGAATTGGTTGTGTTGGATATAACTAGTTGACCCTTCAGATATAGTGGAGGTAAACGACCCTTTTTGTTCCTTGGTCTCCAAGGTTGTGGTAAGTCTAGGGATGAGGAGTCTAGTAGTTGAGAGAGTAGGGGTTATGTCGTTGTTTCTTTTTGTGTTGTTTGTTTTTTCTTTACCTTTTTTCTTCTTCTTTTAATTTCTCTTCTTTTTTTCGACAAGATTTACTCTTTGATTTTTTTCCTTTCTGTTTTTCTTCTTTTTTTTCTGCTTCATTTTTTTCTTTTTTTAGTAGCTTCTTTTTCTAATTTTTGTGAATTATGAGTTGTAGTGGTGTACCTTTTGTGTGTGTATGAGACCGTCTTCCACTATTCTTTTGCCATGTCTGCTGTAGAGTTTTCCTCCGTCTTTGTAGATCTTGGATTCTTATTCTGACATTGGTATATGTTGTGTCCCAGGCATCCGCATATCGTACACAATGGGTTTCTATCTCCATAGTAGATATCCTATAGATGTTTTCCGATCATGACATTCCTTGGTAGAGGATTTTCCAGGGGAGCCAGGATACACAAACGTGCAAAACATTCCCTTGTCGTTGTGACGATCCGGCCAGTCGTCTCATGAGTTACCGCTCCGTTTTTCCCATTTCTGCTTCTTTATGCTTTGTTTATCCGTGTTATGTGGTATCGGGTTGGTCGGATCGAATCCGGAATGATTTTGATAAGGTTTGAGACACTTAGTCTCTTTTGAGGAAGCTTAAGTTGGAAAAGTCAACTGAATATTGACTTATGTGTTAGAGGGCTCGGATGTGAGTTCTGATGGTTCGAATAGCTTCGGGAGGTGATTTGGGACTTAGGAGCGCGATCGGAATGAGTTTTGGAGGTTCGGAGTAGATTTAGGCTTGAATTGGCGAAGTTGATATTTTGGCCATTTCCGTTGGTAGGCGAGATTTTGATATAGGGGTCGGAATGGAATTCCGAGAGTTGCAGTAGCTCCATTATGTCATTTGTGATGTGTGAGCAAAATTTTAGGTCATTCGGAGGTGGTTTGATTGGATTTTTGATCAAAAGCGGAATTTGGAAGATTTGGAAACTTAGGCTTGAATCCGATGTGTTTTGGTTGATTTGATGTTGTTTGAGGTATTTTGAATACTTGTACAAGTTTAAATAAGGTTTTGGGATATGTTAGTGCCTTCGGTTGATGTCCCGAGGGCCTCGGAGGAGTTTCGGGTGGTCAATCGGATCATTTCTTGTTGTTTGGAATTGCAGAAAAACTGCTGAAGTGTTGCAGAGAATTTGATCTTCGTGTTCGCGAGGAAGGCACTGCGTTCGCGAAGGGCTGGATTTTCGTGCATCGCATTCGCGAGAAGGGCAGCGCGTTCGCATAGAGGAAATTGGTCAGCTGGGTTTAAGGTCGAGTTGTTCATCGCGTTCGCGAGAGAGGAAGTGCGTTCGCGACGAGTAAGTCTGAGGAACCATTGCATTCGTGATGGGCATGTTGCGTTCGCGTAGAGTATTTTTGGTCAAAGTCATTTTTGTGCTTCGCGAACGCGAGGCGTTGACTGCGTTCGCAAAGGAGGATTTCAGGCCTAGGTAGAAGGTTTAAAAGGTCGTCTTGTCCACGATTTTGGGGTTTATTTCTTCCATTGTTGGTCGTTTTTGGAGCTTTTTGAAGGGGATTGAAGAGGCATTCAAGGGTAATCACTTGGAGGTAAGATTCTTGGACTTAAAACTCGATTCTAATGTGAATTCCACATAAATAATCATGGAAATTAAGCCAAAAATTGAAGAACTAGGACTTGGAAATTTAGACATTTGATTGAGGATTTGAAGGACCATTTGAGGCCGGATTTCAGAACTTTTGATATGTATGAACCCGTGGGGAGTTAAGAAATCTATTGATGCAAAAATTATCGAATTTCGAGACGTGGGCCTGGGGCCCGGGGGTCGGGTTTTGGTAATTTCGGGATTTGTGTCGTATTTTGATTATTTTTGCTTCGGCTTCGTTCCCGTAGCATATTTTGACATCCTCGTTCTGATTTTGGATAGATTCGACGCGAGTGGAGGCCGATTCGAGGGGCAAATGCATCGTGAGCTAGAGATTTGACCGGTTCGAGGTGAGTAATGATTGTAAATGATGTTCTGAGGGTATGAAACCCCAGATTTGCACATCGTTGTGCTATATTGAAGTGACGCACACGCTAGATGACGAGCGTGGGGTCGTGCACTGTTGGGGATTGTGACTTAGTCCGTCCCGAATGACTATTTTACCGCGTATTTGACTGAAATCCATTTGCTATCAACATTATTTGGGTTGAATGCCATATTCGGGTTTTTGTGCCAATTATTTGAACCCTTCGAGTGCTTTTATTGATATTTTCTCACTGTTTTGACTTTATACTTGAACTCAGTCCTGATATATTTCACTATTTTTGTACTCAGCGATGTTTACTCTGTTTTAACACTTAAATGATCTTTTAAATGATATTTTGGGCTGAGAATCACTGTTTTACTGTTGCCCGAGTGGCTTGTGAGGATTTTGACTGAGTAAGGCAGAGGGCCTATATTGTGAGAAAATATTTGATACTGATTATGAGGTCGAGGGCCTGAGATATGTACGTCACGAGGTGGCTTGATTGATATGAGGCCGAAGGCCTAGTGATGATGCCACGAGATGGCTTGATATTGCGCTTGGGCCGTAAGCGGCCCCTCCAGGAGTCTGCACACCCCCAATGAGCGCGGGTACCCATTGTGATGTGAGATTGAGCCCGAGGGGCTGGTATTGTTCTATGTGATTGCCCAACGGACTGGTACTGTTCTGAGATATTGCCCGAGGAGAGAATTTGTTGACACGGTGCCCGAGGGACGAACCTTTATGTGTTTATCTTTTCTTAATTTCCTGTTAATTACCATGCTTAATTGCTGAAAAAGGCTTTTCATGAAGTTAAAGGATTTTTACCTATCTTTCACTGGTTTACTGTTTTAAAGGTTTTACTGCTTCATTATAGCATGTTTTTGTGCCTTACGTGATTTTCTGCTTTCAGCCTTTAATTATGATTATTACTTACTGAGTTAGAATACTCACTTTACTCCCTGCACCCTGTGTGCAGATTCAGCGTATCTGGTCCTGCTCCTGAGTGTTGATCATTTCCGGTTCAAGCGGATCCGAGGAGTCTCTAGGTAGCTGTTGGCGTTCGCAGCCCAGAGCTTTTCCCTATCTTACTTCTTCATGTTCTTGGTTTTTTGTATTAAACTCTATAGTTGATTTGGAGTATTCCATTTTGTTAGGTGCTCATGACTAGTGACACCCCGGTATCGGGCTGTGTTGGGTTGTATTCAGTAAATTATGTTATTATCTGTTAATTTTGGACTATCTTATCATGCTTTAGATTTTTTTTCTTATGGTTTAACTGTTAATAATTGGAAATGGAAAGTGTCGGCTGACCTTATCTTCACGAGAGGCGCCATCACGACCGGGTCCGGGTTTCGGATCGTGACAGTCGTGTTCGTAGTGCAACTGTCACTCTTCAAAACATCCTCAATCAATGTGTTTTACATTGGGATTGAATTTCTGTGTCCATATTCTGAAATTAAGGTACTGTGATCTAATAAACCAAGGTCCGTTATTTATCGCCCTTTGGTAGATGTCATGGGATAAAAACCAGATTAGGCAATAGTCATTTCCTAAATCAATGAGGTTTATGGGATCTGTTGAGTTCCAAATTTTTTGGATTTTTATGCGTAGTAGGTTGTAGCCCATACGTTTTCCTAATAATTTATGATTAAGGACTATTTTCAGGGCTCGTATAGTCTGATTTTGTCCGCTATTATAATGGGTATGAAGTTTGGATGGTTTGTTGTGTTATCTTTTTCTTCTTCTAGATTAAGGTTGCTAAATATTATGCAATCAAAATTCACGGGAGAAAATATTTGCTTTTGGGTTACTGTATCTCTATAACTTACATGTGCCTCCATATGTGTGTCACTATTTTTTGGTTTGTGCATACTGCGTGAAAGTATATCTTCTTCTTCATTGGTTAAAGTGCTTTCTTTCATTCATTGGCTTTTTGGATAGTTGGAAATAGCTTTGGCAGTGGGTTTTGTGGAGTGCTCGAATGATTGATTGAACTTTCTCTCTTTCCTTTTCTAGAGAAAAGTTAGAGAAGTCAGAGAAAATTACATGCTAATCATCATTGTGTTTAAAGGACTTGACCGTGGGGTGGGCCGGTAAGTATGGAGAATAGGGAGGAGAAGATTGAAAATGAGTTTTGGAAAAATATTTTCCTCCTGGAAAAATATTTTTCAAAATATTTAAGCCAATTAAATGTGAAAAAATTAAAAAATATTTTCCTTCGTACCAAGCACACCCGAGATCTCTGTTTATAGATGTCCTATTCTATAATAATGATATTTTAGTGATCTTGCCTGTTGATTAGGACAACTAAATAGACACATTCTGCTTACCATTATTTGCATCATTTGTTAATATGTTTATAACTTACAATAATTCACTTTCCAGTAGATTTGTGCTAATTTTCGAGTTGAGTTAGACTCAAGATCCAATTTTTTTCACACGGTATCATAAAATCAGACTCATTCTTATGCTTAATGTTTCCTAATGTATTTTCTCCTTATATAAAAATCTTCATTTTATGAGTTAAATATTTAATGTTGGAGTTGAATTGGACCCATAATTGATTATTTTTTTTCAAATTTAATGTCACAAACCAAACCAATGTGCCATGACGAGTGCCTGAGTCCTATATGTCGAACACCCCTAAGCATACGTCTAAGATATAACATAAAATATGGGTAGGTCATGCATACCATCTGTCAATAAACTATTGAATCATGTGAATAACATACGTGAGGAAACATACACACACACACACACACACACAATATATATATATATATATATATATATATATATATATATATATATATATATGAAGAAGATGGTAGGGCGAGCCGACAAAGACGTGCCAACTTGGCACTCTAGCATTGACGCTTCTTCAAACGCTTATATCTTTTTATCCGAATGCCGTATGAATAAATGGTTAAGAGTGCTGGAAACTACATTATAAGACCTCCAATTTGTATAATATGCCCCAAGGAAAGCTATAGAATTCAACCAGAATTTACATTTAGAGAATTTTGCGTACAACATCCTTTTCTGTAGAACTATAAGCACAGTACGCAAATGATCTTCATGCTCAACCGCTGAACGGGAATAAACCAAAATATCATCTATAAATACAATCACGAATAGTTCTAGAAAGGGTTTGAATACACGATTCACCAAGTCCATGAATACTGCTATGACAATAGTCAAACCGACCGACATACCACGAAACTCAAAGTGCCCGTATCTGGTCCTAATGTTGTCTTCGGTGTTGATACCCAATTTTTCCCTACTATTTTAAATATATATACATATATTTTCAAAATACTGCATATGCATCATAATTTGATTTATAGGCATACACAAATATTTTTTTTATAATTTTTCATAATTTTCAAAGACTTTAAACCAATTTATCCCTGCATTTTATTTCAATAATTATTCTTCATATTATTTTTATGATGATTTAATCATCTAAATTTATCATTTTATACCAAAATAATATTTAAATATTTTTAATATATTTTTATAATTACATTTACATTTTAGGGCTAAATTGCACATTTTTATAATAATAGTCCATATGCATGTATAATTACATTATTTATGCAGAAAATAACTTTCTATATTTTTTAAATATTAAGTAGTTATTTTAAATTATTTTAGTACAAAAATGATATTATTTATTAATTGCTTTTATAAATTATTTATTTTATTAAAATCAGGTATTTAATGTTTAGCCTAAATTCCTACCTAAATTCGGACCTAAAACTACCCTTACACCAGCCCAATACCCTTGGCCCAAAACCCATTAGCCCAGTCCCCATACCCATTTTTAAAACCGACCCAGGACCGTGATCTCTAAGATCAACGGCCCACGTTACATCTGCAACTTTAAACCTAACCAAACACCTAACCCTAATTACTTTACACCCGCCGCCACCCTCGAACTCTCTCATCTCTCATCTTTGAAGAACTCTAGCCCGCCGCATTACCAAAATCCTCTCCTAATCCCGTTTCTAATGGGATTTTCTTCCTGTTCACTTACCGTTTCGATATGTTGCCATTATTGGGTGATTCTCTATGGTATTACCTAGTACTTGCCTAAACATGGAAAGTACTCTTACTCTTATTTTGTCATATCTGACTTTCGCCTCTTGAATCTGGATGATATTGAGTCACACATGCTTATTTTTCACCGTGTGAGTCCGATTTGTTCGTATCTTGCTGATTCATACTTAACCCTAAGGTTCGGGTTTACAGATCTTCTTTGATTCGAATCAAAACTGGTTCAAGCTTTGATTTTGAGTATTATCTCGCCATTATTCACCTTATTATGTGTAAATCTGTCTATTTTGTCGATTTTTTTTACTTACCCTAAATTACAATTTCATATCCTTTTTAATCGAACCAAATCTTGTTCGATTCTATGACGTTTTTGAATAATATTCATGTCTATGTTCATCTTGTGCAATATGTGATTCTTTTGCCTTTATTTTCTACCGATTTGCTTATTTTACCTAAAAATTAGGGTTTTAAAATTTTTCTTCCTTACTGATTTAAATGCTTGCCTTTCTAGTGTTTGACTAATTGTTTCCATGTTTATGTGTTAATTCCTACACTATTTAAACCCCTCCCCACTCCCCTTTAAAAGTTAGAAAAATCCTTAAGAACACTATAAACTAAGGTTGTGTGTATTCACTCTTGAATAATCTTGTTATGTATTCTGATTCCTGGCTGGCTGAAAGCCAAGGGCAGAAATATCCAAGTTCTTGCTCTTGTTTGATGATATTTACCATACTGTTGAATTCCTTCTTTCTTGCTTCATCTTAACTGGTGAGTTACCATGCCTTTTACCATTTCATTCTGACTATCTACCATTTCATTTATGTGTTACTTCAATTAAACTATACTATCCTACCTGCCATTACATCTGAGACATGCTTAAATATACTGTGAGTTTGTTAGCTAGATCATGCTTAATCATATGGCATTGATAGCTATCTCTTTAAATTTAATTCTGTTATAATTTTGCTCTTTGAACATGTTCTCCTTCTATGGGCTAGTTAACTATGTATGGATGTATGCATTAATAGAATTACAAGTGTGTTTACTGAATCTGCTATAATGTGGCATGTTTGATCTTGTTTGATCATATTTTTGACACCTCTAGTAACTGCCATAATTGGTTCCTAACATGTCATGATCTGTTGCTAATTGGTTTCTTCTTATGACACTAGTTTTTGTAGTTAGCCTAATCTGGATCCTTTTTTATCACTATAAATCTGTTTTTGTGACTTTTGATTGACTTCATTTCCTGAAAACTTGACTAAGTATGCCTAAGTTCAAGCATGTCTATTATTTATGTGTATATGCTCAATTTGGATTCTGTCCTTCGGTGAAATCCCTTGACTCCATTCTATTCCCTTACTATATGGTCCTTCTGAATTCTTATTCTTAGCCGGTTGAAAGCCAAGGCTATTTAGGTTCTATCCTTTGGCCTCCCTAGAGTGAGCACTGCTCAGGGTTCATGTGATACCCTTGTGAACTCGGACGCACTAGGACCTGGTCCGTAATTTTTTCCTCAAACTGTTTCTGATCAATCTCTCTAGTGTGAGCACTGCCCTGGGTTCTTGAAGCCCATGGGAACTCTGACACACTAGGAACTTGGGTTCTGTATGCTCAGCCTTGATATATGGGTGAATCACTCAACAACTGGTTATTTTGTATCTATGAACATGAATTTTGGAGCTGTTCTGGGTTGAAGGCATGGCCTGTCCAGGTGTATTTGGACCTGCTGTAGGCTCCCTATTGTTATATTTATTCTTTAATTTATTAACTTAAATTCTGGTCCGTAATAACAATTTTGGGGTGTTAGTGAAATTGGGAAGGGGTTCTAGCTTATATTTGCAACAAGTTGGGTAGAAATTCTGCCTATAGGGCCAACACTGTGTTATTAAATATGGTATGTTAGAAATCATGTCTATAGGTATTTTGTCATGTGTAGTCATTATATACGGGCAACCCAGCCTATAGGTTCAATGCTTGATTCAATTATGTTCCATTTTTGCTTGCTAGAGACCATGCCTATAGAAAACAAGTGATTTGATGTGTGTGCAAAAAACCTTGTTTACACACTGTTCTGTTCCCAAACACCCTTGGATCAAATTGTAGAAAGCATGCCTATAGGTTTGAATCAACCTAATTATCATTTCTACCCGTTTGTTCATGAATTTCCAAACACTGTGTTGTTACCCTCACTAGAAAACATGCATATAGGATTCCATTAACCAATTCTAAATATGATCCTTTAATTGCCATTGTTAGTTACTGCATAAAGTGCCTAGATATCATGCCTATAAGTTTAATCACTTATACTTATAATTAATAAGCAACTTTGTAGGTTATAAACTGCCCGCTCATTAAATCCAGATTCACGTAGAAATCCTACCTATAGGTTTCTGAAATCATAACTTATTAAAATCAGAAATTGTCTTTATCTGACTTGCATGCATTTGTTGTCTAAGTGCGGAAGCTAACGTGAGCCCTTACTTTCTTATAAGTGAAAGTCCAATATGTTTTGTATGTCGCCTAGTTTTGACATTTTTGAACAGCCTAAGTTAAGGTCTAGAACCACCCTGAGATAGAGTTCCAAATGCCTCTTGGATTATAAGCATGGGACGGGTAGTGCACTCGTAGGACACGACTTAGAATTGACTAGTGCGCTTCAGGTAAGCAACTTAAAGATAGTAACTAGATAGCATGAGATGATAATCTGTGCCTGCTGAATAATATGAGTACACCCCATCTCGAGGAATTACAAAGTATTATTTATGTTGCATGGGATGATATTTTAGGCTACAAAATATAGGACCCCCCTCCCACCTTGTCTTTCAATCGATTATTCAGGTCCAGTAATTCCTTATTTCTTAGCTTTGATAACATAGACTAATTCATATAATTAAGGTCAGTTGGGACCCACAGTTGTTGACCTCGAAGAGTGCCTAACACCTTCTCTTCGAGGTAATTTCGAGTCCTTACCCGATCTTTGGTGACGCAAACTGATTAGACGGAGTTATTTGCAAATAGGTGCCCTAATGCACCTTAATATGTTAGGTGGTGACTCTCTCTTTTAAAACACTTTCCTTAAAAGAGTTGTCACGCGTCGAAACCCGATTTTGCAAGAAAAAGGGGCACGACATCATGATGACACTGCTGGGCATATTTTAGGCTCTTACCATAAGTGAACTTGATCCTTCTGAATTAGTCTTCTCTGATAAACATGTCTTTGTTATTTTTCTGTTACCTGAATCTCCCGCTCCCATTTTTTCCTTTTTATTAAATATATGCACATCATCTTCCCTATTTCCATTTTAAATGAGCTCATATGAAACTCTTGTTTAATTTGATTACAACGTGCATTCCCCCTTATTTCCTAATCATGTTCACTTGCTCCAAATCTTTTAATTTTGCTATATCATGTCTCTCTGAATCCCTACCCCTTTATTTACTTTATTACAATTCTTTCATCACGCGAACCAACTCCTTCCCTATTTTTCTTTCTTTTATGTCTTTATATTCATTTAATACTGCATTTATGCTTTCAACATGTGATAATATTTGACAACGTGCTATTTTATTTTTGCATAAAACATGCCCTGCATCATATTCCACTCGTGCGTATTAATACCATAGCGGCACTTTATGAGTGTCCACGCTCTTCCTAAAATCACTCTTTAAATTTGGAAATGTTTATTTGCAGTAAAACTAGTCGATCATTGGTGCAATCGATGGTTCTGTGCCTTTCCCTCTCAAGTAGTCCGCTTGAGGGTACCAGTCTAGACCATTCTAAAAAGCCCCATTCTAAAATCAACTGTACATGCATCATGTCTAAACCTAGTATGAGTTAGAATGTTGTCCATGCAATAACTCACTAAGACAAACCTTGTCCAAAGTCCGCCAGAATTTCCATAATCCCAATGGACACAATCACGATCTGTGCATTATTTGGAGAAAACATGCCAATATGTTGATCATTTACGTGAAAATAGCTAAATCTGGAGAGGGCAATGGCTAACTTTATCTATTTTGCAGAAACGAGTCACGAGGCCCCTAGGTTCGGCATGGTTCGAAATATCCCACCTTTGCTACTGGATTGGTAGGAATATCTCGCACCAAGAGACAAAAACCATGTGAAAAGAGTTCTTAGGAATTTACCTTCTTTACTAGACATTTAATCGAGCAATGTACTGATCGAGGCTGCTACTATGTTTTGGGATGAAAAGAGGGTTGTTTTCCATTTCGGTATGACTCCCCTTCTAGAGGAAATATGGGGCTTTGCTAGACTTCCCTGGGATAGACCCGGTCTATTGGTACTAGAAAATCGTACTTCTCGGGGGTTTCTGAAAATGGTGGGTTCTAGAAAGAATGATGAGTTAGTCTGCCTGAAGAAGTCTTATATACCCTTCGGCTTCCTTTATGAACGTTATGGACACATCAAATCTTACCGGCTTTACCATGATGAGTTTACCATTACTTTGTTGGTTTAGACCCACCATCGGGTTTTTATGTTCATTATCTGTTTTCTTGGGTTGTTGATATTCCCAATGCAAGTAGAAATGATTCATACCCGTTTAGCTATGGTGACTAAGACCCTAATGGAAGGAATTAAGAGACTGACCTACACTATTGTGCCAATGATCGTGCAGAGATATACCAAGCTTTGGACCACTGCAAGAAAGGGTATAGGCATTTTGAGGGTTGTAATTTTCTACTACAAATATGGTTGTTGGAACATCTTCAATAATGACAATACCGGAAAGAATTTCCGCAACGACCGTGGAATGACCACATAGCTTTTCACCACCCAAAAAGGATGACTTTTATCCTAGACAAATTTGCATAACCAGGAACGTTATGGGATGGGTACACTTCTTTAGCAATTTGATCGACGACAAAGTTCATTGGATGTTTCAATGGTTCCCTATTAGAGAGTTCATCATCATGTCAAAAGATGTTCCTTATCTAGTGCTAATCAGATTAAGGGGTATTTATTCTTATGCTCCTATCAGAGTCATGAGGCAAGCTAGGAGGAAACAAGTCATACCCCAAGTCTCCAAGATGGTTCATGATAAAGCAGATTTCCAAGGTGATGTTATTCCATTCAAGTACGAGGCACAACACATGTGGCATCTAAAGATCATGGTGGAAAAGGATACCATCAAGCCATATTGATACCAAGCTGGCCATGTGCACTTTTATCCATCATGGTTGGTAGATGATATAGCGGGAGAGGTCAACATAGGGATTGATTTGGGAAATATGGTCATAGACGACACTGCCGACGCCCAAGTCAAATATAGGAGGTTACGCAAGAGGATTTTTGAATCTGAGGCCATACATTTGGAACAACACAAAGCAGACATGGAAGAAATCAATGAATAGAGAGGAATCACTACTAAATCAACAGAGAAGTTGGAGTATTTAGAGCAAGGGTTGATGGAGCTTGAAGGGAGATGAGAAACAGTGTTGTAGGTTGTCAAAACATGGATGGCAATGAACGAGGGATCCTAGCAAGGGCGTATCTGCTGCTGGACATGCGCGACCTGGGGAACTTGATTGATGGAACAAAGAAGGCAAGCATGAATAAGGTCTCTATGGGACCAAATAGATTAGGAATTATGTTTTACTTCCTTTCTAGACTCGTTTTAGGCTTTGGTTGTAATAAGGCACATGCCATTAGTGACTCTTTATCATTATTGTCGTTTTAGTAGATATTCGGTTTATTTATCATATTAATGAAATGACGCAGTTATTGGCAACAATTTTCTCCAAATCTATATGTCGTTTAGGCCTACCTTGGGCACAATGAGGTCTCTAATTTAGGACGTGAATTTATAATTCCATAATATGTGTTTAAATACCACAGACAACCTTTTAATATTCCTCGCTGACTTATTTACCTTTTTGTTTTCTTCTTTTTTTTGATTTGTTTATTCCCATCCCCTAAGGTTGGTTCGTGCATACTGACATCATCAACATATCATACCAGATCAAGAGATCCTCCACCTAATCCTCCTCCAAGTGATCCTAAAAGCAAAGAAAAGGCCAGAATGGATGATACAAGAAAATCAAGAAAGACAATGCTACGCATGAAGAGAATATCGAAACTTTAGATGGACAAAGCACTCTAGCACAAAATGATTCGGTTTTATGACTGGAACAAAAGATACTGGAGTTACAAGGGAAACTTGAGCAAGTCCGGAACTTGGCAAACCTCTCCCTTAACTTGAACGTCACCGACATCAACCCACAAAACACAAAAAACCTAGCACTTTCGCAAAATACACCAAACCAGCATCCACAAAATCCCCCCGCACCTCACCAATATGCCACACTACCTCAAAATCCCCATCCTCCATCGGTACCGACTCCTCTACAACATCATCACCAGCCAACCTAGTATCGACAAACCACTACCTATTATACTCCTCAGAACATATCACAACCTATCTCTGATCCTCAAAATTCAACCAACGACCACCACTATACCCAAATTCCTAGAGTCCATCAAAGCAAGCCCATATATGTGGAAACCTTACCCCACACTCCTCAACAAACCTTATACATACCGAAGTCTACCGAGAAGGACCTGCTCATCAAAAATATGGCGAAGGAGATTAAGAAGCTCACAAGTTGAGTCCAAGGCGTGGAAGGTGGTAAAGGCATCAAAGGTTTGAACTATGAAGATTTATGTATTCAGCCAGACCTAAAACTGTCGCAGGTTTATGAACCTCCCAAGTTCGAAATGTTTGACGGAATAGGTGACCCAAAGGTGAATCTAAGGAGATACTGCAACAAACTTGTAGGAGTTGGTAAGGACGAAAGAATCCGCATGAAGTTATTTATGAGGAGCCTCACTGGAGACGCCCTGTCTTGGTATATCAGCCAAAATCCAAAGAAGTGGGTTAACTAGGTAAGCATAGCGTCAGATTTCATAGATTGTTTCAGATTCAACACAGAGAATGCACCAAATATCTTCTATATACAGAATCTCAAAAAAAACCAATGGAAACTTTCTTCGAGTATGCTACATGGTGGAGATCGAAAGTTGTGAAAGTAAGGCCAGCATTAGAGGAAGAGCAAATGAACAAATTCTTTGTTCACGCCCAGGATCCGCAATACTGTGAGAGGTTAATGGTTATTGAAAATCATAAATTTTCTGACATCATCAAATTAGGAGAAACAATAGAAGAGGGAATTAAAAGCGGAATGGTGACAAACTTTAAGGTACTCCAAGCTACAAACAAGGCTTTGCAGTCAGGAGGCATATACAAGAAGAAGGAAGTAGGGGCCGTGATGGTAGCCCAAGGCCCAAAATCTACTCTTACATACCAAACACCACCACCCATATATCAACCTTCACCTCCCAAATACCAACAACCCACCGTCACCTACCATACTTATAATATAAAACATGTATATTACCACTCACCACAACCTGCCCGCCAAAACTACTAGAAATCCAAACCAAATCTTTACTGTAGACAAACCAGACAATACACTCATATTGCTGAACCCATCGATCAACTTTATGAAAGACTGAAGGCTGCCAGTTATGTCACATCCATTCCTGTTGTTGCTATGGAAAACTCTTCCTAGTGGGTTAATTCGAACAAGACATATGTCTATCACTCGGTCATGAAGGGACACACTATTGATGAATGTCACACTTTGAAGGATAAGATCCAGACGTTGATTGGCACCAAAGTTATACAAGAAAAAGAGGTTGCACCAAATATCCGCAACAACCCTCTCCCGGATCACAAGGGAGAGGGGGTAAATGTGATCGAAATTGATGAACAATGGGACCCGAAAGGATAAATTGGACTCATTCGTAAAGGGGATGAAACCATAGTACCTCCAGTCACTCTCACACCCATTAAAATGCAAATTCAGTCACCAATTGAGGTTGAAATAGTCACGCCAACTCCGTTTGAGGTTAAAGCAACAACGCCCTCAGCCGCACCAACTCCGTTGAGGTGGAAGTGACCACACCCTTCACTATGATGGTAGCACCCACACCATCTTTAATTCCAATGCTATACCATTGGACTATGTTGCGGAGGCAAGAAGAAAGGAAAAAGGGAAAATGGAAGAAATAAGTGCCATACAAGGCATGACTAGGACCGGTGGGGTTTACACACTCGAGCATATGAGAGGAACAAGTAAAGAAGTCACTCCCAAGCAGTCAATCATTGAAAAAGGCCCAGACGATCTTTGGAGAAAGGTCAAGCAAGAGAGTATTCTGTGGTTGATCACCTAAACAAAACCCCTGCTCAGATATTCATTCTATCGCTACTACAGAATTCTAAAACACATAGGAATGCACTAATGAAAGTGTTCGTACCCAACAACATCACCAGTGGAGAGATGGCCAACATGGTAGGGCAAGTATTGGAGAGCCACAAGATTACTTTTCACGAAGACGAACTACTACCTGAAGGACTGAGTCACAACATGGCATTACGTATCACCGTACAATTTGAGGACAAATTCATTGCCAGGGTCTTGATAGATGGGGGTTCAAGCCTTAACATTTGTCCATTGACTACTTTGAAGAGGTTGGGTAAAGGTTTACATGAGATACAAGCGGGAACTATGGATGTGAAAGCATTTGATGGGTCTCGAAGGGCCATGATCGGGGAAATAAACATGTGCCTGTAGATGGGTCCAACTTGGTTTGATGTTCAGTTTCAAGTATTGGACATATCTGCTACGCACAATATGTTGTTAGGATGACCTTGGATACATGTTGCTGGAGCCATAACTTCTACATTACACCAGGCCGTAAAGTTCAAATGGAATTATCAGTAAGTGATCATTCATAGGGACGGAAGTAATCCTATTTACACCAATCAAACTATTCCTGTTGTCGAGAATAGAAGGAAGTTAGGTGGAGAAACGTACCATTGCATCGAGCTCATCAATGTAATCGAAAAAGACAAGTGGTGGAGTAATAGAATACTCTTGTGGATAGGGTATGAACCCGATAAAGGTCTCGACAAGAATCTCCAAGGGATCACCAAACCGATACAATTAAAGCTCCACGGTACAACTTTTAGGCTTGGGTATGAATACTCCTGGCAGGAGTACGATGATTGGTCACCACTATGGCATGGTCCCTATTACCCTCTCGAACAGCCAATACCATATTTACACCAGACGATTCAACAAGCTGACGTGATATGGGAATCTGAAGAAGATGAGGCTTTATCTGGTCTAAGGAATTTGTTTCTGGACAATGAAGACAAGGACTGCAATGCAATAGTTGAGGAGGAGGAGGAGGAGGAGGAAGAAGAAGACCTCACCATTTCAGGTTGTACAGGAAGGAGCCATTCTCAAGAATTGGACTGCTACACCATCTCGGGCCTGCCGAGTTCCTGGGTAGCCTGGCACTTAGCATGATCTATTTTTAAGCAATTTTAAGCATTTAAGACATTTTCTTTGTTTTAAGACACATTTTGTTTTGAAATAATTTCTCGAGTCATCGAGCCGTACTTGTTTTAATGTTTTCAAGATTTAACTAATGCATTATTACACTTTCTCTCTACAACATTATTATTACTTTTCCTGTTAAACCGACGACTGTGACATGTAATGAGACAATGCAACATAAGGATAGTGATTCAGAAGAAATAGAAGAAGGGGATATAATCTCTGAGGAAATTGTTAGAGAGGTGGAAAATTTTGAGAATAAGCCTAAGTCAAATTTGGACGAAACCGAGATAGTCAACTTGGGAGATTCTGAAACAGTCAAAGAAACTCGCATAAGCATTCACCTGTCACCATCAGAGAAAGAAGAATACACCCGTTTCTTGAAGGCGTATGAAGACATTTTTGCATGGTCTTATGATGATATGACTGGTTTAAGCACGTCTATAGTGGCTCATAAACTACCAACCAATCCGATGTGTTCGCTTGTAAAACAGAAACTCAGAAAATTCAAGCCTGATATGAGTCTTAAAATCAAAGAGGAAGTCACCAAGCAGATCAAAGCTATGGTTCTCAGAGTGGTTGAATACCCTACTTGGTTGTCCAACATCATACCAGTTCCGAAAAAGGATGGGAAGTTCAGAGTGTGTGTCAACTATCGAGATTTAAACAAAGCAAGTCCTATAGATGATTTCTCGTTGCCCAATATACACATACTGATTGACAACTGTGCCAAGAATGAACTCCAATCCTTTTTGGATTGCTTCGCAGGATACCATCGAATCTGGATGGATGAGGAAGATGCTGAGAAAATAGCCTTTATCACTCCGTGGGGGATGTACTGTTATAAAATGATGTCGTTTGGCCTAAAGAATGCTGGAGCCACTTATATGAGAGCCATGACGACTATTTTCCATGACATGATTCACAAATAAATAGAGGTTTATGTGGATGACATCATCATCAAATCCAGAAGAAGCGCAAATTTTAGGAAATTCTTTAATCGGCTTTGAAGGTACAATTTAAAACTGAATCCTGCAAAGTGTGGCTTCGAAGCCCGTGCTAGAAAATTGCTAGGTTTCATCGCTAGTCATCGAGGGATTGAGTTGGACCCTTCAAAGGTCAAAGCTATCCAAGATTTGCCACCTCTGAAGATCAAGAAAGATGTGTTGAGCTTCTTGGGGCGTCTCAATTATATCAGCCGATTCATAGCACCATCAACCGTAATTTGTGAGCCAATTTTCAAAATGCTGAAGAAAGATGTTGCAACGAGATGGACCGAAGAATGTTAAAAAGTCTTTGACAGAATCAAGGAGTACCTATCCACACCACCAATCTTGGTCCCGTCGGAACTTGGTAGACCTTTGCTGCTATATTTGTCTGTACTAGATAGAGTTTTCGGTTGTGTTTTGGGACAAAATAACGAGATGGGAAGAAAGGAAAAGGCCATATACTATCTGAGTAAGAAGTTCACACCCTACAAAATGTGATATTCTCTGCTGGAACGCACTTGTTGTTCTCTGACATGGATAGCTCAAAAATTAAGGCACTACTTGTGTGCCTATACTACATATCTTATACCAAGGATGGATCCTATGAAATACATCTTTCAGAAACCAATGCCTATAAGGAAACTAGCAAAATGTCAGATATTGTTGAGTGAATTTGATATCATCTATGTGACTTAGAAGGCAGTCAAGTGACAAGCTTTAGAGGATCATCTCGTAGAAATACTGCTAGGAAGGGAATACGAACCACTGAAAATGTATTTTCCCGATGAAGAAGTGTCACTTATAGGAGAAGATATTACCGAAGACTACGATAGTTGGATAATGTTCTTCAACGAAGCTACAAATTTCAAAAGAGCATGTATTGGGGCCGTTTTGGTGTCAGAAACTGGTCAACATTATCCATTAAGGTTTTCGTGCACCAACAATATGGCAGAGTATGAGTCTCGCATCATGTGGCTCAATTTGGCCATCGATATAAATATCTAGGAGTTGCTGGTAATTGGTGATTCAGATCTTTTGGTACATCAGGTTCTAGGAGAATGTGCTACAAAGAATACTAAAATATTACCATATCTATATCATGTACAAAAGTTGATGAAGAGGTTCACGAAGATAGATTTCAGACATGTTCCGAGAATCCAGAACGAGTTCGCAAATGCACTGGCTACTTTGTCTTCTATGATACAACATCTGGATAAAAATTTCATCGACCCTATTCAAGTAAGAATCCATAACCAACCGGCTTATTGTGCTCATTTTGAAGAAGAAACAGACAGAAATCCATGGTTTCACGATATTAAGGAATATTTGGCAAAAGGAGAATACCCAGAACATATAAATCATACTCAGAAACGCACGCTCCAGAGATTGTCCCAATCATTTCTTCCAAAGTGGAGGAATTTTGGATAGAAGGACTCCAGACCTAGGGTTATTACGGTGTGTTGACGCCAAAGAAGATTCCAAAATGCTTGAGGAGATACACGCCAGAACCTGCGGGCCACACATGAATGGTTTCGTTCAAGCCAAGAAAATACAAAGAGCAGGATACTTTTTGATGACTATGGAAACAGACTACATCAGGTATGGCCAAAAGTATCACCAGTGTCAGGTACATGTAGATATGATAAGGGTACCACCAAATGAACTCAATGCGACAAGTGCACCTTGGCCTTTCACAGCTTGGGGAATGGATGTCATCGGTCCGATCGAGCCCGTCGCTTTAAACGGGCACATGTTCATTTTAGTGGCCATAGACTACTTCACAAAATGGGTTGAGGTTGTATCTTACAAGGCTGTAACCAAGAAAGTCATCGCAGATTTTGTCAGGGATCGTATTGTTTGCAGATTATGGGTACCAGAATCCATCATTACCGACAATACTGCCAACCTTAAAAGCGATTTAATGAAAGCTATGTGTGAAATCTTTAAGATCAAGCATAAGAATTACAAAGCATACAGACCTCAATGAATGGATCCGTGGAAGCCTCCAACAAAAACATTAAGAAAATTCTAACGAAAATGGTATACAACCACAAGAAATGGCACGAGAAATTACCATTTGCGTTATTGGGATATCGTACCACAATTCGTACATCAACCGAAGCAACTCCCTGCACGCTGGTTTACGGTACTAAAGTTGTCATTCTTTGAGAATTATACAGGAAGCAGAACTCAGTGATGAAGAATGGATAAGGAGTCACTATGAACAATTGACTCTTATCGACGAAAAATGAATCAATGCAGTATGGCATGGTAAACTTGATCAAAACAGAATGTCCAGAGCTTTCAACAAAAGTAACAAACCCAGACGGTTCACACTGGGGCAGCTGGTGTTGAAACGAATCTTCCCACATCAAGATGAAGCCAAAGGAAAATTTTAACCCAATTGGCAAGGGCCCTACATGGTTCACAGGGTACTAACAGGAGAAGCACTCATACTTGCAGAAATGGACGGGGAAGCTTGGCCAAAGCCTACCAATTCGGACGTAGTCAAGAGATACTATATTTAAATTATTTACATTTCTTCATCTGATGTAACTGAACTATGCTTGACCTAATTCCCCTTTAAGAGGGGATACGTAGGTAGCCTTGTGGGTTCAGTCATATCTCAATAAAATTTTCATTTTTCCCACAACCAGAAACTGGGGCAGAATTTTAAGGAGGACCCTCAAAATTCCAAAGCAAGTCCAGCCGACATCATCATATGCAAGACAGTCAGAGAATCGAGTAAGTAACTGGGGCAGAATTTTGAGGAGGACCCTCAAAATTTCGGAGCAAATTCAGCAAACTTCGTCATATGCGGAATGGTCAAAGAATCGCTTATTAAATTGGGCAAAATTTTGAGGAGGACCCTCAAAATTCTAGTGTAGAGAAGTCGCAATGTCTCTAAAGTATCGTAGTCATTGGTCCATATAATTTACTTGATATTACATACCACTATGTTGTCAAATAATTCAATTTATCAAGTGCATGCATATTCTTTCAAAAACATTGTCTCTATGGTTGTCAGATGTTACCTAGGGTAACTCAAACAGAACCTCCGGAGCGAGGCAAAGCAAAGCAAGCAGACGGAGACACGAACCAACCTTCCCCCACAGAACTCACAAATCTTTCTTTGAATGCAAGTACAATAAGACAACGATACTTGCAGATACATCAAAACACGGCCCTCAAGACAACAAATTATCTAGCATGAACATCTTCAGCAAAGAAATGCTTTACTTTTCCATTTGTCTCCTCTTTTGCATGCAGCTAAGCCCAGCCTCCCTATTTGCATAAGGCTAAGCACTGCCTTCCATTGCATGGGACTAAGCCATGTCACTTCTTCCTGCATGAGGCTAAACCCTACTTCCTCAATTGCATAAGGCTAAGCACTGCCTTCTACTCATGAGACTAAGCCATGTCTCCTTTTCCTGCATGAGGCTAAGCCCTGCCTCCTCAATTGCATAAGGCTAAGCACTGTCTTCCCCTGCATGAGACTAAGCATTGTCTCCTCTTCTTGCATGAGGCTAAGCCCTGCCTCACTAATTGCATATGGCTAAGCATTGCCTTCCATTTCATGAGACTAAGCATTGTCTGCATTTTGCATGAGGCTAAGCATTGCCTCCCTATTTTCATAAGGCTAAGCGCTGCCTTCCACTGTTTGGGACTAAGCCATGCCTCCCTAACTGCATAAGGTTAAGCCCTGCCTCCCTAAATGAATGAGGCTAAGCTCTGCCTTTCCTTAACTAGCACCAAATGCTACACTACTTGAAATTATAACATTATTTTGCCTTTTCTAGGGCCAAGCTCTGTTCCAATCTTATGCAAGACTAAGCTCTGTCATGTTTCTCTTATATGATCCATTATCATGTCTTTGCATTTCATGGTTTGAAATATCACCACCTATATGAAGGCGCCATAGTCCGAAGGCGTCATCCTCATAGCCTGAAAACACCATGTCATGGCCTAAGGATCTCTCAGCGGTACATATCATTATTCAAAGGCGTCATGGTTCAGAGGCACCATTCTCATAGACCAAGAACATCATTTCATAGCCTGCAAATCTCTTATCTCACGATTCATGGCCCTGGGCGTCATGGTCTAAGGACATCATCCTCACCGTCCGAAGACAATCTTCATGGTCCAAATGGAATTTTCATCATATTTAAATTCCCGCAATAGCATATATGTCTTTGCGTGCATCGTGTTTTAAGTTTTTGCAGGTAATCCAGGAAATAACCATTCTTCAAATGGGAGCAACCTCGCTCCGGTTTCCACTCATATCATTCACACCCTACTATTATTTCAAACGTAACCAACTCCCATCAATTACTTGCTTTTACTCTATGACCGTTCATATATTTTTCCTGTGATACATGCATAACGTCTCAAATTCACATTCGCGTCTTCGCATAAATTCATCTGATACTATCCTACTCAAATGAACCCTTTCCAAAACATACAACCATTGTTATAACAACGCCATCGGTTTCGTTCACCATTAGATCCAAAACTACACATGGCCCGATTTCTGTAAAACCAGGTATATGTAGGCATTTCAGAAACCAGGGTTCGGCCTATATTTTTCAAAACCACACCATTCGATCAAAATCGGTCATTATTTCTTTACTCGACAACTCTTTCATCCTTTCCAGATAAAGATGGGCAGTTGTTGATACCCAATTTTTCCCTCCTATTTAAAATATATATATACATATACTTTTAAAATAGTACATATACATCATAATTTGATTTATAAGCATACAAAAATATTTTTTACAATATTTTATAATTTTCAAAGACTTTAAACCTATTTATCCCTGCATTTTATTTCAATAATTATCCTTCATATTATTTTTATGATGATTTAATCATCTAAATTTATCATTTTATACCAACATAATGTTTAAACATTTTTAGTGCATTTTTATAATTACATTTACATTTTAGGCTAAATTGTACATTTTTACAATAATAGCCCATCTGCATGTATAATTATATTATTTATGTAGAAAATGACTTTTTTTTATTTTTAAAATTTTAAGTAATTATTTTAAATCATTTTAGTGCACAAATGATATTATTTATTAATTGTTTTTATAAATTATTTATTTGATTAAAATTAGGTATTTAAAATTTAGCCTAAATTCCTATCCAAATTCGTACCTAAAACTACCCTTACACCTGCCCAATACCCTTGTCCAAAACCCATTAGCCCAGTCCCCATACCCATTTTTATACCTGACCCAGGACCGTGATCTCTAAGATCAATGGTCCACGTTATATCTACCCCTTTAAACCTAACCAAACACCTAACCCTAATCACTTTACACCTCCCGCTGCCCTAGAACTCTCTTGTCTCTTATCTGTGAAGAACCCCTAGCCCGTCGCCTTACTAAAATCCTCTCCTAATCCTGTTTCTAATGGGATTTGCTTCCCGTTCACTTACCATTTTGATATGTTTCCATTATTGGGTGATTCTCTACGGTATTACCTAGTGCTTACCTAAACATGACAACTACTCTTACTCAGATCTATTTGACTTTTGTGAGCACCTACTCCAAAAGAAATAAAAAAAATAAAACAAAATTTGCATGGTGTACAATTTTAGGATTGACGTGGCATTTTTGGATAATTATTTGTGTTTTTGTCTGTGAATGTTTATCCTGTTATAATTAATTGAAATAATAAAAAATAAGTGGCATGTGCACTTAGGATTTTTTTCTTCTTCTTACAATTAGGAGTTAATTAAACCATAATTTGGTTTTAAAAGAAGAAAATCACAAAAATATGCATTTAAAGTATGCCATCGTGTGATTTTATTTTAATTAAATGCTTTAACTTGTGTGATAATTATTGTTAAGAGTTAATTAATTTTTTGTAGTTTAATTTTGGTTTTACATTTTATTTTTTAGAATTTTTGTTAAATTGTTATTAAAAGAAGAAATGAAAAGAGTTGAAAATATAAGGCAAATCGGATCTGGGCTAAAATTTTAGACCAAAAATCAGGCCCAAACATTCAAAAGGCCCGGTCCATTTCAGCCAGTCCCTCAGAAGACTCGAACGGCGTCGTTTCTGAGTCTCAAATCTGGGCCGTTGATTTGTCTCAATCAAACGGTCCAGTTCAGCCCCTGCATAATTGAAACGACGCCGTTTTAGGTGATCAGATCTGAGTCGTTCATCTATCTTGATCCAACGGCCTCAAGAACTCACCAAGACCCGATCCACTTCACCCCCGGGCCAACCCATTCCCCAACTTAAACCGAACGACATCGTTCAGTTAAGTGAGTTGATCCAGGCCATTGATCATGCTTGATCTAACGGCCAAGATCAATTCCCCCCTCCACTATATAAGCCTAATTCCTACCCCATCCCCCCTAACCAAACACCCCCCCCTCATCCATGTTCATCGTCTCTTTCAGAGACGGACCCTAAAGCTTTGACCAAACCCTAGCCGCCCTGAAACCCCTCCATTTGAAAGCCGGCGGCAACAACGCCGGTGACCACCAAAATAACACCCCTACACCTTCTGACCACCCCCGTTCCAAATATGTTACTCGTGTGGTTCGAATCTTCCCCCATCTTCTCGAATCTTCATTTGAAGATTTGAGCCAAACGGAAACCTACACCAACCAACCCTAAACTCACACCAAGGCACCCCTAACCACCCTCGTTACGGATCTGTTGGTTGCTCACCTCGAATCAACTTCCAATTTCTCGAATCTTCAATCGAAGATTCGAGTAGGACTTAGATCTACCCCAACCAGTCCTTAACTCATACCAGATATATCCCTGACCTCCCTCGTCACTAAACCACTATGGGTTTGGTTCAAATCTGACCAGAACTGTTCGAACCCTAAATCAAACCCCCAAGAACCCTAGCAAGCCAGAGGATGAAATCTGTTCCAACTAAAGGACGAATTGGGGTCTAACCGACTTTAGTCGAAGTGTTCTTAGTTGAGAACACTCGATTAAGGTCAGTTCGACCTCAAAAAGTTTGAGTTTGAGTTCGATTCGGGGTTGTCCAGGTCCCGAATTTCTTGAGGTATTTTCCATTTCCTATTTGTCACAGTTTGTGTTTGCTTATTCTGTTTATCTGTTTAGTTTAGTTTTATTGATTTTTCCATTCTTTATCAATTCATCTTCTCATCCCCAGTGACCTTTTATTTGGTCGATTTTTCTTTTGTTGATTAAATTGTACCTGTTATAAACTACACATTCGATTTGATTAATGTCGTCGAATAATTAGTTTCATAAGTCCCCTGTTTTGTACAAAGCCATGAATCGCCCTGTTTGTATGTTTGATTTTGTTTGTTGTTACCAATTGTGTATGTATAATCGATTAATAAGTTGCGTCGATTAATTAGTTTTCTGTTAGTCCATGTTTCTGTCAATACTACTGAAATTACCCGTGAATTGCCTGATTCTCTGTGTCTGATTGTTTAATGTCAATTGTAATATGTAATCGATTAACTAAGCTTTGTTGATTAGGTCGTTCGTATAGTTTGAATCATTTGGCATTCTGTTGTTTATAGTTTTCAATTATTAGTTGTCCGATTAATTAAGATTCTGTTTGATTATAAGTATTGTTCTGAATCATTGAAACTCTTGTATTTGATGTATTTTTCTGCCTTAAAATTACTAATTGGAATTGTTTTATAGCTGTAGTAATTTAGGTGATCATATGGGAATTAGTTTAGTCAAATGATTAACTTTCCTCCTTAGGTGAGTTGGTACAGCTGATGGGCAGTAATATTACGGGGTTTCAGGGGTAATTTGGGAATGAAACAGTAGGAATAATATGTTAATGTTAGTGTTTTGTTAGTGGGATGTTAGTGTATTTAAATTTATGTGGTAATGGGGAACAAAAGGGAAGGGGGGGCTGAAAATAAGGAAAAGCTTCCTTAGTGGATTTTAAGTGGAAAAATCAGATTTTAGTGGAAAAAAAGGGGCAAGGCAGTAAGAAAAAAGGGTCGGGCAGTAGTTTTAAAAGGAAGGCAGACTTGTATAAGAAGAGGGGGGAAGAAGACTGAAAAAGGGGGATCTTCTGAAAAATACTAAAGAGAAAAAAAGTTGGAGAGTTGGTTTTCTTTCACTTCTGAAAATCAGAATCAGTTTGGTCAAGTGTTTAATAAAAAGTTCAAAGTGTTTCTTTCTTGGAGAGTTTAAAAAATAGAAATCAAAGTTTGTTGTTCTATTGTACTTCTGGTTCTACTGTTCTGTTTGTGATTGCTGGTTTGTTTCTAGGATTTCATTGAGGTTTCAAGTGGTTTTCTGAGTTTATTATTCCTGGTCTGCACTGGTTATTTGTTGCTGTTTTTGGTATATCTGTGTTGATGCCTTGTATTTCTGAAATTGCAACTGGATTTCTGAGTTTATTGCTGGGTTTTAAATCTCCTGGTTGCTGGTTGTTGTTGTTGCTGTTACTGCACTGTTACTGCCCTGCTGATTTCTCATCTTCCTTTTCTTTTATTTCAATACCAGGTACACTTTCGAATCAATACTGATGTGGCTGTGAGATGTAAAAGTAAAATGAAATGCTAGGGTGTTTGATGAATTAGTGTTGTATCTATAGTTTAATAAGAAATGTGTATTTATATAGTTTAGTTTTATAACTCAATTGGAATGCATGACGTAGTCTTGTATTTAACTGGAACTGTTTAGTTTTCAAACTATAGTTTGTAGTTGTCAATTACAGATTCCATGTAGTTAAATATGTAATTTGTAGAATGAACAAATGAGTTAAGGGACTAGTTGCCATATTTCATCTCTAGCTTTCTTTTGTATTTGAGGCAGATTTTAAATAGGCAGTGTTTGATTCTGTTAGGCAGCATATAGGCCAATATTCGAATCCATGTTGATAACATTTCTTAGCCGTTAATTCCATAGTTTAAATCAATTTTAGGAATGTTAGTTTAAATCAATTTGGAGAATGGTCAGTTTGTTTTGAATATCTTGACAATTTTGTATGCATTTTGTAATTTCTGCTTTAGTAGTTCACTTATAGAACAAAGGCAAGAAACATTTCTCCATTTTTACGAGTTCGAGTGTAAATTACCGTTATCATCTACTGTAATCCAATAACTACTTGTCAAGCATGTAATTAATTAAGACTTTTCTCGTTTCTTTTAGAGACAAACTTAATAGAAATGTAGTCACTTTAGGATTGCCCTTTAAAAATAAATGAGACGAGCCTCGCCAAATAAAACGCAAGCTGCGGGGCCCTCAATAAAGGGTTAATAATTAATTAGACTTCGGATGGGTCGTTTTAGCAAGATTTCACGGCCTTCTAAAAAATAATAATGTGCTAGTCGCTTTAGGCGCACCTTTAATAATTTACTTTCTTAAACACGGGTGTACATTGATGTGACCCAAATCCAAATCTCAATGGAGTCGAAGTGTGTCGACGACCACGGGTACATTGATTGTGAAGTGATTCAAAATACATTTTCACAACGTTGCAATTGTCTGTAAAATAATAATAATAATGGTTCGAAATACATTTTCACAACGTTGCAATTCTCTGTAAAATAATAATAATAATAATAATAATAATAATAATAAAAGCGGTAAAGAGTTAAAATTTGCACATAAGTTCATATTTGTATAAAATCAGATAATTAAGCCAAATATAACAGTTGAGCGACTGTGCTAGAACCACATAAATTGGGAATGCCTAACACCTTCTCCCGGGTTAACAGAATTCCTTATCCGTATTTTTGGTTCGCAGACTGTTAAACAGAGTCATTCTTTTCCTCGATTCGGGATTAAACCGGTGACTTGGGACACCATAAATCTCCCAAGTGGCGACTCTGAATTAAATAACAAATCTCGTTTCGGTTGTCCTTTAATTGGAAAAACTCCCTTCCGTGCCCCTTTGCGGCGGCGCGGGTAAAAAGGAGGTGTGATAGCTCTGGCGACTCTGCTGGTGACCGAACTCAGAATCTCTGGTTCAGGGTTCAGAATTCGAGCTTAGATAAATTGTTATATTTGGCTTTATTTATTATTTGATCTTATTACATGTTTTGGCCTAAATGTGCAAAATAATGCTTTTTTACCGCTTTGATATTATTTGAACTGTACATATAAACTGTGCCGAAACCTTCTCTTCTCACCTCCGGGGATGTGCTTACTGGTTGAGACTCCCTATTCTGTTAGTGTCATACCCTGAAATAAAAGAGGCTCAGAAAGTTTCTAAGCCGGCTGGCCTTTTGGTTCCCGGAAAGGAGCTCCTTCCTCAACTCGAGTTGTCCGCTCGGGTACACTGTCTAGAACATATACCCAGGTTGAACCTAGAATAACTTGACTTCATGCCGGATCCCTAGTAGGAACGTTTATTTGCATCATGTTGCATTTGACTTAGGGGACTCAACACAGGGGTTGGGTCCGTCTAGGACAAGCAACCTGAAATGAAAAAAGACCATCCTGCTGCATCTTGTTTGTTTTGCACGTTTATTTGCTTCAGATCTGCATGTTGACCGGCGTCTGAAATCGGGAATTTATGAAAAAATTAGAAAAAATATATAGCAGTGTAGGGAGATAACCACTTATTTTTAGAAAAATAAAACCAATGTCCAAGTAGTGTCAAAACCCTGCCGAAATTTTGAAAAATGAAAAAAAAATTTAGTTTGATTTATTTGAAAAGAAAGGAGTCTTGTTTACAAGTTTAGTTTACGTTGGGCGAACTACGCCGGTTTGATTCTCACAGGGCGTGAGATACGTAGGCAACCCTCGTCGGGTCCAACCTCCCATTTTGCAAAAATAGCCCAAAAAATGTCAGAGATTTTAATTTTTCGTCATAGAGTTGGGTGATGCTGTTTTTGTCAGAAATAGCTGAATGCTCCCAAAAAGGACGCCGGAAGGCTGACCTTGCATAAACGGCCACCTTTAGTCATTTTTTAGATTTTTGACCGATTGCCCCACACAGCCTTAAAATCTTCGTCCCCGAGGCGCTGAAAGGCAGTGTTTGCAATATCAGATTTTTATTTTTAATTTGAAAAACAAGCAAAGAGTCATAAATGAGTCGGGTGATGCCATTTTTATCAAAAATAGCCGAATGTTCCCAAAAGGGACGCCAGAAGGCTGACTTTGCATAAACGACCACTTCTGTCATTTTTTGGATTATTGATCGGTTGACTCACACAACCTTAAAATCTTCGTCCCTGAAGTGCTGAAAGGTCGTGTTCGGAAAATTGGGTCTTTCTTTTATGAAAAATAATCAAATCGTTTTGAGTCAAATAAATTTTCTTTTGTTTAATCACATTAATAAATGTGCAGAATGAGCACGACTCAAAATGAACCTTTTTCAATCATGAATAAAATCTCCCTCCAATTGCGGCTATGGTGGAATGATTTAGGCAAAGAAGGGCGAGACAAAGTCAAGAAACATCTGAAAGGTCTCACGGGTTTGTTGGGTATCAGGCCTCGAGGGGATATTATAAGGGCACTGGTCACTTACTGGGACCCGACGCACAATGTCTTCCACTTCTCGGACTTTGAACTCACCCCGACTTTAGAGGAAATAGCAGGGTACATCGACAGTGCTGAGGTTCTGTTGAGGCGTAAATACCTGGTTGCTCCAAGAGCCGTAGCGGTGCACCGGTTTTTGGACTCGTTAAAGATAGTCAGAACGATCCATAACCCAGACTTGGCGAAAGGTTTTTGCACTCTAAGCTTCATATACCAAAGATACGGCCACATAGGAGGATTCGACAAGCTAGAAAACAAGTTGTGCTGCAAAAGTAACAGTCGAAAGTGGGATGAACATAGACGGGTTGCTTTCATGATAACCTTCTTAGGGCTTTTAGTGTTCCCAAGAAAAGATGGGAATATTGACATGAAGATAGTTGGGGTCGTTAGTACTTTGCTCACTCAAGATGACAGCACACTTGTGCCCATGATTGTATCTGATATCTTCCGAGCTCGCACGACCTGCAAAGCCGGAGGGAACTTTTTCGAAGGGTGTAACTTGTTATTGCAAATGTGGATGACCGAACACCTATGTCACCGAGCCCAGTTCCTGAGCCATGAATCTTCTGAGAAAACCTACATAGAGGAGTTCTACACCAGAATTAATGAGGTCCGCTTACCTGAAGGAGTCTCGGCATGGACCTCATACTTCCGGACCCTCAACGCCAGTCAAATACAGTGGACACTGGGATGGTTACCGATCGATAAAGTCATATATATGCCAGCAGCTAGGCCCCATTTTCTCTTGATGGGGCTTAAGAGCATTCAACCTTATGCACCGTATCGGGTTTTGAGGCAACTTGGGAGGTGTCAGATAGTGCCGAAAGATGAGAACCTGAGAACCCAAGTGATTGAGATCAGTTCCGATGGCCAGTTTCCTGAAGCAAGGGTCCGCCAGATTTGGAGCCAATGTCAATACTTGGAGGCAAATACTTGTGTACTGAATCGGGTAAGAGGAGAAGTTTCACCCGGATATCAGGCTTGGTACAAAAGGGAAGTGTCGTCTGGAATACCGGCTAAAAGACCTCACCTTCAAGAATTTGCCAAGTCCTCACAAGAGCATTGGGACTGGTTGGCGAAGGAAAAAGAATACAGGGCCACAATAGGCAAGTTGAAGCAGCAGGTCATAGATCTTCAATTTGAAAGAGAAATTCAGACCGCGGCCGATGAATGGGACATAAAGAAATCAGCCCAAGAAAATAACTCCCTTAGAGCTCAAAACTGACAAGTCATAATGGATGCCGACAACCAACGGAGAAGCCGGTCCGATAAAAGGCTGATAGCAGGATTAAGGAATTAGGTCATTGAAAGCCGAAAAGACTTGGAAAGATCCGAGGCTGGCATAGCAAGAATGCGGGCCCGATGGGCAAAAGGTGCAGCAGCATGGAAAAAACACCTATGAAAAGTGAGAAGGGATTATGAAGGGAGCATTGCAATATTAAGAGAAACAAATTCCACTCTCAGAGATCGGGTCTTTAAACAAGCCCGAGATGCTAGAACGGACAGGGAGCACTGCTATGATTCAATAGCCCGAAT
Organism: Nicotiana tabacum; assembly: GCF_000715075.1. NCBI lineage: Eukaryota > Viridiplantae > Streptophyta > Magnoliopsida > Solanales > Solanaceae > Nicotiana > Nicotiana tabacum. The sequence continues at coordinate 19,994,281 of NC_134089.1, read as the reverse complement.
GGAAGAACAAATAGATAGGTTCCAAGATCAGCTTGTTGACAACACTCAAGTATTGGGATTAAAGAATCAACGAATAGAACAGCTGTGTATGGAAAGGGATAGAATCAGGGGTAGGATCGATGAGATTGGGCACTATATCACCACGAAGTGCCTAACATGTGAGGAAATGCCCCGTGATACCCTTTTTGCCTCAGTCATGGGTTATGTCCACCAGATCATGGAGGAATTAAAAAGCTTGCAAAGAAGCCTTGCACCAAAGCCTGCGGAAAGGCCGATTGATGCCTCGCGGGCACCAAAATTCAAGGCCTTAATGTATCCCTAGTTCAAGTCTGCACTTGTTGTTTTTAAGAGTGTGTTGTCTACCCATCTGTTCTCTTTTCATATCAAACAATGTTAATAGTGTCGAATCTGTATTTTGTTGGTCTTTTCTCAAATGGGTAGCTTGTAATAACATATTTTTGTAATAAAGTGAAAAAAATGTGTCTTTATTTTTACTTGTGGAAGAACTACGCCCGGTCTGATTCATGCGGGGACATGATAAGTAGGCAATCCACATAAGATTCGACCACCACTAAAAAAAGGCAAAGTGAATAAAAGAAAGGACATAAGCCGGAATGACACATGCAATCGAAGCAAAAACATGTTAGAAATGGTTAAACTGCCTAGGAACATTGCATTCCCCAAATTGCAAGATGTGTTAAATTCTAACACTAACAAGTTTGTTGTATATATCAGAGAAAGAGATTTCAAAACAGTTAGCTCGTTAGAACGTTCTGGCAGATTACCATTACCACACAAGATCCAAAGGGCCCATTCCGGAAAGTATGTTTGGTTCGGACAAAAGTGTTGAGGAGGAAAAGACAGAGATGCAAATAATGAAGGAAGTAGTAGACAGGTTGAGACAAGAGATAGTTGGGATACACTTAGCCTGGGCTAAGGGACAAACATCACCAATACTTCCCCCTACTCCTACCCTTTCACCAGCTCGAACTCTGGAACACCCTTCCACTGGTCCATCAACGAGCTTCCCCATTGCCCAATACTATCAAGGGGAAACTTCCTATAATCCCCAAGCTTCACCACCCAAACAAAACCCTCCTCCACCAGCTGTTCCTGTTTTCGTGGCACCTCCACCCGCCACATTGCAAAAATCAGCCAATGAACCAGTGTTTCAGGTTCACGACAACCAATACTATCCTCCTAAACTCACCTTCAAAGCACCCAAGCCATACACTTACACCCCTCACCTTCAGCTCCCAATAGAAACTCAGAGGCCAGCTAAGAATCCGGAGCAGAACGAAGTGCTCCGTAAAGTGAAAAGCCTGGAGCAATCCTTCAGGAATATGCATGGATTGGGCAGCCAAGTCAGTGTATCTTATAAAGATCTGTGTTCCTTCCCCGATGTTCAATTGCCAGCAAGTTTTAAGATGCCAAAGTTTGATCTATATGAGGGACATGGTGATCCCACGGCGCATCTACGAGGTTTCTGTAGTAAGATGAGAGGGGCTGGTGGAAAGGATGAGTTGCTGATAGCTTATTTCGGTCAAAGTTTAAGCGGGTCCGCAGTAGAATGGTACACGAGGCAGGATCCTAGTAGGTGGTATACTTGGGACGATCTAGCACAAGCATTTGCAGGTCATTTCCAGTATAACCTTGAGATCGTCCCCGGCCGTCTCACACTTTTAAACCTGGAGAAAAAGCCTGGAAAGAGCTTCAGGGAATTCGCATTCCGTTGGAGAGAACAAGCAGCAAGAGTCGATCCACCAATGAGGGAAGGTGAAATGGTGGACTACTTCTTACAAACGTTGGAGCCAACTTACTTTGGTCACCTGGTGACGTTAGTTGGTAAATCTTTCAATGAAGTAGTAAAAATGGGCGGCATGGTTGAAGAGGGACTTAGGTCCAACAAGATAATGAGTTATTCGGTGATCAAGGCCACAACTCAGGCTATCCAAAGTGGCACGGGAGGTGCGCTCGGGAAAAAGAAGAGAGAGGAGGTCGCAACAGTCAAATCAGGTACTTGGTCCAAATCCAGAGGTCCTTCCCCTCGCTACCAACCCAAACCCCATTACCCAAATTATCCACACACTCCATACAACCCTCCACAACCCTATTATCCACCACAAGATCCACATTTCTCCATCCATCACGCCCAAACTTACACCCAGCCTCCGGCTCGCCCGCAATGGCGTGCGTCGGCTCCCCATCATACATATCCACCTCCCCAACATACATATCCACCGCCACAAAATACATACCCACCTCCACAAAGCACATACTCACCACCAAGGGCCTACAGGAATCTTTCAGGGCCAAGCTTCCGCGGAAATCAGGCTTTCAGGAATGAGAGGGTGCAGAGGTCGAGAACATTCACTCCGCTGGGAGAAACCTATACTACTCTGTTCCACAAGTTAAGGCTGTTAGGCCTATTAAGTCCTATTGAACCCAAATTACCAAATCCCCTTCCCAAAAATCTGGACCACTCAGTAAGCTGTGAATATTGTTCGGGGGCTCCCGGGCATGATACTGAGAAGTGTTGGAAGTTGAAGACTGTCGTACAAGATCTTATTGACACAAATAGGATCGAGGTTCAGGCACCAGAGGCACCTAACATCAATGAAAACCCATTACCGGTGCACCATGAGGCCCACATGATCGAACTAGTGCACGAAGGAGGGAAACCTAAAACACCCTCACAAACGGTAATGATGATTCGTACCAGTCCAAACGAAAAGTCGACCAGTGGAAAGGCAGTGGTGAAATTGGGAAAGGTATATGACAAGCCATTTATGGTAGTGGGGAAAGGTTCGTCTGTTGCTGCGAAGAAGCCAAAGTCAGTCAAGGCAGTGCTGCAGGGAGTATCAAGCACACCAGTGTTGGTGGTGAAGGGGGTCCACGTAGAACCAGTTGTTATCAGGCCAGTCATGCAGTTGACGATAACAAGTGAGAAAGCTGTGCCGTGGAGCTACAGTCAAGTGACAGTGATGCATAAGGGGAAAGGGGTTGTGGAAGAAGTATGCGAGGCTCAGGGGTTAAGTCGTTCGGGAAGGTGTTTTGTTCCCGCAGAATTGAGAAGGGCCAATACTGTAACAATAAAGAAGCCAGTGACGGAGGAAGAAGCAGAGGAGTTTTTGAAGAAGATGAAGGCACAGGACTACTCAATTATAGAGCAGTTGAGGAAGACCCCAGCCTAGATTTCGTTGTTATCCTTGTTGATCCATTCAAGCGATCATTGTCAGGCCTTAATGAAGATTTTGAACGATGCCCATATTCCGGACAAGCTCTCAGTGAACCATTTGGAGAAAATAGTGCACAAGATCTTCGAGGTAAACCGAGTGACATTCTCTAACGATGAGTTACCGGTAGAGGGTACAGAACACAACAGAGCACTCTACCTGACTGTGAAATGCGGAGACTCGGTGGTCACTCGAGTACTAATTGATAATGGGTCAAGTGCCAATATCTGTCCTTTGGCCACTCTGAACAAACTAAAGGTTTCTGATGATAGGATCCATAAGAACAGCGTCTGCGTCCGAGGTTTTTATGGGGGCGGTACTCACACAGTAGGTGATATCGTACTGGAATTAACCATTGGTCCAGTCGAGTTCACCATGGAATTTCAAGTGATAGATGTGGCGGTGTCATATAATCTTATGTTGGGATGACCCTGGATCCATGCAGCTAAAGTAGTACCTTCTACACTGCATCAGATGGTCAAATTTGAATGGGATAGATAAGAGATTGTAGTACACGGGGATGACGATACACATGCCGTTAGCGATGCCATTGTGCCCTTCATAAAAACCGACGATGAAAAGGGCCCATAGGTTTATCAGGTTTTTGGCGCAGTCTTAGTAGACAAAATTCCTGAGGGTGGGGGTCTTCCACTTCCCAGAATCACAGCTGCAACCTTCATGATAGCCTCAGAGATGTTGAACAGCGGGTTTATACCAGGAAAAGGTCTAGGGATTGATCTGCAGGGAATGGTCCAGCCAGTTTATTTGCCCAAGAACCTGGATACTTTTGGGTTGGGGTTCAAGACTACCGCAGCGGATGTAAAGCGGGCCCGCAAGTTGAAGAAAAGAGTCTGGATCCTTCCTAAGCCAATCCCATACCTGTCCAGATCATTTGTTAGAGCAGGGTGTAGAAAGTTGCCAGTCCCGGAAGTTCTCGGACCCCTGATCGGTCCAGATGGAGATTTGAATGAGGGTTTTGAAATGATGTTCGCTGATGTCAACATGATAGAAGCTGGAGAGGGTTCCAGTAAGGCATACATACAGTTTGTGGGTCCTAAGGCCAAGGTCAACAATTGGACATCTACTCCTCTTCCTACCCGGAGGGAGTCTTGGTAGTAGGCTTTGGATTTACTTTCTTGTGTTTTGGGATTATTCAGAGTTGTAATCCAGTTTTTGTTTTATCTTTGTATTCCGTAAAAGTGTGAAACTCTATTATCCCGCAGTTTAATAAAGTAAAAAATTTTCTTTATTTTTGTTTTAATTCTGTTTTCTTTTCTGAACAGTTTTTTTCATACTGGTTCTAATGACATGGCATGCACAACGGATTTTCAACCTAGTCTAAAAGATCAATCTGATTCTGAACTAACTATACAAGAGGTCGATTATGATAATGAATCGGAATACGATGAGGATGAAACCTTCGAAGATATAAACAGAGATATAACAGCTACAAGCCTAATTTGCTGTCGGGGGTACATCCTCAGGGGCACTGTCTTCGAGAACCGTTCCCTCGGGGCCTCATCTCGATCTTTCAAATGCTATCTTCAAGATTAAAGAAGAAGAAGAAAACGATGAGGAAGAACAAGAAAAAGATGAAGAAGAAGCAGAAAAAGATGCAAGCCCAACTTAAATGACACAGAAGCCATCAATTTAGGGGATGTAGACGATATCAGGAAAACTAAAATAAGAATCCACATTGCACCAAATATCAGGGAAGAACTAATCAAAATACTTATTGAGTTCAAAGATGTTTTTGCATGGTCGTATGATGACATGTCGGGGTTAAGCACGGATTTAGTAGTTCACAAATTGCCCACTGACCCGGCATGCCCTCCCGTCAAGCAGAAATTAAGGAAGTTCAAAACAGACATGAGTGTGAAGATTAAAGAAGAAGTAACCAAGCAGCTACAAGCAAAGGTTATTTGGGTCACTCGATATCCTGATTGGTTGGCTAATGTGGTGCTAGTGCCGAAGAAAGATGGAAAGATCAGGGTGTGTGTCGATTACCGCAATCTGAACAGGGCAAGCCCAAAGGACAACTTTCCTTTACCCAACATCCATATCTTGATCGACAATTGTGTCGGACGTGAGATCGGATCTTTTGTAGATTGCTATGTTGGGTATCATCAGATTCTGATGGATGAAGAAGATGCGGAAAAGACGGCATTCATTACGCCGTGGGGGACTTATTGCTACCGGGTAATGCCATTTGGTTTGAAGAATGCTGGGGCAACGTACATGAGAGCAATGACCACTGTGTTTCATGACATGATCCACAAAGAGATTGAGGTGTACGTGGACGATGTGATCATAAAGTCCAAGCATCAGGAAGACCACGTAGCAGACCTTAGGAAGTTTTTTTAAAGACTTCGAAGGTATGATATTAAGCTCAACCCGGCCAAATGTGCATTTGGTGTTCCATCTGGGAAGCTTTTGGGATTCATCGTCAGTCGGCGAGGTATTGAGTTGGACCCGTCAAAGATCAAATCTATCCAAGATTTGCCACCGCCGAAGAACAAGACAGAAGTAATGAGTCTGTTGGGAAGGTTGAATTACATCAGCAAATTTATTGCTCAACTCATAGCAACTTGTGAACCCATCTTTCGGCTACTGAAAAAGGATGTCGCGGTAGAATGGACGACAGAATGTCAAGAGGCATTTGACCAGATCAAAGGATATTTAACAAATCCACCTGTGTTGGTTCCACCTGAGCCGGGGAGACCGTTAATTCTTTATCTAACGGTCCTGGATAATTCGTTTGGTTGCGTACTAGGACAACACGACATTACAGGAAGGAAGGAGCAAGCCATCTATTATCTCAGCAAGAAGTTCACAGTATATGAGGTTAAGTACACTCAACTTGAGAAGACATGTTGCGCCCTAACTTGGGTGGCCCAGAAATTGAAGCATTATCTGTCATCATATACTACTTATCTCATTTCACACTTGGATCCACTAAAGTATATTTTCCAGAAGCCTATGCCCACAGGGAGGTTAGCGAAATGGCAAATATTACTCACGGAGTTTAACATCGTTTATGTGACGAAGACGGCCATGAAAGCCCAAGCACTGGCCGATCACTTGGCTGAGAATCTTGTTGATGAAGAATACGAGCCGTTGAGGACGTATTTTCCTGACGAAGAAGTGATGCATATAGATGAGTTGGAATTACCTGAGGAACCAGGTTGGAAGCTCTTCTTTGATGGAGCCGCAAATGCGAAGGGAGTTGTAATAGGAGCGGTACTTATTTCTGAAACAGGACGTCATTATCCTGTTACGGCTCAGTTGCGTTTCTATTGTACCAACAACATGGCTGAGTATGAGGCATGCATTTTGGGTCTAGGACTAGCTGCAGACATGCATGTCCAGGACGTCTTGGTCTTGGGGGACTCGGACCTCCTGGTGCATCAGATTCAGGGTTAATGGGAAACACGGGATTTGAAGCTCATACCATATCGACAATGTTTGCATGATCTGAGCAAGCGATTTCGATCAGTGGAGTTCAGACACATCCCAAGAGTTCACAATGAAGTTGCCGATGCCTTGGCCACTTTAGCATCAATGTTGCATCACCCAGACAAAATTCATGTTGACCCATTGCATATCTAGGTTCGTGATCAGCATGCTTATTGCAACATGATAGAGGAAGAAATGGACGGCGAGCCATGGTTTTATGATGTCAAGGAGTACCTCAGGATGATGATATACCCGTATACCCGGAGCAGGCCACCGGAGATCAAAAGAGAACCATTCGGCGATTGGCAAATGGTTTCTTCCTCAGTGGAGGAGTGTTGTACAAAAGAACCCCAGATTTGGGATTGCTGAGATGTATAGATGCTAGTCAAGCCACAACAGTTATGACAGAGGTGCATGCTGGAGTTTGTGGGCCACATATGAGCGGATATGTATTGGCGAAGAAGATTCTTCGAGCAGGGTACTATTGGCTCACTATGGAGCGTGATTGTATCAATTTCATGTGAAAATGCCATCAATGTCAGATACACGGAGATTTGATTCATTCTCCGCCGACAGAATTGCATACAATGTCAGCACCATGGCCATTTGTTGCCTAAGGCATGGATGTCGTTGGACCTATTGAGCCGGCAGCTACCAACGGTCATAGGTTCATTCTGGTGACCATCGACTATTTTACTTAGTGGGTTGAAGCTAAAACTTTCAAGTTGGTAACCAAGAAGGCAGTGGTGGATTTTGTTCACTCCCATATCATCTGTAGATTTGGGGTCCCAAAAGTGATCATCACGGATAATGGTGCTAATCTTAACAGCAATTTGATGAAAGAGGTATGTCAACAGTTTAAGATTGCACACCGAAATTCCACCCCATATCGTCCCAAGGCGAATGAAGCAGTTGAGGCATCCAACAAAAACATAAAGAAGATACTAAGGAAGATGATAGAAGGGTCCAGACAATGGCATAAGAAATTACCATTTGCATTGTTGGGTTATCGCACTACTGTTCGGACTTCAGTAGGTGCAACTCCTTATTTATTGGTATATGGAAATGAAGCAGTAATACTGGCGGAAGTTGAAATTCCATCCCTTTGGATTGTCGCTGAAGCTGAGATTGATGATGACGAGTGAGTCAAAGCCCGGTTGGAGCAGTTGAACCTGATTGATGAAAAGAGATTGGCAGTTGTGTTTCATGGCCAGCTATATCAAAAGAGAATGGCGAGAGCCTACAACAAGAAGGTGCGCCCCACAAAATTTGAAGTGGGGCAGCAGGTGTTGAAACAAATCCTGCCACATCAGGCAGAAGCAAAGGGCAAGTTCGCCCCGAATTGGCAAGGACCATTCATTATAACCAGAGTATTGTCCAATGGCGCTTTATGTTTAACAGATATCGAAGGGAAATGCGTCGACATGGCTATTAATTTCGACGCAGTTAAGAGATATTATGTATGATTTCTTTTGATTGTAATTGTTGTTTGTTTGTAGTTGGCATTTATCGGAGAATGAAATGACGGAGGCAATTCTTTCTTCTATCCAAACACTTTAACCTTTGCTTCCCCCTTTGAGCCTTATTTATTCTTTCATATCCCTCTTTTGGAATTAGTAATTAAAATGAAAAAAAAAAGAAGAGAAAAATAATGATAATAAAGGCAAAAGAAAGTCACAAGAAAATAAAGGAATTGGGAACTACGTTTGACCTGATTCCTAAAAGAAGGATACGTAGGCGCCTCACGGCTCGATCATAGTGTAACATAGTGTGCATAATGTAACATAGTGTAACAAAATAAAAATCCCCAAGCAAGAAAAACTGGGGCAGAAGTTTGAGTTTGTAATTTTGGTAAGAAAGTTTGATTCCAAGAGTTGTATTGTTTTACCCATCAAAATTATTTTGAACTTTTGATACCCCCTTTTCCTTTTTAACCATACACAAAAACCCATATTGATTGTCCAAAAAAAAGACCTCCCTATCAGTATCTGAGAAGTGCCAAGTCAATGCAAATGGAAGTCGGGAATAACACTCTGATCCCCAGCAAAGAAGAAGATCATAAGCTGGAAATGAATTGATAGCCGAAATAATCCCGAGCAAAGAGAGTCATATCGACAGCACTCCAATCCCCAGCTGAAAAATAAAATAAAATGAGAGAGTCTTATCGGTGAAACTTCACAGACACCATAAGGCGACGGAAGATAAGAGAAATAAAACGGGAGAGTCTTATCGGTGAAAACCTTCACATGCACCATAAGACGACGGGAGTTGAGAGAAATGAGAGAGTCTTATTAGTGAAAACCCCTCGAAGGGCACTATGAGGCGACAAGGCAAGATTGGCGGAAAGGCTCCGCATTTGGCAAAAGTTGAGTGCTTGTTTATCCCCAGCAAGATGAAGCTGTCCGAAAGATTGATTGATACGAATAGATTGGGTTGATTAATCCGGAATGCACAACATGATCGTTGAGGATCGGTTATATCATTCAGATAAATTCTTTTCTTTCTTTTTTCCCAGCATTTGTTCAGAAAGACTTCTTCTTTTTCTATTTTTTGAAATCATCACTTTTTCATTCTTGGTTTAAAGACTTTACCTCCCCAGCAGTTTGTTTTTGAAAAGGATTTTCAGAGCTTACTACCAGTGGCCAAAATGGGGCAAAGCAAAATGCGAATAGGACAGGCCAAAGATAAGGCGACAAAGCGAAAAGAAGTTTGTCGCAAGACCAAAGGATGAATGGGTCTAGATCCCAAGAGGCCCAAATTTCCAGGGGAAGTCAGAGAAAACAGAAAGAACAACAGTTGAAAAGTTATGGATCAAATTCCAAGAGGATCCCAAGCAGATTTGCAAGATACAGGAACAACTCCGACATATTCTCGACAAGCTCCACAATGGTCGGACAACACAGAGCGGGGAAGGAAGAGAAAAGAAAAACCATCCCTAGTAGGAATATCAGTCCCCAGCAAATAATATCATCCCCAACAAGTTTTATAGCAAAGCAAGGAAAAGAAAAGAAAAAAAACCATCCCCAGCAGAAGTGGCACAACCACTCGCCCCGTCTTAAACTAACAAATTTTTCTTTGATTTAAAGAAGGGAAAGGAAATATTATTGACAGCAGGAAGATAGGGTCACAAAGAAGATTATCAAATTGGGGCAAAAAATGTTCTCTCATTACGAAAATTTTCTTGAAAATCAGATAGCCACTTGGGAAAGAGAGAAGATAACACAAGTTTTGAAGGAAGTAAAATCCCCAGCAGTATATGAGAAGGGAGATACAAGTTTTAAAAGAAAAGAAATCTTGGAAGAAGCAAGATAACCCAAAGTTGTAAAAGTAATGAACTTTGAATCAATATCATCCTCACCATTGTTAAAAGGAGGAAGATAATTCCCCAGCAGTGATATCCCCGGCAGGTTTCAGAGAAGTGAAAACACCAGCTTGAGGAAAGTAGTTCCAAGTGGAAGGAAGGCACCAGCTTTAAAGGAAGTAGTCCGTGAAGAAGGAAAATAACATAGTTATGAATAAAACACCGGCATTTGTCGCCAGCAGATTTCGAAGGAATAAGACACCAGTTTCTGAGGGAAACAGTTGAAAGAAGATGATTCAAGTTGATGAAGTCAGGAGCCCGCCTGGAGAATGGAGGTGTTACATTTTTTAGTTGCTAATCAAGTCAGGAGCCCGCCTGAAGAATGGAGGCTGAAATGTTTAAGAAACTGTTGAAGTCAGGAGCCCGCCTGGAGAATTTAGGCTGAATTATTTTGAGAAAGTTGTTGAAGTCAGGAGCCCGCCTGGAGAATGGAGGCTGATTTATTTTCAAAGTTGCTGTGGAAGTCAGGAGCCCGCCTGGAGAACGGAGGTGTTACATTTAAGAAGCTGTGGAAGTCAGGAGCCCGCCTGAAGAATGGAGGCTGAAATTTTTAAGAAATTGTTGATGTCAGGAGCCCGCCTGGAGAATGGAGGCTGAATTATTTTGAGAAAGTTGTTGAAGTCAGGAGCCTGCCTGGAGAATGGAGGCTGATTTATTTTCAAAGTTGTTGTGGAAGTCAGGAGCCCGCCTGGAGAACGGAGGTGTTGCATTTAAGAAGTTGTTGAAGTCAGGAGCCCGCCTGGAGAATGAAGGCTGAATTATTTTTGTTATAAGTTGGAGAAGTCAGGAGCCCGCTTGGAGAATGGAGGCTGAATTATCTTGTTATAAGTTGTTGAAGTCAGGAGCCCGCCTAGAGAATGGAGGTGTTAAATTTAAAAAGTTGTTAAAGTCAGGAGCCCGCCTGGAGAATGGCAGTGTTAAAATTTTAAGAAGTTGTCGAAGTTAGGAGCCCACCTGTAGAATGGAGGTTGCTATTTTTGAACTACTGTTGAAGTCAGGAGCCCGCCTGGAGAATGGAGGTTGTGTCATCTTTGAAAAGTCAAGTTGGAGTTAGGAGCCCGCCTGCAAAACAGAGGAATACAGTTCAAGATCAAATCAGAAGTCAGTAATGAGGAGGGTTACAACAAAAATCCCCAGCATAACAAGCTTTAATGTAGGAAGCAGTGTCCCCAACAGACAAAACGAAATGATAAAACTTGTGTTCAGAAAAGCAAAAGGCCAGTGTCATCCCCAGCAGTTTTCGAAAGAAAAGCACCAGAGGAAACACAAGCCGACAAGAAAGCAAAGCAACCAGAGCCGGTGGAAGATAGATAAGATTTTGTAATTCCTAGTTTAGTCTAGCCTCTTGTCTTCTTTTGAGCACAATGTAACAAGGAGATCGGTAAGCAGTAGTAACAACATGCAACAGTAGTAACAGCAAAAGGCAGTCCCATGGTAGTCCCAGCTACCGAAAATTTCCTAAACTACATTAACCTGATTCCCTATTAGCCAGGGATATGTAGGAAACCTTTGAAGCAAAGGTTCGGTTAAATCTTTTCAAAAAAAAATTCACACGGAGTATTCCAACGGGCAAAAATCGCTCGTATCCGCTCACTTTATCTTTGCACGAAAACCCTTCGTGTTTACGGACAAAGAGGGGCAGCTGTGAGCACGTGATTTTTGCTTCACGAAAACTACTCCAAAAGAAATCAAAAAAAAATAAAAAAATCTTGGTGTACAATTTTAGGATTGACGTGGCATTTTTGGATAATTATTTGTGTTTTTGTCTGTGAATGTTTATCCTGTTATAATTAATTGAAATAATAAAAAATATGTGGCATGTGCACTTAGGATTTTTTTCTTATTATTACAATTAGGAGTTAATTAAACCATAATTTGGTTTTAAAAGAAGAAAATCACAAAAATATGCATCTAAAGTGTGCCATCGTGTGATTTTATTTTAATTAAATGCTTTAACTTGCGTGATAATTTTTGTTAAGAGTTAATTAATATTTTGTAGTTTAATTTTGGTTTTACATTTTATTTTTTAGAATTTTTGTTAAATTGTTATTAAAAGAAGAAAATGAAAAGAGTTGAAAATATAAGGCAAATCGGATCTGGGCTAAACTTTTAGACCAAAAATCAGGCCCAAACATTCAAAAGACCCGGTCCATTTCAGCCAGTCCCTCAGAAGACTCGAACGACGTCGTTTCTGAGTCTCAAATCTGGGTTGTTGATTTGTTTCAATCAAATGGTCCAATTCAGCCCCTGCATAATTGAAACGACGCCGTTTTAAGGTGATCAGATCTGAGCCGTTCATCTATCTTGATCCAACGGCCTCAAGAACTCTCCAAGACCCGATCCACTTCACCCCCGGGCCAACCCATTCCCCAACTTAAACCGAACGACACCGTTTAGTTAAGTGAGTTGATTCAGGCCGTTGATCGTTCTTGATCTAACGGCTAAGATCAATTCCCCCCTCCACTATATAAGCCTAATTCCTACCCCAGCCCCCCTAACCAAACACTCCCCATCATCCTTATTCATTGTCTCTTTCAGAGACGGACCCCAAAGCTTTGACCAAACCCTAGCCGCCCTGAAACCCCTCCGTTTGAAAGCCGGCGGCAACAACGTCGGTGACCACCAAAATAACACCCCTGGACCTTCTGACCACCTCCGTTCCAAATATGTTACTCGTTTGGTTCGAATCTTCCCCCATCTTTTCGAATCTTCATTTGAAGATTCGAGCCAAACGGAAACCTACACCAACCAACCCCAAACTCACACCAAGGGACCCCCTAACCACCTTCGTTACGGATCTATTGGTTGCTCACCTCGAATCAACTTCCAATTTCTCGAATCTTCAATCAAAGATTCGAGCAGGACATAGATCTACCCCAACCAGTCATTAACTAATACCAGACATATCCCTGACCTCCCTCGTCACTAAACCACTATGGGTTTGGTTTAAATCTGACCAAAACTGTTTGAACCCCAAATCAAACCCCCAAGAACCCTAGCAAGCCAGAGGGTGAAATCTGTTCCAACTAAAGGAGGGTTTGGGGTCTAACCGACTTTAGTTGAAGTGTTCTCAGTTGAGAACACTCGATTAAGGTCAGTTCGACCTCAAAAAGTTCGAGTTTGAGTTCGATTCGGGGTTGTCCAGGTCCCGAATTTCGTGAGGTATTTTCCATTTCCTATTTGTCCCAGTTTGTGTTTGCTTATTCTGTTTATCTGTTTAGTTTAGTTTTATTAATTTTTTCATTCTTTATCAATTCATCTTCTCATCCCCTGCGACCTTTTATTTGGTCGATTTTTCTTTTGTTGATTAAATTGTACCTGTTATAAACTACACATTCGATTTGATTAATGTAGTCAAATAATTAGTTTCATAAGTCCCCTGTTTTGTACAAAGCCATGAATTGCCCTGTTTGTATGTTTGATTCTGTTTGTTGTTACCAATTGTGTATGTATAATCGATTAATAAGTTGCATCGATTAATTAGTTTCCTGTTAGTCCCTGTTTCTGTCAATACCACTAAAATTACCTGTGAATTGCCTGAGTCTCTGTGTCTGATTGTTTAGTGTCAATTGTAATATGTAATCGATTAATTAAGCTTTGTTGATTAGGTCGTTTGTATAGTTTGAATCATTTGGCATTCTGTTGTTTATAGTTTTTAATTGTTAGTTGTCCGATTAATTAAGATTCTATTTGATTATAAGCATTGTTCTGAATCATTGAAACTCTTGTATTTGATGTATTTTTCTGCCTTAAAATTACTAGCTGAAATTGTTTTATAGCTGTAGTAATTTAGGTGATCACATGGGAATTAGTTTAGTCAAATGATTAACTTTTCTCCTTAGGTGAGTTGGTACAGCTGATGGGCAGTAATATTAAGGGGTTTTAGGGTTAATTTGGGAATGAAACAGTAGGAATAATATGTTAATGTTAGTGTTTTGTTAGTGGGATGTTAGTGTCTTTAAATTAATGTGGTAATGGCGAACAAAAGGGAATGGGGGGGCTGAAAATAAGGAAAAGCTTCCTTAGTGGATTTTAAGTGGAAAAATCAGATTTTAGTGGAAAAAAAAGGGGTAAGACAGTAAGAAAAAAGGGCCGGGCAGTAGTTTTAAAAGGAAGGCAGACTTGTATAAGAAGAGGGGGGAAGAAGACTGAAAAAGGGGGATCTTCTGAAAAATACTAAAGAGAAAAAAAGTTGGAGAGTTGGTTTTCTTTCACTTCTGAAAATCAGAATCAGTTTGGTTAAGTGTTTAATAAAAAGTTCAAAGTGTTTCTTTCTTGGAGAGTTTAAAAAATAGAAATCAAAGTTTGCTGTTCTATTGCACTTCTGGTTCTACTGTTCTATTTGTGATTGCTGGTTTGTTTCTAGGATTTCATTGAGGTTTCAAGAGGTTTTCTGAGTTTGTTATTTCTGGTCTGCACTGGTTATTTGTTGCTGTTTTTGGTATATCTGTGTTGCTGCCTTGTATTTCTGAAATTGCAACTGGATTTCTGAGTTTATTGCTGGGTTTTAAGTCTCCTGGTTGTTGTTGTTGTTGTTGTTGTTGTTGTTGCTGCACTGTTACTGCCCTGCTGATTTCTCATCTTCCTTTTCTTTTATTTCAATACCAGGTACACTTTCGAATCAATACTGATGTGGCTGTGAGATGTTAAAGTAAAATGAAATGCTAGGGTGTTTGATGAATTAGTGTTGTATCTATAGTTTAATAAGATATGTGTATTTATATAGTTTAGTTTTATAACTCAACTGGAATGCATGACGTAGTCTTGTATTTAACTGGAACTGTTTGGTTTTCAAACTATAGTTTGTAATTGTCAATTACAGATTTCATGTAGTTAAATATGTAATTTGTAGAATGAACAAATGAGTTAAGGGATTAGTTTCCATATTTCATCTCTAGCTTTCTTTTGTATTTGAGGCAGATTTTAAATAGGCAGTGTTTGATTCTGTTAGGCAGCATATAGGCCAATATTCGAATCCGTGTTGATAACATTTCCTAACCGTTAATTCCATAGTTTAAATCAATTTTAGGAATGTTAGTTTAAATCAATTTGGAGAATGGTCAGTTTGTTTTGAATATCTTGACAATTTTGTATGCATTTTGTAATTTCAGCTTTAGTAGTTCACTTATAGAACAAAGGCACGAAACATTTCTCCATTTTTACGAGTTCGAGTGTAAATTACCGTTATCATCTACTGTAATCCAATAACTACTTGTCAAGCATGTAATTAATTAAGACTTTTCTCGTTTCTTTTAGAGACAAACTTAATAGAAATGTAGTCACTTTAGGATTGCCCTTTAAAAATAAAAGAGACGAGCTTCGCCAAATAAAACGCAAGCTGCGGGGCCCTCAATAAAGGGTTAATAATTAATTAGACTTCGGATGGGTCGTTTTAGCAAGATTTCACGGCCTTCTAAAAAATAATAATGCGCTAGTCGCTTTAGGCGCGCCTTTAATAATTTACTTTCTTAAACACGAGTGTACATTGATGTGACCCAAATCCAAATCTCAACGGAGTCGAAGTGTGTCGACGACTACGGGTACATTGATTGTGACGTGGTTCGAAATACATTTTCACAACGTTGCAATTCTCTGTAAAATAATAATAATAATAATAATAATAATAATAATAATAATAATAATAATAATAATAATAATAATAATAATAATAATAATAATAATAATAATAATAAAAGCGGTAAAGAGTTAAAATTTGCACATAAGTTCATATTTGTATAAAATCAGATAATTAAGCCAAATATAACTGTTGAGCGACTATGCTAGAACCACAGAACTTGGGAATGTCTAACACCTTCTCCCGGGTTAACAGAATTCCTTATCCGAATTTCTGGTTCGCAGACTGTTAAACAGAGTCATTCTTTTTCTCGATTCGGGATTAAACCGGTGACTTGGGACACCATAAATCTCCTAAGTGGCGACTCTGAATTAAATAACAAATCCCGTTTCGGTTGTCCTTTAATTGGAAAAACTCCCTTACGCGCCCCTTTGCGGCAGCGCGGGTAAAAAGGAGGTGTGACAACTTTCGTCTCTTGAATCTGGACGATATTGAGTCCACACACGCTTATTTTGCACAGTGTGAGTCCGATTTGTTCGTATCTTGCTGATTCATACTTAGCCCTAAGGTTAGGGTTTACAGATCTGCTTTGATTCGAATCAAAACTGGTTCAAGCTTTGATTTTGAGAATTATCTCGCTATTATTTACCCTAAATTAGGATTTCAGATCTTTTTTTCATCGAACCAAATCTGGTTCGATTCTGTGATGTTTTTGAATAATATTCATATCTATGTTCATCTTGTGCAATATGTGATTCTTTTGCCTTTATTTTCTAGTGATTTGTGTATTTTACCCAAAAATTAGGGTTTTAAAATTTTCCTTCCTTACTGATTTAAATGCTTGTCTTTCTAGTGTTTAACTAAATGTTTTCATGTTTATGTGTTTAATTCCTACCCTATTTAAACTCCTCCTCGCTCCCCTTTTAAAGTTGGAAAAATCTTTAACAACACTATAAATTAAGGTTGTGTGCTTCCACTCTTGAATAATCTTGTTCTATATTCTGATTCCAGGCCAACTGAAAGCCAAGGCCAGAAATTTCCAAGTTCTTGCTCTTGTTTGGTGATATTTACCATACTGTTAAATTCCTTCTTCCTTGCTTCATCTTAACTGGTGAGTTACTATGCCTTTTTACCATTTCATTCTGACTATCTGCCATTTCATTTATGTGTTACTTCAATTAAACTATGTTATCCTAAACGCTATTAAATTTGAGACATGCTTAAATTTACTGTGAGTTTGGTAGTTCGAACCTGCTTAACCATATGTCACTGATAACTATCTCTTTAAGTTTAATTCTGTTATAATTATGCTCTTTGAACATGTTCTCATATCTCCTTCTATGGGCTAGTTATATATGTTTGGATGTATGCATTAATAGAATTACAAATCTGTTTGCTGAATCTGCTATAATGTGGACTGTTTGATCTTGTTTCATTATATTTTTGACACCTCTAGTAACTTCCCTAATTAGTTCCTAACATGCCATAATCTGTTGCTAATTGGTTTCTTCTTATAACACTAGTTTCTGCACTTAGCCTAATCTGGATCCTCTTTTATCGCTATAAATCTGTTTTGTGACTTTTGATTGACTTCATTTCCTGAAAACTTGACTAAGTCTGCCTAAGTTCAAGCATGTCTGTTATTTGTGTGTATATGCTCAATTTGCATTCTGCCCTTCAGTAAAATCCCTTGACTCCATTCTATTCCCTTACTATCTGGTCCTTTTGAATTCTTATTCTTGGCCGGCTGAAAGCCAAGGCTATTTAGGTTCTGCCCTTTGGCCTCCCTAGTGTTAGTCTTTCTCCGAATTTCCCCTATCAACCTCCCTAGTGTGAGCACTGCCCTGGGTTCTTGAATCCCTTGGGAACTCTGACACACTAGGGTCTTGATTCTGTATGCTCAGCCTTGATATATGGGTGAATCACTCAACAACTGGTTAATTTGTATCAATAAACATGAATTTTGGAGTTGTTGTGGGTTGAATGCCTGGCCTGTTCAGGTGTACTTGGGCATGCTGTAGGCTTCTACAGTTATACTTATTTTGTAATTTATTACCTTGAATTTTCGTCTGTAATAATTACTTATAATAACAATTTTGGGGTGTTAGTGAAATTGGGAAGGGGTTCTAGCTTATATTTGCAACAAGTTGGGTAGAATTCCTGCCTATAGGGCCAACAATGTGTTATTAAATGTGGTATGTTAGAAATTCCTAAGTTAAGGTCTAGAACAACCTTGAGATAGAGTTCCAAATGCCTCTTGGACTATAAGCATGGTACGGGTAGTGCACGCGTACTACATAACTTAGAATTGACTAGTGCGCTTCAGGTAAGCAACTTAAAGATAGTAATTGGGTAGCAGGAGATGATAGTCTGTGCCCACTGAATAATATGAGTAACACCCTATATCGAGGGAGTTACGAAATATTATATATGTTGCGGGGTGATCATTTAGGCTAAAAAACTTAGGACCCCCTCCCACCTTGTCTTTCAATCGATTATTCAAGTCCAGTAATTCATTGTTTCTTAGATTTGATAACATAGACTAATTCATATAATTGTGTTCGGCCGGGACCCATAGTTGTGGACCTAGAAGAGTGCCTAATACCTTCTATTCAAGGTAATTTCGAGCCCTTACCCGATCTTTGGTGACGCAAACTGGTTAGACAGAGTTATTTGTAAATAGTTGCCCTAACGCACCTTAATCCATTAGGTTGTGACTCTTTCTTTTAAAACACCTTCCTTAAAAGAGTTGTCGCGTGTTGAAACCCGATTTCGCAAAGAGATGCGGCATTCAGAATATCTTTCTCTTTAACCCTTAACTGATGGTACAAGTCTATCTTTGAGAAATACCTGGCACCTTGTCACTGACTAAATAAATCATCAATCCTCGGGAGCGGGTACTTATTCTTGATCGTCGCCTTATTCAACCGCCTGTAATCATTACACATCTGCAAGGAACCATCTTTCTTTCTCACAAATAACATAGGTGCTCCCCATGGTGATGTATTGGGTCTGATAAAGCCTTTTTCAACCAAATTCCTTAGTTGTTCTTTCAACTCTCTTAGCTCTGTAGGTGTTATTCTATAAAGATAAATAGATATCGGTTCAATATCTGGTAATATGTCAATAGTAAACTCAATCTCCCACTTTGGCGGAAGGCCTAGAAGCTCATCGAGAAAAATATCGGGAAACTCACTAACCACCGGAATAAACTGAAGGACCGGTGACTCTGATTTCACATCATTTACCCAAACTAAGTGATAAATGTAGCCTTTATGACCATCCCTCTTTCCTTGAGATAGAAAATAGGGAAAACAGTCATTATTACCCCTGTCATATTTTAAATAGTACATGTTTGTCCTCCGTTTCACTGTACGTCAATAACCCACCCTACTGTTAACAAATTTGATGGAATTGCCCCTAACCCTAATGGATGGCCAATGCGGTAGTTGACCCAGTTTATTTTTTCCATGTCAGCTGCCAATTCAGCCTAGTCTCCATTAAAAAAAATTAAAACATAAACCACCAACCCCTCCCCCTCCTGGCTCCCTACTTCTTCTTCTTCCATAAGTTCTTCATGTTTACTTCAAAATTTTCAATCCAAAAAATTAAATTGCATACCAATATCACAATAAAAAACCACAGTAGTAGGCTAACGAGCGACGTCCAAAACAACAGGGTCGCCGAAAACTTAGCAGTCGTTGGAGTTCATGTATTTTGGCCAGATTAAGAGAAAAGAAACGGCACCAAATGACATACTAGTCACATCCATTTAGATCCGACCAGATCCAAGGTTTTCGGATTGACCTTCAATGAGATGGAGTTTCCAGTGATATTCCATCATTTTGGTCACTACTTTTGTCATAACTCAAGGAGAAATAAAGATATGGGAAATAGTTGAGTGGAGACTAGGCTGACTTGGCAGCTGACATGGAAAAAATGGAATGGGTCAATGCCACATTGGCCATCCATTAGGGTTAAGGGAAATTCCATCAAGTTTGTTAACTGTAGGGTGGGTTTTTGACGTAAAGTGAAACAGAGGACAAACGTATACTATTTACAATAGTACATGGATAATAATGGCCTTTTTCCCTAGAAAATAAACCTACCTCTCGGCAGTGCAGTATTACCTTTCCACTACAAAACTGGCTCCTCTTGAAACTGGAACCGAACCATCTTTGATCTAAAACCAACATTAGCATAACAAGAAGCCAACTGATCCATAATCATAATAACATCAACTTCTACCATATCTAACTCAGGCAGTTATGCTACTATAGAACGACTATGAGCTACTACTATACAATCTCTATATACCCGTCTATCACTGGATCCCCAAAAGGTGTAGACAGCTCAAAAGGTTTTATCAACTTAGGTTCTATCCCAAACTTACTAGAAATCAATGGAGTGATATATGATAACCTGGATCATTCAATGCATATACCATCATATGAGGAGACTGATAATATAACTGTGATAACATCAGGTGATAACTCTTGATCATGTCGACCCCCTAATGCTTAAATGCGATTATGAGGATCACTCGAGCTAGATTCTCTACTTATGCCTCTACCACGACCGACTAGTGCATGTGAACCTTGCCTAGGTGGGCGTACTGATGATGATGAAGCAGCTACAGATCCCACTGGCTAAACTATACATGCACCACCTCTCATCAAATAATCTCTTATAACGTGGCCTTAATAACCACAAGTATAACAAACACCCAACCCCACAAGGCACTGCCCCACATACTGCTTACCACACTGAGCATATCGTGGCAAGGGCAGCATCATCTGACTTGACTCACCCCTATACAGAGAACTAGAGGCCCTAGAACTCTAACTAGCTCTAAATATATGGAACGATCAAATCTCCTACCGGCAAACTCAGGGGGTGCACTAGCCAATGGCTAGGCTGGATACCTCGGGTACGTCTATCTCTGACCACCTCGAAACTTACCAGAAGAACAAGAAGATCTCACTTTCTTACTCTGGCCCCTATCATGCTCACGATTAGCCCTCTACTACTGCTTACGCTTCTCTACATCCTGAGTGTATGCCTGAGTACGAGAAATATCCATGTCTGGATGAAGTGACACCGACATACAATCATTAAGAAGGTGCGGCTCCAACCCCATCACGAACCAGTGAACCTGATCCTCCATATTAGCTACAATAGTGGGAGCATACCTAGCCAAAGAATCAAACTTAAGGTTGTACTCTCGAACACTCATATTACCCTGCCGAAGGGTCAAGAACCTATCAACTCTGGCCCATCTAAGTGTTGGTGGCAAATAATAACGAAGAAAAGCCTATGTAAACTCCTGCCATAGTGTTGGAAGGGCATCCTCACCTATAGAAAACTCCCAAGACTCGTTCCAATTAACTGCAACATCCCGAAGTTTATAGGAGGCTAGCTCAACTGTCTCAGTCATAGTGGCCTTCATTATCCTCAAAGTCCTGTGCATTCTATCGATAAATACCTGAGGGTCCTCGTTCGGATCTGCTCTAGTGAATACCAAAGGGTCCAAATTAATGAAATCGTGAACCATCGCACTAGTGGACTTATCTGCATGACCAATACCTACCTCCTGGTGCTGAACCTGTGCGGCCACTAATCGAGTCAATAGCCGAATAACATCTCTCATCTCCTAACTCGGTGCATCTGGTTGAAGAGCTAGGGGTACCGGGGCAAGCACTGGAGCTGGTTCCCCACGGATCTCCTATGGAGCGGGCATGATATGTGAAGTTTGAGATGGAGTCTCACTCTGAGACTCTCCCCCATCTCTGGTAACTCGTGTGTCATCCCCCGACATTGGGGGCGTGGCCGGCACTCAATTGTGATAGCCTGGCCGAGCAAGCCTGCTAGATTGCCTTCTACCTAACTCATCCATAATTAAAGAAAAGATGTATTTTGTTAATTAGACAATGAAGAGTTCATGTGAACAACACCAATTCATCACTAATAGTTACTCCATTTTTAGATCTCAAAATACATACGCTTTCATAGTTTGAAGTGGAACAAGTGATTCAAATATAACATTACTAGTTTGACTTTCCCAGCACCAATATACAACCCATACCATGTCTACGGAGCCTCTAATAGATACAAAGAGTACTATGATAATGCCGGTAACAAGTCTCCGAATATATCTCAAAACATAATACACAATAATAAAAGATACATGACCTCGAAATGAAGTGGGGCTTACCATGTCTGCTGGGAAAAAAGGTGTACTACTATTACTGATCAATGACGTCTACTATGGAACCACCTGCATCCATTAAAGATGAAGTACTCCCAGCAAAAAGGGACGTTAGTACATATAGAATAGTACTAATATGAATGACTAAACACCCTTTCAATAGACCCATTAATAATACAAGGAAGAACAATCATATAATCAATGGCAACCTCAAACAATACCAAAACATCAAGTTAGGAGTAAGATAAGATTTCAAGTAAATTTCCATATTTTAGGTTAGGAGATCCTTAGTACCCATATACCACCGTTCCTTTAGCTTAGAGTTTGATTAGCTAAGTCGTCTCACCCCGAAACGTCCACTCACAACACCACTATGTTCGTAGCATGGCATCTGATCTTAGCCCGATCGGCTAAGACGTCTTACCACAATGTCATATGGGTCGACATCACAATCTGCTAGCAATCATCTCATGCCAATTAAGGGGAATAATCTCATCACATCAATTCATCCCAATTAAGGGGAATAATCTCATCACATCAATACGGGGATTTACCCCTCAATCACTCCTACGTCGGCACGTGTTCAGGGTTAGGCTATTTCAACCTACCCTTCCTCGGTGACTAAACGATACTCCCAAAACATTATTATACAAAGGATTTGCAGCTCAATCCATAATCTTTTGCACATCTTTTCATTTATTGGTGCCAGTGGCCACAACACAATATCATTCTTGGCACGTAGGGCTATTTCATATTTCATACTCTCTTCTTTCACTTTCAAATATTATTATGGATTATCAAAAATGAGGGCATCTATAATCACGAGTTTATATACACATGTGAGTAAATAAAATTTTTTGCCATATTGAGATTTCTTGCACAATTTGGGATACTAGCTTGTAATGGAAACAGGACTTGAAATTACAACACCTTCAATACATAGGTCATACTTGATTTCATTTCCGGAGGGAATCATGATATGATAGGAACATTTAGAACACATTTTGAGTACATACATCCTACAACACAACACTATTTAGAATAATCAAACTTATTAGGAAGGACTCTAGACATGAGAAATAAGAACTCAAGCCAATCATAATCGCAACTTAAGAGGACATCATGGAATTCGATTCTATAAGAGAAATTTAGCCAACATACCTCGCTTGAGATTTCCTTAAACTATTATAATGTTCCGGAAATCCTAGAAACTTCAATTTATTTAGAAACATAACAAAATTAAACCATAATTAGGAAGGCATTTATAGGTTCAACTTATTTAAGCATTTTATCGAACACTAGATATGCAAATTAGGCTACAGGGCCCTAGGATGGGAATCCTTCACATCACAACTAATTCCCAAGTTCATATTTCACCCAAATTAGTTCAATAATCCCCATACCACTATTATTAGCACGTTAATGAATAAATAACAACTCTTATTCTTAAAACCTTCTTCCCCATTACCTATTCCCAACCCAAATTTCAAAATTGAAGGCTATGGCTTGAACCTTACCTCTTTGATGAAGACCTTATGAGTTTTCCTTGTTGAATTTCAAGGCTTGAGCAAGGATTGATGAAATAAGTGCTTGGGAATTTCTCCTCTCTCTCTAGAGCATTCTCCTCTCTCTAAAAGATCATATTTTCTTTTCTAAAATGGTCTTTTAAGTCTATTTATCGAAATAGGGTTAGGTTATAAAATCAGAAAATGAACCTTTCGAACTTAACTCTGTGGTCACAAAGTGCACCCCAGATCAGGTTTGTGGCCCGCAAAATGGACTACGAAATGGTTCTCCAAAACTTGGTTGGCCTGGTCCAGTCTGTAATAGATCTGCGGTCCGTAGATCAGTTATGTGACCGCAAAATGGACCGCAGAATCACCCAACAAAATTCTTCATGCTAACTCTGCGATGGAAATGCGGCCCGCGAAATGATTATGCAGTCGCATATTTGACCGCAAAACAACCTCCAAAAATTAGCCATTTTTCTGCTTCACTCTGCGGCAGATCTGTGGTTCGCGGAGTATTTCTATGATCGCATAATGGACCGGATAAATGCCATGCTCTATAATAATATTTCTTCAACTCCCCAACGTGCAGCTTCTGCGATCCTCAAACACATTAGCCTCCATAGGCATCATGAAACCCCGGGTTCTAGTAAAAACTTTCGGGGCCTTAAATCGTGGCGCTCAACTCGTAGTCTCATCAGCCACAGAATTGCCCTTCTTAGCGGTTGTGGCCTTCTTAGGCATCACTGAAAACATAACATCTCGTTAGGGAAATAAATACATATATTGCACGATTTAAGATAAGAAAGGAAGATAGCATCTTGTATGTCCTACAACCTTCTGTTTATAAGTGTGGTGTACAACACACTCTTATACAATATTCTACTAGATATGGTCTATAGACAACCCTAGGACAGAACTGCTCTGATACTACCTTTGTCACGATCCAAACCGATGGGCCATGACGAGTTCCCAAGTCCTACCCGTCGATCACCCCTAAGCATACGTCTAAGATATAAACATGAAATAGGGGTAGGTCGTGCATAACATCTATCAATAAACTGTTGAATCATGTGAATAACATACCGAGGAAACATGCCCAAAAGAAATATATATATACGGAGTACGGTAGGGCGAGCCGACAAGGCTGCTATGGACAACTATATATCAAAATAGAAGCCGACAAGGCCACACACTATCCAAATATACATGACTGTCTATAGACCTCT
The DNA here is from genome assembly GCF_000715075.1 of Nicotiana tabacum. NCBI lineage: Eukaryota > Viridiplantae > Streptophyta > Magnoliopsida > Solanales > Solanaceae > Nicotiana > Nicotiana tabacum. Next base: position 19,969,708 of record NC_134089.1, on the reverse strand, counting down.
AATAGAGTGTACAACTGTATAAAGGATGAGACTGGGCCTCGTCATTTCAACATATGTATACAAAAGTATCGTACCTAAACCCAATAGCAGTTCTGGATCAATTGGAGCATACTAACTCTCGCTGAGCAAGGATCCTAAGAAGGGGGACCCTCAGCTTGTATGCCTGCACCTGCAGGCATGAAACACAGGCCCCCATCCAATAGGGGTATCAGTATGAATAATGTACCAAGTATGTAAGGCATAAAAATCAGTATCTAAAATACATGAAAGAAACATGGAGTGAAGGACTCAACCTATAAGTCTGAATAGCTCTGTGAATCATGAAACATTTATAATGTCATGCAAATGCAGATAAATGTTATATCATGCATAGGTATATGCGTACATAACATCATCGAGCCTCTGAGGGCATCCCATCATTTCATCTCGGCCTCAGTGGGCGAAATCATCAATGTATACTAACTGATCAGGTGGTAGTGCATATATAACGTCGTAACCTTTCCACATACCCCATATACATATAATATACGTGTATATAATGTCATATGGTCATGGGTCAATATACATGTATAAATTAATGAAATGCATAAGAAGTAAGTCAATAAGATCTCTCGGGATATCATAAGATCAATATGCCTTCGGTTACGAAAAAAACTTTATCAACTTACGTATTTTCTGAGACCCATAAATAGACAATATAATAATAGGACATATGGGGAATCAAGAACATAGACAACCCTAGTATTTTTAAGAATAGAGTCATTTGTGAAATTGAGTGTTTACTCGTTTCGTTGTATCATATGGATCATGCCAAAGGGAAAGAAGGGATAGCCTTAACATACCTTATAGAAATTTGTCCAATAACAATGCCAAACTCAGCTCACTGCACCTTAATCTACAACAGTAACAGTGAAGCTATTGTCAAGCTACGAATGGCCCTCTCATTTATATAACGAATGTAAGTTCGTAATAAAAACGGGCCGCATTTCCCCTGATTTTACTGCTTCCTCAAGCCTAATATAGGCGAGACAACAACACAATACAATCAGCAACTCAAAAACAACCTAACTACAATTTGGGACCTTTAATACAACAACAAGCCCAAATATACCATATCACACCCAATCAACAAGTTATCAATTAGCCTGAAATTGCAACGATGAGTGACCAGCCCACTATCCTTCCAAATGTGGCATTTCTCCATGCCCTTTATCTTTCCAAACTCCATAAATTAGCAGCAGAAGAGGCCAACACGAGTGGACTACAAAACAGTCCACTACAAGTGGAATAAATCGAACTCACGGCTTCCGATCACCGTCACGTAGGTTCTAACTATTAGGAAATGAATTTATCAACCTTCCTTGAGATTTGAAATCTTAAATACAACAAGTAGGCGTTTCTTAACTATGAAGTACCTTCCAAAACTCAAACGACAAAGAATAAGAGAGGCGGTATAATGATACTTACATCGTAAGGATCGTTCTAATGTTATCGCTTCTTGAATTCATACCCGAGATATTAATCCTCTTTGAAACCCTTGTAGAAAGCTTAAGGATAAGTTTATAGGTCTTCTTTGTTCGTGGTCCCGGTAAAAATGAAGAAAAAAGATGACGTAAGGCATACATACATATATATACACACACACACACTTGAAAAGTCAAAGAGGTGCTAACTTGGCATCCTAGTATTGGCACTTTTTCAGACACTTATATCTTTTTATTCGGATATCGTATGAATGAACGGTTAAGAGTATTAGAAACTAAATTCCAAGACCTTCAATTTGGTATATAATATGTCCAAAAAAGACCTCATATAACACACGAAATATGTTGCTCAAAACGCTTCGTTACAATGCAAATTCTAAGGTGATTTTTTCGCAACTTCAATCCGATTTTTCCCAAACTTTATATTTCATATCCAAACATCATATATAGTCATAATATGACTTTAGACTCATTTAAATCATTATTAACAAGTCTCATATTCATTATACGTCACCTTAGAATGCACATGATGTAACCATTAAATTGGAGAACAAACTCCAATGAGAAAGGACAGAAAGACAAAAAGAAAAGTATAATTTCAACTTAAAGAAAATCGCAGATGTAGCGCATTCTGGAAGTCTATGTTTCTAACCATAGAAAGAAAATGATATATTGTACGTTGATGCTTGAACAAGATGTAACTAGTAATTAATTCAACAATGGTCCAATGATTTCAAGTTTTAACCAGTCATTTTCTATCGTCGTGGTTTATATATGTCGTGTATCACTTTGTTTTTTCTTGCTACATGTCAACACCTACAAATTAAAGAAAGATTTCATTAAGAAATAACAACGATTACCCCTTACATTAATCAGACAGAGGTCCATCAATACTTTGCTTATTTTCAAGAGTTTTGAAAATCTAGCAAATTAGTTGAATAGTTTTCCAATGTAGTAATTCAATAGATAGTTAATTTCTTTCCTATTCATGGGTTCCCTATATATTTGAAAAAGGGAAAACAAACACAAAATGTGCTTCAACAAAGATGAAAATTTACAAAAAAACCTGTATGCGATCTCGGAATAACTAAAAAGGAAAATAAACAATGGTTATAGATCTCACCATTTAATTGCTTAGTACAACAAAAGGTAAATCGTATCCGCACCTCGTGTTTATATCAAGGTGTATCAATTTACCATGTTAAATGATTTAATATACTTTTTTTTGAGTTGGGGTCTATCGAAAACAACCTATCTACTCACAAGATAGGGGTAAAGTCTGCATATACATTATTTCTTCAGACCCTACTTATAAGATTATACTGGATTTATTGTTATTATTGTTATAAATAATATAATGAGGTAAAATATATGTTAGTTAACACATGGTTAAGTGAAAGAAGTCTATGACAACATACGCAACTATTAGTTTGTGTTCTAAATAGTCGGATAAGGATAAGTTTTTACGATTTGCAAGAAATGTACTTTGCTTTAGAATAATTATAAGGCATCACATTTAATTCTGTTATTATTTTCAAATCACAAAACTGCAAGTTCATATTGAGAGTGGGATTGGTTAATTGACAAAAGTACTGTAATCATAGTTAGAAGTAGTAATATAGCTGGCTAGTTAGTTATAACCATAATTAGGAAATGGTTGAAAGTCGGTTGATTATTTAATAGTGGCACGTGTATAAATAATGATACACTGTATCTGAGATAGTTAGTTGCTCATTTTCTAAATCAAATTTCGAAGCTCTCTGCTTCTTTTTCTCTCTAAGTTCGTCTCCTCTCATTCTGCATGTGTTAGGGCTCACAGAGATTGTGAGCCAGAAATTAGAATTGCTTCATTTTCACATGGTATCAGAGCCCTAGTGGCCATTAATATGGGTGAAACTTTCAATCGAATCTTGATTACAATCGTAATCCGTAAGAAACATGGCGATAGAGGCAAACAATGAAGTACTAGAGAAATTTAGCCACAATCATCCTTTATTCCTAAATTTGACAAATAATTCAAGAACTGTGTTGATATCTCTGCACTTGACAAGATCAGAGAACTACTCGGTATGGAGCCGTGCGATGAGAATTGCAATCCTAGGTCGCAATAAGCTAGGGCTCATCGACGGAACATGTAAAAAGGAGAAGTTTGGTCCGAATTTGACTGATCTTTGGGAGAGGTGTAATGCGATTGTATTATCATGGATAATGAAATGTGTATCAAGTCAATTTCTCAGTCGAGTGCCAGTGCAGTTTGGATTGATTTGAAGGAGAAATTTGATAAAATTGATGGATTTCGCATTTTTCAGCTTCATAAACAAATTGCTACTATGACTCAGGGAACAAATAGCACTGTTGCCTATTTCTCAAAGTTGCGTTTGCTGTGGGATGAGTTTGATGCCCTAGTTCCATCTCCGTGTGATTGTCCTAGATCTCGTGATTATGTGAAATTCATGAAAAGACAAAAGTTGCTGCAGATTTTTATGGGATTAAATGAGTCGTATGAACAAGCTCGTAGTCAAATCCTAATGATGATTCCTCTACCAACGGTAAATAAAACTTACTCAATGTTGATAGAAAGAGAAAGCCGGAGAAGCATGACAAACACCTTGGGAACATTGGATAATGTTGAGATGAATGCCTTAATGACGATTAAGGGAGGAAGGTGCAGCAAACTAAAAAGAACTTTAATGTTCAATGTGACTTTTGTTGGATGAAGGGACATACTCGTGCAGAATGCTACAAAATAATTGGAAATCCTATTGATTTCAAACCTAAGAAGAAATATGGACTAAATGCAGCTAACAATGTTGTTGTGAATGATAATAGGAAACAGGATGCACAGGGTAGCAGCTATGCTAATACAGCTGAGGGAATGATGAACTCTAAAGGGATCATGGGTTCTGGTGTTAAGTAGGGGGGATTCCTTTGAGGCATTGGGTCCAATGTGTCCTGACTGCAGTCTATATCATCAACAAATTACCATCGATAGTTTTGAATGGTAAAATTTCATATTAAGTGTTTCATAAATATAAGGCTAACTTACAGCATTTGAGGGCATTTGGGTGCCTTTATTATGCAAAAAGGATGAACATTCATGATAAGTTTGATACAAGGGCAATAGCAACTGTTTTGATGGGTTACTCGGAAGTAACAAAAGGCAATGTGTTGTTTGATCTAACTAATCATACATTTTTTAAATAGGGATGTTATTTTCAGGGAAAAGATATCTCCTTTCAAAAATAGGAGGCAATCCCAGTACCACTTGTTCTTGGAACCAGAAAATCCTGGTGACATGCCTTATGATGCAGAAGTTCCTGTTGAAGAGGTAGTAGATGCATCTCCTCGACTTTCTGAAGCTATGCCAATTGTTGATCAACCATCAATAACAGCTAACCTAGACGTGCAAGAGGCTATACCAACACAGGATAATGAGTCACACATATCCGAAGAGGTTACCTTACCTTCTGCAGCACTACCTATGGAAACTTTAAGAAGATCAGAGAGAGACAAGAAAAATCCTGCGTGGACGAGTGATTATATCATAGCAACAACAACAGTTGACTCACACATTCCATATGCCATGAAGAACTACCTCACTTATGCCAGCTGAAGCCACATTATCAGCTTTATTTAGCAGCATTCACTTTAATCTCAGAGCCAATAACCTTTTCTGAGGCTTCACAAGACCCACGCTGGGCTGAAGCATTGAGAGCAGAGATTCAGCCTCTTGAAGAAAATAAGACATGAGAAGTTGTTCAGCTACCACCAGGGAAATCTCCTATAAGGTGTAAGTGGATCTTCAAAGTCAAATACAAGCCAATGGTGATGTAGAGGGGTTCAAAGCCAGACTAGTGGCAAAAGGATACAATCAGTAGGAGAGACTCGATTATCAGGAAACTTTTTCACATATGGTAAAAATAATGACTGTAAGAGCAGTCATTTCAATCGCAGCTGCTGAAGGATGGAATCTTCACTAAATGGATGTTTACAATGCATTCTTGCAGGATGATCTTTATGAGGAAGTATATATGTAACTTCCTGAAAATTTTTCAAGCCAAGGGGAGAATAAAGGAGCAGTGTGCAGGCTTGTCAAATCCTTATAGCAGACAATGGAATGTGAAGCTCACTAAAGTATTGGTAAAGCAGGGCTTTGTGTAAAGTACTCCGAACTATTCTCTATTCACTAAAAAATAAGGAAATAACATAGTGATCATTCTAGTCTATGTGGATGACATGTTGTTGACAAGAAACAATCTGGAGCCAATTCAGGCCACCAAGGTGAACTTACGAGAAGCCTTCAAAATAAAGGATCTTGGTGAATTAAGGTACTTCTTGGGGATTGAATTCTGCAGATCACAAGAAGGTATTTTGATGAACCAAAGAAAGTAATCTTTAGAACTCATCTCGGATGAGGGGTTGAGTGCATCTAAAACAGTCAACACGCCTCTTGATAGCAACCAGAAGTTCACCAGCAAGGAACCAGATGACATAGCAGGAGAGAAAGTTATGAACCATTTGAAGATAAAAATAAGTACCAAAGATTAATTGGCAAACTTTTGTATCTAACCCTTACCAGACTTGATCTAGGCTTTGTTGTGTAGACACTCAGCCAGTTCATGCAACAACCAAAAATAATCGCACTGGGAAGCAGCACTAAGAATTCTAAGGTACATTAAAAAGGATCCAGGATTAGGCATTCTGATGAGTAGTAGAAAATGCAATAAGGTGAATGCATATTGTGATGCAGATTGGGCATCATGTCCAAATACCAGAAGATCTGTAATAGGGTTCATAATAAAGCATGGTAATTCACTAGTCTCTTGGAAATCAAAGAAATAAAACACTATATAAGACGCTCACCAGAGTCTGAGTATAGAAGCATGGCCACTACTGTATCAGAATTAGTTTGGGTAATTGGGTTGTTCAAAGAAATTGGAGCCCAAATTGAAGTACCAGTCGAGTTGCATTGTGACAGCAAGGCAGCTTTATAAGTAGCAGCAAATCCAGTATACCATGAAAGGACAGAGCATATTGAGATAGATTGCCATTTCATTCGAGAAAAAATCCAACAAGGAATGGTGAAGATAGTTCATATCAACACAAAGAACCAGATAGCACATATTCTTACAAAAGCTCTAGGGAGACCACAACATGAATATTTGATGTCCAAGCTTGGAGCATGTCCAAGCTGGGACTTGAGGGGGAGTTTTGAGAGTGGGATTGCTTACTTGACTAAAGTACTGTAACCATAGTTAGAAGTAGTAGTATAGCTGACTAGTTAGTTATAACCATAATTAGGAAGTGGTTAAGAAAGTCGGTTGGTTATTTAATAGTGGCACGTATATAAATAATGATGCACTGTATCTAAGATAGTTAGTTGCTCATTTTCTAAATCAGATTTCAAAGCCCTCTGCTTCTTCTCCTCTCTAAGTTCGTCTCCTCTAATTCTGCATGTGTAAGGGCTCACAGAAATTGTGAACCACAAGCTAGAATTGCTTCGTTTTCACAGTTCATATCAAATATTCCACGTAGCGGGGCATTTGGACATTATTCACAATTTCAAAAAGTACAAGGTACTAATTAGTTGGCTTGAATAGTTATTTACCGAATTAAGACTAATTTTTTGGGGGATATTATTACTTTTAGCCCCCGCCAGAAATTATTTACATTTGGTAGCCAATAAAGTATATAAAATTTGTATACTTTTTGTGTATAACATACATAATGTATATATATACAAAAAATATACAAATTTTATATATTTTTTTGACTTATTTTTACAGCGGTTATACAATGTCATTTTTCCTTTTTTTTCAAGATTGAGATTAATGTTTCATCAAACGAAAACGATGCATGTCAATTTGTAAGATTCATAATCTACACTTGGTCAAATTTTGGAGTATCGTTTGACCTTCTCCCTACGTCAGATAAAATTTTGTTATGTGGCTCGGGAAACAATAACTTTATTTGTCAATTTTTCAAAGATACAAAGTTTCAGATTAGACGACACTATTAGTGTATAAACTCGTGCCACATTTATGCTTTCCAATTGCATCAATATTTTGTCAACGTTTCATAACGTAGAGTATCTTCCAGCTGATTTTGTTAGCTGCATATGTCACGATAAATGATTAACAACTGACAAAAACAAAGAAATCAAAAGTTATAGATACGTAGATGTTGGAATTTAACGTAATTATCAGTAATTGATTCAATAACTATCAAACTCTTTTAAGTTTTAACCATTCATTTTACAAGGGTCCTTTTCTACTAACTAATAATTGCAATGTGAATTTGTAAATACCATACTGCAACTATTACTAGAAATTAAATTAGACATTTTATGTGGACTTTAATAGCTGCAAGAGTCACCATTGAAAAATGTGATATTTATTATATATAGTGAACTCAATCATTTTATGATATTCCTTTCATGACCGTCACTCTACAGAGGCGGAGCCAAGATTTCAAGCTTATGAGTTCGAAATTTTAATCTTCAGTTATTAGGTTCTAAATTAATAATTTATACATATTCAATGAATTTTTTCAAAACAAATACATATAGAGTTCGAACTAAAGATATTGGATTCAACCAAACACGCTCTCCGCTCTATAGCTCCGCCTCTAGTCACCTAAATGAAACATTTTTTTAAGTATTATTATCACAAAAGCCGCCATTCATTTGAAGTATTCCCACGTAGGGGGAGCAATTGGACAGAATCTAGGAATTAATTAAAAAACATAAGGTACAAACCAGCTTGGATTATTCTGTACGGATTTATGACATGTAATATTTCATGGTGGAAACTGGAAAATAATCCTTATGACAAAGGTTAAAGTCTTAATCTTACATTTTTGTAAAATCTTGAAAGGATCTTTCGACCTATTGTTAGTCCATTACATATTCGATTTTCTCACCCCCTAAATAAGGAACCTTAGTACTTTAGAAGTCTGAACGAAAAATGATTCCATGTAAACAAGTGTTATGGTTTTACATTGATGTATTATGGTGAAAATAGCACGGTACAGCCAGTTTTCGGATTGGTCATTCAAAAATAGTCAGCGTTTACCAAGTCAATAAAAAATAGCTACTATTTTGCTGCAATAGAGATCGGTCCAGCATAATATACTGGAGTTCGGTGCACCTGTGTATGAACACCAGCATATTATGCGGACCGGTATACTTTGCTGGCTCCAGTATAATATACTAGAGATTGGAGCACCGGTGCTCCAAACTCCAGTATATGATGCTGGATCGGTATACTTGCTGGAACTCCAGTATATTATGCTGGAGTTCTAATGTACTTATGCTGGAACTCCATCATATTATGCTGGAGTTCCAACATACTTATCCTGGAACTCCAGCATAATATACTAGCGTATTTTTCGGGTTTTGAACAGTATTTTCGCACAGATTTATCTTTACATAAAAAATGGCTAAATTTCGATTACTTTTAAAACTGGGCTATTTTTGAACGACTAATTGTAAATCTGGCTATTTTTAAATTTCTCCCTGTATTATGTCCATAATCCACTTTTAGAAAACCCCAGAAAAATAGATGAGTTTACGTACGTACTCCTTTAGTCATTTGCAAATCAAGTCCATGGTCCATTTTTGGGTGCTTGCCCAACTAATGTCGGGTTGAGTGTAATCGAATGATTCGTTTAGTTTGCATTCATACAATGAGTTAATCAACCACTAATAACGTAGGTTACGGGTTTGAATCGTGAAAATAAGTACTAATGCTTGCATTAAAGTAAGTTGTCTACATCGCACCCTTATGACTCGTTTGGTATGAGGGATAATTAATCCCGGGATTAAATTTGAGATGAGTTTATCCCATGTTTGGTTGGGATAAAATCGTGGTATAATTAATCCCAAGATTAGTTATCCCGGGATTGTAGTATTTTTTTATCCTTAAAGGAGGTTGGGATAACTAATCCTAGGATAATTAATTCGGAAATAATTAATCATGGGATAACTTGTTTCTCAACCAAATGACCCCTTAGGAGTGTGGCCCTTCCCCAGACCTGCGTGAATGCAAGATGCTTTGCGCATTGAGCTGCCTTTGTACTATGAGTTAATCAGTCACTAATGAGGTTACGGATTCGAGCCGTGAAAGCAACCATTAATGCTTGCATTTATGATAGGCTATCTACGTCACACCCTTTAGGAGTGTGGCATTTTCCCGAACTTACGAGAATGCGAGATGACTTTGTGTACCGGGTTGCCTTTGCACTATTAGTTAATCATCACCTGATGTTTTAATAAGTATAGCAGTTGAACTCAAAAAAATTTAAGTCTATAAATGCATGAGGAGATATGGTATTTCCTAAAATGCATCATGTTCACATTATCCTTATCTGTGAGCTAGGAATTAAGATTAAAGGGATGATCCGTGTATTTAGAATGTTCAAAGATATATTCTCCACTTGCTCTTTTTTATTTATTTATAAAGTTACAAATAGCACATTATCCTTATCTCTTTTCTTATGCTATTTTTAAACAGCAGTAAGAACATAAAATCAGCCAACTTTTCTGGAATGGAGATACCAACAACACGGTTTCAAAGACAATGAAAAGAAATTACAAGGTGCCGAATAAAGTAATACTTAAAAACTTTTCCTCTTTAGAAAAATATTTCTATGAAGATAGAGAATAGAACAATAAGAAACTTCTCATCTGAAGTTATTTAAAAAGATGTAATGTGAAAGGATTACGTTTCAAGTTGTTTCCTGAAATAAAAATAGAATGTCAATTAGATGCGTAGCATCTTTTTTCTTAATAATTAATTTTACACCTTACCAAAAGAAAATGGATCAAGAGAATTCGATTATATTCATTTTAGGTAAATATAATTATTTTATTTTAGGTAAACATATTTCTTTTAGAAGAATGATGAAAATACAAGTAACCCATCATCAAATGATTATATAAAGATCCATATAATATTTGCTTGGAGAAGGAGTTTTTTATATAGTATAAATTAGTAGTTGGTTTAATTGTTAAGTCTCTTTCGTCTAGTGAATTTTCGAAAGTGACATGTTTGATTGTGGATCGAGGTGTAATTATTTTTTACGATAGAAAATGTATTAATAATCAATTAGAAAAGTAGAAAATTGTATGATGAGATCAACTCTTAAGGACAAAGGTTAGATTTCTTTTCTCCCTTTCCAAAAATATTTACATTAACTAATAATAATAATAATAATAATAATAGAAAACGAAACCACAGAGAAAATCTCAGGAAATAACTAGAATGCTAGCTGATATGAAATGTAGTTAAAAAGATTGAGATAAGCAATTTCATATGAATATCTTGTGCTTGAACTTTCCATGACATCAAAATTTGGGGTCCACAAACCAAATAGATTAAGGTTTTGTCATTTTTCTTAAGTAATCATACTCGTAACTAGAAAAGTCAAATTAATTATGAAAAATCTTTTATTGTGTGTGGCTGCTATAATTAGCAGGTGCCAGCTCAATAATATTATTATACAATTTTCTTTTCTTAATATATCTTGCATACAATTTTCGCTCCGTTTGCTAATTACACGTATTTTTCCCTAGTCGTACCAAATAATTTTAATAAGGTATAAAGTTACGTACTCCAAATTGACATAACTAATATTCCATCCGTTTCAAATTAGATGATGTACTTTCCTTTTTAGTTTGTTCCAAAATAGATGACACATTTTTAAAATTAGAAAGTAATTCAACTTTAAATTCTTCATTTTATCCATTTTACTCTTAATGTGAAGGTTCTATAACTACACAAATATCATGGTCCCACAAAGCTATAACCCTTAAGCTTTTAAGGCTATAAATTTCTAAAATCTTCTTCTTTTTTCTTAAACTCCTTGTGAAATCAAACTAAATCATCTAAATTGAAACGGTGAAAATATAATATTTGAGACAAATCATTCTCACTTCAACAAAATATTGGAAAGACGATGCTGAAAATAAAGAAGCAAATTTTAATCATAATGACACATTCGAAAGTCGTGCCGTGCTTGAGAATTCATGCAAAATAACCCCAAAGTAAATTTAATATTTTTTACGAGAATTGTTTCGTTGAAAAAAAAACTTAATCATTCTCTCTTCATTTTTATACCCCCCCCCCCCCACCCACATCGGCCCTTCTTCTTATTCCATTTGTGTTTCTTATATTTAAAAATATAATGACAAAAAAGAAAAAAAACCTATATACATTAATTCGCTTACTAAATAGTACATTGACCAATATAATGGTACATTGACCAATATTTATAGTGAAAAAAACCTATATACATTAATTCGCTTACTAAATAGTATTTTTTTAGAAATTCAGAAACTATAGAAAAAAAATAGTCTTAGAGCTGAGAGCAACACTTCTCATATAGAAAGATGAAATAAGACATTTACACATGTTAGTGGGAATTTATTGTGAGACTATTAAAAAGACAAATATTTCGGGACGAATATAAGAAAGGAGAGTTATTTTATCTCACGTGTAAAAACTATTTTAAGTTCAATGCATTGACAGTATAAAAATATAAAATTGAATATCAAGCCATGTTATCAATTCCCGAGTAAACCATAGCTATATATTTCTTTGAGTTATAAATATTTAATTTAATTTAATCATGTGCAGTATAAATACTCTAATATATGACACGTGTGTACATATATCTCGCAGGGATTTATTTTTTAATGTATATCTCACATAGATGACTAGAAAATATAATGTCAAAATATACTACTCCTTTTCTTTTTTTTAAAATATATTATAAGTTGAGGTAATTTCTAGAATCGCTCCAATTTCTTAAACTTAAATACAATGGATTGGGACATAACTCACAATAAACAACACAAAAACTATAACTCTGATTATGAATATTCAAACTCCTTGTTATTCAAGGAACGTGTGTGAATTACACTTTTTAATTTGAATAAAATAATTTACTTAACAAGAATAATTCAAACTCCTCACCAAACGTGTAAGCCATGTCATGCGTGAGAGTCAAATGCTCCTGGTGCGTGTATTGCTGACTCTCATACTCTCAAAAGTCCAATACTACTACGCGCCTTACTTTTACCTCTATATATATATCCCCTCAACCGCCATGAAAATCCATATCAAAGCTTCAATCAAATAACTGTACTCCTTTTTCTTCATCCAAAAACCTCAAAACACTGAAAATTTTGAAATAATTTCTGTAAATTGAAGACGATGCCGAGAAAAGGAATGAGAACTCTTAATTGGTTTTCTCCTAAACATTCAACAACTGATAGTACTTCTCCATCTACTTCTCAATTCTCTTCCCCTTCACGTTTCGGATTTTCGCCTTCTCGGCCGAGTTTTTCAGAAGCGGTGATTGATCGTACACTGGAAATGGCGGAGCCGATGATCATGAAGTGGGACCCATACACCACTACTTTCGCCAAAGTGACTTCTCTGTTCTATGAGAATAGAAGAGAAGCCAAGGATTTTATCAAGTGTGTGCATAATCTACAAAAGGCTATGCACTTTCATTCAACTGAGAATTCGAGATCCGATAAGCTTGTTCGCGCTCAATCTCTAATGCAAATCGCAATGAAACGACTACAAAAGGAATTTTACCAGATTCTATCAATAAACAGAGCTCATTTGGATCCTGAATCTATTTCCACCGTCTCTTCCCGTACTTCGACTCGATCGAGTATTTCTGATTTCGACGTTGAGGATGACGATGATCGTGTAATTGGCGGTGAGTCTGTTTCTGTAGTTGAGGATTTCTCTAATATTGTAATGGCGGATTTGCGATTGATAGCGGAATGCATGATCTCTTCTGGATATGCAAAAGAGTGCTTGACGATTTACAAAGTTATACGTAAATCGATCATTGACGAAGGCATTTATAGACTCGGAGTTGAGAAATTGAGTTCTTCAAAAGTTCATAAAATGGATTGGGAAGTTGTGGATATGAGGATCAAGGATTGGCTTAACGCTGTTGATGTAGCTATGAAAACGTTATTCAACGGAGAGAGAATTCTCTGTGATCATGTCTTTGCATCCGACGATGCAATAAGAGAGTCGTGTTTTACTGAAATTTCAAAAGATGGTGCCATGATTCTGTTTAGTTTCCCGGAAAATGTAGCAAAATATAGCAAGAAGTCGCCGGAAAAAGTGTTCCGTTTGCTCGATATGTACACCGCCATCGCCGAACACTGGCCGGAGATTGAAGCTATATTCTCTTTCGATTCAGAATCTGCTATTCGATCTCAGGCGGTGACATCACTCGTCAAGCTTGGCGAGTGTATAAGGACGGCGTTGGTTGAGTTTGAAACTGCTCTACAAAAGGAATCCTCAAAGACGACGGTTGCCGGAGGTGGAATCCATCCTCTCACCATTGACGCAATGAATTACATAATTCTACTCGCTGATTACAGCAACGTACTCTCCGACATCCTCGCCGAAGCTCCTCCTCCGGCAAAAACTTCGTTGCCTGAATCATTTTTCGGCATTGTGGATTCTGATGCGTCTCCGGCACCGGCGATCTCACTCCGATTCGCTTGGTTGATTCTCCTTCTTCTCTGCAAACTCGACGGCAAAGCGAAACACTACAAAGACGTATCCCTTGCTTACCTCTTCTTAGCCAACAATCTCCAATACGTCGTCCTAAAAGTCCGCTCATCGAATCTCAAGTACTTGTTAGGTGAAAATTGGATATCAAAACAGGAGGGAAAAATCAAACAGTTTGCATCAAACTATGAACGGCTAGGATGGAGCCACGTCATTGAATCCCTCCCACGAGAGCCAAATGCTACAATGACTCCCCAACAAGTGAAGGAGATTTTCAAAAAATTTAATTCGTCGTTTGAGCAAGCTCACCGGAAGCAATCTATGTGTGTCGTACCCAACAGGAAGCTACGTGACTATTTGAAAGTGTCAATAGCAAGGAAAATACTTCCGGTGTATCGGGACTTCTACAATACAAATAAACATATGATGGCAAGAGAGAGACATTCGAGTCACGTGATCAGATTTTCCCCTGAGGATGTAGGGCATTACTTGTCCGATTTATTTTTTGGACCAATTGAATCGGAAAGTTCCTCATCGGTTGAGTCTTCTCCATCACGTACCACACCATCAAGATTGCGGTGAAGAGAAATAAATAGTTAAACTTTTCTTCTTGTTATGTCGTGTAATTATGTATAGCATGAAGATCATATTAAAATGTGTATAAATTGTACAATATTTTTGGCGTGTTTAAAGAAAGCAGTAAATAATCTATATTGGTTTATTCCCCTATTTCTTCACACACGAGTTACAATATGGGAGTTGTTATGGAGATACGTAGGCGCTCAATGTGTGTGAGTATCAGTAGATTTGAGTTAATTTTCGAATTGAATTAGACACAAGATCCAACCTTATTCACATGATATTAGAAATAGACTCATTCCTATGCTTAGGAGTAAATTTTATAAATGGTCATATAATTATAATTTTTTTTCACCAAAATCATGTAATTATATTTTCTCATACAAAAATCAGAAAATTTTTACTTATTTACACAAAAATCACAATGATCGGAAAACACAACTTTCCGGTAGTTTTTTCTTATTCCACGTCTTTTCACTTTTATTTATAATTTAATAAATAATAATCCAAATTAAAATATGAATGACACAATCACACCCAACTCGACCCAATCAAACCAATACCCATATACATAAATTAAAATAATACTAAAAGTGAATCATTCTCTGAAAATACATGATACTTGTATTTTTTATTTTTCTGTTTCCATACCTTTTGTTTCCTTTCCTTTTTTTGTTGTTAGAATCTCATGCAAAATACTCCAATGTATATATATATATATATATATATATATATATATATATATATATATATATATATATAATTGTATGACTTTTTCAAAAAATAAAATGTATGAATAATCAGAGAGCTCTTGATATAATGAAAAATATATACATATAAAAGAAGCATTGTATATTTTAAAGGAAGGATTCAACTTTAGTATTATTTTAGTTTATGTATATGGGTATTGGGTTGGTTCGTTCCTATTTTAATTTTGTTATTATTTATTAGACTGAGAATAAAAAATAAAAAATGTGGAAAAAAAATTTAGTACCGAAAAGTTGTATTTTTGGTCACTATGATTTTTATGTGAGTTAGTGGAAGTTTTATGATTTTTATGCGAGAAAACATAATTATATTATTTTGTTGAGAAAAAGTCATAGTTATATGAACATTTGTGAAATTTACCCATATGCCTAGTTTTGCGTGATGTATTGTTTCCTTACATATATATTGAACAATTTTCATTTTATGAGTTAATTGTTAACTGTTGGAGTTGAATTGGACCTAAAATTGATCCCTTTATTCACATTTAAAATTGGAGAACGAACTCTAATGAGAAAGGACAGAAAGACAAAAAGAAAAGTACAATTTCATTTTCAAGAAAAGTACATTCAGGAAATCTATGTTGTCTAATCACAGAAAGAAAAATGATACATTGTACGTTGATGCATGAACTAAATGTAGCCACTAATTAATTCAACAATGGTCCAATACTTTTAAGTTTTAACATGTCATTTTCTATCGTCCTGGTTTATATTTCGTAATTCGTATATGACTTTGCAGTTTTTTCTTGCTAAAGGTCAACACCTCCAAATTAATCAGACAGAGGTCCATTGATACTTGCTTATTTTCAAGAGTTTTGAAAATCTAGCAAATCAGTTGAATAATTTTCCAATGTAGTGATTCAATGAATAGTCGGGCCTCTCCATAATAGTATTCACATATAACAGTCATTTACTATAAAAATCAAATTTTCTTGAAACCGATCTTTTATGCTATGTTATAACATATGTCATCTATAACAACACTTTACTATAGCATCCACAAAATGTCAAAACAAATACCAATGTTATTGGTTCTCGCATTTCTGTGCCCAAAAAGGATGGGCAAGTTCGGTTTGAGTGTTCATCGATCGGGTGGATCTGTATGCTTCAGAACAGCGAGACGAGGTGTAGCGCAGTCTGGTCAGCGCATCTGTTTTGGGTACAGAGGGCCATAGGTTCGAATCCTGTCACCTTGATGTGGTAGCCTTCTCCGTGGTCGGACAGTAAGGCAAACAGCGCAAAGCATAAAGTAAAGACATGATGCCTCGACTAAGTAAAGTGTTTTTGCCCCTTATCGGTAGTTCCGTAGCAGGTTGTTTCGTACGTTTTCTAGGATCAGATAGAAGCACCACCCCAGAATTGATCCTTCTTTTCTTCTTACTTTTACTAAGTCTGACTCTAGTTTCTCGTTCAACAAAAAGAAAAAGGAGTGTGATTCTTTTATTCCTAATATTTTTCATCTCTTTCTTTTTCTATTTTCGATAAATCGTACATGTACCTAATGTTTACATCAAACTGTATTCATTTACTATGTTAAATGATTTAATAAAGTAAAAATATATGTTAATTAAACTTGGTTAAGTGAAAACGTCCATGACAAAATACATGCAACTATTAGTTCGTGCATTCTTTGTTAGCAGGTGCACTTAGTTTCAAGGGATATTCAGCTTCTCTAAATGACTATTCTTTATTTTTTAGATACAATGAAGATCGCACCTCTATTTTAGCAGTTTACGTGAATGATATTCTACTTACAGGGAATGACTTTGCAGAAATCAATCATATTACTCATTTTCTTAATTCAGAGTTTAAAATCAAAAACTTGGGGGATATTCACTATTTTTTGTGCATGGAAATTATTAGAGAGCCACAAGGTTTCATCATCAATCAGCGGAAGTTTACCTTAGAATTGTTGGAGGAATTTGGTTGTTCAGGAGTTCTTGTATCTTCACCATTGGATCCTTCTTCCAAATTGTATCTTGACTTGTCACCCCCATTAGCTGACCCTACTATCTATTGCCGCCTTGTTGGTAAGCTTAATTACCTCACAAACACTCGCCCAGACATCTGCTTTGCTGTGCTCACTCTAAGCCAATACATGCAAAAGCCCCAATTTTTGCATCTTTCTGCTGGGATGCGTGTTTTGAGGTATTTGAATACCGATCCAGCACAAGGCATCCTTCTATCTGCAAATCCCTCTCTTTATTTGCTTGCTTTTTGCGATGCCGATTGGGCTACTTGCAAGACTTCTCGCCGCTCTGTCAGTGGTTTCTTCATCACTCTAGGAGGAGCTCCAATCTCATGGAAATCGTAAAAGCAAGTATCGATTTCACTATCCTCCGCTGAGGCAGAATATCGCTCTATGAGGCGTGTCACTGCAGAGATAACTTGGCTAGTTCGTCTCCTCATTGATCTCTCTGTTCCTCCTACTTTGCCGGTCACAGTCCACTCAGACAGTCAAGCGGCCATTTACATTGCTTGAAATCCAGTTTTCCACGAAAGAACGAAGCATGTTGAACTGGATTGTCACTTCGTCTGGCAACAGTACCTCTCAGGTTTAATCACTCTCTCTTTTATTCCCTCGAAACTTTAGCTCGCGGATCTCTTTACCAAGCCCCTCACTGGGGTTTCTCACCATCAGATTTTGCCCAAGTTGGGGGTTTTCTATTCACCCTCCAACTTGAGGGGGATGTTAAGATGAAACTCCATAATAACTTGCAAGAACAAGAAGCAGAAACGAAGAAGATGAAAGAGATTTCATCTTGTACAGAAATGAAGAAGAAGACGGATTTCAGACATAGCAAAAGGACTTCGGAGTCTTCTAGATAAATGTCATTCTTTTATCTATTTTATTTTGCTCATTTGACTTTACACGTACAAACATCTCAGCCCTTGAAGCTATTCAATCTGAGCCATTGATATGGCAAATCCAGTTGTACATAAGAGGGTATAACAGCACATGTTAGGGAATATTTTAATTTTTCTATTATAGCATTAGGGAATAGGAAATGAACAAGTGTACAACACTATCTTATTTTACATTTCTTTTAGCTAGATTACTTTTATAAAGAAAAACAAGACACTATGAATACAACATCAGAAAATTTCTACAATTCTATTCTTCAATTCTTTCATGGTATCAGAGCGATACTAGCTCGATCCTTCAATCTTTCAAATTTAATCTTCTTCTTCTTCTAATCTTCATCCATGAATGGAACAGAAGCTACCCTAACCATCACTGCTACTGGTTCATCCAGCCAAATGAAAAACCTTGACTCCAACCATCCGTACTTTCTTCATTCTTCAAATTCACCTGGGATGAGTCTTGTCAATTTGCCCTTTAATGGGAAAGGTTTCCCAGGTTGGAGGAGATCCATTCTCATTGCTCTTTCAGCCAAGAACAAACTTGGATTCATCAATGGGATTTGTGAAGAACCTAAGCCTAACTCAGCAGATCATCCTCTGTGGAGCAGAGCTAATGATATGGTGACTTCATGTCTGCTCAATTCCCTGCCAAAAGACATAGGGGACAGTGTCAACTATTCCAAAACAACAAGAAATTTATGAAACAGTCTAGAACATAGATTTAGCCAATCAAATGGGGCCAAACTATATCAATTGCAAAAGGAAATTTCAACATCAGTCCAAGGAAATAACAGCATTTCAAGCTATTTCACTACGCTCAAGAAGCTATGGAATGAAATGGACTCTCTAAGCTCTCATCTAAAATTGCTCCTGTAATTGTGCATATGGTGGAAAGGCTAAAGTCGCTAAGTTTCTAGAGGATCAAAGGATCCTGCAGTTTCTCATGGGGCTCAATGATATATATGCTTAGGCTAGTGGAAACATTCTCATGATGAGTCCACTCCCTAGCATGGCTTTGCATATTCATTGCTCTTACAAGATGAGAACCAGAGAGAGGCCTTTGTGAATATGGTCAGTCCTCAACTAAACTCAGATGCATCTTCATTTATAGTTGTTGGACAAGGAAAGAGTGGACTAAGGTACAACAATCAAGGACAAAGGGGATGGAATTCTTCATCAAAATTTGGAAACAATCAGCAGTAAAAGAGCAAAGCTAAGAAGGGAAAATATAACCCAAATGTGATTTGTACTCATTTCATGAGAACAGGACATGTTAGGGCAGATTGTTACAGGCTAATTGGATTCCCAAATGATTTTTAGTTTACCAAAACCAATAATTATCAGCCCACAGCAAAAGGAAATGCATCAATGGGAGGAAAGGAAAATGAAACAAACCCAAATCCTAACAATGAAGGGGTAGTAGGAAGTTAGAATCAATCTTTTAGCAGGGAACATTCAAGTTGGTAATGCAGGAAATACAGGATCTGAAATCAATGCAAATGCAGTTGTTGGTACTATTATTAAGTATTCAAGAACATGTTTGGCAGTTTTTAACACTAAAACTTGGATCATTGATTCAGGGGCATCTGAGCATATGTGTTTTGATTCAAGTTCCTTTTTAGAATTGTCTCCTCTTCCTATACATGTTCATATTAGCTTGCCTAATTCTTTTCAATTATATGTCACACACATAGGAAAGGTTTCCATTCAAAATGACATGATTCTTGAAAAAGTCCTTTATGCTCTATCTTTTAAGTATAACTTACTATCAGTTCATAAGTTGTGCATTCAGTTCAAATGTTCTTTTAATTTGACATCTAGTGGGTGTGTCTTGCAGGTCCCTTTAGTGAGGAGGGGGCAAGCTTTTGGTGAAATAAGAGGAGGATTGTACCTGCTGAATCCTATTTCCATTAGTGCAGAACCTATTTTTTCTAGTTAAAATGCATTTTTGATTCCAAAAGGAAATCATTCCAGTTCTATTTCTAGTACTATTTCTAGTCTAAGACCTATGTCTATGAGTGTAATTTCTGATGTAATCCAATGGCATGCTAGATTGGGACATTTACCTTTTGAAGTAATAAAATCTTTCAAGTTCATTTCTTTTCCTTCCTTTTTTGATCATGTGTGTGATGTTTGTCATCAAGCTAAACAGACTAGACTACCTTTTCCCATAAGCCAAATCAAGACAAATGGGATATTTGATCTTATACACATTGATATATGGGGTCCTTTCAAGTCTAACACTTATAATGGTTATAAATATTTTCTAACTGTTATAGATGATTTTAGTAGAGGGACGTGGACTTTTCTGCTAAGTTCAAAAGCAAATGCATTCACAATTCTTAGATCATTCTTTGCCATGACACAAAGACAGTTCAATGTTAAAGTGAAGAAAGTGAGATCTGATAATGCCTTAGAATTGGGAAGAGGAACACAACAATCTGATTTTCTGCTTTCACAAGGGATTTTACATGAAACTTCTTGTGTGGGGACACCCTAACAGAATGGAATAGTTGAGAGGAAGCATAGGCATTTACTAGAGGTGTCAAGGGGATTGTTCTTTCAATCTACAGTTCCCATACAATACTGGGGAGAGTGCATCCTAACTGCAACCTACTTAATTAACAGGTTCCCTTCCAAAGTTCTTAAGGGTAAGACTCCCTATCACATATTGTTTGGGAGACCACCAGTATATGACAATCTAAAGGTCTTTGGATACCTGTGCTATGCTTCTACTCTAGCCCACAACATAAACAAATTTGATCCTAGAGCATATGCATGTGTTTTCCTGGGATTTCACCATATCAAAAAGGTTACAAACTTCTAGGATTACAGACAAAGACTGTTTTTGTGTCTAGATATGTGAAGTTCTATGAGAATCATCTTCCTTTTGCCACCACACCTACACCACAACCTCATCAAGTGTTCACTCAAACTCCACATATTTCAGACACCACTTTACCTGATTCCAACTCCTTATCCTCCTCTAGTCCTAGCAACACTGCTTCTCCTAGTACCAGCCCTATCACACTGCCTTCTTCTAGTTCATATGATTTTTCATCTTCTTCTCCTAGTCATAACCTTTCTGGTTCCATTTCACCCAATGATCTCAGTTCTAGACAAGTCTCACATCTATCTCCAAATCTTTCCTCTCCCACATCTGCTCCTAATGATAGTATTATTGTCCCTATACCTCCTCCACCTATCAGAAAATCTGAAAAGATTTCTCAGCAGCCTAGATATCTAAAAGACTAAATAAGCAATGGGATTTTTCTGTCTGACATTACTTCCCCTTGTTTCAACCATGCATCTTCTCCCACTACCCTACCCTTTCCAGCTTTGTCAATCAATAATCAAAATGTCATAAATTCAGTATGTTCTATTTCAGAACCTCACAGTTATTTACAAGCTTCTCAGGATGCAGGTTGGAGAAAGGCTATGGAAGCAGAGCTAGCAGCTCTTGATCTCAACAAAACCTGGGAGGTTATAAATTTGCCACAAGGCAAGAAAGCTTTACCTTATAAGTGGGTCTACAAGGTAAAACACAAATCAAATGGTTCCATTGAAAGGTTAAAGGCACGATTGGTGGTAAGGGGGGATATCCAAAGAAAAGGCATTGACTATTCTGAGACATTCTCACATGTGGTCAAAATGACCACAATCAAATATCTTTTGACTGTGGCAGTGAAGAAAAGTTGGAAGGAGTCGCAACTTGATGCCAATAATGCATTTTTACATGGGGATTTACAAGAGGAAGTATACATGAGATTTCCTCCTGCGCTATCTCCACCTATACCTAATCAAGTTTGCCTTTTGAAGAAGTCCATATATGGCTTGAAGCAGGCCTCTAGACAGTGGTATGCTAGATTAGCAGGTGCACTTAGTTTCAAGGGATATTCAGCTTCTCTAAATGACTATTCTTTGTTTTTTAGACACAATGAAGGTCACACCTCTATTTTAGCAGTTTACGTGGATGACATTCTACTTACAGGGAATGACTTTGCAGAAATCAATCATATTACTCATTTTCTTAATTCAGAGTTTAAAGTCAAAAACTTGGGGGATATTCACTATTTTTTGGGCATGGAAATTATTAGAGAGCCACAAGGTTTCATCGTCAATCAGAGGAAGTTTACCTTAAAATTGTTGGAGGAATTTGGTTGTTCAGGAGTTGTTGTATCTTTACCATTGGATCCTTCTTCCAAATTGTATCTTGACTTGTCACCCCCATTAGCTGACCCTGCTATCTATCGCTGCCTTGTTGGTAAGCTTAATTACCTCACAAACACCCGCCCAGACATCTGTTTTGTTGTGCTCACTCTAAGCCAATACATGCAAAAGCCCCAAATGTTGCATCTTTCTGCTGGGATGCGTGTTTTGAGGTATTTGAATACCGATCCAGCACAAGGCATCCTTCTATATACAAATCCCTCTCTTGATTTGCTTGCTTTTTGCGATGTCGATTGGGCTGCTTGCAAGACTTCTCGCCGCTCTGTCAGTGGTTTCTTCATCACTCTAGGGGGAGCTCCAATCTCATGGAAATCGAAAAAGCAAGTATCGATTTCACTATCCTCCGCTGAGGCAGAATATCGCTCTATGAGGCGTGTCACTACAGAGATAACTTAGCTAGTTCGTCTCCTCGTTGATCTCTCTATTTCCTCCTACTTTGTTGGTCACAGTCCACTCAGACAGTCAAGTGGCCATTTACATTGCTTGAAATCCAGTTTTCCACGAAAGAGCGAAGCATGTGGAACTGGATTGCCACTTCGTCCGGCAATAGTACCTCTCAGATTTAATCACTCTCTCTTTTCTTCCCTCGAAGCTTCAGCTGGCGGATCTCTTTACCAAGCCCTTACTGGGGTTTCTCACCATCAGATTTTGCCCAAGTTGGGGGTTTTCTCTTCGCCCTCCAACTTGAGGGGGGATGTTAAGATGAAACCCCATAATAATTTGCAAGAAGAAGAAGCAGAAACGAAGAAGATGAAAGAGATTTCATCTTGTACAGAAATGAAGAAGAATACAGATTTCAGACATAGCAAAAGGACTTCGGAGTCTTCTAGATAAATGTCATTCTTTTATCTATTTTATTTTGCTCATTTGACTTTACACGTACAAACATCTCAACCCTTGAAACTATTAAATCTGAGCCATTGATATGGCAAATCCAGCTGTACATAAGTGGATATGACAACACATGTTAGGGAATATTTTAATTTTTCTATTATAGCATTAGGGAATAGGAATTGAACAAGTGTGCAGCACTATCTTATTTTACATTTCTTTTAGCTAGATTAAGTGTACAACACTATCTTATTTTACATTTCTTTTAGCTAGATTACTTATATAAAGAAAAACAAGGCATTGTGAATACAACATCAGAAAATTTCTACAATCCTATTCTTCAATTCTTTCAAGGTGGTGCACCTGCTAATGTTGCTGTTTGTATTTCAAAGTTGGGGGTTGCCTTGTGTTGTTTTCTCCTTCCTATTGTTATCATTGTAAGAGTTGATAGTTGTGTGCGTATTACTTAACCACTTATCTTTTAATTGTTGGAAAGTAATATCATTCTTTCTTTGAATAATTAGCTGTGGCTAGATCGAAAGACAGAGGAAGATGGAGGTCATGTGAGTTGTGGTATTAAGTTTTTCTAATAGGTATAATATGGGGACACGTTACAAGTCCAGAAAATTTATTTGTTAATATTAGTTTATCTAATATTATTGGACAAAAAAGAATATTAAAAAATTAACAATGGAAAACAACAAACGAAGATACTTAACTTAGTTTTTAACTCTATGAAGATTTGGAGTGTGGGTGGAAGATCGGGAGAGGAAAGGGGAAAAAGGAGAGAAAAAAGAAAAATGGTGTAACTACATCCCTTGATTGAAGGCACAAATAATTGATAGAGAGCGTGGATTGTATATATTTTGTAAGTAAAACTTGTTTATGCCGGGTAATTAACTAAACATGAATATTAAGGATAATAAAGTTTCAAATAGTGTATAGGAATGAAAAAATCTCATTAGAAAACATAAGGTACAAACCAGCTTGTATTATTATGTACGGATTTATGACTTGTAATCATT
Organism: Nicotiana tabacum; assembly: GCF_000715075.1. Lineage (NCBI taxonomy): Eukaryota > Viridiplantae > Streptophyta > Magnoliopsida > Solanales > Solanaceae > Nicotiana > Nicotiana tabacum. The sequence goes on along the minus strand of NC_134089.1, from coordinate 19,945,379 downwards.
GTAGGAAAATAATCCAAACGTCAAAGGTTAAAGTCTTAATCTTACGCTTTTGTAAAATCTTGGAGAATGTATTGTTAATCCATATGACCTATTGTTAGTCCATTACATATTCAATTTTCTCACTCCCTGAATAATATATAATTATGAAAAGATTTTTCTTAACTAATTTTGATACTTGCGCTCAATATTTTATGTCTCAAACGAAAAGGAACCTTAGTACTTTAAAAGTCAAAGAAAATGGGTTACATGTGAATAAGTGCTATGGTTTTACATTGATGTATTATGTCCACAATCCACTTTTAGAGAACCATAGAAAAATAGATGTTACGTACATACTCCTTTAGTCATTTGCAAATCAAGTCCATGGTCCATTTTTGGGTGCTTACCTAGTTTAATTGAATGATTTGTTTAATATTCAATATTCATACTATGAGTTAGTCAGCCACTAATGCTATAGGTTACGGGTTTGAGTCGTGAAAATAAGTACTAATACTTGTATTAGGGTAAGCTTTTTATATCGTACTCTTAGAGCTCGTTTGGTATGAGGGATAATGGATAATTAATTTCGAGGTTAAATTTGAATGATCCAAACAGAGTGTTAGACTGTTAGGGAAAGGATAATTAAATTTGAGATGAGTTTATCCCCCGTCTCCATGGGAGGGTGGGATAACTAATCTCGAGATAATTAATCTTGGGATAACTTGTTTCCCAACCAAACGAACCTTAGGGAGTCAGGGTACAGGTTCTGTCAGTAGTAAACTCACTCTTAATTAAGTCCTCTCTTTGTGGCAAGAAGACGTTTCCATAGAAATCATGGAGATCAATGCTTGCTCATGAGCATGTCACGCCAGGGCTGATTTTCATATATAATAAGTAAAGTACAACAACGGAGGGGGACATAAACCTGACCTCCAAAACTATGGTACATGAACACCTGGTCATCAATACTTGACGACCAAATGATTCCTGAAAGCTATGATGAGTTAGACCTATGCTGATTTTCCAGTTGACTATCAAGCATTGATAGTCAATTGGATGTACAAAATCACAGTGAAGTAAACCTAGGTCAACTATACAAAAATGCACAAGTGAACCTAATTCTACTAAATAAGGGAAGTGGGAAGCCATCTTCCATATACAACAAGTTCTACATCTAACAAAAATGTAGAAGTTCCCTATGGGCATGGCAAAAAATATGTGTAAGTGATGGGGGGATATCTTCAATCTCGCTTTGACATTGGTGTCAAGGAAAGTCAGGTTGAAGATACCTTTCAAAAGAATCCCTGAAGGTGGACAGAGTGACAACTGTTGTCTCTTATTGCTGACAGAAGAGGGTAAGCAGTGGACTGTTTGTTGCATCCAGTGGAGCTTGAAGTACACAGCTTGTACTTGTAGGTTCTTGATGCTGAAACTTATGCAAAATGTGCTCTTTTGTTGCTGAGAACTGGGGGTAGTGCTGGGCAGGTGAACTAGGTTTGATCCCCTAGAGATGTGCTGCTGATGACCTGTGCAGGCGAGGATTTGCTTGGCCTGCTGTCGGGGTGTTGAAAGATGAGGGAGTAGCTGCTGATAGCTTGGACTACTGTGGTGGTTGTCTGCTTTCAAAACTATTCCATGTGCATCTTCAGTGATGTTTATACTATTGTTGTCACCGAAGCTTAGCATGTGATGATTCCTGCAATTTCTAGCAAGAAAGTTTTGACAGGTTCAAAAAGATTGATACAATTTCAGCAGATTGAGCATATAAAATGCTAATACCACTCCTTGCAATTGCCTCAGTATTTTGAATAGTATTGTATGGTGGGCTGGGCTGGGACCGGGACCGGACCGGGTCCGCAGTTCTAACAGGCTAAACGGGCCTGGCGGGCGGGGCCTGGTGGGTCGGTCCTTAATGGTACAAAAAGCCCGAGGCGGGCCGGGTATGATAAAATAGCCCACGAGCCCGAGACCGCTAAGCCCGGGACCCGCTGGCGGGCCTGGGCCGGTCTTACCGGGCCTAACAGCTACTTTTAACAAAAAAAATTTAAAAAAATAGCAACAATCAAAAATTAAAAAAGTAGTCGTTGGGCTGCAATTTTGACCATTTGGAACTTTAAAAAATAGTCATTTGGCCCCCAAACTTTATATAATTATACTTTTTCCCAATTCGCAACTATAAATACCCCCTCATTCTTTCATTTTTACTCACTAATTCATCAATCTCTCTACTATAATTGCTTATTTTATTGTTGAAATTTCGTAAAAATTGTGAAGTTGGTGAATTGAAGTATTCAAGTCTTCAACGATTTTCAATTTTCAAGAAGTTGTTCGGCAATTCGATAAACGCGTTCCAACTCTTAAGTTTTAATATTATAGTTTTGTTAGTTTTATTTAGTATAATTATAATTAATATGACATTTTCTTTGAAAAATATTTTTGGTGGTAAGGGTAAAGCTAAAACTGGTAAAAGTAGTGGCCAACCTACTACCCTTCCCCCGGCTCCCCGACCCAGACCTGGTAGACGTCCTGCTGCTCCATTTATTCTTGATAGTGATAACCCCTGTTTTCAATTTTCCGATAGTTAATTTTGCCATAATGTTGCACCAGGTCAAAATTTAGATGATGAAACTATGAATGCTCTTTATCCTAATCAAACTATCTTTGAAAATGATGAGGAAAATGAGGATAAAGATGAAACCCAACCGGATTTAGATGATACACCTACTAGTCCTTTTAATAACCCAACTGATGTACCGCCCGACCCACCTGTAGAAACCCCTAGTTTTAATAGACAACCTCCTAAACGCCTAGAAACATCATTAGTTTGGAATTTTTTTACTCAAGTAAGAGAACAAAATAAGGCTAAGTGTAAAACATGTGGGAAATTACTGGCGCATAAATATACTGGAGACCGTAGCGGCACGGGTAGTTTGACTAGGCACATAAAAACACACCCTAGAGATAAAGTTAGATATTTACAAATGAAAGCGCAGCTAGAGGGAACACATGTAGATTCTGATGTTAACCCTAGTACAGGTTCAAATCTAGTTCAACCAGGAATTACAACTGTGACCGGAGGTATTTTATATTACGATCCAAATAGAGATCGTGAAGAATTAGCAAAGATGGTTACCGTTATGTGCTTACCCTATTATTTTTCTTCTAATCCTAATTGGGTGCATTATATTAGAAGAGTTTTTAATCCTACTTATAAAGGTTGGCCTCGCGCAATAGTTAAGAGTGATATTTATAAATATAAACATGAATATGAACAATATTTGCGGTATTTATTTACTCATATAACTAATCGGATTTCTATTTACTACTGATATTGGTAGAAGTGGTAATGATTATGATTATCTAACTGTTACAGGTCATTGGATAGATGAGGAGTGGATAATGCAAAAACGCATTATTGTGTATAGAATAATTAATTCATGTCACATAGGTAAGTTTATAGCTAACACTGTTGCAGACATTTGTAGATATTTTTGCTAAGATAAAATAATGGCAATTTCTATGGATAATGCTTCTAGTAAAACTAGTGCTATAGGCATACTTACAACAACACTAAATCCTGCATTTAGGAATATATTCCATGTTAGATGTATTTGTCATATTTATCATTTAATTGTCGGTGATGGTATGCAAATTTTAAATTTAGAAATTGAAAAGGTTAGAATGGCTCTTAATTGGCTTTTTTATTCGAACCGTAGAAGTAGACTTAGAGAATATTTTAAAAAATGTGATGAATATGACCTTAGAGAAAGAAAGGTTCCTAAAGCTTGCCCGACTAGATGGAATTGTATGTACAAAAGTTTAGTAGTTGCATATGAATATAGAAACATAATTAATGCAACGTTTAATGCTCGGGTAGGTGGTGAGGATGATGATGAAATGCTTACTACTCAAGATTGGACGAATGTTAAAATTCTTATAGATTTTTTAGACCATTTTCAAATTGCTACAAATGCATTTTTCGTTAGGGTCGCTAAGCCCACGAGCCCAGCCCGTTTAGCCCAGGACCATATGGGCTTAGGCCCGTCACGGGCTGGTTCCACCCGTTGAGCCCATGAAGCCCAGGGCCGTGAGGCCCAGGACCTCCAGAGCCCAAGCCCGCTAAGCCCAGGCCCGTTAAGATCGGCCCGTTTGGCCCATTTAGGCCCGGGCCCGGCCCAGAATATAGCATTAATTTTGAACCTATCTCTAGTACCTGCAAAAAGAAGAAAATAGGTTAGTAAAAAAACTGCTACTCCCAGGTTCTTGTGCATACTGGGAGTACTCGTGTAGAGCAATTGGAGACTGGGGTTATTTGAGAAAAGGAAGGGTGGTGTGTGACAACTTTGTAGGAGTTCTGCTCCCAGGTTCTTGTGTTTACTGGGAGCATCTTGGGAACTGAGATTATGGACAAAGGGATTTGGGTTGTGACTAATAGGGCTTTGATGGAAGTGCTGTATTTGGGGCACAATATTCGTTGGCTTTTTGTGGAGGTTGAAATGCTGATGGTTGATATTAAATGGACGACTACATCTGGGCAAAGAATTGCAGCAATTAAAATCCTGCCCTGCTGATATGCTGATTGCAGGGGCAGTTGCACTTGAAACTGCTGCTTCCTTTGTTGTGTTGATGATGTATTTTTTGAGCCCCTGTGTGTAAGTGTGGCATGCTTGGTATGCAGGAGACTGGGAGGCCCAAAAATAGTATATGAAACTGCTGAAATTGCACAGTTCTGTAGCTAGAGTTGTTGCTGCAGTCAATTGATATACTTTCAGAAGAATGAGCATCATGAATGCTAATACCACTCTGTGAGTACAAAAATTGAGTGAGCACCAAAGAATGAATGAAACCTGCAAAAAAGAAAACATAGTTAGAGGAAAAAAGGACATTTCTTCCTAGATTTTTGTTTCTGGTGTTTGCAGACAGGCTTTTGCGTTGCATGAGGGAAGGGTTTGCTTCTGTTTCTGCTCCTAGGTTCTTGTAGGTTCTAGTAGCTTGTGTAGGATTTAAGCATGAGGTGCGTGATGCATTTTTGAATTGCATATCTTTTTTGATTTTTCTGGTTTTCTACCTGTAGATATGGTATATGGTATTGCGATTTTTGTGTCATACTTGAATGATGTGTGTGTGAGAAGGTCTACTCCAGTCCATTGATCAATCCTCAGGAGATTGAGCAGCATTGCTATTAATACCACACTCTGAGGAGAGGCTAATGAACTGTGCAGTCCCACTGTGATAGTACCTGTAAAAAAAAGAAGATGAGGTTAGCATGGGCACAACTTGCCCTTAACTATTACATTGTATTTGTCATTTGAACTGTAACTTGTGCTCCCCTTCTCAAGATGACATTAACCATAACCATGGGAAGTAGATGATGAACCGACAGATGAAGGAGGTACCAGAATTCCACTGGTTTTCTTGAACCTAAAATCAGGGGTGCCCATAAAGTCATGTAGAATCTGGCCCCTGATGTGAGGTAGAAGCGCTGCAGCAGTGTTAAAATTGGTTAGAGTGGTGAAGTTATGATTGAGTTTTGACAAAGAATCAGTAGGGCAATTTGCTTCTCTATATACATAGGAAGCTTTAAATTCCAAACACTGACTGCATAAGTCCTTCAACTTAGAAATCTTCATTTGTAATGCCCAAGGAGGGTCTTTGTTCTCAGTCAACCAGTTGATCAGAAGTGCTGAATCTGTTTCAAGGTGAATTCTGGTGATTCTATTAGCTAGGCACCACTGAACTCCTAGTCTAGCTGCTTCAATTTCTGCATAATTATTGGTTCCCCCCCCTAATGGAATGGCCATAGCATGAGTGAATTGGCCATGATGGTTTTTGATTATCACTCCAGCTCCAATTTTCCCAGGATTGGCCAATGCACTCCCATCAGAGTTGATCTTAGTAAAGCCAATATCAGGTTTAATCTAGGAAACTTGGGTTGAGGTAGTGTATTACTGGAGGTTTTCAATGAAAGGGTAGAGCTCCCTCCAGTTAAAAGGCCATTTGATCTCAGTGAAATTGGATCTTAGTATCATATTGATATTAGAGTTGATTGAGTAAAGAACCCTAGTCAGTGAGGTGGATTTTTCCCCATACTTGGCACTACATCTATTTTTCAACAAGTTCCAGCAAAAAATGATGGGGACTGTGTCCAGAATGAGTTTTTGGACAAGGTTGTGACTCTTTAACATCTACCATTTTATTAGAAGAAGCCTAAGAGGCATGTTTTCAGTATGCACCCCTACCTGACCCCCATATTTGTTCCAAACAATTCTTGCAAAGTTGTCATTGCTGAAGAGGTGGTCAACTGTTTCATGTCCAAACATTGAACAACACACATACCTTGTTATTGTAAGGCTGCTGAATAAAAGCACCTTGTCATCAGTTGGTAACTTGTTTCTCAAAGCTCTCCAAAGACAGAAGGACCATTTGAAAGGGATCTTTTAATGCCAAATCATCTTGTTGGTGAGGTTGGGAGGACTTTTGTTTCTAATGTGTCCCAGGCAGTAGAACAGGTAAATTTACCATTCATTGTAGGAACCCATATAGGTCTGTCAGGGAGATTAGGGTTGAAGTAAATAGTTGCCTGCATAATCTTAGGGATTTGGAGCTACTTCATTAAGTTTTTGAAGGTCCTAGTTGTCTTTATTCCAGTAATGAGAAACTAGGATGCGACCTGGCCTTCCTCCCTCTGTTCTGCTTTGTGCCAAAGGCCATAAGCCCAGCCGATTATCCCACCAAAAGGTGCAACTACCATTATGAAGTCTCCAGTAAATGACCTTCTCAGCTTTTTTTTTGTTAAACATCATCCTTTTCCAAGATTGAAATTGGCCTGAGTTCCATTTCTTGGATATGTGATGAGATCTTTGACAGTATTTGGCTTGCAGAAAAGAACTCCAAAGAGATTCCATAGTTTTGAAATGCGACCACTCATTGAGTTCCATGGCCTTGCAGGTATCATTGATGGTTTTGAAGCCAATGCCACCTTCATTGGGAGGGTAAGATAGTTTTGACCATGATGCCCAATGATATTTGTGTTTGTCTTTGTCCATAACCCAGAAGAAGTTTGCGGCCAGTCTTTCAATCTACTTCATGACAGTCTTGGGAGGGGACACAACTGAGAGCAAGTAAATTGGAAGGGATTGTAGTATATGCTTGATCTAAGTTGCCCTTCCACCATAGGATAACATCTTACCATGCCAATCTTTGATTCTTCCAACAACCTTAGAAATAAGCACATTGAAGTACATGATTCTGATTCTACCAGTGTACAGAGGACACCCTAGATATGTGAGAGGTGAATCTTTTCTGGTGAAACTTGTCTCTTCTTGGATTCTTCTGATGGTAGCGGGCAGAGCATTGGCTGCAGTGATGAAGTGGCTTTTTCAGTCTGTTAATGAGCTGGCCTGAAGTGTCCTCATAGTTGTTAAGGATCCACATGATATTTCTGAGAGGGGTTCTTTTACCAGAGGTGAAGATGATTACATCATTTGCCAAACTCAAATGATTAATTTATAGCCCCCTCTTTTCCATGTAGAATCCATTAAACAACTGGTCATGATTCAAACTGTTAAGCATTCTGGAAAGGAGTTCTGCACCTATGATAAATAGTGAGGGGGCCAGTGGGTCACCCTGTTTGAGGCCCCTTGAAGATTGAAAGAAGCTATATCTTGTGCCATTCACAACTACTAAATACCAATTGTTGGACATTGTTCTCCATATCATGTCAATGATCATTTCATTAAATCCCATCCTTCTAAGCATTAGGCATATGAAGCTACAGGAGAATCTATCATAGGACTTTGTTATGTCAAGCTTGATGACCATATTTGAACCCTCAGTTGGCTTCTTAATGCCATGAACAATTTCCTGAGCAAGTATGATATTTTCTGAGATGTTCCTGCCTTTGACAAAACCTGATTGGTTTGATGAGATTATCCTGGGGAGAATGGGACCAAGCCTCGAGCAGATAACCTTAGAGATGACCTTGTTGATAAAATTACTAAGGATAATTGGTCTGAACTCTGTGAGACTATTTAAGAATTCAACCTTTGGAAAAAGGATAAGGCATGCACTAGTCATGAATCTGGGCATTGGGCAGCCTCTAAAGAAAGCCAGAACAACATTGAACAGGTCTTCTTTGATCACTTCCCATCATGCTTGATAAAATTTTCCATTCATACCATCTGGACCTGCTGCACTTGTAGGATTCATAGAGAAAACAATCTTCTTAAGTTCAGCTATAGAAGGATCCCTAGTAAGTGTAGCATTGTCTTCATTTGTGATCATGGTAGGGATGATAGACAAAAGATCTTCTCTAATAACAGTACCAGGATCAGAGAAAAGGTTTTGGAAATAGTCACAAGTAGCCTCTCCAATTTTTTCATCTCCCTGTATCCATTCACCTTCCTCATTCTTGATTTTGTGAATAAAAAGTTCTCTTCTCCTTCCTCTAATTAAACTGTGAAAATATCTGAAGTGTGAAAATAACTGGAGTTTAAATGGAGAGCTAGTTTTTGAAGAAATTGATGTGGGAGTTGTCTAAGAAAGGTTCTAAGACAGCAATGAAAGAGATTTAATGGATTTGTTTTAAGATTTTGAGCCTATCAATGGCTCCAAAGGTCCTAATGCCTCTTACATTCCAAATGATTGTACTAATCATTAAGAATGGGAGGGGGATTTATTGTTTGGTGGGACATTGTTGCTTCTAGAAACTCTACTTCTGGAGAATCTTTGGGAAGGTTTAAATGTGGTTGTGGATTTTTGGGATGTTCTGGTTTCCTGAGTAAGGGCTCCATTGATAGATTTTAACAAGAGGTCACAATGTTGATCTTCCTCAGCTTTGTCACTGAGCTCTACTTCTTCATCAGGTTCCTTAGACACCTCATCTTCTAAATTGATTGGTCTGTACTCATCATCTTGAGGGAAATATCTACTGAGTGGACACTCCTCAAGCACAGATTCTAAGGGGTTTATGTGATGATTTTCAGGGACCTTGACTGTAATAGGAGGGACTTCCAATCCCTCAGCAGCAACAGGTATTTGCTCAGTGTCACTGACTCTATTTTCACTGACTTCATTGGGATCCAATAGGGGCTGAGTTAGAACAGGATCAATAACAGGAGCTTTATACATTTGTGACTTGACAGTAGATCCTTGACTTGGGGACCATCTTGGTTGAGAAGTGGGGCTTTGAAACAAGGAGTTGGGGATATCAGGAGGCTCATTGATGCTAATTCCTAAACTTTGTTTCCTCATAGCTTTCCTCCTTTTTTGGCTAGGTTTATTTTTGGGTTTGGGAATCTGTATGTTGAAATCTTCAGAAGCATGAGCTTTTCCTTTTAGTGTTTTCCTTATCTGATCATCTTCCTAAACTGTTAAATCATCTCCAGAGTTGATAATTTCACAATGTTTAGCTTCCTTAGATGATATTTGTGCATGGTGAGGATTGTAGTTGGGATCAGTGGTAGCGGGGTTTGACAGTCCAGCCTTGGATAAGCCATTTGTGCACTTGCACACTCATGCAGAACATGAGGAATCCCCACCCCTGATGGTACCCCTTCCTGATTTTCTATAAGTTTCTCCTAACAATTCTCCATCCCTCCTTGAACTTCTTTATCAGCAATAAAAACATGGGGAGAATGGGATTGGGGAACATGATTTTGAGCAACAGAATCCTTCAAAACTATATTTGCATTCATAGTCTGGGAATCACCCTGAGTAACAGGGGCCATACCTGAGCTCTTGTTGTTAACAACTTGTTGATCAGAGGTTCCATTAGACTGATTTGCCTGATGTTTTGGCAGGTACACCTGCTGTTGTTTCTTGGTCTGAGAATTATTTTTGAAATTCTTTCTCTTTTGTGTTTGCCAATCATCTTTTTGGGTTGCAGTGTCATCAATTTGGTGTTGCTTCTCCTTTTGGTGTTCTATGGTCTTTGTATTGTCATTTTTGTCTTGCCCCCCTTTCTTTGTTTTTGATGTTTATTGATTTGGTTTTGCTTGCTTGTTTCTGCAGTTTCTGTGGCTTTTTGCTGATTGTTGGCCTGTGATGTTGTTGTTGTTGTTGTTGTTGCTTCATTCTTCTTTCTCTTCTGAGCTTCAAATTCCCTTAGTTTAACTGGACACGCCTGAGTATAATGGCCTAGATGTCTGCAGTGAGCACAGTAGGAAGGTAGGTTGTCATATTGGACTTCAAGCCATTGGACATCCCCATTAACATCTTGGTCTTCATCATATCCTAACCATACATGAGTTGGCCTTTCCTTGGTGAGGTCAATTTGTTTTTTTACTTTCACCACACTACCCCTGGTTTTTTAAAATGAGGCAAGGTCCAGGAAAAGAGCTTTCCCTGTTGGAGATAACAGAGGGGTGAGTATCTCCATATAGTAGAGGTGCTAGGGTAATTCTGGGATCATGATCCAAATGAGAACAATAGGGGAGTCTTCATTGGGCTTGAATATAGGGTTTCATGCTTGTATTATAGTAATTTGGCCTTGAATGTACATGTGTTGTTTGGACCAGACTGTAGAGTGATCATACTCATTATCAAGGTCAATGTAAACTGTCTTTGCATTGAAGTGGGCTATTTTGACCCCTCCCCTGAGTTCAGTTTGTTCAATGAAGCTTTTTCTGATGACTTCCATCCTTGGCATTGTATGTTAGAATTTACCCACTACTGTGAATTTACATCTATCAACAAATTTGACCATGTTTCTGATGACTTCCATCCTTGGCATTGTATGTTAGAATTTATCCACTATTGTGAATTTACATCTATTAGCAAATTTGACCATATAATCTTCTTTTTAAAAAATCACAGCAGGTTTTTCTTGCTTGGTAGTGATGACTGGAGATGTGAATTGAATTGGAGCAATCTCTGCCTTATGTCTGGCCCTCAATCTTGTGACATAAGAGTGGGTAATTGTAGGGGGTGGAGGAGGAGAAGGATTATTTGGTGTTTTGGATTTGTTGGATGTATTAGTGGTTTGGGAGATGGTATTTGGAGCAGGAAATATTTGAGGGATGGCTTGTGTAGGTGGAGGAATCTCTGCATTTTTAGCTGGGGGATTGAAGTCTTTCTTGGGATATCTTGGCCACTCAAAATTGGTAGAAACTTTGATAGAATTATGGGGATGGGGGGTAGGGTGTACCTGGGACTGAGGATGAACTTCAGAGGGTAGCTTATTGCCATTGTTGACCACTTGAACATTTGAAGTTGGAGGGCTAGTGTGATCCTTATGATTTGGATTTTTTGCCAATGCAACTTCTATATTGGCAGCTTTATTAACATCTGTAGGGGCTTTAGAGAGTGGAACCTCTACATTGTGAACATCAGACATAGTGGAATTAGCATTGGCAATCATCTGCATTTCAGAAGAAGAAGAGGACACTTGATGACCCATGTTTTGGATTGGCCTCTAAAGATTTGATTGGCGGCCATTTTCCTTTTGACCTTGAGTAGATTGAGGAGCGGCATGATCACTCAAACAAGCTGTGAAATTGGCTTTGATATTTGGTCGAACACTTTCTAAACTTAACTGTGCAGGAACACCTTTTTTGAATATTCGATGAGATTGGCTTGGTGGGAATTATGTTTGAAGGGTGGGAAACAGCCTCCTGAGCTGCAGGAATCATTTGGCATTGGTTTAGAATCAAATGGTTCACCGGAGCACCATGTTCGGTCAACTGGTGAAGTTCTAAGCTTTGCCTTTGATCGTGATGATCAATTTCCCCGTTAGATTGACTTGAAACTTTGCATACATGCTCCTTAGCTGATGTAGAAACATTTGCAATTGGTTGTTGCGAACAACTTGGCCCAGAAATGAGGGTGTCATTTTGTCAAGCACCTGGAGGAGTTAAAATCCCTGGGATCAACGATTGCAAAATTGAAGTAGTTGATTGATACCTATATAAAGAGGCTAGACTGTTCTCCTCATCGATACGAGCATTTTGGTACCAAGCACTTTCGTTTTGATTGGCTGGAACTCCATTTTTTGTCACCTTTGTGTCGCCGGAGTTTTTCAGTTGATCGTTGCTGATGATTTCTACGGTGGAAATGAATGATTTTTGGTGGGGAGGTATGCCTTGTGATGGAGAACAATCTTCATGGAGTGGAATTTTATTATTTGACCCAGGATCACCTTGGGGAATTTTTGAAGTTCCTTGGCAATTTTTTGCTACAGTGATCTCGACGCCTTTTTGAAGATTCGTAGCGATTGGGATATGATCTTGGGCTGATTCTTGGATAGTTGTGTGTGACTTTGAGAGACGCTTCTTTTGCATTTGGTTCGGTGGCTTTTGGTGACCAGACGGCGAGTGTGGGGCCATTCCGGCAGGACTGGGGTACTGTTCACTCGTGTCGTCTCTCTAGAGAGGATTTCTGATTTTGGCGGCTGGCCTCCTATGGAGCAGCCATTAATTCGTGCATTAGGGTAGACTATCTGCGCCACACCCTTTAAGGGTGGTCTTTCTCTGGACCTATGTAAATGCGAGATGCTTTGTGTACCAAGTTGCCTTTGCACTATTAGTTAATGGGATAATGCATAAAAACCTCCCCGACCTATGACCATATTACCTACACACCTTTTCTTTTCGAGGATTCTATTACCCTCCTGAACTATTTTAAAGTAAGATTATTTATCCCTTTAAAGCTACAACCAGATATGTGCAAAGTGGTGAAATACACGCGCCTAAAATATGTATTTCTCAGCTCCAACTCCAAAAGATTGACAATCTGGACATCACCAACTTTTCTTTGCATTATGGCTTTTTGTTAAGTATGAATTGTAGATTTAGTAACTTTGCTAATGGGACAACTTATTATTAAACCAAAAAATTTCACTACAACATTATGTATCTATAGCTACGAAATATATCATAGTTAAATATAAAAATTTCCGAAGCTAAAAACTTTAGCTACAAAAATATTTCCGTAGTATTCGTAGCAAGAAGTAGCGTAATACATATTGCTTCGATTATTTTTTGTATTGTAGCTATATTAGTAAACTTTTTTGCCACGAACGATATAGTTGTAGCAAATAATCTTATTGTTTTGCCACGAAAAATAAACTCTGTAGTAATCTTTATACTATAGACACAAGGTGTTCTACAGTGGCAAAAGGTTTAATTTCTTTGCCACGAAAATTTAATTTTTGTAGCTATTTTTATAGTTTAGTCTCGTGGCAATAGTACTTATATTTAGCTGCGAGTAAATTTTTTATAGCTATGAATCTACTCTTTTGCCATGAAATACATAAATCCATAGCTAAAACATTTCATTTGCGATAAAAAGTAAAAATGTATAGCCATATTATTGTTACGTTGCAATTATATATATGTTTATTTAGCTACACATTCAACAATTCCATTGCTACAAATTAAAAAACTTGCCACAAACATTGTTAGCCACTAGAAATTGTAAGCTAAATATCCAAATCTTTTAGATTCCAAAATAGGTTCCAAGTTTTTACATAATTGTATATTCAAAATTTCGAAATATTTACAATATGTAATCCTCTATGAATCTGATCATGCTAGCAATATTTTGCCAGAGGCCGCACAGTCTTCTCCTTTCTCTCTTGCCACTACTCGAACTCCACCTTGGTTTGATCAATATCGGTCTTAGCTTGTCATTGCTGCTCTCTTGATTCCTCAAATTTGCCTGCAATTTTGATAAAGCAAATTAACACTAGAAAACAAAAATAATTGATCATATATAAACTTTTCAATAGGTCCAGAATGGTCAAATATTTTCTAGAGAAGTTTATAGATTACCTTCTCAGAAAAAAAAATTCATATGTCTCTCTAATGACTTAATTAATTATTACAAACTTCACTAATATCTCCTTAACATGCTTATATGACCAATTTATGAGATAATGAAACTCTCAGTAATTTTAACCAGGATAGTAAAACTCCAAATATTTTACAATACAACTCAATCTCTTGCCCTAGATTTTTTTTTTTAACAAAGCCTTAATCAAGGAACAAACATGTAGTCCTACATTATCCTTTCATGGAAAAATTATAGGAAAGAAACCTATAGATATATTAACATAAACAACAATGTAACATACCTAGGAAATAGCAAGAGAGTCCATTCGCACCAATAAAATGGGAATATCAGTAAAAAAATCCATAATTGCCTGTAACTACATAAGAAAAGGATCAAAATTAATTTCATAAAAAACTATTAAAAGCATTCCCTTAATCATATTTTAGAAGCTTCAACCGTAAACAGATATATTATTACTGATATACCAATCTAATAATAATGAACATATAGATTAAAATTTTTCTCTTCCCAATTTTTCTTTTCCCAATTAACTAAGAAGAAGAATAAATATACTTTTATCAAATCCAGCATAAGTTACAAATGAAGTCTGATGTGCACATTGAAAATTGAAAATAATAAAGAGGAAGAAATAAAGTAACCAAAGAAATATTGTTATATATATAGATATTTACTAGTGATAAAAAGTTGAGATTCAAAGAAGATAGAAATTACATGCATGTACTAGTGGTTGAAGAAGGCGTTGAGGAAGTGGGTGAGGGTGTGACGGCCGGAGAGGTTAAAAAGAAATAAGGGGCTAGGTTTTGGGATCTCATTCTTGTTTTATAACCATATTCTTTAATTTTCTAACTTTTTATGGACAAACATTATAAATGTAATACAAGTAGTGGCGGATACAGGATTTTGAGTTCATGGGTACTTAACTTTTTTTGACGTAAAATTACTACTAATACATCGTATAAGTATGCAACTATTTAAATATGGAGATAAAAAAAATTAATGAGAAAACTATAGTACCTATATGAACGACGCCCCAAATATGTGATGAGTAATACAATTTACGGTTATGAAGGAATTCCTGGTTTTTAAAAGCTCATATTCTTTTCTTTCTTTGCTATGGTGAATTAGATAAAGTAACAAAAGAAAGTTAAAAAAAAAGGTAAAACAAAGTTAGAACCAAAAGAATAAAAGTAGTAGTATTTGATAAACAAAAGTCGTCAGAGAAAACTTAAAGAGCAAAATAGAGACCTGATAATTGGAGCAAAAGAAAATTAGTGCTTGATAAATGGATCTAGCTAGGAGCATGAGATTCAATCTCTCAACCATAGGCTTTTAGAGCCCTTCAACACCCATCATAACCAAAGCACCCACCAAGTCTTTGTTATCTAGGTGCTTGCTATTTTATTATATCCCTTTTATTAAATTCTCTATATAATTATACGTGTTCGGGGTCGAGGTTAATGGGTGCTCGAGCACCCAATTTTTATATGTAGATCTGCCCCTGAATACAAGTATGACTTACAAAATTACCTAAAAAAAATTATTTGTAATTATTTGACTTCCATTAGATGTAATAGAACAAATTAAATATTTTCATGGATAGCTTTTTATTACTATTATTTAAATTGAATGTAATAGTAATCATTGTAATTAGATACAAGCTCATAGTTGTTGAACAAAATATTATAATGGCTCTTTGACATAGCTGAAAAAGAATAACAAAATATTATAATGACTCTTTGGCATAGCTGAAAAAGAATTTAATACTTTATTTAATAAAGGACCAAACCATTATAAAAATTTTATATATATATATATATATATATATATATATATATATATATATATATATATATATATATATATATATATATATATTAGTTATATAATTAGTTATACAATGAGTTTATAGTTATTTAAATTATATATAATTAATTATTTACACATTAATTAGACATAATTAAATTGTTACTTTATTATAATTGGAACTTATAGTTATAGGTAATACTTATTTAACAATAATTATAACATAATTATTTTTGTAATGGACTTTAATATCAATCGTATTAAATTATTAATTCTCAGTGTAACTAGATATAAAATTATGTTCTTGTCACACCTCCTTTTTGCGCGCCTACCCCAAAGGATAAATGCGCGAGGGAGTTTTTCCAATTTAAGTGACAATATTCGAAATGAGATTATTTATTTACTTCAGAGTCACCACTTGGGAAAGGTTTGGCTTTTGGTGTCCCAAGTCACCGGTTTATCTTGAATCCCAAATCGAGGAAATTTTCCGACTTTCCAAATGAAGTCTACGAACCAGAAATTCTAAGTAAGGAATTATGTTGACTCGAGGGAAGGTGTTAGGCACCCCCGAATCCCGTGGTTCTAGCACGGTCGCTTAAATTGTTATAATGGCTAAATATCTTATTTTAATATATGTTATAACTGGTGTGCTTTTAATAAGTTTAAACCGCTTTTATTATTATTTTTCAATAGAATTGCAACGTTGCGAAAATGCATCTCGAACCACGTCACAATCAATGCACCCGTGGTTGTTAATACATTTCGACTCCGTTGAGATTTGAATTTGGGTCACATAAATGCGCACCCGAATTTAAGAATGTAATTTAATTAAGTCGCGCCTAAAGAGTCTAACGCGTTATTATCTTTGGGGAAGGCAATGAAATTCACTAAACAGTCCATCCCAAATTCTAAGTATTTATTGTGACCAGTCATTGAGGGCCCCGAAATTTGCATATGTATCTGGCGAGGCTCGTCTCATTTTTGAAAGGATGAACCTACAATGACTTCATTTTTCTATTATGTTCGTCTCTAAAAATGGAAGAAAGAAAATACATGCTAATTAAATTACATGCTTGGCCAACTCCGGATTCCTGTTAATTATCTGATTAATTATTTACGAGGCGGGAATTGTTTCGTGCCTTATTCCATGGGTGAACATGCTTTCAATTTGCTAATTTTAATAAAGAAAATTGTATATAAGATTAATAAAATGCTAAACTCACGCTAAACATTCTTCGAGTTTGAATTTAAACTAACTTATTTAAACTAGATTAATGGAATTAACTACTAGAAACTGCTACTAATGGGATTCGAACATGGTTCTATAGACTGCCTAACGAAATCCAATTTGATAGAGTTAGTTTAAATGACTTAGAACTATGTTGCATTTTTTGCCAAATTAGAAGCAGCCTGTCTTACGTGTTTAAAATAAGAATAGAGATGAGATTTAACTATCAATATACTACACACCTGTGCACTCTACGTCACACAGTCAACTAAAACAACTAAATCAACAGTGTTAAACAAACTAAGGTTTCAATTAAGTACAAGCTACCTCATGTATTCTCTATTGGGTTACAAACTAACAAATTACACAAATCTAACAACATTTATAAAGCTGTAATTACAGCAGCAAATGATTAAACTCCTTCGTATCTTTCATTTCATGCTTTCACTATTACATCAATGCGAAGTTCTAGTGTGTACCTGGATATTGAAATGCAAAAGAAGAAGAAGAATGCAGAGAAATCAGCAGCAGCAACAAGAGAATGGCATCAGCAACAACAGTAGTAACGAACCAAAAGCAATACCAATTCCAAAAATAGAAACAACACTCCAACAAGACCCGAAATGATTTGTAAACCCAAAAGCAAAAATCAACACCCAAAAGACTCAACTGAACTTTGAATTATGCCAAAACTGGACCAATAGATCTCGGAAGAAGTTCCAGCAAATTGAAACCAAATTGGGATGTCAACTTCAACTACTAAACTCGAAATTGAATAGAAAAAAATTTAATGAAAGAGTCTCTCTGTTGTTTTGGATGCCAACTCTTTTTTAAGATACCATCTCTTCTAAGTCTCAAATGATGTCCCTATTCTATCTCCTTTTCTGATTCTTTATGTTTTGAAAACTCAAAAAAAAAAAAGATTTTTAGGGAGGTTTTTGATGGCTGAAAAACTCTCCATTTTCAGGGGTGTCCTCCTTTCTTTTATAGCCAACCACAACCCCCTTTTTCCCCAGCCGTTAGTCCACCCAAAATGCTGAACCCCTCCCATGTAAACCTTCTATCTTTCCACCCAAAACTTAAAAGAAAGGTATCCCCATGAGATTCCCCTAACAAACTCCTTTTCCTTATTATAAGGATTTATCTTTTATTAGTTTAAACAGGTATGGGCAGCAGGAGTGTGTCCTGACAACACATGCTGTCCATTATACTACAATGCACATGCTGCCCAAGGTCCAAAATGAGTAAACATGCCATCAATTAAACTAGAATCTGAAATCTATCCTAGACTGCAGCTATAAATCAATCCTTAAATGTTTTCTGATTTAGCTAACAGACTAACACACAGTGACAATCAATTCTCAGCTGATTCAACAATGCCTCAGTAAATCAAATTAAATAGCATAACTCAAATTACTATCATTCCAAACTGAAACTAATTGATGACATATATCGAATCGACTACGCGAATCACAACACATACAATCAAAGCCAATGATCAGAATCCAACAGTATTAACATGTGATTCAAATTGTACTGACCAAAACAAAAAGTTGCCCTGGAAACTAATTAATCGACCAAATTCAATTTCAATCGATTGTATAGTTTACACACATACACCTACTCAGTAAATAAAGATAAACTCGACCAAATAAAAGGTCCGGGCAAGGTGGACAGAATAGTCGACACAAAAATAAATCAACTAATATTTAACCACACGAACAAACATTAACAAAACAAAAAACATGAACTGGCAAGAAAAAGAAAACAAAAGAAAATACCTTAAAGAACTGAAAATCAGACGACCATGTTTCGGATTTTGAATCGAACCTCTTTTGGCGTTGAACGGACTTTAATCGAAGTGTTCTCAACTGAGAACACTTCTATTAAGGTCCATTAGACCCCAACCTTCTCGTTTAAACGGACAAAAAAAAACTCGGATTCTGGATTTCTAGGGTTCTTAGGGCAGATTTGGGATTCAGGTTTTCTGGTTAGATTCGCCAAACCAAGCCTGGTTTGGTCACGAGGGAGGTCAGGGGAGTACCTGGCATGGATTTGGGGGGGGGGGGGTTGGCATGGGTTGGGGTCCGGATCGAATCTTCAAATGAAGATTCGAGACGGTGGCGGAAGATTCGAGACCCATGGCTTGTGGATCTGTGTTCAGGGGGTCGAGGTGCCCTAGGGGTGTTAGTCTGGGGGTCACCGGCGTTATTGCCGCCGGGTTTACGGTGAGGGGAAAGGGGGGCGGCACTAGGGTTCTAAGGGATTTGGGGTTTGGTGACGGAGACGACTTAAGGGATGGGGGTTCTGGCTTAGGGCGTGGGGTGAGAGGGGCAGATTTATATACGTAGTGGGTGGTTAGATCCTAGTCGTTGGATGAAGTGAGATCGAGGTCCAGGATTTTTCACTAAATGAGGAACGGTGTCATTCCAACTAAAAGGAGGTTGGGCTGGTCCGGGGTTGAACGGGTCGGGCATATGGGAATGGCCTGAGGTCGTTGGATGGGATTGGGTTAACGGTTGAGATTAGACGGCCCTATATGGCGTCGTTTGGGTAAGTGATTGGCCTGACCTGGGCCATTCCTCTAAATCAATCAACGGCTCAAAAGGGTGATGCTTATACGGCGTCGTTTGGGGCGTCTCTAAGAAGACCTGGTTTGGACTGGGTCATTTGTATTGGTTTGGGCCTGATTTCATTTGAATTTTTGACCCAAATCCAATATTTCCTTCTTATAATTAAAACCAAAAATTCCTAAAAACCAAAATTAAACTACCCAAATATTAATTAACACCTAACAACAGTTATCACACGAATTAAAACATTTAATAAAATCACCACGACAACAAAAAATAGAATAGAAATGCATATTTTGTGATTTTCGCTTTTTAAAACCAAATAATGATTAATTAATTCCTAAATGTATCATGCATGTGACATATATTTTTGTATTTTTTAACTATAGCAAGGCGAGCATTTACGGACAAAATAATTATCAAAATGTCACACAAATCCTCCAAATTGTACCCGAAGGTAACTTGTTTTATTTCTTTTCCGATTTCTTTTGGAGTAGTTTCCGTAAAGCAAAAATTACGTGCTCACAGCTGCCCCTCTTTGTCCGAAAACCCGAAGGGTTTTCGTGCAAAGATAAAGTGAGCGGATATGAGCAATTTTTGCCTGTTGGAATGCTCCGTGTGAAGCACATTTGTCACACCTCCTTTTTCCGCCCCGCGAGGGGTGAATGAGTTTTTTTCCAATTAAAGGACAGTCGAAACGGGATTTATCTGAATTGATTTCAGAGTCGCCACTTGGGAATTTTATGGCGTCCCAAGTCACCGGTTTTAATCCTGAATCGAGGAAAATATGACTCTGTTTGTCATTCTGCGAACCAGAAATCCGAGTAAGGAATTCTGTTAATCCGGGAGAAGGTGTTAGGCATTCCCGAATCCGTGGTTCTAGCACGGTCGCTTAACCGTTTTTATACTTGGCCTAATTATCTTGATTTACTAAATACATTTTTCATGTTGCATGATTTGGTTACCGCTTTTGGTTAGATTGTTTACAATTATAGACCTTCCTTGAAACGAATCACGCGTACGTATATTCGTATTATATATATTTTTTTATAAATATAAAGAATCGTGTCACGTATACGTGTACACAATAAGATTGATAATATTTTTTTTATATTTTTATTATAAAAAAATTATGGCCGAAATTGCGCGTGCTTAAAATAAAATTACGAACATTCGTCACTCTTGTATGATTAAATAGTGAACTGCACATCTCGTGTTATATGAAATTAATTTAATATCCTCCGAAGAACCCCCTTTTATTAAAAGAGTTTGCTCGAAGTTGCGCGAATGCATAATCCGAATTGCCTTTAGAAATGTAATCAGGTCACACGAACGTATCCCTAATTACACAAAATATTCTTGATGGTAATATAAATTTTCTATAAATGTTTATTATGTCCATCTATTTTTTAAAGCCATGGGAAATTACCATTTGGGATGCCTCGAGATTTCTTGAAAAGAAATCAAAATTTATTAGGTGTTGACCACAGGTTATATTTTAAACGTGTGAATTATATACCTCAAAACTATTTAAATTAAAAGAATTAATGATGTGAAAAATAAATAACGTGCAACTAAAATTACCATTTTTATCGTGAATACAGTATCAGTATTTTGTTTATGTATTTTTAGTACTTGATAATTATATGCACAAGTTATTTGTTATTTTCCTAGGCTTAAGACTAAGTGTATATATTTGAAAATTTACCAAAAAGTGAATTACATGCAAAACTAGGAAAGAATTAATTGATAAGCAAACTAATAGTTTTCGAAGAATTTTCATTGTTCTATTCGGAGCGAACTCTACTTTGTATATCTTTGACTTAAAATGTTGCATTTTAGTATTTATAAATCCGACCTTCTTCTACACAACTAGTTTTTAGTCCAAAGGTCAAATTATTTGGTTAATTTGCTTGCGATGATTAAGTTTGGGATAAATAAAATCAAACCAATTTTTATCTCGGCTTATGCAACCTATTTACAAATACTAAATCTATACTTTGTACGAATCATTGACATTATTTTTATATACTATTTATAAGGAAATGGGTTAATCGCATTCCTAAAATAAATGGCTATTTGCTATTAAGAAAGAAAACTAATTTACAAATTTGATCAAATGAATTGACATTATATACCACAAATACACATCTAAACCTTTAGGAATATTCCAATATCTTAAACGCAACGGATTATGTCGATTTTCCTCTCACTTATGGTTAATCACATAACCATTAACATGCCATAGATAAACAAGAAAACCTTACATCAACTAGATTTAACAAAAATCTGATGCTTGACGAGATAAATGTACAAAAAATAAAAATAAAAACAATAGCTTCTATTTGAAAGAACAAAACCACAATTTCAGCTTGATTTCAAGCTTTGATCTAGATTTACTTCAAGGTTCAAATGTCTTTACATACCTGGAAATGAAAGTCAAAAGGAGGTAAGATCAACAAGAATAACAACAGCTATCACCAGCAGCAACAAACAACCCCAATCAAACAGTATCTTATACAGCTTTAAACCAAATTTGAAGACCAATTCTAAAAACCTTTCTCCCTCAGGTGATTGAGATTGTTTCAGAAGTTTAAAAACAATTCTCAATCAGTAAAAACTTCAATGGAACAACAGAATTGTCTTCCTGTGTGTGTATATCCGTGTATGTCTTAGCTCTCAATTTTCAGAATTTTTAGAGTTTAAATCTCTTTCTCCCAATAAATCTCTTAAGCTCTCTTTCTGTATCTATTTCCTATCTCCTCCTCTCTCTGAATCTCCTTCTGTCTCTCTTTCTGTTTTTTTCTCTATCCTCCCTGTCTGTATCCCTCTGTGTGTCTTATGTCCTCCTTAAATCAGTCCCAATACCCCCTCTTATACAACTTATTTTTTCCTCCCCAGCCTACTGCCCGGACCCCTTTTCCCCTTTTAAAAATCAGAAATTTCCCACTTCCCTCATTTTCACTTTTAGTTCCACTAAGAAAACTTTTCCCTTATTTTAAGCACTCCCAATTCCCTTTGTCCCCCATTATTGCATTAATTAATACCCTATTTAACAAAGCACTAAACTAAAGTATTATCCCTACTGTCTCATTCCCAAATTGCCCCTGAAATACCCTTAAACTGCAGCTTTAACCAACAACAGTAAGTTTTGGACTGAATTTTAACTAAAAATGCAACCTTCTAACCCAATAATATCTAATTAACACTTGTAAAACTGAATTCAAACCAAAACATCACATTAACACCACACAGAACTCAACAGAATCATTGAAGCTGAAATTGAAACTTGAATCAATATGCACATGAATGAAGGTAATGTGAATACAAGTTCATTGTCAGTTTAATGACAATATCCTGAAACTAAAACTGAAATATGCACATGAATACAAATATCAGGTATGCAAGTTCATTCCTGAAATCAAATGGCCCTGGATCAAATATACACAACAACATTTGACGAACTTGCTGACTTAACAAACAAGAGTGAATTAATTGACGAGAACTAATTTAATTTACTACTTAAAACAAACGATAACAGTCAATACAAAATAAACGAACAGGTTGTTTCAATCAACAAATAATAGGAACAAGAATTTAAAACAACTAATCGACGAACTTAATTGAGTCGATTACACACATTGTAAACAATTACAACAATCAAAAACAATAAACAGAATTTTATCTAATAAACGGGTATAGTGGATATGAGATAGAATAAAAAAAAGAATAGGAAAATTATACAAACTACTACAACAGGCAATAATACATACATAGCGTACAAAAGAAAATAGTGAAAATACCTCTGAATCTTCAAACCCAGAATATGTCTTAATCTTGAATTGATTTGAACCTTGTTGAGGTCGAACGGACCTGAATCGAAGTATTCTAATTTGAGAATACTTTGATTAAGGTCTATTAGACCCCAAACCTTCTTTTAATCGGACAAATTCCCTGATTTGGAATTTTAGGGTTCCACTTTTTTTTTCAGATTTAGGGCTCGAACATTTCTGGGCAGATTCGAAGGGAATCAAAGACGACTTAGGGGGTGAGGGAGGCCTAGGGGTCATTTGGTATGAATTTGGGACGGATCTGGATGAGTTCATGTTTGACTCGAACCTTCAAATGAAGATTCAAGAAGTTCCAGGAAGGTTCGAGCTGAACTATTACCAGATTCATGACGAGGGTGGTCAGGAAAAGCTGTGGTGTTAATTTGGTAATCATCTGAGTAGATGAATTTTCAGACGAACTTTTCGATTGCAGATTCGAGAAGATCGGTGATTATTCGAAGGAAACTATCATCAGATCTGGAAAGAGGATGTTGTGGGGAAGCTATGGTGTTAAGGTGGTGGCCGGCGGCATGGTTGCCGCCGGGTTTCAGGCGAAGGGGAGCTAAGGCGGCTAGGGTTTGGGTCTGTCTCCAAAGGAGACGATGAACAGGAAGTGGGGGGTGTTTGGTTTGGGGGGTGGGGTAAGGATTTGGGGCTTATATAGTGAAGGGTTGTTTTGATCTTAACCGTTAGATCTATTACGATCGATGGTCAGGATGAAAGGGGTTAAAATTATACCATATAGTTTGGTTTAAACAGGGGTATGAGTTGGTTTCTGGGGTGAAGGGGTCGGGTCATGGGGAGGGCCTGGGAACTATCAGATAAAAAATCAATGAACGGCCCCGATTAAATTCAATCATACGACGTCATTTGGTTTAATGAAAGAACTGAACTGGACCGTTGGATCTATTTGATCAACGGTTCAGATAAAAATACCAATACGACGTCGTTTGATTGTCTGGAAATTACCTGGATGGGCATCATCAAAACGACGTAGCTTCTACCCTATACTACGTCGTTTGATGGCTTTTGGGTTGACAGATTTGGGCTGGGTAGGAAGTGCAATTCTTTGGGCCTAAAACTGGCCCAATCCGATTCTTTCTTCATTTTTTTGAATTCTTTTCTTTTTTCTTCTTTAATTTTCTGGTTTAAATACAATTCCTAATTAATTGTAAAATCTAACTACAAATATTAATTAACACTTACAATAATTAACATGCAAATCAAAGAAAAAAATGAAATCATATAAGGGCACATTTAAATGACAAAATTACAACAATTACATATTTTTGTGATTTTTTTTTTGTAAAACCTGTTAATTCCTAAATTGAAAAACTAAATCCTAAATGCACATGCAACACATATTACATTATATTACTTTTTGTATTTTAAATGCATTAATAAAATTACACACGCAAACAAACAGGAAAACCGTACAATATTTCCTAAAAATAACACATAATTAAAGAAAAATTTCGGGGGTTATTTTGGAGTAATTCGTATGAGGCAAAAATCACGTGCTCACAACATTTTGAAAGATTTGACCGAATCTTTGCTCCGAAGATTTCCTACATATCCTGGGCTAAACAGGAATCAGGTCAATGTAGTTCGGGAAACTTTGGTAGCTGGGACTACCATGGGATTGCCAAGCTTGATGTTACTGTTGTCGTTGTTGCCACTACTGCTTTACTAACCTCCTTATTACAACCAAAAGAAATTGAAACTGAACTAACTAACTATGCCTGTCAACCGCTAGTTACAAGATTCCTATCTATAATTCTTTTGCAGCTTGATCTTGGGTCTTAGCTGATTCTGCTTGTAGACTTCGATCTGAATCTTGATGCTCGCAAGTTGTAGGCGCTTGTTTATTTCTGCAGTATTGAGTGAAACGGGATTGGCGAAGCTCGGGAATTTGATCAAATTTTGAGCGTCCTGCCCTTTGTTTGTTCCAATATTTGGGAACATCTTCTTTTTGTTCTTTTCTTTCTTTTTTTTTTATTCTGGATTGAGAATCAAACCGTAGGTCATCTTGATCCATGTGCCTCGAGGTCAGACCTGCTGAGACAACAAAACAAACGAACGAAATTTTCTGCCCCAGTTTCACTAGGAAAATTTCGTGAGTTAATTGCCATAAAAATCTACATGATTGATGAGGGGGTTGGAAACCTCTAGTCTAAAAGGCGCAACTCAGGGATTTGAGCCCTAATGTAGCAAAAGGTAAGAATGTGCAACTCACGGATTGGAGCCCTAATGCTGGCTAAAGAAAATCGCTCAACTCAGGGATTGGAGCCCTAATGTCGGCTAAAAACAAATCGCTCAACTCAGGGATTGGAGCTCTAATGTTGGCTAAACGGAAAAACGCTCAACTCAGGGATTGGAGCCCTAATGTCGGCTAAAGGAAAAATGCTCAACTCAGGGATTGGAGCCCTAATGTCGGCTAAAGGAAAAACGCTCAACTCAGGGATTGGAGCCCTAATGTCGGCTAAAAGAAAAATGCTCAACTCAGGGATTGGAGCCCTAATGTCGGCTAAAAAAAATGCTCAACTCAGGGATTGGAGCCTTAATGTTAGCTAAAGGAAAAAACGCTCAACTCAGGGATTGAAGCCCTAATGTCGGCTAAAAGAAAAACGCTCAACTCAGGGATTGGATCCCTAATGTCGGCTAAAAGAAAAACGCTCAACTCAGGGATTGGAGCCCTAATGTCGGCTAAAAGAAAAATACTCAACTCAGGGATTAGAGCCCTAATGTCGGCTAAGACAAAAATGCTCAACTCAGGGATTGGAGCCCTAATGCTGGCTAATGGAAAAATTGCTCAACTCAGGGATTGGAGCCCTAATGCTGGCTAAATGGAAATTTCTCAACTCAGGGATTGGAGCCCTAATGCTGGCTAAAGAAAAAAACGCGCAACTCAGGGATTGGAGCCTTAATGCTGGCTAACAGGAAAAACGCTCAACTTAGGGAATGGAGCCCTAATGCTGGCTAACAGGAAAAACGCTCAACTCATGGATTGGAGCCCTAATGCTGGCTAACAGGAAAAACGCTCAACTCAGGGATTGGAGCCCTAATGCTGGCTAAGACAAAAATGCTCAACTCAGGGATTGGAGCCCTAATGCTGGCTAACAGGAAAAATGCTCAACTCACGGAATGGAGCCTTAATGCTGGCTAACAGGAAAAACGCTCAACTCAGGGATTGGAGCCCTAATGCTGACTAACAGGAAAAACGCTCAACTCAGGGATTGGAGCCCTAATGCTGGCTAAGACAAAAATGCTCAACTCAGGGATTGGAGCCCTAATGCTGGCTAACAGGAAAAACGCGCAACTCAGGGATTGGAGCCCTAATGCTGGCTAAATGGAAGTTGCTCAACTTAGGGATTGGAGCCCTAATGCTGGCTAAATGGAAATTGGGGATTCTAACTAAACCTCTTTTTTTTGAGTTTTCTTCTTACTTCTCTTTTTTTTATTATTTTTTTTTGTTTAGTAAAATGCAGGAGAGAATTTTGGGGAAACTTCCCTTTTGGGTAGATTCCTTATTGCAAAGCTGTTTCTTGCATTCACGTATTTCTTTTCTTTTTGGGCGACACCTGCTTCTTGCACGGTTGCTTTGGATCACACCTATTTCAACTTTCCAAATAAAGAACAATTGTCAGTTTGAAAAATGGTGGTTGGTTCGGTGGCCTTGATTGTTCCAATTGCTTTGTCCCGTCCTTATTCTTGTTGAGAAACTCTGCCATTGATTGGATTCACAGGCGAAAACCTTTTAAACTGCTCAAACTCGCATTCCCGGATTTTGTGATGATTTGCCCGTGTAAGGCTTTAGTTCTTCCATCCCATTCTGCTTGGGGATTTTTACCGAGGCAGACTCAGTGGGGATTTTTATTGGGGAGACTCTGTGGGGATTTGTGCAAGGCAGACTCGTTGGGGATCAGCTGGGGCAGACTCTTTGGGGGATTTTTACAAGAGGAGACTCTGTGGGGATTTTTTTACAAAGAGAGACCCTGTTGGGATTTGTACAAAGGGAGACCCTGTGGGGCTTTGTCGGGGGTTTTTTTGTGTGGGTGTGTGTGGCTTTACTTCGAAGACAACCAACATCATGATCAATCGGGACTGGACAGACGTACCACTAAACCGGGCTATTTACTTCTTACTAAACGGAACTCTGTGAAACCGGTCCTGACACCTATTCTTTCCAGTATATTTGGAACTTGGGGTTAAAATGAAAGGGATTCAAAGAAAAGCAAAACAAAGGGCGGAGAAAACAAATTTAAAAGAGAAGTGTCCCTTTCGGGACAAGAAAGACTTATCTGAGGAAAACATGCTGACTTTAAATAGACAATGACATGCTTTTTGGACTGGATGCCCGACCTTTAACGAACTTGCATTTCCTCATGAACCAAAACGGATCTATGTTTCCAAACCAGTGGAACCTTTCCAAGACTTTCTGAGGTGGAATCATCTTTTTGGCCGACAACGCCTTTTGCGGGTTTTTGCTAGTCGACCTCTCTCATTTCTCTTCTTGTTGTCGCTCGATAGCACTCTTTTCGAGTTTTTACTAAACAAGCTCTCTCATTTTTGATTTCTCTGCTCCCGTCGCCTCACGGTGCCCGAAGGTTTTCACCGGCGAGACTCTCTCCTTTTATTTCTCTCAATTTGAATGTGCCGGCCTCCAATCATGATGTCTCTCGGCTTCCCCTGCCTTTGGCAATTGATCCGAAGGACTTGTACTTAGTAAAGGAATGGTAGATGAAACTACAACTTTTAAGCTGTTTGGTGTGCCATGGTTTCAATTTCAGGGTAAATTGGGTTTTATTTATGGTGTGACTGAACTCCAGATAGAGGCTGCCTACGTATCCTTTCGGAATCAAGTCAGACGTAGTTCAGGCTCAATCAATGTTTGTTTTTTTTTTCTTTGATTTTTTTTGTAAGGTAGCCAAAGAAATTTAACCGGCTCAAAGGGCTTGTGGAGATAGTTGATAGTGTTTGGGCAGTGGGAATAAATCCTTCATCATCTCAAATGTGACGAAATATCACCGAAGTAAACTAAAACATAGTACCTTTTGACTGTATCCGCATTCATTGCTGTTTCAGGATCATTTCCTTCAATATCGCCCAGATACAATGCTCCT
Source organism: Nicotiana tabacum (assembly GCF_000715075.1). Taxonomy (NCBI): domain Eukaryota; kingdom Viridiplantae; phylum Streptophyta; class Magnoliopsida; order Solanales; family Solanaceae; genus Nicotiana; species Nicotiana tabacum. Next base: position 19,917,052 of record NC_134089.1, on the reverse strand, counting down.
CTCGACAATATTTTCCTGATGATGTATGGACCTTTCCAATTAGGAGCAAATTTTCCTTTCGCTTCCTGGTGATGTGGCAGAATGCGCCTCAGTACCAGTTGAGCCACCTCAAAATTCCTGGGTCGGACTTTCTTGTTGTAAGAACGGACCATTCTTTGTTGATACAACTACTTGTGACAAACCGCAGCCATTCGTTTCTCATCAATCAAAGTCAGCTGCTCTAATCGAGTCTTAACCCACTCGCTATCTTCAATTTCTGCTTCGACAATGGTTTGGAGCGAAGGAATTTCTACCTCTGCTGGTATCACAGCCTCGGTCCCATACACCAACAAGTAAGGGGTTGCCCCTACTGATGTGCGTACTGTAGTGCGATATCCTAACAATGCAAAGGGTAACTATTCATGCCATTGTCGGGAACTCTGGATCGTCTTCCTCAAAATCTTCTTGATGTTCTTGTTTGCTGCTTCAACAGCGCCATTGGCCTTGGGCCGATAAGGAGTGGAGTTCCTATGCGTTATTTTGAACTGTTCGCATACATCCCCCATCAAGTGACTATTCAGGTTCGCCGCGTTATCTGTGATGATAGTTGCAGGAATACCGAAACGACAAATAAGATTTGAATGTACAAAATCCACCACATTCTTCTTAGTGAACGACTTGAGAGTGACAACTTCTACCCATTTCGTGAAGTAGTCGATAGCAACTAATATGAATCTGTGTCCATTTGAGGCCTTCGGCTTGATAGGACCAATGGCGTCCATGCCCCAAGCAACAAATGGCCAAGGTGCAGACATGTGATGTAGTTATGTGGGAGGCGCATGAATCAAATCACTGTGCACCTGACACTGATGACACTTTCGAACGAAGCTAAAACAGTCCTTTTCCATGGTCATCCAGTAATAACCTGCTCGAAAGATTTTCTTTGCCAAAACATACCCGTTCATGTGGGGCCCGCACACTCCTGCGTGTACTTCATGCATGATTCTTCCTGCCTCCTCGGCATCAACAAATCTTAACAAATTGAGGTCCGGGGTCCTTTTATACAATACCTCGCCGCTCAAAAAGAAACCTCCCGCATGCCGCCTGATAGTCCTCTTTTGATCTCCAGTAGCATGTTCGGGGTATTCTTGTATCTTCAAGAACCTCTTGATATCATGGTACCATGGCTGTGTACGTGATCCTGCCTCGATTACATTACAGTAACCGTGTCTTTCCCTGATTTGGATTTCCAAGGGATCGACGTGGGCGTTGCCTGGGTAGGGTAACATTGAAGCTAAGGTAGCAAGTGTATCCGCTAGTTCATTGTGACACTGCGGGATATACCTAACTCTATTGATTTGAAACGCTTGCCGAGGTCCTCCACGTGCTATCGGTAAGGAATAAGCTTGACATCCCGAGTTTCCCATTCACCTTGGGCTTGCCGGATAATCAGGTCAGAATCTCCCATAATCAATAAATCTTCAACATCATGATCGATCGCCATATGCATGCCCATGATGCAGGCTTCATATTCAGCTGTATTGTTCATGCAAAAGAAATGCAGTCTAGCTGTAGCAGGATAGTGCTGACCAGAGGGTGAGATCAAAATTGCCCCGATTCCTACACCTTTGACATTTACGGCCCAATCAAAGAACATCTTCCAAACATGAGCGTTTTCCGAGACTACTTCTATGGTGTTTATTTCCTCATCCAGAAAATAAGTACTCAATGGTTGGTATTCCTCATCAACCGGGTTTTCGGCCAAATGATCTGCTAACGCCTGGGCTTTCATTGTTGTGCGGGTGACATAGACTATGTCAAATTCGATAAGCAAGATTTGCCACTTGGCCAGTCTTCCAGTAGGCATTGGCTTCTGAAATATGTACTTCAAAGGATCCAACCTGCTTATGAGGTAAGTAGTGTGAGCTTGGAGATAATGTCTCAATTTTGAGCAACCCACATCAAAGCACAACACGTTCTTTCCAGCAAAGTGTACTTGGCCTCGTAGCCGGTGAATTTCTTGCTCAAGTAATAGATCGCCTGCTCCTTCTTTCCGGTTATGTCATGTTGCCTGAGGACGCAACCGAAAGAATTTTCTAAGACTGTCAGATACAAGAACATGGGTCTCTCTGGCTCTGGCGAGACCAAAACTGGGGGATTTGAAAGATATTCTTTGATCTTGTCAAAAGCTTCTTGACACTCAGCCGTCCATTTGATCGCTGCATCCTTCCTCAATAGCTTAAATATGGGCTCGCACGTGCTAGTCAGCTGGGCAATGAATCGACTGATATAGTTTAACCTGCCCAATAGACTTATCACGTCTTTCTTCGTTCTTGGGGGAGGTAGATCTCTGATAGATTTTATCTTTGTTGGATCTAACTCGATACCTCTCCTGCTTACTATGAAACCCAAGAGCTTGCCTGATGGGACCCCGAAGGCGCATTTGGCCGGGTTCAGCTTCAAGTCGTACTTTCTCAGTCTCTCGAAGAATTTCCTCAAGTCTTGGATATGATTGTCCCGAGTCCTGGACTTGACTATCACGTCGTCCACATACACCTCTATCTCTTGATGCATCATGTCATGAAAAATGGCAGTCATGGCTCTCATGTAAGTTGCCCCAGCATTCTTCAGACCGAATGGCATAACCCGATAACAGTAAGTACCCCAAGGTGTAGTGAAGGCAGTTTTCTCGGCGTCTTCTTCATCCATCAACACCTGATGATATCCAGCGTAACAATCTACGAAAGACTGTATCTCATGTTTGGCACAATTATCAACAAGGATGTGGATGTTGGGCAATGGGAAATTGTCTTTGGGACTCGCCCTGTTCAAATCTCGATAATCCACACATACCCGAGTCTTCCCATCTCGATCGATTTGATCGAATTTCAAAAAGTCTTTCTCACTATTCAGAACAGTGGAGCTTTCGATCAAGATCTTCTCGCCTCACCCGTTTGGGCTCTCGTTTCGGCACTTGAACTACATTCGCTAACCACGTGGTGTACTGGATTACCCGAATTACTCCCGTTTTCAGCTGCTTGGTGATTTCTTCTTTAATATTGTCACTGACATCAGTTTTGAACTTTCTCTGCTTTTGTTGAACTGGAGGACAATCAGGGTGAATTGGCAATTTATGCACCACTAGATCAACACCTAATCATGGCATGTCATCGTATGACCAAGCAAACACATCTTTAAATTCAAAAAGGAGTTGAATTATCACGTCTCGCGTTTTCCGTCCGTGTGAATGCTTATTTTGGTCTCTCGGATTTCTTCAGGAGTTCCCAAATTAACCGGTTCAGTGCCATTCAGATTCAGCTTAGGTTTATTCTCAAAGTGTTCCAATTCTCGATTTATTTCCCTAAAAGCCTCTTCTTCGTCATATTCCGGTTCTTGGTTCATTATTTCACAATTAAACAGCTCGTTGTGATCTGGGCGTGAAGTCCGCAAGCATGTCATATTATTTAAAGACGCTTTATTATAACTGAAAGGAAAAAATAAAGGAAAAATAGAAAAAATCAGAATAAAAGAAAAAGGAGGAAATACTGATTTTATTCCTTGGAATTGGTAGGATAACAAGGTTTATAATTCAGGAATTCAAAACAAAAAACTTAAGGAAAAACATCCGAGTTATATCCTAGGATAACTCGTGATGCAGGAAAGGTGGCAGGACAGGTCTACCCGGACTCCTGCCTAGTTGGGAACGCGTGGCCTCCCAATTTCGAAACTTGGCGTTTGGCCCCACATATAGCATCTCAGAGGCGCTTGCGCCTTCTCCCGGTTGAACCATGTGAGCTTCCTAGAGCATTCCTCTCATTGCCCCACATATTTCCTCGATTTCCTCGGCCGTGAAAACCTCGTCGTCTTCTTCTTCGATGTATTTTGGTCCGATGAAAGTCTCGTATAAATTTGGCAATGGTCGAGGCAGCTTCCAACCCTCATTTTTCCTCTTCCTTGCCCACTCTTCATCTTTTGGAGTGGGTTAAAAACCTATCCCAAAAAGTTTCTTGGTGGAAGGCAAGGTGATGGGTTCCGTTATTCCTTGCAGCGTTCGTCCTAGCCTTTTCCTGGCCTGAATCCATGTCGTATCATTTCTTTAGCCACCATGATTGAGGCGTTGGACAGGAAAGGTTGGGGGCAAGGTCTTCCTTCTTCATACTGCTCCGCTAGCACAACTTCGAAAGCCTGATAAACCGTGTGCTCACTCTCTTCCCTTGCTTCAAGATATGGGATGGATGGGTCCCGATAAATAGACTGTTCGTCTTCTTTGTGGACCACAATTTCCCGATCTTCGTATTCAAACTTCACCATTTGGTGAAGAGTGGAAGATACAGCCCCTGCCACATGAATCCAAGGTCTGTCGAGGAGAAAATTGTAAGACATATCCATATCAAGCACCTGGAAAGTTATTTTGAACTCCGCCGGTCCTATAGTCAACACCAAGTCTATCCCCCCTAGAGTGTCCCTCTTGACGCCATCAAAAGCCCTTATGCAGACACTATTGGGGAAAATTCTTCCAGTCCCAATTTCTATTCTCTGCAGCGTGGAGAGCAGACAAATGTTAACACCTGAACCCCCATCCAACATTACCCGCTTGACGTAGTAGTCTTCGCACTTAACTGTCAGATGTAAAGCTTTGTTGTGAGCCGCTCCCTCTGGAAGTAAGTCGTTCTTGCTAAAAGAAACCTGATTAACTACGAAGAACCTTTCCGTCATTCGTTCCAGTTGTTCAACTGAAGTCTCAACCGGTATATATGCTTCGTTCAGGGTTTTGAGCAAGATCTTTTGATGTTCGGCCGACCTCATCAGCAGAGATAACATAGATACTTGCTCGGGTCACTTGCGTAACTGATCCACTACCTCGTAGTCGGGAATTTTCATCTTTTGGAATAAAGCTTCCGCTTCTTCAACACTTACAGGCTTCTTGGGTGGGAAGCATTTCCGTGTGGCGTTGTTTAACTCTTGCGTGTTTGAATATCTTCCGATGAAAGTATTCTCCGGAAATTCCCCCGTGACTTCTCTGCCTTTGTACGTAACGAATGTTCTTTGATAGTTCCATGGTACTGCAAACGGGTCTGTCATCGGCTTCTGTGGCACGCGTCTGATAACCACTGGCTCATTCAGCCGAGGTGGTTGAATCGTCCCCCGGACCACATAGGCCCCCTTCGGTACGTACATTGGTTTTGCCCTTTTGACTTTGAATATCTGCGGCTTCTCTGCTCGACCTCGTGGAACGTAAAGAACTTCATTCCTCACAGGCACCATCGTTACTATCTTGTCTCGACCTTCTCTTCGGGCTCAACCTTGACAGCACTAACCATCTTTTCCCCTTTCTCTAGCTTCGGGGTGGTTTTAGGCTTTTTCCCTGCATCGACGATGGCAATTATAGCTTTTAGGGCAGGATCAAATTCTTTGTCCTCACAAATCATTCCAATCAACGGCCTGTTATTGTGAGCGGGCAACGGATTGTTGGTCACATTTGGGACCTCCTCGTCCCTTAGTACTATCTTCCCCTGCTCTATTAAGTTCTCAACCACCCTTCTCAAAGTCCAACAAACATTTGTATCGTGCCCTTCTGCTCCTGAATGATAAACGCACCTAACACCAGCTTTGTAAGCAGGTGATGCCGGATTGTGCCTTGTCTGAGGGACTAGCTGCAGGAAACCCATCTGGACTAGCTTTGGGAACAAGGTAGAATATGGTTCACCGATGGGTGTGAAAGTCCGTCTTCTAGGTGGTTCCTGAGGGCGGAAGTTATTTTGAGGGGGCTGTGGATTATAGTGGTTCCGGTAAGGAGGCTGATTTCTAGGAGGTGGAGCTTGGCCTCGATTGGCTTGCTGTGGTGGATGGACATAGGGCTGGGTATTCATGACCATGTAGGGTTGAGGAGCATAAGTCACATTTTGGTGGGGGTAGTAATGCTGTGGGGTTCTTTCTGGAAATCGGGGCCTAGGATTACGATATTCCCTCGCTTCTGATGCTGCCATGGATGTTTCTTCCTTTTTCTTTCCTCTTGCCATTCCTCCGGACCCGCTTTGGACGGCTTGGGAGGTTGCCCTTATGGCTGCTTGACTTAAGATTCTGCCCGTTTTCAAACCATTCTCTACCATCTCCCCGATCTTGATTGCTTCCGCGAAAGGCTTTCCCATAGATGACATCATATTCTGGAAATAGTCTGATTCTTGAGCCTGGAGAAATGTAGTGACCATTTCTATCTCGTCCATAGGAGGTTTTACCCTTGATGACTGCTCGCGCTATTTAATAGCATATTCTCTGAAACTTTCCGAGGGTTTCTTCTTCAAGTTTGACAGAGAATTTCTGTCTGGTGCAATGTCAATATTATACTGAAATTGTCTCACAAAATCTCTGGCGAGATCATCCCATATATGCCATCGAGATATGTCTTGGTCCATATACCATTCTGAGGCTATTCCTATCAGACTTTCCCCGAAGTATGCCATCAACAATTCTTCTTCGCCGTCGGCTCCCCTCAATTGGTTGCAATACTTCTTGAGATGAGCAATGGGGTCGTCGTGCCCGTCATACTTTTCAAACTTTTGTGTTTTGAAACCCACGGGTAGGTGCACGTGAGGGAACATGCATAGATCGATATAGGAAACACTTTTTTGCCCACTTAAACCCTGCATGTTTTTCAAACTCTGCTCGAGGTTCCTCATTCTTTTTGCCATCTCATCTTGTTCAGCAGCTTTGGGGTTTTGATCCTGCCCAGGTGCAAGCTCGTATTGAGGTTGTTGAGGATGAGTGCTGGTGGTGAACCGAGTTGGTTCCAGTGAGAAGGATGGTGCTTGAAATGTGAATGAAGATGAGTCAAAATTCGGCCTGTGTGTAGCGGGTTGTGCCACGATTGGACAGGGAGGTGCAGTGAATATGTTCGTAGCTACATCTGTCGTTGACATCCGGGGATAAGAATCAGAGGGTGATCCAGCAGAGTGGGCTGAATGGCTGGGTACCCGAATGTGGTAGTCGGATAGCTTATGGGGACGTTGGAAGTCCCACTTGTCCTGGAGAACAACTCAGGGAACCTAGGGATTACACTCGGTGGCTCTTTTCCGTTATTCCAGTCATCCAACATTTCCAACATGCGGAGCCGCAGGATTTTGAAGCAGTTGTTGACTCGGGCGTTAGGACGGCCGATATTGAACTCTCCTCGGAGACAGGAATTGTCGGCAAAGGAATTTCTGAAGACATCTCTATACTTCCCTTTGATCTTGTGAAGTACGTGTGAATACTCCCTCTCGACTTAACGACGGGTAACTGAACACTTCCTTTCGACCTCGTAAAGTATGAATGTGAGGCTAGACCTCCACCGAACCAAACCACCTTTTATAAAAACCTGGAGGACTCAGCAGCAAGCAAACGGTTAGTTTGAAACAAATAACAGATAGGTAATCGCACGTTGGGGCGTGATGCACCTATACAGTTAAGCGAATTTCTACATGTTTGCAACGAAGACATGCGTCATTCCGGCTTCTCTTTAGGCTTTCCTTTATTTATCATCATTTTTTATTATTTATTTTTTTATTTTATTATTTCCTATTATTATTGTTTTCATTATTTGCAGTTAAAAAATGTGACCGGATCCGATGAGGATTGCCTATGTATCACGATGCCGCGTGAATCAGATCATTACGTAGTTCAAAACAGATTAGTGTAAAAGAAGCACACATTTTATTACTGAAACAATCTATTACAACTAATATTTTTGAAAAGGGGAAAATAACAAGCCTTGAAATAAGTACAGACTCAAACGGACTAATACACCCTGATGCGAAAAGACGGACAGAAGATGCTAAGATACAGACTCGACCTATGAATACATTAAGGTTTCGAGAATTGGTGCCCGCGGGGCATCGTTCGGCCTCGCCGCGGTCCTAGGTGTGAGATCCCTTTCAAGTTGTTCCAGCTCATGCATGGTCTGCTTGACATAAACCATCACTGCCGAGAGAACGGTAATGCTGGTCATGTTTTCACACCGTAGACACCTTCTGATGATGGCATGGGCAATGGTCCTAATTTTATCCCTGGTTTGCCTCTTTTCTTTGAGTAGGTGCTCTATTTGATCATTACGGGCTGTAATAACCCGAGAATCCTGGAGGCATTGATTTTGCCACTGCTGAATTTCTACTTCCATCTGGGCTAAGAGCTTGTGGCAATGTCTATTTTCAGCTCCAAGGGTTCGGGTTTGCTCAAACGCTCTGTCCACCTTTTCCTTCAGATTGGCAATGGTTCGCTCGTGATCCCTTTCCAACTGCCGCAGGTGCCGGTTATGCTTTTCTGTCCTTCTTGCCCAGTGTGCTTCGAGCCCTGCTATGGTATTTTCTGACTCACTCCGGCACTCCCTAATTTCCATCCTTAAACCTTTTATCAATCGTTCATCCGACCGGATCCTTTGCTGGTTATCAACATCTATCCTCATCTATTTGATCTGGGCCTTGAGCATCTCGTTTTCCTGGGTCAACCTATTCTTTTCTCCCAGATCGGTAGCAACTTGCACGTTGTGCTCATATTTCAGACCTTCAACTTGTTGCTTCAGTTTTCCGATTTCGGCACGATAGCCTCTTTCTTTTGCCAACCAATCCACTGCTTTTGCGACGACTCGGCGAAATACAGGATGTGGGGTCTTTTAGCCGGCCTTTCGTGTTCAAGTTCTCTTCTGTACCATACAAGGTAACCTGGCGCCATTTCACTTTTGGCCCGATCCTGCACACAAGTATCTGCCTTCAAATGTTGACAATCATTCCAAATCTGGCGGATTTTTGCTTCAGGAAATTGTCCGTCAGGGCTAATCTCAATTGTTTGAGCACTAATATCTTCCTCGTGTGGTACTATCTGGCATCTTCCGAGTTGTCTCAAGACTCGGCAGGGCGCGTAAGGTTGAATGCTCTTAAGTCCCATCAGTAGAAAGTGAGTTCTAGATGCTGGCATATACATGACTTCATCAACAGGCAATCATCCCAGTGTCCATTGTATTTGGCTGGCAGTGAGAGTCTGAAATAATGAAGTCCATGCCATAACTCCTTTGGGAAGCCTGATCTTTTTGGTTCTTGTGTAAAACTCTTCTATGCAAGTTTTCTTCGAGGAACCATGGCTCAAAAGCTCAGAACGATGGCAGAGATGTTCAGTCATCCATATTTGTAGCAGCAAGTTACACCCTTCGAAGAAATTCCCCCGGCTTTGCAGGCTGTGAGAGCTCGAAAGATATCAGATACCACCATAGGCGCAAGAGTACTATCGTTCTGAGTGAGCAAAGTACTGACGACCCCGGATATTTTCAGGTCAATATTTCCGTCTTTCCTCGGAAATACCAGAAGGCCCAAAAATGTTATCATGAAAGCCACCCTTCTGTGCTCATCCCACTTCTGACGACTACCTTTGTTGCATAGCTTGTTAATCGGATTATTGAATCCTCCCACATGACCATATATGTCGTATATGAAGCATGGATCACAAAAACCCGCGACCAAATCTGGGTTATGGACCGTTCTGAGTATTTTTAGTGAGTCTAGAAATCGATGCACAGTGACAGCTCTTGGGGCAACCAGGTATTTTTGCCTTAATGGAAGTTCAGCATTTTCGATGTACCCAGCCATTTCCTCCAGAGTCGGGGTGAGTTCAAAATTAGAGAAGTGGAAAACATTGTGCGTTGGGTCCCAGTAGGTGACCAAAACTCTTATGATATCTCCCCGAGGCTGGATTTCCAATAAACCCGTGAGACCTTTCAGATATTTCTTGACCTCATCTTGCCCTTCAATACCTAGATCATTCCACCATTGCCGTAACTTGACAGAGATTTTAGTCATTATTGAAAAGTGTTCATTTCACATTGTGCTCATCCTGCACATTTATTAAGGTGCCTTTAAGCAAAAAATGATTTGATTCAAAAATATTTTGACTATATATTTTTTTTTTTAAAAAGAAGATCCGATTTTCGAACACGGCCTTTCAGCACTTCGGGGATGAAGATTTTAAGGCTGTGAGGGTCAACCGATCAAAAATTCTAAAAGATGACCGAAAGTGGCCGTTTATGCAAAATCAGCCTTCCGCTGTCCCTTTCGGGAATATTTGGCTATTTTTGACAAAAACAATCACTTAATTTATTTATGACTCCCTTTTTTTAGTAACGAACCAACATGGGGAAACACGGCCTTACAGAGCCTCGGGGACGAGGATCCTAAGGCTGTTGGGCAATTTGGTTAGAAAAAATAAAATGACCAATAATGGCCGTTTGTGTAAAGTCAACCTTCCGACGTCCCTTTCGGGAACATTCGGCTATCCTTGACAAAACGGCATTACCCGACTCATTCATGACGAAATTAAAATTCTAACATTTTGGCTATTTTGAAAAGGGGAGGTTGGACCCGATGGGGGTTGCCTACGTATCTCGCACCCTATGAGAATCAAACCGGCGTAGTTCGGGCGGATCAGAAATAGGGGAAACAGACTAAATCCTTTTTTTTTTTGAATAAAATCTTTCAAAGGAAAGGAGAAAATATTTTGGATTTTTATGTTTTATATTTTTTATTTTATTATTTTTTGGAAAAGAGATGAAGACTAAAGAAATATATTTTTTTGAATTTAAGACCCTTTTTTTTTTACTCTTTTTTGAAACTTCGAAAAATCTTTTAAGGAAGTATTTGGACTATTAGTATGCATTTATGAAAGAGATACTACAAAAGAAAAATATTATATATTTTTTGAATTTTTCTTTTTCTTTTTAAACAAATACGTTTTTGGATTTTTAATAAATCAAACTAAAAGACAAATTTTTGTTTTCATTTTTTTTTAAAAAAAAGAATTCCGGCGAGGTTTTGACACTACTTGGACATTGGTTTTATTTTTCCAAAAATAAGTAATTATCTCCTTACGCTGCTATTTTTATTCTTTTTTTTTAAAGTTTTTTTAGAAACCGGTCAGCATGCAGATCTGAAGCAAATAAATGCGCAAAACAAATGGGATGCAGCAGGATGGTCTTTTCAATTCAGGTTGCCTGTCCTAGACGGACCCAACCTCTGTGTTGAGTCCCCTATGTCAAATGCAACATGATGCAAATAAGAGTTCCTACTAGGGATCCATCATGAGGTTTTGTTATGCTAGGTTCATCCTGGGTATATGTTCTAGACTGTGTACCCGAGCGGACAACTCGAGTCGAGAAGGGGGCTACGTACCGGGGACCCGCGAGATCGTCCGGCTTTGTAACTTGTCCGGCCTCTTTCTTATTTCAGGGTATGACACTAACAGAATAGGGAGTCTTGACCAGCAAGCTCCTCCCTGGAGGTAAGAAGAGAAGGGTTTCGGCATAGTTTATATACAGTTCAGATAATATCAAAGCGGTAAAAGACAACATTTAGCACGTTATGCCCAAACATGTAATAAAGATCAGATAATAAAGCCAAATATAACAATTATTCTAAGCTCGAATTCTTGAACCCTGAACCAGAGATTCTGGGTTCTAAGTCCCCAGCAGAGTCGCCAGAGCTGTCACGTCTCCTTTTTGCGCGCCTACCCCAAAGGATAAATGCGCAAGGGAGTTTTTCCAATTTAAGTGACAATATTCGAAATGAGATTATTTATTTAATTCAGAGTCGCCACTTGGGAAAGGTTTGGCTTTTGGTGTCCCAAGTCACCGGTTTATCTTGAATCCCAAATCGAGGAAATTTTCCGACTTTCCAAATGAAGTCTACGAACCAGAAATTCTAAGTAAGGAATTCTGTTGACCCGAGGGAAGGTGTTAGGCACCCCGAATCCCGTGGTTCTAGCACGGTCGCTTAAATTGTTATAATGGTTAAATATCTGATTTTAATACATGTTATAACTGGTGTGCTTTTATTAAGTTTAAACCGCTTTTATTATTATTTTTCAATAGAATTGCAACGTCGCGAAAATGCATCTCGAACCAAGTCACAATCAATGCACCCGTGGTTGTTAATACATTTCGACTCCGTTGAGATTTGAATTTGGGTCACATAAATGCGCACCCGAATTTAAGAATGTAATTTAATTAAGTCGCGCCTAAAGAGTCTAACGCGTTATTATCTTTGGGGAAGGCAGTGAAATTCACTAAACAGTCCATCCCAAATTCTAAGTATTTATTGTGACCAGTCATTGAGGGCCCCGCAATTTGCATATGTATCTGGCGAGGCTCGTCTCATTTTTGAAAGGATGAACCTACAATGACTTCATTTTTCTATTATGTTCGTCTCTAAAAATGGAAGAAAGAAAATACATGCTAATTAAATTACATGCTTGGCCAACTCCGAATTCTTGTTAATTATCTGATTAATTATTTATGAGGCGAAAATTGTTTCGTGCCTTATTCCATGGGTGAACATGCTTTTAATTTGCTAATTTTTAATAAAGAAAATTGTATATAAGATTAATAAAATGCTAAACTCACGCTAAACATTCTTCGAGTTTGAATTTAAACTAACTTATTTAAACTAGATTAATGGAATTAACTACTAGAAACTGCTACTAATGGGATTCGAACATGGTTCTATAGACTGCCTAACGAAATCCAATTTGATAGAGTTAGTTTAAATGACTTAGAACTATGTTGCATTTTTTGCCAAATTAGAAGCAGCCTGTCTTACGTGTTTAAAATAAGAATAGAGATGAGATTTAACTATCAATATACTACACACCTGTGCACTCTACGTCACACAGTCAACTAAAACAACTAAATCAACAGTGTTAAACAAACTAAGGTTTCAATTAAGTACAAGCTACCTCATGTATTCTTTATTGGGTTACAAACTAACAAATTACACAAATCTAACAACATTTATAAAGCGGGAATTACAGCAGCAAATGATTAAACTCCTTCGTATCTTTCATTTCATGCTTTCACTATTACGTCAATGCGAAGTTCTAGTGTGTACCTGGATATTGAAACGCAAAAGAAGAAGAAGAATGCAGAGAAATCAGCAGCAACAACAAGAGAATGGCAGCAGCAACAGCAGTAGTAACGAACCAAAAGCAATACCAATTCCAAAAACAGAAACAACACTCCAACAAGACCCGAAATGATTTGTAAACCCAAAAGCAAAAATCAACACCCAAAAGACTCAACTGAACTTTGAATTATGCCAAAACTGGACCAATAGATCTCGGAAGAAGTTCCAGCAAATTGAAACCAAATTGGGATGCCAACTTCAACTACTAAACTCGAAACTGAATAGAAAAAAATTTAATGGAAGAGTCTCTCTGTTGTTTTGGATGCCAACTCTTTTTTAAGAAACCAACTCTTCTACGTCTCAAATGATGTCCCTATTCTATCTCCTTTTCTGATTCTTTATGTTATGAAAACTCAAAAAAAAAATAGATTTTTAGGGAGGTTTTTGATGGCTGAAAAACTCTCCATTTTCAGGGGTGTCCTCCTTTCTTTTATAGCCAACCACAGCCCCCTTTTCCCCCAGCGGTTAGTCCACCCAAAATGCTGAACCCCTCCCATGTGAACCTTCTATCTTTCCACCCAAAACTTAAAAGAAAGGTATCCTCATGAGATTCCCCTGACAAACTCTTTTTCCTTATTATAAGGATTTATCTTTTATTAGTTTAAACAGGTATGGGCAGCAGGAGTGTGTCCTGACAGCACATGCTGTCCATTACACTACAATGCACATGCTGCCCAAGGTCCAAAATTAGTAAATATGCCATCAATTAAACTAGAATCTGAAATCTATCCTAGACTGCAGCTATAAATCAATCCTTAAATGTTTTCTGATTTAGCTAACAGACTAACACACAGTGACAATCAATTCTCAGTTGATTCAACAATGCCTCAGTAAATCAAATTAAATAGCATGAGTCAAATTACTATCATTCCAAACTGAAACTAATTGACGACATATATCGAATCGACTACGCGAATCACAACACATACAATCAAAGCCAATGATCAGAATCCAACAGTATTAACATGTGATTCAAATTGTACTGACCAAAACAAAAAGTTTCCCTTGAAACTAATTAATTGACCAAATTCAATTTCAATCGATTGTATAGTTTACACACATACACCCAATCAGTAAATAAAGAAAAACTCGACCAAATAAAAGGTCCGGGCAAGGTGGACAGAATAGTCGACACAAAAATAAATCAACTACTATTTAAACACACGAACAAACATTAACAAAACAAACAACATGAACTGGCAAGAAAAAGAAAAAGAAAAAGAAAATACCTTAAAGAACTGAAAATAAGACGACCATGTTTTGGATTTTGAATCGAACCTCTTTTGGGGTTGAACGGACTTTAATCGAAGTGTTCTCAACTGAGAACACTTCGATTAAGTTCCATTAGACCCCAACCTTCTCGTTTAAACGGACAAAAAAAAACTCAGATTCTGGATTTCTAGGGTTCTTAGGGCAGATTTGGGATTCAGGTTTTCTGGTTAGATTCGGACCAAACCAAGCCTAGTTTGGTCACAAGGGAGGTCAGGGGAGTACCTGGCATGGATTTGGGGGGGGGGGGGTTGGCATGGGTTGGGGTCCGGCTCGAATCTTCAAACGAAGATTCGAGACGGTGGGGGAAGATTCGAGACCCATGGCTTGTGGATCTGTGTTCAGGGGGTCGAGGTGCCCTAGGGGTGTTAGTCTGGGGGTCACGGGCGTTGTTGTCGCCGGGTTTACGGTGAGGGGAAAGGGGGGCAGCGCTAGGGTTCTAAGGGATTTGGGGTTTGGTGAGGGAGACAACTTAAGGGGGGGGGGGGTCTGGCTTAGGGCGTGGGGTGAGAGGGGCAGGTTTATATACGTAATGGGTGGTTAGATCCTGGCCGTTGGATGAAGTGAGATCGAGGGCCAGGATCTTTCACTAAATGAGGAACGGTGTCGTTCCAACTAAAAGGAGGTTGGCTGGTCCGGGGTTGAACGGGTCGGGCATATGGGAATGGCCTGAGGCCGTTGGATGGGATTGGGTTAACGGTTGAGATTAGACGGCCCTATACGGCGTCGTTTGGGTAAGTGATTGGCCTGATCTGGGTCGTTCCTCTGAATCAATCAACGGCTCAAAAGGGTGATGCCTATACGGCGTCGTTTGGGGCGTCTCTAAGAAGACCTGGTTTGGACCGGGTCATTTGTATTGGTTTGGGCCTGATTTCATTTGAATTTTTGGCCCAAATCCAATATTTCCTTCTTATAATTAAAACCAAAGATTCCTAAAAACCAAAATTAAATTACCTAAATATTAATTAACACCTAACAACAGTTATCACATGAATTAAAACATTTAATAAAATCACCACGACAACAAAAATAGAATAGAAATGCATATTTTGTGATTTTCGCTTTTTAAAACCAAATAATGGTTAATTAATTCCTAAATGTATCATGCATGTGGCATGTATTTTTGTATTTTTTAACTATAGCAAGGCGAGCATTTACGGACAAAATAATTATCAAAATGTCACACAAATCCTCCAAATTGTACCCGAAGGTAACTTGTTTTATTTCTTTTCCGATTTCTTTTGGAGTAGTTTCCGTAAAGCAAAAATTACGTGCTCACAGCTGCCCCTCTTTGTCCGAAAACCCGAAGGGTTTTCGTGCAAAGATAAAGTGAGCGGATATGAGCAATTTTTGCCTGTTGGAATGCTCCGTGTGAAGCACATTTGTCAAAATTAGCAATCGATTTTGTTTTTGTCAAATTCCATAGATATTTTTGATTTTTTTATTTTTTATTTTAGTAGCGCCCTAAGTCTGTCACAATTCCGTGGGTTGTGGAATATCATCCGTCACTAAAATTAGTTTTTAATTTTCTTTTTGTAATGTTAGTGTGTTCTTTGTGTGTATTTGTGACCTTTGGTCATTTGTCAAAATTAAATTCACCAAAATTATCATAAACTTCTTAATATACAAGTAATTATTTTGAAAATAAGTGCTTAGTATATAAAATTACTATAAATACTTATTTTAAATAATTAAGGATCACACATATAATAAATATCTTTACAAACTATTATTGTCTTCGCTCTATGTGTACTTATTTTAAAACTAGTGCTTAGATATACAATATTATTCTAAACACTTATTTTAAAAAATAAAGGACCAAACATACATAAATATCTCTAAGACAATAGAGATTTGAATTTTACATAGAATATCATATATTTAATATTTAAAAAGACAATTAGAACAAGTTGGAACAAAATAATAAAGTATGAGCTTGATAAGCTCTAAAAGTCAATTGATAAGCTTTGAGGTCATAAGTAAGTATGCAAATGATCTACTGTTGAATATTATTTTTTGTACCTTAATCTTTGTTATTTAAGAATTAATTTACTTAACTTATATACAATTAATAATTTTTTATATATTTCATCTAAATTTTATTTCAAAATCCAATTTTCATAATTTTTTTCTTTTTTGGATAAACTCTTGCAATGATTTCGTAATCAAAGAAAAAATATTTATGGGAAAATGCATCAGTACTCCCCTGACCTATACCCGAAATCCCAGCTACACACTTTTTCTTTGCGGGAATCCTATTACCTCCCTAAATTTATTTTAAATGGAATTATTTTCACCCTTAACGCTGACGTGGCAGAGTGTGTGTATTTCACTCTCCCAAAGGAGAGTGAGAAGAAGGAAAAAACGATTTTTCAGATTATTTTTTATTCTTTTTTACCATTTTTTCTTACTTTTTTTTTTCCTTTTTCTTTGTCTTTTTTCTTTTACTTTTTTTTTCGTTTCTTCAATTCCGGCGGATATTCATTCACCGGCGACTTTGTCTAACCGTTTTTCTTCCATTTTTTTCTTTTCACACAAAAATTAAACTCTCAAAAAGATCTATTCATAAGCAAAGCAAAATACACTCAGATTTGGGGGAAAAAAATTCATCATCGAAAAACCTTCCCACGCCGGAAAAAATGATGTATTGAAATTTTAACTGGAAAAAATTTTCTCAGCTTACATTCATTTTTATTTCTTTTGCTCTTCCTCCCACGCATAAATTACACTTTCAAAAAAAAATTATATATATATATATATATATATATATATAATAAAACACACTTAGATCGGGATAAAAATCTGTCGCCGGAAAAAAAAAATTCGCCGGAAAAAATGGTATTTGAAAAATTCCGACGACCACTATTTTATGCCGCCGGTGACCAAAACAAAAAGAAAGAGAATGAAATAACAAAATAAAAATGAGAATAATAGGAAATAAGAAAAAAGGATAAGAAAAAGAAGAAAGAATAAAAAAAGTACTAAAAATACATGTGGGGGCGCGTGTAGCTCACCACTTGCCAAGAGTTTTTTTGTCAGCATTAAGGGTGCAAATAATTACATTTAAAATAAGTTTAGGGGGGTAATAGGATTCTCGCAAAGAAAAAGTGTGTAGTTGGGAATTCGGGTATAGGTCAGGAGGATACTTATGCATTTTTCCAATATTTATTGAAAAATGAGTGTTTATTACGGATAATTTATTATGGTTCAAAATAATATTATCGATATGGTAACTTCATGTGCATGACAAAAAGTATAACTAGCTATAGAAGTTTATTGTCTCTATGAATTTGTGGTATATTTATTTGTCATAATAAATAGTTGTAAATATTAATATAACTATTCCCACGTTTTTTAATAACTTGAATAAAAATAATTCTTTTAGATTTAACATTTTTTGTAAATTATTTATTGTGACTAAAATATTACTACAGTAACTTCAAATGCGTGACAAAAACTTATATTTAGCTATGAATTTTATTATTAAAAAAATTGTACTTGTTAAATCAGCAATTACTACAAATTTTTTATAACTTGAAGCAAAAATATTTATTTAGCAATAATATTATATTTCAAGTAACTTTTTGTCGCTAAAAGATTAGTATTGCTATAATAACTTTATACACGTGGCAAAAACTAATTTTTAACTATAAAATTAGATTGTATCAATAAACTAGTGAATTTGCCGCATTTCGCGCAATTATAAAATTTATTAGTGAAATTTTTCTAAACAATACATATTTGGGTTAATTTATGTGTTAATTCATAACTTTGATTTTGTTAGAAGTTAGAACATATACTTCTATACAATTTATACCTCTGAAGCATTTTAAGATTTATCTATGTATGAAAAATTCAAAAGAGTATTAAAATAAAATAAAAAAACTCAATTTAATACTCGTTGAAGTTACAGAAAATTCATCTTAAGACTACTAATGAAACAAATAGATAAAGTATTATTGATCCTATATTAGAAGACCAGATTTATAAAGATGACGTACAAACTTTCTTATAGCAACAAAGAATCGCACGAAAAGAGTAACGTCAACAAAATAAAAAATTTGTTATTGAAGTCTTGTTCTTGGAAGGTAGATACTTGGTATTTTAAATAAACAAAAGCAAAACACTATATAATAGAACAAAGCTCCATCTACGCTGAACCTCCATCTCTGTTTCCACCTCTCTCTTTCCAACGCAAAGGATAAGCACGATTCTTATTCCCTCATTGCCAAGCTTATCTAGTTCTTTTATGTATAAAAGATATGAACTTCTATCTTCTTTCTGTAAGAAATAGACAAATGCTGGCTTTCTTTCAATAATTAGCAAACTGAATTCTGCCAAAGATGTCATTGTTGAAAGATTTTGGTACATCACAAACACAAGTTATTAGACTATGATATACCTCAATGAATAAACGTAACAGGTTGAAAACTAATCACAAGCCAACAAATTGTAGTTGATCCTTAGAAATCAGGTGATTCCTAGCTATTCTCAAACTCAACCCCTTTAGCAAAGGGGTTCCCACACAATTGCTGCCAACTTCATTTGTTCTAGTATTAGCCTCTAAATGTAGTCATTGAAAGTGATGAAAGCTAAAATGTCAAGTTGAAAAGAACAATAACTACTCTATATTGAGCGGCTATAGACCACATGAAGAATAAACTTGAGAATGAAAACAGCATAGAGAAAAAGAATAGATATTTGATTTTCTACTTCTCTTCGGTCGATGCAATTCTCAAAACTCTGTTGCCTGGAGGTAGAGTAATAACTATGACTTCAATTTCACATAATACTAACAAATAATGACTTAAATTTCATAGAGAAACAACTTCTCTATGGCGATTTGAAAAAAAAAAAAAGAGTACTAAAAAACAGAGGATGAAGAGAAAGACAAGTATGGTCAAATCCTGTATGATAAAAGATAAGAAGGCATCTTCAAATTTGTAGGAAAAGCAAGTTGTTGGTTCTAATTTGCCAAATATTGGTATTGTATCTTTTGCAAGAGTAAGTGCATGTAGTTTATATCATCTCTCCATTGAGTGTTCTCTTCACAAGCTTCATTCTCTCAATTTTAACAGCATCACAATAGATCAACTGTTGTCCTCGTTAGATTGATATTTTCGCATCATGGTGGGCAATTATAGTTGGTTGATTGAGAAAGCTAAAAGGTTAAAATGGGGTGTGAAGAGAAGCTATTAGTTTTGCAACTTTAATTGTCACCTTTATGTTAAGTTTTAACCATAAAAATTGATCACCGTTTAAGCTACCTTTATGCTTTATTTAAATGTCAAACCCCCCAAAAAGGCAGAAACAACATGATCTAAGGAAGAGAAAGAACAATTCGATAAAAAGGCAAGAATATGACAAAAAAAAAATTAAAAAAGATTTCCTAAGCATTGTAATGTTGCTGCAAATAAGTCATTTTCTGATTACTAAAATATTACTTTGTATATTAAATGCATTAGCCGCTCGTAAATCAGAACTTCAAGGGATGGACTCGACCGAATGGCCAACCACTTAATATTTTTGTAGGAGATGAAATCCAAAAGGAGAAGGAAATAATAACATGGCAAATATAGTAATACTAATATACAAGAATTCGGTATAATCAAAATAAAATATGAATTAACAGGAAGTTAAAAATCTAATAATCGAAACTCCATATGATTAAACTATAATGAACATTTAGAGACACTGTATAATTGAATGATCACAATTATTCAAGGCCGTTTGTTTCGTTTTTCTCTACAGCTATACAAGAGTGTAAAAGAATTACCGACCTGCATTTGTTGAGTGGTTTGTCCTGCAGTTGTGGAAATTATACCTCTCTATAGGGTTTTTTGTCGAACACTTCATCGGCGTCAACATAACATGCCCTGCTCATTTGATTTTTTCACATAATAAACTTGGTAAGTACTTGCAATAAGCAACAGTTAAAAAATTTGTGAAATATTCTAAAAGTTAACAACGACAACTACAAAAAAAAAAATCAAGTATATTCATTTAATAACAAAAGGACAAAATCTTAAAATATTGAAATTGGGAATAGATAATAGTAGAGATACCTTCATCTTGCAGGTAGAATGCAGAGAAAACAAACTAAACATGAAAGAGAATAACTATGTTCCAAAACGATAAAGATGAGATTTACCTTGAGAATTGAGAGAAACAACTTTGTGACGATTGGAAAAACAGAATAAGTAATAAAACATAGAGGATTGAAAAGAAAGCAAGTATGGTAATTAAGAGAGCAAGAGTGAGTTACTGTTACGAAAGGAATTTAAGGAGAAGCAATTGTTGGGGTTTTTGCCGTGACTGTAACCGATAGAATTTACATAAATACGGGACTGTGTATTTATCAGTAGGAAACTATTCTTTTCTTTATTTAAAAAAGCAAAGCTCTAAGAAAAGAGATAAATAGAAACCCTGGCATTTGAGAGATGCCACGTCAGATTTGTATTGCCCTGCTTTATATAATTATATAGAATTGTAGCTATTAAGTAACTTATTGCCACATATTTAAATAACTTGAAGCAAAAAGATCCATTTAGCTATAGCATTTTGTTTCAAGTACTTTTTGTGGCTATAAGGTTACTATTGCTACAGTAATTTTAAACTCGAGGCAAAAACTTATTATTAGCTATAAAATTGGATTGTATCGATA
Source organism: Nicotiana tabacum (assembly GCF_000715075.1). Classification (NCBI taxonomy): domain Eukaryota; kingdom Viridiplantae; phylum Streptophyta; class Magnoliopsida; order Solanales; family Solanaceae; genus Nicotiana; species Nicotiana tabacum. The sequence goes on along the minus strand of NC_134089.1, from coordinate 19,896,166 downwards.
AATTTGTAGCTATTAAGTCACTTATTACCACATATTTTAATAACTTGAAGCAAAAAGATTCATTTAGCTATAACATTTTGTTTCAAGAACTTTTTTGTGGCTATACGATTACTATTGCTGCAATAACTTTAAACGTGTGGCAAAAATATACAATTAGCTACAAAGTTTTGTTGTAGCAATAAATTTGTAGCTATTTGAATAGTTATTACTACGATAGTTTGCAACTATAGCAAAAATAAAGAATTAGCAATGCCAATTTAATTTTGTAGCTAATAAATTTTACGAAATTATAAATAGCTATAAAATTTTAATTTTTGTAGCAATTTTAAGGTATTAGCCACGACTTTCATATTTGTAGCCGAGAATTTGTAGCTATAGGTGAATAATGTTGTAGTGTTTATAGTCCTTCCATTCATGATATCAGCATATCTCGCTAGACATGGACTTCGCTATACATTTATAGACTTAGAAAATTTTGGGTTCAATGGGTACTTATTAAAACATCAGGTGATGATTAACTATGCATAAAATCTCCCGACTTATGACCATATTACCAATTATATATTTTTTCTTTTCGTGTATTCTATTACCCCCTTAACTATTTTAAAGTGTAATAAACACCACCTTAAGTGCTGACATGGCATAGAGAGTGTGCACACTCTCTTAAGGGAAAGTGGATATTACAAAAATAATTTTAAAATTGATTAACGGGTACAAGTGTCATATTTTGATTGGACATTAAACAATTAATTACATATAATTAATTAGTCTCATACATTAGGTAGGAAGGTGAGAAGTTCTTGGAGGGAAGGATGCCGGGGGTCTATTTGGAAACAGCCTCTCTACCCCAGGGTAGGGATAAGGTCTGCGTACACACTACCCTCCCCAGATCCCACTAAGTGAGATTATACTGGGTTGTTGTTGTTGTTGCATCATGTTCACATTATCCTTATCTGTGAGCTAGGAATTAGGATTAAAGGGGTGATCCGTGTATTCAGAACGTTCAAACATATATTGTCCACTTGCTCTTTTTATTTATTTATTTATTTATAAAGTTACTAATAGCACATTATCTTTATCTCTTTTCTTATGATATATATAAACAGCACTAAGAACATAAATAAGCATACTTTTCTGGAATGGAGATACACACCAACGCGGTTTCAAAGACAATGAAAAGAAATTACAAGGTGCCGAATAAAGTAATAAAAACTTTTCCTCTTAAGAAAATATTTCTATGAACATAGATAAAAGAACAATAATTAAGAAACTTCTCATCTAAAGTTATTTAAAGAGATGTAATGTGAAAGGATTACGTTTTAAATTGTTTCCTGAAATAAAAATATAATGTCAATTGGCTTGCATAGCATCTTTTTTCTTAATAAAGATGCGGAGCTAGCTCTTCATAATTAAATTTACACCTTACCAAAGGAAATTAATTGATCATTGATCTAAGAGAATTCTATTATATTCATTTTAGTTAAATATAATTAATTTTCTTTTAAGTGAGATATTTCTTTTTGGAGAATAATGAAAGTACAAGTAACCCATCTTAAATGAAGTGAAGAAAATAACGGCAGGTTTTACCTTATTATATAATATAATATTTGCTTGGAGTACGAATATCTTATATATAAATTAGTAGTTGGTTTAATTGTTAAGTTTCTTTCATCTAATGAATTTTTGAAAGTGACATGCTTTTGGACTGTGGAGCAAGTTATAATTATTTTTGACGATAGAAAATGTGGTAATAATCAATTAGAAAAGTAGAAAATAGTACGATAACATCAACCCTTAAGGACAAAGGTTAGTTTTCTTTTCGATCTGCTCCTACAAAGAATATAAAATAAATTTTCAAAAAAAAAAAAGGTAAGAAAAAAATTTATATTATATAGTAATTAATAAACGAAACCACAAAGAAAATCTCAGAAAATAACTAGAATGGTGGCTGATATGTAAGGTAGTAATTAACCATTCATTTTACAAGGGTCCTTTTCTACTAACTAATAATTGCAATGTGAAGTTGTAAATACTGTACTGCAACTATTACTAGAAATTAAATTAGACATTTTATGTGGACTTTAATAGAGGCACATTATCTTTTAATGAACATCCAAGGGGAAGTGTTATAAATATATTATATTATGGATGTTCATTTAGTACTCCGTTGTAAATAAGCTTCCTGAAGAAGCTTATCCATATGGGACTCCACCGTAAATATGTTTATCTATTTAAGTACTCTATTGGAAATAAGCTTCCTGAAGAAGCTTATCACTTTGATACCCGGTTATGGATAAACATTACCCCCGGTAGAAGATTATTTATACCGGATATAATAAGCTTATCCTTTCAGTACCCAGTTATGGATAAATATTATCCCCGGTAGAAGATTATCCATACCGGGTATAATAAGCTTATCCTTTCAGTACCCAGTTATGGATAAACATTACCCCCGGTAGAAGATTATCCATACCGGGTATAATAAGCTTATCCTTTCAGTACCTAGCTATGGATAAATATTATCCTCCATAGAAGATTATCCATACCGGGTATAATAAGCTTATCCTTTCAGTACCTAGTTATGGATAAACATTACCCCCAGTAGAAGATTATCCATATCGGGTATAATAAGTTTATCCTTTCAGTACTCCGTTATGGATATACATTGCTCTCAGTAGAAGATTATCCATATCTGGTATAGTAGCAGCTTACACAACAGCTTCCTTTCTTCTATAAATAGAAGAGATTTCAGTTCATTATGTACATCAGTTTGAATTCGAATAATATATCGGTTTCTCTCTATACTTGTCTTTACTTTATAGTCTTTATTTTATAACACGTTATCAGCACGAGACTCTGCCATCTCGAGCAAATATTTTGAAAGTATCTGAGGTAGAACTTTCTTTTCCTAAATAATGTCAAATCTTTCTAAACTTGAATTTGTAGCCCTGGATATATCGGGCAAAAGCTACATGTCTTGGGTGCTTAATGCTGAAATTCATCTTGATGCGATGGGTCTGGCAGACACCATCAAAGACAAAAATCAGGCATCAAACCAAGACCGTGCCAAAGCAATGATATTCCTACGTCATCACCTTGAAGAGGGCCTGAAAATGGAATATCTTACTGTTAAAGATCAAGTCATACTGTGGAATAATTTGAAAGATAGATATGACCACCTGAAGATGGTCGTTCTTCTACAGGCACAATATGATTGGACTCATCTAAGGCTACAAGATTTTAAATCTATCAGTGAGTATAATTCTGCTATATTCAGAATTATTTCCCAATTGAAGTTATGTGGTGATAATATTACTGATCATGATATGTTGGAGAGAACTTTCACCACTTTTCATGCCTCGAATATGCTCCTGCAGCAGCAATATCGAGAGATGGGATTTAAAAAGTATTCTGAACTTATCTTACATTTTCTTATAGCCGAGCAACATAATGGGCTATTAATGAAAAATTATGAAAGCCGACCTACTGGTTCTTGTCCATTCCCTGAAGTGAATGAGACGAACTTCCACCAGGCTAAACGTGGAAAAGGTCGTGGCCCCAGTCGTGGTCATGATCGTGGTCGGGAAAGAAACTCTAATCATGGTAATAATAATGCACCAAAGAACACTCCTCACCACCAGTAGTGGAAAAGGAAGAAACAAAAGCATGAAGCGGTGCAAGCACCAAATGCAGAAAATGCATGCTATAGATGTGGAGAAAAAGGGCACTGGTCACGTACCTGTCGTATGTCAAAGCACTTGGTTGAGCTTTATCAAGCCTCCCTAAAGAAGACAGAGAAAAATGCTGAAGCAAATTTTATTTCTGAAGATAATTTAGACTTCATGCATTTGGATGTAACTGATTACCTTGCACTCCCAGAAGGAGAAACAAGTCATGTAATCAGTGGTGAATCTGTAGAAATGTAAATATTTTAATTTTTGTTATTTGTAATAGATAGTATGGTTATGTAATTGTTGTACATAAAGAAAAATTATGATTTGATAATGATGTTTACTATAATATATCTTATTTATGTCATTTTGAAGAATATGGATAACATTATTAGATCAACTTAAACTCTAGCAGAGTTTGCAAGAAATATACAACCACAAGAAGTGGTTATATTTCGTATATCTCATTGTAATTATATTTTATTAACTACCAGAAGTGGTATATGCTTATGATCATCAGAAGTGATAATTTAGGCTTTCTATGGTTACAATTGAAGATAAGCTACATAAATATTCTCTATATTAAATGCACGCCTCGATTTGCTCCTGAAGTAGTAAATATTTTAAAAGAGGTTGAGGTATCACAATTTGATGTAATTAATGCGCATTCAGATAATTATGTTCGATTTCCTGAAGGATGAGAACTTTTGATAATATTAATCCATTCCCTGAAGTGAATGTGACAATACTAATAAGTCGGGTAAATATGAACGCGCTCTTGATGTGAATACATTACAATTCACCTCCAGAAGAGTTAATATAATTGAGAGAATATATATTAAATATTTCGTATTTTAAATTTGTTCCTGAAGAAGTAACACAATTGAAATTGCCTCCTGAAGTGGAAAAATATTATGAAGAGGAGTTTTCGTGTGCTTAAACAATTATTTTACATTGTTTATTTGATTGTGATTTTCTCTCATGACACCAGCACTGTCTGAGCAATATTTGATAGTACAAAATGTATCAACAACTCCTGAAGAGCTAAATGTTTGCCTAAAGAATGCATGACACCAGTAGTGCCAGATAAATATTAGATTGTGGATAATAAATGAAGGCTCTCGAAGAGCTTATATACAAATATGTCATTCATATTATATGATTATGGTCAAAACATATGTTGTAGTAAACCTGAAGTTTACTAATACAAATGACTATCATATTGAGACTACAAATGATTGGAAGATTGATAATCTTCATGTTTCCACAATCATAGGGGGTAAAATAATATGTATGTGAGAAGTTACCCGCCTTATTCTTTAATTTGTACTATATCATGTATCACAGTAAACCAAAAGTTTACTAAAGCAAAAGTTTATGCCATAGTAAACCAGAAGTTTACTAAGAGATAGCACATGACATGATAAACTTGAAGTTTTCATTTGCCATTTTTAAATGAGCTATTTGAGAATTCAGATAAGCATATACTAAAGAACTTGAAGATTCTTTAGGAATTCTCATGTGTTGTTTGTTCTCATAATGAATTTATTATACCAGCTAAAGTTGGGACTAAGACCCCTGATTCTGAAATATATAAAAGGTGAATATGGGACCGTTCACCTATCATGTGAACCACTTATAGGTGCATATATGAGATGGTTACATGTGTAATTATTGTCAACCTGCAGTTTGGCATTTGGAATTGCTTTTCTCGATTAAGAGCATAATTTTCAGATTATGAAATCAAGGCAGTTCATCTTGATAATGCTGGTTTATATCCAAGCTGGTTTAACAATGAATACCTCCTATTAATGGCTAAACCATTGCTTATGAGAACAAAGCTTCATGTGTTGGTCTAAGATTTTCTAAATTGCATATAGCAGCACTTGTATGCATCAGATCAACAATATATGATAAGTCCTCCCCTCACAATTGGTTTAGGATCAGAAACCAAATATTTTTACTATTTTTTGTTGCTTGGTATATGATTAATTTCTCTACTATAATACACAAAGATATGTTTCCTATGATTGGGGATATATGTTAGTTTTTCTAACATTTGGGGGATGGAATAAACAATTGAAAAAATATGCTATATGAATCGAATTATCATGATCCTCACTTAGAAGATAATTCAAGTCGAATGCCAGAAGCATTTGCTGATCCAAAATTAAATATCATATTTCAGCTGCAAATGCTCCTATTAAAATTAAAGTCCCTGAAGGATAGAGTTTACTGTACGCATGACGCGTAGTAGACCAATCGGTTCCAAAGGTAACAATCCTTGAAAAATAGTAGGAGCTAATGATCAAAATGAGGAGGAAATAAGCTCTAGAAGAGCCCACGACATAACATTTCATGAAAATCCCGAAAAAGTTCAGGTTCCTGAAAATAAAGAAAGTGATGAGATCTCCACAAGTTATGTCGCTTCGGAACTGACACAAAATGATCGTCGACGATATATTTAATACAATATAGTGCACAATATTGTAAAAGATTGTGAGGACCGGACTAGCAGTCCAGACACTTGAAGATGTCATACCATTTAGATACAAGTCTTAACCTATATGACTTATTTGGCTAAATCTATATGAAGATCCTTGAAGGATTGAAAATGCCCGAAGCATATAATTCAAAGTCTTGAGAAATGTACTCGATCAAATTATAAAGATCTTTGTACGGTTTAAAGCAATTTGTGCGCGTGTGGTATAATCGCCTCAGTAAATATTTGCTGAAAGAAAGTTACATAAATTATGTTATTTGTCCATGTATTTTTATAAAGAAAATGTCATCAAAATTTGTTACACTTGCTGTTTATGTTGGTGACATAAATCTTATTGGAACTCCGGAAGAGCTCCAAGAGGTTCTTAAAAATACTTTTATATGGACAAAGTGTACCCATTAAGTACACCAATGAATATTCAATCACTTGAAGTGAATGCCGATCTGTTCCAACCTCTAGAAGAGGATACGGAGCTCCTTGGTCCTGAAATACTCTATCTCGGTGTAGATGGTGCACTTATTTATTTTGCTAATGCTAACAAAAGTGGTGCAGATCGTATTGGTAATGCAGATGCAGGTTATTTATCCGATACCCATAAAGCTCGATTTCAAACCGGCAAGCAGGGAGTGCATATGATTGAGATCAGTGATTCATTCGAGAAACATGTGGGTTGGAATGTGATAAAAGACCCACAATATTATACGGAGACAATGTTTCATGCATAGCACTATTAAAGGGAGGATTTATAAAAGGAGATAGAACGAAGAACATTTCACCAGAATTATTCTACATACATGATCTTCAGGAAAATTGTGACATTGATGTGCATCAAATTAGTTCAAGTGACAATCCAGCAGATTGTCTTTACCAACATCAATTTTTGAGAATATGGTATACAAGATTGGAATGCAGATACTCAAATATTTGAAATAAGATTTTCTTCAAGGGGAGTAAAATGCGCGCTGTACTCTTTTTCCCTTATTAAGGTTTTGTCCCACAGAGTTTTCCTTATAAGGTTTTTAATGAGGCAGCCAGCAATGCGTATTACTAAATATGTGTACTATTTTTCCTTCACTAGGATTTTTTCCCACGTGGTTTTTCCTAGTAAGGTTTTAATGAGGCACATTATCTTTTAATGAACATCCAAGGGGGAGTGTTATAAATATATTATATTATGGATGTTTATTTAGTACTCCGTTGTAAATAAGCTTCCTGAAGAAGCTTATCCATATGAGACTCTACTGTAAATATGTTTATCTATTTAAGTACTCTATTGGAAATAAGCTTCCTGAAGAAGCTTATCACTTTGATACCCGGTTATGGATAAACATTACCCCCGGTAGAAGATTATTCATACCGGGTATAATAAGCTTATCCTTTCAGTACCCAGTTATGGATAAATATTATCCCCGGTAGAAGATTATCCATACCGGGTATAATAAGCTTATCCTTTCAGTACCCAGTTATGGATAAACATTACCCCCAGTAGAAGATTATCCATACCGGGTATAATAAGCTTATCCTTTCAGTACCCAATTATGGATAAATATTATCCCCGATAGAAGATTATCCATACCAGGTATAATAAACTTATCCTTTCAGTACCCAGTTATGGATAAACATTACCCCCAGTAGAAGATTATCCATATCGGGTATAATAAGTTTATTCTTTCAGTACTCCGTTATGGATAAACATTGCTCTCAGTAGAAGATTATCCATATCTGGTATAGTAACAGCTTACACAACAACTTCCTTTCTTCTATAAATAGAAGAGATTCCAGTTCATTATGTACATCAGTTTGAATTCGAATAATATATCAGTTTCTCTCTATACTTGTCTTTGCTTTATAGTCTTTATTTTATAACAAACTCAATCATTTTATGATATTCCTTTCATGACCGTCACCTATAAAAGCGGAGCCAGAATTTCAAGCTTACGAGTTCAGGATTTTAATCTCCCGTTACTAGGTTGTAAATTAATAATTTATACATATTCAATGAATTTTTAAAACAAATAAAAAGATCGAACTAAAGTTACTGGATTAAACTGAGCCCGTTTTCCATACTCTAGCTCCCCCATCACCTAAATGCACCAATTTTTAGTTAGTATTATTATCACAAAACCGCCATTCATTTGAAGTATTCCCACGTTGGGGGAGCAATTGGAGAGAATCTAGGAATTAATTAAAAAGCATAAGGTACAAACCAGGTTGAATTATTATGTACGGATTTATGACTTGTAACATTTCATTGTAGGAAAATAATCCGAATGTCAAAGGTTAAAGTCTTAATCTAACACTTTTTTTAAAATCTTGGATGAGCTTTTGACCTATTCCATTACATATTCGATTTTCTCAACCCCTAAATAATATATAATTCTGAAAAGATTTTTCTTAATTAAGTTGATACTTGCGCTCAATATTTTATGTCCCAAACGAAAAGGAACCTTAGTACTTTAAAAGTCAAAGAAAAATGGGTTACATGTGAATAAGTGTTATGTTTTACATTGATGTATTATGTCCATAATCCACTTTTAGAGAACCATAGAAAAATAGATGAGTTTACGTACGTACTCCTTTAGTCATTTGCAAATCAAGTCCATGGTCCATTTTTGGGTGCTTACCTAGATGTTTTACAAATTAATTTCATCTCTTAATGCTCCCCCAACTAATGTCTGGTTGACTGTAATTGAATGATTCGTTTAATATTCATTCATACTATGAGTTAATCAGCCACTAATTATGCTATAGATTATGGGTTTGAGTCGTGAAAACAGGTACTAATGCTTGCATCAGGGTAGGTTGTCTACATCGCACCGTTAGGGCTCGTTTGGTATATGAGGGATAAGAGATAATTAATTTCGGAACTAAATTTGAGATGAGTTTATCTCATGTTTGATTGCGATAAAATCGCGGTAAAACTAATCCCGGGATTGTAGTATTTGTTTTAATCCCTATGGGAGGGCGGGATAAATAATCGCAGGATAACTAATCCGGGGATAATTAATCATGGGATAACTTGTTTCCCAAACAAATAAACCCTTAGGGGTGTGGCCCTTCCCCGGACCTGCGAGATGCTTTACGCACCGAACTGCCTTTGTACCATGAGTTAATCAGCCACTAATGAGGTTACGGGTTCGAGCCGCGGAAGCAACCATTAATGCTTGCATTAGGGTATGCTATCTACGTCACGCCCTTTAGGAGTGTGGCATTTCCCCGAACCTGCGAGAGTGTTGTTTGACTCAATAGATATCGGAACCTTTTTGAACAAATCAATCAAAGAAAATGAAGGGGTAAATCTTAGCTAAGTATAATAATCTCTAGAACGAAAGATAAGTAAGGGGAATACGGATGATAAGAATTTTTTTGTCTTATCCAGACCAAAAAAACTTTTAACAATAATCTTGTCAATCCTCTATGTAAGCGAGTATACAGTGAGTATTATGGATTAGCAAAAGTCCCAGCCCTTACAAAGTTGTTTCACGCTATATATATAAGGAACCCCACGTTTCTGAGCTCTAAAGGACAAGTTATAGAGAATATTCGAAAGAATATTCCTAATGGGCCTGCACTACTGCAAGGGTCGTACAGTCTCCTGTTCGCCTCAAAGTCGCCATCTGCAAGATGTCGAGCTGCGAGGATCTCGTCACTCGTCGTACTCATCAACGATCGTGGTTGTTCAAATTTGGACCCATACAAGTGCGAGATGTCTTTGTGTATCGGGTTGCCTTTGCACTAGTAGTTAATCATCACCTGATGTTTTAAATAAGTAGCAGTTGAACCCAAATTTTCTTAAGTCTATAAATGCATGAGGAGATCGATATGGTATTTCCTCAAATGCAGCATGTATGTTCACATTATCCTTATCTGTGAGCTAGGAATTAAGATTAAAGGGTTGATCCGTGTATTTAGAATGTTCAAAGATATATTTTATTCTTTTTTTATTTTTTATAATTAAGGTTACAAATAGCATATTATCCTTTGATCTCTTTTCTTATGCTATATATAAATAACACTAAGAAAATATTTCTATGAACATAGAGAAAAGAACAATAATTAAGAAACTTCTCATCTAAAGTTATTTAAAAAGATGTAATGTGAAAGGATTACGTTTTAAATTGTTTCCTGAAATAAAAATATAATGTCAATTAGATGCATAGCATCTTTTTTCTTAATAAAGATGCGGAGCTAGCTCTTTATAATTAAATTAACACCGTACCAAAGGAAATTGATCAAGAGAATTCCATTATATTCATTTAGTTAAATATAATTATTTTTCTTTTAGGTGAAATATTTCTTTTTGGAGAATAATGAAAGTACAAGTAACCCATCGTTAAATGATTACGACTTCATCCTATATGACAGTGAAGAAAATAACGGTAAAATGCATGGTTTTAGGTTTTACCTTATTATATAATATAATATTTGCTTGGAGTACGAATATATTATATATAAATTAGTAGTTGGTTTAATTGTTAAGTTTCTTTCGTCTAATGAATTTTTGAAAATGACATGTTTTGACAATAGAAAATGTGTTAATAATCAATTGGAAAAGTAAAAAATAGTACGATGAGATCAACCCTTAAGGACAAAGGTTAGTTTTCTTTTCTCCCGCTCCAAAAAAGAATTTTTATATATTTTTTTAAAAAAAAAATAAGAGAAAAAATTATACAGTAACTAATAATAGAAAAAGGAAACCACAGAGAAAATATCAGGAAATAACTGGAATGTTGGCTGATATGAAAGGTAGTTAAACAGATGAGATAAGCAATTTCATATGAATATCTTGTGCTTACATTTTCCATTACATCAAAAGTTGGGGTCCACAAGCCTAATAGATTAAGGTTTTGTCATTTTTCTTAAGTAATCATACTCGTAACTAGAAAAGTCAAATTAATTATGAAAAATCTTTTATTGTGGCTGCTATAATTAGCAGGTGCCAGCTAAAATTTTGGTTTCTTAATATATCTTGCATGTCCCGTTTATTAATCACACGTATTTTTTTTCCTAATCGTACCAAATAATTTTAAATGAATAATTAGTATTTCATGGCTTGTAAGGCAATGCTCCGGTAGAAATTCGGTGACCTATTCCAATCAGAGGCTGGTCTAAGATTTTTATAATATAGGTGGACCACTAAAAAAGAAGAAAAAAGAAAGTATTAAGTGGGAATTAATTGTTTGCTCTTCTAAGTAAATAACTTAGTATTCAATCAAGTACACCATTTAGCCTCTATGTTGACAAATAATATTTGATCAATTCTGAAAAATATGTACATAAAATATTTAGTTTGGCGGAGAGATCATGGGTTCACGTACCCTATGTATTAGCCTATAAATCCGCCATGATTCCAATAGAAGTAAGAATCGTAAGAGAGCAGAGTGTACCAATTTGTCAAAATTAATATAATAAGGTATAAAGTTACGTACTCTAAATTGACATAAATAATACTTCAGGCAAATCTCACGTCAACAAAATATCGTGAAGAGGATGCTGAAGATAAGGAAGCAAATTTTAATCATAATGACACATTCCAAAGTCGTGCAATGCTTGAGAATTCGTGCAAAATAACTACAAAGTAAACTTAATCATTCTTTATTGAGTTGGATTGTATATGATGTTGTTCACTCTTTTGGACATATAACTAAAATGAAATAGTTAATCTTTTCGTTCAAATAACAAAAAAACTTAATCATTTTCTCTTCCTTTTTCTACCCCCCTCCCCCCGCCCCCCGCGCCCTCTCGGTCTTCCCTTCTCCATTTGCGTTTCTTATATTTAAAAATATAATGACAAAAAGAAAGAAAAAAGAAACAAATAGAAATGAGATTATACTCATAAAGAAAAAGTTGGTAGTGAAAAAATATGTGTTCTAATAACGTCTGGCATAACGACTTTGATAGTATATGATAAGCATGTTTTGGTCATGCCTTAGTTTTAACTTTGTTTTTTCTTAGATATCGGCTTACGTGGAAAACGGAAACTGCCATTGACTTTCATTCATATTTAGAGTATAAAAAATAAAAAAAGACAAATAAGCCTAAAGAAATATTCCTGTCCTATAACGCCCCAACACCCTCGTATATGATTTGTTATCATTCGTTTGTAGTTTTCAAATTATTAATCTTGTTTATTACTGTTATCAACTTTGTTAACTTTTTCCATATTTTATCTTTATCCTTAACAATATAATATGACTAAAATAAAGTACAATATAGCTTAAATAAAAGGACTTGTAGTAATAGTTGCACAAAAGAAGTCGGGAATATTTTTTAATTCAGCTCCAATTTGTTTGGTACATTTATCAAAAGTCAACTTGACCAATATTTATAGTGAAACAAGGCCTATGTACATTAATTCGCTTACAAAATATTTTTTTAGAAATTCAGAAACTATAGAAAAAAAATAGTCTTAGAGCTGAGAGCAACACTTCTCATATAGAAAGAAGAAATAAGACATTTACAAATGTTAGTGGGAATTTATTGTGAGGCTATTAAAAAGACAAATATTTCGGGAAGAATATAAGAAAGGAGAGTTATTTTATCTCACGTGTAAAAACTATTTTAAGTTCAATGCATTGACAGTGTGGAAATATAAAATTGAATATCAAGCCATGTTATCAATTCCCGAGTAAACCATAGCTATATATTTCTTTGAGTTATAAATATTTAATTTAATTTAATCATGTGCAGTATAAATAATCTAATATATGACACGTGTGTACATATATCTCGCACGGATTTATTTTTTTAATGTATATCTCACATAGATGACTAGAAAATATAATGTCAAAATATACTACTCCTTTTTTTCTTTCTTTTTTTTAAAATATATTATAAGTTGAGGTAATTTCTAAAACTTATATACAATGAATTGGGACATAACTCACAATAAGCAACAGAAAAACTATAACTGTGATTATGAATATTCAAACTTCTTGTTATTCAAGGAACGTGCGTTAATTACACCATTTAATTTGAATAATTTTATTATTAACAAGAATAATTCAAACTCCTCACTATCCTACGTGTAAGCCATGTCATGCGTGAGAGTCAAACGCTCCTCGTGCGTGTATTGCTGACTCTCATACTCTCAAAAGTCCAATACCTACTGCGCGCCTTACTTTTACCTCTATATATATCCCCTCAACCGCCATGAAAATCCATATCAAAGCTTCAATCATATAACTGTACTCTTCTTTCTTCATCCAAAAACCATTTCTAAACACTGAAAATCCTGAATAATTTCTGTAAACTGAAAACGATGCCGAGAAAAGGAATGTGAACTCTCAATTGGTTTTCTCCTAAACATTCAACAACTGATACTACTTCTCAATTCTCTTCCCCTTCGCGTTTCGGATTTTCTCCTTCTCGGCCTAGTTTTTCAGAAGCGGTGATTGATCGGACACTGGATATGGCGGAGCCGATGATCATGAAGTGGGACCCAGACACCACTACCTTTGCTAAGGTGACTTCTCTGTTCTATGAAAATGGAAGAGAAGCCAAGGATTTTATCAAGTGTGTGCATAATCTACAGAAGGCTATGCACTTTCACTCAACTGAGAATTCGAGATCCGATAAGCTTGTTCGTGCTCAATCTTTAATGCAAATTGCAATGAAACGGCTGCAAAAGGAGTTTTACCAAATTCTTTCAATAAACAGAGCTCATTTGGATCCTGAATCCATATCTACTGTCTCTTCCCGTATTTCGACCCGATCGAGTATTTCTGATTTCGACGTTGAAGATGACGATGATCGTGTAATTGGCGGTGAGTCTATTTCTGAAGTTGAGGATTTTTCTGTTGTTGTAATGTCGGATTTGAGATTGATAGCGGAGTGCATGATCTCTTCTGGCTATGCGAAAGAGTGCTTGAAGATTTACAAAGTTATACGTAAATCGATCGTTGACGAAGGCATTTATAGACTCGGTGTTGAGAAATTGAGTTCTTCGCAAGTTCATAAAATGGATTGGGAAGTTGTGGATCTGAAAATCAAGGATTGGCTTAACGCGGTGGATGTAGCTATGAAAACATTGTTCAACGGAGAGAGAATTCTCTGTGATCACGTCTTCGCATTCAACGATGCAATAAGAGAGTCGTGTTTTACTGAAATTTCAAAAGACGGCGCCATGATTTTGTTTAGTTTCCCGGAAAATGTGGCCAAAAATAGCAAGAAGTCGCCGGAAAAAGTGTTCCGGCTGCTTGATAAGTACACCGCTATCGCCGAACACTGGCCGGAGATTGAAGCTATATTCTCTTTCGATTCAGAATCCATTATCCGATCTCAGGCATTGACGTCACTCGTCAAGCTTGGCGAATCTATAAGGACGGCGTTGGCTGAGTTTGAAACTGCTCTACAAAAGGAATCCTCAAAGACGACAGTTGCCGGAGGTGGAATCCATCCTCTCACCATTGACGCAATGAATTACATAATTCTACTCGCTGATTACAGCAACGTACTCTCCGACATCCTCGCCGAAGCTCCTCCTCCGGCAAAAGCTTCGTTGCCTGAATCATTTTTCGGCATTGTGGATTCTGATGCGTCTCCGGCACCGGCGATCTCACTCCGATTCGCTTGGTTGATTCTCCTTCTTCTCTGCAAACTCGACGGCAAAGCAAAACAGTACAAAGATGTATCTCTCGCGTATCTCTTCTTAGCCAACAATCTTCAATACGTCGTCGTAAAAGTCCGTTCATCGAATCTCAAGTACTTGCTTGGTGAAAATTGGATATCAAAACAGGAGGGAAAAATCAAACAGTTAGCATCAAACAATGAACGGCTAGGATGGGGCCACGTCATAGAATCTCTCCCGCAAGAGCCAAATGCTACAATGACTCCCCAACAAGTGAAGGAGATTTTCAAGAAATTTAATTCGTTTTTCGAGCAAGCTCACCGGAAGCAATCTGTGTGCGTCGTACCTAATAGTAAACTTCGTGACTCTCTGAAAGTGTCAATCGCGAGGAAAATACTTCCACTATATCGGGAATTTTACAATACACATAAACATATGATGGCAATAGAGAGACACTCGAGTCACGTAATCAAATTTTCCCCTGAGGATATAGGGCATTACTTGTCCGATTTATTTTTTGGACCAATTGAGTCGGAAAGTTCCTCATCCGTTGAGTCTTCACCATCACGTACAATACCATCAAGATTGCGGTGAAGAGAAATAAATACTTAATTTTTCTTCTTGTTATGTCATGTAATTATGTATAAACATGAAGATCATAGTAAAATGTGTAATAAATTGCACAGTTAATAAAAGTTAGAATTATTTTGTCATTCCTAACTCGTGTTGATTTGAATGTATTGACGAGACAATTTTAATTCATGAGTTTGGTGTCTTCGGCTTGTACGTGCCATAAAATGATCAGTATATCGAGAACATATATAGTCGTATTTTGTTAAAATGCAATTACACTGCAAATTATCAAGTTGGTATAAGGTTTGAAGTTTAATATTTGTAATGAGTTTTAATTCTAACTGCAATAAGAGTAATGTGCATTGTGGTGTTTTTCGAAACAAAACATAATTATGGGTCCAAATGTAACAACAGATTTTTGAGGCTATGATTATTACCTAACAATTTTTACACTAGAATCTATGTTTTATTATTCTCTGCAAAAAAATTAACATATGATTGTTTATTTTATTATTATTCATTGAGTTAATAATATTTGCATCATAATTTCCACGTAAACCAATTCATCCTTTACTAATTCGGTAAGTACTACGTAAGCCCAATATGGTTATATATATTTGTAAAAGTCCCACAAAATAGTGTGAAAACTGCTCAAGTGACATAGATATTCATGACTTTTTTGAGACCGCGTGATATGATAAAAGAGATGTACGTTCCGAGTTATTACAACTTAATAGAGAGAAGCCATCATCATATAATATGTCTGAGTAAGGGCTGACCTCAAAATAATAAGCATTAGCGGTCACAGACTTTGTATTTCTGTGGTCTTTAATACTGAAAATGGCGTAACTAAAAGCCTTTTAAATAATCCCATTTTAGAAAGTTTATCATTGCAATCGGCAGTCAAAACAAGACGGCCATTCACTCGTCCCAGATACTTTTTTAATATACATGTTTAGAAACTTAAAAAGAAAATAGTTTACTACGAATGATTAGTTTAGAAAAAAAAATTATTATATATATATAACACAATTATCATTTATGATCATGTACTCCCTCCATTCGCTTTTAGTTGTCCATTTCGGACTTTTCATGCCTTTAAGAAACAATAAATAAAAATTGTATATTACAATTTTCCCATAAGAATGATAGCATTTTCAAAAATCTTGAAAAATAATTTGGGAAATGAGTAGTTAATGATAAGGGTAAAACAGGAAAAAAGATTGTCTTTCTCTTGATTTAGTATAGTAAACAAGTTAAAGTGAATATATTTTTAGTATAATGGACAAGTAAAAGTGAACGAATGAGAGTATATAATTTTTACAACAGAAGACGTATTAACTCAATAAGAGAAGTAGGACATATAATATAATTAATGAGAAAACCCACAATAAACTTAAAGAACCTTAAGAACAAAAGATTAGTTCTCTTTTGGAAAAAGAAAGTGAATAAATTACAAAATGAAAGCACAGAGAAAATCTCAGGAAATTAACTAGAATGAAGGCTGATAAGTAATTAGGTAAAACAGATGAGGTAAGCGATTTCATGTAAATCTTGTGCTTACATTTTCGATGACATCGGAGTTGGGGTCCACAAATCAAAATTCAAATATAATGGTGGTGTTTGGGTGTTATTTATTACATACTCGTTAGAAAGTCAAATAATTATGACAAGAACACTGTTAACGTAAGCAATCGTTATAATCTTATCATCTTATGTTAACAAATTGTCTGGTATTTTCCCTTACCTTAGCAGAGCTCTATTGTGAAATGAGTTCATTTTTCATGTGTCCAAAATTGTTAGTTGAGTGCTCGTATGGATTACTAAAGAACTTGATTTTTTATCGTGTTCCTTAAGCGTAAAGTAAACAAGCAATAAAATAAACACAACGATTTTTACGTGAAAAATCACCCAGCTCAAAAGGTACAAAAACCATGACCTACCATGTAGGATTTTTAACTCCAACTCCACTAGAACAATGAGCCAAAATGTATCAATTACAAGACTATAATTAAATACTCACCCGAAACATACGCTTTCGATCAAAAAGTCTATCAAACCTTGTCTGAATGACCTGAAATTTTTCACATACGTCACATTATACACTACAGAGCTACTCCAACTTCCGAAATTCCATTCCCACCCTCGGATCAAAATCTCACTATCGAACCGGAAACTTCAAAATTTAACCTTGCGGCATTTCAAGCCTAAATTAGCTACGGACCTCTAAAACACAATCCGAACACACCCCTAAGACCAAAATCACCCAACGGAGCTAACAGAACCATCAGATTTCCATTTTGAGGCCATCTTCGCACTGTTCTGACTACGGTCAACTTTCTAACACTTAAGCTCTCATTTAGGGACTAAGTGTCCCAAAACTCTCTGAAACTCAAAACCGAACATCTCGGCAAATCAAAATAGTAGAAATAAACTCGTGGAAAGTAGTTAATGGGGGATTGGGGTGTTAATTCTTAAGACAACCGGCCGGGTCGTCACACTTTCATACCATGCTCTTGGAGCTTGTTTCAGTTCATAAAGAGCTTTATCTAGTTTGAACACATAGTCAGGAAATTCTTCACTTTCAAATCAAGGAGGTTGTTTTACAAACACTTTGTCCTTCATGTAACCATTCAAAAAAGGCACTTTTTACATCCATCTGGTATAAAGTGAACTCCATGTGGGCAGCAAAGCTATCATTATACTTATAGCCTCCATTATAGTTATAGGTGCAAATGTCTCATCATAGTCAATACCCTCCTTTTGATTGTATCCCTAAATCACCAGTATGGCATTGTTCCTTGTGATATTTCTTTGTTCATCCAACTTATTTCTGAACACTCATATGGTACCTATAATAGTTCTATTCTTGGATTTCTGTACCAGGTGCCAGACCTTGCTTCTCTCAAAATGATTATCTCCTCTTGCATGGCTATGATCCAATCTGAATCCTTTAGAGCTTCTTTGATGCTTTCTGGTTCAACTTGTGAGAGGAATATTGTGAGTGCACATAGATTTGTTATAGAAGACCTGGTTTGTACCCCTGCATTTAGATCGGAGATGATATTCTCAAGAGCATGTGAGCCTTGATGCTTCCATGGTCTGATCTGTATACCAAAAGAAGATTCACACGATGAGTGACCTAAAGGAGCAGGTTTAGTAGGTGTGGCTTCATTAGTCTGGTCAGCAGTTAGAGTAGTTCTTTCTTCTTCTTGTTCCTCATGATCAATGTCAATTTCCTTGTGGTTTTCATATCCATCTTCATCAGATTCCTTTTATCTCCATCACCAATGAACCTTATATCATAATCTTCATCTTGCAGACCTTTTTCAGCCAAGTTATTAGATTCATCAAAAATAACATAATATTTTCTTCCACACACATAGTTCTTTTATTAAAATTTTTATAGGCCTTACTATGTGGAGACTAACCCAAAAATATTTGCTCATTATTTCTGTCATCAAACTTATCTAGAGCTTCTTTCAAATTATTATGCACAAAACATGTTCACCCAATGTCTTTTAGGTGAGTGATGTTGGGTTTTCTTCCTCGAAGTAACTCATAGGGAGTTTTCTCAAGAATGGGTCTAACCATGCATCTATTTAGCAGGTAACAAGTAATATTGATTGCCTCAGCCCAGAAATTCTTAGGCAACCAACTGACAATCAAAATGATTCTCCCCATGTCTTTTGAGGATCTATTCTTTCTTTCTACATTCCCATTTTGTGGTGGAGTTCTAGGTGCTGATAAATTATGGTCAATGCCATATGAACCACAAAACTCAAGGAACTTGAATTTTCAAATTCAGTTCCATGGCTAGTTCTTATACTTAAAACATTACATCCTAGATTTTATTGAATTATTCTGACAAATACACAGAAAACATCAAAGGTTTCATCTTTGGATCCCAAAAACAAAGTCCATGTATACCTAGAGAAGTCATCATCAATCACAAACACATACCTCCTACCTCCTTTGCTCCTTATTCCCATTGGTCTTAATAGGTCCATGTGAAAGAATTCCAAAGGTTTAGAAGTACTTACAAACTTTTTAGATTATAGGATGACCTAACATGTTTCCCTCTAAGACATGCATCATATACCTTGTCAGAGGTGAACTCAACTTTAGGTAACCCAAGGACCAGGTTCTTTGCTCCCAACGTGTTGAGTTAAGAGAGACTGGCATGTCCCAGTCTTCTATGCCATAGCAGTGGATCATCTTCCACTAAACTCAAGTATATGTGCTCACTCTGGGGAAGTGACATAATTGATAGCTTGTAGACATTGTTATGTCTCTTACCATTTAACACAATTTCACCAGCATCAAGCTTTGTGACAGTGCAAACTTTGGTATTGAATTTTACCTCATTTCCTTTGTCATACATTTGAGAGATGCTAAGAAGATTTGTTTAAGACCTACCACATAATACACATATTCTATATCATGAGAGAGTGACTTTCCAACTTTGTTGATACCTGTTATCTGCCCTTTTTCCTATTTCTAAATGACATACTCCCTCCTTAGAAGGCTGTCAGTGAGAGGAAGTTTTTATTTTCTCCAGTCATATGTCTTGAGCATCCACAGTCTAGATACCAGTCCTGATTGTTTCCTCTTACCTTAGCCTGCACGAAAATTCACAACTTAGTTTTGGGAACCTAGACAAGCTTGGGTCCCTTTTTATTTGAAAAAGGGTAAATTGGATCTTTTTTTCCCAGAAGGGGAGTGGATTAGAAGCTTTTTTCTTGTTTAACTTAATCCATTTAATATAGACAGGAGAATTAACCTTTGGATCCTCTTCCTTCTTCATAGTTTTAGCAATACCAAAAGTTTTTCTAAACCGAGCATGAATTAAGGCAGGACAAATGTCTCTACAGTGTCTTACTCTTCCACAATGAGTGCACATGTTATTATCAGAAATTCCTACATACTTTGGGTCAAACATAGGGAAAGGTTTTCTATAACCACTTTAAGATTTGTTAGAGTTACAGTTTTCATTCAGCCAATTCAAGGTATCAGAAGATCTATGCCATTTTCTTAGTCTAGAGAGTTCATAATCCGCCTTTTCTAGGTTTTCATGCAGGACTTTATTTCTATATTCAACATCACAAAGATTATCATTAGAAATTTTCAATTCCTTTTCAAGCTTATCCTATCAGGAGACTTCTCATTCTCAGAAGTAAGCTCAAGAACCTGGTTCTTAAGGTCTTTGGCCTGTTTCTCTAAACTAGCTTTGAAAGATTCAAGCTCTTTGATATCAAGTTCGACACAAGAAAGGCTGCTTATTACCTGATCATTTCCAGTACTCATTTAATTTATTTCATTCATTAAGGTCACAATTATAGCAATTAGTTGTTTTTTGGACATAGCATGAAAATTTTCTTTCAAGTCACATATACTTACTTGGTTTGCTTTATCTTCAGTTTCTAAATCACTCATGGCCATCATTCCGATCACTTTTTCCTCTATTTTGGATTCTTCAATCCCATCAAAGCAACTTCGATATTTTCATTTCCAAAGTCACTTTCCAAGGTCCTCCATATATCTTGAGCAGAGATGCAAGAGGACACTCTGAGGAGAGTCTTTCTAGACAGGCTTTTATAGAGCAAGTCCTTTGCTTTAGCATTTTTCTAAACTAGCTGACGATCTTCCTCATCATATTTCTCTTCTTTTTGTTGCACTTGTTACCTTCACTGTCCAATTTGATTGGGAGAATTGGTCCATGACTGGTAATTACCCATAGGTCAAAATCAGTAGCCTGAAGAAATATTTCCATATGTAGCTTCCATTCATCATAGTGGAGTTCATCAAACAAATGAGGTCTTCCAATGTGCATTCCAAGCTGTATTGGGGGTTCGGTCTTCACAGCTTGGTGTTCGTCAATCACAGTATAGAGACTTATAGCTTCATCTTCCTTTTCTTCCTCTTGATCACTTCTATTATCCTTATATGGTGCCAAGAATGCCTGCTTCACTGCTTTAGTAAATCCTTTGCCTAGGATTTTCCTTTATTAGAACCCTTTTCTCTCATCTTCTCTCGTTTCTCTTTTTCAGCTTTTTCTTTCCTCCGTTCAATTTCCCACATTGGGCAGTCCTTGAACATGTGATCTTACTTGCCATACTTGTAGCACCCATTATAGTTAGCTTTGTCGATCCTCTTGGGCTTACTATTGGTCTCTCTCTTGGATGAACTTTTGGAATTCTTCATGAATCTCTTGAACTTGGAAAACATTGCTAGATCAGGATCATCATAGTCAAATTCATCATCCTCAGACGCTTTAAGAACCAAGGCCTTATCTTTCTTTGGTTCTTCCTTGCGTAGTTCTATCTTTCTCATTTCATGAGTTTTTAAGTTTCCAACCAACTTATCAAGTGAGATTTTGTCCAATTCTTTGGATTCCTGGATTGTAGTGATTTTTGATTCCCATGAAGCTGGAATGATTCCTAAAACTTTGCTAATCAACTCTTTTGAGGTAAACACCTTTTCAAGTGATTTCATTTTATTGGTTATTATAGTGAACCTAGTCATCATATCCTAGACGGGCTCAGACTCCTTCATGGAGAAAAGCTCATAGTTTCTCATGAGTAGCTCAATCCTTGATCTCTTTACTTGGTTTGTTCCTTCATGAGCAGTTTGGAGTGCATCCCATATCTGTTTCGCACTAGAGCACACATAAATTCTATTGTACTCATCAGGACCAAGTCCACATATAAGGATTTTCTTAGCCTTTGCATTCTTCTCCATCATCCTGAAATATGCTGCCACAAATTTGGAGGGGTCCTTAGGGACTATTTCATTTTGTGCATTTTGTTTAGTAGGAATCAAAGGACCTTGGTTCACTATGGTCTATAGTTCATAGTCTTCAGTTATCAGGAAGTCTTCCATTCTTGCTTTCCACCAACTGTAACATTTTCCATTGAACAGGGGGGACCTGGTAGTTAGGGGCAGATCCAGCTTAGTAGTTGTGGGTTCTTGTGAATCTCATAGCTTTTGCACATACTCTGTATATATATTAAAAATTCTACTAAATATCCATAACTATTTGATTGTGAACCCAATTACTTTTTGTAATATTTACTTGAGGTTTGTTGTAAGAACCCATAAACTTCAATCATGCATCCGCCTCTGCTGGTAGTTGATTGTCCTTCATTAATTCTGGGTGGAGCACTAATCTTGCTTCCAAGATCTCTCTAGGTGTTGACCGTATAAATGAGAGAACCTGCTTTGATAACAATTGTTAGTTTGAGTGCTCGTATGGATTACTAAAGAATTTGGTTCTTTACTGTGTTCCTTAAGCGTAAAGTAAACAAGAAATAAAATGAATACAACGATTTTTACGTGGAAAATCACTTGGCTCAAAAGGTTCAAAAATCACGACCTACCACGTATGATTTTTAACTCCAACTCCACTAGAACAATGAGCCAAAATGTATCAATTACAAGACTATAATTAAATACTCTTCAGTACTCCTACTACTCCTATTTGATTCAAAAGTTACTCTAACTTGTAAAGCAAAATACTCACTCCAACTCACTAATTATTTATGACACTTGATTACAACTCAATTTCCTAAAACACATTCACTAGACTGACTCAGGAAGAATACAAGGCAAGTATTCAACACAAGCAAGCAACTTATGACTCTTTAGTTGATGTGTAAAAGGATAGTACAGAAATCCAAAGTCGATCCTATTTACAACACAACTTGAGATCTTTTAGGAGTCCTATTCATAGTCAGCTTCCTCTTTGTTAGGATTCCTACTGTTCCAAGGATTCCACAAGCTTTGGGACTTTTGTCTTTGACTGAATTATCCATATCTTCTTGTGTAACGACCCTTATCACTTATAGTAGCCATCTTCCACCAAACTCAGACCTGGATAACTTTGACATAAAGTTACTGTTTTGTACACATGTACAAGTATCTTTCATGACGAGCTGATTCTTTCTCCTGAGGAGCTGGTTCTTTAGAACAGTTAAGCGGCTATGTTGATGACATGTTTCTTTGAACATTTAGTTATACTTTGTGAATCAACAAAACTTCAATACTCAACAAAAATTCTTCAAGAATAAAGGCTAACTTTTACCCCTTAATAAGATTATTTACTTGATTGTCTATTTTGAAAGCTATTTTAATATGTTTACTTATAAGTTTGATAGACTTCCATCATATTACTTAACCAATTCCATAACTTAAAATTTAAAACCGTCAAAATCAATAAGTCATTCTTGTTTCTCTACTCCTTTCCTACATCTTTATTGACATGCTAAACAACATAGCGGGCCGACCACCACTCTATTTTAGTTATTCAAGAAGAATTAATTAGCATCAAAGAATGTGATGGGGTGGATGAAATTTTCATATTTTTAACTTGACATTTCGGGTTCAAAATTGTGAAGCGAAAAAATTTCTTATAGGAAACAGTTAACGCTTAAATAAGCTTTACGCGATGCGAATCTAGAATAGTCAAACCAATGACTTTCATATGATAAAACTGCCAAAAAAACAGAACTGGATCTTCTTTACTTTATTTTCGAATTGTATCAAACAATAAGAGCTAAATCATTAATTTTCTATCTATACCAATCAAGACATTTTCTCTCTAGCATACTATCCCCTCCCTCTCCTTTGAGAAACCATAGTCTCTCGGTTCTCTATTGTGTATTATGGATTAATGCTCAGAGAAATATTACCCTAACCCATATGCATTTCTCGTGCTAAAGGTATGATGATAGTAGGGAAAAAATAATATAGAAATGGCATTTAATTAGTCATACTTCGTACTGAGCAAGTTGTTAAAAAGATAAATCGTGCTCCTAAAGTCAGATGACTATGACTTATAGGATAAGTATCACATAAGTTTGTGATAGATGTTTCGAATTCTAATCTTAAAAATAAAGTTAAATTATACGATGAAAAATGATAAAATTTTCATAGAAAACTTTTGACTATGTTAAAAATAAAAACATTTTACTGCCTCTATTAGAGGAAGTAGAATAAGTGGACTTCGAAATAGAATACATTGAGAGAAAAAAGGCAGGATAAGTACGTTCTCGCCATGCATTATTTGAAATTTATAGTTTTCTTTTCCTTATAAGATATCGTCTTAAGTCGAAATCGGGGTTTTTATTTGAGTTTTCCTCTTGTTGACCCTTAAAATGAGTAATAATTAAATTTATACATGGTTTAAAGGATACATAATTTAATTTAACACAAATGATCCAAGAACAACAAATAATTGAATTAAGGCGATCTAATTAAATGTGGTGAAACAATTAAGCTTGAATTTAAGTTTGAACGCTGAAATCGGTTCCAATCAAGCCCTCGAGATGAGATCGGTTGAAACTAATAAAATTAATAGCTGAAGAATACTTTTGAACAATAGCTAGAAGAAAAAAATAAACTTTATTGCTTTGATATGCATGCCAACATTGGTGATAAAATGAAAAAGTTCTCCTCTTTATATAGTAGGGGAGTTTCAATCCTAGTACAAGTCTAAATAAGGTAAAAATTTCTTTCTTCTAGTAAAACACGATCTGCAGTTGATATCGGGCGTGATTCGCACCGTAATATTCGGTTGATGGCGGATATTTCAGCCCCTCGTTCGTCCTCTCTAACCATCTTGCCTTTAACCTCGATTATTTGCTTTGCTTGAGCTCAATTCTTCCCATATTTGGCCATGCCCGATTCTTGACGTGTCATTCGTCCCCAGGCTTTGATCTATTGGTATCCTTGGACTTACCCGAGCTAGCATCGAACCACGTTGTCTCTTGTTTCTTCATCGGAAAATCGGGGGTAATTTTATCCCCGATTTTACCCGTACATAGATAGCCCCCTCACTTTTCGGAGAGTAAATTTATAGGAACGGTGAGAAATGACTAGTTGACCCCTGTTCCTTCCTTCATACGCCATAAGCAAGTTGGCGAGCTGAAACGTTCCATCACTTGCGTCGCTCTGACTTTGAACACGTGGCAGTCACCGGTTGACTACTCTCAGTAGCTATCGAATGTGAAACGTCACACATTCATCATTTCTTTCATATAAAATCTCCAGTTTCCTTTTTTCACTTTTTTACTTTCTGATTTCGGGCCTTCTTGAGTTACCTTCGAATTTTCTATCTGCTTATCAATCCTTCAAATCTTCATAAGATGGTCTTCACATCTTCATATACTCATCTCTTGTCTTCAAACTTTCATACCAATCTTTAAACCTCTATACCAATCTTCAAACCTTCATATTTCCAGACTAAGATGGCTAAAACTTCAAAATCAGTACCCCAAAGCACGGTACCTTCGACTTCTACCTTGGTCACAGGCACCGAGGCAACCCTTCTGGTAGTAGCCTCAGAACCTCCTCTGAAAGAATTTATTCCCGGAAGTTGCTCCATAGAAAATGACTTTAAGGTCAAAAAAGTGTCCAAACAAGGAGACCGAGGTGAGGAGGCGTGGAGGTACGTCTGCTCCATCATCGAGGAGACGCTTCAAATGGTCTGAGAGGACTACAAATTGGAAGGAGAAAATATAGTCATTCTCAGACCCGATGAAGATATCACGACGCACATGGAAGGATACTTAAGCATTTACAAGTATCCTTTCACGTTAAGTCATGTGGATACGGTGGTCCTTGATTTTTTTAAAAGGTATGAAATCTACCTCTGGCAGATCCACCCATCTTTTTGGAGGATTGTGACCCTTCTCCGTCACTTCGCCAATACCACAGAGGAGTCTCGGTTCACGATCGACCATTTGCTCCAAGTTTACAGCCCCCGAATCTTTTGAGGGGGGTCAATCAAGCTCGCCCATCGGAAAAAGAAAGCTCATTTCTCCTATATAGATAAGGACAGGGACCTAGGGTGGCATGGAGGGTTTCTTCGGATAAAGACCGAATACCTCATTCCTTCCGAGTTCCTACCATTCCCCGAAAAGTGGTACTCAAAGCGTAAGTTTATTTCCTCTTAATCGTCAAAGTACTTTGAATCTACTTCTTTCTCTAATTATTTGTCTTATTTGACATGTAGCTGTCGACCGAGTCCCAGTGCGGTCCCTCATTTTAGGGAGTGGGTCGAGGGAATCTGCAAACAACTCACCTATCCCGAGCGTGAGTGGCACAAGCTTTCCAAAGACAAGTGGGAGACTCGTTCTCATGGTGAGTGTCCATCTTCTTTCGGTTGGATTTCCCTTTGGGTCGTTTGCATCTTATCATTATTTTGACCAAGCCTTTGCCTTCCACAGGTTAGCTCAAGACCACCAAACTTCGAGCAGTTACAGAGGTCGTGGCCTCGTCCCCGTCTGAAAAACCCTTTATTTCATTGTAGCCTACTGTCGATGCTGCTACGAAGAAGGAGTAGAAGACAAAGAAGAAGAAGAAAACGTCCCCTAACTCCTCGGATGCTCCTACTGAGGCTAAGAAGAAGAAAAGGATCGTGGTCAGGGTAAAAAAAAGCAACAAGAAAACTTCCAGTACCCGTGTCCCTGATTCCAAAGCCCTTTGTTGGCTTAAAGACTATCCTAAGGATGACGACATGGAATTCATCACTCACAAGTCGATAGACATCGATCAAGCAGCTACTGCTTCGCAGGAATCTCCTCCAGTTCTGATCAAGAAGACTATGTCGGTAAACGCCAACGTCATTGATGTTTTGGAGTCACCTTCTAATATGGAGGCTTTTTTAGATAAGGCTCGGGCCACTGCAAAAAATCGACTGAGGCATCCCCGGTCATGGACGAGGCCCTCAATTCATTTTTCAAGGGCGTATAGGTCAGCGTGATGGAGGATTACTCCAGCTTTTGCCACATGGAAATCCTAAAAAAGGAAGCACAACTGGGGTTAGATGGGTCGAGTTCGAGTCCAAAGCTCGAGAAGCAATTTCCCTCCCCGAGTGTGGACCCTTACTAGAAGAAGTTGGTTATGTTTACAGTACATGCAGATACTAGGATGCTATCCAAGCCAGTCGGATTCGCCAACTCTCTCCATTTCTTGGTAACTAAAGAGGACCAAATGAATATGAACGAGGTAGAGGGGCAAAGTCTTTTCAACGAGGCTTAGCAGACGCTGAATAAGGTATGACTTCTTCTCTTTCTTTCTTAAAAGGTTCTTTTTTCCCTAATGGTATTCTAATAATCCCTATTTCTTTGTGTCTCAGGCCTCGATACTTCACCGTGAGAGCTTTGATCGGGCCAGGATGGAGGTGAGTCACCTTGAGTTCGAGCTCATGGAGCAGCTCCAGTAAAGGACATGTACAAAGCTCTTTGTGAGCAAAAAGATGAAGTCCTTAGGGACCACTCCGTCCTCCAAGCCAAGTTGGAAAAAGCCCAAAAGGAATCCTCGAAGGTAAAGAGCAACACGCCCTTTTAGTTGAAAAGGTAAGAGTGTTTAAGATTAATAATGAGAGGTTAAACACAAATGCTAACGCCACAACCTCACAGGTCCAAGAGAAGATAACATTGATCGACCAGCTTAGGTCCGAAATGGATGAGGTCAAATCTTCAGTTGAGGAGTTTAGGGGCAAAATGATCTCCTGGCCTCGAAGAAGGATGCCACCAAAGAGGACCTAGAATCGACCAAAGTACGGCTTCGAGTGATGAGAGAAAAAACCAACAAATGGTCTCGGCTAAATAAAGAGCTCCAGGCACAATTTGACTCTCTCGTTACTGAACCAGACGCTCTTGGACAAGAATACATGTGCTAAAGTCCAAATTGCAGGTAGCTTCAAGCGAGGTCGCAGAAGTCCAGGGCATGCTGACCTAGTACAAGAATGATGTAGAGGTAGTCGAAGCCCGTGTTGTAATAAAGGCCAAATATGTGAGGTGGCTATCTTGGAGAAAGACTCTCGAGGAGATCCACACCCAGGAGGTTTACCTATCGTATGAGATCGAAGAGGCAAAGAGGCTCAAAGCCGAGGCTAGAGCGAGGTATCAGCCTAACGGTTCAGACAGTGAGCCGGACTTCGATGAAGACTAGGCAGGAAATGCCTTAGCTTATTTTTGAGTTTTCTTGTAGTTGTATGCTATGTACTTTGGGGCGTTTATAGTGTCTTTGTAAATACCTTTATATATACGAAATTTCTCTTCGGCTACATATTGTGTCCTTTACTTTTCTGTACTTGCTTATGTTTAAGACTTAGGAAATATAACTTGTGTCTCGGACTTCATAATATGCCATCGATGCTTTGGCATAGAATTTGACATAGCTTTAAACTATTTAATCTTCTAAAGACCGGATGAGGCCTGGATTAAACAATAACTCCAAGTTGCTTTGACTTCAGAGGACTCAATATAAACCGAAGTTTTTGCTAAAATATTCGAGCGATTTAACGGGACACAACTATTCTTTGCCGAAGGTGGCTCTTTTCATGACCGTAATTTGAGACCGATTAACTTGACCAAGTCTGAACTAATATTTTATGGATTAAAAAAGTGAAAGGACCTTATTTTTAATGCACAAATTCAGACATCTCTGAACCGCTTATGTGTAGCGATCGA
This sequence comes from Nicotiana tabacum, assembly GCF_000715075.1. NCBI lineage: Eukaryota > Viridiplantae > Streptophyta > Magnoliopsida > Solanales > Solanaceae > Nicotiana > Nicotiana tabacum. The sequence continues at coordinate 19,867,372 of NC_134089.1, read as the reverse complement.
AGATCTAAAGGCTCTATTTCTTAAGTTATCCGTAGCCTTTCGTGTTTGGGCCTTGCCTTATAGGCTCTATGCCTTTGGGATTTAGTAGCCCGATATTTTCCAATCTAACTATCGGGTGGCAGTCCCCAGTTCGGGGTGACCCGTAGGCTTATGAATCAGATGGTTGTGCACAGTATTGTGGGTTCTTACTGACTTTGGGGTTTCATGTCCCTATTTAATGGTTGCTCATGGACCTAGAGGGTTTTAAAACCCAGAATTCATTCTAAGTGACCTAACAATAGTAATGCTTGTAAGAATATGAACTGATGAAACATAAAAGGTGAATTTCCTTTTATTACTTTGAATGTAGTGTAAGTAATAGAAGGTACAAAATTTATCCGCCATGGCGAGGATGAGCTATGCGGGAATGGTTCATTTGAACGTTTGACCTTTAAAATTAATCTTAATATTCAAGACTTGGCTTTCAATATCGAAGTAGGAGTGACCTCCCTCTAGAATTCAAGACTGAATTTTAAAGGCTTGAATACTATCAATTTGATATGAATGATTTGCAGTTCTCAGTCTTAGATCGGTCACCGAAACTAAGGTAGCATGCTTACTATTGCCTCGTTAAAACCTTACCTTAAAACCCATTTCGGAAAAAATTGGTCGAAGAGAAAAAGAGTGCAAATGTACTTTTAGACCTAATCCTTAGATTTGACTTCGATTGGGTGCGATTAAGTTAGTTCAAAGTGTAATAAACCATAAAGAAATTTATGTGTTCATACCTTAGTAGTAGTACTGCTTTAACTCTGCCACTTTCCAGGTCTTGGGTAGTTGTACACCATTTTCGAAGAGCTGGTACAAGCCTTTTCCAATTATACCGGTGACTCTGTACAGTCCCTCCTTGTTCGAAACTAGTTTCCCATCATTTGGGTTCTTGGTATGCAATGTGATTTTTCTCAATAACAAGTCAAAGAATTGGAAGTGTCAAAGCTTTGCCCTTCGGTTGTAATATCTTCCCATTCGTCTGCTAAATTTAAGCTTGTGGACATGGCCTCGTCGTTTGACATCTTCATAGCATATTGGAACCTTAAGCTCGATTATCCTTCCTCCACCGAACACAAAGCCTCTGCGTCATAGACTAGAAAGAACGGTATTTCACTAGTACTCGACTTCGAAGTTGTTCGGTATGCCTATAGGACCTCAGGCAAAATTTCTTTCCACTTTCGTTTTGAGTTGGTCAATCTCTTCTTCAAGTTCTGCAATATAGTTTTGTTTTTTTAACTCCACTTGATCGTTCGCACTCCGGTTGTAAGGGGTCAATAGAATCTTTTTTATTTTGAGGTATTCGAAGAACTTATTGACCTTTCCGCCGATGAACTGTCTACCGTTGTCATATGTGATCTCGGCCGGTATCCCGAACCAGAATATTATGTGATCCCAGGTGAAGTCGATGACCTCCTTTTCCCTAACTTTTTCGAACGCCTATGCTTCAACCTACTTGAAGACGTAATCGGTCATAAGTAAGATGTATTGGGCCTTACCGGATGCCCATGGCAAAGGATCTACGATGTCCATTCCCCATTTCATGAACGGCCAAGGGAAAAGGAACCAGGTGAAGCATCTCCCCCCGTTTGGTAGATCATCGGGGGTGCCTTTGACACTAGTACACTTTTGAACAACTTTCGCATCCTTTTCCATTTTGTTCCAGTGATAACCGGCCTTGATCAATTTTTGAACCAATGATTCCGCTCCTGAATGGTTTTCGTAACTTCCCTAGTGGACTTCTCTCATCACTTAGTCGGTCTCCCCCGAAACCAAGCATCTTGCTAACGGTCCGAAAAATTATCTTCGGTATAATTTCCTCCAACTAAGCTAAACTTGGTAGACTTAGTTCGAAGGGCCCATGAATCTTTTGGATCCGATGGAAATTTTCCTTTCTGAAGGTAGTATATGTATTTGTTTCTCCAATCCCAAGTCAAGCTTGTTAAGTTTACCTCGGCATGACCTTTGATAAGGCCAATGTGTATTGGAATTTTCTGTTCGTACTCTGTCAAATTCTAGTATAGTGTAAGATATCATCCCACATAGACTGAATAATCTATGCTACATACTTGATTTTAACTACTATTTGAGAGAATCAAATTGATTAAAAGTGAGTGAGGTTTAAAAATTGTTAATTACTTAAAAAAAATAACTGTTGGAATAATTGTTAATTACTTTAAAGAATAATTATTTAGTTCTAATACAATTATATTTTGCTCACTAAGAAATAATCAATTAATAACATTTCATGAGAATTATGTTAAATAATCAACTTAAGACTAGTGACATTTAAACTGAAATATTTTTCTTGCTAGAATTGTGCAAAAAGAAAGTAAAAACTTCGTAAGAATATTTTTACTAAGGATCAATAATCTTTCCTACAATAATTCCTCTGTGAGAATTAAAACTGAGGCAAGCAAGATTACTTACTTGAAATAATAGTTTACTAAAACATTACTATCACTCTACTATTTTATTCAGCAGTTATTATATATTAATTTTGCTCTGTGAGAATTACAAAATCAATATAAGAATAACTTAGAAATAAAATATGTAGACATGATAATAGAGTAATTAAAAACCATCATTCCAGTACAGTATGAAATGTAAGTAAAAAGTTTCAGGCCAAGATTATATAAAAACTGAGATAGTATTATAAAATATATCAAGTTTCATCTATTATCCCAATGAAAAAAGATTACTCCATTATGGAGTAAGAAAAGATAAAAAAGATATTTAGAAGACTAGAAATATTTAAAAGACTAAGGAAATATTTTTACTAGAAGAAAAGAAGACCAAGACTAGTTTGTGTCTTACAAAGATTGGATATCCATATACAAAGAGAGCTTGCTATTTATAGGAAAATATGAGTAGCTTTTGTGATGTTCATCTTTTACGAATGTGAAATTCATGTATGCGAATGTTTTGTGTACGTAGATTCCATATATGCAACTATGGCACTTGTGCTTCACTCTTGACTTCATGAGTTAGTCTTGCAAATGTAGGTTCCATGCATGCGAATGTGACTTTTGCAAATATAGATTCCACACATGCATCTATGACTCTTTTGCTTCCATTCTTGACTTTATGAGTTAGACTTGCAAATATAGGTTCCATGTATGAAAATGTGACCTTTGCGTATATCGATTCCACATATGCATCTATAGATCTTTTTCTTCCATTCTTGACTTCATATGTTAGACTTGCAAATGTAGGTTCTATATATGCGAATGTGACCTTTGAAAATATAGATTCCACACATGCATCAATGACTCTTTTCATCTCTAATTGTCTCTTTCCATAAGCCCATATGTATATTCTACATTTGCGAATATGAAGATGATGTGTACAACTGTGGTTTTGCTTCATTCTCTTGTCTTTTAGCCTCTTTCCTTTTTTTTCATAATCTCTTCTTCCTACAAGATTTGTTAGAAAATATGCAAGGATAGGATATCATTATTCATATTTTATTTAAAAAATTATTTTTTACATATGAAATTACATGAATAATTTATATCCATCAACCTTCCTCTATCATCGAGCTCATTAATTGCACCGTCATTTTGAAATTAAATTCATGACGACCCTAGATTATCCAACGCATCGGCCTCGTTATTCTGATCTCGGGGCACATGTTGTAGTGTCATTCCTTGAACTGATGTAACATCACTTGTAACTTATCCAAGCATCTTTGCATCCGGTCTTCTTTTACTTCAAAAGTCCCATTAACTTGGTTAACAACAAGAAGGGAATCGCACTTGGCTTTGATCACCTCAGCCTGCAGGCTCTTAGCCAGTTCTAGACCTGCAATCATAGTCTCATATTCTGCTCAATTGTTAGTCAATTTCACAGTTCTAATAGACTCCCCTATTACATTTACCGTGGGTGGTTTAAGTATGATTCCCAACTTGGACCCTTTTTCGTTGGAAGCACCATCCGTGAATAGGGTTTAGACCACCGAGCTAGTCCCCGAGGCAAGTAATAATTATTTCTCGACCTTGGGGATCAAGGACGGTGTGAAGTTGGCCACGAACTCTGCCAAAATTTGAGACTTTAAAGTTGTTCGAGGTTTGTATTCAATATTGTACCTGCTAATCTCTATGACCCATTTTTCTAGTCGACCCGAAATCTTATGTTTATGCATAACATTCCTTAGCGGATACAAGGTCACAAAACATATAGGGTGACATTGAAAGTGTGATTTTTGTTTCCTAGATGCGCTTAATAAGGCAAACCAATTTCTCTAGGTGTGGATACATTGTTTCAGTATCACCTAGGATTCTACTAACATAATAGATAGGGAACTAGGTACATTGTTCTTCCCAGACCAGGACACCACTTGCCGCTACCTCGGAGACTGCCAAGTAGAGGTATAACTGCTCATTCACCTTTAGGGCGTGCAACAAATGAGGACTTGATAAGTATCGTTTGAGTTTTTCTAAAGCCTATTGACATTTTTGGGTCCAAGAGTAGTCGTTCTTTTTATTTAGTAATGAGAAGAATTGGTGGCTCTAATATGACGACCTAGAAATAAATCGGTCCAATGCGGCTATCCGTTCGGTCAGCCTCTATACCGCCTTAATGTTGTCAACCACGGTGATATCTTCTATGGCCTTTATTTTTTCTAGGTTGATCTCTATTCCTTTGTTTGATACCATGAAACCAAGGAACTTTCCCGAGCTGACTCTGAAGTCACATTTCTCCATGTTCAGCTTCATGTTGTATTCCCTAAGTATGTCGAAGGTTTCCTGCAAATATTTCAAATGGTCCTCTGCTCACAGGGACTTTACTAATATATCATCAACAAAAACCTCCATCGATTTCCTTGTCTGTTCCTCAAACATTTGGTTAACTAGGCATTGATATGTGGCACCAACATTTTTTAACCCAAACAACATCACCTTATAATAATTGGTATCAAATTAAGTTATTAAAGAAGTCTTCTCTTGGTCGCCCAGATCCATCCATATTTGGTTGTACCCGGAATAGGCATCGAGAAAACCCAACGTCTCATGCCCAATCGTTGCATCGATTATTCGGTCAATATTAGGCAAAGGACACGAATCCTTCAGGTATGCCTTATTCAAGTCCTTATAATCTACACACATTCTGATCTTGTTTCTTTTTTTTAGGTACGAATACTAAGTTAGCTAGCTAATCTGTGTATTTAACCTCCCAAATAGAACTTATATTTAAGAGTTTAGATACCTCGTCTTTGATGCATACATGCTTGATTTTGGACTGCAGCCTCCTCTTATGTTTGACTGGGTGAAATTTTGGATCAAGATCAATTTGTGAGTTTTTACCTCTGTCGGGATCCCTATCATATTAAGTGGGACTAGGCAAAACATTCAACATTAGCTTTAAGGAAATTAATGAGTTTTTTCCTAAGCTCGGGGATTAGTCCCGTACCTGGGTATACCTTTCTGTCTGGTAGGTGCTCTATCAATATGACTTGTTCCAGTTCCTCGATTGTCGACTTGGAGGCATCGGTATCATCTGGTGCTACAAAGGATCTAGGAACCCCGAATTCATCTTCCTCATTCGTTGGGAACTTCTCCTGTTTTTTTCGGCCCGGTTGGGGTTGGGAGCGGTGATTGCTTTTTGGTGCCTTTCCCTTAGGCCAATCCCACACTCTTTGATGTTGTGATTGCAGGCAACATACTCACTTCCTCGACAAAGAACATCTCTTTTGCAGCCGTTTATTCCTTATAGACCATTTTGATTCCACCTGGGGTTGGAAATTTTAATGATTGATACAAGGTTGATGGCACCTCCCTCTTACTATGGACATGTGGCCTCCCGAACAAGGCGTTGTATCTCATATCCCCCAAGATTACATAGAATTTGTCTCCTAGGTGGTTCTGGCTATGTTTAATGGTAGGTTTATTTCACCTTTCGTTGTCTCGAATGCCATATTGAACACGTTCAATACTCGAACTGCTGGTAAGATCTGACCAATAGCCTTAGTACTTTGTTCCACGACTCTCCTTAAGATGATGTTAGTCGAGCTACCTGGATCGATTAATACACGCTTAACTCAAGATTTATTAATAACTATAGATATTAGACGTCCTCGTTACTGAACATGATGGATCCCTCCAGAATATAGTCTTGAGTTTGTTTTTCTCTTGTGATAAAAACTTTTGTGCATTTTATCATTGGCACTTGTGGAACATCCACTCCTCCAATGATCATGTTAATCACATGTTGAGGTTTTTCCTACTTGATTAGTTTGTTGGCGTCCCTATTTTGAATGGTTTTTGTCCCGCTCACTTAGGAATTCTAGAAGGTGCCCATTGTTGAATAGTTGAGCCACTTCTTCCCTTAAATGTCTACAATCCTCGGTCCTGTGACCGTGAGTACTGTGATATTTACATATCAAGTTGTGATCCCTATGAGCGGGATTAGCCTGGAGTGGCCTTAGACATTTGGTCTCCTTAATGCGATCGATGGCCGATACCATACTCGCTGCATCCACGGTTAAATTATATTCTGATAGTCTCAGGGAATTTCTACCTACGAGTGATCTGTTGAAACCGTTTATATTAGTCAAACCTTATTTGCATGGACCCTGGTCGCTTCTCCTATCGTTCCTGTCGGGTGGCGATTAGATCCATTTCCCCTTCTATCTGAGTTGTGTGGCTGATATCGATCTCAGGGTGTCCTAGGTTCAGATCCACAATTCTTTTAGAACTGTCGTTCACTTTATTGGGGAAAATAGACCCTGAGGGAGCTCCTAGTTGATCGTCCTCGACTCTGATCTTTGACTGATAGCTGTTGTGGATATCGGCCCAAGTGACTAATAAGTTAGGATTTTAACGTGTTTATGCCCCTGCTTGCCTATGCTTTGAATATAAATTACTACAAAATAGTCCCAAAAATGCTCACAAGTTGTGCTTGATTGCAGGTTTGATCGACAAAGTGACGAAATGTCAAAGATCGGCTCAAAAAGGAGTGAAACCTGCTCAAGTATCAAGACCAAGAGAATTGAAGAAGAAAGGGAATAGTGCAGACCGCACAACAGTGACCGCGGCTACACTAGGAGGTTCAGAGATATGACATATTCAGGCTTAAAATCACGCGGTCGCGGTAGGATTTTCGCGATCCGCGATGAAGCTTTGTGGCTGCACTCCTGCTTTGTGCGGTCCGCGTTCATAAGGTTCAGATAGTTGGACAAGGGACCAGAACCATGCCACGCGGTCCGCGTCCTGTTTGTGCGGACCGCGCCAGACCCTCTACGCGGCCGCGCTGCATTTTCACACGGTTCGCGTCCTCCAGTTCAGAGAGCTTAAAGTTGAAGTCAAAAGAGCCAGTGTGGCCGCGGTTGCTTTTGTGTGGCCCGCACTGACCCCGCAGGGGTATTTTTGTCCAGTTTTTCCAGCCCACTATAAATAGGACATTTTACCATTTTTAGGTCAAGTTTTTTATTCAGAAATGCAGCTGAGCTCGTGAGACCGATATTGTAGCCATTTTTGGCATTTTTGCTTCCCATTAACAATAGATTATTGTAGTTTCTTCTTAGTAATTAATTAATATGTTTAGTTCTTCATCTATTTCTTCAGTTTCTTCTTTAATTATGTGTAGCTAAACCCATTTGCTAGGGTTGTGTCTCAACCCTAGTGTGGGTAATTTATGAGTGTTGCCATCTAGGGTTAGATTGATATTGGGTGTTTGCTATTTGGGTTGATTTTATATTTTTATTCAAGAATTGGTGGTTGCAAACACTGATTCAAGCTTAGTGGGTTTAACTCTTCTCGAAAGAGAGAGTCTATGACCCCAAAATTGACCCAACAAGGAATTGGGATGGACCTATGAGAAATGATAGTCCCAATTAACGGGTTAAATCTCGAGAGAGTAATCACCCTAGTTGAACCCTAGTTGCTTGGTCTCATTGACCTACCCAATTGATCTCGGGAGAGTTAATTGGGCAAACTCACTCTCTCTACCGAGAGGTGTGAGAGTGGGTGCAATTGTGCAACGGTTACAGCATAATCCCCAAATATGTCAACTATCCTTAGTAACATCTACCCGTTAATTAGCCACCTAGGTGATGCTACGACCCTAGTGCTTTTCTTCCCATTAATTACAACTTAGCAATATTCTATTAGCATAATTTAGCTTTAATCCTTAGTTCTACAATAGTAGTTATAAATACAAAAACTCAAAAAATGTTTGAAGTGACATTAGAAGCACAACCGCAACTCTAGGCTAGACAGAAAATACAACTCCACTACTATCTCCCTGTGGAAATTTGATCCCGGGCCTCTATTCGGGTAAAAGCTATTGCGACCCACTCTTCCTACCATAGCATAGTGTCGAGTCGGCAATGATCATTTTTTGGCGCCGTTGCCGGGGAGCTTACGGTGTTGACCATCTGTTTAGTTCGTTTTATGTTTCGCTTCTCTTTCCTTCTTGTTTACTAATTTTTTTTGTGTCGATTAATCAGGTACAATGACTTTTAATGCAAATGACCCTCTCAGAAATATGATAGCGGGGGAGGAGGTAGAGGATCTAGAACAAGATGAGGTCTTACCTAAAGTTTCACGGAGAGGCCGAAATGCCAATGTAAATGCAAATGAGAACAACAATATTCCAGACCCTCCTCTAGCACCGCCAAGAGTGGCTCCCAGAGTTTTACCAAATCAAGGATACGCTAGTGCTATTGTTCCTCCCAGAATCCAGGCGGGAAACTTTCAAATCACAAATGTTATGTTGACCTTGCTCGAGCAAAGAGGGTATTTCACGGGTGCCTCCAATCAAAATGCCTACAACCACTTGAAGGGGTTCGTGGATACATGCTGGGGTAGCAAGCAGACAAACGTGTCTGAGGATGCATTGAGATTGAGGCTTTTCCCGTTCTCTCTTCGGGGTAAAGCATTGGATTGGTTAGAAAGGCTCCCCAATCATTCTATTACAACATGGGATGAATTGGCAGACAAATTTATTGCCAAGTTCTTTTCTCCAAGTCATATGGCAGCTCTTCGGGATGAAATTCTAGCTTTCAAGCAAGAGCCAACGGAACTTTTGCACGAGATATGGGAAAGATATATAACAATGGTGAAAGAGTACCCTAATAATGACATGACCGAGGCTATGATTCAACAAACCTTTTATCGGGGAATCAACACCACGAATCAATGCATTGTAAACTAATTGGCCAGAGGGAACTTTATGAAACTTTCTTACCAAGAGGCATGTGATGTACTTAATGAAATGGCCGACACCTCTTCGGCATGGCAAAGCCGAGCAAATATGCCCCAAGGTGACCCCACAGTCATCCATTTTCACAAGGAATTGCACGATCATGGCCAAGCCATCGCCGAGCTTACAACAACTATGAATCAATTGGCAAAGGCGCAATTGCAACAAGTCCAAAACTCGCGCCAAGTCAATGCAATGGAAAGTTTTTCTACGTTGAAAAGGAGGCAAAGAGGACAACAACCTCAAGGTAATTGTGAACAATATGACAACAACAATGATGGTGGTGGTTATTCAAATGAGTGCTATGATGATCAAAGCGAAGAGGTCCAATATGTCAATAACTACCAAGGGAATAGAGGCAACTCTTCGAATCAACAATGGCGTCCTCAAGGAAATTGGGGCAATCAACAACAAGGTGGAGGTAATTGGAATAACAACAATCAACAACAAGGCGGAGGTAATTGGAATAACAATAACCAAAACAACAATTGGGGTAATCAAAGCAACCAAGGGAATTGGAATGGTAGTAACAATAATTGGAGCAACAACAACAATCAAGGAGGGTGGAACAATAGCGGGAACCAAGGCAACCGGGGGCAAGGCTTTCAAAGGCCCCCCATGTACCAACAACCGAAAAATCCACCTCCCTTTCCTTCGCAAGGTCCGAGTTCGTCCGGAAGTGATATGGGGAGAACTGAAAGCATGTTCGAGCAAATGATGAAAAAGAACCAAGATTCAGAGGGACAATTAGCTTCGCATAACACATCTATCCGGAACTTGGAGGTGTAATTAGGCCAAATCTCTCAAGCATTGAATACTCGTCCCAAGGGTGTTCTACCAAGTGATACAATGGTGAATCCAAATGGTGGGAATAATAATCATGTGATGGCGGTTACAACAAGAAGTGGGAGAGGCGGTGATGTGAATGCCTCAATGCAAAAGAAAGTTATGGATGAAGATGTTGAGTTACGGGATGATGATGTACCATTGATTGTTGAAGATGTGGTTAATCAAAATGTGAACAATTATGTGCGGATTGATATTGATGATGAAGCCGAGGTAGAGACTCAAGATGTCGTGAACCCGTCTAGGGAACACGTGATTGACATGACTGAGTTGGTTGTACAAAAGGCCAAGGCACCTTTGCCTAGGCCACCTCCACCTTATCCTCAACGGTTAGCAAAGCAAAAGAGTGAAAATCAATTCAAAAATTTAATTGACATGATGAAGAGCCTCACAATCAATGTCCCTTTGGTTGAGGCACTTGAGCAAATGTCGGGGTATGCGAAGTTCATGAAAGATTTGGTTACAAAGAAGAGGTCGATAGAGTGCGAAACAATTAAGATGACTCATCAAGTGAGTGCCATAGTGCATTCAATGGCACCCAAGCTTGAGGATCCCGAAGCTTTTACTATCCATTGTACTATCGGAAGTGTGGATTTTGTTAACGCCCTTTGTGACTTGGGGCTAGTATTAGTTTGATGCCATACTCGGTCTTCAAGACTTTCGGAATTGGGCAACCTCGACCTACCTTAATGAGACTTCAAATGGCGGATCGATCGATGAAGCGACCCTTGGGCATAATTGATGATGTTCTTGTCCGTGTTGATAAATTCATATTGCCGGCCGACTTTGTCATATTAGATTGTGAGGTGTACTTTGAAGTGCCGATTATTCTTGGGAGACCTTTCCTAGCTACGAGGAACGCATTGGTTGATGTTGAAGTGGGTGAGTTGACTTTTCGAGTGGGGGATGAGAAGGTGATATTCCATGTTTGCAAATCAATTAGACAACCCAATAGCACGGAGGTGTGTTCATTTGTGGACATTGTCACAGCTGTGATAGTGGATGACACAAGTTCCATGATCAATGTTGAAGGTCCTCTTGAGGTCGTGTTTCTTAATATGGATGTCAATGATGATGCTAGTAGAGTGAAGTGCATGAATGCATTGCATGATATGGGTTCATATTCTTATGATCCTAGAAGGCTATCTTTAGCTCTTGAAAACTGCAAAACTTCACCAACAAAGACATCGATTGAGGATCCACCGATGTTGGAGTTTAAATCACTTCCTCCACACCTCAGGTATGAATTCTTGGGTTCAAATTCTACTTTACCTGTTATTATTTCTTCTTGCCTTACTAACATGCAGGTTGAGGCCACCTTGGCGGTTCTTCAAAAGCGAAAAAGGGCAATCAGATGGACTCTAGCTGATATTCGGGGTATAAGCCCCGCCTTTTGCATGCATAAAATCATATTGGAGGAGGATGTGAGGCCTTCACTTGAGCATAAAAAAAGACTAAATGAGGCTATTCAAGAAGTAGTAAAGAAAGAGGTTATCAAGTGGCTTGACGCCGGTGTGGTTTATCCCATTTCTGACAGTTTATGGATTTCTCCGATGCAATGTGTACTGAAGAAAGGTGGAATGACTGTGGTGACCAATGACAACAATGAGCTTATTCTGACTCGGACAGTGATGGGTTGGAGAGTTTGTATGGATTACCGAAAGCTTAACAAGGTGAGTAGAAAAGATCATTTCCCGTTGTCGTTCCTTGACCAAATGCTTGATCGTCTTGCGGGCCGGGCTTTCTACTGCTTTTTGGATGGTTACTCGGGGTACAATCAAATTCTCATTGCCCTTGAGGACCAAGAGAAGACGACCTTTACATGTCCTTATGGCACATTCGCTTTCTCGAGGATGCCATTTGGATTGTGTAATGCTCCGGCGACCTTCCAACGTTGCATGATGGCTATTTTCACCGACATGGTGGAGGATATCTTGGAGGTCTTCATGGATAATTTCAGCATGGTTGGGGATTCTTTTGAGGAATGCTTGGTAAACTTGGATAGAGTGTTGGCTTGGTGTGAAGATACCAACCTTGTTCTAAACTGGGAAAAGTGCCATTTTATGGTAGAAGATGGTATAGTGTTGGGTCACAAGATCTCGAAGCGAGGAATTGAAGTTGATAAGGCCAAGATCGAGGTTATTTCAAGGCTTCCTCCCCCTACTTCTGTCAAAGGGGTAAGGAGTTTTCTTGGGCACGCGGGTTTCTACCAGAGGTTCATCAAAGATTTTTCTAAGGTAGTTAACCCGTTGTGCAAGTTGCTAGAGAAAGATGCCAAGTTTGTTTTCGATGAGAAGTGCATGAAGGCTTTTGAGCTCCTTAAACAAAAGTTGACAACTACCCCCATCATCACCGCACCAAATTGGAGCTTACCATTTGAGCTCATGTGCAATGCTAGTGACGTTGCGGTGGGAGCGGTTTTAGGCCAAAGGATCAACAAGATGTTCCATCCGGTGTACTACTCAAGCAAGACCATGAATGAGGCTCAAAGGAACTACACAATCACCGAAAAAGAGTTATTGGCTATCGTTTTGCTATGGAAACGTTCCATCCTTACCTTATGGGGGCCAAAGTTATTGTGCACACCGACCATGTCGCCCTTAGGTATTTGATGACCAAGAAAGATTCAAAGGCAAGATTGATGAGATGAGTTCTTCTTCTTCAAGAGTTTGTTTTAGAAATTGTTGACCGAAAGGGTAGTGAGAATCAAGTGGCGGACCACTTGTCCCATTTGGAGAAGGAGGGGAGGCCTTGAGATCAATGATACATTTCCCGACGAGCAACTCCTTGCGTTGTCAATAGTGGAATATTGTGGTTCGCTGATATTGCAAATTATCTTGTTACCGGAATCATCCGGTGTGAGCTCTCTTCTAACCAAAGGAAGAAGCTCAAGCGGGATAGCTTGGATTTTTATTGGGACGAGCCCTATTTGTTTAAGATTTGCATTGATGGTGTGATTCGACGATGTATCCTAGAGGAGGAGCAATTGGGTATTTTGGAGGCTTACCATTCCTCACCCTATGGTGGCCATCATGGCGGGGCGAGAACGGCTTCTAAAGTAATTAGTTGCGGATTTTATTGGCCTACCTTGTTTAAAGATGCCGGTGATGTGGTCAAAAGATGTGATGAATGCCAATGAGCCGGCGGAATTTCAAAAAGGGATAAGATGACCCTCAATACGATTCTCGGGGTAGATATTTTTTATGTTTGGGGCATCGACTTCATGAGTCCTTTTGTGAGCTCTTGTGGAAACAGTTACATTCTTGTGGCGGTAGATTATGTCTCCAAGTGGGTTGAAGCCGTGGCTTTGCCCAATAATAAATCCCGGAGTGTTGTGGCATTTCTTAAAAAGAGTATCTTCACGAGGTTTGGAACTCCCCGTGCATCATTAGTGACGGAGGATCTCACTTTTGCAACAAGGCTTTTGATTCATTGCTTGCCAAATACGGAGTTAATCATAAAGTGACCACCCCCTATCATCCTCAAGCTAGTGGTCAAGTGGAAGTCTCCAACTGAGAAAATAAGAGTATCTTATCTAAAACTGTCAATGCTAATAAGACCGATTGGTCGAAAAAAATCAGATGATGCTCTTTGGGCCTATCGGACAGCTTATAAGACCCCAATTGGTATGTCTCCGTACCGGTTGGTGTTTGGGAAAGCTTGCCATCTTCCGGTGGAATTGGAGCACAAGGCTATGTGGGCCTTGAGGAAGTTGAACTTAGAATTGGATGTTGCTGCAAATTTGAGGGTTGAACAACTTAATGAGCTCGATGAGTTTAGATTCCATGCATACTCCAGCTCGTCCTTGTACAAGGACAAAATGAAGTACCTTCACGACAAATATGCTCGGGGCAGGGAGTTCGAAGTTGGGGATATAGTTCTCTTGTTTAATTCTCAATTACATCTATTTCCGGGTAAGCTCAAGTCAAAGTGGAGTGGTCCATTTGAAGTTGCGTTCATGACTCCGTTTGGTGCTCTTGATCTAAAAAACAAAAATGGTGAAGTCTTCAGAGTTAATGGCCACTGGGTCAAGCATTATCTTGGAAAGTTTTATGGCAGCCACGTAGTGGCGCTTCTTCATCTAAAGTGATGTGGTGGTAACATACGTCGTGCCGCGACATTAAATTAGGCGCTTCTTGGGAGGCAACCCATGTCTTTTCTTCTTTCTATTTGATTTTCTTTGTAGCTTAGGATTTTTGAGCTAATTGTTTGTGAGATGTTGCAGGGATTGTGTTGAAGCAGTGCAAAATAAAGTATGAAAATTGCATAGTCTCTGAAGTTGCCAGTGCCGCCGCGGTACACTTTGTGCGGTCCGTATCGGCATGAGTTTAGAAGGGGACTCTCTGAAGTCTTCACTGCGGTCGTAGTCAAGTTAGTGCCATCCGAGGAGGACTTACGCGGCCACGTTCCACTTTTGTGTGGTCCGTGTAGGGTGCCTGGATCTGTAGCAGTGCCTGCAACAATCTTTTTGTTGTCTGCAACTTTAATTCATTCACCTGCTTCACTACATGTGCTTAAACTAACAATGTTAGATGTGTTTGCTTGCAGACAATGGTAAAACAACGAGGACGAGGTGCCAAACAACCCGGCCGAGGTGACTCCTCCCGGGGAGAAAAAGGGAAACAAGTTAAACTCACTCCCCGACCTAAACTGAAAATAAGGAAACAAGTTGTTATAGATGATGACCAATCGTGGAGTGAGTGTGTACCCTCTCAAGACCTCTCTTCTGACTCAGGGCTAGATCCCTCAGTCCCAGCTTCACATATTGCCGAAGCTCCACAACGTGTACCTTCTGAGTTGTCTGATGGCTCAGCAGCAGGCAGCGGTGAATACTCCACCTCCCCCACAGCTTCAGTATCTGGGGAGAGTGCAGAAGGTGGGACTAATAGTGATAATGAGGTACCGGACAGTGGTGTGCCCCAGGTTGGGGGTGTTGAACAAACTAGAAAACCTGAAGTTTGGGAAGATCGATTGTTTAGCCAGGTGGCGTTCACAAGTTTAGGGAATGGTGGCCGGCATGGAAGTTGATTCTTGAGAGGGGCTTCATTGACAAAGACCTTCTACCCCTACACCCCAATGTGCATAGACAGTTTCAGGCTCGAGTAGGTTGGGAGTTCTTTAAAGACAATTGTGTGAAGGCGAATGAGCATATGGTCAAGGAGTTTTATAGCAATGTGGCCCATATCTTGAAGGGCACTAAGGTGACCAAAGTGAGAAACAAAAATGTGGTATTCACCGGGAAGGCACTGAATGAATACTTAGGGTTCAATGATGAAGATGAGTCCCTTTACAATGAAAAGTTAGTAATGGGCGGGGAGGTTCATCCGTGGTTAGATTCATACCTGGAAATCCCGGGTACGGTTCCAGAGTGGTTACAAGCAGGGGCCAAAATACTTCGGAGAACTTTCAACTTCGAGGCTAAAAGGTGGTTGACCTTTGTGTGCAATCGGCTCGACCCAACTACCCATGATCAGACTATTCCACTTGCCCGGACGGTTCTTATTGCTTCTATTATGGCAGGATATCCTATCAACATAGGCAATGTGATGTCCCGCATCATTTCTGCAGTGGGGGTTGAGCATGACCGGAACTACCCTTTTTCCAGCACCCTCACTATGTATTTCCGGGACTTGGAGATAGAGAAGAGACCGTTTGACATCAAGGTCAAACCTGTGGCTCCGTTCTCCTGGTATAGTTTGAAGGGGTCAGAGAACCCCAAGGACAAAAATTACAAACCTCATGTTTCTACCCCAACTGGCCAGTCTGAAGAACCAGTTGCGGTAGAGTCTTCTGTTGAGCCCTCCACAGAGCCTTCCACCATGCCTGCTGCCACCATTGTTGATGATTTGCCTCCAGGACCCTCTTCTTCTACTGGCCCTAGTACTTCAGCTGGCCCGGGGGTTCCTTCTTCCCAGACTCATCCTTTCACGGCCTATCAGTTGAGCCAGACACTAGCCAGTTTGAAAAACTGGATGTCAGCTACGACATCCAATACATTGTCTGCTACAGTTGAGGCCCATTCATCACCTTCCACTACTCAGATTCCTCAGTCCATTGAGGATACACTGAAAAAGCTCCTGGACAATCAGGAGAAGATTATGAGGACTCACGACGCCTTGACTAAGGCGGTGGATTCACATGGTAAGGCTTTGAGGGAGCTTGCCAAGGAGCACAAGAAGATGAGGAAGTCAAGGGCTTCCAAGGAGTCGGTGAAAGTGCTAAGGACTGATGTGGACAAGCTATTGGCAGACCAGATGCCTTTAGACTTGCTATTCGGGGATCCATCCCTAGCAACAACACCAATGCCACAACCATAGCAGGAGCAGGAGCAGGTACCCAGGCCTCCAAGGAAGAAGAGGAAGCTCTCCAGTTCAGTTGGTGAAGTTATTGAGCTAGTAGACCCACAGGAGACCCCCTCCAGTGATGCACCTATCATCCAGCCGGTCCAGGAGCAGGCCCCAGTCCCAGCAGCTGAGCAGCAGGAGATCGGGAACCAGTCTGAGGTTCCCGTACATACAGAGGACTTGGGGACCACTGATGATCCTATGTAGACGGACCAGGCCTAGAGAGCTCCTATATCCTTTACTTTGTGTTTTATGCTT
The DNA here is from genome assembly GCF_000715075.1 of Nicotiana tabacum. Classification (NCBI taxonomy): domain Eukaryota; kingdom Viridiplantae; phylum Streptophyta; class Magnoliopsida; order Solanales; family Solanaceae; genus Nicotiana; species Nicotiana tabacum. Next base: position 19,850,693 of record NC_134089.1, on the reverse strand, counting down.
ATTTGATAGTTGGCATTGAGGACAATGCCAGCTTTTATACGTGGGGGTGCGCCCTACTTTTATCTGGATGACTGTATATATAGATTCTTAGTCTATGTTTTTGTTGATTTTTTTTAGTTTGGGTTGTATATAACTTTACGTTTCTGTATATATTCATCCCCCATCATATATTCTACTCCCCTATTGTACATATTCATTCTATTTTCTATTTTCGCAAATTTTATTTTGAGCTGTATATAACTTTACATTTCTGTATATATTCATCCCCCATTGTATATTCTACTCTCTTATTGTACGTATTCATTCTATTTTCTATTTTCGCAAAAAAAAAATTCGTTTTTAGCTTTGTAGTTAGGCTGTAGCCTCTTGTTTTGTTTTTGACGCTTCCAATAAGCCCTTGGCTTTCTTAATGCCATGATTCTTTCCAAGGGTGGAGTATTGTGTGAACCGGGTGGCTCTTCCTAATGATAGATGGCGTGACAGCCTTCTTAAGGGTTTGAGTCTGTTTCTTTCATTTTTCTTTTGTTTTTGATAGTTGTAGTTAATGGTACCTCAAGCAAAGCTTCACTTGGGCCTAGCACATTTGCCTTTGATCCCATAGTCAAAGACATAATGTTGTATTCAGGATGGTGAAAGTCGTGGCTTTGAGACTCTTGCTTTTACCAAACAATCATCATGTGGTCTTCTCAGACCATTGTGTGCTGGAATCGTAACTAAGGTCGTTGTGGGCCCTCAACTCGATGTCTTTATCAATCCCCTAGAGTGTGTGGTGAGGAATCAAAATGTGAGTCCAAGTCTCGAGCCAATGGTCTAGAACTTGCCCTGAATGTTTGTTGAGGCTAAATCCTAGGTGAAATTTGACTTGAGAAGTGATTATAGGCTCTCCTTGATTCAAATGTTAAGTTGAACAATTCCATAGCCTACCAATGAGATGATCCCTAGTTAACCCTTTTGAGACTTAAACCTTTTTCTTTCAAGAACCAATGCTACAAACATATACCCGTTCTAAATGATTACCCTCTCTTGGCACCCAAATCTTCCCTTGAGTTATGGCAAATATCTAAGTTTGGGAGGAGAGACAAGAAAGGAAGAAAAGTGGTAAAAAGGTACAAAAGCAAAAGAAAAAGAAGGCAATGAAAAATCAAGAAAAGAAAAGGACAAAAAAAAAGTCCAATGTGAACAAGAATAAAAGGGATTCAAGGAAAACAAAAGTAAAAAAGGTGTGGAAAAGTAGAAAAGGGAGAAATGTTTTGAATTGTATAAGAAAGAGTGGCAATGTGTCTCTCTAACCCCTTGTAAAGAAGTGAAATACACAAAACAGTCAAGAGAGTTGTGCCAAAATGAATCAAAAGAAGTGCTTAAGGGAAGATTGAACCCACTTGAATAAAAATATGTCCTACCCTTACCTAAAATCCTTCACAATGACTCCACAAAAGCCCTATTTGATCTCGAGTTGAAGGGAGCTTACATTAGTGGATACTTACATAAGGGGCAAGCATATGGTACTTAGAGCCGGACTTGTGACCTTCTTCTTGAGAGAGATGAGTGAAATTCCATTAACCTCGGTTTGTGTGTCAATACTTAAAAGGTGAAGTTCGCTTAGGGAGAGTTGAGGATGTGGGAGTTTGGATTCCACAATGACCAAAGTAATTGAGAGAAGCTCTTTGATGAAATGTGTCAACTCTTGATGCTCTTATCTCACACTTGATCCATAGTTTTCAAAGTTTTAAATGTGTTAATGATGCATTCGTATTGAGGGCAATTGTTAGTCCCAATTGATGCTTGTTGAGGTTATTTTAGGATAGCTGGAATTACTTGGATGTTCCTTTAAGGGGTGGGTCTTACTTTGTTTGCTTGAGGACAAACAAAGGTTTAAGTTTGGGGGAGTTGATAAGTTAGGATTTTAACGTGTTTATGCCCCTGCTTGCCTATGCTTTGAATATAAATTGCTACAAAATAGTCCCAAAAATGCTCACAAGTTGTGCTTGATTGCAGGTTTGATCGACAAAGTGACGAAATGTCAAAGATCGGCTCAAAAAGGAGTGAAACCTGCTCAAGTATCAAACACCAAGAGAATTGAAGAAGAAAGGGCCTAGTGCAGACCGCACAACAGTGACCGTGGCCGCACTAGGAAGTTCAGAGATATGACATATTCAGGCTTAAAGTCACGCGGTCGCGGTAGGATTTTCGCGGTCCGCGGTAAAGCTTCGCGGCCGCTCTCCTGCTTTGTGTTGTCCGCGTTCATAAGGTTCAGAGAGTTGGACAAGGGACCAAAACCATGCCACGCGGTCCGCGTCTGTTTGTGCGGACCGCACCAGACCCTTTACACGGTCACGCTGCATTTTCACGCGGTCCGCGTCCTCCAGTTCAGAGAGCTTAAAGTTGAAGTCAAAAGAGCCAGTGCGGTCGCGGTTGCTTTTGTGCGGCCCGCACTGACCCCGCAGGGATATTTTTGTCCAGTTTTTCCAGCCCACTATAATAGGACATTTTACCATTTTTAGGTCAAGTTTTTTATTCAGAAAGGCAGCTAAGCTTGTGAGATCGATATTGTAATCATTTTTGGCACTTTAGCTTCCCATTAACAATAGATTATTGTAGTTTCTTCTTAGTAATTAATTAATATGTTTAGTTCTTCATCTATTTCTTTAGTTTCTTCTTTAATTATGTGTAGATAAACTCATTAGCTAGGGTTGAGTGTGGGTAATTGATGGGTGTTGCCATCTAGGGTTAGATTGATATTGGGTGTTTGCTATTTGGGTTGATTTTATGTTTTTATTCAAGAATTGATGGTTGCAAACACTGATTCAAGCTTAGTGGGTTTAACTCTTCTAGAAAGAGAGAGTCTATGACCCCAAATTGACCCAACAAGGAATTGGGATGGACCCATGAGAAATGGTAGTCCCAATTAACGGGATAAATCTCGAGAGAGTAATCACCCTACTTGAACCCTAGTTGTTTGGTCTCATTGGCCTACCTAATTGATCTCGAGAGAGTCAATTGGGCAAAATCACTCTCTCTACCGATAGGTGTGAGAGTGGGTGCAATTGTGCAACGGTTACAGCATAATCCCCAAATATGTCAATCTATCCTTAGTATTAGCAACATATTAGCCACCTAGGTGATGCTACGACCCTAGTGCTCTTCTTCCCATTAATTACAACTTAGCAATATTCTCTTAGCATAATTTAGCTTTAATCCTTAGTTTTACAATAGTAGTTATAAATACAAAAACTCAAAAAATGTTTGAAGTGACATTAGAAGCACAACCGCAACTCTAGGCTAGACAGAAAATACAACTCCACTATTAGCTCCCTGTGGAAATTCGATCCCGGACCTCTATTCGGGTAAAAGCTATTGTGACCCGCTCTTCCTACCATAGTGTAGTGTCGAGTCAGCAGTGATCAGTGACCGCATGGTATTCAACCAAGTTTTTCTTCAATTGTTGAGAAGCAACCGAACTTTGGAGGTTGAGCCCCTGAGTAAATGCCTGAACGGCCCAATCGTCTACAACCGGGGGCAGGTCCATCCGTTTCATCTGGAATCTCGACATGAATTCCCTAAGCATCTCGTTGTCCCTTTGCTTGACTTTAAATAGGTCCAATTTCCTTGTCTCAACTATAAGGTTTAACGAAGGCATCTGCAAGAATAGCAAACAGATCAATAGAATTTAGGGGTAAGTTATGGTACCATATCATTGCTTCCTTTTTAGGGTTTCCCCAAATTTCTTTAGCAACACTGACTCGATCTCGTCGTGCTTAAGGTCGTTGCCTTTTAGTGCACACGTGTAGGAGGCCACATGCTCGTTCGTATCTGTGGTTTCGTTATATATTGGGAATATTGAGCATCCGAAACCTTTTCGGAATTGGCTTTAGTGCCGCACCCAGGGGAAAAGGTTTCTGAAAGAACTTTTTTGAATCTGTTCCCTTCAATTTCGAAGGTGCTCCCGAGTTCTGATTGACCCTCGAGTTGTAAGTCTCCAACTTCTTTCCCTTTGCCTGTATCTTCTTTTCGCCGGACTCCACCCATTTTGTCAGTACTTCGAGAGGTGGCACGCCATTGCTTGGTACCATGTTATTATTTTTGTCGTAGTGGTCTGACTCGGCATCGACATTCAAATGAGCAGACTGAGAATTTGACATTTTGAATAATCCTGAAATCAAACTTAAAAGAGCAAGTATAAAATAGGGTGTGTTATGGAGATTCATATTAAATCACCACTATTATCCTTATCCCCATGGGCTCCAAACCGTTTACCCTTAAAATGAGTAACAATTGAATTTATATGTAGTTTAAAGGATATGTGATTTAATTTAACACGAATGAAATCTGATCGAGCCCTTGAGATGAGCTTGGTTGCGACTAAAGAAATGAACAATTGAAGAACACTTTTGAACAATAGTTAGAAGAAAAAATAAACTTTATTGCTTTGATATGCGTGTCAACAGTGGTAAAAAATGAAAAGGTTTTATCCTGTATATAGTAGGGGAGTTTCAATCCTAGTACAAGTCTAAATAAGGTAAAAGTCTCTTTCTTCTAGTAAAACACGATCTGCAGTTGACATCGGGCATGATCCATGCTGTAATATCTGGTTGATGGCGGATATTTTGGTCCCTCATTCGTTCTCTCTAACCGTCTTCCCTTTAACCTCGATTTTTTACTTTGCTTGAGCTTGATTCTTCCCATATTTGGACATGCTCGATTCCTGACGTATCATCCGTCCCGGGCTCTGATCTATGCGTACCCTCGGCCTTACTTGAGCCAGAGTCGAACTACGTTGTCTCTTGTTTTTTCATCGGGAAATAAGGGGTAACTTTATTTCCGATTTTACCTGTACACGCCTCTATTCATATTGTTACAAGACAACCATTCACAAACAGGATTTTTTTTGTGGTTAAAATATGCTTTTATTAATATGAAATAAATTACAAAATAGAGGAGATAAAAACTCCCTACGCCTACTAGGAATGGAATAGACTCCATTCATAAAGGATAGTAGGATTTTTTGTTAAGCTCTCAAAAAAAGTCTTATCACTGAAGAGGGTAATATTATGATTCCCTCCTATGCAAAATGTGAAGACTCAAGGAACTCAAGGAACATCTAGTAAGTGAATTATGTACATGTTTCTTTCCACAAAGAACATATTTTCTATGTTTGTTAACTCTGAAGGAAGGAAATTGTAATCTGTCAATATTCATCTCTCCCCTAGCTTCCCTGGGCAGGAGGGGACTGTCGTAAATATAGGTAGTATCCGTACAACTAAGTCTCCAATTAGCAAGCATGTCTGCCACCTTGTTATCCTCTTTATAACAATGCTGAATGTTCCAATTGACAAAACCTTGCATATAATACTTAATCTTATCCAAAATATCTCATAGAGTCAATGGTGGATCATTGTTGTTGTTAATCCAATCAACCAGTAATTTAGGGTCACATTCAATTTCGAGATCAGTGATGCCAGCATTTCTGCACCATTCGATGCCAGTCTTGAGAGCCATTGATTCAGCCATATTGTTGGTCATGCATTCCAATGGAGTAGCATAAGCAGTAATCATTTTGCCTTGATCATTCCTAGCAATATATACCACCACCACCTGCAGGTCCTAGGTTACCCTTAGAACAACCATCTGAGTTCTGCTTAACAAAACCACTCTTGGACGAGGTTTCCATTTTACCACCATAGTGGATACATGATGTTTTCCCAGTTCATAAATGGAGGAATATTCGAAAATTATTTATGAGTAATCAAAATGAGTTGTTGATTGATAAAGGGAATAATTCTATAATGAGACACAGCAATATATTCTCAAATCTGCTCTTGCATCTGGATTTCCAAATGTGCGAAGTAATAATTCCCGGGAGAATATGTAGGCAAAGATCTTGAATAAGATTATTCCCCTTTGTTAACCATCAGTTGATAATGTGATGTCTCAAGCTAGTAAAAGTGATTCACAAACAAGATATCATTTAAGTTCATAAATTTTCCTAAGATAAAAGTGATCGAAATATGAGAATCTCAATAAATCGAGTTATCAAAAATTTATAAATTTGTACTCGCATATTTGGAAGGGGGGGGGGGAGAGTGGATTGAAGGGGAGAAATTAAATTCTTGGATGAATTATTATACAATCGTCTGTATATTGTGGAGAGCGGAGACTAAAGCTTAACCAACGACTTTTGGGAATACATAAAGGACAATTTGCATTCTTATACCACATAGGAAATCTTATTACCCTCACTGTTTAAGGTTTGACTTAATTACACTTAGTATACTAAATTACCAATTCTATACCATAATTAATTAAGGGTATAATTAATTGTACATTTTTTACTCCTTAATTAAAGGAATCTGCACGTTTCTCTCTCCTAACCCCTTAGTCCCACCCACGTTTTACCCATACCCACGATCTTTTTACCATTTTCCATCTTCTAAAACCAAATTCCCCCTCTAAATTCACAGAAAATTGAAGAAACCCTTCAACAAAGTTGGTTCCCCATTTTACTCCATTTGAAGTTCATCAATGAAGAACAATAAAGTTCATCAAAATTGAAGTCAAATCTTCAAAGTTCATACACACCTTTACCTTCAGCTTCAAATTTTCTCAATGAAGAAGAACAAACCTTCAAAGAGACAAGAGAGCAACAATTCCACCATTGACAGCCATTAAAAAGTTTTGAAGCTTTGAATTCAAATTTGGGTTTTCAAAAATCATTATTTGTTTTGATTGGGTGTTGTTTTAAATAATTGGGAATATGTTTTGGAGTTTATATCTCAATTTTGAGGGGTTTTGGTGAAGATTTAGACTTGGTTTTGGCTGAATTTCAGATTGAAACTCGAAGAAGAAGAAGAAGAAGAAGAAGAAGAAGAAGAAGAAGAAGAAGAAGAAGAAGAAGAAGAAGAAGAAGAAGAAGAAGAAGAATTGCAGCAATTGTAGAAAAATTGTAGATAAATTGTAGACTGTTTTTTTGCAGAAGATTTGTAGGAGTTTTAGTCATTTTTGATTTGTGAAAACAGAAAACAAAGCATCTACAATCAGAATACAAATAATCTACAATTTATCTACAAAATATCTACAAACTGGGTACATTGAATTTTAATATTCCAATTCTCATTCAATTGTAGCTTAATTGGTATTTTCGACATAATTGCATTTTTTGCAGAAGATTTTGTAGGAGTTTTAGTCGTTTTGGATTTGTGAAAACAGAAAACAATGCATCTACAATGAGAATACAAATAATCTACAATTTATCTACAAAATATCTACAAACTCGGTACATTGAATTTTAATATCCCAATTCCCATTCGATTGTAGCATAATTGGCATTTTCGACGTAATTGCGTTTTATGCAGAAGATTTGTAGAAATTTTAGCCGTTTTTGATTTGTGAAAACAGAAAACAAAGCATCTACAATCAGAATACAAATAATCTACAATTTATCTACAAAATATCTACAAACTGGGTACACTAAATTTTTATATCTCAATTCCCATCCAATTGTAGCATAATTGTGATTTTTGACATAATTGCATTTTTTCAGAAGATTTGTAGGAGTTTTAGCCGTTTTTTATTTGTGAAAACAGAAAATAAAGCATCTACAATCAAAATACAAATAATCTACAATTTATCTACAAAATATCTACAATTTATCTACAATTTCTGCAATATGTCTTCTTCTTCTTCTTCGAGTTTCACTCTAAAATTCAGTCAAAACCAAGTCTAATCTTCACCAAAACCCCTCAAAATTGAGATATAAGCTCTGAACCATATTCCCGATTATTTTCAACAACACCCAATCCAAACAAATAATGATTTTTGAAAACCCAAATTTGAATTCAAAGCTTTCAAGCTTTTTAATGGCTATCAATGGTGGAAAATATCTAGAAAAATATTTACTTTCATAATTGTAGCGCGCCTAAATAGGAATATCTGGAAGAATATGATTTGATCTAATTTACGCCAAATCTTTTTAGAATATTCTGTTCCTCAATTTTAGCTCGACAAATTAGGAATATTCAGCTACTATTAATTAGTATTTAATGATTGGTATAACTACTGTAGAAAAAATATGGACATGGCGGGTAAATTAGAAACTATGCACATTTTTGGTAATAAGGTTTCATATATGGTATAGGAAAGAAACAATCTCATAAAGGAATCAGACTATATTTGGTCAATATTTTAAAATTTAAAAAGTATTTTTCTCAAAAGTGGTTTTTAAAAAAAATATTTTTGGTGAGAAATATTTTTTTAGCTTATTAATTTGAAAAGAACTTTTGACCAGTAATTAGTGTTTGACAAGTTTTTAAAAAGTGATTCTAAATATATTTTTTTCAAAAATACTTTTGAGAAAAAACTAATTTTTTTTTGCTTCTCAAAAACTGATTATGTTCTTATTTAGTAATATTTTTTTTCTTTCTAAAACTTGACCAAACACCTTAACTTTGGGAAAAAACATACTTTCGGCTAAAAATTCACTTTTAGTCAAAAAAGAAGCTTGGCCAAACAAGCTCTTACCGGTAAATGAATTTCTCTATAAAATGTCCTAGCTATTACTAACTGTGTACATTATGAGTTGACTGACTTGCTATTCTTTTAAGTTGAAGTGCTCTTTGTTTAAGGTGTGACACTTTTAGGGTTTTATCACACATTGATTGATCTAAATGAAATATTCAATAATCTTAAAAGAACACATTTTTCAAATTCGTCATTCGAGAAATGCATATTATTACGTACTGCATAAGTGTAAATCACCAAACTGGTAGCTGACTACAAGCATCAGTTCCCTGTATTTGATTAAGAATATAATTTGTATGGTTATAAAGCTTAAAATTTAGAGCTTAAGTTTAATTATTTTCAAACTTGGAAAACTGTCACACTTTTTTATATATTAAAAGTTCTGGTTCAGTAAATATAGCTTGACAAGCAGTTGCAAAATGAGAAAGATATTCCTAAACTGGAGAACATACGTTAAAGTAAAAACAAGAACTTTTCCAATATGGTGACTTTTATAAGGCTTTTTTGTCTCAAAATAAAGACCGCAAAATTAAAATTTGTGGCTGTGAATGCTATGAAGGTGCTGACTCATAATATGATAGCTTCTGTTCATCAACATATATTTAATTTCAATCATACAAACACTCTTCTTTCATATCACGTAATCTCAAATTTCATGAATATCTATGCATGTCACTGTGCTCGAACATGGCCGTTGTCTGAAATTTTTCACGAATTGTTCTTTTTCTGTTAGGAGGGAAACCTCGGAGTAATGGAGTGTTATCACACGTATCTTTGCGTGATTTATAGATCATAGGTTCGAATCATGGAAGCAGCTACTGATGTTTGCATTATGGTAGACTATCTATATCACACCCTTCCCTCGACCCTCTGCATGGACGTGGAATACTTTATGATACATTTTTCAAGAAAGAACAGCAAAAGGTTAGTTTGTGGGCCTTGACAGATGTATGATAAATATGATTTAGTTCATGCATGGGGTCTCAGACTTCAAAATCTAATATTGTTGCATTTCAAACCTTACATTTATTTACAGGATGAATGCTACTCCAGTCTCTTATATGGGAAAAGAAAATTAAACCTTATTCACATCATGAGTTGGTGATGAAATTAAGGTGACAATATGTAATAAATTATGATTAAGTGGTACTCCCTCTGTTTTACAATAAGTGACCAGCTTCCTTTTAGCACGCCCATTAAAAAAATGCTAAATCCTATACAAAAATACCTAGTATGACCAAACTACCCTTATTAAATATTGGTCACATAGTTATACTGAGGAGTGAGAAAACTTTTTAGGGATATGCACATAAGGGTAAAAGAGTAAAAACAAATTGAATTTTTTCTTGATTACCTAACTGGACACTTATTTTGAACCGAAATAAAAAAGTAAACTGGTCACTTATTGTGAACCGGAGGGAGTATGACTGAACCACTGGAATCAGAAAAAATGGAGTCTATCTCTCATCAGCTAAGGGAAGAACCAGCTTGGATTATTATGTACGGATTTGTGACTTGTATTATTTAAGTCTTAATCTTACACTTACGTAAAATCTTGTCTTTATTTGACCTATATTGTTGAGAAGTTTTATTTTGTGTCTTATACAACTGATACTAGTTGTATGAGACTCCTTTTTGTCTCATAAATTTATGAACCCCAACCTTACACTTCTGGGTCCGCAAAAATCTGGGTCCACAAAACTGTATGACAAAAAAGATGCCTCATACAACTAGTGTAAGTTGTATGCGACACAATAAAATTTTCCTATATTGTTAGTCCAGTACATATTCGACTTTCTCACATCATGTTCACATTATCCTTATCTGTGAGCTAGGAATTAGGATTAAAGGGGACATGATCCGTGTATTCAGAATGTATGTTCAAATATATATTTTCCACTTGCTCTTTTTTTATTTATTTATAAATTATGATTAAGGTTACAAATAGCATATTATCCTTATCATCTCTTTATTATGCTATATATAAACAACACTAAGAGCATAAATCAGCCAACTTTTCTGGAATGAACAACACGGTTTCAAAGACAATGAAAAGAAAAAAGGTGCCGAGTAAAGTAATGAAAACTTTTCCTCTTAAGAAAATATTTCTATGAACATAGAGAACAGAACAATAAAAAAAATCTCATCTTTAGTTATTTAAGAAGATGTAATGTTAATTAAATTATTACGATTTTAAATTGTTTCCTGAAATAAAAATAGAATGTCAATTACAGGCATAGCACTTTTTTCTTAGTATATATGCGGAGCTATAGCTCTTAGTAATTAAATTTACACCTTACCAAAAGGAAATGGATCAAGAGAATTCTATTATATTCATTTTAGTTAAATATAATTATTTTTCTTTTAGGTAAAAATATTTTTTTAGGAGAATGATGAAAAGACAAGTAACCCATAGTCAAATGATTACGACTTCATCCTATATGACAGTGAAGAAAAAAAGGGCAAAATTGGTTTAAGGTTTAAAAAAAAAAAGGTAAACAGTGAAACCGGCGGACTATTTGTGTAAAGATCCCTATAATAAGAGTATCTTATATAACATAAATTAGTAGTTTGGTTTAATTGTTAAGTCTCTTTCGTCTAGTGAATTTTTGAAAATCACATGTTTGGTCTGTGGAGCACGGTGTAATTATTTTTCATGATATATAGAAAATGTGTTAATAATCAATTAGAAAAGTAGAAAATTTATGATGAGATCAACGCTTAAGGACAAAGGTTAGTTTTCTTTTCTCCCACTCCAAAGAATATAAATTATTATTTTTTAAAAGATAAGAGAGAAAATAGTAATAGTAGTAGTAGTAATAATAATAATAATAATAATAATAATAATAATAATAATAATTAATAATAATAATAATAATAATAATAATAGAAAAACGAAATTGAAGAAAAAATCTCAGGAAATAATAAGCAATTTCATATGAATGTCTTGTGCTTACAATTTTCCATGACATCAAAAGTTGGGGTCCACAAGCCAAATAGATTAAGGTTTTGTCATTTTTCTTGAGTAATCATACTCTTAATTAGAAAAGTCAAATTATTATTACCTTTTATTGTGGCTTCTATAATTAGCAGGTGCCAACTCGAAAATTATTACACAATTTTGGTTTCTTAATATATCTTACATGTTCCGTTTACTAATCACACGTATTTTTTCCTAATCGTAAGAAATAATTTTAAATGACTAATAGTATTTCATGATTTATTTCCAATAGGAATAACAATCGTAAGAGAGCAGAGTGTACCAATTTGTCAAAACTAATAAGGTTTAAAGTTATGGTACTCCAAATTGATATAACTAATGTAACATTCCAGGCAAATCTTACTTCAACAAAATATCATAAAGATGTTGAGTTGATAAGGAAGCAAATTTTAAATCTTAATATGATACATTCGAAAGTCGTGCAGTGCTTGAGAATTCATGCAAAATACCTACAACGTAAACATAATCATTGTTATCGAATTGGATTGTAAATGATGTTACCCACTCCTTTGGACATACGACTAATGAAATAGTTAAAAGTAAGGGTGTACAAAGAAAATCGGTAAATCATACCAAACTGATAATCCGAGTTAAACTGGGCAAAAATCTCCAATAGTGGTTTGGTATTAAAAAAAAAAATTTGACCATAATTAATTTGGTTTGGTTTTAACTAAAAAAAGTCAAACTGAAACCAAAACCACCAACCCGATAGTATTTTATACAATTTTTAAAAATATTTTATATATATGAATATTTATTGTAATGTAATTTATACATATTTCTTAAACTTTTTCACAGTTTTATCTTTTAACGTTTTATTTCAAGTTTGGACTTAACATTCTTGAATGGTGAATAAATTTTATAGCCCATAAATGTAGTAATTCAAACAAAGTTCAAATCAATATTAATGCTAACAAAAGAGATTCAATTCAACAATTAAAATGACGATAGTGTTGGATGTCTATTTTTAGTTTTACATTGATTTATAATACAAATGCATAACTTAGTTTATCTTTTTCTTTAGTACTTAGTTATGTAATTAATAATACTTATTAGCTAGAATACTTATTTTAGCATGATCTATATAGTATTTTTAGATTATGTTAATTTTAATTATGGCTCACTAATTAGCAATATTTATTTTATGTAATTTATTATCTTTGTTATTGAATATTTTAATATAAAGCTATGACTTATCCCATATTATTATGTTATATATTTTGTGTTATGAAGATTTTACCAGGAAAAAGGCCCGAAAACCCGAATAAACCCTAAAAACCCGAGATTGAAAAACTCGATTTTCTTGGTTTGGTTTATAAATTTAAAAACCCGATATCATTAGTTTGATTTGGTAATTGAAAAATCCGAACCAACCCGACCTATCTACACCCTTAGTTAAAAGTTTCGTAAAAGAAACTTATTCATCCCCCACCCCCTCGCCCTTTTCGGTTTTCCCTACTCCATTTGAGTTTCTTATATTTAATATTTAAAAATAATAATGACAAAAGGACAAAAAGAGAAACAAATAGAAATTAGATTATTATACTCGGAAAGAGAAAGTTGGTAGTCAAAAAAAATGTGTTCTTCTGATAACGTCTGGTATAACGACTTTTGAGTTTTGATGGTATATGATAAGCATGTTTTCATCATGCCTTAGTTTTAACGTTGTTGTTTTTTTTTAGATGTCAGCTTACGTCGAAAACGGAAACTGCTATTGACTTTTTTCATATTTAAAAAAAGACAAATAAGACTGAAGAAATAGTCCTGTCCTGACTTGTTTCTTGAGCTACCATAAATAAAATATCTACTTACTCAGGTAGCATTAATGATGAAAACCCAACATTTCTGGAAAAAGCTTTGCAAAGAGAAATTACAATTTTAAGTCTATGTCAACTATATATTTTTTTACGACTAAAAAACTTGTTATATCCTTGAGGAGTTATCTGCTAACTTTATAAACAAACAATACACTGATAATATCACGTAAGGCTTTCTTGCATGTGTTTCTGCATTTTCTATTATTTTTCCTTCTTTCTCCCTCAAATTTTCTAACACATAATGCTTATGAAAATATGGTCTGGCCCTTCCCCGAATCCTGCGCATAGTGAGAACTTAATGCACCGGGCTGCCAATAATGCTTATGAAAAGGCCAACTCGACCAATAATTTTGAGTGAAATAAGACCTACGTACATTATTTACAACAACCAATGTATCCAGTATATTCCTATAATGTGGAATCTAGAAAGAGGTGATATATACGCAAACTTTGCTCCTACCTTCTGGAGATAGAGAGGTAGTTTCCGATAGACCCTCGACTCAAGAAAAGTAATACTCGGCATGAGGTTGAAAAAGAAAATTAATAATGAAGAAGTCATGTTGAAATAATAAAAACAAGAATAATAACAACAACAAAATAACTGGGCAATAAGAAAAATTCATTAATTAAATTTAGTAAATGATATTTAAAAAATTCAGAAACTATAGAAAAATTAGTGTTATAGGAAATTTTCTCCTATAGAAAATGAAAGAGAAGACAATTAAAACTGTTACTAGTTTGTGTGTGATCTTGTGATTCGTGAAGCAAAAAAAAAAAAGGAAATATTCGGCACGAATATAAGTAAGTAGAGTTATTTTATCTCACATGGGCTATTTTTAATGCATTAACAATATGAAAATATACAATTGAGTATGGCTATATCATTAATTCACCGAGTTAACCATTCTATATATTTCTTTGACTTTTCAAATATTTATATAAGTTTTAATTTGATCATGTGACAAAACCATTATTCTAAATAAATGACATGTGTGTACATATATCCCACGATAGATTATTTTTTCAACGTGTATCCCACATAGATGACTTGAAAATAAAAATGTCAACACCCACCAAGTATTATTTTTAAATATAAATAGCGTAAACTTTATTTTCTTCGCATTTCCTCTGACTTAATTGGAACTTGAAGGTGAAAAAAAGAATATCTTGCCTTAATGGGATTACTTTAATCTTTGTCCCTGTTTAACCAAAAAAATAAGATTTCGGTCAAAGCTTTAATTTAGAAGAACTCGGATTACTGATAATCAAAAGTATATATGAAAGAAAGTAATTTGGCTAGCAATAAGATAATCAGAACAAAAGCAAGAAAATCGATATATTCAGATAATATTTCGTGTCCGTACAATTGATCTATTCTCTCCCTTTTATAGATATTTTGGAGATATGTGTTTTGCCTTTGTCATAATAAGGCCATTATAGACAATTAAAGACATTAAATACTACGTTACATAATCATTGTATTTAATACAGATTCTCTAACGTTTTTAGTATTTAAGGCTCATTAAATATTGTATTTGTACTCCCGTGAACTGTCAGATTCATTCCCTTTGATTCTTGGACTTAAATAGGTACGGGCGTTGAATCTTTTGAGTATCTGCTCGTGCTTCCTCTTATGCCTCTGCTCGTATCTGTTGCAACTCGTGCCTCTTTGACCAGTCTACGTGTCATGACATGTCATCTTCCAATCACTTAAATATGTAAACTCAATTTTTTTTCCAATACAGATAGTCCCCCCACTTGCTGTTTATTCATCAATTGAATATTTGGGAAGTGAAATTCATTAAAACGAAAATTTTTGTCACCATTAATGCTATAATAAAATCAACACCTCATTTGTTACTTCCATTTAGTGCTTTTCACGCGTGGCACCCTTCTACTGGATCTGCAACGTTGCAGCGCTTTTTAAGGCTTTTTCAAAGTTTCACTAATTACGAAGCGTCAGTTCTCATTATGACTTTTCCATCAGTGCTCCTTTTCCTTTGACGGTTGCTTCGTAGTATAAATATAATTTTCTTCTTTGTCTTTATCACATAAAGTTTTCAAAATATTCAGTCCTTGAATCTTTGTTCGTTTCTTCCTCGTACTGTCATGTCTTTATCAAACCCTAACCCTAGAAGGGTCCCCATAGTTGATAACTTCTCTGATGTCCCCAGTAGGAGCGGAAGAGGAGGTAGGCTTCATAATTTGGGATCTTTATCCTTGCGTGGTTCTTCTCTTCCTTCGCCTAGTTCTGGCCCCTCTTCTAGAACTAGGGGTTCTCTTTCACAAAGATCTTCTTCTAGGGGTAAAGAACTTTCTGAACCTCTTCGTGAACCTTTAGTAGAGGAAATAGTTCCTGCGGAATTATCTGTTTACAATGACAGAGAATCTCTTAGAAATCAAGTATTTTCTTTAGATCGTGCTGATATCTATCCCACTCAAATTATTGAAGGTTTGATTTCTTTAGTTCGTAGAGACTGTCATTGGGATCATGACTTTCCCAATCCGAATCAAAGAATTACCTCCTACTTAACCGGATTTTCATTTGTCTATACGTACCCTTTCACTTTAGGATTCAAACCTGCTATTGATCCTGTTATTCTTGAGTTCTACCATTTCTTTGATATTTGCTTAGGTCAAATTGGCCCAATAATATGGAGGGTTGTCGCATGTTTGAGGCATTTGACCAATATAGCCAGTGTGCCTTTTACTTTTCCGCTTCTGATTCACCTTTACTCCTCTAGACTCTTTCGCAATGGTGTTTTTACACTAGTAGCCAGGAGCAAAAGAGTTCTAGTTAGCCCTAAAGATGACAAAGACCGTGGCCGGTATGCCAGGTTTGTTGCTGCCCCCACTGTTTGTTTAGTGGGTGATGAGAGCGTTTCCTTCCCTGAGAAGTGAAATTTTGCACGTGAGTCTTCTAACTTTCTCGTACCTTTTTCTTCAATTTTGTTGATTTTTCTAATTTTGCCTTTCTTTTTTCAGCAACCATAGGAGTTGTGGAAGATGTTCCCAATTTCCTTGATTGGGTAGACAAGTTGTTGAAGATTGAATTAATGGATGATAGATCTTGGAAGACCCTTTCCCAACGATTTGGTTGGAAAGTAAAAACTCTTGGTAAGAGTTTTTTTTATTTTACTTTACATATTGTTTCCTCCTGAACTTATTTCAATCCTTCTTTCTATCAGGATTTGCTATTCGAGGAGTTACTGCCGAGCCGCTCGCGGCTTCTCGTATCTCTTTGGAAAGGGCCCAAGAAATAATCTTGGGTTCTTCAACGAAAAGAAAAGTCGTTGATGACCAAGGCTCTGAAGAAGAGGAAGATGGGGGCTCTTTGGTAACAAGGCCACGGGCTCCTAGACGCATCATTTCTGATGATGAAGAAGAAGCATCCCCCTGCCGTTCTATTCCCCTTACCGAGTATGTTGAGTCCCCGGTGGTGATTCTTGACGATGATGTTGCTCCCACTGCTGCTCATGACTCTGTTGAGCAACTTTTTATCAGCGGGTTTAGTAGTGAAAGTTTAGGCCCAGTTTTTGATTAAGCACCTCTGGCTTCTTTTTCTACTCCCGTATCTGTGACTCCTTCTTTGCCGATCTCGGTTGTTTCGTTCCTCCCCAAGCTGTTTTTACTACCTCTAATGTTCCACCTTCGACAATTCCTCCTCCACTTACTCACCGTACTGAGGTTGACTCCTCAAGTAGGAGTAGTGCTATAAGGCAAGTGATTATTGAAGTCCCGGCTGAGGGCAATCTTTTGAGGAAATCGGGTCAAGCAGATGTGTGGTTAAATCCTTTAATTGGTCCCATTGAGAGAGCCAAGCTAGAGATCCATAGTTCCTTGACCTTGATGAATGATATTGTGCATGCTTCCTTAAAGGTATTCCCCCTTTTCTTTTTTCCTTTGTTGTGCTTTAAAATTTTTCTACCTTTGAGATTCTCATTTCCCTTCCTTTGTTTTATATATATAGGCCAATCTTATCGGCACAGAGATGATTAAAAGGGTTGCCCTCTCAGAGAAATTAGTGCATGATTCTAAATTAGAGGTATGCAATTGGAAGGAACAGTATGAAAGCCTTCAGATTGATGTGGAGTACTTAGAAGAAAGTAAGAGTACCTTGGAGCAACAGGTACGGGTCTTGGCTTCAGAGTTGGCAGTTGAAAAGGCTTCCTCAAGTCAAGCGGGTAAAGAAGAGGCTCGTCTTGAAACCTCTTTCTCCGATCAGTTGTCCAAGGCAAGTGAAGAGATTAGAGAGTTAAAGGCTCTCTTGGGTGAGAAAGAGGCTTATGTTGGAGAGCTCGTGCAGAACTTGACTCAAGCACAAGAAGAACTCCGAGCTTCTTCTGATAAGGTTTGTGCCTTGGAAAGTTCTCATGCCTCTCTTCAAGCTTCTTATACTTCTGCCTTGGCTGAAAATGAGAAATTAAAGAATGAAATTGCTGACTGGGAAAGGGATTATGAAATCCTTGAGGATAAATCTGCCATTGAAGTGAGTTGGGCATTTTTGAATTCACGCCGTGATACCCTAGTTGAAGCTAGCCAAGAGACTTTTAAATTAGAATCTGAGTTAGCTAAAATCAATGAAACTATTGATAATGCTCAGCAAACTCAAGATTTTCCTTCTCCCGTGGCCGAAGCTTCCGTGAATGTTGAAGTTGATACGGGTATCCCAACTCCTTCAATCCCAGTTGAGCCCGCTGCTATAAATGCACCTACTTTAGTTCCTACATATTCTTAGTGATAAGTTTAAGTCATTTGAATTTCTTTGTGTTGTTTTGTTTTTTGGAAAAATTGTGGTAAAACTCTTGGTCTCATTTAAGGGTTTGTTTTGGAAATTCAAGTCCCCGGACCTTTTATGGGGCAACATGTATAAGTAATTTTATGACTAAGTTCACACTTAGTCTAAGCTTTTTATTATTAAGAAGTTTCTCATTATTATTTTGACTTCCATTTTGTTTATTCTGGCCTTTATTTTTAAGGACTTATAGAATCATTTACATTTTTATTCTTCAAAAATGCTTCTATTAACTTCATGAATATTCAAATTAATCATGAATTTTATAAAAGAGGACCCTTTTATATTCGACACTTAATGAAGAAGACGTCTCAACTTCATAATGGTGTTAACATACGATAAAAGAAATAGGAATACACATATTTCTTTGAAATAAATTTGACAAGTTTTTATTTGAACTTTGTCTAGTTTTGAATAACACTTTACACGTATTTGAATTACATCTATAACTTTCTCGTAACTGTTTTTCTTGTAACAGATTTAAAAAAGAAAAAAGATAAACACGAGGTTTTTATCTATAACCCGTTTCAGTACATAGCCTTTACCCTAACTATGGTAAGGTAATAAACATGAGGTTTTTATCTATAACCCGTTTCAGTACATAGCCTTTACCCTAACTATGGGAAGGTTTTTCTTTGGCCTTAGCTAGTGACTTTGCTCTGCACTTGACTCATTCGATGAGTGAACTTTTCAGGGCTTGATCTTTTTTGCCTTCCTTATACAATGCCTGTGTATATTATGTAGTCCCCCAAGTATTTGAGCATTGAAGTATGAAGCCTCGAGCACTTGATTGTTCCTCTCATTTGGTTTTTTCCCTGTAAAGGAAAAACATACGAGACTCGGAGGTACGATTATAGATGAAGACTACTTAACCCATTTGAATTTTTATCAGAATAATTGTAACCCTAGGCCAGGAAGTTTAATTTATTCCACGTGCCTTGCAAGTGGTGACTCATCATTTAGTACGGGTTAGCGTTTAGCCTATCATCTAAAATCGTTAGTAAAATTTTAATAATTCAAAAATTAAATTTTAAAATATGAATACCTGACCGTGGGTATTCATCAGAAATAATATCTCTTCAGATGAACAACATTCCAATGTGACGGTAGTATCTTGCCATCCATTGTTTCCAGCTCGTATGCTCCTTTACTTGCAATATCATGAATTCTATAGTGTCCTTCCCATGTTGGACTTAATTTCCCTGAGTTAGCTGCCTTCGTAGATTGAAAATCCTTTTTGAGCACGAAGTCCCCAATTTTGAAGAATCTGATGTGTGTTTTTCGGTTGTAGTATCGTTCTATGACCTGCTTCTGTGTTGCCATTCTTATTAGTGCAGCTTCTCTTCTTCCTTCAAGTAAATCAAGATTGACACACATTTCCTCGTCATTAGATTCTTCTGTCGCTTGTGTGAATCGGGTACTCGGCTCTCCTATCTCAACTAGAATTAAAGCTTTAACTCCATAAACCAATGAAAATGGTGTTTCTCCTGTACTTATTTTTGTTGTTGTGCGATATGCCCATAAAACACCAGGTAACACTTCTGGCCAATTACCTTTGGATTCATCTAAACGCTTCTTTAAATTGTTGGTAATGACTTGTTTGTTGACTCAGCTTGCCCATTACCCACAGGATGATAAGGTGTAGACGTAATCCTTTTAATCTGCCAACTTTGAAAGAATTCTGTGATTTGAGTGCCTATAAACTGAGGACCATTATCACACACAATCTCCTTTGGCACACCAAATCGGCATATGATATTCTGCCAAATGAAATCTCTAACTTCCTTTTCTCGCATCTGTTTAAATGCTCCCGCCTCTACCCATTTAGTAAAATAATCAGTGAGTACGAGCAAAAATTTTACCTGTCCTTTTGCTTGCGGTAGTGGACCCATGATATCCATCCCTCATTTCATAAATGGCCACGGTGCAATGACCGGATGTAATAGCTCCGCGGGACTATGCATATTATTACTGTACCTTTGGCATTTATCACATTTAGCCACGAAACTTTCCGCTTCTTCTTCCATTTTGGGCCAATAATAACCTGCCCTAATTAAGGTTCTTACCAATGACCTTCCTCCTGCGTGATTCCCACAATGCCCCTCGTGTATTTCTCTTATTACGTATTCCGTCTGAGAAGGTCCGATGCATCTTGCTAAGGGACCACCGAACATTTTTTGGTAAAGATTGTCTTGCTTTAAGCAATACCGAGCAGCCCTTTTTCGAAGTGCATGAGCCTTTTTCTTATCTTCAGGGACGTTACCATACTGCAAAAAAGCAACAATCTCGTTCCTCCAATCCCAAGTTAAGTTAAAAAAATTTACCACATTCTTATCGAGGTCGACAACTGAATGAAACAAATGAATAACTGAAGCGTTTTCATTGTTTGCCACGTCTGCCGCAGATGCAAGATTAGCTAGGGCGTCGGCTTCAACATTTTCATCCCTTGGTATTTGTGTTACTTTCCAGGTTTGAAATTGCTTTATCAAATCTCGTACCTTCTCTAAGTATTGCTGCATCCTTGCTTCCCTAGACGTACAAGTCCCCAGTATTTGATTAACTACGAGCTGTGAATTGCTTTTGATTATAATCTGATTTATGCCAAGTTCTCATGCCAGTTCTAAACCTGCAATCACAGCTTCATACTCTACCTCATTATTAGTGATAGAATGGCATTTTATGGCTTGTCGAATGGTTTCACCCGTAGGTGGTACTAAAACAATCCCTAAACCAGCACCCTTTACGTTAGATGAACCATCAGTAAATAAGGTCCAACTTCCTGGGTTAGCTCCGTTGAACACATGTAACTCTTTTTCTGCTTTTAATTGCATCCCTTGGCTAAAATCAGCCACGAAATCAGCTAACACTTGAGATTTTATAGCAGTTCTAGGTTGGTAGGTGATATCATATTCACTTAATTCTATAGCCCATTTAGCTAACCTACCTGACAATTCATGCTTATGTAATATATTGCGTAATGGATAAGCAGTTACTACAACAATAGGATGACATTGAAAATAAGGCCTTAATTTTCTAGATGCCATGATTAATGCAAGTGCAAGCTTTTCCAGTTGAGGGTACCGTGTCTCCGCATCTAACAAAGATTTGCTAACATAATAGATTGGAGATTGTTTACCTTGGTCCTCACGGACTAAAACAGCACTTACCGCTACTTCTAAAACAGCAAGGTAGATGAGCAGTCTTTCCCCAGCCTTTGGTTTTGCGAGCAATGGTGGATTTGATAAGTATGTTTTCAAATTTTTGAGTGCGTGTTGACATTCTTCGTTCCATTCAAAGTGATCTTTCTTTTTAAGAGCTGAAAAGAATTTAAAGCACTTTTCTGATGATTTAGAAATGAATCTTCCCAAGGCTGCAATGCTTCCTGTCAACCTCTGCCCTTCTTTTTTGCTCGAAAGCATATCAGGAATTTCTTCAATGGCATTAATCTGTGCGGGATTCACTTCAATACCACGGTTAGAAATAAGAAAACCCAAAAACTTACCTGACGCGACACCAAATGCATATTTCTCTGGATTTAATTTCATATTAAATTTGCGCAAAATCTGAAATGTACCAGATAAGTGTGATATATGATCTCTCGAATGCTGAGTTTTAACGAGCATATTGTCTATATAAACCTCCATGGTTTTTCCTAGATGTTCTTGAAATATTTTATTAACCAGCCTTTGATATGTTGCACCAGCATTTTTGAGACCAAAAGGCATTACTTTATAATAGTAAGTACCCCTGTTTGTTATGAATGAAGTTTTTTTCTCATCTACCGGATCCATTTTGATCTGATTGTACCCTGAATATACATCTAAAAAACTTAATAGTTCATGCCCTGCAGTAGCATCAATTAGCTGATCTATATGTGGTCGTGGAAAAGAATTTTTAGGACAAGCTTTATTAAGGTCTGTGTAATCCACACAAACTCGCCACTTACCATTCTTCTTTGGAACTACAACAGTATTGGCTAACCAATTAGGATACTTTACCTCGCGGATGGATCCAATCTTTAGCAATTTTTGAACCTCTTCTTGAATCACCTGATTCTTGAAAGTTCCTTGCTTTCTTTTCTTCTGTTTGACAGGAGGGTACGATGGGTCTTCATTCAATTTGTGAGTTATTACCTCCGGTGGTATTCCTGTCATGTCAGAGTGGGACCAAGCAAAACAGTCCACATTAGTTTTCAGAAATTTAATTAACTTACCTCTCATGGCTTGGCTTATATTGGCCCCTACATAGACTTTCTTATCAAGCCATTGTGCAAATAACACTACAGCCTCCAATTCTTCAATTGTTGTTTTGATATTTTCGTTTTCTTCTGGTTATTAAATGGTATCAGGCCTTGAATCCACATCTGTCCGCCCTTGTTCAGTTGAGGTTTGTGCTATGGTGCCCTCAACTGTCTTTTGTGATTGCTATTTTTCTTCTTTTTTCGTACTTGAATTTGCTACAGAGTTGATGCTCCTGGATGTATGTTGATCTCCGCGGATTTGACATATTCCCCATGGCGATGGAAATTTAATAACTTAATGCAAGATTGAACGAACAACATCCATTTCATGGATCCATGGTCTCCCAAGGATCATATTGTAAGTCATCTCCATATCTACTACTTGAAACTTTGTATCTTTGACAACTCCTTCTGCGAATGTGGTGAGTGTTACCTCTCCCTTCGTCACAACATTAGGATTGTCAAATCTTGATAAAGTATGCGCCTTTGATATTAATTTATCCTCAGCTTGCATCTCACGTAATACTCTTAGCAAAATAATGTTCACGGAACTACCTGGATCAATCAAAACTTGTTTCACATTAGTATCATGTAGAATTAAAGATATTACCAGGGCATCGTTATGAGGAGATAATACGCCATCCGCATCAACATCATCAAATGTAATGTTGTCTTCCTCTAATACATGTCGCACCTATTTCCCTTGCGTAATTGTGACTTTGGAAATTTTATTAGCTACAGTGTACGTTACGCCATTGATGTCTTCACCCCCGCTTATAACGTTTGTCACACCTCCTTTTTACGCACCAGCTAGGGCGCAAGGGAGTTTTTTCCAATTAAAGGACAACCGAAACGGGATTTGTTTATTTATTTCAGAGTCGCCACTTGGGAGGTTTAGGGTGTCCCAAGTCACCAATTTTGATCCCGAATCGAGGAAAAGAATGACTCCATGTTACAGTCTGCGTACCAGAAATCCGGGTAAGGAATTCTGTTAACCCGGGAGAAGGTGTTAGGCATTCCCGAGTTCCGTGGTTCTAGCATGGTCGCTCAACTGTTATATTCGGCTTGATTATCTGATTTTATACAAATATGAACTTATGTGCAAATTTTAAATTTTTACTGCTTTCATTATTATATTTTACGAGAATTGCAACATCGTGAAAATATATCTCGAACCACGTTACATCAATGCACACGTGATTGTTGACATATCTCGACTCGGTTGAGATTTAGATTTGGGTCACATAAATGTGCACCCGAGTTACGGAAAATAAATTATTAAAGGCGCGCTTAAAGCAACTAGCGTATTGTTATTTTGGGAAAAGCCATGAAATTCGCTAAACGGCATGTCCCGAATTCTAAGTATTTTTATACATATACATTTAGAGGGCCCCGCACTTTGTACATCTTTGTTTGTCGAGGCTCGTCTCATTCCTTATGAAAAGAATTTGCAACGTCATGGAAATGCATCTCAGATCACGCCACAATCAATGTGCCCGTGGTTAGAGACACATTTCGATTCCGTTGAGATTTGGATTCGGGTCACATAAATGTGCACCCGAGTTTAAGGAGATAACATTATTAAGTACGCGCTTAAAGAGACTATCGCGTTATTATTCTGGGAGGGCCGTGAGATTTGCTAAACGACCCATCCTGGAAACTGAATGCTTCGATAATATACATTTAACGAGGGCCCCGCAGCCTGCGCGTTTTTGTTTATTTTTGTCGAGGCTCATCTCGTTCTTATTTTAAAGGGATATCCTATAGCAACTACGTTTCTTGTCACGTTTGTCTCTACTAATTGAAAACAGTAGATAGTCCTAATTAATTACATGCTTGCAAGTTATCTATAACAGAATTCCGAGTGCTTGCGCAAAATCAGAAGCACGGCCACGTACACAGTCAGCCGAGCAAAAATTAAAGGCCCAAATCCAGCCCGTGCGTGATGGGCCAGACCTGGGCCATTGTTTGTCCGGTGCAGGCCTGCTTGGTCTGTTTTGACCTGGGCTCAACCTTCGTGGGGTTGAGATTGCAAGCCCTGTGTTCTTTGTCTTAAAACATGGTTTAACAGTTATATATGGCAATTTATCGGAAAGGAAAGAACTTAACTGGTAGTGTACGATTTTCATGCTTGGCATACATTACAGACTTATACTACACCATTGAACTAAATCTGAGATACAACCTGCTGCTTGGGCATACTCTTATCACCAACCTATATACACAGTCTAACATTCAACTACCATACATTGACATTTATTAGGCATGAAGACTATCTCCAGCATCCAAAACAAGAATGTAAACCATTATACATTACATGAATATTTAATGTAACAATCTATGTATAAAAGACATTCTTCAGGTCTTTTCATTTGTATTCATGCTCAATTTTTCAATTACATTTGACAGTGCATTGGTTGTGTACCTGGTATAGAGGACAAAGAAGAAAGGAATGATCAGCTGGGCAGTATGCAATAAACACAGCAACAGCAGATACACAGCAACCACACAGCAACAAACCAACAACCACAAGTGTTTTCCACAGTTCACAGACAACCAGCAACAATTTCCAGAACAAAGAAAAACCAACAGATGGTCGAGCACCAAACAAGTGATCCCAGAAAAGAGTAATGAGATGCAGCCAAGAAAACCCAGAATGTTCAATGCAGTAACAGCAGAAAATCAATAACCACAAAAGCTGAGCCAACAGCCAACAACAATCAGCAAAGACAGCTTGAACAACTTGAACTCTTACACAGTTTTCAAATGATACTCATTCACAGTATTCTGAAATCTCTTTCTATTTTTTTTCTGAAGACTAAAAATTCCAGCCCTTTTTAAGTTCTGAAATGGCCTATTTATAAGCCAAACGACCAGTGCAGTCAAGCTGCCTGGATCCCCCCCACTTGCAGACTGCCCATACCCTCTAAACCCATGCCTAAGCATCTTTTGATGCCAGCCATTTGTTCCCCACGCCTGGTTTATTCTTTAATCAAGGATTATGGGCTTATTTTAGTATTCATTTTAAACCCATACTCTTGTGCCTTGTTCCCCATTGGTATTAGTTTAATCTTAGTTAGTACCCTACTTGTCAGCTTATTTAAACTAAGCCTTTTCTGTTCTTTTCAAACCCCAGACTACCCCTGTTAAACCCTGCTTATTATTGCCCTGCCCCTTGCAGCATCAGGGCATTCTGAACTCATGAAAGTTCAAATTCAAGACTGCCCTGGACTGAACCTTTTCAGTCATTTTTGCAATGCAAACAAACTCGTTTCAGACAATGCTGGGCATTCAGTCAGTGACAAGGTTCAATTAGTCGTGTGAAATTATTAGCTCATTCGATCCATTAGTTATAGAAACTAATCGACGATATTTATCGAGTCGACTATACTAATTATAACAGGTAATAATCAGTCATTCAAATAAACAAACACATACAGGGACCTAAAGGCATCAAACAACTTTTGTTAAATTATTGGGAACCTATATGAATTATTTATGCGACGACTAATCTAATCGAACATGTATATCTCAGAATACGTTCAAAACATACACAGAAGACAATCGACCAAATAAAAGGTCTTTACAAGGACGGAAGAAATTAAGAAAAGTATCCGAAAATACCAAACAAACACAACAGAACATGCTAACAGACTCATCCACACAAAAACAGAAAAGGAAAACTTACTAGAAAATGTTCAAAGCAGGCCGACCCCAGTCCGAATTAGATTTGACCATTTGAGGCCAAACAAACTCTAACCAGGGTGTTCTCAGCCGAGAACACCTTGGTTAAGGTCTATTAGACCTCAAACCCTCTATAAAGCAGGTCGGATTTCTCAGGCTCTTGTGTTCTAAGGTTTAGATTCTCAGATTTGAGTTTTGGGAGTTGTGGGTAGATTCGGACCAAACCAAACTCGGTTTGGTCACGATGAGGGTCAGGGGAGTGTCTGGTATGAAGATGGGGTGGTTTGGTATAGATCGAGTTTCGTCTCGAATCTTCAAATCCAGATTCGAGACGATAGGAGGTGATTCGAGGTACATGGTTAGTGGATTCGTGATCAGGGTGGTTGGATGCTTCAGGGGTGTGAAGGGGGTGGTCATCGGCGTTCATGCCGCCGGGTTCTGGTGAAAGGGATATCAGGGCGGCTTGCTAGGGTTTGGGGGTTCAAGCTAGGGGAAGGAGACGAGTGAAGGGGGGGTTCGGATAGGGGGCGTGGGGTGTGAGGGAAGGCTTATATATGGTCTAGGGGTTTAGATCTGAGCCGTTGGATCAGATGATCTCAACGGCTTGGATCTGATGGTGAGGGGTGAGACGGAGCCGTTTGGTATTAAAACGGTGTCGTTTGGGTTTAAGTGATGGATTGGGTTGAACCGGCTAAATAGGTCGGGTCATGAGGGAAGCCAGGGACCGTTGGATCAATGGGGTTGGACGGCTCAGATCAACTTGCCTGAAACGGCGTCGTTGAGGTGAGTTGAACAGCCTGATCTGGACCGTTCGTTTGAATCAGATTAACGGCTTCAATAGGGACGCCGATACGGCGTCATTTGAGTCCGTGCTTGGGCAGGCTCGTCTTGGACTGGATCAGTGTTTTGGTTTTGGGCCTCGTTTTGGGGCCCAATCAGATTTTCCTTTCCTTTTTTAATTCAACAAATTAAACAAAAATTCCTAAAAAATGTAAAAATTAAAATAAACTTACACACATATTGGGTGACACCTACAACAATTAACACACACATATTAGAATTTAAAAATGGTTAAATCACAGCCTAGAGTAAAAGCTGCATATTTTGTGAATTTCCTTTTAAAAACCGAATTACGGCCCGATTACACACGGCATACTTATTGTATTTTTGTTTGATAATATTTAATGAAAAATGGATATAAACACTAAGGACTACCAGCACATGTCACATAAAAATTGAAAATTTGTACGGCGAGGCCATTTGCAATTATTTTGATTCCTTTTGGAGTGATTGTTCGTGAAGCAAAAATCACGTGCTTACAGCTGCCCCTCTTTGCCCGAAGACACGAAGGGTTTTCGCGCAAAGATAAAGCGGGCGATTTTTGCTCGTCTGAGTACTCCGTGTGAAGCATTTTTTTGAAAAAGATTTGACCGAACCTTTGCTTCAGAGGTTTCCTACATATCCTGGGCTGAACAGGAATCAGGTCAATGTAGTTCGGGAAATTTTGGTAGCTGGGACTACCGTGTGATTGTAGTGCTCGCTGCTGTTGTGCGCTGTTGCATGCTGCTGTAGGATGCTACCGCTCACCGATCTCCTTGTTACATTGTTCTAAAAGGAAAAACAAGAAGCTAAGCTAGACTATGGATCATGAGGTTTCATCTATCTTCAACTTGTTCTTGTTGCCTTGCTTTCTTGTCGGCTAACGCTTTCCTCTGATGTCTTTATTTTGTGAACTTGGGGGATGATACTGGTCCTTAGCCTTTTCTGAATGCCAGTTTTCATCACTTCGCTTGATCTGCTGGGAACATGTCCCTCTTCTTTAAGCCTTTCAATGGTTTCTCCAGTGGTATGTCTTTCTTCATCAAAATTGTTATGTTGAGCATGCTATAACGTTCCCAAACTGCTCCTTTTGAGACGCGTTCCTTCTTCCTTTTGAATCGTGCGCTTGCTTTTGCAGCCTTCTACTTCTCGGTGCTGGGGATTTTATTGTTTCCTACTTGGGGATCTCCGTTGTAACCTTCCGCCTTCAGATGGGGTTACTGATTCCAAAATCTAGAGCTAAAATGTATTCCCGCATTATACTGGTGGGCGACCTAGAACTTAAATGTATTCCCGCATTATACTGGTGGGCGACCTAGAACTTAAATGTATTCCCGCATTATACTGGTGGGCGACCTAGAACTTAAATGTATTCCCGCATTATACTGGTGGGCGACCTAGAACTTAAAAGTATTCCCGCATTATACTGGTGGGCGACCTAGAACTTAAATGTATTCCCGCATTATACTGGTGGGCGACCTAGAACTTAAATGTATTCCCGCATTATACTGGTGGGCGACCTAGAACTTAAAAGTATTCCCGCATTATACTGGTGGGTGACCTAGAACTTAAAAGTATTCCCGCATTATACTGGTGGGCGACCTAGAACTTAAATGTATTCCCGCATTATACTGGTGGGCGACCTAGAACTTAAATGTATTCCCGCATTTTACTGGTGGGCGACCTAGAACTTAAAAGTATTCCCGCATTATACTGGTGGGCGACCTAGAACTTAAATGTATTCCCACATTATACTGGTGGGCGACCTAGAACTTAAATGTATTCCCGCATTTTACTGGTGGGCGACCTAGAACTTAAAAGTATTCCCGCATTATACTGGTGGGCGACCTAGAACTTAAATGTATTCCCGCATTTTACTGGTGGGCGACCTAGAACTTAAATGTATTCCCGCATTTTACTGGTGGGCGACCTAGAACTTAAATGTATTCCCGCATTATACTGGTGGGCGACCTAGAACTTAAAAGTATTCCCGCATTATACTGGTGGGCGACCTAGAACTTAAAAGTATTCCCGCATTATACTGGTGGGCGACCTAGAACTTAAAAGTATTCGAAATTGTTTCCCCGTTCTTCCGAGAAAATTTTTGACAATCGGCAGAAAATTTTCTGCCCCGATTTTTGGTGACTTCCCTGGCGTTGCATCTTGCTGCCATCATCAATCCTTTGTTTTCCTGCAGCAGACAAAAGGATTTAATTAGTTTTCATCGTGGTGGTAGAGGGTGCCTTTCTGGCGGATGATTTTTCCTTTCTTCTCTTTTCTTGCTCTATGTCCCATAATTGATTAGTGGGCAGAGTTGCCTGCTGGGGGTCTCTAGCCTGCTGGGGATTGGCTTTCAATTAATCCCCTTTTCTGCTTTCTCTTTAAGCACATGCTGTGGGAGTCTGCTTTTAACTCCCGAAACCACTCCCTTTAGGAGCTTACTTCCTCCAAAATTGCCGGGCACGATCACTGCATTGCCTGGGATCGGCTTTTAAGACTGTTTGTATTATCCTGCATTGGATGAATTCCCCTCCGGTTTCTAGTAGTAAGCTTTGAAAAATCCTTTCAAGACAAATTTTAGGAAAAGAAATGAAAGATAGAAAAAAGGAGAAAGTCTTTCTGAACCAATATTTGGTGGGAGAAGAAACTCAAAAGAACTTATCTGGAGGACATGACTGGTCCTCGTGATCATGACGTGCACCATAGATTCCCGACCCAGTCTATTTGTACCAATCGATTTGCCCGATGGTCTGATTTGCTGGGGATGATAAAGGAGTGTCCATTTCGTTTCGAATGTGGTAGCTTTTGTTGATCTGTCTTGTCGCCTCATAGTGCCCTTCGAGGGGTTTTCACTAATGAGACTCTCTCTTTTCTCTCATCTCCCGGTGCCTTATGGTGCCTGTGAAGGTTTTCACCAATAAGACACTCTCATTTCATATCCCTCATCTTACATCGCCTCTCGGTGCCTGTGATGGTTTTCACCGATAAGACTCTCTCATTTTATTTCTTTCGAGGAATCGGGGTGTTGTAGATTCGACCCTCTCTTCTGGAGATTCCTTTGACCATCAATTCAATCCCAGTCTTATGATCTCTTCTTTGCTGGGGATCGATGTATTATTCTCGGCTTTATTTGCCTGACTTTGCATCTGTTGGATATTGATCGGGAGGTCTTTTGGACGTCGATGTTGGTTTTGGTGTGGGGCTAAAGAAAGGCTATAAAAATGAAAATAATTTGATGGGTGATATGCTACAACTTTTGGAATCAAACCTTTGTTGGAACTTAAAACATAACCTCTGCCCCAGTTTTCTTGCTTGGGGAATTTTATTTTTTACACTTATGTTGAGCTATGTGCGTTACGCACATTGTGCCTATTATGCACACTATGTACATTATGCATCCTATATTCACTATGATGCACACTATGACCGAGCCGTGAGGCGCCTACGTATCCTCTTCGAGGAATCAGGTCAAACGTAGTTCCCAGGGTTTTGTATTTCTTATGATTTTATCTTCCTTTTTTCTTTTTCCTTCTTTTCATTTTTCTTTTTCTTTTCTTTTCTCTTTTTTTTCATGTCTTTTCCATTAGTGATTCCAAAAGAGGGGTATGAAAGAATAACTTAAGGCTCAAAGGGGGAAGCAAGGGTTAAAAAGTGTTTGGATAGAAGAAAGAATTGCCTCCATCATCTCATTATCCAATAAATGCCAAATACAAACAAATAAACCAAAAATTGCCATAATTAAAGAAATTACGCATAATATCTCTTGACTGCATCTGAATTAATAGCCATGTCGACACATCTACCTTCGACATCTGTCAAACACAAAGCACCGTTGGACAATACTCTGGTCACGATATAAGGCCCTTGCCAATTTGGGGCGAATTTGCCTTTTGCCTCGACCTGATGTGGGAGGATCTTCTTCAATACCTGCTGCCCTACTTCAAACTTCCTGGGGCGCACCTTCTTATTATATGTTCTCGCCATTCTCTTTTGGTATAGCTGACCATGACACACTGCTGCCAATCTTTTCTCATCTATCAAGCTCAACTGTTCCAATCGAGCTTTGACCCATTCATCATCATTAATCCCGGCTTCAGCGACAATCCGGAGGGACGAAATTTCGACTTCCGCTGGTATTACGGCCTCAGTTCCATACACCAACAAATAAGGAGTTGTGCCTATGGAAGTTCGGACGGTAGTGCGGTAACCCAACAAAGCAAAGGGTAATCTCTCGTGCCATTGTCTGGACCCTTCCACCATCTTTCGCAGTATCTTCTTGATATTCTTATTGGCTGCTTCGACTGCTCCATTCGCCTTGGGACGATATGGGGTGGAATTGCGGTGTGTAATCTTGAATTGTTGGCATACCTCTCTCATCAGGCTGCTATTAAGATTCGCACCATTATCCGTGATGATCACTTTTGGGATCCCAAATCTGCAGATGATATGGGAATGCACAAAATCCACCACTGCCTTTTTAGTTACTGACTTGAAGGTTTTAGCCTCAACCCATTTGGTGAAGTAATCAATGGTCACTAGAATGAATCTATGGTCGTTGGATGCTGCTGGTTCGATAGGTCCAATGACATCCATGCCCCATGCTACAAACGGCCAGGGTGCTGACATCGTATGTAACTCTGTTGGCGGAGAATGAATCAGATCTCCATGTATCTGGCACTGATGGCATTTCCTCACGAAAGTGATACAGTCGTGTTCCATGGTGAGCCAATAACACCCTGTTCGAAGGATCTTTCTTACCAATACATATCCGCTCATGTGTGGCCCACAAACTCCAGCATGTACCTCTGCCATAACCGTCGTTGCTTGACTGGCATCTATGCATCTCAACAATCCCAAATCCGGGGTTCTTTTGTACAATACTCCTCCGCTGAGGAAGAAACCATTCGACAAACGCCGAAGGGCTCTTTTTTGGTCTCCAGTGGCATGTTTTGGATATATCCCCATTCTGAGGTATTCCTTGATATCATGAAACCAGGGTTCGCCATCGGCTTCTTCTTCTATGGCATTGCAGTAGGCGTGCTGATCACGGACCTGGATGTGCAGAGTATCAACATAAATTTTGTCAGGGTGGTGCAGCATTGATGCTAAGGTGGCCAAGGCATCCGCAACCTCATTGTGAACTCTCGGGATGTGTTTGAACTTCACCGATCGAAATTGCTTGCTCAGATCATGCAAGCATTGTCGGTATGGTATGAGTTTTAGATCTCGTGTTTCCCATTCACCCTGAATTTGATGTACCAAGAGGTCCGAGTCTCCCAAGACCAAGACGTCTTGGACATCCATGTCAGCAGCTAAGCGTAGACCCAAAATGCAAGCTTCATACTCGGCCATATTATTGGTGCAATAGAAGCGTAGTTGAGCCGTAACAGGATAATGGCGTCCTGTTTCAGAAATGAGTACTGCTCCTATTCCAACCCCTTTTGCGTTTGCAGCTCCATCGAAGAAAAGCTTCCAACCTGGTTCCTCAGTTAATTCCATCTCATTTGTGTGCATTACCTCCTCGTCGGGAAAGTATGTTCTTAAAGGCTCGTACTTTTCATCAACGGGGTTCTCTGCCAAATGATCGGCCAGCGCCTGGGCTTTCATGGCTGTCCTCGTCACATAGACGATATCAAACTCTGTGAGCAGAATTTGCCATTTTGCCAACCTTCCCGTGGGCATAGGTTTCTGAAAGATATACTTCAATGGGTCCAAACGGGATATGAGATAAGTAGTATATGAAGACAGGTAGTGCTTCAACTTCTGAGCTACCCAAGTTAGGGCGCAACATGTTTTCTCGAGTTGAGTGTACTTGACCTCATGCACTGTGAATTTCTTGCTAAGATAGTAGATGGCCTGCTCCTTCCTTCCTGTGTCATCATGTTGCCCCAGTACACAACCAAATGAATTTTCCAAGACCGTCAGGTAAAGAATTAAGGGCTTCCCAGGCTTAGGCGGGACCAATACGGGTGGATTAGACAGATACCCTTTGATTTGGTCGAAGGCCTCCTGACATTCTGCCGTCCAACCTACCGCAGCATCCTTTCTCAGCAACCGAAATATGGGCTCACAAGTTGCTGTGAGTTGAGCGATGAACCTGCTGATGTAATTGAGTCTACCCAGCAAACTCATTACCT
The DNA here is from genome assembly GCF_000715075.1 of Nicotiana tabacum. Classification (NCBI taxonomy): domain Eukaryota; kingdom Viridiplantae; phylum Streptophyta; class Magnoliopsida; order Solanales; family Solanaceae; genus Nicotiana; species Nicotiana tabacum. The sequence continues at coordinate 19,817,686 of NC_134089.1, read as the reverse complement.
CTGTTTTGTTCCTTGGCGGTGGCAAATCTCGGATGGATTCAATTTTGGATGGGTCTAACTCAATCCCCCGTCGACTGACGATGAATCCTAGCAACTTTCCTGATGGAACCCCGAATGCGCATTTGGCCGGGTTAAGCTTGATATCATACCTTCGGAGTCTTTGGAAAAATCTCCTTAGGTCTGCCACATGGTCCTCCTGACGCCAAGATTTGATGATCACATCATCGACGTACACCTCGATTTCTTTGTGTATCATGTCATGAAACACGGCAGTCATTGCTCGCATGTACGTTGCCCCGGCGTTCTTTAACCCGAACGGCATTACCCGATAGCAGTAGGTTCCCCATGGCGTAATAAACGCTGTCTTCTCAGCATCCTCCTCGTCCATTAGGATCTGATGATAACCCGCATAGCAATCCACAAAGGATCCGATCTCGCGCCCAGCGCAATTATCGATCAGGATATGAATGTTGGGTAATGGAAAATTGTCCTTGGGACTTGCTTTGTTGAGGTTGCGGTAGTCGACGCACACCCTGATTTTTCCATCCTTCTTTGGGACTGGTACCACATTGGCCAACCACTCGGGATATCGAGTGACCCGAATGACCTTCGCTTGCAACTGCTTAATCACTTCTTCTTTGATCTTTACACTCATTTCTGTTTTAAATTTCCTTAGTTTTTGCTTGACCGGAGGGTATGCCGGGTCAGTGGGCAATTTGTGAACCACTAAATTGGTGCTTAATCCAGGCATATCGTCATATGACTATGCAAAAACATCTTTGAATTCCATGAGGGTTTTAATCAATTCTTCTCTGACATTCGGCTCAATGTGGATGCTAATTTTGGTCTCTTGGACGTTATCAGCGTCTCCTAGATTCACAGCCTCAGTGTCATTTAGGTTAGGCTTGGGTTTCTCTTCAAATTGGCACAGTTCTCGGTTTATCTATTCGAAGGTTTCACCTTCGTCACATTCAGATTCATCATCACAAACGACCTCTTGCATCATTGAGTCGGATTCAGATTGATTTATTAGACTAGGGCGAAGATCCGCTGTGCATGCCATGTCAATAGAACCAGTAAAAAGAGAACTGTTCAGAAAGAAAAGAACAAAACAAAATTAAAATGGGACAAAAGAAAAGAACTTTATTAAACTTGCGGGATAAAAGGGTTCACACTTTTACAAAAACGAAAGTAAAATTTGGATTACACCCTTGAATAATCCGGACAAAACAAAACACACAAAACATAAATCAAAGCCTACTACCAAGACTCCCCTCGGACAGGAAGAGGAGTAACCGTCCAATTGTTGGTCTTGGCCTCAGGCCCCACAAACTGTATCTCTACTCTGCTGGAACCTTCTCCAGCCTCCACCATACTGACATCCGCGAATAGCCTCTCAAAACTCTGATTCAGGTCTTCATTTATACCGATCAAAGGTCCTCGAATCTTTGGGACCAGCGACCCCTTGGCACTTGCTTTGACAAAAGACCTTGAGAGACGTGGCACTGGTTTAGGCAGAAACCAAACCCTCTTCTTCATTTTTCGCGCTTGCTTCCTATCTGCTACGGTTGGTTTGAACCCTAATCCGAAAGTTTCCAGATTTTTAGGAAGGGAGACAGGTTGGACAATCCCTTGAAGCTCGACTCCTAGGCCTTTTCCCGGCACAAATCCATTACCCAGCATTTCTGAGACCATCATGACTGTTGCGGCCGCTACCCTAGGGTGCGGGATGCTTTCTCCTTCAGAAATTTTGTTGGCCGACCCTGTATCGAAAATCTGGTAGACCCAAGGACCTTTGTCATCAGCGGTCTCTATGAAAGGTACAATGGTTCCGCCCATGGTGCACGTTGTATCCTCGCCGTGTAACACGACCTCTTGTCTTTCCCACTCGAACTTCACCATCTGATGTAGGGTGGAAGGCACCGCTTTGGCTGCATGAATCCAGGGTCGTCCCAACAGCAGGTTATAAGATACTGTGGCGTCCAACACCTGGAATTCCATGGTAAACAGGACCGGACCAATGGTCAGTTCAAGTACAACATCCCCCACAGTGGCCGTTCCGTTTCCGTCAAACCCTCGGACACAGATACTGTTCTTGTGGATCTTTCCGTGGTCGATCTTTAACTGGTTCAAGGTATATAGTGGGAAAATATTGGCGCTTGAGCCGTTATCCACCAATACTCGAGTTACCACCGAGTCTTCACATTTGACAGCTAGGTATAGAGCTTTATTATGCTCTGTACCTTCCACCGGCAGGTCATCATCTGAGAATGTTACCCTGTTCACCTCGAAAACCTTACTGGCAATGGTTTCCAGGTGGTTTACAGAAATCTCACTGGGTACATGAGCTTCGTTCAATATCTTCAACAGGGCCCGACGATGCTCCTCAGAATGGATCAGTAATGACAACAGTGAGATCTGGGCCGGTGTTTTTCTCAGCTGTTCGACCACAGAATAGTCTTGTACTTTCATCTTCCTCAGGAACTCTTCAGCCTCTTCTTCGGACACAGGTTTCTTGGTTGCAACTGGGTTGGTTCTTCTTAGCTCCACCGGAGCAAAACATCGACCTGATCGAGTCAACCCTTGCGCTTTACAACTGACTTCTTCTACCTGTTTTCTCTTGTACATCACCACCGCCTTTTCATATTTCCAAGGCACAGCCCTGCTGTCAATCATCGGCAGTTGGACCACAGGCTTTATGGTCACCAGTTCTCTACATACCCCTTTTAACACGACTGTCGGTGTGGGCGGGATCCCTGATACTACCAACTTGCTTGGCTCGGGTTTGCTTGTTATGGCGGACGGGCTCTTTCCCAATATCACTACCGGCTTGAAGCCTTCTCCCTGCGACTGTACACTCGTTCCTCCACTGGTTAATACTTCTTTCGGGGCGGCTTGGATCATCATCACTGTTTGTGAGGGTTTTCTCAATTCTCCTCCTCACACACCAACTCAATCATATGAGTTTCGTGGTGTGCTGGCAGTGGGTTTTGGTTGATGTTAGGAGCCTCCGGTGTCTGGACCTCGATCTTATTGGTGTCAATAAGATCCTGTATGGCATGCCTTAATTTCCAGCACTTCTCGGTATCATGCCCGAGCATTCCTGAACAGTATTCACAACTGATTGATCGATCCAAATTCTGAAGTGGGGGATTTGGTTCTCGAGTCTGGACAGGACTAACCAAACCCAATTGCCTCAGCTTGTGGAACAAAGCGGTGTAGGTTTCTCCCAGCTCCGTGAAAGTTCTCTGCTTCCGCAACCTGTCATTCCTAGCATCTGGATTTCCCCGGAAGCCTGCCCCTGAAGGGTTTCTATACGCCCTCGGTGGAGGATAGGTGTTTTGTGGTGGTGCATATATGTTCTGGGGAGCCGGCGCGCGCCATTGCGGGCGAACCGGAGGCTGGGTGTATGCTTGTGCCTGGTGTACGGAACAATGTGGTTCTCGAGGTGGATAGAAATTTTGTGGTGGGCTGTATGGGTAGTTTGACCTGTGAGGTCTGGGTTGGTTGTAGTGTGGCCTGCCATCCCTAGACCAACTGCCTGCCTCGATCGTGGCAACCTCTTCTTTTTTTCTTCTCAGCGCACCTCCCGTGCCGCTTTGAATAGCCTGGGTTGTGGCCTTGAGTGCCGAATAGTTCAAGATCTTGTCAGACCTCAGACCCTCTTCTATCATGACCCCTATCTTGACCACCTCGTTGAAAGATTTTCCAACCGTTGTCACCAAGTGACCAAAGTAGGTTGGATCCAATGTCTGCAAGAAATAGTCCACCATCTCTCCCTCTCTCATGGGAGGATCGACTCTAGCTGCTTGTTCTCTCCAACGGAATCCGAACTCGCGAAAGCTTTCCCCTGGTTTCTTCCCAGTTCTCAATAATGTGAGACGGTCAGGGACTATCTCGAGATTGTACTGGAAATGGCCTGCAAAAGCCTGCGCCAGATCATCCCATGTGTACCACCTGCTGGAATCCTGCCTGGTATACCATTCTAGTGCAGATCCGCTCAGACTTTGGCCGAAATAAGCTATCAGCAGCTCATCCTTGCCGCCTGCCCCTCTCATTTTGCTACAGAATCCCCGCAAATGTGCCATGGGATCACCGTGCCCTTCATATAAATCAAACTTAGGCATCTTGAACCCAGCCGGGAGTTGGACGTCTGGAAAAGGGCACAGATCTTTGTATGCTACGCTGACTTGATTGCCCAGCCCGTGCAAGTTCCTGAAGGATTGCTCCAGGATTTTGAACTTTCTCAATACTTCATCCTGTTCAGGGGCCTTAGCCGGCTTCTTAATCTCTGTCGGCACTTCCAAATGTGGATTGTAAGCCTGTGGTTTGGGGGCATGAAACGTAGGCTCGGGGGGATAGTATTGTGTATCGTGAGCCTGAAACAATGGCTCACTGGTCGTTCTTTGCAAAGGGGCTGATGTTGGTCCCACAAAAATGGGAATATTGGGTGTTGGGAGAGGTTGATGGGGTGGTGGAGCTTGGGAATCATGAGGGCTTCTTTCTTGATGATAAAGGGGATTTGGGCGGCTTGTGGAAGGGCCAGAGTGAGGGTACTCCGGCATGTGTCCTAGTGTTTCAGGGCTCTTTTGTGTTTTGGCTATGGCTAGCTGCATTGCATTCATCTCTAGTCCCATCCTTTCAATCTTTTCCATTGCTTCTTTTAGCAACTGGCTCATCGGCCTCTCTTCCTCATTACTATTCTCTGAAGTAGTCATGCTTGTTGCTACCGGTCCTTTGGATCTGGTTTGGTATGAGTGTGTTGCCAGAGTTCTTTAACAACTAACTTGTCTGGATCAGACAACAACAAACTTTGTTAGCGTTAGAGTTTAACAGATTTGATCATAACACATAGAGGATGCAATGCACCTAGGCAGTTAACTGTTTCTACATGCTTTGCTTCAAACAACATGCGTCATCCCGGTTTGCTCATTCGTCCCTTCTTAAATTATTTTGGGAAACCCTGTGTTTTATTTTATTTTATTTTCTTTCTTTATTAAAAACGGTCGAATCTTATGGGGATTGCCTACGTATCACGTCCCCGCGTGAATCAGACCAGGCGTAGTTCTGCCTCAAAGTAAAGAAATACAAAATTCTTGCAAAGTCATAAATTCATTCTTAAAATTTTGCTATTACTTCAAACAAGGAATAGCAACAATACAGACTCCACGGTTCTCTGACCCTATTTGATTGAAGGAAAAATAGAAAACAACATATGGGAAAACATCAAAGCCTAAATAAACAAGACTCGACCAAAGGTTAATTTTCCAACTTAGGGACCCGCGAGGCATCATTCGGCCTTTTCGCGGTTCATGTGCGAGATCCCTTTCGAGCTGCTCCAACTCGTGCATGGTCTGTTTGACATAACCCATCACTGCTGAGAGAACGGTAACGCAGGTCGTGTTCTCGCACCGCCGACACCGTCTGATGATGGCATGGGCAATGGCCCTGATCTTATCTCTGGTTTGTTTCTTCTCTATGAGTAGGTGTCTTATCTGATCACTGCACGTCTTGAATACCTGTGAGTCTTGTATATGCTGATTCTTCAGCTGCCGCACTTCTGTCTTCATTTGGGCCAACAAGTCGTAACAGTATCTACTCTCCAATTGGAAATCCCTGGCCCGCTTAACTGCTTTAAACTCAAGTGTAGCCATCTCTCTCTTTATTTTGGCAACAGCCTTCTTGTGGTCACGTTTCAATTGGTTCAAGCATCGGCGATGCTTATCTACTCTTGTATCCCACTGTGCCCTGAGCTCTGCTATGCCGTTTTCGGATTTCTCCAAACAATCTTGCCATTCCTTGATTTCATTTTTTAACCTTTTTATCAGCTGCTCGTCTGATCGACGCCTTGGCTGTTTATCCGCATCCGCCCTTATCTGTTTGATCTGGGCTCTGAGCATTTCGTTTTCCTGAATTAACTTGTTCCGCTCTCCCAGATTGGCGGCAACTTGCACATTGTGCTCATATTTCAAGTTTTCCACTTGTTGTTTCAACCTTCTGATTTCGGCGCAATACCCTCTTTCTTTTGCTAGCCAATCCCATTGTTTTTGCGATGTTTCAGCGAAATTCAGGATGTGGGGTCTCTTAGCCGGCCTTTCATGCTTAAGTTCCCTTCTATACCATACGAGGTAACCTGGTGCCGTCTCACCTTTGGCTCGATCCCGTACGCAAGTATCTGATTTCAAATATTGACACTCACTCCAGATTTGGCGAATTTTCGCTTCTGGAAACCGTCCGTCAGGACTTATCTCAACTGCTTGAGTGCTAAGATCTTCCTCATGAGGTACTGTCTGGCATCTTCCGAGCTGCCTCAAAACTCGGTAGGGCGTGTAAGGTTGAATGCTCTTAAGCCCCATCAGTAAGAAATGAGTTTTAGCTGCCGGCATATATATGACTTCATCAACAGGCAACCATCCCAGCGTCCACTGTATTTGGCTGGCAGTAAGAGCTTGAAAGAACGAGGTCCATGCCAGGACTCCTTTGGGCAAACTAATCTCTTTGGTTCTCGTGTAAAATTCTTCTATGCAAGTCTTTTCCAGGGAGCCATGGCTCAAAATCTCGGAACGATGGCAGAGGTGCTCGGTCATCCACATTTGTAGGAGCAAGTTACAACCTTCGAAAAATTTTCCCCCAGCTTTACAAGCTGTGAGGGCTCGGAAGATGTCTGATACCACCATAGGCACTAGAGTACTGTCACTTTGCGTGAGTAAAGTGCTGACGACCCCGGATATCTTCAAATCAATGTTTCCGTCTTTCCTTGGAAATACTAGAAGGCCCAGGAACATCATCATGAAGGCTACTCGTCTGTTTTTGTCCCACTTCTGACGAATATCTTTGCTGCACAGTTTTTTGATTGGATTATTGAATCCCTCTTCATGACCATACCTATCATATATGAAGCATGGAGTGCAAAAACCGGCAGCCAGATCCGGGTTGTGGACCGTTCTGGGTATCTTCAGTGAATCGAGGAACTGATGCACCGTGACAGCTCTTGGGGCGACCAGGTATTTTTGCTTTAACGGAAGTTCAGCAACTCCGATGTACCCAACCATTTCTTCCAAAGTCGGGGTGAGTTCAAAATCAGAGAAATGGAAAACATTGTGCGCCGGGTCCCAGTAGGTAACCAAAGCTCTTATGATATCTCCCCGAGGTTGGATTTCCAACAAACCCACGAGACCTTTCAAATATTTCTTGACCTCATTTTGTCCTTCAACACCTAGATCATTCCACCATAGCCGTAACTTGACAGGGATTTTGGTCATTATTGAAAAATGTTCATTTTGCATCGTGCTCATCCTGCACATTTATTAAGGTGGTTTTAACAAAATGACTTGACTCAATAATATTTTACAAATGGGATCAAGTTTTGAACACGGCCTTTAAGTACTTCGGGGACGAAGATTTAAGGCCGTGTGGGTCAACTGGAAACAATACTAAACAAGACCCAAAGGTGGCTGTTTTATGCAAAGTCAGCCTTCCGGCGTCCCTTTCAGGAACATTCGGCTTTTTATGACAAAACAGCATCACCTGACTTATTTATGACTTTTTAAAATTTGACACACATTTTTTTTTATTTATTTATTGATTTTGGCTATTTTAGCAAAAATGGGGTTGAACCCGACGAGGGTTGCCTACGTATCTCACATCCGGTGAGAATCAAACCGGCGTAGTTCGGTACATCATGAATAGAAAAATCAATTAGACCCAGAAAACAAGAATATATTTTCTTTTTGAAAAGAGATAAAGACTAAAGAAAATATTTTTTTTTTAAAATATAGAAAAGGTACATTAAAAGAAACAACATTTTTTGAATTACGAATTTTCCATTTTTGAAAGTAATTAAAAAGAATATATTTTTTCCATTTAGAAACCGGTCAGCATGCGGAACTGAAGCAAATAAATGCGCAAATAAGTAGGATGCTGCAGGATGGTCTTTTCATTTCAGGTTGCCTATCCTAGACGGACCCAACCCCTGTGTTGAGTCCCCTAAGTCAAATGCAACATGATGCAAATAAGCGTTCCTACTAGGGATCCGGTATGAAGTTTCATTATACTAGGTTTATAACCTGGATATTTGTTCTAGACTGTGTACCCGAGCGGACACTCGAGTCGAGGAGGGGGCTACGTACCGGGGACCCGCGAGATCGTCCGGCTTTGTAACTTGTCCGACCTCTTTCTTATTTCAGGGTATGACACTAACAGAATAGGGAGTCTCGACCAGCGAGCTTCTCCCCGGAGGTAAGAAGAGAAGGGTTTCGGCACAGTTTATATACAGTTCAGATAATATCAAAGCGGTAAAAGACAAAATTTAGCACGTTATGCAGAAACATGTAGTAAGGATCAGATAATAAAGCCAAATATAACAATTATTCTAAGCTCGAATTCTTGAACCCTGAACCAGTGGTTCTGGGTTAAATAGAAATCCCCAGCAGAGTCGCCAGAGCTGTCACACCTCCTTTTTACGCACCCGCTAGGGCGCAAGGGAGTTTTTTCCAATTAAAGGACAACCGAAACGGGATTTGTTTATTTATTTCAGAGTCTCCACTTGGGAGGTTTAGGGTGTCCCAAGTCACCAATTTTGATCCCGATTCGAGGAAAAGAATGACTCCATGTTACAGTCTGCGTACCAGAAATCCGGGTAAGGAATTCTGTTAACCCGGGAGAAGGTGTTAGGCATTCTCGAGTTCCGTGGTTCTAGCACGGTCGCTCAACTGTTATATTCGTCTTGATTATCTGATTTTATACAAATATGAACTTATGTGCAAATTTTAAATTTTTACTGCTTTCATTATTATATTTTACGAGAATTGCAACGTCGTGAAAACATATCTCGAACCACGTTACATCAATGCACACGTGATTGTTGACATATCTCGACTCGGTTGAGATTTGGATTTGGGTCACATAAATGTGCACCCGAGTTACGGAAAATAAATTATTAAAGGCGCGCTTAAAGCAACTAGCGTATTGTTATTTTGGGAAAAGCCATGAAATTCGCTAAACGGCATGTCCCGAATTCTAAGTATTTTTATACATATACATTTAGAGGGCCCCGCACTTTGTACATCTTTGTTTGTCGAGGCTCGTCTCATTCCTTATGAAAAGAATTTGCAACGTCATGGAAATGCATCTCAAATCACGCCATAATCAATGTGCCCGTGGTTAGAGACACATTTCGATTCCGTTGAGATTTGGATTTGGGTCACATAAATGTGCACCCGAGTTTAAGGAGATAACATTATTAAGTACGCGCTTAAAGAGACTATCGCGTTATTATTCTGGGAGGGCCGTGAGATTTGCTAAACGACCCATCCTGGAAACTGAATGCTTCGATAATATACATTTAACGAGGGCCCCGCAGCCTGCGCATTTTTGTTTATTTTTGTCGAGGCTCATCTCGTTCTTATTTTAAAGGGATATCCTATAGCAACTACGTTTCTTGTCACGTTTGTCTCTACTAATTGAAAACAGTAGATAGTCCTAATTAATTACATGTTTGCAAGTTATCTATAACAGAATTCCGAGTGCTTGCGCAAAATCAGAAGCACGGCCACGTACACAGTCAGCCGAGCAAAAATTAAAGGCCCAAATCCAGCCCGTGCGTGATGGGCCAGACCTGGGCCATTGTTTGTCCGGTGCAGGCCTGCTTGGTCTGTTTTGACCTGGGCTCAACCTTCGTGGGGTTGAGATTGCAAGCCCTGTGTTCTTTGTCTTAAAACATGGTTTAACAGTTATATATGGCAATTTATCGGAAAGGAAAGAACTTAACTGGTAGTGTACGATTTTCATGCTTGGCATACATTACAGACTTATACTACACCATTGAACTAAATCTGAGATACAACCTACTGCCTTGGGCATACTCTTATCACCAACCTATATACACAGTCTAACATTCAACTACCATACATTGACATTTATTAGGCATGAAGACTATCTCCAGCATCCAAAACAAGAATGTAAACCATTATACATTACATGAATATTTAATGTAACAATCTATGTATAAAAGACATTCTTCAGGTCTTTTCATTTGTATTCATGCTCAATTTTTCAATTACATTTGACAGTGCATTGGTTGTGTACCTGGTATAGAGGACAAAGAAGAAAGGAATGATCAGCTAGGCAGTATGCAATAAACACAGCAACAGCAGATACACAGCAACCACACAGCAACAAACCAACAACCACAAGTGTTTTCCACAGTCCACAGACAACCATCAACAATTTCCAGAACAAAGAAAAACCAACAGATGGTCAAGCACCAAACAAGTGATCCCAGAAAAGAGTAATGAGATGCAGCCAAGAAAACCCAGAATGTTCAATGCAGTAACAGCAGAAAATCAATAACCACAAAAGCTGAGCCAACAGCCAACAACAATCAGCAAAGACAGCTTGAACAACTTGAACTCTTACACAGTTTTCAAATGATACTCATTCACAGTATTCTGAAATCTCTTTCTATTTTTTTTTCTGAAGACTAAAAGTCCAGCCTTTTTAAGTTATGAAATGGCCTATTTATAAGCCAAACGACCAGTGCAGTCAAGCTGCCTGGATCCCCCCCACTTGCAGACTGCCCATACCCTCTAAACCCATGCCTAAGCATCTTTTGATGCCAGCCATTTGTTCCCCACGCCTGGTTTATTCTTTAATCAAGGATTATGGGCTTATTTTAGTATTCATTTTAAACCCATACTCTTGTGCCTTGTTCCCCATTGGTATTAGTTTAATCTTAATTAGTACCCTACTTGTCAGCTTATTTAAACTAAGCCTTTTCTGTTCTTTTCAAACCCCAGACTACCCCTGTTAAACCCTGCTTATTACTGCCCTGCCCCTTGCAGCATCAGGGCATTCTGAACTCATGAAAGTTCAAATTCAAGACTGCCCTGGACTGAACCTTTTCAGTCATTTTTGCAATGCAAACAAACTCGTTTCAGACAATGCTGGGCATTCAGTCAGTGACAAGGTTCAATTAGTCGTGTGAAATTATTAGCTCATTCGATCCATTAGTTATAGAAACTAATCGACGACATTTATCGAGTCGACTATACTAATTATAACAGGTAATAATCAGTCCTTCAAATAAACAAACACATACAGGGACCTAAAGGCATCAAACAACTTTTGTTCAATTATTGGGAACCTATATGAATTATTTATGCGACGACTAATCTAATCGAACATGTATATCTCAGAATACGTTCAAAACATACACAGAAGACAATCGACCAAATAAAAGGTCTTTACAAGGACGGAAGAAATTAAGAAAAGTATCAGAAAATACCAAACAAACACAACAGAACATGCTAACAGACTCATCCACACAAAAACAGAAAAGGAAAACTTACTAGAAAATGTTCAAAGCAGGCCGACCCCAGTCCGAATTAGATTTGACCATTTGAGGCCAAACAAACTCTAACCAGGGTGTTCTCAGCCTAGAACACCTTGGTTAAGGTCTATTAGACCTCAAACCCTCTATGAAGCAGGTCGGATTCCTCAGGCTCTTGTGTTCTAAGGTTCAGATTCTCAGATTTGAGTTTTTGGGAGTTGTGGGTAGATTCGGACCAAACCAAACTCGGTTTGGTCACGAGGAGGGTCAGGGGAGTGTCTGGTATGAAGATGGGGTGGTTTGGTATAGATCGAGTTTCGTCTCGAATCTTCAAATCCAGATTCGAGACGATAGGAGGTGATTCGAGGTACATGGTTAGTGGATTCGTGTTCAGGGTGGTTGGATGCTTCAGGGGTGTGAAGGGGGTGGTCATCGGCGTTCATGCCGCCGGGTTCTGGTGAAAGGGATATCAGGGCGGCTTGCTAGGGTTTGGGGGTTCAAGCTAGGGGAAGGAGACGAGTGAAGGGGGGTTCGGATAGGGGGCGTGGGGTGTGAGGGAAGGCTTATATATGGTCTAGGGGTTTAGATCTGAGCCGTTGGATCAGATGATCTCAACGGCTTGGATCTGATGGTGAGGGGTGAGACGGAGCCGTTTGGTATTAAAACGGTGTCGTTTGGGTTTAAGTGATGGATTGGGTTGAACCGGCTAAATAGGTCGGGTCATGAGGGAAGCCAGGGACCGTTGGATCAATGGGGTTGGACGGCTCAGATCAACTTGCCTGAAACGGCGTCGTTGAGGTGAGTTGAACAGCCTGATCTGGACCGTTCGTTTGAATCAGATCAACGGCTTCAATAGGGACGCCGATATGGCGTCATTTGAGTCCGTGCTTGGGCAGGCTCGTCTTGGACTGGATCAGTGTTTTGGTTTTGGGCCTCGTTTTGGGGCCCAATCAGATTTTCCTTTCCTTTTTTAATTCAACAAATTAAACAAAAATTCCTAAAAAATGTAAAAATTAAAATAAACTTACACACATATTGGGTGACACCTACAACAATTAACATGCACATATTAGAATTTAAAAATGGTTAAATCACAGCCTAGAGTAAAAGCTGCATATTTTGTGAATTTCCTTTTAAAAACCGAATTACGGCCCTATTACACACGGCATACTTATTGTATTTTTGTTTGATAATATTCAATGAAAAATGGATATAAACACTAAGGACTACCAGCACATGTCACATAAAAATTGAAAATTTGTACGGCGAGGCCATTTGCAATTATTTTGATTCCTTTTGGAGTGATTGTTCGTGAAGCAAAAATCACGTGCTTACAACGTTGACGGTCATTTTGGGAGAAGGTGGTTTAGGGGGTTCCTGCCTATTCTTCATATAAGCTTGATTACCTTTCTCACTGAATAACTCGGTGAGATCCCTTATTTTAATAAATGATCAACTTCACTTTGTAAAAATCTACAGTCTACTGTTTTATGCCCATGATCATTATGAAACTCACACTAATGATCAGGGTTGCGCCTATTTGGATTCGATCTCATCTCTTTTGGCCACCGTACCTTGTCACTCATGCTTCTCAAAACAGCTACTAGCTCGAAAGTGCTTACATTGAAATTGTAACCGCCAAATCTCGCCTTCAAATTTCTATCATCATCTCGTGACTCATGGGTGTTTCGATCATTCCTAAATCTTGATGAAGAGCCTGACTCTCTATTCATTGATATGTGATCATACCTTTGATTGTCCTGTTTTGACCGTGAATCTTTTCCCGCAGGTCCCATGTATGGCTCGTACCTATTTTTACCAGACCTTTTTTGGTTTCCACCCGTCTCGAACTTACTTTTTCTTCTTTTTGGAATCGTGGAACAGCATCTTCTTCTAACCTTAGCTTCATGATATACCTGTTGTAAACGTCACTCCATGTTATAGCTGGGAATTCACGAAGACTTCCCTTGAGTCGCCTCGTAGCTTATGAGATCTTTTTATTCAAAGCTGCCCAATTATCAGGTACACGTGGTAATGTCATTCTTTCATGTTGGAATCTGTCAACGAACTCCCTAAGCAATTTTGAGTCCCCTTGCTTGATCTTGAAAATATCTTCCATTCTTTTTTCGACTTTTTGAGCTCCCGAGTGTGCTTTGATGAAAGAATCTGCAAGCTCAGCAAAAGAATTTATAGAATTTTTGGGTAAAAGAGAATACCATGTTAATGCACCCTTGGTGAGTGTTTCACCGAATTTTTTGACTAATACTGATTCAATCTCCTGCTTGGTCAAGTCGTTGCCTTTTACGCCTGTTGTGAATGCAGTCACGTGGTCTCGTGGGTCTGTTGTTCCATCGTATTTTGAAATATCAGGCATTTTAAATTTCTTTGGGATTGGGAGGGGAGCAGCACTTGGCTTCCAGAGTTGTTGCGAATATTTATCCGTATCTATCCCTTTGATTACGGGCGGCACCCCGGGTATTTGCTCTATGCGGCGGTCACTTTGCTCCTTGAGCTATTTCTGCAATGTTAGTACTAAACTTTGTAAATCAGAATTGACTAAGTTACCTGGTTCTCCCTTCTGTGATTCGTTGGGGGTTCCACCACTAACTGAATTAACAAGCCCAGAACGAGGGTTCTCCAAAGTGTTGTTATTTGGAGTTGGTGTGGGTGGTGCAGCAGGTAACTGGCTAGCAAAAGCTTCAAGAGTTTTATTGACCTGTACAACAATTAGTATCTGCAAAGCTTCATCGATAGCTTCAACATTTTCAAATTAAGCGTTTCCATTTGTGTGAGATCCATCAGGAGAGCCTTCACGAGACCGCCGAGGAGAGCCTCGTGGAGAAGGGAGCGGGGTTTGATTACCCTGTGGATTTCCCTGAAGTTGTTGGTTTCCTTGGTTTCCTTGAATGTTGTCATTGTTGTTCGACATGGTTGATGCAACAAGGAAAGTTAAGCTAAAAGATGATAGATTATCAGATTTCCGGTAACGAAACCAATTTGTTTAACCAACAAATGAGATTTCGGTCAAAGCTTTAATTTAGAAGAACTCGGGTTACTGATAATCAAAAGTATATATGAAAGAAAGTAATTTGGCTAGCAATAAGATAATCAGAAGAAAAGCAAGTAAATCGGTATATTCAGATAATATTTCGTGTCCTTACAATTGATCCATTCTCTCCCTTTTATAGTTATTTTGGAGATACGCGTTTTGCCTTTGTCATAATAAGGCCATTATAGACAATTAAAGACATTAAATGTTACGTTACATAATCATTATATTTAATACAGATTCTCTAACGTTTTTAGTATTTAAGGCTCATTAAATACTGTATCTGTACTCCCGTGAACTGTCAGACTCATTCCCTTTGATTCTTGGACTTAAATAAGTACGGGCGTTAAATCTTTTGAGTATCTGCTCGTCCTTCCTCTTATGTCTCTGCTCGTATCTGTTGCAACTCGTGCCTCTTTGCCAATCATAACTCTTTGACCAGTTTACATGTCATAACACGTCATCTTCCAATCACTTAAATATGTAAACTCAATTTTTTCCAAATACAGTCTCCATTAATCCAAACCTCTTAAACACCTTAGTATGATATGATATTATAAGTTGAGGTAATTTCTAGATCGTTCCAATTTCTAAAACTTAAATACAAAGCATTGGGAACATATAACTCACAATAAGAAACAGAAAAACTATAGCTGTGATTATGAATAATTCAAACTCCTTGTTGTTGTGAGAATAAGACCTTTTAATTTGAATAATTTATTTAATTTAATAAGAATCAAACTCCTCACTAAATCCTACGTGTAACCCATGTCACGCGTGAGATTCAAACGCTCCTCGTGTGTTTATTGCTGACTCTCATACTCTCAAAAGTCCAATACCCACTACGCGCCTAACTTTTCTCTCTATATATATCCCATCAACCTCCATGAAAATCCATATCAAAGCTTCAATCATATAACTGTACTCTTCTTTCTTCATCCAAAAAACATTTCTAAACACTGAAAATCCTGAATAATTTCTGTAAACTGAAAACGATGCCGAGAAAAGGAATGAGAACTCTCAATTGGTTTTCTCCAAAACATTCAACAACAGATAGTACTTCTCAATTCTCTTCCCCTTCGCGTTTCGGATTTTCGCCTTCTCGGCCGAGTTTTTCAGAGGCAGTGATTGATCGAACACTGGAGATGGCGGAGCCGATGATCATGAAGTGGAACCCAGACACCACCACCTTCGCCAAAGTGACTTCTCTTTTCTATGAAAATAGAGGAGAAGCCAACGATTTTATCAAGTGTGTGCATAATCTACAGAAGGCTATGCACTTTCATTCAACTGAGAATTCCAGATCCGATAATCTTGTTCGTGCTCAATCTCTAATGCAAATTGCAATGAAAAGACTCCAAAAGGAATTTTACCAGATTCTCTCAATAAACAGAGCTCATTTGGATCCTGAATCTATTTCCACTGTCTCTTCCCGTACTTCGACTGTTTCGATTATTTCTGATTTCGACGTTGAGGATGACGACGATCGTGTAATTGGCGGTGAGTCTGTTTCTGTAGTTGAGGATTTCTCTAATATTGTAATGGCGGATTTGCGATTGATAGCGGAATGCATGATCTCTTCTGGATATGCAAAAGAGTGCTTGACGATTTACAAAGTTATACGTAAATCGATCATTGACGAAGGCATTTATAGACTCGGAGTTGAGAAATTGAGTTCTTCACAAGTTCATAAAATGGATTGGGAAGTTGTGGATATGAGGATCAAGGATTGGCTTAACGCTGTTGATGTAGCTATGAAAACGTTATTCAACGGAGAGAGAATTCTCTGTGATCATGTCTTTGCATCCGACGATGCAATAAGAGAGTCGTGTTTTACTGAAATTTCAAAAGATGGTGCCATGATTCTGTTTAGTTTCCCGGAAAATGTAGCAAAATATAGCAAGAAGTTGCCGGAAAAAGTGTTCCGTTTGCTCGATATGTACACCGCCATCGCCGAACACTTGCCGGAGATTGAAGCTATATTCTCTTTCGATTCAGAATCTGCTATTCGATCTCAGGCGGTGACATCACTCGTCAAGCTTGGCGAGTGTATAAGGACGGCGTTGGTTGAGTTTGAAACTGCTCTACAAAAGGAATCCTCAAAGACGACGGTTGCCGGAGGTGGAATCCATCCTCTCACCATTGACGCAATGAATTACATAATTCTACTCGCTGATTACAGCAACGTACTCTCCGACATCCTCGCCGAAGCTCCTCCTCCGGCAAAAGCTTCGTTGCCTGAATCATTTTTCGGCATTGTGGATTCTGATGCGTCTCCGGCACCGGCGATCTCACGCCGATTCGCTTGGTTGATTCTCCTTCTTCTCTGCAAACTCGACGGCAAAGCAAAACAGTACAAAGATGTATCTCTCGCGTATCTCTTCTTAGCCAACAATCTTCAATACGTCGTCGTAAAAGTCCGTTCATCAAATCTCAAGTACTTGCTTGGTGAAAATTGGATATCAAAACAGGAGGGAAAAATCAAACAGTTTGTATCAAACAAAGACCGGCTAGGATGGGGCCACGTCATAGAATCTCTACCGCAAGAGCCAAATGCTACAATGACTCCCCAACAAGTGAAGGAGATTTTCAAGAAATTTAATTCATCATTCGAGCAAGCTCACCGGAAGCAATCTGTGTGCGTCGTACCTAATAGTAAACTTCGTGACTCTCTGAAAGTGTCAATCGCGAGGAAAATACTTCCAGTATATCGGAAATTTTACAATACACATAAACATATGATGCACGTAATCAAATTTTCCCCTGAGGATATAGGGCATTACTTGTCCGATAGACCAATTGAGTCGGGAAGTTCCTCAACGGTTGAGTCTTCCCCATCACGTACAATACCATCACGATTGCGGTGAAGAAAATTGTTATTTTTCCTTCTTGTTATATCGGGTAATTATGTATAAACATGAAGATCATATAAAATGTGCATAAATTGCACAATCTTTTTTGTTGTGTTTACGGAAGGCGCGCAATTAATATACTATCTTTTGGGTCTTTCGGAAACAACCTCTTTATTCCTCCGAGGTAGGGGTAAGGTCTTGAGCATTCTATATGTATTGGGAAAAAACTGAGTTTATATTAAAAATGACGTGGCATGACACGTGGTTTGGTTAAATGGTCAAAGCGCAACAATTGACTAAGAGGCACGGATGGAGACAGCCACGGGAAGAGGAATTTAAATAGGCACGAGACGAAGTGCAGATACGAGTCTCGTACCAATTCAAGTCATTTACAGCTAACGGATTGGGAGGCATTAAAGACAAAGATCTGATGACAGAAAGGAGTCCAAATTCATTATTAAATACCTGATACGTTAGAAAGTTGGTATTTAATAGGAATGATTGTATAACGGCTTATTTAATATCATTTATTACTCATAATTATATCATTAAAGTTGAGGCTTCATTCCTTTACCTAGAATTACCTATAAAAGGAAGAAGTATCATCATTTGTAATGACACGCAATACTATTGGGAACTCATTGAAATACAAAACTATTTGCTATTTTACCATCATTCTCAAAAGTATTTTATTTTCGTCTCCTGATTATCAGTAACCCGAATTTCTTTTTAGCTTTGACCAAAGACTCAGATTTTTGGTTAAACAAATTGGTTCCATTACCGGGAATCTGATAATCTTTTCTTTTAAGCTATATCTTGTCCATTGTCGTCACCATGTCAAACAACAACACCGACAATAACAGTAATAACACATTGGGAAACCATGAAAATTAATTTCATCAAAATCAAGATGACGTGGTTCCCTCCCCTCCAGATTCACCACGTCAATCTCGTGAAGGCACTCCTGTTACTGAATCCTGTGCTGATCAACAAGAACAATCTGAACACTTTGAAGGAGTTACAGCTGAAGCTTTACAAAAGCTAATTGATGCACAAGTCGACAAAGCTCTTCAGGCACTTGTTAGTCGATTGCCTGTTGCACCACCCACACCAACTCCTAATAATAATACATTGGAGAATCCCCGTTCTGGTCTTGATAATTCTGGAAACGGAGCAACCCCCAGTGAACCACAGGAAGGGGGACCAGGTAATTCAAATAATTCATATTTGCAAAATTTAGTACTAACCTTGCAGAAACAGATTAAGGAACAAAATGAGCGTATTGAACAAATCCCTGGAGTTCCGCCTGTAATAAAAGGAGTAGACATGGACAAATACTCACAACAACCATGGAAGCCTAGTGCTGCTCCCCTTCCCATTCCGAAAAAGTTCAAAATGCCTGACATCCCGAAATATGATGGTACTACAGACCCACGTGACCACGTGACTGCATTTACAACAGGCGTGAAAGGCAACGACTTGACCAAACAAGAAATTGAATCAGTATTGGTCAAGAAATTTGGAGAAACACTCACCAAGGGTGCATTAACCTGGTATTCTCTTTTATCTGAAAATTCTATTAATTCTTTTGCTGAGCTTGCAGATTCTTCTATTAAAGCACATTCGGGAGCACAAAAGGTTGAGAAAAGAATGGAAGATATTTTCAAAATCAAACAAGGGGATTCGGAGTTGCTTAGAAATTTTGTTGATAGATTCCAGCGTGAAAGAATGACTCTACCTCGTGTGTCTGACAATTGGGCTGCAATAATCTTTGCAAGTAATTTAAATGACAAAAGTTCTGAAGCCACGAGACGACTCAAAGAAAGCCTTCGAGAATTTTCTGCAACCACGTGGAATGATGTTTACAACAGGTATAGTACGAAGCTGCGAATTGAAGAAGATACCGTACCTAAGTTTCATCATGAAGAAAGGGGTGGTCCCCGAAGATCAGAAATCGAAAAAAGATCAGGTAAAAACAGGTACGATCCATATATGGGACCTGCAGGAAAAGACCCACGGTTGAAACAAGATAGCCAGCAATATGATCAAAAATCGAGGAATAGGGACTCTGGCTCTTCTTCAAAGTTCAGGAATGATCGGAACAGACAAGAATCACGAGATGATGATAGAAGTTTAAAGGCACAATTCGGCGGATATAATTTTAATGTCTCCACCTCCGAGCTCGTAGCTGTTTTAAGAAGCATAGGAGATAAGGTACGGTGGCCAAAAGAGATGCGGTCAAATCCAAGTAGACGCAATCCAGATCATTGGTGCGAATTCCACAATGATCACGGGCACAAAACTTCCGAATGTAGATTCTTGCAGAGTGAAGTGGATCATCTATTGAAGCAAGGATACCTCACTGAGTTATTTAGCGAGAAAGGAAAACAAGCTTATATGAAAAACAGGCAAGAGCCACCGCAACCTCCTTCACCCAAGAGGATAGTGAATGTCATAAGCGGGGGAGAGGATATTCACGGCATAACCTACACAGCCTCCAACAAGGTTTCTAAGGTAACAATTACACACGGGAAACGGGTGCGGCAGGTCCTAGAAAATGAAAGTATCTCGTTCGATGACGCGGATACTGAAGGAGTGACAACTTCACATAATGACGCACTGGTAATATCTTTACTTGTACATGATACTAATGTAAAACGAGTTTTGATTGATCCAAGGAGTTCTGTAAATATTATATTACTAAGGATACTACGGGAAATGCAAGCTGAAGACAAAATGATACCCAAGGCGCACACCTTGTTAGGCTTCGACAATTCAAGTGTAGTAACAAAAGGAGAGGTAATTCTAACAACTTTTGCTACGGGTGTTGCTAAAGAAACTAAATTTCAGGTAGTTGATATGGAAATGGCCTACAATATGATCATGGGGAGACCATGGATACACGATATAGATGTTGTCCCATCAACTCTGCATCAGGTTATTAAATTCCCATCACCATGGGGAATTTGCCAAATTCGTGGGGATCAGCAGATGGCTAGAAGTGTCAACGCTGTAACGAGTACGAGCACCGTAAATAAAGAAAAATAGCAATTACAGGAAACAGTTGAAGGTAAAAAAGATCAAACTTCAGCTGAACAAGAAAAGACAGATTTGGACTCAAGGCCTGACACAATTCAGGAACCTGAAGAAAATGAAAGCATCAAAACGACAATTGAAGAGCTTGAGACAATAATGTTATTTGAGCAATGGCCTGAACGGAAGGTCTATGTCGGGGCCAATTTAAGCTTAAACATGCGAGGTATGATAATAGAATTTTTAAAAGCTAACTTAGACTGTTTTGCTTGGTCCCACGCTGATATGACAGGGATACCACCGGATGTGATGACTCACAAACTCAATGAGGACCCTTCTTTCACACCAATAAAGCAAAAGAAAAGAAAGCAAGGTGCTTTCAAGAACCAGATGATTCAGGATGAGGTCCAAAAATTATTAAAAATCGGATCGATCCGTGAGGTAAAGTATCCTAATTGGTTAGCTAACACGGTGGTCGTACCTAAGAAAAATGGTAAGTGGCGTGTTTGTGTGGATTATACCGATTTAAATAAAGCCTGTCCAAAAGATTCTTTTCCCTTACCGCATATAGACCAACTAATTGATGCAACCGCAGGTCGTGAACTTTTAAGTTTTTTAGATGCATACTCGGGATATAACCAAATTAAAATGGATCCTGGTGATGAAGAAAAAACTTCTTTTATCACAGACAGGGGGACTTACTGTTATAAAGTAATGCCCTTTGGTCTCAAAAATGCTGGGGCAACCTATCAAAGGTTGGTCACCAAAATGTTCCAAGAACATTTGGGAAAAACAATGGAGGCATATATAGACGATATGCTCATCAAAACCCAGCGATCTCATGATCATATTTCACATCTGTCTGTTACATTTGAAATTTTGCGAAAATTTAATCTGAAACTCAACCCAGAAAAATGTGCATTTGGAGTTGCATCAGGTAAGTTTTTGGGTTTTCTTGTTTCTAACCGTGGTATTGAAGTGAATCCTTCTCAGATCAAAGCAATAGAAGAAATCCCTGATATCCTTACTAATAAAAAGGAAGTACAAAGATTAACGAGAAGAATTGCAGCTTTGGGGAGATTTATTTCCAAATCCTCAGAAAGGTGTTTTAAGTTTTTCTCTGCACTCAAAAAGCAAGATCATTTTGAATGGAATGAAGATTGTCAACAAGCCCTTAGAAATTTGAAAGCTTATTTGTCAAAACCACCGTTGTTGGCAAAACCAAAGGTGGGGGAAAAACTTCTCATCTATCTGGCCGTATCTGAAGTCGCGGTGAGTGTTGTTTTAGTCCGCGAGGACCAAGGTAAAAAATCTCCTATTTATTATGTAAGTAAGTCCTTATTGGAAGCTGAGACACGATACCCACAGCTAGAAAAATTAGCATTAGCTTTGATCATGGCATCTAGAAAATTAAGACCTTATTTTCAATGTCATCCCATTAATGTAGTTACTGCTTTTCCGCTTCGAAATATTTTGCATAAACACGAACTTTCAGGAAGATTAGCAAAATGGGCTATAGAACTAAGTGAATATGAAGTTGTTTATCAACCCAGGACCGCTATAAAATCTCAAGTACTAGCTGATTTCGTGGCTGATTTTAGCCAGGGGATGCATTTAGAATCAGAAAAAGAATTACTAGTTTTTAATGGTGCAAACCCGGGGACTTGGGTTTTATTCACTGACGGTTCATCTAATGTAAAAGGGGCAGGCTTAGGAATAGTCCTTGTACCACCTGCGGGTGAGACTATAAGACAGGCTATAAAATGTCATTCTATAACTAACAACGAAGCAGAGTATGGGGCTGTAATTGCAGGTTTAGAATTGGCGCGAGAACTCGGCATAACACAGATTATAATCAAGAGTGATTCTCAACTCGTGGTCAATCAAATGCTGGGGACTTATACAACCAGAGAGACGCAAATGCAAGAGTACCTCGCAAAGGTACGGGAGTTAATAAAACAATTCCAGACTTGAAAAGTAGTGCAGATCCCAAGAGATGAGAATGTAGAGGCAGATGCTTTAGCAAATCTCGCATCTGCAGCAGACGTAGCAAATGATACAAATGCTTCAGTCATACATTTATTTCATTCCGTTCTCGAATATGATTAAAACGAGGTAAATTTTAATCATTTAACATGGGATTGGAGAAACAAAATTGTTGCCTTTTTACAGCACGGTATCGTGCCTAATGACAAAGGAAAGGCTCACGCGCTTTGCAAAAAAGCTGCTCGATATTGTTTATATCAAGGAAATCTTTATCAAAAGATGTTCGGTGGACCACTAGCAAGGTGTCTTGGACCCTCTCAAACAGAATATGTGATGAGAGAAGTGCACGAAGGACATTGTGGGAATCACGCAGGGGGACGGTCACTGGTAAGAACGTTAATTCGCACAGGATATTATTGGCCTAAGATGGAAGAAGAAGCAACCAGTTTCGTGTCCAAATGTGATAAATGTCAAAGGTACGGCAACAATATGCACAGACCAGCTAAGTTATTACATCCTGTTATAGCCCCGTGGCCCTTTATGAAATAGGGAATGGATATCGTAGGTCCACTTCCACAAGCAAAAGGTCAGGTAAAGTTTCTACTTGTACTTACAGATTATTTCACTAAATGGGTAGAAGCAGGGGCATTTAAACAGGTATGATAGAAAGAAGTTAAAGACTTCATATGGCGAAATATAATATGCCGCTTTGGAGCACCAAAGGAGATCGTGTGTGACAATGGACCACAATTCATTGGAGCTCAAATCACAGAATTTCTTCGAAGTTAGTAGATCAAAAGGATAACGTCTACGCCATACCATCCAGTAGGTAATGGACAAACAGAATCTACTAACAAAGTCATTATCAACAACTTGAATAAGAGGTTACAGGATTCAAAAGGTAATTGGCCTGAGGTGTTACCTGGAGTATTATGGGCTTATCGTACAACGACCAAAACAGGCACTGGAGAAACACCATTTTCAATGGTTTATGGTGCGGAAGCCTTAATTCCAGTTGAAATAGGTGAGCCAAGCACACGGTACGATCACGCAACAGAGGAATCTAATGATGAAGAGATGCGGGTCAACCTTGATTTACTTGAAGGAAGAAGAGAAGCTGCATTGATAAGGATGGCAGCACAAAAGCAAGTAATTGAACGATATTACAATAGGAAAGCACGCCTAAGATTTTTCAAAATTGAGGACTTCGTGCTTAAAAAGGTGTTCCAATCTGCAAAGGCTGCCAACTCAGGAAAGTTAAGTCCAACATGGGAAGGACCGTACAAAGTTCGTGACATTGCGGGAAAAGGAGCATACCAGTTGGAGAAAATGGACGGTAAAATTTTACCCTCACATTGGAATGCCGTCCACTTAAAAAGATATTACTTTTGAGAAAGTACTTACGGTCAGGTATCACCATGTTAAAATTTCTCTCTTGGATTATTAATATTTTACTAATGATTTTAGATGCTAGGCAAAATACCCTAACTCGTGTCAAATGATGAGTCACAACCTGCAAGGCAAAATGGAGTATTCTTAAATTCCTAGCCCAGGGTTACAATTAATCTGATGGAAATACACACGAGTTAGGCAGTCTTCATCTATAATCGTACCTTCGAGTCCCGTATATCTTTCTGTTTCAGGAAAAGGGCCAAAGTAAAAGAAATAAACAAGTGCTCGAGGCTTCATACTTCACCGCTCAAACACTTGGGGGACTACAATATTGTACACAGATACGTGTAGAAATGTAGATACGAATATCGAACAAAAGTCGTCCACAAAGAGACAAGTGTTGAGTAAAAGTTACGAAGTCTTCAGCATTCATGAGAATAACAGAGTCATCTCTCAAAACTCATAAACAAAGTCACCTCCCAAACCCTTCTTAATATATAAAGATAGGGTCATGACTATGTATTGAAACAGGTTATGAAAAAAACCTTGTTTATTCTATGTTATGTACAAATCTGTTACAAGAAAACAGTTACGAGAAAGTTGTATGTGTATTGTAATACATGTAATAGTCAAACACTTGTTAAAGTTTATGAATAAAAACTTGCCAAAGTTGTTTCATTTGAAACATGTGTATTCCTATTTCTTTCATCGTATTATAACACCATTATGAAGTTGAGACGTCTTTTTCATTAAGTGTCGATAAAATAAAAGGTCCCTCTTTTATAAGTCTCATGTTGATAATCCATGAGAAGAATCATAAAGCATTTTAAAAGGATAAAAATGCTAAGCTATTCCATAAGTCCTAGATAAATAGGCAAGAATAGAATATACAGAAGTACCGATAAAACTTCTTAATATAAAAAAAAACTAAGTACAAACCTAGTCAACAAAATATTTGTTTTTTTTCAAATGCCCCATTATGATAACTGGGGACTTCATCAAAAGATCCCTTACAACAATTTCATTTTCAGCTAGTCACTGAAGGGTTTGGAACATCAGAAGTTTCACCCTCGGGAGCAGGAATTGCAACCCCAATTGCTGCAGTAGCCACTTCTTCATTTAAAAGTTCTTCCGCTCCAGGAGCTTCAAGTACAGGAGAAGGAGTATCAGTAGATTGTTGACTTTTCTCGATGGTATCTACGACTTTGGCCAGTTCAGACTGCAAGTCAAAACCTTCCTAAGCAGCTTCCATTAAAGCATCACGGCGAGATTTTAGGAAAGCCCAACTCACCTCTATGTTGAAGTTCTCCTCCAGAAGTCCATATTCCTTTTACTACATAGCAAGATCGTTTTTCAAGATTTGGTGCTCAGCTAAATGGGAATCAAGGGAAGCTTCAAGAGAGGCATGAGAACTCTTCAAGGCATGAATCTCGTCAGAGGAGGTCTGTAAGTCAGCTTGAGCTTGAGTCAAGCTTTGCACTAACTCTCCTGCATACTCTTCTTTCTTAGCCAAAAGTGTCTTAAGCTCCCTAACTTCTTCACTAGCCTTTGATAATTGTTCTGACAAAGAGCATTCCAAAAGCTCTTTGTCTCTTTTAAATTGGCTTGAAGAAGCTTTGGCAGTTGCCAGTTCAGAAGTCAAACCACGGTTTTGCTGCTCCAGGAGGTTTTTATTTTCTTGCAACTCCTCTATGGTCCCTTGAGCATTCTCAAACTGTTCTTTCCAATTGGCTGCTTCAAGCTGGGCTCCCCTGGCTATTTTTTCGGCCTCGTGGACAGTTTTTTCAGACTCACAGGCTTTTCTTTCCAGAAGGGAAATTCTTCCCATTAATTCCGTACCAATGAGGTTAGCCTACAGAGACAACTCATAGAAATGAGGGATTGAAGATAAAAAAAAACTTGTTGGTAAGAAGAGGAAAAATACCTTCAAAGTAGAATGAACTATGTCATTCATCAGAGTCAAGCAGCTATGGCTCTCCATCTTCTTCTTCTCAATATCTCCAATTAGGGGCTCGAGCCAAACATCGGCTCTACCAGTCTTTCTCAAGAGGCTATGGTTGGCAGGAACTTCAAGAGTAACACTTCTCATAGTCATACTTCCACTGCTAGAACCTGTCTCTATATGATGAACAGAGGGAAGAGAAGCAATGGAAGGAATGGAAGGAGAAGATGTAGAAACAGGAATGGAAGGAGAAGATGTAGAAACCAATGCAGGAACGGACATAGGAGCAGTAGAAACTGGCAAAAGAACGGAAGTCGTCAAAACTGGTAATGAAATACTTACGGTTGGCAGTGGAATGGAGGAAATAGGAACGAATGAGGTAAGAGGAGCTTCATTAAAAATAGTGCCGAGCTCGCCACTCTCGAAACCACTATCAAAAAGATGCTGAATTGACTCATTATTATCTCTTGGTTCGGTGTCCTCGTCAGAATGAATCAAAACAGGCTCGGTGGTGGAGGTTCGAGCAGGAGTGTCTTCAATTTCATCATCAATGATTATTCGCCTCCTGACCCTTGGCCTGGTAATTAGGGAGGTACCCTCCTCTTCTTCAGAACTTTCCTTTATAGCTTTCCTTTTTGACAGCAAGTCTCGAGCCTTATCCAAATCAAGAGCAACATTAGCAGACATGCGAATGGCCATAGCTACTTCAGCCGTCATTCCTCTAACGCCAAATCCTGATTAAAGGAAGGATATACATGATCAAAATTGAGGAAAAAATGCTTAACATGTAAAAAAAACATATAAAAGGGGCATACCATGTGTTTTCACCTTCCAGCCATGTAAGGAAGAAATCGATTTCCAAGTTCTTTGCTCCCTAGAAGCAGTCCTCAAAAGCGAGTCTACCCAACCACGGAAGTTGGGAATAGGTTCCACATCTCCCATGGTTGCTACAAAAAAACAAGAAGAGATGAGGTTAAAAACAAATTTCTTTTGAAATTCTCAAAAGTAGGTACGGTAAGTAAAAGGAAACCTACGTTCAAAATTCCACTTCTCAGGGAAGGGAGTATTTGTTTCGCCGATCAAATCCACCGTACGAATAGCAACGTAACAGATATACCATCCACGATCTTTGTCATCTTCAGGATTTACCAGAACTTTTTTGCTCCTTGCAGTTAAGGTAAAAACCCCATGGCGTATTAAGTTAGGGTGGTATAAATGAATGAGGTGAGAGAAGGTGAAATTGACATTGGCTTTGGAGGATAAGTATCTCAAACAAGCCACTGTTCTCCACACTAGTGGACCGATTTGGGCCAGGCAAATTGTAAAAAAGGGCAAAATCAAGAATAACTGGGTCAATCGGAGGATTAAAACCTAAAGTGAAGGGGTAAGTATAAACAAAAGAATACCCACTTCTAAAGGAGGAAATTCTCTGATTGGGGAAGGAATTGACATTCGAAGACTATCCTTCCAGTTACAATCTTTTCTTATGGTGGGGATTGTAAGCTCGGTTACTATTGTAGGGTAAGTATCGGCTTTTTCCAAATTTGCAATTTGCTTTTGAAGAGACATTTTGTCACTTTCAAAAGACAAATCGCTGGGAACTATCTCATCAACTAAGGGTTCTTGAGAAGAATCAAGAATTTCTCTACTTCTAGAAGAGGAGGCCTTTGGGATAGAACTCCTTGAAGAAGAACCAGAGGAGTCGCCTCGAGTAGATTCTAACCCTGTTCGAAGCCTACCTCCTCCGCCTCTTCTGTGTCTAACAGGGGCGTTGGGGAATTGGTCTAGAATCGGAACTTTTTTACGGTTAGGGTTTGAAGAAGACATTGTTAGAAAGGATAAGTCGAAAGAAAGTAGAAATAAAGAAGAAAGTGTTTGCTGAAGATTTGTGAAGAAGACAAAGGAAGAAAAAGTTATGTATATAATGGGAACCGTCAAACTTAGAAGTGTAATGATGGAAAGCCTATAATAAAGGCAACTATCACTTCGTGAATAGTGAGAATGAAGAAGTCTTGAAAAAGGGTATAAATAGCAGAATCAATCAGAAAATGACACATGGGCGGAACATTAAATGGAAAAGACTACTGAGGCGTTAATACTGTCATAAGCATTAATTGTGGCGAAAATTCCTTTTTTATGAAGATCTACTTCCCAATTATTTAATTGATAAATAAATGGAAAGTGGGGGGACTATCTGTATTGGAAAAAAATCGAGTTTATATTAAAGATGACGTGGCATGACACGTGGTTTGGTTAAATGGTCAAAGCGCAACAATTGACTAAGAGGCACGGATGGAGACAGTCACGGGAAGAGGAATTTAAATAGGCACGAGACGAAGTGCAGATACGAGTCTCGTACCAATTCAAGTCATTTACAGCCAACGGATTGAGAGGCATTAAAGACAAAGATCTGATGAGAGAAAGGAGTCCAAATTCATTATTAAATACCTGATACGTTAGAAAATTGGTATTTAATAGGAATGATTGTATAACGGCTTATTTAATATCATTTATTACTCATAATTATATCATTAAAGCTGAGGCTTTATTCCTTTACCTAGAATTACCTATAAAAGGAAGAAGTATCATCATTTGTAAGGACACGGAATACTATTGGGAACTCATTGAAATACAAAACTATTTGTTATTTTACCATCATTCTCAAAAGTATTTTATTTTCGTCTCCTGATTATCAGTAACCCAAATTTCTTTTTAGTTTTGACCAAAGACTCAGATTTTTGGTTAAACACTATCTTCTTCAGACCCTTCTTATGGGAGTTTACAAGGTGGTTGAGTTGTTGTTGTTGTTGTATATAGTCATCTTTTGTTATGATGCAATTACACTGCAGATAATTATCAAGCTTGTAATGAGTTTTGATTCTAACTGCAATATGAGAAATGTGCATCGTAATATATATAAGCTTCTGTGCTTTTCGAATCAAAACATGTTTGTTGGAATGTGATTCATTGGTGATAAGCTTTCTTTAGTGGTAAGTGTAACCACGTGATTTTTGCTTTACGAGCAATCGCTCCAAAAGAAAATAAAAATAGTAACAAATGGTTTCGCTGTACAAATTGTTCGAGTTTTCGTGACATGTGTTGTTAGTCATTTGTGGATCTGTCCATTTTTGCATTTAATCATTAACAAACAAAAATACAAAATATGTATGTTAGGATGATTAAACCATAATTCGGTCAGTAAAAGAAAATTCAAAAAAATATATATATGTGTGCATCGTTCGTTCTAGGCTTTTAGTTAACTTACTTAAATAATTTTTGTGATAATTGTGTTAAAATGTTGCATTGTTGTTTAGTTTTAATTTCGTTATTTTTATTATTTATTATTTTTATTTTTGTTTTAAAAGAAAAAATGAAATTAGAAAAACAAAAGTGAAGGAAATCGGTTTGGGCCAAAAATTAAACAAAATAACTGGCCCAACCAGCACTCAGGCCCAGTCCAAATCCGGTTGCCCAGACACCTCCTGAAACGACACCGTTTCAGGCCAATCCATCTCAGCCGTTCCAATCAATCCAATCCAACGGTCCAGGATCATTTTCAGCAACCCGTGTTCAAACCCGACCCAATAACCAATCCGATCCGACCCCTCACTTAAACCAAACGACCCCGTTTAACTACCAAACGACCCCGTCTCATTTCTCAGTATCAGATCTAAGCCGTTGAGATCATCTGATCTAACGGCTCAGATCCAATCAGCCTCCCCGTATATAAGCCTCCTATCGTACCCCGCACCCCCTATACCAACCCCACCCTTCAGTCATCTCCTTCCCCGAACCCTGAAACCCCCAAACCCTAACGTCGCCCTAGTTTCCCTTCCACCAAAAGCCGGCGGCACGAACGCCGATGACCACCTCCTGAACACCCTAAGACCCCCTCACTCTCCTGAACATGGATCTGTTACTCCCTAGCCTCGAATCACTTTCGTTCGTCTCGAATCTTCATTTGAAGATTTGAGTCGAACCCGGATCTATGCCAAACCACCCCATCTTCATACCAGACACCCCCCTGACCTTCCTCGTGACCAAACCAAGCTTGGTTTGGTCTGAATCTACCCACAACTCATTAAAAATCAGATCTGGAAATCCAGACCTTAGGACACATGCACCTGGGGAACCCGGCCAGTCTTGACAAGGGTTTGAGGTCTAATAGACCTTAATCAAGGTGTTCTCATGTGAGAACACCCTGATTAAAGTTTGTTCGGCCTCAAGGGTTCGAAGTTGAATCAGAATTTGGGTCATTTTTTATTTCAAACCTTTTTGGTAAGTTTTTCTTTCTTTTGTTTTAGTTCTAATTAAGCTGTCAGCATGTTCTGTTGTGTTTGTTTGTTATGTTGTTATTTTTATTTCGGATTTCTTCCATCTCTGTTAAAGGCCTTTTATTTGGTCGATTGTCTTCTGTTTGTTCTGAATACACTCTGTGATAAACATGATCGTCAGTTAGATTAATCGTCAAAGGAACTAATTCATATAGGCCCAGTAATTTAACAAAAGTTGTCTGATACCCTTTAGGTCCCCGAACGTATTGTTTATATGAGCGACTGATTATTACCTACTATAATTAGTATAGTCGACTCGATAAATGTCGTTGATTAGTTTTCTATAACTAATGAATCGAATGAGCTAATAATGTCACAGGACTAATTGAACGTTGCCACTAACTGAATGCCCCAACATTGTTTAAAATGGTTTGTTTGCATTGTGAAAAATGACTGGAAAGGTTCAGTCCAGGCAGCTTTGAATTTGAACTTTCATCAGTTCAAAACTGCCCTGATGCTGCAATAGGCAGGGCAGTAATAATCAAGGTTAAGCAGGGGTATTCTGGGGTGTTAAAAAGGACAGAAAGATTAGTTTAAATGAGCTGACAAGTAGGGTACTAATTTAGGATTAAACTAATACCAATGGGGAGCAAGACATGAGAGTATGGGGCTTAAAATGAATAATAAAATGATGCCCATAACTCTTGATTAAACAAAAACCAGGCGTGGGGAATAAAGGGGCTGGCACCAAAAGATGCTTAGGCATGAGCTTTAAGGGGTATGGGCAGACTGCATGTTGCAGATGAGGGCAGCTTAGTTGCACTTGGTCACTTTGGCTTATAAATAGGCCAGTGGAAAACTTAAAAAGGGGCTGGACTTTTTAGTCTTCAGAAAAAAGAGAAAAACAAAGTGAAAATTTTCAGTCTTAAGGCTAGAGTTTTAATCTGAAGAGAGGTTTACTGAGTTTAAAGAAAGCCGAAAAACATAAGTTAGTTTCCAAATAGATTGTAACCAAACACCATCTGAAAGTTGAACAAGAATTCATATTGGTCAAGCTGTCTTGGCCAAGTTCTGTCGTCTGCAGTGACTGAGTTGTTTGTTGGTTGCTGAACTGTTGGTATTTGCTGCATTGAACTTCTTTTACTTCTGGTGTTCATTACTCTTCGTCTGGAATTATTGGTTTGGCACTCGACTATTTGCTGGTTTCATTTATTCTGGGAATCATTGTTGGTTGTTCGTGGACTGTGGAAAACAATCTTGGTTGTTGGTTTGTTGCTGTGCTGTTGCTGTGTATCTGTTGATGCTGTGATTACTGCACACTACTCAACTGATCACTCTCCTTCTTCCTTTCCTTTCCTTACCCGGTACACAATTGATACCATCAATGTAACTGAGAGTTTGAGCATGAATGCAAAAGAGAGGACCTGCAGATTGTTTTTATGTATACATGAACTATTACATTAAATGTCATAAAATAGTTACATTTTCGTTTGTATAATAGAAGTAGCCTACATGCTCAGTATATCAATGTAGGTTAATGAATGATAGTCATGTATGTATGCTGTTAGGTGAAAAACATTCCCAGGGTAATAGATTGTATTTTAGACTTAGTCTGATGGTGTAGTACATTCTATAATGTAGGCCAAAATAGGAAAACTACCCACATGAGTTAAAGTTCTTTCCCCTTTTGCTAGTTTGTCACATATAAACTGATAAAGAACAAAGAATCAGTTCTAGGCCTCAACCTCAGGAAGGCCGAGCCCAAATCGAAAAATCAGTTAGGCCTGTATCGGAAAAACAGGGCCCAAGTCTGGCCATCTCGCATGAGCTAGGTTTGGGCCCATGATTTGCGGCTAGTTGTCCATAAGTGCAGTCACGTTTTATTATTCTGTAAAAGCACTTTAAATCCGGTTTTATAATCAACTAAGGCTATTTACTGCTTTCAATTGATAGAGACAAACACGACAAGAAACGTAATTGCTATAGGATATCCTTTAAAAATAACAACAAGATGAGCCTCGATAAAAATAAACAAAACGCAGATGCGGGGCCCTTGTTAAATGTATATTAGTGAAGCATTTAGTTTCCAGGACGGGTTGTTTAGCAAATCTCACAACCTTCCTAAAATAACAATACGCTAGACTCTTTAGGACGCGCCTTAATAAATCTTACCTTCGTAAATTCGGGTGCACATTGATGTGACCCAAATCCAAATCCCAACGGAATCGAAATGTGTTTCTAATCACGGGTACATTGATTGTGACGTGGTTCGAGATGCGTGTCCATGACGTTGCAAATTCATTTAAAAAAATAGAATGAGATGAGCCTCGCCAAATAAAAATACAAATTGCGGGGCCCTCAGTAAATATTTGCTTTAAAAATTATTTGGACTTCGGGATGGACCGTTTAGCAAAATTCCACGGTCTTACCCAAAATAAATACGCTAGTCGCTTTAGGCGCGCCTTTAATAACTTAATTTCCTTAAACTCGGGTGCACATTGATGTGACCCAAATCCAAATCTCAACGGAGTCAAAGTGTGTCGACGACCACGGGTACATTGATTGTAACGCGGTTCGAGATACATTTTCACAACGTTGCAAGTCCTACAAAAATAACAGTGAATGATAAAAGCGGCTAAAAGATAAAAGTGGCACATAAGTTCATACTTGTATAAAATCAGATAACCAAGCCGAATATAACAATTGAGCGACCGTGCTAGAATCACGGAACTCGGGAATGCCTAACACCTTCTCCCGGGTTAACAGAATTCCTTATCCGGATTTCTGATACGCAGACCATAATATAGAGTCATTCTTTTCCTCGATTCGGGATTAAAATTGGTGACTTGGGACACCCTAAATCTCCCAAGTGGCGACTCTGAAATAATTAAACCAATCCCGTTTCGATTGTCCTTTAATTGGAAAAAACTCCCCTGCGCCCCGGGCGCGTAAAAAGGAGGTGTGACAGCTCTGGCGACTCTGCTGGGGAAGAGACCCAGAACCACTGGTTCAGGGTTAAGAATTCGAGCTTAGAATAATTGTTATTATTCGGCTTTATTTATTATCTGATTATTACATGTTTTGATCCTAGTGTGCTAAATGCTGCTGTTACCGCTTTGATATTACTGTATATAAACTGTGCCGAAACCTTTCTCTTCTTACCTCCGGGGATGTGCTCACTGGTTGAGACTCCTTATTCTGTTAGTGTCATACCCTAAATAATAGAGGCTCGGAAAGTTTCTAAGCCGGCTGGCCTTTTGGTTCCCGGAAAGGAGCTCCTTCCTCAACTCGAGTTGTCCGCTCGGGTACACTGTCTAGAACACCGACCCAGGTTTTGAACATAGAATAACGTGACTTCATGCCGGATCCCTAGTAGAAACGCTTATTTGCATCACGTTGCATATGACTTAGGGGACTCAACACAGGGGTTGGGTCCGTCTAGGACTAGTAACCTGATATGAAAAGACCATTCTGGTGCATCCTATTGTTTTCCGTGCATTTATTTGTCTCATGCCCGCATGCTGACCGGTGTTTGAATATTTGGAATATTGTGGAAAAAAAGGAAATAACGGTTAGGAATTGATTGTTTATTGTTGAAAAAAAAAGAAAAAAAACAAATACTGTCAAAACTCTGCCAAAATTTTGAAAAGTCGTTGTTCTGTCTTTCAAAAAATAAAATATCAATAGAAATATATAGTTTGTCTTGTCATAAAAAAAAAAAAAGACCCTATTCTTAAAATGGTTTTTTTTCTTATGAAAATAATAATAATAATAATAAAAAAAGAGTCTTATTTTGTCTTAACTTTTATTATTTGTTGCAAATATATGTATATATATATAAGTGAAAAATTCAAAAGTTTTTCTTTACTTCAAAATGTATATATATCTTTATTTGTAGCAAAAGTATTTGTCTTGCTAAAGGTATAGAAAAGTCCTTTCAGGCTCCCAGTTTTCAAAACAAAAATCCAAAATATTTTCCGTTATTAACTTCTTTAGAAAGTTTTTTTATATATATATACGAAAATTCAAAATTCACAAAAAATCGCATATATTTTGTTTTTATCAGGATAATTGTCGTTTGTTAAAATCTTATTAATAAATGTGCAGAATGAGCACGATGCCGAATGAACCCTTTTTAATCATGAGTAAAATTCCCCTCCAATTGCGGCTCTGGTGGAATGATTTGGGCAAAGAAGGGCATGACGAAATCAAGAAGTATCTGAAAGGCCTCACGAGTTTGTTGGATATCAGGCCACGAGGAGATATCATAAGGGCACTAGTCCCCCACTGGGATCCTGCGCACAATGTCGTCCGTTTCTCAGATTTTGAACTTACCCCAACTTTAGAAGAAATAGCAGGGTATATCGGCAGCGCTGAGACTCTTTTGAGACACAAATATCTGATTGCTCCAAGAGCTGTAGCAATACACCGGTTCCTGGACTCCTTAAAGATAGTCAGAACAATCCATAACCCTGACTTGGCAAAAGGTTTTTGCAGCATGAGTTTCATATATCAAAGATATGGTCACATAGGAGGATTCGACAAGCCAGAAAACCAGTTGTGCAGCAAAGGTAATCGCCAAAAGTGGGAAGAACATAGACGGATTGCTTTCATGATAGCTTTCTTAGGACTACTAGTATTCCCAAGAAAAGACGGGAATATTGACATAAAGATAGCAGGGGTCGTCAGTACGTTGCTCACACAGAGTGATAGTACGTTGGCACCCATGATAGTATCTGATATATTCCGGGCACTCACTTCTTGCAAAGCCGGAGGAAGCTTTTTCGAGGGTTGCAATTTGTTGTTGCAAATGTGGATGACCGAACACCTATGTCACCGAGCCCAGTTTCTGAGCCATGGATCCGCTGGAAAGACCTGCATAGAGGAGTTCTATACCAGAGTTAATGAAACCTACCTACCAGAAGGAGTCACATCATGGACCTCATATTTCCATACCCTCAACGCCAGTCAAATACAGTGGGCGCTAGGATGGTTACCGATCGACGAAGTCATATACATGCCAGCAGCCAGGCCCCATTTTCTCTTAATGGGACTTAAGAGCATTCAACCATACGCGCCGCATCGGGTTTTAAGGCAACTTGGGAGGTATCAGATAGTGCCGAAAGACGAGGATCTGAGCATCCAGGTAATCGAGATCAGTCCCGACGGCCAGTTTCCTGAAGCAAGGGTTCGTCAAATTTGGAGCCAATGTCAATACTTAGAAGCAAATACTTGTGTAATGAATCGGGCAAAAGGGGAAGTTTCGCCCGGGTATCAGGCCTGGTACAAAGGGGAGACATCATCTGGAAGACCGACCAAAAGACCTCACCTGCAAGAATTTGCCAAATCTTCACAAGAACAGTGGGGCTGGTTGGCCAAAGAGCAGGAATATCTTGTCAAAGCAGGCAAACTGAAGCAACAAGTTCAGGATATGAGGTTTGAGTGCCAATTACAGTCTGCTGCCCACAAGGGAGAAAAGAACAAGTTAATCAGAGAAGGCGATATCCTCAAAGCTCAGATCCGGAGAATGAAAAAAGAGGCTAATAGCCAGCTGAGAAGCCGGGCGGATAAAAGATTGATAGCAGGGTTAAAGGATCAGGTTGCGGAATGCCAGGAAGATTTGGAAAAAGCCAGGGCCAGCACAGCAAAATTGCGAACCAAGTGGGCAAAGGGTGCGATGGCTCGGAGGCAGCGCCTGCAACGAGTCATAAGGGAGTATGAACTGAGCATCGGGACATTAAGGGAAACGAACGCCTCTCTTCGAAAAAGGATCCTCAAGAAAACACGAGATGCCCAAGCCGACAGAAGGCAATGCTACGATGCAATGGCCAGAATGGAAAGGCAAATGGAGATGTTCCAGGATCAGCTTGCCAACAATGCGCAAACACTGGGGTTGAAGAACCAACAGATAAGGCATTTGTTCGCAGAAAGGGACAACATCCGGGGAAAGATCGACGAGATTGGGCATTACATCTACATGAGATGCCTGGCATGCGAGCAAAAGCCTCGAAAGACCCTCCTCGTTTCCATCATGGGTTGCGTCCACCGAATCATGAATGAGTTGAAAAACCTGCAGAGGGACCTCACACCAAGGGCCGCGGAAAGGCCGAATGATGCCTCGCGGGTCCCTAAGTTGGAAAATTAATCTTTGGTTGAGTCCTGTTTATTTGGCTTTGCCGCTTTTCCATATGTTGTTTTCCTTTCTTTTAGTCAAAACGGGTTAAGAACTGTGGAGTCTGTACTATTTCTATTCCTCGCTTGATGTAATTTGTAATAGCAAAATTTTGAGAATGAATTTAATGATTTCACAAGAATTGTGTGTTTCTTTACTTTAAGGCAGAACTACGCCTGGTCTGATTCACGCGGGGACGTGATACGTAGGCAATCCCCATAAGATTCGACCGCTTTTAATAAATAAATAAAAGAAAATGTAAATAAAATAAAACGCAGAGTTTCGCAAAATACTTTAAAAGAGACGAATGAACAAGCCGGGATGACGCATGTGGTTTGAAGCAAAGCATGTAGAAACGGTTAACTGCCTAGGTGCATTGCATCCTCTATGTGTTACGATCAAATCTGTTAAGCTCTAACACTAACAAAGTTTGTTGTTGTCTGATACCAGACAGTTAGTTGTTAAAGAATTCTGGCAACACATTCATACCAAACCAGATCCAAAGGACTGGTAGCAACAAGCATGACTACTTCAGAGAATAGTAATGAGGAAGAAAGGCCGATGAGCCAGTTGCTAAAAGAGGCAATGGAAAAGATTGAAAGGATGGGACTAGAGATGCATGCAATGCAGCTAGCCCTGGCCAAAACACAAAAGAGCCCTGAGACACTGGGACACATGCCGGAGTACCCTCACTCTGGCCCTTCCACAAGCCGCCCAAATCCCCTCTATCATCAAGAAAGAAGCCCTCATGATTCCCAAGCTCCACCACCCCATCAACCTCTCCCAACACCCAATATTCCCATTTTTGTGGGACCTGCATCAGCCCCTTTGCAGCGAACGACCAGTGAGCCATTGTTTCAGGCTCACGATACACAATACTATCCCCCTGAGCCTACATTCCATGCACCCGAACCACAGGCTTACAATCCCCATCTGGAAGTACCGGCAGAGGTTGAGAAGCCGGTTAAGGCCCCTGAACAGGATGAAGTGTTAAGAAAGTTCAAAAGCCTGGAGCAATCCTTCAGGAACTTGCACGGGCTGGGCAATCAAGTCAGCATGGCATACAAAGATCTGTGCCCTTTCCCAGATGTCCAACTCCCGGCTGGGTTCAAGATGCCCAAGTTTGATTTATATGAAGGGCACGGTGATCCCATGGCACATTTGCGGGGATTCTGTAGCAAAATGAGAGGGGAAGGA
Organism: Nicotiana tabacum; assembly: GCF_000715075.1. Taxonomy (NCBI): domain Eukaryota; kingdom Viridiplantae; phylum Streptophyta; class Magnoliopsida; order Solanales; family Solanaceae; genus Nicotiana; species Nicotiana tabacum. The sequence continues at coordinate 19,780,460 of NC_134089.1, read as the reverse complement.
GGCAAGGATGAGCTTTTGATAGCTTATTTCAGCCAAAGTCTGAGTGGATCTGCACTGGAATGGTATACCAGGCAAGATTTCAGCAGGTGGTACACGTGGGATGATCTGGCGCAGGCTTTTGCAGGTCATTTCCAGTACAACCTGGAGATAGTCCCTGACCGTCTCACGTTATTGAGAACTGGGAAGAAACCCGGGGAAAGTTTTCGCGAGTTCGGGTTCCGCTGGAGAGAACAAGCAGCTAGGGTCGATCCTCCCATGAGAGAGGGAGAGATGGTAGACTACTTTTTGCAGACATTGGATCCAACCTACTTTGGTCACTTGGTGACAACGGTTGGAAAATCTTTCAACGAGGTGGTCAAAATAGGGGTCATGATAGAAGAAGGTTTGAGGTCGGACAAGATCTTAAACTATTCGGCACTTAAGGCCACAACCCAGGCTATTCAAAGCGGCACGGGAGGTGCGCTAAGAAGAAAGAAAGAAGAGGTTGCCACGATCGAGGCAGGCAGTTGGTCCAGGGCTGGCAGGCCGCACTACAACCAACCCAGGCCTCACAGGTCAAACTACCCATACAACCCACCACAAAATTTCTATCCACCTCGAGAACCACATTGTTCCGTACACCAAGCCCAGGTATACACTCAGCCTCCGGTTCGCCCACAATGGCGCGCACCGGCTCCCCAGAACATATATGCACCACCACAAAACACTTACCCTCCACCAAGGGCATATAGAAATCCTTCAGGGGCAGGTTTCCGGGGAAATCCAGATGCCAGAAATGACAGGTTGCGGAAGCAAAGAACCTTCACCGAACTGGGAGAAACCTACACCGCTGTGTTCCACAAGCTGCGGCAATTAGGTTTGGTTAGTCCTGTCCATACTCGGGAACCAAATCCCCCGCCTCAGAATTTGGATCGTTCAATCAGTTGTGAATACTGTTCAGGGATGCTCGGGCACGATACCGAGAAGTGCTGGAAGTTAAGGCATGCCATACAGGATCTTATTGACACCAATAAGATCGAGGTCCAGACACCGGAGGCTCCTAACATCAACCAAAACCCACTGCCAGCGCACCACGAAACTCACATGATTGAGTTGGTGTGTGAGGGAGGAGAATTAAGAAAACCCTCACAAACAGTGATGATGATCCAAGCTGCCCCAAAAGAAGTCTTAACCAGTGGAGGAACAAATGTACAGTCGCAGGGAGAAGGCGTCAAGCCGGTAGTAATATGGGGGAAGAGCCCGTCCGTCATAGCAAGCAAACCCGAGCCAAGCAAGTTGGTAATACCAGGGATCCTGCCCACACCGGCAGTCATGTTGAAAGGGGTATGTGGAGAACGGGTGACCATAAAGCCGGTGGTCCAACTGCCAATGCTTGATAGCAGGGCTGTGCCCTGGAAATATGAAAAAGCAGTGGTGACGTACCAAGGAAAACAGGTGGAAGAAGTCAGTTGTGAAGCGCAAGGGATGACTCGATCAGGTCGATGTTTTGCTCCGGTGGAGTTAAGAAAAACCAACCCAGTGGCAACCAAGAAGCCAGTGTCAGAAGAAGAGGCTGAAGACTTCCTGAGGAAGATGAAAGTACAAGACTATTCTGTGGTTGAGCAGCTGAGAAAAACACCTGCCCAGATCTCACTATTGTCATTACTCCTCCATTCCGAGGAACATCGTCGGGCCCTGTTAAAGATATTGAACGAGGCCCATGTACCCAGTGAGATTTCTGTAAACCACCTGGAAACCATCGCCAGCAAGATTTTCGAGGTGAACAGGGTAACATTCTCAGATGATGACCTGCCGGTGGAAGGTACGGAGCATAACAAAGCTCTATACCTAGCTGTCAAATGTGAAGACTTGGTGGTAACTCGAGTATTGGTGGATAACGGCTCAAGCGCCAATATTTGTCCATTATCCACCCTGGACCAGTTAAAGATTGACCGTGGAAGAATCCGGGAGAATAGCATCTGTGTCCGGGGGTTTGACGGAAACGGAACCGCCACTGTGGGGGATGTTGTACTTGAATTAACCATTGGTCCGGTCCTATTTACCATGGAATTCCAGGTGTTGGACGCCACGGTATCTTACAACTTGCTGTTAGGATGACCTTGAATTCATGCAGCTAAAGCGGTGCCTTCCACCCTACATCAGACAGTGAAGTTCGAGTGGGAAAGACAAGAGGTCGTGTTGCACGGCGAGGATACAACATGCACCATGGGCGGAACCATTGTGCCTTTCATAGAGACCACTGATGACAAGGGTCCCTGGGTCTACCAGATTCTCGATACAGGGTCGACCAACAAAATTTCTGAAGGAGAAATCATCCCGCACCCTAGGGTGGCTGCCGCAACAGTCATGATGGTATCAGAAATGCTGGGTAATGGGTTTGTGCCGGGAAAAGGCCTGGGAGTTGAACTTCAAGGGATAGTCCAACCTGTCTCCCTTCCTAAGAATCTGGAAACTTTCGGGTTGGGGTTCAAACCAACCGCAGCAGACAGGAAGCAAGCGCGAAAAATGAAGAAGAGGGTCTGGTTTCTGCCTAAACCAGTGCCACGCCTCTCAAGGTCTTTTGTTAAAGCAAGTGCCAAGGGGTCAGCGATCCCAAAGATTCGAGGACCTTTGATCGGTATAAATGAAGACCTGAATCAGAGTTTTGAGAGGCTGTTCGTGGATGTCAGTATGGTGGAAGCTGGAGAAGGTTCCAGCAGAGCAGAGATACAATTTGTGGGGCCTGAGGCCAAGACCAACAATTGGACGGTTACTCCTCTTCCTGTCCGAGGGAGTCTTGGTAGTAGGCTTTGATTAATGTTTTGTTTGTTTGTTTGTTTGATCGGATTATTCAAGGGTGTAATCCAAATTTTACTTTTGTTTTGTAAAAGTGTGAACCCTTTTTATCCCGCAAATTTAATAAAGTTCTTTTCTTTTGTCTCATTTTAATTTTTGTCTTGTTCTTTTTCTTTCTGAACAGTTCTCTTTTTACTGGTTCTAATGACATGGCATGCACAGCGGATCTTCGACCTAGTCTAATAAATCAATCTGAAACCGACTCAATGATGCAAAAGGTCGTTTGTGATGATGAATCTGAATGTGACGAAGGTGAAGCCTTCGAAGAAATAAACAGAGAACTGTGCCAATTTGAAGAGAAACCCAAGCCTAACTTAAATGACACCGAGGCTGTGAATCTAGGAGACGCTGATAACGTCCAAGAGACCAAAATTAGCATCCACATTGAGCCGAATGTCAGAACAGAATTGATCAAAACTCTCAGGGAATTCAAAGATGTTTTTGCCTGGTCCTATGATGATATGCCTGGATTAAGCACCAATTTAGTGGTTCACAAATTGCCCACTGAACCGGCATACCCTCCGGTCAAGCAAAAACTAAGGAAATTTAAAACAGAAATGAGTGTAAAGATCAAAGAAGAAGTGATTAAGCAATTACAATCGAAGGTCATTCGGGTCACTCGGTATCCCGAGTGGTTGGCCAATGTGGTACCAGTCCCAAAGAAGGATGGAAAAATCAGGGTATGCGTTGATTACCGCAACCTCAACAAAGCAAGTCCCAAGGACAATTTTTCGCTGCCCAACATTCATATCCTGATCGACAATTGCGCTGGGCGCGAGATCGGATCCTTTGTGGATTGTTATGCGGGTTATCATCAGATCCTAATGGACGAGGAGGATGCTGAGAAGACAGCGTTTATTACGCCATGGGGCACCTACTGCTATCGGGTAATGTCGTTCGGGTTAAAGAACGCTGGGGCAACATACATGCGAGCAATGACTGCAGTGTTTCATGACATGATACATAAGGAGATCGAGGTGTATGTCGATGATGTGATCATCAAATCTTGGCGTCAGGAGGACCATGTAGCAGACCTAGGGAGATTTTTCCAAAGACTCCGGAGGTATGATATCAAGCTTAACCCGGCCAAATGCGCATTCGGGGTTCCATCAGGAAAGTTGCTAGGATTCATCGTCAGTCGACGGGGGATTGAGTTAGACCCGTCCAAAATTGAATCCATCCGAGATTTGCCACCGCCAAGGAACAAAACAGAGGTAATGAGTTTGCTGGGTAGACTCAATTATATCAGCAGGTTCATCGCTCAACTCACAGCAACTTGTGAGCCCATATTTCGGCTGCTAAGAAAGGACGCTGCAGTAGGTTGGACAGCAGAGTGTCAGGAGGCCTTCGACCAAATCAAAGGGTATCTGTCTAATCCACCCGTATTGGTCCCGCCTAAGCCCGGGAAACCCCTAATCCTTTACCTGACGGTCTTGGAAAATTCATTTGGTTGTGTACTGGGGCAACATGATGACACAGGGAGGAAGGAGCAGGCCATCTACTATCTTAGCAAGAAATTCACAGTGCATGAGGTCAAGTACACTCAACTCGAGAAAACATGCTGCGCCCTAACTTGGGTAGCTCAGAAGTTGAAGCACTACCTGTCTTCATATACTACTTATCTCATATCCCGCTTGGACCCATTGAAGTATATCTTTCAGAAACCTATGCCCACGGGAAGGTTGGCAAAATGGCAAATTCTGCTCACAGAGTTTGATATCATCTATGTGACGAGGACGGCCATGAAAGCCCAGGCGCTGGCAGACCATTTGGCCGAGAATCCCGTTGATGAAAAATACGAGCCCTTAAGAACGTATTTTCCTGACGAAGAGGTGATGCATACGAATGAGTTGGAATTACCCGAGGAACCAGGTTGGAAGCTTTTCTTCGATGGAGCTGCAAACGCAAAAGGGGTTGGAATAGGAGCAGTACTCATTTCTGAAACAGGACGGCATTATCCTGTTACGGCTCAACTGCGCTTCTATTGCACCAACAATATGGCCGAATATGAGGCTTGCATTCTGGGTCTGCGCTTGGCTGCTGACATGGATGTCCAAGACGTCTTGGTCTTGGGAGACTCGGACCTCTTGGTACATCAAATTCAGGGTGAATGGGAAACACGAGATCTAAAGCTCATACCATACCGACAATGCTTGCATGATCTGAGCAAGCAATTTCGATCGCTAAAGTTCAAACACATCCCGAGAGTTCACAATGAGGTTGCGGATGCCTTAGCCACCTTAGCATCAATGCTGCACCACCCTGACAAAATGTATGTTGATCCCCTACACATCCAGGTCCGTGATCAGCACGCCTACTGCAATGCCATAGAAGAAGAAGCAGATGGCGAACCCTGGTTTCATGATATCAAGGAATACCTCAGGATGGGGATATATCCAGAACATGCCTCTGGGGACCAAAAAAGAGCCCTTCGGCGTTTGTCGTATGGTTTCTTCCTCAGTGGAGGAGTATTGTACAAAAGAACCCCGGATTTGGGATTGTTGAGATGCATAGATGCCGGGCAGGCAACGACGGTTATGGCGGAAGTACATGCCGGAGTTTGTGGGCCGCACATGAGCGGATATGTATTGGCAAGAAAGATCCTTCGAACAGGGTGTTATTGGCTAACCATGGAACACGACTGTATCACTTTCGTAAGGAAATGCCATCAGTGCCAGATACATGGAGATTTGATTCATTCTCCGCCAACAGAGTTACATACGATGTCAGCACCCTGGCCGTTTGTAGCATGGGGCATGGATGTCATTGGGCCCATCGAGCCAGCAGCGTCCAACGGTCATAGGTTCATTCTAGTGACCATTGATTACTTCACCAAATGGGTTGAGGCTAAAACCTTCAAATCAGTAACCAAGAAGGCAGTGGTGGACTTTGTTCACTCCCATATCATCTGCAGATTTGGGATCCCAAAAGTGATCATCACGGATAACGGTGCGAATCTTAATAGCAGCTTGATGAGAGAGGTATGCCAACAATTCAAGATTACACACCGCAATTCCACCCCATATCGTCCTAAGGCAAATGGAGCAGTCGAAGCAGCCAATAAGAATATCAAGAAGATACTGCGAAAAATGGTGGAAGGGTCCAGACAATGGCACGAGAAATTACCCTTTGCTTTGTTGGGTTACCGCACTACCGTCCGGACTTCCATAGGCACAACTCCTTATTTGTTGGTGTATGGAACTGAGGCCGTGATACCAGCGGAGGTCGAAATTCCGTCCCTCCGAATTGTCGCTGAAGCCAGAATTGATGATGATGAATGGATCAAAGTCGCTTGGAACAGTTGAGCCTGGTAGATGAGAAAAGATTGGCAGCAGTGTGCCATGGTCAGCTGTACCAGAAGAGAATGGCAAGAGCGTATAATAAAAAGGTGCGCCCCAGGAAGTTTGAAGTAGGGCAGCAGGTATTGAAGAAGATCCTCCCACATCAGGTCGAGGCAAAAGGCAAATTCGCCCCAAATTGGCAAGGGCCTTATATCGTGACCAGAGTCTTGGCCAATGGTGCTTTGTGTTTGACAGATGTCGAAGGTAGATGTGTCGACATGGCTATCAATTCAGATGCAGTCAAGAGATATTATGCGTAATTTCTTTAAATTATGGCAATTTTGGTTTATTTGTTTGTATTTGGCATTTGTTGAATAATGAGATGACGGAGGCAATTCTTTCTTCTATTCAAACACTTTTAACCCTCGCTTCCCCCTTTGAGCCTTAAGCAAATTCTTTCAATACCCCTCTTTTGGAATCACTAATGGGAAAGATACGAAAAAAAAAGAAAAGAAAAGAAAGGAAAAGAAAAGAAAAAGAAAAAGAAAAGGAAAAGAAAATGGAAAGAAAGAAAAGAAAAATCAAGGAATATAAAACCGTGGGAACTACGTTTGACCTGATTCCTCAAAGAGGATACGTAGGCGCCTCACGGCTCGGTCATAGTATGCATCATAGCAAATATAGGATGCATAATGTACATAGTGTGCATAATAGGCACAATGTGCGTAACGCACATAGCTCAACATAAGCATAAAAGATAAATTCCCCAAGCAAGAAAACTGGGGCAGAGGTTATGTTTTAAGTTCCAACAAAGGTTTGATTCCAAAAGTTGTAGCACATCACCCTTCAAATTTGTTTTCATTTTTATAGCCTTTCTTCAAACCCACACCAAAACCAACATCAACATCCAAAAGACCTCCCGATCAATGTTCGAGAGATGCCAAGTCCGGCGAATAAGACCGAGAATAATACACTGATCCCCAGCAAAGAAGAGGATCGTGAGACTGAGAATGAATTGATAGTCAAAGGAATCTCCAGAAGAGAGGGTCGTATCTACAACGCCCCGATTCATCGAAAGAAATAAAATGAGAGAGTCTCATCGGTGAAAACCTTCGCAGGCACCGAGAGGCGATGTAAGATGAGGGATATGAAATGAGAGAGTCTTATTGGTGAAAACCTTCGCAGGCACCATAAGGCGCCGGGAGATGAGAGAAAAGAGAGAGTCTCATTAGTGAAAACCCCTCGAAGGGCACTATGAGGCGACAAGACGAATCAACAGAAGCTACCACATTTGCAACAACATGGACAGTCATTTATCATCCCCAGCAAGTCAGACCATCCGGCAAATCGATTGATACAAATAGACTGGGTCGGGAATCTATGGTGCACGTCATGATCACGGGGACCAGTCATGTCCTCCAGATAAGTTCTTTTGATTGTCTCCTCCCACAAAAATATTGGTTCAGAAAGATTTTCTCCTTTCCGTATCTTTTATTTCTTTCCCTAAAATGTGTCTTGAAAGGATTTTTCAAAGCTTACTACCAGAAACCGAAGGGGAATTCATCCAATGCAGGATAATACAAACAGTCTTAAAGGTCGGTCCCGGGCAATGCAGTGATTGTGCCCGGAAATTTTGGAAGAAGTAGGCTCCAAAAGGGAGTGGTTTCGGGAGTTAGAAGCAGACTCCCACATCATGTGTTTAAAAAGAAAGCAGAAAAGGGGATAAATTGAAAACCAATCCCCAGCAGGCTAGAGACCCCCAACAGGCAACTTTGCCCGCCAACCAATTATGGGGACAAAGAGCCAGAAAAGAGGAAGAGAGAAAAATTGCTCGCCAGAAAGGCACCCTCTACCACCACGATTAAAACTGACCAAATCCTTTTGTCTGTTGCAGGGGAACAGAGGATTGATGAGGGCAGCAAGATGCAACGCCATGGAAGTCACCAAAAACCGGGGCAGAAAATTTTCTGCCGATTGTCGAAAATGTTCTTGGAAGAACGGGGAAACAATTTCAATACATTTAAGTTCTAGGTCGCCCACCAGTATAATGCGGGAATACATTTAAGTTCTAGGTCGCCCACCAGTATAATGCGGGAATACTTTTAAGTTCTAGGTCGCCCACCAGTATAATGCGGGAATACATTTAAGTTCTAGGTCGCCCACCAGTATAATGCGGGAATACATTTAAGTTATAGGTCGCCCACCAGTATAATGCGGGAATACATTTAAGTTCTAGGTCGCCCACCAGTATAATGCGGGAATACATTTAAGTTCTAGGTCGCCCACCAGTATAATGCGGGAATACATTTAAGTTCTAGGTCGCCCACCAGTATAATGCGGGAATACTTTTAAGTTCTAGGTCGCCCACCAGTATAATGCGGGAATACATTTTAAGTTCTAGGTCGCCCACCAGTATAATGCGGGAATACATTTAAGTTCTAGGTCGCCCACCAGTATAATGCGGGAATACATTTAAGTTCTAGGTCGCCCACCAGTATAATGCGGGAATACATTTAAGTTCTAGGTCGCCCACCAGTATAATGCGGGAATACTTTTAAGTTCTAGGTCGCCCACCAGTATAATGCGGGAATACATTTAAGTTCTAGGTCGCCCACCAGTATAATGCGGGAATACATTTAAGTTCTAGGTCGCCCACCAGTATAATGCGGGAATACATTTAAGTTCTAGGTCGCCCACCAGTATAATGCGGGAATACATTTAAGTTCTAGGTCGCCCACCAGTATAATGCGGGAATACTTTTAAGTTCTAGGTCGCCCACCAGTATAATGCGGGAATACATTTAAGTTCTAGGTCGCCCACCAGTATAATGCGGGAATACATTTAAGTTCTAGGTCGCCCACCAGTATAATGCGGGAATACTTTTAAGTTCTAGGTCGCCCACCAGTATAATGCGGGAATACATTTTAAGTTCTAGGTCGCCCACCAGTATAATGCGGGAATACATTTTAAGTTCTAGGTCGCCCACCAGTATAATGCGGGAATACATTTAAGTTCTAGGTCGCCCACCAGTATAATGCGGGAATACGTTTAAGTTCAAGGTCGCCCACCAGTATAATGCGGGAATACTTCTAGCTCTAGAAATCGGAATCAGTCATCCCACCTAAAGACGGAAGGGTACAACAGAGATCCCCAAACGGAAAACAATAAAATCCCCAGCACCAAGAAGCAGACAACTGCAGAGGCAAGCGCGCAATTCAAAAGGAAAAGAGAATGCGTCTCAAAAGAAGCGTCTCAAATGAAGTAGTTTGGGAACGCTATGGCATGCCCAACATAACAATTCTGATGAAAAGCCATACCGCTGAAGAAACCATTGAAAGATTTAAGGAAGAAAGCCATGTTCCCAGCAAATCAAGCAAAGTGATGAGAACTGACATTCAGAAAAGGTGAAGGACCAGCATCATCTCCAAGTTCACAAAATAAAGGCGTCAGAGGACAGCATTAGCCGACAAGAAAGCAAGACAACAAGAACAAGTGGGAGATAGATGAGATCTCATACTCTAGCTTAACTTCTTGTTTTTCCTTTTAGAGCAATGTAACAGGGAGATCGGTTGAGCAGTAGCATCCTACAGCAGCATGCAACAGCGCCCAACAGCAGAAAGCAACACAGTCACACGGTAGTCCCAGCTACCAAAATTTCCCGAACTACATTGACCTGATTCCTGTTTCAGCCCAGGATATGTAGGAAACCTCTGAAGCAAATGTTCGGTCAAATCTTTTTCAAAAAATGCTTCACACGGAGTATTCGGACGGGCAAAAATCGCTCGCTTATCTTTGCGCGAAAACCCTTCGTGTCTTCGTGCAAAGAGGGGCAGCTGTAAGCACGTGATTTTTGCTTTACGAGCAATCGCTCCAAAAGAAAATAAAAATAGTAACAAATGGTTTCGCTGTACAAATTGTTCGAGTTTTCGTGACATGTGTTGTTAGTCATTTGTGGATCTGTCCATTTTTGCATTTAATCATTAACAAACAAAAATACAAAATATGTATGTTAGGATGATTAAACCATAATTCGGTCAGTAAAAGAAAATTCAAAATATATATATATATGTGTGCATCGTTCGTTCTAGGCTTTTAGTTAACTTACTTAAATAATTTTTGTGATAATTGTGTTAAAATGTTGCATTGTTGTTTAGTTTTAATTTCGTTATTTTTATTATTTATTATTTTTATTTTTGTTTTAAAAGAAAAAATGAAATTAGAAAAACAAAAGTGAAGGAAATCGGTTTGGGCCAAAAATTAAACAAAATAACTGGCCCAACCAGCACTCAGGCCCAGTCCAAATCCGGTTGCCCAGACACCTCCTGAAACGACACCGTTTCAGGCCAATCCATCTCAGCCGTTCCAATCAATCCAATCCAACGGTCCAGGATCATTTTCAGCAACCCGTGTTCAAACCCGACCCAATAACCAATCCGATCCGACCCCTCACTTAAACCAAACGACCCCGTTTAACTACCAAACGACCCCGTCTCATTTCTCAGTATCAGATCTAAGCCGTTGAGATCATCTGATCTAACGGCTCAGATCCAATCAGCCTCCCCGTATATAAGCCTCTTATCGTACCCCGCACCCCCTATACCAACCCCACCCTTCATCGTCCCCAAACCCAAATCTGAAACCCCCGGAACCCTAGCAGCCGCCCCAGTTTCCCTTCCACCAAAAGCCGGTGGCACGAACGCCGGTGACCACCTCCTGAACACCCTAAGACCCCCTCACTCTCCTGAACATGGATCTGTTACTCCCTAGCCTCGAATCACTTTCGTTCGTCTCGAATCTTCATTTGAAGATTTGAGTCGAACCCGGATCTATGCCAAACCACCCCATCTTCATACCAGACACCCCCTGACCTTCCTCGTGACCAAACCAAGCTTGGTTTGGTCCGAATCTACCCACAACTCCTTAAAAATCAGATCTGGAAATCCAGACCTTAGGACACATGCACCTGGGGAACCCGGCCAGTCTTGACAAGGGTTTGAGGTCTAATAGACCTTAATCAAGGTGTTCTCATGTGAGAACACCCTGATTAAAGTTTGTTCGGCCTCAAGGGTTCGAAGTTGAATCAGAATTTGGGTCATTTTTGATTTCAAACCTTTTTGGTAAGTTTTTCTTTCTTTTGTTTTAGTTCTAATTAAGCTGTCAGCATGTTCTGTTGTGTTTGTTTGTTATGTTGTTATTTTTATTTCGGATTTCTTCCATCTCTGTTAAAGGCCTTTTATTTGGTCGATTGTCTTCTGTTTGTTCTGAATACACTCTGTGATAAACATGATCGTCAGTTAGATTAATCGTCAAAGGAACTAATTCATATAGGCCCAGTAATTTAACAAAAGTTGTCTGATACCCTTTAGGTCCCCGAACGTATTGTTTATATGAGTGACTGATTATTACCTGCTATAATTAGTATAGTTGACTCGATAAATGTCGTTGATTAGTTTTCTATAACTAATGAATCGAATGAGCTAATAATGTCACAGGACTAATTGAACGTTGCCACTAACTGAATGCCCTAACATTGTTTAAAATGGTTTGTTTGCATTGTGAAAAATGACTGGAAAGGTTCAGTCCAGGCAGCTTTGAATTTGAACTTTCATCAGTTCAAAACTGCCTTGATGCTGCAATAGGCAGGGCAGTAATAATCAAGGTTAAGTAGGGGTATTCTGGGGTGTTAAAAAGGACAGAAAGATTAGTTTAAATGAGCTGACAAGTAGGGTACTAATTTAGGATTAAACTAATACCAATGGGGAGCAAGACATGAGAGTATGGGGCTTAAAATGAATAATAAAATGATGCCCATAACTCTTGATTAAACAAAAACCAGGCGTGGGGAATAAAGGGGCTGGCACCAAAAGATGCTTAGGCATGGGCTTTAAGGGGTATGGGCAGACTGCAAGTTGCAGATGAGGGCAGCTTAGCTGCACTTGGTCACTTTGGCTTATAAATAGGCCAGTGGAAAACTTAAAAGGGGCTGGACTTTTTAGTCTTCAGAAAAAAGAGAAAAACAAAGTGAAAATTTTCAGTCTTAAGGCTAGAGTTTTAATCTGAAGAGAGGTTTACTGAGTTTAAAGAAAGCCGAAAAACATAAGTTAGTTTCCAAATAGATTGTAACCAAACACCATCTGAAAGTTGAACAAGAATTCATATTGGTCAAGCTGTCTTGGCCAAGTTCTGTCGTCTGCAGTGACTGAGCTGTTTGTTGGTTGCTGAACTGTTGGTATTTGCTGCATTGAACTTCTTTTACTTCTGGTGTTCATTACTCTTCGTCTGGAATTATTGGTTTGGCACTCGACTATTTGTTGGTTTCATTTATTCTGGGAATCATTGTTGGTTGTTCGTGGACTGTGGAAAACAATCTTGGTTGTTGGTTTGTTGCTGTGCTGTTGCTGTGTATCTGTTGATGCTGTGATTACTGCACACTACTCAACTGATCACTCTCATTCTTCCTTTCCTTTCCTTACCAGGTACACAATTGATACCATCAATGTAACTGAGAGTTTGAGCATGAATGCAAAAGAGAGGACCTGCAGATTGTTTTTATGTATACATGAACTGTTACATTAAATGTCATAAAATAGTTACATTTTCGTTTGTATAATAGAAGTAGCCTACATGCTCAGTATATCAATGTAGGTTAATGAATGATAGTCATGTATGTATGCTGTTAGGTGAAAAACATTCCCAGGGTAATAGATTGTATTTTAGACTTAGTCTGATGGTGTAGTACATTCTATAATGTAGGCCAAAATAGGAAAACTACCCACATGAGTTAAAGTTCTTTCCCCTTTTGCTAGTTTGTCACATATAAACTGATAAAGAACAAAGAATCAGTTCTAGGCCTCAACCTCAGGAAGGCCGAGCCCAAATCGAAAAATCAGTTAGGCCTGTATCGGAAAAACAAGGCCCAAGTCTGGCCATCTCGCATGAGCTAGGTTTGGGCCCATGATTTGCGGCTAGTTGTCCATAAGTGCAGTCACGTTTTATTATTCTGTAAAAGCACTTTAAATCCGGTTTTATAATCAACTAAGGCTATTTACTGCTTTCAATTGATAGAGACAAACACGACAAGAAACGTAATTGCTATAGGATATCCTTTAAAAATAACAACAAGATGAGCCTCGATAAAAATAAACAAAACGCAGATGCGGGGCCCTTGTTAAATGTATATTAGTGAAGCATTTAGTTTCCAGGACGGGTTGTTTAGCAAATCTCACAACCTTCCTAAAATAACAATACGCTAGACTCTTTAGGACGCGCCTTAATAAATCTTACCTTCGTAAATTCGGGTGCACATTGATGTGACCCAAATCCAAATCCCAACGGAATCGAAATGTGTTTCTAATCACGGGTACATTGATTGTGACGTGGTTCGAGATGCGTGTCCATGACGTTGCAAATTCATTTAAAAAAATAGAATGAGATGAGCCTCGCCAAATAAAAATACAAATTGCGGGGCCCTCAGTAAATATTTGCTTTAAAAATTATTTGGACTTCGGGATGGACCGTTTAGCAAAATTCCACGGTCTTACCCAAAATAAATACGCTAGTCGCTTTAGGCGCGCCTTTAATAACTTAATTTCCTTAAACTCGGGTGCACATTGATGTGACCCAAATCCAAATCTCAACGGAGTCAAAGTGTGTCGACGACCACGGGTACATTGATTGTAACGCGGTTCGAGATACATTTTCACAACGTTGCAAGTCCTACAAAAATAACAGTGAATGATAAAAGCGGTTAAAAGATAAAAGTGGCACATAAGTTCATACTTGTATAAAATCAGATAACCAAGCCGAATATAACAATTGAGCGACCGTGCTAGAATCACGGAACTCGGGAATGCCTAACACCTTCTCCCGGGTTAACAGAATTCCTTATCCGGATTTCTGATACGCAGACCATAATATAGAGTCATTCTTTTCCTCGATTCGGGATTAAAATTGGTGACTTGGGACACCCTAAATCTCCCAAGTGGCGACTCTGAAATAATTAAACCAATCCCGTTTCGATTGTCCTTTAATTGGAAAAAACTCCCCTGCGCCCCGGGCGCGTAAAAAGGAGGTGTGACAGTAAGCAGGTGGTATTGCTAGTATATATTTTAGGGGAATAAAAATCATCAATTATTGCAAATATGAAAATCACTTGGTAGATAGCTTGAGCAGCAGCAACCTATACACAACAATAAAAACATAATTAAGGGTCCAAATGTAACAATAGATTTTTTAGGCTGTGATGTTACCTCATTGAATCTATGTTTTATTATTCTCTGCATAAAAATTAACACATTATATATTGTTTATTGTTTTATTATTCATTGAGTTAATAACTTTTGCATCATAATTTCCAGGTAAACCAAGTCATCCTTTACCAATTCGATAAGTGCTACATAAGCCCATGGTTATATATATTTTTCAGAGTCCCACAAAATAGCATTTCTTCCTGCTCATTCTAGAAAAGTATGTGTGAAAACTGCTCAAGTGACATAGATATTCATGACTTTTTTGAGACGCCGTAATAAGATTAAAGAGATACGTTGTAAATTACAAGAGAAAGGTGGGAAGTTCTTGGAGGGAAGGATGCCGGGGTCTATTTGGAAACAGTATCTCTACCCTAGGGTAGGGATAAGGTCTGCGTACACACTATCTTCCCCAGACCCCACTAAGTGGGATTATACTGGGTTGTTGTTGTTGTAAATTACAAGTTGACGAAGAAAAGCCATCATCTCCATATAGTATGTCTAAGTAAGGCCTGACCTCAAAATAATAAGCATTTAGCTGTCACAGACTTTTTATTTCTGTTGTCTTTAATACGTAAAATAGCGTAACCAACAGTCTTTAAATAATCCCATTTTAGAAAAGTTTGTCTTTTAACGAATCTTCTCCTACTTCCCTTTTTCTCATTGCAATAGTTTAGTCAAAACAAGATGGCCATTCACTCGTCCCCCAAACTTTTTAATGTACATGTTTAGAAACTAAATAAGAAAAATAAATTACTACGAATGATACTGCTACAACAACAACTACCCTGGTGTGCACGCAGTATAACTAAACAACAACTCAGTATAATTGAAGTATGGGAATGTGATGTGCACGCAGATCTTTCCCCTATCCTGGTGGGATAAAGATGTTGTTTTCGATAGACTATCGGCTCAAGAAGACGAAAAGAGACAATAAAACAGTAACATCAACAGAGGCCAGAAAGATAGTACCAGCAACTTAAGAACCAAAAAAATAGATGGAAAAAGCAATATCAATATTACGAATGATAACTTTTTGAAAAAAAAAATTATTTAAATTTCACAAATATATATATATATATATATATTCATGACATGTGTATATATAATTTTTACAAAGGTAAACGTATTAAATCAATAAGAGAAGTAGGACATATTTAATCTAATGAGTCAACCCACAATAAACATAGACCCTTAAGAACAAAGGATTAGTTCTCTTGTGGAAAAAGAAAAGTAAATAAATTACAAAATGAAAGCACATAGGAAATCTAAGGAAATTAACTCGAAAGGTGGCTGATAATTAAGTAGTAATTAGGTAAAACAGATGAGGTAAGCTATTTCATGTAAATCTTGTGCTTGCATTTTCCATGACATCGGAGTTGGGGTCCACAAATCAAATTCAAATATAGTGGTATTTGGCTGTTATTTCTAATTACATGCTCAAAATAGTACGGGCTAGTCAGTTTTCGGACTAGTCATTTAAAAATGGGATTTTTTTATTTCTATAAATTATTGAAAATTTTATTGCCCTAAATATTTATATTTAATAAATTACCCTACTTACACAAGTTTAGTTTATAAAATATATAGTTCTGCCTTCAATTAAGGGAGGTTGTCACCCTAAAAACTACCAATAATTATATTCTCTGCTGGTTTGTTACCGATCTAGGGAAATTGTTAAAGAAGTGGTAGTTGGAGATGGGAGCCGTCGGCCTTCTAGGGAAGTTGTCTTACAAGATATTATTAGAGAAAATCAAATTAAACATAAAGCTGGCTATAATAAGAGAAATATTCTGCAAATAGCAGCTGATAATTCATCATTTCAAGGATAGAAATTTAAGAAAGAAGAGATGAAGTACCTGATTTCTTTATATAGGAATCGACAGGTATTCATAATCCCGTAATTTTATTGTTGGCATTGATTTTTCTTTAATTATAGTGAATTATATTGATATTGATTCTTACAATCTTTCTTGTCCATAAATTAACGGATATGAGATTTCCTTAATTCTTACATTATGGCAAATCAGATAATAATTTGCTATAATATTTTGGAGAGAGAAATACTGTATAAATTTAATTTCTAATAAAATTTGAATTCGATCAGTCAAACAAATTGAATATAAAAATGACCGAATAATGGAAAATATAGGAGGCATTTAGAAAAGTAACTGCATTAAGTGGACTGCTAAAACATTATTTCTACCTAATTATATACAACTTATCTATATTATTTCTACCCAATTATATACAACTACAATATCATACAACTTAAATACAAATTTTACAATATGTATTCTGTATATTTTGTATCTGATTTATACATAGTAAAAATAAATTTCATACAACTAATTATATATTATACAATTTATCTACAACTTTCACACATTATTTCTACTCAGTTATATACAACTATAATATCATACAACTTAAATATAATTTTTATACAATGTAGCTCAACTTTCATACAATAGTTAAATAAATAAAAGAAAAATATATAAACAACAGAATACAATTTTACTACAATTTCTTCTTCTTCTTCTTCTTCTTCTTCTTCTTCTTCTTCTTCTTCTTCTTCTTCTTCTTCTTCTTCTTCTTTCATTCTGAAATTCAGCCAAAACCAAATCTAATCTTCACCAAAACCCCTCAAAATTGAGATATAAACTCCAAACCATATTCCCAATTATTTGCAATAACAACAAATCCAAACAAATAATGATTTTTGAAAACCCAAATTCGAATTCAAAGCTTTTTAATAGCTGTCAATGGTAGAATTGTTGCTCTCTTTTGCTTTACTTCACATTACTGAAATTTGGGATTGAGAGATAGAGAGAGACGTAGAGAGAATTCTCAATTCTTTGTAACAACATCCAATCCAAACAAACAATGTTTTTTGAAAACCCAAATTTGAATTCAAAGCTTCAAAGCTTTTTAATGGTTGTCAATGGTGGAATTGTTACACTTTTGTGCAAGATACGTGGGGAGGGGGTGGGATGTGGAGAGAGAAAGGTGGGGGAGTGGAAAATATATTAGAGTAATTTTAGGACACTAATATCATTAATTCTCTTAAAATGTACATAAATAGTAATTGGGTATATAAAATGTAATTATAGTAAAACTTGAGTAGGGAGGGTAATATAGTTTCATATAGTATATAGGAATGTAAAAATTCCTTCAAAAATAGCCAGCATTTGCCAAATCATTGAAAAACAATCACTATTTTGCTGCAACAGAGATCAGTCCAACATAATATACTGGAGTTCGGTGCAACTGTGTATAAACTTCCAGTATAATATACTGGAGTTCCAGTATACTTTGCTGGAACTCTATAATACTGGAGTTCCAACAAAGTATACTGGAACTCCAATATATTATACTGGTATTCCAGTATATTATATTGGAATTCTAGTATATAATGCTGAAGTATTTTTTGGATTTTGAACAGTGTTTTCGTTCATATTTATTTTTACATGAAAAGTGGCTAAATTTCGATAATTTTTGAAACTGTAACTATTTTTGAATAACCACTTGTAAATCTGGCTATTTTTGAATTTCCCTAGAAAGTCAAATAATTATGACAAAAACATTGTTAAGGTATATATAGAGATTAAGCAATCGTTATAATCTTATCATCTTATGTTAACAAATTATTTCATATTTGTCCTTACCCTAACAGAGCTTCAACGTGAAATGAGCGTAATTTTTCATGTGTCCAAATTATTTAAGAATAAAGGCCAACTCTAATTACCCCTCAATGAGATTAATTATTTGCTTCTCAAGAACTGCTTCTACTCCTACTTAAAAATATTTTTTTTTCTTTTTAAAAGCTTTATCAAGTACTTTTACTTTAGAGAAAAACACTTTCGGCCGAAAAAATACTTTCGGCCGAAAAAACATTTATAGCTAAAAAGAAGCTTAGCCAAAAAGACTTTTAATAGTAACTGAATTTCTCTATAAAATGTCCTGAGTACATTAATGAGTTGACTGACTTGCTCTGCATTCTCTTAAGTTGAAGTACTCTTTGATTAAGGTGTGACACTTTCTGGGCTCTATCACAAATTGATTGAGCAAAATGAAATATTCAACGAGCTTAAAAGAACACATTTTTCTAATTCATTATTTGAGAAATGCATATTATTTATGTTGATTTTGATTACTTTGTTCATGTATAGTTGCTATCTTTAATATGAAAATTTTCAAATGGTTCTTGACCTTATTGATGGGAACAAAATCGATGAATGTTTTATAGTTTTAAATGGCCGTAAAATTGAAAAAAACAAATGAACGTCATTGTACTGTTTTATAGTTTCCCTAATTGGAGATAACCCTAATTTTATAGTACTATTTAATTTGGTTGGTCAAACCATATAAAAACACATTACACATGTTGTATGTTTAGAATATATAGATAGTTCCTTGGTGATTAATAAAGCCATTAATTAACAAAAAGAAAATGTTTAAAACATGTGGAGATTCCTTACAAATTGCAAGCACTAAGAAAGAATTAAGTAAATTTGAGCTTAACCTAACGAGGCCTTAAACCTAGTGACCAAGTCTAAAAATTAGGGTGAAATCAAAAATAGTCAGATTTACAAGTGATAATTGAAAAATAGTCACAGTTTAAAAAGTAATTAAAATTTAATCATTTTTTATGTAAAGATAAATCTGAACGAAAATACTGTTCAAAATTCGAAAAATGTTCTAGCATAATATACTGCAATTCGAATTTTTTACTTGTGAACTTCCAACCCAATATACCGGAGTTCCAGCATAATATACTGGTCCAACATAATATGCTGGCAGTTCATACACAGGTGCTCCAATCTCCAGTATGTTATGCTGGAACTTTCTGTGTACCGGAGTCTCAGTATAATATGCTGAAAGTTCATACACAGGTGCACCAATCTCCAGTATATTATGCTGGAACTTTCTATGTTGCCGCAAAATAGTGGCTATTTTTTAATGACTTTGCAAATGCTGGCTATTTTTCAATTACCAGTCCGAAAACTAGTTAGCCCGTGCTATTTTCACTAAAAATTACTCCATCCTTTTCAATTTAAATGAGGTAGTTTAACTTGGCACAAAGTTTAAGAGAGAAAAGAAAACTTTTGAAATATGTGGTCCTAAAAGCTCAAGGGGTAAAAGATTTGTGGGGCCATAATATTTGTGTAACTATAAAAGTTTCTCATTAATGTTAAAATAGGTAAAATAAAAAGTTTAAAGTTAAATTATTTCTAAATATAAAAATGTGTCATTCTTTTTGAAACAGACTAATACGGAAAATATGTCATTTAAATTAAAATAGGGGAGTACTTCTTAGGTATGATTATTACAAGTGTGTACAATATTTCCTGTCCAAAGAGATTAAGGTTCTCAAATATGAGAATCAAGCCTATATTTCAGTATCAATAGGGACATTGATTCTTCAATTAGTAAAAGTGTCATATTAAATCAAATAAAGTAAGTAAAAGGTTTAGAATTTTAGTTTTTCATTAGTGAGTAGTAAAATTGGGGAGAAATTCAAAAATAGCCAGATTTACAACTGGTCGTTCAAAAATAGCCCAATTTCAAAAGTAATCGAAATTTAGCTACTTTTCATGTAAAGATAAATCTGAGCGAAAACACTGTTCAAAACCCGAAAAATACGCCAGCATAATATACTGGAGTTTCAGTAAGTATAATTGTCCAGTATAATATACTGGAGTTTGGAGCACCGGTGCTCCAGTCTCCAGTATATTATACTGGAGTCAGCAAAGTATACCGGTCCAGCATAATATGCTGGAGTTCATACACAGGTGCACTGAACTCCAATATATTATGTCGGACCGGTCTTTGTTGCAACAAAATAGTGGTTATTTTTCATTGACTTCGTAAACACTGGCTATTTTTGAATGACTCATCCGAAAACTGGCTATACCGTGCTATTTTTACGTAAAGTTGTACATCCGGCCCACTGTTATAGTTTGTGTGACTTTAAAGCTTGACATTAAGAATAAAATTCAAAGATTAAGGTAAATTATTTTAAAATATGAAAATTGTCACACTTTTTTTTATGTATTACTAGTCTTAGGGTACGCGCGTTGCGTGTGTATCCTATATCATTGCATACAAAATTTTAAGATTAAACATTATGAAATATTATTTATAAACTAATTAGAAAAATTATAGATAAAAATACAAGTGCCTAAAAAATGAAGAAATGTTGTCCTACGACACTCCTTTAATGCCTTATTATTGGATCCGTTGAAACTAGGTTACGATGAATTTTAATTTGCTAGGTAAAATCTCTAGGCTTTTACTACTTAACATAATGTGCTTTTGAAATTTTGAGTAAATAGACAAAGAAACTTTATATAAGGTAAAATTATATATAGTTCAAATAGACAAAGAAAACTTTATTAATAAAATAAAAACTCCTAGTCCACAAATAAGTTCAAAAGGCTCATTTTTCACCTAATATATTTTATAAAAATTAGTCCTAATAAGTTAGTACCGAAACTTTTCTAACTTTCCTACGTCAAAACTTTATTAACTTATGAAAAATTAAAACTTATAGGCAGACTTTTATAAACTAAAAAAACCTCCTCGGAAACCTAAAAGAAGAAATTTGGTACTCCTAAATATAAATGGAGTTGAATGAAAAACTTTCCTAGTTTATAAATATTAGGAGAATAATTAAATAATTATCCTAGATAGTAAGAAATTAATTAAATGATTATTTTTAGATATTAGGATAATAACAAATTTTCCCAGTTTAAAAATATTAGGAGAATAATTAAATGAACATTCATAAATAGTAGGAGATTAATTAAATGACTATTTGTAAATATTAAGAAAATAATAAAATGACTATTTCGTCTAGTGTGTACTCAATTTTTAAAGGGCAAAAAAGAGGAACGATATTTTGCTAAGAGATTTCGTGCTTTTAATATTGTATAGATAAGTATCTACATAGCATTTAGGAGAAAAGTTCAAAAGGATAGTTGGATAGAAAGATCTGGTCCAGTGAATATAAACTTAAACTGGAGAACACATTCATTGAAGTTTAAACAAGAACTTTTCCAATATGGTGACTTTTATAAGGCTTTTTTGTCTCAAAATAAAGACCCCAAATAAAAACTTGTGACTGTGAATGCTATTGAGGTCCTGACTCATAATAAGATAGCTTCTTTCATCAACTTATATTTAATGTCAGTCATACAAACACTCTTCTTTCATATCACGTAATCTCAAAATTCATGAATATCTATGCATGTCACTGTGCTCGAACAAGGCCGTTGTCTGAAATTTTCCACGAATTGTTCTTTCTTCAATAATTTATGGACCTTTAAGTAACGGTAAAATTGTTGTTGCCAGACCTATATATAGGTTATGTCGAGTCATGCAAGCAGTCACTAATAGTTGCAGTAGGGTAGGTTGTCGACATCACACCCCTTAGGGTACCGTTAGTGGCGGAGATAGAATTTCTACTAAGGGGGTTTAAAAAAAGAGTTAAAAGTGGGAATTGAACCAATAACTTTATAAAGGTTTTGTACCCCCTTGATCACTAAGTTATGTTTTTCGGTTGTGTCAAGGGGATTCAAAATATAATATATAAAGGTATAAAATAGATTTTGTCTTATATATACAGTGTAATTTTCGGTGAAGGGCGGGTGAACCTTCTTCCGTCTCCCCTAAATCCGCCCTTGGGTACCGCCCTTCTCTTGACCTGCATGAATACGGAATATTTTGTGTATAGAGATTAAGAAAGAACAAAATTAGTTTGTGGGCCTTGAAAGATGTATGATTTATACGATTTAATTTAGGGAAATTTTCGTTCTTATACCATATAGGAAACTATATTACCAAATATGTTCATAGTTTGCATATTATCCTTCATGCTAATAGTATTCTTATAAAATATAGACAATGCATTAAGAAATTATTGTAGCTGTAGGATTCCTTATATAGACGCACTAAAATTGGGGAATTAAATATTCTTCAAGATCTTCCACAACGCAGATCACGCACATTCATAATTATCGTCGGCTTCACTCTGATCTTTCACAACGTAGATCAAGATTTTTCATACTCTGTTTTTGCGATACACTCTGTTTTCAGAATTCTCTCTACATCTCTCTCTATCTCTCAATCCCAAATTTCAGTAATACAAAGCAAAGGAAAAGAGAGCAGTAATTCCACCATTGACATCCATTAAAAGCTAGAAAGCTTTGTATTCAAATTTGGGTTTTCAAAAATCATTATTTGTTTGGATTGGGTGTTGTTGAAAATAATTGGGAATATGGTTTGGAGTTTATATCTCAATTTTGAGGGGTTTTGGTGAAGATTAGACTTGGCTTTGACTGAATTTCAGATTGAAAGAAGAAGAAGAAGAAGAAGAAGAAGAAGAAGAAGAAGAAGAAGAAGAAGAAGAAGAAGAAGAAGAAGAAGAAAACGTATGTTGCAGAAATTGTAGATAAATTGAAGAAAAATTGTAGACTGTTGTTTATTTATTTTTCTTTTATTCATTTACCTATTGTATGAAAGTTGAACAACATTGTATAAAATTTGTATTTAAGTGGATGATTTAGTACTGTTTTGGACAAAAATATGTATAAAAAATGTGAAACATACATTTTAGGGGAAGCATGTCGAGTCCAAATATGTACCCAGTTTGTAGATATTTTGTAGATAAATTGTAGATTATTTGTATTCTGATTGTAGATGCTTTATTTTCTGTTTTCACAAATAAAAAACGACTAAAACCTCTACAAATCTTCTGAAAAAACGCAATTATGTCAAAAATCTCAATTATACTACAATTGAATGTGAATTGGGATATTAAAATTCAATGTACCCAGTTTGTAGATATTTTATAGATAAATTGTAGATTATTTGTATTCTGATTGTAGATGCTTTATTTTCTGTTTTCACAAATCAAAAACGACTAAAACTTCTACAAATCTTCTGCAAAAAATGCAATTATGTCGAAAATCTCAATTATGCTACAATTGAATGGGAATTGGGATATTAAAATTCAATGTACTCACTTTGTAGATATTTTATCAATAAATTGTAGATTATTTGTATTCTGATTGTAGATGCTTTGTTTTCTATTTTCACAAATCAAAAACAACTAAAACTTCTACAAATCTTCTGCAAAAAATGCAATTATGTCAAAAATCCCGATTATGCTACAATTCTGTGATTCTCCTATATGCTCTTGTTACTCCTTACGAAACTACTATGCTAAATATGGAATCCAAAAAAAACATGCTGAAGGGATAGATCTTCCTAAGAAATTTTGTAGAAACATTGAAATTCTGTATTTTCATATTAATTTTTCAAATGATATGTAGTTTTGTTATAGATTAAATGTAGAAAACAAGCCATTGTAAGTCTTATTTGACTCATTCCTCACATTCAACCTATTCTACAAATTCACGCCTCTTTAAATATAATACAACTATACTTTCTTGAATTTAAAGGTATAGCAATATATATAACTTAAAAAATATCTTCTCCTCTGCACAAGTTAGCTTTAAAACAGACGAAGTGGAATAACAAGCTCCCATCAAAACTTTTAACACAAAAACACAAAGCTCAAAAATAAATAAACAACAGCCTACAATTTCTGCAATATAATGTATGTCATGTCTTCTTCTTCTTCTTCTTCGAATTTCAATCTGAAATTCAGCCAAAACCAAGTCTAATCTTCACCAAAACCCCTCAAAATTGAGATATAAACTCCAAACCATATTCCCAATTATTTACAACAACACACAATCCAAACAAATAATAATTTTTGAAAACCCAAATTAGAATTCAAAGCTTCAAAACTTTTTAATGGCTGTCAATGGTGGAATTGCTGCTCTCTTTTCATTTTCTCTTATATTACTGAAATTTAGGATTGCGAGATAGAGAGAGACGTAGAGGGAATTCTCAATTCTTTGCAACAACATCCAATCCAAACAAACAATGTCATTTGAAAACTCAAATTCGAATTCAAAGCCTTGGCTATGGAATAAATAATGGGATTTTGATACAGAAATCGTGGGTGTGGGAGGGAAACGTGGGTGAAGGTGTGGGAATTGGAGAGAGAAATGTGGGAGGAGTGGTATTAGAAGTAATATACAGTACCATTAAATTAGGAGTGTAATCAATATCCTTAAAAATCATTAATGGTATATAATTGGTAATTAGGTATACTAAATGTAATTATATCAAACCTTAAACATTGAAGGTGATACAGTTTCCTATATGACATATGAATGTAAAAATTCCTTTAATTTTAATTTATGCATGGGTCCCATACTTCAAAATCTAATGTTGCATTTTAAACCTTACATTTTATTTTATTTTTGCTAATTAAACCTTACATTATTTAAAGGATGAATGCTACTCCAGAGTCCAGTATGGGAACACAAACTTAATTCTTATTCACATCATGGATGGTGATTAAATTAAGGTGACAATGTGACCTTATTAGCAAAAAAAGGTGACAATGTGTAATAAATAGTTATATTTAAATGATAACAATATATTATGTATATGCACAGTGTGCTTATTTTGTTAATTAATGTAACACCAACTGTTGATCATATATTTGTTGGAGAGTTAAAACCTACTAAAATGATCGCTTAATATCTCTAGTCTCTATGCATCTACTTAGGGGTGGCAAAATGGTTTAAAAAAATAGTTAACCACCCATATTATTCACTAAAAGTGAGTTGGATAATGAACTTTTTAAAAACGAGTCAAATATGGATAAGAATCATATTATCCATTTAGAAAATGGATAACCAATAAGTTTAGCTTTTATATTTGTAAAACGTCCTCAAATTGGGAGTTCCTCAAGTTTGGGAGACTGAGAATTCTCCTAATAGTGATCATATTTGACGAGGCCAATGCATATAAGATTTTGCTACCCGTACTTTATCAAATTCTAGTATAGTTTATGATATCGTCCCACAGAGATTGGAGAATCTAGCTACACACTTATAATATTCTTACTACTATTTGAGAGAATATGTGACGACCCAAAGGGTCATCACCTGTTTTCTTACCCATTATGTGCTTTAGAGGCCTTGAAAACCTCATTTAGAGTGGCTTTGATTTGCGTGCGCAATCCGGGAGCGTAGCCGGAAAGCTTAAATATGAAATTTTGTGAAAAATGCTAAGTTTTGATGTTAAAATGAATAAATTTGACTTCGGTCAATATTTTCGGTAAACGGACCCGGACCCGTAATTTGACGGTCCCGGAAGGTCCGTAGGAAAATATGAGACTTGGGTGTATGCCCGGAATCAAATTCCGAGGTTCCAAGCCCGAGAAATGAATTTTCGAGTAAAATTGTTTTTCTTAAATGGTCAAGGAAAATTAAAATGAAAATTGATTAGAACGTATTGGTACCGGGCCCGTAATTTGGTTCTGGTGCCCGGTACAGGTCTTATATGTGATTTAAGAGGTTTCTATAAAGTTTGGTTAAAATCGGACGTCGTTTGACGTGTTTCGGACTTGAAATCTTAAATTTGAACTTGATGAAGTTTTAGAAAAAACTCTTGATTTTGAGGTTTGATTCATTGTTTTTAAGGTTAGTTTGGCGATTTGATCGCACGGATAAGTTCGTATGATGTTGAGTGAGTTAGTGCATGTGGTTGGTTAGGAGGCTCGAGGGTTCGGGAGTGTTTCGGAGGTGTTTCAAAATGATTTTAGCCTTGTAAAAGTTGCAGGTTCAGGAAGTTGCAGGTCTCTGAACCCTTTAGTGCGGTCCGTGAGAAATCTCGTGCGACCGCGGAGGGGCCAGCGCGGCCGTGGTCGCCTTTGTGCGGGGCGCGGTGGAGGCTGTGGGGCCGCAGTCGCCTTTGTGCGGTCCGCACAGGATGCTGAACTGCAGATCTTCAAGGAAGCTTGTGCGGCCGCAATCCATTTAATGCGGCCCGCGGTGGAGCTCCGCGGCCGCGGTCCTTTTTATGCGGTCCGCGGTGAGGGTATGAGAGGGGTATAAATAGACGGAATTTTCAGTTATTTTTCACTTTTCAAAACCCCAAAAACATAAGAAGCGATTTTTCAAACAACCTTTCTTCTCCAAATCAATTGTAAGTCATTTTTAATTAGTTTTCTTCAATTATTAACATCTTTTAACATGGTTTCAACTTAAAATCAAAGATTTTCATGGGGGAAATTGGGTGTTTGGGTAGAACCTAGGTTTTCCAAAATTGGGGATTTGGACCTCAATTTGAGGTCTGATTTCAAAACAAATTATACATTTGGACTCGTGGGGAAATGGGTAATCGGGTTTTGGTCTGAACCTCGGGTTTCGACCATATGGGCCCGGGGGTGATTTTCTACTTTTTAGGTAAAACTTTGGGAAAACTCATTTTCATGCATTGAGGTTGATTCATTTAGCACTTATTGATGTAATTAAGTAACTTATGACTAGATTCGAGCGGATTGGTGGTGGAATCAAGGGGGGTAAAGCTATAATTGAGGCTTGAGCGGTGTTCAAAGCTTCGAGGTAAGTGTTTGGTCTAACCTTAGCTTGAGGGATTAGGATTTGAGTCTTATTTGCTACGTGCTAATTGTCGAGTATGACGTATAGGCATGGTGACGAGTATCTATACGTTGGTGTCTAGCATGACCGTGAGTCTTCATATTGCGGATATTCTGATCTTGTTGTATCTTTCATGCCTAAATGATGATTTCTATATGTTGTAAAAAGCATGTGAAAGAAATTGTGATCTTTGAACTTTGAGAAGCATTGGCTCGAGTGGTAATACAAATTATGAAAGTATATGAGATAAATGAAACCCTTTGGAGGATTGCCTCAAGTGGTAAAGTGAGTTATAAAGTAAGAAGTGAAAGAAAGAGAAAGAGTTACTGAATTGTTCCCTTGCCGGGACTTAGCTGTTTAATTGTATTCCCTTGCCGGGATTTCTATTATTATTATTATTTGTTTAATCCCTTGCCCCTTGTTTGTGATTGTTGTTTGGGTGAGGAAGAGCGATAAAGCACGAAGGGTGATGTCGTGCATTGTTTGCTATTGTAAGGAAAGAGTGTAAAGCACGAAGGGTGATGTCGTGTCGTACGATGTACCATTCCGTACTGATACTTATTGATTATATGGTGAGGAAAGAGTGTAAAGCACGAAGGGTGATGCCGTGCCGCACGATGTACTATTCCATGCCGATTTTATTGATTATATGGTGAGGAAAGAGAGTAAAAGCACGAAGGGTGATGTCGTGCATTTGTTGATTTCTGATTTCCTTGTAGATATCCAAGTTATGTTGTTTCTTTCACTACTTGTTGTTATTTGATTATTTCGATGTATTAGATTTCCTTATCCTATTTGCCTTGTGATTGTTGTTTGGGTGAGGAAGAGCGTAAAGCACGAAGGGTGATGTCGTGTATTGTTTTGGTGGGAACGAGGGTAAAAGCACGAAAGGTGATGCCGTGCAAATTGTTGATTTCTGCTTCCTTGTTGATATTCTAGTTATGTTGTTTCCTTCCTTACTTGATGCCTTTATATTCGGAACTATATTCACCCCCACAGCATGTTTCCCCTACCTGCATTGACTGGTTATTCCTGTATCTTTTTTTTCCCGTTGTGTGTGTATATATATATATATGAACTGCCTAGGTTTATTTGGAGTCTGGTCCTAGCCTCGTCACTACTTCGCCGAGGTTAGGCTGGACACTTACCAACACATGGGGTCGGTTGTGCTGATACTACACTCTGTGCTCTTTTGCACAGATCCAGGTCTTGGACAGCAGCAGTAGCGCAGGAGCCAGCCTTCAGTCCAGTGAGACACCGAGGTAGCCTTGTAGACATCTGCAGGCCCGTCGTCTCCTCTATCTTTTATTTCAGTTTGTTATCTCATGTTTCCGAGACAAACAGTTTATATTTTTCTTTCAAGCGGTTGTATTTAGTACTCTTAGAAGTTCGTGAGTAATGTGACACCAGTTCTTGGGTAGAGGCATATGTTTTCCGCATTATTGTTCAGTTTCTTTAATTGACGTCTTTCGCATATTTATTTAAATCCTTTGTTTCGATGATATTACTGATAATTGTCAAAAGAAGTAATTTGTTGATGAAGTAGCAGTTAAGAATTGACTTGCCTAGCTCACATTAGTAGGCGCCATCACGACTCCCGAGGGTGAAAAATCCGGTTCGTGACAAGTTGGTATCAGAGCTCTAGGTTACATAGGTCTCACAACTCACGGACAAGCTCAGTAGAGTCTGAGGGATCGGTACAGAGACGTCTGTATTTATCCCCCAGAGGCTATAGAGTTAGGAAAATTTCACACTTGTTCTTTCTTGTCGTGCGGATTTGTTCCTCAAATGCTAATTGAATTTCTACTCTGTTCTATCGCAGATGGCGAGAACACGCGCTTCCTCATCTACCGCTCAGCAGCCCAAGCCCCCAGCATCAACTTCCACTAGGGGCAGAGGGCGAGACCGAGGTAGGGGCAGAGCTCAGCCCCGAGCAGAAGCACCAGTGGCGGAGCCTCAGGTTGATTTTGAGGAGGAGGTTTCGGCCCCAGCAGTTCTGGTGGGCCCAACTTAGGTCCCAGAGGGGTTCATTGCCACCCCAGTTCTTCAGGACGCTCTGGTTCGATTGGTGGGCCTCATGGAGAGTGTCACCCGAGCGGGTTTTCTTCCCGTAACACCAACCACTTCTCAGGCTGGAGGAGGGGCTCAGACTCCTGCTACGCGCACTCCAGAGTAGGTAGCTCCCCAGGTTCAGGTTCCAGCGGTTACACCAGCTGTGGTAGTTCAGCCGGGTGTAGTAGCTCAGACCGGCGATGGAGCGGCTATGTCTGTCGATGCCTTGTGGAGGCTGGATAGGTTCACCAAGCTCTTCACTTCTACATTTAGCGGTGCATCTACTAAGGATCCCCAAGATTATCTGGATAGTTGTCACGAGGTTCTTCGGAACATGTGGATCGTTGAGACCAATGGAGTTGATTTTGCTACCTTTCATCTGTCTGGATCCGCCAAGACTTGGTGGAGGGATTATTGCTTAGCTAGATCAGCTGGTTCGCCATCTTTGACTTGGGAACAGTTCACAATGTTGTTTTTGGAGAAGTTTCTCCCCGTGACTCAGAGAGAGGCCTTTCGGAGGCAGTTTGAGCACCACCAGCAGGGTTCCATGACGGTCACCCAGTATGAGACCAGGTTCATCGTTCTAGATCACCATGCTCTTGTCATACTTCCCACCGAGAGAGAGAGAGAGGGTGAGGAGGTTTATTGATGGTCTTATTCAGCCGATTCGTCTTCAGATGGCCAAGGAGGCCGGGAATGAGATCACTTTCCAGGAAGCGACCAATATGGCCCGTAGAGTTGAGATGGTTCTGTCACAGGGAGGTAGTCATGGTTCAGGTAAGAGGCCCCGTCATTCAGGCAGATTCATTGGTACCTTGTCTGGAGGTAGAAATTCATATGGTAGAGGCCATCCTCCTAGGCCCTTTCAGTCAGCTCTCCAGGTCTCTCATGGTACTTTAGGTGGTCATGGTTCTCAGACGCACTATTCTGATTAGCAGCCTTACAGTGCACCACCAGCTCCCATTAGTGCACCGCCGCTTCAGAGTTTCAGAGGTGGTCATTCAGGTCGACAGGTCCAGCAGTTTCAGCAGCCGAGGGCTTGTTACACTTGTGGTGATCCCGGTCACATTGCCAGGTTTTGCCCTCGAGCACTAGGTAGCTCTCAGCATCAAGGTTCTCGTGCTATGGTACAGGCACTAGGCGTTCCACAGCCCGCCCAACCAGTTAGAGGTGCGGGTAGAGGTGCTAGAGGTGGAGGTAGAGGTCCTAGAGGTAGAGCTCAGGCTTCCAGAGGTGGAGGCCAGCCAGCAGCAGGCCATCCCAGAGAGGTAGTTCAGGGTGATGGGGCACAACCCCGATGTTACGCCCTCCCAGCTAGGCCCGAGGCTAAGGCTTCAGATGCAGTCATTACAGGTACCATTCTGGTTTGTGATAGAGATGCTTCAGTGCTATTTAATCCAGGCTCTACGTATTCGTATGTGTCATCTTATTTTTCATCGTACCTGGTCATGCCTAGTGATTCATTAAGTATTCCTGTTTATGTGTCTACACCAGTGGGTGATTCTATTGTGGTCGATCGAGTTCATCGTTCTTGTATTGTGGTAATTGGGGGTCTTGAGACCCGTGTTGATTTGTTGATGTTAGACATGGTCAACTTTGATATTATATTGGGGATGAACTGGTTATCCCCGTACCATTCCATCTTGGACTGTCACGTCAAGACTGTGACCTTAGCCTTACCGGATTTGCCCCATTTAGAGTGGAGGGGGACTCCTAGTCATTCTACCCATAGTGTTATCTCGTACGTGAAGGCTCGGCGTATGGTCGAGAAGGGGTGTTTGACCTATTTTGCTTATGTTCGCGATTCCAGTGCTGAGGTTCCCTCTATTGATTCGGTGCACGTGGTTCATGAGTTTCCTGATGTTTTCCCTTCAGACCTACCAGGTATGCCACCCGACAGGGATATTGATTTCTACATCGATTTGGTTTCGGGCACTCAGCCCATTTCTGTTCCGCCATATCGCATGGCCCCGCCAGAGTTGAAAGAGTTAAAGGAGCAGTTGCAAGACTTGCTTGAGAAGGGTTTCATTAGACCCAGTGTTTCGCCTTGGGGTGCGCCGGTGTTATTTGTCAAGAAAAAGAATAGTTCGATGAGAATGTGCATTGATTACCGGCAGTTGAACAAGGTCACCATCAAGAATAAGTATCCACTTCCGAGGATTGATGATTTGTTCGATCAGCTTCAGGGTACCAAGGTATTTTCAAAGATAGACTTGAGATCTGGCTACCATCAGTTGAGGATTAGGGCATCCGATGTCCCTAAGACAGCTTTTCGCACTTGGTATGGGCATTATGAGTTCTTGGTCATGTCATTGGGGTTGACAAATGCCCCAGCAGCTTTTATGGATTTGATGAACCGAGTGTTTAGGCTTTATTTGGACTCATTCGTGATAGTCTTCATTGATGATATTCTGGTATATTCCCGCAGCTAGGAAGAGCACGAGTTGCATCTTAGAGTGGTTCTTCAGACTCTAAAGGATAGTCAGCTATATGCGAAATTCTCGAAGTGTGAGTTCTGGTTGGGTTCAGTTACATTCCTAGGTCATGTCGTATCAGCAGAGGGTATTCAGGTTGACCCGAAGAAGATTAAAGCAGTCAAGAACTGGCCTAGACTAGCATCAGCTACAGATATTCGGAGTTTCTTGGGATTGGCAGGCTACTATCATCGGTTCGTGGAAGGGTTCTTATCTATCGCAGCCTCGATGACCAGGTTGACCCAGAAGGGTGCCCAGTTCAGATGGTCGGATGAGTGTTAGGCGAGCTTTCAGAGGCTCAAGACAGCTCTGACTACGGCACCGGTGTTAGTATTGCCTATGGGTTCAGGGCCTTACACAGTCTATTGTGATTCTTCCTGTATTGGGCTTGGTGCAGTGTTGATGCAGGATGGCAAGGTCATTGCCTATTCTTCGAGGCAGTTGAAGATTCATGAGAAGAACTTTCTGGTTCATGAATTGGAGTTGGCAGCCATTGTTCACGCATTGAAGATCTGGAGGCATTATCTGTATGGCGTGGCATGTGAGGTGTTCACTGACCACAAGAGTCTTCAGTATTTGTTCAAGCAAAAGGAGTTGAATTTGAGGCAGAGGAGGTGGTTGGAGTTGTTGAAGGATTATGACATCACTATCTTATATCACCCGGGAAAGGCCAATGTGGTGGCCGATGCTTTGAGTAGAAAGTCAGCTAGTATGGGCAGTCTTGCTCATATCCCAGTCGGTGAGAGGCCGCTTGCTTTGGATGTTCAGGACTTAGCCAATCGATTCGTGAGGTTGGATATTTCTGAGCCTAGTCGGGTATTAGCTTGCACGGTCGCTCATTCTTTGTTATTAGAGCATATCCGTGATCGACAGTTTGATGATCCCCATTTGTGTGTCCTAGAGACACGGTGCAGCATGGAGGTGCCAAGCAGGTTACCTTAGATGCTGATGGAGTTTTGAGATTGCGGGGTCGAGTTTGTGTTCCTAATGTGGATGGGTTTCGAGAGTTGATTTTAGAGGAGGCCCATAGTTCCCGGTACTCTATTCATCCGGGTGTCGCGAAGATGTATCAGGATTTGCGGCAGTATTATTGGTGGCGTAGAATGAAGAAGGATATTGTTGCATATGTGGCCCGGTATTTGAATTGTCAGCAAGTTAAGTATGAGCATTAGAGGCCTGATGGTTTATTTCAGAGGATTGAGCTTCCCGAGTGGAAGTGGAAGCGGATCACTATGGACTTCATTACTGGACTTTCGCTGACTCGGAAGAAGTTCGACGCAGTTTGGGTCATTGTTGATAGGCTGACCAAATCAGAGCATTTTATTCCTGTGGCAGTCTCCTATTCATCCGAGAGGTTAGCTGAGATCTATATCCGGGAGATTGTTCGCCTTCATGGTGTGCCGGTATCTATCATTTCGGACCGAGGTACGCAGTTTACCTCGCGTTTCTGGAGAGCAATTCAATGAGAGTTAGGTACCCAGGTTGAGTTGAGTACAACATTTCATCCTCAGACGGACGGGCAGTCCGAGTGGACTATTCAGATATTATAGGATATGCTCCGAGCTTGTGTCATTGACTTTGGAGGTTCATGGGATCAGTTTTTGCCTTTAGAGGAGTTTGCCTATAACAATAGTTACCAGTCGAGTATCCAGATGGCTATTTATGAGGCTTTATATGGTAGGCGGTGTCAATCTCCGGTTGGATGGTTTGAACCGGGAAAGGCTCAGTTGTTGGGTATGGATCTGGTTCAGGAGGCCTTGGACAAGGTCAGGATTATTCAGGATAGATTGCGTACAGCCCGGTCCAGGCAAAAGAGCTATGTAGATCGCAATGTTCGAGATGTGACTTTTATGGTTGGTGAGCGGGTATTGCTCCGAGTGTCGCCTATGAAGGGCGTGATGAGATTTGGGAAGAAGGGCAAGCTTAGCCCTAGGTTCATTGGTCCGTTTGAGATTCTTGACCGAGTGGGAAAGGTGGCTTATAGACTTGCATTGCTGCCGAGCTTATCAGCCGTGCATCCAGTTTTTCATGTGTCCATGCTTCAGAGCTATCACGGAGATCCATCCCACGTGTTAGATTTCAGCACTGTCCAGTTGGACAAGGACTTGTCCTATGAGAAGGAACCGGTAGCTATTCTAGACCGGCAAGTTCGTCAGTTGAGATCCAAGAGTTTTCCTTCTGTTCGTGTTCAGTGGAGAGGTCAGCCTCCTGAGGCATCGACCTGGGAGTCCGAGTCCGATATGCGGAGCCGTTATCCTCATTTATTTCCCGACTCAGGTACTTCCTTCTTCTGTCCGTTCGAGGACGAATAGTTGTTTTAGAGGTGGAGTGTGACGACCCAAAGGGTCATCACCTGTTTTCTTACCCATTATGTGCTTCCGAGGCCTTGAAAACCTCATTTAGAGTCGCTTCAATTTGAGTGCGCAGTTCGGGCTCGTAGCCGGAAAGCTTAAATATGAAATTTTGTAAAAAATACTAAGTTTTGATGTTAACATAAATAAATTTGACTTCAATCAACATTTTGGGTAAACGGACCCGGACCCGTGATTTGACGGTCCCGGAAGGTCCGTAGGAAAATATGGGACTTGGGTGTATGCCCAGAATCGAATTCCGAGGTCCCAAGCCCGAGAAATGAACTTTCGAGTAAAATTATTTTTCTGAAATTGTCAAGGAAAATTGAAATGAAAATTGATTAGAATGTGTTGGTATTGGGCTTGTATTTTGGTTCCGCCCCCCGGTACAGGTCATATATGTGATTTAAGAGATTTCTGTAAAGTTTTCTTAAAATCAGACGTCGTTTGACGTGTTTCTGACTTGAAATCTTAAATTTGAACTTGATGAAGTTTTTGGAAAAACTCTTGATTTTGAGGTTTGATTCATTGTTTTTGAGGTTAGTTTGGCGATT
Source organism: Nicotiana tabacum (assembly GCF_000715075.1). Lineage (NCBI taxonomy): Eukaryota > Viridiplantae > Streptophyta > Magnoliopsida > Solanales > Solanaceae > Nicotiana > Nicotiana tabacum. The sequence continues at coordinate 19,746,137 of NC_134089.1, read as the reverse complement.
TAATCGCACGGATAAGTTAGTATGATGTTGATTGAGTTAGTGCATGTATTTGGTTAGGAACCCCGAGGGCTCGGGAGTGTTTCGAAATGGTTTTAGCCTTGTAAAAGTTGCAGGTTCAGGAAGTTGCAGGTCTCTTAACCCTTTAGTGCGGTCCGCGAGAAATCGCGTGCGAGCGCGGAGGGTCCAGCGCGGCCGCGGTCGCCTTTGTGCGGGGCGTGGTGGAAGTTGTGCGGCCACAGTCGCCTTTGTGCGGTCCGCACAGGGTGCTGAATTACAAGTCTTCAGGGAGGCCTGTGCGGCCGCAGTCCATTTAATGCTGTCCGCGGTGGAGATCCACGGCCGCGGTCCTTTTTATGTGGTCCGCGGTAAGGGTCTGAGAGGGGTATAAATAGACGGGATTTTCAGTTATATTTTACTTTTCAAAACCCCAAAAACATAAGAGGCAATTTTTCAAACAACCTTTCTTCTCCAAATCAATTGTAAGTCATTTTTAACTAGTTTTCTTCAATTATTAACATCTTTTAACATGGTTTCAACTTAAAGCCAAAGATTTTCATGGGGGAAATTGGGTGTTTTGGGTAGAACCTAAGTTTTCCAAAATTGGGGATTTGGATCTCAATTTGAGATCCAATTTCAAAACAAATTATACATTTGGAACTATGGGGAAATGGGTAATCGGGTTTTGGTCCGAACCTCGGGTTTCGACCACGTGTGCCCGTGGGTGATTTTTGACTTTTTGGGTAAAACTTTGGGAAAACTCATTTTCATGCACTGGGGTAGATTCATTTAGCACTTATTGATGTAAGTAAGTAACTTGTGACTAGATTCGAGCGGATTGGTGGTGGAATCAAGGGGGTAAAGCTATAATTGAGGCTTGAGCGGTGTTCAAAGCTTCGAGGTAAGTGTTTGGTCTAACCTTAGCTTGAGGGATTAGGATTTGAGTCTTATTTGCTACGTGCTAATTGTCGAGTACGCCGTATAGGCATAGTGACGAGTATCTATACGTTGGTGTCTAGCATGACCGTGAGTCTTCATATTGCGGATATTCTGATCTTGTTGTATCTTTCATGCTTAAATGATGATTTCTATATGTTGTAAAAAGAATGTGAAAGAAATTGTGATCTTTGAACTTCGAGAAGCATTGGCTTAAGTGGTAATACGAATTGTGAAAGTATATGAGATAAATGAAACCCTTTGAAGCATTGGCTCAATTTGTAAAGTGAGTTATAAAGTAAGAAGTGAAAGAAAGAGAAAGGGTTACTGAATTGTTCCCTTGCCGGGACTTAGCTGTTTAATTGTATTCCCTTGCCGGGATTTCTATTATTATTATTTGTTTAATCCCTTGCCCCTTGTTTGTGATTGTTGTTTGGGTGAGGAAGAGCGATAAAGCACGAAGGGTGATGTCGTGCATTGTTTGCTATTGTAAGGAAAGAGTGTAAAGCACGAAGGGTGATGTCGTGTCGTACGATGTACCATTCTGTACTGATACTTATTGATTATATGGTGAGGCAAGAGTGTAAAGCACGAAGGGTGATGTCGTGCCGCACAATGTACTATTCCATGCCGATTTTATTGATTATATGGTGAGAAAAGAGAGTAAAAGCACGAAGGGTGATGCCGTGCAAATTGTTGATTTCTGCTTCCTTGTTGATATTCTAGTTATGTTGTTTCCTTACTTACATGATACCTTTCTATTCGGAACTATATTCACCCCCACAGCATGTTTCCCCTACCCGCATTGACTGGTTATTCCTGTATCTTTTTTTTCCCGCTATATATATATATGAACTGCCCAGGTTTATTTGGAGTCTGGTCCTAGCCTCGTCACTACTTCGCCGAGGTTAGGCTGGACACTTACTAGCACATGGGTTCGGTTGTGCTGATACTACACTCTATGCTCTTTTGCACAGATCCAGGTCTTGGACAGCAGCAGTAGCGCGGGAGCCAGCCTTCAGTCCAGTGAGACACCGAGGTAGCCTTGCAGGCGTCCGCAGGCCCGGCGTCTCCTCTATCTTTTATTTCAGTCTGTTATCTCATGTTTCCGAGACAAACAGTTTATATTTTTCTTTCAAACGGTTGTATTTAGTACTCTTAGAAGTTCGTTAGTAATGTGACACCAATTCTTGGGTAGAGGCATATGTTGATTTCTGCATTATTATGCAGTTTCTTTAATTTACGTCTTCCGCATATTTATTTAAATCCGTTGTTTCGATGATATTACTGATAATTGTCAAAAGAAGTAATTTGTTTATGAAGTAGTAGTTAAGAATTGGCTTGCCTAGCTCACATTAGTAGGCGCCATCACGACTCCCGAGGGTGGAAAATCCGGGTCTTGACAGAATCAGATTGATGAAGTTTTGTTTGTTGAAAATTTAAATTGCTTAAGTTAAAATAAAATAACTTTCGGAAGATTTATTTTTAAAAAGAGTTGGGAATCATTGAATTCACTCGATAGCGTGATAATAATAAAATCTTAGCTTCTACATGTATTTCTCTTAGGAATAACTGTTTATTGCTAATACAATTATATTTTGCTCACTAAGAAATAATCAATTAATAATACTCCGCGAGGTTATGTAAATCAATTGAAATATGACTCGTGACGATAAAACTGAAATAATTTTCTTGCCTGAATTGTGCTAAAAGATAGCAAAAACCTCTTGCGATTAATTTTTACTAAAAATCAATAATCTTGCCAACTACAACTCGTCCGTGAGAATTAGAATGGAAGTAAGCAAGATTACAGACTTGGAATGATAGCTTAAAAAGAATTACTCTCACTCTATTATTTTACCCAATAGTTATCGTATATTAATTTTGCTTCGTGAGAATTACAAAATTGACATACAACTAACTTTGGAGAATAAATAGATAGAAGTGATAATAATTAATTAAAACTAATATTCCAGCACAATATAGAAATATAATTAGAAAGTTTCAGGTCAAGCATGTAGTAAAATTGAGATTAATATTATAACTCTATCGAGCTTCATCAACTATCCCAACAAAAGAGATACTCCATTATGGAGTATTTAAATCTCACAAAGAAAGAAATTCTTAAAATACTATCAACACTCTTAGAAAATTCAAACACTACAAGATAAAATGAAATAGATAAAGAGAGAAGTAAAGACCAAAGTTAGAGAAAAGTTGGCTAATTAGGCACGTATAATCTCCCTCCCCTTTCAACACAAACATCCTATTTATAGATATCAAATCTCATAAGGTGCCACGATGCCTCGTGGTTCTTTTGCCATGATGCGTCGTGCTTCTATTGCCATGATGCCTCGTGCTTCTCTTTTTATTCCTTTATTTGCTTTATCATGATATTTTTATTTCCTGCAAAATACTATTAGAAAATACAGATAATTGACATATTATATATATATATATATATATATATATATATATATATATATATATATATATATATATATATATATTATTTAAAATAATTTATTTTTAAGTATATAATATATGAATATTTTATAGTCATCAAACTCCCCCGCACTTGAATCCTTGCTCGTCCTCGAGGCAGTAATTTTATTAATAATTGTTGTTTCTTGTAGAGTAGAAATGTAAAAAATAAAGTTTCACATAAAATTCAAAACCTATAAGTTTTTCAAGTCGCCAAATTTATACCTCGTTTTTGCTTCTGTTTTGTTTGCCAAAAACTTTCAACTCCTCTTTTGATGAACCTTTTGAGATTGATAACATTATGATTACAATTTCGAGTTTCTCAAATTTTGTCCATAGGCTTGCCCTTCATGTCAGTCTCCACTAATGTAGAATCAACACTAATTTCTAAAATTATTTTAGGACTTTTTCAGGCTTGTACTGATAAGCTTAATGTTGGTAAGGTAAAAGGATATATTTGTAGTGACTTTGTTCCATCCAGCTTTATTATGAGAGCCGATTATTTTATCAAAGTAACTATGTACAACTCAACACAAGAAAATAACTCTAGAGATTGGGCTAAAGGTCCCGGTCTCCAATTTCATAATTAACATCACTTAATTCATCATTTCTCTCAATAGATTTCTTAAATTCAAGTTTCTTGAACCAATAATTTATTTTACAAGTATATACACCTTGTTTTCCTCTTTTTTTTCTTCTTCTTTTTTTTAAGAGTAAAATAGAACATTTACTCCATAAGTATTCCTTCATCTCTTGCTTTAATAATTATTTTTGCTCAACTATAGCCGGAAGGAGTAGTATCAATCTTTTTGTAAGGTAAACCAATATGATGTATCAATAAAAGTTGGTTTATCCCTCCTTTTTTTCTTTATTTTTTTTTGGGGGGGGGGGGGGGGGCTCAAAGTTGGGTGCTAAAAGGTAAATATAAATATTTGTGGTTAAAAATAGATAGGCTAAAAAAAAGGTGTCAAAGAAAGCCTAATTTCATTCTAAAAATAGTGTTGTCTAGAATTTCGTCTTGATAGACATTTGGGGCAAGTTCTAGCAGAATTTTATTGATTCTACCTGTTGAGATCATAGTGCTTCTCAATTCCAACACTTTCTCAAATTTGGAGATACTCGTTCTTGCCTTCACAGAAATAAAATCACAAACTTGGAAGTTATATAGCATAAATGAAAAAAAATTATGTTTGAAAAATATGTAAACTTTTACTTTGAAACTTTAATATTGTACAAGAACAACAATTAAGAATAAAATAAAAGATGGATATATATATAGGGAGAGAGAAGAAAAAACTTGAAAGAGTGTGTGACAACACATATTTTTATATGTAATAGACTGACTAATTTAAGACCTTATCAGTCATTTAGTTCTGGTTTAAATATAAACCAACAAATTTACCTGTGCCAACATTTTGAATTGATTCATTAAATGGTTAATCAACCAGCTACTTAGGCATACCGATCACCATGGAGTTACTCCTGCACAGGTGACTCTGTTGTTGTAAAGGCATTCATGAGATGTTCTGATTGTACAATAACTTGGATATTGACCAGATCAATTGATTAAGAATTTAATTACCCAAATCTATGTCGGGCTTATGAGGCTCCACTGCTTCTCCCTCAATGGCTATGGGTTTTGTATCTTAGTTCTGAGTTTAACGTCGTCAGTTCGACTTATTAATTGCAGAATTCATCAGTCTATCAAAGTAACCAATGGATATTGTTCAAAATGTCTTCCATAGTACAATTTTAGCCTGTGACCATTTACCTTAAACTTGTCTCCTCCATTTTTCTGAATTTCAATTGCCCCGTAAGGAGTAACACCTATAACATTGTAAGGACCCGTCCACCTGGATTTTAATTTTCCTGGGAATAACCTGAGTCGGCTATTGTAAAGAAGTACCTGATCTCCAATTTTGAAACTCTTTGGTCGGATCAACTTGTCATGCCATATTTTTATTTTTTCTTTAAAATTTTAGCATTTTCATAGGCTCCCAATCTTAGTTCTTTCAATTTATTAACCTGAATAAATCGCTTTTTACCAGCGGAAGTTAAATCAAAGTTCAGTGCTCTCAATGACCAAAAAGCTTTATGTTCTAATTTTACGGGCAAATGACAAGCTTTTCCAAAGACTAATATATGTGGAGATGTTCCAATTGGCATTTTGAAAGCCGTTCGATACGCCCATAATGCATTATCTAATTTTAAAGCCCAGTCTTTTCTTGAGATTCCAACCATTTTTTCAAGAATTCTTTTTAACTCGCGGTTGGAAACCTCAACTTGCCCTTGAGTTTGAGCATGATATGGTGTTCCTGTTTTGTGAGTCACATTATATTTTGACAGTAAAGAGAAAATTGCCTATTGATGAAATGAGTTCCTTGGTCACTAATGATGACTCGCGGTGTGCCAAATCTGGTAAAAATATTTTTTCTAAGAAAATTACACAATGTACGAGCATCATTCTTTCTTGTAGGGATGGATTCAACCCATCTTGACACGTAATCCACAACCACAAGGATATATTCAAAAGAGTGAGAAGAAGGAAAAGAACCCATAAAATCTATTGCCCAAATATCAAATATTTCACATACCTGTATTGATTGCAGTGGCAACTCATCTCTCTTGGTGATATTACCTGTTCTCTGACACCTGTCACATTGTGCTACATATGCTCGGGCATCTTTAAAGAGTGTGGGCCAGAAGAATCCGGCTTCTAAAACTTTAAAAGCTGTTTGATTTGCTGCATAATGTCCTCCAATTGCTCCATCATGACAATGATATAGAATTTTATTCATCTCTTCTTCAGGTACACACCTTCTAATGATATTATCTGTACAATTTTTGAATAAGTAAGGTTTATCCCACAGATAATACTTTGCATCAGATATAAGCTTTTTTCTTTGCTGGTAAGAGTAATCTTGCGGTATCCACTTTCCAACCAAGTAATTTGCGATATCTGCAAACCAAGGTGGTTGAGTCACAATTGTGTCAAATGAAAAAATATGTTCATCAGGAAATTCTTCTTTTATCTTATTAAACTCAAGGGGAGGATTTTCTAATCTAGACAAATGATCGGCTACTTGGTTCTCTATCCCTTTTTGTCCTTTATCTCAAAGTCAAATTCTTGCAGAAGTAAAATCCATCTTAATAATCTAGGTCGAGCATCTTTCTTAGCTAAGAGGTATTTTAAAGCTGTATGATCAGTAAAAACAGTGACTTTGGTTCCTATCAAATAGGAGCGAAACTTATCAAAAGCAAACACTACTGCTAGTAACTCTTTTTCTGTCGTGGCATAATTCACTTGTGTCTCACTCAATGTCCTACTAGCATAGTAAATGGGACAAAAAATCCTATCCCTTCTTTGCCCTAAAACAGCTCCAACTGCTGTATCACTAGCATCATACATGACCTCAAAAGGTTGGTTCCAATCATGGGACACAACTACATGTGCAGTTGATAACTTTTCCTTAAGGGTTTCAAATGCTTTTACACAGTCACCTGAAAAATCAAACTTAGTGTCTTTTATCAAGAGGTTAGTCAGCGGTTTTGAAATCTTTGAGAAGTCTTTTATGAATCGTCTGTAAAAACCCGCATGACCTAGAAAGCTTCTAATTCCTTTCATAGTTGTGGGAGGGGGTAATCTTGCTATAAGATTAATTTTTGCCTTATCAACTTCTATCCCTTTAGTAGTGATTTTATGTCCTAAAACAATTCCTTCTGTAACCATAAAATGATATTTTTCCCAATTAAGAACTAAGTTTGTTTCTTCACATCTTTTAAGAACTAAGGTCAAATGGTTAAGATAATCCTTATATGTTTTGCCAAATAGTGTAAAATCATCCATAAAAATTTCAAGAAATTTGTCAGTCATGTCAGCAAAAATTGCCGACATGCAACGCTAAAATGTAGCAGGGGCGTTGCACAGACCAAATGGCATTCTCCTATAGGCATATGTTCCATGAGGGCATGTGAAGCTTGTCTTATCTTGATTTTCTGGTGCAATTGGTATCTGATTATATCCTGAATAGCCATCAAGAAAACAGTAAAAACTATATCCTGCAATTCTTTCCAACATTTGATCAATAAATGGCAAAGGAAAATGATCTTTTCTAGTGACATCATTGAGACGTCTGTAATCAATACAGACTCTCCATCCTGTAATAGTTCTGGTAGGTATGAGCTCATTATTTTTATTTTTTATAACTGTCATACCTCCTTTCTTTGGTACTACCTGAACGGGACTTACCCACGGGCTGTCAGAAATGGGGTATATAATACTTGCTGCCAACAGCTTTACGATCTCTTTTCCACTATTTTCTGCATTGCTGGATTCAATCTTCTTTGCGGTTGGACTATTGGCTTGTAGCTATCCTCTATAAGGATTTTGTGTGTACAAATAGCCGGACTAATCCCTTTAATATCTTCTACAGTCCACCCCAAGGCTCCTTTGTGTGCTTTCAATACTTTAATCAAACTATTTTCTTGCTCTACAGTAAGAGAAGATGAAATAACTACTGGAAATAATTCTTGCTCAAGATAAACATATTTCAAATGAGAAGGGAGAGTTTTGAGTTCAATATTTTATTGAACTTTTTCGGATTTCATCTCTTCCTCTTCTGAATCTTTGTCAAATATTTCAACTTCTTTTCTGATGGTGGGATCATCGTCATGTGTGGTGCCTGATTTGATCAAGCATCTTTCCATTGAATCTGGAATTAATTGATCATCTTTGAATTCATCTGTAAGATAACTAATCATGTCAATTAAAAAACATGAAGATGATGTTTCATATCCTGAATATCTTAGTATCTTTTGCATATCAAATATGACTCTTTCTTCATCAACTCTTAAAATTAATTGTCCTTGATGAACATCTATAATTGCTCTTCCTGTAGCAAGAAATGGTCTACCTAAAATTATTGGTTCATTAGGACATTCTTTCATTTCAAGTACTATAAAATCTACAGGGAAAACAAACTTATTTACTCTTACGAGTACATTTTCAATTATTCCTTTAGGTTTCTTAGTACTTTGATCTGCAAACTGAAGAGAAACACTTGTGTCTTTTATTTCACCAAGATCTAACTTTTTAAAGATAGAAAATGACATTAAATTTATTGAAGCTCCAGAATCATAAAGTGCTTTTTCAAAATATACTCCTCCCAAAGTGCATGGCATTGTAAAACTGTCTGGATCACCAAGTTTTTGTGGTAGCTTATTTTGAAGTATAACATTGCATTTTTCCCTAAGCATTACCACAGAAACTTCTTCTAATTTTCTTTTGCTTGACAAAATTTCCTTTAAAAATTTGGCATATGAAGGCATTTGTAACAAAGCATCAGTAAAAGGAATATTGATGTGAATTTGTTATAAAATCTCCAAAAATTTTGCAAATTGGTTGTCAAGCTTTTCTCTTTTTATTTTTTGTGGAAAGGGAATATTCACAGGGAGAGGAGTCAATTTTTCAATATTTTTTTCTTCTTTTTTCTTGACTTCATTCTTTTGAGATGGTTCAGAGGGTATTTCAACATTCTTACCATTATTTACATGTTGTTCTGACTAGCCTGCATAGGGTTCATCAAGCTCCTTACCTGATCGTAAGGTGATGGCCGTAAGGTGCTCTTTTGGGTTTTTCTCTGTATTGCTTGGTGAGGGACCTTGAATCTTTTCTGAAACAAGAGCTGCCAATTGGCTCAACTGTATTTCCAAATTTTTGAGGGATGAATTTTGGCTCTCCATCTTTTCATCAGTGACCTTAATATACTTATACAGAAGATCATCAAGACTTGAATGAGCTTGTTGAGGCCTTTGCTGATAGGGCCCTGCTTGTTGATAAGGTCAAAAGTTTGATTGACCATGGTTTGGATTCTAATATCCGGGTGGACCCTGTATTTGTTGCTTCTGGAATCTTTGAGAGTTCTCTGCATCATTTGGATTTCTCCATTGAAATCCTGGATGTTTCTGTGCCATTAAACTTCCAAAAGGATACCGCTTGTAACCAATGACATTGACATGTTCATCATTGTGATTGGTTGCTTGACATTCATGGTTCTGATGATTTCCTCCACACATGTCACAAGCCTCAGATTGGCTTGGTTGTTGTGTATTCACCTGAAAAGTTTCAAACTTTTGTGCCAAAGAAACAATTTGTTGTGTTAGTGTATTTAAAGCATCAACCTGATTTACTGTAGCGGCCTTCTTGATAATTATACGCTCAGATGGCCATTGGATGGAATTCTCAGAAATTTCATTCAACAATTGCAACGCTTCCTCTGTTGTTTTTCCCATTACTGAACCTCCTGCAGCTGCATCTATCACATTTCTAGAAGAGGGTTTTAGCCCGTGATAAAAAATATACAATTGCATATGTTCAGGAATATCGTGGTGTGGACATTTTCTTAACATTGCTTTGAACCTTTACCAAGCTTGATAAACTAACTCTGTGTCAGTCTGCAAGAAATTAGATGTTTCCTGTCTTAACTTTGTGGTTTTAGCAGGGGAAAAATATTTGTTTAAAAATTTCTGAGTCATTTGATCCCATGTGGTAATGGAACCTTGTGGCAAACTTCGCAACCAAGTCTTGGCATATCATTTTAAAGAGAAAGTAAATAGCCTTAACTTGATAGCTTTAGGAGGTACTCCATTATACTTAGTTGTTTCAACAAGTTCCAAAAAGTCAATTAAATGACTGTGTGGATCTTCACTTGCGTCTCCAGTGAATATGCAAGACTGTTGAATTGTTTGAATCAGGCCAGTCTTGATTTCAAAGTTGTTGGCTGCCACTGGAGGTTTTCTGACACTAGATTCACAGTTGAAGCGGTCAGGTCTAGCATAATCCCTTAGGATTCTGTTTGCTGGCCTTAGCGCCACTTCATCAAATTGATCCTCTATTTGTACTGGTGGTGGTACTTCGCGTGGGTTGATATTTTCTACTTCCTAATTCTTCATACCTTCACAAGCTATGCTTTGGGAAGATAATGCTTGTCTTTTCCTGCACAATCGAAGAACTCTTTCAATTTCAGGATCGTAATTGACCAACTCTTTTATAGAAGAGCGGGTCATAAACTACTCAAAATTCTAAAAAAAAAACTGAACTTAACTCCTAAAGTGGTAGTAGTAGTACTTAGAAGAAAATAATTAAAAGAAAGTGATGAATAACAAGGACAACAAAGATGACAAAAATAATAAGCGATCAAATAAAAATAGTAGTATGATAATGTTGTTGTTGTAGTTATTATTATTATTATTATTATTATTATTATTATTATTATTATTATTATTATTATTATTATTATTATTATTATTATTATTATTATTATTATTATTAATAGTTGTAGTAGTATATGATAATAGTAATTATTAGTACTAATTAGCAATAGATGTTATGAAAAAAAATTGGTAAATGAAATCAGTTAGTAGTAACAGTAACTAACGATGGAAAATAATAATATAATACTAATATAGAATATAGTTACAAGTAGTACTAGTATTAATAATAGTGACTACTATGCTATAATGATGATAAGAAGGATAAATGATAATAACAATTGTATAAGATGTTAGTACTTGTAATAGTAAAAGTAATAGTAGTAATATTTAGTAAACATTGATAGCAAAGATAATAATACTAATAGTAAGTTTCCAAATTAGTAACAGAATATTTAGTCTGACATAGACTTGTGCCAATCCCCGGCAACGGCGCCAAAAATTTGACGAGGCCAATGCGTATAAGATTTTGCTACTCGTACTTTGTCAAATTCTAGTATAGTTTATGATATCGTCCCACAGAGATTGGAGAATCTAGCTACAAACTTATAATATTCTTACTACTATTTGAGAGAATCAGATTGATGAAGTTTTGTTTGTTGAATTTAAATTGCTTAAGTTGAAACAAAATAACTTTCGGAAGATTTATATTTAAAAAGAGTTGGGAATCATTGAATTCACTCGATAGCGTGATAATAATAAAATCTTAGCTTCTACATGTATTTCTCTTAGGAATAACTGTTTATTGCTAATACAATTATATTTTGCTCACTAAGAAATAATCAATTAATAACACTCCGCGAGGTTATGTAAATCAATTGATATATGACTCGTGACGATTAAACTGAAATAATTTTCTTGCCTGAATTGTGCTAAAAGATAGCAAAAACCTCTTGCAATTAATTTTTACTAAAAATCAATAATCTTGCCAACTACAACTCCTCCGTGAGAATTAGAATGGAAGTAAGCAAGATTACAGACTTAGAATGATAGCTTAAAAAGAATTACTCTCACTCTATTATTTTACCCAATAGTTATCGTATATTAATTTTGCTTCGTGAGAATTACAAAATTGACATACAACTAATTTTGGAGAATAAATAGATAGAAGTGATAATAATTAATTAAAACTAATATTCCAGCACAATATAGAAATATAATTAGAAAGTTTCAGGTCAAGCATGTAGTAAAATTGAGATTAATATTATAACGCTATCGAGCTTCATCAACTATCCCAACAAAAGAGATTACTCCATTATGGAGTATTTAAATCTCACAAAGAAAGAAATTCTTAAAATACTCAACACTCTTAGAAAATTCAAAGACTACAAGATAAAATGAAATAGATAAAGAGAGAAGTAAAGACCAAAGCTAGAGAAAAGTTGGCTAATTAGGCACGTATAATCTCCCTCCCCTTTCAACACAAACATCCTATTTATAGAAATCAAATCTCATAAAGTGTCACGATTCCTCGTGGTTCTTTTGCCATGATGTGTCGTGCTTCTATTGCCATGATTCCTCGTGCTTCTCTTTTTATTCCTTTATTTGCTTTATCAAGATATTTTTATTTCCTGCAAAATACTATTAGAAAATACAGATAATTGACATATTATATATATATATATATATATATATATATATATTATTTAAAATAATTTATTTTTAAGTATATAATATATGAATATTTTATAGTCATCAAACTCCCATGACGTCGATTAACCTATTTTTTATCCATATTAAATATGGATTGAGTCAAAAAAATTATCCATTTTTTCATTACACGTTTTCGATCCGCCCTCCTGTTACCCTACATTAAGGGTGTTAAACGGGTGGGCCGGGCCGCACTGGGTTGGGATTTTTTGGACCCGTACAGGTTATGGTCCGGGTCGGTTACGGGGTGGGGCTTAACGGGTTCGGGTTTATCCGAGTAAAAATTGAACCGTAAGGGTTACGGGTTGAGGGGGTCGGGCCGAGCCGGGTTTAGTGTATTTTTTAATTTTTTTATTGTATTTTGTATAACTATTGTAAGTTATATTAATACAAAGTATTAACATAAAGAATACAAAGAAGATGGGAAAATATTACACTTATAAAATTGCAAGTGCTACATTTATTTCAAAATTCAAACTTACAAATTGAAAGGTTTACATTTGACAACAAGTAAATTAACCAAAAAAGAGTAAATTCAAAGGTTTTGCATTGAGTTAGTAAGTTCTTCATAATCAATATGAACTGAGTGACCTTCTTCTGGAGTGTTAAATTCGGATGGGTTACCATGTGTTAAATTCGGATGGGTTACCATGTGTTAATATATCTCCAAGTTCCTCGTCTTTTTGGCTATCAACATCTTTACGTCCTAGATTTTTTCGTTTCGATCTAATCCAATCTCTGAAACATACTAAAACTTCCAAAGCATTGCTTCCCAATGAGTGACGAGTGTCTCCAAGTTGTTGTCTTACTTGACTAAATGCACTCACCGATGCAATAGTAGAAATTGTCACATTCAGCATATCCCGAGCCATAGCGAAAAGAACAGGAAATTGCTTTCCATTCTCATGCCACCATCCCAACGGTGAAAATTTCTTTGTGCGAGGCTCTTTTTGCTTCTGCAAGTAGAATTGAAGTTCATCAATGTTCCTGCTACTGGTTTGAGTGTTAGAAAATGTAGAAAAAATATTAAAATTATCACGGCTTTCTTCATCATCCATAGTAGCAGAAGTGGTACAGTGCATAGTGGGATTAACATTGCCTACAGTACGAGCAACATCATCAATTACATTTGCTTAATAATTATATAATTGTTGTAAATATTCATTTAGCTTGTTCATACAAACATATAAATCTAGGGTATCAGTTGGTCCAATCTCCATATAAGTATATAAAGCATTCATTAATTGGTGACAATCAGACATCTTAATAGAAAAATTTAAAACAGCACCAATTAAGTAAATCGAAAGAATTGGAAAGAAATATTTTTTGAACTTTGCTTGCATTTTTTCAACAACATCCCTATACTTTTCTTTCTTCTTAAATTCAAAGAGTAGAAAAGAAATTTCAGCTGTATGTACTAAATCCATAGTAACAGTAGGGTAATATGCTCCAGAAAACTCAACAATAACTGTATAAAATTTATGTAAAAATTTAACAACATCATTAATGACCTCCCAAGTAGTAGTTGTTAACATACTGTTTGGATCAGTACAATGCGCATTAGCAACTTCAGTTATTGGGAATCTATATTTGTAGCAACATTTTAAAAATATATATGTATAATTCCATCTAGTAACAATTTCGTTTGGCATGAATCTGGGTTTAAGGTTATACTGAACATACTTATTCTTAAATTCCTTTATTCTAGATTGTCTATTATTTCCTTGAATAACACCAACTGCTCTTCTAACATGAGTAATCTCAGTTGAAAATAAATCAAGGCCACTTTTAACAATTAAATTATAAACATAACATGCACACCTAACATGAAAAATTTCATCAAGAGGTGGTTGCAAATGCAGTTTTAATATTGAAATTGTGGCATTATTGTTAGAAGCATTATCAAAAGACACACACAAAACTTTTTGCTTGAGATTATAAAATTCAACAACTTCACAAATAGTACTACTTATAAACGCACTGTATGACTCTGATCTTCATCATATCTAAAAGCGATAATACATTTTTGCATACAAGTAGTATCATCTATCCAATGACATGTAATTGTCAAATAATCATTTCCATTAACAGCATGGCCAATATCAGAAGTTAGAGAAACTCTACAAGGAAGGTGGCTAAACAAATAACGTATGTATGTTTGATATTGTCCATGAAGTCTAAAGATATCAGCTCTACAAGTACTTTTAGGGATACCTTTAAATAAAGGATTGTAAATCCTTTGAATATACATAATAAGATATGATGAAGAAGAAAAAGAAAAAGAGACAACCCAACGCAATTATTTTTGCTAACTCCTCACGATCCTTCATTTTATCATATTTCACAAGACCTCCAGTAGTAGGGTTAAGAGTTGTTTGATTTCCATCACCATCAGCGCCCCATTCTATAGGATGCTCAGTTCTCATATGTCTACTAAGAGTCTCAGTCCCCCCTAAATTTCCTCCAGTCAAATGTTTAAAATCACCTTTACAAAGTTTGCATTTAACTCTATCAGTACCTTCTATTATTTCAAAAAAATTCCAAACCTTACTTCTTTTTTTACGATTAGTAGTCGGAGCCACAGGTGGTCTACTACTAGTGCCACGACCACCACCCCTTGTAGCAACTCCAACACTACTAGCTCCAACACTAGTAGGTGTAGCTGGTATCTCATCTTCCATTCCTAATTCATTATCTTCTATTCCAAAATCTTCTTGTAATTGTTCATAATCTATATTATCATTAGGCGATGTTTCGAAAACATGTGTAAATGTTAATGGGGTATTACTATTACTACCAGATGCTGAAGGACTACCTCTTTTTTTATTTTCTCTACCAGTAACTTTTCTACATGCTCTTTTAGTAGCATTAAACATATTGTAAAAATTAAAGTATAAGCTAAAATTAAATATGCAATTAAAATAGTAAATAAGAGAAAGAGTTGGAGGGAGTGCACCGAATTCGACAATAAATTGAGCACTTGATTACGCAATTCCGATGTTACCACGAACAAACGTCAAGCAAGTATTTCAATTTTGAAGTTCAATTGTTCAAACTTCAAAATCCGAATGATAAAACACGATAAATTAAATTCAAGAAAAAAGAGCCAAATAAAATTAGAAGATGAATTGAAGACTTGAAGTCTTGAAAATTGGAGAATGAGAGAAATTGAGATTGAGAAATGAGAGTTGTGTGAAGAAATGAAGAAGAGAGGGGGGGGGGGGTTGTATTTATAGTTTTAGAGAAGGTTAATTTTGTAAATTGAAAAAAGGTTAAATTTTAAAAAAAAGGCTTACATCTAAGCTTGTAAATTGTAAATTGAAACGGACCAACCCCCTCTACCCCTCTTACCCAGCCCTACTCGGCCCCTATGTACCGGGCCGGTCCAGTTCCGATTTTTTCCGATCTGGGCCGGTCCGGTTACGGGTCAACCCGACCCATGTAACACCCTTACCCTACATCCAAGCAATAACGAGCGAGCATGTTACATCTAAGCTGTAGTACAATTGCATCATAACAGATAACGTCTATGTTTCTTATTTCTGCTTTCTTTTTATGGGTAGAGATGAAAAGTTCGCAAGGATGGCAATCAACAAACTTAAAAGCCTATGTTGTATCGTTGCATCTGTGTCAAATCCTTTAAAAATATACTATGAGTATCTAACGCATATATACTCATTGATATTTTTAAAGAGTTCGAACAATATAGCTTAAGGCATACATGTCTAAAATACCATCATGATATAACTTTTCATGATCAAAATAATTGGATTTTGAATTCTAATTATTTCTTCATGTACAACATAATTACATTACCAAATCTAAAAAATACTCTAACATTTTTATTCATCGCAACCGTGATGTGTATGTGAGGGGGAGAACTCAAATGATGAAGAACTTTCTGATTCAATAATCAGTTCAAAAAATAAATCAGATAATTGATGCTCTACATCCTCTGGAGCAAATCTAATAACATGAGCAGAATGTCTCTCTTTTACTATTGCACCTCTATATTTATTGTAAAATTCTCTATACACTGGGAGTATTTTTCTCGCGATTGATATTTTTAAATCATCGCGGAGTTTACTATCAGGTACGACGCAGATAGAATACTTACGGTGAGCTTCCGCAAATGATGAATTGAATCTCTTGAAAATCTCCTTCACTTGGTTGGGAGCCATGGATGTGCTTGGCTCTCGCGGGAGGGATTCAATGACGTGGCTCCATCCTAGCCGTTCATAGTTTGACGCGAACTGTTTGACCTTTTCCTCGTGTTTTGTTATCCAATTTTCGCCTAGCAAGTACTTGAGATTCGATGTACAGACTTTTACAACGACGTATTGGAGATTGTTGGCTAAGAAGAGATACGCCAGGAATACGTCCTTGTAGTACTTCGCTTTGCCGTCTAGTTTGCAGAGAAGAACGAGAATTAACCAACCGAATCGGAGTGAGATCGCCGGTGCCGGAGATTCGTTTGAATCGGAAATACCGAAATATGATTCTGGCAACGGAACTTTCGCCGGCGGAGGAGCCTCGGCGAGGATATCAGAGAGTACATTGCTGAAATCAGCGAGTAAAATGATATAATTCATTACATCAATGGTCAGATGGTGGATTCCACCGCCGGCCACCGGCGTTTTTGAGGATTCCTTCTGTAGAGCAATTTCAAATTCAGCTAACGCCGTCCTTATAGATTCGCCGAGCTTGATGAGTGACGTCAACGCTTGAGATCGGACAACGGATTCTGAATCGAAAGAAAATATAGCTTCAATCTCCGGCCAGTGTTCTGCAATGGCGGTGTACATATCGAGAAGACGGAACACTTTTTCCGGCGACTTCTTGCTATTTCTCGCCACATTTTCCGGGAAGCTAAACAGAATCATGGCTCCGTCTTTTGATATTTCAGTAAAACACGACTCTCTTATTGAATCATCTGATACAAAGACGTGATCGCAGAGAATTCTCTCTCCGTTGAACAATGTTTTCACGGCTACATTCACTGCGTTAAGCCAATCCTTAATTTTCAGATCCAATACTTCCCAATCCATTTTATGAACCTGCGAAGAACTCAATTTCTCAACTCCGAGTCTGTAAATGGCTTCAGCAATGATCGATTTACGTATAACTTTGTAAATCTTCACACATTCTTTTCCATAGCCAGAAGAAATCATGCACTCTGCTATCAATCTCAAATCCGCCATTACAACAGTAGAAAAGTCCTCAACTTCAGAAACAGACTCACCGGCAATTACACGATCATCATCGTTCTCATCGTCGATATCAGAACTACTCGAACGAATCGAAGTTCGAGAGGACACGGTGGATATGGATTCAGGATCCAAATGAGCTCTGTTCATTGATAGAATCTGGTAAAACTCCTTTTGGAGTCGTTTCACTGCAATTTGCATTAGAGATTGAGCACGAACAAGCTTATCGGATTTCGAATTCTCAGTTGAATGAAAGTGCATGGCCTTTTGAAGATTATACACACACTTGATAAAATCCTTGGCTTCTCTTCTATTCTCATAGAACAGAGAAGTCACTTTGGCGAAGGTAGTGGTGTTAGGGTCCCATTTCATGATCATCGGCTCCGCCATCTCCAGGGTCCGATCCATAACCGAATCGGAAAAACTCGGGCGAGAAGATGAAAACGAGAAACGTGAAGGGGAAGATAATTGTGAAGTAGATTGAGAAGTACTATCAGATGAACGTTTTGGAGAACAACAAAGATTTCTCAGGTCTTTTTTCGGCATATCGAACGTCTTCAGTTCACTTGTATTATCGAATTATTTATGATTAGTGTGTGATTTTTGAATGAAGAATGAAGATTTCAGCTCTAGGTTTGAAGATTTATGATCGGTTTTAATGGAGATGAGAGGGTATATATATATTATAGCTAGAGGAATAATAGAAAACGAGTTATTTAACTAAATTCTACAATATTAGGTCATTTACTTTTTCAATACATATAAAGTTAAACTCATACAAAAATAGTCATTGTGCTACGACTTTGGAATTGAAAAACTCTTTTTAGTGAGTATTCCCTTTATTTGGCTTTGCCGGGTGAATTCAAATTAAGCGGATTGTCAAAACAAAAAAAAAAAAAAAGTACTTTCTCTCAAATTATTTGTCATCATTTAGGTATCTCAAATTATTTGTTATTTTAGAAGTTAAGATAAAATTAATTATTTTTTCTCATGTTACCCCTAATAGTAATGATGACACATAATTAGAGTAAATATTCAATAAAAAAAATTATATCTTGAGGACTTGAACTTTGGAAGTCAGGCATGAGTGACACGTGGCAATCATGTAGGATTACTGTGAAATGACGGCTCTTGAAGGTCAACCTAATTGAATTATTATAATTTTCTAATGAGGAAATTTAACATAATCGTGAGCTAATTCAAACATTTTGGCATTTACTATAGCTTTTGCTAGTTGGACGTGCTGTTTTTTTCTTGGAAAATGATATAAGGATCCTATTCCCACGTGCCTTGTTTAACAAGAATTTGAAATAATCGTATATACATTTTTATGTATTCTAATGTTGCATATGTCTCAGTTCATCGTATTTAATTAAGTTTTAGAAATGGAAACGTCCTTATGCAAGTAATATTTCATTAAAAGAGTACGACCCCCTTACTCGGCTTGACTTTTTCACATATATTGATTAATGGATACACGTGGTGAGTTTTGTTTTTTATTTTGTTCTTGTAATCTCTGTGAGAGACAAACATGTCATTACCTAGAATATTGATTTTGTCACGGGGTTAGAATATTGTTGATTCGATCAATATATATTCCTAATGACATATGTCTCAATGAGACCTAATATAATTCGACTTAGCCTAGCTTCGGGGAAAGAAGATTGGGGTGCTCATGTGGAATAAGGTTGGAGATAAGTTATTTTCTATGGAATAAGTTATTTTATGTATATAAATATGCCTAATTATGTGAAAATGTGAACATATGATTACTCTTGATGGAATAGGGTACTCTTGGGGCATTGAACATTTGAACTTGGATAAATTGGAAATATTTCTTAAGTCTTATAATTGCCTTTTAATATGAAAAGAGGAAATGTCAAATATAACAAACCGTTCGCAACAACTAAGCCAATATCTAAGGAATACGAAACTACTTTTCTTTGCATTTGAACTTACAAATAAGGCATATGAACTATATTGCAATAATATACAAAATTATCTGTCCAAGAAAATCGCTATACCAGACTTTTTAGAAGATCTTTGTTTGACTTCAACTAATTGTTTATTACGAGTAAAATCCAATTTCTATATGATTTCGTTTTCATATCCTTATACTTTTCAATACAAGAAATGCCTAAGGAGTTAGTAAGTTCACACATGTACGTCCAGAGTATTGCTTAACACGGCTTTAATTTACAAGAGATTTTTGCCGCATGCCTATGATTTCCTAAGTAAGTTATTGAGAAATTGATTAATTAGTTTACTTTACTAAAATGAGAAAGAGCTTGTTCCTCATAATTAACAAGGTTGTTTTCTCACTACTAAAAGGTCGTCCCAGTACGTCATGAATTTCAGCGGGACCAATGGCTCGTGCATGTTATATACATAGGCGGATGCGGTGTATATATACTAGGTTCAATTGAACTCGGTACTTTCGGTATCGAGTATAAATTTATGTGTAAAAATTTATTGAAATTATAACAAATAATAGATATGGACTCATAACTTTAAATACGCAATGGGTTTAATACTAAAAACCTTAAAGATTGAACCCATAAATTTCAATTCCTGGATCCGCCTCTGGTTATATATACCCTTGAAAGCTCTGAAAATAATAGCCTTATGTTATGTCCTTCCCCGGGCCCCCTCCCCCGACCTACGGCCTTTTACGCTACCAATGTAAGTTGAATCTTCTCAATCAATCTTAAGCACTTGTAAGGAAGTGCATGTATAAAGGTTTCTTCTCTGGAATATCTTAAAAAGAAGGAGAGCCATCATTTTAAATTTATGGTTCGGGGATTGTAATCCTTTTTACTTACTAGCCGGTCCTTGAGTATGAGTACTCATATCCGTTCTTGGTTCATAACCGGTCCTATTGAATTAGTTGTACATGAATATAGTCTTCTCGGGGTCGGGGTTTCCTTTAGCGGGATTTCTAGTTTTAAATTAATAATTTGTATTTATTTAATAAAAATTTTAAGACAACTATATGAGTTGAACCGAATTTACTGAGTTCGGTCAAACTCGTAGTTAACGTTGTGGCTCCGCCTCTTATCTTAAAGACACACAATGACTCTATCCTATCTCGAACTCTCTATCGAGGTCTACACTATCCGCGTATCCTTGTATGTTGAAAAGGAATAGTGAATAAAACGCAAACTTAATTTGAGTTGTGAACTCAGAGCCTAATATCATATACTATATACTAATTCATAGATAGTGTAAGCACATGAATTACATGCAATCGCTTCATGAGGGCTCTTTTGAAAAATATTTTCCAAAACATATCTTCTAGGTCATCTTATTCACATCTCGACTAATTCTATCAGGTAATCTGTTACGAGTAATTTTATCTACCAAGACTTGGACAAATATAATTTGAAAGAAATTAAATATCATTTGACTCGGTACGAAATTTAAAAAAAAAAAAAAAAGTACTTTTAAAACTTAGGATCTTAAAAAGCTTTTGTGAGATTTTCAATTTCTGAGGCTTATAAGATAAAATAAAAAATATAAAGTTAAATTAATTTAAATATATAAATATGTCTTCTTTTTTTTACGGACTAATAAGAAAAGTAAGTCACCTATATTCGTGCTACTTTTGCTTTTGCTGGGATTTAAACCTCTTGTACTTTTTTACATTATCGAATAAGTAAAATTCATGTCTCGAATAATAATGAATTGGAAAAGAGAGTCATTTTCAGCGCATTTAATATTTCATTGATTTGGTCATTTAAATTATGTAAGCCCACATGTAAATTATGAGCAGTATCCTGAGAATTGCTGGCATATGCCATAAACTGGAAAAGACAATTCTTCTTATAAAGAGGAGAGTAGCAGTGCCGGAGTCGCACAAATAGTGAAAATGTCAATCATATATAGTGGCATTTCACCAACTTCGATCAATTCCCTACCTCACTTGTAGAGTAAATTTAAAAGCCTAACTAACTTTGAGTAGCTGGGTCAAATTCAAAATTTATATGCAGTCAGTTCGAGAAGAAAGCTTTTTTCCTCCGTTCAATTTATGTGACGGGGGCACCATTATTTTTTTCAGTGTCCCTTAAAAGCTTTTAGTATGTTTAGGGTGACAAGTTATTTATAAAATTATTTTTTAAGGTATACCACATACATATTTAAAAAAGATTTCAAAGTTTAATTTACGGGGTCCAATGACCCTTCAACGATACAAGTAGATTTGCTTCTGACGTAGTTTGACTCAGAATGAAATTTAAGAAGAAAAACTTTTCAAACTTATAATAATAAACTATGCCATAATACTTATGTGATTATAAGGTATTTGAGACTTATGATGTTAAATATTTCATAGCATTTGTTTGACTATATATAAAAACTTTTCATTAAAGGTAAAATAAGTACATTAGAAAGTTTAAAATTAAATTGTTTCCAAATATAAAAATATATCATTCCTTTCTAAATATATTAATAATAAAAGTGTGTCTCATAAATTGAATTATATTTT
Organism: Nicotiana tabacum; assembly: GCF_000715075.1. NCBI lineage: Eukaryota > Viridiplantae > Streptophyta > Magnoliopsida > Solanales > Solanaceae > Nicotiana > Nicotiana tabacum. The sequence continues at coordinate 19,724,111 of NC_134089.1, read as the reverse complement.
TGGATTTTCTTGGGTTGGCAACTGGCGTGTGTCTATTAAGAAAAATGATACTCCCTCCGTCCTAATTTATTTGGTATTATTTGACTCGGCACGAAATTTAAGAAAAAAATAAAGATTTTTGAAATTTATAATCTAAAACAAACAATAGATATTTGTGTGATTGTAAATCATTTCATTAAGGGTAAAGTAAGAAATTTAAAGTTAAATTATCTCTAAATATAGAAAGTATGATATTCTTTTTTGGACATACTAAAAAAGAAAGTATGATACATAAACTGGGATAGAGAAAGTAGATAAAGTGTAAATTGATGCCAGTTGAGAAAAGATATGCAAAACAAAAATCCGTGCAAGTTGTTAAAATATGTGACTTACTTTTCTTAATCCATGCAATTTGCCCTATGTTTTACTTGTAAAAAAAATCCGTGCAATTTGCCCTATGCTTTACTTGTAAATATTAACAATTTATGTTACGTTTGCGCTTCATTGCGTTATTTTGTGTGTAGGCTCACTTGGAAATGAAGTAGAATAAAAATTTGACAAAGAGGCGTTAAAGACAACAAGAATAGAGCACGAAAGGAACCATGATGCGAGGCCGCAAGAGCACCTCGCCCCAGAGGGCGCTAGGCAAGGCCAGAGGCGCCCAGTACCTTGCGCTAGAGGCTGTCTCGCGAGCTCCAGGGCGAGCAAAGAAGGGTGCCAAGCTTTGTTCCGAGGCGTGTTGACTCCTACTCAGCTTAGGATTTAGTTATTTCGTCTTTAATTGTATCCTAGCATATAAATACCTCTTTAACTTAGTTTTTAAAGATTAGACAAGTTTTGAAGAGGGGAGATATGGTTGGTACAATTGCAAGCAACGACTTACACGAAATTCTTTCAATTATACATATGATTTTTAGCAGAACTATGAATAGCTAATTTCTATCTAGAGTTTGATTGAACCTTTTGAAGGATGACTTCCTGTTAGGGATTTAGTAGATATACCCTTGTTCAAGTCTCATATTTGATGATTTGAACATATTTTTGTGAACGTTATTTGATATAAAATATATATGGCATTTGATATTCTTTTATCATTGTTATTAATTGCTTAATTAATTTGATAAGGTCCTTGATTAAATTTTGAGAGTTGACATTGTGATGGAGATCAGGAATATGAGAGTGAAGTTTCTTATAATTTAATCTAAATCTGTTCTTGATCATAGGATTATTAATTTGGACATTAGTAATTCGGTTATATCAATATTTATGTGATTGTCTTTATGGGATAAAGATTAGTTGATCCCATTAACTAAATCACATAGATAGATGATGCATATAGAGATATGATCATTGAACTGACTCATTGGATAACTCATAATGGTTAGGATTACCATAAACCGTCAATAGGATATTCTTTTGAAGAATGTAATGTAAAAATTTCTTTTGACCTGAGATCGTCATAGTAATTGACAAGTTATTTATTGTACTTTGATACTAGACACCTATGGCCCTAGGGCGATAGTTGAAAGGATATTGGGTACGATTAAATACTTGTAGAATTAGTGATTGATCAAGATGGAATCTGTCAACTCTTGGTAATGAGTTTAAGCTTCATGTTGTCATGAATTATAAACAACCAAACTAAGACCTTGACCAGGGCAATTGAATGAAAGAAGTAAAGAGTTTCTTAGGTCATTTAATGGTCGATTATATTTGACATGAACACATAGTTGGTCGCCTATTAGGATTTGACAGTTGAACCATATCCTAGGGTGACCCAGAGCTATAAGGACATAAGGAATTGCTACATTATTCTTCTACTGATTCTTAAGAGTAAATTGTATACTTCATTTTATCCGGTCGTTAAAGAGTGTTGCTAGACGCCACCCTTGATTAGTATATTGATATGATCTATTTACAACCGGCTTAGTATTGAACCTATGGGGTCGCACACTAACGAGTGTTCTGATCTTTGCTAAAAGATTAATTATTTTATTGTTTGGTAATTAAATTAAAGAATTTAATTAGTCAAATAAATTTAGTTATTAATCCAAATAAAATATTATTATATTCTTTGTTAGCACAGAGGATATAATTAATATTGCGGACAAATTGAAGTTTTCTATTTGGAATAGAAAAATTAGATTATATCTCTTGAATCTTGACTAGCTATTGGTTAAAATAATTATCAAAACATATACATATATATGTGATATATATAGTTGGTAATGTAAAATGGCATGCAAAACAAAAAACAAAAAAAAAAAGGACATAATCGAAAATTTAGATATTAGTCTTATAATTCTATTAGTTTTAGGACATAATACTACACGTTAGGAATCCTACATAACTCCTGAAATTGAGCTTATCTTCCTGATAAAGAATATAATTAATATCACAAAGGTCATTCCAACAACCAAAGTACGCTAACTTTAACATGGATGAATATACTAGAATGATGGCACCTAAAATCTGTTTAAGCTCCAAAAACCGAAAGATATTTACTTTCCTTCAATCGTATATATATGAGACATAGTTCTTAATGAGGTGAAAAAATAAAAATAAAAAACGAGGCAAGTTAATTAGCCCGTGGTATATTGGAAAATTTGACTCTCATATGACAAACCACCCTTTATTTTCCTTAGGACGGTGTATTTCAATCTGTGTAATACGCTCCACTATAAATTTCAGCGTCATCTAAGAAATCTATATTAGATTTATTCACACAGACTCTTGTCCGGATAAAACCTAAAAAGAGATCATGTTACGGAGAAACTACCAGTTATGTCCTTTTATTGTGAGTTATTATGCTTAATATTATAAAGTTATTTTTGTAAACTGATATACGTATGGAGAAAATTAACTATCGATTATGTCCTTTTATTGTGGTTATTATGCTTAATGTTATAAGGTTATTTTTGTAAACCGACATTGTATTCATGTATAGATAGACACATAGATATAGATATAGATTAAATATGTAGAAAGGTTTAATAAAATTAATTTCATAAGAATCCTCCGTATTGGAAATACATAACCACACCATAATATCCAATACCAAGAAAAATAAAAGTAATATCAAATTGGCTGCATAAAGCGTTGAAATTGAGAAAAAAAATATCCCCACGATAATATATTTTTATATTGTATTTGAATTATTTTCCTATGAATATTGAAAAATATCCAATTCTTAAACAACAACTAAGAAAATATTTAAGAAAATAAATGTGTGAGAAAGAGAAAGAAAAATGATTGGTAAGAGTCAATACCACTAATGATTTTACAAACATAAATATCTAAAAGTGAAATGTGAGATCAATTTTTTACTCTTGAAAACTAAAATTCATGGTGGATAAAATTATAATTAAGATTAAATATTCAAGACAAGAGATGAACTAATATTAAGATCTGAATCAACATAAAATAAATTATTTTTTAAGTTAAAATCAAATAATTAAATCTTTCAATTACTTATTTAGCAAGAGAATCCAATTCAATTATTTTTTAAATTCATCATATGAGTAATTATTTTTCAAGTTAAAAATAATCTTAGGGTACATAAATTTATTCCATAAAAAAGTGTTAGAGATTAAAAAAACTAAAATACAAACTAAAAAGGTTATTATATTATTAAGAATCAAAATGTTATACAAGTGTTTGAGGAAGCACAATCAAAACTAGATCCTAAACAAGAACAAGCTTTCAAGACTATATTGTGAAGAGTCGACTCTGGTATAGCGGGATTATTCTTTGTAGATGCCTCCGGCGGGATTGAAATAATATTTTTATGTCATGCATTACTTGCAAATATCATATCAAGAGGCATAATACTGTTAGCAATAATAACAAATGGTGTACCAGCAACGATTTTATTATGAGACCACCTACTTTAGATTTGATATACCTCTTCAAACAACTGAAATAATCATCATAAATATATCCAAGCAGAGCAATGATACTAAATTTAAAAGGAAAGCAAAATTGATAGTATGTGATGGCGCACTTATAGCTAAGTGTCAAACGATCAAAACAATTGCCTAGAGTTCTAGAGATATATTGGATATTAATGAACTGTTTGGTGGAAAATTAATGGTTTGGAAGGTGATTTCTATCAAGTACTACCAGTAGTTTCAAAATCGCTAAAAGCAGATACTATAAAAGCTAGCTTGCCAAAGTTATACTTTGGCCTCAATAAAAAAGATTCAATTGACAAGAAAGATAACGTAAGAATATATCCAATATTCAGTAGCTTCTTGTTTCGTGTCGGAGACGAAGAAGAGTATCCAATAAAAGATGATTTGGTTATTCCAGAACACTTGGTTATCAACCTCAATAATAATAGTAGTGCATTTAATAGGGTAAATATTTCTATCATTAGATTAAAACACAATTTGTACATTGCATGATAGAAATTAAAAATTAATCTTAGTTAGCAAAAATGAATATGTTGATCAAATAAATAAAAGATTGACTGCAAAATTTTATCGTAAAATAAAATATCTTTTAATTTTTGACTCAGCAAAAAATGATACCAATAATTACTATCAAGAAGAATACTTAAATACCAAATGGCCTTCTACCATACATGTTTGTTGCCAAGTTTATTATTTACGTATTTTAGTGTCACCACATATATGATAGACTAAGTTAAAATTGATCTTCCATTGTATATAGGTTGATTTTTGAAGAAAAATATGTCTGTCATAGTCATGCTACTGAAAAATTTAGATACGCCGAATAAGTTAAGTAATAACACACAAATGGTATATTGAAGTCTTAACAATAATGTCATATAGCAAAATTATGATAATGGTCTATTTGCTTCTAAGTATATTCTTATTCCTGAAATCAACTTTCGTCTTCCGAAACTAAGGAATATCCTTTTAAATTTGTGTGAAAATAATTTTCATATGTTTTCTTACACGAACAATTATATGTTGCACTCTCAAGAGGGATATCAAGATCGACAACAAGAGTTATGCTTAAGACAGAGCAACCAAAGTATTTGGAGGAAACATACACATAAGAAAACATCGTCTACAAAGAAGTGTTCGGTAAGATACCATTATGCTAAATACTTTTAAACTATAATACATAAGTATCCAACTAACATGACAAAATTGATTATTTGTGTAAGTTTTGATGATATCCTTTTATTTTGAATTCATGTATTATGCTAATGTGATAATATTTTTCGGCATTTAGATGATTTTTGTATTATTATATATAAAAAATTTCTCATAAATTTTGTTGTTCCTTTATATAAATAAACGTTTAAATCATCACGTGTCATTATTAACGTGCAACGCACGTTCATAAATACTAGTATATATATATATATATATATACACACACACACTTATTTCATATACAAAAAATGTTATATCAAATATTAATAAAAAGGTTTGATGAAACTTTATTAAGTGAATTCTAATTGAAATTTGAATTCATGTAAAACTCCATAAAAGGACGTCTGCCACCTCAAATTTGGTTTCTTTGTTTTCAATAGAAAATTCCAATGTTTGGTTCCATGAAATCGACGGTAACGTTACCCATTGAGAATGGGATTACGAATTCTTCCAAGAAAATTCCATCAAGTTTATTTTTGGAATAAATTTATATCTTAAGTAAATCATTACCTCAATCAAATAGGAAAAGGGTTTGTAAGTGATGCTATATAAAGGGTGATGGAGAAAATTTGCGGCATTATTAATTCTTGAGAAGAAAAAACATTTTGCGAAAGTGAGAGTGCAATACAAAGTCAAGAGAGAAAATACAATTACAAGAAAAGTATTTCTTGTTCTTCTAATTTGAGTTGAGATTTTTGAGAAAAATTTCAGTACTAGTTTTTCGTTCAATTTATTCGCGGGTTTCATTGATCAAAGAGTTGATTGTTAGGACCGAAAAAGTCAGGTGTCATGCGGAAGCTAGAAAAGCAAACCTTGAGCGACGATAAATCATACAACAAAGGAGAAATATACCAAAAGAGACACAAATATTTAACGTGGTTCGGTCAACTGACCTACGTCCACCGCGGAGATGAGCAATCCACTATATAAAAAGAGAGTACAAAATATCGAGAGAACAACCTCACGAAGAGGCAAACACAAGTGACACACTAACACTTGTCCCGTAAAGTTCTCCCCCTAAATACTACTCTCAAGCCCCTATAGCTACATTGTGGATGCTACTGAATAAGAAGGACGGATCTTCAATTTATAGAACTCCAAACCTTTTCCTACAAGAAAAAAGACTAGCCAAATATAGGAGAATTATAATTTCCTTATACAAAAAGGAAAACCCAATTAAGGTAATTATATTGTCCTTTCCTTCAACAAATAGGAAAACCAAATATGGTAAGAAAATTATGGCAAACACCTAACAATTCTACCCCTTGGCCGGAATTTTCTGACAAAATAAACTTGATCCACCTTCTTCACATAGCCTTCAACAGGTTGCATCTCCAAATCTCCACCAAAAAGTTTGTCTCAATGTGCGTAGCACACCGGTCAAATTTCTCAGACAAAAATCACGATTATCGTCAAATATGTTGCGACTAGAATTGAACCCGCCAAGATGAACCTATCTTGAACCTCGCTCCGATACCACTTGTTAGGACCGAAAAAGTCAGGTGTCATATGGAAGCTAGCAAAGCAAACCTTGAGCGACGATAAATCATACAACAAAGGAGAAATATACCAAACGAGACACAAACATTTAACGTGGTTCGGTCAACTGACCTACGTCCACCGCGGAGATGAGCAATCCACTATATAAAAGGAGAGTACGAAATATCGAGAGAACAACCTCACGAAGAGGCAAACACAAGTGACACACTAACACTTGTCCCGTAAAGTTCTCCCCTTAAATACTACTCTCAAGCCCCTATGGCTACATTGTGGATGCTACTGAATGAGAAGGACAGATCTTCAATTTATAGAACTCCAAACATTTTCCTACAAGAAAAAAGACTAGCCAAATATAGGAGAATTATAATTTCCTTCTTTAAAAAGGAAAACTCAATTAAGGTAATTATATTGCCCTTTCCTTCAACAAATAGGAAAACCAAATATGGTAAGAAAATTATGGCAAACACCTAACATTGATAGTAAGGATCGGTCTCGGTGTGGATACGCATAGAGTCTTCGCACTATCGAAGAAATTTTGAAACGAGACCCTCTTCACCAGGTACGTCTTAGATCCGATCTTTGACATGTAAATAAATTTTAAACACAAAAAAATTTTCCTAGGATTGTTATTGTCTTCTACTGCGTGTTACGAACACCTATATACAATCCTTCACTTCCTGTTATAATTTAATATAATTTTGCCTTTAAGATTCTCTAGGCCTTTTCGTTCTTGTTTACAATACTTAGTTCTGCTAGTGACATTTTACTACATATTTACTACTTGCCTTAGTTATTAAAAGATCAACAAAGTTATACTTACATTATAATTCTCTGTGGAACTCATTCCAAACACCTGAACCAGATTATATTTGCAATAACCGTTTAATCCTTTTAGGACCATAGTTGGGCATGCTCAATAATATAGGGCAAAATGCAAAATCGACTTATCAGCCGAAGCTAATTGCATTTGCTAGCCAAAAAATATATAAAATATATATTATTTATATAATACACATATATACAAAACTATATATTTTATGGGCTATTATTTTTGAAAACAATTAAAAATATACAATTCTCAATAATAAATTGTGTTTTTACGCGTGTATATATACATATATAGCGCGACAAAAAGGTAGTGATGCGACTGCACTACGCCAATAAAACGGTAGAAAAAATGTCGCAACTCGATCAAGGAGTACCCTACTTATGAAGAATTCAAGGGCAAGTCAGTCAACCATTTAATGTACTTGAAGCTCAATAAATTTCCTACACCACTTGCAGATTGTATTGAAAAACTTTGGTGAGATTTGTTCAATTATTTGGTTAAGTTTTGAAGTTTTCTGTAGACAACCTTACCAGCTAAACTATGTGTCACATCCCTGAAGCACATGCAATATGAAATTGTCAACTATTTAATTCACTACTTGATCTTTAGAATGAATAATAGCGAATGCAGTTCATGTGCGATGGATTAATCTGAATCCAATATTTTGACACGAAGCTTAATATATAAATATATATGTGAACGTTACTGTGTTAAAACAAAAATCAGAAAACAAAACTGTTAGAAGAATAAAGAAATCTGGAAAACAATAAAGAATCAGAAATATTCCGAGTCCACAATTTTCTTGTGCGTCCTTAAGGAATTTTAACCCCCTCACATGTTGCCAAGGTAATGGATTAAATCCTCCCAGGATAAAGCGGAATAAACCTTCCTGCAACAGTGGCAATACAAACTGCAGGATACCAACGAACTCAAAGAACGGAGCAAAATCACACTTACGAATTTGAGAGAGAGACTGCGAATTAGGATGCAGTGTATTCAGAAAGAAAGAAGTTCTGGAGTGTTTTTCATGTGTTGAAAATGGAGTCTTGCCTCAGAATTTATAGGCAATTATCAGAAGAGGTGTCTGAAAAAGGTGCCTTTTCAGAAGAATACGCTGCCTGTCAGAGAGGCTCTCTGAATCTGCCTGCCGCGGTTGAACCGCGGCCAGAGAGACCCTCTGAATCTTCAGTAGGATTCTGGCGTATTTTCAGCAGTGATTTGGCATTTAATAATTAAATAAATTTTGTCCAAAAAATAATCTTATCGATCGTTTTCCAAATCCAAATCCAAAGCCGAGCCGAGCGAGCAACGACGACGACGGCGCGAGGGTTCATTCTCTTCAACTCCTTTTAAGAGCTTTAAGAAGTGATTCTATATATAAGCACACAAAAAGTGCAAGACAAAAGTTCACCTCTTCAAATTTTTCATTTTCCCTCCATTTCCAATTCACACTTCTTCTACTTTAAAGTCCAATGGCTTAAAGTCCAACAATATATACGTAAAAATTTACTAAAATTGCAACAAATATTATATCTGAACCCATAATTCTAAAAGCAGAATGAGTTCAGTGCAAAGAGCTATTCAAAGAGTTCAGTACAATGAGCCTATCAAGTTTAAATCCTCAATTCGCCTCGAGTACAACATCAAGTATGAGCTATTCAAATTATTATGTAACCATAGACCAACATCCACAACTCTGACTCTAGTTCTCAAGTCATACGATTATCACTAAACTTGAACATGTACACTGTCAATGTAGTAAAACTCCCTTTCAGCTCAGAGGTAATCAAATCGGTCTATATGCAGTATTTCTGAACATAAGAGGCTGCAGCGTGATAAATTTTAGGAATACCTAAGCTCTGTTTATTTCACTGAACTGCAGTTTATGTTGCATAGGTATGATGGCAACAATAATAGAGTAAAGCGTGAGACAGGAGATAGCAATAATAAAGAAGGATAAATGACCTTGAAGCAATATATGCACACACATTATGACCTTTAAGTAATATATGCACCCAAAAAAAAGGGCAACTCAGTGCACAAAGCATCCCGCGTTCACGCATATATGCACACACATTTAAGTAATTGTCTGTTCATTTACGTCATTCTAACAGGAGACAGACTGATCAATTTGGCCGCGGGATAGACTGCCATCCGGTACAATGTTGAAGGTAGTGTTTGAGAGCATCACTCGGACGTTCAACAGTCCAGGTTTGGTAGAATTCGGATGGATTGAAGATGTTATTTCCACTGCAAGTAGACAATAAACCAGCCTGAGTTCCACAAACAAACAAGTCATCTTCAGACTTAATGCTACCAGTGCATCCTTCCTCCTTGTCAGCTGCCTGTAGGATGAAATAAAAAGCCAATTAGGCAGTGGAAGAGACTAGTTCAACTCCATAGATAATTGTAGTAACGATATACAAACAGATGGTACATAAGCAAAAGAAAATGTCAAACTTTAACACTGACTATTATAATTTGTCTGTTATAACATGCGACAAAAAGCGCCTTCGACAAGGTTCTTAAAAATGCTGTGAGCTTTTTCAATTTGACTTCTACATGACTTTTGCCATTCATTTTCATTACTAATTCTGAGAAGAGTATACGTACTATAGACAGAGTCCTTAAAAATGCCGTGAACTTTTTCACTTTGTTCTCCTACATGATTTTCATTTTCTTTCATTAATAATTCTGAGAAGAGTATACGCAGGCACCTATTCAAGGACCTAAGTGGCGCTCTATCAGCTGGCTGACAGAGACTGGATAACCACCAAAAAGCCGTGCTCCATATCTTGAAGTGTGGTGGAGCCTCTTTTCTTTTCCATTTTTTTTGGTGTGTGGGGTGGTTGGGCTCCAGCAGTTATTTTGATTTTGACTTTGAATGTCTGATTCTGGATTTTGAAGTTAGGACGCATTTATCAGCTATTGCAAGGAGGGGTGTTGAAACAATCGGAACTTGCTAGTAAAACTAAAAATGCTCGTGCAGAATTACAGAAAACGCATCTAAAGGCAGATTGATAGGGAATTGGAACTTTCAGCTCAACAAAATAACTTTATCCAGCTTGATCACTAATTTTCTTAGATGGAAAAGCCAGCAGAAAATTTGTTTGACAAGGACATGCAATTGACTCGAACTATGCTATGTTACATAAGATCCCTCAATTATGCCGGTTCACTTGTTAAGTCTGACAAGAAAAGGGTGTAAAATGAGTTCAATGTCTGGATTTGCTGAACTTACAACAAGTTCTTGACTTTTCGAAATTTGACGAGCAACCACAAGCATAGAACTCCACTGGAGAGGAAGCAGGGATGAAAAAGAAAACTTGAGGGACAATCCAAGAGAAAATGCAGATTAATCAGAAGCCCAATCCAAGAGAAAATAGAGAAGCTTCACACCTCCCCTGATGAGGTAATCCATTTTATTCAGTTAACATCCATTAGATAAAAACAAGAGAAGCTGGTTACCCAGTCCCCAGGGATTAGCTCAACTGGCAAAGGTCGAGGGACTTGTGTCTTAGGTCATTGGTTCGAATCCAGTGCCAAGCGAACTAACTCTGGTATTTAAGTGAGAAGAGTAGAGGGAGAGGGGCGGGCCCATCATCCCCGAGTTTCAAAGGCTGCGGTGTTGAATAAAACAAAGACACAAAGCAATAACCTTAAGATAAAAGGAAGACTTCTTTGTATTGAGCAGAAGAACAGAACTTTTATTCTATTAAACAAGGACACTCAATATACTCGAAGGAAACTGAAAAGTGGATGCTACTGAAAGTGACTTTACTTGTGCCTTTTATAGGCATATACTGTAACAGATTTTCCGCTTCTTACTGTTCAAGTCCACAACAGTCACCAAAAAAATAAGAAAAGCACTAAAGACTCGGTAAAACAGAACTACCAACATTTATCCAATTAAACTGATAAGTCAAAGCAATACTAAATTGGTAAAAGCTTGTGTTTTAACATGCGGTTGGCCCAAAACATTGGCTCCAGGTGGATTTCTGGGTTATCAAGAGAAAAAGAGAAGACTTGTTGCCTGTGAAGCACAGGAAGAGAGATGGAACTTAGGTGAAGATGAATGTTATAGAATATGAGTTGTAATTTGTAAATATATTCCAATATATTTAGCAGATTTTGTAATGTTTAGATTTATTTCCATAGCTAGAATTTTTGTAACTGTTTAAGTTCCTTACATAGTCATGAGTAGAAGACAACATCTGCTTCCATTGAATTACATGGTATCAGAGCCAGATCCATCTGTGTTTCTGCTGGCCCCCCATGTTATGTTATTCACGCTCCAGGATAATGGGTACGTGGGGGAGTGCCAAGCCATACATTGGTTGACAGAATGGTTGTGGTCTCCTCAAATGGTCTTAGACAATCCTCCCCTCATGAGCTAGCTTCTTAAGTTGAGTTTGGCCAAGGTCCATTTCTTCACAATGAACTAAGAAACGGGTTTGTTGGTTATTTTAGAGGGAAAGGCGCCTAAAGAGGTTTTTAAGGCAAATTTGAGATCATCATAAGGCTTAAGTACAAATTTTATTCTTTGGCTAGCTTTTTAATGTAAAGCGATTGATGTAAATGAGGCAGGTACCCTACTTGACATCCCTGAACGTAGCACCTCCTTCCTGCTGCTGACATCTATAAAATTTTGCTTACTTGTCCGAAAAAGAAGTAAAGTGGAAATGAGAACCTTATCACTTTCTTTCCTTCATCAAAGATAGATCTTAATTTGTAGAGCTGTCTTTTGATCTTCCAGGGGCAGAGTGTGGGGCTGGGGTCAGGGGGTGGGTCGGGTACCAGGGGAGGTAGAGGTGGCAAGGGAGCCTATAGGTTGAGAATCGGGTCATGGAACATAGGTTCATTAACGAGTAAATCCATAGAGTTGGCGAAAACTTCAGAAGAGGAAGATTAATATAGTGTGTGTCCAGGAGACTAGGTGGGTCGGATCGAGGGCGAAAAACGTGGATGGGTATAAGTTGTGGTACTCTGGTGTCCTGAGGGGTAAGAATGGAGTGGGTATCCTGGTAGATAGCCATCTCAGAGAGTCCGTGGTAGAGGTCAGGCGGGTAAATGATAGACTAATGACTATTAAGTTGGTGGTGGGTGAGGGTACTTTAAATGTCGTTAGCGCGTACGCACCGCAAACAGGCTTGGATGAGGATATTAAGAGGCGCTTTTGGGAGGGGTTGGATGAGATTGTTCGTAGTATACTGCCTTCTGAGAGGTTATTCATAGGAGGAGATTTCAATGGTCATATTGGGTCATCTGCAGGTGGGTACACTGAGGTGCATGGCGGCTTTGGTTTCGGGGAGCGGAACGGAGGGGGCATTTCGCTGTTGGACTTTGCCAAGGCTTTCGATCTAGTCATTGCGAACTCGAGTTTTACGAAGCGGGATGAACATTTGGTTACTTACCAAAGTTCGGTGGCGAAGACTCAGATTGACTATCTCCTCCTCAGGCGATGCGACAGAAGGTTGTGCGAGGACTACAAGGTTATCCCAGGTGAGACCCTCTCAACGCAGCATAGGCTTTTGGTGATGGACATTTGTATTAGGATAAGGAGGAAGAAGAGGTCAGTACAAGGACGCCCCAGGATTAGGTGGGGCGCCTTAACTAAGGATAAAGCTAAGGAGTTGGAAGGAAGGTTATCGGCAATAGGAGCTTGGAGAAGTAGTGGGGACGCAAACACAATGTGGTCGACGACGGCGGACTGTATAAGAAAGGCGGCGAGAGAGGTGTTAGGGATATCTACGGGCCACAATGGTGGCCACAAAGGAGATTGGTGGTGGAATGCAGTTGTCCAAAGTAAAGTGGAAGCAAAGAAGGCGGCTTACCTGCGGTTAGTAAGGAGCACTGACGAGGAGGAGAAGAGAGAGAACAGTCAAAGGTATAAGGTAGCTAGGAAGGAGGCGAAGATGGCAGTGACGGAGGCTAAGACGACAGCTTTTGCTCGTCTGTATGAGGAACTAAGGAACAAAGGTGGGGAGAAGAGGTTATTCTGACTCGCTAAGGCGAGAGAGAGGATAACTCGGGATCTGGACCAAGTGAGGTGCATAAAAGATGATGACGACAAAGTTTTGATGGGAGATGACCAGATTAAGAGGAGGTGGCAGACCTACTTTCATAAACTTTTAAGTGAAGAAGGGGATCAGGATATTTTACTTGGGGAATCGAGGAATGCCGACAGTCACCATGAATTAAGTAATTGTAGGGACATTGAGATCGATGAACTCATGGAGGCAATGCGTAAGATGAGAAAGGGCAGAGCTACCGGGCCAGACGAAATTCCAGTTGAACTGTGGAGGTGTGTGGGTAGAGCAGGCTTGGAATGGCTTACTGCATTGTTTAGTGTTATATTCAAGACTAATAGGATGCCTGAAGAGTGGAGGTGGAGTACAATGGTCCCATTGTATAAGAACAAAGGTGATGTCCAAAGCTGTAACAACTATAGGGGCATCAAATTACTAAGTCATACCATGAAAGTTTGGGAGAGAGTGGTAGAAATGAGAGTGCGAAGGACGGTGTCTATTTCAGACAACCAGTTCGGGTTCATGCCGGGGCGATCTACCATAGAAGCTATCCACCTTATTAGGAGGATGGTGGAACAGTACAGGGATAGGAAGAAGGATCTCCACATGGTGTTTATTGATCTGGAGAAAGCGTACGATAGGGTTCCTAGGAAGGTCTTATGGAGCTGCTTAGAGGATAAAGGGGTCCCGGTTGACTATATTAGGGTGATTAAAGACATGTATGCTGGAGCTAAGACTCGGGTTAGGACAGTAGGAGGCGACTCTGAACACTTTCCAGTTATTACGGGGTTGCACCAAGGGTCTGCGCTCAGCCCATTCCTATTTGCCCTGGTGATGGATACACTGACTCATCATATTCAAGGGGAGGTGTCATGGTGCATGCTATTCGCTGATGACATTATTCTAATTGACGAGACACGAGGCGGCGTCAATGAGAGGCTAGAGATTTGGAGACATGCTCTTGAGTCTAAAGGTTTCAAGTTGAGCATGACGAAGACGGAATACCTCGAGTGCAAATTTGGAGTTGAGCCGACGGAAGCGGGAGTTGAAGTGAGGCTTGACTCTCAAGTCATTCCCAAGAGGGATAGTTTCAAGTACCTTGGATCGGTTATTCAGGGGATCGGGGAGATTGACGAGGATGTCACACACCGTATAGGGGTGGGGTGGATGAAGTGGAGGTTAGCGTCGGGAGTCTTGTGTGACAAGAAAGTGTCACCGTTACTAAAAGGTAAGTTTTATAGAGCAGTGGTTAGGCCTGCCATGTTATATGGAACTGAATGTTGGCCGGTAAAGAACTCACACATCCAGAAGATGAAAGTAGCAGAGATGAGGATGTTGAGGTGGATGTGCGGGCATACAAGGATGGATAAGATTAGGAATGAAGATATTCGAGAGAAGGTGGGCGTTACCCCCATGGAGGATAAGATGCGGGAAGTAAGACTCAGATGGTTCGGGCACATTCAGAGGAGGAGCATTGATGCACCGGTGAGGAGGTGTGAGCGACTGGCTGTAGTGGGCCCGCGGAGAGGTAGAGGGCGACCTAAGAAGTATTGGGGAAAGGTGATCAGACAGGACATGACGCGACTTAGGAGTACTGAGGACATGGCCCTTGACAGGGAATTATGGAGGTTGAGCATTAAGGTTGTAGGTTAGGGGAAAGTTGTGAATATTTCTACAGCACAATAGAGTGAGACTAGCTAGTTAGGAGTTAGACTAAGAATGTCATTGGTCGTCTATTGATGCAGGGCTTTACCTGCTAGTTTTTACTATACCAGCCATTTATTTCGTATTTCGTATTCTGTATTTCATATCTCTTATATTGCTGCTTAGAGGATAAAGGGGTCCCGGTTGACTATATTAGGGTGATTAAAGACATGTATGCTGGAGCTAAGATTCGGGTTAGGACAGTAGGAGGCGACTCTGAACACTTTCCAGTTGTTACGGGGTTGCACCAAGGGTCTGCGCTCAACCCATTCCTATTTGCCCTGGTGATGGATGCACTGACTCATCATATTCAAGGGGAGGTGCCATGGTGCATGCTATTTGCTGATGATATTATTCTAATTGACGAGACACGAGGCGGCGTCAACGAGAGGCTAGAGATTTGGAGACATGCTCTTGAGTCTAAAGGTTTCAAGTTGAGCAGGACGAAGACGGAATACCTCGAGTGCAAATTTGGAGTTGAGCCGACGGAAGCGGGAGTTGAAGTGAGGCTTGACTCTCAAGTCATTCCCAAGAGGGTAGTTTCAAGTACCTTGGATCGGTTATTCAGGGGATCGGGGAGATTGACGAGGATGTCACACACCGTATAGGGGTGGGGTGGATGAAGTGGAGGTTAGCGTCGGGAGTCTTGTGTGACAAGAAAGTGTCACCGTTACTAAAAGGTAAGTTTTATAGAGCAGTGGTTAGGCTTGCCATGTTATATGGAACTGAATGTTGGCCGGTAAAGAACTCACACATCCAGAAGATGAAAGTAGCAGAGATGAGGATGTTGAGGTGGATGTGCGGGCATACTAGGGTGGATAAGATTAGGAATGAAGATATTCGAGAGAAGGTGAGTGTGGCCCCCATGGAGGACAAGATGCGGGAAGTAAGACTCAGATGGTTCGGGCACATTCAGAGGAGGAGCACTGATGCACCGGTGAGGAGGTGTGAACGACTGGCTGTAGTGGGCACGCGGAGAGGTAGAGGGCGACCTAAGAAGTACTGGGGAGAGGTGATCAGACAGGACATGACGCGACTTAGGATTACTGAGGACATGGCCCTTGACAGGGAATTATGGAGGTCGAGCATTAAGGTTATAGGTTAGGGGAAACTTGTGAATATTTCTACAACACAATAGAGTGAGACTAGCCAGTTAGAAGTTAGACTAAGAATGTAATTGGTCGTCTATTGATGCAGGGCTTTACCTGCTAGTTTTACTATATCAGCCATCTATTTCGTATTTCGTATTCTGTATTTCATATCTCTTATATTGTTGTTATTTTATTACGCATTTTTATGGTACTAATATATCGGCTCCTGTTGCTTTTTTGGAGCCGAGGGTCTCCTGGAAACAACCTCTCTACCCTTCGGGGTAGGGGTAAGGTCTGCGTACATATTACCCTCCCCAGACCCCACTTGTGGGATTATACTGGGTCGTTGTTGTTGTATATCTCTTATATTGTTGTTATTGTATTATGCTTTTTTATGGTACTAATATATCGGCTCCTGTTGCTTTTTTTGAGCCGAGGGTCTCCTGGAAACAGCCTCTCTACCCTTCGGGGTAGGGGTAAGGTCTGCGTACATATTACCCTCCCCAAACCCCACTTGTGGGATTATACTGGGTCGTTGTTGTTGTGTTGTTGTTGTCTTTTGATCTTCCAACCATACCCTTTGAATAAGCACCAAGTATCAGCATATTTTCTGAAGGGCAACTTAATTCAATTAATCAACCAACTACGCTTCAATCCAAGTTAGTTGGGATCATTTAGATGAATAAGAATATTTAATCTGATCTATTCATGTTTCAGTACTCAAGGGATTCCTCATAGTATGACGGTTTTTACCCTGGTCATCAACCTATCGAAACTTCTTTATCAAGGTTTGGCACCACCAGCTATACTTTGCGACTACAGAAGGCAGAGTTTACATGAAGAGCAACTTAATTTCTGATTAAATATAGATTAAACATTTTCATTTACAGCGTTGGGGTTTAAACTTTTTGTACAGATAAACCATGCAGAAAAGGGTAACTTGCTATCTTTCTCACAACAAATAGATTTAAATGCCACAAATATTAGCGTAGGGGGCTCATTGCCACAATAGAAATAGTTTTATATGGCACTTCTCCCCCTGAAGGGGCACAGCAATCTCCCAAAAAGTTTAGGGGATGCAAGACTAGACAGTCTTACAGGAACCGGTTAAATAGCAGAATTGTTTTTCAAGGTTATGCTGCATCCTAAGATTTCCTCATGACAGTAAATGTCTTTCTCCTTCCGATTTTCATCCTCATTTCCCCTTTTCACTTTCTCATTCAATTAATCAACCAACTATCCTTCAATCCAAGTTAGTTGGGATCGAGTAGATGAATAAGAATATTCAATCTGATCTATTCATGTTTCAGTACTCAAAGGATTCCTCATAGTACGACGGGTTTTTACCCTGGTCAACAACCTATCATAACTTCTTTATCAAGGATTGGCACCACCAGCTATACTTTGCGACTACAGAGGCAGAGTTTACATGAAGAGCAACTTAATTTTTGATTAAATATAGATTAAACATTTTCATTTACAGCGTTGGGGTTTAAACCTTTTGTACAGATAAACCATGCAGAAAAGGGTAACTTGCTATCTTTCTCACAACAAATAGATTTAAATGCCACAAATATTAGCGTAGGGGGCTCATTGCCACAATAGAAATAGTTTTATATGGCACTTCTCCCCCTGAAGGGACACAGCAATCTCCTGAAAAGTTTAGGGGATGCAAGAATAGACAGTCTTACAAGAAACAGTTAAATAGCAAAAATTCTTTGAAGGTTATGCTGCATCCTGAGATTTCCTCATGACAGTAAATGTCCTTCTCCTTCTGATTTTCATTCTCAATTCCCTTTTAGGCCCTAAGCTCTAGTACTAAGGCGGAAAAAGGGTACTAAGGCAAAAAGCTGATTACACATAATCTACTGTAGTATGACGATTAGGACTTCAGGAAGAAGGATCATCATAAAATTTACTGCTAACTTTGGACTCGTCAAGTTTAAAGGTTAAGACTTAAGACTGCACAAGTCTACTGTGCAATCCAAGTTGCTGTCTAAGAGAAAGAATTGGAAATCTTTTGCATAAAAGAAAACAGTAGATGATTTATCACATGGGTTTTGTTGCAAAATAAAATAAATTTACGTAGTAGATTTACCTTCTCTGTGAGATATTTAAAGGCCACCTTTTTTTGTCCAGCTTCATATATGTTGCACTGGGAATATATCTGACACGAGATATTTAAGTTATCAACAACAATAGCAAGGACAGATATTACTGAATTTACATAACCCTACTTTCCCAACCTTTAAAAAGAGAAGAGAGAGAGAGAGAGAGAGGAAAAAGCTGCTAAAAGCGGTACTACCTGTGATTCTACACTTGCGCAAACAGCATAAATTCCCCAGTTCCTGGTGTAGTTGTTGTACAAATGTACTTTGCCAAATCTAACACGAGGATGCCGCTGTCTAGTTCCATCAAAAAAGCAGTGGTGAATGGTGACCCGCATACATCTGTCGGTACAATTAGAAGGATCTGCTCCAATAAGCATGGTCTTATCATGCTTTGAAAAGTGACACCTGGTCGCAACAACAAAGTTCAAGATCCAAAAATAGATGCCATAACAAGATACTATATGATAAAGAAAGTTTGACTGACCTAGAAACAGTAATATCTGTGCTCTCCCTTGTGATGTCAATTAAACCATCGTCATAGTCACTAAGGCTACAACGATCTATCCAAATATGCCTCGACTTTGGTTTAATCTGAATGGCGTCAACATCGGGTCCTCTGCCTCCCTCAAACTCTATATTGCAGATGATCACATGTTCACATTCTTTCAACCTCAAACCTTTCCCTGTGATTTTGATTCTTTGGCCTCGCCCATCAATAGTTTTGTAAGACGACACACTCAAATAAGATCGGAGTTCAATCGTCCCTGAAACTTCAAAGACGATCCATAGAGGTTCTTTTTTACGACATCCATCTCGAAGTGATCCTGGCCCATCATCTACAATAATGTGCGATATATAAATCTTATATTATTATCAGCGGAAACGAACAATAAAAGATAGTCACACTACTTTCTTCTCACCAAGAATGCTCCAACCCTGTTATCTTATTCTGTCTGGACTTATTATATTCCATCCCATTCCCTTAATAAACCTTAAATGGAATCCTAGCTCGCACCTTATATATGCAACTATATCCTTCTTTATCCTTCTCCACCAATAATGCTTCCTCTAATCCTAGTATATCTTGGAAAATGCAACGCCGATGCTTCCTCTGACACTCGCCCCTTGTACCACCTCCCCTTCCCTGGGGAAGAGGAACGCCATTCCCTCATCACCACCCCCGCCATGCTATTAAATCATGTTACACCATCACGTCTCCCGCTATGCTCTATAAACTTGTCCAATTTTTCATTCTCAGAGCAACTTCAGTAGCATTCTTGAGAGATCCTCTGCCTAAACCATTTTCTTTGACATTTGTCTTAAATGTAACGCATTTTTGTGACAAGTGACGCTAATGATAGTTACAGGAGGTTGTAGAAGAGCAAGATGTGGGATGGAAACATGAAAGATAAGAAAGCCAAGATCAGGGAGGAGGTCGTAGCTGGCTTTTGGAAGAATCAGCATCCCGGTACACACCATACTAACAAAGGGAAAGCCAAAAGCTTTTGCCATATCCATTATCTTATTTTTCTAAAACTGGTATAAGAATGACAACCAAGAAACTCAAATGACTTTGATTGCACATGTGCAAGGATAGTGATGTTAGTAAACTGTGACAGGGTATCAAGTACAATGGTAATACTGCTAACTTTCCGATGGAGTGATCCCAACTTGCACTAATCTTCTTATTGGTTTTTCACCAATGCTTAATGATGATCGTGAGCCCAACAAACATTCAACCTATGGTACAACCTAAAATGCAGACAGTACCACAGATGTGAAAACTTATGAAGCAAAAGAAAAGGAAGGACCTTTTTGCATTCTGTCCAATAATAAGACATAAGCAATTGATGTTATATCAAAAAAACCTTAAATGAATTTTGTGACTGTGATAATATGACGATTAAAAGTGAAAAGGGGATGAGGTAAATCTAAAATGAGAAGTTGTCTCAAATGAATCTCTTGGTACATTGCAAAATTAACTACTCTTTCAAAAATCAACGCATATTTAGCTAAAGATAATACACAATAAAAGACAATGATCCATATAGACTATACCAACAAGTTCGGATTAAACAACTATTCAGGAGAAGTGTGAAATATAGAGTAACTTGATTTTCCCTAAAAGGAGAATGATTTAGCATTAGAATGAAGCTTACATGAACAGAGCAGAATGGATATAGAGCATTCAAATAGCCAATCACAACTAATTTAGGTCTAAGGCATAGTTGATCAACCAACTGCAGTTTTTATTAAGGCAGAACAGATATAAGAAATGGGAAGTCAATGCCGTGTCAACCAATTCAAAAGAATTCACATTTACCAGCGAAACAATTTTTTTTATATCCGTTATCGGGACCAGCTTACACGCACCTCGTCTAATTCCACGAGGTACCTACTACCTCCCACCAACATAGGTACCAGATAACACGATCCACCAATGCTCGGACAGACATGAAGAAATCACTTAGTTTTTTTTATCTAGGCCGGTAAAAAAGGTACCTGCTACCTCCCACCAACATAAGTACCGGATAACACTATCCACTAATGCTTGTCTTTATCTAGGCCGGTAGTTATACCCACAAAACTACTTAAGTACTTAGAACAACATCAATTCCAAAATCAAACACATTCCACTATATTTTCCATTAAGCAGGAAAAACTATGTCCTCCCAACAAAAGAAAAAGATGGGAGCCTTGGGTCAACTGTAAGTTGTCCCGTGTGACCTATAGGTCACGGGTTCGAGCCGTGGAAGCAGCCACAAATGCTTGCATTAGAGATTGTCTACATCACACACCAAAGAGGAGCGACCCTTCCCGGATGCCTTGCGCACCGGGCTGCTCTTTTACCATAGTAGCATAACTTATCACAACAAATAATTTTAACCCATAACTTATCATCAACCCAAACACAAGGAATAAGAAAAGCAAACTAACCATTGAGATTAATAACTTGATAAATATGACCATCACGACCACCAATGGAAGAACCGCCAAAGCCCTCAGCTTGACCAGCTAGAGCACGCAAGCTAGAGTCAACTTGACCATAAGGCAAAACCAAATCCATTTGAGTACTCACTGTGTTCTGGGATTGAGCTGTGGGTACTGGAGGCACAGGAAATGGGGGGCCTTGTTGATGGTGATGGTGGTGTTTGTAACGGGGATGGTGGTTCCCCATTTATGGAAGTCTTTGATTGTATTGTAGTAACTCTAGTATTGATTTCTTTGAAGCTTAACGCCAAAAATTGAAACTTGGCATTAAATTGTACTATCACTTCTTTGTTGTCTCCATCTATGACTCTTGAAACTGAAACCTGCCGACACTTTTTTCTCTTAAACAAACTCTTAGCTTAGAATCCGCCCCGACCATTCTAAGTAAAAAGTTAAACTGACGTTTTATACTACTAAAATATGAGGTAAATAAATAAATAGTTAAATGGTGTATTCTATTTTAAAGATTGTTTACCCTATTTGTAAGTTGTTTTAATGATATACAGATTAATTCGATACAAAACGATAAATTAAGTCAATATTGAACAAACAAAGATAGAATAAATTCAAACCATACGAGTAAGGTAGTTCCAGCCTTAGTGAAATAGTCACCCTTGATCCGGGCTTACCACGACCAGCAATAAAGAACAAGAGAAAGAGCTAATAACAGATAAAATAATAATATATTGCTTTAGAGTGCGTGGTACAATGTACTTCATGAATTAACTGACGCCATTTATATAGTAGGGGAATCTTACTTTAGGTACAACTCTATAAAAAGTAGAAAATCTTCTCATTAACTGATTGTCGGTTCCTTATCGATACGTGACGATATCCCCGTCGTGATATCCGGACGATCAAGGATATTTCGGCCTTCTATTGGCTATGCCTGATTGTCCGATAATGTTCATTAAAGTCGATCGAGGCTAGGACAGATTCTGGAGCCATGACCTCGATATTCTCGGGGGCAGGCGTCATGCCCCCGGATTCTGGCTCGATGGGACTTTGCGTCGATAGTCCCCGTGTTTCTCGGAAAGTAAATGACGAGAAACGACATGAGCTTCCGATTCCTACTTCGACACATCGCGGGAGAAACGACAAAAACCCGAAACGTCTCGTCAATTACGTCATAATGGCATTAAATGCATGTCGGCCACCGGTTGGTTGTCCCTAGACGTGAAGCATCGCTTAACTACTATAAATACCCCCTCCTTTGTCCATTTTCACTTTACATCAAACCTTCTACCCTCGTACCTTTAGAATTTCAATACTCAAGGTCCTTTGCAGAAATTTTTTCCCATCTTCTTCTCAAGCCAACAAGTTTAATCCTTCAATTTCCTTTCCTTCTTCATCTTTTCCAGATTTTTCTCCATTTTTACTTTCTAAAAGAATGGCAAAGACTTCCAAAACTGTTCCCCAGAAAGAAGCTCCTTCTACTTCGCGGCCAGCCACTAAGGTCGAGGAGACCGCTCCGGATATGGCTGTTGATGAACTAGCACTCGAACCCCCTTGAAAATGTTCATCCCCTGGGGATGCTCGGTCAACGATGATTTAAAGGTTGAAAAGCCTTCCTCCGTACAAGGTCATTGTGAGGAGGTCTCGAGATACATCTGCTCGATTACCTAAGAGGTCCTCCCTACAATCCACAAAGACTGCAACTGGGCCGATGAAAATATAGTGGTCCCCGACCCCGAGGAGGCTATTACCACCCATGTCGAGGGATATCTGAGTGTTTACGCTTATCTCATTACATTGGGATCAGTGGACCCGGTCAGCATAAACTTCTGTAAGAGATACAAGGTATGCCTCGGTCAGATTCATCCTTCAATGTGGAGGATTGTGATCCTCTTTCGATTTTTCGTGAGCAAAATTGACTCCTGCTGGTTTATCGTGGATCACATGCTTCGTTTATACAGTCCTCAACTATTCCGGGAGGGGCTGATAAAGCTCGTGTGTCGTGCCAGTAAAACCCCATTCTCAAGTATCGACGAAGATCGGGATCGAGGCTGGCAAGGCTGTTTTGTCCGAATGAGGACTTCGGACTTGATTCCGGCTGAATTGGGGTTATTCCCTGAGAAGTGGAATATGTCACGTAAGTAGATCTTTCCTTAGAATGTTTAATTTTATGTTTACTTTTTTTTCCCTCACTGATACTCGTGGTGGTGCAGCCATCGCTCGGGTCCCAAATGTTGTCCCTGTTGTGCCCCTTTTTAAAAGAGGAGAGTCACCACCTAACGATTTTCAAGGTGCGGTAGGGCACCTATTTGCAAATGACTCTGGTTTAACTAGTCCGCATTGCCAAAGATAGGGTAAAGGCTCAAATTACCTCAAGGAAAAGGTGTTAGGCACTCATCGAGGTCCACAACTGTCGGTCCTAGCCAAACTTAAATTATATGGATTAGTCTATATTATCAAATAAACGAAGAGAGAGAGCACAACATTTAAGAATTTTATTATAAAAGGTCTTGAACAGAGGGGTACAACTATTTTTGATTCTAGTAGAAAAAGAAAGAAAATGGGGGGGGGGGTCCTAAGTTTTTTAGCCTAAAGGATCACCCCGTACAACATAAATAATATTTCGTAACTACCTCGAGATGGAGTGTTACTCATATTATTCAGCGGGCACAGACTATCATCTCATACTACCCGATTACTATGTTAAAGTTGTTTACCTAAGAGCGCTCTAATTCAATTCTAAATCGTGCCCTACGCATGCACTACCCGTCCCATACCTATGGTCCAGGAGGCTTTGGGCCTCTATTTGGATGGTTCTAGACCTTATCTAGGTTTCTCAAAAATGCAAAAGCTATGCGACAACCAAAACACCCAAAGACTTCACATAGATGCAATTAAAGGCTCACATTGACCTCCACACTATAGCAACAAGTGCACGCAAACACATATATCTTTAGGAATTGGCAGAATCTAGAATTTTAAACCTATGGACATGCTTTCTAGGCGATCAAAGTATGCAGGTAAATTCCAGATGCAGGATATTGCTTGTGAGCACGTGATTTTTGCTTCACGGAAATTACTCCAAAAGAAATTGAAAAAAAAAAAGAAAGGTTGCCTTTGGGTACAATTTTGAGAATTTACGTGACATTTTGGTAATTGTTTTGTCCGTAAATGTTTACCTTGTCGTAGTTAATTCAAAAAATACAAAAATACAGGTTGCATGCATATTTAGGATATAATTGTGCATTTAGGAATTAACTAAACCATAATTTAGTTTTCAAGGGGAAAACCACAAAAATATGCATTTTATTCTATCTGTCGTCATTGTGTGATTTTATTTTAACTAAACGTTTTAATTTGTGTGTTAATTTTGTTGAATGTTAATTAATATTTGTGTAGTTTAATTTTGGCTTTAATTTAATTAGGAATTTTTGTTTAAATTAAAAGAATGAAAAGGGAGGAAAATATCGAATTTGGGCCAAAAATTCGATTAAAAATCAGGCCCAATCTATTACACTGACCCAGTCCACGACCTGGGTTTCCAAACGACGTCGTTTAGGTGTATTTGATCTGAGTCGTTCATCTCACTTAATCTAACGGCTCCAGGCTTTCCTAAATACCCGACCCACTGGTACCCGGATTGACCCATTCCCAACACTAAACCAAACGACGTCGTCCCCTTAAGTGAAAAGATCAAGGCCGTTGATCATCAATGATCCAACGGCCGAAATTCAACTCCCCCGTCCCGTATATAAACCCTCCTCTCTTACCTCCCGCCCCAGTAACCAAACACCCCCCTGCACCCCTTCGTCTCTATCAACTCGGAGACGAAAACCTTAGCAAAACCTAGCCACCGTTGAATCCCTAATCCTGAAACCCGGCGGCAACGATGCCGGTGACCACCAAATTAACACCCCTAGTGCACATCGACCCCCTGGACACGAATTTGCAAACCGTTTGGTTCGAATCAGCCTACATCGTCTCGAATCTTCATCTGAAGATTCGAGTTAAACCTCAACTTATACTAACCGATCCCAAATGCACACCAGTTACTCCTCTGACCTCCCTCGTGACCAAACCAAGCCTGGTTTGGTTCGAATCGAACCAGAAAAGCTCGAACCCCTAATCTGAGCCCCAAGAACCCTAAAAATCCAAAAACCAGGAATTTGTCCAAATTAGCAGAGGTTTAAGGGTCTAATAGACCTTAGTCGAAGTGTTCTCCGTTGAGAACACTTGATTAAGGTCCATTCGACCTCAAAAAGGTCGAGTCTGAGTTCGGACATGTTTCACCTAGTTACTTGAGGTATTCTTTTTCCCTTTCCGTTTGATCTATTTTTATTTGTTTGTTTTGTTGTTTGTTTGTTGTTTAGAATGATTTTATTTCCAACTTATTTTTCTTCTCCAAATCAGACCTTTTATTTGGTCGAAATTTTCGTCTGTTCATGGATAAGTGTATGTGTTTAAACTATATAATCGATTGGAATGAGTTTGATCGATTAATTAGTTTCCAGGGTAATTCTTTGTTTTGTCAGTACAACTTGAATCACCTATGTGTACTATTCGATTCTGATTATTAGCTGTTGACTTATATGTTGTAATTCGTATAGTCGATTGGATAAATGTCGTCAATTAGTTTTAACAGGTCGGGATGTTAGAAACCCGCAAATTGTTCAGTTTTAATGGTCTGTCAGTTTAATACTAATATAAGCTAAAGAATAAAATAGGGATCAATAGTGGGATTGATAATATGTTAAGTGCCTTTAGTGGCTGGAAATCAGAAAGAGCATGGGGTTTAATTTTAAATAGAAATGGCCAGTTTGAAAGACTGACAGATTTTTGAATTAACTAGTGAAAAAGGGTACTACTTGAGTTGGCTTAGTGACTTTACTAGTGGGAAATCAGGAACAGCATGGGTTCAATGATAAAAAGGTAGAAATTCACATGAGGAGGGAATAAAAACAGGCTAAAAGTGAAATGTTTGAATAAAAAAGAATGGCCAGCTCTAGTCTTTAAATAGACTGGATTTCGGACAAGAAGAGGGGGTTGTTTTTTAGAACCTAAGGGAGTCTATCTTGGAACTAGAAGAGAGAGCTCATTTCTTGACTTCAATCCTAGATAGACAATAAACAAAAAGAAACCTCTGAAAAAACTCTAAAATTCCAGAAAAGGCATAGTTTCATGTTTAAATTCATAGTTAGTTTGAGATTTAGGCCCAATCCAAGCTACCCTAGGTTGTTTGTTTAAGCTGTTGGTTTCAGATTTGTCCTAGCTGATTTCGAGTGGTGTTTTGGTTTATCTCCAATTGGTTTTGAGTCGATCTTTTGGCTCTTTTGGTTTTTCTGAAATATTTCCGGATCTCTGAGTTTCACTGGGCTGGTTTTTTACTGTCCCATACTGCTGATTGTTTGATGCCATTGTTGTCATTTGCTATTTGTTTGTTGCTGATTCACTCCCCCTTCTTCTCACTTTCCAATTCAGGTACACGCTTGAATCTGGTTTTGATGTAACTTTGAAGAGAAGATTTAATTGAGAGATGCTCGCATATTTGATTCCTGAATTGTGTTTGTTTGGATTGTTATGTAGTAATAGCTAAATAGATACTAGAGTCTAATATAATTCGATTCCAATTCATGTGCATATAAACCCTGACTGTCTAATTTGGACTTTGTTAGACTGTTTTGGGACCGTTGGGACATTATTGATGTAGTGTAATATGTAATGATAACAGATTCAGTATGGTTGGCGCTGATTGTGTAAATTTTAGTTGAACTAACGTCTGATCAAGCATAAACATTAAATGAGCCCTTAATTTTAATTCATTGAATTAATGTGAAACTGTATTGATTCCATGCTTCACAGTCTGATACTGAACCCATTTACATAAATTGTAGGTTTGTTTAAAAGGTAAAAATCACACGTAGATTACTTTTGTTTGTCCCAATCTTCGCTGTAAAGAAACGTAAAAATATGGGCTAATTTTATACAATCAGAAATGCCAAATCTCCATGTGTACATGCTCATGTAAATACCAAAGTTTAGCCTGGTTATGCACATACAAGCTTATTTTTGTGAATAAATATGTCGACTGTAAGCTGGCGCAATCCCTTTTGAATGGAAATCTGGTTAAGGCCCAATGATTTGAGGGCTTATTTGCCCTTGACATATTAATTGAAATGATGATACCCGAGCATGCTAGTTAGTTCAGGCCTTTTCTTTATTTTGAGACAAGAATAAACAGAAAATCATAGTCTTTTAGGATTTGGCCTTAAATAAAGATGAGATGAGCCTCGCCAAATAAATTACAAATCGCGGGGCCCTCAATAAACGTATACAATAATTAGTTAGACTTCGGAGTTGGCCGTTTAGCGAATTTTCACGGCCTCTTCCTAAAATAACAATACGTTAGTCTCTTAGGATGCGCCTTAATTAATCTTACCTTCTTAAATACGGGTGTGCATTTATGTAACCCAAATCTAAATCCCAACGAAGTCGAAATGCGTCGACCAATCACGGGTGCATTGATTGCGATGTGGTTCGAGATGCATTTTCACGACGTTGCAATTCTATTAAAAAATAATAATAAAAGCGGTTTAAACTTAATAAAAGTACACAAGTTATAACATGCATTAAAATCAGATATTTAGCCATTATAACAATTTAAGCGACCGTGCTAGAACCACGGGATCCGTGGGTGCCTAACACCTTCCCTCGGATCAACAGAATTCCTTACTTAGAATTTCTGGTTCGCAGACTTCATTTTGAAAGTCGAAAATTTCCTCGATTTGGGATTCGATATAAACCGGTGACTTGGGACACCAAAAGCCAAACCTTTCCCAAGTGGCGACTCTGAAATAAATAAATAATCCCATTTTCGAATAATGTCACTTAAATTGGAAAAACTCCCTCACGCATTTATCCTTCGGGGTAGGCGCGCAAAAAGGAGGTGTGACAGCTCAGGCGACTCCGCTGGGGAACGAACCCAGAATCTCTGGTTCAGGGTTCAAGAATTCGAGCTTAGAATAATTGTTAAATTTTGCTTTATTATCTGATCTTTATTACATGTTTGGGCATAATGTGCTAAATGTTGCCTTTTGCCGCTTTGATATTATCTGAACTGTATATAAACTGTGCCGAAACCCTCATCTTCTCATCTTCGGGGATGTGCTTGCTGGTCGAGACTCCCTATTCTGTTAGTGTCATACCCTAAAATAAGAAAGAGGCCAGACAAGTTACAAAGACGGACGATCTCCAGGTCCCTGGTACATAGCCCCCTCATCGACTCGAGTTGTCCGCTCGGGTACACAGTCTAGAACAAATACCCAGGTTATGAACCTAGAATAACTCAGCTTCATGCCGGATCCTTAGTAGGAACGTTTATTTGCATCACGTGCATTTGACTTTGGAGGCTCAACACAGGGGTTGGGTCTGTCTAGGACAGGTGTACCAAAATAACAAAAAACCATCCTGATGCATCTTACTTGCTTCTACTTGTGCATTTATTTGCTTCGGACTTACATGCTGACCGGCTTTTGAATATTTTGAGGAAAGAGAGATAGAAGTACGAGGGTTAAAAAGAGTTAAATCACCCGCTTTGAAAAACTAGTAGTGTCGGAACTCTGCCGAATTTTTGAGAAAATGAAATAAAAAGGAGAAAAAAAAAGAAAAAAAAAAGAGTCTTGTTTTCAAAAGAAGTTTGTTTTATCAGCCCGAACTACGCCGGTTTGATTCTCACAGGGTGTGAGATACGTAGGCAACCCTCATCGGGTCCAACCTCCCCTTTTTCAGAAATAGCCAAAATGCCAGAATTTTAATTTCATCATAAATGAATCGGGTGATGCCGCTTTTGTCAAATGTAGCCGAACGTCCCCGAAAGGGACGTGCCGGAAGGCTGACTTTGCATAAACAGTCGTTTTTGGTCATTTTTTGAATTTTGACCAATTTGCCCAACAGCCTTAGAATCCTCGTCCCCGGGGCTCTGTGAGGCCGTGTTCCCAATGTCGGGCCACTAGTTTGAAAAAAAGAGTCATAAATAAATCAAGTGATGCTGTTTTTGTCAAAAATAGCCAAATTTTCCCGAAAGGGATGGCAGAAGGTTGACTTTGCATAAACAGCCACTTTCGATCATCCTTTAGAGTTTTGATTGGTTGACCCTCACAGCCTTAAAATCTTCATCCCCGAAGTGCTGAAAGGCCGTGTTCGAAAAATCAGATCTTTCTTTCTAAAATATAGTCAAATCATTTTTTGGGTCAAATAATTTTTGTTTAAATCACCTTAATAAATGTGCAGGATGAGCACAATGCAAAATGAACACTTTTCGATAATGACTAAAGTCCCTGTCAAGTTGCGGCTATGGTGGGATGATCTAGGTGGTGAAGGGCAATATGAGGTCAAGAAATATCTGAAAGGTCTCTCGGGTTTATTAGAAATCCAGCCTCGGGGAGATATCATAAGAGCCTTAGTCACCTACTGGGACCCGGCACACAATGTCTTCCATTTCTCCGATTTTGAACTCACCCCGACTCTGGAGGAAATAGCTGGGTACATCGGAAATGCTGAAGTTCCATTAAGGCAAAAATACCTGGTTGCCCCAAGAGCTGTCACTATGCATCGATTTCTAGATTCATTAAAGATACCCAGGACGGTCCATAACCCAGATTTGGCCGCAGGTTTCTGTAATCCGCGCTTCATATACGACAGATATGGTCATGTAGGAGGATTCAACAATCCGGGCAACAAGTTATGCAGCAAAGGTAACCGTCAGAAGTGGGATGAGTATAGAGAGTGGCTTTTATGATAACATTTTTGGGCCTTTTGGTGTTTCCAAGGAAAGACGGAAACATTGATCTGAGAATATCCGGGGTCGTCAGTACTTTGCTCACTCAAAATGAAAGCACTCTCGCGCCTATGGTAGTATCTGATATCTTTCGAGCTCTCACAGCCTGCAAAGCCAGAGGGGATTTTTTCGAGGGGTGCAATTTGCTGCTACAAATATGGATGACTGAACATCTCTGCTACCGTTCTGAGCTTTTGAGTTATGGTTCCTCGAAGAAGACTTGCATAGAAGATTTTTACACGAGAATCAAGGAGGTCAGTCTACCCGAGGGAGTTACGACATGGACGTCATTCTTTCGAACCCTCACTGCTAGCCAAATACAGTGGACACTGGGATGGTTGCATGTTGATGAGGTCATATATATGCCGGCAGCTAGGACCCACTTTCTATTGATGGGACTTAAGAGCATTCAGCCTTATGCGCCCTATCGAGTTTTGAGACAACTCGGGAGATGCCAGATAGTGCCACATGAGGAAGATCTTAGTGCTCAAGCAATTGAGATTAGCCTGACGGACAATTTCCTGAAGTAAAAGTCCGCCAGATCTGGAATGAATGCCAATGTTTAAAAGTAGATACTTGCGTGCAGGATCGGGCCAAAGGTGAAGTAGCACCAGGTTACCTTGTGTGGTACAGAAGGGAATTTAAGCATAAAAGACCGGCTAAAAGACCCTATATCCTGAATTTTGCCGAGTCATTACAGGAGCAATGAGATTGGTTAGCAAAAGAAAAAGGCTATCGGGCTGAAATCAGCAAGCTGAAACAGCAAATTGAAGGTCTAAAATTTGAGAACAACGTGCAAGCTGCTACTGATCTGGGAGAAAAGAACAGGTTGGCCCAGGAAAACGAGACGCTTAGGGCCCAAATCCAGCAAATAAGGATAGCCTCTGATAACCAACAAAGGAGCCGGTCGGATGAGCGGCTGATAAAAGGTTTAAAAATGGAAATTAGTGAGTGCCAGAGTGAGTCGGAGAATTTTGAGAATACCATTGCAGGACTCGAGGCACACTGGGCAAAAAGAACAGAGGAGCGCAACCGGTACCTGCAGCAGTTGAAAAAGGATCACAAGCAAACCATTGCCAATTTGAAGAGAAAGGTAGCCACTCTTGAGGACAAAGCGGCTGAGCAAGCCCGAACCTTTGAAGCTGAAAATAGACATTGCTATGATTTACTGGCCCAGATGGAAGTAGAAATTCAGTAGTGGCTGAATCAACATCTCCAGGATTCTCGGGTTTTGAAGGCCCGTAATGATCAAATAGAGTGCCTACTCATAGAAAAGGGGCAAACCAGGGATAAGATTAAGACCATTGCCCATGCCATCATTAGGAGGTGTCTACGGTGCGAAGATATGACCCGCACTACTTTCTTCTCGGCAGTGATGATTTATGTCAAGCGAACTATGTATGAGCTGGAACAACTTGAAAGGGACCTCGCACCTAAGCCCGCGGCAAGGCCGAACGATGCCCCGCGGGCGCCAATTTTTAAAGCTTTAATGTATTTATAGGTCGAGTCTGTATTTTCCGTCTTGGCATCTTTTGTTTGTCTTTTCGCATCAGGGTGTATTAGTAGTTTTTGAGTTTGTATTTATTCCAAGTCTGTTATTCTCCCTTTTCAAAATATTTGGTTTGTAATATAATGTTTTAGTAATAAAAAAATATTTCTTTATTTTTACACTTGTTTGTCTTGAACTACGTAATGATCTGATTCACGCGGCGTCGTGATACGTAGGCAATCCTCATCGGATCCGGTCACGTTTTTAACTTCAAATAAAAAAATTAAAAAAATAATAAGAAAATATAAATAAAGGGGAGCATAAAGAAAAGCCGGAATGACGCATGTCATCAATGCAAACATGTAGAAACTCACTTAACTGTATAGGTGCATCACACCCCAACGTGAGATTACCTATCTATTATTTGTTTCAAACTAACTGTTTGCTTGCAGCGCCAGGTTTTTAGAAAGGTGGTTTGGTTTTGTGGAGGTCTGGCCTCACATTCATACTTTACGAGGTCAAAAGGAAGTGTTCAGCTGCCCGTCACTAAGTCGAGAGGAAGTATTCACACTTACTTCACGAGATCAAAGGGAAGTGTAGAGATGTCTTCAGAAATTCTTTTGCCAACGATTCCTATTTCTGAAGAGAGTTCAATCTCGGCCATCCCAACTTCCAAATCAGCAACTGCTGAAGAAAACAGAATCTTGCGGCTTCGCATGTTGGAAATGTTGGATGACTGGAACAATGGAAAAGAGCCGCCGAGTGTAATACCTGGATTCCCCGAGTTGTTCTCTAGGACAAGTGGGACTTCCAACGTCCCCATAAGTTATCCGACTACCCCATTCGGGTATCCTACCATTCCTGCCCACTCCACTGGATCACCCTCCGATTCTTATCCCTGGGTGTCAATGACAAATGTGGCTACAAACATATTCACTGCACCGCCCTGTCCAATCGCGGCACAACCCGCTATACACATGCCTAATTTTGACTCTTCCTTATTCACATTTCAAGCACCATCCTTTTCACTGGAACCAACTCGGTTTACCACCAGCACTCACCCTCAGCAGCCTCAATACGAGTTTACGCCTGGGCAAGACCGAAATCCCAAAGCTCTTGAACAAGATGAAATGGCGAGAAGAATGAGGAGCCTCGAGCAGAGCTTAAAAAATATGCAAGGCTTAAGCGGGCAGAAGAGTTTCTCCTATACTGATCTGTGCATATTCCCTCACGTGCACCTGCCCGTAGGGTTCAAAACACCGAAGTTTGAGAAATATGATGGGCATGGCGATCCCATTGCTCACCTCAAAAAGTATTGCAACCAATTGCGTGGGGCTGGCGGCAAAGAAGAATTGTTGATGGCATACTTCGGAGAAAGCTTGGTGGGCATAGCCTCAGAGTGGTATATGGATCAGGACATATCTCGATGGCACATTTGGGACGATCTTGCCAGAGATTTTGTAAGGCAGTTTCAGTATAATATTGACATCGCGCCAGACAGGAATTCTTTGTCAAACTTGAAGAAGAAACCCTCAGAAAGCTTCAGAGAATACGCTATTAAATGGCGCGAGCAAGCATCAAGGGTAAAACCTCCCATGGATGAAATAGAAATGGTCACTACTTTCCTCCAAGCTCAAGAATCAGATTACTTCCAAAACATGATGTCGGCCATGGGAAAACCTTTCGCAGAAGCGATTAAGATCGGAGAAATGGTAGAAAATGGGCTAAAAATGGGTCGAATTCTAAGCCAATCTGCTATCAGAGCTACCTCCCAAGCCATTCAGAGTGGGTCTGGAGGAATAGCAAAGGGAAAGAAAAGGGAAGAAACATTCATGGCAGCATCGGGTACAAGGAGAAACTATACTCTCAGATCCCTTTTCTCAGAGAGGACCCCGCAACACTATTACCCTCACCAAGATTTGGCCTATACTCCTCAGCCGTACTCGGTCATGAATACTCAGCCTTATGTTCGGCCACCGCAACAAGCCAATCGGAGCCAAGCTCCACCTCCCAGAAATCAGCCTCCTTACCGAAACCACTATAATCCACAACTACCCCAGAATAACTTCCGTCCTCAAGAACCACCCAGAAGACAAATTTTCACACCCATTGGTGAACCGTATTCTACCCTATTCCCAAAACTGGTCCAGATGGGTTTCCTGCAACCAGTCCCTCATACAAGGCAAAATCCAGCATCACCTGCTTACAGAGCCGGTGTCAGGTGTGCTTATCATTCGGGAGTAGAAGGGCATGATACCAATGATTGTTGGACTTTAAAAAGGGCGGTAGAGAACTTAATAGAACAGGGAAAGATAGTATTAAGGGACGAGGAGGTCCCAAATGTGACCAACAATCCGTTGCCCGCTCATAATAATGGGCCGTTGATTGGGATGATCTGTGAGGAAAAGGAGTTTGATCCTGCCCTGAAAGCTATAATCGCCATTGTCAATGCAGAGAAAAAGCTTAAAGCAGCCCCAAAGCAAGAGAAAGGGGAAAAGAAGACTAATACTGTCAAGGCTGAGCTCGAAAAGAAGGCTGTGACAAAGACAGAGACGATGGTGCCTTCGAAGAATGAGGTTCTCTATATTCCACGAGGTCGATCAGAGAAGCCACAAAGATTCGAAATGAAAAGGGGAATACCGATGTACGTGTCGAAGGGGGCCTATGTGGTCCGGGGGACGATTAAACCGCCTCGGCTGAATGAGCCAGCGGTTATCAGATGCGTGCCACAGAAGCCAATGACAGACCCGTCTATGATACCGTGGAATTATCAACAAACATTGGTTACATACAAAGGCAAAGAAATCACGGGGGAACTTCCAGAAAATACTTCTGCTGGAAAATATTCAGATATTCAAGAAGTGAACAATGCCACGCGGAAGCGCTTCCCACCCAAGAAGCCCGTAAGCGCTGAAGAAGTAGAGGCTTTCTTCCAGAAGATGAATATGCCTGACTATGAAGTGGTGGATCAGTTGCGCAAATACCCTGAACAAGTGTCTATGCTATCTTTGCTAATGAGGTCCGCCGAACATCAGAAGATCCTGCTCAAAACCTTGAATGAAGAGTATGTGCCGGCTGAGACTTCAGTTGAACAACTTGAAAGAATGACGAAAAGGTTCTTTGCGGTTAATCAAGTTTCTTTTAGCAAGAACGATATGCCTCCGGAGGGAGCAGCTCACAACAAGGCTTTACATCTGGCAGTCAAGTGTGAAGACTACTATGTCAAGCGAGTAATGTTGGATGGGGGTTCGGGTGTCGACATTTGTCCGCTCTCTACGCTGCAAAGAATGGAAATTGGGACCGGAAGGATTCACCCCAATAATGTCTGTGTAAGAGCTTTTGATGGCATCAAGAGGGACACCCTCCGAGAAATAGACCTGATATTGACTATCGGGCCGGTGGAGTTCGAAGTAACTTTCCAGGTACTGGATATGGATACATCTTACAACTTCCTCCTTGGAAGACCTTGGATTCATGCTGCAGAGGCTGTACCCTCCACTCTCCACCAAATGGTGAAGTTTGAATATGAAGATCGGGAAATTGTGGTCCACGGAGAAGACGAACAGTCTATTTATCGGGACCCATCCATCCCATATCTTGAAGCAAGAAAAGGGAGTGAGCACATAGTTTATCAGGCTTTTGAAGTTGTGTTGGCGGAGCAGTATGAAGAAGGGAGCCCTTGCCCCCAAACTTTCTTGTCCAACGCTTCAATCATGGTTGCTAAAAAAATGATCCGACGAGGATTCAAACCGGGAGAAGGACTTGGAAAATCATTGCAAGGAATAACTGAACCTATCACCTTGCCTTCCACTAAGAAATTCTTCGGGGTAGGTTTCAGACCCACTCCAGATGATATAAGATGGTCAAATGATAGAAAGAAGAATGGTTGGGTCTTGCCTCAGCCAGTTCCGCATCTTTACAGAACGTTTGTCAAGCCAAAATACCAGAATAAAGAAGAAGATGAGGCCTTTACTACCGAAGAGATTGAGGAGATCTGTGGGGCCATGAGAAAAATACTACATGAAACCCACATGGTTCAGCTGGGAGAAGGCACAAGCACCGCTGAGGTGCTATACATGGGGCCAAATGCTAAGCTTCAAAAATGGGAGGCTACACCGTTCCCAGTTAGGTAGGAGTCCGGGTAGACTTGTCCCGCCACCTTTCCTGCATCACGAGTTATCCCAGGGTGTAACTCGGATGTTTTTCTTTAGTTTCCTGTTTTAATTTCCTGAAATATAAACTTTGTTATCTTCCCAATTCCAAGGAATAAAATCAGTATTTCATCATTTTTTCTTTATTCTTTATGATTTTTGCTATTTTTCTTTTATCTTTTCCTTTAAGTTATAATAATACGGCTTTAAATAATATGACATGATTGCGGACTTCACGCCCAGATCCAAACGAGCTGTTTAATTGTGAAATAATGAACCAAGAACCGGAATATGACGAAGAAGAGACTTTTAGGGAAATAAATCGAGAATTGGAACACTTTGAGAATAAACCTAAGCCGAATTTAAATGACACCAAACCGGTTAATTTGGGAACTCCTGAAGAAATCCGAGAAACCAAAATAAGCATTCGTACAGATGAGGAAACGCGAGATGCAATAATTCAACTCCTCTTTGAATTTAAGGATGTGTTTGCTTGGTCATACGATGACATGCCAGGATTAGGTGTTGATCTAGTGGTGCATAAATTACCAATTTACCCTGATTATCCTCTAGTTCAACAGAAGCAGAGGAAGTTCAAGACTGATATCAGTGATAAGATCAAAGAAAAAATCACAAAGCAGTTGAAAACAGGAGTAATTCGGGTAGTCCAGTATACTACGTGGTTGGCTAATGTAGTTCTTGTACCGAAGAAAGATGGGAAAACTCGGGTGTGTGTGGATTATCGAGATTTGAATAAGGCAAGTCCCAAAGACAATTTCCCGTTGCCCAACATCCACATCCTTGTTGATAACTGTGCCAAACATGAGATACAATCTTTCGTAGATTGTTACACTGGATATCATCAGGTGTTGATGGATGAAGAAGATGCCGAGGAAACTGCCTTCACTACACCTTGGGGTACTTACTGTTATCGGGTTATGTTGTTTGGTTTAAAGAATGCCGGGGTAACTTACATGAGAGCCATGACTGCCATTTTTCATGATATGATGCATCAAGATATAGAGGTATATGTAGACGACGTGATAGTCAAGTCCAGGACTCAGGACGATCATGTTCGAGACTTGAGGAATTTTTTTGAGAGGCTGAGAAAGTATGACCTGAAGTTGAATTCGGCTAAGTGCGCCTTCGGAGTCCCATCGGGAAAGCTTGTGGGTTTCATAGTAAGCAGGAGAGGTATCGAGTTAGATCCAACAAAGATAAAATCTATCCGAGATCTACCTCCTCCAAGAATAAAGAAAGACGTGATGAGTCTATTGGGCAGGTTAAACTATATCAGTCGATTCATTGCCCAACTGCCTAGCACATGTAAGCCCATATTCAAGCTATTGAGGAAGGATGCTGCAATCAAATGGATGGCTGAGTGTCAAGAGGCTTTTGACAAGATCAAAGAATATCTTTCAAATCCTCTAGTTTTGGTCCCGCTAGAGCCAGAGAGACCCCTGTTCTTGTATCTGACGGTCTTGGAAAATTCTTTCGGTTGTGTCCTCGGACAACATGACATAATTGGAAAGAAAGAGCAGGCGATCTATTACTTAAGCAAGAAGTTCACCGGTTATGAGGCAAAGTACACTTTGTTGGAAAGAACGTGTTGTGCTTTGACGTGGGTCGCTCAAAAATTGAGACATTATCTCCAAGCTCATACTACTTACCTCATAACCAGGTTGGATCCTTTGAAGTACATATTCCAGAAACTGATGCCTACTGGGAGATTAGCAAAGTGGCAAATCTTGCTTAGTGAATTCGACATAGTGTATGTCACTCGCACGACAATGAAAGCCCAGGCGTTAGCAGATCATTTGGCTGAGAACCCGATTGATGATGAGTACCAACCATTGAGTACTTATTTTCCAGATGAAGAGATAAACACCATAGGGTTAGTCTCGGAAGACGCTCATGCTTGGAAGATGTTCTTTGATGGGGCTGTCAACGCCAAAGGGGTAGGAATCGGGGCAATCTTGATCTCACCCACTGGTCAACACTATCCGGCTACAGCTAGGCTTCGTTTCTTTTGCACGAACAATACAGCTGAATATGAAGCCTGCATCATGGGCATGAATATGGTGATCGATCAAGATGTTGAAGATTTGTTGATTATGGGGGATTCTGATCTGATTATCCGACAAGCTCAGGGTGAATGGGAAACTCGAGATGTCAAGCTTATTCCTTACCGGCAGCACGTGGAGGATCTCAGCAAGCGATTCAAATCAATAGAGTTCAGGTATATCCCGCGGTGTCACAATGAACTAGCCGATGCACTTGCCACCTTAGCTTCAATGTTACCTTATCCAGGCAATGCCCACATCGATCCCTTAGAAATCTAAATCAGGGAAAGACACGGTTACTGTAATGTAATCGAGGCGGGACCAAGTACCTAGCCATGGTACCATGATGTTAAGAGGTTCTTGAAAACACAAGAATACGCCGAACATGCTACTGGAGATCAAAAGAGAACTATTAGGCGGCATGCGAGTGGATTCTTTTTGAGCGGCGAGGTATTGTATAAAAGAACCCCGGATCTCAATTTGTTGAGATGTGTGGACGCAGAAGAGGCTGGAAGAATAATGCATGAGGTACATACGGGAGTATGCGGGCCCCACATGAATGGGTATGTTTTATCAAAGAAAATCCTTCGAGCGGGTTATTACTGGATGACCATGGAAAAAGACTGTTTTAGTTTCGTTCGAAAGTGTCATCAGTGTCAGGTGCACGGTGATTTGATTCATGCACCTCCCCCAGAACTGCATCCCATGTGTGCACCTTGGCCATTTGTTGCTTGGGGCATGGACGTCATAGGGCCAATCGATCCAAAAGCCTCAAATGGACATAGATTCATATTGGTCGCTATTGATTACTTCACAAAATGGGTCGAAGCTGTCACTCTCAAATCGGTCACTAAGAAAGCCGTGGTGGATTTTGTACATTCAAATCTTATCTGTCGTTTCGGTATTCCTGCAACTATCATCACAGATAATGCGACAAACCTGAATAGTCATTTGATGGAGGATGTATGCGAACAGTTCAAAATAACACATAGGAACTCCACTCCTTATCGACCCAAGGCCAATGGCGTTGTTGAAGCAGCAAACAAAAACATCAAGAAGATTTTGAGGAAGATAATCCAGAGTTCCAGAAAATGGCATGAACAGTTACCTTTTGCCTTGCTGGGATATCGCACTATAGTACGCACATCAGTGGGGGCAACCCCATACTTGTTGGTTTATGGGACCGAGGCTGTGATACCGGCAGAGGTAGAAATTCCTTCGCTCCGAACCATTGTTGAAGCAGAGATTGAAGATAACGAATGGGTTAAGACGTGATTGGAGCAGTTGACCTTAATTGATGAAAAGCGAATGGTTGCGGTCTGTCATGGGCAGTTGTACCAACAAAGAATGGCCCGTGCTTGCAATAAGAAAGTGCGACCCATGAATTTTGAGGTAGGTCAATTAGTGTTAAGGCACATTCTTCCACATCACCAGGAAGTGAAAGGAAAATTTGCTCCTAATTGGAAAGGTCCGTACATTATCAGGAAGATATTGCCAAGAGGAGCGTTGTATCTGGGTGATATTGAAGGAAATAATCCTGAAACCGCTGTGAACGCGGATGCAGTCAAAAGGTACTATGTCTAAGTTTACTTCGGTGATGTGTTGGCACATTTGAGATGATGAAGGCTTTTGTTCCCGCTACCCAAACACTAACCACTCTTTCTACAAACCCTTTGAGCCGGTTACATTTCTTTGGCTACCCTCTTTGGAATCCAAAAGCACCGTTGAAACCAAAAAAAAAAAATGGTTAGCCTGAACTACGTCTGACTTGATTCCGAAAGGATACGTAGGCAATGATAACTGCGATTTCTGCATGTTTTTTATACCCATTCTTACCTGAGCTTTGTGCATTTATTGCCATATAATAGTCCCAAAATGCTTACAAATGACACTTGATTGCAGGTTTGAGTGACGAGATGACAAATACTAAAGATCGGCTCAAAAAGGAGTGAAATCTGCCAAGTGTCAAGAGACAACTGAAAGGGGGGATCAAAAGGCCATGCGCGGTCCGCACTGTTCTGTCACGCGACCATGCAGGAGAGTTCAGAAGCTGGGCATATCCAAGTCCAACCTGCGCGGACCGCACTGTTTTGCCACG
Source organism: Nicotiana tabacum (assembly GCF_000715075.1). Lineage (NCBI taxonomy): Eukaryota > Viridiplantae > Streptophyta > Magnoliopsida > Solanales > Solanaceae > Nicotiana > Nicotiana tabacum. Next base: position 19,684,159 of record NC_134089.1, on the reverse strand, counting down.
CGGCCGCGCAGGAAAGTTCAGAGGCCATGATATTTTTAAGATAAGCTGCGCGGTCCGCGCCTCTTCTCGCGCGGTCCGCACCCAGTTCTAACGCGGTTCGCGTCCCTTTTTGTGCGGTCCGCACCTAAGAGAATCAGAGAAGCACTCACTCGATACAAAAGCTCATGCGACCGCGCACCTAATCAGTGCGGTCCGCGTGGATGAAGTTCATGCGGCCGCACGTCACTTTTGTGCGGTCCGCGCCCCCCAGTACCAGATGCAAGTAATGAAGACCCAGAGCCCTACGCGGCCGTGCGTCATTTGTGCGCGGTCCGCGCCAGACCCTCAAGGGTATTTTTGTCCGGTTTTTCCTGTGAAGTATAAATAGAACATTTTACTTTTTAGCACGGAGTTTTTTTAAAAAAAAGGCGGTTCGAGAGTAGAGAGCAACTGAACTCGTGTTACCCTATTATTAGCCTATTTTGGGCCATTTCTTCTAGTTTTAAAGGGGAATCAAGTAGATTAACATTGTAGTTAACTGTTATGTCAATTTCATCTATTATTTCTTTGATTTTTGTTACTACTATGTCTAGCTAAACCCATTAGCTAGGGTTGTGCCTCAACCCTAGTGTGAGAAATTGATGGGTGTGATTGTTTAGTGCAAGAATGATGTTGGGTGTTTGCTATTTGGATTAATCTTAAGTTTTCACTAAGATTTGGTTGTTGCAAACACTAAGTCTAGCTTAGTGGGTCTTGACTATTCTTGAGAAAGAGTCTATGACCTCAAGATTAACTCCAACAAGGAATCGGGATGGACCCATGAGAATGGTAGTCCCAATTAACGGGTTAAACCTCGAGAGAGTAATTACCCAACTTGAACCATATGTTGCTTGGGCAAATTAGCCTACCCAATTGGTCTCGAGAGAGTCAATTGGGCAAAATCACTCTCTCTACCGAGAGGTGTGAGAGTGGGTGTAAAAGGTGCAACGGTTATAGCATAAGCCCCATATTTGTCATTCTTGCATTAGGAATTTCTACCCGTTAGTGGACCACCTAGGTAAATGCTGCATCCCTAGTGCTTTTATCTATCTCTTGCATACAATTTAGAGTCCTAATTTTAGCATAACCTAGCTTTACAACTGTAGTTGATAAATTGTAGCTCTTAAACAAAAGAAAACCAAAAATGTTAGAAGATCAATTATGAGCTAAAACACTATCCTAGACCATACAAATACTCGAATCCAATTTGAAGTTCCCTGTGGAAAATCGACCCCGATATCGCTATTGGGTAAAAGTATTAGCGCCCACTTATCCTTAGGTTGAGTCTGCTGCGATCACTTTTTGGCGCCGTTGCCGGGGAACTTTACGGTGTTGACTATCTGTGTAGCTAGTATTGTGTTTTGCTTCTCTTTCCTTCTTATTCACTAATTTTGTGTGTTGATCAATCAGGTACCATGGCTCTTAATGCAAATGACCCTCTCGGCAATGTGATAGCGGGGGAGGAGGTAGAAGATCTAGAACAAGATGAGGTCTTACCTCAACTTCCACGGAGAGGCCGGAATGTCAATATAAATGCAAATGAGAACAACAACATTCCAGACCCTCCTCCGCAACCGCCGAGAGTGGCTCCCAGAGTTCTACCAAATCAAGGATACGCCAGCGCTATTGTTCCTCCCCGAATCCGGGCGGGGAACTTTCAAATCACAAATGTTATGCTGACCTTGCTCGAGCAACGAGGTTATTTCACGGGTGCCTCCGATCAAAATGCCTACAAGCACTTGAAGGGGTTCGTGGATACTTGTTGGGGTAGCAAGCAGACAAACGTGTTCGAGGACGCGTTGAGATTGAGGCTTTTCCCGTTCTCTCTTCGGGGTAAAGCATTGGATTGGTTAGAAAGGCTCCCCAATCATTCTATCACAACATGGGATGAATTGGCGGACAAATTTATTGCCAAGTTCTTCTCTCCAAGTCATATGGCGGCTCTTCGGGATGAAATTCTAGCTTTCAAGCAGGAGCCAACAGAACCTTTGCATGAAATATGGGAAAGATATAGAACAATGGTGAAGGAGTGCCCTAATAACGACATGACCGAGGCTATGATTCAACAAACTTTTTATCGGGGCATCAACACCACAAATCAATGCATTGTGAACCAATTGGTCAGAGGGAATTTTATGAAACTTTCTTACCAAGAGGCATGTGATGTACTTGATGAAATGGCCGACACCTCTTCGGCATGGCAAAGCCGAGCAAACGTGCCACAAGGTGACCCCACGGTCATCCATTTGCACAAGGAATTGCATGATCATGGCCACGCGATAGCCGAACTTACAACAACTATGAATCAATTAGCAAAGGCGCAATTGCAACAAGTCTAAAACCCGCGCCAAGTCAATGCAATGGAAGATGTTTCTATGTTGAAAAGGAGGCAAAGAGGACAACAACCTCAAGGTAATTGTGAACAATATGACAACAACAATGATGGTGGTGGGTATTCGAATGAAGGTTTTGATGACCAAAGTGAGGAAGTCCAATATGTCAACAACTACCAAGGGAATAGAGGCAACCAAGGGAATCAGCAATGGAGACCCCAAGGTAATTGGGGCAATCAACAAGGCGGCAATTGGAATTACAACAACAATCAAGGAGGCAATTGATGGAACAATAATTCTGGGAATCAAGGAAATTGGAGCGGGAACAACAATTGGAACAACAACAATGGTGGTCAAGGTAATAGGGGGCAAGGCTATCAAAGGTCCCCAATGTATCAACAACCCAATAACCCCCCTCCATTCCAATCTCAAGGGTCGAGTTCGTCGGGCAATGGCATGAGTCAAATAGAGAGCATGTTCGAACAAATGATGAAAAAAAGTCAAGATTCCGAGGCCCAATTAGCTTCGCATAACACATCTATCAGGAACTTGAAAGTGCAATTAGGCCAAATCTCTCAATCTTTAAATACTCGCCCAAAGGGTGCTTTACCAAGTGACACGGTAGTAAACCCCAAGGGAGGGCACAACAATCATGTGATGGCAGTGACAACACGAAGTGGAAGAGGCGGTGATGTGCATGCCTCAAGAGATAACCGAGTTCCGGTAGATGAAGATAAGTTGCAAAATGATGAGATTCCGTTGGTAGTTGAGGATGTTGTCGAACCAAGTGCAAATGATGATGGGAGAATTGCAATTGATGAGGGTGAGGAGGAGACTCAAGAGGCCGTTAATCCGTCTAGGGAACACGTCATTGATATGCCCGAACCGGTGGTGCCAAAAGCCAAGGCACCCTTGCCTAGACCTCTTCCGCCCTACCCTCAACGGTTGGCCAAGCAAAAGGGTGACAACCAATTTAAGAAATTTATTGAAATGATGAAGAGTTTGACTATCAATGTGCCGTTGGTGGAGGCACTAGAGCAAATGTCGGGATACGCAAAGTTCATGAAAGATTTGGTTACAAAAAAGAGATCAATGGAGTGTGAGACAATCAAGATGACCCATCAAGTGAGCGCAATTGTGCATTCTATGGCTCCAAAACTTGAGGATCCCGGCGCATTCACTATCCCATGTACCATTGGAAGTGCCGACTTTGCAAAAGCCCTTTGCGACTTGGGGGGCAAGTATCAATTTAATGCCATATTCGGTCTTCAAGACCTTGGGAATCGGACAACCTCGTCCAACTTCTATGAGGCTTCAAATGGCGGACCGATCAATGAATCGGCCTTTGGAAATTATTGATGATGTCCTTGTTCGCGTTGATAAGTTCATATTGCCAGCCGATTTTGTGATCTTGGATTGTGAAGTGGATTTTGAGGTGCCTATCATTCTTGGGAGGCCCTTCCTAGCTACGGGAAAGGCCTTGGTTGATGTGGAAGCGGGAGAATTGACCTTACGTGTTGGTGATGAAAAGGTGGTGTTTCACGTATGCAAATCAATGAGGCAACCAAATAGCAACGAGGTGTGCTCGTTTGTTGACATTGTCACGACAGTGATAGTAGATGACACAAGCGCTATGGCTAATGTTGAGGACCCACTTGAGGTCGTGCTATTGAACATGGATGTTGATGATGATGTTAGATGGGTGGAGTGTGTGAATGCATTACATGGCATGGGCTCATATTCTTATGAACCGAGGAAGTTATCTCTTGATCTTGAAAATCGCAAAACTCCTCCCACCAAGCCATCTATTGAGGAGCCACCGGTGTTGGAGTTGAAACCACTTCCTCCTCACCTCAGGTATGAATTTCTTGGTCCTAATTTTACTTTGCCGGTTATACTTTCTTCTTGCTTGACTAACGTGCAGGTTGAAGCCACTTTGGCGGTTCTTCAAAAGCGCAAGCGGGCAATTGGATGGACCTTGGCGGATATTCGGGGTATTAGCCCCGCATTTTGCATGCACAAGATAATATTGGAGGATGATGCTAGGACGTCTCTTGAACATCAAAGGAGACTCAATGAAGCCATGCAAGAGGTGGTTAAAAAGGAAGTCGTCAAGTGGCTTGATGCCGGTGTGGTATACCCAATTTCTGATAGTTCGTGGACTTCTCCAGTGCAATGTGTGCCAAAAAGGGCGGAATGACTGTGGTGACTAATGACAATAATGAACTTATTCCGACTCGCACTATGACAGGTTGGAGGGTATGCATGGACTACCGGAAGTTGAACAAGGTGACTAGAAAGGATCATTTCCCACTGCCGTTCTTGGACCAAATGCTTGATCGTCTTGCAGGCCGGGCTTTCTATTGTTTTATGGATGGGTATTCAGGCTATAACCAAATTCTCATTGCCCCGGAAGACCAAGAAAATACAACTTTCACATGTCCTTATGGCACATTCGCCTTCTCTCGAATGCCATTTGGGTTATGTAATGCAACGACGACTTTCCAACGATGTATGATGACAATCTTCACCGATATGGTGGAAGACATTTTGGAGGTCTTCATGGATGATTTTAGTATGGTCGGGGACTCTTTCGGTGATTGCTTGCAAAACTTGGATCGTGTATTGGTCCGATGCGAAGATACAAACTTGGTTCTCAATTGGGAGAAATGCCATTTTATGGTAGAAGAAGGCATTGTGTTGGGTCACAAAATTTCAAAAAGAGGGATTGAGGTTGATAAAGCGAAAATTGAGGTTATCTCGAAGCTCCCTCCCCCTACTTCTGTCAAAGGGGTGAGGAGTTTTCTTGGACACGCGGGTTTCTACCGAAGATTCATCAAAGACTTCTCTAAGGTAGTTAACCCGTTGTGTAAATTGCATGAGAAAGATGCCAAATATGTGTTTGATGAGAAATGTATGGAGGAGTTCGAGCTTCTAAAGCAAAAGTTGATGACTACCCCCATTATTACCGCACCAAATTGGAGCTTGCCCTTTGAGCTCATGTGCGACGCTAGTGATGTTGCGGTGGGGGCGGTTTTGGGCCAAAGAATCAACAAGATGTTCCATCCGGTGTACTATGCAAGTAAGACAATGAATGAAGCTCAAAGGAACTATACGGTCACCGAAAAGGAATTGCTTGCCATTGTTTTTGCCATGGAGAAGTTTCGCCCATACCTTATGGGGGCCAAAGTGATTATTCATACCGATCACGCCGCCCTTAGGTATTTGATGACGAAGAAAGATTCTAAAGCGAGGTTAATGAGATGGGTGCTTCTTCTTCAAGAATTTTATTTGGAGATCATTGATAGAAAAGGTAGTGAAAACCAACTGGCGGACCACTTGTCTCGATTGGAGGAGGAAGGGAGGCCTTTGGACGACCTTGAGATAAATGATGCTTTTCCGGATGAACAACTCCTCTCGGTCTCAATGCTAGACATGCCATGGTTTGCCGACATTGCCAATTACCTTATTACCGGTGTGGTTCCGTATGAGCTCTCTTCTAACCAAAGGAAGAAGCTCAAGCGGGATTGCTTAGATTACTATTGGGATGAGCCGTATCTTTTTAAAATCTGCACCGATGGTGTAATTCGCCGGTGTGTTCCTGAAGAGGAGCAACTGAGTATTGTGGAAGCTTGTCACTCTTCGCCTTATGGTGGCCATCATGGCGGGGCAAGGACGGCGTCTAAAGTGTTGAGCTGTGGTTTCTATTGGCCTTCGTTGTTCAAGGATGCCGGTGACTTTGTGAAAAGATGTGATGAATGCCAACGTGCCGGAGGGATTTCGAAAAAAGATGAGATGCCCCTTAACACAATTCTAGAGGTTGACATCTTTGATGTTTGGGGGATAGACTTTATGGGACCATTTGTAAGTTCCTGTGGCAACACTTACATCTTGGTAGCGGTTGACTATGTGTCGAAATGGGTTGAGGCCATAGCTTTGCCAAATAATGAAGCTCGAAGTGTGGTGGCATTTTTGAAAAAGAGTATCTTCACGGGTTTGGCACTCCACGTGCCATAATTAGTGACGGGGGTTCTCATATTTGCAACCGAGCTTTTGACTCTCTGCTAACCAAGTATGGGGTAAATCACAAGGTAACCACTCCTTATCATCCTCAAGCGAGTGGCCAAGTTGAGGTGTCCAACCATGAGATTAAGAGTATTTTATCCAAAACTGTCAATGCAAATAGGACTGACTGGTCGAAGAAGTTGGATGATGCTCTTTGGGCTTATCGTACAGCTTTCAAGACGCCGATTGGTATGTCACTGTATCGGTTGGTGTTTGGGAAGGCTTGTCATCTTCCGGTAGAATTGGAACATAAAGCTATGTGGGCGCTGAAAAAGTTGAACTTAGAATGGGATGTAGCTGCAAATCTTCGGGTGGAGCAATTGAATGAACTTGATGAGTTTAGGTTTCATGCTTACTCCAGCTCGTCCTTGTATAAGGACAAGATGAAGTACCTTCATGACAAGTATGCCAGAGGGAAGGAATTCAAAATGGGTGATATGGTTCTTCTTTTCAATTCCCGGTTGAGGTTATTTCCGGGCAAGTTGAAGTCCAAGTGGAGCGGCCCTTTTGAAGTGGTTGGGATAACTCCCTTTGGTGCCATTGATCTCAAAAATAAAAATGGTGAAGTCTTCCGAGTCAATGGGCATCGCGTCAAGCATTATTTGGGAAAGATTGATGACAGCCATGTGGTGGCGCGCATTCATTTGAAATGACTGTGATGGTAACATGCATCGTGCCGGGACGTTAAATCAGGTGCTTCGTGGGAGGCAACCCATGTCTTTTTCCTTTTCTTTGTTTTTTTGTTGTAGAGTAGGATTTTTGAGCTGATAATTTGTGAAGTGTTGCAGGGATTTTGTTGAACCAGTGCAGGGAAGGAGTACAAAAAAAAATGATCAATCCATAGAAATTGCCCCACGCGGCCGCGCATCAAAGCAGTGCGGTCCGCGTGGGCTTGAGCAGCAGTGAGTTCATCCTCAGAAAAAAATTCAACGCGGTCCGCGTTCCTTTCTGTGCGGTCCGCGTGTGAGAAGCTGGAATTACCAAGTCTCTGATAAACTCCCACGCGGCCGCGCATCAAAGCAGTGCGGTCCGCGTGGGCTGAGTAGTCAAAATGTGACTAAAAGAAACCAGCGCGGACCGCAGCCATTTTTGTGCGGCCGCGCTGGTAGGTAAGCTGAAAGCCACAGGGTTTTTCTATAAATAGAGGCCTTGGGCCTCATTTGAACCTTTTCGCAAATTTTCATCTGGAGCTCTAAATTTTCACTGTTCATCCGCACTCCCTGCTTATTTAGTCGATTTTTCACTAATCCCTGGTAACAAATCTTGTTCATTTCATGCATAGCCTAATTTTTTGTTTCTTCTCATTACTCTCTACTAGTATAACTTTTTATTTTCATTTTTTTTCTTCTTAATGTTTGTTAGTTTGGATTTCTATTGTTTAGTGTGACTTAGGGGCATAAATCCATGTAATTAATTGAGTAGGGACACTGAGGGGTCAAATTCTGATCAAAATGGGACTTAAAGAGAAAAAATTTTCCGCCTCAGTTAAATTTGCCCTATGCGGCCGCACAACATTTTTGCGCGGTCCACATGGTTTTTGTGTGTGCTATGATGAATCGCCTACATGCGGTCTGCGTGACATTTCTATAGGGTCCGCGTGAGTCCAGCGCAGCCGCGCATCAAAACAGTGCGGACCGCGTGTGAAAAGTTCAGAGAAGTCACCATTTTGGCAGTTCACCTATGCGGTCCGCGTCCATCTCTATGCGGACCGCGTTGAAGTTACGCGGCCGCAACGCAAAACAGTGCGGACCGCGTCAGTTCATTCAGAGAAACCATTGTGCGAATCAGTAAACTGCGCGGACCGCGTGCCTTTTGGTGCGGTCCGCGTTCCTCTGTCTGTGAAACTGTGTCTGCAATTCTTTCATTCAATTGAACTGTCCATTTCATATCATGTGCTTTTACTAACAATGCTAGACATGTCCTCCTTGCAGACAATGGTTCAAAAACATATGGCTAAGAAGCGAACGGGGAAACAAATACAATCCGGGAGAGGTGGTTCCTCCCGTGAAGGAAGGGGAAAAGGAACTGGAAAGCTAAATCCTAAGACCAGGAAAGCAGATAAAGCTACATCTCACTCCACGGGGAGTGAGTATGCTCCGTCACGGAGCATTACCTCGGAGTCTTCTCCAACACATAGGGCCACTTCATTCCAACTCCGTGACCCTCCTTCCCCGAATCATGTTGATATAGCCTCTTCCAAGGAGCCGGTCGATGTTATCTCGGACTCGTCTGATAAGTCTGGAGCAGAAAAAGACAAGGGGAGCACTTACTCCACGTCTCCCACAGATTCAATATCAGGGGATAGTGGAGGATATGCCGAAGGGGGTGAACCACAGGTTGGAGGTATAGAGAGAACCAGGAAACCAGAAGCATGGGAGGATAGGTTTGTCAGCGAGGTCGCTTTCCACAAATTCAGGGAATGGTGGCCGAAGAGAAAGTTGATTCCGGAAAGGCGGTTCATAGACGCCGATCTTGTCCCACTCAACCCTCACGTGCAAGCACAATTCCGTACTAGAGAGGGTTGGGGATTTTTCAAAGAGAGAGTTGAATTTGCAAACGAGCATATGGTGAAGGAGTTTTATTGCAATGTTCACCACACAGTTCGGAACTCCAAAGCAACAAAAGTGAGGGACAAGATAGTAGTCTTTGATGGGAAGTCGCTGAATGACTTTTTGGGGTTTGTAGATGAGGACGAGTCCCAATATCTTGAGAAGCTGGCATTGAAAGAGGAGGTTCGTCCGTGGTTGGCTGAGCATTTAGCAGCTCCAGGTACAGTCCCTGTGTGGTTGAAGGCACAGGAAAAGATTTTGTGGAACACCCTCAACTTTGAAGCAAAAGGGTGGTTAACCTTTGTGTGTAGTCGACTTAACCCGTCTACACACGATCACTCCGTCCCCCTTCCTTGGGCTGTCTTGGTGGCAGCTATCATGGCGGGCTTCCCTCTGAATGTGGGAAACATAATGTCGAGAGTGATTTATTAAGTCGGGAACGAAACAAAAACAAACTTCCCCTTTCCGAACACACTCTCCCTTTACTTCAGAGAGTTGAAAGTGAAGAAGAAAAGATATGATGTTACGGTACCTCCAGTGGCCCCCTACTTATGGTATGATCAGTTAGGTACGGACAACCCAAAGAGAGGACAGAAAACTCCAGCTTCTACCTCCTCCGCACCTGGCCAGTCTGAAGAGCCAGTTGAGATAGAGCAACCCTCTGACCCTACTCCTGATGAGACACTTCCCCCAGGTCCTTCCCCACAGCTGGTCCATCAGTTGCATCTAATCCGGTGATTCCTTCATCAAAGACTCACCGGTTCACTGCCAACCAGCTAGCACACTCTCTTGCCAGTTTAAACAACTGGATGTCAGTTGCGACATCCAAGTTATCTTCTTTGACCACTGTTGTGCAGGCACAGGGAGCACCAGCTACTATAGAGATTCCCTCCGCCATTGAGGATGTTTTGAAAAAGTTCCTAGCCAACCAGGAAAATATGATGGCAACACAGGATACCTCGACTAAGGCGGTTGGGGAACATGGAAAAGCTTTGGAAAAATTGGCCCGGGAGCACAAAAAGCTAAGGAAACAGAAAGCTTCCAAGGAGTCAGTTGCACAGTTGAGAGGGGATGTGGACAAGCTGCTAGCAGATCAGATGCCATTCGACTTATTATTTGGAGATCCAGCTGGAGAGCCAGCAACAGAGCAGCCACAAGCAGAGGAGGATAGGCCAAGGAAGAAGAGGAAGCTCCCAAATACAGAGGGAATAGTGATCGAGGTGGCTCCCCCGTCTAGTACAACAGATGTTGAGCCCTTTTCAGTTCCACCAGTTGATGAGCAGGATCATGAGCAGACACCTGTCCTAGCAGCACATCAGCAGGCTGGGGACCAGTTTAATGAGGCTTGAGGGGCCGCTCTATATCCTTTGCTTATTTTTGATTTTTGATGTCTTATTTGGTAGTTAGCATTGGGGATAATGCTAGATCTTATTCATGGGGGTGTGGCCCTACTATTTGGATTAACTGTCAGGATGACTGTATATATTATTTTACCTTCTTTTAATTTCTATACATTAGTAGTGGATAGATGGTTTGTATATAACTGTTCATTCTAGATGATCTTCAGAGTTTATGTATATATTCATTTCCCCCTGGTTGTATATTCTACTCCCCGTTTGTACATATTCATTAGGTTTTCATCTTGATTTCATATTTTTCGTTTTATTAGTTGCAAAGTTAGGCTCGTAGCCTTTGTGTTTTGTTTTGGCGTTTGCAATAAGCCCTTGGTTTTCTTAATGTCACGGTTCTTTCCAAGGGTAGATATTGTGCGAACCGGGTGGCTCTTCCCAATGATAGATGGTGTGACAACCTTCTTAAGGGTTTGAGTCCGTTTTTTTTATCTTCAAGTTTTTGTAGTTAAGGATACCTCATGCAAAGCCTCACTTGGGCCTAACACATTTGCCTTTGATCTTATGGTCGAAGATATTATGTTGTGTTTAGGATGGTGAAAGTTGTGGCCTTGAGACTCTTGTGTTGACCAAATAATCATCACGTGGTCATTTTGGGCCATGGGGTGCTTGAATCATATCTAAGGTTGTTGTGGGCCCTCGACTCCGTCTTAGACAACCCTTGAGTGTGTGTGGTGAGAATTCGAATTGCGAGCCCAAGTACCGAGCTGATGGTCTAGAACTTGCCCTGAATGTTTGTTGAGGCAAAATCATAGGTAGAACTTGACTTGAGACGTGAGTATAGGCTCTCCTTGATCCAAAATGCAAAATTTGAACACTTTTCATGACCTACCAATGAAATAATCCCTAGTTCAACCCTTTTGAGCCTTAAATCTTTTTCGTTCATGAACCAAGCTAAAAACCTATACCCGTTCCTAACGAAACCCCCTCTTGGCATCCAAATCTTCCCTTGAGTAAATGGCAAATGTCTAAGTTTGGGGGGGGGGAGACAGGAAGGGCATCAATGTGTAAAAAAAGGCAATGAAAAGAGAAAAGGACAAAAAGAAAGACAAAAATGAATAAAAACCAAAAAGGGAATCCAAGGACGACAAAAAGAAGTGAAAAAGGTGTAGAAAAGTGATAAAAAGGAGAAAGGATTTGAATTGCAAAAGAAAGAGTGACAATGTGCCCCTCTAACCCCTTGAAAGAAGTGAACTACTCAATTGAGTCAAGAAAGTGTGCCAAAATAAATCAAAAAAAGGGCTTAAGGGAAGATTAAACCCATTTGAACAAAAACACGTCCTACCTTTACCAAAAGCCTTCACAATGACTCCTCAAAAGCCCTATATGATCTTGAGTTGAGGGAAGCCTACATTAATGGATACTTACATAAGGGGCAAGCATATGATACTTAGAGCCGGACTTAGGGCCTCTTCTTTGTGAGAGACGAGAGAGAAATCCATTCATCTCGATTTGTGTGCAAATACCCTAATAGGTGAGATTCACTCAGAGAAAGTCAAGGATGTGTGAGTTTGGGTTCCATGATGACCAAAGAAATTGAGAAAGGTTCCGTGATGAAATGTGTCAACTCTTGATGCTCTTGTGTCGCACTTGATCCACAAGTTTGCAAGTTTAAATATGTTGAGGATGCATTTGCATTGAGGGCAATTGCTAGTCCCAATTGATGCCTACTGAGGTTACTTTAGGATACACAGGAATTGCTTGGTTGTTTTCCATTGAGGGGTAGGTCTCATTTTATTTGCTTGAGGACAAGCAAAGGTTTAAGTTTGGGAGAGTTGATAACTGCGATTTCTGCATGTTTTTTATACCCATTCTTACCTGAGCTTTGTGCATTTATTGCCATATAATAGTCCCAAAATGCTTACAAATGACACTTGATTGCAGGTTTGAGCGACAAGATGACAAATACTAAAGATCGGCTCAAAAAGGAGTGAAATCTGCCAAGTGTCAAGAGACAACTGAAAGGGGGGATCAAAAGGCCCTGCGCGGTCCGCACTGTTCTGTCACGGGGCCGCGCAGGAGAGTTCAGAAGATGGGCATATCCAAGTTCAACCTGCGCGGACCGCACTGTTTTGCCACGCGGCCGTGCAGGAAAGTTTAGAGGCCATGATATTTTTAACATAAGCTGCGTGGTCCGCACCCAGTTCCAATGCGGTCCGCGTCCCTTTTTGTGCGGTCCGCACCTAAGAGAATTAGAGAAGCACTCACTCGAGACAAAAGCTCATGCGACCGCGCACCTAATCAGTGCGGTCCGCATGGATGAAGTTCATCCGGCCGCACGTCACTTTTGTGCGGTCCGCGCCCCCCAGTACCAGATGCAAGTAATGAAGACCCAGAGCCCTACGCGTCCGCGCGTCATTTGTGCGCGGTCCGCGCCAGACCCTCAGGGGTATTTTTGTCCGGTTTTTCCTGTGAAGTATAAAAAGAACATTTTACTTTTTAGTACGGAGTTTTTTTTTAAAAAAAAGGCGGTTCGAGAGTAGAGAGCAGTTGAACTCGTGTTACCCTATTATTAGCCTATTTTGGGCCATTTCTTCTAGTTTTAAAGGGGAATCAAGTAGATTAACATTGTAGTTAACTATTATGTCAATTTCATCTATTATTTCTTTGATTTTTGTTACTACTATGTCTAGCTAAACCCATTAGCTAGGGTTGTGGCTCAACCCTAGTGTGGGAAATTGATGGGTGTGATTGTTTAGTGCAAGAATGATGTTGGGTGTTTGCTATTTGGATTAATCTTAAGTTTTCACTAAAATTTGGTGGTTGCAAACACTAAGTCTAGCTTAGTGGGTCTTGACTATTCTTGAGAAAGAGAGTCTATGACCTCAAGATTAACTCCAACAAGGAATCGGGATGGACCCATGAGAATGGTAGTCCCAATTAACGGGTTAAACCTCGAGAGAGTAATTACCCAACTTGAACCATAAGTTGCTTGGGCAAATTAGCCTACCCAATTGGTCTCGAGAGAGTCAATTGGGCAAAATCACTCTCTCTACCGAGAGGTGTGAGAGTGGGTGTAAAAGGTGCAACGGTTATACCATAAGCCCCATATTTGTCATTCTTGCATTAGGAATTTCTACCCGTTAGTGGACCACCTAGGTAAATGATGCATCCCTAGTGCTTTTATCTATCTTGCATACAATTTAGAGTCCTAATTTTAGCATAACCTAGCTTTACAACTGTAGTTGATAAATTGTAGCTCTTAAACAAAAGAAAACCAAAAATGTTAGAAGATCAATTATGAGCTAAAACACTATCCTAGACCATACAAATACTCGACTCCAATTTGAAGTTCCCTGTGGAAAATCGACCCCGGTATCGCTATTGGGTAAAAGTATTAGCGCCCACTCATCCTTAGGTTGAGTCTACTGCGATCAGGCAACCTCTCTCTGGGGTTCAGTCACACCAGAATAAAAATCCAAATTCCCTCAAAATGAAACTGGGGCAGATGTTGTAATGGTCCCGCGGTAATCCCGTTTTGAATGGTTCTAAAGTTGTAAATCGATCTAAATCATTTTACCCATAATCTTTTCAAGTCCTTCCAATCAATCAGTAAGAGTGTTCAAGGATCAAAGGATACAACTACTTGGATCCGAGGCAACAAAATAAGCTAAATAAAATGAGAGAGTCTTATTGGTGAAAACCCACACGGGCACCGTAAGGCAATGCCGAGTAGAGAAATCGAAAATGAGAGAGCTCATTTAGTGAAAACTCGTAAAGAGTGCTATCAGGCGACGGTGAGAAGAGAAATAAGAGAGGTCGACTAGCGAAAACCCGCAAAGGGCGCTGTCGGCCGAAAATATGATCTCGCCATAGAAGTTCTGGCAAGGTTCCCGGGTTGGGAAACATAGATCCGTTTTGGTTCATAAGGAAATGCAAGTTCGTGAGGTTCGGGCATCCAGTCCAAAAGGCATGTCATGTTAGTTTAAAACCAGCATGCACCTCAGATAAGTCCTTATTTTCCCCCGAAAGGGACGCGTCTCTTTTAAATTCATTTTTCCGCTCTTTGTTTACCTTTTCTTGAATCCCTTTTGGCTTAACCCTAAATTCCAAAATGTGTTAGAAAGAAAAGGTGGCAGGACCGGTTTCACAAAGCTCCTCTGGCAAGAGGTAAAGAAAATACCCAGCCTTAGTGGTACGTCAGTCCAATCACGACTGATCATGATGTTTGATTACCTCCAAAGTAAAGGTATTAAAAAAAAGAGAAGAAAGTCAAAGGCAAAGGTCTGGAAAGCGGAATGAGAACCAAAGCCTTACACGGGCGAGTCATCATGAAATCTTGAAATCTGAGTCTTATTAGTTTGAAAAGGGGGTCGCCTCTGAAGCCAATCAATGACGAAGTTTCTCAATAGGAATGAGGCTGGGACCAAGCAACTGGAATGATCAAGGCCACCGAACCAACCACCGTTTTCAAACTGACAATTGTTCTTTGTTTGGAAAATTGAAACAGGTGCAATCCAAAGCAACTGTGCAAGAAGCAGGTGCAACCAAAAGGGAAAAGAAATGCACAAGTGCAAGAAACAGCTTTGCAGCAAGGAATCAACCCAAAAGGGAAGTTTCCTCCAAATTCTTTCCTGCATTTTTACTAAACAAAAAATAATTTAAAAAAACGAAAAGAGAAATAAGAAGAAATCTCAAAAAAGGGGGGGGGGGGAGGGGTTAGTTTAGAATCCCCAATATCAACCTATTTTTTCGCCAACATTAGGGCTCCAATCCCTAAGTTGAAATTTTAGACATAGGGCCTCCATTCCCTAGTCGCTTTTTACCAATATTAGGGCTCCAATCCTTAAGTTGAAATTATAGACATAGGGCCTCCATTCCCTAGTCACATGTTGCCAACATTAGGGCTCCAATCCCTGAGTTGAAATTTTAGACATAGGGCCTTCATTCCCTAGTCGCCTTTTGCCAATATTAGGGCTCCAATCCCCGAGTTGAGATTTTAGACATAGGGCCTCCATTCCCTAGTCACCTTTTACCAATAGTAGGGCTCCAATCCCTAAGTTGAAATTTTAGACATAGGGCCTCCATTCCCTAGTCGCCTTTTGCCAATATTAGGGTTTCAATCCCTAAGTTGAAATTTTAGACATAGGGCCTCCATTCCCTAGTCTCCTTTTGCCAACATTAGGCTCTAATCCCTAAGTTGAGATTTTAGACATAGGGCCTCCATTCCCTAGTCGTCTTTACCAATATTAGGGCTCCAACCCCTAAGTTGAGATTTTAGACATAGGGCCTTCATTCCCTAGTCACCTTTGCCAACATTAGGGCTCCAATCCCTGAGTTGAGATTTTAGACATAGGGCCTCCATTCCCTAGTCGTCTTTAGCCGACATTAGGGTTTCAATCCCTGAGTTGAGCGATTTTCTTTTAGCCGACATTAGGGCTCCAATCCCTGAGTTGATCAATTTTCTTTTAGCCGACATTGGGGCTCCAATACCTGAGTTGAGCAATTTTCCTTTAGCCGACATTAGGGCTCCAATCCCTGAGTTGAGCGATTTTTCTTTTAGCCGACATTAGGGCTCCAATCCCTGAGTTGAGCAAGTTTTCTTTTAGCCGACATTAAGGGCCCCAATCCCTGAGTTGAGCAAGTTTCCTTTAGCCGACATTAGGGCTCCAATCCCTGAGTTGAACAATTTTCTTTTAGCCGACATTAGGGCTCCAATCCCTGAGTTGGGCAATTTTCTTTTAGCCGACATTGGGGCTCCAATCCCTGAGTTGAGCAATTTTCCTTTAGCCGACATTAGGGCTCCAATCCTTGAGTTGAGCGATTTTTCTTTTAGCTGACATTAGGGCTCCAATCCCTGAGTTGAGCAAGTTTTCTTTTAGCCGACATTAGGGCCCCAATCCCTGAGTTGAGCAAGTTTCCTTTAGCCGACATTAGGGCTCCAATCCCTGAGTTGAGCGATTTTCTTTTAGCCGACATTAGGGATCCAATCCCTGAGTTGAGCAATTTTCTTTTAGCCGACATTGGAGCTCCAATCCCTGAGTTGAGCAATTTTCCTTTAGCCGACATTAGGGCTCCAATCCCTGAGTTGAGCGATTTTTCTTTAGCCGACATTAGGGCTCCAATCCCTGAGTTGAGCAAGTTTTCTTTTAGTCGACATTAGGGCCCCAATCCCTGAGTTGAGCAAGTTTCCTTTAGCCGACATTAGGTCTCCAATCCCTGAGTTGAGCAATTTTCCTTTAGCTGACATTAGGGATCCAATCCCTGAGTTGAGCGATTTTTCTTTAGCCGACATTAGGGCTCCAATCCCTGAGTTGCGTCTTTTAGACTTGAGGTTTCCAATCCCCTCATCAATTCTGTGGATTTTTTATGGCAATTAACTCACGAAATTTTCCTAGTGAAACTGGGGTAGAAAAATTTCGTGTGTTTGTTTGTTTTGTTGTCTGAGTAGGCTTGACCTCGAGGCACAGGGATCGAGATAACCTACGGAGGGAGTTTCAATCCAGAATAAAGGAAGTGAGAAAAGAACAAAAAGAAGATGAGCCCAAATACTGGAGCAAACAAAGTGCGGATCGCTCAAGATCTGATTGAAGTCACGAGCCCCATCAATCCCACTCCACTCAATGCTACAGAAATAAACAAGCGCCTCCAACTTGCGAGCATCAAGATTCAGATCGAAGTCTACAAGCAGAATCAGCTAAGACTCAAGATCAATTTGCGAAAGAATTATAGATAGGAATCTTGTAACTAGTAGTTGATAGGCATAGCTAGCTTAGTTTTAATTCTCCTTTGGTGTAATAAGGAGGTCGGTAAAGCAGTAGTAACAGCATGCAACAATAGTAACAGCAGCATTGCAGTCCCATGGTAGTCCCAGCTATCAAAACTTCCCGAACTACATTAACCTGATTCCCTTCTAGCCAGGGATATGTAGGAAACCTTTGAAGCAAAGGTTCGTTAAATCTTTTTTAAAAAAAATGCTTCACACGGAGAAGTCAAACGGACAAAAATCACTCGTATCCGCTCACTTTATCTTTGCGCGAAAACTCTTCGCGTTTTCGGACAAAGAGGGGCAGCTGTGAGCACGTGATTTTTGCTTCACGGAAAGTACTCCAAAAGAAATCGAAAAAAAGAAAGGTTGCCTTTGGGTACAATTTTGAGAATTTACGTGACATTTTGATAATTGTTTTGTCCGTAAATGTTTACCTTGTCGTAGTTAATTCAAAAAATACAAAAATACAAGTCGCATGCATATTTAGGATTTAATTGTGCATTTAGGAATTAATTAAAACATAATTTAGTTTTAAAGGGGAAAACCACAAAAATATGCATTTTATTCTATCTGTCGTCATTGTGTGATTTTATTTTAACTAAACGTTTTAATTTGTGTGTTAATTTTGTTGAATGTTAATTAATATTTGTGTAGTTTAATTTTGGCTTTAATTTAATTAGGAATTTTTGTTTAAATTAAAAGAATGAAAAGGGAGGAAAATACCGGGTTTGGGCCAAAAATTCGATTGAAAATCAGGCCCAATCCATTACACTGACCCAGTCCACGATCTGGGCTTCCAAACGACGTCGTTTAGGTGTATTTGATCTGAGCCGTTCATCTCACTTCATCTAACGGCTCCAGGCTTTCCCAGATACCCGACCCACTGGTACCCGGATTGACCCATTCCCAACACTAAACCAAACGACGTCGTCCCCTTAAGTGAAAAGATCAAGGCCGTTGATCATCAATGATCCAACGGCCGAAATTCAACTCCCCCATCCCGTATATAAACCCTCCACTCTTACCTCCCGCCCTCGTAACCAAACACCCCTCTGCACCCCTTCGTCTCTACCAACTCGGAGATGAAACCCTCAGCAAACCCTAGCCGCCGTTGAATCCCTAAGCCTGAAACCCGGCGGCAACGATGCCGGTGACCACCAAATTAACTCCCCTAGTGCACATCGACCCCCTGGACACGAATCTGCAAACCGTTTGGTTCGAATCAACCTACATTGTCTCGAATCTTCATCTGAAGATTCAGGCCAAACCTCAACTTATACTAACCAATCCCAAATACACACCAGTTACTCCCCTGACCTCCCTCGTGACCAAACCAAGCCTGGTTTGGTTCGAATCGAACCAGAAAAGCTCGAACCCCTAATCTAAGCCCCAAGAACCCTAGAAATCCAAAAACCAGGAATTTGTCCAAATTAGCAGAGGTTTGAGGGTCTAATAGACCTTAATCGAAGTGTTCTCCATTGAGAACACTTGATTAAGGTCCATTCGACCTCAAAAAGGTCGAGTCTGAGTTCGGACCTATTTTACCTAGTTACTTGAGGTATTCTTTTTCCCTTTCCGTTTGATGTATTTTTGTTTGTTTGTTTTGTTGTTCGTTTGTTGTTTACAATGATTTTATTTCCAACTTCTTTTTCTTCTCCAAATCAGACCTTTTATTTGGTCGAAATTTTCGTCGGTTCATTGATAAGTGTATGTGTTTAAACTATATAATCGATTGGAATGAGTTTGATCGATTAATTAGTTTCCAGGGTAATTCTTTGTTTTGTCAGTACAACTTGAATCACCTATGTGTACTGTTCGATTCTAATTATTAGCTGTTGACTTATATGTTGTAATCCGTATAGTCGATTGGATAAATGTCGTCAATTAGTTTTAACATGTCGGGATGTTAGAAACCCACAAATTGTTCAGTTTTAATGGTCTATCAGTTTAATACTAATATAAGCTAATGAATAAAATAGGGCTCAATAGTGGGATTGACAATATGTTAAGTGCCTTTAGTGGTTGGAAATCAGAAAGAGCATGAGGTTTAATTTTAAATAGAAATGGCCAGTTTGAAAGACTGACAGATGTTTGAATTAACTAGTGAAAAAGGGTACTACTTGAGTTGGCTTAGTGACTTTACTGGTGGGAAATTAGGAACAACATGGGTTCAATGATAAAAAGGTAGAAATGCACATGAGGAGGGAATAAAAACAGGCTGAAAGTGAAATGTTTGAATAAAAAAGAATGGCCAGCTCTAGTCTTTAAATAGACCGGATTTCGGACAAGAAGAGGGGGTTGTTTTTTAGAACCTAAGGGAGTCTATCTTGGAACTAGAAGAGAGATCATTTCTTGACTTCAATCCTAGATAGACAATAAACAAAAAAAAACCTCTGAAAAAACTCTAAAATTCCAGAAAAGGCATAGTTCCATGTTTAAATTCATAGTTAGTTTGAGATTTAGGCCCAATCCAAGCTACCCTAGGTTGTTTGTTTAAGCTGTTGGTTTCAGATTTGTCCCAGCTGATTTCGAGTGGTGTTTTGGTTTATTTCCAATTGGTTTTGAGTCGATCATTTGGCTCTTTTGGTTTTTCTAAAACATTTCCGGATCTCTGAGTTTCACTGGGCTGGTTCTTACTGTCCCATAATGTTGATTGTTTGATGCCAGTGCTATCATTTGTTATCTGTTTGTTGCTGATTCACTCCCCCTTGTTCTCACTTTCCAATTCAGGTACACGCTTGAATCTGGTTTTGATGTAACTTTGAAGAGAAGATTGAAATGAAAGATGCTCGCATATTTGATTCCTGAATTGTGTTTGTTTGGATTGTTTTGTAGTAATTGCTAAATAGATACTAGAGTCTAATATAATTCGATTCCACTTCATGTGCATATAAACCATGACTGTCTAATTTGGACTTTGTTAGACTGTTTTGGGACCATTGGGACATTATTGATGTAGTGTAATATGTAATGATAACAGATTCAGTATGGTTGGCGCTGATTGTGTAAATTTTAGTTGAACTAACGTCTGATCAAGCATAAACATTGAATGAGCCCTTAATTTTAATTCATTGAATTAATGTGAAACTGTATTGATTCCATGCTTCACATTCTGATACTGAACCCATTTACATAAATTGTAGGTTTATTTAAAAGGTAAAAATCACACGTAGATTACTTTTGTTTGTCCCAATCTTCGCTGTAAAGAAACGTAAAAGTATGGGCTAATTTTATACAATCAGAAACGCCAAATCTCCATGTGTACATGCTCATGTAAATACCAAAGTTTAGCCTGGTTATGCACATACAAGCTTATTTTTGTGAATAAATATGTCGACTGTAAGCTGGCGCAATCCCTTTTGAATGGAAATCCAGTTAAGGCCCAATGATTTGAGGGCTTATTTGCCCTTGACATATTAATTGAAATGATGATACCCGAGCATGCTAGTTAGTTCAGGCCTTTTCTTTATTTTGAGACAAGAATAAACAGAAAATCATAGTCTTTTAGGATTTGGCCTTAAATAAAGATGAGATGAGCCTCGCTAAATAAATTACAAATCGTCGGGCCCTCAATAAACGTATACAATAATTTATTAGACTTCGGAGTTGTCCGTTTAGCGAATTTTCACGGCCTCTTCCTAAAATAACAATACGTTAGTCTTTTAGGACGCGCCTTAATTAATCTTACCTTCTTAAATACGGGTGTGCATTTATGTAACCCAAATCCAAATCCCAACGAAGTCGAAATGCGTCGACCAATCACGGGTGCATTGATTGCGATGTGGTTCGAGATGCATTTTCACGACGTTGAAATTCTATTAAAAAATAATAATAAAAGCGGTTTAAACTTAATAAAAGCACACAAGTTATAAAATGTATTAAAATCAGATATTTAGCCATTATAACAATTTAAGCGACCGTGCTAGAACCACGGGATCCGTGGGTGCCTAACACCTTCCCTCGGGTCAACAGAATTCCTTACTTAGACTTTCTGGTTCGCAGACTTCATTTGGAAAGTCGAAAATTTTCTCGATTTGGGATTCGAGATAAACCGGTGACTTGGGACACCAAAAGCCAAACCTTTCCCAAGTGGCGACTCTGAAATAAATAAATAATCCCATTTTCGAATAATGTCACTTAAATTGGAAAAACTCCCTCACGCATTTATCCTTCGGGGTAGGCGCACAAAAAGGAGGTGTGACATTGCTTATAGGCGGAATGATGCAGGATTACAAGCTAATTATTAACAGTTTTAAGTTACTAATCCCATATGTAATGCCTAGGTGATCTACGCAATTAGGTATAACAGAATTTGCCGGGAAGAGCCCCAGAATTATCCAGATTTTCCTAACAGTGATGCTTTGAAAGAGTGTTTTAGCAGTCTAATGTTAATCAATTAACAAGAAATTATTTCCTATAGGCAGGATCTCTAACAGTTGATGATTAGAACTCGCTTTATTTATACTTAGTCTTATAAACAAGATTTCTAGTGATCAATGCGATACAATAGAGAATGAAGTGATCAAAATCCTATAGGCATGATTTTTAATGAATAACTGAAGTGAATTGAAAGAAAGTTCGTTGCCATTTGTTCCTATAGGCAGGTTTCTAATGCATTTGAAAATAGTCATGCAGAGTGCTCACTTCCTATAGGCATGCTATCTATGAACACGTAGCAGTAGACATAGCATCTGAACTCATGATTAATGGTAAATAAGTAGTGTATGTGTGCTTCTCTCAATGTCATGATTTCTACAATGCTCATGTAATCGAACAACACATATAGCAAACACATTGTCAAGTCCTATAGGCATGTTATCTACCCATTGTGCATGTAGACATCAAATTCTACTCATTCCCTATTCACTAATACCCTAATTGTTCGTACAAAGATTATTACAAGACAAATAAAAAAGAAAAGTACAAAGGTTATATAACAGTGATAATAGGCCCACAGCAAGCCCAAATAAAATAAATACCCAGCACTGTCTGGGCCTTCAATAACTTTTACACAGCATACCCAGGCCTTAAACAAAGAGCCAGATTCAATACATGACTCAGGAGTAAATAGAGAAGTCCAAAGCCAATTTACTCAACCACAACACCAAGTGTTGACCTATTTAAATCAGCTAATTCAGGTACACAACAAATAACATGGGAGTAGTGTGAATAGGAACAGTTTGAGATTGAGGGAGTGATTACGGACTAAACCCTAGTGTGTTAGATTTCACAAGGGTCTCAATTGGACCCCGAGAATGCTCACACTAGGGAGGCCAACAATAGAACCTAGGTAGCCTTATCTTTCAGTCGGCTAAGAATGAAGAGTTCAGAATAGCATAAGTTGCAAGTAAGGAGAGCAGACAGAAGTTAGAGGGATACATTTATATCCTAAAGTAGACATATCCAAGTTGAGCATATAGAATAGCCAATCAAGCAGGTCCTAGGACTTGGTCAGGAGAACATCAACATTTAGCAAAGTAGCACATAACAAATACATATTGAGAGAGAGAGAGAGAGAGAGAGAGAGAGAGAGAGAGAGAGAGAGAGAGAGAGAGAGAGAGAGAGAGAGAGAGAGAGAGAGAGAGAGTTAGAGGAGGAACGAGTTTGCCAGGTTTTCCAGAAGTTAACATTAATAGGTTGAGACCTAAGAAATCCAATTTATGCTAAGTATACATCTTAGTATCATGAGACAAACATGTTAACTCTCATCAGAAGACAAACCTAGCAGGTTTCGATCCCAGGCATCGTGTCCCGTTGTAGGAGGCCTATCCAAATTATGTCGGAATGGGCTTATGTCCCAAAAAGACATTTAATCATCCTTGTGTGCTACATGTTGCATTTTTTTAGGGGTAAAAGGGTCATTTGGCAGAGCGATGCTTGGAAAAAGGGTGAAAAATGAAGCAAGTAGGGTCTACTCGTATTTTTCTTTCATAATTTTCCAAAAAAAAAAATGAAAATGAAAAATCCAAAAAAAGATTTTACACTTTCCCATTATTTTCCAAAAATTCAAAAAAAAAATGAAAATCCAAAAGATTTTACACTTTTCATTATTTTCCAAAAATTCAAAAAAAGGAGAAAAAGAAAATCCAAAAAGATTTTACATTTTCCGTCATTTCTCAAAAAGACAAAATATATAGTTTTTCCAAATTAGTTGCATTTTTAAAGGCTTTCTCCCATGTCCAATCTTCCCGAACTACACGAACCGGATTCTTGTCTTTTGGGGCGGGATACGTAGGCAATCCATATAGGGTTCGGTCTTCCTAGTGAGTCTTAGGTTCTTGGCTTCGTGGAGTCTTAGCCAAATCTTGCATGTCTAGCCACTTTTGGCCACATCGGCCATTCTTGCAAAATGGGGTCATTTGCGCAAAAGTGGTTCAATGACCCATGTCTTAGAATCTTGAGTCCACGACTAGGTGTCATATTACTTTAAGTTCCGTCCTTTTTGAGTTCGCATCTTTAGCCACTTCTGGCCATATCGGTCGTTCCTGCAAAATGGGTTATTTCTGCAAATTACTTTTGGGCCATGATTACTGGGAGTCTGAACCCATAAAAGCTTTAGTGAGGTATTTCCATGTCTTTGGGGTCACCTTTATTGAGTTTGCACTTTTAGCCACTTTCGGCCCCTCAGGCCATTTTGCAAAAATAGCCCAACTGTCCCCTAGGAAATGTTGTGGTGTCACATAATGTCTTGAGTCATTAACCATGTTTTCCCTATTCAGGTATGGATCCACTTACCAACGCTAGAGTATCAATGGTGGTCAAAGTCCCTAGAAGGCTAGTAAAATGGTGGAACATGTTCAAATTATTTGAGCAGCGTGATCTGATGGGTAAACTAGGGACTGTTATTTCTTTGATGGATATCACCCCCTGTCCCGACCTTGTCGAAGCAATGTTGACATTTTGGGACCCACATGGAATGGTATTCAAGTTTAGGGATTTGAGATGACACCCATCTTAGCTGAGATAGCCGGGTTAACTCGCCTGCCTTACCTAGACAAGGATTTGATTTACACCAGGGCTCATTCAAGCACCAAGTTCCTTAAGATCATAGGGCTGGATTTAGAAAACCACATGGGATGTCTAGATCAATCTTGGGTACCTTTGGACTTTTTATTCGAAAGGTTTGCTCGTCCTACTGGGTATGAGACCTTCGTAGATGAATTTTCCATATCATATGATTCTTGGAAGAAGAGGCGTCCTATGGTCTTCGCTATTGCATTGTTGGGTCTCCTGGTATTTCCTTTGGAGGGTAGACATATTAGCACGTGTCTGGGGTTAATAGCCTTTGCACTTTTCCATGATAAACACAGTAGTAAGGTCACCTTGGTTCCGACAATTTTGGCAGAGATCTATCGTGCTTTGACCAGGATTAGAGAAGGTGAGAGGTTCTTTGAGGGAAGCTGAGAGATCGAGTGAAGTGTATCGAGCATAGAATGATGTTCGATAAGTTTGCCACCACTCGGATGTTACACCCCAAGTTTTCATACGTGAGAGACGTCGTAAGTCATTGATGTATGCTCGGAAATGAGATTCTATTTGGAAGCAAATAAAGTAAGTTAATCATGTTATCTTGGAGGTTACAAATATTTAAGATCATGAATAACGAGTACCAAGAGGGTTGGAAATCTTAGAAGCTAAACCAATTGAAGAAAATAAGTTTCGTCGAAAGTCGACAAGTTTCGAATGTTATAACATGTACTTTGGGGTGAGACTAGGGTTATTAACATGATAATGAGATTATTCTATGAGTTATTTTAGTCGTATTATATTCATTTTCTACATTTTGAAGGCAAGCAAGTTGTGGAACAAGAGTTGGCAAAGGTCATCACAAGTTACATTCATAAATTTGCTGAAATTTAGGTCAAATGTATCTGAGCATTTTTCCAAATATACTTGGAATCATGGGGTGTTCTACATACAAAATTGAAGGTATATGAGTCTAGTTTCTAACTCATTAAACCGTTCATCAATACGATATCGGAGTATAGAGATATTCGCATTTTCGCAAGACCGCGCAAGCAGCTCCCAATGGGACCCACTTAGGCGGTGGTTGGCCTACTTCAATTTATAAACGATTTGGACGCCTATTTTTGCTCATTTTTCAACTAAAATTCGTCTCCAAACTTCTCCTAACCCTCCTAAACATATACCACAAGGGTTTGAAGTGATTCCAAAGTGATTTCAACATCAAAACTTAGTTCTAGTGAAGAATAACACCTCTTTGAGGTTGTGTTGTCATTGAGGATTGTTGTGGGCTGTATTTGGATGAAATTTCAAGTTGTTGCTGCTGTCTAAGGTGATTATAACAGCCTAATAATTGTGCTTAAGCTTGCTTGTATGTTGGTTAAGTTGTTAGGATGATAAACTACAAGATAATACTTGGATTAGCTTAAGTCACTTCTATGGTGTTGTATTGTTATTAAGGGTTGTTGTAAATTGAATATAACTTGGATTTTGACTTGAAGTTACTGTATAAGGTATGTACTTGTGACTAAGGTTATCTTGATGTTGATTAAGTTAAATGGATGGGCTAGATATGAACTAGTGAATAAAGTTGCTAATTGAGGATAGTTGAAGTTGTGGATTATTTTCGTTGTTATAAATATATGATATAAGGCTGGAATCATTGATTAATGACTTCATTATCATGTTAATGATACTTTTATGTTGAAGTAAGAAGTCTATAAGGATTGATAAGGGGTATACGGATTCCAATCGGAGCTTGCCGCTCGTCGTAATGTAGTTGTGACTTGTTGTTGTTATATAGTGTCTTCATATTGATAATTATGTATTGATGGATTGCTCTGGTAATTTTTGTTGGTATATGGTATTGGAGGAGGCCCTTGTTACAAGGGAGATGCTGCCCAAATTTACGTAAACGAGCTACTAGCTTTAAGTTATAGACTTAGCCTTTGCTCAGCACCGATTTTGAATCTCCTTATACTATGATAGATTGAGTTGACTTGTTTGAAGAGTTGCTTGGAAGGGATTAGGGACTCAACGGGTTTAAGATATGTTAAGGCACTTTCTTCTTTCTTTTGGCATGATCTAAAAGGAAATGAACATAAACGATACGCTATTTCATAATGACTCTACTCCTAGCAACTAAGGTTGTCCATGTTGTTCTTTCCTTATAAAATTATTCTAAACAAGTGTGTATGATCCTTAAATCCTACTAAGGTTCATATTGATGGTAGGGATGTCCATAATAATCTTAAGTCACTCCAAAAGGTTTAGAATGTAATTCCATGAGTTGAGTATGCATTATATATATGTATCTATTTTACTCTACCGAGCCGCGCTATAGTCGGCCAGGTACGACACCTATTGTGCAACCACTGATCAGTTGGGTTTACCGATCTCCACGTGGCCGGGTACGATTCTACCGAACCTTATGATGGTCGGGTACGATTTTACCGAGTCCTCTTTGAGGCCGAGTACGATATGATGATGATGATGCCCACAGAGGCGAATGTTTTAAAAAGTTTATGTATATATATGTATTATGCATTTCATATCAGTAACCCCCAGAGGCACTCTGATGTTACAGGTTGTATCTCCTCTATCACTCTCTTTACATTACTGTTCTTGTTTATGCTTTCCTGCCTAACATACTCGGTACTTTATTCATACTGACATCCCTTTTGCCTAGGGACGCTGCATTTCATGCCCGCAAGTCTCGAGTGATAGGTTGACAGTCCTCCAGTAGGCTATCAGCTCAGCGAAGGTGTTGGTGCACTCCACTTGCTCCGGAGTTGCCTATCTGGTCAGTATGCTTTGGATATGTATTGATTGGTATGGCAGGGCCCTGTCCCGACCTTTATGATTTTATGTACTCTTAGAGGCTTGTAGACAGATATCAGGTGTATGGATACTTGTATGGCCTTGTCGGCCTATGTTTCGAGTTTACTAATGGTCATGTCGGCCTTATAGGCCCGTATGTCACATATATAAGTTTGTGTATCATATTGGGTCTTCATATGTTGAGTATTCCCTTATGTTTTATTCTTGTTATCTCATGACGGGTTTTTTGACTAATTTACTCATGATAATATGATAAGAAAGATATGTTACGTTGGTACTCGGTTGAGTAAAGCACCGGGTGCCCGTCGCGGCCCTTCGGTTTGGGTCGTGACAGAAGTGGTATCAGAGCAGTTCTGTCCTAGGGAGTCTACAAGCAGTGTCTAGTAGAGTCTTGTTTATGGGTGTGTTGTGCACCACACTTATAAGCAAGAGGCTACAGGGCATTTAGGTTTGTCACTCTTTCTTCTTACTCTAGATCGTGCAGTAGAGCTCAGTTGTAAGAATTCAATCTCCTAAATTCGACTTTAGTTGTAATACAACGATACCTACATCCACAAAGATAGTTGGTAAGAGATTGCATGTGGATGTGGAAGAGTTGAGTCAGAGGAACTCGATTTCACATCATGCTTATGATGAGTAAATATGAGGTCTTTAACAGATCATGTGTATACTAAGATGTGTATGCTTCTTAATAAGGAGCCTTAAGGCACGGATATCTATTCACGAATATGGTGAAAATCTATGAGGAATTCAGAAGCTAGATACAAGTTTTAACAAGTAAAAGAAGTAAGATGAAGAGGGGTACGAGGCACCCAGATAATGAAGATTATCAATATTTTCAAATCAGGTAGAGAAATATAAGCATTTTGGTACCTTCATCAATGACAGAGGTAAGTACAATTGGCCATACCCATCTCAGTTATGTTCTATGGGAGATAACATATATTATTTAAGAGAAAGATGGGATATCAGGATCCAATTGGAGTTAGACAACAACAACAACAACAACGACCCAGTATAATCCCACAAGTGGGATCTGGGGAGGGTAATATGTACGCAGACCTTACCCCTACCCCGAAGGGTAGAGAGGCTGTTTCCAGGAGACCCTCGGCTCAAAAGGCTCAAAAAAAGCAATAGGAGATAATATATTAGTACCATAAAAATGCGTAATAAAATAACAACAATATATAGGAGATACGAAATATGAAACACAGGATACGAAATACGAAATACGAATTAGATGGCTGGTATAGTACAACTAGAAGGTAAAGCCCTGCATCAATAGACGACCACTGACATTCCTAGTCTAACTCCTAACTAGATAGTCTCTCTCAGTTGTGCTGTAAAAATATTCACCCTCTCCCCTAACCTACAACCTTAATGCTCGACCTCCATAATTCCCTATCAAGGGCCATGTCCTCCGTAATCCTAAGTCGCGTCATGTCATGTCTGATCACCTCTCCCCAATACTTCTTAGGTCTCCCTCTACCTCTCCGCATGCCCACTACAGCCAGTCGCTCACACCTCCTCACCGGTGCATCAGTGCTCCTCCTCTGAATGTGCCCAAACCATCTGAGTCTTACTTCCCGCATCTTGTCCTCCATGGGGGCCACACCCACCTTCTCTCGAATATCTGCATTCCTAATCTTATCCATCCTTGTATGCCCGCACATCCACCTTAACATCCTCATCTCTGCTACTTTCATCTTCTGGGTGTGTGAGTTCTTTACCGGCCAACATTCAGTTCCATACAACATGGCAGGCCTAACTACTGCTCTATAAAACTTACCTTTTAGTAACGGTGGAACTTTCTTGTCACACAAAACTCCCGACGCTAACCTCCACTTCATCCACCCCACCCCTATACGGTGTGTGACATCCTCGTCAATCTCCCCGATCCCCTGAATAACCGATCCAAGGTACTTGAAACTATCTTTCTTGGGAATGACTTGAGAGTCAAGCCTCACCTCAACTCCCGCTTCCGTCGGTTCAACTCCAAATTTGCACTCGAGGTATTCCGTCTTCGTCCTACTCAACTTGAAACCTTTAGACTCAAGAGCATGTCTCCAAATCTCTAGCCTCTCGTTGACGCCGCCTCTTGTCTCGTCAATTAGAATAATGTCATCAGCAAATAGCATGCACCATGGAACCTCCCCTTGAATATGATGAGTCAGTGCATCCATCACTAGGGCAAATAGGAATGGGCTGAGCGCCGACCCTTGGTGCAATCCCGTAATAACTGGAAAGTGTTCAGAGTCGCCTCCTACTATCCTAACCCGAGTCTTAGCTCCATCATACATGTCTTTAATCACCCTAATATAGTTACTCGGGACCCCTTTATCCTCTAAGCAGCTCCATAAGACCTTCCTAGGAACCTTATCGTACGCTTTCTCCAGATCAATAAACACCATGTGGAGATCCTTCTTCTTATCTCTGTACTATTCCACCATCCTCCTAATAAGGTGGATAGCTTCTGTGGTAGATCGTCCCGGCATGAACCCGAACTGGTTGTCTGAAATAGACACCGTCCTTCACACTCTCATTTCTACCACTCTCTCCCAAACTTTCATGGTATGACTTAGTAATTTGATGCCCCTATAGTTGTTACAGCTCTGGACATCACCTTTGTTCTTATACAACGGGACCATTGTACTCCACCTCCACTCTTCAGGCATTCTATTAGTCTTGAATATAACACTAAACAATGCAGTAAGCCATTCCAAGCCTGCTTGACCCACACACCTCCACAGTTCAACCGGAATCTCGTCTGGCCTGGTAGCTCTGCCTCTTCTCATCTTACGCATTGCCTCTATGACTTCATCGATCTCAATGTCCCTACAATTACTTACTTCATGGTGACTGTCGGCATTCCTCGATTCCCCAAGTATAATATCCTGATCCCCTTCTTCACTTAGAAGTTTATGAAAGTAGGTCTGCCACCTCCTCTTAATCTGGTCATCTCCCATCAAAACTTTGCCGTCATCATCTTTTATGCACCTCACTTGGTCCAGATCCCGAGTTGTCCTCTCTCTCGCCTTAGCGAGTCGGAATAATTTCTTCTCCCCACCTTTGTTCCTTAGCTCCTCATACAGACGAGCAAAAGCTGTCGTTTTAGCCTCTGTCACTGCCATCTTCGCCTCCTTCCTAGCTACCTTATACCTTTGACTGTTCTCTCTCTTCTCCTCCTCGTCAGTGCTCCCTACTAACCTTAGGTAAGCCGCCTTCTTTGCTTCCACTTTACCTTGGACAACTGCATTCCACCACCAATCTCCTTTGTGTCCACCATAGTGTCCCGTAGATATCCCTAACACCTCCCTCGCCGCCTTTCTTATACAGTCCGCAGTCGTCGACCACATTGTGTTCGCGTCCTCACTACTTCTCCAAGCTCCCATTGCCGATAACCTTCCTTCCAACTCTTTAGCTTTATCCTTAGTTAAGGCGCCCCACCTAATCCTGGGGCGTCCTTGTACTGACCTCTTCTTCCTCCTTATCCTAATTGGAGTAACCCAAAAATATGGGATATCAGGATCCAATTGGAGTTAGAGTAACCCAAAAATTGTGGATGGGTTGTTATCATTAACTAACGTTTCCGAAAGATGGTGCAAATGTGGTAAAAGATCTCCTTCTAAGACACCCAGATGGTGAACTCTAGAGTAGTACAATCAGATACGAATACTGGAATATTCAAAAATTTCAGAAGATAGGCAGTGGGATCCTAGAAGGGACAAATATTTACTTTAGTATGACTCTAGATCCGAGTAAAAAAAAAATGTTAGGCATTCCCAAGAGCCAGTGAGATGAAGCTAGGGGAGTTATAGGGAAAGAACTTTTTGTTGAAGTTTTCAGAATAAAGTGATAGACAAAAGAAATATTATCCGGAGAATAAGAAGAAAATAAATAAAGCATCATGAGTAAGATGTGATATAGGGGTGATAACAGTAAATCAAAATATGACATGATGACAGAGTCTATAGTCAAGTGAAGGAAAATACAAGAGGTGACAAGCCTTAAGGCAATAAAAGAGTATAAGCCATAAAGTCATATTCTTATTTCGAGAAATGAGTTGGTGACTTCAACGTGATTACCAGGAGGAAAGGTTAGACCCTAGAGTAATAAAAATCAGTATGGGCTGGTGAACAAGATAAAACCGAACATGAATTAGGGACCGGAGGATTTGATAATGGTCGACATCGTGAGAATTTCAAAGATCGTGCTCCAACAATAATAGAATAGACAACAGACGAATAACCTTTAAAGGTTATTTAGGAAGTCGTTTACCTAAAGCAAGCACTCTGAGCAGAGTTAATCTTAAGGGACTAAGTGTGCCAGTTACCATAGGTGTCACCTTCGTGCATAAGAAATTTAGTTATCCCTGGTACAGAAGGTTACCATAAGGTGATTAAGGTTCATTGATAATGTGAAAGACGCCAAAGATAAAAAAGTAAAACAACTATAGGTAGATCGTCGTAGTACTAAATCTTAGTACTCCCCTGAAGGGGGAATATGGTGTGATATGGTATTAAGTCGGAGTTAAGCGGTTCAGTTAACTATGGAATGGAAAAGGAAGAATGTGGTAAAAAGGAGAAAGGGATGATGTTGCATTTATTCAGTTCCCGCAGATATGTTGCGACTCCAGAACATTATACAAGCACGACACAGGGGAGAGGCAATAAAAGTTTCCGGCCAGGATGTTATTGATAAATAAGTGTAAATGGACACTTGATACATGATAAATAAGTATGAATGGACATTTGATACATCTGGAGCTAGTGGTGAGAGATAAGTTAAGACAAAGGATATATCCCAAGAGGGATTATGCAGAATAAATATATATATATATGAGAATGGACCAACGAGTAATTAGTAGTTGATTTAGGAAGAGCCCAGTTATGGCTAGACAAGAGGTCACAGATAAATCAATAGATCATGCAAGATAAATGTGGTGAACCGCAACATAGTGAATTCAGTCTCGCAGATACGAGATCGCAATCATTTGGAAAAATTTCAGATAGGAGTTAAGGCAATTAAAGGTACCATTTTTAAGGTTTATAAAAATAAGAGAGAATGCCACTAAGGAGACAATAAAAATTTGAGCTTAGAAGTAACCCTACGAGCACAAAGGCATAAATTTATGTAACTAAGGATTATTATAGGTGAGTAAGAATAACGCAAATTACCTTCGGATGTACGATATATCAAGCTCGCAACTTTACAAGAGCCAGAAGGTCTCTCTAAGTACTACAATGAAAGACTAGCTGAGGAAATAAGGAAGAAGGTTTCCACCTAAGCATAGTGAGCTAAATAGTAAATGATCCTGTAACAATAGTCTCACTACAATATTGTATACACTCCATAAGAAAGTGGCACCTATAATGGCTAATGAATGGTAAAAAAAGCCATCAAAGGTGATGTTTGAGATCATATGAGGTACAGGAAATTATAGTATTCGTGGGCAAAATGACAAGCCAAGTATTCATGCAACAAGTGATAGAACGACCAGCAAAAGTAATTGCTTACATTTAAGGACAATTGAGAAGGCACGAAAGGAAATTTATGGTGCTAGCAAGTTAAAGGAAGGTTGAGAGTAGTATAAATAGATCGGTGTAGGTCCTAAGGTAAAGTATTGTAGAGCAACAAGGTTTTAGGTTGATAGGAGTAAGGATATGAAAAGGAGAGTGAGAAGGTGACGAGAATATGTATGTCCTCGGGATTAAACCATCAAAACAAGGGAGTTGATGATTTCCATATGTAATAAAAAGCTTGGTACAGCCTGAATGAACACAGAGGAGTCTGAGACTAGGTGCATTTAGAAGAGATGGAATGCTGCCCTGGCAGTAGAATAAGGGTGTAATTGTGATAGATAAGAGGATGATGCTTAGGCCTTTGATTGAGTAATGATTTAACGAGAAAGGGATTTCATTAATTGCACGGGATTAGAATACCCCCATAAGATGAATCGCGTTGGGATGCAATGAAATACGGTTATTGAAGTATAGTATTATCCCTAGGTGGATCAGGAAAATCACTTCATATGTTCCCCGATAAGATGTGAGCCCTAGTGACAGTGTATTACGCAAGAGGTTGCAAGTTATCAGTGATAGATTATAGATCAACATTAAGGTGAATAAACAATAGATGGGTACAAGTTCCAAAGTACGAGATGAGATTTGTTTGTTATTCTTAGATGAATAATAATGAGGAAGCACTAAAGGACTTAGATTTATACATATAGGATAAGCAGCGAGAGAGTAACCTGGAGTTGGGTAGCAAACCTCGGTAATAATAAACCGAAGTAAGTTTTATGGTATAGTATAACCTACCTAGATGTAGTAAATCCATAAGGATAGATATACAAGGCTATGAAACAAGAGATAGAAATAGTCTTAAGTTCGATAAAGTACCAAGCGAAAGACATCAGTACACCTACAGATGCCAAGAGGGATAGCTTGTCATAATTCTGTATATGTTCATAAAGTGAGGCTTAGAGATTGGCTAAAAGATGGAGGAAAAAGAGAAGGCGAGTCGCTAGGAGCTCATACAAGGACACAGACGTACATACTGCATGACATAAGGTATCAAATGTTAGGATGTTGGAAGAATTCCAACCACATGTCATGGTGTGACAAAGAGGCCTAAAATGGGGGAATGCCCAAGCGTTTGGATTTATTCACAAAACAGTTGCTTAGATGGAAAGATGAGCATTAAAGTATTCGTAAGAGCCATAGTTTATGAAACTAATAAGCGCATCAGTCAACATTCGAGGACGAATGTTCCAAAGGGGGGAATGATGTTACACCTCAAGTTTTCATACGTGAGAGTACGTCGTAAGTCATTGATGTAAGCTCGGAAATGAGATTCTATTTGGAAGCAAATAAAGTAAGTTAATCATGTTACCTTGGAGGTTATATTTAAGATCATAAATAATGAGTACCAAGAGGGTTGGAAATCTTAGAAGCTAAACCAATTGAAGAAAATAAGTTTCGTCGAAAGTCGACAAGTTTCGAATGTTATAACATGTACTTTGGGGTGAGACTAGGGTTATTAACATGATAAGGAGGTTATTCTATGAGTTATTTTAGTCGTATTATATTCATTTTCTACATTTTGAAGGCAAGCAAGTTGTGGAACAAGAGTTGGCAAAGGTCATCACAAGTTACATTCATAAATTTGCTGAAATTTAGGTCAAATGTATCTAAGCATTTCTACAAATATACTTGTAATCATGGGGTGTTCTACCTACAAAATTGAAGATCTATGAGTATAGTTTCCAAATCATTAAACCGTTTGTCAATAAGACATCGGAGTAGAGAGATATTCGCGTTTTCGCGAGACCGCGCAAGCAGCTCCGAATGGGACCCACTTAGGCGGTGGTTGACCTACTTCAATTTATAAACGATTTGGACGCCATTTTTGCTCATTTTTCAACTAAAATTCGTCTCCAAACTTCTCCTAACTCTCCTAAACATATACCATAAGGGTTTGAAGTGATTCCAAAGTGATTACACCATATTTCAACATCAAAACTTAGTTCTAGTGAAGAACAACACCTCTTTGAGGTTGTGTTGTCATTGAGGATTGTTGTGGGCTGTATTTGGATGAAATTCCAAGTTGTTGCTGCTGTCTAAGGTGAGTATAATAGCCTACTAATTGTGATTAAGCTTGCTTTTATGTTGGTTAAGTTGTTAGGATGATAAACTACAAGATAATACTTGGATTAGCTTAAGTCACTTTTACGGTGTTGTATTGCTATTAAGGGTTGTTGTAAACTGAATATAACTTGGATTTTGACTTGAAGTTACTGTATAAGGTATGTATATTATGATCTTGCTTGTTCCTAAGGTTATCTTGATGTTGATTAAGTTAAATGGATGGGCTAGACATGAACTAGTGAATAAAGTTGCTAATTGAGGATAGTTGAAGTTGTGGATTATTTTCGTTGTTATAAATATATGATATAAGGCTGGAATCATTGATTAATGACTTCATTATCATGTTAATGATACTTTTAGGTTGAAGTAAGAAGTCTATAAGGATTGATAAGGGGTATACGGATTCCAATTGGAGCTTGCCGCTCGTCGTAATGTAGTTGTGACTTGTTGTTGTTATATGGTGTCTTCATATTGATAATTATGTATTGATGGATTGCTCTAGTAATTGTTGCTGGTATATGGTATTGGAGGAGGCCCTTGTTATAAGGGAGATGCTGCCCAAATTTACGTAAACGAGCTACTAGCTTAAGTTATAGACTTAGCCTTTGCTCAGCACTGATTTTGAATCTCCTTATACTATGATAGATTGAGTTGACTTGTTTGAAGAGTTGCTTGGAAGGGATTAAAGACAACGGGTTTAAGGTATGTTAAGGCACTTTCTTCTTTCTTTTGACATGATCTAAAATGAAATGAACATAAATGATACGCTATTTCATAATGACTCTACTCCTAGCAACTAAGGTTGTCCATGTTGTTCTTTCCTTATAAAATTATTCTAAACAAGTGTGTATGATCCTTAAATCCTACTAAGGTTCATATTGATGGTAGGGATGTCCATAATATTCTTAAGTCACTCCAAAAGGTTTAGAATGTAATTCCATGAGTCGAGTATGCATTATATATATGTATCTATTTTACTCTACCGAGCCGCGCTATAGTCGGCCAGGTACGGCACCTATTGTGCAACCACTGATCAGTTGGGTTTACCGAGCTCCACGTGGCCGGGTACGATTCTACCGAACCTTATGATGGTCGGGTACGCTTTTACCGAGTCCTCTTTGAGGCCGGGTACGATATGATGATGATGATGCCCACAGAGGCGAATGTTTTAAAAAGTTTATGTATATATATGTATTATGCATTTCATATCAGTAACCCCCAGAGGCACTCTGATGTTACAGGTTGTATCTCCTCTATCTCTCTCTTTACATTACTGTTCTTGTTTATGCTTTCTTGCCTAACATACTCGGTACTTTATTTGTACTGACGTCCCTTTTGCCTGGGGACACTGCATTTCATGCCCGCAGGTCTCGAGTGATAGGTTGATAGTCCTCCAGTAGGCTATCAGCTCAGCGAAGGTGTTGGTGCACTCCACTTGCTCCGGAGTTGCCTATCTGGTCAGTATGCTTTGGATATGTATTGATTGGTATGGCGGGGCCCTGTCCCGACCTTTATGATTTTATGTACTCTTAGAGGTTTGTAGACATATATCAGGTGTATGGATACTTGTATGGCCTTGTCGGCCTATGTTTCGAGTTTACTAATGGTCATGTCGGCCTTATAAGCCCGTATGTCACATATATAAGTTTGTATATCATATTGGGTCTTCATATGTTGAGTATTCCCTTATGTTTTATTCTTGTTATCTCATGACGGGTTTTCTGGCTCATTTACTCATGATAATATGATAAGAAAGATATGTTACGTTGGTACTCGATTGAGTAAAGCACCGGGTGCCCGTCACGGCCCTTTGGTTTGGGTCGTGACATCGGAGTTCAGGCTTGAGTTGATTTCTTAGGATCCTTAACTTGATCTTAGCAGGATCTCGCGTGCAAGACTTCTTGGTACTGATTGGACTTTGGTGTACTATTCCATATACCCCTGCTAGAGTGATGCGTCAGTTAGGGAGGCAGCAAGAAGTCCCCTACATTCCTGATTATCTTGACTTCATTAGGGAATTTGACATTATGCCTCATAGGGAAGTCGACATCCAGACCTATTAGCGTCATGCAATGAAGATGGGTAGGGATACTTTAGCAGTTGACCCACATTCACCTGGGTATATCCATGAGTACTTCATATGGTTACAGTCTATTCAACGGGGGGTTAGCAGGCCATTATCCCGACGTGTTAGAGGAGTATTTGACGAGGAGGCCACCTCACGGATATTACTTAGACAGTTTATGGATAGATTTACCCAAGCAGAGGAGGCCCATGCAGCAGAAAGGGTTGGGGTTCAAGCTATACTTCAGTAATTGAGACCACAGTTGGCAGGGTTGGTAGAGAACATGGGACAGCACCGTGAGTACCTTACTAGAGTCAGCCTTCCAGATGCAGGCGCGCATTCCAGGATTCTCATTCCCAGTTTCGAGGTGTCTTTGCAGGGTATTATATAGAGCTTAGATTCGACATGATTGACGGGTCCATCCGGATCTTCATCAGACCCGTCCCAGCCAGGACCTTCACATTCAGGAGCAGCTTGAGGAGTCATTCTATTTAGATGTTTTGAGATTGTCTTATATTGTCTTTTACTTTTGTGTGTTGTCTAGGAGTACTAAGTCCTTCAGGTAGTGTTAGAGTCTGTCATAGTGTAGTTGAGTCTGTCAGGTCTTTCATTATCGTACTTCCCATTGTATTTTAATATCGAAAAGTTTTTAAATGAAAAATCCCAAAAAGATTTTATTTTTAGTTTATTTTCCATCACTTTTTCAGAACTACGCTTAATCTGATTCATGAGGGACATGATATGTAGGAAACCTACATAGGGTTTGATCGAATCATTAAAATTAAAAAAAAATAGAATGAAGTTGTGGGACATGAGAAATGAGAGAAAGAAAAGAGCGATAATCAGAAAGAAAAGAGGAGAAAGAAATGAAAAACCAAGCGGTGTTAGAAAGGAAAATGAAGAAGGAAATGAGGCAAGAAAAGTGAAATTGGGATGATTCCAAATGACCCTACGGCCCTCGAAGTCATTCTAGAACCGTTAATTGTTGCTAGGGGCATTACGCGGAATGTGATATTTCTATGTGATAAATGCCCTAACACTAATATGTTGACTTTGTTTTGCTCCCCTTTGTTACTTTCATTGTTATCATAACAGAGGGTGGTTAGTTTGTGGCACTTTGGTGAGTCATCTGTACAACACAAGGTCAAAGAACAAGGTAGACATGGCTAGCAAAGATTTGGACACAGGAGTTGTTGACCCGTCGAGGGAGTTTGTGGAGTTAGAGTCTAAATTGGAAGAGAAGGTCCAAAGGTTGAAAAAGCAGATGGCAGAAATGTATCAGTCTTGGATGAGGGGGCATCCTCCACCTTCATTCCCCACTAACTGCACTGAAAACCATGCAACTATCCCACCACTATCACAAGCCCAGGTTCCCACTACAGTTGACATTTCCCCTCAACACGCACCAAGATTCACCTTTTACCACAAATACCCTGGCACTTCGGCCCAAATTTTCCATGATCCGACATCTGCTCCCATTTTTGTACCCCCTCCGCAAGCTACCCTCCACCGATCCTCTAGTGAGCCCGCATTCCCAGCTCCAGATACCCAATACTATGCCCCGGAGCCCACTTTCAAAGTCCCAAATCCTTACTCCTACACTCCCCAATTCGAGCCTCATGTCGAAACTGAGAAACCACCCAAGGACGCGGAGCAAGAGAAGATATTCAGGAAAGTAAAGAGCCTGGAGCAATCATTGAGAAACATGTAAGGGTTAGGAAGCCAGGTAAGTGTGGCTTATAAGGATTTATGTTTGTTCCCTGATGTCCAACTGCCTACCGGGTTCAAGATGCCCAAGTTTGACTTGTATGACGGACATGGGAATCCTGTAGCTCATTTGAGATTTTATTGCAGTAAAATGAGAGGCGCTGGGGGAAAAGACAAATTACTGATAGCGTACTTCAGCCAGAGTTTGAGTGAGGCAGCTTTAGAATGGTACACCCGCCAGGACGCCAGCATATGGTACACATGGGACGATTTGGCTCAGGACTTTGCTCGGCATTTTCAGTATAACATAGACATTGTCTCGGATCGCCTGTCCCTAACCAAGGTAGAAAAGAAGCCCAGTGAAAGCTTTAGAGAATATGGGTTTCGATAGAGGGAGCAAGTTGCACGGGTCAATCCTTCAATGGAAGAAGATGAGATGGTTGAATACTTTCTTCAAGCCCTGGAGCCTACTTACTTCGGACATTTGATCTCAACCATTGGTAAGCCTTTCAATGATGTGGTAAAGATGGGAGAAATAGTGGAAGAGGGACTGAAGTCAAGCAAGATTATGAGCTATTCTGACTTAAAAGCCACAACACATGCAATTTAGAACGACACAGGAAGCTTGCCGGTTCAGAAGAAACATGATGATGTTGCCATGGTTATCTTAGGATCACGACATGGACCAACGGGTCCACCTCACCAATATACTCAGCCTCGACCCCAACCCCAAACCTATCACCGAGCTCCACATAATCCACCTCAGTATTATCCTCCGAACAATGTCCAGTTATTTGTTCAACCACTGGGTCACTCCTTATGGCGAGCACCAGCACCGCATAATACTCTTTCGCCTTCGCAACATTTTCGAACACCCAACAACCCTAGGAAACATGGGCATAGAGGGAAACAAAGGCAAAGAAATAGTTTTACGCCAATCGGAGAATCCTACACAAGCTTGTTTGAAAAGTTAAAATAGTCTGGCTTGATTGAGCCGCTCCTCGGCTATACTCCGAACCCATATGCAAAAGGTTTTGATCCTACTGTACGGTGCATATACCACTCTAATGTCCAAGGGCATAGCATTGAAGATTGTCGTGCTTTGAAAAGGGAGATGGAAAAAATGATTCAATAAGGGATAATTGTGGTCCAGGACAGTAACACGCAGAACATTGCACAGAATCCTTTACCTGCACATGATGATGCACACTTTGTGGGGAAGATGTGTGGTGACAGGGAGTATGAGAATCCTCTTGGGAACTTGCTGACTGAAGTTAATGATATTGAAATTAGTGAAGGTCCCAGTAATTTTGATGTGCAACTCAGTGGCTAAGATGTCGAGCTTGGTAATTGGAAAGACACTCCTTTCTTGGCTAGCCAGGGAGGAGTTTCGGTGGTTTATTTTATTGTCATTTCTGTTTGTTCGGGTTATTTCAGGGTTGTAATCCGGACATTGTCTTGTGGCTCAAACTCTTTTTCTTCTCATTTTTTCTAGTTTGTTTAGTTGTAGTAACTCGTCCAGTGTTATTTAGGATTATTCCAGGGTTGTAACCCATGTCTATTTTGCATGTTTTGTTCAAACTCTTTTCACCATCTGTGTAATACAATCTCATGTTTTCTGTTAGTTATAGTAAGTTTTTGTTTAGGTCATTTTTCCTTTTATAATTCCTTTTATAATGACTCTAGTGACATGACATGCACTCATAATTCTCAGCCTGGTATTGAAAGTTAGTCTAATCATGAAGCAATGGCACAGTTTTGAATATGATAAAAGGATGCATTTGAGGAAACAATTAAAGATTCACGCATTCTGAGATAACCTAAACTTTGAATTGAGTGAAACTGAGGCAGTAAGTCTGGGAAATCAAGAGGTTGATAAGAACATACAACAAGGAAATGTCTCTCAAGCAGTTTGAGGTAAATCAGTCAGTGCTGAAATGCATTCTTCCACATCAAGATAAGGTTGAGTCAAGTCTGCTTCGAAATGGAAAGGGTCATTCATTGGGATAAAGGTATTGCCCATTAGCACTTTTTGTTTGTGTTGATGCCATCAATAGATACTATGTGTGATTTTTTTGCTTATCTTCAATTGCATGTTTGTAGTTGGCATTTTTGACTTTGGTATGACGAAGATATTTTATTCTGCTACCCAAACACTTTTATCTTTTGCTACCCATTTTGAGCCCTAATTGTTTATTTCATACCCCTCTTTTGGAATCAGAAATAGAGTCAGGAACTAGAAAAGGAAAAGAAAAAGAGAAAGAGAAGAAAAAAAGGAGAAAAGAAAAAAAGGGAAAAAAGAGAGAAAAGGAAAAGAAAAAACAAACAACTTTGTCTTTTGAACTATGTTCGACCTGATTCTTGTCGCCACAAGATACGTAGGCAGCCTTACGGTTCGGTCGCACCAAATAAAATATTTCATAATCCCCCGAAGTCAAGAGTGGGGTAGATTTTCTTAGAAATCTCAAAAAAAAAAGTTAAGAAAAAAATTCCCCAAACTCCAAGAAACTGGGGCAGAGGTTTTAATTTTGCCAAAAGACCTAATTCCAAAAGTTGTAATTTTGAACCTTTTCATCTTAAATTATTTTGAGCCTTCATGCCACCCTTTCTTTCCAACCCTATCCAAAAGCCTACATTACGGTCCAAAGAAAGACCTTCCGACCAATCTTTGAGGATGCCAAATCAAGGTAGTACCTTTGTTCTCAGCATAAAGAGAGAAAACGATAAAATGAGGGAGTCTTATCGGTGAAAACCCTCATGGGCATCGTAAGGCGACGATGAGTTGAGAAAAAGAGCAAAATGAGAGAGGCTTGATGGTGAAAACCCTTCAGGGCACTACAAGTCGATTGAGGATTTTGGATCAGATAGGACAATTAAGCGCTGAAGCCCAGTTTTACCGCGAAGAAGTACAATAAGAGTTGAATATTAGACTTGCTTGAGAGATTAGGCCACTTAATCCAAAGGTTCATGTCATGGTCATTAGAGTTGGTATCCACATTTGATAAGTTTCTACTTTGTAATTTTCTTGGTAAGTATTATCTCTTTCTATTGTCCCTTATTTTGTTCCTCTGGTTTTGTTTAAGTCCTCTGGAGTCCATTTTGTCAGAACAAGTAAAGAAATAACTTCAAAATCTGCTACCAGCTTTCCAATTGCACAAAATAGATTTGGCTAGCACATCAAAGTTGCGTAAGTCAGGAAAGAATAGTATAAGAACTGAGTTGGTAACAATCAACATGCTTTGGGATTCATGTAAAATGCAAAGGTTCGATGAATGTCAATTCATGAGCAAAATGCAACAGATAGAGGATATTGGGATCGAATAGAGTGGAGGTGTTTTCTGTGATAAGGGTTGAAAGAAAATGGGTAGTCGATAACAGGAAAGGTCTTCCAAGTAGAAATCAAAGTTATCTTGGCAAGTGCAGAAGCAGCCGCCCTCAAGGTCAAGGCCACAAAATAACCACCACGTTTTCAAACTAACAAAATTTTATTCGTCTAAACAAGGGCAAGAAAATTTTTAATCCACAGGGACCCTCCCATGAAGAAGGCATGGCTCAGGGGCAAGAAATTCAATTCAGAATCCTCCAAGAAGAGAGCATGGTAAGTTCATTCTCGTCTTTTCAGGACCCTCCTGGATAATGGGATTTAGTTTTTAAGTTTTCAGGACCCTCCTGGATAATGGGATTTAGTTTAAAGTTTTCAGGACCCTCCTGGATAATAAGATTTAATTTTAAAAGTTCTCAAGACCCTCCTGGATAATAGGATCTAGTTAGATTTTAAAACCTTCATAGATAACAAGATTTAACATAACTTCTACCTGTAGGAAATATAACTTAGCTTTAAAGTTGTCACTCTTAAGATGAGACTTAATTTGAAGTTTTTAGGGCCCTCCTGGATAATGGGATTTAGCTTTTAAATTCTTAGAGCTCTTCAGGTAATATGATTCGATTAACACTCACAGATGTGCCCAGATTCCAAAATGGGGTAGAAAATTTCTTTTGTTTTGTCTGTTTTGTTGTAACGGCAGGCACCCACCTGGATAACAAGGGAATACAATTCAAGTTTTGGAAATCAGGCGCCCACCTGGATAACGAGGGAATACAATTCAAGTTTTTGGCAATCAGGCACCCACATGGATAACGAGGGAATACAATCCAAGTTTTTGGCAATCAGGCGCTCACCTGGATAACGAGGGAATACAATACAAGTTTTTGGCAATCAGGTGCCCACCTGGATAACGAGGGAATACAGTCCAAGTTTTTGGCAATCAGGCACCCACCTGGATAACGAGGGAATATAGTCCAAGTTTTTGGCAATCAGGCTCCCACCTGGATAATGAGGGAATACAATTCAAGTTTTTGGTAATCAGGCGCCCACTTGGATAACAAGGGAATACAATTCAAGTTTTTGGTAATCAAGCTCCACCCGGTTAATAAGGGAATACAATTCAAGTTTTTGGCAATCAGGCGCCCACCTGGAGAACGAGGGAAGTCATTTCAAGTTTTAAGTCATTGGCAGGTGCCCACCTGGAGAATGAGGGAAGGCATTTCAAGTTTTAAGTCATTGGCAGGCGCCCACCTGGAGAATGAGGGAATTCATTTCGAGTTCAAGTCATTGGTAGGCACCCACCTGGAGAACGAGGGAATTCATTTCAGAATTTATTTCAAGTTCTAAGTTAGTAGCAGGCGCCCACCTGAAGAACGAGGGTACCCATATCAAGTTTCAAGTCAGTTGTAGGCACCCACCTGGAGAATGAGGGAATCCATATCAAGTTTCAAGCTTTAACGGCAGGTGCCCACCTGGAGAACGAGGGAATCCATTTTAGAATTATTGTGATTTTCAAGTAAGCAACGGGCGCCCACCTGGAGAACGAGGGGAGTCATCTGAAGTTTCAAGTTAGTGGCAGCCACCCACCTGGAGAATGAGGGAATTCATTTCAAGCTTTAAGTCACTTGCAGGCGGCCACCTGGAGAATGAGGGAATTTATTTCGAGTTCAAGTCGTTGGCAGGAACCCACCTGGAGAATGAGGGAATTCATTTCAAGTTTCAAGTTGGTCGCAGGCGCCCACCTGGAGAACGAGGGAAATTATTTTATAATCCATATCAAAGTCAAGCTATTGGCAGGTGCCCACCTGGAGAACGAGGGAATTCATTTCAGAGTTACTTCAATTCGCAAATTTAAGAAGCATCAGGAGCCCGCCTGAAGAACAGGGTCCATTTTTCAGTTTCATATTGGTAGAGATTCAAGGCAGATTCAAGACAAGAAGTAGATATGATCTTGTATTAT
This sequence comes from Nicotiana tabacum, assembly GCF_000715075.1. Taxonomy (NCBI): domain Eukaryota; kingdom Viridiplantae; phylum Streptophyta; class Magnoliopsida; order Solanales; family Solanaceae; genus Nicotiana; species Nicotiana tabacum. Next base: position 19,640,566 of record NC_134089.1, on the reverse strand, counting down.
TCTTTTACTTCTGCTATAATTTTTCCTTTTATTTTCGATGTAATGGCAGGAACTGCGGACCGGAACCTCGACGACACCTCAATTATCTCTCCACCTCGGTATACTCCATCACTGTTCCTACTTCTGAACTATACGTGGCCTGATTCCTTTATAGCCAAGGATATGTAGGTAGCTCAGATACCAGGGCTCGGTCACATTCTCTTCCTTTCTCTTAGTTTTTGGTCTCTCTAAATAAGGGTCGGGTCAAAAAACTTGTCTTGTCGTTCTTTGTGTGAAAATACTTCGTATTTTCAGTCAAAGAGGGGCAACTGCAGACATGTTATTTTTAACCTTCCCCAAGATTTCTTATATTTTAGCATGTAAATATTTAATTTAGGCCTAATATAGCTATTTCAACTAATTTTTACTCTTTTACTTTATTTTATTACAAGAAAATAAAAATTACAAAAAATAGTTTCATTAATGTTTTGTAGTCATTTTTAATCTTGAAAAAGACCAAAAAGAAAACAGTTTCATTTATGGTTTATCTTTAATAGTTTATTTTAATTAATTGGGAGTAGTCTTTACATTTTTTTAAATGCTTTATACTATTTTAAATAAGGAAAACTTAGGCCCTTAGTTAACGAAATCCAGATCTTCTAAGAAGCTCAATTGTTAGTTAATTCAAGATAATTTTAGCTCAATTTTGGACAAGAAAATGGCCCAATTTCGGACTAGCCCTTAAGCCCAAATCCCCATTGCCCCAAAATTAACCCTTAGTCCAACACCCCTACCCTTTAATTAAACCCTAGACCTAAGAGACTAAGGATCAGCGGCTGAACTCCAAGAATGACCCCCCTCCCCTAACGGATTTTCCTTAGAAACAACCAAAAAACCCTAGATGAGCTCCTTTCTTCTTCAACCTCGAAGACAACCTTGACAACCCTAAGAGAACCCTTGAGCCGTCACTCCTCTTCAACACACCACCATAGCCGCCGGACAACCACCCGCCAAACCCCTTCATTTCTGCTTTTTCTTCTTCATACCACCACGAATGACCACCCCCAAACAACCGCCCAAAGACACGCACACACGCACATAGACGGAGGGAGCAGCCATCACCAACAGTAGCCCGCCAATCACCGGCGCACCACCATTCAGCAACAACAACCGCTACTTTCCACCACCAGATGACCGGCGACCCCACACACACACGCCCCTGAATTTGCCGGAAAAAAACACGTACACACACACTAACAAAAGCTCCAAAACGGAAAGAAGGGTGGTGGAATGGACTTATCTGATCGTTGTAATAATAAGTATCAAAAAATATTTTACCTTCTTTTGATTCAATATCACTTCGAAAAAAAATCAAAACAGAAACAGTTTTGGGAGTCATTTTATTATCGGAAGTTCATTGCTTGAGTTCGTTTGGATCCAAATCCGTGTTTGCTCGAGTTTTTCGGTGCCGATTCGAGGTCTGTTGTCAAATATTGGTCACGGTTATTTGTTCGAAACTGTTTCTGTTTTCCCGTTGTCAAGGTCTGCCCTCATCTTACTTCTGTCAATTAATGTTGCAGTAGTTTAGTATGAAATTGCTTGTTATTGATTCTGTTGAGTTCATGCTAGATAAAAATGTGAAAATTCTTGTGTTTGTTTGAGTTACTCGATTGAAATTGTGAAGCTAGTTATCCCTTTGTAATTTTTTGCATCGTCACATTAAACATTGAAAACGTAGGTTAATCAAGAAATGGAACTGTTTGTTGGGACGAGGGATTTGGGCATTAAAATGAAAGGAGATTTGAGCTTAAATTTTATTATTTCCTTTGTCCGCTAGGAGCATGTTTAGGCCGGCAACACTCGGGTAGGAAAGTCTTAGGATTTTGTTAGTTTCGAAGCGAGAGGTCGTTCCCTTAGTTAAATTTATCCGGGGAATGCCCCAAGGGATTTGTATATATTTTATTTCTGGGGTATGCCCCGAAGTGAATGTAATTGGAGGCCATGGCGAACATCGTAGAAGAAGTAGCGTAGGATAATCTAGAACTTTAATTTTTCTTCTTTTAATTTTCTTTCATTTAGGTGGGGACGACCTCGAGCCTCTTTTGACTGTTTATTTTTTTTGTGTGTTATCACCACAATTCGAATATATGAAAAGTCGACTTGATCGAGTACGCAACCGTACTAGTTACATGACTTGGGAGTGCCTAATACCTTCTCTCCGAGTCAAATGAACCCCCTTACCCAAATCTCTAGTGCAGATTTAGTTTTGGAGTCTCAAGTGTTTTAAAAGGAAAAACAAATATTTTTAGAAAAAACAGTGACCTGACACACCGAAATCAAATGTCAGGTAGAGACTCTGAGTTAATCCTTTTGAACACAAATTTTTGTCACTTTCTAATTGTAAACCCTTTTGAGCTTTGCGAAATCTTTTTATTATTTTAAGAGGTTTAGTGAAGTTTGTTAAAAAAAAAAAAGGGGTATGACAGGTTTATCTTGTCGGAGGTCGGGGTGTACCATGAGCTCAATTTTACCCGTATACAAAGATGAAGATTTATTTTTAAAATTTCTTATGAATTAAAGCAGAGTAAATGGTTTATTTTTACGTTCCTCCCACCTTTTTATCTAAATATGCACACAAAGTTATCTTTCGATCTATTAACGAAATATGATGCGTTCCCTTTTTTAATATGATGGCAGCATTTCATTGGTACACATGGCCCGTCATATCTAGATTGTATATACCCTCCCCATTTGTTAGACCCGCTCTATTTTTCGGATCATCCAACTGTAAAAAAAAACCTATATTTCCATCAGTAACCCCCTTCCATTTCAGTCATCTTCTTCATCAAATTTATGAGGGTTTTCAGTAATTTCTTCCCTCGTCTCTTCTGTTTACATGCGTGTGCTTTCAATATTTTCTTCCCTATAACAAATGGGATAGGTATATTCACTTCAGATATGGGGTGTCATGTGTATTAATGAAATACTGCCAGCATATTAAAAAAGGGACCACACCATATTCTATTAGTCGTGAGGGTATTTATAGACCGAAAGATAACATTGTGCATATTGGGACTAAAAGGTAGACGAAGCATAAAAATAAACCATTTACCAAACGATAGGGGTATTTGTTTTTAGACATTTTCCAAAATTAAAATCAACACAACCACCAATTCAGAATAAATGAAAGATAATAAATAAGAAATGATTAATTAAATAAGTAATAATCTAAAGACAAACACTAATACTACAGTCAGAGTCAGAGGCGGACCCAAGATTTGGCGATTGTGAGAACACCATGATATACAATATAATTTATCATTGCTCACAAGAATGGTATGAGGGCCTATACTACTATTTCTTAAAGATATTTGCAAGTATACATGGAGTTTTTGCCGAAGTTTTCGGGTGCTAATGACACCTCAAACTATAGTGTGCGTCCGTCTCTAATACTACTACATGTATTTCTAACATATGTGCTATTTTACCTTGTATTTGGTAATAACAATATGGGACTTGCCATATAAATTATGCGTATATTTCGCTATTATGGAAGCAGCCCAACCAAAAAATGGCCTAGATTTGGAGTCCTTACCCAGTTTGGCCAGGTCGTATATAATTTGAAAGGAACTTTTCAGCCTTTAGCCCATTATTAAAGACACACTTCTAAGTTTTCTTTTCTTTTCTTCTTTCTTCTTTCCCAGCATGCTCAATCTCTCCCCACTCGCCTCTCTCTTTTTTCTTCCTAAAAATTACAGAATTATTTTGTACACACTCGTGTTAATTGCTTTTGAGCACTTAAGAGAAGAAACAAAAACAAATACCATAAGATTCTAGCAATTTTGTGCTCTATACAGATGTGCACAAGGGCTCTTTAATCCTCGCATTTTATGTCAATTAGGTTTCGAATTTTGAGTTAATTGACAAAGAGAGGCTAAGGAACTATAATAAAATTTGGCCTATCAGTCTAAAAACTATCAGATCTTGCCTAAAAGAGCATCTCCGGCGACCTCATCTCATATTTTCTTATTATTATACATGTAATACACATGTGCAGTTAAATCTAAAATTGAAATTTTTATATGTTTAATTTTATTTTTTTCTCGAACAATCTATGTATAATTCGAGTTTCCTTGTTGATTTATCTGCCAAATCATGAACTTGCAACAATTTTTTTAATTTTTATTTTATTTCTGCTATTTGAAACTTGGAAAAGAAGAAAACTTAAGGTTTTCGAGTTGCATTATATATGAATTTGTGTTTTTTGTAGTTGGAATAGGAATATATACAAACTTGGGGAAGAAGAATAAAAAATCTCCCAATTTTCGTGCTTGAAGAAAAATGCTCATTTTTCAAACTTTAGCCTATTGTTAATGGGCTACAGATTTACAAAGTTATAACTGGGCTATTCTGCTGCAATATATGTGGATGGACTGTATTTTTGTGTAATTCTCCCTATTATTATTGATAAGAAAACAAAAATAATCACCAAAGACAATATGTTCCTAATTCAGGTATGAATAATTTTGAATCGCATAAGGAAAGAGTAGAGGTCCTGTTCATGGGTCCTAATGTATTGGACTCGCCCCGAAAATTCCCATATATTGGAATTATTTATGAAGTGCGGTTGAAAAGAGTCCCACGTAAGGGTGGCAAACGGCCGGGCCCGGGCCTAAACGGGCCTCGTGGGCTGGGCTTAAACAGTCCAGGGCTTCGTAGGCTTTTGGATGTAACCGAATTGGGATCGGGACCACGAACTAATGGTCCCGGGCTAAGTGGGTCGGGCCCGGGCACAACGGGCCTAAGTGGGTCTGGCCTTTTTTTTTTAATTTTTTTTATCTAAGACAATTTCTTGTAAATTATATTATATAATTGTGACTTAAATCTTATATAATATATAGCTTATATATATTATATATACTATATCTATATCTATAATATATATATATATATATATATATATGGGCCTAAGTGGGCCTGACTTTTTTTTAAATTTTTTTATCTAAGGCAATTTCTTGTAAATTATATTATATAGTTGTGACTTAAATTTTTTTAATTCAAATTTAAAAGACAAAATATTGGAAAAAGATATTCAAAGGAATGCGTTATAATTTTTATATATATATATGTGTGTGTGTGCCTAAGTGGGCTTGGCCTATTTTTTTTAAATTTTTTTATCTAAGGCAATTTCTTGTAAATTATATAGTTTAGCTTATATATATACACACACACACTCTATATAATTTAGATAATTTACAAGAAATTGCCTTATATAGTATATTGCCTTATATAAGATTGTATATATAGTAGTATAGTATTATAGATATACTAAGTGTATAATATATAAGCTATATTCGAACATGCCTTTTCCGGTTCTAAAAGGCACTAGGGTGATCGGCGCAAACATCAACAACCATCTTTTCAGCAATCAATTTAATCTTTTGCTGAACTTTAACAGACTGTAAAGTATCGAATATATTCATGCTAAGAATTTCTAATTGCAATGAATCAACATGCCTTTGTTTCATATAAATCAAGGCATTAATATCTCTAGTTACGGGATCTGTAACAAAAGAATAACTTATCTTTTTATCTTGATAAGTAGCAGAAAACTCATGTTCATCTATATTATTGAACGGATAAATAGCATTAATAAAAGGGGTTCCAAGTATAATTGGAGGGTATAACTGGTTTTTTTACCAAAAAGAAGAAATGAGGAATACAGACTTTATTTTGGCAAATATGAGTATTAGGTAGTTTGTATACAGTCATTAAACTATAATAGAATTCCCATATATTTCGAAGTACTAATGGTCGTGCGGAACTTCCACTCAAAGTAGGAAGAAGAAAACCAAATATCATAGGTATCCTTACCCGGACAGCCCGTATAAGAAAAAGAGGTCTAGATATAGGCCTAAGGAAGAACGTGATACTAGAAAAGCGCATCGGAAATCTACTCGATTTGCGAAGAATAGATCCAAACGTGATCTCGCTGATATTAAGTGTTATAAGTGTGGAAAGTTTGGTCATATTTCTCCAAATTGCAAGCTTCAAAAGCTAAAAACCTTAGAACTCGATGATGAGTTACACGATAAGGTTTATGGCTTGTTATACACTTCAGGATCAGAATCTGACTATTACTCGGAGACTGAATCTGAAGCTGAAGTTGAGTTAATTGATTTTTCTGATAATAATAAAAATATTGATACTTCTTGCACTGCTTGCAAAGATGATGTTTGTACTTGTGATAGTGACGAATTTTATAAATTGCAATCACAATTTGATGATCTAAATATAAAAACTATTACATCTGACAATGTAATAGAACTTTTAAAAGAAGTTACTGATGAAAAACTTCGTGAAAAAATTATTAATTTAGCTGCAAGTTCTAATTCTAGTAGTTCAAAACCTTTTGAAAAATACAAAAACGAATTTGAATATTTTGCACCTTATTTTTTATCTGAAATTAATAGAAGACTTTAAAAGTCCAGTACGCTTAGCAGAGATACTTCTTTTGATGATTTAAAAGAAGAAATTGAGAATTTGAAAAGGGATATTAAGTCTCTTAAGCAAAATCAGATGATTTGCGACCACCGAGTTACTCAAATTGAGAAAAGTAATTCTATACCTGAATTTTCGACTAAAGAAATTTCTGAATTTTCTAATGATAAAGGGAAAGAAATTTCTAATCTAACTGAAGAAAATTCTGATCTGTTTTTAGGTATGATGCAAATTATTACTGCACATAAATGGTATATTAAATGTACTATTTTGATCGGTAATAATTTTTCTATAACTGATATAGCTATGATTGATAGTGGTGCAGATGTAAGTTGCATTCAAGAAGGATTAATTCCAACTAAATATTTTCAAAAGACCACTCATTTAGTTAAATCCGCTTCTGGTCATGCTTTAGATATAGAGTACAAACTCCCAAATACCCATATTTGCCAAAATAAAGTCTGTATTCCTCATTTCTTCTTTTTGGTAAAAAACCAGTTATACCCTCCAATTATACTTGGAACCCCTTTTATTAATGCTATTTATCCGTTCAATAATATAGATGAACATGGGTTTTCTGCTACTTATCAAGATAAAAAGATAAGTTATTCTTTTGTTACAGATCCCGTAACTTGAGATATTAATGCCTTGATTTATATGAAACAAAGGCATGTTAATTCATTGCAATTAGAAATTCTTAGCATGAATATATTCGATACTTTACAGTCTGCTAAAGTTCAGCAAAAGATTAAATTGATTGCTGAAAAGATGGCTGTTGATGTTTGCGCCGATCACCCTAGTGCCTTTTGGAACCGGAAAAGGCATATTGTAACTCTTCCTTACGAAGAAAATTTCTCTGAGGATGATATTCCTACTAAATCTCGACCTTGCCAGATGAATGTTGAACTAGTTGAATTCTGCAAAAACGAGATTGATAGTTTGTTACAAAAGGGTTTGATAAAACTCTCAAAATCTCCTTGGTCATGTTCTGCCTTTTATGTTAATAATGCGGCAGAAAAAGAACGAGGTATCACTCGATTAGTTATAAATTATAAACCATTAAATAAACATCTAAAATGGATTAGATATCATATCCCCAATAAAAGGGACTTGCTATCTAGGTTGTATGACGCCAATATATTTTCAAAATTTGATTTAAAATCTGGTTATTGGCAAATTCAAGTATTTAAAGAGCATACTTATAAAACTGCTTTCAATGTTCCATTTGGGCAATATGAATGGAATGTTATGCCATTTGGTTTAAAAAATGCCCCTTCTGAATTTCAAAAAATTATGAATGATATTTTTAACCCTTATTTGGATTTTGTCATCGTTTATATTGACGACATATTAGTATTTTCTAAAACTTTGGAGATGCATATTAAGCATCTTGATATTTTCAAGAAAATTGTTATACAAAACGGTTTAGTAATTTCTAAACCAAAGATGAGTCTATTCCAAACGAATGTTCGTTTTTTAGGTCATAATATTTGCCAGGGAAAAATTACCCCAATACAAAGATCAATTGATTTTGCCTCGAAATTTACTGATGTTATTACTGACAGGACTCAATTACAAAGATTTTTGGGTAGTTTGAATTATATATCCCCTTTCTACAAAAGTTTATCACGAGATCTCGCTCCCCTATACGATAGGCTGAAAAAGAATCACAGACAGCCTTGGACTGACCAGCATCACGGAAATCTACTCGATTTGCGAAGAATAGATCTAAGGCAAAGCCAATAAGAGTAGTACCAGATCCGACTGTACCACCATCTCGAAACCAAACCAAGAAACTATATTAGAATTTCTTTATATTTTGAAAGAGTCTGGATTCTTCATGGTTAATATGCAAGAGAAATTAGTTCTTCAACATAGATATGAATCCGTTTAGCCGGACATAGTCACGACTGGGAGAGAAACTAAGTATCTAAAATACTAAAAAGAAATAGAATAAATACCTTGAAGGCCGAGAAGCAAGGCCCTAAAGATGAACTGAACTTCAAACTTTTATTAATCTTCAACTGATTTACAAACTAATAAGCTAAATCTTTACAAATGGGGTTGAGAGAGAGAGAGAGTAGAGAGAGAGGGGGTTCCGACTCTTGCTTCTTCTAATGAAGAAGTCGTCTTATATAACCAAAAAAAAAAGAATCTAAAATAGTAAATTGGTTCCCACATCTGGGTCCCTACACAGTGTTTCTACTGTGGATGAATAGTGAATCTACTGTTGAGTGGGTCCTGGCGGCTGGTAAGCTGTCAAGTCTTCTTTTTGTCCAAATTGTGCATTTGTTGGAGGAAATCTTCCACCTTTTCTATATCTCTGTCAGATAATATTATCTCTGGCTGTATTGGTTGTGTATCTTCCCCGAGGTCATCACCACTTGTTTCACTTCTCATTGAAGTGTCTGATTTTTCGCACTGATCCAGTGACTAAAGCAAGTTTCTTTTCACTTCTTCCAAGTATTGATTTATCAAATCAATTTTATCTCCTTCTTGAATTGATATTCTTCGAGCAATATGTTTAACTGTGCTCTTTTCTATCATCTTCTTTTGAGAAGTCGTTATATATATTTGGATTTGTGTTTTAATAGAATCCAATAATTCTTGACAATATAATGTTTTTGTCTTGGGATCAGTCTTCATCAATTTGTCCCAAAAATTGTTGTAAAATACCCTATATAAACAAGGGATTTGTTCTTCTTTATAACCTAATTCAGGAGTCCATTTATGAATCCAGGGGATAGAGAATTCAATAAAGAAGTAGATTTGATCAATTTTTTCTAGATAACAGATATGATCTGCGTGATATAACTCGGTTAGGAACGACGAAACTTTTGCCCATTCTTTGTATAACTTAAGGAATGGTTCAAGCAGAATTTTTGTTGTGGGACCGTGGTATGACCACCAGTTTAGAAACCAGTTAGGGATAGGTCCTGTAAATACCTTTGCACATACTTTGATAAACCAAGTATGTTTATGTCTCTCATTATTATAATAAAGCATCCTATCAAATGCTTGGATATAATCCCAATAAGTAAAATTCATAGGTGATTTATTAAGGCTTATCTGCCTTTCTTTCATTGTTGAAATCCCCCATTCTTCAACAGATATAATCTGTTTGATAATGACTTTTGAAAAGTTATAAACGTTTTCATTTGTATTATAACCCGAAAAGTGCTGAAATTCTGCACTTCCTGTACTGATTAAGATAGTCTCATAATAAGTGCGGGTTTTATATTATTCACCCGGGTAGTATAATCCATTAATCAGATATCTCTGGAATATTTTCCATGGTTCTTCTTTTCTCTGAATCTCAGAATTTTCAAGGAGAAATATCATTTCTTTCTTTGGTAATTTTTCGTATGACTTGATATCATCGTTGTCTTCTTCTTTAGCAATTGAAGCAAAAGTATGATTTTGCTTTTTGGATGCCAAATAAGCTTGCAGATGTCCATATAAAGGACTATCTTCTGGAATATCTTCCAGATGTATAGAATGTCCTGATGATTCACCTGTATGAGGTACCTTTGAGTTTATCAAACTCTTTTTTCCTCTTTGTATTACTGGAGAATTTGATGAGGATCCGTATGACGATCCTTGAGAGTAAGTCCTACTAGGGGAAGATCTTCCCCTACCTCTGCCCCTGGTGGCCCATGAAGGGTCCATTCTGCATAAATAGCAAGTCATTAGTGATTAAAAAAGATATCATAATTCTATCGCCTATATAATCCTGGCTGGGGAATTCATTTTCAATTAATTGAAGAACATCAGTAACTTCATTAATATTAGAGTATTCTTCTTCAATATTATTAATAGTGTCAGCCATAATTTTATCAAGTATGAGACCCTTTAAGTCTCTGTTTAAATTAATCACTTTAAGAATGGTGATTAACACCTTATCATCTAATATCATGGTATAATAACTCATATATTATTCTAAATATTCCCGGGATAGAAAATCCGGAAGGGAATTATCAATTCCTTTTTTATATTGTATTTCAAAATCGAAAGGCGCCAGCTGAGCCTGTCATCTGGCAAATATTAATTTAGAAGCATCGTGCAACCATGTTTTAAACTGGTTCCATTTATTACTAAAAAATTCCTTTAGAATATAATTACGTGCCCGAGAACCGGGGCTAAAATCTATTTGGTGTGGAATCATTAAATATTTTTGGGGTCGAAATCCATCTCGGATACAGAAGGAATATTCTTATCTGAAATATTGTCATTGTCTTGAACAATATTTGTTTGAAGGTTAATCTTAACCCTTTCAACCCTCTTAACCTTTTGATCAGGCTTATAACTAGCCATAGTGTGTAAAGAAGCTGCACGATTGCGAGCTGGACCATAGACTGGTTCAACAGGGGAAATATGTTGAATAGCAGGTAGAAGTCTATGATTAGAAAATGAATGTCTATTATAAATAGTAGACTTATCATCAAATTGAATACAAATTCTACCATCCGGATTTTGAGTGACATGCGAAAATTCAGTATTTGACAAGTCGTTCGTAATCTGACTTGGGGATATAACCGAATTCAAAGTCCAAGTAGTTGGAAAATTAATTTCCTCCCACCTAATAGGTCTCCTAGTGGTGACCTTGGACCTTGCAAAATTGGTTTCTACCAATATGGTCTGATCCGATGTATCGTATAACTTACATCTAGGATTCAAAGTGGATAACAATTTGAAATATATCCTATAAGACAGACATATAAGTTCAGAACCAGGCGCATAATTATAACCATGCGTTTTCACATTTAAAGTCAAAACATCAATAATATTAACATCAGAAAGAGATAGTTGCAGATTGGGTTGAGTATTAAAATATACTGGACCGTAGGCCACTGTAGATTCTATCGAACCCATTAGAGACTGTCTGAAATTCAGATTTCTAGCATCTCTAAGAGCTGCTAAAAAGGTCTCTGGTAATCCTTTAAGGGTTAAAGGTTTAAATGCAATTTGAACCATACCAATATGCAGATAATGGTAATGATGTTTATATAAATCTATATCATGTTTGTTTAACAAACGAATAGTCTGTTCAGACGAATTTAATGCTAAAGACTGCTCAGTTGTTTTAATCAATTGTTTAGAAGAAAGTTTATCAAACCAACCATAATCATAAATGGTTTTTATAGAAACTTTAGGAATTGTCCATTTATTTAATAAATCAAGGTTTTGAGGTATATCTACCTCTTCAAGTCTAGTACCTTTCGTACTTATTTCTCCCAGATCCATACAATAAGCTTCATATCTATGTCGAATCTTTCATATCTATTACACATTTACCATGAAAATTCCTAGGCTCTGATACCATTTTACACCAGGATCTGCGTAGGCGGGCGGTAGTCCGCACGGCCATCCAGATCTATCTGCTTTAGTACCCGTTTAAAGGTGGGCGGTAGTCCGCACGACCATTAATGATTCGAAATATACGGGAATTCTATTATAGTTTAATGACTGTATGGAAGGATCTATATCCTTTTACCCAAGCAAGGGTCCTGTCCAGGTCAGATACATACTCTTACTGAACCCATGTGTCTAGCAGTTCTAACTGTGAAAGGGATAGCCCTTTTGACAGTTTCAGCGGGCTTTAATGTCACAGCTGGCTAGACGTAGCCACTAAGGCAAAGCCAATAAGAGTAGTACCAGATCCGACTGGTGTGGCTGCTGGGATTATATCTATGTTGCAATTCCTTTTTTATATTGTATTTCAAAATCGAAAGGCGTCAGCTGAGCCAGCCATCTGGCAAATATTACTTTAGAAGCATCGTGCTTAAAATCTTTGTCAAACATATATTTAACAAATTGAGCATCAGTTTTTATCAAAAACTTTTGGTTATACAAGTCGTCTTGAAATTTTACACATTTAACAATTGTTAACATTTCATGTGCCACAGTAGCATAATTCTTCTGGGCTTCGGTCCATTTACCAGAGTGAAATCTTATTAGGTATTCACTCTTATTGTTGAGGAATACAGACTTTATTTTGGCAAATATAGGTATTTGGGAGTTTGTACTCTATATCTAAAGCATGACCAGAAGTGGATTTAACCAAATGAGTGGTCTTTTGAAAATATTTAGTTGGAATTAATCCTTCTTGAATGCAACTTACATTTGCACCACTATCAATCATAGCTATATCAGTTATAGAAAAATTATTATCGATCAAAATAGTACATTTAATATACCATTTATGTGCAGTAATAATTTGCATCATACCTAAAAACAGATCAGAATATTCTTCAGTTAGATCAGAAATTTCTTTCCCTTTATCATTAGAAAATTCAGAAATTTCTTTAGTCGAAAATTGAGGTATAGAATTACTTTTCTCAATTTGAGTAATTCGGTGGTCGCAAATCATCTGATTTTGCTTAAGAGACTTAATATCCCTTTTCAAATTCTCAATTTCTTCTTTTAAATCATCAAAAGAAGTATCTCTGCTAGGCGTACTGGACTTTTGAAGTCTTCTATTAATTTCAGATAAAGAATAAGGTGCAAAATGTTCAAATTCGTTTTTATATTTTTCAAAAGGTTTTGAACTTGCAGCTAAATTAATAATTTTTTCACGAAGTTTTTCATCAGTAACTTCATTTAAAAGTTCTATTACATTGTCAGATGTAATAGTTTTTATATTTAGATCATCACATTGTGATTGCAATTTATAAAATTCGTCACTATCACAAGTACAAACATCATCTTTGCAAGCAGTGCAAGAAGTATCAATATTTTTATTATTATCAGAAAAATCAATTAACTCAACTTCAGCTTCAGATTCAGTCTCCGAGTAATAGTCAGATTCTGATCCTGTAGTGTATAACAAGCCATAAACCTTATCGTGTAAATCATCATCGAGTTCTAAGGTTTTTAGCTTTTGAAGCTTGCAATTTGGAGAAATATGACCAAACATTCCACACTTATCAGAGCCTAGGAATTTTCATGGTAAATGTGTAATAGATATGAAAGATTCAACATAGATATGAAGCTTATTGTATGGATCTGGGAGAAATAAGTACGAAAGGTACTAGACTTGAAGAGGTAGATATACCTCAAAACCTTGATTTATTAAATAAATGGACAATTCCTAAAGTTTCTATAAAAACCATTTATGATTATGGTTGGTTTGATAAACTTTCTTCTAAACAATTGATTAAAACAACTGAGCAGTCTTTAGCATTAAATTCGTCTGAACAGACTATTCGTTTGTTAAACAAACATGATATAGATTTATATAAACATCATTACCATTATCTGCATATTGGTATGGTTCAAATTGCATTTAAACCTTTAACCCTTAAAGGATTACCAGAGACCTTTTTAGCAGCTCTTAGAGATGCTAGAAATCTGAATTTCAGACAGTCTCTAATGGGTTCGATAGAATCTACAGTGGCCTACGGTCCAGTATATTTTAATACTCAACCCAATCTGCAACTATCTCTTTCTGATGTTAATATTATTGATGCTTTGACTTTAAATGTGAAAACGCATGGTTATAATTATGCGCCTGGTTCTGAACTTATATGTCTGTCTTAAAGGATTTATTTCAAATTGTTATCCACTTTGAATCCTAGATGTAAGTTATACGATACATCGGATCAGACCATATTGGTAGAAACCAATTTTGCAAAGTCCAAGGTCACCACTAGGAGACCTATCAGGTGGGAGGAAATTAATTTTCCAACTACATGGACTTTAAATTCTGTTATATCCCCAAGTCAGATTACTAACGACTTGTCAAATACTGAATTTTCGCATGTCACTCAAAATCCGGATGGTAGGATTTGTATTCAATTTGATGATAAGTCTACTATTTATAATAGACATTCATTTTCTAATCATAGACTTCTACCTGCTATTCAACATATTTCCCCTGTTGAACCAGTCTATGGTCCAGCTCGCAATCGTGCAGCTTCTTTACACACTATGGCTAGTGATAAGCCTGATCAAAAGGTTAAGAGGGTTGAAAGGGTTAAGATTAACCCTCAAACAAATATTGTTCAAGACAATGACAATATTTCAGATAAGGATATTCCTTCTGTATCCGAGATGGATTTCGACCCCAATAATATTTAATGATTCCACACCAAATAGATTTTAGCCCCGGTTCTCGGGCACGTAATTATATTCAAAAGGAATTTTTTAGTAATAAATGAAACCAGTTTAAAACATGGTTTTTTGATACTTATAGGAAAGATGATTTGAACAATATATCTCAAGAATTTTATGAAACTTGTGCCCTGCATAATCAAATTATATATTTTGTTCCTTGGTTTATAACAACTTATTTGCCTCTTTATATAAAGGTATTGGAAAGATCTTATAAAGATGGGAGTGGTAATATTACTAAAGCAATTTATCCTCCTCAGGCTCCCTTTATTCTACCTAATAATACTGGTATTACTTTCACTGCCTTTCAAAAATTTATTGATGATAACGTGGCAGCTATTAGTATTGCAGAAATTAATAAATTGATTTCTCAAAACAATTACTTGGGTTTGTATGTAAAAATTTTAGGAGAACATATTGGTTCTCTTGATAAAAAACTTGATGATTTGACTATTTTAATAAAAGAAATGGGTACTAAGAAAGGACCAACTGATATTGCCTCCACTTCAGGAAGTAAAACAGTTGATCAAGCTATTCCTACTCATATTCAAAGACCTCCTGAGATTCAGGATTTTAAATTTAAATCTCTTGATGACTTAGCTCAGCTTTTAGATAAAAAGCTTTCTGGTTTAAATATTAGACCTATTGATTTATCGAAAAATTTTGCTGATAAAATTGAAACCGTTTCTGATTATAAAACCGAGACATGGTCAGAGTTTAATAAACTCAAAGGAGTTGTTAAACAAAATCATAGGTATGCTGACAAACCAAGGATGCAGACTTATTATTATCCCCGTCCTACTCCTCAAGATGTGTTGATTGAGGAACGAGATTGGAATCAGACTAATACGTCTTATAACGGTTCCGAAATTTATGAATGGAATCTTGATGGTCTAACTGATAGACAATTAACCATTCTCGTACACAGAATGCTTATGTATTCGACTATCTGTAAAAGTGTTAAAAATACAGATAGAAATATTTGCAAAATGATTATTGCAGGATTTACTGGCCAACTTCGTGGCTGGTGGGATAATCATTTATCTGTAGAAGAAAAGACTTTCGTTATTAATGCTACGGCAACCGACGAAGGTGTTGATAACATAGGTATGGCTCTAGTAATGGGTAGAGAAGATGCAGTTTATACCCTTATCCTTACAATCTTAGAGCATTTCAATGGTAGATTTACCTCAAATCATCAGACCATCCGAACCTTACTTAATGGACTTAGATGTAAGACCCTTAGTGAATTTAGATGGTATAAAGACACTTTTATGAGTAGAGTTATGGAACTACCCGACAATAAATTTGAGCATTAGAAAGCCAAGTTTATAGACGGTCTCCCTTCCTTATTTGCCGAAAGAGTAAGGGATGTGTTAAAGGGTAGTTGCGGTGAGATTCAGTATAATAATTATACATATGGTAAACTTATAGGAGTTTGTACACAAGAAGGATTGAAATTGTGTAATGAGCTAAGGCTTTCTAGACAGCTTAAAATTAATCAACTTAAAGAGAAATCCCAATTAGGTGACTTCTGTACCCAGTTCGGTTTACCCGGAACTTCCACTCAAAGTAGGAAGAAGAAAAACATATATCATAGGTATCCTTACCCGGATAGCCCGTATAAGAAAAAGAGGTCTAGATATAGGCCTAAGGAAGAACGTGATACTAGAAAAGTGCATCGGAAATCTACTCGATTTGCGATAACTTATCTATAAACAAGATCTCGCTGATATTAAGTGTTATAAATGTGGAAAGTTTGGTCATATTTCTCCAAATTGCAAGCTTCAAAAGCTAAAAACCTTAGAACTCGATGATGAGTTACACGATAAGGTTTATGGCTTGTTATACACTTCAGGATCAGAATCTGACTATTACTCGGAGACTGAATCTGAAGCTGAAGTTGAGTTAATTGATTTTTCTGATAATAATAAAAATATTGATACTTCTTGCACTACTTGCAAAGATGATGTTGTACTTGTGATAGTGACGAATTTTATAAATTGCAATCACAATTTGATGATCTAAATATAAAAAGTATTACATCTGACAATGTAATAGAACTTTTAAAAGAAGTTACTGATGAAAAACTTCGTGAAAAAATTATTAATTTAGCTGCAAGTTCTAATTCTAGTAGTTCAAAACCTTTTCAAAAATACAAAAACGAATTTGAACATTTTGCACCTTATTCTTTATCTGAAATTAATAGAAGACTTCAAAAGTCCAGTACGCCTAGCAGAGATACTTCTTTTAATGATTTAAAATAAGAAATTGAGAATTTGAAAAGGGATATTAAGTCTCTTAAGCAAAATCAGATGATTTACGACCACCGAATTACTCAAATTGAGAAAAGTAATTCTATACCTCAATTTTCGACTAAAGAAATTTCTGAATTTTCTAATGATAAAGGGAAAGAAACTTCTAATCTAACTGAAGAAAATTCTGATCTGTTTTTAGGTATGATGCAAATTATTACTGCACATAAATGGTATATTAAATGTACTATTTTGATCGATAATAATTTTTCTATAACTGATATAGCTATGATTGATAGTGGTGCAGAAAAAGTTGCATTCAAGAAGGATTAATTCCAACTAAATATTTTCAAAAGACCACTCATTTGGTTAAATCCACTTCTGGTCATGCTTTAGATATAGAGTACAAACTCCCAAATACCCATATTTGCCAAAATAAAGTCTATATTCCTCATTTCTTCTTTTTGGTAAAAAACCAGTTATACCCTCCAATTATACTTGGAACCCCTTTTATTAATGCTATTTATCCGTTCAATAATATAGATGAACATGGGTTTTCTGCTACTTATCAAGATAAAAAGATAAGTTATTCTTTTGTTACAGATCCCGTAACTTGAGATATTAATGCCTTGATTTATATGAAACAAAGGCATGTTGATTCATTGCAATTAGAAATTCTTAGCATGAATATATTCGATACTTTACAGTCTGCTAAAGTTCAGCAAAAGATTAAATTGATTGCTGAAAAGATGGCTGTTGATGTTTGCGCCGATCACCCTAGTGCCTTTTGGAACCGGAAAAGGCATATTGTAACTCTTCCTTACGAAGAAAATTTCTCTGAGGATGATATTCCTACTAAATCTCGACCTTGCCAGATGAATGTTGAACTAGTTGAATTCTGCAAAAACGAGATTGATAGTTTGTTACAAAAGGGTTTGATAAAACTCTCAAAATCTCCTTGGTCATGTTCTGCCTTTTATGTTAATAATGCGGCAGAAAAAGAACGAGGTATCACTCGATTAGTTATAAATTATAAACCATTAAATAAACATCTAAAATGGATTAGATATCATATCCCCAATAAAAGGGACTTGCTATCTAGGTTGTATGACGCCAATATATTTTCAAAATTTGATTTAAAATCTGGTTATTGGCAAATTCAAGTATTTAAAGAGCATACTTATAAAACTGCTTTCAATGTTCCATTTGGGCAATATGAATGGAATGTTATGCCATTTGGTTTAAAAAATGCCCCTTCTGAATTTCAAAAAATTATGAATGATATTTTTAACCCTTATTTGGATTTTGTCATCGTTTATATTGACGACATATTAGTATTTTCTAAAACTTTGGAGATGCATATTAAGCATCTTGATATTTTCAAGAAAATTGTTATACAAAACGGTTTAGTAATTTCTAAACCAAAGATGAGTCTATTCCAAACGAATGTTCGTTTTTTAGGTCATAATATTTGCCAGGGAAAAATTACCCCAATACAAAGATCAATTGATTTTGCCTCGAAATTTACTGATGTTATTACTGACAGGACTCAATTACAAAGATTTTTGGGAAGTTTGAATTATATATCCCCTTTCTACAAAAGTTTATCACGAGATCTAGCTCCTCTATACGATAGGCTGAAAAAGAATCATAGACAGCCTTGGACTGACCAACATACTGAGTTAGTCAAAAGTATTAAACAGCGTGTTAAATCTCTACCTTGTTTAACCCTTGCTAATCCTACTTGGCAAAAGGTTATCGAGACAGATGCGTCTAATGTTGGCTATGGAGGGATTTTAAAACAAATAAATCCCAACAATAAGAGTGAATACCTAATAAGATTTCACTCTGGTAAATGGACCGAAGCCCAGAAGAATTATGCTACTGTGGCACATGAAATGTTAACAATTGTTAAATGTGTTTTAAAATTTCTAGACGACTTGTATAACCAAAAGTTTTTGATAAAAACTGATGCTCAATCTGTTAAATATATGTTTGACAAAGATTTTAAGCACGATGCTTCTAAATTAATATTTGCCAGATGGCAGGCTCAGCTGGCGCCTTTCGATTTTGAAATACAATATAAAAAGGAATTGATAATTTCCTTCCGGATTTTCTATCCCGGGAATATTTAGAATAATATATGAGTTATTATACCATGATATTAGATGATAAGGTGTTAATCACCATTCTTAAAGTGATTAATTTAAATAGAGACTTAAAGGGTCTCATACTTGATAAAATTATGGCTGACACTATTAATAATATTGAAGAAGAATACTCTAATATTAATGAAGTTACTGATGTTCTTCAATTAATTGAAAATGAATTCCCCAGCCAGGATTATATAGGCGATAGAATTATGATATCTTTTTTAATCACTAATGACTTGCTATTTACGCAGAATGAACCCTTCTTGGGCCACCAGGGGCAGAGGTAGGGGAAGATCTTCCCCTAGTAGGACTTACTCTCAAGGATCGTCATACGGATCCTCATCTAATTCTCCAGTAATACAAAGAGGAAAAAAGAGTTTGATAAACTCAAAGGTACCTCATACAGGTGAATCATCAGGACATTCTATACATCTGGAAGATATTCCAGAAGATAGTCCTTTATATGGACATCTGCAAGCTTATTTGGCATTCAAAAAGCAAAATCATACTTTTGCTTCAATTGCTAAAGAAGAAGACAACGATGATATCAAGTCATACGAAAAATTACCAAAGAAAGAAATGATATTTCTCCTTGAAAATTCTGAGATTCAGAGAAAAGAAGAACCATGGAAAATATTCCAGAGATATCTGATTAATGGATTATGCTACCCGGGTGAATCATATAAAACCCGCACTTATTATGAGACTATCTTAATCAGTACAGGAAGTGCAGAATTTCAGCACTTTTCGGGTTATAATACAAATGAAAACGTTTATAACTTTTCAAAAGTCATTATCAAACAGATTATATCTGTTGAAGAATGGGGGATTTCAACAATGAAAGAAAGGCAGATAAGCCTTAATAAATCACCTATGAATTTTACTTATTGGGATTATATCCAAGCATTTGATAGGATGCTTTATTATAATAATGAGAGACATAAACATACTTGGTTTATCAAAGTATGTGCAAAGGTATTTACAGGACCTATCCCTAACTGGTTTCTAAACTGGTGGTCATACCACGGTCCCACAACAAAAATTCTGCCGGAACCATTCCTTAAGTTATACAAAGAATGGACAAAAGTTTCGCCGTTCCTAACCGAGTTATATCACGCAGATCATATCTGTTATCTAGAAAAAATTGATCAAATCTACTTCTTTATTGAATTCTCTATCCCCTGGATTCATAAATGGACTCCTGAATTAGGTTATACGGAAGAACAAATCCCTTGTTTATATAGGGTATTTTACAATAATTTTTAGGACAAATTGATGAAGACTGATCCCAAGACAAAAACATTATATGGATAAGAATTATTGGATTCTATTAAAACACAAATCCAAATATATATAATGACCCCTCAAAAGAAGATGATAGAAGAGAGCACAATTAAACATATTGCTCGAAGAATATCAATTCAAGAAGGAGATAAAATTGATTTGATAAATCAATACTTGGAAGAAGTGAAAAGAAACTTGCTTCAGTCACTGGATCAGTGCGAAAAATCAGACACTTCAATGAGAAGTGAAACAAGTGGTGATGACCTCGGGGAAGATACACAACCAATACAGCCAGAGATAATATTATCTGACAGAGATATAGAAAAGGTGGAAGATTTCCTCCAACAAATGCACAATTTGGACAAAAAGAAGACTTGACAGCTTACCAGCCGCCAGGACCCACTCAACAGTAGATTCACTGTTCATCCACAGTAGAAACACTGTGTAGGGACCCAGATGTGGGACCCAATTTACTATTTTAGATTCTTTTTTTTTGGTTATATAAGACGACTTCTTCAGTTGAAGAAGCAAGAGTCGGAACCCCCTCTCTCTCTACTCTCTCTCTCTCTCAACCCCCTTCGTAAAGATTTAGCTTATTAGTTTGTAAATCAGTTGAAGATTAATAAAAGTTTGAAGTTCAGTTCATCTTCAGGGCCTTGCTTCTCGGCCTTCAAGGTATTTATTCTATTTCTTTTTAGTATTTTAGATACTTAGTTTCTCTCCCAGCCGTGACTATGTCCGGCTAAACGGATTCATATCTATGTTGAAGAACTAATTTCTCTTGCATATTAACCATGAAGAATCCAGACTCTTTCAAAATATAAAGAAATTCTAATATAGTTTCTTGGTTTGGTTCCGAGATGGTGGCACCAGTCGGATCTGGTACTACTCTTATTGGCTTTGCCTTAGTGGCTACGTCTAGCCAGCTGTGACATTAAAAGCCCACTGAAGTTGTCAAAAGGGCTATCCCTTTCAGTACAGGAAGAACTGCTAGACACATGGGCTCAGTAAGAGTATGTATCGGACCTGGACAGGCCCCTTGCTTGGGTAAAAGGATATAGATCCTTCCATACATTCATTAAACTATAATAGAATTTCCGTATATTTCGAATCCTTATTGGTCGTGCGGACTACCGCCATATATATATATATATATTAAGATGAACTCGGTATCAAAGTTGCAAATTAAAGTTTACATTTAATACTTCAAATTAAAGTTCAATGCCTTCAACATAATACTTCAAATTAATCTAACAAACTAAAACATTAAGCATAATACGTCTAATAATTTTAAATAAACACAAATTGTCTCAAATCAACTTAAAATCTTAAATACGAATGTCTGGAGAATGCGCAAGACAACTCTTTATATACCTCCTTAAACAGCCTATGCCCTCCAACTTTGGACGATGAGTGTAGACTCGACCACAGTTCTTGCACTTTATTATGTAAACTTCTCCATTTCTTCTACCACATTAAAATGCTCCAAAACAAATGGGCGCAATCTAAAATCACCGGACATGATTTAACTTAAATTAAGAATTTGAGTTTGAGAAATGAGAGATGAATGAAGACTTGAAGACTTGAAGACTTCAATTTGAGTTTGAGAAATGAGAGAGATTGATGATTTTGTGAGCAAAATGAAAGAATGAGGGGGTATTTATAGCTGAAAATAGGGAAAAAATGTAATTATAAAAAGTTTGTGGTTAAAACAAAGTTTGGGAGGGGAGGGGGAGGTTAAATGGCTATTTTAGAAAGCCCAAACAACTGGCCAACGACCATTTTTTAAATGTTGCAACGACTAAAAATTTTTGAGATATTTTTTATTTAAAAAAAGTAGTCGTTGGGCCCGTTTGAGCCCGTTTAGGACCGGTTGAACCGACCCACTTAGGACCCGGGCCCGGGCCCAAATGGTCCCGGTCCTAACGGGCTTCTTCAATGAACCGGCCCACTTGGGCCTCAAGCCCCTGGTCCCGGTCTTAAACGGGTAGGCCCATTTAAGCCCACTACCCATATGGCCTTGCGGGCCTGGGCCGGCCCACTTGCCACCCTTAGTCCCACATCTTAAACTAAGTGAAGAAGCCAGCAACTGAAGCACTATATAATAAGTGGATGCTACACCATTTAACTCACGCAGCCATGCGGTGAGCACAAGGGATTCTCAATGAGAATTCCGAACGTTTTTGGATGTTATAGCGAATCTATATTATATTAAAAGGAGAATAGTGAAGTATGTGGTTAAGCCAAGTGGCAAGCTAAAAAGAAGTCACTTGAAAATTTTAAGACAACATTAATAATTAAAAATTATTAATGGAAACATAATTAATGGAAGTATTTTAATAAATTTTATACATAATCTAAATAGATTTTAGACAAATCTAATCTATATATCTATATTTATATTTATATTTAATATCTATATTTATATCTTGTATATTTATAACTAATGGAAATCCACCGCTAATTTGATCAAGCTTTATAATTAATGGAAATCCACCACTAATCTGAGCTTTAATTTGTTGGATTCTATTTGCATAACATTAATAAAAGTTATTAATTGATATTCTTTTGTATATAATTAATAATTGAATTTTTTGAATTGCATAAAATGTCACCGAATTGTATAACTAAATAGTATTAAATATCTTTTCCTTTGTTGTTTTTAGATTCTTTATAATTTTGTATTTAGAGAATGTTTTGTGTATAACCAAATAAGCTTTTTATCTGATCTTATTTGGGTACAATATACATTACTGTAGGTATGTTTAATTAACTAAATGTCTTTTTCTTTTGAAGAAACATTCTCTATAATTTTGTATCTAGAGAATGTTTTGTGTATAACCAAATAAGCTTTGTATCTGATCTTATTTGGGTACAATATACATTACTGTAGGTATGTTTCATTAAATTTTTGTGTATAATTCAGTTATGATCGGTATCCTTTTTTGAAAAAAAATCAATTAAATTTTTGTTTTGTATCTTATTTTAAGTTGAAATAATAATTCTTTATTTAGTACAAGCTTTGAATCTGATATTATTTGTGTACAATATACACTACTATAAGTATCTTTAATTAAGTTTTGTATATAATTCAGTTATGGTAGGTATCCTTTTTTGAGAAAGAATCAATTAAATTTAATTTTGTATCTTAACATTAATTTTAATGTGAAATAATAATTCTTTAATTTGTTGGATTCTATTTATAACATTAATAAAAGTTATTAATTGATATTCTTTTGTATCAAATTAATAATTGGATTTTTTGAATTGCATAAATTGTCACCGAATTGTATAACTAAATAGTACTAAATATCGTTTCCTTTTGAAGGAACATTCTCTAGAATTTTGTATCTAATTACTAATTGATTTTTTTGTTAAAGAACTGCTAGAGCTATTACCGAGTTATATAAGGAAATAATATTAAATACCTTTTCCTTTTGAACATTCTCCAAATTGTTTATCTAATATAATTAATAATTATAAACTGCATAGAGTGCTGTCATCGATTAATATAAGAAAATATTACTAAATATCTGTTCCTTTTGAAGAAATATTCTCTAGAGGCGATCACGGGGTCACTGAATGATGTCCTCCATTTTTTTCCCCCGATTAATAATTAAATACTTTTTTATGAATGGTATATTAGAACTATGACTGATTATATAAGGAAATAAAATTAATACTTTTTCCTTTTGAACATTCTCCAAATATGTGTATCTACTTAATAATTGATTTTTTTTAATGAATTGCATATTAGAGATGTCGCTCATTTATCTAAGAAATTAGTATTAAATATTTTTTTCCTTTTGCAAAACCTTCAAAATTATGTATTTACTTAATAATTATTTTTTTTATATTGCATATTAGAGCTGGCGCTGATCTTTATAAGGAAATACTATTACGAATCTCTTTTTATTAGGGTTTTTCTGCTTATAGTTTTTAATATATTAATCATATGACCTACTACAAAATACCTTACGTACAGTTCATAATAAACAAACCTACAATCAATTAGAAATTACAAAATATGGTTGCAACCATTAACTATATTAGTGAAATATCGAGTATCAAAATAGGTTGGAGTTGTTAGATATGGCACGTTCCATATCGTGATAAATTAGACAGCCCCTTGAATTACTTATTTAGGATGAAAAGGTGCATACATTTTGAAGTACTATTAAACTTTTCCATTACCATGTAATGTGGATATTCAAGTTGTTTTGTATTTTCTTCAACTTATGCATATATTTAATCCACATTAATTACGGTTTTGTTAGGGTCTAGATAGAGATTTATTATGATTTCATTTACAATTTGAACGGGTGTTAGGCAATATAAATTTATCATTGACAATCTATTTTTCTTTATGATTTTATGTAAGAAATCTTCATATGTGATTGAATACATAAATAACTCAAGATTTTAAATTACAGACGAGTTTATTTGTATTTCTTTACATATTCAATGAAATTTGCTGATTTTGTAAGTTTTTACTTTTATAGTTTGGTATTAATTATTGTTTTCTTATGTTAGTTTGTACAAATTTTGCTCTTAATGCATAACAGAAAATAATTTTTTCTTCTTGGCAGATTTTGAATTCAAACGGCTAAGCCATTAGTTAGAGAGTTATGATCAAATTTTGTCCATGCTGTCAAGATAAAAAATTTATTTGGGTGTTGATGCATGTTTAGTATTACAATGTGTCATCCAGTTTTACTATTAGCGATAGTATACTCATGCCTATTGATGCATTAGTATGTTGTGGATTTTTACAAACAAAATAATGCATAATCTTTATATGATATGACCTCCTACTAAATTATTTTTTTTAAGGAGATCGAATTTATGAAACTATTGGATGGTCCGTTATATGTATCTTTAAAAGAAAAATACATAAAATGAGATTGTATGTTATGAAGAATTTTGTAGTTGGACCAAACGATATGAAATTTAAGATCAACAAGCATAAATTGAAACTGACGTGTTCTCATAGGACCGATGTGATTGAAATTAATGTTTTGTAGTTTAGTTTGGATATCATCAACTTTAAACCTTGTGAGTATTTGATAAATCAACTTGATATTGATAAGAATAAACTATTCGGTAATTGTTTTATCTTTCATTATTTCTTCTATAAGGGGTTGATCCCACAAATGGCAGATGTAGCAGAATCGAAAATGAAGAGAATCAATCCTACCTTTGCGTGATATAACGAATGGTCAGTTCCAAACAGGTAATCGTTTTTCACTATAATTGTGCATATATAACTTATCTAAACTGATTATTGTTCATATACAATTTCCCAATCGAGATAGAAGAGGGCGTCTTTTAAGTATTGGTATCAATGAAATGAGGATACAAAAAAATGTGATAAGCTCAAACATGTTAGTTAATAAAAATAAGGAAGGTTATTCCATAATTGCAAAGTGAATTTGCACTCATTGATATGTATTTTAAATGTGGATAATTGAAGGAATCTTAAATTTATCTCAATAACTCCATGAGAATAGTAACATACTGACATTTAGTTAATTACTCATATATCTCGAATGCTTATGAGAACTGAGATTTTTTTTACAGTATTTCGTACATTTTTAATCTTTTCTCACTTTTTTTTTCTCCTATGCGTGTGTATTCTTGATAATGAGCATACAATGATGAATCAAAGTTAAAGTATAGTATATTAAGTAATAAACTTAAAGTCCAAGATCTGCTAAAAAAAATACTAACATATTTAAGAAAATTGATCAAGGGCATGTAGAAGATGAAAAATTAAAGAGATCATTAAACTGATGTTGCTCACAGGCTTCATATGAAGCAAAATTTATAGCATCATTATTTATTATGGAACATTCATATCAAACAAATTGTATAGTATCATTATTTTTCATGAAATATCTATTAGGGCGGCGGAATAAAAGTTTTACTTGAGTCTCAGAATATATTTAATGTTTGGTTGTAAAGATGATATCAACACTAATAAATTAAAATATATAATGTAAATTAATTTTTTTAATTCTCTGCGCATCGTGCGAGTACTAATACTAGTTTTTTTAAAAGGGATTCTGAATGATGAATCCCGCAATTCTAGTTTGTAAGTTTTTTATGGTCGTTTAGAAATAATATAAAATTTTTGTATTATTGAAAAATTCTAACCCTATAATTACCGCTGGTGGTGATAATGGGAAAAATCATAGATTTTGGCTGTTAAGTGAAATTAAATCTCACTAGTGGCTAAAATACTCTGATAAATCTTAGTATTTAGGCAAAAATAATTTATTTTGCTCTTCATTATCATAAGTTGTGCTCAAATAATTAAAAATACCCTTATGGAAAAACTCATTTCGACTTTTTCTGCTTATTATTTGAAGGTGTTTTTTTTTTTGAAGCAACGAAAAATCATTTGGTAAAACATTAGCAAATGGGATAACCTCTGTAATTATTATTAGAATGGAATGGAGAAGCTAACTTGTTTGATTTCTTATTTAAGAGCATAATAATAATTATAAGTAACAATATCCACTATAATTCCAAATGAACGAGAGATAATTGAATGAAAGTTCCTAGTGAAAGCCCTACCTTTGTCGAATAAACACGTGTAGGTAATAATACATATTATATTGATTATTTAAAAACATTTAAATGGCATTTGTTGAGCAAGTGCTTTTAGACCAGGGAACATCTTCAGCTTACCGCAACCATTTAATTGCGCTAAATTAGCAAGTGGATGGATTTTTAATTTTATAGATGCTTAACGGGTCAATCATATAAAAATGAAGTAATTTTTATCTTATTAGGCTGAAAGGAAACCTTATTACCCTCAATGTTTAAGGTTAGAAATAATTATATTTAGTATACTAAATTACCATTTATATACCATAATTTAAAACAGGGATATAATTAATGGGGCATTTATATGAGGCATAATTATTGGACCGTATATTCCCACGTTTCTCTTTCTTTTCAGCTCAACTCCCCTCCCCACGTTTTACCTTTACCCGTAACTCCCCGTAACTCCCCCCCCACGTTTTACCTTTACCCTTCACTCCCCCACGTTTAGCGTCTGTTTTCTTCTTTACAGAACAAAAGCTACCCACGTTCTTCATTATTCTCCATTTAAATTCACCAAATATTGAAGTTATCATTCTACAAAATTTGTTCTCATCTTTAGTCAAGTTGAAGTTAAACCATGAAGAACATCAAATCTCCCAAAAAAATACCTAAAAAATCTACAGTAGGTGATATCCCCTCTTTCGATTAGGGTGTTTTAACACCAAAATCACCACAAAAACAAGTAAAATCTACACATGCAATGGAACCTACTACTACAGTTCATCTCCTAGGCAAATCCGTGCCGAGATGAGAACAAAGCAAATGCACGATGTAGATGCTGGAGGAAGTGTTACACCAGGCGGCAAACAACTCAAAAGAAAGGGGAAATAAGTATGTATAGATGGCGACTTTGCTGAACATGTCCTTAAAATTCCAACAGTTAAAAAACCCAAGTTGTCTCCTGCTTCCTCAAAACAAAAAACGAAGAAACAGTCCAAAAAACTCCCAAAATTGGTTCAGAAAAAAAAAATGGTGAAGGCAAACATTTATTATTTTCGTTTCCAGTTTTTTGGTTTTGTTTTGGATGAAAAAATCTCTATTTTAAGTGTTTTGGTAAATTGTAGATTATTTGTAGTTGTGATTTTCTACAGTTTATAATTGTAGTTATTTTGTAGTCGTTTTGTAGTTATATTGCCGTTAGCTTTTAAATTTTGAAACAGAGCTGTAGTTACTTTTTTCTTCCTGCATTTTTGTAGATAATGTTTATAACTGTAGATGTCTTGTAGTTATATGTGTGGGTAGACTGTATTTTTTTGAAGCAGATTTGTATGTATTTTTTCTTCCTGATTTATTTTTAGCTATTTGTGTAGTGATTGTGTAGTTATATGTAGATAATATATAGATTAATGCTTCATTTTATGTAGTTTACTAATGTGAAATAATTTATCATTTTGTGCAGCATGGACATTATTTTGCCCCACATGTGGATTATGGGGTGCTTAGATTCCACACTTTGTGTGATCCTAGCATTCCTAGCCAGATAAAAGAGTTATTGTCTTCAAATGCTTTAAAGCTTTTTAAAAACACTTGTTTTGGTTACTTACTGTCTTTCCCCTCCATTTGCATGCAAAACCAAGCTATTCATCTTCTGATGAAGTATGAACTGTCTAAGTCTAATGAATCATATTTTTCAGTCCACTTGAAGGGGGAAAAATTGAATTTTTCATTGAGAGAGTTTGGTTTAATTACCGGTTTAAATTGTGTGAATCAGTTTACAGATTGTGGATATACTTCTAGTTATATTAGCAAGTTAATGAATAGCTATTTTTCTAACAAAAAAAGAGTAGAGAAGTGGTATTTGAAAAACATAGTAACAAATAGATCTTGGGTAAACGATGAGGATGCAGTCAAGTTGTGTATTCTTTATCTTTTGGAATTTTTTGTTTGCCCTTATGACAAAGACCATGTGTCTTTTATAGACCACTTTAGGTTCTATTTGGTAGAGTCTGGTCAGTTTGAGTCATACCATGGGGTATTAAATCGTTCAATCAGGTTATGGAATTCGTTAGGCATCATCTAAATCCCCGTGTACATTCTTATCTCATACGGAGATGCTCATTAGCCTTGCAAGTATGACTTTATGAGTGTTGCTCGACCGTTAGCACGGAGCTTGCTACGAGATGCTCTGACTCAATACCTCGCATATTAAGATGGTTAGCTACTAAGGGGCAGATTTGGTTAACTGCCTTTGAAGAGAAGATGATCAAGCCTGAGTGGATTAAGGTATTTTTTTTCAGTTTTGTATATTGCTACATTTACCTTCATAATATCTACAATTAGTCTACATTTTTTGCCTTAGTGGAACTAACTTTTTTTTTTCATCATTCAGTTCACAAGCATGACTGAGTCTGAAGAAAAGATTGGAGTGCTTACTCTGCCAAACAAGATTGAGTATGAAGATGAACAAGGTGCACAATCATCAGAGGTTCCAAATGCTGATTCTCCAACATTGGAACCCAAACATACAGATTTTCAAGAGGACAAGGAATCTGTGGCTAAGAAGCTCAGGAAGCTAGAAAAGGGAATTGAGCAGGTAATATTATTAACTATAATATATTTACATATTTGCTACAATTTATCTACATTTCATAACAATTTATGTAGTATACACTGTAGTTAAATTGTAGTATAATTCTATAGTCAGCCCTGTTGGGATTGCACACATTGTAGTATAACTGTGGCAATTTGTAGACAATTGTGAAAATAATATTGTACCGCTTCACACCATCTAACACAATATGTATATGATCTGTTGAAGCCCTCACCTATAATTGCAGAACAAACAGAAAAAATATTATCTCAATCATAAAAATAGATTATCTACAAATCATCTATAAATATTCTACACCTTATCTGCAACCTACAATTATCTACAATTTGACTACAATTTATCTACAATCTGGAAACACTGCATATTAAGTAATTTATTTTTTCTGCACCAAATAAACAGATCTTACCCTAAGCTTCTGAGATAATGTTCTGTTGTTCTCTAATTCTTTGTTGAATTTGGACCCAAGAAATGTGAAAGTACCCTTCGCCTTCAATAGCTTCTCGTTGGTCCAACGTTCTAGCAATGTCTGCATATACTCTAAAAGGTCAAATATCGGCAACTCTCTTGCATCTTTTGTTACAGTGTTCAACGACTCTGCAATATCTGATGTCATTGTCCACGTTTTATTCACTGTAGCATGTACTCTTAACCATCTATGATAGCCAATATCATATAGGTAAGATTTCACACGCGGGTCTACCTCTTCAATCTTCAACATCCTTTCATTAAATTCATCCAGAGTGTATGACCGTGCTGTAGCAAAGTACAATTCATGTAATTGTAAATGTCCCTTCTTGAATTTGGACCTTATATTTGTCCAAATATGCCACATGCAAGAGTAGTGTGGCATGCCCGGATAGACAATTGATGTTGCCTTCAGTATACTCTCATTCCTATCTGAAACAACACACATTGAAGGTCTTTCACCATATGCCTGCTTGAATTGCTCAAAGAACCACTTCCAAGATGCGTCGTTTTCAGAATCAACCACAGCATATGCCAAGGGCAATATTGTACCTACATTATTAATTCATAAAATATTAATTGGCAGCTTTAAAAATGTATATAAAAATATAAATACATAACAACTACAATATATCTTCATAATATAGACAATTTATCTACATTTCATGTAATAGCTACAAAATAACTACAAAATTACTACAATGTATCTACATTTTATAGACTGCCTACGAAATAATTACAAATTTTTTATACTTTTTACCTGCTACATCCATGGTGCTTGCTGTCAGCATAATCCCCATGTAGGCTGACTTTAAGAATGTCCCATCAATCACTACTACTGGCCTACAATGTTGCCAACCACTTATTGATGTACAAAGAGTAACAAATGCGTATAAGAAGCATTCATCTACTGTCTTCTTCAATTTAACAACCGAACCAAGATAAGTCTCCTCAAGAATATAAAAATATTTGGGTAATTTGTTGTAGGAGTCAGCCGGATTCCCTCTCAAAAATTGTAAAACCTTTTCCTTTGCTCTCCATGCTTGCATGTAGCTTAGGTTCACTCCGTGTTCGGATAACATGTCAGTTTGTATGTCCTTTGGTGTGTAAACAGTCTTAGGATCACAATACTTTGGAATGACCATGCTACCAACTACAAGTGCAGTACGTTTGCGCTGTATGAATGTTTCGTCCATTAAGGAGCATGTGTGTTGTCGGTTGAAACTCCTTATCTTGAACATTGCGGAATCATTAATTGACGTTGCCTTGAAGTGCCATTTACAGTTTTCACCAACGCATACAAGCCAGTAGCTACAAAAAATACAATATTTAATACAGATTATAAATGTAGATGCAACAAACGGACTGTTTTAACATAAAGTAACGTAAACTACAATTTATCTACAATGTTTAAAAAACATATATCTTGAGTAAAACACTGCTTTTAATGATCTTTTCTCCACAAATATCTCCATACCTTCTATGACTAGATCTTTTAACTCTGAACTGGAACTTGTACATCATAGAAAAGTGCTTCATTGCAGCAACTACAGTTTGTTTGTCCTGATACACTTGTCCTTCTTCAATAGCAGTTTGCGTAGATTCTGTTATTATTTCACTTTGATATTCCTCTATAACTGGAGAGGATGGCATATCAAGTAACTTTAGGGATCCAGACGAACCTGCATCAAAATAAAGATAAACAGTGTCATTATAATTTTGTAGAATTTTTGTAGATAATTTGTCGATATAGTGAAAATTTTGTAGTCATCCATTTTAGGATGTCAGACATTGTAGTTAAATTGTACTATAACTGTTGCAATTTGTAGAAATTTGTGAAAATAATATTGCTTCGTACATAATTAAACTGATTTGTATTTTATTTAACTAGATTTTGTTCTAAACATCGATTGTAGTTTTATTTGAAGACAACATTTTGAAATCAACAGTTTCTAATCATAGATTGTAGTTTATTTTGTCGTATAAATGTAGCAACTTTGTAGATAATTTTGAAAACAACATTGCTTTATTCTTTCATTAAACTGATTTGTAGTTTAATTGTAGTAATTTTGTAGATAATACCGTAAAACCATAATTCTATGCAATTTCGAGCTATACAAACCTGTACTTGTGTTATCGTTGGTGATTGTCAATTCCATATTGAAATCTCGTACACTTATACATAACGGATATGAACCTAAGTTTTTATTCTCCTTTTTGGTCTCCATATACACACGAACCCCCATATCATTCCTAATCTCCATTGGGGGATAATTGTCGTTCACCATGTATTTGATTTCTACAATTTTTTCTGAAGTATCAATCGATAGTTGTTCTGCAATTGTAGAAATCAGAATACTGTAGCTTGCATTCTTATCTACCACAATGACATCAACTTTAAAATCTCTAAATCTGCCATAGTTATCCCAATTCTCATTCAATTATAGCATGATTGCGATTTTGGACATGATTGCGTGTTGTTGCTGATATATTATTCTAAATTTTTTCGTTTTTTGGATTTCTAGATTGAGAGAAAAAAAGATCAAGAACAGATATGTGATCACCAATTTGATTTCTGAAAACGACGAAGAACAGAATATAGCAATGTTGAGTTGTTGAATCTCGAAGATTTGAATTCTACAATTTGAATTCAGTTTGTTGAAGCTGTTCGTAGTTTGTTGAAGCTGTTCGTACTTTTTTTTTTAAATTTTGAATTGTAGTTTAAGAGTAAATTACGCAGATGCGAAATCTCCTTTTCGTTTCAAAACTATTTAATGTAGAATCAATCAATCCCAAGATTCTTTCCTGATTTTTTGCGCGTTATTAAGGGAAGATTCTGCCTATTAATTCCTAATAAACGAATGGTACAGAAATTGTAGGAAAAATATGGACTAGGCGAGTAATTTAAATACTATGCACATATTTAATAATAAAGTTTCATAATAATATAGGAAGGAAAAAATCCCAAAAATGAACTATATCTTATACGATCCCCATAATATTTTGATCCAAAACATGTTGACTGGGTAGTATGTAATATTGAATTGGATTTCATAATATATCTATTCACTATTATTCTCTGCTTTCTAGTCTAATAGCCCGTTTGGCCAAGCTGCAAAAAATTAGCTTATTTTGAGAAGTATTTTTTTTAAAAGTGATTTCTCAAAAGTACTTTTGGTGAGAAGCAGTTTGTGTTTGACTAATTAATTTGAAAAGCACTTCTGAGCAGCAATTAGTGTTTGACCAAGCTTTAAAAAACTGCTTTTAAGTGTATTTTTTTCAAAAGTGCTTTTCAAAAAAGTGCTTTTGGAGAGAAGCTACTTTTTTCTGCTTCTCCAAAACTGCTTCTGCTTCTCTTCAAAAGCACTTTTTTTCTTCCAAAAACTTGGTCAAATACCTCAATTTTTGGCCAAAAATGCTTTTGACAAAAAAAACACTTTTGACCAAAAAAAAGCTTGGCCAAACATGCTATAAATAATTTGTTGTACAGAACCCTTAAATAATAAAGTTGTCTTTTTTTTTATTCGTCAAGTTCATATAATGATCTTATATGATATGAATTTGGATTATCAAACCAGTAAGTCTGTTTGCACGGCGACTGAGAGGGTATACGTTACTAGTAATTCTAATGTACCAATCTTAGTTCATAATCTTATCTAATTATGAAAAGAAATTTTTTTATATACCAGCAGAGGCGGATCTAAGATTTTAGCGCGACGGGGCCACCATCACTTTATACATGCAAATTACTAGCGACAAAAGGCAACTTTATGAAAACATAAATGATTATGATAACATATCAACAAAATATAAATTTAATATTATCAAATATAATTAATTTGGTACTGATATAATAATACATCATAGGCTCATACCTGAACTCTATGCATTTTCATATGCAATGGGCAAAGGTTTAAACTTTAATATGTAAGTTTTTATATAGAATGTCCCGATGTAATTGTAGTTATTCGATGAGTTAAATGTTTAGGTATCACTAATTAGAATTGAGAAAATAATCAAATATATATCTTGCTAATGCATAGAAAATCACAAGTCACTTGTGAATGTACATATGGAAGGGAAGAATTGAGTTAGTCTTGTTTTACAATCTTCAAACGGTAAATTTTATTAGTCATTACTTGGATCCAACTGTCCTCCTATTATTGTAAAGAAAATATGTTTTACTTCTCCATCATTCTTCGTTCTTTAAGTTACATGTCAGATAAAGCTTTTAAAAAAAAAGAGAAAATTCTAAACAGAGAGTGAGTGAGGAACTTGGAAAAGAGTAACATAAATTGACTATTATGTACTAGTAATAAACTAATTTTGAAAAATAAAAGAAAAAAATAAATTAATTGCTAGTAAGGAGTACAGTAGTAAGTTAAAAAAAGACAGTAAGGGAAGGACTGGAAAAGGAATAAAATAAATTAACAATTATGTAATAAAAATAAACTAATTCAGAAAATATTATAGAAAACAAAAACAAACCAATTGACTAGTAAGGGAGTAATAGTAAGTAAAAAAGTAGTATGTATCCATGATTTTATTTTTAAAACAAAGTAACCAAAAAAAAAAACAATTTTATTAGAACAAAAAATCAAGTTATAGGAGTGTGTTTCGAACCCAGGTAAACGGGTAAGTAAGAGATCTCACGTTGTCCAGTAAACCAGTCTCGCCGTCTGACTTTCATGTTCAAGGGGGCCAAGAAACATATATAAAGGGTTCCTTCGCATACGTACATACCACATATAACATAAATATACGTAATTTTTGTCGAGACTAACGGGGTCCCATGACCCCCCAACACTCTATGTAGGTCCGTCCCTGTATACCAGTTCTAGTCCAATGTAATAATGAAGGCTTGTAACCACAAGCTACACTAAACCCCTTACTATATATCAGTCCCTCATCTTTGGAAGGCAAATGGGCTAGCTGCAAAAGTAATTGAAATTTAACCACTTTTTCATGTAAAGATAAAATTTGAATAAAATATTCTAAAATCTGGAAAAAATATACCATAATATGTTGGAGTTCCAACATAATATACTGGAAGTTTATACATAAGAGCTTCATAATCCAGTATATTATGATGGAACTTCCGTGTTTCAGCTAAAATAATGTCTATTTTTCAATAACTTTGCAAACGGTGGTTATTTTTCGATTTCCAATCCGAAAACTGGCTAGCCCATGTTATTTTCACAAAGGTAATTCTATACTAACATAAAGAGTAGGAAATAAGGGTGGCCCAACAAAACCTTAAATTTAGTAAAAATGGCACGGGCTAGCCAGTTTTCGGATTGGTTATTCAAAAATAGCCAGTGTTTGTAAAGTCATTGAAAAATAACCACTATTTTGCTGCAACACGGAAAGTTCCAGCATAATATATTGGAGATCGGTATACCTGCGTATGAACTTCTAGCATATTATGCTAGACCAGTATATTATATTGGAGTTACAGTATAATATGCTATCACGACCCGAATTTCCCACCCTCGGGAGTCGTGATGATACCTACTAGTGAAAGCTAGGCAAGCCAACCATTTGAATTATTTACCTTTTTCCCTTTTTAATCCTTTAACAATTAATAACCAACATTTGATAAACAACGGAATTTAATAAGCGGAAGACTAAAATATAATATTTTAATAAAGATGCCAATACCAATCCACACATAAACTACCCAGGACTGGTATCACAATTTCACATACGGTCTAAGAATACTACAAATAAAGGTCCGAAAAATAAATACAATACTGTCTCGGGAATACATAAATGAAACAGGATGAAAGGATAGAAGGAGACGCCAAAGCCTGCGGACGCCTGCAGGACTACCTCGGATCTCCGAATGGACTGAAGGCAGCAATCCAAAGCTAAGGTCCGTAAATTCCAGTACCGGGATTTGCACACAGTGTAGAATGTAGTATCAGCACAACCGACCCCATGTGCTGGTAAGTGCCTAGCCTAACCCCGGCGAAGTAGTGACGAGATTAGGACCAGACTACCAAATAAACCTATGAAGTTAAATCATATACAACAGAAAATAAAAGCAGAACTTTACAATTAAAGATAGGAAGGGGAAATCATGCTGCGAGGGACAACAAATAGCAACAGAAACCAACAATTAAATGTAAAGAACACTGTAACTCAATTATCAATAGAAATCAGGAAAGTCAAAGACAAGTGCACGACAACACCCTTCATGCTTTTACTCTCGTCCTCACCATAAAATCAATAAAATCGGCACGGCATCACCCTTCGTGCTTTTACCTCACAAAATCATAGCACGGAATGATCCTTCGTGCATTAACACTCATATTATGGAACAAAATTATCATCGTGCGGCACAACATCACCCTTTGTGCTTTATACTCTCTCACAAATATCATATACGGCATCACCCTTCGTGCTTTACACTCTTCCTCACAAAAATCATACACGACATTAGGGGTGGGCATATATCAGGTAAAAACAATAATTCGAGCCATTAATTATTTATTGGATTATCGGTATTGGGTTATTGGGTTAACGGTTCGGTAACGGGTTAAAATATTTTTTTATTAGGTTATCGGTTCGGGCTCGGTTTGACAATTCTGTTATTGGGTAAAACCGATAACTCAATAAGGATTAACTAATTTACTAGTTTACCCTTAGGTATATACATACTAGGGTTTCATAATTCATAGTTTACTGACTCACTCTTTGATTTCCCTATTCTTTCTCGGTTTCTCCGCCTCACGCCTTCACCAGTCAGCCCCGTCAAGACTCAGGCCGGCGTCAGTCCATCACGCCCTCATCCAGTCAGCTCGTCAAGACTCAGGCTGGCGTCAATCTCATTTCTCAGCTTCTTTCTTTCACTCTTCAGTCGTATCTTCACTTCATTTCTCAAATCCATCAGATTCTTCAGTCGCATCTTCACTTCACTCTTCAGTCGCATTTCTCAGCCGCATTCTTCAGCTTAATCTTGATTCTTCGTGTAAGTTTTTAGTTGCTTCATCTTCATCTTTTTCTTAGTTTGTTTGAAAGCATTCTTGCTCTCGATTTTTCTTAGTTTGTTTGAAAGCTGAAGTGAGATTTGTCATGTGCTTTAATTGTTGAGCTGTTACAAAGTTATCTTGTGTCAGTTGTTATAAAATTTGTATTTCATGACTAATAAACTTTTTAATCTATATACATAATTCTGTACTAGAGTAAAAAAGTAAATATCAATGTTCAAAGATTCTATACACTATTTGATTTTGGGTTGAAGAATGAAAGATAAAAACATTGGTTAGTATTTATTTTATTGGATGTTGCAGTAAAGTTAAATTCTTGTGAAATAGAACAGTTCTGAAAAGAGTTTTACCAAAACAGTTCTTAAAATCTTATAAAACTATTTTAGCAAAACAGTTTTATACCGAAACAGTTTTATACATTGTGATACTGTTTTAGTTGTTTTATCTTATTGGGTAAACCAATAACCGAACCGATAATGATCGATAATCGGTAACTAATATCTTATCGGTTTGGTTTTCGCGTTATGATATTTGTAAACCGATAACCGATAGGCAAAACCGATAATGTTCATAACCTAACCGAACCGACCGATGCCCAGCCCTACACGGCATCACCATTCGTGCTTTGACACTCTTCCTCACCCAAACAATGATCACAAAGCAATAAGGGAAAGGGAATCAACAAATTTAATATAAACTCCCGGCAAGGGAACAATAGCACAACAATCATATCCCGACAAGGGAAACAATATCAAGACAATAACATCCCGACAAGGGAGATAACATTAAAACAACAACATCCCGGCAAGGGAGACAATATCATAATCCTTTTTTCTTTTTCACATTTACTTCACAGCTCAATTCACAATTTGAGCTCAATTCACGACAAGAGGGGTTCCTCTGATGGTAAGCAACCCCCACTTCCAATCGATAGGTTGTGAGTTCGAGTCTCCCCAAGAGCAAGGTGGGAAGTTCTTGGAGGGAAGGATGCCGGGGGTCTATTTAGAAACAGTCTCTCTACCCTAGGGTAGGGGTAAGGTCTGCGTACACACTACCCTCCCCAGACCCCACTAAGTGGGATTATACTGGGTTGTTGTTGTTGTTGTTGTTGCTCTATAAGGTTCAATTTCCAATTATACTTCCACAAATCATTTTACAACTTGAGCCAACGCTCTTTAATATTCAAATACCAATATTACTTTCACAAATCATTTTACAACTTGAGCCAACACTCTTCAATATTCAAATAACAATATTACTTCCACAAGCCTTGCTCAACAATAGAAATCATCACATAAGGCATGAACAATACAAATGGAGTCACATTAATCATAATATAAGACTCACGGGCATGCTTGACACCAATGTATAGATACTCATCACTATGCCTATATGTCATACTCAACAACTAACACATAGCAAATAGGACACAACTCCTAATCTCTCAAACTAATGTTAGACCAAACACTTA
This sequence comes from Nicotiana tabacum, assembly GCF_000715075.1. Lineage (NCBI taxonomy): Eukaryota > Viridiplantae > Streptophyta > Magnoliopsida > Solanales > Solanaceae > Nicotiana > Nicotiana tabacum. Next base: position 19,602,191 of record NC_134089.1, on the reverse strand, counting down.
CCTCGATGCCACGAACACAATTCAAGCCTCAAATATCGCTTTACCTCTTGATTCCACCACCAATTCGCTCGTATCTAGCCACAAGTTACTTAACTATATCAATAAATGCTAAATGAATCAATTCTAATGCATGAAAATAGGTTTTCTCAAGTTTTTCCCAAAAAGTCAAAATTTGACCTCGGGCCCACATGGTCAAAACCCGAGGTTCGAACCAAAACCCGATTACCCATTCCCCCACGAACCCAAATATATAATTTATTTTGAAATCAGACCTCAAATCGAGGTCCAAATCCCCAAAAATTGAAAAACCTAGGTTCTACCCAAAACACTCAATTTCCCCCATGAAAACCCTTGATTTTGAGTTGAAATCATGTGAAAAGGTGTTAAAGATTAATGAAAACGAGTTAGAAATGACTTACAATCGATTTGGAAGTTTACTTGTCTTTGAAAAATCGCCCAAAGGTGTTTAGGTTTTGAAAAGGTTTGAAAAATGAAAGATTTTCGGCTAAGTTATGAATTTGCAGGTCGCAGATGTCGCAATTGCGACCAGGGTTCGCAATTGTGACCCCTTCCAAACCTGCTAACTTCGCAAATGCGAAGATTTTGTCGCATTTGCGACCCAGTGCAATTCCGGTCACCTTCACAAATGCGATATCGCATTTGCGATACAAAAGTCACATTTGCGACGAAGGAAGCCCAGGTTGACTTTTGCATTTGCGATACTTTCTCGCATTTGCGAGCCAATGCGAAGCCTGCAGACTTGCAACATACCAGCAATTTCCTAAGTCCAAATTTTACTCTGTGGACTATCCAAAACTCACCCGAGCCCTCGAGGCTCCAAACCAAACATGCACATTAACCTAAAAAATATCATACGAACTTGCTCGTGCAATCAAATCATCAAAATAACATCAATAACTATGAATTTAGCATCAAAATCAAAGAAAACTCCCATGAACTCTTAAGTTCAAATTTTAACAAACGAAGGTCCGATTCACGTCATTTCAAGTCCGTTTCTTACCAAATTTTACAGGCTCAACTTAAATCACATATAAGACTTGTACCGGGCTATAGAACCAAAATACGGGCCCGATGCCATCAAATTCAAACATATTTTATTTCCAAAAACTCATATATATTCTAGAAAATACTTTTCTTTAAAAATTCATTTCTAGGGCTTGGGACCTCGGAATTCGATTCCGGGCATACACCCAAGTCCCATATTTTCCTACGGACCCCCCGGAACCGTCAAATCACGGGTCCGGGTCCACTTACCCAAAATATTGACCGAAGTCAACCTAAATTTATTTTAAAAGCAAAATTTATTATTTTTCACAGATTTTCACATAATGGCTTTCAGAATACACGTCCTAACTGCACACGCAAATCGAGGTGAGACAAAAAAGAGCTTTTAAGGCCTCGGAACATATAATTTATTTCTAAAACAAGTGACGACCGTTTGGGTCATCACATTCTCCACCTCTAAAATAACCGTTTGTCGTCGAACAGACATAAGAAGGAAGTACCTGAGTCGGAGAAAAGATGGGGATAACAGTTCTGTATATCGGACTCGGACTCCCAGATATGCCTCAATAGGCTGACCTCTCCACTGATCACGAATAGAAGGAAAACTCTTCGATCTTAACTGACGAACCTGCCGGTCTAGAATAGCTATCGGCTCCTCCTCATAGGACAAGTCCTTGTCCAACTAGTCAGTGCTGAAATCTAACACGTGGGATGGATCACCGTGATACTTCCGAAGTATGGACACATGAAACACTAGATGCATGACTAATAAGTTCGGCGACAATGCAAGTTTGTAAGCCACCTCTCCCACTCGATCAAGAATCTCAAAATGACCAATGAATCTAGGGCTAAGCTTGCCCTTCTTCCCAAATCTCATCACGCCCTTCATAGGCGACACCCAAAGCAACACCCACTCACCGACCATGAATGCCACATCACGAACCTTACGGTTGGCATAACTCTTTTGCCTGGACTGAGCTGTACGAAGCCTATCCTGAATGATCCTGACCTTGTCCAATACATACTGTACTAGATTCGTACCCAACAACCGAGCCTCTCCCGGCTCAAACCATCCAACCGGCGACCGACACCGCCTATCATATAAAGCCTTATAAAGATCTATCTGGATACTCGATCGGTAGCTGTTGTTGTTGGCAAACTTCGCTAAAGTCAATAACTGATCCCACGAGCCTCCAAAGTCAATAACATAAGCTTGGAGCATATCCTCCAAAATCTGAATAGTACGCTCGGACTGCCTGTCCGTCTAAGGATGAAATGCTGTGCTCAACTTGACCCATGTGCCCAACTCTCGCTGAACTGCCCTCCAGAAACGTGAGGTAAACTACGTACCTTAGTCTGAAATGATAGAAACGGGCACACCATGAAGACGAACAATCTCCCGAATATAGATCTCTGCCAACCGCTCAGAAGAACAGGAGACCACCACCGGAATGAAATGTGCTGACTTGGTCAGCCTATCAACAATAACCCACACTGCGTCGAACTTCTTCCGAGTATGTGGGAGTCCAACAACGAAATCCATAGTGATCCGCTCCCACTTCCACTCAGGAATCTCGATCTTCTAAAACAAACTACTAGGTCTCTGATGCTCGTACTTAACCTGCTGACAATTCAAACACCGAGCCCCATATGCAACAATATCCTTCTTCATCCTCCTCCACCAATAATGCTGCCGCAAATCCTAATACATCTTAGCAGTGCCCGAATGAATAGAGTACCGGGAGCTATGGGCCTCCTCTAAAATAAACTCTCGAAGTTCATCCACATTAGGCACACAAACTCGACCCTGCAGCCTCAAACTCCATCATCTCCTAATGTAACCTGCTTGGCACCACCGTGCTGCACCGTGTCCCTAAGGACATGCACACAAGGATCATCATACTGCCAATATCGGATATGCTCCAATAAAGAAGAACGAGCGACTGAGCAAGCTAACACACGTCTGGGCTCAGAAACATCCAACCTTACGAACTAATTGGCCAAAGCCTGAACATCCAAAGCAAGCAGTCTCTCACCGACCGGAATGTATGCAAGACTGCCCATACTCACTGCCTTTCTACTCAATGCGTCAGCTACCACATTGGCCTTCCCGGCATGATACAAGATGGTGATATCATAGTCTTGCAATAGCTCCAACCACCTTCTCTGCCTCAAATTGAGATCCTTTTGCTTGAACAAATATTGTAGGCTCTTGTGATCCGTGAACACCTCATATGACAAGCCATACAGATAATACCTCCAAATCTTCAACGCGTGAACAATGGCTGCTAACTCCAAATCATGAACTGGATAATTCTTCTCATGAATCTTCAACTAACGTGAAGCATAAGCAATGACCTTGCCATCTTGCATCAACACCGCACCAAGTCCAATACGAGATGCATCACAATAAACTGTATATGGCCCTGAATCTGTGGGCAAAACCAACACTAGCGTCGTAGTCAAAGCTGTCTTGAGCTTATGAAAGCTCGCCTCATACTCGTCCGACCACCTGAACTAGGCACCCTGCTGGGTAAACCTGGTCATCAGGGCTGTAATAGATGAAAACCCCTCCACAAATATAATAGCCTGCCAAACCTAAGAAACTCCGGATCTCCGTAGCTGATGCAGGTCTAGGCCAGTCCTTGACTGCCTCTATCGTTTTTGGATCTACCTGAATACCTTCTGCTGAAACAACATGACCCAAGAAAGCAACTGAACTTAACCAGAACTCACACTTCGAAAACTTAGCATACAACTGACTATCTCTCAAAGTCTGAAGAACCACTCTCAGATGCTGCTCATGCCCGGTTGCGGGAATAGATCAAAATATCATTAATGAAGACTATCACGAATGAACCCAAGTAAGGCTTGAACACTTGGTTCATCAAATCCATAAAAGCTGATGGGGCATTTGTCAACCCAAATGACATCACCAAGAACTTATAATGCCCGTACCGAGTGCAGAAAGCTGTCTTAAGGACATCAGATGCCCTACTCCTCAACTGATGGTAGCCAGATCTCAAGTCAATCTTCAAAAATACCTTGGTACCCTGAAGCTGATCAAACAAATCAACAATCCTCGGCAATGGATGCTTATTCTTGATTGTAACCTTGTTCAACTGTCAGTAATCTATACGCATCCTCGTCAATCCGTCCTTCTTCTTAACAAACAACACTGGCGCACCCCAAGGCGAGACACTAGGTCTAATAAAGCCTTTATCCAGCAAGTCTCACAACTGCTCCTTCAATTCTTTCAACTTAGGCAGGGCGATACGATATGGCAGAATGGAAATGGGTTGAGTGCCCGGAGCCAAATCAACGCAGAAGTCAATATCCCTGTCAGGTGGCATACCCGGCAGGTCTGAAGAAAATACCTCAGGAAACTCATGAACAACAAGCACAGAATCTATAGAAGGAATCTCAGCACTAGAATCACGAACATATGCCAAATAGGCCAAACACCCATTCTCGACCATTCGCCGAGCCTTCATATATGAGATAACACTATGGGTAGAATGACCAGGAGTCCCTCTCCACTCTAAATGGGGGCAACCCCAGCAAGGCTAAGGTCATAGTCTTGGCATGACAGTCCAAGATAGCGTGGTAAGGCCAGTCCATCCACAATATGACATCAAAATCAACCATATCCAACAGTAATAAATCTACTCGGGTCTCTAAACCCCCAATCACAACTATACAAGAACGATGGACACGATCTACCACAATAGAATCACCCATCGGTGTAGACACATATATAGGAGCACTCAAAGAATCACTAGGTATGACCAGCTACGGTGCAAAATAAGATGACACATAGGAATATATAGATCCCGGATTAAATAAAACTGAAGCATCTCTACTACAAACCAGAACAGTACATGTGATAACTCCATCGGAAGCCTCAACCTCAGGCCTGGCTGGAAGAGCATAACATCGGGGCTGGGCCCCACCACCCTGAATAACATTTCTAGGACGGCCTGCTGCTGGCTGACCTCCACTTCAAGCGGCCTGACCTCCACCTCTAATACCTCTACCTCCACCTCTAGCACCTCTACCTCCACCTCTAGCTGGCTGAGCGGGCTATGGAACACTCGGTGCCTGAACCATGGCACAGGAACCCTGCTGCTGAGAGTTGCTCGATGCTCGAGGGCAAAATCTAGCAATATGGCCCATATCGCCACAAGTATAACAAGCCCTCAGCTGCTGAGACTGCTGACCCTGACAACCTGAATGACTACCACAAAAACTCTGGAGCGATGGTGTACTGATAGGAGCTGGTGGTGCACTGTAGGACTACTAATCAGAATACTGCATATGAGAACCACGACCACCTGAAGTACCGTGAGAAGCCTGAAGTGCTGAATGAAATGGCATGGGAGGATGGCCCCTACCAAAAGAATCTCTGCCTCCAGATGAGGCACCACTGAACCTGCCCGAATGATGAGGCCTCTTGTTAGACCCCTGACCACCTCCTATGATAGAACCATCTCAACTCTCCTGGCCATATTGGCCGCATCCTGAAAAGAAATCTAGCTCCCTGTCACCTTAGCCATCTGCAAGCGAATAGGCTGAACGAGTCCCTCAATGAACCTCCTCACCCTCTCTCTCTCGGTGGGAAGTATGATAAGAGCATGACGGGCCAAGTCGATAAACCTGGTCTCGTACTAAGTGACAGTCATAGAACCCTGCTGGAGACGCTTAAACTGCCTACGATAGCTCTCCATCTGAGTGATGGGAAGAAACTTCTCCAGAATTAACTGAGAAAACTACTCCCAAGTCAAAACTAGTGATCTGGCTAGCCTAACCAAACAATAATCTCTCCACCAAGTCTTGGCGGATCCATATAAGCGAAAAGCAGCAAAGTCGACCCCATTAGTTTCCACTATCCCCATGTTCCTGAGAATCTCATGACAACTGTCTAATTAATCGGGGGGGATCCTCAGTAGATACATCATTAAAAGTGGCAGTGAAGAGCTTGGTAAACCTGTCCAATCTCTACAAGGCATCAACAAACATAGCTGTTCCATCATGGTCTGAGCTACCACACCCAACTGAACTGCTCCAACTGGCTGAGCTGCTAGAGTCTGAAACTAGAGGCCATCTGCTCCGGAGTGCGAGTAGCAGGAGTCTAGGCTCCTCCCCTGGCTTGAGAGACGGCTGGTGCTACCGGAAGTAAGCCTGCCCGGGTGACACTCTCCATAAGGCCCACCAGATGGACCAGAGCATCCTGGAATACTGGGGTAGCAATGAACCCCTCTAGGACCTGAGCTGGGCCCACCGGAACTACCTGGGCCGGAACCTCATCATCAAACTCAACCTGAGGCTCCGCTGCTGGTGCTGCTGCTCTGGGCTGAGCTCTGCCCCTGCCTCGGCCTTGCCCTCGCCCTCTGGCCCTCGTGGGAGCTGCTGCTGGGGGCTCGGGGTGCTGGTCAGTGGATGAGGAAGCATGTGTTCTCGTCATCTGCGAAAGAACAAAGTAGAAATTCGATTATCATTGAGAAACCAAACCGCATGACAAGAAAGAATAGGTGTGAAATTTTTCCTAACTCTGTAGCCTCTGGGGGATAAATACAGACGTCTCCGTACCGATCCCTCAGATTCTACTAAGCTTGTCCGTGAATTGTGAGACCTATGTAACCTAAAGCTCTAATACCAACTTGTCACGACCCGGATTTTCCACCCTCGGGAGTCGTGATGATACCTACTAGTGAAAGCTAGGCAAGCCAACCATTTGAATTATTTACCTTTTTCCCTTTTTAATCCTTTAACAATTAATAACCAACATTTGATAAACAACGGAATTTAATAAGCGGAAGACTAAAATATAATATTTTAATAAAGATGCCAATACCAATCCATACATAAACTACCCAGGACTGGTATCACAATTTCACATACGGTCTAAGAATACTACAAATAAAGGTCCGAAAAATAAATACAATACTGTCTCGGGAATACATAAATGAAACAGGATGAAAGGATAGAAGGAGACGCCAAAGCCTGCGGACGCCTGCAGGACTACCTCGAATCTCCGAATGGACTGAAGGCAGCAATCCAAAGCTAAGGTCCGTAAATTCCAGTATCGGGATCTGCACACAGTATAGAATGTAGTATCAGCACAACCGACCCCATATGCTGGTAAGTGCCTAGCCTAACCACCGCGAAGTAGTGACGTGACTAGGATCAGACTACCAAATAAACCTATGCAGTTAAATCATATACAATAGAAAATAAAAGCAGAACTTTACAATTAAAGATAGAAAGGGGGAATCATGCTGTGGGGGATAACAAATAGCAATAGAAACCAACAGTTAAATGTAAAGAACACCGTAACTCAATTATCTATAGAAATCAGGAAAGTCAAAGACAAGTGCACGACATCACCCTTCGTGCTTTTACTCTCGTCCTCACCATAAAATTAATAAAATCGGCACGGCATTACCCTTCATGTTTTACCTCACAAAATCATGGCATGGAATGATCCTTCGTGCATTAACACTCATATTATTGTACAGAATTGTACATCGTGCGGCACGACATCACCCTTAGTGCTTTACACTCTCTCACAAATATCATACACGGCATCACCCTTCGTACTTTACACTCTTCCTCACAAAAATCATACACGACATCACCCTTCGTGCTTTAACACTCTTCCTCACCCAAACAACAATCACAAATCAATAAGGGCAAGTGAATCAACAAATTTAAAATAAAAATCCCGCCAAGGAAACAATAGCACAACAATCATATCCCGGCAAGGGAAACAATATCAAGACAATAACATCCCGGCAAGGGAGATAACATTAAAACAACAACATCCCGGCAAGAGAGACAATATCATAATCCTCTTTTCTTTTTCACATTTACTTCACAACTCAATTCACAATTTGAGCCAATGCTCTATAAGGTTCAATTGTCAATTATACTTCCACAAATTATTTTACAACTTGAGCCAATGCTCTTCAATATTCAAAGACCAATATTACTTCCACAAGCCTTGCTCAACAATAGAAATCATCACATAAGGCATGAACAATACAAACAGAGCCACATTAATCATAGTACAAGACTCACGAGCATGATTGACACCAACGTATAGATAGTCGTCACCATGCTCATACGTCGTACTCAACAAATAACATGTAGAAAATAGGACACAACTCCTAATCCCTCAAGCTAAGGTTAGACCAAACACTTACCTCGATGTCACGAACACAATTCAAGCCTCAACTATCGCTTTACCTCTTGATTCCACCACCAATTCGCTCGTATCTAGCCACAAGTTACTTGATTATATCAATAAATGCTAAATGAATCAATTCTAATGCATGAAAATAGTTTTTCTAAAGTTTTCCCCAAAAAGTCAAAAATCGACCCGGGCTCACATGGTCAAAACCCGAGGTTCGAACAAAAACCCAATAACCTATTCCCTCACGAACCCAAATATATAATTTATTTTGAAATCGGAACTCAAATCGAGGTCCAAATCCCCACAATTTGAAAAACCTAGGTTCTACCCAAAACACCCAATTTCCCCCATGAAAACCCTTGATTTTGAGTTGAAATCATGTGAAAAGATGTTAAAGATTAATGAAAACGAGTTAGAAATGGCTTACAATCGATTTGGAAGAGTACTTGTCTTTGAAAAATCGCCCAAAAGTGTTTAGGTTTTGAAAATGTTTGAAAAATGAAAGATTTTCGGCTAAGTTATGAATTTGCACGTCGCAGATGTCGCAATTGCGACAAGGGTTCACAATTGCGATCCCCTTCAAAACTTGCTAACTTCGCAAATACGAAGATTTTGTCGCATTTGCGACCTAGTGCAATTCTGGTCACCTTCGCATTTGCGAGGGACCCTTCGCAAATGCGATATCGCATTCGCGATAAAAAAAGTCGCATTTGCGACCAAGGCAGCCCATGCCGACTTTCGCATTTGCGATACTTTCTCGCATTTGCGAGCCATGCTTCGCAAATGCGAAGCTTGCAGACCTGCAACATACCAGCAATTTTCTAAGTCCAAATTTCACTTCGTGGCCTATCCAAAACTCACCCGAGCCCTCGGGGCTCCAAACCAAACATGCACACTAACCTAAAAAATATCATACTGACTTACTCGTGCAATCAAATCATCAAAAGAACATCAATGACTATGAATTTAGCATCAAAATCAAAGAAAAATTTCATGAACTCTTAAGTTCAAATTTTAACAACCGAAGGCCCGATTCACGTCATTTCAAGTCCGTTTCTTACCAAATTTTACAGGCTCAACTTAAATCACATATAAGGCCTGTACCGGGATCCAGAACCAAAATATGAGCCCGATAGCATCAAATTCAAACATATCTCATTTCCAAAAACTCATATATATTCTAGAAAATAATTTTCTTTAAAAATTTGTTTTTCGGGCTTGGGACCTCGGAATTCGATTCCGGGCATACGCCCAAGTCACATATTTTTCTACGGATCCTCCGGGACCGTCAAATCACGGGTCCGGATCCGTTTATCCAAAATATCGACCGAAGTCAACCTAAATTCATTTTAAAAGAAAAATTCATCATTTTTCACAGATTTTCACATAATGGCTTTCCCGATACACGCCCGGACTACGCACGTAAATCGAGATGAGACAAAAGGAGGTTTTAAGGCCTCGGAACACAGAATTTATTTCAAAAACAAGTGACGACCGTTTGGGTCATCACATATGTTGGAAGTCCAGTATAATATACTGGAACTCCAGTTTAATATAATGGAGTTCCAGTATACTTTGCTGGAACTTCAGTATATACTGGGGTATTTTTTGGATTTCGAACAATGTTTTCGCTCAAATTTATCTTTACATGAAAAGTGGCTAAATTTCGATTACTTTGAAATTGTGACTATTTTTGAATGACCACTTGTAAATTTGGCTATTTTTGAATTTCTCCCTTAAATTTATTCGGAAGGAAATAAAACAATATCTCCACACAAATGCTACTTAATTATAAACAATTAATATTTTGATATAAATATATCGAGCACTGATAAGTTTTTTCATCTTAAAATGTCTTGTTTATGCCATTCATTCAATGCTTAATACTATTTCTTTTTTTCTTTATGGGTTATTTAACTCTTACCCTTACCAATTTATTTATAAAATAGTAGTACGTCTGTTGATCATAATTTGTGCCATAATAATTGAAGTAAAACATAAAGGAACCCACGAGTGGCCCTTAAACAATGGCGGGCTTGACTCACTAATATATAATTCTTACTCTGACCATTCATGTTGTCTCTTTCCATAAACCAATCATAGAAATTTATGTGTGTAATTAAATCACCATTTATTAGATCCACAAAAGCTGAAACTTTTTCTCTATTTGGAAGTCCCTTTCAATAGATACTTTCAGTAAACATTTGTCAAAAACTTGTTCACACTTGTAAAAGTCTTTAAAGTAAAGTAGGCCCATGCTTCATAAAATTTGGTTAAATTTGGTTTACTTCATAAAGATTTACTCATTCAGTATTATTTTATCCTGATACACTTCTAGTTTTAGTCTGTTTCAAAAGGATAGAATTATTTTTATATTTAAAAACTATTTAAGTTCTTATTTATTCTTGTGACATGACTTGTTAGAACCCCATGATATAAAGTTTACCTCTTACATATAGAACCCTACCTTTCAATTACTTGTCATAGTAGGGTAATTTTATACTTTGCATATCAATATAATTTACGTGTCAAGAGTGTTTTTTTATTTCTTAAATTTCATGTCCGATCTAAGGGAAGCCTTGACATAACTGGTAAAGTTACTGTCATGTAACCAGGAGGTCATGGGTTCGAGCCGTGAAATTAATCTCTTACTGAAATCTAGGGTAAGACTGTGTACAACAGACCCTTGTAGCCTGTAAAATTAGCTGGACCATGCGTATAGCAAAAACTTAGCACACCAAGTTGCCTTTTAAAGAAAATTTCATGTCCGATCAAATATTGCACATAAAATGAGATAGCGGTAATAAGGTAGGTCTTGTACTATTAAGCAATTAATGATAAGTACAAATCACCATTAAACAGCCAATATGTTGTCTTCTAGCCATTTCTCCAGCAATTCTGTCTTTTCAATTATCTTCATTTTTTCAGCTACCCATTTTCACTTCTTGATTGTGCTTTTATATAGTGCTCAATTGTGTTTCAGGCTTTAAGCACTTCTTAAGTAGGTTTAATTATCAAATTCTGAATCTTGAAAACTCTGGGTCCTATGCACAATTTCTCAATATTATATGAAAAGGAAAATGTTTGACCAAAAAATATAACTCTGGGTTCAAATAATTAAATTTATGTGAATAAGGGTTAAACTTAGCTAACAATAATATCCTTAGATGGAGTTCTTATAGAAGCAACGACAAATATTTCATAGATCTGGTCGGACAGTGATAATATTATGCAATAAATATTCTGAAAATCGGAAGCAATAATATAGGGCAGTGACCATTGTTTGACCAAAAAGTGTTAAGCCCTTTTTAGTTAAACCAATTTAATGAATGAAGATGGGGTGAATCCACGTTAAAAGTAATAAATCCTAGATCCGAAATCTAACAACTTAGATGATGTGAACCGTGTTCTAATCAACAAATGCCGAGTTAATGCTCAATGATTAGATATAAATATGAGAATGAATACATGCAATAAATGTGATAAATGACATTTAATGTAATAAGAAACAATAAGTCACCCAAATGTTTAGATGAGGTGGATGATTCCTTCTTTAGAGGCAACGTGTGACAGCATGCAATAATAGTGAACAATGTGCCCTCGGATCTTATGAACTAAAGAAGAATGTTATATGAGTGAATCAAACAAAAGAGACAAGACAAGCTTTTTGTCTATTCTTGATAGTCAACTCTTTTACAAAATGTTCTTTTACAGAAGTTTCAAATCTTTTTTTGTTTCCTTTCTCTTCCTATTTATAAAGAATATCCTTAGAAAACCCTAAAAAAGTACAAAGTGGGGGGATTTTCAATAGAATATTCCCGCTTGCAACCCTAGGAGCATCCTAACTACTGTGTCCGTTTGCTTTCTACTCGACCTCGGCACTGGTCTCTCCCTTTGGGCGACTCCTCGCCCTAAACCATATTCGGTTTCGACCTCGGCCTCATCTCGTTCGTCTGCATTCACTAAACTAGATCTAATTTTGACCCATATAGTTAGTCCCTCCACTTATTGAGGTCGTCCTCTTGGGAGTCCTCGATGAGCGGATTTTACCCGTATCTATTCACAAGGTATTCCGCTGTGGCAGATGGGTTAAATCGGTCGAGATTGTATCAATGACGTATCGACTCAAAGGTTATGGTTGGCGTGTCTAACATAGGATGACGTCATGACCATGCGCGTCATCATTACGCGTCTTCCCGATGCAATGCGTCATATCTAGTGCCTTTATTGCTTCGATCTTAGCGTCACAATACCTTATAAATAGGGGAGGGGAGATTCAAAAATGAGACTTTTCAAAATTTTGTACTCCTTTGGCACTTTTACTTATTTTTCTACTTCTTCTCTAACCCTTGCTTCTAATTTACCTTTGCTTTTCAGTTCTAAATTTCCCGTTGATCAAACATTTTTCCGTTGATACCCTACTTCCGGTTCTACTGCACATACGTCTCTTCCAGAAATGATAAACTCTTCTCACTCTTCTGATATAGTTTCCGATACCACCCCTTTATCAGTAGCTACGCCTACCAGTAGTGGCGAACCCACGGTTGTGGAGGACGAAAGTTTTCCCGCCGTGGAGGTGATAGTTCCTCAAAACCCGTTGGTCAGGAATGACTTTTAGAAAGAGCCTGCCTCTGCTCCTGAGCAGACATTATCAGCCATGGGGTCGAAGCAAATATCTGAATTGCGGTCTACATTCCGCATTCCTTCGCACATCGATATTGTTCTGGCGGGGAACGACTCAATACAAGTTCACCGACCTGGGTATTGCGCATTCTACCGATACCCGTTTTTGGTGGGTTATTCTCTTCCTCTTCCCCCACTCGCTGAGGAGATCTGCCATTTTTATGGCGTCTGCCCAGCACAACTTTCCCCTTACCTATATAAAGCTTTTTTGATGCTGGCGAAGTTCGCTGAGTTGGCCAGTTGCGAAATCTCCATTCGTCATCTGCTTCATCTTTTCTCACCCAATTTCTATAGGGGCACGCTAATTCATCTCCGTCACCGGGGGACTAAAGGATTGGTGACAGGGATGGATGACAAGGTGAACTGTCGGTTCTGGTGCAATTACTTCTTTGTCAGGACCGAGCACGTGGTAGCGGATCCAGCCGGGTTCCCTGAGCAGTGGAACTTCAACCGTAATGGCTTTTTATTGTTCGTAGTATATTTTTGAGTCTGTTTTTTTGTTTCTGACTCGCTCGTCTTTCTACTTTTAGTCGGTAAGTATCAACCTCCCTTGGTTCCTGATATCGAGGAATGGGTGACTCGTGTCTTGCCTCATACCGCGGGGATTCGCGATTGGATGTCCTTTAACAAGCGGTTTGGTCCTAAGCCTTTGACTATTGAGTCTAATTTCTATTTCCATGACCTTCGCTTACGTTATAGCTTAATACTGTCTCGTCGTCGTCTTTAGTTTAAACATGATTTTATCTGTGCTAGGTCAGCGAGCTTCCAAGAAGGCGAAGGCTCCGGTGCCCGCATTCCGACAGGTAGTCACGTTGGCCGGAATGTAGTTCGTACTGGCTGAGTCGCGGGGAGGGGGGGTCAAACTCTAGCTACGCCGTTGGGTGATTCCGCCTTACGGGCAACCATCACATCTGCTGAGACCTCTGATCACCGCGTCCTGCATCTAATTGACGAGTCATATCATGACGAGGGGAGGCGGTACCCAGGAAAAGACGGAGGATGGAGGTTGGAAGGGCCGATGCTGCTACTACCGAGTCGGAAAGGCCCATTGATTTGGATGCGAAGGCGACTTCCTTACTGAATTTTGAGGCTTCTTCCATGCCGTCTATCATTACGGAGGAAAGACCATCAACGGCCGAGGCGACTTATGACAGGAGGGGATCTGCTCAGATAGTTGGAGTCGGCTCATCTTCAGCGGACGGAAGGGATAAAACCGTCCTCATAGAAGATGATGGGTTAGGTTCTGACGTTGACCCTGAGGAAGTGCGGGCTTTTGAGAAGAGGTTTACCCGAGTGGAGATAAGGACAAAGGGACCTGATCGGCACATAGTCATTGTCACACCTCCTTTTTCCGCTGCATCCCCGCTAAGGGACGTTAAGGAAGTTTTTCCAATTAAAGGACAATCAAAACGGGATTTTATTTAAAGATTCAGAGTCTCCACTTGAGAGATTTGTGGTGTCCCAAGTCACCGGTTGAATCCCGAATCGAGGAAAAGAATGACTCTGTTCAACAGTCTGCGCACCAGAAATCTGGATTAGGAATTCTGTTAACCTGGGAGAAGGTGTTAGGCATTCCCGAGTTCCGTGGTTCTAGCACGGTCGCTCAACTGTCATATTCGGCTTATTTATCTGATTTTTAATACATGTTGAATCTATGTGCAAATTTTAACTGTGTACTGCTTTAATTATTATTACTTTTACCAAGAATTGCAACATTGTAAAAATACATCTCGAACCACGTCACATCAATGCACCCATGATTATTGACACATTTCAACTCTGTTGAGATTTGGATTTGGGTCACATAAATGCGCACCCGAGTGTAAGAAGATAACATTATTAAATACGCGCCTAAAGCGACTAGCGTATCGTTATTTTGGGTAGGGCCGTGAAATTTTGCTAAACGGTCCATCCCGAAGTCTAAGTAATTTTACAAACACGTATAGAGGGCCCCACAACTTGTGTACTTTTGTTTGTCGAGGCTCGTCTCATTCATTATTTTTAAAAGGAATTTGCAACGTCGTGGAAATGCATTTCGAACCACGTCACAATCAATGTACCCATGATTAGCGACACATTTCGACTTCGTTGAGATTTGGATTTGGGTCACATAAATATACACCCGAGTTTAAGAGAGTAAATTATTTAAAGCGCGCCGGAAGTGATTTGCACGTTGTTATCTTTTGGGGAAGGCCGTGAAATTGGCTAAATGGCACTTCCTTAAGTCTAAGAATTTTTAAAACAAATATTTATTGAGGGCCCCGCAATTTTGTATTTTTATTCGGCGAAGCTCATCTCATTTTTTTTATTCAAGAATGTCCTAAAGCGACTATGATTTCCTATTTATTGGTCTCTAAGAATAAAGAAAAATCCTAATCAATTAGCATTAAAAGTTCGAGCTTCAAATTCAAATCCGGGTCCAAACAAAAAGAAACACCTTTTAGTTTGAACCCGCTACCTAACTTAAGATCCGCTGTCTACCGTGGTAAATATTAACAAACCAGCTACCATTTCGATCCAGTTCAAATTCAGCTTTATTATATGAATTTGATTATTGGAGTTAATCTATGTGGAATACAAAACCATTTTGTTGCTCTTTTTACGATTTGTTGAAAAATGCATCAATGCTTAAAACTGACATCAAGCTAACATTAATCACTAACATTCGAGAACTAATATTAGTTACTAACATTATTTACATTGCTATTTAAAATGATGTTATTTACTCAAGTGAACTCGTGATTTCAGAATTAGACCTATTAAACCAACATGCTGATTTCCATAAACTATTTGAACCTGTTTTGTGACATAAACTTTTTGAAACTGTTTCACGACTACTGAACAAAAAAATTAAATATAGTATATTCCATAACTAGTAATCACCAACTAAGATTAATTACAATTGATATTCACATGTTTGTAGAAATAGATTCAACAGTCCAGTTTTTGCATTCCAAAGTCATTCTAATACATGTTATGCGATATTAAGTGAACTACTGCTTATACATTAAATTAAACACAAAGAAACAGGAGAAATTCAGAAATCCATTCCAACAACTCTTTACTTCCTTTCCATTAAATTTGAGAGCTTTAGAACATGTACCTAGATAATGAAAATACAAAAAGATGAAGGGGCAGTCAGCAACAGTAGTAACACAGCAAAACAACAGCAACCCAACAACAACAATTCAAACCAAATTCGAGGCTCAGAAAAATTTGAAGAAAACCAAACAAGCTCGATAGAACAGCCCCAAAAGTTTATAAAAGACTAAACAACAACAACCAATGAAAACATTAGCCAATAACCAACAACAAACTCAGGAAGAACCAATTGAAACCGCAACAGTACTAGTTCCTCAAATTACTGAACTTTTAAATGTTAAAAATCCAGCCTAGACTCTCTGAAAAGAACTGAAAGAGAACTCGTTTTTCTTTCTCCAAAAAAACCAGCCCCAAAAACTGAAAGAGAACCGATCTTTTTCTCTCCAAAAAACCAGTCCCTTTTCTGTCTTGAAATGGCCCTATTTATAACCCAAAACAGGTATGGGCAACATTTTTTAATCAATCCTTTTTTAATCTTTTCATACCATTATGTTTTGTTCCCACTCTTGCATTCCTTGTTCCCCACTATATTAAACAAATGTATTAGTTCACACTACCACATATCTTGTCCCTCACTATATTAAACAATGCATTATTGCCCACTACCACATGTCTTGTCCCCCACCATGTATTAAACAATGTATTAATTCCTACCATCATATGTCTTGTCCCCCCACTAGGTATTATTTTAATATTATTAATGCCTAGTGGACGGAGCACTCAAATTAATTATTTTTTAAGACTCAAAATCCCGAAAATGCCCCTGAAAATACTGAAATTACCATTCTACCCCATCAGCTATATCCAATCCTCCTAAGTCAATTAACCAAACTTTAGCAGCTATAACCAATTCATCTAATCAATTTCCAATTAATAATCAAACTCTACATAACAAACTCGCCAAACAAATTCCTAATCGACAACGTTCATGAATTAACAACAGAGTCAGATTCATATCCGAACAAACTTAACGGAACAAACGAGTAGATTTCAGTCACTAACTTGAGCATCAATCGAACTCAAAACAGTAAGAAAGTCATCCAAAACGCACACACACAATTTCAACGAATATGCAGTAGGAATATCATGCGAAAAATGTTCAAAAATGAAACCACATATTAAAATGAAACCAAAGAAAAAGCAACAAAAATCCGTGAACGAACTATGGTTGACCTTTATGCTAACGATCCGACGTCAAACAATGTTGAACTTTTGATGAAATACAACTTCGTTCGCAACACTGTTTCGACGCTTGACTAATAGACACAGACTCGAACGGAATCCTTGAATGGACGGTGAAGACCTCAAACCAACCTCAGCTTAAAACTGTTTTGCGTGTGTGCAAGTGGTTTCTGGTAGACTGCTTGGTATTGCGACTGACTGGAGATGGAGTTGGGGTGAGCAGCTGTGGCTTGGAGATGGAGGGGTCGTTTAGGACGATGGGTAAGGCAGCAGAGGTGAAGCAGCAGCAGCCATGATGTTCGTCGCTTGGTTGTTCCGACGAAGATGAAGGAAACAGCGGCAGGCGGACTGGCTATGCAGGTCGTGACTAGAGGTGAACGACGACGAGGCTGGGCTTTTTTGAGGCAGAAGCAAGCAGTAGCTGATGCGCTTTTGTCGCATGACGTAGCTGTATTTTCGCTGCTTCTTTGAATTGTTTTAGGAGCTAAACTCTAGCTATTTCATGGTTGATTTTGCCCGGTTTAGAGCTGAAGCTTGTTCGTTGGGGTTGCTGGATTTCTGGCAGTTTGGTGGTGAACGACGACAAGGCTGGTTGCTGTTGGACGTGAGGGACGATGGGGACGAAGAAGATGCAGAAGGGCAACCATGGGAGCTGGAGATGGAAGGGTCGTTTAGGACGAGGGGTGAAGCAGCAGATGGTCGTTTGGGACGATGGGGACGGGGCTCAGGCGTAGGCTTTTGCTGGTAAAGATGAAGGAGGAAAAGGCATCCATGGCCATGGGGGGGTCATTGGAGTTGGAGGGGTAGGCAACCATGGGAGGGTTTGTTTGGAGAAGGAGAAGAAGGGGGGCGGGTGTTTAGGGTTTTTTTAGGTTAGGGGTTTAGAAAAAATGGAAAATGGAAGAAAAGGGGGGTTGTTTGGAGTTATGGAGTGGACCGGGTCGGGTCGATTTTTGGGTTGGATAAGGGGTTATTTGGTTCGGGCCTGGTTGATTTAATTTAAAAGGTGGTCCAGTCCGATTTTCTTAATAGCAATTACGATAAAATCACACAATTTGGACATTAAATGCTAAAAATGCAACGTACATTATTTTTATGAATTTTTGTTCTTGTAAAACAAACTTAATTGCTCCTAATTGTAGAATTAAATCCTAAAAATGCAAATTCGACATATTTTGTATTTTTTATTAATTTAATAAATAAATATGCACAGACAAATACCAATAATTATCCAAAAATGCCACGAAAATTCTCAAAATTGCACACAAAGGAAAATTATTTTATTTTAAATTTTTGAGAGTAATTCTCGTATAGGGCAAAAATCACGTGCTCACAGCTGCCCCTCTTTTTCTGAAAACACAAATAGTTTTCGTGCAAAGATAAAGTGAGCAGATACGAGCGATTTTTGTCCGTTGGAATACTCCGTGTGAAGCAATTTTTTGAAAAGATTTAACCAAACCTTTGCTTCAAAAGTTTCCTACATATCCCTGGCTAGAAGGGAATCAGGTTAATGTAGTTCGGAAAGTTTTGGTAGCTAGGCCTACCATGAGACTGCAATGTCACTGATGTTGCATGCTGTTATTACTGCTTGCCGACCTCCTTGTTACACCATGCTGAAAGAAAATAAGAAGCTAAACTAAACTATAGTCTATGAATTACAAAATCTTATCTAGATCTTCAGCCGTGCTCTTGTGTCTCTTGTTGCTTTAATGTCTCGGTGACTGGTGTTTCCTCTGATGTTTCTTTCTTTCTGATTTGTCTTGTATTCTCCCTTGACTGCCGATCTCAAACTACTTATTTTCTTCTCGTGAGCTTCGTATTATTTTTCCATCGAATCTTGAACTTCCTTCCTCTGCTGGGGATTTTTTTTGTTTCCCGCTGGGGATTTCGGTTGTATTCCTCTGATTTACTGACTTCAAACTTCCATGTATTCCTCTGTTATATGGGCGGGCTCCCAAATTCAAAACTTGAAATGTAAAGACTGAAATGTATTCCTCTGTTATATGGGCGGGCTCCCAACTTCAAAACTTGAAATGTAATCAGCCTCCATTCTCCAGGCGGGCTCCTGATCATAACAACAACTTCGAAAAATAAATCGTCATTCCGTTCTTCAGGGGGGCTCCTGACCTCAACAACAACTTCGAAAAATAAATCGTCATTCCGTTCTTCAGGGGGGGCTCCTGACCTCAACAACAACTTCGAAAAATAAATCGCCATTCCGCTCTTCGGGTGGGCTCCTGGCCTCGACAACAAATTTGAAAAATAAATCGCCATTCCGTTCTTCAGGCGGGGCTCCTAACCTCAACAACAACTTCGAAAATAAAGCGTCATTCCGTTCTTCAGGGGGGCTCCTGACCTCAACAACAACTTCGAAAAATAAATCACCATTCCGTTCTTCAGGGGTGGCTCCTGACCTCAACAACAACTTCGAAAAATAAATCGTCATTCCTTTCTTCAGGCGGGCGAGATTTCAACAACTTTCTTAAATTTTAACACCTCCATTCTCCAGGGGGGGGGCTCCTGACCTCAACAACAACTTCGAAAAATAAATCGCCATTCCTTTTTTCAGGCGGGCGAGACTTCAACAACAACTTCGAAAAAGAAATCGTCATTCCGTTCTTCAGGCGGGGCTCCTGACCTCAACAACAACTTCGAAAAATAAATCGCCATTCCGTTCTTCAGGGGGGGCTCCTGACCTCAACAACAACTTCGAAAATAAATCGCCATTCCGTTCTTCTGGGGGGGCTCCTGACCTCAACAACAACTTTCGAAAATAAATCGCCATTCCTTTCTTCAGGCGGGCGAGACTTCAACAACAACTTTGAAAAATAAATCGTCATTCCGTTCTTTAAGGGGGGCTCCTGACCTCAACAACAACTTCGAAAAATAAATCGCCATTCCGTTCTTCAGGGGGGCTCCTGACCTCAATAACAGCTTCGAAAAATAAATCGCCAGTCCATTCTTCAGGCGGGGCTCCTGACCTCAACAACTTCAAAAAAATAAATCGCCATTCCGTTCTTCAGGCGGGGCTCCTGACCTCAACAACAACTTCGAAAAATAAATCGCCATTCCGTTTTTCAGGCGGGGCTCCTGACCTCAACAACAACTTCGAAAAATAAATCGCCATTCCGTTCTTCAGGCGGGGCTCCTGACCTCAACAACAACTTCGAAAATAAATCGCCATGTTTTCCCCTTACCTCCTGAACCATTTTCCCTCTAACTTGAATTATCTTTCTTCAAAACCACTTCCCCCAAAACTTGTACTGTCTTCTCTGCGGACTGCTAGGGATAACATTTTTTCAAAAATATGTTATCCTACTCCTTCAAAGACTACTTCCCTCAAGACTGATGTTTCATTCCTCTGCAAACCGTTTCCTTTTGCAAAATTAGTCTTCCTCTTTTTCTCTTTTTTTTTTCCGAAGACTACCTCCCTTAAAACTCATGTTATCTTCCTCCTGACATTGCTTTCCATAAAACTTGTTTTGCCTTCTCCCGAAGAAACTGCTGGGGATACTGCTTTTTACCAAATTTGTGTTAGACTTCTCAAAAATTTTCGAAATGAACAAAAATTTTCTGCCCCAGTTTAACAATCTTTCTCGTGGCGCATCTTTCTGTCATTAGTAACATTCCCGTTCCCTGCTTTAAATCAAAGAAAATTTGGTCAGTTTAAAACGTGGTGGCTGGTTGTGATACTCCTGCTGGGGATGTTATCAATCATTTTCCCATCTGTGCGTTGTCTGACCATCTTGAAGCTTGGCTGATACCTTCTGACCTTCTTGACGATTCCTTATTCACAAACCTCTTAACCATTTTCCCAGTTTCCTTATCTGACCTCATGTATTTTCATGACAGCTGATTTTACTTGAAGATCTTGCATGTTCATTGATTAACCACTCCCTCCATCATCTGTGTTACTGAGATACCCTTTCCCGGTGCAGACCCAATATCTTCTTTTGCGGTACTGTCCGTGAACTTGGCATTTCCCCAACCTTTGAGTCTCTTGTGAATTTCCCAATTATGTCCATTGCTTTCCGTGTTGTTCTTTCTTGATTTTTCGCTGGCCTTGGCCTTATAACCCTCGATTTCTGCTAGGGATATCTTTCTTGACGCTGGTCCATCCTTTTGTCAATCTCATCATCGAATATACCCTCGGTTCAATTCCCTTGGCCCTCTTTTTGTTGCACTGTCCCTGAATTAATATGGACAAATCTTGGGTATTTTGCGCGATCCTCAAAGCACGTTGACTATTACCAGCTCATTGCGCTTGTTCTTTCCTGACTTATACCACTTTGATGTACTAGTCAGATCCCGTCTTGCATAATTGGAAAGCTGACGACAAATTTTGAAACCAATTCTTGCTTGTTCTGACCAAAGAGACTAAAAAAGAGGAAATGACAAAGGTAAAAGGAACAGAGTAAAAGGCAAAAGAAAGAAATGACTCCTAACAAGAAAACTACGAAGTAAAACCTATCAGATGTGGATACCAACTCTATTAGCCATGACATGCACACGTGGCCTATCCTCTATCGTTAATCGCCTTTCACAATCTTCGTCCGGTGCTTTCCTGTATGATTCTCAATCTTTATTCGACTTGTAGTGCCCGAAGGGTTTTCACTATCAAGCCTCTCTCATTTTGATTTTTTCTCTCAACTTACAGCCGCCTCAAGGTGTCTGTGAAGGTTTCCACCGATAAGACTCTCTTTTTTTATTACTTTTCTGTCGGGGATCATATCGTTATTCTCGACTTCCATTTGCATGACTTGGCATCTTTCGAAGACTGGTCAAAAGGTCTTTCTTTGGACCGTAACATGGGGTTTTGGATAGGGCTAGAAAGAAAGGGTATTAACGGCTCAAAACGAATCAATTTGGGTTCAAAATTTACAACCTTCGGAACCAGATTTCTTTACATCAAACACAACTTCTGCCCCAGTTTCTTGCTTGGGGATTTTTTTTGTTACACTATGACCGAGCCGTGAAGCGCCTACGTATCCTCTTTGAGGAATCAGTTCAAACGTAGTTCCCAATTTCTCTTTTTGTTTTCCTTTTCACTTATTTATTATTTTCTTTTCTTTTCTTTCTCTTTCTCATTTCTCCTTTCTCCTTTATCTTTTGTTGTTTTGTTGTTTCTGTTATTTTCTTTTTCTTTTTCTTTATCTTTCATGCTTGTGTTTTCTAATCTTTGCTACTAATTCCAAGCGAGGGGTATGAAAGAAAACCAATAAGGCTCAAAGGGTTAACGAAGGATAAAGTATTTAGATAGAAGAATAAAATGCTTTCGTCATTCCAATCTTCAAAACATGCCAAGCACAAACAACACAATTAAACATTCGCCACATCTTCTGATTGTGCCGGACTTGATAACCATATCCACACACTCACCTTTTCATTTGTCATTTTTAAAGCACCGTTGGGCAATACTCTTACTTTCGTTACCATGAACGGCCCCCTTGTCAATATGGCTAACTTGCTTTTATGGTTTTTATTTATGTTTTACTTGCCCCAGTTTCATGTGGCTCGGGCTTCAAAGGATCTCAAGTTGTTCCTATTTCCCTTAAGTGTCCCGATCATCCCCCAATGGCTTTATAATTAACTCTTAAGATTAGGCCCAAACTGTGCGCGCATGTCGTGTCACTAGAATCGGCATTGAACAAGGACAAAATAAAAGGAGAAAAAGAACTAAACAAAGAAGATGACTGGATGTAACAAAAAGACCGGAATTTGCATTAGATAAGCGGTGAAACGGTTCGTATAACGAAACAAGCAAAACAGCTGGGGTACAACCTTGGAACAAACCTAAAACAATCCCAGACAACACTAAACAAACTACTAGGACAAAATGGAAGGATAAGAGGGTTTGACACAAGACAATGTCTGGATTACAACCCTGCAAATAACCCGGACAACAGAAATGATAACAAAATGAACCACCAAAACTCCTCCCTAACCAACCAAAAAGGAGCGTCTTTCCAATTTCCAAGCTCTGCATCTTAGCCACTGAATTCGGCATCAACATTTCTGGGACCTCCACCAACTTCCATCTCATTTTTCTTAACAAATTGCTTTTGGGTTTCCTTTGCGGGCTCGTTCTTAAGAGCAACCTCTGATAGCACCGAAAACTCTGCAACGCGCAGACCTCCGAGGATCTCAGAAGACTTCTCATATTCCTTTTCAAAACAAGTCATATTCGACATATGCATCCCATTACGAATAGGCGACGGACTTGGGCTAGTGTCTGTTGCATCTGGATTTTGCATGACAATGTCACCTGCATCAATAAGCTTCTGAATAGCTTTCTTCAGCTTCCAACACTTCTCTGTGTCATGCCTCGGGGCATCTGAGCAATATGTGCACCTTTGAGAAAAATCAAACTTCTTTGACAGAGGGTTTGACATTTTTATATGAATCGGCTTCAGCATGTCCAATTGTTTCAACTTTTGGAACAAACTGGCATATGATCCTCCAACAGGGGTGAAAGCCTTTTCTTTCTTCAGCAACCTCTCATTCGTAAATGCTTGATTGGGCCGGAAACCTAATCCAGAGTGCTTTCGGTAGGCTTGTGAGGGTGGATAGGCATTTTGTGGAGCTGGGTACTGGGTTAGTGAAGCATGTTTTTGGGAGTCCCGTAGAGAGAAATAGCGTTGGGGAGGGGAGTAGCGTTGGAAGGATATAGTTGGATGACGAGTGATGGAGCTACTCGGGTGGCTGGGAAAGCTGTTATAAGTGGGTAGATATGGAGAGTATGGGGGATCATCCGTTATTGTGTTAGGTGCTTGGGTAATGACAGAGTTTAAGAAGCTAGGCGGTGGCGGGGGTGGTGCTTTCCCAGTAATCCATGCCTAATACATGTCTGCCACATGTTATCTCAACATTTTTACCTCTTCTACCAACCCGTAGTCCTGTTCAACCAACCGCTTTCGGGCATCGGTACCAACCCACTCAGTTATGTTGTTCTCTGCCATTGTCTTTTACCTTTTGTGTTACAGGGAAGCGTTACTTTCAGGACCACAACCAACCACCTTTCTAAAGATTGAAAAGGAACAAAAATGAGAGCAACCGGTTAGCGTTAGGGTTTTTAACAGATAGGAAAAACACACATTGAGGATGCAAAGCAACTAGGCAGTTAACCCTTTCTATCATGCATTTGCTTCAGTTACGTGCGTCATTCCGGCTTCTTATAATTGTGCTCCTTTTGAACGCCTTACTTTTTTTTTCTTTGTTTTTCTCTTTTCTATATATTTTTCTTTTTTGATGGTGGTCGAATCTTATGTGAATTGCCTACATATCATGTCCCCGCATGAATCAGACCAGACGTAGTTCTGCCACATAAATGCGAAAGCAAATTTTGGGAATTTTCCATTTTCTTTATTGAAATATTATAATACAAACTAGACATTTTTTTTGGAAAGGAGAACAAACCCGAAGTAAAACCAATTATGGACTAAAAAACTACTGACACATTTTGATGCAAAAGAGAATATACAGACAGACAACAGACTCTAAAAACAAAACACTAACTCGAACTATGAATACATTAAAGCTCCAAAGGTTGGTGCCCGCGAGGCATCATTCGGCCTTGCCGCGGGCTTTGGTGCAAGGCCCCTTTGCAGATCCTTCAAATCTTCCATGATCTGGTGGACATAAATCTTTATTGAAACAAAAAGGTTCCTTTTGCATTGTGCTCATCCTGCACATTTATTAAGGTGACTAAGCAAAAATAAAATTTATTTGACTCAACCAATTAGCTATTTTTTTTAAAAATTTTCACAGATTAAAATAAAGATCCGGTTCCGAACACGGCCTTTTAGCACTTCGGGAATGAAGATTTTAAGGCTGTGAGGGTCAACCGACCAAAACTCTAAAGGATGATCAAAAGTGGCCGTTTATGCAAAGTCAGCCTTCCGGCGTCCCTTTCGGGAACATTCGGCTATTCTTGCAAAAAACGGCATCACCCGACTTATTTATGTTGACAATTAAAATTTGACATTTTTTGGCTATTTTTGCAAAAGGGGAGGTTGGACCCGATGAGGGCTGCCTACGTATCTCACATCCTGTGAGAATCAAACCGGCGTAGGTCGGGCCGATAAAACAAACTTCTTTTGAAAACAAAACTCCTTTTTATTGGCAAATAAAACTATTTTTCTCTTTTTGTCTTTTCTTTTCTCAAAAATTCGGCAGAGTTTCGACACTTATTTGGACATTTTTTTTTTCAAAACAGGCGATTAACTCTCTTTAACCCTCGTACCTCTATCTCTCTTTCCTCAAAATATTCAAAAGCCGGTCAACATGCAAGCCCGAAGCAAACAAATGCACAAGTAGCAAATAAGATGATCAGGATGGTCTTTTGTCATTTTTGGTACACCTGCCCTAGACAGACCCAACCCCTGTGTTGAGCCTCTAAAGTCAAATGCACGTGATGCAAACAAACGTTTCTACTAGAGATCTGGCATGAAGCTGAGTTATTCTAGGTTTATAACCGGGGTATTTGTTCTAGACTGTGTACCCGAGCGGACAACTCGAATCGAGGAGGGGGCTACGTACCGGGAACCAAAAGGCCATCCGGCTTAGTAACTTGTCCGGCCTCTTTCTTATTTCAGGTATCGACACTAACAAAATAGGGAGCCTCGACCAGCAAGCTCATCCCCGGAGGTAAGAAGAGAAGGGTTTCAGCATAGTTTATATACAGTTCAGATAATATCAAAACGGTAGAAGCATCATTTAGCACATTAGGCCCAAACATGTAACAAGATCATATAAAGTCAAATATAACAATTTATCTAAGCTCGAATTTTGAATCCTGAACCAGAGATTCTGGGTTCGTTATCCCCAGCAGAGTCGCCAGAGCTGTCACACCTCATTTTTCTGCTACATCCCCGCTAAGGGACGTAAAGGGAGTTTTTCCAATTTAAGGACAATCGAAACGGGATTTTATTTAAAGATTCAGAGTCGCCACTTGGGAGATTTATGGTGTCCCAAGTCACCTGTTGAATCCCGAATCGAGGAAAAGAATGACTCTGTTTAACAGTCTGCGCACCAGAAATCCGGATAAGGAATTCTGTTAACCGGGGAGAAGGTGTTAGGCATTCCCAAGTTTCGTGGTTCTAGCACGGTCGCTCAACTGTCATATTCGGCTTATTTATCTGATTTTTAATACATGTTGAATCTATGTGCAAATTTTAACTGTGTACCGCTTTTATTATTATTACTTTTACCGAGAATTGCAACATCGTGAAAATACATTTCGAACCACGTCACATCAATGCACCTGTGGTTATTGACACATTTCAACTCTGTTGAGATTTGGATTAGGTAAATGCACACCCGAGTGTAAGAAGATAATATTATTAAATACGCGTCTAAAGCGACTAGCGTATCATTATTTTGGGTAGGGCCGTAAAATTTTGCTAAACGGTCCATCCCGAAGTCTAAGTAATTTTACTAACACGTATAGAGGGCCCCGCAGCTTGTGTACTTTTGTTTGTCGAGGCTCGTCTCATTCATTATTTTTAAAAGGAATTTGCAACATCGTGGAAATGCATTTCAAACCACGTCACAATTAATGTACCCGTGATTAGCGACACATTTCGACTTCGTTGAGATTTGGATTTGGGTCACATAAATGTGCACCCGAGTTTAATAGAGTAAATTATTTAAAGTACGTCGGAAGTGATTTGCGCGTTGTTATCTTTTGGGGAAGGCCGTGAAATTGGCTAAACGGCCCGTCCCTAAGTCTAAGAATGTTTAAAACAAATATTTATTGAGGGTCCCGCAATTTTGTATTTTTATTCGGCGAAGCTCATCTCATTTTTTTATTCAAGGATATCCTAAAGCGACTATGATTTCCTATTTATTGGTCTCTAAGAATAAAGAAAAATCCTAATCAATTAGCATTAAAAGTTCGAGCTTCAAATTCAAATCCGGGTCCAAACAAAAAGAAACACCTTTTAGTTTGAACCCGCTACCTAACTTAAGATCCGCCGTCTACCGTGGTAAATATTAACAAACCAGCTACCATTTCGATCCAGTTCAAATTCAGCTTTATTATATGAATTTGATTATTGGAGTTAATCTATGTGGAATACAAAACCATTTTGTTGCTCTTTTTACGATTTGTTGAAAAATGCATCAATGCTTAAAACTGACATCAAGCTAACATTAATCACTAACATTCGAGAACTAATATTAGTTACTAACATTATTTACATTGCTATTTAAAATGATGTTATTTACTCAAGTGAACTCGTGATTTCAGAATTAGACCTATTAAACCAACATGCTGATTTCCATAAACTATTTGAACCTGTTTTGTGACATAAACTTTTTGAAACTGTTTCACGACTACTGAACAAAAAAATTAAATATAGTATATTCCATAACTAGTAATCACCAACTAAGATTAATTACAATTGACATTCACATGTTTGTAGAAATAGATTCAACAGTCCAGTTTATGCATTCCAAAGTCATTCTAATACATGCTATGCGATATCAAGTGAACTACTGCTTATACACTAAATTAAACACAAAGAAACAGGAGAAATTCAGAAATCCATTCCAACAACTCTTTACTTCCTTTCCATTAAATTTGAGAGCTTTAGAACATGTACCTGGATAATGGAAATACAAGAAGATGAAGGGGCAGTCAGCAACAGTAGTAACACAGCAAAACAACAACAACCCAACAGCAGCAGTTCAAACCAAATTCGAGGCTCAGAAAAATTTGAAAAAAACCAAAGAAGCTCGATAGAACAGCCCCAAAAGTTTGTAAAAGACTAAACAACAACAACCAATGAAAACAGTAGCCAATAACCAACAGCAAACTCAGGAAGAACCAATTGAAACCGCAACAGTACTAGTTTCTCAAATTACTGAACTTTTAAATGTTAAAAATCCAGCCTAGACTCTTCCAAAAGAACTGAAAGAGAACTCGTTTTTCTTTCTCCAAAAAAACCAGCCCCAAAAACTGAAAGAGAACCGATCTTTTTCTCTCCAAAAAGCCAGCCTCTTTTCTGTCTTGAAATGACCCTATTTATAACCCAAAACAGGTATGGACAACATATTTTAATCAATCCTTTTTAATCTTTTCATACCATTATGTTTTGTTCCCCACTCTTGCATGCCTTGTTCCCCACTATATTAAACAAATGTATTAGTTCTCACTACCATATGTCTTGTCCCCCACTATATTAAACAATGCATTATTGCCCACTACCACATGTCTTGTCCCCCACCATGTGTTAAACAGTGTATTAATTCCCACCATCATATGTCTTGTTCCCCACTAGGTATTATTTTAATATTATTAATGCTTAGTGGACGGAGCACTCAAATTAATCATTTTTTAAGACTCAAAATCCCGAAAATGCCCCTGAAAATACTGAAATTACCATTCTACCCCATCAACTATATCCAATCCTCCTAAGTCAATTAACCAAACTTTAGCAGCTATAACCAATTCATCTAATCAATTTCCAACTAATAATCAAACTCTGCATAACAAACTCGCCAAACAAACTCTTAATCGACAACGTTCATGAATTAACAACAGAGTCAGATTCATATCCGAACTAACTTAACGGAACAAACGAGTAGATTTCAGTCACTAACTTGAGCATCAATCGAACTCAAAACAGTATGAAAGTCGTCCAAAACGCACACACACACAATTTTAATGAATATGCAGTAGGAATATCATGCGACAAATGTTCAAAAATGAAACGACATATTAAAACGAAACCAAAGAAAAAGCAAAAAAAAAATCCGTGAACGAACTATGGCTGACCTTTATGCTAACGATCCGACGTCGAACAATGTTGAACTTCCGATGAAACACAACTTCGTTCGCAACACTGTTTCGATGCTTGACTAACAGACACGGACTCGAACGGAATCCTTGAATGGACGGTGAAGACCTCAAACCAACCTCAGCTTAAAACTGTTTTGCGTGTGTGCAAGTGGTTTCTGGTGGACTGGTTGGTGTTGCGACTGACTGGAGATGGAGTTGGGGTGAGCAGCTGTGGCTTGGAGATGGAGGGGTCATTTAGGACGATGGGTGAGGCAGCAGAGGTGAAGCAGCAGCAGCCATGACGTTCGTCGCTTGGTTGTTTCGACGAAGATGAAGGAAACAGCGGCAGGCGGACTGGCTGTACAGGTCATGACTGGAGGTGAACGACGACGAGGCTGGGCTTTTTTGAGGCAGAAGCAAGCAGTAGCTGATGCGTTTTTGTCGCATGACGTAGCTGTATTTTCGCTGCTTCTTTGAACTATTTTAGGAGCTAAACTCTAGCTATTTCATAGTTGATTTTGCCCTGTTTAGAGCTGAAGCTTGTTCGTTGGGGTTGCTGGATTTTTGGCGGTTTGGTGGTGAACAACGACGAGGCTGGTTGCTGCTGGACGTGAGGGACGATGGGGACGAAGAAGATGCAGAAGGGCAGCCATGGGAGCTGGAGATGGAAGGGTCGTTTAGGACGAGGGGTGAAGCAGCAGATGATCGTTTGGGACGATGGGGACAGGGCTCAGGCGTGGGCTTTCGCTGGTGAAGATGAAGGAGGAAAGGGCATCCATGGGGGGGTCGTTGGAGCTGGAGGGGTAGGCAGCCATAGAAGGTTTGTTTGGAGAAGGAGAAGAAGGGGGGCGGGTGTTTAGGGTTTTTTTAGGTTAGGGGTTTAGAAAAAATGAAAAATGGAAGAAAAGGGGGGGGTTGTTTGGGGTTACGGGGAGGACCGGGTCGGGTCGATTATTGGGTTAGATAAGGGGTTATTTGGTTTGGGCATGGTTGGTTTAATTTAAAAGGTGGCCCAGTCCGATTTTCTTCTTATTTCCATTGCTTCTTTTCTTCTTTTATTTTTCTTTAATTAAAACTAAATTCTAAAAATCCTAAATTAGCCTATAAAACTAAATTAATTTAAAAAAATGCTAATTAACTCTTAACAACAATTAACACACAATTAAATAACAATTACGATAAAATCACACAATTTGGACATTAAATGCTAAAAATGCAACGTACATTATTTTTATGATTTTTTGTTCTTGTAAAACAAACTTAATTGATCCTAATTGTAGAATTAAATCCTAAAAATGCAAATGCGACATATTTTGTATTTTTTATTAATTTAATAAATAAACATGCACAGACAAATACCAATAATTATCCAAAAATGCCACGAAAATTCTCAAAATTGCACACAAAAGAAAATTATTTTATTTTGAATTTTTGGGAGTAATTCTCGTATAGGGCAAAAATCACGTGCTCACAGTCATCCCCGTAGATTATGGCTGATCGGCACATAGTCATCCTCGTTTTCCATTTCTTCCATTTTCTTCAGAACATCTACGAGGGCGTCGTTACATGCATCGACAGCGGTGTGAGTGTTACCTGTTGGGGGAGGGGAGTGTTGCTCGTTGACAACTATTGGAGTGTCCACTCTTGCGGTGTTCCTACTCGCCCCTTGAGCGGGTTTGTCGAGTACGCTACTCAGAGTACTTGTCAGCCACGCCTCCAGTAACTTTTTTCACTGCGGGCGGGGCTTCTTATGTCATGGATGTGGAGGCTCCCTTCTCATGCGAAGCGGTTACACTACCATGAGGATGGGGTGAGTCACTTTGTCTTGGTGAGGCGCTCGGCGTCACATCTTCCTCGTCCTCTCTGCTCACCTCATTGATGGTGTCGAGGAGGTTAGTAGTCACACCCATCACTGCTTTCAGTCTTTCCTCTCCTTTTCCTGCCATGGTTAGCTTGTACAAACAAGGAAGGCAAAGTTTTTGTTGTTGCTTTTTCAAATCTAAAAGAAACTAAACTATTTAACTAGAACACTCCTAACAGACGGTAGCTAATTATTTGACCAAAAAGTGTTAAGCCCTTTTGTCACGACCCCAACCCCGGTCATGATGGCGCCCAACACACTGCTAGGCAAGCCCGACCATTCAACAACATTATCCCAAATTCTTATTCAGATTATAGATAAATATCACAGAGAATTTACTAAGTCATTTCATTCAAGTGTATAATTAATAATAAAATCTGCAGAAGTTCAATTAAAATACCACACCATAACCCAACAGAATCCGGTGTCACGAATATGAGCCTCTAATACAGAATATCCACCTATTACAAGTCTGTCTAGGAAAAATACGGAATAAAAGATAGAGATAGATGGGAGAGATTAAGGCTGCGAACTCCATGCAGCTACCTCGATACTCCCGGATACTGCTGCTCTGCTAAACAAATCCTCACTCAACCTGTAGTGTACCTGGATCTGCACACAAGGTGCAGGTAGTAATGTGAGTACTCCGACCCAGTGAGTAATAAACATAAATAAAGGCTGAGAATAAGAAATCATGGAAAAATACAAAGTAAACTATAACTAGAAGTTTAGAACAACAAATAGTGAAGCAACAAGTCAATTAAGTCAGAGTACCAAATACTGAGACTGGTATAACAGATAAAAACAAATGCATGAGTGCAATGCAATGCATATGATGGTACACTCTAGTACCCACTACGACGTGCAGCTCGAGCCATCCATTTATTTATCGTCGACGGCGCTCACTAGGGGTGTGTGCAGACTCCGGAGGGGCTCCTACAGCCCAAGCGCAATATCAAGCCATCTTGTGGCATCAAATCTAGGCCCCCGGCCTCATATCAATCTCAATATAATCACCCAGGCTCTTGGCCTCAATATCAATGTAATCAACCAGGCTCTCGACCTCAATATCAATGTAATCAACCAGGCTCTCGGCCTCAATATCAATATAACACTGCTGCGGCACGCAGCCCGATCCATGCTCAGTCCAGAAATCATCATAATCCCCTTGGGCATTTGTAAAATAGTAGTTCTCAGCCCGAAATATCATTTCGAAATATCATTTAAGTTTTCAAATCTTAGAAAGATGGTTGAGTTTGCAAAACAGTATTTAAAACCTTGGACCGAGGTTAAATGATATGCAAAATATGCGAAAGCAGTGATATCAATCCCTGAAGGATTCAAATAATTGGCAAGAAGCCCAAATGTAACAATTAAATCCAAGTAAGGATGATTTTCAATTTAGTTCAAGTAGAAAACACGGTAAAAACATCCCTCGGGACGGACCAAGTCACAATCCCCAACGGTGCTCTACCCCACGCCCGTTATCCGGCGTGCAAGTCACCTCAATATAGCGTTACGATGTGAAATTACGGTGTTTCAAACCCTCAGGACATCATTTACATCAATTACTCACCTCGAACCGACTACTTCTTTAGCTCGCGATGCCTTTGCCCCTCGAATTGGCCTCCACGTGCGTCGAATCTATCCACAATAATTCGATTCAATCAATAAAAATTATAGGAATTAATTCCATATGGAATTCTACACTTTCCATTAAAAACCGAAATTGCACTCAAAATTCGCCCGTGGGGCCCGCATCTCGGAATCCGGCAAAACTTATAAAATCCGACAACCCATTCCGATATGAGTTCAACCATACCAAAATTATCAAATTCCGACAACAACTCGACCTCCAAATCTTAATTTTTCATTTTTGGAAGATTTTGCAAAAATCTTGATTTCTTCCATTTAAATCCGAATTAAACGATGAAAATAACCATGGATTTATGTAATATAAACACTTTTGAGTATAGGACACTTACTTGAGTTGAAATCGTGAAGAACACCTCAAAATCGCCCAAGAACCGAGATCCAAAAATCCCAAAACGAAAATGAAGAAATCAGCATTTTTGGTCCTTAAGTTTCTGTCCGCCCGTCACTAAAAGTCCAGTTTCGTCACTAATAGTCCACCAGAGAGCTTTACCATCCATATTCAATCGATCATAACTTTCTGTACAAATGTCCGAATGACAAATGGTTTATATTTCTGGAAACTAGAATACAAGGGCTACAACTTTCATGTTTTATACATTTTCCGATTTCATATATATTACGAGATATAAGCTTCCAAATTATGCTCCTCGCATCAAAATTTTCGAACCTTGCTGTCAAAAATCCAGCAAGTTAAATTGGCCTAAAAAACCATTCCGAAACTCACCGAGCCCCTCGGGACTCTAACCAAATATGACAACATGTCTTAAAACATCATTCAAACTTGCTCCAATCATCAAAACACCTCAACTAACACTAAAATCATCGAATTACATCGAATTCAAGCCTAAGTTCTTTTAAAACTTCCAAAACACGCATTAGATCAAAAACCTAACCAAACCACGTCCGAATGACCTGAAATTTTGCACACACATCACAAATGACATAACAAAGCTACAACAACTCTCAGAATTCCATTCCGACCCTCAGATCAAAATCTCACCTATCAACCGGAATTTGCCAAAATACTAACTTCGCCAATTCAAGCTTAATTCTACACCGGACCTCCAAAATTAGTTCCGATCACACTCCTAAGTCACAAATCATTCCCCGAAGCTAACCGAATCATAATGACTCAAATCCGAGCCCTCTAACACATAAGTCAACGTTCGGTTGACTTTTCCAAAACAAACCTTCCTTAAAGAGACTAAGTGTCTCATTTCCTACTAAAACCAATCCAAATCAACTCGTTCACACCCAACACTGATAATGAAGCATAAAGAAATAGGAAATGGGGAAAATGGGGCGGTAACTCACGATACGACGGGTCGGGTCGTCACATCCTCCCCAACTTAAAAAAATCTTGTCCTCGAGCGTACCTAGAGTTGTCCTAGAAGCCAACCAATAGCTGAACGACTTTACCAAGAATATACACGTGGGTGATACCACACTACCCTATCTCGCATAGGTCTGATAACATAATATAGCTGAAATTTCACAATCCATCTAGTTCATAAACCATAGAACCACACTGCACCTTCCGGAATCATACACAAGATTAGAACTTCACATCCATACTCAGAATAAGCCCGAACCAGCTGTAATAACCCATACCTGCAACATCAGGTACAATTATCTGATATACCACATAACTCAGACACTCAGAACGATAATTTCTATTCACAGTAGTTGCACATAATAATCGAATATCAATAGGAAACCTCTTAACAACTAAAGCCTCATTCCAACACTTTCACATACTGCCAATGATAAAGGAAACCCGCAATAAATCATAACCATTTCCTATGTCAACCATTCATGAAGTCATTTCTCTCCTGGTAATTACCATAGCAAATTTTGAACTGAACCTTAATATTTACCCATCACACATACTAAAATCGAATCCGTTTGCATTTATTAATGATTTCAACGATCTCTTCTGACCAAACACACTACTCAGGTGACATGACACATCAAAACATGCCTAAGCCACAACTTGCATAATACGTGCACCGATAAGAAATGGCCCGAACATACTCAATTCATGAAAATGACTCAATTGAGAGAGCTGTACCTCAAACTCACCAGTACTGCCACAACACAAGGCTGAGACCCTATCTCACATCATAGAAATAGGACACACAAATTTGACCCGCTATGTCATGTTTCCACACAGCTTTGCTCCAACGCACGTTCTTATCCAAATACTACTCCACAGGAAACACCTCAAGTCACTATGCTTGAAATCGACAACCATGCTCAATTGATGTCTGGAGCCAAAGCAAATCACTACACCCATGGTGAAACAAACAACACACACCACGCAAACCTGATAGAACATAACTGGTACGTTATTCACCGAGCAACACCCAATTACTCATCCCGCTCGACTTCCACTACTACAACTCCTATCGAAGCCAGATGATCTGGTGCCCGGCACCAAATTAATACCGAAATCAACAACCTCGCCCAGCGACATGCCTAGCCATATGAAACTCATTTGAAAAGTCCCCCAACACCGGAACTGAATTAATGATAGCAACCTTTGCACTGACATCCATCACGAATGCCCAATTAAGAAAGCAATCCTTCCCAACCATCCGCTGGTCCTTTGAAATATAAACCACTCTGTTAGAACATAATACAATGCACTTCATCAATCAACACGTGTCATTTTTGTATTGCCCGTAGCGCAATAGTTCAGAATCACTCAACACTAAGACAACCAGTCTGAATTCCGACATCACATCCAAAATCTGACATACCAGTAAACAAAGATCTACTCGAGCCTCCGAATCCCGATTGGCGCTAAACGGTGCCGAATACACACGATCCACCACCACAACCTAGCATGTACATGAGAACTCTCAGTCTCTAACTCCATATGGCACACAAATCATCATACCTGATTCCAGTTTCCATCGTGCGAATACATGCACACCTTTGATACCCAATCATTCCACGATAAATACTCTAAAATTTCCATGTGCCATACAAGCAACTCGAATATCAGCAGTCGATCCAGCCTTAAAGTGTCGCAATACTATTGAAGTGCCATCAACTTAATCACATTGGCCTTTTTTTCTGAAACATATACCCTCTACAAATCACTATGATTAGAAATACAATTTCCTTAATCATCTGAAGATCATTCACCCTAATCATCTGAAGCTCATCCCTCTAATCACCTAAAG
Source organism: Nicotiana tabacum (assembly GCF_000715075.1). Lineage (NCBI taxonomy): Eukaryota > Viridiplantae > Streptophyta > Magnoliopsida > Solanales > Solanaceae > Nicotiana > Nicotiana tabacum. The sequence continues at coordinate 19,566,513 of NC_134089.1, read as the reverse complement.
TTGCTCGTACTACCTAAGAATGTTATGAATTTCCATTCAGAACTGAACCATAACCTTACACACGCAAATCTCAACCCTTCACAACATATCGCATATACCATATCATCCTAAGGTAACATGAGGACTTCACCTCCCTTCCGAACCATGAACGTTTACGTACTCAACTAGTCAAGAACTTCCATTGATCCCATCTAGAAGAAAAATCATTACACATCCCATTCTCTACATGACATACATAGCTCTTGTTCAAATTATTACAATACTGACACGACGGATGAGATCTGTATAAATTCATACACCGCCAAATCAACAATTCATTGGGTCTATACTTCTGGAAAGAACTATCACCTCATTATGAACCAAAAAATGGTCTTAGCCCCTTAATTTACTTCATATACTCAGATTGCACTGATCTCGAATTCAATGATCTCGTCTCACCCATTACGAACTGCTCAGGCAATAAGCCACCCCAGACATAATCAAAAGCCACATATGATGCCCTAGTATGCCAATAGGCTACCAATTCGAACGCGATACAAAAAAAGAAAATGAACTCTGGAAGGAATTACCAATCCCACGCACTAATACGGACTTTCCTTAGAAAACAGGAAACAAGGCATACAAAATAGCATATAGAAAACTATACTCAACATCACACTGTTGCAGCGTGCAACCCGATCCAGATAACATACCTATGGTGGCGTGCCACCCGATCCACACATAGATCTCACATAAGGAGATGTACATCGAGCCAAATTTTCTCATTACAACAAAATACCGAGTATCGGTTGTAAGCATTCTAAGTGCATAATAATATCTCTGAGGGACATATAGCGTTATAAGCTACAAAACTCAAGCACAACTGAGGTGCAATGTACAGTCTGAATTTCAAGAGCCAGGATGCTCATATAACGTCATTCCTACGCGGATTCTCAACACATAGCAATTTCTTTCTCAAGCCGTCTCACAACTCACACGGCACAATGCATTACTACGCGAAATATCTGACAATGAAACATCAACCTAACTACTCCTCCATGAGGATCGCGTTACTAAAATGCACACATCTGGCCTGATATAGAGCCATTATTCACATTAAATCTATCCACCGACTGCAAGCTGATTCTGATCACACTGAACTAGTCTGATAACCTTTTAAAGGTCCATAATAACTCCCATTTTTCTCATAACACACAAGAACAACCATCAAAATCGGAGTAATCCTCCCCAATTCACAACCCAATAAGCCAAGTGCCTTCCAGGCATGAATCTTCAATTTAACGACACCATCACAAACTTCATACTTGATTTACATCTTTAATCAATCAAGTGATCACATGCCACACTTATATAATCTTCTCGTGGGACACACTCCCACAACTTACCACAATAATATCTGGAGCGTACCTCCAAACCACCGGTCGCACAAACGCTAAAGAGCGATCAAGAATTATTAACCGGACGCAAAACCCTTTTTACAAAACACCGATCTTAGGTGGCGCTGAAGACAATACCAACTTACCGTAAACATCAAAACTTATCTCCTGCTCATCTGAGCTCATGACATCTTGTCAAAAAATTTCCTTCACTCGTGCCATTCTCGGCCCAATTTCCACAACCAGAACTAATTCACCAGCATGCATTAAATCAGAACTAACATAGTACATAACCGCACAATCTGCTAACCAATAGCAAGCTCCCCAACTTGGCTCGAAGCCATAGATCACAACAGACTATACTCATAACGCATATAATCCATTGTTGCCTCAATACCTTAGTGAGGTTAAACTCAAATCCTCTGTAAGCTTGTGTAAACACATTTCATCTAGTACTTCAACTCTTTGGCAATCTCGCAACAGTTAAACTCACTCTCTTAAGTGAACCAAAAATTTCAAACTTTAACACTTACAATTCATTTGCACATGAGATCTTCTGTCATTCACATGAGGATCACACCGCCTTAGCACACTTCATGGGAGATAACCCACCTGTTTCGCCTCAATATAACATTTTCGTATACCTTCCACCGCCATAAACATTACGCAGACACTTGATCTTCCTGAGTCTGTACTCATACCGCAACATGAAATTTACTTCACTCCCAACTAGGAGACATGAAAAGATTTTTCACACGCCCATAACTCAGGCTATAACTTGAATCACGATGGACTTCAAGAATCTATTAATTCTTCCATCATTCAGCAGACCCTTCTCGTCGCTTCCAAATCATATAGATATGCCTCGCAGTACTAACATACTCATCACATAGCCACAACCATCATTTCCTCTAACAGGGACACTACCGAACATATAAGTTCAAAAATACTTGTTCACACAATCAGCACCTCGGCGCCCCCGCCATAGGCAAAGATCCAACCTCAAGTCCTCCAGACTGGCCCACCATAAACTCACAGAGATAACACCTCGCCCCTCGATCGGGGAATCACAAGCCATCGAGGCACATCTGATACTGAGCGCCCATGCGCGCATACGAACGCATGGAAGAAATTTCAAAAGTTTCTTTTCAAGATGAATCAAGGACGTACGATAAGAATTCAAGAATGTGAAGTTTTCCTAAAGGTTCTGCAGCCTCTCAAGGATAAATACAGACGTCTCCATACCGATCCGCGAGACTCTACTAAACCGGCTCATGACTCGCGAGACCAAGTAACATAGGCTCTGATACCAACTTGTCACGACCCCAACCCCGGTCATGATGGCGCCCAACACACTGCTAGGCAAGCCCGACTATTCAACAATATTATCCCAAATTCTTATTCAGATTATAGATAAATATCACATAGAATTTACTAAGTCATTTCATTCAAGTGTATAATTAATAATAAAATCTACGGAAGTTCAATTAAAATACTACACCATAGCCCAACAGAATCCGGTGTCACGAATATGAGCCTCTAATACAGAATATCCACCTATTACAAGTCTGTCTAGGAAAAATACGGAATAAAAGATAGAGATAGATGGGAGAGATCAAGGCTGCAAACGCCATGCAACTACCTCGATACTCCCGGATACTGCTGCTCTGCTAAACAAATCCTCACTCAGCCTGTAGTGTACCTGGATCTGCACACAAGGTGCAGGTAGTAATGTGAGTACTCCGACCCAGTGAGTAATAAACATAAATAAAGGCTGAGAATAAGAAATCATGGAAAAATACAAAGTAAACTATAACTGGAAGTTTAGAACAACAAATAGTGAAGCAACAAGTCAATTAAGTCAGAGTACCAAATACTGAGACAAGTATAACAGATAAAAACAAATACATGAGTGCAATGCAATGCATATGATGGTACACTCTAGTACCCACTGCGGCGTGCAGCCCGAGCTATCCATTTATTTATCGTCGACGGCGCTCACTGGGGGTGTGTGCAGACTCCGGGGGGCTCTTACAGCCCAAGCGCAATATCAAGCCATCTCGTGGCATCAAATCTAGGTCATCAGCCTCATATCAATCTCAGTATAATCACTCAGGCTCTCGACCTCAATATCAATGTAATCAACCAGGCTCTCGGCCTCAATATCAATGTAATCAACCAGGCTCTCGGCCTCAATATCAATATAAGACTGTTGCGGCGCGCAGCCCGATCCATGCTCAGTACAGAAATCATCATAAGCCCCTTGGGCATTTGTAAAACAGTAGTTCTCAGCCCGAAATATCATTTAGAAATATCATTTAAGTTTTCAAATCTTAGAAAGATGGCTGAGTTTGCAAAACAGTATTTAAAACCTTGGACCGAGGTCAAATGATATGCAAAATATGCGAAAGCAGTGATATCAATCCCTGAAGGATTCAAATAATTGGGAGGAAGCCCAAATGTAACAATTAAATCCAAGTAAGGTGATTCTCAATTTAGTTCAAGTAGAAAACACGGTAAAAACATCTCTCGGGACGGACCAAGTCACAATCCCCAACGATGCTCTACCCCACGCCCGTTATCCGGCGTGCAAGTCACCTCAATATAGCGTTACGATGTGAAATTCTGGGGTTTCAAACCCTCATGACATCATTTACATCAATTACTCACCTCGAACCGGCTACTTCTTTAGCTCGCGACGCTTTTGCCCCTCGAATTGGCCTCCACGTGCGTCGAATCTATCCACAATAATTCGATTCAATCAATAAAAATTATAGGAATTAATTCCATATGGAATTCTACACTTTCCATTAAAAACCCGAAATTGCACTCAAAATTTGCCCGTGGGGCCCACATCTCGGAATCTGGCGAAACTTATAAAATCCGACAACCCATTCCGATACGAGTTCAACCATACCAAAATTATCAAATTCCGACAACAACTCGACCTCCAAATCTTAATTTTTCATTTTTGGAAGATTTTGCAAAAAACTTGATTTTTCCATTTAAATCCGAATTAAACGATGAAAATAACCATGGATTTATGTAATATAAACACTTTCGAGTATAAGACACTTACTTGAGTTGAAATCGTGAAGAACACCTCAAAATCGCCCAAGAACCGAGCTCCAAAAATCCCAAAACGAAAATGAAGAAATCAGCATTTTTGGTCCTTAAGTTTCTGTCCGCTCGTCACTAAAAGTCCAGTTTCGTCACTAAAAGTCCACCAGAGACAGCTTTACCAGCCATATTCAATCGATCATAACTTTCTGTACAAATGTCCGAATGACAAATGGTTTATATTTCTGGAAACTGGAATATAAGGGCTACAACTTTCATGTTTTATACATTTTTCGATTTCATATATATTACGAGATATAAGCTTCCAAATTATGCTCCTCGCATCAAAATTTTCGAACCTTGCTGTCAAAAATCCAGCAAGTTAAATTGGCCTAAAAATGGCCCGAAACCATTCCGAAACTCACCCGAGCCCCTCGGGACTCTAACCAAATATGTCAACATGTCTTAAAACATCATCCAAACTTGCTCCAATCATCAAAACACCTCAACTAACACTAAAATCATCGAATTACATCGAATTCAAGCCTAAGTTCTTTTAAAACTTCCAAAACACGCATTCGATCAAAAACCCAACCAAACCACGTCCGAATGACCTGAAATTTTGCACACACATCACAAATGACATAACGAAGCTACAATAACTATCGGAATTCAATTCCGACCCTCAGATCAAAATCTCACCTATCAACCGAAATTCGCCAAAATACTAACTTCGCCAATTCAAGCCTAATTCTACACCGGACCTCCAAAATTACTTCTGATCACACTCCTAAGTCACAAATCATCCCCTGAAGCTAATCGAATCATCGTGATTCAAATTCGATCCCTCTAACACATAAGTCAACATCCGGTTGACTTTTTTAAAACAAACCTTCTTTAAAGAGACTAAGTGTCTCATTTCCTACTAAAACCAATCCAAATCAACTCGTTCACACCCAACACTGATAATGAAGCATAAAGAAATAGGAAATGGGGAAAACTGGGCGGTAACTCACGAGACGACGGGTCGGGTCGTCACACCTTTTTAGTTAAATCAATTTAATGAATGGATAAGGGGTGAATCCAAGTTAAAAGTAATAAATCCTAGATCCGAAATCTAACAACTTAGATAATATGAACCGTGTTCTGATCAACAAATGTCGAGTTAATGGCCAATGAATAGATATAAATATGAGAATGAATGCATGCAATAAATGTGATAAATGGTATTTAATGTAATAAGAAGCAATAAGTCACTCAAATATTAGATGAGGTTGATGATTCCTTCTTCAGAGGCAACGTGTGACATCATGAAATAATAGTGAACAATGTGCCCTCGGATCTTGTGAACTAAATAAGAATGTTATATAATGGAATCAAACAAAAGAGAGAAGACAAGCTTTTTGTCTATTCTTGATAGTCAACTCTTTTACAAGATGTTCTTTTATAGAAGTTTCAAATCCCTTTTTGTTTCCTTTCTCTTCCTATTTATAAGGGATATCCTTAGAAAACTCTAAAAAAGTACAAAATGAGGGAATAGAATATTCGTGCTCGCAACCCTAGGAGCATCCTAACTGCTGTGTTCGTTTTCTCTCTACTAGACCTCGGCACTGGTCTCTCCCTATGGGCGACTCCTCGACACTGAACCATATTCGATTTCGACCTCGGCCTCATCCCGTCCGTCTGCATTCGCTAAACTAGATCTAATTTTGACCCATACAGTAATAAACAATAATAAATGATATTTAAGTAAATAAAAGGAATGATTCACCCAAGAAAAGATGGAATAAATGGATGTTCCTTCTGACAATGAAGAATGATAGGCTATCCACTTGAATATTTTAGTTATTCTTGGATCTTGTGGAAAAGTATAGACAAAAATTTTAGTGAAAATGTGATGTTTGTATCTTAGCAAGTGAGATTTGATTCTCTTTCTCAAGTCAAGTGTGTATTTTTGCAAATGAATGTCACATGTCCCCCTATCATTGTCTCTTTTTCTATTTATATGGGACATGCTACTAGGAAATCCTAATAGTACAAGTGAAGAGAATATTCTCTTTAGTATTCTATCTTGAAAACTAGCCATTACGGTTCTGTCAACGGAGCTTGACCTCGGCCTCAACTCTTGTTGACACCTCGACTACGACCCCGTTGACTCTTCGACCACTGACTTCGTTGTTCCTTTGGCCATTTCGACAAACGACGATTTGGCAACTCCTCTTCTAATACTATTTTGGCCAAAATATTCTGAAGACATATTTTGACCTATACAGAAACACATCTAAATTTTTTTTATTTTCAATATTTGACCCACCATTGTGTTTTCAACTAATAAAGTCAAATCACTGATTGCTTTCTAGAAATGAGTTGACTTTCTTTGTCTTTCCTGGTTGAAAGTCCTTGTAGTTTTTTAATTTATGTCTCATAGTGAAAATGACTGGACCAAGCGTGTGGACCAACTTAGCCTAATAATAACTTATGTCATTATCTAAAACCCATTGTTTTAGTGCGAAAAATATGTAGTTTGGCCATGTCATAAATTAGTAGAAAATTAGAGCACCTCATATTACATGTTCACTTAAAGACTTTGCTAAGGAACTGTTTAATTTTCAGCTGAGAGTAATGGAAACTTCTGTTGGGCAGCAAATTTTTTCCGGGAAAAAGATGACAAAACAGTTAACAGGAAAAAGAGGAGACACTGAATTTCATTCAGTAGTGAGAGGTGGGAATCTTGAATTGGCTTTGGAGATAATCAATGGCTGTGTAGAAGGAGAATTGGTAGAATTATTGTCAAAGCAGAATCAGTCTGCTGAAACTGCTCTTTATGTTGCTGCTGAATATGGTCATTTGGATTTAGTGAAAGAGATGATTAAGTATTATGATATTGGAACAGCTAGTATCAAGGCAAGAAATGGTTATGATGCATTTCATGTTGCTGCTAAACAGGGTGATTTTGGTAATTTTTTATTTTAAGTGGTTTTTCATTATCTTGTTTATCTATGAACTTATAGAATTTCACATAACAAGCACAAATTGGCCTAACGGTCAATAGGTGAAAAGTGTGAGAAATTAGGTTCAAATCCAATAGAAATAAAAAATAAACTAGGCGTTTTCTTTCTATTTGCCTAAACTTTGGTGGCCAGAGTCAACCAATACCCAGGCGCGAAGCTACCCTTTGCTAAGCGTGGTCAATTGACCACCATTTTATCAAAAAATTACATTGCGTATATAAGTAAAATATCAGATTTTAGAGGTACATAACATTTATTGAACACGCTTTATCAGGAATTTTTTTTAACTTTTTTCAAGTTTGAGCCTTGGCGTAACTAGTAAAGTTGCTGCCATGTGATCAGGAGGTCACAGGTTCGAGCCGTGGAAATAGCCTCTTGCAGAAATGCAGTCTAATACTGCCTACGATAGACCCTTATGGTCCGGCCCTTCCCCGGACCCCATGCATAGCGGGAGCTTAGTGCACCGGGCTGCCCTTTTTTTCAAGTTTGAACCTCTCTTGGAAATATCTGGCTTCGCCACTGCCGATACCTATATTGATGGAGCTAGAAGGTAGCAGTGGAATAATCGAGGTGCATGCAAGTTGGCCGAACACCATCTTTAATTTTAAAGAAGTAATCTTTTAATGAATGAAAAAACAAATGATGGAAGTTCCCTCAATGTTAAGTCTTATAAATTTGATTTTCCTCTTATCCGTAGTAGTAATTACAACTAGTAATGAAGTTTTGATCATAGATACTAAAAGATTGGATTTTGTTGCAGAAACGGTGAAGGTACTATTTGAGGTTTTTCCACAGCTATCAGTTACATTTGATCAGTCAAATTCCACTGCACTTCACACTGCAGCATCACAAGGCCATATTAATGTAGTCAATTTCCTCTTGGACACTAATAGCAGTTTAGCTACAATACCAAAGAACAATGGGAAAACAGCACTTCATTCTTCAGCAAGAAATGGACATGTTGCAGTTGTGAAAGCACTTTTAAGCAAAGAAGAAGGGATCTTAAATTGGAGAGATAAAAAGGGCCAAACTGCTCTTCATATGGCAGTTAAAGGACAAAGTGTTGATGTTGTTAATGAGCTTATTCAATCAGATCCTTCTTTGGCTACAATTATTGATGGAAAGGGTAATACTGCTTTGCATATTGCAACACGAAAAGGCCGCGTAGAGGTAATTTTTCATATGTATGTTATACCTGTATTTCATTTTATTTGGCAGTGTTGGACTGAACACGGATTTTAAAACAAAAGGCAGCTGGTGCACTAAGCTCCCGCTATGCGCGGGGTTCGGGGAAGGGTCGGACCACAGGGGTCTATTGTACGCAGCCTTACCCTGTATTTCTGTAAGAGGTTATTTTCACGGCTCGAACTTGTGACCTCCTAGTCACAGCAACTTTACCAGTTAAGTCAAGGCTCCCCTTCAGACTGAACACAGATTTAAGAAAGAAAAAGAGCTCTTGACACAAAATCTGGACACTTTGTTCTGTTACTGAAAGTGTGACAATCCTATCCGATTGCAGATTATAGTTGAAATATTTACCACATGTATGTTATGTAGTTCCATATGTTATATAATTGCGCCAGAGTCAAATATTTTACATGTTCTTTTATGTTCATATGAATACACAGAAAAATCTTCTTTTCAAAAGCTCAACATAAATGTTATAAGCTGCACGGCCGTCTTAGTCCGTGTTATAATATTTGGACTCTTACCATATATTGGTAAGGGAAAGTGTTTCAAATTGTCGATTAACTATCATATCTCATGCAGATTGTTCAAGCGTTAGTAAAGGACAAACGGATGAAGTGGGACGCCATCAATAAATCTGGTGAGACTGCTCTTGACATTGCTGAGAAAGTAAGGCAGTCAGAGATAGAAACAATTCTAAAGGAACATGGTATCCTGAGTGCAAAGAACATGAAGCTAGTATTACCAACGCGTTCAGCCAAAGAACTGAAACAAACCATTAGTGACATAAAACATGATGTTCACAATCAGCTTGAGCACACTTTTCAAACACAAAAGAGAGTGAAAAACATAGCGAAACGTCTGAACAAAATGCACTCGGAAGGGCTCAACAATGCAATAAATTCCACCACAGTCGTTGCAGTTCTTATTGCCACTGTTGCTTTTGCTGCTATATTTAATCTACCAGGCCAATATGTTGATAACCGTAAGCATATTCCTCCTGGATACTCATTAGGAGAAGGAAATATTGCTCCTCAACTCCCTTTTGCAATTTTCTTCATATTTGACTCTCTTGCACTCTTCATATCATTAGCTGTTGTGGTGGTTCAAACATCAATCGTGGTTGTTGAAAGAAGAGCCAAGAAGCAAATGATGTCGATTATCAACAAGCTAATGTGGTTGGCTTGTGCATTTGTGTCTGTAGCCTTTCTTGCACTGTCTTATGTTGTTGTAGGTAAAGAAGAGAGATGGATGGCAACTGCAGTAACTTTTATGGGAACTTTTATCATGGTCACGACTCTAGGGACACTGTGTTATTGGGTAGTTATGCACCGGATTGAGTCTTCAAATTTGAGAAGTTTGCGCAAGTCAGCTCGGAGTAGCAAGTCCTTGTCACGGTCCATATCGATCATGTCAGAATCAGAGATCCCGGATGATGAGTATAAGAAACTATATGCTATTTAGTTCTTCTACACCTTGTATTTAGCTATTAGCCTGTATATTCTTGTGTAATAATATTTGATGCTTACACTTCAAGCATCAATATAGTAAAAAAGGGCAGCCAGGTCAGGAAGCATCCTGCGTTCATGTAGGGTTCGGGGCAGGGCCGCATCCCAAGAAGGTGTGATTTAGGCAGACTACCCTGACGCAAGCATCAGTAGTTGCTTCTAGGGCTCGAATTCATGACATATAGGTCATAAGAAGACAATTTTACCGTCCTCCAAGACTCCTCTTCAAGCTTCAATGTAGTACCTTCAAGCTTCAATGTAGTAGCCGCTAGTTTTTCTGTAGTATATGAGCAACATAATTGAAAGTGCAGGATCTTATGCCATTCTTAGAATTATGAACATTTTACTACTGGTAGCTGCTAGCTTTGCCCAAGTGAAAAACAACTAGTATATGAGCAAGATAAGTGAAGTGTAGAATTTTATGCCCTTGTTGCAAGATGCCTCATGAGCTGTTATTTGATTATGCTGATGTAGCAGCTGAGTTGGCGATGACGTAGCTGCTGATATGTTTTTTTAAATTGCAGAAGATACTTAGATATTTTCTGTTCCCGGGCTTAAGATTTTTAGTTGTGAATTTCCTAGTCTTTAGGCATGTAGCTATTGGTTGATTATTAGGAAGTTTCTGTTTCAGTTTTTACTGCAATTCTGTTGGGGATCTCTTTGTATTTAAACAGCTCTTCATTCAGCTTAATAAAACATCTCTCATTTTCTTCTTTATGTCATTTGTGCTTTCTCTGATAAACACCAACAGCCCTTCTAGATAGAATTTTGAGCATCTTACTTCTGTGCACAGATCATTGGTTTCCAACTTTGTATCTCTGTTATATGCTTCAGTTCTTCTTGTTCATTCATTCACTTGACATATAGTAGGACATTTAAGAAAGCCAAACTGTATCTAAACTATCTACTAATAGTTATTGATTCACCAAGATTTAAAGTGGGACATATAGTTTGATCTCATGAATGCTACATAGTTAAAGGGGATTCTTGCTGTCAACATGAAACTTTAAATCCTCTTTCTAATTTAACAGTCATTGGTTTGTGTCACTTGACAATTGTAGACACAGTGTGTTAAAAGTGCAATCTTTTAGAATCTTTGGCATCAATAATCATTGCCATAATTTGGCATGAGAATTAGAGTTTTGACAGCAAATGACTCAACCTTTAGTGTTCATGGAAACATTATCTCTACTTCAGTGTGCAAATGTTTTCATCTTTTTAGGTGTAGGCCTAAAGCAATACATCCCTTGTACACCCATGTCCTTACCCGTCTGACTTGTATATTACAACTTTTATATTTAGGCATAGTTTGAATAGCAAAGGGTAATCCAGAAGAAGATCAGGACTTAGAGCAAATGGCCAGAGTTCTCCTAAGATCTATCTTTGGTTAAAGTGTGCAAAAGGACAGTCTGGTGCACAAAGTATCTCGTATTCATGCAGGGTCCAGGAAATGCCCGCTCCTAAAAAGTGTGATGTAGACAGCCTAACCTAATGCAAGCATTAGTAGTTGCTTCCGCGGCTTGAACCTGTGACTTACCTCAAGCGAAGAAGAGCATGAAAGATAGATAATAATTGAATTGTTCTAAACTCAAGTCATGTACTAGTTGAATTGTTGAACAACTGAACCCTTGGGAGCTACATATCTCGTGACATGCTTCGCGTGTCGTTTGCTGTATAAAGTCTGTATAACTTTAAAAGAATCATAATACATATGGTACAATCGCGGACCACCTATTAATGACATACTAAAACTGTTATAGCTTCATAGTATTGCTACCATTTGTTTGAAAAAAGGAAAACAAATGTTCTGCACTCCTACTATATTCTAATTTGATTCGAGTTGTTCAGGGAACATGAATTTCTTGATGCTAAGATTCAGACCTTCCTTAAATGCACTCAACCACATTTTCTTTATCTTTATTTTAGTGAAAAATTGATTTTTGGTGGGCAGAGGAAATTGAAATGATGATGAACTGAAAGAGCCAAAAGCTCCCAAACAAATTCCAAAAGCTATTGCCACATGGTTTGCAATCAATCACAACCAATCTCTATATATTGTCACATATACTAACTTTTTTGCCCTTGTCTCAAGTTTTGGTTTCCATTGCTTGAGCTAAGTAGCATGAGATAGAATATTGACATGATATAAAATTTGTGATTGGCATTTTTCCACATCAAACTTCTTATAGTTTCCAAGATTGGTAACTATTTGACTTGAGTACATAACCTAATTATATCATCCTTGAGTTGCAATAGTAACATGTTGTTTGGTTTGAAGACAAGTTATGTTGGGATTAGTTATACTGGTATTATACTTTATTGACTGTTTGGTATGTTGTATTAATTATGAGATTGTTAATTTTACTGCTTTATCCTGAGATTACTATTCAACCCTCTGGCAGGTATAAATTATCCTAGTACTACTTTTAGTCTTACAATAACTTATCCCAGGATTAGTAACCAAACAAGAGATAAGGCGGTACTGAAATTTTTATCTCATAATTATTTTTGCTTATTCATCATGCCAAACGACTCCTAATAGATTAAATTGCATGATTCAATATATGGCTTTTAGATAATGTTAGTGCAGATATATTATCCTCAAAAAACATTTCTTGCTTTTTATCTCCCAAAATCTAGACATTACACCACATACTACACTATTGAACTGGTCCTATTAAAGCTGCTGATATCCCTTCTAAGTTTAGATACATGCACATATATTTTATCTTCTTTTTTTTCTACAAGAAATGTCACTGTCCAGGATCATAATTCAACTGTTCTTCCAGCACTAAAGGAGTTCAAAACTTTTGAAAGAGAATGAACATTAACAATAAACCACAGAACAAAGGGTCCAACTTATTCTCAATTAATGTTCACTATTTCTTCTTTGAGAATTAATGACCAACAGAATATGATTGTTTTGTTGGGATAAAACGGCCTAAAAATACTCTTAATATAGTGTAATATTGTCCGTTTTGGGTCACACATGCACGCTTTTACCCAAAAGGCCTCACACCATTAAGCGTATCAAACTCCCTATAAATAGATATTTTTCTTTTCTACTTTCCACGTGGGATTTTGTTCACACACCCAACAATTATTTTATACTTTACGGTATCAGATTTTAAGAACAATAGCCATGTAGTTAATACAAGCCTACCAAGTAGTAAATTAATGCGATGATGCTGTTTTCCAATCTATTAAAAGTCCAAGAATGGATAAAAATTGGAATGACTCTTTGTTAAAAGGAAGTTGTCTAAAAACCCAGAATCTCTTAAAATTCATGCAGATTATATATATACGGGTGATGCAAATTAATTGAGATTACTTTAGGTTCAATTTTCACTAAGAGTCTTTTAGTTTTATCATATACTTAATTATATACCACTAGAAAACATAAAAAACTTCCAGAGTTAGAGAAACTTAAATTTTACAATATTAGATGAAGCAAGTTTAAATGAAACCACATGAAAAATGATGATTCAAATAACCAGTCCTAATTTGCTTGGAATTGAGAACCTAACCAGTTATATAACTATATTTTCTAATACAAAAATCACAAGACTTTTCACATACTCACACAAAAGTTACAATTGCTGGAAAACTCAACTTACCGATGCAATACGTTTTTACTCCATATTTTCTATTTTTAAGTTTTAGCTTAATAAACCCCGGCCCGATCTGCAGGTCCACTAACGTAAAGCGATAGGTTGAGCCTGAACTGACGAACCGAAGTTACTTTCGAAATCATACTTCCTACAGCTAACATGTGTCCAATCCAGCGGGAACGCGTTATATGTTCCGTCTTGTAATTTCTTGTTTGTAAGCTCCGATCCCAAAGGAGTTTATTCGACCCATTCCCCAGACTCCCGCGCTGCTCAAGTAAGTGTGCGATTAATCTGACCGGACCCGACCCAAAACCCATATGCATAATTAAAATATACTAAAATAACACAAGTGAGCCCTTATCCCCAAAATATTTGATATCTATCCCCTTATCCATATTTTTTAGAGAAATTTTCATAAAGCACTATCTTTTAATAGTAATTAGTCATCTATAGATACCATTTACTATATTACGGTTTATAGATACCTTTTATGTGGTTATAAGATGTATTCGATGTATTTAAGCTAATGTATTCATGAATACAGTAGCAAAAATAGGCGTGAATCAAGGAAGTCCAGCTAATCAGTTGTTGTACTCGAGTGTATTCGACTGTATTCATGGAGTGAAACATGAGATTACAGCTGGACAGATTATTGTATTCGATCGTATTCGACTGTATTCACGGCATGAAATAGGGGATTACACTGTTTTGAAAACGGAAAGTGAATCAATTAACATAATAGACTCCTAATATAACTCAACAAACTCAATTACAACACACAAATTTTGTATTTTCAGTTATAAAAACGATTCCCAACCAAAAAATACCCCCAAAACATAGCAATCTTTAGAGAAATTATATAATACATCTGAATACATAAATTATATTAATTAAAAAATATATATGAATACATTCATGGCATATAGCGAGACAGTGAATACAATGAAATACATAGAATACATCGGGATACATTGAAATACAATGAAAAAAAGACAGTGGATACAATGAAATACGTGGAATACAACGAGATACATTGAATTACAGTGAAAAAAAAGACAATGAATACAATGAAATACAACGTTATACATTGAAATATATTAACAAAAAATTCAAGTTGCTCAGCTCACACTCCGTCGTCTTTGTTAAAAAACAAACCCTAATTTCTGACGAATCTGCCGCCGTTCAAAAATAGAGATAATATTCTAAGATTCAGGTCCTTCTCTTTACTAATATTAAGATAAAAGAAAGAAAAAAAGAAAGTAGCTAGGGACCAACAGAGATGGACAAAAGCTGGGAACGAAGACAAATATTTCAGTTCAAAATGTTGATTTGACTTGCGTGATAATAAACAAATGCAAACTGGTATATGGAAGACAAACAATGCTTTTCGGCCCGATTCATGCGTCTCCGCCGGCGGGAGCAATTTTCTCTTTGGTTCCGAGAAGAAAAGAAAATAGTGTGAGTGAGAGGAATTTTGAGATTGAGCAATGTGTTTTCAAGGAATGAGGGAAGAGAATGAGATGTATCAAAGTAGAGAGAGAAAGAAAATAGTGTAACTGAATAGCGTATTTAGTGGTTTAGGGCTAGGATGTAACCAAAATTAGATATTTTGCTATAAACCTTAAAAGGTATCTATAGAATATAATTTATTTAAATGGTATTTATTTAAAATAAATAAGGTGTTAACCTTTGCTATAGGAGGTAAAAATTCTTATTTTTTATTTTCCCTTTCAAACTTTTCATGTTGCAGAGTATGCATACATACATACATATATACATACATACATACATATATATATATATATATATATATATATATATATATATATATATATATATTGAACCAAGAGTTTTGGGCGGAGTCCATCAAGATCAATTTGGATGAAAATTTTGAAAGGAAAATAAAAAGTATGGATAAGGAGATAGATATGTATATTATGGGGAAAGGATTCGCTTATATTTATTTAATATATTTCAATTTATGCAAATGAAATTTGGGTGGGTTGGGTCGGTCCTCTTTTAACTGGAAAAATATTTATTAGCTTGAAATAAAAGATATGGATTAAAATAATATTTCATCGGTAAGTTAAATTTTCCAGCAATTGTGACTTTTGCGTGCGTAAGTTAAAGTTTTGTGATTTTTGTATTAGAAAACATAGTTATATGACTTCAACGAAAAAAAATCATAGTTATATGATCATTTATGAAATTTATCCTCATTTGATCAGGGGCGAACTCAGGATTCTTAGAGGATGTGTTCACCACTAATTTGATAGTATAAAAAGATAGAATAGATGAGCTCAACAAGGATCAATCCCTGATCCCTAGGGAACAAGTACAACTACTTAACCAGTGAACCAACACAACAAATCTAACCATGGGTTCACAAAGGTAGTATTTAAATAAATTATATAAATTATACATATAATATACACCATTTTTGTTAAAGACCACGGGTTCACGTGAACCATTTGGTAACTGTAAATCCGCCTTTGTGTTTGATTAGGAGTCACAAGTTCAAACTGTGAAAATAACTTCTTGCAAAAAAATGAGATAAAAATGCAATTAAGACACAATATAATCACTTTTTTTCGGTCTCACTCATAGTAAGAATTTAGTGCACCGACTTATTTTTTTCTCTAGTACTAATTCTAATTTGAATGGAACTAGCTTAAGCTAGTGTTTGTTGGGGATGCTCACATATGAAATGATGATGCCCAAAGGTAATTGTCTAGGACATATAATAAAGAGGGTAGTGAAAAAGGCTGTGTAATGATGGTCATCTTAAAATGTGCATATCTCAAGTATGTTTTGTGCCTATCAAATAGCCTTGCTAGATAATCAACCTTAATTTGAAGTGTCACAGATAGTCAAGTCAGTGGAGACTTAAGCATGAAATAATGAAGATCTTTAGGATTATCTTTGTCATTATCAAGTGGTCCCTGCATGTTTGTTGACGTACTACATTTGTTTTTATTTTTTTTATTTATAAGACGGTATTTAATTTTTAAAGAAGAAAAAAAGGACTTCTGATACATAACAAAAATATTTTTAGAACTTATAATTTTAAATATGTTATGATATTATTATTATTTTTAATATAAAATTCTCACTTTACTTGTGTTAGGTGTTTGCCATAATTTTCTTATCATATTTGATTTTCCTATTTGTTGAAGGAAAAAACAACATGTTTACCTTAATTGAGTTTTCCTTCTTGTAGAAGAAAATTATAAATCTCCCATATTTGGCTAGTCTTTTTTCTGGTAGGAAAATGTTTGGACTTCTATAAACTGAGGATCCTTCCTTCTCATTCAATAACATCCACAATGTAGCCATAGAGGCTTGAGAGTAGTGTTTAGGGGGAGAACTTTACGGGACAAGTATTAGTGTGTCACTTGTGATTGCCTCTTTGTGAGGTTGTTCTCTCGATATTTTGTACTCTCTTTTTATATAGTGGATTGCTCATCTCCGCTGTGGACGTAGGTCAATTGACCGAACCACGTTAAATGTTTGTGTCTCTTTTGGTATATTTCTCTTTTGTTGTTTGACTTATCGTCGTTCAAGGTTTGCTTTGCTAGCTTCCGCATGACACCTGATTTTTTCGGTCCTAACAAGTGGTATCAGAGCAAGGTTCAAGATAGGTTCATCTTCGCGGGTTCAGTTCTAGCCGCAACATATTTGACGATAATCGTGATGTTTGTCTGAGAAATTTGACCAGTGTGCTACGCACGTTGAGACAATCTTTGTGGTGGAGATTTGGAGATGCGACCTGTTGAAGGCTATGTGAAGAAAGTGAATCAAGTTTATTTTGCCAGAAAATTCAGGCCAAGAGGGAGAATTGTTAGGTGTTTGCCATAATTTTCTTACCATATTTGATTTTCCTATTTGTTGAAGGAAAGGGCAACATGTTTACCTTAATTGGGTTTTCCTTCTTGTAGAAGGAAATTATAAATCTCTCATATTTGGCTAGTTCTTTTTCTGGTAGGAAAATGTTTGGACTTCTATGAATTGAGGATCCTTCCTTCTCATTCAGTAGCATCCACAATGTAGCCATAGGGGCTTGAGAGTAGTGTTTAGGGGGAAAACTTTACGGGACAAGTGTTAGTGTGTCACTTGTGTTTGCCTCTTCGTGAGGTTGTTCTCTCGATATTTTGTACTCTCTTTTCAGATAATGGATTGCTCATCTCCGCCATGGACATAGGTCAGTTGACCGAACCACATTAAATGTTTGTGTCTCTTTTGGTATATTTCTCTTTTATTGTATGACTTATCATCGTTCAAGGTTTGCTTTGCTATCTTCCGCATGACACCTGATTTTTTCGGTCCTAACAACTTGGAATAAACTAAAAGGGAAAGAATGCATATAAAATAAAAAATAAGGAGTATGTTGTATTTAACATATCATAGCATCATCTCGATAAACACTTCCTCCACAAGCATTACTTGCAGCAAATTATATTAATTTATTATAATGTTTTAAAAGGCGGGGCGTGAGACGAGGCATTTTACTTCTGACGAGGCGAAGCGTAAGCCCCGAGACATGAGACGTAAGTTCCGCGGATCTTTAAATTTTATTAATTTCAAGAATTTTAAGATAGTATAAAATAAAAAAATAATTATAAAAATTACATTAAAATCACAAAATTATAACAAATAATCTATTTAAAATATTTATAAATTATAATTCAACTATGAATAATACGAAAAGTATGACATATATCATAATATGCAAATTAGCTGCAACGTCGTTACAACTCAAACATCAAAAGTAATGTATTCGATATGAAATCTTATATGTATCTCTTAAGGAGTAACGAATCTTGAAAGAATTTCGATATTATAATTTGATATTTTTTAACTCCTTTTATTTAATATGCTTTATATTTGAAAGAGAATTTATATAAAAAAATAATTTACAATTTAAATATGATTCTCTAACATCATTTATTTTTAAGTTTCAACAAGTTAATAAAGTGACTCATAATTCACCATACAATACCATGATAACTAATACTGAGTTATTAAAATAATAAGTAGTGTATCTCGTAAACGTGAAAAAAATATATATTTAGGAAAATAATTATAAAACAATTATGGACTATTATATAATAAAGACATAACAAAAGTTAATAAATATTTATAAGTTAATAAATAAATACTTTTTAAATGAAAGATTTATTTAAAATTTACTATATAGCAGTCTTAGTAGATATCATGCAATAATTTTTATTTTAATTATGACATAAAATGTTCTTAACTTAATGATTTATGATTAAGAAAAAAGTAATTTTGAATAGTCAATGATTTATTAAGAAAATTTAAGGATTACTAGGTTAGTTACGGGGCATTTGCATCTATACCCGCTTTTTGTGTCACGTTTTAACTTGTGCCCGCTTTGTAAAAAAATTTACAAGCGTACCCGTTTTTTCGCATAACTTCAGCATACGGGGCTGAAGTAGCAAAGGCAACCACGCAAAACTTTAGCATTCTAGTAGCCGGGCCTGAAGTTCAGCTCTAGAGCTGAAGTTTTTATTTTATAACTAGCGAACTTCAGCTTTAGAGCTGAAGTTTTTATTTTTGTAACTGGTGAAGTTCAGCTCTAGAGCTGAAGTTTTTGTTTTGTAACTAGCGAACTTCAGCTTTAGAGCTGAAGTTTTTGTTTTTGTAACTGGCGAACTTCAGCTCTAGAGCTGAAGTTTTTGTTTTGTAACTGTGGAACTTCAGCTCTAAAGCTGAAGTTTTTGTTCTATATTTGATTAACTTCAGCATGTTTTATGCTCTCATGTTTTATGCATGGTAAATTGCACAAATATTGCTTCTCTGTGCTAATTTGCTTTCTTAAATTCGACAGTTTGACTCTAGGTGGGTTGTTCCCTCCTGCAGCATTTGGACCTATCAGTCCGACATCTCAGAGTTCAATGATTCGAGCATCTGTTATCGTGTATACATTGACTGTATTTTCTGCTTTGTTGATGTTTGATGTGAATGTGTATTTTGTTTAATAGCCTCTTTAGGAAGTCAGTTCTTTGCCTTTTTGATTCCCTTGTATTTTGCAGGAAAATTGAACCATTTCAGTAGTCAGTTTAGGTGATTTTTAATGTTATAATAATCCAAGTGGAAGTCCTCAATATATTTGCTTTAGCTTCATGAATCAAAGAGAGCAATGTTGAAGTCATCGTTGTAGAAGAAGAAAGAAGAAACCGAAGGAGGAGAAAGGGTGTTGAAGTTGTTTAAAAAGTGAGTACAAGTTAAAAGTTTAAAAAAAAAATTGGTATAAGTTAAATGGGGGCGACCAAATAGGGCGCCCCGTGCAATTTTTACGTTAGTTACACACAATTGCATAAAATTCTATTAGGCGAGCCCAGTACGCTGGGTGTTGGGCTTGTCCGGGGCGTAAGCTCCGACGGCCGAAGCGTAAGTCTCACGGAATTGAGCCCCAACATAAGCCCGGGGGCGTTTTACGAGTGCTCCGCCCAAGGGCGAGTCCCAATTCTGCCTTTTAAAATAGAGATTTATTACTGTTAAGTAATAATTATACTGCAGATATATTAACTAATATGACATAGTGATAACATCAATCTATGCAAAATATACGCAATATATTTATTTGATTGGTATAAACTTCAGATGTGAGTAAAATATTTTAAGAAAATACAATGCTAGCTGATCTAAATTCAACTCTAAATAATGAAAGAGAATAAATGTACAGTATGTTGCCAATTTCCAAAGCATAACCAACAAGATTAATTTCACATTAGCCCATGAAATGAACCTAATGCACTATTTGAAGTTAAGCTGGAAAATTATTTTCATAACCCTTTTAGTTATTTTTTTGGGACCTATTTTAATATACATAGAGAGACGGGAAGAGAGAATGGAAGAGGGAATTACAATCATTAATACTTGCATTGCAATACTTTGTTGGATTCTGTGTGAATACGAGTTATCTTGTGCACTGAAGTGTATTTTTTTTTTTAGTAGAAGACCACACAACACTGTCTCTCTTAGCTTTTTTCCTTTGCACGTTGGGGGTGGGGGGTCATAATCCTTTAATACTTTTTTTCACTCAGTCTTTTATAAATTTTTATGTAAAGGACTTGAATACTTTTTGCTAATACTCTGAACAAAGCTTTTATATTGTAAAAAGAAAAATAACAGCTTTCACTTTACCTTTAGTAAAAGTTGAGAGATTCCTCACTTCTATATATTGTACAATAATAGTACAATATAAATTGGCAGAGTCCATAGCACTTGAATGATTAATAAACCGTGAGAAAAAGTGGAGCAGAATCCAGTTGAGGAAAAAGTCTGTTTGTAAAAAGCCCACTGTCTACTAAAAAGATGTAGTTTCTATAGTACCCTTTTCTACTATAAAGTTTATCACTTCCTGTAAAAAGTTTTTTTTTTCTTTTTAAAATTTTTCACATGATATTCGGTATCCGCATAATAGTCCGATTAAATTTAAATTTACGAAGTCCCATATTAGGGGTAAAACATTTACAAAAATAACTTCAAAACAGGGCTCAAATCCAAAATTTCTAGTTAAGAATGAAAGAACACCTTAGTTGTCTTTATTAAAGGGTTGCCATCATCTAAATTAGTGCAAAGGTTCATTTCCTCCTTTTCTTCTTGTCTAAAATTCTCATTCATCCTTAAAGTATGAATGTATATGAACAACTAACAACAAAATTGAATGTAACTATCTAAAACTTGTTAAAAACATAATTGAAAAACAGCAGCATCGTGCATAAAGTATCTCGCGTTCATGCAGAGTTCAGGAAAAGTTCGCCCCTAAGGGGATGATGTAGGCAACTTACTCGGATACAAGCATCAGTTAGATGATTCCACGATTCGAACCTGTAACCTAAAGGTCACACGAAGACAACTTTACGATTGCTTCAAAGCTTCCTTTTGTTGAAAATATAATTAAGGCAAAAAAAGTGTGTTTTCTCTCTTAATTAAGACGATTATACAAATTAATATAATATCAGCGAAGGGCATGTTAAAGATATAATTAATAAAGTAAATAAAAATATTTACTTAAACTGTTTAATCTTTTAGATGATGCAGTCACACAATTCAATAAAATTCAGGATTAGGGAGACCAAAAAAAAAGGAAAAATTACATTAACTCATGGAATTATATACAATAAAAAACAATGAATTAATTACATATAATCTGCAAACTCAAGCAAGAAACCAATTTTACAGATGGAAAACTTTCCTTTTTCTTTTTGAGGAATTTTATAGTATCCTTTAAAAGTAACAAAAAAGAAAAAGAAGAAAAGCAAAAAGAAAAGAAAACTTATTCAAAATCTGCAAAGATCTGGTCTTTCTTGAATCTCACTTGCTGCAATCTTGGAAATTGACATTGAATTAATTCCAGCTTCAATCAATCTCCTCTTTGGATTACAAAGCTCTTGAGATTTCTTACAATGAGCAATTGCAGCCTCAATTGAACCCTCAATCTCAGTATTTGCACTACAACTTCTCTTAAGTAAATTCAACTCATAAAAACCATTAGAATTCAATGAAAAAGATGATGAAGATGAAGAAGAAGAACCATTAGATGAAGAAGAAGACAAACATTTAGTTGGAGAATGTCTTTTAATTACTGCTGAAAATGATTTTCTATGACTATTTACATTATCTTCAACCCCTTCCTTTTCAATATTTCTTATCATATTAGCTAATGTTGGTTGTGTACATTTTCCAATATGACCAAATGGGGTTTTCTTAGATACTTTAATATACTTATTTTCACAATCTTTTGTACTAAAAACTTGTTGATCAGTCTCATCTGAACAAGCTGACTTGTTAAACAAAGATTTAAGATTAAGATATGCTTTTGAAGCCTTAATCTTTTGACTAATTAAAGATTGTTTAACTAACTTAAGTTTCTTGGACCAAGTTTTCTTTGGATGTTCATTAATAAAAGTACCGAATTCAGTTGACCATTCAAAAAAATACTCAACTGGATTGAGTTCACAACTTACTCTACAAGATTCTGAGGGGGAAATATTGCATGACTCAAATGGGGTACTAGTATTAGTACAAGGTGCAGTAGAACTAGTAGTCCGGTCCACTAAGCTCCTGCTATACGTGAGATCCAGAGAAAGGTCGGACTCACAACTCACTCTACAAGATTCTGAGGGAGAAATACTGTATGACTCAAATGGGGTACTAGTATTAGTACAAGGTGCATTAGAACTAGTAGTTCGATGCACTAAACTTCTGCTATTCGTGGGGTTCGAGGAAAGGTCGGAACAGGAAGGTATATTATACGCATTAATCGAATTCTTTGAATTAATGCTAAATCTTTCTTCTTCTTGAAAAGTTTCTAAATTTGAGGTATGAAGAAGTTTTTGGACCATTTCTAACCTTGGAGGGAGATGAAGAGGGAGGAGTTTGCCTCTATAGAAAAGTTCATCAGCTGGTGAAGTAGTGGTAATTTCTTTGTCAATGGAAATAGAAGACATTTGAAACTCAAAATCTCTACTTTGTGGAGAAGAACTTGTACAAGAACTAACTTCCATATCAATGTAGTCTTCTTCATCTACATTCTTGATTTTAGATGATGAAAATTGAGGAGGATTTGTGGCCATTTAATGTAACCAAAAGACAGGAGTCTCAGTCTCTTATTTTTTTTCACTGTTTTCTGAGTGTGTGTGTGAAGATGCTTATGGGGAGCTGAGCAAAATGTTAGAGGGAAGAGCAGAGGTTCTTTAAAGTGGAGATGATGCCAAGACATAAAAGCTTATAAAAATATAGAAAATGTCAGAAACTTTTCTATCTATTTTTTTTCTATTAACAGCAATGTTCAAGCCATGTAATAAGCCACGGTCAAGTTGTCCCCGTGTGACTTATAGGTAGATTCGAGCCGTGGAATTGGCCCTTGATGCTTGCATCAGGTCTTACATCACACATCCTTAGGGTACGATCCTTCTCCGAATCCTGCATGAACACCGAATACTTTGTGCACCGGACTGTCCTTTTTTTCTTTCCTAACAATGTTCAAATCAGCTTGTGTAGCTCGACTATTTTATGGATATCTGTTGCTCTCTCCGTTTCAATTTAGATGAGGTAGTTTGACTCAAACGGAGTTTAAGATTTTTTTTTTGAATCTTGTGGTCTTAAAAGCTCAGGGATAAAAGCTTTGTGGGACTATGATATTTATGTGGTTATAAAAGCTTCTCATTAAGGGTAAAATGAAAAGTTTAGAATTGAATTATTTTCAAATTTAAAAATATGTCATTTATTTTAGAACAGTCTAAAAAGGAAAGTATCTCGTCTAATTTGAAACAAATGGAGTATAACATAGGTATAGAATAATTCTGCTCACCAAAGCTTAGGCCAAAATATCTGAATTGTTATTTTCCTTGAAATTAGAGGGGAAAAAAGACTTTTGAATGCCTCTGAATCTGATAATAAATCCAAGTAAAACAATGCCCCACTCCCTTTCCCAAAGAAAAAGGTAAAAAAGTTTATTTGAGTTCTTTTATTTATTTGGTTAATTTTTCTATATATGTTCCATACTATTACTGTTGGTTCACTTCATCGGTCAAATTGCTACTTATTCACAAGTGACAAGTACTACTAGTAATTTTTTGCTTTTCACTATCAGTGACCAAAGGTTAAAATACACGCTACTACTTAAGTTTCTGTTTGGTCATAAAATATGGGAGCTTTTTTTCAAATGCATTTTCAAATATTTATTGTTTATAGATTTTAGCTATTTTTGGCAGATTTTGAAAACAAAATCTTCAAATTCCAAAAAATAGGTCTAGAGTAATGTTTGAAATTTTCTACTCACAAAACTTCAAATTCTTTTCAAGTAAAATGCATGTTTTCATGTCATCTTCAAAAACTTTATTTTTTCAAATTTCAACAAAATCTCTGTCCAAACGCTAGCTAAATTTGATGCATTAAATATGAAATGTATGTTAAAGAGTCTTTAAAGGCCTCAAAAGTAGTCAAACTAAAAATGCTAGGCAAGAATACATATATGGAAAATACTTACACCAAAAAGGAAAAATAAAATATAAGTCAAATAAAAAGCAAAAATTTGCCCAATGCATGAAATTAGTGAGCCCTTAAATCGTTTTAATAGTGCTAACACTAGTCTAATTGTGAGTATTTGCAAATACTGAATTTCAGTATTTGAACTTGAAATGAAATACAGAAAAATTGGTTTGAAGGTGTATTTCAAATTAAATACTCCAACAAATCTTTAACTTTTACATATTTAAATATGAATGAAGCTCATGTTTAAAATAACTTCAACAATTTTATTTTTTGAACGTTTCAATTATTCCTTTTTCCTAATTCTAACTCGAATGGTATAAACCATACACATGGTTACTAAGCATACATTCTGGGATTAACCAATAATTTAAAAAATGAATAATCAATTAACAATCCAGCCGTCTTAGCTCAGCTGGTAGAGCGCATGGCTTTTAACCATGTGGTCGTGGGTTCGATTCCCACAGACGGCGTTTTTAACTAACTTTATTGTTTTTAAGCCCTGCAGTTCCTCCTTTATTTGTGCAGGAGAAAAATATGTATTGGGAAAATAAAAAGGTAATACAACGGAAAACAGAAAAAATAGATGATAATATCATATGTTTTATTGTTATTTAGCACAATGTAAATTCTAATTCCACAAGCTAGAACTTTAGCTAGATCAAATTAGTACATTTACTTTAGGTCAAATATATCCAAGGAGTTCTTTAATCTTGTTGGAACTTTATTAGTAGTAGAAAATATAGAAAATTTTAGTGCTAGAAAAACTAATTTTTATAAATTAGATAAATAGCCTGTTTGGCCAAGATTCTAAAATAAGCTCATTTTGAAAAATATTTTTTTCAGAGGTGTTTGTGAGAAACAATTTTTGTTTGGTTAATTAATTTGAAAAACATTTTTGAGTAGCAATTAATGTTTGGTCAAGCTTTTAAAAAGTACTTTTAAACGTATTTTTTTCTCAAAAATACATTTGAAAAAACGGCTTTTGCTTCTAAAAGTTTGGCCAAACACTTTGAATTTGAAAAAAAAAATCACTTTTAGCCCCAAAAAAATTACTGTTGGCCAAAAGAAGATTGGCCAAATAAACTACTATAAGATAGACTTAGTGGAAGTTTGGACATAAGAATTGTAAAATTTCAAGAAAAATGAATTTTTTTTTCAAGTGAAAATGGTATTTGAAAATTTAAGTTGTGTTTGGACATGAATATAATTTTGGGTTGTTTCTTAAATTTTGTGAGTGATCAGAGCGAAAATTTTGGAAAATAGCTTTTTGAAAATTTTCAAACTTTCAAAAAATTTCAAAATTCATCTTCAAGTGAAAATTGAAAATGTTATGACCAAACTCTGATTTCGGAAAAAAGTAAAAATAACTCGAAAAAAAGTGAAAAAATTCTTATGTCCAAACGGGTTCTTAAATTGAATGATATAGACAGTGAAAATTCATATAGCTAATTCAACTTGCTTAGAATTGAAGCAGTAATATTTATTATTCTATTCTCAATTTCAAAATGGGACAATTTATCCAAAAGTTATAGACTGAGCTGCATGAACAAAGGGTCTTATATTGGATTTGTGGTTTACACTTGTGTCCAAAAAAACATAGCTTTAATAATCAGAGAGCAAACAATTAAATAATAATGGCCTGTGTCTGCAAAACCCACAACCCCAATGCAGCAAACTTTGATTAAACAAACAATTATATTGTAGTGGATATAAAAGAAACAGCCCATTCCTCAACACTTGGTTTTTAGCACCTTCAAAAAAATTAACAAATTCTGTTATGGATCTCTTCTTTTCTGCTCCTATTTTTCATTGTCTCATTGACTTGGTCAAAGCAGTGATGGGGGTATCTTTTTTTTTTTTTTTTTTTTTTTTTTTACTGTTTTTGAGATGTCAACTTTTGACACTACTAACCCCTACTCATAACTACCATAGCCTATAGAGTACAATGTCTTGCCTTTCCAATTTTTGGAAATGTTGAATACAAACATATAAAAATAGTATAGCTTCCAATGCTCGAGGTCTTTGTTTTTACTCCCTTTTAACTCCTCTCTCTTATCATTTTGTGTGTGTGGTAGGTTGATATGTGAGACTAAATTTTTTTTAGGTAATACTGTTAAAAAGTGATAAGACAATAGCCAAGAGGTCATGAATTTGAACGAGCACAAGTTTAACGGTTTAGGTTTCTTTATTGACAACAACAACAATAATTCCAGTATAGTCTCATAAGTGGGGTTTGGGAGGGTAGTGTGTATATAGACCTTATCGCTATCTAGAAAATAGAGAGGTTATTTCCGATAGACTGAGTTTCTTTATTAACAGTTGTATAATATAGTTGAAACATTTAGTACTCGGTTTGTTTGGAGAGATAGAAAGAAGAAATAGATAAGAGAAGGGAATCACATCTTTTTCATTAAGTAGAGATGATTCTAGCCCATGGATTTAAGTCGAACGGTAAGAGTACGACAAATGATGTGTACATTAGACGCATGCTACGGGTTTGAACCGTGATACAAATAAAAATCTGATATTTAAATGAAGAAGAATAGAGTGATGAGCCCATTATCCATAGAGTTTTGAAACATATCCTACTAACCTTTTGAAATTTTTCAGTTATCAAAAAGAAAATAGAGTTTTACTCATTATTTATATCTTATTCATTTCCTTTCATTCTAACATTCCTAACCTTAAAATTACTTGTTCTTTCAATGGTTAAGATCTTGGATATTGTATTCGAAAGTTCACAAGTTGTGCCATTTCAAGCGTTTAAACTATTGCCTTAAAAAGGGTAGCCCAATGCACAAAGTATCATGCATTCACGTAGGGTTCGAGGAATGACCGCACCTACCAAACATCGACAAAACTACACTTCGATAACGCCCTATTGGTATGACTGAAAATGAAATGAAACAAATAGGAAACTGCCCATATAGAGAGGATAATAGGGAGAACAAAACATGGAGTGAGCATACATTTAGTTTGTTGATTGATATAGACAGAACGAAATACTTGACAGAGCCAAGAGATTTGCAAATAATTTGGATTGATTTCATTATAGACTTATTGTTGCACAGGTAGAAACCACCCATGCCCCTGCTTCTGCTCTGGACTTTGTCTGTTACTGCTGCTGCTACTAGAGACAGAGTTAGGATTCTAAGTTTATGGATTCTGAATTTGTCATTTAATTCTTAGCTCGTTTCAGTTACTAGGTTCGAAATAAATATTTATATCCTCGAAAAATACAGAATCTAAGGAAAACTTACTGGGTTTATCCGAACCGTAGCTAATATTGTAGCTCTGCCCCTGGCTGCTACTACTCCACATCAGATTCCTCACATGACTTTATCTGACAAAGTTCAAAACTAGACACGCTCCGAACTGACAAACTTCCTCAACTGGCCCAACTACCAGTCTCCATTTCCCTCTTCCTATTAACGCTACTTCAGCTTTTGCATTCCAAAAGAATCTGTATAGCTTCTTATTAGCAGACACCAAAAGTAAAATTTCTTTCACTTGAAGAACATTTTCTAATTTTTTCTAAACACATACAGTATCCAAAACTGAAATAATCTAGATTCACACCTAGCGGACCTACTAGGAAGTAAAGTTTCCCCTACCAGGAATTTCTCTATCTTTAAAGCCCGAATATGCTTCTGGTTAAAGTGGAGCGATCCCAATTATCTCACCACACGCTTCGGTGTTTCTCACATGAAGAACTACTCCTTCCAAATCCACAGCTTCAACATTTTAAGTCCAGTCTAATAAATTTATAGAAAGGACAGTATATGGAAAGAATCCATGTTAAACTTAAATTTCAGGCTGGACACCTTAAAATCAACTCATTTTATGTACAAAAGATTCATCTAACACCATAAAAACTAAGTGTAACAATATAAAATGAATCAGAGTTATCCCCAAGGTCCAGTGTTGAGAGAAAAAGGAGCTACAATAATATATTTTGTATCGAATTGCCACATTTTTGCTCAAGAAATTAGCCAAAGAGTACACATTTAAAGCCGTGGACAGTTGTTGGAAAGTTCATTTTAAATGTTGTCGTTCTTTATCAATCACATCAGATTCCCAGTCATCAATCTCCTCAGCAGGGTGTATTCTACTATCATTCTCAAGTTCTAACTCGAGCTTCAACTTAGACAGTTCAGCAGCCGGATCCAAGGACTTCCCTTTCCGAAGTTTTGGTGACTTGAAACTGGACTCCAGTGTCCCTGTTGTCTGATTGATAGCTAATGAAAGACTTCTTCCGACGTTCTCTCTCATCCATCGCCTTGGTGTTAGTACCACAGTTTCTGAAGTGGACGTAGAGTCAGCCCTTGGCGTCTGGATTCGTGGGAGAGCATCCAAAAAGCATGCAGAGTCATCGCTTATTGGCAGCTTAGGAGATGAAGAAGGAGTACTTTCAAGTGTCCCTTTTGATTTTGCCTCAGTCTTCCTTGCTAGGGTCTCAAGTTCCAGCGTTGGTCTATTAATGGATTCAAATTCTTCTTCGAGCTTTTGAAGAGTATCAAATAACTCTTTCAGTTTCTGATCACCTTTCCTGGTTAAAAGCCGTGTTATTAATCTTGGGGTCATTATAGAATGCAACCAACATTAGTTCATACATAAAACAAGTAAATAATAACACTTCATCACCTAGATATCACGCCATCTTGCCCATGAAATTGTCTTTTTATGCCGTCCACTACACTGAACACCGTAACTAACTGCAAATTAATTTTAGGAAAAAGACAAAATAGAACATCAACTAACGATAAATAGAGAGGGAAAGAGAGAGAGAATGAAGAATGAATTGAACAGAAAAAACACATAACAAGTTAGAGATAAAATATATATTCTTCCGGTGGAGAATGATCATGCTCTTGAGACTAGTGAACAGATCAGAGTACGTCAGAGAAATAAATGTCCATGTACCTTAGCCTCTGCATTCAGGTATTCTTCCTCTAGCCTTCTATTTACTTCAACTGTTTCCATCTTCTCATTGTTCGTATTCTCTGACCTGGCAATCCAAATTTAGAAACACGATTCCCCTTAGAAGGATACTTAAATAATGTGAATTATGATACCGTTTCAAGTTTTCTGCAAGCTCCCTAATGTTTGAAATAGAAGGGCCCAGCTCATCCTGTTAAGTGCAAAGGAAAAAGGTTCTCATAACACTCAGTTTCACTATTATATCACAATCGAAAGCATTAATCTTAGACACCCCACATGGAAATAGCCATACCTTGTACATGGATAAGACAAGGATTGACAAGTTCACCAAATAATCTTCACATTTGTCCAACTCATCACTTGACATTTGAAAAGCACATCATTAAGTAAACATTCTCCATAAATCCTACTATTCAAGGATACATTAAATGCATGTCGAAATAATGGTTCAACTATTTTACTTTCACTCTTATTGCTACTCAGAAATTTAGCAAGCCAGAACAGTCAAACTAACACGATAACACCTTTTTTCCATATAAAAAAGAAAAAAAGAACCCAAAGACACATTCAGAAAAGCTCCATACTTGACCTGCTTCTGCTTTTGTTGGATGTGAGAGGACTCAAAAGTCCAGGAGTCTTCTAAAAAACTAATAAATGCATCACAAACATCTGCTTCTGCCCGATATAAGGTCATTGATCTAGATAGCTCATCTTCCTGAATTTAGGATTGAAGATATTAGATCTTATTATAAGATGGTCATCCTGCAGACTACAAAATTATGCATTAACTTCATTATAACATAAATTCCTTAACCATAATGCTTCATCGTCGACCTACCTTCACCTTGAAGTGTTGAAGAATTTGATTATTAGCTTCATCAAACTGCTCTCTTTCTTCCCTAGCATTGTGAAGACGAGCATTTGCAGAAACCAATGCAACTTTGACCTACACAAGTATTCATTGACACAATATGATCAGTGATAAGAGTGATGATCAGATGCTAACAAAGACGTCTCAATAAAAGTTGTGGCCTAAAGCCAAATTTTAATAAGGGGCCTTATTATTTTTTTGCCTATAGTATAGTTATCTTGCAAAATATAGTATTAATATTATATTGGTTTCTTTCTTTCTTTTTGTCTATAGAGGAATTATCTTATAAAATATAATATTACTATTCACATTGGTAAGGAAATTCAAGTTAATAAGATGTAGCCACGTATTTACAATTTGATACCTTGGATCTTATTATAATAAACGTTATTTATCAATATGAAGACGTGGGTATCTTAATTCAAAGTTCTAAAATATTTTTATTATTAAAAATAATTTTCCTTTCCTTTTTTATACGTATTTTGTGTTTGTTTTTTATTTTTCTATAAACTTCAATATTGTCTAAGCGAAAATAAGATAGTAAATCCACAACTAAAAATATTTTTGGGCCCCCAAAATTTAGGAGGTCTAAAGCAAAGACCTTACTAGCCTCCCCCTCGAGTCACCCCTGGATGCTAATAGTATAGCATTGTGTAGTTCATAGTCAACCTTCCACAAAAAATTCAGATTCTCAATGACCTAGGTCACAAGAGTAATTTCTGGAACACTCGTGCTTGAATGTTGAATATCATAGACTATTTTCTTCCTGCTCCTCAATTCAGGTGACCATTTTTTAGGAATACTTTCAATAAACTATTTGTAGCTCAGGCAACTCGAACTTCATTGAAGCTGAGTCATTTTATTTCCTTTTCATATTTTATTTCAGATGTCCCTTTTCTTGGAGTGAAAAGACTTGTTTCCATAATAAAATCTGATCATCCAATTTAAAACCTTTGGGCAATGGATTGAGTGATCCAGAACATTATAAACCCCTTTTGGAAACTCTTACGTAACCGATGAGGGGCAAATGTAGCATTTTTGAACACCCTCTCACATAGGGCTGGCAAGTGGGCCAGTCCAGGACCGGGACCGGCCCAGGACCGCGGACCATATGGGTCATGGGCCTTAAACGGCCCAGACCGTTTAAGACCGAGATCGGGGGAGGTGGGCTGGGAATTGGGCCGGTCTTGTGCTTGAGGCCCGCGAGACCAGGATTGGTTGGGACGAGGACCGGTTCAAGCGGTCCTAAACGAACCCAACGGCTCTAATTTAAAAAAAAAATCTGCTCGTTAGGGCATTTAAAAAGTAGCCATTTGGGCTGCCAAAATAGTCGTTGGCTCTTTACAAAATAGCCATTTAAGCCCCAACTTTGTTTTAACCCCAAACTTTTTATAATTACACTATTTTCAACTATAAATACCCCCTTATTCTTTCACTTTTCTCACAAAATCATCAATCTCTCTCTAATTTTCTTCTATAATTGCTATTGTTACAATTTGTGAAAAATTGTGAAGTTGGTGAATTGAAGTCTTCAAGTCTTCAACGATAATCAATTTTCAACAAGTTGTTCGTCATTTCAGTAAACTCGTTCCAATTCATAATTTTTAATATTATAGTTTTGTTTATTTTATTTATTTTCTATTATTTGATTAATTATGATGGCTTCCTTAAAAAACTTTTTGGTAAAAATAAGAGAAAATCCAAGAGTGGCGAATCTAGTGGCCAATCCATTCCTCCTTCACTTCCCTCGGCTCCCTGACCCAAACCCTATACCCGTCCTACACCTCATGCTATTTTTGATAGTGATAATACTTTATTACAATTTACTGAGAGTCAATTTTTGCATAATGTTGGCGCTGGTGAACAATTAAACCATGAATATATGAATGCTCTTTATGGTAATCCAACTATTGATGAAAATGATGATGAAGAAATAGATTTTGATGAAACGGAACCGGATGACGATACACCCACTAGTCCTGCTCCTGAAGTTAACTCAACTAATGATAATCCAAATGATCCCCCGTCTGATCCTCATGTTACTACCCCTACTTTTTCTAGTCAACGTCCCAAACGGTCAGAAACATCTATTGTTTGGCCTTTTTTACTCAACTAATTTCACAAAATAAGGCTAAAGTGTAAAACTTGTGGCAAAGAGTTAGCTTTTAAATATTTTGACGGTCGGAGGGGAACGGGAACTTTGAAAAGAGACATATTGATACACCCTCAAGATAAAGCCAAATATCTTCGTATGAAAGCCATGGCCGAGGGGTCAAGTTTACCTACTCCTAGTCAGGTTGACCCTAGTACCAGGTCTAATCAATTTCAACCGGGAGTTAACACTGTTACCGGTGGTATTTTATATTATGATCCAAAAAGAGATCGGGAAGAATTGGCAAAAATGATTACTGTTATGTGCTTACCCTATAATTTTCCTTCTAACCGAGCGTCAATGATGAGCTTTCCATCTCTCACCAACGTCATGATCTTCTCCTTTAAGACGAAACATCTTGCTGTACGGTGACTGACGATGCGGTGATATTTGCAATACTTGGGATCATCCACCTCACTTTGTGCATTGTATTAGAAAAATTTAGAATCCTACTTATAAAGGTTTTCCTCACAGAACCGTAAAGAGCGATATTTATAAATATAAAAATGAATATGAACAATATTTGCGCTATTTATTTATTCATATAAATTGTCGTGTTGCTATTACAACTGATATTGATAGAAGTAGCAATGACTGTGATTGCCTTAATGTTACCAGTCATTGGATTGATGAGGAGTGGATAATGCAAAAGCGCATTATTTCTTATAGAATAATAATTTCACGTCACACAGGGCAATTTATTGCTGACATAGTTACAGATATTTGTAGATATTTTTGCATTATTGATAAAATCATGTCAGTTTCAATAGATAATGCTACTAGTAACACAAATGTTGTAGCCTTGCTTACCACTACACTAAGTCCTGCATTTAGTAACATTTTTCATGTTAGATGTATTTGTCATATTTACCATTTAATTGTGGGTGATGGTATGAAAATTTTAAATATTAAAATTGAAAAGGTTAAAATGGCTCTTAACTGTCTTTTTTATTCAAACATAGAAGTAGACTTAGAGAATATTTTAAAAGATGCGATGAATTTGGCCTAAAAGAAAGAAAGGTTCCTAAAACTTGTCCAACTAGATGAAATTACATGTATGAAAGTTTAGTTGTTGCATATGAATACAGAAACCCCATAAACTCAACGTTTAATGCTCATGTAAGTGATGATGATGAGCACTTTACAAATGCGGATTGGGCTAATATTAAAATGCTTGTAGATTTTTTAGAAAAATTTCATATTGCTACAAATGAATTTTCTGGGCAATATTATCCTACTATTTCTAATTGATTAGTTTATATTGCATAACTTGCAAATTTGTTTGCTCATTTTTTAGAGGGTGGGAAAATTTATGAACAAGCTATTGATTCTATGAGAAAAAAGTTTAAAAAATATTTTTTCCTTATTCCCCTATTTATGGTGTGTTGCCTTGTTAAATCCTACTATGAAATTAGGAGGTCCTCAATTTTGGTATGAAACTGTTTATAATGGTTTAGCACTTGAAGAATAGGAGTTGTCTAAACTTCCGGAAGCAATAGCCTCAATTAAAATAAATGCTCAAACTATTTATAATGCTTATCAAGTTGCATTAAATCAGGCTAGACCAAATGTTCCAACTTCTTCTTCTGATTCTCAATCATCTAAAAAAACAGCGGGAGTAAGACCACTTAGTGTTTGGGCCGGGTTTAGGAGTTCTCAAGGTTCTAGTACTAGTGATTTTTTACAACTAAATGAGCTTGAAGTTTATTTGTCACAGGGAATTGAGGAAGTGAATCCCGACAGCTCCTTTAATATTTTGGAATGGTGGAAGGACAAAGAAAAACACTTTTCGATTCTTTCAAGGATGGCCTGAGACATTTTAACTATTCAAGCTTCAACAGTGGCATCGGAGAGCGCTTTCAGTCAAGCAAGACTTCAACTCGGTGATTATAGAGCGTCTATGAGGGAGAGCTTGAAAAAATCAGTACTTTTCAGAGATTGGATCCGTTCGGAAAGAAGAAATTTTGGACTTGCTGAATCACAACCAGAGGTAGACGAAGCTTACGAAGAAATGCTAGCTGAACTTGCGGAGGATGCTGCTTCGCCCGGAAGCGGTGATGACCAAGCTTCTTTTCCGCCACCACCAACGAAAATTCCTCCTGACCTTGAAGGATTTATGAAGTTTGTAAGAGATGCCATGTAAATTAATATGTAACTTGTATTTTGGCACATCTTGATTAGTTTCTTTTTCTTCTCAATGGTGGTATTAACACCTTGTTGTGCTAATTCCATAAAGGGAGGAAGACTAAGAAAGATATTATCATGTTTTGTTAATGCTATAAAAAAATTATAATGCATTGCCTTAGATATTTTTATTACCATCTTTTTGTTCTAACTTCTACAAGAAAAATTAAAAAAATAGAAAGTTTATCCGTTTGGCCCGGGACTATTAGTTCGTGGTCCCGGGATGGTCCTACAAAAAGCCCGTGAAGACCGGGACCACTTAGGACCGGCCCACTTAGGCCCGTTTAGGACTGGGCCGGGCCCACTTGCCAGCGCTACTCTCACATGTGTAACCCGGTTCTAGGGTTTACACATGGATTTGATTTTTTTTCCTTTTTTCCTTCTTTTTGATTCACTTTCCCTGGAGTAAAGAAAGAAGGCTCAACAGGAGCGGGCCTAGAGTTGAGAAATAGAGATTAGGCTCAACAGGCTATAAGTAGACTTGGAGGAGTGTTAGTTGACTCGATGGGCTGAATTTTGAGAAAGAGAAGCCAAGAGCAGCTCCAAGGCGCAGTTGAGAGAGAGAAAGAGAGAGAAGCCCAGAGCGATAGAACATTAGGAGGGAAAGAGACTGTGAAAACGAGCTCACCTAAGTTAGACTATGATACCATGTGAAAGAAAACTTCGGCACAAGTCAACCTCAAAATCTAGCTTATGAGATGTGGATTGTCCAAACCATACAATGAGACAAAAACTCATTCTTTCAACCAATGCATGACACTTAACCCCTCCGCTCCATCCCCCACAGGTCCATAAATGGACATCTAGTGCATCGACAATATAACATGGGGCCCAACATTGGTAAATAAAGAATAAGGATGCGCCTGGCTCTTATACCATGTGAAAGAATCTGAGCATCCCACCTCAACCCTAAGGCAATGAGTGGAGTAGCCTAGGATATTATAAACCCTTTTGAAAACCCTTACGTAACCAATGAAGGGTAAGGCCCATTTTCTTTCATAGTTTCGGAAAAGTATCTCCAAAATGGACACACAAGTCCTGATTGGTTTGGCTAGTGAAGTTCAAGAGAAAGCTTATAGAATACTAACAGGGGTCTCGCAAGTGTCCATCTAGAGAAGTCTCTCATGGGTACTTAGCTACGTTTATCAGGCAATTGCTTGCTCCTGCTAAAGAAGTGTATACAAGTGATGCCATTCAGAAAATCTATAAGTAGGAAGGACTTCATTTAAGAAAAACTGAGCATAGTTATTACACACTGCACAATTTTACTAATATTAAGGATTAGTAGGCAAGGATCCTTCCACTATGAATGTCATTGCTGAATCTGAGGTATACAAGACACTAAGGAGGCTCTGCTCCCCATTTTCAAGCGACTAGTACCTCTGGATCTTTCAATGAGAAGGTCGGACCACACTCCTCAGGAGATTACTGTGCCTATTACAGTAAGCCCAAATTCCCACAGTTTCTCTGCAGTAAGTGAAGGGCGTCTAGATTTTCTAACTTTTGAACTGCTCTTTATCATTCTAGAAACAAAAATACAGTTCAATGATGGTGTCTCCTTGCAGAGGAAAAATATATCTCGAGTCATTAACATAATGCAGTATACTTCTCCATCTACTCGATTTAGACTCAAGAGTACTCCACTATCCCATCGCTATGTATATGAAGTGAGACCCAAACTTTTTTTTATAAACGTGGTGTCCGGGCCAGCTTGCACGTGCCTAGACTAATTCTACGGGGTACCTTCTACCTTCCACCAGCACATGTACCAGGTAACTATGTCCACCAAGGCTTGGAATGAGAAGAAATCACCTACAACTGGGGACCTAAACTTGCATAATTGACGAGCTACAATCAAGTGGTAGATGCAGATGAAGTGGCTCTACAGCCCAAGTAATGCAATAAAATCAAAATACAAGATTAATAAAATGTATTTCACTACGACATACACACTTTTGGTAAATAAAAGAATGCATTAGCTACCTTTTTGAGCTCTGCTTCAAGTTCATCTCTCTGATTCTCGAGTGCCTTAATTTCATCCTCAAGTTCCTAGAAAAGAAAATCAACTTCAACTGGTGAGTACAATCTCATCATCAAGAAAATTAGCAACAAAGTGAATTTTTTTTAATCCCATCCCAAGAATTAGAGGACACTGAGACACGAAAACATGTGGGAAATAGTTAGCATCGGTTGGCTCTTTCCAGTAATTGTGAGTCTAACTCACAAGGAAATAAAAAATGAAAGAACAGATGAACTAATGAACAGAATCATCTGAGCACCCATTCTTTTTGTTACATGAAGATTCAGAAACAGTAAGAAGTAAGGAAATAAATGTTAGTGTGCCAGGAAATTAAGATTCAGACAAGGAGATATATGCTATGTTATGGAGCTTATAGTTAAAGGATCATATATACTCGGGCTCCCTTTGGATTTATTGGTTAATCCATGCATCAGTATAAATTAACTCTGTTTTGCCTTATTTAAATGTATAAAGTAATCATGTTAACGCCTTCACTGACATATTAAAGATTTAAAATCTTTTCTCTAACAAACTTGCAATTTGACCCAGTAGTAGGAAAGATCAACCTGTGATGATAGTAGAAAGAAATTAGGAGAACACCAGTCGAAGCAGAGAATTTGAAATACATCAAAGGTGGACAATACTAGCTTAGGAAAAGAGACTTTGCAAGAATCCATATCCAGCTACGCCATCAAACCATTTCCCAGACATGAACATTAATTGGCTACAAGCAGTTAATAGAGTGTCCAATAGGAGCACGTCCAGGAAACCTTACCATTTCAAGCTGGGAGATCTCGCCAGTTTTTACTATACGGAACTTAAGAGCTCCTTCCTTTTGGATTCTGCAGGGAAGAAATGGATGAAATCTGAGAATGTTTTGAAACAAGTACTGGATAATCCCACTAAAAGAAAAAAAAGATGGCTCCTTCCATAGGAAATCCAAAATTTTCCATTAGGAATAGTGTCTTTAATAAAAAGGTATGAGCATATTTCTATGAAATGCTTGTAAGTTTACAGTGTTACGAGTATCTGAGCCATTACAGGAAAACTTAAATATAAGGCTACCCTTGGACTAGAAACTTCAGTAAACAGTAAGTTCCTTTTTGAGAAACATAAGTATGATTAAACAAAATTTGCACTGGTCGCCCATGATGTTTGCAATCACTCTAATGTACTAGTTAGCCTTTGCAAGATTGCTCTGAAATAGAGATCTGATTTGAATTACCAGGTATATGACATTTGACACATAAGAAGCATATGTTAAGTTTCCTTGCACTTTCGCTTTTCAGTAAACCTCCACCTAAGATGTCTTAGTTAATAGTTATAGATCAGAACTGAAGCATTTGCAAAATTAAAAAAAAAAATCAGTAAATTTTTTTCCATTGAGAGAGAGAAGGTAAAGATCACAGTGATTGCAAGTAAATATCATTTAGAAGTTCATTTTCAAAGAGAGAGAGAGAGAGAGAGAGAGAGTGGAAATGACAAAAGAGAGAAGCTCGAACCTGTTCTCTGAAATGCGCTCTTCAGTTTTTGAAGCAGAGCTTGAAAGAGACTCCGATAAAACCTTCAGCTTAAACACCTATTTATATAGCAAAGAGAAGACAGTTCAAACACGCAAAACAGATCCAAATATACCTTATGTAGAAGAGAACCTCCATAGGATTAATTGCCTTTTCCGGACTTCTTACTTGTTTTTTATTAGGAGAAGTCAACAATCATCATCCTCATTTTCTTCTACGCCTAGGATTGCTCCACATTCACTCCTCTATCTTTAGTACTCTAGCACGTGCATAATTGGTTTTGATGTTTAGCTGATGATTATTTGTAATAGATTTTTTACTATAAAAGGAAATGAGTTTTGGATGTATCAACGTTATTTATTTTTCAAATTTACTTCTTTGATCACTATGATTAGTGGTTGTGATACAGAAGGAGATAAGAAACTTGTCAAATGGATACAGATTTGTGTTTTTTGATTCTGATAGATTATATATTTATATATTAAAACAAGGTGATGAGACCTAAGATAGTGAAAGAAATAACAATTGACACTTCAGCAGATCAGGTATAATTACCCCCTCTATCAAATATTATTGTTCTTGTGGAGATTGAACCAGGTCATTTTTTGTGGTGCAAAGGTAGTAATTCATAGAATACTACTAGTGAGGGATCCCGTATTGAAAGATAAGCTAAGTGGATGTTATGTGGTTGTAGAGACGCCTCAATAAAAGCAAATGGCTCTTACAAGAAAGCAAGCTCCATAAGAAGTATCATCTCCGGTAAAAGGTGATTTGTGTGGATTTTTTAGGCAGGTCTCGTGTCCAGGGTATAGGGCTGTG
This sequence comes from Nicotiana tabacum, assembly GCF_000715075.1. NCBI lineage: Eukaryota > Viridiplantae > Streptophyta > Magnoliopsida > Solanales > Solanaceae > Nicotiana > Nicotiana tabacum. The sequence goes on along the minus strand of NC_134089.1, from coordinate 19,527,227 downwards.
AGCAGAACCTCAGCCAATCTTATTTTTATGCATATATGGCACTTAAGATCAGGAGAATTCAACATCATCATTTAGAAAGCATACCCTTTTGGACTGACTTTCAGGAATATCCCTGTTGAGCAAAGCCTTCTTCTGTAATAAAAGTGCTTCCAACTTGGACAAGAATTGTAGCTGAGAGAGTGCTTCTTTCAATGCCTGCCACAGAAAACGCATCCAGTCTCAACAAAATTTGAAAAAGTTCCCATCAATTAAAATGAATCTAAGCTTATCCTGGAGACATTATGTTTCACTTTGAAGAGGTAACTTTTGTTTTCTTTTATATGCCTAAAGGATATGCCATAGTGGAAAACTGTAGATCCACATATGCTGCCAGGACTATTATAGCTGATCCATCCAAGGGCTGAATATTTTGTTTTGGAAAAACAATAGCATAGATTTATTTCGGTGCACAGAGTGTTCAGAAAATTTTGACAATAACAACAACTACATACAAAGATGCAGCGTCTTTAAAAAACATTAGCAACTACTTAAGGACTTTAAATTGAAGTGTCTTACAAGTGTTTCGCTACATAATATGTACCAACATAGAATGACTTCCAACTATCTGGAAAACCCTCCAGTTATATAACTTTATCTCAACGATTGCCTGTTCTTTATTTTGAGGAGTACGTACAGTTTAAAATTATGATCTATTTACAGCTACCCAAAGCCAACACTAAATTTAGTTATAGACGACATCTAGGAAATGGGATTGCTACACTATTTAACATTCTTCTTGAATAAGTTTTCTGGGTTTTCCGCGTCTCACATAGAAGTGATGATGGTCTAAAATCAGAAAATTATTGAAAAAGATAGATTACTGTTAGCAAAGGAAGTAAAATCAGATTCTGGACTGAAGTATGGGTGGGGGATGAGAGCTTAAGTAATAGATTTCCAAATCTATATAATTGCTCTCGTAGCAAAGATGGACATCTTGCTGAGTTCTGCTCTACAAATGGCTGGCAATTGAACTCCAGAAGTGGTTTTAATGACTGGGAGGTGGAAGAAATGGGACAAATACTCCAATTGTTGAGCACAACAGTGATAGAGGAAGACAAGGAGGATCGTTTGGTTTGGCCAGCAAGTAATGATGTGCAATACTCTGTCAAAAGCTGTTATAACCTTCTCCAGAAACAATCTGATTGTTCTGATTCTAATTGGCCTTGGAAAATGTTATGGAGAATCAAAGCACCTACCTAAGTGGTGTGTTTTCCGTGGGCAGCCAACTTTCATCAGAGAAGCTTGCCTAATGCAACTGGTTTTGATAGGGAATTTGTAACTGGAGTTTTGCTGTTGTAGGTGCTTGGCTGCTTTTAATGCAGCCTTTTGTACCATCTTGGTATCTTTATTAATAAAATGTTTACCTTATAAAAAAATATGGATTCTAATGAATAATTTAACTGTACACCCAGTTTGGGTCTCATAAGATAAAGACAAAACAAGCACAGAATCACCCTCTATTCAAGAGACAACAACAACTACTACGCCTCAGTCTCAAACAAGTTGGATCGACTATATGAATCCCCACTTCTTACTTTAAGCTCAACTCATATTCAAGAGACCATTAAATAAAAAACAAAGAAAAATATAAAATCATTTGACTCGAACTTATCACACCCAAGTAATTCATCTACCTTCCAAGCAAAAGTACAAGAATGAGAAGAGGATCGTGCCTGCTATTTTATCATTGAATTATGTTGCTAGAAAATTGTCTTTTAACTGTTAGACAGGAAATTTTCATTTATTTAATGATGTCCTTCCCATAAATACGGCAGTTGCACCATATAAATTATAAGTGCCTTATAAGACTACTCTAATGCAGTCATAGCAATACATTTGTAAGTTCATCATTTAGGAATCTCTTTTTGCTTAACCCTTTACTCGTTACTACTACCACAGACCAATTTATCTGTAAAGTCTGCATATATATGGAAAGGAATCATGTTGTCAAGTTTCGGATACCTGATCTTTTATTTGATGCATCAAAGATACAGCTCTATGTTTTTTCGAATATTATTCAGCTATCCCTCACTCCATTTTAATTGCTTTTTCTGACCTATCCCATTAACGGCACCATATTAATGGAAAGTTAAACAACATTTTCTTCATAAACAACCTTTTGTCCATTGAGTATGGAGTATTTATTCTTCAAAACACTACTCGCCCATCCCTCTTTATATCACAAGTATTTATGGGAAGTTGAGAATCTCTTCTGCCATGATGTGTTAATATTTTCTTAGCAATTTAATTTCTAAATGCATGATACATTACTTCCCATAAGATCTCTTGAACATACAAATTTTACGATGAAAAATCAAATGAACCAATTCCAAGTCAACAAAGATCTTAAGCTCATTAAGTATAATAATCAGAAAAGAGATAGCTATTTATTAGACAAGAGGAGACAAGTCAAAGTTCAGAAAGAAAACTCATATTTTATGGCTAAGATAATAAGTCTCGAGACTTTTGTTCCTCCACCAAGAAAATTTTCTGGTTTCTCAACTATGTTCTCTTGAAAATACATTATCAGATAGAATAATTTGGTAAGAATAAAAAGTGGGAAATGGGATCCAACTTGCCTCTGATGTTGCATTAGTTGAAACACTAGACGAGTCCTTATCATCTTTGCTTGAAGGCAGTTGTAATATCATCTTGTCTAGTTTTTGATGTATGTTTGAGACTTCAGAATCTATTCTGGTCGCAGATCACATAAGAAGAGAAATTATATATTGCAGTTTGTGCAGGCAAATAGCAAAAGAAATGCATGACTATCAACAACAACATAACACTATGCTACACAATAGCTTAACTATTTAGCTGTGAGTCATAAGAGAATAATGTAAATGTTACTACTATTGCTTCAGTACTAAATATTGTGGAAGCAAGAGTTATTGCAGAAGGTCTCGTTACTGTAAGAAGCTTCTTTTCTTAACTTATATCACCTGGTCTCTCTGTAGAGAGCAGATAGGTTATGTTTTAAAGATGATAAGGTAATCTTCTTCACTACTCTCTAGGGAAAGCAAGCACTTGTTATAGCTAGCTATTCATGGGTCAAGACCAGTGACGGAGCCAGAATTTTCGTTAATGGGTGTCAAAATATATAAAAATAAACATACCAAGAAATTAAGGGGAGTCAATACATAGTAAATATACATATAATTTATATAATTTAATATTTTACCTACCTATACAATGTATTTTTCCCACGAAGGGGTGTCATTTGACACCCCTTCCTATAAGGTGGCTCCGCCACTGGTCAAGACCCTAACAAGACCAGAATTTAGGTCTTTGAGATCAGTCTTCTTATCAATGCAATCAGGAAATACTGCAAAATCTGGATTTACTTCCAACGTTCCAAACATAGATTGACTTTACACCATCATTAAAATATGGGTTGAAAAAGCGAACTGCTTAGTATTTGTTGGGGGAACATGAGGGACTTAGAATTAGCTTGTCAATTTTTGGAAAATATCTTTTTTTTTTTTTAAAATTGGAGAACAGAAAAAAGAATTATAAGAATTTTACTGAGATTGGTAAAAGTGGATCCGGTGTCACTTTTGGTTCACTATAACATGTTTGGGGAAAAAACCTCTTTCCTGGAATGTGGACAATCTGCATCTGAATGACAAGAAAAGTGGACTTCTATTGGGATGCAGGGAGTAATATCTAAACATCCTGACAGGTCGTGGAGCTCGTAACACTTAAGGTTTCCAGTCCAAGTTCGGGAAAGGCTTCTCTAGTACAGCAACTCTCCTACACAATGGCAGACAAGTTCTTCACCCGTAACGACATGCACCCAGCAAATTTTCATACGAAGCTTTAACTAAGATATATAGAAATAGTGAAAGCGAAATTCCTACATTTATCAGGAGTCAGAAAATTAGCACGAACTCTTGCCTCATAAAGCTGGTCTTAGTACTAAAAACGATTTCTATGAAATATTAAGTTTATTGATCACACCATTATAAATATTTATAGAAAGTCCTTATCAAAAAAAAAATATATTTATAGAAAGTCACAAATCTACATCTACTGGCATAGGTTAAAAGAAGTGAACCAAAAAAAGAGAATAAGCTATGGCAGTAATCCCAATAGCTTACAAGAATTAGCCTATGGTGATAACACTTGAGGTGGAAGGTTCAGACTGACATAGATATACAACAGAAGTGGTGTGTATACACAATTATCAATGAACCAAAAACTGGTATTGGACATGTGAAAAGAAAAGGAGTATAAACTTTTTGCGTCAAAAGAATGAACTTGCATATAAACATGGAGAAAAATTCCGTCATGATAGAAGGATAAAAAATCTTCACACCTCACTATATCTGCATTTATTTTCAGCCCAGCAATTGCACCTTGTGCATGGAGAAGCAGCTCTTCCTTCTTTGCCTGGGATGAAATATGTGAAGATGGATGGACTTACACTTTTGTTTTGTTGATAACATACCAACCATAACTCTTTAGATCCTAAGAGCAACATCACTACTGGACATGCATAAGGAGTTTGTTCCCTTACCAGCACTTCTTCTTTATAGCTTGAGAAAGTTTTTGCCAAAATTTTTATGCTGCTCATGGTTGCCTCACGGACTTCTTTCCCGCCCATAAGACATAGCCTAAAGAGAGTATAAAATAGATCAGAAACCAAAAAAAAAAAAAAAAAAAACTGGTATTACTTCTGTTTATCATTTTCCCTTGAGTTCAGCACACATTTCTGAAGTGACTCAACCATTCAGATAACTGATTGGTCCGAGTCCATCCAAGTAGGAGCCCAAAAGAAACTTGAAGGATCAATATTGGAAAAATCACCCGAATATCTCCATAAGTAAAGATATTTCTTCTGTGTCAGGTGCTTCAAGAATCTGTGTAAAATAGAAAAGTTAAGACCAGTTTATCCCTATCAGCAGAAAGCATTGCTACTGAAAGATGAAGCAAAACAGTCAAGATGATATAGCAGTCTCTATAGTTGACATTATGCTTCTATCACGAAAGTGGAACTACACATGCAAGAGTGAAAACGCCATAAGCTCCCCAGTGAGGGACACCTTTTGCATTTCTTCTTCGATGAAAAGCCATAGTCAAAAAAAGGAAACAGTAAACACTCAACAGCGGACAACAGTAACATTTTACTAACTTCCCATTATCCAATCACGTTAACAAGATTTGTGTTAAAAATCAAATAAAGTGATATATATATATATATATATCATCTACATTACAACAATTTACATCTTCTACGGAATCGATCCTCTTTGACTGTACAAGAATATGTGGAGCTCAACATGTCTGGAAGCACAGGAGAATGTTCGTTTGCTGATATTATTATCAGAATTCGATACTGGGTCATTCATAACATTACTATACATATCGCCTGCGTACACTTCTGTTTCTTGTTTACTCGTACCTTGTGCAGGTAGAGAGGCTATTTTCCATAGACCTCCGGCTCAGTCCAACACAGTCACAACATTGAAGCGACAGATATATAGTAATGAAAAGAGTCATAGAAAAGCAACAACAACAAAAAAATAGTAATAAAAACCAAAGCAGAAGCAACATATGATATTGATAGACATCCAGGAATACAACAAAATAAGTGGATTACTAAAACTACTAATAAGGACAGGAAGAAAGCTCTACTACCTACTAACCTAATTCTCGACCTCCACAATTTCCTATCAAGGGTCTTGTCCTCAGTAAGCTGAAGAAGTGTCATGTCCTGCCTAATCACCTTTTCTCATTGGGGCGTCAGTGCATCTCCTCATCACATGCCCGAACAATCTCAGCCTCACTTCTCGCATCTTATCTTCCACAGCGGCCACCCCCATCTTTTCACGAATATCTATGTTCCGGACCCTATCTCTCCTAGTATGCTTACACATCCACCCTCCACTAATACGGTGTGACATCCTCGTTAATCTCTCTGTTACTTTGGATTACTGAGCCCAGGTACTTGAAACTACCCCTTGGGGATGACTTGTCTATCAAACCTCACTTCCACCTCAGCTTCCCAAGTTACATAAGTGAACTTGCACTCCATGTATTTGGATTTAGTCCTGCTCAACTTTAAGCCTTTGGACTCCACAGTATGTCTCTAAACCTCCAACCTTGTGTTGACTCCGCCTCGCGTCTCGTCAATCAGCACTATGTCATTTGCAAATAACATGCACCATGGCACCTTCCCTTGAATGTGACACGTCAATACATCCATCGTCAAGGCACATAAGAATGGGCTAAGAGCTGATCTCTAGTGCAACCCCATCACGATTGGGAAATGTCCCGAATCTCATCTCATTGTCCTAACCCAAGTCTTAGCACTATCATACACAGGGTTGGACCCACCTTATAGGAAGGGGGTTCAATTGAACCCGTTTTTTGAAAAAATTAATTATTTTCACCGGTGAATTTCATCGGAAAAACATGAAATGCTTAAATGTGATGGTACCTGAACCTGCTTAGCACAAGCTGGCCTGCAAAGCAGCGGTCAAGGGGGTTCAAAATGCAGCTGAGGTCACAAGTTCAAATCTCTACTAAAGCAGCAAAGTCATGCTACACGTGTTCTCTCTTTTAGCAATTCCTTGTTTACTATTTTGTCTTTTTCTCCTACTTCTCTTGATGATTTCTTTTCTTTGCTTATATCCAACAAAAGCCATTCTTATTAAACTCTATTTTAATTCAATAAAATTAAACCTTGGTTCTCTTTCATAATTTTCGCTAAAACACGAGAGTGCTTTGTTGAAATTACTTGTAATTTGCCAATGTTTTAGTTTAGTTGATGTTGAAATTATTAATTGGTGCTATATTAAAAATTAGTTTGGTGTATAATCTCTTTTACTTTAAACATTTGTATTAATTAATTTTAGTCTATAACTCTTTTTTAGTGTCTTTTGTTTGTAAATACTTTACTATGTTAAATTTCTTGGAGTTATCACATTTTTAAGTTGGTTAAATATCCTTTTAGTAAAATTAATAAATTTTTTGAATTTGTTGAAGAGAATTTAGTTAATTTATATAGATAAGAAACGTAAAAATAGAAGTAAATTTCTTTTACAAGAAATTCCCTACTTTGTTGAAAAAAAGAGTGTAAATGGCTTCATTTTGAGGTCACATGATGAACAAAAAAGAGTAGTGAGCAAATTCTATTTATCGGTGCCGCTCATACGATTGGCTACCATAGTCTTTGATTGAACCCGCTTGTATAAAATCTTGGGTCTGCAACTGATCATGCATATCCTTAATCGCCCTAGTGTACGCCACAAGAACACCTCTAGCCTCAAAGCACCTCCATAGATTTTCACTAGGGACTTTGTCGTACGCTTTTTCAAAATTAATGAATACCATATGCAAGTCCCTCTTCCTCTCCCTGTAATACTCCACCAATCTCCTTATAAGATGAATGGCTTGAGTAGTCGATCGCCCCGGCATAAAGCCGAACTGGTTCTCGAAGATAGACATACTACTCCTCACCCTCATCTCCACCACCCTCTTTCAAATTTTCATAGCATGGCTTAACATCTTGATAATTTGGGAGATGATAGTGGAGATGAGGGTAAGGAGGAGTGTGTCTATCTCTGAGAACCGCACAAAGGCTCATTTAAGGCACACTTAAGCCCTGAAGCTCAGAAAAGCTCAAGTAGGGCGCTTTGCCTCGCTTAAGTTGCTTCAGTGTAATGCAAGGCACTAAGGCCCGCGTCTCATTTCCCACGAGTTCTCTGTTAAATCAAGCGGTACTAAACAACAAATATAATCGAAAATAAGTGTATCGGCTGCTAAGCGAAACACTATGAATGAACTTGTTACTTTTCTCTTGAATTGCATATATATTTTTATTCTTTTCCTTCATTGCGCCTTTTTTACTGAAGCCCACACTTTAAGTGTGCTTTGCGCCTAAAGCCCCAATAGACCTAGAGCGCTTTTTAGAGCCTTTCGCCTTTGACAACACTAATGCCGGGGCAATTGATTATTGAAGCCATCCATCTTATAAGGAGATTGGTGGAGTAATATAGCGAGAGGAACTTGCATATGGTGTTCATTTATCTAGGAAAAGCGTACAACGAAGTCCCAAGGAAGTTCTATAGAGGTACTTGGAGGCTAGAGGTGTTCCTGTGGCATGCACTAGTGTCATTAAGGATATGGATGATGATGCTAAGACTCGGGTTAAGACAGTGGAGGAGATTCGGAACGTTTCCCAGTCATGATAGGGTTGCACCAGAGATCAGCTCTTAGCCCGTTCTTATTCGCCTTGGCGATGGATGTATTGATGCGTCACATTCAGGGTGAGGTGCCATGGTGCATATTATTTGCAGATGACATAGTGCTGATCGACGAGACGCGAGGCAAAGTCAACGCAAGGTTGGAGGTTTGGAGACAGACCTTGGAGTCCAGTAATATATATATATCTCATCTACATTACAACAATTTACAAGTGCAAGAGTTTCTCTAAAATAGATATCGATTGATCAGAGCACTTCTATTGAGTCTAATTTTAGGAGATATAGAAGTGTAAGGATATGATTAATAACATGATTACTAGTTATAGGAGATGTAATGCTTATGGTGAGTTTAGAACTTTATTCTGTCAGTATGATATAACTTAAAAAAGAAAAAAATAAGAAGACTTGATTAAAATTATAGCAAAGATGAAACTCCTCTTTCCAATAGAGCATTTCACAGTTAAGATTGGAACAAAGAACCTACAGTTGCAGAATTGACATAGATCAATAACTCAGAGGATCCATACAAACAGGAAATGCTCAAGAAAGGACCATAGGAACATCTTTTACTAACTTCCCAATATCCAATCAAGTTAACAAGACCCCTTGATAAGAAAATTAATATGACGTGAAATTACCTACTTCACAATAATCCGCAAATGGAAGATCAAGTTTTTTTAAGATAGATGTCTAGTGATGAGAGCATCTGTGTCGAGTCTAATTTAGGAGATGAAAGACTAAATAATTGGGAGGAACCACACAACAAACTCATGAAGGGTTGCTTCAGGTTAGTCAAAACCCTAGCTCAAAAGAAGGAACAACGACGTCAGCTTTGAGGTTAAACTATACCATGTAGAGGAGCAATTTCAAGTCATCAAAAAGGTATGGAACACCAGTTAGCTGAGCTGTTTTTTAGCTTACCATTGAAAGTATCATGCCTTCAAGAGCTTGACTGCTAAGAAACACATCTCTAAAATTCAATGGTTCTCCACCGAGATCAGGATCATAATATAAAACCTGTCAATGGTAATTTAAGCAAATAAATGAGCAACCTAAACTACATGATGCAAGAATGCTAAACTCAAATACAAATCAAAATCATCAAGAAGTTGATATATGATCACAAATATAGTTTATAAGAAGAATCCATTTGGAATTGGAAAATAGAAAATATATATCTCGCCATTGAGGATACTCAAAGGCCCAACTGCTACAGTTTTACGTCTAAGAAATGATGTGCGGGAGAGAATTACAATGCTATCATGATACAATAAGGTACGGAGAGATAGTAATGACAAGTATATGGCTAGGTGGCTTGCCATATCCTGGGTTGAAGAGAATCAGATAACTAAGAGCTAAATTTTGGAATTGTTACTATGTATATTTTACATGAATTCAACCTAATTTTCCAAGCTTTTCGCTATCAAAGGTAAAGTACGAATTCCCAAAGCTAATACAATGGAGGCATCTGAAGTAGAGCTGAAATCAGGTAAATATTGGCCTCATTATGTTGTAGGTATCCTGAAGATGAGTCATAAATGGAATATTAATATCCCCCATAAAGCTGGACAAGACCATACAAAATGGACAGCTTTATGACTTACTCACCAAAGTCGGCTCGCGAGGAGAATTCTTGCTATCATCGGTGGTATAAATAGAATCAATGCTCTTTGGGGAAGAAACAGGTTCACTAACAGGCAGTGCTAGTCTCTCAATCTCTTTCAGAGCAACTAACCATCTTCGTAGTAGCTGAACTCTCTCCACACCTCTACATGAAACAGAAAGTTCTTCTAATCTTTTTGCTGCTTGCTTAAAATTCTGATAACTCCGAGACACCTAAACCACAAGAAAGTACCAAGCACTTAGTTAAAGAAGGTAATAGGAAATCCTTGCTAATTCAATCAATCAACTATGAGTCAATCCCGATTCATTTTTTATATGAATCATCTGCATCCATTCCGCTTTCAGTCAGGACATCCTTGATAATTAGTTGGGGAAATTTAATTCTTTTTCTGAAGAAAAGCTATTAGAACAGAGAAGTGAACATGAAGAACATAACCGTGGCACTTGAAAGTTGACCAAATCAGACATATCGTGTGGCAAGAGTTGCAGACAGTATCTCCTCTCTTAGGGATTTCCAACAATTTCAAAAGCTTCGTATTCACTCGTATGTAATTGCATATACTTAAATTAATCAGAATCCAATAGTCTCCATAAATTGCTGTCAATATTCAATAAGAACTGTTGAAGGTAGACATTGTATGCCGCTTTCCACATCAATTTTAGAATAAAAGGTGGTAATTTCTAGCATTAGTAAAATCCAACAAAAAGCAAACTTTTACTAGTAGCTAGCTCATGAGGTGCAAATATGATTACTGTTATCCAAAGCGGTATGCTGCATATTAAGACAACAAAGAAATGTGATAGCTACAACAGTATCCGGTTTCATCCAAAAAAGACGAATACTACTCAAAAGCAAATCCAGAATCTAAAGTCCTAATAAACCAATTAATTTATATACAAATATACAGTCCAAATTCCAAGACTTATATGTAGGATCATACACAGATTTTTCCTAAACATTTCTTTAAGTTTTTCAATGTACACATATTCATAATAGACACACACACACATACCATATGTGTAATATCTATATTTATATCTATATTAATTATAAAAGCACGAATGTTAGGAAGCTAAATGTTAAGAGACGAAAATATTCCCGAAAAATTGATCGGCCTTTTGCCCGTTAAAGTTAATATTTCCTTTATGTAGCAATTTAATAATGGGTATAAATATAATTTTGGGTTAGGACTAAGTAACCTTTTTCTGTTGGGACTCAATACATTCTAAAATATACAATTTTCCTTCAAAGAAACAACTTCATAATTGATTAAAATTATAATATTTAGAATTATAATAATTACTATGAGAAAAGTTGGCAAAGAAAAATTCTACAAGCACATAAAAGACTTGTCATATTATATATACAAGCACTGCCCTAATTACACAGAAGTTTACATGTAGAATTGTAGAAGTTTTAGAACTTTATTTCTTGTCCCAATAGTTATGCTTCTTATTTGATAAGATTATAAATTCAACTAAACATTATTTACCAAAAACTAAAACTAATAGACGAACTTCTTTAAAGTTAAGTTAGTCAAGGACTCCTTCATACTCATTTTAATTGGACAATTTGATTTGGCTTAATCATCTATACAATGCCGTATTTATTTTTCTTTATAAAATTTGACATGATAATATTTCACTTCAATAAAACTTAATTATAAAAATTAAGATCAAAACACCACAGGAATATAACTACGTTTAATTTAATCTTTTGGCGGTATTGTTCATTTATTACGGTTAGTCTTTCCTTCAATCTTCTTATTTTGTAGCAATCATGATGGATATATGTGCTTCCAAGCATGTGTTTATCCCCAAAATTCAACTTTCACCACAAAATGAAGGATATCCTCTTAAATTCGTCCAGAAATAATTGCACGTATGCTTGTGTATTGCAAGGACGATAAATAAAAGACCTAGCCAAATAAGTTCAAATGTTGGACTATATATGTGCAAGATATTTTATTACATTGACTATTATATATTGCATTTTCAAGAGGGATATTAATGTCGACAACAAGAGTTCTAATAACAAAGCATCTAAAATATCATAAGGGAACAAACACCAAAAACATCATATATAAAGAAGTATTAGGTAAGATACGGTTACATTTTTTATTTTTATATTATAAGTATATATATCATTCACATGTTCAGACGATGATGTCAAATCATTTTAAATTCAAGTATTATGTAAGTGTAATCACATTTGAAGATTGTTACAGTTACTTCCACATCAACTATTGCGGTCATACAGATAATATTCTAAGTAAATTTAATATTTGGTTCCTTACTTTATATAAAAATTGATTGAGAATCTACATGAAATGTATGAATATCAAAAAATTTAGTGATCGAACATCAACGTGCAATTATTATCGTGCAACGCACATTCGTAGAAACTAGTAGACGTGTGTGTGTGTTGAATTAGCCTCTTATGAAATTTCATAAAATATTCAATATACATGTATCTAAGCCCTAGACCATACGCTGGATTGTACATTTGCTTAAATTTTCAATATACACAAACATATATGATTTGGACATACATATATACATACATACATGTAGATATGTGTGCGCACGCGCCTGTGTAGTCCGATTCTAAGGATTATATGTTGAATTAGCCTCTGCTCGAAATTTCTTAAAATTTTCTGTATACGTATATTCAGTCTGGGTCTAGACATATATGCTGGATCACATATACATATTTTTTAAAAAATTTAAATGGTAAAAATACATACTAGCTAGTACTTATTAGTTTGAGACTTATATGCTAAATTCTCAGATATGAATTATGTGTATGTATAGAAAGGAAAAATGGGGCATACAGAGCGATCGAGGAATAACTTGGCGCCGCCGGAAACGGCATTAGAGGCTTGTTGGACGACGGAATCGGCGTAGTAACGAAGGTTGCGAGAGAGGTTTCGGTTGCCAGCGCCGCCAACTTCTACTGCTTTGTTCACCGCCGATCTCAGCCATGACATTGCCGATCAATTTGCGTTTCTGGTTCGAATTCGTTGAAGAAGAAGAAGAACAGAAGGAATGAGACATTGGGAATTTTGGAATTGGTTTTGTGTGTAACGAAAATGCGGAAGAGGTACTGAATGTTCGGTAGTTCGGGTCTCTTGCCTCTCCTTTCGCGCCTTCTCTTTCCTTCCTTTTTGTGTTTTTTTTTCTTTCTTTTTTTCGTGTGCTATGGATATTGCTAAATCTATATTCTATTTCTATCCATATCTATATTATTATAAAAATATGAATAAAATATTGGATTACAAAAATAACCTTTTAATATTAAGCATAATAATTCATAATAAAAGGATATAATCGGAATTCTAGACATTAGCCTTGTAATCCAACCGAGAGGTTGTGAGTTCGAGTCTCCCCAAGAGCAAGGTGGGAAGTTCTTGGAGGGAAGGATGCCGGGGGTCTATTTGGAAACAGTCTCTCTACCCTAGGGTAGGGGTAAGGTCTGCGTACACACTACCCTCCCCAGACCCCACTAAGTGGGATTATACTGGGTTGTTGTTGTTATTGTTGTTGTAGCCTTGTAATCCTATTACTTTTAGGATATACTTCTTAAAAATTTCCTATTACTAATTTAATTTTTAAAAATATATATTATATTGTCCAAATCTATTTAAAAACAGAAGAGCTCATATATGATTATAAAAGCACAAATATAATATTGATAAATCAAAATATCTAAAATATTAAACAGAGAACTCATAAGGAAATGACATAGTTGTAATAGCTTATTTTTTGGACTACAATAACTTCTCTGTTAATTTTTTTAATATATAAAATTTTAAAATTAATACAATCTTGTCTATTGAACTCTTATTAAAAATATGTAGGAAGGATTAATAAAATTAATTTCATAAGAATTCTCCATATTGGTAATACATTACCACTCGATAATATTCAATACCAAAAAAAATTAATGCTAAACGGACTGCATAAAGTATTGAAATTGAGAAAATATTCCCGCGATAATATATTATTATATTATATCTGAACTGCTTTCCTACTCAAATAATATTTTTTTATTATTAATTTTTGTTTAGTATAGAAAAATATACCCAATTATTAAAGAACAACTAAATTTTTTTTTGAGAATATAAATGTGTGAGAAAAAAAAGAAAAACGTTGGTAAGAGCCAATACCATTAATAATTTTGCAAACATAAATATCGAAAAGTGGAATGTTATCGATCTTTTTACTCTTTAAAAATAAAATTTATGGTAGATAAAATTATAATCACGGTTAAATATTCAGAAAATGAGATGAACTAATATTAAGAATCTAAATCAATAGAAAATAAATTATATTTTATGTTAAAACCAAATAATCAAATCTTTCCATTAATTATTTAGCAAGAGAATCCAATTAAATTATTTTTTAAATTCATCATATGAGTAAAATTATTTTTCAATTAAAAAAAATCTTAGGGTACATAAATTTATTCCATAAATAGAGTGTTAGAGATTTTAAAAAAATAGATCACAAAGTAAAAAAGATTAGTATAATATTAAGAAGGTCGTACAAGTGTTTGAAAAAGAACAATCAAAGCAAAATCCTGAACAAGAATAAGCTTTCAAGACTATATTATAAAAAAATCGACTCTGGTATAGCGGGATTATCCTTTGTATATGCCTCCGGCGGAATCGAAAAATATTTCTATGTCATGCATTACTTGCAAATATCCGATCAAGAGACATGATATTGTTAGCAATAAGAACAAGTGGTGTACCAACAGTGATTTTATTATGAGGTCGTACAACCCATTTTAAATTTGATATACTTCTTCAAATAACTGAAATAACCATCATAAATATATCAAATCAGAGCAATAGTGCTAAATTTATAAGGAAAGCAAAAGTGATATTATGGGATGAATCGCTTTTGGCTAAGCATCAAACGATCGAAACAATCACCTAGAGTTTTAGAGATATGTTGGATATCGATGAACCGTTTGGTGGAAAAGTAATAGTTTGGGAGGTGATTTCTGTCAAGTACGATTAGTAGTTCCAAAATTGACCAAAGCAGAAACTGTAAAATCTAGCTTGCCAAAATTATACTTATGACCTCAAATGAAAAATATTCAAATGACAAGAAATACTATAAAAGTAAGAACAGATCCAACTTCAGTGACTTCTTGCTTCGTGTCGGAAACGAATAAGAGCACGAAAGTCTGCCCGGCCTAGTTACTTGTCCCAACTTCGTCTTATTTGGTATGACTTCTAACAGAAAGGTGGGTCACGCGCACGTGTACACCATAAATTTAGAAGACTCAGAAAGAAGAAGGGTTTCGTAGCAGTTTTATACACAATTCAGATAATATTAAAGCGGTAAAAGCATCATTTAGCATATTAAGCATAAACATGTAAAAATCAGATAATAAATAAAGCCAACTATAACAGTTATTTTAAGCTCGAATTTCTAACCCTGAACCAGTGGTTCTGGGCCAAGTCCCCAGCAGAGTCGCCAGAGCTGTCACACCTCCTTTTTCCGCACCCGCGAGGGTGCAAGGGAGTTTTTCCAATTAAAGGACAATCGAGACGGGATTGGTTTATTTATTTCAGAGTCGCCACTTGGGAGATTTAGGGTGTCCCAAGTCACCAATTTTAATCCCGAATCGAGGAAAAGAATGACTCCATATTACAGTCTGCGTACCAGAAATCCGGATAAGGGATTCTGTTAACCCGGGAGAAGGTGTTAGGCATTCCCGAGTTCCGCGGTTCTAGCACTGTCGCTCAACTGTTATATTCGGCTTGATTATCTGATTTTATACAAATATGAACTTATGTGCAAATTTTATCTTTTAACCGCTTTATTATTATTGTTTTTAAAAGAAATGTGAACATCGCTTAAAACACGTCTTTGGACTGCGTCACATGAAATGCACCCACAATCCGGAACACGTTTTATTTGATGTTTTGGGATTTGGATTCGGGTCGCATGAAAT
The DNA here is from genome assembly GCF_000715075.1 of Nicotiana tabacum. Taxonomy (NCBI): domain Eukaryota; kingdom Viridiplantae; phylum Streptophyta; class Magnoliopsida; order Solanales; family Solanaceae; genus Nicotiana; species Nicotiana tabacum. The sequence goes on along the minus strand of NC_134089.1, from coordinate 19,511,384 downwards.
GCACACCCAGGCTTAAGAAAGTAAAATATTAAACACGCGCCTAAAGAGATTATCGCGTTATTATTTTGGGGAAGACCGTGAAATTCGCTAAACGGTCCTTCCGAATTCTAATTAAACCATACATTTTGTGAGGGCCCCGCAATCTATACGTTTTATTTGGCGAGGCTCGTCTCATTTTTATTTTTAAAGGATAAACCTACAATGACTATATTTTCTATTAAGTTCGTCTCTAAAATAAAAGAAAATCTCTTAATTATTTACATGCTGAAAAACGTAACTTATTAGTTATTAGTTTACGGCTAATGCGAATGGAAAATTGCGATCGAGTTTGTACAAAAAAAACTACTTTCATTTTATATTCTGTTATTCAATAATACTAGAACATGAGATTGACCATAATATCAAAACAGATTAATTATTCTCCGATTAATTTAAACTAACATTATTAGATGAAGAAAGTATACATATGCAACCTCATTATTCATTAATCATTCAACTACATCTTTATACGAAGAAAGAAAAATTATATTCAACCACAAATCTAAACAGGAGGAATTCAATAGGAACAAAGCCTGATTAATATTTCATTTTTTGCTTCAAGCCGAGATTGTACAAATGTGTACCTGGAAACAGCAGTACAAGAACAAAAGAAGGAGAAGTCAACAGCAGTAATAACACAGCAACAGCAGATCCAGCAACACCGCAAACCAGTACAGTAGGAATAGCAGAAAACCCAGGAGACTATAAACGACTCCAAGTATAGAGAAGAAGTAAAAGGCAGGAAGGTTCTGACTATTTCAGATCTTAAGCGAGGCAATGAAGCAGTAACTATTCTTTTTCAACTTCAAAACTCTCCAAAATGAATTCTGCCCCTGTATATTCAGTGTATCCAGAATGTATATCGGGTGTATACTTCTCACTCCGCCCCCTCTTTTTTCTTCTCTCTATCTAGTTTTTCCTCTTTTTTTTCCACCCCTTCTTCCTAAATTTTCTCTTCTATTTATAGCAAAATTTTCGAAATTTTCAGATTTGTTTTTTTATTATTTTATTATTTTTTAATTAAAAGAAATCCCACTTACAAATTGCTTTTATTTTTTTAGAAAAAGAAATCCCACCTTTATTTACTTTTATTTTTAAAATTCCAACTTTAATTACTTTATCTTATTTAAAATCCCACTTTTTATTTTTTTAAAAGAGAATCTCACTTTATTTAACTTTTCTTTAAAAATCAAACCACTATCTTTTCTTTTTCTTTTAAAAATGCTACTTTCAATTACTTTAAATTTTTTAAATTTTCAGATACCTTTATATTTATTTTTTAATTCCAACCTTATTTTACTTTTAAATTTTTTAAAACTTTTTACTTTTTTTAAATTTTCTACATTCTTTTAGTTTTTTTATTTTTTTAAAATCATTTCCGAAATTACTATATATATATATATTTTTTTAAAAATAAAAATAATAAATAAAATAAAATATTTTCGGATTTTTTTTATATATAAAAAAACAAAAAATAAAACTATTAATAGTGATAATTCACTTTTTATTTTTTATTTTTTTGGTTTTGTTTTGTGTTGGACAAAAATGAAGAAGGGGTGTTGGGTTAATGGAGCGGACCGGATCGACCCGGTTTGAAACGGACCGGGTCATGGGGAAAGTTGGGCAATTATTTGGGCCTGTGGTTTGAAATTGAAGAAGTGGCCCAATCCGATTTTTCTTTGTAATTTTGTTCTCTTTTCTTCTTTTATTTTTCTAAAACTAAATTATAAAAGTACTTAAATTATTATTAAGAACTAAATTAAGTTATAAAAGCGCAAATTAACTTCCAATAACAATTAACGCACAATTAAGTAATAATTAAGCATAAAATTGTTCATTTGGACATTAAATGCTAAAAATGCAAAAGATGCCTATTTTTGTATTTTTTATTAATTTAACAAATAAACATGCATAGACAAACATACAAATAGTTACACAAAATATCACAAAAATTGCACACCAAGAAAAATTATTTTATTTTTTTGAATTTTTTGGGAGTAATTCTCATATAGGGCAAAAATCACGTGCTTACAGCTGCCCCTCTTTGCCCGAAGACACGAAGGGTTTTCGTGCAAAGATAAAGCGAGCGATTTTTGCCCATCCGAGTACTCCGTGTGAAGCATTTTTTTGAAAAAGATTTAACCGAACCTTTGCTTCAAAGGTTTCCTACATATCCCTGGCTAAAGGGGAATCAGGTTAATGTAGTTCGGGAAGTTTTGGTAGCTGGGACTACCGTGGGACTGCGATGTTACTGCTGTTGCATGATGTTATCACTGCTTACCAATCTCCTTGTTACACCGTGTTTAAAAGAAAACAAGAAGCTAGGCTAGACTGAAATTTGTTCTTGTTGCCTTGCTTTCTTGTTGGCTTGTGCTTCCTCCGATGCTTTTCTTCCTTGAACTTGGGAATGATACTGGCCCTTTGCTTTTCTGAATACCAGTTTTCATCATTTTGCTTGGTCCGCTAGGGACATGGCTTTCTTCATCAAGCTTTTCGGCGGTTCCTCTGGTGGGTACGACTCTCTTCATCAGACTTGTAATGCTGGGCATGATTTAATGATCACCAGCTGCTTCTTTCAAGACGCGTCCTTTCTTCCTTTTGACTCATGCGCCTGAATTTGTGCTGGGACCTCTTGTTGCAACCTTCTGCTTCCCGGTGCTGGGGATTTTATTGTTTACTGCTGGGGATTCCTGTTGTAACCTTCCGCCTTCTGGTGGGGTTACTGATTCCAAAATCTGTAGTACAAGACTAAAAAGTTGCTTAAATGCAAAATTATGAAATGTATGCCCGCATTATACTGGTGGGCGACCTAGAGCTGAAAGTATTCCCGCATTTTACTGGTGGGCGACCTAGAACATGAATGTATTCCCGCATTTTACTGGTGGGCGACCTAGAACTGAAATGTATTCCCGCATTTTACTGGTGGGTGACCTAGAACATGAATGTATTCCCGCATTTTACTGGTGGGCGACCTAGAACTGAAAGTATTCCCGCATTTTACTGGTGGGCGACCTAGAACTGAAATGTATTCCCGCATTTTACTGGTGGGCGACCTAGAACTGAATGTATTCCCGCATTTTACTGGTGGGCGACCTAGAACTGAAATGTATTCCCGCATTTTACTGGTGGGTGACCTAGAACATGGATGTATTCCCGCATTTTACTGGTGGGCGACCTAGAACTGAATGTATTCCCGCATTTTACTGGTGGGCGACCTAGAACTGAAATGTATTCCCGCATTTTACTGGTGGGCGACCTAGAACTGAATGTATTCCCGCATTTTACTGGTGGGCGACCTAGAACTGAAAGTATTCCCGCATTTTACTGGTGGACGACCTAGAACATAATGTGAAAGGACAGAAATGTATGCCTCTGTTATATGGGCGGGCTCCCAACTTCAATACTAACCTAGGAGGAAATGCCTCTCCTATGGGAAAAACTAAACTTAGGAGAAAATGCATCTCTTATGGGTAAAACAAACTTAGGAGGAAATGCATCTCCTATGGGTGAAACTAAAACAAACTTAGGAGGAAATGCATCTCCTATGGGAAAAATAAACTTTAGGAAAGTATTCCACTCGTTATTCAGGTGGGCGCCTGGTTTCAAAAACAACTTTTAAAATAAACGCCATTCCTCTCTTCAGGCGGGCTCCTGATTTCAACAACTTTGAAAATAAAATGCCATTCCTTTCTTTAGGTTGGCGAGGTTTAAACAACTTTAAAAATAAACGTCACTCCTCTCTTCAGGCGGGCTCCTGATTTCAACAACTTTTAACAGTAAACGCCATTCCTCTCTTCAGGCGGACTCCTGATTTTAACAACAACTTTTTAAAGTAAACGCATTCCTTTCTTCAGGCGGGCTCCTGATTTTAACAACAACTTTAAAAATAAACGTCATTCCTCTCTTCAGGCGGGCTCCTGATTTTAACTACAACTTTAAAAATAAACGCCATTCCTCTCTTCAGGCGGGCTCCTGATTTTAACAACAACTTAGGATGAAATGCCTCTCCTATGGGTAAAACTAAAACAAACTTAGGAGGAAATGCATCTCCTATGGGTAGAACTCTAAAATTAACTTAGGAGGAAATGCATCTCCTATGGGTAAAAACTAACTTAGGAGGAAATGCGTCTCCTATGGATAAAACTAAACTTAGGAGGAAATGCGTCTCCTATGGGTGAAACTAAACTTTTAGGAGGAAATGCATCTCCTATGGGTAAAACTTAGGAAGTGCGTCTCCTATTGGTAAAACTTGACCTAGGAAGTGCGTCTCCTATTGGTAAAGGCATGGAATGTATCCCCTTGTTATACAGGTGGGCACCTAAAATATGCAATGGACAGACAAGAAAAGTATTCCTCTCGTTATTCAGGTGGGCGTCTGGTTTCAACAACAACTTTGAAAATAAAATCCTATTCGAGGGCGGATGAACCCAAAATATCCTACTCGAGGGCGGATGAACCCAAAATATCCTATTCGAGGGCGGATGAACCCAAAATATCCTATTCGAGGGCGGATGAACCCAAAATATCCTATTCGAGGGCGGATGAACCCAAAATATCCTATTCGAGGGCGGATGAACCCAAAATATCCTATTCGAGGGCGGACGAACCCAAAATATCCTATTCGAGGGCGGACGAACCCAAAAGATCCTATTCGAGGGCGGACGAACCCAAAAGATCCTATTCGAGGGCGGATGAACCCAAAAGATCCTATTCGAGGGCGGATGAACCCAAAATATCCTATTCGAGGGCGGATGAACCCAAAATATCCTATTCGAGGGCGGATGAACCCAAAAGATCCTATTCGAGGGCGGATGAACCCAAAAGATCCTATTCGAGGGCGGATGAACTATCCTATTCGAGGGCGGATGAACCCAAAATATCCTATTCGAGGGCGGATGAACCCAAAATATCCTATTCGAGGGCGGATGAACCCAAAATATCCTATTCGAGGGCGGATGAACCCAAAAGATCCTATTCGAGGGCGGATGAACCCAAAATATCCTATTCGAGGGCGGGACGAACCCAAAATATCCTATTCGAGGGCGGACGAACCCAAAATATCCTATTCGAGGGCGGACGAACCCAAAAGATCCTATTCGAGGGCGGACGAACCCAAAAGATCCTATTCGAGGGCGGACGAACCCAAAAGATCCTATTCGAGGGCGGACGAACCCAAAAGATCCTATTCGAGGGCGGACGAACCCAAAAGATCCTATTCGAGGGCGGACGAACCCAAAAGATCCTATTCGAGGGCGGACGAACCCAAAAGATCCTATTCGAGGGCGGACGAACCCAAAAGATCCTATTCGAGGGCGGACGAACCCAAAAGATCCTATTCGAGGGCGGACGAACCCAAAAGATCCTATTCGAGGGCGGACGAACCCAAAAGATCCTATTCGAGGGCGGACGAACCCAAAAGATCCTATTCGAGGGCGGACGAACCCAAAAGATCCTATTCGATGGCGGATGAACCCAAAATATCCTATTCGAGGGCGGATGAACCCAAAAGATCCTATTCGAGGGCGGATGAACCCAAAAGATCCTATTCGAGGGCGGATGAACCCAAAATATCCTATTCGAGGGCGGATGAACCCAAAATATCCTATTCGAGGGCGGATGAACCCAAAAGATCCTATTCGAGGGCGGATGAACCCAAAAGATCCTATTCGAGGGCGGATGAACCCAAAAGATCCTATTCGAGGGCGGATGAACCCAAAAGATCCTATTCGAGGGCGGATGAACCCAAAATATCCTATTCGAGGGCGGATGAACCCAAAATATCCTATTCGAGGGCGGATGAACCCAAAATATCCTATTCGAGGGCGGATGAACCCAAAATATCCTATTCGAGGGCGGATGAACCCAAAATATCCTATTTGAGGGCGGATGAACCCAAAATATCCTTAAGACTTGAAAATGTCTTACCTCGAATACTTGCTGGGGATAACACTGTTGGGATGAATTTTCCCTTTCTACCTTCCCCAATTTTTTTTTAATTTTTTTTTATTATTAGCTTCTTTCTTTGAAGACTAACTCCCTTGAGACTCGTTTTGCCTTTCCCCGAAAGGAACCGCTGAGGATACCGATTTTCACCAAACTCGTGTTGGACTCCTCGAAACTGCTAGGGATAACACTGTTGGGGAATTATTTACTTACCTGTTGGGGGTAAAATGTTATCAGCTGGGGATAACGCTGTCGTGGATAACACTGCTGGGGGATTCTGATTCCTTTGCTGGGGAACAACTTCCTCCATTGAAACTTATTATGTTGGGGCAACACTGGTTCTAAGACCACTTCCCTTGAGACTGGTGTTATATTTATTTTTCCCCGCATGGGTACCTGACTTACAGAAAATTTTCTAAATGGAAGGAAAATTTTCTGCCCCAGTTTGGCAATATCCCTTGTGGCATGCATTTCTGGCGTCAATGCCCATTCCTTTACCTGTTTCAAATCAAACAAAATTTGTTAGTTTAAAACATGGTGGTTGGTTGTGATACTCCTACTGGGATGGTTTTCCCTTTCTCCTTCCTTGCTTTGCGCTCCACAACTTGTTGGGGATGATATTATTTGTTGGGGATAATTCCTTTCTGGGGATATCCCTCTTCTTTTGTGGCATAGCTCGGAAACTGACATTTCCCCGGCCTTTTAGTCTAGTATGAATTTCCCAAATCATGCTCATTGCTCTCCTTGATTTGCCCACGGGCTTTGGCCTTGAGGTTTATAACCTTTGATAAAGGCAATGGTATCCCTCTTGACACTTGTCAGTCCTTCTGTCAATTCCCTTCTGTTGGGGATATCTTTTGACACTGGCCTCGCGTTTGTTCCCTGCTGACTATACCACTTGGATGTACTAGTCAGATCTCATTTTGGAAAGCTGATGGCCTATTTTGAAGTCAGTTCACACTTGTTCTGACCAAACAGACTCTATTGGGGATTTTTCTATGAAAGGAAAAAGATAAAAGGGAACAGAATAAAGACAAAAGAAAAGATGACTCTTTAACAAAAGAAACTATAAATGAAAATCTATCAAATGGAGATACCAGCTCTAATGGTCATGACATGCACATGTGGCCTATCCTCTACCGTCAATCATCTTTCAAGATCTTCAATTGCGATTCCCCATCTGATTCTCAATCTTATTCGACTTGTAGAGCCCGAAGGGTTTTCACTATCAAGTCTCTCTCATTTTTGGTTTTCTCTCATCTTTCATCGCCTTATGGTGACTGTGAAGGTTTTCACCGATAAGACTCTCTCATTTGTATCACTTTCCAGCTGGGGATTTGGAGTGTCGCCGGTATGACTCTTTCTGCTGGGGATTAGAGTCCTTTCTGCTGTGGAACAGAATGTTATGCTCACCGGGGAGACTCTCATTTGTCTGACCTGGCATCTTTTGAAGACTGATCAGAAGGTCTTTCTTTGGACCGTAATGTGGGTTTTGGATAGGGCTAGAAAAAAAGGTATTAAAGGCTCAAAAAATGCATTAATTTTGGGTTATTAGTTACAACCTTCGGAATTAGATTTATTTACAACAAATGCAACCTTTGCCCCAGTTTCTTGCTTGGGGATATTTTAATTGATTTTTCTTTATATTTTTTTTTCAAAACTATGACCGAGCCGTGAAGCGCCTACGTATCCTCTTTGAGGAATCAGGTCAAACGTAGTTCCCAATTCCTCTTTTTCATTTGACTTTCTTTTGTTTTTTTTTGTTTTTTTTGTTATCATTTTTCTTTTTTCTTTTTTTTTCTTTTCCCCCTTTTTTTTGTTGTGTTGTTTTCTTTTCTTTCTCCTTTTTTTTCTTTTGTTTACCTGCCGCGCTTGCGTTTTCTATTCATTGCTACTAATTCCGAACGAGGGGTATGAAGGAAAATAAATAAGGCTCAAAAGGGGTAACGAAGGGTAAAGTGTTTAGGTAGCAGAACAAAATGCCTTCGTCATTCCAGTCTTCAAAACATGCCAAGTGCAAACAACACAATAAAGATTTATAGTCTCTTCCGATGATGCTGGACTTGACAATTATATTCACACGTTTGCTTTTTCATTTGACATTTCTAAAGCACCGTTGGGCGACACTCTCACTTCTCATTATCATGAAGACCCTTATGTCAATTTGGAGAATCTTGCCTTTAACGGTTTTCTTTATGTTTTACTTGCCCCAGTTCCACATGACTCGAGCTCCGAATAATCTCAAACCGTTCTTATTTCCTTTAAATGTTCTGATCACCTTTTCGGGGTTTTATGATTAACTTTAAAGATTAGGCCCAAAATTGTGTGCGCATGTCATATCACTAGAATCGGCGCTGAACAAAATGATAAAAAGACTAAACAAAAAGATGAATGGAAATAATAAAAGACTGGATTTTGTGCTAGACTACCGGTGAAATGGTTTGAATAACAAAACAAACGAAATAAAATCCTAAACAACCTGGACAAAACTTAAACAAACTGCTATGACAAAACGGAAAGATAAGCGGAAAGATATTGACACAAAACAAAATCCGAATTACAATCCTAATAATCCGAACAAACAGAAATGACAACAAAATAAGCCACCAACTGCTTCTTTCTTGTTAACCAAGGAACGGAGCGTCCTCCCACTTAGCGAAACTGGCATCTTAGCCATTTTGCTTTGCATCAGTATTGCCGGACCGTTGCCAACTTCAATATCATCACCCGTCAACAAGTTCCTAATAGGATTCTTCGCGATGTTCTGGGTGTCATTGTCCGGCTTACCACAAACCAACCACCTTAACTTTGTGATTCAAAACAAAACAGGTTAGAATGGACTCAGTCGGTCCTCATTATTGACAACATCTTTTTTTTCTTCAAATTTTTTCATTTTTCATTTTTTTCTATTTTTCATTTTTCATTTTTTCATTTTTTTTCGTTTTTTTTTCATTCTCTTTTTTCTGTCTTTTTGTTTCATTTTTTTTTGTTGTGGTCGAATCTTATGGAGATTGCCTACGTATCATGACCCCGCATGAATCAGACCTTGCGTAGTTCGGACAAAATGAAAGGTAAAAGCAATGAAACATTTTTTCTTTATCAATTTTCATAATAAAACAAATTGGGTTTCGAAGGTTTAAAGATGACCTACAAACTTGAAAATCAAACAACCCGCATATTCTAATCAAAAGATTTACAAAAACAACGGCCAGCTTCCTTTCCCCGTTTGTCAAATGCAACCAAACGGTTATTTTTGCAAATGTGGCCCCTGTCAAACTTCACATGAATTTTGAGGTCGGGGAGGATTATTTTGACACTTTACCAACTTGTCCATTCTTTTACGAAAACAACCTTTCGACAACTGAAAGATACTCTAAGGCTATTTCGGCAAGAACGGTTTAAGACGCGGCCGAAGCTGGCTCGGCTTATTATGACAAAATTCAAACGGTATTCACCTGACCGCCGACTCTTTATTTTTTTTTCAAATTATAATAAAAACCTGATGTTGCAAACACGACCCTTCAGCACCTCGGGGACGAAGATTTTTAAGGCTGTGTGGGTCCATATCTCAAAATGACCCAAAGGTGGCTGTTTATGCCAGGTCAGCCTTCCGGCGTCCCTTTCGGGAACATTCGGCTATTTATGACAAAACAACATCACCTAACTTATTTATAACTCTTTTTATCGTTTTTCAAATTAGAAAAGTCAATATTGCAAACACGGCCTTTCAACGTCTTGGGGACGAAGATTTTTAGGCTGTGGGGGTCAACTGGACCAAGTCTTAAAAAATGACCCAAAGGTGGCTGTTTATGCAAAGTCAGCCTTCCGGCGTCCCATTCGGGAACATTCGGCTATTTATGACAAAACAACATCACCAAAATTAAAATTTTGCATATATTTTTTGTTATTTTTATTTATTTTTGGCTTTTTTAGCAAAAGGTGGGGTTGGACCCGATGAGGGTTGCCTACGTATCTCACATCCGGTGAGAATCAAACCCGCGTAGTTCGGGCAATCAAGAATAAGTTAGATGAACTAACTTCCTTTTTTGAATTTGTGAAAGAACTACTTTAAAAGGAGAAAGGAAATATTTTTGATTGATTTTCTTTTTAAAAGAAAGACTTCTAAGATATATAATTTTTTTTTAATTTCCATTATTTTTTTCTTATTCTAATGGAAGAAGAAAATATTTTTCGGAATTTTACCTTTAATAAAAGAAATGCTTCTAAAAATTTTGTTTTTTTGAATTTTGATTTTTCTTTTCAATTTTGAAAAAAGAAAAATATTTTCGGATTTTTTTCTATCTTATTATACATTTTTTTTAAAAAAAAAAATAGTTAAAAGACTTTCTAAAGAAGTTAATAATGGAAAATATTTTTGGATTTTTTTTTGTTTTTGAAAATTGGGGGTCTAAAAACCTTTCTAGACTTTTTGGCAAGACAAATATTTTTGCAACAAATAAAGACATATATATATTTTTTGGAAATAAAAACTTTTGGATATATATATATATATATACATGTATATATTTGTGACAAATAATGAAAGACTTTTTTTTTTTTTTATTATTATTATTTTTTGAATTTTCATAAAAAACCCATTTTAAAAAAGTAAGACTCTTTTTAATTTTTATTTTTATGACAAGACAAACTATATATTTCTATATATTTTTTTTGAAAAACAAAACAGAACAACGATTTTTTTTTCTATTTTTCCTTTGCTTTTAATAAAACAAACTAATAAGACGTTTTTTTTCTTTCCAAAATTTCGGCAGAGTTTTGACAGTATTTGGGTATTGGGTTTTTTCAAAAATAAACAATCAATTCCCTAACCGCTATTTCCTTTTTTTCAATTTCACAATATTCATAATATTCAAACACCGGTCAGCATGCGGGCACGAGACAAATAAATGCACGGAAAACAAATAGGATGCATCAGGATGGCCTTTTCATATCAGGTTGCTAGTCCTAGACGGACCCAACCCCTGTGTTGAGTCCCCTAAGTCAAATGCAACGTGATGCAAATAAGCGTTCCTACTAGGGATCCGGCATGAAGTCAAATTATTCTATGTTCAAAACCTGGGTCGGTGTTCTAGACAGTGTACCCGAGCGGACCACTCGAGTTGAGGAAGGAGCTCCTGTCCGGGAACCAAAAGGCCAACCGGCTTAGAAACTTTCTGAGCCTCTTTTATTTAGGGTATGACACTAATAGAATAGGGAGTCTTAACCAGTACGCACATCCCTAGAGGTAAGAAGAGTAGGTTTCGGCACAGTTTATATACAGTTCAGATAATATCAAAGCGGTAAAGGCAACATTTAGCACATTAGGCTCAAAACATGTAAAAATCAGATAAAGCCAAACATAACAATTTATCTAAGCTCGAATTTCTAACCCTGAACCAGTGGTTCTGGGTCAATGAGAGTCTCCCCAGCGGAGTCGCCAGAGCTGTCACACCTCCTTTTTCCGCACCCGCGAGGGTGCAAAGGGAGTTTTCCAATTAAAGGACAATCGAGACGGGATTGGTTTATTTATTTCAGAGTCGCCACTTGGGAGATTTAGGGTGTCCCAAGTCACCAATTTTAATCCCGAATCGAGGAAAAGAATGACTCCATATTACAGTCTGCGTACCAGAAATCCAGATAAGGAATTCTGTTAACCCGGGAGAAGGTGTTAGGCATTCCCGAGTTCCGTGGTTCTAGCACGGTCGCTCAACTGTTATATTCGGCTTGATTATCTGATTTTATACAAATATGAACTTATGTGCAAATTTTATCTTTTAACCGCTTTATTATTATTATTTTTAAAAGAAATGTGAACATCGCTTAAAACACGTCTTTGGACTGCGTCACATGAAATGCACCCACAATCCGGAACACGTTTTATTTGATATTTTGGGATTTGGATTCGGGTCGCATGAAATGCACACCCAGGCTTAAGAAAGTAAAATATTAAACACGCGCCTAAAGAGATTATCGCGTTATTATTTTGGGGAAGACCGTGAAATTCGCTAAACGGTCCTTCCGAATTCTAATTAAACCATACATTTTGTGAGGGCCCCGCAATCTATACGTTTTATTTGGCGAGACTCGTCTCATTTTTATTTTTAAAGGATAAACCTACAATGACTATATTTTCTATTAAGTTCGTCTCTAAAATAAAAGAAAATCTCTTAATTATTTACATGCTGAAAAACGTAACTTTTTAGTTATTAGTTTACGGCTAATGCGAATGGAAAATTGCGATCGAGTTTGTACAAAAAAAACTGCTTTCATTTTATATTCTGTTATTCAATAATACTAGAACATGAGATTGACCATAATATCAAAACAGATTAATTATTCTCCGATTAATTTAAACTAACATTATTAGATGAAGAAAGTATACATATGCAACCTCATTATTCATTAATCATTCAACTACATCTTTATACGAAGAAAGAAAAATTATATTCAACCACAAATCTAAACAGGAGGAATTCAACAGGAACAAAGCCTGATTAATATTTCATTTTTTGCTTCAAGCCGAGATTGTACAAATGTGTACCTGGAAACAGCAGTACAAGAACAAAAGAAGGAGAAGTCAACAGCAGTAATAACACAGCAACAGCAGATTCAGCAACACCGCAAACCAGTACAGTAGGAATAGCAGAAAACCCAGGAGACTATAAACGACTCCAAGTATAGAGAAGAAGTAAAAGGTAGGAAGGTTCTGACTATTTCAGATCTTAAGCGAGGCAATGAAGCAGTAACTATTCTTTTTCAACTTCAAAACTCTCCAAAATGAATTCTGCCCCTGTATATTCAGTGTATCCAGAATGTATATCAGGTGTATACTTCTCACTCCGCCCCCTCTTTTTTTCTACTCTCTATCTAGTTTTTCCCCTCTTTTTTTTCCACCCCTTCTTCCTAAATTTTCTCTTCTATTTATAGCAAAATTTTCGAAATTTTCAGATTTGTTTTTTTATTATTTTATTATTTTTTAATTAAAAGAAATCCCACTTACAAATTGCTTTTATTTTTTTAGAAAAAGAAATCCCACCTTTATTTACTTTTATTTTTAAAATTCCAACTTTAATTACTTTATCTTATTTAAAATCCCACTTTTTATTTTTTTTAAAAGAGAATCTCACTTTATTTAACTTTTCTTTAAAAAACAAACCACTATCTTTTCTTTTTCTTTTAAAAATGCTACTTTCAATTACTTTAAATTTTTTAAATTTTCAGATACCTTTATATTTATTTTTTAATTCCAACCTTATTTTACTTTTAAATTTTTTAAAACTTTTTACTTTTTTTAAATTTTCTACATTCTTTTACTTTTTTTTTATTTTTTTATTTTTTATTTTTGTAAAATCATTTCCTAAATTACTATATATATATATATATATATTTTTTAAAATAAAAATAATAAATAAAATAAAATATTTTCGGATTTTTTTTATATATAAAAAAACAAAAAATAAAACTATTAATAGTGATAATTCACTTTTTATTTTTTATTTTTTTGGTTTTGTTTTGTGTTGGACAAAAATGAAGAAGGGGTGTTGGGTTAATGGAGCGGACCGGATCGACCCGGTTTGAAACGGACCGGGTCATGGGGAAAGTTGGGCAATTATTTGGGCCTGTGGTTTGAAATTGAAGAAGTCGCCCAATCCGATTTTTCTTTGTATTTTTGTTCTCTTTTCTTCTTTTATTTTTCTAAAACTAAATTATAAAAGTACTTAAATTATTATTAAGAACTAAATTAAGTTATAAAAGCGCAAATTAACTTCCAATAACAATTAACGCACAATTAAGTAATAATTAAGCATAAAATTGTTCATTTGGACATTAAATGCTAAAAATGCAAAAGATGCCTATTTTTGTATTTTTTATTAATTTAACAAATAAACATGCATAGACAAACATACAAATAGTTACACAAAATATCACAAAAATTGCACACCAAAAAAAATTATTTTATTTTTTTGAATTTTTTGGGAGTAATTCTCATATAGGGCAAAATTCACGTGCTTACAACGAGCTTCTAAGAATACTGAATACAATATTCTGAAAGAAAATAATAAACTGTTTGTCTCGAATACAATGAGATAACAGACTAAAATAATAGATAGAGGAGACGTCGGGCCTGCGGACGCCTGCAAGGCTACCTCGGTGTCTTACTAGTCTGACTGCTCACACCCGCGCTACTGCTGCTGCTGTCCAAAACCTATATCTGTGCAAAAGAGCACAGAGTGTAGTATCAGCACAACCGACCCCATGTGCTGGTAAGTGCCTAGCCTAACCCCGGCGAAGTAGTGACGAGGCTAGGACCAGACAATCAAATAAACCTGTGCAGTTCAAGTATATATATAGACAACAAAGGAAGTACTGGACACAACCAATCAATGTGGGAGGGGAAACATGTTGTGGAGAGGTAACAGTTTCAAATAGAAATATTCAATAAAAGAAGGAGACAACAAAGTCATAATATGTGACGACCCGGCCAGTCGTCTCATGGGTTACCGCTATGTTTTTTTCCAATTTTCAGCTTCTTTATGCTTCATTGTCCGTATCTTGTGTAATATAGTTGAGTTGGAGTGGTTTTGATAAGAAATGAGACACTTAGTCTCTTTTAAGAAGGCTTAAGTTGGAAAAGTCAACTAGACGTTGACTTATGAGTTAGAGGGCTCGAATGTGAATTCCGATAGTTCGGTTAGCTCCGAGAGATGATTTGAGACTTAGGAGCATGATCGGAATTTATTTTGGAGGCCCGGTGTAGAATTAGGCTTGAATTGGCGAAGTTAGTAGTTTGACGATTTCCGATTGATAGGTGAGATTTTGATCCGAGAGTCGGAATGGAATTCCGAGAGTTGCTGTAGCTTCATTATGTGATTTAGGATATGCGTGCAAAAATTCAGGTTATTCGGACGTGGTTTAGTTGGTGTTTTGATCAAAAGCGTGTTTCAGAAGTTTTAGAAGAACTTAGGCTTGAATTTGAGGTAATTCAATGGTTTTGGTGTTGTTGAGGTGTTTTGATGATTGGAACAAGGTTGAATAATATTTTAGTATGTGTTGGTGTTTTTGGTTGAGGTCCCGGGGGCCTCGAGTATGTTTCGGGTGAGTTTTGAGCGAGTACGGACATCCCGGAACTTAGAAAATGGATGGGGAAGTCATTTGTGCGGGGGGCGCGGTGGCCTAGCGTAGGGCACGGTCAAGTGACGCAGCCCGCGGTCATGAAGACATGCAGGTCGTCGGTCCAACTTCGGAAGCTCATATCTTATGATCTACAAGGAATTTTGAGGTGATTCAAAAATGAAAGTTATTGCCCTTCGTGTCTAGTTTCCGGAAAGGTAAATATCGCAATTTGGACATCTGTAGCAAAAGTTATGGCCAAAATACTAAAGCCTGTCACTACAGAGGAAGGCTTGTGCGGCCGCGGTTGTGCTTGCACGGACTGCACTGGCTTGCGCGGACCGTGGTCGTTTTGGTGCGGCCCGCGGTAGCTGAAACCTGAGGGGTACCTATAAATACGAGGTTTTGGGTTTTATTTAATATTTTGACCTAGAGAGCTTGGAATTTGGCGATTTTTTGAAGGTTTTTCAAGAAATTCATCGGGGTAAGTGATTTTAACTCATATTTGGCTAGAACACATGAATCTATCACTGAACTCATCATTTAATTCGTGATTTGGGATGGAATTTGGGGAAAAAGTTGTGAAACCTTTCAAAAATGTAAAATGATGATTTGAAGGACCAAATAGTATCGGAATTGGATAATTTTGGTATGGTTAGACTCGTGAGGGTATGAGGATTCTGAAAATGTAAATTTTACCCGATTTCGAGACGTGAGCCCGGGGCTCGGGTTTTGCTAATTTCGAGATTTTTGATATTTTTCGAATGTTTTCGCTTGGGCTATGTTCCCTTAGCATATTGTGACCTATTCGTTCTGATTTTGGATAGATTCGACGTGCGTGGAGGCCAATTTGAGGGGCAAAGGTGTCGCGAGCTAGAGAATTAGCCAGTTCGAGGTGAGTAATGGTTGTAAATGATGTCTTGAGGGTTCGAAACCCCGGATTGCACATCGTAGTGCTATATTGAGGCAAAATACGCGCTGGATGATGAACGTGAGGTCTTTCACTACTGGGGATTGTGACTTGGTCCATCCCGATTGATGATTTTACCGAATATTTGACTGAAATTCAATTGTTATCATCATGATTTGGGCTGATTGCCATATTTGGGCTGATTGCCAACTATTTGAACCTTTCGGGGATTTTTATCACTGTTTCCTCACTACTTGACTTATTATTTGAACTTAGTCCTGTTGATATCTACTGTTTTACAAACTCAGCCACTTTTACTCAGATTTGAAACTTAAATGATATTTCTACATTATGTTTTGGGCTGAGAACTACTATTTACTAATGCCCAAGTGGCTTATGATGATTTTCGGACTGAGTGAGGCCGATGGCCATATGTGAGGATATGCTGAGTGATATGAGGCCGAGGGCCTGAGTTACTATTTATGCCACGCGGTGGCTTGAGTGAAGTGAGGCCGAGTGATATGAGGTCGATGGCCTGAGATACTTTATATGCCACGTGGTGGCTTGAGTGATGTGAGGATATGCTGAGTGATGATGCCACGCGGTGGCTTGATATAGCGTTTGGACCGTAAGGGGCCCCTCCGAAGTCTGCACACCCATAGTGAGCGTGGGTACCCATTGTTCTAAGTGATTGATGCTATGCCCGAGGGGCTGATATGAGTGTGAGGTAGCCCGAGGGGCTGATACTATTCTGAGAGTGAGCCCGAGGGGCTGATACTGTTCTGAGTGATTGATACTGAGCCCGAGGGGCTGATACTGTACTGAGAGTGAGCCCGAGGGCTGATACTATGCTGAGCGATTGATACTGTGCCCGAGGGGCGGATTTCTACTTGTTATTTACCTGTTAAATTATCGGTTTTACTTGTTTTAAAAGGAATATCATTTGATTTCTTCACTGATTTACTACTTTAAGTGATTTTTACTGCTTGATATTGGATTGCTTTGTGCCTTTACGTGTTTTCATACTTTCAGCCATTATTTATAGTTATTACTCACTGAGTCGGAGTACTCACATTACTCCCTGCACCGTGTGTGCAGATTCAGGCATAGCAGAGTCCGCACCCGAGCGCTGATTCTGTCCAGGCTAGGCGGTGATTTGGAGTTCTGAGGTAGCTGTTGACGTCTGCAGCCCCTTGACTGACTCATCCTCTATCATTTATGTTTTATTCAGACTGTTGTATCGGATTCCGTACTTTGTAGACCTATAGCAGATTCTATAGTAGCTCATGACTTGTAACACCCCGGTTTGGGCTGTGTCGGGATGGTTCCTACTGTTGTTAACATTAAAATTTTGCAATTTATGAGTATTATATTATATGTTATTACCGTTTATGATGAATAACTGTTTAAAAGAGGTGTTCCGTTTTGGTCTGGCTGGCCTTGTCTTCACGAGAGGCGCCATCACGATCGGGTTCAGGTATTGGGTCGTGACAAGTTGGTATCAGAGCCTAGGTTACATAAGTCTCACGAGTCATGATCAGGTTTAGTAGAGTCTCGTGGATCGGTACGGAGACGTCTGTATTTATCCTCGAGAGGCTGCATAACCTTTAAGAAAACTTCATATTCTTGAAACTCCTATCGTGCGAACTTGTTGATCCGAATGCTAAACTTCTGATATTCGATTCTCTCGCAGATGGCGAGGACTCGTGCTACCGGACGAGGTGGACGACCACCAGTGCCACCCATTGAGGCCACCAGAGGCCGTGGACGTGGTCGTGGACCTGGGCGAGGTAGAGCAGCAAGGGCAGCACCTGTTGATGCACCAGCTGCCCCGGCTCTAGATCAGGCTCCAGCTATGGATGCTCCAGCAACACCAGTTCAGGCACCAACTGTGCCTATCGTGGTTCCAGGTCTTCAGAAGGCCTTGGCACAGATCTTATCAGTTTGCACTAGCCTGGATCAGGCAGTTTCAGCCACTACAGTAGCAGCTACTTCACAGGTCGGGGGAGGCAATCAGACCCCCGCTGCTCGCACACCTGAGCAGGTAGTGCAGGGACTACAGATACCGGGGGCACCTCCAGCTCAGCCGGTTGCACCAGCTCAGGAGTTTGTTGTGCCAGTTATGCCGGATGATGAGCAGCGTTGTCTTGAGAGGTTTGGTAGACTCCAGCCTCCGACATTCAGTGGTGTCGAGGGTGAGGATGCCCAGGGTTTTCTTGATAAGTGTCAGCGGATGCTCTATACAGTAGGGATTCTTGAGACTAGTGGTGTGGCATTCACCACCTTTTAGTTTACTGGGGCTGCCTTCACATGGTGGGAGGCGTATGAGAGGCGTAAGCCGGTTGGAGCAGCACCCCTTACTTGGCAGCAGTTCTCCACTCTCTTCTTGGAGAAGTATGTGCCGCAGTCCCGCAGAGAGGAGCTGCGTAGACAGTTCGAGTGGTTGCGACAGGGGGATATGACTGTGTCACAGTATGAGCCAAGGTTTTCTGAGTTGGCTCGTCATGCCATTTGGATAGTTCCGACAGATCGCGAGAGGATCAGGAGATTTGTTGATGGCCTTAACTATCACCTCCGTATTATTATGACCCGAGAGAGGGTGTTGGGTGCTACGTTTGAGGAGGTGGTCGATATTGCTCGTGAGATTGAGACGGTTCGCTGTCAGGATCGAGAGGAGAGGGAGGCCAAGAGGCCTCGAGGATCTGGCAGTTATAGTGGTGCTTCTTCAAGAGGCCAGTCTCAGCATGGTAGGGGCCGTTCTTTCAGGCATGCTCAGTCAGCCCGCCCAGAGTATCGCGGGGCATCTTCGGGTCATGGTCATCATGGATCTCAGTGGGGCCAATCATCACTCAGTGCCCTTCCAGCCCAGAGTTCATCTCGTGCCCCGTCAGCTCAGGGTTCTTCTATGCCGAGTGCATCAGCTGGTCACTCCGGTGCGAGGGGTTCCCTTCAGTCCCCTTCTCCAGCACCTGAGAGTTGTTTTGAGTGTGGAGAGTTTGGACATGTGTGGAGGCAGTGTCCTCGTTGTGTTTCTAGTTCATCCCAGCAGAGGGGTCAGCCCTCGACTTCTGCTCCAGTTACTTCACCACCCACCCATCTAGCTAGGGGTGGAGCTCATACGGCTAGGGGTCTCCCCAGAGGGAGAGGTCGATCAAGAGGCGGCCAGGCTCATTTCTATGTACTTCCTGGCAGGCCAGATGCTATTGCTTCAAATGCTGTCATTATAGGTATTGTTTTAGTCGGCCACAGAGATGCCTCTGTATTATTTGATCCCGGTTCCACCTTTTCTTATGTGTCATCATACTTTGCTCGTTATTTGGGTACGCCCCGTGAGTTTCTTGCTTTACCTGTTCATGTATCTACCCCAGTGGGTGATACTGTTGTTGTAGACCGTGTGTACCGGTCATGTGTGGTGACTATTGGGGGTCTGGAGACCCGAGTGGATCTATTACTATTGAGCATGGTGGATTTTGATGTCATTTTGGGCATGGATTGGCTATCTCTATGTCATGCTATTCTAGACTGTCATGCTAAGACTGTCATTTTGGCCATGCCGGGTGTACCGCGAATCGAGTGGCGTGGTGTGACTGATTATGTTCCTAGTAGATTGATATCCTTCTTGAAGGCCCAACGTATGGTTGGGAAGAGTTGCCTTTCATATCTTGCATTTGTGAGGGATGTTGGAGCCGAGACTCCTAGTATTGATTCTGTTACAGTTGTGAGAGATTTTCCCGATATTTTTCCTACAGACCTGTCGGGCATGCCACCGGACAGGGATATTGATTTTGGTATTGACCTGTTGCCGGGCACTCAGCCCATTTCTATTTCGCCGTATCGTATGGCACCAATAGAGTTGAAGGAATTGAAAGAACAGCTTCAGGAACTCCTAGATAAGGGGTTCATTCGGCCTAGTGTGTCACCTTGGGGTGCGTCCATTCTGTTGAAGGATGGCACAATGAGAATGTGCATCGATTATTAGCAATTGAACAAAGTAACAATTAAGAACAAGTATCCTTTGCCTCGTATTGATGATTTATTTGATCAGCTTTAGGGAGCGAGAGTGTTCTCCAAGATTGATCTCCGTTCGGGCTATCACCAGTTGAAGATCAGGGATTCATATATTCTTAAGACTGCTTTCAGGACCAGATATGGTCATTATGAGTTTCTTGTTATGTCTTTCGGGCTAACCAATGCCCCAGCAGCATTCATGCATTTGATGAACAGCATGTTCTGGCCTTATCTTGATTTGTTTGTTATAGTATTCATTGATGATATCCTGGTGTACTCGCATAGTCAGGAGGAGCACGTTGTGTTTGAGAGTTGTGTTGTAGAGATTGAGGGAGGAGAAGATTTATGCAAAGTTCTCCAAGTGTGAGTTTTGGCTCAGTACAATGGCTTTCTTGGGACACGTGGTGTCCAGCGAGAGTATTCAGGTTGACCCAAAGAAGATAGAGGCAGTTCATAGTTGGCCTAGACCGTCCTCAACCACAGAGATTCGTAGCTTTCTTGGGTTAGCAGGCTATTATCGACGTCTTATTCAGGGATTTTCATCCATTGCATCGCCCTTGACCAAGTTGACTCAGAAGGGTGCTCCATTTGTATGGTCGGACGAGTGTGAGGAGAGCTTTCAGAAGCTCAAAACAGCCTTGACCACAACTCCAATGTTGGTTTTGCCATCAGCTTCAGGTTCATATACTGTGTATTGTGATGCTTCGAGAGTTGGGATCGGTTGTGTGTTGATGTAGGAGGGTAGAGTTATTTCTTATGCTTCTTATCAGTTGAATCCCCATGAGAAGAACTACCCCATTCATGATTTGGAGTTGGCTGCCATAGTTCATGCATTGAAGATTTGGAGGCATTACTTGTATGGTGTATCTTGTGAGGTGTTCACTGATCATCGCAGTCTTCAGCATTTGTTCAAGCAAAAAGATCTTAATTTGAGGCAGTGGAGATGGTTGGAGTTGCTTAAAGATTATGATATCACTATTCTGTACCATCCGGGAAAGGCCAACGTGGTGGCCGATGCATTGAGCCGAAATGCAGTGAGTATGGGGAGTTTGGCATGTATTCCAGTTGGGGAGAGACCCCTTGCAGTTGATGTTCAGGCCTTGGCCAATCGGTTCGTGGGATTGGATATTTCGGAGCCCAGTCGGGTGTTGGCATGTGTGGTTTCTCGGTCTTCCTTATATGATCGTATCAGAAAGTGCCAGTATGATGATCCGCATTTGCTTGTCCTTAAGGATAGAGTTCAGCATAGTGATGCCAGAGATGTGACCATCAGTGATGATGGTGTGTTAAGGATGCAGGGCCGGATTTGTGTGCCCAATGTGGATGGGCTTAGAGAGATGATTCTGGAGGAGGCCCATAGCTCGCAGTATTCTATCCATTCGAGTGTCGCGAAGATGTATCAGGATTTGAGGCAACACTATTGGTGGAGAAGAATGAAGAAAGATATTGTGGGATTTGTAGCTCGGTGTCTCAATTGTCAGCAGGTGAAATATGAGCATCATAGACTGGGTGACTTGCTTTAACAGATGGTTATTCCCGAGTGGAAGTGGGAAAGGATCACTATGGACTTTGTGGTTGGACTTCCTTGGACTTTGAAGAAGTTTGATGCTATTTGGGTGATTGTGGATCGGCTGACCAAGTTCGCGCACTTCATCCCTGTGTGTACTACCTATTCTTCAGAGCGGTTGGCAGGGATTTATATCCGGGGAGATTGTTCGGTTGCATGGTGTTCCGGTCTCCATCATCTCAGATAGAGGTACTCAGTTTACTTCGCAGTTTTGGAGAGCCGTGCATAGAGAGTTTGGTACTCAGGTAGAGTTGGGCACATCGTTTCATCCTCAGACGGACGGACAGTCCGAGCGTACTATTCAGATATTGGAGGACATGTTGCGTGCTTGTGTTATTGACTTCGGAGGTTCTTGGGATAAGTTTCTACCACTTGCAGAGTTTGCTTACAACAACAACTACCAGTCGAGCATTTAGATGGATCCATATGAGTCTTTGTACAGGAGGCGGTGTAGATCTCCAGTTGGTTGGTTCAAGCCCGGCGAGGCTAGACTATTGGGGATAGATTTGGTTGAGGATACCTTAGAGAAGGTGAAGGTGATTCAGGAGAGACTTCGTACAACGCAGTCGCCTCAGAAGAGTTATGCAGACCGTAAGGTTCGAGATGTGTCCTACATGGTCGGTGGGAAGGTCTTGCTGAAGGTTTCGCCCATGAAGGGTGTTATGAGGTTTGGGAAGAAAGGCAAGTTGAGTCCTCGGTTCATTGGACCTTTTGAGGTGCTTCGGAGGATTGGGGAGGTGGCTTATGAGCTTGCTTTGCCACCCAGCCTGTCGAGTGTGCATCCGGTATTTCATGTTTCTATGCTCCGGAAGTATATTGGGGATCCATCTCATGTTTTGGACTTCAGCACGGTTCAGTTGGATGATGATTTGACCTTTGATGTGGAGCCAGTAGCTATTTTGGGTCGCCAGGTTCGGAAGTTGAGGTCAAAGGATATGGCTTCAGTGAAAGTGCAGTGGAGAGGTCGGCCCGTTGAGGAGGCTACCTGGGAGACCGAGCGGGAGATACGGATCAGATATCCTCATCTGTTTGAGGCTTCAGGTAAGTTTCCTGACTCGTTCGAGGACGAACGTTTGTTTAAGTTAGGGACGATGTGACGACCCGACCAGTCGTCTCATGGGTTACCGCTCCATTTTTCCTATTTTCAGCTTCTTTATGCTTCATTGTCCGTATCTTGTGTAATAAAGTTGAGTTGGAGTGGTTTTGATAAGAAATGAGACACTTAGTCTCTTTTAAGAAGGCTTAAGTTGGAAAAGTCAACTGGACGTTGACTTATGAGTTAGAGGGCTTGGATGTGAATTCCGATAGTTCGGTTAGCTCCGGGAGATGATTTGAGACTTAGGAGCGTGATCAGAATTTATTTTCGAGGCCTGGTGTAGAATTAGGCTTGAATTGACGAAGTTAGTAGTTTGACGATTTCCGGTTGATAGATGAGATTTTGATCCGGTAGTTGGAATGGAATTCCGAGAGTTGCTGTAGCTTCATTATGTGATTTAGGATATGCGTGCAAAATTTCAGGTTATTCGGACGTGGTTTAGTTGGGTTTTTGATCAAAAGCGTGTTTCGGAAGTTTTAGAAGAACTTAGGCTTGAATTTGAGGTAATTCGATGGTTTTGGTGTTGTTGAGGTGTTTTGATGATTGGAACGAGGTTGAATAATGTTTTAGGATGCGTTGGTGTTTTTGGTTGAGGTCCCAGGGGGCCTTGGGTGTGTTTCGGGTGAGTTTTGAGCGAGTACGGACATCCTGGAACTTAGAAAATGGATGGGACAGTCATTTGTGCGTGGGGCGCGGTCCTTTTTGCGCTGGGCGCGGCGGCCTAGCGCGGGGTGCGGTCAAGTGACGCAGCCTGCGGTCATGAAGACCTGCAGGTCGTCGGTCCAACTTCGGAAGCTCATATCTTTTGATCTACAAGGAATTTTGAGGTGATTCAAAAACGAAAGTTGTAGCCCTTCGTGTCTAGTTTCCAGAAAGGTAAGATATCGCAATTTGGACATCTGTAGCAAACGTTATGGCCAAAATACTAAAGCCTGTCACTGTAGAGGAAGGCCTGTACGGCCACGGTTGTGCTTGCGCGGACCGCACTGGCTTGCGCGAACCGCGATAGCTGAAACCTGAGGGGTACCTATAAATATGAGGTTTTGGGTTTTATTTAATATTTTGACCTAGAGAGCTCGGATTTTGGCGATTTTTTGAAGGTTTTTCAAGAAATTCATCGGGGTAAGTGATTTTAACTCAGATTTGGCTAGAACACATGAATCTATCACTGAATTCATCATTTAATTCGTGATTTGGGATGGAATTTGGGAAGAAAATTGTGAAACCTTTCAAAAATGTAAAATTATGATTTGAAGGACCAAATGGTATCAGAATTAGATAATTTTGGTATGGTTAGACTTGTGAGGGTATGAGGATTCTGAAAATGTAATTTTACCCGATTCTGAGACGTGAGCCCGAGGCTCGGGTTTTGCTAATTTCGAGATTTTTAATATTTTTCGAATGTTTTCGCTTGGGCTATGTTCCCTTAGCCTATTGTGACCTATTCGTTCCGATTTTGGATAGATTCGACGCGCGTGGAGGCCAATTTGAGGGGCAAAGGTGTCGCGAGCTAGAGAATTAGCCAGTTCGAGGTGAGTAATGGTTGTAAATGATGTCCTGAGGGTTCGAAACCCCGGATTGCACATCGTAGTGCTATATTGAGGCAAGATACGCGCTGGATGATGAACGTGAGGTCTTTCACTACTTGGGATTGTGACTTGGTCCATCCCGATTGATGATTTTACCGAATATTTGACTGAAATTCATTTGTTATCATCATGATTTGGGCTGATTGCCAACTATTTGAACCCTTCGGGGATTTTTATCACTGTTTCCTCACTACTTGACTTATTATTTGAACTCAGTCCTATTGATATCTACTGTTTTACAAACTCAGCCACTTTTACTCAGATTTGAAATTTAAATGATATTTCTACATTATGTTTTGGGCTGAGAACTACTGTTTACTAATGGCCAAGGGGCTTATGATGATTTTCGGACTGAGTGAGGCCGAGGGCCATATGTGAGGATATGCTGAGTGATATGAGGCCGAGGGCCTGAGTTACTATTTATGCCACGCGGTGGCTTGAGTGATGTGAGGCCGAGGGCCTGAGATACTTTATATGCCACGCGGTGGCTTGAGTCATGTGAGGATATGCTAAGTGATGATGCCACAAGGTGGCTTGATATAGCTCTTGGGCCGTAAGGGGCCCCTCCGGAGTCTGCACACCCACAGTGAGCGCGGGTACCCATTGTTCTGAGTGATTGATGCTATGCCCGAGAGGGTGATATGAGTGATTGTGAGGTAGCTTGAGGGGCTGATACTATTCTGAGAGTGAGCCCGAGGGGCTGATACTGTTCTGAGTGATTGATACTGAGCCCGAGGTGCTCATACTGTACTGAGAGTGAGCCCGGGGGGCTGATACTATGCTGAGCGATTTATACTGTGCCCGAGGGGCGGATTTCTACTTGTTATTTACCTGTTAAATTACCGGTTTTACTTGTTTTAAAAGGAATATCATTTGATTTCTTCACTGATTTACTGCTTTAAGTGATTTTTACTGCTTGATATTGGATTGCTTTGTGCCTTTACGTGTTTTCATACTTTCAGCCATTATTTATAGTTATTATTCATTGAGTCGGAGTACTCACATTACTCCCTGCACCGTGTGTGCAGATTCAGGCATAGAAGAGTCCGCACCCAAACGCTGATTCTGTCCAGGCTAGGCGGTGATTTGGAGTTCCGAGGTAGCTGTTGACGTCCGCAACCCCTTGTCTCCCTCATCCTCTATCATTTATGTTTTATTCAGACTGTTGTATCGGATTCCGTACTTTGTAGATCTATCGCAGATTCTATAGTAGCTCAAGACTTGTGACACCCCGGTTTGGGTTGTGTCGGGATGGTTCCTGCTGTTGTTAACGTTAAAATTTCGCAATTTATGAGTATTATATTATATGTTATTACCGTTTATGATGAATAACTGTTTAAAAGAGGTGTTCCGTTTTGGTCTGGCTGGCCTTGTCTTCACGAGAGGCGCCATCACGATCGGGTTCAGGTATTGGGTCGTGACATAATATCAACATGTATCAAAAGGAATCAACAATTTGCACGGCATCACCCTTTGTGCTTTTACTCTCTTCCTCACCCAAGCAATATATAAAATAAAACTGTACACGACATCACCCTTCGTGCTTTTACTCTCTTTCCTCACAATATAATCAATAGATATCAGTACGGAATGGCACATCGTAAGACACGACATCACCCTTCGTGCTTTACACTCTTTCCTCACCATATGAAACAATACACGGCATCACCCTTCATGCTTTATCACTCTTCCTCACCCAAACAACAATCAAAAATAAGGGGCAAGGAAGTAAACTGGATAATAATCGAGATTCTAATAAGGGCACAACAATTAACAATAAAATTCCCGGCAAGGAATATATCAACAATTCCACAATTATCTCGGCAAGGGAATAATTCAATAATTCTTTCTCTTTCTTTCATTTCTTACTTAGTAATTCATTTTATAACTTGAGCCAACGCTCCTCAAATATTAAATATCACCATTTCTTTCACATGCACTTCACAGCATATAGAAGTCATCATTTAATCATGGAAGATATAACCAAATTCGAACATTCGCGATATAATGACTTACGGTCATGCTAGACACCAACGTATAGATACTCGTCACCATGCCTATACGTCGTACTCGACAAATAGCAAGTACCAATTAAGACTCAGCTCCTATTCTCTCAAGCTAAGGTTAGACCAAACACTTACCTCGCTTTGCAACCAATTCAAAATTCCAACAAGCCTTTGCCTCGCGAATTCGTTCCCAAAATTCTCAAATCTAGTCATAAACAATTCGATTAAGTCAATAAAAATTATATGAATTAATTCCATATGAAATTCTACATTTTCCATTTAAAATCCGAAATTGCACTAAAAATTACATCTCGGAACCCGACAAAAATTACGGAATATGAAACCTCATCCAACCACGAGTCCAACCATACCGATTTTACCAAAATCCGACATCAACTCGACCCTCAAATCTTCAAATTAAATCAAGAGAGTTTTCAAGATTTTCCCAACTAAAATCACTAATTAAATGTCAAAACTAGTAATAGATTCGGGTAATCTAACCAAAATTAAGTTAAGAACACTTACCCTATTGTTTTCTCTGAAAATATCCCGAAAATCGCTTCTCCCCGAGCTCCAATTTGCTAAAAATGGAAAATGGGATGAAGTCCCATTTTCAGAAGTTACATTCTGCCCAGAATGTTTTCGGGGTTACTGTTCACGTATTTTTACTGGTCACGGGTACTATTCATGGCTATTGTTCGCTAGGGTACTATTCATGGGTATTGTTCACAGGTACTATTTCTGCAATTTTCTGCAATTTTCCTAAGTCCGAAATCACTCCGAGACACCTTCGGAACACTCCCGAGCCCTTGGGCCTCCTAACCAAACACATACACTAACTCAACAACATCCTACGAACTTAACCGTGCGATCAAATCGCCAAAATAACGTCATACACCACGAATTAAGCTTTAAAATCCAAGAATTCTTTCAAATTTCATAAAACATCAAATTTTCCATTTTGAGTCCAAAATACGTCAAACAACTTCTGTTTTCAAACAAACTTTACAGAAAGTGCTTAAACCATATATAAGACCTGTACTGGGCGCCAAAACAAAAATACGGGCCCGATACTATCACTTTATAATCAAATTTCATTTCCATTTTCCTTAATTATTTTCAGAAAATAATTTTACTCAAAAATTCATTTCTCGGGCCTGGGACCTCGGAATTCGATTCCGGACATACGCCCAAGTCCCATATTTTCCTACAAACCTCCCGGGACCGTCAAATCACGGGTTCGGGTCCGTTTACCCAAAATGTTGACCGAAGTCAAATTTATTCATTTTAATATCAAAACTTAGCAAATTTTCATAGAATTTCATATTTGAACTTCTGGCTACGCGTCCGGACTGCGCACACAAATCGAGGTGACTGTAAATGAGGTTTTCAAGGCCTCGGAAGCTCGGAATGGATAAGAAAATAGATGATGACCCTTTGGGTCGTCACATTCTCCACCTCTAAAACAACAGTTCATGCTCGAACGGACAGAAGAAGGAAGTACCTGAGTCGGGGAATAGATGAGGATAACGACTCCGCATGTCGGACTCGGACTCCCAGGTCGAAGCCTCAGGAGGCTGACCTCTCCACTGAACATGAACAGAGGGGAAACTCTTGGATCTTAACTGACGGACCTGCCGGTCTAAATGAGGTACCTGACGGATAGAAGAAGGAAGTACTTGAGTCAGGGAATAGATGAGGATAACGACTCCGCTTGTCGGACTCGGACTTCCAAGTCGAAGCCTCAGGAGGCTGACCTCTCCACTGAACACGGACAGAGGGGAAACTCTTGGATCTTAACTGACAGACCTGTCGGTCTAGAATACCACCGGCTCCTCCTCATAAGATAAGTCCTTGTCCAACTGGACAGTGCTGAAATCTAACTCGTGGGATGGATTGCCGTGATACTTCCGAAGCATGGACACATGAAACATTGGGTGCACGGATGATAAACTCGGCGGCAATGCAAGTCTATAAGCCACCTCTTCCACTCGATCATGAATCTCAAATGGACCAATAAACCTAGGGCTAAGCTTGCCCTTCTTCCTAAATCTCATCACGCCCTTCATAGGCGACACTCGGAGCAATACCCGCTCACCAACCATGAAAACCACATCTCGAACCTTACGATCTGCATAGCTCTTTTGCCTGGACTGAGCTGTACGAAGCCTCTCCTGAATGATCCTCACCTTGTCTAAGGCCTTCTGAACCAAATCTGTACCCAACAACCGAGCCTCTCCCGGCTCAAACCATCCAACCGGAGATCGACACCGCCTACCATATAAAGCCTCATAAGGAGCCATCTGGATACTCGACTGGTAGCTGTTATTGTAGGCAAACTCTGCTAAAGGTAAGAAATGATCCCATGAACCTCCAAAGTCAATAACACAAGCTCGGAGCATGTCCTCCAATATCTGAATAGTCCGCTCAGACTGTCCGTCCATTTGAGGATGAAATGCTGTGCTCAACTGCACCTGGGTGCCTAACTCTCGCTGAACTGCTCTCCAAAAACTTGAGGTAAACTACGTGCCTCAATCCAACATGATAGATACCGGCACACCATGAAGGCGAACAATCTCCCGGATGTAAATCTCAGCTAACCTCTCCGATGAATAGGAGACTGCCACAGGAATGAAATGCGTTGACTTGGTCAGCCTATCAACAATGAGACAAACTGCATCAAGCTTCTTCCGAGTCAACGGAAGTCCAGTAATGAAGTTCATAGTGATTTGCTCCCACTTCCACTCGGGAAGCTCAATCCTCTGAAACAAACCACCAGGTCTCTGATGCTCATACTTAACCTGCTGACAATTCAAACGTCGAGACACGTATGCAACAATATCCTTCTTCATTCTACGCCACCAATAATGCTGCCGCAAATCCTGATACATCTTCGTGGCGCCCGGGTGAATAGAGTACTGGGAGCTATGGGCCTCCTCTAAAATCAACTCCCGAAGCCCATCCACATTAGGCACACAAACTCGCCCCTGCAATCTCAAAACTCCATCATCATCTAAGGTCACCTGCTTGGCACCTCCATGCTGCACCGTGTCTCTAAGGACAAACAAATAGGGATCAGCAAGCTGCCGATCATAGATACGCCCCAATAATGAAGAACGAGCGACCGTGCAAGCTAATACCCGACTAGGCTCAGAAATATCCAACCTCACGAATCGATTGGCCAAGGCCTGAACATCCAAAGCAAGCGGCCTTTGACCGACCGGAATATAAGCAAGACTGCCCATACTGACCGACTTTCTGCTCAAAGCATCGGCCACCACATTGGCCTTTCCCGGATGATATAAGATAGTGATATTATAATCTTTCAACATCTCCAACCACCTCATCTGTCTCAAATTCAACTCCTTTTGCTTGAACAAATACTGAAGACTCTTGTTATCCGTGAACACCTCACATGCCACACCTTACAGGTAATGCCTCCAAATTTTCAATGCGTGAACAATGGATGCCAACTCTAAATCATGAACCAGATAGTTCTTCTCATGAATCTTCAACTATCACAAGGTATAAGCAATGACCTTGCCACCCTGCATCAATACTGCACCAAGCCCAATACGAGAAACATCACAATAAACTGTATAAGGCCCTGAACCTGTGGGTAAAACCAATACCGGTGCCGTAGTCAGAGCTATCTTGAGCTTCTGAAAGCTCGCCTCACACGCGTCCGACTATCTGAACTGGGCACCCTTCTGGGTCAACCTGGTCATCGGGGATGCAATGGATGGAAACCCCTCCACGAACCGACGATAGTAGCCTGCCAATCCCAAGAAACTCCGAATCTCTGTAGCTGATACTGGTCTAGGCCAGTTCTTGACTGCCTCAATCTTCTTCGGATCAAGCTAAATACCCTTTGCTAATACAACATAACCTTGGAATGTAACTGAGCTCAGCCAGAACTCACACTTCGAGAACTTAGCATATAGCTGACTATCCCTCAGAGTCTGAAGAACCACTCTGAGGTACTGCTCATGCTCCTCTTGGCTGCAGGAATATATCAGAATATCATCAATAAAGACTATTACGAACAAGTCCAAATAAGGCCTAAACACTCGGTTCATCAGATCCATGAAAGTTGCTGGGGTATTTGTCAGCCCAAATGACATAATCAAGAACTCATAATGTCCGTACCGAGTGCGGAAAGCTGTCTTAGGGACATCGGATGCCCTAATCCTCAATTGATGGTAGCCAGATCTCAAGTCTATCTTGGAAAACACCTTGGCACCCTGAAGCTGATCGAACAAATCATCAATCCTCGGCAGAGGATACTTATTCTTGATTGTAACCTTGTTCAATTGCCGGTAATCAATGCACATTCTCATCGAACCATCCTTTTTCTTTACAAACAACACCGGCGCACCCCACGGCGAAACACTAGGTCTAATGAAACCCTTCTCAAGCAGGTCTTGCAACTGCTCCTTCAACTCTTTCAACTCTGGCGGGGCCATGCGATATGGCAGAATGGAAATGGGCTGAGTGCCCGGAGCCAAATCAATGCAGAAATCAATATCCCTATCGGGTGGCATACCCGGCAGGTCTGAAGGGAATACCTCAGGAAACTCGCGAACCACGGGCACAGAATCAATGGAGGGGACTTCAGTATTAGAATCACGAACATAAGCCAAATAAGCCAAACACCCCTTTTCGACCATACGCCGAACCTTCACATACGAAATAACACTGCGGGTAGAATGACCAAGAGTCCATCTCCACTCTAAACGAGGCAGTTCCAGTAAGGCTAAGGTCATAGTCTTGGCATGACAGTCCAAGATAGCGTGGTAAGGTGATAACCAGTCCATCCCCAATATAACATCGAAGTCGACCATATCTAAAAGCAACAAATCAACACGGGTTTCAAGACCCCCAATCACCATAATACAGGAACGATGAACTCGATCGACCACAATAGAATCACCCACCGGTGTAGACACATAAATAGGAATACTCAGTAGATCACTAGGTAGAACCAAGTACGATGCAAAATAAGAGGACACATATGAATACGTAGACCCTGGATCAAATAGTACTGAAGCCTCTCTATCACAAACCAGAATAGTACTTATAATGACTGCATCTGAAAACTCAGACTCTGGCCTGGCTGGAAGAGCATAACATCGGGGTTGGGCCCCACCACCCTAAACCATATCTCTAGGACGGCCTACTGCTGGCTGGCCTCCATCTTTGGCGGTCTGAGATCCACCTTTATGACCTCTACTTCCACCTCTAGCACCTCTACCCCCACCTCTAGCTGGCTGGGCGGGCTGTGGAACACCTGGTGCCGGTACCATGGCATGAGAACTCTGATGCTGAGAACTACCTAGTGCTTGAGAGAAAGATTTGGCAATGTGACCTGGTTCACCACAAGTGTAACAAGCTCTCGGCTGCTGACCCTGTCGACCTGAATGACCACCTCGAAAACTCTAAAGCGGTGGTGCACCGATAGGAGCTGGTGGTGCACTGTAAGGCTGCTGATTAGAATAGTGCGTGTGAGAACCACGACCACCTGAAGTACCATGGGAAACCTGGAGAGCTGACTGGAAGGGCCTGGGAAGATGGTCTCTGCCATACGAATCTCTACCTCCAAACGAGGTACCACTAAATCTGCCTGAATAACGGGGCCTCTTATCCGACTCATGACCACCTCCCTGTGATAGAACCATCTCGACTCGGTGGGCCATATTGGTCGCCTCCTGAAATGTGATCTCACTCCTGGCCTCCTTGGCCTTCTAAAGACGAATCGGCTGAATAAGACCATCAATAAACCTCCACACCCTCTCTCTCGGTGGGGAGTATGACAAGAGCATGGCGAGCTAGATCAATGAACCTGGTCTCATACTGAGTGACCGTCATGGAACCCTGCTGGAGGCGCTCAAACTGCCTCCGATAGGCCTCTCTCTGAGAAATGAAGAGAAACTTCTCCAAAAACAATGCTGAAAACTGCTCCCATGACAAAGATGGTGACCCGGCTGGCCTGGCTAAGCAATAATCCCTCCACCAAGTCTTGGCGGATCCAGATAGGCGAAATGCAGCAAAATCGACCCCATTGGTCTCAACAATGCCTATGTTCCTAAGAACCTCATGACAGTTGTCTAGATAATCCTGGGGATCCTCAGAAGATGCACCGCTAAAAGTGGTAGTGAAGAGCTTGGTAAACCTGTCCAATCTCCACAAGGCATCGGCGGACATAGCCGCTCCATCGCCGGGCTGAGCCACTACACCCGGCTGAACCGCCATAGCTGGCTAAACCATTGGAACCTGAACCTGGGGAGCTACTGGCTCTAGAGTGCACGTAGCAGGAGTCTGGGCCCCTCCTCCAGCCTGAGAAGTGGCTAGTGCTACTGGAAGCAAACCCACTCGGGTGACACTCTCCATGAGGCCCACCAATCAGACCAGAGCGTCCTGAAGAACTGGGGTGGCAATGAACCCCTCTGGGACCTGAGCTGGGCTCACTGGAATTGCCTGGGCTGGAACCTCATCATCAAAGTCAACCCGAGGCTCCACCGCTGGTGCTACTACTCTAGGCTGAGCTCTGCCCCTACCTCGACCTCTAGTACGGCCTCGGCCTCGCCCTCTGCCCCTCGTGGGAGCTGCTGCTAAGGGCTTTGGCTGCTGAGCGGTAGATGATGAAGCACGTGTTCTCGCCATCTGCGAAAGAACAAAGTAGAAATTCAATTAGCATTGAGAAACAAAACCGCATGACAAGAAAGAACAATGTGAAGTTTTTCCTAACTTTGTAGCCCCTGGGGATAAATACAGACGTCTCCGTACTGATCCCTCAGACTCTACTAATCTTGTCCATGAGTTGTTAGACCTATGTAACCTAGGGCTCTGATACCAACTTGTCACGACCCGGATTTTCCACCCTTGGGAGTCGTGATGACGCCTACTAATGAGAGCTACGCAAGCCAACTCTTAACTACTTTTACCTTTTATAAAGTATTTCTTTTATCAAGTATTAGTAATAGCATAAAAAAATGACTGAATTAAATAAATATGCGGAAGACTTAATTTAAAGTGACTGAATATAAATGAGGAATCCAACATAAATCTCTACCCAAGAACTGGTGTCACATTACTCACGAACTTCTAAGAATACTGAATACAATCGTCTGAAAGAAAATAATAAACTGTTTGTCTCGAATACAATGAGATAACAGACTAAAATAATAGATAGAGGAGACATCGGGCCTACGGACGCCTGCAAGGCTACCTCGGTGTCTCACTAGTCTGACTGCTCACACCCGCGCTACTGCTGCTGTTGTCCGAAACCTGTATCTGTGCAAAAGAGCACAGAGTATAGTATCAGCACAACCGACCCCATGTGCTAGTAAGTGCCTAGCCTAACCCCGGCGAAGTAGTGACGAGGCTAGGACCGGACAATCAAATAAACATGTGCAGTTCAAGTGTATGGCGGAAAATTGTGCAGTTCAAGTATGTATGTATATATATAGACAACAAAGGAAGTACTGGAAGCAACCAATCAATGTGGGAGGGGAAACATGCTGTGGGGAGGTAACAGTTTCAAATAGAAATATTCAATAAAAGAAAGAGACAACAAAGTCATAATATAAACAAATATCAAAAGGAATCAACAATTTGCACGGCATCACCCTTCGTGCTTTTACTCTCTTCCTCACCCAAGCAATATATAAAATAAAACTGTGCACAACATCACCCTTCGTGCTTTTACTCTCTTTCCTCACAATATAATCAATAGATATCAGTACAGAATGTCACATCGTACGGCACAACATCACCCTTCGTGCTTTACACTCTTTCCTCACCATATCAAATAATACACGACATCACCCTTCGTGCTTTATCACTCTTCCTCACCTAAACAACAATCACAGATAAGGGGCAAGGAAGTAAACTGGATAATAATCGGGATTCCAATAAGGGCACAACAATTAATAATAAAATTCTCTGAAAGGAATATATCAACAATTCCACAATTATCTCGGCAAGGGAATAATTCAATAATTCTTTCTCTTTCTTACTTAGTAATTCATTTTATAACTTGAGCCAACGCTCCTCAAATATTAAATATCACCATTTCTTTCACATGCACTTCACAATATATAGAAGTCATCATTTAATCATGGAAGATATAACCAAATTCGAACATTCGCGATATAAGGACTTATGGTCATGCTAGACACCAATGTATAGATACTCGTCACCATGCCTATACGTCGTACTCGACAAATAGCAAGTAGTAATTAAGACTCAACTCATATTCCCTCAAGCTAAGGTTAGACCAAACACTTACCTCGCTTTGCAACCAATTCAAAATTCCAACAAGCCTTTGCCTCGCGAATTCGTGCCCGAAATTCTCAAATTTAGTCATAAACAATTCGATTAAGTCAATAAAAATTATAGGAATTAATTCCATATGAAATTCTACATTTTCCATTTAAAATCCGAAATTGCACTAAAAATTTGCCCGTGGGGCCCACGTCTCGGAACCCGACAAAATTTACGGAATATGAAACTTCATCCAACCACGAGTCTAACCATACCAATTTTACCAAAATCTGCCATCAACTCGACCCTCAAATCTTCTAATTAAACCAAGAGAGTTTTCAAGATTTTCCCAACTAAAATCACCAATTAAATGTCAAAACTAGTAATAGATTCGGGTAATCTAACCAAAATTAAGTTAAGAACATATACCCCATTGTTTTCTCTGAAAATATCCCGAAATTTTGAACACATACCCCATTCATGGGTACTGTTCACGGGTACTATTTCTGCAATTTTCTGCAATTTTCCTAAGTCCGAAATCACTCCGAGACACCTCCGGAACACTCCCAAGCCCTTGGGGCTCCTAACCAAACACACACACTAACTCAACAACATCCTACAAACTTAACCGTGCGATCAAATCGCCAAAATAACGTCATATACCACGAATTAAGCTTTAAAATCCAAGAATTCTTTCAAATTTCATAAAACATCAAATTTTCCATTTTGAGTCCGAAACACGTCAAACGACGTCTGTTTTCAAACAAACTTTACAGAAAGTGCTTAAACCATATATAAGACCTGTACTGGGCGCCAGAACCAAAATACGGGCCCGATACCATCACTTTCTAATCAAATTTCATTTCCATTTTCCTTAAATATTTTCAGAAAATAATTTTACTCAAAAATTCATATCTCGGGCCTGGGACCTCGGAATTCGATTCCGGGCATACACCCAAGTCCCATATTTTCCTACAGACCTCAGGGGACCGTTAAATCACGGGTCGGGGTCCATTTACCCAAAATATTGACCAAAGTCAAATTTATTCATTTTAATATCAAAACCTAGCAAATTTTCACAGAATTTCATATTTGAGCTTCCGGCTACGCGCTCGAACTGTGCACGCAAATCGAGGTGACTGTAAATGAGGTTTTCAAGGCCTCGAAAGCTCGGAATGGATAAGAAAATTGGTGATGACCCAAACCTTTGGGTCATCACAATATATATTTTCATCATTAGATTAAAACATAATTTATGCAAATTACATGGTAGAAATTAAAGAGCTATCTTAGCTAGCAAAAATTGAATATATTAATCAACAAAATAAAACTGATTGCTAAGTTTTATGGTAAAAATAAAATATTTTTCAGTTTTGACTCAACTGAAGATGATACCAACAATAACTATTAAGAAGAATACTTAAATAATTTCATACCAAATGACCTTCTACCGTACAAGTTTGTTGTCAAGTTCATTATTTTTTACCTATGTTAGTGTCGCCATATATATATATATATATATATATATATATAATAGACTAAGTTAAAATTGATCTTCTATTGTATATAGGTTAATTTTGAAGAAAAATATGTATGTCATGCTACTGAAAACTTAGATCCGCTGAATAGCTTATGTAATAGTACACATATAATATATAGAAGTTTTGACAATAACGTCATACATGCAGAACTTATGATACTGTTCAATATGCTTCTAAGTATGTGTTTATCCCCGAATTCAACTTTTTTCTTCCAAAACTAAAGAATATCCTTTTAAGTTTGTGTGAAAATAATTTTAAATATGTTTATATTTTGTAATTATAATAAATAAAGCACAAGGATAAATATCCTAAATATTGAATTGTATTTACCATAATATATTTTCTTACGAATAACTATATGTTGCACTTTCAAGAGAGATATCAATATCGACAACAATAGTTCTGGTATAGCATAGTAACCAAAGCATTAGAAGGAAACATATACAAAAAAACATTGTCTATATAGAAGTATTTTATAAGATACCATCACATTAGATACCTTTAAACTACAATACATAATTATCTATGCAATATGACTAAAATTGATTATTTATGTAAGTTATTATGGTATCCTTTAATTTTGAATTCACGTATTATGCTAATGTAATAATATTTTTCAGCACTTAGATGATTGTTGTAATATTATATATAAAATTTCTCTCATTAATTAAATTTATTATTCTTTAATGTAAATAAATTTTTAAACCATCATATGGCATTATTAACATGC
The DNA here is from genome assembly GCF_000715075.1 of Nicotiana tabacum. NCBI lineage: Eukaryota > Viridiplantae > Streptophyta > Magnoliopsida > Solanales > Solanaceae > Nicotiana > Nicotiana tabacum. The sequence goes on along the minus strand of NC_134089.1, from coordinate 19,474,579 downwards.
AACGCACGTTTATAGATACTAGTATTATATTAAAAGGAGAGTAGTTTGCAATGTGGTTAAGCCAAGTGACAAGCTAAAATGAAGTCACTTGGCAATTTTAAGACAACAAAAAATAATTTGGATTATGAATGGAAAATTATTTAACGAAAGTAGTAGTCCAAGATTTTCTATAAATTGAATTTCATTCTTTAATAAATTAAAGCCAATTATTTGAACATTTAAACTAAAAATGTTCTCTTTTTGAGAATATGTTGGACGTACACAAAGAGGGATGCAACTTTCATTAAGCAAACAAATATATTATAGCTATAAGTATCTTTACTTAAATTTGTGTATAATTCAGTTATGGTAGGTATCCTTTTTTGAGAAAGAATCAACTAAAATTTCGTTTTTTATCTTAAAAATAATTTTAAATTGAAATAATAATTCTATAATTTAGTACAAGCTTTGTATCTGACCTTATTTGCGAGATAGGTATCGTATACATTACTATAAGTATTTTTAATTAAATTTTGTGTATAATTTATTCTTTTTTACACTAAAAATGTTCTCTTTTTGAGAATATGTTGGACGTACACAAAGAGGGATGCAATTTTCATTAAGCAAACAAATATATAATAGCTATAGGTATCTTTACTTAAATTTGTGTATAATTCAGTTATGGTAGGTATCTTTTTTTGAGAAAGAATCAATTAAAATTTCGTTTTGTATCTTACACATTAATTTTAAGTTGAAATAATAATTTTATATTTAGTACAAGCTTTGTATCTGACCTTATTTGCGAACAATATACATTAATATAGGTATCATATACATTACTATAAATATTTTTAATTAAATTTTGTGTATAATTTATTTTTTTAAACTAAAAATGTTCTCTTTTTGAGAATATGTTAGACGTACACAAAGAGGTACTTGTGGGATTATACTGGGTCGTTGTTGTTGTTGTTGTTGTTGTTAGACGTACATAAAGAGGGATGAAATTTTCATTAAGCAAACAAATATATTATAGCTATAGGTATCTTTACTTAAATTTGTGTATAATTCAGTTATGGTAGGTATCTTTTTTTTTAGAAAGAATTAATTAAAATTTCGTTTTGTATCTTACACATTAATTTTAAGTTGAAATAATAATTCTATATTTAGTACAAACTTTGTATCTGACCTTATTTGCGAACAATATACATTAATATAGGTATCATATACATTACTATAAGTATTTTTAATTAAATTTTGTGTATAATTTATTCTTTTTTAAACTAATAATGTTCTCTTTTTGAGAATATGTTGGACGTACACAAAGAGAGATGCAATTTTCATTAAGCAAACAAATATATTATAGCTATAGGTATTTTTACTTAAATTTGTGTATAATTCAGTTATGGTAGGTATCTTTTTTTGAGAAAGAATCAATTAAAATTTTGTTTTGTATCTTACACATTAATTTTAAGTTGAAATAATAATTCTATATTTAGTACAAGCTTTGTATCTAACCTTATTTGCGAACAATATACATTAATATAGGTATCATATACATTAGTATAAGTATTTTTAATTTTTGTGTATAATTTATTCTTTTTTAAACTAAAAATGTTCTCTTTTTGAGAATAGGTTCATTTGCCTGTTTGAGATTCTTGATCGAGTGGGAGAGGTGGCTTATAGACTTGCATTACCGCCGAGCTTATCAACCGTGTATCCAGTGTTTCATGTGTCCATGCTTCGAAAATATCACGGCGATCCATCCCATGTGTTAGATTTCAGCACTGTCCAGTTGGACAAGGACTTGTCTTATGAGGAGGAGCCGGTAGCGATTCTGGACCGGCAGGTTCGTCAGTTGAGATCGAAGAGTTTTCCTTCTGTTCGTGTTCAGTGGAGAGGTCAGCATGCTGAGGCATCGACCTGGGAGTCTGAGTCCGATATGCAGAGCCATTATCCCCATCTTTTTCCCGACTCAGGTACTTCCTTCTTCTGTTCGTTCGAGGACGAACAGTTGTTTTAGAGGTGGAGAATGTGTGTTTTTAAAATGAATTCTATGTACCGAGGCCTTAAAAACCTCTTTTAGCATCACCTCGATTTGTGTGCACAGTCCGAGCGCGTAGCCGGAAAGCTATTATGTGAAAATCTATGAAAATATTGAAAATTTTGACTTAAAATGCATTTGAATTGACTTCAGTCAACATTTTGGGTAAACGGATCCGGACCCGTGATTTGACAGTCCCGGAGGGTCCGTAGGAAAATATGGGACTTGGGCGTATGCCTGGAATCGAATTCCGAGGTCCCAATCCCGAGAAATGAATTTTTAAAGGAAATTGTTTTCTGAAATTATTTATGAGATTTGGAAATGAATTGTGATTAGAACTCAATGGTATCGGGCCCGTATTTTGGTTCTGGTGCCCGGTACAGATCTTATATATAATTTAAGATAAGTCTGTGAAATTTGGTAGGAAACGGACTTGAAACGACGTGAGTCGGTTCGTTTTTGAGAAAATTGGAAATTTGAAGTTCTTAAGAAAATTTCATGATTTTGATGCTAAATTCATAGTTATTGATATTATTTTAGTGATTTGAATGCACGAACGAGTCCGTATGATATTTTTAGGTTGGTGTGCATGTTTGGTTTGGAGCCCTGTGGGCTCAGGTGAGTTTTGGATAGGCCACAGAGTGGATTTTTAGACTTGGTGAATTGCAGATTTCTAGCTGTTCCATTGCAGGCCTGTAGGCTTCACATTTGCGAAGCCTGGCTCGCAAATGCGAGAGTCTTGCTGCAAATGCGAAAGAAGCCCAGGCCAGCCCATCCTCGCAATTGCGAGGATTCCATCACAAATGCGATGCCTCCCTTCCTAGCCAGTAGTCGCAAATGCGACTCTATCTTCGCATTTCCCAGCTCGCAAATGCGAGACCCTCCTTCAAAATTCCCAACATAGCAGAGGCCGGGGTTCGCAATTGCGAACAGAGTAAAAGCACGAAGGTAAGTGTTTGGTCTAACCTTAGCTTGAGGTATTAGGAGTTGTGTCCTATTTTCTACTTGTTTCTTGTTGAGTACGACGTATAGGTATGGTGACGAATATCTATACGTTGGTGTCGAGCATGACCATGAGTCTTAAATTGTGATTTATTGTGTTCTTGAATAATACTACAGATGCTTAAATTGATGATTCTCTGTATTGAGCAAGGATTATGATTGTTCTCGTGGAATTACTTATGATTGAGTATTGGTGTTAGCTGAGGTAGTTAGATGTTGGAACAAGTTTGGTTATAGCTGTTTCTCCCTTGTCGGGACGTATTTACTGATACTGTCAATTGCGTTGCCGGGATAGTGTAGTTCTTTATTGATCCCTTGCCGGGACTCTTGTTATGATTGTTATTGATTATATATGTGGATCGGGTTGCACGCCGCAATAATATTATATGTGGATCAGGTTGCAGGTCGCAACAATATTATATGTGGATCGGGTTGCACGCCGCAACAATATTATATGTGGATCGGGTTGCACGCCGCAACAATGATATATGTGGGTCGGGTTGCACGCCGCAACAATGATATATGTGGATCGGATTGCATGCTGCAACAATGATATATGTGGGTCGGGTTGCACGCCGCAACAGTGATAAATGATATGGATTAGGTTGCACGCCGCAACAGTGTTGTTATATATTGGGATCGGGTTGCGCGCCACAACAATTGTTGATACAAAGTGTTTATAGATAGTATATAAGTTTCTTATTGTTTTGCCGTGAATTCTAAGCTGTCCTTATGCCGTTACTCTCGATTTAATATTGATATTGATACCCCCCCCCAGCAAGTACCCCCTCCCATCTTCACTTGTTTATTTTTGTTTTATTTTCTGTTGTACATTATATAACTGCACAGGTTCATTTGGTAGTCTGGTCCTAGCCTCGTCACTACTTCGGCGAGGTTAGGCTAGGCACTTACCAGCACATGGGGTCGCAAGCCCTGGCGTCTCCTCTATCCTTCATTTCCTGTTTCATTTCTTTGATTCGGAAACAATGTATCATTATTTTCAGACTTTGTATTTAGCACTCTTAGATTGTCTGTGGTACTGTGACACCAGTTCTGGGTGATTAAGGCTTAAACAGTTGTATTAGATTCACATTTCAAATATTTTACTTCATTTCTTCCGCTTAATGAAATTTTCGTTGTTTTTCACATTATTGCCTTATAAATGCTGAAAAGGTATAAAAATGGATAAAGGTAATCTGTTGAACAATTGGCTTTCCTAGCTCACATTAGTACGCGCCATCACGACTCCCGGGGGTGGGAAATCCGGGTTGTGACAAGTTGGTATCAGAGCTCTAGGTTACATGGGTCTCACAGTTCACAGACAAGCTTAGTAGAGTCTGAGGGATCGGTACGGAGAAGTCTGTATTTATCCCCAGAGGCTATAGAGTTAGGAAAAACTTCACATTTATTTTCTCCTATCGTGGGGTTTGGTTTCTCAATGCTAATTGAATTTTTACTTTGTTCTTTTGCAGATGGCGAGAACACGCGCTTCCTCATCCACTGACCAGCAGCCCGAGCCCCCAGCAGTAGCTCCCACGAGGGGCAAATGGCGAGCCGTGCTAGAGGCCGAGGCAGGGACAAAGCTCAGCCCAGAGCACCAGCACCAGCAATGGAGCCTCAAGTTGATTTTGATGATAAGGTTCTGGCCCCAGCAGTTCCGGTGGGCCTAACTCAGGTCCTAGAGGGGTTTATTGCTACCACGGTACTCCAGGATGCTCTGGTCCATCTGGTGGGCCTTATGGAGAGTGTCACCCGGGTAGGCTTGCTTCCTATAGCACCAGCCATCTCTCAGGCTGGAGCAGGGGCCCAGACTCCTGCTACTCTCACTCTGGAGCAGGTAGCTCCCCAGTTTCAGACTCCAGCAGTTCAGCCGGGTGTGGTGGCTCAGACCGATGATGGAGCAGCTATGTCTGTCGATGCTTTGTGGAGATTGGACAGGTTCACCAAGCTCTTCACTACTACTTTTAGCAGTGCATCTTCCGAGGATCCCTAGGATTATCTAGACAGCTGTCATGAGGTTCTCAGGAACATGGGGATAGTTGAGACCAATGGGGTCGATTTTGCTGCTTTTCGCTTGTCTGGATCCACCAAGACTTGGTGGAGAGACTATTGCTTGGCTAGACCAGCCGGATCACCAGTCTTGACTTGGGAGCAGTTTACTCAACTATTTCTAGAAAAGTTTCTCCCCATCACTCAGAGAGAGGCTATCGGAGACCGTTTGAGCGTCTCTAACAGAGTTCTATGACTGTTACCTAGTATGAAACCAGATTCATCGACATGGCTCGTCATGCTCTTATCATACTTCCTACCGAGAGAGAGAGAGAGTGAAGAGGTTCATTGATGGACTTATTCAGCCGATTCGTCTTCAGATGGCTAGGGAGACTAGGAGTGGGATATCTTTCCAGAAGGCGGCCAATGTGGCCCGGAGAGTTGAGATGGCTCTATCGCAGGGAGGTGGTCATGGGCCGGACAAGAGGCCTCGTCATTCAGGCAGATTCAGTGGTACCTCGTTAGGAGGTAGAGATTCGATAGTAGGGGTGTCACGACACAAAATCTCACCCGTCGTGATGGCGCCTATCGTGGTACAAGGCATGCCTCAACTCAACATCTCAACACAGTAGAACTTTTATATAAAAGCGGAAGCAGTTAATATTATATAAAACCTTTTAGAACAGAATATAACTCCAAAAGTACTAAACAATCCATCCCCAAAATCCGGTGTCATTGAGTGCATAAGCATCTAAATGATAACAACATCAACTGATAAAACACTGTCTGGAAATATAGAACAATACAACATGAAAGGAAATGAGAGTCAAGGCCAGCGAAAGCCATGCAGCTACCTCAATATTCTCCTTAGTTTGACTCCTCAATCAGCAACCGCCGTGACCAGAAGTGTCAAGATCTTTACACGAGGTACAGGGGGTATGTGAGTACACCAACTCAGTAAGTAACAGAAATAAATAAAGAATTGAGAAGTAGTGACGAGCTATGCAAATACAGTTATCTCAATAACTTTCAAATAAGAGTAGTCATACTTTCAATTTAACAGTTTAAGTCACATCAGTACGTACTCAATAAACCAGATATCAAATTTGATTGAGCAGTAAGTAATATCTTTCAATAATTTTCAAAGCAGTGATATGACATCTGCGATGCAACAGTAATGAGGTAAATGTATTTTCTCAGAATAACAGTCACTTTGTCCTCCCATTCACTCCAATCTCACAATCACTCATTCCTCACATTCAGTCATTCCTCCCAGTCGCTCAACACTCGACACTCGCACTTAGCACTCGCATTCAGTAGGTACCTGCGCTCCTTGAGGGTGTGTACAGACTCCAGAGGGGCTTCTTCAGCCCAAACGCTATAACAAGCCACCTCGTGGCATAAATCACTCAGGCCCTCAGCCTCACTCAATCATAAATCAGTAACAACATGCTATGGCGTACAACCCGATCCCATAAATATCCTCACAGATCAGGCCCTCGGCCTCACTCAGTCATAAATCAGTAACAACATGCAGCGGCGTGCAGCCCGATCCCATAAATATCCTCACAGATCAGGCCCTCGACCTCACTCAGTCATCAATCTCTCCAATCTCTCGAGCTCTCAAAAATCATATAAACAGCCCAAATAGAGGTAATGTCATGTATCAACAATGAACAGCAAGAGACAGAGGCATAATAAGCAAGAAAAGCTATGACTGAGTAAAAAACAGCAATTAGCAGCTAATTAAGCAAGTACACGACCTCGCAGGTCTCAACAGTGAACACATAAGGCCTAAACATGATTTCTAACATGAAGTGCAGTCAATTTCTATGAAAACAGAGGGAACATGTATTAAATAGTAGGCCAATTAATTCCACAGTCTCGCGGGACAGACCAAGTCATAATCCCTATGGTGCACACCCACACGACCGTCACCTAGCATGTGCGTCACCTCCAAAATAGTCATACGACACAATGTCCAGGGTTTCATACCCTCAGGACCAGATTTATAACCGTTACTTACCTCAATCCGAGCAAAATCTTACTCTGCAATGCCTTTTCTGCTCAAATCGACCTCCAAACGTCTAGTCACAATTAACTCGATTCATTCAATACATATTCTAGGAATTAATTCCATATGAAAAATACTAATTTTTCAACAAAATCCGAAATTAACACAAAAATTGCCAGTGGGGCCCGCATCTCGGAATACGACAAAAGTTATAAAATATGACAACCCATTCAATTACGATTGCAACCATACTAATTTTACTTAAATCCGACTCAAATCGATGTTCAAATCTTGAAAATTCATTTTTATGGAATTTTAGAAAATTTCTCCATTTCTCTTCAAATATCAATAATCTAAAGCCAAAAATGAAGATTTATTCATGGAATATAATCAAAAGAGAGTCAAGAACACTTAACCCAAGAATTTTTGTAACTTCTCGCTCAAAATTGCCCAAAATCGGAGCTTGGAAGTCCAAAAAAATGAGGAAAACCGGACTGCTCATCCTTTATACAGTCCAAAATTTTTGGGTTACTGTTCACGCATGTTATTGTTCATGGATACTGTACAGGAATACTGTTCACGTAGGTGCTGTCACTGTTCACACGTGCAAAAAATGAAGAAACTGCCCAGAAAATTTCAGCAGATAAATACAAGTCCGAATTAATCTGTTAACCTTCCGAAATCCACCCGAGACCCTCGGGATCTCAAAAAAATACACCAACAAATCCTAAAACATCATACGAACTTAGTCAAAACCTCAAATCACATCATAAAATGCTAAAACCGTGCATCACACCCCAATTCAAGCCTAATGGATCTAAGAACGTCCAACTTCTATATTCGATGCAAAAACATATCAAATCAAGTCCGAATGACTTCAAATTTTGCATACAAGTCATAAATGACATAACGAAGCTATGAAAATTTTCAGAACTGGATTCCGACCCCGATATCAAAAAGTCAACCCTCGGTCAAACTTTCCAAAAATCTTCTATTTTCCAACTTTCGCCAAAATGCGCCGAATTATCCTACAGACTTCCAAATCCAAATCCGAACATGTGCCTAAGTCCAAAATTACCATACGAAACTATTGGAATTATCAAAATTCCATTCCGGGGTCTTTTTCTCAAAAGTCAAATCTCCAGTCAAACTTAAGAAATCTTAAGCCTTAGATTTCTAGATTCCATTAAATGACGATAATTTGAACTGGGGACCTCCGAATTCGATTTCGGGCATATGACCAAGTGCTAAATCACAATACAGAACTACCGGAATGGTCAAAACTTTATCTGATTTGTTTGCTCAAAATGTTGACCAAAGTCAACTCAATTGAGTTTTAAAGCTCTAGTTCACAATTTAATCCATTTTTCACATAAAAACCTTCTGGAAAATTATACGGACTGCACACGCAAGTCAAGAAATTATTGATATCGCTTTTGTCACGATTCGGGCAGTCGTCTCATGAGTTACCGCTACGTTTCCCCCATTTCTGCTTCTTTATGCTTCGCTATCCGTATTTTGTGGTATCGAGTTAGTCGGATCGAATTCGGAAAGGAATTGGCAAGGTTTGAGACACTTAGTCTCTTTAGAGTGAGTTTAAGTTACAAAAGTCAACCAGATGTTGGATTATGTGTTAGAGGGCTCGGATGTGAGTTTTGATGGTTCGGTTAGCTTCGGGAGATGATTTATGGCTTAGGAACATGATTGGAATGAGTTTTGGAGGTTCAGAGTAGATTTAGGCTTGAATTGGCGAAGTTGATAATTTGGCGATTTCCGGTTGGTAGGCGAGATTTTGATATAGGGGTCGGAATGGAATTCCGAGAGTTGAAGTAGTTCCGTTGTGTCATTTGGGATGTGTGTGCAAAATTTCAGGTCATTTGGAAGTGATTTGGTTGGGTTTTTGATCAAAAGCAGAATTTAGAAGATTTTAGGAAATTTGGCTTGAATCCGATGTGTGATTTGTTGTTATTTGAGGTGTTTTGATGATTGGAACAAGTTTGAATATGGTATTAGGATGTGTTCGTGCTATTGGTTGAGGTCCCGGCGGCCTCGGGTGAGTTTCAAGGGGTCGAGCGGATCATTTTGGAGTTAAGGATTATTGCAGAAATTCTGTTTAGCTGTTGCAGGGATTTTACCCTTCGCGTTCATGAGTGGACCCTCACATTCGCGAAGAGTCAGTTGGGGAAGGCAAAGATTAAGCCTTCGCATTCGCGATGGGAGCTCCGCGTTCGCGAAGGGCTAAGGATTGGAGCATCGCGTTCGCGATATGGCAGTCGCATTCGCGTAGAGTCTTTTGGTAAGCTGGGTTTGAGGTCAAGTTGTTCATCGCGTTCACTGGAGATGGAGTGCATTCGCAAAGTGTATGTATGAGGAACCATCGTGTTTGCGATGGTCATGTCACATTTGCGAAAGAGGAAAGTTGGTCAAAGTAAATTTGTGCTTCGCGAACACGATGGTTTGATCGCGTTCGCGAAGAAGGAATAAATGCCTGGGCAGAATGTTTTTAAGCTCATCTTGTCCGCGATTTTGGGGCTTATTTCCTCCATAATTGATCGTTTTTGGAGATTTATGAATGAGATTGAAGAGGGATTCAAGGGGAAACGTTTGGAGATAAGGATTTTGGACTAAAAACTCGATTATTATGTGAATTCCACCTAGAAAAATCATGGAATCTAAGCCTAAAATTGAAGAGCTAGGGCTTGAAATTTGAGACCAAACATTTGGGATTTGAAGGGTCATTTGTGGATGGATTTTTGATGTTTTTGATATGTATGAACTCGTGGGGAGATAAGGAATCCGTTGATGTGAAAATTATTGAATTCCGAGACATGGGCCCAGGGGTCGGGTTTTGGTAATTTCAAGATTTGTGCCATTTATTGATTGTTTTCGCTTGGGCTTCGTCCCCTTAGCATATTTTGATATCGTCATTCTGATTTTGGATAGATTCGATGTGCGTGGAGGCCGATTCGAGGGGCAAAGGCGTCGCGAGCTAGAGATTTAGCTGGTTCGAGGTGAGTAATGATTGTAAATGATGTTCTGAGGGTTTGAAACCCCGGATTACACATCGTAGTGCTATATAGAGGTAAGACACACACTTGATAATGAGCGTGAGGTCGTGCACTATTGAGGATTGTGACTTGCTCCGTACAGACTGATGATTTTACAGCGTATATGATTGAAATCTATTTGTCATCATCATTATTTGGGCTGAATGCCATATTTGGGCCTTGTGCCAACTATTTGAACCCTTTGGCGATTTTTACTGGTATTTCCTCATTGTTTTGACTTTATACTTGAACTCAATCATGTTATATTTCACTATTTTTCGTACTCAACCATGTCTACTCTGTTTTTAACAATTACATGATCTTTTAAACAATATTTTTAGGCTGAGAAACATGTTTTACTACTGCCGAAGTAGCTTGTGATGATTTTTGACTGAGTAAGGCCGATGACCTATGTTGTGAGGAAACATTTGATATTGATTATGAGGTCGAGGGCCTGAGATATGTACGCCACAAGGTGACTTGATTGATTTGAGGCCGAGGGCCTAGTGATGATGCCACAAGGTGGCTTTATATTACGCTTGGGCCGTAAGGGGCCCCTCCAGGAGTCTGTACACCCCCAGTGAGTGTGGGTACGCATTGTGATGTGAGATTGAGCTCGAGGGGCTGGTATTGTGATATGATATTTTAGCCCGAGGGGCGGATTCGTTGATACTGTGCCCGAGGGGTAAACCTTTACCTGTTTATTTTTCCTTAATTGCCTGTCCACTATCTGCTTACTTGTTGAAAAAGGATTTTTCTTATCTTTTAACTGATTTGCTGTTTTCAAATGGTTTTACTGTTTCATTATAGAATGCTTTGTGCCTTACGTGTTTTCTTGCTTTCAGTCTTTATTTACATTTGTTACTCATTGAGTTGGAGTACTCACTTTACTCCCTGCACCCTGTAGCAGATTCGGCGTAGGTGGTTCTGCTCCCGAGTGCTGATTCCTCCAGCTTCAGGCGGACATTTGGAGTTCACAGGGTAGCTGCTTGACGTCTGTAGTCCCGTGTTTCTCCATCCCATCTTTATCATCTCTATCTCCTTTCAGACAGTTGTACTAATTTATAGACTTAGCGGATTTGTATTATGACTTATAGATGCTCATGACTAGTGACACTCCGGTATCGGGTTGTGTTGGGTTGTTCTTCCTCGTATTTATGACATTATCTGCTACTTTGGATTATTTTATCATGTCTCGACTGATTCTTAATGCTTAACTGTGAATAATTGGAAAAAGGGGAAGTGTCGGCTGGCCTTGTCTTCACGAGTGGCGCCATCACGAGTGGCGCCATCACGACCGGGTCCAAGTTTAGGGTCGTGACAAGTTAGTATCAGAGCCTAGGTTACATAGGTCTCACGAGTCATGAGCAGGTTTAGTAGAGTCTCACGGATCAGTATGGAGGCGTCTGTATTTATCCTCGAGAGGCTGTAGAACCTTTAGGAAAAACTTCATATTCTTGAAATTCTTGTTGTGCGATCTTGTTGATCCGAGTACTAAACTTTTTTTTGTTCTACTCTCTCATAGATGGTGAGGACATGCGCTATTGGTCGGGGTGGACGAGCCCCAGTACCACCAGCTGTGGCCACCAGAGGACGAGGACGCGGCCATGGTCGTGGTAGGGGCAGAGCAGCTAGAGCAGCTAGAGCAGCACCTGCAGATCCACCAGCTGCCCCAGTTCAGGATTAGGTCCCAGTTATGTACGCTCCAGCAGCACCAGCTCAGGCACCAGTTGTGCCCATTGTGATTTCGGGTCTTCAGGAGGCCTTGGCTCAGATCTTATCAGTTTGCACTGGTCTAGCTCAGGCAGTTTTAGCCACTACAGCCGCAACTACTTCTCAGGCCGGGGGAGGCAATCAGAATCCCGCCGCTCGCACACCTGAGCAGGTTGTAGCTGCTTAGGACTATGTAGTTCCTGTCATGCCGGAGGATGAGCAGCGTAGGTTGGAGAGATTTGGTAGACTTCAGCCTCTGACCTTCAGCGGTGTAGAGGGCGAGGATGCCTAGGGATTTTTGGACAAGTGTTAGAGGATTCTTCGTACAGCGGGTATTCTAGAGACCAACAAGGTCGCTTTTACCACCTATCAGTTTTCATGAGTTGCTTTCACTTGGTGGGAGGATTTTGAGAGGCGTATGCCTGTTGGTGCATCACCTTTTTCTTGGAAGCAATTCTCCGTTCTCTTTCTGGAGAAGTATGTACCGTAGTCTCGTAGAGAGGAGCTGCGTAGGTAGTTTGAGTGGTTGCGTCAAGGGGAGATTACTGTGTCACAGTATGAGTTGAGGTTCTCTGAGTTGGCTCGTCATGCTATCTGGTTGGTCCCAATGAATAGAGAGAGGACTAGGAGGTTTGTTGATGGTCTTACTTATTAGCTCCGTATTCTGATGACCAGGGAGAGGGTGACTGGTGCTACCTTCTAGGAAGTTATGGATATCGCCCGTGAGATTGAGTTTGTTCCTCGCCAGGAGCGAGATAAGAGAGAGGCCTTCTGGTAGTTACAGTGGTGCTCCTTCGAGGAGTCAGTTTTAGTATGGCAGCGACCGTTCATTCAGGTCTGCTCAGCCAGCTCGCCCAGGTTATCGTGGGGCATCTTCGGGTCATAGTTATCACAGTTCTCAGTAGGGCCAGTCATCACTTAGTGCCCTTCCAGCTCAGAGTTCATCCTGTGCTCCATCAGTCTAGGGCTCTTCTATGCCGAGTGCATTTGCTAGTCACTCCGACGTGAGGGGTTCCCTTCAGTCCCCTTCCCCAGTACCTAGGAGTTGTTATGAGTGTGGTAAGATGGGTCATATGTGGAGGCAGTGCCCTCGTCGTTTTGCGAGTTCATCTCAGCAGAGGGGTCAGTCATCGGCTTCAGCGCCAATTACTTCACCACCACCCGCCCCACCAGCTAGGGGTGGAGGTCAATTAGCTAGGGGTCGCCCCAGAGGGGGAGGTCGATCAGGTGGTGGTCAGGCCCGTTTCTATGCACTCCCAGGAAGACCCGATGCTAATGCTTCAGACGCTGTTATTACAGGTATTGTTTCAGTCTACCACAGAGATGCCTCTGTATTATTTGATCTCGGTTCCACCTTTTCGTATGTGTCATCATACTTTGCTTGTTATTTGGGTACGTCCTGTGAGTTTCTTGCTTCACATATTCATGTATCTACTGCAGTGGGTGATACTATTGTTGTAGACCATGTGTACCGGTCGTGTGTGGTGACTATTGGGGGTCTGGAGACTCGTGTGGATCTTTTATCATTGTGTATGATAGAGTTCGATGTCATTTTGGGCATGGATTGGTTATCTCTGTGTCGTGCTATTCTAAACTGTCATGCTAAGACAGTCACATTGGCTATACCGAGTGTGCCACAAATTGAGTGGCGAGGTGTGACTGATTATGTTCCTAGTAGAGTGATCTCATTCTTGAAAGCCCAGCGTATGGTTGAGAAAGGTTGTCTTTCGTATCTAGACTTTGTGAGGGATGTCGGAGCTGAGACTCCTAGTATTGAATCTGTTCTAGTTGTGAGGGATTTTTCTGATGTGTTTCCTACAGACCTGTCGGGCATGCCACCGAACAGGGATATTGATTTTGGTATTGACTTGGTGCCGGGCACTCAGCCCATTTCTACTCCACCGTATCGTATAGAACCAACGGGGTTGAAGGAATTAAAAGAACATATTTAGGAACTCCTTAATAAAGGGTTAATTCGGCCTCGTGTGTCACCTTGGGTTGCGCCGGTTCTATTTGTAAAGAAGAAGGATGGAACTATGAGAATGTGCATTGATTATAGGCAATTGAACAAAGTAACAATTAAGAACAAGTATCTTTTGCCTCGCATTGATGATTTATTCGACCAGCTTCAGGGAGCGAGAATGTTCTCCAAGATTGATCTCTGTTCAGGTTTTCACAAGTTGAAGATTAGGGACTCGAATATTCTCAAGACAGCCTTCAGGACCAGATATGGTCATTATGAGTTCTTGGTGATGTCTTTTGGGCTGACCAATGCCCCAACAACGTTCATGCATTTGATGAACAGTGAGTTTCAGCCTTATCTTGAGTCGTTTGTCATAGTCTTCATTGATGATATTCTGGTGTATTCGCATAATCAGGAGGAGCACACAAAGCATTTGATAGTTGTGTTGTAGAGATTGAGGGAGGAGAAGCTTTATGCAAAAATCTCATAGTGTGAGTTTTGGCTCAGTTCAATGGCTTTCTTGGGGCACGTGGTGTCCAGCGAGGGTATTCAGGTTGATTCGAAGAAGATAAAGGCAGTCAAGAGTTGGCCCAGACCATCCTCAGCCACAGAGATTCGCAGCTTTCTTGGTTTGGCAGGCTATTATCGCTGGTTTGTTCAGGGATTCTCATATATCGCAAAGGATGCTTCATTTGTATGGTCGGACGAGTGTGAGGAGAGCTTTCATAAGCTCAAGACAGCTTTGACCACAACTCCAGTGTTAGTATTGCCATCAGCTTCAGGTTCATATACCGTGTATTGTGATGCTTTGAGAGTTGGTATTGGTTGTGTATTGATGCAGGAGGGTAGAGTTATTGCTTATGCTTCTCGTCAGTTGAAGCCCCATGAGAAGAACTACCCCGTTCATGATTTGGAGTTGGCTGCCATAGTTCACTCGTTAAAGATTTGGAGGCATTACTTGTATGGTGTGTCATGTGAGGTGCTTACTGATCATCGCAGTCTCCAGCACTTGTTCAAGCAGAAGGATCTTAATTTGAGGCAGCGAAGATGATTGGAGTTGCTTAAGGATTATGATATCACTATATTGTACCATCCCGAAAAGGCCAATGTGGTGGCCGATGCCTTGAGCCGAAAGGCGGTGAGTATGGGGAGTTTGGCATATATTCCAGTTGGGGAGAAACCTCTTGTAGTGGATGTTCTGGCTTTGGCCAATCGGTTCGTGAGATTAGATGTTTCGGAGCCTAGTCGAGTATTGGCTTGTGTGGTTTCTCGGTCTTCTTTATATGATCGCATCAGAGAGCGCCGGTATGATGATCCGCATTTGCTTGTCCTTAAGGACAAAGTTCAGCATGATGATACCAAAGATGTGACCATCGGTGATGATGGGGTGTTGATGATGTAGGGCCGGATTTGTGTGCCCAATGTGGATGGGCTTAGGGAGTTGATTCTGGAGGAGGCCCATAGCTCGCGGTATTCCATTCATCCGGGTGCTGTGCAGATGTATCAGGATTTGAGACAGCACTATTGGTGGAGAAGAATGAAGAAAGACATTGTGGAATTTGTAGCTCGGTGTCTTAATTGTCAGCAGGTGAAATCTGAGCATCAGAGACCGGGTGACTTGTTACAACAAATGGATATTCCCAAGTGGAAGTGGGAGAGGATCACTATGAACTTTGTTGTTGGACTTCCACAAACTTTGAGGAAGTTTGATGCTATTTGGGTGATTGTGGATCGGCTGACCAAGTCCGCGCACTTCATTCCTATGTGTACTACCTATTCTTCAGAGCGGTTGACAGAGATCTATATCCGGGAGATTGTTCGTTTGCATGGTGTCCAAGTTTCCATCATTTCAGATAGAGGCACTTAGTTTACCTCGCAGTTTTGGAGGTCTGTGCAGCGAGAGTTGGGTACTCAGGTTGAGTTGCACACAACTTTTCATCCTCAGACGGCGGACAGTCCGAGCATACTATTCAGATATTGGAGGACATGTTGCATGCTTGTGTCATTTGATTCGGAGGGTCATGGGATCAGTTTCTACCGCTTGTAGAGTTTGCTTATAACAACAGCTACCAGTCGAGTATTCCGATGGCTCCATATGAGGATTTGTATGGGAGACGGTGTAGATCTCTAGTTGGTTGGTTCGAGCCCGGTGAGGCTAGTCTATTGGGGACTGATTTGGTACAGGATGCCTTGGAGAAGGTGAAGGTGATTTAGGAGAGGCTTCGTACAGTTAGTTGGTTCGAGATGTGTCCTACATGGTTGGTGAGAAGGTTCTGTTGAAGGTTTCGCCCATGAAGGGTGTTATGAGATTTGGAAAGAAAGGGAAATTGAGTCCGCGGTTCATTGGGCCTTTTAAGGTACTTCGGAGGATTGGGGAGGTGGCTTATAAGCTTTCTTTGCCACCCAGCTTGTCGAATGTGCATCCGGCATTTCATGTTTCTATGCTCCAGAAGTATATTGGGGACCCGTCTCATGTTCTGGATTTCAGCACGGTTCAGTTGGATGATGATTTGACCTATGATGTGGAGCCAGTATCTATTTTGGGTCGTCAGGTTCGAAAATTGAGGTCAAAGGATATATCTTCAGTGAAAGTGTCGTGAAGAGGTTAGCCCGTAAAGGAGGCTACCTGGGAGACCGAGCGGGAGATGCGGAGCAGATATCCTCACCTATTTGAGGCTTCAGGTATGCTTCTTGATTCGTTCGCGGACGAACATTTGTTTAAGATGGGGAGGATGTGATGACCCGGCCAGTCGTCTCATGAGTTACCGCTATGTTTCCCCCATTTCTGCTTCTTTATGCTTCATTATACATGTTTTGTGGTATCGGGTTGGTCGAATCGAATTCGAAAAGGATTTGGCAAGGTTTGAGATACTTAGTCTCTTTAGAGTGAGTTTAAGTTAGAAAAATCAATCAGATGTTGACTTATGTGTTAGAGGGCTCGGATGTGATTTTTGATGGTTCGGTTAGCTTCGGGAGGTGATTTATGACTTAGGATCGTGACTGGAATGAGTTTTGGAGGTTCAGAGTAGATTTAGGCTTGAATTGGCGAAGTTGAAAATTTGGCGATTCCGGTTGGTAGGTGAGATTTTGATATAGGGGTTAGAATGGAATTCCGGGAGTTGCAGTAGTTCTGTTGTGTCATTTGGGATGCGTGTGCAAAATTTTAGGTCATTCGGACGTGGTTTGGTTGGGTTTTTGATCAAAAGCGGAATTCGGAAGATTTTTAGGAAATTTGGCTTGAATCCGATGTGTTTTAGGTGATTTGATGTTATTTGAGGTGTTTTGATGATTGGAACAAGTTTGAATAAGGTATTTAGGATGTGTTCGTGCCATTGGTTGAGGTCCCGGGGGCCTCGGGTGAGTTTCGAGGGGTCGAACGGATCATTTTGGAGTTAAGGATTATTGCAGAAATTCTGTTCAGCTATTGCAAGGATTTTACCTTTTGCGTTCGCGAGTGGACCCTCGCGTTCGCGAAGAGTCAGTTGGGGAAGGCAAAGATTAAGCCTTCGTGTTCATGATGGGAGCTCCGCGTTCGCGAAGGGCTAAGGATTGGAGCATCGCGTTCGCGATATGGCAGTCGCATTCGCGTAGAGTCTTTTGGTCAGCTGGGTTTGAGGTCAAGTTGTTCATCGCGTTCGCGGGAGATGGAGTGCGTTCGCAAAGTGTATGTATTAGGAACCATCGCGTTCGCGATGGTCATGTCACATTTGCGAAAGAGGAAAGTTGGTCAAAGTAAATTTGTGCTTTGGGAACACGAGGGTTTGACCGCGTTTGCAAAGATGGAATAAATGCCTGGGCAGAATGTTTTTAAGCTCGTCTTGTCCGCGATTTTGGGGCTTATTTCCTCCATAGTTGATCGTTTTTTGAGATTTTTGAAAGAGATTAAAGAGGGATTCAAGGGGAAACGTTTGTAGGTAAGGATTTTGGACTAAAAACTCGATTAATATGTGAATTCCACTTAGAAAAATCATGGAATCTAAGCCTAAAATTGAAGATTTGGGGCTTGAAATTTGAGACCAAACATTTGGGATTTGAAGGGTCATTTGTGGATGGAATTTTGATGTTTTTGATATGTATGAACTCGTGGGGAGATAAGGAATCCGTTGATGTGAAAATTATTGAATTCCGAGACGTGGGTCCGGGGGTCAAGTTTTGGTAATTTCGGGATTTGTGCCGTTTATTGATTGTTTTTGCTTGGGCTTCATCCCCTTAGCATATTTTGACGTCCTCGTTCTAATTTTGGATAGATTCGACGAGCGTGGAGGCCGATTCGAGGGTCAAAGGCATCGCGAGCTAGAGATTTAGCCGGTTCGAGGTGAGTAATGATTGTAAATGATGTTCTCAGGGTTTGAAACCCCGAATTGCACATCATAGTGCTATATTGAGGTGAGGCACATGCTTGATGATGAGTGTGTGGTCGTGCACTATTGGGGATTGTGACTTGGTCCGTCCCGATTGATTATTTTACCGCGTATTTGACTGAAATCTATTTGTCATCATCATTATTTGGGATGAATGCCATATTTGCACCTTGTGCCAACTATTTGAACCCTTCGGGGATTTTTACTGGTATTTCCTCACTGTTTTGACTTTATACTTGAACTCAGTCATGTTATATTTCACTGTTTTTCATACTTAGCCATGTCTACTCTATTTTTAACACTTACATGATCTTTTAAACGTTATTTTTGGTCTGAGAAACATGTTTTAGTACTGCCCGAGTGGCTTGTGAGGATTTTTGACTGAGTAAGGCCGAGGGCCTATATTGTGAGGAAACATTTGATACTGATTATGAGGCCAAGGGCCTGAGATATGTACGCCACGAGGTGGCTTGATTGATATGAGGCCGAGGGCCTAGTGATGATGCCACGAAGTGGCTTGATATTGCACTTGGCCCGTAAGGGGCCCCTCCAAGAGTCTATACACCCCTAGTGAGCACGGGTACCCATTATGATGTGAGATTCTGAGGGGATGGTATTGTGATCTGAGATTTGAGCCCGAAGGGCTGGTAATGTTCTGAGATGTTGCCCGAGGAGTGGATTCGTTGATACTGCGCCCGAGGGTCGAACCTTTACCTGTTTATTTTTCCTTATTGTCTGTCCACTGTCTGCTTACATGTTGAAAAAGGATTTTTCTTATCTTTTAACTAATTTGCTGTTTTCAAATGGTTTTACTGCTTCATTATAGAATGCTTTGTGCCTTACGTGTTTTCTTGCTTTCAGTCTTTATTTATATTTGTTACTTACTGAGTTGGAGTACTCACTTTACTCCCTGCACCCTGTGTGCAAAATCAGGTGTAGCTGGTTCCACTCCCGAGTGCTAATCCTTCCAGCTTCAGGCGGACATTCGGAGTTCACGAGGTAGCTGCTTGAGTCCGCAGTCCCGTGTTTCTCCATCTTTATCATCTCTATCTCCTTTAAGATAGTTGTACTAATTTATAGACTTAGCGGATTTGTATTATGACTTATAGATGCTCATGACTAGTGACACTCCGGTATCGGGCTACTTTGGGTTGTTCTTCCGCGTATTTATGACATTATATGTTACTTTGGATTATTTTATCATGCCTCGACTGATTCTTAATGCTTAACTGTGAATAATTAGAAAAAGGAGAAGTGTCGGCTGGCCTTGTATTCATGAGAGGCGCCATCACGATCGGGTCCAGATTTAAGGTCGTGACAGCTTTTCAAGGTCTTAAAATACCGAGATGATTATTTAATTTAAAGGTGACATTTTGGGTCATCACATTCTCCACCTCAAAAATAAACGTTCGTCCTCGAACGTACTAAGAATTATTCTCAGGTTACCAAATTGATGATTTTACTTTTACACAAATATTCGCGATTGATCCCACATTACCGCATTCGACATAAGTCTGATAACACCATTTCAATTGAGATTATTTCCTTTAACTATATTTGTAAACTTTAAGACCAAATTTCTTACACTCCAATCATTTCCAAAAAGGTTCGATTTTTACGTCAACACGCGATATTAGTCTCGACTACCTATAGCAACTCGTGCCTACACACCCATCAAATACAGGGTATTACATTCTCCTCCACTTAGGGTCATTCGTCCTCAAATGAGAAGTAGAGCATGTCCGTAAATACATAATGTAACTTATCTCTTTTTTTGCACATCTCAATATCCCAAATTTTTCTAACTCCAAAAATTTTCAAAATTTTTGGCAGAGTCTCCCTTGTAATTGGGCCTATCCATCTACTAGAGTAACACCAAAAGAACTCTTAACAACATCTCCACAACCCAACAAAGGACCACAAAGTATATATTAATAACACTAGTCTCTGCATTACAAGCACGACATTATCACAATGATATCTTGACATGAAACACATCATATGTATGATCATAACCTCATCTCTGGTCTTAATAATTGTTCATAAAAGATTACAACATCACCGATTAACTCATGTTAACAAAATCTCATTTCAAACCTCCAGTTTACTAACAACGAGACATGAAGATCTCATAATTTCTTACCCGAATTAACGAGTAACAATTTGCATCCCCTGGGCACTCACCTCGTAGTCTAAACTCAATAATTACAATACAAATCTGGCAAATTATGCACAAAGATATTCATACAAGAATTTTTTTTTCCAAATAAGTCTAATAGGCATGACTCCCTATAAGTATTATAGTAAAAAATTTTAATTTCACAAAGGGGGCATTTAAACATATATTTTTTTCTCTTTCACCACAAGGACCTCGTCCTTATATAACATCTACCGTAGCTTGTAGCCCGGTTTAAATATTTCACGTTATATAAAACACAAGGATCTCATCCTCATCTCTGTACCACAAGTAATATGCACATCGTGCCAAATTGGAACATTCCATTTTCTTCTTTTGAATAATTTTCCGTTTAACAAAATCACAACATATAATGATAGACATCGATATCTCCATCGAATCTCCCAACAGGAGTATTCACATAAGTAGATTTTAGAATTACGAAGTTCACTCATAAGTGGAGCACAATAGGAGGACTTGCCTCGATACTCAGAACCGAATCAAGTTAAGAAGATTGTTGCTTTATAATAATTCAAGACCGTATGTGTAATGACACCATCTGGTGTTGCGACCTCAGCCATACCATAGAAAATATATCAACGGGTTGGGTCTCCACCTCTAGGAGTCTCACCTCCACCTCTAACATCCTGACCCTTACCTCTGGCTGGTCATTTAAGTGGAGTAGTAACTGCAATGGAGCACGTAGCCTCAGTGCTTTTAAAAATTATGTTTCTCCCAAGTCTAAGACAATTTTCCCATGATGTGCGTAGTATTACCACATTCATAACAATCCCTTTAAGGGCTCAGCTACTCATACTGAGTCTATGCTAGATAACTGGAATAACCATTATATGAACCTCGTGACGGTAGTGCATTAAAAGAACTTACTGGAGCACCCCGAGTAATTAGATATATTGACTGGGCTGGCCAGCTGCCCGAGCCCCTATCATAATGATTTGTAGTTGTACATTAGAATCCACTGAATCCTTTAAAATCTCGAGACCTCTTGGTCTTCTTAGCTTCCTCTTTTCCTCATCCAGAACACATTCTAACATTTTGGCAATTTCTACAACTAGCCGAAATGAAGCATCAACTTGTAGCTTCCCGAGTTGTACAAAATTTCAAAATCATAATTGAATCCTTTAATGAGTCTGTGAACTCGCTCTCTGGCTGTAAGAACTGAGGTAGGAGTATGACGGCTAACTTATTGAACCTGATGACTTATTATGACACCGTCATGATGACATGGCAGAACCGTTCAGACCCCATATACCACATATTACAGAGAATCCGGGAGACAAACTCCTTTAAAAAAACATTTCTGAGAACTAAGCCATGTAGGTGGTGTTGTATTGGCTAGTCTGCCCTCTTCATAGGCTTGCCACAAACACCGGCGGCTAATTTCTTCTTTTGCTATGTTGACTCAACACTGTTGAGCTAACCTTTTTATTCATATACTCTTCGATTCTTCTTTGGGGTAACTCTTTCCCCTAATTATACACAATAATCACAAAAGTATAGATCCATCAAGATAAATCTTGGCACGGACTACATAGTCCAGAAGATCATCAACCACTGTACTTTCTCTGAAGCACCCCAAAATCTGAAACCTTGACTTCCACACTGAGCAAACCTTATGTAAATGTAAAGTTATTTTTTTTCTAACTTCTTTGAAACTTATGAATAGATTATTAAGGAGGCAGACATACCGCAAGTCCTAACCTTATCCCCTGTATGTCTTAATCCTTAAATATGTGTAAATTATTGGGAAGACTTTCAGTACCATATATATATATATATACATTTCAGGTCAAGACTGATATGACATATGACCATTCGATCCATTCATTGATAGTAGACATCCCCATTTGGTGCGAAGTCATGGGTCACAATGTCCAATAATCCATAATGTTGACCTTTGTAACTAATATAAATCAACCAGATGCCAAGGTCCATTGCACCCCTATATGATTCACTGGGTGATCTTCTCAATGCGTCCGCATCTTCAGACAGAACCATAACGGGTCTATTAAATATATAATCTTTCCACCACCTCTTGGCGAAACCCGTCATCTGAAACATAGTAAATCAACCCCCATTTCTTTCAACTATTCCCATGTTCTATGATACTTCATAGCAGCGGTTGAGAAAATCATGTGGGTCCTCAAAAGGTGTACCACTAAGATGGACTAGAAATAGCTAGGTAAACTTATCCAATCTCAGCAAAGCCTCAAAAGACAAGGCATGTCTGTCATCGACCTGTGCCGCAATAACTAGTTGAGCTGCCCCAACTGGATGAGATTAAGCTAAATCCTTCATAAGCTCATGCAACACAACCCATCTAATTCCTCAAACCATTTGCAAATCTCGCGTTCACCCTCGTAACAGTCAAGCCCATTCTTATAAGCGATCCAAACTCAAATTGCAACACGTATATTTTACTGGTAAAAGAGGACTGCCAACCAACAATAGAAGGATCACACAAACTTCAGAACATCCCGCAGGAGATAATCCACTTGATTAGCCTCAAACTGGTATCTCTATATACTCTTCCATAATCATAACTATTATACAATCACTTAACCCCCTCTGAGTCTGAACTCATAACACAACATGAAGATTTACTCTGCTCCACTACTAAACAAGACGAGAGGTCCTTCAACACACCCATAGCTCGAGGCCATATGCCAACTCAAGACAAAAGTCAAATAATCCTTGCTACATACTCAGCAAACTCTTTCCATCACATTTGAACAATTTGAACACACCTCGTAATCAAATCATACTCACCCCTTAGTCATCCAGTCACAAATCCCACCAGTAAGGACACAAACAGACATATAAGTCCCAAATGCACGTGCTCACACAATTGAAATCTCAGTACTCAAGCCACAGACAAAACCTGGCCTCAAGTCCTCTAGACTGGACCAACATCACACATAGAAATCAAATCTCGCACCTCATCCAGGGAATCACAAAGCTGTCGATGCACAACAGATACCGAGCGCTTATGTGCTCACACGAATGCGTGGAAGGAATTCAAGGAATTATGCTTTAAGTTTAATCAATGTCACACGATAAGAATTCAAGAATGTGGAATTTCCAAAAGGGTTCTGCAGCCTCTCGAAGATAAGTACAAACGTCTCCGTACCGATCCGCAAGACTCTACTAAACCTGCTCATGACTCGTGAGACCTATGTAACCTAGTACTCTGATACCAACTTGTCACAACCCAAAATCTCACCCATCGTGATGGCGCCTATTGTGGTACAAGGCAAGCCTCAACCCAACATCTCAACACAATAGAACTTTTAAATAAAGGCAGAAGCAGTTAATATTAAATAAAACCGTTTAGAACAGAATATAACTCCAAACTAAACAATCCATCCCCAAAACCCGGTGTCACTGAGTGCATGAGCATCTAAATGATAACAACATCCGACTGATAAAACATTGTCTGCAAATATAGAACAGTACAACATGAAAGGATAAGAGAGTCAAGGTCAGCGAATGCCATGCAACTACCTCAATAGTCTCCTGAGTCTGACTCCTCAATCAGCAATCGCCCTAACCAGAAGTGTCTAGATCTGTGCACGAGGTACAGGGGGTAATGTGAGTACACAAACTCAGTAAGTAACAGAAATAAATAAGGAATTGAGAAGTAGTGACGAGCTATGCAAATACAGTTATCTCAATAACTTTCAAATAAGAGTAGTCATACTTTCAATTTAACAGTTTAAGTCACATCAGTACGTACTCAATAAACCAGATATCAAATTTGACTGAGCAGTAAGTAATATCTTTCAATAATTTTCAAAATAGTGATATGACATCTGCGATGCAACAGTAATGAGGTAAATGTATTTTCTCAGAATAACAATCACTCTGTCCTCCCATTCACTCCAACCTCATAATCACTCATTCCTCACATTCACTCATTCCTCCCAGTCGCTCATCACTCGGCACTCGCACTCAGTAGGTACCTGCGCTCACTGGCGGTATGTACAGACTCCGGAGGGGCTCCTTCAGCCCAAGCGCTATAACAAGCCACCTCATGCATAAATCACTCAGGCCCTCGACCTCACTCAATCATAAATCAGTAATAACATGCTGCGGCATGCATCCCGATCCCATAAATATCCTTACAGATCAGGCCCTCGGCCTCACTCAGTCATCAATTTCTCCAGTGTCTCGGGCTCTGAAAAATCATATAAACAGCCCAAACAGAGGTAATGTCATGTATCAACAATGAATAGCAAGAGACGTAGGTATAATAAGCAATTAAAGCTATGACTGAGTACAAAACAGCAATTAACAGCTAATTCAGCAAGTACACGACCTCACAGGTCTCAACAGTGATCACATAAGGCCTAAACATGATTTCTAACATGAAGTACAGTCAATTTATAGGAAAACAGAGGGAACATGTATTAAACAGTAGGCCAATTAATTCCACAGTCTCGCGGGACGGACCAAGTCACAATCCCTATGGTGCACGCCCACACGCCCATCACCTAGCATGTGCGTCACCTCCAAAATAGTCATACGACACAATGTCCAGGGTTTCATACCCTCAGAACCAGATTTATAACCGTTACTTACCTCAAACCGAGCAAAATCTTACTCCGTAATGCCTTTTTCGCTCAAATCGGCCTCCAAACGTCCCGAATCTAGTCACAATTAACTCGATTCATTCAATACATATTCTAGGAATTAATTCCATATGAAAAATATTAATTTTTCAACAAAATCCGAAATTAACCCACAAAATTGCCCGTGGGTCCCGCGTATCGAAATACGACAAACGTCATAAAATATGATAACTCATTCAATTACGAGTCCAACCATACTAATTTTACTCAAATCTGACTCCAAATCGATGTTCAAATCTTGAAAATTCATTTTTATGGAATTTTAGAAAATTCCTCAATTTTTCTTCAAATATCAATAATCTAAAGCCAACAATGAAGATTTATTCATGGAGTATAATCACAAAAGAGTCAAGAACACTTACCCCAAGAATTTTTGTAACTTCTCGCTCAAAATTGCCCAAAATCCGAGCTTGGAAGTTCAAAAAAATGAGGAAAACCCGACTGCTCATCCTTTACCCTGTCCAGAATTTTCAGATTACTATTCACGCGTGTTACTGTTCACGCATGTTACTGTTCACGGATACTGTACACACTACTGTATATAGCTATTGTACACGGATACTGTTCACACAGGTGCAGTCATTGTTCACACGTGCAAAAAATGCAAAAACTGCACAGAAAATTTCAGCAGATAAATACAAGTCCGAGTTGATCCGTTAACCTTCCGAAATCCACCCGAGGCCCTTGAGACCTCAACAAAGTACACCAACAAATCCTAAAACATCATACAAACTTAGTCGAAACCTCAAATCACATCATAAAAATGCTAAAACCGTGCATCACACCCCAATTCAAGCCTAATGAATCTAAGAACGTCAAACTTCTATATTCGATGCAAAAACCTATCAAATCAAGTCCGAATGACTTCAAATTTTGCATACAAGTCATAAATGACATAAAGAAGTTATGAAAAATTTTCAGAACTGGATTCCGACCCCGATATCAAAAAGTCAACCCTCGGTCAATCTTTTCAAAAATCTTCTATTTTCCAACTTTCGCCAAAATGCGCCGAATTATCCTACAGACTTCCAAATCCAAATCCGAACATGTACCTAAGTCCAAAATCACCATACAAAACTATTGGAATCGTCAAAATTCCATTACGTTGTCTTTTTCTTAAAAGTCAAATCTCCGATCAAACTTAAGAAATCTTTAGCCTTAGATTTCCAGATTCCATTAAATGGCGATAATTTGATCTAGGGACCTCCGAATTAGATTTCGGGCATATGATCAAGTCCCAAATCATGATACAGAGCTACCGGAATGGTCAAAACCTTTATCCAGGTTCGTTCGCTCAAAATGTTGACCGAAGTCAACTCAGTTGAGTTTTAAAGCTCTAGTTCACAATTTAATCCATTTTTTACATAAAAACCTTCCGAAAAATTATACGGACTACGCACACAAGTTGAGGAATTATTGATACCGCTTTTCAAGGTCTTAAAATACCGAGATGATTATTTAATTTAAAGGTGACATTTTGGGTCATCACAAGGGGCCATCCTCCTAGGCCTTTCCAGTAGCACTTCAGGTTTCTTACGGTGCTTTAGGTGGTTGTGGACCTTAGATACAGTATCTGATCAGCAACCCTACAATGTACCACTAGCTCCTATCAGCACATCGCTGCTCTAGAGTTTTCGGGGTGGTCATTCAAGTTGCCAAGGTCAGTCTTAGTTTCCTCAGCCGCAACATTCAGGTGGATGTTTTAAGTGTGGTGAGTATGGTCATATCAGGAGGGCTTGTCTGAGATTGGTGGGTACTCAATCGTAGTAGCAGGGTTCCCGTGCTATAGTTCATGCACCAAGTGTTCCACAGCCCGCCCAACCAGCTAAAGGTGGGGGTAGAGGTGCTAGAGGTGGAGGTAGAGGTGTTAGAGGTGGAGCTCAAACCGCTAGAGGTGGAGGCCAGTCAGCTGCAGTCCGTCCCAGTGATGTAGTCCAAGGTGATGGGGCCCAACCCCGATGTTATGCTCTTCTAGCCAAGCCTGAGGCTGAGGCTTCTGATGCAGTTATCATATGTACTGTTCTGGTTTGTGGCAGAGATGCTTCAGTTTTATTTGATCTAGGGTCTACATACTCCAATGTGTCATCTTATTTTGCACCGTATATGGTCATGCCTAGTGATTCCTTGAGTGCCCCTGTATATATATCTACACCGGTGGGTGATTCTATTATGGTAGATCAAGTCTATCACTCTTGTATAGTCGTGATTGGGGGGTCTTGAGACTCATCTAGATTTGTTGCTTCTGGACATGGTTGATTTCGATGTCATATTGGGGATAAACTGGTTATCACCTTACCACGCTATCTTGGATTGTCATGCCAAGATTGTGACCTTAGCCTTGCCGGGTTTACCTCAGTTAGAGTGGAGAGGGACTCCTGGACATTCTACCAGTAGTGTTATCTCTTATGTGAAGGCTCGGGGTATGGTTGAGAAAGGGTGTTTGGCCTATTTGGCCTATGTTCGTGATTCTAGTGCTGAGATTCCTTCTATTGATTTGTGCTCGTAGTTCGTGAGTTCCCTGAGGTATTTCCTTCAGACTTGCCGGGCATGCCACCCGATAAGGATGTTGACTTTTGCATTGATTTGGCTCCGGGCACCCAGCCCATTTCTATCCCGCCGTATGGTATGACCCTGCCTGAGTTGAAAGAATTGAAGGAACAGTTGCAAGACTTGCTTGAAAAGGGTTTAATTAGACCTAGTGTTTCACCTTAGGGTGCGCCGGTGTTATTTGTTAAGAAGAAGGACAGGTCGATGAGAATATGTATTGATTACCGGCAGTTGAACAAGGTTACAATCAAGAATAAGTATCCATTCCCGAGGATTGATGGTTTGTTTGATCAGCTTCAAAGTGCCAAGGTATTTTTGAAGATTGACTTGAGATCTGGCTACCATCAATTGAGAATTAGGGCATCCAATGTCCCTAAGATAGCTTTTCACACTCGGTACTGGCATTATGAGTTCTTGGTGATGTCATTCGGGTTGACAAATGCCCAACAACTTTTATGGATTTGATGAACCGAGTGTTCATGCCTTATTTGGATTCATTCGTGATAGTCTTCATTGATGATATTTTGATCTATTCCCACAGCCGGGAGGAGCACGAGCAGCATCTTAGAGTGGTTCTTCAAACCTTAAGGGATAGTCAGTTATATGCTAAGTTCTCGAAGTGTGAGTTCTGGTTGAGTTCAGTTTCATTCCTGGGTCATGTTGTATTAGCATAGGGTATTCAGGTTGATCTTAAAAAGATCGAGGCAGTTAAGAACTAGCCTAGACCAACATCAGCTATAGAGATCCGGAGTTTCTTGGGATTGGCAGGATACTATCGTCAGTTTGTGGAGGGGTTTTCATCTATCGCAGCCCTGATGACCAGGTTGACCCAGAAGGGTGCCCAGTTCAGATGGTCGGACGAGTGTGAGGCGAGCTTTCAGAAGCTTAAGATAGCTCTGACTACGGCACCAGTGTTGGTTTTGCCCACAGGTTCAGGGCCTTATACAGTTTATTGTGATGCATCTCATATTGGACTTGGTGCAGTGTTGATGCAGGATGGCAAGGTCATTGCTTATGCTTTGCGGTAGTTGAAGATTCATGAGAAAAAACTGTCCGGTTCATGATTTGGAGTTAGCAGCCATTGTTCACGCGTTGAAGATTTGGAGGCATTATCTATATGGCGTGGCATGTGAGGTGTTCACGGATCACAAGAGTCTGCAGTATTTGTTCAAGAAAAAGGAGTTGAATTTAAGGCAAAGAAGGTGGTTGGAGTTGTTGAAAGACTATGATATCACCATCTTATACCATCCGGGAAAGGCCAATATGGTGGCCGATGCTTTGAGCAGGAAGTCAGCCAGTATGGGCAGTCTTGCTTATATTCCGGCTAGTGAGAGACCGCTTGCTTTGGATGTTCAGGCTTTGGCCAATCAGTTCGTGAGGTTGGATGTTTCTGAGCCCAGCCGTGTGCTAGCTTGCACAGTCGCTCGTTCTTCTTTACTGGAGCGTATCCGAGATTGGCAGTATGATGATACTCATTTGTGTGTCCTCAGAGACACGGTGCAGCACGGAGGTGCCAAGCAGGTTACCTTAGGTGATGATGGAGTTTTGAGAT
Source organism: Nicotiana tabacum (assembly GCF_000715075.1). Lineage (NCBI taxonomy): Eukaryota > Viridiplantae > Streptophyta > Magnoliopsida > Solanales > Solanaceae > Nicotiana > Nicotiana tabacum. The sequence continues at coordinate 19,445,543 of NC_134089.1, read as the reverse complement.
TGCAGGGTCGAGTTTATGTGCCTAATGTGTATAGACTTCAAGAGTTGATTTTAGAGGAGGCCCATAGCTACCGGTACTCTATTCATCCGGGCACCATAAAGATGTATCAGGATTTGTGGCAGAATTATTGGTGGCGGAGAATGAAGAAGGATATCGCTGCATATGTGGCTCGGTGTTTAAATTGTCAACAGGTTAAGTATGAGCATCAGAGGCCTGGTGGTTTGTTCCAGAATATTGAGATTCCTGAGTGAAAGTGGGAGCGAATCACTATGGACTTCGTTGTTGGACTCCCACGAACTCAGAAGAAGTTCGATGCAGCGTGGGTTATTGTTGATAGGCTGACCAAGTCAGCACATTTCATTCATGTGGCAGTCTCCTACTCTTCCGAGAGGTTAGCTGAGATCTATATTCGGGAGATTGTTCATCTTCATGGTGTGCCTGAGCCTATCATTTCGAATCGAGGTACACAGTTTACCTTCCATTTCTGGAGAGCAGTTCAGTGAGAATTTGGCACACGGGTTGAGTTGAGCACATCGTTTCATCCTCAGACGGATGGGCAGTCCGAGCGGGCTATTCAGATTTTGGAGGATATGCTCCAAGCTTGTATCATTGACTTTGGAGGCTCGTGGGATCAGTTTTTGCCTTTAACAGAGTTTGCCTAAACTACCAGTCGAGTATCCAGATGGCTCTGTATGAGGCTTTGTATGGTAGGCGGTATCGGTCGCTGGTTGGGTGGTTTGAGCCAGGAGAGGCTCGGTTGTTGGGTACGGATTTGGTTTAGGATGCCTTGGACAAGGTCAGGATTATTCAGGATAGGCTTCGTATAGTTTAGTCCAGGCAAAATAGTTATGCCAACCGCAAGGTTTGTCATTTGGCATTCATGGTCGGTGAGTGTGTATTGCTTCGAGTGTCGCCTATGAAGGGCATGATGAGATTTGGGAAGAAGGGCAAGCTTAGCCTAGGTTCATTGGCCTGTTTGAGATTTTTGATCGAGTGGGAGAGGTGGCTTATAGACTTGCATTGCCATCAAGCTTATCAGCCGTGCATCCAATCTTTCATATGTCCATGCTTCGGAAATATCACGGTGATCCATCCCACGTGTTAAATTTCAGCGCTGTCCAGTTGGACAAGGACTTGTCTTATGAGGAGGAGCCGGCAGCGATTCTGGACCGGCAGGTTCGTCAGTTGAGATCGGAAAGTTTTCCTTCTGTTCGTGTTCAGTGGAGAGGTTAGCCTACTAAGGCATCGACCTAGGAGTCCGAGTTCGATATGCAGATCCGTTATCCCCATCTTTTCCCCAACTCAGGTACTTCCTTCTTCTGTCCGTTCGAGGACGAACGATTGTTTTAGAGGTAGAGAATGTGATGGCCCAAAAGGTCATCACTTGTTTTTAAAGTGAATTCTGCATCTCGAGGCCTTAAATACCTCTTTTAGCATCACCTCGATTTGCATATACAGTTTGGGCGCGTAGCCGGAAAGCTATTATGTGAAAATCTATGAAAATGTTGAAAATTTGGACTTAAAATGCATTTGAGTTGACTTCAGTCAACATTTTGGGTAAACAAACCTGGATCCATGATTAGACTGTCCCAGAGGGTCCATAGGAAAATATGGGACTTGGGCGTATGCCCGGAATCGAATTCCAAGGTCCCAAGCCCGAGAAATGAATTTTTAAAGGAAATTATTTATGAGATTTGGAAATGAATTGTGATTAGAACTCGATGGTACATGACCCATATTTTGGTTCCGGCACCCGGTACAGGTCTTATATGTGATTTAAGATAAGTTTGTGAAATTTGGTAAGAAATGGACTTGAAACGACATGAGTCGGATCGTTTTTGAGAAAATTGGAAATTTGAAGTTCTTAAGAAAATTTCATGATTTTGATGCAAAATTCATAGTTTTTGATGTTATTCTAGTGATTTTAATGCACAAGCGAGTCCGTATGATGTTTTTAGGTTGGTGTGCATGTTTGGTTTGGAGCCCCGTCGGCTCGGGTGAGTTTTGGATTGGCCACGGGGTGGATTTTAGACTTGGTGAATTGCAGATTTCTAGCTGTTGCATTGCAGGCTTGCAGGCTTCGCATGGCTCGCAAATGCGAGATCGCAATTGCGAGAGGCTTGTCACAAATGCGAAAGAAGCCCAAGCCAGCCCATCCTCGCAATTGCGAGGATTTCATCGCAAATGCGATGCCCCCCTTCCTAGCCAGTAGTCGCAAATGCGACCCTATCTTTGCATTTCCTAGCTTGCAAATGCAAGACCCTCCTTCGCAATTCCCGACATACCAGAGGTCGGGGTTTGCAATTGCGAACCCCTATTCGCATTTCCCATACCTGTGATCTGCAACTTTTATACTTAGCCGAAAATCAACCATTTTTTCACATCTTTTCAAAACATAAACTACCTAAGGCGATTTTTCAAGAACAAATCTTCTTCTAAATTGATTGTAAGTCAATTTTAACTCGTTTCCTTCAATCACTAACATCTTTTAACATGATTTCAACTCAAAACCAATGATTTTCATGGGGGAAATTGGGTGTTTTGGGTAGAACCTAGGTTTTTCAAAAATTGGGGATTTGGACCTTGATTTGAGGTCCGATTTTCAAACAAACTACATATTTGGGTTCATGGTGGAATGGGTAATTGGGTTTTGGTTCGAACCTCGAGTTTCGACTATGTGGTCTCGGGGGTGATTTTTGACTTTTTGGGTAAAACTTTGGAAACCTTATTTTCATGCATTGGAATGATGCATTTAGCGTTTATTGATAAAAAAAGTAAATTGTGGCTAGATACGAGCAAATTGGTGGTGGAATCAAGGGGTAAAGTGATAACTGAGACGTGAATTGTGTTCGTGGCATCGAGGTAAGTGTTTGGTCTAACCTTAGCTTGAGGGATTAGGAGTTGTGTCCTATTTTCTACTTGTTTCTTGTTGAGTACGATGTATAGGCATGTTTACGAGTATCTATACGTTGGTGTCGAGCATGACCGTGAGTCTTAAATTGTGATTTATTGTGTTCTTGAATAATACTACGGATGCTTAAATTGATGATTCTCTGTATTGAGCAAGGATTATGATTGTTCTCGTGGAATTACTTATGACTGAGTATTGGTGTTAGCTGAGGTAGTTAGGTATTGGAACAAGTTTGGTTATAGCTGTTTCTCCCTTGCCAGGACGTAGTTACTTATACTGTCGATTCCCTTGCCGGGATAGTGTAGTTCTTTATTGATCCCTTGTCGGGACTCTTGTTATGATTGTTGTTGATTGTATATGTAGATCAAGGTAATCTGTTCAACAATATCAGCTAGGCAAATCAATTGTTGAACAGATTACCTTTATCCAGTTTTATACCTTTTCAGCATTTATAAGGCAATAATGTGAAAAACAGCGAAAATTTCATTAAGCAGAAGAAATGTAGTAAAATATCTGAAATGTGAATCTAATACAACTGTTTAAGACTTAATCACCCAGAACTGGTGTCACAGTACCACCGACGATCTAAGAGTTCTAAATACAAAGTCTGAAAATAAAGATACGCTGTTTCTGAATCAAAGAAATGAAATAGGAAATCATGGATAGAGGAGACTCCAGGGCCTGCGGACACATGCAGGTCTACCTTGGATATCCGCGTGGACTGATGATAGACACCCAAATGCTATGGTCCGAGATCTGCTCCAGGATCTGCACATAGTGCAGAGTGTAGTATCAGTAGAACCGACTCCATGTGCTAGTAAGTGCCTAGACTAACATCAGCGAAGTAGGACGAGGCTAGGACCAGACTACCAAATGAACCTGTGCAGTTATATAATATACAGTGGAAAATAAAATAGAAATAAATAAGTGAAGATGGGATGGGGTACATGTTGCGGGGGTGTATCAGTATCAACAGTAAATCGAGAGTAACGGCATAAGAACAACTTAGAATTCACGGCAAAACAATAGGAAACTTATATCCAATCTATAAACACTTTGTATCAATAATTGTTGCGGCGCGCAACCCGATCCCAATATATTACAACACTGTTGCGGCGTGCAACCCAATCCCAATATATAACAACACTGTTGCGGCGTGCAACCCGATCCATATCATTTATCATTGTTGGGGCGTCCAACCCGATCCACATATATCATTGTTGCGGCGTGCAACCCGATCCACATATATCATTGTTGCGGCGTGCAACCCGACCCACATATATCATTGTTGCGGCATGCAACCCGATCCACATATAATATTGTTGCAGCGTGCAACCCGATCCACATATAATATTTTTGCGGGCTGCAACCCGATCCACATATATAAGCAACACCAATTATAACAAGAGTCCAGGCAAGGGATCAATAAAGAACTACACTATCCCGGCAAGGGAATTGACAGTATCAGTAAATACGTCCCGATAAGGGAGAAACAACTATAACCTAACTTGTTCCAACATCTAACTACCTTAGCTAACACCAATACTCAATCATAAGTAATTCTACAAGAACAATCATAATCCTTGCTCAATACAGAGAACCATCAATTTAAGCATCCGTAGTATTATTCAAGAACACAATAAATCACAATTTAAGACTCGCGCTCATGCTCGACACCAACGTATAGATACTCGTCACCATGACTATACATCGTATTCAACAAGAAACAAGTAGCAAATAGGAAACAACTCCTAATCCCTCAAGCTAAGGTTAGACCAAACACTTAACTCGATGCCACAAACACAATTCACGTCTCAATTATCGCTTTACCCCTTGATTCCACCACCAATTTGCTCGTATCTAGCCACACGTTACTTTTTTAGATCAATAAATGCTAAATGAATCAATTCCAATGCATGAACACTGTCACACCTCCTTTTTACCTACACCCCGATAAGGGTGTAAGAGAGTTTTTTCCAATTAAAGTGACAATCGAAACGGGATTTATTTCAATTAAAATTCAGAGTCGCCACTTGGGATAATTTTATGGTGTCCCAAGTTACCGGTTCAAATACTGAATCGAGGAAAAGATTGACTATGTATTATAGTCCGCGAACCAGAAATTCGGGTAAGGAATTCTGTTAACTCGGGAGAAGGTGTTAGGCATTCCCGAGTTCCGTGGTTCTAGCACGGTCACTCAACTGTTAAAATTGGCTCAATTATCTGATTTTAGAACACTTCTAAACCTATGTGCATTTTTAACTTTAAAACCGCTTTAATTAATTATAAGGAAGCTTGCAACGTCATTTAAAATACGTCTTGAACCACGTCACATAAATGCACCCGCAGTCCGCAACACATTTTATCTAACGTTATTGTGATTTGGATTTGAGTCACATAAATGCGCACCCGAGTTTAGGAAGGTAAATTATTTAATAGCGCGCCTACATCAACTATGCATTTTCAACTTTGTAAGGGCTATGGAAATTCAACTAAATGGCACGCCTCGATTTCTAAATATTTGAACATTAATCGAATAAGGGCCATAGGTTCTGGGATTTTATTTGGCATGGCACGCCTCAATTTATTTCAAAAGAATGTATTCAACTAAAGCAAACCACATATGTTTATAAGTAATAAGTGACATGAACTCATAAATAAGCATATCAGCTACATGGTACTAATCTGGAATGAACTTGCATTAATAGCAACAACTGCCCACCACTTTGCAAACTCCATGGAGTGTGAACTAGCTTAGACCAGACTGTGCAAGCCACTTGAATAATATGAATGTTTTGGCACTATAACATCATTTAACATGTAGAAGACCTCACAACTATGTTTAAGAGATTATTTAACCTATATTGTGCTTATATAAAGTGACAATGTAAAAGAAATTTGACTTTATTATCGTCTGTATGCCCATGTCAATTGCAATTTGCCAAGTTATACCCAAAAATGGTCACTTGTACAGCTTTGTTCCTTGATATACAACAACGCACATATTCAATCAAATGTTGCTAATTCAAATCCTAGTCTCCAGAATAAAGCACAACAATCCACTAGAGAACTAAATTAGTACCTCAGTGCAAAGTATTGACAGAGAATCGATACTTCACTTCACGAATCAGAACAACAATGACAACAAAAGTTTCATTCAATGCAGAAATGCAGATCCAGTTTATATCAAATATACACGCCTTTTTATTGCTATTTCAATATGATAACAATCTAATTAGAGGTCTACGGACATAACGGAAATAGATCAACACACAAAAGTGAACTTGAAGATTCAACAAACATGAAGAATTTTAATTGAAGATCAAAGGAATTAAGGTTTTTCACCTGATGAAGAAGCATAACAAGTTATTGACGGAACCTCGAACCGGCAAACTCGACTCAAATGAAACTCCGTCGGTTGCAAATTGAAAACTCGCCGATGACAAAATCTAGCCGAGTCAACCAAATGAACGTACGAGCAAGAAAATCTTAGAGGCAGTCAAAGCTACTGGATCTCGTCATTTCCGGCAATGTAACAGTGAAAAGAGAGAGAGAAAAGATGAGAAACGAGAATGGCGTGATAGCAGTTCGCCGGATTTAATGGAGGGTCACCGGATTTAACCAAACACTCGACCAGATCTGAAACTCATCGCACATGGAGGAGAGGAGAGGACGGAAGCCATGAAGCTTCGTTGGTCGTCGACAAGTTGACAGCGGCGATGGTTCCTGGCAGAAGAAGAAGAAGCCTAGCTTTTTCTAGGTTCTTTGGAGGAAGAAGAAGCTTCAGTGGTTTTATGAGGGTGAAGCTTCATTTATGGCTGTTGCGTGGTGAAAGGAGGTCCGGCGATGAAGTTTTGGTGGTGAGGGTGCGGCTAGTATGGAGATGGAGCTAGGTTCTAGGGTTTTCTGGAGTTAAATCTTCATGAAGAAGATGAAGGAGCTCCATTTTGGCTGATGATGTTTCCCAAAAACGGTCCTTCTTTTCTTTGTAAACTTTTTAGCTTTTCTTTTATTTTCCCAAGACAAAACGTCGCATTACCTATAATATAGGTCTAGGTTTTAGGTGTATTGTTTTGTGTATTTGCCAATTATCCCTAGGTCTTTTGTGTATTAGGTCCTTAGGGTCCTTTTTTGTTTATTTTTATTCCAAAGAGGAGTCTAGAAGGGTCCCTAGGCTTAATGGACTAATCCAAATTGGGCCAAGAACTAGGTTCTAAAACTCTTAAAATTATGATCCAACACCTTAATCGACTCCTTTTAAAATAAGATAAAAATACTACATAATGTAAAAGCTAACATGAAACTATTATATATTTTTGTATTTTCAAGATTATGTAAAGATAAAAATAAGGTACTATTTTTGTATATTTTTTTATTTAAATTTATGAAAGATACGTAAGCTAAAATATTTTTTGTAATTTTCCATTTTTATGACGAAAATAAAGGAAAGAAGTCAAAAATAGTTGAAATAGCTATATTAGGCCTAAATTAAATATTTACATGCTAAAATATAAAAAATCTTGGGGAGGGTCAAAAATCACATGTCTACAGCTGCCCCTCTTTGACTGGAAACGCGGAGCATTTTCGGACAAAGAACGACTAGACAGGTTTTTTGACTCGACCCTTATTTGGGAGAGACTAGAACTAAGAAAAAAAAGAAAAAGAAAGGGAATGTGACAGAGCCCTGGTATCTGAGCTGCCTACATATCCTTGGCTATAAAGGAATCAAGCCACGTATAGTTCTGAGGTGAGTGAGATGATGGAGTATACCGAGGTGGAGAGACGGTCGAGGTGCCGTTCTGCCGAGGTTCCGGTCCGCGGTCTTGTTATTAAATCAAAATAAAAAATGAAAAAGACTAACTAAGTCTGTCAACTATGAGTTACAAGATTCCTATATATAAGTTTTCTGAAGCTTGATCTTGAGTCTTGAGTGGTTCTTCATGCAGACTTTAGATTTGAACCTTGACGCTTGCTAGTTGTAGGTGCTAGTTCATCCTTCTTCAGCTTTTCGGATCAAGAGCAGGTATGCAATGCTTGTGACCTCGGCCATGTCTTGGGCAGCCCACATTTTTCATCAACTTCTGCATTTGGATTAACTTCTTGCCTTTCTCTCTTTTTCTTTATTGTAACTAACTTCTGTTGATTAGCTCGGACTATTGACTCGCATTCTTGCTGCGAGCTTCTTTTGTTGCTAAATTGAATTGTAATCTGATATGCTTTCCCTTTTCTTCAGGTGGATGCCTGATTACTGAACTCGAATTATAATTTGAGATGCTTTCTTTTTCTCCAGGTGGACGCCTGATTGCTGAACTTGAACTATATTCCCGTGCTCTCCAGGTGGACGCCTGACTGATGAACTTGAACTGTATTCCCGTGCTCTCCAGGTGGGCTCCTAATTGCTGAACTCTGATTGCCGAACTTGAAATGTATTCCCTTGTTCTCCAGGTGGGCGCTTGATTGCTGAATTTGAAATATATTCCCTTGTTCTCCAGGTGGGTGCCTGATTGCTGAACTTGAAATGTATTCCTTTGTTCTCCAAGTGGGTGCCTGATTGCTGAACTTGAAATGTATTCCCTTGTTCTTCAGGTGGGCACCTGATTGCTGAACTTTAAATGTATTCCCTTGTTCTCCAGGTGGGCGCCTGATTGCTGAATTTGAAATGTATTCCCTTGTTCTTCAGGTGGGCGCCTGATTGCTGAACTTGAAATGTATTCCCTTGTTCTCCAGGTGGGTGCCTGATTGCTGAATTTGAAATGTATTCCCTTATTCTTCAGGTGGGCGCCTGATTGCTGAACTTGAAATGTATTACCTTGTTCTTCAGGTGGGCGCCTGATTGCTGAACTTGAAATGTATTCCCTTGTTCTCCAGGTGGGCGCCTAATTGCTAAAACTTGAAGCTGTATCCCCTCGTTATCCAGGTGGGCGCCTAATTGCTAAAACTTGAAACTGTATTTCCTCGTTATCCAGGTGGGCGCCTAATTGCTAAAACTTGAAGCTGTATTCCCTCGTTATCCAGGTGGGAGCCTGATATTACAACAAAACAGACAAAACAAAAGAAATTTTTCTGCCCCAGTTTGGGATCTGGGCATATTTGTGAGTGTTAATCGGATCATGTTACCTACAGAGCTCTTAGAATTTAAAAGCTAAATCCCATAATCCAAGAGGGCCCTGAAAACTTCAAATTAAATCTCATCTTAAGAGTGATAACTTTAAAGCTAAATTATATTTTCTAAAGGGAGAACTTACGCTAAAACTTAAACTAAATCCCATTATCTAGGAGGGTCCTGAAAACTTTAAATTAAATCACATTATCCAAGAGGGCCCTGAAAATTTTAAATTAAATCTCATTATCCAGGAGGGTCCTGAGAACTTTTAAAATTAAATCCCATTATTCAGGAGGGTCCTGAAATTTAAAAACTAAATTCCATTATCCAGGAGGGTCCTGAAACTTTTTAAAATTTTATCCCATTTTCCAGGAGGGTCCTGAAAATTCAAAAACTAAATCCCTTTATCCAGGAGGGTCCTGAAAACTTTTTAAAATTAAATCCATTATCCATGAGGGTCCTGAAAATTTTAAAAATAAATCCCATTATCCGGGAGGGTCCTGAAAATTTTAAATTAAATCTCATTATCCAGGAGGGTCCTGAAAATTTAAAAACTAAATCCCATTATCCATGAGGGTCCTAAAAAGCCGAGAATGAACTTACCTGAGCCATGCTTTCTTCCTAGAGGATCTCTGCAGAACGAACAAAATTCCTTGCCCCTAAACCATGCTTTTCCTCATGGAGGGTGTAAGCACGTGATTTTTGCTTCACGGACAAGCACTCCAAAAGAAAACAAAAATAGTGACCAGTGACCTCGCTGTACAAATTTTCCAATTTTTCATGACATGTACTGCTAGTCATTTGTGGTTCATCCCATTTTTTTTTGCATTTTTTGATCTTATCAGTCAAAACACAAGGTATGTCTGTCATAGTAATCAAACCGTAATTCAGTAGTTAAAAGAAAATTCAAAAATATATGTGCATTGTTCGTTCTAGGTTGTGATTTAACTTACTTGAACATTTTAATTTGGTGTGATAATGGTGTTGAAGTGTTACATTGTTGTTTGTTTTAATTTCATTTGTTTTACTATTTATTTGTTATTTTTCATTTTTTGTTTTAAAATTAGAAAAAAACAAAAAGAAAAGAGTTGAAAATCGGTTTGGGCCCAAAAATGAAACGAAATAGGCCCATAATCGGCACTCAAGTCCAGTCCAAATCCGGCCTGCCCAAGCACCAATTCAAACGACACCGTTTCAGGCAAGTCGATCTGAGCCGTCTAAGCCTCTTGATCCAACGGTCCACATCCGCACCCGTGACCCGACCTGTTTAGCCGGTCCAACCCAATCCATCACTTAAACCCAAACGACCCTGTTTTAATACCAAACGACCTCGTCTCACCCCTCACCATCAGATCCAAGCCGTTGAGATCATCTGATCCAACGGCTCAGATCTAAACCCCTAGACCATATATAAGCTTTCTATCACACCCCACGCCCCCTAGTCGAACCCCCCTTCACTCATCTCCTTCCTCACCAAACCCTGAAACCCCCCGAAACCCTAGCAGCCGCCCTAGTTTCCCCTTCACCAGAACCCGGCGGCATGAACGCCGGTGACCACCTCCTGAACACCCTAGGACCCCCTCACTCTCCTGAACATGGATCTATTACCCCCTAGCCTCGAATCCCCTTCCTTCATCTCGAATCTTCATTTGAAGATTCGAGTCGAACCCGGACCTATACCAAACCTCACCATCTTCATACCAGACACTCCCCTGACCCCCCTCGTGACCAAACCAGGCTTGGTTTGGTCCGAATCTACCCACAACTTCTAAAAAACCAGATATGAAAATCCAGACCTTAGAACACATGAACCTGGGGAATCCGGCTAGCCTTAACGGGGGTTTGAGGTCTAATAGACCTTAATCAAGGTGTTCTCATGTGAGAACACCCTGATTAAAGTTTGTTCGGCCTCAAAGGGTCAGAGTTGAGTCAGATTTGGATCAATTTTGTTTGGACATTTCTTGGTAAGTTTTTCTTTTCCTTTTTGTTTTATTCAACTGCTAATTAAGTTGTCAGCATGTTTCGTTGTGTTTGTTTGTTATTTTTGTTATTTTTCATTCGGATTTCTTCCATCTCTGTCAAAGACCTTTTATTTGGTCGATTGTTTTTTGTGTGTGATTTGAACGTATCCTATGATAAACATGTCCGATTAGGATAGTCGTCGCATAAATAACTTATATAGGTTCCCAGTGATTGACCAAAGTTGTCCGAAGCCCTTCAGGTCCCTGTATGTATTGGTTTATATGAACGACTGATTGTTACCTGTTATAATTAGTATAGTCGACTTGATAAATGTCGTCGATTAACTTCCTACGACTGAATGTTCAAATATTCTAATTCGTACAACTTCACGTAAGTGAATGAACCTGTTGATTGTTAATTGGATGCTTGACATTAGCTGTGACTACTAGCTTGTAACTGCATTGTAAACAAATTAAAAGAATCAGGCTAGGGCAGTCTTGAATTGAACTTTCAGAAGTTCAAAATGCCCTGATGCTGCAAGGGGTTTAGGGCAGTAATAATCAAGGTTAACAAGGGTAGTCTGGGGTTCGAGAAAAACAGGAAAAAGCTTAGTTTAAGTGAGCTGACAAGTAGGGTACTAATTTAGGATTAAACTAATGCAAATGGGGAACAAGACACAAGAGTATGAGGGTTTAAAAATGAATACTTAAATGAACCCCTAACTCTTGATTAAAGAATAAGGCCAAGCGTGGGGAACAAATGGCTGGCATCAAAAAGATGCTTAGGCATGGGATTTAATAGGTATGGACAGTCTGCAAATTGGCAGGATCCAGGCAGCTTGACTGCACTGATTGTTTGGCTTATAAATAGGCCATTTCAGAACTTAAAAGGGGCTGAAAATTTTAGTCTTGAAGGAGATCTTGTGAGTTGAAGAAAACTGAAAAAAAAACATAAAGAAATTTCCAGAAATACTGTAACTGAACACTGTCCAAAAAACTGCAAAAAGAAACCAAGTTGGTTATCCTAACTAGGATTGTTATTTGTTCCATTAAGAGAAGTCTATGTTCTTCTGCTGTGATTGTTACTACCAAGCTTTCTGTGTACTGTGGCTTGAGTTTTGATTGTCGAAACTGTGCTGGTTATTTGCTGAGCCTTGGTGGTTATTGAACTTTTGTGGCTATAGCCCAAAATACTCTGTTTCCTTTCTCGACTGGTTTTGTTGCCTATCCTGTTTTTCTGAGAGTATTAGTCTGTTGCTCGACCAACGTGTGAACTGCATCTTTGTGGCTGTTTGGTTGTTGCTGTGTTGTGCTATTTATCTGCTGCTGCTGTGCCTGCTGTGTACCACTCAGCTGATCATCTTTCTTTTTCTTTTGCTCCTCTATACCAGGTACACAAATATACTATCACTGTAACTTGAAAGGTTTGAGCATAAATGCAAAAGAGAAGATCTGCAGATGCTTATATATACATAGACTATTGTGTTAGGCCTCTTATAATGTATAATAGTTTACATTCTTGTTTTGGATGCTGGAGATAGTCTTCATGCCTAATAAATGTCAATGTATGGTAGTTGAATGTTAGACTGTGTATATAGGTTGGTGATAAGAGTATGCCCAAGGCAGTAGGTTGTATCTCAGATTTAGTTCAATGGTGTAGTATAAGTCTGTAATGTATGCCAAGCATGAAAATCGTACACTACTAGTTAAGTTCTTTCCTTTCTGATAAATTGCCATATATAACTGTTAAACCATGTTTTAAGACAAAGAACACAGGGCTTGCAATCTCAACCTCACGAAGGTCGAGCCCAGGTCAAAACAGACCAAGCAGGCCTGCATCGGACAAACAATGGCCCAGGTCTGGCCCATCACGCATGGGCTGGATTTGGGCCTTTAATTTTTGCTCGGCTAACTGTGTACGTGGCCGTGCTTCTGATTTTGCGCAAGCACTCGGAATTCTGTTATAGATAACTTGCAAGCATGTAATTAATTATGGCTATCTGCTGTTTTCAATTAGTAGAGACAAACGCGACAAGAAACGTAGTTGCTATAGGATATCCTTTTAAAATAAGGACGAGATGAGCCTCGACAAAAATAAAGAAAAACGCACAAATTGCGGGGCCCTCGTTAAATGTATATATTGAAGCATTCAGTCCCTAAGGTGGGTCGTTTAGCAAATCTCACGACCTCCCAGAATAATAACGCGATAGCCTTTTCAAGCGCGTATTTAATAATTTTACCTTCTTAAATTCGGGTGCGCATTTATGTGACCCAAATCCAAATCTCGACGGATTCGAAATGTGTTTCTAATCATGGGTACATTGATTGTGACGGGGTTCGAGATGCATGTCCATGACGTCGCAAATTCCTTTTAAAAATAGAACGAGACGAGCCTTGACAAACAAAATGTACAAAGTTGCGGGGCCCTCTAAATGTATGTATATATTAAAGTGTTTAGAATTCGGGATGTGCCGTTTAATGAATTTTTACGACCTTCCCCAAAATAACAAGACGCTAGTTGCTTTAGGCGCGCCTTTAACAATTTATTTTCCTAATTCGGGTGCACATTTATGTGACCCAAATCCAAATCTCAACCGAGTCGAGATATATCTATAACCACGGGTGCATTGATGTAACGTGGTTCGAGATATGTTTTCACGATGTTGCAATTCTTGTAAAATAATAATAACGACAAAAGTGGTTAGAAGTTAAAATTTGCACATAAGTTCATGTTTGTATAAAATCAGATAATCAAGCCGAATATAACAGTTGAGCGACCGTGCTAGAACCACGGAACTCGGGAATGCCTAACACCTTCTCCCGGGTTAACAGAATTCCTTATCCGGATTTCTGGTACGCAGACTGTAATATAGAGTCATTCTTTTCCTCGATTCGGGATTAAAATTGGTGACTTGGGACACCCTAAATCTCCCAAGTGGCGACTCTGAAATAATTAAACCAATCCCGTTTCGATTGTCCTTTAATTGGAAAAAACTCCCCTTGCGCCCTATCGGGTATGTAAAAAGGAGGTGTGATAGCTCTGGCGACTCTGCTGAGGACTTTTGTTATAGCCTTCACCACTGGTTCAGGGTTCAAGAATTCGAGCCTAAAATAATTGTTATAGTTGGCTTTATTTTTTATCTGATTTTTACATGATATATGCTTAATGTGCTAAATGATGCTTTTACCGCTTTAATATTATCTGAATTGTGTATATAAAACTGCTGCGAAACCCTTCTTCTTTCTGAGTCTTCTAAATTTATGGTGTACACGTGCGCGTGACCCATCTTTCTGTTAGAGGTCATACCAAATAAGATGAAGTTGGGACAAGTAACTAGGCCGGGTAGACTTTCGTGCTCCCGGTACGTTGCCCCCGCTTCGGCTCAAACTGTCCGTTTGAGTAAGCCAGGTTTAGAACAATACGCCTCAGGTTTTTACTTAGAATAACTCAGCCATGTACCGGATCCCTAGTAGGAACATTTATTTGCATCATGTACAGCTGGACTTGGAGACTCAACACAGGGGTTGGGTCTGTCTAGGACAGGTGAACCCGAAATAAAAAGACCATCCTGATGCATCCTACTTGCTACCTGTGCATTCATTTGCCTCGAACATGCTTGTTAACCGGCTTAAATGAAATCATGGTAAGAACTGAGGAATAAAATGGGTTGTTAATCTTGAAAGAATATAGTTTCAAATCTTGAAATAAAGGCATTTAATCTTGAAAGGTATTTAATCTTGAAAAAATAGTTTGAAAAATTCCCAAAATAGTTTTAAATCTTGAAAATAGTTTTAACTGAAAATGGTTAGAGTATATTTTCAAAATGAGTCTTGACTTTATTGAATTAAATTTCAGATACAAAATGAGCACCACATAAAACCCCTCATCCACAAATACAGAAGAGTTTCTATTCCAACTTCAAATGTGGTGGTGTGAATTAGGCGAAGATGGTCAAAAGTGGGTCATCAAGCATTTGGGAAATCTCCCGGATACTATGAAAGTTAAACCCCGTGATGATCTGATTGCGGTGTTAGTAACTTTTTGGGACCCTGTTCACAATGTCTTTCGTTTCTCTGACTTCGAGCTCACTCCTACATTAGAGGAGATAGCTGGATATGTTGGTTTTGACGGAAGTTTAAGGAATCAAAGCTTGATATTCACAAAGGCTCCCTCGGTACATCGATTCTTCGGTCTTCTGAACATCAGCAGTCAAATCAGGAAAAGCAATGTCATCAATGGATGTTGTTCTTTCAACTTTTTGTATTCAAGGTTCGGAAAGTCAGATGGGTTCGAAATTCATGAGAAAGGCCTTACTAACAAGCAAGACAAAGACGCATGGCAGGTTCACCGTCGCTTCGCCTTCATGGTGGCTTTTCTAGGAATCATGGTCTTCCCAAACAAAGAGCGAACAATCGATATTCGCACCGTAAAAGTTGTGCAAATCCTCACCACCAAAGAAAACCACACCCTCGTCCCCATCATTCTCTCAGACATTTATCGGGCTTTGACTTTATGTAAAGCAGGAGCGAAAGTCTTCGAAGGATGCAAAATTTTGTTGCAAATGTGGGTGATGGAACATCTCCAACAACAGCCCAAGATCATACAGTATGGGCCAAGCAACGATAATTGCATCGAGGGTTATGAGGAAAGAGTAAAAAATTATCAGGTTCCAAAAGGGATAGAAGCATGGGTATCTCATTTAAGGGCTTTAACGGCAAATCAAATTGAATGGACTTTGGGATGGCTCCCGATGAAGGAAGTGATACACATGTCAACCTCAAATAGTTATCTGCTACTATTGGGATTGAGAAGCATCCAGCCGTATGCGCCATTGAGAGTCCTAAGACAACTAGGGAGATATCAAGTAGTTCTTGATGATGAAGATTTGAGTACACAAGAAATCGAATTACACCCAGAAGCCACTATTCCTGAGGCTCTACTTCAGCAGATGTGGAATGGATGTCGATACTTGAAAAGTGATACTCAAGTCCCAGACACTACAAAGGGTGAGATAAATCCTGGATATGCAAGGTGGTTCGAGAAACGGTCTCGCGTGGATGATGTACCAGAACCTGAGCTAAGAAGGCCAACCAAAAGACCCCATATTCAAAACTTTAATGATAAAATCCAAGAGCGGTTGATCTGGGGAGAAAAAGAAAAGGGGTACAAAGCAACTATCCATGCCCTAAAGGAAAATCTAAGGAACCTCAGTCTGGAGAAAGATTTGCAAGCACAAGAAGCTGAAGGCAAGAAGAAGAGTCTAGCCTGTGAGAATGAAAGTCTTCATGCTCGATTTATGAGAATGAAAAAGGCTTCTGAAACGCCAATGAGGAATTGGAAGGATCAAAAAACCATCGCCAATCTTTTTGAAAGAATGCAAGATTATGATTCCGTTCTTGCTGCAAATGAAAGGGCGTTGAGCAAAGCAAAAGAAAGGATCCAACAATTAAACGAAGAAGCCAGATCTGATAAGGAACGCCAAGATAGGCAATCCGAGAAAGACAGGGCACAATTCAAGAAGGAAAAAGACTATTGGGTACGATCAGAAGACCAACTTTGTGCACAACTAGAAGAGGCAAGAAGGTACAACAGAGAGCATCAACAAGCGGACATTGACAGAGAAAGAGCGCAGGCGAGATTAGAGCAGGCCAGACTCCGAGCTCTATTAGAGTCAGCCCTAGATCGTGAAGACCGTATCAGAGATATAGCCACCACTCGCCAACAGCAACTGCAGAATCAAGGCCAACATCTCCAAGATTTCAGGGCACAGATCCACGACCTGGCGGTCTACACCTCCCAAAGTTATGTAAACTGCCAAGGAATGGATTATGAAATGTTTACAGAGCATGCACCCACTTTTGCCCGTCATCTAGCGATGGAGTTGGAAAGGATGTATCGTACGCTGGGAGGTCATCCAGGTCAAGCCCCGCCTTGAGCAAATGATCTAATAATTTACAACGCAAGTGGGAAGTGGGGTACGTTGTGAGATGTTAAAAATCGTGTCTTTTTATTTCGATTTAAATAAGTGTATTTCAAGACATTTTCTTACAAAGTTTTCAAATGTAATGTCTGTTCATCTTTTTATAAATGAATGAAAATGTTAGCCTCATGGCAGAACTACGCCTGGTCTGATTCGCGCGGGGACGTGATACGTAGGCAATCCCCATAAGATTCGACCGCTTTTGATAAAGAAAGAAAAGAAAATACAAAAATAAATAAAAAGGGGCAAATGAGCAATCCGGGATGACGCATGTTGTTTGAAGCAAAGCATGTAGAAACGGTTAACTGCCTAGGAGCATTGCATCCTCTATGTGTTATGATCAAATCTGTTAAACTCTAACGCTAACAAAGTTCGTTGTTGTCTGAATCCAGACAAGTTAGTTGTTAAAGAACTCTGGCAACACACTCCTACCAAACTAGATCCAAAGGACCGATAGCAACAAGCATGACTACCTCAGAGAATAGTAATGAGGAAGAGAGGCCGATGAGCCAGTTGTTGAAAGAAGCGATGGAAAAGATTGAAAGGATGGGACTAGAGATGAGTGCAATGCA
Organism: Nicotiana tabacum; assembly: GCF_000715075.1. Taxonomy (NCBI): domain Eukaryota; kingdom Viridiplantae; phylum Streptophyta; class Magnoliopsida; order Solanales; family Solanaceae; genus Nicotiana; species Nicotiana tabacum. Next base: position 19,428,015 of record NC_134089.1, on the reverse strand, counting down.
GCTAGCCATAGCCAAAACACAAAAGAGCCCTGAAACACTGGGACACACGCCGGAATACCCTCACTCTGGCCCTTCCACAAGCCGCCCAAATCCCCTTTATCATCAAGAAAGAAGCCCTCATGATTCCCAAGCTCCACCACCCCATCAACCTCTCCCAACACCCAATATTCCCATTTTTGTGGGACCAACATCAGCCCTTTGCAAAGAACGACCAGTGAGCCATTGTTTCAGGCTCACGATACACAGTACTATCCCCCTGAGCCTACGTTTCATGCCCCCGAACCACAGGCTTACAATCCACATTTGGAAGTGCCGGCAGAGATTGAAAAGCCGGCTAAGGCCCCTGAACAGGATGAAGTATTGAGAAAGTTCAAAAGCCTGGAGCAGTCCTTCAGGAACTTGCACGGGCTGGGCAACCAAGTCAGCGTAGCATACAAAGATCTATGCCCTTTCCCAGACGTCCAACTCCCGGCTGGGTTCAAGATGCCTAAGTTTGATTTATATGAAGGGCACGGTGATCCCATGGCACATTTGCGGGGATTCTGTAGCAAAATGAGAGGGGCAGGCGGCAAGGATGAGCTGCTGATAGCTTATTTCGGCCAAAGTCTGAGCGGATCTGCACTAGAATGGTATACCAGGCAGGATTCCAGTAGGTGGTATACTTGGGATGATCTGGCGCAGGCTTTCGCAGGTCATTTCCAGTACAATATCGAGATAGTCCCTGACCGTCTCACATTATTAAGAACTGGGAAGAAACCCGGGGAAAGCTTTCGCGAGTTCGGATTCCGCTGGAGAGAACAAGCAGCTAGAGTCGATCCTCCCATGAGAGAGGGAGAGATGGTGGACTATTTCTTGCAAACATTGGATCCAACCTACTTTGGTCACTTGGTGACAACAGTTGGAAAATCTTTCAACGAGGTGGTCAAGATAGGGGTCATGATAGAAGAGGGTCTGAGGTCTGACAAAATCTTGAACTATTCGGCACTCAAGGCCACAGCCCAGGCTATTCAGAGCGGCGCGGGAGGTGCGCTGAGAAGAAAGAAAGAAGAGGTTGCCATGATCGAGGCAGGCAGTTGGTCCAGGGCTGGCAGGCCACACTACAACCAACCCAGACCTCACAGGTCAAACTACCCATACAACCCACCACAAAATTTCTATCCACCTCGAGAACCACATTGTTCCGTACACCAGGCCCAAGCATACACTCAGCCTCCGGTTCGCCCGCAATGGCGCGCGCCGGCTCCCCAGAACACATATACGCCACCACAAAACACCTACCCTCCACCGAGGGCGTATAGAAACCCTTCAGGGGCAGGCTTTCGGGGAAATCCATATGCTAGGAATGACAGGTTGCGGAAACAGAGAACTTTCACGGAGTTGGGAGAAACCTACACCGCTTTGTTCCACAAGCTGAGGCAATTGGGTTTGGTTAGTCCTGTCCAGACTCGAGAACCAAATCCCCCACCTCAGAATTTGGATCGATCGATAAGTTGTGAATACTGCTCAGGGATGCTCGGGCATGATACCGAGAAGTGTTGGAAATTGAGGCATGCCATACAGGATCTTATTGACACCAATAAGATCGAGGTCCAGACACCGGAAGCTCCTAACATCAACCAAAACCCACTGCCAGCGCACCACGAGACTCACATGATTGAGTTGGTGTATGAGGGAGGAGAGTTGAGAAAACCATCACAAACAATGATGATGATCCAAGCCGCCCCGAAAGAAGTCTCAACCAGTGGGGGAACGAGGGTACAGTCATAGGGAGAAAGCGTCAAGCCAGTAGTGGTATTGGGAAAGAGCCCGTCCGCCATGACAAGCAAACCCGAGCCAAACAAGTTGGTATTATCAGAGGTTCCGCCCACACCTGCTGTTGTGTTAAAGGGGGCATATAGAGAATTGGTCACCATAAAGCCTGTAGTCCAGCTGCCGATGATTGATAGCAAGGCTGTGCCTTGGAAATATGAAAAGGCGGTGGTGATGCAAGGGGAAAACAGGTGGAATAAGTTAGTTGTGAAGCGCAAGGGCTGACTCGATCGGGTCGATGTTTTGCTCCAGTGGAACTAAGAAGAACCAACCCAGTTGCAACCAAGAAACCTGTGTCCGAAGAAGAGGCTGAGGAGTTCCTGAGGAAGATGAAAGTGCAGGACTATTCCGTGGTCGAACAGCTGAGAAAAACACCGGCCCAGATCTCACTGCTGTCATTACTGATTCATTCGGAGGAGCATCGGCGGGCCCTGATGAAGATATTGAACGAAGCTCATGTACCCAGTGAGATTTCTATAAACCACCTGGAAACCATTGCTAACAAGATTTTCGAGGTGAACAGGGTAACATTGTCAGATGATGACCTGCCGATGGAAGGTACGGAGCATAATAAAGCTCTTTACCTAGCTGTCAAATGTGAAGACTCGGTAGTAACTCGGGTATTGGTGGATAACGGTTCAAGTGCCAATATTTGCCCATTATCCACTCTGGACCAGTTAAAAGTCGACCGCGGAAGAATCTGCAAGAATAGCATCTGTGTCCGAGGGTTCGACGGAAACAGAACAGCCACTGTGGGGGATGTTGTACTTGAATTGACCATCGGTCCAGTCCTGTTTACCATGGAGTTCCAGGTGTTAGATGCCATAGTGTCTTATAACCTGCTGTTAGGGCGACCATGGATTCATGCAGCCAAGGCAGTACCCTCCACCCTACATCAGATGGTGAAGTTCGAGTGGGAAAGACAAGAGGTCGTGTTACACGGCGAGGATACAACGTGCACCACGGGCGGAGCCATTGTACCTTTCATAGAGACCGCTGATGACAAAGGTCCTTGGGTCTACCAGATTTTCGATACAGGGTCGGCCAACAAAATTTCTGAAGGAGAAATCACCCCGCACCCTAGGGTAGCTGCCGCAACAGTCCTGATGGTCTCGGAAATGCTGGGTAATGGATTTATGCCAGGAAAAGGCCTGGGAGTCGAGCTTCAGGGGATTTTCCAACCGGTCACCTTACCTAAAAATCTGGAAACTTTCGGATTGGGTTTCAAACCAACCGCAGCAGATAGGAAGCAAGCGTGAAAAATGAAGAAGAGGGTCTGGTTTCTGCCTAAGCCTGTGCCACGTCTCTCAAGGTCTTTTGTTAAAGCAAGTGCCAACGGGTCACCGGTCCCAAAGATTCTAGGACCATTGATCGGTATAAATGAGGACCTGAATCAGAGTTTTGAGAGGCTATTCGCGGATGTCAGTATGGTAGAAGCTGGAGAAGGTTCCAGCAGAGCAGAGAAACAGTTTGTGGGGCCTGAGGCCAAAACCAACAATTGGACTGTTACTCCTCTTCCGGTCCGAGGGGAGTCTTGTTCTCTTTTTACTGGTTCTAATGACATGGCATGCACAGCGGATCTTCGACCTAGTCTAATAAATCAATCTAAATCCGACTCAATGATGCAAGAGGACGTTTGTGACAATGAATCTGAATGTGACGAAGGTGAAGCCTTCGAAGGGATAAACCGAGAACTGTACTAATTTGAGGAAAAACCCAAACCCAACCTAAATGACACTGAGGCTGTGAATCTAGGAGATGCTGATAACGTCCAAGAAACCAAAATTAGCATCCACATTGAGCCGAATGTCAGGGAAGAATTGATCAAAACCCTCACGGAATTCAAGGATGTTTTTGCATGGTCATATGATGATATGCCTGGATTAAGCACCAATTTAGTGGTTCACAAACTACCCACTGACCCGGCATACCCTCCGGTCAAGCAAAAACTAAGGAAATTTAAAACAGAAATGAGTGTAAAGATCAAAGAAGAGGTGATTAAGCAGTTGTAGGCGAAGGTCATTCGGGTCACTCGATATCCCGAGTGGTTGGCCAATGTGGTATCAGTCCCAAAGAAGGATGGAAAAATTAGGGTGTGCGTCGACTACCGCAACCTCAACAAAGCAAGTCCCAAGGACAATTTTCCGTTACCCAACATTCATATCCTGATCGATAATTGCGCGGGGCACGAGATCGGATCCTTTGTGGATTGCTATGCGGGTTATCATCAGATCCTAATGGACGAGGAGGATGCGGAAAAGACATCGTTTATTACGCCATGGGGAACCTACTGCTATCGGGTAATGCCGTTCGGATTGAAGAACGCCGGGGCAACGTACATGCGAGCAATGACTGCTGTGTTTCATGACATGATACACAAAGAAATCGAGGTGTACGTCGATGATGTGATCATAAAATCTTGGCGTCAGGAGGACCATGTAGCAGACCTAAGGAGGTTTTTCCAAAGACTCCGAAGGTATGATATCAAGCTTAACCCGGCCAAATGCGCATTCAGGGTTCCATCAGGAAAGCTGTTAGGGTTCATCGTCAGTCGACGAGGGATTGAGTTAGACCCATCCAAAATTGAATCCATCCGAGATTTGCCACTGCCAAGGAACAAAACAGAGGTGATGAGTTTGCTGGGTAGACTTAATTACATCAGCAGGTTCATCGCTCAACTCACAGCGACTTGTGAGCCCATATTTCGACTGCTAAGAAAGGATGCTGCGGTAGGTTGGACGGTAGAGTGTCAGGAGGCCTTCGACCAAATCAAAGGGTATCTGTCTAATCCACCCGTATTGGTCCCGCCTAAGCTTGGGAAGCCCTTAATTCTTTACCTGATGGTCCTGGAAAATTCATTTGGTTGTGTACTGGGGCAACATGATGACACAGGAAGGAAGGAGCAGGCCATCTACTATCTTAGCAAGAAATTCACAGTACATGAGGTCAAGTACACTCAACTCGAGAAACCATGTTGCACCCTAACTTGGGTAGCTCAGAAGTTGAAGCACTACCTGTCTTCGTATACTACTTATCTCATATCCCGTTTGGACCCATTGAAGTATATCTTTCAGAAACCTATGCCAACGGGAAGGTTGGCAAAATGGAAAATTCTGCTCACAGAGTTTGATATCGTCTATGTGACGAGGACAGCCATGAAATCCCAGGCGCTGGCCGATCATCTGGCAGAGAATCCTGTTGATGAAAAATACGAGCCTTTAAGAACGTATTTTCCCGACGAAGAGGTAATGCATACAAATGAGTTGGAATTACCTGAGGAGCCGGGTTGGAAGCTTTTCTTCGATGGAGCTACAAACGCAAAAGGGGTTGGAATAGGAGCAGTACTCATTTTTGAAACAGGACGCCATTTTCCTGTTACGGCTCAACTATGCTTCTATTGCACCAATAATATGGCCGAGTATGAAGCTTGCATTCTGGGTCTGCGCTTAGCTGCGGACATGGATGTCCAAGACGTCTTGGTCTTGGGAGACTCGGACCTCTTGGTACATCAAATTCAGGGTGAATGGGAAACACGAGATTTAAAGCTCATACCATACCGACAATGCTTGCATGATCTGAGCAAGCGATTTCGATCGGTGAAGTTCAAACATATCCTGAGAGTTCACAATGAGGTTGCGGATGCCTTGGCCACCTTAGCATCAATGCTGCACCACCCTGACAAAATGTATGTTGATCCTCTGCACATCCAGGTCCGTGATTAGCATGCTTATTGCAACGCCGTAGAAGAGGAACCAGATGGCGAACCCTGGTTTCATGACATCAAGGAATACCTCAGAATGGGGACATATCCAGAACAGGCCACTGGAGACCAAAAAAGAGCCCTTCGGCGTCTGTCGAATGGTTTCTTCCTCAGCGGAGGAGTGTTGTACAAAAGAACCCCGGATTTGGGATTGTTGAGATGCATAGATGCCGGTCAAGCCACGACGGTTATGGCAGAAGTACACGCTGGAGTTTGTGGGCCACACATGAGCGGATATGTATTGGCAAGGAAGATCCTTCGAACAGGATGTTATTGGCTCACCATGGAACACGACTGTATCACTTTCGTGAGGAAATGCCATCAGTGCCAGATACATGGAGATCTGATCCATTCTCCGCCAACAGAGTTACATACGATGTCAGCACCCTGGCCGTTTGTAGCATGGGGCATGGATGTCATTGGACCTATCGAACCGGCAGCATCCAACGGTCATAGGTTCATTCTAGTGACCATTGATTACTTCACCAAATGGGTTGAGGCTAAAACCTTCAAGTCGGTAACTAAAAAGGCAGTGGTGGATTTTGTGCACTCCCATATCATCTGCAGATTTGGGATCCCAAAAGTGATCATCACGGATAACGGTGCAAATCTTAATAGCAGCTTGATGAGAGAGGTATGCCAACAATTCAAGATTACACACCGCAATTCCACCCCATATCGTCCCAAGGCAAATGGAGCAGTCGAAGCAGCCAATAAGAATATCAAGAAGATACTGCGAAAAATGGTGGAAGGGTCCAGACAATGGCACGAGAGATTACCCTTTGCTCTGTTAGGTTACCGCACTACCGTCCGGACTTCCATAATTACAACTCCTTATTTGTTAGTGTACGGAACTAAGGTTGTAATACCAGCGGAGGTCGAAATTCCGTCCCTCCGGATTGTCGCTGAGGCCGGGATTGATGATGAGGAATGGGTCAAAGCTCGATTGGAGCAGTTGAGCTTGATAGATGAGAAAAGATTGGCAGCAGTGTGCCATGGTCAGCTATACCAGAAGAGAATGGCGAGAACATATAATAAGAAGGTACGCCCCAGGAAGTTTGAAGTAGAGCAGCAGGTATTGAAGAAAATCCTCCCACATCAGGTCGAGGCAAAAGGCAAATTCGCCCCAAATTGGCAAGGGCCTTATATCGTGACCAGAGTGTTATCCAATGGTGCTTTGTGTTTGACAGATATCGAGGGAAGATGTGTCGACATGGCTATCAATTCTGATGCAGTCAAGAGATATTATGCGTAATTTCTTTAGATTATGGCAATTTTTGGTTCGTTTGTTTGTATCTGGTATTTATTGGATAATGAAATGACGGAGGTAATTCTTTCTTCTATCCAAACACTTTAACCCTTGCTTCCCCCTTTGAGCCTTAAGTTATTCTTTCATACCCCTCTTTTGGAATCACTAATGGAAAAGACATGAAAAAAAGGAAAATGAAAAAAAAAGGAGAAAGAAAAGAAAAAGAAGATAAAAATCATAAGAAATACAAAACCGTGGGAACTACGTTTGACCTGATTCCTCAAAGAGGATACGTAGGCGCCTCACGGCTCGGTCATAGTGTGCATCATAGTGTATATAGGATGCATAATGTACATAGTGTGCATAATAGGCACATTGTGCGTAACGCACATAGCTCAACATAAGTATAAAAAAATAAAATTCCCCCAAGCAAGAAAACTGGGGCAGAGGCTATGTTTTAAGTTCCAACAAAGGTTTGATTCCAAAAGTTGTAGCAGATCACCCATCAAAATTATTTTCATTTTTGATAGCCTTTCTTTAGCCCCACACCAAAACCAACATCGACGTCCAAAAGACCTCCCGATCAATATCCAAGAGATGCCAAGTCAGGCAAATAAAGCCGAGAATAATACACCGATCCCCGGCAAAGAAGAGGATCATAAGACTGGGAATGAATTGATGGTCAAAGGAATCTCCAGAAGAGAGGGTCGTATCGACAACACCCCGATTCCTCAATGAAGAAATAAAATGAGAGAGTCTTATCGGTGAAAACCTTCACAGGCACCGAAAGGCGACGTAAGATGAGAGATATAAAATGAGAGAGTCTTATTGGTGAAAACCTTCACAGGCACCATAAGGCGCCGGGAGATGAGAGAAAAGAGAGAGTCTCATTAGTGAAAACCCCTCGAAGGGCACTATGAGGCGACAAGACAGATCAACAAAAAGCGACCACATTCGCAATGGACACTCATTTATCATCCCCAGCATGTCAGACCATCGGGCAAATCGATTGATACAAATAGACTGGGTCGGGAATCTATGGTGCACGTCATGATCACGGGGACTAGTCATGTCCTCCAGATAAGTTCTTTTGAGTTTCTTCTCCCACTGAATATTGGTTCAGAAAGATTTTCTCCTTTTTCTATCATTTATTTCTCTTCCTAAAAAATTTTGTCTTGAAAAGAATTTTTCAAAGCTTACTACCAGAAACCGAAGGGGAATTCATCCAATGCAGGATAACACAAACAGTCTTAAAGGCCGGCCCCAAGCAATGCAATGATCGTGCCTTGCAGTTTTGGAGGAAGTAAGCTCCTAAAGGGAGTGGTTTCGGGAGTAAAAATAGACTCCCACAACATGTGCTTAAAGAGAAAGCAGGAAAGGGGATAAATTGAAAACCAGCCCCAGCAGGCTAGAAACCCCCAGCAAGCAATTTTGTCCACCAACCAATTATGGGGACATAGAGCAAGAAAAGGGGAAGAGAGGAAAAATCATCCGCCGGAAAGGCACCTCCTACCACCACGATTAAAACTAACTAAATCCTTTTGTCTGTTGCAGGAAAACAAAGGATTGATGATGGCGGCAAGACGCAACGCCAGGGAAACCACCAAAAATCAGGGGCAGAAAATTTTCTGCCGATTGTCGAAAGTTCTAGGTCGCCCACCAGTAAAATGCGGGAATACATTTAAGTTCTAGGTCGCCCACCAGTATAATGCGGGAATACATTTAAGTTCTAGGTCGCCCACCAGTATAATGCGGGAATACTTTTAAGTTCTAGGTCGCCCACCAGTAAAATGCGGGAATACATTTAAGTTCTAGGTCGCCCACCAGTAAAATGCGGGAATACTTTTAAGTTCTAGGTCGCCCACCAGTATAATGCGGGAATACATTTAAGTTCTAGGTCGCCCACCAGTAAAATGCGGGAATACATTTAAGTTCTAGGTCGCCCACCAGTAAAATGCGGGAATACATTTAAGTTCTAGGTCGCCCACCAGTATAATGCGGGAATACATTTAAGTTCTAGGTCGCCCACCAGTATAATGCGGGAATACATTTAAGTTCTAGGTCGCCCACCAGTATAATGCGGGAATACATTTAAGTTCTAGTTCGCCCACCAGTATAATGCGGGAATACATTTAAGTTCTAGGTCGCCCACCAGTATAATGCGGGAATACATTTAAGTTCTAGGTCGCCCACCAGTATAATGCGGGAATACATTTAAGTTCTAGGTCGCCCACCAGTATAATGCGGGAATACATTTAAGTTCTAGGTCGCCCACCAGTAAAATGCGGGAATACTTTTAAGTTCTAGGTCGCCCACCAGTATAATGCGGGAATACATTTAAGTTCTAGGTCGCCCACCAGTATAATGCGGGAATACATTTAAGTTCTAGGTCGCCCACCAGTATAATGCGGGAATACATTTAAGTTCTAGGTCGCCCACCAGTAAAATGCGGGAATACATTTAAGTTCTAGGTCGCCCACCAGTAAAATGCGGGAATACATTTAAGTTCTAGGTCGCCCACCAGTAAAATGCGGGAATACTTTTTCAGCTCTAGGTCGCCCACAAGTAAAATGCGGGAATACTTTTAAGTTCTAGGTCGCCCACCAGTAAAATGCGGGAATACTTTTTTAGCTCTAGGCCGCCCACCAGTAAAATGCGGGAATACTTTTAAGTTCTAGGTCGCCCACCAGTATAATGCTGGAATACATTTAAGTTCTAGGTCGCCCACCAGTATAATGCGGGAATACATTTAAGTTCTAGGTCGCCCACCAGTATAATGCGGGAATACTTTTAAGTTCTAGGTCGCCCACCAGTAAAATGCGGGAATACATTTAAGTTCTAGGTCGCCCACCAGTAAAATGCAGGAATACTTTTAAGTTCTAGGTCGCCCACCAGTATAATGCGGGAATACATTTAAGTTCTAGGTCGCCCACCAGTATAATGCGGGAATACATTTAAGTTCTAGGTCGCCCACCAGTAAAATGCGGGAATACATTTAAGTTCTAGGTCGCCCACCAGTAAAATGCGGGAATACATTTAAGTTCTAGGTCGCCCACCAGTAAAATGCGGGAATACTTTTTCAGCTCTAGGTCGCCCACCAGTAAAATGCGGGAATACTTTTAAGTTCTAGGTCGCCCACCAGTAAAATGCGGGAATACTTTTAAGTTCTAGGTCGCCCACCAGTAAAATGCGGGAATACTTTTAAGTTCTAGGTCGCCCACCAGTAAAATGCGGGAATACATTTAAGTTCTAGGTCGCCCACCAGTATAATGCGGGAATACTTTTAAGTTCTAGGTCGCCCACCAGTAAAATGCGGGAATACATTTAAGTTCTAGGTCGCCCACCAGTAAAATGCGGGAATACTTTTAAGTTCTAGGTCGCCCACCAGTAAAATGCGGGAATACTTTTAAGTTCTAGGTCGCCCACCAGTAAAATGCGGGAATACATTTAAGTTCTAGGTCGCCCACCAGTAAAATGCGGGAATACATTTCAGCTCTAGATTTTGGAATCAGTAACCTCACCTGAAGGCGGAAGGTTACAACAGAGACCCCCAAGCAGGAAACAATAAAATCCCCAGCGCCAAGAAGCAGAAGGCTGCAAAGGCAAGCGCGCGATTCAAAAGGAAGAAGGAACGCGTCTCAAAAGAAGCAGTTTGGGAACGTTATAGCACGCCCAACATAACAAACTGTGATACCACTGAAGAAACCATTGGAAGGTTTAAAGAAGAGGGCCATGTTCCCAGCAGATCAAGCAAAGTGATGAAAACTGGCATTCAGAAAAGGCGAAGGACCAGCATCATCTCCCAAGTTCACAAAATAAAGGCATCAGAGGAAAGCGTTAGCCGACAAGAAAGCAAGGCAACAAGAACAAGTTGAAGATAGATGAGATCTCATACTCTAGCTTAGCTTCTTGTTTTTCCTTTCAAGAACAATGTAACAAGGAGATCAGTGAGCAGTAGCATCCTACAGCAGCATGCAACAGCGCACAACAGCAGCGAGCACTACAGTCACACGGTAGTCCCAGCTACCAAAATTTCCCGAACTACATTGACCTGATTCCTGTTCAGCCCAGGATATGTAGGAAACCTCTGAAGCAAAGGTTCGGTCAAATCTTTTTCAAAAAATGCTTCACACGGAGTATTCGGACGGGCAAAAATCGCCCGCTTTATATTTGCGCGAAAACCCTTCGTGTCTTCGTGCAAAGAGGGGCAGCTGTAAGCACGTGATTTTTGCTTCACGGACAAGCACTCCAAAAGAAAACAAAAATAGTGACCAGTGACCTCGCTGTACAAATTTTCCAATTTTTCATGACATGTACTGCTAGTCATTTGTGGTTCATCCCATTTTTTTTGCATTTTTTGATCTTATCAGTCAAAACACAAGGTATGTCTGTCATAGTAATCAAACCGTACTTCAGTAGTTAAAAGAAAATTCATAAATATATGTGCATTGTTCGTTCTAGGTTATGATTTAACTTACTTGAACATTTTAATTCGGTGTGATAATGGTGTTGAAGTGTTACATTGTTATTTGTTTTAATTTCATTTGTTTTACTATTTATTTGTTATTTTTCATTTTTTGTTTTAAAATTAGAAAAAAACAAAAAAAAGAGTTGAAAATCGGTTTGGGCCCAAAAATGAAACGAAATAGGCCCAAAATCGGCACTCAAGTCCAGTCCAAATCCGGCCTGCCCAAGCACCAATTCAAACGACGCCGTTTCAGGCAAGTCGATCTGAGCCATCTAAGCCTCTTGATCCAACGGTCCACATCCTCACCCGTGACCCGACCTGTTTAGCCGGTCCAACCCAATCCATCACTTAAACCCAAACGACCCCGTTTTAATACCAAACGACCTCGTCTCACCCCTCACCATCAGATCCAAGCCGTTGAGATCATCTGATCCAACGGCTCAGATCTAAACCCCTAGACCATATATAAGCTTTCTATCACACCCCACGCCCCCTAGTCGAACCCCCCCCCCTTCACTCATATCCTTCCTCACCAAGCCCTGAAACCCCCCGAAACCCTAGCAGCCGCCCTAGTTTCCCCTTCACCAGAACCCGGCGGCATGAATGCCGGTGACCACCTCCTGAACACCCTAGGACCCCCTCACTCTCCTGAACATGGATCTATTACCCCCTAGCCTCGAATCCCCTTCCTTCATCTCGAATCTTCATTTGAAGATTCGAGTCGAACCCGGACCTATACCAAACCTCACCATCTTCATACCAGACACTCCCCTGACCCCCCTCGTGACCAAACCAGGCTTGGTTTGGTCCGAATCTACCCACAACTTCTAAAAAACCAGATCTGAAAATCCAGACCTTAGAACACATGAACCTGGGGAATCCGGCTAGCCTTAACGGGGGTTTGAGGTCTAATAGACCTTAATCAAGGTGTTCTCATATGAGAACACCCTGATTAAAGTTTGTTCGGCCTCAAAGGGTCAGAGTTGAGTCAGATTTGGATCAATTTTGTTTGGACATTTCTTGGTAAGTTTTTCTTTTCTTTTTTGTTTTATTCAACTGCTAATTAAGTTGTCAGCATGTTTCGTTGTGTTTGTTTGTTATTTTTGTTATTTTTCATTCGGATTTCTTCCATCTCTGTCAAAGACCTTTTATTTGGTCGATTGTTTTCTGTGTGTGATTTGAACGTATCCTATGATAAACATGTCCGATTAGGATAGTCGTCGCATAAATAACTTATATAGGTTCCCAGTGATTGACCAAAGTTGTCTGAAGCCCTTCAGGTCCCTGTATGTATTGGTTTATATGAACGACTGATTGTTACCTGTTATAATTAGTATAGTCGACTTGATAAATGTCGTCGATTAACTTCCTACGACTGAATGTTCAAATATTCTAATTCGTACAACTTCACGTAAGTGAATGAACCTGTTGATTGTTAATTGTATGCTTGACATTAGCTGTGACTACTAGCTTGTAACTGCATTGTAAACAAATTAAAAGAATCAGGCTAGGGCAGTCTTGAATTGAACTTTCAGAAGTTCAAAATGCCCTGATGCTGCAAGGGGTTTAGGGCAGTAATAATCAAGGTTAACAAGGGTAGTCTGGGGTTCGAGAAAAAACAGGAAAAAGCTTAGTTTAAGTGAGCTGACAAGTAGGGTACTAATTTAGGATTAAACTAATGCAAATGGGGAACAAGACACAAGAGTATGGAGGTTTAAAATGAATACTTAAATGAACCCATAACTCTTGATTAAAGAATAAGGCCAAGCGTGGGGAACAAATGGCTGGCATCAAAAAGATGCTTAGGCGTGGGATTTAATAGGTATGGGCAGTCTGCAAATTGGCAGGATCCAGGCAGCTTGACTGCACTGATTGTTTGGCTTATAAATAGGCCATTTCAGAACTTAAAAGGGACTGAAAATTTTAGTCTTGAAGGGAGATCTTGTGAGTTGAAGAAAACTAAAAAAAAAACATAAAGAAATTTCCAGAAATACTGTAACTGAACACTGTCCAAAAAACTGCAAAAAGAAACCAATTGGTTATCTTAACTGGGATTGTTATTTGTTCCATTAAGAGAAGTCTATGTTCTTCTGCTGTGATTGTTACTACCGAGCTTTCTGTGTTCTGTGGCTTGAGTTTTGATTGTCGAAACTGTGCTGGTTATTTGCTGAGCCTTGGTGGTTATTGAACTTTTGTGGCTATAGCCCAAAATACTCTGTTTCCTTTCTCGACTGGTTTTGTTGCCTATCCTGTTTTTCTGAGAGTATTAGTCTGTTGCTCGACCAACGTGTGAACTGCATCTTTGTGGCTGTTTGGTTGTTGCTGTGTTGTGCTATTTATCTGCTGCTGTTGTGCCTGCTGTGTACCACTCAGCTGATCATCTTTCTTTTTCTTTTGCTCCTTTATACCAGGTACACAAATATACTATCACTGTAACTTGAAAGGTTTGAGTATAAATGCAAAAGAGAAGATCTGCAGATGCTTATATATACATAGACTATTGTGTTAGGCCTCTTATAATGTATAATAGTTTACATTCTTGTTTTGGATGCTGGAGATAGTCTCCATGCCTAATAAATGTCAATGTATGGTAGTTGAATGTTAGACTGTGTATATAGGTTGGTGATAAGAGTATGCCCAAGGCAGTAGGTTGTATCTCAGATTTAGTTCAATGGTGTAGTATAAGTCTGTAATGTATGCCAAGCATGAAAATCGTACACTACTAGTTAAGTTCTTTCCTTTCTGATAAATTGCCATATATAACTGTTAAACCATGTTTTAAGACAAAGAACACAGGGCTTGCAATCTCAACCTCACGAAGGTCGAGCCCAGGTCAAAACAGACCAAGCAGGCCTGCATCGGACAAACAATGGCCCAGGTCTGGCCCATCACGCATGGGCTGGATTTGGGCCTTTAATTTTTGCTCGGCTGACTGTGTACGTGGCCGTGCTTCTAATTTTGCGCAAGCACTCGGAATTCTGTTATAGATAACTTGCAAGCATGTAATTAATTATGGCTATCTACTGTTTTCAATTAGTAGAGACAAACGCGACAAGAAACGTAGTTGCTATAGGATATCCTTTTAAAATAAGGACGAGATGAGCCTCGACAAAAATAAAGAAAAACGCACAAATTGCGGGGCCCTCGTTAAATGTATATATTGAAGCATTCAGTCCCTAAGGTGGGTCGTTTAGCAAATCTCACGACCTCCCGAAATAATAACGCGATAGCCTTTTCAAGCGCGTATTTAATAATTTTACCTTCTTAAATTCAGGTGCGCATTTATGTGACCCAAATCCAAATCTCGACGGATTCGAAATGTGTTTCTAATCACGGGTACATTGATTGTGACGGGGTTCAAGATGCATGTCCATGACATCGCAAATTCCTTTTAAAAATAGAACGAGACGAGCCTCGACAAACAAAATGTACAAAGCTGCGGGGCCCTCTAAATGTATGTATATATTAAAGTGTTTAGAATTCGGGATGTGCCGTTTAACGGATTTTTACGACCTTCCCCAAAATAACAAGACGCTAGTTGCTTTAGGCGCGCCTTTAACAATTTATTTTCCTAATTCGGGTGCACATTTATGTGACCCAAATCCAAATCTCAACCGAGTCGAGATATATCTATAACCACGGGTGCATTGATGTAACGTGGTTCGAGATATGTTTTCACGACGTTGCAATTCTTGTAAAATAATAATAACGACAAAAGTGGTTAGAAGTTAAAATTTGCACATAAGTTCATGTTTGTATAAAATCAGATAATCAAGCCGAATATAACAGTTGAGCGACTGTGCTAGAACCACGGAACTCGGGAATGCCTAACACCTTCTCCCGGGTTAACAGAATTCCTTATCCGGATTTCTGGTACGCAGACTGTAATATAGAGTCATTCTTTTCCTCGATTCGGGATTAAAATTGGTGACTTGGGATACCCTAAATCTCCCAAGTGGCGACTCTAAAATAATTAAACCAATCCCGTTTCGATTGTCCTTTAATTGGAAAAAACTCCCCTTGCGCCCTATCGGGTATGTAAAAAGGAGGTGTGACAGAGGGTTCCTGCATATTGAACAAAATTTCTTTCCCCTTCTCAAACCGCCTTTGTGCTGACAAACTTTGGGCACGACACTTGAAAAAAATTCAAACTTCCAAGCTTTGATTTGGACACAATTTTCTTTCCTGTTTCAAATAAAGAAAACTTGTGAGTTTATAAATGTGGGGATTGGTTTGTGGCCTTGACTTTGAGGGCGATTGCTTCTTCACTTCCCATGATAACTTTAGTTTCAACTCGAAAGACCTTGCTTGTTCATTCACTAACCATTTTCTCTGTCACCCCTATCCCAGGAGATACCTCTGATTCGTTCAAACCCAAACCATCTATCTGTTGCATTGCTCATAAATCGACATTTACCAAACCTTTGTGTTTCACATGAACCCCAAAGCATATTGATTGTTACCAACTCAGTGCGCACGTTGTTCATTCCTGATTTAAATCACCGGCCTTGACCTTGAGGCCTATTGCCCCATCGCTTGCCATTATAACTTTGATTTCTACTTGGAAGATCTTGCTTGTCACTAGTTTACCACCCCTTTTTGTCAATCTTATCACAGAAAATACCTTTGATCCGTTCACACTAATCTTCCATCTATTGCATTGTTCATGAATTGATATATACCAAACCTTTATATTTCACATGGATCCCAAAGCATGTCGATTGTTACCAACTCGATGCGCTTGTTGTTCTTTCCTGACTTATGACACTTTGATGTGCTAGCCAGATCCTGTTTTGTGCAATTGGAAAGATGGTGGCAAATTTTGAAGTCATTTCTCACTTGTTCTAACCAAACAGACTTAGGAAGAGGAAGTAAACAAGACAAAAGGAACAAAGTAAAAGGACAATGGAAAGAGGTGATTCCTAACAAGAAAACTACAAAGTAGAAACCTATCAGATGTGGATACCAACTCTAGTGACCATGACATGCACATGTTGATTAAGTGGCCTAATCTGTCAAACAAGTCTGATGTTCAAATCTTGCTGTGCCTCTGAAGCATGAAACTGGGCTTCAATGCTCCGATTATCCAATCTGATTCACGATCCTTATTCGACATGTAGTGCCCGAAGGGTTTTCACCATCAAGCCTCTCTCATTTTGTTCTTTCTCTCAACTTGCCATCGCCTTATGGTGCCCGTAAGGGTTTTCACCAATAAGACTCTCTCAATTTTCATTTTTCTTGTTTGAACCGGAGTGTTGCCCCTGATATGAATCACCTCTACTTGCTCGACTTGGCATCTCTCAAAGACTGATCGAAAGATCTTTCTTGGGACCGTAATGTGGGCTTTTGGATAGGGTTAGAAAGAAAGGGTATCAAAGGCTCAAAAAAATTTAAACGGGTTCAAAATTACAACTTTCGGAATCAGATTTCTTACAACAACCACAACTTCTGCCCCAGTTTCTTTGCTTGGGGGACTTTTAGATTTTATTTTGATGAGACCGAACAGTGAGGCTGCCTACGTATCCTTAAAAGGAATTAGGTCAAACGTAGTTCATGGAAACCTTTGTTTTTGTTTTTCCTTTTTGTTTTGTTTTCTCTTCCTTTTTACTTTTCTTTTTCCTCTCTTTTCTTCATTTTATTTTCTTTTCTTTACTCTTTTTCCATTTTTCCTTCTCTTTTTCTCTTTTTTTTTCTCTTTTCTCACCCTTTTTCTGTATCACATTTCTAAACTCTGCTTCTGATTCCAAAAGAGGGATATGAAAGAAAATAAACAAGGCTCAAAGGGGTGACAAATGATAAAGTGTTTTTAGATAGAAGAATAAAATGCATTCGTCATTCCAATCTTCAAAGCATGCCAAACACAAACAACACAATTAAACAAACCAAAGAAATCATACGTAATATCTTTTGACTTCATCAGAATTGATAGCCATATCTACACATTTGCCTTTTATATCTGTTAAATACGAAGCACCATTGGACAACACTCTCATTATGATGAACGACCCCTGCCAATTTGGGGCAAACTTGCCTCTAGCTTCAACCTGATGCGGCATGATGCATTTCAATAGTATTTATTTTGTTCTATCTGCCCCAGTTTCACAATTCTGGCTTGAAGTGATCTCAAAATGCCTTTACTTTTTTCCCTCAAATGTCCCTATCATCTTCAAAATTGTTTCATTGCTTTATGACTAAACTAACTTTTTAAGACCAGGCTGAGAATTACGAGTGCATGTTATGTCACTAGAGTCAACAGGAAAAGGACTATAAAAGGAAAATAGAACTAAACAAAAATGACTAAAAATAACAGAAAACAGAAAATTGCATTAGACAGATGGTGAAAGGGTTTGAACAACAAAACAAGCAAACTAAACTGGGTTACAACCCTGGAACAAACCTAGACAAAACTAAACGAGTTACTACGAAAAATAAACTAGGCAAAATAAAAGGATACAGGGGTTTGAATCACAAGACAATATCCAGATTACAACCCTAAAAATAACCCGGACAACAGAAATGACAACAAAATAAACCACCAAGACTCCTCTCCAGCTAGCCAAGAGATGAAGCATCTTTCCAATTACCAAGCACGACATCTTAGCCACTGGGTTCCACATCAATATTGCCAAAACCATTAACAACTTCAATATCATTAACTTCAGTCCGCAAGTTCCCAAGAGGATTCGCATGCTCCCTGTCACTGTCATTGATCACAATTACCCCTTCTTGAATCATTCTTTCTATTTTCCTTTTCAAAGAACGACAATCTTCAATGTTATGCCCTTGGACATTAGAGTGGTACATGCATCGTACAGTAGGATCAAAGCCTTTTGCATATGGGTATGGAGTATAGCCGAGGATACGGCTCAATCAGGCCAGAATGCTTTAACGTTTCAAACAAGTTTGTGTAGGACTCCCCAATTGGCGTGAAACTATTTCTTTGCCTTTGTTCCCTTCCCTGTCCCTATTTTCTAGGGTTGTTGGGTGCTCGAAAATGTTGTGAAGGCAAGAATGCATTATGCGGTGCTGGCGCTCGCCATAGGGAGTGACATGGTGGTTGTACCTATGACCGGATATTGTTCGTAGGATAATACTGAGGTGGATTATGTGGAGCTCGGGGACAGGTTTGGGGTTGGAGTTGAGGCTGGGTATATTTGTGAGGTGGACCTTTTGGTCCATGTCGTGACTCTGAAACAACCAGACCTTTTTGTGGCTTTTAAAGCAGAATAACTCATGATCTTTCTAGACTTCAACCCATCTTCTACCATTTCTCCCATTTTTACCACATCATTAAAAGACCTACCCACAATCGTGATCAAATGCCCAAAGTAAGTTGGTTCTTGAGCTTGAAGAAAGTACTCGACCATCTCTTTTTCTTCCATGGGAGGATGGACTCTGGCAGCTTGCTCTCTCCATCTGAGCTCGTATTCCCTAAAGCTTTCATTAGGCTTTTTTCCATCTTGGCGAGGGACATGCGATATGGGACAATTTCTATATTGTACTAAAAGTTCCTGGCAAAGGTCTGAGCCGTATCATCCCACACGTACCACCTGCTAGCATCTTGGCGGGTGTACCACTCCAGAGCTTCCCCACTCAGACTTTGACTGAAATACACCATCAATAATTTGTCTTTCCCACCGCCTCTCATCTTACTGCAGTAGCCTCTCAAATGGGCCACGGGATCTCCATGTCCGTTATATAAATCGAACTTTGGCATCTTAAACCCATCAGGCAATTGGACGTCAGGAAACAAGCACAAGTTTTTATAAGCCACGCTCATCTGGCTCCCTATCCCTTGCATGTTTCTTAAAGACTGCTCTAAGATTTTCACCTTCCTGGATATCTCATCTTACTCCACTATCTTAGCAGGCTTTTCAGTTTCACCAGGAGGCTCAGAATGAGGAATGTGAGAATATGGATTCGAGACTTTGAAAGTTGGTTCTGGAGCACAGTGTTGGGCATTGGGGACTTTGAACACAATCTCATTAGAGGATCGAGAAAAAATAGCTGGAGGATGAGCTACAAGAGCATGAGTGGCCAAAGGAGCGGGATATGATGTGCTTTTGAGGGGTGGAGTGTGAAAAGGTTGTGGGGAGATATCAATAACAGTGGGAACCTGGACTTGTGATAGTGATGGGATAGTTGCAGGGTTTTCAGTGTAGTTAATGGGGAATGAAGGTGGAGGATTGCCCCCTGATCCAAGACTGATACATTTCTGCCATCTGCTGTTTCACCCTTTGGACCTCCTCTTTCAATTCAGACTCCGACTCCACAAACTTCCTCGACGGGTCAACAACTCTTGTGCCCAAGTTTTTGTTAGTCATGGCTACCTTGCCCTTTGGCCTTGTGTTGAATGGATGAGTTACCTTAAGAACCACAAACCAACCAACCTTCTGCTATAATGAGGAGAACAAAAAGGAACAAAATGAAGTCATCATGTTAGCATTAGAGCATTTAACAACTAAAAATACCACAATTTGTGCCATGCACCTAGCAATAATTAATGGTCCAAGAACGGCTTCGAGGGTCACAAGGTCACTTGGCATCATACCAATTTGTCCATTTGAATCTTCTCTTGTCTTTTCTTTTCTCGCACTTCTTAGCTCGCTCATTTTCCTCCTTTTTTCTTTCTGATTAACGCTCTTTTCTTCCCTCTCATTTCTTACATCCTATGATTTCAACTTTTTTTTTCTTTTCTTTTGTTTGTTTGTTTTTATTTTATTTTTTAATAATAATAAAAACGACTCGATCGAACCCTATGTAGGTTGCCTACGTATCATGACGCCGCATGAATCAGATCTTTGCGTAGTTCTGGAAGATCGGGAATAAAGTAAACAAACTAACATTTTCAATTTCTTTTCTTTTTCCTTTCTTTTTTAAAACAGATACTCTATGAGAAATTATCAAGGAAAAACCCTAAAAGAAAAAAAATATTTTTTGATTCTTTTTTTTTTTTGAAGGAAATCTAAGGAATAAACCACAGAAAAATATTTTGAATCTTCATTTGATATCCTGATGCAAGAATTCGAAGCAAGCAATGAAAAAGATAAAACAGAATATTTTTGGATTTCAATTTTGATTTCATAAAGGAAAAATTCTAATGATAAACAAAAGATAAAGTATACTTTTTTTCTATGTACAATATCCTAAAGTTCTAATGAAAATAATTTTTTTTTCATCTTCCATTAATTTCCAAAAAAAAACACCTCACAAGAAAATCTTTTTGGATTTTGGAATTAATGCCTTAAAGAAAACTTTTAAAGAGGTACTAAAAGAAAATTCTTTTTTTTCTTTTTTCTTTTTTTTTGAATTTTGGTCCTAATATACTAAAGGAAGTATCAAAGCAATTTTTTTTAAAATAAATAAATTCTATATACTAATTTCCTAAAATAAAACCACCTCAAACTTTCTTTCTTTTTTCTTCTTGATTTCTAGGAGTAGTATTTCTAAAGAAAATTCTAACGGAAATATAAAAACGCAAAATATCTTTTTTGTTGGATTTTGAGTTACACCACACCTTTTCAAATACAAAATAAAAAGTACAATAACAAGAAACTAGACATTGTTATACAAAACTAGAAAGTAAAATACGACATAAAAAAATATACTCAAAACATAAAAATAAAATAAAAATAACAAATATAAAAAATCTCCTTAAGCAACTCCTAAATGCGGTGGTCCTGGGGTATCTGTCATGCTCAAACTCCGGTAAGTGGATCTACACCTGTATGAGAAAACTTAAACCAACACTATGTGAGACAATAACATTTCCTACTAGACACATGCAAGACATGATTGATGCTATTTTTGCAAAATGACTTATTTGGCCAAAAGGTGGTTAGAAGTGCAAAATTTGGCTAAGACCCCGCAAAGCCAAGAACCTAAGATTTACTAGGAAGACCGGACCCTATGTGGGTTGCCTACGTATCACGCCCCGAAAGACGAGAATCAGGTATGCTTAGTTCGGGCAGATTGGATACGGGCGAGAATTAAAAGAAAAATAACTAATTCAGCGAAAATATGTTTTTTTTTTTTTGAAAAATGATGGAACATTTAAACTTTTTTTGGATTTTTTTTCCTTTTTTTGATTTTTTGATTTTCGGAAAATGATGAAAAAGTGCAAAATCTTTTTTTTTTAATTTTCAAGCTCTTTTGTTTCCTCAACAAAAATGTGACAGAAAACATAATTGGGCCCCACTCGCTTTATCTTCACACTTCACCCTCTCTTTTTCTTTTTTTTCTTTCTTCTTTCTTTTTTCATTGTTTTTTTCATTTCTTCATTTACCCTCAGCTATCATTTGTCCGCCAAATGACCCTTTTACCATTAAATAAATGCAACATGTAGCACATAAGATGCATCAGGATGGTCTTTTTATTTTGGGTGGGGGGGTATAACTGTGTTGAGTCCCCTAAGTCAGATGCACGTGATGCAAACAAGCGTTCCTATTAGGGATCCGGCATGAGGCTGAGTTATTCTAGGTTCAAAACCTGGGTATGTGTTCTAGACTGTGTACTCGAGCGGACAACTCGAGCCGAGGAGGGGGCTACGTACTGGGAACCAAAAGGCCATCCGGTTTGGTAACTTGTCCGAGCCTCTTTCTTATTTCAAGGTATGCCACTAACAGAATAAGGAGTCTCGACCAGCGAGCACATCCCCAAAGATGAGAAGTGAAGGGTTTCGTAGCAGTTTATATACAGTTCAGATAATATCAAAGCGGTAAAAGCATCATTTAACATATTAGGCCCAAGCATGCAATCAGATAACAAATAAAGCCAAATACAACAATTCATCTAAGCTCGAATTCTGAACCCTGAACCAGAGATTCTGGGTTCGTTCCCCAGCAGAGTCACCAGATCTGTCATACCTCCTTTTTACCTACACCCCGAGAAGGGTGTAAGGGAGTTTTTTCCAATTAAAGTGACAATCGAAACAGGATTTATTTCAATTAAAATTCAGAGTCGCCACTTGGGATAATTTTATGGTGTCCCAAGTCACCAGTTCAAATCCCGAATCGAGGAAAAGATTGACTCTATATTATAGTCCGCGAACCAAAAATCCGGGTAAGAAATTCTGTTAACTCGGGAGAAGGTGTTAGGCATTCCTGAGTTCCGTGGTTCTAGCTCGGTCGCTCAACTGTTAAAATCGACTCAATTGTCTGATTTTAGAACACTTTTAAACCTATGTGCATTTTTAACTTTAAAATCGCTTTAATTAATTATAAGGAAGCTTGCAACTTCATTTAAAATACGTCTTGAACCGCGTCACATAAATGCACCCGCAGTCCGCAACACATTTTATCTAACGTTGTTGAGATTTGGATTTGAGTCACATAAATGCGCACCCGAGTTTAGGAAGGTAAATTATTTAATAGCGCGCCTACAACAACTACACATTTTCAACTTTGTAAGGGCCATGGAAATTCAACTAAATGGCACGCCTCGATTTCTAAAGATTTGAACATTAATAGAATAAGGGCCATAGGTTCTGGGATTTTATTTGGCATAGCACGCCTCAATTTATTTTAAAAAAATGTATTCAACTAAAGCAAACCACATATGTTTATAAGTAATAAGTGACATGAACTCATAAATAAGCATATCAGCTACATGGTACTAATCTGGGATGAACTTGCATTAATAGCAACAACTGCCCACCACTTTGCAAACTCCATGGAGTGTGAACTAGCTTAGACCAGACTGTGCAAGCCACTTGAATAATATGAATGTTTTGGTACTATAACAGCATTTAACATGTAGAAGACCTCACAACTATGTTTAAGAGATTATTTAACCTATATTGTGCTTATATAAAGTGACAATGTAAAAGAAATTTGACTTTATTATCGTCAGTATGCCCACGTCAATTGCAATTTGCCAAGTTATACCCAAAAATGGTCACTTGTACAGCTTTGTTCCTTTATATACTACAACACGCATATTCAATCAAATGTTGCTAATTCAAATCCTAGTCTCCAGAATAAAGCACAACAATCCACTAGAGAACTAAATTAGTACCTCAATGCAAAGTATTGACAGAGAATCGATACTTCACTTCACGAATCAGAACAACAATGACAACAAAAGTTTCATTCAATGCAGAAACGCAGATCCAGTTTATAACAAATATACACGCCTTTTTTATTGCTATTTCAATATGATAACAATCGAATTAGAGGTCTACGGACAGAACGGAAATAGATCAACACACAAAAGTGAACTTGAAGATTCAACAAACTTGAAGAATTTTAATTGAAGATCAAAGGAATTAAGGTTTTTCTCCTGATGAAGAAGCATAACAAGTTATCGATGGAACCTCGAACCGGAAAACTCGACTCAAATGAAACTCCGTCGGTTGCAAATTGAAAACTCGTCGATGACGAAATCCAACCTAGTTAACCAAATGAACGTACGAGCAGGAAAACATTAGAGGCAGTCAAAGCTACTGGATCTTGTCATTTCCGGCAATGTAACAGTGAAAAGAGAGAGAGAAAAGACGAGAAATGAGAATGGCGTGATAACAGTTTGCCGGATTCAATGGAGGGTCACCGGATTTAACCAAACACTCGACCAGATCTGAAACTCGTCGCACATGGAGGAGAGGAGACGACGGAAGCCATGAAGCTTCATTGGTCTTTGAAAAGTTGACATCGGCGATGGTTCCCGGCAGAAGAAGAAGCAGCCTAGCTTTTTCTAGGTTCTTTGGAGGAAGAAGAAGCTTCAGTGGTTTTGTGAGGGTGAAGCTTCGTTTATGGCTGTTGCGTGGTGAAGGGAGGTTCGGCGATGAAGTTTTGGTGGTGAGGGTGCGGCTTGTATGGAGATGGAGCTAGGTTCTAGGGTTTTCTGGAGTTAAATCTTCATGAAGAAAATGAGGAGCTCCATTTCGGCTGATGATGTTTCCCAAAAACGGTCCTTCTTTTCTTTGTAAATTTTTTAGCTTTTCTTTTATTTTCCCAAGACAAAACAGCGCATTACCTATAATATAGGTCTAGGTTTTAGGTGTATTTTTTTGTGTATTTGTCAATTAGTCCCTAGGTCTTTTGTGTATTAGGTCCTTAGGGTCCTTTTTTGTTTGTTTTTATTCCGAAGAGTCTAGAAGGATCCCTAGCTTAATGGACTAATCTGAATTGGGCCAAGAACTGGGTTCTAAAACTCTTAAAATTATGATCCAACACCTTAATTGACTCCTTTTAAAATAAGATAAAAATACTACATAATGCAAAAGCTAACATGAAACTATTATATATTTTTGTATTTTCAAGATTATGTAAAGATTAAAATAAGGTACTATTTTTGTATATTTTTTTATTTAAATTTATAAAAGATACGTAAGCTAAAATATATTTTGTAATTTTCCATTTTTATGACGAAAATAAAGGAAAGAAGTCAAAAATAGTTGAAATAGCTATATTAGGCCTAAATTAAATATTTACATGCTAAAATATAAAAAATCTTGGGGAGGGTCAAAAATTATATGTCTACAAACATGACCAGTCGGGTCGTTACATCCTCCTCCACTTAAACATATGTTCGTCCTCGAACGTGCCCGAAGTCGTTCCAAAACCATTGAACCACTACATGAGCTCACCATTCATACACCCGAGGGTGTTTCCCCATCATCCAACCTATGAAGAACTGACAATGCCACTTAACTGAAGGTCTCATCTCCTCCTTAGTCCATAACATTAGAAAAGAACCCAAACCTCAACATCTGAAATTCATCATAGTACCCGAATTCCACATCATCACACTGAACACACCCAAACAAGCTGAATCGAGCCAAAAATTTCAATTCCAAATACAATCACATGTTGCTCCACACAACTCAATGCCCGAAGCAATAACCTCTGACCACCATAGCTGTTCAAATAACACCCTGGATGCCGAAAACACACCTCACATTGAATATAACCTTATTCCGGACCTCCACATCACTGTCCATGATAAAGAAACATGCGGAAACTCATAGCCACCTATGAAGTCAACAAGTTAAGAAACTCTCTCGCCCGCCAATGCCATTATCCAAATCTTAGCAGAAATACCCACATCCAAACACTTCTCACCCCCAATACCATAGTACCACTCTCAGGTCTAAGAACCACATTTAGGCCAGTACAAGCAGCCCAAATGATGACTCATCACGGAAACACATAAATTCTCACACTACACAGCTCGTACATTGAACCAACAATAACTCGATTACACAACACAAATAAAGAAGAAGCGAGGTATAAGAATTTTCTAATGAGAACCACATGTATAACAACAAAAGTATAGTGCTCATCAAATAGTCCCATAGAGGGAAACACAACATCAAATAATCACAAGGAAAGGGTATCCCACATAACATCCATTGCGGCGTGCAGCCCACTCCCAAATGCTCACCGAGCCAAAAATGCTCCGGTTTACTGATCATATACATGAAAATATCAAGTACAACAGTGTGCACAAATAAATCTGTGGAAAAGATGAATAGAATTAAATAAACATGAAAGGAGCAAGTACAACTAAGGTGCAATGAGCAAATTAACATCACAAGTGTTATCTCATCCGCATCGCCATAAGGCCTGAACAGAATTACAACGTGCATGGGGAATAATTATAAAATCTTGCCGTGTGGCATAACATAAAATAGTAGCACATAAAATAGGTTCGGGGCACAAATAATATCCATCATGCCTGGTAATATGATCAAAATGACAACCTCATAGGAGCACACAAACTGAACCTGATACAAAACACATATTCTCGCTGGTCCTCCACATTGCTCACAACCAAATCCCAATCCTTCCCAATTAGATAAATATTCTTCGAAAGATCAACAACAACCTATCGATAATACATGCCATTAATTACCCCATTCTCAATATTTCTTCACAATCCACTAACAAGAAATAGCCCATATACGGAGACAGCTAGTCCCAAAACCTTAGGAATACTAAAAATTCTATACCCGGACTCAACTATGTAGATCAAATGGCTGATACATCACTCGCCTTCAATCATCCTGTCTAAGCACCCATATAAGATTCCGGTCGTGCAACAAAACATGAACCTCGAAAACCTCAGAACCCAGTAATCACCATGCTACCAGCCACGCACTGCAAACCAAAACTCAAGGCTCTTTCCAAAAATGCACACTCTTCACATATGGTAGCCAACGAAGCAAACACTCTATTAGCTTCAGATACCGATCCAGGAGAAACCGCAATGTACCACATATTCTTTATGCCCATAGAAGACACCCAATTCATGTTACAACCCATATCCACATGTGTTAGTTCATGCCATATATTAGTTAACATAAATCCAAGAAGGAATTATCTTTGAGATGATAAGAAGTCAATCCTATTGGTCTTAAGTGATACAAGAGTGTATAAGGGTGATTAACCAGTATTAGAAGTTAAACGAATCAAGAATGTTGTAACTCGTATTTTCAGGTAATCTAGCGGTGCTTAATACACTCAAGAGGTCATTTATTAAGGTATTTTAATCATATAGTATCCGTATCATAAGTCTTGAAGTCAAACGAGTTATGAAACAAAAGTCGACAAAAGTTGTCGCAACTTAGGTTCATAATTTTACTTAGACATTAGGTCAAATGTTTCTAATATTTTCTCATAATTTACAAGGAATTACGGGGTTATCTACCAACCAAATTAAAGATCTATGAGTCTAGTTTCAAATGAATTAAACCATTCATCGATACGATCTCGGAGTAGAGAGATACTCACGTTTTCGCGAGACTGCGCCAAGCACCTCTCTATGGGGCCCACTAAGTCGGTTTAAGATATTTGGACCTATATAGGATGCCTCCAACCCGTTTTAAGTCATTTCCTTTCACTATTTTCAGACCTTAGAACCCTAGGAACATCCTCTCAAGGTTCTCTCAAGATTCAAGACCCAAAAAAAGGCAAACAACACAAATCAAGTGTCGGGAATTCCGTGGCGCTAGTAAGTCTCTTGTTCTTCTTGTTGTTGCTCATTTTTGTGTCGTTTCAGCTCGTGTGGGAGGTTGTTTTAAAGGGTTTATGTTCTGTAAATACTCCCTCATGTTCTTAATATCAATCCTAGGTGATTTCAAGCCTTCTAAAGTGATTCTAGTGCGGAAAAACACTAATTGATCGCTAGTTTCGCTTTTTTGTTGTTGTGGCAGCATTGGAGGGATATTTCATGAAAATTTAAGGTCAAATTGGAGTTGTTCTTTCTGTATAAAGGTAAGGAACCTCTTACTATATATGTATTTAAGATTATCCAAGTTGCGGCTAAGCCATTGAAGCTAGAACTTGTGAGATATATATCGAAAGGCTTGGTAGTAATGTTATTGTTTTGTGGACTGTTTTGCGTTGTTATTGGGCTGCGTATTTTACTACTATATTGTGGAGTTTTGGAGGAGGAAGGGTGTGGAGAAACACCATATATATGTAGGGTTATGGGCTGATAGTTACTCGTAACATTTCCAGGTTGTTTGACACGACTACGGTGGTCGTCGTATGTATGGAGTGATTAGGCTATGTGTGGACTATTTTGGGAGGCTCAATATGTTTATTATTGATGTTGTTTGGGCTGTTTGGTGACTGTTTTGAATGGTGTGAGGTCATATATATAGGGGAGGTGCTGTTCGTTTCATCGTAAAATAGGTTGTGGTCAATACATAATAGTTATGACGCTTAAATGATAACGATAGTATCGTTTCTCTTATTGTAGACTAAGGAGTTTTGACAATTGCGTAGCTTAAGATTGGGGCAGTATATACAAGGTATGTGAGGCTATCCCTTTCCTTCTTTTGCACGACTCCGATTGTACATAATGTAATGAACGATCTTCCAAGATACTCTACTCTTAGAAGCTAGCAGTACTTACATTATTTTCCCTCTTATGGAACGATTGATGTTAATGTTGCTTCTCTTAGTCTTATGTTATCAATGTTGTTGGTACTTCCTGATTCTTATAAGGTTCATAGTGAAGAGTTAGTCCTAATAACGTGTACAGAGGATACCGACCTTACGTCACTCCGAAAGGTTTAGAATGTGATTCCATGAGTCGAGCATGCATTATATATATGTATCTATTTTACTCTACCGAGCCACGCTATAGTTGGCCGGGTACGGAACCTATTGTGCAACCACTGATCAGTTGGGTTTTACCGAGCTCCACGTGGCCGGGTACGATTCTACCGAGCCTATTATGGCCGGGTACGATATGATGATGATGATGCCCACAGAGGCGAATGCTTTAAAGGTTTATGTATTTATACATATGTATCATGCATTTCATGTAAGTAGCCCTCAGAGGTACTAAGATGTTACAGGTTGTATATTCTCTATCCTTGCTTACATTACTGATCGTATTTATGGTTCCTTGTCTTACATACTCAGTACTTTATTCGTACTGACGTCCTTTTATTTGTGGACGCTGCATGTCGTGCTGCAGGTCCTGATAGACAGGCAGGTGCAGCTCCCCCACCACAGTAGACTGTCCAGTTCAGCGGTGATTGGCGAGATCCCTTCTCCGGACTTGCCTTGGTCTTGGTATGCAATTTTTGTTATAGACATTATGGGTATGTCGGGGCCCTGTTCCGGCTATGTTGCAACACTTATGTTCTTTTAGAGGTTCATAGACAGGTGTCGGCTCATGTATAGTTTGGTATGCCTTGTCGGCTAGTTTTTGTTGTATAGTCTTTCATAGTAGCGTGGTAGCTCATACCTTATATGTAGTTTCTTGATTGTCTGGTCATCCCCTGCTATGTATGTTCATGCCGTCATATTTTATTGCTGGTTGTCCATGATCTAGGTCTACCATTTATATTGATCTCGTCAGCCTTAAAAGATAATAATGAAGGTTAGATGAAATGTACGTTGGTGCTCGGCAAGTGTGGTCGGGTGCTAGTCATGGCCCTTCAGTTTGGGTCGTGACAAACTTGGTATCAGAGCAAGTCTGTCCTAGGGGTTGTCTATGAGCCGTGTCTAGTAGAGTCTTGATTATGGATGTGTAGCGCGCCACATTTATAATCAGGAGGCTACATGACATCTAGGGTTGTTACCTTCTTCCTGAATCTAGATCGTGCGTAGAGTTGAGTCGTAAGTGTTCGTCTCTAATATTCACCTTGTTTTTTCAGTGATGCCTTCGACTAGGAAGCAAACGATTAGTAGACAGCTTGATACAGCAGCGGGAGAGGGTACCAGTCAGGTGCCCCAAGTCAGAGCAGGACAAAGTGAGGCTCAAAGTGAGATGCCCTCTCATACCTCATCTACTCCATCTCCTCCAGAGGATATTAGAAGGCACCCAGCGCCTCCAGTTCCTCCGTCTGGCACTCCAGACCAGGATATGCGGAGTGATTTGCAGTTATTGACTAGCTTGGTAGCTGCTCAGGCTCAGAGGCAGAATACAGGTGCAGCTGAGAAACCAGTTAGTACAAGAGTTCATGATTTTATTAATTTAGACCCTCCAGTGTTTACCGGATCAGACCCCAAGGAGGACCCACAGACTTTTATTGACCAAGTTCATCGTACACTTCGGGTTATGCATGTTAGTGATACAGAGGCAGTAGAGTTGGCTTCTTATCGGTTACGGGATTTAGCGGTTCTCTGGTATGATAGTTGGGAGAGATCCAGGGGTCCGAACCCTCCTCCAGCTGTGTGGAAGGAATTTTCTGAGGCCTTTCTTCGTCACTACTTGCCAGTTGAGATACGACAAGCTAGAGCTGATAAGTTCTTGAACCTTAGACAAGGTAATATGAGTGTGCTTGAGTACAGTATGCAGTTTGATTCTTTGGCAAGGTATGCTCCCCATATGGTGGACGAGATGAGTGATAGGGTGCATATGTTCGTGAATGGGTTGGGACCACATCTGATAAATGAGTGTACGACAGCCTCCTTGGTGGAGGGCATGGATATTTCCCGTATTCAAGCTTATGCCCAGACCCTAGAGGATCGTAAGTGCCAGCAGAGGGCAGTTAGGGAGCAGGATAGGGGCCAACATAAGAGGGCGAGATTTGCAGGGTATTCTGATGACTTTAGAGGCCGCATCAGGCCACAGTTTTCGAGGAGTTCGGCGCCACCTGTAGCTAGTGCTCCTCCACAGTTTCAGAGGCCTCGATATGATCGATCCTATTCTGGTCCAGGTCAGAGTTCGCGGGCATCTGGCTCGCAACATCACAGGGATACTAGTCAGATGAGACCCCCAACACCACATTGTGATCAGTGCGGCAAGGCCCACTTTGGACTGTGTCGTCGAGGTTATGATGCATGCTATTCGTGCGGACAGCCTGGCCATATGATGTGGGATTGTCCTAATAGAGGAGGTGATGGTATGGGTCAGCCGACTGGATCTGTGTCTGGTTCTTCCTCATCAGTTCGACCTCCAGCACAGGGTTTTCAGCAGTCGACAGGTCATGGTAGGGGTAGAGGTGCAGTGCGGAGTTTGAGTGGTGCTCAAAATCGAACCTATGCTCTAGTAGGTCGACAGGATCTCAAGTCGTCTCCAGATGTTGTTACAGGTATTATATCTGTGTTTTCTTATGATGTATATGCGCTGATTGATCCGGGATCTACATTATCATATGTTACACCCTTTGTGGCTAATAAGTTTGGCATTGAACCTGAATTGATAAGTAAACCCCTAGCGGTATCTACTCCGATAGGAGATTCTGTGATTGCTAGAAGGGTATATAGAGGTTGCACTGTGATGATTTGTAGTCATCAAACCTCGGCAAATTTATATGAGTTAGAAATGGTTGATTTTGATGTGATAATGGGAATGGACTGGTTGGCCTCATGCTATGCAAATGTTGACTATCGTACGAAGATGGTTAGGTTCCAATTTCCGGGTGAACCCGTCATTGAATGGAAAGGGAACATTGCTACACCGAAAGGTAGGTTTATTTCCTATCTTAAGGCAAGGAAAATGATCTCAAAAGGTTACATTTATCATCTCGTTCGCGTTAGGGATGCGGAGGCGAAACTGCCTACTTTACAATCAATCCCTGTGGTCAACGAATTCCCAGATGTTTTCCCAGATGAACTCCCAGGCCTTCCTCCTGAAAGGGAGATTGAGTTTAGCATTGATGTGTTGCCTGACACTCAACCGATCTCTATTCCTCCATACAGAATGGCCCCGACAGAGTTGCAAGAGTTGAAGATGCAGTTGAAGGACTTGCTGGATAAGGGCTTTATTAGGCCTAGCACTTCACCTTGGGGTGCACCAGTTCTATTTGTGCGGAAGAAAGACGGGTCGTTACGGATGTGTATCGACTATCGACAGTTGAATAAGTCTACTATAAAGAACAAGTATCCACTTCCAAGAATTAATGACCTGTTTGACCAACTCTAGGGTGCCAAGTATTTCTCTAAGATTGATTTACGTTCAGGGTATCATCAGGTGAGGGTTAGGGAGAAGGATATTCCAAAGACGGCCTTCCGGACAAGATATGGGCACTTTGAGTTCTTGGTGATGTCGTTCGGGCTAACAAATGCCCCAGCAGATTTTATGGATCTCATGAATACTATATTCAGGCCCTATCTTGATGTGTTCGTGATTGTATTCATTGATGACATTCTAGTATATTCTTGTTCGGAGGCGGAAC
This sequence comes from Nicotiana tabacum, assembly GCF_000715075.1. NCBI lineage: Eukaryota > Viridiplantae > Streptophyta > Magnoliopsida > Solanales > Solanaceae > Nicotiana > Nicotiana tabacum. The sequence goes on along the minus strand of NC_134089.1, from coordinate 19,396,148 downwards.
ATGCGGTCCACTTGCGGATAGTATTACAGACGCTTCAGGATCGTAAGTTATCTACTAAGCTCTCCAAATGTGAATTCTGGCTGAACTCAGTAGCATTCCTTGGCCATGTGATATCTGATGAGGGTGTTAGTGTCGACACTCAGAAGATCGATGCAGTAAAGAATTGGCCGAGACCTACAACACCATCAGAAGTCCGCAGCTTCCTAGGGCTAGCAGGATATTATAGGTGGTTTGTAGAAGGATTTTCTTCTATATCATCACCATTGACTAAGTTAACACAGAAAGCTACCAAATTCCAGTGGTCTGACACTTGTGAACGTAGTTTTCAGGAGTTGAAGAATCGATTGACATCTGCACCAGTGCTCACTCTTCCTGAAGGAACAGAAGGTTATGTGGTATATTGTGATGCCTCAGGTATAGGTTTGGGGTGCGTATTGATGCAGCGTGGGAATGTGATTGATTATGCATCAAGACAATTGAAGAAGCATGAAAAGAATTATCCAACCCATGATTTGGAATTGGATGCAGTAATATATGCTTTGAAGATATGGCGGCACTACTTATACGGCATCCATGTTGACATCTACACAGATCACAAGAGTTTACAATACATCTTCAAGAAGAAAGAGTTGAATTTGAGGCAGCGTAGGTGGCTTGAATTATTGAAAGACTACGACGTCGAGATATTGTATCATCCCGGTAAAGCCAATGTTGTGGCAGACGCTCTCAGCCGTAAATCAATGGGAAGCTTAGTACATATTGAGGCAGGTAGATGGGGGTTGATTAAAGAGCTTCATCAGCTAGCCAATATGAGAATCAGATTGTTAGACTCTGATGACGGAGGTGTTACTGTACATAATACATCAGAATCATCTTTGGTAGCCGAGGTAAAAGCACGACAATATGAAGATCCTATCTTAGTACGATTAAGAGAAAGCATTCAACAGTGTAAAAGTATGGCTTTTAGGATCGGAAAAGATGGGGCACTAAGATACCAGAGCCGATTGTGTGTGCCTAATGTGGCAGGGTTGCGAGAGAAGATTATGAATGAGATTCATCAATCCCGATATTCCATCCATCCCGGCTCGACAAAGATGTATCATGATGTCAAGGAGCAATATTGGTGGGATAATATGAAGAAGTCTATTGCAGAATTTGTAGCCCAGTGTCCCAATTGTCAACAAGTAAAGATAGAACATCAGAAACCCGGTGGATTGCTTCAAAATATAGAGATTCCGACCTGGAAGTGGGAGGTGATTAATATGGACTTCATTATTGGATTACCTCGCTCTTATTCATAAGTTTGACTCCATCTGGGTGATAATTGATTGACTTACAAAATGTGCCCATTTTCTGCCAGTGAAGACAACTTACACGGCTGAAGATTATGCGAAGTTGTATATCAAGGAGATTGTTAGGCTTCATGGTGTGCCCATATCTATTATATCAGACCGAGGAGCTCAATTTACGGCTAACTTTTGGAGGTCTTTCCAGAAGGGTTTAGGCACACAGGTAAATCTCAGCACTGCATTTCATCCGCAGACTGATGGACAGGCTGAACGTACCATTCAGACACTGGAAGATATGCTACGAGCATGTGTTCTAGATTTTAAGGGGAATTGGGATGATCATCTTCCACTCATAGAATTCGCCTATAACAATAGCTACCATTCCAGTATTAAAATGGCCCCATATGAGGCACTATACGGGAGGAGATGTAGATCACCAGTTGGATGGTTTGAAGTCGGTGAAACAGAATTATATGGGCCAGATTTGATTCACCAAGATATTGAGAAGGTGAAAGTGATACAGGAGCGATTGAGGACGGCACAAAGCAGGCAAAAATCTTATTCTGATGTCTGACGTCGTGATCTAGAGTTTGAGGTTGGTGATTGGGTTTTCCTGAGGATATCACCAATGAAGGGTATTATGCGTTTTGGGAAGAAAGGTAAGTTGAGTCCAAGGTATATCGGGCCGTATAAAATTCTTCGACGGATTGGACAGGTTGCTTATGAGTTAGAATTGCCATCCGAATTGGAATTTGTCCACCCGGTATTCCATGTATCTATGTTGAGAAAATGTATTGGAGACCCTTCTCGAGTCATCCCTATCAAAGACGTACAAGTTACAGAGGACCTATCATATGAAGAAGTGCCAGTGGCGATATTAGATCGGCAAGTCCGCAAGCTGAGAACAAAAGATGTAGCTTCCGTCAAAGTATTGTGGAGGAACAAAAATATGGAAGAAATGACATGGGAAGCAGAAGAGGAGATGAAGTCTAAATACCCTTACTTATTCCAGAATGAAGATAACAAGGATGCTGGTGGAAGACAGGATATATTGGAAGAAGAAACGGCTCTATGAGGTAAGCAATAATTTGAGAATACTCCTCCTTAATACAAAATGGTGATATGTAGATAATGTAAATACGCATAATGCTTTATGTAGCCTTGTGAAGCCATATGTTGGGCTTAATTACTTGCAAGTTTTGCTAGTGACCATTTTATAGGGGAAAATTGATCGGAAATTTCCATTGGAATCCACGATGATTTAAACTCCCCATAAACCCTTACATTCGAGGACGAATGTTCCTAAGGGTGGGAGGGTGTTACAACCCATATCCACATGTGTTAGTTCATGCCATATATTAGTTAACATAAATCCAAGAATGAATTATCTTTGAGATGATAAGAAGTCAATCCTATTGGTCTTAAGTGATACAAGAGTGTATAAGGGTGATTAACCAGTATTAGAAGTTAAACGAATCAAGGATGTTGTACCTCGTATTTTCAGGTAATCTAGAGGTGCTTAATACACTCAAGAGGTCATTTATTAAGGTATTTTAATCATATAATATCCGTATCATAAGTCTTGAAGTCAAACGAGTTATGAAACAAAAGTCGACAAAAGTTGTCGCAACTTAGGTTCATAATTTTACTTAAACATTAGGTCAAATGTTTCTAATCTTTTCTCCTAATTTACAAGGAATTACGGGGTGATCTACCAACCAAATTAAATATCTATGAGTCTAGTTTCAAACTCATTAAACCGTTCATTGATACGATCTCGGAGTAGAGAGATATTCACGTTTTTGCGAGACTGCGCCAAGCACCTCTCTATGGGGCCCACTAAGTCGGTTTAAGATATTTGGACCTATATAGGATGCCTCCAACCCGTTTTAAGTCATTTCCTTTCACTAATTTCAGACCTTAGAACCCTAGGAACATCCTCTCAAGGTTCTCTCAAGATTCAAGACCCAAAAAAGGGCAAACAACACAAATCAAGTGTCGGGAATTCCGTGGCGCTAGTAAGTCTCTTGTTCTTCTTGTTGTTGCTCATTTTTGTGTCGTTTCAGCTCGTGTGGGAGGTTGTTTTAAAGGGTTTATGTTCTGTAAATACTCCCTCATGTTCTTAATATCAATCCTAGGTGATTTCAAGCCTTCTAAAGTGATTCTAGTGCGGAAAAACACTAATTGATCGCTAGTTTCGCTTTTTTGTTGTTGTGGCAGCATTGGAGGGATATTTCATGAAAATTTAAGGTCAAATTGGAGTTGTTCTTTCTGTATAAAGGTAAGGAACCTCTTACTATATATGTATTTAAGATTATCCAAGTTGCGGCTAAGCCATTGAAGCTAGAACTTGTGAGATATATATCGAAAGGCTTGGTAGTAATGTTATTATTTTGTGGACTGTTTTGCGTTGTTATTGGGCTGCGTATTTTACTACTATATTGTGGAGTTTTGGAGGAGGAAGGGTGTGGAGAAACACCATATATATGTAGGGTTATGGGCTGATAGTTACTCGTAACATTTCCAGGTTGTTTGACACGACTACGGTGGTCGTCGTATGTATGGAGTGATTAGGCTATGTGTGGACTATTTTGGGAGGCTCAATATGTTTATTATTGATGTTGTTTGGGCTGTTTGGTGACTGTTTTGAATGGTGTGAGGTCATATATATAGGGGAGATGCTGTTCGTTTCATCGTAAAATAGGTTGTGGTCAATACATAATAGTTATGACGCTTAAATGATAACGATAGTATCGTTTCTCTTATTGTAGACTAAGGAGTTTTGACAATTGCGTAGCTTAAGATTGGGGCAGTATATACAAGGTATGTGAGGCTATCCCTTTCCTTCTTTTGCACGACTCCGATTGTACATAATGTAATGAACGATCTTCCAAGATACTCTACTCTTAGAAGCTAGCAGTACTTACATTATTTTCCCTCTTATGGAACGATTGATGTTAATGTTGCTTCTCTTAGTCTTATGTTATCAATGTTGTTGGTACTTCCTGATTCTTATAAGGTTCATAGTGAAGAGTTAGTCCTAATAACGTGTACAGAGGATACCGACCTTACGTCACTCCGAAAGGTTTAGAATGTGATTCCATGAGTCGAGCATGCATTATATATATGTATCTATTTTACTCTACCGAGCCACGCTATAGTTGGCCGGGTACGGAACCTATTGTGCAACCACTGATCAGTTGGGTTTTACCGAGCTCCACGTGGCCGGGTACGATTCTACCGAGCCTATTATGGCCGGGTACGATATGATGATGATGATGCCCACAGAGGCGAATGCTTTAAAGGTTTATGTATTTATACATATGTATCATGCATTTCATGTAAGTAGCCCTCAGAGGTACTAAGATGTTACAGGTTGTATATTCTCTATCCTTGCTTACATTACTGATCGTATTTATGGTTCCTTGTCTTACATACTCAGTACTTTATTCGTACTGACGTCCTTTTATTTGTGGACGCTGCATGTCGTGCTGCAGGTCCTGATAGACAGGCAGGTGCAGCTCCCCCACCACAGTAGACTGTCCAGTTCAGCGGTGATTGGCGAGATCCCTTCTCCGGACTTGCCTTGGTCTTGGTATGCAATTTTTGTTATAGACATTATGGGTATGTCGGGGCCCTGTTCCGGCTATGTTGCAACACTTATGTTCTTTTAGAGGTTCATAGACAGGTGTCGGCTCATGTATAGTTTGGTATGCCTTGTCGGCTAGTTTTTGTTGTATAGTCTTTCATAGTAGCGTGGTAGCTCATACCTTATACGTAGTTTCTTGATTGTCTGGTCATCCCCTGCTATGTATGTTCATGCCATCATATTTTATTGCTGGTTGTCCATGATCTAGGTCTACCATTTATATTGATCTCGTCAGCCTTAAAAGATAATAATGAAGGTTAGATGAAATGTACGTTGGTGCTCGGCAAGTGTGGTCGGGTGCTAGTCATGGCCCTTCAGTTTGGGTCGTGACAATTCAAGACGTATTCAAACCATCGAGATCCGTCCGCACGCAAGTAAGCCATCAGAATTGCACCTCTCCAACTCAACCGAGTCGCACAAACCGTCCAATCGAAGAGTGCTGCCACAAATGCCAGAAGAGAATTCCTATTTCAAGGACCAATCACTTTATCGCTATGCTGACCCAACACTACAGAGCTGACTCATTTCTTCGGATAGTCGATATGGAATAATCCCAATCAAAGCCCCAAATACAGATAATCCCAACACGAACCACGTAACCAGAAGCTCATAAACCACGACATTCCTCTGAAGCACCCCGTCCTACCACAACCACGGCACCTACGCTGAATAGACCTTCTATGAATCTGAAGTTGTTCCTCTGACTCCCATTGATACTGAAATGTAGATCCATTATTGACGTAGAAATATGGCAAGCCCCAATATCATCTCATGCAAAATCTCGATCCTTAGTCAAATGCAAAATCTGAGAATCCACCAATATTACATATATACACGCCTCCAGCCCAAACTGATATAAGTCTGACTCTGCAATCTGAATGCCGCTATTAGAATCCTCCACTTGGCGCAAAGCCATGGGAAACAACGTCTGATAATCCACAAAAATACTCTTCACAGCTCGCACAACACAAATCACAAGGTACTCTCACTACAAGAAATTAGGGTATTTGCAACGACTTTTAGTGGCAACCATATCAGGTGCTACAAGAGGTACAATTTTAGGAGCGACCAAAAATTGTCGCCACAAAAAGTGGAAGCTTTAGTGGCGACCCATTTAGAGTCATCACAAAAAGTAGGATATTAGTGGCGACTTTGAATAGGTCACCCCTAATGTATGATAAGTTTTTATTTTTTCTAAGAAAAAAAATTGGCTAAAGAGGCATTTGTAGCAACCCATCAATAGTTGCTACTAAATATCCATTGTGGTGACTTTGTCGCTGATAATTCTCTTGATTAAAATTAAAATTTTAATAAATAAATGTCATATTTTATTGCTTAAGAGAACCGTACGTTTCTTTATTTCTCTCATTTCCCCAAACCCATCTTCCCTATTCTCCTAAAACCCTAGAGTTGTGACAATTCCCCGCTGAAAATCTCATTCTCCCAAATCATTTATCCCATTCTCCTTAAATCCTTATTTCTAGCTTCTAGCCTTTTATCCCACTCAAATCCCTTTCTCTCTGTCTATATCTCAAAATCGGGTCTGTTGAAGAAAATTTCGAGTTGAGATATGAAAGTAGAAATTGGAAGGAAACTATTTATCTTTGGAGAGGAAAGTAGGTATCTTTAGAGCGTCAAGAAGCGGCCTCGTGCTATTTTCATCATTTCTTCTGAGATTCGTAACTTAGTGAAGGCTTTCTTTTTTCCTTTGCATTTTTACTTTCTATTTTATTTCTCATTTTTCTTTATTTGTTATGGATGTGTCAAAATTTAATTTTGATTTTTAGAGAGTTTAAAGAAACTGTTTTGTAGAAACTTAATTTTTTATAGTTAATATTTTGTGTAGATTTCCTTTTCAATTATGGTAATGTTGTATAATTGAACAGAGAAGTTGGATTTCTTTGAACATTCTTTGAAAGTTCTGCTCGCAAACTTAATGTTTAATTTTTGATTTAGATAAGTAGATTAAATTTGATATAAAATACTGAAATGAATAAGATGATGATATCTTGTGATGGGACTTAATGTTATTTCCCAAGTAGTATAGTTTATGGATGCCTAGAATGTGTTCGAGTTATTGCATGTATGGTGTCTCAAGTCTATTTTTGTTGCGGTGTATGGTATCTCAAGTCTAATTTTTTTTTGCGGTGTACGGTGTCTCGCTACTAAATCACATACTATAGTGGCGATAAGAGCTGCCACTGAAGGTATAATAGTTGTTGTGACGACTATAGTCGCTACTACAAGTCTTACTTCAGTGGCGACCTAACACACATCTACCTTGTGGTTGCAGATTTTTTTTATCTATCGTGGCGACTGAACTCGCCGCAAAAGAGTTCTTTTTGTGGCGACCTTCAGCAGTCTTCACAAATAATATTTAGTAACGGTTGCACATAGAGCGACCCAAAAGTCGCTACTAATTGGTTTAAGTGGCGACATTCTGTGCATTAGTGGCGACTTAAGTCGCCGCTAAATGTCTGATTTCTTATAGTGTCCATTACCGCCAACTACTCCCAATCAACACCCACCTCGTGGCCTTGCCAAAAATTGCGACGACTAGTCAACCAATTAAACCTTCCTAGATCGCACTCATCAACTAGATGTCGGAAATCACTGTGCCTCCATACGAACAACGGAATAGTCTCTCAAACCTCTGGGTCTTCAGTCAGAACAACATGTTGAGACAATTTCTGTGTGACGACCCGGCCAGTCGTCTCATGAGTTACGCTTTGTTTCCCCTATTTCTGCTTCTTTATACTTCGTTATCCGTGTTTTGTGGTATTGGGTTGATTGGATCGAGTCCAGAATAATTTTGGTAAGGTTTGAGACACTTAGTCTCTTTTAAAGAAGTTTGAGTTGGAAAAGTCAACCGGATGTTGACTTATGTGTTAGAGGGCTCGAATGTGAGTTCTGATGGTTTGGTTAGCTTAGGGGGTTGATTTGTGACTTAGGAGCGTGATCGGAATGAATTTTGGAGGTTCGTAGTAGATTTAAGCTTGAATTGGCGAAGTTAAGATTTTGGCGATTTTCGGTTGATGGACGAGATTTTGATATAGGGGTCAGAATAGAATTCCGAGAGTTGCAGTAGCTTTGTTGTGTCATTTTGTATGTGTGTGTAAAATTTCAGATCATTCTAACATGGTTTGCTTGGGGTTTTGATCAAAAGCATATTTCGGAAGATTTTAGAAATTTAGGCTTGAATCCGATGTGTTCTGGGTGATTTGATGTTGTTTGAGGTGTTTTGATGATTGGAACAAGTTTGAATAAGGTTTTAGGATGTGTTGGTGCCTTTGGTTGAGGTCTGGGGGGCCTCGGGTGAGTTTTGGGTGGTCTATCGGATCATTTTTGGAATTAGGAAATTGCAGAAAATCTGTTCAACTGTTGTAGAGATTTTACCCTTCGCGTTCGTGAGTGGAGCCTTGCGTTCGCGAAGAGGCAGTGGAGGAAGGAAAGGATTAAGCCTTTGCGTTTGTGAGAAGGGCTTTGCGTTCGCGGAGGGCTAGGAAGTGGTGCATCTAGTTCGCAAGAAGGTTTTCGCGATCGCGTAGAGGAATTTGGGTCAGATGAGTTCGAGGTCAAGTGTTCATCGCATTCACAGAAGGGTGAGCGCGTTCGCGAAGGGTAAGGTAGAGGAAGCATCGCGTTCGCGATGGTCATGTCACGTTCGTATAGAGGAAAAGTTGGTCAAAGTAAGTTTGTGCTTCGCGAACGCGGGGGTATAACCGCGTTCGCGAAGAAGGAAATTAAGGCCTGGGCAAAATGTTTTTAACTCATCTTGTCCGCGATTTTAGGGTTCATTTCCTCCATAGTTGGCCATTTTGGGAGATTTTTGAAGGAGATTGAAGAGGGATTCAAGGGGAATCGTTGGGAGGTAAGATTTTCGGACTTAAAACTCGATTATTATGTGAATTCTACCTAGAAAATCATGGAATTTAAGCCTAAAATTGAGGAATTAGGGCTTGAGACTAAAAGACTTTAAATGAGGATTTGAGGGGTCATTTGATATCCGATTTTAGTGTTCTTGATATGTATGAACTCGTGGGGAGACGAGAAATCTATTGATGTAAAAATTTCTGAATTTCGAGATGTGGGCCCGGGGGTTGGGTTTGGCCAATTTCGAGATATTTGATATTTTTGGATTGTTTTCGCTTGGGCTTCGTTCCCTTGGCATATTTTGACGTCCTCATTCTTATTTTGGATAGGTTCGATGCGCGTGGAGGCCGATTCGAGGGGAAAAGGCATCACGGAGTAGTTTTCATCGGTTTGAGGTAAGTAACCATTGTAAATCTGGAACTGAGGGTATAAAACCCCGGTATTTGAATTGTTTTTGATAAATGCGGTGACGCATATGCTAGGTGACGAGCGTGTGGGTGTGCACCAATAAGGATTGTGACTTGGTCCGTCCCGTAGCGACTATTAAGCTGCATATTTGATTTGGAAATCTTATATTATCCTTTATTTCAGTCATTTATACTGTATTATGGGTTATATGCCAGGTTTGGGGCCTTGTGCCGATCTGTAGAAACCCTTAGGGGAATTTTGACTGTTTTTCCTCACTTTACTTGCTAAAAACATATCCTCAGTCATGTTTTACCTGTTTAAATGTTAAAACTGGTTTTATCACTTTACTCCTAATTGTGAGGACTGTTTGGGATGAGATCCCTAAGTTCTATTGTTATGCCCGAGAGGCTATGAGGTTAATGACTGAGAGAGGTTGGGAACCTAATAGTGAGAATATGATATGTATATATTATGGATCGGGCTACACGCCGCAGCGATGCTTATATGGATCGGGCTGCACGCCGCAGCGATATATATATTGGGTCGGGCTGCGCGTCGTAGCAATATGACGCCTAGGCTGTAGGAGCCCCTCCAGAGTCTGTACACCCCCAGTGAGCGTAGTCAACTATTATATATAGATCAGGCTGCACGCCGCAACGGCTACTATGATTTCTTTTATTATTAGATACTAATGAGCCAAGTGCTAAGAGTGAGTACTGTGTGACGAGAGTCGAGTCACGAGTGACTGAGAGGCTGCTTGAGGGGCCATATTCTGAGTGATTCCTTGCCCGGGAGGCCTCGTTATGATGTTTTCACTTATTTCACTCTTCTTTTAAATAAACCTCTATTTGATATACCGCTAAGTATTTGATTCCAATTGTTTAAACTGGAAATGTGATTTTATAACGAAAACTGATTTTAAACTGTAAAGATGACCCAATATTCTGTTGATTATCAAGTTATGTATTTTTTTTGAACTGCTCGTCACTGCTTTCAGTCCTTATTTACTCTATTTACTTACTGAGTTGGCGTACTCACGTTACTTCCTGCACCATATGTGCAGATCCAGGTGCCCGAGCGGCCAAGTGAGGGCTTTTAGTAGTATTTGACGGAGACTTCGAGGTAGCTGCATGGCGTCTGCAACCCTGTTCTCTCCCTCTTATCTTATTATCTTTCCGCATTTCCTGAACTATTGATGTATTAGATATTCAGACTTGTATTAGAGGCTTTAGACTCATGATACTAGATTGTTGGGGCTGTGTAGTTATGGTTATTTTGACCTTCCGCATATTTCTGTTGTTTTAACTCTTATAATGACTTCAGTATTTAAAACTTGTTTTAGAAAATGGCTTAAATATTTATGGAAAATGGTTCGTGGTTAGTTGATTGGTTGGCTTGCCTAGTAATGTGATAGACGTCATCACAACCAGTATTTGGGGTCGTGACAAATTGGTATCAGAGCATATGTTACATAGGTATCGCGAGTCATGAGCCGGTTTAGTAGAGTCTCGCGGATGGGTACGGAAACATCTGTATTTATCCTCGAGAGGCTGCAGAACCTTTAGAAAAAACTACATATTCTTGAAATTCTTGTTATGCGAATTTGTTGATCCGAGTACTAAACTTCTGTTATTCCATTCTCTCACAGATGGTGAGGACATGTGCTGTCGGGCAGGGAGGACGACCGCTAGTACCACCAGTTAGGGCCACCAGAGGCCGAGGTCACGGTCGAGGCCGTGGCAGGGGTAGAGCAGCTAGAGCAGCACCGACAGATCCACTAGCTGCCCCAGTTCCGGATTAGGTCCCAGTTGTGGATGCTACAGCAGCACCAGCCCAGGCACCAGTTGTGCCTATTGTGATTCCATGCCTTCAGGAGGCTTTAGCTTAGATCTTATTAGTGTGTACCGGTTTGGCTCAGGCGGTCTCAGTTACTATGGTCGCAGCTACTTCTCAGGCAAGGGGAGGCACCCAGACTCCCGTTGCTCACACACCTGAGCAGGTTGTGCAGGGACTCCAGACACCGGGGGTACCTCCAGCCCAGCCGGTTGCACCAGCTCAGGAGTTTGTGGTACCAATTATGCCGGATGACGAGCATCGTCGACTTGAGAGGTTTGGTAGACTCCAGCCTCCGACATTCAGCGGTGAAGAGGGCGAGGATGCCCAAGGTTTCTTGGATAAGTGCCAGCGGATGCTTCGTACAACAGGGATTCTTGAGACCAGTGGTATGGCATTTACTACCTTTTAGTTTTCTAGGGATGCCTTTACTTGGTGGGAGGCGTATGAGAGGCGTAGGCCTATTGGTGCAGTGCCCCTTACTTGGGAGCAGTTCTCTATTCTCTTCCTGGAGAAGTATGTACCACAGTAGCGCCGAGAGGAGCTGCACAGACAGTTTGAGTAGCTGCGTCAGGGGGAGATGACAGTGATGCAGTACGAGATGTGGTTCTCTGAGTTAGCCCGTCATGCGGTTTGGATGGTTCCCACAGACCGAGAGAGGATCAGGAGGTTTGTTGATGGCCTCATGTACTAGCTTCAGATTCTCATGACTAGGGAGAGGGTGACAGGTGCTACCTTCGAGGAGGTTGGTGACATCGCCCGTGAGATTGAGATGGTTCGCCGGCAGGAGCGAGAGGAGAGGGAGGCCAAGAGGCCTCGGGGATCTAGTAGCTTTAGCAGTGCTCCTTTGAGGGGTCAGTTCCAGCAGGGCAGAAGCCGTTCATTCAAGCAGGCTCATTCAGCTCGCCCAGGTTACCGTGGAGCATCATCAGGTCATGGCTTTCATAGTTCCCATCAGGGCCACTCATCACTTAGTACCCTTCTAGCTTAGAGCTCATCTCGTGCTCCATCAGTCCAGGGTTCTTCCATGCCAGGTCATTCTACTGGTCATTCTGGGGCTAGAGGTTCCCTTCAATCCCCATATCCAACATCGGGGAGTTGTTATGAGTGTGGAGAGTTTGGACATATGAGGAGGCAGTGCCCTCGCCTTTATAATAGTCAGTCTCAGCAGAGGGGTCAGCCCTCGACTTCTGCTCCAGTTACTTCACCACCCTCCAGCTAGCTAGGGGTGGAGGTCAGGCAGTTAGGGGTCTCCCTAGAGGGGGAGGTCGATTAGGCGGTGGTCAGGCTCGTTTCTATGCCCTCCCATGTAGACCAGATGGTGCTTCTTCAGATGTCGTGATCTCAAGTATTGTTTCAGTCTGCCACATAGATGCCTCTGTATTATTTGATCCCGGTTCCACCTTTTCTTATGTGTCATCATACTTTGCCCATTATTTAGATATGCCCCGTGAGTCTCTTGTTTCACCTATTCATGTATCTACTCCGGTGGGCAATACTGTTGTTGTAAACCGTGTGTATCGGTCGTGTGTGCTGATGTTGATACTCAATTTTTCCCTAAATATTTTTACATGCAAATACTTTCAAAATAGCATATATATGCATATATAAGTATGTCCAAGTGTTTCAATAATTTTCCTAATTTCTAAAAGATTTTTAAACTGATTTATTGCCCATTTTAGCAGCACGAAAACCAATAATTATTTCCAAAATTATTATTTTGGTGAATAACTTACTTTATTCTCATATTTATACCAAAATATAGTAAGGGTAATTTTTATACATTTTTTACAAATTTATTTGGTATTTTAAAAGCTAAATTGCATATAATTGTAATTTTAGCCTATTTTAAGACTAATAGCATTTTATTATTATGAAATTGGTTCCAATATTTTAAAATTAATATTTATATATTATTAACTGATCCAGTACTTTTAGTTTGCTTTCAAAGTCATTTTTACTATTTTTAAAAAATAGAAAGGGAAAACTAGCTATTTAAAATCTGACCCATTTTTATTTCAATTATAGACAAATATGATCCCCTTAATTGACCCAATTTCAAGCCCAATTTCAGACCAGCCCAATTTAAATTTAACCCGCACCTAACCCAACTAATTTAACCCGCTCAGCCTTCCCTCTTGATCCAGGTCGTTGATCATTTTGATCAACGACCACGATTTTCCCTTTCCTTTTTAATTTACAAACACTACCCTAATCCCCTCATTTCTCACCAACCGCTGCCTCTGAACTCTCAAAATCTCTCAAACACTCTCGAACCTTCCCTAACCCTAGCCCCCTCTCACCGTCTTTCACCATAAACTCACCAGAATCCATGGCTTCTCAGGCCTTGAGAGTCTTAAACTCACCTCCCTTTGCTCTTGTACACTTGGTACTTGAAGATTCGGGGTCTGACCTCGAAGGTTCTCACTCAGATCTTTGCCGGCTCGAGGTTTCACGGCCATCTCCGGCTTTGGTCCAGCGTATCCTGGTTTTATGAGCCTATTTTTGACTTCTCCGACTCGGATCGGAGACCTTTTCAAAGCCTTTCTCATTCTATGGTTCTTCTGAAACCCTAACCCTTCGAGGTTTTCTCCGATTTTTCTTATATCTATTATATATCAATGCTTTACTTGAGTTTTCAAACCATTTCCCCAATTTCTTCTTTCAAAAGTTATTTTTTAAGGTCTTTCTTTTCCGATCTAGGGTTTTCTAAAATGTTTAAGTGATTTCTGACTTTCCTTTTCCTTTACGTGTACTTGCTCCTACTGTGTTCTTGTATTCTTCCTTTTATCATGCTCTTGTATGACTATCTTACTGTGTTCTTCTATATGTGCTTTTCTGCTATAATTTTCTGATATTTTTGTGTTCTTCTACTGTACTTTCCTACTAAGTTCTCAAAGTTCTTTGTTTGCCTTCTACTGAGCCCTGTTTAAGTTACTTTTAGAAAAATTCCTTAAGCATGTTTCTTCTACTATTCCTACCAGTATTTCTATTATGTTATGTGAATCTCTCTACTGTATTTTTCTACCGCGTTCTTAAGTGTGCTTACTACTTTTCTTCTACTGAACTTTGTTTGAGTTCTTCTAAAAGAGCCTATTAAGCATGTTTCCTCTGCTATTCTTATCAATATTTTCCATTATATCCTATGAATCCTGCTACTGTTTGCATGTTACTCTACTATCATGTTCTCTCATGAGTTCTGAAAGACATGTTAGAAGCTTCAATTCTCCTCTAAAACCTCTACACATGTCTCGACTTAACTTGCTTGCCCTCTCCTTTATGTTTTCTGGTTTGTTCGAACTAGGGATTTATTTCAAAGACCCCTTAGCTCTTTCAGACAGGTTTTAAACCTCTAAATCTGTTTGGATATCTTTGTTTTCATACAACATTGAACCTTTTTCTTTCTACTAATTTTACAAAGGCATGACAGTTCTTTCTTGTTTAAGCATGTCTGTATGCTTTTATATGTGTGTTGAACCTTTCTTCAAAAGTCTTTCCAACTTATGATTGATTCAGAATCTTTTTTTTTAGGATTAATTGATTGTTACTGATTTTCCTTAAGTAAAACCTTCCCTCACTTTTCCTAACTTGGTTCATTCGTACAAAGCCTTAAATTTTGATTTCTTGGTTATTAACTGATTTCCTTTCCTTACTTGCGCAAATTGTGTGCTATCGGACTTTTTCCTTAAATAAATCTCTGTGTATTTACCCTTCTTGTATTGCTTTGGAAAAGGTTTTGATCAATCCCTTTCCTTAATTAGTTGTGCCAGTTGAAATTAGAATCCCTTAATCAAAGGTAAATTTTTGTAATTGATTTTCAAATCATTCTCCTACCTTATTCTGCTTGCCTTCTACACTATAAAAGGGCACGACCCTTCTGCACTTTAACACACTCTCAATTTAACACTTTTATGCTACTCAAGTATCATAGTTCTCTAATCATAGCATTCTGACTATTTGCTTGCACTTTGGCTTCACAAGACTATTGCTTTCTTTTCTTGTTTTCTGAAACTGGTATGTTCTAGTTTGATTTTTAGCCTCATCCCAATGTGTTTATTTTACAGATTCTACACCCCTGTCTGCTTTACTGCCAATGTTTAATGTTAATTTCTTTTACTTGTTTCTGCTATGAATCCTTGTACCCCTATTCCCCTCTATGTGATTTGAGTTGTAGTTCATGACATGACAATATGCAAGTTATTGTTCATGTCTGGACTTTATCCCTTAGAGGATCCTGACTCCCAAAACAATGTGTTCTAACAAGCTTGTGGGGAAGTGCTTGGTATGCCCACTAGCCTGTCCCTGTTTCTCTACCGCTTCCCCCTCCCCTTTTTCAAACTCTGCACTTACACTTACTCTTAGTTTCTAAGCTCTGCCCCCTCCTGTAAGCCTTGCCTTGGGACCTTGAGTTCCCTCTGAACTTGGATACTCGAGGGCTGGCCCTTCCACACTGCACTATGTTCTTAATCCTGTATGTGTTTGGGTGTGAGCACTGCCCGGAGTTCATTTGAGGCTCTTAGGGAACTCTGACACATCCAAATAAGAGAAATGCTTTGGTTCATGATCTTTTGAAGTTGGTTCATCTCATATTTCAGACCTTGAGTCCGAATTAGGCTCCCCTTGGTTGTACTTTAATTTCTGATGTAATTTTGCTTTTCTTATTCGTTTTGGGCTAATCAACCAAATCTGATGTAATGCTTAGAAAGCATGTCTATAGGGATAATCAACCAAATCTGATTCGCCTCGCTCGTTTTAAGTTTAATCTGCAGAACTTGGTAAAAACTGGCAACCTTTCTATAATTAGTTTACATCTTTGTTTCTTTGACTAATAGATAGCATGCCTATAGGTTTCGCCTAACACCTAGGCAAGCTTTAGGGTAAAAGCTATAACTGTGCTAGTCTTTGATAATTAGCGGGCAGGCCTAATTCAGACTTCTTATCTGAAAATATGTGATAAATCAGCCTGCTTTAACATTTTTTTTAGTTTAATTTAGACCATAACCAGTACATGTAAGGCATGCTAAACAATCTGCCTTTAAGTTGAGGAGGCATGTTTGAGACTTTTAATGTTATGTGTTTTCCCATATATGCCTTATGTGTTTTGTTTGTCGCCCTAGATTTTGTCCTTTAAACCATAAAAGCCAATCTCCCTTACCTTTAGGACTAGTAGTCCCAAATGCCTCCGAGACTGATAGGATTGGGACGGGTAAGAGCATGCAATAAGTAACGAAAATATTCCGCATTTTAATACCTTAACGGGGTGGGAAAGGGTAGATATGGATATGATGACCAGTGCACTAATACCACGTGTAACCCCTCTTCTGAGGAGTGATTATCGGGTATTGCATTGATGTGATCCATATTCTTTTTAAACCTAGGACTCCCTTCCCTTTACTTGTGTATTTTATTACTTTTCAGAATTTTCAAACTATTTCCTCAAAATTTCCGCTTTATTTGTTTCTTCAAACTTTAATTTATTTGCAGCCATAATGTGACAATCCCTCGCATTTGAAACCTTTATTTGCTTACTTGTTACTTGTACTTAAAGTCACAATTTTAGCCTGGCCGGAAACCATACTAGTGGATCCTGAGGGGTGTCTAACACCTTCCCCTCGGGATAATTTCTAGCCCTTATCCAATCTCTGGTTTTCTAGATCAATTCCTTCCTAGTGTCCTAATGCACTTTAATCATTAGGTGGCGACTCTTCAAATGCAAACCCAATTCCCAAAAGGGAACGAGTTGTCCTCCCAAATATCATAAACCCGATTTCGCGAGAAAAAGGGGGCGCGACAGCATGGCGACTCTGCTGGGGAAATACTTTTAGGCTTTTATCATTTCAAGCTATTACTGTGACTTTACATTTCTTCTGTGCTTTATTTGTTTAATACCTTTAAGCATTTAATTCCCTCTTCTACTGCAAAAACTAACTTGTTTTTTGTTTCTTTCCCTTGTTTCTTTCACTGCTTTCCTTTATTACTATTTTAATTTATTGTAATTATTACTTTATGAATGTGCAAATACGTGACAACTTGTTTTAATTATTACATAAGCATGTTTTCAACATCATATTCCACTCATGCCAAACAAATACCATAGCAACGCTTATAATGAGTGGTTGTGCTCTTCCGATATTATCACCCTTTAAATTCGGCAAAGGTGTATTTGGGGTAAAGCCAGTCGATCAACGGTGTAGTCGATGGTTCCATGCCTTTTCCTCTTGAGTTGTCCGCTCAAGGGTACCAGTCTAATACCCCATAGAAACCTTACTCTGTTTATTGTGCATGCATCTTGGTCAAACTTAACCGAATCAGTTATGTTGTCCGCATAATGACTCTTTAAGACAGCCTCGTTCAAAGTCCACTAGGTTTCCCAAAAACCTAAACGGACACTATCACGTTTTGTGCATTTATTTGGAGAACTAAATGCTTTCATGCCAATTAATAGTATTTAATAGTCGAGTCTGGTGGGGGTAAGGACCTAACCCTTTTGTCTTGCAGAAACATGAGGCACGAAGTCCCCAGATTCGGCATGGTCACAAATATCCATCCGAGGTTGCTAAGCTGGTGGGGGGATCTTCATTCCAGTGATCAGACTCTTGTCCAGAAATACCTAGGAAATCTACCTTCCCTCCTGGAGGTCCAACCCAACAACAAAATCATAGAAGCTGCTACTCTGTTCTGGGATTGTGATAGGTCTGTGTTTCGCTTCGGAGAGATTGAGATGACACCCCTGCTAGAAGAAATAGGAGGATTGGCTGGTATACCATGGGAGACCCCGGGTTTGTTAATGCCAGAAAATCGCAACGGTAGAGGTTTCCTCAAAATGATGGGCCTAAAGAAGAATCCAGACTTGACATGTTTGAAGGAGTCTTACATTCCCTTTGATTATTTGTACGAAAGGTACGGCCGCAGCAAATCCTACTGTACTTATCCGGATGAGTTTGCCCTTACATCATTGGGGCATATTCACCGAAGGGTCTTTGTCTTCATGTTCTGTTTCTTGGGGATGATAGTGTTTCCAATGAAGAAAGAAAGGATCCACACCAAGCTAGCCATGGTCATCAAAACTTTGATGGAGGGAATTGGGGGACAACCATTTAGCATAGTGCCCATGATCATCGCAGAGATATACCGAGCCCTGGAAAAGTGTCAACAAGGAGCCCACACTTCGAGGGCTGCAACTTGCTACTCCAACTCTGGCTCATGGAGCATCTCCAAAGGGGCGAATATCGGCAAGAGATTTAGCGTAGAGACTAGGATGATCATATAGCCTTCCATCAACCAAGGCGAATGAACTATATGCCCAACATGTTTGCTCATCCAGAAGATGCCAAGGGATGGGTGGAGCTATTTGAAAATCTGACTAAGGATCAAATACAATGGATGTTCGAGTGGTTCCCTACTGAAGAGTTCATCGCCCGATCCAAGGATGCACCATTTCTGATACTGATCGGTTTGAGAGGAACCTACCCTTATATCCCTCTCTAGGTTATGCGACAGGCTGGTAGGAAACAAGTTATACCAAGGGTCGACAAGATGAGTCACTTTCGGGCCGACTTCCAAGATGATGACAGTCCTTATAAGTGCCAAGCTCAGCATATGTGGCATTGCAAGATCATCATGGGGACAGATACTATCGAGCAAGACAAATACTATGCTGGTTGCACCCCATACTATTCAGGATGGCTGGAGGACAATCACAATGGTCTGGGCCAACCTGAGTTTGTTCGAGGTCACAGAATCATCGATGAAAAGGCTGAAGCATAGGTCAAATACAATCAACTGCGCAAGAGGATTCAGGAATGTGAAAGCGAGCATCGTGAGATTCAAGAAGCCCATCAAAAATTGATTGAAGAGTGGAAAGACATGGCTGTCAGTGCCAATAAGCGATTAGGATACCTGGAACGAGGCTTAGTGGAGTTGGAAAGGAAGTTTCTTAGAGGATCAAGGATTGCCAGAATGCTGAAGGAAACGAGGGTGGACACCTGGCCAGAGCCTACCTGCTGCTGGGACTTCACGAGCTGGTGAAGCTGTTTGATGGAGCCAAAGATGCCGAGTCTGGGGAAGGTCCTTCTGGGACCAAATAGATAGGAGTTTACCTTTTCGTTTTATGAATGTAATAAGGCCAATGGCCATTAGTGACATGTTTATCTTCTGTTATTTAGTGTCGTTTTGGGATTCATCTTATTTTTATCAATAAAATGAGACATTTAGCATTATAAGTTCTCCAAATCAACTTGTCGCTAGGCCTACCTCGGGCACAACGAGGCTCCCAAATTAGGATACGACTTACATTCTTGCACTATGTGTTTAAATATCGCAACGTTTCTTTTCATAATCCTCACTGACTTGTTGCCTTTTTGTTTTTATTGTTTCCCCTCCCCAAGGTCAGTTCGTTCACTCTGGCATCATCATATTCCACAATATCCAAGGGCCCTCCACCCACTCCTCCTCCTAGCCCCGTCATAAATAGGAACAAAGGAAAGATAGAAGATTTGAACAACACCAGAAAGGAAAACTCAACTGAACGGGTAGAGGTCACTCATGGTACTCGAGTTCCCAAGGAAAGTGCATCCCAGCTTGAACAAAAGCTGCATCCCAGCCAAAACTTGGCGAGCTTATCATTTTCCCTCACCACCCCAGATGTCAATTTTCCTAACGCTCAGAACCCTACACCTCCACAAAACATCCCAAAACCACAAAACCATCCCGCTCCTCACCACCACTGCAACACCTGTCATACTTTCAACAATACTCCACTGCTCATCCCAGAACTGGTGAACTCCACAAATGACCATTTCCATACTCATAACACCCCCATCTACGTGGAAACCATGCCTCACTCCACCCAACCCATTTCAAGCACACCCGAGTCTGATGATAAAGACTCACTCATTAGGAGTCTGGCTGAAGAGCTTAAGAAGTTGACTAGCCGAATTTAGGGCATCGAAGGAAGCAAAGGAATTGAGGGGCTAAACTATGAAGATCTCTGCATATAACCCGATGTTGAACTGCCCGAGGGGTACAAACCTCCGAAGTTCGAGAAGTTTGATGGTACAGGAGATCTGAGAGTTCATTTGAGAACATACTGCGACAAGCTGGTCGGAGTAGGAAAGGACAAAAGGATCCGCATGAAACTCTTCATGAGGAGTCTGAAGGGAGATGCTCTATCTTGGTACATTAGCCAAGATCCGAAGAAGTGGTCGAACTGGGTAAGCATGGCATCCGATTTCATGGACAAGTTTAGGTTCAACACAGAAAATGCGCCAGATGTGTTATTCATCCAGAACCTAAAGAAGAAACCCATGGAAACATTCCGTGAGTATGTCACTCGCTGGAAGTCAGAAGGTGCCAAAGTTAGGCCTGCTCTAGAGGAAGAACAAATGAACAGGTTTTTCATCCGAGCTCAAGACCCCCAGTACTATGAAAGGTTGATGTTGATTGAAAGCCAGAAGTTTTCCGACATCATCAAGCTAGGTGAGAGGATCGAGGAAGGCATAAAAAATGGTATGGTCACAAACTTTGAGGCTTTGCAGGAGAAAAGGGACATAAGCTCTGTGATGGTTGCATAGAGAACCAAGTCCCCTATCAAATACCAAACCTACCCGATGCCTCCACTCACATATCAATCTACCCCAAATTACCAAGCACTCTCGCCCTCTTACCAAACTCCACCACCTACTTACCAATCACCTCCACCTCCCACATATCAGCCTACTTCACCCAGATATTCCTAACCCGCACATGTCTACCAAGCCTACAATACTCAACCCTCTCACTGTCAATCACCTCCCACTTACAAAACTTTCCTAGACCCTGACCAAATTTCGACCACAGACCACCTAAATAATATACCGCCATTGCTGAACCAATTGACCAGCTGTATGAAAGGCTTAAAGCTGTTGGTTATGTTACCCCCATCCCCGCTATAACTCCTGAAAACCCTTCCCAATGGGTGAATCCTAATAAATCCTGTGTATACCATTCTGGCATGAAAGGGCATACCATTGATGAATGTCACTCTCTGAAAGATAAAATTCAAGCACTGATTGATAACAAGATTATTGTGGCAAAGGAGCCCGCTTCGGATGTCCGCAATAACCCTCTACCAAACCGCATGGGTGGAGGTGTTCACATGATTGAAATAGAGAATGACTGGGACCCTAAGGGGTTAATAGGTTTGATCACAAAAGGTGACGACCCAAAGAAACCAACAGTCACCCTTAATCCGATTGTAGTCCAGATTCAGCCTTCTAGGGACGCTGAGGTGAACATGTCCATACCACTTGAGTTTGAAACACCATCCTCTGCAAAGACGCCAGCACCGATCGAGGTCGAGTTTGGGTCCCCGGCAAATGTACCTGAACCATTTGAAGTTGCGGTATTGCCTTCCAAAATGCAGGCTCCGTTTGGAGTAAAGGTGCCTATTCCAGTAGCAATGTCAGCTACAACGTCATTCCATACAAATGCCATACCTTGGGACTACACAGTCGAGGCAAGAAGGAAAGGGAAAGCCAAATCCAGAGAAGCAATTGCGGCATATGGTATGATAAGAACCGACAAAGTATACACCCCGGAACATTTGGCTGAATCAAGCAAGCAGGCCTCTGGACGGTCGACCATCACTGAAGCTGGGCCCGATGATCTGTGGAGAAAAATACAAGCAAAGGAGTACTCAATCATCGATCAGTTGAACAAAACACCAGTACAGATCTCCATCCTAACTTTGCTGCAAAGCTCCGATGCACATAGGAACGCCTTGTTGAAGGTGCTGAGTGAGGCATATGTACTAAGCAACATCACTGGAGGAGAAATGGCAAACATGGTAGGGCAGGTATTGGAGAGTCACAAGATCACTTTTCATGAAGATGAGTTGCCACCAGAAGGGTTGAGTCACAATACGACGTTGCACATCACTATGCAATGCGAGGATTATTTCATCACCAGAATCTTGATCGATGGTGGGTCCGGCCTCAATATTTGTCCGTTGGTTACACTTAGAACATTGGGAAAAAGTCTGCATGAGATCAAGGATGGGGCCATCAACGTCAAAGCTTTCGACGGTTCCCAAAGATCCACTATTGGGGAAATTAGCTTGTGTTTGCAGATGGGGCCTACTTGGTTTGATGTTGAATTTCAAGTAATAGATGTGATGACATCTTACAACTTGTTGTTAGGACGGTCGTGGATCCATGCCGCTGGGGCTGTAGCGTCAACACTGCATCAGGCGGTGAAATTTGAGTGGAACCACCAAGAGGTGATCATTCATGGCGACAGTAGCAATCCCATATACAGTCGCCAAACCATCCCAGCAATTGGAGGAAGGAAAAAGATAGGCGGGGAAACCTATCACCACATCGAACGAGTCAAAACCGTTGACAAAGACAAATGGTGGGACAACAAAATTGAAAGCATATTGAACTGGAGTGGATATGTGCCTGGCAAGGGATTTGGCAAGAACCTCCAAGGAATCGCCAAGACGATCAAACTGAAGAAACATGGCACCACTTTTGGTCTGGGATACGAGTATACTTGGAAGGAATTCAACAACTGGTCGCCACCATTGTGCGGCCCTTACTACCCATTGGAGCAGCCGATACCCTATTTAGAACAGACTTTCCAGACAGCTGATGTTATATATGGGTCGGAAGAAGAGGAAGCACTGGCGGCAATGAGGAATTTATTCATGGAAGATGATGACATGGATTGCTATGTCATTTTCAAGGAGGAGGGGGAGGAAGGCCCTTCTATACAAGCCATAAGCTGAGGAGCATGCCTCAACAATTGGACCATCAGAACCACCAGAGCCCGAAAAACCTCGGGGTAGCAAGGCTGAACAAAGCATCATGCACTATCTTTAATTTTTACTAGTTGATTTTCCTTTCGCATTTTTTATTCAAAACAGATATGGAATTTAGCAAAACATTTCAATTTTCCCTATAAATCTTACTCTTATTATTTTTCTCTCATTACTTTACTCATACAGCATTACTATTACTTATCTTGATGAACCAATGACTATGACATGCAACGAGACAACGCAACAAACGGACATAGATTTAGAGGAAGATAACATACCAAAAGAGATTGTTAAAGAGGTTGAAAATTTTGAGAATAGACCTAAGTCCAACCTGGATGAGACCGAGATTGTTAACCTGGGAGATGCAGAGAACGTCAAAGAAACGAGAGTCAGTGTCCACTTATCGCCATCAGAAAAGAGGGAATACATAGAATTTCTAAAGGAATATGAAGACATATTCGCTTGGTCGTATGATGACATGACTGGTCTAAGTATATCTATTGTGGCTCATAAACTGCCAACTGATCTGACATGTCTACCGGTAAAGCAGAAGCTCAAAAAGTTCAAGCCTGACATGAGTTTGAAAATCAAGGAAGAAGTAACCAAGCAAGTCAAAGCAAAAGTTCTCAGGGTAGTAGAATATCCGACATGGTTAGCCAACATCGTGCCAGTACCGAAGAAGGAAGAGAAAGCCCGAGTCTGTGTCAACTACCGGGATCTCAATCGGGCCAGTCCAAAAGACAAATTCCCCTTGCCAAACATACACATCCTGATTGACAATTGCGCCAAGCACGAGTTGCAGTCATTCGTGGATTGTTTTGTTGGGTATCATCAGATCTGGATGGATGAAGAATATGCTGAAAAAATGGCTTTCATTATGCCGTAGGGAAAGTACTGTTACAAGATGATGTCATTCGGGTTAAAGAATGCTGGGGCCACCTACATGAGGGCCATGACTACCATTTTCCATGATATGCTACATAAAGAGATTGAAGAGTATGTAGATGATGTCATCATCAAATCCAAGAAAGCCACTAATCACAGGGAAGATTTGAGGAGGTTCTTCAATAGACTGAGAAGGTATAACTTGAAGCTGAATCCCACGAAATGTGCATTTGGGGTTCCTGTCAGAAAACTACTTGGGTTTATTGTGAGTCGCCGAGGAATAGAGCTGGATCCATCAAAGGTCAAAGCTATTCAAGAATTGCCACCGCCAAAGAACAAGAAAGAAATAATGAGTTTCTTGGGGAGACTCAACTACATCAGCCGGTTCATAGCTCAATCTACTGTCATCTGTGAGCCAATCTTTAAGATGTTGAAGAAGGACGCCACTACCAAATGGACTGATGACTGCCAGAGGGCCTTCTATAGAATCAAGGAGTACTTGTCCACACCGCCAGTTTTGGTCCCACCCGAGCCGAGTAGACCCATATTACTCTACCTTGCAGTGCTAGATGGAGCATTCGGTTGTGTTCTTAGGCAACATGATGAAACGGGGAGGAAGGAGCAGGCCATCTACTATCTTAGCAAGAAGTTCACCCCTTACGAGGCTCAGTATTCTCTGTTAAAACGCACCTGTTATGCTATGACTTGGGTAGCTCAGAAGTTGAGGCACTATTTCTGTGTCTATACCACATATCTCATATCAAGGATGGATCCGTTGAAGTACATCTTTCAAAAGCCCATGCCTACTGGCAAGCTAGCCAAGTGGCAAATCCTACTGAGTGAATTCGACATTATCTACGTAACTCAAAAAGCAATCAAGGGACAGGCTTTGGCAGATCATCTTACCAAGAATCCCATGGACAGAGAATACGAATCCTTAAAGACGTATTTTCCTAAGGAAGAGATATCATTCATAGGAGAAGACATTGCAGAACCCTATGACGATTGGAGAATGTTTTTCGATAGAGCAGCAAATTTCAAAAGAGTTGGCATAGGATCAGTCCTAGTGTTAGAGACCGGTCAGCATTATCCAGTATCTGCCAAACTTAGATTCCCTTGCACTAACAACATGGCTGAGTACGAGGCCTGCATCTTGGGACTCAAGATGGCCATTGACATGAACATTCAAGAGTTGCTAGTGATCGGGGATTCAGACTTGCTTATACATCAGGTCCGAGAAGAATGGGCGACTAAGAACTCCAAGATACTCCCTTATCTACATCATGTGCAGGAGTTGAGAAAGAGGTTCACAAAGACAGAGTTCCAGCATGTTCCGAAGGTCCAAAATGTGTTTGCCGATGCATTGGCTACCCTATCATCCATGATACGACATCCAGATAAGAATTTCATTGACCCTATTCCAGTAAAGATCTACGATCAGCCAACTTATTGTGCTCACGTCGAAGAAGAAGTGGATGGAAAACCTTGGTTTCATGATATCAAGGAATACTTGGCGAAAGGAGAATATCCAGAGCTCGCAAATGCTATTTAGAAGCACACGCTTCAGAGGTTATCCAACAATTTCTTTCACAACGGAGGAATCCTGTACAGGAGATTCCTGATTTGGGATTACTAAGGTGTGTCGACGCAAAGGAAACATCTAAATTACTAGAAGAAATCCATGCCGGGACCTGCGGGCCACATATGAATGGCTTTGTCTTAGCCAAAAAGATACTCCGAGCTGGTTATTTTTGGATGACTATTGAAACGGACTGCATCCAGTATGTCCAGAAGTTCCACCGCTGTCAGATACATGCAGATACGATAAAGGTGCCTCCAGACGGGCTTAATGAAACAAGCTCACCATGGTCGTTCGTCGCGCTTGGGGAATGGATGTTATCGGACCAATCAAACCTGGCGCATCAAATGGGCACAAGTTCATCCTAGTGGCAATTGATTATTTCACCAAATGGCTTGAAGCAACATCATACAAGGCAGTGACTAAGAAAGTCGTAGCAAACTTCGTCCGCGACCGTATCGTTTGTCGGTTCGGAATTCTAGAATCAATCATTACTAATAATGGTTCCAATCTCAACAATGACTTGATGAAATCCATGTGTGAAACCTTCAAGATCAAAAACAAGAATTCTACAGCCTACAGACCTCAGATGAACAGAGCCGTAGAGGCCACCAATAAGAATATCAAAAAGATACTAAGGAAAATGATAGAGAAGCATAAGCAGTGGCACGAGAAGTTATCACTTGCTTTATTGGGGTATCGCACCACAGTCCACACATCAACCGGGGCAACCCCCTATATATTGGTTTACGGTACAGAGGCTGTTATTCTCGCTGAGGTAGAATTTCCTTCCCTAAGGATCATACAGGAAGCTGAACTCAACAATGCAGAATGGGTGAAAAGTCGTTATGAACAGCTAGCTCTTATAGACGGAAAGAGAATGAATGCAGTTTTCCACGATCAACTTTATCAGAACAGAATGTGCAGAACCTTCAACAAAAGAGTCAAGCCAAGACAATTCACACCGGGGCAGCTGGTGCTAAAAAAGATTTTCCCGCATCAGGATAAGGCCAAAGGGAAGTTCTCTCCCAACTGGCAGGGTCCGTACATGGTCTACCGAGTTCTAACAGGAGGAGCCCTCATACTTGCAGAAATGGACAGAGAAGTTTGGCCGAAGCCGATCAATTCAGATGCAGTGAAGTGATACTATATGTAATCTTTATGCTTTCCTTTATGATGTAATTTGAACTATGTCTGACCTGATTCTCGTTTAAGAGGGGATACGTAGGTAGCCCTATGGGTTCGGTCACAATTCAATAAAATTTTCATTTCCCCCGCTATTGGAAACTAGGGCAGAATTTTGAGGAGGACCCTCAAAATTCCGAAGTGATTTCAGCCAATCGCCGCAAGCAGCCGTCAGAAGTAGCTACCAAGAAAATTGGGGCAGAATTTTGAGGAGGACCCTCAAAATTTCGGAGCAAGAGAGGTTGCAATGTCTTGGACCACGTCGCAGTCGTAGGTTCATCTAAGGAAAACTATTCTCAATTATGTATATTTTTTACTAAATCGTGCATGTTTGTTACCAAAGTTGCTTCGTTTAGCAATGCTACCCCAAGAATACGCACAGTATCACCGGAATAGAGCCGAGTAGGTCAAGCAGAGCCAGCGGGAATACGAGCTAACCTCCCCCCCTTTTACAAAACTCACGATTTTCTTTGGATGCAGGCACTTGAGTTGCAAAATTATCAAATATACTATACACTTGCTCACAGATACTATCTGCATGTAGTGTCCCCAGCAGACACAGTATCCCCAGCAGTTGCAATATCGCAATCCGCTATCAGCTAAGAAAATTCTATTATTATTTGCTTTTTTTACTTCCTACATAAGGCTACCATTCTGGCTTTCGAGACTAAGCTCTGTCTCCATTTGCATTCTCTGCATTGCATAAGGCTACCATTCCGCCTTCCGAGGTTAAGATCTACCTCCATCTGCATTGCATAAGGCTACCATACTGCCTTCTGAGGTTAAGCTCTACCTCCATCTGCATTCTCTTCATTGCATAAGGCTACCATTCTGCTTTCTGAGGTTAATCTCTACCTCCATCTGCATTCTCTACATTGCATAAGGCTACCATTCTACCTTTCGAGGTTAAGCTCTACCTCCATCTGCATTCTCTGTGTTGCATAAGGCTACCATTCTACCTTCCGAGGTTAAGCTCTACCTCCATCTGCATTCTCTACATTGCATAAGGCTACCATTCTGCCTTCTGAGACTAATCTCTATCTCCATCTACATTTCTTGCATTGCATAAGGCTACCATTCTACCTCCCGAGGTTAAGCTTTACCTCCATCTCGCATGGCTAAAAGATTGCCGCCTTCATTTACTTCTTGCATGGCTGAAAGATTGCCACATTCATTTACTTCTTGCATGGCTGAATGATCGCCTCCCTCATTTACTTCTTTTATGGTTGAAAGATCGCCACATTCACTTACTTCTTGCATGGCTAAAAGATCGCCACCTTCATTTACTTCTTGCATGGTCAAAAGATCACCATCTCATTTACATTTGCATGGCTGAAAGATCGCCACCCTACTGCATCTCATGGGTTGAAAGATCGCCAAATTATCCGAGGGCATCATCGTTCAGAGGCACCATTTGCATAGCCTGAGAACACCATGCCATGGCCCGATGATCCCTTTTAATCTATTGCATATCATTATTCAAAGGCATCATGGTTCGGAGGCATCATCCTCAAAGCCCGAGAGCATCATTTCATGGCCCGCGAATCCTTTATTATATGCTTCATGGCCTAGGACAACATGGTCCAAGGACGTCATCCTAACCGTCCAAAGATAGCATTCATGGTCCAACGGGAACATGCATCATGTTTAAATTTACGTACAATATACACTTGTATTGCTTATTTGCAGGTAAACCGGCGAGCAACGACCGTCTTAGCAGGAGCAACCCCGCTCCAGTTCCCACTGCTTTACTAGACTCTAACCATCCATCCCAACCCGAACATCTCGTCTGTTCTTGAAAATCTTTATCGGCATATTTTGCCGATGAATCCTGAACTATATATGGCCTGATTCCTGTAAGACCAAGAAAATGTAGACAGCTCAGGAACCAGAGCATGGTCAAGTTCTTCAAATAGTTTCGTTCGGTCAAATTGGCTTTCATATCTTTACCCGAAACTCTTTCATCCTTCCCGAGTAAAGAGGGCAGCTGTTGATACCCAATTTTTCCCTATGTATTTTTACATGCAAATACTTTCAAAATAGCATATATATGCATATATAAGTATATCCAAGTGTTTCAATAATTTTCCTAATTTCTAAAAGATTTTTAAACTGATTTATTGCCCATTTTAGCAGCACGAAAACCAATATTTATTCCCAAAATTATTATTTTGGTGAATAACTTACTTTATTCTCATACTTATACCAAATTATAGGAAGTGTATTTTTTATACATTTTTTACAAATTTATTTGGTATTTTAAAAGCTAAATTGCATCTAATTGCAATTTTAGCCTATTTTAAGACTAATAGCATTTTATAATTATGAAATTGATTCTAATATTTTTAGTTTAATATTTATATATTATTAACTGATCCAGTACTTTTATTTTGCTTTCAAAGTCATTTTTACTATTTTTATAAAATAGAAAGGGAAAAACTGGCTATTTAAAATATGACCCATTTTTATTTCAATTATAGCCAAATATGATCCCATTAATTGACCCAATTACAAGCCCAATTTGAGACCAGCCCAATTTAAATTTAACCCGTCCCTAACCCAACTAATTTAACCCGCCCGACCTTCCCTCTTGATCCAGGTCGTTGATCATTTTGATCAACGACCACGATTTTTCCTTTCCTTTTTAATTCACAAACACTACCCTAATCCCCTCATTTCTCACCAACCGCCGCCTCTGAACTCTCAAACTCTCTCAAACGCTCTCGAACCTTCCCTAACCCTAGCCCCCTCTCACCGTCTTCCACCATAAACTCACTGGAATCCATGGGAGTCTTAAACTCACCTCCCTTTGCTCTTGTACACTTG
The DNA here is from genome assembly GCF_000715075.1 of Nicotiana tabacum. Taxonomy (NCBI): domain Eukaryota; kingdom Viridiplantae; phylum Streptophyta; class Magnoliopsida; order Solanales; family Solanaceae; genus Nicotiana; species Nicotiana tabacum. The sequence continues at coordinate 19,366,821 of NC_134089.1, read as the reverse complement.
GTACCTGAAGATTTGGGGTTTGACCTCGAAGGTTCTCACTCAGATCTTTGCCGGCTCGAGGTTTCACGGCCATCTCCGGCATTGCTCCGGCATATCCTGGTTTTATGAGCCTGTTTCTGACTTCTCCGACTCAGATCGGAGAGCTTTTCAAAGCCTTTCTCATTCTAGGGTTCTTCTGAAACCCTAACCCTTCGAGGTTTTCTCCGATTTTTCTTAGATCTATTATATATCTATGCTTTACTTGATTTTTCAAACCATTTCCCCAATTTCTTCTTTCAAAAGTTATTTTTTAAGGTCTTTCTTTTCCGATCTAGGGTTTTCTAAAATGTTTAAGTGATTTCTGACTTTCCTTTTCCTTTACGTGTACTTGCTCCTACTGTGTTCTTGTATTCTTCCTTTTATCATGCTCTTGTATGACTATCTTACTGTGTTCTTCTATATGTGCTTTTCTGCTATAATTTCTTGATGTTTTTGTGTTCTTCTACTGTACTTTCCTACTAAGTTCTTAAAGTTCTTTGTTTGCCTTCTACTGAGCCTTGTTTAAGTTTCTTTTAGAAAAACTCCTTAATCATGTTTCTTCTACTATTCCTACCAGTATTTCCATTATGTTCTGTGAATCTCTCTACTATATTTTTCTACCGCGTTCTTAAGTGTCCTTACTACTTTTCTTCTACTGAACTTTGTTTGAGTTCTTCTAAAAGAGCCTATTAAGCATGTTTCCTCTGCTATTCTTATCAGTATTTTTCATTCTATCCTCTGAATCCTGCTACTGTTTGCATGTTATTTTGCTATCATGTTCTCTCATGAGTTCTGAAAGAAGTATGTTAGAAGCTTCAATTCTCCTCTGAAACCTCTACACGTGTCTCGACTTAACTTGCTTTCCCTCTCCTTTATGTTTTCTGGTTTGTTCGAACTAGGGCTTTATTTCAAAGACCCCTTAGCTCTTTCAGACTGGTTTTAAACCTCTAAATGAGTTGGATATCTTTGTTTTCATACAATGTTGAACCTTTTCTTTCTACTGATTTTACAAAGGCATGACAGTTCTTTCTTGTTTAATCATGTCTGTATGCTTTTATATGTGTGTTGAACCTTTCTTCAAAATCCTTTCCAACTTATGATTGATTCAAAATCTTTTTTTTAGGATTGATTGATTGTTACTGATTTTCCTTAAGTAAAACCTTTCATCACTTTTCCTGACTTGGTTCATTCGTACAAAGCCTTCAATTTTGATTTCTTGGCCGTTAACTGATTTCCTTTCCTTACTTGCGCAAACCGTGTGCTATCAGACTTTTTCCTTAAATAAATCTCTGTGTATTTACCCTTCTTGTACTGCTTTGGAAAAGGTTTTGATCAATCCCTTTCCTTAATTAGTTCTGCCTAGTTGAAATTAGAATCCCTTAATCAAAGGGAAATTTTTGTAATTGATTTTCAAATCATTCTACTACCTTATTCTGCTTGCCTTCTACACTATAAAAGGGCACGACCCTTCTGCACTTTAACACACTCTCAATTTAACACTTTTATACTACTCAAGAATCATAGTTCTCTAATCATAGCATTCTGACTATTTGCTTGCACTTTGGCTTCACAAGACTACTGTTTTCTTTTCTTGTTTCCTGAAACTGGTATGTTCTAGTTTGATTTTTAGCCTCATCCCAATGTGTTTATTTTACAGCTTCTACTCCCCTGTCTTCTTTACTGCCTATGTTTAATGTTAATTTCTTTTACTTGTTTTTGCTATGAATCCCTGTACCCTTATTCCCCTCTATGTAATTTGAGTTGTAGTTCATGACATGACAATATGCAAGTTATTGTTCATGTTTGAACTTGATCCCATAGAGATCCTGACTCCCAAAACAATGTGTTCTAACAAGCTTATGGGGAAGTGCTTGGTATGCCCACTAGCATGTCCTTGATTCTCTACCACATCCCCCTTTCCCTTTTCAAACTCTACACTTACACTTACTCTTAGTTTCTAAGCTCTGCCCCCCTCCTGTAAGCCTTGCCTTGGGACCTTGAGTTCCTTCTAAACTTGGATACTTGAGGGCTGGCCCTTCCATACTGCACTATGTTCTTAATCCTGTATGTGTTTGGGTGTGAGCACTTCCCGGAGTTCATTTGAGGCTCTTAGGGAACTCTGACACATCCAAATAAGAGAAAGGCTTTGGTTCATGATCTCTTGAAGTTGGTTCATCTCATATTTCAGACCTGGAGTTTGGATTAGGCTCCCCTTGGTTGTACTTTAATTTCTGATGTAATGTTGCTTTTCTTATTCGTTCTGGGCTGTAATAATTTGTAGTAACTATTGAGGTTGTTAGTGAAAAAAAAAAGGGAGGGTAAATCATGCATGCAATAGGGGTAGATATCATGTTCATAGGTACTTATTATACTTCTGCAATCATGTCCTGCTTTCACTTCTGCGTTTTCATATAGAAATCCTGTTTATAGGTTCTGCATTTTTATATAAAAATCTTGTTTATAGGTTCTGTATTTTCATATAGAAAACATGTCTATAGGTTCTACATTTCATAATGCTACATATCATATAGATAACCTGTCTATAGGACTTCTTGAATTCTGTATATGCATCTATCACTAGGCAAACGAGTTCATAGGTTTTAATAACAAACAACATTTTAGATACCATGACTATAGGACTCCTACATTGTTATTTCGACTATAAATGTTTTTAAATCAATAACGCTTAGAAAGCATGCCTATAGGGCTAATTAACCAAATCTGAATCGCCTCGCTCGTTTTAAGTTTAATCTGCAGAACTTGGTAAAAACTGGCAACCTTTCTGTAATCAGTTTACATCTTTGTTTCTTTGACTAATAGATAGCATGCCTATAGGTTTCGCCTAACACCTAGGCAAGCTTTAGGGTAAAAGCTATAACTGCGCCAGTCTTTGATAATTACAACCAGCGGGCAGACCTAATTCGGACTTCTTATCTGAAAATATGTGATAAATCAGCCTGCTTTAACATTTTTTTTAGTTTAATTTCGACCATAACCAGTACATGTAAGACATGCTAAACAATTTGCCTTTTAAGTTGAGGAGGCCTGTTTGAGCCTTTTAATGTTATGTATTTTCCCATATCTGCCCTATTTGTTTTGTTTGTCGCCCTAGATTTTGTCCTTTAAACCATAAAAGCCCAATCTCCCTTCCCTTTAGGACTAGTAGTCCCAAATGCCTTCGGGACTGATAGGATTGGGACGGGTAAGAGCATGCAATAAGTAACAAAACTATTCCACGTTTTAATACCTTAACAGGGTGGGAAAGGGTAGATATGGATATGATGACCGGTGCGCTAATACCATGTGTAACCCCTCTTCTGAGGAGTGATTACCGAGTATTGCATTGATGTGATCCATATTATTTGTAAACCTAGGACTCCCTTCCCTTTACTTGTGTATTTTATTACTTTTCAGAATTTTCAAACTATTTCCTCAAAATTTCCGCTTTATTTGTTTCTTCAAACTTTAATTTATTTGCAGCCATAATGTGACAATCTCTCGCATTTGAAACCTTTATTTGCTTACTTTTTACTTATACTTAAAGTCACAATTGTAGCCTGGCCGGGAACCACACTAGTGGATCCTGAGGGGTGCCTAACACCTTCCCCTCGGGATAATTTCTAGCCCTTACCCAATCTCTGGTTTTCTAGATCAATTCCTTCCTAGTGTTCGAATGCACTTTAATCATTAGGTGGCGACTATTCAAATGCAAACCCAATTCCCAAAAAGGAACGAGTTATCCTCCTAAATGTCATAAACCCGATTTCGCGTGAAAAAAGGGGCGCGACAGGTGACTATTGGGGGTCTGGAAACCTGAGTGGATCTTTTACTATTATATATGGTGGATTTCGATATCATTTTGGGCATAGATTGGCTATCTCCGTGTCGTGCTATTCTGGACTGTCATGCTAAGATAGTCACATTGGTTATACCGGGTGTGCCACGGATTGAGTGGCGATGCTTGACCAATTATGTTCCTAGTAGAGTGGTCTCATTATTGAAGGCCCAACATATGTTTAGGAAGGGATGCCTTTCGTATCTAGCCTTTGTGAGGGATGTTGGAGTTGAGGCTCCCAGTATTGATTCTGTCCCAGTTGTAAGGGATTTCCAAATGTATTTCCTATAGACCTGTCGGGTATACCACCGGACAGGGATATTGATCTGGTGTCGGGCACTTAGCCCATTTCTATTCCGCCGTATCATATGGCACCAACGGAGTTGAAGGAGTTAAAGGAGTAGCTTCAGGAACTCCTTGATAAGGGGTTTATTCGGCCTAGTGTGTCACCTTGGGGTGCACCAGTTCTATTTGTAAAGAAAAAGGATGGTGCAATGAGGATGTGCATTGATTATAGGCAATTGAACAAGGTAAAAATTAAGAACAAGTATCCTTTGCCTCGCATTGATGATTTATTCGACCAGCTTCAATGAGCGAGAGTGTTCTCCAAGATTGATCTCTGTTTGGGCTATCACCAGTTGAAGATCAGGGATTCAAATATTCTTAGGATGGCTTTCAGGACCCGTTATGGTCATTATGAGTTCTTGGTGATGTCTTTTGGGTTGACCAATGCCCCAGCAGCGTTCATGCATTTGATAAACAGCGTGTTCCGGCCTTATCTCGATTCGTTTGTCATAGTCTTTATTGATGATATTTTGGTGTATTCGCGTAGTTAGGAGGAGCACGCAGAGCATTTGAGGGTTGTATTGTAGAGATTGAGAGAGGATAAACTTTATGCAAAATTCTCCAAGTGTGAGTTTTGGCTCGGTTCAGTGGCTTTCTTGGGGCATGTGGTGTCCAGCGAGGGTATTCAGGTTGATTCGAAGAAGATAGAGGCGGTTCAGAGTTGGCCTAGACCGTCCTCAGTCACAGAGATTCGCATCTTTTTCGGTTTGACAGGCTATTATCGTTGGTTTGTTCAGAGATTCTCATCTATCGCATCGCCCTTGACCAAATTGACTTAGAAGGGTGTTTTATTTGTATGGTAGGACGAGTATGAGGAGAGCTTTCAGAAGCTCAAGACAGCTTTGACCACAGCTCTATTATTGGTCTTACCATCAGCTTCAGGTTCATATACCATGTATTGTGATGCTTCGAGAGTTGGGATTGGTTTGTGTGTTGATGCAGGAGGGTAGAGTTATTTCTTGTGTTTCTCGTCAGTTGAAGCCCCATGAGAAGAATTACCTCGTTCATGATTTGGAGTTGGCTGCCATAGTTCACGCTTTGAAGATTTGGAGGCATTACCTGTATGGCGTATCTTGTGGGGTGTTCACTGATCATCGCAGTCTTCAGCTTTTGTTCAAGCAAAAGGATCTTAATTTGAGACAACGTAGATGGTTGGAGTTTCTTAAGGATTATGATATCACTATATTATACCATCAAAGAAAGGCCAACGTGGTGGTCGATGCTTTGAGCCAAAAGGCAGTGAGTATGGGGAGTTTGGCATATATTCTAGTTGGGGAGAGACATCTTGCAGTTGATGTTCAGGCCTTGGCCAATCGGTTATTGGCCTGTGTGGTTTCTCGGTCTTCCATATATGATCACATCAGAGAGCGCCAGTATGATGATCCGCATTTGCTTGTCCTTAGGGACAGAGTTCAGCATGATGATGCCAGAGATGTGACCATTGGTGATGATGGGGTGTTGAGGATGTAGGGTCAGATTTGTGTGCCCAATGTGGATGGGCTTCGGGAGTTGATTCTGGAGGAGGACCATAGCTCGCGGTATTTCATTCATCCGGGTGCTGCGAAGATGTATCAGGATTTGAGGCAGCACTATTGGTGGATAATAATGAAGAAAGATATTGTGGGATTTGTAGCTCGGTGTCTCAATTGTCAGTAGGTGAAATAGAGCATTAGAGACCTGGTGGGTTACTTCAACAGATAGATATTCCTGAGTGGAAGTGGGAGAGGATCACTATAGACTTTGTTGTTGGACTTCCACGGTCTTTGAAGAAGTTCGATGCTATTTGGGTGATTGTGGATCAGCTTACCAAGTTTGCGCACTTCATTCCTGTGTGTACTACCTATTCTTCAGAGCGGTTGGCAGGGATCTATATCCGAGAGATTGTTCATTTGCATGGTGTTCCAGTTTCTATCATTTTAGATAGAGGTACTCAGTTTACTTCGCAGTTTTGGAGGGCCGTGCAGAGGGAGTTGGGTACTCAGGTGGAGTTGAGCACAAGTTTTCATCCTCAGACGGACGGGCAGTCTGAGCGCACTATTCAGATATTGGAGGACATGTTGCGTTCTTGTGTCATTGATTTCGGAGGATCATGGGATGAGTTTCTACCGCTTACAGAGTTTGCTTATAACAACAGCTACCAATCGAGTATTCAGATGGCTCCATATGAGGCTTTGTATGGGAGGCAGTGTAGATCTCTAGTTGATTGGTTTGAGCCCAGTGAGGCTAGGCTATTGGGGACTGATTTGGTGCAGGATGCTTTGGAGAAGGCGAAGGTGATTCAGGAGAGGCTTCGTACAGCGCAGTCGAGGCAAAAGAGTTATGCTGACAGGAAGGTTCGAGATGTGTCCTATATGGTTGGTGAGAAGGTCCTGCTAAAGGTTTCGCCCATGAAGGGTGTTATGAAATTTGGGAAGAAAGGGAAGTTGAGTCCGCCGTTCATTGGGCCTTTTGAGGTGCTTCGGCTGATTGGGGAGGTGGCTTATGAGCTTGCTTTGCCACCCAGCTTGTCGAATGTGCATCCGGGATTTCATGTTTCTATGCTTCGGAAGTATATTGGGGATCCGTCTCATGTTCTGGAATTCAACACGGTTTAGTTGGATGATGATTTGACCTATGATGTGAAGCCAGTGGCTATTTTGGGTCGTCAGGTTCGGAAGTTGAGATCAAAGGATATAGCTTCAGTGAAAGTGCAGTGGAGAGATCGGCCCGTGGAGGAGGCTACCTGGGAGACCGAGCGGGAGATGCGGAGCAGATATCCTCAACTGTTTGAGGCTTTAGGTATGTTTCTTGATTCGTTCACGGATGAACGTTTGTTTACGTTGGGGAGGATGTCACGACCCGGCCAGTCGTCTCATGAGTTACCGCTCTATTTCCCCCATTTCTGCTTCTTTATGCTTCTTATCCGTGTTTTGTGGTATTGGGTTGGTCGGATCGAGTCCGGAATGATTTTGGTAAGGTTTGAGACACTTAGTCTCTTTTAAGGAAGTTTGAGTTGGAAAAGTCAACTGGATGTTGACTTATGTGTTAAACGGCTCGGATGTGAGTTCTGATGGTTCAGTTAGCTTTAGGAGGTGATTTTTCACTTAGGAGCATGATCGGAATGAATTTTGGAGGCTCGTAGTAGATTTAAGCTTGAATTGGCGAAGTTGAGATTTTGGCGATTTCCAGTTGATAGGTGAGATTTTGATATAGGGGTCGGAATGGAATTCCGAGAGTTGCAGTAGCTTTGTTGTGTCATTTGGAATGTGTGTGTACAATTTTAGGTCATTCGGACGTGGTTTGGTTGGGTTTTCTATCAAAAGCGTACTTCGGAAGATTTTAGAAATTTAGGCTTGAATCCGATGTGTTCTGGGTGATTTTATGTTGTTTGAGGTATTTTTATGATTGGAACAAGTTTGAATAAGGTTTTAGGATGTGTTGGTGCCTTTGGTTGAGGTCCCGGGGGCCTCGGGTGAGTTTCGGGTGGTCTATTGGATCATTTTTGGAGTTAGGAAATTGCAGAAAATCTGTTCAGCCGTTGCAGAGATTTTACCATTCGCGTTCGCGAGTGGAGCCTCGCGTTTGCGAAGAGGCAGTGAAGGAAGGCAAGGATTAAGCCTTCGCGTTCGTGAAAAGGGCTTCGCATTCGCGGAGGGCTGGGAAATGGTGCATCGCGTTCGCGAGAAGGTCTTCGCGATCGCGTAGAGGAATTTGGGTCAGATGAGTTCGAGGTCAAGTGTTCATCACGTTCGCGGAAGGGTGAGCACGTTCGCGAAGGGTAAGGTAGAGGAAGTATCGCGTTCGCGATGGTCATGTCACGTTCGCATAGAGGAAAAGTTGGTCAAAGTAAGTTTGTGCTTCGCGAATGCGAGGGTTTGACCGCGTTCACGAAGAAGGAAATTAAGGCCTGGGTAGAATGTTTTTAACTCGTCTTGTCCGCGATTTTAGGGCTCATTTCCTCCATAGTTGTCCATTTGGGGAGATTTTTGAAGGAGATTTAAGAGGGATTCAAGGGGAATCGTTGGGAGGTAAGATTTTCGGACTTAAAACTCGATTATTTTGTGAATTCTACCTAGAAAATCATGGAATCTAAGCCTAAAATTGAGGAATTAGGGCTTGAGATTAAGAGACTTTAAAGGAGGATTTGAGGGGTCATTTGGACTCCGATTTTAGTGTTCTTGATATATATAAAATCGTGGGGAGATGAGGAATCTATTGATGTAAAAATTTCTGAATTTCGAGACATGGGCCCGGGGGTCGGGTTTGGCCAATTTCGAGATTTTTGGTATTTTTGGATTGTTTATGCTTGGGCTTCGTTCCCTTGGCATATTATGACGTCCTCGTTCTGATTTTGGATAGATTCAAAGCGCGTGGAGGCCGATTCGAGGGGAAAAGGCGTCGCAGAGTAGTTTTTCACTGATTTGAGGTAAGTAACCGTTGTAAATCTAGAACTGAGGGTATAAAACCTCGGTATTTGACTTGTTTTTGATAAATGCGGTGACGCACATGCTAGGTGATGAGTGTGTGGGCGTGCACCGGTAGGGATTGTGACTTGGTCCGTCCCGTAGCGACTATTAATCCGCATATTTGATTTGGAAATCTTATTTTATCCCTTATTTCAGTCATTTATGTTGTATTATGGGCTGTATGCCAGGTTTGGGGCCTTGTGCCGATCTGTAGAAACCCTTAGAGGCATTTTGACTATTTTTCCTCACTTTACTTGCTAAAAACATATCCTTAGTCATGTTTTACCTATTTAAATGTTAAAACTAGTTTTATCACTTTACTCCTAGTTATGAGGATTATTTGGGCTGAGATCCCTAAGTCTATTGTTGTGCCCGAGAGGCTGTGAGGTTAATGACTGAGAGAGGTTGAGAATCTAATAGTGAGGATATCATATGTATATATTATAGATCGGGCTGCACGCCACAGCGATACTTATATGGATCGGGTTGCACGCCGCAGCGATATATATATTGGATCGGGTTGCGCGCCGCAGCAATATGACGCTTGGGCTGTAGGAGCCCCTCCGGAGTCTGTACACCCCTAGTGAGCGTAGTCGACTATTATATATGGATCGGGCTGCACGTCACAGCGGGTACTATGATTTCTATTATTATGAGATATTAATGAGTCGAGTGCTGAGAGTGAGTACTGTGTGACGAGAGTCGAGTCACGAGTGACTGAGAGGCTGCCCGAGGGGCCATATTCTGAGTGATTCCTTGCCCGAGAGGCTTTGTTATGATGTTTCACTCTTCTTTTAAATAAGTCTCTATTTGATATACCGCTAAGTATTTAATTCCAAATGTTTAAACTGGAAATGTGATTTTATAACGAAAACTGATTTTAACTGTAAAGATGACCTGATATTCTGTTGATTATCCAGTTATGTATTTTTTTTGAACTGCTCGTCACTGTTTTCTGTCCTTATTTACTCTAGTTACTTACTGAGTTCGCGTACTCACGTTACTCCCTGCACCTTGTGTGCAGATCCAGGTGTCCGAGTAGCCGAGTGAGGGCTTTTAGCTGTTTCAGTATTTGACGGAGACTTTGAGGTAGTTGCATGGCATCTGCAGCCCTGTTCTCTCCCTCTTATCTTATTATTTTTCCGCATTTCCTAGACTATTGATGTATTAGATATTTAGACTTGTATTAGAGGCTTTAGACTCGTGACACCAGATTGTTGGGGCTGTATAGGTATGGTTATTTTGACCTTCCGCATATTTCTGTTGTTTTAACGTTTATAATGACTTTAGTATTTAAAACTTGTATTGGAAAATGGCTTAAATCTTTATGGAAAAATGGGTCGTGGTTAGTTGATTGGTTGGCTTGTCTAGTAATGTGATAGGCGCCATCACGACCGGTATTTGAGGTTGTGACACTGAGCATCCCTGACTCCTCTGTAGTCCGTTTGTAGCATCACGAACCACTGGCGTATGGCGAACGTTGAGAGCGTAATATTATACACGAGTGGATGTAAAGGAACATAAGTTATATACTTAGAGCTGAATCAATATCGCACGATAAGGAATGAAAAAAAGGGAATTTCCTAACAGTTATGTAGCCTCTCGAAGATAAGTACAGACGTCTCTATACTGATCCGCAAGACTCTACTAAACCTGCTTGTGACTCGTAGCACCCATGAACTCATTTTGGAATGGGTGATCGGATATTGTAAAATTTGACGGGTTCCGAGGTACGGGCCCGGGGGTCGACTTTTGGGTCAATTTTTATATTTTTGAAAAGATTGAAACTTTATTATTCGGAATAGTTCCTTATTCGATTTATGTGTATTTAGGAGTTGTTATAGTTGGATTTGAGTTGTATGGAGGTCTTTTCGCCCGAGAAGTCCATTTTAGAGTACCGAGTTGTCATCTTTGAGGTAAGTATCTTGCCTAACCTTGTGTGGGGAAATTTCCCTTAGGAATTGAGTCTTCTATGATAATTGTAGTCCATGCATGCGAGGTGACGAGTGTGTGCTCGGATTTATTTGTGGGAAATTTGCCTCTAGGTTTCTTAGATCCTCATGTGGAAAGTATCCTGTTATGATTGGGTTTTCTAGTTGCTTAAATTGCCTCTATACGATCCATATGATGTTGTTAGCTTTCCTCTAATTCTTACGTGTTACATTGACCCTAAATTGACTTAATTGAAGTGATTGTCTTCCTTATTGTTTTGATACTTCTTGGTTGTGAGTTCCTCTATGACTTCGTGCAAATAGGTTACATGTTCAATTGTTGTGGTTGTCGGTGTAGTTATTACGTGCTTATTATGTCTTGTTTTGTAGTTGAGGTTTCATTGTAAAGTTAATTGTTGGTACAAGTTTGGTTATAGCCGATTCCCTTGCCGGGACATATTTAATTCTTACTGTTGGTTCCCTTGCCGGGACATATTTAATTCTTACTATTGGTTCCCTTGCCGGGACGTATTTATTCTTGTTGTTGACTCCCTTGCCGGGATATTGGTGTTTCCTTATTATTCCCTTGCCGGGATTCTTTCGTGATTGGTGTTAATTTGTATATCGGGATCGGGTTGCACGCCGCAACAATATTATATGGATCGGGTTGCACGCCGCAATATCATTATATGATTTGGATCGGGTTGCATGCCGCACCAATATTATATGCTTTGGATCGGGTTGCACGCCGCAACAGTAATATATGATTGGGATCGGGTTGCATGCCGCAACAAGAAAGAATAAAAGTGAATATTGATTCTTACGGTGAGAACGAGAGTAAAAGCACGAAGGGTAATGTCGTGCACTTTCTGCTATTGTGTTTATTTGTTGTTATCAATTTAAATGTTTAAACTGTTTAATTCCTTTATTGTTGTGATCCTTTGTGTTAGAACCCACAATGTTTTCAACACCTCACCGTATTTATATATATTTATTTATACATTCCAATACTTCAAACTTCAATTATTGTTACATCCTTAATTCAATTAGTTTCTCAATTATATCCCCTTAAATCGTCTAAGGTTGTATTTTTCTTAAAAAGGAATTTCTACAAAGTTTTAAGTTATCAACTCCCCCGTTAAAGGTAATAATTCTTCCGATGTTGTATTTTAAATTGAAAGGGGTAATTTCTTACTCGAATGATTTCTAAAAAAATAACTTCATCTTTTCTCGCCGGTTTTTCAAACTTATTTAGAAATTGAAATTTAATTTATATTATGTAAGTAGGACTTCTTGAACATCTTAAGCGCATTTGTAAGGACATTTTGTATTGTACATAATGTGGATTTTGTTGTTAAGAGTGAGATGGAAAATATGTGGGCATGAGGTGCCATATGTGCTGAAAGTTCGAAAGTTGAGATTATGATATGAGAAATCGAGGATTGAAATGGTTGGGATGGTGTATTAAACATGATTTGATTGATTGAGTTGACATTGTTTTCTTTAATTGGATACATTCTTACTTTTCTCCATCTCTGTTACGTCAGTGTTGAATTTCTTGGGTTATCTGATTTACTTGGTTTCCGTTTGTTACTATCCGTGTTCTCCCTTTCTTGATTATACTGTTTGTACTTGGATTTTTTTCTCCACGGTTGATATTACTTTGTTATCTTTGTTTTGATGTTTATTTTTCATATCTTGTTCATTTTATTTGACCAGTAGGTGTCCTGACTGTTTCTAGTCACTACCCCACCGAGGTTAATCTTGATACTTACTGGGCACCGTCATGGTGTGCTCATACTCACTTCTGTACATTTTTGTGTTGGACGTACACAAAGAGGGATGCAATTTTCATTAAGCAAACATATATATTATAGCTATAGGTATCTTTACTTAAATTTGTGTATAATTCAATTATGGTAGATATCCTTTGTTGAGAAAGAACCAATTAAAATTTCTTTTTTGTATCTTACACATTAATTATAAGTTGAAATAATAATTTTCTATTTAGTACAAGCTTTGTATCTGACCTTATTTGTGAACAATATACATTAATATAGGTATCATATATATTATTATAGGTATCTTTAATCAAATTTTGTGTATAATTCAGTTATGGTAGGTATTCTTTTCTTAGAAAGAAATAATTAAATAAACATTTTTTATTTATGAGTTTTGGTATCTTTATTAAATATTGTGTATAATTCAATTATGGTAGATATCCTTTTTTGAAAAAGAATCAATTAAAATTTCGTTTTGTATCTTACACATTAACTTTAAGTTGAAATAATAATTCTATATTTAGTACAAGCTTTGTATCTGACCTTATTTGCGAACAATATACACTATTATAGGTATCTTTAATGAAATTTTGTGTATAATACAGTTATTGTGAGTATTCTTTTTTAAGAATGAAATAACTAAATAAACATTTTGTATCTTACATTTATATTATATTAAAAGAAATAGTATTAAAAAAATGAACAAGAGGACAAAGGAAAAAGACAAGAAAAATTAAGGTTTGGTGGTTAATAAATTTTAATTAACCACAAAAAAAGACGTTGAAAATTAAAAAAAATGCCAACAACTAAAAAAAATGAAAGATTCGTATCATTTCTTCAAAACTCACACATACATATTGATTTACACATGCCTTTTTTAAATATTAAGATTTCATATACATAAAAATTGATTTATTATGATAGTCTTTCCTTAAAAATCTTTATTTAAGCAACTTTTCTTTAGGTTTGGCTTCTCTACATTGCTTAGGGTTTAGCTTCCACACAAACTTCTGCAAAGTATGGCTCCAAACTATAACTATATCAGCGAAATATCAATGTGCAAAATGAGTTGGAATTTGAAGGTTCGTGTTGTTAGATTATTGCACATTCCAGACCGAGAGAAACCAGAAAATTCTAATTCAATTGAATTAATTATTCAAGATGAAAAGGTGCATACTCTTTTACATGTTGTTATTTTTTTCGAGTTGTGATGTATTTTCTTCAACTTATGCGCCTTACTAACTTAAATTTCTTTCCACATTTTATATTTTAGGGAGATCGAATTCATGCAACTATTGTGTCACGACTCAATTCTCGAACCCGGTCGTGATGGCGCCTCTTGTGAAGACAAGGCCAGCCAGACCAAAACAGAATATTTCTTTTAAACAGTTAAATATCATAAACAGTTCTAAACATGATATAATAGCCATAATTTGCGGAAAATAACGATGACAATAGAAGAAACCATCCCGACACAGCCCAACTGGGGTGTCACAAGTCACGAGCATCTATTAGAGTATAAATACAACTACACAGTCTGAATTATACAAAAATAGGACTGATAAACAAAAGGAAGAAATGTGGTGCTGCGAACGCTGGCGGTCACCTTGTTAAACTCCGATAACTTAGCCTCCAATCGGCTCAAAACCCGCTACTGGGTGTTTAAATACCTGCATCTGCATACAAGGTGCAGGGAGTAAAGTGAGTACTCCAACTCAGTGAGTAATAAAGGTAAATAACAACTGAGCAGTAAGAAATCACGTAAGGCAACCAACATGATGTAGAGAGGCAGTGAAAAACCCTTTGAGAAAAATAGTGAAGCTGTGAAATCTTTAGAATATCTTAGATCAGTTTAAACCTCTTTTGAAAATGACTTTATCAACAGTTACGCAAATGAATGCAAAACAAATAGTGCAGATAAGCACGTAAATCCGCCCCTCGGGCGCAACACTCAATTAACAGATAATGCCAGGCAATCAGATAAATATCACATGAAGTAGAACAACAACAGATAATGGCAGACAATGAAATAAAGTAAACACATAGAACAGTACCAGCACCGCTGCGGCGTGCAGCCGGATCCATATATCGCTGCGGCGTGCAGCCCGATCCATTTATCGTCGACGGCGCTCACTAGAGGTGTGCAGACTCCGGGAGGGGCCCCTTACGGCCCAAGCGCAATATCAATCCATCTTGTGGCATCAAATCTACGCCTTCGGCCTCATATAAATCAGTATCTCACTGCTGTAGCGTGCAGCCCGATCCAAGAGTATCCTCACAATACAGGCCCTCAGCCTTACTCAGTCAAAATTCACATAAGCCCCTCGGGAAACAGTAAAACATGATGCTCAACACAAAATATTATTTAAAATACCATTTCAAGTGTTAGAGCAGAGTAAACATGGCTGAGTTTTGAAAACATTAGAAAATAACATGACTGAGTTCAACTATATAATCAAATAGTGAGGAAATATCAAACAACAATCCCAGAAGGGTTCAAATAGCTGGCACTAGGCCCAAAGATGGCATTCAGCCCAAATAATGATGATAACAATTAGTTTTCAGTTAAATACGCGGTAAAATCATCAATCGGGATGGACCAAGTCACAATCCCCGATAGTAAAAGACCTCACGCTCGTCATCCAGCGCGTGTCTCACCTCAATACAGCACTACGATGTGCAAATCCGAGGTTTCAAACCCTCAAGATATCATTTACAATCATTACTCACCTCGAACTAGCAAAATCTCTAGCTCGCGACGCCTTTGCCCCTCAAATCGGCCTCCACGTGCGTCGAATCTATCCAAAATCAGAACGAATACGTCACAATATGCTAAGGGAACAAAGCCCAAGCGAAAACAATCAATAAAGGGCATGATTCCCGAAATTACCAAAACCCGAGCCCCGGGCCCACGTCTCGAAATTTGAAAAAATTCACAAAACTAGAATCCTTATGCTCTCACGAGTCTAACCATACGAAAATTATCCAATTTTGATACCATTTGGCTCTTTAAATCATCATTTTACATTTTTGAAAGGTTTCACCATTTTCTTCCCAAATTCCATTCCAAATCACGGATTAAACGATGAATTCAATAATAGATTCATGTACTCTAGCCAAATCTGAGTTAGAATCACTTACCCTGATGAATTTCTTGAAAAACCTTCGAAAAATCGCCAAAATCCGAGCTCTCTAGGTCAAAATATCAAATAAAACCCAAAACCTCGTATTTATAGAGTACCCTCTCAGATTTCATCCACCACGGGCCGCATCAAATCGACCGCGGTCCGCGCTAGCCAGTGCGGTCCGCGCAAAAACAACCGCGGCCGCACAGGCCTTCCTCTGCAGTGACAGGCTTTAGTATTTTGACCATAACTTTCCCTACAAATGTCCAAATTGAGATATCTTTACCTTTATGGAAACTAGCGACGAATACCTACAACTTTAGTCTTTGAATTACCTCAAAATTCCTTGTACATCAAAAGATATGAGCTTCCGAAGTAGGACCAGCGGGAAGGTTCTTCACCGCGGCAGCGCCCACTTTTGTGCGGTCCGCGCGACGCCTATCGCGGCCGCGTCCGCTTTTGTGCGGTCCGCACAGCACTCACCGCAGGCGCACTTATTTTTGTGCGGACCGCGTGAATGAGTTTCGGGGCCTGCAACCCCTGTAGACCTGCTGCAGCTATGATTTTTGCTCTAAAACATCCCGGAACCTACCCGGAACTCCCAGAACTTCAAACTAATTGTACCAACACATCCCATGACATCGTTCAAACTTGCTCAAAACTTTGGAACGCTTACAACATCATCAAATCACCAATTTAACATAGGATTCAAGCCTAGGAACTCCAAGAACTCTTAAATTATGCTTTCGATCAAAAGGTCTATCAAATCTCGTCTAAACGGCCTGAAATTTTGCACACACATCCCAAATGACACAATGAAGCTACTGAAACTCTCGGAATTCCATTCCGAACCCTATATCAAAATCTTGCCTATCAACTGAAAATTGCCAAATATCAATTTCGTCAATTCAAGCCTAAATCTTCTCTACAACTCCAAAACCCATTCTGATCGCACTCCTAAGTCCCAAATCACCTAACGGAGCTAACCAAATCATAAAAATTTCAATCTAAGATCAAATACACATAAGTCAAATCTTGGTAAAACCTTTCAAATTTTAAGCTTTCAACTGAGAATGTTCTTCCAAATTCATTCTGATTAACCTGAAACTCAACACCAATGACTTACATAAGTCATAGTACACCACACCGGGTAAGTCATGCCTGAGAACTGGCGAGCGAAGTACAAAAGCTCAAAACGACCGAGTTGTTATACGTATTTTCAAAATAAAAATACATGAAATGGGATTGTACGTTATGAAAACCTTTGTGGTTGGACCAAACAATCTGAAAATTAAGACCAGCAAGCATAAATTAAAACTAAAAATTACAAGGGTTCCATCAATTTTTAATATTGGGAACAGATTGAGTTCCCAGTTGGTATTCTATTGTTTATATCCATATGAAATATATTATTATTGTTTAAGTTCTCACCTCAGCATAATCAACCCTTCCACCGGTTTCATCTATTGTTTGAATAGCTGAATTTATCAGCTCTCCGCAATTGACCTGTCCCTTTTCTGCCTCAAATTTGGCTTTAGACAGTGTTAGGCTAATAGACAAAGCCTGTGGAATAGTAGAAAGAGTAAAAAGTTACCACAAATGCCAAACAATAATAAAGAGAGAGCCTTAGCAGGAAATTAGTTTTTGCATATGCATTGCCGCATACATTTTGATTCTGAATAAGCTAATGTTTGACATAATTCATGTTCCTTCATCATTGCCTCAATACAGAGGACAACTTTTGAAAAATGCATTGTAATATATCATGAGCAGTCGCTACAAAAATGTTCCCTTAAGCACATGTTTCATATCAAGCAAATTGTATAGTATCATTATTTTTCATGTAACATTCATATCAAACAAATTGTATAGTATCGTTATTTTTTATAGAACATTTACTAGGAGATGAAATGAAAGTTTTACTGGAGTCTTAAAATATTTTTAAGGTTTGGTTGTAAAGATGGTATTAACACTAACATATTAAACTTTACGGTATAGATCATTTTTTTTTATTATCTGTACATCGCACGGGTACTAATACTAGTATTCTATTAAAATGAGGGTAGTGAAGCATGACATTAAGCCAAGTGGTAAGCTAAAAAGAAGTCACTTGGCAATTTTAAGACAATATTAAAATTTTGAATTATAAATAGAAATATAATTAATGAAAGTAGTAGTTCAATACGAATTATTTTTTTAATTATGATACAAATCTCTATTATATTATTAAATATAGATTTCAATCTGGAAAATAAATAACATATAGTAGTATAATTTAGTTTATATTTTTTTGTATAATTATGGAAGGGACGAATTAAATTATGGTAGGGATGAATTAATTAATTAATTGATCAAGCTATCTAACTGACCTTATTTTGGTACAATATACATTACTGTTGGTATCTTTAATTAAAATTTTGTGTATAATTCAGTTATGGTAGATATCATTTTCTGAGAAATAATCAATTAAATTTTCGTTTTGTATCTTACACATTAATTTTAAGTTGAAATAATAATTCTTTATTTAGTACAAGCTTTGTAACAGACCTTATGTTGGTACAATATACATTACTGTAGGTATCTTTAATTAAAATTTTGTGTTTAATTTAGTTATGGTAGGTATCTTTTTTTGAGAAAGAATCAATTAAATTGTCGTTTTGTATCTTGCACATTAATTTTAAGTTGAAATAATAATTCTTTATTAAGTACAAGCTTTGTATCCGACCTTATTTGGGTACAATATACATTATTGTAGGTATATTTAATTAAAATTTTGTATTCAATATACAATATACCTTTGTTTCAACAATGGGGTTGTTGCTGCACACAGGAGCCAAACATTTCACTTGCACTGCTGTTTACAATCCTCGGATTCAAATCAAAGAATAAGGCCAGCAAGAAACTTTAGATTATTGTGTCTTTTTTGTTGATGATTCTGGCAAAAAGGTGAATACTTCCCTCTGCTTACCTCAAAAATCAATTAATTAATCAAATAGATATGTCAATGCTGAAATAGTTACAGTTTACTGTATATGAATCTGCATTCATTCCGTTGAATTTGACGTTGAAAGGAATATAATATACTATTTTTTATGCAGATATATGATTTTGACCATGTTTATAAAGATGTTGGGGTTGCTAAATTCACAATAAAATATATTTTTGTGAGAAACTGCTTAGGAAATGCCAAGGTTGATATGCTTCTATCAACATGGAATTCTTATACTGAATGGAAAAAGTAAGCAACAATTTTAGATGCCAACTAAATTTCCTTCCGAAGGATCATTCTGGCATATCTTCTTCATTATCTCATGAGCAATACAATATATGTTGTCTCTCATTTCCGTAAAAAATTGTTGCCCAAGGACCAGAAATTCTTGAGTTTTTACCTATGTTTTTTTGTAGTGATAAACCTCAATACAGAGGACAACTTCTGGAAAATGCTGCAATATGTTCATGAGCATTTGCTACAATAATGTTCTGTTAAGCACATGCTTCATATCAAGCAAATTGTATAACATCATTATTTTTCGTGGAACATTCATATCAAGCAAATTGTTATAAAATAATAAAAGAAGAAGAGTATTGAAGAGCAAAGTAGAGAGAGAATTCTTATTGATATGAGATGATTTACAATGGAATAGAACCCTCTATTTATAGGGAGAGTATGACTTAACCACCAAGTAATAAACCTTAGAATCTCTCTAAATATAAACATTTACCATAAATAAAATTCTATTTATAACACTCCCCCTTGAATGTCTATTCAACAAATAATGTGCCTCGTTAAAACCTTAACTAAAATAAAAGCCAGTGGGAAAAACATTCTAGTAAATGAAAAAGAGTACACATATCTAACAATACGCCTTTTTGTTGTCTCATTAAAAATCTTGCAAGGAAATCCTAGTGGACAAAACCTTGTAAGGGAAAAAGAGTGCAACGCGCATTAACTCCCCTGATGAGAGCATCAATTCACATCTTTAAGCATTTGCATTCCAATCTTGTGCACCATCTTCATAAGATCTTTGGTAGAGATTTGATAAACAAATCAGCCATATTAACTAGAATGAATTTGTTTCACTTTGAAATCATCATCCCTAATAGATTTATTGTCTTCATATGATCTTATTAGAATCGTCAGTTCAATATCTTCACATAGAGGTGAAAACTCTTGCTATCATATTATCATGCTTATAGTTATAGCAAGATACATTTGTGTACAAATTGCGCTGAGGAAGTGGTACCTCAAGATCAAGAATTGTAGATGCTTCAAGCAACTTAAATCCTTCATGGATTGTCATATAAGTTAAGTCATATAATAGACTTTAGATGCATATCAAGTTTTCATATCATGCTAGACATATAAGACATCGAAAACTGATTGCACATAACATTGACTTTATACTTTCAAGTATTTGAACAACATAGACAAAATTATATGTCTTTCATATGAAACCAATTCTATTCGAATTGTGTCTCTTCTATTTGGCCAATATTTTTGTGTCTGTAGGCGACAAACTTAAGATCCTCATCTATATTTATCGCTATCATAGATGTCGTCGGCAAACATTTTATATCGATTCCAATATTTTTTCATAAAGACATAAGATAGAGATCTCTTCATTCATATATTCAGGTACCTGAATCTCTCATGAGATTTTATGAAGTGTTATGTCATGTGATCTTCTAGATCACTTGCCTCCTTATTATGATCACTTTGATTATTTGCTCATCTTCTTTATCAAGAAGTTTATTTGAAACCGATTTGTCCATACGCTTTAAGTGTACCATAGACTTTGTCCTTCTAGGACTTAATCTAATATGACATTTGTAGTGAGAATATAGTTACTTTATTTGGACCAGCAAATGCATCTGGCATGCTTTGAAATATATTGCAAATGAATTATCCTTTTTATGAACTTCAAGTTCATATTATGATATTCGAGGGTCTATATATACAAATGATAATCCGTTCCCCGTAACTTTTTCTCAACAGTTTATCATGTCTCCCCCTCATGTTAGAAAAACTAATTTGTTTCCTCAACTTTGATAACTCATCTTTGTGCGTTATGGTGTTAATCAATATACAATGTACATCAATAATAATAAGATGGATTATTTGGTTCCTGACCCTGAACCACTTGTGAGGGGAGAATGTAATATACTTTCGTATATAACCTATATCAAACTGATATAGATAACTTTGTTCTCATAAGCAATAGTTTAGCTATTAAGTGGAGGCACTCAATAAATTATTTTGCTAAACCAATTGTGATGTAAACCAACTTATCAAGATGAACTTCTTGAATAGAAAATCTGGAAATTATGCTCAAAATTAAACTATTGAGCAAGTTACCTCACAAAACACCATGTTGCGAGTTAATAATAATTGCACATGTAACCATCTCATAGATGCATCTTACGTGGTATACATGGCAGGTGAATGGGCACATATTCACCTTTGATATTTCCAGCATTCATGAGATTCAATCCCAATTTTAGTTGGTCTACTAATTAATGAGAACAAGCAACATAAGAGAATCCATAAAGAACTTTCTAGTTCTTTAATATTTACCCATGTGAATTCTCTTTTAGTTTTTGCACATCATACTTAAATTGATATGGCTAAATCAATTATGTCAAGTGGATAAATTATCAATATTGATAAACTTCAAGTTTACACCATGACGTGTGCAGTTATAAATAACTCCAAGTTTATTATGATATGGGTTTTTATATCAATAAACATCTACTTTAGTGTGATATTATTTTATTTATGTAGTACAAACTGGAGAATAAAGCGGGTAACTTTTCACATACATATTACCCCACTACAAGTTATAGTAATATAAGATATTAAATCTTTCCTTTATTTATAGTCTCACTATAATCAACTGCTTTCGCGTGTACTTTGAAACTGAATAAGTTTCTTTGAGACTTACTACAACATAATATCTTATTGATAATCAATTTTATTTCTCGAAAATAGGGGTAATTGGCTCTTGCAGAGTTCTCAATTAATTTTGTAGTACCACATATTCATCAACATCCATATGGTGAATATCTCTTTTAAAGAGAAAGTTATACCATTATGGTTATGGTAAAAATTATATGCAAGATCTGTTTCTTGCATCACTGTTGTACTTTAATAATCACATTGCCAAAATATTTTGGCGTACAATAGGTATGTGACCGGTGATCATTCATGCCATAATAATGACATTATTTTCTTATTTCATCTCAAACCTCCCTCTAAAGGTGAGTGTGGTGTCTTCACTACCACTAGCACGTTCATATTCTTCCAAGAATGAATATGTATTCATCAATCAGATGTTGTCACATTCACATCATGAATGGACCATAATCATCAATATGTGTTTTACAAAATCTCATGTCAAATCAATGACAAATATTACTTTCACAAAGTGAAAGATTATTTTGAGAATCCTTATTATTCTCGTTATCACAATGATGACAATTATAATTTCGTCTATTGCCACGTCCTCATCCATTAATACCTTCAGGGTAATAATTTTGTCTTCTTTCAGACGTATCATATATTGCTATCACATTCTCTTAAGGGAATGAGAATGAAGCAAATTCAATGGGACGGGTTTTCAATTCTTTGCCCACAATCATAAATGAATTTGATCATGGCAAGGCATAGAAATTTTACCACTTTGGGTGGTTATAATTTCTTTCAAACTCCATTAGAGTTATAGTCAAAATTTATTGTCTTTGCTTGTATTTAAAATCAAAATATAGAATAAAAGAGAAAAATATGGTAAAATACTTACTTTAAATCCAGAATTTAATCATGAAGGAAGTTCATGGAATAATTGACAATCATTATGCTCAATCTCAAAGCTTGTACTCAATTAGTTAGAGTCTTGTGTTGATAACGTATTATAAAATAATAAAAGAAGAAGAGTATTACAGAGCAAAGTAGAGAGAGAGAATTCTTATTGATATGAGATGATTTACAATGAAATAGAACCCTCTATTTATAGGGAGAGGATAACTTAGCCACCAAGTAATAAACCCTAAAATCTCTCTAAATATAGACATTCACCATAAATAAAATTCTATTTATAACACAAATTATATAGTTTCATTATTTTATTAGGAGATGGAAAAAAAATTTTACTGGAGTCTCAAAATGTTTTTAATATTTGGTTGTAAAGATGGTATTGACACTAACATATTAAACTTTACAATGTAGATCGTTCTTTTTAATTATCTACATATCGCGCGGGTACTAATACTAGTGAGAGTTAATTTTTTAATACTTGTTTTATCTGGGTTTAACCTTTTTCTGTTTTCTAATGATAACCTACTACAACTTTATCAGGTGTCTAATAATTTTGTTTACCAAAAAAAATGTAACAACCCGACTGGTTGTTTTCCCTTTTTGAACCCCGTTCCCTTAAATAAAACTTCCCGCGCTTGTTTTAGCTAATTTATGACTTGCGGAGATGGTTGGTTCGGGATTTGGAAGAGTTTGGAGTGAAATATGCCCATTTGATTCCTTAGGATTTTCTTAAAAGGCTAAGTTTGACTTTGGTCAACATTTTGAGCAAACGGACCCGGATTCGTAATTTGATGGTCCCGGAGGTTCCGTAGGAAAATATGGGACCTGGGCATATGCCGGGAATCGAATTCCGAGGTCTCTAGCCCGAGTAATGAGTTTTCATTAGAAATTGTTAATTTGAAGTTGTCACGACCCAATCCCCGAAGCCGGTCGTGATGGCGCCTCTCGTGAAGACAAGGCCAGCCAAACCAAAACGGAACACCTCTTTTAAATAGTTAATCATCATAAACGGTAATAACATATAATATAATACTCATAAATTGCAGAATTTAACGATAATAACCGCAAGAACCATCCCAACACATGCCCAAACCGGGGTGTCACAAGTCATGAGCTACTACAGAATCTGCTATAGGTCTACAAAGTACGGAATCCGATACAACAGTCTGAAGAAAACATAAATGATAGAGGATAAGAGAGACAAGGGGTTGCGGACGTCAACAGCTACCTCGTAACTCCAAATCACTGCCAAGCCTGGAAGGAATTAGCGCTCAGGTGCGGACTCTGCTATGCCTGAATCTGCACACATGGTGCAGGGAGTAATATGAGTACTCCGACTCAGTGAGTAATAATTAGAAATAATGGCTGAAAGTATGAAAACATGTAAAGGCACAAAGCAATTCCATATCAAGCAGTAAAATCACTTAAAACAGTAAATCAGTGAAGAAATCAAATGATATTCCTTTTAAAACAAGTAAAATCGGTAATTTAAAAGGTAAATAACAAGTAGAAATCCGCCTCTTGGGCACAGTATCAATCGCTCAGCATAGTATCAGCCCCTCGGGCTCACTCTCAGTACAGTATCAGCCCCTCGGGCTCAGTATCAATCACTCAGAACAATATCAGCCCCTCGGGCTCACTCTCAGAACAGTATCAGCCCCTCGGGCTACCTCACAATCACTCATATCAGCCCCTCGGGCATAGCATCAATCACTCAGAACAATGGGTACCTGTGCTCACTATGGGTGTGCAGACTCCGTAAGGGCCCCTTACGACCCAAGCGCTATATCAAGCCACCTCGTGGCATCATCACTCAGCATATCCTCACATCACTCAAGCCACCCTGTGGCATATAAAGTATCTCAGGCCCTCGGCCTCATATCACTCGACCACACATCACTCAAGCCACCGCGTAGCATAAATAGTAACTTAGGCCCTCGGCCTCATATCACTCAGCGCATCCTCACATATGGCCCTCTGCCTCACTCAGTCCGAAAATCATCATAAGCCCATTGGGCATTAGTAAAACAGTAGTTCTCAGCCCAAAACATGATGTAGGAATATCATTTAAGTTTCAAATCTGAGTAATAGTGGCTGAGTTTGTAAAACAGTAGATATCAACAGGACTGAGTTCAAATAATAAGTCAAGCAGTGAGGAAACAGTGATAAAAATCTCTGAAGGGTTCAAATAGTTGGCACGAAGCCCAAATATAGCAATCATCCCAAATCATGATGATAACAAATGAATTTCAGTCAAATATTCGGTAAATCATCAATCGGGATGGACCAAGTCACAATCCCCAGTAGTGAAAGACCCCACGCTCATCATCCAGTGCGTATCTTGCCTCAATATAGCACTACGATGTGCAATCCGGGGTTTCAAACCCTCAGGACATCATTTACAACCATTACTCACCTCGAATTGGCTAATTCTCTAGCTCGCTAGGCCTTTGCCCCTCAAATTGGCCTCCACGCGCGTCGAATCTATCCAAAATCAGAACGAATACGTCACAATATGCTAAGGGAACAAAGCCCAAGCAAAAACATTCGAAAAATATCAAAAATCCCGAAATTAGCAAAACCCGAGCCCCGGGTCCACGTCTTGGAATCAGGTAAAATTTATATTTTCAGAATCCTCATACCCTCACGAGTCTAACCATACCAAAATTATCCAATTCTGATACCATTTGGTCCTTCAAATCATCATTTTACATTTTTGAAAGGTTTCACAATTTTCTTCCCAAATTCCATCCCAAATCACGAATTAAATGATGAATTCAGTGATAGATTCATGTATTCTAGCCAAATCTGAGTTAAAATTACTTACCCCGATGAATTTCTTGAAAACCCTTCGAAAAATCGCCAAACTCCAAGCTCTCTAGGTCAAAATATTAAATAAAACCCAAAACCTCATATTTATAGGGTACCCCTCAGGTTCCAGCCTCCGCGGGCCGCACCAAAATGACCCGATCCGCGCAAGCCAGTGCGGTCCGCGCAAACACAACCGCGGTCGCACAGACCTTCCTCTGCAGTGACAGGATTTAGTATTTTGGCCATAACCTTTTCTAAAGATGTCCAAATTGCAATATCTTTATCTTTCTGAAAACTAGACACGAAGGGCTACAACTTTTGTTTATAAATCATCTCAAAATTCTTTATGGATCAAAAGAAATGAGCTTCCGAAGTTGGACCGACGATTTGCAGGTCTTCATGACCGCGGCCGCGGTCACTTTTACGCGCCCAGCACTAAGCCAGCGGGCCCAGCGCTAATTCTACCGCGGCCAGCGCTAACAATTCTGCTCCCATCCATTTTCTATGTTCTAAAATGTCCGTACTCTCTCAAAACGCACTCGAAACACACCCGGAGCCATCAGACCTCAACCCAAACGTACAAACACCTCTCATAACATCATTAACACCTAGTCGAGTTTTCGAATCACTCCGAACAACATCAAAACATAAAATCAACTTCGGATTCAAGCCTAAGAACTCCAAGAACTCTTGAATTATGCTTTCGATCAAAAAGTCTATCAAATCTCGTCCGAATGACCTGAAATTTTCCACGCACATCCCAAATGACACAACGAAACTACTGGAACTCTTGGAATTCCATTCCGACCCCTATATCAAAATCTCACCTATCGACCGGAAAGCACCGAAATCTCAATTTCGCCAATCCAAGCCTAAACCTTCCACGGACTTCTAAAATGCATTCCGATCACGCTCCTAAGTCCCAAATCACCTAACGGAGCTAACCAAATCATAAAAATTCCCATCCGATATCAAATACATATAAGTCAAATTTTGGTCAACCCTTTCAAATTTTAAGCTTTCAACTGAGACTGTTCTTCCAAATTCATTCTGATTAACCTGAAACCCAACACAAACGATTTACATAAGTCATAATACACCACACGGGGCAAGTCATGCCCGAGAACTGGCGGGCGAAATGCAAAAGCTCAAAGCGACCGGTCATCTCGTTACATCCTCCCTTACTTAAACATACGTTCATCCTCGAACGTGCTAAGAGTTGCTCCAAAAGCCAACCAATTGCTGAATAACTTCACCATGCACATGCCCGGGGGTGATCCCACGTCACCCTATCTCGCATAGGTTCGATAACACAATATAACGGAAATTTCACCATCCATCCTAGTCCATGAACTATGGAACCACATTTCCTTTTTTAAAATCATCGACACGATCAGAATTTCACATTTATACTATGAATAAGTCTGAACAAGCGGTAACAAACCATATATGCTATCTCCGGTGCAATCACATGATATACCACATAACTCAACACTTGTAGTGATAACTTCTAACCACAGCAATTGCACACAACATCCGCATACCGATAGAAAAACTCTTATCAACTAAAGTCTCATCCCAACACTTTCATATACTGCCAATGATCACTAAGACACGCGGTAAGCCATAACCATTTTCCAGATCAACCATTCATGAAGCCACTTCTTCCTTGGCAAATACCACAGCAAATTCCCGAACCGAAGCTCGATACTATCCTTCCAACATGCTGAAATCACATTCGTTCGTATTTATTAATAATCCCCAACGATCTCCTCTATTCTAACACATTACTCTGGTGACATGACACATCCATACAGGCCTAAGCCACAACTTACACAATACACGCATCAATACGCAACAGTCCGAACATACTCAAATCATGAAAATGACTCAAATGAAAGAGTTATACCTCAAGCTCACCGGTACCACCACAACACAAGGCTGAGAACCCGTCTCACATCATAGGAACAAAATACACAAGTCTAATCCGCAAGGTCATACCTCCACATAACTTCGCTACGATGTGTGATCCTATGCAATACTGCCCCACATGAACCACCTTAAGTCACTAGCTCGAAATTGACAACCATGCACAATTTGATATCTGGAACCAAAGCAATTCATCAGACTCACGGTGAAGTAAATAACATACACCATGCAAACCCGAAAGGACATAACCGATACGCTATTCACTGAGCAACACCCAATTACTCTTCCGCTCGACTTCCACTATGAGACCCCAATAGAACCGCACCACATGTACCTATAACCAACAAATCATAACATCTCGCAACACAGAAAGGTAACTCATGGATCTCCCCATATTACTAATAAGTTCAATAACAATTGAATCAATACACCCCTCAACAGTACAATTCAGAGCCAACCAAGCCGGCTCAAATTAGAACACGCATCCACATTGACCTGCAACGAGCTCCTTATAACAAAAATCCTGGAGTTGCTCTTCAACTCCTTTAACTCTGTTGGTGCCATACGATACAGTGCCCGACATCAAATCAATATCGAAATCAACAACCTTGCCCGACGACATGCCCAGCCACAAGAAACATATCCGAAAAGTCCCTCACCACCGGAACTAAATCAATGGCAGGAGCCTCTACACTAACATCCATCACGAAAGCCCAAATAAGGAAGACAATCCTTCCCAGCCGTCCGCTGGGCCTTCGAAATATAAAACCACTCCACTAGGGAATAATCCTACGGACCTCGCCACTTAATCCGTGGCATTTCCAGCATAGCCAACAATATCGCGTTAGTGCAATAGTCCAGAATGACACAATATGGAGACAACCAGTCTGAACCCAATATTACATCCAAAATCTAACATACCAAGCAACAAAAGATCCGCTCAGGTCTCCAAATCCCAATAGTCACTAAACAGTGCTGATACACAAGACTCGCAACCTCCATATAGCCTGAATATGAGAACTTCCCGTTTCCAACTCCATATGGCCCATGAATCCACATATTTGGTTCCAATTCCGCCGTCTGAATGCATACCATACCTCGAACACTCAATTATTCCATGAGAGATAATCTAGAATTCTTCTGTGCCACCAAGAAAACACGAGTATCAGCAGTCGTTCTAACCAGAAAATGCCACAATACTACCAAATTATCACCAACTTAATCACATTGCCCTTTCTGAAACATATGCCCTCGTCAAATCACCCCAAATTAGCAATACAATTTCCTTAGTCATTCGAAGACCCTTCCTCTAATTATCTAAAGCTCGTTCCTCTAATTATCTAAAACTCGTTCCTCTAATTATCTGAAACTACCCGTGCTGCCTAAGAATTATATGACTTTCCATTCAAAATTAAACTGCAACCTTACGCACACAATTCCCAATCATTTACAACATATTGCATAACCCATACCACTCTAGGATAACCACGAAAAATTCATATCCCTTCCGAACCGCAAGCCACTATGCATTCCACTAGCCAAGAACTTTCCATTGATCCCATCTAGCAAAGAACCACTATACATCCCATGCTCCTTATGCCCATAGAAAATATACATCTCCAACCAAGGTAGAAACCATCAAGGACTCTCCGAGTTCCCCTTGCACAAAGCAGACCTGCTAGGACTGAATCTTCTAACTCATTCAAGCTACGCAAGCCATCAAAACCTAAGAGCATTGCCGCGAAATACCTGTAGGAACTCATTACCCCGTACACACCCAAAGAACTAATCATATCTTTGCCATACTGATCCAGCCTACTATCAAGCTACCCCATCTATCTAAATTTCCTTCTGATTCATTTTCATCTTGATATTCTCTCTTAAATATTCCCAAAAGCACTACATTCGAAATACTTCGCTCTGAAGAACTTCCTGTGGATCTAAATCTGTTACCTCCTAATATTAATACATAGAATCCCACAATTAATATAGAAAACACCACAAGTCTTGATGTTTTCCAAGGAAAACTCAGTTCGTAACCACACATATAACTTGAAAATATCTAATTGTTATATGTAAAATTTTGAACACAATAGGACCATTCTCTAGAGGCATCCACTCTACTCAAACCGCAGTTAGATTGATTAAACGAACCGAATAACCTGTGCTTTATTTGCGCTCCGACACTGCAGAATGTGACCTCATTTTAATATAACCAAGCAACTTCTTACCCTATGCACCGAGCATTCCTTACCAACCACAACTCAAGTCATTCCCCGATTCTCGTACACTCATAAGGCATAACATAACCTTTATTGAAATTTCCTTTACACGAGCCATAACTGATTCACAAATACGCCTCAAACTGGAACCATTAGAGCACATAACCATGCAATCAACTATTCAATAGCGGACTCCCCCACTTGGCTCAAGGCCATAGATCAAAACACGCACCATAACTTATAACGCGTATACTTTGTTGCTTCCATGATACCATAGTGAGATTAGACTCAGTCATTCATAAGCTCTTGAAACACCAACCATCGGGTACTTTAACTCTATGCAATTCTCGCATTCACTCTCGTAACAGTTAAGCCCACTCTATCAAGTGACCCAAATTTAAATTTAAACACATATGTTTCACTTGTGAATGAGATCTTCTAACAGACAGCATAAGGATCACACAATCTCAGAACACCGCAGGAGACAACCCGCCTGCTTCGCCTCAATATAACATTTCTGTATACCTTCCACCGTCATACACATTACATAGTTACTTAATTCTTTTTTTTCCTGAGTCTGAACTCATACCGCAACATGAAATTTACTTCACTCCCCAACTAGGAGACATGAAAAGATTCTTCACGCGCCCATAACTCGGGGCTACACATCCAACCACAATGGAAATGAAACACTTAATAGTTCATCTATCATCCATCAGACTTTCCTCGTCACTTCTAAGTCATATAGATACCTCTCGCAGTACCAACATACTCATCACATAGTTGTCAGCCATCGCTTCTACTAATAGGGACAATACTGCACATATAAGTTCAAAATACTTGCTCACACAATCAGCACCTCGGTGCTCAAGCCATAGGCAAAGATCCAGCACCAAGTCCTCTAGACTGGCCCAACATCAAACTCACAAAGATCATATCTCGCCCATCGATCAGGGAATCACAAGCCATTAAGGCATATCTGATATTAAGCGCTCATTCGCACATACGAACGCGTGGAAGGAATTTAAGAGTTACTTTTCAAGCTGAATCAAGGACGCACGATAAGAATTCAAGAATGCAAAGTTTTCCTAAAGGTTCTGCAGCCTCTCGATGATAAATACAGACATCTCCGTATCGATCCGTGAGACTCTACTAAACCTACTCATGACTCGTGAGACCTGTGTAACCTAGGCTCTGATACCAACTTGTCACGACCCAATCCCCGAACCTAGTCGTGATGGCACCTCTCGTGAAGACAAGGCCAGCCAGACTAAGATGGAACACCTCTTTTAAATAGTTAATTATCATAAACGGTAATAACATATAATATAATATTCATAAATTGCATAATTTAATGATAATAACCTCAAGAACCATCCCGACACATGCCCAAACTGGGGTGTCACAAGTCATGAGCTACTACAGAATCTGCTATAGGTCTACAAAGTACGGAATCCGATACAACAGTCTAAAGAAAACATAAATGATAGAGGATAAGAGAGACAAGGGGTTGCGGACGTCAACAGCCACCTCGTAACTCCAAATCACTGCCTAGCTTGGAAGGAATCAGCGCTTAGGTACAAACTCTATTATGCCTGAATCTGCACACACGGTGCAGGGAGTAAAGTGAGTACTCCGACTCAGTGAGTAATAATTATAATAATGGTTGAAAGCATGAAAACACGTAAAGACACAAAGCAATTCCATATCAAGTAGTAAAATCACTTAAAGCAGTAAATCAGTGAAGAAATCAAATGATATTCCTTTTAAAACAAGTAAAACCGGTAATTTAACAGGTAAATAACAAGTAGAAATCCGCCTCTCGAGCACAGTATCAATCGCTCAGCATTGTATCAGCCCCTCGGGCTCACTCTCAGTACAGTATCAGCCCCTCAGGCTTAGTATCAATCACTCAGAACAGTATCAGCCCCTCGGGCTCACTCTCAGAACAGTATCAGCCCCTCGGGCTACCTCACAATCACTCATATCAGCCCCTCGGGCATAGCATCAATCACTCAGAACAATGGGTACCCGCGCTCACTGTGGGTGTGCAGACTCCGGAGGGGCCCCTTACGGCCCAAGCGCTATATCAAGCCACCTCGTGGCATCATCACTCAGCATATCCTCATATCACTCAAGCCACCGCATGACATATAAAGTATCTCAGGCCCTCGGCCTCATATCACTCATCCTCACATCACTCAAGCCAACGCGTGGCATAAATAATAACTCAGGACCTCAGTCTCATATCACTCAGCATATCCTCACATATGGCCGTCGGCCTCACTCAGTCCGGAAATCATCATAAGCCCCTTGGGCATTAGTAAAACAGTACTTCTCAGCCCAAAACATGATGTAGGAATATCATTTAAGTTTCAAATCTGAGTAAAACTGTCTGAGTTTGTAAAACAGTAGATATAAACAGGACTGAGTTCAAAAAATAAGTCAAGCAGTGAGGAAACAGTGATAAAAATCCCCGAAGGATTCAAATAGTTGGCACGAAGCCCAAATATGGCAATCAACCCAAATCATGATGATAACAATGAATTTCAGTCAAATATTCAGTAAAATCATCAATCGAGATGGACCAAGTCACAATCCCCAGTAGTGAAAGACCCCACGCTCATCATCCAGCGCGTATCTTGCCTCAATATAGCACTACGATGTGCAATCCAGGGTTTGAAACCCTCAGGACATCATTTACAATCATTACTCACCTCGAACTGGCTAATTCTCTAGCTCGCGATGCCTTTGCCCCTCGAATTGGCCTCCACGCACGTCGAATCTATCCAAATACAGAACGAATACGTCACAATATGCTAAGGGAACAAAGCCCAAGCAAAAACATTCGAAAAATATCAAAAATCCCGAAATTAGCAAAACTTGAGCCCCGGGCCCACGTCTCGAAATCCGGTAAAATTTACATTTTCAGAATCCTCATACCCTCGCGAGTCTAACCATACCAAAATTATCCAATTCCGATACCATTTGGTCCTTCAAATCATCATTTTACATTTTTGAAAGGTTTCACAATTTTCTTCCTAAATTCCATCCCAAATCATGAATTAAATGATGAATTCAGTGATAGATTCATGTATTCTAGTCAAATCTGAGTTTAAATCACTTACCCCGATGAATTTCTTGAAAAACCTTCGAAAAATTGCCAAAATCCGAGCTCTCTAGGTCAAAATATTAAATAAAACCCAAAACCTCATATTTATAGGGTACCCCTCAGGTTCCAGCCTCCGCACCAAAATGACCACGGTCCGCGCAAGCCAGTGCGGTCCGCACAAACACAACCGCGGCCGCACAGGCCTTCCTCTGTAGTGACAGGCTTTAGTATTTTGGCCATAACATTTGCTAAAGATGTCCATATGACAATATCTTTATCTTTCTGAAAACAAGACACGAAGGGCTACAACTTTGGTTTTTGAATCATCTCAAAATTCCTTATGAATCAAAAGATATGAGCTTCCGAAGTTGGACCGACGATCTGCAGATCTTCATGACCGCGGCCGCGGTCACTTTAACGCGGCCAGCGCTAACAATTCTGCCCCTATCCATTTTCTAAGTTATGAAATGTCCGTACTCGCTCAAAACTCACCTGAAACACACCCGGAGCCATCAGACCTCAACCCAAACATTCCAACACCTCCCATAACATCATTAACACCTAGTCGAGTTTTCGAATCACTCCGAACAACATCAAAACACAAAATCAACTTCGGATTCAAGCCTAAGAACTCTTAAATTACGCTTTCGATCAAAAAGTCTATCAAATCTCGTCTGAATGACCTGAAATTTTGCACGCACATCCCAAATGACACAATGAAACTACTGGAACTCTCGGAATTCCATTCTGACGCCTATATCAAAATCTCACCTATCGACTGGAAAGCGGCAAAATCTCAATTTCACCAATCCAATCCTAAACCTTCCACGGACTTCTAAAATGCATTCCGATCATGCTACTAAGTCCCAAATCACCTAACGGATCTAACCAAATCATAAAAATTCTCATCCGAGATCAAATACACTTAAGTCAAATTTTGGTCAACCCTTTCAAATTTTAAGCTTTTAACTGAGACTGTTCTTCAAAACTCATTCTGATTAACCTGAAACCCAACAAAAAAATTTATATAAGTCATAATATACCACACGGGGCAAGTCATTCCCGAGAACTGGCGGGCGAAATACAAAAGTTCAAAGCGACCGATCGGGACTTTACAGAAGTTTTAAGGATTTAAAGAAACTAATTAATGATTGATCACGAGGGTATCGGGTTTGTATGTTGGTTCCGAAGCCTGGTACAGGTCCGAAATAATATTTAAGACTTGACCGTAAAATTTGGTGCCAAATCGAGTAGTTTAAGGGCATTTTGGCCCATTAGTAGAAAATTAAGAACTTGAAGTTCAAAAGTTTGATTCAATTGGTTTTAGGGGTGATTCTTAGATTTAGCGTTCTTTCGGGCATTTTGAAGGTTTGAGTACATCTGTTTCGTGATTTTAGACTTGTCGGTATGTTCGGGTGGGGCCCGGGAGCCCCGAGCGTCAATCAGACGAGGCTCGAGTGAAATAAAATTTTTGAGAAGTGCTGAAGCTGCTGCTTCTGTCATAACCGCACCTGCGGTTGGTGGACCGCAGGCGCGGTCCATCTATCGCAGATGCGGCCTAGGGAAGGCTAGGCCAAACCACAGAAGCGGCTCTAGAACCGCAGAAGTGGCCTCAAGACTGCAAAAGCGGTCCCGGCCCTTTTAGTCCCTTTCGCAGATGCGGTCCTTTCTCGCAGATGTGGTCCCCTAACCGTAGATGCAGAAATCGCTGAAGCAGTGAGCTTCATTTAATACGTGTTCTAAGTCATTTTTACCACTTTTCACTCCTCCATTGGCGATTTTGGGAGCTTTTGAGAGAAGACTTCCACCTAGCATTGTGAGGTAAGATTATCCCACTAATTCCTAGTTTAATACTTGTGTCGTAGGTAGATTAAACACTAGAATTTAGGTAAAATCAAGGGGTTAGAGCAAAACCTAGGATTTTAATAAAAGCTAGATTTAACCACGAAATTTGTTATGGAATGAATTAGAAATCATATATTGTTGATCCTAGGTTTTAAGGAACAACTTCCTTCGAAAAGTTTCGGAATCCGGACACGTGGGCCTGGGGTCGGATTTTAGGATGTTTTAAAGGTTGGGAAATTGCTTAAATAGATAGAATTCTATCTTGTGAGTCTATATTGACTAGTTTCTACATCATTTAACTAGTTTGGGATCTTTCGGCTCCGAATTGAGGGCTTGGACTCGTTCTTGGTATTGGAAGTGCACTTTGGAGCGAGGTGAGTCTCCTTTCTAACCTTGTAAGATGGAATTATCCCCATATGTGTAATAATTGAAATAATTGCTATTATATGTGGGGGCTACACACACAGTAAGTGACAAGAATCCGTGCATAGCTACTATTATATTAAGTCCGGGTAGTCTAGGACCCAAAAGCATGCTCTATGTAATATTCTTGTAACTTGATGATAAATTCGGATTTGTATAAATTATGTTGATTAAGGTAAATGGGACTAGTAAAGGAATCTTATCTTGCTTGGTCTTGTAAAAGAGAATTTGAATATTCTTGTGAATAACTACTCCTCAGATATACATTATTTTCTGCTTGTTGATGAGTTTATTTATATTTGACCATGTCGCACATGTGATTCGCGAGCGGGGTGATAGATGCATCTATGGTTCGAGTCATTCGACCCTCGACAGTGCACAATTTACTTTTATCTTAGATCGGGCCGTACGTCCCTCGGTGTTACTTGCGCATGCTTTACTTAGTATTTCTCTGTGGACTGAACTTCATATATGCCTTGAAACGTAAATGGATACCCATGATATTATTTGGAAAAAGAAATGTTATTCCTTGCCATATAATGCTAATAAATTGTGCTATCCATGCTTATTATAAACTCTTTCTCATATTATTTGGACCTAGTAAGTATCAAGTCAACCTCTCATCTCTACTTCTTCAAGATTAGATGGGATACTTACTGGGTACATATTGTTTATGTACTCATACCACACTTCTGTACTTAATTGTACAGGATCTGAGGCAGGTATATCTAGCTATCAGTTTGGTGCACATCCCTGAGTGGAGTTCGAGACTTCTACGGTGAGCTGCTTCCCTTCCCGTGCTGTTCAGCAGCCTGAATGAGTCTCTCTTATGTATTTTTTTTGCTGTCTATTATGTTACGGACAGTAAAATAGTGTGATTCTTTTGTATATTCTACTAGTTGCCCATAGTTTGTGACACCAGGTCTTGGCACACACATTAGTAGACTGTATTATTTTTTGGGATTGTATGATTATTTTTGACTTAACTGATCATCTTTTATTTTAATTCAACTTAAAGAATCATTGCAACTATTTTGGGTAAAAGTAAATGAAAGTTTATTTAGTATTTTTCCGCGTTGGCTTACCCGACAAGGGTGTTGGGCGCCATCACGACCTATTATGTAAATGGTTCATGACAACATGGTATCAGAGCACTAGGTTCACGTAGGTCTCACAAGTCATGGGCAAACCTAATAGAGTTTTGTGGATCAGTACGGAGACGTCTATATTTATCTTCGAGAGGCTATAGGGTGTTAGAAAAACTACTCTTTATTCATTTCCTATTGTGCAGTGGTTGGTATACTAAATTTCCCTCTTTTATTCTCTCACAGATGGTGAGGACACGCACAGATGATGTTCTAGACCCGGGCGGAGCTGCTCCCCCCGTTGTTAAAGGCCAAGGCAGAAGCCGGGAGAGGGCATCGGCTCATGGTAGGGGACTAGGGCATCCCAGAGTTATCCCAGCAGTACCACCAGCAGATCCCATGGGAGATCCTATCATCGAGGAGCAGGGCGAGGTGCCCGCAGCTGAGCCTACCCCGGCGGACTTTATGACAGCACCAGGATTCTAGGAGGTCATGGGCCGTATGCTACGGTTCATGGATTCTATGACTCAGACTGGTTTATTTCCAACAGATCCAGCTATATCACAAGCAGGAAGGGGACCACATACCCTTATTGCTCAGGCTCCTGGACATGCAACTGCCGTGTATCAGACTCCGGGTGTGCTACCCGCAGATGGGGCCCAGACTGTTGCTGCGGTGGCGCCCTAGCTCAGACCAACTGTGGATGGTGACTCGCAGAAGTTATTAGATAGATGGACTAGACTTCACCCTCCTATCTTCGGGGGTGAGAGTCATGAGGATGCCCAGGATTTCATTGATAGGTGTAGGGACAGGCTGCACAACATGAGGAAATTGGAGTCGCATGGAGTTGACTTCACTACTTTTCAGCTGGAGGGCAGGGCCCGTAGATGGTAGCAGTCCTATATTCTTGGTAGGCCAGCAGGTTCTCCTCCCTTAACCTGGGGTCAGTTCACCCAGATCGGTATATTCCACCCTCAGAGAGGGAAGAGATACGGTATCAGTTTGAGCATCTTGAGCAGGGTCAGATGTCTGTGACCAATTATGAGGCGAGGTTCTCCGAGTTGTCTCGCCATACACTCATGATACTTCCCACATATGCAGAGAGGGTGCGGAGATTTTTTGCGGGGTTACACCTCGGTATTTGAGCTAGCATAGCCTGGGAGGTGGAGATGGGTATTGAGTATCAGCTAGTGGTAGAGATTGCTCGCAGGATCGAGGGGTATCGCCAGAGGGTTAGAGAGAAGATTGAGCAGGACAAGAGGGCCCAATTTTTAGGAGAGTTCATAGGTGCCTCAGCTAAGGGTAAAGGTCACTTCGGGAGGGGCCATCCCAGCAGGCCCCCATATTCAGCACCACCACCCCCTCCCTAAGGTGCTCTAGTGAGGCCTTATTTCAGTGCAATGACGGAGAGTTCTTACCGCCCACCAACTATTCAGGGTGCCTCTGGCGGGTATTCTGGTCATCAGGATTCTTCCAGTGCTCACTTCAGTGCCATGTCAGAGAGTTCATATCGCCTACCAGCCATCCAGGGCTCTTCCAATGGGTATTCGAGTCAGCAAGCTCAGACTTTAAGGCAGCAAGCTATGGTACCGAGAGTATGCTACAAGTGTGGAGATCCGGGTCACATGAAGAGGACCTACCCCAGATTTTGGGGCAAGGTAGTGCAACAGGGTCAGCAGCCTATGATTTCAGCACCGGCTGCCCCGCCACCAAGAGGTGGAGGGAAGACTGGTAGGGACCGTCCTAGAGGTGGAGGCCAGGCAGGGAGAGGTCAACTAGCTATTGCTCAGTCAGGTGGAGGCTAGCCAGCCGGCGCTCCAGCCAGATTCTACGCCCTTCCAGCCAGGCCAGATGCATTGGCCTCAGATGCCGTCATCACAAGTATTATTTCCGTCAGCGGTAGAGATGCTTCAGTATTATTTGATCCCGGGTCTACTTATTCATATGTATCATCTCTGTTTGCTCGTTTCTTGGTTATTTCTCCCGAGACTTTGGGCACTCCGGTTCATGTGTCCACTCATGTGGGTGATTCTGTGGTTGTAGATAGGATCTACCGATCCTGTGTGGTCACATTCTGTGGTTTTGAGACTAGAGCGGATCTCCTATTGCTTGACATGATCGACTTTGAGGTCATCCTGGGCATGGATTGGTTGTCTCCATATCATGCCATCCTAGATTGCCATTCCAAGACTGTTTCATTAGCGATTCCAGGGTTACCGAGGTTAGAGTGGAAGGGTTCCACAATTGATACATCTAGTCGGGTTATTTCTTTCCTGAAGGCTCAGCATATGGTCGAGAAGGGGTGTTTGGCTTATCTAGATTATGTTCGGGACACCACTGTAGAGTCTCCAACGATTGATTCAGTTCCGGTGGTTCGAGAGTTTGCCGATGTGATTCCTTCTGATCTTCCTGGCATGCCACCGGATCGTGATATTGATTTCTGTATCGATTTGGCTCTAGGCACTCAGCCTATACCTATTCCACCGTACCGATGGCTCCTAAGGAGTTGAAGGAGTTGAAGGAGCAGCTTGAGGAGTTGTTAGTGAAAGGGTTTGTTAGTCCTAGTGTATCACCTTGGGGTGCACCAGTGTTATTTGTGAAGAAGAAAGATGGGACTATGCGGATGTGCATTGATTACCGCCAGTTGAACAAAGTCACCATCAAGAACAAGTATTTGTTGCCTTGTATCGATGATTTGTTTGACCAGTTGCAGGGTGCTAGGGTGTTCTCTAAGATAGACTTGAGGTCAGGGTACCATCAGTTGAGGATTTGGGACTCGGATATTTCGAAGACTACATTCCGGACTAGATATGGCCATTAAGAGTTTTTGGTAATGTCATTTGGCTTGACTAATGCCCCAGCAACATTTATGGACTTGATGAACAGGGTATTCAGGCCTTATATTAATTCATTTGTCATCGTCTTCAATGATGACATCTTGATATACTCCCGTAGCTTGAGGGAGCATGAGCAGTATTTGAGAGCAGTGCTTTAAACTTTGCAAGAGAAGAAGCTATATGCTAAGTTCTCCAAGTGTGAGTTTTGGATGGAGTCAGTGGCCTCTTGGGGCATGTTGTGTCAGGAGAGGGTATTAAGGTAGATCCCAAGAAGATTGAGGCAGTTCAGAGTTGGCCACGTCCTACCTTAGTGACCGAGATCAAGAGTTTCTTGGGGCTAGCGGGTTATTACTGGCGATTCGTGCAGGGCTTTTCATCTATTGCATCACCTTTGACTAGATTGACCCAGAAGGGTGCTCCTTTCCGTTGGTCTAATGATTGTGAGGAGAGCTTCCAGAAGCTTAAGACAGCTTTGACTACAACACCAGTTCTTGTGTTGCCTTCCGGTTCAGGGATGTATACAGTATATTGCAATGCTTCGCACATTGGATTGGGGTGTGTATTGATGTAGGAGGGGCGAGTTGTTGCCTATGCTTCGTGCTAGCTGAAGGTTCATGAGAAGAATTATCCTGTGCACGATCTAGAGTTGGCCGCGATTGTTCATGCTCTTAAGATATTTAGGCATTATCTGTATAGGGTGTCATGTGAGGTTTATACTGATCATCGCAGCTTACAGCATTTGTTCAAACGGAGGGATCTTAATTTGAGGCAGCATAGGTGGCTTGAATTACTGAAGAATTATGACATCACTATTCTTTATCATCTGGGCAAGGCAAATATGGTCGCAGATGCCTTAAGCAGAAAGGCAGAAAGTATGGGTAGCTTGGCATTCATTCCAGCAGAGGAGAGGCCACTAGCCTTGGACATTCAGTCCTTGGCTAACGGACTTGTGAGGTTGGATATTTCAGAGCCCAACCAAGTTCTCGCGTGTGTGGTTGCCCAGTCTTCATTATTGGGGCAGATCAAGGTCCGACAGTTCGATGATCCACATTTGGCGGTTCTCATAGAGACGGTGCTTTAGGGAGGTGCCAAGGAGGTTACTATTAGTGAGGATGGTGTTTTGTGACTCCAGGGTCGTTTATGTGTTCCTAATGTTGATGGAATGAGGGAGAGAATTTTACAAGAGGCACACAGTTCGCAGTATTCTATTCATCCGGGAGCTACGAAGATGTATCGCGACTTGAGGCAGCATTATTGGTGGTGGGGGATGAAGAAAGACATAGTAGAGTATGTGGCTAGGTGTTCGAATTGCCAGCAGGTCAAGTATGAACACCAGAGGCCGGGTGGCCTACTTAAGCAAATGCCTATACCAGAGTGGAAGTGGGAACGCATATCATGGATTTCGTAGTTGGGTTGCCGCAGACATTGCGGAAGTTTAATTCAGTATGGGTCATTGTTGATAGGTTGACCAAGTCGGCCCATTTTATTCCAGTGGCAACTACTAATACAACAGAGAGGTACGCTCAGATTTACATTCGGGAGATAGTTCGGTTGCACGGTGTGCCTATTTCCATCATATCAGATAGGGGTTCTCACTTCACTTCCCATTTCTAGAGAGCCGTTCAGAGCGAGTTGGGGACCCGTGTAGAGCTCAGCACAGCATTCCATCCTCAGACCGACGGGCAGTCGGAGCGTACATTGCAGATTTTAGAGGGCATGCTCAGAGCATGTGTGATTGACTTTGGAGCGCAGTGGGATCAGTTCTTGCCCTTGGCGGAGTGTGCATACTACAACAGCTATCAGTCCAGCATAGAGATGGCTCCAAACGAGGCTTTCTATGGTCGTCGTTATCGTTCTCCTATCGGCTGGTTTGAGCCTGGTGAGGCTAAGTTATACGGTACAGATTTGGTATAAGATGCCTTGGATAAGGTAAAGTTGATCTAGGAGAGGCTTCACACAGCTCAGTCTAGACAGAAGAGTTACGCAGATCAGAAGGCACGTGATGTATCATTTATGGTTGGCGAGAAGGTCCTCTTGAAAGTCTCGCCAATGAAGGGTGTTATGAGATTCGGGAAGAAGGGAAAGCTGAGCCCAAGGTTTATTAGCCCATTTGAGGTGTTGAGGCGAGTTGGGGAGGTTTCTTACGAGCTGGCTTTACCCCCCAGCTTATCGGGATTTCATCCGGTTTTTCATGTATCGATGCTTCGGAAGTATCATGCTGACGTATCCCATGTGTTGGACTTCAGTACTATTCAGCTGGATGAGAGTTTGGGTTATGAGGAGGAGCCAGTTGCCATTATTGATAGACAGGATTGCTAGTTGAGGTCAACGAGGATTTTTGCGGTAAGGGTCCAATGGAGGGGCCAACCAGTCGAGGAGGCGACTTGGGAGTCCGAGGAGGACATGCAGAGCAGATATCCACATTTATTTGGCAGCTCGGGTACTTTTCTATGTCCATTCGAGGACGAATGTTTGTTTAAGAGGTGGAGAATGTAACGACCCGACTGGTCGTTTTACCTTTTAGAACCCTGTTCCCTTAAATAAAACTTCTCGCGCTTGCTTTAGCTAATTTATGACTTGCGAGGATGGTTAGTTTGAGATTTGGAAGAGTTTGGAGTGAAATATGCCCATTTGATTCCTTAGGATTTTCTTAAAAGACTAAGTTTGACTTTGGTCAATACTTTGAGAAAACTGACCCGAATTCATGATTTGATGGTCCCGAAGGGTCCTTAGGAAAATATGGGACCTAGGCGTATGCCCGGAATCGAATTCTGAGGTCCCTAGCCCGAGGAATGAATTTTCATTAGAAATTGTTAATTTGAAGTTTTAAGGATTTAAAGAAATTAATTAATGATTGATCACGTGGGTATCGGGCTCGTATGTTGGTTCCGAAGCTCGGTATAGGTCCGAAATAACATTTAAAACTTGTCCGCAAAATTTGGTGTCAATCCGAGTAGTTTAAGGGCATTTTGGCCCGTTAGAGGAAAATTAAGAACTTGAAGTTCATAAATTATTCAATTGGTTTTAGGGGGGTGATTCTTAGATTTAGCGTTGTTCCGGGCGTTCCGAAGGTTCGAGTAGGTCCGTTTCGTCATACTCCTATCATACTTCCCACCGAGAGAGAGGGTGAGGAGGTTCATTGATGGACTTATTCAGCCGATTCGTCTTCAGATGGCTAGGGAGACTGGGAGTGGGATATCTTTCCAGGAGGCGGCCAATGTGGCCCGGAGAGTTGATATGGTTCTTTCCAGGGAGGTGGTCATGGGTCAGACAAGAGGCCTCGTCATTCAGACAGATTCAGTGGTACCTCGTCACAAGGTAGAGATTCGTATGGTAGGGGCCATCCTCCTAGGCCTTTTCAGTCAGCACTTCAGGTTTCTCACGGTGCCTCAGGTGGCCGTGGTTGTCACATGCAGTATTCTGATCAACAACCCTACAGTGCACCACCAGCTCCTATCAGTGCATCGCCGCTCCAGAGTTTTCGGGGTGGTCATTCAAGTCGCCGGGGTTAGTCTCAGTTTCCTCAGCCGCAGCACTTAGGTGGATGTTTTGAGTGTGGAGAGTATGGTCATATCAGGAGGGCTTGTCCGAGAATTGTGGGTACCCAGTCATAGCAGTAGGGTTCCCGTGCTATGGTTCAGGCACCAGGTGTTCCACAGCCCGCCCAGCCAGCTAGAGGTGGGGGTAGAGGTGCTAAAGGTGGAGGTAGAGGTGGAGGCTAGCCAGCTGCAGGCCGTCCTAGAGATGTAGTCCAGGGTGGTGGGGCCTAGCCCCAATGTTATGCTTTTCCAGCTAGGCCTGAGGCTGGGGCTTCCGATGCAGTTATCACATGTATTTTTCTGGTTTGTAGCAGAGATGCTTCAGTTTTATTTGATCCGGGATCTACGTACTACTATGTGTCATCTTATTTTGCACTGTATCTGGTCATGCCTAGTGATTCTCTGAGTGCCCTTGTTTATGTGTCTACACCGATGGGTAATTCTATTATGGTATATTGAGTACATTTCTCTTGTATAGTCGTGATTGGGGGTCTTGAGACTCGTGTAGATTTGTTTCTTCTGGACATGGTTGATTTCGATGTCATATTGGGGATAGACTGGTTATCACCTTACCACGCTATCTTGGACTTTCATACCAAGACCGTGACCTTAGCCTTGCCGAGTTTACCTCGTTTAGAGTGGAGAGGGACTTCTGGTCATTCTACCCATAGTGTTATCTCTTATGTGAAGTCTTGGTGTATGGTCGAGAAGGGGTGTTTGGCCTATTTGGCATATGTTTGTGATTCCAGTGCCGAGGTTCCTTCTATTGATTTTGTGCCTGTTGTTCGTGAGTTCCCTGAGGTATTTCCTTCGGACCTGCCAGGTATGCCACCCGACAAGGATATTAACTTCTGTATTGATTTGGCTCCGGGCACTCAGCCCATTTCTATTCCGTTGTATCATATGGCCCCGCCTGAGTTGAAAGAGTTGAAGGAGTAGTTGCAAGACTTGCTTGAGAAGGGTTTCATTAGACTTAGTATTTCGCCTTGGGGTGCGCCGATGTTGTTTGTTAAGAAGAAGGATGGATCGATGAGGATGTGTATTGATTACCGGTAGTTAAACAAGGTTACAATCAAGAATAAGTATCCATTGCCAAGGATTGATGATTTGTTTGATCAGCTTCAGGGTGCCAAGGTATTTTTGGAGATTGACTTGAGATCTGGCTATCATCAGTTGAGGATTAGGGCATCTGATATCCCTAAGACAGCTTTCCGAACTCGGTACGGGCATTATGAATTCTTGGTGATGTCATTCGGGTTGACAAATGCCCCAATAGCTTTTATGGATTTGATGAACCGAGTGTTCAGTCCTTACTTGGATTTGTTCGTGATAGTCTTCATTGATGATATTTTGATCTATTCCCGTAGCCGAGAGGAGCACGAGTAACATCTTAGGGTGGTTCTTCAGACCTTGAGGGATAGTCAGTTGTATGCTAAATTTTTGAAGTGTGAGTTCTGGTTGAGTTCAGTTGCATTCCTGGGTCATGTTGTATCAGCATAGGCTATTCAGGTTGATCCGAAGAAGATTGAGGCAGTCAAGAACTGGCCTAGACCAGCATCAGCTATAGATATCTGGAGTTTCTTAGCATTGGCGGGCTACTATTGTCGGTTTGTGGAGGGGTTTTCATCTATCGCAGCCCCGATGACCAGGTTGACCCAGAAGGGTGCCCAGTTCAGATGGTCAGACGCGTGTGAGGCGAGCTTTTAGAAGCTCAAGACAGCTTTGACTACGGCACCGGTGTTGGTTTTGCCTACAGGTTCAGGGCCTTATACAGTTTATTGTGATGCATCTCTTATTGGACTTGGTGCGATGTTGATACAGGATGGCAAGGTCATTGCCTATGCTTCGT
Organism: Nicotiana tabacum; assembly: GCF_000715075.1. Lineage (NCBI taxonomy): Eukaryota > Viridiplantae > Streptophyta > Magnoliopsida > Solanales > Solanaceae > Nicotiana > Nicotiana tabacum. The sequence goes on along the minus strand of NC_134089.1, from coordinate 19,322,878 downwards.
GGCAGTTAAAGATTCATGAGAAGAACTGTCCAGTTCATGATTTGGAGTTGGCAGCCATCGTCCATGCGTTGAAGATTTAGAGGCATTATCTGTATGGCGTGGCACATGAGGTGTTCATGGATCACAAGAGTCTGCAGTATTTGTTCAAGCAAAAGGAGTTGAATTTGAGGCAAAGAAGGTGGTTGGAGTTGTTAAAGGACTATGATATCACAATCTTATATCATCCGGGAAAGGCCAATGTGGTGGCCGATGCTTTGAGTAGGAAGTCAGCCAGTATGGGCAGTCTTGCTTATATTCTAGTCGTTGAGAGACCGCTTACTTTGGATGTTCAGGCTTTGGCCAATCAGTTCGTGAGCTTGGATGTTTCTGAGACTAAACATGTGTTAGCTTGCACGGTCGCTCGTTCTTCTTTATTGGAGTGTATCCGTGATCGGCAGTATGATAATTCCCATTTGTGTGTCCTTAGAGACACGGTGCAGCACGTAGGTGCCAAGCAAGTTACCTTAGGTGATTATGGAGTTTTGAGATTGTAGGGTCGAGTTTTTGTGCCTAATATGGATGGACTCCGAGATTTGATTTTAGAGGAGGCCCATAGCTCCCGGTACTCTATTCACCCGGGCGCCGCAAAGATATATCAGGATCTGCGGCAGCATTATTGGTGGCGGATGATGAAGAAGGATATCATTGCATATTTGGCTCGGTGTTTGAATTGTCAGCAGGTTAAGTATGAGCATCAGAGGCCTGGTGGTTTGTTCCAGAAGATTGAGATTCCTGAGTGGAAGTGGGAGCGGATCACTATGGACTTTGTTGTCGGACTCCCACGAACTCAGAGGAAGTTCGATGCAGTACTGGTTATTGTTGATAGGATGACCAAGTCAGCGCATTTCATTCCTGTGGCAGTCTTCTATTCTTCCGAGAGGTTAGCTGAGATCTATATCCGGGAGATTGTTCGTCTTCATGGTGTGCCCGAGTCTATCATTTTGGACCGAGGTACGCAGTTTACCTCACATTTCTGGAGAGCAGTTCAGCGAGTACTGGGCACACGAGTTGAGTTGAGCACAACATTTCATCCTCAAACGGACGGGTAGTCCGAGCGGACTATTCAGATTTTGGAGGATATGCTCCGAGCTTGTGTCATCGACTTTGGAGGCCCGTGGGATCAGTTTTTGCCTTTAGCAGAGTTTGCCTACAACAACAGCTACCAGTCGAGTATCCAGATGGCTCCTTATGAGGCTTTATACGGTAGGCGGTGTCGGTCTCCGATTGGATGGTTTGAGCTGGGAGAGGCTCGGTTGTTGGGTACGGATCTGGTTTAGGATGACTTGGACAAGGCCAGAATTATTTAGGATAGGCTTCGTACAGCTCAGTCCAGGCAAAAGAGTTATGCCGACCGCAAGGTTCGTGATTTGGCATTCATGGTCGGTGAGCGGGTATTGCTTTGAGTGTCGCCTATGAAGGGCGTGATGAGATTTGGGAAGAAGGGCAAGCTTAGCCCTAGGTTCATTGGCCCGTTTGAGATTCTTGGTCGAGTGGGAAAGGTGGCTTATAGACTTACATTGCCGCCGAGCTTATCAGTCGTGCATCCAGTGTTTCATGTGTCCATGCTTCAAAAATATCATGGCGATCCATCCCACGTGTTAGATTTCAGCTCTGTTCAGTTGGATAAGGACTTGTCTTATGAGGAGGAGCCGGTAGCTATTCTAGACCGGCAGATCCGTCAGTTGAGATCGAAGAGCTTTCCCTCTGTTCGTGTTCAGTGGAGAGGTCAGCCTGCTGAGGCATCGACCTGGGAGTCCGAGTTCGATATGCGGAACCGTTATCCCTATCTTTTCCCCGACTCAGGTACTTCTTTCTTCTGTCCATTCGAGGACGAACGGTTGTTTTAGAGGTAGAGAATGTGATGACCCAAAAGGTCATCACCTGTTTTTAAAATGAATTGTGTGTTCTGAGGCCTTAAAAACCTCTTTCTGTCTCACCTCGATTTGTGTGCACAGTACGGGCGCGTAGCCGGAAGGCTGATATGTGAAAATATATGAAAAATGATAATTTTTGACTATAAAATGAATTAATTCGACTTCGGTCAACATTTTGGGTAAATGGACCCGGACCCGAAAATATGGGACTTAGGCATATGCCCGGAATTGGATTCCGAGATCCCAAGCCCGAGAAATGATTTTTTAAAGAAAATTATTTTCTGAAATTATTTATGAGATTTGGAAATGAATTGTGATTAGAACTCGATGGTATCGGACCCGTATTTTGGTTCCGGTGTCTAGTACAGGTCTTATATGTGATTTAAGCTAAGTCTGTGAAATTTGGTAAGAAACGGACTTGAAACGACGTGAATCAGATCATTTTTGGAAAAATTGGAAGTTTGAAGTTCTTAAGAAAATTTCATGATTTTGATGCTAAATTCATAGTTATTGATGTTATTTTAGAGATTTGAATGCACGAGCGAGTCCATATGATGTTTTTAGGTTAGTGTGCACGTTTGGTTTGGAGCCCCGACAGCTCGAGTGAGTTTTGGATAGGCCACAGGGTGGATTTTGGACTTGATGGATTGCAGGTTTTATAGCTGGTGTGTTCAGGCCTGCAGGCTTCGCATTGCGAGGGCCTTGTCGCAATTGCGAAATCAGCCCAGGCCAGCTCCATCTCGCAAATGCGATACACCCCTCTTGGGCCTGTTATCGCAAATGCGATCCTTTGTTCGCATTTCTCATCTCGCAAATGCGAGAACCTGTTCGCATTTCCCATACCTGCGACTTGCAATTTTTATACTTAGCCGAAAATCAACCATTTCTCGCATCTTTTTAAAACACAAACTCCCTAGGGCGATTTTTCAAGAACAACTCTTCTTCCAAATCGATTGTAAGTCAATTTTAACTCGTTTTTTTCAATCATTAACATCTTTTCACATGATTTCAACTCAAAATCAATGATTTTCATGGGGGAAATTGGGTGTTTCAGGTAGAACCTATGTTTTTCAAAAATTGGGGATTTGGACCTCGATTTGAGGTCCGATTTCAAAACAAATTATATATTTGGGTTCGTGGGGGAAGGGGTAATTGGGTTTTGGTTCGAACCTCGGGTTTTAACCATGCGGTCCCGGGGCGATTTTTGACTTTTTGGGTAAAACTTTGGAAAACTCATTTTTATGCATTGGGGTTGATTCATTTAGCGTTTATTGATGTAATTAAGAAACTTGTGGTTAGATACGAGCGAATTGGTGGTGGAATCAAGGGGTAAAGCGATAATTGAGACGTGAATTGTGTTCGTAGCATCGAGGTAAGTGTTTGGTCTAACCTTAGCTTGAGGGATTAGAAGTTGTGTCCTATTTGCTACTTGTTTCTTGTTGAGTACGACTTATAGGCATGGTGACGAGTATCTATACGTTGGTGTCGAGCATGACCGTGAGTCTTAAATTATGATTTATTATGTTCTTGAATAATACTACGGATGCTTAAATTGATGATTCTCTGTGTTGAGCAAGGATTATGATTTTTCTCGTGGAATTACTTATGATTGAGTATTGGTGTTAGCTGAGGTAGTTAGATGTTGGAACAAGTTTGGTTATAGCTGTTTCTCCCTTGCCGGGACGTATTTACTGATACTGTCGATTCCCTTGTCGGGATAGTGTAGTTCTTTATTGATCCCTTGCCGGGACTCTTGTTATGATTGTTGTTGATTATATATGTGGATCGGATTGCATGCCGCAACAATATTATATGTGGATCCGGTTGCACGCCGCAACTGTGATAAAAGATATGGATTGGGTTGCTCGCCGCAACAGCGTTATATATTGGGATCGGGTTGCGCGCCGCAATAATTTTTGATACAAAGTGGTTATAGATTGGATACAAGTTTCTTGTTGTTTTGCCGTGAATTCTAAGTTGTCCTTACGCCGTTACTCTTGATTTACTGTTGATATTGATATACTCCTGCAACACGTACCCCCCTCCCATCTTTACTTGTTTATTCCTGTTTTATTTTCCGTTGTATATTATATAACTGCACAGGTTCATTTGGTAGTCTGGTCCTAGCCTCGTCACTACTTCGCCGAGGTTAGGCTAAGCATTTACCAGCACATGGGGTCGGTTGTGCTGATACTACACTTTGCACTATGTGCAGATCCCAAAGCAGCTCTTGGACCATAGTATTTGGGTGGCTACCTTCAGTCCACGCGGAGATCCAAGGTAGACCTGCAGGCGTCCGCAGGCCCTGGCGTCTCCTCTATCCTTTATTTCCTGTTTCATTTCCTTGATTCAGAAACAGTGTACCTTTTATTTTCAAACTTTGTATTTAGCACTCTTAGATCATCCGTGGTACTGTGACACCAGTTCTGGGTGATTAAGGCTTAAACAGTTGTAATAGATTCATATTTAAGATATTTTACTATATTTCTTCCGCTTAATGAAATTTCCACTTTTTTTTCACATTATTGCTTTATCAATGCTAAAAAGGTATAAAAATGGATAAAGGTAATATGTTCAATAATTGGCTTGCCTATCTCACATTAGTAGGCGTCATCACGACTCCCAAGAGTGGGAAATCCGGGTCGTGACAGCAGTGAAGACAAGCAAATGATCTAAGAGAAATAGAAACAAAATTTTTATTCAGTGTTATGCTTTGAGTACAATATGAATTAATTATGACTACTTAACTGAAATTTTACACTTAAAAGAAACATGAATGGCAGTTCCCCTTCAAAGGAAACTGCAGTAGTTATACATATACCGACTAAACATGTCATCGGCCTCCCAAATCGACAAAGATCCATCGCAATGGGAAGAAATCTCTACAAGTTATCGACGTCTGCCAAGGGCATTTTCCAATAGTTCCACAAGTTAAAATCTTCCTGCAACAATGAAAATACAATATAATTGAGTCAAAGCTCCAAGAAAACCACCCCCTTTGTAGAATTAAGAATGTCCACCCCCGGGGAAGAAAAATAGTAAAGGAAAGAAAAAGACTATGCTTTAGTTCTAGAAATTCTTGAATAAGAAAGAAAATGTATATCTAAAGATAGGAAAACATGATAATATGAAAGTGCCGATGATGTTAGAATTACTACAAACGAACGAAAAAGATATTAGAGTCTTGCTTACCTGCTCAACCATAGATGTAGGAGGGAACATGTCATTAACTAGAGTGTGCAATGAAGTATAGGATTTCACGTCAATTTGGTGGTTAATCGCTACCTCCCCCTGTAAGTCCAATTCAGCTTGTTAAGCAAGAGTGTAACTTGACAAATTGTACATTCCATTTTTACAATAAAGCAAAGGAAAGAGATTGAGAACCTTTGGGTTTATTATAAAGATTTTGCCTTTCGGAATTCCAATTTTTCTGTAACTGAGCTCATCGGTGTCCCTATTCCCAAAACCCGCATAAAAAGGGTTGTAATCTGCTGGGAAAAGTGCTTTGATGTCCTGAAATGTAGAAGAATATATTAGAAGGTGGCAAACTATTAGAGAGATACAAGAGGATTGAATCCACTGTCGTTTGGTTTGTGGGATGAGGAATAACAATCTTGGGATAGACTACGGGAATATTTTATTCCCCGTTTGGTTGAACTTTTGATTCTGGGATTAGCAATCCTGAGATAATTTACCACAAATATGGTATTATATTTATCCCACTCAATGTAGGATAACAAAATAACAAAAAATGCCGTTCTCCAAAGCTCTTTTTGCAAAGTTCTTTAAAAAATTCAAGGTTAAAATTGAAAATAAATGTTCATCCCAATTTAACTAGTGTAAAACCAAACACATGTTTTATATTATAACCCGTAATTCCATTTTCAGTCAAATGAACCAAACATATACCAATAAAAATATATCCACTAAATAATTTCATCATTGTCTGTGTATACACTACCCTCCCCAGACCCCACTTGTGGGATTATGTTGGGTATGTTGTTGTTCTTGTTGTGGTAATTTCATCAGAATCTAATCCACGTATTACAACCCCAACAACTATAATCCCCGTATAAATTGTTCACCAACCAAATGACCCCTTCAGGACTAGGCAAAAATAAGACTTAAGGTCCATTTGGTGCAATATTTGACTCTCTGGAAAAAACAAGACTAAATCACAATACAGCAATGGGACATATCTTAGAAATAGTTTCAACTGGACGTGTGAGACTATAATGTTGTCATTACCCTCCGACTATGTTAGAGAGCAAAATGTCGCTTCTAAAGTTCCAACCTGCTATCTATAAAAGGTTAGGAGAAGGTTGGATCTGTTCCATCTTTTTTTCTTGTTCTTCTTCTATCTTTTTCACTTTCTGGAGTATTTTCCCCTTGATTTTTCTGCTACAAATTTGTCAATTGGGAAGTGTATTTTCTTTTTTCCCTTTTTAAAAGGAGTATCAGTTCAGGATAACCTGCACACGCCTCTATCCTGAACACGCCTCGATTGATCCACTACAAACATGCTACCTCCCACCAGCACATATACCAAATAACTCTGTCGATCAAAGCTTAGCCAGATGGGAAGAATTACCTAATGTTGCTTATGCTGGAATTCGAACCTTGATTTTCAAGATTACCACTCCAACTCTTAGACCATCTGGTGACAAATTAGGGGCTTACATGCGGTATCTCTTGGATTTTTCTTCTATTTGTCCATTATTTCTCCAATTTCTTTTTGTTTAACTTTTTAGCTTAAAAAGGTTAAACTTTTGAAGCAACTTGTTAAAGTAGTGGACATTTGTTGTAGTTTACCAGACAAAAAAACTGAATGATAAAATATTATTATGGATTTTTGCGCTTTAAAGAAATAAAATTTGTGTAAATGTATTTGGTGCAAAATTATAATCAATATTGTACCAAATATAGAATCAGATTAGACTAAAATGCTGATAAGTTATCAGATATTTGATCTCGAAACCAAACATTGGTCAAGGATTTCAAGTCAGCCCTAAATCCCCTAATTAAAATCCCATCTAAAGAAAATAATATCCACTTTATCCATTCATTCGTACCAAGATACACGTGAAAGAACTGTCAGTCTTGGAGTACTTACCTCTAAGCAGGCAATCTTGAATTCATGAGGAGCTCTTCTTATAACTGCCACGACATAGAAGAGAAAAGGTAAATTTTGTCAGAGATCAAATTTATGCCAATTCCTTCTTAAAGGGGGGAAACAAATTGCACAGAATCATGCATGCAAAGTGCGACTCAAAATCTGAAGAAGATGACATGGCACCAACAATAGATCAATGGTCTTAATATGGAATCAAAAACCAGAGCTCAATGGGAAATTGGGAACGGAGGCATATAGAACTGACAGAAAAACCCTAGTACCAAGACAACATGTGTTGCTTCAACTACTCTTTTTATCATATCAGTAGGAAAAAGTCAGTCGACTTGCTATGGGCAAAGAGCTGAAGTTTCCGGATAATTCTCATTGAAACCAAACATCAAGAAACATGTGTAATTCGCATGCACAGATAATGCATTTCGACTCAGACTAAGGCAAAAGATGGACTTATGCTAAATATGTACTTACTTACCTTCTCTGTACAACGAGGGAAATAAACCATCAGGTGAAATAACAACAGGTCCAGGTGGTAAGGATTTCCCATCCTGCAGATTGTTACACGTTTCTGGTCAGTGAAATCTGTTACACAATCAGAATTCTACAAGAACGGACAAACAAACAGAGGCCAGATCCAAGAATTCTTTAGGTGGTGTATATAATCACAAATAGCGGTTAGACAAAATGCATCCTCCAAACCTCCTTTCCCCATAAAAGAAAGAAAAAAAAACACATGGAAGGTCTGAGAACAAAGCACAGGAGTCGGAGAATAAGAAATGAAAAGAACAGGTAATTAAAGCTAAATCTTCACCCCAACACCATGAGTGCCCAAAACATGTAAATACGGCAGTACTCTATTAGTCAGTTGGCTTTGAGCAAATTCTGTTCAGATTATTTGATTTTCTGCTTGTAGATTGGCAAACCAATCAACAGATCTATTTGTGCCTCTCTTCCTCAGCTAATTCATTTGTAGCAACATGTTTTACACCCAAGCAGGAAATAAAGCCAAAACTTTAAAACTCAGAACAACTTGCATAAGAAAACGCTAGATATAAAAAGCGAGAAAGGCAAGTTGAGAACAAGGCTGCTTATAGTTGTTCAATTTCCCAAAACTATAGAAATCCACAAGAGTGAAAGGCTCTACTTCACAAAAATATCTAACGGAGATGATTTCCTGTTGTCTCTTATCTTTTTCTTTTTATAAATATAGCAACCTTAAAAATCAAGCTATGCATCATAGGTCCCAAGCCTGATAACAAAGTTTGGATAGTTCACGGTCGATGAAAAAATAGTTTGGAATTGATGAGTAGTTGATTGGATTTTGATTGATATAGCAACCATCAATTAAATGAAAATAATCGTCATTTTGAAGTTTCTAGCATAACCATGGATATAAGCTTATGGCATGTCCCACCTAACCAAATTTGGAAACAGCTTCTTGAAGCCGTTCTGAGGTAGTATATTTGCTAGGACCGGATACAAAAAAAAAAAAGGTTTATATGGTTCACAAGGCCATTGGTGTTTGAATCTCAGACTACCAAGGTCTAAAGACATTTCTAGATATGTTCATTTGATCTCATTATATTCTCGCCTTGAAGTGTGGAGAAGAGGCGAGAGAGACAGAGGTGGAGTGAGGAAAGTGGAGACAACAACTGAACCCCTAGTAAACTATGGATACCTACCCTCACCCCCTAATTTCAGTTTTCAGTTTTCTCATTTAAAAAAAAAAATTCTACTCGTTGGAAACCTCACTGGAAAACAATGTTTCCCTGCACCGAGAATCAAAACAAACCGAACCGGAAAACCAAAAAATTTGTATCACACAAACCAGAATTTTTGGTTTGGTCAGTTTTCTTGGTTTAAACCAAATAATGCACAGCCCTACATGTAACAGAGTGCCTTCGGGAACATCTTATAAAATAGTAACGATATAGAGAAGATCAGCATGGCCTGTGCGCAAGGATGACATCGAGAAATGGTCCTACATGTAACAGAATCCAGCCAAAATGCTCCCTAAAATCTTCTGTATGTTTTAGAAAACTAAAAATTAGTGTCCTCGGTATTTCATGTATATGGGACTATGTTTACCTGTTTGAGATTGAACAGAAAACTTTTGGTCAGATAAGCTTGAACAATTGCCCGTGCGCTGAGAAAGAGTAGCTGATACCCATTTTCCTGCAATTACAAGACAGCACATCCATTATAAAATATTGAAGAAATATAGTTCAACATCAATGAAAATGGAAGTGAGAGTTCATAAATATTTGGCCAGCTTCGTGTTAGTCAATCATAGTACTTCGTAGTTCAAAAATAGCAAACAAAGAACAAGGAACACGCAGGGAATGGAGATATAACAAGTCATACTGTATACATATTACTCTTCAACCCAACTTTTGTACATTGTATAATGTCCGGCATGTTGAATCAAATACTCCGCCATGAGGTATGTAACTTTGCCAGGTCTCACCTAAGCAAGTATCTTATATAGGAGTCTTGTCATCCTGTATGAATGGGTCTGCGGATTAGCCCGCGACACTTTGTCTAAAGTTATGGCAACTAGAATACAGGGCTCTTCTATCTAAATCTTAAAATTCTTCCATGCTCATTTATGAACACCTTGGTTTTCCCCAGTTTTCCTAAGGATAAACCCTATATGATATCATCAAAGTTTTTCCTCTCTTTTGAAGATATATACGTTAAATAGATTTCCTGCTCATCTCTGGCAGATATGTTTATCATATCACATTAAATGTCATAGGCATAGCTCCCCCGCAAACATCTTTCTCGTGCTGAAGCATCAAATCCAGAATTGCCACACTATTTGAATTGGAGGAAAGTATTGGTTGTACTTTGTCTTAAGGAATTTTATCAAAATACAAAAGAATTGATGTGATGACTTGAAGACGAAGAAACATTAAAATATAGGACAGAGAAAAGGAATACCTTGATTGCAGAGAAAAGTCTAGCGATTCCGGAGTGGGTCCAGTCCTTTCCAACCAAAGGCATGAACTGACCAAGAACATCAGACCTAGACATAAATATGAACTTTTTAAGTACGTTATAAAACATGTGCTCGTCCACTCTACAAACGATAGTTACATAGTACGCTACCAGAATGAGATAATGTTCCAACAAACGGTCCTATTCTCACAATTCCAACTTATAATATTATTTTATGCTCTCAAATCAGGTTTCTTTATAATGCTTTAAAATTTATTAAACGAGGGGGCAAAACACGCCCATATACAAGAAGTACACTATAAAGTAGAAAACCTTACAAAAAGATATTGTTTTCTCACATCAGCTTAAAGATGAGAAATTTGGACATCTGATCCTATAGAAGGCTAACAAAATTTTGCAGCTTGAGGTTTAGTGATCCAAAAAGCTTACTTGGTAATAGTCCCATCAACATCAGAAATTACAATCCGAGTATTCCACTTCCACAAATATATATGGGCTTCAACCTGTTTTAAAAAGTTCGTTCAGCATTGCGATACGAACCAAAACAATAAAAAGACTACTATTTTTTTAAGTAAACATATTTGGCACAAGCAACACAACAAACCTTTTGCTCCCCTAGGACTCGAGTGGAAAAAATGAAAGTCACCAAATTCTGCCCCTCCTTCAGTTTTAAAGAGTCGATTTGATCAGAAGAAGGGACATTTGTTCTCACAAGTTGCTTGCGAGGAGATTCCTTAGCTCCTCGTGGTGCTGCTGTTTGTTCTGTAGGCTGGTTCAGTGAGCTTGATTCAGAATCAACAAACACCTCTTCATTTGATGCATTGCTACTTGTGTGTTCAATTGTCTTAACTCTTCTAAATGGAATTGGCCAAAGCCTCCATCGTCGTCCAGAAGGAGTTGAAGGCAACCCACTATCATCCTCTCCTGTTTTTAGGTTCTTCTCCTGCTCCACGGGTATGAAATCAGTAGATTCAACTGGTAGTTCCGTATTATACGCAGCCATCCCGAGAACGATTGGAGCAGCTTTGTCCCACTGTAAATAGTTTCCTTGAATTCGGACAACTAAATTTGGATTAGTAATTATTGAATTTGCAGAACTTCTGAATTCCTCCTCAGAAATGCGATTTGCATCAAAGGCTTCTCTAGCAGCAATGGAACCCATTCCAGCATGAAGAAAGTTCCTACAAAGAGATATCTCTACTCCTGCAGATATCACTAACAAAATGCGTGAACATAGTGAGAAGTAGAGCTAAATCGAACAACTAAATGAGACACTATAATTTTAATCAAAAACAAGAGGCATGCCGGCTTGTGCTTGAATCAGTTTCTGTACCTTTAAGCAAAGCTGCAGTCTGATCCTCCAAATTGTCACATTCAGTGCATTCACCTGATCCTTGCTCGCCATTTTGTGTCTCCTCTACTGCTAGAGTTACATCAGTCTGTTCCTTTGTGTCTGAAGCATTATGATCCAAGTCCAAGTCACTTTTCTGAAGGGTTACAACTTCAGGCTGTAAATCTCGTGATAGAGAACTGCAGGGAAGGTCGGAATCAGGAGTTAACCCATTTTCAGCTTCACTAATTGCAGGAGGACTCATGTGAGACTTCACTTCTACACCTTCAACGACTCCCTGAATCTCCGACTGAGAAACGGTATCTGACCGATTAACCTCATCCTCCGCCTGCATGGCTAATGCTGATAGCTCTAAACAGCTCTTGAATACGTCGTCCTTCTTAATGCTGCATGATGTGCTCTCCACAGTGCTATTCATGCAAAGATCTGATTCTCGGTGCTTCAGGTTATTTTCTGGAGTTTGATCAAGGTGCTTCCCATCAACTTCAGAGACTTCTACCTTGTGCTCGACTGTCGTGCTCTCGTTTTTCAGGTCGCAAGTATCTGCCGAGGCAACTTTAGATGTGTTCAGATCGCTGAAATAATCGTCAGCCCATGTGCCATCGCCTGAATTGAACTCTGAGCTATCATCACAAAATTCAGTACCCTGACCAGGACCCAGATGAAACTGGGGTGTGTCTAATTCGACATCTTCCGTATTCCTTTCAGACGACGAGATGGGTGCTGTCAGTATATGACCATCAACGCTTACTAGAACAACTTCAGAACCCGAATCCTGTGATTCTAAAACATGCTCCATATTTTCTAAATTATCATATCTACTGGATCCGTATTCTGATAAATCATCAAGAGAAGGCTGCTCATCCGGAAACTCGTAATATCTTCGGTCAGCATCCGAATCTGTCCTATTTAATCGATCCATACCCAATGTCACACGTTCGTCTCGTAATGGCAAATCAGCTGCAGCATTATACTCATCCTCCTCATTTTTAGACAGCACATCGTCTTTTCTACTTTCTTTATCGTTAACATTACCAAGATTACTACCATCCCCTTCACCTTTCAGGCTATCGGACTCCTTGAAGCCACCATTTTCCTCATTCTCATTGTCTCCGGTGACCTCTTTGATAAAATAAGCTTCACCGGAGTTATCAAGATACATGTGAAAATTGGCTTCTTTGCCATTAACTTCTATTCTAACTACCTTTTCTGCCCCCTTAAGAACACCCTGAAACTTACCAAATCGAACGTACCAAGGCGTGCTCCTAAAAGTCCCATCATGCTGTTTCACCACAATTATATCAACTGCTCCACCAAAAGGGTGAAATGGGGTGGCAACTGAGTATACACCCTGTGTTATAAAGCTACTAACTTTACCTACAACATTCATCTGTTCAACTACCAATAGACTTATATTCCCCCAAAAATACAGAATAATCAACAATTTAACCAAAACCTAAATGTTATACTACAATCTAAGAAACTGTCAAAACCAAACAGCTTCAGAATGATCCAATTGAATTGATCCCACAGATTACCAATCAAGAATACCTGCATGCAACAGATAAAAAAGGAAAAAAAATGTGAACATGCAGAGTATTGCAAATGACAAATTCAAGATCATATAAGAAGAATTTTAAAACCATAAAGAACAAAACTTTACATCAAGCATCTTGAAATTACAAAAACCCAAATGAGAATTCAATCCATATAATGCATGAGAACCAAAGAAATTAAGACCCCCCCCCCCCCCTCCACCTCCCCCTTCCCCCCTCCAAATTAGCAGAATAAATCATATACTTACAGATAGAAAAAAGGTGTATTCTTGAAAATCTTGGAAGCTCCAACGATCGATGGATCAAAATGAAAGTTAATCTCAGAGCTGAAGAGGGTTGAGACAAAAAATAAATTAGAAAATAATATCAAGAATTTTCTCCATTCAATTTATTTGTCTATATTATGTTATATATACAAAAAAGAATACCAGGAATATTATGAGGGTATCTTCTTTTTTTCTTTGATTTTCCTCTCTCTAGAAAGTAGGTGACTTCTGTTGATTTTTCTAATATAAAATATTTGTTAAATACAGCAAAAATAAATTCTGGAACAAAAGGGGATAATGAAGAATTAAATGAATTTTGGATAACAGACACAGCCAGAGTCAATAAATTCCTTCCAACTTGCCCAAAATATTACTGTCACCTCTCAAATCTTTCCTAAATGCACAATGTGAATAAATAGGTATTGTCCTTTCAACTGAAGACTACTGTTATTCCATAATTACCCTTGGAATTTATTGTAAGATTGGGTTGGTGAGGAGGGTATTTTTGGAAATTCAGTAACTGTGGTGAGGAGGGTATTTTTGGAAATTCAGTAACTGTTCGGTTCCATGGTGAAACGAGGTAAAGACAATTATTGGACTCTGTTGCAGTTCGAATGTAAGTTGGGGCGTTGGGCCTTCATTTTTTTTCGTTTGTATTAATAAATATTTTTAAATTATTTATTTTTTATAAAGTTAATAGTACTACTTATGTTTTCTGGTTCTCAAGAAAGGGTTTCTAGGTTGAATAAGGAAAAAAGAAAATAAAGGACTTCTAGAACAAGATCCTAACTTCCTAAGAAGTATCGCCTTCTCATTTTTTTAATATATCTTATGAGAAGCCATCTCTTGGCCAATGCAAATTGGTTTTACAATTTAGACAATTTATTTAAATTAATTGCTCTTATTTTATGAGTATGAGGGTCGTCCAAAATAGCCTATTTGCCTTCCAAGGTAAGATTAAGGATGCATACACATTACTCTCCCAAATCCTACTTATGGAATTATATTGAATTTTTTTTATTGTTGTTGTAATTACTCTTATTTTATGTGATATATTTTTTATAGTTTATGTTAAAATATTATTTATTTAATTATTTGAAAAATATTTATTATTATTCTTATTCAAGTTTTACCTATAATAGCTTAAAAAATCAAATTTTCATCGGAACAGAGTGTATGAAAATACATGAATGAAATTGTCACCCACTCTTAATGTAATAATAAATAAAATTTTGATACTTTACATATATTTAGTTCATGTGTCAAAAATCTTTTTTTATTTTTGAAAATATCATGTCCAATCAAACATCGTCACATAAAAAGGAATAAAAAATATAACTCTATCAAAGTGATACGGGGTTATAATTTATAAAAGCAATTTTCATGCTCACTTACTGAAAAGATGCCATAGGCGAGAAAAAAAAAAGGACATATCGGGAGTGTTATAAAAATGGAAAAGAAAGAGGCGAAGTTAGTGGTTATAGCGGCTAAGATTATGGTATTTGGACGTCTGTATGAGGAACACGGCCGCAAAGGCAAGGGCAAGAAGTTGTACCTGTTGTCCAAGGTGAGGGAGAGGAAGGCCCATGACTTGCACCAAGTCAAGTGAATCAAAGACGAAGATGGCAAAGTATTGATGGATGAGGCACATATCCCGGTAAACAAATTAAGGTAGTGGCGGTGGAAGGGGCAATGCATTAGATGAGTAGGGACAGAGCAAAATCCCGGTAGAATTTTGGAAGAACGCAGCCCGAGGAGGTTTGGAGTGGCTCACTGAGTTGTTTAATGTTATTTTTAGGATGAAGAAGATGCCCAAATAATGGAGGTGGAGTATAATAGTTCCATTATATAAGAACAAGGGTGATATCTAAAATTACAATAACTATAATGGTATAAAGTTGTTGAGTCATACTATGAAGGTTTAGGAGAAGGTGGTGAAAGTCAGGGTCAGGAGGAGCGTGTCTATTTTCAAGAACTAATTCGAATTCATGTTGGGATATTCGACTATAGAAGCGATTCATCTGGTGAGGAGACTAGTGGAGCAGTATAGGGAAAGGAAGAAGGACTTGCATATGGTGTTCATAGACCTTGAAAAACGTACAATAAAGTTTAGAGGTTAGTGGCGTTTTGGTGGCGTACATTAGGGTGATTAAGGATATGTATGATGGTGCTAACACTTGGGTGAGGACTATGAGAGGTGACTCAGAGCACTTTCTTGTTGTGATAGGGATGCACCAGGGATTGGCTCTTAGCCTGTTTTTATTTGCCTCGGCGATGGATGCATTCTATTTGCCGATGATATTGCATGATCAACGAGAGTGAGGCGGGATTAACGCAAGGTTGGAGGTTTGGAAACAAACCTTGAAGTCTAAAGATTTCAAGCGGAGCAGGACCAAAATAAAATATTTGAAGTGCAAATTCAGTGACGGGACTCATGAAACAGACGTTGGATGTGAAGCTTGATACTCAAGTTATCCCCAAGAGAGGTAGCTTCAAGTATCTCGGGTCTATAGTCTAAGGTAACTGGAAAATTGACGTGGATGCCGCATATCATATTGGAGCGAGATGGATGAAATAGAGACTCAGATCCGGTATTTTATGTGATAAAAATGTGTCGTCAAGACTTAAGGGTAAATTTTACATAGTAGTTATTCAACCAATTATGTTGTAATAGGGATTGGTGTTGGTCAGTCAACAACTCCTATGTGCAAAAGATGAAAGTAACAGAAATAGGGATATTGAGATGCATGTGCGGGTGTACCAGGAGAGATAAGATTAGGAATGAAGCTATTCAGGACAAAGTGGGAGTGGCCTCCGTGGAGGATAAGATGCAGAAGGCAAGACTGAGATGGTTCATGCATGTTAAGAGGAGAAACGTTGATGCTCCCGTTAGGAGGTATGAGAGGTTGGCCATGGCGGGTTTGAGAAGAGGTCTAGGAAGACCAAAGAAGTACTGGGGAGGGGTGAGTCGGGACATGGCGCTATTTCGGTTTATTGGGGACATGACCCTTAATAGAAAGGTGTGCAAGTCGAGGATTAGGGTAGAAGGTTAGTATGTAGTTGAAAGTTCTCATTTTCTTACCAGTAGTTTTAGTAGCATTCATGTTCCTTCATATTCTTAGAACTTTATTATGTTATGTGGTGTAGTTTGCCTCTGATATTGTATTCCTTGTTGTTACTAATTGGCAATACTACTTATTCTTTTTCTTTCTCTCTTCCTTTTCTTTCCTTTTCTTCTACTCCTCCTCCCCCTCCTTCTTCTTCTTTTCACCCTTTTTGAGACGGGGGTCTATTGGAAACATCATCTCTATCTTCATTAGGTAGAGGTAAGATCTGCGTATACACTACCCTCTCCAGATCCCATATATAAGAATATACTGAATTTGTTATTGTTGTTACTGAACCTTAATCAAAGTTAATAGAGTTAAGTAACATGATAATCTTCGAAATACAAATTATTCAAACCTATATTCTGCTACTAAGCAGCACATTCACGCACTGATTAAAATAACAAATAGTCTTAAAATATTACCACTTGTTTTTTACAAAAGAGAAAACCCCTCAAAACTACTGTCTGTCTCTTTCACCATAAGCAATCAAGTTTGTATGTTTGTTTTCACGCAAAGCTCATGGAGTTAGCTATAGAAAGTTCATTTTGTTAACTTATTACTTTAAAGTTACCCCACGTTTCTAGTCACTGTGTTCTTAGAAATGACTGTTTCATAATTAAATATGGTTTAGGAATTTTGCATGAAAATAATTTTGATAGGGTTCATATTCTTAACTATTTTCTTCCTTAATTTCTTAAATGTTATCATCAATTTTCGTTCTCTGGGACAAGATGTGGGGATAAGTTGAATTAAATTGTTTTAGTGTTCTATGTTCTATTCGAGGTAACATAGATTCATCGAGGGATTTTATTTTATCATGAATTCATTAATTCTCAATAATTTATTATTTTTTCTTCCGCACTTTATTCTTACATGGAATAGGGTGGGAAAATATTAATAAAAATGATACTCAATATATTAATTTTTTATATAATTGTGATGTTCGAATCAGCTTACACGTAATACATATCTCGACTATTTTCTATCTTTTTTGTACTAATATGGTGTTTTCTTCATAAAAAGTCGAAATAGTATTTTTGGATTAGATCTCGTAAACAAGAAAGTCAGAAAATGTTCAAAAATGTGCAATGACAAGAAAGATTTATGGGATGTCTATGAAAATTAAGACAACTTGATTTTGGGGAGGTGATGTGTTTCAAGAAAATAACTATCCAGCTCATGTATAGTTGGGAGAGCACAAGTTCAACGTTATTTATTAGTCACCGTCTGTGTGTAATGTTTTAATCATGCATAAAAACAATACTTTTTGTTTGATTAAAACGGCTCTAACGATACTCTTCACATAATATGATATTGTGCGTTTTAAGCTAAATTCGCACGGTTTCCCCCAAAAGGCCTCATGCTATTAAGAGTATCCAACTCCTTATAAGTATTTTATTTTGTTGTTCTACTTTTCATATGGGACTTTGTTCACACAACCAATAATCTCGCTCTTGAGTTCCAAAATAGTTTTAAAAATTAATTCAAATTAGCTATAATGGATAACAATGGTGGCAATAGCTACCTAAATAGCTACAAATTCATTGCTACAAGTAAAATTTTGTAGCTAATCATAAGTTTTTGTCATACACCAATAGTTATTGTAGCAATAGTAACCTTTTAGCCACAATAAATTATTTAAAATAAAATATTATAGCTAAATGAATATTTTTGCTTCAAGTTCTAAAAAGTTGTGGCAGTAATTAGATGATATAGCCATAGTATAATTAAATTTCGTAGCTAATCATTAGTTTTTTTGCCAGGAGTTGAAACTTACTATAGCTATAGTAACCTTTTAGCCACAACAAAATATTTAAAATAAAATATTATAGCTAAATGAATATTTTTGCTTCAAGTTATATAAAATTGTGGCAATATAGGTTAAATCAGCCACAGATTTCTTGCTATAATAAAATTTCGTAGATCATTAATTTTTGTCATGAGTTGATACTTAATATAACAATAATAATCTTTTAGTCGCAATAAATTATTTAAAACAAAAATGATGCTAAATAAATGATTTTTCTTCAAGTTCTAAAAAGCCATGTCAGTAATTGGATTAATATCTACAATTATTTGTCATGATAAAATGATATAACTACGGATTTATTTGTATGATAAAATTTTATTAGTTTTTGCCATAAGGTAGATTTGCCGCAACAATGACAATCTTCTAGCCACATTTTATTTTATTGCAACTTGTTATTTTGGACATTAATTATGTAAATATGGTGTAAAATTCAAAATATACTAATATTTATAGAGAATTTATGTACGTATGGTACTTTACTAATTTTTTATAGGTACTTAGAGTAATTTCTTTATTTAAGTATTTATTTTTAAACAAGTCTTCATATATATATATATATATATATATATATATATATATATATATATATATATATATATATATATATATATATATATATATATATATATATATATATATTGATAATAATAAGGACCAATGTTTTACTATCTTGATAAGTTTTCAATTATCATAAACTAAATATACATTGAATATAAGAATTGGGAATTAAATATGATAAAGATCGTGTTTTCTCTTGTGACTATTATTTGATATTTTATAATGTTTAAATAATTCGATGTTATTAAATTTCACATAAACATTTTTTAAAGATTTTATATGGTTAATATAGGAGTGTATAACAATACTAACTAGCATTTCATAATTCATATAAAACAAAATATACTTGTAAGTTTCAATACAATTAAATAAGTATGTAACTAATTTTCATTAGATTTGAATATCTCAATATCAAATTTAAACGATATGTTTATATCTATGTACATTTATCACTAATTACCCTCACTTTAGATTAATAGAAAAGTTTTTTTATTTACTGTTCTAATGCTAGTTTAATAACTTAATAACTATCATTATCTAATTAAATTCTAAAATTAAGAAATTAATACGATTGAAATAGGAGTATATAACAAAACTAACAATATCGTATATGCGTGCTAGCTGCAATAAAAAAAAGCGCTAACGAGCAAGAAAACGGATGCGCTAAGGCGCAACTTCGCGTAGCTGCTGCGCCCTTGCTTCTTGCTTTCGAGTCGGAGCTTGCTGCGTAGTGAAGTGGTCCGTGAAGGTTAAATAAGACTTGTATATGACGAATAAAGTTGTAAAGAATAAAATATATTATAAAATATCTTTATTTCATGCAAGTTGATTTTTTTATTTTACTTAGTGTGAAGTATGTGTTTAATCTTTTGCATTTTTCATAGATAATTTTCTTGCTGGGCTTGTATTTGTTAATACTTACATTTCTCACATTTATATTAGGTAATAGTGCAAATATATAGTAATAGTAATAACAAAACGAAGAGCGTAAAGGTTTGGCCCAAACAAAAATCTAGAAAACCTAATAAAGCTATCATTCTTCTTCCCAGACGCCAACCCCCCTTCCTCCCCCTTTCTTCTTCTTCAACAATGTCTTTTCTCTTCACATGAACAGAGCAAACCAACTGATCAATCACCGCTTAGATAGCCAGTCGCCTTCTTTCTTTCCAGATATGTTTATGTATGTATCTTAGGATTTCTGAATCCCCATACACCTTTTTTATTTGAATTTTTTGATTTATATTAACAAATTAATAGATATTGTGTTGTATTGTGATAGATATTGAGTGGAACCTTGGAGATTACAATATAATGTTGGAAGGACCCACAGTTCTAGGGAAGATATTACAAAATTGAGATGAAAATCCTTTCCAAAGTTTTTTAAAAAGTATACAGGTTTGTTTTCTTATCGCTTTACGTTTTCCCCTCTTGTTATATGCTAAAGTTTCTCTTTTTGATCGTTCTTTTAGCATTTTACAAAGTAAACTTGCATCTTTGTATTGATGTCTTTTGTACTAATTATTGTTTATTTTGAATTTATAGGGTACATTTTAGTCTATTGAATGCAAGAAGAGCAAGGTTTCAGCCTTGAGTGAAATTACTTTATCCTTGACTGCAGAAGATCATACATTTGCAATCCTCGTATCAAATACTTAGCACTTAGTTTTGTTTTGACGTGGAACCTTTCTGAATTTTATAGATTATAGTTAAATTACCGCCTGTACATAGTTTGTATTTTACTCCTATTAGTTTGACAAGAATGCAAGGTTGACTTCTTTCTTATTATCTTGCTGCGTATTAGCTAGTCTTTGGAAGTGTGGATATTATCTACTTTAGATAGACAATTGTATATTTTAGAATTAATGTTTAAAACTATTTTGGAAGTCAGTTTCTGTAAAATAAGTGATAGTCAAAGTTTTTTATTGCGTGTTTCTATGAATTGATCAAAGATGTATGGATATGGAATATTTGAAAATTTTAAAAATATTTAGTGAGGTAAAAAAGGAAAATAGCAACACATATGACAGAAAAATTTATTATCTCTAATAAATTAATTTTTCATCAATAAAAATAAAATGTAATAAAAATCTAGTCACTAAATAAATATAATAAAAAAAGCTAATCATGAATATTTTAACGATTTATTGCTATAAAATTATGGGTTGGTAGCTAAATATAAATACTATAATACAAATCTAATATTGCTACATATTTGAATTTGTGGCTAAATAAATAACATCTTTTGCCACAGTATGCCCCTTTGTGGCTAAAGTATAAAAGATAGCTACAAATTTGATTTATCGTGGCAAAAGAATAAAATCATTAGCTATAAATATATATTGTTCGTGGCAAAAGTTTTATTAATATAGCCACATCAAAAAAGTTCTTGTAGCAATAAGTATTAATCCTTAGCCATGGAAAATTAAAGTTTGTAGCTAACTTTTAGCTACGCTACTTCTAGCTACGAATGCTACGGAAAAAAATATTTGTGGCTAAAGTGTTTAGCCACAGAAATTTTCATATTTAGCTACGAGGTGCTTCATAGCTATATATGCGTAATGTTGTAGTAAAATTTGGAGATTAACTGTGTGCAACCCATATGATCCGAGTATTTATGGTCATCGAAGCCTAAAGATTGTGTATGCGTCTTCAAAGCTACGGGTAAAGGTCGTAAACCCCGAAGACGAGCAAAGGCACTAAGTTAGGCCCCCAACGCCACACTCTGCCATCTCCATAGTTCTGCCACTGATACTAGTTGTTGGACTAAAATGGTCCAACGATACTCTTAACATGGTGTGATATTGTTCGCTTTGGGCCAAACACGCACGATTTTTCCCAAAAGGCATCAAACCATTAAGAGTATCAAACTCCTTATAAGTAGCTTATTTTTCTTTTCTACTTTCCATGTGAGACACACCCAACACTTTTGATGCGAAGTATCAACCACTTCTTGCACTTAGAAGCGGGATGCAGTGTTCCGGTATTGGATTTATTCAAATTTGTACTTTTCTTACGGAGCATAAATTTATATGTAAATTTATAATAACTAATAAATATAAAACTATAATTTTTAAGAATACAATATATTAAATATTAAAAATCTTAAATGTTAAACTCTTGAGATTCATACTGATACTTTTCTAAAAACTTATTCATGCCAACATATGATAGGATGTCTGGTCTGGTAGTTGTCAAAGTAGTTGTTAAAGGAGTCAATAAATAGTCATTTTTCCAATAGCATTAGCTTGTCATTCTTTAAATGTTTTAGTTGTGAAAATAGAAGGCAATGGTTAGAGTGATTAGAGGCAGAGTTAAAAGATTTTATTTTATGGATTTTTAATTTTTTAAATAATGACTTCAAATAATAATAACTGGATTCAACATTTAATAAGTTACTGAATTCGACCGAATTCGTAACCGAGCTTCTAGCTCGCCCCTTAGTGCGATCACATTAACTTCTCCCATAAGTTTTGTGATAAATATAAATTCCCTTATAGAAGAAGTATTTTTGATTATATTTATTACCATCTTATATTCTCTTCTGAGTTAAAATGCATGTCACAAGTTATTTATTCAAGAATTATAGGACTGAAGTACAAGTCAAATGATCACTGGTGGTGCAGCAACTATGGTGATCTAACCTATGTTCTACTAAGAAAATTGAAAACTCGATCCAAAGTGATGTGAAAAATAGGGCATATCTTATTTGAATCGACTTAGTATCAAAATTAAGGGGGAAAACTGGAAATATGTATCTTTTTAGTATTTAAGAAAAAAATGAATGGACCGAAGCTGAATCAAATAGACATACAATTTTATAAAAAGTAAACAACAAGTAACAACAACAATATATCCAGTAAAATCTTACTAGTGGGGTCTGGGGAGAGTATACACAGACTTTACCCATACCCCGAAATGGTAGAGAGGCCGTTTCCGGGAGACAATGTGAACACATCATAGACCGCTAACAGACCTAGACAAAACTCTATCAGACTACTCTGCACAAAGAGGGAAAAACTCTCGACTACCCCTAGCCTACAACCCTAATGCTTGACCTCCACAAGTTCCTATCAAGAGCCATGTCCTCGGAAATCTGAAGCCGCGACATGTCCTGCCTAATCACCTCGCCCCAATACTTCTTAGGCCGCCCTCTATCTCTTCTCGTACCTGCCAAAGCCAATCGTTCACACCTCCTAACCGGGGCATCTATGGTTCTCCTCTGCACATGCCAGAACCACCTAAGCCTCGTTTCCCGCATCTTGTCGTCCACGGAAGCAATGCCCACCCTCGACAAGTTCGACTACCCTGCACAAAGAGGGAAAAACTCTCGACTACCCCTAGCCTACAACCCTAATGCTTGACCTCCACAAGTTCCTATCAAGAGCCATGTCCTCGGAAATCTGAAGCCCCGACATGTCCTGCCTGATCACCTCGCCCCAATACTTCTTAGGCCACCATCTACCTCTTCTTATACCTGCCAAAGCCAATCGTTCACACCTCCTAACCGGGGCATCTATGGTTCTCCTCTGCACATGCCAGAACCACCTAAGCCTCGTTTCTCGCATCTTGTCGTCCACGGAAGCAATGCCCACCCTCTCCCGAATATCTTCATTCCTTCTTATCCAGTTTAGTATGCACGCACATCCATCTCAACATCCTCATTTCGGCTACTTTTATCTTCTGGATATGTGAATTAAAGAAGACACATGCAAGTAAGGGTGTACAAAAGAAACCGACAAACCGTATCAAATCAATAATCCGAGAAAAAAAAACCCGACTATGGTTTGATTTGATTTTATTTGATGTTGGAAAAAAAAATCGACCATAATTGATTTGGTTTGGTTTGGTTTTAACTAAAAGAAGTCAAACCGAAACCAAATCAACCCGATATTATATGTAAAAATTTTTTAAATATATTTAATACATAAAAGTAGTTATTGTAGTGTAAGTTATAAATATTTCTTAAGCTTTTTCCTTATTTTATCTTTTTATTTACTATTTCAAGTTTGGACTTACAATTTTTGAATGCTCCAATAAGTTGTATACTCCATAAATGTTAATAACTCAAATAAAATCAAAATCAAATTCAAATCAATATTAATGCTAACAAAAGCATTCAATCCAATTGTACTAGAAATAAAAATATTGTTGAATCTCAATTTTTTAGTTTTTCCATGGTATAGATAAAATGCATAACTTTTTTTTAGTGTTTAGTCATGTAAATAATAGTACTTATTAATCGTACTTATTTTAGAAACGTACTAATTTTAGATTATGTTCATTTTTACTATGGTTTATTAATATTTTATGCGATTTTATTATCTTTATTATTGTATAATTAGTATAACATCATTACTCATCTCATATTTTATGTTATTCCCTTGAAAAATACATTATAGTTTTGTCTTACTTGGATTAAAGAAATATTTAGAGCATAAGTTCTATATGTGTATTATGAAAACTTTATGAAAAAAACCTGAAAAAACTCGAAAATCCGAGAAAAATTGAGATTTGAAAATCCGACTTTTATTGGCTTGGTAATTGAAAATCCGAACCAACTCGACCTATATACACCCCTACACGCAAGATTATTTTATTTTTATGGATTACTTTTTAAATTTTTTACTTTAACTTTTTTATCATCTTTTTCTCATTTCCTCCTTTTGGGCTTTGACCTTTCCATTGGGCTTATATTAGGAAATTTGGGTTCTGGCAATTGTAATGATCTACTCTGGATTTTTTGTAGTGAAAAATCTGACCGTTAGTCATTTCCTTTGTTTATACGGAAAAGGGCCAGAACTGCCCCTATCGTATCAGCTTCATCCTATAGACGCCCCTCGTTCACCTATTTTGTTAAGACTAACCCTACCATTAAAAATCTAGCATATTCGTGCACTTAGTTCTAACTAACTGCTTATCAATAAAATAAATATTTTCTAACATTAAATGTGGCATACCCTAATCCATATTTCCTCACACCCATTACCCATCCAGACCGACCCAACCCAATAAAAATACTTTTACCCTCAAAACACCTAATTTTAGGTCATTTTTAACCTATTTCATAAACTCTACTGAAAAAAGCGATATGGTCGGCGATTTTGGAGTTTGACAGCTTGAGATTTTCTGCTATGATTTTGTATTGAAGTTGACAGATTCAAGTTGTTCTTTAAAGTTAAAGAATTTTCTCCATTCAAGTAAGACTTTATTGTTGTTTTCATGCTTAGGGTTTTTGGAATCTTCCATCTCGTGTTTCTTTGATGTTATGTGATGTTTCAGTAGTGTCTTCAATATTAATAGATGTCTTTATGTAATAGTTTTTTATTTCATGTGGCCCCGCTTAGATTATTGCCGTTTGAACTTAGGGTTTTATTTTGTTAATATCTAGTTTATTTATTCGTATGTGGTTGACGTTTTTTGTCGATTCCAGTTGTTTATTCAAAGATTTTGTCTTTGTTTACTCAGTTTTTGATTACCTGTGGTCCTGTCCCTTTACTGTGTTGGTCTGACTTAGGGGTTCAATAGTTGTTGATGCTTGATTTTTTATTTATATGGGGTCTATTTATTTGTGTAACGACCCGACCTGTTGTTTCGAGAGCTATAAGCCCGTTTCCCCATTTACTGCCCATTTTGTACTTTGTAGCTGTTATGTGATTTGTTGGGGTAGTTGGTTCGGGTCCGAAGGAATTTCGGAATGAATTGAGACACTTAAAGGTTGGAAGCTTAAGTTGAAATGGTTGACCGGATGTTGACTTGTGTATAAACGACTCCTGATTGGAGTTTTGATGGTTCTGTTAGCTCCGTTGGGTGATTTTGAACTTAGAAGCGTGTTCGAACTGTGATTTGGAGGTCCGTAGTTGAATTAGGCTTGAAATGGCGAAAGTTGGAAATTTGGAAGTTTGACCGAGAGTGGACTTTGTGGATACCGGGCTTGGATTAGAGTTCCGGGAGTTGGAGTAGGTCCGTGGTGTCTTTTGTGACTTGTGTACAAAATTTGGGGTCAATCCAACGTGATTTGATAGGTTTCGGCGTCGTTTGTAAAAGTTGGAATTCCTTAGTTTTAATAGGATTCAATTGGGGTGAAATTCGTGTTTTTGATGTGGTTTGAGGGCTCGACTAATAGCCAGTTTGGCAAGCTTTTTTTTGGCCAAAAGTGCTTTTTTTTTTCAAAAGCACTTTTGGCCAAAAATTGAGATGTTTGACCAAGCTTTTGGATGGAAAACGTGCTTTTGAGGAGAAGCAGAGCAGTTTTGGAGAAGCAGAAAAAAGTAGCTTCTCTCCAAAAGTACTTTTTTGAAAAGCACTTTTGAGAAAAATATACTTAGAAGCAATTTTTTAAAGCTTGGCCAAACACTAATTGCTGCTCAGAAGTGCTTTTCAAATTAATTAGTCAAACACAAACTGCTTCTCATCAAAATTACTTTTGAGAAAAGCACTTCTCAAAATAAGCTAATTTTTGCAGCTTGGCCAAATAGGCTATAAGTTTGTATCATGTTTTAGGACTTGTTGGTATGTTTGGTTGAGGTCTCGGGAGCCTCGGGTTGATTTCGGATGGTTAACGGATCAAAAATGGGACTTAGTACATTGCTGAACTGGGAGTCTTCTGGTATGATCGCACCTGCGATGGGTTGGCCGCATGTGCGACTAGAGTGGCGCATAAGTGAGGTTGTCTTGAGCTAGGGGATTTTTCGCAGGTGAACTCGCACCTCCGCGTGGAGGACCGCAGAAGCAGAAAAGAGCTTGGGGAGGCTAGTCCGCAGAAGCAGATGATTTGCGCAGATGCGCACCTGGTTGGTCAGCATTAGTGACTTCCGCAGATGCGGATGGTTGACCGCAGAAGCGGCTAAATAAGCCGCAGAAGCGAAAAGGCTGTGCAGAACATTTAAATTCACGGGTTCGCGTCTTTGCTTCATTTTAAACATTTCAAGCTCGGGATTGGGCAATTTTGTGAGGATTTTCGAGGAATTTCTTGAGGCAAGTCACTTGTGCTCATTTTTAATCAATAAACTTGTTTCCCTATTGAATTTCCCACCTAATTTGTGCGTATTTAAGGTGGAATTTAGGAGTTTGAGGCTAGGGATTTGGAGAGCTGAATTTGGGGATTTGGGTGGTGATATGGTGTCAGATTTTGGTAAATTTGGTATAGTTGGACTCGTGGTTGTATGGGCTTTCGGATTTTGTGAGTTTTATCGAATTTCGAGAAGTGGGCCTGGTGGTCGGCTTTTGAGAACTTTTGGCTTTTGATTTATAACTTAGTATTTCCTTATGGAATTGATTCTTTTAGCCCGTGTTGATTGTATCGAACTGTTTATGGCTAGATTCGAGGCATTTGGAGGGCGATCCACGAGGCAAGGGCGTGTTGGAGTAGGGATTTGCGTGGTTTGAGGTAAGTAACAGTTTTAAATTTTGTTCTGAGAGTATAAAACCCTGTATTATGTGTCTTGTGATTGATTTTGAGGTGACACACATGCTAGGTGACGGGTATGTGGGCGTGCACCGTAGGAATTATGACTTGGTCAATTCCTTGGAACTGCATAGCTGAAAAATCTATTGTTATCCGTACTTTCTCCATGTGTTATAGAAATTGAACTGCAAATCATATTTAGACTATGTGTTGGCACTATAGGGACCCCAGAGGCCGCGTACATGTTGAATTATCTGCTAAATTACTATTTTGTACTCAGTCACAGTTTTACTTGCATATCATATCTTAGTCTCTATTGTTCTTTGTTGATACATTATATCATTTCGGTGTGGTCTGATTTTCATGATCATTGAGAACCCGAGATACTGGAGAGGTTGATGATTGAGTGCGATCGAGGGCCTGATTGTGAGGATATTTATGGAATCGGGATACACGCCGCAACATGTTTCATTAATTTACGCCATGATTGGCTTGTTATAGCGCGTGGGCTGAAGGAGCCCCTCCGAAGTATGTACACACTCCCAGTGAGCGAAGGTACCTACTGAGTGCGAGTGCCGAGTGCAAGTGTCGAGCGACTGAGAGGAATGAGAGACTGTGAGGAATGAGTGACTGTGAGGTTGGAGTGTATGGGAGGACTGAGGGACTGTTGATCCGAGATTATGCACTTGATTTCATTACTGTTGCACTTTAGCTGGCACATATCAGTGTCATGTAGTTTCTAAGAGATATTATATCCTGTTTCAATTGAACTTGACATGAGTTAATTGTTTTGGCCTTAATTGTCGAACTTGAAAGCATGTTTATCTTCTTATGTTGAAATTACTGTAATTGAACTATAACTGTGAAGCTCGTCACTACTTTCAGTCCATTACTTAGTCTTGTTACTTATTGAGTTGGTTGGACTCACGCTACACCATCCACTTCGTGTGCAGATCTAGGTATTTCCGAACACTGTGGGTGTTGATTTCTTTGCACAACTTGATCGTTTGAAGATTCTAAGGATGTTGCCTGGCATTCGCAGACCTTGTCTCTCCTTCCCTATCTTTCCGCTTTATGTATTTAGTTTCAGACTATTATAGACAGCATTTCCAGACTTGTGTTGTATAGATGCTCATGTACTCATTGACACCCTCTTGTTGGGAATTTCAGTATTAGGTTTTGAATTTCTATCCAGTTTTTGAGAGTTTTTGATGATTTAAACTTGTGTTATTTTATTTTTCATTTAAAAGTGTTGGAAGTATTTTGAAGTGTTGACTTTCCAAGTAACACGTTAGGCACCATCACGACAGGCTAAGTTTTGGGTCGTGACAAGTTGGTATCAGAGCCTAGGTTACATAGGTCTCACGAGTCTTGAGCAGGTTTAGTAGAGTCTTGCAGATTGGTATAGAGACATCTGTACTTATCTTCGATAGGTTACCGAACCCTTAGGAAACTTCACATTTTTGTCGTGCAGATTTGTTGATTCTGGCAACTAAACTTCTATTATTCTATTCTCTCACATATGGTGAGGACACATGCTACCGGGCATGACGGGCAGC
Source organism: Nicotiana tabacum (assembly GCF_000715075.1). NCBI lineage: Eukaryota > Viridiplantae > Streptophyta > Magnoliopsida > Solanales > Solanaceae > Nicotiana > Nicotiana tabacum. Next base: position 19,294,262 of record NC_134089.1, on the reverse strand, counting down.
CACCAGTACCACCAGCTAGGGCCGGCAAGAGGCCGGGGTCGCGGTAGAGGCCGCGGTAAGGGAAGAGGTGCAGCTCGTACAATAGCTAGAGCAGCGCCTGCAAACCCACCAATTGCTCCAGCTCAGGAGCAGGTATCCGATACGGCTGAGCCAGTGAGGCCAGCTCACGCACCAGTTGTGCCCATTGTGTTTCCAGGCCTTCAGGAGGCTTTTGGATCATATTTTGACTATGTGCACCAGCCTTGCTCAAGCGGTCTCTGTTCTGGCCGCAACAGCCACTTCTCAGGTCAGGAGAGGTACTCAGACTCCCGCCACTCGTACTCCAGAGCAGGTGATGCAGGGACTCCAAACATCGGGGGTACTACCAGCCCAACCGGTTGTAGTTGCTCAATCCTAGGTGGGCCCCATTATGAATGATGATGAGCAGAGGAGAATAGAGAGATTTGGGAGGCTTCAGCCTCCATCATTTAGCAAGGCTGAGTAAGAGGATGCTCAGGGCTTCTTGGATAAGTGCTAACGGATTCCCGCACGGCGGGTATTCTGTAGACCAGTAGGGTCTCGTTCACTACTTTTCAATTTACTAGGGCTGCCTTCAGATAGTAGGAGGCATATGAGAGATGCAGACGGGTTGGTGCAGCACCACTTTCATGGTAGAAGTTCTCTGTTCTCTTCTTGGAGAAGTTCGTGCCGCAGTCTCGCAAGGAGGAGCTGCGTAGACAGTTTCAGCAGCTATGTCAAGAGGGCATGTCTGTGACCCAGTACGAGATGAGGTTTTCAGAGTTGGCTCGTCACATAGTTTGGTTGGTTCCTACTGATAGGGATAGCATTAGGAGGTTCATTGATGGCCTTACATATCAGTTGTGGTTGCTTATTACTCGGGAGAGGGTATATGGTACTACTTTCAATGAGGTGGTTGATATCCTTTGCCGTGTATTGATGATTGATTTGATCAGCTTCAGGGAGCAAGAGTGTTCTCTAAGATTTATTTGAGGTCTGGGTATCACCAATTGAAGATTAGGGACTCAGATATTCTAAAGACGGCATTCAGGACCCATTATGATCATTATGAGTTCCTTGTGATGTCTTTTGGGCTGACCAATGCCCTAGAAGCATTCATGCATCTGATAAATAACGTATTTCAGCCTTATCTTGACTCATTTGTTATAGTATTCATTGCTGATATCCTGGTGTACTCTTGTAGTTAGGAGGAGCATGCCCAGCATTTGAGGATTGTGTTGCAGCAGTTGAGTGAGGAGAAGCTTTATGCCAAGTTCTCCAAATGTGAGTGTTGGCTTAGCTCGGTGGCATTCTTGGGGCACGTGGTGTCTAGTGAGGGGATTCAGGTGGATCCAAAAAAGATAGAGGCAGTTCAGAGTTGGCCCAGACCATTCCCATCTACGGATATTCGGAGCTTTCTCGGCTTGGCCGGTTATTATCATCACTTCGTGTAGGGTTTCTCGTCTATTGCATAGCCTTTGACCAAATTGACCCAAAAGGGTGCTTCTTTAAGCTGGTTGGATAAATGTGAGGGGAGCTTTCAGAAGCTCAAGACTGCCTTGACCACAACTCCAGTTCTAGTTTTGCCTTCAACTTCAAGCTTTTATATAGTGTATTGTGATGCTTCTCAAATCAGTATTGGGTGTGTCTTGATGCAAGAGGGTAGAGTAATTGCTTATTCTTCGTTCTAGTTGAAGCCTCATGAGAAGAACTACCCCGTTTACGATTTGGAGTTGGCTGTCATCATTCATGCATTGAAGATTTGGAGACATTATCTCTATGGTGTATCTTGTGAGGTATTTACGGATCATCGAAGTCTCCAGCACTTGTTCAAACAAAAAGATCTAAATTTAAGGCAGTGAAGATGGTTGGAGCTGCTAAAGGATTATGATATTACTATTCTGTATCATCCCGAGAAGGCCAATGTGGTGGTCGATGCCTTGAGTTGAAAGGCTATGAGTATGGGTGGCCTTGCATTCATTCCTGTTGGTGAGAGACAACTTGTAGTTGATGTTCAGGCCTTGGCCAACCAGTTCGTGAGATTAGATGTTTCGGAGCCTAATCGGGTTCTAGCTTGTGTAGTTTTTTAGTCTTCCTTATATGATCGTGTCACGACCCTAAACCCGGATCTGATCGTGAGAACGCCTCTCGTGAAGACAAGGCCAACCGACACTTCCCATATCCAATTATTAACAGTTAAACCATAAGAAATAAATCTAAAGCATGATAAGATAATCCAAAATTAACAGATAATGGCATAATTCGCGAAAAATAACCCAACACAGCCCGATACAGGGTGTCACTAGTCATGAGCATCTAAACAATCCGGAATACTCCAAATCAAACTACAGAGTTTAATACAGAAAACCAAGAACATGAAGAAGTAAGATAGGGAAGAGCTTCGGGCTACGAACACCAACTTCTACCTAGAGACTCCTTGGATCCGCCAGAGCCGGAAATGATCAGCACTCGGGAGCGGGACCAGATACACCTGAATTTGCACACAGGGTACATGGAGTAAAGTGAGTACTCCAACTCAGTGAGTAATAATCATAAAAAAAGACTGAAAGCAGGAAATCACGTAAGGCACAAAAGCATGCTATAATAAAACAGTAAAACCATTAAAAACAGTAAACCAATGAAAGATAGGTAAAAATCCTTTAACTCAATTTAACTTCATGAAAAGCCTTTTTCAACAATTAAGCAGGTAATTGACAGTTAATTATGAAAATAAACACATAAAGGTTCGCCCATCGGACACAATATCAACAATTCCGCCCATCAGACAACATCTCAGAACAATACCAGTCCCTCAGACAATAACATAGAACAATACTAGCCCGTCGGGCTCAATCTCACATCACAATGGGTACCCACACTCACTGGGGGTGTACAGACTCCTGGAGGGGCCCCTTACGGCCCAAGCGCAATATCAAGCCACCTCGTGGCATCATCACTAGGCCCTCAGCCTCATATCAATCAAGCCACCTCATGGCGTACATATCTCAGGCCCTCGGCCTCATAATCAGTATTAAATGTATCCTCACAACATAGGCCCTCGGCCTTACTCAGTCAAAATCTTCACAAGATCTTCGGGCAACAGTAAAACAGTGATTCTCAGCCCAATTATCATTTAAAATATTATTTAAGTATTTAAAATAGAGTAAACATGCTTGAGTAAGAAAACAGTGAAATATATCATGACGGAGTTCAAGTATAAAGTCAAAACAATGAGGAAATAAGAGTAAAAATCCCCGAAGGGTTCAAATAGTTGGCACAAGCCCAAATATGACATTCAGCCCTGTTGATACCCAATTTTTTCCTATATATTTTTCATATGCAAAATACTTTCAAAATAGCATATGTATGCATATATAAGTGTGTCCAAATGTTTTAGTATTTTTTCTAATATTTTAAAATATTTTTTAAATCTATTTATTGCCCTATTTTATCACAAAAAAACCCAATAATTATCCCCAAAATTATCATTTTGGGTGATTCACTTATTGGATTCTCATATATATATATATATATATATTAAAATATAGCCGGCATAATTGTTGCATATTTTTACAAATTTATAGCTTGCATAATTTTTGCATATTTTTACAAACTTATTTAGTATTTTTAAAGCTAAATTGCGTATAATTGCGATATTAGCCTATTTTGAGATTTAATTATTTTCATAATTATAAAATTGACTCCAGTGTTTTTAATTTGATAATTACGTATTATTAATCATTTTAGTACCTTTAATTTATTTTCAAAAATTATTTTACTATTTTTTATAAAATAAATAAGGGAAAAGTGGCTATTTAAATACTAGCCCTATTTCATTTCAATTGTAGCCCAAATCAACCCCCCAATTGAACCCAATTGCAATCTCAATTCCCTAACCCAATTTTAATTTAAACCCGCCCATGACCCGATTAAATCCTACCCGACCCAGACCCCTCTCATCTTAGCCGTTGATCTTAGAGATCAACGACCCCTATTCGCTCTTACCTTTTTTAACCCAAATGACCACCCTAACCTTCTCATTTCTCACCTACCATCTGCCTCTGAACTCTCAAACCCTCTCGAACATTCCCAAACCCTAACCACCTCTTACCATCACTTCTACCTTGAAACCCTCCGGAATCCATGGCTTCTCAGGTTGTGGGAGTCTTATACTCACCTTCTCTTGCTCCCACGCGCCTGATACCTGAAGATTCAAGGCCTGACCTCGAAGGTTTTCACCCAGACCTCTGTCGATTCAAGGTTCCACGGCCATCTCCGATTTTACTCCGGCGTACCATGGTGGTTTGAGCCTGATTCCAACCTCTCCGACTTAGATCGAAGCCTATCTCACTTCTAGGGTTCTTTTGAAAGCCTAACCCTTCGAGGTTTTCTCCGATTTCCTTAGATCCGTTGTGTATCTGTGCTCTCCTTGAGTTTTCAAATGATTTCCCTAACTTTTCTTTCAAAAATTACTTTCAAAACCGCTTCGTTTCCGATCTAGGGTTTTCTGAAAATGCTTAAGTGTTTCTCTGACTCTCCTTTCCTTTTCTTTTGTACGTATTTGCCTCTACTTTATTCTATGTTTTCCTTCTACCTTGTATGTTCTTCTACTGAGTTTTTACACTCCGCTCTTGTATATTCTTTTACTGGGATTTATATACTCCATGCTTGTATGTTCTTCTACCATGTTTTCCATACTATGCTCTCATATATTTTTCTACCGTGTTCTTATATTTTTGTCTTCTACTATGTTCCAGTATGTTTCTCCTACTGTATTTTCCTGCTAAGTTCTTAAGTTTCCTTATTTTCCTTCTATTAAGCCCTGTTTAAGTTTGTTCTGAAAAATCTCTTAAGCATGTTTCTTTTACTGTTCCTATCAGTGTTTTTCTTTTGAGTGCTTCTATTGTGTTCCGTATGTTACTTTGCTATCGTGTTTTTCTCATGAGTTTCTGTTGATGAAAGAAGCATGTGTCACACCTCCTTTTCACCGCGCCCGCGGGGCGCGTGGAGAGTTTTCTCCAATTGAAGGACAGTCGAAACGGGATTTATTTAGTTATTTCAGAGTCGCCACCTGGGAATTTTAAGGCGTCCCAAGTCACCATTTCCAATCCCTGAATCGAGGAGAATATGACTCTGTTTATTATTCTGCGAACCAGAAATCCTGAGTAAGGAATTCTGTTAATCCGGAAGAAGGTGTTAGGCAATTCCGAATTCCGTGGTTCTAGCACGGTCGCTTAACTGTTTTTATTATTGGCTTAATTATCTTGATTTTTATTAAACATATTGATGTTACATGATTTTTTGCTACCGCTTATACTTACTGTGTTTGAGGACCCTTCTTTGAATCGAATTACGCGTACGTATATTCGTGTTTTTTTTTTAAAAAAAAAAATTGCGGACTTGTGTCACGCGTATGTGTACACAATAACTTTTGATAATATATTTATTAAGCAATCATTTTTCAAAATTGTGTCGAATCAAGAATGTTTGTTTTTCTTGAATAGTGAACCGTACATCTCGGGTTTTTATGAAATTGATTTAACGCCTTTGGATAAATCCTTTTATTAAATATTCGTTCGAAATTGCGCGTACGCATAATCCGAATTTTTACTTTTAAAAATATAATCAGGGTACGCGAACGTATCCCTAATTGCGCAAAATATTTGTAATGGTTTAGGGATTTTCCACAAATTGTTTATTATATTAATGTATTTCTTTTATGTGAAAATCATGAGAAACTCCTATTTAGAGGCCTATGAATTCTTTGAAAAGAATTCGCAATCTATTAAAGGTTGTTCGTCGATTATGATTTCCGAATATAATATATTCATTCCAACTATTCAAATTCAAAGAACAGAATAAAAATATGATTAATACTATTTCTAAACAAATATGACATATATATATATGCCAAAGAATAAATTGCATATGAAACTGAAAATAAATGATTCATAAAGGAAGGAAATATTTTCCGAGAATTTTCATGATTTACTTAATGCAAATTCTATCTCTAATTATCATTGATGTAAAGTGTGGCAATTTATGCTTGTACATCTCTTTTCATTCTCATATACTCGCTTTTAATCTAATAGGCCTAATTATTTGGCCACTTTGTTTTGTGAAGATAGATAAGCATCGAATTTATAGAAAGGGAATTATTATACAAGTTAATTCAACAGAGTTACCTTACATGCAACCTAACTGTATATCATAAACATTCATAACGTTTTAACATTGTAACAAGCTATATCATATTACCTTTCGCCAACGTTTATACCCACATCTATTATATTATAAAATCAACACCATCTTAACCTTATTTAACAATAAATATCATTATTGTAGTTTTATTGGTACTTCTACATCACTTCTTACTTAGCTAACAACAAAATTAAATAATGACCAACATTCATGCCATATTCCCTACTTGGACAATTTATTAAACTAATGAGATAATGAACTAATATTGTTACAAACCTTTATACGAACTTACAAAGTAAGACAATTAGCTCATAGCTATCAAATTGAATTCACTACTAATTAACTAACATGAAACAAAAAATGAAATTTAAATTGATGCACTTGGACAAATAGAAAATAGACTTTCAATTCAAGCTTCATTGATGAGTCATGTTGAATCTCTTTCCAACTTAATATTTAAAAGACATGTACCTGAAAATGAAGGTGGAAGGAGTAAATTTCAGCAGTAGCAGCAATAACAAAATCAGTAGAATATACCAATAACAACAAGTCTGAACAAGACCCGTTGACCCAGATAAACAGTGACAGAGACTTAGAAAAAATTTCAGATTTGGACTGAACAACATTCACAGGCAAACAACAGATTTCAGAAAGAATGCATTTCAGATTTCATTTTTCTTTCTGTTTCGGATTCCTTATTTCTGATTTTCTGTTTCTGCTTTTATATCTGTTTCAGATTGTGTGTGTGTGTGTGTGAATGTTCTCTTTTCTATTTCTCTTTCTGTTTTCTTCCTCTCTTTCCTTTTAAACAAAATCTGAGTTCTTTTCTTTTCTTCAAAATCTCAATCCTAAAAATCTCTCCTCCTAAAATCTGTCCAGCTTCCTGTATTTATACAGGTCTTCCCCTTTCTTTTTAAGTGCTGCCTGGACCCCCTTTATCTTTTAAAAACAGAAAATTTCCATTAAAAATCTGTTTTTCCACTTTAAATCCCATTAGGCTAACTTTTCCCTGATTTTCAGCAGTCCATTATCCCTTGTTCCCCATTAGTATCATTAACTAATAGTCACTAACATTACATTATAATACACTAGCATTAATACCCTGTTTTTTACTGTTTCATTCCCAGAAGTGCCCCTGAAATCCTAATGTTATTACTGAAAAATCAGAACCTACAGCAAAACAGATTCTAAAATCTGTACAAACTTAGTTATCTTTCTGATTTACAGCTAAAACCAATCCTATTAACCTCCTAACACAAATGTATTTGACCAACTTTTGTAAACTTGAATTCAAACTGGACATTACAGCAATATTACACTGAATTCAGAACTGAAATTATCATAACAATTCAGACTGGATTAATCATTGAACCAAAATCAGACACATACAGGATCATTGCCAATACTGACAATGCCCTGAAACTTTAATGTTCAGACAATAACATATATACAACACTTATTTTGACAGATTCATATAAACCAGGATGATTTAACTGATGATTATCCACAATATCTTTCAACAAACAGTACATAATAATAGAAAACAGGTTGTTTCAATCAGTATTATTATGAATGAGAATTCATAATATAACTAATCGACGAACTTAATCGAGTCGATTACACACATTGTAACTAAGCACAATCAACAGAAACAATTCACATTTAAAATTAGGTAGACGGGTAGGAGACAGTATGATAATAAAAGATGGGAAAATTACACAGACTAAAACAAACAACAACAAAAAAAATACATGTATAATACAAAAAATAAATAGAAAAAATACCTTTGAATCTTCAATTTTATTCTGACTCGAACTCAACTTGGATTTCGGATTTTTTTATTTGAAATCAAACTGACCTTAGTCGAAGTATTTTCCACTGAAAATACTTCGACTAAGGTCGATTAAACCTCAATCTTCATCATAATCTGAACAGAATCCGGAAGTTTGGTATTTTTAGGGTTCTTAAAAACTCAATTTGGGTTTTAACCATTTCTGGTCAGATTCGAGAAGAACCAAACATGACACAATGGTGAGGGTATCCTAGGGGTCATTTGGTGTTAGTTTGAAATGGATCTGAGTTCGTCCTTGTTTGGTCCGAATCTTCAAAAGAAGATTCGAGAAGTTCAGAGTTGATTCGAACCAAACTAACTTCAGATCTATAACAAGGGTTGTTAGGGGAAGCCATGGTGTTAATTTGGGGCTGATTGGTTTAGATCAAGTTTTCAGGCCAACCTTCGATTTAAGATTCGAAGAGTTGGGGCCTGATTCGAAGGAAACTAAGGTCGGATTTGTATAGGGGAGGTTCAGGAGGTCCTAGGGTGTTAAGTTGGTGACTGGCGGCGTTGATGCCGCCGGGTTTCAGGCGAAGGGGAATAGGGGCGGCTAGGGTTAGGGGTCTATTTGGAATGATGATGAACAGGAGCGGAGAGGGGGGGGGGTGCTTAGTTAGGGGGCCGGGTAAAGGATTATGGGTTTATATAGGGGAATGGTGGGTGGATATGGACCGTTGGATTAAGCAGGATGGATGGCTGAGATCTATTCACTTAACCAAACGGTGTCGTTTGGTTTAAGTTAGGGGGACGGGTTGAACCGGGGCAGTGGGTCGGGTAAGGGTCTTGGGTTAGGGTGATGAGATCTTGGCTGTTGGTTGGATTTTATCCAACGGCCTTTGATGAGGGGTAACCAAACGACGTCGTTTGCTTCTGCTTTGAATTGGACCGGACATGGTCATTTGGATTGGGCCTGATTTTGTTTAGAAATTTCGGCCCAGATCCGTTTTTTGCCCACTTAATTCCATTCTTTTTAATTTCTAATTTAATTCTTCAATTATTAAAAATAAAAAATTACTCCTTCAAAATATTAATCAACCTTTAACAATTTAACACATAGACAAAAATATTAATCACATAGTGAAGCATTAAAATTAGAACAAACGCATATTTTTGTAATTTTATTTAAATTAACTTAATTAAATGCATACTTAAATCCTAAATATGCATGAAACATGTATTTTAATTTTAATTTTGTTTAATTATAACCAAGCAAACATTTTACGGACATAAACAAATATTTAACACCACGCAAATTCAGAAATTACACAGTAAAAGAAATTTATTTTGATTTATTTTGGAGTAATTTTTCGTAAGGCAAAAATCACGTGCTCACAGCTGCCCCTCTTTGTGCGGAAACTCGAAGAGTTTTCGTACAAAGATAAAGTGAGCGGACACGAGCGATTTTTGCCCGTTCGAATACTCCGTGGGAAGCATTTTTAGAAAGATTTGACCGAACCTCTGCTTCAAAGGTTTCCTACATATCCTTAGCTAAAAAGGAATCATGTCAATGTAGTTCGGGAAGTTTTGGGTAGCTGGGACTACCGTGGGACTGTGATGTTACTGCTGCTTCGTGCTGTTTTTACTGCTTGCTGACCTCCTTATTACACCTTACTTTAAAGGAAATACAAAATTAAACTAGACTATGGTACATGAATTATAACATCTTATCTAGATCATGCTCTTGCGTTTCTTGTTGTCTTGATATCTGGGTGACTCTTGGGCATTGGTCTTATTCCGTATTCCTTTTGGAACTCTTGTTGTTTCTTGTTGGGGATTTTGTTGGACTCCTCTGCTTTATTGATTCTAAGTGTGCTCCTTTTTCATATGAGCGGGCTTTTGATTTCAACACTTCAATTGCATTCCCTCGTTCTTCAGGTGGGTGCCTCGACTGCTTCTTTTCTTTCTTCATCCTCATTTTCCAGGTGGACGCCTCATTTCTTCTTTTTCTCATCCTCATTATCCAGGTGGACGCCTGACTTCTTTAATTCTCATCCTCATTCTCCAGGTGGACGCCTGACTTCTTTAATTCTTTCATCCTCATTCTCCAGGTGGACGCCTGACTTCTTCAATTCTCATCCTCATTCTCCAGGTGGACGCCTGACTTCTTTAATTCTCATCCTCATTCCCCAGGTGGACGCCTGACTTCTTTAATTCTTTCATCCTCATTCTCCAGGTGGACGCCTGACTTCTTAAATTCTCATCCTCATTCTCCAGGTGGACGCCTGACTTCTTCAATTCTCATCCTCATTCTCCAGGTGGACGCCTGACTTCTTCTTTTCTCATCCTCATTCTCCAGGTGGACGCCTGACTTCTTCTTTTCTCATCCTCATTCTCCAGGTGGACGCCTGACTTCTTTAACTCTCATCCTCATTCTCCAGGTGGACGCCTGACTTCTTCTTTTCTCATCCTCATTCTCCAGGTGGACGCCTGACTTCTTCTTTTCTCATCCTCATTCTCCAGGTGGACGCCTGACTTCTTCTTTTCTCATCTTCATTCTCCAGGTGGACGCCTGACTTCTTCTTTTCTCATCCTCATTCTCCAGGTGGACGCCTGACTTCTTCTTTTCTCATCCTCATTCTCCAGGTGGACGCCTGACTTCTTTAACTCTCATCCTCATTCTCCAGGTGGACGCTTGACTTCTTCTTTTCTCATCCTCATTCTCCAGGTGGACGCCTGACTTCTTCTTTTCTCATCCTCATTCTCCAGGTGGACGCCTGACTTCTTCTTTTCTCATCCTCATTCTCCAGGTGGACGCCTGACTTCTTCAATTCTCATCCTCATTCTCCAGGTGGACGCCTGACTTCTTCTTTTCTCATCCTCATTCTCCAGGTGGACGCCTGACTTCTTCTTTTCTCATCCTCATTCTCCAGGTGGACGCCTGACTTCTTTAACTCTCATCCTCATTCTCCAGGTGGACGCCTGACTTCTTCTTTTCTCATCCTCATTCTCCAGGTGGACGCCTGACTTCTTCTTTTCTCATCCTCATTCTCCAGGTGGACGCCTGACTTCTTCTTTTCTCATCTTCATTCTCCAGGTGGACGCCTGACTTCTTCTTTTCTCATCCTCATTCTCCAGGTGGACGCCTGACTTCTTCTTTTCTCATCCTCATTCTCCAGGTGGACGCCTGACTTCTTTAACTCTCATCCTCATTCTCCAGGTGGACGCTTGACTTCTTCTTTTCTCATCCTCATTCTCCAGGTGGACGCCTGACTTCTTCTTTTCTCATCCTCATTCTCCAGGTGGACGCCTGACTTCTTCTTTTCTCATCCTCATTCTCCAGGTGGACGCCTGACTTCTTCTTTTCTTATCCTCATTCTCCAGGTGGACGCCTGACTTCTTCTTTTCTCATCCTCATTCTCCAGGTGGACGCCTGACTTCTTCTTTTCTCATCCTCATTCTCCAGGTGGACGCCTGACTTCTTCTTTTCTCATCTTCATTCTCCAGGTGGACGCCTGACTTCTTCTTTTCTCATCCTCATTCTCCAGGTGGACGCCTGACTTCTTCTTTTCTCATCCTCATTCTCCAGGTGGACGCCTGACTTCTTTAACTCTCATCCTCATTCTCCAGGTGGACGCTTGACTTCTTCTTTTCTCATCCTCATTCTCCAGGTGGACGCCTGACTTCTTCTTTTCTCATCCTCATTCTCCAGGTGGACGCCTGACTTCTTCTTTTCTCATCCTCATTCTCCAGGTGGACGCCTGACTTCTTCTTTTCTTATCCTCATTCTCCAGGTGGACGCCTGACTTCTTCTTTTCTCATCCTCATTCTCCAGGTGGACGCCTGACTTCTTCTTTTCTCATCCTCATTCTCCAGGTGGACGCCTGACTTCTTCTTTTCTCATCCTCATTCTCCAGGTGGACGCCTGACTTCTTCTTTTCTCATCCTCATTCTCCAGGTGGACGCCTGACTTCTTCTTTTCTCATCCTCATTCTCCAGGTGGACGCCTGACTTCTTCTTTTCTCATCCTCATTCTCCAGGTGGACGCCTGACTTCTTTAATTCTCATCCTCATTCTCCAGGTGGACGCCTGACTTCTTTAATTCTCATCCTCATTCTCCAGGTGGACGCCTGACTTCTTCTTTTCTCATCCTCATTCTCCAGGTGGACGCCTGACTTCTTTAATTCTCATCCTCATTCTCCAGGTGGACGCCTGACTTCTTCTTTTCTCATCCTCATTCTCCAGGTGGACGCCTGACTTCTTCTTTTCTTATCCTCATTCTCCAGGTGGACGCCTGACTTCTTCTTTTCTCATCCTCATTCTCCAGGTGGACGCCTGACTTCTTCTTTTCTCATCCTCATTCTCCAGGTGGACGCCTGACTTCTTCTTTTCTCATCCTCATTCTCCAGGTGGACGCCTGACTTCTTCTTTTCTCATCCTCATTCTCCAGGTGGACGCCTGACTTCTTCTTTTCTCATCCTCATTCTCCAGGTGGACGCCTGACTTCTTTAATTCTCATCCTCATTCTCCAGGTGGACGCCTGACTTCTTTAATTCTCATCCTCATTCTCCAGGTGGACGCCTGACTTCTTCTTTTCTCATCCTCATTCTCCAGGTGGACGCCTGACTTCTTTAATTCTCATCCTCATTCTCCAGGTGGACGCCTGACTTCTTCTTTTCTCATCCTCATTCTCCAGGTGGACGCCTGACTTCTTCTTTTCTTATCCTCATTCTCCAGGTGGACGCCTGACTTCTTCTTTTCTCATCCTCATTCTCCAGGTGGACGTCTGACTTCTTCTTTTCTCATCCTCATTCTCCAGGTGGACGCCTGACTTCTTCTTTTCTCATCCTCATTCTCCAGGTGGACGCCTGACTTCTTCTTTTCTTTACCAGGTATTTCCTGACACAAATATTGTTTTTGCCCCTGTTTTAAATCAAAGAAAACTTCGTTAGTTTAAAGTAGGGTGGCTGGCTGTGGTATTCTTGCAGATGGTGATGTTTCTTTTCATCTCTCTTTATTGCCTTGGAATGATTGAAAAGACTATTTTGTCTTTGTAATTGAGCCTTGACTATAGGATTCCCCTCTGTGTGTTTTCCTTCAAAACCTTTCAACTGTAATCATGTGCCTCTTCTGACTTTGCTGATCCACTTTTGATTTCATCTTTCTTACACCCGTATTTTATCTCCCACCTTTCGTGGCTGTATTTTGTAACCTTGAATCTTGGTAGTATACCTTGACATTCCTTCTTATTTGTTTGGAATAAAACTTATCTCAAAGCTTGGAGAAAGTAAGATTATTAGTAACGAAATACGCTGATTTCGACAATTATAGAATGAAAAGAAAAATCCAATTTTTTTTGGATGACTGTTGGAAAAGGAATAAAGGACTTATCTGATTGGAATTACTGGCACCAATGATCAGGGTGTGCATTTCGGATTAATCAACCCAGTCTTTTAATCAATCTCCTCTCAATTGTCTCAAGGAGTTTTCACCGATAAATTTTCCTCGTTTTTCACTTCTTCACTTCCTTTTCGCCTTATGGTGCATGTGTGGGTTTTCACCTATAAGACTCTCTCATTTTACTTTTCTCTCAACTTCCGTCGCCTTATGGTGCCCGTGTGGGTTTTCACCTATAAAACTCTCTCATTTTACTTTCTTTCCTTGTTTGTACCAGAGTGTTATGAACCACTTCATTTGCTTGCCTCAGCATTTTTCTAAGATTGATCGAAAGGTCTTTTTGGTATTAAGGTTAGGAATGGAAAAGGTATTAAAAGCTAAATAGCTTTAGTATGGGTTTAAAATTACAACTCTTGGAATCTTTTCTTATTTCCAATACAATTCCTGCTCCAGTTTCTTGATTGGGGTCTCTTAATATTTCTTTTCCGTGAACATTGTGCATGTTGTGCACCCTATGACCGAGCCGTGAGGCGCCTACGTATCCTTCTTTGAGGAATCAGGTCAAACGTAGTTCACTACATAATAGTGAAGATTTTGATCTTTTTTTTTATTTTTTTTATTTTATTGATTCCAAGAGAGGGTAGGAAAGAAACAAGTATGGCTCAAAGGGGAAGCAAATTGTATAGTGTTTGGATAGCAAAATAAATTGCCTTTGTCATTTCAATCTTCGAAATAGTGCCAAATACAAACATTCAAAAAGTTATGCATAATATCTCTTTACCGCGTCAGAATTGATCGCCATATCTATGCATTTGCCTTCAATATCTGTTAAACATAGTGCACCATTCGATAATACTCTGGTCACAATGAATGGTCCTTGCCAATTCGGAGCAAATTTGCCTCTTGCTTCAACCTGATGTGGAATAATACGCTTCAGCACATGCTGACCTACTTCAAACTTCCGGGGACGCACCTTTTTGTTGTATGCTCTTTCTATTCTTCTTTGATATAATTGACCATGGCATACTGCGGTCAATCGTTTTTCGTCAATCAAGTTTAACTGTTCTAGACGGGTTTTGACCCATTCATCATCATCAATCTTTGCTTCGGCGATGATCCGAAGGGAAGGAATCTCAATTTCTGCAGGAATTACTGCTTCAATGCCGTATACCAACAAATAAGGAGTTGCTCCTACTGAAGTGCGAACAGTAGTGCGGTATCCCAATAATGCAAATGGTAATTTTTCATGCCATTGTTTTGAACCTTCTACCATTTTCCGAAGTATCTTCTTTATGTTTTTGTTGGCTGCTTCTACTGCTCCATTCGCCTTGGGCCGATATAGGGTAGAGTTACGATGTGTAATCTTAAACTGTTGACATACTTCTTTCATTAAGTTGCTGTTGAGATTAGCACCGTTATCTGTGATGATCACCTTCCGGATTCCGAATCGACATATGATATTTGAGTGGACAAAATCGACCACAGCTTTCTTGGTTACTGATTTGAATGTCTTGGCCTCAACCCATTTGGTAAAATAATCAATAGCTACCAGAATGAATCTGTGTCCATTGGATGCTGCCAGCTCAATTGGGCCAATCACATCCATGCCCCAGGCAACGAAGGGCCATGGTGCCGACATTGTGTGCAACTCGGATGGTGGAGAATGAATCAAATCTCCGTGTATTTGGCATTGATGACACTTGCGTACAAAACTGATACAATCTCTCTCCATGGTAAGCCAATAGTAACCAGCTCGGAGGATTTTCTTTGCCAACACATATCCACTCATGTGGGGTCCGCAAACTCCTGAATGTACTTCAGACATGACAGCTGTAGCTTGTCTGGCATCTATGCATCTTAATAATCCAAGATCTGGTGTTCTTTTATACAAAACTCCTCCGCTCAAGAAGAATCCATTTGCTAATCGCCTAATGGTCCTCTTTTGATCTCCTGTGGCTTGTGCGGGATATATTCCCATTCTGATATACTCCTTGATGTCGTGGAACCATGGTTCACCATCAAATTCTTCTTCAACCATATTGCAATAAGCGTGTTGATCGTGGACTTGAATATGTATCGGATCTACATAAGCTTTGTCCGGATGGTGCAACATTGATGCCAGGGTAGCCAATGCATCGACCACCTCATTATGGATTCTTGGAATATGTCGGAATTCCACTGATTGAAACCGCTGACAAAGATCATGTAGACATTGTCGGTATGGTATGAGCTTCAAGTCTCGGGTTTCCCATTCTCCTTGAATTTGATGTACCAAAAGATCCGAATCTCCCATGACTAAGATTTCTCGGATACCCATGTCTGCAGCTAGCCTTAACCCCAAAATGCAAGCTTCATATTCAGCCATATTATTGGTGCAATAAAATTGCAACTGAGCCGTAACAGGATAGTGATGCCCTGTTTCAGAAATGATTACAGCTCTTGTTCCGACTCCTTTCATGTTGGCGGCTCCATCAAAGAAAAGTTTCCAGCCAGGTTTTTCAATTTGTTCCACCTCGTCGATATGCATTGTTTCTTCATCAGGAAAATATGTCTTCAACGGCTCATATTCCTCATCGACCGGGTTTTCGGCTAAATGATCGGCCAGTGCTTGAGCCTTCATTGCAGTTCGAGTCACATAGATGATGTCGAATTCTGTGAGCAATATCTGCCACTTTGCAAGTCTTCCTGTTGGCATAGGCTTTTGAAAAATATATTTCAATAGATCCAACCGAGAAATGAGGTAAGTAGTGTAGGATGACAAATAGTGTTTCAATTTTTGAGCTACCCATGTTAGGGCGCAACATGTCTTTTCCAGATGAGTATACTTAACCTCATAAGCTGTGAACTTCTTGCTAAGGTAGTAGATGGCCTGTTCTTTTCTGCCCGTGAGGTCATGTTGCCCCAATACACAACCAAATGAATTCTCCAAGACCGTTAAGTAAAGAATCAAAGGTCTTCCTGGCTCTGGCGGGACCAACACGGGTGGTTTCGACAAGTACCCTTTTATCTTATCGAACGCTTCTTGACACTCATCAGTCCATTTGACCGCATCATCCTTTTTCAACAATTTGAAAATTGGCTCACAAGTTGTTGTGAGCTGAGCAATAAACCTGCTGATATAATTTAACCTTCCCAACAAACTCATTACTTCAGTTTTGTTTCTTGGGGGTGGTAGTTCTTGGATGGCTTTGATCTTTGATGTGTCTAGCTCGATGCCTCGTCGACTGACTATGAATCCCAATAACTTTCCAGATGGAACTCCAAATGCACACTTGGCAGGGTTAAGCTTGAGGTTGTACCTGCGAAGTCTTAAGAAGAACTTCCTCAAATCCCCAACGTGGTCGGCCTGATGCTTTGATTTTATGATCACATCGTCCACGTATACCTCAATCTCCTTGTGTATCATATCATGAAACACTGTGGTCATTGCTCTCATATAGGTTGCTCCGGCGTTCTTTAAACCGAATGGCATTACCCGGTAGCAATAAGTTCCCCATGGTGTGATGAATGCCGTCTTTTCTGCATCTTCTTCATCCATTAGAATTTGATGATATCCGGCATAACAATCCACGAAGGACCCTATATCATGCTTGGCACAATTGTCGATCAAAATATGGATATTAGGTAATGGGAAATTATCCTTTGGACTTGCTTTGTTGAGATTGCGATAGTCGACGCATACTCTAATTTTGCCGTCTTTCTTTGGTACAGGAACGACATTAGCCAACCAAACAGGATATCGAGTAACTCGAATGACCTTTGCTTCCAATTGTTTGGTGATTTCTTCCTTAATTCTCATACTCATATCAGGCTTGAATTTTCTCAGCCTCTGCTTGACAGGAGGTACCGTTGGATCGGTGGGCAATTTGTGGACCACTAAATCAGTGCTCAAGCCTGGCATGTCGTCATACGACCATGCAAATACATCTTTGAATTCTATGGGTGCTTTAATTAACTCTTCTCGGATCTTTGGTTCCAGATGGACACTTATTTTAGTTTCCCGGACATTACTCGTGTCCCCTATATTGACGTCCTCGGTATCACTCAAGTTAGGTTTGATTTTTTCCTCAAAGTGAATTAACTCTTTACTAATCTCTTCAAAAACCTCATCTTCATCATATTCTGATTCATAATCACAATATATTTCTTGAATTAATATTTCGGAACCAGATTGACTTTTAAGACTGGGCTGAGAATTCCTCATGCATGCCATATCACTAGAGCCAGCGTAAAAGGAACTGTACAAGAAAAGAAGAAAAAAAAAGAAAGCTATTAGGAATGATAATAAAAAGGAAACTGCTTTTTATTGGATGATGAAAGATAACAAGGTTTTGCACACTTCAAACCAACTGTAAGGTAAACTTTGGGATTACAATCTTGCAATAACCCAAAACAAACTGAAAGAAAATCAAAATAAACTACCAAGACTCCTTTCGAATTGGGAGAGGAGTGACTTTCCAATTATTGAGCTTTGTTTCTGGCCCAACGAATTGAACTTCTACGTTGCTACACCCTTCTTCGCTTTCCAACATATTCACATCACTAAACAATTTCTCGAACCTTTCAATTAATTCCTTCTCAGGATTTACCCGGGATTTAGGAATTGTTGTTATCGGGCGATTTTTAGCGTCGGTCTTGACAAAAGACTTTGACAGATGTGGTACTGGTTTTGGAAGAATCCATGCTTGGTGTTTCAACTTCTTGGCCCTTATTACGTCGTTGGCGGTGGGTATGAACCCTAAACCGAATGTTCCCCAGTTCTCGGGAAGAGATACTGGTTGTACAATTCCTTGCAGAGATAAGCCTAGACCTTTGCCGGGTATAAAGCCATTCTTCAGCATTTCATAAGCTACCATGACTGATGCAGAGGATATCTTTGGATTCGAAAGGTGTTTCCCTTCTGGAATTTTCTCTACCGACACTGTGTCGGACACTTGGTATACCCATGGTCCTTGGTCAATTTCTGTTCTCTCGACCGGTACAATGGTGCTGTTATGAGCATTTAAATTTTCTTCCCCATGCACGACTATTTCTTGATGGTCCCATTCAAACTTGACAGCCTGATGTAGTGTTGACGGGATTGCTTTAGCAGCATGGATCCATGGTCGACCCAATAACAAGTTGTAAGAAACAGATATGTCCAACACTTGGAATTCCATTGTGAATTCAACTGACCCTATAGTTAGTTCCAATACTATGTCGCCAAATGAATCTCTACTTCCACCGTCAAATCCTCGTACGCAGATACTATTCTTCTGGATCCTCTCCTCTTTAATTTTTAATTTGTTTAAAGTGGAGAGAGGGCATATGTTTGCACTGGACCCATTGTCAACCAATACCCGGGTTACTACGGAGTTTTCACATTTCACGGTGAGGTAAAGAGCTTTGTTGTGCTCGGTACCTTCCACAGGTAATTCATCATCAGCAAATGTAATTCTGTTTGTCTCAAAGATTCTGTTGGCTATTTTGCCCAAATGATTTACAGAGATATTTTCAGGAACATGAGCTTCATTCAGGATTTTCATCAACGCCAGACAGTGTTCCTCTGAATGGATCAGTAATGACAACAATGAAATTTGAGCGGGGGTCTTCTTTAATTGACCCACAACAGAATAATCATGTAGTTTCATTTTTCTTAAAAACTCCTCTGCCTCTTCTTCCATCACGGCTCTCTTTGTTGGCATTGGATTGTTTTTAGTTTTTCTCAGCTCTTCGGGAGTAAAACATCTTCCCGAACGAGTCAAGCCTTGTACCTCGCACACTTCTTCCTTGATTTCTTTTCCCTTGTACATTACAGTCACTCGTTCGTAGTTCCATGGGATGGCTTTGTTGTTGATGACTGGCAGCTGGATTACAGGTGCAATAATAACCCGATCTATACGTGCTCCTTCCACGAATACAATGGGTTTGTTAGCAACCCCTGGTACTATCACTTTCGGCCTTTCTTGTCTTGCGGCAACTTTGCTTGATGATACCTCATCGACTATCATAGACGGTTCGTCACCATTCTTGTTCTGCTTAGACACCGGCTTCTCCCCCATTAACTGTTTATCTGGCTTGGTTTCATGAGACTTGATCATCATGACAGTTTGTGACGGCTTCTTTGTCTCTCCATCAGCTTGTATGATTTCTATCATGTTAGCCTCTTGATGGGCTGGCATTGGATTTCTATTGATATTTGGAGCTTCGGGGGTTTGAACCTCGATTTTATTAGTATCAATCAGCTCTTGTATTGCATTTTTCAAATGCCAACATTTCTCCGTATCATGGCCTGGTGCACCGGAGCAATATTCACAGCTAATGGTGTAATCCAGATTCTTTGGTGGAGGATTGGGTAGTTTGGATTGTATTGGTCTCAGCATGTCTAGCTGTCTCAACCTGTGGAACAGACTAGTGTAAGATTCTCCCAATGGAGTGTAAGTTTTCTTTTTCTGTTCCCTTTCTCCCCTGAATGCTGGCCTAGGCTTGAAACCTGGTCCAGGATAAGCTCTGGGGTAAGTATTTGGTGTGACAGGAGAACGCCATTTGGTGTGAACGGGTGGCTGATTGTATGCTTGAGCATGGTTAATGGCAAAATGAGGCTCTGAAGGGTGATAGTAGTGTTGGGATGAATCATGGTGGTAAGCTGATTGGCGAGGTCGTTGCTGATTATAGTAAAGCGGTGAACCCCTGGGTCCCGGCCAAATTCCTGAATCAACTACGGCTGCTTCCTCCCTCTTCTTTCCTCCGATTCCTCCTACCCCGCCTTGAATAGCTTGAGTAGTTGCCTTAATTGCTGAATATCTCATGATTTTATTTGTCTTGAGGCCTTCTTCCACCATACCTCCCATCTTCACTACCTCGTTGAATGATTTTCCAACCGCTGAAACCAAGTGGGCATAGTAAGTTGGTTCCAAGGCTTGGAGGAAGTAGTCTACCATTTCGCTCTCCTTCATAGGAGGATCCACTCTTGCTGCCTGTTCTCTCCACCGAAAACCATACTCTCTGAAACTTTCATTGTGTTTCTTCTCAAATTTGGTCAAAGATAATCGATCTGGGATGATTTCCAGATTGTATTGGAAATGGTATGCGAATGCCTGTGCCGGGTCATCCCAGGTGTACCATCTTCCATGGTCCTGGCGTGTATACCACTCCAAAGCTGATCCTCTTAGACTTTGACTGAAGTAAGCCATCAATAATTCATCCTTTCCCCCAGCTCCTCGCATCTTGCTACAGAAACCCCTTAAGTGGGCTACTGGGTCGCCGTGTCCGCTGTATAGGTCAAATTTGGGCATCTTGAAGCCAACTGGCAATTGTACATTAGGGAATAAGCATAAATCTTTGTATGCTACACTGACTTGCCCACCTAATCCCCGCATGTCTTGGAACGATTGTTCTAGACTTTTGACCTTCCTGAACATCTCTTCTTGTTCAGCATTTTTGGCTGGCTTGTCAATTTCGGTTGGGAGATCAAACCGAGGAGCAGGTGAATTGATTTCGGAGGCTTTGAAGGTGGGCTCCGGGGGTAATATTGGTTGTCTTGGGCCTGAAATGTAGGCTCACTAGGAGATTTGTGAAATGTAGCAGGGGGAGGTGCTACGAAAACAGGAGTCATAGGTGGAGGAAGGTACGGAACTGGTTTTGGAGGTGGAGACTGTGGTGTCTGAGAGGTGGTGCCTCGGTAGTGCTGATAAATGGGGAAACATGGGGATAATTCAGTGGTGATATTATCCTGAGTTTGGATCATTGATGGAGCAGGGTTATTTGGGTAAGATGGGGGTAACTGTCCTGTAGACCAAGCTTGGTACATTTCAGTCATTTGCTGCTTGAGCTTAAGCATCTCTTCTTTCATTTTCCCGACATCCATCTCTTCTATCTCCATACCTGTGTCAACATCTGGGATAGACATACTTTCGGGTATTGATCCTTTTGATCTTGTGTGATAGTGATAATATGCCAGTATACTCTTTAGAAAAACTAACTGGTTGAATTCTGAAAATGAACAAACTTGTTAGTTTTGAGAGTTTAACACATATATAATCATACGTTGAGATGCAATGCTCCTAGACAAATAATCCCTTTCTATTATGCACTTGCTCGGCTGCTTGTGTCATCCCAGCCTTCTTAATTTTTTTTATTTATTATATATATTTTTATCGTGGTGGTCGAATCTTAGAGATTGCCTACGTATCAGGCCAAACATGAATCAGACCTTGCGTAGTTTGGACTAAAGTCGATCATGTTTATTTATTACACAAAGATGGAATTACATTTGAAAACTTTAAGAAAATAGCTTGAAACACGCACACTTAAATCAAAATAAAAGATACAATTCATAACATCTCACAACATGCCCCACTTTCCACTTTTGTTTTCTAATATTGGATTATCTGCTCAATGTGGGGCTTGACCTGGATGGCCTCCCAGCGTACGATACATCCTTTCCAACTCCGTTGCTAGATGACGAGCAAAAATGGGCGCATGCTCCGTAAATCTTTCATAATCCATTCCTTGGCAGTTTACATAACTTTGGGATGTGAAGACTGCCAAGTCGTGAATTTGTGCCCTGAAACCTTGGAGACGTTGGTCTTGGTCTTGCAATTGCTGCTGACGAGTGGTGGCTATATCTCTGACACGGTTTTCACGATCTAAAGCTGATTCTAATAGAGCTCGGAGTCTGGCCTGCTCTAATCTTGCTTGCGATCTTTCCCTGTCGAGGTCTGTTTGTTGATATTCTCTGTTGCATCTTCTAGCCTCTTCTAGTTGTGCACGAAGCTGGTCTTCTGATCGCATCCAATAATCTTTTTCCTTCTTGAATTGAGCCTTGTCTTTTTCGGATTGCCTATCTTGGCGTTCCTTGTTAGATCTGGCTTCTTCGTTTAATTGTTGGATCCTTTCTTTTGCTTTGCTCAATGCCCTTTCGATTTCCGCAAGAATGGAATCATAATCTTGCATTTTTTCGAAGAGATTGGCGATGGTTTTTTTATCCTTCCAGCTCCTCTTTGGCGTTTCAGAGATTCTTTTCATTTTTTGGACGAGCACGAAGATTTTCATTCTCCCAAGCTAAACTCTTTTTCTCGCCTTCGGCTTCTTGTTCTTGCAAATCTTTCTCTAAACTGAGGCTTCTTAGATTTTCTTTTAGGGCATGAATAGTTGCTTTGTACCCTTTTTCTTTTTCTCCCCAGATCAACCGCTCTTTGATTTTATCATTGAAGTTTTGAACATGGGGTCTTTTTGTTGGCCTTTTTAGCTCGGGTTCTGGTACATCATCCACGCGAGACCGCTTTTCGAACCACCTTGCATATCCAGGATTTATCTCACCCTTAGTAGTGTCTAGGACTTGAGTATCACTTTTCAAGTATCGGCACCCATTCCACATTTGCTGAAGTAAAGCTTCGGGAATAGTGGCTTCTGGGTGTAATTCGATTACTTGCATACTCAAATCTTCCTCATCAGGAACTATTTGATATCTCCCTAGTTGCCTTAGGACTCTTAGTGGTGCATACGGCTGAATGCTTCTCAATCCCAATAGTAGTAGATAACTATTTGAGGTTGACATATGTATTACTTCTCTCATCGGGAGCCATCCCAGAGTCCATTCAATTTGATTTGCAGTTAAAGCCTTTAGATGAGATACCCATGCTTCTATCCCTTCTGGAGCTTGATAATCTTTTGTTCTTTCCTCATAGCTCTCGATGCAATTAGCTTTGTTCGACCCATACTGTATGATCTTGGGCTGTTGTTGGAGATGTTCAATTACCCACATTTGCAACAAAATTTTGTATCCTTCGAAAACTTCCGCTCCTGATTTGCATAAAGTCAAAGCCCGATAAATATCTGATAGAATGATGGGGACAAGGGTGTGATTTTCTTTAGTGGTGAGGATTTGCACAACTTTTGCAGTGCGAATATCAATTGTTCGCTCTTTATTTGGGAAGACCATGACTCCTAGAAAAGCCACCATGAAAGCAAATCGACGGTGCATCTGCCAAGTGTCTTTGTTTTGCTTATTAGTAAGGCCTTTCTCATGAATTTCGAACCCATCTGACTTTCCAAACCTGGAATACAAAAAATTGAAGGAACAACATCCATTGATGACATTGTTTTTCCTGATTTGACTGCTGATGTTCAGAAGACCGAAGAATCGATGTATTGAAGGAGCCTTTGTGAATATCAAGCTTTGATTTCTTAAACTTCCGTCAAAACCAACATAGCCAGCTATCTCCTCTAATGTAGGAGTAAGCTCGAAGTCAGAGAAATGAAAAACATTGTGAACAGGATCCTAGAATGTTACTAATGCCGTAATCAGATCATCCCGAGGCTCAACTTTCATAATGTCCGTGAGATTTCCCAAATGTTTGACGACCCATTTTTGACCGTTTTCGCCTAAATCATACCACCACATTTGAAGCTGACATAGAAATTCCTCCGTACTTGTGGATGAGGGGCTTTGTGTAGTGCTCATTTTGTATCTGAAAGTTAATTTTAATAAAGTCAAAATTTATGCTAAAATTATTTTCGAAAATTTTCTTTTATTTATTGAATATCTTTATTTCAAATTTTAAAACTATATTTTTTTTCGAAATTTTTAAAGCAACCCATTTTATTCCTTTCTTCTTACCAAGATTTTATTTAAGCTGGTCAACAAGCATGTTCGAGGCGAATGAATGCACAAATAACAAATGGGATGCACCATGATGGTCTTTTAATTTTTGGTTCACCTGTCCTAGACAGACCCAACCCCTGTGTTGAGTCTCCAAGGCCAAATACATATGATGCAAATATTCGTTCCTACTAGGGATCCGGTACATGGCTGAGTTATTCTAAGTGTAAAACCTTAGGTTGATTGTTCTAAACCTGGCTTACCCAAACGGACAGTTTGAGCCGAAGTGGGGGTAATGTACCGGGAGTACGAAAGTCTGCCCGGCCTAGTTACTTGTCCCAACTCCGTCTTATTTGGTATGACTTTAACAAAAAGGTGGGTCACGTGCACGTGTACACCATAAATTCAGAAGACTCAGAAAGAAGGGGGTTTCGTAGCAATTGTATATATTCACAATTCAAATAATATTAAAGCGGTAAAAAAAATTTAGCATATTAGCATATAAACAGTTGAAAATTATATAGTAAATAAAGCCAAAAAGAAAAACAGATATTTTAAGCTCGAATTCTTTAAACCCTGAACCAATGGTTCTGGGTTATAGTAACAACCAATATAGTCCCCAGCAGAGTCGCCAGAGCTGTCACACCTCCTTTTCACCGCGCCCGCGGGGCGCGTGGGGAGTTTTCTCCAATTGAAGGACAGTCGAAACGGGATTTATTTAGTTATTTCAGAGTCGCCACCTGGGAATTTTAAGGCGTCCCAAGTCACCATTTTCAATCCCTGAATCGAGGAGAATATGACTCTGTTTATTATTCTGCGAACCAGAAATCCTGAGTAAGGAATTCTGTTAATCCGGAAGAAGGTGTTAGGCATTTCCGAATTCCGTGGTTCTAGCACGGTCGCTTAACTGTTTTTATTATTGGCTTAATTATCTTGATTTTTATTAAACATATTGATGTTACATGATTTTTTGCTACCGCTTATACTTACTGTGTTTGAGGACCCTTCTTTGAATCGAATTACGCGTACGTATATTCGTGTTTTTTTTAAAAAAAAAATTGCGGACTTGTGTCACGCGTATGTGTACACAATAACTTTTGATAATATATTTATTAAGCAATCATTTTTCAAAATTGTGTCGAATCAAGAATATTTGTTTTTCTTGAATAGTGAACCGTACATCTCGGGTTTTTATGAAATTGATTTAACGCCTTTGGATAAATCCTTTTATTAAATATTCGTTCGAAATTGCGCGTACGCATAATCCGAATTTTTACTTTTAAAAATATAATCAGGGTACGCGAACGTATCCCTAATTGCGCAAAATATTTGTAATGGTTTAGGGATTTTCCACAAATTGTTTATTATATTAATGTATTTATTTTATGTGAAAATCATGAGAAACTCCTATTTAGAGGCCTATGAATTCTTTGAAAAGAATTCGCAATCTATTAAAGGTTGTTCGTCGATTATGATTTCCGAATATAATATATTCATTCCAACTATTCAAATTCAAAGAACAGAATAAAAATATGATTAATACTATTTCTAAACAAATATGACATATATATATATGCCAAAGAATAAATTGCATATGAAACTGAAAATAAATGATTCATAAAGGAAGGAAATATTTTCCGAGAATTTTCATGATTTACTTAATGCAAATTCTATCTCTAATTATCATTGATGTAAAGTGTGGCAATTTATGCTTGTACATCTCTTTTCATTCTCATATACTCGCTTTTAATCTAATAGGCCTAATTATTTGGCCACTTTGTTTTGTGAAGATAGATAAGCATCGAATTTATAGAAAGGGAATTATTATACAAGTTAATTCAACAGAGTTACCTTACATGCAACCTAACTGTATATCATAAACATTCATAACGTTTTAACATTGTAACAAGCTATATCATATTTACCTTTCGCCAACGTTTATACCCACATCTAAAAAATATACCATCAACACCATCTTAACCTTATTTAACAATAAATATCATTATTGTAGTTTTATTGGTACTTCTACATCACTTCTTACTTAGCTAACAACCAAATTAAATAATGACCAACATTCATGCCATATTCCCTACTTGGACAATTTATTAAACTAATGAGATAATGAACTAATATTGTTACAAACCTTTATACGAACTTACAAAGTAAGACAATTAGCTCATAGCTATCAAATTGAATTCACTACTAATTAACTAACATGAAACAAAAAATGAAATTTAAATTGATGCACTTGGACAAATAGAAAATAGACTTTCAATTCAAGCTTCATTGATGAGTCATGTTGAATCTCTTTCCAACTTAATATTTAAAAGACATGTACCTGAAAATGAAGGTGGAAGGAGTAAATTTCAGCAGTAGCAGCAATAACAAAATCAGTAGAATATACCAATAACAACAAGTTTGAACAAGACCCGTTGACCCAGATAAACAGTGACAGAGACTTAGAAAAAATTTCAGATTTGGACTGAACAACATTCACAGGCAAACAACAGATTTCAGAAAGAATGCATTTCAGATTTCATTTTTCTTTCTGTTTCGGATTCCTTATTTCTGATTTTCTGTTTCTGCTTTTATATCTGTTTCAGATTGTGTGTGTGTGTGTGTGTGAATGTTCTCTTTTCTATTTCTCTTTCTGTTTTCTTCCTCTCTTTCCTTTTAAACAAAATCTGAGTTCT
Organism: Nicotiana tabacum; assembly: GCF_000715075.1. Classification (NCBI taxonomy): domain Eukaryota; kingdom Viridiplantae; phylum Streptophyta; class Magnoliopsida; order Solanales; family Solanaceae; genus Nicotiana; species Nicotiana tabacum. The sequence continues at coordinate 19,267,621 of NC_134089.1, read as the reverse complement.
TTTCTTTTCTTCAAAATCTCAATCCTAAAAATCTCTCTTCCTAAAATCTGTCCAGCTTCCTGTATTTATACAGGTCTGCCCCTTTCTTTTTAAGTGCTGCCTGGACCCCCTTTATCTTTTAAAAACAGAAAATTTCCATTAAAAATCTGTTTTTCCACTTTAAATCCCATTAGGCTAACTTTTCCCTGATTTTCAGCAGTCCATTATCCCTTGTTCCCCATTAGTATCATTAACTAATAGTCACTAACATTACATTATAATACACTAGCATTAATACCCTGTTTTTTACTGTTTCATTCCCAGAAGTGCCCCTGAAATCCTAATGTTATTACTGAAAAATCAGAACCTACAGCAAAACAGATTCTAAAATCTGTACAAACTTAGTTATCTTTCTGATTTACAGCTAAAACCAATCCTATTAACCTCCTAACACAAATGTATTTGACCAACTTTTGTAAACTTGAATTCAAACTGGACATTACAGCAATATTACACTGAATTCAGAACTGAAATTATCATAACAATTCAGACTGGATTAATCATTGAACCAAAATCAGACACATACAGGATCATTGCCAATACTGACAATGCCCTGAAACTTTTAATGTTCAGACAATAACATATATACAACACTTATTTTGACAGATTCATATAAACCAGGATGATTTAACTGATGATTATCCACAATATCTTTCAACAAACAGTACATAATAATAGAAAACAGGTTGTTTCAATCAGTATTATTATGAATGAGAATTCATAATATAACTAATCGACGAACTTAATCGAGTCGATTACACACATTGTAACTAAGCACAATCAACAGAAACAATTCACATTTAAAATTAGGTAGACGGGTAGGAGACAGTATGATAATAAAAGATGGGAAAATTACACAGACTAAAACAAACAACAACAAAAAAAAAATACATGTATAATACAAAAAATAAATAGAAAAAATACCTTTGAATCTTCAATTTTATTCCGACTCGAACTCAACTTGGATTTCGGATTTTTTTGTTTGAAATCAAACTGACCTTAGTCGAAGTATTTTCCACTGAAAATACTTCGACTAAGGTCGATTAAACCTCAATCTTCATCATAATCTGAACAGAATCCGGAAGTTTGGTATTTTTAGGGTTCTTAAAAACTCGATTTGGGTTTTAACCATTTCTGGTCAGATTCGAGAAGAACCAAACATGACACAATGGTGAGGGTATCCTAGGGGTCATTTGGTGTTAGTTTGAAATGGATCTGAGTTCGTCCTTGTTTGGTCCGAATCTTCAAAAGAAGATTCGAGAAGTTCAGAGTTGATTCGAACCAAACTAACTTCAGATCCATAACAAGGGTTGTTAGGGGAAGCCATGGTGTTAATTTGGGGCTGATTGGTTTAGATCAAGTTTTCAGGCCAACCTTCGATTTAAGATTCGAAGAGTTGGGGCCTGATTCGAAGGAAACTAAGGTCGGATTCGTGTAGGGGAGGTTCAGGAGGTCCTAGGGTGTTAAGTTGGTGACCGGCGGCGTTGATGCCGCCGGGTTTCAGGCGAAGGGGAATAGGGGCGGCTAGGGTTAGGGGTCTGTTTGGAACGATGATGAACAGGAGTGGAGAGGGGGGGGTGCTTAGTTAGGGGGCCGGGTAAAGGATTATGGGTTTATATAGGGGAATGGTGGGTGGATATGGACCGTTGGATTAAGCAGGATGGATGGCTGAGATCTATTCACTTAACCAAACGGTGTCGTTTGGTTTAAGTTAGGGGGACGGGTTGAACCGGGACAGTGGGTCGGGTAAGGGTCTTGGGTTAGGGTGATGAGATCTTGGCCGTTGGTTGGATTTGATCCAACGGCCTTTGATGAGGGGTGACCAAACGACGTCGTTTGCTTCTGCTTTGAATTGGACCGGATATGGTCATTTGGATTGGGCCTGATTTTGTTTAGAAATTTCGGCCCAGTTCCGTTTTTTGCCCACTTAATTCCATTCTTTTTAATTTCCAATTTAATTCTTCAATTATTAAAAATAAAAAATTACTCCTTCAAAATATTAATCAACCTTTAACAATTTAACACATAGACAAAAATATTAATCACATAGTGAAGCATTAAAATTAGAACAAACGCATATTTTTGTAATTTTATTTAAATTAACTTAATTAAATGCATACTTAAATCCTAAATATGCATGAAACATGTATTTTTATTTTAATTTTGTTTAATTATAACCAAGCAAACATTTTACGGACATAAACAAATATTTAACACCACGCAAATTCAGAAATTACACAGTAAAAGAAATTTATTTTGATTTATTTTGGAGTAATTTTTCGTAAGGCAAAAATCACGTGCTCACAGCTGCCCCTCTTTGTGCGGAAACTCGAAGAGTTTTCGTACAAAGATAAAGTGAGCGGAAACTCTAGAATCTGGGGTTCCGCCAAGCTTGATTATGTGATTTGATTGAATTTAGGGTTTATTTCAAGACCCCTAACTCTTTCAGACCCATTCCTTGCTTTCATATGACTCTGACCTTTTGCTAAACTTTTCTATACTGGATTCTCTACTGACTTTACAATGACACTACAGTCTTCCTTCATGCTTAACATGTTCGCATGCTCCTTATATATGATGAATTTTCCTCTAAATGGTTTTCAAATTTGCAATTAGTGCAAACTTCCTTTTGAATATAGCTTGATTGATTCCTTTCCATCTTTTTACTGATTTCCTCTGTTACTCGACTTAAGTAAAACCCTTCTTCATCTTTTTTGACTTGGTTCATTAATACCAAATCTCAGACCTTGTGATTTATTGGCCGTTAATTGATCCTCTTACCTTATTTGCACAAATCGTGTATTTTTAAACCCTATCTTTAAATAACTTTTATGTATTCATCCCTAATTGCCTACTTTGCACAAAGTGTTTGATTAATTTCTTTCCTTAATTGGTTTATACCCGTTTGAATCTGAATCCCTTAATTAAGGGAAACCTTGTGTAATTGATTGACAATCAGTTTTCAAAATATTTCCTTACCTCGTTTCCTCATGACTTTCACACTATAAAAGGCACGACCTTTCTTCACCACACTTCAAACTTCACAACATCAGAATCTCTTCTGAATTCTCACTCTCGCATAATAGAATTCTTCCTTCTTGTCTGCATTCTGACACTCACAAGACTACTGCTTTTCCTTGTTTGTTTCTTTGAAACTGGTATGTCCTAATTTAACTTCAGCATCACCACAATGTGTTTACTTTCAGTTTTCTGCATTTATGTCTATTTTACTATTCTTACAGAGTTAAATACTTAAACTAGCATGTTGATTTCCTTTTGCTTGTTTCTACTATGAATCCCTATTCCCTATTTCCCTTTATGTGCTTTGAGTTACAGTTTAAAACATGGCAATATGCAAGTTGTTGTCTATGGTTTGAACTTGATCCCTTAGGGGATCCTAACCTCTAAACAGTGTGTTCCAGTAGGCTTATGGGTGTGCCAACATCTCCCATTGTTGGTTTATGACCACTAACCTGCTTTTTACCTTTTGTAACTCCTCATTCCCTATATCCCTATGTGTACTATTTCCCTTCCCCTTTCCCCCTTTCAGAATTCTGCACTTGTACTCTCTCTTAGTTCCTAAGTTCTGCCCCCCTCTTGTGAGCCTTGCCTTGGGACCTTGAGTTCCCTCTGAACTTGGACACCTGAGGGTTGGCCCTTCCACACTGCACTTTGGCTTAATATGATGATACATTTGGGTGTAAGCACTGCCCAGAGTTCTTATGAAACTCTTAGGGAACTCTGACACACCCAAATGGGAGAAAGGCTGTGAAACATGATCTTTGGAGTTGGATTACTTCATACTTCAGATAGGAAATCTGAATCAGGCTCTCCTTGGTTGTAATTTTCAACTTCTGATGTATTTTCTTTACTTTATTTTTTCTGAACTGTAATAACTTTGTAATAAACTATTGGGGATGTCTAGTGAAAAAAGGGGGAATAACTATGTATGTAAAAGGGGTAGATATCCTGCTCATAGGGAATTTCTGATTTCTGCATATCACATAGATATCCTGCCTGCAGGAGTTTCTAATTTCTGCATATCACATAGATATCCTGCCTGTAGGAATTCTGCACTTTCATAGGTAGATACTATGGCTATAGGAAGTTCTGATTCCTGCATATCACATAGATATCCTACCTATAAGAATTCTGCACTTTCATATGTAGATACTATGCCTATAGGAATTTCTGATTTCTGCATATCATATAGATATCCTGCCTGCAGGAGTTTCTGATTTCTGCATATCACATAGATATCCTGCTTATAGGAATTCTGCACTTTTATATGTAGATACTATGCCTATAGGAAGTTCTGATTCCTGCATATCACATAGATATCCCACCTATAGGAATTCTGCACTTTCATATGTAGATACTATGCCTATAAGGAATTCTACACTCATATAGATATCCTGTCTATAGGTTTCTGAAATTCTGCATTCATATGGATATCCTACCTATAGTTAAATTTCTACATCTCTCATATAGATACCATTCTCATAGTTAACTGGAAATCTGAATCCTGCATATGCATCTGTCACTAGGCAAACTTGTTTATAGGGCTTAAATAACTAATTGCATTTAGATATCATGTTCATAGTCTTAAACGAAGTACAACATTTAGATGCCACGCCTATAGGATTTTTACACTCTTGCTATGTCTGTGAAAGTGTTTAAAGTCAACAACGCCTAGAAAGCATGCCTATAGGAATTAATAACCAAGTCTGAAACATCTCACTCGCCTACAAATATAAAATCATTGTCCAATGTTTGCAGAACTTATGATCTTTTGTCAAAACTCGTCTTTCCTGAATAACTAACAAACTTTTCTAAAATCAGTATACTTCATCTTTTCTGAAATCATTAGATATCATGCCTATAGGTTTTCGTCTAACGCTTAGGCAAGCCATAGGACAGTTTATGAATTAAATCATATTTTATTAACTACAACCAACAGGCAGGCCTGATTCGGGCTTCTTATCTGAAATATGCAATAAATCAGTCTGCCCCAACTTTTAAGTTTAATCAGGCCTTAATCAGTACGTGTAAGACATGCTATACTATATGTTTTTCTTTGATTTAAGGAGGTCTGTTTGAGCCTTATTTGTTTTATGTGCTTCCCCATACTTGCTATATATATGTTTTTGCTTGTCGTCTTAGTATTTTTTTCCTTTTGAAACCACAAATAAGCCCAATACCTCCTCCCTTTAGGGGTAGTAGTCCCAAGTGCCTCTAGGGCTGATAAGATGGGGACGAGTAATAACATGCAATAAGTAGACGAGACCATTTCGCGCTTTAATACCTCAACGGGGTGGGAAAGGGTAGATATAGATATAATGACCACGCGATAACATCACATGTAGCCCCTCACTGAGGAGTGATTACCGGATATTGTGTGGGGTGATCCATATTATTAATAAACCTAGAACTCCCTTTCCCTTTGTTTTCTTTTTTCTTTTAAATCTTTTTTTTATCATTTCTTTTAAGAAAATCAACTCTTTTAGTTCCTTTTTCTTACTTTTGTTTACTTGTAACCATTACATGAAAATCCCCTCTTATTTGAAGCCTTTATTTGCCTATGTGTTATTTGCTTTTAAGTCACAACAATAGTTTGGCCGGGAACCACATCCTGAGGTGTGCCTAACACCTTCCCCTTGGGATAATTTCAATCCTTTACCAAATCTATGGTTACTCAAAACAAACCCCTCCTAGTGTCCTAATGCACTTAAATCATTAGATGGCGACTCTTCAATTCAAACCCAATTCCCGAAAGGGAACGAGTTGTCCTCCCAAATGTCACAAACCCGATTTCGCAATAAAAAGGGGGCGCGACAAGCCCAAATCATGATGATAGCAAATAGATTTCAGCCAAATACGCGGTAAAATAGTCATTCAGGACGGACTAAGTCACAATCCCCAATAGTGAACGACCCCACGCTCGTCATCAAGCCTGTGCGTCACCTCAATATAGCACAACGATGTGCAAGTCCGGGGTTACATACCCTCAGAACATCATTTACAATCATTACTCACCTCTAACCGGTCAAATCTCTAGCTCACGACGCCTTTGCCCCTCGAATTGGCCTCCACTCGCATCGAATCTATCTAACATCAGAACAAGAACGTCAAAATATGCTAAGGGAACGAAGCCCAAGCAAAAATAATCAAAATACGACACAAATCCCAAAATTACCAAAACCCGACCCCCGAGTCCACGTCTTAGAATTCGATAATTTTTACATCAATAGATTCCTCATCTCCCCACGAGTTCATACATATCAAAAGTTTTGAGATCCGACCTCAAATGGTCCTTCAAACCCTCAATCAAAGGTCTAAATTTCCAAACCCTAATTCTTCAATTTTTGGCTTAATTTCCATGATTATTTAGGTGGAATTCACATTAGAATCAAGTTTTAAGTCCAAGAATCTTACCTCAATGAAGTTCCCTTGAAATCCCTCTTTTAAATCGTCTAAAAAGCTCCAAAGCCGAGATAGAAATGGTGAAAATAGCTCAAAAATCGCGAAGGACAAAAATTTATACCTTTTGCCCAGGCATTTTCCCATCTGCGGCCCTATTTAGCGCTTTTGCGGTTCTTTATCCGCTTCTATGGAAATCACTTAACTCACCACTTTCCGCTTCTGCGGTGCCATTCCCGCATCTGCGGTCCCTATAACCGCTTCTGCAGTTCTTTCCATCTTCCCAGCTTCCGCTTCTGCGGCCGCTTTCTCGCATATGCGGTGTCGCACCTGCGGTCCCCAATCCACAGGTGCAAAAATACCAGAAGCAGCAAAATTTGCAGTTGCAACAATTTCTCAAACTCCCCGTCAACCATCCGAAATCGCCCCGAGGCCCCCAGGACCTCAACCAAAAGGATCAACATATCCCAAAACCTTATTCAAACTTGTACCAATCTTCAAAACACCTCAAACAACATCAAATCGACAAACACATCGGATTCAAGCCAAACTTTCTAAAATCTTCCGAATTCTGCTTTTGATAAAAAACCCAACCAAACCGCGTCCGAATGACCTGAAATTTTACACACACATCCCAACTGACCCAACGGAACTACTGCAACTCTCAGAATTCCATTCCGACCCCTATATCAAAATCTCGCCTACCAACCGGAAATTGCCAAAATATCAACTTCGCCAATTGAAGCCTAAATCCACTCCGAACCTCCAAAACTCATTCCGATCACACTCCTAAGTTCCAAATCACCTTCTGAAGCTATCCGAACCATCATAACTCATATCCGAGCCCCCTAACACATAAGTCAACATCTGGTTGACCTTTCCAACTTAAGCTTCCTTAAAAGAGACTAAGTGTCTCAAACCTTACCAAAATCGTTCCAAATTCGATCCGACCAACCCTATACCACAAAACACGGATAACAAAGCATAAAGAAGCAAAAATGGGGGAAACAAAGCAATAAATCATAAGATGATTGGCCGGGTCGTCACATCCTCCCCAACTTAAACAAATGTTCGTCCTCGAACGAGTCAAGAAACATACATGAAGCCTCAAACAGGTGAGGATATCTGCTCCGCATCTCCCGCTCGGTCTTCCAGGTAGCCTCCTCCACGGGCCGACCTCTCCACTGCACTTTCCATGAAGCTATATCCTTTGACCTCAACTTTCGAACCTGACGACCCAAAATAGCTACTGGCTCCACATCATAAGTCAAATCATCATCCAACTGAACCGTGTTGAAATCCAAAACATGAGACGGATCCCCAATATACTTCTGGATCATAGAAACATGAAATATCGGATGCACACTCGATAAGCTGGATGGCAAAACAAACTCATAAGCCACCTCCCCAATCCTCTGAAGCACCTCAAAAGGCTAAATGAACCGCGGACTCAATTTCCCTTTCTTTCCAAATCTCATAACACCCTTCATGGGCGAAACTTCAATAGAACCTTCTCGCCAACCATGTAGGACACATCTAGAACCTTCCTGACAGCATAACTCTTTTACCTCAACTGTGCTGTACGAAACCTCTCCTGAATCACCTTCACCTTTTCCAAGGCATCCTGTACTAAGTCTGTCCCCAATAGCCTTGCCTCACCGGGCTCGAACCAACCAACTGGTCTACATCACCTCCCATACAAAGCCTCATACGGAGCCATCTGAATACTTAATTGGTAGCTGTTGTTATAAACAAACTCTGTAAGTGGTAGAAACTAATCTCATGACCCTCCGAAATCAATGACACACGCACGCAACATGTCCTCCAATATCTGAATAGTGCGTTCGGGCTGCCCGTCCGTCTGAGGGTGAAAAGTTGTGCTCAACTCAACCTGAGTACCCAACTCTCGCCGCACAGACCTCCAAAAATGCAATGTAAACTGAGTGCCCCTACCTGAAATGATGAAAACGGGGACACCATGCAAACGAACAATCTCCTGGATATAGATCTCTGCCAACCGCTCTAAAGAATAGGTAGTACACATAGGAATGAAGTGCGCGGACTTGGTCAGCTGATCCACAATCACCCAAATAGCATCGAACTTCCTCAAAGTCCGTGGGAATCTAACTACAAAGTCCATAGGGATCCTCTCCCACTTCCACTCTGGAATATCTATCCATTGAAGCAAGCCACATGGTCCCTGATGCTCATATTTTACCTACTGACAATTGAGACACCGAGCTACAAATCCCATAATGTCTTTCTTCATTATCCTCCACCAATAGTGCTGCCTCAATTGATACATCTTCGCGGCACCCGGATGAATGGAATACCGCAAGCTATGGGCCTCCTCCAGAATCAACTCCCGAAGCCCATCCACATTGGCCACACAAATTCGGCCCAGCATCCTCAACACCCCATCATCACCAATGGTCACATCTTTGGCATCATCGTGCTGAAATCTGTCCTTAAGGACAAGCAAATAGGGATCATTATACTGGCGCTCTCTGATGCGATCATATAAGGAAGACCGAGAAACCACACAAGCCAATACCCGACTGGGTTCCGAAATATCTAATCTCACGAACCGAATGGCCACGGCCTGAACATCAACTGCAAGAGGTCTCTCCCCAATTGGAATATATGCCAAACTCCACATACTCACCGCCTTTCAGCTCAAGGCATCGGCCACCACATTGGCCTTTCCCGGATGGTACAATATAGTGATATCATAATCCTTAAGCAACTACAACCACCTCCACTGCCTCAAATTAAGATTCTTCTGTTTGAACAAGTGCTGGAGGCTACGATGATCGGTAAACACCTCACAAGACACACCATACAAGTAACACCTCCAAATCTTCAACGCGTGAACTATGACAGCAAACTCCAAATCATGAACGGGGTAGTTTTTCTCATGGGGCTTCAACTGATGAGAAGCATAAGCAATAACTCTACCCTTCTGCATCAATACATAACCAATACCAACTCTCGAAGCATCAAAATACACGGTATATAAACCTGAAGCTGATGGCAAAACTAACACTGGAGCTGTAGTTAAGGCTGTCTTGAGCTTCTGAAAGCTCTCCTCACACTCATCCGACCATATAAATGAAGCACCCTTCTGAGTCAACTTGGTCAAGGGCGATGCGATAGATGAGAATCCCTGAACAAACCGGCGATAATAGCCTGCCAAACCAAGAAAGCTGCGAATCTCTGTGGCTAAGGACGGTCTGGACCAACTCTGAACCGCCTCTATCTTCTTCAGATCAACCAGAATACCCTCGCTGGACACCACGTGCCCCAAGAAAGCCACTGAACTGAGCCAAAACTCACACTTGGAGAATTTTGCATAAAGTTTCTCCTCCCTCAATCTCTGTAACACAACTCCCAAAAGCTCTGCGTGCTCCTCCTGACTACGCGAATATAACAGAATATCATCAATGAAGACTATGACAAATGAGTCGGGCTAAGGCCAAAACACGATGTTCATCAAATGCATGAACGTTGTTGGGGCAGTGGTCAGCCCAAAAGACATCACCAAGAACTCATAATGACCATATCGGGTCCTGAAAGCTGTCTTAAGAATATCCGAGTCCCTGATTTTCAACTGGTGATAACCTGAACGGAGATCAATCTTGGAGAACACTCTCGTTCCTTGAAGTTGGTCCAATAGATCATTAATGCGAGGCAAATGATACTTGTTCTTAATTGTTACCTTGTTCAATTGTCTATAATCAATGCACATCCTCATAGTGGCATCCTTCTTCTTCACAAATAGAACCGGCGCACCCCACAGTGACACACTAGGCCGAATGAACTCTTTATCAAGGAGTTCCTGAAGCTGCTCCTTTAATTCCTTCAACTCCGCTGGTGCCATACGATACGACGGAATAGAAATGGGCTGAGTGCCTAGAACCAGGTCAATACCAAAATCAATATCCCTATCCGGTGGCATGCCCGACAGGTCTGCAGGAAACACATCGGGAAATTCCCTCACAATTGGAACAGAATCAATACTGGGAGTCTCAGCACCGATATCCCTCACAAAGGCTAGATACGAAAGACAACCCTTCCCAACCATATGCTGGGCTTTCAAGAATGAGATCACTCTACTAGGAACATTATCAGTCACACCTCTCTACTCGATCCGTGGCACATCTGGTATAACTAATGTGATTATCTTAGCATGACAGTCAAGAATAGCATGACACGGAGATAGCCAATCCATGCCTAAAATGACATCGAAATCCACCATACACAATAATAAAAGATCCACACGGGTCTTCAGACCCCTAATAGTCAACACACACGACCGGTACACACGGTCTACAATAATAGTATCGCCCATTGGGGTAGATACATGAATAGGTGAAGCAAGAAACTCACGGGGCATACCCAAATAAGGAGCAAAGTATGATGACACATAAGAAAAGGTAGAATCGGGATCAAATAATACATAGGCATCTCTGTGGCAGGCTGAAACAATACCTGTAATAACAACATCTGAAGCAATGGCATCAGGTTTGCTCGGAAGAGCATAGAGATGGGCCTGACTGCCACCTGATCGACCTCCCTCTCTAGGGCGACCCCTAGCTGACTGACCTCTACCCCTAGCTGGCTGGGCGGGTGGTGGTAAAGTAACTGGCGCTGAAGATGATGACTGATTCACCCGCACGCCTCAAACTGGAACCAACATAGCACATAACCGTGCAATAGACTAATTAATAGTGGACTCCCCCACTTGGCTCGAAGCCATAGACCAAAACATACACAATAACTCATAACACATATATTTTATTGCTGCCATAATACCATAGTGAGATTAAACTCAATCCTTCATAAGCTCGTGGAACACAGATTATCTAGTACTTTATATCTTCTGCAAAACTCGCATTCACTCTCGTAGTAGTCAAGCCTACTCTCTTGAGCAACGCAAATTTAAATTGTAAAACATATATTTCCCTAGTAACAGAGATCTTCCAATAAATGACACAAGGGATTACACAAATTTCTGAACAATCCGCAGGAGATAACCCCACCTGCTTTGCCTCAAACTAACATTGCTGTATACCTTCCACCATCATGAATATTATGCAGTCACTTAAACTTCCTGAGTCTGAACTCAGACCGAAATATGAAATTTACTCCACTCCCAACTAGGAAATATGGAAAGATTCTTCACACACCCATAGCTCGGGGCTATAATCAAGATAAAAATAGAGCACCTAATAGTCCTTCTATCCTCTAGCAGGCCCTTCTCGTCGCTTGTAAATCACATGAATACATCTTGCAGTCACATCACACTCATCACGTAACTATCCAGTCATCACCTCTTTTAATAGGGACACAATAGAACATATCGATCCAGAAACACGCGCTCACGAAATCATCAGCTCAGGGCTCAAGCTATAGGCAAAAATCTGGCCTCAAGTCTTCCCGACTGGCCCAACATCAACACACAGAGATCACATCTCGCCCCTTGATCAGGGAATCACAAGCCATCGATGCACATCGGATACTGAGCGCTCATGCGCACATATGAACGCGTGGAAGGAATTCAAAGAGTTACTTTTCAAGCTGAATCAAGGACGCACGATAAGAATTCAAGAATGTGAAATTTTTTCTAAAGGTTTTGTAGCCTCTCGAGGATAAATACAGACGTCTCCGTACCTATCCGCAAGACTCTACTAAACCTGCTTATGACTCGTGAGACCTATGTAACCTAGGCTCTAATACCAACTTATCACGACCCTAAACCCGGACCCGGTCGTGATGGCGCCTCTCGTGAAGACAAGACTAGCCGACACTTCCCATATCCAATTATTAACAGTTAAACCATAAGAAATAAATCTAAAGCATGATAAGATTATCCAAAGTTAATAGATAATGGCATAATTCACGGAAAATAACCAACACCGCTCGATACCGGGGTGTCACTAGTCATGAGAATCTAAACAATTCGGAATACTTCAAATCAAAATACAGAGTTTAATATAGAAAACCAAGAACATGAAGAAGTAAGATAGGGAAGAGCTCCGAGCTGTGAACGCCAACAGCTACCTGGAGACTCCTCGGATCTGCCTGATCCGGAAATGATCAGCACTCGAGAGCGGGACCTGATATGCCTGAATCTACATACAGGTTGCAGGGTGTAAAGTGAGTACTCCAACTCAGTAAGTAATAATCATAAATAAAGACTGAAAGCAAGAAATCATGTAAGGCACAAAAGCATGCTATAATGAAGCAGTAAAACCATTAAATTAGAAAATCAGTGAAAGATAGGTAAAAATCCTTTAACTTAATTTAACTTTATGAAAAGCCTTTTTCGACAATTAAGCAGGTAATTGACAGTCAATCATGAAAATAAACACATAAAGGTTCGCCCATCGGACACAATATCAACAAATCCGCCCATCAGGCAACATCTCAAAACAATACCAGCCCCTCAGACAATAACATAGAATAATACCAGCCCCTCGGGCTCAATCTCACATCACAATGGGTACACACGCTCACTGGGGGTGTACAGACTCCTGGAGGGGCCCCTTACGGCCCAAGCGCAATATCAAGCCACCTCGTGGCATCATCACTAGGCCCTTGGCCTTATATCAATCAAGCCACCTCGTGGCATACATATCTCAGGCCCTCGGCCTCATAATCAGTATCAAATGTTTCCTCACAACATAGGCCCTTGGCCTTACTTAGTCAAAATCTTCACAAGCCCCTCGTGCAACAGTAAAACAGTGATTCTCAGCCCAATTATCATTTAAAAGATCATTTAAGTATTTAAAACATAGTAAACATGGCTGAGTACGAAAACAGTGAAATATATCATGACTGAGTTCAAGTATAAATTTAAAACAGTGAGGAAATAAGAGTAAAAATCTCTGAAGGGTTCAAATAGTTGGCACAAGGCCCGAATATGGCATTCAGCCCAAATCATGATGATAGCAAATAGATTTCAGTCAAATACACTTTAAAATAGTCATTCGGGACGGACTAAGTCAATAGTGCACGTCATCCAATAGTGCACGAACCCATGATTGTCATCAAGCGTGTGCATCACCTCAATATAGCAAATGATATGCAATTCTGGGGTTTCATACCCTTAGAACATCATTTACAATCATTACTCACCTCGAACCGGTCAAATCTCTAGCTCTCGATGCCTTTACCTCTCAAATCGGCCTCCACTCACGTCGAATCTATCTAAAATAAGAACGAGGACGTCAAAATATGCTAAGGGAACGAAGCCCAAGCGAAAATAATTAAAAAATGACACAAATCTCGAAATTACCAAAACCCGACCCCCGGGCCCACATCTCGGAATTCGATAATTTTTACATCAATAGATTCCTCATCTCCCCACAAGTTCATACATATCAAAAGTTATGAGATCCGACCTCAAATGGTCCTTCAAACCCTCAATCAAATGTCTAAATTTCCAAGCCCTAGTTCTTCAATTTTTGTCTTAATTTCCATGATTATTTAGGTGGAATTCACATTAGAATCGAGTTTTAAGTCCAAGAATCTTACCTCAATGAAGTTCCTTTGAAATCCCTCTTTCAAATCGTCCAAAAAGCTCCAAAGCCGAGATAGAAATGGTGAAAATAGCTCAAAAATCGCGAAGGACACAATTTATACCTCTGCCCAGGCATTTTCGCAGCTGTGACCTTATTTATCGCTTCTGTTGTACCGCATTTGCGGTTCTTTATCTGCTTCTATGGAAATCACTTAACTCACCACTTTCCACATCTGCGATGCCATTCCCGCATCTGCAGTATCGCAGGTGCGGTCCCTATAACCACTTTTGCAGTTCCTGCCATCTTCCTAGCTTCCGCTTCTACGGCCGCTTTCCCGCATATGCGGCATCGCACCTACGATCCCCAATCCGCAGGTGCGGAAATACTAGAAGCAACAAAATCTGCAGCTGCAACAATTTCTTAGACTCTTCGTTAGCCATCCGAAATCGCCCCGAGGCCCTCGGGACCTCAAAAAAGCATCAACATATCCCAAAACCTTATTAAAACTTGTACCAATCTTCAAAACACCTCAAACAACATCAAATCGACCAAACACATCGGATTCAAGCCAAACTTTCTAAAATCTTCTGAATTTCACTTTTGATCAAAAACCCAACCAAACCACGTCTGAATGACCTGAAATTTTACACACACATCCCAAATGACCCAACGGAACTACTGCAACTCTCAGAATTCCATTCCGACCCCTATATCAAAATCTCGCCTACCAATCGGAAATTGCCAAAATATCAAATTCGCCAATTGAAGCCTAAATCCACTCTGAACCTCCAAAACTCATTCCGATCACATTCTTAAGTTCCAAATCACCTCCCGAAGCTATCCGAACCATCATAACTCACATCCGAGCCCCCTAACACATAAGTCAACATCCGGTTGACCTTTCCAACTTAAGCTTCCTTAAAAGAGACTAAGTGTCTCAAACCTTACCAAAATCGTTCCGACCAACCCCATACCACAAAACACGGATAACAAAGCATAAAGAAGCATAAATGGGGGAAACAAAGCGATAAATCATAAGATGATTGGCCGGGTCATCACAGATCACATCAGAGAACGCCAATATGATGATCCTAGTTTGCTTGTCCTTAAGGATACGGTGATGCCAAGGATGTTACTATTGAGGATGATGGGGTGTTGAGGATGCAGGGTTGGATTTGTGTGCCTAATGTAGATGGGCTACGTGAGTTGATTCTTGAGGAGGCCCATAGTTTGCGATATTCCATTCATCCGGGTGACGCGAAGATGTATCAGAACTTGAGGTAGCACTATTGGTGGAGAAGAATGAAGAAGGATATAGTGGGGTTTGAAGCTTGGTGATAACTAGGAATTATAATGCATTTTACACTCCTTCATGCTCAAGTTTTGATTAGAACTGTGTACAAAATAGTCCCAAAGGCTCACAAGTTATGCTTGATTACAGGTTTGATCAACAAGATGACAAGATGTCAAAAACTAGCTCAAAAGGGAGTGAAACTTGCATAAGTACCAAAACAAGGCAAACCTCAGTTAAACAGGGCCAGCGCGGCCGCACACCATTCTGTGCTGTCCGCACAAGTGAAGTTTAGAGAATGTGTATCTCAGGTCAAAAGGCAATGCGGCTGCAAAGGATTTTCTGCGGTCCGCATTGGATTCACTGAGGCCGCACTAGATTTAGTGCGGTCCGCAGAGCCAAGGTTCAGAGAGTTGCCAGTTTGAAGATTGAAGCCCAATGCAGTCCGCGCACCATTTCATGCGGACCGCACAAGAAGCCACCGCGGCCGCACTCGATTTTGTGCGGTCCGCATTGCCCAAGTTCAGAGAGCTGGATATTCAAGTCAAGAACCTTAGTGCGACCACACTTGATTTTGTGCAGTCCGCATTAGCCCCGCAGGGGTATTTTTGTCCAAAATTGCTAGCTTAGTATAAATAGCTTCTTTTCCCATTTTTAGGTCATCAGATAGTTTTTGGACAGAGCTGCGCTCGTGACTTCACTTCTTTTATCTGTTTTGAGTAATTTTAGCTTTATTTCAACATTAAATTTTAATTTAACAATTAATTAATATGAGTTTTTCTTCATCTATTTCTTTGTTTTCTTCTCTAATTATGAGTAGCTAGACCCATAAGCTAGGGTTGTGGCTCAACCCTAGTGTGGGTAATTTATGGGTATTGTGTTTTGATGCTTGATTGTCTATGTGTGTTTGATATTTGGACTAATTTCATATTTAATTGCTGAATTAGTGGTTGCAAACACTAGTTTGTATTTAGTTGACTTTGGCTCTTCTTGAGAAAGAGAGCCTAAGTCTCTGAAATTGGTCCAACAAGGAATTGGGGCATACTCAAGAGATTGATAGCCCCAATTAAAGGGTTAAACCTAGAGATAGTAATACCCGACTTGAACCTTGATTGCTTGTGCAAATTTGCTACCCAATTGGTCTTGAGAAAGTCAATTCGCGCAAAATCACTCAAACTACCGAGAGGTATAGAGTGAGTAGAATCGTGCAATGGTTATATCATACTCCCCAAATATGACAAAATAGCTTTAGACTCAAGAATCCGTCAATTGACCACCTAGGCGAAAGTCACTACCCTAGTGCCTTTTTAATCATTTGAACAACTCGCAATAGTTTAACCTTAGCTTATTTTAGTTTAATTGAGCATTGTTGTTTTATAAAATTAGAATCATAATCAAAACCAAAAATGTGTAGAAGTACAATTTGGAGCAAATACACTACTCCACTTTAGATAGACACCCGACTCCAATATCTAGCTCATTGTGGAAATCGATCCCGACCTTAATCGGGTAAAAGCTGCTTCGACCTCTCTCGCTACTCAATAGTAGTGCAGGGTTGGCCTCGATCACTTTTTGGTGCCATTGCCGAGGAGCTAACGATTTTGGCCATCTATCTAAATAGTTTTGTGTATTATTCTTCTTTCCTTCTGCATTACTAATTTGTTTGTGTCACAACTTCAGGTACAAAATGGCGGCAAACTTAACAATGCACCTCTTGGAGATCTTCCGCCGGGGGAGTAAGTAGATGAAAATGTTGAAGATGAGGTCCCTATTGTGCCTCAAGGACAAAGGAGAGGCCATCAGGCCAATGATAATATTCCAAACCCTCCCCCACCACCTCCAAGAGTGGCTCCTAGAGTGCTTCCAAACCAAGGCTATGCAAGTGCAATTGTCCCACCCCGGATCCAGGCAGGCAATTTTCAAATAACCAATGTGATGCTGACTTTGCCGGAGCAGTGTGGGTATTTCACGGGCGCTGTAAATCAAAATGCTTACAAACATCTCAAGGGGTTCGTGGATACCTATTGGGGGAGCAAGCAAACTAATGTGTTCGAAGATGATCTCTGGTTGAGACTCTTCCCATTTTCACTTAGAGGGAAGGCATTGGATTGGCTTGAGCGACTTCCAACCATTCCATCACTACTTGGGATGAGTTGGCGGGTAAGTTTATTGCAAAATTTTTCTCACCGGGGCATATGGCTGCATTGAGAGATGAGATCTTGTTGTTCAATCAAGAGCCCACGGAACCTTTGCATGAGATTTGGGAGCATTATAGAACAATGGTGAAGGAGTACCCCAATAATGATATGACCGAGGCGATGATCCAACAAACCTTTTACCGGGGCATTAACATAACAAACCAATTCATAGTGAACCAACTTGCTGGGGGAAACTTTATGAAGCTATCTTAGGATGAGGCTTGTGACATACTTGGAAAGATGGCTGCCACTTCTTCTGCGTGGCAAAGTAGAGGCCACGTCCCCCAGGGTAACCCACAATCACTCATTTGCACAAGGAGTTACATGATCATGGGCAGGCTATAGCTGAGTTGACAACTACTATGAGCCAACTAGCAAAGGCACAGTTGCAACAAGTTCAAAATCCTCGCCAAGTGAATGCCATGGAGGGTGTTAACATGCTTGTCAACAAAATAAGACAAAGAGGTCAACAGAACCAAGGGAATTCAGAGCAATTTGACAATGATTGTGGTGGATTTCAAGATGATGGTTTTGATGGACAGAGTGAAGAGGTGTAGTACGTGAATAATTATCAAGGCCAAATAGGTAATTCTTCCAACCAACAACAATGGAGACCCCAAGGCAACTGGGACAATAAACAACAACAAGGTAATGGTAATTGGGGGAATAACAACCAAAACAACAACTAGGGCAATCAGGGTAACAATCAAAACAATCAAGAAAATTGGATTGGTAATAACAATTGGGGTGGTAACAACAATCAAGGTGGATGGAACAATGTAAACCAAGGAAACCGGGGGCAAGGCTTTCAAAGGCCCCCAATGTACCAACAACCGAACAATCCACCCCCATTTCCATCTCAAGGTCCCAGTTCTTCTAACAATGATATGGAGAGAATTAAAATGATGTTCGAACAGATGATGAAAAAGTGTGCGGATTCTGATACTCAATTATCTTCCCACAATCTTTTGATTCGGGATTTGGAGGTTCAGTTGGGCCAAATCTCACAGTCCTTGAATATTCACCCTAAGGGTGCTCTACCAAGTGATATGGTAGTGAACCCGAAGGGTGGGAACAATCATGTTATGGCGGTAAATACAAGGAGTGGACGAGGCGATGATGTGAATGCCTCCAAACAAAAGCAAGTTTTGAGTGATGATGTTGAGTTGCAAAAAGATGAAGTTCCTTTGGTGGTTGGAAATGTGATTGATGAGAATGTGAATGAAAAAGTGAGGATTAATATTCAAGATGCCGAGGTGGAAACTCAAAATGATGTGAACCCGTCTAGGGAACACATAATAGACATGCCGGAACCGGTTGTGCCTAAAGCCAATGCTCCTTTGCCAAGTTCACCTCCACTTTATCCTCAAAGGCTCGCGAAGCAGAAAAATGAGAATCAGTTTAAAAATTTCATTGATATGATGAAGAGCTTATCCATTAATGTGCCTTTGGTGGAGGCTCTTGAACAGATGTCGGGCTATGCTAAATTCATGAAGGACTTGGTGACAAAGAAGCTGTCTATAGATTGTGAAACTATAAAGATGACTCACCAAGTTAGTGCAATAGTGCATTCAATGGCCCCAAAGCTTGAAGATCCCGGTGCTTTCACCATTCCTTACATCATTAAGAGTGCGGATTTTGGTAAGTCTCTATGTTATTTGGGGGCTAATATCAATTTGATGCCCTACTCAATTTTCAGAACTTTGGGTATTGGGCAACCTAGGCTGACTTCCATGATATTGAAAATGGTGGATAGAACGATGAAGAGACCATTGGGTATTATTGATGATATGCTCGTCCGGGTGGATAAATTTATCTTGCCAGTTGACTTTGTGATCTTGGATTGTGAGGTGGATTATGAAGTTCCTATCATATTGGGGAGACCTTTCCTTGCTACAGGGAAGGCCTTAGTTGATGTGGAAGAAGGGGAACTCACCTTCCGGATGGGTGATGAAAAAGTGGTCTTTCATGTGTGCAAGTCAATGAAGCAGCTCAACAGCACCAAGGTGTGCTCTTTTGTGGACCTTGTCACAGTAGTGAAACTTGATGACACCAGTGCAATGATCAATGTGGAGGATCCATTGGAGGTCGTATTGCTGAATCTTGATGTCAATGATGATGAGGGCCAGTGGAGTGTGTGAATGCTTTACATGGAATAGGCTCTTACTCTTATGAGCCTAGGAAACTTGTTGCTCCTAAACGCACACCCAAGTATACGTGGTTGACAAGTAATATAGGATTGTAAGTCCAGATATCGTACCCACAGGGACTTGTGATTAACTATCAACTAAATTAAACCCAAACAATTAATATATTCAAGCGAATTCTAAAGTATGAATATTTAACTAAAACTAATCTAAAATGACAAACTAAGAGATTAAAGAAAACAAGTTGGAAAATTATAGAGACGAATTCAATGTGAGTGAATATTCTAGAGCTATGGGATAGCTAACAATCCTGTTGAATTTTCTACTTAAATCGTCTAATTAATTTATCTGGGTTATCGGTTGACAGGGTTAATATTGCTCGTACTCTTTTCCCGAAGTATAACTTGCCTATTCAAGATAACTTAACGCCTATATTCCTATGGAATTAGGATTAACAAGAACACATTAATAATTCCTGTATAGTAACCAAGTAAGGCGATTAGGTATATTCCTATCCTAACCGCAAATCCGCCCCCCTCAGATTTAAGATCTTGCTCTACTCAATCTTATATGCAATCTAGAATTCCCTCTCCCGAGTTTAATCCTAGATTCATAGATAGTATTCAATTGGTGATCAAGAAATCAAATAATTAAATGCAAGATTGAATAAATAAGGCAATATGATAAAATAATAAGAACAATTCAAGCTTCAAACTACAACGTTCATGTAGCACCCAAAACTCTAGAACTAATAAACTATGAGATTAAAAGAAGAGAATAAAAGAAAAACTAGTTAGAAGCCTCCTCCAAGAGTGGTGTGTGTTCTCCCACGTGAATTCCCTTTCAAAGTATGTTAGATATCACCAAAGTGGCATCCTCTCCTCCAAAAATAGGTTTAGTCTTGCTTTTATACGTGCTGGGTAGGTCTAGGGCCGGAATAACCTTGTCCTGGGCGAAATTGGACAAAATCACGTCACTGGCGCCCTAGGTAGCACCAGGTTCCACCAGGGTGCTGCCCAATTGTCAGTACTATCTCCAGTGCCACAGATGGCGCTAGGCGCTGCCTGTGGCACCCAAATGCGCATTTTCTCGGTTTTGTTCGTTTTGGCTCAAATCTTGCGCGTTTCGCCCCCAATTGCTCCCGAATCATTCCTACACATAAGAACACTTCAAATTAACATAAATCATAGCATTTAACATCCCAAATTCACGAAACAAAAGTAAAATATGAGGCAATATACATAGAAATATATATGCTTTAAGCTAAACATCAACACCCCACACTTAGACTCTTGCTCGAGCAATGGGACTATCTAATAAACCCCCAAATATGTACAAGTATCAATTATATAGGAGCACTTTAACTTTTAACCACACACTATACCCTTGACTATTATCAATACCAGCACACAAGCATGAACACACAAAATTTCACATTTTTCCCGTTTAAGCATGACCAAGTATAACCTTTCAATTCAATCAATTTCAACAACCTATTTGTCACCACCCAACCTCAAAAGCCGACTCGCAACCACTAAGCACCCTCAATTCATGCACTTACCCAACACGAAAGTTTACAACATTACTGACCATTCATGAGATCATGTGCCCTTACCAATAAACAAAAGAGTGAATATAGTAGTCCACACATTCAAATATACTTTTGAATATAGATTAAGGACATCGCACAATTGAAAAAAATTCGCTCACTCTCACAAAGAGTTCATATGCATCTCGTGATCGTACCATAAGCTTGCCCGTAGCGTATATCTCTACTAATTTAAGCTAGCCAAATCTAGGATCAATTAGGACTTTAAGGTTGTAATATAGGCTAAGGGACGTATATGATACATTTAGAAATAGTGGCTAAGCCTCCTAAGCACTTTAATACACTACATTCATGATTCAAGCACATATTCTTCTCAACCAATTCACTTGCCATATACAACATAGCCCTCTTTTCAATTAAGCACTTTTATATTTTCACTAGCACAAATCAATAAGAATCGGAGGTGTGTATTTTCTCCATTATTTGTACTATTATATTTTTCTTCTTTTCTTGCAATTTTTCTTTTCCTTTCTCTCTCTTTTTATTCTTTTCTTCACACACTCCATACATTAAAGTTCATCGGCTCGTGACTTTTAAATTCAACTTTAGTGCACCAACGGGCCCTTCCATGGTTCCACTTAAAAGCTACTCCCCAATCTCTAACCTTATTTCTTTTAGCGACTACGTGCCTTAGGAGGTAAAGGTTCTATCTCAAATTAAGAACAAAATAGGAGTATGGCTTGTAATGTGGTTGCCAAAGAAAAGGTCTATAGGCTCAAAGGGGCTAGCAACGGAAAATTTTATTTTCTTATGTGACAAGCACATCTATGATCAAGCAAGAAAATGCCTACGTCATCTCCTAGATTAGCACAACTTACAATTTCGCTTCAATTAACACACGTGGCAAGTTCTAGACTACACATGATAGCACAGAAAATCACAAAACCTCACACACACGTTGCACATGACTCAATCACAACAGTTTTGTTCAACTCTCAAGTCAAGCAAGCACACATAATTGAGAAATTTAAGCAATATTGCACTATGTGGCATACAAGTCAAACAACTGAGAAAAGGCGTCACAAAATAGGTTATTTACTTTACTTAGGCTTAACAATTCAAACAAAATGTACGGGAAAATAGAATGTATGTCATAGCCTAATGTGCCAGCATCAACCACGTCAATAAGTATCTTAGAGCGACTCAGTTTCTTCCTAAACTACTCCTAAAAAAAATAAAGTACCCAGTTCGAGCTACACCCTTGGAAAAGAACCGACGCCCAAAAAAAAACCAAGGGATACTACCTAACTATCCTAAAATTAAAATCTTTTTGGTATTTTTAATCGGACTTTATCCCTCAAGAAAATTGTCCAAAAGATCCATCATCGGGAAAAGTTCGAACTTTTTCTAATTTTTTTTCAGTTTTTGTTTTTTTATACCTAGACTATGTCTAGTACGAGTTCTAAAAAAAAATAGTTTTATACAATTACACTTCAGAAAGTAGTTTCCCCACCCCACACTTATTTTATGCATAGTCCTCGATGCATGATCATAGAGAAAAATAATAAAGCAAAGGTGAGAAATACTCCCTGAGACCCTCTCGGGCCTAGCTCGGATATGATCCTCAATCTTAAGGGTCGGGACGACCCCATACTTAAGCTCAAACATGCTCCTCATCTTCAACTCCGAGTACTCAGACTTCCCCTACTCTGCAAAACAAAAACAACACGAAACTTGACACTATATAAAAAATAAATAAAAAATTAAAATACAGGCTGGGTTACCTCCCAACAAGCGCCTGATTCAACGTCGTGGCACGACGCCATCACTTGCACCACTTCTCCTTCCACTTTGAAGATATGAATTGTGCCCCCAATTTTGCATCAATTTTTCTATCACGTTCCTGGGGCGGTTATATAAAAATAAGTGAACCAAGCAATAGGTATCGCATCTTGCACTTCTTGGTCTTTAAGTGGGGGATGTTGTTTTGTCTCTTTGACATCACAAATTTCAGAATACAAGCACTTTGTTCCTCATCCATTGACTCCTTCATATGCTCAACTGGATCAATTCCCATCTCACCAACCAAACAAAATGTTGAAAAGTGTTTAGAATTAGGTCCAATACGCTCCAACTCAAAAATCGCATCATTTTTTACATCCTCAATTTTGCACTCTTCGTCAACCTTGGTATCATTAATAATATTTTGGTCAAATAGTTGGAGTTCCTCTTTCCGCTCCTCAAGCTGGCCAGTGTCCACAAAAATTGGTTGTAGGGCATCAGACGCCTCAACCTTTTTATTCAATTGATCATGAATGTCATGGATATATAAGCCAAATTGGTCTATTTCTTGCCTGAGCTCAGTTCTTCCTTCTATCAGTTGTTCTGTCATATTTAAAAGACCATCATGGAGAAACTCATAAGATTTTATCAGTTGAGCTTGTTCTTCAAACCAAGATTGGCTCACTATATCTGCTTCTTCAAAATAATCTTCTTGTGGGAGCTCGCTCTTTTCATCAGATTGAGGTTCTTCTTGGAAATTGGCCATTAATTCGTCCATTCTAGCATGGAGTCTTTTGATCATTAAGGCATCAAGACTTTGTTGCTCGACTATTTGCCTCATCATGTCCATAATACGAGCCATGCTTTATGTATCCTCCACTTCATTGCTCCTTTCCAACTCATAAACATTATTAGAAACATCATAATAAGAGCTCTGAGAAGGATAATAAGAATTAGGACAACGATCCCAATGGCCACCTTGACAACCCCACACATTAAAAAATTCCACACATCAGATTGAGATGCACAATTTTGCCCTAAGTGTGGTCCTCCACAATATGGACAAGGATCACCATAATAAGAATAACTAATATTCGACCAATTATCGTTCCAAGATGCCATGTCAACAAAGATAATAAAATATTAAAGTAAGTTAAAATAAAAATAAAATAAAAACTTGAATAGGCAAAAAGTAAAATTTAATCTAGTAGAATAGTTAATTTCTAAGTCCCCAGAAACGACACCAAAAACTTGTTGCTCCCAAACGCACACGCAAGTATACATGGTCGACAAGTAATATAGGATTGTAAGTCCAAATATCATACCCACAGGGACTTGTGATTAACTATCAACTAAATTAAACCCAAACAATTAATCCATTCAAGTGAATTCTAAAGTATGAATATTTAACTAAAACTAATCTAAAGTAACAAACTAAGAGATTAAAGAAAACAAGTTGGAAAATTATAGAGACGAATTCAATGTGAGTGAATATTCTAGAGCTACGGGATAGCTAACAATCCTGTTGAATTTTCCACTTAAATCGTCTAATTAATTTATCTGGGTTATCGGTTGACACGGTTAATATTGTTCGTAGCCTTCTCCCGAAGTACAACTCGCCTATTCAAGCTAACCTAACGCCTATATTCCTATGGAATTAGGATTAACAAGAACACATTAATAATTATTGTATAGTAATCAAGCAAGGCGATTAGGTATATTCCTATCCTAACCGCAAAATCCCCCCCCCCCCCCAAAGTTAAGATCTTGCTCTACTCAATCTTATATTCTAGAATTCCCTCTCTCGAGTTCAATCCTAGATTCATAGATAGTATTCAATTGGTGATCAAGCAATCAAATAATTAAACACAAGATTGAATAAATAAGCCAATATGATAAAATAATAAGAATTATTCAAGCTTCAAACTACAACGTTCATGTAGCACCCAAAACTCTAGAACTAATAAACTATGAGATTAAAAGAAGAAAAGAGAAGAAAAACTAGTTAAAAGCCTCCTCCAAGCGTAGTGTGTGTTCCCCCATGTGAATTCCCTTTCAAAGTATGTTAGATATCACCAAAGTGGCATCCTCTCCTCTAAAAATAGGTTTAGTCTTGCTTTTATACGTATTGGGTAGGTTTAGGGCCGAAATAACCTTGTCCTGGGCAAAATTGGACAAAATCACATCATCGGCGCCATGGGTAGCGCCAAGTGCCCACTAGGGCACTGCCCAAATTGTCAGTACTGTCTCCAGTGCCACAGGTGGCGCCAGGCACTGCTTGTGGCGCCCAAACACGCATTTTCCCGGTTTTGTTCGTTTTGGCTCAAATCTTGTGTGTTTCGCCCCCAATTGCTCCCGAATCATTCCTACACATAAAAACACTTCAAATTAACATAAATCATAGCATTTAACATCCCAAATTCACGAAACAAAAGTAAAATATGAGGCGATTTACATAGAAATATATATGCTTTAAGCTAAACATTAAAACTCTCTTTAGATCTCGAGAATAGGAAGACTCCACCAAAAAATCCTTCAATTGAGGAGCCTCCGGTGTTGGAGTTGAAACCATTGCCTCCACACCTCAGGTATGAGTTCTTAGGCCCTAGTTCTACTTTGCCAGTTATTCTTTCCTCTTGTCTTACTAACATGCAAGTTAATGCTACATTGGCGGTGCTTCAAAAGCGGAAAAAGGTAATTGGATGGACTTTAGCTGATATTCGAGGGATAAGCCCCGCATTCTGTATGCACAAGATTATTTTAGAATATGATGCAAAGACCTACTTGGAGCATCAAAGCAAGTTGAAGGAGGCAATGCAAGAAGTTGCGAAAAAGGAGGTGATCAAGTATTTGGATGCCAGGGTTGTGTACCCCATCTCCGATAGCTCTTGGACTTCACTGGTACAATGTGTACCGAAGAAGGGTGGCATGACCGTGGTTGCAAATTCACAAAATGAGTTGATTCCTACCACAACTGTCACCGGTTAGAGGGTATGCATGGACTACCGCAAGTTGAATAAAGTGACCTGCAAGGATCACTTTCCTTTGCCTTTCCTTGATCAGATGTTAGACCGACTTGCTGGGTGTGCCTTCTACTATTTCTTGGATGGGTATTCTGGTTACAACCAAATCTTGATTCTCTGGAAGATCAGGAGAAGACCACATTCACTTGTCCATATGGCATTTTTGCCTTTTCTAGGATGCCTTTTGGGTTGTGTAATGCACCAGCTACATTTCAGTGGTGTATGATGGCCATTTTCACTGATATGGTGGAAGATATTTTGGAGGTGTTCATGGATGATTTTAGTATTGTGGGAGATTCATTTGATGAGTGCTTGAAAAATTTTGATAGAGTCTTGGCCCGTTGTGAAGAAACCAATCTTGTTCTCAATTGGGAGAAATGCCACTTTATGGTGGAAGAGGGCATAGTTCTTGGGCATAAAATTTCAAAACATGGTATTGAGGTAGACAAAGAAAAAATTGATGTGATTTCAAGGCTCCCTCCCCCTACATCCATCAAGGGAGTTCGAAGTTTTCTTGGGCATGCGGGGTTCTACCGGAGATTTATCAAAGACTTTTCGAAGGTAGTGAATCCTTTGTGCAAGTTGTTGTAAAAAGATGCCAAGTTTGTGTTTGATGACAAATGTATGCAAGCCTTTGAACTTCTCAAGCATAAGTTGACCACCACTCCTATCATTACCGCACCTAATTGGAGCTTACCCTTTGAGCTCATGTGTGATGCGAGCGATGTTGCGGTTGGGGCAGTTTTGGGTCAAAAACTGAACAAAATATTTCATGTGGTATACTATGCGAGCAAGACAATGAATGATGCTCAAGTGAACTACACGGTGACCGAGAAAGAACTTTTGGCTATTGTGTTCTCAATGGAAAATTTCGGTCATATCTCATGGGTGCCAAGGTCATAATCCATACCAACCATGCCGCACTCCGGTACTTGATGACGAAGAAGGATTCCAAAGTTAGACTGATGCGATGGGTCTTGTTACTTCAAGAGTTTGATTTGGAGATTGTGGACCGGAAGGGTATTGAAAACCAAGTGACGGACCACTTGTCCCGCTTGGAGGAGGAGGGGAGGCCTCGTGATGGCCTAGAGATCAAAGATTCATTTCCCGACGAACAACTCCTTTCGGTGTCGATGAATGATATGCCATGGTTTGCAGATGTTGCTAATTTCCTTGTGACTGGTATAATCCCGTGTGAGCTCTCTTCTAACCAAAGTAAGAAGTTCAAGCAGGATAGTTTGGATTTCTATTGGGATGAGCCGTTCTTGTTCAAGATTTGCATGGATGGTATGATTGGAAGGTGTGTCCCGGAGGAAGAGCAATTGAGTATCTTGGAGCCTTGTCATTCCTCTCCCTATGGTGGCCATCACGGCGGGGCGAGGACGGCTTCCAAAGTTCTTAGTTGTGGGTTTTATTGGCCAACTTTGTACAAAGATGCAAGTGAACTTGTGAAGAGGTGTGACAAATGTCAAAGAGCGGGTGGAATTTCGAAGAAAGATGAGATACCTCTCAATACCATCCTCGAGGTTGATATTTTTGATGTATGGGGCATTGATTTTATGGGACCGTTTGTTAGCTTCTGTGGGAACACATACATTCTTGTGGCGGTGGACTATGTTTCAAAGTAGGTTGAAGCCGTGGCTTTGCCCAACAATGAGGCCCGGATTTTTGTTGCATTTCTCAAGAAGAGCATTTTTACAAAGTTTGGTACTCCTTGTGCAATCATAAGTGATGGGGGGTCTCATTTTTGCAATAGAGCTTTTGACACTTTGCTTGCAAAGTATGGTGTCAATCACAAAGTTTCTACTCCCTATCATCCTCAAGCGAGTGGCCAAGTTGAAGTCTCCAATAGGGAAATCAAGAGCATATTGTCAAAGACGGTCAATGCAAATAGGACCGATTGGTCAAAGAAGTTGGATGATGCTCTATGGGCTTATAGGACTGCTTACAAGACTCCGATTGTTATGTCTCCGTATCGGTTGGTGTTTGGAAAAGTTTGCTATCTACCGGTTGAGTTAGAGCACAAGCCCATGTGGTCTTTGAGGAAGCTAAATCTTGAGTGGGATGTTGTAGCCAATCTTCCTATGGAGCAACTCAATGAACTTGATGAATTCTGATTCTATGCCTACTCCAGTTCGTTCTTATACAAGGACAAGATGAAGTACTTTCATGATAAATATGCTCATAGCAAGGAGTTCAAAGTAGGTGATTTGGTTCTCTTGTTCAACTCTCAGTTACGTTTGTTTCCGAGAAAGCTTAAGTCAAAATGGAGTGGACCTTTTGAAGTGGTGTGTGTGACCCCGTTCGGTGCACTTGATTTAAAGAACAAAAATGGGGAAGTTTTTAGAGTGAATGGGCATAGGGTCAAGCACTACTTGGGAAAAATTGATGACAGCCACGTGGTGACACTTCTCATCTCAAATGATTTGATGGTAACCTGTGTCGTGTCGCGACGTTAAATCAGGCGCTTCTTGGGAGGCAACCCATGTGTTCTTCTTCTTATTTTTCTTTGATTTTCATTGTAGTATAAGATTTATTTTTGGACTGACTGGTTGTGAGATGTTACAAGTTTGTGTTGATGTAGTGCATGACAAAGTGAAAAAAAAAAATTGTTAAGTCTCTGAAGTTTGCAATACAGACCGTACTACATTTTGTGCGGCCGCAAGGAACTTTGTGTGGGGGCACAAAATCAGTGCAGACCGCACTTATGAGGGATGAAACAACCAACTCTCTGAAGTTTGCCATAGCGGCCACATTACATTTTGTGCAGTCCGCGGTGGACCACTGCAGCCGCAATGGTATTTTGTGCGGACCGCAGTGGTTGCCTTCTCAAACTTGCATAACACTATGTGGTGCAGACCTAATTGCATTTTGTGCGGTCCGCATTGGGTTGGTAAGCTGGGTCTCAGGACTTTTTCTATAAATAGGGCCTGAGGCCCTCCTTTTACACTTTTCGAACTTTTCACTCTCAAAACTCAAAATTTCATTGTTCATCAATAAATTGCACGAATTCATCTGCATATTCCTGATTCCTCAGTACTTCTTACATCTGGCAACTTTTACTTCTTGTTTAAAGTGAGATTAGGTAGTTACATGTCTGAACCACACTTAGGGACCCTTTAATAGGTGAAAATTTGGACTTAAAATGAACATTTGATAAACCCTAATTGGTGTTATGTTTTGGCACTCTATGCGGACCGCTGTGGAAATTGTGCGGTCCGCGGTGCCTTTATGCGGTCCGCAATGGCATTTTGTGTGGACCGCATTGCTCAAAGTCCTGAAACTTGATCATTGAGGACGGCGACCGTATTGCATTTTGTGCGATCCGCGGTGCCTCAATGTGGACCGCATTGCCATTTTGTACGGTTCGCGGTGCATTTATTCAGAGAGTGGGTAGTCTGAACCCCACCTCTATGCGAACCGCGGTGCCATTTTGTGCGGTCTGCATTGGCCTCTGTGCAGCTGCACTACATTTTGTGCGGTTCGCACTCTGCAACATTTGATATTGTCTGCAATATTTTCTTTCCTGCAACTGTGAACTTCATTGCTTCTACTGATACTAACAAAGCATAACTGAATGTTGTTTGTAGACAATAGTGAAATCTAGAGGCAAGGGTGGTAAACAAATAGGCAGGGGAGAGTCCTCCAGAGGTGGTAAAGGCAAGAACATGATAAAACTAACCCCACAGGTCCGTCAAAACATAAAGAAAACAAGGAAAATCATCAAAGCGGCAGATAGGGCCATTGACTAGTCAAGGAGTGAGTATGAGCCCTCCCAGGATATATCTTTAGACTCCGTGCCATAGTATGTTGAAGACTGGCCGGAGAGATACAGATTGAGAGATATACCTTCACCTCTAGCTTCTCCCACTGCCCAAGCTTCAGTGCGAGTTTCTTCTGAGTCATCTGAGGGCTCAGCTGCCGGTAGTGGAAATGAGTACTCCACCTCTCCCACAGCTTCATTATCAGGAGAGGGTGCAGTACCGGATGATGGGGAAGAAAGTGGAAGGGGGTGAGCCTCAGGTTGGCGGGGTAGAACGAACTAAAAACCCGGAGGTGTGGCAAGACCGCTTTATGAGTAAGGTGGCCTATCATAAGTTCAAAGAATGGTGACCTGTGAGGAAATTGATTCCAGAGCGGAGTTTTGTGGATAGAGACCTCTTGCCTCACAACCCAAATGTGAGAAGGCAGTTTAGAGAGAGAGTGGGTTGGGAGTACTTCTTAAACACTTGTGAGGATGCAAACAAGCACCTGGTCAAGGAGTTCTACACCAATGTTGCCCACATCAAAAAAGGGCAGCAAAGTGACTAAGGTGCGGAATTTGAAAGTACTATTTGATGGGAAAGCAACAAATGACTACTTGGGCTTCGATGAAGAGGAAGAAATACCGTATCTGGAAAAGATGGAATTAGGTGAGGAGGTCCATCCTTGGTTGGCACAGTATCTGGCAATCTTAGGTACCACTCCCGATTGGTTAAATGCGGGAGTGAAGATCTTAAGGAGAAGTTTGAATTTCGAGGCTAAGGGATGGGAAACATTCGTGTGCAGCAGACTGGACCCCATTACCCATGACAACTCACTCCCTCTTCATCGGGCAGTATTGGTAGCATCAATTATGGCGGGATACCCGATTAACGTCGGGAATGTAATGTCTTGGGTGATTACGCAGGTAGTCAGTGAAGGTGACAGAAACTACCCTTTCCCCAACTTCTTAACCATGTACTTCAGGGACGAAAAGGTAGAGAAGCGTCCATTTGATATCAAAGTGAAAGCAAAGGACCCATTCTCATGGTACAGCATGTAGGGTGATGACAACCCAAAAAGTAAGAACTACAAGGGAACAACCTCTGCTTCAACTGACCAGTCTGAAGAGCCAGTAGTGGTAGTGGCTCCTACTCAGCCTTCTTCCACCTCAGCGGACATGCCCCCTGGTCCATCCACTTCAGCAGTTCCAGACATACCCTCCACCCCGGCCTACCTAGTGACTGCCCACCGTCTAAGCCAAGCCCTTCTCAGCATCAACAACTGGATGCAGACAACTTCCTCTAAGTTGCCTGTCCTTACTTCTATAGTGGCAGCTCAGTCGACACCTCCGACTCCACGAGTCCCACAATTTATTGAAGATGCCCTCAAGGATATTCTGGACAACTAGAAGAAAATTCTTGACACTCAGAAAGTTCTTACGGACGTTGTGGATTCTCATGGGAAAGCTCTCAAGGAGCTTGCTAGGGAGGCCAAGAAGATGAGGAAGACGCGGGCTTCCAAGGAGTCTGTGAAAGAGTTGCGGGTTGAGGTTGACAGGTTGAAGGCAGATTACCTACCTTTGGATTTATTGTTAGATGATCCGGTGCCAGCAGCCCATCCCCAGCCAATACAGTTAGAGAGGCCTCCCAAGAAGAAGAGGGTGATTCCCCATGCAGATGACGCAGTCATACAGTTGGAGGACCCGCAGGGAGAGTCCTCCAGCCAGCCCCAGGAGTTAGCCCAGGCCTCGGTCCAGGTCCAGGTCCCAGCAGCAGAGCAGCAGGTCATAGGGAGCCAGTCGTAGGTTCCTGAGCTTACAGAGGACCCAAGGACCACTCAGGATCTCATGTAGACAGACGAGCCATAGGGAATTTCTGTATCCTCCTCCCTTTTATTTTTGGTGCTTATTTTGCTTAGTTGTCATTGAGGACAATGCCAGCTTTCATTTGAGGGGGTAGGCCCTACTTTAATTTGATTGGATGAATGTATATATTTGACAGATTTTATGCTTTCTTTATTTTTCATCTTTGGTATGTATATAATTTTAGCACTTCACTACATTTTTCGCACTTTTTATCTTGGGTCTGTATATAAAATTATGTTCCATTGTATATATTCATCTCCCTTATTGTATATTTGTTTAAACCCCCTTCTTGTAAATATTCATTTTACTTTTCGCAATTTTTTCTTTCTTAGCTTTTTATTTGTGTTCATAGCTTTTTGTTTTGGATTTTTGCAATAAGCCTTTGGTTTTCTTAATGCCACGGTTTTTTCCAAAGGTGAAATTTGTGTAAACCGGGTGGCTCTTCCTGATGATGGATGGCATGACTACCTTCTTAAGGGTTTGAGTCTGTTTTTTTTTCTCTTTGCTTTTTAGTAGTTAGTGGTTAAGGGTGCCTCAAGCAAAGTTTTACTTGGGCCTAGCACATTTGCCTTTGATCTTATGGTCAAAAACAAATTGTTGTGTTTAGGATGGTGAAAGTCATGACCTTGAGACTCTTGTGTTGACCGATAATCATCAAGTGATTTTTCAGGACCATTGTGTGCTCAAATCTTATTTAAGGTTGTTGTGGGACCCCAACTCTGTGTCTTTAGCAATCCCATAGCTTGTGTGGTGAGAAATTTGCATTGCAAGTCCAAGTCCCGAGCCATTGGTCTAGAACTTGCCCTGAATGTTTGTTGAGGCAAAATCCTAAGTGAATTTTGACTTGAGACATGATTATAGGCTCTCCTTGATCCAAATGATAGCTTGAACACTTCCATAGCCCACCAATGATAAAAAAATCCCTAGTCAACCCTTTTGAGCTTTAGACCTTTTTCCTTCAAGAACCATAATACAAGCCTTTACCCGTTCTAAAAGATACCCTCTCTTGGCACCCGATCTTTCCTTAGCATATGGCAAAAGTATAATTTTGGGGAGAGAGACGAGGATGGCAACAAAGTGGTAAAAAGGTACAAAATGAAGAAAAGGAAAGGCAATGAAAAAGAAAGAAAAGGAAAAAGACAAAAAGAATGTTCAATGTAGAAATGAATAAAAGGGATTCAAGAAAAGCAAAGAATGAAAGGTGTGGAAAATTGAGAAAGGAGAAAAGATTTGAAATGAACAAGAAAGAGTGACAGTGTGTCTCTCTAACCCCTTAGAAAGAAGTGAAATGACTTAAACAGTCAAGTGAATGTGTGCCAAAATGAAACAAAAGAAGTGCTTAAGGGAAGATGGAACCTACTTAGACCAAACATTTCCTACCCTGAACCAAAAGCCTTCACTATCTCTCCACAAAAGCCTATATGATATTGAGTTGAATGAAGCTTACATTAGTGGTGACTCACATAAGAGGCAAGCATATGGTACTTAGAGCCGAACTTGTGACTTTTCCTTGAGAGAGATGAGTGTGTTTCCATTAACCTCGTTCTGAGCGCCACTATCCTAAAGGTGAGGTTTGCTTAGGGAAAGTTGAGGATGTGTAAGTTTGGGTTCCATAATGACCAAAGTAATAGAAAGAGTTCTTTGATGTATAGAGTCAACTCTTGATGCTCTTGTGTCGCACTTAATCCATGGTGTTTAAAAGAGTAAATGTTGTTAATGATTCATTTGTATTGAGGGAAATTGTTAGTCCTAATTGATGCTAGATGAGGTCACTTTAGGACAACTGAATTTTCTTGGATTTTCTCTTAAGGGGTGGGTCTTATTTTGTTTTTTTGAGGACAAGCAAAAGCTTAAGTTTGGGGGAGTTGATAACTAGGAGTTATAATGTATTTTACACTCCTTCATGCTCAAGTTTTGATTAGAAATGTGTACAAAATAGTCCCAAAGGCTTACAAGTTGTGCTTGATTGCAGGTTTGATCAACAAGGTGACAAGATGTCAAAAACCAGCTCAAAAGGGAGTGAAACTTGCACAAGTACCAAAACAAGGCAAAGCTCAGTCAAACAGGGCTAGTGCGGCCGCACACCATTCTGTACGGTCCGCACAAGTGAAGTTCAGAGAGTGTGCATATTAGGCCAAAAGGCAATGCGGCCGTAAAGGATTTTCTGTGGTCCGCATTGGATTCACTGTGGCCACACTCGATTTAGTGCGGTCCGCAGAGACAAGGTTCAGAGAGTTTCTAGTTTGAAGATTGAAGCCCAATGCGGTCCGCGCTCCATTTCATGCGGACCGCACTAGAAGCCACCGCGGCCGCACTCGATTTTGTGCGGTCCGCATTGCCGAAATTCAGAGAGCTAGATATTCAAGTCAAGAGCCTTAGTGCGTCCGTGCTTGATTTTTTGCGGTCCACACTAGCCCCGCATGGGTATTTTTGTCCAGAATTGTCAGCTTAGTATGAATAGCTTCTTTTCCCATTTTTAGGTCATCAGATAGTTTTTGGACAGAGTTGCGCTCGTGACTTCACTTCTTTTATTTGTTTTGAGTAATTTTAGCTTCATTTCAACATTGAATCTTCAAGTTTAATTTAGCAATTAATTAATATGAGTTTTTCTTCATCTATTTTTTTGTTTTATTCTTTAATTATGAGTAACTAAACCCATAAGCTAGGGTTGTGGCTCAACCCTAGTATGGGTAATTGATGGGTCTTGTATTTTGATGCTTGATTGTCTATGGGTGTTTGATATTTGGACTAATTTCATGTTTAATTGCTAAATTAGTGGTTGCAAACACTAGTTTGTGTTTAGTTGACTTTGGCTCTTCTTGATAAAAAGAGCCTAAGTCTCTGAAATTGGTCCAACAAGGAATTGGGGCGTACTCAAGAGATTGATAGCCCCAACTAAAGGGTTAAACCTATAGATAGTAATACCCGACTTAAACCTTGATTGCTTTTGCAAATTTGCTTACCCAATTGGTCTTGAAAAAGTCAATTCGGGCAAAATCATTTAAATTACCGAGAGGTATAGAGTGAGTAGAATCGTTCAATGGTTATATCATACTCCCCAAATGTGACAATTTAGCTTTAGACTCAAGAAACCGTCAATTGACCACCTAGGCGAAAGTCACTACCCTAGTGCCTTTTTAATCATTTGAACAACTCGCAATAGTTTAACCTTAGCTTATTTTAGTTTAATTAAGCATTATAGTTTTATAAAGTTAGAATCATAATCAAAACAAAAAATGTGTAGAAGTTCAATTTGGAGCAAATACACAACTCCACTTTAGATAGACACCCGACTCCAATATCTAGCTCCCTGTGGAAATCAATCCCCACCTTAATCGGGTAAAAGCTGCTTTGACCTCTCTCGCTACTCAATAGTAGTGCAGAGTTGGCCTCGATCACTTGGTACCTTAACTATAAGCACTTGAAGTATGAGCATCAGAGACCGAGTGGATTGCTTCAGAGGCTAGAGATTCTAGGGTGGAAATGGGTTCTTGGGATCGTTTTCTACCGTTTGCGGAGTTTGCCTATAGCAGCAGCTACTATACGAGCATTTAGATGGCTTCGTATGAGGATTTGTATGTGAGATGACGTCAAACTCCGGTGGGATCGTTTGAGTCGGGTAAGGCTAGGCTTTTGGGTACTGACTTGATTCAGGATGCTTTGGACAAGGTTAAATTGATTCAGTATCGGCTTCAATGGTGCAGTCTAGATAGAAGAGTTACACCAATAGGAAGGTTCGTGATGTTGCTTTCATGGTTGGGGAGAAGTTGAGCCCTCGGTATATCGGGCCGTATGAGGTACTTATGAGGATTGGGGAGATGGCTTACAAGCTTGCCTTGCCACCTAGTTTGTCGAGTGTGCATCTAGTGTTTCATGTTTCTATGCTCTGGAAGTATGTCGGCAATCCGTCTCATTTTTTAGATTTCAGCACGGTTCAGTTGCATGGTGATTTGACTTATGATGTGGAACCGGTGGCTATTTTAGATCGGCGGGTTCAAAAGTTGAGGTCAAAGGACATAGCTTCAGTGAAGCTGCGGTGGAGAGGTCAGCCAGTTGAGGAGGCTACTAGGAAGATCGAGCGGGAGATGCAGAGCAGATATCCACTCCTATTTGAGACTCCAGGTATGTTTTTAGACCTATTCGAGGACGAATATTTGTTTAAGAGATAAGGATGTAACGACCCGGTCGATCGTTTTGAGAGTTGTAGTGCCATTCCCCCATTTACTGCTCATTTTGTACTTTATAGCTGTTATATGATTTGTCGGGGTAGTGGGTTCGGGTCCGGATGGATTTCAGAATGAATTGAGACACTTAGTCTCGAGGTTGGAAGCTTAAGCTGAAATGGTTGACCGGGTGTTAACTTATGCATAAATGACTCCGGATTAAAGTTTTGATGGTTCTGTTAGCTCCGTTGGGTGATTTTGGACTTAAGAGCATGTCTGAATTGTGATTTGGAGGTCCGTAGTTGAATTAGGCTTGAAATAATGAAAGTTGAAAATTTGGAAGTTTGACTGAGAGTGGAATTTGTGGATACCAGGCCCAGATTGGAGTTCCGGGAGTTGGAGTAGGTCTATAGCATCATTTGTGACTTATGTGTAAAATTTGAGGTCAATCGGACGTAATTTGATAGGTTTCAGCATCGTTTATAGAAGGTGGAAATCCTTAGTTTCAATAGGCTTGAATTGGGGTACAATTCGTATTTTAAATGTTGTTTGATGCGATTTGAGGGCTCGACTAAGTTCGTATCGTGTTTTAGGACTTGTTATTATGTTTGTTTGAGGTCCCAGGAGCCTCATGTTGATTTCAGATGGTTAACAGATCAAAAATGGGACTTAGTGCACTGCTGAACTGGGAGTCTTCTGGTGTGATCGCACCTGCGAGGGGTTGGCCGCAGGTGCGGCAGGAGTGCCACAAAAGCAAGGTTGGCTTGAGCTAGGGGATTTTCATAGGTGCGGACTCGCACCTGCTCGTGGAAGATCGCAGAAGCAAAAGAGAGCTTGGGGAAGCGGGTCCGCAGAAGTGGATTATTTGCACAAATGTGCACGCGCAGAAGTGGGATTTGCGACTGCAGAAGTAGTTGCTCGGCATTAGTGACTTCCGCAGATGTGGATGGTTGACCGCAAAAGCGGTGCCGTAGAACCGAAAAGGTTGGGCCAACATTTAAATTCAAGGGTTCGCGATTTTGCTTCATTTTAAACATTTCAAGCTCGGGATTGGGCAATTTTTGAGAGGATTTTTGAGGGATTTCTAGAGATAAGTCACTTGTGCTCATTTTTAGTCAATAATCTTGTTTCCTCATTGAATTTCCCACCTAGTTTGTATGTATTTAAGGTGGAATTTGGGAGTTTGAGGCTAGGGATTTCGAGAGTTGAATTTGGAGATATGGGTGGGGATTTGGTGTCGGATTTTGGTAAATTTAGTATGGTTGGACTCGTGGTTGAGTGAGCTTTTGGGTTTTATGACTTTTATCGGATTTCGAGACGTGGGCCCCGGGGCCAGCTTTTGAGTCGACTTTTGGCTTTTGATTTATAACTTAGTATTTCCTTATGGAATTGATTTCTTTATCTCGTGTTTATTGTATCGACCTGTTTATGGCTAGATTCGAGGCATGTTGAGGCCGATTCGCGAGGCAAGGGCGTGTTGGAGTAGGAATTTGCGCGGTTTGAGGTAAGTAACAGTTCTAAATTTGGTTATGAGGGTATGAAACCCCGTAGTATGTATCTTGTGATTGGTTTTGAGGTGATGCACATCATGTGAACTATAAATCATGTTTAGACCATATGTTGGCACTGTAGGGACCCCAGAGGTCGCGTACATGTTGAATTATCTGCTAAATTATTGTTTTGTACTCAGTCACAGTTTTACTTGGACATCATATCTTAGTCTCTATTGTTCTTTGTTGATACATTATATCATTTTTGTTTGGGCTGATTTTCATGATCATTGAGAGCCCGAAAGACTATAGAGTTTGATGACTGAGTGAGGCCGAGGGCCTGATTGTGAGGATATTTATTGGATCGGGCTACACGCCACAACATATTTTTTTGATTTATTCCATAATTGACTTGTTATAGCACTTGAGCTGAATAAGCCCCTCCGGAGTCTGTACACAAAAGCACAGGTACCTACTGAGTATGAGTGCCGAGTGCCGAGCGACTTAGAGGAATGAGTGACTGTGAGGTTGGAGTGTATGGGAGGACTGAGTGAATATTGCTTTGATATTATGCACTTGATTTCATTACTGTTGCACTTTAGCTGACATATATCACTGTTATATAATTTCTGAGAGATATTATATCCTGTTTCAATTGAACTTGATATGAATTAACTGTTTTGGCCTTAATTGTCAAACTTGAAAGCATGTCTATTTTCCTATGTTGAAATTACTGTAATTGAACTATAACCATGAAGCTCGTTACTACTTTCAATCCATTATTTAGTCTTGTTACTTACTAAGTTGGTTGTACTCACGCTACACCCTGCACTTCGTGTGTAGATCTAGGTATTTTCGGACACGGTGGATGTTGATTTTTTTGCACAACTTGATCGTTTGGAGATTCCAAGGTACTGCCCAACATTCGCAGACCTTGTCTCTCCTTCCCTATTTTTCTGCTTTATGCATTTAGTTTCAGACTATTATTGAAAGTATTTCCAGACTTGTATTGTATAGACGCTCATGTACTCAATAACACCATTGGGAATTTCAGTATTAGGTTTTGACTTTCTATCCAGTTTTTGATGATTTAAACCTACGTTATTTTATTTTTCATTTAAAAGTATTGGAAGTATTTTGAAGTGTCGGCTTGCCTAGTATAGTGAGGCGCTATCACGACAGGCTGTAAGTTTTGGGTCGTGACAGTTTGTCGATTCCAGTCATTTATTCAAAGTTTTTGCCTTTGTTTACTCAATTTTCAATTGTATGTGGTGCATTTCCCCTTTTTATGTTGGTCTGGACTTAAGGTTTGAATGGTTGTTGATATCTGTTTTTTTATTCATATGGGGTCTATTTGTTTGTTGAGTTCAATTTTTTATTCAATTTTTTGCTTTTGTTTACTTTGTTTTGGCTGTATGTGATCCTTGCCCCTTTATTGGTAGATCCCCTCTTTAACTTATCTCTTTGTATATTACTGATGGGTCATTTTTCTTGTTTCTTTTATGGCTTGCATTTTCTTTTTTTGAAGAATGATTGAGAAGGTTGTTTTGATCTTTAATCATGGGGGTAAGTGGGTGTTGGAACCTCAAGTAGTATATTTAAAAAAATATATGTATTGAAATGTTATGATATGGATTTGTTGTCTTGTATAAACATTTGTTTAGAATACACCGAGAAGTTAGGTTTTAGGGAGGTGAAACAAGTACTAGTAACATGCTCTATTGGTAGGTGCTTTTTAATTGAGGTTGATGCAGACATTAGAATACTATAGTCTTTACTGTCTAACCAATTCCATGAGATTCAAATATATGTTGTAGAATAGGGTAAGTTACATGTGCTAGCTCCAAGCATCATTCACCATGATGAACCTTATAACTTCGCTACAGATGTTGGAACTGATTGAACTGATTGTGATTCATCTTAGGAGGAGGACGCTTATGAACCTAACTCTGGTGATTATGATAGTGAAGAATTAGAAATATTTAGAAGAGAAAAGAACAAGAAGTTAATGACACACTAGACAAGTTTAAGAACTTGGAAAAGGGTATGAGTTTTAAAGACCTGGCTGAAGCTAAAAGAGTTGTGGGGTACTATGTAGTTGCTAATAGGAAGGGCCTTAAAGTTAAGAAGAGTGCACTAGTAGAGTTAGATATACCTAAGTACAAGTCCAATTATTTCATGAACAAAGTGCAAAATAATCCTAAGTACAAGGTCAAAGACATGAGGGTGAACTTGGAGGATAGATTCAGACTGAATATTAGCTATTAAAAGATGAAAAGGGTTAAGGGAATGGTCTTAGAGAAATTGGAGGGTGGCTACATTGATGACTATAATATGTTAGAAGTCTATACTCAAGAGTTAAGGGACAGTAACCCTGGCACATATATGATTATAAACATATCAAAAGATGTTTTAAAAGAAGGAAAGAAGAGAATTCTTAGAATGTATATATGCTTCTAAGCTTTGAAAAGTGGATGGAAAGCATGATTGAGGAATTTAATAGGTCTGGATGGCACATTTCTAAAAGGAAAATTCAAAGAAATATTATTGGTAGCTATGACACAAGATTCTGCCAAACACTTTTATCCACTTGTTTGGGTAGTGGTGGATAGAGAAACAGGTAGAACTTGAAAGTGGGTTATGGGGATGTTGAGATCTTCCTTAGAGTTGGGAGATGGTGAAGGAGTGACATTTATTTCAGACATGCAAAAGGTAATAGATTAACAACTCACATTATTTTTCACTGTTAGTTTACTTTAACTACTAAAAGACTCGCATTCTTTATTTATTTTGGTTGTTGTAGGGTTTGATTGATATTGTTGAAACTGTGATTCCTAAATCACATCACAAATGGTGTGTTAGGCACATAGAAGCTAATTGCAGCAAGAACTGGAGGGGTGTAAAGATGAAAAGCCTATTGTGAGCTTTTATGATGAAGAATTCAAGGATCAATTGAGGACCCTAGGGACTATTTCTGAACATGCTGCTAAAGTCCTAAATTGGTACCCACCACAAAATTGGTATAGGGTTTATTTGACGCAACATGCAAGAACCAGATGGTTGACAATAACTCCACAGAATCATTCAACAAATGGATTCTAGCAGCAAAGACACAAACTAATAATCAAGATGGTTGAAGAGATTAGGGTCAAGGTAAATTATTATTTTAGTATTTTATAAACTAACTAATTTTATGTATTATTATATCAAAATTTGATTATTGATTTTCCCTTGTTTGAAAGGCAATGAAAATGTTAAAAACCCATGAAGATGAATGTAGGACTCGGAGAGATGAATTCAATCCATATACCATGGAATTTTTGGGTGATTTCAGAGAAATTGCACAAGGGTGTGAAGTTGATTTTAATGGTGACTTTGGATATGAAGTGCATGAAGGTCCAGAGAAGCATACTATCAACTTTCAACTAGAGAAGTACACATGCAGATCATAGGACTTGACAGAAATTCCATGTCCCCATGCAATTAGAGCTTTAATTTACTAGAAAGGAGAGACATTGAGTGAAGTTCATTAGTGGTATTCAAAGGAAGCTTACATGAATGTGTATATACATTAAATACAACCAGTTAGAGGTGAAAAATTCTGGAATGTGGAACCAAATCATGCAATGAAGCCACTAGAAATAGTCAAAATGGTTGGTCGACAAAAGATAAAGAGAAAGAGAGAGAATGATGAGGCAAGAAAGAGAGGGGGGGGGTTGTTCATCTTCAATAAAAGGACTTGTGATTACATGTGGATACTGCTGTGAGAGAGGTCACAACATCAAAAAATGTCCTTTGGTAATGCTAATTATTCCCTTCTTATTAACTTACAATATTTTTAACTTCAATGTCTCTAAATGAGACACCTTCTTTGCTTGATTTTCTAGGTGAAAGGGAAACATAGTCACTTCTTCCAAGGTGAAGGATCTTCCCAAGAAGTACAAGATGTGACCTTAACAACACCCCAAGATAGTCAAACTTCTGAATTTATTTTTGTTCTTACTTCTTGAATGAGGCCAATGACAGCACCCCAAGACAGTCAATCCAGTCTTAATGAATCACTTTCACACACACATCAACAAAATACCTCTATTCAATCCACTAAAAATGAAATACCATCACTAGTTTGGATGATGACTTTGATTATGAAGATGGAGATGCAATATTTGAAGATGAACATCTAATTTTGAGGCCTAAGGTGATATCTGAAGCTAGACGAGGCTTTAAAAGAAAAAGCTGAGGCAACTGTCAACTAGTACCAGGAAGATTGCATTCAAGGGGTGATTAATCTAGTGCCAATGTACCTACAAACTTGCCCTATTCACCAAGGAAAATCACTTGCAAAGGCGAAGCAGCAATGGCATCAAGACAATCGTTGGCAGAAAAGAAAAAAAAGTTAAAAAATTGAAGGCTAAGAAGATCAATCATTAGGAATGTTTGGTGTATTCGGATGACTGATTTAAAACTTAGAAAATAAAACTTTATTTTTGTAATGACTAATGACTGATTCAAAACTTATTTTCTTTATTTTTGTAGTGAATCAGTTATGAAACTTGTTGTATTGATTCACCCCAAAAATCTTTTGTTGGGCTTATATTAGAGTGAAGTACATTGTGACATTTGGTGTTAAGTATCTTTGTTGGCTACATATAACAATGTCTGTTATCTATTAATTATGTTCTTGTTATCTATTGATGATATTGGTTGTGTTCGAATGCTTGTGGCAGAACTTCAGATTTTAATGTGCATAATATACAAATAAAAACTGCAAATTCAATAAAAATGGAAATACCAAAATACATTACAATGACAATTGCAAATTCAATTACTAGCACTAAAATATACAGACATTAACCTAACTAAAACCTGCATATTCCCTTCATTTAACAACTATGTCAACACTAATAGGCGTTAAACATCATAACATCTTGACACTATTAAGCAAAACAACTTCTCTACATCATTTTGTAAGTCACAAATATAACAAAAATAACCAATGACCATAGTTAAAAAAAATTCCATTACTTTAATTTCAACTCCAAATTTGAAACTTTCTCCTCCAATGTAGATACATTATTCAAATTTACAACTTTATTACCAAGCATATCATCGACCATCCTCCTAAGCTTATTCATTTCTTGATGAAAGACATCCAATGAATTTTTTTACTTGTGGATAAACATTTACACATGAGGTGGAAGTTCTTCATCACGCCATGCCCAATAACGACAACCATTAGTCTCGTAACGAGGACATTTATAGAATCTATGACCAATATTCATAGGTGTTGTAGCAGTAAAAAGATTGGCTATTAGTCCGCAATAACAAGCACGAGAGTCACTCGGGTCACGAGAAGAATAGAGTAAGATTCAGACATTTGAAGAAAAAAATAAAAGAACTCCAATTTATCAAAGATTTTGAGTTAAAAGATAGGAGATGAGAGATGAGACAGGAGAGAAGTTGCAGTAATTTGGTGTATGAAATAGGTTAAAAATGACCTAACATCGGGTATTTTGGGAGTAAAAGTATTTTTACTAGTTCGGGTCGGGTCGAGCTACACGGGTAATCGGTGGGCTGAAATATGGATTGGGGTGTGCTATATTTAATGGTTAGTCATAATAACCACGTGGAATTAAGAAAATATTTATTTAATTGATAAGTAGTCAGTTAGAACTAAGGGCATAAATATGCTAGATTTTTAACGGCATGGTCAGTCTTAGCAAAATATGTGAACAAGAGCATTTATAGACTGAAGCTGATACGTTAGGGGCAGATCTGGCCCTTTTTCGTGATTTATAATAGGCTGATCAATTTAGTTAATCGGCCAAACATAAATTAAAATTCATCTCATAAAACATCAACCATTTCAAAATTCAAGTCAAAGTCATAAGTATACTAGTTTAAAAGAGTTTGATTTTCGAAATGTAGCTTGCTTTTCTACTTTACCATTGATAATAGATAATGAGAGGATGTATAATCTAGTTTATTTTTATCACATAAATAAGGATCAAAAGAGATAGCGGAGTAATCCAATGTATAATTTGCAAGAGACTTAGCGTTTTCATAGTGAATCTATAATTATTAGAATCTAATGTCAATCCTTTATGTTAAGAGGAGAAGTATAGAAGCCCCCAATTAGAAGGTGCGAGTGGTTAGCCTCGGTGGGTAGCAGGA
Source organism: Nicotiana tabacum (assembly GCF_000715075.1). Lineage (NCBI taxonomy): Eukaryota > Viridiplantae > Streptophyta > Magnoliopsida > Solanales > Solanaceae > Nicotiana > Nicotiana tabacum. Next base: position 19,224,211 of record NC_134089.1, on the reverse strand, counting down.
GGGGAAGAGGTAAGTCTAAGAAATCTTGGGAAGAGGTTATTAGGCGGGACATAGCGCAGCTAGAGCTGACTGAGGACATGACCCTAGACAGGAGGGTGTGGAGGCCAAAGATTAAGGTAGAAGATTCGTAGGTAGTCGAGCATTTCTCTTTGTCTTGCTTAGTTCGCCAACATTAGTGTTAGTATGATATCTTTTATCCATAGATGGCTATTACTACCTAGAGTTTGACTGCATTCTTGGATTCGATCTTATATTATCTTGCTATTATTCCTACTTGTTGCAATTACCTTTTCTTTTTCAGTCGTTCTCTAACCGAGTGTCTAACAACCTCTCTGTCCTTCCAGGGGTAAGGGTAAGACTGCATACATCTTACCCTCCCCAGACCCCATTTGTGGGAAACTACTGAGTTTATTATTGTTATTGTTGTTGTTAGACCTTTATGTGTAGAAAATACTTAAAAATAAACATGTCTGTAAAATCAAGTAAAGAGTTCAGAATAACGGAACAATAATAATTTTTTTATTTTATCACATGTTAGATATATTTAACATTGTTAGAAAAGTGCGCTAATACTTTTTATCATTTTCTATCAATACATACGTACTATTATATATTAAATGGTAAGAATAAGTTGTAATACTAATTTCCAGGAACAACAAAAAAGAATATTAGTATTTCCTGGTTTACCAATGATAATAGATAATAAGAGGATGTATAATCTAGTTTTTTTATCACATAATTAAGGATCATTAGGGGACAACGGAGTAATCCAATGTGTATTTTGCAAGAGACTTTGTCTTTTCGCAGTGGATGTATAATCATTAACACCTAATGTTCATCCTTATACATACTTAAAAATGACATTGTTTATAGAATCAAGTAAAGAGTTAATATTAACTGAATAACAATAATTTTTTATTTTATCACATATTTAACATTATTAGAAAAATATGCTAATACTTTTTATCATTTTCTATCAGCACATACGTACTATTATATATTAAACGGTAAGAATAAGTTGTAATACTAATTTCTAAAAATAACAAAAATGAATATTAATCTTTTCCGATTTACCATTGATAATAGATAATAAGAGGGTGTGTAATCTAGTTTCTTTTTATCAAATAATTATGGATTATTAAGGGACAACAGAGTTATCCAATGTATATTTTGCAAGAGACTTTGTGTTTCGCAGTGAATGTATAATCATTAAAATCTAATGTTCATTCTTATATATTATACTTTAAAATGGCCTTGTTTGTAGAATCAAGTAAAGGGTTAAATATTAATTTAATAAAATTTTCTTAGTTTATTACGTGTTAGATATACTTAACATTGTAAGAAAAATATGCTATTACTTTTATCATTTTCTAGAAACACATACCTAGTATTATATTAAATGGTAAGAAAAAAGTAGTAGTATTAATTTTTAACACAACAAAAATGAATTTTAGTCTTTGTTTGTTGGAGAATGATATTACAACAATATGTACTAAAATTAGATTAGCCATAATTGTACATAATATCTTCCAAATTACATTGGTAACTTCGTTTTCTTTTTAAATGCCAAAAATCAAATTCTTCTCTCGGTTTTGGATCCCACCAAATTTCCCAGATCTAACGCATTTGGGGTCAATATCGTCATTTCAAAATCATCCTCCTGTAAAACTCACGCCAATTTCTCCTTTCCCCATTTTCTTCCCACTTTCCTTTCACCAAATTCCCCGCGCATCTCTCCTCCGCCGTGCACCACCATTCTCCGCCACCAAATTCACCACTGCAGCTCCATTCCACCGCCGCTCAAAATGACGAAACTACCCATACTCCTCCTCCTTCTACTCTGCCTCTCCTCATTCACCGCCGGCGAAATAAAAAAACTCAAAATCCGATCTGATAACCGGCCCATGATCCTCTTCGAACGGTTCGGATTCACACACACGGGTCAAACATCAATCTCTGTCTCCTCCGTCTCTGTGATCTCCACCGTAACATCGCCTGACGCTTCCCGCCTCGGATTCTTCCTCTTATCTGAAGAATCCCTAATTCAAGTCCTAATTGAGCTTCAACAAAACCCTAATTTCTGTGTCCTTGAATCAAATTACATTCAACGCCTTTTCACTTTTCGTGATCTTTCGCCTCCGCCTAATTCGTCCTTCGATCGAGCTTACCCTGTAACTTCACCTAATGAATACTCTCTGTTTTTTGCTAATTGTGCACCTGAATCGAAGGTGTCTATGGATGTACGAACTGAGCTTTATAATCTCGATGGCCGTGTTAAAGATTATCTCTCTGCAGGTTTTGTTCGATTACCTACTTTGTATTTTGTTCTGATATATTACCCAATTTGTATTTTTTTTGTTTGGGTTATTTTGTGTTTTTGGATATATAGATGTATGTGTGTTTGAAGAATAGGAAATCTGTGCATTTGATCAAGTGAATTTCCATCATATGGCTGCAAAATATGATAGTGAAAGTGTTTTTTCATGAATTATGACGGTGGTGTCGGGTCAGGTTGGGCACCGGGTACCTGCTGCCTCGCAGTCTCCAACACACGTACCGGTTAACTGTGCCCGCAGAAATCACCTTGATGGAAGGGTTCTTCTGGTTTGATATGGGGAAAATTTTTTCCCAGTAAAATATTTTCCTTTGTGAAATCATTTGTTTTAGCTTGAGTTGTGAAAGCAAAGTCTTTTCCTTGATGAAATTATTTTTCGAGCTTTTGGTTACCTTGAATTGGGAAGAGCAAAATATTTTGCTCGATGATACCATTTTTCATTGTTTGGTTACTTGAATTGTGTAAAACAAAATATTTTCCTTGATGGAATGGTTTTCCCATAGTTCGGTTACTTGAATTGTGGAAAAAATACTTTTTAACAAGGGAAATATTTTCCATCGAAAAGAGGAAAATGACTTTGCCAAAGTCATTGTTTTTACAATTGGAAGTATTCTAAAATGGCTCCATATTACGTGTTTCAATTGCTATTAACCTTTAGTATTCAGAGGTAACATGAAAACACTATCCTTATACCCTATACTAATTTTAGAACAATTAGCATATGTCACTTACTTTAATACCAACCAAACACTGGCAAATAATCAGAAAAAATGAATTTTTGAATAAAACATTAATCAACGGAAATATTTCATCATAACAAATGCAAGGTAATACTAGTACTTTTAATAACTTGTCATATTCAAATATTATGATAACATGAAACCCACTTGGTGGAAATGCCAAATAACCATAATTCAGTTATGCACTTTGTATTTTCCCTCTCTCTGCATATTCAACTTATCATAAATTTGCCCTCTTTGTACAGGTCTTACTCAGTTGCCCACTTTGTACTTTTTGTTTTTCTTGGCTTATTTTGTCTTTCTCGGTGTCTGGGTGTTTGTGTGTTTGAAGAATAAGAAATCTGTGCATAGGATTCATGGGCTTATGGCACTTTTGGTTATAATGAAGGCGTTGAATTTGCTTTTCGCTGCTGAGGATAAGCATTATGTTAAGGTTACTGGTACTGCACACGGATGGGATGTGTTGTTCTACATTTTCCAGTCCATACGTGTGGTTTTGCTTTTCACTGTTATTGTTTTGATCGGTACTGGGTGGTCGTTCTTGAAGCCCTTTTTGCAAGAGAGGGAGAAGAAGGTGCTGATGATTGTGATTCCGCTTCAGGTTTTGGCTAATGTGGCTTCCGTTGTGATTGGAGAAACAGGTCCTTTCATTAAGGATTGGGTCACTTGGAAACAGGTCTTTTTGATTGTTGATATTATCTGCTGCTGTGCTATTATTTTCCCCATTGTGTGGTCGATTAGGTCGTTGAGGGAGACTTCCAAAACTGATGGGAAGGCAGCAAGGAACTTGGCAAAGTTGACTCTTTTCAGGCAGTTTTATATTGTGGTGATTGGATACTTGTACTTCACAAGGATTGTGGTTTTTGCCTTGAGGACAATTTCGGCTTATAAGTATCAATGGGTGGCATATTCTGCGGAGGAAATAGTGAGCTTAGCTTTTTACATGGTGATGTTTTACATGTTTAGGCCAGTGGAGAAGAATGAGTACTTTGTTCTTGATGATGAGGAAGAAGAGGCTGCAGCATTGGCCCTTCGGGATGAGGAGTTTGAGCTGTGATTTTGAGATCTGTGGCTGCTCGCTCTCCTGCCATTATACAGTTGTCAGCCTAACACTGCGAGTTTTACTGAAGTGATAGTAGGTTTACCGGGATGAATTACAATTCACTTTTCTTTTTTGGTAGCTTTGGAATCACAAAACAGGCTTGTAATTTTGGATAATGGAATTCTGATGTCATGTAATTGTTATATAAACCTCATTTTCATGTAATAGTCCCTTATCATGATTTTGTTTCATCTGTCCCTTTATTGTCTTTCATTGCCTTCTCTCTCCACTTAGGGGTCGTTTGGTTGGAAAGGAGTTATCCTAGGATTAATTATTTTAGGATTTAAAAAAATTACAATCCCGGGATAACTAATCTCAGGATTAATTATATCACAATTTTCTTCCAATTAAATATTGGATAAACTTTTTTTAAATTTAGTTCCGGAATTAATTATTCTTTATCCCTTGTACCAAACGAGTACTAAGTGAATTCAAGAAGTTCTTGAACTGTGCATGAAGTTGTTACGATCGGCTAGTCTTCACATTGGAGAAATTTAACTTAGCCATGCTTATCTTTTTGGGCTGTTGGCTTGGTGCCTATGATTGTTTATTGTCCATCTCGTTATGTGTTTTTTTACTCTATCTCATGTTGTTTCAATTATACTTTTGATGATTTTAGGGTGCACTGGAGTGTGCTCATCCTAGAATGGCTCAAGTTTTCTCCACTTATGGTTTCTAGCATTCATGCTGCTGCTGCTTCTTCTTCTTCCTTTTTTTTTTTTTTCGCGGTCAATTTAGAATCAGCAAACTATATTTGATAATTCACTCCAAATTACGTTGATTACTTCGCCATGCTATGCACTAGCCCAGAGGCGGCTCAATAGTATTGGAGGCCTAAAGCCAAGACGTTATAAGAGATCTTAAACTTATTTAATAATTTTAGATATTTTTGTTGAAGTTTTTTTCTTTCTTTTATACTTTTTGAGATGCAATTTCATCTTGACGGTGTAACCAACCCCTTTAATCTTTGTTGAAACATTACTAATCTTTGATAAGATTTTATTAAGTTTAATTTTGAATTTTTTCTTTTCACATGACCGTCAACATAAATTACTATATAGCATTTCCTCCCAAAGTAACAATCAAGTAGAAATTTGTATTTACAAAGAAGATATATATTTTATGATCTAATTAGCTTGAAGTGTACCAACAGAGATCTTGAAAGAAAATACCTTACAAAGTTAGAGTTGTAAACATGTGCCTAATAAAAGTTTTCTTTGATTTGGTAGCCAACCTTGTTGACTTGGTTTGGTTTGGTAGCCAACTTGTTGAATTTCTTTGGTTTGGTAACCAACTTTGTTGAATTGTGAAAAGTGTGTGTAGATTGGCAAATATGGTAGGCTTTAGAGAGTGAAACTTTGGCTATAAAAGGAGAGGTTCAACTCTCATTTCCATACACCAACAAAGAGAGAAAGAAAGAGGGAGGTTTCACAGATAAGGTATAAGAAAATAGTCTGTGAGGAAATTAGAGAGTGAACGATATTGTAGTAAGGTGAAAATATCAAAAGAGGGTTATTTCTTTTGAGTGTTGTAGTGGTCTTTGGAGTATTTTATTCAGATCTACAAAGTGTAAAATTCCTTGCTATAGTGATATCAGTTGCTCGTCTCAGGGCCGTGATTTTTCCCTTATTCAAAAGGGTTTTCCACGTAAAAATCTTGGTGTCGTTGTTACTCTTTTATTCTTGTTAATTACCGTATCTCGGTGCTATATTATTATTTCCGTGGGGGTTTATTCCCAACAAGAAGAACTAGAAAGCAACTGCAGATTTAATTGCCTTTCACTTTCATTTGAATTTGCTCAACCAACTCCGATAAAAGACAACATAAAATATAAAACTATGTTATTAATGATTGGTGACAAAGTAGCAAAATATGATTGAAAAAAATTCTTATCACTATTTAATAAATACAATTAATATTTAAATTACATATAAAAAAAGTATTTTTGGAGCCTCTGATTTTGTAAGGCCTAAAGCGGCCGCTTTAGTGGCTTGGGGGTTAAGCCGCCTCTGTACTAGCCTTGTCATTGAAGATTTCAAAGGAGAGTGAGTGAAGATTAGTAGAAATTCTTATGCTTCAGTGAGGGTTTATCATGCATATCATGTTATGCACTACTAGGCATGATAAGATATAACTTTACGCTAGGTGTAGTAGTAGTAAGTAGAAACGGGGCAACATCGGTATACGAAGAACGAATTTAAAGATCTTAAGACAAATTTCTCATAGATCTTTAGTGAGAACCATCTTCTAAATAGCATATATATTATGGAAAAGGTTCAAAACTGCTCCTGAATTATAGGCTTAGGACTAAATATATCCTCCGTTCATCTATTGCGCTAAAATTACCCCCGACATTTTCTTTTCGGCTCAAGCCTACCCTTCGGACTAACAACCATTTCCATCAAAAAAAATATTTATTTAATAATGACATGGCAGCTTCTCATTAGCCGAATTTAAAACACATGATCCTATTAAAAAGACTCATCCATATGTACCCATTTTCGGACTAACCCGCCCCAAACTGCACTAACCCAACCTGAAGTGCCTAATTTTTTATTAGCAAATCAAAAACAAAACAAAAAATTAGAAAAGTAAAATATAGTATCACTATTTGATCTAATACACTTGAGTTCATGCTTTGTTTCTGAGTTTACAAATTTCATTGGTACGAGCATTTGAAAATACAACTGGGTTCACTGGTGGAATTGAGAAAGGATGATCCTTTGCTGAATTGAAGAGTTTTAGTGCTTAAAACTTTCCTTGATCACTCTACTGTCGCACCTCCTCTTTACCACCCGAGAGGGTATGAGACTGGAGCACCGGTGCTCCAAACTTCAGTATATTATACTGGACAAATATACTTGCTAGAACTCCAGTATATTATGATGGAGTTTTAGTGTATTTATGCTGGAACTCCATCATATTATGCTGGAGTTCCAGCATAAGTATGCTGGAACTCCAGTATAATATGCTGGAGTTCAAGCATACTTATGCTGGAACTTCAGTATAATATACTGGCGTATTTTCCGGGTTTTGAACAGTGTTTTCGCTCAGATTTATCTTTACATGAAAAGTGGCTAAATTTCGATTACTTTTGAAACTGGGCTATTTTTGAACGACCAATTGTAAATCTGGCTATTTTTTAATTTCTCCCTCCTTTATAGGAGTATTTCGTATAGGGCAAAAATCACATGCTCACAGCTACTGATTAGGATCTTTGGTGTGCCAAATTCGTGGCTTGAAATTGTCGAAGTTGTTGAGAGAGTTTGGTTTTGAAAGTCGAGATTGTTGCTTGGAACCTGCTGATTGTTATTATTTGAAGCTCAAGTCAAGTTTATCTACTGTCTTGGTTGCTCGAAAATGCAAGGAACAAAGTTGTCCACCATTGAAGCTAATCAAAATTTTCAGATCTGAAATTTTAGAGGGTATTTAGTGATTTGTGGATGTTTGTTTATGTCCAAAATTTGTAGTTCTCTATAGATTTGAACTGATTTTTTTGTGGAATAAACTAAAAGTTTGATTGCAGCCATTGACACGACTCTTCTTTCTTTGAAGAGCCCTAAGAAAAAGCACTTAGAAAAGAAAGAAGAAGAGTCCCGTGGGGTTGGGGGTTCCCTTTTTTTGTTAAATTTTTGGTTCAAGGCGGGTTATTCTGAAAACGGTACATATGGGTGGGTCGTTTTAATGAGGACAAGTGTATTAAATTCGACAAATGAGAAGCTGCCACATCATTATTAAATAAATCTTTTTTTTAAATGGCCGTTAGTCATAAGGGTAGACTTGAGTTAAAAAGAAAATGTCAGAGGCAATTTTAGCGCAATAGGTGGACGGAGGGTATATTTAATCCTAAGCTTATAGTTTGAGGGTAGTTTTGACCCTTTTCCGTATATTTTATGTTGCCAATTCTAGGTTAGAATACTTGGCCTTTTTGAGTGTGTTTGGTACGAAGAAAAATTCAAATTTTTCTATGTTTGGTTTAAATATTTTGGATAATATTTTTCTCATGCACTCACTTCCCGGCCAAAAAGAGGAAAAATGTTTTCCAAAACTACTCTTTCTCAACCCACCCTATTTCCCACCCACACCCCCACCACACCCCACTCTCATAACTCAGAATCCACAATATCAAGATCCTGAATTCAACATTGTGTTTCGGCGGTTTTGGTTTTGCCTGCAAAGATGAAACCTGAATTTGAACTTACAATATGCCTTCATTGCAAACGTATTTGGCACAAATAGACCGCAGCTTGATCAGCAGAAGCCCACTAAAAAATAAAATGCAACGTAGAAGCCCTCATTTGAAAGGACAGTGTTCACATATTTATGTTATTCAAAACAAAGTATTGATAAGACTAGCATTTCGAATTTCATCTCAGCTTTCTCCATAGTAAATGAAATAAAAATTTCTCATTTAAAAGAGGATTGAAGCCTGGACATGCAGGCAGATAATCAGAACATTTCTAATTGTCATCTCACATCCTAATCTAGCTCACAGGGAAATGGAAAGTAGATTATTTTGAAGGTGGAGGAGACTACTGAAGAAGTCGAACAGCAATTTGGTTATTAAGAACGAAGCCTCTGTTCTTCGTAATAAAGGCGTGTGCGGCTAAAGCCTGTGAAGGGAACTGCACAAGGGCCACTCTAACTGGTGGTCTGCAACAAATAAACCAAAACTCCATCTTATACGGAACAGAGAACACATCACAGTTAAGAGAGCCAGCGAGATGTGAGTGGTAAAGCTTCTATACCTATCAAAACCTCGCTGTTGTCTGGCGAATATTTGGATTGATGATCCATCATACTGGCAACCAGAAAGAAAACGTTCCACATCATCTGCCAGTGCATTCCGTGGGATCCCTTGCAATAAAATCTGGAAAAGCCAACAATCATCAATAGATTTTTTGCTTCAAAGCCCTTTTGTATCACTATTAGAAATGAATGAATCGAATAGCAATATTTAATTTATCATCAATCTCATTGCATTCAGAAAGAAAGAATAGTTCATTGGTATATTTTTAAATTACAGTAGTTTCCGACTGTGGAACAGCTTGGGCCCACCTCGACTACTCCACTAGCTTGGGCCCATCCGCTCACTAATGGTTAAGCAGATGGGAAGAAATCACCTTGTGTTTTTTTTCCTCTTAATTAGCATGAGGTTTTTATTTTTGTTATCAGCCTTTCCACCACCATCTACCACACACCTACCCACCAAAAAAGAAAAAGACAAACAGAAAGAACAATGAAGACAGTTAAACACCAAAGACCCACTTACAGTTTTTCCATCATAGTGTGGCAAAGTGTCCCACTGCTGACGATCAGCCTACAATCAGAAAGGTAAAGAAATGATGATTCTGCATGCAAACCTCCAGAGATTAATAATCAACCAGATGCATGTTCGAAACAGTACCCTCTCCATTCTGAACAAGCGACTCGTCCGAACAACTGCCCTTAGTGAAGCGTCATAAGCATTCCGAGTAGGGAACTGAATCATCCTATTCGAGAGATAAAATATGGAACAGAGCAGTAATAAGTATTTTCTTTTTTGATAAGGCAGCAATAGGCATCCATTAATTGAATGTTTGAAGTAATTACACACACACACACACACACATATATATATATATAGCTCGTTCAAACAACCAACTCATAACAAAAAATGCATATATGATAGGAGTCAAGGTTGGAAAGTGTTCTTCACATAAAGCGCAACCCACGAAAAGGTAAAAGGGCAAACAAAAAAAATGACAACTTCAAAAGCTACCGGTGGAAAAGCAAACAACTCTAATAAGAAACATACTAAGGAAACTGGTATAAAACTAAAGAGTAATATATTACCCGCATTGACTAACTATTGGTAGTGTAATCCAGATTAACTTAGCAAGCTATTAGCCTATACTAGCTTAAAAATCATTTAAAAAAATAAAGCAAGACATTCAATATGATAACAAACCGGTGGTCATTTGATTGGTGAACAAGTTATACCAGGATCATAATACATGAATTAAATAACAACATGATTTTTTAGTAAAGATACTTCTTACGATACACGTTTAGTTCATTGGACTAGAAATGGATATATAGGATATAATATAAAACATGTGTTTAGTTTTACACTAGATAAATTGAGAAAAACTTTTATTTCCGATTTGATCCTTAACTTTTTTAAAGGCCTTTGGGAGGAGAGTTTTGGAGAAAGCATCTTTGTTATTTTGGTGTTTAATCCGGGAATAGTATCCCCCGGATTGTTACCCACATTGCATGTGGTATTAAAAAATACCACAATTATGATATAAATCCATGGATTGTTAATTCCGGAATAAAAAATTCAACCAAACACGAGATAAAACAATCCCGTACGTTCTCCCGAGATTGTTATCCCTTATCCAACAAACCAACGACCCATAGGGGTTTTTATAGGTAAAAGTAAAATATTTTATTAATAAGAACATCCTCCAACATTAAGATGGTGCTGGATTATAAATAAGTATTCAAGGAAAGCTTATTGCAAGAGGGAACCATTTCTCACCCAAGCCTACATATCCTATGTATTCGAGGGAGAGGCTAGAACGGAAAAAGTCTAGGTTCTACAGATATGAGATAGGCAGAAGGTATGGCTTGAGCAGTTTCTTGAAGAGCAAATTCGATCTTATAGTCATCTTCTTTGTTCGGAAAATGCACAATGGAAAGGGATGCTAGTCGCCTCAACGAAGTTGTAGCCCAAAATAAGAAGATCTAGAGTAATTCCTCAAGTAACATGGGCTCAGTGGAAAACTCGAGTTTAGATTCTGTATGCTCATGTAAACGGCTAGGGCCGGCCGACTGGTAGATCCAAAAGGATCTAGCCATAGGCCTAGCCGGATATCGTTTGTCCAGAAACAAAACAAAAATAAAGTTGATTTTTAATAGTAGTTCATGAGAGCTTGAATCCCCATGCATTACGCCAACAAGTCTCACCACCAACTCTAGCTGAGAAGTTGAGTCACCTTTCTTTTTTTAAAGAAACAAAATAGAATAAAAAATAAGATAGTCTATATCCAGCAGCGATCATAGGATCGCTCTATGAATAGGTCAATTCTCTTTGACATAATAGTATGACTCCAAATATTGCTTTGGACATAATAGATAGTATTCATCATTAGGTTTTACTAGCCTTAACACTCTTAGTTATTCATCATTAGCTTTTGACGTAATAGTATGACTCCAAATATTACTACCAAATGATAAAGATTTTCTTTACATAGGACCCACATCCTACCAGGTTTTTATACTTTGATCCTTATATAAAATTATCGGTTGTACCTAAGTATATAATATTTGGCAAAGTCTGAAAGGGGGGAAAATAATTTATTCTCGACATGCATTTGATAGAGTTTTTAATAGGGTATGAAAAACAGACTTTTCTTTTTCATACTCAACAATCCCAAAACAATTTTCATTTATTGGTAGGCATTAGTAATGTTCCTAATAGCTATGACCTGAATATTCTTTTTGATAAATTAGCTAAGACATGAATATTTCAAGGATTTTTCCTGAATGCTGGTTGCCTGGTCTGAGTGAAGTCAAACAATCAGACATTGAAACCCAACATTTTTTATTTTTATAAAAGAGGTATTCAAAGCTAAGGAAGTCCAAATTAGAAATCAAAACCACAATATTTATATAAAATGGACAAAAGCTAGGAAAGACCAAATCAATGGTCCATTCTTGTGCATAAAATTTCAGAATCATTGTTCTCCGAAGATGAAATTGATCCATCACACTTTTGGCTCAATACGGCATAGCCCAAGGAATAAATTTGTGAACCTCTGTTAATTCAAAGTGGACAACATGGGGTTGGGTTGAGAGAAAAGCTGACACATTGCATTTTGAATATGACTACTAACATATGCTATTAGAAACATTTTATTGGATATATTAAACCACTATTGTGCATTAATATATATTTGATCAAATATATATTAATGCACAATAGTGGTTTAATATGTGTCTAATTTCAGTGGTTAATTTATAAAACATAGCCTATGTTACCCTCTAATATAAGATACAGATAAAATCACTAATGTGCATTAAAAATGCACATATATGTTTAATAGCATATTTTAGTTGCCTTATTCAAAAAGCAAAATGATATGGATCGGTATCTTCAATCCTTACATGCATCTTCCGAAATTAATTAAATTTGACCTCAACTAAAACTAACAAATTGTCCTAATATCAAAACATTATTTTCCACAAACAATGATTTTAGATGGCATGGAAAAGATCTTTTTTAGTTTTTCTACATTTAAAATTTGTGCTTTTCTGGGAACTAAAAGTTTTGAACCTAAGAATGATGGGTAACTTTAACGAATCTTGTTATTTGGAAGTAGAAAGAAAGTTAAGCGAAGAAATGGTTTTGGATCCGTCAGAGAGAGAGAGAGAGAGAGAGAGATTGAAGGAAGAATGGTGGTGGTTGTTGGGGGAGACAGGTGGAAGCGAGAAAACAATGTGATAAAAAACTTTGTTTTTATATATGAGAAGGATTTTTGGAGAAGGAAACGATTGATTTGAGTCAATTGCAGCTCATGTGTAAAGAGGCTATATTTTTTGAATTTGCTTTTGGCTTTCACGTGTTCTGGTCCAATTGTGTGCACTTTCTTTGCCATGTCAACAGTTAGGGTGGTTATAGATACACTTTGGACAAGAACAAGGGGTATTGGGACCCTAAAAAATTGGTGTAGTCGAAAAATAGGGCAAATTTGAGGGGGTCAGTATGTATTATCCCAGGATTAAATGGAGGCAAGCACTGACAAGTGACAAGTCATGAACATAGAACAAATTAGAAATAAAAAAAGATAAAAAGAAACACCTATAATCTTGCTAGAGAGCAAGTTCATTATAAGAAGGTTCATATAGTACGACCCTTTTAAAAGCAACGAGATGCTCACGATAGTACCTAATACAGATACGGGTAACTATATCCACCAAAACTTAGGAAGATGAGAAGAAACTACCAAGAGTTTTTGCAGGGACTAGAACCCTGATCTCCAATGATCCATTTTAGTTTCATTGACAACCAAGTCACACCCTTGGATGCTCAGAAATCAAAACCACAGCGATATGACCTATTTCCTTATAGATATTGTTAAACCTTATATCATAAAAGAAGAAACTTACGCAGCAACTGGAGCATAGTTCGGGTTGTACTCAAATCTAACGTCATCTAGGCTCAAATTAGAAGCCCCTAACATGCTAATAATGTCACTCTTTCTTGTATGCCTTCCGATGCCATAGATTCTCCCATAAACCAAACCTGGGAAATAGAAAGACCAAGATCCCGGATCAGTCTCATATGAGATTGCAATTGCATAAGCATATGGCATGAACAAAGATGCACGACTGCTATTACTATATTGCAAAAGTAGCCTGACGTAAAATAATTCCTTTCCACTCCACATGCGTGGATGTAAAGGAAATTAAGTGAAAGAAAGTGGATACAAGGAATTCATAACTTTTTTAATTGTTGATTATTGCCTCCAATTCCATCTATGCGAGCTTCGTGAAGCATAACTAGACCAAGCTTGGAACTTGGATAGAGGAAGGGGTCGCAGAAGGTTAAGGGTGGTTAGCATGAAAATTGCCAAATTAGGATAGAACAGTGAACTCATAGGAACGCGTGTGACAAGGATACAAAGCATTCATATAGCTGACCCTAAATACTCATAGGTCTGGATTGAGGTACAGTTGATTGATTGATGATTATTGCCTCTGTTCAAGTACTAAATTCACAATATTCTACCAAAAGCCAAATCCAACAAAACATTTTCACAGCCATGAGTTTTTCTAATTACAAGTTTTTAACACGTCAAACAGTTACCTAGTAGCAAACTGAAAATGCTCAAACAATAAGCAAACAGCAAAAACCCTAAACCCTAAATCACCAAAAATAGGGACAGACAAATTGAGAAGACTGCAAATAAGCACAAGGGTAGCCACATTTTCTTGCACTATCCATATGCAATCTAATAACTAATACAAATCCGTCATAACCACTTAACAATAATTTCAAAAACCCCAAGTCTTTAACATGTCAATAGTTACCTCATAGCAAACTGAAAATGTTCAAAGAATAAGCAGAACAGCCTAAACCCTAAATACAGAAATATTCGGAAAAAGACAGGCAAATCAACAAGACTTCTTAATAGTACAAATAAACAAAAGGGTATCCATAATTTTCTTGCATTATGAAAAACCATAAAAACCCACTTTTTTATACATTACAAAAATGATCTTTAAAAATAAATATAACAGCGAGAATAAATTATTATTATTATTATAACTATTTGAAAGATTTATATGTACCAGTAGATGGGTTTTGGAGGAATGTATCAACGGAGTTGTCCTGCTGAGGAGTTTCCGTTTGAGTTGATAACTGTCTGCTGAGGGACAACGTGAGCCCTTGATTTTGTAGACCCATCTGAATCGGACGGTTCGATTTAGTCATAGCTCTCAATAAACCCATCATCTTGGTATTCTGAAGCTAAAATGTTGAAAGTGAAAGCGTGAAGTATCTGATATGGCAATGAAGAAGCAGAGTTAACAATGGCTGCGGCCTGCGAGCGATATCAAGTGTGCTGAAGGCAAATATTTTACTGGTTGGATCTTAATACGACGTCGCTATAAGAAAGGTATCTTGTAGTTTCACCCCACAACTTTGCTTTTTGTTTTTCTACATATTCACACTTAGTAAAAATGACACTTCTTAATCTTTGGAGTTTGGAGAATTGAGAAACAAAAGATATATCTCGAGTAAATTATTTCTTTAACTAATATTTTTAGGATAAGTTTAGTTAAATAAATAATTTGTTTAACTAAATTTTATTAAATTTTAATGTTTTTGATAGGAGGACGTGGAGATCGAAAATTAGGGTAGGAGGTTAGTAGGTAGTCGAACATTTGTCATTTCCATAAACAAAAGTATTTATTATCGTATTTTCTTATTCTTCGATTTTATTACTACCTGTTTTTTTTTTGGTCATCTTATTATCATGTTGTTACTACATTTTCATAACTTCTACACTATCATTTTTCTTTTCTATTTATGTAGTGCTTATGCTTTACTTGAACCGATGGTCTTTTGGAAGTAGTCTCTCTACCTTCATAAGATTAATCACCTAGCAAACTATTTTCAACAGTAAGGCACTAAAGCCTTTTGAGATTTGTAATTTTTGTTGAAAAGTTTTGAGAACTGGTACGAAGGATAGAAATTCGACCGAACTAAATAATTTTTTAAAATATTGACTCCGCCTCCGGATCAAAGTGGATTAGCTCTTTTGAATTAGCTTTATCAGGCTAATTTGATGCCTTGCTAGCAGACGGTGTAAGTGGGGAAATTGAAAATTTGCTAGATGCATTGTCGCTTTTCTAATGAGGATTAGTGGAGTTTGTGCTGGAAAAGATAGGTGAACGAAGAGCAGTATTTTGGACAATTACTAGACAGAAAGCCTACGATTTTGTGAGAACTTTTATCAAGAAAGTTTTTCGAAAACTACTACAAATGCGATTCACCTTAAAGTTGTTGATCTTCCTTCAAACCTGCTCTCAGGACTTTCCAACAGAACTAAGCTTTAATGGGTTAGTGTTGGAAATAATTTGTTAAGTAATAGTAATACCTTTTTCACTGACTTATCCCCTCATGAATACAACCACTATAACACCAATCATACCACCGGAACCACCTGACAAGAATAACTATACGGACGTGGAAGAAACAATGCCACATTCCTACAAGAAAATGCTTCTTGACAAACCGGCAATTCACCAAACTGAATACTACGACGAAGATGCCACCACAATCATCAAAGATGATAAAGAAAAAAATATTGAAGGCTCAATCACCCTTTTCTAAGAAGACAAGAACCGCTTATATCTCCCATGGCGCTTCTCTGTTATCATAAAGGTCTTTGGACGTAGAATGTCTCACTAATATTTTTGCTCTAAACTAATTAACTTATGAAAACCATCTGAACAGTTAATCTTGATGGACCTAGGATGTGACTTCTTTATTGTCAAATTTTGTCCAGAAGAAAATATGGCTAAAGTACTACACCTAGGGCCATGGTTTGTCTCTGGGAACTTCCCATCAGTACATATATGAGAACCAAAATTTGTGCCACAAGAAGTTACCCTCTCTACCACAACCATATGGATTTGCCTATTACAACTTCCAACAGAGTTCTATGATAAAGAAATACTAGAAAAAATTGGTAGAAAATTGGGCAGACTACTAAAAATCGGCTCATGCACCTCCTCTACGTTGAGAGGAAGATACACACGCATCTGTATCCAAGTACCTTTGGAAACCCTAGTGGAAATATCAGTAATAATTGGAGACCACAAGCAAGCAGTGATTTATGAAGGCGAAGGCATACTATGCACAACTTGCGGAAGAATTGGTCACACAACAAAAAATTGCAACTTCAAAAAAGTACATTCACCAATGCCTCAAGAAGCACTGGAAACCTCAGGGAAAATATTAATAAAGGGGGAGAGAATGAATGGAATACAGTAACCTTCCCAAGACAAAAGAAAGCAGACCAACAAAAGACGAAGGAAAGGAACAATGGAACTGCTAACAACCAGCACCATGCATCACAAGCATAAAGGATCCAGGTAAAAATGTTCGATTCAAATTCAAGTAAGTTTCTACAAAGTAAAACAGTTCAATACAATTCTAAGTCCAATAATAGCAGACCAAAAAATTACAACCGGCCCAACGGCCCAGTCAATACACAAAACCCCATCCCCCACTCTCCAGTAATCCATTTCACGCAGCCCAACACAAACATAGTGCTAAAAGCAAGGCAGGAATGGGCCCCAATGAAACTGACACTAACTTGTATCCTGGGCCACTCAATAACACCTACAACGAGGCCCCTCCCCTTAGCACAATCCCAGACGTAAAAAATGTCAAAGTTGGGGCATTGGGCCACCAGGCCGGTTCTAAACAAGCAATTGGAGTCCACACCTAATTGGAGACCTAGCCCAAATAACTACCCCTACCCAAACACCTACGCGACCCCTACTTCTCTCTCAGCGGAAGGTTCTAATGGGAAAAACTTACCATACTCCATGAACACTCAAGTGTCTTACCTGAGAACCCACTCAAGCTCAGACACTCTCCGTCCACTCCAATAGATATCACATTAATTCCGAATCCGTCTCCCTAGATACAATAACTGATGCCTTTTCCACTGACCCAGATTTGACACCAAGAGATGCAATTATGAATCGGATAATTAACATAACCCCCCCCCCCCCCCATTACCCAAAGTAGCAAAACAAAAAAAACAAAAAAATGAAAAAAACAAACCGCCACCCACCATTGTGACATCGTTACCACTACCATCAGACCACTACCCGGCATCATGGCTGGAGGTGGCATTACAAGGATAGGGTCTAGCCAACAATTTCACCCTGGGAAATCAACTAGTGACATTGATTGTCCAGAATTCGGTGCATCTGGCGAGGGTAAAAATAAAAGCCCTGAACAACGCCTTGGATGCCTTTGGCCCATGCCTATGACAAACAATGGCAAGCAACGGTAGCATGCAACCAAAAATAGACCCATCACTGCTCAACAACCTAATTTCCTAAGCGTTCTAGTCAATATCGTTCTTTCCAAATCCGGCAATAGAAGACCCAATAGCTTCTCTGGTCTTTGTGACCATCGAACCCCAAATCCACCAGGCTCCATCACCTTCTGCTCCACTAGAGAAGAATCAATCACCAGCGCTAGGAAACATTACAAGGGAAATCAACAAAGCCCTAGACATTCTAAAAAGGAAATGCCCACCGGAAATGGTTAACATAATCGGCTGGGTCATTACATGTCTGCACCTGTTTGTGTGCTTTCTTGGCCATCTGTTTGCTTACCTATGTGATGTGGTGGCGACGGCGTGGGAATGTCACTGTTTTCCATTCCTCAGTAGGTGTTTTCGTATCGTGGGGTAGAATAGTGGATTGGTTAACAGTAGTAGGTGTAGGAAGAGGAGAGGTAATAATGGTTGATGCAGAGGGTGGATTTAGGTTGGATGAAGATAGAGGTGTTGGGCAGTGGCACGATAAGTGTCCTAGACATCCACAACAAGTGCAGAGAAGGTTGAGTCCTTAATACTAAATAGATTGACGGTATGTTCCAATGTATACATGTGTCTTTAATGGTTTTTCAATGGTTAGCTCTATGCACATGCGAGCATAGTGGCCTCATGTGGTCGAAGAGGTACAAATGTCTACTTTGAGTAGTTTACCTATTTTTTGCCTATATCCATATCGTAAAATTCAGTTGGGAGTTCTTGAAGTTTTATCCAAATTGCAGAGTAAGCAAGATGAGCAGAAGAAACAATAAAGTTGGGCTCCCATCTACGAACTAAAAGAAAGTGATTAAAAACAAACAAAGGACCATCATGTAAAGCTCTGTTTAGATTTTCCTCTTTAAGAAATTTAATTAAGAAGAAATATGATCCTAGATCAATAAGTGGCAAAGCCTCAGCAGGTTTCCACAATGCAATAAGTTTTTGTTTTAGTGCTTGGTGACCCACTTTTTTTGCCAAAGTTTTTAACTATGGCAGAAAATTTCCAAGGAAGATATAAACGAGATTTATTAGAGGAAGTTAATGGAATGAAGTCATCTGAATCTACTGCTGGGTCTGTTTCACCAGTGAGATCTAGTGTATGATGATATGTATGACAAGTAGTGGGTAAGTGTGTGAGTTGGACAGTGAAAAGAAGATTTATTGAGACTTGTAGAGGGATCATCAATTTGCAGGGAACTGATGCCTGATGGCTCCATAGGTGGGGAAGTTGGTTGGATTGACCTTGTAAACTAACCTAAGAAACTAGAACTTGACGAGAATAAGTTTGCGAGAAAAAACATAGTGATTCTTTTTGTAGTAATACTTTAAAAATATCTACAACTTAAAATACACATATAAACTCAAAAATGAGGCTATTTTTCGATTTGTGAAAGTACACAAGTTTTTTTTTCTTTACATAATTACACTACTAAAAACAAGCTCTTTTAAAGGCGAAAATATCGATTCAATGAGGTTGGTTATCAGAATAGATTGTACCAATCGACTCGGTCGGTTAATTGGTGAGAAAAAAGTTAAAGACTGAGATTTACTCGATTTTCTTAAATTACACAATAATAAAATGCTCCATTAGAAAATCGAACAGAGGTCCAAAACGTAGCAGACTATTATTTTATTATTAAATCACTTATGCTTATTGATTTAAGACTTTTGTTTTTTATTCATACTCTTCAACCGAGTTGGTCAATAATTCAATTAATTTTTTAATGAGTTGATTGAAGATTTGTCCAAAAAATTGACCGACTCAATCAGTTTTTTGAAAATAAAGTTTAATTTATTTTAAATAAAAAATTGAGTGAGCGGCCAGTTAGTTTCTTGAAAAATAATTTATTTTCGATATGCATTACCAATAAATTCTTTCAGCAAAATAGTTTCTCGCATTTTGGCACTACAAAGATCAACCTAATCGGTCAGGTTTTAGCAACAAAAAATGGAAAAAATTTAATTGCTAATTACGTGCTACTTAGTCGATTATTTGGGTCAGCATTGATCGGTCGATAATCTTCGATTAAAAAAGAGCTAGTTTTTATTAGTGTTTACACAGGATGAAGAAAATTTAACTTTATAACAATGGTTAGGATGTTCGAACTTATAATATTATGATTTGAATTTTGTTCCCTCAGCTATTAGGTTATTCATGTAAGGATAAAAGAATGTATGTACGGGTAAAATCAGGGATAATCTTATCCCAGACTTTCCGATAAAGAAATGAAAGGAAAGTATGATCTGACGCAACCTCGAGTAAGGCTGAAGGGTTCCTTATTTCTGAAACTGGAGAGGACAGACTGCGCACCCGGTATCGGGTACGGTTGAACATCAGATCCGGGTAAAATAAAGTTTCGAGACCAAGAAAAGAGAGAAACAGTTTAGCATGAAGAACAGGGAGCCATAATATCTGTCCTCAACCGGATATCAAGGTGCAAATCCCATCCAATAACAACAGTAGATCGACATTTACCGAAAAAAGAAGATTTTTACCTTATTTAAACTTGTACTAGGATTGAAATTCCCCTACTATATAAAGGCCACAACTTTTATATTTTAAACCATTGTTGGCACACATATCAAAGCAATAAATTTCATTTTTGTATTCTAGTTGTTGTTCAAAAGTGTTCTTCAATTCCCTTTTTCTCTAGTTACAACCGAGCCCATATCCAGGGCTAGATTGGAGGCAATCTCAGCGTTCAATTCAAAGTCAGGCTTAATTGTTCCATTGAGATTGGTTTGATCGTTTTATCCATCTTTAATTTAATTATTTGTTGTTTTTACATCATTCGTATAAAATTCAATCACGTATCCTTTAAATCGCGTACAAATTTAATTGTTACTCATTTTTAAGGGTAAGCAGTTTGGCGCCCACAGTGGGGCAAAGGATAATAGTGGTGATTTAATACGAATCTCCATAACACACCCTACTTTACACTTATTCTTTGAAGTTTGATTTCTGGTTAACCTAAGGATGTCAAATTCTCAGTCTGCTCACTTGAACGTTGACGCCGAGTCAGGCCACTACCAGTGAAAATAATAATGTGGTACGTAGCAATAGTGTGCCCATGTTGATCTCATTGGTGTCCCAGTCGCTGACCCGGTCGACACTAACTCGTAGGTTGCCATCAACGTCAATATGCCAACTAGCTTTGAAAATAGCATTCACGGGGCACCCCCACCATCAGCTCGAGAAACCCACGAAAGGGAAGGTGATGGGTTAGCTTGCAGTTGATTTTTGAAATGTTGCAAGCTCAGAAAGCGGAAACTGCACAGTTGCAGACCCAAAGTCACGCCCCTAATAGGATTGATCCCGAGATGGTTAGGGAAAACACTCGAAGGGATGGATAAATTATCGTGGAACCAGATGAATTCGGGCCCAAGAAAACTTTTGAGGTGATGAAGATCCTGAAAGCATTGACAAAACGGGTAGAGTGTGGTGAGAAAAAGATAGAGGCAACGACAAGAAGGTGGAAACTTATAATTCCAGGGTCGATAAGATCCCGGGAGCGCCTCCAATATTGAAGGGCCTTATCCAAAAAAATCATTCATAAGCCTTCCCCCCCCCCCCCGAGCGCGGCCCCGAAGCCGATCTCGAAAAGATTCTGAATGCCCGACATTCCCATGTATAATGGGACCATAGATCCAAACGAGTATGTAACCTCATATACATGCGCAATCAAAGGGAATGACTTGGAACAAGACGAGATCGAATCGGTATTGTTGAAGAAATTTAGGGAAACCTTGTCCAAATGACTGATGATATGCTATCATAACTTGCCTCCGAATTCTATTGATCATTTGCTATGCTCGTAGATGCTTTCATAAAGGCCTATGCCATTGCCATCAAGGTCGAGACGAGGAATTTAAACCTTTTCAAAGTCAAGCAAAGAGATAACGAGATTCTTAGATGGAATGAATGGACCTGCCTCGAGTCACAGATGATTGGGCCATTCAAGCATTTACTCAAGGGCTCAACCCCCGAAGTTTCATGGTTTCTCAATAATTTAAGCAAAACTTGGTGGAGTACTCAGTGGCCACTTGGGCCAACATCCATTACAGGTATCAGTCGAAGATCAAAGTTGAGGACGATTAACTAAGGGCCCCCCGGGGTCTATTTACCCCGATAGAACGGATGACAAATCTAAGAGAATCATTGTCACACCTCCTTTTTGCGCGCCCGTCCCCGAAGGGTTAAATGCGCGAGGGGAGTTTTTCCAATTTAAGTGACAATATTCGAAATGGGATTATTTATTTAATTCAGAGTCGCCACTTGGGAAAGGTTTGGCTTTTGGTGTCCCAAGTCACCGGTTTATCTTGAATCCCAAATCGAGGAAATTTTCGACTTTTCCAAATGAAGTCTGCGAACCAGAAATTCTAAGTAAGGAATTCTGTTGACCCGAGGGAAGGTGTTAGGCACCCTCGAATCCCGTGGTTCTAGCACGGTCGCTTAAATTGTTATAATGGCTAAATATCTGATTTAAATACATGTTATGACTTACGTGCTTTTATTAAGTTTAAACCGCATTTATTATTATCACTTATTTATAGAATTGCAACGTCGTGAAAAAAAAATGCATCTCGAGTCACGTCACAATCAATGAACCCGTGGTCGTAGACACATTTTGACTCCGTTGAGATTTGGATTTGGGCCACATCAATGTGCACCCGTGTTTAAGAAGATAATTTAATTAAGCCGCGCCTAAAGAGTCTAACGTGTTGTTATCTTTGGAGAAGGCAAGGAAATTCACTAGACCGCCCATCTCCAAATTCTAAATGTTTATTATGATTAATTATTGAGGGCCCCGCAATGTGTATCTTTCTTCTAACGGGGCTCATCTCATTATTTAAAAGGGATATCCTAAAGTGGCTACATTTTCTATTATGTTTGTCTCTAAAATAAAAAAGGGAAAAGGTACGTGCTAATTTACTTAACCAAACCCGGATTTCCTGTCAATCATTTGATTCATTTGGTGAATTGTTTGCAAGATGAAGAATGCAGTATCTCGTGGAACCTGCCTTCAATTTTAATGAAAATTACATACAAGCTGGTGAAACGCTACAACTATTCCAAACATTTCTTGAGTTGAATTTAGCTAAACTTATTTAGGCTAGATTAAAGGAATTAACTACTAGACGTTGTTACTAATGGGATTTGAACATGATCCTATGTACTGCCTAACGAGACCCAACAAAAGGACTAAAATAAAACAAAACAGCATAGTATAAATTTGGAGTATACATACCCCGTATTAACAAACAACTACAAACTACAACACAAAGGACTAAAATCAGACGAGTGTCAGTTAACATACACTTTCATACTATTGAATTATAAACTAACAACTACACAGGCCCATTAATATACCATGAATATTCCAACAAATACTTGAACTTCTTCAACCTTTTTCATTTCATGTTTTCAAACTGTTTCAGTTACACCAATATGGGACTCGAAATGTGTACCTGGGAGATGCTTACAATGAAGAAAGCAGGAGAGTCAGTTGAGCAGCAGTGCAAACGAAACAGCAGCAGTAACAGATAAATAGCAGCAATCAAAGCAACACAGCAGAACAGGTTCTATTGCAAGGAATGGAACTATAGCTGACGGGAAAGTAGCCAAATGATAGCAGCACACAGTGTAGTAGAAACAGAACTCCAGACAATCCAATTCCGAGATAAACCAAATGCAACAAACACTACCAGTAATCTCGATTGAAACTTAGAAAAAGCAATACTACCTAACAGATTGACAACAGATGAACTTCAGACAAACAAAAACCAAGTTTCTGATTTCCTGTCTTTTTTTTTATTTCTTGCTCTCTCTCTATTTCTATGTGCATATGTGTATCTATGTATGTCCCCAGCCCTCTCTTCTCAAATCTATCCTCTCTCTGTTCTCTTATATGTTCTCCCCCCTTTAAACTGATGGAAGTTCTTCCTTTTATAAGCCTAAAGTCTGCCCTTAACAGCCTGTTCATCAATCACCCAAACACCCTCCCATGTGCTCTCTTATTTTCAGATTCCACTGACTATTTAAATAAGAACAAACTCCCATGATATTCCCTGGCAGACTCACTTTAAGTAATGTTTATTATTTCTGAGGCTAAAGTAGAGTATGGGCAGCAGAATGTAGTCTGACAGCATATGCTGTCAAACTATTTTAATTCAAACAGGACCTTTATGCACATGTTGTGCACAAATGCACATGCCATCAATTCAGATTACAATTACAGCCTACACCTTAGATTTCTGAAATCAAATTAGCAATTATAAGTAACTAAACTCAGTTCCTAATCGATTCAGGCAATGCTTAACAGAAGCAGGTCAATTGGTTATTGTTCGGACAACTGAAACTAATTGACGACATAAGTCGACTCGACTATACTAATCATAACACGTACAATCATAGCCAAAAATCAGAAATCTAAGAGTATCACACAAGGGGTTCAGATTGCCATGTCAACACAGAAATGACCTCGGGAGCTAATTGAAATGACCAATTACGAATTCAATTGAACATACAGTTTACACACATACATTACGAAGAAAGACTTGACCGAATACAGAGGTCCGGTCAAGGTGGACAATAGCAGTTCAAAAACACAAAACAAAACGTTTGGCCATACGGACGGACTTTTAACAACACACAAATATACGAACTGAAATAAAGAAAAGAAAATCAACTCACCTTAAAGATTTGAAAGAACAAATCAGAAAAAATCCACTTGTGTTTTGAACAGATCCTCCTTAAGGCTGAACGGACTTTAATCGAAGTGTTTCTCAGATGAGAAACACTTTGATTAAGGTCCATTAGACCTTAATCCCTTGGTTTAAAGTAGGCACGGACCAGGCTTGGGGTTTCTAGGGTTCGTGGATGGTAGATTTGGGATTTGGGTCTCCGTGGTTAGATTCGGACCAAACCAAGCATGGTTTGGTCACGAGGGGGGTCCGGTGACTGTCTGGTATGAATTTAGGGTAGATCGGTGTAGATCGAGTTTTGACTCGAACCTTCAAATGAAGATTCGAGAAGGTGGGATGGGATTCGAGCTGAACGGTTGGTGGATCCATGTTCAGGGTGTCAAGGTGGTCCTAGGGTGTTAAGGTGAAGGTCACCGGCGTTCATGCCGCCAGAATTAATGGTGAGGAATAGGGGGCGGCTAGGGTTTATGGGTGAGGGGACGAGGACGGAAGCTGGGGTATTTGGATAGGGGGGCAGGGTGTGGTAGGAGGCTTATATATGGAATGGGTGGATTGATTTCAACCGTTGGATGAGGCGAGATGGACGGCTTGGATCTGAAGGTTTAAACGAAACGTCGTCGTTTGGCTTAGTAGGGGTCAGAATTGGTTCGGGTAACGGGTCGGGTAGTGGGGTTATGGGTGAGAGATCCGGACCGTTGGATCGGCTTGGTTTGAACGGTTGTGATGGATTGGCATCGAAACGACGTAGTTTTGGTGTTAAACTACGTCGTTTTATGGCCTGGGGGTGGGCTGTTTGGACTGGTGGCTTGGGCTGTTCATTTGGGCCTCCGATTTTGAAAATGGGAATTGGCCCAAGTTCATTTAAAACGAGTTTTAACCTCTTTTCTTTATTTTCTAATTTTCCTAAACATACAACCTAATTAAATAAAACTAAACAACATTAATTAATACTTAACGTATTTATTACACATATTAAAATGTTAAAAGTAGGTAAAATTAAACAAGGCAACAAATCAAGACAAAAATGCGTATTTTGTGATTTTCCATTTAACAAACGGATTACGGTTTAAATTACGCATGACACATACATTTTGTATTTTTTTTAATAAAGATAAAAATGGGCAAAAGATCATAAATAATTAACAAAGTGCCATGTAAAATCCAAAAATTGTACAGCAGGACCATTTGTTATTATTTTTATTTCTTTTGGAGCGATTGTCGCGTAAAACAAAAATCACGTGCTCACAGCTGCCCCTCTTTGTTCGGAAACACGAAGGGTTTTCGTGCAAAGATAAAGTGAGCGGATATGAGCGATTTTTGCCTATGGACTACTCCGTGTGAAACATGTTTTTGAAAGATCTGACCGAATCTTGCTTCAAAGATTTCCTACATATCCTGGGCTAAACAGGAATCAGGTCAATGTAGTTCGGGAAGCTTCGGTAGCTGGGACTACCATGGGATTCCAATGCTTGCTGTTACTGCTGTTGCTGTAATCACCACTGCTATTACAACCAAAGAAAAATTGAAACTGAACTTAAATACTTATATGCATGTCAACTGCTAGTTACAAGATCCCTATCTATGATTCTTTTGTGACTTGATCATGGGTCTTAGCTGATTTTGCTTGGAGACTTCGATCCGAACCTTGATGCTTGCGAGTTGTAGGTGCTTGCTTATTCTCCGGGATGCTGAATGAGGCGTGACTGGCAGAGTTCAGGACCTTAATCCAATGTTGGAGTCGATCCACCTTCCATTAACTCCGATATCTCGGGACATCTTCTTTTTGTCCTTTTCTTTTGGATTCTGGTTTGAGACTCATCTCGTGGGTCATTTCGATCCTTGTGGCTAGAGGTTAGACCTGCGGGAGAAAACAAACAAACGAACGAAATTTTCTGCCCCAGTTTCACTAGGAAAATTTCGTTAATTATTCGCCAGGAAGTTCATAAAATTGATGGAGGAAGATAAAAATGCGTGGTTCAGGATTGAAGCCCTAATACCGACTAGCTGGGGAGAAGTTCAGTTTTAGAGTTTGAAACTCTAATACTGGCCAACTGGGGAAAAGTTCAGTTTAAAGTTTAAAACCCTAATGCTGATTACAAGAAAAAATAAAATTCAGTTTAGGGTTTAAAACCCTAATGCTGACTGCATGGAAAAGAGTTCTCGGGTTATGCCGAAAAGATTCATCGAGTCATGCTGGGAGGATTCATCGGGTTATGCCGGGAAGATTTATCGGATTATGCCGAAAAGATTCATCGGGTTATGCCGAGGGGATTCGGGTTATGCCGAAAAAGATTCGTCAGGTTATGCCGGGAAGATTTATCGGAATATGCCGAAAAGATTCATCGGGTTATGCCGAAGGGATTCATCGGGTTATGCCGGGAGGATTCATCGGATCATGCCGGGAGGATTCATCGGATTATGCTGAAAATATTCATCGGGTTACGCCGAGGGGATTCATCGGGTTATGCCGGGAGGATTCATCGGATCATGCCGGGGAGATTCATCGGGTTATGCCGAGAGATTTATCGGGTTATGCCGAGGAGATTTATCGGGTTATGCCGGGAGGATTCATCGGATCATGCCGGGGAGATTCATCGGGTTATGCCGAGAGATTCATCGGGTTATGCTGAGGAGATTTATCGGGTTATGCTGAAAGATTTATCGGGTTATGCCGAAAGATTCATCGGGTTATGCCGGGAGGATTCATCGGATCATGCCGGGGAGATTCATCAGGTTATGCCGAGAGATTCATCGGGTTATGCCGAGGAGATTTATCGGGTTATGCCGGGAGGATTCATCGGATCATGCCGGGGAGATTCATCGGGTTATGCCGAGAGATTCATCGGGTTATGCCGAGGAGATTTATCGGGTTATGCCGAAAGATTTATCGGGTTATGCCGAAAGATTCATCGGGTTATGCCGGAGGGATTCATCGGGTTATGCCGGAGGTTCATCGGGTTATGCCGAAAAGGTTTATCGGGTTATGCCGAAAAGATTCATCGGGTTATGCCGAAAGATTCATCGGGTTATGCCGGGAGGATTCATCGGATCATGCCGGGGAGATTCATCGGGTTATGCCGAGAGATTCATCGGGTTATGCCGAGGAGATTTATCGGGTTATGCCGGGAGGATTCATCGGATCATGCCGGGGAGATTCATCGGGTTATGCCGAGAGATTCATCGGGTTATGCCGAGGAGATTTATCGTGTTATGCCAAAAGATTTATCGGGTTATGTTGAAAGATTCATCAGGTTATGCCGGAGGGATTCATCGGGTTATGGCAGAGGTTCATCGGGTTATGCCGGAAAGGTTTATCGGGTTATGCCGAAAAGATTCATCGGGTTATGCCGAAAAGATTCATCGGGTTATGCCGGGAAGATTCATCGGGTTATGCCGAAAAGGAAAAGAGTCCTCGGGTTATGCCGGGAATTTGGGTAGAAAAAGTTCCTTGGGTTATGCCAGGGAGATCCGGGGTTTATACCGGGATAGTTGAGGAACGATGTCCTATGCTACCATGATTTGTTTTTCTTTTGAGATGTTCATTTTTTATTCCTTGTATTCTTTCCTTCCTTTGGTTCTCCCTTTCTCTTTTTTTTTCTCTTTTTTTTTATTTATCAGAAATGCACGAAAGAATTATGGGGAAACTTACCATTGGTCGTTTTCCCGCTGCAAGGCTGTTTCAATGCTTGTGTGTTCCATTTCTTTTGGGCTACACCAGCTTCATGCATGGCTGCTTCGGGTCGCACCTGTCTCAATTTCCTACACAAAGAAAACATTGTCAGTTTGAAAATGGCGGTTGGTTTTGGGGGCCTTGACCGTTCCAATTGCTTTGTCTTAGCCTAATTCTTGTTGAGAAACTCTGCCATTGATTAGATTTACATGCGAAACCCTTTGGACTACTCAGACTTGCGTTTCCAGATTTTGTGATGATTTGCCTTATAAGGCTTTGGTTTTTCCGTCCCGTTCTGCTTGGGGATTTTGGTGGGGATTTTATCAGGGAGACTCTGTGGGGATTTGTACAAGAGAACCTCCGTGGGGATTTGTCCAATGCGAACTCTGTGAGGATTTTTTTTTTGTGTAGCAAACTTGCTGGGGATGTGCTGGGGTGGACTTCTTTGGGGAATTGTACAAGGGGAGACTCCATGGGGGATTTGTAACAAGGGATACCCTGTGGGGATTTGTCGGTTTTGGAAACAAATCAACTACCATGGCCAATCGGGATGGGACTGACGCGCCACTGTGGTCGTTCATTTTTGACTTTTGCCAAACGGGGCCCTGTAAAACCGGTCCTGCCACCTTTCTTTGCGATTATTACGGAATTAAGAGTTAGATCAAAAAGAAATCAAAGAAAACTATGCAAAGGAGAACATATGAGTTTAAAGAGAAGCGCCCCTTTCGGGGAGAAAAGAAGGACTTATTTGGAGTGTATGCCAGCTTCAAACTGACATGACATGCCTTTTGGACTGGATGCCCGACCTCCAAGAACTTGCATTTCCTCATGAAACAAAACAGATCTATGTTTTTTTTCAAAACCCGGGAACCTTGCTAGGACTTTCTGAGGTGGAATCATCTTTTTGGCCGACAACGCCCTTTGCGGGTTTTCGCTAGTCGACCTCTCTCATTTCTCTTCTTACTGTCGCCTGCTAGCACTCTTTGCGAGTTTTTACTAAACAAACTCTCTCATTTTCGATTTCCCTTCTCGCGTCGTCTCACGGTGCCCAAAGGTTTTCACCGACAAGACTCTTTTTTTTTTCTCCTCATTTTGTTGTATCAGACCCAAATAATTCCATCTTCCCATTTTGAAATGCTTTGCTGATTGATCAGAAGGACTTGGACAACGGCTTGGGGTGAAAAGAATGTGGGTTGAACTACAACTTTGGAACCTTTTGGGCGGGGATCATTGCCGAATTATTATAACTTCTGCCCCAGTTTTACTTTCGGGGGAATTCCTGGATTTTATTGTTGGTGTGACTGAACCCCAAGGAGAGGTTGCCTACGTATCCTTTCGGAATCAAGTCAAACGTAGTTCAGGCAATTCTTTTGTTTTTGGATTTTTTTTTTGTTTTTCTATTTCCTCTTTCTTTCTCCTTTCCTTTTCCTCATTTTTCTCATTTCATTTTCTTTGTATTTTCATCCTTTTTTCTTTTTTTTTTCTTCTTTTTTTTTCCACTTTTTTTTTGATTTTTTTTTCAATAATAGTTTCAGGTTCCAAAGAGGGTAATCAAAGAAAAGTAACCTGCTCAAATGGGTTTGCAAAGGGTTAATAGTGTTTGGGTAGCGAGAATGAAAGCCTTCGTCATCTCAAACTGTGCAAAGATATCGCCAGAGTGATCTAGATATATCACTGCACCTGCTTTCCAAGCAAGGCTGACGTCGTTTCTTTCGACGTCGCCCAGATACAAATGCTCCATTTGGTAACATTTTTCGATGACGTATGGACCCTTCTTTCTTGGTACAATTGCTCGTGACAAACTGCAGTTATTAAGGTTATCATTCTGTACGGGTCTAAACCCATTTACTGCTCTCAAACTCTGCTTTAGTGACGGACATTTTCCAAACCATGAACCAATTTTCTTTAGTTGTTCCTACTTTTCAAATTCTTTATATCTCAAATTTTTGACTCATTATTTGAAATCTGATCGGAGTCCTCGTGATCCGGGCATGGAGTCCGCAAACATGTCATGTTATTTAAAGCTGCATTTATCAGAATTGAAGAGAACACAAAAGAAAACATAGAAGAAGAAAGTAACCTGCTCAAATGGGTTTGCAAAGGGTTAATAGTGTTTGGGTAGCGAGAATGAAAGCCTTCGTCATCTCAAACTGGATTTTATTGTTGGTGTGACTGAACCCCAAGGAGAGGTTGCCTACGTATCCTTTCGGAATCAAGTCAAACGTAGTTCAGGCAATTCTTTTGTTTTTGGATTTTTTTTTGTTTTTCTATTTCCTCTTTCTTTCTCCTTTCCTTTTCCTCATTTTTCTCATTTCATTTTCTTTGTATTTTCATCCTTTTTTCTTTTTTTTTTCTTTTTTTTATCTTTCTTTTTTTTCTTCTTTTTTTTTCACTTTTTTTTGATTTGTTTTTTCAATAATAGTTTCAGGTTCCAAAGAGGGTAATCAAAGAAAAGTAACCTGCTCAAATGGGTTTGCAAAGGGTTAATCGTGTTTGGGTAGCGAGAATGAAAGCCTTCGTCATCTCAAACTGTGCAAAGATATCGCCAGAGTGATCTAGACATATCACTGCACCTGCTTTCCAAGCAAGGCTGACGTCGTTTCTTTCGACGTCGCCCAGATACAAATGCTCCATTTGGTAACATTTTTCGATGACGTATGGACCCTTCTTTCTTGGTACAATTGCTCGTGACAAACTGCAGTTATTAAGGTTATCATTCTGTACGGGTCTAAACCCATTTACTGCTCTCAAACTCTGCTTTAGTGACGGACATTTTCCAAACCATGAACCAATTTTCTTTAGTTGTTCCTACTTTTCAAATTCTTTATATCTCAAATTTTTGACTCATTATTTGAAATCTGATCGGAGTCCTCGTGATCCGGGGCATGAAGTCCGCAAACATGTCATGTTATTTAAAGCTGCATTTATCAGAATTGAAGAGAACACAAAAGAAAACATAGAAGAAGAAAGTGAGTAATGAAACATGATTTCATTTCTTGGCATTTTGGGGAAGATAAGGAAAAAGGTTGATATTCAGGAAATTAAAAACATGAAAATGAAGAAAAACATCTGAGTCACCCTCTGGGGTAATTCGTGATGCAGAGAAGGTGGCAAGACAGGTTCATTAGGACTTCCGTTTGATCAAGAATGGCGTAGCCTTCTAGTTTTGAAGCTTGGTGCTTGGTCCCATGTACGATACTTCAACGGTGCTAGTGCCCTCTCCTGGCTGGACCATGTGTATTTCGCATAGCTTTTCCCTTGTCGCCTCACATATTTCCTCACTCTCGTCGAGCGGGGACACCTTATCATCTCCCTCTTTGTTGTATTTTGGCTCCTGTGGTATGCGTCCGACAAACACTGGCTCGTTCGGCCAAGGTGGTTTGATCGTCCCCCATATCATGGAGGCCTGCTTGAATACATCACTTATTCCTTTTTCTTGCTCCGGAGTTACCCTGGGTCCTTTTTCTGTATCAGCAATAACAATTATGGCTTTAAGTGCCGGGTCAACTTCATCGTCTTCATAAATCATCCCAACTATCGGCCCGTTGTTGTGGGCGGGCAGCGGATTATTAGTCACATTTGGGATATCCTCGTCTCTCAACACAATCTTCCCTTGGTCTAACAGATTCTCCACAGCTTGTTTCAATGTCCAACAGTCGTTGGTGTCGTGCCCTTCTACCCCTGAATGGTATGCACATCTGACACCCCGCTGATATGATGGTGATCCCGGGTTCTGCCCGTTCGGTGGTATGGGCTGCAACAAATTTATTTGGACAAGCTTAGGGAATAGGGTGGAATAGGGTTCACCGATTGGTGTGTAGTTGGGTCTCCTGGGTGGTTCCCGAGGACGGAAATTATTTTGAGGAGGTCGAGGATTGTAGTGGTTTCGGTGAGGAGGCTGATTCCTAGGATGTGGGGCCTGCCCCCGATTGACTGGTTGTGTCCGCTAGATATAAGGCTGGGTGCTCATGACCATGTAGGGCTGATGAGTGTAGGTCGCATTTTGGTGGGGGAAATAATGTTGCGAGGTTCTTTCCGAAGAACAAAGCCCGGGATTATGATATTCTCCCACCTCTGATACCGCCATGGATGTTTCCTCTTTTTTCTTCCCTCTTGCCATTCCTCCAGACCCGCTTTGGACGGCTTAGGAGGTTGCCCTTATGGCTGCCTGACTCAAAATTCTTCCCGTTTTCAAACCGTGCTCCACCATCTCTCCAATCTTAATCGCTTCTGCGAAAGGCTTTCCTATGGCTGACATCATGTTTTGGAAATAGTCGGACTCTTGAGCCTGGAGAAAAGTAGTGACCATCTCTATCTCGTCCATGGAAGGTTTTACCCTTGACGCTTGCTCGCGCCATTTTATGGCGTATTCTCTGAAACTTTCCGAGGGTTTCTTCTTTAAGTTTGACAAAGCATTTCTGTCTGGTGCTATGTCAATATTATATTGAAACTGCCCTACGAAGTCTCTGGCAAGATCATCCCATATATGCCAGCGAGATATGTCCTGGTCCATATACCATTCCGAAGTGACTCCCACCAAACTTTCTCCAAAATATGCCATTAGCAGTTCTTCTTTTCCGCCGGCTCCCCGCAATTGATTGCAGTATTTTTTAAGATGTGCAATGGGGTCACCGTGCCCATCGTATTTCTCGAACTTTGGGGTCTTGAAACCTGCTAGCAGGTGCACGTGAGGGAACATGCATAGGTCGGCGTAAGAGACGCTCTTCTGTCCGCTCAATCCTTGCATATTTTTCAAACTTTGTTCAAGGCTTCTCATTCTCTTGGCAATCTCATTTTGTTCTGCAATTCTGGGGTTTTGATCCTGCCCGGGTGCAAGCTCGCACTGAGGCGGTAGAGGATTAGTGCTGGTAGCGAACCTAGTTGGTTCCATTGAGAACGATGGTGCTTGGAGTGTAAAAGAGGATGAGTCAAAGCTTGGCTTGTACGTGGAAGGCTGTGCCGTAATCGGGCAAGGCGATCCAGTAAAGATGTTCATGCTTGCATCGGTGGCTGACATTCGGGGATGAGGGTCAGAAGGCGATCCAGCAGAGAAGGCTGAGGTGGCTGGGTACCCGAATGGGGTAGCAGGATAATTTATGGGGACATTAGAAGTCCCACTTGACCTGGAGAATAATTCAGGGAATCCGGGGACGACACTTGGCGGCTCTTTCCCATTATTCCAGTCGTCCAGCATTTCCAACATGCGGAGCCGTAGGATTCTATTTTCCTCCGCAGTTGCGGACTCAGGTGTGAGGACGGCTGAGATCGTGCTCTCCTCGGAAACAGGGATTGTTTGCAATGGAATTTCTGAAGACATTTCCACACTTCCTTTTGACCTGGTGAAGTAAGTGTGAGTAATGCTTCTGGTCCTAACAACAGGTAGTTGAACACTTCTCCTTGACCTCGTGAAGTATGAGTGCGAGGCCAGACTTTCACCAAACCAACCGTCTTTTCAAAAACCCTGGAGTACTCAACGACAAACGCACGGTTAATTTGCAGCAAATAACAGATAGTCAATCTCACGTTGGGCATGATACACCTACACAGTTAAGTGGATTACTACATGTTTGCTACGAGAGCATGCGTCATTCCGGCATTCTTCCTTTTATCAGTTTTTCCCTTTTTTTTAATTATTATATATTTTTTTATTTTGCAGTAAAAGAAATGCGACCGGATCTGATGAGGATTGCCTACGTATCACGATGCCTACGTGAATCAGATCATTACGTAGTTCGAAACTAACAAGTATAAAAATAAAGAAGCAAGTGCTCATTTAGCATAGGGCTCAAAAGATTTGACTATTCTTTGTTTATTTACTTATTCAATTTTTTTTTGGAATATTTGAAAGAAATACTTTAAAAGAAGAAAGAAAATTTTGTTTATTTTGATTTTTGTTTTATTTTTTAAAGAAAGACTTCTAAAAAATTTATTTGCTTTTGACTTGAATTCTGGAAATTTATTAAAAAAGAAAATATGTTTGGTTGATTTTTTTCCCGTTTGTTTTACCTTTTCTACGGAAGAAAGAATGTATATGATGTTGCCCCTTAAATTTTGAAAGAGGGACTTTTAAGAAAATGATGTGGAATTCTGAGTTTTTATTTATTTACAAAAGCACTTCTAAAGAAAAATCCTAATATTTTGAAATTCAATTTTTCAAATATATTTTTTTTTAAAAAAAAACATTTTACAAAAGAGAGACTAAAAAGCAAAGAGTATTTTTTTTGGATTTTTATTGTTGATTTTTAATTCTTATTACATTATTTCACATGAAAGACTTCAGAAAGAAGGAGACTATTTTTATTTGAGTTTAAGAAAACTTCTATATTATTTTTTGTTTTTTTTATATTTTCTCAGGAAAAATTTATAAAGAAAGAACTAAAGGGAAATATATATTTTTTTTGAATTTTTAAAAATTGGGGCCGGAACCGATGAGGTTTGCCTACGTATCTCACATCCGGTGAGAATCAGACCCGCGCAGTTCGGTGTAATTAACCGAATTATTTTAGAACAAAATTCTTTCCTTTTATTTTTGAACAAACAACTTCCCAAAAATAAAAGACTATTTTTCTATCTTTTTGTTTTTCTTTTTCTTAGTAAATAAAACATTTTCCCCTTTTATTATCGCAAAATTTCGGCAGAGTTTTGACAATAATTGGGCATTGCTATTTTTCAAAGTAGAAAATTAGCCCTATACACTGTTATTTTTTATTATTTTTTTTTTGTTGATATTTTTCAAATACTCCAAAGTCAAGCAGCATGCATGTCCGAGACAAATAAATGCACGGAAACAAATAGGATGCAACAGGATGGTCTTTTCATTTCAGGTTGCTAGCCCTAGACGGACCCAACCCCTGTGTTGAGTCCCCTAAGTCAAATGCAACATGATGCAAATAAGCGTTCCTACTAGGGATCCAGCATGAAGTCAAGTTATTCTAGGTTTGTAACCTGGGTATTTGTTCTAGACTGTGTACCCGAGCGGACAACTCGAGTCGAGGAGGGGGCTACGTACCGGGGACCCGCGAGATCGTCCGGCTTTGTAACTTGTCCGACCTCTTTCTTATTTCAGGTATTGACACTAACAGAATAGGGAGTCTCGACCAGCGAGCTTCTCCCCGGAGGTAAGAAAAGAAGGGTTTCGGCACAATTTATATACAGTTCAGATAATATCAAAGCGGTAAAAGACAACATTTAGCACGTTATGCAAAAACATGTAATAAAGATCAGATAATAAAGCCAAATATAACAATTATTCTAAGCTCGAATTCTTGAACCCTGAACCAGTGGTTCTGGGTTGAACCTTTCCCTAGCAGAGTCGCCAGAGCTGTCACACCTCCTTTTTGCGCGCCCGTCCCCGAAGGGTTAAATGCGCGAGGGGAGTTTTTCCAATTTAAGTGACAATATTCGAAATGAGATTATTTATTTAATTCAGTGTCGCCACTTGGGAAAGGTTTGACTTTTGGTGTCCCAAGTCACCGGTTTATCTTGAATCCCAAATCGAGGAAATTTTTGACTTTTCCAAATGAAGTCTGCGAACCAGAAATTCTAAGTACGGAATTCTGTTGACCCGAGGGAAGGTGTTAGGCACCCTCGAATCCCGTGGTTCTAGCACGGTCGCTTAAATTGTTATAATGTCTAAATATCTGATTTAAATACATGTTATGACTTACGTGCTTTTATTAAGTTTAAACCGCATTTATTATTATCACTTATTTATAGAATTGCAACGTCGTGAAAAAAAAATGCATCTCGAGTCACGTCACAATCAATGAACCCGTGGTCGTAGACACATTTTGACTCCGTTGAGATTTGGATTTGGGTCACATCAATGTGCACCCGTGTTTAAGAATATAATTTAATTAAGCCGCGCCTAAAGAGTCTAACGTGTTTTTATCTTTGGAGAAGGCAAGGAAATTCACTAGACCCCCCATCTCCAAATTCTAAATGTTTATTATGATTAATTATTGAGGGCCCCGCAATGTGTATCTTTCTTCTAACAGGGCTCATCTCATTATTTAAAAGGGATATCCTAAAGTGGCTACATTTTCTGTTATGTTTGTCTCTAAAATAAAAAAGGGAAAAGGTACGTGCTAATTTACTTAACCAAACCCGGATTTCCTGTCAATCATTTGATTCATTTGGTGAATTGTTTGCAAGATGAAGAATGCAGTATCTCGTGGAACCTGCCTTCAATTTTAATGAAAATTACATACAAGCTGGTGAAACGCTACAACTATTCCAAACATTTCTTGAGTTGAATTTAGCTAAACTTATTTAGGCTAGATTAAAGGAATTAACTACTAGACGTTGTTACAAATGGGATTTGAACGTGATCCTATGTACTGCCTAACGAGACCCAACAAAAGGACTAAAATAAAACAAAACAGCATAGTATAAGTTTGGAGTATACATACCCCGTATTAACAAACAACTACAAACTACAACACAAAGGACTAAAATCAGACGAGTGTCAGTTAACATACACTTTCATACTATTGAATTATAAACTAACAACTACACAGGCCCATTAATATACCATGAATATTCCAACAAATACTTGAACTTCTTCAACCTTTTTCATTTCATGTTTTCAAACTGTTTCAGTTACACCAATATGGGACTCGAAATGTGTACCTGGGAGATGCTTACAATGAAGAAAGCAGGAGAGTCAGTTGAGCAGCAGTGCAAACGAAACAGCAGCAGTAACAGATAAATAGCAGCAATCAAAGCAACACAGCAGAACAGGTTCTATTGCAAGGAATGGAACTATAGCTGACGGGAAAGTAGCCAAATGATAGCAGCACACAGTGTAGTAGAAACAGAACTCCAGACAATCCAATTCCGAGATAAACCAAATGCAACAAACACTACCAGTAATCTCGATTGAAACTTAGAAAAAGCAATACTACCTAACAGATTGACAACAGATGAACTTCAGACAAACAAAAACCAAGTTTCTGATTTCCTGTCTTTTTTTTTATTTCTTGCTCTCTCTCTATTTCTATGTGCATATGTGTATCTATGTATGTCCCCAGCCCTCTCTTCTCAAATCTATCCTCTCTCTGTTCTCTTATATGTTCTCCCCCCTTTAAACTGATGGAAGTTCTTCCTTTTATAAGCCTAAAGTCTGCCCTTAACAGCCTGTTCATCAATCACCCAAACACCCTCCCATGTGCTCTCTTATTTTCAGATTCCACTGACTATTTAAATAAGAACAAACTCCCATGATATTCCCTGGCAGACTCACTTTAAGTAATGTTTATTATTTCTGAGGCTAAAGTAGAGTATGGGCAGCAGAATGTAGTCTGACAGCATATGCTGTCAAACTATTTTAATTCAAACAGGACCTTTATGCACATGTTGTGCACAAATGCACATGCCATCAATTCAGATTACAATTACAGCCTACACCTTAGATTTCTGAAATCAAATTAGCAATTATAAGTAACTAAACTCAGTTCCTAATCGATTCAGGCAATGCTTAACAGAAGCAGGTCAATTGGTTATTGTTCGGACAACTGAAACTAATTGACGACATAAGTCGACTCGACTATACTAATCATAACACGTACAATCATAGCCAAAAATCAGAAATCTAAGAGTATCACACAAGGGGTTCAGATTGCCATGTCAACACAGAAATGACCTCGGGAGCTAATTGAAATGACCAATTACGAATTCAATTGAACATACAGTTTACACACATACATTACGAAGAAAGACTTGACCGAATACAGAGGTCCGGTCAAGGTGGACAATAGCAGTTCAAAAACACAAAACAAAACGTTTGGCCATACGGACGGACTTTTAACAACACACAAATATACGAACTGAAATAAAGAAAAGAAAATCAACTCACCTTAAAGATTTGAAAGAACAAATCAGAAAAAATCCACTTGTGTTTTGAACAGATCCTCCTTAAGGCTGAACGGACTTTAATCGAAGTGTTTCTCAGATGAGAAACACTTTGATTAAGGTCCATTAGACCTTAATCCCTTGGTTTAAAGTAGGCACGGACCAGGCTTGGGGTTTCTAGGGTTCGTGGATGGTAGATTTGGGATTTGGGTCTCCGTGGTTAGATTCGGACCAAACCAAGCATGGTTTGGTCACGAGGGGGGTCCGGTGACTGTCTGGTATGAATTTAGGGTAGATCGGTGTAGATCGAGTTTTGACTCGAACCTTCAAATGAAGATTCGAGAAGGTGGGATGGGATTCGAGCTGAACGGTTGGTGGATCCATGTTCAGGGTGTCAAGGTGGTCCTAGGGTGTTAAGGTGAAGGTCACCGGCGTTCATGCCGCCAGAATTAATGGTGAGGAATAGGGGGCGGCTAGGGTTTATGGGTGAGGGGACGAGGACGGAAGCTGGGGTATTTGGATAGGGGGGCAGGGTGTGGTAGGAGGCTTATATATGGAATGGGTGGATTGATTTCAACCGTTGGATGAGGCGAGATGGACGGCTTGGATCTGAAGGTTTAAACGAAACGTCGTCGTTTGGCTTAGTAGGGGTCAGAATTGGTTCGGGTAACGGGTCGGGTAGTGGGGTTATGGGTGAGAGATCCGGACCGTTGGATCGGCTTGGTTTGAACGGTTGTGATGGATTGGCATCGAAACGACGTAGTTTTGGTGTTAAACTACGTCGTTTTATGGCCTGGGGGTGGGCTGTTTGGACTGGTGGCTTGGGCTGTTCATTTGGGCCTCCGATTTTGAAAATGGGAATTGGCCCAAGTTCATTTAAAACGAGTTTTAACCTCTTTTCTTTATTTTCTAATTTTCCTAAACATACAACCTAATTAAATAAAACTAAACAACATTAATTAATACTTAACGTATTTATTACACATATTAAAATGTTAAAAGTAGGTAAAATTAAACAAGGCAACAAATCAAGACAAAAATGCGTATTTTGTGATTTTTCATTTAACAAACGGATTACGGTTTAAATTACGCATGACACATACATTTTGTATTTTTTTTAATAAAGATAAAAATGGGCAAAAGATCATAAATAATTAACAAAGTACCATGTAAAATCCAAAAATTGTACATCAGGACCATTTGTTATTATTTTTATTTCTTTTGGAGCGATTGTCGCGTAAAACAAAAATCACGTGCTCACAATCATCGACCAAGAGCCAAGGCTGGTCCAAGATCGGTATCAGCTATACGACTCGAACTAAAGGGGAAACAGATCCGGGCACCACCCGACTAGGAATGACAAGAGAAATTATCCAAGACCGAGCAACCGTGGCCTGATGAGCAAAAACGGTTTTAACAGGTCGCTCGGGGGTAGGGAAGAGCTGATATTTTTGGACTATAATTTCAACGTGGATGCTGCAAGTAAAGTGTTATTCATAGGACGCATCAAAGAGACCAAGTGGCCTACACCACTGCAGTTCGATCCTTCCTAGAGGGATCATAGCTTGGTGTGTAAGTACCACGGTACTCACCATCATAGGACCAAAGAATGTTGACAGCTAAGGGAAGAAGTAGCTCGATTATTCAACAATGGGAACCTTCGAGAACTCCTAAGCAAGCGTGCCAAAAATCATTTCAGAAATAGGGACGCCAACAAACAAGTCAAACAAGAGGAGCCCCAACACGTGATCAACAGGATCATTGGAGGGAGTGGATGTCCCCCAAGGGCCAATGATAAAACGCGCCAAAATTTCTATTACAAGAAAAAAATGCACCCGGGATTATGTCCCGGAAGTGGCCATCTCATGCAGCGATGAAGATGCTAAGGGCATCATCCAGCCTCACAATGATATACTGGTAATATATGTGTCACACCTCCATCTTCCGCCCAACGAGGGTACATGGAGTTTTTTCTAATTAAAGGACAATCGAAACGGGATTTGTTTATTTATTTCAAAGTCGCCACTTGGGAGATTTAGGGTGTCCCAAGTCACCAATTTAATCCCGAATCGAGGAAAAGAATGACTCTGTATTACAGTCTGCGAACCAGAAATCCGGATAAGGAATTCTGTTAACCTGAGAGAAGGTGTTAGGCATTCCTGAGTTCCGTGGTTCTAGCACGGTCGCTCAACTGTCATATTTGGCTTGATTATCTGATATAATACATATTATAAACTTATGTGCAAATTTTATCCTTTAACCGCTTTTATTATTTTTTATTTATTGTTATTATTTTACGGAGAATTGCAACATTGTGAAAACGTATTTCAAACCACGTCGCAATCAATGCACCCGTGGTTATCGACACATTTCGACTCCGTTGAGATTTGGATTTGGGTTACATAAATGCACACCCATATTTAAGAAAAT
This sequence comes from Nicotiana tabacum, assembly GCF_000715075.1. Taxonomy (NCBI): domain Eukaryota; kingdom Viridiplantae; phylum Streptophyta; class Magnoliopsida; order Solanales; family Solanaceae; genus Nicotiana; species Nicotiana tabacum. The sequence goes on along the minus strand of NC_134089.1, from coordinate 19,183,764 downwards.
AATTTGTTAAAGACGCGCCTAGAGCGATTAGCATATTGTTGATTTGGGAAAGGCCGTAAAATTTCACTAGACGGCCAACTCCGATGTTCTAAATAATTAATACATACATTTGTGAGGGCCCCGCAATCTATACATTTTACTAAGCGAGGCTCATCTCATTTATTTTAAATGGACAAATCTTAAAGCGACTACATTTTTCTATTAAAATTAGTCTCTAAAATAAAGAAAGAAAATCCTAATTAATTACGTTTTTTTATTATTTTAAGAAAACATGTTATTATTATTATTATTTTAAGAAAACATGGATTCTATTGCTAGATTAATACAAATATTGATGAAAAAGAATTTTACTAAAAAAATTTCAAAATTATAAATAAAATAAAAATTCGACAACTAATATTCAAAAGAATCAAATATAGCTAGATTAAAACTCAGTATTGTTATATAAAAAATAAAAAAAACTATTGAGATTAATTATTCACAACCATTTGAAACTAGATTTAACCATAATTGCTTAAACTTATTAGTTATTCTAATCCCGCCTGAACTCAAATCATGCCTTAATGCCTAATTTACGAAATTTAATTTAAATTCATGCCTTAGCTAAATTTAGCTACTTATTCATGATTAACCTACTGTTGATAATCTTGAAACCTTCATAACTAGTGAATTAACCCGTTTTGCCAAACCGATTCATTAAAGACTAACTTATGTTATTTTTTCTTATTCCAATTATTATTCAGTAATACATGAAATAGCTTAAATACAATCAACAAACAGAACAAAGAAAAACGAAATTAAAACTTCAAAATTTCATTCTTCATATGTATTAATGCTTCCACATTATTAGCTTGCAATAGCTAGTATTACAGTCGTGTACCTGGTATTGGAAACAAAAGAAGATGAAGATGAGAATCAGCAGCAGTAATAACAATACAGCACAGCAACAACAGTCCAGCAACAGTAACAACCCAGGAACAGAGTTTGCAAACCAGTGGAGCAGTAATCCCAAAAACAAAAGCTTCAAGCTTTGATGAAACAACAACAATTAATGCTGATTTCAAACAATGAAAGAAAGCAGAAGATTTTTTTTTATTTGAAAGTTTAAATATTTTCGGAATTTTCTTTCTCTCTTAAATATTCAGCTCTTTTTTTTCTCTCTTATTCTCCCTGTCCGTTTTTTTTCTGTTCTGTTTCCTTTTTTTCAGATTAGTTCCCCCCCTTTTATTCTGATTCATGACCTCTTCTATATAACCCCAATCCTTTAATCAATTAAAATCAATCACTTTCTCCTACCAAACCCATTATCTTCCCACTCATCACCATTACATTAAATAAATATATTAACCCCACCCCATTATATTTTGTCCCCCATGCCTAACATAAATAATTACCATATTCCCCTCCACTATATTTTGTCTTGTCCCCCATTTATATTAAACAACTATATCAAAATCCACACCATTACATTTTGTCTCCCATGCTTCACATAAAAAATTACAAAAATGTACAATTCCTAAACTACCCCTCCGACCTTATTGCAATTACTATTTTACCCCAAACGTACTGCGATTTACCAAATTACCCCCATCAGCTATAACAAATCAATTAATCAAACTCAACCAAAATATAGCCAATATGACCAATTTCTACATAAATTTAAACAACAAATCACATGAACATGATTTCTTCAACATTTCAACAACAAATCACATGAACACAAATTGAACAACAAAGAACAACTAAAATTTTGATTGAACAATATTTTTAGCAACAAACAAACCTATTTTCAGATTCAACAACAACAACAAACAAGTATATTCAAATTTCTAAATTCAATAATATTGAACTTAAAACCAACTCTAACAACATTAAAACCAACAATTCCTATATTAAACTTAAACAAGATTATGAGACCAATTCAAGAAATAATCATAAATGATAAACAAGAAATCAAACTATACAAATTTCGGATTCAAGATCAACCAAACAAAGTATGAACATGAATGAAAATATTCAATAACAATAACAAACAAACTTTGTTCAAACTTCGAATTAAACTTAAACAAAACAAATAAACATATTCAAATCACTAATCTTCAAATAATCAACTAATCTTTCTTAAATTAAATCCAACAAAACTTATAACAAAGATGCATGATCCAAAAATTAAAACCAAAACATAACTTCGCATTAAATTACTAAATTAAAAACGAACTTCAAACAAGATGAACACGAACTAAATCTATATTAACAACCAACAACGGATTTGAACGATTTAAACTAATACCTTTCTATATTAAAACTAAATCCTCTTAAAATTAATAAAACAAGCTGAAAAATAATTAAATTGGATCTTCAACTTAAATCTAACAACAATATAATTAAACTAACAATTTTTATCTAAAATAAATAAGAAAACTAAAGCAAACTTATACTAATTCCAAATCTGAAATATCAAACAAATTATGGATGAAATAAAACTTAGAACAACTCACCGTAAATGACCAACGAGGAACATCGAACGAACTCTAAATGAAACCAACAAAACTTGGGAGACGTCGAAGGGACAAACACCATTCGAGGTGAAAGATGAAGAAGTATGCATCAAGAAGAAAACCGGAACGCAGCAGCAAGGCGCGGACAGCAGCAAAAACGCAGCAACAGCTGTGGCGTGGCAGTAGCAAAAACCCAGCAACAGCTGTGGCATGGCAGCAGCAAAAACGCAGCAACAACTGCTCGCAACACCATGATGTAGCAGCAAATGCAACCATGGGAGCTCGACAAGCTTCATCAATGGCGGATAGGCTGGGACAGTTGGACGAAGAAGAAGTAGCAGCTATGGGAGCTGAAAAACGCAGCATGAAGTGAGGAAGAAGAAGCAACGACATTCAACGTAAACTTGAAAAAGAAGAAACCCTCGCGATCTTGAAGAGGAAGGAACACGGGCAGCGGGTGTATGTGTGTGTGTATGTGAAGGGGAAATGGCAGCCATGGATGGGGTGTTTGGATGCTTGAAGAAGAAGAAGAAAAGAGAGAAAGAGAAAGGGGAGGGGGGGGGGATGAGAGAGGGTTTTTTAGGGTTTTCTTCCTCTTTTTTTTTTGTTTTGTTTTGCTTTGTTTTTTTTTTGAAATGCAAGATAGGGGGTGTTGGGTTATGGATTGGGTCGACCCAGTTTGAAATGGACCGGGTCGTGGGGAAGATTGGAAAATTGTTTGGACTTGGGGTTGAAATTTGAAGAAATGGTCCAATCCGATTTTCTTTGTATTTTTGCTCTTTTTCTTCTTTTATTTTTCTAAAACTAAATTATAAAAATACTTAAACTATTATTAAGAACTAAATTAAGTTATAAAAGCGCAAATTAACTCCCAATAACAATTAACGCACAATTAAGTAATAATTAAGCATAAAATTGTATATTCGGACATTAAATGCTAAAAATACAAACGATGTCTATTTTTGTAATTTTTATTTTTTGTAAAACAAACTTAATTACTAACAATTGTAGAATTAAATCTTACATGCAAAATGCGACATATTTTTGTTTTTTTAATAATTTAATAAATAAACATGCACAGACAAACCTAAAAATAGTTACACAAAATATCACAAAAATTGCACACCAAGAAAAATTATTTTATTTTTGAATTTTTTGGGAGTAATTCTCATATAGGGCAAAAATCACGTGCTTACAATATGTACTTATCAATAAATTGTGAGTTAAGCGTGTGTTGATTGATTCAGGTAGTTCGATCAAAATCATTGGATGAAGGGTCGTAGAACAACTAGGATGGTTGGACCAAATCATACTGGCATTCTAGGTGTTGAACGGATTCAACATGGCATGCGAGACGACGAAAGGTGAAATAAATTTACTGGTAAACACTGCTAGGACCACCCAGGGAACAATTTCATGTGATCGAGGGTGATATAATGTACAATGCCTTGTTAGGAAGGCCATGAGTTCACATCATGAGAGCGGTGCCTTCAACCTTACACCAGGAATTTAAATTTCCTACTCCGAGAGGAGTCAAAACAGTCGATAGGGAACAACCGTCTGCAAAGGATATGTTCGTTATTGATGAAGTAATCCCGGTGCCTACAATTTCGACATCAAAAAGTAGGGAACTAGATGAAGAAAAGGAAACCAACTAGCAATCAATGATCCCAACCTCAATTGGGCCGGAAAAACACGAGGACCTTATAGCAGACGAAGAGGATGATTACGACGTCCCAAGATCTTTATAGCACCCAATGACACTAATGCCACTAAGTAACAATTGAGGAATTGGAGTAGGTTATACTGATCAAGCACCTACCAGATCGAAAGGTATACTTAGGCATGAGACTAACTCCCGAGCTCAGGAAAAAAATTATTGTTTTTCTTAAAGCTAATGCCGATTGTTTCATCTAGTCCCATTTAGATATGATAGTGATCCTACTAGAGGTAACAACTCACAAATTGAGCCTGGATCCAAATTTCCACCTAGTCAAACAAAAGAGAAGCTGTAGTCCGAGATCAAACACGCGTTCATCAAAGACGAGGTATCAAAACTTTTGAAAATAGGTTCCATTCGGGAAGTTAAGTACACGGATTGGTTAGCTAACATAGTAGTCGTACCTAAAAAGGAAATAAACTTAGAATTTATGTAGATTGTGAGGATCTAAACAAGACGTGTCCGAAGGATTCATTCCCTTTGCCTAACATCGATCGAATGATTGACATGATTTCCAAATACGAGATACTGAGTTTTCTCGAAGCTTATTTCGGGTACAACCAAATTTAGATGGACTCGAGCGATTAATAAAAGACTTCTTTCATAACCAAATTCGGCACCTCCTGTTATAACATGATGTCGTTTGGGCTAAAGAACGTCGGTGCCATGTACCAACGCCTAGTTAACCAGATGTTCAAAGAAAAAATAGGGAAATCAATAAAGGTTTATATTAATGATATGTTAGTTAATTTCATGCGAGCAAAGGACCATTTGAAACATTTGCAGTAAACCATAGACATATTGAGGAAGTACAACATGAAGCTAAACATGGAGAAGTATGCTTTTGGGGTCAGCTCGGGCAAGTTCCTGGGGTTCATGGTATCTGATCGGGGAATAAAGATCAACCCAGAAAAAATAAAATCTATAGAAGATATCACCGTAGTTGACAACATTAAGGAAGTACAAAGAATGACCGGGCAGATAGCCGCGTTGGGCCAATTTATTTTGAGATCGATAGATAAGAGCCACCGGGTTTTCTCATTATTGAAAAATAAGAACGTCTTCTCTTGGACCCCGGAGTACCAGTGAGCTTAGAACAACTCAAGTGATACATATCAAGCCCTCCCTTGCTTCACACTTTGAAGGCAGACGAGCAGTTATACCTCTACTTCACAATTTTCAAAGTGGCGGTAAGTGGTGTCCTGGTCCAGGAAAAAGAAGGTACGCAATTTCCTATTTATTATGTTAGTATAACCCTTGGCGATGCCAAAACAAGGTATCCACACTTAGAAAAATTAGCGCTCGCCTTATTAAGTGCGTCTAGGAAATTAAAACTGTACTTTCAATATCACCCCATATTTGTCGTGACCTCGTAACAGCTGATGAATGTTAGGCACAAACCCGAGATCTCGTGTCGGTTGGCCAAATGGGTTATATAAATTAGTGGGTATGATATTGAGTACAATCCCTAGACCGCCATAAAATCTTAAATTTTGGCGGACTTCGTGGCTGACTTTACGCTGGCCTTGATCCCCGAGGTTGAGAAGGAATTACTGCTCACCTCGGGAACTAGCTCGGAGATTTGGACCTTATTCACGTATGGTGCTTCCAACGCGAAGGGGTCCGGGTTGGGCATTGTATTAAAATCACCGGCGGGTAACATAATAAGGCAGTCTATTAGAACTGTAAAATTGACTAACAACGAAGTCAAACATGAGGCTATGATTACAGATCTAGAACTGGCTAAGCCTAAGGGCCGAAGTGAGCGAGGCCAAATATGACTCCGTCCTGGTCGTCAACCAAGTTAATGAGATATTTGAAGTAAAAGAGGAATGGATGCTTAGATACTTGGATAAGTTGAAGTTACATTGCACCAATTCAAGGAATGGACTCTGAAACACGTACCTCGAGATCAAAATAACGAGGCCAAGGTGTTGACCAATTTGGGGTCATCAGTTGACTCCAACTAATTTGACTTCAGAGCAGTAGTACAATTGATGAACTCAGTGACAAAAATAGGTCACGTCGAGGTAAACTTAAAAAACTTGACTTGGGACAGGATGAACAAATACATATACTACTTGAGAAAGGGAAGTTGCCATCGGATTCCAAGGAATCAAGGGCCCTACGTACTAAAACCGCCAGGTTCAACTTGGTCGAGGGAAAATTATATAGGAGATCCTTTTTCGGGCCACTAGCTAGGTGCTAGGGTCCGGGGGAGACCAACTACGCCATGAGGGAAGTGCACGAGGGTACCTGTGGAAACTATTCAGGAGCGGAGTCCTTAGTTTGAAAATTGATCAGAGCCAGTTATTAGTGGAACTAGATGATGTGTGTTCTTTGATGGACTTGGTGACCGATGTGATTGTCGATGAAACAAGTGTTGTGATAAATGTTGATGATATGTTGGAGGCCATCTTGCTCAACTTTGATGATGACGAGATGGATGGCTTCATGGAATGTGTGAAATCTTTGCATGGAATAGGGTCGTACACTTATGAACCCCGCAAATTGTCCTTGGATCTTGAAAATAGGACAACTCCTCCTACAAAGCCTTAAATTGAAGAGCCTCCTATCTTGGAGTTGAAGCCATTGACTCTACATCTTTGGTATGAATTTCTTAGCCCTTCTTCTACTTTACTGTTTATTCTTTCCTCTTGTTTGACTAACGTGCAAGTAGAATCTACATTGGCGGTGCTACAAAAGAGGAAGAAGGCTATTTGATGGACATTGGCAGACATTTGGGGGATAAGCTCCGCATTTTGCATGCACAAGATTAATTTGGAGGAAGGTGCCAAACCATCTATTGAACATCAAAGGAGACTCAATGAATCCATGGAAGAGGTTGTCAAAAAGAAGATCATCAAGTGGTTGGATGCCGAGGTTGCCTGCCCTATTTCCAATAGTTCATGGACTTTTCTGGTTCAATGTGTCCCAAAGAAAGGGGGCATGACGGTGGTCACCAATAAAAAGAGTGAATTGATTCCTACAAGAATGGTGACAGTGTAGAGAGTGTGTATGGACTATCGTAAGCTCAACAAAGTCACAAGGAATGATTATTTTCCACTTCCCTTCCTAGATCAAATGCTTGAAAGATTGGCCAGCCGTGCTTTCTATTGTTTCCTTGATGGGTATTCCGGCTATAACCAAATTCTTATTGCTCCGGAGGATAAAGAGAAAACTACCTTTACATGTCCTTATGGTACTTTCTCCTTCAAGTGGATGCCATTTGGGTTGTGCAATGCACCGACGACTTTTCAAAGGTGTATGATGGCTATCTTCACGGACATGGTGGAGGATTACCTTGAAGCCTTCATATATGACTTCTCGGTGGTCAAGAATTCTTTTAATGATTGTCTAGCAAACTTGGATAAAGTGTTGGCAAGATATGAAGAAACAAATTTGGTTCTCAATTGGGAAAAATGTCATTTCATGATCGAGGAGGGAATTGTCCTTAGCCACAAGATCTCAAAGAATGGCATTGAAGTCGACAAGGCATAGATTTAGGTGATTTCTAAACTTCCACCTCCAACTTTGGTGAAGGGCGTGCAAAGTTTCTTAGGCCATGCAGGGTTTTATCGGCGTTTCATCAAGGATTTCTCTAAAGTGGTGAACCCGTTGTGCAAGCTTTTGGAGAAAGATGCTAAGTTACACTTCAATGATGATTGCATGAGAGCCTTTAAATTGTTAAAGTTCAAGTTGACTACTACTCCCGTTATCACCGCTCCAAATTGGAGTGTTCCTTTTGAGCTCATATGCGATGCAACTGATGTAGTGGTTGGGGATATTTTGGGGCAACACTTCAACAAGATTTTTCATCCAGTCTACTATGCTAGTAAGACCATAAATAGTTCCTAAGTCAACTACACCGTTGCTGAGAAAGAGCTCCTTGCCATTGCGTTTGCAATTGAGAAGTTCCGCCCGTACTTGATGGGTGCAAAAGTAATTGTCCACACGGATCATGCGGCACTTCATTATCTTACGAGCTAGAAAGATTCCAAAGCCGATTAATGAGATGGGTGCTTTTGTTGCAAGAGTTTGATATTGACATCCAAGATCAAAAAGGAAGTGAAAACAAAGTGGCTGACCACTTGTGTCATTTGGAGGAGGAGGGGAGGCCACATGATGGCCTTGAAATCAATGACTCCTTCCCCGATGAGCAACTTTTGGCTATTTCATTTAAATAGGTGCCATGGTTCGCAGATCTAGCAAATTTTCTTGTGAGTGGTATTATCCCGGTTGAGGTCTCTTCAAACCTAAGGAAGAAGCTGAAACGGAATTGTCAAGACTATTATTGGGATGATCTGTACCTTTTCTGGATTTGTACGGAAGGGGTGATTAGAAAATGTGTACCGAAGGATGAGAAATGTGGAATTCTTGGGCTTGTCATTCTTCGCCATATGGTGGTCACGATGGTTGAGCGAGAACGGCGGCCAAAGTGCTAAGTTGTGGTTTCTATTGGCCCACTCTTTACAAGGATGCAAGTAATCTAGTGAAACAATGTGATGAATGTCAAAGGGCTGGCAGAATCTCAAAGAAAAATAAAATGACCCTCACCACCATTTTGGAGATTGATATTTTTGATGTGTGGGGTATTGACTTTATGGGTCCTTTTGTGAGTTCTTGTGGAAACACCTACATCTTGGTCACAGTTGATTATATGTCCAAATGGGTTGAGGCTGTTGCTCTACCCAACAATAAGGCAAGGAGTTTGGTGGCATTCTTGAAGAAGAACATTTTCATAAGGTTTGGTACTCCACAAGCTATCATAAGCGAGGGGGGTCACATTTTTGTAACAAAGCCTTCGACACCTTATTCACCAAGTATGGTGTCACTCATAAAGTCATGACTCCCTATCACCCACAAGCAAACAGTCAAGTAGAAGTCTCTAACTAGGAGATAAAAAGTAATTTGTCCAAAACAGTGAATGCTAATGGATGGACTGGTCCAAGAAACTCAGTGATGCTTTATGAGCTTATAGGAAGGCTTACAAAACACCCATCGGAATATCTCCATATAGGTTGGTGTTCGGAAAATCATGTCATCTTCCGGTGGAATTTGAGCACAAATACATATGGGTTTTAAAGAAGTTGAATCTTGAGTGGGATATTGCTGCTAACTTGAGGGTGGCACATTTGAATGAGTTGGACGAGTTCCGGTACCATGCATAGACAACTTCGTCCCTATACAAAGAGAATATGAAATATCTTCATGACAAGTACATTTGGAACAAAGAGTTCAAATAGGGTGATCTTGTGTTGTTGTTCAATTCACGATTGAGGATGTTTCCCGGGAAGTTAAAGTCAAAATGGAGTGGTCCGTTTTAAGTTGTGGGTGTGACACCCTTTGGTGCATTGGACTTGAAGAATAAAAATGATGAGGCGTTGCGAGTCAATGGTCACCAGGTGAAGCATTATTTGGGAACAGTTGGTGATGGCTACGTTGTGGCGGTGATTCATTTCAAGTGATGGTAATCTGCGTCATGCCATGATGTTAAATCAGGCACCTCTTTTGAGGCAACCCATGTTTCTTTTTCTTTTTCTTATCTTCTTTGGTAGATAAATGTTATTTTTTGTGTTAACTGGATTTGAAGTATGTTGGGGGAATGAGTGTGCTTTACAGGAACTGTGCTCAGAAAATTGGCTAAGTATAAAAAGAAGTGCGGACCGTATATATATTGTGCGGACCGCACAATTGTGATTGCTACAACAAAAGAGAACTGCGGCCGCACAATTGCAGTACAGACTACACAAATTGAAAAGGGAAATTGAAAACTCTCTGAAGTTTGGTTTGTCAGAGAAATGACAGAAGTGCGGTCGCACATCAAAATTTGCGGTCCTCAACAAAAATCTGTGGCCGCGATGGTATTTTTGCGGACCGCAGATCAACAAGGGCCTTTGAGCCTTAGATAACAGAGTGCGGACTGTAGGAGGAATTCTACGGCCGCACTCGCCCTTTTGTCCCTTAGCCAAGCCCATCTTGTATAAATAGTGAACCTAGGGTTACCTTACATTCTTTTCACTCTCTGAGCACTCAGAAATCTAGAACATTAAAAACATCTACTGAATCATCTGCCACATACAATCAACATCTGCGATCACTCACCTGCATTACTTCATATCTAGTATGCTCAAATTACTTGTAGAATTATTCAATTTTTAGTTTACTTTACAATTTGTTAGTTAGTTTTGGCCATTTGTCTTTACAAGTCAATTTTACAACCATGTGGGATTTAAATTGTGTTAGGTCAATTGATAATTGCTCTATGGGAATGGGTGAATTGATTTTCATGCTTAATTATTAATACCATGTTGAATTTGTGCAAAAATTGAAAACCCTAAGAACTCAGTTTGTTAAAGTTTTGAAATCTGCGGCCGCACAACAAATTGTGCGGTACGCAGAAGTTGAGATTAAGGGCTTTAGTCAAGCATGAAACTGCAAACCGCAGAAAAGTGAGTGCAGCCGCAAAACAACCCAATCTCTGTCTTCAGAGAGTTGAAATTTTGGGATATCAAATGTGCGGTCGCAATGATAAAAGTGTGGACCGTACCCTAGTTCTGCGGTCACACTAATAATTGTGCGGATGCAATTCCAGTTCTGCGGCTGCAAGTTCCAATTGTGCTGTCTGCATAGCCCAGCATGCGGCTGCACTTGTGATTGTGCGAACCACACTTCCCCACCCTACAATCATATTTTACACTATGTTCACTGTCTGTTTTGAACTTGAATTATAATTGATTCTTGCTGCTTCTTATTACAAATAATGGTTTGGTCTTGAGGCCGTGGAGATACTTCAAAGGGGTGGGGTGAACCTTCCAGGGGCCGAGGCAAAACTACTTTACCCCTCGCCCTCCAAAAGATTATCACAAAGAAGGCCACAACTAGCCAAGAAAGAAATGTAGAGCCCGCCAAATCACGTTCTTATGGCCCATCTAGGGAAGCATCGGAGGGTAACTCGGTTGAAGAGAAGCCAACTATCCAATCAAAGCCTCTAGGAAGGTATCAACTACGGGACAAGCCTTCCACATCTCAAAGCACCTCTGAGGGTTCGGAGAGTGCCATTCAGGCATTGGAACCTTCCTCTACACCTGTCCCTGAGGTACCATCGACTTTAGTTGATGAAATTCCGGATGATGGCCGAGGGGGTGATACTATAGATGCCGGCCTTGAAAGTTCGAAGAAGAAAAAGGTTTGGGAGGACCGGTTCATCAGTCTAGCTGCCTTCACTAGCTTTTGTGAGTAGTGGCCAGTGAGATCGCTTACTCTTGAGATACAGTTCCAACTGTAGGACCTTGAAAAGTACGATCTGGTAGTCTTGAGATAGTTCCAAGAGCGGAAGGGTGGATGTGGTTCACCTTGAGTGTAGTGGATGCAAAAGAGTATCTCGTCCGGGAATTCTACGCCAATGTGGCGCACATAAAGAAAGGGACCAATGTGAGGAATCTGAAGGTGAGATTTGACCAGAATACCTTGAATACCTACTTGTGGCTTGAGGATGTTGAGCCTGTGTAGTACTTGGAAAACCTGGCAATGGGAGATGCAGCTCGCCCATGGCTAGCTGAGATTTTTGCAACCTTGGGGACACCACCACAATGGATCACAGTAGGGATTTTTCTTTAACAGAACACCCTGAACTTCGAAGCAAAGGGATGACAGACTAGACCCGTGCCAAAATGAAACAAACCTTCCTATTCAGTGGACAGTTCTAGTCACCTTTATTATGGCCGGGTACCCAATCAATGTGGGTGCCATGATGTCGGCCAACATGTCTGTGGTCGCCAGACAAGTTGACACCTCCTACCCGTACCCCAACACCATCACTGAGTACCTTACAGATGCACGGGTGGAGCCGAAAGATTTTGATATGAAGGTGTAGGCGAAGAAGCCCTTCTCGTGATATTCTCCGATGGATGCACACAACCCTAAGAAAAAGGGTCAGCCTACTACCACCATTGGCCAGTCTGATGAGCCATCGGTGGTACCTACACAGACAACCGATATGCCATCCCCTTCGGCAGAGCCTTTCATCTAGTGCAGCTGCCATGCCCCCACCTTCAGCCTCAGTGCCTTCCACCTCGGCTTTGAAGCCGATGCGTATGCCTACTGCTCCACTCTATGCGCTGCGAGTCTCCCAAACACTGGCGAGCCTCAACAACTAGATGCAGACAACCACTACAAAGCTATCTGACATATCCAATACTGTTGTAGCGCAGTCATCCACTCCGGCACCTCAGATTCCTCCGACAGTGGAGGATACATTGAAGAAGCTTGAGAACCAGACCGCCATAATGAACACTTTAGTAGAGCATGGATCAGTGATTGAGAATCTGGGAAAGCAAGTCAAGAAAATGAGAAAGTCCCAGGATTCCAAAAAGTCAGTTGACAGGCTCCGGAGAGAGGTAGGCAAGATTGCAGCAGCTGGAGATCTTCCATACGACATGCTGATAGATCTAGCTCTCCCAGCACCAGCAGATCCAGCAGCACCATCAACTCCAGTGGAACCAGCTGGCCAGTCTGAGGAGCTAGATCTGGCTGCCGACACTGTTGAGGCAGTGCGCTAGATGTTCACCAATCCAGCCACTCCCAGAGTCGAGGATGATGAGATCTAGTTAGAGGAGACTGAGGGCGGTGACATTGCTATTGACACAGAGATGTCCAATGCAACATTGGGAGTCTTCTTCACTCTTACCCTTCCTTTACTCATATTTTATTAAGCAATAGGGACAATGCTTATTTTTATTTGGGGGTGGGAGGGTGGGGGAAGGGAGTTTATTTGATCTATTTGGATGATGATTCTGAGACAATTGGTTTGTAATAACTGACCGTATTTTCTTCTTTCTCCTTATTCTATATATATTCTCTCCTTTCTCTCATGATGTATATATTCTCTCTTCTCCTCTCTCATTATGTATATTCGTTACGCTTTCAGTATTTTTTCTTTATAGCTTTTTTATTTTGTTTTCTTATTAGTTAGTGTTTAATTCAGTAGTTTTTTTAATTTAATAGCTTCTTTTTGATTTAGTAGCTTCTTTTTATGTTTTAGTGGACAATAAGCCTTTGATTTTCTTAATGCCATGGTTCTTTTCAAAGTTAGTTTTGTGTGAACCAGGTGACTCTTCCCAACAATGGATGATGTGACTACCTTCTTAAGGGATTGAGTCCGTCTTTGGTGTCTAGGAAGTAATAGTAGTAATAATGAATAAAAAGGCCTGATTAAGTCAAACTCGAAGAGTCAAACATGCTTCATTTTGCACCAACACATTTAACTACGTGCTTATGGTTAAAGACAAGGTTTTTTAAAAGGAAATAGCTCTAGTTAGTGACTTTGTGTTTCTTGTATTGACTTTGATACCATCGAGTGGTCTAATTGGACCATAGTGATCTTTAATTTTGAATGTGGTCATTATGGGCTCTCGACTCTATCCTCTTTAACAATCTAGTTGCATGAGGGGTGAGATGCTTTGTTGCTAGTCCGAGTACTTGTGCGGAAGGTCTAGAACTTGCCCCAAATATGTTTTAAGGCAAAATCGTAAGTTTTGCTTGGCTTGAGAAGTGATTGTAAGCTTTCCTTGGCCCGTTTGAGTTTACTATTTCCTACCAATGATGTCATCCCTAGTCAACCCCTTCGAGCCTTTGGCCTTTATCATTTGAAAACCATGTTATAAGCCTTTACCCATTCTATAGTGACCCTCTCTTAGCACCCGAGCTTTCCTTAACATTCAAGTGAAACAATTGGTTAAAAACATAAGTTTGGGGGAGAGACGAGGAAATCGAAGAAAGGTATTAAGGCACAAAAAAGAGAAAAAGAAATGACGAGAAGGAAAGGCAAAGAAAAGAAAAGAACAAAAAGAAGAATGCAAAAAGTGAATAAATGAAAGAGTTGAAGGACTCGAAGAAAGGAAATGATCCCAAACATGGAGAAATATGAATGAAATGATAAATAAAGAGTGATGTTAAGTCTCTCTAATCCCCCAAGAAAAAGAAAGTGCCTCAAGGAATCGATAAAGTGTGAGCCGAGAATTGAAAGATGGAATGCTTAAGGAAGGTGTAACCACTTATCCATATTGTATCAATCACTAATCCAAAAGCCTTCATTACATCCCGAAAGAAGTCCTACTTGATTTCGAGCCGAGTAAGCTACATTAATGGTGATTTACATGAGGGGCAAGCTTATGGTACCGGAAGCCGTACCTGTGACATTCTCTTGAGAGAGATAAGTGAAGCTTTTGTAAATTTTAATTGATTGTTAAATTCTTAAGTAAGCTTGGCAAATGGAGAGTAGAGGAGGAGGAGTTTGGGATCCACCATGACCTACAAGATAGAGCGGAAGTCCTTGATGAGCTAAGACAATCCTTGATGCTCGAATGTCACATTAGAGTTATATGTGCATAAATGTTTAACTTGTTGCTTGTCAATAATGCATGAGTGGTGTGTTTTATTGTTGGTCCCAACTGAGGTGTGAATGATTCACCCGTGGCTGGCTATAATGTCCTTTAACTTTTGGAGGTGGGAACTATTTTATTTGTTTGAGAACAAGCAAAGACTTAAGTTTGGGGGAGTTGATAAGTGGAGATTTTGACTACTTATTAGCGTCTTTTAGCATTTATTTTAGTCTAAAAGCGTTTAATTGTGTTCCCGAAAACTGATGAAATGTGCGTAATTGCAGGAATATTGGAAGATGAACTCCCCAGATGAAATCCAACTAAAGAAGGAGTAATCTGAACTCAAGGACACAAAAGGCACAAAGGCTTAGAAGTGCGGACCGCAGAATATCATCTGCGGCCGCAGAGTATGAAGAAAATGTCAGTAGAGGAAGGTGCAAAGTGCGGTCTGCACATGAATTGTGCGGTCGCAAAAGCTAGGCCAGGAGCAAAGTTCAGAGAATATGCATTCCAAGTCCACCAAAAGTGCAGACCGCACAAGGATTGTGCGGCCGTAGAAGAGCAAGATGCGGCCGCAGTTACAAATCTACAAACCGCAGAAAGAG
Source organism: Nicotiana tabacum (assembly GCF_000715075.1). NCBI lineage: Eukaryota > Viridiplantae > Streptophyta > Magnoliopsida > Solanales > Solanaceae > Nicotiana > Nicotiana tabacum. Next base: position 19,168,559 of record NC_134089.1, on the reverse strand, counting down.
GGCATTGCGCCCGCAGATCAGAATTATGCGGTCGCAGACTTCTAATCCTGACAAGTTGAAGAATTCCACGGACCACACATGGAATTGTACGGCCGCAGAACCTCCCGAAGGGCATTTTTGTCCGAAATTTTTTGTCCGAAATTTCTAGCCCTGTATAAATAGACGAGTTTCACATTTTTAGGTCAACTTTTGACATCAACAACTATAGTAGCCATTTCTCTACTTCTTTTAGTAGTTTTTCATATTTTGGGATATTTTAACATAGCTTTTATCATTTTAATTTTACAATATGAGTTTAATTAACATCTCTTCTTCTATTTATTCAATTTCAAGCATGAGTAGCTAGATTTTCACTAGGATTGTGACCCAACCCTAGTGTGTAAACCTTATGAGTGTTTGATTTAGTGCTTGTTTATGATTGAGTGTTTATTATTTAGCCCTGTTCATGCTTTAATTTGTGGAATTAATGGTTGCAAGCATTAGGTCATGCATATTTGACTTAGTCTCTACTTGAGAAAGAGAGACTTAGTTTAGAAAAACTTGGCTAACAAGAAATTGGGTTAATCGAAAGATTGATAATCCCAATTAAAGGATTCAACCTAGAGATAGTAATAACTTGACATGAGCTTTTATCAACCGTTTTGTGCAATACCCATTTGGTCTTGAAAAAGCTAAATTGGGCAAAATCACTCTCTGACCAAGAGGTATTGAGTGAGTAGTTGAGTGTTGATAGCTATAATACATCCCAATCAACAAAACAAGCATTTAGGTTTATATCCCATTAGGCAAACACCTAGGTGATGGTCATATCCCTAGGCTTTTTACAAAACTTGAAAAACAACAAAATAATTTCTTAGTTTCATTTCTTAACCTTGCAATCTTAGTTTAAAATAGACATAGAAACAACCCCAATTTGTGGAAGTGTAAATTGAGATAGTTCAAACTCAAGTACTGTAATATATACTCCTAACTCCCACGTATAGCTCCCTGTGGAATTCGACCCCGACTCCTTGTTGGGTATTACTATTGCAATCGACCATTTCATAACCTTGATTTTAGGTGTGAATTTGGACGAGATCATTATCCCATAATAAGATCGGACATCTCGGGCTATTTCATCCAGGAGGCACCGAGCCTATTAGGCAGGGCCCAAACAAAAAAGGCTACGACCAACTTAAAACAGCTCAGAGATGTCCAAGTCCATACTTAGAAAGTAAGTTCCTTACATATGACTAAAACCTATAGAAAAAGGCCACCCTCGGCAAAGCACCATTGTGTCCCATTGAAACATTCAAATATCTTAAAGACTTAATTTTTATCAAATATTTCGAAGCCTAAGCAACTCAGAGTTATCAAAATCGGGCCTCATTCGGGCTCGGGGGAAACGAGCACTCTAAATTGTTTCCAATTTTATGCCGAGGAATTAATGACATTTTTCAAACAAAGAGTTGCAAATAGATACTGAAAAGAAAAATACATAGTATAGCCGAAGGAAATTATTTCTGTACATTACAAAAAATATTTACAAAGGCACAATAAAACGACCTCAAAATAAACAAAAAAATGTACAAAAGTAAACAAAAAATAAACTAAGGCATCCCCGCCTAGTCTTCAGCGGAGCCTGATTCACTGCCGGAACCCTCAGGCTTGTATCTCTTTGGCCTGAGTCTCTAGCCTCTTAGCCTCTTCAATCTCGGCCGATAGATGGAACCCCTGGGTGTGAATTTCCTCGAGCGTCTCCCTCTATGATAGCCACTTGATATATTCGGCCTTGGCTATCCCCATATCGTTCTTATATTGGGCCAGCATATCCTGGACCTCGGAGGAATCGGTCGAAGCTGCCTCTAACTTGGACTTCAAAGCGGTATACTCCCGACTAAGGGCATCCCATTCCGAGATGATCTAACCTAGTTGTGCTCGGAGCTCATCATTCAGGCAAGACTACTTGTCGGCCTTATCCTTTATCATCCTAAGCTGTTCTTTGACCGATGCCAACTTCTATTTGGTAGCCTCCTTTTCCGAGGCTGGAAAATCCATCCTGATCCTCAACTCTTCCGCCGAAGCTTTGAGCTCGTTCATTTCGGCCCGTAGCTGGTCGATCAGGTCTATCTTCTCTTGTAACTATGAGTTTGTGGCGTTAGCTACTGTGTTTAACCTCTCATTATTAATCTAAAAAATCCTTACCTTCTCGACCAGAATGACATGCTTCCATTTCACCGACAAGGCCTCCTTTTGAGCTTTTTCCAACTCAGCTTCGAGAATAGGGAGGTCTTTGAGGGCTTCGTATCTTTGCTCGCTGAGAGCTTTGTACATGTCCTTCTGCCAGACTTGCTCCTTGAGCTCAAACTCAAGCTAGCTCACCTCCATCCGAGACCAATGGAAGCTTTCATGATGAAGCACTGCAGCCCAAGAAACAAATTGATGAGATCATGGAGATACGCTGAGGTTAAATGAGCTACATGAATTACACAAAGGAAGAGAAGCATACTCGGTTCAGCGCCTATTGTGCCTCGTTGAAGAGGCTCAGTGCACTTACCTCGTTCATCTTTGCGTAATCTTCTTACCCCAGTTTTGATATTGCCTACAGGTTTGAGGTCTTATACTGTCTATTGTGATGCCTCGAGACTTGGCCTTGGAGCGGTATTGATGTAGAGCGGTAGGGTGATATCCTACGCGTCCATACAGTTGAAGGTACACGAGAAGAATTACCCTGTCCATGACCTTGAGTTAGCTTCCATTGTTCACGCCTTGAAGATCTGGCGTCATTATTTGTACGGTGTTCCTTGTGAGATTTATACTGATCACTGGAGCTTGCAGCACCTGTTCAAGCAAAAGGACCTTAATTTGCACCAGAGAAGGTGGTTAGAGTTGCTGAATGACTATAATATCACTATTTTGTATCACCCAGGCAAGGCCAATGTGGTGGCCGATGCCTTGAGTCGCCAGGCAGAGAGTTTGGGGAGTTTGGCTTATTTACTAGCAGTGGATAGGCCCATGGCAATGGATTTTCAGGCCATAGCGAGCCGGTTTGTGAGATTGGATCTTTTGGAGCCCAGTCGGGTTCTAGCTAGCGTGGTTTCTCAGTCTTCCTTATTTGATCGTATCAGGGAGCGTCAAAATGATGACCTTCATTTGCTTGTCCTCAAGGACAAGGTTCAGCATGGTGATTCTAGAGATGTGACTATTGGTGATGACGGGGTATTGATGATGAAGGGTCATATTTATGTACCTAATGTTGATGTGCTTCGGGAGTCGATTTTAGAGGAGGCCCATAGTTCGTGGTATTCTATTCACCTGAGTGTCGTGAAGATGTATCAGGATTTAAGGCAGCACTATTGGTGGAGGCGGATGAAGAAAGATATAGTTGGATTTGTAGCTCGGTGCCTCAATTGTCAGCAGGTAAAGTATGAGCACCAGAGACCGGGTGGGTTGCTTCAACAGATAGAGATTCCGGAGTGGAAATGGGAGAGGATCACCATGGACTTCGTAGTTGGACTCCCACGGACTTTGTAGAAGTTTGATGCTATTTGGGTGATTGTGGATCGGCTGACCAAGTCCGCACACTTCATTCCTATGTGTACTACCTATTATTCGGAGCGGTTGGTGGAGATTATATTCGGGAGATTGTTTGTCTGCATGGTATTCCGGTTTCCATCATTTTAGATAGAGGCACTCAGTTCATATCACGGTTCTGGAGGGCCGTTCAACATGAGTTGGGTACTCGGGTGGAGTTGAGTACAATTCACCCTCAGACGGACGGACAGCTCGAGCGCACTATTTAGATTCTTAAGGATATGCTTCATGCGTGTGTGATTGACTTTGGAGGGTCTTGGGATCAGTTCTTGCCACTGGCAGAGTTTGCTTACAACAACATCTATCAGTCCAGCATTCAGATGGCACCATATGAGGCTTTATATGGGAGATGGTGTAGATCCTGGTGGGTTGGTTTGATCAGGGTGAGGCTATATTATTGGGCACAGACTTGGTTCAGGATGCTTTGGAGAAGGTTAAGGTAATTTAGGATAGACTCCGTACAACCCAGTCCAGACAGAAGAGTTACGCGGACCGGAAGGTTCATGATGTTTCCTATATGGTTGGAGAGAGGGTTCTACTTCGGGTTTCGCCTATGAAGGACGTTATGAGATTTGGGAAGAAGGGAAAGTTGAGTCCGAGGTTTTTTAGTCCTTTTAAGATATTGAGGCATGTTGGGGAAGTTGCTTATAAGCTTGCCTTACCTCCCAACTTGGCAGGAGTTCATCCAATATTTCATGTTTTGATGCTTCGGAGGTATCACGGTGATCCATCGCACGTGTTGGATTTCAGTTCAGTCCTGTTGGACAAGGATCTATCTTATGTTGAGGAGCCAGTGGCAATATTGGATAGGTAGGTTAGAAAGCTGAGGTCAAAGAACATTGCATAAGTGAAGGTTCAGTGGCGGGGTCATCCGGTTGAGGAGGTGACCTGGGAGACCGAGCAGGACATGCGCAGCCGTTACCCTTATCTTTTCACTACTTCAGGTATGTCTCTATGCTCATTCGAGGACGAACGAATGTTTAAATGTGGGAGGATGTAACGACCCAGCCAGTCGTTTTAAGAATTTACACCTTGATCCCCTATTAATTGTTTTCCCTGTGTTTATTTATGCTATTTTGATTTGTCGAGATGCTTGGTTTTGAGTTTCAGTGAGTTTTGGGACACTTAGTCCTTAAATGAGAGTTTAAGTTTTAGAAATTAGACCGTAGTCGGAACAGTGTGAAGACGGCCTCGAAATAGAATTCCAATGGTTCCGTTAGCTCCGTTGGGTGATTTCGGGTTTAGGGACGTGTTCGGATTTTGTTTTGGAGGTCTGTAGCTAATTTAGGCTTGAAATGCCGAAAGTTGAATTTTTGAAGTTTCCGATTCGATAGTGAGATTTTGATTCGAGGGTTGGAATGGAATTCCGGAAGTTGGAGTAGCTCCGTAGTGTTGAATGTGATGTGTGTGCAAAATTTCAGGTTATTCGGACGAGGTTTGATAGACTTTTTTGATCGAAAGCGTATTTTGAGAGTTTTTGAAGTTCTTAGGCTTGAATCCGATGCTAAATTGGTATTTTGATGTTGTTTTGAGTGGTCTGAAGGTTGGAACAAGTTTGAATGATGTTATGGGATATGTTGGTAGGTTTGGTTGAGGTCCCGGGGGGCCTCAGGTGTATTTTGGATGCTCAAACGGGCACTTTTGGTCTTTGGGAGATTGCTGGTTTTCTGGTGTTTTAGCAGCAGTGATTTGTTCATTGCAATCGTGTGAGTTCATCCGCGATCACGTAGAGTAAGTTGAGGCCAGGCGAATTTTTGTGAATCGTGATCGTAAAGGTAGGAGTGCATTCTCGTAGGGTGAGCAGTCTTGGTCATTGCATTCGCATGGAGAGCTTTGCGTTCGCGTAGAAGGACTTGGAGTGGCATTGTTGTGAGGAAATTGCCTTATGAGATCGCATAGGTGTTTCTACGATCGCATAGGGTTAAATCTGGGCAGTATTTAAATAGCCCATCCGCGACCCTTCTTCATTTTTCCTCCATTTTTGAACGGGATTGAAGCTTTTAAGGGAGCTTTTTGAGGAAACCAAAGGGGATCACTTGGAGGTAACATTTTTGACTTCATAACTCTTTTATATGTGATTAAAGGTCTAATTAGTGGTGAAAAATTAGGGAAAATCAGTGCAAAATGGGTAATTAGGGCTTGAGATTAAGAGACTTTAAAATGGGTATTTGAGGGGCCAATTGAACTCTGATTTTAGTGTTCTTGATATGTATAGACTCATGAGAGTGTGAGGATTCTGAAAATACAAATTTCACCCGATTCTGAGACGTGAGCCGGGGGGGGGGGGTGTTTTGGTCAATTTACCTAATTTCGCGTATTAGCTTAGAATTTATTTGTAGAATCAGTTACTTGAAGTGTTATTTATATTATGCAATTGAATTGAATAGATTTGAGCTATTTGGAGTCGCGTATTCGTGGCAAGAACGTGGTTTCGGGTTGATTTTGAGCCGGTTCAAGGTAAGTGGCTTGCCTAACCTTGTGTGAGGGACCTCCCCTTAGGATTTTGGTATTATTGATAATTGAAATGCCTTGTACGTAAGGTGACGAGTGCGTACTTGTGCTAATTGTTGAAAATCCGGTTTCATTAAGTAATTATAGTATGTTTCTTTTCTTGTTTATGCTACTTGCAATTTAAGCCTGTTGTTAGCTTAGGAAAGCATGTATAATTGACTTAATTGTCTTACTTGCTCAAACTGCCTTATTTGGATTACATGCAGTATGCTAGGTTAGAAATACCTGTTTTACCTTGGTTTGGAACTTGAGTTGAACTGTGTACTCATCTTGTTGTTGCTCTATGTTTACTTTGGGACTACGGGACGGTATCCCGGGAGATTCCCCTGCATGTTTACTTTGGGACTACAAAATGGTATTCCAGGAGATCTCGATGCACATTTACATTGGAACAACAGGACTGCATCCGGTAGATTCCCCCTGTACTGAGTATTTACATTTCGGACTACGGATCGATATTCTAGGAGATCCCTTCGCATTATGAGTTGGACTACGGGACGATATCCCGGGAGATCCACTAGATATTTATATTTGGGACGACAAGACGACATCTTGGGAGATCCCCGGTTGTTATCCTTCTGCTGAGCTGTATTTCTTCTGTGTTTACTTTGCCTCTATAGTAGTTATTGTTGTCCTTTATATCCTGTGTTACTTTTACTGTTGTACTTATTTATACTGTTCTGTTCTACACTATTGAACTTTATATTTTATTTAACCTTAGTAGGGCCCTGACCTTCCTCGTCACTACCCGACCGAGGTTAGGCTTGACACTTACTGAGTATCATTGTGGTGTACTCATGCCCTTTCTGCGCATGTTTTTCATGTGCAGATCCAGGTACTTCTACTCAGACTTTTCACGCTTGAGACGAGGTGCTTGTAGAGACTCCGAGGTATATCTGCCGCGTCCGCAGACCGAAAAGTCCCTTTCTACTCTCCCTTTTGTATTAGCCCTTATGTACTTTTGTTTCTTTGTTAGATATTCTGGAGTTAGATGCTTGTAGACATTCAAAGGCTTGTGATCATGATATTCCGGGTTTTGGGAAATGTTATTAGTTTCGAGAGTTATTATTGTGATGCCGGGTGGCATCTTAAACACTGCTTTATTTTACCATTTCGGTTTTTAATTACTTCTTCCGCAATTTTTGTTTATTTTTTGCATTGTTAGGCTTACCTAGTCGTAGAGACTAGGTGCCGTCACGATGGTTCACGGAGGGCGAACCAGGGTCGTGATAGTACTGATAGAGGCACCGAGCTCAATTAATCCCTTCTCGGTGCCTTGGTAAATCTGCTCTCTGAAAAGTTAGGGGACTATCTGTGTACGGGTAAAATCAAGGACAATGTTATCTCTGACTTCCCGATAAAGAAACGAGAAAGAAGCATGATCTTACGCAACCTCGAGTAAGGCCGAAGGGTTCCTCATTTCTGAAATCGAAGAGGACAGATAGCGCACTCAGGATCGAGTACGGCTAAACATTAGATCCATGTAGAATGAAGTTCTGGGAGCAAGAAAAGAGAGAAATGGTTTAGCAGAATGAGTAGGGAGACTTAATATACGCCGTCAACCAGATATCACGTCACAAATCCCGTCCAATAACAACGACAGATCGACATTTACTGGAAAAAAAGATTTTTACCTTATTTAGACTTGTACTAGGATTGAAATTCTCATACTAGATAAAGGGTAGAACTTTTATATTTTAAACCCTTATCAAGGCAATAAAGTTTATTTTTGTCTTCTTGTTGTTGTTCAAAAGTGTACCTCAGTTCCCCTTTTCTCTAGTTATAACCGAGCCCATATTGAGCGCTCGATCGGAGCCAACCTCAACCTTCAATTCAAAGCCAAGTTTAATTGTTAATTGTGTTTGGTTTGATCATTTTATCTATCTTTAATTTAATTATTTGTTCTTATATCATTCATATTAAATTAAATCACTTATCCTTTAAACCGCAAACAAATTTAATTGTTACTCATTTTTAAGGGTAAACAGAATGTAATACTAAAAGCAAGATCTTTTGAAAGCAAAAAGCTTCATTCACTTATCTTTCAAAAAATTTGCTGGTCGCACATTAGTTCATTCTGTACCACCAGTTACTCCACTCAAAGGTATATATTGATATCTTTGGTATTAAATAAAATATAATTTTTTTGTAATAGCCTATAATTTTTATCTTTTCTTAATATGAACTAGCTAGATGAAAAGTAGAAGGAAGATGGATGGTTCTTCAGTTAAAGAGCAACCTATATTTAGAGGCATATTTGTTTACCTCTAAAACAGCACAGTTGAATTTATAACGTGATTTATAGACAAATGAATTAGTTTGATCCAATAATATGAGATAAACGTGAATGAAATCAAGAATTTAAAAATAATTTAAAGAAATACAAGCATGCTGGTATGATAAGGTTCACCGGGAGCAGAAGCATGAAAAATATCAAGAACAAAAAGTAAATGATTTTATAATTTGAAAACAGAATGTAGCTTTTGTGTAGAGAATGTTTCCTGTCTACAATGGATGTTATTCTCCTATTTATAGCTTTATTTAGGGAGTCAAGATCTCCAAATCAAGCTCATCTTGAATAAGAATAAAAATCGTCATTGATGATTGCATAACAGTTGGCTATAAATGCAGATATTCTCAGTAACGACCGCTCATTGAATGCCACTCAGTGTCAATACTTTGAGCCTTTGTCATTAGCTACTCTGTCTTCTAGATTCAACCAACACCGGTCACATGCTTGCAACCGGTATCAACATTTAGCTGACTCACATCCTACCTGTCTTCAGATCCACGTGCCACCTCTTCATTCGTCCATCTATCACTAACCAATTTTACTACATACAGATAGTCCCCCTACTTTTCAGTGACAATACTTTAATGTCACCGGTAAGTAGAGAAAACCTCTTTCCTAAGTGGGCAAGTTTCTGATCAGTCTTTAACATTGGAAAGGATGCACTTCTCTCCGCATTTAATGACCCGAATACGTGTTATTCCACGATTTGGAAAATATTTTTGCTAGTTCTCAAAGTAATCATGACCACGATTTTTACCGTTTATATCTTCTATCCTACTCATCATTTTAACTCTTTATTTTTACAACTCCTTCTTCTTCTCCAATTTATCTTAGAACCCTACTTGCAAACTTCAACCTTCTCAGTAAAATTGTTCTTCACAGATTTCATACCATCATGTCTTCTAACATAGTTGTCCATGAATTTCTGGCCTTCTCTTTGGTGGAGGCCCAAATAAGAACAAAACAAAAGAGGTTGATGTCGAGTATGAACCTCATACCGTAAAACCCCATCATACCCTTTCATCTTAGCACAAAATCTGACCTTCGATAACAAAAAAAACCTACAAATCTCAAAAGTGATAGACACTAGAATGTTAGTAGGTATCCTTCTTCCATTTGTCCTCCTAGTATTCCTGTCGTGGAAGAGGATTGTAATTAGAACAACATTGAAATCCTCACTACTAATGAGGTAGAAAGGGTCACCTCCTCCAAACCAGGGTTCATGTATGTTTATACATACCCTTTGACTTTGGGCCCTTTCTCTTTGGAAATGGGTGAAGGAATTGACCCAATAATCTTAGAATTTTTCCATCGGTATCAAATCTGTTTTGCACATGTAGGCCCATCCATATGGCGTACGGTGGCTTGGCTCTGCCAATTATGATCTAAGACTGGAGAAACCCTAACTCTTGCACACATGATGAACCTATACTCCCCAAAGATCTTCTATGGGGGTGTGCTAAAACTTAACAAACATGTAAATCATGCTCTTCTCACCGGCATTGATGATAACAACGACCATGGATAGAACAATTCATTGTCATTGCTACCAGGGACATCATCCCGACCACATCATATGTTTTTCCTGAATCATGGAATCTTCTTCGTAAGTCTTTTGATACCTCTTTCTTTCTATGTTAAAAAAGACCTTCCTTCGTCACTAACTTTATATTATCTTTACTTCAGCTACTTACTGGAAATCAACATTGGTTTAAGATCTGGCCCAACGGGTTCATAAAATTCTGGATATTACTACACCAAAATCTCAAAGGTGGAAAGAAATGAATCCCAAATATGGGTGGGAAGACAAAAAATATGGTAAACAAATATTCTTCACAAAATAACTTAGAAATAATTTATTAACTACCTACTTTGTATCACACAGGACTTCCGAAGGGATCCGTTGTTTACCCTGACATTGAGGCTATCAATGACCTGGTAGAAGCCGAAAGGGTACTGCAAATGCCCTTAACCAAAGGAGAGCTCGTGAATCTACTCTCACTTATGGTGAAGATGCCTCTTTCCGGAGTCCCCAGCCCAAGAAACCAAAGAGGAGACATACCTCCTCAACTAGGACATGGGAGAAGATTGTGAAAGAAACACCAATCAGACTGATCATAGTGGCCCTTAATGATGAAGATACCGATGATAAAGCGGTTCATATTCAAAGAAGAAAAATATATTCATCAGCTCAACCGGGAAAGCTTTAAACTCCACCACCAGAAGAAGTTCAAGAACTCTGGGGGAAATGGAAATGGCTGAAAATGTTTCACCTCATTTTTGAATCCCCGTAGTTGCTTCTAGTAAAAGGATATCAACCCCTGAGCTTCCTCTGTCTTCAACTTCTAAACCTGCCACCACCGCATATCCTTCTTCACCAGCTGCTATCTCTCTACTGGCTCTAACTAAACAAACAATAAATGTTTCTTCCCCAAGGACATTCGATCACGAGAATATAGGGAACACCTTCCCGTTACCCACTCAAAAACTTGGTGGTAAACGAAGTGTCACCCTCACTATCTCAAATGACAACCACATACTCTCCAAACCATGGAGTATGCCAACTACCTGAAGCCGCTGGCCACAGGAAGAGATTGGAGAAAGATAGACTCTCTCTCCGGTGACTATCTGCTAAACAACAACATGCATTGCTCGACACCGGTATTCATCTAACTTTCTTCTATCTCTTTTTCATTTTTACTCTGCATTAATAATTTTATCTCTAACCTTTTCAAGCCAACTTTCTTGCTTCTGAGGTCCTGCAAAGGTTGAACTTGGATAAAGAAGTACTCACTTTAGAACGAGATCAATGTTTAGCTGAACGGGGTCAGCTTGCCGAGCGCCTCCCGGTGCTGGAAGAAAAAAATGCTTAGATGGATGATCTTGAGGCTCGGTTGTATCAATGTGAGCAAGATAAAATGCCCCACATCCAAGGGGGAGATCAATTGCATGAAAACCTTAAAGATGCAAACGCTAAGTGGGTTGAACTTCATGATGTTGTGACTGCTGCTTCCAAGTGTGAGCCTGCTTTCATGGAACAAGTTAATAACTTGGAGGCCAGCTTACACTCCAAAATTGATGAGGCCGATGATGCCAAGGAGAGGAGAGCAATAATGGAAGAAAGACTCAAAAGAGTCATGGAGCAGAATCAACTTCACTCGACCACCAATGTTGAGCTTGATTCTAATATCAGCATTATGAAAGCTGAAAATGAAAAGCTCTAATCCAAGATTGATAAAATCCAAACAAGACTCCAAGACCAAGAAAATTATGTCCTCTTTGAGAAAACATATGTCATATATCATATTAAGCGAAAAACCTTGGAGGAGGCCAAAGAAGGCATCGCTAACATTGATGAATGTATTGCCAAGGCTTGAGAGCTAGAAGTAACTGCTTACGAGAACCTCCCTGCTTGGCACGTTGCTTCTAATTATTCAAATACTAACTCCGAGTATTTGGGAACCGAAAGAGAAACTGAAGAAGATGAAGGCCCCGAATTGGAAGCGGAACAACCTTCTCCCAATAAGGAAAATGAAGACTCTTCTCTCCCTTCGGGTTCTGGTAACAAGAATTAATGTATATATATTTCTTTTTCTTTTTGTAATTATGCCAAAATTTCTTTGCTGAGTGTGGTATTTTAATGAATAAAAGAAACTCTTTGCTTAAGTGTTGTGCAAAAAATATTCTTTTTCATTTAACTAACAAAGCTTTGGGAATCTTTTCACATTCGATAGCTTTTGATTCCTGGCATAAACACTTTTGAGATCTACCATTTGACTATGCGGGTTTCTATCACGACCCCAATTTCCCACCATAGGATGTCGTGATGACACCTAATCTTTAAGACTAGGTAATTTTAACACATGCTGATTATTAGTGGAATTTAACTAACTTAACTACAATACATTATATAATATCTGTAACAACATAGCTGAACCAACATCAGTTACATAACCCCAAAACCAGTAATACAAGACATAAGTTGTTCTAAGAATAACTAGAAATACCAAGTACATCACTGTCCTAGAATAATAGTAGACAATGGAAATGAAATACAACAGAAGATGACTTTGGGGCTTGAGAATGTCGAGCAAGTATACCTTGGAGTCTCCAACTGTGTAGACATAAGTATCAAAACCAACTCGATCAGAAGTACCAGGATCTGCACAAAAATGTATAGAAGCATCACATGAGTACACCACAATGGTATCCCGTAAGTATCAAGCATAACCTCGGTAGACTAGTGACGAGACCGGGTCAAGGCACCTACCAGTCATGTAAACCTGTACAGGATATAACATAGAGCTAAAAATGGAGAGAACATCAATGTAGACCAATAATAGAAGGATCACAAATTTACAACCGATAGTGGAAATAATAGAAGCACAAATGGAAACAGGAAACGACCTGGTAATAAAGCAACAACATAGTTAGAATACAGATGAAATATGAATGAGCCCAAGTAAGGAAAATCGATGACAACTCAATTAATCAAATTGTTCCTAATGCACGAGTTACAATAAGAGTTACCCTAGGTACCACTCGAAATCTAAAATTATAAGTCACTACTTCCAAATTTGACACGTATGACACCTCGTGCCCACATTTTCCAAAACACTTTCACAAGGCAAAATCCATAAATGCTAAATAAAATGTTCGAGAGATTTATTTATAAACAATAAGGCATAATAACAACCTTGAATACAGTAGGGAATCAAATGAGAAAATGAGTTTAATTTAGAAATCATTTGCGTGAAGAAAATAACATTTTCAAATAAAATAAAGCATCGGATAAGTTACCGAATTAAATATAGAATTTATTAAATTAAAACATAATAACGATTTTTAAGTAAAGTAAAACATTAGATATGTTAGGGAGTTTAATTTGAGAGATCAATTAAAGTGAAATATGGCAACTATTAAGAATAGTAAAGTACCGAATGAAACGATGCATTTTAACTTAAGAGTCATATAAGGTAAGCATGTTCATAATTCTTTTATTTAAAACGATTATGTTATTAACAACTCAACAAGGCATGAGATAACAATTTTGTGCAGTAAATTCATCTTGAAAATCAATTCAGCAAGTAACCACGGAAGCACAGATTGACACATTAAAGTAATGCAACAGTTTACGTAGGATGCATGGCTCCCACAAGGCACAACAATAACAACAAGTACAACACACACAATCCATTGCAGCGCACAACCTGATCTCACCGTATCATCATTTATTAATATCATAATCCTCCCTTATTCTACTGTAGTATCATTAATCAATATCAAGTGTCATGTATACAATCCCATGCGGCGCGCAACCCGATCCCACCATATCATCATTAATCAATATCATATTCCTCTCTTATTCCACCATATCATCATTATCAGTACCGTTGCAGCGTGCAACCCGCTCCCCAAGCAATATGAATTAAGCAACCAACTACAACCAACTACAACCAACTGCGACATATCACAAAATGAACGCAATGTTGATACCCAATTTTTTTCTATGTATTTTTCATATACAAAATACTTTCAAAATAATATATGTATGCATTTATAAGCATGCCCAAGTATTTTATTATTTTTTCCCAATTTTTAATGTTTTGTTTAATCAATTTATTGCTTATTTTAGCAGTATAAAAACCAATAATTATTCCTAAAATTATCATTTTGGTGGATAATTTGTTTTATTTTCCATATTTATACCAAAATATAGTTAAGGTAATTTTTATATATTTTTACAAATTTATTTGGTATTTTTAAAGATAAATTGCATATAATTGCAATTCTAGCATACTATAAGATTTAATAGCATTTTTATAATTATAAAATTGGTTCCAAATTTTTTAAATCAATATTTATATATTATTAACTGATACAGTACTTTAATTTACTTCAAAATCATTTTACTATTTTTTATAAAATAAAAAGGGAAAAACTGGCTATTTAAAATCTGGCCCATTTTTATTTCAATCATAGCCAAATTGACCCCCCTAATTGACCCAATTTTGAAACCCAATTGGACCAACCCAATTCTAATCTAACTCGACCCTGACCCAACCAATTAACCCCTTACCTTTTTAATCTAAATGATCAACGACCACGATTACCCCTTACCTTTTTTAATTCACTAACCTACCCCGATCCCCTCATTTCCATATCTCACCCATCTTTGAATACTCTCCCTCTCTCAAACTCTCTCAAAGGTTCCTGAAACCCTAGCCTCTCTCACCCTCCTTCAACCGCAATCTCACCGGAACCCATGGCTTCTCAGGCCATGGATGGCCTGTACTCACCCTCCTCCACTATTAAATCCTGGGTGTTCGAAGTTTCGAGGTCCGACCTCGATGGTGTCCTTTCAGATCTCTACATATCCAAGGTTCTATGGCCTTTCCGGCCTGGCTCCGGCGTATTCAAGTATCAAAAGCCTATTTCTGACATCTCCGACTCAAGATGGGACCTTCTTCCAAGTCTTTCTCATTTCTAGGGTTTCTCTGAAACCCTAAGCTATTAGAGGTTTTCTCTGGTTGTTTTCTTATATCTATGCTATGTGTATGCTCTACTTGAGTTCTTAAACGTTTTCCCTAATTTTCTTTCAAATATTATTTCTCTTCGATTTAGGGTCTCTGAAAAGGTTTTAAAATGTTTTCTGACTCCTCTTCTTCTTCTTCTCTTTGTGTGAATCTGTCTATGCTATGTTTTTATGTTCTCTTTTCTACCTCACATGTCCTTCTCCTGTGTTCTTATGTTTGCCTTATTTTGCATGTCCTTCTATTGTGCTCCGTTCTTTCTTCTACTGGTTTCTATATCATGCTTTCACATGTTTATCTTATGTGTTAGTTTACCCCTATGTTCCTTTACTGTATTTTCTACTAAGCTTTTAGGTCTTTAATTTCCTTCTTCTGGATTTTATTTGAGTTCTTTGTTAAACATGTTTCCTCTACTGTTCTCTTAAGTGCTATACTATCTCTTTTCTCTTCTGAAACTTGTTTAAGTTCCAAGCTTTCTTAAAACGTTTTCTTTATGCTTCAAAGCAGTTCTTCATTCTATTTGCCTTGAACCTGCTATTTTATCTATTTGTTTTCACATGAATCCCTGAAAGATACCTTTGAGCATGTTTCAGTTATTTGTCTTCTCTTCTCTGTATATCTGACTCGAGTTGAAAACCCTGGAATTTGGGGTGTTTTTTGGCAAGTTTGATCTTGTGTTTTGGACTAGGGTTCTATTTGGGACCCTGGACACTCTCAAACTCATTCTGAGTCTATGTACAGGATTTGAGGCACTTTGTTATGACCCGGAACTCTTCTATACTAGGCTTTTTCGCATGATAGTTCTTTCTTGTTCGATCTGTCTGTATGCTTTATATATGAGGAATTTTGCCTTCAAAAGGTTTTGTCAACTTGTGATTGATTCGGAATTCCTCTTAATAAAGTTTGATTGATTGTTGCTGATTTTCCTTAAGTAAAACCCTTTCCTCATGTTTCCTGACTTGGTTCATTCGAACAAAGCCTGCAATTTTGATTTCACTAGCTGTTGGGTGATCGCCTTTCCTTATTTGCACAAACCATGTATCACTGGACTTTTTCCTTAAATAACTTCTGTGTATTTACCCTTCTTGTGCTACTTTGGAAAAGAATTTGATCAAACTCTTTCCTTAATTATCTTACCCGTTTGAAATCAGAATCCCTTAATTGAAGGGAGACCTTATGTGATTGATTTTGAAACTATTTTCTTACCTTTTCTTACTTGTTTTCTGCACTATAAAGGGCACGACCCTTCTGCACTTTTACACACTTCCAATTCAATACTCTTTAAGACCTTGAGTTCAATACTCTGACAATACTTATTGAACACTTTCAATTTCAATACTCCTACATTCTCAATTCAATACTCTACTCTCTTCTAAAATCTTCTGGCTGTGTGTTTGTAATTTGGCTTTACTACTGCTCTTCTCTTCTTATTTCCCTGAAACTGGTATGTTCTAATTTAACTTTCAGCTTCATCCCTATGTGTTTGCTTTACAGTTTCAACAATCTTGTCTACTTTGCTATTTATGTTCTATATTGAATATGCTTTCTCTTTGCATCTGTTGCTGTGTGAATTCCCCATACCCTTATTCCCTTCTATATGTTTGAGTTAAAGTTCAAAGCATGGCAACATCCAAATGTTGCTCATGTCTGAACTTGATCCTTTAATGGATCCTAACTCCCAAACAATATGGCTAACAAGCTAGTTGGGGTGTGCCAGCACTTCCAATTGCTGGGTATGACCACCAGCCTGTCTTGGCTTTCCCCAAAATCCCCTCTATGCACTTGCACTCTCTCTTAGATTCTAAGTTCTGCCCCCATCCTATGAGCCTTGCTTTGGGACCTTGAGCTCCCTCTAAACTTGGACATTTGAGGGTTGGCCCTTCTACACCGCACCATAATCCAATTCTGCAATAATATTTGGGTGTAAGCACTGCCCGGAGTCCACTTGAGACTCTTAGGGAAATCTGACACATCCCGAATAGGAGAAAGGCTTTGGAATTTGATCTTTGGAGTTGGTTTACTTCATGCTTCAGACAGAAGTCTGAATCAGGCTCTTTCTTGTTGGGATTTTTAGCTTTCTGATGTAATTTTATTTTACTTTTCTTTATTCATTCTGGGCTGTAGTAATTTGTAATAACTTATGGGGTTTTAGTGAAAAGGGGAGGGTCACTCATGTATGCATAAGGGTAGATATCATGTTCATAGGTATTTACTACTGCAATCGCGTCCTGTTTTCACTTCTGCATTTTTCATATAGAAATAATGTTTACAAGTCCTGCACTTCTGTGTTTTTCATATAGAAACCATGCCTACAGTTTTTGCATTTCTTATAAAAATCTTGTCTATAGGTTCTGCATTTCATACATAGATACCATGTCTATAGCCTCTGCATTTCATACATAGATACCATGTCTATAGCTTCTGCATTTCATACATAGAGACCATGTCTATAGGTTTCTGCGTTTCTGCCTATCACATAGAGAACATGTCTATAGAGTTTCCTGAATTTCGCATATGCATCTATCACTAGGCAAATGCATTTATAGGCTTAAATAATAAAAATCAGCGTTTTAAACACCATGCCTATAGGATTTCTGCATTTTCGTAAAGGTTAAACTCAATAACGCTTAGAAAGCATGTCTATAAGAGTAACCAATTGATCTGAATCGTTTACAAGTCTAAAATTAGTAGTAACGTTACTCAATGTCTGCAGAACTTATGTTTTCTATAATCAACAGGCCTTCTTCTTGTAAAAATCAGTACACTTCTACATTATTAGATGTCATTCCTGTAGGTTTCACTTAGGCAAGCTATAAGGTAAAATTTGCTAATTGAATCAGACTTTGTTAATTCCAACCAGCAGGCTGGTCTGATTCCGGTTTTTTATCTGAAATGTGTAATAGACCAGTCTGCCTCCTTAACGTTTAAGTTTAATTTAGACCATAACCAGTATCTGCAAGACATGCTAAACAATCTGTCTTTAAGTGAGGAGGCCCATCTGAGCCTCTTTAATTGTTATGTGTTTCCCATATCTGCCTTATGTGTTTTTGTTTGTCGCTTTAGAATTTTATCTTTTTAAACCATACAAAGCCCACATCTCCCTTCCCTTTAGGACTAGTAGTCCCAAATGCCTCCGGGACTGATAGTATTGGGGCGAGTACTAGCATGCAATAAGTAACGAAACCATTCCACGTTTAAATACCTAAACGGGGTGGGAAAGGGTAGATATTGATATGATGACCGGTGCGCTAATACCACGTGTAACCCCTCTTCTGAGGAGTGATTACTGGGTATTGCATTGATGTGATCCATATTATTTAAAAACCTAAGACCCCCTTCCCTTTACTTGTTTATTTTATTACTTTCAAAATTTCAAATTCCTTTTTCTCAAATCTCAACTTCCTCGTTTCTTCAAACTTTAACTTATTTGCAATCACAATGTGACAACCTCTCATATTTGAAACCCTTAATCGCTTATTTATTGTTTGTACTTAAGTCACAATTGTAGCATGGCCGAGAACCACACTAGTGGATCTTGAAGGGTGCCTAACACCTTCCCCTCGAGATAATTTCTAACCCTTGCCCAAACTCTGGTTTTTCTAAACAAATTCTTCCTAGTGTCCTAATGCACTTAATCATTAGGTGGCGACTCTTCAAATAAAAAAACCCAATTCCTAAAAGGGAACGAGTTGTCCTCCCATATGTCTTAAACCTGATTTTGCGAGAAAAAGGGGGCGCGACACACAATAACGAAGCTACACAAAGAAGTCATGACGGATAAAGAAGTTACATGCTAACTCGCAAAGTCAAATAGCAAGTAGTGACTGTTCATGATTAAAGGTACAATTACAAAAAAACAATTAACAATAAAGGCACATACCAGATAAGGCATGAATTCAATAAGTAATTGCCACTAACAATTTAAGCAGATAAGGAGTAAACTTGACCTAAAGGATGGAACATGTACTAACAACTTCAAGTGAGGCACGTAAGAGAAAATTCAATAACGAAAGATATAACATGCTGTGACAAATATAAGTAAATGCATGGAAGAAGTCTAGGAGTTTACAATGGTCAAATACCATGCATAAGCCCGTGTACACGGCTTCCACATGATGCAAAAATAGCACAAACGACTCAAATCCTAAGTGGTAGTCCCCCCACACAAAGTTAGGCAAGATACTTACCTCGAAGAAGCTAAACCAATACTCTAGAATAACCTTCTCGTGTGAAACAACTTCTGGACGGCTCAAATCTAGCCAAAATAACTTCATATCATAAATAAAAACCATAGGAAACAATTCCAGGTAATAAAGTTTTGATCTTTAAAGAAAACTAAAAAGTCAACCCTGGACCCGCACCTTGAAACCCAACAGAATTCATCAAATCCAAATACACGTTCCAATACGAGTCCAACCATAACAAAATTATCCAATTCCGACATTAAATTGGCCTTCAAATCCTCATTTTACATTTTAGAAAGTTTATACAAAAATTCTCATTTTCTCCCATTCAAATCACTAATTTAATGTTAAAAACAAAGATGAAATCACAAAATATAATCAAATCCGGATAAAGAACACTTACCCCAAACCAACACGTGAAAATCCCCTCAAAATAGCCCAAATCCGAGCTCTCTAACTCAAAAAAGTGATAAAGTATCAAAAGCCCTCGAAATAGAGTGCTTATATTATGTCCAGTGATTCCTCTTACGCTGTAACACCCCATAAATCCAGATTAGTTGTGGATGTGTTAGAAGATTATTAATGTGATCTTTTAGACACGTGAAGCCCTATCAAGATGAGTATGGGTAATGTAATACTCCGTAAATATGAATCAGATGTGTACGGACAATGACTATTTATGTAATACCCCGTAATTTGAATCGGTTGTGGATGCATTAAACGAGTATTAGCGTGATGGTAATTGAGTGGTTATGTTAATAAGTGTATAAGTTATGTTAGAGGTGAATTGGGGTCTAAGGAGAGGCCTAAGTCTAAGCCAAGTTGGAAAATTTCAAAATGGACTAAAGCTGTGAATGAATACGCACATGACCTCACTTTGAACGATTATATCTCCGGTTCTATAACGATTTGTGTGATGAATAACCTATCAAATTAAATCCCTTTGAGTCTAGTTTCCAAATCAATAAACCGTTTGTCATTTGGAGGTATATACAGAAAGTTATGACCATTTTACTGGGCAGGTGTCAGAGCGCGCGAAGTATCGCGCGAAGTCGCGCATTTCGCGCGTCTGAGGCAGAATGCTCAGCAAAACGCGCGAACAAACGCACGAACAATGCGCGAATTACACGACTGAAGGTTTTTAAGTACTCTAAAGGTCGGAAATTATAGAAATTGAGTCACTTCTCAAGCTTAGGGTTTCCTCTACACCCCAACTCGACCAAGGCATCCAATTGCACACCTAAGGTGAGTTTTTAAGTGTGTTTTCATGGTGATTTCACTTCTCAATCACTAGTTACAACATGATTTTGATTGGGTTTCATAGGATTTCTTCAAAATCTCAAGAACACCCCAAAAGTTGTCTTTCAAGATTTGGTCTACAAGAGGTAATCCGATACCCTTAGACTTACATATATGGTGTTATTATGGAATCATGAGTATAAATCAAGTATTACAACTTATGGTATGGTGATTGGAAGCCATAAATTTCCAATTTAAATACATGATCATGGTAGGGATTTAAGGGTGATTATTTGATAGGATTTGTTGGTTGGCTATGAATGGATGGTCATATACGTGATGTTGAAAGTTATAAATTGGTTAATCATGATGGTAGGATAAATTGTTGATGAATGGTGGTAATTAGATGAACTAATTATATGGTGATGAGATGTAGAGGTTTATGCCTACAAGGTGTTTGATAATATGCCTAAATGGCTTAAGTTATGGAATTTGTTACTAATATTGGTTCCATTGGATATTGCTATTGTAGATTGAAGGTTCTTAGTGTTGTGGATCATTGTAGTATCACTAAGGGGCGACATTGAGGTATGTGAGGCTAACTCTCTATGTTTGGGAATGTTAATGATCCTCCCTGCACTACGTTCCTTTTACGATGTATCAATTGCCTCAGAAATATAGTTAAGTCTAGTTCCTTGAATAGTTGTAGAACTTCTATTCTCTAGCTTCATAACTCGTTCATGACTTTCATTCTGAACGTGGTGAGCTCAGTTCATATTCAATATAGACTTGGGTTTGATATCCCTAAGTCTCAGTACAGCTTACCCAGTATGTCATAGACAGTTGAAGTTTCAATGTTCAAGAATACATGTCCCATTCCAGTATCATGTAACTCAGTATGATTCAGTATTCTAGTATTATGTACTCAGTATGGTCTAGTATTCCAGTATCATGTAACTCAGTATGATCCAGTATTCCAGTATTATGTACTTAGTATGGTCTAGTATTCCAGTATCATGTAACTCACCGTGATTCAGTATTTCACTATCATGTATTACAGTATGATTCCCAGTTCCTGATTTTAAATCCCTAAATGTAGAACACCTGTATTTGGGCCTGAGGCCGCAGTTTATGCTTTATGCATTTTGGACCTGAGGTCGCAATTATGTATACGTATACTTGGGCCCGAGGCCGCAGTTTGTGCACATATATATATTAGTTTGTGCACATATATCTATTGGGCCTGAGGCCGCAGTTTATTATTCAGATAAACAAGTTGTTCATCATTCAGGAGAGGGAGTATTCATATCCTTACTTCCTTTGTTCAGTTCAATTATTAGTTACCATTTTAGTTGCCAGTTATCAGTTTAGTTATCAGTTATCAGTTCAGCTATCAGTTATCAGTTACTAGTTCAACTATAAGATATCAGTTCAGTTATCGGTTATCATTTCAGTTTCAGTTTCAATAGTTATCATTTCAGTTATCAATTATCAAATCTCAGTTATCAGCTTAATTTCAGTTTCAGCATTTATAATTCTTTCTTTCAGTTGCTTTACATACCAGTACAATTCAAATGTACTGACGTCCCTTTTGCCCGGGGCCTGCATTTCACAATGCAGGTAATGATTTACAGGTTGATGATTCCAAGCGCTAGGATTCTCGTACCAGCTATTTGGTGATCCCGGTTCTTTCGGGGCATTTTCATTACTTTACAGTCTTCAGTATTTTTTTGTTACAGTCAGTGTTTTCAGTACTTTTTAGAGGCTTTATAGACTAGAGTAACAGTTAGACAGAGTCTCATACTTTTCATGTTAAGCCATGTTGGTTGCATATATGTTTCAGAATGGTATTAGTACTTCCGTACTTTGATTTATAACATCCGGACTTTCAGTATGTCAGCATGTGTTAGCTTATCTTCCGCATTTAGTATGTTATGATATCACATGTTGATTCAGCCAGCCAGTTGGTTCGCTCGGTCACATGTAGTCAGGCACCGAGTGTCGTGTTATGTCCATGCCCAGGTTCGGGGCGTGACATACGCGATCGTGGAACAATCCTCGCGATCACAAAGAACAAAATGTTGCCCATTGAAAATAAAGCTTCGCGTTTGCGACACACACCTCACGGATGCGATGAACAATGATCGAAAGCTTTGCGAACACGTAAAGACAATCGCGAATGCGGCGTAAAAGTCCACTAGCTCCAGAATCCACTATGCGGACGCGAACGAACAGGTGCAAACTCGGACAATGGACAGCTAAAGCATCACGAACGCATCCCCATGATCATGTCTGCGATGAACAAAATCCCTGAGCTCCAAGAAACCCGTCACAATCGCTTCTTCATCTTTGCGATCGCAAAGAACAACAAGCACACCAGCAAATCAACAATCCAAACATGGAGAAATAGCCTGTAGCCTATACAAAACACATCCGAGGCCCCCGGGACCCTGTCGAAACATACCAACATGTTCCATAATATAACGCGGACCTACTCGACGCCTCTAATCACATCATAAAACATCAAAATTACGAATCAACCCGGAATGACGTCAGATTTTGAATACAAGTTCCAAATGACACAATGGAGCTATACCAATTCCCGAAATCAAAATCCGAACCCGATATCATCAAAGTTAACTCCAGATTAAACCTCTCAACCTTCCAAACCTTCAACTTTTTAATTTTTGCCAAAATGCATCAAATCAATCTACGAACCTCCAAATCCAAATCCGGACACACGCCTAAGTCCAAAATCAGCATATGAAGCTATTTGAACTATCAAAACACTATTCCAGAGTCGTCTACATAAAAGTCAAAGTCCGATCAACTCTTATCGCTTAAGCTCTTAAAGCAAGAATCATCCTTTCAAATCAATCCTGAATCATCTGAAAACCGAACTCGACCACACATGCAAGTCATAATACATGATAAGAAGCTGCTCGAGACCTTAAGCCACCAAACATGATGCTAATTATTAAAATGACCTATCGGGTTGTTACATTCTCCCCCTCTTAAACAAACGTCCGTCCTCAAACATGCAAGAATCATACCGAAGTCATCAAATTACTATATGAACTCACCATACATATACTCGCGGGTGATCACACGTCAACTGAATCCACTTGGGACCGACAACACCACCTCAACTGAAAATTATTCCTTCCACCCACACTAATAAGCCTTAGAACCAAATTTTCACCATCTGAATCTTCTCTAAGGCCCGATTCTCGCATCAACACACTGTATCAACCTCAACCAGTTGTCAGAGCTCATTCATATGCAACCCCGACGTAATACATCGCCCATATGCCCATAATGACATCTCTTACTACCATAGCTGCCGTAGCTGCCCATAATCAAATCCAGCCCCAGCAATTAACCTCATACCAGCTAGAACCCTGTTCCAAACCCTCATAACACTGAATACGATGCAAGAAACATGAAGATCCCATAACCACATACTCAAATCAGTAAGTCACATCTCATGCCACCTGGGCACACACCTCATAGCTAAAACCCAATAAGCACAACACGAATATGACTGAATATGCAAAAAGAAATACATGAGCGAACTACCAAACAAGCCTGATAGGCACAACTCCCTTTCGGTATCATACTACGAATCAATTCCACAAGGGAGAATCAAAACATATGAACTAGTCACAAGGATCTCATCCTAATATAACTCTACCGCAACACTCAGCCCAGTTCAAACATATTAAACCGCATGAAAATGCGAGGATCCCATCCTCAAATCTAAATCACAAGTAGAATAAATATCATACCAACCAAAACCTTCCACTAATTCAATTCCGCAAAAAAATCACAATACATAACCAACTCATCTAGAAATCACATCAAAACCTACCGTAATGAGTAATAGAAAGTCACTTCTAGTATCATAGCTATCAATAGTGAACAAAACAAAATGATAGACACGGGATACCACAAAAGAATCTCCCAACATGGGTAAACACATAAGTAGAGTACAAAATCATGAAACTCGCCCATATGAAGCAAGATAGGAGGACTCAACCCGATAAGCAGAACCGAATCAAAACAAGAATGATGCTCCTCTATAACTAATCAAAACCATACCTATAACAACACCATCTAGTGAAGCGGCCTCAGCCCTACCATGGAAAGCATATCAACGAGCCTCCCCTCCCTTCTAGGGAACCCTCTACCCGCCTCTCTTACACCCCTAGCTGGAAGTCTAGGTGGGGTAGTAATTGAAATGGTGCCCATAGCCTGAGTGCTCTGATGAAATCTGCCTCTCCCGATTCTGAGACAATCTCTCATAATGTGCCCAGTATTGCCACACTCATAACAAGTCCTCTGCTGGCATGGCTACTCGTGCAAAGTTGTGCCAGATAACTAGAATAACTGCCATAGGAACCCCGTGCCTGTGGTACACTAATAGATGACTGCCCCATATGAGTACCCTAACTAACGGGTGCACGAGTAGTCTGAAGTGCAGACTGGACTAACCGACTGCCCGAGGCTCCGCCATAATAGGCCATAACTGAAGAGTAGTATCTACTGAATTCCTCCAAAACCTTGAGACCTCTTGGCCTCCTTGTCCTCCCTCTCCTCACCCAGAATATGCTCTAATCTCATAATAATCTCCACAATCTGCTAAAATGGAGTATCAACCTCTAACTCTGGAGCTATGCTGAATTTAAGGTCGTAACTGAGCGTCACGATAAATTTGCAAACTCACTCATTGACTGTAGGAACCAAAGTAGGTGCATGACGGGAGAACTCACTAAACCTGATGGCATACTCTACCACTGTCATAGTGCCCTAACTCAGCTGCTCGAACTATGTGTGCCACGCATATCGGAGGGTTTGGGGAATAAACTCCCTTTAAAACATCTCTGAAAATGAGCCCAAGTGGGTGGTGCTGCATCGGCTGACATCGTCATGGTGCCCTGACACAACTGTTTGAACTCTGTGCACCACGCAGCCCGGAGGGTGTGGGGAATAAACTCCCTCAAAAACATTTCTGAAAATGAGCCCAAGTGGGTGGTGCTGCATCAGCTGGTCTACCCTCCTCATAAACCTGCCACTACTGATATGCTGCCCCGACAACTAAAATGTAGTAAAAGCAACTTCGCTCACCTCTACAATTCCCATGGTGCAGAGAATACGATGACACTTCTCTAGAAAGCCCTGTCGGTACTCAACGATCCCAAAACCAAAGCTCAATGTAGAAGATCCTAGAACGAACCACGTAGCCCAAAAGCTCATAAACTACTGTATTTCCTTTTAAGAACCCCATAATGCCGCAATCGAGATACCCGATCTGAAGAGACCTTCTGTGAGTCTGAAGCTGTTTCTCTAACCTCTATGATACTAAAGTGTTGAAATGACAAAGAAATACCGCAAGTCCCTGCATTATCCCATGAAAATCTCATATCTGAATCATACATAGATTCCGGGGAGCCCTTCAATACCACCTATACATCACAGTCCAAAACTAATATAACACGTGACCCTACAATCTGATCATCGATAATGGACTTCCCCAATTGGCGTGAAGCCATATGACACAACATCCGATGATCCACAATACTAACCATCATAACTTGTACAACACCAATCATGAGATACCTCAAATCATCCACTAAGCGCATGTCCATCCTCATAATAGTCAAACTCACTTCTTCCAGTGCCTTGAATGATAAAATGTACCTTTCACTGAGTAGAAACATAGTCACTAATACCACCCACTATCCTCAAATCATCATCTACCTTATGACCCTACCACGGTTGCGATGATTAGGCAACCAATCAAATCTTTCCAAGCTCGTACTTATCAACTAGATGCTAGAACCTGCTGCACCCCTAAGTGAACAACTGATTGGTCTCTCAATACTTCACATCCTTAGGTTGGACGACACATGGAGACAATGGTTGATCATCCCAGGTTCCCTTCCCATCCACGACATCACGAACCGTTGGCAAATAGCTGATACTGAGTGCACAATATCATATAAGAGTGGATGCAAAGGAATATAAGATATATGCTTCAAGCTGAATCAATGTCACGATAAAGAATGAACGAAGTGGAATTTCCTAATAGTTCTGTAGCCTCTCGAAGATAAGTAAAGACGTCTCTGTACCAATCCATAAGACTTTACTAAACTTGCTTATGACTTGTAGCACCTATGAACCTAGAGCTATGAAACCAACTTGTCACAACCCGAATTTCCCATCTTAGGATGTCGTGATGGCACCTAGTCTTTAAGACTAGATAAGCCTAACACATGCTAGCTATTAATGAAAATTAACTAACTTAACTGCAATACATTAAATAATATTTGTAACAATATAACTGAACCAACATCAGTTACATAACCTTAAAACCAGTAATACAAGTCATAAGCTATTCTAAGAGTAAGTAGAAATAACAAGTACATCACTATCCCGGAATAATAATAGACAGCGGAAATAAAATATAACAGAAGGTGACTTCGAGGCTTGCAAATGTCTAGTAGGTATACCTTGGAGTCTCCAACCGCGTAGACATAAGTCCCAAAACTAACTCGATCAAAAGTACCTAGATCTGCACAAAAATGTGCAGAAGCGTAGCATGAGTACACCACAGCAGCATCCAGTAAGTATCAAGCCTAACCTTGGTAGAGTAGTGATGAGGCCAGGCCAATACACCTACCAAACATGTAAACCTATACAGGATATAACATAAAGATAGCAATGTAGAGAATATCAATATAATACCAACAACAGAAGGATCACAAATTTACAACCCATGGTGGAAATAAAAAAAAGCCTAAATTGCAATAGGAAACGACAGGTGATAAAGCAACAACATAGTTAGAATATAGATGAAATATGAATGAGCCCTAGTAAGGAAAATCGATGACAACTCAATAAATCAAATCATTCATAATGCACGAGTTACAACAAGAATTACCCGAGGTACCACTCCTCGAAATCTCAAATCATAAGTCACAACTTCCAAATCTTACACGTATGGCACCTCGTGCCCACATTTTCCAAAACACTTTCACAAGGCAAAATTCACATGCTACCATGTACATTGTATCCATGTCAAATAGTAAATAAAATGTTTGATAGATTTATTTATATAGAATAAGGCATAATAACAACCTTGAATAAAGTAGGGAATCAAATAAGAAAATGAGTTTATTTTAGAAATCATTTGGGTGAAGAAAATAACATCTTCAAATAAAATAAAGCGTCGGATAAGTTACCGAATTCAATATAGAATTTGTTAAATTAAAACATAATAACAATTTTAAGTAAAGTAAAAACATCAGATAAGGTAAGGAGTTTAATTTGAGATATCAATTAAAATGAAATATGACAACTATTAAGAATAGTAAAGTACCAAATGAAACGAGGTGTTTTAACTTAAGAGTCACATAAAGTAAGCATGTTCACAATTCTCTTATTTAAAACCATTATGTCACCAACAACTCAACAAGATATGAGATAATAACTCTGCGTAGTAAATTTATCTTGAAAATCAATTCACCAAGTAACCATGGAAGCACATATTGACACGTTGAAGTAATACAATAGTTCACATAGGATGCATGACTCACATAAGGCACAACAACAACAGCAAGTAGAACACACACAATCTGTTGCGACACGCAACCCGATCGCACCATATCATCATTTATCAATACCACAATCCTCTCTTATTTCACCATAGTATCATTAATCAATGTCATCATTAACCAATATCATAACCCTCCCATATTCCACCATATCATCATTAATCAATATCATAATCCTCCCTTATTCCACCATATCATCATTTATCAATATCAATTATTACGTACACAAACTATTTCGGTGTGCAACCCGATCCCACCATATCACCATTATCAATATCATAGTCCTACCTTATTCCACCATTTCAACACAAACCTTTGCAGCATACAACCCGATCCACAAATAATTTCAATAAACATAAAAAATTCAATAATTCAATTTACAAGAATATCAATGCAATAACGAAGCTACACAAAGAAGTCCCGACGGATAAAGAAGTTACACGATAATTCACAAAGTCAAATAACAAGTAGTGACGGTTCATGATTAAAGGTGCAATTACACACAATCAATTAACAATTAACGCATGTAACGGATAAGGCATGAATTCAATCAGCAATTGCCATTAACAATTTAAGTAGGTAAGGAATAAACTTGACAATAAAGGATGGAACATGTACAAACAACTTCAAGTAAGGCATGTAAGAGCAAATTCAATAACGAAAGATATAGCATGTTATGACAAATATAATAAAATACATGGAAGAAGTCTCGGAATCAACAATGGTCAAATACCTCGCATAAGCCCGTGTACACACTCGTCACCTCATGTACACGGCTTCCACATGAACAAAAATAGCACAAACGACTGAAATCCTAAAGGGTAGTTCCCCCACATAAAGTTAGGCAAGATACTTACATCAAAGAACCTAAACTTATATTGTAGAATGACATTCTCGTGTGAAACAACCTTCGACAACTCAAATCTAACCAAAATAACTTCATATCATAAATAAAAGCCATAGTAAATAATTTTGGATAATAAAGCTTCGATCAAAGAAAACTAAAAACAACAACAACAACAACAACAAAGAAAACTAAAAAGTCAACCCAAAAAGTCAACCTCGGGCTCGCACCTTGGAATTCGACAAAATTAACAAAATCTGAACACTCATTCCTATACGAGTCCAACCATATCAAAATTATTCAATTCCGACATCAAATCGACTTTCAAATCCTCATTTTCCATTTTTGAAAGTTTACAGAAAAAAACTCATTTTCTCCCATTCAAATCACTAATTTAATGTTAAAAACAAAGATGGAATCATGAAATATTATTAAATCCGGATAAAGAACACTTACCCCAACCAACACGCAAAAATTTCCTCCAAAATCGCCCAAATCGGAGCTCTCTAACTCAAAAAGTGATAACATATCAAAAAGCCCTTGAAATAGAGTACTTATATTCTGCCCAGTGATTCCTCTTACGCGATCCTAGAACAATCTTCGCGATCGCGAAGAACAAAATGTTGCCCAATGAAAATAAAGCTTTGCATTCGCTGCACCCACCTGGCGAACGCTATGAACGATGATCAAAGGCTTCACGAATGCATATAGACAATCACGAACGCAGTGAGTAAAAGTCCACCAGCTCCCAGCTCCACTACGCGGCCGCGAACAGACAGGTGCGAATGCGGACAACGGATAGCTAAAACATCGCAAAATGCATGCCCACGATCGCTTCCGCAATGAATAAAATCCCTGAGCTCCAAGAAGCCTTTTGCGATTGCGTCTTAATCTTCCCAATCGCGAAGAACAACAGGCACACCAACAAATCAGTAGTCCAAAATATAGAGAAATAGCCCGTAGCCCATCCGACACACTGAGGCCCCCTGAACCCCGTCGAAACAACATAATATGGATCTTATTGAGGCCTCTAATCACATCAAACAACATCAAAATTATGAATCACACCTCAAATCAATCTTTATGAATTATCAACTTCTATGACTCGTGCCGAATCACATCAAATCAACTCAGAATGATGTCAATTTTTGCATGCAAGTTCCAAATGACACAACAGAGCTATACCAACTTCCGAAATCAAAATCCAAACCCGATATAAAAAATGTCAACTCCCAATCAAAGCTCTCAACCTTCAAAACCTTCAACTTTCCAACTTTTGCCAAATTACATCAAATCAACCTATGGACCTCCAAATCCAAATACGGACACACGCCTAAGTACAAAATCACAATATGAAGATATTGGAATCATCAAAATATTATTCTGGAGTCGTCTACACAAAAATCAAACACCGGTCAACTCTTACCACTTAAGCTCCTAAAGTAAGAATTATCCTTCGAAATCAATCCTGAATCATCCGAAAATCGAACTCGACCACACACGCAAGTTATAATACATGATACGAGGCTACTCAAGACATTAAGACACCGAATATGATGCTAATTCTCAAAACGATCAGTCAGGTCATTATAGCTTCATAAGAAAAGGGCCTTTTTTACGATGCTCTTGAATAGGATGCATCATGTTCATTCCGGTACAAGCATTTGAAGTTTTAATTAACTTTCAAATGATAAAATAAATTAACTTATCACTCGGACAAGAAATAAGATAAAAATAAAAGGACTTTGACTTATTCCCTCTATCTTTAAAAGTACATTTACATAAACATATTTTTGCTTAAGTAAATAATGCTGCCAATGTATGTGGATAACTCGTACAACTTATTTTTACGGTGCTAATCATGCATTCCCCGGCCTTGATAAGACATTGATCCCCATTCTAACAGTCCCCGATCTTCATAACACTTTAATGCCTTGTCATGTATTATTTCTCTCAGTGTTCGGATGTTAACTATGAGAATTCGAACACTGGAAGTCTTGCATTTGCTGATGACCCTTCCTTTGTAGTATGCTTTACATTACTGCCTCATTAAAAACCTTTCCAGAAAAATCCAATTGGGATAAAAACTGGTCGAAAGAAAAAAGATTGCAGCACGTAGGTCCAATATCAGCAAGTATCTTCAGCAGTAATACCTTTTGAGGTGAGTCACGTTCCAATTGCTTGGAAATTTAACTCCATCTTGATTTTTCAGTTCATATGAACCTTTACCAGTTATAACTGAAACTTGGTAAGGTCATTCCCATGTTGGCCCCTAATCACGCTCAACTCTAGTCCTAAAAAGGATAAGCGGTCGCTGCAAATATAATCCGGTCTAAAAGTCTGGTGTCGAATCCCACAAAGAACTAAGGCTTAGCTATATCTATTTAATATCAGTGAGAAGACAAGTTTGAAATTTTTTCTAAATTATAAAGATTGTAATTTATATTTATAACTAATTAACTAGCAAATACTATAAAGTGGTAAAATTATCAACTAACGAGACAAAGGATTAGAGACTAAATTAAGGAGGTCTAGAGTTATGATTTCCCCAATTGTCGGAATCCTTACAGCTATGTTCCCTACAATTTCGCCGATGTAATCTCTACTGATCGTGAGCACTTTAGGTGCTGTAATTCTCTCTCGAGCAACTACAACAATTTACTAGACATATTCTCTCGAACTACGCTAGTTGGCTTTATCTAACCGCTTATTATGACTCGTCAAGGCTTTGTTATTTCTAAACCTGCCTTTAAACCCTTTGTATTGATTTCTCACATACGTTAGGAGTGACATTGTTCAACAACTACCTAAATATGTACTCTCTCTCGAGCAGTACACACTAAATAGGCATAGTCAATTGATGGCCATTCAATCAACAACAACAAACCTGTAGTTGAACAAGTAGAGAAATTCAACAGCTCAATTATATAAAAACATAACAAGTATTTATCCTACAAAAGGTTCCATCAAAACCCTAGAAAACGAATTAGCTATTCATAATAGTATGCAAAAATACAATACTAGAATTCATAACCAATAATGGAAATAGGAAGAAGGAAGTGAAAAACTCGTGGAAGAATTCTCAACCTTGCTCTCAGTGTGTTCTTTCCTCCTTAGGTCGAATCTAAAAACAAGATTTTGTTTTACTTGGGCGAGTTTGTTGAGTTTATATAGGGTTAGGGTAAGTTTCCCACGCTTTACACTTTAGCCCCTAGACTTTCTCAGCCTTTTCTAGATCGACTGCGGTCGCAAGCCAACCGCGGTCAGACCGCAGTCGTTTTAGACTCTTCTGTTTTGAGCCTTTTCCAATCGTGTTGCAGCCGCGGCCCTACCGTGGTCGCGGTGGACTGTTTCCTAGTTTTTCTTCGTCTTTTCTTTCTCGTTTTCATTCGGGCTCTTCTCAATTGGTCTTGTATCTACATATTTGACCCCAAAACACTCTATATCCTCCTCCTAACTCGGAGTAGCTCCTTCAAAGCATAAAAACCTCAATTAGAGAATTTTGTTATCATTTAGCACTTAGAACATCAATAAAATATGGTTAACTTAGAGCATAAATAGCATTTACATCGCATAACCCATAACACCAAGAATACTTAAAATAGACTAAGCATAAAAGCATAACATCTTCACATGAAGAATTGACTCGCAAGTACCACGCATTATTCATAACTCACCCACTTACTCTAACATAGAGGTCACTGACATTACCCCTCATTCATGAGTCAAGTGCCGTCACACAACAAAAGAGAGTAGTTACACACAATAAAATTAAGAACACTTAGGAACTCAAGATAGAAAGAATTCACTCACTCTCAGAAATAACATTCATGTGCCACAAAAGATGCACCATAGGCTTGCCCATAGTGTACTACTCTACTAATCGAGCTCATTCAGTCTAGGATCAAGTAGGACTTTATTTGGTTGTATTGTAGGCTGCGGGACGAGTAGAATATATTTGGGTATAAGAGTGACTACACCTTCCTAAGCACTATAATACATATACTTTAACATTCTAGCCCATACTTATGTTAAATCATAACTCCACATTCACATCAATGTATATTAACCCATACTATTACATCAAAAGCCACCACCACAAGGAATATTCTTCACAACAATACAACTACTTTTTTTCTTTATTTATTTTTTCAATTCAAGTGTCTCTTACTTTTTCAAAACAGTGCACCTTTATCCTTATTTAATTAGTTCCACTCAAAAGCCAAACCAATCACCCCACAGTTTAACTTTTACAAAGTTCATAACAATCCAAGTGCTCGTGAGAGGTTAAAAGGTTCAATTAGATGGTTACTTCAAACAAATAGGTAAGGCTTATAATGTGGTTGCCAAAGAAACAGGATTACAGGCTCAAAGGGGTTAACTAAGATACATAACAATTAGGCGGGTAAAATATACATATCTGGCTCAATAAAGAAATGCCTATATCACTTCCAAGACTAAACAAAACTACTATTTTGCTTTGCAAACACACGGGGAATGTTCTAGGCATCAAATGCAATGCACAGAATAACACCCAAACCTCACACACACATGGCAAACAACTCACTCAGGATTGGTTTCATCAAGACACTCTAGTCAAAGCAGTTAAGCAAAGTTAAGATCATAAAATTTAAGGTACTTATACAATAGTCAAAAACTGACCCTAAACGTCACAACCACTGTACTCACTATTCTCAAGGCATAACAAAGTCAAGAGATATTGCTTCAATTCAATTCATCTCACACTAGCTCCTACTCCTAAAAAAAATAAAACTAACTACATATAAATCTCATCCCATTTGAGGGTAATAATCTCAACACATCAATGCAGGGATTTATCCCTCAACCACTCCTACATCGGCACATGTAGTTTCGGGGTTAGGTTATTGCAACCTACCCTTCCTCGGTAACTAAATAATACTCCCAAAATATTTATTATAAAAAGGAGTTACAGATCATTTCATAATCTTTCACACATCTTTTCATTCATTGGCACTAATGACCACAAATGTAGTTTCCATTCTTGGCATTATGGCCGCATGCTATATCTCATATTGACTTCCTTCACTTTCAAGCATCATCATAGATTATTGACAACATGAGCATTTGGAACTAAGACCTTAAATATGTATATGAGCAATCACGAGTCTTAACGACATTGAGTTTTCTTTCACAATTTAGCATAATAACTTTCATTTGAAACATGAATTAAAGTCATAATATTTTAATACACAAACCATACTGGAACACATTCCCGAAGGAGCGCATAATTTGATAAGAGTAATTAAAATGCATTTTGCGCATATACTTTCCAACACAAGGCTTATTTAGACTAATCGGATTTATTAGGAATAACTCGAGACGAGAGGAATACGAATCATAGGACAATCACACTTGAGACTTAGGAGAACATCATGGGATTCGATTCTAAAAGAGGAGTTTAGCCAACATACCTGAAATTCACCCCTTAAAAATACTACGATGGTCCACCACACCAAACAACTTCAATGTACAACAATGCATTAAAATTGTACCAATATTAATAAGATTTCTATACTTTCAGTCATTTAGACTTTTTATCAAACATCTATATCTTCTACAACATCTTTCAATGGAATTTCTTCACCTAACAACCACCTTCCACACCAGTGATTTACCTCACATTCGTCTCTAGGTCATCCAAAACTTCCATTAGTACGTGCATGCCCAACAATTCACTCCCAACCTATAAATCTTAACAATTTATTAGTTTTACAATCTCTACAATACCAACACACCTAGGTTGGGCACTTATTGCTTCCAATCACCATCCCATAAGTCCTAATATATATTTCATGCATAAATAATCACCATGAATTAGTTAGAGATGGTAGACATACCTCTTTAGTGAGATTCTTGAAAATCACAACTTGTAGTGTTCTTGACCAATTTGGGAATTTGAATGGAAATCTATGGATCTTCAAGATTAATCCTTGTTAATATAAGTGTTTAGGAGTAGTACAATAACAGCAACAACGATCTAGTAAAATCCCACTAGTGGGCTCTAGGGAGGTAGTGTGTACGCAGACCTTACCCCTACCCCGAGGGAGTAGAGAGGCTATTTACGAAAGACCCTCGTCTCAAGGAGACGACAAGAGACAATATCAGTACCAATAAAACCATAGGAAAAATAACATCATGAAAATGAGAAAGTAGATACAAAGCAAAAGCGATAGACAACCAACTCAAAATACTCCAAAAATATTACCTTGGTTCATGGGAGGGAAGTGTTAGACGGATTCCCCTTGATTTGTAAGCCCTAGCTCAAAGAAATTACTTACCCTCTCTCTCTCTCCCCAACCTTGAGGGTATTTATAGGACTTCTATATTCGCGGCCGTGCACCTGGGCAAGTGATCGTGCATCTGGCAGCACACACAAGGCAGAAAACCATCTTCTATGTGCTGCCGCACATCTAGGTGGCCGTGAATATGGAATAGGTCCGGTAAAATGGCCATAATATTTTGCATACATATGACAAACTGTTTGATAAATTGGATACTAGAATCAAATGGATTTAATTTGATAGGTATGTCACCACCTAAGTCTTTATAGTTTGGTATTTGCATGTGTTTGAAGTCGGATCTTGTGCGAATTTATTTGAAACTTTAGCCCATTGCATAGCTCCAAACTTGGCTTAGTTTTAGGGATCTCCTTTGTCACGACCCGGATTTTCCACCCGAGGGAGTCGTGATGGAGCCTACTAATGTGAGCTAGGCAAGCCAATTATTAGACAAATTACCCTTTTACTAATTTTTATTCTGTTTAACATTATATAAAACAATATCGTGTAAACATCAGAAATTTAGAATAAGCGGAAGAAAGCAATAAAATATTTGAACATGCATCTATTACAACAGCTTAAACCTTAATGACCCAGAACTGGTGTCATAGTATCATAGACGGTCTAAGACTGCTAAATACAAGGTCTGAAAATAAAAGACACACTGTTTCTGAAGCAAAGAGATGAAACATTAAATAAAGGATAGAGGAGACGCCAGGGCCTGTGGACGCCTTCAGGTCTACCTTGGATCTCCGCGTGGACTGAAGGTAGCCTCCAAACTACGGTCCAAGAGCTGCTCCGGGATCTGCACATAGTGCAGAGTGTAGTATCAGCACAACCGACCCCATGTACTGGTAAGTGCCTAGCCTAACCTCGGCGAAGTAGTGACGAGGCTAGGACCAGACTACCAAATAAACTTGTGCAGTTATATAATATACATCGGAAAGTAAAACAGGAATAAACAAGTAAAGGTGGGAGGGGGAAAGTATGCTTCGAGGAATAATAGGTAAAAACAGAATATCAAAAGAATTATAAAGGAACCAAAATCCAACTACTAATAAGGATAAGGGAAACAAAGGCAGAATTCACTTTCATTTCACATCTTGTTACAGGCGTGCAACCTACTCCCATTTCATATATCTCATGGCAGGCGTGCCACCCACTCCCATTTCATTTATCTCGTGGCAGGCGTGCCACTCGCTCCCATTTCATTTATCTTGTGGAAGGCGTGCCACCCGATCCCAGTTACAAATCAACAATAATCACAAAGAATCCCGGCAAGGGAACAAGAGCAATATAACAACATCCCGGCAAGGGAACAATAATATTTCAATAACATCCCGACAAGGGAACAATAATATTTCAATAACATGTGAAGTGCAATAATTTACAACGGAGTCATAACCATTACAATACAATACTCACGGTCATGCTTGACACCGACTTATAGATACTCGTCACCATGCCTATACGTTGTACTCCACAATTAGCATGTAGAAAATAAGACATAACTCCTAATCCATCAAGCTAAGGTTAGACCAAACACTTACCTTGATGCCACGAACACAATTAACGTTTCAATTATAGCTTTACCCCTTGATTCCACCACTAATTCGTTCGTATCTAGTCATAAGTTACTTAATTACATCAATAAACGCTAACTGAATTAACCCCAATGCATGAAAATGAGTTTTCCAAAGTTTTACCCAAAAAGTCAAAAATTGCCCCCGGGCCCATATAGTCAAAACCCGAGGTTCGACCAAAACCTGATTACCCATTCCCCCACGAACCCAAATATATAATTTGTTTTGGAATCCGACCTCAATTTGAGGTCTAATCCCCAAATTTCAATATTCTTAGGTTTTTCCCAAAGTTCCCAATTCCACCGTGAAAACCCTAGATTTTAGGATGAAATCTTGTAAAAAGAAGTTAAGAAGTAAAGAAAATGAGTTAGAAATCACTTACCAATGTTTTGGAGAAGAAAGATTGTTTGAAAAATCGCCTCTTATACTTTTGGGGTTTTGAAAAATGAAAAATAACTGAAAATCCCGTTTTAATATACCCATCTCAGACCCCCTGTGCGGACCGCACAAAATCGAGTGCGGCCGCACATCTCTCCATGTGGGCTGCAGTGAAATGCTTTAGTATTGTGGCCATTCCTTTCTCTACAGATGTCCAAATTATGATTTCTTCACCTTTCTGGAAACTAGACATGAAGGGCTACAACTTTTATTTTTAAATCATCTCAAAATTCCTTGTAGATCAAAAGATATAGGCTTCCAAAGTCGAAATAGTGAAGTTGTGCGGACCGCACAAAATCGAGTGCGGCCACACAGCCCCAACCGCGGACAGCACCAAAACCAATGCGGTCAGCACTGGCGGGTTCAGAGATTTGCATTTCTCTGAACCTGCAACATCCATGTTTTAAGCCTAAGACATCTCGGAACCTACCCGAAACTCACTCGAGCCCTCGGAACTCCAAACCAAGTGTGCATACTAACTCAAAGACATCATATGGACTTACTCGTGCGATCACATCATCCAAATAACATGTAAAATCATGAATTAAACCTCAAACCTCAACATTTTTATTAAGAACTCTCAAAGTTCATAACTCTTCAAGCGGAAGTCCAACTCACGTCAAATAAACTCCATTTTCACCAAGTTTCATAGTTATCTTTCAAATACAATAACAAGTTTGTATAGGGCTTCGGAACCAAAATACGGGCCCGATAACAATGGTTTATAACATTAATTCTTTTCTTCATTTCTTAGATAATTCAGTAAAATAATTTCTTTCAAAAAGTGATTTCTAAGGCTTGGGATCTCGGAATTTATTTCTGGGCATACGCCCAAGTCCCATATTTTACTGCGGACCTACCGGGATCGTCGAAATACGGATCCGGGTCCGTTTGCTTAAAATATTGACCAAAGTCAACCATAATCAAAATTTTAACTCTAGAAACTTCTATTTCTCATATTTTTGCATAGAAGGCTTTCCAGATATTGGTCTAGACCATGCACGTAAATCAAGGTTAGGTAAAAGGGAGGTTTTTAGTCCTCGGAACACTAAATTCACTTGCAACAAAAAGTCATCACATTCTCCACCTCTAAAACAACCGTTCATCCTCGAACGGACATAAGAAGGAAGTACCTGAGTTGGGAAAAAGATGGGGATAACGGCTCCGCATATCGAACTCGGATTCCCAGGTCGATGCCTCGGCAGGCTGACCTCTCCACTGAACACGAATAGAAGGGAAATTCTTCGGCCTCAACTGACGAACTTGCCGATCTAGAATAGCTACCGTCTCCTCCTCATAGGACAAGTCCTTGTCCAACTGGACAGTGCTGAAATCTAACACGTGGGATGGATCGTCGTGATACTTCTGAAACATGGACACATGAAACACTGGATGCACGGCTGATAAGCTCAGCGGCAATGCAAGTCTGTAAGAAACCTCTCCCACTCGATCAAGAGTCTTAAACGGGCCAATGAACCTAGGGTTAAGCTTGCCCCTCTTCCCAAATCTCATCACGCTCTTCATAGGTGACACCCGAAGCAATACCCGCTCACCGACCATGAATGTCAAATCACGAACCTTATGGTCGGCATAACTCTTTTACCTGGACTGAGCTGTATGAAGCCTATCTTGAATGATCTTGACCTTGTCCAAGGTATCCTGTACTAGATCCGTACCCAGCAACTGAGCCTCTCCTAGCTCAAACCATCCAACCGGAGACCGACACAGCCTATCATATAAAGCCTCATAAGGAGCCATCTGAATACTCGACTAGTAGTTGTTGTTGTAGGAAAACTCTGTTAAAGGCAAAAACTAATCCCACGAGCCTCCAAAGTCAATGACATAAGCTCAGAGCATATCCTCCAAAATCTGAATGGTCCACTTGGACTGCCCGTCCATCTGAGGATGAAATGTTGTGCTTAACTCAACCCGTGTGCCCAACTCTCGCTGAACTGCTCTCCAAAAATATGAGGTAAACTGCGTACCTCGGTCCGAAATGATAGACTCGGGCACGCCATGAAGATGAACAATCTCCCGGATATAGATCTCAGCTAACCTCTCGGAAGAATAGGAGACTACCACAGGAATGAAATGCGCTAACTTGGTCAGCCTATCAACAATAACCCACACTGTATCGAACTTCCTCTGAGTCTATGGTAGCCCAACAACGAAGTCCATAGTGATCCGCTCCCACTTCCACTCAGGAATCTCAATTTTCTGGAACAAACCACCAGGCCTCTGATGCTCATACTTAACCTGCTGACAATTCAAACACCGAGCCATAAATGCTACGATATCCTTCTTCATTCTCCACCACTAATAATGCTGCCGCAAATCTTGATACATCTTTGTGGCGCCCGAATGAATAGAGTACCGGGAGCTATGGGCCTTCTCTAAAATCAACTCTCGGAGCCCATCCATATTAGGCACACAAACTCAACCCTGCAACCTCAAAACTCTATCATCTCCTAAGGTAACATGCTTGGCACCTCCGTGCTGTACCGTATCTCTAAGGACACACAAATGGGGATCATCATACTGCCAATCACGGATACGCTCCAATAATGAAGAATGAGCGACTGTGCAAGCTAACACACGGCTGGGATCAGAAACATCCAACCTCACGAACTAATTGGCCAAAGCCTGAACATCCAAAGCAAGCGGTCTCTCACTGACCAGAATATAAGCAAGACTACCCATACTGGCTAACTTCCTACTCAAAGCATCGACCACCACATTGGCCTTTCCCTGATGATATAAGATGGTGATATCATAGTCCTTTAACAACTCCAACCACCTTATCTACCTCAAATTCAACTCCTTCTGGTTGAACAAGTACTACAGACTCTTGTGATCCGTGAACACCTCACATGCCACGCCATACAGATAATGCCTCCAAATCATCAACGGGTGAACAATGGCTGCCAACTCCAAATCATGAACTGGATAATTCTTCTTATGAATCTTCAACTTCCGCGAAGCATAAGCAATGACCTTGCCATCCTACATCAACACCGTACCAAGCCCAATACGAGATGCATCACAATAAACTGTATATGGCCCTGAATCTGTGGTCAAAACCAGCACTGGTGCCATAGTCAGCACTATCTTGAGCTTCTGAAAGCTCACCTCACACTCGTCATACCATTTGAACTACGCACCCTTCTGGGTCAACCTGCTCATTGGGGCTACGATAGATGAAAACCCCTCCACGAACCAACGATAGTAGCCTACCAACCTTAAGAAACTCCGAATCTCTGTAGCTGATGCTGGTTTAGGCTAGTTCTTAACTGCCCCAATCTTCTTCGGATCAACCTGAATACCTTCTATTGATACAACATGACCTAGGAATGTAACTAAACTCAACCAGAACTCCCACTTTGAGAACTTAGCATATAACTGACTATCCCTCAAGGTCTGAAGAACCACTCTATGATGCTGCTCATGCTCCTCCCGGCTGCGGGAATATATCAAAATATCATCAATAAAGACTATCATGAACGAATCCAAGTAAGGCCTGAAAACTCTGTTCATCAAATCTATAAAAGCTGATGGGGCATTCGTCAACCCGAATGACATCACCAAGAACTCATAATGCCCGTACCGAGTGTAGAAAGCTGTCTTAGGGACATCATATGCCCTAATCCTTGACTGATGGTAGCCAAATCTCAAGTCAATCTTCAAAAATACCTTGGCACCCTGAAGCTGATCAAACAAATCATCAATCCTCGGCAATGGATACTTATTCTTGATTGTAACCTTGTTCAACTGCCGGTAATCAATACACATTCTCATCGATCCATCCTTCTTCTTAACAAATAACACCGGTGCACCCCAAGGTGAAACACTG
This sequence comes from Nicotiana tabacum, assembly GCF_000715075.1. NCBI lineage: Eukaryota > Viridiplantae > Streptophyta > Magnoliopsida > Solanales > Solanaceae > Nicotiana > Nicotiana tabacum. The sequence continues at coordinate 19,127,575 of NC_134089.1, read as the reverse complement.
GGTCTAATGAAACCCTTCTCAAGCAAGTCTTGCAACTGCTCCTTCAACTCTTTCAACTCAGGCGGGGCCATACGATACGACGGGATAAAAATAGGTTGAGTGCCCGAAGCCAAATCAATACAAAAGTCAATATCCCTGTCAGGTGGCACACCCGGTAGGTCTAAAGGGAATACCTTAGGAAACTCACGAACAACGGGCACAGAATCAATAGAAGGAACCTCAAAACTAGAATCACGAACATAGGCCAAATAGGCCAAACACCCCTTCTCAACCATATGCCAAGCCTTCATATACGAGATAACACTGTGGGTAAAATGACTAGGAGTCCCTCTCCACTCTAAATGAGGTAAACCCGGCAAGGCTAAGGTCACAGTCTTGGCATGATAGTCCAAGATAGCATGGTAAGGTGATAACCAGTCCATCCCTAATATGACATCGAAATCGACCATGTCTAGAAGAAGCAAATCTACACGAGTCTCAAGACCTCCAATCATAACTATACATGAACAATGGACTTGATCTACCATAATAGAATCACCCACCGGTGTAGACACATAAGCAAGAGCACTCAAAGAATCACCAGGCATAACCAGATACGATGCAAAATAAGATCACACATAGGAGTATGTAGACCCTAGATCAAATAACACTGATGCATCCCTACTACAAACCAGAACCGTACCTGTGATAACTGTATCAGAAGCCTCAGCCTCGGGCCTGGCTGGAAGAGCATAACATCGGGGCTGGGCCCCACCACCCTGAACTACATCTCTGGGACGACCTGCTGCTGGTTGGCCTCCACCTCTAGCGGCCTGAGCTCCACCTCTAATACCTCTACCTCTAGCACCTCTACCCCCACCTCTAGCTGGGGGGGGGCTGTGGAACACTCGGTGCCTGAACCATGGCACGGGAACCCTGATGCTGAGAGCTGCTCGATGCTCGAGGGCAATACTTAGCAATGTGCCTTGTGTCTCCACAAGTAAAACAAGCCCTCGGCTACTGGGGCTGACAACCCAAGAGAACTCTGGAGCGGTGGTGCACTGATAGGAGCTAGTGGTGCACTGTAGGACTGCTGATCAGAATATTGCATATGAGAACCACGACCACCTGAGGCACCATGAGAAACCTGAAGTGCTGACTGAAAAGGCCTAGGAGGAAGGCCTCTACCATATGAATCCCTACATCCAAACGAGGTACCACTGAATCAGCCTGAATGACGAGGCCTCTTGTCAAACCCCTGACCACCTCCCTATGATAGAACCATCAACTCTCCGGGCCACATTGGCTGCCTCCTTGAAAGATATCTCACTCCTAGATTCCCTAGCCATCTGAAGACGAATCGGCTAAATGAGTCCATCAATGAACCTCCTCACCCTATCTCTCTAGGTGGGAAGTATGATAAGAGCATGACGAGCCAAGTCGAAAAATCTGGTCTCATACTAGGTAACGGTCATAGAACCCTGCTGGAGACGCTCGAACTACCTCCGATAGGCCTCTCTCTGAGTGATGGGGAGAAACTTCTCCAGAAATAGCTGATTAAAGTGCTCCATAGTCAAAGCTGGTGATCCGGCTGGTCTAGCCAAACAGTAATCTCTCCACTAAGTCTTGGCGGATCCAAACAAGTGAAAAGTAGCAAAATCAACCCCATTGGTCTCAACTATCCCCATGTTCCTGAGAACCTCATAGCAGCTATCTAGATAATCTTGGGGATCCTTAGAAGATGCACCGTTGAAAGCAGTAGTGAAGAGCTTGGTAAAACTTATCCAACCTCCACAAAGCCTCCAAAGACGTAGCTGATCTATCACCGGTCTATGTTGCTGCTCGGCTGAAGAAGCGGTACGTGACCTCGCCATTCGCGAAAGGACAAGATTAAAGGTTTCAATTTAGCATTGAGAGAACAAAATCACACGACAGAGAAGAATAAAAGTGAAACTTTTCCTAACTCTGTAGCCTCTGAGGGGATAAATACAGACATCTCCATACCAATCCCTCAGACTCTACTAAGGTTGTCTGTGAACTGCGAGACCCATGTAACCTAAAGCTCTGATACCAACTTATCACGACCCGGATTTCCACCCTCGGGGGTCGTGATGGCGCCTACTAGTGTGAGCTAGGCAAGCCTATTATTAGACAAATTACCCTTTTACCAATTTTTATTCTCTTTAACATTATATAAAACAATAACATGTAAACAACATCAATTTAGAATAAGCGGAAGAAAGCAATAAAATATTTGAACATGCGTTTATTACAATAGCTTAAACCTTAATGACCCAGAACTGGTGTCATAGTACCACAGACGGTCTAAGTCTACTAAATACAAGGTCTAAAAATAAAAGACACACTGTTTCTGAAGTAAAGAGATGAAACAGGAAATAAAGTATAGAGGAGACGCCAGAGCCTGCGGATGCCTACAGGTCTACTTTGGATCTCCGCATGGACTGAAGGTAGCCTCCAAACTATGATCCAAGAGCTGCTCTGGGATCTGCACATAGTGTAGAGTGTAGTATCAGCACAACGGAAAGTAAAGCAGGAATAACAGGTAAAAACAGAATATCAAGAAAATATGGGAGGGGGAAAGCATGCTTTGGGGAATAACAGGTAAAAACAGAATATCAAGAGAATTATAAAGGAACAAAAATCCAACTACTAACAAGGATAAGGGAAACAAAGGCAGAATTCACTTTCATTTCACATCTTGTTGCAGGCATGCAACCCGCTCCCATTTCGTATATCTTGTGGGAGGCGTGCCACCCGCTCATATTTCATTTATCTCATGGCAAGTGTGCTACCCGCTCCCATTTCATTTATCTCATGGTAGGCGTGCCACCCGATCCCATTTCATTTATCTAATGGTAGGCGTGCCACCCGCTCCTATTTCATTTATCTCGTGGTAGACGTGCCACCCACTCCCATTGCATTTATCTAGTAGAAGGCATGCCACCCGCTCCCATTTCATTTATCTCGTGGCAGGCATGCCACACACTCCCATTTTATTTATCTCGTGGTAGGAGTGCCACCCGCTCCCATTTCATTTATCTCGTGGTAGGCGTACCACCCGCTCCCATTTCATTTATCTTGTGGTAGGCGTACCACCCGATCCCAGTTACAAATCAACAACAATCACAAAGAATCCTGGCAAGGGAACAAGAGCAATATAACAACATCTCGGCAAGGGGACAATAATATTTCAATAACATCCCGACAAGGGAACAATAATATTTCAATAACATGTGAAGTGCAATAATTTACAATGGAGTCATAACAATTACCATACAAGACTCACGGGCATGCTTGACACCGACGTATAGATACTCGTCACCATGCCTATACATTGTACTCCACAATTAACACGTAGCAAATAAGACACAACTCCTAATCCCTCAAGCTAAGGTTAGACCAAACACTTACCTCGATGCCACGAACACAATTCACATTTCAATTATAGCTTTACCCCTTGATTCCACCACCAATTCGCTCGTATCTAGTCACAAGTTACTTAATTACATCAATAAACGCTAAATGGATCAACCCCAATGCATGAAAATGAGTTTTCCAAAGTTTTACCCAAATAGTCAAAAATCGCCCCAGGCCCACATGGTCAAAACCCGAGATTTGAACCAAAACCGGATTACCCATTCCCCCACAAACCCATATATATAATTTGTTTTGGAATCCGACCACAATTTGAGGTCTAACTCCCCAAATTTCAATATTCTTAGGTTTTTCCCAAAGTTCCCAATTCCACCATGAAAACCCTAGATTCTAGGATGAAATCTTGTAAAAAGAAGTTAAGAAGTAAAGAAAATGAGTTAGAAATCACTTATCAATGTTTTGGAGAAGAAAGGTTGTTTGAAAAATCGTCTCTTATGTTTTTGGGGTTTTGAAAAATGAAAAATAACTGAAAATACCATTATAGTATACCCCTCTCAGACCCCCTATGCGGACTGCACAAAATCGAGTGCGGCCGCACAGCTCTCCATGTGGACTTCAGTGACATGCTTTAGTATTATGGTCATAACTTTCTCTACAGATGTCCAAATTTTGATGCTTTATCGTTTTTGAATCATCTCAAAATTCCTTGTAGATCAAAAGATATAGGCTTCCGAAGTCGGACCAGTGAACCTGTGCGGACCGCACAAAATCGAGTGTGGCTGCACAGCCCCCACCGCGGACAACACCAAAACCAATGCGGTCAGCACTGGCGGGTTTAGAGATTTGCACTTCTCTGATCCTGCAACATCCATGTTTTAAGCCTAAGACATCCTGGAACCTACCCGAAACTCACCCGAGCCCTCGAAACTCCAAACCAAGTGTGCATACTAACTCAAAGACATCATATGGACTTACTTGTGCGATCACATCATCAAAATAACATGTAAAATCATGAATTAAACCTCAAACCTCAACATTTTTATTAAGAACTCTCAAAGTTCATAACTCTTCAACCGGAAGTCCAACTCACTTCAAATAAACTCCGTTTTCACCAAGTTTCACAGTTATCTTTCAAATACAATAACAAGTTTGTATAGGGCTTCAGAACCAAAATACGGGCCCGATAACAATGGTTTATAACATTAATTCTTTTCTTCATTTCTTAGATAATTCAGTAAAATAATTTCTTTCAAAAATTGATTTCTAAGGCTTCGGACCTCGGAATTCATTTCCGGGCATACGCCCAAGTCTCATATTTTATTGCAGACCTTCCGGGATCGTCAGAATACGTATCTGGGTCCGTTTTCTCAAAATGTTGACCAAAATCAACCATAATCAAATTTTTAACTCTAGAAACTTCTATTTCTCATATTTTTTCATAGAAGGCTTTCCGGATATAGGTCCGGACCACGTACTTAAATCAAGGTGAGGTAAAAAGGAGGGTTTTAGGCCACGAAACATTAAATTCACTTGCAACACAAGTGATGAACTTTTGGGTCATCACATCCTTAGAACCTAACAACATCCAATACACCTCCTACACTTAATATCATGATCATCTAAGTTATTCCAGTCTTTAACCTCTCGTGGAAGGCAAGAGACACTTAAGCGACTTGTGAGCGTGCTTATGGCCTTAGATTAATAGGAAATTTGAAGGGCCTCACATCCTTCCCCACTTAGGATCATTCGTCTAATGAGTTTCAAAGTTCTCCATCGACATCCAGTGTGACTCAAATCTTGATTCACACTCCCAAACCTCATATTTGACTAACTCCCCGAATTTTCAGAAATTTCAGCAGAGTTTCCCTTTTAACTTGGCCTATCCACCTGTCAAAGAATCCCAGAAACTAGTCCTACAACATAATCACAACATAATGATGTATCACAACATGAAAACAACATCGACCATAATGTCATAAACCTTATATTACCAAAAGGAACACCCTTAACATAAATTGTACAAGGGAAACATAATCCATATAAAGTATTTTCATAGAAACAATTTCATAGCTATTCAAACATATGAGGGTACTTGTTCTTCATCTCTTCCTCGGCCTCCCAGGTGGCCTCTTTAACCTGTTGGTTTTGCCATAGCACTTTCATGGAGGCAATCTCTTTATTTCTCAGCTTTCGGACTTGTTTATCAAGAATGGCTATCGAAATCTCCTCATAAGTTAATTCTTCATTAACCTCAATGGTCTCTACCGGGACAATGAGTTTCGGGTCTCCAACTAGCTTCTTCAATATAGACACATGAAACACCGGGTGCACCAACAACATCTCTGGTGGTAGCTCAAGCTTGTAAGCCACTTGACCAATCCTCTGAATGTTTTGGTACGACCCGACATACATCAGACTCAATTTCCCTTTCTTCCCAAACCGCATTATACCCTTCGTGGGGGAAACCTTCAAGAATACCCAATCATCCTCTTTGAACTCCAAATTCCTGTGACGCACATCCGAGTAGGACTTATGGTGACTATGAGTAGTTTTCAACTGTTCCTTAGCGACCTTAACCTTCTCCATTGCCTGATGCACGAGGTATGGCCCTATCAACTCCGCTTCCCCAATATTGAACCACCTAATGGGAGATCTACAGCCTTGAACGGTACCATCTGAATGCTAGCATGGTAACTATTGTTGTAGGTAAATTCTATGAGTGGCAAATGATCATACTAGCTACCCTTGAAGTCAAGAACACAAGCGCCCAACATATCCTCAAGCGTATGAATAGTCCGCTATGCCTGCCCGTCTGTCTTCGGATGAAAGGTTGTACTAAGATTCACCTGATTACCCAAACCTTGCTGAAATTTCTTCCAAATATTAGTTGTGAACTATGCCCCCCGATCAGAGATAATATAAACTGGAGTGCCATGAAATTGACTATTTCCTTGATGTACAACTAAGCATGTTGTTCTGTTGTGTCAGTAGCCTTAATAGGCAAGAAGTGTGTTGATTTCATGAGTTGGTGCACAACCATCCGAATCGAGTCGAACTTGCGAGACGTGCGATGTAGTCCCACCACAAAGTCCATATTGATCTTCTCCCATTTCCACATCGGAATTTCTATGCTCTGTGCCAACCCACCAGGCCTTTGATGTTCGACCTTTACTTGTTGACAATTTGAACATCTTTCCACAAAGTCCGCTACATTCCTCTTCATATCATTCCACCAGTAGACTTATTTAAGATCATGGTATATCTTTGTAGAGCTTGGGTGCATGGAATACCTGGAATGGTGAGCCTCGATCATGATTCTTTCTCGGAGACCATCTATGTTTGGAACACATAATCGCCCTTGGTACCTTAGTGTACCATCATCCATGCCAAGAGAAAAATCCATGGTCTTATGCTTATTAATTCCCTCATTCAATTGTACTAACAATGGATCATCGTATTGCTTCTCCTTCACTTTTACAACAAGTGATGATTCAGCCCTATTTTGCACAACCAGCTCTCCTTCACTAAAGTCTGCAAGAAGAACTCCAAACTAGCCAACCGGTGAACTTCCACGGCCAACGGCCTTTGATGTGCCTCCAAGTGACCCAAACTACCTATGGATTTTCGGCTAAGAGCATCCGCCACAACATTAGCCTTTTTCAGATGATATAGGATATCGATGTCGTAGTCCTTGAGTAACTCAAGCCATCTTCACTACTTAAAATTCAGTTCTTTCTGCTTGAAAATATACTGAAGGCTCTTATGTTCCATGAATATATTTATATGGACCCCATACAAATAATGACACCAAATCTTGAGTGCAAACATCACCGCTACGAGCTCTAAGTCATGTGTTGGATAGTTCTTCTCATGATTATTGAGTTGCCTAAAAGCATAAGCGATCACCTTTCTATGTTGCATCAATACACACCCAAGCCCGATCCTCGAAGCATCGCAATACACCATAAATCCCTTTGTACCCTCAGGTAGGGTTAATACCGGTGCTGTAGTCAATCTTGATTTCAATTCTTGGAAGCTCCTTTCACAAGCATCGGACCACTGGAACTTAAACCGCATTCTGCGTTAGTTTAGTCAATGGAGAGGTGAGAGTGGAGAACCCTCCACAAATCTCCTATAGTACCCAGCTATGCCCAAGAAACTATAAATCTCTGTTGAAGTTGTAGGTATGGGCCAATTTTTCACAGCTGCGATTTTATGAGGATCAACCTGATTCCTTCACTAGAGAAATCATGACCCAAGAATGCGACAGATTCCAACAAAAATGCACACTTCGAAAACTTTGCATACATCTTGTGCCGATACAGAGTTTGCAAAACTGCCCTGAGAAGATCGAGATGGGCCTCCTGACTTCGTGAATATATAAAAATATCATGAATGAACACTATCACAAAAGAGTCAAGAAAAGGCTTGAAGACTCGATTCATAAAATATATGAAAGATGTCGGGGCATTTGTTAGCCAAAAAGACATCACTAGAAATTCAAAATGCCATACCGGGTCCTGAATGCTGTTTTTAGAATATCCTGCTCCCTGATGTTCAATTGGTGATATCCCAACATTAAATCAATTTTGGAGAAATACTTAGCACCTTGAAATTGGTCAAACAAGTCATCTATCCTTGGCAGTGGATACTTATTCTTGATCGTGACCTTGTTGAGCTACCGATAGTCAATACACATTCTCAGTGATCCATCTTTCTTTCTTACAAAGAGAACCGATGTCCCCCAAGGTGACACACTCGGCCGGATAAAACCCTTCTCTAACAAATCCTTCAATTGTTCCTTTAGTTCCTTCAATTATGTCGGTGCCATTCTGTAGAGTGGAATAGATATAGGATGCATGTCTATCATCACATCGATCCCAAAATCAATCTCCCTATTTGGTGGGATCTTAGGGAGCTCATCAGGAAAGACCTCCGGAAATTCATTCCCAACTAGTATGGACTTAAGTGTAGGAGCCTCAGCATCAGCGTCCGTAACCCGGACCAAATGGTAAGTACACCCCTAGTTGATCAACTTTGTGGCCATAAGTTAAGAATAAACCTACCTTTCAGTGCCACATCACCCCCTTCCATTCAATTACCGGCTCATTTAGAAATTCAAAACTAACAGTCCTAGTTTGGCAATCAAGCTTGGAAAATCATGAATAAAGGTAGTCCATCCCCATTATTACATCAAAATCAACCATCCCCAATTCAATGAGATCGTCCATGGTGTCCCAACCATGCACCATGACAACACAATCAATATAAACTCGCGTGTCCACAATAGATTCACCAACCGTAGTAGATACAGAGAACAGTTCATAGAGCTATTCCGATTCTATCCCAAATTCCATAGCAATATAGGGAGTGACATATGACAAAGAGGAACCAAGATCTATACAAGCATAAACATCATGGTATTGGACAGTCAATATACTTATGACAACATCTAGAGAAGCCTCTGTACTCTGGCGTCCCCTCATAGCATAGAATTGGCTGGGTCCTCCTAAACTTTATGCACCACCCCTAGCTGCACCACGCCCTACGGGTGCTGGAGTGCCTCGAGCTAGAAGAGGTGTTGTGAATGAAGTGGCTGCAGAACTGGCTGGCTATAACGTACCCTTTCCCACACTCTAGCGAGACGAACGACAATCCCTCTAAATGTGACCCTTGATACCGCACCCGTAGCATATGGGCTGGTCCTTGAAGTAGGCCCCAAAATACATATTCCCACACCTAGGGCATAGTGACCTCCACTGCTACAATCTCCCTCAGGCCGACCCTGTTAGTAGGATCCTTTGTTGCCCTGACTGGGCCTAAAACGGCTGAACTACTGCTGACTAGGGTTTGCTGGCAGTGCACTGACCGAAGACTGAGAAAAGGACTAGGATGGCCCTGACAAGCCTACCATGAATCCTGACCTACTGCCACCACCACTAAAAGAACCACCAAAGTTGCCCGCAGACTGGGCCTTATTGCTACCCTCTCTCTCTCCATCATATTCTTCAATTTATGGGTTTCCGTGGCTTGAGAAAATTCCACCAACTTCCCATAGTTCATACCAGAATTTATGGTAGTTGTAGCAGCCTCATTATTGACCAAGGGGCTGAGGCCCTGCACAAACCGACACACTGTTGTCTCCATAGTGGGCAACATGTAAATGGTATACTTGGACAGGTGTGCAAATCTCATATGGTACTCCCACACACCCAAACTACCTTGTTTCAGGATCTCAAACTCAGCGGCACGGGCCGCCTTAGTCTCGACGGGAAAAAAATGGTCAATGAAAGCGTCGACAACTCATTCCACCTCGCTAGAGGGATCCCCTCCTTACAAGACTCCTCCCACATCTCAAACCAAGAATAGGCCACCTCTTTTAGGTGGTAGGAGGCCAACTCTACTGCCTCCATCTCAGTAGCACGCATAACTCGTAGAGTCTTGTGCATCTCATTAATAAAGTCCTGGGGATCCTCTTCAGGATCAATGCCTGTGAATACTGGATGATCCAACTATAGAAACCTATTCACCCTATAGCTAGCAAAATCCATTGGTTGGCTTGAAAGAGTAGGTGCAACATTCGATCTCTAGGCATGAGAAGCCACTACTGAGCCAACATCTATATGGCTCCCCTAAGGTCCCCATTAGAAATGCTGGGATCGTAAGTTAGGACCGGTGGTGGAATTGCAGTATCTACTGCAGGCGGAATAGCTGCACCCTCAGTAGAAGTAGGGATTGGTGCAGTCTAAGCAGGAGTAGTAAAATCAGGCGGTGTAGTAGTCAGGGGAATACCCTCACCCCTCGGGTGCTCACTGGCATATCGGGTATGGAATCAACTGCCACTCCTGGGGTGGCTTTGGCTCCTTGGCCAATTTTTTCCTTTTTCCTAGATGCCATGTACTGAAAATTAGACCAATGCATGAGTTAAAAGAGTAGCATTCTTACAATTAGCACTAAGTAGCATTCTTACAATTAGCACTATCACACCAACTAGAACATCAAAGAAGGGTGCCATTCCTAAATGCCCGAGTAGCCTCCGAATTATAGATGTGGTCGACAACACACCGATAAGAAGGACTTTACTAGACACTTCTCCGAGACATCCTAGGACACTTTAAAACCTTAGGCTTTGATACCAAGCTTGTAATGCCCCGACCTCAAGGAGTGCAACCAGCACTCAACCGAGATATTCCGATCAAGCAAGCCTACTAGATGCTATCTACCCGACATTACCCACAAATAAAGTGAAGACGTATGCCCTTAATTAGATAGTGAGAATATTACATAAACAACACCAATTTCATTGCCATTAGAGCTTCATTCAAGAATTCCCAAAACATTGCATTACACATTCATATTTTAGAAGTGGAAACATGTGATACAAATACAACATCTTTAGTTTGACTTTCCCAAAACCAATATACAACCCACACTATGTCTACGGAGCCTCTAATGGATACAAGGAGTAGTATGATATTGCCGACAACAAGGCTCCGGCATACCTCAAAAACACTATAAATAATTAACAAAAGATACAAGAGCCCGACATGACGTGGAGCTCACTAAGTCAGCTGAGAAGAGGGTGTACCACTGTCAATGATTGATGCCGCCTGTTGTGAAACCATCTGCATCCATTAAAGATGCAACGCCCCTGGCAAAAGAGACATTAGTGCATATGAAATAGTACTATTATGTAAGACTAAACACTCTCTTAACGGATCAGGTACAATACAAGGAGAAAGAAACATGAAATCAATAAGAGTCATAAGAACTATTAAGCGTCAAGTTAAGAGAAAGATATCAATATTTTTTTCTAGGGAATATCAATATTATTAAGTTGGGAAATCTTTAGTACTGATATACCTCTATGTTATTAGCACGGAGTCCTATTTCGGCCTGATCGACTAAGCTATCTCACCCTGAGACAACTAATCACAAGACCACCAAATGCGCAACATGTTGTCCGATCTCAGCCCGACCGGCTAAGTCATCTTACCACAATGTAGTGTGGATCGACATCACTCTACACTAGCAATCATCCCATCCCAATTAAAAGGAACAATATCAACACATCAATCTCATCCCATTTAAGGGGAATAATCTCAAAACATCAATACGGGGATTTACCCATAAACCACTCTACACCGGCACGTATAGTTTCGGGATTTGATTATTTCAACCTACCCTTCCTCGGTGACTAAATGATACTCCTAAAAAAATTAATTATAAAAAGGAGTTACAGATCATTTCATAATCTTTCGCACATCTTTTCATTCATTGGCATTGTGGTCACATAATTTCCATTCCTGGCATTGTGGTCGCATGCTTTATCTCATATTCACTTCCTTCACTTTCAAGCATCAGCATAGATTATTGACAACAAGAGCATTTGGAACCAAGTCCTTAAATATGTATATGAGCAATAATGATTCTTAAGTACATTGAGTTTTCTTTCACAATTTGGCATAATAACTTTCATTTGAAACCCGAATTAAAGTAATAACATTTTAATGCACAAACCATACTGGAACACATTCCCGAATGAGAGCATAATGTGATAAGAGCAATTGAAATGCCTTATGTGCATATACTTTCCAACACAAGGCTTATTTGGAATAATCAGATTTATTATGAATAACTCGGGACAAGAGGAATACGAATCATAGGCCAATCACACTTGAAACTTACGAGAACATCACGTGCTTCGATTCTAAAAGAGAAGTTTAGCCAGCATACCTGAAATTTGCCCCTTAATAATACTACGATGGTCCACCACACTAAATAATTTCAATCTACAACAATGCAACACAGTTGTACCAATATTAGTAAGATTTCTATACTTTAAGTCATTTGGACTTTTTATTAAACATCTAATGTGCATATCTTTCTACAACCTCCTTCAATGGAATTTCTTCACCTAAAAACCACATTCCACACCAATGATTCACCTCACAATTGTCTCTAGGCCATCCACAACTTCCATTAGTACATGTATGCCTAACAATTTACTCCCAACACATAAATCTTATCAATTAATTCATTTTACAATACCTACACACCTAGTTTGGGCACTTATTGCTTTCAATCACCATCCCATAAGTACATATATCATACATAAATAATAACCATGAATTAGTTAGAGATGGTAGACATACCACTTGTAGTGAGATTATTGAAAATCCCAACTTGTAGTGTTCTTGACCAATTTTGGGATTTGAATGGAAATCTATGGACCTTCAAGATTAATACTTGTTAATATAAGTTTTTATGTAATGAACCGGTCGTTTTGAGAGTAAGAGCCCTGATCTCCTATTAACTTCTTTCCCCGTATTTATTTCTGCCATTTTAATTTGTCGGGATGATTCGTTTTGAGTTTCGAAGTGTTTTGGCACACTTAGTTCCTAAATGAGAGCGTAAGCCTTAGAACTTGGATCATAGTCAGAACAATGTGAAGAAAGCTTCAGAATGGAATTGCGTCAGTTTTGTTAGCTCCGTTAAGTGATTTTGGGCTAAGGGGCATGCCCGGATTGTGTTTTGGAGGTCCGTAGCTTATTTAGGCTTGAAATGCCGAAAGTTGAATTTTTGGAGTTTTCGGACCAGTAGTGAAATTTTGATATCGGGGTCAGAATCCGATTTTGGAAGTTGAAATAGGTCTGTAGTGTTGAATATGACTTATGTGCAAAATTTGGGGTTAATCGGACGTAGTTTGGTTGGTTTCAGCATAAGTTGTAGGATTTTGAAATTTCAAGTTCATTACGTTTGGATTGGAGGGTGATTCATGATTTTAGCATCGTTTGGTGTGATTTAAGGGTTCGACTAAGTTCATATGGTATTTTAGGATTGATTGGTATGTTTGGTTGAGGTCCCGGGGGCCTCGGGTGTGTTTCGGATGCTCAATGGGTCATTTTTGGAATTAGAAGTATAGCAGATTTGCTGATTTTTCTGTTGCAGACAATTGGTCTTCGCGTTCGCGAAGACGAGATCATGTTCGCGAAGGCTGGCCAGTGGAGGCATTGCGAATGCGAGGAGCAGAGCGCATTCGCGAAGAGGAAAGGCAGAGCAGCTGGGGACCCCAGGAAGTTGCTCATGCGTTCACGAGTAAGGGTTTGTGTTCACGAAGGTCCTGGCAGCTGAAGCTACGCGTTCGCGAATGGACCCTCGTGTTCGCGAAGGAGGAAATTTGTAAAGAGCGTGATATCAGATTGAATTTTGAGCTAGTTCGAGGTAAGTGGCTTGCCTAACCTTGTGTGGGGAAACTCCCCTTAGGATTTTGGTACTATTATCATATGAATGTTGTGTACGTGAGGTGACGAGTGCGTACATGTGCTAATTATTGAAAAAACCCCATTTGTATTAAGTAAATATCTATGTTTTCTCTTAAATGAGCAACACTAGTATATTAAGCCTCCTGTTTAGCTTAGGAAAGCATGTTTATGTGACTTAATTGCCTTACCTGCTTTAAGTGCTTACTTTGATTTTGTGTAGCATGTTTAGAGTAGAAAATTTCCTACTTTCCTGATACGAACTTGAATAGAATTGTAGGATTCTCTATTGAGATTGTTGTGTATTTACTTTGGGACTATGGATCGGTATTCTGGGAGATCCCCCTGCATGTTTACTTTGGGACTATGGATCAGTATTCTAGAAGATACCCCCTGCACATTTATGATTTGGACGATATCTCGGGAGATCCTCCGCATATTTACGTTTGGGACTATGGGACGCTATCCTGGGAGATCCCCTGTTGCTATCTCTGTGTATTGAGTTATTTCTTTATGTGATTTCATCCTTACTAACTTTTAATATTTAATTATATTGTTTCATTTCACATTATTTACCTTTATATATATATATATATATATATATATATATATATATATATATATATATATATATATATATATATATATATAACCAGTAAGGCCCTGACTTGATCTCGTCACTACTCGACCGAGGTTAGGCTTGACACTTATTGGGTACCGCTGTGGTGTACTCATGCCCTTTCCTGCACATATTTTTGTGTGTAGATCCAGGTTCTTCTGCTCAGCCATACTATCCCTGAGGCGAGGCGATTCAGAGACTTCAAGGTATATCTACCGTGTCCGCAGACCTAGAAGTCCCTCTCTATTCTCCCTTCAGTTATAGGCTTTTCCCTGTATTTCCTTTGTTATTAGACTTCTATAGTTAGAAACCTTATGTATTTTTCTTAGCTTGTGATTCATGAGATTCTGGGTTTTGGGAGTGTTATTATTTGTCGAGAGTGTTATTATTGTGTATGTCGAGTGACATTTTAAACACTTTATCTATATTTACCTGTTGGATGGCTAGTTTGTACTTTTAAATTTCTTTTTTCGCAAATTGTTAGGATTACCTAGTCGTAGAGACTAGGTACCGTCATGACAGTTCACGGAGGGAGAACTCGGGTCGTGACAAGTTGTTATTAGAGCTCTAGGTTCATAGGAGTCATGAATCACAAGTCGCTTAATTAGAGTCTCGTAGATCGATACAGAGACGTCTGTACTTATCTTCGAGAGGCTATGTAACTGTTAGGAAAATTCCACTTCATTTGATTTCCTTGCCATGCGAGATTTTGATATCAAAATTCTAAACCTCTGTCTTCTATTCTCTCACAGATGGTGAGGACATGTGCTACTAGAGATGACCAAGCACCCGCACCCCCTGCTAGAGCCACCAGAGGTCGGGCCAGGGTAGAGGCCGAGGACGCGCATGTGGTGCAAACACAGCACCAACGTGAGCTACTACAAAGGAGCCACTAACAGCTCCAGTCGGAGAACAAGCACCTAATATGCCTACTGCTACTACCACTTCATCTCTCCAGGAGACTCTTTACACAGTTCATGAGCATGTACACCACTCTAGCTCAGGCAGGGTTGATTCCCCTTGCTGCATCCACATCTCAGGCTGGGGGAGGAGTACAGACCCCAGCTGCCCGCACTCCAAAGCAACAGGTTCAGGTTGATCAGATCCCAGAGGTTATATCGGTACCGCTTGTAGCCCCAATTCAGCCCGAGGATATGGCATCGACTTCAGAGGATGAGTAGCGGAGGCTTGAGAGGTTCAAGAAGTACAAGCCTCCTACATTCAGTGGTCTAGCATCAGATGATGCTCTGGGATTTCTGGAGGAGTGCTACCGTATCCTCCGCACTATAGGTATATCGGGATCGAGTGGGGGTTTCTTTCACTGCCTTCCAGATTCGAGGAGTAGCCTATCAGTGATGGCATACTTTAAGTTGGATAGTCCGGCTGAGGCAGCTTCCCTTACATGGACCCAGTTTTCAGATATGTTCTTGAGGGAGTATGTTCCTCAGAGCCTCAAGGACGCATGGCACTCAGAGTTTGGGCATTTGTGCCAAGGTACTATGACTGTTTCGGAGTATGCTGTCCGTTTCACCTATTTGGCTAGACATGCGCCGACCTTGGTTTCTATAGTTTGTGAGAGAGTTCACCGATTTATTGAGGGACTCATTCCCAACATCAGGTCTAGCATGGCCCAGGAGTTGGAGATTGATGTTACTTATTAGCAGGTGGTGAGCATTGCTAGGAGAGTAAAGGAAATGCTTACTCGGGATAGAGAAAAGAGAGAGGCCAAGAGGTCTCGAGAGTCGGGCCATTATTATGGTGCCCGTGCTCCAGCTGAAGTTCATCATGGTAGGGGTTATATGAGTTGCCCCGTTCATTCAGCCCTTCCAGCAGCCAGTGGTATTCCAGCTCCTCCTAGACCTCAGGAGCCTTATTATGCGCCTCTAGTATCTAGTGTGCCTCCTGCACGGGGTGCTTTCAGTGGTCATTCCAGCAGACCTGGCCTGAGCCAGTCACAGTCGCCACACCCTCCCAGATCTTGTTTTGAGTGTGGCGACACATGCCATATGGTGAAGGATTCCCCTAGACTTAGGAGGATTGCACCTCTACAGCCTTCCAGCCGCACCGTGCTCCACCAGGTCCTCAGGCTATGATTGCAGCGCCAGCTACCACCCCACCTGCTCAATCAGCCCGAGGTGGAGGTCGGATGGTAGGAGTTGTCTTAGAGGGGGAGGTCAGGCCAAATACGCCCTTCCTACCCGTACTGAGGTCGTTGCCTTCGATTCTGTCATCACAGGAGTTGTTCCGGCCTATCATAGAGATGCATCAGTTCTATTCGATCTAGAATCCACTTATTCTTATGTGTCCTTCTATTTTGCCATGCATTTGGGCGTATCTCGGGATTCCTTGAGTTCCCCTATTTATGTTTCTACTCCTGTGGGAGATTTTCTTGTTGTGGACCGCATTTGTTGGTCGTGTTTGATTTCTCTAAGTAGTTTTGAGACAAGAGCCGATTTATTATTGCTCAGCATGGTAGATTTTGATATTATCTCGGGCATGGACTGGTTGTCGCCCCATTATGCTATTCTTGATTGTCACGCCAAAACAGTGACGCTGGCTATGTCAGGTGTACTGCGAGTAGAGTGGAGGGGTACTTTATATCATACTCCTAGTAGAGTTATTTAATTTCTTAAGGCTTAGCGGATGATTGAGAAGGGGTGTGACGCGTATCTAGCCTATTTGAGAGATGTCAGTGTTGATACCCCTACAGTTGATTCTATCCCAATAGTGAGGGATTTTCCTAATGTGTTTCCAACTGATCTTTTGAGTATGCCACCCGACAGAGATATTGATTTCGGCATTGATCTGTTGTCGAGCACTCAACCCATTTCTATTTCTCCTTATCGTATGGCTCCTCCTAAGTTGAAGGAGCAGTTACAGTAATTGCTTCATAAGGTCTTTATTCGGCCTAGTGTGTCGCCTTGGGGTTCTCCTGTCTTGTTTGTGAAGAAAAGGATGGTTCTGTGCGTATGTGTATTGATTATCGCCAGTTGAACAAAGTTACGGTGAAGAACCAGTATCCTTTGCCTCATATTGATGATATGTTTGACCATTTACAGGGTGCTCAAGTTTTTTCTAAGATTGACTTGCGTTCAGGTTATCATCAGTTGAAGATTCGGGAGCCAGATATCCTGAAGACTGCTTTCAGGACTCGGTATGGTCATTACAAGTTCTTTGTTATGTCATTTGGGCTGACAAATGCCCCAACAACATTTATGCATTTGCTGTGTAGTTTATTCCGACCATATCTTGACTCGTTCGTAATTGTCTTTATTGATGACATTCTGCTATAATCCCGGAGTCGAGAAGATCATGAGAAGCACATGAGGACAGTGCTTCAAACTTTGAGAGAAAAGAAGTTATATGAAAAGTTCTCAAAATGTGAGTTCTGGTTGGATTCCGTGGCATTCTTGGTTCACATGGTATCGATGAAGGGATCAAGGTGGATCCGCAGAAAGTAAAAGCAACGTAGAGTTGGCGCAGACCATCCTCAGCTATAGAAATTCGTAGTTTTCTTGGCTTGGCGGGTTACTACAGTCGATTTGTTGAGGGATTTTCATCTATTGCAGCACCTATGACCAGGCTGACCCAGAAGGGTGCTCCGTTCAGGTGGACGGAAGAGTGTGAGGAGAGCTTTCAAAAGCTCAAGACAGCTTTGACTACAGCCCCAGTATTAATATTGCCTATAGGTTCGAGGTCTTATACTGTCTATTGTAATGCCTCGAGGATTGGCCTTGGAGTGGTATTGATGTAGGATGGTAGGGTGATTGCCTACACGTCCCGATAGCCGAAAGTGCATGAGAAGAATTATCTTGTCCATGATCTCGAGTTAGCTGCTAATGTCCATGCCTTGAAGATCTGGCGTCATTATTTGTACGGTGTTCCTTATGAGATCTACACTGATCACCAGAGTTTGCAGCATTTGTTCAAGAAGAATGACCTTAATTTGCGTCATAGGAGGTGGTTAGAGCTGCTTAAGGATTATGACATCACTTAATTATACCATTCTGGAAAGGCCAATGTGGTGGCCGATGTTTTGAGTTGTCGGGCAGAGAATTTGAGGAGTTTTGGCTTATCTACCAGCAGCAAAGAGGCCCATGGATGGATGTTCAGGCCCTAGCCAGCCAGTTTGTGAGGTTGGATATTTCGGAGCCCAGTCGGGTCCTAGCTTGTGTGGTTTCTCAGACTTCCTTTTTTGATTGTATCAGAGAGCGTCAATATGATGACCCATATTTGCTTGTCCTCAAGGACAAGGTTTTCCATGGTGATGCCAGATATATGACCATTGGTGATGACGGGGAATTGAGGATGCAGGGTCAGATATGTCTACCCAATGTTGATGGTCTTCGGGAGTTGATTCTAGAGGAGGCCCACAGTTCGCGGTATTCGATCCATCCGAGTGCCGCGAAGATGTACTAGGATTTGAGGAAACACTATTGGTGGAGGCGGATGAAGAAATATATATTTGGGTTTGTAGCTCGGTGCCTCAATTGTCAACAGGTGAAGTATGAGCACTAGAGACTAGGTGGCTTGCTTCAGCAGATAGAGATTTCCGAAGTGGAAGTGGGAGCGGATCACCATGGACTTCGTAGTTGGACTCCCACGGACTTTGAGGAAGTTCGATGCCATTTGGGTGATTGTGGATCGGCTGACCTAGTCCATGCACTTCATTCCTGTGTGTACCACCTATTCTTCGGAGCGGTTGGCGGAGATTTATATCCGGGAGATTGTTCGTCTATATGGTATTCCAGTTTCCATCATTTCAAATAGAGTTACTAAGTTCACATCACGGTTATGGAGGGCCATACATCATGAGTTGGGTACTTGGGTGGAGTTGAGCATAACATATCACCCCAGACGGACGGACAATCCGAACGTACTATTCAGATTCTTAAAGATATGCTTTGTGCGTGTGTGATGGAGTTTGGAGGTTCTTGGGATCAGTTCTTGCCACTGGCAGAGTTTTCCTACAATAACAGTTATCAGTCCAGCATTGAGATGGCACCATATGAGGTTCTGTATGGTAGGCGGTATAGGTCCCCGGTGGGTTGGTTCGAGCCTGGAAAGGCCAGATTATTGGGCATAGACTTGGTTCAGGACACCTTGGAGAGGGATAAAGTGATTCAAGATAGACTCCGCACAGCCTAGTCCAGACAGAAGAGTTATGCAGACCGGAAGGTTCGTGATGTTTCCTATATGGTTGGAGAGTGGGTCTTGCTTTGAGTTTCGCCTATGAAGGGCGTGATGAGATTTGGGAAGAAGGGCAAATTGAGACCAAGGTTTATTGGTCCCTTTGAGGTGTTGCGACGTGTTTGGTAGGTTCCTTATGAGCTTGCCTTACCTCCCAGCTTGGCAGGAGTTCATCCGGTATTTCATATTTCGATGCTCCGGAGGTATCATAGTGATCTGTCACACGTTGGATTTCAGTTCAGTCCAGCTGGACAAGGATCTATCTTATGTTGAGGAGCCAGTGGTTATATTGGACAGGCAGGTTCGAAAGTTAAGGTCAAAGAGTATTGCATCAGTAAAGGTTCAATGGCAGGGTCAGCCGGTCGAGGAGGCGACTTGGGAGACCGAGCAGGATATGCGCAGCCGTTATCCTCATCTTTTCACCACTTTAGGTATCTTTCTATACTCGTTCGAGGAAGAACAAATGTTTAAGAGGGGGAGGATGTAACAACCCGATCAGTCGTTTCGAGAGTTAGAGCCCCGCTCCCCTATTAACTGCTTTCCCCATGTTTATATCTGCCGTTTTGATTTGCCGGGATGATTCGTTTTGAGTTTCGGAGTGTTTTGGGACACTTAGTCCCTAAATAAGAGTGTAAGCCTTAGAACTTGGACCATAGTCAGTACATTATGAAGATAGCTCCGAAATGGAATTTTGTTGGTTCCATTAGCTCCGTTGAGTAATTTTGGGTTTAGGGACGTGTCCAGATTGTATTTTAGAGGTCCGTAGCTTATTTAGGCATGAAATGTCGAAAGTTGAATTTTTGGAGTTTTCAAACTGGTAGTGAAATTTTGATATCGGGGTCGGAATCCAATGTCGAAAGTTGGAATAGGTCCATAGTGTTGAATATGACTTGTGTGTAAAATTTGGGGTCAATTGGACGTGGTTTCGTTGGTTTCGGCATCAGTTGTAGGATTTTGAAATTTCAAGTTCATTAAGTTTGGATTGGAGGGTGATTCATGATTTTAGCGTTGTTTGGTGTGGTTTGAGGGCTCGACTAAGTTTGTATGGTGTTTTAGGATAAATTGGTATGTTTGGTTGAGGTCCCGAGGGCCTCGGGTGTGTTTCGGATGCTCAATGGGTCATTTTTTGGACTTAGAAGTATAGCAGATTTGCTGGTATTTCTGTTGCAGACAATTAATCTTAGCGTTTGCGAAGGGGAGATCGCGTTTGCAAAGGCTTGCTAGTGGAGGCATCGCGAACGCGAGGAGCAGAGCGCGTTCGCGAAGAGGAAAGACAGAGCAGCTGGGGACCCCAGGAAGTTACTCTACGCGTTCGCGAGTAAGAGGTCGCATTCGCGAAGGTCCTGGCAGCTGAAGCTACGCGTTCGCGAAGGAGGAAATTTGGCCAGTGATTTTTGTGCATCGCAATCGCGATAGCGGCCTCTCATTCGCAAAGAAGAACGCATTTGGGCAGAATTTAAATACCAAAATCGAGGGTTTGAGTTCATAACTCAAATATTGGATTGAGAGCTCGGTAGGAGGCGAATTTTGGAGAGATTTTCGAAGGAAGTTTGTGGGTAATGATTCCTAACTCCTTTTTGATTATATCGCATTAATCTAAACATGAATTCATCATCTAATTTTGGATTTGGGGTGAAAATTGGGGAAAATTGAGAAAAGTTCTTAGGCCTAATTTTGGGATTTTAATTGAGATTTTGGTATCGGATTTGAGTGAATTTGGTCTGGGTAGACTCTTGAGTGAATGGCTGTTCATAATTTATGACTTTTACCCGTTTCCGAGATGTGGGCCCGGGGAGGATTTTTTAGCGTTTTTCTATTTTCTTGCCTTAGCTTCGATTTCATTAGCTAAATTAGTTGTTTATAGTTGTATTTACGTTACGATATTGATTTGATTAGATTTGGGCCACTCAGAGTTGGATACTTGTGGCAAGAGCGTGATATCGGATTGATTTTTGAGCTGGTTCGAGGTAAGTGGATTGCCTAACCTTGTGTGGGGGAACTCCCCTTAGGATTTTGGTATTGTTGTTATATGAATGCTGTGTACGTGAGGTAACGAGTGCGTACATGTGCTAATTGTTGAAAAACCTCGTTTTCATTAAGTAAATATCTATGTTTTCTCTTAACTGAGCAACACTAGTATATGAAGCTTCCTGTTTAGATTAGGAAGCATGCTTATGTGACTTAATTACCTTACCTGCTTTAAATGCTTACTTGGATTTTTTGTAGCATGTTTAGAGTAGAAATTTTCTTGTTTTCCTGATACGAACTTGAATAGATCTGTAGGATTCTTTATTGAGATTGTTGTGCATTTACTTTAGGACTATAGATCAGTATTCCGGGAGATCCCCCTGCATGTTTAC
Organism: Nicotiana tabacum; assembly: GCF_000715075.1. Classification (NCBI taxonomy): domain Eukaryota; kingdom Viridiplantae; phylum Streptophyta; class Magnoliopsida; order Solanales; family Solanaceae; genus Nicotiana; species Nicotiana tabacum. The sequence goes on along the minus strand of NC_134089.1, from coordinate 19,105,769 downwards.
TTTTGGACTACAGATCGGTATTCTGGGAGATCTCTTTGCACATTTATGATTTGGACTACGGGACGATATCCTGGGAGAGCCTCCGCACATTTACGTTTGGGACTACGGGATGCTATCCTGGGAGATCCCCTGTTGCTATCTCTGTGTATTGAGTTATTTCTTTCTGTGATTTCATCCTTATTGACTTTTAACATTTAATTATACTGTTTCATTTCACATTATTTACCTTTATATACATATAACCAACAGGGCGCTGACCTGATCTCGTCACTACTCGACCGAGGTTAGGCTTGACACTTACTGGGTACCGCTATGGTGTACTCATGCCCTTTCCTGCACATATTTTCGTGTGCAGATCCAGGTTCTTTTGCTCAGCCATACTATCCGTGAGGCGAGGCAATTTAGAGACTTCAAGGTATATCTGCCGCGTTCGCAGACCTAGAAGTCCCTCTCTATTCTCCCTTCAGTTATAGGCTTTTCCCTGTATTTCCTTTGTTATTAGACTTCTGGAGTTAGAAACCTTATATATTTTTCTTAGCTTGTGATTCATGAGATTCTGAGTTTTAGGAGTGTTATTATTGGTCAAGAGTTTTATTATTGTGTATGCCTAGCGGTATTTTAAACACTTTATCTATATTTACCTGTTGAATGGCTAGTTTGTACTTTTAAATTCCTTTTTTTCGCAAATTATTAGGATTACCTAGTCATATAGACTAAGTGTCGTCACTACAGTTAACGGATGGAGAACTCAGGTTGTGATAGTTTAGGAGTAGTAATCAACTCAAAATACTCCAAAAACTATACCTTTGTTCATGGGAGGGAAGTGTTGGACTGATTCCCCTTGATTTGTAAGCCCTAGCTCAAAGAAATGACTTACCCTCTCTCTTCCCCCGACCTTGGGGGCATTTATAGGACTCCTATGTTCGTAGCCATGCATATGGACAAGTGAACGCGCATCTGGACGTCCACACTAGGCAGAAACCCATCTTCTATGCACTGCTGCACATCTGGGCGCGTAGTCAAAGCAGAAACCCCACTTCAAGGTGTGGCCACACATCTGGGCACGCATATGGCATTGGTCCAGTAAAATAGCCATAATGTTTTGCATATATATCCAAATGACAAACAGTTTGATGCGTTGGAAACTAGACTCAAAGAGCTTTAATTTAATAGGTATATTTGCATGCATTTGAAGTCGGATCTAGTGCGAATTTATTTGAAAATTTACCCATTGCATAGCTCCCAACTAGGCTTAGTTCTATGGATCTCCTTAGACACTAACAACATCCAATACACTTCATACACTTAATATCATGATAATCTAAGTTGTTCCGGTACTTAACCTATCTTGGAAGGCAAGATGACACTTAAGCGACTTGTGAGCGTGCTTATGGACTCGGACTAATAGGAAATACGAGCGGCTTCACAATACTTCATTATTTTCCTCCTTGTTTGCTCGGGAAAAACTTAAGTCGGTTCCCCCACTTCTACCGGTATCAAAGCCTCTGATCTGTATATAAGAGAGAATGGTGTTTCACTCGTATTCGACTTCGTTGTGGTCCGCTATGCCCACGACACCCATGGTGGGTGCCAAACTATTTATCTGTAAAATGATAAAGTTGAATTTATAGTGTGGTTTGTAGACAAGTAAATTAGTTTGATCCAACAATATGAGATAAATGAGAATGAATCAAGAATGTAAAGATAACTTAAAGAAATATAAACCTGTAGGTATGGTAAGCTTCACCGGGAGCAGAAGTATGAACAACAAGAACAAAAGTAAATAATTTTATAATTTGAAGGTAGAATATAACTTTTATGTAAAGAATATTTCGTGTTTACACTGATGTTAATTCTCTTATTTATAGCTCTATTTAGGGAGACAAGATCCCCAAATCAAGCTCCTCTTGAATAAGATAAAAACCGTCATTGATGGCTACATGACGGTTGGCTATAAATGCAGATATTCTCTGTAACAGCCGCTCATTGAGTGCTACCCGATGTCAATACTTTGAACCTTTGTCATAGGCTACTATGTCTTTGAGATTCAACTAACACCAGTCAGATTCTTGCAACCGATATCGACTTTTGGCTGACTTACAACCTACCCGTCTTCAGCTCCGCGTGTCACCTCTTCATTTGTCCATCTGTCACTAACCAATTTTACTGTACACAGATAGATAGGATTTCAAGAGAATAGGTGCACTATTATAAAGATGTAATATATGATTTATATTTGACGGAATTAACCTTTAGGTTCTTATCACAACTCACTTTACGTTTAACACTGTAGGTTCATTTTTTTTTATTTTTTTTGTGTAGTGATCTCTCACGTATGCATTATACTTTGCATTTATAATATATTAAGATCGAACCGATTAATTATATTGTACATCCTCCACTATTGCTAGTTTTAATGTGGACATTATTCGATTTAGTTATACAATGATGACAGAAGGAGAATAGAGATTTCAATGTGTCAACCTTGGGATTTTGGAAAGAATAAACCTAACAAAAAAAAAGAAAAAAATATACTTAATTAATATGAAAGAGAGGGAACAAATAAATGCTTATCCCTAATGGTTGTACCCAATTCTAGATAAAATGAAGGAAAAATAACAAGACAAGCATGATATTTGAACCTTCGGGCTCAATTCTCGAAAAAGAAAGAAATAAAATAAAATAAAGGTGCTTTGAAACTCTGACTTTACTTGCAAAATGTGCATCCAATAATCATAGCACCATTTGGGCATGAGTACAAAAATATATTAAAGTGATGTTGAAGAATATATTATTATTATTCTGCATATTCAGGGAGAAATATATTAAATCCATACCCCTTCCCGTAAATATGCCCTTGTTTGTAGCCCCCTAAAGAATACAAACAATATTTTTTTTAAGGCCATGAGTTCGACACGACAAAATCTTTTCTTCTTCAACTTTGTTTCCTATTTTTCTATCAAATCAATCCACATGGCTATTGCATCTTATATTGCCTAAATCTAGTCTCATAAATCAGCCATCAAAAACATAAGAAAATGGCCCGTAGCCCATCCGAAACACGTCCTAGGTGAAATACACCAACAAGTTCCATAACATACCACTGACCTGCTCGAGGTCTCAAATCACAGTAAACAACGTCGAAACTACGAATCTCACTACGAATCGAACTTATGAATTTTCAACTCTTCTAACTTCCAAAATTCGCACCGAAACATATCAAATCAACCCAGAATGATGTCAAACTTTGCATGCAAGTTCCAAATGACATAACAGAGCTAATCCAAATCTCGGAATCGCATTCCGACCCCGATATCACCAAAGCCAACTCTTGGTCAAACCTTTCAACCTTCCAAAACTTCAACTGTCCAATTTTCGTCGAAATGCTTCAAATTACTCTACGAATCTCCATATCCAAATCCAATGCCATGTCAGAAATCAAATTTTGGTCAACTTTTATCGTCTACACGAATCATCCAAAAACTGAACTCGGCTACACATGCAAGGCATAACACATAATACGAAGCTGCTCGAGACCTTACGCTGCCGAATGGGAAGCTAATTCTCAAATTGACTAGCCGAATCATTAAAGTCTCCCCCTCTTAAACAAACGTTCGTCCTTGAACGTGCCAAGAATCATCTCGAAGTCATCAAATAATTGAATGTAGTCACCCTACATACACCCGCGAGTGATCCCACATCACCCCAATCCACGTAAGCCCAACAACACCATCTCAACTTAAATTTATCCCATCCACCAATACCAATAGGCCTTAGAACCGAGTTTCTCACCATCCGATTATCTCCCAAAGACCCGATTCCTACCTCCACAGCTGGTATCAACCTCAACCAGCTGCAATAACTTATGCTTACACCCACAAGGTACAACTACACAATGTAACACATCACTCAAATGCCCATAACCACATCTCTGATACAGTAACTGTCCATATTCGAACTCAGCACTGGCAATTAACCTCATATCAGTTAGAACCCCATTCTAAACCTCCACAACATCGACAATGATGTAAGAAACATGAAGACCTCATAACTATTCACCTGAATCAACAAGTCATATCTAAGGCAACCTGGGCACACACCTTACAAGCTAAAACCTAATAAGCACGTCATGAATATGACTGAATATATAAGGAACCACATGAAGGCACTATCAAACAAGCCCGACAAACACAACCTCCTATTAGTACCATATCACGAGTCAATTTCACAAGGGAGAGTAAAAAAATATGAACTAATCACAAGGATCTCATCCTAATATAACTCCACCACGGCCCACATCTCAGTTCAAACACATCAAATCACATGAAATCGCAGGGGTCTTACCCTCAACTCCGAATCACAAGTAAAATACCCATCATACTAACTGAAACCTTCCTTTAATTCAATTCCGGCAACAAAATCATAGCACATATTGAACTCCCATACCGGTAGAGCATCTAAATCATAAGTCGTAACCTATCACCCAGAAATCATATCAAAACTACTGAAATGAGTAACAAAAAGTCACTTCTAGTCTCATAGTTCTCAATAATGAATAAAACAAAACGATAGACATAGGCTACCACTTTAGAATCTCCCAATAGGGTAAATAGATAAATAAAGCACAAAATCACGAAACTCACCCATATGTGAAGAAAAATAGGAGGAATCACCCTGATAAATAGAAGCGAAACAAGATACGAATGATGCTCCTCTATAACAAATTGAGACCATTGTACGACATCATCTGGTGCAACAGCCTCAGCCTTACCATAGAAAGTACATCAACAGGCCGAGGCTCCCCCTCTTGGGTGCCCTCTACTCTCCTAACCTGCACCCCAAGATGGCGGTACAGGGATATCAACAACTAGAGCAGAACTCACAGCCTAAATACCCCGCTGTGACACATCTGTTTGGAGTCTGGGACAATTTCTCACCATGTGGCTAGTATCTGCACACTCAAAGCAACCTTTTTGCTGACATGGCTGTGGAAGTTGTCCGGTACGGGTATATTGAGACTCGTGGGTACCTAGAACACCGTGCAAAGTCTAAAGTGCAAACTGAAGTGGATGATCCGCAAAACCTCTACCATGTCATACCCTGCCTCCAAAATAGGGACACGTTGATCTCTCTGGCCTACGAGGCCTATTAGACTCTATGCCCTCTCTCTCCTGACCGCACATGACCTTTCCCTCCTAGTCCTGCGTGCCCTCTAATCGATGAGCGATCTCTACCACCTGCTGAAATAGAATATCTGACTCTAACTCCCGAGTCATGTTGAACCAGATATCATGATCGAGCCCCTCAATGACATGCAGACTCGCTCTCTAACTATAGAAACCAAAGTAGGCGCATGTTTGGACAAATCACTGAATATAACGGCATACTCTGACACTGACATACTTTCCTAGCACATATGCTCAAACTCCATACGCCATGCATCCCGAAGGTTCATGGAAATAAACCCTCTCAAGAACATCCCTAAAAACTGAACCCATAAAAGTGAAGCTGCATTGGTCGGACTACCCAACTCATATACTCGCCACTACTGGTATGCCGCTCCCTTAAGTTGGCCAGCTCGGCGAACTTAGACAACATCTTGATTACCTTGTTGTCGCGCCCCATTTTCTTGCGAAAGCGGGTTTTGACGTGTGACAACTCTTTTAAAGGAGGTATTAAAAGATAAGAGTCACCACCTAATGATTTGGAGGTGCGTTAGGGCACCTATTTGTAAGTAGACTCGAATTTAACTAGTTTGCATCACCAAAGATCGGGTAAGGGCTCAAATTACCTCGAAGAGAAGGTGTTAGGCACTCTTCGAGGTCCGCAACTATGGGTCCCGACCGAACTTGAATTATTTGAAATAGTCGGATAAATAAAGATAGAGAGAAGAACAAGAAGTTTGGATAGTTTTATTATCAAAAGACTTGGAATAAATACAAACACTTGATTCAGAGACAAAATGGGGGGTCCTAAGTTTTTTAGCCTAAAGGGTCACCCGTGCAACATAAATACTTCGTAACTCCCTCGAGATGGGGTGTTAATCGTATTATTCAGCGGGCACAAACTATCATCTCCTGCTACCCAATTACTATCTTTAAGTTTTTTACCTAAAGCACGCTAGTTGATTCTAAATCGTGCCTTATGCGTGCACTACCCGTCCCATGCCTATGGCGCATGAGGCTTTGGACCTACTATATGGATGGTTCTAGAATTTACTTAGGTTTCTCAAAAATGATAAATCTAAGCGACATTCAAAACATGTAGGACTACACATAAGGGCAATAAATGACTTAAGTTAGCCCCCACATGTAAACAACAAATGCACGCTAACAGGTTCATAATGAGGCAGTAGACGAATTTCAGAACTAAGACGAAATAGAGTCCTTAAATCCTATAGTCATGGATTCTATGTGATTATGAATTTTAAACATATAGGCAGTGTTGCTTTCTTAGAACAACGAATTTGCAGATCATAAATATTACAAATCCTATAGGCATGCCTTCTAAATCATTTGCGAAATAAGGCAGTGGAACAGTTGATAGTTCAAAATTTCCAGCATTGACTTTATCAGCATACTTTCTCGGCGAGCTACAGGATCCTATAGGCAGGATTTCTAGGAATGGCAATTGAAACTGGTTTTACCCTTTCATTCCTATAGGCATGCTTTCTAGGCGAGCAATACAATGGGAATAACAATAATAGTAGCTAATTTGATTATGTTCCTATTGTTGATACCCAATTTTTTTCTGCATATTTTTTATATGCAAAATACTTTCAAAATAGCACATGTATGCATATATAATATTTACAAATATTTTTATTATTTTTCCTTAATTTTAAAAGCTTTTAAAATCAATTTTATTGCCTTATTTTATCAAGACAAACCCAATAAGTGTTCCCAAAATTGGTATTTTGGTAATTCATTTATTGAATTATGATATTTATACTAAAATATAGCTAAGGTAGTTTTCGCACTTTTTTTAACAAATTTATTTAGTATTTTAAAGCTAAATTGCATATAAATGCAATATTAGCCTATTTTAGATCTAATTGCATTAATAATTACAAAATTGATTCCAGTATTTTTAATTTAATAATTATATATTATTAATTAATTTAGTACCTTTAATTTATTCCAAAAATTAATTTGCTATTTTTTATAAAATAAATGGGGAAAAGTGGCTATTTAAAACCTAGCCAGATTTCATTTTCAATTTCAGCCTAATTTGCACCCCTAATCCAACCCAATTTCAATTTCGAAATCAACCAGCCCAATTCCTAAAACTACCGGGCCCAACCCGGATCAGATCTTGATCGTTGATCAATTTTGATCTATGGTCTAAATCCGCCCTTACCTTTTTTAATCAAACGATCCCCCCAATACCTCTCATTTCCCCTCACTCTTCTCTATCTCTATAACCCCTGGTTCTCTCTAGAACCTTCCCCCATCCCCTCCTCTCCGATGAATCCTTTTGACCTTCTCCGGCCACCTTCTAACCTAGATCCATGGTGGTTTCACCACCCACCAAGCCACCTATGGCTCCTTACGCCTGGTAAACTGAAGCTCCATGACTCGACCATGAAGGGTTGTGTCCAGACCTCTGCCGATTTGAGTTCCACAGTCATCTCCGGCCTTGTTCCGGCATACCATAGTTGTGTGAGCCTGATTCTGACCTCTCCGACTCAGATCGGTGACTTTTCAAAGCCTTTCTCATTTCTATGGTTCTTCTGAAACACTAACCCTTCGAGGTTTCTCCGATTCCTTTAGATACATTGTGTATCAATGCTTTCCTTGAGTTTTCAAACTATTTTCCTGACTCTTCTTTCAAAAAAACTACTTTTAAAATCTTTCTTTTCCTATCTAGGGTTTTTCTGAAAGTGTTTAAGTGTTTTTCTGACTGTCTTTGTCTTTCATGTGTATTTGCCTCTACTGTGTTCTTGTATTTTTTTTACCATGTTCTTGTATGCTTTCCTACTGTATTCTCATATTTGCCTCTACTGTGTTCTTGTATTTTCTTCTACCATGTTCTTGTATGCATCTCTTACTGTGTTTTCCTATACCATGTTTTCGTATGCTTTTCTACTGTGTTCTTTTATTTTCTTCTACCATGTTCTGGTATGTTCTCCTACTATATTTTTTCTACTGTGTTCTTAAGTGTTCTTACTATTTTCCTTCTACTGAGCTCTGTTTAAGTTTCTTCTAAAGGATCTTCTTAAGCATGCTTCTTCTACTGTTCTTATCAGTCTTTTCTCATTATGCTTCGAATTAGTTTCTTCACTTTGTTTGCTTTGAACCCTTCTACTGTTTTGCATGTTACTCATGAGTTCTGTTGCTGAAAGAAGCATGTTGGAAGTTTCAGTTCTTTTCTGAAACTTCTAAACATGTTTCGATTCAATTGCTTGTCATCTCATCTCTGCTTTGTGGTTTGATTGACTAGGGTCTTATTTAGAAAAAAACCCTTATTCTTTCAGACTAACTTCGAGTCTCTGAACTGAGTTGGGACATCTTTGTTTTCATACAATGTTGGCTGTCTACAAAACTCTTCTACACTGGAATTTTCTACTGATTTCACAATGACACGACAATCTCTTTTTTTCTTTTTTTTCTTTCTTTCATGCTTAACATGCTCACATGCTCCTTATATATGATGCACTTCCCTCTCAAGTGACTTTCAAACTTGCAATTAGTTCAAACTTCCTTCTGAATATGTCTTTATTGATTTCTTTCCATTATTTGCTTATTTTCTCTATGACTCAGCCTAAGTTAAAACCCTTCTTCATCTTTTCTGACTTGGTTCATTCATGGATCAGTAATTACAAGATCCCTGACCATTTGATTTACTGGCTACTGATTGATTTTCTTACCTTAATTGTACAACCGTGTACTTTAAAACCCTGTCCTTAAAATAAACTTTTATGTATTTGCCCTTAATTGAATGTTGTGCACAAAGTGCTTACTCAATTTCTTTCCTTAAATGGTTTTTAACCGTTTGAATCTGAATCCCTTAATTAAGGGAAGTCTTGTGTAATTGATTCTTAATTGACAATCAGTTCCTCAACTATTTTCTTACCTTATTTCTGCCTGATTTTGCAATATAAGAGGCACGACCCTCTTCACAGACACAACACACTTTCAGAATCCTTCTGAACTCATACTCTCTCATAATAATATTCTCTTCTTGTCTGCACTGTGGCCTGTTTTACAAGACCTACTGCTTTTCTTTACTTGTTTCCCTAAAACCTGGTATGTCCGAGTTTAATTCTTAGTATCATCACAATGTGTTCATTTACAGCTTTTATATCCATGTCTACTATACTATTCCTGTAAAGTTCAATATTTAAGTTAGTATGCTCATATCTTTCTACTTGTTTCTGCTTTGAATCCTTGCTCCCTACCCCCATTACCCCTATGTGTTTGAGAGATGTGACTTAAGGCATGGCAATGTGAGTTGTTGCCCATGAATTAAGTTTGAACCAATGGGGTCTTAACCTCTAAGTAAACAGGATGGAGGGTGTGCGAGCATCTCCCATTGCTGGGTATGCCCATCAGCCTGCTTTTCTTTTGCTCTTGCAAATTCCCCCATTCCCCTACACCCTTATGTGTACTGATTTTAAGATTATTCCCCTTTTCCCTTTCCACTTTCAAAATTCTACTTTTGCACTTGCACTCTCTCTTAGTTCATAAGTTCTTCCCCCCTCTGGTGAGCCTTGCCTTAGGACCTTGAGTTCCCTCTGAACTTGGACACCTGAGGGCTGGCCCTTCCACACTGCACTATGTCCTAATCTGGTGATATATTTGGGTGTAAGCACTGCCTGGAGTTCTTATGAAATTCTTAGGGAACTCTGACACATCCAAATGGGAGAAATGCTTTAAAATATGATCTCTTGGAGTTGGTTTACCTCATATTTCAGACAGGAAGTCTGAATCATGCTCTCATTGGTTGTACCTTTTAATTTATGATGTATTTTTCTTTTTTCTGGACTGTAATAATTTTGTAATAAACTCTTGGGGATGGCTAGTGAAAAGGGAGGGATAACTATGTGAAGGGTAGATATCCTGTCTATAGGTGTATTTCTAAATTTTTGCACTCTCATATAGATATCCTGCCTATAGGTTATATCTGAATTTCTGCACTCTCATATAGATATCCTGCCTATAGGTTACTTCTTGAATTCTGCATTTCTCATATAGATACCATGTCTGTAGGAATTCTACATTCTCTCATATAGATACCATGTCTATAATTACCTAGAAATCTGAATCCTGCATATGCATATAGAAAATAATGCCTATAGGTCTTTCTGAATCTTGCATATACATTCTTCATTAGGCAATCATGTTTATATGTATTAATCAATCAAATGCAATTAGATATCATGTTCATAGGCCTTAAATGAAATTCAATACCTAGATATCATGTTTATAGGGTTTCCACATTTTACCATGTCTGTTAAAAGGGGTTTAAAATCAACAACGAGTAGAAAGCATGCCTATAGGAGCTATTAATCAAGTCTGAATCGTTTCACTCACTTATAAGTCTAAAACCAGTAACAGTGATGCATGCTCTTTTGCTAAAACTCGCCTTTCTTTAATAACAGACGGTTTTTTTCAATCAGTATGTATTCATGTTTACTTCATTATTTCTGGAATCAGTAGATATCATGCATATAGGTCTTTGTCTAGCACTTAGGCAAGCCAAAAGGTAAACTTATAAACTGAATCAGACCTTTTATCAGCTACAACCAACATGCAGGCCTGATTCGGGCTTCTTATCTGAACTATGTAATAAATCAGTCTACCCCGACCCTTTAAGTTTTAATCAGACCATAAACAGTACATGCAAGTCATGCTACATTATGTTCTTTCTTTGGTTTAAAGGAGGTCTATTTGAGCTCTTTTATTTGTTTATATGCTTCCCCAAACTTGCTATATGTGTTTTGTTTGTCGCCTTAGTATTTTACCTTTTGAAACCACAAATAAGCCCAATATCTCCTCCCTCTAAGATTAATAGTCCCAAATACCTCCGGGGCTGATAGGATTAGGGCGGGTAATAGCATGCAATAAGTAAACGAGACCATTCCGCGCTTTAATACCTTAACGGGGTAGGAAAGGGTTGATATGGATATGATGACCACGTAATAACATCACATGTAGCCCCTCACTGAGGAGTGATTACCGGATGTTTTGTGGGATGATCCATATTATTAATAAACCTAGGACCCCCCTTTCCTTTATTTCCTTTGTTTCTTTTAAATCTTTTTAAACTGTTTCTTTCAAGAACATCAACTCTTTTTAGTTCCTTTTTCTTACTTTTGTTTATTTGTAACCATTACGTGAAAATCCCCTCTTATCTGAAGCCTTTATTTGTCTATGCGCATTTAAGTCACAACAATAGTTTGGTCGGGAACCACACTAGTGGATCCTGAGGGGTGCCTAACACCTTCCCCTTGGGATAATTTCAAGCCCTTACTCAATCTCTAGTTACTCAAAACAAACCCCTCCTAGTGTCCTAATACACTTCAATCATTAGTTGGCGACTCTTCAATTCAAACCCAATTCCTGAAAAGGGAACGAGTTGTCCTCCCAAATTTCATAAACCCGATTTTGGGAGAAAAAGGGGGCGTGACACCTATAGGCATGATATCTATGCAAGTATTGTGAAGAGCAGGTATTTATTACTCAATGTGATCCTATAAGCATGATATCTAACATAAAGCAATTTGAACAAATAATCACCATATTGCAACATAATAGGCAGATAACAACGTGTTGGAATGGAACATGTGAACAGGTGAAATATTTATGTCCTATAGGCATGTTATCTAACAAACACATAGAAACAGAGCATCTTGAACAATATTAAACACTCAGGTCCTATAGACAGGATTTCTACCCTTTCATGCAAACAGTAGAATAGACCCATTTTCTCAATTTTCACTAATACCCCAATTGTTATTATAGAATTATTATAGGCCCAATAATGAAATAAATTACAAAGGTATACAAGTAACTATAGTAGGCCCAAGATAAGCCCATAATGCACCCAGCCCAGCCAGGCCTTTGATTTTATCTCCACACAGATCTCAATATAGCCCAGAAACCACAAGAGAACTTGGACCAAACACAACATCCATAGTTGATCAAAGGGCCCAGGAAAATAGTCATTTACATAAGCCAATTGGCCTATTCAGTAAGTAGGGGAGGGGCATAATTGAGTAATAAAAAAGGCCAAAGAACCTCAGGCCCTAGTGTGTCAGAGTTCACAAGGGTCTCAAAGTGGACCCCGAGCAGTGCTCACACTAGAAAGGTATAGAGAAGCTTTAGTGGCCTTGACTTTCAGCCGACCAAGAATTATAGGTTTAAAATAGGGAAGCAACCAATAGTAGTGAAGCAACAGGGTTTGGAAGAGTGCATTTGCATTTTTTTTTAGAAACAAACATTACAAAGTGATCACATGATGAACATATCAATACAAAAGGGTGCATGAACTCAAGAAACAAGTTAATGTTGCAAGTTTTCACTTAACAAATTGGGGCAGGGTGTATTTGTAAGAAGCAAGGAGTCTTAAACTTCTGGGATTACAAAGTTAATAGGCAAAAGAGCATTAGGCCAATAAGACAAACAGTTATCACTAAATCAACAAGTTCAAACCTTAAGAATCAAATTATGCTAAACACAGAGATTAAACAGTACAACTCATAGAATCACATATTATAGGGGAAACAAGTCAGGAGAGACTAGTCTAAGATAATTAGTTGTTAGGGGTACAGAATTAGCAGTGTAAGAACATACTAAGTGACAAACATAGTCATATGAGCAAATTACAGCTAGAGTAAATGTTTTAATTAGTCATAGGGCATACTAATGATATAAATTCATCACTATAGAAATTTAGAATAAAGCAGGAAACAGGATGAGGCCATATAGCTAGTGCAAACACTCAAATTGCCAATACATTAAGCTAAACATGCTTCAAACTGTCCAAATTGCCTAAGTTAAATAAATTTTAGGACTAATGGTTTAAGCGTGAGTCGATGCTAGAGAAGTTTATATCATAATAGAATCACACATAAAGAGAGTTGAGAAATTACATCAAGTCATGCAATTTCAGAAACATGGATATGCTAATTAGAACATAAGGGAATGAACATTGCGAAGGTTGAGAACTAACCAGTTATTGCTCAATAGGTAGAAAAACAAGAAAAGAACAACAATATGACCCAGAATCTCAGATGCATCAAGTTCCCAAGGGTTTCAAAGAACCCAGGGCAGTACTCACACCCAAGGAAGGTCGGAAAATAAGAAATCCTGTGTCCTTGGCTTTCAGCCGGTCAAGAGCCAAAATATAACAAGAGAATAAACGAACACAGAGTGAAAAGCCTTAGTTTTTCAGTGGAAAATTTAGCGATTAAGAGTCTGTCTAAAAGGGAATGGGGGAGGGGTTTATATAGTAGTAAAAATCGAGAAATAATCAAGGAAACCGAGTAATTCAAGCAATAAACAAGGTAAATAAAGATGCAAAATGATCTGAAAATCAATTTAAGAGAGATATATGTAAACTCTCGCAATTAGGGAAAGTAAAAATCGGCCGAATCTAAACAAAAATAGAACTCACACAGTAGTCTGAACGTATATAGACAGAATAGCATTCAAAATCAGAGATTTGAACCATTTTGGTTCGATTTCGGAAGAGATTTGCTTGCCATGTTTAGGCAAGCACTTAGGTAATACCATAAGAGAACACCTAGTACTAAAAGAGGGTCGGATATGGCAAGAAATGGCAATCGAATTCCATATTCAGTAGGATTAGGAGAAGGTTTTAGGGGGGGGGCGATTAGGGTTTGGTTAAAGAAGAGAGGAGTGATATAGAGAATAGGAGCGGAGGTCTCTATGAAATAGGGTAGGGTTTCTGGGTTTAGGTTAATTAAAAAAGGGGGAAGGGACGGTGGCTGTTGATCTTGAGAGATCAACGGCTGAGATAAAAATTTTGATGGGGTGGGTCGTTTAGAAGCGGGTCGTGACCGGGTATTAATCATGGGTCGTTTGGCTTTGGGCTGGGGTAATTAGGCTAGGTATTTGAGTGTTTGGGCCATTCATTTGGTCCGAAATTGATTTAAAAATTGGGCTGTTATTTAAATACCCAAAATTTATCAAAACAATTTATAAAAAGCTTAATAAATAAACAAAAATATTATTTATGCACTAACATGATTAAAATAATATCTAAATATTATAAAAATATAAAAATACTATTTTTGCACAAATAATGTAATTATACATGAGTATAGGCTATTATTGCAAAAATATGCAATTAGCCCAAAAATGCATTATAGAAAAATAAAGTAAAATATTATAAAACATACATGTTGGTGTAAATAATAATTTTGGATAATTAAGTCATCCCAAAGTAATTTAAAGGATAATTATTAGATATTTATATAATAAAAATATAGAAAGAAATTAATTTAGAGCCTTCAAAAATTATGAAAAATTATGGAATAGGTTTGTAAACTAAATAATGATACAAACATGTTATTTTGAGAGTAGAGAAAATATGAGAGCAAAATTGGGTATCAACAGGTGCCCCTCTTTACCCAAGAATGATAAAGGAGTTGTCGGTTAAAGAAATGATGACCAATTTTGGCCGAATTGAGTGGGGGGATGTAATTCGGGAAAAAAAATGGGGGCCGAACCCTGGTTCCTGAGTTTCATGCATATCCCTGGTGTTACAAGAATCAGGCCGTGTGTAGTTCTGGATCCAACGGTGCACGAAACCGATGGAGTTGTCATATGGATGGTCGTATGTTTCGGAAAGGGTTCTTTTGGGTAGGGCAGTATTAGATGAATTTATGCGGAGTCATCAATGTGAATTTGAAACGTTACAAGTGTGTTATAGAGCAAATATCTGAACGGTCATAGAGTAAAAACAATAGTTAATTGATGGTGGTAGGTTATGTTTGAAACAATTGCAGGATGTGAACATTGTGAACGAAAATCAGAGCGAAGATTGCTTCTGTTTGAAGAACGGTTACTTCCTGGATTACCTGCAAAACTTAAAACACGATGCATGCAAATATATATAGATTGTTGCAAGAATTTAAACATAATGCAAATTCCCTTTGGACCATGAAAGTTGTCTTTGGCCGATAAGGATGATGTCCTTCGACCATGATGTCCTGGGCTATGAATAGCGTGATAAGGGATTCGCAGGCCATGAAATGATGTTCTTGGTCCATGAAAATGGTGCCTCTAAACTATGACGCCTTTGAATAATGATGAGCAATATTGAGAGATCCTCAGGCCATGGCATGGTATCTTCCGGCTATGTCCTGCCTTCGGAATATGACACCTTTGGACAAAATGGCAATGTTTCAGCCCATGAGATGCAAATACATGATGCTAGGTCATATGCGAAACAAGACAAAGCTTAGTCTTGTATAAGATTGGGGGCAGAGCTTAGCCCCGAGAAAGTAGAAAATAGTGCTAGATTTCAAGTAGCATAGCATTTGGTTTCATGCAAGGAAAGGCAGAGCTTAACCTTATGTGATTAGGGAGGCAATGCTTAGCCTCACGCAAGAAAAGGAGACAGGGCTTAGTCTCATGCAATGGAAGGCAATGCTTAGCCTTATGCAATTAGGGAGTCAATGCTTAGCCTCATGCAAGAAAATGAGACAGGGCTTAGTCTCATGCAATAGAAGAAAATGCTTAGTCTTATGCAATTAGAGAGGCAATGCTTAGCCTCATGCGAGAAAAGGAGATAGGGCTTAGTCTCATGAAATGGAAGGCAATGCTTAGGCTTATGCAATTAGGGAGGCAATGCTTAGCCTTATGCAAGAAAAGGAGACAGGGCTTAGTCTCATGCAATGGAAGGCAATGCCTAGCCTTATGCAATTAGGGTGGCAATGCTTAGACTCATGCAAAGAAAAGATAATGAGTGGTAGTAGAGTATTTTTTAGCTGGGGACGTATTTGCATTTGGCAACTTGCCGTTATGATTTTTGATGTGTGTGTGTATTTGCAAATATTCCTTGTCCCTCTATCCAAAGGAAAATTGTGAGTTTTACGAGGAAAGTTGGTTCGTGCCTTCACTTGCTTGCTTTACTTTGTTTTTGCCTTGTACCAAGATCCTATTCAAGCTACCCTGGGTAGCATCTGGCTGTTTATAAAATAAAGGTTTTCTGGAAAAATATGCATGCATTTGATGAATGTAGTTATTTAAAAATATAATAGTATACAATATCAAGTAAATTAGATGAACCAATGACTGTGACATTTTAGAGGCATTGCGACTTTTTTGCATTACAATTTTGAGGTCCCTCCTCAAAATTCTGCCCCATTTCAATAAGCAATTCTTTGACGTTCTACATGTAATGAAATTGGATGGACTTGCTTCAGAATTTTGAGGGTCCTCCTCAAAATTCTACCTCAGTTTCTGACCATGGTGAAAATGAAGATTTTATTGAGTTGTGGACGAACCCAAAAGGCTTCCTATGTATACCCCCTTAAACGGGAATCAGGTCAAGCATAGTTCAGTTACATCAGATGAAGAAATGCAAACAATCTAAACATAGTATTTTTTGACTGCGTACGAATTGATGGGCTTTGGCCAAATCTCTCCGTCCATTTCTGCAAGTATGAGTTCTCCTCCTGTTAATACTCTGTGAACCATGTAGGGCCCTTGCCAATTGGGCAAAAATTTCCCTTTGGCTTCATCTTGATGCAGGAAGATCTGCTTCAACACCAGCTGCCCCGGTGTGAACTGTCTAGGTCTGACCCTTTTGTTGAAAGCTTTGGACATTCTTTTCTAATAAAGTTGACCATGGCATACCGCATTCATTCTTTTTCCGTCAATGAGAGATAATTGTTCGTAGCGACTTCTTATCCATTCTGCATCATTGAGTTCAGCTTCTTGTATGATTCTTAAAGAAGAAATTTTGGCTTCGGTGGGAATTACACCTTTAATATCGTAGATCAGCAAGTAGGGAGTTTCCCCGGTTGATATGCGTACTGTGGTATGATACCCCAATAAGGTAAATGGTAATTTCTCGTGCCATTGCTTGTGGTTGTCTACCATCTTTCTCAATATTTTCTTGATATTCTTATTTGTGGCCTCAACAGCTCCATTCATTGGAGGCCTGTATGCTGTTGAATTCTTATGCTTGATTTTGAAGGTTTCTCACATAGACTTCATTAAGTCACTATTGAGGTTGGCGGCGTTTTCAGTGATAATGGATTCTGGCACCCCGAATCGGCAAACAATATGATCCTTGACAAAATCTGCGATGACTTTCTTGGTTATAGCCTTGTAAGATGCAGCCTCAACCCATTTTGTGAAGTAGTTTATGGCTACTAAAATGAACCTGTGTCCATTTGAAGTGTTGGGCTCGATCGGACCGATGACATCCATTCCCCAAGTGGCAAAAGGCCAAGGTGTGCTCGTTGCGTTAAGTTCATTTGGTGGCACCCGTATCATATCTGCATGTATTTGGCACTGATGACACTTTTGGACATATCTGATGTAGTCCGTTTCCATAGTCATCCAAAAATATCCTGCTCTCAATATCTTCTTGGCTAAAACGAAACCGTTCATGTGTGGTCCGCAAGTTCCGGCATGTATCTCTTCGAGTAGTTTGGAAGCATCCTTGGCATCAACGCATCATAATAATCCTAGGTCTAGAGTCCATCTGTACAGAATTCCTCCACTTTGGAAGAAATGGTTGGATAATCTTCGGAGTGTGTGTTTTTGAGTATGATTTGCATGCTCTGGGTATTCTCCGTTTGCCAAGTATTCCTTGATATCATGGAACCACGTATTTCCATCCATTTCTTCTTCAACATGAGCACAATAAGCTGGCCGATTATGTATTCTTACTGGAACAGGGTCGATAAATTCTTGTCCGGGTGTTGTATCATTGAAGGCAGAGTGGCCAATGCATCTGCGAACTCATTTTGGATTCTCGGAACATGCTTGAACTCTATCTTTGTGAATCGCTTCGTCAATTCTTGCACATGATATAGATATGGTAATATTTTGGTATTCTTTGTAGCCCACTCTCCCAGAACGCGATGTACCAAAAGGTCTTAATCACCAATTACCAGCAATTCCTAGATATTCATGTCAATAGCTAAATAAAGCCCCAAGATGCAAGCCTCATACTCTGCCATATTATTGGTGCACGGAAATCTGAGCTTCGCGGATACCGAATAATGTTGATCTATCTCTGATACCAAAAAATCTCCAATACCCACTCCTTTTAAACTTACAGCCCCATCGAAGAAAATTCTTCAACCGTCGTAGGTTTCGGCGATATATTCCCCTACAAATGATACTTCCTCATCGGGTAAATACGTTTTTAGCGGTTCGTGTTCTCCTCCTACGGGATTTTCTGTCAGATGACCTGGTAATGCCTATCCCTTGACCGCCTTTTGAGATACATAGATGATGTCAAATTCACTCAACAGTATCTGCCATTTTACCAGCTTACCTATAGGCATGGGTTTATGGAAAATGTATTTCAGAGAATCCATCCTTGATATGAGATATGTAGTGTAGGCACAGAAGTAGTGCCTGAATTTCTGAGCTATCCACATTAGGGCATAGTAGGCGCATTCCAACAAAGAATATTGTGCTTCATAAGGTGTGAACTTCTTACTCAGATAGTGTATGGCCTGCTCTTTTCTTCCTGTCTCATCTTGTTGTCCCAAGACACAATCGAAAGCCCCATCTTGTACGGACAAATAGAGTAGCAGAGGTGTCCCAGGTTCTGGCGGGACCAAGACTGGTGGTGTGGACAAATATTCCTTGATTTTGTCAAAAGCTTTTTAGCATTATTTAGTCCAACTTGTTGCGGCATCCTTTTTTAACATTTTGAAAATTGCCTCACGTCTCACGGTCGATTGTGCTATGAAGCGGCTAATGTAATTGAGACGCCCTAAGAAGCTGATGACGTCTTTCTTGTTCTTTGGAGGGGGAAAATCTTGGATCACCTTGACCTTTAACAGTTCCAACTCAATTCCTCAGCGACTGACAATGAAACCTAGTAATTTTCTAGCAGGGACTCTAAAGGCACATTTTGCGGGATTCAGTTTCAAATTATACCTTCGAACTCGATCAAAGAATTTCCTCAAGTCTGATATGTGATCTGTACCCTTCTTGGATTTGATGATGACGTCGTCCACGTACACTTCTATCTCCCTGTGTATCATGTTGTGGAAAATGGTTTTCATGGCTCTCATATAAGTGGCCCCAACATTCTTCAGACCAAAAAGCATCATTTTACAACAATATACTCCCTATGGCGTAATAAAGTATGTCTTCTCGACATCTTCTTCATCCATCTAGATCTGGTGATATCCCCCGAAGCAATCCACAAAGGATTGGAGTTCATGCTTGGCACAGTTGTCGATCAGTATGTGTATATTGGGCAGTGGGAAATCATCTTTGGGACTTGCTCTATTTAAATCCCGATAGTTGACATATACTCTTACCTTCCCATCCTTCTTCGGAACTAGAACGATATTAGCCAACTAGGTAGGATATTCAATCACTCTAAGAACCTTAGATTTGATCTACTTGGTGACTTCCTCTTTTATTTTCAGACTCATATCTAGCTTGAACTTTCTGAGTTTCTGCTTTACAGGCGGACACATCGGATTGGTAGGTAGTTTATGAGACACTATAGACGTGCTCAAACTAGTCATATCATCATAAGACCATGCAAAAATATCTTCATACTCTTTCAGGAAATGGGTGTACTCTTCTTTCTATGATGGTGATAGGTGAATGCTTATGCGAGTTTCTTTGATTATTATGGAATATCCCAAATTGACTATCTCGGTATCGACCAGATTGGACTTAGGCTTGTTCTCAAAATTTTCCACTTCTCTAACAATTTCCTCAGGTATTATATTTTCTTCTTCTAATTCCTCTGAATCACTATCCTTATGCTGCATTGTCTCATTACATGTCACAGTCGTCGGTTCATCAGTATAAGTAATAATGTACGCGGCAAAATCAAAGGACTTAATTTCTCGCTATCAAGCCATTTCGGAAGAATGCCTTGAGACCTCGAGGATGTGGAGCTGCAACTGAGTCCCCTCCCTCGGGGCTCATCGAGTCCCGACTCAAAGAAGACAATGGTCGATGCTAGAATGGAAGGGGAAGTTCCCACGGCACACGACTAAGTCTGACAGAGCCGGCCTATCCAGAGCCTATGCCAAAGCGTCGTATCTCGCCTTCCCATCTCCATACTTTACATTTAATGCATATTGTACTATAGTCGGGTTCCCCTCCTATATAAAGGGAACCCACACTACTTTGTAAGGGGCTGATGTTGCTCTAACTATTCTCCACTAGATCAATGATATCTCTCTCTCTTTTCTCTCTGACTTGCTCGTTCTTATTAGCTCGAGGCAACTCTTAGAGTTTATAGCTTCCATATTTGTTCTTCATTTATTGTTTGGAATTGGACATATAGACCTTGTTTGATCACATCCCAACTATTATCCCACTCCCAACTACCCCCGATAGCTCGAGATCGAGTCAAGATATCAACCTCGAGGTCTTTCGTCGACCAGTCCAAAGCCAGGGCAGCAAGCCCCTTAGTTTGATTGCCGCCCCATTTTAGCTTGTATTTTGTCGCTAAATTCTTAGCACCATCTGCTCTAACAACTAGCATAAAAATAGATCACGTATTTTCAGAATCCCATTTACAAATTTAATTATTGTTACCACTTTCACGGTAAACAGTTTGGCGCCCACCGTGGGGCTAAAAATAATAGTGATTATTTTCTTGTTGGTTCCATTACAAAAACGCAAGTTATCTTTCACACTTTTTTCTTGTCCGAAGATCTTTGATTTCAGGTCAAAATGTGTGGCTCGGTAAACAGAGTCGAGAACGATAACCCCAAAAACCACTGGGAAAACGGCGTGGCTGCTCCAGCTACCAGAACGCAACCATAGAATCCCAATGACGCGCTCGGACCGATTCTAGCGGACACAGATTCATAGGACGCACAATAGGTCGACGAAACCTAACACACCGACAGAAGCATACAGCATGGCGACCAACTGGAAGCCCAAAAAACTTCGGCTTGGGAAGCGCAAGAAGTTAGTCTTCACAATATTTTTGAAATGTTACAGGAACAGCAGTTGGCGCACAGTGGCGCCATCCGAAGATATCCGAAGAATCCCAACACAGTGGCGTCGGAAACTATTCCCCCAGCCAAGCGGGTGCCGGAGAGGTCAAGCAACGACGGATCGGTAGCCGATCCTGCCATCGTGAGAATATTGGAGGATCCCACTAAAAGGATCAAATCAGGCTCGTGGAAGTTCGTGCAACGGCTGTTCCCCGAGGAAGCGGCCCCGGAACCCATTTCAAAGAAGTCCAGAATGCCAGAGCTCCCTAAGTACAACAGGACCTCAGATCCAAACGAACACATCACTGCCTATACGTATGTGGGAAAAGGCAACAACTAACGGATGATGAGTTTGAGCCCGTCTTATTGAAGAGGTTCAGGGAAACACTCTTGAAAGGAACCATAATATGGCGTCATAACCTAGCGCCTGATCCCATAAACTCGCCTACCATACCGGCAAATTCCTCCGTAGAGACGCAGATGCCATCGAAGCAACGACGAGAGAGCCCGACATATCCAGGTCCGAACAAAAGGAGAATGAAACGCCACAGGAATTCGCACCTTATTCCCTGGTAGAAGTAACGAGATTGCCTCGGCCTCGGATGACTGGGCAACACAGGCCTTCACTCATAGCCTAAACAGACTGAGCCCGATGATCTCAGGGCAGTTCAAAACAAAACTTGATCAAGTACCCAGCCAAGACCTGGTTGGATGCCCGTACCCAACATCTGCCACAAATTAGCGTCGTGGATGGCCATCCGGGAGCCCCCCAGGCTCAGCTTACTCAAACAGACTCCTGGCAATGAAACCAATGTCAAATAGAGAGAGGTATCACCCGTGCGCTGCAGATAGGAGGAACGCCCCGAGATGCTATCTACGTCGCAACGATCGAAGAATGGCCCGAGGATAATATCATCGAGGAATCAATAATGAAGCCAGATTCGATGAGGACACATGGCCAGTAAGGGAGCCTCGCCCATTAGAGTACAATTTCCACATCGCTATACCAGACATTGTGTTTGCCGTAGGCGAAACCAGAGACGTCAAATGGCTCGGACCAATTCAGTCGAATTCCTCTCAAAAGAATCACAGCCTGACGTAGGAACTACATAGCAAGCGAGGCCGCGGGGCCAAAGACAGCCACCAGCTCCGAAGGAAAGACGCCAAACTGCTCAATAAAAATCACTACCGGAAACTGACGAGCGACCGAATTCAAGTTCAGTCCCTAGTACAGAAGGCGGCCAGGAGGAACGAAGCAAATGGGCCACAACACATTACCATGATAATGGAGGAGCGACGACCCTTTCCAAGGACTTGTGAAAGGGAGAGCAAAATTTCTCGCCATCGGAGAAAGGCAGATCTAGGGATATACCCCCAAGGACGTCCTTACACTCAGCAAAAAAGGTACTGAGACCTCGTCTCGACCTCACGATGATGCACTGGTAACCTTCTTCCTCACTCGATCCGTTTTAACTAAATCATGTGCACATAGGTGCAGGTGGCTCGATCAGCACTGACGGTCCAAGGATGATGAGGCAACTCGGACCGCCGGGTCAAAACACAACCACCTCTCGAATCTCTGACAGATTCCAAACGGTGATCGCTACGACAAGGATAAAGACCATTTTCTCAGCACGACATGACTGGCCCAGACTGGAATGCCGAGTTCCATATCATCAAAGGAGGAGCAAGCCACAAACGCCTTATCCTGACAACCACAAGTGCATGGCCCGAAGATAGGGCCACCCCACTTTGCCGAAAGGATGAAATTCCACGCAAAGGACGAAATTAAAACCATCGGCAGGAAGTAATATGCGACAAGTGGAAATCTTGCATCACGTGATGCATCACTAGTACCAATATCTCCACTCTCAAAAGAGTCAAAGGATAAGCAAACCACATCATCGGCCAAGCCCGACTAAACAAAGTGGACGGTTGTACTAGAGTCAACACCCCGAAATGGTCGGAGCATACCAAACCCTGGAACATCGCCTACACATACCGCAGTAAAAAAGAACGACCTCACTCCTTCATTATTTTTTCACTAACCTGTATGCAGACAATCAGCCAGGGCGTTCAGAAGTTCTAACTCTACCCGGAGACCCTAAGGCCTTAACAGAACCCGCCGCGCTCTTTCCACTCGGTCAGACTTCCACTTCGAAGAGATTCTCGCCAGCAAGGTTCTTAGCGGAGCAACGTACCTTTAAGGAGGATCCGACAAGGCCACAGTCCTTCTTCTGCAATCAAACGATGAAGGACACCCCCCCTTTTTGAAGACATCGTCCGCCAGGAAGGGCCGGGGAACGGCAGACTAAGCTTCAATAGGGAATCATGTACCAGACCAAACGGTCCAAGGAACAACGCCCGCAGTGAAATGATATGTATTTACGCCAGGAAATAAAAGAATATCTTTCAGTATCTCACACTCCAAAAAGGGGAATTTCAGCATACTAAGGATCCCTCCACCAAATGCGTCCCAAAGTACTCGGAGACTTAGTGTCAACAACTTGGCACCCGCACGACCCCAGGGTCGGAACTCTGGGCTCATAAATCCCCAACAAGGTATATCCGAGCTCACGAATAATGGCCTTCGAGCCTAAGCAAACTCGATGACTCGGAGACCACTGCCAATCGCTGTATACTGGAGAACCCGAGGCCATAAGACCCCGAGCGGGCAGACTTGGTGTAACCAGATCTATTCTACATAGTAACAAAAATTGTAAGACCTCAACAGGCATGAAAATTTTGTAAGACCTTTCTACAGGCATAAAACTCAATCCCAAAGTTTAGGCTATAAGTCACATTTGTAATAATCCCGAAAGGGCATACCCTCGGTGTAGACGCCTAAACTATTACTCGGGATCAAAAATGGCTCCAGCCAAACACATATGACTACGGTCAAAAATGGCTGCACTAGCCAAATTAACGCGAATCGGGACGCCCGACTGTCGTTAACAAAATCGCATGCCATTACTTCAAATAAACTTCGAAAAGAACCGGTTAAAATAGGCTTCCCTCAACAGGCAAATGAGCTTCGACCATGTAATCTCCAAATCACAAGGCTTCGAGGCACTCAACCTACGAGTTAAGAACCTTCTGAGGTGCTCGAACATCGTTGCCAATGACCTGAAATCGATGTTCTTCCAGAACCGACGATAGGTCAGGCAAAATCATTTCAAGAAGACCTTAATAAGAGGAAACCAAAGCCTACAAAAAGCCCACGGGCAAAAGCGTAAGAGCCATTGTCGCCAGCCAAACGAGCCTCCGGGCCACACACTAAAAGGTCTCAACGACCAAACAGCGTAAGAGCCACCGTTGCCAGCTTGAAAACTGAAAACTTCAGGATTAAATAAGCTCGAGTCGTAACTTGATTCGGAGATCGGATCCAAAATAGTAAACTACACATGCCTACGGGCAAAAGTGTAAGAGCTATTGTCGCCAGCCAAACGAGCCTCCGGGCCGCGCACTAAAAGGTCTCAACGACCAAACAGCATAAGAGCCACCGTCGCCAGCTCAAAAGTTGAAAACTTGAGGATTAAAATGAGCTCGAGTCGTAACCCGATTCGGAGACCAGATCCAAAAAATTAACAACACATGCCTAAGTGTATGGCGTAAGTGCAATTGTCACCAGCCGAACAAGCCTATGGGCTACACACTTAAAAGGTCGCTTCAACCTGAAGCACAAGAGCCATCGTCATCTGCCCATGCAGTCACAAAAGAACTTGAAGGTCAATTAGACCCAAAATAGTTGAAGCACAAATGACCAAGGGCAAGGAATAAGGACAATCATCATTCGCCCATGCAGGTACGGGAGATCGGAGGTCAGGTAAGCTCGAATCAAGGCCTGACTCGGAGACTAGGCCTAAATAGCTGGGCAAAGCACAAAGTCCCTAACGCCTACTCATGTCAGAAATCACACTTAAGAGCCTCCTGGCCTATCTAGTATGCTCTGGATCCACAGGGTTCCCGCCAGACACCAAGAACCAGCCTGCCTAGTCAAAAGAAATGAAAAAAGAGATACAAAAGAGATAAAGCCTCAAGTTTTCTCTTATTTGCATGCGCAAAAGGTGCACTCTCCATCGATAAACATGCTTTGTAGATATCAAGTACAAAATGGAAAACTGGCAAAATCCATGCTCCGCTCCAAAGGGATACAGCCTGCCAGTCCCAGGTTTGCTCTCTATGACGTCAGCAAGAAGGGACCAAGCATCGCGCTCGTCTGCTCTTGCTCGAGCCAACTCCTCCAAGAGAATGAAGCCCCTAGCGTCGATCTCCTCGAGTACCTCTCTTCAGGATCTACAACAAACATATTCCTCGATCCTCTTTTCGCAATCGAGGGCCTGCTTCAAATCGGCTTGGGTATTAGCAGTATCCTTCATACGAATCACTATCTCTTGATCAACCTTGGTTCTACTTAATACTGCTTCAGCCTAGGCATCGATTATCTCAGTCCTGACCTTCGAGAGATCGGACTCGAGCTTCCCGATCATATCCGCTTGAACTGAAGCATTGTCACAAGCCAAACGGAGTTGGGCCTCAAAGGCGGGAACTTCGCCAAGGCACCCCTTTCCTCTAAAGCTTTATCCTGCACCTAAACCCTCAGTTCGCCACAAGCATTCCTAATGCAATCGGCTTCGCCCTTAAGGTACTCCCAGGCCTCCGTCTTTTTCTGCAGCTAAGATAGGCAAAAGGGTTTACCTTAAAGGTCAAAGAGAGCGAAGCATGTACTATGGAAGGTTACCTGCTCCGTCAAAAAGCTCTCGTAACTTGAGCTCCGACACACCTCATATCGCCAGTGCATCAACTCAACCTCCTTCTCCTCGCTAAGGATCCTAAGGGACTCACCCTCATCCAGAGCTTTCCGAAGCCTGCCCCCATGACGGAGCAGCTCAGACCTGAGCCTATCAAAGGCATGCAAAAGAAAAACTCAATAAAGAAAGGAAGACGCAAAATACATAAGGGTTGCGCTGAAACTCACCATAAAGTGAAGCCTATAGACTTCCTCGAAGGTAGAGCACACTCCTGTTGATCCTGCCCCTTCGGCCCTAGAAAAACCAACCTCGGGAAAAGCATATTCGCTTGGAGGAACCACCATTCTGGAATTAAACACTTCGGGAACAGCGGGCTCGGGCAATGTCCTCTCCTTGAAGACATGGGTCCGTTGAGCCCCATTTAAAGCTCCATCACACTGCGGGTGCAAATCCTGTTTATCGCCATCATCCCTCAGCTCGGAGCCCTGCGACTCCTTCCCCTCTCCGAAGGAGTACAACCTCGTCCCAAGGAACCACCCGATACCTGCAACGACAAAGCCAATATAAAAGAGAGATAGAAATGTCATCTCAAATATACGAAGACTAAGGTAGGCGTAGCGTACGCGCATACCCTGGTATTTTTCTCCCCATCTATCACGGGATATAGCTTGCCACCTACGCTCAATGCAAGATGAATGGGTCGCCAACTTTTGGATCCAGCCGGGCAGATCGTGAACTTCGCCTGGCATCCGTGAAGTTGCTGCAAACAGGAAGGAAACACAATTACTCAACTGGTTTTTGCTATAAGCAAATCTAAAGAAGCACGAGACACTCCACTCACGCGCGTAATTCCATCCCTCGGGAAATGGAATAACTCCACGGGGATAATGTCAGCCGTTCGGACCCGAACGAACCGACTGACCCACTCTTGATCCCCATCTTCTTCATTATCAACAACAAAGGGCGTGGATGAACGACACCGCAAGGTTAACATGCCTCGGTGATGAAAGGGTCGGTACAACTAGACGAGGTGGCTGAACGCGAATTCAAACCTAGCTTTCTCCGTAAAGAACCTCATCATCAACACCACTAGCCAACATGACTGATGTATCTGTGCCAAAGTAACCTGATACTTCAAGAAGAAATCAAGCACGACCCTATCAAGGGGGCCAAAAGAGAAAGGGTATAGGTGTCACACCTCCTTTTTGCGCGCCTACCCCGAAGGATAAATGGGTGAGGGAGTTTTTCCATTTTAAGTGATAATATTCGAAATGGGATTATTTATTTAATTCAGAGTCGCCACTTGGGAAAGGTTTGGACTTTGGTGTCCCAAGTCACCGGTTTATCTTGAATCCCAAATCGAGGAAAATATTCGACTTTCCAAATGAAGTCTGCGAACCAGAAATTCTAAGTAAGGAATTTTGTTGACCCGAGGGAAGGTGTTAGGCACCCACGGATCCCGTGGTTCTAGCACGGTCGCTTAAATTGTTATAATGGCTAAATATCTGATTTTTATACATGTTATAACTTGTGTGCTTTTATTAGGTTTAAACTGTTTTTATTATTATTTATTTTTTATGGAATTGCAACGTCGTGAAAATGCATTTCGAACCACGTCACAATCAATGCGCCCGTGATTGTTAATACATTCCGACTCCGTTGAGATTTGGATTTGGGTCACATAAATGCGCACCCGAATTTAAGAATGTAATTTAATTAAATCGCGCCTAAAGAGTCTAACGCGTTATTATCTTTGGGGAAGGCAGTGAAATTCACTAAATAGTCCATCCCAAATTCTAAGTATTTTATTATGATCAATTATTGAGGGCCCCGCAATTTGCATTTTTATTTGGCGAGGCTCGTCTCATTTCTATTTTTTTTAGGATAAACCTAACAGTGACTACATTTTTTCTATTATGTTCGTCTCTAAAAATAAAAGAAGAAAATATACGCTAATTAAATTACATGCTTGGCCAGCTCCGGCCTCTTATTAATTATTAGATTACAAAAGATGTTAATGAAAACTTGCACTCGAGTTTGTAAGACGGGGAATTATTTCGTGCCTTATTCCATGAGCGAACATGTTTTTTTTAAAAAAAAATGCATACAAGATTGAAAAAATGCTAAACTCACGCTAAACGTTCTCCAAGTTGAACTTAGACTAACACATTTTAATGGGATTAATGGAATTAACTACTAGAGGATGTTATTAATGGGGTTCAAACCATTGTCCTATAACTTCCTAATGAAATCCGATTTGATAGAGTTAGCTCAAATGATTTAAAGCTATATTACATTTGGCAAAATTAGAAGCAGTCTGCCTTATGTGTGTAAAATATGACTAGAGATGAAGTTTAGCTATCGATATACTAACCACCTGTGCATTCCACAAATTACATAACCATATCATACAGACAACTAAACAACTAAGATCACAGTATTAAACAAACTAAGTTTCAATTAAGTGTAAACTACCTAATGCATTTTCCATTGAGTTATAAACCAAAAAAACTACACAAAATCCACTAGCATTTTATAAAAAAAAACTACAAGTACAACACCAAATGATTAAAAATCCTTCGCATCTTTCATTTCATGCTCAACTTTACTGTTACATCAGTGTGAAATTCTAGTGTGTACCTGGATATTGGACATAAGAAGGAAAAGAGGAGTGATCAGTGCAGCAGCAGTGATAAACAACAAACAGCAACAGCAGGAGTTTCAGCAGTAAAAATAAGCAGAATAAATCCCAATGAAAGAATTCAGCTACAACCAATGGAAGCAGTAGCAAATAAACCCAGCAAACTCAAAAGCAAACAAATGAGAAACCCAGCAACACCAAACTGCAATTCACAGTCAAAACAGAAGGGTGACAGGTACGAGACAACAGTAGTTTAACTGATCTTCCAAGATATTCCAAGGAAGGCCTGATAGATGCAGCTCACAGCTCTTAAGCTCTGAAAAATCTGTCCACCCTCCCCTCAGTTCTCTCTCTCTTTCTGGTTTTTAGTCCCCTCCCTTTTGGGTTCTGCCCTCTCCCCTATTAGAAGAGAAGAACTCTCTTTTATAGGCAGGCTGCCCATGGCTTAAAATAAATCCTAAAGGCTATCATTTTCACTTAGGATTGTCTAGGCATAGAGTTTCTCCTCTATTTTAATCTTCTGAAATTCAAAAATGCAGTGGATATCCTACTGTACAGCAGGTTCCACTACTATTCTCATGTGCATTTTCAGCTTTTTATTATTAAACTCATCCTACACCTGACTTCTCATATGTAAAGATGTCAGCCAGGGTGTATTTGCACTATAGATTACTCTAATGGTTCAACCCATACTCAACTGGCAGTCCACTTTCTTAACTCTGAAATCTTCATTAAGAATTGCAGCTATAACCAATCCTTAGATGATTTTTTGATTCAACTAACAAACTACAAACAGTTATAATCAATTCTCAGCTGATTCAACAATGCCTCAGTAAACAAAATTAAACAGCATGAGTCAGATTACTACCATTCCAAACTGAAACTAATTGACGACATATATCAAATCGACTACGCGAATTACAACACATACAATCAATAGCAAATGATCAGAATCGAACAGTATTAACAGGTGATTCAAGTTGTACTGTCAAAAACAAAGAATTGCCCTGGAAACTAATTAATCGATCAAACTCATTCCAATCGATTATATAGTTTAAACACATACACTCATCAATGAATAGACGAATATTTCGACCAAATAAAAGGTCCGGGCGAGGTGGACAGAATAGTCGAACAAAAATGAAAACAACTCAAACTGACATTTAAACACATAAACAGACATCAACAGACAACAACATGGAACTGACAAGGAAAAGAAATTACCTTAAGAAATTGAAGGTTAGACGACCCCGTCTTGGACTCTGAATCGGACCTCTTTTGGGGTTGAACGGACTTTAATCGAAGTGTTCTCAACTGAGAACACCTCGATTAAGGTCTATTAAAACCCCAACCCTTCATTTAATTGGACAAAAACCCAGGTTATGGATTTATAGGGTTCTTGGGGCTCAGATTAGGGGTCCGAGCTTTTCTGGTTAGATTCGAACCAAACCAGGAATGGTTTGGTCACGAGGGAGGTCAGAGGAGTAACTGGTGTGCATTTGGGCTCGGTTGGTATAAGTTGAGGTTTGGATCGAATCTTCAGATGAATATTCGAGACGATGTAAGTTGATTCAAACCAAACGGTTTGCAGATCCGTGTCCAGGGGGTCGAGGTGCACTAGGGGTGTTAATTTGGTGGTCATCGGCATCGTTGCCGCCGGGTTTGTGGTGAGGGGGTGGAGAGGCGACGCTTAGGGTTCTGAGGGGTGTTTGGTTCAATCTCTGAATTGAGAGAGACGAGGATGAGGGAGGGGGTCTGGCTTAGGGGGGCGTGGGGGTAAGGGATTGGGTTTATATAGTTAGGGGGAAATTTGATCTGGGCCGTTAGATCATTCAAAATCAATGGCCTCATTGATCAACTTAATGGAAACAACGTCGCATGGGTTAAGTGAGACCGGTGGGTCTCTGGGTGAGACGGGTCGGGTTAAAGCGTGGGCATGGAGACGTGATCTTGGCCGTTGATCAATCTGAGGTCAACGACCCAGATCAAGCATGATCAAAACGACGCCGTTTGGGCGTTCTCTAAGGTTGGCTGATCTGGACCGGGCAAAACAGTGCTTTGGGCCTGATTTTGGGTCCAATTCAAATGGCCCAATTCGATTTCGTCCAATTTTAAACTCATTTCTTTTCTTTTTCTATTTCTAATTAAAATCCGAATTTACAAAAAAATCCTAAAAATAAATTATAAAAAATATAAAATTATAATTATATCACAAGACATTAATTGATTTTTTAGTAATAATTAACACACAATATCATATATTAATTAAACAAAAATCAACCTTTAAACGATAAAATGACAAAATTACCAAAGATAATATGTTTGTGATTTTTTATTCATTCAAAACCAAATACGATTTAATTAATTCCTAATAGTAGAACAAGATCCTAAATTTACATGCGACATATATTTTATATTTTTAATTAATAAAACTAAACAATCACAGACAAAAACTACAAATAACTACCAAAAAAATGCCACGCAAAATCTAAAAATTGTACACAAAGACGCTTTGTTCTATTTTTCGATTTCTTTTGGAGTAATTGTCGTGTAAACAAAAATCACGTGCACACAACTGCCCCTCTTTGTTCGAAAACACGAAGGGTTTTCGTGCAAAGATAAAGTGAGCGGATATGAGCAATTTTTGCCCGTTGGAATACTCCGTGTGAAGCACATTTTTGAAAGATTTTACCGAATATTTGCTTCAAAGATTTCTTACATATCCTGGGCTAAACAGGAATCAGGTCAATGTAGTTCGGGAAGTTTTGGTAGCTGGGACTACCATGGGATTGCAATGCTTGCTGTTACTGCTGTTGCTGTTGCCGCTACTGCTTTACCGACCTCCTTATTACAACCAAAGAAAATTGAAACTGAACTAACTACTTATGCCTGCCAACCACTAGTTACAAGATTTCTATCTATAATTCCTTTGCAACTTGATCTTGGGTCTTAGCTGATTCTGCTTGTAGACTTCGATCCGAATCTTGATGCTCGCAAGTTGTAGGCGCTTGTTTATTTCTGCAGCATTGAGTGAGACGGGATTGGCGGAGCTCGGGAATTTAATCAAATTTTGAGCAACCCGCACTTTGTTTTGCTCCGATATTTGGGAACATCTTCTTTTTGTTCTTTTCTTCCTTTCTTTATTCTGGATTGAGACTCACTCCGTAGGTCATCTCGATCCATGCGCCTCGAGGTCAGACCTGCTGAGACAATAAAACAAACGAACGAAATTTTCTGCCCCAGTTTCACTAGGAAAATTTCATGAGTTAATTGCCATAAAATCTACAGAATTGATGAGGGGATTGGAAACCTCAAGTCTAAAAGGCGCAACTCAGGGATTGGAGCCCTAATGTTTGCAAAAGGTAAGAAAAACGCTCAATTCAGGGGTTGGAGCCCTAATATTCGCTAAAAGGGAAATTCTCTCAACTTAGGGATTGGAGCCCTAATGTCGACTAAAAGAAAATCGCTCAACTCAGGGATTGGAGCCCTAATGTCGGCTAAAAGAAAATCGCTCAACTCAGGGATTGGAGCCCTAATGTCGGCTAAAAGAAAAATCGCTCAACTCAGGGATTGGGAGCCCTAATGTCGGTTAAAAGAAAATTGCTCAACTCAGGGATTGGAGCCCTAATGTCGGCTAAACAAAAATCGCTCAACTCAGGGATTGGAGCCCTAATGTCGGCTAAAAGAAAAATTGCTCAACTCAGGGATTGGAGCCCTAATGTCGGCTATAAGAGAATCGCTCAACTCAGGGATTGGAGCCCTAATGTCGGCTAAAAGAAAATCGCTCAACTCAGGAATTGGAGCCCTAATGTCATCTAAAAGAGAATCGCTCAACTCAGGGATTGGAGCCCTAATGTCGGCTAAAAGAAAATTGCTCAACTCAGGGATTGGAGCCCTAATGTCGGCTAAAAGAAAAATCGCTCAACTCAAGGATTGGAGCCCTAATGTCTGCTAAAGGAAAATTGCTCAACTCAGGGATTGGAGCTCTAATGTCGGCTAAAAGAAAATCGCACAACTCAGGGATTGGAGCCCTAATGTCGGCTAAAAGAAAATCGCTCAACTCAGGGATTGGAGCCCTAATGTCGGCTAAAAGAAAAATCGCTCAACTGAGGGATTGGAGCCCTAATGTCGGCTAAAAGAAAATTGCTCAACTCAGGGATTG
Organism: Nicotiana tabacum; assembly: GCF_000715075.1. Taxonomy (NCBI): domain Eukaryota; kingdom Viridiplantae; phylum Streptophyta; class Magnoliopsida; order Solanales; family Solanaceae; genus Nicotiana; species Nicotiana tabacum. The sequence goes on along the minus strand of NC_134089.1, from coordinate 19,073,073 downwards.
GAGCCCTAATGTCGGCTAAAAGAAAACTTGCTCAACTCAGGGATTGGAGCCCTACTGTCGGCTAAAAAAAACTTGCTCAACTCAGGGATTGGAGCCCTAATGTCGGCTAAAGGAAAATCGCACAACTCAGGGATTGGAGCCCTAATGTCAGCTAAAAGAAAAAACTGCTCAACTCAGGGATTAGAGCCCTAATGTCGGCTAAAAGAAAATCGCTCAACTCAGGGATTGTAGCCCTAATGTCGGCTAAAGGAAAATCGCTCAACTCAGGGATTGGAGCCCTAATGTCGGCTAAAGGAAAATTCGCTCAACTCAGGGATTGGAGCCCTAATGTCGGCTAAAGAAAACTGCTCAACTCAGATATTGGAGCCCTAATGTCGGCTAAAGAAAACTGTTCAACTCAGGGATTAGAGCCCTAATGTCGGCTAAAAGAAAATCGCTCAACTTAGGGATTGGAGCCCTAATGTCGGCTAAAGGAAAATCGCTCAACTCAGGGATTGAAGCCCTAATGTCGGCTAAAGGAAAATTCTCTCAACTCAGGGATTGGAGCCCTAATGTTGGCTAAAACAAAATTGCTCAACTCAGGGATTGGAGCCCTAATGTCGGCTAAAAGAAAAATCGCTCAACTCAGGGATTGGAGCCCTAATGTCGGCTAAAAGAAAATCGCTCAACTCAGGGATTGGAGCCCTAATGTCGGCTAAAAGAAAATCGTTCAACTCAGGGATTGGAGCCCTAATGTTGATAAAGGCGACTAGGGAATGGAGGCCCTATGTCTAAAATCTCAACTTAGGGATTAGAGCCCTAATGTTGGCAACGGGTGAAGATTGATTTTGGGGCTTCTAAACTAACCCCTTTTTTGGAAATTTCTTCTTATTTCTCTTTTCGTTTTTTTTTATTTTTTTTTATATTTTTTTTTATTATTTTTCATTTTTTGTTTAGTAAAAATGCAAGAGAGAATTTGGGGGAAACTTCCCTTTTGGGTTGATTCCTTGTTGCAAAGCTGTTTCTTGCACTTGTGCACTTCTCTTCCCTTTGGGTGGCACGTGCTTCTTGCACGATTACTTTGGATTGCACCTGTTTCAATTCTCCAAACAAAGAACAATTGTCAGTTTGAAAATGGTGGTTGGTTTGGTGGCCTTGATTATTCCAATTGCTTGGTCTTGGCCTCATCTCTGTTGAGAAACTCCGCCATTGATTGGATTCACAGGCGACCCCCTTTCAAACTGATCAGACTCGCATTTCCGGATTTCGTGATGATTCGCCCGTGTAAGGCTTTGGTTCTTCCATCTCATTCTGCTTAGGGATTTTACTGAGGCAGACTCAGTGGGGATTCTTACTGGGGGAGACTCGTTGGGGATTTTTTTTTTGTATGTGTGTCTTTACTTTGAAGGCAATCAACATCATGATCAGTCGGGATTGGACTGACGCACCACTGAGGTGGGGTATTTTCTTCACTTCTTGCTAAACGGAGCTCTGTGAAACCGGTCCTGCCACCTTTTCTTTCCAACACATTTTGGAATTTAGGGTTAAAACGAAAGGGATTCCAAGGAAAGGTAAACAAAGAGCGGAGAAACGAATTTAAAAGAGAAGCGTCCCTTTCGGTGAAAAGAAAGACTTATCTGAGGCACATGCTGGCTTTAAATTGACATGACATGCTTTTTGGACTGGATGCCCGACCCTCATGAACTTGCATTTCCTCATGAACCAAAACGGATCTATGTTTCCAAACCAGGGAACCTTGCTAGAACTTTCTAAGGTGGAATCATTTTTTCGGCCGACAGCGCCCTTTGCGGGTTTTCGCTAGTCGACCTCTCTCATTTCTCTTCTCACTGTCGCCTGATAGCACTCTTTGCGAGTGTTTACTAAACAAGCTCTCTCATTTTCGATTTCTCTACTCACGTCGCCTCATGGTGCCCGGAGGTTTTCACCGACAAGACTCTCTCGTCTTATTTCTCTCAGTTTTAGGATGCGTCAGCTTCCAATAATGATATTTCTTGGTTTCCCCTGCCTTTGGCAATTGATCCGAAGGACTTGCACTCGGTTGTTTTTTGGTAAAAGGATTGTGGATGAAATTACAACTTTGGAACCAATTGGTGGGCCCGTGGTCGAAACATTATAACATCTGTCCCGGTTTCAACTTCAGGGAAAATTGGATTTTTTCTTTGGTGTGACTGAACCCCAGATAGAGGCTGCCTATGTATCCTTTCGGAATCAAGTCAGACGTAGTTCAGGCAAATCAATTTTGTGTTTTTTTTTGTGTGTGTTTTGGTGCTTTTGGATTCCAAAGAGGGTAGCCAAAGAAATGTAACCGACTCAAAGGGTTTGTAGAAAGAGTTGATAGTGTTTGGGTAGCGGGAATAAAAAGCCTTCATCATCTCAAATGTGCCAAGACATCACCGAAGTAAACTCAGACATAGTACCTTTTGACTGCATCCGCATTCACAGCTGTTTCAAGATCATTTCCTTCAATATCACCCAGATATAATGCTCCTCTTGGTAATATCTTCCTTATGATGTACGGACCTTTCCAATTAGGAGCAAATTTTCCTTTCGCTTCCTGGTGATGCGGAAGAATGCGCCTTAACATCAGTTGACCTACTTCAAAATTCCTGGGTCGCACCTTCTTGTTGTAAGCGCGGGCCATTCTTTGTTGGTACAACTGCCCATGACAGACAACAGCCATTCGTTTTTTGTCAATTAAGGTCAACTGCTCCAATGAGGATTGAGATTTTAAACACAGGGTTACATGATTTTGCAAAAATAACAAATTAATTATTCATTTTAGTGTTACACGTATAGTCAGTGGCGGGGCCAGAAGTTTCATCAAGGGGTGTCAAAATATAAAAATATAAATACACCGAAAAGTTTAGAGGAGTCAACATATAGTAAATATACATAAAACCAAAAAAGATTATCTAACAATACAACGTAATTTTTTGGTGAAAGGGTGTCAATTGACACTTCCCGGTTGAATGTGGCTCTGCCACTGCGTATAGCTACAGTCACTTGACAATCAAGATTAAGAATATTTAGTTTAATCGTTCTCTTGGTACATGAAGCATTTAATTAAATCATTAAGCTTAAGTTAGACCAACATTGTGGGACAACTATGGAATTGAAAAATAAAAAGTTTACATTTTCACTCAAATTTACCTCGGACTTTGGAGTATCGTTGTACAACAATATCTATACTTTCTTAAATAAATTGAAGCCGGCTACATTAAATATTATAGTAAAGCATTTTTATACAACTAATCTTTGTTTATCACACTCTTATGAGTAAGAACTCACTATGAAATGACAAATTTGATTTTATTATATTTAGATTAGATGTTGGGGCCATTGGTTGAGGACAAATGTTTTATGGTAGTTTAGCAAGTCTCTAAATTCATATATCAGGGGATAAAAGGTTTCTTCATTCTATAATTTTTTCTGTATCTGGTGTCTTTATTCTTTTATTTTGTCAGCACAAATTTTTTGTTTTGCACCAAATTATATTTGTCTGAGTACTATTATTATCTCTCTTATTTTTAATTTTTTTATCACTCAATTTTTTTTGAAAAACTACTCCTAACGGATGGTCTGTTTATTACATGATAACCACATTGAAATAAGAATAGTATTGGCCTCTTTGTTATGAAGGCAGTTTTATATTTTTGCCATAGCTTAAAACGAATAATCTAATTCTTTTACGTACCTTTCAAAAGATGGCCGTGTATCTCTAACATTTTGATAAATGTTAGATTATTTTCTCCTAAGATATCAAATCTTAGTCCGATGAATCTTTCTCCTAAGAACCTAAAGAAAGGAATGGCATTTTTAAAGTTGTTGTTGAAGTCAGGAGCCCCCCTGAAGAACAGAATGGCGATTTATTGGTTGAAGTCAGGAGCCCCCATGAAGAACAGAATGGCGATTATTGGTTGAAGTCAGGAGCCCCCCTGAAGAACAGAATGACGTTTATTTTCAAAGTTGTTTATTGAAGTCAGGAGCCCGCCTGAAGAGAGGAAAGACGTTTTATTTTAAAAGTTGTTGATGTAGTCAGGAGCCCGCCTGAAGAGAGGAATGACGTTTATTTCAAAAGTTGTTTATTTGAAGTTGGGAGCCCGCCCATAGAACAGAGGCATACATTTCAGTCTTTTCATTTCAGTTGTTGAAGTTGGGAGCCCGCCCATAGAACAGAGGCATACATTTCAGTCTTTACATTTCAAGCGTTGAAGTTGGGAGCCCGCCCAGATAACAGAGGCATACATTTCAGCCTTTATATTTTAAGCGTTGAAGTTGGGAGCCCGCCCAGATAACAGAGGCATACATTTCAGTCTTTACATTTCAAGCATTGAAGTTGGGAGCCCGCCCAGATAACAGAGGCATATATTTCAGTCTTTGTATTTCAAGCGTTGAAGTTGGGAGCCCGCCCAGATAACAGAGGCATACATTTCAGTCTTTACATTTCAAGCATTGAAGTTGGGAGCCAGCCCAGATAACAGAGGCATACATTTCAGTCTTTAATTTTCAAGTATTGAAGTTGGGAGCCCACCCATACAACAGAGGTATACATTTCAGGATCAAGTCAGAGGACAATAAAACAGAGGGTTACAATAGGAATCCCCAGCAGGAAACAATAAAATTCCCCGACATTGGGAAGCAGAAGGTTGCAATAAGAGGTCCCAGCAAAAACTCAAATGCATTTGTCGAAAGGAAGAAAAGCACCGGAAAAAAAAATGCAAGCAGACAAGAAAGCAAGGCAACAAAAACAAATTACAGTCTAGCCTAGCTTCTTGTTTTCTTTTAAGCACGGTGTAACAAGGAGATCGGTAAGCAGTAGTAATAGCATGCAACAACAGTAACATTGCAGTCTCACGGTAGTCCCAACTACCAAAACTTCCCGAACTACATTGACCTGATTCCTGTTTAGCCTAGGATATGTAGGAAACCTTTGAAGCAAAGGTTCGGTCAAATCTTTTTCAAAAAATGCTTCACACGGAGTACTCGGATGGGCAAAAAATCGCTCGCTTTATCTTTGCACGAAAACCCTTCGTGTCTTCGGACAAAGAGGGGCAGCTGTAAGCACGTGATTTTTGCCCTATATGAGAATTACTCCCAAAAAATTCAAAAAATAAAATAATTTTCCTTGGTGTGCAATTTTGTGATATTTTGTGATATTTTGAATAATTATTTGTATTGGTCTGTGCATGTTTATTTGCTAAATTAATAAAAAAATACAAAAATATGTCGCATTTTGCATGTAGGATTTAATTCTACAATTTGTTCGTAATTAAGTTTGTTACAAAAAATAAAAATTTACAAAAATAGGCATCGTTTGCATTTTTAGCATTTAATGTCCAAATATACAATTTTATGCTTAATTATTACTTAATTGTGCGTTAATTGTTATTTGGAGTTAATTTGCACTTTATAACTTAATTCAGTTCTTAATAATAATTTAAGTATTTTTATAATTTAGTTTTAGAGAAATAAAAGAAGAAAAGAGAACGAAAATATAAAGAAAGTCGGAATTGGGCCTTTTCTTCGATTTCAAGCCACAGGCCCAAAAAATGGAACAATCTTCCCAAACGACCCAGTCCATTTCGAACTGGGTCGACCCAGTCCATAACCCAACATCCTATTATCTTACATTTTACAAAAAAAAAAAAAAGGAGAAGAAAACCCTAAGAGCTAAGCCATCCCCCCCACTTTGGTTTCTTCTTCTCCAAACCTTCCAAACCCCACCTCCCATGGCTGCCCCTTCCAGCTTCTCCAAGCATCATCCATGGCCGCCCTGCCTATCCCCTCGACACACACACACGCACATCACCCTCACGACCCCGGCTCGACTAAACGACCCCAGCCCTATCCGTCATTGATGAAGCTCGTCGAGCTCAAGCTCGAGCTCGACGTCCATGGTTGCCTTAAACCTCAAGTCCAAACGACCAGCTGATACATCCATTCATCGACGACGAATGGTTCGTCGACCTCCAGCAGCCCCGCACGTTCAAATAAGTTCATGACTGTTTCTGCTTCATCTTCCTCATCATGTCGCATCGTTTTACTGTTGTTGCGTCCTTTCCTCTTCGTCGCGCTGCTGCTGTTTGGAGTCATCACTGTTGCTTCATCGCTGCTTCTGCTGCTTCGTCGTCTTTCTTTGGCACCAACGAAAACGTCAAGCTGCGTCTGCTTTCATGGCTGCTGCCCGCGCCAACTTCTTCACGTAACCAAACACGCCGCTGCTTCTTCACCTGTTGCTCGCGATCGCTGCTGCTGCCCGCCATGGACATTGCTATTTGCTGCTTCGTCCAGCTTCTATTATCACCAAACAGACCCCGTTTATTCAAGCTTTGTTCGAGTTGTCCGTGTCCGTTCGAGTTCATCGTTGCTCATTTCCGGTTAGTTGTAAGTTTCGTTTCTGTCCGTTAATTTGTTTGATATTTTTCGGATTTGAAATCAAATATGTTTGATATTAATTTCATGTTCATCGTTTTATTTTTTTATTATTTTTCAGTTTGTTTTGTTTCATTTTTCTTGTTTATTTCTAGATAAAAATTGATTAGTTTATTTATAATGTTGTTAAGATTTAAGTTGAGATTCAATTAAATATTTTTCAGTTTGTTTTATTAATTTAAAAAGGATTTAATGTTAATATAAAAGAATGGTAGTTTAAATCGCTTGAATCCGAAATTTGTATAGTTTGATTTCTTGTTTATCATTTATGATTATTTCTTGAATTTGTCTCATAATCTTGTTTAAGTTTAATATAGGAATTGTTGGTTGTAATGTTGTTAGAGTTAATTTTAAGTTCAATATTATTGAATTTAGAAATCTAAATATACTTGTTTGATTGTTGTTGTTGTTGAATCTGAAAATAGGTTTGTTGTTGATATTGTTCAATCAAATTTTAGTTGTTCTTTGTTGTTCAATTTGTGTTCATGTGATTTGTTGTTGAAATGTTGAAGAAATCATGTTCATGTGATTTGTTGTTTGAATTTATGTAGAAATTGGTCATATTGGCTATATTTTGGTTGAGTTTGATTAATTGATTTGTTATAGCTGATGGGGGTAATTTGGTAATTTGCAGTACGTTCAGGGGTAGTTTAAGTAATTTCAGTAAGGTCGGAGGGGTAGTTTAGGAATTGTACATTTTTGTAATTTTTTATGTGAAGCATGGGGGACAAAATATAATGGGGTGGGTTGTGATATGGTTGTTTAATATAAAGGGGGGACAAGACAAATTTTAGTGTGAGAGAATCTTGTATTTGTTTATGTTAGGCATGGGGGACAAATATAATAGGGTGGGGTGATATATTTATTTAATGTAATGGGGATGAGTGAGAAGATAATGGGTTTGATAGGGGAAAGTGATTGCTTTTAATTGATTAAAGAGGTTGGGATTATATATAGGAAGTCTTGAACACACAGGGAGAAGAGAATAAGAGAAAAAAGGAATCTGGAATAAGAGAATAAAAAGAGACAGAACAGAAAAACACAAAGGGAGAGAAAAAATAGCTGAATATTTAAGAGAGAGAAAAATTTCGAAAAATATTCAAACTTTCAAATAAAAAAAACTAAAAAAAAATCTTCTGCTTTCTTTCATTGTTTGAAATCAGCATTAATTGTTGTTGTTTCATAAAAGTTGGAAGCATTTGTTTTGGGATTACTACTCCACCGGTCTGTTACTGGGTTGTTACTGTTGCTGGGCTGTTGTTGCTGTGTTGTACTGTTATTACTGCTGCTGATTCTCATCTTCATTTTCTTTTGCTTCCAATATCAGGTACACATCTGACACGCTGGTTATTGTAATCCGAATATGAAGCATGAATACGAAAAATGAAGAGTTGAAATTCTGAATTAGCTTTAATTATATTCTGAATTTTATTTGTATGTATAATTTATTTAGTTTGCAAAAAATCAGAATCGTGTAGCTATTTAATACATATAGTGGAACATCCGACGATAGCTTAACGATTGAACTATCTATATATTGCCAATAAATAAATAAATGGCGTAGTAACCGTCAAGTAAAAATCAAACGAATAGGCCATCTAGTAGGAACTTGGTAGAAATATTTTTTAGTTAAATAATATTGGTTAATTTCAGCATGTAAATGGTCTAAGATTAAAATTAGATTGTTAAGTTTTTTTTTTTAATTTGACAAACTGATAACATGTCTAGTATAATGTAACTAGGTAATAACATGTGAATAAGACGGCTCAGGTTTAGTTTTATGTCATACACTTTGGGTCTGGGCCTGCAGTGACAACGGACTGTCATGTTTGCATCATTTTCAGATTTTATGAATCATATTCAAAATTCATCTATAACAACTCAAGCATGTAAATAAATTAAGATATTTTTTCTTTTATTTTGTAGAGACAAATTTCAATAGAAAAATGTAGGTATTTTAGGACTGTCCTTTTAAAAATAAAATGAGACGAGCCTCACTTAATAAAATGTATAGATTGCGGGGCCCTCATAAAATGTTTAATTAAAATTAATTAGACTTTGGGATGAGCCATTTAGCAAAATTCCACGGTCTTACCCATAAATAATAATACGCTAATCGCTTTAGGCACAATTTTAATAATATACATTCTTAAACACGGGTGCGCATTTTTGCGACCCAAATCCAAATCCCAAAACATTGAATAAAATGTGTTCCGGATTGCGGGTGCATTTCCTGTGACGTAATCCAAAGACATGTTTTAAACAATGTTCACATTCTTGTAAAACATAATAATAACAATTATGAAAGCGATAAAAAGATAAAACTTGCACATGAGTTCATATTTGTTTAAAAATCAGATAATCAAGCCGAATATAACAGTTGAGCGACCGTGCTAGAACCACGGAACTCGGGAATGCCTAACACCTTCTCCCGGGTTAACAGAATTCCTTATCCGGATTTTTGGTTCGCGGACTGTAATACAGAGTCATTCTTTTCCTCGATTCGGGATTAAAATTGGTGACTTGGGACACCCTAAATCTCCCAAGTGGCGACTCTGAAATAAATAAATAAATCCCGTTTCGATTGTCCTTTAATTGGAAAAAACTCCCTATGCCCTAACGGGGGAGGAAAAAGGAGGGGTGACAGTCGTTTATTAGGATTAGAGGCTGGATCGGGTTTAGGGGAAAACGGTTCAGGGTCGGGTTAAACGGGTAATGGGTTAAGTCCTGGCCGTTGGATGTGGGGAATGGACGGTTGAGATTGGTTGACACTGAAACGACGTCGTTTGAGTCGTTTATGAGGTCTGAATTGAACAGACCGAGTATGGCATGGGTTTTGGGCTGGTTTTGGTTGGGTATTAGGTGTATTTGATTTGGGCTTGGGGATTAAATTGAATTGGCCCAAGAATTCCTTTCCTTTTCTATTTATTTCCAAACTATTTTCTTCTCAAAATTAATTTAAATCCTAAATTGATCTCAAAACCAAATTATTCCACCAAATTAACTTAATTATCTCTAGATAATAATTAACCCAATTAATTAAGTACCAAATCAAAGGAAAAACTACTAAAATTCAAGACTAAAAAATAAAAAAACAAGAATAAACTATTTTTGTGATTTTATTTTTATTTTTATAAAACACCTAATTATTAATTAATTCAAAAATGTCAAATTAAATACTAAATGCAATTACAATATTTTATTGTATTTTTCATTACTAAAAATAAACAGGCACAAACAATATTCACACAATAACAGAAAATGCCACTAAAATCCACAAAAATCGCAAATAATGGAAAACTTATTTTGTTTTGAAATTTTTGGAAATAATTCGTATAAGGCAAAAATCACGTGCTCACAGTACTTACATTGTTTCCCTTCTTATGGAACGATTGATGTTGATGTTGCTTCTCTTATTCTTATGTTATCAATGTTATGGGTACTTCCTAATTCTTATAAGATTCGTGATAAAGAGTTAGTCCTAATAACGAGTACGGAGGTTACCGACCTTACGTCATTCTGAAAGGTTCAGAATGTGATTCCAATGAGTCCAGTATGCATTATATATATATATACATCTATTTTACTCTACCAAGTCGTGTTATAGTCGGTCAGGTACGTCACCTATTATGCAACCACTGATCAGTTGGGTTTTACTGAGCTCCACACGGTCGTGTACGATTCTATTGAGCCTTATGATGGCTGAGTATATTTTTACCGAGCCTATTATGGTCGGGTACGATATGGCGATGATGCCCACAAAGGTGAATATCTTTAAGAGTGTGTGTATGTGTGTATGTGTGTGTGTATATATATATATATATCATGCATCGATGTTGGATTTCGCAAAGGCATTTGAGTTGGTGATTGCTAACCCTAGTTTTCCAAAGAGGGAGGAGCATTTGGTTACTTTTCAAAGTACGGTGGCGAAGACTCAAATTGATTATCTTCTCCTTAGGAGGTGTGACAGAGGGCTGTGTAAGGATTGCAAGGTTATCCCGGGTGAGACCCTCACGACGCAGCATATGCTCTTGGTGATGGACATCGGTATTATGATGAAGAGGAAGAAGAGGACTGTACGAGGTCGTCCGAGGATCAGGTAGGGGCCTTGACTAAGGATAAAGCTTAGGAGTTAGAAGGAGGTTATCGGTTGTGGGAGCCTGGAGGAGTAGTGGGGATGCGAGGAATATGTGGTCGACGACTGCGGACTATATACGGGAGGCAGCGAGAGAGGTGTTGGGAGTCTCGAAGGGTTACGCTGGCGGGCACAAAGGCGATTGGTAGTGGAATAAAGTGGTCCAAAGTAAAGTAAAAGCGAAGAAAGTAGCGTACCTGAAGTTAGTAGGGAGCACATGCAAGGTAGAGAGGAGTGGAGAGGTATAAAGTAGCTAGGAAGGAGGCGAAACTGGCGGTCACGGAGGCTAAGACTGTGGCTTTTAGTCGTTTGCACGAGGAATTAGGGGCCAAAGGCGGAAAGAAGAAATTATTCCTGCTGGACAAAGCGAGAGAGAGGAAGGCTTAGGATCTGGACCAAGTGAAGTGCATCAAAGACGAGGATGATAGAGTATTGATGGGAGAGGCCCAGATTAAGCAGAGATGGCAGACTTACTTTCATAAACTTCTAAATAAAGAGGGGGATTAGGATATTGTGCTAGGCGAGTTGGGGCATTCCGAGAGCCACCGCGATTTTGGGTATTGTAGGTGCATCAAGGTTGGGGAGGTCGTGGGGGCTATGCGTAAGATGAGCAGGGGCAGAGCTACCAGGCCTGATGAGATTCCGGTAAAATTTGGAGGTGTATAGGTAGAGCAGGTTTGGAGTGGGTGACTGGGTTGATCAACGTTATTTTTAGGACGAAGAGGATGTTGGATGAGTAGAGGTGGAGTACGGTGGTTCCGTTGTACAAGAACAAATGTGACATCCAGAGTTGCAATAACTATAGGGGTATCAAATTATTGAGTCATACTATGAAAGTTTGGGAGAGGTAGTAGAAGCGAGGGTGAGGAGGATGGTGTCTATATCAGACAACCAATTCGGGTTCATACCGGATCGTTCTACTACGGAATATATCCATCTTATTAGGAGGTTGGTGGAACAATACGGGGATAGGAAGAAGGATCTGCACATAGTGTTTATTGATTTGGATAAAGCGTATGATAATGTTCCTAGAGAGGTTCTCTAGAGATGCCTAGAGGCTAAAGGTGTTCCGGTTACTTAATTGGGGCGATTAAAGACATGTATGATGGAGCTAAGGCTCGAGTTAGGACAACGGGATGCAACTCTAAGCATTTTTCGGTTGTTATGGGGTTACACCAATGATCTGCGCTCAGCCATTCTTGTTTGCTCTAGTGATGGATGCACTAACACACCATGTTCAAGGAGAGGTGTCATGGTGTATGTTATTCGCTTATGACATTATTCTGATTGGCGAGATACAGAATGGCATTAACGAGAGGCTGGAGGTTTGAAGACATACCCTTGAGTCTAAGGGATTCAAGTTGAGCAGGATGAAGACGGAATATCTTAAGTGCAAGTTCAGTGCCGAGCTGAGGGAAGCGGGCATGGACGTGAGGCTTGGATCACAGGTCATTTCCAAGAGAGGCAATTTCAAGTACCTTGGGTCGGTTATCCAGGGGTACGGGGAGATCGATGAGAATTTTACACACCGTATAGGGGGTGGATGAAATGGAGGTTAGCATCCGGAGTCCTGTGTGACAAGAAAGTGCCTCCACTACTCAAACTTAAGTTTTATAGAGCGGTGGTCAGGCCAGCCGTGTTGTATGGGGCTAAGTGTTGGTCAGTTAAGAACTAACATACTCAGAAGATGAAAGTAGCAGAAATGAGGATGTTGAGGTGTATGTGCGAGCACACTAGGATGGATAAGATTAAAAATGAAAATATTCGGGAGAAGTGGGTGTAGCCCTTATTAATGACAAGATGCAGGAAGCGAAGCTCAGATGGTTTAGGCACGTACAGAGGAGGAGCTTGGATGTCCCGGTAAGGAGGTGCGAGCGATTGGTGTTGGTGGGTACGAGGAGAGATAGATGGCAACCTAAGAAGTATTGGGGAGAGGTGATCAGGCGGGATATGGAGAGGCTTCAAATCTCTAAGGACATGGGACTCGATAGCAAGTTGTGGAGGTCGAGCATTAAGGTTGTAGGTTAGGAGGTAGTTGAACATATTTAGTCTACCAGTGTGTGGCTAGGCTAATAGGATTTAGTCTTAGACTGCTAGTTTTCAGTGTTGTGTTACACTACTCTTCCGTTTTCATAGTGTCGGGCCTTATTTACTAGTTATTATTTCTGCTTTTCATCTATTCACTGGTTCTTGTGATGTTGTTATTATTTCCATAGTTTTTGTTGATGGTACTGATATATTATCTCTTTTCATCTTTTCGTCTTCTTGAGCCGAGGGTCTACCGGAAACAGTCTCTCTACCCCATCAGGGTAGAGGTAAGGTCTGCATATACACTACCCTCCCCAGATCCCACTTGTGTGATTATACTGGGTCGTTGTTGTTGTTGTTGTTGTTGTTGTTGTTGTTGTTGTTGTTGTATATCGTGCATTTCATGCCTGTCACCCTCAGAGACACTCAGATGTTACAGGTTGTATATTCTATATCCATGTTTACATTATTGTTCATATTTATGCTTTCCTGCCTTACATACTCAGTACTTTATTCGTACTAACGTCCCTTTTATTTGTGGATGATGTATGTCGTGCTGCAGGTCCTGATAGCCTAGTACAGCGGTTATTGGCGAGATTCCTTCTTCGAACTTACCGTGGTCTTGGTATGCATTTTTGTTATAGACATTATGGGTATGTCGGGGCCTTGTTCCGGCAATGTTGCAGCACTTATGTTCCTTTAGAGGCTCATAAAGAGGTATCGACTCATGTATAGTTTGGATAGCCTTGTCAGGTGATTTTTGTTGTATAGTCTCTCACGGTAGCTTGACAGATGTACCTTATATATAGATTCACGACAGCCTTGTCGGCCCATATTATGTATGTTCATGCCATTATCTGTCATTGTTGATTGTTCATGATTCATGTCTATCATTTATGTTGATCTCGTCGGTCCTTATTGACAATAAGAAAGGTTAGATAAAATATATATTGGTGCTCGGTAGGTATGGCCTGGGTCCAGTCATGGCCCTCCAGTTTGGATCGTGACAAACTTGGTATTAGAGCAAGTGTGTCCTAGGGGTTGTCTATGAGCCGTGTCTAGTAGAGTCTTGATTATGGATGTGTAGCGCGCCCCATTTATAATCAGGAGGCTACATGACATCTAGGGTTGTTACCTTCTTCCTGAATCTAGATATATCTCAAAACTAGTTAACTATAGTGAAATACTACTAATAATTCTAGTTAAACAAAGTGACATGTGTTAGATTGTTTAATGGCCGGGTGTATACATTCGGTGCGGGTAAGTTTTTTCGTTGTCTTATCCATTAACTATTACTTACAAAAAGATATTTTTTTTAAATTCTGTAAATTATTTATAAGTTAGCTGATTGTTTAATATTAACCATCAATGACGAAAATTAAATGGTGATGCCTTATGATAATTTTCATAATATTCATGAATATTATAGAGGCCATTACTTTAGAAGCTATATTAACCGAATTCTCATCTCTACCATCTTTGCTCCTTTCTTCACGCTACTCTCCTTACATTTAAATCAAACAAAAACAAGATTTCTAGAGGAAGAGAACCACTTCCAATATTGCTGCTGCCGTTGTCATTGTCAATAGTCATTGTAAAAAGCAAATGTCAAAGGCTCAAATCTTTTTAGCACCACCAATTTTTTTGGTGTTTTTCAACTTATTAATCTTCATTTCCTCAACGGAAGCAGCATCAATATCCTTTGATTGGGTTCAACAAGAATTTCTCAAGGCTCACAATGATTTAAGAAGCAGTGTTGGTGTTCCTCCTTTGCAATGGGATGCTAATTTAGCCTCTTTTGCACTTGATTGGGCTACTCAGCGTAAGCAGGATTGTAATTACAGGTAAGAAAAATATAGCTCGTGAGCAAATAATATTTAAAATCAGTTCATGAATGACCTGCTTGTATCCTAAATCCCTTTCCAACGAGGGCGATCAAGAAAGTCAGGGGCCTCATAGTATTTCGCATTATCTCTTCGAATTTTCAGAGAAATTTTAAGACTTTCGTAGTACTTTTCCCAAGCTTGCCGAGGAAAAGAAAAAAAACAAAGAAAGGCACCGTCCAACCATTTTTTTTTTAATGTGAGCGCACCACTTTAGGGTATCTTTGCACGGCTAGCTCCCTTAGATCATTGGCTACCAGAAAAACTAGAACTCAGGAATATCAATATGGTTAGGGATCATTAAGGAGTAAATTTTATGGGTGGTCATTCAATTTTGTATTCGCTATGCAAAAGTCACTTTTCTTCTTTGTTACGTAAAAAATCATTCAACTTTCTATTTAATACCTAAAAGTCACTTTTCTTTCTTTTGTTAGCCAGATTTTATAATACTTTTATTTGAAAAGTCTATTATGCCATTGACATTATAAATCATCTCATTTATGTAATACATTCTATATTATATACTATATAATATAGTTTTACCTAGATAATTTACGTATAATTTGGGTAACTTAAATTATTTATTTATTATTTTTGTAGTATATCTATACATTTCATTTTTTTTCATGGCACTCAATTTGTTTAATCATATTTAAACATGAGCATATTTTAAATATAAAAACGATAAAAAAAATAGTTACTATTTATTTGAAGTAATAACAAACAAATTTGTTTAACAAATGATTTTTTTTTATAGTCAATAAAATTTTTAAAAGGTTTCAAAGATAGTTATGTTTAATACTAAATTTTTTAAAGCTTATCTATTAACATTATTTATTTGAAACTATTAATTTAATGTGTCATTGTGCTAAATGTGGGTATTTTATTTATTGGATTAATGAGTATGGCTTGGCTGATAAATCAGTGAGCTTTAATTTTATATTTTTCATTAAAAATATTTCGTTAAGCATGATTAAGAACGTGGACTTGAGATTTGTTCACGGTAATATTACTGATAAATTTAATAATGCTACTTATATATTTCAAAAATTAACATTAAGAAAAAATTAAATATACGAATACATTACAAAAATAATATCAAGTTTTTTTAATTATAAGTAAAATACATGGGTAAAAATATATTATATAACATATAATATAAAAGGTATTACCTAAATGAGATGATTTATTATGTTAAGGGAATAATAGACTTTTCAGATGAAAGATTTGTAAAATCTGATCAAAATGATATTGTGATAACTAGAGCATAGTAAAATAATATTTGTGTAACAAAAGAAAGAAAAATGACTTTTGGGTAATAAACATAAAATTAAATAATTTTTACGTAACAAAAGAAAGAAAAATAATTTTTGGATAATGAATACAAAGTTGAATGACCACCCATGAAATTTAGTCGATCATTAAGTTACGGTCCTTAGCCTATTGAAATATAACTCGTCCAACATTTTCAAGTTTAGACGGACGGGAGAGAACATGTATTCATTGGTGGGATCAATTAAGGCATAATCATCTAAGTTAGCTCATCTAATAACTTGGGTCAATTTGGACAGTCTAGTAGTACAAATCGACACAAAAGAAAATTTATCAAAACATTAAAAAAAAAAAGTTGTTTCAGTTGGTTAAATATAGTAATGATAAATAAAAGGAAAAAGTACTTTTGTTAGCTAAATTTGGTAGTTAAATAAATTGTAAAATAATAAATAAACAATTGAAAAAATAATATTGAGTCGGACAAATTGGATCATGACACATTATATTGTTTAGCCTAATTGATCAGCTCATCTTGACACAGGCAAATTCTAGGCACTCAACACACTTCTTAATTCATCCCAATTTTTAGTCAGGTACCTGGACAGTGACTGATCTACATGGTCTCTTGTGGTCAAGATTTAGTAAATTTATGTAGGTAATTATAAAAATATTTAAATAAATATTGAGTGAGCACCCACGATTAAGTTTTTTTTCCTTTCTATCGGAATTTATATTGTCAAGCACCCATAATTTTAAAATTCCTGATTCGCTATTGTACCTAGATTTAGCCTTATCCGTCCATTTGACCAGGGGCGCATCTAGAATAGAAGCTAAGGAGAACGACTAAATATATTTATCTACTTTCATAAATTATTTAATTATATCCTCCGTTGTACTATCTACCTCTTAAAGCCCCTACCATTATACTTTAGGCCAGATATGTCTTTATTTTGGACGGAATGACACATGTCACTACCAGATTAAATTGATCCGTACTTTTTTTAACCGGATACACTTTAAAAGAAGGAATCTTTACATTCCTATACCATATAGGAAACCTTATTACCCTCAATGTTTAAGGTTTGATATAATTACATTTAGTATACCAAATTACCAATTCTATACTGTAATGTATTTTAAGGGTACAATTAATGCATCGTATATCCCTCCTTAATTCAAGGTACCGTATATCCCACCCTCCCACGTTTCTCTCTCCCAAACCCTCACCCTCACCCACATTTTACTCAAACACACGTTCTTTTTTACCCCTTTTGCCTCTTCTAAAACCACAGAAACATCGTTAACCCACCATTAAAGTTCAATTTTAAATTTTTTTCGTCTACATTCAGTGAAAAAAATGCTATGTCTATTACGCCAAAACCCCACGCCCTACACTGGAAAGGGGTCTCTGTTGGCAGCCTCAGGTTACAAAAACTTCATAAATGACAATGTCTTTTACTGCAGAGTAACTTTTAGTATGTACTTCTGTTTCATGCAAACCAATTGACTTAGTTGGCTAGTCAAGATCTGAAGAGCACCTTGTTTTCAACTTTTTTTTTTTTTAATTTAATCTATAACCACCGACTCCTTTTTGGTTATTTGCCATTTGTTTAACTAGAAAGAATTTCCCTGGCAATTGTTTTTGTTTTTATCTCTTTAGGGGTGTAGATGTTGATTTTTAAAGTTAAAACGGATTTTCGACATAATTGCATTTTTTGCAGAAGATTTGTAGAAATTTTAGTCGTTTTTGATTTGTGAAATAGAAAACAAAGCATCTACAATCATAATACAAATAATCTACAATTTATCTACAAAATATCTACAAATTGGGTACATTGAATTTTAATATTCCAATTCCCATTCAATTGTAGCTTAATTGGTATTTCCGACATAATTGCGTTTTTTGAAGAAGATTTCATAGAAGTTTTAGTCGTTTTGGATTTGTGAAAACAGAAAACAATGCATCTACAATCAGAATACAAATAATCTACAATTTATCAACAAAATATCTACAAACTGGGTACATTGAATTTTAATATCCCAATTCCCATTTCAATTGTAGCATAATTGGGATTTTCGACATAATTGCATTTTTTGCAGAAGGTTTGTAGAAGTTTTAGTCGTTTTTTATTTGTGAAAACAGAAAACAAAGCATCTACAATCAGAATACAAATAATCTACAATTTATCTACAAAATGGGTACACTGAATTTTGATATCCCAATTCCCATTCGATTGTAGATTAATTAGAATTTTCGACATAATTACGTTTTTTGCAAAAGATTTGTAGAAGTTTTAGTCGTTTTTGATTTGTGAAAACAAAAAACAAAGTATCTACAATCATAATACAAATAATCTACAATTCATCTATAAAATATCTACAAACTAGGTATATTGAATTTAATATCTCAATTCCCTTTCGATTGTAGTTTAATTGGAATTTTCGACTAGACATAATCTTAAAGATTCATTATAGTATTCTCAATTATAGATTGAGGGAAATATGTTAGAAAGCTACATCAACTACTTTGTCGAGTTTGAAAAATACCACCTAGGACATCAACTATTAGATTTGTCAACTTATTATTTTTCATGGAAAAAAATATAACGATATTTTCAGCTACAAGTTTAAGTGAGACTATAAGCAGAAAGATTAGGTGAAAATAGGAACAAATTTCAAAAGCCGGTTTCATACTCTATCTCTCTGATTATTCACGTCATTTGATCTTTCAAAGAGAAAAAAAATAATTAGAAGTATCTAAATAAGAAATTTTAATGCTACAATGATTCCTTATTTAATGAAATATCTGGAAGAATATTTACTTCCATAATTGTAGCGCGCCTAAATAAGAATATCTGAATGAATATTTAGAATAAATACGAAACTATGCATATTTTTTGATAATAAGGTTGAGCAACTAAAAAGTCCACAACCCTACCCAAAAGTCCACCCCACAGCTCTTCTCTCTCCTCTTTAAATCCTTCGCCGGAATCTCCATAGTGACTGTCGAAACTAGAATAAGATTTTCCAGCATATCTTAGATTTTATGTACTAGGAACTTGCGTCTTCTAAAGCAGATAGAATATCATAAGGAAGTCATACATATTCTTGCCTCTGAAATTGTTTCTTGAGATATATCATATAAAGGATCGTGTGAAAGCATAATAAATTTGAAACATCTTCATGTTTCTTGAATTTTACTGGTGGTCCATTTCCCAATAGTTTGGTTGAATCACAAGAACAGGATGATGACTTTTGAATCAGCTTGTTTAAAAGGATTTCAATTGATAACTTCACCCAAGTTCTGAAAGTTAGAGATCTGAAAGTTTCGAGTACATTGCTCGTCGGAAAAATTTATTTTTGTTTAGATTCACCAAAATCTGGAATCAAAATTTTCAGATCTCCGACCTCTTGTATGTATTTCTCCAGATCTGTATGTAAATGTGTTTGTAGGTATAGAGAAAGGAAAAGAGAAGGTGCGAGGTGACAACTTTGAAGGTTCTCCATGGTTTACGACAAGTTCGCCGGTGGATATTCCGACCATGGTTACAACAGTGAGGTGAGGGAGAAGAAAGGAGGAAAAGAGGAGAGAGAAGAGCAGTGGGGTGGACTTTTGGGTCGGGTAGTGGATTTTTTTAAAAGTGTATCTGGTTAAAAAAAAGGACGGGTCAACTTAATCTGAAAAGACACGTGTCATTCCGTCCAAAATAAGGACATATCTGGTCCAAAGTATAACGTTAGGGGCTTTAAGAGTTGGATAGTATAACGGAAGATATAATTAAACAATTTATGAAAGTAGAGTGATATATTTGACCATTTTCCATAGAAGCTATGAGTTCATCTAAATCTATAGTTTCGTATAAAACCCTGTATATCTATCAAAAAACTCACTAAATATGTACAAATGATAGATTTTAAACTTATTAAATTAGATACAATGTGGTGTAACTCTTGAATCTAAACACATAAAGTTCAAATCCTAAATTCGTCTTCATAAATTTACATTTACAGGCAACATTCAACCGGGCCATATGGAGAGAACATCTTCTGGCAACTATACAAAGAGACACCTCCAACTGGTGTAGTGCAAAAATGGTTCTCAGAAAAGAAGTTTTTTGATGAGGTAAATAATGTTTGCAAATGCCAACCTGAAAAGCAAGGATGTGAATGTGGGCATTACTTGAATGTTGTATGGAAAACTACAAAGAAAGTTGGATGCAGTGGCTTCGTTTATTGCAGTGATCAAAAGGGTGTTTATATTGTCTGCTCATATGATCCTATTGGCAATGTTAAAGGTGTCAACCCTTTGAATCCTAGTGATCTAACAACTAACTCCACCAACCCCTTGAAGTAGTTAACACCCGTTAGGTGTTAACCCTTCAGTTTTTGATGTAATTAATTTTGGTATACGTTGGATCAATACTAATTTTGATTTTGTAATCACATTGTAAGGATCAATAAATGGAAATTGGGTTATTTATAGTCATTAAGTAGGCGGATTGGATATTATACATGCCAAACGAGATCTTTACACGGCCGGATTTTTTTCTAATCGGTATACATAAATTATACAATATTATATATAAGGTAAATTATATATTATATCCGCGAACTATTTTTAGCTTAAGTGATTGGGATGAACATGTATTTAGGCCAAATTCCCTTGGATTGATTGTATAAGTCCAATATATATATATGGATTTAATAAATCAATTGGGGTAAGCCCATTTAGTTGGAATACAAATTGATAAACCAACTTTGTTAAAACCCAAGATATCATTTAGTCCTAAATGCCCAATTTGGTGTCACATTTCAAATGACGTGACATACCAAGTCAAACAAAAGAGTCAATAAGATTAAGGACATGCCAAAATAACATGACATGCTAAGTCAAATCTAATGTGACATGTTCTAACTAATCAAATGTGGCATTGTTATTACTTCAATCTATAATTGGCCGATGATTCAAGTCAACCAATCAAATCAAAGGAATGGAGGTTGTCCTTGTCAAAATTTTTTGCTCCCATAGCTATATATAAGGGTCTTCATAGCTCAAAAATGCACCATATATCCATAACAAGAAGTAGGGGTGTACATAGGTCTTGTTGGTTCGGATTTTTCAATTACCAAACCAAACCAATTGTGTCGGGTTATTAAATCTAAAGACCAAACCAAACCAATAAAACTCGAATTTTTCACTCTCGATTTTTCTCGGGTTTTCTCGGATTTTCAGATTTTTCGGGTTTTTTCGAGATTTTTTCCTGTAAAATCTTCGTAGAACAAAACATATAAATTGTGCTCAAAATATTTCTTTAATCCTAGTAAGATACAACTATATAAAGTATTTTCCAAGAAAATAATACAAAATATGAGATGTGTCATGACATTATCCTAAAATATTCAATAATAAAGACAATAAAATTATGTAATATAAATATTGCTAATTAAAAAGCCATAATAAAAATAAACATAATCTAAAAGTACTAAGTCATGCTAAAATAAATAGACTAATAAGGGAGCATTAATTACATGACTAAACACTAAAGAAATAAATAAAAACAGGTTATGCATTTTTATCTAAATTATTGCAAAACAAAGTTGAAAAGGGTAGACAATAAGCCAGCTGTGGTAACTGGGAAAGGGTCGTCAAGCGCTGTCACAGTGAAACCAGATAAAGCTAAAGTGGTGGTATCAGGGGTTGTAATATAAACCTGTTGTGGTCGTGAATGGTGTTCGCACAGAGCCTGTTATTATAAAACCAGTAACTCAGCTCCCAGTGATCAACAACAAAACGGTCTCGTGGAATTATGAACGAGTGACAGTAACTTACCAGGGAAAAGAGGTTAAAGAAGAAGTGTGTGAGACCCATGGTTTGACTCGATCGAGGAGATGCTTCGCCCCCGAAGAGTTGAGAAAAGCTAAAACTTCCAAAGACAACCCAGTGTTGGTAAAGAAAGTTGTGTCCGAGGAAGAAGTAGAGGAATTTTTGAAAAAGATGAAAGTGCAAGACTATTCCATTGTGGAGCAGTTGAGGAAAACACCGGCTCATATTTCATTATTATCATTGTTGATCCATTCCGACGAGCACCACCGGGCTTTGATGAAGATCTTAAATGAGGCTCATGTTCCTGGCAAAATCTCAGTAAACCACTTGGAAAAGATAGCTAGCAAGATATTTGAGGTAAACAGAGTCACTTTTTCTGATGATGAGTTGCCCGTGGAGGGTACTAAGCAAAATAGAGCCCTCTACCTGACGGTGAAATGCGAAGATTCCGTGGTTACTGGTTGATAATGGGTCTAGTGCAAACATTTGCCCTCTCTCCACCCTGAACAAGTTGAAGGTGGATGATGAAAGAATTCACAAGAATAGTATTTGCGTTCGGGGATTCGACGGTGGAGGGAAGGATTCAGTCGTAGACATAGTGCTTGAGCTCACCATAGGGTCAGTTGAATTTACTATGGAATTCCAGGTGCTCGATGTGGCTGTTTCTTACAATCTGTTGCTGGGACGACCCTGGATTCATGTTGCCAAGGCAATCCCATCTACGCTATACCAAGTTGTCAAGTTTGAATGGGATCGATAGGAAATTGTTGTACATGGTAAAGATAATTTGTGTGTGCCCAATGATGCCATTTTTTCGTTCATAGAGGTTGACGATGACACGGGGCTGTGGGTTTATCAGGTTTTGGACACAGTATCAGTGGAGAAAGTTATGAAGAAAAGTGTGTTCCGACTCCAAAGATGGCTGCGGCATCAGTCATGGTAGCCGTTGAAATGTTGAAAAATGGTTTCGTACCGGACAAGGGTTTAGGTGCATCTCTGCAAGGTATTGTGCAACCAGTTTCTCTTCCAAAGAATCTGGATACTTTTGGTCTTGGGTTCAAGCCTACCGTTGCAGACGTGAGAAGAGCTAGAAAAATGAAAAAGAAAGCATGAGCACTGCCAAAGCCAATCCCGCGTCTGTCTAGGTCATTCGTTAGGCCGGGTACCAGAAAGCAACTGTTGTCAAAGGTCCCTGGACCATTTATTGGTGCCGACGAAGACTTGGAGAAGGGCTTCGAAAGGTTATTCGCTGAGGTCAACATGGTTCAGGCTGGGGAAGGGTCAAGCAAGGCAGATGTGCAATTCGTGGGACCACGTGCAAAAGTCAACAACTAGGAAGCTACTCCTCTTCCTACTCGGAGAGAGTCTTGGTAGTGGGTTTTGATTTTCTTTTAGTTGTCTGGATTATTCCAAGGTCTGTAATTCAGATATTATGTTCCGTCTAGTTGGATGTGTTAAAACCCTGTTATCTTTATATTCAAAGAAATGCAATTGTTCCTTTTCCTTCATTTCTTCTAATTTTATTTTTGTTTTCTTCTTTTGTACAGTTCTTTTTATGCTGATATCAATGACATGACATGTATGAGGAATCTTCGGCCCAGTTTTAAAAGCCAATCTAACTCTGAAATAATAATACAAAAAATCGAGTGTGATGACGGGTTGGAATTTGAGGATGATGAGGCCTATGAAGAAATTAGTAAGGAACTAAGTCATTTTGAGGAAAAGCCCAAACCAAATTTGAATGACACAGAAACAGTTAATCTATGGGACCAAGAAAATGTCCGTGAAACCAAAATAAGTGTCCATCTGGAACCCCAACTCAAAGAGGAGATCATTAAAGCACTGTTCGAATATAAAGACGTTTTTGCATGGTCCTATGATGACATGCCGGGTCTAAGCACTGATTTAGTGGTTCACAAGTTGCCCACGGACCCGACATTCCCTCCTGTCAAGCAGAAGCTGAGAAAATTCAAGTCGGATATGAGTGTAAAAATCAAGGAAGAGGTCACTAAGCAGTTCGATGCCAAAGTCATTCGGGTCACTCGGTATCCCACCTGGCTAGCCAATGTTGTGCATGTACCAAAGAAGGATGGCAAGACCAGGGTGTGCGTTAATTATCAGGACCTCAACAAAGCAAGTCCGAAGGATAATTTTCCCCTGCCGAATATCCATATATTGATTGACAATTGGGCCAAACATGAGATTGGTTCTTTTGTGGATTGTTACGTGGGTTATCACCAAATCTTGATGGACGAGGATGATGTAGAAAAGACGGCATTCATCACGCCGTGGGGAACGTACTGCTATCGGGTCATGCCATTTAGTTTAAAAAATGCTGGGGCAACCTACATGAGGGCAATGACAACAATATTCCATGATATGATACACCAGGAAATCGAGGTATACATGGATGATGTGATCGTGAAGTCTAGAAAGTAGTCTGACCATGTCAGGGATCTGAAGAAGTTCTTTTGAAGGCTTCGCAGGTACAATCTCAAGCTTAATCCTGCAAAGTGTGCTTTTGGGGTACCGTCTGGAAAGTTATTGGGGTTCGTAGTCAGTCGCTGGGGTATTGAATTGGACCCATCAAAAATCAAGGCCATCCAGGAATTGCCACCTCCGAAGAACAAGACCGAGGTGATGAGTTTGTTGGGGAGATTGAATTATATCAGCAGGTTCATCGCTCAGCTCATGACAACTTGTGGGACTATCTTCAAGCTGTTAAAGAAAGACACTGCGGTCAAGTGGACAGATGAATGTTAGGAGGCGTTTGATAAGATAAAGGGGTATTTATCAAATCCACCCGTGTTGGTCCCGCCAGAACCAGGGTAACCTTTGATTCTAGATTTGACGGTATTGGACAATTCATTCGGCTGTGTATTAGGCCAACATGATATCACTGGCAGGAAGGAGCAAGCCATCTATTACCTCAGCAAGAAGTTCACATCCTACGAGGTTAAGTACACTCATCTTGAGAGGACATGTTACGCCCTAACTTGGGTGGCACAGAAGCTGAAACACTATTTGTCATCTTATACTACTTACCTCATATCTCGCTTGGATCCATTGAAGTATATCTTTCAGAAGCCTATGCCCACAGGGAGGCTTGCAAAGTGGTAGATCCTGCTCACAGAGTTTGACATTATCTACGTGACTCGAACTACAATGAAAGCATAGGCCTTGGCGGACCACTTGGCCGAGAACCTGGTTGATGAAGATTACGAACCTTTGAAAACTTATTTCCCTGATGAAGAGGTGACGCACATTGATGAGTTGGAACAAGCCGAGAAGCCTGGATGGAAACTTTTCTTTTATGGAGCCGCAAACATGAAAGGCGTGGGGATAAGAGCAGTACTTATTTCTGAAACAGGGCAGCACTATCCTGTTACGGATTAGCTTCATTTTTACTGTACCAACAACATGGCTGATTACGAGGCATGTATTCTGGGTTTGAGGTTAGCTGTGGATATGGGTGTCCAGGAAGTCTTGGTCTTGGGTGACTCGGACCTCCTGGTGCACCAAATTTAGGGAGAATGGGAAACACGGGATTTGAAACTCATACCGTACAAACAATGTTTGCATGATCTTTGCCAACGGTTTCAGTCGATAAAATTCAAGCATATCTCAAGGATCCATAATGAAGTTGCTGACGCTTTGGCTACTCTGGCGTCAATGTTACATCATCCAGATAAGACTTATGTGGACCCTTTGCAGATACAGGTCCGTGATCAGCACGCTTACTATAATGTGGTGGAAGAGGAACTTGATAGGGAGCCATGGTTCTATGATATCAAAGAATACATTAGGATGAGGGTATATCCGGTACAGGCCACTGGTGATTAGAAAAGAACAATTCGACGATTGGCAAGTGGATTTTTCTTTAGTGGAGGGGTATTGTACAAAAGAACTCCAGATCTTGGATTGCTAAGATGCATAGATGCCAGACAAGCCACAGTCATCATGACTGAGGTACACTCCGGAGTTTGTGGACCACATATGAGTGGGTACGTTCTAGCAAAGAACATTCTCCGAGTAGGTTACTACTGGCTCACTATGGAGCGGGATTGCATCAGTTTTGTGTGTAAATGCCATCAGTGCCAAGTGCATGGAGATTTGATTCATTCTCCACCATATGAATTATATACAATGTCTGCACCATGGCCTTTTGTTGCTTGGGGCATGGATGTCATTGGGCCAATCGAGCCGGCAGCATCGAACGGACACAGGTTTATCCTGGTAGCCATTGATTATTTCACTAAGTGGGTTGAAGCGAAAACGTTCAAATCTGTGACCAAGAAAGCAGTGGTTGACTTTGTGCATTCAAATATCATCTGTCGGTTTGGGATTCCAAAAGTAATCATCACGGACAATGGCACTAACCTCAACAGTCATCTCATGACAGAGACATGTCAGCAGTTTAAGATTATACATCGTAATTCCACCCCATATCGCCCTAAGGCGAATGGAGCAGTCGAGGCAGCCAACAAGAATATAAAGAAGATACTTCGAAAAATGGTGGAAGGTTCTAGACAGTGGCATGAAAAGCTGCCGTTTGCATTGCTGGGATATCGCACTACTGTTCGCACTTCAGTAGGGGCTACTCCTTATTTGTTGGTGTATGGCACGGAGGCAGTAATACCAGCAAAAATTGAAATCCCATCCCTTCGGATTGTTGCTGAGGTAGAAATTGATGACGTGGAATGGGTCAAAACCCGCTTGGAGCAGTTAAGTCTGATTGATGAAAAAAGATTGACGGCAGTATGTCATGGCCAATTGTACCAACAGAGAATGGCAAGAGCATATAACAAGAAGGTACATCCACGAAAGTTCGAAGTGGGTCAACTAGTGTTGAGACGTATCTTGCCTCATCAGGCTAAAGCAAAGGAAAGTTCGCCCCAAACTGGCAGGGGCCATTTGTTGTAACTAGAGTGTTGTCCAATGGCGCATTATATTTGACAGATGTAGAAGGGAAATGTGTAGAAATAGCTATCAACTCCGATGCAGTTAAGAGATACTATGTATGATTTCTTTCTTTGATTGTACTTGTTTGTATTTGGCATATTTTGAAGATTGAAATGACGAAGGCGTTTTGTTCTGCTATCTAAACACTTTATACTTTGTCACCCCTTTTTGAGCCTTATTTATTTTCTTTCATACCCCTCTTTCGGGATCAATGACACAAATCAGAAACGCAAGTGCGGAGGATAAGTAAGTGAAAAGAAAAAGAAAGAATGAACAAGAAAGGAAAAGGAGAAGAAAAATGAAAAGAGAGAAGAAAAAGAAAGAAAAGAAAAGAAAAGAGAAAAGCAAAAAGAGAAAAAAAAGAGAAAAAGAGAAAAAAAAAGAGAAAAAAGAGAAAAGAAGAATAACAGAAGAAAAAGAGAGAAAAAAAGAAAGAGAGAAAAGAAAAATCGCAACAACAAAGTAATTTCTATGCCATGAACTACGTTCGACCTGGTTCCTTTTAAGGATACGTAGGCAGCCTCATGGTTCGGTCTCATCAAAACAAAAGGCCAAAAGTCCCCAAGCAAGGAACTGGTGCAGAAGTTGTGGATGTTGTGAGAAACCTGATTCCGAAAGTTGTAAGTCTAACCCATTTGAATTGTTTTGAGCCTTTTATACCCTTTCTTCTTAACCCTGTCCAAAAGCCCACATTACGGTCCAAAGAAAGACCTTCTGATCAGTCTTTGAGAAATGCCAAGTTGAGCAGGCAAAGGTAATTCATGTCAGGGGCAAAACTCCGATTCAAGCAAAAAAAATAAAAATGAGAGAATCTTATTGGTGAAAACCTTCACATGCACCGTAAGGCGAAGGAAGTTGAGAGAAATCAAAATGAGAGAGTCTTATTGGTGAAAACTCTCGTGGGCACCGTAAGGCGACGAAAGTTGAGAGAAATCAAAATGAGAGAGTCTTATTGGTGAAAACCCTCGCAGGCACCGTAAGGCGACGGGAATTGAGAAAAGTAAAAATGAGAGAGTCTTATCGGTGAAAACCCTCACGGGCACCGTAAGGCGAAAGTGAGTCGAGAGATGAACGAATGAAAGAGGTCTACTGGGAAAAACCTTTCAAGGCACCGCAGGATGAACAAGGCCGAGGTTTGGGTAAAGTAATCAAGTCATGGAAATTCTGGGGTAACAAAGTACAGCAACTGAAAGTTGATTGGTTGGACATATTGGGTCGACTAATCCGAAATGCATGTCATGATCATTGGTACAAGCTGTTCCACCCAGATAAGTTTATTTTCTTTCTCCTTTGGTAGCAGTCATCTGGTTTTGGATTCTTCTTATCCTTAACCCGCAAAGTCATTACATTTCATTTTCTTTTGGGTATTTATCTAAAGATGTTTCAATGTCAGTCTTGTTCAAATCGAGTTAAAAGGATTTCAAAGCTCACTACAACTTCCAAAATTGCAAAGCACGGAGTGTTCAAAGCATACTAAGGATAACACGACGAAATAAGGGAATACAAGGAATCACAGGAAGCTTCATCGGTGGAATGGTTTGGTAATGTCATGGGAGACGCAAAAGTTCAGATAAAGGGGTCAGAGGTAAGACAACATCGGGGGTATAGAACAATCGGCTCGTCAAAAGTCATGGGGTTTGAAAGTCAGTCAGAAAGTCAAATCAGTTCAGGGCCAGTTCGGAAAAGCCAGTCAGAACAAACATTGCAGCAGAAAGATCTTCAGCAAGAATGCCATCAGCTAGCCACCACTTTAAATTGAAAAAATTTTCTTTGATTGAAACAGGGGCAGAAAATTCGTTGGATTCGGAGAAACTCTTCGTGGAGAAAGGCAGTCACCAAACAGGTTTGTTTTGATTTTCAGGACCCTCCTGGAAAATAGGACCTAGTTTAAAGATCAGAAATAGCATAATCTAGCATAAATGCATCCCAAAGGAATATAAGTTGGCCTAGAAGTTTGCATGTTCAAGATAGGATTCAATTAGGAGTTTTCAGGACCCTCCTGAATAATGGGACTTAGCTTAAGATTTCGATTAGATACCAACATTTAGCGTAAACTTTGCTGGAAGGTAGTATAATTCAGACATGAAAGCTGTCACCTTTAAGAGAAAAATTTGACCTTTGAGTTTCAGGACCCTCCTGGATAATGGGAAGTAGTTTAAAGATCCTCTTAGATAGCAAGATTTAGCAGAAGTCACGCCTGTAGAAGATATAACTTAGATTTTAGGTTGTCGTTTAGTTAAGAGTTGTCAGGACCCCCCTGAATAATGGGACCTAGTTTTCAAATCCTTAGTAATACTTGGTAATATGATTTAGTTTTATAATCACATCTGTCCCCAACCACCAAACTTGGGCAGAAAATTTTCTTTGTTTTTGTCTATTTTTGTTGAAGTCAGGAGCCCGCCTGGAGAGCAGGGAATACTTTCAAGCGTAACAGTCAGGAGCCCGCCTGGAGAACAAGGGAGTACAATTTAAGTTTTAGCTTTCAAACTCTTTGCTTTGTTTATTTTGAAGTGAGGAGCCCGCCTGAAGAGCAGGGAATACATTTCAAGTCAGCAGTCAGGAGCCAGCCTGAAGAGCAGGGAATACATTTCAAGTCAGCAGTCAGGAGCCCGCCTGGATAGCATGGGAATACATTCACGTTTTGAAGTCAGGAGCCCGCCTGGAGAGCAGGGAATACATATCAAGTGCAGCAGTCAGGCGCCCACCTGAAGAAGGGGAAAACATCTCAGTTTACAATTCAAGGTGGCAACAAACGGACGTCTCCGAAAGAATGGAGAACAACAAGGCAACAAGAAGCACAATATCAAGTTTGAAGATATAGATAGGACTTTTTGTAATCCATAGATCATAGTCTAGTCTAGATTCTTGTTTTATTTTGACATGGTGTAATAAAGAGGTTCAACAAGCAGTAGCAGCAGCATGAACAACAGTGAAATCATAGCTTCGTGGTAGTCCCAGCTACCAAAATTTCCCGAACTAAACTGACCTGATTCCTTTTTAGCCAATTATATGTAAGCAACCTCGGAAGCAGGGTGCGGTCTAATCTTTCCAAAAATGCTTCCCACAGAGTATTCAAGCGGGCAAAAATTGCTCGTATCCGCTCACTTATCTTTGCACGAAAACTCTTCGTGTTTCTGGGCAAAAAGGGGCAGCTGTGAGCACATGATTTTTTCCCTATATGTATTACTCCAACAAATTCAAAACAAAATAATTTCTGTCAGTGTTTGCAATTTTGTCGGATTTTGTGGCATTTTCTGTTAATTGTTTGCATTTTGTTTGTGCATTTTAATTGATGAAAAAATACAAAAAATACGTTGCATTTGTATTTAGGATTTAATTTTACATTTTAGGATTAATAGACAAATTAATTATTTTTTCAAAAATGGGAAAAATTACAAAATAGTTTATTTTGCACTTTTAATTTTAATGTCGAATTTTGGTAGTTTTTCCTTTAATTTGATTTTTAATTATTGGTAGTAACAATTATTAGGGTTAATTAATTTAATGTGGTAGGATAATTTGGTTTAGGATTCAATTTAAGTTTTAATTTCAATTTTGGAAAAGAAAAAGTTTTTTGTTAAAAAAGGAAAAAATGAATTGGAAAAAAGGAAATAATGAAAGGAAAATTTGGGCCAAAATCAATCCAAATCCCTAGCCCAAACCTACATCATCAGCCTACCCACCCAAATCATGCAGAAACCTATCCCAAACCCGCCTCACCCGATCCAAATCCCCCAATTAATTCAAACGACGCCGTTTCTTCTCGTTGATCTGGACCGTTGATCTCAGTTGATCAAACGGTTCGTAACTCAGCACTCACCTGATATAAATATGTCCTAACGCCCTATCCCCCTCATTTCATCATCCCAAACACCCTGGCTCAGCTAGGCTTAACCCTAGTTGAGCCGCCCCTAAGTCCACCATCGTCCGGTGGCGGCGCCACCTCCAAACGCCACAAAAATAACACCCCATGACCCCCCACTCCCCTCTTTCTAAATCCTGGACCAATTTCCTTCGAATCTACCCGAAACTTCTCGAATCTTGATCTGAAGAGAAGAACCCTAAAATCCCAAAGTTCAAATCAACGGGTGTGCTGAAGGTTTCAGACTGTAACAGACTTTAGTTGCATATTTTCACATGAAAATACACGATTAAGGGTTATTCCGGTCAGGAATTTGAAAAGCCCTGCAAAGTTTGCCGAATCAGTTTCTGGCTGGTGTTAGGTATCTTCTTTGTCCGTTTTGTTTATTTGTTTATCTTTTCTTATGTGTTTCTACTTCATCTCCTCTTCTGGATTTTTGTTTAGTTGTTCTGAAGTTTTGTTATTCATGCATGATTAGTTCAGGATCTTTTTTTCCCTCTATTTGTGTCAGTTAGTAGTAATTTGGTTTAGGGTCTTAGTTTTGAAAATCTTTCCAATACTTGGATGGTTATGTCTCTCAGAAGCTCATAGAGTTTAGGGTTGTTAATGTACGAATTGGGCTTTAATCTGTTGTTGAGCCACCTCACAAATGTAGCCCGTTTAATTTGGTCTATATCCTTGGGTCAATTTGACCCGTTTGGATATCTGAAATAATTTTCAAAGGGTTAAGGGGTAATTTGGGTAGTCTAGGCTTGAGAATCTCTTTGTAACTGACTGGGGAAGCTTCTAGGAAGCTGGGGTGGGGGCTAGATGGTAAATCTGATTTTTGAACTAAGGTTTCCTGAGCAAAAATAAAAATTAAAAAGGGACCAAAGGGCAAAAAATAAACTCTTGAGGCTTGCCCTAATGCCTTGCCTATAAAGGCATCTCTATCTTGCCTTTTAACGCAAGGATTCAGGAGCTAAAATACAGACCCACGAGACTTGAAAGAGAATAAATAATTCTGGAAAACAAAAACAGCTGAAACTTCTGCAGAAAATACTGTTTCATTGGGTTTGAGCTTTATAATCTGAAATCCTCTTCTTCCTGAATTGATTTCCCTGATTGTTTGAGCTTAGAAATGGTTTGAAACTTAGTCATTAGGGTTTGTTCTGAGGTCAACTGATTTAATTGGGTGTTTGAGACTGGTTTCTGGGCTGCAGTACTTTATTTCTGGGTTTCGAACATGCTTTGTTAGTTTGTTTCTGTTACTGGAACCTGCTGCTGATCCCTGTTGTCTATAGCTGATTCTCCCTTTTTCTTATTTCGTTTAATTCCAAGTATTCCCTGATTCTATAGGAGATGAAATGCAAGTATGAGAGCTATAATTACATGAAGATCCTCATGAATGAATATTGTTTTCCTTTTAATCATCAATATTAGCTGTTTACTTGCAATTTCTGGAGTTTAGTGGTATATTGTAATGGCATTTAGTCTGATCTGTCCATTTTCATATAACAGTAGTATGTTATTCCTTAGAAACTCATGTTGCCTATCGTTTGTGATGAAGCACATGGTCTGATGGTTTGATTGTATGTAAGCAGTTCAGGACATTTGGATCTTGTATATAGGGACTGCGATTTAAGCTATTCACTGTTTGTTATGCATATGTTCCAACATGTGGTTAGACTCTTTTGAGTTTTAGTTTATCATCTAGTTTTGACTGAAATCAGAGTGCATTCGATTAAAGGGGGTGACTGCCTGCTTTGTGGGAATAAGACTTTATGAATACTGGTCTGATTGGCATAAATCTCTGGGTACTCAAGGTAATTAGGTGCATGCATTGGGTTGAGAATGAATTTTTGATTTGTTTAGATATGTAAAAGTTTTCTATAGTAGGATAAGGTCAAAATGCATTACTCATATTGTTACAAGTTTAAAACTAAATCGAATATGCTGCCCGTTGATGAGAATTCCGTTGTTATTACTTGCTAAGAAAAACTAGATCAAACATGTTGTTGAATATCGCTGGGTTTTGGTCTGCAGAGACTCGATGCTGAGTTCTCCACTCAGACCTGTTGGGGTTTCAAAATTGGGCTCAGTCCTGGGCCCAAGCTTAACAACTTCTTCGAGTACGATTTGGGTCGTAATTGCGGCCCAGTCACGCCCAGGCCTTTCGCTAGCCTTCCTGGCTCTGGAATTCACATAGGAAGCCCATTTGCGGCCTTTGATTGTTAACTAAACGACCATGGGGAACTTTAACTTCATCGAGTGTTAAATAATTCAGCCTTTAAAACAATTGAGGTGAACGATGTTAATGACACCAATAGTCTATGGCCCCCATAATTTTAAAAATAAGAATTTTAGGCAATTAAGTTTGAGGCGTGCCATTTAGCGAATTTTCCATGGACCTCTTCTAATTTCTTATGATTTAGATACAACAACTAACCAATTATCGTAGTTTGCTTTAGGCACGTTTAATAGATTATCGTGTTTGTGGACACGTTCACGTGACATGATTACAATCTTAAAAACAACACGAGGGATGCGTCCGCGCAACCTCAACCAATTTTTCTTAAATAAATAAATAAGGCATTATTAATTATGGACACATTCGTGTGACATTATTTTTGACGCGCCAAAGGAAAAAAGTATACGTACGCGTAACTCAGGCCTTTACAAATAATCAAGTGATTTAAAAGCGGTTAATAGACAAATGCACATAGGATCTAAAATCAGTAATTAAATAATTTTAATAAGCCAAGTATGATCAAAGCGACCGTGCTAGAACCACGAAACTCGGGAATGCCTAACACCTTCTCCCGGGTTAACAGAATTCCTTACTCGATTTTTTGGTTCGTGGATTGCATTACAGAGTCATATTTTCCTCGATTCGGGATTCAACCGGTGACTTGGGACACCATAAATCTTTCAAGTGGCGACTTTGATTTTTTTAATAAATCCCGTTTCGATTGTCCTTTAATTGGAAAAACTCCCTTATAATTATACCCTTTATGGGGTGTAGGTAAAAAGGAGATGTGACAGTATCTAATTTGCTATAATTATAAATTTGAAATTATAAAATATTTATAAACTAAAATTCAAAATACATGTAATTAGTGGTAAACCTCGAAAATTGTAAGCTTTCATATGCTGAAAAACAACAATCAAAGGTTCATCTGCAGATCCGTTCAAGTGATGTTGAATTTGATCCACAAGTTCACTCCATATGATTGCCAAAATCCTGTTCCTCCTATACGTTTCATGGTAAATATATGTTAATCAACAACAATATACGTAGTTTTATTGTAAAGTATTGTTTCTATTTGTTAATGACTCACTGATCATCTTCGAGTTGAACATTAATAAAGACACCTTCGTTGTCTCCTTGCTTGTAGGTCTTAACAGCTTCTTAGGTTACAACTTGACCAACAATATCTATAAATATAAAAGTTAGTGACATAGTTTTACAAATCCTAGTATTAGAATAAAAAGGAAAAGAAGAATTACCGAATAATTATGTCTCATCGACATCATGTTGATTTGTGAGTTGGTCAAAAGGACGCAAGTTAAAGATGTTCATACGAAATGAAGGATATTAGTTGTTTCCTCAACAATTGTCTTTTGTGTAAATGTCAGCCTTAGGTTGTGTGTCGTAGTCCTTAACTTCAAATTATTTGGTCCAACAACAAAGTAGTTGACACGATATAAGCGAAGTTCCTGTATCTTGTTCCTAAAAAACTTAACAACATACTTCCCGATTGAAGCATGTATACGTTCACCCTACAAAATCAGATTCGTTATTATTGTACAATTATGAAGCCCACATTAAGAGACAGAAAGAGGAATACTTGTAGTACACATATCTGCCATAAATATATATTTTGAACAAAATAGACTTCAAATGCTATAGATGTTAATATAGGTAAATTTTAAATGTATCTATTAGGAGAATCATTGCCTAAAGTTTTCCTCAACATTTGAAGTCAAAAATCAAAATCTGTAAAAATTTAACCATCATATAAATGTTCGAACATTAGTATATATTTAACTAAAGTTCTTTCAACTAATGTTCTTTTTAACTTGGTTCAAGTAAAAGCTAACTTATTTGAACTATACAGGTCAAACATATTGGATTCTAAATTCTGTGATAATATACCAATCATTGCCATTTAAGTGCCTATATAAATTCTGTTATAATTTCATCTTTAATTGAATGATAACAGTTGCTATAATTGGTTCTATATCACTTAAAGAACTCTTTACATGGAAGTGAAATTACTGGAGCAACTTCTTAGATTGTCGAGTAATCCGGAACAAAGATTTTTCATATAGAATGCAAGTACTTTACGAATACAGGAAAAAAATATACTTCAGAGTAGCGGAAGTTTAAAACTATGAGAAAGTTGAATATATTACCTTTGAATCCTGTAAAACCAATTTAATTGAAGACAGAATTTCCGGCTTAAATTGATCCGGGATTACCCACATTCGAACGACTCTAACTTTAAGATTCCATTGTATTGAGTTGTCTGAAATTTATTTGATATCATGAAATTGTGTAGCCATATTTGCAAAGTAATTTTAATCAGACTGGTATACTGAGTCGGTAAAATAGGAAGTTAAAAAGGATTTGAAAATATAAAGAGTATAAATCGATCAGTTATGGAGGTGTATATAAAATAGCTATGAAGCTCACATTTGGAGCACGATCAGTCGTGGATAAAACCGACCGTTTTCCTCCTTTTTTTCACTTTTATTTATAAAATGATAATTGCAAATTTGAGTGGGTAGTTGTTAATTAAAAACGGCCAACAAAAAAAGTTACTGTTTTCTTCCTTTTTTCACTTTTATTTGTAAAAACATAATTGCAAATTTAAATGGATAGTTGTTGATTAAAAAACGGCCAACTAAGAAAGTGGGAGGGTTTTATCTTTTTTATAACAACCAACCAAAACAAGGGGAGGAATAATTCCTCCGGACCTAACGGGCCTGAACCGGACCGGACCGGGCCCGCGGTCCTAACGGGCCTGGTGGGCCTGGTGGGCCGGTCCTGGGTGGGCCGGTCTTGGTGGGCCTCTGAGCCCGTCACGGGCTGGTCTCCATGGTTGAGCCCACGAGCCCGGGACCGTTTGGCCCGGGACCGGCAGGCGGGCCTGGGCCGGTCCTGGCGGGCCTGGCGGGCCCAACGGCTATTTTAAAAAAAAAAAAAAAAAAAAAAAAATCAAACGGCCATATTTAAAATCTAGCCGTTTGGGCTGAAAATATGACCGTTTTTTAAGTTAAAAAAATGGCCATTTGGCCCCCAAACTTTATTTTAACCCCAAACTTTATATAATTACACTTTTCCCCATTTCTCAACTATAAATACCCCCTCATTCTTTCATTTTTATTCACCAATTCATCAATATCTCTCAATATCTCTCAATCTCTCTCAATCTCTCTACTACAATTACTTAATTTATTGTTGAAATTTCGTGAAAAATTGTGAAGTTGTTGAATTGAAGTTTTCAAGTGTTCAACGATTTTCAATTTTCAAGAAGTTGTTCGGCAATCCGGTAAACTCGTTTCAACTCTTACGTTTTTATAATATATTTTTGTGTGGTTTAGTTTGCATAATTATAATTAATATGGCATTTACTTTGAAAAAAATGTTTGGTAAAGGAAAAGATAAAACCGGTGAAAGTAGTGGCCAACCAACTACCCTTCCCCGGCTCCCCGACCTAGAAAAGATAAGCAAGTTGAAAGTAGTCGCCAACCTAGACGTCCTCCTCCTTCCGTAATTCTTGATAGTGATCACCCTTGTTTTCAATTTACCGATAGTGAATTTTATCATAATGTTGCACCAGGTGATAGATTAGATGATGAAATTATGAATGCTCTTTATCCTAATGAAACCATCTTAGAAAATAATGAGGAAAATGAGGATGATGATGAAACTCAAGCACCGGATTTAGATGATACACCTACTAGTCCTCTTAATAACCCAAGTGATGCACCGGTCGACCCACCTGTAGAAACTCCTACTTTTAATAGAGAACCTGCTAAACGCTTAGAAACATCATTAGTTTGGAATTTTTTTACTCAAGTAAGAGAAAAAAATAAGGCTAAGTGTAAAACTTGTGGGAAATTAATGTCGCATAAATATGTAGGAGACCGTAGCGGCACAGGTAGTTTGACTAGGCACATAAAAACACACCCTAGAGATAAGGCTAGATTTTTTCAAATGAAAGCGCATCTAGAGGGGACAAGTGTAGATTCTGCGATTAACCCTAGTACAGGTTCAAATCTAGTTCAACCAGGAATTAACACTGTCACTGGAGGTATTTTATATTACGATCCAAATAGAGATCGTGAAGAATTAGCAAAGATGATTACTGTTATGTGCTTACCTTATACTTTTGCTTCTAATCCTAATTGGGTTCATTATATTAGAAGAGTGTTTAATCCTACTTATAAAGGTTGGCCTCGCGCAACAGTTAAGAGTGATATTTATAAATTCAAACATGAATATGAACAATATTTGCGTTATTTATTTACTCATATACCTAATCGGATTTCTATTACTACTGATATTGGTAGAAGTGGTAATGATTGTGATTACCTAACTGTTACAAGTCATTGGATAGATGAAGAATGGATAATGCAAAAACGCATAATTGCATATAGAATAATTAATTCGCGTCACACAGGTAAATTTATAGCTAACACTGTTGCAGATATTTGTAGATATTTTTGCTTTAGCGATAAAATAATGGCAATTTCAATGGATAATGCTTCTAGTAACACCAGTGCTATAGGCATGCTTACAACAACACTAAATCCTGCATTTACTAATATTTTCCATGTTAGATGTATTTGTCATATTTATCATTTAATTGTCGGTGATGGTATGCGAATATTAAACATAGAAATTGAAAAGGTTAGAATGGCTCTTAATTGGCTTTTTTATTCAAACCGTAGAAGTAGACTTAGAGAGTATTTTAAAAAATGTGATGAATATGGCCTTAGAGAAAGAAAGGTTCCTAAACCTTGCCCGACTAGATGGAATTGTATGTACGAAAGTTTAGTAGTAGCATATGAATATAGAAACCCAATTAATGCAACGTTTAATTCTCGGGTAGGTGGTGAAGATGATGATGAAATGCTTACCACTCAAGATTGGACTAATGTTAAAATTCTTTTAGATTTTTTAGAACATTTTCAAATTGCAACAAATGCATTTTCTGGGCAATATTATCCTACTATTTCAAACTGTTTAGTTTATATTGCAGCACTATCTGATTTGTTTGTTGAATTTAGTGAGGGTGGGGATATTTATGAACTTGCTATAAATGAAATGAAACAAAAGTTTAAAAAATATTTTTTTCCTATCCCTCCTATTTATGGTCTTGCTGCAATGCTAAATCCTACAATGAAATTGGGAGGTCCTCATTTTTGGTATTCAAATATTTATAAGGCTTTAGATCTTTCAAATGAGGAAATTGCGACACTTGCAGATGCAAAAGCTTCAATTAAGATTAACGCTCAAACAGTTTATAATGCTTATCAACTTGCCTTAGAGCATGCTAGGCCAACTATTCCAACCCCTACTTCGTCTAGCTCACAATCCTCTAAAAGAGTTGCGGGCTTAAAAGCTCTTAAATCTTGGACGGAGTTCAGGGGGTCTCAAGGTGAAAATTATGATGAAACTTCACATCTAAATGAGCTTCAAGTTTATTTGTCTCAGGGACTTGAAAAGGAGAATCCAGACGGCTCTTTTGATCTTTTGGAATGGTGGAAGGCAAGGGAAAAACATTTTCCTGTTCTTGCAAGGATGGCTCGGGATATTTTATCAATTCAAGCTTCAACTGTTGCATCAGAGAGCGCTTTCAGTCAAGCAAGACTGCAAATAGGTGATCATAGAGCGTCTATGAGGGATAGCTTGGAAAAATCAGTATTGTTTAGAGATTGGATCCGCTCGGAAAGAAGAAACTTTGGAATTGCAGAAGCACAACCGGCGATAGATGAAGCTTATGAAGAAATGATAGCGGAACTTACGGAGGATTCGGCTTCGCCCGGAAGTGGTGATGAACAAGCTTCTTTTCCACCACCACCAACGCAACCTCCTCCGAACCTTGAAGGATTTATGAGATTTGTTAGAGATAATACATAGAATAATATGTAACTTGTATTTTGGCACATCTTCCTTAGTTTTTTTCCTTCTAATGGTGGTATTAGTACCTTGTTGTGCTCATTCCATTGGGGGAAGGATGACTAAGAAAGATATGTCATTTTTTGGTAATAAAATTTATTGCTTCTACCCATGAGCTTCTTTTCGCAATATTTCTTTGTCTATACTTAGAATTATTTATATGCTACAATATATACATAATATACAATATATATACTACAAGAAAATATATTTATAAGATACAATATATACATAAGATACAATATATATACTACAAGAAAATATATAAGAGAATATATATACATAAGATACAATATAATATACTACAAGAAAATATATTATGCTACAATATATACATAATATACAATATATATACTACAAGAAAATATATAAGAGAATATATATACATAAGATACAATATAATATACTACAAGAAAATATATTATGCTACAATATATACATAATATACAATATATATACTACAAGAAAATATATTTATAAGCTACAATATATACATAAGATACAATATATATACTACAAGAAAATATATAAGAGAATATATATACATAAGATACAATATAATATACTACAAGCAAATATATAAGAGAATATATATACATAAGATACAATATAATATACTACAAGCAAATATATTATGCTACAATATATACATAATATACAATATATATACTACAAGAAAATATATTTATAAGCTACAATATATACATAATATACAATATATATACTACAAGAAAATATATAAGAGAATATATATACATAAGATACAATATATATACTACAAGAAAATATATTATGCTACAATATATACATAATATACAATATATATACTACAAGAAAATATATAAGAGAATATATATACATAAGATACAATATAATATACTACAAGAAAATATATTATGCTACAATATATACATAATATACAATATATATACTACAAGAAAATATATTTATAAGCTACAATATATACATAAGATACAATATATATACTAAAAGAAAATATATAAGAGAATATATATACATAAGATACAATATAATATCAAGAAGTGATATTTATGCATGACAATTTAGTGTTTTACTATTGTTTTGTTATTTTCTTTTTCGTCAAGCACTTTAATAATTAGATATACATATATACTACATATTAATATAGCCATGATACTACAAGAAATTGTCTTTAAAAAAAAAAAAAAAACCCGCTAGGCCCGCGAAGCCCACGAGCCCGGCCCGTTAAGCACAGGACCATGTGGGCTTAGGCCCGTCACGGGCCGGTTCCACCCATTAGGCCCACGAAGACCGGGACCGCCAGGCCCGGGACCGCCAGAGCCCGGGACCACGAAGCCCGG
Organism: Nicotiana tabacum; assembly: GCF_000715075.1. Classification (NCBI taxonomy): domain Eukaryota; kingdom Viridiplantae; phylum Streptophyta; class Magnoliopsida; order Solanales; family Solanaceae; genus Nicotiana; species Nicotiana tabacum. Next base: position 19,033,159 of record NC_134089.1, on the reverse strand, counting down.
GACCGCGAGGCCCGGCCCGTTAGGCCCACTAAGGCCCGGGCCCGGGACAAAATACAGCCCTAGAGGAATTTTTTACTGCAAAAACTCAATCGTGCAAAAACTTAAATTTGAATTTCCTAAATTGTAGTTTGAATCAATTTGAAACTCCAACTATTTTGGAGAGTTGTCCTAATTATTGAAATGTGTTGAATTGTGAGTATTCCATTTGGCAGCCTAGCATAGTTTTACTTTTGTTATTCTATATAGATAGAAGATAGATGCGAAATTATTTTCTTTTTAGTCAATTTCAGTAATGGCACCTTTCTAGTTTTGAAAACAATACTTATTATAATTCTTTTAGTGTGATGACAACGTTTTTGAAGGTTATACAAAAGAAAAATAGACTTTCTATGCAACTTGCAAAATGCTAATTGTAGTATATCATAGGTTAAATACATTGACAGTAGTGAGGAGAAAATGCCATACCGCCCTTTGTAGAATGCTTATGGTTCATAAACTTTGCTAAATATCTTCAAATATTCCACCTTCTTTTTCAAACGCCTTTCTTTGAATGCTCAACTTCAGTTAAATCTTGTACTTCAAGTTGCCTCAGTAGTTTCTCCAAAATATAATTTGAAAATTGTGATATTTTATCAAAATATCTCATTTTCCTAACCTTCACTCGATCTCCTTTTGAGTTAACAAAAGGAAAAGAATCGAAATATTCATAGCAATAGTCGAAAAGCTGAGACACTGATACAGGATTCACAGATGCTGATGCCACATGATAGACATTTAGCTGTGGGCTTTGCACGTATCCATGTTTGGCAATAGCAGCCATTGTAGCATTTACAACCATATCAACTGGAACCTAGCTAAATCAAGTGAACAAGTTGTTAGATAATGAAATTTTCTGTGCCGGTAAGATCAAAAGTAAAGAGAGATTAACACTGGAAGTGATTGCAATCACTAATTATTTATCAGATTATGACCCTTATTATGCAAAAAATAATTGTAGGATTATATATAATGGATACAATGTTAAAACTAAAACCTATTGGAAAATATACGTACCATATCAATAAGACAATTTGGATCACCAAGAGTGCCTGGAAGTACCCCTTTAGCTAGAAAACAATTGCAGGGTCGATTACCCTGGCTGGGGGGGGGGGGGGGAGAAGAACATAAGAAATCAGAAACTTTATGTATGGCCCATGATAGAGGGCGGACCAACAAGAAACGAACAAAAAACTTAACTGGCAGACTTCTGAAAAAGGGGTTATATATGACACCTTATGCGAACTCATCGGAATGGAAGAGGAAAATAAATAATTTTATAAAGCATAAGTACATCGCACTTTTAGAAGAGATATAAATATCGAGAACCAGGCTTCTAATCATGAAAGAGCAGCCAAAGACTCAAAAGTGAAGATATACAAAAAAAAAAAAAAACATCGTTTCTAAAGAAGTCTTAGGTAAAATATGATCACATTGCATTTTTCTAAACTACATCTACATAATATTTGTGATATATAAGTACATAATAATATTATTTAACTTAGCTAAATTGATCATCATGCAGGTTCAGATAATGTCCAATTAATTTGAGTTTAAGTATTATATTAATGTAATAAAATTGACTTTCGACATTTAAATGATTGTTGTATTTTCTATGTTAATTGCTTTACAATAATTCTTTCTTCTTATATATATATCGTTGTTTTTGGACTCGATGATGACATAGTCCAATGAACAAATCTGTAAGGTCTGTTGAGCCAAAAGCAAACACTACCTAACATGAGCTTGGACTGCGACATGAACCTAAAAACTATAAACAAAGAATAGATAAAATTGAATACAATATTGCACCTGAATCCTTGTACCCATCCTGGAAAAGGTTCTTCATAACTACTCGTTATTGTGGAGGGACGAATAATGACTACGGGTATTTCCTCCCTCATGCTATCGATTATCATCTCACCAATGGCCTTTGTGAATGAATATGTATCGTGCCATCCATAAAACATCGCCCTATTATTTTAACAACCATAATTTATGGTAATAAACTTGAATTGGATCCTGAAAATGTTCGCATTCATTTCAAAAGTGCAATTTTTCTTGTCAAGTTAAAGATCTTTAAAGTACAGCCTATTGTAATTTCAAAATAAGATTTCGAATATAAATTATTAAGAGTCTTAAAGCAAATATGTTGTATCCGTGTAGTGTATATTGTATTACTTTAGTTATATATGTTACTATCACATGTTAGCAATAAAATAGCAGAATAAGGGACGAAATAATTAGGCTTTGATAGTGTAGTCACTGACTCACTGTCCTTAAGGAATTTAAGCATCCCAATTTCGTTGCTGCAGGGATTATGGCAGAATTCCTCCAGGATTCTATAAAGCATCTGAAATCCGAGTTTCAATAATTGATTCGAATTTCTCACAAGAACAGAATATATATTTGTGAGTTGTAGAAAATAAGTAGAAGAGAAAGAGATGAAAGTTTCACATGTCTTTCGTTTTGGAGATGATATAGCTATTTATAATATCTCTAGGAGTCTGTTAATTCCAACAGACTCATCTTCTTCATAACATGCACCTTTTAAAGCTAGTAGTCACCTTTTTTTTTGAATTTAAAAAGAAAGTTGTTAAAAATATTTTCTGAAATTAAAAGGCAAAAACGTTTTAATTAATTAAATAAAAGGTGACTAAAATATTAATTCCGGGCTAGCCCAAAGCCCAATTGCCCAATTTTGACTATTAATATAGTCAAATTTTAATTTCCCTCCAAAACACCCTTAAAAGTATTTAAACTATAAAAGACAAAGAAGTGCTTTTAAACACCTCTTTCTTTCTTTCTTTTTCCAATGATGGACGAAACAACATCTTCTCAAATACTCCCATCAAACACTAACTACTCTAACCTTAATTTCTTCACAACTGATTAATTGAAATAAGAGAAAGTCAGGATTAAGAGAAAACTAATTTTTTGGTTCTAAAACTAGAGGAAACGCACCTCTCAGATCCTAAGTCTTTCATTATTTTCTCGAGGCCATTATCTTTAATAGCATTCTTCAACTTTGAAACAAAATCCAACTCGTTGGCAGCATGTAGGGATGGAAACTTAGTGGATGGAGAATGTGATGTGACCCTTTCCTTTGTTATGCTTTCTCCCATGGTGAAAGGCTTCTAAAAAATTATGCCTTCTCTTTCGCCATTGGCATACGCTTTAACAAAAAAAGAAATTGAATAAATAAAGTCCTCTTTTGTAAAATGATTATATTGTTAGGATCGGAAATAAAACATACTTTCAATGACGATAAATCAGACAAAAGAAAAAAGGAAGCATATATCAAAGGAGGCACAAACGTTAAACGTGGTTCTTTCAAATGAAATAAAACATACTTTCAATGACGATAAATCAGACAAAAGAAAAAAGAAAGCATATATCAAAGGAGACACAAACGTGGTTCTTTCAAATGCATACCAGACGAAAAATGCATGATACGTTTCAGTTTCTTGCATTTCAAGGCAAACATCATGAGTTGATATGGACCATTCACATTAGCTTCAAGAGCTAAGTCAGGGGCGGATCTAGGGTGTAATATACGGGTTCTCGGGAATCAGTAACTTTTGCGTAGACTCTGTATTTTTGTTAAAAAAATTATTAAATATCTATAAATGTCTATTTGTGAACCCAATTATTATTGTTTATTAATTTGAAATTGCGACAAGAACCCATAAACTTAAAATCCTGGATCTGCCTCTTCTAAGTCATACCTAGACATATCACATGGGAGTAGTTAATAACACAAAGCTCATTGTCTTTAAAAATAAAAATAAATTAAAACTCCCTGATTGAAATATTTATTGCAAACATAAGAAAAAGTATCATGCAATCTATTTCTTTAATTTATGTATCCTAGAAGAAGAACTCGTTTAGAGAGAGAGAGAGAGAACCTCTCCTCAAAATTGGTGTTTGCTGCAGAGTCGACGATCAAATCAATTTCTTCAGCAATTTGGTGAGCAGTAGTAATATCCATACCAAGGTGTGGCTCGTGGATATTTCCTACCACAGGAACCAATTTACTTCGTATGAACGACTTGTAAGATTCGTCATGCATTTCTTCTACGCATTTGAATAATTTTGACTCTATTATCTGATGAGGAAATGAATATATATATATATATAAATGACCCAAGGAACTTAAATATTATAACAAAAAGTATGGAAGAAAATAAGAAAGCATGCATTCGTAAAACATACTTCACTTGTTAATCTGTCAAATGCAGCTTCATTATCCTTTGCCCTGATAAGGAGGTAGATCTTGTTTATATTTGGTGTTGTTCTTAACATCTTTTCAATCAGAGCTGCAAAGAATTGTTTAGTTGAAAATGTCACAATCATTCAAACTGATCGAGGAAAGGAATCGAAACAATGATGGATATATAATTAATGCCCGTGTTTTGATTTACTAATATCTTTTTTAAAAATAAAAGAGAAGAAACAACACAACGTGGATACCTATTGCGACAAAACACACATGTTCCACGGCTAGGATGGCAGATGAAAGCCATATATATATATATATATTAGGTTGGAAAATACCCAAAGGATAACCCGCAGCTGCTATGCTTGGGTGCCGGCGCACTGGGTAACCTGTTTATTGTGCAACTAAGCACGTCCGGTGCGATCTGACTGAGGAGACTGCTAGTGAGGGAATTAATCCGAGATCTCCCATGTGGGAAATCACTCACCCAACCCTTGAGGGCAATCTATGATATTTTATCGCGATACATTTCTCTTAATTAATAGTAGCTTAAATTCTTCAGCCAAAAAAAGATATCACGAAATTAAATGAAAGGATTTAAGTTATACACTGCCAGCCAGTGTAAAGATTTTGCAATAGCTTATTAAAGAAATTACCTTTTACAAGAAACCCTGTAGCACCAGTGACAAGAAGGTTTTTCGCTGCAAAAAACTCAATCCCTATTCCATTACTATCTTTCGGAGCTAAAATATCTCCATCACTGCATGCTTTAATAGAAGAGCTTTGAAGTGAAGAAAACGAAGGGCCATGAATTCCTATCTTTTCAAACGTTGAGTGATTATTTTTCTTTAAGCCAGCGAGATGACGTTTTTTAAGAAACAACTTATTTGGTACCCTTATATTAAGGGGGAAAAGATTTTGAACGTGAAGCATTGGTATTTTGCGTGCATAAAAAATAAATAGCTTTGCATGGAATATATTATACTCCAGAAGCTAAAATCTTCTGTATTTATAGAGAGAATTTTGCTTAATAGGCTGTCACGTGAAGGGATCGAGGCGGCCAGAGGGTGAAGCCACTAAAGCTTCAGCCCCCAAATTTAGGCCCCAATTTTTTTTTCTTTCCAATTTCTACTTGATATTTGGTATTTAATTTGTATCATGTAAAGTCCAATAAAGTGGGAACTACTCCTTAAAAGAAAAAAATTAACTCCAAATACTCCAACCAAATACCTCCGGTTAAAGGAGAGAGATCCTATCCATTCCACCACAACCTTTCTGGCGAACCAAATCTTTTTAAGAAAATATAAGTATTTCAAAGTAGAAAAGTTAAATGTTTTATCTATCTATACTATACTAGTATTATCACCTGCATGAATGCGCGGACACTAACCATGTAATATATTTGAGTTATTTAGATTGTATGCAAATAATTTTAAAAATTAAACTTTCTCTATTAAATATAGATAGTCGTTGGATATTAATTAAGAAACATTACATGAAAAAGATTAACCATTTCTCAAATTTCCTAGATATAATTCTATTTTTCTTTTTTGATACCATTCTCACGGGTGTCATTGGATCCTAAAATTAGTCGGGAAGCAAAATAATAACTCATATTTATGATAAAACAATCAATACTTGAGACTATGAAGGACTCTTTGGATACGACTTGACTTTTTTACTACTACATGCATGAACTCTTATTTTGTGTGTTGATATCTTTCAAAAATTATTTCTATTTTAAAATTTCAGATTCTAAAATATTATTTTTAAATAATAATTTATTTTATAATAATGTAAGTGAAAATGTTATCCTTAATTCAAAACTCATTTTAGTCGGCTGTCTAAAAATTTAAAAAATTGTTTAGCCAGTAATTTTTTTTCCAGTATAGCTACATTTTGATATTTGACATTAACCATATTAAATATCCGAGACGACCTGGATTTTCCACCCTTGGGAGTCGTGATGACGCCTACTCATGAAAGCTAGGCAAGCCGCGTAATATAGAATCACTAACTCTTTTATTTAGCCCTTTTAACAATTTAAGTTAACAATGAAATAACAGTGAAATATTAATAATAAATAGATACAAGCGGAAGACTTAATCTGATGAATTAACCATAAACAGTACGACAATGCTGACATATATCTCTACCCGAAATCCGGTGTCACAATATCACGGACTGTCTGCGGACGCCTGCAGGACTACCTCGGGATCTCTAACTGGACTGAAGGCAGCCACCCAATGCTACGATCCAAAAGTTACCGCTCTGAGATCTGCACATAGTGCAGAGTGTAGTATCAGCACGACCAACCCCATGTGCTGGTAAGTGCCTGGCCTAACCCCGACGAAGTAGTGACGAGGCTAGGACCAGACTACCAAATAAACCTGTACAGTTATATAATATGCAGCGAAAAATAAAATAGGAATAAACAAGTAAAGATGGGAGGGGGTACATGCTGTGGGAAAATATCAGTACCAACAGTAAATTGCGAAGAAAGCATAAGAACAATTTAGAATTTACATCAAAACAATAAGGACTCGTATCCAATCTATAAACACTTTGTATTATCAATTGTTGCGGCGCACAACCCGTTCCACTTTGTATTATCAATTGTTGCGGCGCACAACCCGTTCCCAAAATATACTAACTCTGTTGCGGCGTGCAACCCGATCCATGTCATTTATCACTGTTGTGGCGTGCAACCCGATCCAAATATAATATTGTTGCAGCGTGCAACCCGATCCAAATATAATATTGTTGCGGCGTGCAACCCGATCCAAGTATAATATTATTGCGGCGTGCAACCCGATCCAAATATACAGTTTAATACTAATCACAACAAGAGTCCCGACAAGGGATCAATAAAGAACAATACTATCTCGGCAAGAGAAACGACAGTATAAGTAACTACGTCCCTGCAAGGCAAATCAGCTATAACCAAACTTGTTCCAACATCTAACTATCTCAATTAGCACCAACACTCAATCATAAGTACTCCCATGAGAATAATTATAATCCTTGCTCAACATAGAGAATCAACAACTTAGGCATTTGTAGGATTTATCAAGAATATGATAATTTCAATTTAAAACTCACGGTCATGCTTGACACCAACGTATAGATACTCGTCACCATGCCTATACGTCGTACTCAACAAATAACATGTAGCACATAGGACACAACTCCTAATCCCTCAAGCCAGGGTTAGACCAAATACTTACCTCGATGCCACGAACACAATTCAAGCCTTTACTATCACTTTACCTCATGATTCCACCACCAATTCGCTCGCATCTAGCCACAAGTTACTTAATTACATCAATAAATGCTAAATGAATCAATTCTAATGCATGAAAATGAGTTTTCCAAAGTTTTACCCAAAAAGTTAAAAATCGCCCCCGGGCCCACATGGTCAAAATCCGAGGTTCGAACCAAAACCCTATTACCCATTCCCCTACGAACCCAAATATATAATTTGTTTTGAAAACGGACCTCAAATCAAGGTCCAAATCCCCAATTTTTGGAAAACCTAGGTTCTACCCAAAACACCCAATTCCCCCCATGAAAATCATTGATTTTGAGTTGAAATCATGTGAAAATATGTTAATGATTGAAGGAAACGAGTTAAAATTGACTTACAATCAATTTGGAAGAAGAGTTGTCTTTAAAAAATCGCCCAAGATGTTTTGGTTTTGAAAGAGTGTGAAAAAATGGGAGATTTTCGGTTAAGTTATAAAATTGCAGGTTGCAGATATGGGAATTGCGACCAGGGTTCACAATTATGAATCCTGACCTCTGCTATGTTCGCATCTGCGAAGGGGTTCTTGCATTTGCGAGTTGGGAAATGCGAACAAAGGATCGCATTTGCGATAACAGGCCCAAAAGGGGCATATCGCATTTGCGAAGGAAATCTCGTATTTGCGAGGAAGAGCTGGCCTGGGCTATTTCGCATTTGCGACTCAGCCTTCGAATTTGCAAACTCGCATTTGCAAGTCAGGCTTCGCAAATGCGAAGCCTGCTGGCCTGATCACACCAGCTAAAAACTTGCAATTTACCAAGTCTAAAATCCACCCCGTGGCCTATCCAAAACTCACCGAGCCCTCGGGGCTCCAAAACAAACATGCACACCAACCTAAAAATATCATACGGACTCGCTCGTGTATTCAAATCACTAAAATAACATCAACAACTATGAATTTAGCATCAAAATCATGAAATTTTCTTAAGAACTTCAAATTTCCAATTTTCTCAAAAACGATCCGATTCACGTCGTTTCAAGTCCGTTTCTTACCAAATTTCACAGACTTACCTTAAATCACATATAAGACCTGTACCGGGCACCGGAACCAAAATACGGGCCCGATACCATCAAGTTTTAATCACAATTCATTTCCAAATCTCATAAATAATTTCAGAAAATAATTTTCTTTAAAAATTCATTTCTTGGGCTTGGGACCTTGGAATTCGATTTCGGGCATACGCCCAAATCTCATATTTTCCTACGGACTCTCCGGGACCGCCAAATCACGTTTCCGGGTCCGTTTACCTAAAATATTGATCAAAGTAAACTTAATTCATTTTACAGTCAAAAATTATCATTTTTCACAGATTTTCAAATATTGGCTTTTCAGCTATACGCCCGGACTGTGCACGCAAATTGAGGTGAGACAAAAGAGGTTTTTAAGGCCTCCGAACGCAAAATTTTCTTTTAAAACAAGTGATGAACTTTTGGGTCATCACATTCTCCAGCTCTAAAACAACCGTTCGTTATCGAACAGACAAAAGAAAGAAGTACCTGAGTCGGGGAAAATATGGGGATAATGGCTCCGCATATCGGACTCGGACTCCTAGGTTGATGCCTTAGCAGACTGACCTCTCCACTGAACACGAACAAAAGGAAAACTCTTCGATCTCAACTGACGAACCTGTTGGTGTAGATAGCTACCGGCTCCTCCTCATAAGACAAGTCCTTGTCCAACTAGATAGTGTTGAAATTTAACACGTGGGATGGATCACTGTGATATTTTCGAAGCATGGACATATGAAACACTGGATGCACGACTGACAAGCTCGGCGGCAACGTAAGTCTATAAGCCACCTCTCCCACCCGATCAAGAATCTCAAACGGGCCAATGAATCTAGGGCTAAGCTTCTCCTTCTTCCCAAATCTCATCACGCCCTTCATAGGTGACACTCGAAGCAATACTCGCTCACCGACCATGAATGCCAAATCATGAACCTTGCTATCGGCATAACTCTTTTGCCTGGATTGAGCCGTATGAAGCCTATCCTGGATAATCCTGACCTTGTGCAAGGCATCCTGTACTAGATCCATACCCAACAACCGAGCCTCTCCAGGCTCAAACCATCCAACCGGCGACCGGCACCGCCTACCATACAAAGCCTCATAAGGGGCCATCTAGATACTCGACTGGTAGCTGTTGCTATAGGCAAACTCCGTTAAAGGCAAAAACTGATTCCACGAGCCTCCAAAGTCAATGACACAAGCTTGGAGCATTTCCTCTAAAATCTTAATGGTCTGCTCGGACTGCCCGTCCGTCTGAGGATGAAACGCTGTGCTTAACTCAACCCGTGTGCCCAACTCTCGCTAAACTACTCTCCAGAAATTTGAGGTAAACTACGTACCTCAGTCTGAAATGATAGACACAGGCACACCATGAAGACGAACTATCTCCCGGATATAGATCTCAGCTAACCTCTCGGAAGAATACGAGACTGCCATAGGAATGAAATGTGCTGACTTGGTCAGCCTATCAATAATAACCCACACTGCATCAAACTTCCTCTGAGTCCGTGGAAGTCCAATAATAAAGTCCATAGTCATACGCTCCCACTTTCACTCAGGAATCTCAATCTTCTAACATGAACCACCGGGCCTCTGATGCTCATACTTAACCTGCTGACAATTCAAACACCGAGCCACGTACACAATGATATCCTTCTTCATTCTTCTCCACCAGTAATGCTTCCGCAAATCCTGATATATCTTAGCGGCGCCCGGATGAATAGAGTACCGGGAACTATGAGCCTCATCTAAAATCAACTCTTGAAGCCCATCCACATTAGACACACAAACTCGACCCTGCAACCTCAAAACTCTATCATCTCCTATGGTAACCTGCTTGGCACCTCCGTGCTACACCGTGTCTCTGAGGACACACAAATGAGGATCATCATACTGCCGATCTCGGATACGCTCCAATAAAAAAGAACGAGCGACTGTGCAAGCTAACACATGGCTGGGCTCAGAAACATCCAACCTCACTAACTGATTGGCCAAAGATTGAACATCCAAAGCAAGCGGTCTCTCATCGACCGAAATATAAGCAAGACTGACCATACTGGCTGACTTCCTACTCAAAGCATCGGCCACCATATTTGCCTTTCCCAGATGATATAAGATGGTGACATCATAGTCCTTTAATAGCTCCAACCACCTTATCTGCCTCAAATTTGGCTCCTTCTTCTTGAGCAAATACTGCAGACTCTTGTGATCAGTGAACACTTCACATGCCACGCTATATAGATAATGCCTCCAAATCTTTAACGCGTGAACAATGGCTGCCAACTCCAAATCATAAACCGTATAGTTTTTCTCATGAATCTTCAACTGTCGTGAAGCATAGGCAATGACTTTGCCATCCTGCATCAACACCGCACCAAGTCCAATACGAGATGCATCACAATAAACTATATAAGGCCCTGAACCTATGGGCAAAACCAACACCGGTGCTGTAGTCAAAGCTGTCTTGAGCTTCTAAAAGCTCACCTCACACTCGTCTGACCACCTGAACTAGGCACCCTTCTGGGTCAACCTAGTCATCGAGGCTGCAATGGACAAAAACCCCTCCACAAACCGGCGATAATAGCCTGCCAATCCCAAGAAACTCCGGATTTCTGTAGCTGATGCTGGTCTAGGCTAGTTCTTGACTGCCCCAATCTTCTTCGGATCAACCTAAATACCTTCTGCTGATACAACATGACCCAGGAATGCAACTAAACTCAACCAGAACTCACACTTCAAAAACTTAGCATACAACTGACTATTCCTCAAAGTTTGAAGAACCACTCTAAGATGCTGCTCGTGCTCTTCCCGACTGCGGGAATAGATCACAATATCATCAATGAAGACTATCACGAACGAATAAGTCCTGAACACTCGGTTCATCAATTCCATAAAAGCTGCTGGGGCAATTATCAACCCGAATGACATCACCAAGAACTCATAATGCGCATACCGAGTGCGGAAAGCTATCTTAGGGACATCGAATGCCCTAATCCTCAACTGATGATAGCCAGATCTCAGGTCAATCTTCGAGAATACCTTGGTACCCTGAAGCTGATCAAACAAATCATCAATCTTCGGCAACAGATACTTATTCTTGATTGTAACCTTGTTCAACTACCGGTAATCAATACACATTCTCATCGATCCGTCCTTCTTCTTCACAAACAACACCGGCGCACCCCAAGGCAAAACACTAGGTCTAATGAAACCCTTTTCAAGCAAGTCTTGCAACTGCTCCTTCAACTCTTTCAACTCAGGCGGGGCCATACGATACGGCGAAATCGAAATGGACTAAGTGCCGAGGCTAAATGAATGCAAAAGTCAATATCCCTGTCGGGTGGCATACCCGGCAGGTCTGAAGGGAATACCTTAGGAAACTCACAAACAACGGGCACAGAATCAATAGAAGGAACCTCGACACTAGAATCACGAACATATGCCAAATAGGCTAAAAACTCCTTCTCGACCATACACCGAGCCTTCACATAAGAGATAACACTACAGGTAGAATGACCAGGAGTCCTTCTCCACTCTAAACAAGGTAAACCCGGCAAAGGCTAAGGTCACAGTCTTGGCATGACAGTCCAAGATAGCATGGTAAGGTGATAACCAGTCCATCCCCAATATGACATCAAAATCAACCATGTCCAGAAGTAACAAATCTACATGGGTTTCAAGACCCCCAATCACAACTATACAAGAATGATGGACTCAATCTACCACAATGAATCACCCACCGGCATAGACACTATACATGGACACTCAAGGAATCACTATGCATGACCAAATATGGTGCAAAAAACGAATGACACATAGGAGCCCATAGACTATGGATCAAATAAAACCGAAGCATCTCTACCACAAATCAGAACAATACCTATGATAACTGTATCGGAAGCCTCAGCCTCAAGTCTGGCTGGAAAGCATAACATCGGGGCTGGGCCCCACTACCCTAGACTACATCTCTGGGATGACCTGCAGCTTGCTGGCCTCCACCTCTAGCAGTCTGAGCTCCACCTCTAACACCTCTGCCTCCACCTCTAGCACCTCTACCCCGACCCCTAGCTGGCGGAGCGGGCGGTGGAACACCTAGTGCCTGAACCATAACATGGGAACCCTGCTTCTACGACTGAGTACCTACCAATCTCGGACAAGCCTCCGGATGTGACCATACTCACCTCACTCAAAACATCTACCTGAATGCTGCGGCTGAGGAAATTGAGACTGACCCTGGCAACCTGAATGACCACCCCGAAAACTCTGGAGAGGCGGTGTACTGATAGGAGTTACTGGTGCATTGTAGGGCTACTTATCAGAATACTGCATGTGAGAACCATGGCCACCTGAAGCACCATGAGAAACATGAAGGGTTGACTGAAAAGGCCTAGGAGGATGGCCTCTACCATATGAATCTCTGCCTCCAAACGAGGTACAACTGAATCGGCATGAATGACGAGGCCTCTTGTCAGACCCTTGACCACCTCCCTGCGATATAACCATCTCGACTCTCCTATCCATGATGGCCGCCTCCTGGAAGGAAATCTCACTCCCCATCTCCTTGGCCATCTGAAGTAGAATAGGCTAGATAAGTCCCTCAATGAACCTCCTCACCCCCTCTCTCTCTCAGTGGGAAGTATGATAAGAGCATAACGAGCCAAGTCGATGAATCTGGTCTCATACTGAGTAATAGTCATAGAACCTTGCTGGAGACGCTAAAACTGCCTCCGATAGATCTCTCTCTGAGTAATAGGGAGAAACTTCTCCAGAAATAGCTGAGTAAACTGCTCCCAAGTCAAAGCTGGTGATCCGACTGGTCTAGGCAAGAAATAATCTCTCCACCAAGTCTTGGCGGATCTAGACAAGCGAAAAGTAGAAAAATCGACCCCATTGGTCTCCACTATCCCCATGTTCCTGAGAACCTCATGACAGCTATCTAGAAAATCCCGGGGATCCTTAGAAGATGCACCGCTGAAGGTAGTAGGGAAGAGTTTGATGAACCAGTCCAATCTCCACAAAGCATCGACATACATAGCTGCTCCCCCACCGGTCTGAGCTACCACACCCGACTGAGCTACTAGAGTCTGGAACTGGGGAGCTACCTGCTCCGGAGTGCGATTGGCAGGAGTCTAGGCTCCTCCTCCATCCTGAGAGACGGCTGGTGCTACAGGAAGCAAGCCTGCCCGAGTGACACTCTCCATAAGGCCCACTAGACAGACCAGAGGGTCCTAGAGTACTAGGGTAACAATAAACCCCTCTGGGACCTGATCTGGGCCCACCAGAACTGTCTAGGCCGGAACCTCATCATCAAAGTCAACCTGAGGCTCCGTTGCTTGTGCTACTGCTCTGGGTTGAGCTCTGCCCCTACCTCGGCCTCTAACACGGCCTCGCCCTCTAGCCCTCGTGGGAGCTGCTGCTGGGGGCTCGGGCTGCTGGTCAGTGGATGAGGAAGCGCATGTTCTCGCCATCTACGAAAGAATAAATGTGAAGTTTATTAGCATTGAGAAACCAAACCGCACAACATGAAAGAATAAATGTGAAGTTTTTCCTAACTCTGTAGCCTCTGGGGGATAAATACAGACGTCTTCGTACCGATCCCTCAGACTCTACTAAGCTTGTCCGTGAATTGTGAGACCTATGTAACTTAGAGCTCTGATACCAACTTATCACGACCCAGATTTCCCACTCTCGGGAGTCGTGGTGGCGCCTACTCATGAAAGCTAGACAAGCCGCGTAATATAGAATCACTAACCCTTTTATTTAGCCCTTTTAACAATTTAAGTTAACAACGAAATAACAATGAAATATTAACGATAAATAGATACAAGCGGAAGACTTAATCTAATGAATTAAGCATAAACAATACGACAATGCCTACATACATCTCTACCCGAAATCCGGTGTCACAATATCACGGACTGTCTACGGATTACTTCATACAAATGTCTGAAAGGAAAGTACAATTTGTCTCGGAAGCAAATGAACAGACGCCTGCAGGACTACCTCGGGATCTCTAGCTGGACTAAAGGCAGCAACCTAATGCTACGATCCAAAAGCTGCGGCTCTGGGATCTGCACATAGTGCAGAGTGTAGTATCAGCACAACCGACCCCATGTGCTGGTAAGTGCCTGACCTAACCCCGGCGAAGTAGTGACGAAGCTAGGACTAGACTGCCAAATAAACCTATACAGTTATATAATATGCAGCGAAAAATAAAATAGGAATAAACAAGTAAAGATGGGAGGGGGTACATGCTGTGGGGAAATATCAGTACCAATAGTAAATTAAGAAGAAAGCATAAGAATAGTTTATAATTTACAGCAAAACAATAAGGACTCGTATCCAATCTATAAACACTTTGTATTATCAATTGTTGCGGCGCGCAACCTGTTCCCAAAACATACTAACTCTGTTGTGGCGTGCAACCCAATCCATGTCATTTATCACTGTTGCGGCGTGCAACCCGATCTAATTATATTATTGTTGCGGTGTGCAACCCGATCCAAATATAATACTGTTGCGGCGTGCAACCCGATCCAAATATAATATTGTTGCGGCATGCAACCCGATCCAAATATAATATTGTTGCGGCGTGCAACCCCATCCAAATATACAGTTCAATACTAATCATAACAAGAGTCCCGGCAAGGGATCAATAAAGAACAACACTATCCTAGCAAGGGAATCGACAGTATAAGTAACTACGTCCCGACAAGGGAAATCAGCTATAACCAAACTTGTTCCAACATCTAACTACCTCAATTAGCATCAATACTCAATCATAAGTACTTCCCACGAGAATAATCATAATCATTGCTCAACACAGAGAATCAACAACTTAGGCATTTGTAGGATTTATCAAGAATACAATAATTTCAATTTAAGCCTCACGGTCATGCTTGATACCAACGTATAGATACTCGTCACATACGTCGTACTCAACAAATAGCATGTAGCACATAGGACACAACTCCTAATCCCTCAAGCTAGGGTTAGACCAAACACTTACCTCGATACCACAAACACAATTCAAGCCTCTACTATCGCTTTACCTCGTGATTCCACCACCAATTCGCTCGTACCTTACCACAAGTTACTTAATTACATCAATAAACGCTAAATAAATCAATTCTAATGCATGAAAATGAGTTTTCCAAAGTTTTACCCAAAAAGTCAAAAATCACCCCTGGACCCACATGGTCAAAATCCGAGGTTCGAACCAAAACCTGATTATCCATTCCCCCGCAAATCCAAATATATAATTTGTATTGATATCGGACCTCAAATCGAGGTCCAAATCCCCAATTTTTGAAAAACCTAGGTTCTACTCAAAACACCCAATTTCCCTCATGAAAATCATTGATTTTCAGTTGAAATCATGTGAAAAGATGTTAATGATTGAAGGAAACGATTTAAATTTGACTTACAATCGATTTGGAAGAAGAGTTATCTTTGAAAAATCGCCCAAGAGTGTTTTGGTTTTGAAAGAGTGTGAAAAATGGGAGATTTTCGGTTAAGTTATAAAATTGCAGGTTGCAGATATGGGAATTGCAACCAGGGTTTGCAATTGCGAACCCCGACCTCTGCTATATTCACATTTGCGAAGGGGTTCTCACATTTGCGAGTTGGAAAATGCAAACAAAGGATAGCATTTGCGATAACAGGCCCAAAAGGGGCGTATCGCATTTACGAAGGAAATCTTGCATTTGCGAGGAAGAGCTGGCCTGGGCTGTTTCACATTTGCGACTCAACCTTCGCATTTGCGAACTCACATTTGCGAACTCGCATTTGCTAGCCAAGATTTGCAAATGCGAAGCCTGCAGGCCTGATCACACTAGCTAAAAACCTGCAATTCACCAAGTCCAAAATCCACCCCGTGGCCTATCCAAAACTCACCTGAGCCTTCGGGGTTCCAAACCAAACATACATACCAACCTAAAAACATCATACAGACTCACTCGTGTATTCAAATCACTAAAATAACATCAACAACTATGAATTTAGCATCAAAATCATGAAATTTTCTTAAGAACTTCAAATTTCTAATTTTCTCAAAAATGATCCGATTCACGTTGTTTCAAGTCTGTTTCTTACCAAATTTCACAAACTTACCTTAAATCACATATAAGACTTGTACTGGGCACCAGAACCAAAATATGGGCTCGATACCATCAAGTTTTAATCACAATTCATTTTCAAATCTCATAAATGATTTCAGAAAATAATTTTCTTTGAAAATTCATTTCTCGGGCTTGGGACCTCGGAATTCGATTTCGGCATATGCCCAAGTCTCATATTTTTCTACGGACCCTTTAGGATCGTCAAATCACAAGTCTGGGTCCGTTTACCCAAAATGTTGATCGATGTCAACTTAATTCATTTTATATTCAAAATTTATCATTTTTCACAGATTTTCGCATATTCACTTTTTGGCTATGCACCGGGACTGCGCACGCAAATCGAGGTAAGATAGATAAAGGTTTTTAAGGCCTCAAAATGCAGAATTTACTTTTAAAACAAGTGTCATCACAATATCCGAGTTATTTGAATGATATGTAAATAACCTTAAAATTTAAACCTTCTAGATAATCGTTAGATATCAATTACGAAACAGTACATGAAAAAAGACTAACATTTTCTCAAATCTCGTAGTGATAACTTTATTTTTGCACCATTCTCATTGGTGTCATTGGAACTTAAACATAGCCAAAAAGTGAAATAATAACTCGTATTTATGTCAAAGCACAAAGGTTGACACAATATGAACGATTCTTTGGTTACGATATGACTCTTTTACTACGACTTGAACTCTTATTTAGTATGTTGTTATCTTTCAAAAAATATTTCTATTTTGACGTTTCAATTTCTAAAACCTTATATATTATTATCTTCTTAATTTCAAATTCACTTTAGTCGACTATCTAAGAATTTAAACGATTCTTTAGCCGGTGAAATTTTATTTCAATATGACGTGAATTTTAGCCGTAATAAGTGGATCTAGGATTTATTTTGAGTTTATCGATATCTCTAGCCACATATTTTGAATTTGGAATACCCTATATACAGAGGTAGATCTAGGATTTATACTTTATGGATTCAATTTTTAAGGTTTTAGCATTGAATTCATTATATTTTTAGAGTTATAGGTTTATATCTACTATTTTTATAATTTTAAGAATTTTTTACATTTAAATTTTTGCTCAACATGAAAAGTTATAGGTTCAATTAAAACTATTGTCAGCACTTTACATATGCCTCCGCCTATATATATGTACAAAAGTTTTTGTTCTTTGAATCATTAAATGTTTAATTAGTTGACTGTTGTTATATAATATTTCATATATTGTGTTGAAATTGCCAAGTAGTTTTTTCTCGACACCATACTTGGCTTAACCTCAATGCAAATTACTCAAATTGCATTTATATTCAAATTCAGATATCATATCAGTTTGTTAGTAATAGTGATTTTTAAAAATGACACACAATGTAAATTAAAAAAATATTCAAAGATATCCTTGTCTTATAATGTAACGACCCGACTGGTCGTTTTGAACTTTTGCACTTTGATCGCCAGTCTTCGGGCATGACTTGCCCCGTGTATACATTATGCCTTATGTAAATCGTTGATTTTGGGTTTCCAGGTAATCGGAATGAATTTGGAAGAACAGTTCTCAGTTTGAAGCCTTAAATTTGAAAGGTTTGACCAAAATTTGACTTATGTGTATTTGATCTCGGATGGGAATTTTTATGATTTGGTTAGCTTCGTTAGGTGATTTGGGACTTAGGAGCGTGATCGAAATGCATTTTGGAAGTCCGTGGAAGGTTTAGGCTTGGATTGGCAAAATTGAGATTTCGGCGATTTCTGGTTGATAGGTGAGATTTTGATATAAAGGTCGGAATAAAATTCCGAGAGTTGCAGTAGCTTCGTTATGTCATTTATGACCTGTGTGCAAAATTTGGGGTCAATCAGACCTGATTTGATATGTTTCGGCGTTGTTTGTGGAATTTGAAATTTATAAGATCTTAAGCTTGAATCCGAAGTTGATTTGGTGTTTTGATGTTGTTTTGAGTGATTCGAAAGCTCGACTAGGTGTTAATGATGTTATGGGAGGTGTTGGTATGTTTGGGTTGAGGTCTGATGGCTCCGGGTGTGTTTCGGGTGAGTTTTGAGCGAGTACGGACATTCCTGAACTTAGAAAATGGATGGGGGCAAAAGTTTTAGTGCTGGGCGCGGAAAATGGTCGCGGTCCGCGGTCATGAAGATCTGCAGATCATCGGTCCAACTTCGGAAGCTCATATCTTTTGATCCACAAGGAATTTGGAGATGATTCAAAAACGAAAGTTGTAGCCCTTCGTGTCTAGTTTCCAGAAAGATAAAGATTTTGCAATTTGAACAAATGTAGAAAAGGTTATGGCCAAAATACTAAAGCCTGTCACTGCAGAGGGAGGCCTGTGCGCCCTCGGTCGTTTTTGCGTGGATCGCACTGGCTTGTGAGGACCGCGGTCGATTTGGTGCGGCCCGTGGAAGCTGAAATCTGAGGGGGTCCCTATAAATACGAGGTTTTGGGTTTTATTTAATATTTTGACCTAGAGAGCTCGGATTTTGGCGATTTTTCGAAGGTTTTTCAAGAAATTCATCGGGGTAAGTGATTTTAACTCAGATTTGGCTAGAATACATGAATCTATCACTGAATTCATCATTTAATTTGTGATTTGGGATGAAATGTGGGAAGAAAATTGTGAAACCTTTAAAAAATATAAAATGATGATTTGAAGGACCAAATGGTATCGGAATTGGATTTGCTATGGTTAGACTCGTGAGGGTATGAGGATTCTGAAAATGTAAATTTTACCCGATTCCGAGACGTGGGCCCGGGGCTCAGGTTTTGCTAATTTCGGAATTTTTGATATTTTTCGAATGTTTTCGCTTGGGCTTTGTTCCCTTAGCATATTGTGACGTATTCGTTCTGATTTTGGATAGATTCGACGCGTGTGGAGGCCAGTTTGAGAGGCAAGCGCATAGCGAGCTAGAGTTTTGGTCAGTTTGAGGTGAGTAATGATTTTAAATGATGTCCTGAGGGTTTGAAACCCCGGATTTGCACAACGTAGTGCTATACTAAGTTGAGATACACATTGTGTGATGAGCGTGAGGTTCAATGCTATGGGGATTGTGACTTGATCCATCCCGAATGATATTTTACTATATTTTTGATTGATACATATACTTTATTATTTTGAATTGGGCTTGTTGCCATGCTTGGGGCCTTGTGCCGACCTGTAGAACCCTTAGGGGATTTTTGAATGGCTTTCCTCACTTATTTTGTTAAAGAATTTATATCCTCAGTCATGTTTTCAATTGTTTAAGAATGATATGAACCAGATTTTTGAAATGTTAATCATAAATAGGAAGAGATATGAGGGCTGAGATCCCGACCGTACATTATGCCCGAGAGGCGGTGATTTTTAAATGACTGAGAGGGGTCGAGGACCCAATAGTGAGGATATTTTACATATTATGGATCGGGCTGCACACTGCAGCAATTACATATTATGGATTGGGTTGCACGCCGCAGCAATTACATATTATGGATCGGGCTACACGCCGCAACAATTACTTATATGGATCGGGCTGCACGCCGCAACAATTATATAGCGCTTGGGCTGAAGGAACCCCTACGGAGTATGCACAACCCAAGTGAGTACAGTCGACTATTATTATTATGGATCGGGCTGTACGCCACAGCGATATACGGATCGGGCTGCACGCCGCAACGGTATATATATTTATTGATTCGGTTATCGTGAGAAGTATATGAATTGAGAACTGAGGATAAGAACGAATAAATGAACTGAAATGCTTGAGGAGCTGATTTATACTTATTATATCTATTTTACCTGGTTTAAAGAATTTCACATGATTTCCTCATTCACTGCTGCTTAAACGATTTTACTGTTTTGGTATAGAACTGCTTAGTGCCTTTACGTGATTTCATACTGTCAGCCATTATTTATTGTTATTACTCACTGGGTCGGATTACTCACATTACTCCCTGCACAATGTGTGCAGAAACAGGTATTCCTGAGGCATAGAGCGAGCTTTCCTGCTGTTCTGTTTTTATCGGAGTTATCGAGGTAGCTGCATGACGTTCGCAGACCTGATTTCTCCTTCTATCTCCACTTATTATTCCGCATTTTAGACATATTTCTGTATTAGATTGTTGAAACCTTGTATTAGAGGCTCAGACTTGTGACACCGGATCAGTGAGTTGTTTTACAGAGATCTTTCGTGATTATGGTTTCTGCACATTTTATCTGTTAAATTCATATTTCTATTTATATTAAATTTGTATTAAATCCCGAAAATTGGTACTGAATTATAAAGAAAGAGATTGTGAGATGTTAATTGATCGGGCTTGCATAGCATTGTGTTGGGCACCATCACGACCGGGGTTGGGGTCGTGACATATAATCTATGTATTTGAGTTGAAAAAAATATTCAAAATCGATGATATCAACTTCCAATTTTTTTATACTTAACATAGATGAAGTAGAAGAAGAAATTCGTTGTCATCTCTTATTTATGGTTTTTAGATTTTTCATATATTTTTTCTATATTTATTTTCTTTTATCTTATTTTTATATCTTTTTTTTTACAAAAAATTAATTTATTTCTCTATAAAAGGATGAGTTTAAATAGAAATTGTCTACATAAGAACTTTATTTATATTTTTAGTCTTTCGTTGAAATTCTTCCATATTTTTCTTTTGGCTTTATATAATCAATCTAAATATGTGCTCGCCTTACCACTTAAATTAAAAATTTGAAGATTGTGTAATTTATATATAATCATGTGTTGCCGGTATATCATCTATGGATATTATCTATAAAACGTAAACAATAAATCTGGCCAGATATTTATATAAATATTCCATAAGATTTCGGTTTCTTGATTTTATCCATGATATGACTTCTATTATAATAATTTAAAAACTCTACAAAATTTAAAAATTTCTTATCCATTTATTTTTAAAATTACATTATATTAAAAAAATTCCATTTTGAAATAATTTATTTACATTTTAAAAAAAATATTTCATGTCATACCAATGTTTTTTAAATATACTTTTTGTTACACTTGAAAATTGCTATAGAAACTACCAATTAGAAACTATCAATAAAGTTACCATATACTATTTGCATTTATTAGCTTACAACTTGGCTTAACCACAATGCAATTATATATGGTAACTTTCTTGCTTTAATATATATATATATATCACGAAAGCCCTTAGCGAAACATCGTTCACATCCTTTTACCCTTTAAAAGTTAATTTTATACTAGACAAAATAGTCATTTAAATTATTTTCCTAATATTTAGGACTTAAAAATTAATTATATGTTGTGTATTTAATTCTTCCTTATTTGAACTAGGTATGAAATCCTAATATTTAGGACTTCAAGTTCAATTATACTTTTACCTTATATAAATCATTAAAAAGAAAGAAAAAAAACCAATATACTTTTACCACATTTTTTTCTCCCCTATCCTTTCATTAACAAGAGATGCACTATGTACTATAGTTTTAATTCTATATTACCCATAAGATACTACTATTAATGAATTAATATTTACATAGAATGAAAAAATAGAACTTAAAACTCGCAGCTTTTTATCTCATCCAAATTTGATCTTTATAAATAAATAAAAAATTTGTAGTACCTTTAAATATGGGTAAATTACTATAAGAAATAATTCATTAGATAGTTGTTTAATTTTTTTTAATATTTAGAAATTTAAAATTAATTAAAATTTTATGTATTAAATTTTTCTTGCTTGAAATATGCAGAAAGTCCTACTATTTAAAACTTTGAAAACATTAAGAATTTACTTTATATAAACCTATGTTTAGGAGTTTATATTTTTTTCTTATTTAACTATGTAAAAAATTCAAAAATATTAAAAATATTAAGAGTTTACTTATGTAAATCTTACACTTAGAAATATCCGATCATTGTTATAAAGGAAAATGTGACACTATAGTATTCTATTGGTACTTGTATCTCTTGTGCAAACGCGTTATTAATATTTGGATTACACTGTGAGCACTTTTATAAGGCATAATTTCTATCTTTGCTGAGTATTTTTTCTTTTTTCTTTTTAGGTAATTAAACACTTTTATTATCAAGTAAATATTTACAATATATACCCAGAGACTAAACTTCTCTACTATCCTTTGTTGGACATGAAGCCCCAATGTAAGGATACTACATTACCCTCTAACCAACCGTATTCCTTTCTAGATTATACTGGGTACCAGTTCATATTACTTAGGTAGGCATCCAGTTTTTTACAATTTTAAGCTCGTATATGAATCTCCTGCACTATCCCTTTCACTATACTCACAACATTGACTTTTTCCTTTTGAAATATACAATTTTGCTGAGTAGTTTAATAACATCAAAAATCATTATTTTCAGGACTTAAATTTTTTTCTTATTTTTTCTAACTCAAATACGTTCTTTTATAATTTTTATATAGTTTTTAAAAAGTCTATACTCACTGATCAAGATACACGTGCAAAGCCCGTACCTAAAGACTAGTATATAATAAAAAAGCTTACATTTATCATTAGAAAATGAGTAATACACTTTTAAACATCATTTTTATTTCTTTTTTGCTTTTTCTCAAATTTTCATCATTGCAACAAGTATATTGATATTTAGCTTAAAGTATGTATATTTATATGTATATCGCCCTCGCATTTTACTCATGTTTCATAGATTTTGAATGTAAAATGTAATGATTTGTGCTAATTTGTGGTGTTTTATGTGTAGGAATCATCCGGAGGCAATATGGGGCGAAGGTGCGAGATTGGAGGCAAAAATGAGAAAAATGGGAAAATGGCCACAAAGTAGCGCCACAGGCAGCGTGGGGCACTACTTGTGGTGCAGAAGTCAGTATGCTAAAAACGTCCAGCGCCAGGGCTAGCGCCCCACGCTACCCAGGGCGTTGGTGACCAAAATTCTCCTAGTTCGTCAGGGACAAGGTTATTTCGGCCCAAGATTCCCTTCCCCCAACGCGTATAAAAGCAAGACTAAGCCTATTTGTAGGGAGGAGACACCACTTTAGAGAAAAATACACACGAGGAACATCTGGGAGCAAGGATATCTCTATTTTCTTCATCTTTTCTTAGTATTCTCAATTATCCAACACTTGTGAATTTGTTTTGATATTATCATGAGTGGCTAAAACCCATAGTTCTGGGGTTGTGATTTAGACATGGATATTGTTGTTTAAAGTTGACATTACAATTTACTAATATATGATTGTTTCTTCAATCATAGCTTAATTGTCTACCCAACAATTAGGTTATATTTACTGTCTATGCTATGCTTGGGAAAGCTACGTCTAGATTAGAGAAGAATTGAAGAGGGCATGGTCTTAACTCTGAGTGGGGGGAGGATTTGTGGTTAGGATAGGAATATACCTAGTCACCATGTTTAATTAAATATTGTAATCTTAATGTGTTCTTAATAGATTGATTCCGTAGAAATATAGGCGTTAATCTATTTTGAATAGGCGAGTAGTAATTCGGGAGAATACTACGAGAGTAATTGTTCGATTAAATAACAGCCATGAGTGAATTGTATGAAAGGGAGAGTTGACTAGAATACAATAGGATTGGTGAATCGATCACAACCCTGGAATATTTGTCTCTACTGAATATATAACAACTAACTTGTTGCTTGATTAATTAGTTACTTGTTAGAATTTGAACTCTGATTGGCTCGGTTGAATAATCTTGGTAAAACTAGAGGGTTGTTAGCACAAATATCAGTGGGTTCGACACTCGATTTATCACTTTATTACTTGTACGACCACGTATACCTACGTGAGCATTTGGGAGCAATAAGTTTTTGGCGCCGTTGTCAGGTACTTGAATATTGACTACTTTCTAGTTTTTAATTAAGTTGTTTATTTCGTCAAGTCTAATGTTTCTTATTGGTTGCTCTGCTCTCAAGAACTTTGATTGAATGCGAAGGGTCAGAAGCCAGGATAGACTTCAAGGCTTTGACACCGAACCTAAGAGAATATTTCACAGGAGATTGAGGGAAGTAAGGGACACATATAATCTTCAAGCACTTGTTCAATTGCTTATGGACATGGCAGAGGAGCCACATATGGCTGTTCAGAAGGTGGCGATGCCCAACATTGCTAATGTCACCTCCAGCATCGTGAAGCCCAGAATCACTGGGTACTTTGAGTTGAAATAGAGCATGATCCAGCTACTACATGCGAATTGGCAGTTTATGGGTCTTCCACATGAGGATACACAACAAAACATCTTGAACTTCTTGGAGATTAGTGATACTTATATCACTAACAAGAGTCACTCCGGACTATGTGAGTCTCACATTGTTCCCATTTTCTCTATTGGGCGAAGCAAAGCGGTGGTTGAGGGTGGAACCAGCTAATTCTATTATATCATGAAATAATCTGGTGAGAAAAGTTTTGGCATGATTGTTTCCTTCAGGAAAAATGGCAAAGATCAGAGGGGCTTCGGAAAGATTCAAGGGGCTTCTCAAAGACTGTCCTCATCACAACCAAACAAATGAAATTTTAGCTCACACCTTCACAGAAGGGCTACATCCAGAGACAAAAATTGTGGTGGACGCTACAACGGGAGGTCAAGTGTTGGAGAAAAGCTTCGATGAGATATATGCCTTATTGAACAAATTCTCTAAAAGCAATCCTGATTGGCAAGAATAGATGGGAAGACACATAGTGCAAAAATCTGCAAGGGTCCTCGAGTTAGATGTTGTCTCTGGATTATAAGCACATGTTGCCACATTGGCTAACCAAGTCAATAAGATGACCTTGGTTGTTAACAAGCAACAAGCTCAACCAGTGCAACAGGTTCAGATATTTTGTGAAGTATGTGGAGAGGGTCACATGAGAGACTTATGCCCAGCTAATGAGCGACTTATGCCTAGCTAATCCAGAGTCTGTATGTTTTGTGGGTAACACAAATAGGGCCCAGACAACCAGTATGGGAACACTTACAATCCTAACTAGAGGAACTGCCCAAACTTCTCTTGGGGTGGAAACCAAGATGCTCAAAATTAGTACATGCCACAAGCTCTTCAACAACAGTATAGACCACCACAGGCTGAACAACTTACAAGCTCGATGAGTTACATTGAGGAGATGCTAAAGAAATTGATGGCTGACCAACAGTCCCAAACAACAACGATGAGAGATTTGGAGCGACAAATAGGGCAACTTGCCAATGCCCAAAATACTCGACCAGTTAGAGCTCTTCCAAGTGACACTAAGACTAATCCTAAGGCATCTATTAATGCTATGGCATTGAGGAATAGGAGACAGTTAGAAGAAATCCCATAAAAAAAGAGAAAGTAAGTGACCTTTAATGAGAAACCAGCTACCATAGAAGCAGATGCAAAAAATACAAAGGAGTTAGAGAAGCCAGCTGAAGAGGCTGTAGCTAAACAACCCCCGCCATTAGTTGTGAGGCCACCACCTCCGTTCCTTTATAGATTGCAGAAAGTGAAGGATAATGCGGCTTATAAAAAGTTTCTTAATTTTTTGAAGCAAGTGCAAATTAATATTCCACTGGTAGACATCTTGCAAGAAGAGCCCAAATATGCCAAATACATCAAGGACATAGTGGCAAATAAGAGGAGGTTGACAGAGTTTGAGACTGTGGCACTCACTGAAGAATGTAGCTCAAGAATTCAAAGCAAGCTACCTCAGAAGTTGAATGATCCAGGTAGTTTCACTATCCAAATCTCGATTGGTAAGCATGCATTCGGGCGAGCTTTCTGTTTTGATGCCGCTATCTGTGTTCAGATAGTTGGGGTTGGGTGAGCTGTGCCCAACCACTGTGATTTTACAATTGGCTGATTGCTCCCTTGCTCATCCTGAAGGAGTGATTAAAAATGTGTTAGTTCAAGTTGTTTCTTTCATATTCACTGCTGATTTAATTATCTTGGACTATAAGCCAGATCAGGAAGTCCCATTTATTTTGGGGCATCCATTCTTAGCCACGTGCCGAGCTATTATTGATGTATCTGAAGGAAAGATGACAATGAGAGTTGGTGATCGAGTGGAGGTGTTAATGTGTATAAAGCACTTGTATTGCCAGCCCACTATAAAGAGCTATCCATAATTTCTGTGGTGTAAAGTGAGATGACTTCATTGGTGCCTTATATGAGCCCCATAGATCCTCTTGAAAGATCCTTGATGGGGGATGAATAAGGCAGTGAAGATGAGGTAATGGAAGAAATTGAGCAAGTCCTTAACATGTCTTGCAAATATGTCCATGGGCTTGGGAGATTCGAGGAGGTTGGTAGACCTGTTACTCTGACCCCTCCTAAACCATCTATTGAAGAAGCTCCAAAGCTAGAGTCCAATCCCCTTCCAATGCATCTGCACTATGTTTACTTGGGGAACTCTGAAATATTGCCAATGATTATCTCACCCAACTTGATCGATGTGTAAGAAGAAAAATTGCTCAGAGTGCTTCGTGAGCATAAAAAAAGCTATTAGGTGGAGAATTGTTGATATCAAAGGAATCAGTATATCATTTTGCATGCATAAAATATTTCCGAAAGATGGACACCGCATCACTGTTGAGCAACAAAGGAGATTAAAACCTATTATGAAAGAGGTCGTGAAGAAGGAAGTAATTAAGTGGCTACACGAGTATCATCTTCCCTATTTATTATAGTAACTGGGTAAGCCCAGTTTAATGTGTGCCTAAAAAAGGGGGATGACTGTAGTAGAGAATGAGAAAAATAAGCTAATTCCTACTCGCAGCGTGATGGGGTGGAGAGTTTGCATTGACTACAAAAGGCTCAACAAAGCAACCCACAGGGACCACTTCCCACTTTCATTCATTGACAAGATGTTGGACAGATTGGCGGGGCATGAATATTATTGCTTGCTTGATGGTTATTCGGGGGTACAATCGGATTGTCATTTGCAAAGAGGATCAGGAGAAGACCACTTTCACATGTCCTTATGGTACTTTTGCTTTCAAGTGAATGCCATTTGGTCTTTATAATGCACTGACCACTTTCTAGAGGTGCATGATGGCCATTTTCACTGATATGGTGGAAAAATTTGTGAAAGTCTTCATGGATGATTTTTCAGTCTTTTGGTCTTTTTATGATGACTATTTGAAGAATTTGGCCAAGGTGCTGGCCCGCTGTAAAGAAACAAATTTAGTGCTAAATTGGAAAAAATGCCATTTTATAGTACAAGAAGGCATTGTGTTGGGCCATAGAGTGTCACAGAGTGGCATTGAAGTTGATAAGGCAAAGGTGGAGGCGGTTGAAAAATTACCTCTACCCATTTTTGTGAAGGGTGTCTGGAGTTTCTTAGGACACATGGGGTTCTACAGACGCTTTATTAAAGTTTTTTCAAAAATTGCCACTCCTTTGTGCAGGTTGCTTAATAAGGATGCGACCTTCAATTTTGATGAAGCCTGCCTAAAGGCATTTGAGGTGCTGAAAAAGAAGTTGGTGGCTGCCCCATTATTGTAGCACCAAATTGGTTCTTACCATTTGAACTTATATGTGATGCAAGTGACCATATTATAGGGTAGTGCTAGGCCAGAGAAAGGACACAATGATTTACTCCATATACTATGCAAATAAGACTCTTGATGATGCACAACTGAGTTACACCACCACTGAAAAGGAGTTGTTGGCTGTTGTGTGGGCCTTTGAGAAATTTAGGACATACTTGGCGGGGACAAAAGTTATTATAACAACCCGACCGATCGCTTCGAGAGTTGTAGCCCCGTTCCCCCATTTTTTGGTCCTTTTGTATTCTACAGCTGTTATATGACTTATCAGATTAGTTGGTTCGGGTCAGGAGAGATTTCAGAGTGAACTGAGATACTTAGTCTCTTAATTGAAAGCTTAAGTTAGAAAAGTTGACCGGATGTTGACTTATGTGTAATCGACATCGGATTTGAATTTTGTGATTCCGTTAGCTCCGTTAAGTGATTTTGGACTTAGGAGCGTGTCCAGATTATGCTTTGGAGATCCGTAGTAGAATTAGGCTTGAATTGGCGAAAGTTGAAATTTTGAAAAGTTTGACTGGGAGTGGACTTTTTGATATCAGGGTCGGATTGGATTTTCAGAAGTTGGAGTAGGTTCGTGGTCTCATTTATGACTTGTGCACAAAATTTGAGATCATTCGGACGTGATTTGATAGGTTTCAGCGTCGTTTGTAGAATTTGGAAATTTTAAAATTCATTAGGCTTGAATCTGTGTGTAGTTCTTGTTTTTGATATTGTAAGAGGTGAATTGAGGATCCGACTAAGTTCGTATGATGTTTTGGGACTTATTGGTATGTTTGTTGAGGTCCCAGGGGCCTCGGGTGAGTTTCGGGTGGTTAACAGATCATTTGTAGACTTAGATTGTTGGCTGATAACTACTGTTGTGATTCTTCTGGTTTCCTCTTATGCGTTCGTGAGAGGTGCCTCGCGTTTGCGAAGAGATGTTGAGGCAGCTGAGGACCCCAGCCTTTTGGTCTACACGTTCGTAGGGCAGGGGTCGTGTTCGCGAAGATTAGAGTTGGTAAAGCTTCGCATTCGCGAAGAGTTAAATTGAGAGGCAGACAAATTGGTCTACACGAACGCGGGAGGATGGTCACGTTCACGAAGAAGGAATAGCTGGGAAACAATGTTAAATTTCAAAAACGAGGGTTTGAACCCATCTTTCATATTTTGAGCTAGAGACCGCGGATTTGAGCGATTCTTGAAGGGATTTTCAAGGAGTTGATTTGGGTAATTGATTCTTACTTGGTTTTGGCTAAATTCCATGATTATCACTTTAATTCCATCATCTGATTTGTAATTTGGGGTGGAAAATTGGGGAAAAAGAGGAAGAGTTCTTGAGTTAGATTTTTGATATTTTGAATGGAATTTTATTATTAGATTTGAGTAAATTTGGTATGGTTAGACTCATGAGTGAATGAGCTTTCGGATTTTGTGACTTTTGTCAGATTTTGAGACGTGGGCCCGGGGGCCGGGTTTGAGCCGATTTCGGAGTTTTGACCATAATTTAGTACTTCTCTTGTGGAATTGATCCCTTTAGCCTACATTGATTGTATTGTACTACTTGTGGCTAGACTAGGGACGCTTGGAGACAAATTTGAGAGGCAAAGACATTTTGGAGTAGAGTTTTGCTCTGATTGAGGTAAGTAACACTTTCAAACTCGGTTCTGAGGGTTCGAAACCCCGAATTATGTGTTATGTGATTGGTATTGAGGTGACGCACATGCCAAGTGATGGGCGTGCGGGCGTGCACGTAAGAATTGTGACATGTTGTTTCCATGGCACTATATAGTGATTCTATCTTGTTGATATCCGTGTTTTCATTGCGTGATAAAGTAATTAAGCTGTCAATCATGCTAGATATCATGATTAGGCTTTATGCCGGTACTGTTGGGACCCATACTGGTCGTTTTTGCTATCACCTTACTGATTTTATTGATATTTCGTACTCAGTCATATTCATTCATTTCATATCATATCTCAGTCTCAGTTGTTATTTATTGATACATCACATAATTGTTTCGGGCTAGTTTTCATGACATTATGAGCCCTTGAGTAAGACTGGAGATATTGATTGGGCTACACGCCGCAACATTTATACTGATATTATGATAGCGCTTAGGCTGTAGGATCCCCTCCGGAGTCTGTACACACCCCAGTGAGCGCGATTGATATTATTAAGGGATGGATCTTCCCTGTACATGGATCTTGTCCGAAGCATTTGATACCTGGAGATGGATCTTCTCCACAGGTCGGATTGGCCTTCCATGGTACTGGGTGACTGATGGTCAGTGATGTATATATTTCGGGATAGATCTTCCCTGGGCCGTATGGCCATATACAATACCGAGTGGTTGAGCATTTGAGAGCGTGAGCACATGAGGCTGTCAACATGGTGCATCACGTACAACATGTGCATTAACATGTAGAAGTAGAAGAGTTATATTCTGCACATTGTTCAGTTTTGATCTATTTTACTGTTTTGAACTATCTTAACTTGAAAGCATGCCTACGTTTCTGCACAGTTATTTCTATTTTAACTGTACTGGCTGAGTTCGTCACTACCTTTCAGTCCAAAGGTTGGACTTGTTACTTACTGAATTGGTTGTACTCATGTTACTCCCTGCACCTCGTGTGCAGATCCAGGCGTTTCTGGTCAGGGCGGCTATTGATTGAGGTGCCAGATCCCAAAGACTATCGAGGTAGCTGCATGACGTTCACATGCCTTGACTCTCTTTATTTATCTTTATTTGTATTTCAGTTTTATTCCCTAGACACTATAGTGGACTGTATTCTAGTTTAAACGCTCATGTACTCTATGACACCCCAGTTTTGGGATGGATTGTATCGTGTTTTGGATTATTTTTGTTTTCAAAAAGGCTTTTCTTAAATATTAAATTGCTTCCATCTTTATGTTCAAAGATTTTACTATGTTGAGATGTTGAGTTGTGGCTTGCCTAGTTCCACGAATGGCGCCATCACGATGGTTAGATTTTGGGTCGTGACAGTTGTAGTCCATATCGATCATGCAACAATCAGGTATCTATTTACAAAAAAGGAATCCAGGACTAGATTGATGTGTTGGGTTTTGTTGTTAAAGAAATTTTATGTAGATATACGAAATTAGAAGGGCACAGGAAACCAAGCAGCCGACCATTTATTAAGGCTAGAAAATCATGAGCACTTGGAGGAAGGTGGACAAATTAAGGAGGCATTTCCTGATGAGAAACTTTTTGCTATTACCCAAGACCCTTCCCCTATCATATGCGAATTATGTGAATTATATTGTGAGCGGGGTACTTCCTCCTGAAATTGAATCTGAAGCTAGAAAGAAGTTTCTACATGATGTGAACTTCTATTACTGGGATGAGCCATTCTTGTACAGACAGTATGCTGATCAGTTGATAAGGAGGTGCATTCCTAAAAAGGAGGCGGAATTAGTGTTGTATGATTGTCATGCCTCGCCGTATGGAGGCCATCATGGAGGCGATAAGAAAACTGCAAAAGTTTTACAGTCTGGGTTCTTTTGGCCAACATTGTTCAAGGATGCCCATACTTTTGTTAAGAAGTGTGACCAATATCAGAGAACAAGAACAATTATAAAGAAGCATGATATACCTTTGAATAACATCCTGGAGGTAGAGATTTTTTATGTGTGATGGATAGACTTTATGGGACCATTCCTATTGTCTAGAGGAAACAAATATATCTTGCTAGCTGTTGACTACGTGTCAAAATGGATAGAGGCAATCACATTTCCAATCAATGATGCCAAGGTGGTAGCTAGTTTTGTGAAGAAAAACATATTCTCCAGGTTTGGGACTCCATGTGCATTGATTAGTGATGAAGGGATACATTTTTGCAATCGATTATGGAATAACCTTCTAGCCAAATATGGGGTCCTCCATAGAGTTTTCACGGCATATCATCCACAAACAAGTGGACAAGGTGAGGTGTCCAACAGAGAAATAAAGCAAATATTAGAGAAGACATTGAGTGTGGATAGGAAGGATTGGGTTGCAAATTTAGATGATGCCTTGTAGGCATATAGAACTGCATACAAAATACCAATTGGGGCGTCTTCGTATAAGCTTGTTTTTGTGAAGGCATGTCACTTGCCGGTTGAACTTGTACACAAGGCGTATTGGGCATTTAAAAAGTTGAATATGGACTTTGAAGGTACGGACGAGTAGAGGCTCTTGCAGTTGAATTGGTTATGAGTTTAGGCTGCACTCTTATAAAAATCCTAAACTTTACAAGGAGAAAACAAAAAGAAGGCATGACAAGCGTATCAAGCCACGCCACTTTGAACCGGGCCAATAGGTACTATTGTTGAACTCTAGGCATAAGCTGTTTCTTGGGAAGTTAAAATCAAGGTGGTCAGGTCCAATTGAGGTAGTGAGAGTCACTCCTTATGGTGCAATTGAGTTGCGTGCTTTAATGGTGAGAAATTTTTTAGTGAATGGGCAAAGAGTCAAGCACTATTGGGAAGGTGTCATTGATCACAAGAAGTCCAAAGTAATACTCATTGATGAGTACACGAGGCCCTGTGTCATGCAGTGACGTTAAATCAGGCGCTTGTTGGGAGGCAACCCAATTTTTATTACTTTCATAGCTTAGCTTTTTAATTTTTTGTAGTTAGAATAGACTAAATTTTTTGTTTTATTTGTAGACATAGAAATCATAGATAGAATGGTGTGGGGTATGTAAATTGGATGGATAAAATGCCCGATAGGACAAAATATAATCATCAATTCCCCTAGCGCCAGACCTAGCGGGATGCGCTGGGCTGGGGGCAGGTAATTTTTTTCCCGTTTTTGTGTTTTATTATTTTTATTAACACATACTCATAAAACCCGACCCACTTACATGTTGCTACTCATACCTTAACTCATATCGTACCCATATCAAAACCCTTCCTAATTAAAATAACTCCAGCTCCCCTTAGTCTTTCTCTCTCTCCCTCCCCCTGCTACTCTCTGCTCATATCTCTATCTCCCTCCCTCTCTCAAGTTTTTTAGTTTGCATTCATCTACAAATCTCCTAGTTATGTATCCCCTCTTCCTTTTACTTTTATTTTGTAGATTGTAATACCCATACCCCTCCCAAACACGCCATCCCCAATTCCCCATAAGTTGCTTCTTAGAACTTGTTTCTATGGTGGGTGGCCCGGTTGTGGACCGAAATTAGTTGTTACACTTGGTTGTTGTGTTGTATACGGAGTATAAACTAAAATTTCCTCTACTTCAATAAAATTTGAGAGGGAAACCATGTTCCACCTTTGTTGAATTGAGTTGCACATACTTAATGCCCACCATGTATTTGATAAATTGCTTGAACGAGTACTTTGTGCACCGGTGAAGTCTGAGTTGCTGCGTGTAGTTATATTTTATATCGAGCTAAGTGTGAGGCGTTTGGGAGTGATTTTACATAATTCAATGTTTGGCTTTAATGCTCACATGTCACCCACATCATGTATCTTGTATTATGTATGTTGTAGCATTTTGTTAGAATTAGCTAGTGAAGTGTATTACTGGTAGAGATTGAGGACCATGTGCTATTTGGATGCATTAAGGCTAAGAGCCCGTTTGGACATAAGAATTTTTTAAATTTTTCTCAATTTTTTTACTTTTTTTCGAAATAAGTGTTTAGCCATAAAATTTCTAATTTTCACTTGAAGATGAATTTTGGAATTTTTCGAAAATTTTAAAAATTTCAAAAAGTTATTTTTCAAAATTTTCACTCAGATCACTCACAAAACTTCAAAAATAACCCAAAATTATATTCAAGTCCAAAAACAACTCTAATTTTCAAATTCCATTTTCACTTGAAAAAAGCTTGCACTTTTTTTTTTGGAATTTTACAATTCTTATGTCCAAACGCCCACTAAGTCACTTCGCCTTGTTCGACTATTTGGTGTGTTTGGCATAGTTTGTGAATTATAATTGTGCGACATGGGTAAGTCTTGAGTACCCATTGCCTTGTGGTGCAACACTTGTGCGTTTTAAACCAATATTGTGAATATATTACATAGACCATTCAGTTTTAAGTGGGGTCATCTTTAACTCTCACGATAACCTTAGACGGATTTCTTGATTTATTCTCACATTCATGATTATTTGTGTTGTAGGTTGATATGGCTCGTGATAGTGCGAACAAAGGCAAAGGAGTGGGGAAGTACTCAACTACTGCTTCCACTCCTAAAAAGCGCAAGCAAGGGGAAGGATCATCTCGGCAGGCTGAAGGGAAATAGGTTCTCCACAGATAAAATAAGGCACCATCGGGACCACGACCTCATTTGGATCTAGTTCATGAGGATTCCATCCAATGGAATAATAACTTTGTGCCATATGGGTGGTACGTCTCCGAAATGGAAATTAATGTGAAAATTCTGGAAAAGAACTTCCCGGATGTACTTGCCCGGTTGAGAGAAATGAATATGGATAAGTTCCTAGAGTGCCCCGGCCATGCAAACTTGAGCATGGTGCGAGAATTACAAATTGGAATGGGGACTTGTTCAAGTCATGGGTCCGCGGAAAGGAGATGCCAATGGATAGGCATTCCTTATGCGAATTTTTGGGAGTTAACAACCCTAACCCGCGAAGGCTGCAGAAGTTTTTCAAATGGCAAAGCTACTAGGCGATACATCACTCTTTGTGGCGTCGATTCGAATGCAAAGTGGACAAGAACTAAGAGTGATGCCTATCTTGAGATGATCCGTTTCGACTTTAACAAGACCGCCAAAGTGTGGCAAAATTTCGTGCAGGATAGACTGATGCCGGTTAAGCACAACAATGAATGCACTCGAGCTCGAGTGTATGTGATATTTTTTCTGATGACTGGGTGAACCATCAATGTGGGTGATATCCTGCCAAGGGAGATGGCCCGCACACGATTTGGGCGGAAAATTAAGAAATTCTTCTTTGGCAACTTGCTCATATAGTACATGCTGTCCCGGGAGGTACGTGAATACCCCGGTTATGACGAGGTTTGATGGATATCACATCTTTGTTGGAGGCTACGTCTAAGCTTAGCCAGACGTCATATAATGAGAGGGATGAGAACTTCAACATGTATCTCTTTAGCTCCCTAAATGTGATCATGAGAAGGCTGGGTGTGTCGAACGAGGAGCGTATGCATCTACTCAATGATCTGTCCAGTTCTTCCAAAGAGATGTTGGGAATTTCACCTGGCAGTCCTGTTCACCTGTCAGTGGATGAGAACATCCATAAAGGCTCCGACACTGAGGATAAGATTGGTAATGAAATCACGGGGCCCATGGCTTTGGTGCCCCTGGGAGCGGCTGATGATGATAAGCCCGGAGCTGCAGCTGATGGGCATTCTGAGGAGGAGGAATCCGACTAGCAGGGAGTTCTTCTTTCCACCTTACTTTGCTTTAGATTTTACATACATCGTGGACTATGCATATGCTAAGTGTGGGGTGGGAAAACTACTTTTTGTGATGTAAATTGTATAAATCTATTTCTTTTTATTAGTTTTTCTTTAGGAAACCGTAGTAGACATAGTCTATTTTAGAAAAAATGGAAAAAAGAAAAAAAAATACAAAATATGAAAATAGAATTTTTTTTGAAAAAACTCGGACTTTTCCCGACGATAGATCGTTTGGATAATTTTCTTGAGGGATTAAAGTCCGATTAAAAAAACCAAAAAGGATTCTTTTAGGATAGTTAGGTATTATCCCTTGGTTTTCCTTTGGGAGCTGGTTCTTTTCCATGGGTGTAGCTCGAACCGGGTACTTTATTTTTTAGAAGTAGGATAAGAAGAGAATTGAGTTGCTCTGAGGTACATTTTGACGTGTTTTGGTGCTGTCACATTATGCTATGGCATGCGCTCTGTCTTCCAGTATATTTCATTTGACTTGTGATGCCTGAGTAAAATAAATAGCCTAATCTGTGACACCTTTTCTTAGTTGCTTGACTTGTATGCCACCTAGTGCAATATTGCTTAAAATTTCTCAATTATATGTGCTTTCTTGACGTTAGAGTTGAACAGAACCATCTTGATTGAGTCATTTGCAATGTGTGTGAGGATTCTTGATAATCTGTGCTATCCTGTGCAGTCTAGAACTTGCCATATGTGTTAATCGAAGCGAAATCATTAAGTTGTGCTAGTGTAGGAGATGACGTAGGCGGTTCTTTTCTTGATCATAGAGGTGTTTGTCACTTACAAATAAATTTTTCCTGTTGCTATCCCCTTTGAGCCTAAAAACTTTTTCTTTGGCAGCCACATTACAAGCTGTATCTCTATTTTGTTCTTAATTTGAGATTGTTGAACCTTTACCTCCTAAGACACTTAGTCGCTAAAAGAAGTAATGTGAGAGATTGGGAAGTAGTTTTTGAGTGGAACCATGGAAGGGCCCTTAAGGTGCACTAAAATTATGAAAAAAGATCGCTAGCCGATGAAACTTAATGTATGGGGGTGTGTAGGAGAAAAAAAAGAAAAAAAAAGAGAAAAAGAAAGAAATTGCAAGAAAAAGTTCAATTAATGTAGAAAAACACACACCCTTAATCTTACTCATTCGTGTTAGTGGGATTATAGAATTACAACAACAACAACAACAACAACAACAACAACAACAACAACAACAACAAACCCAGTTTGATCCCAACAGGTGGGGTTTGTGGAGGGTAGTCTGGACGCAGACCTTACCCTTACCTATTGCAGGTAGAGAGGCTGTTTCCAATAGACCCTCAGCTCAGGAAGGGAGTGGGATTATAGAAGTGCTTAACTAAAAAAAGAGCTATGTTATATATGGTTTGTGGCGAGTGAATTGGTTGAGAAGAAGATGTGCTCGATTTTTAGTGTAGTGTATTAAACTACTTAGGAGGGTTAGTCACTATTCCTAAATGTATCCTACCCATCCCTTATTCTATATTACAACCTTAAATTCCTAATTGATCCTAGACTTGGCTAGCTTATATTAGTAGAGATGTACACTAAGGGCAAGTTTATGGTACGACCATGGGATGCACATGAATTCTTTGTGAGAGTGAGCGATTTTGTTCGAATTGTGTGATGTTCTTAATTGATTTTCAAAGTCATACTTGAATGTGTGGACTATTCTACATTCACTCTTTTAGTTGTTGGTGAGGGCATATGATCTTATGCCAGATTGGTGATGTTGTGAATTTCTATTGTTAGGTGAGTGCGGGAGTTGATGGTGCTTAGTGGCAACGAGTCGGCTCTTGAGGTAGGGTGGTTACGAATAGGTTGTTTAAATTGATTGAATTGAAATCTTTATATTTGGGCATATTTAAAAAGGGAAGAATGTGAAATTTGTAAGTTTATGCTTGATTGTCGGTATCGATCATAGTCAAGGGTAGAGTATATGGTTAAAAAATTTAAGTGCTACTCTCTAGTTGAGATGTGTACGTTGTTGGGGCATAATTGATAGTCCCATTGCTCGAGGGCAAGCAAGAGTTTAAGTGTGAGGTGTTGATATTTAGCTTAAAGTATGTATATTTATATGTATATTACCTCGCATTTTACTCATGTTTCGTAAATTTCGGATGTGAAATATAATTATTTGTTCTAATTCGTGATATTTTTATGTTTAGGAATCATTCGGAGGCAATATGGGACGAAGTGCAAAATTGGAGGCAAAAAGGAGCAAAATGGAAAAATGGCCCACAAAGTAGCACCACAGGCAACGCAGGGCGCTACCTGTGGTGCAAAAGTTAGTGTGCTAAAAAAGTCCAGCGGCAGGGCTAGCGCCCCATGCTACCCCGGGCGCTGGTGATGGAAAAATCTCCTAGTTCGTTTGGGACGAGGTTATTTCGGCCCAAGACTCCCCTAACGCATATAAAAGCAAGACTAAGCCTATTTGGAGGGAGGAGATGCCACTTTGAGGAAAAAATACAACCGAGGAACATTCGGGAGCGAGGATATCTTAGTTTTCTTCATCTTTTCTTAGTATTCTCAATTATTCAACATTTGTGAATCTGTTTTGATATTATTATGATTGGCTAAAACCCATAGTTCTGGAATTGTGATTTAGCCATGAATATTATTGTTTAAAGTTGACTTAACCTTGATTACAATTTACTAATATATGGTTGTTTCTTTAATCATGCTAAATTGTCTAGCCAACAATTAGGTTCTATAATCTATGCCATGCTCGGGAAAGCTACGTCTAGATTAGAGAAGAATTGAAGAGGGCATGGTCTTAACTCTGAGTGGGGGGAGGATTTGTGGTTAGGATCGGAATA
Source organism: Nicotiana tabacum (assembly GCF_000715075.1). Taxonomy (NCBI): domain Eukaryota; kingdom Viridiplantae; phylum Streptophyta; class Magnoliopsida; order Solanales; family Solanaceae; genus Nicotiana; species Nicotiana tabacum. The sequence goes on along the minus strand of NC_134089.1, from coordinate 18,994,770 downwards.
TATCTATTCACTATGCTTAATTAAATATTGTAATCTTAATGCATTCTTAATAGATTGATTCCATAGAAATACAGGCGTTAATCTATTTTGAATAGGCGAGTAGTAATTCGGGAGAATACTACGAGAGCAATTGCTCGATTAATTAGCAACCATGAGTGAATTGTATACACAACAACTATTTTGCTGCTTGATCAATTAGTTACTTGTTAGAATTATTGCTTAGTATAATCACACTTTTGAACTCTGATTGACTCGGCTGAATAATCTTGGTGAAACTAGTGGGTAGTTAGCACAAGTTTCTGTGGGTTCGACATTCGATTTATCACTTTATTACTTGTACGACCACGTATACTTGCGTGTACGTTTGAGAGCAACATATATTGAAATACCAAACATTACTTTAATATAAAGTTATCAATTTCTTGAATCAGGTTCTATTACCTGAGATCAATAGTGTCACAGGAGATATTAAATGGTTTATGTGAAAAATTATTAAAAATTTTATTCTCAAAAAGCTTGGAGAATCTACTTTAAATATTAATATATAGAATTAAAAAAAAGGCTTTTCATTAAAGTTTGTCTTTAGGTCACCAAACTTATTGAGCTGCAATATAGCTAAAGTAACCGATGTGGTCTACGTATTTAATACAAAGTGGTCATTAGTTAGGCAGTTAGTTTGATAGTCAAACATAGAGTATAGAGATACAAATACTTCATAAAATCACGTGTGAAAGCATAGTCTAAATGTTGATTTATTCAAACAAGCTAGACGTGTTCCAACTTGAAAACATGAACACATCTATTGATCTAAACTCGTACGCAATCATATTGTTACGCCACACAGAATTTGATTCATTTTTTTTATTACATGTTTTGGGTTCTACTTTACCCAAATTATGTGTATTTTGGAAGTGTGAAATGCTTGTTATAGTGTTTGGGAAGCAAAGCTTGGGTGAGTCACCACAATGTTGTCATGCAAAAAGTTGAAATATTTGGCTAGATAAACTTTTTTTTTGTTCGACGGGAAAAAAAATAAAAAAGGGGTTCTTTTCTAGCTATATAGCAAGTTTAATGTCCTTACTCCTAGAACGAAATGTGAGATTAGCGGCCAGTATGCCACGACCCAAATTTTCCTCTGTAGGATGTCGTGACGGCACCTAGTCTTTAAGACTTGGTAAGCCTAACAACATGCAAGATAACTCAACGTTCTAATACTGAGGCTGGTAGGATGTATCTCAACATGTACAACTCCCAAAACCCGGTGAAATATAAGTCACAAGCTCTAGATACATTATGGAACGCTCTTATACATCACTGTCTAAAAAGATATAAAGAAATAAGAAAAGAATAGACAAGAAGGGGACTCCGAGACTTGCGAACGCGGGCAAGTGTACCTTGAAGTCTGCAAAGCAAGCAACAACGCTCTAATACTGAGGATGGTAGGATGTATCTAGATCGGCACAAAAATATGTGCAGAATTGTAGTATGAGTACACCATAACGGTACCCAGTAAGTGCCAAGCCTAACCTCGGTAGAGTAGTGACAAGGTCATGTCAAGACTGTAACGACCCAACCAGTCATTTTGAGCGTTTTCACTTCGCTCGGTAGTTTACGGGCATGATAGCTCCGTATGGTGTATTATAACTTATGTGAATCGTCGGTTTTGGTTTTCAAGTTATTCGGAATTGATTTGGAAGAGTGATTCTTAATTAGGAAGCTCTAAATTTGAAAGAGTTGGCCATATTTGACTTTTTAGTAGTTGATCTCGGATTGGATTTTTGATGATTCCGTTAGCTCCGTTGGGTTATTTTGGACTTAAAAGCGCATCCGGATTGTGATTTGGAGATCCATAGTAGAATTTGGCTTGAAATGGCGAAAGTTGAAATTTTAGAAAGTTTGACCGGGAGTGCATTTTTTGATATCGGGGTCAGATTCTGATATCGGAAGTTGGATCAGGTCCGTAATGTCAAATGTAACTTGTGTGCAAAATTTGAGGTCAATCGGACGTGGTTTGATAGGTTTCGACATCGGTTGTGGAAGTTTGAAGTTTCAATATTCATTGATTTCGAATTGAGGTGTGATTCGCTGTCTTGATAATGTTATGTGTGTTTTGAGGCCTCAAGTAGGTCCGTGTTATGTTATTGGACTTGTTGATACATTTGGGCAGGGTCCAGAGTGGCTCGAGTAAGTTTCGGACGAGGTTCAGAGCATTTTGAAAATTTTGGCTAAGGCTGGTGGCTGCAGGTCCTGGTGTGATCGCACCTGTGGCTGGTTTTGGAGAGGCATCGCAGAAGAGGATCTTCAGGTGCAGAAGCGCAATCGCAGATGCGACCATGGCCATAGCAGAAGCGGCCTGTCTCACAAATGCAAGCCTTTTTCCCGCAAAAGCGAAGGTCGCAGATGCGACCTCTTGTCGGCAAATTCGGAATCTGCTGGGCAAAAGCTATAAAATCGAGGTTTTGGTTCCTTTATCATATTTGAGCTATGGACTTTGGAATGGAGCGATTTTTGGAGCAATTTTCATCACAAGTATTGGGGTAAATATTCTACATTCGATTTTGATTACATTTCATCCATCTTCATTTTTAGCAATTGGTTGATGATTTAAAGAGAAAAATTGAGGGTTTTGGCCTAAAGTTACATAATATGAATTTTTGAGTTTTGAAAACTGATTTGGAGTCGGATTTGAGTGAAATTAGTATGGTTGGACTTGTAATTGACTGGGTTGTCAGATTTTGTGAGTTTTATCAGGTTCCGAGGTGCAGGCGTGGACGTGATTTTTGGCCGGTTTTGGGTTTTGATTAAGGATTCGATATTTATCATTTAGAATTATTTTTTTGGGCTTTATTTGATGTATTTGAGTTGCTTTTGGCTAGTTTTGAGCCGTTAAGAGGTTACGACGCGCGTGATGCAATTCTTAGAGCATCGCTTGGCTTGTTCGGTATTGGAATTAGCTTGTTCGAGGTAACTCTTCTAAACTTAGTGCTGAGGGTATAAAACCTCGAATTACGTGCTATGTGATTGATGATGAGGTGACGCACATACTAGGTGACGGGTGTGTGGGCGTGCACCGTGTGAATAGTAACTCTATTATTTCTGTGGTACAATGTGGTTACATGATCTTATCTGTAACTATGAAATCTCTACGTACTTGAGCTATTGAGCTGTGATACATATTAGAAATCATGTCTAGGCTACATGCTTATTCTGTTGGAATCCATAGTGGTCATATCTTGTTGTCACTTCATTGATTTTATTGATATTTCATACTCAGTCATATTCATGTATTCATATCATATCTCAGTATCAATTGTTATTTATTGATACATCATATCAGTGTTGTCGGGCTAGTTCCATGACATTGTGAGCCCGTCAGTGAGACTTGAGAGATTGATGACTGAGTGAGGCCGAGAGCCTGATTATGAGTGACAATTATGGGATCGGGCTGCACGCAGCAGCGGTTATACTAATTTTATGATAGCGCTTGGGCTGTAGGAGCCCCTCCGGAGTCTGTACACACCCCTACTGAGCGCAGTTGATTATATTGGGGGATGGATATTCCCTGGACATGGATCTTTATCCGAAGCATTATATACATGGAGATGGATCTTTTCCACGGGCTGGATTGACCCTACTCAGTACTGAGTGACTGCTGGTCAGTTGGATGGATCTTCCCTAAGCCGGATTGGCCATATGCGGTACTGAGTGATTGGGCATGATGAGCAGAAAGTGTGAGTTAGTGAGATTGAGTACTCTGAGAGTGAGTACATGATTCATCTCTGAGATACATGGCATTGACATGCACACATGACATACATGCATAAAGATGCATTTTTTCTCATGCTGTACGTTATCACGTCATTCATGACTTCTCACACATATTGATATATGAGCATAGAGAGATATTTTACATTTACTATCTGGAAAGAAAAATAAAATATCTTATTCATTGTTGAAAGAATTTTTGGGAAAAATTGCAGCTTTCAAACTTACTTGTATTTTGGACGATTTCGGTAAAGGATTTGGGTTTTCACTGATATACTCGAAAAGCGGAACTATCTTTCGGAAAAATATGATAAAGTTGAGCATTTTATCTCTGAGTTGCTTCTTTCATTACTTGTTTTACGTTGTTATGAACTGTTGTTGGCTATTTGTGTTGGACCCGACCTTTGTTCTAGCTCGTCACTACTTTCAATCTAAGGTTGAGTTTGTTACTTATTGAGTACATGAGGTCAGTTGTACTCATACTACACTTCTGCACCTTGCGTGCACATGTTGACTGATGATTTTGCTGTGATCGGCCAGAGCTGGGATTGAAGACGTACTTGCGTTCCGGTTGTAGCTGCCTCTTGTTCAGGGTAGCCTTGGATTTATAAAACTCTATTTATGTACTTTTCAAATAGATGATGTATTTACTTCATTCCAGCTTTGTAACCTCTATTCTTATGTTACATCCCGTACTTTAATATTAGGATGAGTCATAGTAATCCATATGAGCTTGAAGGGACTAAGACAATTCATGAGGTTAAGATTTGCGACTATGTTATCGTAAAACTCCATAAGTTTAATAACATTGATATGGTTAGATACATTTTGATATGGTATTTATTTCGAGTGGAACATTTATTGTAGAAAAAAATTTGAAAAAAATAATTTTATATAGTTATTAATATTACTACTTCTAAAGAAGCTTTAAATTATACACATAATATAAGAAAGTTTATGAGATTTTATTTATTGTAAAGATAGAAATTATTTTTCACAAGAAAAGAAGGTTATCTTTTTACCTTTTTAAAAAATTAAGCATACGAAAAATTGTGTACTTTATATGAGATTAGGAAAATTAGAAGTTGAGAAAATATATGTATTTTTACATGGATGTTTGAATGAGATAATACTGTATATATTAATTTTATATGGTACCACATGACCATGATAGTAAGGTATATAAAGTGTGTTGAAAGTGAGTAGTATTTTAAGTAATTTGAGATAATTCTTAATTATGTGGATAATTGGATAATTATTGATTTTTAGTGGGAGATTAATTAATAAATTAAGCATAATTTGGATAAGTTTAAGGATGCTTAACGTGACAACAAATCTTTTTCCAATTGATGACTCTTAAGACATTTGATAAGGTGGCATTAAGAAGACTAAGTTTGGCTAAGTCATCAAAAGTGTGGGGCCCACACCTAAAGACTTAAAAATTATTTTTTTAAATTCATTTTGAGACTTTTCAAATTAATGTAAAGCTTCAACAACAAAGTTTCCTACAAGATCATACATGATAGTAATGTAAGTTACTTCAGTTCATACGAGACTTATTAGATAATTTGCAACAGGATTTTGCGATTCTAAAGGAATACAGTGCAATCTTTCTAAATAACATCATACATATTTTTTCCTACTCTGATCTTGCCGTCACGTATTTTGTCGCAGCTGACGTGTGTTAGAGGGATTGTCAAGAGAATCTACTCAGGTATGTTAAGGCTAATCCTTCCTTCGTTTGGCATGATCCAAGTAACGACGCGTAAGCGTAATGTTATTTCATAAGTGTTTCTAAGCGTAATGTTATTTCATAAGTGTTTCTACTCTTAGTAGTTAAGGATGTCTATGTTATTTATTCCTGTAAAATGATATTCAAGCATGTTTAAGTATTGTCCCTAAGTCCCTATTGAGGTATATGATAGAGATTTTAATGTTTATAATATAGTGATACATGCATCTTCATGCATTTACCACTGTGCTACGGCCGATCGGGCAGTTACCACCGGTTGTGTAGTTATTTATCATTATTTATCACAGGTTGGGCAGTTATGCATATTTATTTACCACCGAGGTACGGCCGGTAGGGCAGTTACCACCGGTTGGGCAGTTATGTATCATTATTTACCACTGGTTGGACAGTTATGTATATTCATTTACCACCGAACTACAACCGGTCGGGCAATCATGTATTTACCACCGAGCTACGGCCGGTTTGGCAGTTATATATTTACCACCGAGCTACGGCCGGTTAGGCAGTCATGCATTTATCAGTACACTACGGCTGGTCGGGCAGTTACCATTGATCAGTTGGGCAGTCATGCGTCATACAACATGGATAATAGAAAGTCTCAAAGAGAAGCAATATATATGTAAGTATAATAAGTATGTATATATGGTGGCACTTCAGATATTCATGTTGATTCTTATATGTCTTTAATTAATGTTGACTTATTGTTATGTTTCAGTTCTGCCTTACATACTCAGTACATTATTCGTACTGACGTCCTTTGGTTGGGGATGCTGCATTCATGCTTGCAGGTATAAATAATCAGTTTGATGAGACCTCATAGTAGACAAGATTGGAATTCAGCGAAGGGTTGGTAAGACTCCACCTCATTTGGAGTGCAACTGAGTCTATGAGTCATCGTATCAGAGTTTTACTACAGACTTATTGGGTAGGCCGGTACCCTGTCCCATTTGATGTCGAATATTTTTAGATGATTTGTAGACACATGTTCATTATGTACAATATGTCAGAGGCCTTGACGGCCCATATGTATTCATGTTTTAAGAATGATGGTTCATTGATGCAACATTTTTTCACTTATAGATATACATTACGAGTTGTGGCCATGTTGGCCCATAATAGTTGCAGAAGAAAAAAATGAGTAACAGAGTGATTCGCTAGGGCCAATACGGCACCGGGTGCCAGCCATGCCTCCCCAGGTTTAGGGCGTGACATCTTAGAAGCTCATGATTTGTACTACCAGTCCTTAGGGAATGTATAAGATTCAGATAATTTCTTTTGTTTAATTGTCTTATTAAAGATTATTGGAATTTGATAGTTATTAGTTGGCTTACTTAGCGGGTTGAGTTAGGTGCCATCATAACTAGTGGATTTTGGGTCGTAACAAAGATCCTACTGGAGATAATAAGAAACAAGGCAGAGGATATAATGATATAATAAGAATGGCATGGAAGTGAAACAATAAAGAGTTTACCGAAAGTAACAACACAAAATCAAAGAAAAGCAATTACAACATGAAAGGAAAACAAGAATCTTACATGTTAAGGAAACAACAAACAAACAATATAGCAAATAGAGAAGATAAATAGGGGCACTCCCGAGGTACCGCCTCGTAGTCTCAAATCATAAAATAACTCACAGTCTTTCTTTATTACTGCGGGAGACTTTATATCTGTTTTGAAAATTATTTTTCCAAAATAGCACCCCGTGTTTAGCCCACCTTATCACACTGCATGGCTTCTTGTAATTTTCCTACTAGCCACGCGTATCGATCCCATCTTATCTCACCACATGCATTTCAACATCCAACATCCAGACCTTATACCTCCACATGCGTAGCAACAATCACAACAGCACGACAGAAAGCTCGTGCAAACAATAACAACCGCACTGTAGAAACCTCGTGCAAACAATAACAACAACACGATAGAAACCTCGTGCAACCAACCAAACAATCACCTTAACAATAACATGAAAGGCAAACATAACAACTAAATGAATGATATTTCACAACTTACACCTTGCCTCAATAGAAACTACGGCCTTGCAACTCAACACCAACCTCATCAGCAAGATATTTTAAGGATAACAAATTTCAAGCAAAGAATTCCACAGTTATGTAATGAATACCGAATCAAGAAAAACAAGTAATTCAACTAAACGTGTAGTACAAGTTGAAAATAGGAGATACGACAAGTAAACACGTGAATTTTGGCCAGACATGATGACTATAACATGCTAAAGTAACTCAATTAAGGCATGAAATGGAAACTACATAGCTAAAATGGAATTTCAACATTTAGCTCGTGTACGCACTCGTCACCTTTCATACATGGCCTTCACATATCATAAATTATCACAACAGTCCCCATACAAGGTTAGACAAATCACTTACCTCAAATCATGCCAAATCAATCAATTAGAAGGCCTTTCCCTCAATTTTCCAACTACGAATGGCTCGAATCTAGTCAAAACAACTTCTTACTATAAATTTAACTATAGGAAACTAGTTAAAGAGAAAAATTGAGGGTTTTGGCCTAAAGTTACATAATATGAATCATTGAGTTTTAAAAACTAATTTGGAGTCGGATTTGAGTGAAATTAGTACAGTTGGACTTGTAATTGACTGGGTTGTCAGATTTTGTGAGTTTTATCGGGTTCCGAGGTGCAGGACCGAACGTGATTTTTGGCCGGTTTTGGTTTTTGATTAAGGATTCTATATTTATCATTTAGAATTATTTTCTTGGACTTTATTTGATGTATTTGATTTGCTTTTGGCTAGTTTTGAGCCGTTCAGAGGTTGCTACGCGTGTAATGGAATTCTTGGAGCATCGCTTGGCTTGTTTAGTATTGGAATTGGCTTGTTTGAGGTAACTCTTCTAAACTTAGTGCTGAGGGTATGAAATCATGAATTACGTGCTATGTGATTGATGATGAGGTGACACACATACTAGGTAACGGGTGTGTGGGCGTGCATCGTGTGAACAGTGACTACGTTATTTCTATGGTACCGTGTAGTTACCTGATCTTATCTGTAACCATGAAATCTCTACGTACTTGAGCTATTGAGCTGTGATACATGTTAGAAATTATGTCTAGGCTACATGCTTATTCTGTTGGGATCCATAGTGGTCATTTCTTGCTGTCACCTTACTGATTTTATTGATATTTCGTACTCAGTCATATTCATGTATTCATATCATATCTCAGTATCAGTTGTATTTATTGATACATCATATCAATGTTGTCGGGCTAGTTCCATGACATTGTGAGCCCGTGAGTGAGACCGGGGATATTGATGACTGAGTGAGGTCGAGAGCCTGATTATGAGTAACAATTATGGGTTTGGCCTGCACGCCGCAGCAGGTTGTTGATTATGCCTTCGTTGGCTTGTTATAGTGATTGGACTGAAAGGAGCCCCTAGTGAGCGCGGTTGATTATATTGAGGGATGAATCTTCTCTGGACATGGATCTTTATCCGAAGCATTATATACCTGGAGATGGAACTTTTCCACGGGCTGGATTGACCCTACTCAGTACTGAGTGACTGTTGGTCAGTTGGATGGATCTTCCCTGAGCCGAATTGGCCATATACGGTACTGAGTGATTGGGCATGATGAGCAGAAAGTGTGAGACAGTGAGATTGAGTACTCTAAGAGTGTGAGTACATGATTCATCTCTGAGATACATGGCATTGACATGCACACATGACATACAAGCATAAATATGCATTTTTCCTCATGCTGTACGTTATCACGTCATTCATGACTTCTCAAACATATTGATATATGAGCATAGAGAGATATTTTGCACTTACTATCTGGAAAGAAAAATGAAATATCTTATTCATTGTTGAAAGTATTTTTGGGAAAAATTGCAGCTTTCAAACTTACTTGTATTTTCGACGATTTCGGTAAAGAATTTGGGTTTTTCACTGATATACTTGAAAAACGAAACTATCTTTCGGAAAAAATATGATAAAGTTGAGTATTTTATCTCCGAGTTGCTTCTTTCATTACTTGCTTTATGTTGTTATGAACTATTGTTGGCTATTTGTGTTGGACCCGACCTTTGTTCCAGCTCGTCACTACTTTCAACCTAAGGTTGGGTTTGTTACTTATTGAGTACATGAGGTCAGTTGTACTCATACTACACTTCTGCACCTTGCGTGCAAATGTTGACTGATGATGTTACTGTGATCGGCGGGAGCTGGGATTGAAGATGTACCTGTGTTCCGGTTGTAGCTACCTCTTGTTCAGGGTAGCCTTAGATTTATAAAATTCTATTTATGTACTTTTCAAATAGATGATGTATTTACTTCATTCCAGCTTTGTAACCTCTATTCTTATGTTACATCTAGTACTTTAAAATTAGGATGAGTCATAGTAATCCATATGAGCTTAAAGGTACTAAGACAATTCATGAGGTTATAGAGGATTTGCGACTATGTTATCGTAAGACTCCATAAGTTTAACAACATTGATATGGTTGGATACATTTTGTTATAGTATTTATTTCGAGTGGAACATTTTGTTGTAGAAAAAGATTTGAAAAAAATAATTTTTTATAGTTAATAATATTACTACTTCCAAATATGCTTTAAATTATACGCATAATATAAGACATTTTATGAGATTTTCTTTATTGTAAAGATAAAAATTATTTTTCACATGAAAAGAAGGTTATCTTTTTACTATTTTAAGAATCAAGCATACGAAAAATTGTACTCTTTATATGAGATTAGGAAAATTAGAAGTTGAGAAAATATATGTATTTTTACATGGATATTTTAATGAAATAATAGTGTATGTATTAATTTCATAAGGTACCACATGACCATGATAGTAAGTGTGAGCACATGATTTTTGTCCTATATGAAATACTCCTATAAAAATCCCAAGAAAATAGATTTTGTTAATTATTTATCATTTTAGGAATTTTGTAGAATTTTATTTAATTGTTTGCAATTTTGTGCACGTTTAAGTTTTATTTAAATCATGAAAAATACCAAAATATCACGCATTGCATTTAGGATTTAATTTTACATTTTTAGATTAATTGGTAAATTATTGTTTTACAAAAATGAAAAAATCACGAAAATAACTAATTTTTGCATTTTTTAATTTTGAGTTTCGAATTTTGGTAGTTTTCCTTTTAGTTTGGTATTTAATTATTTGTGGTAATTTTTATTTAAAGTTAACTAATTTAATTTAGTAGGATAATTTGTATTAGGAATTAATTTAGATTTTATTTTTAATTTTGAAAAAAAGGAGAAAAAGAGTTTTGAAATAAATAAAAGGAAAAAGAAGTGAAAAGAATTGAATTTTGGGCCAAAATTTTAAATTCCCCAAGCCCAAATTGATTAACCCATCCACACCCGGTTAAAACCAGCCCAGACCAGCCCATACCCGGTCCGCACCACTAAATGACCAAATGACGTCGTTTCCATTACCGTTTGATCAGGACCGTCGATCTTAATAGATCGAACGGTTCGGAACTGAGCCTTATACCATATAAAATTGTCCGAAAATGTCCCCTACCCCCTCCCTCCTCTCTCACAACCCCTTCAGTCTCTCATGTAACGCCACCACCTGCTGCCTGCCGGAAATCGCCCACGGCGGTGGCCGACGTCCAATTGCCATGAAGTTAACACTAAATACTCTCCTCTCCCCCTCTTTCCAAATCCCAATTCACTTTCCCTCAAATCCGGCCTCAGCTCCTCGAATATCAGATTAAAACTCGGAACCCTAGCGCCGCCATAGTTTCTCTGGTGGCGGCGCCATCATCAATCGACCCCAAACTAACACCAAAGAACCCCCAAGCCTTCCTCGTCCCAAATCTATCACTCTTTTCCCTCGAATCACCCTAACTTTCGTCGAATCTTGAATCGAAGTTGAAGCTTTAAAAGCCCAAAATTAGAATCTCTTGTATCTGTGGCATGCATAACATAGGCTTCCAGTTTTCCGAGTTTTGAAATCTGATTGAAGGCAAAATTAATGTTGTCCGCTTGTTCTTGACAAAGAACAAGCAATTAGCATCAATTTTGTTTAAATCAAGGCATCCAAAAGTGTTTATTTGAGCTGGTAAGTCCTCCTTTCTCTTATCTTTTCTGTCCATTTTGTTATTTCACCACTTACTCCTCTTCCTTTCTTCTCATTTTTTCGTGAGTAGACTGAAAATTGACCAAGGTTCTGAACCTAGGCTCTTTTTTTTCTAGATCGATCCATGTCTGTATTTTTTCCGGTTGTTTTTCAGTTTTCCTTTCAACTTTTAAACGTTGCTTTATTCACTCGTCATGCTTAATTGTCACTCATGACTTTAAGCTTCTGATTTTTAGTCGTATGATTAGTTTAATTAGATGTTGTTAACTTGGTAATATAGTTAATTATAGCTCATTATTTGGTTTAAATCAGTCGTTTAGTTTAGATTTTGGTTTTGAAATTATTTAATTAGTTTCTTCTTCTGCTTTTCATGAATTACCAAATGGATTTTCTGATTGGCTTTGGGGTCATTTCTGACCCATTTTCAAGAGAAACCCGCTCAATTGGGTTTAAGATATTGGGTCAACTTGACCCGTGAGGTAGGCTGGGGTAATTGACAGGGGTTTAAGGGTTAGTTTGGGGAATTTAGGTAAGAGAATCTTTAGTAACTGATTTAGGAAGCTGCCTAGAAGGTGGGGAATTGGGACCTGTTTTGAAAAACTGATTTCAAACTAAGGATTCAATAGCAAAGTCTCGGGAGATGTTCAAGAAAATAACCCGACACAAAAGTATTTCAATCTGGAAGAGGTGAGCGGATTATGAGGTGATCGACCAGCTTCGAAAATTTCCCGCACAAGTCTCATTGTTATCTCTGTTGATGAATTCCACCGAACATCAAAAGGTATTGATCAAGACCCTTAACGAAGCATATGTGCCTGTTGAGACTTCTGTAGAGCAGTTGGAGAGAATGGCCGAAAGATTTTTCGCAATTAACCAGATCTCCTTCAGCAAAAATGACTTGCCCCTAGAAGGGGCCGCACATAACAAAGCCCTTCACCTGACAGTCAAATACGAAGGGTACTATATGAAAAGGGTTATGTTGGACGGACGCTCTGGGGTAGACATTTGCTCACTCTCAACTTTGCAGCGTATAGAGATTGGTACCGAGAGAATCCGACCCAACAATGTTTGTGTACGTGCCTTCGATGGTATCAAAAGGGACACAATTGGAGAGATTGATCTAATTCTGACCATCAGCCCAGTAGACTTTGAAGTAACCTTCCAGGTTCTGGACATGGACACATCCTACAACTTTCTTTTGGGGAGGCCGTGGATCCATGCAACGAGGGCTGTACCCTCTACTCTTCACCAGATGGTGAAGTTCGAGCACGAGGATCAAGATATTTTGGTCCACGGGGAAGATGAGCAATCAATTTATCGGGACCCATCAGTCCCGTGTCTTGAAGCAAGAGAGGGGAGTGAACACATAGTCTATCAGGCCTTAGAAATCGTGGTCGCTGATCAGTGCGAAGAAGGAAAACCTTGCCCTCAACCCCTCCTTTAGAATGCATCAATCATGGTGGCCAAAGAAATGATCAGGCACGACGACAAACCTTGGAAAGGCTCGGGAAATCCTTGCAAGGGATAACTGAACCTATCACCCTGACCGCTAGTGAAAAGTTCTTTGGGGTAGGCTTCCGACCTACTCCAGCTAATGTAAGATGGGCAGATGATAGAAAGAATGATGGTTGGGTCTTGCCTCAACTAGTGCCGCATCTGTACAGAACATTTGTCAAGCCAAAATACAATGAAGAAGAGGAACAGAAGGCCTTTACGACCGAAGAAATCGAAGAAATCTCTGGAGCCATGAGGAAGATACTATATGAAGCCCACATGGTTCAACTAGGGGAAGGCACAAGCACCACTGAGGTGCTGTATATGGGACCTAATGCCAAACTGCAAAATTGGAAGGCTACGCCATTCCCAATCAGGCGGGAGTCCCGGTAGACTTGTCCTACCACTTTTTCTGCATCACGAGTTATTCTAAGGTGTAACTCGGATGTTTCCTTTAGTTTCCGGTCTTTTAATTTCCAATACCCTGTTATTTTCAAATTCAATGAAATGAAATCAATATTTCATCGTCCATTTCTCTTTATTCTTTCTGATTTGGTTATTTTTCTCTTTTATTTCTTCTTTCAGTTCTAATAATGCGGCTTTAAGTAACATGACATGCTTGTGGACTTCATGCCCAGATCCAAACATGCTGTCTAACTGTGAAGTAATGAACCAAGAACCGGAATATGATGAAGAAGAGGCTTTTAGGGAAATAAATCGAGAATTGGAACAATTTGAGAATAAACCTAAGCCGAACTTAAATGATACTGAGCCGATTAATTTGGGTACTTCTAAAGAAATCAGGGAAACTAAGATAAGCATTCACACAAATGAGAAAACCCGGGACGCATTAATCCAACTTTTGTTTGAGTTCAAAGATGTGTTTGCTTGGTCATACATGGCAGGACTAAGTGTTGATTTGGTGGTTCATAAGTTGCCAACTTACCCCCATTGTCCCCCTGTCTAGCAAAAGCAAAGAAAGTTTAAAATCGATATCAGTGACAAGATTAAAGAAGAGGTCACAAAAGAGTTGAAAGCGGGGGTGATCCGAGTGGTTCGATACACCTCATGGTTAGCCAATGTAGTTCCAGTGACAAAGAAGGACGGGAAAATTCGAGTGTGTGTGGATTATAGAGATTTAAACAAAGCAAGTCCCAAAGATAACTTCCCTTTGCCAAACATCCACATCCTTGTTGATAACTGCGCCAAACATGAGATACAGTCTTTCGTGGATTGTTACGCAGGATATCACCAGGTGTTGATAGATGAAGAAGATGCCGAAAAGACAGCTTTTACCATTCCTTGGGGTACATACTGTTACAGAGTCATGCCATTTGGTCTGAAGAACGGCGGGGCAACCTACATGAGAGCCATGACTGCCATTTTTCATGATATGATACACCAAGAGATAGATGTGTATGTGGACGATGTAATCATCAAATCCAAAACTCAGGACGACCACGTCCGGGACTTGAGAAAATTCTTTGAGCGGTTGTGCAAATATGATTTGAAGCTGAACCCAGCCAAATGTGCATTTGGGGTACCATTCGACAAACCTTTGGGATTCATAGTCAGTCGGAGGGGCATCGAGTTGGACCCAACAAAGATAAAGTCTATTCGAGAGTTGCCTCCTCCAAGAACCAAGAAAGATGTTATGAGTTTGTTGGGAAGATTGAACTACATCAGCCGATTTATTGCTCAATTGACATCCATATGTGAACCCATATTCAAATTTATGAAGAAAGATGCGGTAATAAAATGGACAAACAAGTGCAAAGAGGCTTTTGATAAAATCAAGGAATATCTGTCGAATCCGCCGGTATTGGTCCCACCTGAGCCAGGGAGGCCTCTGTTCTTGTATTTGACAGTCTTGGAAAATTTTTTTGGCTGTGTCCTCGGGCAACATGATGTGACCGAAAAGAAAGAGCATGCCATTTACTATCTGAGCAAGAAATTTACTAGTTATGAAGCCAAGTACACTTTATTGGAAAGAACTTGCTGCGCTTTAACATGGGTCGCTCAGAAGCTGAGGCATTATTTGCAAGCTTACACCACTTACCTCATAACCATTTGGATCCTTTAAAATACATATTTTAGAAACCAATACCCACTGGGAGATTAGCAAAGTGGCAGATCTTGCTCACGGAGTTTGACATAGTCTACATCACTCGCACGACAATGAAAGCCCAGGCGTTAGCAGATTATTTGGCTGAGAACCTGGTTGATGATGAATACCAACCTTTGAGCACTTACTTCCCAGATGAAGAGGTAAATTCAGTTGAGGCAATATCTGAAGACACCCATGCTTGGAAAATGTTCTTTGATGTGGCGGTAAACGCAAAAGGTGTTGGAATTGGGGCGATCTTGATCTCACCCGCCGGCCAGCATTATCCAGCCATAGCCCGGCTTCAGTTTTTTTGTACAAACAACACCACCGAGTATGAAGCCTGCATTATGGGTATGAACATGGCAATCGACCAAGATGTCGAAGAGTTGTTAATCATGGGAGACTCAGATCTGATTATCCGACAAGCTCAAGGAGAATGAGAAACCCGAGATGTCAAGATTATTCCTTATAGACAACATGTGGAAGATCTTGGCAAGCGATTCAAGTCAATAGAGTTCAGGTACATCCCTCGTTGCCATAATGAACTGACCGATGCGCTTGCTACTTTGGCCTCGATGCTGCTATACCCAGGCAATGCCCATATTGATCCCTTGGAAATCCAAATCAGGGAAAGGCATGGCTACTGTAATTTAGTTGAGGCAGAGCCAAATGTTCAGCCATGGTATCATGACATCAAAAGATTTTTGAAAACCAAAGAATACCCCGAGCAAGCCAGTGGGGACCAAAAGAGAACCATTAGACGACATGCAAGTGGTTTCTTTTTGAGTGGTTATGTCTTGTACAAAAGGACCCCGGACCTCAACTTGTTAAGATGTGTTGACGCCGAAGAGGCTGGAAGAATTATGTATGAAGTACACGTAGGAGTATGCGGATCCCAATGAACGGGTACGTTTTGGCAAAGAAAATCCTCCGAGCGGGCTATTATTGGATGACCATGGAAAAAGTTTGTTTTAGTTTTGTTCGAAAGTGTCATTAGTGTCAGGTGAACGGGGATTTGATTCATGCACCACCCACAGAACTGCATCCCATGTCAGCACCTTGGCCATTCGTCGCCTGGGGCATGGACGTCATTGGGCCAATTGAGCCAAAAGCCTCAAATGGGCATAGATTCATATTGGTCACCATCGACTATTTTACTAAATGGGTTGAAGCAATCACTCTCAAATCTGTCACCAAGAAAATTGTGGTAGACTTCGTGCACTCTAAGCTCATTTGCCGTTTTGGTATTCCTGCAACTATCATTACGGATAATGCAGCAAATTTGAATAGTCATTTGATGAGAGAGATATGCGAACAGTTCAAGATAACACATGGGAACTCTACTCCTTATCGTCCCAAAGCCAACGGTGTCGTTGAAGCAGCAAATAAGAACATCAAAAAGATTTTGGGGAATATGATTCAAAGTTCCAGGCAGTGGCATGAAAAGTTGCCTTTTGCATTGTTGGGGTATCGCACTACTGTGCGCACATCGGTCGGAGCAACCCCATACCTTTTGGTTTATGGCACTGAAGTTGTAATACCCGCAGAAGCTGAAATCCCTTCTCTCCGGATCATTGTGGAAGCCGAAATTGAAGATAGTGAGTGGGTCAAAGCCCTCCTGGAGCAGTTAACCCTGATTGATGAGAAGTGAATGGCCGCAATCTGCCACGTGCAGTTGTACCAACAAAGAATGTCCTGTGCTTACAACAAGAAAGTGCGGCCTAGAAATTTTGAAGTGGGGCAATTCGTTCTAAAGCGTATTCTTCCCCATCATTAGGAAGCAAAAGGGAAATTTGGTCCCAATTGGAAAGGCCCATACATCATCAGAAAGATGTTGCCCATAGGAGCATTGTACTTGGGAGATATCGAAGGAAATGATCCTGAGGCAGCTGTGAACGCAGACGCGGTAAAAAGGTACTATGTCTAGTCCTTCTGCAGCAATAGCACTATCTTATCGGGATGGCGAAGGCTTTCATCCTCGCTACCCCAAACACTCCAATCCTTTTGCTAACCCTTTGAGCTGGTTACTTTTCTTTCATTACCCTTTTTGGAACTTGAAAAAAATAACAACAACAACAACAACAACAACAAAAGCAAAATGTTTTCCTGAACTACGTTCGACTTGATTCCGAAAGGATACGTAGGTAGCCTCTCTCTGGGGTTCAGTCACACCAAAACAAAAATTCAATTTTCCCCAAAAAGTGAAATAGGGGCAGATGATGTAATGATGTGGCGATGATCCCGCCCGAATGGTTCCAAAGTTGTAATGCGATCCAATTCTCTTTTACCCGAACCTTGTCCAAGTCCTTCTAATTAATTGGCAAAGGCGTTGGAACTAGAAAACACTGTTACTTGGATTTGATACAATCAAAATGAGAGAAATAAAATGAGAGAGTCTTATCGGTGAAAACCTACGGGCACCATAAGGCGACTGTGAGGAGAGAAATTGGAAATGAGAGAACTTAGTTAGTGAAAACTCGTAAAGAGCACTATCAGGCGACGATGAGAAGAGAAATGAGAGAGGTCGATTGGCGAAAACTCGCAAAGGGCGCCATCGATTGAAAAGAAGAAATCCCTTACCACCATTGGCACTGAAAGAGTCCTAGCAAGGTTTCTCAGTTTTAAAACACGGGTCATAATGGGTTTATGAGAAGTTGTATAGTTGTGCAGATCGGGCATCCAGCCCAAGAAGCATGTCATGTCTATTGAAGCCTGCATGCACTCCAAATAAGTCCTTCTTTCCTCCCCGAAAGGGACACTTCTCCTTAAACTCATTTTCTTGTCCTTTGTTTACTTTCCTTGAATCCCTTTCGGTCTAACTCAGTTTCTGAAACTAATACAAAGAAAATGTGGCAAGATTGACTTTAGAGGATTCTGCCTAAAGCTAAAGAAAAGTACCCAGCCTCAGCGGGTGCATCAAGTCGATCCCGATTGGCCGTGATGGCTGATGCTCTGAAATCAAAGTTATTGAAAAAGGAAAAAAAAGCCAAAGGAAAAAGCCCTAAAGGAAGAATGAAGTGAAAGGGATGAAGCCCCACGCGGGCGAGCCGTCATGAAATCTTAAAAGTTGAGTCCCTCGGTTTGAAAGATAGATCAATCTTTAGAAAACCACCAAGCAGCAGAGGTTCTCAACAAAGGTTCGGGCCGAGATCGAGTGATCGAGACAATCAAGGCCACAAAACCAACCACCGTTTCAAACTAACAATTGTTCTTTGTTTAAAATTGAAACAAGCGCGGCCCAAGGCAAACGTGCGAAAGCAGGTGCAGCCAAAAGAGAAGCTGTACAAAAGCTAGAAATAGCTTCGCAGTAGCAATTAACCCAAAAGGGAAGTTTCCCTTCAAAATTCTTTCCTGCATTTTATTGGAATAAAAAGAAATGAAAAAAAACAAAGTAAAAAATAATAATAAGAAAATAAAAAAAATAAAAAAATGATGATAGTTTAGATTCCCAACCTCAATCTTTTACGTTTTTACCAACATCAGGGCTCCAATCCCTGAGTTGAGATTTTAGACATAGGGCCTCCATTCCCTATTCGTCTTTTGCCAACATATAGCTCCAATTCCTAGTTGGAATTTTAGACATAGGGCCTCTATTCCCTAGTCGCCTTTTGCCAACAAACATATAGCTCCAATCCCTAGTTGAGATTTTTGACATAGGGCCTCCATTCCCTAGTCATATTTTACCAACATTAGGGCTCCAATCCCTGAGTTGAGCCTTTTAGACATAGGGCCTCCATTCCCTAGTCGCCTTTTACCAACATTAGGGCCCCAATCCCTGCGTTGAGTTTTTTTAGACATAGGGCCTCCATTCCCTAGTTGCCTTTTACCAACATTAGGGCTCCAATCCCTGAGTTGATGCTTTTTAGACATAGGGCCTCCATTCCCTAGTCGCCTTTTTCCAACATTAGTGCTCCAATCCCTGAGTTGATGCTTTTTAGACATAGGGCCCCCATTCCCTAGTCGCCTTTTTTGCCAACATTAGGGCTCCAATCCCTGAGTTGAGCCTTTTAGACATAGGGCTTCCATTTCCTAGTCGTCTTTTGCCAACATTAGGGCTCCAATCCCTGAGTTGATGCTTTTTAGACACAGGGCCTCCATTCCCTAGTCGCCTTTTGCCAACATTAGGGCTCCAATCCCTGGGTTGAGATTTTTAGACATAGGACCTCCATTCCCTAGTCGCCTTTTGCTAACATTAGGGCTCCAATCCCTGAGTTGATATTTTTAGACATAGGGCCTCCATTCCATAGTCGCCTTTTACCAACATTAGGGCTCCAATCCCTGAGTTGAGCTTTTTAAACATAGGACCTCTATTCCCTAGTCGCTTTTGCCAACATTGGTGCTCTAATCCCTAAGTTGAGATTTTTAGATATAGAGCTCCATTCCCTAATCTTTCCTCCTAAGGACACACGATCCTTACTTTATTGTTTTCAATAGAGAAATAATGTATGTTTTGGTTACAAATAACTCACAAGATTTTCTTAGTGAAAACTGGGGCAAACAATTTCGTTCGTTTGTCTGTTTTGGTATCCGAGCAGGGTTGACCTCGAGGAGCAGGGTTCGAGATGACCAAAACAATGAGTCTCAATCCAGAACAAAGAAAATAAGAAAAAGAACAAAAAATAAAGAAGTGAACTCAAAGTTTGAAACGGAGAAGGATGCGGACTGCTCAAAATATGATTGAAGTCACAAGCTTCGCATGTCCCGCCTTGATCTAAAGCTGAAGAATAAACCAGCGGTTACAGCTGACGAGCATCAAGATTCAGATCGGAGTCTGCAGCAAGACCTAGCCAAGACTCAAGATCAAGCTACAAGAGATTTATAGATAGGAATCTTGTAACTCGTAGTTGATAGGTTTAGCTAGCTTAGCTTTTGATTTTCCTTTTGGTGTAATAAGGGGGTCAGCAAGCAGTAGCAGCAGCAACAGTAAAATCACAGCTCCCGGTAGTCCCAGCTACCAAAACTTCCAGAACTACACTGACCTAATTCCTTTATAGCCAAGGATATGTAGGCAACCTTTGAAGCAAGGTTCGGTCAGTCTCTTTTCAAAAATGCTTCTCATGGAGTGTCAAATGGGCAAAAATCCCTCGTGATTGCTCATTTTATCTTTGCCCAAAAACCCTTCGTGTTTCCGAGCAAAGAGGGATAGCTGTGAGCACGTGAGTTTTGCCCTATATGAAATACTCCTATAAAAATCCCAAGAAAATAGATTTTGTTAAATTTTTACCATTTTAGGAATTTTGTAGAATTTTATTTAATTGTTGGCAATTTTGTGCACGTTTAAGTTTTATTTAAATCATGAAAAGTACCAAATATCACGCATTGCATTTAGGATTTAATTTTACATTTTTAGATTAATTGGTAAATTAGTGTTTTACAAAAATGAAAAAATCACGAAAAATAACTATTTGCATTTTTTAATTTTGAGTTTCAAATTTTGGTAGTTTTCCTTTTAGTTTGGTATTTAATTATTTGTGGTAATTGTTATTTAGAGTTAACTAATTTAATTTAGTAGGATAATTTGTATTAGGAATTAATTTAGGTTTTATTTTTAATTTTGAATAAAAAGGGGGAGAAAAAGAGTTTTGAAATAAATAAAAGGAAAAAGAAGTGAAAAGAATTGAATTTTGGGCCAAAATTTTAAATTCCCCTAGCCCAAATTGATTAACCCATCCACACCCGGTTAAAACTAGCCCAGACCACCCCATACCCGGTCTGCACCACTAAATAACCAAATGACGTCGTTTCCATTACCCTTTGATCAGGACCGTCGATCTTAATTGATCGGACGGTCCGGAACTGAGCCTTATCCCATATAAAATTGTCCGAAAACGTCCCCCCTACCCCCTCCCTCATCTCTCACAACCCCTTCAGTCTCTCATGTAACGCCACCGCTTGCTGCCTGCCGGAAATCGCCCACGGCGGTGGCCGGCGTCCAATCGCCATGAAGTTAACACTAAATACTCTCCTCTCCCCCTCTTTCCAAATCCCAATTCACTTTCCCTCAAATCCGGCCTTAGCTCCTCGAATATCAGATTAAAACTCGGAACCCTAGCGCCGCCATAGTTTCTCCGGTGGCGGCGTTACCATCAATCGACCCCAAACTAACACAAAAGAACCCCCAAGCCTTCCTCATCCCAAATCTGTCACTCTTTTACCTCGAATCACCCTAACTTTCGTCGAATCTTGAATCGAAGTTGAAGCTTTAAAAGTCCAAAATCAGAATCTCTTGAATATGTGGCATACATGACATAGGCTTCCATTTTTCCGAGTTTTGAAATCTGATTCAAGGCAAAATTAATGCTGTCCGCTTGTTCTTGACAAAGAACAAGCTATTAGCATCAATTCTGTTTAAATCAGGGCATCCAGAAGTGTTTATTTGAGTTGGTAAGTCCTCCTTTCTCTTATCTTTTTTGTCCATTTTGTTATTTCACCACTTACTCCTCTTCCTTTCTTCTCATTTTTTCGTGAGTAGACTGAAAATTGACCAAGGTTCTGAACCTAGGCTCTTTTTTTTCTAGATCGATCCATGTCTGTATTTGTTCCGACTGTTTTTCAGTTTTCCTTTCATCTTTTAAACGTTGCTTTATTCACTCGTCACGCTTAATTATCACTCATGACTTTAAGCTTCTGATTTTTAGTCGTATGATTAGTTTAATTAGATGTTGTTGACTTGGTAATATAGTTAATTCTAGCTCATTATTTGGTTTAAATCAGTCGTTTAGTTTAGATTTTGGTTTTGAAATCATTTAATTGGTTTCTTCTTCTGCTTTTCATGAATTATCAAATAGATTTTCTGATTGGCTTTGGGCTTTGGTGTCATTTCTGACCCATTTCAAGGGAAACCCGCTCATTTGGGTTTAAGCTATTGGGTCAACTTGACCCGTGAGGTAGGCTGGGGTAATTGACAGGGGTTTAAGGGTTAGTTTGGGGAATTTAGGTAAGAGAATCTTTAGTAACTGATTTAGGAAGCTGCCTAGAAGGTGGGGAATTAGGACCTGTTTTGAAAAACTGATTTTAAACTAAGGATTCAATAGCAAAAATGAAAATTTGAAAAGGGGTAAAGGGCAAATAACTTGACTCATATCTGCTGCCCTAAAGCTCCCTATAAAAGGAATTGTTTCTTCACTCTCAAGAGGGATTTTTAGAGATTAAAAAATTCTGAAAAACTGAAACGACTGAGTGCTTTGTTTTAAGATAATGCTGAAAATAGTTTGAATTTCTTCTTGATTTCAAGTTCTGACTCCATTGTGATAAGTCAGAATTTTAAAGGATTAGTAGAAAATCGAGCATTTGGGGTTTTGAATATGGGAGTTAGTTCAAGAATCTGAAGCTTGATTTGCTGATTTCAAGTTCTAACTCCATGTTGCATTCTCATGCCTGTCGTTAGGCCCATAGCCAGCTTAGACTCCTTCAATAATCAAAAGTGGGTTTTGTTACTACTAGTTCCGTGGCAATTAAAATTTAGATTAGCTTGGTTTAAAAGGGAATCAGAAGTTCCACTAATCTTTTAATAAATTGATTAGATTCTTAAAGTAGATTTGAGGCGTGCCATATTAAGTAAGATATAGTTATGGCCCTCAAAAGCTTTTGTTTGAATTCCTTTAAAATTGGATCGAGGTGTGCTTTGCCAAATAAAATCTCAAAATGCATGGCCCTCACTTAATTAATATTTAAATCCTTAGAAATCGAGGTGCGCCATTTAGTTGAATTTTCCATGGCCCTCGCCAAGTTGAAAGTACGTAGTTGCTTTAGGCGCGCTATTTTAAAAAAATTACTTTCCTAAACTCGGGTGTGCATTTCATGTGACCCAAATCCAAATCTCAACATCGTCAAATAAAATATGTCGCGGACTGCGGGTGCATTTCATGTGGCGTGGTTCAAAGACGTATTTTAAATAACGTTGAATCTTCCTAAAAATAATTTAAAAGCGGCTAACAAGTTAAAAGTATACCATAGGCTAAAACATGTATTAAAATCAAATAATAGGCCAATTGTAATAGTTTTAGCGACCGTGCTAGAACCACGGAATCCGGGGGTGCCTAACACCTTCCCTCGTGTTAACAGAATTCCTTACTTAGAATTTCTGGTTCGCAGACTTCAAAAGGAAAGTCGAAATTCCTCGATTTGGGATTTTAAATAAACCGGTGACTTGGGACACCAGAAAACAAACCATCCCAAGTGGCGACTCTAAATAAAAATGAATAAATAATCCCATTTCGAATAATGTCACTTTAATTGGAAATTCTCCCTTGTATACCCTCTCGGGTGTGTAAAAAGGAGGTGTGACAGTAAGGTATATAAAGTGTGTTGAAAGTGAGTGGTATTTTAAGTAATTTGAGATAATTCTTAATTATGTGGATAATTGGGTAATTATTGATTTTTAGTGGGAGATTAATTAATAAATTAAGCATAATTTGGATAAGTTTAAGGATGCTTAACGTGGCAGCAAATCTTTCTCCAATTGATGACTCTTAAGACATTTGATAAGGTGGCATTTAGAAGACTAAATTTGGCTAAGTCATCAAAAGTGTGGGGCCCATACCTAAAGACTTAAAAATCATTTTTTTAAATTCATTTTGAGACTCTTCAAATTAATGTAAAGCTTCAACAACAAAATTTCCTACAAGATCATACATGATAGTAATGTAAGTTACTTCAGTTCATACGAGACTTATTAGATAATTTGCAACAGGATTTTGCGATTCTAAAGGAATACAGTGCAATCTTTCTAAATAACATCATACATATTTTTTCCTACTCTGATCTTGCCGTCACGTATTTTGTCGCAGCTGACGTGTGTTAGAGGGATTGTCAAGAGAATCTACTCAGGTATGTTAAGGCTAATCCTTCCTTCGTTTGGCATGATCCAAGTAACGATACGTAAGCGTAATGCTATTTCATAAGTGTTTCTACTCTTAGTAGTTAAGGATGTCTATGTTATTTATTCCTGTGAAATGATATTCAAGCATGTCTAAGTATGTCCCTAAGTCCCTATTGAGGTATATGATAGAGATGTTAATGTTTATAATATAGTGATACACGCATCTTCATGCATTTACCACCGTGCTACGGCCAATCGGGCAGTTACCATCGGTCGGGTAGTTATGTATCATTATTTATCACAGGTTGGGCAGTTATGCATATTCATTTAGCACCGAGGTACGGCTGGTCGGGAAGTTACCACCAGTTGGGCAGTTATGTATCATTATTTACCACTGGTTGGGTAGTTATGCATATTCATTTACCACTGAGCTACGGCCGGTCGGGCAGTCATGCATTTACCACTGTGCTACGGCTGGTCGGGCAGTTACCACTGATAAGTTGGGCAGTCATGCAACATACAACATGGATAATAGAAATAATCTCAAAGAGAAGCAATATATATGTAAGTATAATAAGTATGTATATATGGTGGCACTTCAGAGATTAAGGTTGATTCTTATATGTCTTTAATTAATGTTGACTTATTGTTATGTTTCAGTTCTGCCTTACATGCTCAATATATTATTTGTATTGACGTCCTTTTGTTGGGGATACTGCAATCATGCCTGCAAGTATAAATAATCAGTTTGATGAGCCCTCATAGTAGACGAGTTTAGAATTCAGCGAAAGGTCGGTAAGACTCTACCTCATTTAGAGTGCAACTGAGTCTATGAGTCATTGTATCAGAGTTTTACTACAGACTTATGGGGTAGGCCGGTACCCTGTCCCATTTGATGTCGAATATTTTTAGAGGATTTGTAGACACATGTTCATTATGTACAGTATGTTAGAGGCCTTGACGACCCGTATATATTCATGTTTTAAGAACGATGATTCATTGATGCAACATTTTTTCACTTATAGATATACATTATGAGTTGTGGCCATGTTGGCCCATAATAGTTGTAGAAGAAAAAAATAAGTTACAGAGTGGTTTGCTCGGGCCAATACAGCACCGGGTGCCTGCCACGCCTCCCCAGGTTTTGGACGTGACATCTTAGAAGCTCATGATTTGTACTACCAGCCCTTGGGGAATGTATAAGATTCAGATAATTTCTTTTGTTTAATTGTCTTATTAACGATTATTGGAATTTGGTGGTTATTAGTTGGCTTATCTAACAGGTTGGGTTAGGTGCCATCATGACTAGTGGATTTTGGGTCGTAACAAAGATCCTACTGGTGATAATAAGAAACAAGGCAGATGATATAATGATATAATAAGAATGATAGGGAAGTGAAACAATAAAGAGTTTACAGAAAGTAACAACACGGAATCAAACAAAAGCAATTACAACATGAAAGGAAAACAAGAATCTTACATGTTAAGGAAACAACAAACAAACAATACAGCAAATAGAGAAGATAAACAGGGGCACTCTCGAGGTACCGCCTCGTAGTATCAAATCATAAAATAACTCACAGTATTTCTTTATATTACTGCGGGAGCCTTTATATTTGTTTTGAAAATTATTTTTCCAAAATAGCACCCCATATTTAGCCCACCTTATCACACCGCATGGCTTCTAGTAGTTTCTCTACTAGCCATGCGTATCGATCCTGTCTTATCTCACCACATGCATTTCAACATCCAGACCTTATACCGCCGCATGCGTAGCAACAATCACAACAGCATGACAGAAAGCTCGTGCAAACAATAACAACCGCACGACAGAAACCTCGTGCAAACAATAACAACAGCACAACAGAAACCTCGTGCAACCAACCAAACAATCACCTCAACAATAACATGAAAGCCAAACATAACAACTAAATGAATGATATTTCACAACTTACACCTTGCCTCAATAGAAACTACGGCCTTGCAACTCAACACCAACCTCATCAGCGAGATATTTTAAGCATAAAAAATTTCAAGAAAAGAATACCACAGTTAAGTAATGAATACCAAATTAAGAAAAACAAGTAATTCAACTAAACATGTAGTACAAGTTGCAAATAGGAGATACGACAAGTAAACACGTGAATTGTGGCCAGATATGATGACTATAACATGCTAAAGTAACTCAATTATGGCATGAAAAGGAAACTACGTAGCTAAAATAGAATTTCAACATTTAGCCTGTGTACGCACTCGTCACCTTGCGTACACGGCCTTCACATATCACAAATTATCACAACAATTCCCACACAAGGTTACATAAATCACTTACCTCAAATCATGACAAATCAATCAATTAAAAGGCCTTTCCCTCGATTTTTTCCAACTCCGAACGGCTCGAATCTAGTCAAAAAAACTTCGTACTATAAATTTAACTATAGGAAACTAGTTTAAATAATGAAATTTTTATTTTTGCGAAGAATGGAAAAATCGCCCAAAAAAGTCAACCCGGGCCCGCATCTCGGAACCTGACTAGAATTAAGAATATTGAACGCCCATTCGATATCGTGTCCAACCATACAAAAATTACACAAATCCGATCCCAAAATCTCGCTCAAATCCCCAAAATTCGGCCTAAGAAGTTTCTTCCATTTTCTCCTAATTTTTCTACCCAAATTCCTAATTAAATGATAAAATCAATGAAAGGTTAATGGAATTTAATAAAAAAACTAGTTAAGAACTCTTACCTCAACAATCCCTTTGAAAATCCTTTGAAATTTCGCATAAAACAAAGCTCTGTAAGTCCAAAATGTGAAATATGTAGTAAACCCTCGATTTGGAACTTAAGTCTACTGCCCAGTTAATTCTTTCTTCACGAATGCAGAAAATGCCTCGCGTTTGCGAAGCACATAGATGCTACTGCCCAGATTTCCTCTTATGCAAACGCGAGGATCCACTCGCGAATGCAGTTCAAATGGTTCTCAAGCTTAGCTATCGTGAAGCCCATTCAAGCGAACTCATAGACCAACCGCAGGAGTCCACCCTAGACCGCCTTTCCTCTTCGCGAATGAGGATTCCAATCCGCGATCGCATTGCACAAGGTCCTGACCCTTTGCGAACATGTCGCCTTCTTTGTGAATGCGAAGGGTAAAATTCTAGCAAGTCTCTAAGAACTCTACACGAACGCGGGAACACCTTCCCGAACGCATAGAATAAAACCATAATTGTGAAACCAACACTTCACCTATTCCTCTATGACTTGAAATGCACCGAACATGGTCCGAACTTCACCTGAAGCCCCCGGGACCCCAACCAAACATACCAACAAGTCCTAAAACAGCATACGGACACACTCAAAGCGTCAAATCACATCAAATAATAGTAGAATCACGAATCGTGCATCGATTCAAGTCTAAGAACTTATGAACTTCTGAATTCCGAAACCAACACCGATTCATTCTAAAGCAACTCCGATTAACCCCAAATTTTGCACACATCCTAAATGACATTATAGACATATTCTAACTTCCATAATCGAGATCCGACCCTGATACCAAAAAGTCCACTCCCAGTCAAACTTTCTAAAATCTTCCAACTTTCCAACTTTTACCAATTAATGCCGAAATGACCTACAGACCTCCAAATCAACGCCCGGGAACGCTCCTTAGACCAAATCACCATATGGAACTATTAGAACTGTCAAAACTCTATTACGAAGTCGTCTTCACACTAGTCAAACTACAATCAACACCTAGATTTAAAATTCTAATTTAGGAACTATGTGTCCCATTTCACTCTGAAACTCTCCCGAACCCGGCACCAAGCAACCCGAAAAGTCACATAACAACAAAAATAAAATAGAGGGAGCAATGAATATGGGATTGGTGCTAATACTCTCAAAATGAACGACCATGCCATTACATCATCTCCCTCTTAAATCAAACATTCGTCCTCGAACGAGTATAGAAACATACCCGAAGTGATGAAAAGATAAGGATAACGACTACACATATCATGCTCGGTCTCCCAAGACGCCTCATCGACTGGCTGACCCCTCCACTGAACTTTTATTGAAGCAATGTTCTTCCACCTCAACTTTCAAACCTACCTGTCCAAAATGGTCACCAACTCCTTAACATAAGATAGATCCTTGTCCAACTGGACTGAGTTGAAGTCTAACACATGAGATAGATCACCATGATAATTCCGGAGCATAGAAACATGGAATACTTGATGAACTACAGCTAGACTAGGTAGTAGTGTAAATCTGTAGGGCACCTCTCCAATCCTCTCAAGAATCTCCAAAGGCCTGATATACCTAGGGCTTAATTTGCCCTTCTTCCCGAACCTCATAACACCCTTCATGGGTGAAACTCGGAGCAATACCCACTACCCAACCATGAATGCAATGTCGTGAACCTTTTGATCCACATAACACTTCTGTCTAGATTGTGCTGTGCGAAGTCAATCCTAAATCAATTTAACCTTTTCCAAAGCATCCTGAACCAAGTCTATACAATAGCCTAGCCTTGCCCGGCTCAAACCAACCCACTGGAGACTGACACCGCCTACCATACAAAGACTCATATGGGTCCATCTGAATGCTCGGCTAGTAGCTATTGTTGTAGGCAACACTGCAAGTGGCAAGAACTGATCCCAAGAACCCCCAAACTCCATCACACATGCACAGAGCATATATTCTAATATCTGAATAGTACGTTCGGACTGCCCGTCCATTTAAGGGTGAAATGATATGCTCAGCTCAATGCGAGTAACTAACTCATGCTTTAGGTCCCTCCAGAACCGCGATGTAAATTGCGTGCCCTGGCTAGAGATGATGGATACCATCATGCCATGAAGCCTAACAATCTCGCAAATATAAACTCGAGCCAGCTGCTCAGAAGAATAGGTAGTCACCAATGGAATGAAATGAGCTGACTTGGTCAACCTTTCCACTATCACCCAAACTGCACCAAACTTCTTCTGAGTCTGTGGGAGCCTAACAACAAAATCCACAGTAATCTGCTCCTATTTCCACTTCGGAATCTCTTGCTTCTGAAGCAATCCACTTGGTCATTGATGCTCATACTTCACCTACTGACAATTTAGGCACCAAGCTACATAATCCACTACGTCCTTCTCCATCATCCTCTACCAATAATGCTGCCTTAGGTCCTGCTACATCTTTGCGACACCTAGATGAATGGAGTACTATGCTTGAACTGTGAGCCTCTTGGAGAATCAACTCACGTAGACCATCTACATTGGGCACACATAGCCTACCCTGTATCCTCAATGCACCATCCTCTCCAATAGTGACCTCCTTAGCATCACTATGCTTAACTGTGTCCTTGAGGACAGGAAGATGGGGTTCATCATACTGACAATCTCTGATACGATCATGAAGAGAAGACTGAGAATCTATACAAACTAAAACTCGACTCGGCTCAGAGACATCCAATCTAATAAACTATTTGGCCATGGCCCAAACATCCAATGCTAATGGCCTCTCTACTACTAGTAGACATGCTAAACTTCCCAAACTTTCCGCCCTATGACATCGAAAACCACATTGACCTTCCCGAGATGATATAGAATGGAGATATCATAGTCCTTAAGCAGCTCTAACCACCTCCGCTAACGCAAGTTAAGATCCTTTTGTTTGAATAGATGATGCAGACTCCGGCGATTGTTGTAGACCTCACAAGGGACACCGTACAAATAGTGCCACTAAATCTTCAAGGCATGAACAATAGTGGCTAACTCAAAGTCATGGACAAGATAGTTCTTATCATGTACCTTTAATTGTCTAGACGCGTAGGCGATCACCCTACCTTCCTACATCAAAACTGCACCGAGATCAATAAGTGACGCATTAGAATACAGAGTATAAGACCCCGAACCTGTAGGCAATACTAACACTAGGGCTGTAGTCAAAGCTGTCACACCTCCTTTTTACCACTCATACCCCGAGAAGGGTGATATAAGGGAGTTTTTCCAATTAAAGTGACAATCGAAACAGGATTATTTTATTAAAAATTCAGAGTCGCCACTTGGGATAATTTATGGTGTCCCAAGTCACCTGTTCAAATCCCAAATCGAGGAAATATTGACTCTGTATTACAGTTTACGAACACAGAAATCTGGGTAAGGAATTCTGTTAACCCGGGAGAAGGTGTTAGGCATTCCCAGATTCCGTGGTTCTAGTACGGTCGCTCAACTGTTATATTTGGCCTATTTACTTGATTTTAAAACATCTTTGAAACCTATGTGCATTTTATTCCTTATAACCGCTTTTATTTAATATTGTTTAGAAAGATTCAATGTCATCTAAAACACATCTTGAACCACGTCACATAAATGCACCAACGATCCACGACATATTTTATTTAACGTTGTTGAGATATGGATTTGGGTCACATAAATGCGCACCCCAAATTGAGATTTACGTATCGTGACCATGCTACGGGAACCGTGCCCATAGTCACGACAATTTACTATTAATTGCGCCTAAAGCAAGCTACGATATTTTATTTTTCTTACTTTGAGATTATTGCGAACAAAATCTAAAATTATTTTTCAAACCAAAAAAAAAATGAACAATATGCACGCCTATATTTTGTCAATTACGAACTCTGAATCTACACCAAAAAGCTCAAGGCTTTAATTGGACTCTATGAAGCTAAAACAAACCTAGTCTATATATATTCTAAAGACGCGTAGGAATTGCATAGTTGGGGTTGAATTAGAATATACAAATAAACAATCATTTATCTGATTTTAAATTAAAAATAAAATTATATAATGATTAATATAATAATCTTAGTCAAAGAAAAAAGTTGTCAGTGTCTACGTCAAACAAAATGCAATAGAAGAGAAGTCTAAAAATAAAATGATTTTTATTTCCAAATACAATAACGAAAATATTAAACAAAACATAAAGCAAATTCCCTTTCGATTAACCCTAAAATCAATTCTCTCACAATCAAATTCAAACACGCAAAAAAAAAGAAACTGGACTATTAGAGGATTTCACTGAAAGCTAAAAACAATGGAGTTACGAGTCATTAGAGAGAGAATGAGATTACTTTTACTCGTCGTCGGTAGACGTTTGCCGGAGAACTCAACAGAGAATTAATTGTAAGTGCTGCTTTGCTGCAGAGTGTAGAAAACCTCTATGGATTCAGAATTTTTAAACGAAGCTCAACAACGAAGTGTCGAACCGAAACCCGCTAGAGACCTCTTTTTAATTACAATCGTTTCAGAATCAATGAAGAAACTTAACGCCCAAATTTCAAAAAAAAAACTCTTTAATTGAACGGACTGAACAACAAATCGAAAACAAAGACCTCGACCATAAGACCAGGGGGAACTGTTTTGAGGCTATTTTCGCAACTGGTAGCTTTAGGAATTAGGTTGTTGTAGCTAAAGCTTTTTGTGTATGGTGTCAGCTATTGGTATTTTGAAGGAGGAGGAGGAATTCCCATGGGGAGTACGGTTGTTTCCTTTTTTGAAGTTCTGCGGCTGCCCTTTTTAGTGTAGTCTAGGTCTAGGAATTGAAAACTTGGGAGTAGGGTTTCTGTAATTGGGTATTTTATATGAAAGTGGGAAAGGATAATGGCCATTGGATTAGAAGGAAATAGATGGCTAGGATTAAATCTTGCACTTAAATGGGCTAATGGGTTGGGAAGAATGGACTAAGGGTAATTGGGTTGGACCATGTCTTTTTGTGTCTCAATTTTGGGCTAAGAAGACTCCAAAAATTATTATTCAAAACCATAGCTATATTCTTTTAATATAAGATAACTATACTACATGATGCAAAAACAAATTCTAATTAATTAAACTAAACTATATTAAAACATGAAACTATTATATATTTTTTGTATTTTTCAAGATTATATAAAGATAAAAATAAGGTACTATTTTTGTATTATTTTTTTACTTTATGAAAGGTACATAAAACAAAATATTTTTGTAATTTTTATTTTCTTGTAATAAAATAAAGTAAAAGAGTCAAATTAATTAAAATAGCTATATTAGGCCTAAATTAAATATTTACATGCTAAAATATAAAAAATCTTGGGGAGGGTCAAAAATCACATGTCTACAACTGCCCCTCTTTGACTGGAAACACGAAGAGTTTTCAGGCAAGAACGACTAGACAGGTTTTTTGACCCGACCCTTATTTAAGGAGACCAAAACTAAGAGAAAAGGGGAATGTGACCGAGCCCTGATATCTGAGCTGCATACATATCCTTGGCTATAAAGGAATCAGGCCACGTGTAGTTCAGAGGTGAATGAGGTGATGGAGTACCGAGGAGGAGGGCCAATCGAGGTGCCATCGATGTTCCGATCCGCAGTCCCGTTATTACATCAAAATCAGAAATGAAAAAGACTAACTAAGCCAATTAGCTACGAGTTACAAGATTCCTATCTATGAGTCTTCTGAAGCTTGATCTTGAGTTTTGGTTGGTTCTTCATGCGAACCCTAATCTGAATCTTGATGCTTGTTAGCCGTAGGTGTTGGTTCAATTTTCTTCAGCTTTTCAAACCAAGATGGGACATGCAGAGCTTGTGACCTCAATCACGTCTTGATCATTCCACAGCTTTTCATCTGCTTCTGCATTTGGATTCACTCCTTTTTCCCCTTTTTTCTTTTCTTTTTTTTGTTTTTGTTTTTTTTTAATTCTAAACTGAGATTACTTCCATTAATCATCTCGTCTATTGACTCGCCTTCTTGCCACGAGCTTCGGCTATTTCTAACTTGAACTGCTTTCTCTTGAAACTCAAATTGTTTTTCCTTGTTCTCCAGGTGGGCGCCTGATTGCTGAAACTTGAACTGTCTTCCTTTGAAACTTACAACTGCTTTTCCTCGAAACTTAAACTGTTTTCCCTTATTTTCCAGGTGGGCGCCTGATTGCTGAAACTTTCTGTGTTCCCTTGTTTTCCATGTGGGTGCCTGCAATCAAAACCAACAAAACAAACGAAATTTTTCTGCCCCAGTTTGCACTAGGAAGATTTGTGAGTTGTTAGCAATATTGTAAACCACTTATACTATTGATGAAATGATGAGTAAACTAATGACTAGACTAGGATGTACGTCTCCTAAAAGTGATTGAGCTTGCGAAAAACTATAAACTAAGCTTGACTAAAGTAAAAACTGACCCTATTTTCCAGGCGGGGCCCCTGATTTCAAGAAGACTAAACATTGATAATCTTAAGAAAACTAAAAAAAATGACTCCCTTCTTCTTCTTTTTTCAAATTCAGACTTCCCTTTTTTTTTAAATTATTATCCTAGGAGAAAATTCATCGGACTAGGTTTCCTATCTTAGGAGAAAAATTCATCAGAGTAAGATTTTAATCCTAGGAGAAAGTTCATCAGACTAGGTCTTCCATCTTAGGAGAAAAATTCAGCAGACTAAGATTTTTTGTATCTTAGGAGAAAGATTCATCAGACTAAGATGTTTATCCTAGGAGAAAGTTCATCAGACTAGGTCTTCCATCTTAGGAGAAAAATTTATCAGACTAAGATTTTTTGTATCTTAGGAGAAAGATTCATCAGACTAAGATTTTTTGTATCTTAGGAGAAAGATTCATCAGACTAAGATGTTTATCCTAGGAGAAAGTTCATCAGACTAGGTTTTCTATCTTAGGAGAAAAATTCATCAGACTAAGATTTTGATCTTAGGAGAAAGTACATCAGACTAGGTCTTCTATCTTAGGAGAAAGACTCATCAGACTAAGATTTTATTGGGAGAAGATCCATCAGACTAGGACTTTTTATCCTAGGAAGAAAAAATGTGAAGATCAATGGCAAGATTTTATGCACAATAGCAAGACAAATAAAGGCAAAGATTTGAGAAACTTCCCTTTATCGGCTCTTCTCTTCTTTTCTCTTTTTTTTTGTTGTTGTTTTTTTTTTCTTTTTTTTTTCTCTTTTTGAATCACTTTCCTTGCACCGCTTTGTTCCTGTTTCATACAAAGAAAAATTCGTCAGTTTTGAAAATGGTTATCGGTTTGTGGCCTTGAGTCTTGGGCAGCTTGGCTTCTGCTCAATCAGCTTAAGTCGACTTCAAGAGACTTTTTCTCTGCATCAACCCTAATTGTTTCACACCTAGTATCATTTGTACTTGCGGCTCAATCAGCCTTATCTCGACTGGAGATCTTTGCCTAGGTGACCCTTTCCGATATCTTGAATGACTTTCTGCTTTTGAGCAATTTGTCTGTCAAAGAGAATCACCAGTTATCTTTCTTGCACCAAGTAGGCTGAGAAGAATCTTTTTGGGGAAGCCTTTGTAAGAATCCTCAAGGTATATTGACAGAAACAACTTAGTGCTGGCCAAATTTGCTTTATGCAATTGAAAAGCTGGTAGCAGATTTTGAAATCTTTTCTTGCTTGTTTTGACAAGGACTGACTCGGAGTGAAGGACATAATGATGCAAAGAAACAAGTATTAACAAGAAATGTCCCTATCGGAAGGACAGAAGGAAGAGTTCTTTTTCCTTTTTTTTCTTTTTCAATAACTAGCCTTAATGATCATGACATGCATTTTGGACTTAACGACTGATCTACCAAACTAATCCAATCTTCCCTTTCACCATTCTTATGACCTTTGAAGTCGGGCTTGTTTATGCCAATTCTTCACATCAGCTTCACGACTAACTTTCGACAAGTAGTGCCCGAAGGGTTTTTAGCAACAAGTCTCTCTCATTTATTCATCTTTGCTTACCATCGCCTTACAGTGCCCGTGAGGGGTTTCACTAATAAGACTCTCTCATTTTTTCTTTTTCTTTCTCTCTTTTTGTGAGCAACTCGACGATGTTCTACGTCACGTGACAACTATTGCTCATTGCATGCGTCTCTTGGCATTCTTGAAGGCATATCGGGAGGTCTTTATTTGGAAAGATTTTGGATAGGGTTGGAAAGAAAGGTCGACATGAAGGCTCAAAATAAACTCAAAATGAGAGGTTGTAGACTTACAACTCTTGGAATCGACTCTTTCAAAAATGAAATAAAATCTTTGCACCAGTTTCAGATGCTGGGGATTTTTGGATTTTTCTATTTTTTCTATTTGTTTTCTTTTTCTTCTAAATTCTTATTTGGTTGGACCGAACCGTGAGGCTGCCTACGTATCCTTATTTTAAAGGAATCAGGTCTAACGTAGTTCAAACATCTGGCCTAAACTATTTTTCATCTTTCTTTCTGTTTCTCTTTTCCTTTTTCTTTTTTTCTCTTTTTTTGTTTGCCCCAGCTTCTATTTTTAAGGGCATGGACCTTTGACAATTTTTTTCTCTGAACTTTCTAAGAATTGCCCTAGTTTGTACTCTTGGGACATGGATTTTTTCTTTTTTTTTTGACTCTAAACTTGATTCCAAAAGAGGGTAGTCAAAGAAAAATAACACAAGCTCAAAAGGGGTAGCAAAGGATATAAAGTATTTGGGTAGCAGAAAAAGGGCCTCCCAACCTCGAGAACGCCAAACATAGTATCTTTTTCCGATCACAACATTGATGAACATGTCTGTCTTCTTGGTGTGTTGTGGTCACAAGATACTTTCCATCCCTTAATGTCAAACTTTCCATCAAACTTCAATTGATTAAACATCTTCAAGCCCGATCTTCACAATGATTTGAAGGTGAATTTTACTCAACCTTAGTTCACAAAGTACTTCAACTCTTTATTCATCCTCAAAAGTATTTTTTTTTCAGTTATCCAACTCTAGATTAAATTAGTTTCTAAGATCTGGCCAAAATTTCCGCATGCATGTCATGT
This sequence comes from Nicotiana tabacum, assembly GCF_000715075.1. Taxonomy (NCBI): domain Eukaryota; kingdom Viridiplantae; phylum Streptophyta; class Magnoliopsida; order Solanales; family Solanaceae; genus Nicotiana; species Nicotiana tabacum. The sequence continues at coordinate 18,958,958 of NC_134089.1, read as the reverse complement.
CATTAGAACTAGCGAGAAAAGAACTAGCAACAGAATGACACAAAAGGACAAGCTGTATTTTATTGAGTAAAGGATGAAAGGGTTTGACAACAAGACAAACAGCCTAAAATCCGAGTTACAACCCTAAGATAACCCGGATAATGAAAATAGTAACAGAACAGACAGACAAGACTCAAACAAATAGAATGGAGGGATAAAAGGGTTTGACTCAATAAAACAAATAAAATCTAGATGACAACCCTGAAATAACCCAGATAGTAGGAAAAAATCAAAACAAGCTACCAAGATTCCTTCATAGTGAGGAGAGAATAACTTTTCAATTTCTAAGCTTGACATTTAGCCACAAATTTGCTTATCAGAATCACCATGGCCTTCTCCAATTTCAGTCGGCAAGCTCCCGAGAGGATCCTCATACTCCATGTCACCAAGCACCATCCCCACAAAGTGTGCATCATCATGTGCAGATAAATGATTCTGCACGATATTCTGGGTGTCACTATCTTGGATCACAATCAGTTTTTCCTGGATCATCCTTTCTATTTCTCTTTTCAAATCCCGACAGCTTTCAACATTGTGCCCCTGGGTATTAGAATGGTATTCACACCTTTTAGAAGGGTCAAAGCTTCTTGCACGTAGGTCCACATGATTTGGAGGAATAGGTGCAATCATGTCATAATGCTTTAATTTCTCAAACAAGCTTTCATAGGACTCTCTTATTGGTGTAAAATTATCTTTCAACCTTTGTTCCTCTTTATACCTCTGGCTTGGATGTAGGTTATAGGGCACCTGGAAATTTTGTGGGGGCTGTTGGAGATTTCGTGAAGCTCGTGCTCGCCTTCTGAGGTGTTTTGGTGGCTGGACAACATAGAGGTGGAGCGACAGAGTATTGTGTGTTCTGAGGTGGATAGTAATGCTCAGGGGAGTCATGGGAAACCTGATGAGGTTGCACATACCTTCGAGGTGTTTTCCTGGGACCTCTTCTCGAGCCTGTTGTCATCATGATTTCTTCATCCTTCTCATTCGTGCCACTGAAATTATCAGATTCAACCTGGACAGCCTGTGTTGCAGCTTTAAGAACTGCTTGACTTATAATTTTTCCTGTCTTAAGACCATTCTCTACCATTTCTCCCATTTTGATTGTTTCCGATAAGGATTTTCCCACTGCGGATATCATGTTTTGAAAATAATCTGGCTCTTGAGCGTGAAGGAAGACAATTATTAGCTCGTGGTCATCCATGGGTGGCTTAACTCTAGCTTCTTGCTCTCTCCATTTAATAGCATATTCCCTGAAACTTTCAGTTGGTTTCTTCTTCAGGTTTGAAAGGGAAATACGGTCTGGGGCAATGTCGATGTTGTATTGGAACTGTTTGACAAAGGCCTGTGCCATGTCATCCCAGACATACCAGTGAGACGTGTCTTAATCCATAAACTATTCGGAGGCTACTCCCGTAAGGCTTTCCCCAAAATAAGCCATCAAGAATTCTTCATTTCTTCCCGCACCTCTTAGTTGATTGCAATACCTTTTTAGGTGGGCTATGTGATCTCCATGTCCATCATACTTTTCAAATTTGGGAGACTTGAAACCAGGCGGCAAGTGGATATCGAGGAACATACATATATCTATGAAGGCAACACTCTTTTGACCTGTCAACCCTTGCATGTTTTTCAACCGTTGTTCTAAGCTTTTCACTCTTTGGGTCATTTCTTCTTGTACCATCTTTCGGGCAGGCTTCTCAATGTTTGCAGGAAGATCAAACGAGTACGGGTGGTACTCAGGAGAGTGGTATTGCTCTTGCTGTGTAGCAAATTGTGACTCATGACGAGGCTGTCCTTGACCACTGGCCCATGCTTAACACCGGTCCTTCGCTGTTTCAGTATTCTATTTTTCTCAAACACAGTAGACTCTTGTTGAACCCTCTGACCCTGAGTCTCTTGAGCATTTGTAACAGCTTCGACGTCAGTTGTCATTGACATTTTTTCCTTGGATCTTATGTTGCCAGATTACCACAAACCAACCACCTCAACTTTTTTCAAAATTCAAAACAAAAACATGTTAGAATGGACTCAGTCGGTCCTTATTATTATCAATATTTTTTCATTTTTGTTTTTCATTTTTTTTCATTTGTTTTCCTCATTTTCCTTTCAATGGTTGATCGAACCTGATGTGGGTTGCCTACGTATCATGTGGGAACATGAATCAGATCTTGCGTAGTTCGGGAAGATCATGAATAAAGTAAATAAACTATCCTTTTTTTTGAATTTTTATTTTATTTTTTCGATAGAAAGACTTATAAATAAGAAAGGGAATATTTTTGGATTTTGATTTTTCTTCAACATTTTTGCAAAGAAAAACTTCTAAAGAACAGAGATTTTTTCTTTTTGAATTTTTTTCTGGAATTTCGAAATAAAAACTTCTAAAGAAGAAAGAAAATATTTTTGAAATTTTATTTTGAATTTATAAAAGAAATGCTTCTAAAAAAAGAAAATATTTTTGAATTTTTAATTTTCTTTTCAATTTTGAAAGAAGAATGAAAATATTTTTGGATTTTTGGAAGAAATTAAAAGAAAATATTTTTGTATATTTTTTTAAAAAACAATTAGAGTATAAAAGAAAGGCTTTCTAAAGAAGCAAGTAATGGAAAATATTTTTGGATTTTTTGAAAATCGGGGTCTAAAAAAAAGACTTTTCTAGAGAGGATGTAAAGGAAAATATTTTGGATTTTTGAAAATTATGGGCCGGAACCGATGAGGTTTGCCTACGTATCTCACATCCAGTGAGAATCAGAACCACGTAGTTCGCCCAATTTTGACGGAACAAAAGAAAATATGACTTATTTTGAGATGACTAATTTTTCAAAATTTCAACAGAATTTCAGGGTAATTCAAATACCTACCTCTCACTCTCTTTTCTTTTCTCATTTTTTTTCGATCTTCATTTTTTTATATTTTCTTTCCCTATTCTAGAATCCAGTCAGCATGTAAGCCGATATAGACAGATACGCAAGTAGCACGTAAGATGTATCAGGATGGTCTTTTAATTTAGGTGCATCTGTCCTAGACGCACCCAACCCCTGTGTTGAGTCCCCAAAGTCAAATGCACATGATATAAACAAACGTTCATAATAGGGATCTGACATGAGGTTGAGTTATTCTAAGCTAAAAACCTGGGTATATTGTTCTAGACTTGTGTACCCGAGCGGACAACTCGAGCCGAGGAGGGGGCTATGTACCGGGAACCAAAAGGCCATCCGGCTTAGTAACTTGTCCGAGCCTCTTTCTTATTTCAAGGTATGACACTAACATAATAGGGAGTCACGCCAGCGTGCACATCCCCGAAGTTGCGAAGAGAAGGGTTTCATAGCAGTTTATATATAGTTCAGACAATATCAAAGCGGTAAAAAGCACCACTTAGAACATTAGGCCCAAATACGTAAAAATCAGATAATAAACAAAGCCAACTATAACAATTATTCCAAGCTCGAATTCTGAACCCTGAACCAGAAGTTCTGGGTTCTTTTCCCCAGCAGAGTCGCCAGAGCTGTCACACCTCCTTTTTACCACCCACACCCCGAGAAGGGTGATATAAGGGAGTTTTTCCAATTAAAATGACAATCAAAATGGGATTATTTTATTAAAGTTTCAGAGTCGCCACTTGGGATAATTTATGGTGTCCCAAGTCACCTGTTCAAATCCCAAATCGAGGAAATATTGACTCTGTATTACAGTCTGCGAACACAGAAATTCGGGTAAGGAATTCTGTTAACCCGGGAGAAGGTGTTAGGCATTCCCAGATTCTGTGGTTCTAGCACAGTCGCTCAACTATTATATTTGGCCTATTTACTTGATTTTAAAACATCTTTGAAACCTATGTGCATTTTATTCCTTATAATCGCTTTTATTTAATATTTTTTAGAAAGATTCAATATCATCTAAAACACATCTTGAACCACGTCACATAAATGCACCAGCGATCCACGACATATTTTATTTAATGTTGTTGAGATTTGTATTTGGGTCACATAAATGCGCACCCGAATTGAGATTTATGTATCATGACCATGCCACGGGAACCATGCCCACAATCACGACAATTTACTATTAATTGCGTCTAAAGCAAGCTACAATATTTTATTTTTCTTACTTTGAGATTATTGCGAACAAAATTTAAAATTATTTTTCAAACCAAAAAAAAAATATGAACAATATGCACGCTATATTTTGTCAATTACAAACTCTGAATCTACACCAAAAAGCTCAAGGTTTTAATTGGACTCTATGAAGCTAAAACAAACCTGGTCTATATATATATATTCTAAAGACGCGTAGGAATTGCATAGTTGGGGTTAATTAGAATACACAAATAAAAAAATCATTTATCTGATTTTAAATTAAAAATAAAATTATATAATGATTAATATAATAATCTTAGTCAAAGAAAAAAGTTGTCAGTGTCTACGTCAAACAAAATGCAACAGAAGAGAAGTCTAAAAATAAAATGATTTTTATTTCCAAATACAATAACGAAACTATTAAACAAAACATAAAGCAAATTCCCTTTCGATTAACCCTAAAATCAATTCTCTCATAATCAAATTCAAACACGCAAAAAAAAGAAACCGGACTATTAGAGGATTTCACTGAAAGCTAAAAAAAATGGAGTTACGAGTCGTTAGAGAGAGAATGAGATTACTTTTACTCGTCGCCAGTAGACGATTGCCGGAGAACTCAATAGAGAATTAATTGTAAGTGCTGCTTTGCTGCAGAGTGTAGAAAACCTCTATGGATTCAGAATTTTTAAACGAAGCTCGACAACGGAGCGTCGAACCGAAACTCGTCGGAGACCTCTTTTGAATTACAATCGTTTCAGAATCAATGAAGAAACTTAACGCCCAATTTTTTTAAAAAAACTCTTTAATTGAACGGACTGAACAACAAATCAAAAACAAAGACCTCGACCATAAGACCAGAGGGGACCTATTTTGAGGCTATTTTCGCAACTGGTAGCTTTAGGAATTAGGTTGTTGTAGCTAAAGCTTTTTTTTGTATGGTGTCAGCTACTGGAATTTTGAAGGAGGAGGAGGAATTCCCATGGGGAGTACGGTTTTGAAGTTCTGCGGCTGCCCTCTTTAGTGTAGTCTAGGTCTAGGAATTGAAAACTTGGGGGTAGGGTTTCTATAATTGGGTATTTTATATGGAAGTGAGAAAGGATGATGGCCATTGGATTAGAAGGAAATAGATGACTAGGATTAATATTGCACTTAAATGGGCTAATGTGTTGGGAAGAATGGGCTAAGGGTAATTGGGTTGGACCATGTCTTTTTGTGTCTCAATTTTGGGCTAAAAAGACTCCAAAAATTATTATTCAAAACCATAGCTAAATTCTTTTAATATAAGATAACTATACTAAATGATGCAAAAACAAATTCTAATTAATTAAACTAAACTATATTAAAACATGAAACTATTATATATTTTTTGTATTTTTCAAGATTATATAAAGATAAAAATAAGGTACTATTTTTGTATTATTTTTTTTACTTTATGAAAGTACATAAAATAAAATATTTTTGTAATTTTTATTTTCTTGTAATAAAATAAAGTAAAAGAGTCAAATTAATTAAAATAGCTATATTAGGCCTAAATTAAATATTTACATGCTAAAATATAAAAAATCTTGGGGAGGGTCAAAAATCACATGTCTACAAAAGCAATCTTGAGCTTTTGAAATCTCTCCTCACACTCCTCGATCCACCTGAGTGGAGCACCTTTCTGGGTCAGTCTGGTCATATGTGCTGCAATAGATGAGAAACTCTCTATAAATCGACGGTAGTACCCTGCCAAACCAAGAAAACTCCGGATCCCCGTAGATGAGGACGGTTTGGGCCAACTCTGCACTACTTTGACCCAAAAATGCTATCGAATCAAGCCAGGATTCACACTTTGAAAAATTTTCATATAACTTCTTTTCTCTCAAGGTTTGAAGCACGATCCTCAAGTGCTGCTAATGATCCTCCCAGCTCCGGAAGTACACCAGGTTGTCGTCAATAAACACAATGACGAATGAGTTGAGATAGGGATAGAATGCATTGTTCATGAAGTGCATGAATGCTGCTAGGGTGTTGGTCATCCCAAATGACATCACAAGGAACTTGTAATGACCATGCCAAGTCATGAAGGCAGTCTTTGGGATATCTAGATCCCGAATCTTCAACTGATGATAGCCTGAACGCAAGTCAACCTAAGAGAACACTATGGCACCCTGTAGCTGATCAAATAGATCATCAGTATGTGGCAATGAATACTTGTTCTTCACTGTAACCATGTCTTCTTCTATACAAACAAGACTGGAGCACCCCAAGGCTACATACTAGGCCGAATGAAGCCCTTATCAAGCAACTCCTGCAACTTCTCCTTTAACTCTTTCAACTCTGGTGGGGCCATACGATATAGAGGAATAAAGATAGGCTGAGTGCCTGGTAATAAATCAATACCAAAGTCAATATCCCTATAGGGCGGCATGCCTAGAAGATCCGCTGGAAATACATCTGAATAGTACCTCACTACTGAAACTAACTGCACAGTAGGAGTATCAACAATGGCATCTCTCACATATGCTAAATACGCATCCCACCCCTTCTCAACCATCCACTAAGCTTTTAGAAATGAAATAACACTGCTAGTAACATAATATCAAGTACCTTTCCACTCTAGCCATGGTAATCCTGGTATAGCTAGCATCACGGTTTTGGTATGAAAATCAAGAATATTATAATAGGGCGACAACCAGTCCATACTTAAATAATATCAAAGTTTACCATACTGAGCAACAATAGATTGGCTTTGGTCTCAAAACTACCAAGAACAACTAAACATGATCGATACACACAATCAACAACAATAAAATCTCCCACAGGTGTAGACACATAGACAGGAGAACTCAAAGAATCACGGGATACACCCAAATACTGAGCAAAATAAAATGACGCATATGAATAATTGGATCCTGGATCAAATAAGACTAATGAATCTATATGACAGACTAGAACAATATATGTGATGATAGAGTCGGATGCAACTTCCTCCATCCTGGCAGGAAGAGCATATTATCTGGCTTGGCCTCCCCCTCTAGGGCAACCTCTACCCTCTCAACCTCCATCTCGAGCTGGCTGTGCAGGTAGAGTGGTAACTGGTGCAGTAACTATGGCCTGGGGGGCAGGTAGAGCAAGTGGAGCCTAAGTAGTATGTGGAGGTGCACCCCTTCTGAGTTTGGGGCAATCATCACACTCAAAACAAGCTCTTAGAGGACGTGGTTGTTGTGGCTAGAATGGCCTGATCGGCCGATTGACCGCTGAAAGCACACCGCGTAGGAGGTGCACTAGACAATGGCAGTGCATAATAGGGATCTTGAGGCTTATGAGCGGCCGGAATACCGCTGGAAGCTGGAAGTGCTGAATGAACAAGGCAACTCACATAGCTCCTACCATGACGAGCTGCAACTAGGACACGGGTACCACTATATGTGCCAGAATCTCGAGACCTCTTAGCCTCTCTCTCCCGAGTCAACATACCCTCCAATCTCCTAGCAATCCCTACTACCTGGTGGTATGAAATGTCCATTTCCAACTCTCGAGCCATGCTAAATCTGATACTGAGGTTGAGCCCCTCGATAAATCGATGGACCCACTCTCTAAAAATAGCAACCTAAGCTGGTGCATGCCTAGCCAAATCACTGAACCAGACTACATACTCCGACACGGTCATAGAACCCTAGCACAACTGCTCAAACTCTGCGCGCTATGCATCTCTGAGAGACTGGGGAGCATACTCCCTCAAGAACATATCTAAGAACTAAGTCCAAGTGAGTGAAGCTGCCTCGGTTGGACTACCCAACTTATATGCTCGCCACCATTGATAAGCCGCCCCCTTAAGCTGGAACGTAGTGAAAGCAACCACACTAGACTCCGCGATACCTATAGTACAGAGGATACAGTGGCACTCCTTAGGAAATCCCTAGGCATCCTCTGATGCCAAGCCACTGAAAGTAGGAGGGTGGTACTTCTTGTACCTCTCGAGCCTGAGCTGCTCCTTCTAAAAAACTGCAGCCGCCGGCTGTATTGGTATGACCTCTGGAACCTGGTCGACCTAAACCCACTGCTCTGGGGTATGGCCGGCGCGAGTCTATTCTCTTCCCCTAGCCTGAGATATGGCAGGAGCAAGTGGGATCAACCCTGCCTAAGCTAAAGTGCCGAACATGCTCAGAAACTGGGTGAGAAGCTCCTGGAGAGCTGGTGTAGTAACATACGTCTCAGGTGCCTGCCTTTCCAACTAGAGCTGCTGGTGGCTCCTCTGTAGCAGCTCGTACGGGTGCTCTAGCTGCACCATGTGGATGTCCTCAACCTCTACCCCAGTCCTGGACTCTTGCGGCTCTAGCACGGGGCACGAGTGTCAAGTCATCTGATCCGGTTGTACATGTCCTCGCCATCCGTGAAAGAATAAAAAGACAAAAATTTAGAATCCGAAGTTCGAAATTTCACACGATAAGGATCAAAGAAGTAAAGCTTTTCCTGACAGTTCCATAGCCTCCCGAAGATAAGTACAGACGTCTCCATACTGATCCACGAGACTCAACTAAACCTGCTTGTGACTTATAACACCTATGAACCATGAGCTATGATACCAACTTGTTACGACCCAAATTTCTCACCGTAGGATGTTTTGACGGCACCTAGTCTCTAAGACTAGGTAAGCCTAATAATATGCAGGATAACTAAAATAATAACTTAAAATCTCAAAATGTCAACCACTATATAAAATGAAAACTACAACTCAACCAGTACAACTCACAAAACCCGGTTAAATATAAGTCACAAGCTCTAGATACAGTATGAAAGGATCCTATACATCACTGCCTAAAAAGATGTAAAGAAATAAGAAAAGAACAGGATATAAGGGACTCCGAGGCCTGCAGACGTGGGCAGGTGTACGTCAATTAGTTAGCCAAATGAGATCACTAGTAGCGGTAGGTACGTAACGACCTGACAGTCATTTTGAGAATTAGCATCCTGTTCGGAAGTGTAAGGTCTCGAGCAACTTCGTATTATGTTTTATGACTTGCATGTGTAGCTGAGTTCAATTTTCGGATGATTCGGGATATATTTTGACAAAGGATTCTTGTTTTAGAAGCTTAAGCGGTAAGAGTTGAAAGAAATTTGACTTTTGTGTAGATGACTTCGATATTGCATCTTGATAATTCCAATAGCTCCGTATGGTGATTTTGGACTTAGGAGTGTGTCCGAATTTGGATTTGGAGGTCCGTAGAGTAATTTGAAGCATTTCGTTGAAAATTAAAAAGTTGAAGTTTTGGAAAGTTGAGGGTTTGACCGAGAGTTGTCATTGGTGATATCGGGTCTTGGATTAGCTTTTTTATCTCTTTTGGAACTTGCATGCAAAATTTGACGTCATTCTGGGTTGATTTGATATGTTTAGGCGCATTTTTTGGAAATTCATAAGTTCGATTTGTGGTGCGATTCATAGTTTCGACGTTGTTTGATGTGATTAGAGACCTCGAGCGGGTACGTAGTATGTTGTAGAACTTGTTTGTATGTTTCGACGGGGTCCCAGTATCATCAAACATGTTTTAGATGCGCTACGTGCCATTTTCTCATGTTTTAGATGGCTGATATAATATCTAATATCCCCTTATACGCGATCGTGAAAATTTCCGCATTTGCATAGGCTGTTTTGGTGGCTGGACCTTTTCCTCTTTGCGTTCGCATGTTTCTGCCCACGATCGCGTACATGTGTGTCTTCCTTCATCGCATTCACATTCAGAATTCCGCATTCGCGTAGCTCAGCCTTAGCAGGTGGTATATTTTCTCTTTCACGATCGTACGTTCTAATTCGCGATCGCGTAGTACACTTCTTGTGGGCATCAATTATTCCCTTGTTCACGATCACATGCATTTGTTTGCAATCACATAGTACAATTTCTGGGCAGTAGTCATTTTCACAGTTACATTTCCACGATCGCGATGTGTAAATCGTTGGGCAGCAGAATATAATTTCCAAAATCATGGGTTTTGTCCATTATTCATCTTTTGAGCTAGAGACCTTGGATTTGAGCGATTTTTGAGGGGTTCATTATGTGGTTGTTTGGGGTAAGTGATCTTCACCTGGTTTTGATTTTATTTCATGGTTTTATCTTTGTTTTCATCAATAAATTAGAGAATTAAATTGGAAATTTGGGAAAATTTGTAAAATCTTTCAAAGTGTAAATAATGATTTGAAGGATGAATTGATATCAGAGGTTGATAATTTTGGTGTGGCTGAACTCGTAACCGAATGGGTTTTTGGGTTTTGTGAATTTTATCGGGTTTCGAGGTGCGGGCTCAGTGGTTTAATTTTGGGTTGACTTTTTAGTTCTTGTTAAAGATTGAAGATTTATTATCCAAAATTATTTCATATGAGTTTTATTTATGATCTGAAGTTATTTTGGTTAGATTTGAGCCGTCCAGAAGTTGTTACACTTGAGAAAGTCATTTTAGAGTATCGGTCTAGCTTTTTCGAGGTAAGTATCTTGCCTAATTTTGTATGGGGGAACTACCCCTTAGGATTCGAGTCATTTGTGCTAATTTTGTCGTGTGAAGGCCGTGTATGCAAGGTGATGAGTACGTGGTCGGACTTATTTATAGAAATTTGACCGTTTAGGGCACCTAGGTGCTCATGTTCATTAGTTACGACGTCCAAATCCACTATTAAAAAGTAAATGGACATGGTCGCATACAATATAATTTACCCAACTATAAGTCGGGGTCAAATCCCACAGAGAACAACATGTAGGCGATTAGGAATGTAAGAGAATTATCACTTATCGCGCAATGCCAAACACTTAGATTTTGGTTTAGAAAATGTTTTATATCTAAATGCGGAAATGTAAACTAACCTAGAAAGCAAGTAAAATGATCAATGGTTACAAATATGGATGCATCACGAATTACACTCAAGTAAGGATCCAATGTATTTCACAATTTTACAAATATGAGCAATTTTATGTTAATTAGCCACGGATAATAATTCTTAATTAGCTTCTTCCGAAGACTAACAAGACTTCCTAATTGAATTATCGCTAAAACAATTAAGAGATTAATCACACCCGGAATGGCTACAAGTAGTTCAATCCTATCCCTAGGTATAATCTATAAAATGAGGGTTAAAGCCTCAAGTTCTTGTTAATTAATCTTTCCCAACTCCAAATTATCTTTTCCAAAATTAATTCGGAGTTAGTGGGCGAGTCCTAGGGTTAGCTAATCCTTTTGGAAACATTAAAGAACAAGAATAATTAAAGAAACAACAACTCACTCCATAAAAATATAAAAATCATTCAATACATAAGCACAACAAGGTATTTAATCCACACTTTAAGCAAGAATATTTCCATAAATAAGATTCAAGTATTGGACAAAATACTACACACTTAGATATACAATACAAAGCAAGAAAATGAAGAAATAAACATAAATGGATAAGAAAATCCTTAACCACAAGCTTGAAATCTTCAAAACCCAAGTGTGTGTGCAAACCCTAGCTTCAAGACTTGTTCTTCTCTAGTCTATGGAACTAAAAATAAGCCAAAGATTTTCCAAAGATATGCTACAAATGAGCTAAGTCGGGTATTAAATGGTTTGAGGCCAAAAAATGTGAAATTCTAGAATTGCCCAAGTCTGATGCTCAATTTTCGCATTTGCGAACAAAGGTTCACAATTGCGAAGTATGTCTATACTGTGCACCTTCGAATTTGCGAAGTTTGATTCCCCAGGTTGACTTCGCAATTGCGAAGTCTTTTTTGCATTTGCGATGACTGCCTAGATCATATTCCTTTGCAATTCCATACTTTCCTCACAATACCCAAGTCTGTAATCTTCGCAATTTCCAAGATTATGTCGCAATTGCGACCACTAAGGGCATTGCCTAGATTTTCCTCTTTTTAGCTTCTTTTTGACTTGTTTCACTTGGTTTCTTCAACATCACTTCTAAATCACATAGAACCTGTAATATAGAAGTAAATGACATTAAACACGTGATTTTATCACATCAATCATTGCAAAAATATAGGCTTAAAGACAAGATAAGTTGGTAAAATACCAACTTATCAAACCCCCAAACTTAAACTATTGCTTGTCCTCAAGCAATGAAAGCGACACAAAATCTCCTCCCAAGTATTTAACTTAACATTGCATCTTTACCATGCTAAGCCAAAAAGATCTACTATAAGCATAAATGCATGACTTCAATTGGTACTAACAATTAAACCAATGCATATGAATTGCCGAACACTTTTCATGAACTTCATTACATTTCAAATGCCCAAGCACTATGCAAATCAAAGTAGCAAATCAAGTCATGACACTAAAGCTTCAAAATTTGTTTCTCTATCACAATTATCATTCTTCGGTCATTTCTTCCAATTTAAAATGGGCTTCAATTCACAACTCAAATTTCATGTGCCCTCACATTTAAGAGAGGATCCCACACTCATAAATCTTAATTCAAAACACAAATGGGATATCAAATGGAAAGAATTAACTTTCTCTCAAAAAGATGTTCAAATACATACAAGTAGTACCATACGCTTGCCCTTCATGTATTCCTCCAGTAATGTAGACAACTTGGTTCAAAATCAATTAGGACTTAAAGGTTGTAGTTTAGGCTTTTGGTTAAGGTGGGGCACAATTTTGGTTAGAGTGACTCAAAACTTCCCCAAGCACTACAAATTTACACTCAAAGTCCACTTCCTTTGAAAACATTCACCATCCTTTCTTCATTTTTCATTCCACACCTAGTCTTCCCTTTATTCACAACTTCTTATCATTTTATTCCATTTTTTTTCGTTCCTTCTCAAAATCAAGGAAGGTTTCACTTTTTTTTTTTCTACCTTCCACCTTTTTAAACAACTTCCATATCACAACTTTTCCAACTTTCACCCCAAAACTCAGGCTTTTAGCCTATGTTTACACTTTCAAAGTACTTAAGGAAGTAGGGTGCCAAAAGCTAGATCAATAAAGAAAAAAGGATTAAAGCTTGTAACATGGTTGCCAAAGAACAAGGTTAAAGGCTCAAAATGGGTTGACTAGGGAACCTATTCAAGGGTAGGAAATTTAAGGCACAATAGCGGTCGAAGGAAGGCCTAATATCATTTTTCAAACCAAGTTAGTCTATAATTTCGCCTTGAAGCACATTCTGGGCAAGTTCTAGACTACGAGTAATGCAAAAGAACTCATAATAAATCTCACCACATATGGCACATGAACACTCAAGTGGAATACAAATCCAAAATCCAGTTGAAACCAATGACTCAAAGAGGTTGCATATAGCATAGAAAGCTATTTAGTGAATCAAAGAGCCAAAATTTGAGTCTAAAATTCATGACATCTTTACTTCAATTATTTTTTCTTTTTCAACAACCAAAACTTCATATGCCGAGGTTTAAATCATGTTGGTACCAAGCAAGCCACAACTTGGTCAATGGGCACAAACTCCAACCCAAACCAATTATTCTTCCTAAATTAAAAAAAACTAATTCTAACTACAAGACTAATTCCCTTAAGAAGGTTGCCTATCTATCAATCATCGAAAAAAGTTGACAAATATTTTGTACAATTACCCTGTTCAATAAGAAAATTGGCATCCTTGGAAAAAGAACCGTGGTATAAAGAAAACCAAGGATATCGCCACTAACATAAAACATACTATATAAAAAAAATTTAAGAAGCTAATAAACATCAAGTAACTAAAAAAAATTTAGAAGCTAATAAACATACTAATATAACACATCACATGAAAATACACGAACAACAAAATAAAAACAACCACAGTACCAATCTGCCATACCCTCAATTATCCACAATTATACAATAAGAATAGTTATACAAGAAGCCACCCCCAACCCCACAGTTATACACAATCATATAAGAATAACAGTTATACAAGAAGCCACCCCCAACTAACGATGTTGCAATGTCCCCAATGCAACAAAACATGATAGAGTAAAATGGTAGAAAGTGCTCCCTGAATACTGCATCAAGTGCTCTCCTCGTTGTCTGAGTCAGAATCATCCTCCTCTCCTTCTTCCTCGGACCAATGAACCGGAACATCATCATCACCTACCGGCCTGGTCGATGGCATTGGGTCCTGAGGCTTTAGGACATTCCACAGCCCCTTCATACCCTTGCACATGTGAGTAAAGAATTTGTTTCTTTTCTTCTCCCTTTTCTTCATTTGGGTGTGTGCCTTTTCTAGATTGCCATAGGAACTACTCAACTCACCATGCTTCTTGGCCAGATCAGTGTATGCCTTCTCCAGTGCCTTAAGGTGATCCCCCCTGCTTCCTCTGATCTTCACTATATTTTTAAACCCTTTCTTTGAAATATAAGAAGGTCCCTAAGATGTCTCCCCAAGTCCCTGTGGAAGGCCAGCTACTAGCTCGCGAATCACTCGCATCTCCTCATTAAGCACAACAAATGGTCCTCCTGCAGAGGATGATGGCTGACTACTCAGATCAACCTGAGAAGAAGAACCCATCTTTCTCCTTTTGCTCTTCACTGCTCCACCATCTCCTCTCTTCTTTAACGGATTTAAAGGCTTCCCCGGATCTATCCAATTGTCCCCCAGAGCCTCTTCCACCCCAGCAAGCTGGCACAGCTCAGTGATAAACATTCAGCTAAATACCATCAAGGATGCATGCTATCATCTGATCTCTTGTGACCGGGACATTCCATTTGTTCGACATAGGGGAGATACGACTGCATATGATGGCCAACCATATCTTTGCTTTGGCAGTGAAATCTTTTGATGTGATCCCTCTCTTCTCAGCTACCTATGGAACATCTGAATCCGGGCATAATTTGGACACCAACCACTCCCCTGAAGCACAATCTTTTGCCCTGAATGGGGCCATGTCGTGGTCTGGCAAATGATAGAAGTGATTCACAGCTTCATCCCCAAAGTGCACCATTTTGCCTCGAATTCTCATCTTGGGCCTTTTTATCCTGGTAGCTGGGAGGTTGGCATAGAATTCCCTCACCCATTGCTCGTTTGCTCGGCAAGGTTGAGGGGTAAAACAGTTCCATCTCATGGCTATTAGCCTTTGATAGAACTTGGGAAGCCGTTCCTGGACATTGTCTAGCAGTATACCACTTTCCGGGAGCACCTTCTTCGAGATCAGGTTATCAAAGTACCGTTCTTAACATTCTAATGACAAGAACCGGTGTTGGTCAAAGTTCTGCTCATCTTCCAAGGGGTTGTCACTTGCGTATCCTTCAGAGTTAGAGCTCATTTTCCAATTATAGCGCCTAGAAACAAATGATAAGAGTAAAAACATGGCATGGCAATGTCGAATAGTGCAAAATAAATCAAATATGCCAAAGGAATGATCGGACAGTTGAAACTCAGCCTTAGAAATTTTTTTATGATTTTCAAATTTTCAATTGTTAGCTCTCTGATATCGCAATTCCCAAAAAGTCTTCGCAAATGCGAAGAAGTCTTCGCAAATGCGAAGAAGTCTTCGCAAATGCGAAGATATTAGAACACCCCAGTTATGGGAATTGCGAAGATATCTTCGCAATTGCTAAGGACTCAGAGATGCCTAGATTTGGGAATTGCGAAGAACACTTGGGAAATGCAAAGGTCTTAGGAAAGGCATTTTTCGCAATTGCGATGGAATCTTCGCAAATGTGAAGTCGCAAATGCGAAGAGGCCATCGCAATTGCGAGCCGTCTTCCCCAGCCAAGATTTTCCATAGACAATAGTACCAATCCCTAAAATTTTTCAATCCAAGCTATTTTTAATGAACCCAATCATCATTCAAACATGAATCATGCACTAGACCTCACAAACAACCATGAATCAAAAAATATCGATGTTTCGATCAAGAATTTCATTCGGGCCTTTCATCGATCACATAAAAAGCACAAAAATTTCACGTATATATGACAAACTTTGGGTACTCAGACTTTCCCAAATTTTTAGCAAAGAACATAATCACACACTCTCAACCAATCTTACCCAGAAATTGATATAAGTTTTAACAAATTTTTGAACAATTCCGGGCAGATAATGATACCCATTTGGACTCTAGGGTTGCAGAGAATCAAAGAAGAAGAAGAAGAAGAAGAAGAAGAAGAAGAAGAAGAAGAAGAAGAAGAAGAAGAAGAAGAAGAAGAAGAAGAAGAAAGAGTGATTAAGCTTTCATACCTGGATCCTTGCAATTAGGAGTGAGAGTTGATGGAGTTTTACAGTGGTGAGGGTGAGGGAGACAAGAGTTTGAGAGCCTTAGGATTTTTTCTTCAATTTTTGTTCAAAATGAGCGAAACTCTGCTTTTACCTCTCTGATGTCGCAATTGCGATATAGCCTTCACAATTGCAAAGTTTAATGACCTGTTGTTGTTGCAATTGCGACAAAATGTAGGTATTGCGAAGGGAAAATTTCGGAAATGCGAAAAGATTTTCGCAAATGCGAAGAATGCCCCTGCAATTTTCATCAGCTACTGCCTTACATGCTCTCTGTATCCCCGACCTACTCAAATCAACTCCAAAAATTATGAAACTTGACAGATTGGTTAGAAACAATATAATAAACTATTCTAAAAAAGAAAATTTTAAAAATGACATAAAATTTTGAAAACTCGATGGGTTGCCTCCCACCAAGCGCCGCATTTAACGTCGTGGCATGACACAAGTCAACTTTACCACTTTTCTCACCACTTGGATGATATGAACTGGGCACCTAGCTTGGAATCAAGCTTGCGACCATGAACGATGTGGGGTGGAAAGTCGATGATCAAGCCAAGCTTTAAATTCTTCATTTTGCACTTCGTGGCTCTCATGTGAGGAATGTCATTTTTCTTTCTTGTTCCCTCAAATTGTAGGATGTATGGTATGTGTTTTTCCTTCTCGTAGTGCTTCATTGATTCGTGTAGTTCAACTTCCATATCACCACACAATTCCAATGTTGAAAAATGCTTGGAATGTGACTTTAAACCTCCAACTTGCAATTTTTCTCGGATCTTGACATCCTCTTTTCCCCTAGGATTAGAGTCAATCTCAAACACATTTTCATTTACACCGGTTGACTCTAATTCCATATTTTTGTTGGCATCACTAACACTCATGGAGTCGGTTGGAGGATGTTCAATTCTTGAATCCTCAAAGTAAAGCTCACTTTCTTCCTCGGAATTAGACTCTTCTTGGATTCCTTCCACACTCTCAAGTTGGTGGGCATAGTGAGCCTCAACCAATATTTCATTTGCTCTTCCAAAGTGTGGATATGTTTATCATTGAGAGCCAAGACTTGTTTCAAGTCCTCGAGTGCAAAGTTGTGCTTCTCCTCGTTTTCAAGAATGATCTCCAACATGAGCATCATCTTCTCATTTTGAGCATTTGAGAGTTCTTCTTAGTTTTGATCAAGTGCTAAGGAAGGATTTTTGACTTCCACATTTAAGGAAAATTTTTGGCTCTCATGAACATCCGGTGATTTTTGGACCTCTAAAGCTTTAAGCATTTCTCCTATTTGTGAGTGCAACCTTGCAAGTGCCAAGTCATTTTGGAGACTATTCTCCAAAAGCTCCTCCAAGGCACTTTGTTCTTTGTTTCCTCCTTCAAGTAAGCACTCCAACATGAGCTTGAACTCTCTATTTCAGCCATGCTTAACTTCTTCCACTTCCATAGCCCTATAATTTTCATCACAAAAAGTAGAATCATCATAGCGGGGACTTGGGGAAGGGAAGGACAAATAAGCACAATCTGACCATTTTGAAAACCACACTTATCACAAATACTCCACTCACGGGTTTGAGATTGTGCGCACAATCCACCCCCGGGAGAATTTAAATAATTTTGCTACGAGTGTAGTCCTCCACAATAAGGAAAAGTGTCATCAAGGTATGAACAACTACCATCCGACCAATTATCATTAAATGACTCCATTTTTCAAAAATAAGAAAATAAATAAGAAACAAACAAGAAAAATTGACCAAGGTAAGAAAAAATAATTACACAAATATTCACAAGTTTGGACCAAAACACTTATGCTTATTTCTCAAACAACCTATATTACGCCAAATTGTTCCCCAGTAGCGGCGCCAAATTTGATGACATCCAAATCCACTACAAAAAAGTAAATGGACACGTCACATGCAATATAATTTACCCAACTATGAGTCGGGGTCGAATCCCGCAGAGAACACTATGTAGGCGATTATGAATGTAAGAGAACTATCACTTATCGCGCAATGCCAAACACTTAGATTTTGGTTTAGAAAATGTTTTATATCTAAATGCAGAAATGTAAACTAACCTAGAAAGCAAGTAAAATGATAAATGACGACATGTATGGATGCATCAGGAATACACTCAAGTAACGATCTAATGTATTTCACGATTTTACTAATATGAGCAAGTTTATGTTAATTAGCCACGGATAATAATTCTTAATTGTCTTCTTCCGAAGACTAACAAGACTTTCTAATTGAATTATCCCTAAAACAATTAAGAGATTAAGCACACCCGGAATGGCTACAAGTAGTTCAATCCTATCCCTAGGTAGAATCTATAAAATGAGGGTTAAAGCCTCAAGTTCTTGTTAATTAATCTTTCCCAACCCCAAATTATCTTTTCCAAAATTGATTCGGAGTTAATGGGAGAGTCCTAGGGTTATCTAATCTCTTTGGAAACATTAAAGAACAAGAATAATTTAAGAAACAATAACTCACTTCATAAAAATATAAAAATCATTCAATACATAAGCACAACAAAGTATTTAATCCACACTTTAAGCAAGAATATTTCCATAAACAAGATTAAAGTATTGGATAAAATACTATACACTTAAATATACAATACAAAGCAAGAAAATGAAGAAATAAATATAAATGGGTAACAAATCCTTAACCACAAGTTTGAAATCTTCAAAACCCAAGTGTGCGTGTAAACCCTAGCTTCAAGACTTGTTCTTCTCTAGTCTATGGAACTGAAAATAAGCCAAAGCTTTTCTAAAGATATGCTACAAATAAGCTAAGTCGGGTATTAAATGGTTTGGGGCCAAAAATGTAAAATTCCAGAATTGCCCAGGTCTGATGCTTGATTTTCGCATTTGCGAACAAAGGTTCGCAATTGCGAAGTATGACTATACTGTGCACCTTCGCATTTGCGAAGTTTGACTCCCTTGGTTGAGTTCGCATTTGCGAAGTCTTTTTCGCATTTGCAGTCAGATCATATTCCTTCGCAATTCCCATACTTTCCTCGCAATACTCAAGTTTGTAATCTTCGCAATTCCCAGGATTATGTCGCAATTGCGTCTACTGAGGGCATTGCCCAGATTTTCCTCTTTTTAGCTTCTTTTTGACTTGTTTCACTTGGTTTCTTCAACATCACTTCTAAATCACATAGAACCTGTAATATAGAAGTAAATGGCATTAAACACGTGATTTTATCACATCAATCATAGCAAAAATATAGGCTTAAAGACAAGATAAGTTGGTAAAATACCAACTTATCAATTAGATATGAAGTTGTCTTGTCATGTTAAATTTCTCATTTACTAAAATCACCCTTACATATCTTATTTGGATTTAATTGCTTCATGATCTACCCTTGTTACCGATTAAACTCTTATGTGCCTTAACTAAAGTTCTTGCCTCTTTCATTGCCATGCTATCCATCCCTAATTGCTCATCCTTAATTGAATTTGTTGTATCTCTCCCGTAATTTCTCAACCCTAAATGAAGTGTTGTTATCCCTTATCATTGTTGACTTATCCTTATTTGGAATCATTGATTCATGTTATCTCTATTATTGTCGAATTGTACTTGTATGGAATCATTGCTACACATTATCTCTTCCTTGTTGAGCTATTTTTGTTGAGACCATTATTCCCTGTTGTGTCTTTCTTTGTGAGCTCGTTCTTCCATTTCTTTATTGTCACGACCCCAGTTCACCCTCCATGAACTATCGTGACGGCACCTAGTCTCTACGACTAGGTAAACCTAGCAATTGTGGAAAAAGAAACAACAGAAAATACTGGCCAAAACTGCAGAAATAACATAATGAAGCGTTTAAGATGCCGCTCGGCATATACAATGCAAACTCTCAAACTGATCTACATTTACCAAAACCCGGAATCTCATGAAATCACAAGCTGTAAATACTACATTGTGCTCTAACTCCAGAATATCTAAATCAAGATAAATACAGAATGGCTAAAACTATAAAAGAGAATGGAAAGGGACTCCTCGGTTTGTGGATGCGGCAGATATACCTCGAAGTCTCTGGAGAATCGCCTCGCCTCAAGGGTAGTAGGCTGAGCCGAAGAACCTGGATCTGCACATGAAAAACATGCACAATAAGGGCATGAGTACACTACAACGGTAATCACTAAGTGCCAAGCCTAACCTCGGTCGAGTAGTGACGAGAAAGGTCAAGGCCCTACTGATTATAGCTGAAAAATAAGGCAAAACAGTATAGAATACGACAATATAATTAAATGCTAATAGTATAAAGTAACATGGGATAATAAGAATAACAACAATTAAAACAGAGAAAAAAATAATCAAAGAAGGAATACAACTCAACACAGAGATAACAACCGGGGATCTCTCAGTATCCTGAGGATCTCTTAGTACCCTCAATATGTGTGTTGGGGATCTCTCGGTATCCCGAGGATCTCTTAGTATCCTCAATATATATGCTGGGAATCTCTTGGTATCCCGAGGATCTCTTAGTATCCTCAAAATATGTGCTAGGGATCTCTTGGTATCCCGAGGATCTCTTAGTATCCTCAATATACGTGCTGGGGATCTCTCAGTATCCCACACTACATTCCAAATCAATATAGGTGCAGGGGATCTCCCGGAATGCAAATCCGTAGTCCCAAAGTAAACACACAACATTAACGCGAAGAATACCCGAACACGAAGAATACTCAATTCAATTCAAATTTTATACCAAGGTAAAATAGGATTTCTAACCTAGCACACTGCACATAATCCAAATAAGGCAGTTTGAGCAGGTAAAGCAATTAAGTCAATTGGACATGCTTCCCTAAGCTAACAACAGGCTTAAATTGCAAGTAGTCTAAATAGGAAAGGAAACACAATTAGAGTTACTTAATGAAAACAGAATTTTCAACGATTAGCACAAGTACGCATTCATCACCTCACATACAAGGCATTTCAAATATCAACAATACCAAATCCTAATGGGAGTTCCCCCACACAAGGTTAGGCAAGCCACTTACCTAGAATCGGCTCAAAAATCAACCCAAAACCATGTTTTTGCCACGAGTACTCGACTCCAAATAGCCCAAATCTATTCAAATCAATTGCATACTATAAATATAACTTCAAGTAACTAATTCCACTAATTAATTCTAAGCTAATACGTGAAATTAGGAAAAATGACCAAAACTCGCCCGGGCCCACGTCTCGAAGTCGGGTAAAATTTACAAATTCAGAATCCTCATACTCTCACGAGTTCATTTAAACCAAAATTATTCCAATCCGACATCAAATTCTAGATCAAAACCCCAAAAATTGGCCTAAGAACTTTTCCCAAATTTTCTCCAAACTTTCACCCAAAATTCGAATTCAAAGGATGAATATAAGCATAGATTCGTGGAAATTAATCAAAATCGAGTAAGAATTACTTATCCGAAACACTCAGGTGAAAATCTCTCTCAAAATCTCCAATCCCGAGCTCCCAAATCAATTTTTCCAAGTTGTGAGACTAAACCCTCGTTTTTGCCCTTTTCTGACCAGTGAAACCGCATCTGCAGCCCTGGGACCGCACCTGCGGTCCCGCTTCTGCGTACACCAAGTCGCACCTGCGACTTTTCACTATACCCAAATTTCCGCTTCTGCGACTGCCTTTCCGCACCTGCGGACATGCAGGTGCATCAAATCCCTTACACCTGCGACTTTTGGGGCTTGGGCTAATCCCGCTTCTGCGGTCCCTTAGCCGTTTCTGTGGTGCCGCACCTGCGGTCCCATTCACGCATGTGCGGTTATGACAGGTTTAGCCAACAGCAAATTTTCCTAAGTCCAATTCAATTTCCGTTAAGCACCCGAAACTCACCCGAGTCCCCCGGGACTTCAACCAAACCTGCCAACTAATCCTAAAACATTATTCAAACTTGTTCTAACCTCCGGAACACTAAAAACAATATCAAGAGACCAATTAAACATTGGATTTAAACGTAAGAACTCCAAAACTTTCAAATTACGCTTTCGATCAAAAAGTTTACCAAACCTCGTCCGAATGACCTGAAATTTTGCAAGCATGTCACATTCAGCACTACGGAGCTACTCCAACTTCTGGAATTCCATTCTGATCTCGATATCAAAATCTCACTATCGAACCGGAAACTTCAAAAATTCAACTTTCGGCATTTCAAGCCTAAATAAGCTACAGACCTCCAAAACACAATCCGAACATGCCCCTAATCCCGAAATCACCCAACGGAGCTAACGAAACCAACAAAATTCTATTCCGAGGCCGTCTTCACACTATTTTGACTACAGTTCAAGTTCTAAAACTTACACTCTCATTTAGGGACTAAGTGTCGCAAAACTCTCTGAAATTCCAAATGAACCTTCCTGGCAACTCACAATAGTAGAAACAAACACGGGGAATGCAGTTAATAGGGGATCAGGGCATTAAACTCTTAAAATGACCAGCCGGGTCGTTACATCCTCCCACACTTAAACATTCGTTCATCCTCAAACGAGCATAGAGACATACTTAAAGTAGTGAAAAGATGAGGGTCATGACTGCGCATATCTTGCTCGGTCTCCCAGGTCGCCTCCTCGATCGGCTGACCCCACCACTGAACCGTCACTGATACAATGTTCTTTGACCTCAGCTTCCGAACCTACCTGTCCAATATCGCCACTGGCTCCTCAACATAAGATAGATCCCTGTTCAACTGGAACGAACTGAAATCCAACACGTGCGACGGATCACCATGACACCTACGGAGCATCGAAACATGAATACCGGATGAACTCCTGCCAAGCTGGAGGTAATGCAAGCTCATAAACAACCTCCCCTACACGTCTCAATATCTCAAAAGGACCAATAAACTTCAGACTCAACTTCACTTTCTTCCCAAATCTCATAACGCACTTCATAGGCGAAACCCGAAGCAGAACCCGCTCTCCAACCATATAGGAAACATCATGAACCTTCCGGTCTGCATAACTCTTCTATCTGGATTTGGCTGTACGGAGTCTATCCTGTATTATTTAACCTTCTCCAAAGCATCATGAACCAAGTCTGTGCCCAATAATCTAGCCTCACCCGGCTCAAACCAACCCACCGGGGATCTGCATTGCCTACCGTATAAAGCCTCGTACGGTGCCATCTGAATGCTGGACTGATAGCGGTTGTTGTAGGCAAACTCCGCCAATGGCATGAACTGATCCCAACACCCTTCAAACTCAATCACACACTCACAGAGCATATCCTTAAGAATTTGAATAGTGCGCTCGGACTGTCCGCCCGTCTGAGGGTGAAATGCTATACTAAACTCCACCTGAGTACCCAACTCATGTTGTACGGCCCTCCAAAACCGTGATGTGAACTGAGTACCTCTATCTGAAATGATAGAAATTGGAATACCATGCAGACGAACAATCTCCTGGATATAAATCTCCGCTAGGCACTCCAAAGAATAAGTAGTACACACATGAATGAAGTGCGCGGACTTGGTCAGCCGATCCACAATCACCCAAATGGCATCAAACTTTCTCAAAGTCCGTGGGAGCCTAACTACGAAGTCCATGGTGATCCGCTCCCACTTCCACTCCGGAAATCTCTATTTGCTGAAGCAACCCCCCGGCCTCTGGGGCTCGTACTTCACCTGCTGACAATTGAGGCACCGAGCTACAAACCCAACTATATCTTTCTTCATCCGCCTCCACCAATAGTGTTGTCTCAAATCCTGGTACATCTTCGCGGCACCTGGATGAATGGAATACCGCGATTTATGGGCCTCCTCTAGAATCAACTCCCAAAGCCCATCGACATTGGCTACACATACCCGACCTTGCATCCTCAATACCCCATCATCACCAATAGTCACATCTCTATCATTACCGTGCAGAACCTTATCCTTGAGGACAAGAAAATGAGGGTCATCATACTGACGCACCCTGATACGATCAAATAAGGAAGACCGAGAAACCACGCAAGCTAGTACCCGATTGGGCTCCGAAAGATCAAATCTCACAAACTGGCTGGCTAAGGCCTGAATATCCATCACCATGGGCCTCTCTGCTGCTGGTAAATAAACCAAACTCCCCAAACTCTCTGCCCGGTGACTCAAGGAATCGGCTACCACATTGGCCTTGCCCGGGTGATACAAAATAGTGATATCATAGTCCTTTAGTAGCTCTAACCACCTCCTCTAGTGCAAATTAAGGTCCTTCTGCTGGAACAGATGCTGCAAACTCCGGTTATCAGTATAAATCTCACAAGGCACACCGTACAAATAATGACGCTAGATCTTCAAAGCGTGATCAATAGCAGATAACTCGAGATCATGGACAGGATAATTCTTCTCATGTACCTCCAACTATCTGGATGAGTAGGCAATTACCTTACCATCCTGCATCAATACCGCTCTAAGGCCAATCCTCGAGTCATCACAATAGACAATATAAGATCCCGAACCTGTAGGCAATATCAAAATTGAGGCTGTAGTCAAAGCTATCTTGAGCTTCTGGAAGCTCACCTCACACTTTTCTGTCTACTGGAACGGAGCACCATTCTGGGTCAGCCTGGTCATAGGGGCTGCAATGGATGAAAACCCCTCAACGAATCAATGGTAATAACCCGCCAAGCCAAGAAAACTGCAGATCTTTGTAGCTGAGGATGGTCTGTGCCAACTCTGCACTGCTTCCACTTTCTTCGGATCCACCTGAATACCCTCACTCGATACCACGTGGCATAAGAATGCCATAAAATTCAACCAAAACTCACATTTTGAGAACTTTGCATATAACTTCTTTTCTCTCAAAGTATGAAGCATTGTTCTCAGGTGCTGCTCATAATCCTCCCGACTCGGGGAATGCACCAGAATATAATCAATAAAGACAATGACGAACGAGTCAAGATAAGGCCGGAACACATTGTGCATCAAATGCATGAAGGCTGATGGGCCATTGGTCAGCCCAAATGACATAACAAGTAACTCGTAATGACCATACCGAGTCCTGAAAGCAGTCTTCGGGATATCTAGCTCCCGAATCTTCAACTAATGGTAACCTAAACGCAAGTGAATCTTAGAAAACACTCCTTCACCCTAAAGCTAGTCAAACAAATCATCAATACGAGGCAAATGATACCGGTTCTACACTGTAACCTTGTTCAACTAGCGATAATCAATGCACATACACATAGAAGCATCCCTTTTCTTCACAAACAAGACAGGAGCACCCCAAGGGGATACACTGGGCCGAATGAAACCCTTACCAAGCAGTTTCTATAACTGATCCTTCAAATCTTTCAACTTAAGAAGGGCCATACGATATGGGGAAATAGAAACAGATTGAGTTCCCGACAATAGATCAATGCCAAAATAAACATCTCTATCGGGCATCATGCCCGGAAGATCAACTGGAAACACATCAGAGAAATCCCGTACTACTAGGATAGAATCAACTGTAGGAGTATCAATACTGACATCACTCACATAAGCTAGATATGCGTCACACCCTTTCTCAACCATATGCTGAGCCTTAAAGAATGAAATAACTCTACTGGAAGTATGATCTAAGGTACCCCTCCACTTAACTCTCGAAACACCTGGCATAGCTAGCGTCACAGTTTTGGCGTGACAATCAAGAATAGCCTAATGGGGTGACAACCATTCCATGCCCAAGATAACATCGAAATCTACCATACTGATCAATAACAAATCGGCTCTGGTCTTAAAAACCAATATGAGCAATCAAACACGACCAATAAACGTGATCCACAACAAGAAAATCTCATATAGGAGTAGAAACATAAATAGGGGAACTCAAAGAATCCCAAGATATACCCAAATGCGGGGCAAAATAAGAAGACACATAAGAGGTGGAGCCTGGATTGAATAAAATCGATGCATCTCTATGACAAACCAAAACAATACCTATGATGAAAGAATCAGAGGCAACAGCCTCAGTACGGGTAGGAAGGGCATAATATCTGGCCTGGCCTCCTCCTCTAGGGTGGCCTCTACCTCCCCGACCTCCATCTCTAGCTGGCTGAGCATGTGGGGTAGCAATTGTTGCTGTAATCATAGCCTGAGAACTCTATGGAGTGCATTGTGGCTGGGAAGTCTGTGGAGGTGCACCCCTCCCTAGTCTAAGGCAATAACTCGCCACATGGTGTATGTCACCACACTCAAAACAAACTCACGGATGATGTTGCAATGGGAACTGTGCGGTACGGGTACTGTGAGACCCCTGAACACCTGAAACGATGTGTGAAGCCTGAGATGCAAACTGAGCTGGCTGACCCATAAAACCACTACCATGCCGTACTCTTCCTCCAAAATAAGGACCAGTCGGTCTCTCCAGTCTACAAGGTCTCCTCACTTCCCTATACTCTCTCTCCTGACCTCATCTGTCCTCTCTCTCCTAGACCCACCTATCCTTTACTCGGCGCGAGATCCTCACCACCCGCTAAACTAGGACCATAAGCTGTGTCACCATGATACCTAGAACCTAACCAATGCGAACTCGCTGCTCTAAAGTGGGGGCGGCGGAAGTCTGGGTCCCTTCCCCGATCTGTGAAGTAGTTGATACAACCTGAACCAATGTACCAAACATGCTCAGGAACTATGTTAAGGTCTCCTGAAGTGCTGGAGTAGTAGTAGCAGTAGGCGTATCAAGTGCCTGGGCTCCAGCTGGAACTGCTGGCAACTCCTCTATAGCAGCTCCCGCGGGTGCTCTGGCTGCACCGCGTGCGCGTCCTCAACCTTTACCCGACCCCAACCTCTGATGGCTCTCGCAGGGGGCGTGGGTGTCTGGTCACCTTCGGTAGCACGTGTCCTCAACATCTGTCAGAGATTGGAAGATAGAGGTTTAGGATTGTGATGTCAAAATCCTCGCATGACAGAGAAATCAAATGAAGTGGAATTTTCCTAACGATTACATAGCCTCTCGTAGATAAGTACAAACATCTCCGTACCGTTCTCGAGACTCTAATAAACTGGCTTATGATTCATGACTCCTATGAACCTAGAGCTCTGATAACAACTTGTCACGATCCAGTTCGCCCTCCGTGAACTATTATAACGGCACCTAGTCTGACTAGGTAAGCCTAATAATTGCGGAAAAAGAAATAATACAATAAAACTTGCCAAAAACTGCAAAAATAACAGAATGAAGCGTTTAAGATGCTGCTCGACATATGCAATACAAACTCTCAAACTGAGCTACATTTACAAAAACCTGGAATCTCATAAGATCACAAGCTATGAATACTACATTGTGCTCTAACTCTAGAATGTCTAAATCAAGATATATACATAATGTCTAAAACTATAAGAGAGAATGGAAAGGGACTCCTCGGTCTATGGACGCGACAAATATATCTCGAAGTATCTGGAGAATCGCCCCGCCTCAAGGGTAGTAGGGCTGAGCCAAAGAACCTGGATCTGCACATGAAAAACATGCACAGAAAGGGCATGAGTACACCACAATGATACTCAGTAAGTACCAAGCCTAACCTCGGTCGAGTAGTGACGAGCAAGGTCAGGGCCCTACTGATTATAGCTGAAAAACGAGGCAAAACAATATAGAATACAACAATATAATTAAATGCTAATAGTATGAAGTAACACACGATAATAAGAATAACAACAATTACAACAGAGAAAAAAATAATCAAAGAAGGAATACAACTCAACACAGAGATAACAACCGGGGATCTCTCAGTATCCCGAGGATCTCTTAGTATCCTCAATATATGTGTTGGGAATCTCTCGGTATCCCGAGGATCTCTTAGTATCCTCAATATATGTGCTGGGGATCTCTTGGTATCCCGAGGATCTCTTAGTATCCTCAATATACGTGTTGAGGATCTCTCGGTATCCCACACTACAGTCCAAATCAATATAGGTGCAGGGGATCTCCCGGAATACAAATCCGTAGTCCCAAAGTAAACACACAACAGTAACGCGAAGAATACCCGAACGCGAAGAATACTCAATTCAATTCAAATTTCATACCAAGGTAAAACAAGATTTCTAACCTAGCACATTGCACATAATCCATATAAGGCAGTTTGAGCAAGTAAAGCAATTAAGTCAATTAGACATGCTTCCCTAAACTAACAGCAGGCTTAAATTGCAAGTAGTCTAAACAGGAAAGGAAGAAAACAGGATTTTCAACAATTAGCACAAGTACACACTCGTCACCTCACATACAAGGCATTTCAAATATCAACAATACCAAATCCTAAGGGGAGTTCCCCCACACAAGGTTAAACAAGCTACTTACCTCGAACCGGCTCAAAATTCAACCCGAAATCACATTCTTGCCACGAGTACTCTACTCCAAATGGCCCAAATCTATTCAAATCAATTGCATAATGTAAATATAACTTCAAGTAACTGATTCCACTAATTAATTCTAAGTTAATATGTGAAATTACGAAAAATGACCAAAATGTCCCCTGGGCCCACATCTCAGAGTCGGGTAAAATTTATAAATTCAAAATCTTCATACTCTCACGAGTTCATTTATACCAAAATTATTCCAATCCGACATCAAATTCTAGATCAAAACCCCAAAATTTGGCCTAAGAACGTTTCCCAATTTTTCTCCAAACTTTCACCTAAAATTCAAATTCAAAGGATGAATTTAAGCATAGATTCGTGGAAATTAATCAAAACCGAGTAAGAATTACTTACCTAAAACATCCAGGTGAAAATCTCTCTCAAAATCGCCAATCCCGAGCTCCCAAATCAATTTTTCCAAGTTTTGAGACTAAACCCTCATTTATGCCCTTTTCTGACCAATCAAATCACATCTGCGACCCTGGGACTGCACTTGCAGTCCTGCTTCTGCGTAGACCAAGTCGCACCTGCGACTTTTCTTTAAACCCAAATTTTCGCTTTCGCGACTGCCTTTCCGCACTTGCAGATTCGCAGGTGCATCAAATCCTTCATACCTGCGACTTTTAGGGCTTGGGGTAATCCCACTTCTATGGTCCTTTAGCTGCTTCTGCGGTGCCGCACCTGCGGTCCCATTCACGCATGTGCGGTTATGACAGATTCAGCCAACATCAAATTTTCCTAAGTCCAATTTAATTTTCGTTAAGCACCCGAAACTCACCCGAGGCCTATGGGACCTCAACCAAACCTGCCAACCAATCCTTGAACATCATTAAAACTTGTTCCAACCTTCGGAACGCTCAAAATAATATCAAAACACCAATTAAACATCGGATTTAAGCCTAAGAACTCCAAAACTCTCAAATTACTCTTTCGATCAAAAAGTCTACCAAACCTCGTCCGAATGACCTGAAATTTTGCAAGAACGTCACATTTAGCACTATGGAGCTACTCCAACTTCTGGAATTCCATTCTGACCCCGATATCAAAATCTCACTATCGAACCGAAAACTTCAAAAATTCAACTTTCGGCATTTCAAGCCTATATAAGCTACAGACCTCTAAAACATAATCCGAACATGCTCCTAAGCCCGAAATCACCCAACGGAGCTAACAGAACCAACGAAATTCTATTCTGAGGCCGCTTTCACACTGTTCCGACTACGGTCTAAATTATAAAACGTAAACTCTCATTTAGGGACTAAGTGTCCCAAAACTCTCCGAAATTCCAAATGAACCTTCTCAGCAACTCACAATAGCAGAAACAAACACAGGGTATATATTTAATAGGGGATTGGGGCGTTAAATTCTTATAACAACCAGTCGGATCGTTACATTTATGCTCTGAAGTTCCTGAGTTGATTTACTTATCGTATTCTCGTGTTATTGTTGTTGTGTTATTCAGTGTTATTGAGCCAAGAGCTATGTGTGGTTGTGATATTTAAATTATTTTATGAAATGTTGTGGCATAAGGGCACATATTGTGAAAGTCATTTTATTGAGTTGTTATGTTTTGGCACACATGTTATTATTATGAGGATTGTTTAGGTGTTTGCACGAGGTTTTAGCCGTGCTGTTGTTATGATGTTTGCATGAAGTTTCTGGCATGCTATTGTTATGATATTTGCACAAGGTTTCTGCCGTGCTAGTGTTATTATTGATACGCGTGCAGTGGTATAAGGTCTGGGTGTTGAAACACATGCGGTGAGATAAAGTGGGCTAGATACGTGTAGCTAGTAGGGGAACTACTAGAATCCATGCGGTGTGGTAAGTTGAGCTAAAACGCGGGGTGCTACTTTGGGAAAAATAATTTTCAAAACTAAATGTAAAGGCTCCTGTTTGTGATTCATTTTATGATTCTAGACTATGAGGTGATACCTCGGTAGGGCTCTTGTTGTCATTTCCCCATTCTTTTGTAATTGTCTTTGATTGTTGTTTTCTTAGCTTACTATTAATTGTATTCCTCCGTGTTGCACTATTTGCTTAGTTCTGTGCAGCTAATCTTGTATTGCTAGTCGTCGTTTCAACTTCATTGATGTCTTTATTACACTGTACATTTCGTGTTGATCATTTATTATGTGCCATTCATTGTCTCTACTCTTATTTGTTGACTTGAATTGTTGTAGAACACTTGCACAAGCATACACATAAAAGAATCACCCATATCAGTTTAAGAAGAAGAATCCTGACGTTGTTGACCATTACATGTACTCTTGTCTACTTGCCTTTTGTCTGAGAATTGTTCTGTTGGCACGTGAGTGGCCCATACAGATATTAGATATTGTCACTATCTTGGCACATGAGTCATCTATGCGGTTATGAATTGTAATGTGGGCACAAGATTCCAAACAATTAGGGTTCATGATTTGGGACCCGCGAGCTGTGATTATGAGGTTTGGTACCTCGTGGAAATGCTTGAAAAATCTGGTATGAAAGCGGTTGTTCTTATTGAGTTTTTGATGGTTTTTCTTTTATTTGGTTTCACTGGACTTAGAAAGTGTTCAGTTTAATCTACAACATTATTACCTGACTATTTCCTGTTAAAAAATGTTGTTACTAGTGTATCATTGCAAGTATTATTTTGTATTCCTTATCCTGCTTAGCCTTATATTAACATTGTTTCTCTATTAGTTCACCTTCATACTTTTTCAGGTTGTTTAGTCCAGTAGGTGCCTTGACTACCCCTTCTCACTACTCCACTGAGGTTAGTCTTGATATTTACTGGGTACCGCTGTGGTGTACACATACTACGTTTCTGCATATTTTTGTGTAGATCCAGGTGCCTCGGTAATGTTGATTATTAGCTAGCTGGTCAAGCATATTGTGGAGACTCAAGGTAAACCTGCCATCGCGTTCGCATGCCTCAGAGTCACCTTTTGATATTGTACCTGTACTGTTTAATTCTATTCCGAACAATTGTATTTAGGGATTTTATAGCAAACTTAGTAGAGCTTATGACTTGTACTACCAGTTTTGGGATTGTAATTTGTGTATAACGATTCCTATTTCATATTTATCATTTGATGGTTGACTTCTTCTATTAATTCAATAAGTGTTAGGCTTACCTAGTCTTAAAGACCAGGTGCTGTCATGACATCCTACGTAGGGAAATTGGGGTCGTGACAAGTTGGTATCGGAGCTCTAGGTTCATAGGTGCTACGAATCATAAGCGAGTTTAGTAGAATCTTGCAAATCGGTATGGAAACGTATGTACTTATCTTCAAGAGGCTACGAAACTATTGGGAAACTTTCACTTCCTTCATTTTTACCGTGCGAGTTTATTGATCTCAGAGTTTCAACCTTTGTCATTCTACTCTCTCATAGATGGTGAGGACACGAACTGCAGTGACCGATGACGCTGCCCCTATAGCTGGTGTTTCTTGGGGACGGGAAGAGGTAGAGGCAAAGTATGAAGAGGATCACGTGCTACAGCTAGAGCACCTTTCAAGGCAGCAGTCAAGGAGCCACCGGTGGCACCTATTGGGGGACATGTATTGGAGGCCCTGTTTTTACCCCAGGATTTCAGGAGACTTTAGCACAATTCCTGAGCATGTTTGGTACATTGACTCAACCGGGGTTGATTTCGATTGCACCAACTACTTCACAGATCGGGGGAGGAGCTCAGACTCCAGCCGCCCATACTACGGAGCAGTGAGTCCACGTTGGTCAGGTTTCAAGTGTCGTGTCGACACATCATATTTTTCCAGTTAATCCCGTGGTTCGGGCAGCAACACATGAGGAAGAACAACTTAGACTTGCGAGGTTCAAGAAGTATTACCCTCCTATTTTCAGTGGTTTGGATTCAGAGGATGCGCATGGGTTCTTAGGGGAATGCTACCGTATTCTCCGCACTATGGGTATTTATTGATATCTAATTTTGCCCTTGTATTTTCTCTACTCTCAAAATAGCATGTTTGCATCATTATTCTATTTACAAACCTATACAATAATTTTTCATAATTTTCCAAAATTTTTGAAGGCTCTAAATTAATTTCTTTCTACATTTTTATTATATAAATATCTAATAATTATCCTCTAAATTACTTTGGGATGACTTAGTCATTCAAACTTATTATTTACACCAACATGTATATTTTATAATATTTTACTTCATTTTTCTATAATTGCATTTGCAATTTTTGGCAAATTGCACATTTTTACAATAATAACCTACATTCATGTATAGTTATATTATTATTGCAAAAATAGCATTTTTATATTTTTATAATATTGAGTTATTACTGGAAATCATTTTAGTGCATAAATAATATTTTTATTTATTTATTTATTAAGCTTTTTTATAAATTGTTTTGATAAATATTTGGTATTTAAACAACCCAATGTTTAAATCAATTTCGGACCAAATGAATGGCCCAAACACTCAAATACCTAGCCCAGTTACCCCAGCCCAAAGCCAAACGACCCATGATTAATACTCGATCGCGATCCACTTCTAAACGACCCGCCCCATCTAATTTTTTTATCTCAGCTTTTGATCTCTCCAGATCAACGGCCACTGTCCCTTCCCCCCTTTTTAATTAACCTAACCCCAGAAATCCTACCCTATTTTATAGAGACCGCCGCCCCTATTCTCTATGTCACTCCTCTCTTCTTCAACCTAACCCTAATCACCACCCCCCTTCCTACCCTATTTCATAGAGACCTCCGCCCCTATTCTCTATGTCACTCCTCTCTTCTTCAACGTAACCCTAATCGTTGCCCCCCTAAAACCTTCTCCTAATCCCACTGAATATGGGATTCGATTACCATTTCTTTCCATATCTGACCCCCTTTTGGTACTGGTTGTTCTCTTATGGTATTACCTAACTACTTGCCTAAATATGGCAAGCAAAACTCTTCCGAAAATTGAACCAAAATGGTTCAAATCTCTGATTTTGAACGCTATTCTATCTATATACGTTCAGACTACTGTGTAAGTTCTATTTTTGTTTAGATTCGGCAATTTTCACTTTCCCTAAAAGCGAGGGTTTACATATCCCTCTCTTAAATATATTTTCAGATCATTTTACATGTTTATTTGCCTTGTTTGTTGCTTGAATTACTCGATTTCCTTGATTATTGCTCGATTTTTACTACTATATAAACCCCTCACCCATTCCCTTTTAGACAGACTCTTAATCGCTAAATTTTCCACTGAAAAACTAAGGCTTTTCACTCTGTGCTCATTTATTCTCTTGTTCTATTTTGGCTCTTGGCCGGCTGAAAGCCAAGGCCACCGGATTTCTTATTTTCTGACCTTCCTTGGCTGTAAGCACTGCATGGGTTCTTTGAAGCCCATGGGAACTTGACGCATCTGAGATTTTGGGTCATATTGTTGTTCTTTTCTTGTTTGTCTACCTGTTGAGCAATAATTGTTTAGTTCTCAACCTTTGCAATAGTCATTCCCTTATGTTCTAATTAGCATATCCATGTTTCTGAAATTGCATGACTTGATGTAATTTCTCGACTCTCTTTATGTGTGATTCTGTTATGATATAAACTTCTCTAGCGTTGACTCACACCTAAACCGTTAGTCCTAAAATGTATTTGTATTTGACTTAGGTAATTTTAACAGTTTTAAGCATGTTTAGCTTAATGTATTAGTAATTTGAGTGTTTGCATTGGTTATATGGCCTCATCCTGTTTCCTGCTTTATTCTGAATTTCTATAGTGATTAATTTATATCATTAATATGCCCTAATCTGTTAAAACCTTCACTCTAGCAGTAATTTGCTCCTATGACTATGTTTGTCACATAATATGTTCTTACCCTGCCAATTCTGTACCCCTAACAGCTAATTATCTTAGACTAGTCTTTCCTGACTTGTTTCCCCTATAATATGTGATTCTATGAGTTGTACTGTTTAATTTGTGTGTTTAGCATAATTTGATCCTTTAGGTTTGAACTTGTTGATTTAGTGATAACTGTTTGTCTTACTGGCCTAATGCTCCTTTGCCTATTAACTTTGTAATCCCAGAAGTTTAAGACTCATTGCTTCTTACAAATATACCCTTCCCCAATGTGTTAAGTAAAAACTTGAAAAATTAACTTGTTTCTTGAGTTCATGCACCCTTTTGTGTTGATATGTTCATCATGTAATCACTTTGTAATGTTTGTTTCTAAAAAAATGCAAATGCACTCTTCCAAACCCTATTACTTCACTACTATTGGTTGCTTCCCTATTCTAAACCTATAATTCTTGGCCGACTGAAAGCCAAGGCCACTAAAGCTTCTCTATTAACTTTCCTAGTGTGAGCACTGCTCGGGGTCCACTTTGAGACCCTTGTGAACTCTGACACACTAGGGCCTGAGGTTTTTTGGCCTTTTTTCTTTATTACTCAATTCTGCCCCTCCCCTGTTTACTGAATAGGCCAATTGGCTTGTGTAAATGATTGTTTTCCTGGACCCTTTGATCAACTATGGATGTTGGGTTTGGTCCAAGTTCTCTTGTGGTTTCTGGGCTATGTTGAGATCTGTGTGGAGATAAAATCGAAGGCCTGGTTGGGCTGGGTGCATTATGGGCTTGTCTTGGGCCTACATAGTTATTTGTATTCCATTGTAATTTATTTCATTATTGGGCCTATAATAATTCTGTAATAACAATTGGGGTATTAGTGAAAATTGGGAAAATGGGTCTATTCTAATGTTTGCATGAAAGGGTAGAAATCCTGTCTATTGGACCTGAGTGTTTAATCTTGTTCAACATGCTCTGTTTCTATGTGTTTGTTAGATAACATGCCTATAGGACATAAATATTTCACTTGTTCACATGTTCCATTCCAACACGTTGTTATCTGCCTATTATGTTGCAACATGGTGATTATTTGTTCAAATTGCTTTATGTTAGATATCATGCCTATAGGATCATATTGAGTAATAAATACTTGCTCTTCACAATACTCGCGTAGATATCATGCCTATAGGAACATAATCAAATTAGAAACTATTATTGTTATTCCCATCGTATTGCTCGCCTTGAAAGCATGCCTATAGGAATGAAAGGGTAAAACCAATTTCAATTGTCATTCCTAGAAATCCTTCCTATAAGATCCTGTTGCTCGCCTAGAAAGTATGCATATAAAGTCAATGTTGGAAACTTTGAACTATTAACTGTTCCACTACCTTATTTCGCAAACGATTTAGAAGGAATGCCTATAGGATTTGTAATATTTATGATCTACAAATTCGTGTTCTAAGAAAGCAACACTGCCTGTATGTTTAAAATTCAAAATCACATAGAAGCCATGACTATAGGATTTAAAGACTCTATTTCGTCTTAGTTCTGAAATTCATCTACTACCTCATTATGAACCTGTTAGCGTGCATTTGTTGTTTACATGTGGAGGTTAACTTGAGCCATTTATTTCCCTTACGTGTAGTCCTACATGTTTTGAATGTCGCTTAGATTTATCATTTTTGAACAACCTGAGTAAAGTATAGAACCATCCACATAGTAGGTCCAAAACCTTCTGGGCCATAGGCATGGGATGGGTAGTGCACGCATAAGACACGATTTAGAATCAACTAGTGCGCTTTAGGTAAAAAAACTTAAAGATAGTAATTATAGCAGGAGATGATAGTCTGTGCCCGCTGAATAATACTAGTAGCACCGCATCTCGAAGGAGTTACGAAGTATTATTTATGTTGCACGGGGTGATCATTTAGGCTAAAAAACTTAGGACCTACCATTTTATCTCTGAATCAAGTGTTTGTATTTATTCCAAGTCTTTTGATAATAAAACTGCCCAAGCTTCTTGTTCTTCTCTCTATCTTTGTTTATCTGACTA
The DNA here is from genome assembly GCF_000715075.1 of Nicotiana tabacum. Classification (NCBI taxonomy): domain Eukaryota; kingdom Viridiplantae; phylum Streptophyta; class Magnoliopsida; order Solanales; family Solanaceae; genus Nicotiana; species Nicotiana tabacum. The sequence continues at coordinate 18,922,516 of NC_134089.1, read as the reverse complement.
ATTCATATAATTCAAGTTTAGCCGAGACCCACAGTTGTGGACCTCGAAGAGTGTCTAACACCTTCTCTTCGAGGTAATTTGAGCCCTTACCCAATCTTTGATGACACAAACTAGTTAAAGCCGAGTCATATGCAAATAGGTGCCCAAACGCACCGTAAACCCGTTAGTTGGTGACTCTCCTCTTTTAATACCTCCTTTAAAAGAGTTGTCACACATCAAAACCCGATCTCGCGAGAAAAAGGGGCGCAACATCATGACGACTCTGCTGGAGACATTTTTAGGCTCTTACCATAGCAAATTTAATTTGTATGAGTTAGTCCTCTCTAACAAACATGTGTTTTATTGTTTTTGTTGTTACATGAATATCCCGCTCCCGTTTCCCTTTTGTTGCTGCATGCACACCTTTTTCCCCTTTCTCCCTTTTATTTGCATTCATATTAATATGCAAATCTCTGCTTAACTTGGTTATAACATGTGTTTTCCTTTATTTCTAGTCATGTTTGCTTGCTCCAAGTCTTTTTTAAGAATTGCTACATCATGTCTCTCCCCACCCTTACTCCCTCGCTTACTTTTTCCCCTTTCTCCCTTTTATTTGAATTCATATTAATATGCAAATCTCTTCTTAACTTGGTAATAACATGCGTTTTCCTTTATTTATAGTCATGTTTGCTTGCTCTAAGTCTTTTTTTAAGAATTTCTACATCATGTCTCTCCCCACCCTTACTCCCTCGCTTACGTTATTACAACTTCCACATTGCACGAACAAACTTCTTCTTCTTTTCATTTCTTTTTTATGTCTTTACGTTTTATCTAATACTACATTTACTGTTTTCATCATGCAAAATATTTGACAACGTGTTGTTTTATCTTTGCATAAAGCATGCTCCACAACATATTCCACCTGTGCCTAATTAATACCATAGCAGCGCTTGATGAGTGTCCGCGTTCTTCCGAAATCAACCTTTAAAATCGGAAAGGCTTATTTGCGGTAAAACTAGTCGATCAACGGTGCAGTCGACAGTTTCGTGTCTTTCCCTCTCAAGTTAACCACTTGAGGGTACCGGTCTAGACTCTTCTAGAAATCCCACTCTAATATTAATGGTGCATGCATCATGTCCAAACCTAGTATGGGTTAGAACGCTGTCTGCGTGATAACCCGCTAAGGCAAGCCTTGTCCAAAGTCCACCCGGAATTTCCGTAATCCCAATGGACACAATCAAGATTTGTGCATCATTCGGAGAAAACATGCCAATATGTTGATCATTAATGTGTAAATAGCCAAATCTAGAAGGGGAAAGGGCTAACTTTATTTGTTTTATAGAAAAGAGGCACGAAGTCCCAGGTTCGGCATGGTTCAAGATATCCCACCTTTGCTGCTGGATTGGTTGAAAAATCTCTCACCAAGTGACAAAAACATGTGAAAAGAGTCCTCGGTAATTTACCCTCTTTATTAGACATTAATCCAGACAATGCATTAATTGAGGCCGCCACCATGTTTTGGGATGAGAAAAGAGTCGTCTTCCATTTTGGTGACACAGAAATGACTCCCCTTTTAGATGAAATAAGAGGCTTTTCCGAACTCCCATGGGATAACCCTGGTTTGTTGGTACCGAAAAACCACACTTCTCGAGGTTTCCTGAAAATGATGGGTTTTAAGAAAAATGATGGGTTAGTCTTTCTGAAGAAATCTTACATACCATTCGAGTTACTTTATGAGCGTTATGGGCACAAAAAGTCATATTGCCTTTACCATGATGAGTTTGCCATCACTTCTCTAGGTTGGACATACCGTCGAGTTTTTGTATTCATTATCTATTTTCTGGGGATACTGATATTTCCAATGAAGGGAGAAATGATCCACACCCGCCTAGATATGGTCGCTAGGACTTTAATGGAGGGAATTGAGGGGCAAACCTACACTATTGTCCCTATGATTTTTGCTGAGATGTACCGGGCCTTAGACTGTTGCAAAAATGGGTATGGGCACTTCGAGGGTTGCAATCTGTTGCTGCAAATATCGTTGTTAGAACACTTTCAGAGAGGCAAATACCATCAAGAACTTCCGCGACAACCATGGAACAACCACATAGCCTATCACCATCTGAAAAGAATGACTTTTATCCCAAACAGATTTGCGCAAACGGAAAAACTGTGAGCTGGGTACATTTCTTTAGCAATTTGACTGATGAAAAAGTGCATTGGATGTTTGAATAGTTCCCTAGCAGCGAGTTCATCATCAGGTCGAGAGAGGCTCCTCATCTAGTGCTAATCGGATTGATGGGGATCTATCCTTCTGCTCCTATAAGGGTTATGAGGCAAGATGGGAGGAAACATTTTATACCTCGAGTTTCCAACATGATTCAGTACAAAGCAGACTTTAAAAGGAACACCATTCCATTCAAGTTTGAGGTACATAATATATGGCATCAGAAGATCATCGTGGAGAAAGATACCATCGAGCCAGATCGGTATCATGCCGGCCATGTGTACTTCTACCCATCATGGTTGGTAGATGGTATAGCAAGGGATGTCAAGCCAGGGATTAATTTGAGGAATAGGGTCATAGATGATGCTGCTGAAGTACAAGTCAAATACAGGATGTTGCGCAAAAGGGTTTTCGAGTCTGAAGCCAGGCATTTAGAGCAACATAAAGTTGACATGAAAGCAATCAATGAGTGGAAAGGAATCGCTACTAAATCAATAAAGAGGTTGGAATATTTGGAGCAGGGGTTGATGGAGCTTGAGGTAAAGATGAAGAAAAGGATCTTGGAGTGTCAGAATGTAGAGGGCAATGAAGGAGGGCATCTAGCAAGGGCATATCTGCTGCTGGACATGCGCGACCTGGGGAATCTGATCGATGGAGCAAAGAAGGCCAAGCATAGAGAAGGTCCCTCTAGGACCAAATAGATTAGGAATGATGTTTTACTTGCTTTCTAGACTCGTTTTAGACTTTGGTTGTAATAAGGCAAATGCCATTAGTGACTTTTTATAATTATTATTGTTTTAGTAGAGATTTGGTCCATTTACCATATTAATGAAATGACGCAGTTATTGGCACCAATTTTCTCCAAATTTATATGTCGCTTAGGCTACCTCGGGCATGATGAGGTCCCCAAATTAGGACGTGAATTTATAATTCCACAGTATGTGTTTAAATACCGCAAATATCCCTTTAATACTCCTTACTGACTTGTTTACCTTTTTGTTTCCTTCTTTTCTTTATTTATTCCCATTTCCTAAGGTTGGTTCGTGCATACTGGCATCATCAGCATATCATATCAGATCTAGAGGTCCTTCACCACCTCCTCCTCCAAGCGATCCTAAAAGCAAGGGAAAAGCTAAAATGGACGATATGAGTGGTATCAGGAAATACAATGCTATGCATGCAGAGAATGCCGAGACTTCGAATAGTCGGAGTACTCCGGCACAGAATGACTTGGTCTTGCGATTAGAACAGAAGATACTGGAGTTACAAAGGGAACATGAGCAGGTCCGGAACATAGCAAACCTTTTCCTTACCTTGAATGTTCCCGACATCAATCAACAAAAAACCAAAAACCCAACACCTCCTCTAAATACACAAAACCAGCACCTGCAAAATCCTCCCGCGCCTCATCAATATGCTATGCCTCCTCAAAATCCTAATCCTCCACCAGTGCCAACTCCTCCACAACATCCCCATCATCCGACCCAGTACCCACAAACCACCACCTACCATACTCCTCAAAATGCACCACAACCTACCCCTGATCCACAAAACTCAACCAACGACCACCACTACACCCAAATTCCTGGAGTCCGTCAAAGCATCCCCATATACGTGGAAACCTTACCCCACAGTCCATAACAGACCCTGTACACAATGGAGTTCGCCAAGAAGGACCTGATCATCAAAAACATAGCAGAGGAACTCAAGAAACTTACTAGTCGAATCCAAGGTGTCGAAGGTGGTAAAGGCGTCGAGGGTTCGAATTATAAGGATTTGTGCATTTAGCTGGACGTAGAACTACCAAAGGAATACAAACCTCCTAAATTAGAAATGTTCGACATGACAGGTGATCCGAGGTACATTTGAGGACATATTGTGACAAGCTCGTAGGGGTTGGTAAAGATGAAAGAATCCACATGAAGTTTCTCATGAGGAGCCTCACTGGAGACACCCTGTCCTGGTACATCTGTCAAAACCCGAAGAAATGGGTTAACTGGGTAAGCATGTCATCAGATTTTATGGATCGGTTTAGGTTCAATACAGAAAGTGCGCCAGATGTCTTCTATATTCAGAATCTTAAAAGGAAGCCGACAGGAACTTTCCACGAGTATGCTACTCGTTGGAGGTCAGAAGCTACAAAAGTGAGGCCAGCACTAGAAGAAGAACAAATGAACAAGTTCTTTGTCCGAGCTCAGGATCCGTAGTATTATGAGAGACTGATGGTTATTGAGAACCATACATTTTCTGACATCATCAGATAGTCTTTGCATTTCCCAGAGTGAAGCTATGGGAAATGATTCTGACACCTGACTCCTCGAGCTTCTTGCAGTGACATCACACCAATGATGCAACCTGTGGCGTGAGCTTTTGTGGCAATCGGGGTATCCCATGGACTTGTGCATTTTGACATCATTCAATGTACTACTGATTCCCGTTCTCCAAGGTGAATGTACCGCTATCGATTCGGATCCTCCAGAATGCAGTAATTATGTCCGTCGGTTAATCTTCCAAAGCCTCGATGATTGTGTCGTTACCCCTATAAATGGGGGTGCCTTGGCATTGTTTTTTCTATCCCAGTACCTTCATTGGCTCATTAGCCCATTTCTTCTTATCATCTTCCTCTATCCTTGAACACTATGTTTGGGGATCATGGCCTTAAGGCCGTTCAGCAGAGCTCTTGTAGGCTGTGTTGTGGCCTGTTATAGGAGCTTCCCTTTGTCGAGCATGACCATGTTGTCCTGTCACTGCTGTAGTCATTGTTATGTTTGTCGTTGCTGTTGCCGTTGGCCCGAGACAATGACGGACGGGGAGTCGATCTTCACCTTTTGTAGACTGTCATTTCAGACTATGCATCGCTGCTCACTCTCCTACTTAGGCCTGGTGTGGCACTTCATCCCTTGGGTTTTTCCTTTCCTAAGGGATAAAATGGTACTACCAACCGTTGAGGCTGAGGCCCGCCGAATCTTCAACCTTTGGCTTTAGCGGGCCATGTCTCTTTTCTCTACCTCCTCTACATCCCCTCCTTTTCCTTTTCTTCATCTTTTACCTTGGTGGGCCCCCTGGGGGATTGAGCTGGGAACGTAGAGGAGGTGGCGATCGAAGGAATCACCCTCGAGGATGCGTGCTCGAGGGGGCAACGCATAGGGAAGCTGATACCGGAGATGGACCTTCGAGGATGGACCGGGCTCTCAGGTTTCATCACATGTACATCCTTCCGTTCCTCCATTTTTATGTAGAGACCATCTGTAGGGATTTGTAATTGTATGTAAGGACCCCTTGAGGGCTGTTGTACATGGATATTTATGAATATGAAGATACTTCCTTGATTTTTGTTTTCGATTCTTGCCTTATTATTGTTTGCTCTCGTGCCCTTTGAGGCCTTTGAATGTTTTCCTTTGTTGTTGACCACTGATATCTAACTTGGAAACGAGCGTTCATTTTGATCTTCTACCGATTGACATAGCTCTTTTCCGAGCCCATTGTCATACCTCAGACCAAGCCAGAATTGTTCTGATAGACCCTAGTTGTCGGCCCTTCATGTTGCATGGAGATAGTTCACTAAGTTTCAGATCCTTCGAGAGTGGTATCCTGAGCGAAGGTCAGCTTTGGGTACCCGCGGGTCTATTTTGAACTTGATGCAGATAGCATTTTAAAGCGTAGTGGATAGACTTCCTTTAAAGGGTTGCCTATACTTAGGCGATGCCTCAAGACCTCCTAGAGACTTAATGATCGGAGCTTCGCATACTTATTTTTCTTTTTAGGAAGAAAAATCATGAGATCGAGTACCACCTCGAGTTCTATGATAGCATTGAAAGCTTCCCGAAGCCTGACTTCTTTTTTGGGCGGAGATCCTCGAGGTCGGGCACTACCTCGAGACTGGAGACAATACAGTTGACTCCTTAAGGCCTAACTTCTTGTGGATGGATGCCTCTGGGGTCGGGTACCAATCCAGGATCTGTATCGAGGCCGTTGGCCTCCCGGGGCTTACCCTGGATAGGCAAATCGTCGCTGCTTGCTGCATATATGTGGGGTGGCTTTTATTTCTTTGGGAGATCTCATCATTTCTGAATAGCTATCCCTCCGCCGTGGTATTGGGTCCTTCGTCTCTTCAGGCGCAAAAAGCATTGGCGCACGTCCTTTCTTTAATCTGTCAATTCTACCATAGCCATGGCAGCTACTTCGGGTCGGCCCGGCAGAGAGGGGAGAGTTCCACTCCCAGCGCTCAGGATCTGCGAGAGTTCGCTCTAAAGACTGTGTCTTTGATAAAAGAGGAACATCTAGAGATGGTAAGGAGATACTGCGGATGGAGCGAGGGGATAACATTGCACGCGCTTTCCCTGGATGAGAGTATTATGGACTCTGCTGATGGATTTTTGAGCGTATACCTATTGTGAGCACGTGATTTTTGTTTACACGATAATTACTCCAAAAGAAATCGAAAAATAGAACAAAGCATCTTTGTGTACAATTTTTATATTTTGCGTGGCATTTTTTTGGTAGTTATTTGTAGTTTTTGTCTGTGATTGTTTAGTTTTATCAATTAAAAATACAAAATATATGTCGCGTGTAAATTTAGGATCTTGTTCTACTATTAGGAATTAATTAAATCGTATTTGGTTTTGAATGAATAAAAAATCACAAAAATATTAGCTTTGGTAATTTTGTCATTTGATCGTTTAAAGGTTGATTTTTTTTAATTAATATATGATATTGTGTGTTAATTATTACTAAAAAATCAATTAATGTCTTGTGATATAATTTTAATTTTATATTTTTTATAATTTATTTTTAGGATTTTTTGTAAATTCGGATTTTAATTAGAAATAGAAAAAGAAAAGAAATGAGTTTAAAATTGGAAGAAATCGAATTGGGCCATTTGAATTGGACCCAAAATCAGGCCCAAAGCACTGTTTTGCCCGGTCCAGATCAGCCAACCTCAGAGAACGTCCAAACGTCGTCGTTTTGATCATGCTTGATCTGGGCCGTTGATCTCAGATTGATCAACGACCAAGATCACGTCTCCATACCCACGCTTTAACCCGACCCGTCTCACCTAGAGACCCACCGGTCTCACTTAACCCATGCGACGTTGTTTCCATTAAGTTGATCAATGAGGCCATTGATTTTGAATGATCTAACGGCCCAGATCAAATTTCCCCCTAACTATATAAACCCAATCCCTTACCCCCACGCCCCCCTAAGCCAGACCCCCTCCCTCATCCTCGTCTCTCTCAATTCAGAGACTGAACCAAACACCCCTCAAAACCCTAAGCGCCGCCTCTCCACCCCCTCACCACAAACCCGGCGGCAACGATGCCGGTGACCACCAAATTAACACCCCTAGTGCACCTCGACCCCCTGGACACGGATCTGCAAACCGTTTGGTTCGAATCAACTTACATCGTCTCGAATCTTCATCTGAAGATTCAAGCCAAACCTCAACTTATACCAACCGACCCCAAATGCACACCAGTTACTCCCCTGACCTCCCTCATGACCAAACCAAGCCTTGTTTGGTTCGAATCTAACCAGAAAAGCTCAGACCCCTAATCTGAGCCACAAGAACCCTAGAAATCCAGAACCTGGGGTTTTGTCCAATTAAACGAAAGGTTGGGGTTTTAATAGACCTTAATCGAGGTGTTCTTCGATTAAAGTCAGTTCAACCCCAAAAGAGGTCCGATTCAGAGTCCAAGACGGGGTCGTCTAACCTTCAATTTCTTAAGGTAATTTCTTTTCCTTGTCAGTTCCATGTTGTTGTCTGTTGATGTCTGTTTATGTGTTTAAATGTCAGTTTGAGTTGTTTTCATTTTTGTTCGACTATTCTGTCCAACTCGCCCGGACCTTTTATTTGGTTGAAATTTTCGTCTATTCATTGATGAGTGTATGTGTTTAAACTATATAATCGATTGGAATGAGTTTGATCGATTATTTAGTTTCCAGGGCAATTCTTTGTTTTTGACAGTACAACTTGAATCACCTGTTAATATTGTTCGATTCTGATCATTTGCTATTGATTGTATGTGTTGTAATTCGCGTAGTCGATTCGATATATGTCGTCAATTAGTTTCAGTTTGGAATGGTAGTAATCTGACTCATGCTGTTTAATTTTGTTTACTGAGGCATTGTTGAATCAGCTGAGAATTGATTATAACTGTTTGTAGTTTTTTAGTTGAATCAAAAATCATCTAAGGATTGGTTATAGCTGCAATTCTTAATGAAGATTTCAGAGTTAAGAAAGTGGACTGCCAGTTGAGTATGAGTTGAACCATTAGAGTAATCTATAGTGCAAATACACCCTGACTGACATCTTTACAGATGAGAAGTCAGGTGTAGGATGAGTTTAATAATAAAAAGCTGAAAATGCACATGAGAATAGTAGTGTAACCTGCTGTACAGTAGGATATCCACTGCATTTTTGAATTTCAGAAGATTAAAATAGAGGAGAAACTACATGCCTAGACAATCCTAAGTGGAAATGACAGCCTTTAGGATTTATTTTAAGCCATGGGCAGCCTGCCTATAAAAGAGAGTTCTTCTCTTCTAATAGGGGAGAGGGCAGAACCCAAAAGGGAGGGGACTAAAAACCAGAAAGAGAGAGAGAGAGAACTGAGGGGAGGGTGGACAGATTTTTCAGAGCTTAAGAGCTGTGAGCTGCATCTATCAGGCCTTCCTTGGAATATCTTGGAAGATCAGTTAAACTACTGTTGTCTCGTACCTGTCACCCTTCTGTTTTGACTGTGAATTGCAGTTTGGTGTTGCTGGGTTTCTCATTTGTTTGATTTTGAGTCTACTGGGTTTATTTGCTACTGCTTCCATTGGTTGTAGCTGAATTCTTTCACTGGGATTTATTCTGCTTATTTTTACTGCTGTGTTGCCAAACTCATTGTTGTTGTGCGTATGCTACTACTGTTCCTGTTGACCTCTTTTCCTTCTTGTGTCCAATATCCAGGTACACACTAGAATTTCACACTGATGTAACAGTAAAGTTTGAGCATGAAATGAAAGATGCGAAGGATTTTTAATCATTTGGTGTTGTACTTGTAGTTTTTTTTTATAAAATGCTAGTGGATTTTGTGTAGTTTTTTTGGTTTATAACTCAATGGAAAATGCATTAGGTAGTTTACACTTAATTGAAACTTAGTTTGTTTAATACTGTGATCTTAGTTGTTTAGTTGTCTGTACGATATGGTTATGTAATTTGTGGAATGCACAGGTGGTTAGTATATCGATAGCTAAACTTCATCTCTAGTCATATTTTACACACATAAGGCAGACTGCTTCTAATTTTGCCAAATGTAATATAGCTTAAAATCATTTGAGCTAACTCTATCAAATCGGATTTCATTAGGCAGTTTATAGGACAATGGTTTGAACCCCATTAATAACATCCTCTAGTAGTTAATTCCATTAATCCCATTAATATGTGTTAGTCTAAGTTCAACTTGGAGAACGTTTAGCATGAGTTTAGCATTTTTTCAATCTTATATGCATTTTTTTTTTAAAAAAAAGTATGTTCGCTCATGGAATAAGGCACGAAATAATTCCCCATCTTACAAACTCGAGTGCAATTTTCCATTAACATCTTTTGTAATCTAATAATTAATAAGAGGCCGGTGCTGGCCAAGCATGTAATTTAATTAGCGTACATTTTCTTCTTTCATTTTTAGAGACGAACATAATAGAAAAAATGTAGTTACTGTTAGGTTTATCCGTACAAAAAATAGAAATGAGACGAGCCTCGCCAAATAAAAATGCAAATTGCGGGGCCCTCAATAATTGATCATAATAAAATACTTAGAATTTGGGATGGACTGTTTAGTGAATTTCACTGCCTTCCCCAAAGATAATAATGCGTTAGACTCTTTAGGCGCGATTTAATTAAATTACATTCTTAAATTCGGGTGCGCATTTATGTGACCCAAATCCAAATCTCAACGTAGTCGAAATGTATTAACAATCACGGGCACATTGATTGTGACGTGGTTCGAAATGCATTTTCACGACGTTGCAATTCCATAAAACATAAATAATAATAAAAGCGGTTTAAACCTAATAAAAGCACACAAGTTATAACATGTATTAAAATCAGATATTTAGCCATTATAACAATTTAAGCGACCGTGCTAGAACCACGGGATCCGTGGGTGCCTAACACCTTCCCTCGGGTCAACAGAATTCCTTACTTAGAATTTCTGGTTCGCAGACTTCATTTGGAAAGTCGAATATTTTCCTCGATTTGGGATTCAAGATAAACCGGTGACTTGGGACACCAAAAGCCAAACCTTTCCCAAGTGGCAACTCTGAATTAAATAAATAATCCCATTTCGAATATTGTCACTTAAAATGGAAAAACTCCCTCACGCATTTATCCTTCAGGGTAGGCGCGCAAACAGGAGGTGTGATAGCTCTGGCGACTCCGCTGGGGAAACGAACCCAGAATCTCTGGTTCAGGGTTCAAGAATTCGAGCTTAGAATAATTGTTATATTTGGATTTATTATCTAATCTTTATTACATGTTTGGACATAACGTGCTAAATGTTGTCTTTTACCGCTTTGATATTATCTGAACTGTATATAAACTGTGCCGAAACCCTTCTCTTCTTACCTCCGGGGAGGACCTTGCTGGTCAAGACTCCCTATTCTGTTAGTGTCATACCCTGAAATAAGAAAGAGGCCGGACAAGTTACAAAGCCGGACGATCTCGCGGGTCCCCGGTACGTAGCCCCTTCTCGACTCGAGTTATCCGCTCGGGTACACAGTCTAGAACATATACCCAGGATAAACCTAGTATAACAAAACCTCATGTCGGATCCCTAGTAGGAACACTTATTTGCATCATGTTGCATTTGACATAGGGGACTCAACACAGGGGTTGGGTCCGTCTAGGACAAGCAACCCGAAATGAAAAGACCATCCTGCTGCATCCCGTTTGTTTTGCGCATTTATTTGTTTCAAATCTGCATGCTGACTGATTTTTGAAAAGAGGAAAAGAAAATAGCAGTGTAGGGAGATAACTACTTATTTTTGAAAAAAATAAAAATAAAACCAATGTCCAAATAGTGTCAAAACCCCCGCCGAAATTTTTTTTTTTTAAAAAAAATGAAACAAAATTTGTCTTTTAGTTTGATTTATTAAAAATATAAAAAAATAAAAAATATATATAATACAAATAAAATATTTCCTTTTCATCGCTCTCAAAAATAGTTGTTTAAAATTTAAAAAAATTCAAAATTCAAAAATATTTTTTCTTTTGTAGAATCTCCTTCATAAATTCAAACTAATAGTCCAAATATTTCCTTAGAAGATTTTTTGAAATTTCAAAAAAAGTGAAAAGAAGTTAAAATTCAAAATGTTTCTTTATTCGTCGTTTCTTTTCAAAAATATATAAAATAAAAAAATAAAAATCGAAATCCAAAAATATTTTCTCATTTTCTTTAAAAGTGTTTTATTAAAAAAAAAGGGTTTAGTTTATTTCCTCTATTCCTGATCGGCCCGAACTACGCCAGTTTGATTCTCACAGGGTGTGAGATACATAGGCAACCCTCATCGGGTCCAACCTCCCCTTTTTCAGAAATAGCCAAAATGTTAGAATTTTAGTTTCATCATAAATGAGTCGGGTGATGCCGTTTTTGGCAAGAATAGCCGAATGTTCCCGAAAGGGACGCCGGAAGGCTGACTTTGCATAAACAGCCATTTTTGGTCATTTTAAATTTTGACCAAATTGCCCAATGGCCTTAGGATCCTCGTCTCCGAGGCTCTGTGAGGCCGTGTTCCTCATGTCGGGTCACTACTCTGAAAAAAAGAGTCATAAATAAATCAAGTGACTGTTTTTGTCAAAAAAAAATAGCCAAATGTTCCTGAAAGGGACTGCGGAAGGCTTACTTTGCATAAACGGCCACTTTCGATCATCCTTTAGAGTTTGGGTCGATTAACCCGCACAACCTTAAAATCTTCATCCCCGAAGTGCTGAAAGGCCGTGTTCGAAAAACGAATCTCTCCTTTTTTAAAAAAAATAAAATAAAAAATAGTCAAATCATTTTTTGTTTAAATCACCTTAATAAATGTGCAGGATGAGCACAATGCAAAATGAACGCTTTTCGATAATGACTAAAATCCCTGTCAAGTTGCGGCTATGGTGGAATGATCTAGGTGTTAAAGGGCAAGATAAGGTCAAGAAATATCTGAAAGGTCTTACGGGTTTATTGGAAATCCAGCCTCGGGGAGATATCATAAGAGCTTTGGTCACCTACTGGGACCCGGCACACAATGTCTTCCACTTCTCCGATTTTGAACTCACCCCGACTCTGGAGGAAATAGCCGGGTACATCGGAAATGCTGAAGTCCCATTAAGGCAAAAATACCTGGTTGCCCCAAGAGCTGTCATTGTGCATCGGTTTCTAGATTCATTAAAGATACCCAGGACGGTCCATAACCCAGATTTGGCCGTAGGTTTCTGTAGTCCGCGCTTCATATACGACAGATATGGTCATGTAGGAGGATTCAACAATCCGGTTAATAAGCTATGCAGCAAAGGTAACCGTCAGAAGTGAGATGAGCATAGACGAGTGGCTTTCATGATAACATTTTTGGGCCTTTTGGTGTTTCCGAGGAAAGATGGAAACATTGATCTGAAAATGTCCGGGGTCGTCAGTACTTTGCTCACTCAGAACGAAAGCACTCTCGCACCTATGGTAGTATCTGATATCTTTCGAGCTCTCACAGCCTGCAAAGCCAGAGGGAATTTTTTCGAGGGGTGTAATTTGCTGCTACAAATATGGATGACTGAACATCTCTGCCACCGTTCCGAGCTTTTAAGTTATGGTTCCTCGAAGAAGACTTGCATAAAAGAGTTTTACACGAGAATCAAGGGGGTCAGTCTACCCGAGGGAGTTACGGCATGGACGTCATTCTTTCGAACCCTCACCGCTAGCCAAATACAATGGACACTGGGATGGTTGCCTGTTGATGAGGTCATATATATGCCGACCGCTAGGACCCACTTTCTATTGATGGGACTTAAGAGCATTCAGCCTTACGCGCCCTATCGGGTTTTGAGACAACTCGGGAGATACCAGATAGTGCCACACGAGGAAGATCTTAGTGCTCAAGCAATTGAGATTAGCCCTGACGAATAATTTCCTGAAGCAAAAGTCCGCCAGATCTGGAATGAATGCCAATGTTTAAAAGCAGATACTTGCGTGCAGGATCGGGCCAAAGGTGAAGTAGCACCAGGGTACCTTGTGTGGTACAGAAGAGAACTTGAGCACAAAAGGCCGGCTAAAAGACCCCATATCCTGAATTTTGCCGAGTCATCACAGGAGCAATGGGATTGGTTAGCAAAAGAAAAAGGCCATCGGTTTGAAATCAGCAAGCTGAAACAACAAATTGAAGGTCTAAAATATGAGCACAATGTGCAAGTTGCTACTGATCTAGGAGAAAAGAACAGGTTGACCCAGGAAAACGAGACGCTCAGGGCCCAAATCCAGCGGATAAGGATAGCCGCTGACAACCAACAAAGGATCCGGTTGGATGAGCGACTGATAAAAGGTTTAAAAATGGAAATTGATGAGTGCTGGAGTGAGTCGGAGAATCTTGAGAACACCATAATAGGACTAGAGACACACTGGGCAAAAAGAATAGAAGAGCGCAACCGGTACCTGCAACAGTTGAAAAGGGACCATAAGCAAACCATTGCCAATTTGAAGAGAAAGGTGGCCACTCTTGAGGACAGAGCGTTTAAACAAGCCCGAACCTTTGAAGCTGAAAATAGACGCTGCTATGATTTACTGGCCCAAATGGAAGTAGAAATTCAGCAGTGGCAGAATCAACATCTCCGGGATTCTCGGGTTTTGAAGGCCCGTAATGATCAAATAGAGCGCCTACTCATAGAAAAGAGGCAAACCAGGGATAAGATTAAGACCATTGCCCATGACATCATTAGGAGGTGTCTACGATGCGAAGATATGACCCGCATTACCTTTTTCTCGGCAGTGATGATTTATGTCAAGCAGACCATGTATGAGCTGGAACAACTTGAAAGGGACCTCGCACCTAAGCCCGCGGTGAGGCCGAACGATGCCCCGCGGGCACCAATTCTTAAAACTTTAACGTATTTATAGGACGAGTCTGTATTTTCCGTCTTGGCGTTTTTTGTTTGTCTTTTCGCATCAGGGTGTATCAGTAGTTGTTGAGTTTGTATTTATTTAAAGTCTGTTATTCTCCCTTTTTCAAAAATGTTAGTTTGTAATAGATTGTTTTAGTAATAAAAAAATGTTTCTTTATTTTTACACTTGTTTGTCTTGAACTACGTAATGATCTGATTCACGCGTCATCGTTATACGTAGGCAATCCTCATCGGATCCAGTCACGTTTTTAACTTCAAATAAAAAAATAAAATAAAAATAAATAAAAATAATAATAATAAAATAAAGGGGAGCATAAAGAGAAGCCGGAATGACGCATGTCATCGATGCAAACATGTAGAAATTCACTTAACTGTATAGGTGCATCACACCCCAACGTGAGATTACCTGTCTGTTATTTGTTTCAAACTAACCGTTTGCTTGCTGCTAAGACCAGGTTTTTAGAAAGGTGGTTTGGTTTTGTGGAGGTCTGGCCTCACATTCATACTTTACGAGGTCGAAAGGAAGTGTTCAGCTGCCCATCACTAAGTCGAGAGGAAGTATTCACACTTACTTCACGAGATCAAAGGGAAGTGTAGAGATGCCTTCAGAAATTCCTTTTCCAACAATTCTTGTCTCCGAAGAGAGTTCAATCTCGGCCATCCCAACTTCCGAATCAGCAACTGCTGAAGAAAACAGAATCTTACGGCTTCGCATGTTGGAAATGTTGGATGACTGGAACAATGGAAAAGAGCCGCCGAGTGTATTCCCTAGATTCCCCGAGTTGTTCTCTAGGACAAGTGGGACTTCCAACGTCCCCATAAGTTATCCAACTACCCCATTCGGGTACCCTACCATTTCAGCCCACTCCGCTGGATCACCCTCTGATTCTTATCCCTGGATGTCAATGACAGATGTGGCTACAAACATATTCACTGCACCGCCCTGTCCAATCGTGGCACAACCCGCTACACACAGGCCTAATTTTGACTCTTCCTCATTCACATTTCAAGCACCATCCTTCTCGCTGGAACCAACTTGGTTTACCACCAGCACTCACCCTCAGCAGCCTCAATACGAGCTTATGCCTGGGCAAGACCAAAATCCCAAAGCTCTTGAACAAGATGAAATGGCAAAAAGAATGAGGAACCTCGAGCAGAGTTTAAAAAATATGCAAGGTTTAAGCGGGCAGAAGAGTGTTTCCTATACTGATCTGTGCATGTTCCCTCACGTGCACCTACCCGTAGGGTTCAAAACACCGAAGTTTGAGAAATATGATGGGCATGGCAATCCCATTGCTCACCTCAAAAGGTATTGCAACCAATTGCGTGGGGCTGGCGGCAAAGAAGAATTGTTGATGGCATACTTCGGAGAAAGCTTGGTGGGGATAGCCTCAGAATGGTATATGGATCAGGACATATCTCGATGGCACATTTGGGACGATCTTGCCAGAGATTTTGTAAGGCAGTTTCAGTATAATATTGACATCGCTCCAGACAGGAATTCTTTGTCAAACTTGAAGAAGAAACCCTCAGAAAGCTTCAGAGAATATGATATTAAATGGCGCGAGCAAGCGTCAAGGGTAAAACCTCCCATGGATGAAATAGAAATGGTCACTACTTTCCTCCAAGCTCAAGAATCAGATTACTTCCAAAACATGATGTCGGCCATGAGAAAGCCTTTCGCAGAAGTGATTACGATCGGGGAAATGGTAGAGAATGGTTTGAAAACGGGTAGAATCTTGAGTCAGGCAGCCATAAGGGCAACCTCCCAAGCCGTCCAAGGCGGGACCGGAGGAATGGCAAGAGGGAAGAAAAAGGAAGAGACGTCCATGGCGGCGTCAGAAGCAAGAGAATATAGTAATCCCAGGCCATGTTTTCCAGGAAAAAACCCGCAACATTACTACCCCCACCAAAATGTGGCCAATGATCTTCAACCCTACATGGTCATGAATACTCAGCCTTATGTCCTGCCACCGCAACAAGCCAAACGGAACCAAGCTCCACCTCCCAGAAATCAGCCTCCTTACCGAAACCACTATAATCCACAACTACCCCAAAATAACTTCTGTCCTCAAGAACCACCTAGAAGACAAACTTTCACACCCATTGGTGGATCGTATTCTACCCTATTCCCAAAACTAGTCCAGATGGGTTTCCTACAACCAGTCCCTCAGACAAGGCACAATCTAGCATCACCTACTTACAAAGTCGGTGTCAGGTGTGCTTATCATTCGGGATCAGAAGGGCATGATACCAATGATTGTTGGACTTTAAGAAGGGTGGTAGAGAACTTAATAGAATAGGGAAAGATAGTGTTAAGGGACGAGGAGGTCCCAAATGTGACCAACAATCCGTTGCCCGCTCACAATAATGGGTCGTTGATTGGGATGATCTGTGAGGACAAGGAGTTTGATCCTGCCTTGAAAGCTATAATCGCCATTGTCAACGCAGAGAGAAAGCCTAAAACAGCCCCGAAGCAAGAGAAAGGGGAAAAGAAGACTGATACCATCAAGAATGAACTCGAAAAGAAGGCAGAGACAAAAACGGAGACGATGTTGCCTTCAAAGAATGAGTTCTCTATATTCCACAAGGTCGATCAGAGAAGCCACAAAGATTCAAAATAAAAAGGGCAATACCGATGTACGTGTCAAAAGGGGCCTATGTGGTCCGTGGGACGATTAAACCGCCTTGGATGAATGAGACAGTGGTTATCGAACGCGTGCCACAGAAGCCAGTGACAGACCCGTCTAAAGTACCGTAGAATTATCAACAAACATTGGTTACATACCAAGGCAAAGAAATCATGGGGGAACTTCCAAAAAATACTTCTGTTGGAAAATATTTAGACATTCAAGAAGTGAACAATGCCACACGGAAGCGCTTCCCACCCAAGAAGCCTGTAAGCGTTGAAGAGGCAGAGGCTTTCTTCCAAAAGATGAATATGCCTGACTATGAAGTGGTGGATCATTTGCGCAAATACCCTGAACAAGTGTCTATGCTTTCTTTGCTAATGAAGTCCGCCGAACATCAGAAGATCCTGCTCAAAACCTTGAATGAAGCGCATGTGCCGGCTGAGACTTCAGTTGAGCAACTTGAAAGAATGACAAAAAGGTTCTTCGCGGTTAATCAAGTTTCCTTTAGCAAGAACGATTTGCCTCCGGAGTGAGCAGCTCACAACAAGGCTTTACATCTGACATTCAAGTGTGAAGACTACTACGTCAAGAGAGTAATGTTGGATGGGGGTTCGGGTGTTGACATTTGCCTGCTCTCCACGCTGCTAAGAATGGAAATTGGGACCGGAAGGATTCGCCCCAATAATGTCTGTGTAAGAGCTTTTGATGGTATCAAGAGGGACACCCTCGAAGAAATAGACCTGATATTGACTATCGGGACGGTGGATTTCGAAGTAACCTTCCATGTACTGGATATGGACACATCTTACAATTTTCTCCTCGGAAGACCTTGGATTCATGCTGCGGGGGCTGTACCCTCCACTCTCCACCAAATGGTGAAGTTTGAAGATAAAGATCAGGAAATTGTGGTCCACGGAGAAGACGAACAGTCTATTTATCGGGACCCATCCATTCCATGTCTTGAAGCAAGAGAAGGGAGTGAGCACACAGTTTATCAGGTTTTTGAAGTTGTGCTGGCGGAGCAGTATGAAGAAGGGATACCTTGTCCCCAACCTTTCTTGTCCAACGCTTCAATCATGGTTGCTAAAGAAATGATCCGACAGGGATTCAAACCGGGAAAAGGGCTTGGAAAATCGCTGTAAGGAATATGGGAACCTATCACCTTACCTTCCACTAAGAAACTCTTTGGGATAGGCTTCCAACCTACCCCAAAAGATGAAGATTGGGCAAAGAAGAGAAAAAATGAGGGATGGAAGTTGCCTCGACCATTGCCACATTTATACAAAACTTTCGTCAGACCAAAGTACATTGAAGAAGAAGATGACGAGGCCTTTACTTGCCGAAGAGATTGAAGAAATATGTGGGGCAATGAGAGAAATGCTTTACGAAACTCACATGGTTCAGCTGGGAGAAGGCACAAGCACCGCTGAGGTGCTGTATATGGGTCCCGATGCCAAGCTGCAGAATTTGAAGGCTACGCCATTCCCAATCAGGCAGGAGTCCGGGCAGACTTGTCCTGCCACCTTTCCTGCATCACGAGTTATCCCAGGGTGTAACTTGGATGTCTTTCTTTAGTTTCCTATTTTAATTTCCTGAAATATAAACCCTGTTATCTTCCCAATTCCAAGGAATAAAATCAGTATTTCATCATTTTTTCTTTATTCTTTCTGATTTTTGCTATTTTTCCTTTATCTTTTACTTTCAGTTATAATAATGCGGCTTTAAATAATATGACATGCTTGCGTACTTCACGCCCAGACCCAAACGAGCTGTTTAATTGTGAAATAATGAACCAAGAACCGGAATATGACGAAGAAGAGGCTTTTAGGGAAATAAATCGAGAATTGGAACACTTTGAGAATAAACCTAAGCCGAATTTGAATGACACCGAACCGGTTAATTTGGGAACTCCTAAAGAAATCCGAGAAACCAAAATAAGCATTCACACAGATGGGAAAATGCGAGATGCAATAATTCAACTCCTCTTTGAATTTAAAGATGTGTTTGCTTGGTCACACGGTGACATGCCAGGATTAAGTGTTGATCTAGTAGTGCATAAATTGCCAATTTACCCTGATTGTCCTCCAGTTCAACAGAAGCAGAGGAAGTTCAAGACTGATATCAGTGATAAGATCAAAGAAGAAATCACAAAGCAGCTGAAAACAGGAGTAATTCGGGTAGTCCAGTATACTACGTGGTTGGCTAATGTAGTTTCGGTACCGAAGAAAGATGGGAAGACTCGGGTGTGTGTGGATTATCGAGATTTGAATAGGGCAAGTCCCAAAGACAATTTCCCGTTGCCCAACATCCACATCCTTGTTAATAACTGTGCCAAACATGAGATACAATCCTTCGTAGATTGTTACACTGGATATCATCAGGTATTGATGGATGTAGAAGATGCCGAGAAAACTGCCTTCACTACACCTTGGGGTACTTACTGTTATCGGGTTATGCCATTCGGTTTAAAGAATACCGGGGCAACTTACATGAGAGCCATGACTGCCATTTTTCATGATATGATGCATCAAGAGATAGAGGTGTATGTAGAAGACGTGATAGTCAAGTCCAGGACTCAGGACGATCATGTTCGAGACTTGAGGAAATTTTTTGAGAGGTTGAGAAAGTACGACCTGAAGCTGAATCCGGCTAAGTGCGCCTTCGGAGTCCCATCGGGCAAGCTTCTGGGTTTCATAGTAAGCAGGAGAGGTATCGAGTTAGATCCAACAAAGATAAAATCTATTCGAGACCTGCCTCCTCCAAGAACGAAGAAAGATGTGATGAGTCTATTGGGCAGGTTAAACTATATCAGTCGATTCATTGCCCAACTGACTAGCACGTGTGAGCCCATATTCAAGCTATTGAGGAAAGATGCAACAATCAAATGGACGGTTGAGTGTCAAGAGGCTTTTGACAAGATCAAAGAATATCTTTCAAATCCTCCAGTTTTGGTCCCGCCAGAGCTAGAGAGACCCCTGTTCTTGTAACTGACAGTCTTGGAAAATTTTTTCGGTTGTGTCCTCGGACAACATGACATAACTGGAAAGAAAGAGCAAGCGATCTATTACTTAAGCAAGAAGTTCACCAACTATGAGGTCAAGTACACTTTGTTGGAAAGAACGTGTTATGCTTTGACGTGGGTCGCTCAAAAATTGAGACATTATCTCCAAGCTTATACTACTTACCTCATAACCAGGTTGGATCCTTTGAAGTACATATTCTAGAAACCAATGCCTACTGGGAGATTAGCAAAGTGGCAAATCTTGCTTACTGAATTCGACATAGTCTATGTCACTCGCACAGCGATGAAAGCCCAGGCATTGGCAGATCACTTGGCTGAAAACCCAGTCGATGAGGAATACCAACCATTGAGTACTTATTTTCCAGATGAAGAGATAAACACCGTAGAAGTAGTCTCAGAAGACGCTCATGCTTGGAAGATGTTCTTTGATGGGGCCGTAAACGCCAAAGGTGAAGGAATTGGGGCAATCTTGATCTCACCTACTGGTCAACACTATCCGGCCACAGCTAGGCTTCGTTTCTTTTGCACGAACAATACAGCTGAATATGAAGCCTGCGTCATTGGCATGAATATGGCGATCGATCAAGATGTTGAAGATTTGTTGATTATGGGGGATTCTGATCTGATTATCCGACAAGCCCAGGGTGAATGGGAAACTCGAGACGTAAAGCTTATTACTTATCGGCAACACGTGGAGGATCTCAGCAAGCGATTCAAATCAATAAAGTTCAGGTATATCCCACGGTGTCACAATGAACTAGCCGATGCACTTGCCACCTTAGCTTCAATGTTACCTTACCCAGGCAATGCCCACATCGATCCCTTGGAAATCCAAATCAGGGAAAGACACGGTTACTGTAATGTAATCGAGGAAGGACCAAGTAACCAGCCATGGTACCATGATGTTAAGAGGTTCTTGAAGACACAAGAATACCCCGAACATGCTACTGGAGATCAAAAGATAACTATTAGGCGGCATGCGAGTGGATTCTTTTTGAGCGGCGAGGTATTGTATAAAAGAACCCCGGATCTCAACTTGTTAAGATGTGTTGACACCGAAGAAGCAGGAAAAATCATGCATGAAGTGCACGCAGGAGTGTGTGGACCTCATATGAACGGTTATGTCCTGGTGAAGAAAATCCTTCGAGCTGGGTATTATTGGATAACCATGGAGAAAGACTGTTTCAGTTTCGTCCGGAAATGTCATCAGTGCCAGGTACATGGAGATCTGATTCATGCACCTCCAACAGAGCTACATCCTATGTCGGCGCCGTGGCCTTTCGTCGCCTGGGGTATGGACGTCATTGGTCTGATTGAGCCGAAAGCCTCAAATGGGCACAGATTCATATTGGTCGCTATCGACTACTTCACAAAATGGGTCGAAGCTGTCACCCTCAAATCGGTCACTAAGAAAGCCGTGGTGGATTTCATACATTCAAATCTTATCTATCGTTTTGGTATTCCTGTAACTATCATCATAGATAATGCGGCAAACCTGAATAGTCATTTGATGGAGGATGTATGCGAACAGTTCAAAATAATGCATAGGAACTCCACTCCTTATCGGCCCAAGGCCAATGGCGCTGTTGAAGCGGCAAACAAAAACATCAAGAAGATCTTGAGAAAAACAATCCAGAGTTTCAGACATTGGCATGAACAGTTACCTTTTGCTTTGCTGGGATATCGCACTACAATGCGCACATCAGTAGGCGCAACCCCATACTTGTTCGTTTATGGGACCGAAGCTGTGATACTGGCAGAAGTAGAAATTCCTTCGCTCCGGACCATTGTTGAAGCAGAGATTGAAGATAGCGAGTGGGTTAAGACTCTGTAGTCGAGCGCCTACAGGCTACGGGCTTCTTTATGATTTTTCGGATTGAGCGAATGCAGCTTGATTGGTCTCCCATCACGGCCTTGGTAGAGCGGTGGCGACCCCGAGACACACACTTTTCACTTTCCCACTAGAGAGGCCACCATCACGCTTGAGGATGTTCAGGTTTTGTATGGGCTGCGCGTAGATGGACTGGCAGTTGCACTGCCCCAGTACATGAGATCCATGACGCGTGCCTAGTATTTGGATTTGATGGGGCAGTATATTGGTTACAGACCACAGGGTGAGGCTGTACTTAGAGGGGGCAGTCGCGTTTCTTTGTCAGCTATCAGAGAGCATATGAAGGAATTGCACCCAGACATTACCGGCGAGATAGAGGCTATCTATATTGAGCGGTACACGAGGTTGGCGCTGCTCCTGCCTTTTGGTGGTGTCTTGTTCCCGAACACTTCAGGAAGTCTAGTGAGTATGCGCTTTCTGCATCATCTGCAGCAGCTAGATGATTTACCCCTGTATAACTGGGGTGCTGCTATTCTAGCATATTTGTACATGAGTATGTGCCGGGCGAGCATGCTTTTCTATGTGGACATATGTGGTTTTCTGCCCCTTTTACAGGTGACAACATTTTCGAATACTCTGTTCAATACTCAGAATTCTATATGGTCAATGACTCTTAAATTTTACGTCAACCTTTTATCTTATGTTTGGGCTTGGCAGTGGATCATGTCGTTGCAGCCACCTCTACCAACACTAGAGCCGGGTGAAGTACCTCCGTTTCTCCCTCTAGCTACGAGGTGGGTTCTCCGGCGTGGGAACTACCGAGGGACTGATGCTCATCATAATCTCCCCCTTGTCAGGGATGTGTTAGATATGCTTGTGGCCGGACAGGTGAATATGTACCTACACTGACTTGTTATAAATTGAGTTATGTTGCGCATACTCACTTTTATGTTATTATTTGGTAGTTCATCTAGATGCCATACAGCGACGAGTTGCTAGCTCAGCTACCCGATTATTGCTTAGTCGACCGGCTGCTTTGGAGTATTTCTGTCCTGATGATCTTCTTCGATGTGGTTGAGTATCATGCCACAGAGCGTGTGCTTCACCAGTTTCACTGTCCCCAGCCTATACTGGGGGAGCCTGCATGGGTGCCTACACATTATCAGCAGGATGACCGTACCAGGGTGGACGATGCATTTATGGGATGGCTAGAGCAGCAAGTCCATATTTGGGACCAGCGAGAGTATCGTATTCCGCCACCACCTTCACATATCCAGGAGGCCACTATTGAGATGTATACGTCATGGTACCGCCGTCACACCCGACTGATGATCGGGAACCCCATTCATGTACTTGGTGAGCGCTACAGACCATACGCTGGGAGGCACGAGGCACTGGTATGTTTTTGTGGTTTATTAATATCTTATAATTGTGATAGTGTTATTTAATTAATATTTTAAATGTTTCACAAGCTATTGGGCATCACATGTTCTACCAGTTGGGACAGGAGATGCAGCAGCATGGCGATAGTGCTGCACTCGTTGAGTATGGCTGGCGGGTGGAAGAGCTAGCTCGTCGGACCCTGTTTCAAGCGAGAGATGGTGCGAGGTTGGATCACGAGGCTGAGTATGCGGCGCCAGAGGAGTACCATTTGGGTAGGGCTGTCCCACGAGGCAGGGGTAGGGCATGAGGCAGGGTTGTCCCACAAAGCAGGGTGCCCCACAAGGCCGCGGGGGACGGCGAGGAGGTGGTCCCCAACAAGGGGGCGTTGAGGCACCTGTCGACCCACCTGTTGAGGCACATGATGAGGATCTTGGAGATGCTCAGCCGGGTTATTTCCCTCATGTAGATGAAACTTCTAGCAGCATGTCGTCGTACAACCTTTAGCTATCTCTGCCAGCATCACAGGTCACCCCATCAGATGCATTGTTGATCACGGGTACATTCGACGGGGATGTAGACCAGTTCTTTTCAGGCCCATTTACCGCAGTTAAGGATCGGCCGACCCGGGATGTGGATGGCGGGCGCAGGTTGAGTTATGCCTCATCTCCGGCGGTTGATCCGGATCTACCATAGGCGCAGGTATGTTTTTATTACTGTAAAATTTCAATTTGTTTTCTTTTTTTTTTCTTAATGATTTGCCATTAATTAATTTTTAATTTTCTTATTAAGTCTTCGTCCCAGCCCATCACGGAGGCCGTTGTATGCGCTGATGAGGACACCACGGATGCATATACTCAGGAGGCCGACGAGAGCACGGTGAGAAAATATTTTTGACTTAACACGTACAATACTAATATACATTCTCAAATGCTAAGCGTAGTACCTGTTTTGTAGGTTGCTGACGGCCCGACGGCCTCTTCTACCGATCCTGCCAGCTGTACTGTTGATGCTGCTGCGCATCCTCACATCAAGAGGCGACTTGACGATGATGATCCTGATAGTGTACCCGGGCGACAGAGGGTGCGACTCAGGCCAGCAGCAACACTGAAGCACACAGGCTGCGGGACTCATTGATTTACTTATGTTTGTACTTTGTGTAAATACTACATTATGTAAATAATGGCAACAATTCATTTTTAACAACAATTTTATTTTAACTGCATTTAAACAACAATTTTATTTTAACAGTACAACACAAACATATCAAACCTAACACAAGAACAAATAGTAGAACTAATGAAAACACTTGACAAGGGAAACATAAAGATACACTACTACGCTCAACACGTACACGCCATTGTTTAGTCACGACCACCTAGTATTCTCTGCTCCAACCACTTGAGTTGGTCTTCCAGTTTTTTTTTTCTCTTCTTCCACCTCCTTGAGTTTCGCCTTCAACTCCGCAATTTCTTGCTTGGATTGGCGCTCTCTGTCCCACTGCCCCGTACACACATTATGAAGATGATACAACTTGTCTTTGTAGTATTCCTGCTCACATGGTTCATCAATCCACACCTTAAAATTGCATGTAGGTACATCGGGTTGCCTATAAAACTTGTTCATACACGCCCAGTAGCGGCGTCCAACTTCTTCCCAACAATCGTACATCATGCTTTTGATTCCGCAGTCGCACTTTGGGCAATAAAGGGGTTGTTGAGACATTTCTTAAAGAGAAACTTTGGTTTTATGGAAATATTTGCTATAGGTTGTTGTTAAGCGTAGAAAATAACTAGAATGCGCTCGTTATTTATAGGCAAGATTTCACATAAAACGTAGTATTATACCACGCTTTACATACACGTAAAACGTAGTATAATACCACGATTTACATATTAAATTTCTCTAGAATGAAACAGGTTTTTCACATAGTTTTCAGCTTTTTCAGAACGACAAAACAACTCAATAAAACGTAGTATTATACCGCGCTTTACATATTAAATTTTTCTGCAAGAAAACAGCTTTTTCACATGGTTTTCAGCTTTTTCAGAACGACAAGACAACTCAAAAAAATGTAGTATTATACCGTGCTTTACATATATTTTTTTTTAATTTTTAGATTAGTCTTCCTTAGTAACACCAATAAGTTGAATATTTGAACAATTCTATGAAGAAAATACTATATTATGTAAATAATGGCAACAATTCTATTTTAACAACATTTTTATTGTAACAGAATTTGAACAACAATTTTATTTTAACATGACAACACAAACACAAACATAGCAAACCTAAAGATACACATAACAAAAAACAAACAGTACAACTAATGAAAACACTTGACAAGGGAAACATAAAGATACATTACTACGCTCAACACGTGCATGCCATTGTTTAGTCACGACCGCCTAGTATTCTCTGCTCCAACCACTTGAGTTGGTCTTCCAGCTTTTTTTTTCTTCTTCCACCTCCTTGGGTTTCGCCTTCAACTCCTCAATTTCTTGGTTGGTTCGGCACTCTCTTTCCCATTGCCTCGTACATAAATTATGAAAATCATAAATTCCCTCTTTGTAGTATTTCTGCTCACATGGTTCATTCATCCATACTTCAAAATCATATGTAGGTTCATCGGGTTGCCTATCAAACTTTTTCATACACAGCAAGTAGCAGCGTCCACCTTCTTTCCACCAATTGTACAAACTGCATTTTTCTCCACAATAGCACATTGGGACATAAAGGGGTTGTTGAGACATTTCTTAAAGAGAAACTTTGGTTTTATGGAAATATTTGCTATTGTTTATTGATAAGCACATAAAATAACTAGAATGTGCCCGTTATTTATGGGCAAAATTTCACATAAAACGTAGTATTATACCACGCTTTACATATTAAATTTCTCTGAAACGAAACAGCTTTTTCCCATGGTTTTCAGCTTTTTCAGAACGACAAGACAACTCAATAAAACGTAGTATTATACCGCGCTTTACATATTAAATTTTTCTGCAAGAAAACAGCTTTTTCACATGGTTTTCAGCTTTTTCAGAATGTCAAGACAACTAAAAAAAAACGTAGTATTATACTGCGCTTTACATACTAAATTTTTCTGCAACAAAACAACTTTTGGAGATGGTTTTCAGCTTTTTCAGAACGACAAGACAACTCAAAAAATGTAGTATTATACCGCGCTTTATATATTAAATTTATTTTTTAATATTAATTTTTTTTTATTTTTTACAAACACCAATAAGTTTAATATTTGAACAATTATATCAAAAGGTCATGTTAAAAAATAAGATGTAACAAAATTACGGAACATAATTTTATTTGATAGATATTGCAACATACACAAGTACAGACACGTATTACAAAAAACAATACAAAAACAAAAGACTAGGGGTATCCTTGATAGTTGGGCACATTCGACGAACTTGCACCAGGAGATGGATTACTACCGCCACGCACACCACCTAAAGGACATTTACGATGGTCGTGTCCTGTTTGTGAGCACATGCCACATTTACGCGCATAAACGGTGTCACCAACATCCATTTGGTTCCGTATATGCGTTCTCTTTTGCACTTGTAGCTTGCGCAAATAGTCCTTGTTACATACCATCTTAAAAGGTTCATGCGGTCAATAATGCTCAGCACCTAATGGCTGCAACTGCCCACTATACATGTCTACGTATGCAGCAACACTGTATTGCCTATCAATATAGTTAGTTGCCCCAAAACCAACTTGTTGAAAATACTTCAACGCATGTGCGCACGGCATGTGGTAGATGGTCCATTTCCCACATGAACACAACCTTATGGCTTCATTCACTGTCTGTAGATTATTCCCACGGTGTCCGCAGATAGCGGTCTTAACTTCAAAAATACCCCGGTCATGATCGTACTGTAGAAATGAATGCCAATCTGCTCGCCTCTTGTACCCTTCAAATCTTCTCATGGGTATTGGCATAAATTGAACACCCTTGTCCATCAATGCCGATGCAGCTCCATGCCTTTCAACTAACATGTGAAACTCATTTCCCATTAACCAAGTATAGGCTCGTGGATCTAGCTGCCGGATCGCTTCCATGCACCTCATGAATTTGCACTATTGGTGCTCAGTTGCAACTATCCACATTAAGTCATGCAAGGCCTTGTCAGGATATTTCTTCTGAAAATTGGCCTTCAGGTGCCTCATACAGTAACAGTGGTATGTATAGGGTTCCTGCCATTCAGGCAAGTGCCGTATAGAACTTAAAATACTACCATGTCGATCAGATATTAGACAAATACCTGAACGCTGTTTGACAACGTGCTGCTTCAAGTGGTTCAAGAAAAGCGTCCACGTCTCTTCGCTTGCATAAATGGCAAAAGCTAGTGGAAATATTTGTCCGTTGGCATCTACTGCAACTGCAATCAAAAGCTTAATATCATACTTTCCATAGACATGAGTACCATTTATGGAAATTACAGGACGACAATGCACAAAACCATCAATTGCTGGTTTAAATGACCAGAACATATAGTTGAAAATATATTCCAGTATGTCCGGACTCCGCTCAAGCCTCCATTCAACAATAGTACCGGGGTTAAAGTGTTGCAGTGCAGCCATGTACCTGGGCAGCGATGAAAAAGACTTATCCCAGTTGCCATAAATAAGTTCAAAGGCACGTTTGCGACCGAGATATGCCTTTCTTTTGGTTATAGTATAACCATAGTCCTGGTGGACGGCTGTAATACACTCTTTAATCTTGAACCTAATGGACACTTCCAAATATAGAATCAAGACAAGAGAAATCAATTCTACATCCAGGTTAAAATGATTCTCATTGAATGTGTCCATTTCACATCTGTGGGTGCTAATACATTTACCCACTTTCCACAAACCTGATTTCTTCTTGTTGGCATGCAACATTCAGTGACAACCCATAAAGCCTCTACGGCATACAGCCTTGTATACCTCCGTAGTTGACTCCCTTACCGTCATCTCACGACACTCTCTTACACTGTAGATTTTTACAGCCCTAATTAGGCGAGCTTTATCGGGGAAATACATGCCCTTTGTTAAAACCGCTGGTCTAGACTCATCCCACGCCGCTGACCGAATTTTGTCATCATCACTTGTGAGGGCATCCACGTTCGGCATACTTGGCAAATTATCAAGGTAGGGAATATTCCGCTCATAAAATGGCATGTGAGACTCGTACACTCTTGGTCTGGCGGGAGGTGGAGGAACATGCTCCCTCGTCAGCTTAGATTCAACATTCACTTCCTCCTCATCATCACCCTCATCAGGGAAGGGTGTGTCATCTCCAGACTCATCCGTATTATTGTCATAATCACTATCATCTTCCTGACTCTGCGCATCTGCCAAATCACGAGTCAATACGTCGTCTATGGGCAACTGTGTGAGGTCAGGAACATCAAGAAGCTCGTTTTCACTGCACAAAAAGAACAAAATGATAAGTTACCTAACTAGATAAATACTTTACATATAGCTATATCACTTTACTTACAAGTCGTACTGTCTTGACGTTTTATGATGGATATTTTCTTATTGGTGATGACTCCCAAATGGACCACCGTGGTCCAATACGCCAGAACTACGCATATTCTAACTAGGGGCGGGGTCATAACTTGTAAAATTCATATCCGGACGGTACCCCCTATGAAAAATATGAGTGTTAATACAAATCCAATTAAAACATAAAATAAACAATGCTAAAGCATAGAAAAATTGAAGTTTACCAGTCGTCTTGTGGATTATATAAAGTCGAAAAATTATTTTGTGGCTGCTCATTCGCCGGTGGTGACAAATTTAAATCAAGGCAAGCTCTTTCATCAGCAATCTGTCCGGCAAAACTGCTCCAGAATAACCACCCGATGACTGGGGGTTATCCCTACTATGCACGCCCTCATTATTGGGAACGTCTTCAACCTTGACGTATATTTCCAATAATTTTATTACAATAAATTTCCTGTATTCATCCGGAATACGCAAAAATCTCTAAGAGTTTCATCATCTTCGATGTTAAACTCAGAATAATAAGCAAACCCCTGCGGAGTCACTGAATACGGAAATCTACCGGTTACTTTAAGGTTAACCAAACGCTTCCTTAGACTCATTTTTTTACGTAACAACGATACTAATTTATCGTACTCCATTGTACGCGGCAATTTAACATGACACTGTGGATGTGAGCTATACCTCACAGAGTTATTCTCCAGCACAACCTCACCCCCCCCAATATAATGAAACCCTTATTTTTTGCTCTTCAGACATTATAAAAAAATGATTGAAGAATGAACGAAAGTTTGAAGAAAGTATTGAATGGATTTTCATAAAATTGAAACGCTTTTAAATAAGGCAAGTCCGAGCTTGGGGTGCAGAATTTTTATATGTAAAATGCAGTACAATTCCACGTTTATGTATTTGAATTATTGTTATGTCAGTTATCCGCAGAACACTTATTGGTGGACACAAAAATAAGAGTAAAACGAAGTATAATAATATGTTACAGTGTAAAACGCAGTATAATACTGTGTTTTACACTAAAAAATAATTCTCTGCAGTCCTGCAGAAGTGGGCCCAAATATTATAGGGAAACACAGTACAATACTGCGTTTTCCTATATTTTTTTTTAATAAAACGCAGTATTATAATGCGTTTTGTGTATTTATGTAACTTTTTTTTTAAACAGTAGAAACGTATTTTGTGCCATTTTTGGCACTATTTAAGTTTCAGACTCGTATATTCTTTTAATGATGTACAAGTACAACAAATATTTTCTTTCATTTCAACAAAACGAATACTTTCTTTTCATGATGTAAAAAAAAGTATTTTCTTTCATTTCAACAAACTTATTTTCTTTTCATGATGTACAAAAGCATTTTCTTTTATTCAACATAATTTCTTTTCATGTTATAGAAATGATACTTTTTTTTCAACAAAAAAATATATTTACTTTTTAGTAATCAAGCTCAAATTTCAACGTTGTTCTTATGTGAAAAAGTAAAGTAGCACATTAGTTCCTTTGAGTTTGTGTGAATTTTGAAAAGAATAATTAAATTCTTGAAGAAAATAGAGTCTCGGAGGGGGTTGGGGGGGTGGGGGTGGAAGGAGTACTGGAAACATGATGATTTTAGGGAAGATGACTTGAGGAGAGTAGCATAAAAGATTATTTTTCTAAAAATATTTTATATTCTCTAATCAAACAGTAGAAAATATTTTTCGGCCCCAGTTTGACAATCTTTCTTGTGGCATGCATTTCCGTTATAAATGCTATTTCCTTTACCTGTTTCAAATCTAAACAAAATTTGTTAGTTTAAAACGCGGTGGTTGGTTGTGATACTCCTACTGGGATGGTTTTTCCCTTTCTCCTTCCCTGATCTGCATTCCAAAACTTGTTGGGGATGATATTATTTGCTGGGGATAATCCTTTTCTGCTGGGGATATCCCTCTTCTTTCGTGGCACAGCTCGGAAACTGGCATTTCCTTGACCTTTTAGTCTCATATGAATTTCCCAAATCATGCTCATTGCTCTCCTTGATTTGTCCACGGGCCTTGGCCTTGAGGTTTAATAACCTCTGATTTCGGCAAGGATATACCTCTTGACACTCGTCAATCCTTTTGTCAATTCCCTCTTGCTGGGGATATCTTTCTTGACACTGGCCTCGCGCTTGTTCCTTGCTGACTATACCATTTGGATGTACTAGTCAGATCTCGTCTTGCATAATTGGAAAGCTGATGGCCTATTTTGAAGTCATTTCCCACTTATTCTGACCAGACAGACTCTACTGGGGAATTTTCTATGAAAGGAAAAGATAAAAGGGAACAGAATAAAAGACAAAGGAAAAAGATGACTCTTTAACAAAAGAAACTATAAATAAAAACTTATCAAACGCAGACACCGACTCTAATGGTCATGACATGGATATGCGGCCTATCCTCCGTCGTCAATCGTCTTTTAAGATCTTCCCTTGACTATCCCCCATCTGATTCCCAATCTTATTCGACTTGTAGTGCCCGAAGGGTTTTCACTATCAAGCCTCTCTCGTTTTGGTTTTTCTATCAGCTTTCATCGCCTTATGGTGTCCGTGAAGATTTTCACCAATAAGACTCTCTCATTTATATCACTTTCCAGCTGGGGATTTGGAGTGTTGCCGGTATGACTCTTTCTGCTGGGGAATAGAGTCCTTTCTGCTGTAGAACAGAATGTTATGTTCGCTGGTAAGACTCTCATTTGTCTGACTTGGCATCTTTTGCAGACCGGTCAGAAGGTCTTTCTTTGGACCGTAATGTGGGTTTTTGGACAGGCTAGAAAGAAAGGGTATTAAAGGCTCAAAAACAAATCAATTTGAGGTTCAAAATTACAACCTTCGGAACCAATTTTGCTTACCACAAGCGCAACCCTTGCCCCAGTTTCTTGCTTGGGGATTATTTATTTAAATTTTTTTTTTAATTTTTATCACACCATGTACACTGTGACCATTGTGGCCATTATATAGAGTCCGTGCGTAACTACTATTATATGTAAGTCTGGGTAGTCTAGGACCCAAAAGTATGCTATACTTGGAATATCTGTAATCTTGTTGGCAGTTGAATTGCTTAAATCCTATTGAATTGGTAAATGAATTTCTAAAAGGAATAAACTTCATTTTCTTAAATCGCTAAAAGAGAATTGACTTTTATTTGGATAAATGTTCCCGATAAATTCTTAATTGGCTGTTTGAGCATGTATTTCTATGTGTACTTGCGTCGCATGTATGATTCGCGAGCAGAGTGATTGTTTATTTAAATTTGACCGCGTCGCATGTATGATTCAAGAGCGGGGTAATAGATGCATCTATGGTTCGCGCCGTTCGACCCTTGCAGTGCACATTTTACATTTATGCTGGATCGGGCCGTACGACCTCGGCATGATTTGCGTATGCTCGTATTGCTTGCCTTGAGAGTTATTGATATTGATATTTGCTCTCCCCGACTTGAGATAATTGTTAATTAATGGATTATGAATCCGGAGACTTTTAATAAAAAGGAACTCTTACCTGTTTCGTTACTTATTTGAATTTACTGTTGTTCTTAATAAATTTGTGATTCGTCGCATTAATAATATTACTATTGGACTACTAGCAAGTGTCGAAGTCGACCTCTTGTCTCTACTTCTTCGAGACTAGACGGGATACTCATTGAGTACACGTTGTTTTCGTACTCATACTACACTTGCTGTGCATTTTTATTGCACAGGTTCATATGTGGCTAGTGGCTTAGTGGCATAACGGTATGGTTGATATGGAGACTTGGGTGCGCTGCAATTATCGAGACGACCCGCAGCCAACCGAGTCTCCTTCAGAGTATTGTACTGTATTTTCATTTCTGTCCACTTGTATTCCGGACAGTTATTATATATCTTGGGAGAAAGATTCTATCGGACCAAGATTTTGACTCTAGGAGATAAATCTTCAAACTAGGTCCATTTTGTTGTGATCTTAGGAGAAAGATTCATCGGACTAAGATTTGATATCTTACGAGAAAATTTCATCGGACTAAGATTTCTATCTTAGGAGAAAGATTCATCGGACTAAGATTTGGTATCTTAGGAGAAAATTTTATCGGACTAAGATTTGATACCTTATCTTGGGAGAAAAAATTCCATCGGACCAAGATTGTGACTCTAGGAGATAAATCGTCAAACTAGGTCCATTTTGTTGTGATCTTAGGAGAAAGATTCATCGGACTAATATTTGATATCTTAGGAGAAAATTTCATCGGACTAAGATTTCTATCTTAGGAGAAAGATTCATCGGACTAAGATTTGATATCTTAGGAGAAAAATTCATCGGACTAAGATTTTATATCTTATCTTGGGAGAAAAAATTTCATCGGACCAAGATTGTATAGGGAAAGAAATTCATCAGATTAGGACTTTTATCCTAGGAGGAAAATGTAAAGATCAATTATTTGAGAAACTTACCTTCGTAATTTCTTCTTTTCTTTTCTTTTTCCTTTGCGCTGCTTTGTTCTTGCTTGCTGGTCACAACAAAATGGACCTAGTTTGACGATTTATCTCCTAGAGTCAAAATCTTGGTCCGATGGAATTTTTCTCCCAAGATAATATAATAAAATCTTAGTCGGATGAATCTTCTCCTAGGATCAAAATCTAGTCTAATGAATTTTCTCCTAGGATAATTTGAAAAAAAAAAGAAGAAGTTTGAATTTGAAAAAAAAAGTTATTGAAATCACGCCAACCTAAAGAAAGGAATGACATTTTTGAAGTTGTTTGGCGATTTGTTGGTTGGAGTCAGGATCCCCCCTGAAGAACAGAATGGAGATTTGTTGGTTGGAGTCAGGAGCCCGCCTGAAGAGAGGAAAGGCGTTTTATTTTTAAAAGTTGTTGAAATCACGCCAACCTAAAGAAAGGAATGACATTTTTGAAGTTGTTGTTGAAGTCAGGAGCCCCCCTGAAGAACAGAATGGCGATTTATTGGTTGAAGTCAGGAGCCCCCCTGGAGAACAGAATGGCGATTTGTTGGTTGAAGTCAGGAGCCCCCTTGAAGAATAGAATGGTGATGTATTGGTTGAAGTCAGGAGCCCCCCTGAAGAATAGAATGGCGATTTATTGGTTGAAGTCAGGAGCCCCCCTGGAGAATAGAATGGCGATTTATTGGTTGAAGTCAGGAGCCCCCTGAAGAACAGAATGGCGATTTATTGGTTGAAGTCAGGAGCCCCCCTGAAGAACAGAATGGTGATTTATTGGTTGAAGTCAGGAGCCCGCCTGAAGAAAGGAAAGGCGTTTTATTTTTAAAAGTTGTTGAAATGTCGCCAACCTAAAGAAAGTAATGGCATTTTTAAAGTTATTGGTTGAAGTCAGGAGCCCCCCTGAAGAACAGAATGGCGATTTATTGGTTGAAATCAGGAGCCCCCCTGAAGAATAGAATGGCGATTTATTGGTTGAAGTCAGGAGCCCGCCTGAAGAAAGGAAAGGCGTTTTATTTTTAAAAGTTGTTGAAACGAATAATAACCACATTTTAACTTATGTCCGCTTTGTAAAAAAATTGCAAACGTACTCACTTTTTCACGTAACTTCAGCATACGGGGCTAAAGTAGCAAAGACAATCACGCAAAACTTCAGCATTCTAGTAGACGGGCCTGAAGTAGCAAGTGTGCTGAACCAAGTGTGTTGAAGTTTTTATTTGTAATTGTTGGACTTAAGCATAGTAGCTGAAGTTTTGTTCTCTATTTGCTGAAGTTTTTGTTTGTAATTGCTAAACTTAAGCATAGTAGCTGAAATTTTGTTCTCTATTGTGAGCCGTAAAGCGCCTACGTATCCTCTTTGAGGAATCAGGTCAAACGTAGTTCCCCATTCCTTTTTTTCCTTCTGACTTTCTTTTGTTTTTTTTGTTATCATTTTTCTCTTCTTTTTTTTCGTTTTTTTTGTTGAATTTTTTTTTCTTTACCTTCCAGGCTCGTATTTCCTAGTCGTTGCTATTGATTCCGAACGAAGGGTATGAAAGAAGATAAATAAGGCTCAAAAGGGGTAACGAAGGATAAAGTGTTTAGGTAGCAGAACAAAATGCCTTTGTCATTCCAGTCTTCAAAACATGCCAAGTGCAAACAACACAATTGATCATAGATTTATAGTCTCTTCCGATTGTGCTAGACTTGACAATTGTGTTAAACACTTGCTTTTTCATTTGTCATTTCTAAAGCACTGCTGGGTGACACTCTCATTCTCATGAACGACCCTTATGCCAATTTGGTGAATCTTGCATTTAACGGTTTTCTTTATGTTTTACTTGCCCCAGTTCCACATGACTCGGGCTTCAAATAATCTCAAACCGTTCTTATTTCCTTTAAATGCTTTGATCACCTTCCGAGGGTTTTATGATTAACTTTTAAGATTAGGCCCAAACTGTGTGCGCATGTCATGTCACGAGAATCGGCACTGAACAAAAATGATAAAAGGACTAAACAAAAAGATGACTGGAAACAATAAAAGACCGGCTTTTGTATTAGACTACCGGCGAAATGGTTTGAATAATAAAACAAACAAAACAACCAGAATAAAATCCTAACACAGCCTTGACAAAACTTAAACAAACTGATATGACAAACTGGAAAGATAAGAAGGTTTGACACAAGACAATATTTGGATTACAACCCTAAGAATAATCCGGACAACAGAAATGACAACAAAATAAGACACCACCAGCTTCTATTTTGCTAACCAAAGAACGGAGTGTCCTCCCACTTTATCGAAATTGGCATATTTAGCCACTAAGCTTTGCATCAGTATTGTCCAGACCATTTCCAACTTCGATATCATCAACCTTAGTCAACAAGTCCCAATAGGATTCGAGTGCTTCTGTTATCATGCCTGATCCCCGCAAAGTGTGCTTCTGGGTCTTGTATTTCCGGCTTACCACAAACCAACCACCTTCTTTCTTTGCGATTCAAAACAAAAGAGGTTAGAATGGACTCAGTTGGTCCCCATTATTAACAACATCTCTTTTTCTTTTTTTTTTCTTTTCTTTTTTCTTTTTTTTTCGATTTTTTTTTTCTTTTTTTTTTCATCATTTTTTTTTCATTCTCATTTTTTTTCATTTTTTTTGTTGTGGTCGAATCTTATGGAGATTGCCTACGTATCATGACCCCGCATGAATCAGACCTTGCGTAGTTCAGACCAAATGAGAGGTAACAACAATGAGACATTTTTTTATCAATTTTCATAATAAAACAAACTGGGTTTCAAAGGTTGAAAGATGACCCACATATTATAGTCAAAGATTTATAACCTCAAAACAAAAGGCCAGCTTCCTTTCCTCGTTTGACAAATGCAACCAAACGGCTATTTTTGCAAATGTGGCCCCTTCCAAAACTCACATGAATTTTGAGGCAGGGGAGGATTATTTTATGATACTTTACACACTTGTCCGTTCTTTTACGAAAACAGCCTTTCGACAGCTGAAAGATACTCTAAGGCTATTTCGGCAAGAACGGTTTAAGACGCGGCCGAAGCTGGCTCGGCTTATTTTTGACAAAAAATCCAAACGGTATTCACCTGACCGCTGACTCTTTGTTTTTTTTTCAAATTATAATGAAAACCTGGTGTTGCAAACACGGCCCTTCAGCGCCTCGGGGGCGAAGATTTTTAAGGCTGTGTGGGTCAACTGGACCAAAATCCTAAACATGACCCAAAAGGTGGTTGTTTATGCAAAGTCAGCCTTCCGGCGTCCCTTTCGGGAATATTCGGCTATTTTTGACAAAGTAGCATCACCCGACTTATTTATGACTCTTTTTATCGTTTTTTCAAAATAGAAAACTCAATATTGCAAACACAGCCTTTCAACGCCTCGGGGACGAAGATTTTTAAGGTCGTGGGGGTCAACTGGACCAAATCTTAAACATGACCCAAAAAGTGGCTGTTTATGCAAAGTCAGTCTTCCGGCGTCCCTTTCGGGAACATTCGGCTATTTTTGACAAACAGCGTCACCCGACTTCTTTATGACAAAATTAAAATTTTGACATTTTATTTTTTTATTTATTTATTTGTTTTTGGCTATTTTAGCAAAAGGTGGGGTTGGACATCACCCGACTTATTTATGACATGTTTTTTTTATTTATTTATTGTTTTTGGCCTTTTTAGCAAAAAGGGGGGGTTGGACCCGATGAGGGTTGCCTACGTATCTCACATCCGGTGAGAATCAAACCCGCGTAGTTCGGGCTAATAAACTGAACTATTTTAAAACTTTTTTTTTTCATTTTCCATGGCACACACAAACTATTTTCCTTTTCTATTTTTGAAAACGAGATACAACAACGACTTTTTTTATTTTATTTTTCCTTTGCTTTTAGTAAAACAAACTAATAAAACATTTTTTTTTCATTTTCTCAAAATTTCGGCAGGGTTTCGACAGTATTTGGGCATTGGGTTTTTCAAAAATTAACAAATAACTCCCTAACCGCTATTTCTTTTTTCCAATTTTACAATATTCCTGATATTCGAAAACCAGTCAGCATGCGGGCGTGAGACAAATAAATGCACGGAAAAAAGATAGGATGCATCAGGATGATCTTTTCATTTCAGGTTGCTAGTCCTAGACGGACCCAACCCCTGTGTTGAGTCTCCTAAGTCAAATGCACATGATGCAAACAAACGTTCCTACTAGGGATCCGGCATGAAGCTGAGTTATTCTAAGTGAAAAAGCTTTGGTATACTGTTCTAGCCCTGGCTTACCCAAGTGGACAGCTTGAGCCGAAGTGGGGGCAACGTACCGGGAGCACGAAAGTCTACCCGGCCTAGTTACTTGTCCCAACTTCGTCTTATTTGGTATGACTTCTAACAGAAAGGTGGGCCACACGCACGTGTACACCATAAATTCAGAAGACTCAGAATGAAGAAGGGTTTCGTAGCAGTTTTATATGCACAATTCAGATAATATTAAAGCGGTAAAAAGCAACATTTAGCACATTAAGGATGAATACGTAAAAAAATCCGATAACAAACAAAGCCAACCATAACAATTATTTTAAGCTCGAATTCTTGAACCATGAACCAGAGATTTTGGGTCCATAGTCCCCAGCAGAGTCGTCAGAGCTGTCACACCTCCTTTTTCCGCCCCCGCTAGGGCGTAGGGAGTTTTTTCCAATTAAAGGACAATCGAAACGGGATTTATTTATTTATTTCAGAGTCGCCACTTGGGAGATTTAAGGTGTCCCAAGTCACCAATTTTAATCCCGAATCGAGGAAAAAAATGACTTTGTATTACAGTCCGCAAACCAAAAATCCGGATAAGAAATTCTGTTAACCCGGGAGAAGGTGTTAGGCATTCCCGAGTTCCGTGGTTCTAGCACGGTCGCTCAACTATTATATTTGGCTTGATTATCTGATTTTTATACAAATATGAACTCATGTGCAAGTTTTATCTTTTTATCGCTTTCATAATTGTTATTATTATGTTTTACAAGAATGTGAACATTGTTTAAAACATGTCTTTGGATTACGTCACAGGAAATGCACCCGCAATCCGGAACACATTTTATTCAATGTTTTGGGATTTGGATTTGGGTCGCAAAAATGCGCACCCGTGTTTAAGAATGTATTATTATTAAAATTGTGCCTAAAGCGATTAGCGTATTATTATTTATGGGTAAGACCGTGGAATTTTGCTAAACGGCTCATCCCAAAGTCTAATTAATTTTAATTAAATATTTTATGAGGGTCCCGCAATCTATACATTTTATTAAGCGAGACTCGTCTCATTTTATTTTTAAAAGGACAGTCCTAAAATACCTACATTTTTCTATTGAAATTTGTCTCTACAAAATAAAAGAAAAAATATCTTAATTTATTTACATGCTTGAGTTGTTTTAGATGAATTTTGAATATGATTCATAAAATCTGAAAATGATGCAAACATGACCGTCCGTTGTCATCTCAGTGTTGTGTTATTTGGGCTGTTGCACTAGGGCCTCACCATTGGCTATGCTGGGAATACCACGGATTGGGTGGCGAGGTTCGACGGATTATGTTTTCAATAGGAATCTAATTTTAATCTTAGACCATTTACATGCTGAAATTAACCAATATTATTTAACTAAACAATATTTCTACCAAGTTCCTACTAGATGGCCTATTCGTTTGATTTTTACTTGACGGAGTTACTACACCATTTATTTATTTTTTGGCAATATATAGATAGTTCAATCGTTAAGCTATCGTCGGATGTTCCACTATGTGTATTAAATAGCTACACGATTCTGATTTTTTGCAAACTAAATAAATTATACATACAAATAAAATTCAGAATATAATTAAAGCTAATTCAGAATTTCAACTCTTCATTTTTCGTATTCATGTTTCATATTCGGATTACAATAACCAGCGTGTCAGATGTGTACCTGATATTGGAAGCAAAAGAAAATGAAGATGAGAATCAGCATCAGTAATAACAGTACAACACAGCAACAACAGCCCAGCAACAGTAACAACCCAGTAACAGACCGGTGGAGTAGTAATCCCAAAACAAATGCTTCCAACTTTTATGAAACAACAACAATTAAGGCTGATTTCAAACAATGAAAGAAAGCAGAAGATTTTTTTTAGTTTTTTTTTTATTTGAAAGTTTGAATATTTTTCGGAATTTTTCTCTCTCTTAAATATTCAGCTATTTTTTCTCTCCCTTTGTGTTTTTCTGTTCTGTCTCTTTTTATTCTCTTATTCCAGATTCCTTTTTTCTCTTATTCTCTTCTCCCTGTGTGTTCAAGACTTCCTATATATAATCCCAACCTCTTTAATCAATTAAAAGCAATCACTTTCCCCTATCAAACTCATTATCTTTTCACTCATCCCCATTACATTAAATAAATATATCACCCCACCCCATTATATTTTGTCCCTCATGCCTAACATAAACAAATACAAGATTCCCCCACACTAAAATTTGTCTTGTCCCCCTTTATATTAAACAACCATATCACAACCCACCCCATTACATTTTGTCCCCCATGCTTCACATAAAAAATTACAAAATATACAATTCCTAAACTACCCCTCCGACCTTACTGAAATTACTTAAACTACCCCTGAACGTACTGCAAATTACCAAATTACCCCCATCAGCTATAACAAATCAATTAATCAAACTCAACCAAAATATAGCCAATATGACCAATTTCTACATAAATTCAAACAACAAATCACATGAACATGATTTCTTCAACATTTCAACAACAAATCACATGAACACAAATTGAACAACAAAGAACAACTAAAATTTGATTGAACAATATCAACAACAAACCTATTTTCAGATTCAACAACAACAACAATCAAACAAGTATATTTAGATTTCTAAATTCAATAATATTGAACTTAAAATTAACTCTAACAACATTACAACCAACAATTCCTATATTAAACTTAAACAAGATTATGAGACAAATTCAAGAAATAATCATAAATGATAAACAAGAAATCAAACTATACAAATTTCGGATTCAAGCGATTTAAACTACCATTCTTTTATATTAACATTAAATTCTTTTTAAATTAATAAAACAAACTGAAAAATATTTAATTGAATCTCAACTTAAATCTTAACAACATTATAAATAAACTAATCAATTTTTATCTAGAAATAAACAAGAAAAATGAAACAAAACAAACTGAAAAATAATAAAAAAATAAAACGATGAACATGAAATTAATATCAAACATATTTGATTTCAAATCCGAAAAATATCAAACAAATTAACGGACAGAAACGAAACTTACAACTAACCGGAAATGAGCAACGATGAACTCGAACGGACACGGACAACTCGAACAAAGCTTGAATAAACGGGGTCTGTTTGGTGATAATAGAAGCTGGACGAAGCAGCAAATAGCAACGTCCATGGCGGGCAGCAGCAGCGATTGCGAGCAGCAGGTGAAGGAGCAGCAACGTGTTTGGTTACGTGAAGAAGCTGGCGCGGGCAGCAGCCATGAAAGCAGACGCAGTTTGACGTTTTCGTTGGTGCCGAAGAAAGACGACGAAGCAGCAGAAGCAGCGATGAAGCAACAGTGACGACTCCAAACAGCAGCAGCGCGACGAAGAGGAAAGGACGCAGCAGCAGTAAAACGATGCGACATGACGAGGAAGATGAAGCAGAAACAGTCATGAACTTATTTGAACGTGCAGGGCTGCTGGAGGTCGACGAACCATTCGTCGTCGATGAATGGATGTAGCAGCTGGTCGTTTGGACTTGAGGTTGAAGGCAACCATGGACGTCGAGCTCGAGCTTGAGCTCGACGAGCTTCATAAATGGCGGATAGGGCTGGGGTCGTTTAGTCGAGCCGGGGTCGTGAGGGTGACGTGTGTGTGTGTGTGTCGAGGGGATAGGCAGGGCGGCCATGGATGATGCTTGGAGAAGCTGCAAGGGGCAGCCATGGGAGGTGGGGTTTGGAAGGTTTGGAGAAGAAGAAACCAAAGTGGGGGGGATGGCTTAGCTTAGCTCTTAGGGTTTTTTTTTTTTTTTTTTTTGTAAAATGTAAGATAATAGGATGTTGGGTTATGGACTGGGTCGACCCAGTTCGAAATGGACTGGGTTGTTTGGGAAGATTGGGCCATTTTTTGGGCCTGTGGCTTGAAATCGAAGAAAAGGCCCAATTCCGACTTTCTTTATATTTTCGCTCTCTTTTCTTCTTTTATTTCTCTAAAACTAAATTATAAAAATACTTAAATTATTATTAAGAACTGAATTAAGTTATAAAAGCGCAAATTAACTCCAAATAACAATTAACGCACAATTAAGTAATAATTAAGCATAAAATTGTATATTTGGACATTAAATGCTAAAAATGCAAACGATGCCTATTTTTGTAAATTTTTAGTTTTTGTAACAAACTTAATTACTAACAAATTGTAGAATTAAATCCTACATGCAAAATGCGACATATTTTTGTATTTTTTTATTAATTTAGCAAATAAACATGCACAGACCAATACAAATAATTATTCAAAATATCACAAAATATCACAAAATTGCACACCAAGGAAAATTATTTTTTGAATTTTTTGGGAGTAATTCTCATATAGGGCAAAAATCACGTGCTTACAACGACACCGTTCAAATTAATCAAATAATCCAAGTCGTTGATCTCATTTGATCGAACGGCCTGGATCCAATTCCACCCCTAGTATATAATTACCCAAACGGACCCCGCCCCCCTCAGAATCCCCCATCTCATCTC
The DNA here is from genome assembly GCF_000715075.1 of Nicotiana tabacum. NCBI lineage: Eukaryota > Viridiplantae > Streptophyta > Magnoliopsida > Solanales > Solanaceae > Nicotiana > Nicotiana tabacum. Next base: position 18,880,590 of record NC_134089.1, on the reverse strand, counting down.
TCTTCTCCCTCACCCAAACCCTAGAGACCCGCCGCCCTAATTTCCACCGTTTGTCGCCGGCAGCGCCGGCTCCGTTCACCGCCAAATTTACACCCCGAAACCCCCGAAACCCCCTCATTCCAAATACCCGCTTAGTTTCCTTCGAATCCGCCTAGAACTCTTCGAATATCAAATCTAATTCGAAGCTCTAGAACCATAACTTCTAACCAGTGCACGAAAGGTCAAATTGCCGGATTTTTTTGGTTTAATCAAGCTTATTTCAACACAAAATAATGACTTTGGTTTGTTCTCCACCAAAGAACAAAAGTTTGGCGTTATTTTGGGTTGAATCAGAATATTAATTTTAAGTTCGAGCCTGGCTGGTAAGTTTTCCAAGTTTATTAGTTATTCTCGATTAGTAATATTCTGTTGTTCATCTTTCCTCATCTCTTTTTTTTTCTGGTCGATTTCAATTGAAACTCGACCAATCCGTAGGTTTAAAACAGCTTCCATCCATGGGTTTTGTTGATTGTGAATATATTATTTGTTTCCTTAATTGTATTATCAGTCATATCTTGTTAATCACTTAGTCGATTTAACTAACATTAATTTGATAATTTGGTTAATTTCTTGTTTAATTATGTTGATAAGAATTGATTAGTATAAGTTTAAAGTGGTCACCTAATTAGGAAGCTTCTCAATAGTGGTAGGGTAGAAATTGCATTACTGAATTAATTAAAAGCACTAAACTAGTGGATAATTAAGAAATAAAAAGTTGAATTGATAGTGGTAAATGCACTAAGTTGAATACTTATTTATAGACTCTAAGATACAGACGGGGAATACTGAAAAACATGGGAGAGATAGAGAGAGATAGAAATTACAGAGATAGAGAACAGGGGAAGAGCCGAAAATACAGAAAATACAAACGGCTGATTTTACTGTTTCATTGAACTCTTTTTCGTGATTTCTTCAGTTTCTAATTTCTGAAATAGTTTCTGATCTATCTGGGCTGAAACGTTTTAGTTTGATGGTTTAAAAGGACTTGGTTTGAAGTTCTGGTTGCTTATTTTGTTTGCTGCACAAAAATTCTTAGTTTAAAGTTAGTTCTGGGAGGTTTATTTCTACTGTTGCTTACTGTTGTTGTTACTACTGACCTTACATACCCTTTCCTTTCATTTCAGGTATTTGTCAATTCCATGGACACCACTTAAATATAGTCTGAAGCTTGAATCTGAAATATGAACAAATTGGATGATGGTTGCTATTGAATTCTCACTTCTGTCTCTTTCAATTTCATGCATAATGCATATTACTTAGTTCAGAAATAGCTTGGTCGAGTATATCTATGGTTGAATATAGTATGATTATGTTTGTAATCATCTTATGGTTGGGTATACCTGCTAAGTTCTTTGTTCTAGAATTAGTTTTGGTTTGAAACATGGAACAAATTATGGCTTAGCTACTTGGATTTCATGGGTTTGAATTGGTGTATATGTATAAAGGGACTTTCAAGGACATTCATAATAGGTATTTGCATATGCAGTATTCTGTATTACTTTTCTGAATTTCAGTTGTTTGTTTGAAGTTTCCTTTTAGGAGTCTGGGTTAGTAATTTGTTTGCTGGTAAAGACTATTGGTGGTATTAGATGCTGAATGACCAAAAATAATTTGATATTGTAACCTCTGTACAAAAGTAATGTGATTAGCCGTGTTGTTATAACGTTGAAACTGTTAAATTTCGCTACTTGCTATTAGTTATTATAATTGGAACTCACAATTGCTTTCAAGATCAAATCATTATTGGATGTCATGTAATTGGCTATTGATAAGTTAAAGACGATTCCAAAGTTTGCTTGCATATGTATTAGTCTCGTTGTTGTCCCTCTGAATTTATTTGCAACTTCAAGCTTGCTCATACATTGCAAGGATTCGATGTTGAGCCTGGTGCTCAGCATCTGCAGGGCTCCGAACTTGGGCTCAATTATGAGGCCCAATTCTGAAAGTTCTTCGAACGAGATTCGGGCCATTTCTTTCGTTAGACCATCAGTCCTCTTGTATTGGCTCAAGCCTTTTTGTGTAATGGATTGGTTTTCCCTCACATAAACCATCTTAGTTAATTTAAATTGAACCTTTAACTATATTTAGTGTTAATCAATTAGGCTATTAACTAGTTGGGGCGAGCCATATTCAATAACATAAATGATTTATGACCCTCCAAATGTTGTTTGAATTCCCTTTTAAAAATTGGAATTGAGGTGCGCCGCGCCAAATAAAATCTCAAATACGTGGCCCTCATTTAATTATTTCTTTTAAAATCCTTAGAATTCAAGGCGTGCCATTTAACAAATTTCCATGGCCCTCGCAAAGTTAAAAACGCGTAGTTGTTTTAGGCACGTTATTTTAATAATATTACTTTCCTAAACTCGGGTGTGCATTTCATGTGACCCAAATCCAAATCTTAACAACGTTAAAAAAATATGTTGCGGATCGCGGGTGCATTTCATGTGGCGTGATCCAAAGACGTATTTTGTGTAACGTTGAAATCTTCCTAAAATGAATTAAAAACGGTTTAAAGTAAAAATGCACATAGGTTCAAAATTGTTTTAAAATCATATAATAGACCAATTGTAATAGTTTAAGCGACCGTGCTAGAACCACAGAATCCGGGGGTGCCTAACACCTTCCCTCGGGTTAACAGAATTCCTTATTCAGAATTTCTGGTTCGCAGACTTCAAAAGAAAAGTCGAATTTCTTCGATCTGGGATTTTAAATAAACTGGTTACTTGGGACACCAGAAAACAAACCATCACAAATGGCGACTCTGAATTTTAAATAATTAATCTTGTTTCGATTGTCACTTAAATTGAAAAAACTCCCTTGTACCCTTCCGTGGTGTAGTAAAAAGGAGGTGTGACAAGTACTGCTAGCCTCTAAGAGTGGAGTATCTTTGGAAGATCGTTCGTTACACTATGTACTATTAGAGTCGTGCAAAAGAAGGAAAGTGATAGCCCCGTTCCTTGTATATACTTCCCAACCTCAAGCTATGCAAATGTTGTTGATACCCAATTTTTTCATATATATTTTTAATATGCAAAATATTTTCAAAATAGCATATATATGTATGTATAAGTATGTTCAAATGTTTTATCATTTTTCCTTAATTTTTTTAAAGATTTTTAAACCAATTTATTCCCCTTTTATTCATAAAAAAACAAATAATAATTCCTAAAGTTATCATTTTGGTGATTCGTTTATTGGATTCTCATATTTATACTAAAATATAGCTAAGATACTTTTGCATATTTTTATAAATTGATTTAGTATTTTAAAGCTAAATTGTATATAATTACAATATTAGCCTCTTTTAGATTTAATTGCGTTTATATTTATAAAATAATTAAGTCCAATATTTTTAAATTGATAATTATGTATTACAAATTATTTTAGTACCTTCAATTTATTTCCAAGAATTTACTATTTTTTATAAAATTAAAAGGGAAAAGTGGCTATTGCAATTATAGCCCAAATTGAGTTTCAGTTATAACCCAAAACAGACCCCCAATTTTCCAACCCAATTTCAATCTCAACCCGACCCCATACCCAATCTAAATAACCCAACTCAGATCCCCTACCTAACCCTTTCAATCATGGCCGTTGATCATTTAGATCAACGACCAATATCAGCTCTTTCCATTTTTAACCTCAAACGACCCCTTACCCTACCTCATTTCACACCAAACGCCGCCCTTGAATCCCTTTCCCTCTCAACTCTCTTTTCAATCCCTCATGAACCACCTAACCCAACCCTAATACCTCCCAAATCTATGGCTTCCAAGGTCATCGGAGACCTGTATCAACTCCCTTCTACATGTTCGATTCGTATGGTCTCAAGGCTAGATCTTGAAAGAGCTTGGTCCAGACCCTGTTCGATTTCAGTTCATGACTGTTCTCCGGTCAGCCATGGCTATTCGAGTCAGACTCTTGACTCTCGTGCTTAGATCGATGGTTTTCAAAGCCTTTCTCATCACTTGGGGTTCTTCTGAAACCCTAACCTCTAATGTTCTTTCGAATTCTTTTAGATCTATTTCAGATCTATGTTTGCTCTGAACTGCTAAGCGTTTTTCTCGAAGTTTCTTTTAAAACTCTGCCTTCAAAACCCCTTATCTTTTCCGATTAGGGTTCTTGTTAGTTTATTTTAAAACTTTTCTCTGATTTTTGACATGTTCTGTTGTGTTTCCCTATATCTTTCTTCTACTTGAGTTTGCATGCTAAAAGCCCTAATTTCTTATGACTTTTTATTAGATGAATGTTTGTTTGCCTGAGTTTCTGTCCGATTTGTTTGTTTATCCTCTTTTAAAAACTCTTCTATTGTTGAAAATCCTATGGTTTTGGGTCTGAGGCTGTTTGTTTAAGCGCATAACTCGATTTTGAAGTTCTTTATCTCAAAATCTCTTATTTATCTGTGTGATTCTTCTGACTCTGGTTTTCTATCATCTCTAAAAATCGATTATGCTCGAAACCCTAATTTTCAAGAGGGGTTTTCTTCACCTGCTACTGTGAGATCTTCACATGCTTTGATATTCTATGTTTTCTTCACTACTTGACCTACTGGGCTATCATGTTTCGAATGTTGCTATCCACTGAATTTTGTGCTACTATTGTATGCTATTTCCTTCTGCCAACAGGCTTGGCCTCACATGTATAGTATTTATGCACCTTATTTATATGCTAAGTTTCCTTCTTTGTTTGACCTTCAACTTGTGACTGATTTCGAACTTTTCCTTTGTGAAATTCTGATTTCACTCGCCTGTTAGGGTTAATTGATTTTCTTTTCCTATTTTGCCTTGCTGAATTCTTTCCAAAATTAGTGTACCTTTGTACCTAGACTCGATGGCCCACTTAATGTTTTACTATTTCTTTTATAGCAACTGTCGGCCTGCTTATAAATTGATTTCTTTCCTTATTTGTGAACCTGTCACTACCCGTTAAGCAAAGTGATCCCTTAATTAAAGGCAATCACTTGTATAATTGATTCTGAATCATGATTGTTTCTATGTTTGTAGCTTATTACCCTCTCTTACTCGTTTTCAAAAAGCTATAAATACCATGTACTTCTTTTCTTTCAGGAAACACGAACACAAGGCATAAACACTTGAGTTCAAACACACACTCCACAAAATCTGTCTTTTCTCTATTACTACTATATTGCTGCCTTACCTAGTTGGCTGAAAGCCAATGCTAGGCTGTGAGGAAACTTTCTTATTTTCTGCATTTGCATTTCTTACTAGTATGTTCTAATTAAGTTTTCTGCACCAACAACAATATGCTTATTTACTGTTTCTTGCATTCTTGTCTGCCTACTGTTTGTATTTAGCCCAGTACCATTGTTTAGCATGCTGTAATTTCCTTTCTCCTGTTCTGAATCAATGTATCATGATCTGTAAATTCTAAATCCCTACCCCAATGTGTTTAATACTTTTGGTTGGTTTGGGGCATGACAACATTGGAAATTGCTGTGCATGATCCAAACTTGATCCTCTTAGGATCATAACCTCCATGTTTCTCTTATATGTTGTGTGTTTGGTTGATTTACAGGCATGTCAGCACTTCCTATTACTGTACATGCCCAAAGTTAACCCATGACTAAGTGTATAAGCTCATTGCAATGGATTCCCAATCCCCTGCCCCCTTTGTGTGAAGTTATTGACTCCCTGAAATGTTAATGGTTGTCTCCCATCACCCTTTCCCTCTCCTTTATTCCCTCAGCTCTTAGAACTCTGTTTCTACACTTTTACTCTCTTCTTAGACTTAAGTTCCGCCCCCTCATGTGAACATTGCCTTGGGACCCATGAGCTCACTCTGAACTTGGACACATGAGGGCTGACATTTTCACACTGCACTCATCTCTATTCTGGTTATGTAACTTGGGTGTGAGCACTGCTTGGGGTCCTATTGAGGCCCTTAGGGAGCTCTGACACACTCAAGTCTGAGAAAGGCTTTAGATCAATGACATTTTGAGGTGGTTTACTCCAAAACTCAGAGAGGAAGTCAAGAATCAGACTTCTTCTGGTTGAAACATTTTTTTTGTACTTTTCTGATGTGATTCAGTTTTCCTGGATTGTAATAATTTGTAATGAACATTTGGGTCTGGCTAGTGAAAAGGGTTGGGTAATTATGCATGCTTAAGGGTAGAAGACATGCCTATAAGACTGCTTATTCTACATGTTCAATTCGCATTTATAAAACATGCCTATAGGACTATTTTTAATTCTGCATATTCACATCACATTTAGAAACCATGTCTATAGGACCTACTTGTTCAACTTCACATCTAGATAAACTGCCTATAGGAATTATCTAAAATTCTGCATGTTTGTCACCGTTTAGATATCATATTTTTTAGGTCCCAATTGGCTATAACCCAATCGCCTGTTAAAATCAGCATAATGAATAGAAATCATGCTTATAGGAATTCCCAAGTGAAACCTCGCATGTTTCCATTGTCTACTAGATATATGCCTATAAGGGTTTGGCATTATTCAGATACTATGCACGCAAAGGTTTAAAATCGGCAATTATGTTTACAAGGGTCTAAAATCAGTAATCCTAGATACCATGTTCATAGGAGTAAAAATCAGCGATAGTGGATACTGTCATTTGCAGAAACTGAAACTAGTCTAATTTAAAATTCGTCTATTCTGAAACTTTTTTTAATAATCTGATTCCCTTATTTTAATGAGGTTTAGCAAGCATGCCTATAGGTTTTCAAACAATTCGCTTTGAGTTATCAATGTTTCACCACCTTCTGAATTAAGTAGATATTATGCCAATAGGACCCCGTCTAAATACTTAGGCAAGCTTTAGAGTAATGACTGTAAAATTGAGCCTGCCTTTGTTAATTGTTACAACCAGCAAGCAGGCCTGATTCAGACTTCTTATCTGAGTTATGTAATAAACAAATCTGCTTCCATAATAAAACTCCCCTCGTCTTTAGTATTTTAATCAGACCTAAAAAGTATGTGCAAGTCATGCTAGTTGTGTGCTTTTGTTCAAGGAGGTATATTTGAGCCTTTATCTGTTTATATGCTTCCCCAACATGTAGTATGTGTTTTTTGTATGTCGCCTTAGATTTTTATCCTTTGAAACCAATCAGCCTAATATCCCACCCTTTAGGACTAGTAGTCCTAAGTGCCTCCGGGACTGATAGGAATGGGACGGGTAATAGCTTGCAGTAGTAATTGAGACTAATCCGCACTTTAATACCTTAACGAGGTGGAAAGGGTAGATATGGATATGATGACCGGTGATCTAATGCCACGTGTAACCCCTATTTTGAGGAGTAATTACCGGTTATTGCATTGACGTGATCCATATTAAATATAAACCTAGGATCCCCTTTCCTTTTATTTGCAAACTCATTTTTTAACTCTTCTTTTAATTGTTCTTTCTTTTTTTATGTTTTTAAATCCCCTAATATTTGAGCCCGTACTTGTATATTTGCTAAATTCACAATAACTGTCTAGCCGGGAACCACACTAGTGAATCCTGAGGGGTGCCTAACACCTTCCCCTTGGGATAACTTCAACCCTTACCCTATCTCTGGTTATTCAAATGACTTAGATTTGAACCCCATTGGTGTCCTAATGCACCTTAAACCATTAGGTGGCGACTCTTCAAAAATGCAAAACCCAGTTCCTGAAAGGAACGAGTTGTCCCATACCAAATGTCATAAACCCGATTTCGTGAGAAAAAGGGGGCACGACAAATGTCACAGCTCCTTAGTCTATAATAAGAGAAATGATACTATCGTTATTGTTTCAGCGTCGTAACTAGTATATATCAACCACAACCTATCTTACAATGAAACAGACAGTTCCTCCCCATCTTATATGACTTCCCACAAGTTAAAACAATCACCAAATAGCCTAACAATGGCAACTATAACCAACAATAGCAACAACAACAATATAATCCAATATGATCTTCTCCTATTATCTTCACAATCATATTGAGCGGCAAACTCGTTTTTACTAATAACAAAATAAAATTGAATCCAAATCTTAATCTATAAATTAGTTTACAACCTTCAGAACATCATACTTATATGTATTATATGATTCCTAGTTCAAAACATCTACAAAATGCCTTCCAAAACAGCCTCACACACCTAACACCTTAGCTTTTATCGTCAATCACTTGTTTTTCATGTTTTATTCTTTAATCAACTTAATTAATACCTAGAAAAGCTTAACTACGGCAGCCACAACATTATAAAATTATTTCTCATAATTTTCAGTCACCACAAACCATATATTTAGCCACAAAATAGTCCAACCAAAAAGATAACCATATCTCATGTTCTTTCAAGTCCTATCTTGTGAGTTTTCACTCAAGTAACACAACCAACACAAGATTATCCTTGGGAACAACCAAGAAGATGTTATACATACCTTGGACAACAGCTAAACTTGAAACCCATCTCAACTTAGCTCACAATAGTCCTCAATCACACCACAATATCATAGAAGCATTCTCTTATAATCTTTAACACTTATGATGATGATTTGAGTTGATTTCTCTTAAATTTGGTTTTTGGGATCTTGAGATATGTTATAGAAGGTTTTGGAGAGCTTTTGGACGAATTTTGGGTGAGAAATGACCCGAAATGAGTCTCAAACATCTTTTTAAAAAAGTAAGGTCGGTGGCCGTCTCAAGTGGGTTCCAACTGAGTTGCTTGCGTAGTCTTGCAAAAATGCGAATATATCTGTACTCCGACGTCGTATAGATGAATAATTTAATGCGTTGAAAATTAGACTAAAAAATCTTCAATTTTGTGGGTGGATAACCCCGTAAATCCAAGTACATTGAGAGAAAATATCATTGACATTTGACCTAATTCATTAAAATTTATGAACGTAACTTGTGACGACTTTCGTCGACTTTTGTTTCACAACTCGCTTGACTTCAAGACTTATGATACAGATATTATATGATTCAAATACCTTAAAACACGACCTCCTTAGTATATTAAGCACCTCTATTTTTACCCGAAAATATGAATTACAACATCCTTGATTCGTTTTGCTTCTAACTTCTAATAATTGTTAGCTGCTCTTATATACCCTTGTATCATTTAAGAACAATATGATTAAATTCTTATTATCTTAAAGATAATCTCTTCTCGGATTTACGTCAACTAACTTACAACATGATCTAACGTACACGAATATGGGTTGTAACACCAGAGGGGCTCGGACGAGTTTCGGACACGTAACTGAGTGTTTGATAGAGTTAGAATCTGTTGGTTTTTGTGAAGAAGCTTCAGGTCTCGTAATTGTGAGAAATGAGCTGTAATTGTGAAGTTTATCTCGGGTTTGTTGGGCTCGCATTTGCGAACTCAGTGTTCGCATTTGCGATGGAGGACTGGGTAAGCTTGGTTCGCATTTGCGATCATCCTGATCGCTTTTGTGATGTGTCACTGGTTCACAATTGCGAACAATATGTCGTATTTGTGACTGTAGAAAAGGTGTGAGGATCTTCGCTCTTGCAAACCCAGGCCGCAATTACGACACCTGCGACTAGACAAAAGCCGGGGGACGTGATTTTTAACCTCATTTTTATATTTTGGAACCCTAGGCTCGGTATGAGGCAATTTTGAAGAGGGAATATCATCTACAAACTTTGGGTGACTAATTTTAATCCATCTCTAATCATACTCCATCAATTTATCTTAGATTTTAACATCAAAATCATGTGAATCAAAGTAAAAATTTGTGAAATCTTGTCAAGTTTTTGAAAAATTAGAAATTAAGTTTCAAGAGTCGATTTGGACTCGATTGTTGAAACTAATCACATATATAAACTCGTGGGGTCAAGGGTAGTCGTAATCTACCATTAGACCCGGGTTTTTATCGGACGGCCCCAGGTTGACTTTTGTTGACTTTTGTTGACTTTTTGAGAAAAGTGTAAAGATCTTTGCTTTATCTATTGTAATTGATTACCCTAGAATTGTTTGATGATATTAAGTCGATTTTGGTTAGATTCGATTGGTTTGGAAGCGAATTTTAGAGAAAAGGCCCCAGTTGGGCTTTGATTTTATTGCGGAGCGAGGTAAGTATTGGGTCTAACCTTGATTTGAGGGAATTAGGAACCCTTAAGCTATATGTTATGTGAATTACGTGTATAACGGCATATATGCAAGGTAATGAGTGTATATACGCCGTCAAAATAATTATTTCAATGCCTTCTCGTATTTCACGAATTATCTCATCTCATGTCTTAACTGTTATATGCTTTAATTGCTTTTTATGCTGTAATTTGTTACTTGTCATTAATTATTCTTGTATTGAATTGTTTGTCCCTTCCATAATTCTGTGATTAATTTCTACTTGCCTTAATTGTCTTACTTGCACACCTTAATTGTCACGTCTTGAATTGTCTTGTTGCTTTTGTATTATTTGTAGCAATCCTTTGATTAGTACGTGGTTCCTTTATCGCTTTGCTTTCATATCCTTTGATTGTAGAGATTTTTGTAAATTGAGCTATTGGATTGATTACGTTTATTGAAATTATTTATGGATCGGGTTTCGCACTGCAATGGTTGTGATGTGGTGGGATAATGGAGGATTACGACATTTATTCTAATGATATGGTGGGATCGGGTTGCGCACCGCAACTGTTGTGTATGTAATACTTGATATTGATAAATGATAATATGGTATAATAAGGGAGGATTATGACATTGATTATGATGATATGATGGGATCGAATTGAGTGCCGCTATAGATTGTATACGTGATTTCAGATATTGCTAAATGATACTATGGTGAAATAAGGGAGGATTGTGTGTGTACGGTGGGATCGGGTTGCGCGCCGCAACGGATTTTTTGTGTTGTACTCGTTATTGTTATTGTTTAGTTTTCAGCATTTTTATATGAAGTTACGAGGTCTGTTATTCTAGGTTCTTTGGTTGTAAGGTTGACTTCATTTTCATAAATTAACTGCTTTACTTTTATTCCTGTCTTCATTCCGTGTTATTATTATTATTACTGCGTACAAGTTATTGTAAGTGGCCTGCTTTGGCCTCGTCACTACTTCGTCGAGGTTAAGCTCGGCACTTACAAAGTACATGTGGTCGTTTGTACTCATACTACAGTCCCCATTTTTTGTGCAAATTTCGGAATGGGTCCTAGCGACATTCAGTAGATTTGCTTGGATCGAGTTCTTGACGGAGACTTGAGGTACAACTGCACAGAGTTAGCAGCCCTGAAGTCCCCTTCAACATCACCTTAGTTGTTTATTTCGATTCAGACAGTTATGTCTTTATTTAAATTATTATTTGTAGTACTTTAGGCGCTCGTGTATCCGTAACACCAGTTTTGGGATTGTATTTGAATATCGCCATTTATTAGTTTATTTACTGTATTTCAGTTTATTTAACTTATTAGTTTTTATTTAATTTGAATTGTTAAAAGTGGTTAATAATTATATCTAATGTTGGCTTGACTAGCACTGAAATGTTAGACGACATAACTATTGTGAAAATTTCGGATGGTGACACAAATACTTAGATAAAGATAAATATTGCTCCATAAGCAACATTAGGAGTTAGGACTAAGATAAGCATTAGATTGATTAAGCTCGCCAAATTAGCTCTTACCAGGTCTTCAAACAGAAGCTCCGCTCCGCTCAGGAAACAAATAGCGCCAACTGCTAGCCTATTTGCATTCCGCAAGCGAAGAACTTTCCAGAAGCCTCCAACATCCCCGCGTTTCTCCATCGCCGTCTTCGATCAACGAGACCCGCATATTACGCAAATTCCTTGCACAAAAAGCAAGCAAAATCAAAATATTTACAGCGATGCGTCGTCGCTTAAAGCCTAGGGTTCCTCCTCTCCTTTTGCTCTTCTATAGTTCCATTCTTCTCAGCTCGCTTCCAGGTAATTTTCACGAAAAACTCGGAAAGTAGCTGATTTCTGAATAAATGAATCGATTTTATGATTATACTGAACTAATTGATGGCTAAATGAAGAAACCTTATGTTTTTGTTTTGCTTCAGGATTGATTGCAGCTGCGATTGTTACTCTAGATTCGATCGAAATATATAACACTCATGAATTGTTAGGATCGACACCGGAAGTTTATTTTGAGTGTAAAGGTGAAAATAGAACAAATTTGCCTGATGTGAAGAAGAAACATGAGCTGTATACCTTTAAGGGCGAAGAGTCTTGGCAGGTATATAACTACTGTAACTTTGTCGGTATCTGAAATTAGTTACAGCATTTCTCAGTTGAAAAAGTTATGCAGTTGCCTTGTAAATTTTGCTTTGTTTGGAAAAATATTAAATTTTTACTTCATTAACGGGAAGCCATCTGTGAAACTATTGACTTTTTTCATGTTTAGTCAATCAACTAACTACACCTCAATCTCGAATTTTGGCAATTTTTAAGCTGACCGTTAGAGGCGGATCCATGATTTGAACGGCATATTTGGGATTTTCTGAACCCACAATTCATTTGAATTTCTGGGTCCAGAACATATCATTTGTACATATCTAGTGTGTTGAGTCTCCCACATTGGATAGGGATAGAGGACTTGGTCTCCTTGTATGGCTTAGGTAATCCTCACCACATGGGCTAGCTTCTAGGGTTGAGGCCCAATGTTCATTTCTTTATCATGTTATCAGAGCCGGACTGATCCAATTCTTTGATTCATCGATGTGGGCCCCCATAATATATTGTCCATGCCCCAGTTGGTAGGCCTGGGTGTGCGGGGGTGTTATTCTCTTACATTGGATAGGGATAGGGGGCTTGGTTTCCTTATATGGCTTGGGCAATCTTGACCTCGTGAACTAGGTTTTGGGGTTGAGTTAAGCCCAAGGTTCATTTCTTTATCATAGTGTGTTTTTAACGCATATATATAGGGTCTAAGACGAAACCAATGAGTTCAATTAAACTGTTACACTGTAGATCCACTTCTGTTGATCGTTAACCTATAACAACCTTCTCTTTTGTTTGGACTTGAGATCGGCTATGCTTTGCACACTGGGAGTTAAGCTGACTTTGCTATTATACCAAAATAGAATTATAAAACACATTAGAGAATAATAAAGCCAACTTTGTTATTCTACTGAGTTCGTGCACGGAATCCAATGCACGAACTCCTGTAAGCTCCTTTCATACCCTCTATCGACCAAGGAAGGTGCTACTGATCCCTGAATCGAGGGACGACGCGCTTTCAATCTCCTACAGCTCCCTACCAAGCCCTTCCACTGCATGAACTACCCTTAAAGTAAATGATTTCTTAAGTACTCTTGCGAAATTGTTGGTTTATCATATTTCCATCTATCTTATTCTCTTGTAGTTAGTTTTTGTATAATTTCAAAGAGAAGTGGAATATAATCAGATGTATCTTTTCAAACTTATTTCCTTTATGTAACAATGCCATTTGCCAATTACTACAATTTGCTCCTGCTTAAATTCATTTTGAGAACAGGAAAAGCTAAAACAAGAAATTTTCTAACTATCTATAAAATGTGCTCTAGCAAAATCCTCTTTTTTCTTCCTTCAGGTCAACTCTGTCAATCAGAACTGAGCAAGTCAAGTTCTATTTAGATGTACAGTTTCAGGAAAAAAAGTTCATCAATGTCTACCTAGAAGGTTAAATTATTTTAGTAGTAATTGCCCCTTTTAGTTGAGGTTACCTCCAGAGATATTTTCTTCAAGACTCTGTAATTGCGCCTTTATGTAACAATGCCATTTGCCAATTACTACAATTTGCTCCTGCTTAAATTCATTTTGAGAACAGGAAAAGCTAAAACAAGAAATTTTCTAACTATCTATAAAATGTGCTCTAGCAAAATCCTCTTTTTTCTTCCTTCAGGTCAACTCTGTCAATCAGAACTGAGCAAGTCAAGTTCTATTTAGATGTACAGTTTCAGAAAAAAAAGTTCATCAATGTCTACCTAGAAGGTTAAATTATTTTAGTAGTAAGTGCCCCTTTTAGTTGAGGTTACCTCCAGAGATATTTTCTTCAAGACTCTGTATCAGCTAATCTGGAAGGATTATTAGTCTCTTACCCCTCATTGAGGAGGAAAAGGTCTGTCGTAAAGCAGCTTGTAGACCTCGTCTCTACAGAAAGTCATTCTTCTTCAGCTGAGATGTCTTAGTATTCCACCTCTCAGTTGATTGTAGTCATTTCTTCTTACAAAGTGCTTGATAACATTGGTTTAGTTGGGCTGATGTGGTTATGGGGAGTTCACTTGTTTGGTTCTCTTTACCTTTGTTTTTCTCCTTCAAGGAGTAGAAGTTGGGATTAGGCTTAAAAGTTTTCCGTTGTCACATTATGGAAGTATTTCCAAGAATCTTAAGCTAAAGTTAATGGTGGAAGGGAAATAAGAGAGAGCAGGGGATGAGATGTTGGCATTGCATGATGGGAAGCATATCGAGGGCATTTGCAGGCCTGGAAAGATAAGTGCTAATTGACAGGGGACAGTTGTTGGGAGATGAGTTGCCTGGGAGCTGCACTGGTGGGCGGTGGCAATGGTATTGGTAGGTGAAGTTGGGAGATGGTAAAGAGGGGTTTCTGGAGGTGGAATTTCTTGGTTTTAACCTAGGCATAGGCGCATAGCTGTGCATGAAGGCAATAACCATTACCTACTCTACCATAATAATAAATGGATAAACTTTCAATTGTGTACATATATCTACCAAAAGATTTCTTGGAATGATATGACATTGCTAGTGCGTGGATGAATACGGAAGAGAACATTACAAAGTGGAACCGTCTTCCCTCCCCTCTCCCCCACCCCACCCCAAAAAGAATAATAATTGTAATAAAAAAAGTAAAAGGAAAGGAAACTAAACAGTTGACCATCTAAAGCTTGTTTTGACAAGAAAGAGAACTTGCAACCAGGATGCAGAGCAGTGTATACCATCTTTCTTTTCATAATTTCCTTCCAAGTCTTACTCCATGATACATAGGAGTACTCATAGTAAAGTCGGACACTCCTCAGTAAGTTACAAGCCTACCTCATATGTGTGGCTGTCCGGCAGAAGAGACTCCTATCCTTAACTAACGATGGTGTTTTGTTTGCTTTTGTGCATCAATGGAAGAATTTAAAATTGTCTTCCATTTTAGACTATTACTGTCGTAACTTGGAAGGTTTCTGAAGCAGCTTGCAAGCTTGTCTATGTCTGTTCTTTTAGAAGTTTACAAGTTTGCTGATCTTATGTGCTTGGCATAAGACATCTTCTTTCGGAAGCTGATGATGTTGCATTTTTATGTTTTTAGCCTCTGACAGAACTCGAAGAAAAAAAGTGCAAACGATGCGGGATATATGAGAAAGACTCATTTATAAAGCCTGATGATGTATTTGATGAGTGGGAGTTCTGTGCCTCTGATTTTACTAGAACTGATGGGAAGTATATTCATTTCAAGGAGAAAGAGTTCAATGCCACATTCTTGTGTCCAGACTGTGTCCCTCTTGAAGGTGGTGAGTATTCTATCTTCTGCTGTCTCCTCTTCTCCTCGGTTAATGCGGTGCATTTCGTGTAACAACAATTGACTTGAGGCTATTTGACATTTTACTGCACATAAACTCATACATGCTCTAAGAAAAAAACCCCCTCATAAATGCTCTAACATATAGTTCCAATATCAAGTATCTACGGAAATTCATTTATGTTCTCTAAGATCTCTCCTTGCTGATCAACATAAGCATCTAATAAAATGTACCCCAATCTCTGCCCCCAAGGCTTTGATTTATTGCAAGGATGCAACTAGTTGTGGCAAAATAGTTAAAAGAAAACAGTTATCCACCTATATTATCCATTAAAAAGTGGGTTAGATAATGAACTTTTTAAAAACGGGTCAAATATGGATAAGAACCATATTATCCACTTAGAAAATGGATAACCAATGGGTTCAACTTTTCATTTATATAAAGCCTCAAATTGGAGGTTCCTCAAGTTTGGGAGAGTAGAAATTCTCCCAAAAGTGATCATATTTCGGAAGTCGTGGATAATATGGATATCCATATTATCCACCGGTTAACCCGTTTTTTATTCGTATTAAATATGGGTCGGGGCGAATAATTTATCCGGTTTGCATTACACGTTTTGACCCGCCCATATCCGACCCGACCCGCCAGTTTGTCACCCCTAGATGCAACGTAGGATGTGTGGAAAGACGCATCTCTAGTTCAAACTCCTTCCTTTTGCCTTGTGAGATCTCCTTCCGATGAATGTACTGAAGCTATTGATTGAATTAAGTAACTTTTTTAGGGTCATTTGTTCAACTAGAGGTGTCAATAGATATTTGAAAACCGACTAAACCGACCGAACTGTACCGCACCGAATCGATTTTTAGGTTTCTTTTAAAGAAACCGTAGGTTTTTATATAAATCTATAACCGTACCTATAATTAGGATATGTTTTTTATTTTATAAAAATAAACCGAAAAAATACCGAACCATACCGAATAAATTTTACAAGTGAAAAATATATTTATATAGTAAACTTAAAACTAATAAAGCATTAAATTTTTCATTGGGCCTTGGAATTATAAAAACTGATACAAGTTAACAAGTAATTAAACTCAAAATACTAGTTCCTAAAACCTATTATCCTACTTATACTTAAACTAAGTTATTTCAAGTATCTTTATTAGCAAGATATAAAGTATTCCAGCGATTATGAGTAGCAAACTATAATGTATTGAATATGTTTCCCTCCATACAATTTAGATTTATCTTTTTTAATATTTAATATAGACTTTATTCTTGAGTCCCAGCTTGGTTAATATCTTTCCACTCGTGTGATTTATATTTTCTTTGCTTTTACTTGGTTTCTTTTACGTTGCTGTCGAATAGTTGATGTATCTATACTCTAGTCATCTCTCATGTTTTTTAATTTATCACCTTTTAAACAATAAAAATATCTAGAGAGTTTTGCTAAGTCCTATAAAAGAACGCATGTTATTGCATTCTACTTTTACTGGTGAATTTTACATGGCATTTAAAAAAATACCGAAAATTAACCGAACTGTACCGATATCGAAGTGAAACCGACATGATTGGGACGGTTTCGAAAAGTCTAATTTTGGTTATGCATAATAGAATAACCGAAGAATTGGTATGGTACAAATTTTATAAAATAACCGGCCGAACCGAACCATTGACACCCCTAGCCATAACTCACAGTGGAATTGTCGATTAACAACCACCAACCCCCCAAGAAAAAATAGTACCCCAAACTTTCGGAAGATCTGTAGTGCTTCTCGGAAAGAAAGCAAATAATAAGAAAAAAAGGCTTTGGTGGGTAAATCTTTGAGTTTCAGTGTGATGTAGGATTTGGGCTCCTCTAATTGGCGCTGCAATTAAAAAACGTGAGTACCACCCTACCTTAACTAAGGGGCATCGACACAGACGTTAATGAAAATGTTTGGCATTTTTCCTAGTTCTATAATTGAATTATTTGCTTCTTAAAAGAACCTGAATAAAAGGAAAGTTTGACTTCCCTTGCAGACTATTATGATGACGAGTTGGATTTCCGGCGATCTTTGTTCTGAATGACATTTCATTATGTCCCCCCCTGATATCCCTTTTGCACTGAATCCTTGGTTAATCTTTAAAACTAAGTTTATTATATGACCTATTGTGACATTGTTGGTGAGATTATCCAATTTAACGCAGCATTAAATTCACAAGTTATGATATCATTCTTATTTGTGCAACAAAATTCTTGTATTTATAGTATCTGGTCTATTCTTCCCACATGGATGCTTGCCCCTTTGTTAGGATGCTCTATAATTTGTTCTCTATATTTGGTTACTTATGGTGTGTCATTGCATGGTTCCTCTGTAGCTTCAAATCACTCAGCTGGCTCGCAAACGAAGGGAAAGGGAATGCACTGGGTTCTAGTGCTGCTTATCTGTGTGGTAGTGTCAACTTTTGTAGTTCTTGGAGCAGTGACTGCCTACAAATATTGGCAAAAGAGAAAAAAGCAACAAGATCAAGCTCGATTCTTGAAGCTGTTTGAGGATGGCGATGACATAGAGGATGATTTGGGCATTGGACCACTTAGTCATGTCATTTAGGGAGAAAAAGAAGTGCATCCTCTTCTCATGGTATACGTGAAACACTTGCACATGTTTTTTGTTTTCAAATTTTTCTTGGAAGGAACTATCGAGACAGTTGTATAGTGTAACTTAACAGTGTGAGAGGAAGAGAGAGAGAGAGAGATTGTGTAAAGTCATCGTACTGCAAGAGAAATGTTGAACTGGTCCTTGATCCTGAAAAAGAAAGATATTTTGCTTCAAGATGTTGGACAGCCAAGGGTCGTTTAAAGTGAAATGAAATAGTGTAATTGCCTGTGGACTTTGGCTTGGTCTTAATTGGCAGGTAAAGTGTAAGTATTGTGGATTTGCTGCTGTAAATATTATAGTAGATCCATTCAATTTAATTGTCCTATTTATCCCTTATAAATGTGATGAAAATCACCAAATAAAAAGTTATACATTTTCTTAAATTCAAAAAGTTTTGAGAAAAAGAAATAAGCAAAATAGAAAAGGGAGATTACAAGAGATCAAGTAATATCAATATGCATTCTGGCTAGTAGGACTGCACATACGTACTTATAGAGCCACGTAATCTTAATACCCAAAATAAGTAAATAGATAAACCAAGTTTCAACTGAATGGGTGATGTCTCATCTTTTGACTACAGACTGTAGAGTTATAGCCTATAGGGATGCTTAGGTTCAGAGTAGATGAACACCCATACCTAAAGTAATCAAAATCCAAAATAATAAGAAAAGGATTTAGGTATTGCTTAAAAAACTGAAAAATTATTATAAGAATCCATTCCTATCAAGTGAAAATAATGGCAAATAGAAAGTTGATTTCGTAAAGAAGTGAAGGCGTGTGCAGTAGAGATTAGGAATTTTTTGGTCACCACATTATCCACTTGGAAAGTGAAATTCAATAAAAATTAGAAAAATTAGAGCCATTTGCAACCAATACACACAAGAAGTAGCAGTAGCTTCTATATTAGTAACACGCAATAAGTAGCAAAGTCCAAACCTTAACGTCATCTTTTATATTTTTTGACATTCAATACATCCAAACCTATTGGCCTTAGTGCTTAACGTCAGGTTCCCTCCACGTACATATGAAAAGTAAGTCATTCGTATTAGCTCATTAACTCGCTTTAACGCACTCTCACTATATTGGTGCGGATTTGTGTAGGGTATTGTCTGTATAATTATTTGAGCTTTGATACCTACTTGTCATGACCCAAAAACCCAACCAATTGTGATGACGCCTAATTAACGAACATGCTAAGCAAGCCGGACTTAACAATAATGAACCATAATAGCAGAAAAAACATAATTAACATAAGTCTAAACCTTAATATAGCAAAATACGCCAATACATGATAAATCCTCTAGAACTAGTAAGTGTAAAGTCATGAGCTCTAAACCGGAAATACAGTCTGAAAGCTAAATAGCAATATTTTCTGAAATAAAGACAACAATACAATATAGAAAGAAACGCCAAGACTGCAGTCGAGAATGCAGCTCTACCTCGTCCATTACCGGTGACTGTGACCTCTAAGGGGATGAAATGCTTTGTACCAAGACTTTTTTGTTCTTAGAACTCGAACCCTCCTCTAGTTAAATATGAAGGATCTCAATTTTCAACCATCTCACTGTTGGACGTATAACATTTGACGTTTTACTGATGTCCACTATATTTGAGAAGGAAAAACAATTCTTATGAGTGGGTTAATCCCTAAAGAAATAGGAAAAATTAGTAGCATCAGCTTTCAACTAATAACTTAAAGTCGTAGATTTCTTTTGAAAGGATGAAACTACAATTTTAAAACGCGGTTAGATATTCTTCGACCTAATTAGGTCTTCGTTGTTGTAAATTACTTCTCAGGTTATTAAAAGAAGATGTTCCTTGTCAAAATTTAACCAATTGATAAAGTTCCAATTGTGCTCATTTACTCGAATCACTTGAAAGGAATTTATTAGGTTAGAAAAATAGTGGTTGAAATTTTGTTTCTTTAGCCTGTGAACCTTCCTCTAAAGAGTGGTGTACAAGAAACTTTGGGTTGTTGCACATGATGACTCTAAAAATATTTTTACTGTCAAAAAAGGGCTCGTCAAATTACATTGACCCAAAACAATAAGAGCTCGTCCATATCAAGCCTGATATAGTAGCGTGAAAATATAAAGTAATAACAAGCTATAACGAGTCAAATTTGCACAAAGTGTAAGAATGCATTATACTGTCAAAAAAGGCAGCCCGGTGCACTAAGCTCTCGGGTTCGGGGAAGGCCTGGACCACAAAAGGCCTATCAACCTTACCATGCATTTCTGCAGGAGGCTGTTTCCACGGTCAAACCCGTAACCTCCTGATCACATGACAACAACTTTACCAGTTACGCCAAGGCTCTCATTCGATGCATTACACTGTCAGTGTATATAAAAACTCTTTTTTATTATCTTTACTTTTTTGTTTGGTATTTCTTTACCTTTCTTGATCACAAATGGCAGAGATCACATACCCAAGTTCTAATATTTTTACAAGAAACCTCAGGGTAGAAATAGACCAAGTAGTTGATGATGTAAATTACATATACTTATTCAATGGAAGGCATCCAACTTGTCACCTACTGATCTTACTTTAATAGAAATTTCAAACCTCACTACCACACGAAAAACAAAACTTAACATTATATTCTAATACAATGGTATCAACAAAGATATTCACATAGCAAAAATACAAAGAGAAAGTGACTAAATATGAAGAAAATTTGACATTGAAAAACCTTCCAAACTCCTTCACTCCAACTACACTTTTCCCTTTCTATTTAGAGTGTGTTCTTACACACAAAACTTGTAAAAATTATACAGCCATAGATCACACTCAACACCCTTTGATCAAACATGTCTAGTCTTGGCGGAGGCGACGACATGTCTTCAGCCAGTGATCTTCCATTTTTAGGTCCAAGATCAACCATGGATCTTCAAGAATTCAGTAGAAAACCAAGACACAATGTCTCTGTCACACTAGGTGAACTATTGAAACGCGTTGGCGACTCTACTGAGGAAACATACAACAATAATTCCCTTGAACTTGGGAATCACTACTCCAATATTGCTTCTCCATCTTCATTTCCCTTTATTCTTTCTTTCCACAATCTCAGCTATAGTGTTAAAGTTAAAACCAAAATGGCACTTCCTAAGTTCTTGAGACGCGGTAATAAGGACAACGAGTTGCTAGACGATAACATGAAGATGTTGTTGAATGACATATCAGGAGAAGCAAGAGAAGGTGAAATCATGGCTGTACTTGGAGCTAGTGGTTCGGGAAAATCTACGTTGATCGATGCACTTGCAGATCGAATATCAAGAGAAAGCCTAAAAGGGACAGTAACTTTAAATGGTGAAGTTCTTGAATCAAAACTTCTTAAAGTTATCTCAGCTTATGTTATGCAAGATGATCTCTTGTTTCCAATGTTAACTGTTGAAGAAACACTCATGTTCTCAGCCGAGTTTCGTCTTCCAGGGACTTTATCTAAGTCCAAAAAGAAAGCTAGAGTTCAAGCATTAATCGATCAATTAGGCCTTACAACTGCTGCTAAAACAGTGATTGGAGATGAAGGCCATAGGGGAGTTTCTGGTGGCGAAAGAAGGCGTGTTTCTATTGGCATTGACATAATTCATGACCCTATTGTCCTTTTTCTTGATGAACCAACTTCAGGGCTTGATTCCACTAGTGCATATATGGTTGTAAAAGTCTTGCAAAGAATTGCACAAAGTGGTGGTATTGTCATCATGTCAATTCACCAGCCAAGCTATAGAATCTTGAGTCTTTTGGACCATTTGATCATCCTTTCGCGCGGAAACACAGTCTTTACTAGCTCTCCTTCAAGTTTACAACAATTTTTTGCTGAATTTGGAAATCCAATTCCAGAAAATGAAAACAGGATAGAGTTTGCTTTGGATTTCATAAGAGAACTTGAAGGAACTCCAAATGGAACCAAGAATTTAGTGGAGTTCAACAAAACATGGCAAAGGAAAAAAACCTCAAATAGTAGCAGCTTGTTTTACAATGGAACAAAACCATCACTCAAAGATGCTATAAGTGCAAGTGTTTCAAGAGGGAAATTAGTCTCAGGAGCAACAAATATCGACTCGAGTCTTTCTTCCTCAAATATTCCAAAATTTGCTAATCCATTTTGGGTTGATATGGTTGTGATAGCCAAAAGATCAATGCTGAATTCCATGAGAATGCCTGAGCTATTTGGTATGCGTTTTGGCGCCGTTGTTGTTACTGGTATTATACTAGCCACTATATTTTGGAAATTGGACAATTCACCAAAAGGGGTTCAAGAAAGGGTAGGATTTTTTGCCTTTGCAATGTCCACAACTTTTTATACTTGTGCTGAAGCAATCCCAGTATTTCTTCAAGAAAGGTACATTTTCATGAGAGAGACTGCTTATAACGCTTATCGCCGTTCCTCTTATGTTCTTTCACATGCCATTATCTCACTTCCTTCAATATTAGTCCTCTCCATTGCATTTGCTGTCACAACTTATTGGTCAGTTGGATTAGCTGGTGGCGTTTCAGGTTTCCTTTTCTTCTTGCTTTTTATGGTTGCCTCATTTTGGGCTGGAAGTTCATTTGTCACATTCCTTTCTGGTGTCATATACAATGTTATGATGGCTTACACGGTTGTTGTCGCGATCTTGGCTTATTTCGTGTTGTTTAGTGGCTATTTCATTAGTCGTGATCGGATCCCTCCTTATTGGATATGGTTTCATTATATGTCCTTAGTGAAATATCCTTATCAAGGTGTGTTACAGAATGAATTTGATGATCCTCTTAAGTGTTTTGTAAAGGGTATTCAGATTTTCGACGGCTCGCCTTTGAGGGCTGTACCTGAGCAGTTGAAGATCAAGTTGCTGCACAACATGAGCAAGACTTTGGGAATGAACATAACAAGTTCAACATGTTTGACAACAGGAGCAGATATATTGAAACAAACTGGTGTGAATGACTTAAATAAATGGTCTTGTTTGTGGATTACTATCGCTTTGGGATTTTTCTTTAGGATTCTCTTCTATTTTGCTTTAGTCATTGGAAGCAAAAATAAGAGGAGGTAAAAAAACTTTGAGGGACATATATTTACTAGTTTCTATTTTGTGTCTTAATTTTAATTGAGTAAATTATTTTTCCTCTGTTTTTCTTAGGCATTATGCTTATTTCCAAATGTCCAAATCTTGTTTAATAATGTTCACTAAGTTGTATTCAGATGGTTAGATTTGGATATTGTTAGTTCTGCTATTTTGTGGAAAATAGTATTTGCATGTATATATCCTTCTAACCACAATCTAATCATTTTGTAAGTGTATTTTTATAATCATACGGGATATGGTATGTACGTGAAGGGGAGCTTTGGAGCAACTGCAAAGTTATTTCTACGTGACCGGGTTCAAGCCGTAAAAACAATCAATAATGCTTGTACTAAGGTAGGCTGTTTATACCATACACCTTAGGGTGCGACTCTTCCTCGAACCGTGCGTGAACACAAAATACCTTATGCACTAGGCTGCCGTTTTTAATTTGGGATATGATATACAAGAAATCAACACCACTTTGCTTCACATTGAAACTCAAATTCTCTTAGGATGATCAAATGTTACTTGTGGTAGAAAAAGGTCCGTTTCTAATATACATTGGAAAGTAAGTGAAAATTTGATAGGAACTCAGAATACAATATTGGGTACCCCTATTATATATTTAATTCCGTCCACATATACTTAATATTAATAACGTGAACACAACAATAATTTATAGATAGTTTAAGACAAATTATCTAACGCGTGGGGAGTTTCTATTTCTCAGAACTGTACTCATGATCAAGAAAAGCAAGTAAAATTCTGGAATGTTTATTCCAGCCATATTTTCTAATAGGTTAACTTCTATAACAACAGTGTGAAAGTTTTTTAGTTTTTATGTCTCTACCCATAATTATGTGTAACTACTCACAATAATTGAAACCTGTTACATTAAAACAAACACCATTTATGTATATTTAATCGATTAATTTATCTTTTATTTGAGAACATTCATATGGAAAGCAAACACAGTTTTCTATTTCCTGTGAGTCGCCCATAGTACAACAATCAGAGTGGCGCAGCGGAAGCGTGGTGGGCCCATAACCCACAGGTCCCAGGATCGAAACCTGGCTCTGATATAAAAGAGTAGCTTCCCAAGCCATTTTTTTTAAAAAAAAAAAAATTTAATTCTGGACCTTCATTGTTGGGCTCAACAAAATGGGCCTGCAAACCATTGAATTTTGGGCCAAAATATTTTTTATACAAGCACTAAATCTGGACCGTTCTTTTTCTGTCGGTTCAAGCAAGATAAACACCCGATAATAAATATGCTATTTTATGCATAACTTGAAGGGTCTCCTCTTTTTACAAACAGGGTTTCAAGAAGCAGCCAGCAGTGTTAGTAACGAATTTCGCCCTTAAGGTAATTTTTTTTCTTTCTTATATTCGTTAATTTTAAGCTTTCTCTGTTTATCCATGGTTTTAAAGATTGTTAGAAGAAAAAGAAATTGTTTTTTTTTTTTAATTCATTTTGTGATGTGCCCTAAAATTGTTGTCTAAAACGGCTTGTGGATTCGTATTAGTGAGAATTTGTGGTGGTTGTGCGTGAAATACTTTATTGGTTTTATTTGTATAGGTTTTTTTTTTTGTTGTGAATTTTGTTGAATTTTGGTTAAATGTTAGGTCTAGGTAGTATTGGCTCTTTTGTATCACGGTGGACCCAATAAAAATTTGAAGTTTAGTCTTTAAATCCCAAATTCTTTATTTTGTTGTGGGGTTAGATTAGGTTGAAAGGGCTTTATGATTTCTTGCAGTTTTCTTAAACAGTTGACGAGTTCTAGCAGTTATATTCTTCTTTTGCCCTTGACATTGTTGATTATGGATTTTGATTGAGACTGGATTGGATAAGGCTCATGATTTTCTAACAATTTGAATTTGTGGTAGCTGGTTCTGATTACTTGTGTGTGTTTTCTTGGTTGGTTTTTTGGATAGAGCTGAGTTTCAATTTGACATGCATGCTTTTCTCCGTCCGCTGTATGTATTGGAGGTGCAAGCTTTCAATGTAGGGAAAAAAGTTATAGTTTAATCTTTTCTTTATACATATTGTGAGCTGCTGATTTCAGTTTCTGGGAAGGGGAAATTTGCTACAAGGAATTTGTTAGGATCTTTTGTATATGGAATGTTTTGGTAGTATTACTCCCGGAAAGCTCATCTTCTTGGCTGATAAAGAAGCCATACTATGACTTAACTTTTTGGGGGTGGGAGGAGGTATTACTTAGGCAAATTGGTTGAGAAAATTCAGTATTGTACCTAAAATATAACTAGTTTTGTCAGCCTCTGCTTGACTTGTGCGAAGTTGTCTGAGTTGGATTGTGTCAATTGAAAATGTCAGGTTGGACAGAGTTGGTTTTTTCTCTTTTTTCTTTTTGAAGAGCTTAAAATTAATTTATCTCTGTGGATTGGACTTTACCCTTCCAAAAGTATGTCAGTGAATTCAAGTCTTTCTTGGCTCAAATAAGTTTGCGTCACTTTTATGGGTTTACATTAGTTTTCCACATTTTTTTAGAGAATGGCTCAATGTGCTAGTTTTGATTTCTTGTTTTTTTGGGTTATTGGCCAGCAATAGTGCTGCTTTAGATTACCTTTTGGAATGCTTGACTTAGTCATTAATCTTCATTCTGTGCATGTTTTCAGTTTGAGAATCGTGCTGTAAAGATGCCTCGTTATGATGATCGATCGGGAAATAGCACTCGTCTCTATGTGGGCCACTTGTCTTCACGGACCCGTTCACGTGATCTGGAGCGTGTATTCAGTAAATATGGGAGGTAATTCTTTTTCCATAATCTTCGTGCATCATGCATTTCTTTGTATAGGTCACCACATTGTACATTGCTTTCTTACTGCTTTTGATGTTTGCCAGTTCTCATTGAGCAACTGAAATTGCAGAAATGGCAAATGCAGGGATAAATAATTATTACAACCATGTTATGTTGTTTGTTGATCTTCCTAGAATACCTTGGGTAATTTTTTCCTTGTGTTGTTGTCTAATGGTCACTTTGTTCATCTAGCCTAAGTTCAACCCATTCCTATACAAACTGCTTCTTCTTGAAGTTGCTCAAATAGAATGGAAGCATAACTTCCCTTTTGTCCTTGAGATTCTTGGTTCCTTAGTGTTTTAGTTTGAGATCTCAAATCCATGTATAACCTTTGCTTGTTAAATTGGAAGAGGGTGCAGGCGGAGATATTTCTGCTCTCCTTTTCTCATTTTTTTCGTTTGTTTCTTTTCCTTCATTTGTTTCATTGGTCTGTTCTCTTTGGACCAATTTATATGATATGTTAGATCATAGTTTGCTGCGCTTTGTTTCCCTGTATTTGTATGTCATAAAGCTCTAGTTCTGATCTTTGTTCTGATCTTGGACAATAACTCATAGTTCTCTGTGGGGAACTCCTTAGAATTGCACAACTGGTTTAAGCACACTAGCAGGGAGTCAGTGGAGGTTTACATTTTTAAGTCTCCCATCTCTGTATTGGAATTTCCTTCCACTAGCATATGTATTACTCGGGTATCTTATCAATTATTATATATAAAGGAAAATGTGTTCCAGATGCTTGTGAGTTTAACTTGAATGATCTTGTTGACGGTTTATAGGCATTTGCCTGGCCCGAAGGTCAATCTTGAGAGGGTGGCCTTGGTGGAATTGATGGAAAGTCTTGCCGGGTTTTAGGAGACTTCGGTGATTCTTTCTGTAATGGCCTTGGTGGAGTCTTGCCCAGTTTTAGGAGACTTTGGTGGTTCTTTCTATAATGTCTTTGCGTATTTTTATGGAATTCCAACAATCTCAAACTGGTGTTTAGTTCGTCTTGAGGGGCAAGTGTACATGCACTTCCTGTGCTTAAGTAAGTAATGATGGCCTTACTGTTTCTGGCAACCATTTCCGCAGAGTACGTGATGTGGACATGAAGCACGACTATGCCTTCGTAGTATGTATCCTCTCTTTGATTTCCCTCTGTCTAATGGTGTTATTGTTTTCGTTACTTTCTACGTTTGACCCCCTAACCATCCCTGCCAAAAAAAAAAACTTTTGTTTGCCACACAATGTGTTTCGAACAGGAATTTAGTGATCCACGAGATGCTGATGATGCAAGATACTATTTAGATGGGCGGGACGTTGATGGCCGCCGCATAATTGTGGAATTTGCTAAGGGAGTAAGTATTCTGTACTTGTATTTCCTGGAATTCTCCTCCTCCCCCCCCCCAAACCACGCGTCTGTCTTTTTGTACTGTCCTATATCGTCTTCTATTTAATCCACCTTAAGTTGATTGATTTGTAGATGCTGAACTTCATATTGCTCCCCCCTCAACCCAGCCGTCTGTCTTTTTGTACTGTCCTATATTGTCTTCTATTTACTCCACCTTAAGTTGATTGATTTGTAGATGCTGAACTTCATATTGCTTCTCCCCCCCCCCCACCCCCCACCCACCCACCCACACACACACAAAAAAAAATTACACCCGAGAAAAGATAAGATAGGGATAAAGTAAGTTGTTGAACTCCGTCTCTGATGAATTCTTCGAGCAATTAGTTTTGGTGAAGTAACATCCATGACTCACCTGTGACTTGTCAGTTCAGACTTCTGATAATGGTTTTTCCTCTAGGTGCCACGTGGACCTGGTGGTTCGCGTGAGTATCTTGGCAAAGGACCTGCTCCTGGCTCAGGCCGTTGCTTCAACTGTGGCCTTGAAGGTCACTGGGCTCGAGATTGCAAAGCTGGGGATTGGAAGAATAAATGTTATCGGTGTGGAGAAAGAGGCCATATAGAAAAAAAATGCCCAAATAGTCCTAAAAAACTCAGGTACTTGGTACTTGAACTCCTGGGAAGCATTGCTTCTCTATTTTCAACCCCCCAATATTTTTTCCTTTCTGTAATTGACTTTGTTATGTTCATTGCAGTCGACGGGATCGGAGCTACTCACGGTCGCCTGTCAGGTCAAGGTCACACTCACGTTCACGTTCTCCTCGTCGTCGAAGTTACAGCAGAAGTCGCAGCTATAGGTGAGTATTTGCTTGTTGTTTTACTGTACTTTGCAAGCCTTAACTGGTGTTTGCCCATGGTCTCACTTGCAAAGGTTCAGTTTTTGCATGTTGATGTTTGCCATCAGTATTAGCAAATATCTTCAGTCACAATGCTTACCATTAGTGGTGAAATTTTGAAAATTAGTTTTGAGGTGAAATGTCTTCAGTCACAATGCTTCAACTTTTTTATATAATCTTTTTCGACTTCAACTTCAAAGATTCTTTTTTCAACTCCAACTAAATATTGTGTTTCTGAGCTCTTTGTTTTCTTCTTTCAGTCCATCAAGATCTCCTGCTCCAAGGAGAGGAAAAGTTGACATAGAGAGGAGGTCAAGAAGCTACAGTAGGAGCCCTGAGCCAAAGAAGGCTAGTCCAAGTCCTAGTCTGAGTCCTCCACCGAAGACAAGGAAGCATAGCCCGACACCCGAAGATGGAAGCCCTACGGAAGCAATGAGGACGACCACCAGAGAAGAAGGTAGCTATAGCCAAAGCCCCAGAGAGAGAAGTGCAAGTCCTTTAAGTCCTAGACGAGGGGATAGCCCTGCACCTGAAAGGGATGAGGACAGCCCTGCTGAAGCTAACGGTGGAAGTCGCAGCCTGAGTCCCAAGTACCAGAGGAACCGTGCAGATGATGACGAGGATGAAGGTGAGTATAATAATCAACGCTCAGGCAGAGAGAGCGAGTCGCCTTGACCTGTGTTGAGGGATTCGTAACGAAGCATCTTCTTGTGGAAACAACTGTATGCAAGCACCTTGGTTGATCTTTCTGAATGGATTTTGTCGAGGCTGGACCTTGTGAAGCCCGAATGAGATATATTTGAAACGAATTTGACTATATCTATATTTGGTATTGTTAGTACAATAGTTGGTATTTCATGATTTCCTGTCTCATATATTATGCAGCTGTTACTGGTGCTGTTACTTTTCATAAAAAATAATATCCTTAACTGCACCATTTGATTGAAAGAGTTTGTCCTTTAATTAGTTATAAGAAAATATGCATATAGTACCTTCCGTGCAGCTTATTAGTATGTTTAGAATTCGATGTGAACATTTACATTTTACATGATAATGTGCTGAAGTGTAAATATACACTAGAGTGGAGTAGTGATGAAATTAATCGTTTGGATACTCCTACAGTCCTCTTTCAATTTGTCATTCTTTTTGAAGACAGTGGAACGTAATTGACAGTATTAAACAAGAGATTCAACAGTATAAAATCCGTGTTTGGCCAAGTTGGAAAAATCAACTTACTTTGAGAAGTGCATTTTTTTCAAAAGTATATTTAGTGAGAAACAGTTTGTGTTTGGCCAATTAATTTGAAAAATACTTCTAAGCAACAGTTAGTGTTTTGGCTAAACTTATACATGGCCGAGCAGTTTTTAAAAAATATTTAAGAAAATATTAGTAATGTTTACTTATTACATAAATGGAAGATTCTTTTACACTTATAGCATTTAACCGTAGGTTTCAACTTTCTTTTACTACTTTGTTTCTTATTTCTCCCGCCCTCAATTGTTGCCCTTTGTGCTTGAAAAAAAAATTAAGTATACATGTGCCATTTATATAATTAAATATTGCTAATACGTAAATACCAGAATTATTATGTAAATATACCAAAAAAAATTTCTAAGAAAATTCATAAACACGGATGCAATATGCATGATACAATTATTATTTGTATAATTAAAATGCTAGAATTATCCCATGAATATTCAATAAAATTATCCATTATTATACCTTTTATATAATTAAATATTAATTATATATGCAATGTACTAAGAATCAATCATGTGGAAGTCATATTCTTGCGATAAATTCAGAATAATTGAAATATAAATGCATTAAAGAACAATTCCACATTTTTTATAATTATACCATTATTATACCAATTATATAATGAAATAGTGATAAGTAAATATGTAGTATAACAGAATTATTCCATAGATATATTTTCCCTTTATATCATTGTTATTATACCTGCTAAATTCCAAATTCTTTGAGGTTATATTGATCTTATTTCCAACGCCTTGGATACACTTCAAATATTAATGAATATTTTAAAGTATTTTCTTTTAATATATTTTATCTTATTGTTCTTACTTTTCAATTCTTAGTGGTACTATATATCAATATACCTATTATATTCAATATGTATAATTTCATATTTGATTGTTTTCTCAACTGTTGATTGCTTTATACATGCTTTATACCAAGTTTATTTGTAAATAACTCTTATGAATGGAAAGGAATCATAGAGATCCAAATGGCTCTAGTAGCAGTTACTATGTAAACAATATGCTGCATGTTAATAGTGGTAGTACCACTTGTAATGGAAGGCTACACCAACCCCTCTCTGTACGCAGTAGTTAAATATATATAAATATTATTCTTTGCACCAAAAAAAAAAAAAAGGAATCATAGAGATCCCAGTTTGTCTCAAGCGTGAAATATGGGATATAATTAATTAGAAATTGAATCGTTTCCGATAATTTAGTAACTGAAATGTGATTCATGGTCCAATATTATAGGTTTTGGCTAGGAATGTAGTTAATTAGTTGCCATATCTGTTAATTACTTATTGCTTCTGGAAGTCTGTAAAATTTTCTTAAATATTGCCTAATTATGTTTTTTTCTCTTTTAAAAAAGTGTTTTTGGGAAGAAGCTACTTTTTTTTGCTTCTACTTTTCCTCAAAAATATTTTTTTTCCTCCTAAAAGCTTTGGCGAAACACTTTAACTTTGGAAAAATACTTGTTTTTTTTCAATTAAAGAAGCTTGGCCAAACATGCTATAATTCAATTTGCCCCAGAAGTAAAATGGAATAACAAATCCTTTGGTGATTTTGCTAGTGCCACACAATACTCGTTAGTAAAACCTACACTATGCGCCAAAGAGAACATAAAATGAGGAAATAATTTGCTATGACCAGCTACAATTTAAATAAAAGAGAATAATTTTACTAATATTTCTTGTGGTTTATTTACCCATTTTCATCTCCCAGAACATTTGCACACAAGATTCTCTATTGTTCAATAGTATGTTCAAAGTTACAAAAACCTAAAAATTACACTCAATAGACTTTTTTATGACTACTGCTTAAATTTTGAACCAGTTAAGAAAAGTTTTGAAAAAAAAAAAGCCTCCGGCACAAATTTTGAAGCACGCTGGTTAGAATTTTGGGAGGCGATCTTGACAATCAATAGAATTTTGAAGAAATAAGAATTCCATTACAATAATGAAAAATTCTAGTTGTATGGATTTATGGTAAAATCCTGATGATCACCAAATGTTTTCAGCATTGTGGCTGAAAATTCGGGTGATCGTCAGGAGATTGTTACAAATCCTGACAATTATCATAATTTCCTGAAAATTTGGCAAGCATGCTTTAAAATATAAAGAGCCATACTATTTTTTAAAAAACTTCTATTATCGAGGTCAAAAAATTAAGGGAAAAAGACCAAAATTATCCCTCTGCTATTGAAAATTAGTCACGTTTATACCCGTTTCTACTTTCCGTCCAAACTCATACCCACCGTTAATATAGTATACAATTTTGTCCCTAGTCTTAACAGAAATACACTGTGGCACCGGGACCCTTCTCTTAAACTGCCAAGTAGGCAAATATCAACCCAAATTTTAAAGACCCATACCCATTTTTGACACAATTATCCAACCACCTTCCGGGTCCCAAAAAAATATATTCCCATCACAACAAAAACTATATACAATGGAATTGCATCATACCATCACATGTCTTAGAACGAATCCAACTAATACTAAAATTCATGCCAGTCTCATGAATACTTCTGATGAAAGGTCTTCGCCCGATCGAAAAAAGTAGACAAAATACCTTCTTTTTTCTTTCGAACAAGCTCTAACAAAAGGGTACAAAATGATGATTTTTCCATATCAATAGTGTTGGTTTCTCCATTTCAAATCGTCGTCATGAATTTATAGATGGTTTGTAACAAATCAAAGGACCCAACAGATCTAAACCACTAGTGAGATCGGATTTTCGACCAAACTCCGATGAGTTTCTTCACTGCTGGTAAGATAGCGAATGGAGAATCGACGAAACTTCTTCCGACCAAACTCCGATGAGTTTCTTCGCTGATGGTTCTTGACCATGCTTGAACATCTCTCGCTTAAATGTGCTTGAATATGAAACCAAAAAGGAGAAAATGGGTAAAATGAGCATAAGAAAAGAGAATAAGTTACATCCAATTTGAGCATACTAGAAGATTTTGAGATTTAAAACAGTAAAAAAGAGAAGAAAAGAAAAAAATAGGGTGGAAGGGGATCATGGCAGGCCGATCTGCAAAATAGTCGACATTGGAAGATGATACTCCTTTCCGTTCTTTTATTTTCTAGTAACCTGTAAAAAATAAAAAAATGAGCAGAATAACTAATAGAAGATAAGAGAAAATAAGGGGTCACTGGAAAAATTCGCCGACCAAAACTCCGGCTAGTGAGAAACTATTTATTTATATGAGTCTTTTTGGTACATCCCCACTTTTTTGGGCAGCTCCATCCGATATTCTGGTTGAAACCTAGTTCACCATATTTGAAGAGAAGAGAAGAAGTGACGAGGTTGGGGGATGAAGGTCTGGTTCGCCGGAGTCGACTTTGGTAGAGAGACAAAGATTGAGAGAGAGAAGGGTAAGACCCATAAGGTGGTAGGATATTGGGTCAAATAAATGAGCATAGGTCTATAAAATATGGGTTGATATTTGCCTACGTGGCAGTTTAAGAGAAGGGTTCGGTGCCACAGTGGACTTCTATTAGGGTTAGGGACAAAATTGTATACTATATTAACGGTATATATGATTTTAGACGTAAAGTAGAAACGGATATAAATGCGACTAATTTTTAATATTATAGGGATAATTTTGACTTTTTTTCTAAAAATTAACAATAACACAAAAGTATCTTGTTTTGGTCGTTCTCTCTTTTAAAAATACAGACCTATCACCAATTTCCTTGCAATCCAAGTCTACCACAAATATATTGGGCCAATATTTCCCAACATTCCAAGGCGATGATTGTTTAAGAAATTTTATGATAAAATTTTTATGGGACAGTCTATCAATATTTGTACCAAATTGTTAAATTCTACATATTCACAAAAAAATAATAATGAAAAAAGCACATTAATTTGAACGCTCCCATTTAATCTACGTCAATTTATTCAAAAAAATAAAATAATTGGTAGTCAGTGTAAGCAAACTTCGAATAGAATTGTTCCTCCCCTTCGCTTTTCTTCTTCTGTTGATGTATAATAGTGTCCTGTAAGTAGATTTTGAATTTCACATATGAAAAGTGAGTTTAAATGAGGCGAGTATTGTTGGAAAAGTTTGAAAACATTGCAAATTATCCTTTGTTGTAAGCTTGAAAAGTAGGTCTTGAATTTTGAATATAAAAATTAAACTTAAATCAAACAGGTGTTGTTGAAAAACTTTAAGCAAATCAGTTGGCTATATTCCTCTGAAGAAAAAGGCACTCTCCCTCTGAACCTTTGATTTCAACCAAAATTCCCTAATGCCACCACTTCCCAACCAAACAGCCATCTCTCCTAAACCACCGGACATAAATCCCACCATCAAACCTATGGAGAAGGAATCTATTTCCTTTAAGGATAAACTACTTAACAATAACATGAACTACAACATATCCTTAAACTCACCCCCTCCACATCATTTCCTTATGTATATTCATTACAACATAGAGATTCAAAACCAAATACAAATCTCTCCACGGGAGCAAAATATTTCAGTTCCTATCACAATAGAAGACAAACAAAGGATATATCATCCCTGGAACCACTCTTTAATAATTAAGCTGCAAGAGAAAAGAATCCCTCATGATGTGCTAAAAAAGAAACTAACAGACCTATGGAAACCAACGAAAATTTTCCCTTTAAATGATCTTAGGGAAGTGTATTATATTGTCCGATTTACTAAAGATGAAAATATGTCAAATGTTATCCAAAAGGACAATGGTTCATCTATGTACACTTCCTCTCAGTCCAGCGTGGGGTTCCAAACTTTGTAGCATCAAAAGCTACTCAATCCTTTATTGCAATTTGGATTAGACTATCTCAACTTCCCACATAATTTTACGATAGAGAAATACTCCAAAAAGTGGGAAACACAATAGGAAGACTACTGAAAGTTGATGCTTGCACATCGGCAGCACTCCGTGGGAGATATGCTCGTCTTTGTGTCGAACTTCCCTTAAACAAACCAGTAACCCCTTTTATTTTTATTGGATCACACAAACAATACATACACTACGAGGAGGACAACCTATTATGTACAATATGTGTTCACTTAGGCCACTCAATAAAATAATGCAACTAAACTACCATCAATCAAACTCAAGATGAACACATAAAGGGGATGTCAAAACCCAAACTTGGGCAAGAGAAGCAAGAAGAAATATGGAAAACAGTCTCGTTCAACAAAGGGAAACGATGGAGCCCCACAAATACTACTTCAAAACTGCCAGAAAAACATCAAGACTCAGGTATTAACGTCAATATTTTTTATGCCAAGTCAGGTAAATTCTTATCCTCTCAAAAATTTATTTAGAAAAACAAAATTCTTCATCCACAACAATCTACTCACCACAAAACTGATCTTCCTAATAATTCTATAAAAACTTTAAATAATTTTCACCTATTGGAAAAGATAGATTTGGAAGCTAATTCCCCTAATCATGCCATTAACTAAATATTAAAAATTGCTACTGATAATGGGAAGGGACCCACTTCATACACTAAACACTCAACCTTCTACCCCATCGACTAACCCCACTATCCCTCTCACCCAATCAACCCCTAATACCATCCATAATTTCCCCCAAACAATAGCACCCACTCCCCCACAGGACCCTACTAATCCTCATACCCCACCCCCAGACACGACTAATACAAACTTGGCCAATACACTACCATTGCATGCAAGTTCTGACATAAAACACTTGTCATGTAAGACCCAAACCAATGAACAAATGGCCATAGATATTCCCCACAACGGCACACCCCAATCCAATTCATCCCTGATCCACGAAATCTTCATTAAATACACGCAAAACCAGTCGGATTGCATGCCAAAAACAAACTCAATCATTGAAAACCTAGGAAATCTTAACTCCACATGCACAATCGATCCTTCTTCCACCTTAAATTCTCTAACTCTTAAAGAAGATGCCAAGAGTACCAATTTCAGTAAGAATACGATACTGTCTCATTCAACTACAACGAGTATCTCTAACCCCAAACATGGCAAACAACCCTCCTCAAAACTCACAGAACCCAAACCTACAACCAAGGAGGATCTTGATTCAACCTCCCCTTCCACAAAACCACCAGCCATTGTCATGAGTGGAGATGGGACTGCTGGGACATGCAATCTTCTTCAACATCACGTTGGAGGGGAGAGAAACAGTCATAGTGCTTCAAAACACCCACTGCATAGCTCAATTGATCTCCGAAAGGGTTCGCTTGGCAATGAACAATTACATTAACCAAGTATGGTTGAACAATATTCTAAACCCTATATCTCCAAATCTCACATCAAATCAAATCCAATTTATGAGGGGAGATTGGAACATGCCACATAACTATATTCCAATCCAGAACCCAATGCCAGCAGTGGAACTCCCATTCTTCATTCCGAAATTTCTAACCAACATAAACCCAATGATCACCCCTTGGAATGCTCATGCAAACTAGTCTCCACCATCAGATGCACACACTGCTCAAACCATGCAAACTCCACACAATCAACCAAATCAGAACCAAATGGAGCAAGCAATGGAAGAAGAAATAGATCCTGTAAACTTAATCCCTTAAAACGTGGTCGAAGATTCAAACCTAGACGAGCTAAAAATATTTCTATTTATGGAGAGGCAAGAACATAAGCAGATTCTCTACTGTCCAACGACATTGTACAAGTGCACAATGGACATAAGACCCCCAGCAGATCCTACCGTGGGAAAACATGCAATGATCTTGGTTCCTTTTCAAAGAAGGAACCCCATTTTTGCAAAAAGGATGAGGGAGAATGGAGATCTAAACAACCCACCGTTCAACATGAATAGATCTACTACTTTTATCATTTGGAATACAAGAGGGGGTAATAATGATAATCTTAGGCTTAGTTTTAGAGACTTAAGTGAGACTCATTACCCTAGCATG
Source organism: Nicotiana tabacum (assembly GCF_000715075.1). Taxonomy (NCBI): domain Eukaryota; kingdom Viridiplantae; phylum Streptophyta; class Magnoliopsida; order Solanales; family Solanaceae; genus Nicotiana; species Nicotiana tabacum. The sequence goes on along the minus strand of NC_134089.1, from coordinate 18,844,201 downwards.
GTAACATTCCTAGAGACCAAGATGGATAGTCATCTTCCTCTCCTCAATCCGTTTGGCTTCACAAACATGATAGAAATTCAACAGAAGGGCAGTCGGGAGCTATGTTCATTTTGTGGGATCACACCAAGGTTACAGTTCATAGCTTTGCTCGTAGAAGTCAGGAGATTAGTGCTACTATTGAGGTATTTTTCCTAAACAAAACTTGGTATTTTACTTTAATTTACGCTAGTACTAACAATAAGCTTAGAAATATTATGTGGAATAATTTGTTAGACATGCATGATGTTATTAGAGGTCTCTGGTAGTAGCATGCGATTTTAATGATGTTCTAACCTCGGACGAAAATTAGGAGGTAAGAAAATCAGTAACAAAAGAACCAAGGTCCTTTGGGATTACATCAATACTTGTAACCTAATTGATTTAGGTTATAAAGGCCCTAAATTTATGTGGTCTAATAAAAGGAAAAAAATAAAGGGCTCATACTAGAAAGATATGACAGAGTTTTTGCAACTAGAGAATGGATTAACTTATTCCTTGAAGCTTCCATCACCCACCTCCCTAGGACACACTCGGACCATAACCCCCTCATAATAATTTGTAATCCTAAAAAATGTACCTTTTTTAAAAAGCCTTTTAGGCTAGAAACTTTTTGGTGTCGTCACTCGGACTTTATAAACCTAGTTAGAGAGAGTTTGAATAATTCCAACTATGTTCATAGTTCCCAAAAATTCCGGGAAAACATTAATTATTGGAGTAAAAAATATTTTGGCGATACACACTTGAAGAAATTAAGGATAATATCAAGACTTAATGACATACAACACTCCAAAAATTACCACTCAAGCTCCTTTATCCAAAATTTAGAATCAAACCTTCAACATGATTATAAAGAGATCCTTAAACTAGAAGATGAGTACTGGAAAATTAGGGCCAGAATGTCCTGGATTCAAGACGGAGATGCAAACACAAAATTCTTCCATATAAGTGCCACCAATAGAGCTAGGAAAAAACAAAATTGTCTATTTCAAAGACAACCTTGGTAACTGGATCAATGAGCCAACTCAAATCCTAGACCATACTCTCAATTACTTTGAAAATGCTTTCAAAACTGATCATTTGGCTACAAAATAGTCTTTTATAAAGAACAACCCCCATACTTTCACCAATATTGATCTATCAATCCTTGATAATCAATTATCTAAGGGAGAAGTTCAAAAAGCAATATTTTCTTTCAAACCTTTAAAATCACCCGGACCTGATGTCATACACCTTTTTTTTTTACCAAAAATACTGAAATATTATAGGCCAATCAGTCATAGACCTATGCACCCAAGTATTCAATACCCAAACTCTCCCCCTAATATTAATAATACTTTCATTTATCTAATCCCCAAAGTGTCCAATGCCAATAATTTAAATTTTTTTAGACCCATAGGTCTTTGTAATACCATTTACAAGACCATAATAAAAATCATCGTAAATAGGATTCAACCCTTCCTTAATCAAATTATTAGCCCCTTTCAAGCTAGTTTTATAAAAGGAAGAAGGTCTTCAGACAATGCTATCATAATTCAAGAATTGATATCCCAGTTCAAAAAAATGAAAGGGAAAAAGGGGCACATGATCCTAAAATTGGACATGGAAAAAGCATTCGATAGACTGGAATGGTCCTTCATTTACCTAACACTCACTCACTTTCAATTTCCAAGCAAAATAAAGAATCTCATTATGAATTGTATCAGTACTAACAATATTGTTATTTTGGTAAATGGTGTTACAACTTCTTTTTTTGCCCCAAGTAGGGGAATATGACAAGGATGTCCTCTATCACCCTTCATTTTCATCTTGTGTATGAAAATGTTGTCACGTCTGATCCTTCATCAAGTAGATACTCATCTTTGGAATCCTATTAGCCTAAATAACCATCACATATATCTATCCCATTTATTCTTTGCAGACGACCTAACCCTTATGGCGAAGGCTGATAAAAAAATTATTGCACCATCAAGAACTGCCTTAATACCTTTTGTAATATGTCAGGGCAAAAAATCAATAAGGAAAAATCAAAAATAATGTTCTCACAAAATTGTCCTTTAACGTTGGCAAAGGAAATTGCCTTAGGATTCAACATTAAGATTACCAAAAAATTTGGGAACTATCTAGGCTTTCCAAACCTCAACAATGCTCCCAAGGCATCCGACTATCAGTTAATTATTGATAAAATGCGGGCTAAGCTTTCCAACTGGAAAACAAACCTCCTGAATATAACAGGAAGGACTACTTTAGCACTAGCAACTCTTAATTCAATCCTCAACCATGCCATGCAATACACCATGCTCCCCAAAAAAATTCATAAGCAAATTGATTAAATTCAAAGAAATTTTATTTGGGGCACCACGACGGATCGTAAAAAACTTCATCTTATTAATTGGAATATAATTACTAAGCCTAAAGATATGGGAGGACTAGGAATGAAAAATTCCCATTCAAAAAATAAAGTATTGTTAAGTGGATTATCATGGAGATTACTTAACAATACATCCATCCCCTGGGCAAACCTTCTAATCCGTAAATATAGCAATAAGAGTTACAACCACTCCTCTTTCATATGGAAGAGTATCATTAATGGATGGAAAACTTGTAGCCAAGGAATTCAATGGCTCTTTGGTAAAACCTCCAACCTAAATAGTTGGGAGACTCGATGGATCCCCGAATTACCACCATTGAGAGAATGCATTGAAGGCCCTCTTCAATTAAATGAGAACATCCTTCTAATAAAGAAATTACTTCACAAAGGGAAGTGGAACTTCAACAAAACCTCCTTTAACATCCCCCCTCCCCCCACCATCTTGGATAAGGTCAACTCAATACCTCAACCTCTACTAAACTTTGATAAGCCTTTATGGAGGCTTATCCCAAATGAAATATTCAACACAAAATCTTGCTACCAATTACTGAACCATTGGAACACTGATATTAAACACGAGTTCGATTGGATATGGAAATTACCTTGTCCTAATAAAATAAAAAATTTTATTTGGCAAATATTACATAACAAAATTCCTTGCCGATCATATCTCCACCATATTGGGATTAACATAAACCCAAACTGCCTCAGTTGCCAAGATCAAGAAGAGACAATCACTCACATCTTTCTCACATGCCCTATTGTCTCCTGCCTATGGAAACAGCTAAAAATTGTAAATCTGGTTTTTAACGAGGACACTCATTGGCTCACCAAATTAAAGGACATGAACATCAACACCCTCCCCCTAAAACTTCCTTGGAATAATCTACTCCCTTTTCTTTTATGGGGAATTTGGATTAATAGAAACAACAATAACTTCAATAACACTCACTACTCCCCATGCATGAAAGACATTTGCAATGTGGCCTTTGAATTCCTATTCTTCAACTCCACAGGAATAACCCCCACGGATAAATCAACTATAACTATAAAATGGCATCCCCCACAATGTCACTGGTATAAACTGAACACTGATGGGGCCTTCAAACTCGAAGGTAACAAATCAAGCATTGGAGGAGTTTTTAAAAACCATTATGGAAAATGGATATTAGGGTTTCAGAAGATAGACAAAGCCCTATTTCCTCTTCACTCAGAACTTCAAGCAATCCAAGAAGGGCTAAGAATAGCAACAATTACGACCTATTCCCACTAGAAGAAGAAACAGACTCCATTGAAGCCATCAATGCAATAAAACAAGATCACTTTATCGTAACTAACATTGTTCATTCATGCAGGTTATTGATGCTCTAGTTGAAGGACATGTTCCTACGGCATAACTTTCGTGAAGGAAACCAAGTAGCACATCTTTTGGCAAAAGATGCATGCAAAGATGTTTTTTGGCAACCAAGCAAGGATACAGCAAAAATACATCCAACTCCACCACATTTTGTGAGCTTACAACTATCAAAGGATCTGGATGATGCCTACTACTACAAGAAGTCACTAGACATTTCGATTTGTAATAGACTAAAACTACTAGGGAATCAAAATGTCACAAATATTGGATCACCAATATGTGACGATTTTCATATTCTATGTGTTTGTACTTGTGAGCACGTGATTTTTGTCTTACGCGACAATCGCTCCAAAAGAATTAAAAAATAATAACAAATGGTCCTGCTGTACAAATTTGGATTTTTACATGGCACTTTGTTAATTATTTATGATTTTTGCCCATTTTTATTAAAAACAAAATACAAAATGTATGTGTCGTGCGTAATGTGAACCGTAATCCGATTGTTAAATGGGAGATCACAAAAATACGCATTTCTTTTGTCCTGATTCGTTGCCTTGTTTAATTTTACCTACTTTTAACATTTTATACGCGTGAAATAAATATATTAAGTGTTAATTAATGGTGTCTAGTTTTATTTAATTAGGTTGTGTATTTAGGAAATTAGAAATAAAGAAAAAGAGGGTAAAAATTTGTTTTAAATGAATTTGGGCCGTGCCCATTTCAAAATCTGAAGCCCAAATGAACGGCCCAAGCCACCAGTCCGAACAGCCCACCCCCAGGCCACAAAACGACGTAGTTTAACACCAAAACTACGTCGTTTCAATGCCGATCCATCTCAACCATTCAAACCAAACTGATCCAACGGCCAAGATCTCACACCCCGTACCCACTAACAGACCCGACCCGTCTCACCCGGACCGACCCCAACCCTTTACCCTCGAAACGACACCGTTCCCCGTTAGTTGAAGGATCCTGGCCCTTCATCACATCTCATCCAACGGCCAGGATCCACCTATCCACTAACTATATAAACCCATAACCTTACCCTGCCCCCCTATCCGAACCCCAGCCTTAGGTCACCTTCGTCCTCATCCCTTTCCCCTCCAAAACCCTAGCCGCCCCTGTATTCTTCACCATGAAAGCCGGCGGCATGGACGCCGGTAACCCCACCCTTAACACCATAGAACCCCCTTGCCATCCTGAACATGGATCTGTTAACTACTTAACTCGAATCCCTTCCCACCTTCTCGAATCTTCGTTTGAAGATTCGAGTCGGAACTTGACTTACACCGTTTAACCCCAGTTTCACACCAGACACTCCCCAGACCCCCCTCGTGACCAAACCATGCTTGGTTTGGTCCGAATCTGACCAGGGAAGCATGAATCCCAGATCTAATCTTTGGAACCTTAGGGTTCCTCGTCACTGGTCCGTATCTCGTTTAAACCAAGAGATTAAGGTCTAATGGACCTTAATCGAAGTGTTTCTCATCTGAGAAACACTTCAATTAAAGTCCGTTCAGCCTTAAGAAAGGTCTGTTCGAATCCAAGTTAAGGTTTTTGATTTTTCGGGATTTAAGGTGAGTTTTGTTTTCTTTTCTTTATTCTGTTAGTCCATGTTTGTTTAAAAGGCTGTTCATGTTGTTGTGAAGTTTGTGTTTCGAATTTTACCGACTGTGTCCTGTCCACCTTGCCTGAACCTCTGTTGTTTGATTGAGTCCTTTTTCTACTTGTTCTGATAATGTGTATGTATGTATTTGTTGTGCAATTAGTTGAATTTCAAATTTGAACTGATTAACTGATTCCTCGAGTACAATTCTGCTTAGTCAGTACAATTCAAATCATGCGTTCGATACTGTTAAATGTCTGATTTTGGCTACGATTGTACATGTTATGATTAATATAGTCGAGTCGATATGTGTCGTCAATTAGTTTCAGCTGCCTGAACAAATAACAAATCGATTTACTTTTGATAAGCATGGCCTGAATCATTTAGGAACTGAGTTTAGTGCTTATAATTGTTAATTTGAATCAGAAATGTAAAAATCAATGTTCTATTTAGTCACAGTTCTGAAATTGGAAGGCATGTGCACTTGTGCACAACATGTGCATTTTGTGCACAGCCTGTGCCCTGCCTAAGTGCTTTTTGAATTAAATAGTTTGACAGCATATGCTGTCAGACTACATCCTGCTGCCCATATTCTGCTTTAAGTTTCAGAAATAATAAACATTACTAAAAAGTTAAGCCTGCCAAGGGAATGTCATGGGGTTGTGCTCTTATTTAAATAATGAGTGGAAACTGAAAATGAGCAGCACATGGGAGGGTGTTCTGATGGTCTAAACAGGCTGTTAAAGGGTTGATTTGAAGCTGATAAAAGGGGAACAAATTTTGATATACAGGGACAAAGATACAAGAGAGAAAGGATAAGAAAAATCAGGAACTGTTTTCTTCACATTGTTGTATGGATTTCATTTGTTCTTCTACTTGTTCAATCGATTCTGATCCTTCCAAGTTTAAACTGAGCTCACTGGTTGTAGTTTGCATTGGTTTATTTCCTGAAGTTTGGTCTATCTGGGGTTTCTATTTCCACTGCCTTGTTTGTTACCTGCTGTTACTGATGCTGTTTGGTGTTGCTCCTATTGTTACTTTGCTGACTTCTATTCTTCTTCAACTGTAAACACTTCCAGGTACACACTTCTGAAATTACTTGTTGTTGAAAGCTTGAAGCTTTGAAGCAGAAATAAAAGAAATGAATGTTGATTCCTTCACAATACCTATGTTCAAAACATGGCCATAGGTTGAATGGTAGTCGACCTGCATTTGTTTAAGTTCATTCCAACAACAATTGCTCTGTATAAATTAACATACATTCTGTTTGAGATGAAACATTAGATAGCACTGTTTATTAGATCAGGTGTGTTTTAATGTATATAATCATTGGGGTCTTGATTTAGTTATGACAGTATAACATAGAATCAGGGCAAGCACCTGCACGTATTTTGTCTAGACCACTGAATTGTCCAAATCTGTTGTATTTGGTCCGGGACAAATGTACCCCAAACAAACTCTCATGCGGTCACATTAAGAGTTTGGCCATGTACGCCAACTCTCTTGTCAGATTACTTGATCCGATATAGGTTCGATATTGGGCTTCGGTATAGATTCACTGTTTCGAAATAATGCGATGACTTTTTGAGGAAAACTAGCAGGCGTTTTTAGTTCAATAAGTAGTAGTTTTCCTAGTAAACAGCCAATTTCATTTATCAAGTCCAAATAGGCTAGTTTTAAAAATCAAACTTGGAGGTCGTCAACATGAGTTTAGTATATGTTATTAGTTTGCTTGCAATCTCACTTAGCAAATTAACAAGCGTATTCACTCGATAAAGACAAGGTATGAGGTAACTCTCACCTCATAAACAATCAATCAGGTAATCGAACAAAATTCGGATTCGGCAGACATAGTAAAAATTCAGTATGTACTTGTTTAAACAAGTAAGTTTGGCATCTTCCTTTTTTTATTTTTTAGAGACAAACGTAATAGAAATGTAGTCACTTTAGGATATCCTTCCAAAAAATGAGATGAGCCTCGCCAAATAAAAAATGCGAATTGTGGGGCCCTCAATAATTAACCATAAAAAATACTTAGAATTCGGGACATGCCGTTTAGCGAATTTTACGGCCTTCCCCAAAGATAATAATACGTTAGACTCTTTAGGCACGGTTTAATTAAATTACATTCTTAAATTCGGGTGTGCATTGATGTGACCCAAATCCAAATCTCAACGAAGTCAAAATGTGTTGACGATCACGGGCGCATTGATTGTGACGTGGTTCGAGATGCATTTTCACGACGTTGCAATTCTATAAAAATAAATGATAATGATAAAAGCGGTTTAAACTTAATAAAAACACGTAAGTCATAACATATATTTAAATAAGATATTTAGCCATTATAACAATTTAAGCGACCGTGCTAGAACCACGGGATTCGAGGGTGCCTAACACCTTCCCTCGGGTCAACAGAATTCCTTACTTAGAATTTCTGGTTCGCAGACTTCATTTGGAAAAGTCGAATATTTTCCTCGATTTGGGATTCAAGATAAACCGGTGACTTGGGACACTAAAAGCCAAACCTTTCCCAAGTGGCGACTCTGAATTAAATAAATAATCTCATTTCGAATATTGTCACTTAAATTGGAAAAACTCCCTCGCGCATTTAACCCTTCGGGGCGGGGCGCGCAAAAAGGAGGTGTGACAGCTCTGGCGACTCTGCTGGGTTATATATAATATAAATATCCATATTATCAAAAAAAAGAAAAACTTTAAGCAAAACTTTCGTCTGAAGTGGCTAGACTTGTAATAATTTATGAACTTAGGCCATAGTTTAAATAGGGGTCCCAAAATCGGCTATTAATGCACTCCCCTGATTTTATGTGGCGCCAACGGACAGTCAATCCATAAGAATTCCAATGTCTCATTCGCTAGCTGCGGTGCCTCTGCCGCGTTTCGCCACCGTTCTCGCGGCGGCGAAGCAGCCACGACTCAGACCTAACCCTAAACCCCAGAATGGTAAGCAAAAGATAACCACTACCAATCCCAGTGTACCACCGGCTACCGTCAAGAAAACAACGTCAGGCTTTAACAGCAGGAGTAAAGAACCCACGTGGCAGTGCGTGCAGAATTGTGGTGCATGCTGCAAACTTGACAAAGGCCCAAACTTTCCCACTGCCGAAGAAATTTTTGATGACCCTTCTGATGTTGAGGTTCTTTTTCTCATTATTTTCAGTTTAAATTATGTGGGTTTTATGTTGTCATAATTCATACAATACTTGCTCCGTTCCAATTTATGTAGCGGTATTTGAGTGAGCATGGAGTTTAAGAAGTAAAATGATAAGTTTAAAGTTAAATTATTTCTAAATAAGGAAAGTATGCTATTCTTTTTTGGATAAACTAAAAATGAAAGTAAGATACATAAATTGGGACAGAAGAATCAGGCTTTGAATCAGGCTAGTGTTAAAAGCATAACACGTGACGTGTGGGTTAGGCCGGAAACAAAAGCATGATATTTAAACGAGGAAAGACAATGAGGTGGACCCGTTATTCACCAGTTTCAAACCATGCGCCGCTGGCCCCGGGGATTTCTCGGTTATTAATCAAAATTATGTGGGTGTCATGAATATGATGGTTTATACTACAATTGTCATATTTTATATGATATTTCTATGGATGTGGATCTTTTTATGTCAATTCGATTTATGTAGTATATTTGTAGTAGTGGAGAACAAGTGTTAAGATATGATTGAATTTAGTAAGATAGAAAAGTTACAGTTGATTTTAAGAGTTGAATGGTTAAATGAATTTGAGTTCATAAAAGCTGTTAAATTTACATAGAATAACGTTATCAGTAGATTTTTCGAAAATCGAAAGATTGTTATTATTAGTACAACCGTGTCAATATTTTGGGCCATCCGAAATGAGAAGACTATTATATAAAGTTTGAAGCTTTAAATGTGGAATTTTACTTCTCAGTTATTCCAAAGCATGGTGGGTTCTGATGGATGGTGCATACATTTTGAGAAGAGCACAAGAAAATGCTCCATTTATGCAGGTGAAACCTTCTTTTCCAAATGGAATTTGGAGATTTCAATATTTATCGCTGATGATGTAGTTTTCCCCTTTGTCATATGGGTGGATTTCTTGAATCATTTGTTTTTCTCTTTGCTTTAGATCGTCCATATTTTTGTCGGGTGGAACCAGCCATCTTTGAGACATTGTATGGGATTGAAACGAAAAAGTTCAACAAGGAAGCTTGCAGGTAATCCATTGACGTTGCTCATTTACTCGTTGCCTATAGATTTTGTGAAAGTCTTAAGTCTTAACCACTAAATTTCTGTCTGAGACTACTGTTTTAATTGAAAGGATGTCTTGATTGCAGTTCTTGCATAGACACAATTAAAGCGATATATGGATCAAGCTCAAAAGAGTTGGAGAATTACAATGCTGCAGTATGGAGTTCAACATAGTTCCACATTCCTTTCTCTGAGGTTGTTATCTTTTTCTTTGGTGCACTAGATTTTAGTTAAAGGTGCTTAAGTCACCAGTTGCTTTTATTGTTTGTCTAGACAGGTCTGTGGATTTCAATTAGCTTATTGATATACTCAAGTGGGAACAGTTTTATTATCTGCTATAGTCGTTTCTGCAAGATCTAGATTTGTCTGATGTTTCGTCAATATGATTCACATAGTTGGAGAACATTTTAGGACAATCAAATATTTAAATTCCACCAAAATTGATAATTTGCTAATATCTCCAGTCTCACTCTCAAGCTACTGATATTGACATGAAAATTGTAGGCTCTAAATCACGTTTATCTATGAGTTTCAGGTGAATCGTTTTGGTGGTTTTTCCTGTCAATCAAGTTGGTGGTGTTTTTGCAGCCTGTTGCAGTGGCTAGGCAGATTTATGAATCGTCGTAGTTGTCAGATTATATATAATGTTCTATCACGAACAGTTCTATGCATGCAGAATGAACTGGTGCTGCTGCAATTGAATCTGGAACACTTAGAATCTGATGGGAAAGCACAAATCAAAGTCTTTTGGGTAGAAGATGTAGTAACTAATTTATTGTAAAGTGAGAGAAATATGGACTGTAGTTAGTGAATTATTACCGGATAATCTTCTCTAAATAATTAGAATACACTGATACATTAGCTTCTATGAGTAGACACTTATGTTTTCTAATGTCAGATTCATTGTATGGCTTATCTTCACCAGAATATGTGGGAGGAGACATGATCATGTTTCCTTTATATCATAAACTTCAGTTTATTCCATCTTTGTATTCTTTATACATCTATAATATAATGCTGCTTTCTTAAGTTCCTAGCAGGCTAAAATATTTTGTGGTCATTGTGTTGCCTATATTCAGCTTCTCTTCTTATTAGCTTGAGGTTCTGTACAATCTTAACCGTGTTTGGTGTTTATGCAGCTTCTGAAGGGACCTTTCAAACACACCAAACATACTAAGGCGTAATACTTGTTTTTTCTGCTGCAAGGATTAAGAGGCTTCTACTTGTCATATTTTAGCCAAGTGCAAAATAATACCTTTTCCATGCATAGGATTCTCTTTCAATAGAATAACATGCTTTTGCAAGCTAAGCACTTTTCCAAAATCAGATACCTAATCCTTTCCTTCTACTTTTCCCTTTGTCATGGTAGTTTGGTTTCTTCTTTTTTCTTTCTTTCCATTATTAAACAGATTCCATCCAAGTACTTTGTCAAAAATTTGATGTGTTTGAAGTGCTTTTGAGCAGCAGCAGAATCATTTTTTATGTTTTTGAGAAGAATTTACAAATTCTATGTTCTTTCAAAAAGCAGGAGCAGAAAATTAATTATTTTAAGACAAAAGTATCCTTACTATAAATTTATATTTTCAAATTATCTTCATTAATTTAACTTTTTTTTCTTTTTTTTCTACCATCCTTTCTATTTATTGATTTATTTATTTATTTTATCTTTATTATCTTTCTATTCTTCTTCTCCTATTCTTCTTTGAAATAGTCTCTCCACTATAAATAGATATCTTCCTTTTATATGGGAGTAAAAAAGCAAATTTTTTATTTATATTGGATGATATATTTAAATCATCATATAAACAATAAGTAATATTTGATACCTAATATTGTTGCTTTGGATAACTATATCTTATACTGATTAAATTTTTAATATATCTTTTTTCTTTATATTTAATATTCTAACTAAATAAAAAGAAAAAATAATTAAATTTATATTTCTCTTTAAATAATATATTAATTATAAATTGAACAATTATATTTATCGTAATTTGGCATACAAAAATACTTTTTGAAAAGATTGACCAAATATAATTTGCTTATCCAAAACTGCAAAAAGTACTTATCAAATGAATTGGCCAAACACTAAACTATAACAACAACAACAACCCAGTGAAAATCTCACAAATGGAGTCTGGGGAGGGTAGGATGTACGCAACCGTACCCCTACCCCGAAGTGCAGAGAGACTGCTTCCGATAGACCTTCGACTAAAGAAAATGGAAGAAGCGCTGATAGCAATTCATAGCAAGACGATATATTTAGAAAAATAAATTGAAGATAGCAATAAAGAATATGAAAGAAATACCGATAGCAAGAAATAACAAGACAATATATTTAGAGGACTAAATCCGAGGGTCTGATAACAATAGAGAATATGAAAGGAGCACTGATAGAAAACTAAGGAAGTACCGGTGACACGTAATGACAAAACAAGACATGCGATGATAGCAAACTCAGGATAAAAAGGGTACCATACTAACACTAACACTATCGAACTAATGAAGATAAAGGAAAACACACGACTACCTACTAACCTTCTACCCTAATCCTCAACCTCCACACCCTCCTATCCAGGGTCGTGTCCTCGGTTAGCTCAAGTTGCGCCATGTCTCGCCTGATCACCTCTCCCCAAGGCTTCTATGGCCTACCTCTACCCTTACTGTTATCTCCTCCCCCTCCAAGGCCAACCTCTCACACCTCCTGACTAGGCCATCTCTGCTTCTCCTCTTAACATGTCCGAGCCATCTCAGCCTCGTCTCTCGCATATTTTCCTCCAGAGGAGCCACTCCTACCTTGTCTCGAATAACTTCATTCTTAATTCTATCTAACCTAGTATGCCCACACATCCATCTCAACATTCTCATTTCAGCTACTTTCATCTGCTGTACATGGGAGTTCTTGACTGGCTAGCACTCTACCCCATGCAACATAGTCGGTCTAACCACTACCTTGTAGAACTTATCCTTAAGTCTCAACGCACATTTTTATCGCACAAGACACCGGAAGCGAGCCTCCACTTCATCCATCCTGTCCCGGTACGATGTGTGACATCCTCATTAATCTCCCCATCATTCTGAATTATAGACCCCAGATACATAAAACTCTCTTTCATGGGGATGACTTGTGTATCAAGCTTCACATTTCCGCCCGCTTCCTGAGTAACACCGCTGAACTTGCACTCTAAGTATTCTGTCTTGGTCCTGCTCAATTTAAAATCCTTAGACTCTAGGGTATGTCTCCAGACCTCTAGCCTCTCATGAACACCACTGCACGTCTCATCAATTAGGACTATGTCATCTGCAAATAACATGCACCAAGGCACCTCCCCTTGAATGTGTCGCGTCAATACGCCCATTGCCAAAGAAAACAAAATGCGCTAAGTGTTGAACCCTGATGCAGCCCCATCTCAACCGAAAAGTACTCAAAGTCTTCTCTTGTTGTTCTAACCGGTGTCTTAACTCCAACATACATGTCCTTAAAAGCACTTTAGAGCAAAAGCACTTCTCAAAATAAGTCAGCTTGGCTAAACAAGCTATAAATATAGGTAACCCAAAAAATATACGTGTTTAATCAGCAAGAAATCGAAATTTCTTTAGCAATAACTTTTATTTCAACCAGCTTTGTGCGGCAGCACAAACAAATGCCAAACTTGAATAAAAGAGCAGTGTGGTACATTATTGAGTGACGTAATAAATGTATCTCTTTATTCTTTGACGAGGGCAGTCAATTGAATAGCCTTCGCTAAAAAATTATACTATATATATATATATATATATATATATATATATATATTAAATATTACTTTTTATTCATATACATTTAACTAAATTCCTTTGCTTTGCTACTGTGTGCAACCCTTACCTTTTGTGATGACTAAGGCAATGGTCACATAAAGTCGCATGAAAAATTCTCATTCTAGCAGTGTTAACTTAAATATGATCGCCAGTAAAACTATCACTTCTTGCAATCGCCGAGGGGTAGTCAATTGAATAACATTCACCAATGTATATATGCCTGAATGCAGGGGGCGAATTTATAGGGAAGATTATGGGGCACATGAACTCATGGTCTTTCATCAAAATTAGATATTTTATGTACATATTTTTTAAAATAAGTATAATATTAACTGTTGACACCCATGCTCCAAGAAGATTGAATGATGTACTTGGTTAAATGTTGAGTTATTTACCAAGAGGAAATTAATTCCCACTTGATACAATTTTCCTCCTTTTTTTAGTAGTGCACCCAAAAATCCAAGATCCGCCTCTGCCTGAATGGAGCAACATAGTATAAATTATTCATACAGGTGACTCCAACTAATTTGGAATTAAGGCGTAGTTGACATAAAACTTTACTTCAAGCATGTTCTCCTGTTGTAGTAGATAATTGATGGGTGAGCATCAGAATTACAGTGGAAAGGGAAAAAAGCATCAAAATTGCAGACCACATCCTGTTTTATGATAGGTAAAACCATAGACCATATTCTCTGCATAGCAGATTCTCTTTCTTCTTTTTTTGATTATAAGTAGCAGAACTTCTTCAGCTGAAGCAAGAACCCATCATTTCATGGTTGTGTGGCAGAGTCTTGAGTTCTGTGATCTTCTCATGTGCGCTTTTAGTTCGGCACTCGGTGAGCATGAATGTGGTCTCTTTCGAGTTTTATTACCTCACTTGGTATGACCTAAGCTATGTCAATGGTGGTCCTTATGGAGAGCCACTTCCGTCCAATCAAGACAGACTCTACGAGGACAACAGCTTTTGCGGGAACAAGGAAGAAGTCAATCACTTTTCAACAAATACCTTCTATGGAAATGAACTTTTTCCCTACAATGATGGGGTGAACAACAACTGGCTAGGGGATTTTGTATCCTACTTTGCTGGCACCTGCAAAGATGATTTTGTACCCAGTTATGTAAAGAGACCTGAGAAATCAGATGACCTGTCGACAGGTGAAGCAATACAGCATGGCAGCCATTATGCCGATGATTCACAGCCTGTTTACATTGGTAATCAGTGGTTATGGCAATTGGATGCTGGAGACAAGGATGATGATTATAATTACCATGTCAGGCAAGAGCCCGAAGCTACAAGTGCCGATAGCTGGGATGAAATGAGACTTGTGGTAAGCATCTTTGGTCAGGCTTCTCTATTAGAGCTGGACCTGGAAGATCAAACTGAGCCTGCAGTTGCTTGACCATGTCATCTTCATTTTTGGAAAGAAATAGTCCTACTCTCATTTCTATTTTTTTTTTTGGTTTCCGAGGATTCAGTATCTCAATCTAAAGTAGTTCAATAAATAAAGAGACAGTTTTCAGAAAGAATGATCCATGGAGAAAGCAATATCCTCCTCCTGGCCCCAATTTTCTTCAAGGTTGTCTTATTCCAGGCAAAGCTTTTGTGTGTGTGTGTATATATATATATCAAGGAAGCATCAAGAACACAATTATTCTTCTGGTATCTTATCTCACCGTCTTCATGCTGATTTTTCTTGACTATTATAAAAGAGGCTATCCATCAAGAAGAGAAAAATAGTGCCTGCAGTTGCTAAGGGGCGGATGTAACGTTATGGGGACGGGTTCAATTGAAATTGACTGTATTGTAGAACAAAACTAGATCTCCTCACTAAGTTCTCCACAATTTTAGCCATTTGTATCCCTGTATTGGTACTTGTATGAGTATCTGCTTAACGGAAAAGGATCATCTCTTTGCATGCATATAGTTGTTCTCAAAATGGTCATCCATGATGTATGCCAAGAAGAATCTGCTTCATATCAGTGCAAGAATCTATATCTACTACACATTACTATTCTTGGGGTGAATTGTTCGGCGTAGGGTGAACGAATGACCAATTGTCTCCTACTATGGTCTTGAAAACCCTTACCTCATGAACTAACTTTTGGAGTTAAGACTAAGGTCTATTTTCTTAACATGGTATTAAAGTCAAGACTCATCTCTATTCTTGGTTACCCAATGTTGGACCTCCATGTTATGTTGTGCACGCTCCAGGTGTCCTGTCCTGGGTATGAGGGGGGTGTTAGACAGTCTCATATAGGTTGAGGGAATTACCTGTTGTCCTCTTATATGGTTTTCGGCAATCTTCGCCTAATGAGCTAGTTTTTGGAGTTGAATTAAGCTCAAGGTCCATTTTCTTAACAATCTCTTTGCACTTATGCTGTTGTCCCAAGTCAAAATTGTTATCCTGACATATGCCAAGAAGAATCTTTAGCTCATATCAAAGCAAAATTGCACATCTACTCTACATTACTATTCAGTGGAATAAGTTTCTTCTACACCAAAGCTTCTCATGTGATCCACCAAAATATCCACCAAACTACCAATTGATTTAATATGTCCCATTGATATGTCTTCAGCAGTAAAGCGAAAAACTTGACTGTTTATCTCAATCCAACTATAACCAGGATCCCTTTTAAGTCCATTGTCTTTCATCAGCTTCTGCACTCTCGCTGCCTGATCCCAGTATCCTAAACTAGCGTATAAATTTAACAGTTGCAAGTGGGTAGAGGTGGACCATGGTTCTAGCGCAAGCCTATTTTCTGCAGCCTCGATGCCCAACCAAAAATTCCCGTGAAGCCTGCATGACAAAAGCAATGAACCCCAGATGACACCATTTGGTTGGATTGGCATCTTCTTGATAAACTCCCGAGCCTCTTCTAGTAACCGTGCTCGTCCGAGAAGGTCTATAATACATGAATAATGATTCAGCTCTGGCTTCACATGGTAATCAACCATTGAATTAAAGTAAAACATGCCTTCTTTAACAGAACCTGCATGGCGGCAAGAAGATAACACCCCAAGGAAAGTAATGGAATCAGGTCTCACTTTTTGTTTCTTCATTTCCTCAAAAAGTTCAATAGCTTGAATTGCATGTCCTTGCTGTCCATAACCACAAATCATCGAGTTCCATGATACCAAATCTTTTCTCTTCATATTTTCAAAAATGTGAAAAGCATCCTTTACTTCCCCGCACTTACAATACATTGATAAAAGGGCATTCAAAACGTGTATATAGGAATCAAAACCCAAATGAATTATTTGGCAGTGAATACTCCTGCCATGACCAAAACACCCACTACCCATACACGAACTCAGCAAGCTCGTAAACGTGAACTCATTAGGTTTCAATGTCAAGCCCATCATACCCTTATACAATTTCAAGCACATATCAACCTCATTCTCTTGTGCAAAACCATTTATTATAGCACTCCAAGACACAACATTTCTCACAGGCATTTCGTCAAACATTTGGTAAGCATCCACCACTCCTCCAAAATTACTATAAAAGGTGATCAAAGAACTACCAACATAAACATTGGACAAAAACCCATTTACAATCACCAAGCAATGAACTTGAATCCCTACCCTAAAATCTCTCTTCGACGCACATAAACCCATAGCATTTGACACTAAACTCACCCCAATTTTAGACCCTTCTTTATGAAACTTAAAAAGCAATGAGATTGAATCTTCCATTGAATATGGAAAAGACAGTTCTTTATGCAATGCGTGTTTTGTACAATTTTGTTCAGAATCTGTTTGAAGAAAGTCCTCAATGAGGTTAAGATAGTTTTGGTGATTCTTGGTTACATTTGGCTTTGGAGCTATGATATCAAGGAATTTCTGGCCCTTGAATGGGCTCTTGGTTTTGGTAACCGTCTGTAAGGCAAGTGACAATTTTTTACTCATACCATGACGAAAAAGGAGATGGCTCATTTCTCCACCAGTTTTAGGACGACGCAAAACTTTACGTACTTTTTTTAAGCATCAGCATATTCTCCAACAAACAAAACAAAATAAGCACGAGATCATAAAAGCTGCCTTTTTATTCATATTCTGTCTGTAAAGTTCAGTTTTTAATGACAAAACCCGAAGCTAGAACACTGACATATGTAACAATAGTTCTTGCGACAAAACATGATTAACGGTTATTTAGAATCAATAAATGTAAAATATGCACTTTCTTCGTTTCACTTTACGTAAAAATATTAAATAGTTTAAGAAAGAAAGATATTTAATTTTGTAGTCTAAAATATATATTTTGGGTACTGTAGGCACATAAGAGAGGGAGAATCGAGGGGTTATGCGTAGGATGAGTAGGGGTAAAGCGATCAGGCCAGACGAAATTTCTGCAGAATTCTGAAAGAGCGCGGGTAGGACGTGCTTGGAATGTCTCTCTGAGTTGTTTAACGTCATTTTAGAACGAAGAAGATGTCTGAAGGGTTGAGGTGGAGTATAATGATTTTGTTGTACAAGAACAATGTGATATCTAAAATTGCAACAACTATAGGGGTATCAAGCTGCTAAGCCATATGATGGACGTTTGGGAGAGCGCGACAGAAGGGAGGGTGAGGAGGAGTGTGTCTATTTTCGAGAACCAGTTCGATGTTATGACGGGTCGATCGACTACAGAAGCCATGCATCTTGTAAGGACATTAGTGGAGTAGTATAGGATAATGAAGAAGGACTTATATATGGTGTTCATTGACCTAGAAAAATCATATGATAAAGTCCCGAGAAAGGTTCTAGGAGATACTTGGAGTCTAAAGGTGTGCCTGTAGCCTACATTAGGGTAATTAAAGACATATATGATGGAGCTAAGACACGGGTAAGGACAACAAGAGGAGACTTAGAACACTTTTCGGTTGAGATGGGGTTGCATCAGGGATCAACCCTTAGCCCGTTTTTATTTTCCTTGGCGATGGACGCATTGACGCGTCACATTCAAGGGGAGGTACCATGGTATATGTTATTTGCAGATGATATAGTTCTGATGAACGAGACGTGAAGTGGTGTTAACGAGAGATTGGAGGTTTGAAGACAAACTCTGGAGTCTAAATGTTTTAAGTTGAGCAAGACCAAGGCCGAATACTCGGAGTGCAAGTTCAGAACGTTACCCAGGAAGTGGACATGGATGTGACGTTTGATACATTAGTCATCCTATAAGAGGAAGTATCAAGTACCTTTTGTTAGTAATACAAGATGATGGAGATTGATGAGGATAACACATATCGTATCGAAGCAGGGTGGATGAAGTGGAGGCTCGCTTCTGGTGTCTTTTGTGATAATAGTATTGTTCCACTAGAACATAAAGGTAAGTTTTACAAAATATTGGTATAACCAACTATGTTGTGTGGGGCAGAGTGTTGGCCAACCAAGAACTCTTATGTCCAGAAGATGAAAGTAGTTGAAATGAAGATGTTGAGATGAATATATGGACATACATGATTAGATAAGATTAGGAATAAAGTTGTTTGGATAAGGTAGAAGTGGCCCCCTTGGAGGATAAGATGCGGGAGGCAAGGATAAGATGGCTCTGGCATGTTTAAAGGAGAAGCACAAATGCTCCTGTTAGGTTGTGTGAGAGATTAGCTTTGGTGGGTTAGAGGTAGGCCGAAAAGTCTTGGGAAGAGATAATTAGGAGAGACATGACGCAACTGGAGTTTACTGAGGATATGACCCTTGATAGGAGGGCGTGGAGGTTGGGAATTAGTGTAGAAAGTTAGTAGATAGTCAAACGTTTCTCTTTGTCTTCCTTAGTTCGATAAAATTAGTGTCAATATGATATCTTTTTATTCTTAGATTGCTATTACTACCTATCGTTTAATTGCTATCTTGACTTCAGTCTTCATAATATCTTCTTGTTGTTACTACTTATTGCCACTGCTTTTTTTCATTTTTTCTTTAGCCGATGGTCTATCTGAAACAACCTCTCTGCCCACCCAAGTAGGAATAAGACTGTGTACATCATACCCTCCCTAGACCCCACTTGTGAAAATTTATTGGGTTTATTGTTGTTGTTGTTGTTGTTATAGTCTAAAATATGTCATAAATATTCTTATTAAATAACTAATATTAATTTTGTCCTGTTGAACATTACCCTTTAATATTAATTTTAACCTGTTGATTGTTGAATAGACCCTTGTGGATACAGGAAAATCAACAAACAAAAAAAAAGAATTATTTCCATACTAAATCCACTATCACGACCCTCCCTAGTTCTCCCTTCGTGAACCTGTTGTGACGACACCTAATCTCTACGACTATGTAAGCCTAACTTTGTGGAAAAGGAACGAAAAACATAAAAGCTATCAACTAAGAGTAAATTTTAAACAAGGAAATGCGATGCCGCTCGGCATATACAATAATCACTTCCGAATAGTATATATAAGGAATGTCATAAGTCAAGAGGTAAAGAAAAGACACAGTGCTCCTATACTCCAGAGTATAATACAAGAAGAAAATACAATCTTTAACTTGAGGAAGAGTAGAGAGGGACTCATAGGTCTGCGGACGCGACAGATATACCTCGAAGTCTCTACAGTCATCTCGCCTCACCGGTAATGCAATTGATGTGAGGTACCTGGATCTGCACACGAAAAACATGTGCAGGAAAGGCATGAGTACACTACAATGGTACCCAGTAAGTACCAAGCCTAACCTCGGTCGAGTAGTGACGAAATCAGGTCAGGGCCCTACTGGTATATATATATAATAAAATAATTCAATATGAAATATTGCAGTAAAGATAAATACTAAAATTTAACGAGAATGAAATCATAGAAAAACAACAGCTCAGTACACAGAGATAACAACAGGGGATCTCCCGAGATATCATCCCGTAGTCCCAAACGTAAATGTGCAGGGGATCTCCCGGGATACCGTGTTACGCCCCGCAGTATTACGTCGATGTTATGCTCTGCAGTAATATATTACGATGATGTTGAACCAAATATCTATGCCAGCTAGCTAATTTGCAGGTGCGTTTGGTAGACGCAGAGGGTGGATGCATTCTCGTTCAGAATACAACAAAATCTTATTTTGTTACTGAAGTGAAAGAGCGACAACACGAGGATCTTGAGCTTATAAAACTGAGGGAAAGTATTCCACAGTAGCGACAACCTTTATTTGAGCTAACTGGAGATGGAGTCCTTAGATACCAGTGCCACTTATGTGTACCGACAATCGGAGAGCTCCGCGCCAAGATTCCTTTACAGGCCAATTATTCTAGATATGCAGTTCACCCTGGAGCGACAAAGATGTATCGGGACCTTCGACATATCTATTGTTGGAATGGAATGAAAAAAAATATCGCGGAGATGGTAGCACAATGTCCCAACTACCAACAAGTTAAAGCTGAACATTAGAGGCCTGGAAGACTAACTCAGTATATTGAACTTCCATTATGGAAATGGGACATGATAAATATGGACTTCATCACTGGTTTGCCTTGCACTCCACGGAGGTATGATTCTATTTGGGTAATTATTGATAGGCTTACAAAATCTGCTCATGTCCTGCCAGTTAGGACGACATATTCAACCGAGGATTATGCCAAGCTTTACATTCGAGAGATTATTTTCCTTCACGGAGTACCATTATCTATTATCTCTGATCGAGGGGCTCAATTTACAACACATTTTTGGAAATCTTTTCAGAAGGGTCTAGGCACGCAGGTAAATCTTAGCACCGCTTTTCATCCTCAAACTGATGGACAAGTAGAGCGTATTGTTCAGACAGTTGAGGATATGTTACGTGCATGCGTGCTAGATTTTAAAAGAAGTTGGGATGATCATCTACCTCTTATTGAGTTCGCTTATAATAACAACTTCCAAGCTAGTATTCAGATGGCCCCCCCTTACGAAGCACTATATAGGCGGAAGTGTAGGTCACCGATCGGTTGGTTCGAGGTCAGGGAAGCAGAGTTGTTAGGGGGTAATTTAGTCCAGCAAGCAATGGAAAAGGTAAAACTTATTAGAGACCGGCTGCACACAACACAAAGTCCGCAAAAGTCTTATGCAGATGTTCGACGACGAGACTTAGAGTTTGATGTAGAAGATTGGGTTTTTCTGAAAGTATCGCCTATGAAGGGCATCATGCGATTTGGAAAGAAGGGGAAGCTCATCCCCAGGTTTGTTGGACCGTATAATATTATTCAGAGGATTGGTAGGGTGGCGTACGAGATTGATTTGCCTTCAGAATTGGAAGCAGTCCATCCTGTGTTTCATGTATCTATATTGCGGAAGTGCATTAGAGATCCTTCACGTATTACGCCCATGAAGGATATTCACATTGCTGAAGACTTATCTTATGCAGAGGTACCAGTAGCTATTTTAGATCGGCAGGTAAGAAAGCTTCGAACTAAAGAAGTGGCTTCCGTGAAAGTGTTATGGCGAAATAACAACATCGAGGAAATGACCTGGGAAGCTGAGGAGGAAAAGAGGAAGAAGTACCCCCACCTATTTACGACTTAAGGTGAGTCGCATTTAAATAATTGGTAATTATTCCTTTACAACAACTTAATTGGATTTTAAATGACTTGAAAGTGCAATTTAAATTTCTTATTGCGAGATAGCTATACAAAGCCTAGTAATTGAAATCTTCAGAATTTGATTTATGTTCTGCAATATAACAAATATAGCCTTGCAAATAACGTACTAACTAAAAAGAAATGAAACCAAGGAATTGACTTGACCCATTCGCGGACGAATGTTCTTACGGGGGGAGACTGTGAGACCCCATTTTTTTTCTTTTTCTCTTACGTAATATAGGTAACGTGGCGTGGTTATATTAGGTATATATGATTGGGTGTAGCACATTGGGAGAATAAGAATGAAAATGTGTGGTAATATCAAGGAACTAAACTAAAGCTGTAGGTCAAAGGAATCCTTTAAACAAAGGTTCGTGGTTAAAGAAATGGCTCGGGTGCCACCTCGCATGTTCGGAAGGTTTAAGTTAATTTACACATGTGGGATAAGACCAAGAGTGTCTAATATGATAAGAATAATGTGTTATGAGGTATTATAATATCACACTGATCACATGTTAAGTTTTGGAATCAAGCAAGTTGCGAAATAAAGGTCGGCAAAAGTTATCGTAAATTTCTCTAATAAATTTTCTAAACTTTGGGTCAAATGTATCAGATCATTTCTCCCAATATATAAAGAGTTATAGGACCCACAACCTACCAAATCGAAGGTCTACGAGTCTAGTCCGCAATCAAAAAAACCTCACATCAATCCGACATTGGAATAAAGAGTTATGATTGTTTTACCGCGGATTGTCCAGGCTGAAACCGGGTCGCGAACCGGGTCGGGTCAAACAAGTAGTATAAGTCGGCAAATTCGACTATTCAGACCTAAAAACATTTCATTTTCGTCCTAAAATAGTAAGAAAGCTGAAGAGAAGGTTCCATGGTGTTCTTGAGTGATTAAGGTGCGTTTTTAACGATTTCTACCGTTAAAATTTGCCCCCGTGCCTAGAAACACAATCTCTACGCTTTGCAATCGTTTTCCCCTTCTATTAGCTGTGTTTGGAGCTATTCTTGGAAGATAGGAATTTGTTGTTCTTGCTGGTTCTTCAGGCTTTATACTTGGTTTTCCAAGGTAATCATCTTGGGACTCTTTTATGATCGTTTTTTACAAAGTTCTACGGACGTTTCGTCAAGTTAGGGTCATATGGCAAATCTGCCGACTTAAACTCAATTATGAACTGTTTATAGGTGCATATAAGCTACATATATATAGTGTTTTAGAAGCTTAGGACGTAAGGAACAACTTTCGTGAAGGAACTACAGACATTCAGACGTTCGTTGGAGAGGTATGTTAAGGCTAAACTCTGTCCTTCCTTTTGGCACGAATTCTGGGAAATTCCTAAGACGTCAAATGTGATATTTTACTATTCTATTGCTAGAAAGACCTTCTGTGAAAGGCATTGGGATCATAGCTGAAGTATTTTCATGATGCTATTAGGTTGATATTCCACTCGTTCAGTTAAATAGGGTATTCGACATCTATATATGTCATTTGTTCGGCTTTCTTAACTATATGTCTATATATGTGAATTCTTATTCGTCTTTGGGTTGTGTGACTAGAAAATAAAGGCATTTAGTATTTGCGACCAGTCCTTCTCCCTTGTTAAAGTGTATCTTAAAATCTCTAAAGTGACACGTCGATTTCCAAAAATTTCAAATATAATTTTTATGTTTAAACTACTAAAACACTTGATTTTTGAAATACTTTCTTTTACTAAATATCAAGAAATCAGGTATAAGGACTAAGTGAAGCACCTTAAGCTTTTTATGAACATCTTCAGAGTTAAGTTATCTTTCTAAAAGTCGAGTTAAGTTTTCAAGCTTATTCAAAAGAAAAGAAAACATATGAGGTTCCACGAGACAATTGTATGCGATACGAAGGTGATTATGAGATCATGAGGATAAGAGTACCTATGAGCCAAGATTGGCTAAGTTCTTGTTATGGCCTATTATGTGCATTCAAAGTTCATA
This sequence comes from Nicotiana tabacum, assembly GCF_000715075.1. Classification (NCBI taxonomy): domain Eukaryota; kingdom Viridiplantae; phylum Streptophyta; class Magnoliopsida; order Solanales; family Solanaceae; genus Nicotiana; species Nicotiana tabacum. Next base: position 18,820,287 of record NC_134089.1, on the reverse strand, counting down.
TCATACATGGCATATTATGCATGGACTTCGAGCTATAATCGGAGATAAGGGGCCTATTTGCCCGAAAAACTATATATATTGTACAGATGGCCACAAGTTGGCAATATGATACCAGTTAGCTACCGGAAGAGACCGCCATTGCTAGCATTTGGTTGGGTATGTCATGCATTTGCATCAATATATATATGTATTCACGACATACGATTACACGAGCATACCATGCATATTTGATTACTATGAAGTCGGATGTCGGCCATGGAGGCTATCAGAGTTTCAGTGTCAGGTGGTATCTCTATTACTTTTTTTTTATATCAGCTATTTATGATTCTACTGTCTGCCTTATATACCAGTACATTTTTATTCGTACTAATGTCCCATTGCCTAGGGATACTACATTTTTGTTTCATGCATGCAGGTCCAGGTACAGACTCTGATCGACCCCTCCGCTAGGATTTTGGGGTTCAGCTGTGAGTTGGTAAGATCCACCTCTTCATGGAGCTTTCATAGAATGGTTACTTCTTTTATACAGTTTGGGTATAGTCGGGGCCTTGTCTCGACAGTGCTTATGACACTCTTAGAGGCTATTGTGGACACAATATTCTGGGTTTCTTTTTGTAGCTTTCAGTCTCCAGCCTATAGGCTTGGCATGTATATATATATATGTGTAGGCATGTATGTCTCGAATCGCGGCCTCGTCGACCAGCTAGTACTTTATTATTTTGGCTCGTCTACTTTTGTTTATATGGCTTATTGTTATTCAGGTCATGACCTTAATGGTCCAGGCTTAGTATTTCAGATGTTGTGCTGCCCGATCTATTGGGCCCCCAGTTTAGTTAGCTAGTATGTTTAGTGGCTAACTCGATCGAATACAATATCGAGTGCCAGTCGTGCCTCCCCTAGTTTGGGGCGTGACACACTCTTTCTTCTTACTCTAGATCGTGTGGTAGCGCTCACTTATAAGAATTCAAATTCTGAAATTCTATTTTATTCGTAATAAGACGATACCTATATCCGAAAAGATGGTTGGAAAGAGAGATAGCTGTGGAAGAGCTGAGTCAGAGGAATTCACTATCTGTATGAAGCCTACGATACGTAAATATGAGGTCTTTAGCAAATCATGGGTGTACTGAAAGGTGTAAGCCTCTTGATAAGGAACCTTAAGGCAAGAATATTTATCCACCTTTATGGTGAAAGACAATGCTTTCAAGAAGTAAAAGAAGCAAGGTAAAGAAGGGTACGAGGCGCCCAGTTAATGAAGATTATCAGTATTACAGTTCCAGCGGAAAATTATAAGCATTAAGAGTTACCCTCAATAGTAACAGAGGTATGTACAATTGGTCGTACCCATCTCAGTTATGCCCTATGGGGGCTAACAGGTGTAGTTAAGAAAAGGACGGAACATCAGGATTTGGCTGGGGTTAGAGTAAACCAAAATAGTAAATGGATTGTTTGTGTTGACATTTCCGAAGGATATTGCAATTTCTCTAGTAGATCTCCTTGTGAGACACCCAGATGGTACACTCTAAAACAGTACAGCCAGATATGAGTATACATATTACCTTAGTGTGGATCGCGTCCGTAGTAAAACGAGAACGTTAAGCAACTTGAAGGGCCACTGGATGGAGAAAAGGGAAGCTAAAAGCAAAATAATGTCTTGTTCGAGTTTTCAGAATATAGTGATTGGCATAAATGTTAGCGGGAAACAAGAAAAAAGTTAATGAAGCATTATGAGTAAGATGTGGTACATAGATGACTACGGTAGATCAAAAGATGACAATATTACAAACTCTATAGTTAAGTGAAGGAAGAGACGAGAGGTGACAGGCTTTAGGACAACAAAAGAGTATAGGCCATACAGCCATGTCCTCATTTTGAGAAATACGTTCGCAACTCTAGCGCGATTACCAAGAGGAAAAGTTAGACCCCAAAGTAATATAAATCAGTATGGGCTAGTGAATAAGATAAACTAAACGTGAATTAGGGACTGAGTAATTTGATAATAGTCAACATCATGAGAATTTCAGATTTTGTTCCGGCGATAGTAAAATGGACAACAGAAGAAGATTCAGGAGAAATTCAGAAAATGGTCATTCAAGAAAACACTTCCCTAAAGCAAGCAATGTGAGCAAAGTTAAGCTTAAGGGACTATGTGTGCTAGTTACACTAAGTGCCACCCTCGCGAGTAAGAAATTTCGTTTTCTTGGTACAGAAGGATTACCGCAAGGCAAGTAAGGGTCATCGATGATGTGATAAGACACCAAGGCTAAAGAGGTAAAACATCTACAGGAAGATCATCATAGTGCTAAATCTTAACTCCCCTAAAAGGGGTAATATAGAGTGATGTAGCATGAAGTCAGAATCAAATGGTTCGAGTAATCATGGAATGGTAAATGAAGAATGCGGTAAACACGAAAAAGGAATGAGATTACACTTATTCAGCTCCTACGTATATGCTACAATTCCAGAACATTATGCAAATACAACATCAATGAGAGGAAGTAAGGGTCCCTGCCCGAGATGTTATTGATAGAAAAAGAGTCAGTGTGAGACATAAGTTAAAACAAAGGAAATAACCCAAGAAAGATTTCACGGAATATTGACATGAGAATGGGCCAACGAGTAGTTAGTAGTTGATTCAGGAAGAGCCTAGTCACGACTAGACAAGAAGTTACAGACAAATCAGCAAATTATGCAAGATAAATGTAGTAAACCCCAACATGGAGAATTCAACCCCGCAGTTATGACATTGTAATACTTGAGATATATTCATATAGGAGTTGGAGAAGTTAAAAAGGTACTGTATGAGAGTTACAAAAATAAGAGAGAGTGCCACTAGGAAGACGTTCAAAATATCAGTCCAGAAGCAACCCCACAAGCACAAGGGCGTAGAGATAAGTAACTACGGATAAGTATAGGCAAGGAAGGACAGCAGAAGGTCCGTCGAGTATACGATATAATAAGCTCGCATCTTTACAAGAGTCAGAGGATCCTCCCTAAGTACTACAATGAAGGACTAGCTGAGGAAATAAGGAAGAAGGCTTCAACCTAAGCACAGTGACCTAAAGAAGAAATGGTCATGTAAAAGCAATCTCACAATAAAAAATTGTATGCCCTCCAAAAGAAAGTGGCACCTACCGTGGCTAATGAACATGGAGAAAGATCGAAGGTAATATTCGAGACTATATGAGTTGCACAAAAATTCTGGTATGTGTGAGAACTGGGATGATTTAAGTATGCACGCAACAAGGGGAAGAAAGACCAGGAAAAGTAATTGCACATGTTTAAAGAAAGCTGAGATAGAACGAAAGGAATTATTCGATCAATGATCTAGAGTTAGTACGTTATGGATACACTCAAAATTTTGGAGCATTATATTTGTTGACAATCATACAGCTATAGAAGACTCCAGTATAAGTTAAAAAGAAGAATTGAGCCCAGGGCATAGACAAAGGATTGAATTGTTAGAAGATTGTATCATGGATATTCCATAACGCCCATGAAAGACTAAGGTAATAATTGATACCATGAGTCACAGATCGGAAGATAGCTTAAGCTTACATAAAGGCTGATCGGAAGGAAGAGGAAACTAAAAGAATTACATCACCCATGTAAATCAGGAGTCTGATTATTGGACCTAGAAAAATTATAAAAGTTGTGCTTGAGTACATGACAAAATCACTCTTAATATTAGATGTTCAAGAGAAATAACACAACAACTATAATCTATAATGGCTCTACAAGAAATCCAGTTAGAAGAAGTACCATCCTTATAAGAAGTCAGTACGAAGTTCCCATCGGATTGTGTATGTAGCAGAGGTGCGAGAATTATAATAGAGCTTCAAGTTATGGATGTGAATTACATCCGGGTGGAAGGGAAGTCAGGAAAGAGATAAAAAATACGATGCGAGATTTTAAGGTAAGTAAGGTAAAGGTGAACAACGTACGAGATACTCAAAGGCAGAAGATCGTGAATAGTCCATACTTTGGATAGAAGGCTATAAGCACGGGGATCCAATAACCATGAGTGATAGCGGCATCGTCGGTGACATGTCTTCCAGACTATGGTTTCTAAATACTGAGAGATCTAGTTAAGAGAGTAGAGAAAAGTTGGAGATGATGTGATGTCTCGCTTGACATTCCAGAATAACATAAGGAAATCTATGGTGCAAGCAAGTTGAAGGAAAGTTACGAGTAGTATAAATGGATATGTATAAGTCTCAAGCTAAAGTATGGTAGAGCGACAAAGTTTTAAGGAAACATGAGTAAGGATGAGGAAAGGCAAGTGAAAAGGTGACGAGCATGGATAAGTCCTCGGGATTTAGTCCATGGAAACAAGAGAGATAATGATTTCTCTAAGTTATTGAAAGTTCAGTATAGCTTGAATAAATTCAAATGAGTCTAAGATTAATAGCATTTAGAAGGAATGAAATGCTGACCTGGTAATAAAATGAGGGTATAATTGTGACAGATAAAGGATGACATTTGGGCCTTCGTTTGAATAATGAGGTGAATCAATAATGGATGAACAAAAGTCACAAAGTATGAGATGAGATTAGGCCGTCATTCTAAAGATGAGCGGTAATGAGGAAGCATTAAAGGACTTAAATTTATACATATGGAATAAGCAATGAGAGTAAGCTGGGATTTGGTAGCAGACCTCAGTAACGATAAATTAAAGTAAGAGTTATGGCTATAAATTCATACGGATGGCTAAACAGACTTATGCGATGAGATATAGCAATATTCGTGAATTCAACAAAGTACCGAACGAAGAACTTCAGTATACTCATAGATGCCCAAAGAGACATCTTATCAAGCTCTACATATGAAGCCTAGAGATTGGGCACACTTACAAGGTCAAAAATTGTGCAGGTTGTATGATAAAAGGTAGCAACAGTTACGAGATTGGAAGGATTCCGACTACAAGTTGTGGTGTGAGAAGGAGGCCTAAGGGGGGAATGGAATGCCCTGGACTTTGTACTCATTCACAGAACAGTCGCCTATATTGGCAAGGGAAGTTCTAAAGTATTCGGAAGATATAAGTTATGAAAATGGTAAATGCATCAGTCAACATTCGAGGACGAATGTTCCAAAGGGGGGAATAATGTTATGCCCCGCAATATTACGTTGATGTTATGCTCTGCAATAATATATTACAATGATGTTGAACCCTGCAGTATTACATTACGATGAATTACGCTTCACAGTATTAAGTTATAACAGTATTGCACCCAGCAGTATTACATTACGGTGATGTTATGCTTTGCAGTATTAAGTTACGACAGTGTTTTACCCAGTAGTATTACATTATGATTATGTCACGCTTCATAGTATTACATTACGATGATGTTGCACCCTGAAGTATTGTACGTTAAATTTGTCGTAAGGTAATTGACACCAGTCCAAGTAAAAGATTATTTGGAGATTATAAGGATTATGCTATTTCACAAGTGATGAGTAAATTCGTGAAGATGAAAGGGGAAGCAAGTCAAAGAAAATAAATTTTTGTCAAAGTTTGGCATTTTGGGGTAAAATACGACCCGAGCTAAAATACCCGATATTTATGGACTAGTGTCATACAAGGTACTACATGGCCATAGTAGTAAGGTGTATAAGGTGTGTTAAAAGTGGATAGTATTTTAAGTAATTTGGGATAATCCTTAATTATGTAAATTATTAAATAATGGGGAAATTAACTAGTTAATTAATAAATAATGGTTGATTAATCAAAGTCTTTGGATAAAACTAAGGAGCCAAAACGTGGCAGCCCACAAAGTCATAATATATGACTCTTATATCATTATTCAAGATGTCATTCTTAGAGAATTGGGTGGCCAACTAAGCTAAAAAGTGGGGCCCATTCCTAAAGGTTAAGAAAACCTTTCAAATTCATTTTTGAATCTCTAAAATAAAGAAGGAAGTTTCAACAACTTATTCAAATGTTATCAACATGACTTTGCTACCAAAGACCAAACCACACATTGTGTTTTTGGTTTAAAACCACAAACGTTAAGAAGCAGAACCATTTTCATCCAAGATTTCAATCCACAGCAAATTTTAGTTTGAAAATTTGAAAGAAAGCAAGAAGGATTCCATTCTTACTTTGAAGGGTTGGAAGCTAATTTTTCATAAAGGAAACATTGAATCAGAAGCATTTTGATTCCAAACAAAAGCTTCATTAGAAGCAATTTCGTTCAAAATTCAAAGCGCAGAGGCTTAATCTGATTTTTGGGTTCTAAGTTCAATCCACGAAGGTTTCCAACAGAGTATTATACGGAGTTTTCCCTATTCCGAGTATGTTAAGGCTAAGCCCTTCCTTCATTTTGGCATGATCTCGTCATTATACAAGTTTGATAATGAGGCATAAAGAAAAATTCATATCCCGGAATTTGTGTATATTTTGCTAGTCTCGCAAGTTACGTATATTCTTCCAATTTTGTAAATTACCATATTCTCCTTATAAGGAATTCATATTCAGTTGAGTATTTCCTTCTTCCAGTCAAGAGAGCAGAGAGTTTACATATATACAATATTAAAAGTATTTTCATTACCATCGAGCTATGATCGATGGGCAGGCCCCTATTGGGCAACCTCTGATCAGATGGTAAGTTATATACCGAGCCTACTGTGGCCGAGCGCTTATGAGCGAGTCTAGTTGGTCGAGATACAGAGTCTAGTATGACTGAGCGCCTATGAGCGAGCCTACTATGGCAGAGCAGTTATATATATAGGGTCAGACAACTATTTTACTTGCTATATTGAGAGAGTTGATTCAGTATCAACAGGTAAGCATATCTTCAGATTATCTTTGACTTCCATCTACTTGCAGTTATTATATTATCAGTTCAGTTTCAGCTTTTAGTATATTGCCTTACATACTCAGTACATTATTTCGTACTAACATCCCTTTTCTGGAGGCGCTGCATTTCATACGTGCAGGGCAGACATACATACGGGTAGGCCTCTTCAATAAGTGTTGCTGAGTTCAGCTTGATCGGTAAGCTCCATACCTTTCGGAGTTTCCGGATCTAGAGCCTTATGTACATCTTGTATATATATGTATATATGTTATGATTAGGTCGGGGAGCTATTCAGATCATAGTATATCCATCAGTAGAGGCTTGTAGACATATCCTGTCAGTTAGTGCAATATGTTGGGCTTGCAGGCCTTGTATGTATATTTGGTTGGTTTGTCAGCTGTAATAGTTATGACGACCTTGTCGGCCCAGTTTTATATTGATATTTAGCCAGCATTCGCAGTTATCTTGCAATGTGGCCCATGGCCAAAGTATGACATCATATGTTCAAAGTCCCTTAGTTGCAAGTTGGTACGCAAGGATAGGTAAGGCACTGGGTGTCAGTGAGGCACTGGGTGCAAGTTGGTATGCAAGGATAGGTGAGGCACTGGGTGCAAGTTGGTACGCAAGGATAGGTGAGGCGTGACATACCGTCTCGTACTCCCAAACGTAAATGTGCAGGGGGATCTCCCAAAATACCGTTCCGTAGTCCCAAAGTAAATATACAGTACAGGGAGATCTCCCGGGATACCATCCCGTAGTCCCAAACATAAACGTGCAGGGAGATCTCCCGGAATACCGTTCCATGGTCTCAAAGTAAATATGCAACTCAATCAACATAAATAACAGTTTCAATAAGGAATTCTATAGTTTAGACTAAGTTCATATCATAGAAGACATGTAATTTTCACTAAATATGCTGCACAGAATTCAGATAGGCAGTTAAGATAGTTAAGGCATGTAGGCATGCTTTCTTAAGCTAAACATGACAGTTACATATACTAGTGTTGTTCAATTAAAGGAAGACATATATTTGCTTAATGAAAATGGGATTTTCAACAAATAGCCCGTGTACGCACTTGTCACCTCACATACACGACGCTCATATATCAAACAGTACCAAATCCTAAAGGGAGTTCCGCACATAAGGTTAGGCAAGCCACTTACCTCGAACCGCTCAAATCAATCCAAAATCATACTCTTGCCACAAGTATCCAACTCCGAGTGGCCCAAATCTAATCAAATCAATCACATAACGTAAATATAGCTACAAGCAACTAATTTAGCTAATGAAAACAAAGCTAAGGCAAGAAAATAGAAAAATGCCCAAAAGTCCTTCCCGGGCCCACGTCTCAAAATTGGATAAAAGTCACAAATTATGAACACCCATTCATTCACGAGTTCACTCGTGCAAAAATCATCCAAATCCGACGCCTAAATCCTACTCAAATCTCAAATTTTTGGTTGGAGAACTTTTCCCCCAATTTCCCAGCTTCATCACTCCCATTCCTTAATTTAATGAAGAAAATAACTATGGATTAATGAATTATGACCAAAATAGGATTTGGAATTATTACCCAATGATTGCCTCTGAAAAACTCTCGAAAATCGCCTTCCACCGAGCTCCAAATCAAATTTTGTAATATGAATTTCAAACCCTCAAAAATTCCCTTTTCTGCCCAACAATTTCCGCTTCTGCGTGGGGTCCACCGCATTTGTGAAAAATCCATCGCAGGTGCGGACTTAACTTAAGTCCACAAAAACCGCTTCTGCGGTCAAGGGTCACTTCTACGCGCCCACTTCTGCGTCTTTTCTCCGCTCTTGCGTGTCCGCTTTTGCGAGAATATTATTGTTTTTGCGGTCCTAGTTGGGCAAGCCCAAAATCGCATTTGCGTCTCGATGGCCACTTCTGCGGCGTCGCACCTGCGGCGTCGCACCTGCGGCCCAAAGTGCGCAGGTGCGATTACACCAGGTGCAGTAACTTCAGCCAATCTAACACATTTCCAAATGCGATCCGTTAACCATCCCGAATTCACCCGAGGCCCTTGGAACCTCAACCAAATATACCAACAAGTCCTAAAACACCATACGAACTCAGTCGAGACCTCAAATCATATCAAACAATGGTAAAATCACGAATCACCCTCCAATTCTAACTTAAAGAACTTGAAACTTCAAATTTCCACAACCGATGTCGAAACCTATCAAACCACGTCTGATTGACCCCCAAATTTTGCACACAAATCATATTCAATTATACGGACCTATTCCAAATTCTGTAATCAAATTTTGACCCCGATATCAAAAATTCCACTACTGGCCCAAAACTGCAAAAAATCGACTTTCGCCATTTCAAGCCTAAATAAGGTACGGACCTCTAAAACACAATCCGGACACGCCCCTAAGCCCAAAATACCCAACAGAGCAAACGAAATCGACGGAATTCTATTCCAGAGCTGTCTTCACTCTGTTCCGACTACGGTCCAAATTTTAAGACTTAAGCTCTCATTTAGGACTAAGTGTCCTAAAACACTCCGAAACTCAAAATGAATCATCCCAGCAAGTCATAATAGCAAAAAAAGATAACGGGGAAGTAGTTAATAGGGGTTTGGGGCATTAATTCTCAAAATGACAGGTCGGGTCGTTACATCCTCCCCCTCTTAAAATATTCGTTCGTCCTCAAAGCATAGAGACATACCTGAAGTGGTGAAAAGATCAGTATAATGGCTACGCATATCTTGGTCAGTCTCCCAAGTTGCCTCCTCGCCGGCTGACCCTGCCGCTGAACCTTTACTGATGCAATGCTCTTTGACCTCAGCTTTCGAACCTGCATGTCCAATATAGATACTGGCTCCTCAACATAAGATAGATCCTTGTCCAACTAGACTGAGCTGAAATCCAATACGTGAGACGGATCACCGTGATACCTCCGGAGCATCGAAACATGAAATACCGGATGAGCTCCTGCTAGAATGGGAGGTAAGTCAAGCTCGTAAGCAACCTCCCCAACACGCCGCAAACACCTCAAAGGGACCAATAAACCTTGGGCTCAACTTGCCCCTCTTCCTGAATCTCATAACGCCCTTCATAGGCGAAACCCGAAGCAAGACCCGCTCTCCAACCATAAATGAAACATCGCGGACCTTTCGGTCTGCATAAATCTTTTGTTTGGAATGGGTTGTGCAAAGTCTATCCTGAATCACCTTAACCTTCTCCAAGGCGTCCTGAACCAAATTTGTGCCCAATAACCTAGCCTTGCCTAGCTCGAACCAACCTACTGGTGACCGACATCGCCTACCATACACAGCATCATATGGTGCTATCTGAATGCTGCACTGATAATTGTTGTTGTAAGCAAACTTCGTAAGTGGCAAGAACTGTTCCCAAAAACCTCCAAACTCCATCACGCACGCACGGAGCATATCCTTAAGAATCTGAATAGTGCGCTCGGAGTGTCCATCTGTCTATGGGTGAAATGTTGTGCTCAACTCCACCCGAGTACCCAACTTATGCTGTATGACTCTCTAGAACCGTGATGTAATCTATGTGACCCGGTCAGAGATGATAGATACTAGCACACCATGAAGTCTGACAATCTCACAGATATAAACTCGAGCCAGCTGCTTAGAAGAATAGGTAATCATCACAGGAAGGAAATGAGCTGACTTGGTCAGCCTATCTACAATCACCCAAACTGCATCAAACTCCTCTAAGTCCGTGAGAGTCCAACAACAAAATCCATAGTGATACGCTCCCATTTCCACTCTGGAATATCTAACTTCTGAAGTAACCCACCCGGTCGCTGATGCTCGTACTTCACTAGCTGGATATTTAGGCACCGAGCAACATATTCCACTATGTCCTTCGTCATTCTGTGCCATCAATAATGCTGTCTCAAGTCTTGATACATCTTTGCGGCATCCGGATGAATAGAGTACTGCGATTGTTAGCCTCCTAAAGAATCAACTCACACAAACCATCAACATTAGCCATACATAGCCTGCCCTGCATCCTGAATGCACCATTATCCCCAATAGTGACCTCCTTAGTATCACAATGCTGGACCGTGTCCTTAAGGACAAGCAGATGAGGGTATCATACTGACGCTCCCTGATACGATCATAAAGAGAAGACCGGGAGACCACACAAGCCAATATTCGACTAGGCTCAGAAATATCCAATCTCACAAGCTGGCTAGCTAAGGCCTGAACATCCAATGCCATGGGCCTCTCTGCTGCTGGTAGATATGCTAAACTTCCCAAACTCTCTGCCCGGCGACTCAAAGCATCAGCCACTACATTGGCCTTCCCAGGGTGGTACAAAATGGTGATATCATAATCCTTAAGTAGCTCTAACCACCTCCTCTAACGCAAATTAAGATCATTCTGCTTGAACAGATGCTGCAAACTCCGGTGATCAGTATAGATCTCACAAGGGACACCGTACAAATAGTGCCTCCAAATCTTCAAGGCATGAACAATATCAGATAACTCAAGGTCATGGACATGATAATTCTTGTAAGCACGTGATTTTTGCCCTATAAGAGAATTACTCCCAAAAAATTCAAAAATAAAATGATTTTTCTTTGGTGTGCAATTTTGTGATATTTTGTGATATTTTGAAGAATTATTTGTATTTGTCTGTGCGTGTTTATTCGCTAAATTAATAAAAATACAAAAATATGTCGCATTTTGCATGTAGGATTTAATTCTACAATTGATAGTAATTAAAATTGTTTTACAAAAATTAAAAATTACAAAAATAGGCATCGTTTGGATTTTTAGCATTTAATGTCCAAATATACAATTTTATGCTTAATTAATACTTAATTGTGCGTTAATTGTTATTGGGAGTTAATTTGCGCCTTTATAACTTAATTAGTTCTTAATAATAGTTTAAGTATTTTTATAATTTAGTTTTAGAAAAATAAAAGAAGAAAAGAGAGCGAAAATATAAAGAAAGTCGGAATTGGGCCTCTTCTTCAATTTCAAGCTATAGGCCCAAAAAATGGCCCAATCTTCCCTACGACCCAGTCCATTTCGAACTGGGTCAACCCAGTCCATAACCCAAAAGACCCAAACCCCTTTGTCTTACATTTTACAACACAAAACAAAAGAAACAAGAAGAAAAAACCCTAAAAAGACTAAGAAGTCATCCGCCCCCCTCCTATCTTCTTCTTCTTCCTCAAGTTTCTCCAAGGTCATCCATGGCTTCCCCCTCAAAGCTCAACCATGGCTGCCCAACGTCACACTCACACACGCACAACCCCTCGTCGGACCACCCAAATCGATCCCCGTCCGCCATTAAAACCAAACGACCACCTTCAAACTTCGACATCCATGGTTGTCCCCCCCCCTTGTTTCTTCGTCGTCTTCTTCACCACGTCCAGTCATGGACGACTTCAAACAGCCCCAAGCAGCCATGAACGAGCAGCCATGACGAGCAGCAATGACTCCCAGCAGCTACACCATCTTCGTCGCGTCCAAACAACCATCGTCGCAGCTGTTTCTGCGTCATCCATGTCGCCGCTGCTGCGTCCTTTTTGTCCGCCATTGTTGCTGTTTTTGTCCTCCATTGCTGCTGTTTTTTGTCCTCCATTGTTGCTGCTTTTTGTCCTCCATTGTTGCTGCGTTTCCACTGCTCCATCGACGACGAACAGCTCGTCGACCTTCACCAAACATGCTTGCCGCTGCTGCTGTTTTTTGCCTTCATCTTCTCTTCGTCTTCGTCGTCATTTGTTCGAGCTTTGGTCGAGGCTCGGACAGATTTGTTTACAATCAAAGTTCTTCGTTGATTCATCTTCGGTTAGTTGTTTTTGAGTTTTATTTTGTCCATATTTCGTTTTTATATTTCTCGAAGTTAAAATCGTTAAAGAATTCAATTCTTGTTTTGTTCGTTGTTCATCGTTGAAATCATTTTTCTAGTTTGTTCATGTTCATGTGCTTTGTTAAATTAATTTTCAGATTTCAAAATAGAAGTTTAATTAGTTGTTTTCATATTCATTTCATGTTTGTATTATTGTTTAAGTGAATATTTGTTAGTTTGATGTTTGTTAGATTCAAATTGAAATTTAATTAACTATTTCTTCAATTTGTTTCATGTGTTTATGTATTGTTGGAAATTGTTAATATTGTTAAGTTCAAGCTTAAGTTCATAATTGTTTATTTGTCAATCTTGTTATTTGTCTAAAAAGAATTTAGTTGTGTTAAAGGAAATATATTGATTTAATCGTTTAATCCGTCATGTTTGTTGTGTTAAAATAGATTCATTCATGTTCATACTTTGTTTGGATGATCTTGAATCCGAATTTTGTATAGTTTGATTTCTTGTTTACCATTTGTGATTATTTCTTGAATTTGTCTCATAAAGTTTAATATATGAATTGTTATTGTAATGTTGTTAGAGTAGTTGATTTTAAGTTCAATATTATTGAATTTAGAAATCAAAATATACTTGTTTGTTGTTGTTGTTGAATCCGAAAATAGGATTGTTTGTTGCTAAAATATTGTTCAATCAAATTTTAGTTGTTCTTTGTTGTTCAATTTGTGTTCATGTGATTTGTTGTTGAAATGTTGTTGAAATCATGTTCATGTGCTTTGTTGTTGAAATGTTGTTAAAATCGTGTTCATGTGATATTGTTGTTATGATGTTCATCCGTGTTCATATTGTTGTTTGAACATTGTTAGAAATTGATCATATTGTCTATATTTTGGTTAAGTTTGATTAATTGATGTGTTATAGCTGATGGGTAGTTTGGTAAATTTGTAGTACGTTCAGGGGTAGTTTGGTAAATTCAGTAAGGTCGGAAGGGTAGTTTAGGAATTGTACATTTTGAAATTGTTTATTTAAAGCATGGGGGACAAAATGAAATGGGGTGGGTTGTGATATAGTTGTTTAATATAAAGGGGGGACAAGATTTAATTTAAAGGGGAATCTTGCATTATTTTAAATGAAGCATGGGGGACAAAATGAAATGGGGTGGTGTGATATATTTATTTAATATAATGGGGATGAGTGGGAAGATAATGGGTTTGGTAGAGAAAATGGGTTGATTTTAATTGATTAAAAGATTTATGGGATGGGTTATAAGAAGTCTTGAAATCAGAACAAAAGGGAGACAAGAAAAAATACACAGACAGATACGAAAAAAAACGGGAGAGAGAAAAAAATCTGAAAATAAGAGAGAGAAAAGGGCTGAACATTTGAGAGATAGAAAATTCCGAAAATTATTGAAGCTTTCAAATAAAAAAAACTAAAAAAATATTCTGTTTTCTTTTGTTGTTTGAAATCAGAATTGATTGTTGTTTCATAAAAGCTGAAGCTTTTTTTTTTTTTGGATTACTACTCTACCGGTTTGTTACTGGGTTGTTACTGTTGCTGGGCTATTGTTGCTGTGTTGTACTGATTTTATTGCTGCTGCTGATTCTCATCTTCATTTTCTTTTGCTTCCAATATCAGGTACACAACTGACACGCTGGTTATTGTAATCCGAAATATGAAGCATGAATACGAAAAATGAAGAGTTGAAATTCTGAATTATATTTAATTATATTCTGAATTTTATTTGTATGTATAAATTATGTAGTTTGCAAAAAATCAGAATCATGTAGATATTTAATACATATAGTGGAACATTCGACGATAGCTTAACAAATGAACTATCTACATCTATTGCCTAAAAATAAATAAATGGTGTAGTAATTCCGTCGAATCAAAAATCAAACGAATAGGCCATCTAGTAGGAAGTTGGTAGAAATTTATTTAGTTAAATAATATTGGTTAATTGCAGCACGTAAATGGTCTAGGATTAAAATTAGAATTGTTATGTTTTTTTTAATTTGACAAACTGAGAACATGCCTAGTATAATGTAACTAGGTAATAATATGTAAATAAATTAAGATATTTCTCCTTTATTTTGTAGAGACAAATTTCAATAAAAATGTAGGCATTTTAGGACTGTCCTTTTAAAAATAAAATGAGAGGAGCCTCGCCCAATAAAATGCACTAATTGCGGGGCCCTCAATAAATATTTAATTGAGTATTTAGAATTCGGGATGGACTGTTTAGTGAATTCCACAGTCTTACCCATAAATAATAATACGCTAATCGCTTTAGGCACGATTTAATAATAATACATTCTTAAACATGGGTGCGCATTTATGCGACCCAAATCCAAATCCTAAAACATTGAATAAAAATACGTTCCGGATCGCGGGTGCATTTTATGTGACGCAATCCAAAGACATGTTTTTAAACGATGTTCACATTCTTATAAAAATAATAATAACAATTATGAAAGCAGTAAAAAGATAAAATTTGCACATAAGTTCATATTTGTATAAAATCAGATAATCAAGCCGAATATAACAGTTGAGCAACCGTGCTAGAGCCACGGAACTCGGGAATGCCTAACACCTTCTCCCGGGTTAACAGAATTCCTTATCCGGATTTCTGGTTCGCAGACTGTAATACAGAGTCATTCTTTTCCTCGATTCGGGATTAAATTGGTGACTTGGGACACCCTAAATCTCCCAAGTGGCGACTCTGAAATAAATAAATCCCGTTTCGATTGTCATTTAATTGGAAAAACTCCTTGTACCCTCGCGGGGGCGGAAAAAGGAGGTGTGACAATTCTTTTCATGCACCTTCAGCTGTCTAGACACGTAGGCAATCATCGCGACGCATCACAATAGACTATATAGGACCCCGAACCTGTAGGCAATATCAATACTGAGGCTGTAGTCAAAGCTCTCTTGAGCTTCTGAAAGCTCTCCTTACACTCTTCCGTCCACCTGAACGAAGCACCCTTCTGGGTCAGCCTGGTCATGGGTGCTACAATAGATGAGAACCCATCAACAAATCGATGGTAATAACCAGCCAAATAAAGAAAACTCCAGATCTCTGTAGCTGAGGATGGTCTGGGCTAACTCTGCACTTTCTCCACCTTCTTCGGATCCACCTTGATCCCTTCACTCGACACTACGTGACCCAAAAATGCCACAGAATCCAACCAGAACTCACATTTTTGCTTATAATTTCTTTTCTCTCAAGGTCTGAAGCATTGTCCTCAGGTGTTGCTCATGATCTTCCCGACTCCGAGAGTACACCAGAATGTCATCAATAAAGACAATGACGAACGAGTCAAGATATGACCAGAATATACTGTGCATCAGATGCATAAATGTTGTTGGGGCATTGGTCAGCCCAAATGACATAACAAGGAACTTGTAATGACCATACCGAGTCCTGAAAGCAGTCTTCGGGATATCTGGCTCCCGAATATTCAACTGATGATAACCTAAACGCAAATCAATCTTGGAAAATACTCTAGCACCCTGTAACCGATCAAATGGGTCATCAATATGAGGCAAAGGATACCGATTCTTTACTGTAACTTTGTTCAACTGGCGATAATCAATGCACATACGCATAGAACCATCCTTTTTCTTCACAAACAAGACAAGAGCACCCCAATGTGACACGTTGGGCTGAATAAAGCCATATCAAGCAATTCCTGTAACTATTCCTTCAACTCTTTCAACTCAGGAGGGGTCATACGATAAGGAAGAATAGAGATGGGCTGAGAGCCCCGCAACAAATCAATGCCAAAATCAATATCTCTATCGGGCGGCATACTCGGAAGATCAGCTGAAAACACATCAGGGAAATCCCTCACTACTGGGACTGAATTAACTGTGCATCACACCCTTTCTCAACTATTCGGTGAGCTTTAAGAAATGAAATAACTCTATTGGGAGTATAATCTAAATTACCCCTCCACTCTAATCGTGGTAAACCTGGCATAACCAGTGTCACGATCTTGGCGTGATAATCAAGAATAGCATAATGGGGAGAAAACTAGTCCATGCCAAAGATAACATCAAAATCTACTATGCTGAGCAATAATAAATTGGCTTTGGTCTCAAAACTACTAAGAGCAATCAAACACGACCGATAAACTCGGTCCACGACAAGAGAATCTCCCACAGGAGCAGACACATAAATAGGGAAACTCAAAGAATCCCGAGATATGCCCAAATATCGGGCAAAATAAGAGGACACATAGGATTAAGTAGAGCCTGTATCAAATAGAACTGATGCATCTCTATGACAGACCAGAACAATACCCGTAATGACAAAATCGGAAGCAACAACCTATGTACGAGCAGGAAGGGCAAAGTATTTGGTCTGGCCTCTCCCTCTAGGGCAACCTCTACCTCCCAAACCTCCACCTCTAGCTGACTGAGCAGGTGGGGTGGCAGTTGGTGTTGTAATCATAGCGTGGGGACCATGGGGAGCACGTTGTGGCTGAGAAGTCTGTGGAGGTGCACCCCTCATAAGTCTGGGGCAATCCCTTACCATATGGCAAGTGTCACCACACTCAAAACAAGCTCTAGGAGGATGTGGTGGCTTTGAATAGCTCGGGCCAGGTCTGCTGGACTGACCACTGAAAGCACCCTATGCAGGAGGCACACTAGATATTGGGGGTGCATAAAAAAGGCCCCTGAGGTCTAGGAGGAGCTGGAATACCACTAGCTGCTGGAAGAGCTGAATGAACGGGCGACTCACAGAACACCTACCATAACGAACTGTAGCTGGGGCACGGGCACCAGAATAATGGTCCGACTCTCGAGATCTCTTGGCCTCTCTCTCCTCCTTATCCCGAGCAAGCATGCCCTCTACTCTCCTGGCAATACTCACCACTTGCTGATACGCGATATCCATCTCTAACTCCCGAGCCATATTAGACATGATGTTGGGAATGAGCCCCTCAATAAACCGCCGAACACACTCTCGAATTGTAGAAACCAAGGTCGGTGCATGCCTAGCCAAGTCACTGAAATGGACAGCATACTCTGAAACAGTCATAGTACCTTGGCGCAACTGCTTAAACTCCGCGCTCCATGCATCCCTGAGGCTCTGAGGGACATACTCTCTCAAAAACATGTCCGATAACTGAGCCCATGTAAGAGAAGCTACCTCAGCCGTATTGTCCAACTCAAAAGTATGCCACTACTGATAGGCTGCCCCTCGAAGCTAGAAGGTAGTGAAAGAAACCCCACTCGACTCTGCTATGCCCATAGTTCAGAGGATACCGTAACACTCCTCCAGAAATCTTTGGGCATCATCTGATGCTAGACCACTGAATGTAGGAGGGTCATACTTCCTGTACCTCTCAAGCCTCCGCTGCTCCTCCTCTGAAACTGCTACCCTACCCTCAGGCTGAGTTGGGGCTACAGGCGGTATCTGTATAACCTCTGAAATTTGATCAACCTAAACTCGCTGCTCTGGGGTGCGGGCAACGGGAGTCTGTGCTCCTCCCTCTACCATAGATGTGGCTGCAGTAAGGGGAATCAATCCTGCCTGAGCTAGAGTATTGTACATGCTCATGAACTGTGCAAGGGTCTCCCGAAGAGATGGAGCAGTAGTAGTAGTAGTAGTAGTAGTAGTAGTAGTAGTAGTAGTAGTAGTAGTAGTAGTAGTAGTAGTAGTAGTAGTAGTAGTAGTAGTAGTAGTAGTAGTAGGCGTATCAGGTGCCTGTGCTCCGGCTGGAGCTACTGGTTGCTCCTCTGTAGCAGCTCGCCCGGGTGCTCTGGCTGCACCATGTGCGCGTCCTCAGCCTCTACCCTAGCCCCGGCCTCTGGTGGCTCTAGCAGGGGCGCGTGTGCTTGGTCATCTCCGATAGCACGTGTCCTCACCATCTGTAAGAGAATAGCAGACAAAAGTTTAGAATTTCGAAGTCAATAATCTCGCACGATAAGGAATCAAATGAAGTGGAATTTTCCTAACAATTCCATAGCTCCCGAAAAATAAGTACAGACATCTCTGTACCGATCCGCAAGATGCTAATAAATCGGCTTGTTACTCACGGCTTTTATGAATCTAGAGCTCTGGTACCAACTTGTCATGACCCTAGTTCTCCCTCCGTGACCCTGTCGTGACGACACCTAATCTCTACGACTAGGTAAGCCTAACTTTGCGGAAAAGGAACGAAAAACATAAAAGCTAGCAACTAAGAGTAATTTTAAACAAGGAAATACGATGCTACTCGGTATATACAATAATCACTTCCGAACACTATATATAACTCTCCCAAAACCCGAAATGTCATAAGTCACAAGCTAAAGAAAAGTCACAGTACTCCTATACTCCATAGTCTAATACAAGAAGAAAATACAAGAAGTCTTTAACTTGAGGAAGAGTAGAGAGGGACTCCTAGGTCTGCGGACGAGACAAATATACCTCGAAGTCTCTACAGTCGTCTCGCCTCACTAGTAATGCAACTAATGTGAGGTATTACCTGGATCTGCACACGAAAAATATATATAGGAAAGGGCATGAGTACACCACAACGGTACTTAGTAAGTGCCAAGCCTAACATCGGTCGAGTAGTGACGAGATCAGATCAGGGCCCTACTGGTATATATATAACAAAATAATTCAGTATGAAATATTGCAGTAAAGATAAATACTAAAATTTAACGAGAATGAAATCACAGAAAACAACAGCTCAGTACATAGAGATAACAACAAGGGATCTCTCGGGATACCATCTCGTAGTCCCAAACGTAAATGTGCAATGGATCTCCCGGGATACCGTCCCGTAGTCCCAAATGTAAATGTGTAGGGGGATCTCCCGGAATACCGTTCTGTAGTCTCAAAGTAAATATACAGTACAGGGAGATCTCCCAGGACACAGTCCCGTAGTCCCAAACATAAACGTGCAGGGGGATCTCCCGGAATACCGTTTCGTAATCCCAAAGTAAATATGCAACTCAATCAACATAAACAACAATTTCAACAAGGAATTCTACAGTTTAGACTAAGTTCATATCATAGAAGACAGGTAATTTTCACTAAACATGCTGCACAAAGTTTAGATAGGCAGTTAAGGCAGTTAAAACAGTTAAGGCACGTAGGCATGCTTTCCTAAGCTAAATAGGATAGTTACATATACTAGTGTTGCTCAATTAAAGGAAGACATATATTTCCTTAATGAAAATGGGGTTTTTCAACAAATAGCCCGTGTACGCACTCGTCACCTCACGTACACGACGCTCATATATCAAACAATACCAAATCCTAAGGGAGTTCCCCCACACAAAGTTCGGGAAGCCACTTACCTCGATTCAAGCTCAAATCAATCTGAAATCACGCTCTTGCCACGAGTATCCAACTCCGAGTGGCCCAAATTTAATCAAAGCAATCACATAACGTAAATATAGCTAAAAGCAACTAATTTAGCTAATGAAAACAAAGCTAAGGCGAGAAAGTAGAAAAACGGCCAAAAATCCTCCCCGGACCCACATCTCGAAATCAGGCAAAAGTCACAAATTATGAACACTCATTCACTCACGAGTTCACTCATGCAAAAATTATCCAAATCTTATGCCTAAATCCCACTCAAATCTCATATTTTTGGTTGGGAACTTTTTCCCCAATTTCCCAACTTCCTCACTCCAATTTCTTAATTTAATGAAGAAAACAACTATGAATTAATGAATTATGACAAAAATAGGATTAGAAATTGTTACCCAATGATTGCCTTTGAAAAACTCTCTAAAAATCGCCTTCCACCGAGCTCCAAATCGAATTTTGTGATGTGAATTTCAAACCCTCGAAAATCCCTTTTTCTGCCCAACAATTTCCGCTTTTGCGAGGGGTCCATCACATTTGTGGTCTCGCATATAAGGGAAATCCATCGCAGGTGCAGACTTAACTTAAGTCCCCAAAAACCACTTCTGCGGTCAAGGGCCGCTTTTGCGCGCCCGCTTTTGTGTCCTTTCTCCGCTCCTGCGACTTCTACGGTCCCAGTTGGGCAGGCCCAAAATCACATTTGCTGCTCGATGGCCGCTTCTGCGGTGTCGCACTTGCGGTCCAAAGTGCATAGGTGCGATTACACCAGGTGCAACAACTTGAACCATTCTCCCAAAACCAAATTTGATCCGTTAACCATCCGACATCCACCCGAGAACCCCGGGACCTCAATCAAATATGTCAACAAGTTCTAAAACACCATACGAACTCAGTCGAGCCCTCAAATCACATCAAACAACGCTAAAATTACGAATCACCCTCTAATTCAAACGTAAAGAACTTGAAACTTCAAATTTCCACAACCGATGCCGAAACCTATCAAACCACGTCCGATTGACCCTAAATTTTGCACACAAGTCATATTTAACACTACGGACCTATTCAACTTCCGAAATCGTATTTCGACCCCTATATAAAAAATTCCACTATCAGCCCAAAACTCCAAAAATTCGGCTTTTGCCATTTCAAGCCTAAATAAGCTACGGACCTCCAAAACACAATCCGGACACGCCCCTATGCCCAAAGTCACCCAACGGAGCTAACGGAATCGAGTGAATTCCATTCCGGAACCGTCTTCATACTGTTCCGACTACAGTCCAAATTCTAAGACTTAAGCTCTCATTTAGGGACTAAGTGTCCCAAAACACTCCGAAACTCAAAACGAATCATCCCGACAAGTCACAATAGCAGGAAAAGATAATGGGAAAGCAGTTAATAGGGGATCGGGGCGTTAATTCTCAAAACAACCGACCGTGTCTTTACATCCCCTCAAAAGATAAGACTATCCCTAAATATACTTGTAGGTATCTTCAAGGTCTATTATTGTCCAAAGTTACATCTATCCGAAATTAAGTAATTTATGGACCTTTTAATAAAAATTTAGAAAACGTCAAAATATGAATATTTTAGAATTTATTAAAATAAACATTTGAACTGTATACTTAATATGTATTCTTTCATTTCAGATAATTGCTGTGGCAAAAGGAAAAATCGCGAAAAGTTAAAAATGTGACCCATTATTTTTCGTAATATAATAGGATAAATTCCAAACTTTTTCGATCATGTTATGGTAGGAAAAGAAAACTTGAAAATATATTTGGATTATATAGTGTGTATGAAATAGACAATTAGCTAAAATGGGAAGTATTCCAATTTCAGAATCAAAGAAAGTGTGAAGAATTTTTTAAAAATATTTCATGAAATAACTTTTAGAGATTCTCAAATATATGAGATCTAAATCATCCGAAAGTGAACAGTGTCAAAGGAAATAAAGCAAGAAAGCTGTTTAATACCTTATCAATCTAAACAGAAACAAACAATACTTTACACTTTACATTGAACTTTTTTTTTTTTTTTTTTTTTTTTTGGAAAAACGCTAATTTACATTTTAGGGAAAAGGCCGTTTTTCATTTTCTTCATTTTTGTTTTCTGTTTCTTTTATGGAACTTTCAGCAAAAGTTATTATAGGCAACAGAAGATAACTTTTTTATTTTCTCCAGACTTGTCTTAATTTTTAAGAGATTTATTTTCTAAAATTGTATTTTTTTTGTTGCTCTTTATGCTTATTGGCAATTTATCTTCTATGCTATAAACTATCAAATCCACGTAGTTTCTTTAGGTTTTAATGACCAAAAGATTGTTTAGTGAGCATCGCGTGAATTGACAAAGTAGGCATATGGGACTTTAACCCATAAATTCTAGAATATGTCAAAATTCTATTTCTATGAAATGCACTAAAATTCTATTCTAGAATATTATCTTTTTTTATTTTTTTGAGCCAAGGGTCTTTCGAAAACATCTTCTCTACTCTCTGGGATAGGGATAAGGTCAGAATACACTCTAACCTCACATACCCTACTTGTAGGAACTCACTGGGTTGTTGTACCTGCAAATTGCCAAATTTTCTCCTAGCTCATAATTTCTAAGCTACTTGAAGCACCATTAGTTCATCACAATGTGCCCAGTGGCAAATTCGATGCTGGCAATGTCGACGTTGAAGTTATATTCCGATAACCTTGGTGCCTCCCTGGCCCTGAGTGTCCTATCAAAACCGTGTTTGCTCATGAGTCCCCAGCTACTATGACCTTGATCACTTCTCCTTTCATTTCTTGTAGGGTTACGCCCAAATTCGTACCCCTTCGATCTCCGTTATATGGTTGATAACAGTCTCTGTTCGGTCTTGGTTCATGATCGGCGATTCTCTTAGATCTATCGTTGACATTGACGAGATAAACGGACCCAGAGGAGGCCCTGAGCTGATCGTCCTCGACTCTGATTTTTGATTAGTGCCTGTTATGGACGTCGACCCAAGTTACCGCCGAGTATTCTATCATATTCTGCTTCAACTGTTATGAAGCTAAGGAGCTTCGGGGGTTAAGTCCTTGAGTGAACGCCTGAACGGCCCAATCATCCGCAACCGGAGGCAGATCCATTTGTTCCATTTGGAATCTCGACACAAATTCCCTGAGCATCTCGTTATCTCTTTGTTTTACCTTGAAAAGATTCGATTTTCTGGTTTCGACCTTGATAGCCCCGGCGTGTGCTTTTACAAAGGCATCTACAAGCATAGCAAACGAGTCAATAGAATTTTGGGGTAAGTTATGATACCATATCATCGCTCCCTTCAATAGGGTTTCTCCAAACTTTTTCAGCAAAATCGAATCGATTTCGTCATCTTCTAAGTCGTTTCCCTTGATGGAACAAGTGTAGGAGATCACGTGCTCATTTGGATTCGTGGTCCCATTATACTTCGGAATATTGGGCATACGGAACTTCTTCGGGATTGGCTTCAGAGTCGCGCTTTGAGAGAAAGGTTTTAGACAAATTTTTTGAAGTCCATGCCTTTTTAATATCGGGGGAAAACTTGGGATTTGAACAGCTCTGGAGTTATAGGTCTCAACTTTTTTGTCGTTAGCCTCAATTTTCTTCTCCCCCGATTCCACCCGCTTTATCAGTTCCTCAAGCATCTTAATTATTTCGAGGCTAGTCCCGGTCTCAGCTTCATCCGGCCTTTTCGCGACTTGCTCGTTCCTTCGCGTGTTTTCCCGAGATCGTTTGGGCTCAACTCTGCTGGGGTGTGGCTTTGATCGTGTAGTTGTGCTATCGCTGCCTGTCGGACTTGTAACATTTCGAAGATCACCCTCAGATTGATCCTGTCACCTTCGCCTTCGGACGTACATCGAGTCGTTAGTTGGACTCCTCCACGGACGCTGTTCTCAGGGTCGGTAGGTAGGTTGGTGTCGATGGCCACATGCGAGTTGGCATCTATTGGGTCCGCAATCAGGATTCCGTTGGGATCAGCAGGAGGCACCTCATTGCTAGGTGCTTCGTTTGTGTTTTCGCCGTGATGGACAGATTCAATATCAACGTTGAAGTGAGCAGGCTGAGAGTTTGACATCCTTAGGCATATCTGAAATTACACTCTTAAAAAAAACAAGCGTAAAATATAGTGCGTTATGGAAATTTGCATCAAACTACCACTATTATCCTTAGCGCCATGGTGGGCGCCAAACTGTTTACCCTTTAAAAATGAATAACAATTGAATTTATACGCGGTTTTAAGGATATGTGGATTAATTCGATACAAGTGATTAATGACTCTAGATAAGCAAACAAAATACAGAACAAACTATCAAATCAGTGATGATAGTGAGTCCGAGCTCGGTTGAAAGCTTAACTAGAAGCCTACCTTCGGTTCCGAGCCAATTCTTATGAAGAACTTATCACAGAATCAAGAACTTTGAATAACTTATAAAAGCAGAGAAAACAAATGTATATTACCTTGGGATGCGTGTTACAAAGTGTATATTGGATAGTAGGCTTCCCCTTTATACAGTAGAGGAGTTCTACCCTAAGTGCAATCCTAAGAAAGGTAAAAATCCCCCTTCTTGCTAATTACTGATATGTCGTTGATATGGGCCGAGATCTACGCCGTGATATCTGGTTGGGCGCGTATATCACAGTCCTTTGATAACCGTGTGCGGTCGTCTGACATTGCTTCCCAAGGTCTAGGAGTACGGACCGGGTCCCGGGGACATGATCTCGATGGCTTCGAGGGTAGGTGTTGTGTTCGGACCTTGATAGTGAAGGCTCCCTTCTTCGACTTCGATTCCTTTTAGTTATGCCTTTGCCTCTTCGCCCCACCGGGAAATTAGGGTGTTCATTACCCCCGTTTTTACCCATATACATTCATCAAACAATACAGTAAATACGGTACAACACAATACAATATGATACATTATAAAACGACATGTAATAACAATCCAAACAAGTTGTATATCTTGTAGGAAAAGAAAAACTTGAAAACATATTTGGATTATATAGTGTGTATGAAATAGACAATTAGCTAAAATGGGAAGTATTCCAATTACAGAATCAAAGAAAGTGTGGAGAATTTTTTAAAAAATTACATGAAATAACTTTTAGAGATTCTCAAATATATGAGATCTCAATCATCCGAAAGTGAATAGTGAAAGTGAATAGTGTCAAAAGAAATAAAGCAAGAAAGCTGTTTAGTACCTTTACAATCTAAACAGAAACAAACAATACCTTACACTTTATCGTATTTTTTTATTTTTTTGGAAAAAACGCTAATTTGCAATTTAAGGAAAAGGCCGTTTTTCATTTTCTCCAAAATTGTCTTAATTTTTAAGAGATTTATTTTCTAAATTTGTTTTTTTTTTTTGCTCTTTATGCTTATTGGCAGTTTATCTTCTATGCCATAAACTATCAAATCCACATAGTTTCTTTAGGTTTAAAAGACCAAAAGATTGTTTAGTGAGCATCGTGCGAATTGACAAAGTAGGTAGTATATGGGACTTTAACCCAGAAATTCTAGAAGATGTCAAAATTCTATTTCTATGAAATGCATTAATTACCTGCAAATTATAGAATATTTTCTCTTTTCGTTTTCTTGAGTATAACGTCTTTCGGAAACATCCTCTTTACTCTCTAGGATAGGGGTAAGATCTACACACTCTACCCTCACATACCCCACTTGTAAGAACTCACTGGGTTGTTGTTGTACCTGCAAATTGCCAAATTTTCTCCTAGCTCATAATTTCTAAACTACTTGAAGCACCATTAGTTCATCACAATGATGCTCATAACTTTTAGTCAGCACTATAGCTAATGCTTTTAGAAAGAACCCTTTTAATTATAAAGTTGACTAATATATTAGTATTACTACTAATTAAGATGATGAACCCTGTAGAGGCAATTTTCATTACAGGCTTGAGATGAGAGACCTCTATTTAGGCATGGATTCATATACATTGACAATTTAAAGAATTTATACACTATTATACTTTTTAGGTTATCAAGTTTGGAGTTATGTAAAAACTTACTTATTATTATAAGTTACCTTATCTTTAATCGTGTAAAAATTTGTGAATTGTCAGTTCATAAAAGTTAAACTCGTCATTGATTTGCTACACCATGCTACCAATAAAGGAGCAAAACGACAAAAGTTTAGACTGTTATCAGTCTCTTTATGACTACACACTTCAGCAACACACCATATATTTATGACCATTTCTTATTGTATAAACAAAGCCTAACACAGAAGTTAATGTCTTTTTTTTCATAACGTCCCATTGACTAATGACACAAAACGTCAATAAAGTTGTTAAAGCTCATCAATTAGATACAGTCTTTATTATGCAAGTGTAACGCCATAGATTTTCTGTTTCCCTTCTTTGTTTTATTCTCAACCTCAAACTTAATCTTGTTTTCTTTAATTACTACTTTACTAGTGTTAGATATCCAAAACCTTTTAACATCCAACCGGCCAGCCGGCTGCAAGTTTCCATCTGCATAAGGTAATCAAGAACATATAATATATACAATTTTTTAAATTAAAAAACAGTAACTTTATATTTCCTAATTTGTTCTTTTATCTTGAAACTTGGGCACTTTATGTATTCTCATGTTTTGTTCTGTGAATTTGAAGCCATGAGTTTTAGTAGAGTTGATGATCCTGAACTATTCCTCAAGTTTCATAAACAGTACTTTCCATATATCAGATTCTGATATCATAACTTTAGAAGTTTTAACCTTGTTTTCTCTACCTGAAAGGAAGACAACAGGGCATTTATAATGGAAACACCAAAGTCGAATCATCA
Source organism: Nicotiana tabacum (assembly GCF_000715075.1). Lineage (NCBI taxonomy): Eukaryota > Viridiplantae > Streptophyta > Magnoliopsida > Solanales > Solanaceae > Nicotiana > Nicotiana tabacum. The sequence goes on along the minus strand of NC_134089.1, from coordinate 18,793,549 downwards.
ACGAAGAGGAAGTATACCTCCTTTTTCGATGTCTCAAACGCTGTGGTCAAATGAAAAGTCATGCAGAGATTCGCGATCAAATGATGAAAAGGGGGTAAATGTGAAAGTTTTATTGCGTTGCAGGTATGAACTAAAACTTGCCATTGCTTATTCTACATGTTCTTACAACTACATGCTTCAATCTCAATCAAGTCGGGGTCATTTATATGAATCTTCATTGTCCATATGTCGCTTCATTTAAAGTGCATTTTGTATTGTGAGGATTCATTATGAGTAACTAGCTTTATGCTAATTGTCGATTTACCACAACCCTCTTGCTTTATCTAGGCTTGAGACCGTCAATATGAGTAAGCTCACACATGTGGAATTCCACATGTTCTTATTTCTTAATACTAAAAAAATTGTATTCAGGTTAGGTATGGATAATCAAGAATCCTATGTTCTTTTACCAGACAAATTTGAACTAAATATTTTGTCTCACATGATCATTCATTGCTGAGAGGTTAGAAGCTAAGTTGCTCGGATATAGGTGCAGGTGTCCGATACGGGTGCAGATCTAGAGGTCGGATCTTTCAAGAAGTAAATTCTAAGATACGGGGATAGGATCAGAGTACGGATATGAATGCGGGGATCCAGCTAAAAATTATTCAAAAACATAAAATTATAAAAATATCTCTAAATTATGAGAAATTTTGTGGACTACTTACGTATAACTTGTAAAGTGTGGATTTCTTTTTAATTCTCAAGTTGTAGAAAAGTAAAGGATTGATTTCCTAAATAAGGTAGGGTATTTTCTTCAAATTTACCTTAATTTTAGTTCTAATTTCGGGAATTAAAATTGTATCTCGTATCAAATTTTTCTGTCTGTTGTGGTCAAAGTACTCAAAATTTTTTGACCAAATCCAGTACAGATTCAATACCCATACCATACTAGTGTCGTGTTGACACGGGTGCGGCACCTAAACTGATGTGTCGGAGCAACTTAGGTTATAAGCATATAACAGCAAAAGCAAGACATATAGGTGGGTCGACTCATCAAGTACCATTGAGCCTTACTAGCAAGTGATGTATTTGTGTTTCAGGCCTCCAAATGAGGATGAAATGAAGGTGAAAGGTCCCTCGGTGATCTCGTGCAACGAGCTGAAAAAAGAAGTTACTGCAACTTTGAACACAGCTACTAAGCAACTAAACAAAACCTCTGTCTTTGATAAGGTTTTCTTCTTATAATGTCTATGCTTAAATCTATTTTCTACCTTATACATCACTATGAAAATGTGTGTAGTTATGTATATTTGAACCCCTTTGATGCCACAATATTTGTTAGGTTTGTGGTCCATCATCTCAGCAAAAGGACTTCTATGATCATTCTGTCGCTCCTCTAGTTAATGAAGCTGTCGAGGGATATACTTGTACTATTTTTGCTTATGGCCAAACCGGAACAGGAAAAACTTACACAATGGAAGGGGAAGCAATTAAAGAGAAGGTTTTCTCTGATTCTCTCTTCTTTTATTTTGTTTTCCCCTTCAAATGTAACTGGTAAAGTTGTTTCCATGTGACCAGGAGGTCACGGGTTTGAGCCGTGGAAATAGCCTCTTGCAGAAATGCAGGGTAAGACTGCATACAAGAAACCCTTGTGGTCCGGCCCTTCTCCAGACCCCGCGCATAGCGGGAGCTTTGTACACCGGGCTAACTCCCTCGAATGTAACTGTCATTTTGTTGGCTTATCGTTTTTTATATCCTTTTCAATGTTAATGCTTGTAGAATGGGGAGTTTCACAAGAATGCTGGAGTAATCCCAAGAGCAGTCCAACAAATTTTTGACATTTTGGAGTGCCAAAAGGCAGAGTACACTATGAAAGTTGCATATATAGAGATTTACAATGAGGAAATAACAGATCTTCTTTCGCTGGATGAGGAATCAAAATCGATAGAAGAGAAGCCGAGAAAGCCATTAGCCCTTATGGAAGATGGAAAAGGTGCAGTTTTCATAAGAGGCCTAGAAGAGGTGGCAGTGTCAACGGCAGATGAAATATACAAAATTTTGGAGAAAGGCTCTGCTAATAAGCATACAGCTGAGACGCTTCTTAATAAACAAAGCAATAGGTCTCATTCAATATTTTCCATCACCTTACAAGTTAAGGAATGCACGCCTGAGGGACTAGAACTGATAAAGTGTGGAAAACTAAATCTTGTTGACCTAGCAGGATCTGAGAACATTTTACGCTCGGGAGCGAAAGAGGTACAACACTAATGGAGCTTCTCCCGTCAATAATCTCCTCAGAATTATTAAAAATAGTTATTTTACTTATTTCACTTATGAGTTTAACTTCTATAGGCTAAAAAGGGGATCCTAGTGCACGAAGCATCCCGCGTTCACGTAGGGTCCAGGGAAGGGCCGCACATGTAGGCAGCCTACCCTAATGCAAACATCATTGGCTGATTCCACAGCTGGAACCAGTGACCTAAAAGTCTCCGAGACAACCTTAACTTCTATAGACTGACAGTGTAAAAGAAATACACTACCAGGTCACCTGTAACTACAAGTAACTGCCCATTACAAGTGGAACAAGTTACATAAATAATAAAGCAGACAACCAACTATAATAAGTTAAATTACACTGGAAGTGTAAAAATTCTTAATACAACGTATTTAAGTAAAATTATTCGTTTTATTACAGTGATAATTGAGGGTTGTAATGGAATTTACTTCTCTAAAATCCAGGGAAGAGCAAGAGAGGCTGGTGAGATAAATAAGAGCTTGCTTACTTTGGGCAGAGTCATCAATGCTTTGGTTGATCATTCTGGACATGTTCCATACAGGTATAAAACTAGTTTAATCATTATATAAACATTCCAATAGATGTTTTAATACAGAAGCAACTGTTGAAAAATGAGTGTTTGGATATCAGAGATAGCAAATTGACAAGGTTACTGAGGGATTCATTAGGAGGAAAAACAAAGACATGCATAATTGCCACAGTTTCACCATCCATTCAGTGCTTGGAAGAGACTCTCAGTACTCTTGAATATGCTAATCGTGCCAAGCAAATTAAAAACAGGCCAGAGGTTGTTCATTTTATTCTTTAAAAATTTGCTTTCGAACAATTTTATCCACCACAAATTTCATCCTCAAGTACTATTTCCAGGTCAATCGGAAGGTGACCAAATCTGCACTAATCACAGATCTGTATGTGGAGATGGACCGCCTAAAGCAAGGTTATAATGAGATCTATACTTTGAGAATTAATTAATTTATATGGTGTTATAACAGTAGACATTCTTCTTTGCTCTGTAGAATTACACGCAACGAGGGAGAAGAATGGAATCTACATACCACAAGACCGCTACTTGAGTGAAGAGGCAGCTCACAAGGTGCTTTTCCCATCAATATTTCTGGAGTGCAACTCTTGATCTGTAAAATAGGAACAAAGTTAATTGCTAAAATGCTTTTCTTTTTCCCCTTTTAGGCAATAGTTGAGAGACTGAAGTTCACAGAACTTGATTTAGAGTCCAAAAACAAGGTAAGTATCACCTGGTCTGTCGTGTAGGCAGCTTATGCAAGTCCTAATTTATTCCAAGATCATTGAGAAGTCACAGTTTCTGAGCAGAAACTGAGAGAGCTTCAGGATCTTTATGATTATCAGCGACAACTGACAGCAAATTTAACCGAAGAACTTGAGAGAACTCAGGTGGAATGTTACTTGAACAAGTTACTTCCCAAGTCTCTTTTTTTAAATTAAGATAGCTAGAAAGTTGAAGATAACTAAACTTTCCAGCCTCTGTTTTATGGCAGAGAGAACTCAAGGAAGCTGAACAAGCTTTCAATGATCTAGAAGCTCAAAATAGTCGAGCGAAAGAGACGGTTCAAGAGAAGGATCATCTGGTATTTGATCTCATTAAATCTGGTGAGTTAAACTCTGAAGTGTGTCCCAAGCATCTCATTGAAATACAAAGATGAATCAAAGTATTCGTGAATCCTGCACCATGTAGGACTACTGATATGTCCATTAATAGCAAATTGGCATCTTAAAGTTCATTCTTGAAAGTACTGAAATCTGCAAATGTTACCTCTCGTCATTTAGAAAAGGCAATGACTGATAAAGCACTTGAGCTTCAAGCTGAAGTAGAGAATGCAGAATCAGAGATATCCACCTTGTTCGCCAAAATTGGTTCGTCTTACTATTTCTTATGTTCTTTATCTGGCTAGCATCAGTTTCTTCTTCTAACTTATGTTTCTTATAAAATAGAGAAAAGCAACAATAGGGAGGAGAGAAACAAAATTCTCGTGCAAAATTTCCGCAACAGATTAACTCAGCAGCTTGAAAGTTTAAAGAGAAACACTGCAGTTTCTGTAACCAAACAAGAGCAGCAATTGAATGTAATATTAGAAGATACCCAATCCTTCTTAGCTACTAAAAGGAGGGTACAGTAAAAAATCTTTGACATATGGTACTTTCATTATATGCAACCTGCAAACAGTACCAATCTTTCTTGAATTTAACGGCAGGCTACAGATGAGTTAAAGACTCAGCTCCAGAAGCTGAAAGACAAGTATAGCTCTGATATTCAGAATTTAGCTGTTTCGGCCCAAGAACTTAATGAAAATTCTCAGCTAGCTTTTAGCGAAGTCAATTCAGAAGTATCAAAGCATTCTTCTTCCTTTATGGATGTAAGTAAAGATCCTTCCTTCAGTCGGTGTTACTTAATTTACACCCTTTCATCACTCAATTTTTCCTGATTCCTAGTGCAGCTTTTTGCAAAGATTTCTGCCGATGTTAATTCTATACTCAACGGCCTGCAAGGTAACATAAGGGAACTTGAGGTGAAGATAAATGCTTTTGTGCAAAAGGAACAACAGGTATATAAGCATGCTACTAGATATTTTTATTTTTTTTATATAGTTGCTTTTGTGCTAACTTTGTTTATCTTTTCTCCATCTGTCAGAATCAAACAAGAAGATATCAAGGAATTCAATTAACCTCTGAAGTTCTCCTCAACTTTTTCAAGACTTTAAATTCATACATCTCAAAATTGAGACTAATGGATGAAAAATCGCAAACAATTAATCATCAGCAACTCTGCACCCTTGAAGAGAAGTTTGAGGTATTTTTTTGCTGTTTACCTTAGAAATGAAGAGATCGATCCTCGTCTCTTTTCACCCTTTGAATTAATTCTTTTAGGAGTTGGCTGCAAGTGAAGAACGACAACTGATAGAAAAAGTTGCAGAGCTTATGTCAGCTTCTAATACTAGGAAGAAAAAGCTGGTATGTGCTTCTTCATAACATCCTTCTACATCACAGCTTGAGAATGCTGTTCCATAAAGATTTATAATGTGAATGGAACTTAATACTAGTATCAAAGCCTTTTCATGGATTTTCTTATTCCTAAAAGCATTGAATTTCAGGTAGAATATTATCAAACACTTCCATTTTTCCTTTTCTTTAGGTTCAAACAGCAGTAAATGGCCTTAGAGAGTGCTCTAGTATCAAAACCAGAAATCTAAATGCTGAGTTCTCAAACATACAAGGTTGCACTAATTCTGCCTATGAAGAATGGACAAGCTATGTTGAAAGCACACAAGCCCAACATATCGAGGATTCAACTAGATTGGAATTTTGGAAAAGTAGCCTAGCAGGGCACATCGAATGCTGGTTGAGTTTGTTTATGATGATATACATTTATAAGAATTATATTTTGCTTTTGGATTGTATACCTTGAGAAAGCTATTAAATTTTTCATCTTAAATTTCAGCTTGGCAAAATCAAAGGGGGTCGAAGATGGATGGAGAAATGCCCAAGAATCCCTTCTTAGACGACAAACAAGAAATGTCAACTCAATTGATTGCATTATGAAGTAAGTTATCATTTTATGAATCAATTACTATCTTATCGAAGAACCTTATTTCGTTTTACCATTTTTACCTTCATATCTTCAGGAGTGCAATGGAATCAAATGGAAAGACCAGCACTCAGTTTTCCTCCACAGTGACTTCTATACTAGAAGAAACAGCTATTTCCAAGAGGAACCTTCTTTCAGCCATGGAAAGTATGTTGCCTGTGAATTTTTTCTTCCTATGATGCTGCAAGAGAACATTCTCTAGTTTTATTACCACAGAATCATGCAGTTGAAACTGATGCAGGTTTGCTGAAACTTGATCATAATGAATGTGAGAAGATTTATTCAGTTATATATCCTTGTGTTGAGGATATGAAACAAATGAAAGACAGTCATTCCTCCAAAGTATCCGAGATTGCAGAAAATGCAGGAAAAGCATTGACAGATGAGTACAAGGTAAAAGCTCAGAAAACCATCCAAGTGTAAATGATTTTTGCCATTAACAGTTTAATACTCAGTCAACTTACACATTATCACTAGTAGAATATATAATTTCAGATAGTTAAAAATTTCTCTTCGTCATTTAGAGAAAAATTTCCGTTAAAAAGTTCTAGCGCCACTCTTGTATTGAGGGCTGCTGGAATAGGCAAGAATACCATTTCGATGGAAAATATCATTTGGGAATTTCCATCGAGATACCTGAACATGACATTGGTCATCTATTAAAAAGATTTTAGGTTTCTTAAATCTTAAGTATTATTTTACCATTCTTCACATCCTATCTTCAACCAAGGCCTTTCTGCTTCCTATGAAATTTTATAGACATGAGTGTTATACTAACAATATATTCTTTTGTTCTCAATAATCAGGTTGATGAACCATCATGCTCAACTCTGAGGAGGAAAAGAGTTAGCGTTCCAAGCAGGGAATCTATCAAAAATCTCAGAACTCCTTTACTCGAGGAGTCACTCAAGTCGTTTCAAGGCAATGGAATAGCAAAGCGAGCTAACAGAATGTAAATCCAACTAGAGGGGCATGAGGATGTTGAGTTGAACTAATAATGTTCTTTTGAAGTAGGATAACCAATTTAGAGATTGATCAATTGATGTTTATATCTGTTGATGTGTAGTGTTTTAGTAAAAGATAAAAAAGCATGTCATCTTGTGAATTTGGAGCCTCAGAAGATCAATGTTTCTTTATTTTGAAGTGTTATAGTCATATTAGAATACTTTGATTAGAAACTTCACATAATATGCACCACAAAATTACAATATGTAAGTATCCATTCCATTATAGTTGAAATACTTTGGCACCCAAGGGTGTGGCCTAGTGGTCAATGAAGTGGGTTAGAACCATGAGGTCCCAAGTTCAACTCCCAACAGAGACAAGCCTTGGTGGATAGAGTTACCTGATACTTGTTTGCTAGTGGGAGGCAGCAGGTGTCCCGTGTAATTAGTTGAGGTGCGCGTAAGTTAGTCCGGACACAACGGTTATCAAAAAAAAAAAAATAGTTGAAATACTTTGAGGTAAACAAGGGTCCTGGAAATCTAGAACTGATGTATTACATCTATAATAACATCCTTACACAGGTTGATGAGCCGTTTCCACCAGAAACAAAGAACATGTTGGGCAAAAACTCACAAGTCATATATGTGCACATGCATTAACCCAGATAGCCACCTGAGGTCGTTTCAGTCTAAGGCCAAAGCTTCGAAGCAGTTTGAGCAACTAGTTATAATATCCTTCTGTTTGCAATGAATTTTCTGAAGTTAGTCCGCAGTGCCCTCGTCCTACTCTTTATGGACCATGTGATGTCATATTGGAAATCTGTTTCTTATGGATGACCACGAAAATAGGCCCAAGACGCAATTTCTTCTAAAATTTACGCATTAACCACTTTCTTAGAGCAAATAGTCCAAAGCTTCACTTACAATTTAGTGAACCTCCAAACCACAACAACTAACTACGAGTCTAGCCAAAGAGAAGACATCAGCTTTGATTCCTACACCTCCAGGCAACATAGGTGCTGCATCTCTTAACAAACAGTAATGAGTTGTTCATTTGTGCTTGAGAATACGATGAGTATGGCCTTCCCTTGATGCCTTTCTGGTATACCTATATAGAGGAGCAATCACAGATTTCCAACCATAGGGGGCTGCATATGAGACAGCCCTATCGGGTATCAAGTAATGGTTCTGAGAGTTCGTACAGCTCGTGATTCGTTTAATCTGTTGCTTAAGGTGGTACACTGCATCAATTCCTTAGGTGGTCTAGGAAGACTACAAATATTGGAAGTGTCTCTTGGCCTTTTTTTCAGTCAGTAAGCATAGATTCAACAAATTTCACAAGAGTTTTGCCTGAAAGGATGCCTCAGGAGATGCTTCTTCCTCAACATGGTGACCATTTAGTGAGAAAGGAGTGGACCTACCCATGACTAGCTTTTGCTGTGACCTTCATACAGTGCAAGGCCCTGCTCTTACTAGTGATGTTCTTGATGTGAACACTCTCACAGAACTCTACTGATCAAATCTTGAAGTGACTCCTTGGTTTTCTAAAATACCAAAGTCTCGAGGGAGCGGTAAATAGCTTCCTTAAACAAGGATTCATTCACTCCTTAAAAGCATTAAAGCCATCTTACATTTCCAGAGATCTAAGTTCTAAAGTTTGATTGCAATTCCACTTTTCTCCCTGTTGCTATCTTCATCTCTTTCTCTATTCCAAATTGGCAGCCATCTTCCTTGGTGTCTTCAGTTAATCTGCAATCTGATAATTGAACTACAACTCTATATGAAATAATGGCAACTTGTTCTTTGGAAAACAGCAGACTGCTTTGACCATTTCACAAGAATATTTGCTGCTTCCCTGTTTCTCTAGTCAAGCTTGTCGCAAATTTTTCGTAACTTCACTTTCCAGACCTCCTACTATTTTGAAAACCAACTCAAACACCTGCATAAGTAAAATGTGGTTTTGTAAGGGTGCAACTCCACAATGTGGACATTGCAAGAAGTGTATATCCATTACTCATCTCATCCAAATGTTTTACTCCTAAAACTTAAATATGAAGGGGCAAATAGTCATCATCCAGCATCTGTAGCCACAGTTCATCTAGCATGGAGTATATTCTGTCCCTTTTTGGGTGCATACAGTCCTCAGCCAAGAAGACATGGATCCGGTCCTTGACTTCAATCCAGCTTTGACCTGGAACCTTTTTGACACCTTTTTGTCTCATCAGACCCCTCAGTGATGCAACATCCTTCCAACTTCCAGTAGAAGCAAAAATGTTACAGAGTAACACATGCGCAGCAGAATTCGAGGGATCAATCTCCAAAATTTTCTCTGCGGCTCGTTTGCCCACATCAAGATTGTTACGTGTTTTGCAAGCAGCTAACAAAGTTTTCCACATCACAATATCAGGATCAAGTTCCATTTGATTGATAAAAGCTTCTGCTTCTTCTATGCAGCCAGCACGGGCAAGCATGTCAACCACACAGCAACAATGCTCTCTAGTCGGTACAATACCAAACTCCGTTTCCATGGCTCTGAACAACTGCCACCCTTCTTTGACTCGTCCAACATGACTACAAGCAGTCAAAACACCGACGAAGGTAACTTGGTTTGGCTTGACAGCTAAATATCTCATCTTCTGGAAGAGATCTAGAGCTTCTTCTCCGTATCCAAACTGAGCATACCCCACTATTAAACTGCTCCATGAGACCGCATCAGGGTTCTTCATACTATCGAAGAGCTTCCTAGAGCTTGTCATATTTCCACATTTCACATACATGTCAATTAAAGCATTCATGACGCATATATCTTCACTTAGCCCATTTTTCATGGCATAGCAACAAACCTGGTCTCCTACTTCCAAAGAGGCTACTTTTCCAGAAGCCCCAAGCATATTAACTAATGTAATATGATCAGGCTTATTAGAAGAAAGAAGCATCATTTTAAATAATGAGAAGACTTCTCCAGACTCACTCTGTTGTAGAAAAGCGGTAAGAATGGCGTTCCACGAGACTAAATCTGCCTTGTTTTGTATCTCATTGAATATTTTATATGCATCCGGAAGATCTGAACAGTTGGCATACGTTGAAAGTAATGTATTAGAGACGGAAATCTCTAAATCAAAGCCACTCTTGATAACATAGCAGTGCACTTGCTTTCCTAGAAACAGAGCAGATGGACTTACAAAGGCACAAAGTAAAGAACGAACTGTGACATCATCTGGGGTCAACCTCAAAGTTCTCATTTGAGAAAAGAGAGATATAGCTTCCTCGGGATCACCTCCGTATGCAAATCCCGCAATCAGAGCATTCCAGGATACAAGATCCGGGTTTCCTATTTGGTAGAATGCAGTTCTTGCAGAACGCAACCATCCACATCTGGCATACATGTCAGTAACAGCACAACCAACAAAAGCATCAAAACTGAGCCCAAATTTTATGCTTAAACCATGTATTTGTCTTCCATATTCTGCTTGTGCAAGACTTCTACAGGCACTAAAGACGCTTCCAAAAATGAATTCATTCAGTTTGTAGATTCCCCGACCAAGCATCTCCCTGAAGCAAGACAGAGCTTCTAATTCATAGCCAAGCTGTGAATATCCAGCAACCATTGAGCTCCATGAAATCAAATCCTTCGATTTAATACGCAAGAACACTGCCAATGCCTCATTAATTCGACTAAACTTTGTATACATCGCAATCAATGCATTCTGAGCAATAAGGTGGGAACCAGGTTCTGATTTAATGACATGCCCGTGCAACAGCTTCCCTAACTCCACCTGATTCATATACGAGCACGCTTTGATTACGCTCCCAAACGTAAACTGGTCCGGTATAAGACCACACTGTCGCATTCGAAAGTAAAGATCTACAGCTTCCTTCTCCTGACCGTTTTGCGAGTACCCAGCAATTATCGAAGTCCAAGAGACCAAATTTCGTTCAAGCATTTCATCGAACATCTTTCTAGCATCGCTCAATGACCCACATTTACCATACATATTCAATAAATGATTTTGAAAAATCATGTCTGGTTGATAATTGGATGATAATATATGATTATGAACTTTTCTTGCATACTGCAGGGATCTAAGAGACGAGCACGCGGATACTAGCTGAGCATACGTGCTTGGATACAAACTGAAAGATGTGTTCCTTTGTAACAACTCGAATGTCTCTAGAGCTCGTTTAAACAACTTTTGCTTACATAAGAAGATTATATGATCATTACTTGACTGTTCATTGTTGAAAGAAGTATGTATGCTGTGATTGACATAGCTCCGGATTGATCCTAACCTTTTCATCATTGTGAAATAATTTGAAGAAGCAATTGGACAATGATCAATCAGTCATTCAACTACACCTCAATCCCGACCTAGTTGCAATCCTCTGTATCCACTCCGCTTCATTCGCCACTTGATTCGAATATTTTCATTCTGCAAAAGCAAATAGAAAATGAAATATATGAACCTCACAAGACAATTTGCTTGTTTTAGAGTGAAAAGCACTTCTAACAAGAGCCAAAAAAAAAATTCTGCTATAAAATGTATCTTTCACGTAATGAAGAACAACTTCTGACCGCCGGAGAAGAGATTCGACGGAGAACCAGATACAGTTACTCCGACGTCGTTTAAATTGGCGGGCCAAATGTCGGGTTACTTGATCGGACGAAAATACCCCTGCGCTAGACTTATAATAAGTCCAACCTTCGTAAACGTGCTCAGCTATCTCCATAAACGCCCTACGCTCAGCTTTCTCCATGCCCTACGCTCCGCTTTCTCCTCCTATTTCACCATAAAATCGCAGAAGATTATCCGCAAAACAGTAAGTTCTAACTAATTTTTTAGCGTTTGGCTTAGTTGATTTAGAGCAGCTCATAGCTGTTTTAAAAATTAAGTAATTATGTGTTTGGATAAAAGTGCTGAAATTAATAATAAGCAATTGAAGAACTGGATATATGAAGAGTTTTATTTTTAAAAAGAAGTATTTTAGGGATAAAATAGTAAATATTTTGGTCAAATTTAAAGTGCTTATAAGCTGAAATTTGATAAGTTGGGAGACCAACTTATGGCTTTTGGCTTATAAGCACTTAACTTATAAGCACCTTTAATTTTACCAAACGCGTATATAAGTCAAAAAGTACTTATAATTCAGTTTGACCAGCTTATAAGCTTAGACAAACTCCCTCTTAATCAATTGTGTGCTCTCTTTTAAAAGGCAGAATTGGGACTCGTTCGGGCTTGCCCCATGGCGGAGCACTCGTACAATGCCCCTGGGCTTATGTGTGGGGTTTAGTTTCGCGAGACTTACGCCTCGGCCGTCGGGCTTACGCCTCGCAATGCCTAGTGTACAAGACTCGCCTAATAGAACTTTATGCAATTATACGTAACTAACCTTGTAAATCTTCAAATTTTTTTAATAAATCGTTGACTATTCAAAATTATTTTTTTTAATCATAAATCATTAAGTTGAGAGTATTTTATGTCATAATCAAAATAAAAATTATTACACGTTATCCACTAAGAATGTTGTGATAGTAAATTTTAAATAAATATTTTATTTAAAAAGTATTTATTTATTAACTTTTATTCTTTATTATATAATAGTCCATAATTATTTTATAATTATTTTTTAAAATATTATTTTTTTATATTTACGAGATACAATACTTACTAATTTAATAGCTCAGTATTAGCTAGTAACTATTTAAAAATAATTAATTATCATGTTATTATTATGTGTCACTTTATTAAGTTGCTGAAACTTGAAAATAAATGATGCTAGAGAATCATATTTAAATTGTGAATTATGTTATTATATAAATTCTCTTTTAAATAAAAAGCATATTAAATAAAAGGAGTATTTTTTTAAAAAAATATATCAAATTATAATATCGAAATACTTTCAAGATTCAATATTCCTTAAGAGATACGTATAAGATTTCATATCGAATACATTACTTTTGATGTTTGAGTTATAACGACGTTGCAGCTAATTTGCATATTATGATATATGTCATACTTTTCATATTATTCATAGTTGAATTATAATTCATAAATATTTTAAATAGATTATTTGCTATAATTTATGATTTTAATGTAATTTTATATTTATTTTTTATTTTGTTCTATCTTAAAATCCTTAAAATTTATAAAATTTGAAGATCTGTGGGACTTACGCCCCATGTCTCAAGTTTTACGCCTTGCCTCGTCAGAGGTAAAACGCCTCGCCTCACGCCCCCGCCTTTTAAAACATTGATTGTGTGCATGTAATCACGAACTACGGAAAACTTCCACATATCTCTGTGTTTTTGTGTGTTTGGGTAAATTTCTCCTTGACAATATATATTCGATTTTTTGTGTAATAATATGTATTCAAAATTTATTTTTGGTATTAGTATTTGTTAATTTGATTATAGAACAAACTTAAAATTTTATTATGTAATATTAAGTTCAAAGTGTCAAGAACAGAGAAAGCATGAGAGAAACTGAAGAATGACTATCCCAATTACTTGATTCAAATACATCAGATACATTGGTATTTATACACAAGAGAAACAAGAGATGGAAGGAAGTAAAATATCCTACACTAAATGTAAATCCTGCAAAATATTCTTCATATATTCTATAACTAATGCTACACAACATTCTACACTAAATGTAGAATATTCCTAATAATATCCCATATATTCACCATATCGAGAATATATTAATGTAGATATTCTACAATATGATATTCTACAATCTGTTCATTATGCTAACATCCCCCCTCAAATTGATGCTGGTGGATCAAAAAGCATCATTTTGCCTACTAGAAACTGATGATGTTGTCGTGCCATTAATTTTGTAAACACATCAGCTATTTGAAGATCACTGGATACATATGGAAAAGTAATGACTCTTCTATCTACAACTTCTCTTATAGAATGACAGTCCACTTCAATATGCTTGGTTCTTTCGTGATAAACTGGATTGGTTGCAATCTGAATGGCACTTGTGTTATTAGCATGGAGAGGAGTAGGACTAGATTGAGGAAATCCAATTTCTGCAAGTATACCACGAAGCCAAATAATTTCGGAGCAAGCAGTCGACATTGCTCGATATTCAGACTCCGTTGAAGATTTTGAAACACGATCTTGCTTCTTGCTCTTCCAAGATATCAAAGAATCTCCGAGAAACATGCACCATTCCGTGACGGAGCGGCAAGTATCAGGACATCCAGCCCAATCAGAATCACTAAATGCATTAAGCTGAATATGAGAACCACTAGGAAAGAATAATCCACGAGTTGATGTTCCTGAGAGATATCGAATGATGCGACGAACTGCCACCAAATGTAGATGACGGGGAGTCTGCATAAATTGACTGACTTGTTGAACTACAAAAGAGATATCAGGCCGAGTAATAGTAAGATAATTTAGGCTCCCAACTAGTTGTCGAAATAAAGTTGGATCAGGAAGAAGATCCCCTTCATCGCGATGATACTTTACATTCAATTCCAATGGAGTATCAACAGAGGAAGATTCTTGAAGACCAGACAAAGCAATCAAATCCTGAGTATATTTGTGCTGGTTTAAGAACACACCTAAAGAATTATAATGAACTTCCAACCCCAAGAAATATGTTAGAGTACCAAGATCTTTCATGTGAAAAGAATCCTTAAGCTTCTGTTGGAGGCTAGCGATTAATAAAGAATCAGTTCCTGTTATAATGATGCCATCCACATATACCAGAAAAAGAACACAACTTGTAGACGTTTTCCGAAGAAACAAAGATGAGTCATATTCACTTTGTTCAAAAGAGAAGTGAAGCAAAGTAGATTGAAACTTGTCAAACCAAGCTCTGGGAGCTTGTTTTAATCCATACAAAGACCGCTTCAACTTGCAAACATTTGATGTAGGTGATGAAAACAAACCATGTGGAGGTTTCATATAAATATCTTCTTTCAGATCACCATGAAAAGCCTTTTTTACATCCATTTGATGAAGAGGCCAATTCTGTGAGGCAGCAATGGCAATAATAGTTCGCACCGTAGTCATTTTTGCTATTGGTGCAAAAGTCTCCTCATAATCCACACCATACTCCTGTTTGTTACCAAGAACAACCAAGCGAGCTTTGTACCGATCTAGAGTTCCATCAGAATGAAGTTTAATTGAATAAATCCATTTACATCCAATTGGATGGACATTTGAAGGACATGAAACAATGTCCCATATGTTATTTTCTTTAAGAGCCAAAAGTTCTTCCTCCATTGCTTTCTGCCAACATTCATGCTTGAAAGCTTGTGAGTAACAAGTTGGAACAGAAATAGTGGATAAAGTAGAGGAAAAACCATACCAATTAGGAGTATTTCGTTCTATGGTAGATCACCGAGTAGGCTCAAAAGGAGCAGGCCTTGAAGATATCTCATATTCTGATTGTGGAGCAGTCTCAGGTGGCGGATCAGTTTTGCAATGGGGTAAAGTTGGGCGACGTTGTTCATACACATATCCGGGTTTGAACCGCTTAGAAGAAAATGACAAATCCTCAAAAGTAGGAAGAAGAGGAGAAACATAAGATGACTCAACATGAGTAGGAAAGAAATATTGATTCTCAAAGAAAACAACATTTCTGGAGATACGAAATTTGTCGGAACTTGGATCATTGCAAATAAACCCTTTCTGCGAAGTGCTATAACCCATAAAAGCACATTTAGTAGACTGAGCAGAAAGTTTATTGCGTTGAAAAGGAGGCAAATGCACAAAACAAACACAACCAATTGTATGAAAATTATGATAGTTAGGATTATGGTGATAAAGACGATAATATGGAGACTCAAGATTTAACACTTTAAATGGTAGTTTATTAATCAAATATACAGTAGTAGACAAAGCTCCCACTCAGTATTTAGATGGGACAGAGGACTCAATCAATAAAGTACGAGTTACATCTAAAAGATGACGATTTTACACTCAGCAACCCCATTTTGTTGTGGTGTATATGGACAAGAGCGTTGTGAGATGATTCCTTTCTCAAGCAAAAAATTATTGTATTCATGAGACATATATTCTCCACCAGAATCAGATCTTAATATTTTGATGCATGTAAAAAATTGAGTCTCGATGTAAGCCAAAAATGTCTTGAATATGGAAAATACCTCATATTTGGAACGAAGAAAATACACCCATGTAAACCGACTATAATCATCTATGAATGTCACAAATTACTTAAAATGAGCATGAGAAATAATTGGTGAAATGCCCCAAACATTACTGTGAATGACATCAAAATACTTTTTAGCACGACTACCAAAATTAGGAAAAGGAAGAGTTTTACTTTTTCCTAATTTACAAGTAGATCAATCAAATGAAGCAGCTAAAAACTAATTTTTATTTCCCAATAAACCAGAATTTGATAAATGAGACAACACTATAGAATTTGGATGTCCTAGAGGCTTATGCCAAACCTCCATTTCACTAGCTGTAGAAGTACAAGCAAAAGACAGAACACGAGGAATGGAAAAATGTATAGGAAACAATCTTCCAAATTTAGGCCCCTTTGCGATTATCGTCCCCGACACCTGATCCTGCACAAGGCAACCATTACGAGAAAAATTCACATCACAATTATTATCTACCAATTGGCCAACTGAAATAAGACTAGTTGAGAGCTTTGGTGATACAAAAATATTCTTGAAAGTTTGAGTAATATCCCCAACGTTGGTAATGGGTAAATTACTACCATTCGCAATCTGAATTTGTGATGGACCATGATAGTCACGTACATTTTTTAGCATGCTAGTTGAGTTTGTCATATGATTGGAAGTGCCAGAATCAACAAGCCAAAAATTAGATGTAATATCGTTATCTTGTATCCCCAAAGCTGAAAAGGCTGACACAATCATTTGTTGTACCATTTCAGGAGTAAGAACTTGTCCAACTGTTGGAGTAGCAAACTAGTTGCTAGTTCCAGTTGAAGATGAGTGATCATCAATCGAACCATTTATCCCAGCTTGAAAAGCATTGATCTTACGGTTTTGAGGACGTGTGGGATACTCTTTGATAATATGCTCGTGCTGCTAACAATAATTGCAGAACTTCTTACTACAATTTCTAGCAATATGACCATATTTTTGCAATTGTAGCATTGCGTGGTGCTCATATCCCTGCCTTTCTTTTTCCTTGAGCAGCAAATGCAACAGTATGAACACTTTCTTGCTTGAAAGCATTTTGTGTGAAAAGACGCTTCTCTTCACGAAGTAATTCCCTAAAACAAACATCCAAAGAGGGAGGCGGGTCACGATTCATTAAGTTAGAGCGAACACTCTCAAAATCATATCGCAATTTCATCAAAAATTGGTCTCGCTTGCTTTGCTCATGAACTGCTTGAATTATAGATAGAGATTCAGCATGTATTTTAGCATAAACAATATCAGTAAATTCAGCCCATAAGTTCTGAAATCCAGAAAAATAATCCTAAACAGAGAGACCTCCTTGAGAGTAATTAGCAATTTCGTGCTCTAGCTGAAATCGTCTTGCGCTATTGTCTTGGTTGTAAACCTTTTGTAAATAATCCCAGTAGCCTTTGCAGTCTTGTACGACCTGAGATTAAGAATAATAAGAGGGTCAATTGACCCTAAAATCCATGTCATTACCCGAGCATCTTTGACCTTCCACTGACCTAACTTTGTAAGATCAGTAGGAGCAGGATCACTTCCATCTATATGACCCCATAATTCTTTTCCTGTGACAAATAATTGAAATTGAAATTCCCAAGCAGAATAATATTTTCCAGTGAAACGAACACTGAAGGACTCAAACTGATGTGAAGTCATGTTTTTGAATAGAGAAAATCAAAAACACAATGATACGGAAAAAATAGCTAGAATAACCAAGACCAAGACCAAAAGCCCTAGATGCTTAGGACTGCTTGTTGACGAAAAATCAAGAGAACTAAACTTTCAAAAAAAAACTTTTTGAAAGGAACCACAGATGAAAGACACTAAGAATCAAAACTATGAAAAGAAGGTTCCGATACCATGTCAAGAACAGAGAAAACATGAGAGAAACTGAAGAATGACTATCTCAATTACTTGATTCAAATACATCAGATACATTGGTATTTATACATAAGAGAAATAAGAAATGAAAGAAAGTAAAATATCCTACACTAAATGTAAATCCTACAAAATATTCTTCATATATTCTACAACTAATGCTACACAATATTCTACACTAAATGTAGAATATCCCTAATAATATCTCATATATTCATCATATCAAGAATATATTAATGTAGATATTCTACAATCTGATATTATACAATCTGTTCATTATGCTAACACAAAGTGTGTCCTGAATTAGCATTTTCTATTGATTTAAGACGTCGTGTCCTTAAGTTCATGAGCGTTGTGTAAATATTAAGTTCAAAGTGTAGCATGAATTAGCACCTTCTATTGTAAACTTTAGGACATCGTGTCCTTAAGTTCATGAGTGCTGTAAAAATATTAAGTTCAAAGTGTGTCCTAAATTAGCACCTTCTATTTATAAACTTTAGGACATCATGTCATTAAGTTCATGAGTACAGTGTAACTATTAAGGACAAAGTGTCCTGAATTAGCACCTTCTATTGATAAACTTTAGGACATCATGTCCTTAGCTTCATGTGTGCGGTGTAAATATCAAAAACAAAGTATCTTGAATTAGCACCTTCTATTGATTTAAAAAAAGAAAAAAGAAATGCCTTTTAAATTATAAAACTTCATCATAAAGTACATAACTACTGTTTGAAAGCTTAAGGGGGAATATTTTGATACTGATTTTTTGAGTGTATAATTTGTATGAATTCTTTCTCACATCATTATCCTCAATATAAATATCAGGTTTTCCCCTAAAAAATTAAAAATAATATCAAAGTTAGAAAACTTAAAATTCAGGATAGTTAGTCCTCAATTCCTAATTAGCTGCTTATAAGTTCAGGACAGTTAGTCCTGAACTTAAAGTTAAAAGCTCCAAAATTTAGAACACTTAGTCCAGAACTTAATGTTAGAAGGTTAAAAGCTTAAAAATTTTGGACACTTAGTCCTCAATTCCTAATTAGCAGCTTATAAGTTCAAGAATAACTTAAAGTTAGATGCTCAAAAGATCAGGACAGTTAGTCCTCAATTCCTAATTAGCTGCTTATAAGTTTAGACTTAAAGTTAGAAGCTCAAAAATTTTGGACACTTAGTCCTCAATTCCTAATTAGCAGCTTATAAGTTCAAGAATAACTTAAAGTTAGATGCTCAAAAGATCAGGACAGTTAGTCCTCAATTCCTAATTAGCTGCTTATAAGTTTAGACTTAAAGTTAAAAGCTCAAAAATTCAGGATAGTTAGTCCTCAATTCCTTATTAGCTGTTTATAAGTCCAGGACCGTTAGTCCTGAACTTAAAGTTAGAAGCTCAAAAATTAGGACACTTAGTCCAGAACTTAAAGTTATAAGATTAAAAGCTTAAAAATTTAGGACATTTAGTCCTCAATTCCTAATTAGCAACTTATAAGTTTAGGAATAGCTTAAAGTTAGATGCTCAAAATTCAGGACAGTTAATCCTCAATTCTGTGATGACCCAAATGGTCATCACTTGTTTTAGAAATAAACTTTGTGTTCCGATGCCTTAAAACCTCCTTTTTGTCTCACCTCGATTTGTGTACGTAGTCCGGGCGTGTATCCGGAAAGCCATTATGTGAAAATCTGTGAAAATGGTGAATTTTGCTTTTGGAATGAATTTAGGTTGACTTCGATCAATATTTTGGAAAAATGGACCCGAACCCGTGATTTGACGGTCCCGGAGGGTCCATACGAAAATATGGGACTTGGGCATATGCCCGGAATCGAATTCTGAGGTCCCAGCCCGAGAAACAAATTTTTGAAGAAAATTGTTTAACTAAAAAATTTAGAGTTTTTGGAAATTTGAATGTAATTGAATTTAATGGTATCGGGCCCGTATTTTAGTTCCGGAGCCCGGAACAAGTCTTATATGTGATTTAAGTTGAGCTTGTAAAATTTGGTAGGAAACGGACTTGAAATGACGTGAATCGGACCTTCGGTTGTTAGAATTTGAACTTAAAAGTTCATGAGATTTTTCTTTGATTTTTATGCTAAATTCATAGTTATTGATGTTATTTTGATGATTTAATCGCACGAGCAAGTCCGTATGATATTTTTGGACTTGCGTGCATGTTTGGTTTGGTGCCCCTAGGGCTCGGGTGAGTTTTGGATAGGCCACGGAGTGAAATTTGGATTTAGGAAATTGCTGGTATGTTGCATGTCTGCAGGCTTCGCAATTGCGAAGCCTGGCTCGCAAATGCAAAATAGTATCGCAAATGCGAAAGATGACCTGGGCTGCCTTGGTCGCAAATGCAACGTACATACCGCAAATGCGATGTCGCATTTGCAAAGGGTCCCTCGCAAATGCGAAGGGGACCGGATTCCTTCAGTGTCGCAAATGCGACAAAACCTTCGCACTTGCAAAGTCAATAGTTTCTGAGGGGTTCGCAATTACGAACCCTGGTCGCTATTGCGACATCTGCAATCTGCTAAATCATAACTTAGACGCATTTTCAACCATTTTTCAAACTTTTTCCAAACCTAAACACCTTTGGGCGATTTTTCAAAGACAAGTACTCTTCCAAATCGATTATAAGTCATTTCTAACTCATTTTCATTAATCTCTAACATCTTTTCACATGATTTCAACTCAAAATCAAGGGGTTTTATGGGGAAAATTGGGTATTTGGGTAGAACTTAGGTTTTTCAAATTTTGTGGATTTGGACCTCGATTTGAGGTCTGATTTCAAAACAAATTATATATTTGTATTCGTGGGGGAATGGGTAATCGGGTTTTGGTTCGAACCTCGGGTTTGACCATGTGGGCCCGGGGTCGATTTTTTACTTTTTGGGAAAAACTTTAGAAAACCTATTTTCATGCAGTACAATTGATTCATTTAGCATTTATTGTTATAGTTAAGTAACTTTGGCTATATACGAGCGAATTGGTGATGGAATCAAGAGGTAAAGTGGTAGTTGAGGCTTGAATTGTATTCGTGGCATCGAGGTAAGTGTTTGGTCTAATCTTAGCTTGAGGGATTAGGAGTTGTGTCCTATTTGTTATGTGCTAGTTGTTGAGTACGACATATAGGCATGGTGACGAGTATCTATACGTTAGTGTCAAGCATGCCCGTGAGTCTTATACTATAATTATTGTGACTCCGTTTTATATTGTCCATGCCTTATGTGATGATTTCTATTGTTGAACGAGGTTTGTGGAAGTAACATTGGTAATTGAACATTGAAGAGTGTTGACTCAAGTTGTAAAATGATTTGTGGAAGTATTATCGGCAATTGAACATTATAGAGCATTGGCTCAAGTTGTGAATTGAGTTGTGAAGTAAATGTGAAAAGAGAAGAGGATTATGATATTGTCTCCCTTGCCGGGATGTTGTTGTTTTAATGTTATCTCCCTTACCGGGATGTTACTATTTTTGATATTGTGTCCCTTGCTGGGATAAGATTGTTGTACTATTGTTCCCTTGCCGGGATTTTATTGTGATTTTACTGATTTCCTTGCCCTTATTGCTTTGTGATTGTTGTTTGGGTAAGGAAGAGTGTTAAAGCACGAAGGGTGATGCCGTGTATGATATCTGTGAGAGAGTGTTAATGCACGAAAGGTGATGATGTGCTGCACGATGTACAATTCCGTGCCTTTGTATGAGTGATAATGCACAGAGGATCATTCCGTGCCATGATTATGTGAGGTAAAAGCACGAAGGGTGATGCCGTGCTGATTTTATTTATTTTATGGTGAGGATTAGAGTAAAAGCACGAATCACGTGCTTACACTTGTCTGTTATTTCTGATTCTTGTTGATAATTGAGTTATGGTGTTCTTTACATTTAACTGTTGGTTTCTGTTGCTACTTGTAGTTCCCCCGCAGCATGATTCCCCCTTCGTATTTTTAATTGTAAAGTTTTGGTTTTATTTTCGATGTATATGATTTAACTGTACAGGTTTATTTGGTAGTCTGGTCCTAGCCTCGTCACTACTTCGTCGGGGTTAGGCTAGGCACTTACCAGCATATGGGGTTGGTTGTGCTGATACTACACTCTGCACTGTGTGCAGATCCCGATACTGAAGCTTACGGACCTTAGCTTTGGGTTGTTGCCTTCAGTCCATTCGGAGATCTGAGATAGTCCTGCAGACGTCCGCAGGCCCTGGCATCTCCTTCTATCCTTTTGTCCTGTTTCATTTATTTATTTCAGAGACAGCGTTGTATTTATTTTTCGAACCCTTATTTGTAGTATCGCTAGACCGTCTGTGAAATTGTGACACCAGTTTTGGGTAGTTTATGTTTAAGGATTTGTATTGGTAATATTTAAATGGTTATATTTTGTTCTTCCGCTTATTAAATTTCGCTGTTTACATAATATTGGTTCTAAATTGTTAAAGGTTTAGAATGGGGAAAGAGGTAAATAATGCAAATGATTGGCTTGCCTAGCTTTCACTAGTAGGCTCTATCACGACTCCTGAGAGTGGGAAATCCAGGTCGTGATAAATTCCTAATTAGTTGCTTATAAGTTTAGAACAGTTAGACCTGAACTTAAAGTTAGAAGCTAAAAACTTTAGGATACTTAGTCCTGAACTTAAAGTTAAAAGGTTTAAAAGCTCAAAAATTCAGGATAGTTAGTCCTCAATTCCTAATTAGCAACTTATAAGTTCAGGACAATTAGTCTTGAACTTAAAGTTAGAAAGCTCAAAAATTTAGAACAGTTAGTCATCGATTCCTAATTAGCTGCTTATAAGTTTAGGACAGTTAATCCTGAACTTAAACTTAGAAACCTCAAAAATTTAGGACAGTTAGTCCTCAATTCCTAATTAGCTGCTTATAAGTTCAGGACAGTTAGTCCTAAACTTAAAGTTAGAAGCTCAAAAATTTAGGACACTTAGTCCTGAATTTAAAGTTATAAGGTTCAAAGTTAAAAAATTCAAGACACTTAGTCTTGAATTTAAAATTAGAAATGCATAAATTCCGGACAGTTAGTTCTTAATTTCTAATTAGAAGTAGAAAGTTCAAGACATAATGTCAGCAAAAGTAACAATTTAGAAATAGTGAATTTAGGGACTTGCAATTTTATGCTACATTCCCTTTTCTCCTTGCCAACTACTCAATGAATTTTTTGAATAACTTTTTGTCACGACCCTAAATCCGTACCCGGTCGTGATGATGCCTTTCGTGAAGACAAGGCCAGCCGAGCACACACCCAATTTATTTTAAGCAATTAAAATAATACAAATTAAGTCTTTAACATAATAATAATAATCCCAAAATAAAGGTGAATAATACAATTTGCGGAATAGACATAGCCCGACATTGGGGTGTCACCAGTCATGAGCATCTACTAACCGATTAAAATAGGAAGAGTCTACATAGTCTATTACAGAACTAAAACAAGAGAAAATAACATAGGGGGAGAAGCACTTAGCTGTGAACGTCAAGCAGCTACCTAGTAAATCTTCAAATTGCTTGAGCTGGAAGGAATCAACACTCGCTAGCGGGACTTGAAGCGCCTGAATCTGCACACAAGGTACAGTGAGTAAAGTGAGTACTCCAACTAAGTGAGTAATAAAAAAAATGAAGGTTGAGCGATAAGAAATTACGTAAAAGCATATCAACATGCTATAAAGAAGCAGTATAAAACCAGTAAAAGCAATGAAACAGTGAAAACATATGAAGACACCTTAGTTTAGAACAAACTTCTTTAAAACCCTTTTAAACAGCTAAATAGTTAAATGAAAAATATCTAGAATAGATAAACACATAAAAATCCGCCCCTAGGGCAATACCATGGAACAACACCAGCCCCTCAAGCTATATCTCATATCACAATGGGTACCCGCGCTTACTGGGGGTGTACAGACTTGGGGAGGGGCCCCTTACGGCCCAAGCGCAATATCAAGCCATCTCGTGGCATAATCAATAGTCTCTCGGCCTCATATCATCAAGCCACCTCGTGGCGTACAATCTCAGGCCCTCGGCCTTATAATCATAAATCAGTATATCACTGCTGCAGCGTGCAGCCCGACCCAAAAGTATCCTCACAACACAGGCCTTCGGCCTTACTCAGTCAGAAATCTCTAAAAGCCACTCGGGCATAGTAAAATATGATGCTCAGCCCAAAATATCATTTAAAGTATTAAAACAGAGTAAATATGGCTAAGTTTATGAAAACAATAAAATATAGCATGACTGAGTACAAATATAAAATCAAAATAGTGAGAAAATATTAGTAAAAATCCTCTAAGGGTCAAATAGTTGGCACGAGGCCCAAATATGGCATTCAGCCCCAAACATGATGATAGCAAACAATTTTCATTCAAATAAGCGGGAAAACAGTCATTCAGGATGGACTAAGTCGTAATCCCCAACGGTGCACGACCCCACGCTCATCATCTAGCGTGTGCGTCACCTCAGTATAGCACAATGATGTGAAATTCGGGATTTCATACCCTCAGGACAACATTTACAATCATTACTCACCTCTATCCGGTCCAAACTCTAGCCCGCGATGCCTTTACCTCTCGAATCGGCCTCCGAATGCTCTAAATCTAACCAAAATCAGTGCAAAACAATCAAAATATACTAAGGGAACAAAGCCCACTCGAAAGAAATCAAATTATAACACAAATTCCGAAATTGGCCAAACCCAACCCCCGGTCCCATATTTCGAATTCCGATAAAAATTACAACAATAGACTCCTTATCACTCCCCGAGTTCATTCATATCAAAATTACCAAAATCCAACCACAAACGACTCCTCAAATCCCAAATTCTAGGTCTCTAATTACAAGCCCTAGTTCTTCAATATTAGGCTTAAATTCTATGATTAATTAGGTAGAAAACACGTTAGGATTGAGTATAAAGTCCATAAATCTTACCTCCAAGTGTTCCCCCTTGATTCCCTCTTCAATCCCCTTCAAAAAACTTCAAAATCGCCTAAAAATGGAGGCATTTATGCCCAAAATCGCGAAAATGAGCTTTTAAAACATTCTTCCCAGACATTCAAATCCTTTTTTGTGAATGTTGTCAAAGCTTCGCGTTCGCGAAGCACAACCTGACGTTGACCAAAAATGCCTCTTACGCGAACGAGACCACACCCTCGCGAACGCGATGCTTTAGCAGCTCCACCATCGCGAACACGATGCTTCCTGACTCCAACCCTTTGCGAACGCGGGACCTCCCTTGTGAACGCAAAGGCAAAATCCTCAGCCTCACATGCTAACCCTTCCCGAACGCGAGGGCCCACTCGCAAACGCAAAGGCCAACTGGTCTGCAACACACATAGTGGTTTTCTGCAACTTTCTACAACTTGAAATTATCCGTTTCACCACCCAAAACTCATCCGAGGCCCCCGGGACATCAACCAAACATTCCAACATATCCCATAACATCATTAAAACCTGTTCCAACCTTCGGAACACTCAAACAACATCAAAACACCAAATTTGCATCGGATTCAAGCCTAAGAATTCCAAAATCTTCTAAATTCCGCTTTCGATCAAAAAGCCTATCAAACCATGTCTGAATGACCTGAAATTTTGCACACACATCCCAAATGACATAACGGACCTACTGCAACTCCCGGAATTCCATTCCGACCCCTATATAAAAATTTTGCCTATTAACCGGAAAATGCCAAAATTTCAATTTCGCCAATTCAAGCCTAAATCTACTCCGGACCTCCAAAACACATTCCGATCACGCTCCTAAGTCCCAAATCACCTTCCAAAGTTATTCGAACCATCGAAACTCACATCCGAGCCCTTTGACATATAAGTCAACATCCAGTTGACTTTTCCAACTTAAGCTTACTCAAAAGAGACTAAGTGTCTCAAATCTTATCAAAACCTCTCCGAACCCGAGCCAACCAACCCGATAACACAAAATACAGCTGAACAAGGCAATAAGAAGCATAAATGGGGGAAACAGAGCGGTAACTCATGAAACGACCGGCCGGGTCGTTACATCCTCCCCCTCTTAAACAAACGTTCGTCCTCGAACGAGTTAAGAAACATACCTGAAGCCTCAAATAGGTGAGGATATCTGCTCCGTATCTCCCGCCCGGTCTACCAAGTAGCCTCCTCTACGGGACGACCTCTCCACTGCACCTTCACTGAAGTTATATCCTTTGACCTCAACTTTCGAACCTGACGCTCCAAAATAGCTACTAGCTCTACATCATAAGTCAAGTCGCCATCCAACTGAACCGTGCTGAAATCCAGAACATGAGACAGATCCCCAATATACTTTCAGAGCATAGAAATATGAAATACCGGATGCACACTCGACAAGCTGGATGGCAAAGCAAGCTCATAAGCCACCTCTCCAATCCTCCGAAGCACCTTAAAAGGCTCAATGAACCGAGGACTCAATTTACCTTTCTTCCCAAATCTCATAACACCCTTCATGGGTGAAACCTTCAACAGAACCTTCTCACCAACCATGTAGGACACATCTTGAACCTTCCCGTCAGCATAACTCTTTTGCCTCGACTGCACTGTACGAAGCCTCTCCTGAATTACCTTCACCTTTTCTAAAGCATCATGCACCAAGTCTGTCCCCAATAGCATAGCCTCACCCGGATCAAACCAACCAACTAGAGATCTACACTGCCTCCCATATAAAGCCTCATATGGAGCCATCTGAATACTCGACTAGTAGCTGTTGTTATAAACAAACTCTGCGAGCGATAGAAACTGATCCCATGACCCTCCAAAATCAATGACACAAGCACGCAACATGTCCTCCAATATCTGAATAGTGCGCTCGGACTGGCCATCTGTCTTAGGGTGGAAAGTTGTGCTCAACTCAACCTCAGTACCCAACTCCCGCTGCACAAACCTCCAAAACTGCGAAGTAAACTGAGTGCCCCTATTTGAAATGATGGAAATTGGGACATCATGCAAATGAACAATCTCCCGGATATAGATATTTGCCAACGCTCTAAAGAATAGGTAATACACACAGGAATGAAGTGCGCGAACTTGGTCAGCCGATCCACAATCACCCAAATAGCATCAAACTTCTTCAAAGTCTGTGGGAGACCAACTACAAAGTCCATGGTGATCCACTCCCAATTTCACTCTGGAATATCCATCTGTTGAAGCAAGCCACCCGGTCTCTTATGCTCGTATTTCACCTGCTTACAATTGAGACACCGAGCTACTAATCCTACAATGTCCTTTTTCATTCTCATTCACCAATAATGTTGTCTCAGATCCTAATACATCTTCGCGACACCTGGATGAATAGAATATCGCGAGTTATGGGCCTCCTCCAAAATCAATTCCCGAAGCCTATCTACATTGGGCACACATATCCGGCCCAGCATCCTCAACACCCCATCATCACCAATAGAGACATCTCTGGCATCATCGTGTTGAACTCTATCCTTAAGGACACGAAAATGTGGATCATCATACTGGCGCTCTCTGATACGATCATATAAGGAAGACCGAGAAATTACGCAAACCAATACCCGACTGGGCAACGAAATATCTAACCTCACGAACCGATTGGCCAAGGACTGAAAATCAACTGCAAGAGGTCTCTCCCCAACTGGAATATATGCCAAACTCCTCATACTCACTGCCTTTCATCTCAAAGCATCGGCCACCACATTGGCCTTCCCCGAATGGTACAGAATAGTAATATCATAATCCTTTAGCAACTCCAACCACCTCCGCTACCTCAAATTGAGATCCTTCTGCTTGAACAAGTGCTGGAGTCTACGATGATCAGTAAACACCTCACAAGACACACCATACAAATAATGCCTCCAAATCTTCAATACGTGAACTATGGTAGCCAACTCCAAATCATGAACGGTGTAGTTCTTCTCATGGGGCTTCAACTGACGAGAAGCATAAGCAATAACTCTACCCTCCTGCATCAATACACACCCAATACCAACTCTCGAAGCATTATAATACACGGTATATGAACCTGAAGCTAATGGCAAAACTAACACTGGAGCTGTGGTCAAGGCTGTCTTGAGCTTTTGAAAGCTCTCCTCACACTCATCCGACCATACAAATGAGAACCCTTTTGAGTCAACTTGGTCAAGGGCGATGCGATAAATGAGAATCCCTGAACAAACCAGTGGTAATAACTCGCCAAACTAAGAAAGCTGCAAATCTTTGTGGCTGAGGACGGTCTGGGCCAACTTTGAACCGCCTCTATCTTCTTCTGATCAACCTGAATACCCTCGTTGGACACTGCGTGCCCCAAGAAAGCCACTGAACTAAGCCAAAACTCACACTTGGAGAACTTTGCATAAAACTTCTCCTCCCCCAATCTCTGCAACACAACTCTCAAATGCTCGGCGTGCTTCTTTTGACTATGCGAGTATACCAGAATATCATCAATGAAAACTATGACGAACGAGTCGAGATAAGGCCGAAAACCGTTGTTCATCAAATGCATGAATGTTGTTGAGGCATTGGTAAACCCAAAAGACATCACCAAGAACTCATAATGACAATATCGGGTCCTGAAAGCTGTCTTAAGAATATCCAAGTCCCTGATCTTCAACTGGTGATAACCTGAACGGAGATCAATCTTGGAGAACACTCTCGCTACCTGAAGCTGGTCGAACAAATCATCAATGCGAGGTAGATGATACTTGTTCTTAACTGTTACTTTGTTCAACTGCCTATAATCAAGGAACATCCTTATAGTGCCATCCTTCTTCCTCACAAATAGAACCAGCGCACCCCAAGGCGACACACTAGGCCGAATGAACCCCTTATCAAGGGGTTCCTGAAGCTGCTCATTTAACTCCGTCAACTCTATTAGTGTCATACGATATGACAAAATAGAAATGGGCTGAGTGCCCAACACCAGATCAATACCAAAATCAATATCCCTATCCGATGGCATGCCCGACAGGTCTGTAGGAAACACATCAGGAAAATCCCTCACAACTGGAACAGAATCAATACTGGGAGTCTTTGCACCGACATCCCTCACAATATCTAGATACAAAAGACAACCCTTCTCAACCATATGTTGGGCCTTCAAGAACGAAATTACCCTACTGGGAACATAATCCGTCGAACCTTGCCACTCAATCCGTGGCACACCCGGCATAGCCAATGTCACTGTCTTAGCATGACAGTCCAAAATAGCACAACACAGAGATAGCCAATCCATGCCCAAAATGACATCGAAATCCATCATACATAATAATAAAATATCCACTCGGGTCTCTAGACCCCCAATAGTCACCACACACGACCGGTACAAATGGTCTACAATAATAGTATCGCCCACCGGAGTAGATACATGAACAGGTGAAACAAGAGACTCACGATACATATCCAAATAACGAGCAAAGTATAATGACACATAAGAATAAGTGGAACCGGGATCAAATAATACAGAAGCATCTCTGTGGCAGACTAAGACAATACCTGTAATAACAGCATCGGAAGCAATAGCATCGGGTCTAGCTGGAAGTGCATAGAAACAGGCCTGACCGCCACCTAATCGACCTCCCCCTCTAGGGCGACCCCTAGCGGACTAACCTCCACCCCTAGCTGGCTGGGTAGGCGGTGGTGAAGTAAATTGTGATAAAGTCAATGGCTGACTCCTCTACTGAGATGGACTCGTAAGACAACGAGGACACTGCCTCCACATATAACCCATCTCTTCACACTCATAGCAACTCCTAAGTGCTGGAGATGGGGATTGAAGGGAACCCCTAGCACCGGAATGACTAGCAGATGCAACTCCATACAACACCCCTGAACTGATGGAGCACGAGACGAACTCTGAGCTAGAAGGGCACTAAGTGATGATTGGCCCTGATGAGAACTGTGAGAACCATGACCTGATGACGCCCCATGATAACCTGGGCTAGCTAGCTAAGCATGCCTGAATGGACGACCTCTGCCGTGCTGAAACTAACCTCTCAAAGGAGCACCACCATAACTACCAGATCTTCGAGGCCTTTTGGCCTCCCTCTCATCTCGCTCCTGGCAACGAACTGACTCAATCTCACGAGCAATGTCAACAACTTCCTCAAAAGTAGCACCAGACACCCTCTCCCTAGTCATGAAAATACGAAGCTGATAAGTGAGGCCATCAACGAACCTTCTAATCCTCTCTCCATCTGTCGGAACCAACCAAATAGCATGACGAGCTAACTCTCAGAACCTCATCTCATACTGCATCACAGTTATCTCTCTCTGATGCAACCACTCAAACTGCCTGCGCAGCTCCTCTCTGCGAGACTACGGCACATACTTCTCTAGAAAGAGAACGGAGAACTGCTGCCAGGTAAGGGGTGCTGTACCAATAGGCGTACGCCTCTCATATGCCTCCTACCAAGTGAAGGCAGCTCCAGAAAACTGAAAAGTAGTGAAAACAACCCCGCTGGTCTCCAGAATACCTGTTGTGCGAAGAATCCTCTGACACTTGTCCAAGAAACCCTGGCCATCCTCGCCCTCTACACCACTGAAAGTCGGAGGCTGAAGTCTACCAAACCTCTCCAACCTACGTTGCTCGTCCTCTAGCATGACAGGAGCTACATAGTTTTGAGCAGCTACAACCGGCTGGGCTGGATGTGCCCCCCAGCGTCTGAAGTCCCTACACGACCTTGCTCAAGTGTGCGAGCGGCGGGAGTCTGAGTGCCTCCCTAGGCCTGAGAAGTAGTTGCGGTTGTAGTAACTGAAACCACCTGAGTTAGGCTAGTGCATACTGATAGAATCTAAAGCCAAGACTTCTTGAAGACCCGGAATCACAATCCCCACACCTCGTGCTTGAGCTAGTGCTGCTGGAGCGTCCATATTTGGGACCTGATCCTGAACTGGGGCGGTTGGTGGATCCGCAGGTGCTGCCCTAGCTGCCGTGCAGGCCACACCCCTGCCCTTTCTGCGACCACGACTGCGTCCTCGGCCTCTAGAGGCCACAGCTAGTAGTACTGGTGGTCGTCCATCCTGACCGATAGCGTGTGTCCTCACCATCTATGAGAGAATAGAATAACTGAAGTTTAGTACTCGGATCAACAGATTTGCACGACAAGAATTTCAAGAATATGAAGTTTTTCCTAAAGGTTCTGCAACTTCTCGAGGATAAATACAGACGTCTCCGTACCGATTCGCGAGACTCTATTAAACCTGCTCATGACTCGTGAGACCTATGCAACCTAGGTTCTGATACCAACTTGTCACGACCCTAAACCTGGACCCGGTCGTGATGGTGCCTCTCGTGGAGACAAGGCCAGCCGAAGCATACACCCAATTCATTTTAAGCAATTAAAATAATACAAATTAAGTCTTTAACATAATAATAATCCCAAAATAAATGTGAATAATACAATTTGCGAAATAGACATAGCCCAACATAGGGGTGTCACCAGTCATGAGCATCTACTAACCGATTAAAATAGCAAGAGTCTACATAGTCTATTACAGAACTAAAATAAGAGAAAATAGGATAGGGGAGAAGCACTGGGTTGCGAACGCCAAGCAGCAACCTAGTAAATCTCCGAACCGCTTGAGCTGGAAGGAATCAACACTTGCTAGCGGGACCTAAAGCGCCTGAATCTGCACATAGGGTGCAGGAAGTAAAGTGAGTACTCCAACTAAGTGAATAATAATAATAAATGAAGATTGAGCGATAAGAAATCACGTAAAAACACATCAACATGTTATAAAGAAGCAATATAAAACTAGTAAAAGCAATGAAACAGTGAAAACATATGAAGACACCTTAGTTCAGAACAAGCTTCTTTAAAACCCTTTTTAACAGCTAAACAGTTAAATGAAAAATATCTAGAATAGATAAACACATAAAAATCCGCCCTTCGGGCAATACCATGGAACAGCACCAGCCCCTCGGGCTATATCTCATATCACAATGGGTACCCGCGCTCACTAGGGGTGTACAGACTCCGGGAGGGGCCCCTTATGGCCCAAACGCAATATCAATCCATCTCGTGGCATAATCAATAGGTTCTCGGCCTCATATCATCAAGTCACCTCGTGGTGTACAATCTCAGGCCCTCGACCTAATAATCATAAATCAGTGTATCACTAATGTGGCGTGCAACCTGACCCAAAAGTATCCTCACAACACAGGCCATCGGCCTTACTTAGTCAGAAATCTCTAAAAGCCACTCGGGCACAATAAAATATGATGGCCCAAAATATCATTTAAAGTATTAAAACATAGTAAACATGGTTGAGTTTATGAAAACAGTATAATATAGCATGACTGAGTAAAGATATAAAATCAAAACAGTGAAGAAATATCAGTAAAAATACCCTAAGGGTCCAAATAGTTGGCACGAGGCCCAAATATGGCATTCAGCCCAAAACACGATGATAGCAAATAGTTTTTAATTAAATACACAGGAAAACAGTCATTCGAGGTGGACTAAGTCACAATCCCCAACGGTGCATGACCCCATGCTCATCATCTAGCGTGTGTGTCACCTTAATATAGCATAATGATGTGAAATCCGGGGTTTCATACCCCCAAGATAACATTTACAATCATTACTCAACTCTATCCGGTCCAAACTCTAGCCTGTGATGCCTTTGCCTCTCGAATCGGCCTCCGGATGCTCCAAATCTAACCAAAATCAGTGCAAAACCATCAAAATATGCTAAGGGAACAAAGCCCACTCGAAAGAAATCAAATTACAACACAAATCCCGAAATTGGCCAAACCCGACCCCCGGGCCCACGTCTCGGATTTCGATAAAAATTACAGCAATAGACTCCTTATCACTCCCCGAGTTCATTCATATCAAAATCACCAAAATCCAACCACAAACGACTCCTCAAATCCCAAGTTCTAGGTTTCCAATTACAAGCCCTAGTTCTTCAATATTAGACTTAAATTCCATGATTAATTAGGTAGAAAACACGTTACGATTGAGTATAAAGTCCATAAATCTAACCTCCAAGTGTTCCCCCTTGATTCCCTCTTCAATCCCCTTTAAAAAACTTCAAAATCTCCCAAAAATGGAGGAACTTATGCCCAAAAACGCGGAAATGAGCCTTTAAAACATTCAGCCCAGGCATTAACATCCTTCTTCGAAAACGCGGTAAAAGCCTCGCGTTCGTGAATCACAACCTGACGTTAACCAAAAATCCCTCTTACGCGAACGCGACCATACCATCGCGAACGCGATGCCTCAGCAACTCCACCATCGCGAACGCGTCTGCTACCTTGCGAACGCGATGCTTCTTGACTCCAACCCTTCGCGAACGCGGGACCTCCCTCGCGAACACGAAGCCCAAATCCTCAACCTCACATGCTAACCCTTCGTGAATGCTAGGGCCCACTCGCGAACGCTAAGGCCAACTGGTCTGCAACACATAGAGCAGTTTTATGCAACTTTCTACAACTTTAAATGATCCGTTTCACCACCCGAAACTCACCCGAGGTCCTCGGGACATCAACCAAACATGACAATATATCACATAACATCATTAAAACTTGTTCCAACCTTCGGAATACTCAAAATAACATCAAAACACCAAATTTGCATCGGATTCTAGCCTAAGAATTCCAAAATTTTCCAAATTCTGCTTTCGATCAAAAAGTCTATCAAACCACATCCAAATGACCTGCAATTTTGCACACACATCCCAAATGACACAACAAACCTACTGCAATTCTCGGAATTCAATTTAGACCCCTATATCAAAATCTCGCCTATCAACCGGAAAACGCCAAAATTTCAATTTCGCCAATTCAAGCCTAAATCTACTCCGGACCTTCAAAACACATTCCGATCACGCTCCTAAGTCCCAAATCACCTCCCGAAGCTATTTGAACCATCAGAACTCACATCCGATCCCTTTGAACATAAGTCAACATCCGGTTGACTTTTCCAACTTAAGCTTACTCAAAAGAGACTAAGTATCTCAAATATTACCAAAACCTCTCCGAACCCGATCCAACCAACCTGATAACACAAAATACAGCTGAACAAGGCAATAAGAAGCAGAAATGGGGAAAATAGAGCGGTAACTCATGAAACGACCGGCCGGATCGTTACACTTTTCATCATCTTTGGCATAATGAAAAATATATTTACGAGTATATTTTGATTTTATCCAGCCCGTATACTCAGCGGTATTCTCATTGTGTACCATCGATGTTTCCCTTTTGTTTACCTGTTCAAATGGAGATTACAATTGCCAATTAAGCTTCTTATTCTTTTTCCTTCTACCAAGCTCTTCTTCAATATTTCCTTCAACATACATGGACAAATCTTCATCAACGCTCCCTTGGGTAGTCAAAGGATTAAGAGTAAGAATAGCAGATGATGGACCATCAAAATCAATACTATCTCTCTTCCTTTTCCTAGTATATGGGTTAATGATTGTATTTTTGTTTTGATCTGCAAGCAAAACTACATATATATATATTAGTTTGACTGCAAGACCTCAATTCCAGGACACATTGTCCTAAGAAAAAAACTAAAAGTCAGGACATATTTTTTGAAATGTCCGGACAATTTGAAGTATAAATCTAAAATGCAGGATGCATCTTTTCTAAAATATCCTTATGTTCTGGAATTTGACCTGAAGAAATTAAAATTCAAGACATAATATCCTGAAGTTCAAACTAATCTAATTATTTAAAAAAAACTTAATATATGTGTTGTCCATCGTGTCTTCTTCTATTTCTTTAAGAGACAATGGTACTGAGATATTACTTACGCTTGTTCCATCCATTGTATTTTCTTTATCTTGAAACTTTGCTCCATGTTCTTTGCTTGCAACTTCAAGATTCTGCAACATTTACAAGAGCAAACACAATTAGTACTTGTTACTAATTTTTGACTAAAACTAACATGTATAAGATCAACAAAACTCTATCTAATCTTTTGCAACTGTCAAGATCAAGCCAGTTAAATCATTATAAACATCTTTATCTTGACTAGCATTATTTTGACTTCCGAAATTGGCTCTAATAGAGAGAGATGTAGATAGGGTTGTGCACGGATCGGATCGGATTTAGCACATTTCAAATTTGGATTTTCGATTTCGAATTCTAAAAAATGCAATCCGAATTATATCAGATTAGATCGGATCGGATTTCGGATCGTATTATTATACCTCAAAGTTGCAAACTAATATGTATATTTTCTTTGTAAAAGGTAATACATTAATAAAAAATTATGTTTATGCAATTATGAGAGTACTATGGTGCCAATATAGCTAAATCTAGCAATTGTAAAGGTAATAAATTGGAGAAAGATGTAAAAGAAGTACTGACTATTCGAAATTAAAGTGTAGTGTTTATACATTGCCTAATAATTTCGGATTTTGGATCGGATCGGATTAAAATATACCAATCCGAATCTGATCCGAAATTCAAATTTTAATAAACACAATTTGATATCCAAAATTTGAAATTGAATGGATTGGTTCGGATTTCGGATATCTGATCCGAATGAACAGCCCTAGGTGTAGAGATATCATATGTTCCTTCTACACATTTACAACAATCTCATTTATGCTTGTTCCTAAGGGATTTTCTATGTCCTGAGATTGCCCTCAACTTCTTTCTTTTGAATTTTCCTCATCTTGATGTTCCACTCCATCTTTCTTTCTTTTATTTTACTCCACAAGCAAAACTATATATACATTAGTTTGGTTGCAAGACCTCAATTCCATGACACATTGTCTTATGAAGAAACTAAAAGCCAAGACATATTTTTCGAAATGTCCTGACAATTTGAAGTATAAATCTAAAATTTAGGATACATTTTTCTGAAATGTCTGGAATTTGACCTGAAGCAATTAAAATTAAGGACACAATATCCTGAAATTCAAAATAATATAATTATTAAAAAAGAAATTAATACCTGTGTTGTCCACGTATCTTCTTCTATTTATTTAAGAGCCGATGGAGTTAGATATCGTATGTTTCTTCAGCATATTTGCAAATGATATCACTTATGCATTTCACCTGCACTGCATTTTCTTTATCTTGATATTGCACTCCATGTTCTTTGCTTGTAACTTCATAAGATTCTGTAACATTTACAAGAGTAAATACAATTAATGCTAGTTACTAATATTTTGCTAAAACTAACATATATAAGATCAACAAATTTTCATCTAACCTTGATTAGCATCATTTAGATTTCTAAATTTGACTTTAAGGGAGAGATGTATAGATATATCATATGTTTCTTCTACACATTTGCATATAATCTTACTTATACTTGTTCCTAGTGGATTTTCTACATCCTGAGATTGCTCTTTAGATTTGCGAATGCTTTCGGTTACACTTCTCTCTTTTGGACTTTCCTGGTCTTGACATTCCACTCTATCACAAAATTCTACAATATTTGTAAGCGTAAAATAGTTAATATTTGGTACGCTATTTAATTTAGATTTATAATGATAACAATATCTAACCTTTCCCAATTCCGATGCCCATATGAGTTTCATCTTCTAAATACACATGTGTATAAAAACTTTCATAATGATCTTCATTATCATCACATTGATCATCAACTACATTGTTGCTAATTAATGGAATACTATGTTCTATCTCTTTGTTTCTTTTATGTGATTTTTTATGAAGCTTCTATAAAGTATCAACATTCGACTCCAGGTTTGTCTTTAAAGCCTGTGAGATAGTATTTAAATTTTAAATTAGTATTACTAGTTGCTTATAAATTCAGGACAGTTAGTCCTGAACTTAAAGTTAGATGCTCAAAAATTGAGGACAGTTAGTCCTGAATTTTATGTTAGAAGCTCAAAAGTTCAGGATAGTTAGTCCTAAATTTAAAATTAGAAGCTCAAAATTCAGTAGAGTCGGTCCTCAATTCCTTACTAGCAGCTTAAAAATTTAAGACATTTAGTCCAAAATTTAAAATTAGCAGTAGAAAAGTTCATAATACAATGTAAGCAAAATTAACAAGTTATTTTAATGTTATCTTGATGTCCTTTTGAATCTTTTTTTCTTATAAAGTTTTTTTGATGAATTCTAACACATTCTACCTGCAAATCCTTTTTCAACTTTGATGATAATCTCTGAATCAAAAACCATAAAATAAAAAAGTCTCTTAAGCAAAAATAGGCGTAATGACTTCCTGGCCACTTAAACTTGTAGGACTTTTAAAAGCCGATATATGAACTTGCATGTTTCCATTTGAACACTCCAACTTGATGCAATGGATACTAATAAACACATTTGAACATTGACTATGCCTATATGGAAGCTGGGCAGCTGATATGGCTAAATTGTGTGCAAATCATACTCCAAAGGCGTGTGAAATGTATTGTTTTTATTAAAAAAATATGAGAATCAAAATAAAATATAAATGAGACTCAAAAAAAAGAGACCTTTCCCTTTCCCCTCCTCTCCGATCCCTCTCACCTCTGTACGTATCTATCACATGCATAATTAAAATATCCTCATACCCTCGATCAACTTCAGTCGCATACTCTCTTTTATTTCACGTTCGCTCTAGGGTTCCCCAATTTTTATCTCTTTATTTTAGCTTTCTTATTGTAATTCATTTTGGTCCAGCTTCAATTCAATGCAATCAAGCTAAATAATACTTCAAATTTCTAAAATATTTGCTCTCTATATACTGGCACTTTTTATTTAGGTTTGGGAGGTGAAAAAATAGTAAAGAAGAAAGAGGGTGGTGGGCGATTGCAAATGCCGGAGGAGGACTTGTTAGAATTTAAGTTTCAATTGTTCGATGGATCAGACGTGGATCCCAGATATTTGATCTGGGTCAATGATTTGTTAACGGATTTTTTCTTAGGGTTTTGGTTGATTTAGGAGTTGATTAATAAGATTTGAATGATAAAAAGTAAAGCAAAGAAAGGAGTTTATCAGAGAGGTAGCCAACAGTGACGGTGATGCCGGAGATGGTGGTGAGACAGAAGTTATCGAGGGTGTTGAAATTGGCAACGATTTTAGTAAAAGGTGGGTTTCAATATATAACTGTGTATTCCAGCTTTGCCGATGTTGTTATGTCTGTGTTCATGTTCCCTATTAGCAGCTGCTCTTTTGGCCAGTCGCCGACGATGGGACACTAGTTTTTAATCGGAAAATGCAAGTGTCAGTAGTTGTATATGTTCGTCTTTGCTATAATTGCGGGTGACTAATTAAATCCATAGATAATCTTGAACATACAAGTGTCAATATTATGTGAATAAAATGTGGATGAATGGATGATGTAGCTATAAAAAATATTAAATTAAATCCATGCCAGCAGCAATTGAATAACACGCACCATTACAGATGTTTATTAGTAGCCATTTTTTCAAGTGTAACGACTTGGTCGGTCGTTTCATGAGTTACCATTCCGTTTCCCCCATTCCCGCTTCGTATTATCTTGTTAAGTTGTATTATGTGCTATCAGGTTGGTTGGCTCAGGTTCAGAGAGGTTTTGGTAAGGTTTGAGACACTTAGTCAACCGGATATTGACTTATGTGGAAAAGGGTTCGGATATGAGTTCCGATGGTTCGGATAGTTTCGGGAGGTGATTTGAACTTAGGAGTGTGATCGGAACGTATTTTGGAGGTCCGTAGTAGGTTTAGGCGTGAATTGATGAAATTGGAATTTTGCATTTTTCGGTTGATAGGTGAGATTTTGATATAAGAGTCGAAATGAAATTTCGAGAGTTGCAGTAGGTCCGTTGTGTCATTTGGGATGTGTGCAAAATTTCAAGTCATTCGGACGTGATTTGATAGACTTTTTGATCAAAAGCGAAGTTTGGAAGATTTTTGGAACCTTAGGCTTGAATCCGATGTTATTTGGTTGATTCGATATTGTTTGAGGTATTTTGAAGATTGGTATAAGTTTGGATAGTGGTATATGACTTGTTCGTGCTTTTGGTTGAGGTCCCGGAGGCCTTGGGGTCATTTCAGATGGTTGACGGGAGATTTTGGAGTTGAGTTTGGCAGCTGAAGTTTATTGTTGTTGTCATAACTGCACCTGCGGTTGAGAGGCCGCAGGTGCGATGCCCGCAGAAGCAGAAGGCAAGTCGTAAAAGCGGCCAAGAGAGAGGTCAACTGGAACCGCAAAAGCGGCTATTGGAGCGCACTTGCGATAACGCAAGTGCGGGCGTTCGGTCGCAGATACGGAAGAGGGCTTTTAAGTGAAAACCACAAATGTGGTGCTTTGGCCGCATATGCGGTGTAGGGACCGCAGGTGCGAGAAGCCTGGGTCAGAAAGTATATATTTCATCCATCACAATTTTCAGCCTTTCTTCACCATTTTAAAATCGATTTTGGGGCTTGTTGGGGGATTTTGAAGAGGGAATCCAAGGGAACTTCATTGAGGTAAGATTTTTGAACATAAAAACTCGTTCCTTTGGTGTTATTTAATTGGTTAGGCTTGAAATTTATGGAAATTTGTGGGTAAATATTGAAGAAACTAGGGCTTGGGATTGGAAACCTTTGATTAAAGGTTTGAGGGGTCATTTGTGGTTGGATTTTGGTAATTTTGATATGAATTAATTCGGGGAGTGATAAGGATTCCATTGATGTAAATTTTATCGAATTTCGAGATGTGGGCCCAGGGGTCGGGTTTGGTAAATTTCAGGATTTGTGTTGTAATTTGATTATTTTCGAGTGAGAGTTTGTTCCCTTAGCATATTTTGATGAATATATACTGATTTTGGTTAGATTTGGAGCATCCAAAGGCCGATTCGAGAGGCAAAGGCATCGCGGGCTAGAGTTTGGACTGGATAGAGGCAAGTAATGATTGTAAATGCTGTCATGAGGGTATGAAACCCCAGATTTCACA
The DNA here is from genome assembly GCF_000715075.1 of Nicotiana tabacum. Lineage (NCBI taxonomy): Eukaryota > Viridiplantae > Streptophyta > Magnoliopsida > Solanales > Solanaceae > Nicotiana > Nicotiana tabacum. The sequence continues at coordinate 18,753,892 of NC_134089.1, read as the reverse complement.
TCATTGTGCTACTTTAAGGTGATGCACACACTATATGACGAGCGTGAGATTGTGCACCATTAGGGATTGTGACTTAGTCTACCCTGTATGACTGTTTAACCGCGTATTTGATTGAAAACTGTTTGCTATCATCATCTTTTGGGCTGAATGCCAACTGTTTTGGACCCTTAGGGGATTTTTACTAGTATTTCTTACTGTTTTGACTTCATATTTGTACTCAGTCATGCTGTATTCTACTATTTTTACAACTCATCCATATTATGAGGATATTATTGGATCGGGTTGCACGTCGCAGCAGTGATATACTGATTCATGATTATGAGGCCGAGAGCCTGATGATTATGCCACGAGATGGTTTGTTATTACGCTTGGGCCATAAGGGGCCCCTCCCGGAGTCTGTACACCCCCAGTGAGCGCGAGTACCCAGTGTGAGATGTGATATAGCCTGAGGTGCTGATGTTGTTCCATGTTATTGCCCGAGTGGCTGATACGAGTGATTGTGAGATAGTCCGAGGGGCTGATTCTGTTGGCATTTTGCCCGAGGGGCTGATTTTATGTGTCTATCTTTTCTCACTGCTTTTCATTCACTCGTTTACCTGCTAAAAGATGTTTTAAAGAGGTTTTTACTGAACTAAGGTGTTTCTACAAGTTTTTACTGATTATTGCCTTGTTCTGGGTTTATACTGCCTCTTTATAGCATTTTGTTGTGTTTTACGTATTTTCTTATCGCTCAACTGCTTTTATTTTTATTACTTACTGAGTTAGCATACTCATATTACTCCTTGCACCCTGTGTGCAGATTCATGAGTCTCGGGTCATGCTAGCGAGGGCTGATTGCTTTCCAGCAGGCTGTTCGGAGTTGGCTAGGAAGCTGCTCGGCGTTCGCAGCCCAGTGCTTCTCCTTCCTATCTTTACTTTCCTTTGTACTAGTTCTGTAATAGACTGTGTAGTCTTTTTTTTCATACTCTTAGACAGATGTTTAGATGCTCATGATTGGTGACACCCCGTGTCGGGCTGTGTTGTTTCCGCAATTGTTCTATTTCACTCTTTATTTTGGGATTTATAGCATATTAATGACTTAAAATCATTTATTATAACTGTCTTAAATAGTTTGAGGATTTGTGTCGGCTGGCCTTGTTCCACGAGAGGTGCCATCACGACCAGGTCCAGTTTGGGATCGTGATATCAAGTAAAGGTGTTCAAATGGAAAACTCAAGAGTTTATATATCGAGCTTTACAAACTGATGCAAATTTAAGTGGTCAGAAAGCCATTTCGCCGCAAAAATAAGCCAATAAAAAACTAATCGTATTCAAAGACAGAAAACTTACATTAATAATTTCATTAAGCAAGCCTTCATCAAATTGTGTTGAAGGCATTTAACTTTCATCTCGAGATAATTATGCATGCACACTAGTGGGACCTACTACTTCTTCAGAATAAACAAATGGTACTATCTCGATTATCTCAAACACCTATTTTATAAGAAAATAAAGTATGTATTTAAAACCAAAACACACAAACAAAACAATAGCCATTAATACTATTAACTTACTTTTTCATTATGTAAGTAGTTTTTACAGAGGCTCTCATAATGCGAAGATTTCATATCTGAATAATATAACATCCTAGGGAACCCACATTCTCTGAATTTGTCAAAGTTTTTTTCTGGAAAGTTGGGAATACTTCTATAATCCAAACACAGAAGGCGAAAGGGAAGCCAAGTATAGTATAAGTGTCCTTTTCTTTCTCTTTCTGATTGTTTGAAGTGTTTTGTTTGTACTTGAAGCAATTTATTAGTGAGTTGAATAATTGTTGAAAACAAAAAGAGCCCTAGTGGAAAGAAGAGTAAAGTTGATCATCATCAATAATTTTGATTACCTGCTCAGATACATTTCTAGTCTTGCGCTTACCCATCAACAGAGACTCAACAAAATAATTTTGTCAGATTCACGCGTTGACGTCGTTGCCTATAATGATGCAGGTGTACCAAATGGGTGACTAGTAATAAAATGTTGAGTCTGCATCATTTTAGGCAACGACAACGATATGGTGAAGCTGACAATAATTTATTTTGTTAAATCTATGTTGATAGATAAGCACAAGACTAGAAATGTGTCTGAGCGAGTAATAAAAATTATTAATGATGATCAACTGTGCTCTTCTTTCCATTGGGGCTCTTTTTTTTTCACAAGTTATTCAACTCATTGAAAAGTTGCTTTTAAGTCCAAGCAAAATACTTCAGACAATGAGGATGAAAAAAAAGACACTTATACTATATTTGACTTCCCCTTCGCCTTCTGTGTTTGGATTATGGAAGTATTCCCAACTTGCCAGGAATTGTTTTTGTCAAATTCAGAGAATGCAGGTTCCTTAGGATGTTATGTTATTCAAATATGAAATCTCCACATTATGAGAGCCTCCGTAAAAATTATTTCCATAACGAAAATGTAAGTTAATAGTATTAATGGTTATCCTTTTGTCTGTGTGTTATGGTTCTACATACATACTTTATTTTCTAATAAAATAGGTGTTTGAGATACCCGAGATGGTACCATTTTTTTATTCTAAATAAGTAACAGAGCCTACTAATGTGCATGCGCAATTATCTTGAGATGAAAGTTCAATGACTTCAAATACAATTTGATGAAGGCTTGCTTAATGAAATTGTTAATGTAGGTTTTCTGTCTTTGAGTACGATTAGTTTTTTATTTGCTTATTTTTGCTTAAGAGACTTTTTTGTTTTATGGTTTTTGATTCAAAAGTTATTGGCAAAGTTGAAAAAGGATTTGCAGGCAGAATGTGTTAGAGTTCATTAAAAAAATATCTTTATTAGAAAAAAGGATTCAAACGGATATCAAGGTAATATGAAAATAACTTGTTACTTTTGCTTACATTGTTTCATGAAATTTTCTACTACTAATTCTGAATTCTAGACTAAGTGTCCTAAATTGTAAGATGTAATTGGGAATTGGGGACTAACTATCCTGAATTCTTGAGCTTCTAACATAAAATTTAGGACTAAGTGTCCTGAAATTTTGAGCTTCTAACATAAAATTCAGGACTAATAGCATGTTTGGCCAAGCTGCAAAAATCAGCTTATTTTGAGAAGTGTTTTTCCAAAAGTACTTTTGGTGAGAAGCAGTTTGTGTTTGGATAATTAATTTGAAAAGCATTTCAGAGCAACAAGGCCCCGGCTATACCTTAAAACATAGTAGAAATATGAATAAGAGATACAATACATGACCCCGGGATGAAAAGGGGCTCACCAAGACTTCTGAGAAGAGGATGCACCACTAGCTGCGATCAACATTGTCTGCTATGGAACCACCTACATCCATTTAAAGATGTAGCGCTCCCGGCAAAAGTGACGTTAGTACTGTCGAATAGTACTCGTATGTAAAGCTAAAACACCATCTTAATAGAATGAACAATAATACAAGGGGAAAACAGTCATGAGTTCAATAACAATAAGAGCTTCAAACAATACTAAAATATCAAGTAAGGGTCACATAAGTTCTCAATCAATTTCCATTTTATTAGGTTGGGTAATCCTTAGTGCCATGTACCACAATCCACGATACCACTATGTTATTACATGGAGTCCGATCTCAATCCGATCAGCTACGTCATCTCATTTGAGACATCAATCATATCCATAATTTCAATCATTATTTCCAGCACAATTACTACCATGTGTGCGCCAGTGGCGTCCGATCACGGTCCGATTGGCTAGGCCATCTTACTTGAGACATCATCCTTTCAATCAATCATCTCACTTCATATTTCTTTCCTATCTTTCAGTACATTGGCACGAGTGGCCTCATTTATTAAGTCGTTCTTGGCACTTGACTGTATTTCACAATTCAAGTTTCCCTTTTTACACATGCAATAGTATTATAATCAACAACAATAAGGCCTATCATGTAAGGAATTTATACACATAAGTGAAAACTTGGAAAATCCTAAGCACATAGAGGCCTTTCATACTGGCATAAAAACTTTTATTCGATTTTTGACATGAAGTTTTAACCTTTCTTAACACATACTTCACATTTTAAACATATCCCCAAAGGGCAAGATGACATGATAAGCATGTAGTACAAATATTGAACATATATCATTCAACACAATACATTTGGGATAGTCAATTCTAGTATGATCAATTTGGGGATTTACACCAATTACATAAACACCAGGGGTTTCGATTCTAAGAAGAAAGGAGTTTAGCCATACATACCTCAATTGATCTCCCTCAAACTTTAAGATGTTCTGGAATATTAGCAACTTCAATCTATTTTAATAATATAGGAAAATTGAACCAAAAATTAGGAAAGCGATCATAATTCTAGCTCACTTGAGCATTTTATCAAACACTATGTGTGTATTAAGGTTTTATGGTCCTTTTTATGAAAGACTATACCAACCCACACCCTATTCTTTTCCATCTTTTACTCACAACCCCCCCCCATATACCTTAAGAACACATTCATGTAAGGTAAGTACGCCTATCCCCATGACTTACATTATTAATGCCCCATTCTAGCTACATTTTGAAATTAGCAGATTGGGTGATAGAACCTTACCTCTTGTGAAGAATACATATGTGCCTCTTTTGATAATCTTCAAAGTTTAAGCAAGAATTGAAGAGAAATTTCTTTGATGAAGAACACCTTCTCCCTCTAGGACCCTCTTTCTCACTCTAAAGATATCAGAAATTTGACTCAAAATGGCCTAAGGTGGGTGTTTTAACAGAATAGGGTCGGGTTTAAAAATGAGAAAATAGGAGCCCCGACACAGATCTGCGGTTGCATATGCGACCACATAATGCTTCTGCGGTCCGCAAATGGGCCGCATAATTGGCCCTTCGGAACTGGAAGTTTTCTGCCTCGGTCTGCAGACCTGTTCTGCGGTCGCAGAACTCCCATCTGACAAATCTCAAAGTTGGATATGCGATCAAAGTGCGGCCCGCGAAATGATTCTGCGATTGCATAATGGGCCGCAAAAATGACATCAAAATTGGCCAAAACGACTTCCCCGCAGAGTGATTCTGCGGCCGAATAGTGGGCCGCATAAATGCCTTTTCTGCAAAATATTTTCCTTTAATTTTTTAACCTACTTCGGCACCACGGAATTCGAGTTTTTAGAAAAACTTTACGGGGCCTTACGAAGTACTAATTATGTTTGCTCTTTAAATGTTGCAGAATCTTGTGAAGTTGCAAGCAAAGAACATGAAGCACAGTTTCAAGACAAAGAAAATGCAATTGACGGAACAAGAATAAACAATATCTCAGCACCATTGTTTCTTAAAGAAATAGAAGAAGACATGCATGACAACACATGTATTAAATTTTTGTTTTTAATAATTAGATTAGTTTGAACTTATGATATTGTGTCTTGAATTTTAATTCTTCAGGTCAAATTCCAAAACGTAAGGACATTTCAAAAATATGTGTCCTACATTTTAGATTCATACTTCAAATTGTCAGGACATTTCAAAAAATATGTCCCGACTTTTACTTTCTTCATTGGATAATGTGTCTTGGAATTGAGGTCTTGTATCCAAACTAATATACTAGGAAAAGAAAGAGAGATAGCATTAGTTTTGATGGTCCATCATTTGTCATTCTTACTCCTACTCCTCCGACTACACAAGGGAGCATTGATGAAGGTTTGTCCATGGATACTAAAAGAAATGTTGAAGAAGAGCTTGGTAGAATGAAAATGAATAAGAAGCTTAGTTGGCAATTGCAAATAAAAAAGGAATATCGATGGTGCACAATAAAAATACTGCTGAGTATACGGACTGAACTCGTAAATGTATTTTTCATTATACCAAAGATGATGAAAACTTATTGAAGAAATTCATTGAGTGGTTGGGCAAGGAGAAAAGGAAAGGTCGCAGAAAAGTGTAAGTCCCTAAATGTATTCACTATTTCTAAATTTTTTTTGCTTACATTATGTCTTGAACTTTCTACTTCTAACTAGGAATTAAGGACTGACTGTCCTGAATTTATGATCTTCTAATTTTAAATTCAGGACTAAGTGTCCTGAATTTTTGAGCTTTTAACCTTCTAACTTTAAGATCAAGACTAAGTGTCCTAAATTTTTGAGCTTCTAACTTTAAGTTCAGGACTAACTGTCTTGAACTTATAAGAAACTAATTAGGAATTGAGGACTAGCTGTCCTGAATTTTTGAGCTTTCTAACTTTAAGTTCACGACTAATTGTCCTGAACTTATAAGCTGCTAATTAGGAATTGAGGACTAAATATCCTAAATTTTGAGTTTTTAACCTTAAGTTCAGGACTAAGTGTCCTAAATTTTTTAGCTTCTAAAACTGTCCTAAATTTTTGAGCATCTAACTTTACTTTCAGGACTAATTGTCCTGAACTTATAAGCTGCTAATTAGGAATTGGGGACTAAATGTCCTGAATTTTTAAGCTTTTAACCTTCTAACTTTAAGTTCAGGATTAAGTGTCCTAAATTTTTGAGCTTCCAACTTTAAGTTCAGGACTAACTGTCCTGAACTTATAAGCAGTTTAATAGGAATTGAGGACTAACTGTCCTGAATTTTGAGCTTTCTAACTTTGATATTATTTTTAATTTTCATGAGAAAACTGATATTTATATTGAGGATAATGATGAGAGAAAGAATCCATACAAATTGTATACTCAAAAAATCAGTAGCAAAATGTTCTCCTTTGAGCTTTCAAGCATTGTTGTGTACTTGATGATGAAGTTTGATAATTTACAAGGTATTTCTTTTTTTTTCTTTCATTTTTTACATCAATAGAATGTGCTAATTCAAGACATTTTATCCTTAATATTTATATTGCTCATATGAAGTTAAAGACATAATTTCCTAAAGTTTATCAATAGAAGGTTCTAATTCAGGACATTTTGTCCTTAATATTTACATTTCACTCATGAACTTAAGGACACGATGTCCTAAAGTTTATGTCACGACCCAATCCTCGAACCTGATCGTGATGGCGCCTCTCGTGAAGACAAGGCTAGCCAGACCAAAACGGAACACCTCTTTTAAATAGTTAATCATCATAAACAGTAATAACATATAATATAATATTCATAAATTGCAAAACTTTAACGATAACAACAGTGAAAACCATCCCGACACAGCTCAAACCGGGGTGTCACAAGTCATGAGCTACTACAGAATCTGCTATAGGTCTACAAAGTACGGAATACGATACAACAGTCTGAAAAAAACATAAATGATAGAGGATAAGAGAGACAAGGGGCTGCGGATGTTAACAACTACCTCGTAACTCCAAATCACTACCTAGCCTGGAAGGAATCAGCGCTCAGGTGCGGACTCTGCTATGCCTGAATCTGCACACACGGTGCATGGAGTAATGTGAGTACTCCGACTCAGTGAGTAATAATAATAAATAAAGACTGAAGGCAAGAAATCACATAAAAACATAAGGCATTCCATACTGAAGCAGTAAAATCATTTTAAACAACAAAGCAGTGAGAAATCAAGTGAAAATCACTTTTTCCAACAAGTAAAACAAGTAGTTTACAAGTGAGTAACAAAAATGATAGAAATGTAAACAGCCCCTCGGGCACAACATGTACAACAAACCGCCCCTCAGGCATAATATCAATAGAACAAGCCCCTCGGACTCAATATCAGAACAGTGCTAGCCCCTCGGGCTCAATATCAGAACAGTGTCAGCCCCTCGGGCTCAATATCAGAACACTAACAGCCCCTCGGGCTCACTCTCAGAATAGTATCAGCCCTTCGGGCTACCTCACAATCACTCATATCAGCCCCTCGGCCATAGTATCAATCATTTATAACAATGGGTAAGCCACCTCGTGGCATCATCACTCGGCACTCGGCCTCACATCACTCAAGCCACCTCGTGGCATATAAAGTATCTCAGGCCCTCAGCCTCATATCACTCAGCATATCCTCACATATGGCCCTCGGCCTCACTCAGTCCAAAAATCATCATAAGCCCCTTGGGCATTAGTAAAACAGTAGTTCTCAACCCAAAACATGATGTAAAAATATCATTTATGTTTCAAATCTGAGTAAAAGTGGTTGAGTTTGTAAAACAGTAGATATCAACAGGACTGAGTTCAAATAATAAGTCAAGCAGTGAGGAAACAGTGATAAAAATCCCTGAAGGGTTCAAATAGTTGGCACGAAGCCCAAATATGGCAATCAACCCAAATCATGATGATAAGAAATGAATTTCAGTCAAATATGCAGTAAAATCATCAATCGGGATGGACCAAGTCACAATCCCCAATAGTAAAAGACTCCACACTCATCATCTAGCGCGTATCTCACCTCAATATAGCACTACGATGTGCAAATCAGGGGTTTTAAACCGTCAGGACATCATTTACAATCATTACTCACCTCGAACTGGCTAATTCTCTAGTTCGCGATGCCTTTGTCCCTCGGATTGGCCTCCACGCACGTCGAATCTATCCAAAATCAGAATGAATACGTCACAATATGCCAAGGGAACAAAGCCCAAGCGAAAACATTCGAAAAATATCAAAAATCCCGAAATTAGTAAAACCCAAGCCCCGGGCCTACGTCTCGGAATCGGGTAAAATATACATTTTCAGAATCCTCATACCCTCACGAGTCTAACCATACCAAAACTATCCAATTCCGATACCATTTGGTCCTTCAAATCATCATTTTACATTTTTGCAAGGTTTCACAATTGTTTTCCCAAATTCCATCCCAAATCACGAATTAAATGATGAATTCAATGATAGATTCATGTATTCTAGCCAAATCTGAGTTAAAATCACTTACCCCGAGGAATTTCTTGAAAAACCTTCGAAAAATCGCCAAAATCCGAGCTCTCTAGGTCAAAATATTAAATAAAATCCAAAACCTCGTATTTATAGAGTACCCCTCAGATTTCAGCCTCAGCGGGCCGCACCAAATCGACCGCGGCCGCACATGCCTTCCTTTGCAGTGATAGGCTTTAGTATTTTGGCTATAACCTTTTCTACAGATGTCCAGATTGCAATATCTTTACCTTTCTGGAAACTAGACACGAACGGCTACAACATTCATTTTTGAATCACCTCAAAATTCTTTGTATATCAAAAGATATGAGTTTCCGAAGTTGGACCAGCGGGAAGGTTCTTCACCGCGGCCGCGCCCCCTTTTGTGCGGTCCGTATAACACTCACCGTGGGCGCACTCATTTTTGTGCGGACCGCGTGGGTGAGTTTCGGGGCCTGCAACCCTTCTGAACCTGCTACGACTATGATTTTCGCACTAAAACATCTCGGAACCTACCCGGAACCCCCGGAACTTCAAACCATTTGTACCAACACATCCCACGACATCGTTCAAACTTGCTCAAAACTTCGGAACGCTCACAACAACATCAAATCACCAATTTAACATAGGATTCAAGCCTAAGAACTCCAAGAACGCTTAAATTATACTTTCGATCAAAAAGTCTATCAAATCTCGTCCGAATGACCTGAAATTTTGCACACACATCCCAAATGACACAACGAAGCTACTGCAACTCTCAGAATTCCATTCTGACTCCTATATCAAAATCTCGTCTATCAATCGGAATTTGCCAAAATATCAATTTCGCCAATTCAAGCCCAAATCCTCTCTACAACTCCAAAACCCATTCCGATCGCGCTCCTAAGTCACAAATCACCTCCCGAAGCTAAGCGAACCATCGGAACTCACATCCGAGCCCTCTAACACATAAGTCAACATCCGGTTGACTTTTCCAACTTAAGCCTTAGTAAAAAAGACTAAGTGTCTCATTTCTTACCAAAATCCTCCCTGAACTCAAACTAATCAACCCGAACACATAAAACACGGATAACAAAGCGTAAAGCAGCTGAAATGGGGAAAACAAAGTTGTAATTCATGAGAAGATTGGCCGGGTCATCACATCCTCCCCAACTTAAACAAACGTTCGTCCTCGAACGAGTCAAGAAACATACCTGAAGCCTCGAATAGGTGAGGATATCTACTCCGCATCTTCTGCTCGGTCTCCTAGGTAGCCTCCTCCACGGGCCGACTTCTCCACTGCACTTTCACTGAAGTTATACCCTTTGAACTCAACTTCCGAACCTAACGACCCAAAATAGCTACTGGCTCCACATTAAAGGTCAAATCATCATCCAACTGAACCGTGCTGAAGTCCAAAACATGAGACGGATCCCCAATATACTTTTGAAGCATAGAAACATGAAATACCGGATGCACATTCGACAAGCTGGGTAGCAAAGCAAGCTCATAAGCCACCTCCCCAATCCTCCGAAGCACCTCTAAAGGCCCAATGAACCGAGGACCCAATTTTCCTTTCTTCCCAAATCTCATAACACCCTTCATGGGCGAAACCTTCAACAAGACCTTCTCACCCACCATTTAGGACACATCCCGAACCTTTCGGTCCGCATAACTCTTCTGACGCGACTGCGCTGTACGAAGCCTCTCCTGAATCACCTTCACCTTCTCTAAGGCATCCTGAACTAAATCTGTCCCCAATAGCCTAGCCTCACCGGGCTCGAACCAACCAATTGGAGATCTATACCGCCTCCCGTACAAAGCCTTATACGGAGCCAACTGAACACTCGACTGGCAGCTGTTGTTGTAGGCAAACTCTGCAAGCGGAAAAAACTCATCCCATGAACTTAAAAAATCAATGACACAAGCACGTAACATGTCCTCCAATATCTGAATAGTACGCTTGGACTGTCCGTCCATCTGAGGATGAAACGTTGTACTCAACTCTACCTGAGTACCCAACTCTCTCTGCACGGCTCTCCAAAACTGCGAAGTAAACTGAGTACCTCTATCTGAGATGATGGAAACCGGAACACCATGCAACCGAACAATCTCCCGGATATAAATTCCTGCCAACCGCTCTAACGAATAGGTGGTACACACAGGAATGAAGTGCGCGGACTTGGTCAGCCGATCCACAATCACCCAAATAGCATCGAACTTCTTCAAAGTCCGAGGAAGACCACTCACGAAATCCATAGTGACTCTCTCCCACTTCTACTCGGGAATAACCATCTGCTGGAGCAAGCCACCCGGTCTCTGATGCTCATATTTCACCTGCCGACAGTTGAGACACCGAGCTACAAATCCCATAATATCTTTCTTCATTCTCCTCCACCAATAGTGTTGCCTCAAATCCTGATACATCTTCGCGGCACCCGGATGAATAGAATACTGCGAGCTATGGGCCTCCTTTAGAATCAACTCTCTGAGCCCATCCACATTGGGCACACAGATCCGGCCCTGCATCCTCAATACACCATCACCGCCTATAGTCACATCTCTGGCATTATCATGCTGAACTCTGTCCTTAAGGACAAGCAAATGCGGATCATCATACTGGCGCTCTCTGATGCGATCATATAAGGAAGATCGAGAAACCACACAAGCCAACACTCGGCTAGGCTCCGAAATATCTAATCTCACAAACCGATTGGCCAAATCCTGAACATCAACTGCAAGGGGTCTCTCCCCAACTGGAATATACGCCAAACTTCCCATACTCACTGCCTTTCGGCTCAAAGCATTGGCCACTACATTGGCCTTTCCCGGATGATACATAATAGTAATATCATAATCTTTTAGCAACTCTAGCCACCTGCGCTGCCTCAAATTAAGATCCTTTTTGTTGAACAAATACTGAAGACTGCGATGATCAGTGAATACATCACAAGATACTCCGTACAAGTAGTGCCTCCAAATCTTCAATGCATGAACTATGGTAGCCAATTCCAAATCGTGAACAGGGTAGTTCTTCTCATGGGGCTTCAACTGACGAGAAGTATAGGCAATAACTCTACCCTCTTGCACCAATACATAACCAATCCCAACTCTCGAAGCATCACAATACACGATATATGAACCTGAAGCTGATGGCAAAACCAATACTGGGGTTGTGGTCAAGGCTGTCTTGAGTTTCTGAAAGCTCTCCTCATACTCGTCCGACCATACAAATGGAACACCCTTCTGAGTCAACTTGGTCAAGGGCGATGAGATAGATGAGAATCCTTAAACAAACCGGCGATAATAGCCTGCCAACTCAAGAAAGCTACGAATATCTGTGGCTGAAGACAGTCTGGGCCAACTCTGAACCGCCTCTATCTTCTTCGGATCAACCTGAATACCCTCGTTGGACACCACGTGCCCCAAGAAAGCCAATGAACTGAGCCAAAACTCACACTTGGAGAATTTTGCATAAAACTTCTCCTCCCTCAGTCTCTGCAACACAACTCTCAAATGCTCCGCGTGCTCCTCTTGACTACGCGAGTACACCAGAATATCATCAATAAATACAATAACGAACGAATCCAGATAAGGCCGAAATACACTGTTCATCAAATGCATGAACGTTGTTGGGCCATTCATTAGCCCGAAAGACATGACAAGAAACTCGTAATGCCCATATCTAGTCCTGAAAGCAGTCTTAAGAATATCTAAATCCATGATCTTCAACTGGTGATAACCCGAACTGATATCAATCTTGGAGAACACCCTCGCTCCCTGAAGCTGATCAAATAAATCATCAATGCGAGGCAAATGATACTTATTCTTAATTGTTACTTTGTTCAATTGCCTATAATCAATGCACATTCTCATCGTGCCATCCTTCGTTTTCACAAATAAAACCGGTGCACCCCAAGGGGACACACTAGGTCGAATGAACCCCTTATCTAGGAGTTCCTGAAGCTGTTCTTTCAATTCCTTCAACTCTGATGGTGCCATACAATATGACGGAATAGAAATGGGCTGAGTGCCCGGCACCAGGTCAATACCAAAATCAATATCCTTGTCTAGTGGCATGCCTGACAGGTTTGTAGGAAACAACATTGGGAAAATCCCTCACAACTGGAACAGAATCGATACTAGGAGTCTCAGCTCCAACATCCCTCACAAACGCTAGATATGAAAGACAACCCTTCCCAACCATACGTTGGGCCTTCAAGAAGGATATCACTCTACTAGGAACATAATCAGTCACACCACGCCACTCGATCCGCGGTACACCCGGCATAGCCAAAGTGACTATCTTAGCATGACAATCTAGAATAGCACGACACAGAGATAGCCAATCCATGCCCAAAATGACATCAAAATCCACCATGCTCAATAGCAATAGATCTACTCGGGTCTCCAAAACCCCAATAGTCACTACACATAACTGGTATACACGGTCTACAATAACAGTATTGCCCACCGGGGTAGATACATGAACATGTAAAGCAAGAAACTCACGGGGCATACCCAAATAATGAGTAAAGTATGATGACACATAGGGAAAGGTGGAACCGGGATCAAATAATACAGAGGCATCTTTGTGGCAAACTGAAATAATACATGTAATGACAGCATCTGAAGCAATGGCATCGGGTCTGCCTGGGAGTGCATAGAAACGGGCCTGACCGCCCCCTGATCGACCTCCCCCCCTGGGGCGACCCCTGGATGCCTGGCCTCCACCCCTAGCTGGCTGGGCGGGTGGTGAAGTAACTGGAGCAGAAGTCGAGGGCTGAACCCTGAGCTGGGACGAACTAGCAACACGACGAGGACACTACCTCCACATATTCCCAAACTCTCCATACTCAAAACAACTCCCAGGTGCTGGAGAAGGGGACTGAAGGGAACCCCTCACACCGGAGTGACCAACTGAAGCACTAGGCATAGAAGAACCCTGAGCCGATGGGGCACGAGATGAACTCCGAGCTAGGAGGGCACTGAGTGATGACTGGCCCCGCTAAGATCTATGATGACCATGACCCGAAGATTCCCCGCGATACTCTGGACGGGCTGACTGAGCAGGCCTGAAAAAACGACCTCTACCATGCTAGAACTGGCCCCTTGAAGAAGCACCACTATAACTGCCAGATCCTCGAGGCCTCTTGGCCTCCCTCTCCTCTCGATCCTGACGGCGAACCGTCTCAATCTCGCGAGCGATATCGACCACCTCCTCGAACGTAGCACCCAATACCCTCTTTCGGGTCATAAGAATATGGAGATGATAGTTAAGGCCATCAACAAATCTCTTGATCCTCTCACGATCTGTCGGAACCATCCAAATGGCATGACGAGCCAACTCAGAAAACCTCGACTCATACTGTGACACAGTCATATCCCCCGTCGCAACCACTCAAACTGTCTACGCAACTCCTCTCTGTGGGACTACGGTACATACTTCTCCAAGAAGAGAGTAGAGAACTGCTGCCAAGTAGGGGCACAGCTCCAACCGGCCTATGCCTCTCATACGCCTCCCACCATGTGAAGGCAGCCCTAGTAAACTTTAAGGTGGTAAATGCCACACCACTAGTCTCAAGAATCCCTGTTGTACGGAGCATCCGCTGACACTTATCAAGAAAACCTTGGGCATCCTCGCCCTCGGCACCACTGAATGACGGAGGCTGGAGTCTACCAAACCTTTTAAGACGACGCTGCTCATCATCCGGCATAACTGGCACAACAAATTCCTGAGTTGGTGCAACCGGTTGAGCTGGAGGTGCCCCCGGTGTTTGCAGTCCCTACACTACCTGCTCAGGTGTGCGAGCAACTGCTGCTGTAGTGGCTGAAACTGCCTGAGCTAGGCCAGTGCAAACTGATAAGATCTATACCAAGGCCTCCTGAAGACCCGAAATCACGATGGGCATAGTTGGTGCCTGAACTGGGGCTGCTGGAGTATCCATAGTTGGAGCCTGATCCGGAGCCGGGGCAGCTGGTGGATCAACAGGTGCTGCCCTCGCTGCTCTGCCTCTGCCACGTCCACGATCGCGTTCACGTCCTCTGGTGGCCTCAGTGGGTGGCACTGGTGGTCGTCCACCTCGTCCGATAGCGCGAGTCCTCGCCATCTGCGAGAGAATCGAATAACGAAAGTTTAGCACTCGGATCAACAAGTTCGCACGATAGGAGTTTCAAGAATATGAAGTTTTTCCTAAAGGTTCTGCAACCTCTCGAGGATAAATACAGACATCTTCGTACCGATCCGCGAGACTCTACTAAACCTGCCCATGACTCGTGAGACCTAAGTAACCTAGGCTCTGATACCAACTTGTCACGACCCAATCCTCGAACCCGGTCATGATGGCGCCTCTCGTGAAGACAAGGCCAGCCAGACCAAAACGGAACATCTCTTTTAAACAGTTAATCATCATAAACAGTAATAACATATAATATAAAATTCATAAATTGCGAAACTTTAATTATAACAACAGTGGAAACCATCCCGACACAATCCAAACCGGGGTGTCACAAGTCATGAGCTACTACAGAATCTGCTATAGGTCTACAAAGTATGGAATACGATACAACAGTCTGAAGAAAACATAAATGATAGAGGATAAGAGAGACAAGGGGCTGCAGACGTCAACAGCTACCTCGTAACTCCAAATCACTACCTAGCCTGGAAGGAATCAGCGCTCAGGTGCGGACTCTACTATGCCTGAATCTGCACACACGGTGCAGAGAGTAATGTGAGTAATCCGACTCAGTGAGTAATAATAATAAATAAAGACTGAAGGCAAAAAATCACGTAAAAACACAAGGCATTCCATATTGAAGCAGTAAAATCACTTTAAATAGTAAAGCAGTGAGAAATCAAGTGAAAATTCCTTTTTCCAATAAGTAAAGTAAGTAGTTTACAAGTGAGTAACAAAAATGATAGAAATGTAAACAGCCCCTCGGGCACAACATGTACAACAAACTGCTCCTCGGGCATAATATCAACAGAACCGGCCCTCGGGCTCAATATATGAACAGTGCCAGCCCCTCGGGCTCAATATCAGAACAGTGTCAGCCCCTCGGGCTCAATATCAGAACAGTAACAGCCCCTCGGGCTCACTCTCAAAATAGTATCAGCCCCTCGGGCTACCTCACAATCACTCATATCAGCCCCTCAGGCATAGTATCAATCACTCAGAACAATGGGTACCCGCGCTCACTGTGGGTGTGCAGACTCCGGAGAGGCCCCTTACGGCCCAAGAGCTATATCAAGCCACCCCGTGGCATCATCACTCGGCACTCGGCCTCACATCACTCGGCACTCGGTCTCACATCACTCAAGCCACCTCGTGGCATATAAAGTATCTCAGGCCCTCGGCCTCATATCACTAGCATATCCTCACATATGGCAATCGGCCTCACTCAGTCCAAAAATCATCACAAGCCCATTGGGCATTAGTAAAACAGTAGTTCTCAGCCCAAACATAATGTAGAAATATCATTTATATTTCGAATCTGAGTAAAAGTGGTTGAGTTTGTAAAATAGTAGATATCAACAGGACTGAGTTCAAATAATAAGTCAAGCAGAGAGAAAATAGTGATAAAAATCCCCGAAGGGTTCAAATAGTTGGCACGAAGTCCAAATATGGCAATCAGCCCAAATCATGATGATAACAAATAAATTTCAGTCAAATATGCGGTAAAATCATCAATCGGTACGGACCAAGTCACAATCCCCAGTAGTAAAAGACCCCATTCTCATCATCCAGCGTGTGTCTCACCTCAATATAGCACTACGATGTGCAAATCCGGAGTTTCAAACCCTCAGGATATCATTTACAATTATTACTCACCTCGAACCGGCTAATTCTCTAGCTCGCGACGCCTTTGCCCCTCGAATTGGCCTCCACGCGCGTCGAATCTATCCAAAATCAGAACAAATACGTCACAATATGCCAAGGGAACAAAGCCCAAGCGAAAACATTCGAAAATAAATCAAAAATCCCGAAATTAGCAAAACCTGAGCCCTGGGCCCATGTCTCGAAATCGGGTAAAATTTACATTTTCAGAATTCTCATACCCTCACGAGTCTAACCATACCAAAATTATCCAATTCCGATATCATTTGGTCCTTCAAATCATCATTTTATATTTTTGCAAGGTTTCAAAATTTTTCTTCCCAAATTTCATCCCAAATCACCAATTAAATGATAAATTCAGTGATAGATTCATGTATTCTAGCCAAATCTGAGTTAAAATCACTTACCCCAATGAATTTCTGGAAAAACCTTCGAAAAATCCGAGCTCTCTGATAAAAATATTAAATAAAACCCAAAACCTCGTATTTATAGAGTACCCCTCAGATTTCAGCCTCCGCGGTCTGCACAAGCCAGTGCGGTCCGCGCAAAAACAACCGCGGCCGCACAGGCCTTCCTCTGCAGTGACAGACTTTAGTATTTTGGCCATAACCTTTTCTACAGGTGTCCAAATTGCAATATCTTTACCTTTCTGGAAACTAGACACGAAGGGCTACCACTTTCGTGTTTGAATCACCTCAAAATTCTTTGTAGATCAAAATATATGAGCTTCCTAAGTTGGACCAGCGGGAAGGTTCTTCACCGCGGCCGCGCCCCCTTTTGTGCTGTCCGACCGCTTTTGTGCGGTCCGCACAGCACTCACCGCTGGCACACTCATTTTTGTGCGGACCGCGTGGGTGAGTTCTGGGGCTTGCAACCCTTCTGAACCTGCTACGACTGTGATTTTCGCACTAAAACATCCCGGAACCTACGGAACTTCAAACCAATTGTACCAACACATCCCACGACATCTTTCAAACTTGCTCAAAACTTCGGAGCGCTCACAACAACATCAAATCACCAATTTAACATAGGATTCAAGCCTAAGAACTCCAAGAACTCTTAAATTATGCTTTCGATCAAAAAGTCTATCAAATCTCATCCGAATGACATGAAATTTTGCGCACACATTCCAAATGACACAACGAAGCTACTGCAACTCTCGAAATTCCATTCCGACCCCTATACCAAAATCTCGCCTATCAACCGGAATTTGCCAAAATATCAATTTCGCCAATTCAAGCCTAAATCTTCTCTATAACTCCAAAACTCATTCCGATTGCGCTCCTAAGTCACAAATCACCTCCCGAAGCTAACTGAACCATCAGAACTCACATCTGATCTCTCTAACACATAAGTCAACATCCGGTTGACTTTTCCAACTTAAGCCTTCTTAAAAGAGACTAAGTGTCTCATTTCTTACCAGAATCCTCCCCGAACTCAAACTAATCAACCCGATCACATAAAACACGGATAACGAAGCGTAAAGCAGCTGGAATGGAGAAAATGGAGCGGTAATTCATGAGACGACTGGCCGGGTCGTCACAGTTTATCAATAGAAGGTGCTAATTTAGGACACACTTTGAACTTAATATTTACACAACACTTATGAATTTAAGGACACGATATCCTAAAGTTTATCAATAGAAGTTGCTAATTCATGCCACATTTTGAACTTAATATTTACACAGCGCCATGAACTTAAGAACACGATGTCCTAAAATTTATCAATAGAAGATGCTAATTCAGGACATACTTTGAACTTAATATTACATAATAAAGTTTTATGTTTGTTCTATCATCAAATTAACAGATACTAGTACCAAAAACAAATTTCGAATACATATTATTACAACAACAAAAAAATCGGTTCAAGGGGAAATCCACCCAAACACACAAAAGCATATAGAGATATCTGAAAGTTTTCCGTAGTTCGTGATTAGATGCACGCAATTGATTAAAAGCTAAAAAATTAATTAAAACTTACTGTTTTGCAGATAATCTTTTGTGATTTTATGGTGAAATAGGAGGAGAACGCGAGTGTTTATGGAGAAAGCTGAGCGTGGAGCGAAGGTTGACTTATTATAAGTCTAGCACAGGGGTATTTTCGTCCAGTTTGACAAATATTAATTAAACTTCTGGTTGAATATTAAATATATTTTAAATAGTAAGAGTAAATACAATTATAAATAGTGGCTAACTGTGTACTTCCCCGAATTGCAAATGGAATTTTTATCTCCTATAACAAAGGTTAACACCTTATTTATTTTAAATAAATACCATTTAAAAAAATTATATTCTATAGATACCTTTTAAGGTTTATAGCAAAATATTTATTTTTGGTTACCTCCTAGCCCTAAGCCACTAAATACGCTAGTCAGTTATACTATTTTCTTTCTCTCTCTACTTTGATACATCTCATTCTCTTCCCCAATCCCATTAAAATTAAAATCAGTTACACCAGCGTATCAAAGCTTCTGCCGCCGTTCTTGACTCTTGATTATCTAACGAGTGCCATTTACTAGAAAGGAAATACACAACACTATATGTCAAAGCTATCAAACATGGAAATCACCACATCAATTCCGACACACACTTCTACTTTTGTTGAAAATCAGAACATCCAACTTTTTTTCTTTCTTTTTGCTTTGTCTTCTTCTGGAATTGAACTGCAGTAGAGGAGTTGGAATATGAGGCAACGGCGCTCGACGCAGAGCTGGAGAGTTGCAACTTTGAATTGCTGGTTGCGGTGGAAATTGGGTCGCCACTCGACATCAAGTCCAACGAGGAGATGGCGGCGGTCGTGGAAAGAGGATTCGGTTTCGGAGATCTACTGAATGACGATTTCTTTCTTTCGCGATGAAGAAGAACATTTCTTTTAATATATTTCAATGTAATTTCAACGTATTACATTGTATTCATGATTTTCATTGTATTCATTGTCTTTTTCTTTTTCATTGTAATTCAATGTATCTTGTTGTATTTCATGTTTTTGTATTGTATTCTCTGTCTTTTTTCATTGTATTTCAATGTATCACATTGTATTCTATGTATTTCATCGTATTCACTGTCTCGCTATATGCCATGAATGTATTCATAAGTTCTTTTTAATTAATATAATTTATGTATTCACATGTATTATATAATTTCTCTGAAGATTGCTATGTTTTGGGGGTATTTTTTAGTTGAGAATCTTTTTTATAACTGAAAATACAAATTTTGTGTGTTATAATTGAGTTTGTTGAGTTATATTAGGAGTCTATTATGTTAATTGATTCACTTTCCGTTTTAAAAACTGTGTAATCCTCTATTTCACGCCGTGAATACAGTCAAATACAATAATCTGTCCAGTTGTAATCCCATGTTTCACTCCATGAATACAGTTGAATACACTCGAATACAACAACTGATTAGCTGGACTTCCCTAATTCACACCTATTTTTGCTACTGTATTCATGAATACAATAGCTTAAATACATCAAATACATCTTATAACCACATAAAATGTATCTATAATCCCTAATATAGCAAATGATATCTATAGATGACTAATTACTTCTAAAAGATAGTGATTTATGAAAATTTCTCATTGCAAATCCAGCTGTAAGGCATTTGGGCTGGTGACTTTAGAATTTGAAAAAGCTGGCCCATTCTATATAAGGTCGCTACTTCCGTTTTTCACAGAGTTAAAAATAAAATATATATAAGCGGAAATTGAAAAAACGGGTACTCTTTGAAATTTAAAGCTTGTAGGATGTGTACATTACCTTTCCAATATCGATCCCACTTGTGACTTGTGACAATATACTAATATGCTGCTATTATTGTTGATGTGAAACAATAAATTGTAAAATTTTAAGAATTTTTATTTTGTATCTTACATATCATGTCATATTGATGTAATATTTTAAACTCTAATGTGATATTTTCTCTATCAAACTAAATAATTAATTTTCCACTCATTTTAATATTTTCTTGCAGTATTTTAACAAAAAATATATGTCAAAATATTTATTGTATTCCGTGGGAAACAATCAGAGATGGAGAGAGTAATTACAACCTGTTTGGATGGTTATTACATATTGTTTCATAATGTATCGTATTGTATTGTACTGTATTGTTTGATAAATACAATGTTTGGATAGATTGTATCGTTTGTCGTTGTTTCATGATATCATGCACCAGCATTATGAAGAATAAACTTGCAATATTATGAACAAAATTATGAAACGGGATAAAATTATGATATAAAAAGATAGGATAAATAATAAAATAAAATAATTTAATAATAATGAAGGGTGAGATGAGAGAAAAAGGCAAGGTAACGACGTGACCACACCAAATCAGTCGTTACGTAAAGTGACACATTTCGTCGTTACGTAAGGATGAATTTAACGATACGATACAATAAATTTAAGTAACAATCAGAACACATATCACATTTAAAGTAACAATACGATACAATACAACATATAATAATAAAACAGAAAAGGGCCTAAAATACCCTTACTATATGAAATAGGACAAGCTAGCCCTTCGTTAAAAATTGGTCTTTATTCTGCCCTTGCCGTCAACAAATGGGCTCGTATATACCCTCTATCACTAACGGGAGACTCATAAAGCTACATGAAATATATGTGAGGGCAAGTTAGACCTAGTTCGAATTGTACAGGGGTATATATGAGTCAGTTATAATAGTCATTTCTCAAACACTTCACAACTCCATATCAGTTTACCTAGACACCTATTTGACAACACCAAACTAATTACCATTGAAAATAAACTCAATCACAGACACAACAAATGAACGGCAATGACTTCATTAAATCCTTGTACAAAAATATAAGGCTTTATTACAGAATAAAAGACAACAATTAAGCCACAATAACACTAACATTACATATCATTTCCCACTGATCCAAAGAACATAATAAGAAATCCCAATAGGAACACATAAAAATCCACATCTTCTTCTGAAATTTAGCATCAAGCACAACCGAGTACTCTAAATCGGTCACTTTCTTCATTAGAACATTTCTTTCCAATTCCAAGACTTCTATTCCTCCATGATCGACGAGCACCATAACATTCTCAAGATCAAATTTTCCTTTGGATATCATTTCTTTCACGGATTAAAGCTTCATTTTCCTTCTTTAAACTGCATATGAGATTTGAAACTCTAGGAGGAAGCTCTTCATCTTGTCATTCCCAATAAGAATATTTTTATCCTAAAAACCAAAAATAAATAAAATAAATTTACAAGCAAATCGGAATAATTAAAGAGAACCCATAAAAAAATATACTTACCTCATGCTTCGGGCACTTGAAAAACCTTCTCCCAACATTTAAAGGTGTCCATGTCATGAAATAATTGGCAGTAAGTCCGTAATGACACCTCCTATTCGACCCCTTTGAGCTACTAGAACATTCCGACATTGTCTTTTGTTATGATTCGACCCCTTTGAGCTACTAGGATTTAATGAAGTCATTGCCGTTCATTTGAATGTTTGTGTCTATGACTTAATTTATTTGCTGTGATAATTAGCTTGGTGTTGTTAAATAGGCGTCTAAGTAAATTGACATGGAGTTGTGAAGTGTTTGAGAAATGACTATTATAACTGACTCATATATGTCCATGTACAATTCGAATTAGGTTTAACTTGACCTCACATATATTCCACGTGGCTTTATGAGTCTCCCGTTAGTGATGGAGGGCATGTACAAGCCCATTTGTTGACGGCAAGGACAGAATAAAGACCAACTTTTAACTGAAGGCTAACCTGTCCTATTTCATGTAGTAAAGGGGTATTTTAGGTCCTTTTCCGATAATAAAATACAATACAAAACAATAGATTTTCAAGTAATGATCAAGTCATATGAATAAAAATTGTACCAATAGCTAAGAGATGGGCTATTTAAACTCTCAAATTAGCGCGCCCAAATCCAATTGAAAACAGCAGACGCTAACAATGGAAAATCTCTACGATTCATGGAAATGAGGTTCAAAGCAGCTACCACCAATGGCTATGTTAGCGAAGCGTATGAAAATCTACTCCACAGACTCAACAGCTATCATATTGACTACTCATTGTACGGTCATCTCTTACAACTATGCAAAGAACATTGCCTGATTCGCCAAGGCAAGCAGCTCCATGCTCGCCTTGTTCTCTCGTCAACCATTCCCAACAATTTCCTTGCATCAAAGCTCATCAATTTTTATGCGAAAACCAAATACCTCAATGAAGCCCACCATGTGTTCGACCAAATACCCATGAAAAATACATTTTCTTGGAATGCCCTTCTCATTGGTTACTCTTCCGAGAATCACAACTCAGAAACTCTGAAGTTGTTTTCTTCTTTTCTGTCTCGGAATTTTGGTTCTGCTGACGTGAGACCTGATAATTTCACAATGACTTGCGTGTTAAAAGCTCTTTCCGGGCTGTTAGTGGATTCTGTTTTGGCTAAGATAGTTCATTGCTACGTTGTTAAAAATGGGTTTGATTCGGATGTGTTTGTATTGAACGGTTTGATCACTTCTTACTCCAAGTCAGGTGATATGGTATCAGCGAGAAATGTGTTTGATGAAATTCCTGAAAGGGATGTGGTGTCGTGGAATTCTATGATATCAGGTTATTCACAATGTGGGTTTTACGAGGAATCCAAAGGATTATTTAAAGAAATGTTGCATTTAGAAGGTTTTATACCTGATGGGGTTACGGTGGTGAGTGTTCTACAAGCTTGTGCACAGTCAAATGATCTTATTTTGGGAATGGAAGTTCATCGGTATGTTATAGAAAACAGGATTGAAGTTGATATTTTAGTTTTTAACTCTATTATTGCGCTGTATTCAAAATGTGGTAGCTTGGATTACGCCCGTGAGCTTTTTGAAGAGATGGGTGAAAAGGATGAGATAACTTATGGTGCAATGATTTCAGGCTACATGAATTATGGATTTGTTGATAAAGCTATCAGTCTTTTTCAAGAAACGGAGAAACCATGTTTGAGTACTTGGAATGCTGTGGTATCGGGTCTAGTTCAGAATAATCTGTACGAACGAGCTTTAGAGTTAGTTCGTGAAATGCTGTTATCACGTGTTCAGCCTAATGCCGTGACCCTCTCAAGTATTCTTCCAGCAATTTCTGATCTATCATTTGCAAAAGGAGGGAAGGAAGTCCATGCATTTGCGATTAAGAGTGACTGTAACCAAAATATATTTGTTGCAACCGGAGTTATTGATACCTATGCAAAACTGGGGTTTATCCAATCAGCACAGCGAGTTTTTGATCACACAAAAGATCGGAGTGTGATTATTTGGACAGCAATTATCTCGGCATATGCTAACCATGGAGATGCCAAGGCAGCACTTTATCTATTTAACGTGATGCTGAGTCATCGCATAAAACCAGATTCCGTCACATTTACTGCTGTATTGGCAGCTTGTGCCCATTCAGGACTGATTGAAGAAGCTTGGAGAATCTTTGAGTTGTTAGAGACGTATGAAATTCAGCCTTTGGATGAACATTATGCTTGCATGGTGGGGGTTCTAAGTCGAGCAGAAAAGCTATCTGAGGCAGTTGATTTCATTAGAAAGATGCCAATCGAACCCAGTGCACGGGTGTGGGGTGCACTACTTAATGGAGCTTCAGTTTATGGTGACGTCGAAGTTGGGAGATTCGCATGTAGCCATTTATTTGAAATAGAGCCTGAAAATACTGGTAACTATACCATAATGGCAAATTTATATTCAAAAGCTGGGAGGTGGGAAGAAGCTCAAGTTCTTAGAAAGAACATGAAAAAATTTGGATTGAAGAAGATTGCTGGTAGTAGTTGGATGGAAACAAGTCGAGGCCTAAAAAGCTTTGTAGCAACAGATGAATCAAATGAAAAGGCAGGAGAAGTTTATGGGATATTGGAAAAATTGCTTGGTTCGATGAGGGATGAAGGTTATGTGATGCTGGATGGATTGAACGAGGAAACCATGTGACAATTCTGCTGCTACGAGGAAGAGGTTGCACTGAAGTAGTAGTTTTATGGGTTTCACACAAGCAAGATTACAGGGTTGTCATCAACTCTGAGTATCATTATTCAGAAGTATTGGGTTCCTTGTTATTCCGTGAGGAACAGGAAGTTGTTTAACAGCATTAATACTCTCGAATATTGCGTGCTCGAAGCCATTCTGCGGGAACTGAAGATGCAATATTTCAGGCGATAGGAGTGCTGCTTGCATAGTTGGCGTATGGTGTAAATAAGTAAGTGAAGAGACATGTTCAGAAGCAGAAGTTGAAGCCAGAGGGTATTTTTATGCAAAGCACATATATGCTCCCCCAGGGACAACATTTGTCATTCAGTTGATGAAATACTTCGGAGAGAGGATTATCAGCTACCAAATTCCTTTTTGGAGGTCTAGCGCCACATCTTTTGTTATATTGGAAACAATTATTATAGTAAACAATGTCAATGAGTAGTAACAACCTTCTTGATGGGATTTGACACTTCAACCTTGCACATAAACATCTGCTGATGGTTTCTTTTGTATCGGAAGTATAACAGACAGAAAAGGATGTAAGTAATAGGAACTCCAATTTTCAGTTAGAGTTTCCATGTTTCTAAGTAATATGCAATCCTGCAACTGTTACGTTAATAGGGGACTTTTTTGAAGCAGGAGCTTTATCTACTCTTTCCGTGAGACTAGTCCATGATTTCGTTAGTATGAACACAAGTAATGTCAGCTCACAATTAATTGAAAATTTGTTATGATGCATGTTCAATGTCCTTTCTTTTTTTTTTTTCTTTGGGGGCCGGGGGGAGGTTGTTACAACCTATGTTTCTTCGCTTGCATGGCTTTTTGTCATGTTCAAGATATTATCAGTATGCTCATTTATTTGATTCACTAATCTTGGATAGTTTAAATTTTAAAGTACACAAGTTGCTTGACCTTGGTTTATATTACTCGAGTAGGGTATGCCTAAGAAGTATTGGGGTGAGGTAATTAGGCAGTACATACTATTGCTCCAGCTTACCGACTCTCGAAAGGAAATTGTGGAGATCGACAATTAGGGTGGAAGGATGACAGGTAGTCGCTAGTGTCCCTTAGTCTTACCGATAGTACTAGTACTATTTTTTGTATTTCTCTTATTCTTGGTTCTTTATTATTACATGTTATGCCATTTGCTTTTATTGCATTGTTGTTGTTACTGTTTATTACTTTATGTTCACTGTTCCTTGAACTGAGGGTCTATCGGAAACAACCTCTCTACCTTAACAAGGTAGGGGTTATAAGAACAAGAGAGACTAGAAGCTTATATCTTTATTGAATCAAAGCAACCTTTAAATACAAGAGTGACAAACCAATTCCCTAAACTAACTCCTCTGGAAGAGGAGGACTAAACTACTTGCTAAACAAACTCCTTGAATAAGGAGATTTATTTGATAAGATAAAGGAATAACAAAATCCTAACTACTAGCTAAAGACTTGGTCAAAGCAATAAAGAAAGCAGTAAAGTAGTTGATGGTTAACTTATGCTCTAATACGCCCCCCTCAAGTTAGGCAGTGTGTAACTACGCCTAGCTTGAATAAGTGTTTGTCAAAGGCTGGCTTTGGTAGCGCTTTGGTGAGGGTATCTGCGAGCTGATCTGCAGTATGAATATGAACGATGTGAACTTAATTCTGTTGGACTTGCTTGCGAACAAAGTGAAAGTCCACCGCAATGTGTTTCATGCGGCTATGGAAGACTGGATTTTCGCATAAATAAGTTGCACCAACATTGTCACAGTAAATGGTTGGTGCTTGTGGAATTGAAACATGTAGTTCATTTAGCAGATTCGTCACCCAATTTGTTTCAGCAAGTGCACTTGCAACCGCTCGATACTCTGCTTCAATTGATGAGCGAGCAACTGTTCTTTGTTTCCTGGATGACCAGCTCATAGGATTTTGGCCAAAAAAAGTATGTAACCAGTAGTGCAGGCTCGATCACTCGCATCTCCAGCCCAATCCGCATCAGAATACATGTGTAGCTTGAAATCGTTGTCTCTTTGAATGCGAAGACCAAACTGAATTGTTCCTTGAAGATACCTGAGTACTCGTTTGAGTGCTTTCCGGTGTAGTTCAGATGGGGAGTGCATAAATTGAGACAATTTGTTCACTGAGAAACTTATGTCCGAACGAGTGAAAGACAAGTACTGTAGTTTTCCAAGAACTCTCTTGTAGTGAGTGGCATCAGTTGGTTCCGCTCTATCATTTTGTTGAAGCACTTCACTGGAACTCATTGGAGTTTTTGCGGAATTGCAGTCTTTCATATTTTCTTCAGAGAGGATTTCACTGAGGTAATTGGATTGTGATAGAGTAATTCCATCTGCAACACGAAGCACCTCAACTCCGAGAAAAAAGTTAAGGTTTCCGAGATCTTTAATGGAAAAACGGCCAGCAATGCAATATATAGTCTGATTTACATATGAGCTATGGCTCCCTGTGATGATGATATCGTCGACATAGACCAGCACATACAACACATTGTTCGACACTTTGCGAATGAAAAGTGATGCATCAGATTTGGACTTGACAAATCCCAAATAAAGAAGAAATGTCTTAAGTTCATTGTACCAGGTCCGAGGAGCTTGCTTGAGTCCATATATAGCTTTCTTTAGGCGACATATATGTGAGGGAAACTACTCGTCTTCAAAACCCGGAGGTTGGACCATGTAGACTTCTTCTTCTAGGTGACCCTGCAAGAACGCGTTGTTGACATCAAGCTGACGTATGGGCCAATTCTGCTGGACAACAATTGAAAGCACCAATCGCACAGTAGTCGGTGTGACAACCGGACTAAATGTAGCGTAAAAGTCAATTCCAGGGTGTTGTGTAAACCCCTTTGCAACAAGACGAACCTTATAGCGATCGATTGTCCCATCAGCTTTTCTCTTTAACCTGTATAGCCACTTGCAAGAAACAATATTTTTTGTGGGGTCATGTGGGACCAATTCCCATGTATGATTATTCAATAATGCATCAAATTCACTTTTTATTGCTCTCTGCCACTCTGGGTGTTTGTTAGCTTGTTTAAAACTGGTAGGGGTAATGGTGGGGGATAAATGAGCCATGAAGTCAAGGATTGTTTTCGGTTTATGAATGTTGTTTTGTGAACGAGTCACAACACGATTTGGAGGAGGGAGAGAAGGTTGTTGTGGTTCTGTGACTGGAAGTGGTTCGAGGGAAGGTTGTGAATGTTGCGGAGTTGAGGCACTGGTACGAGCAACAATGGTTTGGCCAGTAGATATCATGTCGGTCATTCTGCGACTGTATACAATTGGTAAAGATGGTGATTGAGGCTGCGGGACTGAGGTGAATGATTGTTGAGAATATATAGGTGTTGAGGAAGGGGTAGTGATAATGTACGTAGTGATTGTGGAGGAGAAGAGACATTTGAATTTCTTGGGATAACTGTTGGGGATGGCAATGAGGGATAAGATTGGGTATCACTAAGATCAGGAGAAACAACAAAATTGTAGGAGGAGAAGTAGAAGATGTACTTGTAGTTGCAAACTCTGTTGGAGCACAGGCAAATGATACGGTGTTCTTTTGAGCGCTGGTTTCTGTATTTGGGATAAGTATAGGCTTCGGTAATTCACTTATTATGGGAGGAGAAAAAATAGGAAATTTTGTTGGGTTAGTTTCAGTTAGGTTTTCCCACGCAAGAGTTTTAAAATTTGAAAAAATAGTTGAAAAGATATTCTGAAAAGGAAAATTATGTTAATTTTTTTTACATCTCTAGATAAATATATTTTGGAAGATTTCGGATCAAAATATTGATGACAATAATAATTTAAAGAATAACCTAAATAAACACAAGTTGTTGACCGTGGCTCTAATTTATTTTTTTATAGGGTTTAAGCCAGAGATAACAGAGACACCCGAAATTTTTTAAATAATTATAATCTGGATCGTTACCAAACAATATTTGAAAATGTGATTTATTTTGTAAAAGTGAGGTTGGCAAGTGATTTGTGAGATAAACCACATGTTGACAAGCAATGACCAAAGAGTCGGTGGAAGCGAAGCTTCATGAAGTAAAGTTCTTGCCGTTTCAATAATATGTCTATGACGTCATTCGACAAAAGCGACTCTTTGGGGGGGGGGGTGTATGGGGGAGATAAAAGATGTTCAATACCCTGAGAATTTAGGTATGGATCAAGACTTTTATATTCGCCACCACCATCAGTATATATAGAAAGAATTTTTGTATTGAAACGACGTTCCACTAATGCTTGTTAATCTTTGAAAAGGTCTTTAACTTCACTTTTATTTTTAATATATATAGCCAAGTATATTTTGTGTATTGATCAACAAAAATGCAATAATATGATTTTTTGTCAATCGATAAAACCGGAGAAGGACCCCATAAATTACTAAATATTGTTTGAAACGGTTTGGTACTTGATAAAGTAAGATTCTGAAAAGGATGGCGATGAGCCTTATTCGATGAACAAGAATTACAAACTAAAAATTTGACTCGCGAGCAAGGTAGCGAGAATTTATTCAAAACAAAATTTAAAACTCTTGCATACGGATGACCCAATCGACAATGCCAGGTGAAGATGGATGTGTTGGTGGAGGCCAAATGCGCTTTAGGGGAAGATATGGAATGTGCGGTTGGCCACTCATAGAGACCGTCTCTACTCCGACCGTGCACCAACGGATTCCGCGTTTCCAGGTCCTTCACAGAAAAATGAAACGGAAAGAATTCAATAGAGGTTAGGTTATCTTGACAAAATTTAGAGACGGAGAGTAAGTTGTGTTTAATGCTAGGAGCACAGAGAGTGTTAGAGAGTTTAAAAGCATTATTTGATGCATGTAATTGAGTTAAACCATGTGAGTTATTGGTATTTTGTTACCATCACCCATGGAGACCTGCTCCATGCCATTGTATTCCTGCAAGTTGTAAGGATTATCAGTTAAGTGGTGAGATGCTCCAGAGTCGAGAATCCAGGGATTTGCTGATGCGTGCATTCCCGAAACATAGTTGGCCTTGGCCTTAAAATGATTGTGAGATCTGGATCTGCATACACTTGCAACATGACCTAGTTTGTTGCACAACTGGCAGCGAACACCATCATAAGAGTTGTTGGTGTTCGAAGATCGCCCCTGATTTTGTGAATTAAAATGATTGTTGTATCGCTATTGTTGGTTGTTGCCATTGTTATTGTTGGAGCGATGATTGTTGGAGTTTCCAGATTTGTTGAGTATAGCAGCAGCAGTAGTAATTTGGCTAGGATCTTTCTTTGACTCTTCATGTCTAAGGAAGAGCTCATGATCAAGAAGCTTCTCATAGAGTTCTTCATACGTAATAGTGGAGTCACGAGCACAAATTGCAGCAGAAATCTCACGAAACTCTGATCTTATACCACTTAGGATCTTAACAATGAGTTCAGAGTTTGTGACAGGGGCACTAGCAGTAGAGAGTTCATCAACCATGGATCGAATATTTTGCAAATATTCAGTAATTGGTTGGGAGTCTTTTGTGAGTCGCGCAAGTCGATCGCAAAGGCTGAAAATTCTGGTTTGAGACTTGTTAGCATATGCAGTGTGCAATGCATCCCAGGCTTTTTTTGCTGAGTCAGCAGCTGCAACAGTAGTGGAAATTGTTGGATCAACAGATGCCATAAGTGCATTTTGAATGAGTTGGTCTTGACGAAACCAAAGAGCAAATGCAGGATTGACACTAAGGACTGTGCCATTTGTGATAGTACGAGATGCGGCAGGAGTAGACCCATCTAGATGACCATAAAGATCATGACCATGCATAAGCATGGAAAATTGCGCCTTCCAATTTGCAAAGTTGTGGCTGCCTTGTAATTTTATTGGCAATTGTGACGCAGGATTAAATTGGACGACTATCACATCACTATTGTTATCATCATTAACAACTCCAGTAGTGTTGGCCATTTGTGGAGGGTGGGTGAGAGAGAAAAAAGATAGGATCTTACTCGTTAGAGTTTGTTGAGGCTCTTGATACCATATAAGAACAAGAGAGACACTGGAAGCTTATATCTTTATTGAATCAAAGCAACCTTTAAATACAAGAGTGACAAACCAATTCCCTAAACTAACTCCTCTGGAAGAGGAGGACTAAACTACTTGCTAAACAAACTCCTTGAATAAGGAGATTTATTTGAGAAGATAAAGGAATAACAAAATCCTAATGATAATAGGCTATATAGTTGTTATTTACACCATAATTGCCAATGCTTTGTTATTTTTTTATTATGTAAGTTGCCAATAAAATGCTTTAATTAATGCTATTTGGTTTCGCAGGGAATGTAAGATGTGAGGAAGCAACATGAAGTGTTTGGAGGCGATAACGCGAAGAAAACACCCACTCCAGGAGTACCCGAACACAAAAGAGCAGAAAAAGAGAGAAGGAACGCGGAGCAAAGAGCCCAGCTACTCACCGCGGTTGGAGGCAGTGTCCTCCGCGGTCAGCGCTGCGGCGGCGTGTGTACAGTCCAGAAATTTAAGGGGCCAAAGTGCCAATTCGGGAAAGCTTTTGTAAAACCCTTATAAGATGTAGGAAACTCGCCCAAGAAAGAGAGGCTTATTTTGAGATTACTTTTGCAAGAAGAACAAGTGTGAGAGATCACCCAAAACATCATAGTTCTTATTCTCTTCTATTTTTCTTGCAATTTTCCATTATGAATATTTTCGTAGTTTATTCTTACGTTGTCATGAGTAGCTAAATACTTTAATCTAAGGTTTTGGTGAAACCCGTTGGGAATGACTTGGTTGTTACATTAATATAGTTTGAATTGGTTGTTAATCTATATTTGTTCATCTACGTTTTGATTGTGGTTAGTTGAAAGGGCCCTCAATTATCCGTTCCTATTTATTATGTATCTTCTTGAGAGAGAGTGCATATTTAGGTAGCTGTTTGAACAACATCACTCCCGGAGTATAGACGAGAGTCGTAACCGAGGGTTTAGAGGTTGGATTAGAGATAATGATACCTCGGGTGCAATCTAAAAGAACGGTAATGAGAATCTAGCTAGCGTAGCTTGAGAGAGTGCGTCTAGTAAATTATCATAATTGCTTGAGAGAGATTTATGATAACTGGAGAGTTCTTGATTGATAGAGACAACTAAGGCATCACTATAAGAACCATACAATCAAGGAAATCACCAATGGGGGAAACCAATACCTTAGACCTTGTTTCAAACTGTTTACACATCAAGCATAGTTAATTTCCAGCTGTTAATTATTTTTAGACTATAGTTGTTAGAAATATTATTAATTGTGAATTACAAAGTTTGGGGAAATTAATTCTGTGAATTTAGTAAATCCGTCAAAAGTAATTGATAGGTTAATTCCCTGTGGTTCGACTCTAGGTAGAATACTCAGATTATATTTGCTACGTCCGTGTGTGTTTTTGTATAAGGCATAGTTTGGCATTATCAAATTTTGGCGCCGTTGCCGGGGAATTAACGTGTTATCAATTATAATTGAAAGTAGTACAAAAATTCTAAGTGTAGTCAATTTTCTCTATGCCCAATCTTTTCATTGAATTTCTAACATTTGAACTCTTGTGGAAAGCAGGTGTATGCCTAGAAGTTCTTCGAGGACTGGAGAACTGCTAGAAGGACTCTCAGAACCCGAGAAAACATTCAGGGCATTGAATCATGCCAACAAAAGACTTCAACAATCTCAACAATCACACCAACTCGAATTTGACTTGGGTGACGTAGATAACGTCAACGGAAACGTCAGGAATGAGCTAGCTGACTTAAATGTCATAGGGGTGGCACCTCTTGTGCCCGAAGCTGCACTTTATGACTGGGCACAACCCACAGCTGATAACCTAACCACTGCCATAGCTGTGCCTGCAATTCAAGCGGAGACATTCCAGATCACCAACAACATGCTGCATCTACTGCAGAATAAAGGACTATTCTCCAGGTTACACATTGAAGACCCGCAACAACACTTGAAAAATTTTCTATCAATTTGTATGACCCAAAGGCAGCCAAATGCGACTCCGGAAGCTATCAAGCTGCTACTATTTCCATTCCCGGTAACCGGGGAAGCTCGGACTTGGCTAAATTCGCTCCCTATCAACTCTATTACCACCTGGGAGGAATTAGTCAAGTAGTTCCTGAACAAGTTCTATCCGCCTATCAAGACTGCAAAACAGATTGATGACATATTGCAGTATAGGCAGCAGCCCACTGAGTCCCTGCAAGAAACGTGGGAAAGATTTAAAGGGATGTTAGTGAAGTGTCCTCACCATGGCATTCCAGACCAGATGCTTGGCCAGAGATTCTACATATGGCTAGCTGACAATTTGAAAGCAAATGTGGATGCGTCAGCTGGAGGTGTATTTTTAAGTAAAACATTCACTGAGTGCAAAATCCGTCTTGATAAGATGTCACAAAATTCGGGGTAGAATACTAGAGGTACAACACTGGCACCCATAGTGCATTCAGTGCCTTTTGACCCAAAGAATTCGCAGGCAGAGAACATGGCCACACTTCTAACGCAGATGAGTATTTTGACAAAGAAGATAGATGAGATGGGCACCAAACAGGTGCATATCGTTGACACGACAAATGGAGGACTGTGTACACCCTGTGTTAATCAGTCTTATGTGTGTTCATGGAGCGGAGAAGGCGATAATCAAGGGGCAAGGGAAGATATGAATTATGTCAACAACTATGGGGGTCAGAGGCAAGGAGCACAACAGTGGAGACCGCAACAAAATCAGCAGTACAGGCCTAATATGCAGCAGCCTGGGGGTATGCACCCTCAAAACCAATTGGTGCTAGTACCATATCAGAAACCACAGGGCTATCCACAACAAAATCAGCAACAATTGACATACCAACCACCCCCTCAGCAGCAAGATAACAACATGGTGGAAATCAGGGGTATGCTTCAGCAACTCATTGGGACAAATAATAAAGTGCAGGAAAAATTGGCAGTGCATGATTCAGCCATAAAGAATATTGAAACGCAGCTGGGTCAGCTGTCCATGGCTTTGAACAACCATCCTCGGGGAACCTTGCCTGCAGACACAAACATAAACCCCAAGGACCAAAACCCGAAGGACCAAAACCTGAATCAGCTGATGGCAGTAAGTCTCCGGAATGGGAGAGATTTAGATAGAGAGCAGGAAATTGCACAAGCCAGCAAGGATACTACACCAGCCACTCCAGTTCAATTAGAGGTAGAGGAACCAACAGAACTTACTGAAGTGGTGGGTGAGCAGAGTCAGGAGGAAAAAGGCAAAGAAAAGATGAAAGAGCAAGTTGCAGTACAAGTGGCACCTCTTATGCCAGAAAATCCTAACAGAGAGAAGCCAGCAAGCAATGCACAAAGGATGATACCTGCACCCTTCCCTCAGAGACTGGTCAAACAAAAGAAGGCAGACCAATATAAGAAGTTCATGGAGATGTTGCGTCAAATTCAGTTGAATATTCCTTTGATGGATGCCTTGAGGGAGATGTCAGGTTATGCAAATATGATGAAAGACCTAATGTCACGGAAGTTTGATTTTCAGGATCTATCCACAGTAACTCTGACGCAGACCTGCAGCGCGGTAGTGACCAGACCGATGGCTGAAAAGATGTCTGATCCAAGTAGCTTCACTATTCCATGCACAATTGGAAGTTATGCCTTTGCAAAGACGTTGTGATTTGGGAGCCATCATAAATCTGATGTCGTTGGCTGTGTACACCAAACTGTGCATTGGTAAAGCTAGGACAACTTCGATGATGCTACAGCTGGCTGACCGCACAGTGAAGGGGCCTACTGGTATTCTTGATGATGTGTTGGTGCAAGTGGGGAAATTCGTGTTCCCTGCAAACTTTGTTATCTTGGATTGTCAGGTGGATAAGGAGATACCCCTTATTTTAGGGAGGCCATTTTTAGCCACAGGGAGAGCACTGATCGACTGTGAAACTGGAGAATTAAAAATGAGATTGAACAATGAAGAAGTCATATTCAGTGTTGAGCAATCTATGAGGAGACCCAGTGAATTTGCTAATTGCTCTCTAGTGGAAGCAGTGGATGTAATCCTGCAAGAAGATGATAGAACCCTAACTGTAAAAGATCCATTGGAGGCATGTCTGACGAATTTAGAAGAAATGGATGGTGAAGGGTTAGCTGCATGGGTCATGGCACTGGAAGGCCAAGGATTTTGGTCAAGGGAACCTCAGTTTGAGTCCCTTGAGCTAGAAAAAAGGGTCACCCCTCCAGCAAAGCCATCAATAGAGGAACCACCCAAGTTGGAACTGAAGCCACTCCTAGATCACCTCAGGTATGTGTTCTTAGTCCCTGATTCGACCTTGCCTGTTATCATATCATCCGGTTTGCTAGATGTGCAGGTAGAACGGCTCGTACAGGTACTGCAAGAAAACAAGACTGCCATTGGCTGGACTATGGCAGACATAAAGGGTATCAGCCCAGCCTTCTGTATGCATAAGATTCTCCTGGAAGAGGGACACAGACCTTCCAGGGAACACCAGCGAAGGCTGAACCTAAACATGAAAGAGGTTGTAAAGAAAGAAGTAATTAAATGGTTAGATGCGGGAATCATCTTCCCCATCTCTGAAGTAATTGGGTCAGCCCTGTCCAATGTGTGCCGAAAAAGGGGGATGACTGTTGTAACAAATAAGAACAACTCAACTCATACAGTCACATGGTGGCGTATCTGTATGGATTACAGGAAACTAAACACAGCCACCTGGAAGGACCATTTCCCCTTACCTTTCATTGACCAAATGTTGGACAGGCTGACGGGGCAATCGCACTTCTGTTTCTTGGATGGATATTCAGGGTACAATCAGATATCAATAGCCCCCAAAGATAGAGAGAAAATATCCTTCACCTGTCCGTATGACATCTTTGCCTTTCAGAGAATGCCTTTTGGGCTTTGCAATGCACCCGCAACTTTTCAACGGTGCATGTTAGCCATCTTCACAGACATGGTGGAGGTTATTATGAAGGTCTTTATAGATGATTTCTCCGTGGTGGGAGATTCATTCGAAGACTGTCTTCACAACTTAAGGAGAGTGCTTAAAAGATGTGTGGAGACAAACTTAGTGCTAAACTGGGAGAGGTGCCATTTTATGGTACAAGAAGGTATAGTCTTGGGGCATCGAGTATCCAGTAAAGGATTTGAAGTCGACCATGCTAAGGTTGACGTGATTGAGAATCTACCACCGCCCGCTTCAGTCAAGGCGGTGAGAAGTTTTCTTGGACACGCTGGGTTCTACCGGCGTTTCATAAAAGCTTTTTCCAAAATTGCTAACCCATTATGCAAACTCCTTGAAAAGGATCAGCCCTTTGTGTTTTCTAATGATTGCATGTTGGCATTTGAGGAACTGAAGAAGAGGTTGATAACTGCACCCATCATTGTTGCACCCAACTGGGAGCAACCATTTGAGCTCATGTGTGATGCCAGCGACTATGCTATAGGAGCAGTCTTGGGGCAGCGAAAAGATAAGTTGATGCACCCAATTTACTACGCAAGCAGAACGCTCAGCGGTGCACAACTCAATTACACAGTGACGGAGAAGGAGATGTTGGCGGTGGTGATTGCTTTTGACAAGTTCTGATCATATCTGATTGGTTCCAAGGTAATTGTATATACTGACCATGCAGCTCTCAGGTACCTAATTGAGAAAAAGGAGTCTAAACTGCACCTGATTCGTTGGGTGCTACTGTTGCAAGAATTCGACCTCGAAATTTGTGAACGTAAGGGCACAGAAAATCAAGTCGCTGACCATCTATCGCAACTTGAAGGAGCTGAAAAATCAGTCGAGGTCGAAGAGATCCTACAAACCTTTCCAGACGAGCAGCTGCTCACAGCCAGTCTTGAGGATGCGCCATGGTATGCAGATTTTGCAAACTACCTGGCCTGTGGTATTGTTCCCTATGATCTTTCGTCTGTCCAAAAGAAAACGTTTTATTGTGATTGCCGCATGTATTATTGGGACGAGCCTTATTTGTTTAGAATCTGTGTTGATAATATGATCTGGAGGTGTGTCCCCAAGATAGAACAATCTTCTATTTTATAGGCTTGTCATGCATCAGCATATGGAGGACATTTTGGAGGAGCCAGGACAGCGGCGAAAGTGCTAGAGGCCGGGTTCTTCTAGCCAACAGTGTTTAGAGATGCACACCTGTGGGTGAAGGGTGTCACACCTCCTTTTTCTACCTACACCCCCGGAAAGGGCGCAAAGGAGTTTTTCCAATTAAAGGACAGTCGGAACGGGATTTAACTATTAATTATTCAGAGTCGCCACTTGAGAGATTAATGGTGTCCCAAGTCACCGATTGAACCCCAAACCGAGGAAAAATATGACTCTATTAACAGTCCGCGAACCAGAAATCCGAGTAAGGAATTCTGTTAACCCGGGAGAAGGTGTTAGGCATTCCCGGGTTCCGTGGTTCTAGCACGGTCGCTTAACTGTTGTATTTGAATTTATCTGATTTTAATACATGCTAGATCATGTGCCTTTTATTAATTTTACACCGCTTTTATTATCATTATTTTTAAGAATTGCGACGTCATGAAAAACGCATTTCGAACCACGTCGCAATCAATGCACCTGTAGTTGTCAACACATTTCGACTTCGTCGAGATTTGGATTGGAGTCGCATCAATGCGCACTCTAATTTTAAGAAGGTTATTTAATTAAATCGTGCCTAAAGATACTAACGTAGTATTATTTTGGGGAAGAGCCATGAAGTTCGCTAAACGGCCATCCTAAATTTTAATTGTTTCGATAATTATTTACTAAAGGCCCGCATTTATTTATATATTTTTTCGGTGAGGCTCGTCTCAATTTGTGAAACTCTTTTCTATCATTATTTATTTTTAGGAATTACGACGTCATGAAAACATGTTTCGAACCACGTCACAATCAATGCACCCGTGATTTATCAACACGTTTTGATTTTTGTCGAGATTTGGATTTGGGTTGCATCAATGCGCACCCGAGTTTAGGAAAGTAATTTTTAAGTAAGTCGTGCTTAAAGATTCTAACGTATTGTTATTTTGGGGAAGGCGGTGAAATTCACTAAACAACCTTTCCAAGTCTACACAATGAAATAATTATGCTATTAATTACTTGAGGATCCTAATTGATTAGGCCTACAATATGTTGAATTTGAATTTGAACATCCGGGCATGAATGCCGAATAAATGGGCTCTGAGCCCACAAAGCCCAACTCCTGCCATTGCACATGCTGCGGGCACAGGCCCTTAGAGGACTTAGGCGTTAGGTATAAAGCAGGCCCAAAATTTGGCTTGCAATCGTACAGCCTAGGGATCGAATCCTTGGGCACCTTTTGATTTAACTAATTTCTTGGGCTACCTGCTAGTATGCCAGGCCCAAAACTGGCCCAATATGAAGCTGTTAAATATGCAATGCATACTAGACCAAACTTAAAGTCAGCCATACGTATGGAACTCCAAATCAACTACAACTTTGCAAATTTGACTTCAACATACTATGGAACTTAAACAAATTGAAATTGACAATTACATAAACATGAAATGCATAATTTAAACAGTCCACACCCTGGACTATATACATGAGTCTAAATACCCAAATATCCACTTACTACTCAGAATGAACATGCTTATACTTGACAGCTTATCAGTCCAATTCATACAGACCAAAATTAGTACAGTACCTAAATGACAAGGGTAAACTAATTGTTTCATACATTCAATTTGACAGTAACAACATAAAAATTTAGAGATCAACTTCAGACAACATGTTTACTTCAATTTTCACAAACTAGAGAGTTACAGAACCAGTACCTGGAAATTGAAATGAAAATAGAGAAAAGGAGAAGAATCAGCTACTTTCAACAGCAACAGCAACACACTCAGCAATGTTACACCACAGAAACACAGGCAGATTGCTTTGAAAAACCAAATATGCAAGCAGACTCCCACAGATCAGTTTAACATGCTTCAAATATACCCTTGACCCTTACAGCTGCACCTGAGCACCTCTGTAAGCAGGCTAAACCCCAAAGCCCAAAATTGAAATCCATGACTAGTGATGAAACTGTGAAGTTGTTTCGAATTTCTCCATTTTTTGATATTTTTATTTTCTGAAAATCTTAGAATTGAAATGCTGACTGAAATTAAAAGCAGGAATGAAAGCCTAAATTGAAACTTAGGGCTGAAGGCAGGAAAATTGAGAGCAGCCCCC
The DNA here is from genome assembly GCF_000715075.1 of Nicotiana tabacum. Taxonomy (NCBI): domain Eukaryota; kingdom Viridiplantae; phylum Streptophyta; class Magnoliopsida; order Solanales; family Solanaceae; genus Nicotiana; species Nicotiana tabacum. The sequence continues at coordinate 18,715,074 of NC_134089.1, read as the reverse complement.
TTTCCCAAGGCATTTTATGCCCTTTTATAGGCAACCTCAAAGAGAATAGACTAGATTCTGATTTTCCAATCAGTCCCTCCCTATTTTCAATTTGGTCCCTCTATTTTTATCTTGCTAAACAAGTAACTGCATTACAATTATCAAAATCTACACTTTCACCTCATTCTAGAAGGCCCTAAGGTATTCCTCTACCCATACAATACCTATACTGCCCTTCCCTATACCTTGATATTACTATTCCTATCAGAACCACCCTTTTCCATACCCAGATTACCCCTGAAAGCCTTTCAAAATCATTGAACATGCCCTCATCCTTAACAGCTATACCCAATATCCTAAACCATTCTGAAACTAACTGAAATTAATTAACTAGCATTCAGAAACTAACTAATCAGACTGACTGAACCAATTCTGTTCAATTATACCAACTCAAACAAGCTAAACGAAATTAAACTGAGCTTAAGCTACCACGATTAATATTAAATGAACTTAAAACTAATTCTTAAACCATGAACTTATAATCATTCAACCTAATATCAAGCTCAGAATCAACAGTAATTAACAGAACCTAAACTAACACAATTAAACCATAAAATTAACAGAACAAATAATGAAACAACAACTGTAAATAATACTTCAATCATGCGAGTAAAAGAAGCAGTAAAAAAAACTCACAAAGGCATAAGGGATTTCGGCCAGTCATAAACATCTGAATCCTTTCATATTTTTGACGCGTAACATCCCTAACCATGTGTTCTGACAAGAGGACACATGGTTAAGGATACTACGGTTCGAAATCAAAAGGATTTGGTTTTAGGGTTTGGCCAGAAATTCTTAGATCTAAGATTTGGGCCGCTTCATGGTGATTTGAAAGAAAACAACCACGGATTAGTGTTGAGGAAGGGCTGGGGGTTGTGGGGTTTGATTTTGGACTGATTTGGACGAACTTGTCACTTGGCCGGAAAACTTCAAATTAAGATTCGAAGAGTTCCGGCCTTGTTCGAGGTGAACCAATGGGTGCAATGGAAAGAGGAGAGTGAGGGGGATCTGTGGTGTTAATCTCAGGGTGAACGACATAGTTTGTGTTCACCGCCGGCAAGGGATTTAGGGCGATGCGTATTAGGGTTTGAGGAGAAGAGGTGGGGTGAAGAAGACGAGGCAAATGGGGGTAGGGGGAAGGTTCGGACACTTAAATACCGGTAACCTAGTTAGTTCCGGACCGTTGGATTGATGAGATCCAACGGTCCTGATCCAAGGACCCCGAAATGACGCCGTTTCGTTTAGAAGGGGGCAGACCGGGTAAGGACCTGGGCTGGATTGAATTAAAATGCTTGAGGCGTTTGGGTCTGAAATGTTTTAGTGCATTTGGCCCAAATTTTGGGTCTCAAATAAGACCACTTTTATACTCTTATTATTTTTCATTTTCTTTTCTTGCTTTTACAATTTTTATAATAATTTTTATAATTTTTATAAAGATGTAAAACTTAACACAAAATCCTGATTGTTTTAAAATAAAGACTAATTAATTCCTAAAATTGTTCAAAAACTATTTTGTGACAAATTCACAATAAAATCATTAAAATGTAAAAGTGAACTATTTTTGTGATTCTTCATGTTTTGTTCTAAACAAATTAATCCCTAATTGATACTAAAATATAAAACTAAAACCTAAATGCAAAAAATGCGTATTTTTTGTATTTTATAAAAATTAACACGCACAAATAAAATGCAACAATTATCAGAAGATGACACCAAAACGCACAAAAATTGTAAAAATAAAGAAAAATCATTTTGTTTGGGATTTTGGGAATTATTCATATATAGGGCAAAAATCACGTGCTCACAGCTGCCCCTCTTTGCTCGGAAACGCGAAAGGTTTCCGGGCAAAGACAAGTGAGCAAATACGAGCGATTTTTGCCCGTTCAAAAATTACGTGCGAAGCATTTTTGAAAAGCTTGACCGCATCCTGCTTCGGAGGTTGCCTACATATCCTGGGCTAAACAGGAATCAGGTCAGTGTAGTTCGGGAGTGTCTGGTAGCTGAGACTACCAGGAACTGTGATTGCACTGCGCTTGTTGCTGTTACTGCTGCTGTTGCTGCTTGTTGACCTCCCTTATTACATCGTGTCAAAGATAAAAGAAGCTAAACTAACTATGCTCTATGAATTGTAAAAATCCTATCTAAATTCTTCAAACTTGCTCTTGTACTTCCTTGTTGCCTTGTTGTCTTGTTCTTTCTTGTTGTCTCATTGTCTTGTGCTTTCTCGATAAAAATCCATATTGCCATTCCCTTAGGCAGACCCCCAACTTCCGAAACTTGAATTGTATGTATTCCTCTGTTATACAGGCGGGCTCCTGACATGCTGGACTTAAAATCAAAACTACTCCTCTATTATCCAGGCGGGCTCCTGATTTCGACTGCTTAAAATATTCAACACCTCCATTTTTCAGGCGGGCTCCAGATTGCTGAACTTAAAATTGAAACTGCTCCTCTATTATCCAGGCGGGCTCCTAATTTCGACTGCTTAAAATATTCAACACCTCCATTTTCCAGGCGGGCTTCTGCTTGCTGAACTTAAAATTGAAACTGCTCCTCTATTATCCAGGCGGACTCCTGATTTAGTCTGCTTAAAATATTTAACACCTCTATTTTCCAGGCGGGTTCCTGATGGATAAAATTGAACCGTATGTCTCTATTCTCCAAGCGGACTCCTGATTGCTAAAATTACATTGTATGTCTCTATTCTCCAGGCGGACTCCTGACTTTCCCAAATTGAATTGTATGTCTCTGTTTTCCAGGCGGACTCCTGATTGCTAAAATTAAAATGTATGTCTCTGTTTTCCAGGTGGACTCCTGATTGCTAGAATTAAATTGTATGTCTTTGTTTTCCAGGCGGACTCCTGATTGCTAGAATTAAATTGTATGTCTTTGTTTTCCAGGTGGACTCCTGATTACTAAAATTAAATTGTATGTCTCTATTCTCCAGGCGGACTCCTGATTTTCGGGTATCTGAACTACATCCTATTATCCAGGAAGGTCCTGACAACTTACACTTATTCTAATCATGCCAACTTTGTAATCAAATTCGATTCCCCTTATGCATTTCAGGGTTATCTTGTATTTAATCAAACCGCACTTTGCAATTAAACCGGGTTACTGCTTGTTTTCCTTCTTGGAGAGTTCCCTTTCAACGACTAACTTTCTGCCCCTGTTATAATCAAAGAAAATTTCATCAGTTTAAAATGGTGGTTAGTTGATGGCATTCTTGCTGAAAAACCCTTCCCCTATATTGCTTTTGTGTTGACTGATTTCCACATACTGACCCTAAACCGCTTGACTTCCTGACCAACTTTTAAATTTCCCAACATCTGGCGACCGAAATGTTTTACACCCCTGCTGTTGTTTTACTTTTTTGACCTTTTTGTTTGAGCTTTTGCCTTTCCCACGACATTCCCCAATCACTTCCCCGATGAAACTTCCGTTAATTCCCTGTATTCCACTTTACATCATGTTGTTTTTGACATGCTCTGACCACGTTGTGCTTTACAATTCCGGAAACTGGTAGTGAGCTTTGAAGTCCCTTCTGCTTGCTTTGATCAAAACTAGCACTGGAATATCTCAGCTAGATAAAACCCTCAACAGAAAATGAAATGCGACGATTTTTGAGTTAAGGATAAGAAGAATCCAAAACCAGATGACTATTTCAAAAAGAGAAGGAAAAGAAACTTATCTGAGTGAGACAGCTGGTACCAATGGTTATGACATGCATTTCGAATTGATCGGCCCAATCCTTGTTTTCCTGCGGTACCTCGAAACATTCTTCCACCCACAAACCTTTTGCCTTTTAACCATCTTTCAACTCCCTTTCGCCTCAAGGTGCCCGCGCGGGTTTTCACCAATAAGACTCTCTCATTTATTTTTCTCTCAGCTCCCGTCGCCTTACGGTGCCCGTGAAGGTTTTCACCAGTAAGACTCTCTCATTTTACTTTTATTTTTTTTTCTTGCTTGAACCAGAGTGTCGCCACTGCCATGGATTACCGTCACTTGCTCGACTTGTCCTTTCTTAGAAATTGATCAAAAGGTCTTTCTTTGGACCGTAATGTAGGCTTTTGGATTGGGTTAGAAAGAAAGGTATAAAAGGCTCAAAACAAGTCGAATGGGTTCAAATTACAACTTTCGGAATCCAACTTTCATAACAATCACAACTTCTGCCCCAGTTTCTTGCTTGGGGATTTTTGGATTTCTATTTGGTATGACTGAACCTCGGAGTAAGGCTGCCTACGTACCCTTTCGGGATCAAGTCAAACGTAGTTCACTATATTTAACCTTTATTGTTGTGATTTTCTTTCTTTCCTTTTCTTTCGCTCTTCTTTCTTTTCCTTTTCTTCTTTTCTATTCTTTTCCTTCTTTTCTTTTTCTTTTCTTTCTTTTCTTTTCTTTTCTTCTTTTCTTTTTCTTTTCTTTCTTTTCTTTTTCTTCTTCTCTCTTTTTTCTTTCTTTTCTTTTGTTTTTCTCTTCTTTCTTTTCCTTTTGTTTTTCTCTTCTTTCCTTTATGTTCGGCACATGTGTTCCCTGATAGTGCCGTTGATTCCGAAAGAGGGGTATGAAAAATAAGTAAGGCTCGAAGGGGATAACAAGGGATAAGAGTGCTTGGATAGCAGGACAAAATGCCTTCATCATTTCAATCTTTAAGATATGCCAAATACAAACAGATACATTCAGAAAATAAAGAAATCATACATAATATATCTTGACCGCATCGGAATTGATGGCCATTTCTATACATTTTCCTTCCACATCTGTCAAATACAATGCTCCGTTAGACAACACTCTGGTTATTACGAATGGTCCCTGCCAGTTTGGGGCAAACTTTCCTTTCGCTTCAGCCCAATGAGGCAAAATCCGCCTCAGGACTAATTGCCCGACTTCGAATTTCCTTGGACGCACTTTCTTGTTGTATGCTCTTGCCATTCTTCGTTGGTACAGTTGGCCATGACACACTGATGCCAATCTCTTCTCGTCAATCAAACTCAGCTGCTCAAGACGGCTTTTCACCCATTCATCATCATCGATCTCAGCCTCTGCAATGATTCGCAGGGATGGGATTTCCACCTCTGCGGGTATTACTGCCTCAGTACCATATACCAATGAGTAAGGAGTCGCCCCCACCGAGGTACGAACAGTGGTGCGATATCCTAACAATGCAAAAGGCAATTTCTCGTGCCATTGTCTAGATCCTTCAACCATCTTCCGGAGTATTTTCTTTATACTCTTATTGGCTGCTTCAACCGCACCATTTGCCTTAGGACGGTACGGAGTAGAATGTCTGTGAGTAATCTTAAACTGCTTGCATGTCTCCTTCATCAAATGACTATTAAGATTAGCCCCATTATCTGTGATGATTACCTTTGGGATCCCAAATCGACAAATGATATTTGAATGCACGAAGTCAACTACAGCCTTCTTGGTCACAGACTTGAACGTCTTAGATTCCACCCATTTGGTAAAATAATCTATAGCTACCAAGATAAACCTGTGCCCATTTGATGCCGCTGGATCAATTGGCCCAATAACATCCATGCCCCACGCAACAAAAGGCCATGGTGCGGACATCGTATGTAATTCTGATGGTGGAGAATGAATCAAATCTCCATGTACTTGGCATTGATGACACTTACGCACAAAACTGATACAATCCCGCTCCATCGTGAGCCAATAATAACCCGCTCGGAGAATCTTCTTTGTTAGAACATACCCACTCATATGCGGTCCACAAACTTCAGAATGCACCTCCGTCATGATAGTTGTGGCCTGCCGTGCATCTATACATCTTAACAAACCGAGATCTGGAGTTCTTTTGTACAACACTCCTCCACTAAGGAAAAACCTACTTGCCAATCGCCGAATTGTTCTTTTCTAATCACCGGTGGCCTGCGTTGGATATACTCCCGCTCTAATGTACTCTTTGATATCATGGAACCACAGCTCTCCATCGATTTCCTCCTCTATCACATTACAGTAAGCATGCTGATCACGGACCTGAATCTGCAATGGATCAACATAAGCCTTATCTGGATGGTGCAACATTGAAGCCAAAGTCGCCAAAGCGTCGGCAACCTCATTATGAATCCTTGGAATGTGCCTGAATTCTATGGCCTGAAAACGCTGGCAAAGCTCATGCAGACACTGCCGATACGGTATAAGCTTCAAGTCCCGTGTTTCCCATTCCCCTTGAATCTGGTGTACCAGTAAGTCCGAGTCACCCATGACCAAGACTTCCCGTACACCCATATCCACAGCTAATCTCAATCCCAATATGCACGCCTCATATTCTGCCATATTGTTTGTATAGTAGAAACGAAGCCGAGCTGTAACAGGGTAATGCTGACCTGTTTCCGAAATAAGTATTGCTCCTATTCCCACGCCTTTCATATTTGCAGCCCCATCAAAGAAAAGTTTCCATACCGACTCCTCAGCTTGTTCCAATTCATCAATGTGCATCACCTCTTCATCAGGAAAATAAGTTTTCAAAGGCTCATAATCTTCATCAACGGGGTTCTCAGCTAAATGATCGGCTAATGCCTGTGCTTTCATGGCAGTCCGTGTCACATATATAATGTCGAATTCTGTAAGCAAGATCTGCCACTTTGCAAGCCTTCCTGTAGGCATGGGTTTCTGAAAAATATACTTCAACGGGTCCAAGCGAGATATAAGGTAAGTAGTATAAGATGACAAATAATGTTTCAACTTCTGTGCCACCCAAGTTAGGGCGCAACATGTCCTTTACAGATGGGTATACTTAACCTCGTAAGATGTGAACTTCTTGCTGAGATAGTAGATAGCCTGCTCCTTTCTGCCCGTAACATCATGCTGCCCCAGTACACAGCCGAATGAACTGTCCACAACTGTCAGATATAAAATCAAAGGCCTCCCTGGTTCAGGCGGAACCAACACAGGTGGGTTTGACAAATACCCCTTTATCTTATCAAAAGCTTCTTGACATTCATCTGTCCAATTGACCGCGACATCCTTCTTCAACAACTTGAAAATTGGTTCACATGTCGCCGTGAGCTGAGCAATGAACCTGCTGATATAGTTCAATCTTCCCAACAAACTCATCACCTCGGTTTTGTTTCTTGGCGGTGGCAACTCCTGAATAGCTTTGATCTTTGACGGGTCTAATTCAATACCCCGCCGGCTGACTATAAACCCCAACAACTTCCCTGATGGCACCCCGAAAGCACACTTTGCAGGATTGAGCTTAAGATTGTACCTGCGAAGCCTTTGAAAGAACTTTCTCAAATCTCTGACATGGTCGGATTGCTTTCTAGACTTCATGATCACATCATCCACGTATACCTCGATTTCCTTATGTATCATATCATGGAAGATGGTTGTCATGGCCCTCATATAAGTTGCCCCAGCATTTTTCAAACCAAACGGCATGACCCGATAACAATATGTTCCCCACGACGTGATGAATGCCGTCTTTTCTGCATCCTCCTTGTCCATTAGAATCTGAAGATAACCCGCATAACAATCCACAAAAGAGCCAATGTCATGTTTGGCGCAGTTGTCGATCAGTATGTGGATGTTGGGTAGTGGGAAGTTGTCTTTTGGGCTTGCTTTGTTAAGGTCTCGATAATCGACGCACACCCTGGTCTTGCCATCTTTCTTTGGCACAGGAACGACATTAGCTAACCAAGTGGGGTACCGTGTAACCTAAATGACTTTTGCCTCAAACTTCTTGGTAATCTCTTCTTTGATCTTCATACTTATGCCCGTTTTGAACTTTCTCAACTTCTGCTTGATAGGAAGGAGTGCTGGATCAATGGGTAATTTATGAACCACCAAATCAGTGCTTAGCCCTGGCATGTCATCATATGACCATGCAAAAACATCTTTGTACTCATGCAATACTTTAATTATCTCCTCCTTGAGTTGTGGCTCCAAATGAACACTTATTTTAGTTTCCCGCACATTGTCTTGGTCCCCTAAATTAATTGCTTCTGTGTCATTTAGGTTAGGTTTGGGTTTTTCTTCGAAATGCCTTAATTCTTTACTAATTTCCTCATAAGCTTCATCATTGTTACGATCCACCCCATCATCACACTCGATCTCTTGTATTACTACTTCTGAGCTAGATTGGCTTTTAAAACTGGGCCGAAGATTCTTCATGCATGTCATATCATTGATACCAGCATAAAAAGAACTGTACAAAGAAAGAAAAGAAAAGAAAATGGAAAGACAATTAGGGACGAAGAAAATTGTATTTCATTAAATGTAAAGACAACAAGGTTTTAACTCGTCCAAACGGATGGAACATAGCAACTGGATTACAAACCCTGGAATAATCCAGGTGACAAAAAAGGAAAACAAAACCCACTACCACGACTCCCTCTGAACTGGAAGAGGAGTAGCTTCCCAATTGTTGATGTTAGCATGTGGTCCGATGTACTGTATGTCTACTCTGCTTGACCCTTCCCCGGCCTCAACCATGTTTACTTCAGCAAATACTTTCTCAAACACCTCATCCAAACTCCCATCTGCCCCAATTAACGAACCTGACATCTTTGCCAATGGCTGTTTCTTGATACCCGGCCTGACGAAGGACCTGGACAATCGAGGAATTGGTTTAGGCAGCACCCAAGCTTTCTTCTTCAATTTACGGGCCCTTCTGACATCTGCCGTTGTTGGTTTGAACCCTAACCCGAAGGTGTCCAGATTTTTGGGCAAAGACATAGGTTGAGTAATGCCCTGAAGTTCAACCCCTAAACCTTTCCCGGGCACGAACCCGTTATTCAACATTTCTGACACTGCCATGACGGTCGCAGCTGGCACCCTGGGACATGGCATGCTTTTACCCTCGGGCACCCTGCTCACCGGAACCGTGTCAAAGACCTGATAAACCCATGGTCCCATATCATCTTCAGTCTCTATAAAGGGTACTACGGCATCAATCATGGTGCATGCGGGATCTTCCCCATGTAACACAATTTCTTGTCCGTCCCACTCGAATTTGACCATTTGGTGTAGCGTGGAGGGCACAGCTTTGGCCGCATGAATCCATGGTCGACCCAGCAAAAGATTATAGGATACTACAACATCCAACACCTGGAATTCCATCGTGAACTCGACTGGTCCAATAGTCAATTCGAGTACAATATCCCCTACTGTGTTTGTTCCTCCTCCGTCGAACCCTCGAACACAAATGCTATTTTTTCGGATTCTATCCTCATCGATCTTTAACTTGTTCAATGTGGATAACGTGCAAATATTAGCGCTCGACCCGTTATCGATTAGAGCCCGAGTAACCATTGAACCTTCACATTTGACCGTCAGATAGAGAGCCTTGTTATGTTCTGTGCCTTCCATAGGCAATTCATCATCAGAAAATGCTACCCTGTTCACTTCAAAGATCTTGTTGGCAATCGTCTCTAGATGGTTCACTGAAATTTTGTCAGGCACATGAGCCTCATTCAATATCTTCATCAAAGCTCGGCAATGCTCATCAGAGTGAATCAGTAACGACAACAACGAGATTTGAGCCGGTGTTTTTCTCAATTGTTCAACAATGGAATAATCTTGTACTTTCATCTTTTTCAGAAACTCTTCTGCCTCTTCTTCCGTTACAACTTTTTTGACTGGTACTGGATTGTCTTTAGCACCCTTAGCCTTTCTCAACTCTTCGGGAGCAAAACAACGTCCCGACCGGGTTAGTCCTTGTGCTTCACAACTCTCTTCCTCAATTTCCTTTCCTTTGTATGTCACCACTACCTTGTCATATTTCCACGGTACGTCTTTGCTATCAACCATGGGTAACTGGACTACCGGTTTTATGACAACCGGTTCTACATAAGCTCCCTTCACAACCACCACGGGCGCAGATACTAACCCTGGTACCACTATCTTGACTGGCTCCTGCTTTTTCTTGGCCACAAACGGTCCCTTCCCCATTACTAACACTGGCTTGTCTTTTATTGCTTTTAACTGAACCACTGGCCTTGCACTCACTGTCTTTTCTTTGGTTTCCATAGAACGAATCACCATAACCACCTGTGAAGGTTTCTTAGGCTCCTCCCCCTTATGTATCAGTTCGATCATGTTGGCCTCATAATGTGCTGGTAACGGATTTTGATTGATGTTCGGGGCCTCTGGAGCATGTACCTCAATACATCGATTATCAATGAGCTCTTGTATTGCGTTTTTCAACTTCCAACACTTTTCCGTATCGTGCCCCGGCATCCCTGAGCAGTACTCGCAGCTAACAGAATGGTCCAGGTTTCGGGGTAGGGGGTTTGGTGTTTTGGATTCAATTGGGGTCAACATTCCCAATTGTTTCAATCTATGGAAGAGAGCAGTGTAAGATTTTCCCAACGGAGTAAATGTTTTTCTGTTTGGGGCCTTCTCACTTCTAAAAGCTTGGTCTGGGCGGAAGCTGGTTCCTGGTCTGTTTGCCCTGGGCGGTGGATAGGTGTTTTGTGGGGGTGGATGTGTGTTTTGGGGGTTTGGTGCACGCCATTGCGAGTGCACCGGGGGCTGAGTGTAGGTTTAGGCGTGGTGAATAGAAAAGTGTGGTTCTGGTGATGGATAATAGTGTTGCGGTGGGCCATATGAGGTATATTGGTAGTTTGGGTGGTGGGGTCTGGGTTGGTTGTAGTAGAGTGGGGGGTTATTGGGCCTGGACCAAGCATTAGCTTCAACTGCAGCAACTTCTTCTTTCTTCTTCTTCCCAAGCACACCACCAGTACCGCTTTGGATGGCCTGGGTGGTTGCTTTCAACGCCGAGTAGCTCAATATCTTGTTAGATTTCAATCCTTCTTCAATCATGGCTCCCATCTTTACCACTTCGTTAAACGACTTTCCGACAGATGTTACTAGATGACCAAAATAGGTAGGTTCCACTGTTTGCAAGAAGTAGTCTACCATCTCACTCTCCCTCATGGGAGGATCAACCCTTGCAGCTTGTTCCCTCCATCGGAAACCAAACTCTCTAAAACTTTCCCTAGGTTTCTTTTCCAGTTTCAACAATGACAAACGATCGGGTACTATCTCGAGGTTATATTGAAAATGGCCAATGAATGCTTGTGCCAAATCATCCCATGTATACCATCGACCGGGGTCTTGCCTCGTGTACCATTCTAGCGCTGACCCACTCAGGCTTTGACCGAAATATGCTATCAACAATTCATCCTTTCCCCCAGCACCTCTCATTTTGCTACAGAAACCACGCAGATGGGCTATTGGGTCACTGTGCCCCTCATATAAGTCAAACTTCGGCATTTTAAACCCCGCAGGCAACTGGACATCCGGAAAAGGGCACAAATCTTTGTATACGACGCTAACTTGGTTACCTAAACCATGCATGTTCCTGAAGGATTGCTCCAGGCTTTTGACTTTACGAATCACTTCCTCTTGTTCTGCATTCTTAACCGGTTTCTCAACTTCTCCCGAGATTTCAAAATGGGGAGAATAGGTATAGGGCTCAGGCGCTTTGAAAGTGGGTTCGGGAGGGTAATATTGGGTGTCGTGAGCTTGGAATAGCGGCTCGCTGGATGATCTATGTAGTGGAGCTGGGGGAGGTGCCACAAAGACGGGAACCATGGGTGGTGGAGGGTTCTGCTTAGGAGGTGGAGCTGGGGGAGCGTATGAAGTGGTACCATAACCCTGGGCCTGATAAGGGAAAGCTGAAGATGCGTGGGGAGTGGTAGGCTCCTGAGCTTGAGCCAGGGGTGGGATGTAAGATGGGTTAGCAGGATATAGTGGTGTCGTATGTCCTTGAGACCATGCCCGATGCATTTCAGCCATTTGTGCCTTTAATTTCCTTATCTCTTCTTTCATAGCACCAACATCTGTTACCTCAACCTCATTCGAAGGGTCTACGATACTGATTTCCGAATCCTGCCCTATCATTTTTACTTGATCTTTCGACCGTGTGTTGTACGGGTGAGTTGCCAGAATTGCCAATCAACTAACCACCTGCCTGGACTCACACATTTAGACAACCACTTTGTTAGCGATTAGGTCTTATCAGATTTTAATAACCGTACGTTGGCATGAATGCACTTATACAGTTATTCATTTCTACTATGCGTTTGCTCGATTGCATGCGTCATCCCGGCATTTCGTTCCTTGTTCCCTTTTGCTATTCTTTCACCTTATCCCTCTCTTGTGCTTTTCTTTTCTCTCTCTGTTTTTCCGCTCTTTTCTTTCTTTCTCTTTTTCTCGGTTTTCCTACTATTTTCCTTTTCATTTTTTGTTTATTTTCTTTACGGTTATGGTCGAATCCTATGAAGATTGCCTACGTATCGTGACCCCGCACGAATCAGACCAAGCGTAGTTCGTGCAAATAAATGCAACAAAAAGGGTGAAAATAAAATTGTCAACTTTCATTAATAAAACAAATTCTTACAAACTCCACGTTTTTTTTGTTTTTGGAAAGAAGCTAACAGACGCAACCTAAAAGAAAACCAACAGACTCTAAGACTGCAAACATACTCAATCCAGAAAGATAACGGACGTACAAAAGACTGACTCGAAACGTTTTAAACTTACAGACACGGACTATGCATATTCTAGTGCTTCAAACTTAGGTGTCCGCGGGGCGTCGTTCGGCCTCGCCGCGGGTCTAGGATCCAAATCCCTTTCAAGCTGCTCTAACTCATTCATGGTTCGCTTCACATAGATCATCACTGCTGAGATAAAAGTAGTATGGGTCATGTCTTCACAAACCCGACATCTCCTGACAATAGCATGAGCAATGGCTCTAATCCTGTCTTTTGTTTGCTTCTTTTCTATGAGCAAACGTCTTATCTGATCGCTGCACATCTTTAAAGCTCGGGAGTCTTGCAAGTACTGGTCTTGCAGCTGCTGCACTTCTGCCTCCATTTGGGCCAACAAGATGTAACAATGTCCACTTTCAGTTTCAAAATCTCTAGCCTGCCTAACCGCTTTACCCTCAAGGGCAACCACTTTTCTCTTTAAATTGGCAACAATTTTCTCATGGTCCCTTTTCAACTGATTCAAGTATTGGCGACGCTCTTCGGTTCTTGTTGCCCACTGTGCTTTAAGTTCTGCCATGACATTTTCAGATTTTTCTAACTCATCCCGCCATTCTCTGACTTCGCTTTCCAATCTTTTTACCAATTGTTCATCGGATCGGCTCCTCGATTGCTTATCGATGGTTATCTTCAACTGTCGGATTTGGGCCCTAAGTGCTTCATTTTCTCGGGCTAGTCTATTCTTTTCCCCTTGATCCGCGGAAACCTGTACACTGTTTTCGTATTTTAAACTTTCAACTTGTTGCTTTAGTTTACCAATCTCAACTCGATAGCTTTCTTCCTTTGCTAACCAGTCCCACTGCTCTTGGGATGACTTGGCGAAATCTTCAAGATGAGGTCTTTTAGCTGGTCTCCCACATGCCACGTCACCTCTTAACCACTCGTGATACCCTGGAGCAGTTTCCCCTTTGACCCTATCAGACACACAAGTGTTTGCCATCAGATATTGACACTCACTCCAAATTTGACGAACTTCTTCCTCGGGGAATCGACCGTCAGGACTAATTTCGACCACCTGGGTACTCAGATCTTCATCTCTTGGTACTACTTGATATCTCCCGAGTTGCCTCAGAACCCGATATGGTGCATATGGTTGTATGCTTTTGAGTCCCATCAACAGAAAATGCGGTCGGGCTGCTGGCATATATATGACCTCTTCGACAGACAACCATCCAATCACCCACTGTATCTGGCTAGCCTTGAGGTTCCGAAATAATAGTGCCCACGCCGTGACTCCTTCAGGTAGACTAGCCCCTTTGATTCTCATACCAAATTCTCCTATACAAGTTTTCTCAACCGAACCATAACTCAATAACTGAGAGCGTGGGCACAAATGCTCAGTCATCCACATTTGTAACAACACGTTACATCCCTCAAAAAATTTGCCCCCAGCTTTGCACGCAGTGAGAGCTCGAAAAATGTCAGCCACGATCATAGGTGCTAAAGTGCTTTTCCTCATGGTTTGCAAAGTACTGACGACGCCCGCTACTTTCAAATCAATATTACCATCTTTCCTCGGGAATATTACGAGGCCCAAAAAAGCTATCATAAATGCCACTCGTCTGTGTTCCTCCCATTTTTGTCGGCTTTTTCTGCTGCAAAGCTTAAAGTCTGGATTATTGAACCCGTCCACATGGCCATATCTATCGTACATGAAGCGGAAGCTACAGAAACCCTTTGCAAAATCTGGGTGATGAACTGTTCCGGGTATTTTCAAGGAATCCAGGAATCAGTGTACAATAATGGCCCTAGGAGCAATCAAGTATTTGAATCTCAATGGAGCTTGATCACTTCCAATGTACCCCGCTATTTCTTCCAATGTTGGGGTGAGTTCAAAGTTTGAAAAATGAAATACATTATGTGCCGAATCCCAATGGGCGACCAATGCCCTGATAATATCCCCCCGAGGCTGAATGTTTAATAAATCCGGAAGGTCTTTCAAATATTTTCTCACTTCATCTTGCCCCTCTTTGCCTAAGTCATTCCACCATAATTGCAGCTCAAAAGGGACTTTGGTCATTATTGAAAAGGGCTCATTCACCATTGTGCTCATCCTGCACATTTATTAAAGCGTTTTTAAGCAACAGAAAAACTTTTGTTTGACACAAAAAAAATAAACTTTTGTGGACAAAGATTTTAAGGCTATTTACGCAGAATCAGCCTTCCGGCATCCCGTTTGGGAACATTTTGACAAAAACGGCATTATCTGGTTTATTCATGACAAAATTTAAAATTTGATATTTTTTGGTTATTTTTGCAAAGGGGAAGTTGGACCCGATGAGGGCTGCCTACGTATCTCACGCCCTGTGAGAACCAAACCATGCGTAGTTCGGGCAAATTAACCGAACTATTTTAAAACATGACTCTTTTTCATTTTTATTTTTGGCATTTCATAAGCGAATAAAAACTATTTTTAGAAACAAGACTATCTTCTTTTTTCTTTTTCTTTTCAACAAATAGAGCAGCCTATTTTTTCCAAACCAAAAATGAAAGACTCTTTTTTCTTTTTCATTTTCCACAGACAATAAAACAACATATTTTCCAAACTAAAATAAAAGACCTTTTTTTTTCTTCCTTTTCAACAAATAATGAAACAACTTATGTTTTTCAAACTAAAACAAAAACTTTTCTTATCCCTTTCTTTTTCAACAACCAACTTTTCAAAAATAAAAGACTCTTTTTCTATTTTGCTATTTTTCTTTGCTTTTTTTTAGTAAAACAAAATAAAACATTTTCCTTTTTTTTTATTTCGGCAGAGTTTCGCCAGTAATTGGTCATTGATTTTTTTATTTCTAAGATAATCAATTAACTCCCTAACTGATATTTCTCTTCTTTTTTTTCACCTTTTCTCTTTTGTTTCTCAATTTTCCAACATTCCCGAGATTCAGAAACCGATCAACATGCAGGTTCGCAACAAATATATGTACAGAGCAAGTAGGATGCATCAGGATGGTCTTTTCATTTTAAGGTTGCTAGTCCTAGACGGACCCAACCCCTGTGTTGAGTCCCCTAAGTCAAATGCAACGTGATGCAAATAAGCGTTCCTACTAGGGATCCGGCATGAAGTCATGTTATTCTATGTTCAAAACCTGGGTCAGTGTTCTAGACTGTGTACCCGAGCGGACAACTCGAGTCGAGGAGGGGGCAACTTACCGGGAACCAAAAGGCCATCCGGCTTCGTAACTTGTCCGGCCTCTTTCTTATTTCAAGGTATGACACTAACAGAATAGGGAGTCTCAACCAGTAAGCACATCCCCGGAGGTGAAGAGAGAAGGGTGTCGTCACAGTTTATATACAATTCAGATAATATCAAAGTGGTAACATTTAGCACACTCAGCAAAACATGTAATAAAATTAGATATAATTAAATACAACAATTTTCTAAGCTCGAATTCTGAACCCTGAACCAGAGATTCTGGGTTCGATCCCTAGCAGAGTCGCCAGAGCTGTCACACCTCCTTTTTCTACCTACACCCCCGGAAAGGGCGCAAAGGAGTTTTTCCAATTAAAGGACAGTCGGAATGGGATTTAACTATTAATTATTCAGAGTCGCCACTTGAGAGATTAATGGTGTCCCAAGTCACCGATTGAACCCCGAACCGAGGAAAAATATGACTCTGTTAACAGTTCACGAACCAGAAATCCGAGTAAGGAATTCTGTTAACCCGGGAGAAGGTGTTAGGCATTCCCGGGTTCCGTGGTTCTAGCACGGTCGCTTAACTGTTGTATTTGAATTTATCTGATTTTAATACATGCTAGATCATGTGCCTTTTATTAATTTTACACCGCTTTTATTATCATTATTTTTAAGAATTGCGACGTCATGAAAAACGCATTTCGAACCACGTCGCAATCAATGCACCTGTAGTTGTCAACACATTTCGACTTCGTCGAGATTTGGATTTGAGTCGCATCAATGAGAACTCTAATTTTAAGAAGGTTATTTAATTAAATCGTGCCTAAAGATACTAACGTAGTGTTATTTTGGGGAAGAGCCATGAAGTTCGCTAAATGGCCATCCCAAATTCTAATTGTTTCGATAATTATTTACTAAAGGCCCGCATTTATTTATATTTTTTTCGGTGAGGCTCGTCTCAATTTGTGAAACTCTTTTCTATCATTATTTATTTTTAGGAATTACGACGTCATGAAAACATGTTTCGAACCACGTCACAATCAATGCACCCGTGATTTATCAACACATTTTGATTTTTGTCGAGATTTGGATTTGGGTCGCATCAATGCGCACCCGAGTTTAGGAAAGTAATTTTTAAGTAAGTCGTGCTTAAAGATTCTAACGTATTGTTATTTTGGGGAAGGCGTTGAAATTCACTAAACAACCTTTCCAAGTCTACACAATGAAATAATTATGCTATTAATTACTTGAGGATCCTAATTGATTAGGCCTACAATTTGTTGAATTTGAATTTGAACATCCGGGCATGAATGCCGAATAAATGGGCTCTGAGCCCACAAAGCCCAACTCCTGCCATTGCACATGCTGCGGGCACAGGCCCTTAGAGCACTTAGGCGTTAGGTATAAAGCAGGCCCAAAATTTGGCTTGCAATCGTACAGCCCAGGGATCGAATCCTTGGGCACCTTTTGATTTAACTAATTTCTTGGGCTACCTGCTAGTATGTCAGGCCCAAAACTGGCCCAATATGAAGCTGTTAAATATGCAATGCATACTAGACCAAACTTAAAGTCAGCCATACGTATGGAACTCTAAATCAACTACAACTTTGCAGATTTGACTTCAGCATACTATGGAACTTAAACAAATTGAAAATGACAATTACATAAACATGAAATGCATAATTTAAACAGTCCACACCCTGGACTATATACATGAGTCTAAATACCCAAATATCCACTTACTACTCAGAATGAACATGCTTATACTTGACAGCTTATCAGTCCAATTCATACAGACCAAAATTAGTACAGTACCTAAATGACAAGGGTAAACTAATTGTTTCATACATTCAATTTGACAGTAACAACATAAAAATTCAGAGATCAACTTCAGACAGCATGTTTACTTCAATTTTCACAAACTTGAGAGTTACATAACCAGTACCTGGAAATTGAAATGAAAATAGAGAAAAGGAGAAGAATCAGCTACTTTCAACAGCAACAGCAACACACTCAGCAATGTTACACCACAGAAACACAGGCAGATTGCTTTGAAAAACCAAATATGCTAGCAGACTCCCACAGATCAGTTTAACATGCTTCAAATATACCCTTGACCCTTACAGCTGCACCTGAGCACCTCTGTAAGCAGGCTAAACCCCAAAGCCCAAAATTGAAATCCAGGACTAGTGATGAAACTGTGAAGTTGTTTCGAATTTCTCCATTTTTTGATGTTTTTATTTTCTGTAAATCTTAGAATTGAAATGCTGACTGAAATTAAAAGTAGGAATGAAAGCCTAAATTGAAACTTAGGGCTGAAGGCAGGAAAATTGAGAGCAGCCCCCTTTCCCAAGGCATTTTATGCCCTTTTATAGGCAACCCCAAAGAGAATAGACTAGATTCTGATTTTCCAATCAGTCCCTCCCTATTTTCAATTTGGTCTCTCTATTTTTATTTTGCTAAACAAGTAACTGCATTACAATTATCAAAATCTGCACTTGCACCCCATTCTAGAAGGCCCTAAGGTATTCCTCTACCCATACAATACCTATACTGCCCTTCCCTATACCTTGATATTACTATTCCTATCAGAACCACCCTTTTCCATACCCAGATTACCCCTGAAAGCCTTTCAAAATCATTGAACCTGCCCTCATCCTTAACAGCTATACCCAATATCCTAAACCATTCTGAAACTAACTGAAATTAATTAACTAGCATTCAGAAACTAACTAATCAGACTGACTGAACCAATTCTGTTCAATTATACCAACTCAAACAAGCTAAACGAAATTAAACTGAGCTTAAGCTACCACGATTAATATTAAATGAACTTAAAACTAATTCTTAAACCATGAACTTATAATCATTCAACCTAATATCAAGCTCAGAATCAACAGTAATTAACAGAACTTAAACTAACACATTCAAACCATAAAATTAACAGAACAAATAATGAAACAACAACTATAAATAATACTTCAATCATGCGAGTAAAAGAAGCAGTAAAAAAACTCACAAAGGCATAAGGGATTCCGGCCAGTCATAAACATCTGAATCCTTTCAGATTTTTGACGCGTAACATCCCTAACCATGTGTTCTGACAAGAGGACACATGGTTAAGGATACTACGGTTCGAAATCAAAAGGATTTGGTTTTAGGGTTTGGCCAGAAATTCTTAGATCTAAGATTTGGGCCGCTTCGTGGTGATTTGAAAGAAAACAACCACGGATTAGTGTTGAGGAAGGGCTGGGGGTTGTGGGGTGTGATTTTGGACTGATTTGGACGAACTTGTCACTTGGCCGGAAAACTTCAAATTAAGATTCGAAGAGTTCCGGCCTTGTTCGAGGTGAACCAATGGGTGCAATGGAAAGAGTAGAGTGAGGGAGATCTGTGGTGTTAATCTCAAGGTGAACGGCATAGTTTGTGTTCACCGCCGGCAAGGGATTTAGGGCGGCGCAGATTAGGGTTTGAGGAGAAGGGGTGGGGTGAAGAAGACGAGGCAAATGGGGGTAGGGGGAAGGTTCGGACACTTAAATACCGGTAACCTATTTAGTTCCGGACCGGTGGATTGATGAGATCCAACGGTCCTGATCCAAGGACCCCGAAACGACGTCGTTTCGTTTAGAAGGGGGCAGACCGGGTAAGGACCTGGGCTGGATTGAATTAAAATGCTTGAGGCGTTTGGGCCCGAAATGTTTTAGTGCATTTGGCCCAAATTTTGGGTCTCAAATAAGACCACTTTTATACTCTTATTATTTTTCATTTTCTTTTCTTGCTTTTACAATTTTTTTTATAATTTTTATAAAGATGTAAAACTTAACACGAAATCTTGATTGTTTTAAAACAAAGACAAATTAATTCCTAAAATTGTTCAAAAACTATTTTGTGACAAATTCACAATAAAATCATTAAAATGCAAAAGTGAACTATTTTTGTGATTCTTCATATTTTGTTCTAAACAAATTAATCCATAATTGATACTAAAATATAAAACTAAAACCTAAATGCAAAAAATGCATATTTTTTGTATTTTATAAAAATTAACACGCACAAATAAAATGCAATAATTATCAGAAGATGACACCAAAACGCACAAAAATTGTAAAAATAAAGAAAAATTATTTTGTTTGGGATTTTGGGAATTATTCATATATAGGGCAAAAATCACGTGCTCACAAAGGGCTGCGACGAATGTCAGTGAACCGGGAACATTTTTCGTCGCCATGAGATGCCCATGAACCCGATTCAAGAGGTAGAGGTGTTTGATGTTTGGGGGATTCACTTCATGGGCCCCTTCGTCAGCTCATTTGGAAATAAGTACATACTTGTTGCTGTGGATTACGTGTCTAAATGGGTAGAAGTTGCAGCGTTGCCCACTAATGATGCAAGAGTGGTGATAGGTTTTGTGAAAAAGAATATATTCACCCGATTTGGGATACCAAGAGCGATCATCAGTGATGGAGGCACTCACTTCTGTAACAGAGCCTTCGAGAAATTGCTTGCAAAGTATGATGTACGCCACAAGGTGGCTACCCCTTACCATCCGCAAACCAGTGGGCAGGTTGAAGTGTCTAATAGGGAGATAAAAAGTGTACTAACAAAGACGGTGAATGACACACGAACTGATTGGGCAAAGAAGCTTGATGACGCACTCTGGGCCTATAGAACTGAGTTCAAAACACCAATAGGTATGTCACCATACAAGTTGGTATTTGGGAAGGTCTATCACCTGCCTGTGGAGCTAGAACATCGAGCTTGGTGGGCACTGAAGCAATTGAACATGGATCCCGAAGCAGCTGGACAAAATCGACTGACAGAGTTGCATGAGCTGGAAGAATTTAGATATCAAGCCTTTGAAAGCATGAGGCTCTACAAGGAAAGAATGAAGAAGATGCATGACAAGCACATTGTGGGCAGAAATTTCAACCCCGGTGACAAGGTATTATTGTATAATTCAAGGTTGAGATTGTTTCCGGGTAAGTTAAGTCCCGATGGTCAGGGCCATTTAGAGTGGTACAAATGTTTGCAAGTGGAGTTGTTGAGATCGAGTCAGAAGATGGGACGAACAAGTTCTCCGTAAATGGGCAAATGTTGAAATATTACCTTGGAATAGTTGAAGAAAAAGGGGATACAGTGGTGATCAATTTGAAAAAACCAGTACGCGAAGGAGGAGTGATGGCTCAACCACTTGCATCGTGCCGCGACGTTAAATCAGGCGCTACGTGGGAGGCAACCCACGAATGTGTTGTAAGTGTAGTATGTAACTTCGTGTAAGGAAAAAAAAAGTCGTGACCGCGGAAATCACTAAAGCAGTGCCGCACCTCCGTGACCGCAACGCGGACCGCGGGAGACTCTGTGCCAAACCGCGGCGCGCACCGCGGCAGTGACCGCAGTCGGGTACCAGAATTTTTATTTTTTTTCGTTTTCTTCAATATTTTTTCTTCTTCTCTTCAAATTAAAAATAAAACACACCCCCACCCTTCTTCCCCTAAAACAAACACATTCCCCTCCCCCCCCCCAAAAAAAAAAATCCCCACTTCCCTCTCTCTCTAAACCCTAACCCTCCCCTCCATACCCTCTTCTTTTTCTTCCTCCTTCACAATACCCCTCATCTTCTCCCCCCCCCCCCCAAGGTATGCTTCCGATACCCTCTTCTCTTTTCTTTCTATTTTTTCTTTGTTTTTGTTGCATTATGCTAGTTAATGTTGTTCTACTGTAGTGTTAGTGCTAAAATTTTGTTTTGTTTAGTTCTTCTTCTTCTTTTTAGTGTAATTTCATTTTTAGCATATGTTTAGTGAAGGGGCTGTGTTTTGAATGTTTGGAATGGTGTTGTTGGTAGGTGATGGTTACCATAGAGTGTGGACTGTATGGGTGTAGTAGATAGTTGAATTGGGGAAGTCTTCTTGATTCCCTTGGGGCCATGAATATGAAGAAAATGCCTTGCCCACAATGTGTTTGAGAAATTTCCTCAATGGTGATATAAGCAGATGTTGTGACATGGTCGTGGTGAAGTCTGAATAACCACCCATAGTCACACATTTTAGGTTCATCCTAATACGTGTTTCTCTATTTTGACAGGTATTATGAGTTCATCCCGGAAGAGACGAAACACCGGGTCCTCTGCTAGTGGACCAGGAGGCTCCTCACGAGCTAGGGGCCAAACCAGTACACCACGGTTTGATGCCACTCGGTTCGTCTCTGCAGAAGCAGAGGCAAGGTACAATCAGAAACTTGCCATGAAGTTACTCCATGAGGTCCATATCGACGGGAGGGCTTTGATGAGGGAATGCCCCAATATGTTTGATGAGCTACAGAGGTGTCAGTTGGACATCTTCTTTGAGGCTCCCGAGGAAGCCAATATTCAGTTAGTGCGGGAGTTCTATGCCAACCTGCCAGAACACGAGGACAAGGTTGTGACTGTGCGCAACACCCCGGTTAATGCTGCTATAGAGGTCATCCGCAGGGTGTATCGCTTCCCCGCATTCACGGGCGATGATCATTACATCATGGCTAGTCGCCCGATGGTTGACTGCAACAGAATTCTAGAGGTCATCTGTATACCTGGCAGACAGCCCAAATGGGTAGCACAACCGACAACTCTGCACTCCAAGTCTCTTACTTGGGAGGCCAAATGTTGGCTCACTGTCATCACCACCCGATTGCTTCCATCCAGCAATACCACCGATGTAAATGGTCCACGGGCCGCTATGATTTACTGCTTCATGACTCACTAAGGGTTTGATGTCGCCCGAGTCCTCTCTGAAGAAATGTTCATCCGATCGCCCGAACTAAGCAAAGGCCACTACTTCCCTTCGCTTGTCACCCGTATATGCCACCTTGCTAATGTTCCTGAGAACTCCCGAGTTGATGGGAAATTACCTATAATAACCCCTTTCCGGGAGAGAAAAATTGGGTAAGAGGGAAGAGAGCCAGTACGATGCAATGATGACTCGTCTGATGAGTCTGAGTCTGAAGATGATTCTGATGCTGCTGAAGCTACTGAGATCACAGCCCCTCCTAGAGGGGACAAGGCAGGATCGTCACAGCCATGCCGGAGCACTCGAATGGATGCTTTAGAGCGGGATATGACTAGACTGCGGACCTCCGTCGCTGACTTGAGTACCCGCATTGATGTTGTGGCTGATCGACAGGTGAAATTGGAAAAGAAGTTCATGGGTTGGTTGAGAGCACTGGGTTACGCATGCAACATGAACCCATACACAGTTTCAGATCAAGAGTGACCCTTCAGGGAAGTTTCTTTACCTCACTGCTTTATATTGTCAAGCCATGGGGACATGTCTTAATTATAAGTGTGGGGTGGGGGATTTCGTTGTATGTTGTACTTGTGAATATTATCTAATTGATGTTCTTGTTTTTTCTTTTTTGTGTTAGTGACTTTAGGAATAGAGTAACAATTTTTTTTAAGGAAGTGAAATATAAGCGACTTGTCCCGACGATGGATCTCTTTCGGCGGGGTTCTTGAGGGACTAAGTCGAGAAAAAAAAAGGTTTTTGACATATAAAGACTCTTCCTAACGATGGATTCTTTAGACAATTTTCTTGAGGGAAACTAGTCTATAGAAAACACCAAAAGATTTTTTTATTTCTTAGGTAGTGTAGTAACTCCCCCTTGGTTTTTCTTTGGGCCACGGTTCTTTTCCAAGAGTTTAGCGTGAACCGGGTATAGGTAGATTTTTTTTGTTTTAGGTTAGGATTAATGGGTGACGAGCTTAAAATTGAAGGAAAAAAAACCCTTAGCGTTCTTGTACCTGAACACGATAGACGCTAGAGTGTAGTACTTAGCTTCAAGGGTTGAATCTTGTTTAAGTGCCTTAAAAATTGTATGTTTGTACCTAACTTGAACACTCAAAAGAGAATGTTTTGATAAACTAATCCGGAGTGAATCATGTGCCATGTGAGTGTGAGTATCATTGTATTCCATGTTGTACTTCTGATGCCTAGAACTTGCCCTGTGTGTTTGCAAAGCGAAATAGTAGCTTCATTCGATTTTAGAAGTGATATAGACATTTCTTTGTTGAGCCAGACATATAAAGTGCACCCACCTGAATGCATTACATCTTAGTTAACCCCGTTGAGCCTACAAGCCTATTTCTTTGGCAACCACAATGTGAACCTTAACCACTTGTTTGAATAGCCTGCTGTTTGAACCAATTTTCCTCCCCCTAACTAAGCACTAGATTGGTATTGAGATTATGTAAAAACAAAAGTGTGGGGTGGTGGTTTGGTTTTTGAAGTGGAACCATGGAAATAGAGAAAAGGTGCAGAATGTGAAGCATAAAAAGAAAAACACCACAAAAAAGGTAGTAGCTTGTACAAACTGCACCTAATGTATGGGGATGTATAAATAAATGTGGTGGAGTGTTGGCTTATAAATGATGATTGTTAAATTCAACGTAATTGTATTAAAAGTGCTTAGGGAAGTTAGTCACTATATCCAAATGTATCCTACCCGTCCCTTAGCTTACATTACAACCAAATAAAGTCCTATTGATCTTAGACTGAGTGGGGCTCGATTAGTCGAGTATTACACTAGGGGAAAACCTATGGTGCATCTTTGTTGGCATATGTATGTTCTTTTTGGA
This sequence comes from Nicotiana tabacum, assembly GCF_000715075.1. Classification (NCBI taxonomy): domain Eukaryota; kingdom Viridiplantae; phylum Streptophyta; class Magnoliopsida; order Solanales; family Solanaceae; genus Nicotiana; species Nicotiana tabacum. The sequence continues at coordinate 18,690,773 of NC_134089.1, read as the reverse complement.
GAGTGAGCGAATTATGTCTAATTGAGTTCCTAATTGTTATCAATATCATTATATATATGGAACTACTCTCTTGTGTGATGTGAGGGCATGTGATTCACAAAGGAAAGGTGCATCTTGACTGTTGTGTAGAGTGGTTTGAGTAAGTTCAAATGTTACAGGATACGAAAAACTTGATTCTTGAGGTAAAAGCTGCTCACTACTAGGTGTAACTCTTGTGAAATGTTCATGGCGTGAGTCGTTGAGGGAAAAGCATAGGGAATGAATTTTTATGGAGTGTGGTGAATTGCTCGAGGACTAGCAATAATTTAAGTGTGGGGTGTTGATAATAGGCTATATAGTTGTTATTTACACCATAATTGCCCATGCATTGTTGTTGTTTTATTATGTAAGTTGCCAATAAAATGCTTTAATTAATGCTATTTGGTTTCGTAGGGAATATAAGATGTGAGGAAGCAACATGAAGTGTTTGGAGGCAATAACGTGAAGAAAACACCCACTCCAGGAGTACCCGAACACAAAAGAGTAGAAAAAGAGAGAAGGAACGCGGAGCAAAGAGCCTAGCTACTCACCGCGGTTGCCACCGCGGTTCGCGCTGCGGTTGGAGGTAGTGTCCTTCGCGGTCAGCGCCGCGGTCGATGCCGCGGCTGCGACGGCGTGTGTACAGTCCAGAAATTTAAGGGGCCAAAGTGCCAATTCGGGAAAGCTTATGTAAAACCCTTATAAGATGTAGGAAACTCGCCCAAGAAAAGGGGGCTGATTTTGAGATTATTTTGGCAAGAAGAACAAGTGTGAGAGATCACTCAAAACATCATAGTTCTTATTCTCTTCTATTTTTTTTGCAAAATTTCGATTATGAATATTTTCGTAGTTTATTCGTACGTTGTCATGAGTAGCTAAATACTTTAATCTAAGATTTTGGTGAAACCCGTTGGGAATGACTTGGTTGTTACATTAATATAGTTTGAATTGGTTGTTAATCTCTATTTGTTCATCTACGTTTTGATTGTGGTTAGTTGAAAGGGCCCTCAATTATCCGTTCCTATTTATTATGTATCTTCTTGAGAGAGAGTGCATATTTAGGTAGCTGTTTGAACAACATTATTCCCGGAGTATAGACGAGAGTCATAACCGAGGGTTTAGAGGTTGGATTAGAGATAACGATACCTTGGGTGCAATCTAAAAGAACGGTAATGAGAATCTAGCTAGCGTAACTTGAGAGAGTGCGTCTAGTAAATTATCATAATTGCTTGAGAGAGATTTATGATAACTGGAGAGTTCTTGATTGATAGAGACAACTAAGGCATCGCTATAAGAACCATACAACCAAGGAAATCACCAACGGGGGAAACCAATACCTTAGACCTTGTTTCAAACTGTTTACACATCAAGCATAGTTAATTTTCAGCTGTTAATTATTTTCAGACTTTAGTTGTTAGAAATATTATTAATTGTGAATTACAAAGTTTGGGAAAATTGATTCTGTGAATTTAGTAAATCCGTCAAAAGTAATTGATAGGTTAATTCCCTGTGGTTCGTCTCTGGGCAGAATACTCAGATTATATTTGCTACGTCCGTGTGTGTCTTTGTATAAGGCATAGTTTGGCGTTATCACCTAACTACTAGCTAAAGACATGGTCAAAGCAGTAAAGAAAACAGTAAAGTAGCTGATGGTTAACTTATGCTCTAATAGGGGTAAGGTGTGTGTATGCATTACTCTTCTCAGACCCCACCTGCGAGATTACACTGAGTTCGTTGTTGTCATGTGAAACTTGATTATCCTTCGGAATCTTACATAGGGAAATTCTTAATTGCAGTTGCTGCGGCCATGCCCATCCCAACAATTTTAATCATTCATCCAATTGGCTGATGCTTTAGGTCGGATGCACCCCATGTTCGCGATCCCAAGCTTTTATCTTCTTTCAACCTACCAAGTATACAGATCTCAATACTTAGTTTTTGATGCAGAGAATGTCACAAGTTCTATTTACCATAGTTTATTACAACATTGTGCACAAACCCCAAAAGGCAGCTGTGAGATATGAAAAGGGAAGAATGTAACTATGGTAAGTGACAAGAGCCCTTGATAAGTGCAGGCTACAGTGGGGGAACAACTTACACCAAAACTAAATTATTACTTATGACTTTGTTTGTAGGGCCAAAGGGTGTACATCTTTTCCATCAATGGGCCAAATTGATATTTTTGCTCTTCTGCTTGTTCCTTTTCACCATGTTGTTAAACAGAGATAATGAAAAGAAAGGAATTATTGTAGTTGTTTAAACTGGACACATGCTTCTGGACAAAGGCCAATATTCCCAGCCATTCCCTTCCATTCTACTCTACCTAATTCATCTCCCTAGGCTTTTCTCTGTCTCCCATACATTCACTTAATAATGTATCTTTCATTTCTAACCTATCTTTTTAGCTTTTTGTCCTCCTGTTACATAATATCACTGGAATTATCTAGTCCTTCTTCACATATGAACATGCCATTTACAATATCATTTATTTTCACTGAGAGCCTAAATAGAGCGAAATGAATATAGATTTTTATATAGCTGAACTCGACTAGTTTTTAATTGAGACATAATTGGTTGATTGATATTGCATTTTTTTCCATCAAGGGGAGCCTTGGAGCAACGGTCAAGTTGTTTCCGTGTATAGGTCACGGGTTCGAGTCGTGAAATCGCAACTGATACTTGCATCAGGATAGGCTGCGGGCTGCCTATTTCACACCTCCTTGGGGTGCAGCTCTTCCCCAAACCCCGTATAAACGTGAGATGCTTTGTGCATAGGCTACTTTTTTTTACTTTTCCCACCACAAAGCCAAAAAAGGAAAGTCACACATTTGGCCTCTCGACAAAAAATTATTTATATCCGCTAGCCAATATAAACATATTATACCTACTTATACATATATTAAACAACTACAGTTATTTTTTGGGGGAAAGGTGGCTATACAGTGTAAAATTTCTGGGGAAAAAAAGGATTACAAAACTAGTACTACTTGGGATCTTCAATCGATTGTTGTGTAGCCCACAAGCAGTGTTACTCTATTATAGTCTAAAGTGATTATTGCACCACTATGGATTCCTAACCCTGCCACTCTTTTTCTTTTGCTTTCACTTTTTTTTTTTCTATAGAACTCTTTTGATTTCCCTTTCTATTGCTTTAATTTTCTAAGGAAAAAGTTCACAAGCACCTAGAACAACTTTTATTACTTGATCCTGGAAGTCCCATCATTGCAAGATTTGAAAAACATTGATTCATCAATTTTTTCTGAAAATAATTACATTTTAAAGAACTACATAAGCAGTATTATTAAGCGCGAAAAAATAGTTGGTATCTAATTTTGGGGGTTTTTTGTTGGTATTTTTCACAATATGGTGATAATATATCAATGAATTATAATTTCAGATTAGTTAGAATCGTTTTTATATTTATGTATTCATTCTAGTGTATTCAAAAGAATTATCATAATTATATTATTTTCATACGGATGGTTACTTTTCTTCCATCCAAACTATAAGGTTGATTATATTTTGAAAAAATTAGACATGTTGAGTCCATCGTTGTTGCATTCTTTTACACTATGGATTAAAGGAACAAATGTTATTAAATGGAACAGCAAACAGGTTACACCTTCTACTTAGAGGCGGACCTACCCTTTGGGTAGGAAGGTCATTGGTCCCCGATAACTTCGAAAAATATATATCTGTATGTGTGTGTATATATCTTAAATAACAGGTACTATATATTTTGATTGGCATTTTAAGATTCAAATCTTAGACAATTGCACTAAGGGGGCATACTTGACTTTTTTTGCGCTGCCTGAGTTTTATTCCGACTCTACTATTTGCTTGAATTTTTATTTGACAATGCCCCTACAATTTTCAAATCTTGGATCCGCCTCTACCCTAATGTATCGAGAAATGAGGGGAAGATAGTGATGATCACCCCGGGTATGCGCTTGTGCCCTAGATGGATACTCCAAAATCGATCCGAGAATGGTCAGTATACTCCCTCCATCTCAAATTATCTGTCGTGTTTCTCTTTTATACGCCCCTTAAAAAATAGTAAAAGGGAGAAGGGTTGGACTATTTTACGCTTTTTTATTTCTTAAGATATAATCTCTGTTCATTGAATAGTTATTCTATTTATGTGTTATCTCCATTTTTAAAAATAATTATTATTATGGATAAAATGGGGAAAATATAACGTCTAAAATAGAGACAACCATTTTCAGAAACCATGACACTTAATTTGATCAGATGGAGGGAGTAATAATAACACATTAAATTACATTCATAATATAAAAATACAATTGCATAATATTTCACGTTGATCTGGCAACCAAACTCAATGCCTATAAAGCCCACACGTTCTAAAAAAATCCTACCTTTCCCACCAAAGCACATGATCCCATAATGAAAGATCAAAGACACTTAGAATCCATAATCATGTCTACACTTTCCACCTTTACTCCGCCTCAACTCTCCGATCTAACACATTACTTCTCCGCCCTCTACCACCGCCATCACCGACGTATTTTCTCTCTCCTCTCTTCTCCCACCCTCTTTTCTCTCACCTTACACCACCTCCACTCCCTCTCCTTACACAACAAGTCTCTCCTTATAGCCAAACACCTATTGTCCAAACTTGCAATATTCACTCATTTCATGCACAATAACACAATCTTGCCACCACCCTCCACCACCTCTATGAAACTCTGCGATTTAGACGCCGTCCTCCTCCTCCTCCTGCTCTGTGAACTCCGCCAACATGATCCAGAAGCAGTACTCGATCTCCCTCCATCCAGGTGCGCGTTAGATAGTTTGTAATCTATATGAAGTAATACACGGGTCATTTGGTTTGAAGACAAGTTATACTGAGATTAGTTATTGTTTGGATTAATTATATTGAGATTAGTTATGTTGGCATTAGTTATCTGATATTATTTCTTATTGACTATTTGGCATGCCGTATTAATCTGGGATTGTCAATTTTACTGCTTTATCCGGGATACTATTCCATCCTTTGGCAGGAACAAGTTATTCCGGTAGTTAGTTTTAATCTTGGGATAACTTAGTAACCAAACAAGGGATAAGACAGTACTAAATTTTCATCCCAGAAATGATCCCCGAAGCTTTTTGCATTAAAATACTTGATTTTTTATTGTTTTATTGAATACTTGAATCAAACTATGAATGTACATTTTATTTCCATGAATCATGATATGTGATGACAGTTCTGATCAATAACCTTCTTCCGACTCTACTAATAATTCATGTCTTTTTCGAGAAATAGCTTAGTCAATTTGCCGTACAAAAACTTGTCTGTATATTTTCCCAAAATATGTAGTGTTCTTTTGATTAATTCTGTCTTTTTATATGCTTTTTCTTAATAGGTGGCGCCTTATTCTTTGTCAATACATTGCCAAAGACGCGCTAAAATTTTCTACCATTAGGGGCTCTAACAGAGAAGTTATAATGAAGTTCATTGAGATGGTGGCAAAATGCAAGAACTTTATCAATGCCATGAATCATACAGGTAATCAGTGATTTACTCAGGATTTTTCGTAAGAAATATCAATATTTAAAGAAGTGAACAAGTGAATATATCATTATAATAACAAATAGTTTTGATATTTATACCCAGTATTTTATTTTTCTTATTATAATATATACATATTTAACAAATTATTAGACGAAGTGGTGTTTCATGATACCGCTGAGACAACGTATATATTCGCCGAGTAACGACGGATGTATAGTTCGAGGCATGGGTTCAATTGAATCATTATTTTTTATTTAATATAAATATTCTATTTTGAAATTTATATTTTCAAAGAACTCAGAATTTAGTAAATTTTGAATCTATCTCTGCCGATGCAGATAGTAGTGGAGGAAAAAATAGGAAGGAAGTGGCGACATCAGTGGCGGTAGTGGTGGCGCTGCCGTCAGTGGAAGTGAGTGGCGGCGGAGGGGGAGAGTGTGTTATATGCAAAGAAGAGATGAAAGAAGGAAGAGATGTTTGTAAATTGCCATGTCATCATTTGTTTCATTGGATATGTATTTTGCCTTGGTTGAAAACGAGGAACACATGTCCATGTTGCCGGTTTCAGCTACCGTCCGATGATGTTTTCGCCGAGATCCGACGGTTGTGGGAGGTTGTTGTCAAGACAAGTGCTAGTGCAAAGTTTGTAGGAGTTGATTAATTCAGTCATGAAAATTGCATGGATCAAATTTTAGTACCAATCTTAATTTATCAGCTTAATTATATTAATAGCCAAGAGTTAAAAAAATCTTGTAGAAATACATGATAGTTTTGATAGGTTCTTTCTTCTGATCAAATTATGTTGCAATCTTCATTTACCATTTATCAATCAACTATACCTCAGTTACAAATCATTTGAACGATTACGTTATTCATTAAATTCATGATTCGGGAAATTCATCATAATTTGATTATTTTTATGATGACGATCAAGTTATTGTAACTTTTCTCTTTTATTTTGATTTGAGACTTATTGCTCTGCGGGACTGTCAAATTAATGATGCTTTATAATAAAAATGAGAGTAATTTCATTATCTTATAATTAATACTAATGGTCACATATTGAAAATATATTTTTATGATAACAGTCGATTTATTGTAACCTTTTTCCTTTATTTCGATTTGAGACTGGTTGCTTTACGGGAGTATCAAATTAATGATGCTTTATAATTATAAGGAGAGTATTTTTATCATCTTAGAATTAATACTTATGCCATATGTCACACTTCCTTTTTGCGCGCCTACCCCGAAGGATAAATGCGTGAGAGAGTTTTTCCAATTTAAGTGACAATATTCGAAATGAGATTATTTATTTAATTCAGAGTCGCCACTTGGGAAAGGTTTGGCTTTTGGTGTCCCAAGTCACCGGTTTATCTTGAATCCCAAATCGAGGAAATTTTCGACTTTCCAAATGAAGTCTGCGAACCAGAAATTCTAAGTAAGGAATTCTGTTGACCCGAGGGAAGGTGTTAGGCACCCACAGATCCCGTGGTTCTAGCACGGTCGCTTAAATTGTTATAATGGCTAAATATCTGATTTTAATACATGTTATGACTTGTGTGCTTTTATTAAGTTTAAACCGCTTTTATTATTATTATTTTTTAATAGAATTGCAACGTCGTGAAAACGTATCTCGAACCTCGTCACAATCAATGTATCCATGGTCATAGACACGTTTCGACTCCGTTGAGATTTGGACTTAGGTCACATAAATGCGCACCCAAGTTTAGGAAAGTAATATTATTAAAAACGTACCTAAAGAGACTAACACGTTATTATTTTTGGGGAGGGCCGTGAATTTCGCTAAACGGCCCATCCCAAATTCTAAGTATTTAATATATACATTTATGAGGGCCTCGCGGTTTGTGCGTTTTATTCGGCGAGGCTCGTCTCATTTATTTTAAAAGGATAATCTTAAAATTACTACATTTTCTATTTTTGTTCGTCTCAAAAATGAAAGAAGAAAATATATGCTAATTAAATTACATGCTTGGCAAGTTCGGGCCTCTTATCAATTATTAGATTACAAAAGATGCTAGCGCAAAATTGCGATCGAATTTGCTCAAAAGAAAATTGTTTCGTGTCTTATTCTATAATTAAATATTACCAAAAGAAAAATGAAATTATAAATAAAATATGGAATTGACGAACAATATTATTAAAACAAACAAATTATTCTTTAACTAACTTAGACTTCACATTATTAGATGAATTGAACCATTGGAACTAATTATTTTTTTTTTAACTATTTGAACCTGAACCAACCTTGACTACCAATGCATACGAAAGTTGTTAAAACTTAATCGACACTTTGAAAATCTATTACATTTAAAGGAACTCTAACAAGCCTTGTTCGAAATCAACTCATGTCTAATCAAGTTAATGACCTTAGCCTTACTACATCGAATCAAACTTCAAATACGGCAGACCTGCGGATTCTGCGAAATTACTGGCTTAATATCCTACTTTACTAATTTGAGTCAACATTTAACATGCTTATTTTCAGATTACCACTGCGGGATAGGACATTTATAAGCTATCTACATAATTTAACATTCTGTCACAAAAATCTACACGCCTAAAACAGTTCCAACTATACAGTCACGTTTCTATTATTCATACAGAATATAAAAACAGAGCTAATATTGGATAAATCTACTTCATTTAACATCTATGGCATTAAAGACGACAAATAGCATCCAAATGTGCAGGTTTGCTGCATAATTCCATTTCAACTTCAACTCGAGTTACATCAAGGTGATTCGAAATATGTACCTGGAATTCAATGTTCAAAGGAAGAAGAAGAAAAAGTCAAGCAGGAGCAGTAGCAACAACACAGCGACAGCAGGTTCAGCAACAGCAAAACCAATAACGACCAGTGGAATAAACCAGTAACAGATTGAAAACCAGCAGTACCAAAATGCAATCGCAGTCAAAGCAGAAGAGAGACGGATACAAGACGCAGTAGTTTACTGATTTTGAATAATACTCAAGGAAAAGCAAACGGAATTTATTCAAGTAAAAGTTCAACTTGTTTTTCTCCTTTGCTCTCAAATTCTGATTTCTCAAAATTCAGTCAACTCTCTCAACTTTCTTTTTTCTATCCGTCCCTTATTTTTTTAAAAGTCCTCCCCATTGTGTAAAAATGACTCTATTTATAACCAAGACTCTTGTCTTGAACCACTAACCCAAATATTCTCATGATTGCATGCTTTGTTCCCCACTACCTTAAACAAATTAATTATTCCCCACTATTTTGTGTCTTGTCCCCCACTATATTAAACTAAAGAGTTATTCCCCACTATCTTGTGTCTCGTCCCCCATTATATTAAACAAATATATCACCTCCCCACTAATTTATGTCTTGTCCCCCACCATGTACTATTTTAATATTGTTAATGCATAGTGGACGGAGCACTTAGATTAAATAATTGTTCTAATTTTCAATTCCAAAAATACCCCTCCGAACTTACTGAAATTACCATTTTACCCCTGAAAATACTGCAATTTAACATTTCTACCCCATCAGCTATATCCAATCCGCCTAATCAATTCTAAACAAAATACAACAGCTATAACCAATTCCTAAACAAATTCAAACTAAATGATGAACAGCAAAGAAACAAACTGGAATTACTTTGACTGAACAATATTTTTTTTCTTCTTTTAACAACAAACCTACTTTCAGATTCAACAACAATAACAAACAAGAACACTAAACTCAAAAAATCAATTGATCTTCAAATTAAATCTAACAACATTATAACTAACACACTTCCATATTAAAACTAAACAAGAACAAATGCATAAAAACACACAGAAGAAATAATCAAGAAATGAATCAAACATATATTGATTTCAAATCCGAAAATATCAAACAAGATACGGACAGAACTGAAACTTAAACCAACTAACCGGATCGGAAACAACGAAGAACTCGAACGGAAACAAATCTTCCCGGAAACTTTGAAACCAACATAACTCGAATCTGCCCAGAAAATAACTCGACGAGTAGGAATGCAGCAGTGGCGGTGCTGGTTCGTTTGTTTTGACAAGAAGAAGAACGAAGCAACAACAACAAATGTTGCTCAACTGGACGGGCAGTAGCAGCCATGGTTGTCGAGAAGATGAAGCTGAGTGGTCGTTTGAGCTGTTCGTTGGTTCAAAGGAGATGGTGGTGGAGGGCAGTCCATGGATGAGCTTGAGCTCGCCATGGAGAAGACAAAGCAGCAAGGGGCAGCCATGGGAGCTGGACCTCGAGGGTAGTCGTTCATGGCGGAGCTTCGTGGAGGAGGAAAATGGCGGTGGCTGGAGCTGTTCGTGGTTGACGAAGCAGAAGCAGCAGCAACGAACGACTGGTGAAGGGTGGTCGTTTGGTGGTCGCCGCTGGTCGTCGAGAAAGAAAGCCGCTGTAGACACCTGATTTTTGACCCTCCCCGAGAATTTTCACATTTTTAGCGTGAATATGTGAAATTGGGTCCAATATAGCCATTTTAACTATTTTACTTTATTTCGTTGCAAAAAGAAAAAATCACAAAAATACATATATAAATTTTAGTTTATGTATTTCTCATAAACTTGAAAAAATACAAAAATTGTACTTTAGTTTGGTACTTTATATAAATTCGAAAATTACAAAAAAATATAATTCAATTAATGTTTTGTATTCATTTTAATTTTGGAAAAATACAAAAAATATTACTTTATATTTTGTCTTTATTAAAAAACGAAAATTACAAAAAAAATAGTTTTATTAATATTTTGTAGCTATTTTAATCTTGGAAAATATTAATAAAAAAGAGATATAGTTTCGTTTTAAATATTAGTCTTATTTTTGGTAGTTATTAGTTAAGCAACGTCGTGTTCTTGTTCTCGGATCCGGGCAAAAGAATAATATTCGGGTTCAAACTACCCGTTTTTAGGCCTAATTTCGGACCTAGCCCATAATAATCTGAGTCCACCACACATGAGAGGACACGCGTGGGGAACACGGACGGAATCCCGTACACGGGGAACCCCACCACGCGTGGGGAACACAAGTCTTGAACCCCACCACGCGTGGGGCTCATTTATTTTGGCAAAAGGGATCAAATACACGGACAAAAAAGGATTTGAGAGGACGGAGAAAAATTGGAAGAAGCACTGTTCATGCTTCTTCTTCCTGAAGAAGTAAAACAAAACCCTACGCCCCCACGTCCAAAACGACCACTCCCTCACGTCGGAAAAACCCTCACCTTCACCGACGCCTGAAACCATCTGCAACCACCACCCCCCCTCGTCGGAGCTCCAGCTCCAGTCCGTCGCCTTCCTCGTCGTCACGCCAAAACCACCCCAAACAACCAGCTCCTTCTGCCTCCTCCATCACCATCGTCAACTAAACCACCCATCAGCTGCTCACGTTTCTTCTTCCTCACCAAAAAACCTAACAAAACCCCAGCCCGTCACCCTCACGACGAAAACCCAGTCGCACCACTCCGTCAACTGCTCAAATGACCCCCCACAGCTGCTCCTCCACGTCCAAACCCATCCAGTAACGCCCCAGTTACCAGCCTCCCCGTCGTCACTGTCCATCGCAATCAGCTCCTTCCATTGAAACCAGCTCCATACACATCTCGTCCACCACCCAAATCGTCTCAACCCTAACCCAAAACCACCAGTCCGTCAACCACCCCAAAACCACCATCAACGATCCCAAAACCATTGTCGCCCCAGCTCCTTCTCCGCCTCTCGACCCTACTGTCGAACACCTGCCCCGACGACAGCAGCCCCCCCTCGTCATTATTTTCTGGTCGACAACCACCCAACCCAGCTCCTTATTCGCATCCAAACGACACCTTTCTGTTGCATGTTCTCGAGCTAGCCTGCTGCGTCGCAAAATCCAGCAGCAGCAACATTTTTTGGTCCAAGTTTTCTATTTCCATCGAGGTCATCTTTGGTTCGTCGAGGTCCGGTACGTTGAGCTTGACGTCGAGGTTCCGTCGTTCTGTTATTGGAGAGGTTGCCGATAATTGTCGGTCCAGTTTGGTTGTTGTTCTTGCTTCAAACAGGTGCATACACATTTCCAAACTTGTGATATTTGTTTAAACGGAATGAAAAAAAATGATATGGATTTCCTATGAATTGTTTGTGTGTCGTTTTTGTTGAATTTTTTTTTATTTTATTTTTACTTTTATCATGGATATTATTACCTATTAGGATTGTTGCTTTTGTTTAACCTCGGATGACTTCATTGATAAAAAATCTTAGTTGTCTTAAGTTTGCCCTATAATAAATAAAAATAAAATTAGACGAGCTTCGCCTTATAAAAATGTACAGATCGCGGAGCCCTCACAAAAATATGTGTTAAATACTTAGATTCCGGGACGGGCCGTTTAGCGAATTTTACGGCCTTCCCCAAAATAAATGATACGCTAGTCGCTTTAGGCGCGCCTTTAATAATTTAATTTTCCTAAACTCGGGTGCACATTTATGTGACCCAAATCTAAATCTCAACGGAATCGAAATGTGTCTCTAATCACGGGTATATTGATTATGGCGTGGCCCGAGATGCATTTCCATGACGTTGTAAATTCCTTTTAATAATAAATGAGACGAGCCTCGACAAACAAAAAATGTAGAAGCTGCGGGGCCCTCTAAATGTATACATATTAAAAATACTTAGAATTCAGGACATGCCGTTTAGTAAATTTTACGGCCTTTCCCAAAAAATAACAATACGTTAGTTGCTTTAGGCGCGTCTTAATAATTTATTTTTCTTAATTCGGGTGCACATTTATGTGACCCAAATCCAAATCTCAACTGAGTCGAGATATGTCAATAACCACGGGTGCATTGATGTAACGTGGTTCGAGATATATTTTCACGACGTTGCAATTCTCGTAAAAAATAATAATAAAAGCGGTCAAGAGTTTAAAACTAGAACATAGGTTTAACATGTACAAAATCAGATAATCAAGCCGAATATAACAGTTGAGCGACCGTGCTAGAACCACGGAACTCGGGAATGCCTAACACCTTCTCCCGGGTTAACAGAATTCCTTATCCGGATTTCTGGTACGCAGACTATAATATAGAGTCATTCTTTTCCTCGATTCGGGATTAAAATTGGTGACTTGGGACACCCTAAATCTCCCAAGTGGCGACTCTGAAATAAATAAACCTATCCCGTTTCGATTGTCCTTTAATTGGAAAAAACTCCCTTGCGCCCTCGCGGGTGCGGAAAAAGGAGGTGTGACAGCTCTGGCAACTCTGCTGGGGATCTGGCCCAGAACCACTGGTTCAGGGTTAAGAATTCGAGCTTAAAATAATTGTTATTATTTGGCTTTATTTATTATCTGATTTTTACGTGTTTGCGCCTAATGTGCTAAATGCTGCTTTTATTGCTTTGATATTATTTGAACTGTACATATAAACTGTGCCGAAACCCTTCTCTTCTCTCTTGAGGAGCGCACGCTAGTCGTGGCTTCTTTCTGTTTGTGTCATATGCCAAAATAGAACGAGGATTTGGAGGAGTTGCAAAATCGGATGGCCTTTTGGTTACCGGTACACAGCTCCCATCCTTGGCTCGAGTTGTCCGCTCGGGTAAGCCAGGTCTAGAACAAACACCTAGGTTTTACAGATTAGTATAACATAACTTCATGTTGGATCCCTAGTAGGAACGCTTATTTGCATCATGTGCATTTGACTTAGGGGACTCAGCACAGGGGTTGGGTCCGTCTAGGACAAGCAACCTGAGAATAAAGACCATCCTGCTACATCTTGTTTGCTTTATGTATTTACTTGTTTCAAGGCTTGCATGCTGACCGGCTTCTGAATATCGGGAATGTTTGAAAAAAAAAGAGAAAAAAAAAGAATAACGGTTAGGGAGTTAATTATTTATTCTTGAAAAATCAATACCAAGAAAACGGTTAAAGCTCTGCGAGAATTTTGAAAAAAAAAAAGAAAAATGCGTGTCTTATTAATTTGTTTTAGAAAGTAAGAGTCTTTGATTTATTTTTAAGAGAAAAATAGTGTGTCTCCAAAATTCGGCTTATGCCTGAACTACGTCAGTTTGATTCTCGCAGGGTGCGAGATACGTAGGCAACCCCCATCGGGCTCAACTCGTTTTTCAAAATATAGGTACAATCCAAAGAACGAAAGTTTTTAAGGTGACATCATACTTTTCAGAAACAACCAAATTTCGTTTTTCTAGGAAAAAAAAGGGGTGTGTCAATTTGGTATTTGAGTCCAATGAGTCTGGATCTTTGCTTAATCACCCCAATAAACATGCAGAATGAGCATAAGTCCAAGTTTGCCGGTAACAGTTAGAAGCAAAATCCCTCTGGAAGTGCGATTATGGTGGGAGGATTTGGAAAAGTCAGAGCAAGACAAGATCAAACTGCACCTGGGAGGTCTGGTTAATTTGTTGAACGTCAGGCCTCGGTGCGACATCGTAAAGGCTTTGGTTATATTTTGGGATCCGGCCCACAACGTGTTCCGCTTCTCGGATTTTGAACTCACCCCAACCTTAGAAGAAGTGGCAGGTTACATGGACGTCACTGAAGGTTTGAGGCACAAATACCTGATCGCCCCAAGAGCTGTGAATTCACACAAATTCATGGATCTGTTGAAGATAAGCAAGGGAGTCCCATACGCTGAACTGGATAGAAGTTTTTCTACCCTGCAATTCATATACCAGAGGTACGGGAACATAGGAGGATTCAATGATCCAGAAAGTGGTGTCTGCAGTAGGGGAAATCTGGTAAAGTGGAATGAGCATAGGCGGTTCGCTTTCATGGTGGCATTCTTGGGCCTTGCGGTGTTTCCCCGAAAAGATAGAAATATCGATCTGAAGGTGGCTGGGGTCGTTAAAGTCCTGATTACCAATGATAAAAGCATCCTTGCTCCTATGGTAGTGTCGGAAATATACCGAGCCCTCACGGCTTGTAAGGCCGGGGCAGATTTCTTCGAAGGATGCAACTTGTTATTACAGATGTGGATGATCGAACACTTGTGCCGCCATCCTCAGTGTATGCGCTACATGTCTACAAACGAGGACTGCATCGAAGGTTATAACCGGAGGGTTTCAGGTTTCCGATTACCAGAAGGGTTCGAAGAATGGACATCCTATCTCCGGGCCATAACTGCAGATCAAATAAACTGGACTTTGGGTTGGCTTTCTGTGGAAGAAATCGTATACATGCCCGCCACTGGTCCTCACTTCCTCTTGATGGGACTCAGAGGTATTCAACCTTATGCCCCTTACAGGGTGATGAGGCAGTTAGGAAGGTGTCAAGTAGCACACCCGGACGAAGATCTCAGCACTTATGCAGTCGAGGTCAGCAGTGACGGCCAATTTCCTGAAAAGACAGTTCATTGCATATGGGGAGAATGCCAGTACCTGACGGTAAATACGCGGGTAGGTGATGTATCCAGAGGTGAAGTCTCACCAGCTTATCTTACTTGGCATAATAAGAAGAACATTGCGGAGCGGCCCACCAAACGGCCTCACCTCCAAGATTTTGTTGAGTTATCACAAGAACAATGGGGCTGGCTCGCAAAAGAGGAAGGTTACCGAGCTGAAATCGGGAAGCTAAAGCGTCAAGTTGAAAGACTTGTATTTGAAAATAATGTGCAAGTCGCCTCGGAACAGGCGGAAAAAAACAAGCTAGCCCAAGAGAACCAGACCTTGAAGGCCCGCCTTCGCCAAGCCAGTAAGAATAACATTGACCGACAGAAACGTCGCTCCGACGAAAGATTGATAGCAAGTTTAAGAAATCAGGTCATCCAGAGCCAAGAAGAATTAGAACAATCAGAAGCTTGCATCGCAAGGATGAAGGTCAAATGGGCAAAAGGCACAACAGCCCGAAGACAGCGTCTACAACAGGTCATAAGGGATTATGAAATGAGCATCGGGATACTAAGAGAGACGAACTCCACTCTACATGATCGGATCATCAAACAAGCACGAGATGCGCAGGCCGACAGAAGACAGTGCTACGATGCAATGGCCCGCATGGAAAGACAAATAGAGTTGTTCCAGGATCGACTTGCCGACAATGCTCAGGCACTGGGATTGAAGAACCGACAAATCAGGCAGTTGTTCAGTGAAAGGGATAACATTCGAGCAAGGATTGACGAAATCGGGCACTACATCTACATGAAATGCCTGGCATGTGAGCGAACACCTCGGAAGACCCTCCTTGTTTCCATCATGGGCTGCGTCCACCGGATTATGCACGAGTTGAAGAGCCTGCAAAGAGACCTTACACCTAGGGCCGCGAAAGGGCCGAAAGATGCCTCGTGGGCCCCTAAGTTGGAAAATTAGGCTTGGGTCGAGTCCTGCTTATTTGGCTTTGTTGCTTTCCCATATGTTGTTTTCTTTTCGTTTAGTCAAACCAAGTTAAAAAATTGTGGAGTCTGTATTGTTGCTATTTTGTCTGAAGTAATGTGTAATAGCAAATTTTGATAATGAAATTAAGTGACTCCGAAAGAATTTCTATGTATCTTTACTTTATGGCAGAACTACGCCTGGTCTGATTCGCGCGGGGACGTGATACGTAGGCAATCCCCATAAGATTCGACCGCTTTTAATAAAGAAAGAAAAGAAAATACAAATAAAATACAGGGTTTCAAAAATACTTTAAAAAGGGACAAATGAGCAAGCCGGGATGACGCATGTTGTTTGAAACAAAGCATGTAGAAACGGTTAACTGCCTAGGAGCATTGCATCCTCTATGTGTTGTGATCAAATCTGTTAACACTAACGCTAACAAAGTTTATTGTTCTCTGATTAAGACAGTTAGTTGTTAAAGAATTCTGGCAACACACTCTTACCAAACCAGATCAAAAGGACCGGTAGCAACAAGCATGACTACTTCAGAGAATAGTAATGAGGAAGAAAGGTCGATGGGCCAATTGTTAAAAGAAGCGATGGAAAAGATTGAAAGGATGGGACTTGAGATGAATACAATGCAGCTAGCCCTAGCCAAAGCACAAAAGAGCCCTGAGCCACTGGGACACATGCCGGAATACCCTCACTCCGGCCCTTCCACAAGCCTCCCAAATCCCTGTTATCATCAAGAAAGAAGCCCTCATGATTCCCAAGCTCCACCACCCCATCAACCTCTCCCAACGCCCAATATTCCCACTTTTGTGGGACCCGCATCAGTCCCCTTGCAAAGAACGACTAGTGAGCCATTGTTCCAGGCTCACGATATGCAATACTATCCCCCGGAGCCTACATTTCATGCCCCCGAGCCACAAGCTTACAATCCACACTTGGAAGTGCCGGCAGAGATTGAAAAGCCGGTTAAAGCCCCTGAACAGGATGAGGTATTAAGAAAGTTCAAAAGCCTGGAGCAGTCCTTCAGGAACTTGCACGGACTGAGCAACCAAGTCAGCGTAGCATACAAAGATCTATGCCCTTTCCCAGATGTCCAACTCCCGGCTGGATTCAAGATGCCTAAGTTTGATCTATATGAAGGGCACGGTGATCCCATGGCACATTTGCGGAGATTCTGTAGCAAAATGAGAGGGGCAGGCGGCAAGGATGAGCTGCTAATAGCTTATTTCGGCCAAAGTCTGAGCGGATCTGCGCTATAATGGTATACCAGGCAGGATTCCAGTAGGTGGTATACTTGGGACGATCTGGCACAAGCTTTCGCAGGTCATTTCCAGTACAATCTCGAGATAGTCCCTGACCGTCTCACATTATTAAGAACTAGGAAGAAACCCGGGGAAAGTTTTCGCGAGTTCGGGTTCCGCTGGAGAGAGCAAGCGGCCAGAGTCGATCCTCCCATGAGAGAGGGAGAGATGGTGGACTATTTCTTGCAAACATTGGATCCAACCTACTTTGGTCACTTGGTGACGACAGTCGGAAAATCCTTCAACGAGGTGGTCAAGATAGGGGTCATGATAGAAGAGGGTCTGAGGTCTGACAAAATCTTGAATTACGCGGCCCTCAAGGCCACAACCCAGGCTATTCAGAGCAGCATGGGAGGTGCGCTGAGAAGAAAGAAAGAAGAGGTTGCCACGATCGAGGCAGGCAGTTGGTCCAGGGCTGGCAGGCCACACTACAACCAACCCAGACCTCACAGGTCAAACTACCCATACAACCCACCACAAAATTTCTATCCACCTCGAGAACCACATTGTTCCGTACACCAGGCTCAAGCATACACTCAGCCTCCGGTTCGCCCGCAATGGCGCGCGCCGGCTCCCCAGAACATATATGCACCCCCACAAAACACCTATCCTCCACCGAGAGCATATAGAAACCCTTCAGGGGCAGGCTTTCGGGGAAATCCAGATGCTAGGAATGACAGGTTGCGGAAACAAAGAACTTTCACGGAGTTGGAAGAAACCTACACCGCTTTGTTCCACAAACTAAGGCAATTGGGTTTGGTTAGTCCTGTCCAGACTCGAGAACCAAATCCCCCACCTCAGAATTTGGATCGATCAATCAGTTGTGAATACTGCTCAGGGATGCTCGGACATGATACCGAGAAGTGTTGGAAATTGAGGCATGCCATACAGGATCTTATTGACACCAATAAGATCGAGGTCCAGACACCGGAGGCTCCTAACATCAACCATAACCCACTGTCAGCGCACCACGAGACTCACATGATTGAGTTAGTGTATGAGGGAGGAGAGTTGAGGAAACCCTCACAAACAGTGATGATGATCCAGGCCGCCCCGAAAGAAGTCTCAACCAGTGGAGGAACGAGGGTACAGTCGCAGGGAGAAGGCGTCAAGCCAGTAGTGATATTGGGAAAGAGCCCGTCCGCCATAACAAGCAAACCCAAGCCAAACAAGTTGGTAATATCAGGGATTCCGCCCACACCTGCAGTTGTGTTGAAAGGGGTATGTAGAGAACCGGTCACCATAAAGCCTGTAGTCCAGCTGCCGATGATTGATAGCAAGGCTGTGCCTTGGAAATATGAAAAGGCGGTGGTGATGTATAAAGGAAAACAGGTGGAAGAAGTTAGTTGTGAAGCGCAAGGGCTGACTCGATCAGGTCGATGTTTCGCTCCGATGGAACTAAGGAGAACCAACCCAGCTGCAACCAAGAAACCTGTGTCCGAAGAAGAGGCTGAGGAGTTCCTGAGGAAGATGAAAGTACAGGACTATTCTGTGGTCGAACAGCTGAGAAAAACACCGGCCCAGATCTCACTGCTATCATTACTGATCCATTCTGAGGAGCATCGGCGGGCCCTGATGAAGATATTGAACGAAGCTCATGTACCCAATGAGATTTCTGTAAACCACCTGGAAACCATTGCCAACAAGATCTTCGAGGTGAACAGGGTAACATTCTCAGATGATGATCTGCCAGTGGAAGGTACGGAGCATAATAAAGCTCTATACCTAGCTGTCAAATGTGAGGACTCGGTGGTAACTCGAGTATTGATAGATAACGGCTCAAGTGCCAATATTTGTCCACTATCTACCCTGAACCAGTTAAAGATCGACCACGGAAGAATCCACAAGAACAGCATCTGTGTCCGAGGGTTCGACGGAAACGGAACAACCACTGTGGGGGATGTTGTACTTGAATTGACCATCGGTTTAGTCCTGTTTACCATGGAGTTCCAGGTGTTAGATGCCACAGTATCTTATAACCTTCTGTTGGGACGACCATGGATTCATGCAGCCAAAGCAGTGCCCTCCACCCTACATCAGATGGTGAAGTTCGAGTGGGAAAGACAAGAGGTCGTGCTACACGGCGAGGACACGGCGCGCACCATGGGTGGCGCCATTGTACCTTTCATAGAGACCGATGATGGCAAAGGTCCTTGGGTCTACCAAATTTTCGATACAGTGTCGGCCAACAAAATTTCTGAAGGAGAAATCATCCCGCACCCTAGGGTAGCTGCCGCAACAGTCATGATGGTCTCGGAAATGCTGAGTAATGGATTTGTGCCGGGAAAAGGCCTGGGAGTCGAGCTTCAAGGGATTGTCTAACCTGTCACCCTGCCTAAAAATCTGGAAACTTTCGGATTGGGGTTCAAACCAACCGCAGCAGATAAGAAGCAAGCGCGAAAAATGAAGAAGAGGGTCTGGTTTCTGCCCAAACCGGTGCCACGTCTCTCAAGGTCCTTTGTCAGAGCCAGTGCCAAGGGGTCGCCCGTCCCAAAGATCCTAGGACCATTGATTGGTATGGATGGGGACCTGAATCAGAGTTTCGAGAGGCTATCCGCTGATGTCAGTATGGTAGAGGCTGGAGAAGGTTCCAGTAGAGTAGAGATACAGTTTGTGGGGCCTGAGGCCAAAACCAACAATTGGACTGTTACTCCTCTTCCTGTCCGAGGGGAGTCTTGGTAGTAGCCTTTGATTTATGTTTTGTTTGTTTTGTTTTGTTAGGATTATTCCAGGGTGTAATCCAAATTTTACTTTTGTCTTGTAAAAGTGTGAACCCTTTTATCCCGCAAGTTTAATAAAGTTCTCTCTTTTTGTCCCATTTTAATTTTTGTTTTGTTCTTTTTCTTTCTGAACAGTTCTCTTTTTACTGGTTCTAATGACATGGCATGCACAGCGGATCTTCGTCCTAGTCTAATAAATCAATCTGAATCCGACTCAATGATGCAAGAGGTCGTTTGTGACGATGAATCTGAATGTGACGAAGGTGAAGCCTTCGAAGAGATAAACCGAGAACTGTGCCAATTTGAGGAAAAACCCAAACCCAACCTAAATGACACTGAGGCTTTGAATCTAGGAGACGCTGATAACGTCCAAGAAACCAAAATCAGCATCCACATTGAGCCGAATGTCAGGGAAGAATTGGTCAAAACCCTCATGGAATTCAAAGATGTTTTTGCATGGTCATATGACGATATGCCTGGATTAAGCACCAATTTAGTAGTTCACAAATTGCCCACTGACCCGGCATACCCTCCGGTCAAGCAAAAGCTAAGGAAGTTTAAAACAGAAATGAGTGTAAAAATCAAAGAAAAGGTGATTAAGCAGTTGCAGGCGAAGGTCATTCGGGTCACTCGATATCCCGAGTGGTTGGCCAATGTGGTACCAGTCCCAAAGAAGGATGGGAAAATCAGGGTGTGCGTCGACTACCGCAACCTCAACAAAGCAAGTCCCAAGGACAATTTTTCGTTACCCAACATTCATATCATGATCGATAATTGCGCTGGGCGCGATATCGGATCCTTTATGGATTGCTATGCGGGTTATCATCAGATCCTAATGGACGAGGAGGATGCGGAAAAAACAGCATTTATTACGCCATGGGGAACTTACTGCTATCGGGTAATGCCGTTCGGATTAAAGAACGTCGTGGCAACGTACATGCGAGCAATGACTGCTGTGTTTCATGACATGATACACAAAGAAATCGAGGTGTACGTCGATGATGTGATCATAAAATCTTGGCGTCAGGAAGACCATGTAGCAGACCTAAGGAGGTTTTTCCAAAGACTCCAAAGGTATGATATCAAGCTTAACCCGGCCAAATGCGCATTCGGGGTTCCATCAGGAAAGCTGCTAGGGTTCATCGTCAGTCGACGAGGGATTGAGTTAGACCCATCCAAAATTGAATCCATCCGAGATTTGCCACCGCCAAGGAACAAAACAGAGGTAATGAGTTTGCTGGGCAGACTCAATTACATCAGCAGGTTCATCGCCCAACTCACAGCAACTTGTGAGCCCATATTTCGGCTGCTGAGAAAGGATGTTGCGGTAGGTTGGACGGCAGAGTGTCAAGAGGCCTTCGACCAAATCAAAGGGTATCTGTCTAATCCACCCATATTGGTCCCACCTAAGCCTGGGAAGCCCTTAATTCTTTACCTGACGGTCCTGGAAAATTTATTTGGTTGTGTACTGGGGCAGCATGATGACACGGGAAGGAAGGAGCAGGCCATCTACTATCTTAGCAAGAAATTCACAGTACATGAGGTCAAGTATACTCAACTCGAGAAAACATGTTGCGCCTTAACTTGGGTAGCTCAGAAGTTGAAGCACTACTTGTCTTCATATACTACTTATCTCATATCCCGTTTGGACCCATTGAAGTATATCTTTCAGAAACCTATGCCCACAGGAAGGTTGGCAAAATGGCAAATTCTACTCACAGAGTTTGATATCGTCTATGTGACGAGGACAGCCATGAAAGCCCAGGCGCTGGCCGACCATCTGGCAGAGAACCCCGTTGATGAAAAATACGAGCCCCTAAGAACGTATTTTCCCGACGAAGAGGTAATGCATACAAATGAGATGGAGTTACCCGAAGAACCGGGTTGGAAGCTTTTCTTCGATGGAGCTGCAAATGCGAAAGGGGTTGGAATAGGAGCAGTACTCATTTCTGAAACAGGACGCCATTATCCTGTTGCGGCTCAACTACGCTTCTATTGCACCAACAATATGGCCGAGTACGAAGCTTGCATTTTGGGTCTACGATTGGCTGCGGACATGGATGTCCAAGACGTTTTGGTCTTGGGAGACTCGGACCTCTTGGTACATCAGATTCAGGGTGAATGTGAAACGCGAGATCTAAAGCTCATACCATACCGACAATGCTTACATGATTTGAGCAAGCGATTTCGATCGGTGAAGTTCAAACATATCCCGAGAGTTCACAATGAGGTTGCGGATGCCTTGGCCACTTTAGCATCAATGCTGCACCACCCTGACAAAATGTATGTTGATCCTCTGCACATCCAGGTCCGTGATCAGCACGCTTACTGCAACGCCATAGAAGAAGAAGCAGATGGCGAACCCTGGTTTCATGATATCAAGGAATACCTCAGAATGGGGATATAATCGGAACAGGCCTCTGGAGACCAAAAAAGAGCCCTTCGGCGTTTGTCGAATGGTTTCTTCCTCAGCGGAGGAGTGTTGTACAAAAGAACCCCAGATTTGGGATTGTTGAGATGTATAGATGTCGGTTAAGCCACGACGGTTATGGCAGAGGTACATGCTGGAGTTTGTGGGCCACACATGAGCGGATATGTATTGGCAAGAAAAATCCTTTGAACAGGGTGTTATTGGCTCACCATGGAACACGACTGTATCACTTTCGTGAGGAAATGCCATCAGTGCCAGATACATGGAGATTTGATTCATTCTCCGCCAACAGAGTTACATACGATGTCAGCACCCTGACCATTTGTGGCATGGGGCATGGATGTCATTGGGCCCATCGAGCCGGCAGCATCCAACGGTCATAGGTTCATTCTAGTGACCATTGATTACTTCACCAAATGGGTTGAGGCTAAAACCTTCAAGTCGGTAACCAAAAAGGCAGTGGTGGACTTTGTTCACTCCCATATCATCTGCAGATTTGGAATCCCAAAAGTGATCATCACGGATAATGGTGTGAATCTTAACAGCAGCCTGATGAGAGAGGTATTCCAACAATTCAAGATTACCCACCGCAATTCCATCCCATATCGTCCCAAGGCGAATGGAGCGGTCGAAGCAGCCAATAAGAACATCAAGAAGATACTGCGAAAGATGGTGGAAGGATCCAGACAATGGCACGAGAGATTACCCTTTGCTTTGTTGGGTTACCGCACTACCGTTCGGACTTCTGTAGGTACAACTCCTTATTTGTTGGTATACGGAACTGAGGCCGTAATACCAGCGGAGGTCGAAATTCCATCCCTCCGGATTGTCGCTGAAGCTGAGATTGATGATGATGAATGGGTCAAAGCTCGATTGGAACAGTTGAGCTTGATAGATGAGAAAAGATTGGCAGCAGTGTACCATGGTCAGCTATACCAGAAGAGAATGGCGAGAACATATAATAAGAAGGTGCGCCCCAGGAAGTTTGAAGTAGGGCAGCAGGTATTGAAGAAGATCTTCCCACATCAGGTCGAGGCAAAAGGCAAATTCGCCCCAAATTGGCAAGGGCCTTATATCGTGACCAAAGTGTTGTCCAACGGTGCTTTATGTTTGACAGATATCGAGGGGAGATGTGTCGACATGGCTATCAATTCTGATGCAGTCAAGAGATATTATGCGTAATTTCTTTAATTATGGCAATTATTGGTTTGTTTGTTTGTATTTGGCATTTATTGGATAATGAGATGACGGAGGCAATTCTTTCTTCTATCCAAATACTTTTAACCCTTTCTTTCCCCTTTGAGCCTTAAGTTTTTCTTCCGTACCCCTCTTTTGGAATCACTAATGGAAAAGAAAAAAGAAAAAAAAGAAGAAAAAAAAGAAAAAGAAAAATCTTTAAAGGAAAATAAAAAGAATGAGAAAGAAAAGGAAAAGAAGATAAAATCATAAGAGATACAAAACAGTGGGAACTACGTTTGACCTGATTCCTCAAAGAGGATATGTAGGCGCCTCACGGCTCGGTCATAGTGTGCATCATAGTGTATATAGGATGCATAATGTATATAGTGTGCATAATAGGCACAGTATGCGTAACGCACATAGCTCAACATAAGTGTAAAAAATAAAATTCCCCAAGCAAGAAAACCGGGGCAAAGGTTATGTTTTAAGTTCCGACAAAGGTTTGATTCCAAAAGTTGTAGCAGATCACCCATCAAATTATTTCATTTTGATAGCCTTTCTTTAGCCCCACACTAAAACCAACATCGACGTCCAAAAGACCTCCCGATCAATATCCAAGAGATGTCAAGTCAGGCAAATAAAGCAGAGAATAACACATCGATCCCCAGCAAAGAAGAGGATCATAAGACTGGGAATGAATCGGTGAAAACCTTCACAGGCACCGAAAGGCGACGTAAGATGAGAGATATAAAATGAGAGAGTCTTATTGGTGAAAACCTTCACAGGCACCATAAGGCGCCGGGAGTTGAGAGAATAGAGAGAGCCCCATTAGTGAAAACCCCTCGAAGGGCACTATGAGGCAACAAGACAGATCAACAAAAAGCGACCACATTCGCAACGAAATGGACACTCATTTATCACCCCCAGCAAGTCAGACCATCGGGCAAATCGATTGGTACAAATAGACTGGGTTGGGAATCTATGGTGCACGTCATGATCACGGGGACCAGTCATGTCCTCCAGATAAGTTCTTCTGAATTTCTTCTCCCACCAAATATTGGTTCAGAAAGATTTTCTCCTTTTTCTGTCTTTTATTTCTCTTCCTAAAAATTTTTTTCTTAAAAGGAATTTTTCAAAGCTTACTACCAGAGACCGAAGGGGGATTCATCCAAAACAGGATAACCCCAACAGTCCTAAAGGTTGGCCCCAGGCAATGCAGTGTTGTGCCCTGCGGTTTTGGGAGGAAGTAAACTCCTAAAGGGAGTGGTTTCGGGAGTAAAAGCAGACTCCCACAGCATGTACTGTAAAGAGAAAGCAGAAAAGGGGATAAATTGAAAACCAATCCCCAGCAGGCCGGAATCCCCCAGCAAGCAATTTTGTCCACCAACCAGTTATGGGGACACAGAGCAAGAAAAAGGAAAGGGAAGGAAAAGCATCCACCGGAAAGGCACATCTTCCCACCATAAGTGAAACTGACTAAATCCTTTTGTCTGCTGTAAGAAAATAAACATTGACGATGGCAGCAAGACGCGATGCCAGGGAAATCACCAAAACCGGGGCAGAAAATTTTCTGCCAATTGTCAAAAATCTTCTCGGAAGAACGAGGAAACAATTTCAATACATTTAAGTTCTAGGTCGCCCACCAGTAAAATGCGGGAATACATTTCAGTTCTAGGTCGCCCACCAGTAAAATGCGGGAATACTTTTAAGTTCTAGGTCGCCCACCAGTAAAATGCGGGAATACATTTATGTTCTAGGTCGCCCACCAGTAAAATGCGGGAATACATTTAAGTTCTAGGTCGCCCACCAGTAAAATGCGGGAATACATTTAAGTTCTAGGTCGCCCACCAGTAAAATGCGGGAATACATTTAAGTTCTAGGTCGCCCACCAGTAAAATGCGGGAATACTTTTAAGTTCTAGGTCGCCCACCAGTAAAATGCGGGAATACATTTCAGTTCTAGGTCGCCCACCAGTAAAATGCGGGAATACTTTTAAGTTCTAGGTCGCCCACCAGTAAAATGCGGGAATACATTTAAGTTCTAGGTCGCCCACTAGTAAAATGCGGGAATACATTTAAGTTCTAGGTCGCCCACCAGTAAAATGCGGGAATACATTTCAGTTCTAGGTCGCCCACCAGTAAAATGCGGGAATACATTTCAGCTCTAGGTCGCCCACCAGTAAAATGCGGGAATACATTTCAGTTCTAGGTCGCCCACCAGTAGAATGCGGGAATACATTTAAGTTCTAGGTCGCCCACCAGTAAAATGCGGGAATACTTTTCAGTTCTAGGTCGCCCACCAGTAAAATACGGGAATACTTTTCAGTTCTAGGTCGCCCACCAGTAAAATGCGGGAATACATTATGTTCTAGGTCGCCCACCAGTATAATGCGGGAATACATTTTGTCTGTTCATTCCATATTCTAGGTCGCCCACCAGTAAAATGCGGGAATACATTTATGTTCTAGGTCGCCCACCAGTAAAATGCGGGAATACATTATGTTCTAGGTCGCCCACCAGTATAATGCGGGAATACATTTTGTCTGTTCATTCCATATTCTAGGTCGCCCACAAGTATAAATGCAGACATGTCATTACCATAGGAGAAGCACTTCCTAAGTTTAAATCTTACCATATGAGACACAATTCCTAGTCCAGTTTTTTGAAGTTTACCCATAGGAGACGCACTTCCTAATCGAGATTTTATTCATAGGAGACGCACTTCCTAGTTCTAGTCACTGAAGTTTTCACCCTTAGGAGACGCGCTTCCGAGTTTAGCTCATTCCGATTCGACCATAGAAGAAGCACTTTCTAGTTTGAGTCATTGAGGTTTTTATTTTAGCAGACACATTTGCTAGCAAGAGTTTTGGTTTTACCCGTAGGAGATGCACATCCTAGCCTAGTCTTTAGTTTACTCTCATCATTGCATCAGTAGGGTAAGTGAGTTACAATTTTGCTAACGACTCACAAATCTTCCCAGTACAAACTGGGTTAGGAAATTTTGTTTGTTTTGTTTGTTTTGGTTGTCAGGGACCCGCCTGTAGAACGGAGGTTGTTGCATGTCGAAGATCGAAGAAGTCATGAGTCCACCTGTAGAACAGAGGAACATTTTTCAGGATCAAGCAGTGACCGACTGGAAACCAGAAGGTTACCACAAAAATCCCCAGCATTCAATCCAAGTTAGAAGATCGCCTCAAGAATGTGAATCAATAGTGTGGGATGATCAACAGAAACTGGTCACAAAAACAAAAACAAGAAAAAAAAAGAGAAAAAAAAAAAGAACCCAAATTACGGAAGTGGAGAACAAATGCGGTCTGCTCAAGAACTAGCGCCTACAACTAGCAAGTATCAAGGTTCAAATCCAAAGTCTGTATGAAGCACCATTCAAGACTCAAGATCAAGTTTCAGAAGACTTAAAGATAGGAATCCTTGTAACTAGTAGCTGATAGGCTTAGTTAGTCTTTTTCAGTTTTCATTTTGTTGTAATGACAGGACCGCGGACCGGAACCTCAACGGAACGACACCTCGATCGGCTCTTCACCTCGGTACACTCCACCATCTCTCATATCTGAACTACACGTGGCCTGATTCCTGTATAACCAAGGATATGTAGGCAGCTCAGATACCAGTGCTCGGTCACATTCCCTCCCTTTCCTTAGTGTAGTCCGTCCAAGTAATGGTCAGGTCAAAAACATGTCTAGTCGTTCTTTGTCGGAAAACTCTTCGTGTTTCCAGTCAAAGAGGGGCAGCTGTAGACACCTGATTTTTGACCCTCCCCGAGAATTTTCACATTTTTAGCGTGAATATGTGAAATTGGGTCCAATATAGCCATTTTAACTATTTTACTTTATTTCGTTGCAAAAAGAAAAAATCACAAAAATACATATATAAATTTTAGTTTATGTATTTCTCATAAACTTGAAAAAATACAAAAATTGTACTTTAGTTTGGTACTTTATATAAATTCGAAAATTACAAAAAAAAATATAGTTCAATTAATGTTTTGTATTCATTTTAATTTTGGAAAAATACAAAAAAAATATTACTTTATATTTTGTCATTATTAAAAACGAAAATTACAAAAAAAAATAGTTTTATTAATATTTTGTAGCTATTTTAATCTTGGAAAATATTAAAAAAAAAGAGATATAGTTTCGTTTTAAATATTAGTCTTATTTTTGGTAGTTATTAGTTAAGCAACGTCGTGTTCTTGTTCTCGGATCCGGGCAAAAGAATAATATTCGGGTTCAAACTACCCGTTTTTAGGCCTAATTTCGGACCTAGTCCATAATAATCCGAGTCCACCACACATGAGAGGACACGCGTGGGGAACACGGACGGAATCCCGTACACTGGGAACCCCACCACGCGTGGGGAACACAAGTCTTGAACCCCACCACGCGTGGGGCTCATTTATTTTGGCAAAAGGGATCAAATACACAGACAAAAAAGGATTTGAGAGGACGGAGAAAAAGGGAAGAAGCACTGTTCATGCTTCTTCTTCCTGAAGAAGTAAAACAAAACCCTACGCCCCCACGTCCAAAACGACCACTCCCTCACGTCGGAAAAACCCTCACCTTCACCGACGCCTGAAACCATCCGCAACCACCACCCCCCCTCGTCGGAGCTCCAGCTCCAGTCCGTCGCCTTCCTCGTCGTCACGCCAAAACCACCCCAAACAACCAGCTCCTTCTGCCTCCTCCATCACCATCGTCAACTAAACCACCCATCAGCTGCTCACGTTTCTTCTTCCTCACCAAAAAACCTAACAAAACCCCAGCCCGTCACCCTCACGACGAAAACCCAGTCGCACCACTCCGTCAACTGCTCAAACGACCCCCCACAGCTGCTCCCCCACGTCCAAACCCATCCAGCAACGCCCCAGTTACCAGCCTCCCCGTCGTCACTGTCCATCGCAATTAGCTCCCTCCATTGAAACCAGCTCCATACACATCTCGTCCACCACCCAAATCGTCTCAACCCTAACCCAAAACCACCAGTCCGTCAACCACCCCAAAACCACCATCAACGATCCCAAAACCATTGTCGCCCCAGCTCCCTCTCCGCCTCTCGACCCTACTGTCGAACACCTGCCCCGACGACAGCAGCCCCCCTCGTCATCATTTTCTGGTCGACAACCACCCAACCCAGCTCCTTATTCGCATCCAAACGACACCTTTCTGTTGCATGTTCTCGAGCTAGCCTGCTGCGTCGCAAAATCCAGCAGCAGCAACATTTTTTGGTCCAAGTTTTCTATTTCCATCGAGGTCATCTTTGGTTCGTCGAGGTCCGGTACGTTGAGCTTGACGTCGAGGTTCCGTCGTTCTGTTATTGGAGAGGTTGCCGATAATTGTCGGTCCAGTTTGGTTGTTGTTCTTGCTTCAAACAGGTGCATACACATTTCCAAACTTGTGATATTTGTTTAAACGGAATGAAAAAAAATGATATGGATTTCCTATGAATTGTTTGTGTGTCGTTTTTGTTGAATTTTTTTTTATTTTATTTTTACTTTTATCATGGATATTATTACCTATTAGGATTGTTGCTTTTGTTTAACCTCGGATGACTTCATTGATAAAAAATCTTAGTTGTCTTAAGTTTGCCCTATAATAAATAAAAATAAAATTAGACGAGCTTCGCCTTATAAAAATGTACAGATCGCGGAGCCCTCACAAAAATATGTGTTAAATACTTAGATTCCGGGACGGGCCGTTTAGCGAATTTTACGGCCTTCCCCAAAATAAATGATACGCTAGTCGCTTTAGGCGCGCCTTTAATAATTTAATTTTCCTAAACTCGGGTGCACATTTATGTGACCCAAATCTAAATCTCAACGGAATCGAAATGTGTCTCTAATCACGGGTATATTGATTATGGCGTGGCCCGAGATGAATTTCCATGACGTTGTAAATTCCTTTTAATAATAAATGAGACGAGCCTCGACAAACAAAAAATGTAGAAGCTGCGGGGCCCTCTAAATGTATACATATTAAAAATACTTAGAATTCGGGACATGCCGTTTAGTAAATTTTACGGCCTTTCCCAAAAAATAACAATACGTTAGTTGCTTTAGGCGCGTCTTAATAATTTATTTTTCTTAATTCGGGTGCACATTTATGTGACCCAAATCCAAATCTCAACTGAGTCGAGATATGTCAATAACCACGGGTGCATTGATGTAACGTGGTTCGAGATATATTTTCACGACGTTGCAATTCTCGTAAAAAATAATAATAAAAGCGGTCAAGAGTTTAAAACTAGCACATAGGTTTAACATGTACAAAATCAGATAATCAAGCCAAATATAACAGTTGAGCGACCGTGCTAGAACCACGGAACTCGGGAATGCCTAACACCTTCTCCCGGGTTAACAGAATTCCTTATCCGGATTTCTGGTTCGCAGACTATAATATAGAGTCATTCTTTTCCTCGATTCGGGATTAAAATTGGTGACTTGGGACACCCTAAATCTCCCAAGTGGCGACTCTGAAATAAATAAACCAATCCCGTTTCGATTGTCCTTTAATTGGAAAAAACTCCCTTGCGCCCTCGCGGGTGCGGAAAAAAGAGGTGTGACAGCCGCCATGGGAGCTCGAGCTTGACGACGAAGACGAAGCTCGATGGAACTCGACGACGAAGACAAAGCTCGACGAAGGGGGGCAGCTATGGAGCTGCTGGTGCGTGTGTGTGTGTTTGAAGAAGGCAACGGAGGTGGTCGTTGGTTCGAAGGCAGCCATGGACGAGCTGCCATGGATGTGTGTGTTTTGGAGTTTTGGAGAAGAAGAGAAGGGGGGCGGATGTCTTTAGGTTTAGGGTTTTGAGGGGGATAAAAATGAAAATGAAACAAAGGGGTTGGGTCTTTGGGGTTATGGACTGGGTCGACCCGGTTTGAAATGGACCGGGTCGTAGGGGAAGGCTTAAAATTTGAAGAAAAGGCCCAATTCGATTGCGACCCAAATTTTGTTCTTTTCTATTTATTCAATTTCCTAATTAATAAAGCTAAAAATGCTAAGATTAAATTGTAAAACCCAAAATTATCTCAAAATACTAATTAACTCCTAATAACAACTATCGCACATTTAAATAGCAATTAACGATAAAATCACATAATTTGGACGTTAAATGCTAAAAATGCAACGTACATTATTTTTTATGATTTTTTTCATTTTGTCAAACAAACTTAATTAAATATCACATGCAAATGCGACATATTTTTATATTTTTTATTAATTTAAACAAATAAACATGCACAGACAAAAATACAAATAATTATCCAAAAATGCCACGAAAATTCAAAAATCGCACACAAAGGAAAATTGTTTTATTTTGGATTTTTGGGAGTAATTCTCGTATAGGGCAAAAATCACGTGCTCACACCAGATACTTAAAATCGCGTCAAAATTAATGTATATTTCAAATGAGCTTGGTAAAAGGCGAATAATGGTCAAAACCTGCAATCCAACTAAATTAGTCTATTTTATGAAACTAAATTAATTCTTCCCATTTTAGCCGAATTTTTGTATGTTTTGGTGGACTAGTGCAACATAATCAATCATAATGGTAAATGAGGAGCTAAAATTTCACCTCTTTCGTGTACAGTCAAATTGATTGTGTGTACTATTGTTTTTTTTTTTACTGTTCTTTATTCTTTTTCATGTATCACTTGTGTGAATGGCAATTATCCTATAGAAATGAAACCAGATAGCCACTTTAAAGGATTGCTATTAAGGACTTAGCCACCTGAGTAATCTCCCTCTTCTCCCTTTCAGGACAAAACCAGCCATATTCGTTTGTAGCCGAAAGCATTAACAAATTTATAATAATTAATGCTAAATTATGTTGGTACATTCTCAAAAATCATTAAGACTAAAATTCGTACTTGGCATCATTATATAATACACCTCTTTGGTTTGCACAATGCGCGTTTCCTTTTTCTTTATTTGTCATTAGTACGAGAAAGATGTTGTTAAAGTTTTGCAATTTAATTCAAAAGTATACATCTGTTATAAAAGATGCCAGAAGAAATTGGCAGAACTCTTTTACTTTTGTGACCATATTCTTGCTCGGGCTTGGATTTTTCTGAAATAATTGAGTCGACTCCAAATGTTTACAATTAAATTAGTAGAAATGATACCATGTAGCCACTCTAAAGGGTTGTTATTTAAAAATTAGCCGATATGTCATGAATTTCAGTTTTTCAGTTCAATTTTCCGGGACAAAAGTGTCATGAATTGTCCTGAAGTTAAAAAGTTTAGTTGAAAATTTCAGGACAAAATAAGTACTGGCTAATCTTTAGATAGCATCCCTGAGAATGACTATTTGTGCGCTTGCCCCATTAAATTAAAATATAAAATGAGTGGGAGATCATTATTTATTACAAATAACCTCTTTTGTGATATTAACGAAGAAATTAATTAATTAATTATTGGAATTCCCATACAAAACAAGATGGACATGTGATGCGGACTTGGAGCAATCTAAGCCCAGTCTGGATTCTAGGCCCAGTACGGGCCTTTGGGCCCATTGGAAATCTGATAAATTAGGATTTTACACAAATAGCCGGCCATATTCATTATTTACTTTTTCTAGCGATATACATAAATGATACATAATTATACATATATAATACATATTATACCTCTACCGGCGGTTTTTAGTTTAAGCGGCTATTACGGTTAATTATTGGTGAAAGAAAAGCTAATCAAGGATTAAAGAAAGCAAATAAAGGAGAAAACGGGAGAAAATCTTAAAAGATCAATTACGATTGAGTCAGGTTTGTTTAGGAAATGTGGTTGGGGGATTACATGTGGAGCAATTCGACAGAAATTGATACCGATATCTCATAATTTGGTAAACGTAACTCCATTAACAACTACTTATGAATCCTTTTTGGTTTACATCCATTATCTCAAGTTTTGGATTAACTAATTCATTGACAGAAACAGTTCAAGGGAGAAAATTAAGTAATTTGATTTTGGTGATCTCCACTTTCTTATTTCCTCTTTTCTCCTTTTTTTTCCCCCTTAAGCCAAACAGGGAAATGGAAAATATACTAGGAATAATTTTCTTGTAAGTATCTCTAACTGGCATTTTGTCTTTTCTCAATATTTCATAAGTATATATACTGAAGAAAAAAAAAATGACATTTGCTTTTGGAAAGGGTTATTGGAAACTAGAAAAGAAAAGAAACAATGTTCCAATTAATGTGAGGTTATGGAAGTAAATATTTTCTTGAAAAATGTCAGAAAATCATTGACACATTTGTTGTTGGGTGAATTTAATTCCCCGATGGGATGGCGATAGGTACCAAAAGGGCCAAAACCTTGGTCCCCGTTTGGTACTTCCAAGGGATAATATTCGCAAGTAATCAATTTTCATATCTCGTAATTAAAAAATAGCTATTGTCAGGGAATTCCAAATTAACCAGGTAAAATTTGAATTTTTTAAGATTTTACTTATGAAATTTGACATTTTATAACAACGATTTTTTCAATTATGGAGCTATAAAGTTATTAACTCGCGCTATTACTGTATTGGGAAAATCGAGTTTACATATTAAAGTGATTGGAAGATGACGTGTCATGACACGAAGGCTGGTCAAAAAGAGATGATTGGCAAAGAGGCACGAGTTGCAATAGATACGAGCAGAAGGTGCAAGTAGAGGCACGAGCAGTTATTCAAAAGACTCAACGCTCGTACCTATTTATACTCAAAAGTCAAGGAGAATGAATCTGACAGCATAAGAGAGTACAAATACAGTATTTAATAAGCAGTAAATACTAAAAACATTATAGAATCTGTATTAAATTACAATGATTATGTAACGTAACATTTAATGCCTTTAATTGTCTATAGTGGCCTAATTATAACAAAGGCAAAACGTATATCTTTAAGATAGCTATAAAAAGGAGAGAATGGATCATTTGTAAGGACACGAAAGATCATCTGAATAAACCGGTTTACCTTGTTTTCTTCTGTCTATCTTATTGTTAGCAAAATCACTTTCCTTTATTCAGTTTTGATTATCAGTAACCCGTATTCTTCTAAAGACTGAAATTTCACTTTTTGGTTAAACAAATTGGCTCCATTACCGGGAATCTAATAATCAACTCTTTCTTAGCCTAACCTTTTTTGTTGCATCAACTATGTCGAACATCAATAACAACACCCAAGGAAACCAAGGAAACCAACAACTCCAGGAGAATCCACAGGATGATCACATCCCAATCCCTTCTCCACAAAGCTCCCCTCGACGATCTCGAGAAAGCACTCCTGATGGATCTCATGCAAATGGAAATGCTCAACTCGAAAATGATGAAGCTATCAATGAAGCTTTGCAAAAGCTAATCGCTCAACAGGTCAATAAAGCTCTTGAGGCCTTTGTCAGCCAATTACCCGTTGCACCACCAACACCCACTCCAAATAATAACACTTTGGAGAATCCTCGTTCTGGGCTTGCTAATTCAGGTAGTGGTGGAATCCCCAGCGAGTCACGAGAAGGAGAACCAGGTAACTTAGTCAATTCTGATTTACAAAATTTAGTACTAACATTGCAGAAACAGCTCAAGGAGCAAAGTGACCGCAT
The DNA here is from genome assembly GCF_000715075.1 of Nicotiana tabacum. Classification (NCBI taxonomy): domain Eukaryota; kingdom Viridiplantae; phylum Streptophyta; class Magnoliopsida; order Solanales; family Solanaceae; genus Nicotiana; species Nicotiana tabacum. The sequence goes on along the minus strand of NC_134089.1, from coordinate 18,656,680 downwards.
AGAGCAAATACTTGGAGTACCGCCCGTAATCAAAGGGATAGATATGGATAAATATTCACAACAACCTTGGAAGCCAAGTGTTGTTCCCCTCCCAATTCCAAAGAAATTCAAAATGCCCAATATTCCAAAATATGATGGAACAACTGATCCACGAGACCACATGACTTCATTCACAACAGGCGTAAAAGACAACGAATTGACCAAACAAGAAATTGAATCAATATTGGTCAAAAAATTTGGTGAAACACTCACTAAGGGAGCATTAACATGGTATTCTCTTTTACCTAAAAATTCCATAAATTCTTTTATTGAGCTTGCAGATTCATTTATCAAAGCACACTCGGGAACTCAAAAAGTCGAAAAAAGAATGGAAGATATTTTCAAATCAAGCAAGGGGACTCAGAATTGCTTAGGGAGTTCGTGGATAGGTTCCAGAGTGAAAGAATGACGTTACCGCACGTACCTGGCAATTGGGCAGTTATAGCCTTCACTAGTAATTTGAATGAAAAAAGCTCTGAAGCCACGAGGCGACTCAAGGAAAGTCTTCGTGAATTTCCAGCAACAACGTGGAATGACATTTATAACAGGTACAACACGAAGCTAAAGATAGAAGAAGATATTATCTCATGATCTCAAAAAGAAGAAAAAGTGAGTTCGAGACGGGCGGAAACCGAAAAAAGGTCTGGTAAAAACAGGTATGAACCATATATGGGTTCAGTAGGAAAAGATTCACGGTCAAAACAGGACAATCCGAGGTACGATCATAGGTCGAGGAATAGAGAGTCGGGCTCGTCATCAAGATTTGGGAAAGATCGAAACGAGCGAGAGTCACGGGATGATGATAGAAACTTGAAAGCAAGGTTTGGCGGTTATAATTTTAATATAAGCACTTCCGAGATCGTAGCTGTTTTAAGAAGCATGGGTGATAAGGTACGGTGGCCAAAAGAAATGAGATCGAACCCAAACAGGCGCAACCCTGATCACTGGTGCGAATTTCACAATGATCACGGGCATAAAATGGCAGACTGTAGGTTGCTGCAAGGTGAAGTTGATCATCTATTAAAGCAAGGGTATCTCACTGAATTATTCAGTGAGAGAGGTAAGCAAGCATATATGAAGAATAGGCAGGAGCCCCTAAAACCACCTTCTTCCAAAAAGACCATTAATGTGATAAGTGGAGGTGAAGACATCAATGGTGTGACATACACAGCAGCCAATAAAGTCTCCAAAGTGACAATTACCCACGGGAAGCGGGTGCGACATGTCTTAGAGGAAGAAAGCATTACGTTTGATGATGCAGACGCGGATGGCGTATTATCCCCACATAACGATGCACTGGTAATATCTTTACTTGTACATGATACTAATGTGAAACGAGTTTTGATTGATCCAGGTAGTTCCGTGAACATTATTTTGCTAAGAGTACTACGTGAGATGCAAGCCGAAGATAAATTAATACCAAAGGCACATATTCTGTCTGAATTTGACAATTCCAGCGTAGTGACGAAATGGGGGGGTAATACTTACAACATTCGCAGAAGGAGTTGTCAAGGATACAAAATTTCAGGTGGTAGATATGGAGATGGCTTACAATATGATCCTTGGGAGACCATGGATCCACAAGATGGATGTCGTTCCGTCAACCTTGCACCAAGTTATTAAATTTCCATCACCATGGGGAATATGTCAAATCCGTGGGGATCAACATACATCCAGAAGCATCAATTCTGTAGCAGATTCAAGTACGGGAAATGAATAAAAATAGCAATTACAGAATCCAGTTGAGGGTACCACAACACAAACCTCAACTGAACAAGGACGAACAGACGTGGGCTCAAGGCCAGATGCCATTCAAGAACCAAAAGAAAATGAAAATATCAAAACAACGATTGAAGAATTGGAAGCTGTAATATTATTTGCACAATGGCCTGAAAGGAAAGTCTACGTAGAGGCCAATCTAAGCCAAGACATGAAAATTAAGTTGATTGAATTTTTAAAAACCAACGTGGATTGTTTTGCTTGGTCCCACTCTGATATGACAGGAATACCACTGGAGGTAATGACTCACAAATTAAATGAAGACCCATTGTTACGTGAGGTAAAGTATCCTAATTGGTTAGCCAATACTGTTGTGGTACCGAAGAAGAATAGTAAGTGGCGAGTTTGTGTAGATTACACAGACCTTAACAAAGCTTGTCCTAAAGATTCTTTTCCATTACCACACATAGATTAACTAATTGATGCTACTGCAGGACATGAATTGTTATGCTTTTTAGATGCGTATTCAGGATACAGTCAGATCAAAATGGATCCAACAGATGAAGAAAAAACTTCATTTATAACAGACAGGAGGACTTACTTTTATAAAGTAATGCCTTTTGGTCTCAAAAATGTTGGTGCAACATATCAAAAACTAGTGACCAAAATGTTCCAAGAACATTTGGGAAAAACAATGGAGGTTTACATAGATGACATGCTCGTGAAAACTCAACATTCAGGGGATCATATATCGCACTTGTCTGATACATTTCAGATCTTGCGGAAATTCAATATGAAATTAAATCCGGAGAAATGTGCATTCGGTGCTGCATCAGGTAAGTTTTTGGGTTTTCTTGTTTCTAACTATGGTATTGAAGTGAATCCCACTCAGATTAAGGCTATTGAAGAAATTCCTGACATGCTTACAAGTAGAAAAGAAGTGCAGAGGTTGACAGGATGAATTGCAGCCTTGGGGAGATTCATTTCTAAATCATCAGAAAAATGTTTTAAGTTCTTTTCAGCTCTTAAAAAGCAAGATCAGTTCGAATGGACTGAGAAATGTCAGCAGACACTCAAAAATTTGAAGGCATACCTGTCAAATCTGCTATTACTCGCAAAACCAAAGGCTAGGGAAAGATTGCTTATCTACCTTGTTGTCTTAGAAGTAGCGGTGAGTGCTGCTTTAGTCCGTGAAAACCAAGGTAAACAATCTTTGATCTATTATGTCAGCAAATCTTTATTAGATACGGAGACACGGTATCCTCAGTTAGAAAAGCTAGCACTTGCATTAATCATGGCATCTAGAAAATTAAGGTCTTATTTTCAGTGTCATCCTATCGCTGTAGTAACTGCTTATCCATTACGCAATATATTACATAAGTATGAGTTGTCAGGTAGGTTAGCCAAATGGGCTATAGAATTAAGTGAATACATCACATACCAGCCTAGAACCGCGATAAAATCTCAAGTGTTAGTAGATTTTGTGGCTGATTTTAGCCAAGGAATGTAATTGGAAGCAGAAAAAGAATTGCAAGTGTTCAACGGCTCTAATCCGGGAATTTGAACCTTATTCACTATAGTTCCTCTAATGTGAATGGTGCAGGCTTGGGAATTGTTTTGATACCACCTACGGGTGAAACCATTCGACAAGCCATTAAATGTCATTCTATAACTAACAATGAGGCAGAGTATAAATCTGTGATTGTAGGTTTAGAACTAGCACGAGAACTCGGCATTAATCAGATTGTGATCAAAAGCGATTCGCAGCTCGTAGTTAATCAAATGCCGGGGACTTATACAGCCAGGGAAGCACGGATGCAGCAGTACTTAGAGAAGGTACGGGATCTGATCAGGCAATTCCAAACCTGGAAAGTTATGCAAATATCAAGAGATGAAAATGTCGAGGCAGACACCCTAGCCAATCTCGCATATGCAGCAGACATGGCAAGCAATGAAAATGCTTCCGTAATTCATTTGTTTCATTCAGTGCTCGATCCAGACAAAAATAAGGTAAATTTTAATAACTTAACCTGGGATTGGAGGAACGAGATTGTTGCTTTTTTGCAGTATGGAACCGTCCCTGAAGACAAGAAAAAGCTCATGCGCTTCAGAAAAAGGTTGCTCGATATTGTTTAAAGCAATGCAATCTTTATCGAAAAATGTTCGGTGGACCCTTAGCAAGGTGCCTCGGGCCTTCACAGACGGAATATGTAATGAGAGAGATACACGAGGGGCATTGTGGAAATCACGCCGGAGGAAAATCACTAGTAAGAACCATGATTAGGGCAGGTTATTACTGGCCTAAAATGAAAGAAGAAGCGGAAAAATTTGTGGCTAAATGTGATAAGTGCCAAAGATACGGTAATAACATGCATAGACATGCGGAGTTGTTACATCCGGTCATTGCATCGTGGAAATTTATGAAATGGGGAATGGATATCGTGGGTCCACTACCACAAGCAAAAGGACATGTAAAATTCTTACTTGTCCTTACTGACTATTTTACTAAATGGGTGGAAGCAGGAGCATTCAAATAGGTGCGAGAAAAAGAAGTTAGAGATTTCATTTGGTGAAATATCATATGTCGATTCGGTGTGCCAAAGGAAATCGTGTGTGATAATGGCCCTCAATTTATAGGCAAGTTACAGAGTTTTTTCAAAGTTGGCAGATTAAAAGGATTACATCCACACCTTATCATCCGGTGGGTAATGGACAAGATGAGTCAACAAACAAAGTCATTATCAACAATTTAAAGAAACGTTTGGAGGAATCCAAAGGTAATTGGCCAGAACTGTTACCTGGTGTTTTATGGGCATACCGCACAATAACAAAAACAAGTACGGGAGAAACACCATTTTTATTAGTTTATGGAGCTGAAGCTTTAATTCCAGTTGAGATAGGAGAGCCAGGCACAAGGTTTACACAAGCGTAAGAAGAGTCTAATGGCAAAGAAATGAGCTTAATCTTGATCTACTTGAAGGAAAAAGAGAAGCTGCATTAATAAGAATGGCAACACAAAAGCAGGTCATAGAACGATACTACAATCGAAAAGCACTCCTAAGATTCTTCAAGATTGGGGACTTCGTGCTCAAAAAGGTTTTTCAATCTACGAAGGCAGCCAATGCGGGAAAATTGAGTCCAACCTGGGAAGGACCCTACAGGATTCATGGTATTACAAGAAAATGAGCATACGAACTGGAAACGATAGATGGCAAGATACTACCTTCACATTGGAATGTCGTTCACCTGAAGAGATATTATTTCTAAGGAATACCCATGGTCAGGTATCCATATTTTAAAATTTTAATTTTGAATTGTTAAAATTTTACTAACGATTTTAGATGATAGGCAAAAAGCTAGCCCGTACTAAATGATGAATCACGACCTGCAAGGCACGTGGAATAAATTAAAATTCCCAATCTAGGGTTACAACTATTCTGATAGAAATTCAGACGTGTTAAGCAGTCTTCATCTATAAATCGCACCTCCGAGTCCCGTGTGTTTTTCCTTTTTAGGAAAAAAAACAAATGAGAGGAACAATCAAGTGCTCGAGACTACATACTTCAACGCTCAAACACTTGGGGGACTATATAATATATGTATATGAAGAAGGCAAAGAAGATTGGGAAATAATCAAAGTTCAAGCCTGAGAAGTTTGAGTAAGAGCAAAGTCACGAGCTAAAGCCAAAGAAAAACCTTATCATAGTTAGGGTAAAGGCAATGTACTAAAACGGGTTATAAGTAAAAACCTTGTATTCATTTTCTTTTTTGAAATCTGTTATAAGGAAAATAGTTGCGAGAAAGTTATAGAAGTAATTCAAATACATGTAAAGTGTTATTTAAAACTTGACAAAGTTCAAATAAAAACTTGTCGAAGTTATTCCAAAAAACATGTGTATTCCTATTTCTTTTATCGTATATTAACATTATTATGAAGTTGAGACGTCTTCTTCATTAAGTGTCGAATATAAAAGGGCCCTCTTTTATAAAATTCATGATTAATTCAGATATTCATGAAGTTAACAAAAGCATTTTTGAAGAATAAAAATGCAAGATATTCAGTAAGTTCTTAAAAAAGGCAAGAATAAACAAAGCAGAAGTTCAAACAGCGGCGAGAACTTCTTAATATTAAAACGTTTAGACTAAGTATGAGCTTAGTCATAAACCAAAAGTTGTTTATACAAAGTTCCCCATAAAAGAAGTGGGGATTTAACGTTTCCAACAAACCCTTAAAAAGATCAAGGGTCACAATCACATACCATCAAAAAGAAAAAAAAAGGAATTTAAACAACATAAATTTTTCACTGAGAAGATGAAGGGACTGAAGCAGGGTCATCAGCAGCAGCGGGCTCAACTTGACTTGAAGGAGTGGGGATACCCGTATTATCTTCAACATTTTTAGAAACTTCAGCCACGGGAGAAGAAAAATCTTGGTTCTGCTGAGTCTTCTCAATAGTCTCTTTGATCTTGGCTAACTCAGATTCCAAGTTAAAATTCTCCTGGCTAACTTCAACGAGGGTATCATGGAGAGAATTTAAAAACGCTCAACTCACTTCAATGGCAGTTTTATCTTCAAGGATCTCATAATCTCTTTCCCAGTCAGCAATTTCATTTCTTAACTTTTCATTTTCAGTCAAGGCAAATTCAGAAGAACTTTGAAGAGAAGCGTGGGAACTCTAAAGAGCAAACCTTATCAGAATATACCCGGAGGTCTTCTTGAGTTTGAGTCAAATTCTGCACGAGTTCACCAACATATGCTTCTTTTTCACTCAAGAGAGCTCTCAAATCTCTAATTTCTTCACTTGCCTTGGACAATTGCTCGGAAAAAAAGGTTTCCAGACGAGCCTTTTCCTTACTTGCTTGATTTCAAGAAGCTTTTTCAACTGCCAAATCTGAAGTCAAAACCTGTACCTGCTGCTCTAAGGTACTTTTACTCTCTTCTAAAGTTTCCATGTCGATCTGAAGACTTTCACACTGTTCCTTCCAATTGTCCGCCTCCACTTGGTAGTCACGTACTAATTGCTCTAAGAGGGTAACCCTTTTCATCATCTCTGTACCAATTAGATTGACATAGAAAAAAGAGAGGAAAAAAAATAAGAATCCTGAAGATAGAAAAATGACAAAGTAAAGCTTGAAAAAGGAATACTTTTAAAGAAGCATGCACTATATCATTCATCAAGGTCACAAAACTATGGCTATCAATTTTAGCTCTTTCAACTGGACCAATCAAAGGCTTTAGCCACACGTCAGCTTGACCTGATTTCCTTAAAAGGTTACCTTCAGCGGGGACTTCAATGGTAACTCGCCTCATAGCACTACTCCTACTTGAAAAACCAACTTCTATGTAAGGAGTAGTTGAAGGAGGAGTAGTCGAGGGAGGAATTGAAGAAGCAGTCATAATAGCCTGGGGAGGAACGATAACAGCCACGACTGGCAAAGGAGGAATTACAGGAACGGGAGTAGAAAAAGAAGTAAGAGGTGATTCATTAGAAATCAGACCTAAATCATCACCCACTAAACCCACGGTGGGGGCAACAACAAACCTGACGTACCAGCCACGGTCTCTGTCATCTTCTGGATTAACTAGAACTCTTTTGCTCCTAGCTATGAAGCAACCGTCAAAGGAAAAGGTGCAATGATGGAAAGGTCATAATGAGAACTGTCGCTTCGTGATTAATGAAGCCGTAAAAATCCCTAAAAAATGTTGCAAAGTTGCAGAGCCAATAAAAGGGTGCCACGTGTGATAATCATTAAATGGAAGTGACAATTGAAGCGTCGATTTTACCGTGGCATTAATAGCGACAACATTCCCGCTTTAAAATCCACTTCCCAAATATTCAGTTGATGAATAAATGGTAAGTGGGGGGACTATCTGTATTGGGAAAATCGAGTTTACATATTAAAGTGATTGAAAGATGATGTGTCATGACACGAAGGCTGGTCAAAGAGTGATGATTGGCAAAGAGGCACGAGTAGCAATAGATACGAGCAGAAGGTGCAAGTAGAGGCACGAGCAGTTATTCAAAAGACTCAACGCTCATACCTATTTATACTCAAAAGTCAAGGAGAATGAATCTGACAGCATAAGAGAGTACCGATATAGTATTTAATAAGCAGTAAATACTAAAAACGTTATAGAATGTGTATTAAATTACAATGATTATGTAATGTAGCATTTAATACCTTTAATTGTCTATAGTGGCCTAATTATAACAAAGACAAAATGTATATCTTTAAGATAGCTATAAAAAGGAGGGAATGGATCATTTGTAAGGACACGAAAGATCATTTGAATAAACTGGTTTACTTTGTTTTCTTTTGTCTATCTTATTGTTAGCAAAATCACTTTCCTTTATTCAGTTTTAATTATCAGTAACCCGTGTTCTTCTAAATTAAAGCTTTAACTGAAATTTCACTTTTTGGTTAAACAATTACTAGTTTACTACACTCTAAGTGCATATTTAAGATATTCATTAGTTCTTTGTTTTCCCAGTATACTTTATTTCACCACCTATAAGCCACCTTCATTTCGCTTTTCTACAGTGAAATTACTTAATTGTTTACTTCCAACTTAGAAAGGAAACTCGAGGAATATAAAAAAAAACGAATAGAAAGTCATACATTACGTACAAAAATTGGAGATCGAATGATTATTTTATATTTTTTTTGGTTGTAATACGAACTTTTCATTCATTAACTAATGTTATTACATAGAATAAGAGTCCCATCTGGCTCAGGCATTGGTACTGCCACCGTATTATCTACATTAGTAGTGCAAGTTACAAAAGAATTCCCAAATTCCACTAACTTAGAAAACATACATTTGTGCATCCAATTTTGTCATCATGGATTGCTTTCAAAAGAGCGTTGGGAGGTTGTTCCAATACAGATAGTTGACTACTGCCTGATTGCTTGGATCCCTGGGTGGCCAACAGGTGTGCAACTTTGTTTCCTTCCCTGAAGTTATGTCGGATCGGCGGATTCTGTAGTTTTTTCAATAATGACCTGCACTCAGAAACCAAGTTAGAATAAATGGAACTAGTATTATTTTCGAGTAAACAAAATATGTCCGTTGCATCAGTTTCAATTTATACATTAACAATTTTTTTGTCAAAGGCAAGTTGTAGGCCAGTTTTGAGAGCTAAGAGCTCCATGTAGGCTGGGGTGTAGGCTATGGCAGATTTTTAGTATCCCAAAATCCGATGCCCATGGCTATTTCTGAAAATTCCACCAATGCCACCTTTTTTATATTTTCCTTTAAAAGCCCCATCGATGTTAAGCTTTATAGAGAAATTTGTTTGGGGGAAGCCATTTGATAGAGATGGTGGTAGTTGGAGGTATGAAGTTTGGGGAGTTGGTATAATACTTAAATTCTTTACAGCGCTCAATTACCACATCAAACGGTAGTTGGTTGCATTTATTGTTAAAAGAGTTATTATTTCTATTAAGCCACAGGTTCCCGATAGCAAATGGAAAGAAAATATCCCACTGATCCAATGCTATGTTGGAATCCTTTAGTATAGTGAACCAATGATCAGAGTTGTTGTGACAGGGAAGAAAGTTGAGTTGTGCATCGCTCCAAAATTTGATAGCTATGGGGCATTCAAAGAAAACATATGTAATTGACTCCTCCGCTCCTTTGCATATAGAACATAGGGTGTCAATATTGAGTCCAATTTTATGTAAGTAACTTTGGGTAGATATTGCCAAAGGAAGTATTTGATTTTATGGAGTGTGTTAAGTTTCCATATCCATTGGAACTTAAAATTGTAAGTTATACATCTCATATGATTATTTTTTGAACTGTTGTTGAATCCGTAGACAGATAAAAGACAAAAGATGAAAGACAAATGGGTGAACTGAATATCTTAATAGTCAGAGAAAAAGAAAATAAAAGTAATTTCTGTAGTAGTTACGAGTGACATGAAATAAGTTTAAACTTTAAAATGGTAAGAATAGGGTTATGAGAGAGCAATAGAAGCTCTTGTAGCTAGGCAAAATAGCTTAAATGTTGCACCCCACATGGCGGAAAAATAGTTAGTAATGTTCTTTTACAAAAAGAACAGAAAATGGCCAAAATTGCCCCTAACGTATCAACTTCAGCCTAAAAATGCCCCTCGTAATATTTTGCTAAGAATGACCCTATCATTAAAAATCTGGTATATATGTGCCCTTAGTCCTAACAGGTGAATTATGATTTGTTTTAACATTTTATTAATTTTACGTGGCTATTTCTGATTGGCTATTAATTAAGGCATACCCCAAACCGAATTTTACCCTACCCATAACCCAAATAGACCGACCCGACCCAACATACATTGTTTTACCCCTAAAACACCCGATGTTAGGGCATTTTATATCCAAGGATAATAGAGATCAGGGATTTAAGGTTAAGACTTGAACACAAAACATGAATGTGGTCCAGCATTTCGGAATAGAAGAGCTACTCCCAAGTACAAAGTCAAAGATGTGAGGGTGGACTTGGAGGATAGAGTCAGACTTAATGTTAGATGTTCAAAGATGAAGAGGGTTAAGAGAATGGTCTTAGAGAAGCTATAGGGTAGCTACATTGATGACTATAATAGGTTAGAGGCCTATGCTCAATAGTTGAGGGATAGTAACCCTGGTACAGATTATAAACATATCAAATGATGCTTCGGAAGAGGGAAAGATGAGATTTATTAAAATGTATATATGCTTTCACGATTTGAAAAGTGGATGGAAAACAGGGTTGAGGCCTCTAATAGGTCTGGATGGCACATTTCTAAAAGGAAAATGCAAAGGAATTTTATTGGTAGCTATAACATAAGATTCTGCCAAACGCTTTTATCCACTTGCTTGGACAGTGGTGGATAGAGAAACAGGTAGAACTTGAAAGTGGTTTATGGGGCTGTTGAAATCTTCCTTAGAGTTGGTAGATGTGAAGGAGTAACATTTATTTCAGACATGCAAAAGGTAATACCATTAATAACTTACATTATTTTTCACTGTTAGTTTACTTTAACTACTAAAAGACTCACCTTCTTTGTTTTTATTTTTTTTTATTATTGCAGGGTTTGATTGATGTTGTTGCAACTGTGGATCCTAAATCACATCACAGATGGTGTGTTAGGCACATAGAAGCTAACTGGAGCAAGTACTAGATGAGGTGTAAAGATGAAAAAGCTATTGTGGTGGTGTGCTTGGAGCTCTTATGATGACAAATTCAAAGATCAATTGAGGACCCTAGGGACTATTTCCGAACAGGCTGCTAAACACCTAATTTGGTACCCTCTACAAAACTGGTGTAAGGCTTATTTCGACACAACATGCAAGAATCAAATAGTTGACAACAACTTTATAGAATCATTCAACAAAAGGATTCTAGAGGCAAGACACAAACCAATAATCAAGATTACTATTTTAGTGTGTTCTGAAACTAACTGATTTTATCTATGTTTATCATAGTATTTGATTATTGGTTTTTCCTTGTTTGAAAGGTACTGAAAATGTTAAAAGATCATGAAGATAAATGTAGGAGTTGGAGAGATGAATGCAGTTCATATGCGATGGAGTTATTGGGTGATTTCAGAGAAATTGTACAAGGGTGTGACGTTGATTTTAATAGTGAATTTGGTTATGAAGTACATGAAGGTCCAGAGAAGCATACTGTTAATTTTCAACTAAAAAAGTGCATATGTAGAACATGAGACTTGACAGGAATTCCCTGTCCCCATGCAATTAGAGCTTTAATTGACAAGAAAGAAGAGCCATTGAGTGAAGTGCATTTGTGGTACTCAATGGAAGCTAACATGGATGTGTATATGCATAAAATACAACCAGTTAGAGGTGAAAAAATTTGAAAGGTGAAACCACATCATGCAATGAAGGCACCAAAAATTGTCAAAATAGTTGGTCGACTAAAGGTAAAGAGAAAGAGAGAGAAGGATGAGGCAAGGAAGAGAGAGGGGGTTTGTTCAGCTTCAAGAAAAGGACTTGTCATGACATGTGGATATTGCAATGAGAGAGATCACAACATTAGAAAATGCCCTTTGGTAATGCTACTCATTCCCTTCTTATTAACTTCAAAAAAAATTTTAACTACAATAACTCTAAATGTGATACCTTCATTGTTTGATCTTCTGGGTGAAAGGCAAACATAGCCACTTCTTCCTAAGATGAAGGATCTTCCCATGAAGTACAAGATGTGCCCTTGACAGCACCCCAAGATAGTCAAACTTCTGAAATTATTTTTGTTCCTACACCTGGAATGAGGCCAATGACAGAAGCCCGAGACACACATCAATAAAACACCTCTACTCAGAGTGAACCAGCACCAGCTACATCATCAGTTGTTTTGGATGATGACTATGACCATGAAGATAGAGATGCAATATCTGAAGATAAAGATAAATATCAAGTTTTAAGACCTAAGGTGATATTTGAAGCTAAGACTAGGCTTCAAAAGAAAAAGTTGAGGTAAATGCCAACTGGTACAAGGAAGATTGCATTCAAGGGTGATGAATCTGGTGCCAATGTGCCTACAAACTTGCCCAATTCACCAAGGAAAGTCATTTGGAAAGGCAAAGTGGCAATGACATCAAGACAATTATTGGCAGAAAGGGCAAAAAAAGTTGGTAAATTGAAGGCTAAGAAGATCAAGCTCTAGGGATCTCAATTGTGTTTGAATGACTAATTTTTAACTTAGGAAACAAAACTATGTTTTTGTGATGACTGATTCATAAATTATTATGTATTGTTTTTGTGGTGAATCAGTTGCGGAAGTTGTTGTATTGATTCACCCCAAAAAACTTTTGTTGGGCTTATATTAGGGTGAAACACATTGTGACAGTTGGTTGTTAAGTATTTTGTTGGCTATATATAACAATGCTTTGTTATCTATTGATGATCTTATTATCTATTAATTGTGGAAATTATTGTATTGATGTTGTTTGTTTGAATGTGCATAACATGATGTTAGTTCTTGTAGCATTACTTTAGATTTCAATTAGCATAACATACCAATGAAAACAGAAATGAAAATGGCAATACAAAAATACAGTACAAAGACAACTGCAAATTCAACTACTAGCACTAAAATATATAGACATTAACCTAACTAAAAGCTGTAAATTCCCTTCATTTAACAACTATGCCAATAATTTGCAATTTTGTAAGTCGTAACATGATAACCATTACTAAGAAAAACAACTTCTCTACATCATCTTGCAGATTTTATAAGCCACAACAACCAACAGATTCTTATCGTCAGTACATTTGGACACTACTAACCAAAACATAACTTCTCTACATCATTTTGTAAGCCACAAATATAACAAAAATAGCCCATGACCATATTATAAACTTTTTTTCATTGCTTCAATTTCAACTCCATATTTGAAACTTTCTCTTCCAATGCAGATACACTATTCAAATTTTCAGCTTTACTATCAACCATATCATCAACCATCTTTCTAAACTTATTCCTTTCTTGACGAAGAGCATCCACTGTAATTTTTTGCTTGTGGATAAACATTGATACATGAGGTGGAAGTTCTTCATCGCGTCATTCCTAATAACGACAACCATTACTCTCAACAAGGACATTATAGAATCTATGACCACCATTCATAGGTGTCGTAGAAGCAAAATGATTGGCCATCAGTCTGCAATAACAAGCACGAGCATTACTTGGGTCACGAGAAGAAGTAGAAGAAGATTCTGCCATTTGAAGCTTAAAACGAAATGTACTCAAATTTATCAAAGATTCGAGTTAAAAGATTGGAGATGAGGAGGAGAGAAATTGATGTAATTTGGTAATGAAGTGAGTGAAAAATGCCCTAACACCCGGTGTTTTGGGGGGTTAAACAATGTTTGTTGGGTCGGGTCGGTCTATTTGGGTTATGAGTGGGGTAAAATCCGGTTTGGGGTGTGCCTTAATTAATGGTCAATCGGAAATAGCCACGTGAAATTAATAAATGTTAAAACAAATCATAACCCATCCGTTAGAACTAAGGGCACAAATATGCCAGATTTTTAAAGGTAGGGTCATTCTTAGCAACATAGGTTAATGAAGGGTATTTTTAGACCGAAGTTGATACGTTAGGTGCAGGTTTGGCCCTTTTCCGCAAAAAGAATAATAAGAAATGGGGCTTTCTAGAGAATAGGGTTGTGTGTGGGGGGAGAGGGGATCATTCAAACTTGGTTAATTGAAAAATTACAGTTTATATATTAGGGGCTCGTTTGACCATAATTTTTTACAACACAACAAAATTAAATGGTTCGAATTTTCACTTTTTTCGAAATTAGTGTTTGGCCATAAAATTTTCAAATTTTCACTTGAAGATGAATTTCAGAATTTTTCAAAAATTTAAAAAACTTTAAAAAAAAAAAAAAAAGTTCACTGTTTTCATAATATCACAATTCTTATGTCCAAACGCCCACTAGGTCAATTTTTTTATGTGTATATATGTAGATGTTAAACACTCTTGATGAAAATCGCGCCTCCGCCCCTGACTAAACTCTATGTTTGCATTGAAGTTTTGTTCCCACTCTGTCGGCAGGTTTAAGTTTATTACCCAAGTGAGAAGGCAAACACGAGCAAAGAATGAAGCCAGAAAAGGAAAGGGACAAATGCAAGGAAACTCATGTGACAAGTCTAGCCAACACTTTCATCAGTATTTTAAGTATATCCTTGTTTTTTCTTCAAATTTCAAATTCAAACACGAGCTGAAATGAGCAAGTGAGGAATTAAACTCCTAAATAAATTATAAATGAAAAAAGAAATATGTCTAACGTTAGAGCAAATAAATTGGTTGTTTTCTTACCTCATGATCTGATTAATTTCACAGAAAGTCATTCAATTTGCAGTATAATTACAATAAATAATATTTATTACTACTTTTTTGCTTTTAAATTCACCCTTAGTGAATTAATTAGAATGTTAATTAAGTGATATGTTTAATTTTTTTTAAAAGTAATTCTAGAAGATACTTTTATAATTAATGCTGTTTTTTAAATTTAAAAACAAAAACTCCTATACATATAGATCCGCAATAGCAGAAAATTTTGTCGATAAGACAATTACTTTACATATTTGAATTTTTTAATAGCGGGAAGAGAACATTAATGTTGCATTAATGACCACTTAAAGTGTACTGACAATAAGGTTGGCTATAACTTTAATGTGAAGTTACAGAAAAAGACAATTTATTGTGGGGCAACTGTCCAAAACTCTGTCTCTGATTCTTTGAAGTTTTTTTCAAAAAGTTAGTCTCTAGTATTTTCAGTAAACAATCAAGTTTTCTAGGAGTATTTCTTATATATCCCTCACCTTTTCTCAAAAGTTTTGCACTGATACTGTGGCCATTTTTGTAAAAGCAAAGTTGTTCTCCTCAGTTTTTGAGTTTGATGTTTTACTAATTTAAGAGTGTTCTCTGATCAAAATTTCTTGCTTTGACCGGAGAGTACAAGAGAATAGATAAGATGACATGTGAAGAAAATGCAGATGGAAAATTGAGGTATTTCCCTCATTTCTTATTATTTGTTGGAACTACTCAAGTATAGTGGCGGAGTCCTTGCTGAAAATTATACTATATAAATAGATAAATTAGATACATTTTATAAATATATATACTATATATTGATTTCGATTTGTTCGTGTGTTTAGTAAGAATCCTGATTCCACCCATGATCAAAGTGTATAAGTCTAAATTGGCCCCTTTTTTTTATGTTTCTTGAATCTTGAAACATTTTCTTAAGGGCGTAGCTAGAGTGCCGGGAGTGGGTTCGATCAAACCTAGTAACTTTGGTTCAAACCCTGTTTTTGTAGTAAAAAATTTATTGAATATGTATAAATTATTAATTTACAACCCAATAACTTAAAATGATTAGAATCTCGAACCCATAAGCTTAAAATGTTGACTCTGCCCCTGTATTTTCTGATTTGTTTTTTTTTTCAGTGAGAAGAAAATGGAAGAAGAAGATACTTTGAGAACAGTGGAATGTCTAAGAGGAAGATTACAAGCTGAAAGAGTGGCTTCAAGAAACGCAAAAGAAGAGGCAGAGATTATGGGAACCAAGGTTTTTATTCAATTCCTCCGTTCTTTTAAGTTTTTTCTTGAGTCGGGGTGTCTCGGAAATAGTCTCTTTACCTCTGCAAGGTAAGGACAAGGTCTATATACACTTTACCATCCTCAGATCTTACAATGTGGGATTAAACTAAGTATGTTGTTGTTGTTTTTAAGTAAAAGTGCTTATGTTGTTGGTATAAATCTAAAAAAAAAAAAAATTTTTTTACTTGAAGTAACATGGTGTAATTCTTTGAAAATTACAGCTGATTGAGCTGGAGAATAAGTTGAAAGAAGAGACTAAATCAAGGGACAACGCAGAGAAGAAGCTGAAATTTCTGATAAAGAAGCTTGAATCCAAGAATATATCTTATGTTTCTGATGAATCAGAGAATTCAAGCTTTTTAAAGAGTGAAATTTCATCTCTAACATCCACAGCTTGCAGCAGTGCCAAACAATCAGAAGATAGGGAGTGTCAAGAATCAGTTGGGAGTACAAAATCCAGCTATGAAAATCTTAATTGTTCAGAGCTCATTCAGAAGAGAATATCTGAAGAAAAGTCAGACAATTTAGAGAAAGATGGTTCACAAATGAGTACTTCTAGCCAAGACAATGAGAATCTTTCAGCAAAAGAACATTCTGCTAAATCAAGTGAATTTGAATTCTCAAAGACAGATCCCAATAGGTATGTATACTCAATAGATTTAATTTATATACAGTGATAGTATAATTGATAGAAGGGGAGTCTAGCCGTGGAAACAGCCTCTTGCAGAAATGCATGGTAAGCCTGCGTACGATAGACTCTTGTAGTCCGGCCCTTCTCCGGACCCCGCGCATAGCGGGAGCTTAGTGTACCGCGTTGCCCCCCTCCCCCTTTTTTTATAGTGATATTGTAATTAAGCCGAGTGTCTTTCGGAAACAACCTCCCTACCTGCTTCAGGTAGGGGTAAGGTTGCATATACCTTACCCTTCCCAAACCCTACTTGTGGGAATACATTGGGTATTATGTTGTTGTTGTACGGTAACAATATAATTGAATCGAGGGTCTTCTAGCCTCTCTACCTGCTTCAGGTAGGGGTAAGACTATCCTATCTGTACATACCCTAGCTTCTCCAGACCCTACTTGTGAGAATAACTGGGTATGTTGTTGTTGTACAGCGATAGTATAATTCATTTTTTATAATCAGTGTATTTTAATTAGTTATAATAGGTAATCTTCATTATTTTTCAAGTTACGGATGCCACCCTTTGTGAATGATACTTGTAGTTATCTTTTAGGTGATTTGAGTCTGTATATTGAAGTTAAATTCATACTCAATTTGCAGATAAAGAATAATGTTATCTTTTCTAAGGTCTTTATTCATGTGAAACCATCCAATATTCTTGTACTAACATTTTTGTTATTATGGTTCTAGATTGAAATCTTCAGTTGAGGAGGAAGACAAAAATGGAGGAAATGAAGTGGATTTTCAAGAGGACAATGTGGACAATTCATTGGCATTAGTTCCTATGGATCTGCCAAAGACAAAGCAAACTATTGATCCAATTGTTCTTGATGCTACAGTGAGAGAAGTTCTTGATGCACTGAGGCATGCTAAAGAGAAACTTCAAACTCAAATGCAAAGAGGGCAAATGATTAAAGCTAGTTAAGCTTCAATGACCATTAATTCATTTGCTTTCTAGGTGTCATATTGCATAATGTAGCTCATGCCCCATCAAAGTCTATTTTCTGGTTTTTGGCAACAGACATCATAGGTTATAATATTTTCTTGGGAGGGAATCAAAGAATATATAGGCTAGTAGAGACCCTCTATGTAATTGTCTATCTAGGTCGATCGATCTACATCTTTTCCCATAGCCCTGGGGCTGTATCATTCCAAAATTGATTAGGTAGAATGATGGGGTCACTGGCCGAATTGGGGTGGGGTGGGGGTTGGGGGGTGCGAAATCAAGGAATATATAGACTGGCAGAGACCCTATATATAGTTATCGATGGGTTGAAGCATGCAGAAATTGATTAGGTAAATGAAGGGGTCACGGACCGAATTGGGTATAGGAGTACAGGTACGGGACCAGTGACGGATCTAAAATATATGCAATCGATCCGACAGAACTCATTGCGTCTAGCTCAGACTCTATGTTTGTATAAAAACTAAGTTATATGATTTTGTGCCCTTTGATTGCTAGGCATATTGGTAGTGTATGGTGCAAGAATTTTGAGGGTGGTGGTGTTGTTTTATTGTACAAATTGCTCTATAGGTTAATGAAGCATTTGAGTTAGATTGGTAATTAGTTAATTTTGAGTTTGGTGTACTTGTTCTTGTAAATAGAGGTTGACAGTTGCTATGTGTTACTCTTGTAATTAGGACAAAAATTTTGTAATTATCTTCCTATTCCAATGTGTCTAGACAAAAACAGTCCTTATTTCGCAATAATCCCCCTCATGTCAAGTTGATTTTTGTACCTGGAGCTGTGTGTTATGTAACCGATAATTAACCATCTAAGGTGGGCGTTTACTTAACGTTGAGGTGAGGTATAAGCCCCGAAACAGGGCGTATGCCTCATGGATTTTTAAATTTATAAATAAATAAATAAAATAGTAAAATAATCATAAAAATATATAAAATACATTAAAAAATTTAAAAAAATATAAGGGATTTAAAAACTCATAAAAACAAAATATATGACATTTTTTATTAACATAAATAATGAAATAGTGTTAAAGTTACTATGAGATAAAAATCAACTAAAACGTCTTATCCTCCAAACGATTAAAAAAATCATAATAAGGTTAAAAATATTATCAAACTACAAAGTTTACCTATCTAAAAGTTAATAATCATTAAATTTCTTCAAATTTCTAATTTAAAATATTATTCCTTTTGAATAAATATAAAATTAATTTCAAATAGCGAAATAATAAATTTATGATACTTTTGAGAGACATAAACAAAGATATGACAACCTATAGCAAGTAATGATGCAAAATTTGACACTTCAAATGATACTCCCCATTACGATATTTTCAATTAGTAAATATGTAAATACTATGACTCACTATTTTGAGTTGCTCTCCATTTTCATATTTTTATAGATGAATAGAACTGTAATCATTCATTTATTAAAGAGTTTTGAAGGTCAACAGTGCTAATTAGGTAATTAGACGCATAATTTGCGTTAGGAACTTTAGGCGAGCCCCAAGCATTGAGCATTAAGCATATTTCGGGCGCATAGTTGGGCTCTTGGCGCGTAAGTTTCACAGAACTAAGCCCCATACGTGAGCCTCGGGGGTTTTGATAGTGCCCCACCCCGGACGAGCCTCGAGGCGAGTCCCAAGAAAGCCTTTTAAAATATTGGATAAGAATAATAATCCCGGATAATGTTTGGGATTAACTTTATCCCATGTTTTGGTTGGATATTATTTAATCACAAAATAACTTTTACACTAAAATGGCGGGATCTAAAAGCATTCCTAACATGATATTTTATAGCCAGGTTACGAAAATGATTCCAGTTCTAACATTTCCTTGAAAATATACTTTTTCTTTCCTTTGGGATTCCACTAATGAAGTCCATATGGGACTGAAGAAAAGTAATTTTGAGTTGTTCTTCTCAAAGCCTTCGTCCCAACTTAATTAGCAACTCATCAAAATCTAAAAGTAATGGAATTGAGCTTAGAAATATTTCTCTTAGAGTATCTTAGTAGTACATCTTCCTACATTGAACGAGTATAACAAACTGCCGAGTACCGTTCAACGGCACGGGTGATACTAGAAAAAAAAGTCATCCAACAAGAACAAGTAGAGTTGCTTTTCTTTTCTAAAACAATTGCGTGTAACTCAACTATTCTATGAATACCATGATAAAATAGAGTAGTTTATGTTAAAGAATATATATTAGCATCCTACATTTTAAGCTTGAATATACAAAAGCAAGTCCATCAACAGCATATAAGGTAGTTCACCAGAGATCGTTATTGTTAGATTTAGCATTGGTTGCCACAAAGATAAATACAACAACATACCCGGTGTAATCCTACAAGATGAACAAAGGGAAATGTTTGTATGGAGACCAATAAGATGAACAACAAAAGATGGAATGAATTTTGAGAGGCTGCTGTTACATAACTTTAACATTATCACTCAACGATATTGGAGACTATCAGGAACAGGTCATTTGATGCTTCATGCTGAGGTGCACTACTGGAATTCCTGTAAAGAGCGACAAAATTTAGCGACCAAAGTTGGTTAGCCAAGAAAACCGACCAAAGTTGGTCGCTAAACTGGTGAAAATAATAAAATAATAATTTTACTGGTCAGACTTGCTTGGTCAAAGAAATACTCAGATTAGCGACCAACGTTGGTCGCTAAAGGGGACCCACTTATAAAATTTTAATAATTATAATATTATTTAAAAAAATTATAAAATATAAATAAATAAAATTTAAAATTAATGACCAAAGTTGGTCGCTAAATAAAGAGTAAACAGATAGAGACCAACTTTGGTCGCTAATTTGGGACCCAATTATAAAATTTTAATAATTATAATATTATTTAAAAAAATTATAAAATATAAATAAATATAATTCAAATTTAGCGACCAAAGTTGGCCGCTTAGTAAAATAGAGACCAACTTTGATCGCTAATCTGGGACCCAATTCTAACGTTTAACAATAATATTAATATTTTAAATATTATATGAAATATAAATAAATCTGATTTAAATTTAACGACCAACGTTGGTCGCTAATTTAAAATTATGTATAATTAGCGACCAAAGTTGGTCACTTTTCAGGTCAACATTGGTCAAAATTAAAAATCACTTTTGTATTTACTATCTAAATAATATAAATGTAAGCCGTTAACACTTTTGTAATACAAGGGAGGAATAGACTAAAATATACTCTAACATGCTATATATGCAGTTAAGTAGTACTACGAAGCGTGCGTGTGTGTATATATATATAAGAACATGAAGCGCTCGGAACACAGGGACGGGTTCTTTTAGGTATTGATACACTTGTAAATTGATTCATCGACTTATAACCTACTCATATGCATGTATATATATTAACAATAAATTAAAACATCTCGACTTATATCAATTAATATATGTATATGTATATGTATATGTATATGTATTTATACTATATATATCGAATATACCTTGATATATAATACACTATACTATATATATAGTATAGTGTATTATATAATACACTATACTATACACTTAGTATATATAATACACTTAGTATATATATACTATACTATACTATGCACTAAGTATTAGTGCATTAGCTAATATTATATCGAATATAGCTATATATATATATACACACACTATATATACTATGCACTTAGTATATATAATAGACTATACTATATCTACATATATATACTATACACTTAGTATATATAATACACGTAGTATATATAATAGACTATACTATATCTACATATATATACTATACACTTAGTATATATAATAGACTTAGTATATATAATACACTTAGTGAATATAATACACTATACACACACACACACACATATATATATATATAGCTTAAATTGAATTAAAATCCTAAATTTATACTATATATATATATATATATATATATATATACACACACACACACACTATACTATGCACTTAGTATATATAATAGACTATACTATACACTTAATTAGTATATATAATACACTTAGTATATATAATAGTATTATATATATATATATGTGTATATATATATATATATATATATATATATATATATATATATATATATATTTTTTAAAATATTATATATTTATTTATATATGTATATATAAATAAATTTTATAAAATTGAATTAAAATCCTAAATTTATACTACATATGTACATAATTTTAAATTGAATTAAAAGTAATTTATTTTATTTAGAAATAGCGATCAACTTTGGTCGCTATTTTTAATTCCAGTGTCAAAACCGGATTTCCCCTCCCATTCTTTCAAAAAAAATTCCCCAAAATCTCTCTTTTCTCTCTCACACTCAACCCCCCCCCCCCTCCGACTCCCAGCAGCAGCGACGCCACCCACGCCACCGATGCGCAGCGGCGCCACCCCCCCTCCGACTCCCAGCAGCAGCGGTGCCACCCACGCCACCGACGACCAACCGCGGCAGCAGCTCCACCACCGGCGACCTCCATTCCCAAGGTACGTTTCTCTCTCCTTTCTTTGTTTTTTTCGAAATACACTGATTTTGTTTAATTTCTCCATGTGAGGGTTCAAAGTTATATATTGTTTGTTCAACCATGTTAGGGTTCAAAGTTAATTTCTTCATGTTAGGGTTCAAAGTTAGCTCAACCATGTTAGGGTTCAAAGTTATACATTATTTGTAATTTTTAGGGTTCTTATTAATACATTTAGTCCAAAATATTTAGTTTTACCTACTAATTTGGGGAAGAAATTATTTGAAGAGAAGAAACCCTAAACCCTACTAATTCCTAAAATATGGTCTCTCTCTCGAATAAATTTGAATTGCTAGCTCATTTTCTTGTAATTCTATAAGTTTAGAAAAAATAAATTAACTATTTAGGTAGACTAATTTATATATGGGGTTAAATTTCAATTTATGAAGCAATAACAAGAAGCATGGAGAAAGAATATTAAAAATACTAAATTTAAGCCTTCAAAGGACATGAAACATTTAAAATCATTAAGCTCTTGTGTTGAAATCTTAGGTTGCTTATTCATAAGTTCACATATTGGAAGAAGTTGATATAAATGAAGTAAGAATTATAGAAAACGAGGAAGAAGAATCAACTGATGAAGCTAAAACTAGTGAGGAAGAAGAATTCTCGGACGAGGAACTATACGTCGATGAGCTTTAAAAAGTTGGTTTCTTTAATAACTCTCATTTATAGCTAGTTTCTTTATATGTTTCAATCTAAATATGTATTATATTATGCAGATGACAGGCAAGGGTCGAGGTAACAATGATCCTACTAATTTTCGGGGTCGAGAAAAGGCTAGGAAACTAAAGAGGATGGTAGAAGATAATACTCAATCTTTGCCTCCAGAGATGCCTATGTCTTTGCCTCCACCCCAGGGCTATTCTGAGCTGCCATAGCATCACCAGCCCTACACCTTCGTGCAGACACCCGGTCTTTCATCACAGGGCCATAGGACTGTACGTCCGACATACAGTCCAGTTGTCGCACGACCACGTGGATCGCAACCATCTGCATCGCATGGATCGCATCGATCCATGTCACATCCACATGGATCACAACCATTAGTGTCACAGCCACTCAGGTCACAGCTATCAGTGTCACGTTCACTTGCGGCCCATACAGCTATGTCGCAGTCACAGGGCTCGCAGTCACAGGGCTCGCAGTCATCTTCATCTGGGACTCCATCTATTTCAGGCCTTCGCCTGCGAGATACTAGCTCTGACCCCCTACACCTTCCACACATGCCTCTGATATACATGCTTCGGACGATGATGCTGATGATGACGAAGAGGTGCATTATGATCAATATGGCAGGATCATTATAGTCCATGAGGGTGATGGGTAAGAGTTATTTTTTTTTTTTACATTTATTGTTTTGTACAGTTTTACTAAGATATTAATGTGTTTTTTTAAATTGCAGGTTCATCCCTAGTAATATTACTACAAGGATAATCACCAAAGCCACCAGAAAGCTTTATGATGGCCCTTATGCGACTTGGAGTGATTTTCCATTCTCGCTGAAGGAGCAAATTTTCAATCAATTTAAGGTATAAATGTTCTTTTAAGCAGTACAATTATTTATATTTATGATATTTCCATCTAAATATGTATTATAGAATATAGCTTATATATATATATATATATATATATATATATATATATATATATATATATATATATATATATATACACACACACACACACACACACACACACACACATACTTACACTATACTATGCACTAAGTATTAGTGCATTAGCTAATATTATATCGAATATAGATTTTATATATATTCGATAAAAGCTTAGTGCATTAATACATAATTATTCAAAAGTTAAGTGCATTAATACTTAGCTTTTATTAGCTAATATTATATTCGATATAATATTAGCTAATGCACTAATACTTAGTGCATAGATATTTCCATCTAAATATGATATTTCCATATAATACTTAACTTTTGAAATACAGAGCAAGTGTGTATGGGAACACCGCTATAGCGTGGATGTGGCTGCAAATTTTCATCTCAAAGCTCGCAAACGGTTGTCGCATTGTTTCTCCAAAGCTAGAAAGTTGAACCAGAAGCCTGGCTGGTTGCTTCAGAATTTATGGGAGGATTTGCAAAGGCAATGGCTTACCGCAGAGTTCTTAGAGAAGAGCGAAAAAGGAAAGAGAGCTCGTGCATTTGAGAAGGGAGGATCCTTGCACACTGGAGGTGCGATCAGCCTAGGGACAATAAAGAGAAGAATGGTACGCAATTGCTTAATGTATTTTAATTTTTAAAGTATATCTATTCTGTTTATTAACTAAAATTTATGAGTTTTCAGGAAAAGAAGTTGGGGCGTTCGATAAACCAAGATGAGCTATTCAAGGAGACTCATATTGTAAAGAAAAAGAAAGAGACGGATCAAGAAAGGTGGGTCGAGGGCCGAGCCTCGACTGTACATGTAAGTTTTCACTTTTCATTAAGTATTTTGATTTACTTTTATATAAATTTTGAAATACTAATTCAATGTAATTTTTCTTATAGGGTCGCTTCACAGCTGAAGTGGAGGAATTCATACGCAGTCAGCCACCTAATGAGTCGGTGACCCAATCCAACCTTCGGACAAGGATGCTGAAAGAATGTGGACGTAGGCTGCTGGCGGTCCAAAATGGGGGAAGGTATATGAGCTTCCTACTAAGAAATTTCATCGCTATAAGTGTGGAATGCAAGGAATAGGGACTTCCTCGTAAGCCGAGCAACTTGATGGGGAGAGCCTCTCCTTTATGCGGGAGACTGTGACAAAGCTCACATCCGAGCTAGAAGTCGCCAAGGAAAGAGAAAAGCTTAGAGATTCTCAGTACATTGGCATGCAAGAGCAGATCAAATCTCTCCTAGCTTCTGGCAGTTTTCCGATTTCCCAGTCTCGTGAGTCATCACCAGAGGCTCGCCTTCCCCGTGCTCATTCCTCCCGTCCTCCCTGTGATCTTTCTTCCCGTCCTAGACAAGTACACCCTTCTGGATACCGTCTTGGTGATGAAAGTTCATCAGACGGTGATGATAATGATGTACAAAACTAACCTTGACTTTTATACACTTTCAACTAGACAAATACAATCGATTTTCGAATGGGCTTGTAATAACAGTTAACTTAGTTTGGTTAGCTTAATGTGTTAGTTCTATTGAACTTTATAGTTTGTTAGTTTTAATGTTGTTGTTGTTGTTATTTGTTGTTGTTGTTGCTTTTTATTGTTGTTGTTGTTTATTGTTGTTGTTGTTGTTGGCATAAAATGCCTGTTTAGGAATTTTGGTAAGCTGACAGGTGGTGTAGCTGCCAAAACAGGCAGTTTCTGCCAAAAATATACCAAGAAAAGCGAGTTGGTCACTTTTCCCTTAAAAAATAATAATTTTTTGGCAATAGCGACCAAGGTTGGTCGCTATTTAACCTAGATTTCTCAAAAGCGACCAACTTTGGTCGCTATTCCATTTTAAAAAAATAATTTCTGGAAATATAGCGACCAAAGTTGGTCGCTTATAATTAAAAAAAATTAATTCTTGACGAGCGACCATCTTTGGTCTCTTATTTAAAAAAAAAATTAATAATAAAGCGACCAACTTTGGTCGCTATTTTTCAGATTTTAAAATATAATATTTTCTTTACAGACCAAAGTTGGTCGTTTTTTTATGATTAATAATAAATAAAAAAAACGTAATTTACATGTGGAGACCAACTTTGGTCGCCAAAATTATATTATTAAAATATTATAGCGACCAAAGTTGGTCGCTATTTTCTTTACCCGGAATATTTGGTCCCTAAGGTAAAGGGACCAGCTTAATATCGACCAGGCCTGTTTGGTCGCCTTTTGATCGCTTTTTGGTCAATAAGCAACCAACTTTGGTCGCTTTTCGTGGTCGCTTTTTTCCGGATTTCTAGTAGTGGTGCCAGACCACTTAAACCTTCATTTCTGAAGGCTATATGGGTTCTCTCAAACAATGATAAACAGAATCTTCTTAAATGGAATCTAAAATCTATTATCTAAAGTTCATAGGCAAAGGTAGATACTGGACTCTTCTCAAACTTGATAGTGCAGGTGAATGCTTTGAACTAATCGTGTTGACATCAAGCTGCAAACTTCTTACTGAGAAGAGGTGTAGAAGAAAGGTAGAGGCCCTTGGGTTGAACAATCACAAACAATGAAAGTAATCAATGAAGTGCATTACCAATAAGCATATCAGTCATTATCACCTGCAAATTGTTTTAGAAAAGAAAAGCAACAATAAGGAATATGATGGTTATCACAGCAACCCAGAATAAAAACAACAAGTAATAACGGAACACCATAATAAGACACAGAAGAATGAACAGAATGTTAGTAAATTATATTTGTAATCTAATTCTGGAGAAAATAAAATAACATATAAATAGAAATGCACACGAAACAAAAACCAATTCGAGCCCACTGAATTCACAGTATTTCCTTAAGGCCATAGCATAAATGTCATAACATAAATGGCTATTTACCCAACAATAAAAAGGGAAAATTGAAGAGGATAGTTAAATTTCTGTTACAACAACAGAAAACGGAAAAATGGAAACGGTTGGATTTTAATATTAATATTCTTCGATTTAATATTAATATTCTGTTATTAAAACAGATATTTAATAATATTTCTGTTAATATTTACTATTAACAAACAAATTTGGTCCAAAAAATTAATCAATCAATCATTTGACCAAAGCCGAAGCCGAAGCCGAGTGAGCGACGACGACAACGGCGTGAGGCTTTCCTTCTTCTCAACTCTTTCTCTTCCAATATGAGACAATGTCCCTTCATCAAGGAGGGAATCTCAAATGAAACTCAAATATTTCATTTTCCCTCCATTTTCCATTCACCCTCTTTTAAGCATTAATATACTTAAAACCCCAACACGGAAACACAACCCAAATCCAAAAAAAAATTACAATACAGTAAAGGCAAGTAGTAACTCAGCAACTGCAATAGTTTTCACATCAAGTCTTAGCCAACAACCCTAATAACTTAGTCAAAGCCTTCAAGTGTAAACTTTAACCTGTAAGTTGTTAAATTGAGGTCTTTAGAATATGATTCCTTCCAATAAGAAATTCTTTTGAAATATACTTCCTTCAAATAAATATCCTTCAAACATAGTTCTTTCAAGATAATACTTTTCAAATATAAACTTTTAAAATAAATATCCTTCAAATATAGTTCTTCCAAGATTAATACTTTTCAAATATAAGCTTTTCAAGTAAATATCCTTCAAACATAGTTCCTTCAAGATAAAATACTTTTCAAATAAATATTCTTCAAACATAGTTCTTTCAAGAAAAAATACTTTTCAAATAAATATCCTTCAAACATAGTTCCTTCAAGATAGATACTTTTCAATTAAATAACCTTCGAGTATAAGTCACCATGTGACACCTAAGCATAGAAGATTAGCAGCTCTGAACACAGATATAACGACAGAAAAATCTACCGGGATACCGTCCCGTAGTTCCGAATTAATTATGCAGTACAGGGGGATCTCCTCGAATACGTCTGTAGTCCCAAAATAAATATACAGTGCTGGAGGATCTCCCGGAATACGTCCGTAGCGCCAAAGTAAATATACAAGACAGGGGGATCTCCCGGAAAACGTACGTAGTCCCAAAATAAATATGCAGTGCAGGGGATCTCCCGGATTATTGTTCCGTAGTCCCAATTTAAATATGCAGCGCGACCAACAGAGATAACAACTATAGCACGATAGAAACCTCGTACATCACCACATCAAGTACAAAAGCAACAATGACAATAATGCAAGGTACGGCAAGTAAATCAACTCAAGAACTTTAAATCACATAGAACGGTAGAACTCATTCACAAGGAATAACCATAGTAAAGAATGCTAGGCGCAAGGAGAACAACTTAACAAGGGAAAACAAATAAAAAGAAATGTAGCAATGATTCCACAATATTCAATTCAACAATAAGAAGCCAACACGAGTCAAATAGTTCCAAATAAAGGCAAGTCAGCTAAGATATATGTTATCTAAATCTTTTCGAGGTTGAGCAATTATGAGGGATATTCAACAATTCAAGCAAGGGTAATCAACAAAAGATAATCATAGCCCCAATTAAGACTAAATAATTATAGGATGAGATAATAATAATTTCAACTAAAGATAAGCAGTTATGAAAATATAGCATGACGATAGAAGAGGTAAAATCTTCAGTTGAGTCAAATAAGATTCAATTAGACAGTAAAAGTAAATCCTAAGGCAATTATCTCTAATTAAAGCATGTAGAGGTGGAACTAGAAAATAACAACTCAAACGTATCAAGAACAACTTCATACACGAAGAATACAAGGACCTAAGAACCCTAAAAGACCAACTTCCCACAAATAAGTCTGAGCACGCACTCGTCACCTCGCGTACACGGACTACAATCAACATAAAAGACTCAAAACCTAAAGGGTAGTTCCCCCACACAAGGTTAGGCAAGATACTTACCTCGAACTGCTCAAATCAATCCGAAACACACATGTCACGAGTATCCAACTCTGAATGGTCCAAATCTAATCAAATCAATTGCATAATGTAAATATAACTATAAGTAACTACTTTAGCTAATGAATTCGAAGCTAAGGCAAGAAAATAGGGAAAACACCCAAAAAGTCTCCATGGGCCCACAACTCGGAATCGGGTAAAAGTCACAAATCATGAACACCCATTCACTCGCGAGTCCAACCATACTCGTTTCACTCAAATCCGACTTCGAATCGACATTCAACCCCCACAAATTCATTTTATGAAGTTTCTATAATATTTCCCCAAATTTCTACCTTAAAATAGTAATCAAATGATGAAATCATTGATATATTCATGTATATTAACTAAATCAGAGTTAGAATCACTTACCCCGATGAATTTTTTGAAAAACCCACGAAAAATCGCCACAAACCGAACTCCCTAGGTCCAAAATGTGAAATAATGCCTTAAACCCCATTTATATAGGGCACCCTCTGAACTCCACTATGCGGTCCGCGAAATTCCAAGTGCGGTCGCGCCTCCCAGGTTCTGCGGTTGTGAAAAAATGGTGCGGTCGCACTTTTGGGTGGCTACATTGCCCGGCTTTAGTATTTTGGCCATAACTTTCTCTAGAGATGCCAAAATGATGACTTCTTAATCTTTCTGGAAACTAGACACGAAGGACTACAACTTTCGTTTTTGAATCATCTCAAAATTTCTTGTAGATCAAAGATATAGGCTTCCGAAGTCGGATCAGCGAATCTGCAAAACCTTCCCTGGAGAGCGGCCGCGACCAAAATTATGCGGTCCGCCAAATTTTGCTGAGGTCCGCATTTTCAAGGCACCAGAAAAATATCAGAGTTCCAGGAATGCCCAGACTCGCTCAAAACTCTCCCGAATACCCAAGGCATTCGGAACCTCAACCAAAGGCACTAACAAGTTATATACCAATATACGAACTTGATCGAACCCTGGGAACTCTCAAAACAACATCAAAATACCAAATTAACCTCGGATTCAAGCCTAAGAACTTCTAAACTTCTAAGTTCCGCAAATGACGCCGAAACCTACCAAACCTCGTCCGAATAACCTCAATTTTGCACACACATCACAAATTTCATGACCCCGGTTTGCCCTCTGTGAACCATCGTGACGGAACCTTGTCTCTACGACTAGGTAAGCCTAATTTGCGGAAGAAAAACCAAAATTTGCTAAAGTAAAACAATTTAAAATAGAAATAAAGTAGTAACAGTGTTTAAATGTGCTGCTCGGCTCACACCATGTTTAACTTTCAATACCAATACATAAATCCAAGACCCAGAAACCCACAAATCATAAGCTAAGATCAATACTACATAGATCTAACACAAGTAAGTCCAATAAGAGCAGAAAAAAATACAGAAGGGCTAAATACTAAAAGTAGGAACAAAAAGGGACTTCTCGGTCTGTGCACGCGGCAGATGTACCTCGAAGTCTCTAGAGCAGTCACCTCCTCAAGGATGATAGGCTTGAGTAGCGGTACCTGGATCTACACATGAAAAACATGCGCAGAAGAGGCATGAGTACACCACAGCGGTACTTAGTAAGTGCCAAGCCTAACCTCGATTGGGTAGTGACGAGGAAGGTCATAGCCCTACTGAGATTAAATAAATATAAAGATGACAGGATAAGATAAGCAGTACAATTAAGAATCTACAGTAAGAATCTAAACAGGATAATAAGAGTACAATAACGGAAATAGAGATGAGGCAAACCACAAGGAAGTACCACTCATAACAAGGATGATAACTGGGATCTCTTGGTTTCCCGAGGATCTCTTGGTATCTTCAATATATGCTAGAGATCTCTTAGTATCCTCAATATACGTGCCAGGGATCTCTTGGTATTTCGCACCTCAGTTCAAATCATAAATACATACAGGGGATCTCCCAGGATGTCGTCCCGTAGTCCCAAAGTAAAAACACACAGCAGCAACACAAGAATACCCAATTACGCTAAATTCCGTACCAAGTAAACAGTTAATTCTAGCCTAACATGTTTCACGTAATGCAATTAAGGCAGTTTAAGAAAATAGGCAATTAAGTCAACTAATGCTTTTCTAAACTAGCAACGGGCTAAATTCATAAGTATAATAAAACAGGAAAAAGAACTCAATTGAAATACTTAAGGGAAAAAAAACCGGATTTTCAAAAATCAGCTCAAGTACGCGCTCGTCACCTCACGTACAAGGCATTTCAATTATCAAATTTATCATATCCTAAGGGGAAGGTCCCCCACACAAGGTTAGACAAGCCACTTACCTCGAACCGGCTCAAAAATCAACCTGTAACCACGCTCTTGCCACGAGTACTCGACTCCAAATGGCCCAAATCTATTCAATTTAATTGCATAATGTAAATAACACTTCAGGTAACTGATTCGACAATTAAATTCTAAGCTAATACGCAAAATTATGCAAAATGACCAAAATGCCCCTCGGGCCCACGTCTCGGAATTGAGTAAAATTTATATTTTTAGAAACCTCGCACTCTCACGAGTTCAGTCATATCAAGAGTACCAAAATTGGACCTTAATTTGTCCCTCAAATTATCACTCAAAGGTCTCCAATTATGCAAGCCTTAAACCCCCAATTACCATTAATTTTCCTTAATTTTTCATGTTTAAATTGATAGAAATCATTCCAATAACGAGTTTAGGGACCAAAGACCTTACCCCAATGAACTCCTCGGAAAATCTCTCTTGAATCCCCAAGCTTCTTCCCATTTTGAAAAGATGAAAAATGGCTAAATTTCGCAAAGGCAAGAATTTATATGTTCTGCCCAGCGATTTCCGCATTTGCGGTGGAACTAATGTCGCATCTGCAACTTTTCACTTAATGGCCAATTTCCGCATCTGCGGCTCCCAATCCGCAGATGCGGTACCGCTTCTGCGTTTCCTGAAAAAGTTCCCAATTTCCGCTTCTGTGTCCACTAAACCGCACCTGCGGTGCCGCACCTACAGAACCCAAACTGCAGGTGCGGTTATGATAGAACCAGTAGCTGAAGCTGCAACTTAAATTCCAAAATCTTTCCGTCAACCATCCAAATTCATTCCGAGACCTCTCGGACCTCAACCAAAGGCACCAACAAGTCACAAACAACTATCCAAACTTGTACCAATCCTTAGAACACCTAAAACAACATCGAAACCTCGTATTAACCATGGATTCACGCCTAAGAACTCCAAAATTTCTCAAAATATGCTTTCGATCAAAAAGTCTATCAAACCTCGTCCGAATGACCTGAAATTTTGCACACACATCACATTCAACACTACGGAACTACTCCAACTTCCGGAATTCCATTCCGACCCTCGGATAAAAATCTCACTATCAGACCGGAACTTCAAAAATTCAACTTTCGGCATTTCAAGCCTAATTTAGCTACGGACCTCCAAAACACAATCCGAACATGCCCCTAAGCCCGAAATCACCCAACGGAGCTAACGAAACCATTGGATTTCCATTCCGAAGTCGTCTTCACATTGTTCCGACTACGGTCAATTTTCCAACACTTAAGCTCTCATTTAGGGACTAAGTGTTCCAAAACTCTTCCAAACTCGACACCGAACATCCCGGCAAATCAAAATAGCAGAATTAAACTTGGGGAAAGCAGTTAATAGGGGATCAAGGCGTTAATTCTAAAGACGACCGGCCGGTTCATCACATTCTCCTACACTTAAACATTCGTTCGTCCTGGAAAGAGCATAAAGACATACCTGAAGTAGTGAAAAGATGAGGTTAACGGCTGCGCACATCCTGCTCGGTCTCTCAGGTCGCCTCCTCGACCGGCTGACCCTGCCACTGAACCTTCACGGATGCAATGTTCTTTGACGTCAGCTTTCTAACCTGCCTGTCTAATATTGCCACTGGCTCCTCAACATAGGTTATATCTTTGTCCAACTGGACTGAACTGAAATCCAACATGTGTGACGGGTCACCGTGATACCTCCGGAGCATCAAAACATGAAATACCGGATAAACTCCTGCCAAGTTGGGAGGTAAGGCAAGCTCATAAGCAACCTCCCCAAAATGCCTCAATATCTCAAAAGGGCAATAAATCTCGGACTCAACTTTCCTTTCTTCCCGAATCTCATAACGCCCTTCATAGGCGAAACCCGAAGCAGAACCTGCTCTCCAACCATATAGGAAACATCACAAACCTTTCAGTCTGCGTAACTCTTCTATCTGGACTGAGCTGTACGGAGCCTATCCTGAATCACCTTAACCGTCTCCAAAGCATCCTGAACTAAATCCGTGTCCAATAATCTAGCCTCACCCGGCTCAAACCAGCCCACCGGGGATCTACACCGTCTCCCATATAAAGCCTCATATGGTGCCATCTGAATACTAGACTGATAGTTGTTGTTGTAAGCAAACTCCGCCAATGGCAAGAACTAATCCCAAGACCCTCCAAACTCAATCACACATGCACGGAGCATATCCTCAAGAATCTGAATAGTGCGTTCAGACTGTCCGTCCGTCTGAGGGTGAAATGTTGTACTCAACTCCACCGAGTACCCAACTCATGCTAAACGGCCCTACAGAACCGTGATGTGAACTGAGTACCTCTATCTTAAATGATGGACACTGGAATACCATGCAGTCGAACAATCTCCCAGATATAAATCTCTGCCAACCGCTCCGAGGAATAAGTAGTACACATAGGAATAAAGTGAGCGGACTTGGTCAGCCGATCCACAATCACCCAAATAGCATCGAACTTTCTCAAAGTCAGTGGGAGCCCAACTAAAAAGTCCATGGTAATCCGCTCCCACTTTTACTCCAGAATCTCTATCTGCTGAAGTAACCCACCCGGTCTCTGGTGCTCATACTTCACCTGCTGATAGTTAAGGCACTGAGCTACGAATCCAACTATATCTTTATTCATCCACCTCCACCAATAGTGCTGTCTCAAATCCTGATACATCTTCGCGGCACCCAGATGAATGGAATACCGCAAGCTATGGACCTCTTATAGAATCAACTCTCGAAGCCCATCAACATTGGGTACACAAATCCGACCCTGCATCCTCAATACCCCATCATCACCAACATCTCTGGCATCACTGTGCTGAACCTTATCCTTGAGGACAGGCAAATGAAGGTCATCATATTGTCGCTCCCTGATACGATCAAACAAGGAAGACCGAGAAACCACGCAAGCTAGAACCCGACTTGGCTCTGAAAGATTCAATCTCACAAACTGGCTGGCTAAGGTCTGAATGTCCATTGCCATAGGCCTCTCTGATGCTGTTAAATAAGTCAAACTCCCCAAACTCTCCGCCCAGCGACTCAAAGCATCAGCCACCACATTGGCCTTGCCCGGGTGATATAGAATAGTGATATCACAATCCTTCAGCAACTCTAACCACCTCCTCTATCGCAAATTTAGATCCTTTTGCTTAACAAGTGCTACAAGTTCTAATGGTCAGTATAAATCTCACAAGGTACACCGTATAAGTAATGGCGCCAAATCTTCAGGGCGTGAAAATGGCAGCTAACTCAAGGTCGTGAACAGGGTAGTTCTTCTTATGTATCTTCAACTGTCTAGACGCGTAGGCAATCACCCTACCATCCTACATCAACACCGCTCCGAGGCCAACCTTCGAGGTATCACACTAGACCGTATAAGACCCCAAACCTATAGGCAATATCAAAATTAGGGTTGTGGTCAAAGCTGTCTTGAGCTTCTGAAAGCTCGCCTCACACTCCTCCGTCCACTTGAATGGAGCACCCTTCTGGGTCAACCTGATCATGGGGGCTGCAATCGCTGAAAACCCCTTCACAAAACGACAGTAGTAACCCGCCAAACCAAGGAAATTGCGGATCTCTATAGATGAAGATGGTATAGGCCAACTCTGCACGGCCTCTATTTTCTTCGGATCCACTTGAATGCCCTCACTCGATACCATATGGCCTAAGAGTGCCACTGAATCCAACCAAAACTCACATTTTGAGAACTTAACGTATAACTTCTTCTCTCTCAGAGTTTGAAGCACAGTCCTCGGGTGTTGCTCATGATCTTCCCGACTCTAGGAATACACCATAATATCATCAATAAAGACAATGACGAACGAGTCAAGATACGGCCGGAACACACTGTGCATCAAATGCATAAAGGCTGCTGGGGCATTGGTCAACCCAAATGACATAACAAGGAACTCGTAATGATCATATCGAGTCCTGAAAGCAGTCTTCAGAATATCTGCTCCCGAATCTTCAACTGATGGTAACCTAAGCGCAAATCAATCTTAGAAAATGCATGTGCGCCCTGAAGCTAGTCAAACAGATCATCAATACGAGGCAAAGGATAACGGCTCTTAACTGTAACCTTGTTCAACTGGCGATAGTCAATACACATACGCATGGAACCATCCTTTTTCTTCACAAACAAGATAGGAGCACCCCAAGGTAATACACTAGGCCGGATAAAACCTTTATCAAGCAATTCCTATAACTGATCCTTCAACTCAGGATGAGCCATATGATACGGAGGAATAGAAATGGGTTGAGTGCCCAGCAACAGATCAATGCCAAAATCAATATCTCTATCAGGCAGCATGCCTGGAAGATCAGCTAGAAACACATCAGGAAAATCCCGTACTACTGGGACTGAATCAACTAAAGGGTATCAACACTGACATCTCTCACATAAGCTAAATACGCGTCACACCCCTTCTCAATCATACGCTGAGCTTTAAGAAAAGAAATAACTCTGTTGGGAGTGTGATCTAAAGTAACCCTCCACTCAACACACGGTACACCTGGCATAGCCAGCGTCACGATTTTGGCGTGACAATCAAGAATAGCATAATGGGGCGACAACCAGTCCATGCCCAAGATAATATAAAAATCAACCATGCTGAGTAACAATAAATCGGCTCTAGTCTCAAAACTACTAAGAGCAACCAAACATGACCGATAAACGCGGTCCACAATGAGAGAATCTCCCACAGGAGTAGAAACATAAATAGGAGAACTCAAAGAATCCTGAGATACACCCAAATGCGGAGCAAAATAAGAAGACACATAAGAGTAAGTAGAGCCTGGATCGAATAGAACCGATGCATCTCTGTGGCAAACCAATATAATACCTATGATGACAGAATCGGAGGCAACAACCTTGATACGGGCAGGAAGAGCATAGTATCTGGCATGGCCTCCCTCTTTAGGGCAACCTCTACCTCCCCGATCTCCACCTCTAGCTGGATGAGCAGGTGAGGTAGCAACTGGAGCTGT
Source organism: Nicotiana tabacum (assembly GCF_000715075.1). Classification (NCBI taxonomy): domain Eukaryota; kingdom Viridiplantae; phylum Streptophyta; class Magnoliopsida; order Solanales; family Solanaceae; genus Nicotiana; species Nicotiana tabacum. The sequence continues at coordinate 18,620,861 of NC_134089.1, read as the reverse complement.
AATTATAGCCTGTGAACTCTGTGGAGCACGATGTGGCTGAGAAGTCTGTGGAGGTGCACTCCTCCCAAGTCTAGGTCAATCCCTCACCATGTGGCGTGTGTCACCACACTTAAAACAAGCTCTGAGAGGACGTGGCGGCTATCATTGGCTCAGACCAGGTCTGCTGGACTGACCTCTGAAAGCACCCCGCGCAGGAAATGCGCTAGAAATCGGAGGTGCATAATAAGTCTCCTGAGGCCTAGGAGGAGCTGGAGCACTACTGGCTGTTGTGAGCACGTGATTTTTGCCTCACAAAAACTACTCTAAAATAAATCAAAAGAAAATAAAACAAAATTCTCTTAGTATGCAATTTTTAGAATTTATGTGGCATTTGTTAATTATTTGTGTTTTGTCCGTAAATGTTTACTTTGTTATAGTTAAATGAAAAAATAAAATAAAAATACATGTTGCATGCATATCTAGGATTTAATTATGCATTTAAGAGTTAATTAAAGGGAAAATCACAAAAAATATGCATTTATCTTATTTTTCGTCATTAAATGTGTCATTGTGTGATTAATATTTTGTCCTGTGTGTTAATGGTTGTTAAAAGGTAATTAATATTTTTAAGGGTAATTTAGATTTTTATATAAATTAAAATTAGGAATTAAAGTATAAAGAAAAACGGACTGGGCCATTTAATTGACAAAAAATCAGGCCCAAAATATGCAATGACCCAATCCAGGATCAGATCTCTCAATCGTCTCCCAAACGACGTCGTTTGGATGCTTTCAATCTGGACCATTAATCAGTCAGATCCAACGGTCCAGTTCAGATCTTCAATTAAATCAAACGACGTCGTATGATTAGATTCAATCAAGGCCGTCTGTTCTTTTTTAATCCAACGGTCCCGGTCAGTCCTCTATACCCGATCCACTTTTCCCGGGCCAACCCTTTCCCCCCAACTCAAACCAAACGACATCGTTTGGTTAAGTGAGTTGATCCTGACCGTGGATCATGTTTGATCTGACGGTCAAGATTAATCCACCCCACCCCTATAAAAGCCTAAATCCTACCCCAGCCCCCAAACCAAACACCCCACCCCCTTGTCCTGTTCATCATCTCTTTCAAGAGATCAGATGAGCTCCACCGTCCACCACCGTGCACGGCCCACCGGATATCGCCTCACGGCGGTTCCGGTGGTCCAAACAACCCCACCTTAACACCCTCGACTCCTCACAACTCCTTCTTTACGAATCTGGTGTTAGTTTCCCTCGAATCAGACCACATAGTCTCGAATCTTCGGTCGAAGGTTGGTCTGAAAATCCTACTTTCTCCGATGGCCCCCAAATTAACACCATAGTTTCCCCTGTCCTTCCTCATCATGAATCTGTTAATAGCATGGTTCGAATCCTCCTGGAACTGCTCGAATCTTCATTTGAAGATTCGAGTGAAACCTAACCCTACCCCAACCTACCTCAAACTCACACCAGTTATCCACCTGACCTCCCTCGTGCCTAAAACACCATTGGTTTGGTTCGAATATATCCATAAGTGTTCGAATTTGAGATCAAAGAATCAGAAACCCTAAAAATTTCAAAACGTGGAATTTGCCCGAATTAAATGAGGGATTGAGGTCTAAGAGACTTTAATCGAGGTATTATCAATTGAGAATACTTCGAATAAAGTCTGTTCAACCTCAAAAAAGGTCCGAAATCAAAGTTAAGCATGTGTCCGTATGAGTTCTGAAGATTGGAGGTATTTTTCCTTTTTCTTTTCATGTGTCTACGGTTTTGTTTATCCATGTATTTGTGTAGTTTAATTTTGATTAATCTTTCACATTCTTTCCAGTCACCTTTCATTCCCAGTATCCCGTTTATTTGTTTAAACTTGTTTTGTTCTTTGTTATAGAATGTGTAATCGACTCGATTAGGATCGTCGATTAGTTATTTTATAGATTCTTGTTTCTGATAATGCTGATTGAAACAATCTGTTTATCTATTTATAAATTGTTTGTTGACAATTGTTATAGATAGTCAGTTGATTAGTATTTGTCAGTTAAATCATGCTTGTTTGTAAATCAATGAGTCCGTCAAATGGATATTGTATGTGTGTTGATTTCTGGGCAGTAAGTTTCAGGGCATTGTCAATATACTGACAATGATCCTGCATTTGTTTGATCTTAGTTCGGTTTTCAAAATCAGTTTAAATTGTTCTGTTGTTCAGTGTGATGTTATTGTGTTGTTGGGTTTAAATTCAATTTTACAAGTGTTGTTTAGATATAATGGGGTTAGAAGGTTGCATTTTTAGGATTCAGTCCAAACTTGTTGCTGTTGGTAGAAGCTGTAGTTCAAAGGTATTTCAGGGGGCAATCTGGGAATGAAACAGTGAGAGTAATATGATAGTATTAATGTGCTAATAGTTGAGTGTTAATGGCTATAATCTAATAGGATAATGGGAGACAAAGGGTAATGGAAGTGCTGAAAATCAGGAAAAGGTTTTACTTAATGGGATTTAAAGTAATAGAGCAGATTTTGAATGGGATTTTCTGATTTTAAAAGAAAAAGGAGGTCCAGGCAGCACTTAAGGGAGGGGGGCAGACCTGTATAAGATAGAGGATGTTGGGACTGAAAAAAAAGAGAATCGAGAGAGATACACACAGAGAGAGATTATAGAGAGGAATCTGAAAGAGAGATTGAGAAGGAAAGAAAAAAAACAGAACTAAGAAAAATAAAAAGAAGAAAGAATCTGGAATAGAAAAATAGAATAGAAAGAAAGAAAATCTGAAACATTGTTTTCTTGAATCTGTTCGGGTTTTGTTTGTCGATAATGCTTGGTTTTAATCTGAAATTCTTCTTAAATTTCTGTTACTGTTCGTTTGGTTTCACAGGACTTGTTGTTTTGCTCAAATTTGCTGCATTATTGGTATATTCTGTTGGTTTTGTTGTTGCTGCTACTGCTGAACTTTACCTCTTTCACCCTTATTTCCAGGTACATATCTGTAGACTCATGTCATGAAAAGTTTCAATATTGTCAGTAAACGAAATCTGGAATTTTAAATATGTCAGTTGTTCATAGGCATTAGTTGAATTTAATTTCTATTAATTATTAGCTTGTGCTTGACATGATGACTATTAGTTAATCATTCCCTTTTGAAGTTCGTATAAGTGTTGTAATAATGTTATCTATTTCAGAATTTCATTAAGTATAGTTATGATTGAATTGTCAAGATAGGGAACATGGCATAAAGTTGGCCATTAATTAAGTCTTGTGACATTGTTAGTTAAGTAAAGAATAGTATGGAAATGTCAAAAAACCATATTACTAGCCTATTTTGTCAAATATCCGATTTAGTTGTGGATTGAATGATGTTAGTTGTATTTTGTTCATGTATGGCGTAATAATGGTTACGTTTATAATCAATAGTTGAAAGATGCATTGATACAATCCGTTATGTTCACAATGTTGGAATATGGCGAATGGTGTAGATGTATATTTATGTTATATGTGATATCATCTTATTAAGTCAACAGGTAGATTAGTTCTCTTTCTTAATAACAAATGGCCTAGTTATTTGAAAGCGATCAACTCATTTCTTTAAAAATAATGTAAAAGATAACGTCAACAATTTTTACAACGTGTAAAGTTAGTGTTTGCCAATAGTTCGCATAGGTTGAGAATAAAAATTGGTTTGATTATGTATATCCCAAACTCAATCATAAGCAGAATTAACCAAAATAATTATGCCTATCGGATTAAGAACAAGTGATGTAGAAGGAGATTAGATTATAAATTGTAACAATTTTAAGAATATAAAAATAGCATTCGCTACAAATAGAATAATGAAAATTCTTCGAAAATATCACTTCCTTTCATAAATCAATTTTTTTTTAGAGTTTTATACGCCATTCATTTTTGGGTATACACATATTGTATTTACGAGAAAAATGGTAGTATTAATCACACGTTGTTTATTTTTTACTCTTTAAATTTGAATGGCTTGGAGGAATATAATTTATACGCGAAAAAATATAATTTGCGGTCAACATCCAATAAATTGTGAATTCTTTTCGAGGAATTTAGAGACGTCCCAAATATTGATTTCTCATAACTTTCACATAAAATATATGGATATAATAAACAATTTGTGGAAAAATTTATACTACCACCAAGAATATTTTGTGCAATTAGGGATGCGTTCGCGTAACCTGATTATACTCCTAAAGGCAATTCGGATTATGCGTTCGCGAAACTTCGAGCATACTTTTAATAAAAGAGGTTCTTCTGAGGATGTTAAATCAAACCCGAGATGTGCAGTTCACTATTTAATCATACAAGGGTGACAATGTTCTTAATTTTATTTTAAATTGCGAACATATGATTTTTATAATAAAAAAAATATATAAAATAATATTATCAATCTTATTGTGTACACGTATGCGTGACACGATTTGCTACAATTATAAAAGGTATATAATACCAATATACGTACGCGTGATTCGTTTCAAGAAAATTCTACAAGTGCAAACTATCTAAACAAAAGCGGTAATAAATTCGTGTAACAAGAAAAAATGTATTTAGTAAATCAAGATAATTAAGCCAAATATAGAAATGGTTAAGCAACCGTGCTAGAACCACGGAATTTGGGAATGCCTAACACCTTCTCCCGGATTAACAGAATTCCTTACTCGGATTTCTGGATCGCAGAATAACAAACAGAGTCATGTTCTCCTCGATTCGGGATTAAAACCGGTGACTTGGGACGCCTTAAAATTCCCAGGTGGCGACTCTGAAATAAACAAACAAGTCCCATTTCGACTGTCCTTTAATTGGAGAAAACTCCCTCGCACCCCTCGCGGGGGCGGAAAAAGGAGGTGTGACAGTTCTGGCGACTCTGCTGGGGAGCGAACCCAGAACCACTGGTTTAGGGTTCAAGAATTCGAGCTTGAAATAACTGTCATAGTTGGATTTATTTATTATCTGATTTTTTACATGATATATGCCCAATGTGATAAATGACACTTTTACCGCTTTAATATTATCTGAATTGTGAATATAAAATTGTTACGAAACCCACCTTCTTTCTGAGTCTTCTAAAATTATGGTGCACACGTGCGCGTGGCCTACCTTTCTGTTAAAGTCATGCCAAATAAGACGAAGTTGGGACAAGTAACTAGGCCGGGTAGACTTTCGTGCTCCCGGTACGTTGCCCCCACTTCGGCTCAAACTGTCCGTTTGGGTAAGCCAGGTTTAGAACAATCTGCCTCAGGTTTTTCACTTAGAATAACTCAGCCATGTATCGGATCCCTAGTAGGAACGTCTATTTGCATCATGTACATTTGGCCTTGGAGACTCAACACAGGGGTTGGGTCTGTCTAGGACAAGTGAACCCAAAATGAAAAGACCATCCTGATGCATCCTACTTGCTACTTGTGCATTCATTTGCCCCGGATTTGCTTGTTGACCAGCTTAATTGAAAACAAAATCATTGTGAGAGCCGAGGAATAAAATGGGTTGTTTTAGAAAATTCCCAAAAATAGTTTCAAGTCTTGAAAAAAAAAGAAGTGTTAAATAAATAAATAAATAAAAAATGATCTTTTTTATTTATGAGTGTCATTTTTCAAAATGAGTCTTGATTATGTCTTTTGTTTGATTTGGGTTTATGTCGAGTTTTAAACCATTTTTATAATATTTTTCAAATGTAATGTCTGTTCCATCTTTGTAAAATAAATAAAAGTATTGACAATTGCCTTACGTCCGAACTACGCAAGGTTTGATTCATGCGGGGGCATGATACGTAGGCAATCTCTATAAGATTCGACCACAATAAAAAAATATAAAAAAATAAAATAAAATGAGAGTGAGTAACAATAAAAGACCAAGAAAAGCCGGGATGACACAACCAGCCGAGCAAATGCATAATAGAAAAGGGTTATTTGTCTAGGAACATTGCATATCAACGTGTAATTATATATGTTAAAACTCTCAAAACTAACAAGTTTGCTCATTTTCAGAATTCAAGCAGTTAGTTTCTCTAAAGAGTATACTGGAATATTGTCATTATCACACGAGATCAAAAGGACCAATACCTGAAAGTATGTCTATCCCAGATGTCGACACAAGTATTGAGATAGAGGAGATGGATGTCGGTAAAATGAAAGAAGAGATGTTTAAACTCAAGCAGCAAATGGCTGAGATGTACTGGGCCTGGTCTACAGGGCAGTCACCCCCATCTTACCCAACTAACCCTGCTCCATCACTAGCCCAAACTCAGGATAATCTTACCACTAAACTATCCCCAAATTTCCCCATCTACCAACACTACCGGTACCAAAATAGAAGGCATGGGTCCTTCCAAAGCCAGTCCCACATCTATCAAAATTTTTTGTCAAGTCCGGTACCAAAAATCACTCAATAACAACAATTCCTAAATCCATGATTAATCCTGAGGAGGAATTAATTGAAAGATTTGAAAAGCTGTTTGACGATATAAACATGGTGGAAAGTGGTAAAGGTTCTAGCAACGCGGAAGTTCAATTCGTTGGGCCAGAGACAAAGCTTAATAATTGGAAAGTCACTCCTCTTCCCATTCGAAAAGAGTCTTGGTAGTTTATTTTGATTTTCTTTCAGTTTGTTTGGGTTACCTCAGGGTTGTAATCCCAATGCTTATCTTACGGTTTGTTTGAAGTGTGCAAACCTTGTTATCTTTCGTCATCCAATAAAATACAGTTTCCTTTTTCATTATCATTCCTGATAGTTTTCTTTTCTTTTTCTTCTTTTTCTGTACAGTTCTTTTTACGCTGGCTCTAGTGATATGACATGTATGAGGAATCCTCAGCCCAGTCTTAAAAATCAATCTGGTTCCGAAATAATAATTCAAGAAATATATTGTGATTATGAATCAGAATATGATGAGGATGAGGCTTTCGAAGAGATTAGTAAAGAGTTAATTCATTTTGAAGAAAAAAAAAAGCAAACCTAACCTGAGTGATACCGAAGACATCAATATAGGGGACACGAATAATATTCGAGAAACTAAAAATGTTCACCTTGAACCAAAGATCCGAGAAGAGTTAGTTAAAACGCTCATCGAATTCAAAGATGTTTTCGCATGGTCATATGACGACATGCCAGGTTTGAGCACTGATTTAGTGGTTCACAAATTGCCCACTGATACAATGGTGCCTCTTGTCAAGCAAAAGTTGAGAAAGTTCAAGCCTGATATGAGTGTGAAAATTAAAGAAGCAATCACCAAACAGTTGGAGGCCGAAACATTCAAATCAGTGACCAAGAAAGCTGTGGTCGATTTTGTTCACTCAAATATCATATGTCGATTTGGAATCCCAAAGGTGATCATCACGGATAACGGTGATAATCTTAACAGTAACTCAATGAGGGAAGTATGTCAACAGTTTAAGATTATACATCGCAATTCTACCCCATATCGGCCCAAGGCAAATGGAGCAGTCGAGGCAGCCAACAAAAACATAAAGAAGATACTTCGGAAAATGGTAGAAGGTTCAAGACAATGGCACGAAAAATTACCATTTGCGTTGTTGGGATATCGCACTACTATTCGCACTTCAGTAGGAGCAACTCCTTATTTGTTGGTATATGGCACTGAGGCAGTAATTCCTGCAGAAGTTGAAATTCCTTCCCTTCGGATCATCGGCGAAGCTAAGATTGATGATGATGAATGGGTCAAAACCCGTCTGGAACAGTTAAACTTGATTGATGAAAAACGATCGGCAGCAGTATGTCATGGCCAATTGTATCAAAGAAGAATAGCAAGGGCATACAACAAAAAGGTGCGTCCCCGGAAGTTTGAAGTGGGTCAATTCTTCCACATCAGGTTGAAGCAAAGGGAAAATTTGCCCCGAATTGGCAAGGACCATTCATTATGACCAGAGTATTATCCAATGGTGCATTATGTTTAACAGATATTGAAGGAAAATGCATAAACATTTCTGGATCAAGTTAAACGTGATTCGTTTCAAGAAAATTCTACAAGTGCAAACTATCTAAACAAAAGCGGTAATAAATTCGTGTAACAAGAAAAAATGTATTTAGTAAATCAAGATAATTAAGCCAAATATAGAAATGGTTAAGCGACCGTGCTAGAACCACGGAATTCGGGAATGCCTAACACCTTCTCCCGGATTAACAGAATTCCTTACTCGGATTTCTGGATCGCAGAATAACAAACAGAGTCATGTTCTCCTCGATTCTGGATTAAAACTGGTGACTTGGGACGCCTTAAAATTCCCAGGTGGCGACTCTGAAATAAACAAACAAGTCCCGTTTCGACTGTCCTTTAATTGGAGAAAACTCCCTCGCACCCCTCGCGGGGGCAGAAAAAGGAGGTGTGACAGCTGCTGGAAGAGCTGAATGAATAGGACAACTCATATAACCCCTACCATGATGACCTGCAACTGGGGTACGGGCACCAGAATACTGGCCCGACTCTCGAGACCTCTTGATCTCCCTCTCCTCTCTATCCCTAGCATGCATACCCTCAATCCTCCTAGCAATGCTCACCACATGCTGATAAGAAATATCTATCTCCAACTCATGAGCCATGCTAGACCTGATGCTGGGAATAAGGCCCTCAATAAACCGGTGAACTCTCTCACGAACAGTAGAAACTAAGGCAGGTGCATGCCTAGCCAAACTAGTGTAACAAACAACATACTCTGAGACAGTCATATCACCCTGCGCAAATGCTCAAACTCTGCGCGCCATGCGTCCCTGAGGCTTTGAGGAACATACTCTCTGAGGAACAGATCTGAAAACTAAGTCCAAGTCAGTGAAGCAGCCTCATCCGGACTGTCTAACTCATAGGTGCTCCACCACTCATTGGCGGCTCCTCGAAGCTGGAAAGTTGTGAAGGAAACCCTACTCTATCCGGATATACCCATGGTATGGAGAATGCGGTAACTCTCATCTAGAAATCCCAGAGCATCCTCCGATGCTAGACCGCTAAATACATGAGGCTTGTACTTCTTGAACTTCTCAAGCCTCAGCTGCTCATCCTCGGAAGCCGTTGCCCTATCCTCGGGCTGAACTGGTGCTACAGGCGGTGCAGGAATAATCTCAGGGACCTACTCAACATGCACTCACTGCTTAGGAGTGCGGGCGGCGGGAGTCTGTGCTCCTCCCCCGGCTTGAGATGTAGTTGCAGCAAGGGGAAGCAACCCTGCCTGAGCTAGAGTGGTGTACATGCTCATGAACTGTGCCAAAGTCTCCTGAAGAGCTGGAGTAGTAGTGGCAATAGGCGTGTCAGGTGCTTGGGCTCCGGCTAGAACTGCGGGTGGTACCTCGGCGGTAGCTCGCGCAGGTGTTCTAGCTGCACCACGTGTGCGTCCTCGGCCTCTAACCCGGCCCCGGCCTCTAACGGTTGCAGAAGGGGGCACGGGTGCCTGATCATCTCGGGTAGCACGTGTCCTCACCATCTGTGAGGAAATAGAAGACAGAAGTTTAGAATTGCGATGTCAAAATATCACACGACAAGGAATCAAATGAAGTGGAAATTTTCCTAACGGTTACATAGCCTCTCGTAGATAAGTACAGACGTCTCCATACCGATCAGCGAGACTCTAATAAAGCGGCGTGTGATCCATGACTCCTATAAACCTAGATCTCTAATACCAACTTGTCACGACTCTGGTTCACCCTCCGTGAACCATCGTGACGGTACCTAGTCTCTACGACGAGGTAAGCCTAATTTGCGGAAGAAAAACCAAAATTTGCGGAAGTAAAACAATTTAAAACAGAAATAAAATAGTAACAATGTTTAAATGTGCCGCTCGGCTCACACCATGTTTAACTCTCAATACCAATACAAAAATCCAAGACCCGGAAACCCATGAATCACAAGCTAAGATCAATACTACATAGCTCTAACTCCGGAATGTTTAATAAGAACAGAAAAACATACAGAAGGGGTAAATACTAAAAGCAGGAATAGAAAGGGACTTCTCGGTCTGCGGACGCGTCAGATGTACCTCGAAGTCCCTATAGCAGTCGCCTCCTCAAGGATAACAGGCTTGAGTAGCGGTACTTGGATCTGCACATGAAAAACATGCGCAGAAGAGGCGTGAGTACACCACAATGATGCTCAGTAAGTGCCAAGCCTAACCTCGGTTGGGTAGTGACGAGGAAGGTCAGGGCCCTACTGAGATTAAATAAATATAAAGATGACAGGATAAGATAAGCAGTACAATTGAGAATCTACAGTAAGAATCTACATAGGATAACAAGAGTACAATAACGGAAATAGAGATGAAGGCAAACCACAAGGAAGTACCACTCATAATAAGGATGATAACCGGGTATCTCTTGGTATCCTGAGGATCTCTTGGTATCCTCAATATATGCTAGGGATCTCTTGGTATCCCGAGGATCTCTTGGTATCCTCAATATATGCTAGGGATCTCTTGGTATCCCGAGGATCTCTTCGTATCCTCAATATACGTGTCAGGGATCTCTTGGTATCCCGCACCTCAGTTCAGATCATAAATACGTATAGGGGATCTTTCGGGATGTCGTCCCGTAGTCACAGTTTAATTAACATACAACAATAACAACAACAACAACAACAACAACAACAACAACAACATAAGAATACCCAATTAAACTAAATTTCGTACCAAGTAAATAGTTAATTCTAGCCTAACATGCTTCACGTAATGCAATTAAGGCAGTTTAAGAAAATATGCAATTAAGTCAACTAAACATGCTTTTCTAAATAGCAACAGGCTAAATTCACAAGTAGAATAAAACAGGAAAAAGAACTCAATTGAAACACTTAAGGGAAAAAATCGGATTTTCAACAATTAGCTCAAGTACGCACTCGTCACCTCACGTACAAGACATTTCAATTATCAAATTTATCATATCCTAAGGGGAAGGTCCCCCACACAAGGTTAGACAAGCCATTTACCTCGAACCGGCTCAAAAATCAACTCGTAACCACGCTTTTGCCACGTGTACTCGGCTCTAAATGGCCTAAATCTATTCAATTTAATTGCATAATGTAAATAACATTTCAAGTAACTGATTCTACAATTAAATTCTAAGCTAATATGCGAAATTATATAAAATGACCAAAACGCCCCTCGGACCCACATCTCGAAATCGGGTGAAATTTATATTTTCAGAAACTTGCACTCTCACGAGTTCAGTCATATCAAGAGTACCAAAATTGGACCTCAATTTGCCCCTCAAATCATCACTCAAAGGTCTCCAATTATACAAACCCTAAACCCCCAATTATCACTGATTTTTCTTAATTTTTATTGTTTAAATTGATAGAAATCATTCCAATAACGAGTTTAGGGACCAAAGACCTTACCCCAATGAACTCTTCTGAAAATCTCTCTTGAAAAGTGCTCTCCAAGCTTCTTCCGGTTTTGAAAAGATGAAAAATGGCTAAATTTTGCGAAGGCAAGAATTTATATGTTCTGCCCAATGATTTCCGCATTTGCGGTCCTGGGACCGCATCTGCGGGACTAATGTCGCATCTACGACTTTTTACTTAATGGCCAATTTTCGCATCTGCGACTCCCAATCTGCAGATACGGTACCGCTTCTGCGGTTCCTGAAGAAGTTCCCAATTTCTGTTTTTGCGTCCACTGAGCCGCTTCTATGGGGCCGCACCTGCGGAACCCAAATCGCAGGTGCGGTTATGACAGAACCAGCAGTTGAAGCTGCAACTTAAATTCCAAAATCTTTCCGTCAACCATCCGAATTCATCCTAAGACCTCCGGGACCTCAACCAAAGGCACCAACAAGTCACAAACAACTATCCAAACATGTACCAGTCCTTAGAACACCTAAAACAACATCGAAACCTCGAATTAACCATGAATTCACGCCAAAGAACTTCAAAAATTCTCAAAATATGCTTTCGATCAAAAAGCCTATCAAACCTCGTCCGAATGACCTGAAATTTTGTACACACGTCACATTCAACACACGGAACTACTCCAACTTCTGAAATTCCATTCCGACCCTCGGATAAAAATCTCACTATCGGACCGGAACTTTAAAAATTCAACTTTCGGTATTTCAAGCCTAATTTAGCTACGGACCTCCAAAACACAATCCGAACACGCCCCTAAGACCGAAATCACCCAACGGAGCTAACAGTACCATCGAATTTCCATTCCGAAGCCGTCTTCATACTGTTCCAACTACGTTCAACTTTCCAACACTTGAGCTCTCATTTAGGGATTAAGTGTCCCAAAACTCTCCGAAACTCGACACCGAACATCCCGGCAAATCAAAATAGCAGAATTAAACTTGGGAAAAGCAGTTAATATAGGATCGGGACGTTAATTCTTAAGATGACCGGCTGGGTCATCACAATAAATGACACTACGAACCTACTCCAACTCTCAGAATTCCATTTCGACTTCGATATATCCAAAGTCAACCACTGGTCAAACCTTTTCGCTATTCAACTTCAACTTATGACGAAATGCATCAAATTACCCTACAGACCTCCAAATCTTGATGCACGCCTTAGTTAAAAATCATCATACGAGGCTGTACAAGACCTTATGCCGCCGAACGGAACTTGAATTCTCAAAATGACCGACCGGGTCGTTATATTCTCCCACTTCTTAAAACGAACATTCGTCCTCGAACGTGTCAAGACTTGCCTCGAAGTCCTCAAATCACTGAATGCACACTTCCAACATACACCCGCAGGTGATCTCACGTCACCCCATTCTACACGAGCCTGACGATGCCATCTCAACTGCAATTTAGCCTTTCTACCACCACTGATAAGCCTCATACCTCAAATTCTCACCTCCTATTCATTTCCAAAAGACTCGATTCTAAATCCATATCCTGTATCAGTCTCAACCAGCTGCATCAACTCATGCCTAAACCCACAAGGTATGACCACACCATACAACACATCAAACATAAGCCCATAATAACACCTCTGATCACAATAGCTGCCCAAAATCAACTCAGCGCCAACAATTAGCCTCATGTCCGGTAGAACTCTATCTCAAACCTCCATAACACTGATAATAAAGCAAGAAACACAAAGACCTCATAATTAGACTCCTGAATCACCAAGCCATAACTAACATCACCGGACGCACACCCCGCAAGCAAAAACTCAAGAAGCACATAACGAAAATAATTGAATATGAAAAGAGAAACACATAAGGAAACTACCAAACAAGCCCAACAGGAACAACTCTCTATCAATACTAACCTACAAAATAATATAACAAGGAAGGAATTAATGCACATGAACAAATCACAAGGATCCCATCCTGATACAACTTCTATCGCGGTACACAACCCGGTTCAAACACATCAAAACACACAAAATCACAAGGGTCTTGCCCTCAACTCTAAATCACCAATTGAAATCTTCCACTAACTCAGCTCTGCCAATAAAATCACAACATTCACTGAACTCTCACCCCGGTAGAGTATCAAATCACAGCTCGTAACCAAAATACATAGGAAATTCACATCAAGCTTACCATGTTGAACAACAAGGACTCACTTCAAGTCTCACCACTCTCAATGATGAATAAAAATAACGATAGACATGGGCTACCACTCATAGTATGTCCCAATAGGAGGAAACACGAAAATAGAGTGCAAAGCATGAAACTCACTCATAAATGAAACAACAAATAAGGGAACTCGTCCCGACCAGCAGAACCATAATGAAATACGAATGTGTGCCCCTCCGTAATAGATCAAAACATCTGGCACAATGGCCTCCAGCCTATTATATAAAACACATCAACGGGTTGGGCCTCCCCCTCTTGGGCGCCCTCAACTCACCCGAATAACTATTGTGACACATCTGCCTGAAGCCTAGGACAATCTCTTAATGTGTGGCTGATATCTCCACACTCAAAGCAACCTCTCTGCTGACGTGGTTGTGGAAACTATGCAGTACGAGTACTTTGAGACCCATGAACACCTGAAATATTGCACGAAGCCGGAAGTGCAAACTGAACTGGCTGACCCACAAAACCTCTAACATGTCGTACCGTGCCTCCAAAATAAGGACCAACAGATCTCTCCAGTCTATGAGGCCTCCTTGCCTCCGTGTACTCTCTTTCCTGATCTCGTCCATCCCCTCGCTCCTGGTCCCTCATGCCCTCTAACCGGCGAGCGACCCCTACCACATATTGAAACAAAACATATGACTCCAACTCTCGAGCCATGTTAAATCGAATATCATGCCTGAGCCCATCAATGAATCTATGGACCCCGCCCTCTAACTGTAGCGACCGAGGCAGGTGCAAGTTTGGCCAAATCACTGAATCTGACGGCATACCCTAATACTTACATAATGCCCAGACGCATCTGCTCAAACTCCGCGCGCCATGCATCCTGAAGGGACTGAGGTACAAACTTTCTCAAAAATATCTCTGAAAATGGAACCCATGTAAGAGAAACTGACTCGATCGGGCTACCCAACTCATATGCCCGCCACCATTGATAAGCCGCTCCCTTAAGCCGGAATGTAGAAAAAGCAACCCCACTCATCTCAACAATATCCATAGTGCGGAGGATGCTATGGCACTTCTCCATAAAGCCATGTTCACTATCTGAAGCCAAACCGCTGAATGTATGAGGGTTATATCTCTTGAACCTTGAAAATCTAAGTTGCCCTTCCTCGGATGTTGCTGCTCTGACCATGAGCTGAACTGGAACCACAGGTTGTGTCACCATGACACCTGGAACCTGTCCAACGTGATCTCACTGCTCTAGAGTGTGGGCGGCTGAAGTCTAGGCTCCTTCCCCGATTCGTGAAGTAACTGGTGCAACCGGAAACAACCCCGCTTGAGTCAATGTACCAAACATGCTAAGGAACTGTGCTAAAGACTCCTGAAGTCCGGGGGTAACACCAAGCACCTCCGATACCTGCCCCCAACTGGAACTACTGGCGGCTCCCCAATTGCTACTCTGGTAGGTGCCCTAGTTGCGGCTCGTACTCCTCGTTGGCCTCTGCCTCTAACCCTGGCGACATCTGCTCCGGGGTAACATCATCAAGAACCGCAACTCGTGTCCTCACCATTTATGGGAGAATGGAATAATAAATTACAAACTTCAAGATTAATGAACTCGCACGATAGGAATGAAGGAAGTAAAATTGTCCTAATAGTTCTGTAGTCTATCGAAAATAAGTACAAATGTCTCCGTAACAACCTGCAAGACTCTACTAAACTCGTTTTTGACTCTTAGTACCTATGAACCTAGAGCTCTGATACCAACTTGTCACGACTCAATTTCCCCTCCGTTGGATATCGTGATAGCACCTAGTCTTAAGGACTAGGTAAGCCTAACATTTACTGAATAACAACAAAAATAAAATAAATCTAACAGTCTCGTTATAGAAATCTTTACAGAATTTACAATTTTTCAAAATCGGTAGTACAAGTCATAAGTTCTACAGAGTTGCTACAGCTTCTAAATACAACTATTTGGAAATGAGTAAAAATAGTTAGAATACAAAGTAAGAAGGTGACTCCGAAGCCTGCAAACGCAGTGGCAGGTTTACCATGAGTTTCCTCAGCGAGGATCCGTGCAACCACTAACGATCAATACCTGGATCTGCATAAAATATGCATAAGTGTAATATGAGCGCACCACAACGGTGCCCAATAAGTATCAAGACTAACCTCGATAAAGTAGTGACGAGGAGTAGTCAAGACACCCAACATAAGTATAAAAATGACATGTCATGACATTTATCTAAGGACTACGTGATATGGCTAACAACATAGAAACTCTAATAAGGAAGGAAAAACAACAAGTAATAGCGGAACACCATAATAAGACACAAAAGAATAAGCGGAAACACAACCCAAATCCAAAAAAAATCACAATATAGTAAAGGCAAGTAATAACTCAGCAACTGCAATAGTTTTCATATCAAATCTTAACCAACAACCTCAATAACTTAGTCAAATCCTTCAAATGTAAACTTTAACCCGTAAGTTGTTAAATTGAGGTCTTTAGAATATAATTCCTTCCAATAAGAAATTCTTTTGAAATATATTGCCTTCAAATAAATATCCTTCAAACATAGTTCTTTCAAGATAAATACTTTTCAAATATAAACTTTTCAAATAAATATCCCTCAACTATAGTTCTTCCAAGATCAATACTTTTCAAATATAAGCTTTTCAAATAAATAACCTCCAAACATAGTTCTTTCAAGATAAAATACTTTTTAAGTATAAATTTTTAAATAAATATCCTTCAAACAAAGTTCTTCCAAGATCAATACTTTTCAAATAAATATACTTCAAACATAGTTCTTTCAAGAAAAAAATACTTTTCAAATAAAAATCCTTCAAACATAGTTCCTTCAAGATAGATACTTTTCAAATATCAACTTTTCAAGTAAATATCCTTCGAGTAAGTCACCCTGTGACACCTAGCATAGAAGATTAGTAGCTCCGAACACCGATATAGTGACAGGAAAATCTACTGGGATACCGTCCCGTAGTCCCGAATTAATTATGCAGTACAAGGAGATCTCCCAGAATACGTCCGTAGTCCCAAAATAAATATGCAGTGCTAGAGGATCTCCCGAAATACGACCGTAGTCCCAAAATAAATATGCAGTGCTGGGGGATCTACCAGAATACGTCTGTAGTCCCAAAGTAAATATGCAAGACAGGGGGATCTCCCGGAATATGTTCGTAGTCCCAAAATAAATATGCAGTGTAGGGGGATCTCCCGAAATATTATTTTGTAGTCCCAATTTAAATATGCAGCGCAACAAACAAAGATAACAACTATAGCATGACAGAAACCTCGTACTTTACCACATCAAGTACAAAAGCAACAATGACAGTAATGCAAGGTATGGCAAGTAAATCAACTCAAGAACTTTAAGAAAGATTGCCCACTCTCGACTTCGTGGGATTATGAAATATTTTATTTGGTATGACCGAACCGTAAGGCTGCCTACGTATTTTGTTGTGACAAGAATCAGGTCAAACGTAGTTCACAAGACTACTTTTTGTTACTATTTTCCTTTTTCCTTTTTATTTTTTTTTCTTTTTCTTCTTTTTTACTTTCTTTTCTTTTTCCCCTTTTTTGAAATTTCTTTTTGGGATGAACCTTCTAAACTAAACCTATGGGGACAAAAAAAATTCTTTTTCTTCTTTTTTCGTATGACTCTAACTTGATTCCAAAATAGGGGAAGTCAAAGAAATCAGTACAGGCTCAAAAGAGTATCGAATGGTATAAGTGTTTGGGTAGCTGAAAGAGGGCCTCCCAATCCCTGAAAATGCCAAGTACAATACATGCAACTTGAAATGAAAAAGGAAGAGCACACGCAACATTTCTTTTACAGCTTTGACATTGATCTCACTGATATGTTTTTCACTTTTTTTTAATACATTTTCAAATACAGAACTCTCATTGGGTAATTTCTTCTTCACAATGGATAACCTCCATCAGTTCAGAGCAAACTCCCTTGGATTTATCTTGTTACTTGAGGTGCACTTGAATTCAAAATTGCTCGCTTCAAATTGTCTGAGATGTACTCTTCTTTAACGAATTATTGTCATCCTATTAACTTCCCAAATTATCTGCCCCAATTTCACACATTACAGGCTTCATATGATCTCAAAATGTCCAAATCTGTACTTATTTCCCTCAAGTATTCCTATCATTTTTTAAATTGTTTCATTGCTTCATGACTAAACTAACTTTTAAGACCAGGCTGAGAATAACACGTGCATGTCATGTCACTAGAGCCAGCATGAAAAAAACTATAAAAAGGAAAAGAGAACTAAACAAAAATGACTAGAAATAACAGAAAATAAAAAATTTTAGACAGGTGAAAGGGTTTGAACAACAAGACAAGCAAAATGAACTAGGGTACAACCCTAGAACAAACCTAGATAAAACTAAATGAGTTATCACGACTAAAGGAACTAGGCAAAATAAAAGGATAGAAGGGTTTGAGTCACAAGACAATATCCAGATTACAACCCTGAAATAACCCTGACAACAGAAATGACAACAAAATGAACCACCAAGAATCCTCCCTGGCTAGCCAAGAAAGGAGCGTCTTTCCAATTACCAAGCTCAGCATCTTAGTCACTGAGTTCCACATAAATATTACCAAGACCATTACTAGTTTTAATATCATTAACTTCAGTCAACAAGTTCTCAAGAGAATTCTCATGCTCTCTATCACTACGCATCATCCCCACAAAGTGTGCATCATCATGTGCAGATAAAGGATTATGCGCGATATGCTGGGTGTCACTGTCCTGGATAACAATTATCTCTTCTTGAATCATTCTCTCTATTTCCTTTTTCAAAGCATGACAATCGTCAATGCTATGACCTTGGACATTAGAGTGGTACATGCATCGTACAGTAGGATCAAAACCTTTTGTATATGGGTCCGGCGTATAGCCGAGGAGCGGCTCAATCAGGCCAGAATGTTTTAACTTTTCAAACAAGTTTGTGTATGATTCTTCGATGGGCGTGAAATTATCCTTTTGCCTTTGTTTCCCTTCATACCCTAGTTTTCTAGGATTGTTGGATGCTCAAAATGTTGTGAAGGAGCACGAGAATTTTAGGATGCTGGTGCTCGCCCTAGGGAGTGACCTAGTGGTTGGACAGATGGCCGAATGTTGTTCGGAGGATAATACTGGGGTAGATTATGTGGAGTTTGGGGATGTTCCTGGGATTGGTATTGAGGCTGAAAGCATTTAACAGGAATGCCCACTAGATCCTGTCGTTGGCGGGGCTCAGAAATATCTTTTCTATCAATGGGAGGATTGTCCCGAGCAACTTGTTCGTTCCATCTGGACCAAAATTCCCTAAAACTTTCCTTGGGTTTCTTTTCCATCTGAGATAGGGAGGAGCGATATGGGACAATGTCTATATTGTCCTAAAAGTGTCGCACAAAATCTTGATCCATGTCATCCCATATATGACACTTACCAACATTTTGACGAGTATGTCATTCCAAAGCTGCCCCAGTCAGGCTCTCACTGAAATACGCCATCAGCAACTCATCTTTCCTGCCAACACTTATCATTTAACTGCAATAACCCCTCAGATGGGCTACTGGATCTCCACGCCCATTATACAAATTAAACTTTGGCATCTTAAACCCTTTCAGCTTTCTGGATATCTCATCTTGCTCCACTGTCTTAGCAGGCTTTGCAGTCTTATCGGGAGGCTCAAAATAAGGAGTGTAAGAGTATGGAACTGAGACCTTGAAAGTTGGTTCTGGAGCATAGTGTTGGGCATCGGGAATTTTGAACACAGTCTCGCTAGATGATCGAGGAAAGGTAGCAGGTGGATGAGCTACAAAAACATGAGTGGTTAAAGGAGCGGGATATGGGGTGGTTCTGGGAGTGGAGCGCAATCCAATAAGGAGCCGATTTCTCGTCCGGCGCAATTGTCGATCAAGATATGGATATTGGGCAATGGAAAGTTATCTTTTGGGCTTGCCCTGTTCAGATTGCGGTAGTCGACGCATACCCTGATCTTCCCATCTTTCTTTGGTACTGGCACCACATTAGCCAACCAATCAGGATATCGAGTGACCCGAATAACCTTTGCTTGCACCTGTTTGGTTACTTCTTCTTTAATCTTCACACTCATATCCGTTTTGAACTTCCTCAATTTTGCTTGACGGGAGGGCATGCCGGGTCCGTGGGCAATTTATGAACCACTAAATCTGTGCTTAACCCCGGCGTGTCATCATATGACCATGCAAAAACATCTTTGAATTCAATAAGTGTTTTGATCAATTCCTCCCTGATATTTGGTGCAATGTGGATGCTTATTTTAGTTTCTCTAATATCGTCGGCATCCCCTAAATTGATGGCTTCTGTGTCATTTAAGTTGGGTTTGTATTTTTCTTCAAACTGGCTCAACTCCCTGTTTATCTCCGCGAATGCTTCATCCTCATTGTATTCCGATTCGTTATCATAATCGACCTCTTGTATGGTTAGCTCGGAATCAGATTGATTTTTTAGACTAGGTTGAAGATCCGTTGTGCATGCCATGTCATTAGAACCAGTATGAAAAGAACTATTCAGAAAAAGAAACGAAAGAACAAAAATTAAAATAATAACAAATAAGATAAGAAATAAAGAAGAAACTTTTCATTTTATTTATGGGATAACAAGGCTTCACACTGTATTTGATATAATAAAAAGAAATCTGGATTACAGCCCTGGAATAATCCAGAAAACAGAAAAGGAAAATCAGAATCAACTACCAAGACTCCCTCCATGTAGGAAGAGGAGTAGCCATCCAATTGTTGACCTTGACTTTAGGACCCACAAACTGTATGCCTGCCTTACTAGAACCCTTTCCAGCTTCTATCATGTTGACGTTGGCAAACACTCTTCCAAAGCATTCATTCAAATCTCCGTTTGGCCCCATCAGAGGTCCAAGAACTTCCAGGACTGGCAACTTTCTGTATCCTGCTCTGACAAATGATCTGGACAGGCGTGGGACTGGTTTAGGAAGGACCCAAACTCTTTTCTTCAATTTGTGAGCTCGCTTCACATCCGTTGCGGTAGGCTTGAATCCTAACCCAAAAGTTTCCAGGTTCTTGGGCAAAGAAACTGGCTGGATCATTCCCTGCAAATCAACCCCCAGACCTTTCCCTGGTACAAACCCATTATTCAACATTTCTGCTGCTATCATGAAGGCTGCAGCTGTGATTCTGGGAAGTGGAAGGCTCTCGCCTTCAGGAATTTTGTCTACCGAGACTGCATCAAAAACCTGATAAACCCACGGGCCCTTATCATCGTCGGTTTCTATGAAGGGCACAATAGCATCACTGATGGCGTGTATGCCATCATCCCCGTGTATCACAATCTCTTATCTATCCCATTCAAATTTGACCACTTGATGCAGTGTAGAAGGTACTGCTTTAGCTGCATGGATCCATGGTCGACCCAACAAAAGATTGTACGACACTGCCACATCTATTACTTGAAATTCCATGGTGAACTCGACTGGACCAATGGTTAGTTCTAGTACGATATCACCTACTGTGTTAATGCCGCCTCCATCAAAACCTCAGACGCAGACACTGTTCTGGTGGATCCTGTCATCAGCAACCTTTAGCTTGTTAAGAGTGGCCAAAGGACAGATATTGGCACATGACCCGTTATCAATTAATGCTAGAGTGACCACCGATTCTTCGTATTTTACCGTCAGATAGAGTGCTTTGTTGTGCTCAGTACCCTCTACCGGTAACTCATCATCAGATAATGTCACTCAGTTTACTTGAAAGATCTTGTGCGCTACTTTCTCCAAATGGTTCACTAAGAGCTTGTCCGGAACATAGGCCTCGTTCAGAATCTTCATTAAGGCCTGACATTGATCGTTTGAATGGATTAACAAGGATAGCAGCGAAATCTGGGCTGGGGTCTTTCTCAATTGCTCTATAATTGAGTAATCTTGCGCCTTCATCTTCTTCAAAAATTCCTCTTCCTCTTCCTCTGTTACAGGTTTCTTTATTGTTTCAGGATTGACTCTTCTCAACTCTACGGGAGCAAAACACCTTCCCGATCGAGTTAACCCTTGTGCCTCGCATACGTCTTCTACAACCTCCTTCCCCTTATGCGTCACCGTCACTTGACTATAGCTCCACAGCACAGCCTTCTCACTTGTTATTGGCAACTGTATGACCGGCTTGATAACAACCGGTCCCACATGGACCCCTTTTACTACCAACCTTGGTTTGTTTGCTACTCCCTGCAACACTTCTCTGACTGACTCTAGCCTCTTCACAGTAATGGATGGCCATTTCCCTGCTATCACAAAGGGCTTGTCATATACCTTTCCTGACTGTACCACTGCCTTTCCACTGGCTGACTCTTCATTAGTACTGGCACGAATCATCATTACTGTTTGTGAGGGTGTTTGTGGTTTCTCTCCCTCGTGCACTAATTCGATCATGTGGGCTTCATGGTGCATCGGTAACGGATTTTCATTGATGTTGGGGGCCCTGGTGCCTGAACCTCGATCCTATTTGTGTCAATAAGATCTTGTATTGCAGTCTTCAACTTCCAACATTTTTCAGTATCGTGCCCCGGAGCACCCGAATAATATTCGCAGCTCACTGAATGGTTCAGATTTCTGGGAAGGGGATTTGGCAATTTGGTTTCAACATGACTTAGTAAGCCTATCTGCTTCAACTTGTGAAATAGAGTAGTATAGGTTTCTCCCAACGGAGTGAATGTTCTTGGCTTCTGCATCCTTTCGTTCCTAAAAGCCTGATTTCCGCGGAAGTTTGGCCCTAAAGGATTCCTGTAGGCCCTTGGTGGTGGATATGTGTTTTGTGGAGGTAGATATGTATGTTGGGGAGCCGGTACACACCATTGCGGACGAGCCGGAGGCTGGGTGTAAGTTTGGGCGTGATGTATGGAAAAATGTTGTTCTTGTGGTGGGTAGTAGGGTTGTGGAGGGTTGTATGGATTGTGTGGGTAGTTTAGATGATGGGGTCTGGGTTGGTAATGAGGGGAAGGGTCTTTAGATCTGGACCAATTACCCGCCTCTACTGTTGTGACCTCCTCTCTCCTTTTCTTTCCGAGCGCACCTCCCGTGCGGCTCTGAATGGACTGAGTTGTTGCCTTAATTGCCGAGTAACTCATGATCTTATTGGACTTAAGTCCCTCTTCTATCATGCTTCCCATTTTCACCACTTCATTGAAGGATTTGCCGACTGACGTCACCAAGTGACCGAAGTAAGTTGGCTCTAGAGTTTGTAGAAAGTAATCTACCATTTCTCCTTCTCTCATTGGCGGATCAACTCTAGCTGCATGTTCTCTCCATTGGAACACAAATTCCCGGAAGCTCTCTCCGGGTTTCTTCTCAAGCTTTAGCAATGTGAGACGGTCTGGGACTATCTCAAGGTTGTATTGGAAGTGTCCTGCGAAAGCCTGTGCCAGATCATCCCAAGTGTACCACCTGCTTGGATCTTGTCTTGTATACCACTCCAGTGTCGACCCACTCAAACTCTAGCTAAAGTAAGCTATCGATAGCTCATCTTTGCCCCCTGCTCCCCTCATTTTGCTACAAAACCCCGCAGATGTGCCATAGGATCGCCATGCCCTTCGTACAAATCGAACTTGGGCATTTTGAACCCTGCTGGTAATTGAACGTCATAGAAAGGGCATCAATCCTTGCAAGCCACGCTGACCTGGTTGCCTAACCCGTGTATGTTCCTAAAGGACTGCTCCAGGCTTTTAAATTTCCGCATCACCTTGTCCTGCTCTGGGCTCTTAGCCGGCTTTTCAATCTCTGTTGGGACCTTAAAGTGGGGATTATAGGTATGTGGCTCGGGTGCTTTGAATTTGAGTTCAGGGGGGTAATATTGTGTGTCGTGATCCTGAAACAGCGGCTCACTGGATGATCTGTGCAATGGGGCTGGGGGAGGTGCCACAAAGACGAGAACATTTGGTGGAGGAGGGTTTTGACTGGGTGGTGGAGCTTGGGGATCATAAGCCTCTCTTCCCTGATAGTAGTGATGGCTTGGGAAACTTGTTGAAGGACCGGGAGAGGGGTATTCTGACGTGTGTCCTGGTTGGAGAGTAGGAGTAACAGATAGTTCCTGCCCCTTTTGGGATCTAGCCAAGGCTATCTGCATTTCATTCATTTCCAGCCTCATCTTTTCCATTTTTTCCATGGCTTCCTTCAGCATCTGATTTGCCGTTTTTTCCGACTCAACACTGTTGTCTGATCCAGTCATGCTTTCTGGTATAGGACCTTTCGATCTTGTTTGATAATGGTACGGTGCTAGTACGCTCTAACAACTAACTGATATGATTGGTAAAACAACAAACTTGTCAGTGTTAGAGTCTTAACAGATATTGTAATTGCACGTTGGGGGATGCAATGCTCTTAGGCAGTTAATCATTTCTAACATGCTTTTGCTCTGACCGCATGCATCATCCCGGCTTATTTTTGTTCTGACATTCTTTCTTTGGTTTTTCTTTTTTTTATTTTTCTTTTCTTTTTTTTCATAATTACAGTCGAATCCTATAGAGATTGCCTACGTATCGTGACCCCGCACGAATCAGACCAAGCGTAGTTCGTGCAATAAGTAAAATGAAGACTCAATTTTAACTTTTATTATTCAAATATGCTATTACAAGCCATCATTAAAAAAACAAACAAAATTACAGAATCCATACTTTTCTTTTTAAGAACGTTTGAAGAGAACATAAGGGTAGACAACAGACTCAAACAAGTGCAAGATTGAGCTAGGGATACATTAAAGCTTTGAATTTTGGTGCCCGCGAGGCATCGTTCGGCCTTTCCGTGGGCTTTGGTGCCAGTCCTCTTTGCAAGATTTTTAGTTCCTCCATGATCCGGTGGACATAACCCATGACTGAGGCAAAAAGGATATCACGGGGCATCTCTTCACATGTTAGGCACTTCGTGGTGATATAGCGCCCTATCTCATTGATCCTACCCCTGATTCTATCCCTCTCTATGCACAACTGTTCTATCCGTTGATTCTTTAGTCCTAATATTCGAGTATTGTCAATGAGCTGATCTTGGAACCTTTCCATTTGTTCTTCCATCCGGGCTATCGACTCATAGCAGCGTTCTCTATCTATTCTAGCATCCCGGGTTTGTTTAAGGACCCGATCATTGAGAATGGAGTTTATCTCTCTCATTGTCGCAACACTTATTTCGTAGTCCCTTTTTACTTTCCATAGGTGCTCTCTCCGTGCTGCTGTAACTTTGGCCCACCTGACCCGCATTCTTGTTATACAAGCCTTGGATCTCTCCAAGTCTTTGCGGCTTTTGTTGACCTGACTCCTCAACTCTGCTATCAACCTTCCACTGGACCGAATTTTCTGTTGGTCGCCGGCATTCTTTCTGTTTTGGCGGATTCAGGCTCTCAAGGCCTTGTTCTCTTTAATCAACTTGCTTTTCTCTCATGTATCAGCATCAATTTGCAAGCTGCTTTGGTATTTTAGCCCCTCAATTTGCTTTTTTAACTTGCCAATCTCGTCCCGATATTCCTTCTCTTTTGCTAGCCAACCCCATTGTGCTCGCGATGATTCTGCGAAGTCTTGGACGTGAGCTCTCTTAGTTGGTCTCTGGTGCTCAAGCTCTCTTCTGTACCATGTGAGGTATTTTGGCGATACTTCACCTTTGGCCCGGTCTTGTACACGAGTATCTACTTTCAGGGTTTGGCATTCATTCCAGATTCTCCGAACGACTGCTTCAGGGAACTGCCCACCAGGCCCGATTTCGATTACCTGGCCACTGAGATCCTCTTCCTTTAGGACTATTTGGTATCGCCCCAACTGTCTCAAAACTCTGTATGGTGCGTAAGGCTGGATAATTTGGAGGCCCATCAACAACAAATGAGATTCGGTGGCTGACATGTGTATGATTTCATCTATGGGTAGCCACCCAAATGCCCATTCTATCTGGTTTGCTGAGACTGAACGCAACAAAGTGACCCACTCGGCGACCCCTTCTGGCAGGCTAAACCCATTGACCCTTGTGGAAAACTCTTCTATACAAGTCTTTTGTGACACTTATATTTCAGGAACTATGGGCGATGACATAGGTGTTCTATCATCCACATTTGCAGTAGTACATTGCAACCCTCAAAGAAACCTCCTCCGGTTTTGCAAACAGTGAGAGCGCGGAAGATGTCTGCTATAATCATTGGTGCCAGAGTGTTGTTGTTCTGCTTGAGCAAAGTGCTGACGACCCCAGTGACTTGTATGTTAATTTTCGCGTCTTTTCTAGGGAATATCAGAAGGCCCAGAAAGGCTACCATGAAAGCAATACACCCATGTCCTTCCCATTTCAGCTGGTTTTCCCCGCTGCAAATCTTTCCCTCGGGATTGTTGAACCCTCCAAAATAACCGTATCTGTCGTACAAGAATGCAAAACTACAAAAACCTTCAGATAATTCTGGATTGTGTATAACTCTGCGGATCTTCACGGTGTCTAAAATTTTGTGTATGATCACGGTCCTTGGTGCAATAAGATACTGCTCTCTCATAGGGACTTTGGGACTCCCGATGTACCCTGCCAGCTCTTCTAGTGTCGGTGTGAGCTCAAAGTCTGAGAAATGAAATACATTGTGTGCTGGGTCCCAGATGAGATTAGCGCCCTTATAATGTCCCCTCTTGGAACAATGTCCAGTAACCCAACTAAGTTTCCTAAGTACATCTTGACTGTATCTCGCCCTAATTCTTCTAAGTCGTTCCACCACATGCGTAAGCCTGAAGGGATCCCATTTACAATGGTCTTAGATGAATTCCTACTCGTGCTCATTCTGCACATTTATTAAGGGATTTAGACAAAAAACAAAATCTTTATTTGACTCAAAAACTAATTTTCCTATTCCTAATTTTGAGGAAAAGAAAAATTGATTCTTTAAATACGGCCTTTTGACTCTTCAGGGATGAAGATTTTAAGGCTGTAGGGATTTTACCAGCCGAAAGGTAAAAAAAAAACAAGGTGGGTGCTTATGCAAAGTTAGCCTTCCAGCGCCCCTTTAGGGAATGTTGGCTATTTTTGCAACATGGCATAACCTGATTCCTTATTATTTATTTTTTCGCATTTTTGTAGATAAATAAACAAATAAAAAAATCATTTTAAAAAAAACAAATTTTTTTTTTCATGGTAATACAAACTATTTTTTTTAAAAAAAAAATATAGGCAATTAATTCTTTACACTGTTACTTCGTCCCTTTTTTTTCACAATTTCAAAATTTCTGATTTTCCAAAGCCGGTCAGCATGCAAGTCTAAAGCAAATAAATGCATAAAGCAAACAGGATGCAGCAGGATGGTCTTTACATTTCAGGTTGCTAGTCCTAGACGGACCCAACCCCTGTGTTGAGTCCCCTAAGTGAGATGCAACGTGATGCAAATAACCGTTTTCCTACTAGGGATCCGGCATGAAGTCATGTTTTACTAAGTTTCAAACTGGGCTTTGTTCTAGACCTGGCTTACCCGAGCGGACAACTCGAGTCGAGGAGGGGCTACGTACCGGGGATCCGCGGGGTCATCCGGCTTTGTAACTTATCCGAGCCTCTTTCTTATTTCAGGTATTGACACTAACAGAATAGGGAGTCTCGACCAGCGAGTTTCTCCCCGGAGGTAAGAAGAGAAGGGTTTCGGCTCAGTTTATATACAGTTCACATAATATCAAAGCGGTAAAGACAATTAATTAGCACATTTAAGCCAAAATATGTAAATAAAATTAAATAAATAACTAAAGCCAAATAATAACAATTATTCTAAGCTCGAATTCTTGAACCCTGAACCAGAGATTCTGGGTTCTAGTCCCCAGCAGAGTCGCCAGAGCTGTCACACCTCCTTTTTCCGTCCCCGCGAGGGGCGAAGGAGTTTTTTCCAATTAAAGGACAATCGAAACGGGATTTATTTATTTATATCAGAGTCGCCACTTGGGAGATTTAGGGTGTCCCAAGTCACCAATTTTAATCCCGAATCGAGGAAAAGAATGACTCTGTATTACAGTCTGCGAACCAGAAATCCGGATAAGGAATTCTGTTAACTCGGGAGAAGGTATTAGGCATTCCCGAGTTCCGTGGTTCTAGCACGGTCGCTCAACTATTATATTTGGCTTATTTATCTGATTTTTTAAATAATTAAGAACTTATATGCAAATTTAGATTTTAAAACCGCTTTTATCATTATTCCTCTTATTATTTTATACAAGAATTGCAACGTCGTGAAAACGCATCTCGAACCACGTCACAACCAGTGTACACGTGATTTGTTCACGCATTTTTGACTCTGCCGAGATTGGGATTTGGGTTACATAAATGCACACCAATGTTTAAGAAAATACCCTTATTAAATATGCGCCAAAATACTACGCGTTATTATACTATTAGGTAGGAATGTGAAATTTACTAAATGGCCCATCCCAGAATCTAAGTATTTTTTAAGAAAAATAAATAAGATTGGAGGACCCTGCAAATTTTGTATTGTTTATATTTATTTATTTTTAGCGAAATCCTCCCTTATTTTATGAATATCTTAAAATGACTACATTTCTTTTTATTAAACTTGTCTATAAATACAAAAATCAATTTTTTACATACTTAAAATAACGTATTAAATACTAGTTTAAGACAAATATTTAACGAAATGAAATATCACTAAAAATGTAATTATAAAAACTATATGAAATTGTCAAATAATATTTTAAAAGAAACTAATTATCCCATCTAGATTAAATTCACATTGTTAGATGACTTGAGCTATTGAAATTAATTATTTACAATTACGGAGAATTAGAAACAATCTTGATTACTAATGCGTATTTCTAAAAATTAAATAATTTAACCTTAACTAACCTTGTTTTAATTCAAATCATGTCCTAATACTTGATGCGCAAAATTAATTCATGTTTTAACTGAATTTAGCTACATGATTCCGATTAACTTAACGTTGGTGATACTAAAACCCTTATGAATAAGGAACTTAATCAATTTTGCCAAACTGATTTAATAAAGCCATTTTTACGTTATTTTCTTCTATTTTAATTATTTGACAATTTAATCAGTAATGAACATGCTTAAATATATACTACCTAATAATCAGGTTAAAGCAAAGCATTATTTAATACATCGCTACAATATGCCTAATTATGAAAAACGACGGCGATTTACAGAATAATAATACATGAAATAACCTAAATGCAATTAATAAAAAAAACTAAATTAAAAATTTAAAATTCCATTCTTCATTTCAGCTTACAAAAGGCTAAAATTATAGTTGTGTACCTGGTATTGTCAATATAAGAAGAAGAAAGTCAGCCACGTAGTACGTAACACAACAATCCAGTCAACAGAAATCCTAGTGACAGATTTGAAAATCAAAAATAAAATCCAGAAACACCGACAACAAACAACGGACAAAACCAAGGGAATTTTCAGATTTGAAAGGCTAATTAATGTTTAACCCTTAATTTCTAAACCCGTATATCAGAATATCTATCAGGTGTGTACTACTCTCTCTTCTAATTTCCAGCTCCTTTTTTATTTGTATTTTTTTCTTTTCTTTTTTTTTCTTGAAAGTTTTAATATTTTTCGGAATTTTTCTTTCTCTCTTAAATATTCAGCTTTTTTTTTCTCTCTCTTTCTGTCTCCCCCCTTTTTTTCAAAATCTGATCAAGTCCTTCCTTTTATTAACATCTTTCAGCATTAAACAAAATTAAAACCCACTATCCTCCACTCATCCCTTTTTTAATCCTACTACCTATTGATATGCTTATATTAAACAAATGCATTATTCCCCACCATTATATCTTGTCCCCCCATTATTGATTATTTTAATATTATCTTAATTTTAATGGAAAGAACACTCAAAATAAATAATTATTCAGAATTTTAATTCCAAAAATACCCCTCTGCCCTTACTGAAATTACCATTTTACCCCTGAACGTACTGCAAATTACCAAACTACCCCATCAGCTATAACCAATTCACCTAATTAATTTCAACCCAAAATACAACAAATATGACCAATTTCTAAACAAATTTTTAACAACAAATTCAAACTAAATGATGAACAACAAAGAAACAACTAAAATTATCTTGATTGAACAATATTTTTAACAACAAACAAACCTACTTTCAGATTCAACACCAACAAACATGTATATTCAGATTTCTAAATTCAATAATCATTTGAACTTAAAATTAAATCTAACAACATTACAACCAACAATTTCTATATTAAAACTAAACAAAATCATGAAGCAAACTGAAGAAATAATCAAAAATGATAATCAACAAACAAGAAGATCAAACTTATACTAATTTCGGATTCAAGAACAATCAAACAAAGTATGGACATAAATGAAAAGATTCATCAACAATAACAAGCAAGTTTTATTCAAATTCGAATTAAACTCGAATTAAGTTTAAACAAAACAAATAAACATATTCAAATCACTAAACTTCAAATAATCAATTGATCTTTTTAAATTAACTCCAACAATGTTACAACAAAGATGTATGATTCGAACTAAATCAAGAATTTCCAAACCAAAACATAAACTCACATTAAATCATTAAATTAAAACGAACTTCAAACAAACACGAATTAAATCTAAATTAAACAACAAAAATGGACGATTTAAGTGATTAAACTAACATATTTCTATATTACAACTAAATTCTTTTAAACAAATAAAAATAAACCGAAGAAGAAATGATTGATTGAATTTCAACTTGAATCTAACCACATTAAATTAAACTAACAATTTTTTTTTTGAATCTAACAACATTAAAATTAAACTAGCAATTTTCTTTTTGAATCTAACAACATTAAAACAATTTCTTTTACAAAAATAAATAAAAATACATGAAACAAACTGAAAAACAATTAATTCAATCAACAAAATACGTGAACAAACACATGAATTAATTCAACAAAACATATGAACAAACTAGAAAGTTAATTCAACGATATACATGAACAAAACAAGAATCGAACATTTACCGATTTTAAATCCGAAAATATCAAAACAAAATACGGAAAACGAAACTTAAACCAACTAACCGAAAATGAGCAACGATGAACTCGAACGGAAACGGAAAACTCGGAGGACAATGATCAACAGAATCTCCACGAAGGAACATCTTGCTAATAAACCTATCTTTGTTAACAGGTTGACGTTTCCTTAACATTTTCCTTACCATTTTCAAGCACCATGTTGCAGTGACGATCGAACGATTCTTATCACTCATCATCAAGACAGAAAGTGGAACAGTCGAGCTGAGGAAGAAGGCAGTAGTCGCACGGAGCTGAGGAAGAAGGCAGCAGTCGCAAACTCGCACAGTGTCGCACACATAGAGAAACAATTAGATTTGGACGTTTGGTTGAGGGTTGGAGTGGCTGGACGATGGTTGTTTGGTCGTGAGCTAGGCTGGTCGACGACGAGGAACGCAACAGCAGGTGGACAAAGCAGCAATAGCAACGCTGCTCAACTGGTGGCAGCGATGGAGACGATGATGCTCGTTTGGATGAAGCCATGGTCGAAGTCGGCAGCCATGAAAGCTTGAGCGTGAGCTCGTTCATGGCTGCTCGGAGACGAAGAACCATCGAAGGTGGTCGACGACGCGACGGACTGTGTGCGACTGGCTGGACGGAGCAGCAACAACACGATGACAATAGGGTCGTTTGGTCATTTGGATGAAGAACGAAGAAGAAGCAGCAGCCATGAACGGCTGCTGCGTGTGTGTGTTTTCCACTGTTTATTTGTTGATGCGTTGACGTGTGTGTGTGTGAGTGTGACGGGGCGAGGGGGAAGGGCTGGAGGGTGTGGTCATTGGGCGAGGGGGAAGGGCAGCCATGGGAGTGTAGTTTTGAAAGCTTGAAGAAGGAGAGCAAGAGAGGGGGCGGGTGGTTTTTTTTCAACAGTGAATACTTTAGGGTTTTGTTAAATGAAAGATAGGGAAATAGGGGTGTTGGTCTTTGGGGTTATGAACTGGGTCGACCCGATTTGAAATGGACCGGGTCATTTGGGAAGATTGGGTCTCTTTGGGCCTATGACTTAAAATTGAAGAAAAGGCCCAATCCGATTTTCTTTGTATTTTTTGCTCTCTTTTCTTTTACTTCCTAATAAATAAAACTAAAATTCTAAATTAAATTACAAACTAAATTATCTTATAAAAAAAACTAATTAAATCTAAAAATAATTATCGCACATTTAAATAGCAATTAACGACAAAATCGCACAATTTAGACGTTTGAATGCTAAAAATGCAACGTACATTTATTTTTATGATTTTCTCATTTTTGTAAACAAACTTAAATAAATACTAAAACGGAAATGCGACATATTTTAATATTTTTATTAATTTAAACAAATAAACATGCGCAGACAAATACAAATAATTATCCAAAATGTCACAAAAATTCTCAAAATTGCACGCAAAGAAAAATTATTTTATTTTGGATTTTTTTTGGGAGTGATTCTCATATAGGTCAAAAATCACGTGCTCACACCTATAGTTAATGCACATCCTCATTGTGCCATCCTTCTTCTTCATAAATATAACCGGCGCACCCCAAGGCGACACGCTAGGCTGAATAAACCCTTATCAAGGAGTTCTTGAAGCTGCTCCTTTAACTCCTTCAACTCCGCTGGTGCCATACGATATGGCGGAATAGAAATGGGCTAGTGCCCGGCACCAGGTCAATACCAAAATCAATATCCATGTTCGATGGCATGCTCGACAGGTCTGCAGGAAACACATTGAGAAACTCCCTCACAACTGGAACAGAATCAATACTGGGAGTCTCTACACCGACATCCCTCACAAAGTCTAGATATGAAAGACAATCCTTACCAACCATACGCTGGTCCTTCAAGAATGAAATTACCCTACTGGGAACATAATCAGTCAAACCTTGCCACTCAATCCGTGGCATACCCGGTATAGCCAATGTCACTGTCTTAGCATGACAGTCCAGAATATCACGACACGGAGATAGCCAATCCATGCCCAAAATAACATCGAAGTCTACCATACATAAGAACAATAGATCCACTCGGGTCTCTAGACCCCCAATAGTCACTACACACGACCGGTACACTCGGTCTACAACAACAGTATCTCCTATCAGAGTAGATACATGAACAGGTGAAACAAAAGACTCACGTGGCATATCCAAATAACGAGCAAAGTATGATGACACATAAGAAAAGGTGGAACCGGGATCAAATAATACAGAGGCATCTCTATGGCAGACTGAAACAGTACCTGTAATAACAACATCGGAAGCAATAGTATCGGGTCTAGCTGGAAGTGCAAAGAAACGGGCCTAACCACCATCTGATCGACCTCCCCCTCTAGGGCGACCCCTAGTTGACTGACCTCCACCCTTAGCTGGCTGGGTGGGTGGGGATGAAGTAAATAGTGCTGAAGCCGATGGATGACTCCTCTGTTGAGATGAACCCGCAAGGCGACGAGGACACTGCCTCCATGTATGACACATCTCTCCACACTCATAGCAACTCCCTGGTGCTGGAGATGGGGATTGAAGGGAACCTCTAGCACCGAAATAACTAGCAGATGCACATGGCATAGAAGAGCCTTGAACTGATGGAGCACGGGATGAACTCTAAGCTGGAAGGGCACTAAGTGATGACTGACCCTGATGAGAACTGTGAGAACCATGACCTGATGATGTCCCATGATAACTTGGGCGAGCTGGTGGAGCATGCCTGAATGAATGGCCTTTATCATGCTGAAACTGACCTCTCGAAGGAGCACTACTATAACTACCAGATCCTCGAGGCCTCTTGGCCTTCCTCTCCTCTCACTCCTAGCGACGAACTGAATGAATCTCTCGAGTAATGTCTACAACCTCTTCAAAAGTAGCACCAGTCACCCTCTCTCTGGTCATAAGAATACGAAGCCGATAAGTGAGGCCATCAACAAACCTCTTAATCCTCTCTCTATCTGTCGGAACCAACCAAATAGCATGACGAGCTAACTTGGAGAACCTCATCTCATACTGTGTCACAGTAATCTCTCCCTGATACAACTACTCAAACTGCCTGCGCAGCTCCTTTCTACGAGAATGCGGTACATACTTCTCCAGAAAGAGAACCGAGAACTGCTATCAGGTAAGGGGTGCTGCACAAACAAGCATACACCTCTCAAAAGCCTCCCACCAAGTGAAGGCAGCTCCAGAAAACTGATAAGTAGTGAAAGTGACCCCGCTGGTCTCCAGAATACCCGTTGTACGAAGCATCCTCTGACACTTATCCAAGAAACCCTAGGCATCCTCGCCCTCTGTACCACTGAAAGTCGGAGGCTGAAGTCTACCAAACCTCTCCAACCTACACTGCTCGTCCTCTTGCATGGCAGGAACTACATAGTCCTGAGTAGCTGCAACTGGCTGGGCTGGATGTGGCCCTGGTATCTGAAGTCCCTGCACGACCTTCTCAGGTGTTCGAGCGGTGGGAGTCTGAGTGCCTCCCCCGGCCTGAGATGTAGCTGCGGCTTTAGTAACTGAGACCGCCTGAGCTAGGCCAGTGCAAACTGATAGAATTGGGAGGGTGCCTGAGCTAGTGCTGCTGGAGCATCCATAACAGGGGTCTGATCCTGAATTGGGGCGGCTGGTGGATCTGTAGGTGCTGCCCTAACTGCTGTGCGGGTCACATCCCTGCCCCTACCGCGACCACGATCGCGTTCTCGGCCTCTAATGGCCACAACTGGTGGTACTGGTGGTTGTCCATCCTGACCGGTAGCGCGTGTCCTCACCATCTATGAGAGAATAGAATAACAGAAGTTTAGCACTAGGATCAACAAATTCGCACGACAAGAATTTCAAGAATGTGAAGATTTTCCTAAAGGTTCTGCAGCCTCTTGTTAATAAATACAGACGTCTCCGTACCGATCCGTGAGACTCTACTAAACCTGCTTATGACTGGTGAGACCTATGTAACCTAGGCTCTGATACCAACTTGTCACGATCCTAAACCTGGACCCGGCCGTGATGGCGCCTCTCGTGAAGACAAGGCCAGCCGACACATTCCCAATTCATCTTTAAGCAATTAAAGTATTAAAACTAAGTCTTAATCATAATAATAAATCCCAAAATAAGGTAAATAATACAGTTTGCGGAAAAAGACATAGCCCGACATCGAGGTATCACCAGTCATGAGCATCTATAATAATACTACAAGTCTGAAAGAGTCTACTCAACTATTACATAACTAAAACAGAAGAAAATAAGATAGAGGGATAAACACTGGGCTACGAATCACCGGGCAGCTACCTAGTGAATCTCCGGAATCTGCTGGATAGCTCTCAACCCTCGCAAGCAGGACCTGATGCGCCTGAATCTGCACATGGAGTGCAGGGAGTAAAGTGAGTACTCCAACTCAGTGAGTAATAATAATAAATGCGAACTGAGTAATAAGAAATCACGTTAAGGCACATCAACAAGCTATAAAGAAGCAGTAAAAGCCAGTAAAAAGGATGAAGCAATAAAAAGATGTGAAGTCACTTTAATTCAGTTTAAACTTCTTGAAAATGCCTTTTTAACAATTAAACAATTAAATAACAGGCAACTAGGAAAGATAAACACATAAAGAACAGCCCCTCGGGCACAATGTCAACAAAATCCGCCCCTCGGGCAATATCATAGAACAACACCAGCCCCTCGGCTATGTCTCACATCACAATGGGTACCCACGCTCACTCGGGGTGTGCAGACTCTTAGAGGGGCCCCTTACGGTCTACACGCCATATCAAGCCATCTCATGGGATAATCACATAGGCTCTCGGCCTCATATCAATAAGCCACCTTGTGGTGTACAAATCCCAGGCCCTCAGACTAATAATCATAATTAGTATTTCCTCACAACATAGGCCCTCGGCCTTGCTCAGTTAGAATCTTACAAGCCACTCGGGCAACAGTAAGACATGATGCTCAGCCCAAAGTATCATTTAAAATATCATTTTAAGTGTTAAAGCAGGGTAAACATGACTGAGTCATGAAAACAATAGAATATAGCATGACCGAGTTCAAGTATAAAGTCAAAATTAGTAAAAATTCCCTAAGGGTTCAAAAAGTTGGCACGAGGCCCAAGTATGACATTCAACCCAAAACATGATGATAGCAAACAATTTTCAGTCAAATACGTGGTAAAACAATCATTCGGGATAGACTAAGTCACAATGGTGCACGACCCCACGCTCGTCATTTAGCGTGTGCGTCACCTCAATATAGCACAACGATGTGCAATCCAGGATTTCATACCCTGAGGACAACATTTAAAATCATTACTCACCTCAATCCGATCCAAACTCTAGCCCGTGACGCCTTTGCCCCTCTAATCGGCCTCAACTCACGTCGAATCTATCCAAAATCAAAATCACGACGTCAAAATATGCTAAGGGAACGAAGCCCATGCGAAAATAATCAATTTACAACACAAATTCCGAAATTACCTAAACCCGACCCCGGGCCCACGTCTCGGAATTCGATAAAATTTACATCAATAGATTCCTTATCTCCCTACGAGTTCATACATATTAGAAGTCCCAAAATCCGACC
Source organism: Nicotiana tabacum (assembly GCF_000715075.1). Taxonomy (NCBI): domain Eukaryota; kingdom Viridiplantae; phylum Streptophyta; class Magnoliopsida; order Solanales; family Solanaceae; genus Nicotiana; species Nicotiana tabacum. The sequence continues at coordinate 18,584,784 of NC_134089.1, read as the reverse complement.
CCAAATGGTCCCTCAAATCTTCAAGTCTAGGTCTCCAATACCAAGCCCTAGTTTTTCCAATTTTAACCCTTAATTTCCATTAATTACAGTTCTAATCCGTGAAATAATGCCATAAGATCGATTATTAGACTAAAAAATCTTACCTCTAGACGATATCCCTTTATTCCCTCTACAAAATCTCCCAAAAAGCTCCAAAACCAACTTGAAATGGTGAAGAACAACTCAAAAATCGCGAAGCAATGCTTTTACACCTTCTGGCCCAGGGATTTCGCATCTGCGACCAAAATCCTGCTCCTACGGTTCCGCTTTTGTGGTCCATGAACCGCTCCTACGGTTTTTCACTTAAGTCCTAAATTTCGCATCTACGATGCACACTCCGCACCTGCGCCATCGCAGGTGCGGTTACCCAACCGCTTCTGCGGTCACAACCTTCCTAGCCTCATTCCGCTTCTGCGACTCCTTTTCGCATCTGCGGAGGGTCGCGCCTGCGGCCTCCAACCGCAGATGGGGTTATGACAACAGTCTACAACTTTAGGTGCCATCTCAAATTGCCATTCTTTACGACAACCACCCGAAATCACCCCGAGGCCCCGGGGACCTCAACTAAAGGTACAAACAAGTTACATACCACTATCCAAACTTGTACCAATCTTCAAAACACCTCAAACAATATCGAATCAACCAAAACACATCGGATTCAAGCCTAAGTTTCCAAAATCTTCCGAATTACGCTTTTGATCAAAAAGTATACCAAACCACATCCGAATGACCTGAAATTTTGCACACACATCTCAAATGACACAACAGAACTATTGCAACTCTCAAAATTCCATTATGACCCCTAAATCAAAATCTCACCTATCAACTAGAAAACGCCAAAATTCCAATTTCGCCAATTCAAGCCTAAATCTACTCCGGGCCTCCCAAACACATTCCGATCAAGCTCCTAAGTTCCAAATCACCTCCCGAAGCTGTCCGAACCATCGGAACTCACATTCGAGTCCTTTAACACATAAGTCAACATCCGGTTGACTTTTCCAACTTAAGCTTCCTCGAAAGAGATTAAGTGTCTCAAACCTTCTCAAAACCTTTCCGAACCTGATCCAGCCAACCCGATCACACCTAGAATCGGTAGACAAAGCAATAAGAAGCAGAAATGGGGAAAACAGAGTGTTAACTCATGAGACGACTGACCGGATCGTTACAGATAAATACAAATAAACCTCAATATTAAAACCCAATCCAAATTTGTATCATTTCGTTTCTTTCTAACTCTTCTCAACTTGACAAATAATAATAATAATAATAATAATAATAATAATAATAATAATAATAATAATAATAATAATAATAATAATAATAATAATAATTAATAATAATTATTATTATTATTATTATTATTATATTATTATTTATTATTATTATTATTATTAGGAGGAGGAGGTGGAGAAAGCAGATCATGAAATTGGACCAAATATCAAAGCAGAGTCATTCCCTATACCATGTCTCATTGCATCTTTCTTAGCTTCATCAACATCTTTCTTTCTTTCGCAAATTCTTACAACTCTATTTGACCATAAAAATTAAATGTTACTACTACATCGGTATTTTAATGTGATATTTTTTAAATAATTTTATAGTATTAATTTAACTTTAAAATTTTTAAATATTGATTTAAAAGTGCTGCCAATAAAATTGAGCTTTGATTCTATTATTTTTTCAAGTCTTTGTGGTTGAATTCCAAAAAAAAGTCTATACACCTTTTGATCAAACTTAAAGAAGCGCCAAGATAATAGCATCAGATTAATAGTTCCAAGTATCTAAAATTGTAAACTTAATTAAGATTTTTATATTAATTATTAAATTATGTCCTTTATTTATAATAACTATAAAATTCATGACAATATCGGTATTAATAGTAAGATTTTCTCATGAGAAAACATCAAAACGATAAAAGAGAAAGGAGAAATTACTATGATTATTATTATTATATATATATATATATATATATATATATATATATATATATATATATATATATATATGTATATGTATATATATATTATTAGATACTTGAGCAAATAGAATTTATTTTTTAAGATCATAAAAAAATATTGATGCATGATTTTTGAGTGCAACAAAAGTAAAAAATATGAGCAACTTGAACTTGATAACAATATAATATAGAGAAAAAAGAATCTTGAATTAATAAAATCTTCAGAAGATACGAGTTAGAATGCCTAATCGTATTTTAGTATTTTGAATTTTATTTTTATTTCTAAAAGCTCTAATACTATTTTGAAAGATCCGATACCAATTTGAAAGAATTTAGATGAAAAAATTATTTATTAAAATTGGAGAGAATATGTCTATGAAACCCATTTATTCTTAAATCAAACCATACAATCAATTTAGTAAAAGTTTAAATGTGTCAAGTGTTCTAGTCTACCAAAAAATGACTAGACTGAAGAAAAACAACATAAAATAAGTGATACTATCAATCCTCCACAATCTCATAAGTGGTAAGCAATAAAAGTAATCATATTATTTGAAAATTCAATAAATCTTCCCTTATCCTATATTTTCCTTCCTTTTAGAGAATTTCTAAATTTTCCTTCCTTCCTTCCTTAAGTCTTTCAAGTCTTCTAGAAAATTCCTAAACTATCTTTTTTTTTAAATTATTTTATTTACCAAAAATAATCTAAGTCATCCCTTATTTTAATTCATTGGTCAATATTTACTCCATCAATTAAATCTATTAGATTTTGCTAATTCTAGTCTCATTCTCTCTCCATACAAGTATAATTATCCCCGTGGAAAGAGCTGATTTATGATTACCGAAGCTCATTACAACTAAAAATAGTTTAAAAATAATAATAAACTATACAACTGTGCTTCCTGGGATAGTAATGGATTTTATTGTCCTTTAAAACTAATTGGTGGGAAGTGGTCTCAGCATAAGTATGAGTATTTGTCCTTTTTCTCACTTTTCTCTACGATGAACGTGAAGTGCTTATTTTATTAGAAACAATGATGAACAAGTTATTTATTCACTGGGCATTTTTTGGCCCTCATTGTAGATTATGATTAATGACCCATTCGCAAATTATGTGGTCTAGAAGATCCTTGAGATTAGCACTGGTAAGCACCGCTTGAAATTCTGCTCAACCGAATTAAATATCATCTTAGAGGTTATGAAGCAATACACTTGCAAAAAGCAATAAATGTTCTGCTTTATTTGTGCAACTTTAATTTGTTAGCTGTTCTATCCCAATTCATGAGATGTACTTTTCTTTTTAGTATGTCCCAGAAGAATTATACCTTTCTATACTTTAAAATAATTTAATTAGAAACGTCCCATTTTACACTATGAGATGATTTATAGCACACAAATATCTAGACTTGTTTTAGACCACAAGTTTCAAAGGTTTTCTTTCTTTCTTAAACTTCGTGCCTAGTGTAAGTGTTTCACATAAATGAGACGGAGGGAATATTATTTACTGCTTCCTTAGTATGTTCTGGTTATTTATTTAGACTATAAGATTATATGCAGAGGTAAAGATCGTGTCAATCGCGTGATGTTATGCTATTTCAAAGTTTTTTTGGTCCAACTTTGTTCCGAACCTCATTATTGCGTTTCTTTTCGGTGCTGCATAGGAGCATTATTCCAAAGGAGACAAAATTGTAGCAGCTAAACTATGTCTAGATATGGTTAGATTTTTTTATGCCAGATGCATTTCCTACAACATGCTTTTGTAAAATAACACCAACTTGGTGTAACAATAATAAGTTTATGACTTTTTAATCTTTCGAGTGATACCTTTATTTTTATAAAGAAAACTTCCAATTACACATGAGAAGGGAAATGGTAGAGTGCATGATTATACTCAAAAGGGTGAGGGAGTCTTACAAGAATGTTAGTTTGATTTCCCCAGCAGTCAGCACCCTAAATTATCAAAAACATATGTAAAAAAACTAAAAAGAAGAAACATAAATATATAGATTAAATTGTTAAACATATAGTTCCCCATGATATTTGGAAGTTCCAAAATTGTCGACAAACAAAATTGTAGCTAAAGGATAGTCCGGTGTACTAAGTTCTCGCTATGCTCGGGATCCAAGGAAGTGTGGATCACAAGAATCTATTGTACGCAGCTTAATAGATGCTTTCTTGTAGTGTGCGGAAATTATAGCTACCTGATGTATCTACTAGGCTGCTTTTGAGAAAGCTATTACTTTACCTAAAGTTTTTCATGTTAGCATTGATGGACTGTAATTCTAGTAGGTTGAATTTTTTTAGAGTTTACGAGTATACATAGTAGAAAGACTAGGAGTTATGATACTTTTAATTTAATTACTTTCAATATAGTAGCTGGAATTATGCGCACATACTGAAAACCGTATAAAATACTAGAGAAGTTTATGATAAACTCGTTAGAAATTGATATTGAAAATGCTTTTTTGGAAGTGGTATAATAATTAATAAATATAATACTAAAATATAGAGAGAAAAATAATCTTGAATTAATAAAATTTAATTGATATTAGTTGCTGCCTTATCGATTTTTAAATATTTTTATTTTTATTTTTGAAGGTCAAATATTATTTTGTTTGCTCTGATACAAATTCACAAAAATTTAAAGCAAAAAATATACCTTTTCCCCTTCGTTTATTGTTGGTCGTGCCTCACCTCAGACACTGAATGAATGAAATGAGTGGAGATCCTACTTTCTCGTGCTAATTACCAAGAACTTTGTAAACGTAACATAAGCACTATGTCAGCGCTATGTAGGCGCCAAAAGGTCAAAACACACTTCCAACACTCCTTTCACATCCCTTCATACTCTGACCCCACACATCTCCACGTGTCTCCGTCAGATCAAATTCATTTTGAATCAACAGTCAAGATTAAGTCTTTCAAGTCTTCTAGAGAATTCCTAAATTATCTCTTTTTTATTACTTTATTTACCAAAAATAATCTGAGCCATCCCTTATTTTAATTTGATGGTCAATATTTACTCCATCAATTAAATCTATCGGATTTTACTAACCCTAGTCTCAATCTCTCTCTATGTCTCTCTCTTTCCTTCCCCATTTCGTGCAATTTTAACTTTTCCTTAGCCATGGACATACGTGTTCATACTAACTTAAGGGAGAAAAAAATTTCCATGGCAGATTTTTCTCTCTCCCCGAAGCAAAATTTGTTCTCTTCTCCAAATTCGCGTCTTTCACGTATTCAAATTTGGTTTGCTCAGATGTAAATTTTACTATTTCGGGAAGGTCTAAAGCAAATCGCACCAAAATCGAAATTAATCTTGTTAATTTTGACCAAGCTTTTGAAATCATGTCAAATACTTCTACAAGATACGTTCAATTTTAACTGTCGTTTTGGTTCATGATTCAAAATCAATGTCAAAAATTTCGCTAAAAAATCCGCCCAAATTAACCCCATGAACCCTAGAAGACCTCTACAAATACTAGAATCCTCAACAATTTTGAAAAACCTGAAGCTTCCACCTATACCTCCTCAAATATCTATTGTTTTAAGCTCTTTTCCCTTGAAGAAGAAAACACGAAACTTGCTCTTCGCATCTCTTGTTGGGTTTTCAGTTGTGACAAAGATTTTCTGTAACAATCCTGTAAGCACGTGATTTTTGCCCTATATGAGAATTACTCCCAAAAAATTCAAAAATAAAATGATTTTTCTTTGGTGTGCAATTTTGTGATATTTTGTGATATTTTGAATAATTATTTGTATTTGTCTGTGCGTGTTTATTTGCTAAATTAATAAAAAATACAAAAATATGTCGCATTTTGCATGTAGGATTTAATTCTACAATTGTTAGTAATTAAATTTGTTTTACAAAAATTAAAAATTACAAAAATAGGCATCGTTTGCATTTTTAGCATTTAATGTCCAAATATACAATTTTATGCTTAATTATTACTTAATTGTGCGTTAATTGTTATTGGGAGTTAATTTGCGCTTTTATAACTTAATTTAATTCTTAATAATAGTTTAAGTATTTTTATAGTTTAGTTTTAGAGAAATAAAAGAAGAAAAGAGAGCGAAAATATAAAGAAAGTCGGAATTGGGCCTCTTCTTCGATTTCAAGCCATAGGCCCAAAAAATGGCCCAATCTTCCCTACGACCCAGTCCATTTCGAATTGGGTCGCCCCTGTCCATTAACCCAAATACCCAACACCCTTCTTCATTTTTCAAAACACAAAACAAAAATAAAACCAAAAAGAAAAGAAGAAGAAGAAAACCCTAAGAAATCCATCCGCCCCCTCCTATCTTCTTCTTCTTCCTCAAGCTTCCCCAAGCTCCTCCCATGGCAGACCTTCCCCCCTCACACCCCTACCCCCCTCACGTCAACACACACACAACAAAACCACTCTCACCCCCACGACATCCCCTCGCTGCCATGGCTGCGTTTTTCAAGTTCGTCGAGCAACTTCTACGCCACCATTGTTGCCCGTAGTTGCTTCTCCTCCTGCTGTTGTGTTTTCTTCTTCTCCAACACTGCTGCTGCTGCGTTTTTCATCCTTCATGTTGCTGCTGTGTCGTCCAAACAAACCACCACAACTGCTGCCCGCCGCGTCCATCCATAGACGAGCTTCATCGAGCTCGAACTCGAGCTCCCATGGCTGCCGTTGCATCTTCTCCGACACTACTGCTGCTACTGTTTCGTGCTGCTGCTCCAGCAGTGTTGCTGCTGCTGCCTTCTGCTTGTGGAGGGCTGCCATTGTTCGTTTTAAACGATGCCAAACGACCACCTTCTTTGGTCGTCCGTTCGTAGTCGTCTTCGACGTCAAGTTATCTTGGTGCGAGATTCGTTCTCGGACAGATTTGTTTACAATCAAAGTTCGTCGTTGATTCATCTCCGGTTAGTTGTTTTTGAGTTTTATTTTTGTCCATATTTTTGTTTGATATTTTCCGGATCCAAAATCGTTAAACGATTTAATCCTTGTTTTGTTCGTTGTTCATCATTGAAATAATTTTCTAGTGTGTTCATGTTGTTTGTTAAATTAATTTTCAGATTTCAAAATAGAAGTTTAATTAGTTGTTTTCATATTCATGTCATGTTTGTATTATTGTTTAAGTGAATATTTTTTAGTTTGTTGTTTGTTAGATTCAAATTAAAATTTAATTAACTATTTCTTCAATTTGTTTCATGTGTTTATGTATTGTTAGAAATTGTTAGTATTGTTAAGTTCAAGTTTAAGTTCATAATTGTTTCTTCGTCGATCTTGTTATTTGTTTAAAGAATTTAGTTGTGTTAAAGGAATATATTGATTTAATCGTTTAATCCGTCATGTTTGTTGTGTTAAAATAGATTCACTCATGTTCATACTTTGTTTGGATGATCTTGAATCCGAATTTTGTAAGTTTGATTTCTTGTTTACCCTTTATGATTATTTCTTGAATTATTCTCATAATCTTGTTTAAAGTTTAATATAAGAATTGTTTGTTGCAATGTTGTTAGAGTTGATTTTAATTCAATATTATTGAATTTAGGAATCTAAATATACTCGTTTGATTGTTGTTGTTGTTTAAATCCGAAAAATAGGTTTGTTGTTGCTAAAAATATTGTTCAATCAAATTTTAGTTGTTCTTGATTGTTCAATTTGTGTTCATGTGATTTGTTGTTGAAATGTTGTTAAAATCATGTTCATGTGATATTGTTGTTATGATGTTCATCCGTGTTCATATTGTTGTTTGAACATTGTTAGAAATTGATCATATTGTCTATATTTTGGTTAAGTTTGATTAATTGATGTGTTATAGCTGATGGGTAGTTTGGTAAATTTGTAATACGTTCAGGGGTAGTTTGGTAATTTCAGTAAGGTCGGAAGGGGTAGTTTAGGAATTGTACATTTTGTAATTGTTTATTTGAAGCATGGGGGACAAAATGAAATGAGGTGGGTTGTGATATGATTATTTAATATAAAGGGGGGACAAGATTTAATTTAAAGGTGAATCTTGCATTATTTTAAATGAAGCATGGGGACAAAATGAAATGGGGTGGTGTGATATGTTTATTTAATGTAATGGGGATGAGTGGAAAGATAATGGGTTGGGTAGAGAAAAAGTATTGATTTTAATTAATTGAAAGGTTTATGGGATGGGTTATATATGTGAAGTCTTGAAATCAAAAAAAGAATAGACAGAGAGATAGAAAAAATACACAGATACGAGAGAGAGAAACAAATCTGAAAATAAGAGAGAGAAAAGGGCTAAACATTTAAGAGATAGAAAATTCCGAAAAATATTTAAGCTTTCAAATAAAAAAAAAACTAAAAAAAAATATTCTGCTTTCTTTTGTTGTTTGAAATCAGAATTAATTGTTGTTTCATCAAAGCTGGAAGCTTTTTTTTGTTGTTTTTGAGATTACTACTCCACCGGTCCGTTACTGGTTTGTTACTGTTGCTGGGCTATTGTTGCTGTGTTGTACTGATTTTACTGCTGCTGCTGATTCTCATATTCATTTTCTTTTGCTTCCAATATCAGGTACACAACTGAAAAGCTGGTTATTGTAATCCGAAATATGAAGCATGAATACATATGAAGAATGAAAATTTGAAGTTTTAATTTCGTTTTTTTTCTTTGTTTCTTTTGTTGATTGTATTTAAGCTATTTCATGAATTACTAAATAATAGCTGGAATAAGAAAATAATATCATAAGTTAGTCTGTAATAAATCAGTTCGGCAAAACAGGTTAATTCACTAACTATGAAGGCTTCAAGATTGTAGGTTGATCATGAACAAGTAGCTAAATTTAGTTAAAACATGAATTTAAATTAAACATCGTAAATTAGGCATTAAGGCATGACTTGAGCTTAAGCAAGATTAGAAGAACGTTTAAGTCTAATAAACTTTCTAATAAGCTTTAGTAATTATGGTTAAATCTAGTTTCAAATGATTGTGAATAATTAATTTCAATAATATTTTTTTTAAAAAAAAAAATAATAACAATGCTGAGTTTTAATCTAGCTATATTTGTTTATTTTGAATATTAGTTGTTGAATTTTTATTTTATTTAAAATTTCGAAATTAAGAGTAAATTTTTTTTTCATCAATATTTGCATTAACCAAGCAATTAGCATGTCATGTTTTCTTAAAATTATAAAAGCTAGTAATTAATTAGGATTTTTCTTTCTTTATTTTAGAGACTAATTTTTATAGAAAAAATGTAGTCGCTTTAAGATTTGTCCATTTAAAATAAATGAGATGAGCCTCGCTTAATGAAATGTATAGATTTCGGGGCCCTCAATAAATGTACAGTTAATTGCTTAGAATTAGGGAGGAGCCGTTTTAGCAAATTTCATGGCCCTACCCAAAAATAATGACACGCTAGTCGCTCTAGGCGCGTATTTAATAATGTTATTTCCTTAAATACGGGTGTGCATTTATGTAACCCAAATCTAAATCTCAACGGAGTCGAAATGTGTCGATAACCACGGGTGCAATTGATTGCGACGTGATTTGAAATACGTTTTCACAATGTTGCAATTTTTCGTAAAATAATAACAATAAATAAAAAGAATAATAAAAGCGGCTAAGGAATAAAATTTGCACATAAGTTTATAATACGTATTATATTAGATAATCAAGTCGAATATAACAGTTAAGCGACCGTGCTAGAACCACGGAATTCGGGAATGCCTAACACCTTCTCCCGGGTTAACAGAATTCCTTATCCGGATTTCTGGTGCGCAGACTGTAATACAGAGTCATTCTTTTCCTCGATTTGGGATTAAAATAGGTGACTTGGGACACCCTAAATCTCCCAAGTGGCGACTCTGAAATAAAGAAATAAATCCCGTTTCGACTGTCCTTTAATTGGAAAAAACTCCTGTACCCCCACGAGGGCGGAAAAAGGAGGTGTGACAGCTCTGGCGACTCTGCTGGGGACGATCCTATTTTTTAAACCCAGAACCACTGGTTCAGGGTTAGAAATTTGAGCTTAGATAAATTGTTATATTTGGCTTTATCTGATTTTTACATGTTTGAGCCTAATGTGCTAAATGCTGCTTTTACCGCTTTGATATTATTTGACTGTATATATAAACTGTGCCGAACCCTTCTCTCTTCACCTCCGGGGATGTGCTTACTGGTTGAGACTCCTTATTCTGTTAGTGTTATACCCTGAAATAAGAAAGAGGTCGGACAAGTTACGAAGCCGGATGGCCTTTTGGTTCCCGGTAAGTTGCCCCCTCCTCGACTCGAGTTGTCCGCTCGGGTACACAGTCTAGTACACTGACCATGGTTTTGAATATAGAATAACGTGACTTCATGCCGGATCCCTAGTAGGAACGCTTATTTGCATCACGTTGCATTTGACTTAGGGGACTCAACACAGGGGTTGGGTCCGTCTAGGACTAGCAACCTGAAATGAAAAGACCATTCTGATGCATCCTACTTGCTCTGTACATATATTTGTTTCGAACTTGCATGTTGACCGGTTTCTGAATCTCTGGAATGTTGGAAAATTGAAAGGAAAAAAAAAAGGAAAAAGAATATATCAGTTAGGGAATTAATTGATTATTTTAGAAAAAAAATCAATAACCAATTACTGGCGAAACTCTGCCAAAATTTTGAAAAAAAAAGAGGAATTTTTTTATTTTGTTTTACTAAAAAATATTGAAAAAAAAGAGTCTTTTATTTTTTTAAAATAGATTGTTTTATTGTTTGTTGAAAATGAAAAAAAAATCGTTATTTTGTCTGTTTCAAAAATAGAAAAGGAAAATAGATTGTCTTGCCAGGAAAAAATAAAAACGGAAAAGAGTCATGTTTTAAAATAGTTCGGTTAATTTGTCCGAACTACGCGGGTTTGATTCTCACCGGATGTGAGATACGTAGGCAACCCTCATCGGGTCCAACCCCCTTTTTGCTAAAATAGTCAAAAACCAAAAAAATAAATAAAAAACGTGTCAAAATTTTTTATTTTGTCATAAATAAGTCTAGTGGTGTCCAACCTCCCCTTTTGCTAAAAATAGCCAATAAAAAAACATGTCAAATTTTAATTTGGTCATAAAGAAGTCGGGTGACGCTGTTTTATCAAGACATAGCCGAATGTTCCCGAAAGGGACACCGGAAGGCTGACTTTGCATAAACAACCACCTTTTTTGTCATGTTTAGGATTTTTGGTCTAGTTGACCCACACAGCCTTAAAAATCTTCGTCCCCGAGGTGCTGAAGGGCCGTGTTTACAACACCCGGTTTTTATTGTAATTTGAAAAAAAAACAACAAAGAGTCAGCGGTTAGGTGAATACCATTTGAATTTTTGGTCAAAATAAAGCCGAGCCAGCTTCGGCCGCGTCTTAAAACCGTTCTTGCCGAAATAGCCTTAGAGTATCTTTCAATCGTCAAAAGGTTATTTTTGTAAAAGAACAGACAAGTTTGTAAAGTGTCAAAATAATCATCCCCGGCCTCAAAATTCATGTGAGATTTGGAAGGGGGCACATTTGCAAAAATAGTCGTTTGGTTGCATTTGTCAAACAAGGAAAGGAAGCTGGCCTTTTTGTTTTGAGGTTATAAATCTTTTGGCTAGAATATATGGGTTGTTTGATTTTTGAGTTTGTTGATCATCTTTCAACCTTTGAAACCCAGTTTATTTTATTATGAAAATTGATAAAAAAAATGTGTCTCATTGTTGTTACCTTTCATTTGGTCCGAACTACGCAAGGTCTGATTCATGCGGGGTCATGATACGTAGGCAATCTCCATAAGATTCGACCACCACTGAAAAAGAAAAAAAAGGGAAGAAAGAAAAATAAAGGAAAGCGCAAGTGCATCGCATCTCTGATAGAATGGTTTAGCTGCTTAGGTGCAATGCATCTCTAATATATGATTATCTGTCAAATGCCCTGACACTAACGTGATGACTTCCCTTTGCTGTGTTCATATATAGACAAGTGGTTGGTTGTGGTAACTCCTCCCTGCAAAGAAAATGACACAGAACCTCAGAACAGGGTGGGTCGGTACTGATGACCAACAACAATTGGTCGAACAGAACAACGGGTTGGTAGAAGAAGTGAAAATGCTGAGACAACATGTGGCAGACATGTATCAGGCATGGATAACTGGGAAAGCACCACCCCCACCACCGCCAAGCTTTTCAAACTCTGGCATTACCCATCCCCCATACTCTCCATCCCAGCCCACTTATGACAGCTTTCCTAGCTACCCGAGTAGCTCCATCACTCGTCCACGCTACTCCCTTCCCCAATGCTACTTCTCTCCACGAGATTCCCAAAGACGGGCTTCACTTTCCAAATACCCAGCTCCACAGAAGGCCTATCCACCCTCACAAGCCTACCAGAAGCCCCCTGGATCAGGTTTCCGGCCCAATCAAGCATTTAGGAACGAAAGGTTGCTGAAACGAGGAAAGGCTCTCACCCCTATCGGAGTATCTTATGCAAGTCTGTTTGAAAGGCTAAAGCATGCTGGCTCTATTGAGCCACTCCCCGCATGTACTCCAAATCCACTTGCAAGGAGCTTTGATCCGGCAGCGCGATGCGCCTACCACTCCAATGTCATAGGGCACAACATTGAGAGCTGTCATAGTTGGAGAAGGGAAGTAGAGAAAATGATCCAAGAAGGGCGAGTTGTGATTAATAACAGTGACATGGTGCACTCGAGCCCCCTCGAGAACTTGCCAACGGATGTTGATGATATTGAAGCTGGTAATGGTCTTGGCAGTATCGATGCAAAGCTCAGTGGCTAAGATGCCAGTCTTGATAAAGTGGAAGGACGCTCTGTTCCTTGGTTAACAAGAGAGAAGCTTGTGGTGGCTTATTTTGTTGACATTTATGTTGTTCGAATTATTAGGGTTATAAGTCAGATATTGTCTTGTCCAGTTTGTTTTAGGATTTTATTCTGGATTGTTTTGTTTGTTTTGTTATGTAACCATTTCACCGGTAGTCTAATACAAAATCCGGTCTTTCTTTATTTCCAGTCATCTCTTTGTTTGGTCCTTTTATCATTTTTGTTTAGTGCCGATTCTAGTGACATGACATGCGCACACAGTTTGTGCCCAACCTTAAAAGTTAATCGTAAAACCCTGGAAAGGCGATCAGACCATTTAAAGGAAATAAGAACGGTTTGAGATTATTTGAAGCCCGAGTCATGTGGAATTGGGGCAAGTTAAACACAAAGAAAACCGTTAAAATCAAGATTCTCCAAATTGGCGTGAGGGTCATTCATGATAATGAGAGTGTCGCCCAACGATGTTTTAGAAATAACAAAGGGAAAATCAAATGTTTAACATAATTGTCAAGCCCAACACCGTCGGAAGAGACTATAAATCTATTGTTTGTTGTGTTGTTTGCATTTGGCATGTTTTGAAGACTGGAATGACGAAGGCATTTTGTTCTGCTACCTAAACACTTTATCCTTCGTTACCCCTTTTGAGCCTTACTTATTTTTCTTTCATACCCCTCGTTCGGAATCAGTAAAAAAAACGACTAGAAAACGCGAGCATGGCATGAAAACATGAAGAAGAAAAAAAGAAAGAAAAAAAAAGAAGAAAAGAAAACAACAAAACGAAAAAGAAAAGAAAAGAAAAATGATAACAAAAAAAAAAGTCAAATGAAAAAAGAGGAATTGGGAACTACGTTTGACCTGATTCCTCAAAGAGGATACGTAGGCGCCTCACGGCTCGGTCATAGGGTGCATAATGTGCATAGTGTAACAAAAAATTTAAAAAAATATCCCCAAGCAAGAAACTGGGGCAAATATTGCGCTTGTTGTAAACAAATATGATTTCGAAGGTTGTAATTTTGAACCCAAAATTTGATTTGTTTTTGAGCCTTAATACCCTTTCTTTCTAAGCCTATCCAAAAAACCCACATTACGGTCCAAAGAAAGACCTTCTGACCAGTCTGCAAAAGATGCCAAGTCAGACAAATGAGAGTCTTACCGGCGAACATAACATTCTGTCCCACAGCAGAAATGACTCTAATCTCCAGCAGAGAGAGTCATACCGGCAACACTCCAAATCCCCAGCTGGAAAGTGATACAAATGAGAGAGTCTTATCGGTGAAAATCTTCACGGACACCATAAGGCGATGAAAGCTGAGAGAAAAACCAAAATGAGAGAGACTTGATAGTGAAAACCCTTCGGGCACTACAAGTCGAACAAGATTGAGAATCAGATGGGGAATTGCCAATTGAAGGTCTTGAAAGACGATTGACGACGGAAGATAGGCCACAAATGCATGCCATGACCATTAGAGTCGGTGTCTGCGTTTGATAGGTTTTTATTTATAGTTTCTTTTGTTACAAAGTCATCTTTTTCATTTGTCTTTTATTCTGTTCCTTTTTTTTTATTTTTATCTTTCTTTCATAGAAAAACTCCCCAATAGAGTCTGTCTGGTCAAAACAAGTGTGAATTGACTTCAAAATATGCCATCAGCTTTCCAATTATGCAAGATAAGATCTGACTAGTACATCCAAGTGGTATAGTCAGCGAGGAACAAACGCGAGGCCAGTGTCAAAAAAAGATATCCCCAGCAAAAGGGAATTGACAAAAGGATTGACAAGTGTCAAGAGGGATACCCTTGCCGAAATCAAAGGTTATAAACCTCAAAGGCCAAGGCCCGTTGAACAAAGCAAGGAGAGGAGTGAGCATGATTTGGGGAAATTCATACTAGACTAAAAGGTCGGGGAAATGCCAGTTTCCGAGCTATGCCACAAAAGAAGAGGGATATCCCCAGCAGAAAGGGATTATCCCCAGCAAATAATATCATCCCCAACAAGTTGTGGAGCGCAGAGCAAGGAAGGAGAAAAGGAAAAGCCATCCCAGTAGGAGTATCACAACCAACCACCACGTTTTAAACTAACAAATTTTGTTTGATTTGAAACAGGTAAAGGAAATGGCATTGATGACAGAAATGCATGCCATAAGGAAGACTGTCAAACTGGGGCAGAAAATTTTCATTTCATTTAGAAAATTTTCTGGAAGTCAGGTACCCATTCAGGGAAGAATAAAGATAACACCAATCTCAAGGGAAATAGTCTTAGAACCAATGTTGCCCCCAACATAATAAGTTTCAATGGAGGAAGTTATCCCCAACAGACAGAACAAAGGGATGACACTTGTGCTTAGAAAAGCAAAGAGCCATTATCATCCCCAGCAGCTTCCAGAAGAATGAAGCATCGATTTGAAGGGATAAAATTCCCCAGCAGCGTTATCCTCAACAACGTTATCCCGAGAAGATAACACTTTTATCCCCAGCTGTGTTGAAAAAAAAACAAAAAGAAAAAAAATTGAATTTGAAGGAAGGGAAGAAAGGAGACTTCCCTAGTAGTATTATCCCCAGCAATCAGGCGTCCACCTGGAGAACAAGGAAGAGCAGTTGGAGTATTAGCAATCAGGCGTCCACCTGGAGAACAAGGAAGAGCAGTTGGAGTATTAGCAATCAGGCGTCCACCTGGAAAACAAGGAAGAGCAGTTGGAGTATTAGCAATCAGGCGTCCAACTGGAGAACAAGGAAGAGCAGTTGAAGTATCAGCAATCAGGAGCCCACCTGGAGAATAAGGGAATACAATGGAAGTATCAGCAATCAGGAGCCCACCTGGAGAATAAGGGAATACAATTCAAATTTTAAGTAATCAGGAGCCCCCCTGAAAAATAGAATGGTGATTTGTTGGTTGAAGTTGGGAGCCTGCCCATATAACAGAGAAATACATTCAGTCTTTTCATTTAAAAAAAAACGAAAAAAGAAAGAAAAAGGGGAAGTAGTATACAGAGGAATGAAACATCCTACTCAAAAGGAAGTAATTTTGGAAGGAGTAAGATAACATATTTACTCAGCAGAGTTATCCACAGCAGTGTTATCCCCAGTGGATCATCGAGATGTAGAAGCATCCTCGACAGAGTTTCGGGCAACCCAGAGTGGGTAAGGAAGAAAAGGAAAAGTCATCCCCAGCAAAATAATCCCCAGCAGTTTCGAGGGAAGACAACACAGGTAAGTAAATAATTCAGGAAGAAGGAAATGGTTCACGCATAGGAGAGGCATTTCCTCCTAAGTTTAGTTTCACCCATAGAAGAGGCATTTCCTCCTAAGTTTAATTTTTACCCATAGGAGAGGCATTTCCTCCTAAGTTTAGTTTCACCCATAGGAGAGACATTTCCTCCTAAGTTGTTGTTGAACCAATAGGAGAGGCATTTCCTCCTAAGTTTGTTTTCACCCATAGGAGAGACATTTCCTCCTAAGTTTAGTTTCACCCATAGGAGAGGCATTTCCTCCTAAGTTTGTTTTACCCATAGGAGAGGTATTTCCTCCTAAGTTTATTTTACCCATAGGAGATGCATTTCCTCCTAAGTTTCTTTTAGTTTCACCCCATAGGAGATGCATTTCCTCCTAAGTTTAGTCTTACCCATAGGAGAGGTATTTCCTCCTAAGTTTATTTTACCCATAGGAGAGGCATTTCCTCCTAAGTTGTTGTTGAAATTAGGAGTCCGCCTGGAGAACAGAGACATACTTTTCAAGTTTGACATCAGGAGCCCGCCTGAAGAGAGGAAAGGCGTTTTTAAAAGTTGTTGAAATCTTGCCAACCTAAAGAAAGGAATGGCGATGTATTGTTTGAAGTCAGGAGCCCGCCTGAAGAGAGGAATGGCGATTATTTTCAAATTGTTGTCAGGAGCCCGCCTGAAGAGAGGAAAGGCGTTTTTAAAAAGTTGTTGAAATCTTGCCAACCTAAAGAAAGGAATGGCAATGTATTGTTTGAAGTCAGGAGCCCGCCTGAAGAGAGGAATGACGATTTATTTTCAAAGTTGTTGTTGAAGTCAGGAGCCCGCCTGAAGAGAGGTAAGGCGTTTATTTTAAAAGTTGTGTATTTAAAGTCAGGAGCCCGCCTGAAGAGAGGAATTGACGCTTATTTTTAAAAGTTGTTGTTGATGTGGGGAGCCCGCCCAGATAACAGAGGAATACATTTCAGTCTTTTCATTTCAAGCATTGAAGTTGGGAGCCCGCCCAGATAACAGAGGAATACATTTCAGTCTTTTCATTTCAAGCATTGAAGTTGGGAGCCCGCCCAGATAACAGAGGCATACATTTCAGTCTTTACATTTCAAGCATTGAAGTTGGGAGCCCGCCCAGATAATAGAGGCATACATTTCAGTCTTTACATTTCAAGAGTTGAAGTTGGGAGCCCGCCCAGATAACAGAGGCATACATTCAGTCTTTAATTTCAAGTGTTGAAGTTGGGAGCCCGCCCATAGAACAAGAGGCATACATTTCAAGATCAAGTCAGAGGACAATAAAACAGAGGGTTACAATAGGAATCCCCAGCAGGAAACAATAAAATTCCCCGGCACCAGGAAACAGAAGGTTGCAACAAGAGGTCACAGTACAAACTCAAGTACATGTGTCAAAAGAAGAAAAGCACAGGAAGTAATGCAAGCAGACAAGGAAGCAAGACAACAAAAACAAATTGTACTCTAGCCTAGCTTCTTGTTTTCTTTTAAGCAAGGTGTAACAAGGAGATCGGTAAGCAGTAGTAATAGCATGCAACAACAGTAACAATGCAGTCCCACGGTAGTCCCAGCTACCAAAATTTCTCGAACTACATTGACCTGATTCCTGTTTAGCCCAGGATATGTAGGAAACCTTTGAAGCAAAGGTTCGGTCAAATCTTTTTCAAAAAATGCTTCACACGGAGTACTCGGATGGGCAAAAATCGGTCGCTTTATCTTTGCACGAAAACCCTTCGTGTCTTCGGGCAAAGAGGGGCAGCTGTAAGCACGTGATTTTTGCCCTATATGAGAATTACTCCCAAAAAATTCAAAAATAAAATGATTTTTCTTTGGTGTGCAATTTTGTGATATTTTGTGATATTTTGAATAATTATTTGTATTTGTCTGTGCGTGTTTATTTGCTAAATTAATAAAAAATACAAAAATATGTCGCATTTTGCATGTAGGATTTAATTCTACAATTGTTAGTAATTAAATTTGTTTTACAAAAATTAAAAATTACAAAAATAGGCATCGTTTGCATTTTTAGCATTTAATGTCCAAATATACAATTTTATGCTTAATTATTACTTAATTGTGCGTTAATTGTTATTGGGAGTTAATTTGCGCTTTTATAACTTAATTTAATTCTTAATAATAGTTTAAGTATTTTTATAGTTTAGTTTTAGAGAAATAAAAGAAGAAAAGAGAGCGAAAATATAAAGAAAGTCGGAATTGGGCCTCTTCTTCGATTTCAAGCCATAGGCCCAAAAAATGGCCCAATCTTCCCTACGACCCAGTCCATTTCGAATTGGGTCGCCCCTGTCCATTAACCCAAATACCCAACACCCTTCTTCATTTTTCAAAACACAAAACAAAAACAAAACCAAAAAGAAAAGAAGAAGAAGAAAACCCTAAGAAATCCATCCGCCCCCTCCTATCTTCTTCTTCTTCCTCAAGCTTCCCCAAGCTCCTCCCATGGCAGACCTTCCCCCCTCACACCCCTACCCCCCTCACGTCAACACACACACAACAAAACCACTCTCACCCCCACGACATCCCCTCGCTGCCATGGCTGCGTTTTTCAAGTTCGTCGAGCAACTTCTACGCCACCATTGTTGCCCGTAGTTGCTTCTCCTCCTGCTGTTGTGTTTTCTTCTTCTCCAACACTGCTGCTGCTGCGTTTTTCATCCTTCATGTTGCTGCTGTGTCGTCCAAACAAACCACCACAACTGCTGCCCGCCGCGTCCAGCCATAGACGAGCTTCATCGAGCTCGAACTCGAGCTCCCATGGCTGCCGTTGCATCTTCTCCGACACTGCTGCTGCTACTGTTTCGTGCTGCTGCTCCAGCAGTGTTGCTGCTGCTGCCTTCTGCTTGTGGAGGGCTGCCATTGTTCGTTTTAAACGATGCCAAACGACCACCTTCTTTGGTCGTCCGTTCGTAGTCGTCTTCGACGTCAAGTTATCTTGGTGCGAGATTCGTTCTCGGACAGATTTGTTTACAATCAAAGTTCGTCGTTGATTCATCTCCGGTTAGTTGTTTTTGAGTTTTATTTTTGTCCATATTTTTGTTTGATATTTTCCGGATCCAAAATCGTTAAACGATTTAATCCTTGTTTTGTTCGTTGTTCATCATTGAAATAATTTTCTAGTGTGTTCATGTTGTTTGTTAAATTAATTTTCAGATTTCAAAATAGAAGTTTAATTAGTTGTTTTCATATTCATGTCATGTTTGTATTATTGTTTAAGTGAATATTTTTTAGTTTGTTGTTTGTTAGATTCAAATTAAAATTTAATTAACTATTTCTTCAATTTGTTTCATGTGTTTATGTATTGTTAGAAATTGTTAGTATTGTTAAGTTCAAGTTTAAGTTCATAATTGTTTCTTCGTCGATCTTGTTATTTGTTTAAAGAATTTAGTTGTGTTAAAGGAATATATTGATTTAATCGTTTAATCCGTCATGTTTGTTGTGTTAAAATAGATTCACTCATGTTCATACTTTGTTTGGATGATCTTGAATCCGAATTTTGTAAGTTTGATTTCTTGTTTACCCTTTATGATTATTTCTTGAATTATTCTCATAATCTTGTTTAAAGTTTAATATAAGAATTGTTTGTTGCAATGTTGTTAGAGTTGATTTTAATTCAATATTATAGAATTTAGGAATCTAAATATACTCGTTTGATTGTTGTTGTTGTTTAAATCCGAAAAATAGGTTTGTTGTTGCTAAAAATATTGTTCAATCAAATTTTAGTTGTTCTTGGTTGTTCAATTTGTGTTCATGTGATTTGTTGTTGAAATGTTGTTAAAATCATGTTCATGTGATATTGTTGTTATGATGTTCATCCGTGTTCATATTGTTGTTTGAACATTGTTAGAAATTGATCATATTGTCTATATTTTGGTTAAGTTTGATTAATTGATGTGTTATAGCTGATGGGTAGTTTGGTAAATTTGTAATACGTTCAGGGGTAGTTTGGTAATTTCAGTAAGGTCGGAAGGGGTAGTTTAGGAATTGTACATTTTGTAATTGTTTATTTGAAGCATGGGGGACAAAATGAAATGGGGTGGGTTGTGATATGATTATTTAATATAAAGGGGGGACAAGATTTAATTTAAAGGTGAATCTTGCATTATTTTAAATGAAGCATGGGGGACAAAATGAAATGGGGTGGTGTGATATGTTTATTTAATGTAATGGGGATGAGTGGAAAGATAATGGGTTGGGTAGAGAAAAAGTATTGATTTTAATTAATTGAAAGGTTTATGGGATGGGTTATATATGTGAAGTCTTGAAATCAAAAAAAGAATAGACAGAGAGATAGAAAAAATACACAGATACGAGAGAGAGAAACAAATCTGAAAATAAGAGAGAGAAAAGGGCTAAACATTTATGAGATAGAAAATTCCGAAAAATATTTAAGCTTTCAAATAAAAAAAACTAAAAAAAAAATATTCTGCTTTCTTTTGTTGTTTGAAATCAGAATTAATTGTTGTTTCATCAAAGCTGGAAGCTTTTTTTTGTTGTTTTTGAGATTACTACTCCACCGGTCCGTTATTGGTTTGTTACTGTTGATGGGCTATTGTTGCTGTGTTGTACTGATTTTACTGCTGCTGCTGATTCTCATATTCATTTTCTTTTGCTTCCAATATCAGGTACACAACTGAAAAGCTGGTTATTGTAATCCGAAATATGAAGCATGAATACATATGAAGAATGAAAATTTGAAGTTTTAATTTCGTTTTTTTTTCTTTGTTTCTTTTGTTGATTGTATTTAAGCTATTTCATGAATTACTAAATAATAGCTGGAATAAGAAAATAATATCATAAGTTAGTCTGTAATAAATCAGTTCGGCAAAACAGGTTAATTCACTAACTATGAAGGCTTCAAGATTGTAGGTTGATCATGAACAAGTAGCTAAATTTAGTTAAAACATGAATTTAAATTAAACATCGTAAATCAGGCATTAAGGCATGACTTGAGCTTAAGCAAGATTAGAAGAACGTTTAAGTCTAATAAACTTTCTAATAAGCTTTAGTAATTATGGTTAAATCTAGTTTCAAATGATTGTGAATAATTAATTTCAATAATATTTTTTTTTTAAAAAAATAATAACAATGCTGAGTTTTAATCTAGCTATATTTGTTTATTTTGAATATTAGTTGTTGAATTTTTATTTTATTTAAAATTTCGAAATTAAGAGTAAATTTTTTTTTCATCAATATTTGCATTAACCAAGCAATTAGCATGTCATGTTTTCTTAAAATTATAAAAGCTAGTAATTAATTAGGATTTTTCTTTCTTTATTTTAGAGACTAATTTTTATAGAAAAAATGTAGTCGCTTTAAGATTTGTCCATTTAAAATAAATGAGATGAGCCTCGCTTAATGAAATGTATAGATTTCGGGGCCCTCAATAAATGTACAGTTAATTGCTTAGAATTAGGGAGGAGCCGTTTTAGCAAATTTCATGGCCCTACCCAAAAATAATGACACGCTAGTCGCTCTAGGCGCGTATTTAATAATGTTATTTCCTTAAATACGGGTGTGCATTTATGTAACCCAAATCTAAATCTCAACGGAGTCGAAATGTGTCGATAACCACGGGTGCAATTGATTGCGACGTGATTTGAAATACGTTTTCACAATGTTGCAATTTTTCGTAAAATAATAACAATAAATAAAAAGAATAATAAAAGCGGCTAAGGAATAAAATTTGCACATAAGTTTATAATACGTATTATATTAGATAATCAAGCCGAATATAACAGTTAAGCGACCGTGCTAGAACCACGGAACTCGGGAATGCCTAACACCTTCTCCCGGGTTAACAGAATTCCTTATCCGGATTTCTGGTGCGCAGACTGTAATACAGAGTCATTCTTTTCCTCGATTCGGGATTAAAATAGGTGACTTGGGACACCCTAAATCTCCCAAGTGGCGACTCTGAAATAAAGAAATAAATCCCGTTTCGACTGTCATTTAATTGGAAAAAACTCCTGTACCCCCACGAGGGCGGAAAAAGGAGGTGTGACAAATCCAACCGATTATTTTGAGCTCTAGCATATCGTTTAGCTATTTGAGGCCTTGAGTAGCTTCACTTCAGGTATTATGACTTTTACGTATGGTCGGAATTGAACTTCGGGAAGTTCAGAATTGATTCGGATGAAAAATTCTCAATTCGGAAGCTTTAAGTTGGAAGCGTTGACCAAGGTTTGAATTTTGAGTAAATGACCTTGGAATCGGGATTTGAGGGTTCCAATAGGTTCGTATGATGATTTCGGACTTGGGCGTATGTTCGGATTGAGTATCGGGTGGTCCGGGAGCATTTCAGCGCTTATTATGAAAAGTTGGCATTTTGAAAGTTTAAGAATTTCTCAAGTTTGATTTGAAGTGAATTTTGGTGTTATCAATGTCCGTTTGGGGTTTCGAGTCTTGGAATAGATTTGTATCGTGATTTGTGTCTTGCACACAAAATTTGGCGTCATTCCGGGATGCTTAAGTGTAATTCGAATGCGTTCGGTGAAGTTTAAAAGTTTAAAGAAATGTTTCAATCATCGATTCATAGTTTTGATGTTGTTTGGCATAATTTGAAGCTTCGACTACATTTGTATCATGTTTTAGGATGTGTTGGTATGGTTGATTAGGGTCCTAGGGGCCCCGGGTGCGAATCAGATTGAATTTTGGACTTAAAGAATTTCTGAAGCTTAAGGCTTCTGGTGTAGTCGCACCTGCGAGGTTTTGGCCGCAGGTGCGGCCCGGTGGTCGCAGAATCAGTAGTTGACTCGAGCTGGAAAGGCCGCAAATGCAAAGAAATTTCCGCATTTGCGAGCCTGTAGATGTGAAAAATATTCCGTAGGGCTGAAATGAACTGGACGGGCTGGAGTCGCAAAAGCGGAAGGGCTTCGCGTGTGCGAGTGCGCAGGAGCGAGGTTTTGACCGCAGAAGCGGTCCCGCAGGAGCGAAATTGGTCCACAGAAGCAAATTTGCCTGGGCTTAGAGTGAACCGTAACTACGATGAATATTTCCGCAGGTGTGGAGTCGCAGATGCGACTGTGTGGCCGCAGGTGCAAAATATCGCTGGGCAGAGGGGTTCTTATAAATCGAGACTTAGCTCTCATTTCTCTCATTTTCACTTGGATGACTGAACTTGGGGAGCTGATTTGAGGAGTTATTCATCAAGCAACACGAGGTAAGTGATTCCCACTTAGTTAAATACATGAGTTATATACAGATTTATACATGAAAAATTATGGAGATTGTGGGATTTTAAGAGAAAAGCCTAGAATTGATAACTTTGGATTTTGACCACGATTTTGGAAATGCAATTAGGAATAAATTATATATTTGAGTTCGTGGTATTTTAGGTAATGTTTATCTTCGAAGATTTTCGAAATCCGGGCACATGGGCCTGAGGGTTGACTTTGTTGACTTTTTGAGCGGAGTTGAGAATTGTTATAATTTAATTAATTATGGCGTTGGAGCATATTGTTATTGGTTTTCATGATTGTTTGACTAATTTCAAATCGATGGGCATTTGGTTTGAGGTGTTAGAGAGACATGGAGCCAGTTATGGAACTTCAAAGTGAGGTAAGTCTCCTGTCTAATCTTGTGAGGGAGAATTTACCACGTAAGTATTATATCTATTATGTGCTACATATTATGGGAGTTGCGCACGTATGAGGTGACGAGTGTCCATGTGTATGCTAGGATTCCTGATTATGTCCGGGTAGACTTAGGTTCATGCCATGTTTTAATTATACTATTTGAGTTATCCTTGCTTGTTTAATTCCTTTATTCCGCGTTACGACCTGAGACTAGGCATGCGTAGAGTGATAGACTTGTTATTGTAGAGATTTGATGAACTACTTGATTAGACGCAGAACAATTGTTCTTTCCTTATGAATTTCTCCCACGTTGTATGTTTTCACCGAAAAACTTCCTTAAATTTCATAACCCACGCATATATTCGTGAATGGGGTCAAGGACCCGTTAAAGCTTCTTATTCTTATGGGATTTGGCCATTTACCTTGGCAGTATCATATACTTATGGGATCGGGTTGTTCGCCTCGGCAATATCATGTATCACACTCTTATGGGATCGGGCCGTTCGCCTTGACAATATCATATTCTTATAGGATCGGGCCATTCACCTCGGTGGTATCATGTATCATACTCTTATGGGATCAGGTCGGTTGCCTTAGCATTTCTATAAAATACTCATATGGGATCGGGTCGCTCTCCTCAGCAACTTCATGAAACACTCTTATGGGATCAAGCCATTTGCCTCGGCAGAATCATGCATAATATTTAACAAAAGCCAGCGTATCCCTGAGTTTTCATAGTTTAAGTTGTGACGACCTATCTGGTGGGGACCATCTTATATATACTCCGGTTGAGGAGGTAACTGATGATGGAGAGTGTGTGTTTACTGTTCAGAGGAGGATTGTACCACGTACCTATATTTGTTTCAACTGTTTATTTACCATGCCTCATACTTGTTTACTTTCTACTGTACTTGATTTATTGGACCACTAGTAAGTATCGATGTCGACCCCTCGTCACTACTTCTCTTAGCTCAGGCTAGATACTTACTGGGTACTAATTGATTTACGTACTCATGCTATACTTCTGCACTTATTGTGCAGGTACATATTTCTGGTGGTCTTTTCGGCGCAAAGGTGCGGCTATTGTGGGGACTTTATGGAGAGCTGCATCCCATGTTAATATCCGCAACATACAAAGGCTCCATCAGAATTATTTACATTTTTCCCGTCTAACTTGTATTCCAGACAGATGTTGTATTATTATTGTACCTTCTAGTAGATGCTCATGCACTTATGACACTGGGTTTTGGCGGTGTTCTCGAATTTGTTTATGGATTATTTTACAATGATACACTTTTACATATATTTTAATTAAACTGTACGTAACTACAATTTATTTTAATGCACTGACCTCTCTATCTAAATAATACTCGTGATATTAAAAAATAATGAAATGAATAATTAAGTTGGTAGTTCATTATTGACTTGCCAAACGGCGACGTTGGGCACCACTACGTCCTATAGTGGATTTTGTGTCGTGACGGCTGGTATCAAAGCGTTAGGTTCACTTAAATCTCACGAGTCATGAGCAATTCTAGTAGAGTCTTGCGAATCGGCACAAAGATGTCTATACTTATCTTCGAGGGGCTATAGGGCTTTTAGAAGCACTTCCCTTCTTGATTCGTCATTGTGCGATTTGATTCCATTAAGGCTTACACCTTCGTTTCCTTTCTACTCATTCTTATATGATGTGGAAGTGCTTGCTATCAATTGGGCATCGAGGAGTTGTAATGGTACATGTAACGACCCGGTCGGTCATTTTGAGAGTTGTAGTCTCGTTCTCCCATTTTATGCTCCTTATGTGCTTTATAATTGTTATATGACTTACCAGGTTAGTTGGTCAGGTCCGGAGAGATTTCGGAATAAATTGAGATACTTAGTCTCAAGGTTGGAAAGCTTAAGTTAGAATGGTTGACCGGATATTGACTTATATGTAAACGACTCCGAAATGGAGTTTTGATGGTTTTGTTAGCTCCCTTGAGTGATTTTGGACTTAGGAGCATGTCCGGATTGTGATTTGGAGGTCCGTAGTGAAATTAGGCTTGAAATGGCAAAAGTTGAATTTTTAGGAAGTTTGACGGGGAGTGGAGTTTTTTGATATCGGGGTCGAATTGGGATCCCAGAAGTTGGAGTAGGTCCGTGGTATCATTTGTGACTTGTGTGCTAAATTTGGAGTCAATCAGACGTGATTTGATAGGTTTTGGCGTCGGTAATAGAAATTGGAAGTTTCAAAGCTCATTAGGCTTGAA
The DNA here is from genome assembly GCF_000715075.1 of Nicotiana tabacum. Taxonomy (NCBI): domain Eukaryota; kingdom Viridiplantae; phylum Streptophyta; class Magnoliopsida; order Solanales; family Solanaceae; genus Nicotiana; species Nicotiana tabacum. Next base: position 18,558,957 of record NC_134089.1, on the reverse strand, counting down.
TCTATGTGCGATTTATGTTTTTGATATTGTTTGAGGGTTCGACTAAGTTCGTATGATGTTTTAAGACTTGTTGGTATATTTGGTTGAGGTCTCGGGGGCCTCGGGTTGATTTCGGATGATTTTCAGAACAAGGTTTGAAGTTGAAGAGTTGCTGAAGAATTTTAACTGCAGATGTAATCTCACCTGCGAAGTGGGCACCGCAGGTGCGAGTCCGTAGAAGCGGGAAGGGAGATGCAGAAGCGAGCAATGAGGAGGTGAGCAGAGGTCGCAGGTGCGAGGTCGTGTTCCGCACTTGCGTGGACGCAGATGCGGCGCTAGGGGCGCAAGGGCGGAAGGTTCGCAGGTGCAATGGTGAATTCCGCACCTGTAACTGCGCAGATGCGGTGTAAGGGCCGCAAGAGCGGAGACTCGCTGTGTAAGTGATTTCCGCAGAAGGGGATGTTTAACCGCAGAAGCGGGTCCCCAAGTGCGGATAATTGGCCGCAGGTGTGAAAAGCTTGAGCAGAATATAAACGTTGGGTTCTGAGGGTTTTATCATTTCTTGACTTTGCAAGCTCGGAATTGGGAAATTTTTGAGAGGGATTTCAAAGGAATTCTTGAGGTAAGTCACTTGTGGTTAAATTTCTTCAATAATTATGTTTTTCCATTGATTTTTCCACCTAGTTGGTATGTTTTTGAGGTGTAATTTAGGGTTTTAAGACTAGGGGTTTGGAGAGTTGATTTTGGGGATTTGAGTGGCCAATTGGTGTCGAATTTTGATAAAATTTTTACGGTTAGACTTGTGGTTGAATGGGCTTTTGGGTTTTCTGAATTTTGTTGGATTTAGAGACATGGGCCCGGCTTAGAGCCGATTTCAGATTTTTGAATTGTAACTTCGCAATTTCTTGTAGAATTGATTCCTTTAGCCTTTATTGATTGTATTGTATTGTATTGTATTATTTGTGGCTAGATTCGGGGCATTCGGAGGTAATTTGCGAGGCAAAGGTGTATTGGAAAAGAGTTTTGCTTAGATTGAGGTAAGTAACAGTTCTAAATCTGGTTCTGTGGGTATAAAACCCTGAATTTTGTGTTATGTGATTGGTTTGGAGGTGACACACATGCTAGGTGACGGGCGTGTGGGCGTGCACCATAGGAATTGTGACTTGGTCCATTCCATGGAACTGTAAAGTTGAATAACTTGTTGTTAGCTATATGCTCTCCATGTGTCATCGAAATTTGACTGTAAATCATGTTAGAAATTATGTTTAGGCTATGTGTTGGTACTGTTGGGACCCATAAAGGCCGTGTTACCTGTTGAATTACCTGCTAATTGCTATTTGTACTCAGTCTCAGTTTTACTCGCATATCATATCTCAATCTCTATTATTCCTTATTGATACATCATATCATTGCTGTTTGGGCTGATTTTCATGATTACTGAGAGTCCGAGAGACTGGAGAGGTTGATGATTGAGCAAGGCCGAGGACCTGATTGTGAGGATATTTATAGGATCGGGTTGCACGCCACAACATGTTTCATTGATTTATGCCATAATTGGCTTGATATAGCGCTTGGGATGAATGAGCCCCTCTAGAGTCTGTACACACCCCCAGTTAGCACAGGTACCTACTAAGAGTGTCGAGTGCCGAGTGACTGGGAGGAATGAGTGGTTGTGAGGAATGCGTGATTGTGAGGTTGGAGCAAATGGGATGACTGAGTGACTGTTGCTCTAAGAGGCTGCATTTGATTTCCTTGTTGTTGCACTTAGGTGCCATATATCACTGTTTTGAAGTTTATGAGAGAAATTATATCCGGTTTTACTTGAACTTGACTTGTATAAATTGATTTGACTTAAATTGCCGGATTTGAAAGCATGGCTACTTTCTTTGATGAGATTATTGAAATTTAACTATAACTGTGTAGCTTATCACTATATTCAGTTCTTTATTTAGTCTTGTTACTTAATGGGTTAGTTGTACTCACGCTACACTCTGCACTGCATGTGCATATCAAGGTGTTTCTGGATAATGGGTGTTGATACTTGCATAGTCGACCTTTGGAGACTTCGAGTTAGCTTCCTTGTTTCTCCTTCCCTATCTTTCCTTTTATTGTCTCTAGTTTCAGACTATCTTATACAGTGTACTTCAGACCAGTGACTTTAGATGCACATGTACTCAGTGACACCCCGATTTAGGAGTCTTTCGCATTAGTGTTTTGGGTTTTTACCCCGTTTATGAGAACTGTTGTTATTTAAAATACTTTGATTCATTTTTTGTTAAATGTTAGGAATATTTTGAAAATGTTGGCTTGCCTAGTACCACATTAGGCGTCATCATGACGGTTAGTTTTTGGGTCATGACAAGTTGGTATTAGAGCCTAGGTTACATAGGTATCACGAGTTATGAGCAAATTTAGTAGAGTCTTGCGGATCAGTACCGAGACGTCTGCACTTATCTTCGAGATGCTGCCTAACTAGAGAGCTTCAATAAGTGGTTGGACATACGGGCTTAACAGCCTCTATGGTTTGATTAATTTGGGGGTATTTGATTATGATGGTTATGTGATGTGTAGATGGAACCCGGAAGAGTTCTGACAGTTTAGACTATGACCGGAGGTTTGCATTTTCTACGTTCATGGGAATTTGGTTGCGTGTTGCAGTTGTTCTTCTGAAATAAGTAAAGTGAAATGGGTTCTAGTCGACGAAGTATTTATTCTACGGGTGGTTCAGTAGTTATGATGAAATTCTTGGACTCTAGCGTAGCAGTAGGATAGGTGCGGTGAGCGGTATAGTAATTGGAAGTTGATGATCAAGGCTATGGTTCGGTTTCGATAAGAATATCATGAGCTCGGGGGAACACAGGAAGATTTCAGATGTTCGGAATGTGCTGACATTATTTTCGGGTAGCTTAAGGATGGTCTATTTTATGGGAGAAGTATTAGATGCTGAAATTCGGATGTGGATATAGCATGGTCGATGGCCATTGATGTTCAGATTTTACTACCTGGTGCGGAAGGTTGCGGGGGTATATCCCACAAGAAGATCGCATAAGTGTGACGTGCTAGTCATTCGATTGTTAGAGATCTAAATCAGGTATGGAGATTTTGGTACTGTCGCCAATGGGAGAGGTTATAACTGAGAGGCATTCTATTTCTTTAGTTGTGGACTGTGTGAGTTGTTTCAGATTTGACGACCGATCTTATGTGTTATGGATGGGGCCATTGTGGATCCTTGATAGGTTGTTGGCCTAGTATGGGATAATCGGAATTGGGTTGAGGTCTGCTAGTAGATCTAATGTGAATGTATGCTTTACGTCAGGTCGGATGTGTTCATTTAGCATAGCATTGCTTACGGAGGAGTCTTCAGGTGTTGGATGTTTTTCCTATTGTCAGCTATTCTATGTAATACTATATTATGCCATGTGGGTTGCGAAACGACTTGATTATTTGCATGTGTGTTGTGTTCTAGTGTAGCTTGACATTATTGCACCTTAGTAGTGCTTGAGTTTTGTAGAGCGTGGCTCTATCCGCCTTCCTAGGGTCGTATTTATGCACTTGGCGTACTTGTGGTCGATATTCGGGCGTTCCGTAGGTATGAGCATTATGGCTCGATGGGTATTTCCTTATTAATTGTTATGTGTGGATCGGGTGGCATGTCGCCATGGGTATGATATTTGGATCTGGTTGCGCGCTGCAGCGGTATCATGTGTGGATCGGGTTGCCCGCCGCAAAAGTGAGATGTTGAGTATGGTTCCCTATACTTGTTTTGTGTGTCTTATTTTTCGTCTCTGAGAATGGTTCATAGCATCTATTGGCCATTTTATTCGTTACACCGGCTGGGTAGTTCTTTGCCAGAGTTCGATCTTCCTTATTTGTCATATTTGAGTTGTAGTTATTGGCGCATTGGTGCCGTCATATGAGATCTTAGTCAATGTTTGAGGTGGCTTATGTCACTATTTAGTTCAGAATAAAGTAACGGTTCTTGTCAAGCGGAGAAACAACATGAGTTACTAATCTGACGGGTAGTTATAAGTTCCTGCACGTCTATTCCATCATTGCAGTATTGTGAGGGTTGAGATTGGGCTATATGTGTTATGAGGTATCTACGGACATCTGGTTCGTGAATTTGCTGCTATTGTAGTCCGAGGATGTTATTATGAATATACAAATTGTGTGTACATTGTATGATCTCAATATGGGTGCATAATTATATTTGGTACGGTGGTTTGAGACTGTAAAGGTGTTCGTATGTTGTAATCAGACCTGGTAGAGAGTTCGACATGTTGGAAATTAGTCCTAAGGCTTGTTGGCTGAAATAAAAGGGAGGATCTTCCGTCTAGCTCAAGCTAATGTGCTCACCTGGGTTTTGGTGGCACGGGTAGGTGCACAAGGTGTTGAACCGTGATTTTGGGGCAATTTTGGAGCAGTTTTTGGCATGTTCGAGGACAAACATATTTTAAGTGAGGGAGAATGTAACGACCCGACTAGTTGTTTTGAGCTCTAGCACGTCGTTTGGCAGTTTGAGGCCTTGAGTAGCTTCACTTCAGGTAATATGACTTGTACATGTGGTCGGAATTGAACTTCAGGAAGTTCGGAATTGATTCAGATGATAAATTCTCAATTCGGAAGCTTTAAATTGGAAGCGATGATCAAGGTTTGACTTTTGAGTAAATGACATCGGAATCAGGATTTGAGGGTTACAATAGGTTTGTATGATGATTTCAAACTTGGGCGTATGTTCGGGTTGAGTATCGGGTGGTCTGGGAGCATTTCAACGCCTATTATAGAAAGTTGGCCTTTTGAAAGTTTTCTTAAGTTTGATTTGAAGAGAATTTTGGTGTTATCGATGTCTGTTTGGGATTTCGAGCCTCAGAATAGATTCGTATCATGATTTGTGTCTTGCACGCAAAATTTGGTGTAATTCCAGGATGTTTAAGTTAATTCAGACGCGTTCGGTGAAGTTTAAAAGTTTGAAAGTATAAATAAAGTTTTCGGTCATCGATTCATTGTCTTGATGTTGTTTGGCATGCTTTGAGGCTTTGACTGAATTTGTATCATGTTTTTGGATGTGTTGGTATGGTTGGTTGGGGTCCCTGGGCCCCCGAGTGCAAATCAGATTGGAATCAGATCGAATTTTGGACTTAAAGAATTTCTAAAGCTTAAGGCTTCTAGTTTAATCGTACCTGCGAGGTTTTGGCCGCAGGTGCGGTCCGGTGGTCGCAGAAGCACTGGTTGGCTGGAGCTGGGAAATGTTGTAGATGCAAGGAAATTTCCGTATCTACGAGCTCACAGATGCGAAGAATATTCTGTAGAAGCGGAAATGAACTGGATGGGCTGGAGTCGCAGAAGCGGAAGGGCTCCGCATGTGCGAGTGCGCATGAGTGAGGTTTTGACTGTAGAGGCAGTCTCGTAGGAGCAGAATTTGTCCACAAAAGCGGATTTGCCTGGGCTTAGAGTGAACAACACATGCGATGGATATTTTCGCAGGTGCGACTGTGTGGCCGCAGGTGCGAAATATCGCTGGGCAGAGTGGTTCTTTTAAATCGAGACTTAGCTCTCATTTCTCTCATCTTCACTTGGATGGCCGAACTTAGGGAACTAATTTGAGAAGTTATTCATCAAGCAACGCAAGGTAAGTGATTCCCATTTATTACAAGTTAAATACATGAGTTATATACGGATTTATACATGAAAAGTTATGGAGATTGTGGGATTTTAAGAGAAAAGCCTATAATTGTTAACTTTGGATTTTGACCACGATTTTGGAAATGCAATTAGGAATAAATTATATGTTTGAGTTCGTGGTGTTGTGAGTAATATTTATCTTCGATTTTTTTTAAATTCAGGCACGTGGGCCCAAGGGGTAACTTTGTTGACTATTCGAGCGAAGTTGGGAATTGTTATAATTTTATTAATTATGGTGCTGGATCATATTTTTATTAGTTTTCATGATTGTTTGACTAGTTTCGTCTCGATGGGCATTTGGTTTGAGGTGTTAGAGAGGCATGGAGCTGGTTATGTAACTTTGGAGCAAGGTAAGTCTCTTATCTAACCTTGTGATGGGAAATTTACCCCGTATGTGTTATATCTTTTATGTGCTACATGTTGTAGGAGTTGCGCACGTATGAGATGGCGAGTATCTGTGCATATGCTAGGATTCCTGTTTATGTCCGGGTAGACTTAGGTTCACATCATGTTTTAATTATACTATTTGTGTTATCCTTGCTTGTTTAATTCCTTAATCCCGCGTTACGACTCGAGACTAGGTTTGCGTAGAGTGATAGACTTGTTATTATAGATATTCGACGAACTACTTGATTTGCTAAATAATTGTGCTTCCCTTACAAATTTCTCCCACGTTGTATGTTTTCACCGAAAAGCTTCCTTAAATTTCATAACTCACATGTATATTTGTGAATGGGGTCAAGGACCCATTAAAGCTTCTTACTATTATGGGATCGGGCTGTTTGCCTCAGCAGTATCATATTCTTATGGGATCAGACCGTTCGCTTTCGCAGTATCATATTGTTATGGGATCGGGCCATTCGCTTCGGCAATATATATTTTTATGAGATCGTTCCGTTCACCTCGATAGTATCATATTCTTATGGGATCGGGCCGTTCACCTTGGTAGTATCATATTCTTATGGGATCGGGCTGTTTTCCTTGGCAGTATCATGTATCATACTCTTATGGGATCGGGCCGTTCGCCTCAGCAATATCATATTCTTATGGGATTGGGCCGTTCACCTCAACAATATCATATTCTTATGGGATCGGTCCATTCGCCTTGGTGGTATCATGTATCATACTCTTATGGAATCGGGTCATTCGCCTCAACATTTCTATAAAATACTCTTATGGGATCGGGTCGTTCGCCTCGACAACTTCATGAAACACTCTTATGGGATCAAGACGTTTGCCTCGGCAGAATCGTACTTAATATTTGACAAAAGCCAGTGTATCCCTTAGTTTTCCTGATTTGAGTTGTATGACCTATCTAGTGGGGACCATCTTATATATACTCCGGTTGAGGATGTAACCGATGATTTAGAGCTTATGTTTACTGTTCAGAGGAGGATTGTACCACGTACCTATATTTGTTTACACTGTTTATTTACTATGCCTCATGCTTGTTTACTTTCTACTGTACTTGATTTATTGGACCACTAGTAAGTGTCGATATCGACCCCTCTCTACTACTTCTCTGGTATTAGGCTAGATACTTACTAGGTACGCATTGATTTACATACTCATGCTACACTTCGGCACTTATTGTGTAGGTATATATTTCTAGTGGTGTTTTGGGCGCAATGGTAAGGCTATTGCGGGGACTTTATGGAGAGCTGCATCCCATGTTACGATCCGCAGCTTACAGTGTCTCCATCAGAATTATTTATATTTTTCCTGTCTAACTTGTATTCCAGACATATGTTGTATTGTTATTGTACCTTCTACTAGATGCTCATGCACATGTGACACCGTGTTTTTGTCACGACCCAAGTTTCCCTCTGTAAGATGTCGTGACAGCACCTAGTCTCTAATATTAGGTAAGCCTAACAACTTTTGCGGAAAAAACTGAAATAACTACTAAAAACTCAGCACACACACACACACACACACACACGCACACACACACACACACACACACACACACACACACACACACATATATATATATATATGGAAACTGCCAGTCGGCATGTACAAGTAAAATTGCAACTTAGTAAGCAAAACTTCCAAAACTTGGTAGTCATAAGCCACAAGCTCTTAGGAAATACTAAATATTTCTACACATCAGGGTCTAAGAGAATAAAGAAAAACAACATAATAAGGATAGAGGGGGACTATGAGGTCTGCGAACACTGGCAGATATACCTTGAAGTCTCCAAGCAGCAGCATATGCTCTACTATCGAGGCTGATAAGATATACCTGGGTCTGCACAAAAACATGTGTAAAAGCATAGTATGAGTACACAACAACGGTACCCAGTAAGTGCCAAGCCTAACCTCGGTAGAGTAGTGATGAGGTCAGGTCATGGCCCTACAGGAATATAAGAAATAAGGCAGAAGGCGAAGTGATAAAAATAATGACAGGGTAATAAGAAGATAATTACAACACGTAAGGATAAGAAGACAATTACAACATGTAAGGAAACGAACGTCTTACAAGTTAAGAAACAACAACAACAAAAACCACAATAGATAGAGGAAAAACAGTAACTGCACAACAAAAACCTCATGCTAGAGAACACTTCGCATGAAAGACACCTCGTGCCAATAACACTTCGCACGGAAGAAACCTTGTACTAAGAACACTTCGTACGGAAAAAACCTCATGCCAATAACACTCCGCACGGAAGAAACCTCGTGCCAATAACACCCCGCACGGAAGAAACCTCGTACCGATAATACTCCGCACAAAAGAAACCTCGTGCCACAACCAAACAACCATCTCAACAAGAATCACAAAAGTCAACACGTAGTAAATGAAACAATGATAAAACAAGCAAGGAATCCTACAGTTAAATAACGAGCACGGAATCAAGGAAACGGGTAATTCAACTAAGCATGTTGTACAAATTGCAATTTAGAGACGAGACACGTAGACATGTGAAATTTGGCTAAACATGATGACTACACGTGCTAGAATAACTCAATTAAGGCATAAAAAGAAAACTGCTTAGCAGCCGGAATTTCAATATTTAGCCCGTGTACGTACTCGTCACCTCGCGTACATGACACTCTTATATATCAAAAATCATTACAACAGTACCAAATCCTAAGGGGATTTCCTCCACACAAGGTTAGACAAGTCACTTACCTCAAACTAAGCTCAATCAGTCAATAAGAATGCATTTCTCTTGACTTTCCGACTACGAGCAACCCAAATCTAGCCAAAAGAAATTACATACTATAAATATAACTATAAGAAACTAATCTAAATAATGCAATTATAACTTTAAGAAGGAATAAGAAATTCTCCCCAAAACGTCAACCTTGGTCTACATCTCGGAATCTGGTAAAAGTCACAAAAATCAGAACACCCATTCAACCACGAGTCCACCCGTACTAAAATTACTCAAATCCGATATCAAAACTTCGATCAAAACCTCAAAATTTGGTTTAAGAACATTACACCTTTTCCCCCTAATTTCACAACATAAATCTTTAATTAAATGTAGAAATTCATGATAGATTAGTGGAATATAATAAAAAATGATTCAAGAATCCTTACCCAAATATTTTCTCTGAAAATCCCTCAAATCTTCGCCTAATCCAAGCTCTCCGGTCCCAAAAATAAAAAAGAGAGAAAACCCTCGATTTTGAATATTTAAGTCCTGTCTAGGTGTTTCCTTCTTCGCGAACGTGGAACTTGCCTCGTGTTTGCGAATCATAAAAAGTCACTGCCCATCAAAACCTCTTGTGCGAACGCGAGGGCCCACATGCGAACATGATGCACACTGCCCCCCAGGCCTCTGCGATCGCGGAACCTTACTCACGAACGTGTAGGTTTAAAGCCCGATGCCCTACTGACCGCTCCTCTATGCGAACGCGTAGACCCTCTCCCGAACGCATAGGCCTAAGACTCCAAAGCTTCGCGAATGCAGCACCTACATCGCTAACGCAAAGGCAAAAATCCCAGTAAAACTCAAACTCCTCTACGCGAATGCGGGGGCACCTTCGCAAAAGCATAGAAGGAAACCAGACACTAGCAATCTGAAGCTTTAGTCATCTTCCAAGTCCAAAGTACAATCCGTTAATCATCTGAAATCTACTCGAGACACCCTAGACCTCAACCAAACCAACCAAAAAGCCCTAAAACATCATACGAACTTAGTTGATCCTTCAAATCACATCAAACAATGCTAAAAACACACATTACACCCCAATCGAAGCTTAATGAACTTATAAACTTCTAACTTCCACATCTGATGCCGAAACCTATCAAAACACGTCCGATTAACCTCTAGTTTCGCACACAAGTCACGTTTGACATTATAGACCTACTCCAACTTCCGGAATCAAAATCCGACCCCGATATCAAAAAGTCCACTCTCGATCAAACTTTCCAATAATCTTCCAATTTTCCAACTTTCGCCAATTAACGCCGAATAACCTACGGACCTCCAAATCAACATCCGAACATGCTCCTAAGACAAAAATTACCATATGGAGCTATTAGAACCGATGAAACTCCATTATGGAGTCGTCTTCATACAAGTCAAACTACGGTCAACTCTTACGACTTAAACTTCAAACTTATATACTATGTGTTCCATTTCTCTCCGAAACTCTCCCAAAACCGACACCAAGCACCCCAGCAAGTCAAGTAAGCATAAAATGAGACATAGGGAGCAATAAATAGGGGATAAGGTCTAATACTCTTAAAATGACCTGTCGGGTCATTACATCCCCCCTTCTTAAAACAATCGTTTGTCCTCGAACGAGCATAGAGACATACCTGAAGTGGTGAAAAGATGAGGGTAACGGATGCATATATCATGCTCGGCCTCCCAAGTCACCTCCTTGACGTGCTGACTCCTCCACTAGACCTTCACTAAAGCACTATTCTTCAACCTCAACTTTCGAACCTGCCTGTCCAAATTGGACACCGGCTTCTTAACATAAGACAAATCCTTGTCCAAATGGACTGAGTTGAAATCTAACACATAAGACGAATCACCGTGGTACTTTTTAGTATAGAAACATGGAATACTTGATGAACTGCAGCTAAACTAGGCGGTAGTACAAGTCTATAAGCTACCTCTCCAACCCTCTCAAGAATCTTAAAAGGCCCGATATACCGAGGGCTCAAATTGCCCTTCTTCCCGAAACTCATAGCACCCTTCATGGGCGAAACCCAGAGCAAGACCCGCTACCTAACCATGAATGCAACATCGCAAACCTTCTAATCCGCATAACTCTTCTGTCTGGATTGGGCTGTGCGAAGTCGATCCTGAATCAATTTAACCTTTTTCAAAGCATCCTGAACCAAGTCTGTACCCAATAGCCTAGCCTCGCCCGGCTTGAATCAACCCACTGGAGACTAGCACCGTCTACCATACAAAGACTCATACGGGGCCATCTAAATGCTCGACTGATAACTGTTGTTATAGGACTCTGCAAGTGGTAAGAACTTATCCCTAGAACCCCCAAACTCTATCACATATGTACAGAGCATATCCTCCAGTATCTGAATAGTGCGCTCGGACTGTCCATCCATCTGAGGGTGAAATGTTGTGCTCAACTCAACCCGAGTACCCAACTCATGTTGTACAGCCCTCCAGAATCGCAATGTAAACTGCGTACCCCGGTCATAGATGATAGATACCGGTACACCATGAAGCCTGACAATCTCGCGGATATAAACTCGAGCCACCTGCTCAGAAGAATAAGTAGTCATCACTAGAATGAAATGAGCTAACTTGGTCAACCTATCCACAATCACCCAAACTACATCGAACTTCATCCGAGTCCGTGGGAGCCCAACAACAAAATCCATAGTGATTCGCTCCTATTTCCACTCCGGAATCTCTAGCTTCTGAAGCAATCTACCTGGCTGCTAGTGCTCATACTTCACCTGCTGACAATTTAGGCACTGAGCTACATGCTCTACTATGTCCTTGTTCGTTATCCTCCACTAATAATGCTGCCTCAAGTCCTGATACATTTTCGCGGTACCTAGATGAATGGAGTACTGTGAACTGTGAGCCTCCTGGAGAATCAACTCACGCAAGCCATCTCCATTAGGCATACATAGCCTGCCTTGCATCCTCAATGCACCGTCATCTTCAATAGTGACCTCTTTGGCATCACCGTTCTGAATCGAGTCCTTAAGGATAAACATATGGGGGTCATAATACTGACGCTCTTAGATACGATCATAAAGAGAAGATCAAGAAACCATATAAGCCAAAACTCGACTCGGCTTAGAAACATCCAATCTAACAAACAGTTTGGCCAGGGCCTAAAAATCCAATGCCAATGGCCTCTCTGCTGCTGGTAGATATGCTAAGCTACCCAAACTCTCCGCCCTGCGACTCAAGGCATCGACCACCATATTGGCCTTCCTGGGTGTTACATCTCGAGTTTTTCGTACATTAAAATTTTATTTTTAGTTAACCGACGTAGACTCGGGGGTGAGATCATCTTGACGTTAACGTACTTACGCTATTTATAAGAAGCAATAAATAAGTGTTATGAAGGATAAATGGATACACAGATTAAAAAAAATGAGTTTTGTTGAAAGTGACCAATTTGGAATAAAATACTGGTCGAGCGATAATACCCAACAAATATTAACTAGTACTATGAAAGGTACCATATGACCATGGTAGTATAATATATAAAGTATATATGAAGTATCTTAAAGATAAATAGAATTTTAAGTAATTTGTGTTAATTTTTAAATTATGCGGATAATTGATTAATTACCGAGTAACAGAACATCACCCAGTTAACTAATAAGCGGATAAAAACTTAATCAATTATACCCAAAGGGACGTGGCACAAGACCACTATTCAAGAAAGGTGAATCATTATAACATGGGTGTAGGTGTCTACCTAATAATCAAAGTAACTAACCAAGTCATAACTTAATATTAAAGTCTTAGTAAGACTTGAAGAATCTGATCCAATTAGACAATCTATCCTTAAGCTTTAATTCATTTCTTGGCTTGAAATCAAAAACTTGAAAACAGAAAACATTTTCGTTCAAACTCTTAGCCAATGATTTCAATTGAAATTTCAAAGAACAACAACAAATTTTGTTTCAATCCAAGCATAGGTTTCGTTCATATTTCGCAGAAGCAAAAAGCTTTATTTCGTTCAAATAATTCAAGGAACATGTATGTTAAGGCCCTCCCTTCTTTCTTTTGGCATGGTCCAAATTATACTGAAAAAACGAGTAAACACACAGTTTCCGTAAACTATTCTATTCATAGAAATAGTAGGTGTGTCTATATTCTTGATTCCCCATAAAAATTATTATTATTTTCTGTTTATGGGTCTCAGAATAATACGTGTAACACCTCCTTTTTACCTACCCCGTAAGGGTATAATAGAGTTTTTTCCAATTTAAGTGACAATCAAAACATGATTTATTTATTTATTCTGAGTCGCCACTTGAGATAATTTATGGTGTCCTAAGTCACCGGTTTAGAATCCCGAATCGAGGAAAATTTGACTCTAATTATGGTCCGCGAACACATAAATCTGGGTAAGGAATTTTGTTAACTCGGGAGAAGGTGTTTAGGCATTCCCGGGTTCCGTGGTTTTAGCACAGCCGCTCAACTATTATTATTGGCCTAATTATCGAATTTCTACACGTTTTAAACCTATTGTGCATTTTTTTTAACTTTTTAACCGCTTATAATATTTTCATAAAAATTCAAGGTTATTTAAAATACATCGTAATCCATGCTACATGAAATGCACCCGCGGTTCACGACACGCTTTATTTAACCTTGTTGGAAATTGGAGTCAGGTCACATGAAATGAGCCCATACGAAATTATGTTCAGCTATAACCAATTCGAGTAAACATACGAGCAGAACAACTACACAAACAACGGGATCATATCACCATACGAGCATTTAATATTAAGCTTGAATAAAACGGATAGAGGATGATAGAATTGGACCTCAATATAGCCGGAAAATAGGTTGTTTCAATGTTTGACACTCAAAAATGTGACGAACCGTGGACGGAACCCGAATTAGCACCGGAAACTCAACCAAACATGGATTCAAACCCACACTTTAATCACTATTCATGCTGGAATCGAGCAACTGAAATAGTCTTTCACCCTTCTCAGTTCTCACGTTTTGTAATTGGAGTTTATTTCAATCTCAAATACCCCATCACGTTTTATGAAATCTTTTGTTGATGAATAACAACAACTATAAACGACCAAAAACACGGATAGAGCTTTCTTAATTATCCTTGTTTCTGAATTCGATGCTAATAGAATCAAGTAGCAGCAATTATTTTTGTATGATTGTTTTTTCTTTGAATTTCAAGGGGTCATCAAACTAGAAAACCAAGAGAAGAATTCCTGACGTTAAGTTTCCACTACTTGTTCCAAGAATCTTCAACAGAAATATGACTAATCCTACACCGACGATTAATGTGGAAATTCGAAGGCACTTGAAAACGGGATAACGTTTCTGAGCGGCCACTGCTCTCTCATTTTCAGCGAGTTACTGCTTATGTGAAGGTAGCTGGATATGGAGTTCGGCGTGATGACGAAACGGTTGTGTCGGATGGTGAAGCGGATGGGTTGTGGTTGCCAGGGTTTTGGCATCTCTAATGGCTGAAGAAGGAAGATGATAAAGCTTAGGGTTCGTATGTTCAAAACTTGAATAAGAAGCAGAACGGGGGGTCGTTTTTTAGTCTTCAATGGCGTTACTTCAGTTCTAGCGTTCTCTTGGAGAAGACAACGATAGGGGAGGCTCTTGGTATATGCGGCTGATACTGTCGAGTCTCTTAGGTTTTGAACAGGGGTCATTTGGGGTGGAGCGAGGAGCATGAGATAGTGAGGGGGGGGGGTCTCCTGATGAATACGGCGCTACCTTTCTAAGGTCTAGGGTCCTCTTTTTGTTATTAGGATTCTAGGTTAGTTAAGAAGAAGGGGTCCGGATCTTGGGTTCGGGTCGACCCGGTTTGGGCTGGGTTGGGGGGAAATTTGGGCTTCTAAAATGTTTGGCCCAATTCAATTGAAAACCAGCTTTTTTTCAATTTCCTTTTCTTTTTGTTTTTCTTTTCTTTCTTTAATTAATTAAAAACCTAAAATATATTCCTAAATTAATTCAAATTATAAATTTAAGTTAATTATCTAACCATAATATTTATAAAAAATTAGTTGGTCCTAAATTAAAATAGAAAACTTAATAATCCAAAATTTAAAGCTAATAATGTAAAAATGAGCCATTTTGTAATTTTTATTTTTTTATAAAATAATTAATTAATCCTAAAATGTGAACACAAAATCTAAATGTAATGCATGGTATTTTTGGTATTTTTTCATGATTTTAATCAAAGTAAACATGCAAAGAAATGCAAACAATTAACAAAAATCCTATAAATTGCAAATAATTGGGAAAAAGAATCTATTTCTTTAATTTGTAAGAGTATTTCACATAGGGCAAAAGTCACGTGCTTACAATACGCAGTTGGAAAAGTTTATCCAGAAGGAATATTGATATTATTACGTATTTTTCATGCATTTCACCCATTTATACATATGCATTGACTCATGACCAGATGACATTATATACGCGTATATATGTAAATATATGTATATGGGATATGGGAAAAGGTTACGGCATTATATATGCACCACTACCTGATCAGCTGGTATATGTTGATGATGTTACCCACAGTGGCCGAGACGATATGATGGGATGCCCTCAGTGGCTTGATGATATTATGTATACCCATACCTATGCATGACACGACATTTATATGCACGTGCATGACATTATAAACTTTTCAAAATGTACAAAGTTATTCATATTTAAAGATGTGTTTCCTTATTCCATGTTTCATCTATGTCTTTTACGTACTAATTTTCATGCCTTACATACTCAGTACATTTTTCGTACTAACGCCCTATTTCATGGGGCCTGCGTTTCATGCCCGCAAGTGCAGGTAGGCAAGCTGACGGTCCTCCTCCTTATTTTTACCTGATCAGCGAGAATTGGCGTGCTCCACTTGATCCGGAGCTGCTTTGATTTTGGTATGATACTTTTGTGTGTATATATATATGTCGGCTTTCAGTTTTGGATGTATAGTTGTCTATAACAGCCTTGCCGGCTCGCCCACTGTATTCTACCTGTATACGTACATATGCCTTGAAGGCAGGTTTCCTTCTTTTATGTTATTTTTGTAATTCAGCAGATGCTATTTAGGTTCATATCTTAGATGTATGCTTAGGGGTGTTTGACAGGTAGGACTCAGGCACCCGTCGCGGCCCATCGGTTTGGGTCGTGACACCATGGCACCTAATAGTGATATCATAGTCCTTAAGCAGCTCTAACCACCTCTGCTGATGCAAGTTAAGATCCTTCTATTTGAACAAATGCTGCATACTCCGGTGATCGGTGTAGATCTCACAAGGGACACCGAACAAATAGTGCCACCAAATCTTCAAGGCATGAACAATAGCTGCTAACTCAAGGTTGTGGACATTATAGTTCTTCTCATGCACCTTTAGCTATCTAGATGCGTAGGCAATCACCCTAATGTCTTACATCAACACCGCATCGATACCAATACGCGACACATCACAATATACAGTCTAAGACCCCGAACCAGTAGGCAATACCAATACTAGAGCTGTAGTCAAAACAGTCTTGAGCTTTTGAAAGCTCTCTTCACACTCCTTTGTCCACCTGAACGGAGAACCCTTCTAGATCAGTCGGGTCATAGGTGCTGCAATAGATGAGAAACCATCTACAAAATTGACAGTAATACCCTGCCAAACCAAGAAAACTCCGGATCTCCATAGCTGAGGACGGTCTGGTCCAACTCTGCACGGTTTCAACCCTCTTCGGATCCACCTTGATCCCCTCACTCGACAATACATGACCCAAATATGCTATTGAATCTAGCGAGAATTCATATTTTGAAAATTTCGCATATAACTTCTTTTCTCTCAAGGTCTGGAGCACAGTCCTCAGGTGCAAGATAGGGTCGGAATACATTGTGCACCAAATGCATGAATGTTATTGGGGCGTTAGTCAGCGCAAATGACATCACAAGGAACTCGTAATGACCATACCGAGTCCTGAAGGCAGTCTTCAGGATATCTGGCTCCCGAATCTTCAATTGATGATATCCTGAACGCAAGTCAATCTTGCAAAACACTCTAGCACCCTGTAATTAATCAAATAGGTCATCAACATGAGGCAATGGATACTTGTTCTTTATTGTAACCTTGTTCAACTAGCGATAATCAATACACATGCGTATAGATCTATCATTTTTCTTCACAAACAAGACCGGAGCACCCCAAAGCGGCATACTAGGCCGAATGAAGCCCTTATCTAGCAAATCTTGCCACTCCTTTAACTCTTTCAACTCTGGTGGGCTATATGATATGAAGGAATAGAGATGGGCTGAGTGCCCGGTAATAAATCAATATCAAAGTCAATATCTCTGTCGGGCAACATGCCCGAAAGATCTACTTGGAAAATATATGGATAATCCCTCACTACCGGAACTGACTCCACGGTAGGAGTATCAACACTGACATCTCTCACATAAGCAAGATATGCATCACACCCCTTATCAACCATCTGCTGAGCCTTTAGAATTGAAATAATTCTGCTAGGAATATAATCTAAGGTACCTCTCCACTCTAACCGTAGTAATCCTGGCATAGCCAGCGTCACGTTCTTGGTGTGACAATAAAGAATAACATAATAGGGCGACAACTTGTCCATGCCAAAAATAATATCAAAGTCTACCATACTGAGCAATAATAAATCGCCTCTGGTTTTAAAACCACTAAGAACAACCAAACATGACCGACATACACGGTCAACAACAATAGAATTTCCCACAGGTGTAGACACATAGACAGGAGAACTCAAAGAATCACAGAACACACCCAAATACAGAGCAAAATAAGATGATACATATGAATAAGTGGAGCCTGGATCAAATAAGACTGATGCATCTCTATGATAGACCAGAAGAATACTTGTAATGATAGAGTCGGATGCAACTTACTCCGTCCAAGCAGGAAGAGCATAATATCTGGCCTGACCTCCCTCTCTAGGGCGACCTCTACCCGCCCGACCTTCACCTCGAGCTGGCTGAGCAGGTAGAGTGGTAACTGGTGCTGTAACCATAGCTTGAGGACTTGGTGGGGCATGCGGTGCCTGAGTATTCTATGGAGGTGTACTCCTCCTAAGTCTGAGGCAATCCCTTACCATATGATGAGTGTCACCACACTCAAAACAAGCTCTCAGAGGACGTTGTTGATGTGGCTAGCTCGGGCCTGATCGGCTGGACTGATCACTGAAAACACCCTGTACGGGAGGTGTGCTAGACACTGGTGGTGTATAATAGGGAGCCTGGGGCCTAGGAGTGTCCAAAATACTGCTGGCGGCTGGAAGTACTGAATGAACAAGGAAACTCACATAGCCCTTACCCTGACGAGCTGCAGCTGGGGCACGAGTACCACTATATGTGCCAGACTCTCGAGACCTCTTGGACTCCCTCTCCCCTCTCTCCAGAGTCAGCATACCCTCCAGTTTCCTAGAAATCCCCACTACCTACTGGTATGCAATGTCCATCTCCAACTCTTGGAACATGATAAATCTGATACTGGGGTTGAGACCCTCGATAAATCGACGGACCCACTCTCGAACAGTAGCAACCAAGGCTGGTGCATGCCTATCCAAATCACTGAACCGGACCGCATACTCTGACACGGCCATAGAACCCTGGATCTACTCCTCAAACTTTATGCGCCATGCATCTATGAAACTCTAGGGAACATACTCCCTCAAGAACATATCCGAGAACTGAGTCCAAATGAGTGCACCTGCCTTGGTCGGACTACCCAACTCATATGTCCGCCACCACTGATAGGCCGCTCTTGTAAGCTGGAACACAGTGAAAGAAACCCCACTAGACTCCACAGTACTCATGGTACGGAGGATAAGGTGTAACTCCTCAATAAAACCCTGGGCATCCTATGACTCCAAGCCACTGAAAGTTGGAGGGTTGTACTTCTTGTATCTCTTGAGCTTGAGTTGTTCCCCTTCAGAAACTCCTGCCCTAACCTCGGGCTGAACTGCGGCTACAGGCTGCACCGGTATGACCTCTGGAACCTAGATGACCTGAACTCGTTGCTATGGGGTACGGGCAGCAAGAGTCTATGCTCCTCCCCCGACTTGAGATGTGGCAGGAGCAAGTGGGATCAACCCTGCCTGAGCTAAAGTGTCGAACATGCTTAGAAACTCAAGGGTCTCCCGAATAGCTGGTGTAGTAACAGTCGTCTTGGGTGTCTGCGTTCCGACTGGACCTACTAGTGGCTCCTCTATAGCAGCTAGGGTGGGTTCTTTGGCTACACCATGTGGGCGTCATCGGCCTCTACCCCGGCCCTGGCTTCTCGCAGCTTTAGCAGGGGGCACGGGTGTCTGGTCATCTGATACGATTGTACGTGTTCTCACCATCTGTGAAAGAATATAAAGGCAAAAGTTTATAATCCCAAAGCCAACAATTTTGCACGACAAGGAATCAAGAAATTGAAATTTTTCTTAATAGTTCCATAGCCTCCCAAAGATAAGTATAGACATCTCCGTACGGATCCGCGAGACTCTATTAAACCTACTTGTGACTCATAACACCTATGAACTTAGAGCTTTGATACCAACTTGTCACGACCCAAGTTTCCCTCCGTAGGATGTTGTGACAACACCTAGTCTATAAGACTAGGTTAGCCTAATAGTTTTTGCGGAAAGAGCTGAAATAACGACTAAAAACTCAGCATCAATAGATATGTATATAACTGGAAACTGCTGCTCGGCACGTACAAGTAAAATTGCAACTCAGAATAAGAATAACTCCCAAAAACTGATAGTCATAATCCACAAGCTCTAAGGAAGTACAAAATATCTCTAATATCAGGGTCTAAGAGAATAAAGGAAAACAACATAATAAGGATAGAGGGGGACTCCGAGGTTTGCGAACGCTGAAAGATATACCTTGAAGTCTCCAAGAAGCAGCACATGTTCTACTGTCGAGGCTAATAAGATGTACCTGGGTCTATACAAAAACATGTGTAGAAGATTAGTATGAGTACACCACAGTGGTACCTAGTAAGTGCCCAGCCTAACCTCGGTAGAGTAGTGACGAGGTCAGGTCAGGGCCCTACTGGAATATAAAAAATAAGGTAAAAGGCAAAGTGATAAAAATAATGGCAGGTTAATAAAACAATAAGAATGTACGGAAAGCAACAACATAGGAAAATAAGAAGACAATTCCAACAAGTAAGGAAACAAACGTCTTACAAGTTAAGAAACAACAACAACAAACAACACAACAGATATAAGAGAAACAATAACCGCACGGTAGAAACCTCGTGCCACAATAATAATATGCACGACAGAAACCTCTTGCCACAATAAAAATCCGCACGGAAGAAACCTCGTGCCAAATAACACTCCGCACGGAAGAAACCTCACGCCAATAACACTCTGCATGGAAGAAACCTCGCCCTAATACAGAAGAAACCTTGTGCCAATAACACTCAGCACGGAAGAAACTTCGTGCCAATAACTCCCCGCATGGAAGAAACCTCGTGCCAATAAGAAACCTCGTTCCACGACCAAACAATCATCTCAACAAGAATCACAAAAGTCAACATGTGGTAAATGAAACAATGATAAAACAAGCAAGAAATCCTACCGTTAAAGAATGAATATAGAATCAAGGAAACAAGTAATTCAACTAAGCATGTTATACAAATTGCAATTTAGAGAGGAGGCATGTAAATATGTGAAATTTGGCTGAACATGATGACTACACGTGCTAGAATAACTCAATTAAAGCATAAAAAGGAAACTACTTAGCAAAGACCAGAATTTCAACATTTAGCCCGTGTATGCATTCATCACCTCGCGTAGACGATACTCATATATCATAAATTATTACAATAGTACCAAATCCTAAGGGGATTTTCTCCACACAAGGTTAGACAAGTCACTTACCTCAAACCAAGATCAATCAGTCAATAAGGAAGCCTTTCCCTTGACTTTCCGACTCCGAACGGCCCAAATCTAGCCAAAAGCAATTTCAAATTATAAATATAACTATAAGAAAGTAATCTAAATAATAAAATTATGACTTTAACAATGAACTAGAAATTCGCCCCAAAAAGTCGACCTGCACCCACGTCTCGAAATCTAGTAAAAGTCACAAAAATCCGAACACTCATTCAACCACGAGTCTTCCCATACCAAAATTACTCAAATCTAATACCAAAACCTCGATCAAAACCTCAAAATTTGGTCTAATAACCTTACACCTTTTCCCCCCAATTTCCAAACCCAAATCTTCAATTAAATGAATAAATTAATGACAAATTAGTGGAATATAATAAAAAATGAGTCAATAATCCTTACCCAAATGTTTACTTTGAAAATCTCTCAAATCCTCGCCTAAATCCGAGCTCTCAAGGTCCCAAAAATAAAAATGAGAGAAAACCCTTGATTTTGAATATTTAAGTTCTGTCCATGTATTTCCTTCTTCATGAACGCGGAACTTACCTCGCCTTCCCGAAACACAAAAGGTCACTGCCCATCAAAAACCTCTTACGCAAACGCGAGGGCCCACATGTGAACGTGATGCACACTTCCCCATAGGCCTCCGCGATCGCGAAGACTCACTCGCGAATGGTAGGCTTAAAGTCGGATGTCCCACTGACCGCTCCTCAATGCGAATGCGTAGACCCTCTCGCGAACGCGTAGACCTAAGACTCCAAAGCTTCACCAATGCGGGACCTAAATTGCAAACGCGAAGACAAAAATCCCAGTAACACTCAAACTCCTCTACACGAACGCGTGAACACCTTCGCGAAAGCGTAGAAGGAAACCAGACACAAGCAACCTGAAGCTTCAGCCATCTTCTAAGTCCAAATTCCAATCCATTAACCATCTGTAATCCACTCGAGGGCCTCGGGACCTCAACCAAACCTACCAACAAGCCCTAAAACATCATATAAATTTAGTCGAGCCTTCCAATCACATCAAACAATGCTAAAATCATAACTCGCACCCTAATTAAAGCTTAATGAACTTATAAACTTCTAACTTCCACATTCGAGGCTGAAACCTATCAAAACGCGTCTGATTGACTTCAAATTTAGCACACAAGTCACATTTGACATAACAAACCTACTCCAACTTCCAGAATCAGAATCTAATCCCGATATCAAAAAGTCCACTCTCGGTCAAACTTTCCAAAATATCTTCTAATTTTCCCTTCGCCAATAAACGCTGAAATGACCTACGAACCTCCAAATCAACATCCGAACACGCTCCTAAGACCAAAATCACCATACAGAGCTATTGGAACTGACAAAACTGTATTCTGAAGTCATATTTACATAAGTCAAATTACGGTTAACTCTTACGACTTAAACTTCAAACTTAGAGACTATGTGTCCCATTTCGCTCTGAAACACTTCCGAAACCGACACCAAGAACCCCGACAAGTCAAGTAACCATAAAATAACACAGAGGGAGCAATAAATAAAGGGAGCATACGGAGCTATTGGAACTAACAAAACTCTATTCTGAAGTCATCTTCACATAAGTCAATCTACGGTCAACTCTTACAACTTAAACTTCAAACTTAGGGACTATGTGCTCCATTTCACTCCAAAACTCTTCCGAAACCAACACCAAGAACCCCGACAAGTCAAATAACCATAAAATAAGACAGAGGGAGCAATAAATAGGGGATCGAGGCTAATACTCTTAAAACAACCGGCTGGGTCGTTAATGTTTTGGGGGTGTTCTAGAATTTGTTTATGGATTGTTTTACATTGATACACTTTTTCTTATTATTTTAATTAAATTGTACGTAACTACAATTTATTTTAACGTACTGACCTCTTTATTTAAATAAGATTCGTGATTTAAAAATAATAATAAAATGAATAATTAAGTTGGTAATTCACTGTTGGCTTGCCTAACGACGACATTGGGCGCCATCACGGCCTATAGTGGATTTTGGATCGTGAAATTTTCGTAACTAAGCCGAGCGGAGCGAGGAAGTTCGACTAGCGATGACAATATCCGCGCCCTAGTTTGCTCAACCAAAAAAGGTTAATAACCTCGAAGTTCATCCTTTCATTTTCTTTTGTTTTATGTATCTTAAAGTTTGAAATGTTCGTTTGTTTGTGGTTAACATAGATGTCTTGCTGTTGAACACCATGATTTGAGACTCTCTTTGTATTTGGAGTAGATCTCAGGAGGATAAATTATAATTATAAAATATAGAGAAAAATAATTTTGAATTAAATGATTTGAGACTCTAATATTATTTTGAAAGCTTTGATACCAATTCGAAAAGTTTTTGCTATGAAACCCACATTTTTAATTAAATTATACAATCAATTTGATAAAAGTTTATATGTCTAACTAGATGAAGATTGCCCGTGTTATCACTTGATGATGATCGATGATATGCACAATTTTAGAGAGAGAAGCTCCCCCTTTTTTCTAAAAACTTGAGACTACCTCTACCAACTCAACCGCTCCAACCAATCTAGATGGACACAGATTTAGAAATGATCCTTATTTCCCCAAACCACCCGACATTAACATTGATGATAGTACCAAGAACTCTGGACATCAACAAACCACATTTAAAGATAAGTTAATTAAGGGAACTGAAGAGGCGGATATCATATTCGAATCCACCGGCCCCCAACCCAATGGTGCTTACTCCTCATCAAGATATTCGGAAGTTAATACAACTGAGAAAGGAAAAATAATCCTTTCGCAAGAGGATAAGGAACGCATGTACATGCCTTGGAAATATTTCATAATCCTCAAATTACAAGGCAAACAAATTCTCCATCAAACCCTTAAAAAAGGTCCAAGATCTATGGAAAGTAAATAAAAGTTTTCCTCTAATTGATTTGGGAGCAAACTACTATATTGCTAAATTTCAAAAACAAGATAGCATGAATCAAGTCCTACAAAATAGACCATGGTTCATCTTTGGTCACTTCTTATCTTGCCAGAGGTGGGAACTGAATTTTATAGCGTCCAATGCTAAACAAATATGCACAACTGTATGGGTCCGGCTACCTAATTTGCCTACTGAATTTTACGATGGGATTATTCTTCAAAAAATTGGTAACTAAATTGGGAAGCTCTTAAAAGTTGATGCTTGTACTTCCTCCACCTTGAGAGGGAGATATGCTAGGCTTTGTGTAGAATTGCCAATAAATAAACCAGTGGCCAAATTCATACTTATAGAAGAACACAAACAAATATTGAATATGAAGGAGACAAGATACTGTGTAAGAACTACAGTTCAATAGGTCACACAGTTGGCCAATGTCTTATGATATTAAAATCACTATCCCAGATGGAGAACATTAAAGAAAGATCTGACCAAATGCAAGGCACTCAAAGTTCCATTACATCAAGCAATGGGGATGTCTGGCATACCATTTCTTTTCAGAAACCAAGAAGGTCAGTTAGGAAAATTCCAGATGTAAGGATGAAAACTTCTACGAAAGAAGGTATTAATGTTAAATTATTTAATGCTTCAACTGGTAAGTATATCGACACCCACAAATTTAAATTTGTCAATAAACACTCCAATACCTTGTCTTTAAACAAGGATGTTAACTGTCCTACTCATATGGCTTATTCCACCAAAGCCATGATAAACGAGAATAAAGCTGGGTTCAAGTTGGAAAACAGCTTCTCAAAGTTGTGCAATGAGCACATGGTTTTGGATGTTAACCATCCTAAAAATAATAATTTATTATTCAATAAACATAACAAGCAGCAGTCCACGTGTATGATCGACACTACTAAGTGTGCTACTAGTAATAATACTTTTACTAATCTCATTACCCTAGTCCCTAATATATCTTCTAGTAACCACCAACCAAGTCATCTTGCTAATGATCCCAATAATATTAATTACATTATCTCTAATGAGTTCACCACTAAAAACAAAAAGTTTTCTAATGCCAACCAACACTTCTCCACTCAAACATCTCCAAATGAACAAATGGACGAAGACACACGACAAGTGGCAGAACAGTACCATGCAAAATCCACTCCAAAATTTTCTTCTAATACTCATACGCTAACCAATTCAGAATGCATGCATGTAGAGGAAATTATAACCTACCCTTCTACCCCCTCCAATTTAAGTAAAGACAAAGATCCCAATCATGTCAAGGCTTCCATTGAATAGCAGAAGGAGATACATGCTTATACAACTTTTTTATCCACCAAGGCCACTGAACATGGCAAACCTTCCACCACTACCAAACCAACTCCCAAACAACACAATAATCTATGTCCAACTACCATTACCCCAAGACCATCACCCACTATCTTGGATAGAGATAGGTCTAATGGGAAGAGGTCTGATGTTCAATGCCACCATCAACGGATAGGAGAGTGTGATATTAGTTCAAAACCCACGTTACTTAGCCCAACTAGTATCAGAGGGCCTTCACCTGGCCATGAACAATTACATGAACCATGTCTGGGTAAACAACATCTTACAACCTTTAGCTCCAGCAATGAATCCAAATCTAGTCCAAGAAATGAGAGCTCAATGGAACCTACCCCCTCACTTCAATCCTGTCCCCATCTTACCCCAGAACTTAGGCCTAGATCTACCCTTCTTTCCCCCGAAAGCTCTAACAGATATGAACCCAATCTTAATGCAGTGGGATGTACCACAACCTCACCCACAGCCACAGAATCCCAACGTGCAAGTCCCTATGGAGAATATCAATCTCAACCCCCCAGTAGCTCCAAACATAGAAAACCATATGGAAGAGGAAATGATAGATCCAATAGATTTGATAGGGGAATCAGTGGTGGAATTGGGAAACCTAAGCGAGGTAAAGGTTTTCTTGTTCAAAGAAAACCAAGATAAGAAGCATATCCTCTCTTTCCCACGGAATCTTTTCAAGTGTTCAATGGACATCCATCCACCACACGACCCAACAGTGGGGAACAGGGCAATGATCTTTGTACCAGCGCTGAGGGGGAACTCGAACCCTACCAGGGGAATACTGGAGAATGGTCACAGACAAAACCCAAATGTTGACATGTTTAATCCTACTAATTTTATAATATGGAACTTAGGGGAGGGAATAATGAAGATTTTATAAGGAACTTCAGGGATCTTGTAGATACCCACAGGCCTTGCATGGTAACCCTACTTGAGACTAAAATGCAATCCCATGCCCCACTATTAAACGAGTTTGGATTTTCTTAACTCATTGAGGTGCCAGCAGTTGGACAAGCTGGAGGCATGGTGCTTCTTTGGGATCATACCAAAGTGAATGTCTATAATGCTGTGTACAGGAACCATGAAATCCATGCAACCATTGAGGTACGCCCTACTAACTTTAGATGGCTTCTTTCATCAATGTATGCTAGTACTAGCACTGTAGATAGAGATGTTATGTGGAACAATCTGAAAAATTTAGCTGACTCTCACCAGGACTCATGGCTAGTAGGAGGGGATTTTAACGATGTGTTTAGTACTAATGACAAATTAGGGGAGAGCCCTTAATAGTAGACATGCCTTTAAGCTCTGGGACAATATAAACTATTGTAATCTACAAGATTTAGGTTATAAAGGAAGCAAATATACTTGGTCTAATCGTAGGTTTGGTAACAATGGTCTAATCATGGAACGCTTGGACAAAGTTTTTGGTAATAATGAATGGATACAATGCTTTCCTAACGCTTCTATTACTCATTTACCAAAGACCCATTCTGATCACAATCCTCTTCTTATTAATCTTATCCCTAAAAAGAGTCATTTATTTGATAAACCTTTCCGATTAGAACCATACTGGTGCAAACACCCTTATTTTAAGGCAATAGTTAGTAGCACTTGGTGTAATAACTCTTATAATCAAGCTTTGTCCACCTTTAAGGATACTGTCATTAATTGGAAAAATATTACCTTTGGGGACATTTTTAAAAATAAGAGCCGCATTCTTGCAAGACTTAAAGGTATCCAAAACTCTCCATCCTACTACTATAGTAATTTTCTTCAATCATTAGAACACTCACTAATTCAGGATTATAACATCATTCTTCGCATTGAGGAAGATTACTGGAAACTCCGATCTAGAATTCATTGGTTAAACGAAGGCGACGCTAACATAAAATTTTTCCATATTGTGGCAACTAACAGGAAAAGAATCAATAAGATTAATTTCTTCAAAAATGACCTTGGCATGTGGATTAATAATCCCGAGGATATTATTAATCACACAAAAAACTACTTTGAAAAAGCTTTCACAACCTCTCATACTAGTAGCAATTGGAGACATATTAAGGAGGATCCCAGGTGTTTTATAAACTTAGATTTATCCTCCCTAGATGACCCCGTTACAACTTCTGAAATTACAAAAGCTTGTTTTTCTTTTAAACCCTATAAGGCACCCGGGCCTGATGGTCTTCACTTTTTTTCTTCCAAAATTACTGGAATATTGTTGGTAATTCTGTCACTAATCCTACCAAGAAGTTTTCAAGACTGGCATTATCCCTGAAAATATTAATGATATTTTGCTGTGCCTAATTCCTAAGATTCCAAATGCTAATAATTTAAATTTTTTTAGACCTATAGGCATATGCAATACTGTCTATAAAATCATTACTAAGATCATTTCAACAAGGCTGAAACCATTCTTGAACAACATAATTAGCCTTTTTCAAAGTAGTTTCTTAAAAAATAGGAAAGCTTGTGATAATGCCATTATTATTCAAGAATTAATTCTTAAAATGAATAAATATCGTGGTAATAAGCACAACATGATTTTGAAAATTGACTTGGAAAAAGCTTTCGATCGTTTAGAATGGTCCTTTATCTATAGAGCCTTAAGATTTTTCAAATTTCCTCCTAATATTACAAAGCTCATAATGAACTGTATTTCTTCTAGTAGAATATCCATCTTAGTTAATGGCACTAGAACTAGTTTCTTTTCACCAAGTAGAGGCATTAGACAAGGTGACCCTATGTCTCCATATCTTTTTATCCTTTGTATGGAGATGCTCTCTACCCTAATTAACCATAAAGTTGATCTAGGTTGTTGGGACCCCATTACAATTGGCATCAACAAGCATCGAATATCTCATCTATTTTTTGCAGATGATCTAACCTTAATGGCTCAGATTAATGATAAATCTATTGCAGCCATCAAAGACTGTCTTACATCCTTTTGTCACCTATCAGGACAATCCAACAATAAAGCTAAGTCCAAAATTATTATCTCCAAACATTGCCCTAAGCCTACACAAGCTATCCTCTTACAAATCCTTAAGATCAAAGTTAGTAACTCTTTCGGAAAATACTTAGGTTTTCCTATTACGAGCTCCAAACCTAGGGCTAAAGACTTCCAATTTGTCCTTGATAACATGATTTCTAGACTTAGTACTTGGAAATCCAATTTACTAAGCATGGTTGGTAGATGCACTTTAGCAACCTCTTGTTTAAACTGTCTTCCAAATCACTTAATGCAATACACCCTTATACCGGCTAAGATTCTCTGTAAAATTGATAAGATCCAACGGGATTTTATATGGGGTACTAATAGTACCTCAAAAAAACTCCATCTCATAAAATGGGTCAATATCACTCATAACAAAAACGATGGTGGGCTAGGTCTTCATGCCGCAAAAGAAAAACCTAGTAAGCCTGGCTAGTCTCACTTGGAGACTCCTTCACAATACTCAATCACCCTGGGCAAAAATAATTTTAGGGCTCTATAGTACTAGGAAAGCGCTGAAAAATAACTCCTTTATCTGGAATAGTATTGTACTAGGCTGTGAAGTATGTATCAAAGGGATTACATGGTTGTCTCATAAATCCTCAACCTTGAGTGTGTGGAATAGTCGCTGGATTCCCCAATCAAATCCACTCCGTCAATGTATTCAAGGTTCTCTGACCCTACAAGATGACACCCTAACCATAAAGAATATATGAAAGCAAAACACATGGGAGCTATCAAAGCTCTCAATGACTCTTGAACCATGGATTATTAAGAAGATAAATGCTATACACCCCAAAAACAAATCTTATGATACACCTGTTTGGTCACTGAACACCAATGGTCTCTTTACGAGCAAATCATGCTACTCCGTCTTAGGCAGTCAAATGGAATGCAACAAGGATTTTACGTGGATTTGGGAAGCTAAGTGCCCAAACAAGTTAAAATTTCTATTATGGAAATTCTACCATAATAGACTTCCAACAAGAAGCTTCTTAGACCATATTGGTATAAACATTGATCCTATATATTCTACTTGCAAAATTGATAAGGAAACTATTAAACATGTCTTCTTGGAATGCATGGCAGTTAGACAATTGTGGTCACACTTAGGAATTGATCCCAAAAATTGGAATGGTGTCAATAGTTGGATAACTTATATTCGAGACCATAACTCTACTTTTAAAAACCCAATTATCACATGACACGATCTATTTCCCTTTGTTATATGGACAATTTGGATTAACAAAAACAACAATTTATAGAACAACTATACGTACTTAGCTAGCCTTAAAAGTGCTATTAATTTAACAATAAAGTTTAAGCTTTTAACTGAAAAACAAAATACAACGTCAGTAAAAATTCCAATAAACGTTATGTGGAGTAAACCCCCTAGAGGACACATTAAGCTTAATATTGATGGTTCCTTCAATGAAGACCAATCGCTTTGTGGATTTGATGGAGTGTTCAGAGACACAAATGGCCAATGGATAGTTGGCTTCCATGGAAACATCCCAGGAACAACACCGCTTCAGGCAGAATTAATGGCCTTGAAGATTGGTTTGCAGACTGCCATTAGACAAGGATTCACTAAATTAGAAGTAGAAACAGATTCAACCGATGTCATTAACTGTTTGGATAATGGAATGATAATGCTAAATGACATTATTCATGAGTGCAAGTTGTTAATAAGGCAGGTGAAAATTCAGGGAATACAACACATCTTCAGGGAGGCGAACAAGCCGGCACACATGCTGGCTAAGAAAGCACTGAGTGGCAACAACAACAGGGATCTCAATGCTATCTACTATGCTCCTGATTTTGTAACCAATGTCTTGAAATCAGACTGTGAAGGCAAGACTTATGTAGTTAGGCTCGTTAACAAAGATGTTTGCTCTAGACTAGCAGCTCTTGGTAACAAAAATGTCCTTAGAGACATATTTTGGTTTGTAATAGCCAAGTAGGTAATGCCCCTCCGGGCAATATGAACAATATTGTCTCTACTATTGCGTGATATATATAATATGATCCATGTTAGTCAAAAACCCATGTTGAGCACGAGCCCAAGCTTTATACATCAATTACCTCAACTGAATCTGGAATTCGCATTTATCGTTATTTAGTCAAGTTCTTACTGAAATACTAATACTTTTTCTTGTACCAAAAAAAATAATGAACTACACTAAAAAAGTATGAGAACATGACCTTTCAAGCAGGGGGTATAAGATCAAGTTGTCACGACCCAAAAACCGATCCGGTCGTGATGGCGCCTATCGTGAAACTAGGCCAGCCGACACAACTCCCGAATCAACCATTTTCCAATAAAAGTTGTTTTTATACCATTTATAAACCAATAATCTCATAATGAAATTTAAAAGAAAAGTGCGAAATAATTACACAAGCCCGACATCGGACTGTCACTAATCATGAGCATCTACCAAGGTCTGAATACAACAAGAGTCTAAAAATGTACTAAATACAGTAATGAAAATTAGAGGAAGTAAAACAGTGCTGCGAACGTCGTGCAACCACCTTGCTAACTCTGATGACTCTGCCTCTGAGCAATCAACACCCACCGGGTTTCGAAATACCTAAATTTGCACAGGAGGTGTAGGGAGTAATGTGAGTACTCCAACACGGTAGGTAATAAGAGTAAATAAAGACTGAGCAATAGAAAACGATGGATCCACATTTATGACAAACTCAATAAGCACAACAGACTTTCAAATCAGAATATGAGTCAATCGTCTCATTTAAAACCACGTGTCACGGGCCTAGCTATTCGCCGACGCTAGCGACACCAAAATGCCCGTGCAGCGCTTGTAGTCACCCCGCACTACAGGCCAGCCCTTCCTTATCCCAAGTTTTCTAGCACGATCCTGTGCCTGTGGTGGAGCTTGCTCAAAAGGCTCACTCTAACTGTGCCGCCCAAATATGATGTCTAGGATCTCAGCCTTGACTAGCTGTGGCGTTTCTCATCTACTGGATCATCATCCATGCGCACACCCGGGGTTGGCTAGGGACACATACGTCCTTCGCCTAGCACTGAGCATCGCTCTCCCGTGCACAGCCTAATCCTCAAGCTTGACACTCGCCTCGTGCATCCGCACCCGGCTTGTGCTTCACCCGAGTAGGGCAACCTTTAGTCCTTGGCCTTTGTTATGTGCATTTTTCGTAGCATGCCTATCCTTGTCTTATGGCATGGCCAAATATAGCCCTCGCAACATACTTCCATCCCACATAGTGCAGTGTCGCCCCACAACTGCACGTCTAGGCCAACGGACCCTTGCTCGCCTAGCTGAACCCAAGCTAAGCTCACAAGTCGACACATGAGGCCCCTAAGAAAGGTGCTTCAAGTATCGAATCGGCACGGAGGTCTTCATGCATCATTTTGATAGCCCGCAGGGCATAACCATCCCTTATGTCAAGCCTCCAGTGCCAGTTTGGTGCCCAACGCTGGCCCTAAGGCGTCGCGCCGTCCATAGAGTTCCCAAACTCGTATGGATACCTTAGACACTCCTTTGAGATGTCCAGGCAGGCCCTTGAGGTTCTCCCCCAAGGTAGCTCACTTGGTGCGGCTTGATGGCAGCACGCACGGGGGAGGCAGACTGAGCTTCAACACCTCTACCCACCTTATATATGCTTAAAATTAAAAAGCCCAAGATTCAGTAATCGTCTAGTTCTGGTCAGAGAATCAGAATGGCCTTCCTTTGCACATATATAAGGGCATACTAGGAACAAGGCCTACAACCGAGATCTCTAGATTCCCACTAAGTTCTCTTGGCACACTTAGGACATGCAACACAACATATGTTGATAGTTGTTGCCTCATACATCGTCCCTCTGCCGGATGTTCCTTCTCAATACATTGTCAGCACACGTCGCCTACGCGACTGACATTCATCCTGGCGCACAGTAGCGCGCAGAACTCATGGATGCCATGACCCTCAAATTGTAGGGTGTGACATCCTCCCACAATCAACCTGTCATCGTCCCCGATGACACAACAATGCCCATGACAACCCGGAGTCGGCCCCTTCAGGGATGTGCACTAGCTCCCTTAATCCTTGTGGGACGGACTTCCTCAAAGTCCAGCTCAAAATGGAGTCGTGCCCCTTGCACGTTTCCTCCTAAGTATCTTCCAAGCGTGCCTTCTGCACTGCACCTCCTATCGGTGTTCGCTTGGAAAGTGCCTCCGCACTTGCACCCTCTGGTGTCTAACTTTGTGGTGACCCACACTAGTCGACCACACCATGACCCTCATGGCCTTCATTTGTCTGAAGTTCTTCCCTCAATGGAAAAGCACCTCAGCGTGCTTAGGCTTAGCTCACGCAGTTCAGCAACTCGCGTAGCCCTTTACTCGCCCTCATTGCCTTGGGAAGTTTAGCTCACTTCAGGACTCATAATTCTGTACCAACGCCTTTGCATAGGCGGATCCTCCCACACTCAATGTAGAGGATACTTCTCAATGTACCTGTCCCCTATTGGCAACCATCTCACTCTTTGGGATGTACCCTCGGTGAGTATTGCATTCTCAAAGTTATAGCTTCGCCGCATTCAAGAACAAAGCTCTTTGTTTTCCAACTGTCACTTCCTCAGCAAGTACCCAATGCTCCCGGTAGTACCTCTGTACTCGCCCTATAGACAAGAACCCTCTCGGTTCTGCTATCAAGGCTTCCCGGTTCGGTGTGCCTTGCACATGGCCCCATCTCAATGGTCCCCGATCACTTGGCGTACCCCTTTCAAGAATGACACCTTCTAACTTGGAATCCCGCTCAATTCTGGAGCTTCGCTATTTCCTTCGATTTCGTCTCGTCACTTTAGCAATTCAACACAATGCCTCTCCATCAAATGGTTCGGCTCTTTTTCACAACCTTGGTGGCTGACTCCACCCCATTGTGACACTCATGTACTCCCGCTAAGAAGCCCGACATAGGTCCTTCTTTTCGGTTGTCAAGGGACTCTCCTGCCATTCATCGCAACCCTTGAGATGGCTAGGTACATCTCAATGCCCTTAGGCAGTCCATAAGTCTAACCCGCAGGAAAGACACTCAACTGATGCGCTTCTCGCATCCTTGGCAGGATCTCTTCACGATCATGCCCTTTGTTTATAGTCCATGGCTCACCCTCTTGGCAATATGGCTGCTCGACCTGGCAAACATGGCCTTTTCTTGACCAGCCGACTCATCGGCATATCATCACATTCAACTGGAGCATAAACTTATGAAAGAAACTAGGGTTTTCCATTTCCTTCGTCAAACGGACAACAACTCCGACTTGCTGCTTAACATGAACAAAACGCCTCAACCTGATGAGCTTCCAAATGCTACTGAACCCTCATGGTTCCAACGTTATTCAACTCGCGCAAGGAACACTCTCAGTTCGTTCGACATTCCTTACCATGCCTTGCTTAGCAAAGCTGCTAACCAACTGTTGACAGAGTTTCTGACACACTTCCGGATCATCACAACCAAGACAATTGAGCTTCTGCTAACCGTCTGTCCCTTCTTGTGGAACTATCCCAACAGCATTGCACAATGGCTCTCTTTGTAAACCAACTGTGCCTATATAGTATCCCTCTGAAACAACACCCACTACATGGAAGACATCCCTTACGATATCTCAATCAAACTAGGATGCCCCAAAATCATCTCCCAAGACACAGACAATGGCGGAAACAATGACTGTGACATAGTCTGATTCTGTAGGTTGAAGTTCATGGCTGTCAATGCACATTCTAGCCATAACTCACGCAACCCATCCCTTCTTTTTAGACTAGTAGTATCGGGTTCTCGATCTCAGGTGGCATATGGACATCAATCTCTGCTTTGATATGATCTCCACACTGACATCCAAAATGCACTCGCCATCTCACTTCTGCTTAGTACTTTCGGCACTATTCATCGGGCCATAACTCCGGCATCCGACGGTAGATTGTCGCAATCTTGGTGCCAAAAGAAGCATCTACTCTTTGCGCACAATTCCCAATTGGTTTCATCCTCAAATTCGTAACCAATTTTTCCAGATCTTAAATTCTATCTCGCGAGTTACTGTAGCATCCAGATTTGTTTTTCCAGATTTAGGCTTTAATTGATGTTCTTCACGTCAATTATGTGATGTTTTGAGCAGCCATGGATGTTTTCGTCTCTCCGTAGCTCCAAGTTGTGGGAGAGCAAATCCAAAAGGCTAAGCAAGTTACTACCCTTAGTAACAACATCACATATGCAGCGTGCGTTATTACCCAACAAACAGTCCCACCTATCACAAAAATTCAACTCAAACCTACGGTTCTTGTGCATGGAATTCCTACACTACAGTTTACTTTGGATGAACGAGAGCAATTTGCAAAGGAAGAAGGATTACACCAAGCTGTTGTAATCAAGATAACCTTTGGTGCACCAGATTTGCAAGTTCTAAGAAGCTTACTACCAAAAACTATAGGTATTAAAGGTCATTGTGTTTTAGGTTTACTTGCTCATAGACAAATTTTGCTGCGTTGTGATCAATATGAAGATTTTGTTTGTTCATTGTCACGACCTGTTAATTACTTTCAACACACTGGAAAGGAACACCAATTTAGAACTTTTCCCTGGAGTGTTGGATATAATCCTAAGGAGGAAACATCTAAGGCGACAGTTTGGATTTCACTTCCAAATCTGTCACTTGACTTGTTTGCAATCAAACCTTTAATGTCCATCGCAGCTGCAGTTGGTAGGACAATTGCCATTGATAAGGCCACACAAGTTAAGTCATGGCCGAGCACAGTGAGAGTGAAGGTGATCTTGGATCTGCTGGATCAACATCCAGATAAGGTGAGGCTGCAATACATTGATTCCAAATCTAGAAAGATTGTCGAGGACTTCCAAACAATTGTCTATGATAATTTTCCTGCATATTGCTCCCACTGTAAGCATCAAGGACATGAAGATACTCAGTGTCGTTTATTAAAAGGAAAGAAAATGCAAAATGCTCAAGTTGATGATGATCGTGTAGTGCCTGCTGAAGTTTTGGCTTTGGCTGAGGAGATGAGCAAAGTGAAAAAATTACAAGGGGATGCTAGGGATTATTTAAATGCTAAGTTGCAAAAAATAACTAATGCATCAAGTCGTGCCGATATTCCAGTTGATCGATCTCTAGCTAGAATTTCTAGTGTAGTGAATTTGGTTAAAGCTGGGAATGTGGATGAAGGAACTGTTGAGAATCAAGTGAGGCATGGAGGACAACAAAATGTTACTGTTACTGAAAAGGTTAATGGAGATTTGATCGTGGTTAATGCTGGACAAAAAAGAGATGGTGAACAGATAGTTGCTGGTAATCGAACAGGTGTTCAAGAATTTAATTTGAGTCGAGTAATGGCTGGTAATAAGCAACAAGGGATAACAGTAGGTGATGCATCGGCTCCTATGAAAACTAAATTTCCAGCTGATATCCATGCTGCCACAATTTTTGCACGAATGAATGCAACTGGTGCTTTGAAGGATGCTGTTGATCTAGTTGTTACTAGTTCTGGGCAGAATAGTCAAGGGGCACGACAAGTTGAAAAAGCTGTAAAAATTCCAGCTATTGTAGGATCGAATCAGGAGGTTGCTGTTGCATTGAATGCAACTGAGGATCGACATGCATCTACCTTTGTTAATATAGGTGCTGTTGCAACTTGTGAACCTGAGCATCTTCAGCAGATAGTGGAGGACAATGCAACAATAGTAGCTGACCGTGACAGAGCTGGGCATCCTGCTAGGGTCTCGGCGAGGTTGAAGCCTTGCCAAGCTGGTGCAATTCCAGAAAACAAAACAGTTGCTCCTTTGTTGAATAAAATTATTGATCGAGTGGTGTCTAAGATGGATAAACCTACTGCTGCAAATAAAAAATCAACAGGTTTAGACGATGGACCTAATGACGTGTCAAAGGAAGGTGTAAAGGGTGATACCATTCATGGGAAAAAGGTTGAAAACTGGACAATGGTGTCCAGCAAAATAACATCTCCAAAAAATACAAAAGTGCAGCAGCTGGAGCAGAAACAAGGAGTTGAATGTTCTAATTCTTTTCATGCCTTAAGCAACGAGCAGGAACAAGTGGTGAATAAGGAGGGGAAGAGTATACAACAGGTTCTGATGCACGAACCTGTTTTGGACGATATTGCGACGACTTTGCAACACTGTGATCGTGAGGCAGCTTCAAAATCTGGGATGCCCAAATCTCCATGCGGGCCAGAACAACAGTTACTTTCTAATCATGCAGGTGGGCAGCTTTTTGTATCGAAGCAAATTGTCCCAGTTGATGAGGCAATACATAGTGCAGTCTCACCAACTTTATACCTACTCAATCCAGATCTTGCCAAAATGTTAAGGGATTCTCAAGCAGCGATGTTTATAAACACAAATCCAAACATCAAAACGCCATTGGTTACCTTAAATAAATTGGAGAATGAAGGAAATAATGGTGGCATGACAAGGGTTGGTTTTAATACATCCCAACATAATATCCCTTCAAATGATTTGTTTGATCACTCTGGCAACATGGTACAAGTTTCAAACAACCAACAAACTTTATCGATGATGTCGTCGGCAACAAAAAAGGGTGGGGCTGACCACACAAGACAAGAACATGAAGAC
The DNA here is from genome assembly GCF_000715075.1 of Nicotiana tabacum. Taxonomy (NCBI): domain Eukaryota; kingdom Viridiplantae; phylum Streptophyta; class Magnoliopsida; order Solanales; family Solanaceae; genus Nicotiana; species Nicotiana tabacum. Next base: position 18,522,351 of record NC_134089.1, on the reverse strand, counting down.
ATAATAGGTGAAGCTGAGCTAAGTGATGAACCTGTCCAGTTTTCAAACACTCTGCAAGAGGTAATTAGCTCTAAGCAAAATCTATGGGCTGACCAATCATAAGAGTATGAAGAAGATAAAGTATATGTTGGTGATTCCCAGGAACAAAACACTCAAGAAACATGTTCGTCAACACAATGAGTTGATAACACAAAGGAAGGGGCAGTGATTATTTTTGAGCAGGTTTCCAGTAATCCACCAACTATGCAAACCAAGACGAAACTAAGTCCTAATGCTGCTGCGTTTGTACCAACTGGACAGAACAGAAAAACAGAAACTGCTTCAACATCTCACCATAGTCCTAAAGATATCAACATGTCTTTAATTCCAGCTAGGCAGCGGCAAGAAGAAGAGGTGAATGATGCTGAAATTTCAGAAATGCACAACACAGTAGCAAATGAAAGAACTGTTGGAAGTTCAATCTCATTGACTACTAAATTCAACTTGAAACCTACCAGTATTCTCCATGCTCTTGTTACACATGATATGGATACATTGAAAGCTCTTGATAATCCGAGGAAGGAGCAAGGTACATTAGTGATGTCCGGATACAATCATAGTGACACATTTGGAATGGACATGGATAAAGATTTCTATGAAGAAGGGGAGGAAGAAGAACTACTGGAAGCCTCATTCAAAAATGTAGCTAGGGTGGGAGACCTTTCGCCTAGACACATGAGAAGTGGATCAAATAAAAACAAAAAAAGGCACATGAACGGCAACACAGTTGGGATGGAAAAGCAACACAAGAGGTGGCCCTTAGGAAGCCACCAATGAGAAATGCAAAGCAGAAGGCGAGTTTCCCTACCACATCCACAAGGTCAAATAAATCAAAAAAGAAATGATAAAGTTTGAAGAGTATTTGAAGACATTGGAACAAGAAGCCAAAGAGCTACAAATTGAAGAATGCACAGAGATCAAGAAAGAGGGCCAAGACAAAAAATTTAACATGGTATTATTTTATCATTTTTTAACTATTATCATGTGTAATATCATCACAGAGTATGTTATAAACTCTGTGATGATCATTGAATATTTGGTACTTTCAAGTTCTTATTTTTTTACATGCTTGTTAGTAGGTGAGGCCTTTTCAGTGCCTCGATAGGATTAGTAAGGTAAGGTTTAGCACGAGTTGTGTTGCCTTGGTCCTATGCCTTTGGAAAAATATCTACACGGCTATGAGATTATATGCCTTCGTGAGACTTTGCCGGTAGCTACACCATGAATCCACTACATGAGACTGCCATCATAAGGCAATGTGAGGCGCAGAGGAATGATTATATAACCAAGGCTTATGGGTAACAATACCGGTGCTATTGTCCCCCTTATTTGTATTTTTCCTAATTGTTGTATTTTTCTTTTCTTTTATTAATAAAAAACTAGCCCTAGGCGATTGCCTAGCGGATTGCCAAAAAAAATTCCAAGTTTTGGGTAAAAATTATTTGAAAATGCTTTCCAACAGTTTTAGTAGGGGTTCAATACCATTTATAATAAAAGAGATGAAAATCATAATCGGCCCCTCGGGTAAAACATAGTTCGTAAACAGTGCCTCGGGCAAAACAGGAATCATAAACACCTCATAACATAAAAATCTTAGTGGAAATAACAAAGCCAAATCAGTGATTAAATACCAAATATCTCATAAAAACTCCAACTTAAATGAAAGTTGTTTAAAAATATTTGTTCAACATTTTCACAGAGGCTCAGTATAAAGAGGAGTGAAAACAGCAATTACATTAAAACAAGCCCCTCGGGCAAAGCATCACTCACATTTGTATACAGCCGTTCGGGAAAGCCTCTCAATCACTCGAGACTCAACTCTCATCAGTCAACACTCATACTCAGCATTCACACTCAATAAGTGCCAAATAGTAACCGCTGCGGCATGCAGCCCGATCCATATATATATAGTCGACTGCGCTCACTAGGGGTGTGCAGACTCCGGAGGGACTCCTACAGCCCAAGCGTTATATCGTTGCGGCGTGCAGCCCGATCCAACATATCGTTGTGTCATGCAGCCCAATCCATATACATTGTAAGCACGTAATTTTTGCCCAATATGAGAATTACTCCAAAAAAATCCAAAAATAAAATGATTTTTCTTTGGTGTGCAATTTTGTGATATTTTGAATAATTATTTGTATTTGTCTGTGCGTGTTTATTTGTTAAATTAATAAAAAATACAAAAATATGTCGCATTTTGCATGTAGGATTTAATTCTACAATTGTTAGTAATTAAATTTGTTTTACAAAAATTAAAAATTACAAAAATAGGCATCGTTTGCATTTTTAGCATTTAATGTCCAAATATACAATTTTATGCTTAATTATTACTTAATTGGGCGTTAATTGATATTGGGAGTTAATTTGCGCTTTTATAACTTAATTTAATTCTTAATAATAGTTTAAGTATTTTTATAATTTAGTTTTAGAAAAATAAAAGAAGAAAACAGAGCAAAAATATAAAGAAAGTCGGAATTGGGCCTCTTCTTCGATTTCAAGCCACAGGCCCAAAAAATGGCCCAATCTTCCCTACGACCCAGGTCATTTCGAACTGGGTCGACCCAGTCCATAACCCAACACCCCTATTATCTTACAAATAACACAAAAAAAAAAACCCTAAAAAACTAAGAAGTCATCCGCCCCCACCCCTCCTATCTTCTTCTTCTTCCTCAAGCTTCTCCACCTCCCATGGCTTCCCTTTGCCTTCAACCTCAAGAATCCATGACTACACACACACACACACACGTCACCCTCACGACCCCGACTCAACTAAACGACCCCAGCCCTATCCGCCATTGAAGCTCGTCAAGCTCAAAGCTTGCTCGACTATGGCTGCTTCCCCGCTGCGTTTCAGCTGCTTTTGCTTACGTCCAAACACGCCCCCCAGCTGCTGCTGCTTCGTGGTTCAAACTTCAAGCCCTGAGCTGCCTCGTCCAGCTTCTGCCTCGTCGTTCATGGCTGAACATCCATCGCGACAACCCAAGCCATGGTTACCCCGTCACGGCCGAGATCACGCAGCAACTGCTGCTGCTCACGCAACTGCTTCTTCTTTCTTCTTCGTCGTCCCAAACAGCTGCTGCGTTGTTCTTCGCCATTGGGCTACCGGACAATGCTTCATCTTCCCTTCTTCTTCTTCGGTTTGTCAAAGGTTGAGGGTTTTTCGTCGTGTCAAGATCCTGTACGTCGTGAGTTCATCGTCAAGTTCGTTGTTTGTTTGGTCGTTGTTCGTCGTTTCGATCCGGTTAGTAGTTTTTGAGTTTTATTTTGTCTGTATTGTGTTTTGATATTTTCGAATCTAAAATCAAAAAATGCTTGTTTTGTTTATCGTTTGAATTAAATTTTAGTTCATGTTCATGTGTTGTTTGTTTAATTAATTTTCAGATTTTAAAATGGAAGTTTAATTAGTTGTTTTCATGTTTATTTCATGTTTGCATTATTGTTTAAGTGTGTATTTGTTAGTTTGATGTTTGTTAGATTCAAATTGAAATTTAATTAACTATTTCTTCAATTTGTTTCATGTGTTTATGTATTGTTAGAAATTGTTAATATTGTTAAGTTCAAGCTTAAGTTCATAATTGTTTATTCGTCGATCTTGTTATTTGTCTAAAAGAATTTAGTTATGTTTAGAGAAATATGTTGGTTTAATCGTTTAAATCCATCATGTTTGTTGTTTAAAATAGATTTAATTCATGTTCATACTTTGTTTGATTGTTCTTGAATCCGAAATTTGTATAGCTTGATTTCTTGTTTACCATTTGTGATTATTTCTTGAATTTGTCTCATAAAGTTTAATATAGGAATTGTTGTTGTAATGTTGTTAGAGTAGTTGATTTTAAGTTCAATATTATTGAATTTAGAAATCAAAATATACTTGTTTGTTGTTGTTGTTGTTGAATCCGAAAATAGGATTGTTTGTTGCTAAAATATTGTTCAATCAAATTTTAGTTGTTCTTTGTTGTTCAATTTGTGTTCATGTGATTTGTTTTTGAAATGTTGTTGAAATCATGTTCATGTGATTTGTTGTTGAAATGTTGAAGAAATCATGTTCATGAATTTTGTTGTTTGAACATTGTTAGAAATTAATCATATTGTCTATATTTTGGTTAAGTTTGATTAAATGATGTGTTATAGCTGATGGGTAGTTTGGTAATTTATAGTACTTTCGGGGGTAAAATAGTAATTTGCAATAGGGTCGGAGGGGTAGTTTAGGAATTGTACATTTTGTAATTGTTTATTTGAAGCATGGGGGACAAAATAAAATGGGGTGGGTTGTGATATGATTATTTAATATAAAGGGGGGACAAGACAAAATTTAGTGGGGGAATCTTGCATTATTTTATGTTAGGCATGGGGGACAAAATATAATGGGGTGGTGTGATATGTTTATTTAATGTAATGGGGATGAGTGAGAAGATAATGGGTTGGGTAGAGAAAAAGTATTGATTTTAATTAATTGAAAGATTTATGGGATGGGTTATAAGAAGTGAAGTCTTGAAATCAGAAACAGGACAGACAAGAGAAAAACACAGACAGATACGAGAGAAAAATACACAGATAAGAGAAACGAATCTGAGAAGAAAAATAGAAGAGAGAAAAAAGGGCTGAACATTTAAAAGAAAGAAAAATTCCGAAAATATTTAAGCTTTCAAAATAAAAATAAAAACTAAAAAAAATCTTCTGCTTTCTTTCTTTGTTTGAAATTAGTATTAATGGTTGTTGTTTCATTCAAAGCTTGAAGCTTTTGTTTTTGGGATTACTGTTCTACTGGTTTGCAAACTCTGTTCCTGGGTTGTTACTGCTGCTGGATTGTTGCTGTATTGTTATTACTGCCGCTGATTCTCATCATCATTTTCTTTTGCTTCCAATATCAGGTACATATCTGTAAATTCATGTCATGAAAAGCTTCAACATGACAAATTAATGAAGTTCGGGAATTATAATTCTGTTTTCCATTCGTTCAAGTTCATTAGTTTAAAATTTGGTTTTTGTTTCAGTTGATTAATATAGTAGTACGTTTGACGTAATGAATATAAGATAATTGTTACCTCTTAAAGTTCGTATAAGTGTTGTAATAATATCACCTATTTCGGAATTTTCATTAAGTGAAGTCATGATTGAATTATCAAGGTAGGGAACATGGCATAAAATGGGCCATTAATTACATCCCGTAATATTGTTAGCTAAAGGTAAAGTAGAATGGAAGTATCAAGAAATTACATTATTAGTATATCTTGTAAAAAAATCTGATTTTGGTTTAGATTGATATAAGTTGTATGTTCATATATGGCATGATGATGAGTATATATATAATCATATGTGGAAGATGAGTTGATATAGCTCGTTACGATGTTAGAATGTTATGAACGGTTCAGACGTACAACTATGTTGCATGTAATGCAATTTTATTGAATCGATTTGTATAAATAATTTTTTTTATCAACTTGATGCATATCTACCATCGTAAACAAATTAACCAAACGATTACAACTTTGGATTAAAAACAAGTAATGTAGAAGGTGATTAGGTTTATAGATTATAACATTTTAAAAAAATATAAAAAATAGTATTCGCCTCAAATAGAATAATGAAAATTCTTGGAAAATATCATTTCCTTTCTTACATCAATTCTTTCCCAATGTTTATACGTAATTCGCACGTTGTTTATTTGGGTAGGCAAATAATGTATTCACTACAAATGGTAGTATTAATCACACGTTGTTCATTTTTACTCCTTAAATTCGAATGGCTTGGAGGAATATAATTTATACGCGAAAAAATATAATTTGTGGTCAACACTCAATAATTTGTGAATCCTTTTCGAGTAATTTAGAGGCGTCTCAAATAGTGGTTTACCATGACTTTCACATAAAAATAATATGGATGTAATAAATAATTTGTAAACAAATTTATATTACCATCAAGAATATATTTGTGATTAGGGATACGTTCGCGTAACCTGATTATATTTCTAAAAGCAATTCGGATTATGCGTTCGCGCAACTTCGAACGAACATTTAATAAAAAAGGGTTCTTCGGAGATTATCAATATTAATTTCATATAACCCGAGATGTGCAGTTCACTATTTAATCATACAAGAGCGACAGACGTTCTTAATTTTATTTAAGCACAATTTCGAACTTAAGTCTATTTTTATAATAAATAAAAACAAAATTCGAAAAAATAATTATATTATCAATATCATTGTGTATACGTACGCGTGACACGATTTATCACGTTAAAAAATATATAATATATAAAACGAATACACGTATGCGTGATTCAATTAAAAGAAGGGTCTTTAATTATAAACAATCTAAACAGAAGCGGTAACAAAATCATGCAATAAAAATGTAAAATCGAGATAATTAAGCCAAGAATAAAAACAGTTAAGCGACCGTGCTAGAACCATGGAATTCGGAAATGCCTAACACCTTCTTCCGGATTAACAGAATTTCTTACTCAGGATTTCTGGTTCGCAGAATAACAAACAGAGTCATATTCTCCTCGATTCAGGGATTAAAACCGGTGACTTGGGACGCCTTAAAATTCCCAAGTGGCGACTCTGAAACAAACAAACAAATCCCGTTTCGACTGTCCTTTAATTGGAGAAAACTTCCTTGTACCCTCGCGGTATGTAAAAAGGAGGTGCGACAGCTCTGGCGACTCCGCTGGGGACATAAGACCCAGAACCACTGGTTCAGGGTTCAAGAATTCGAGCTTAAAATAACTGTTATAGTTGGCTTTATTTATTATCTGATTTTTACATGATATATGCTTAATGTGCTAAATGATGCTTTTACCGCTTTAATATTATCTGAATTGTGTATATAAAACTGCTACGAAACCCTTCTTCTTTCTGAGTCTTCTAAATTTATGGTGTACACGTGCGCGTGGCCCACCTTTCTGTTAGAAGTCATACCAAATAAGACGAAGTTGGGACAAGTAACTAGGCCGGGCAGACTTTCGTGCTCCCGGTACGTTGCCCCCATTTCGGCTCAAGCTGTCCACTTGGGTAAGCCAGGGCTAGAACAATATGCCTCAGGTTTTTTCACTTAGAATAACTCAGCTACATGCCGGATCCCTAGTAAGAACGTTTGTTTGCATCACGTGCATTTGACTTTGGAGGCTCAACACAGGGGTTGGGTCTGTCTAGGACAGGTGTACCAAAAAATAAAAATGACCATCCTGATGCATCTTACTTGCTACTATTTGCGCATTTATTTGATTCGCACTTGTGTGTTGACTGACTTTTGAATATCAGGAATAAAATTTTGAAATTGAAAAAAAAGAAAAAGAAATAGCGGTTAGGGAATTGACTGTTTATTTTTGAAAAAAAAAAACCAATGCCTAAATATTGTCAAAACTCTGCCGAAATTTTGAGAAAATGAAAAAAAAATATTTTATTAGTTTGTTTTACTAAAAAGCAAAGGAAAAATAGAAGAAAAAAAAGGTCGTTGTTCTGTCTTATTTTTTTTTAATATATATATATATAAAATAGGGTAAATAGTTTGTCTTCCTCTGAAAAATGACAATGAAAAAAAAAAGGTCTTATTTTCAAAATAGTTTTTTTATTTATTTTTCCGAAAATGCCAAAATGAAAACGAAAGAGTCATGCTTGGAAAGTGTGTTTGTTATTTGTTGCTGAAAAAGAAAAAAAAAATCTGTTTTAAAATAGTTCGGTTATTTTGCCTGAACTACGCGGGTTTGATTCTCACCGGATGTGAGATACGTAGGCAACCCTCATCGGGTCCAACCCCCTTTTTGCTAAAATAGCCAAAAACCAATAAATAAATAAAAAACGTGTCAAAATTTTAATTTTGTCATAAATAAGTCGGGCGGTGTCCAGCATCCCCTTTTGCTAAAAAATAGCCAAAAAAAAAAATGTCAAATTTAAATTTTGTAAGAAGTCGGGTGACGCTGTTTTATCAAAACATAGCCGAATATTCTCGAAAGGGACGCCGAAAGGCTGACTTTGCATAAACAACCACTTTTGGGTCATGTTTAGGATTTTTGGTCCAGTTGACCCACACAGCCTTGAAAAATCTTCGTCCCCGAGGCGCCGAAGGGCCGTGTTTGCAACACCCTGTTTTTATTGTAATTTGAAAAAAACAAAAACAAAGAGTCAGCGGTCAGGTGAACACCATTTCGATTTTTAGTCAAATAAGCCGAGCCAGCTTTGGCCGCGTCTTAAACCGTTCTTGCCGAAATAGCCTTAGAGTATCTTTCAGTTGTCGAAAGGCTATTTTCGTAAAAGAACGGACAAGTTTGTAAAGTGTCAAAATAATCCTCCCCGGCCTCAAAATTCATGTGAGATTTGGAAGGGGCCACATTTGCAAAAATAGCCGTTTGGTTGCATTTGTCAAACGGGGAAAGGAAGCTGGCCTTTTTGTTTTGAGGTTATAAATTTTTTGACTAGAATATGTGGGTTGTTTGATTTTTGAGTTTGTCAACCTTTGAAACCCAGTTTGTTTTATTATGAAAATTGAGAAAACAAAAAAAATGTCTCATTGTTGTTACCTTTCATTTGGTCCGAACTACGCAAGGTCTGATTCATGCGCGGTCATGATACGTAGGCAATCTCCATAAGATTCGAACACAAAAAAAAATTGAAAAAAAAAAAGAAAATAAAAGAAAAAGATGTTGCTAGTAATAAGAACCGACTGAGTCCATTCTAACATGTTTTGTTTTTAATTGTGAAGAAAGTTGAGTTGGTCGGTTTGTTCAGAGGGTTCAACAAGAGTCTACTGTGCCGGGAAAAAATAGAATACTGAAACAGCAAATGACCGGAGTGTGTCAAGCATGGGCCAGTGGGCAAGGACAGCCTCGTCATGAGTCATAATTTGCGACACAACAAGAGCAGTACCACTCTCCTAAGTACCACCCGTACTCGTTTGATCTTCCTTCAAAGATTGAAGAGCCTGCCCGAAAGATGGTACAAGAAGAAATGACCTAAAGAGTGAAAAACTTAGAACAATGGTTGAAAAACAGGCAAGGGTTGTCTGGTCAAAAGAGTGTTGCCTTCAAAGATCTATGTATGTTCCCCGATGTCCACTTGCCGCCTGGTTTCAAGACTCCCAAATTTGAAAAGTACGATGGACATGGAGATCCCATTGCCCACTTGAAAAGGTATTGCAATCAACTGAGAGGTGCGGGAAGAAATGAAGAATTGTTGATGGCTTATTTTGTAGAAAGCCTTACGGGAGTAGCTTCCGAATGGTTTATGGATCAAGACACGTCTCGTTGGTATGTCTGGGACGACATGGCACAAACATTTGTCAAACAGTTCCAATACAACATCGACATTGCCCCAGACCGCATTTCCCTTTCAAACCTGAAGAAGAAACCAAGTGAAAGTTTCAGGGAATATGCCATTAAATGGAGAGAGCAAGCAGCTCGAGTTAAGCCACCCATGGATGACCACGAGCTAATAACTGTCTTCCTTCAAGCGCAAGAGCCAGATTACTTTCAGAACATGATGTCCGCAGTGGGCAAATCCTTATCGGAAGCAATCAAAATGGGAGAAATAATAGAGAATGGTCTTAAGACAGGAAAAATTATAAGTCAAGCAGTTTTTAAAGCTGCAACTCACGCTGTCCGGGTTGAGTCTGATAATTTTTGCGACACAAATAAGAAGATTGAAGAAATCATGATGACATCAAGGTCAAGAAGAGGTCCTAGGAGAACATCTCGAAGGTATGAACAGCCTCCTAAAGTTATCTATGAATCCCCTGAGCAATATTATCCCCGTCAGAACCCACAACACTCTATTGTTCCACCTCAGTATGTTGCCCGGCCACCAAAACGCCCCAGAAGGCGAGCACGAGCGTCACAAAATCTCCAGAAGCCTCCACATAACTTTCAGGTGCCCTATAACCCACATCCAAGCCATAAGTATAAAGGGGAACGAAGGTTGAAAGATAATTTTACACCAATAGGAGAGTCCTATGAAAGCTTATTTGAGAGGTTAAAGCAACACGACATGATTGCATCTATTCCTCCAAATCACCTAGACCCACGTGCAAGAAGCTTTGATCCTTCTAAAAGGCGTGAATACCATTCCAATGCCCAGGGGCACAATGTTGAAAGTTGTCGGGATTTGAAAAAAGAAATAGAAAGGATGATCCAGGAAAATTTGATTGTGATCCAATGTAATGACACCCAGAATATCGCGCAAAATCCTTTACCTGCACATCATGATGCACACTTTATGGGGAGGATGCCTGGTGACATGGGATTTTAGAGTCATCCCGGGAAGCCGCTAACTGATGATAATGATATTGAAGTTGGTAACGGTTTTGGCAATGTTGATGCAGAACTTAATGGCTAAGACACCGTGTTGGGCAATTGGAAAGGCGCTCCATCTCCTGGTCAGCCAGAGAGGAGTTTTGGTGGTTTATTTTGTTGTCATTTCTGTCGTCCGGATTATTTCAGGGTTGTAATCCGGATATTGTCTTGTGGTCAAACCCCCTTATCCTTTTATTTGTCTAGTACCTAATGTGGTATTATCTGGTTTAGTTTTAGGGTTGTAACTGTTTATTTTGTCGTTTAAACGGTTCTACCTTTTGTCTAAAAGCAAATTCCGGTCTTTTTCATCTTCTTTGTTTAGTTTTCTTTACCCTTTTGTTTTGCTTTAGTTCAATGCCGATTCTAGGGACACGACATACACACCCAGTTTGGGCCTAATCTTAAAAGTTAATCATAAAACCCTCGGAAGTTAATCGAAGCATTTAAAGGAAATAAGAACGGTTTGAAATTACTTGAAGCCCGAGTCATGTGGAACTGGGGCAAGTAAAACATAAAGAAAACCGTTAAATGCAAGATTCGCCAAATTGGCATGAGGGTCGTTCATGAGAATGAGAGTGTCGCCCAGCAGTGCTTTAGAAATGACAATTGAAAAAGCAAGTGTTTAACATAATTGTCAAGTCCAACACCATCGGAAGTGACTATAAATCTATGATCAATTGTGTTGTTTGCACTTGGCATGTTTTGAAGACTGGAATGACGAAGGCATTTTGTTCTGCTACCTAAACACTTTATCCTTCGTTACCCCTTTTGAGCCTTATTTATTTTCTTTCATACCCCTCGTTCGGAATCAATAGAAACGATTAGGAAATACGAGCCTGGAAGGTAAAGAAAAAAAAATCAAAAAAAAAAAACAAAAAAAAGAAAAGAAGAGAAAAATGATAACAAAAAAAAAGTTAAATGAAAAAAGAGGAATTGGGAACTACGTTTGACCTGATTCCTTAAAGAGGATACGTAGGCGCTTCACGGCTCGGTCATAGGGTGCATAATGGCCACAATAGTTACAGTGTGCATGGTGTAATAAAAATTTAAATTTTTTTTATAAATAAATAATCCCCAAGCAAGAAACTGGGGCAAGGGTTGCGCTTGTGGTAAGCAAAATTGGTTCCGAATGTTGTAATTTTAAACTTCCAATTTATTTTGTTTTGAGCCTTTAATACCTTTTATTTCTAGCCTATCCAAAACCCACATTACGGTCCAAAGAAAGACCTTCTGATCAGTCTGCAAAAGATGCCAAGTCAGACAAATGAGAGTCTTACCGGCGAACATAACATTCTGTTCCACAGCAGAAAGGACTCTAATCTCCAGCAGAGAGAGTCATACCGACAACACTCCAAATCCCCAGCTGGAAAGTGATATAAATGAGAGAGTTTTATCGGTGAAAATCTTCACGGACACCATAAGGCGATGAAAGCTGAGAGAAAAACCAAAATGAGAGAGGCTTGATAGTGAAAACCCTTCGGGCACTACAAGTCAAATAAGATTAGGAATCAGATGGGGAATTGCCAATTGAAGGTCTTGAAAGACGATTGACGGCAGAGGATAGGCCACATGTGCATGTCATGACCATTAGAGTCGGTGTTTTCGTTTGATAGGTTTTTATTTATAATTTCTTTTGTTAAAGAGTCATCTTTTCCTTTGTCTTTTATTCTGTTCCCTTTTATCTTTCTCCTTTCATAGAAAATTCCCCAGTAGAGTCTGTTTGGTCAGTACCAGTGGGAAATGACTTCAAAATAGGCCATCAACTCTCCAATCATGCAAGAGGAGATCTGACTAGTACATCCAAGTGGTATAGTCAGCAAGGAACAAGCGCGAGGCCAGTGTCAAGAAAGATATCCCCAGCAAAAGGGAATTGACAGAAGGATTGATGAGTGTCAAGAGGGATATCCTTGCAAAACCAAAGGTTATAAACCTCAAGGCCAAGGCCCATGAACACAAAAAGGAGAGCAATGAGCATGATTTGGGAAATTCATGCAAGACTAAAAGGTCGGGAAAATGCAAGTTTCCGAGCCATGCCACGAAAGAAGAGGGATATCCCAAGCAGAAAAGGATTATCCCCACCAAATAATATCATCCCCAAAAGTTTTGGAACGCGGAACAGGGAAGGAGAAAGGGAAAAGGCCATCCCAGAAGGAGTATCACAACCAACCACCGGGTTTTAAACTAACAAATATTGTTTGATTTGAAACAGGTAAAGGGAATGACATTAAAGACCATAAGGGAGACTGTCAAACTGGGGCAGAAAATTTTCCTTTCATTTGGAAAATTTTGTGGAAGTCAGATACCCATTCGGGGTAGAATGAATATAGCACCAGTCTCAAGGGAAGTGGTCTTTGAACCAGTTTTACCCCCAGCATAACAAGTTTTAATAAAAGAAGTTGTTCCCCAGCAGACGGAACAAAGGGATGACATTTGTGCTCAGAAAAGCAAAAACCATTATCATCCCCAGCAGCTTCCAGAAGAATGAAGCATCGATTTGAAGGGATAAAATTCTCCGGCAGTGTTATCCTCAACAACGTTATCCCAAGAAGATAACACTTTTATCTCAGCAGTGTTAAAAAAAAAGAATAATAAAAAAAAATTCTGAAGGAGGGGAAGAAAGGAGACTCCCACAGTGGTATTATCCCCAGCAAGCAAGAACAAAGCAGAGCGAAGGAAGGAGAAAAGAAAAGAAGAAATTACGAAGGTAAGTTTCTCAAATCATTGATCTTTGCATTTTCCTCTTAGGATAAAAAGTCCTAATCTGATGAACTTCCCTCCCGATACAATCTTGGTCCGATGAAATTTTTCTCCCAAGATAAGATATCAAATCTTAGTCCGATGAATTTTCTCCTAAGATAGAAATCTTGGTCTGATGAAATTTTTCTCCCAAGATAATATAATAAAATCTTAGTCGGATGAATCTTTCTCCTAAGATCACAACAAAATGGACCTAGTCTGACGATTTATCTCCTAGAGTCAAAATCTTGGTCTGATGAAATTTTTCTCCCAAGATAATATAATAAAATCTTAGTCGGATGAATCTTTCTCCTAAGATCACAACAAAATGGACCTAGTCTGACGATTTATCTCCTAGAGTCAAAATCTTGGTCTGATGAAATTTTTCTCCCAAAATAATATAATAAAATCTTAGTCGGATGAATCTTTCTCCTAAGATCACAACAAAATGGACCTAGTCTGACGATTTATCTCCTAGAGTCAAAATCTTGGTCTGATGAAATTTTTCTCCCAAGATAATATAATAAAATCTTAGTCGGATGAATCTTTCTCCTAAGATCACAACAAAATGGACCTAGTCTGACGATTTATCTCCTAGAGTCAAAATCTTGGTCTGATGAAATTTTTCTCCCAAGATAATATAATAAAATCTTAGTCGGATGAATCTTTCTCCTAAGATCACAACAAAATGGACCTAGTCTGACGATTTATCTCATAGAGTCAAAATCTTGGTCTGATGAAATTTTTCTCCCAAGATAATATAATAAAATCTTAGTCGGATGAATCTTTCTCCTAAGATCACAACAAAATGGACCTAGTCTGACGATTTATCCCCTAGAGTCAAAATCTTGGTCTGATGAAATTTTTCTCCCAAGATAATATAATAAAATCTTAGTCGGATGAATCCTTCTCCTAAGATCACAACAAAATGGACCTAGTCTGACGATTTATCTCCTAGAGTCACAATCTTGGTCCGATGAAATTTTTCTCCCAAGATAAGATATCAAATCTTAGTCCGATGAATCTTTCTCCTAAGATAAGATATCAAATCCTAGTCTGATGAATTTTCTCCTAGGATAATTTGAAAAATAAAAAAAAAAGAAGAAGTTTGAATTGAAAAAAAATGGTTGAAGTCAGGAGCCCCCCCTGAAGAATAGAATGTCGATTTATTGGTTGAAATCAGGAGCCCCCCTGAAGAATAGAATGGCGATTTATTGGTTAAAGTCAGGAGCCCGCCTGAAGAGAGGAATGACGATTATTTTCAAAGTTGTTGTTGAAGTCAGGAGCCCGCCTGAAGAGAGGAAAGGCGTTGTTAAAAGTTGTTGAAATATTGCCAACCTAAAGAAAGGAATGACGATGTATTGGTTGAAGTCAGGAGCCCGCCTGAAGAGAGGAATGGCGATTTATTTTCAAAGTTGTTGTTGAAGTCAGGAGCCCGCCTGAAGAGAGGAAAGGCGTTTATTTTAAAAGTTGTGTATTTGAAGTCAGGAGCACGCCTGAAGAGAGGAATGACCCTTATTTTTAAAAGTTTTTGTTGATGTTGGGAGCCCGCCCATATAACAGAGGCATACATTTCAGTCTTTATATTTCAAGCGTCGAAGTTGGGAGCCCGCCCAGACAACAGAGGCACACATTTCAGTCTTTATATTTCAAGCATTGAAGTTGGGAGCCCGCCCAGATAACAGAGGCATACATTTCAAGTCTTTAATTTTCAAGTATTGAAGTTGGGAGCCCGCCCAGATAACAGAGGCATACATTTCAAGATCAAGTCAGAGGACAATAAAACAGAGGGTTACAATAGGAAGCCCCAGCAGGAAACAATAAAATTCCCTGGCACCGGGAAATAGAAGGTTGCAACAAGAGGTCACAGTACAAACTCAAGTACATGTGTCAAAAGAAGAAAAGCACCGGAAGAAATGCAAGCAGACAAGGAAGCAAGGCAACAAAAACAAATTGTACTCTAGCCTAGCTTCTTGTTTTCTTTTAAGCATGGTGTAACAAGGAGATCGGTAAGCAGTGGTAATAGCATGCAACAACAGTAACAATGCAGTCCCACGGTAGTCCCAGCTACCAAAACTTCCCGAACTACATTGACCTGATTCCTGTTTAGCTCAGGATATGTAGGAAACCTTTTAAGCAAAGGTTCGGTTAAATCTTTTTCAAAAAATGCTTCACACGGAGTACTCGGATGGGCAAAAATCGCTCGCGTTATCTTTGCACGAAAACCCTTTGTGTCTTCGGGCAAAGAGGGGCAGCTGTAAGCACGTGATTTTTGCCCAATATGAGAATTACTCCCAAAAAATCCAAAAATAAAATGATTTTTCTTTGGTGTGCAATTTTGTGATATTTTGAATAATTATTTGTATTTGTCTGTGCGTGTTTATTTGTTAAATTAATAAAAAAATACAAAAATATGTCGCATTTTGCATGTAGGATTTAATTCTACAATTGTTAGTAATTAAATTTGTTTTACAAAAATTAAAAATTACAAAAATAGGCATCGTTTGCATTTTTAGCATTTAATCTCCAAATATACAATTTTATGCTTAATTATTACTTAATTGGGCGTTAATTGATATTGGGAGTTAATTTGCGCTTTTATAACTTAATTTAATTCTTAATAATAGTTTAAGTATTTTTATAATTTAGTTTTAGAAAAATAAAAGAAGAAAAGAGAGCAAAAATATAAAGAAAGTCGGAATTGGGCCTCTTCTTCGATTTCAAGCCACAGGCCCAAAAAATGGCCCAATCTTCCCTACGACCCAGCCAATTTCGAACTGGGTCGACCCAGTCCATAACCCAACACCCCTATTATCTTACAAATAACACAAAACAAAAAAAAAAGAAGAAAAAACCCTAAAAAACTAAGAAGTCATCCGCCCCCACCCCTCCTATCTTCTTCTTCTTCCTCAAGCTTCTCCACCTCCCATGGCTTCCCTTTGCCTTCAACCTCAAGAAGCCATGACTACACACACACACACACACGTCACCCTCACGACCCCGGCTCAACTAAACGACCCCAGCCCTATCCGCCATTGAAGCTCGTCAAGCTCAAAGCTTGCTCGACTATGGCTGCTTCCCCGCTGCGTTTCAGCTGCTTTTGCTTACGTCCAAACACGCCCCCCAGCTGCTGCTGCTTCATGGCTCAAACTTCAAGCCCCGAGCTGCCTCGTCCAGCTTCTGCCTCGTCGTTCATGGCTGAACATCCATCGCGACAACCCAAACCATGGTTACCCCGTCACGGCCGAGATCACGCAGCAACTGCTGCTGCTCACGCAACTGCTTCTGCTTTCTTCTTCGTCGTCCCAAACAGCTGCTGCGTTGTTCTTTGCCATTGGGCTGCCGGACAATGCTTCATCCTCCCTTCGTCTTCTTCGGTTTGTCAAAGGTCGAGGGTTTTTCGTCGAGTCAAGATCCTGTACGTCGTGAGTTCATCGTCAAGTTCGTTGTTTGTTTGGTCGTTGTTCGTCATTTCGATCCGGTTAGTAGTTTTTGAGTTTTATTTTGTCCGTATTGTGTTTTGATATTTTCGAATCTAAAATCAACAAATGTTTGTTTTGTTTATCGTTTGAATTAATTTTTAGTTCATGTTCATGTGTTGTTTGTTAAATTAATTTTCAGATTTTAAAATGGAAGTTTAATTAGTTGTTTTCATGTTTATTTCATGTTTGTATTATTGTTTAAGTGTGTATTTGTTAGTTTGATGTTTGTTAGATTCAAATTGAAATTTAATTAACTATTTCTTCAATTTGTTTCATGTGTTTATGTATTGTTAGAAATTGTTAATATTGTTAAGTTCAAGCTTAAGTTCATAATTGTTTATTCGTCGATCTTGTTATTTGTCTAAAAGAATTTAGTTATGTTTAGAGAAATATGTTGGTTTAATCGTTTAAATCCATCATGTTTGTTGTTTAAAATAGATTTAATTCATGTTCATACTTTGTTTGATTGTTCTTGAATCCGAAATTTGTATAGCTTGATTTCTTGTTTACCATTTGTGATTATTTCTTGAATTTGTCTCATAAAGTTTAATATAGGAATTGTTGTTGTAATGTTGTTAGAGTAGTTGATTTTAAGTTCAATATTATTGAATTTAGAAATCAAAATATACTTGTTTGTTGTTGTTGTTGAATCCGAAAATAGGATTGTTTGTTGCTAAAATATTGTTCAATCAAATTTTAGTTGTTCTTTGTTGTTCAATTTGTGTTCATGTGATTTGTTGTTGAAATGTTGTTGAAATCATGTTCATGTGATTTGTTGTTGAAATGTTGAAGAAATCATGTTCATGAATTTTGTTGTTTGAACATTGTTAGAAATTAATCATATTGTCTATATTTTGGTTAAGTTTGATTAAATGATGTGTTATAGCTGATGGGTAGTTTGGTAATTTATAGTACTTTCGGGGGTAAAATAGTAATTTGCAATAGGGTCGGAGGGGTAGTTTAGGAATTGTACATTTTGTAATTGTTTATTTGAAGCATGGGGGACAAAATAAAATGGGGTGGGTTGTGATATGGTTATTTAATATAAAGGGGGGACAAGACAAAATTTAGTGGAGGGAATCTTGCATTATTTTATGTTAGGCATGGGGACAAAATATAATGAGGTGGTGTGATATGTTTATTTAATGTAATGGGGATGAGTGGGAAGATAATGGGTTGGGTAGAGAAAAAGTATTGATTTTAATTAATTGAAAGATTTATGGGATGGCTTATAAAAGAGAAGTCTTGAAATCAGAAACAGGACAGACAAGAGAAAAACACAGACAGATACGAGAGAAAAATACACAGATAAGAGAAACGAATTTGAGAAGAAAAATAGAAGAGAGAAAAAAGGGCTGAACATTTAAAAGAAAGAAAAATTCCGAAAATATTTAAGCTTTCAAAATAAAAATAAAAACTAAAAAAAAATCTTCTGCTTTCTTTCTTTGTTTGAAATTAGTTAATGGTTGTTGTTTCATTCAAAGCTTGAAGCTTTTGTTTTTGGGATTACTGTTCTACTGGTTTGCAAACTGTGTTCCTGGGTTGTTACTGCTGCTGGATTGTTGTTGCTGTATTGTTATTACTGCCGCTGATTCTCATCATCATTTTCTTTTGCTTCCAATATCAGGTACATATATGTAAATTCATGTCATGAAAAGCTTCAACATGACAAATTAATGAAGTTCGGGAATTATAATTCTGTTTTCCATTCGTTCAAGTTCATTAGTTTAAAATTTGGTTTTTGTTTCAGTTGATTAATATAGTAGTACGTTTGACGTAATGAATATAAGATAATTGTTACCTCTTAAAGTTCGTATAAGTGTTGTAATAATATCACCTATTTCGGAATTTTCATTAAGTGAAGTCATGATTGAATTATCAAGGTAGGGAACATGGCATAAAATGGGCCATTAATTACATCCCGTAATATTGTTAGCTAAAGGTAAAGTAGAATGGAAGTATCAAGAAATTACATTATTAGTATATCTTGTAAAAAAATCTGATTTTGGTTTAGATTGATATAAGTTGTATGTTCATATATGGCATGATGATGAGTATATATATAATCATATGTGGAAGGTGAGTTGATATAGCTCGTTACGATGTTAGAATGTTATGAACGGTTCAGACGTACAACTATGTTGCATGTAATGCAATTTTATTGAATCGATTTGTATAAATAATTTTTTTTATCAACTTGATGCATATCTACCATCGTAAACAAATTAACCAAACGATTACAACTTTGGATTAAAAACAAGTAATGTAAAAGGTGATTAGGTTTATAGATTATAACATTTTAAAAAAATATAAAAAATAGTATTCACCTCAAATAGAATAATGAAAATTCTTGGAAAATATCATTTCCTTTCTTACATCAATTCTTTCCCAATGTTTATACGTAATTCGCACGTTGTTTATTTGGGTAGGCAAATAATGTATTCACTACAAATGGTAGTATTAATCACACATTGTTCATTTTTACTCCTTAAATTCGAATGGCTTGGAGGAATATAATTTATACGCGAAAAAATATAATTTGTGGTCAACACTCAATAATTTGTGAATCCTTTTCGAGTAATTTAGAGGCGTCTCAAATAGTGGTTTACCATGACTTTCACATAAAAATAATATGGATGTAATAAATAATTTGTAAACAAATTTATATTACCATCAAGAATATATTTGTGATTAGGGATACGTTCGCGTAACCTGATTATATTTCTAAAAGCAATTCGGATTATGCGTTCGCGCAACTTCGAACGAACATTTAATAAAAAAGGGTTCTTCGGAGATTATCAATATTAATTTCATATAACCCGAGATGTGCAGTTCACTATTTAATCATACAAGAGCGACAGACGTTCTTAATTTTATTTAAGCACAATTTCGAACTTAAGTCTATTTTTATAATAAATAAAAAAAAAATTCGAAAAAATAATTATATTATCAATATCATTGTGTATACGTACGCGTGACACGATTTATCACGTTAAAAAATATATGATATATAAAACGAATACACGTATGCGTGATTCAATTAAAAGAAGGGTCTTTAATTATAAACAATCTAAACAGAAGCGGTAACAAAATCATGCAATAAAAATGTAAAATCGAGATAATTAAGCCAAGAATAAAAACAGTTAAGCGACCGTGCTAGAACCACGAAATTCGGAAATGCCTAACACCTTCTTCCGGATTAACAGAATTCCTTACTCAGGATTTCTGGTTCGCAGAATAACAAACAGAGTCATATTCTCCTCGATTCAGGGATTAAAACCGGTGACTTGGGACGCCTTAAAATTCCCAAGTGGCGACTCTGAAACAAACAAACAAATCCCGTTTCGACTGTCCTTTAATTGGAGAAAACTCCCTTGTACCCTCGCGGTATGTAAAAAAGAGGTGCGACATACATATCTATATATATATTGTTGCGGCGTGCAGCCCGATCCATAAATATATAATCCTCACAACCAGGCCCTTGGCCTCTCTCAGTCATTAACCTCATAATCAGACCCTCGGTCTCTCTCAGTCATCAACCTCACAATCAGACCCTCGGTCTATCTCAGTCATCAACCTCACGATCTCTCGGACCATCAGTAAAATAGGGAACTCAGCCCAAACAGTTTTCACATTTTAAGAAGCAAAGTGATAAAACCAGATTTAGACAATAAACAGGTAAAACATGACTGAGGATACGCTTTCAAAACAAATAGAATGAGGAAAAATAGTGAAAGTGCCCCTAAGGGTCTCAACAGGTCGGCACAAGGCCCCAAACATGGCATACAACCCAAAATATAATATCAATCTCTAAAATATGGAATATCATAAGATTTCAAATCAAATATGCGACTTAACAGTTGTACGGGACGAACCAAGTTTCAATCCCCAACGGTGCACGACTCCACGCTCGTCATCTAGCGTGTGTGTCATCTCAAAGTAGCACAACAATGTGAAATCCGAGGTTTCAAACCCTCAGGACAACATTTACAAGCATTACTTACCTCAATCCAGTCCAAACTCTAGCCCGCGATGCCTTTGCCCTCATATATCGACCTTCGGATGCTCCAAATCTAGCCACAATTAGTGCATAACTATAAATATGCTAAGGGAACAAAACTCACTCGAAAATATCCAATTTACATCAACAATCACAAAATTGCTCAAACCCGGCCCCAAGCCCACGTCTCGGAATCCGATAAAAATTATATCAGTAAAATCCTCGTTCACTCACGAGTTTACCCATATCAAATTCGTCAAAATCCTATCTCAATTGCCCATTCAAATCCCCAAAAGAAATCTCAAACTTCTCTTCCATTTTTCCCCAATTTTCATTCTAATTTCTCAAATTAAATGATGAAATTCAAGACTAAATCATGGAATTAAACCAAATATGAGTGAAGAATACTTTCCCCAATAGCTCCACTGAAAATCTTCTCAAATTTCACCTTCTCCCGAGCTCTCCAATGGTTTTTATGAAATTGGACTTAACCCCTCGATTTAAAAATATAAATTGTTTGCCCAGACATTTCTTCATCGCGAACGCGGCATAGCACTCGCGTTCGCGAGGCACACTGCTTCACTGACCGGAATTTCTTTTGCGCGAACGCGATGCACAACAATCTCAACACATCATGATCGCGACCCCAAATACACGAACACGTAGAACAAATGTACTGAGGACCCAGCTATCCTTCTTCCTCTATGCGAACACAACTTGAACCTCGTGAATGCGATGAACAAAGAACTCACGCCTTCGCAATTGCGGAAGACTCCACAGCCTTGCACCTTAACCCTTCGCGAACGTGGGACATGCATCGCGAACGCGAAGGTTAAAAACTTATAACACCAACAACAACAATTCTGCAATTTTTCACAACATGAAATGGTCCAATTGACCACCCGAAACTAACCTGAGGCCCTCGGGACCTCAACCAAACATGCCAACATATCCCATAACATCATTTAAACTTGTTCCAACCTTCGAAACGCTCAAAATATCCTTAAAACATCAAATTTGCATGCGATTCAAGCTTAAGAATTTCAAGAACTTCCAATTTACGCTTTTGATAAAAAAACAACCAACCAAACCACGTCCAAATGACCTGAAATTTTGCACACACGTCACAAATGACACAAAGAAGCTACTGCAACTTTCGGAATTCCGTTCCGACCCCTATATCAAAATCTCACCTATCAAACGGAAAACGTCAAAATCTCAATTTCGCCAATTCAAGCCTAAACCTTCCACGGACTTCCAAAATGCATTCCGATCACGCTCCTAAGTCCCAAATCACCTAACGGAGCTAACCAACTCATAAAAAATTTGATCTGAGATCATATACCAACAAGTCAAATCCTGGTCAAACTTTTCAAATTTCAAGCTTTAAACTGAGAACTATTCTTCTAAATTAATTCCGATTACCGAAAACCAAAACCAACGATTTACATAAGTCATAATCCATCACATGGGGCAAATCATGCCCGAGAACTGACGAGCAAGGTGCAAAAGCTCAAAACGACCGGTCAGGTCGTTACATCCTCCCACACTTAAACATATGTTCGTCCTCGAACGTGCCCAGAGTTGTTCCAAAAGCCAACCAATCACTGAGTAACCTTACCATGCATATACCCGGGGGTGATCCCACGTCACCCTATCTCGTATAGGTTTGATAACATAATGTAACTGAAATTTCATAGTCCAGCCTAGCCCCTGAACCTTAGAACCACATTTCCACTTTTAAAATCATCCACAAAATCAAAATCTCACATCTATACTCTGACTAAGCCCGATCAAGCTGTAACAACCCATACTCGTAACCTCGGTGCAATTACATGATATACCACATAACCCAAACGCTTGCAGCGATAACTTCTAATCACAACAGCTGCACACAATAACCAAATATCGATAGGAAACCTCTTATCAACTAAAGTCTCATTCCAACAATTTCATATACTGCCAATGATAAATGAAACACGCAGTAAGCCATAACCAATTTCTCAAATCAACCATTTGTGAAGCCACTTCTCCTTAGGCAAAGACTATAGCAAATTTCTGCGCCGAACCTCGATGTTATCCTTCCAACATGCTGAAATCAAATTTGTTTGAAGTTATTAAAGATCCCGACGATCTCATCTAATCCAACACAACTACTCTGGTGACATTGACACATCAATACAGACTAAAGCCACGACTTGTGCAATCCGTGCACCAATAAGCCAAAATCAGAACTTACTCAAATCATGAAAATGGCCCAAATGAAAGAGCTGTACTGCAAGCTCACTAGTACCACCACAACGCAAGACTGAGAACCCACCACACATTGCAGAAATAGAACACACGAATCTAACCCGCAGGATCATACTTCCACATAGCTTTGCTCCAATGCGCGAGCTCACCCAAACACTGGTCCACATGAGACACCTTAAGTTACTATGCTCAAAATCAACAACTGTGCGTAATATGATTCTAAAACTAAAGCAATCATCATAACCACCGTGAGGCAATTACATAACACCGCACAACTCAAAAGGACATAACTGATACTCCATCCACCGAGCAATACCCAGTTCTCTTCCCGCTCGAATCTCACTGAGAGGCCCTAATAGCACCGCACCTCATGTGCCTATAATCAACAAATCCTAATGGCTCACAACACGGAAAGGTAACTCATAGATCCCCCTGATTACTAATAGCTCAATAACAACTGAATAAATACATCCCTCACCAATGGCAACTTGAAGTCAACAAAGTCGTCTCAACGCAAAACACACCTCCATATAGGTCTACCAATGAACCACACATCAACTCTAGTCACACATAACAAATAAATAATCCTCCGAAGTTCACAATGACTTAATCATAGCACACACTATCATCTGACTAACTTACCCACATCTTTGCCGTCCACAACCACGAGCTAACCTGTATATGAGAACTTCTAGTATCTAAGTCCATAAAGCACATGAATTACCATATCTGGTCCCAATTCTGCCGCTCGTATATATAACACGCCTCTAGTACTCAATCATCTCATGAGAGGTACAACTATAATTCTTCTGTGCCACCAAGCAGACTCGAATATCATCAGACGATCAGACAAGATAGTGCCGCAATACCAATAAAGCATCCTTAACTCAAACACATCGGCCTATCTGAAGTGTATACCCTCATCAAGCCACACCAATTAGTGATCTCATTTATCTAGTCACCTGAAGTTGCCCATGCTATCTAAGAATTTGTGACCTCCCTTTCAAATCTGAACCGTGACCTCACACATGCAAATCCTCAATCCTACACAACATATCGCATAACTCATACCATCTTAGGATAACCACACTTCATATCCCTTCTGAACCACAAGAAACTATGTACTCCACTAGCCAAGAACTTCCCATTGATCCCATCTAGAAGTAAATCACTTTACATCCCATGCTCCTCACGCCCAATAGGAAAATATAAGTCTATAACTGTGGTGGAAACCATCAAGAGCTCTCCGAATTACATTTGCACACGACTAAATCATCAGGACTGAATCCTTCTAACTCAACCGAGCTACGCAGGTCACTAAAAACCCAAGAGAATTGCCACGAAACACCTGTAGAAACTCATTACCTCGTAAGCATCCAAGAACTAATCATATTCTTACCATACCGACTCGACCTACTACCAAGCTATCCCATCTATCCGATTTCCCTTCTGATCTACCGTCATCTTGACACTTCTTCTTGCTACAACACCACAATTCCTCAACCCAGACTCACCACATGAGACCCAAGCACAAAACCACATCGTCTTAGACTTATAAGCCGTTGAATACTCTCTTAAATATTACCAAAAACACCACATTCAAATTACTTTACTCTGAAGAGACTTCCTGCGAATCTAAATCTGTTACCCTTACCTTCCTGATACTGATACATAGAATCCATAATTAATATAGAAAATACCACAAGTCTTGACATCTTCCAATGAAAACTAAGTTTCTAGCCACATATACAACTTGAAAATACCGAATTGTTACATGTAAAATCTTGAACACATTAAAACCATTCTCGAGAGTCATTCACTCTATTCAAACTGCAATTAGCTTGATCATACGAACAGAACCACCCATTCCTCAATAGCACTCCGACACTGCAGAGTGTAACTTCATTTTAGAACAACCAAGCCACTTCCTACTCTATGCACCAAGCATCCATTGCCAACAACAACTCAAGACATTCCATGATTCTCATACACCTATGAAGCATGACAAAACCTTTGTCAAAATTTTCCTTTACTCGAGCCATCCTCGGTCTCAATCTTCGTAAGCCATAACTGATTTACCCGCACGCCTCAAACCGACACCAACATAGTACATAATCGTGCAATCAACTAATCAATAGCAGACTCTCCCATTTGGCTCGAATCCATAGATCGAAACACACTCAATAACTCATAATGCATATACTCTATTGCTGCCGTAATACCATAGTGAGATTAAACTCAATCCTTCATAAGTTCGTGGAACACAGACCATCTGGTACTTCATATCTTCTGCAAATCTCGCATTCATCCTCGCAACAATCAAACCCACTCTCTTAAGCGACCCAAATTTAAATTTCAACACATATAATTCACTTGTAAATAAGACCTCCTAACAGACAACATAAGGATCACATAACCTCAGAATACTCCGCAAGAGATAACCCACATGCTTTGCCTCCAACTAACATTTTTGTATACCTTCCACCGTCATAAACATCACACAGTCACTTAGTCTTCCTGAGTCTGAACTTATACCGCAACATGAAATTTACTTCACTCCCAACTAGAACACATGAAAAGATTCTTCACACATCCATAACTCGGGGTTATACTTCGAATTAAGATGGAAATCAAACACCAAATAGTCCTTGCTTCCCCAAAGCAGACCCTTATCGCCTCATTCGGTTCATATGAACACATCTTGTAGTCATAACATACTCATCACGTAGCTATCCAGTCATTACTCCCTTTAATAGGGACACAACAGAACATATAGATCCAGAATCACACGCTCATGAAATCAACAACTCAGGGCTCGAGCTATAGGCAAAAGATTCGGCCTCAAGTCCTCCAGACTGGCCCAACATCAACGCATAAAGATCACATCTTGCCCCTTGATCAGGGAATCATAAGCTACCGACGCATATCTGATACTGAGCGCTCATATGTGCATGCGAATGCATGGAAGGAATTCAAAGAGTTACTTTTCAAGCTGAATCAAGGACCCACGATAAGAACTCAAGAATGTGAAGTTTTTCCTAAAGGTTCTGCGGCCTCCCGAGGATAAGTACATGCGTCTCCGTACCGATCCGCGAGACTCTACTAAACCTGCTCATGACTCGTGAGACCTATGTAACCTAGGTTTTGATACCAGCTTGTCACGACCCAAAAACCGATCCGGTCATGATGGCGTCTATCGTGAAAATAGGCCAGCCGGCACAACTCCCGAATCAACCATTTTCCAATAAAAGTTATTTTTATACCATTTATAAACCAATAATCTCATAATGAAAATTTAAAAGAAAAGTACGGAATAATTATACAAGCCCGACATCGGGGTGTCACTAGTCATGAGCATCTACCAAAGTCTGAATACAACAAGAGTTTAAAAATGTACTAAATACAGTAATGAAAATGAGAGGAAGGAAAGCAGTGCTGCGAACGTCGTGCAACCACCTTGCTAACTCCGATGACTCCGCCTTTGAGCAATCAACATCCGCTACCGGGTTCTAAAATACCTAAATCTGCACATGAGGTACAGGGAGTAATGTGAGTACCATATAGTAACCGTGCGGCGTACAGCTCGATCCATATATATATATAGTCGACTGTGCTCACTAGGGGTATGTAGACTCCGGAGGGTCTCCTACAGCCCAAGCGCTATATCGCTGTGGTGTGCAGCCCGATCCAGCATATCGCTGCGGCATGCAGCCTGATCCATATACATATACATATATATATTGTTGCGGCGTGCAGCCCGATCCATAGATATATAATCCTCACAACCAGGCCCTCGGCCTTTCTCAGTCATTGACCTCACAATTAGACCCTCGGTCTCTCTCAGTCATCAACCTCACAATCAGACCTCGTTCTATCTCAGTCATCAACCTCACGATCACTCGGACCATCAGTAAAATAGGAACTCAGCCCAAATAGTTTTCACATTTTAAGAAGTAAAGTGATAAAACCAGATTTAGACAATAAACAGGTAAAACATAACTGAAGATACACTTTCAAAACAAATAGAGTGAGGAAAAATAGTGAGAGTGCCCCCTAAGGATCTCAACAGGTCAGCACAAGGCCCTAAACATGGCATACAACCCAAAATATAATATCAATCTCTAAAATATGGAATATCATAAGATTTCAAATCAAATACGCGACTTAACAGTCATACGGGACGGACCAAGTCTCAATCCCCAACGGTGCACTACTCCACGCTCGTCATCTAGCATGTGTGTAACCTCAAAGTAGCATAACGATGTGAAATCTGGGGTTTCAAACCCTCAAGACATCATTTACAATTATTACTTACCTCTATCCGGTCCAAACTCTAGTCCGCGATGCCTTTGCCATCACAAATCAACCTCTGGATTCTCCAATTTACATCAACAATCACGAAATTGCGCAAACCCGGACCCCGGGCCCACGTCTTGGAATCGAATAAAAATCACATCAATAAAATCCTTGTTCACTCATGAGTCTACCCATATCAAATTTGTCAAAATCCAATCTCAATTGCCCATTCAAATCCCCAAAAGAAATCTCAAACTTTTCTTCCATTTTCCCCCAATTTTCACTCTAATTTCTCAAATTAAATGATGAAATTCAAGACTAAGTCATGGAATTAAACCAAATATGAGTGAAGAATCCTTAGCTCCACTAAAAATCTCCTCAAATTACACCTTCTCCCGAGCTCTCCAATGGTTTTTATGAAATTGGACTTAAACCCTCGATTTAAAAATATAAACTGTCTGCCTAGACATTTCTTCATCGCGAACGCGGTATAGCCCTCGCGTTCGCGAAGCACACTGCTTCAATAACCGGAATTTCTTCTACGCGAACACAATGCACAACACACTCAACACATCGCGATTGCGACCCCAACTACGTGAACGCATAGAACAAATGTACTGAGGACCCATCTATCCTTCTTCCTCTAAGCGAACGCGACCTGAACCTCGCGAATGCGATGACCAAAGACCTTACACCTTCGCGATCGCGGAACCATCTTCACGAATGTGAAGGAAAACTCCACAGCCTCGCACGTTAACCCTTCACGAATGCGGGACATGCATCGAAAAAGCAAAGGTCAAAAACCTGCAACACCAACATCAGCAGTTCTGCAATTTTTCACAACATGAAATAGTCCGATTGACCACACGAAACTCACCCCAGGCCCTTGGGACATCAACCAAACATGCCAACATATCCCATAACATCATTCAAACTTATTCCAACCTTCAGAACACTCAAAACAACCTTAAAACAACAAATTTGCATCGAATTCAAGCTTAAGAATTTCAAGAACTTCCAAATTACTCTTTTGATAAAAAATCCAACCAAACCACGTCCGAAAATGACACAACGAAGCTACTGCATATTTCAGAATTCCGTTCCGACCCCTATATCAAAATCTCACATATCAACCGGAAAACATCAAAATCTCAATTTCGCCAATTCAAGCCTAAACATTCCACGAGCATCCAAAATGCATTCCGATCACGCTCCTAAGTCCAAAATCACCTAACGGAGCTAACCAAATCAAAAAAATTCTGATCCGAGATCATATACCAACAAGTCAAATCTTGATCAAACTTTTCAAATTTCAAGCTTCAAACTGAGAACTGTTCTTCCAAATTCATTCTGATTACCCTGAAAACCAAAACCAATGATTTACATAAGTCATAATCCATCACATGGGGAAAATCGTGTCCGAGAACTGACGAGCAAGGTTAAAAAGCTCAAAACAATCGATTGGGTCGTTACACAAGTAGGTCTAGGCTGGTCCCCTGCATCTGCCTAAGAATGTTGACCACACCATATTGGGAAACGATAAAAATCTTGTCACGACCCTGGTTCGCCCTCCATGAACCATCATGATGGCACCTAGTCTCTACGACTAGGTAAGTCTAACAATGCGGAAAATAAACCAATTTGTGAAAGAAATAATAAAAATGAAGTAGTGAAATAAAACAGTGTTTAAAAGTTCCGCTCGGCATACACAATAACAACTTTCGATATCTGAACACATTTCCCAAAACCTGGAATCCCATGATCATAAGCCTTTGAATGTCTACAAGTATCTAACTCCAGAATATCTAACAAAGGAAAGGAAAATACTGAAGGGCTAATCCTAAAAAAGGGGAGTAGAAAGGGATTCTTCGGTCTACGGACACGATAGATATACCTCGGAGTCTCTACAAGCACCTCATCTCAAGCGTGATGAGTCTGAGTGGAGGTATCTAGATCTGCACATAAAAAACATGCACAGAAAGGGTATGAGTATACCACAACGGTACTCAGTAAGTGCCAAGCCTAACCTCGGTCGGGTAGTGACGAGGAAGGTTAGGGCCCTACTTAGATTAAATGAAATACAAGGTGCGAAAGTATAAGATAAAGCAGTACAGTTGAAAGATAACAATAAGAATCATTACAGGATAATAAGGGTAACTATAACTGAAACAAAAATAGAACAGTCACCAGGAATACCACTCTTCTCAAAGACAATAACCGGGGATCTCTTAGTACCCTCAATACATGCCAGGGATCTCTTGGATACTCAATATATGCTAGGGATCTCTTGGTATCCCGAGGATCTCTTGGTATCCTCAATATATGTGCTAGGGATCTCTTGGTATCCCGTACCTCAAACCAAATCATAAATACATACAGGGAATCTCCCAGGATGTCGTCCCGTAGTCCCAAAGTAAAACACACAACAACAACACAAGGAATACTCAATTAAGCTAAACTTTGTACCAAGTAAAATAGGTAATTCTAACCTAACATGCTTCACATAATACAATTACGACAATTTAAACAATAAAGCAATTAAGTAAATTAAACATGCTTTTCTAAGCTAACAACAGATTTAAATTTCAAGTAGAGTAAGCGGGAAGGAAAACACAATTAAAACTACTTAAATGAAAACATGATTTTGAACAATTAGCACAAGTACGCACTCATTATCTCACGTACAAGGCATTTCAATTACCACAATACCAAATCCTAACGAGAAGGTCCCCCACACAAGGTTAGGCAAGCCACTTACCTCGAACCGGCTCAAAAGTCAACCAGAAACCATGTTCTTGCCACGAGTACTCGACTCCAAATAGCCTAAATCTATTCAATTCAATTGCATAATGTAAATAACACTTCAAGTAACTGATTCTACAATTAAATTCTAAGCTAATACGCAAAATTAAGTAAAATGACCAAAATGCCCCTCAGGCCCAAGTCTCGGAATCAGGTAAAATTTATATTTTTAGAATTTGCATACTCTCACAAGTCTATACATAACAAGAACACTGAAATTGGAGTTCAATTGACCCCCCAAATACCCATGTTAAGATCTCTTAATCTCAAGCCCTATTACCCATTTTTCTCAAATGTTTCACCACTAATTAGACCTTTAATCACATCTAAATGAGTTATAAAGTTAAAAATGTTACCTTCAAGTGATTCCCCTTTGTTTTCCTCAAAAATCACTCTCAAAAGCTTCAATCCCGTTCAAAAATGGTGGAAAAATGAAGAAGGGTTGCAGATGAGCTATTTAAATACTGCCCAGATATCCCTTCTTCGCGAGCGCGGAAGGCCCCTCGCATTCACGAAGCACAAATTCGCTTGGGTCCAGATTCCTTCATCACGAACGTGATGCCCAATCGCGAACGCGATGCAACACCTCCTCCTCCTCCTACGCGAACGCAGGAACAACATCGCGAACGCGTAGGTATGAAACCTCCCAGCTTCGCGAATGCGGAATACTCTTCGCGAACGCGAATCACAAAAACTCCCTTAGCCCCAGCTTCTCTTCATGAATGCGAGACCCTACTCGCGAACGCGAAGAAGGAAATCAAAACTGGGCTGCTGCAGTTTTTCTGCAATTTCAACAAGTTCCAAAATGTCCCATTGAGCATCTGAAACACACCCGAGGCCCTCGAACCTCAACTAAACATACCAACCAATCCTAAAAAATCATTCAAACTTGTTCCAATCTTCGGAACGCTCAAAACAACATCAAAACACCAATTTAGCATCGGATTCAAGCCTAAAAACTTCAAAAACTCTCAAAATACGCTTTCGATCAAAACGTCTATCAAACCTCGTCCGAATGACCTGAAATTTTGCGCACACATCACATTCAACACTACGGAGCTACTCCAACTTCCGAAATTTCATTCCGACCCTCGAATCAAAATCTCACTATCGAACAGGAAACTTCAAAAATTCAACTTTCGGTATTACAAGCCTAAATTAGCTATGGACCTCCAAAACACCATCTGAACACGCTCCTATACCTGAAATCACCCAATGGAGCTAACAGAATCATAAGAATTCTATTCCGAGTCTGTCTCATACTGTTCCGACTAAGGTTAAATTTCCAAAACTTAAGCTCTCATTTAGGGACTAAGTGTCTCAAAACTCTCCAAAACTCCCAATAATTCTCCCCGACAACTCACAACACCAGAAAAAATACGGAAAAAGCAGTTAATAAGGGATCTGGCATAAATTCTTAAAACAACCGGCTGGGTCGTTACAAATCTAGATCAACATAGTCAAACAAGTATAAGATATCTTCTCACACTATTTTTTTCTTTAAAAGGATATTTGATTTACATTATCAAAAGCTTTAACGTGTAATAATTCCTTATCAGTACATAAACAACCAAAAGAAGTGTATAGCTTACTCCCTATAAAAATACCACATGCTCCAATAGTCTCATCATATTTCAATCTGCAAAAACAGAATAAGCACCAATTATAGTTGTAGAACATTCAAAGTACACAACCCAAACAGAAAAAATTAAGACTACCATAAAAAGAGTGTAGGACAGGGTAAATGCGGGTGCAAGATGAAAATAAAACCTTGATCGACTTAATTTTCTTAAATACTTCCACAGACATACAAAAATAGTTCAATGACATATGCTATAATAATGACAAGAGATAAGCTAAAATGACCATAATAACTCATATTCACGAACCGTATAATGACTATGACAACACAAAGGTTTGAAGGAGAAATTGTAGGAGGAAGTGTTAAATTTATGACTATATAGCTTGTAACGACTCGGCTATTTGTTTTGAATATTTTATCCCCGATCCCCTAAATTATGCTTCCTCTATGCTATATTGTGGTTATGTAACTTGTTGGGGTGTTTGGTTTTAGTTTTAGAGTAAAAAAAGGGCAGCCCGATGCACTAAGCTCCTACTATGTGCGGGTCCAGGGAAAGACCGAACCACAAGGGTCTGTAGTATGCAGCCTTACTGTGTATTTCAGCAAGAGGCTATTTTCACAGCTCCAACCCGTGACCTCCTGGTCACATGGCAACAACTTTACCCGTAAAATAGTACACATAGTCCCTAAGTTGAAAGTTTAAGTTGTAAGAGTTGACTGTAGTTTAATTTTAGTGTAGAGGACCTTCGAATGGAGTTTTGATGATTCCAATAGCTCTATATTGTATTTTAGACTTAGGAGCACGGCCAGATATTGATTTGGAGGTCTTTAGGTCATTTCGGCGAAAATTGGCGAAAATTGAAAAATGAAAGTTTGGAAGTTTGATCGTGAGTTGACTTTATTAATATTGGGGTTAGAATCCAATTTCAAAAACTGGAATAGGTTCGTAATATTATTTAGGACTTGTATGCAAAATTTGATGTCAATGGACTTGATTTGATGAGTTTCGACATCGAATGTAGAAGTTAGAAGTTTATAAGTTCATAAGTTGAATTTCGGTTGCGATTCATAGAATCGAAGTCGTTTGATGTGATTTTTGGCCTATAGTAGGTCCGTTATGTATTTTGAAACTAGTTGGTATATCCGGACGGGGTCTCGAGGACCCTAGGTTTGAAATGGATTGAATATCCGGATCGAAATTGGACTTGGTGCATTGATGAAGCCTTGTTGCCTCGGGTGTAGTCGCACCTACGCATTTTGGGTCATATGTGCGACATCGTAGAAGAGACCCTTGATTCGCAGAAGCGAGAAATTATTTGGGCAGCTGAGCGGTCTTGTGAGTGTGAGATGAAACACCACAGAAGCGGAAAGGGCTAGCCTGCCCTGGCATTGTAGAAGCAGAAATATTCCGCAGGTGCGAGTTTTTACCACATAAGCAGAACATTTGGATTCAAATGGAATCTGCACATGCGGTGATTTTTCCGCAGGTGCGGCGTCGCAGGTGCGACCCCAGGACCGCAGAAGCATGGTTAGCTGCGCAGAAAAGGGTCTGTTTGTGGGTACGATGCTCATTTACCCATTTTTGGATTTTGAGAGCTCGGTTGAAGCGATTTTTGGGATATTTTCAAGGGAAACATTAGAGTAAGAATTCCTAACTTAATTTTGGTTAAATTACCTGAATCTATTGTTCTTTTTAGCATTTAATTGGTGTTTTAAGTTGGAAAAAATTGTGAAAACCTTTTTTGGTTAAAATTAAGGATTTGAGGGCCGCGTTATGATCAGAATTTAGTAATTTTGATATGGTTAGACTCGTCATTGAAGGGGGTTCGAATTTCGTAACTTTTGTAAGTTCTGAGTTGACTTTTTAATTTCTTTGTAAATATCATAAATTTTATCGTTCGAATTAGTTTCTTATAGTTATATTTATAGTATGAAATTATTTTAGCTAGATTCGAGTAATTCGAAGTTGGATAATCGAGGAAAGGGTCTACTATTAGATTGAGATAGCGTGATTTGAGGTAAGTGACTTGTCTAACCTTGTATGGGAGAAGTTCCCATTAGGATTGGTGTTGTTGTGATAATTGCGATGTATGAAAGACATGTACGCAAGGTGACGAGTACGTGCACGGGCTAAATGTGGAAATTATCGGATTTAATTATGTAGATTTCCTATCATGCATTAATTTAGTCGTCTTATCATGTTATATTCGTTATCATTAGTCTATTTTCACATGTTTCATTTGTCACACCTCCTTTTTCCGCCCCGCGAGGGGTGAAGGAGTTTTTTCCAGTTAAAGGACAATCGAAACGGGATTTGTTTGTTTATTTCAGAGTTGCCACATGGGAGATTTAGGGTGTCCCAAGTCACCAATTTAATCCCGAATCGAGGAAAAGAATGACTCCACATTACAGTCTGCGCACCAGAAATCCGGATAAGGAATTCTGTTAACTCGGGAGAAGGTGTTAGGCATTCCCGAGTTCCGTGGTTCTAGCACGGTCGCTCAACTGTCATATTCGGCTTGATTATCTGATTTTATATAAATATGAACTTATGTGCAAATTTTAACTTGTTACCGCTTTCATAATTATCATTATTATTTTTACAAGGAATTGCAACGTTGTGAAAATGTATCTCGAACCGCGTCACAATCAATGTACCCGTGGTCATCTACACACTTTAAATCCGTTGAGATTTGGATTTGGGTCACATAAATGTGCACCCGAGTTTAAGAAAGTAATTTAATTAAATCGCGTCTAAAGAGGCTAACGCGTTATTATCTTTGGGGAAGGCAGTGAAATTCACTAAACAGTCCATCCCAAATTCTAAGTAATTAGCGCATGCATTTATGAGGGCCCCGCAATCTGTATGTTTTATTTGGCGAGGCTCGTCTCATTTTATTTAAAAGGATAAACCTATAGTGACTACATTTCTTCTATTAAGTTCGTCTCTAAAAATAAAAGGAAATCCCTCAATTAATTACATGCTGAAAAAGTCGAACTTATTAGTTATTAGTTTACGGCTAATGCAAATGGAAAATTGCAATCGAGTTTGTACAAAGAGAGATTGCTTCCGTTCTATATTCTATTATTTAATAACACTGGAACATGAGATTGATGCACAATAATATCAAAACAGATTACATGTTCTTCGATTAATTTAAACTAACATTATTAGATGAAGAAGTTATACATATGTAACCTCATTACTCATTAATCAGTCATCTACATTTTTATACAAAGAAAGGAAAATTATATTCAAACACAAATCTAAACAGGAGGAATTCAACAGGAACAAAGCCTGATTAATATTTCATTTCGCTTCAAGCCGAGAGTGTACAAATGTGTACCTGGAAATGGCAGTACAAGAACAAAAGAAGGAGAAGTCAGCAGCAATAATAACATAGCAACAACAGGTTCAGCAACACCGCAAAACCAGTAACAACCAGTAGAATAACCCAGCAACGGATTGAAAAATCAGCAATACCAAAGTGCAATCGCAGTCAAAGCAGAAGAGAGACGGATACAAGATGCAGTAGTTTACTGATTTCGAATAACACTCGAGAAAAGGCAAAACGGAAATTATTCAAGTGAAAGTTCAAATTGTCTTTCTCTTTTACTCTCAAATTCTGATTTCTCAAAATTCAGTCAACTCACTCAACTTTTTCTTCTTCTAAAAGTCTCTTCCTTTCTCTCTCTCTATGTTCTCCCCAAAAAACTCTCTCTAGAAAATAATCCTCCTAATAATAATCTTCTCCCGAAAAAACCCTAAAACTCTTCTCAAGTGTAAAAGCCCCCTCCTAATAATAATCTTCTCCCCCCTTTATATACAAAGCAAGACCCAATATTCTTTCACTATGTGCACCCTTTAACTTTTATTATTACCCACACTTTTACTTTAGTAAAAGTAGTCAACGTGGGCCCCCCGTGTTCCCTCTTTTTGAAAAGAAGACATCATTACCCACCTATTCCTTTTTGCTTTTATCATTATGTCTGGTCCCCACCATAATTAAATAATCTGTAATTGGTTAATTCCCGTTTTACCCCCTAAAACTACTGTTACGCCCCGATTCAAAAATCTGTTCAACTTCAAAATTATCTAAGAACCTAAAATTAAATTACCAGCTATAACCAATCCTTAATCAAGTTCAATCAACGAATTCAAACTTAAACTATGAACGACAAATCAACAATCGGAATTATTTTGACCGATATTCTTAACAACACATATATTTGCAGATTCAACCAAATTGAACACAACCAACAAGTAGATTTGAATTTCTAAATTCAAAAACCAATTAATCTTTAAACTAAATCCAACAAAATTACAACCAAGATGAATATTCAAATTAAATCAAGCATTTAAAACATAAATTCACATTAAATCACTGGATTAAGAACGAACTTCAACCAAAAGATGAACACGAATTTAATCTAAACTGAACAACAAAGACGGATGAGTCGATCGATTAAACTAAAATATTTCTATATTACAACTAAATTCTTTTAAACGAATAAAAACAAACCGAAGAAGAAATAATTAATCGGATTTCAACTTGAATCTAACCACATTAAAATTAAAACTAACAATTTCTTTTACAAATTTAACTAAAATTAAACTAACAATTTCTTTTATATTAAAATTAAACTAACAGTTTCAATTTGAATCTAACAATATTAAAATTAAACTAACAATTCCTTTTTACAAATAAAACACATGCAATAAACTGAAAAACAATTAATTAAATTTCAATTCGAATCTAAAAACATTAAAATCAAACTAACAATTTCTTTTATATTAAAATTAAACTAACAATTTCAATTTGAATCTAACAATATTAAAATTAAACTAACAATTCCTTTTTGCAAAAACAAATAAAACACATGAAATAAACTAAAAACAATTAATTAAATTTCAATTTGAATCTAACAACATTAAAATCAAACTAACAATTTCTTTTACATTAAACTAAAACTAAACCAACAATTTCTTTCACATTAAAATTAAACCAACAATTTTAATTTGAATCTAACAACATTAGAATTAAACTAACAATTTTTTTTTTATTTTTTTTACAAAAACAAATAAAACACATGAAATAAACTGAAAAACAATTAATTCAATCAACAAAACACATGAACAAACACATGAATTAATTCAACCACACATGAACAAACTAGAAAGTTAATTCAACGATAAACAAAAATAGAAAGTTAATTCAACGATAAACAAAAATAGAAAGTTAATTCAACGATAAACATACAAAACAAGAATCAAACATTTACCGATTTTAGATTCGAGAATATCAAAACAAAATACGGACAAAAGTGAAACCCAAAACCCACTAACCGGATCGAAATGACGAAGAACAGACCATCGAAAAAGATAGTCGTTTGGTATCCGTCAAAACTGGACGAAGAAGATGAAGGCAGAAGGAGAAGCGTTGTCTGCTTGGACGTAGCAGCAGCAGCAGGAAGCAGAAGCAGAAGCAGCTGAATGGGGCTCGAGCTGGACGAAGTAGCAGGCAACAGCAGCCATGGTTGGACGGAGCAGCACGACGACGGGCAGCAGCAGCGATGCAGAAGACGCAACAACGCAGCAGCAACAACAACGACTGGACGAGGGCGACATCGTGAAGACGAAGCAGTGAAAGGGCGCCATTGACGATGGAGCTGGCAGCTCGTGCGTACGTGCGTGTGTGTGTTTGTGTTGTTGTGTTTCGAAAATGGAGGTAAAGCTATGTGGTGAAGTCAGCAGCTGCAGCTGCTTAGGTCTAGTTGTTGTCTGAAGCTCAAGCCATGGAGGGGAGGGAGATATCGGCGTTAGGGTCTGCTGCTAGAATGGGGTCGTTCTGTCAGTGGTGAAGCAGCCATGGCTGCTTGAGGACGACGATGGAGATAGGGTGGTCGATGGAGGGTCTGTGCGTGTGTGCGAAGGTGAGGCAGAGGGGGAAAGGGCAGCAGCCATGGCTGCTTGGGGTGTTGGGGTGTTGGCTTGGAGAAGAAGAAGAGAGGGTGGGGGGCGGATAGTTTAGTTTTAGGGTTTGGTTTTTTTTTTTTTGTAAAATGTAATATAGGGGGTGTTGGGTACTTGGGTTATGGACCGGGTCGACCCGGTTTGAAATGGACCGGGTCATGGGGAAGGTTGGGCAATTTTTGGGCTTGTGGCTTGAATTTGAAGAAGAGCCCAATTTCGATTTTCTTTATATTTTTGCTCTATTTTCTTCTTTTATTTTCCTAAAACTAAATTCTAAAAATCCTTAAATTATCATATAGAACTAAATTAAGTTATGAAAGCGCAAATTAACTCCCAATAACAATTAACACACAATTAAGTAATAATTAAGCATGAAATTATACAATTGGACATTAAATGCTAAAAATGCAAAAGATACCTATTTTTGTGATTTTCATTTTTTGTAAAATCAACTTAATTACTAACAATTGTAGGATCAAATCCTAAATGCAAATGCGACATATTTTTGTATTTTTTTTATTAATTTAACAAATAAACATGCACAAACAAATACAAATAATTATCCAAAAATGTCACAAAATTCTCAAAATTGCACACCAAGGAAAATTGTTTTATTTTGAATTTTTTGGGAGTAATTCCTTCATAGGGCAAAAATCACGTGCTTACAGCTGCCCCTCTTTGCCCGAAGACATGAAGGGTTTTCGTGCAAAGATAAAGTGAGCGATTTTTGCCCATCCGAGTACTCCGTGTGAAGCAGTTTTTGAAAGATTTGACTGAACCTTTGCTTCAGAGGTTTCCTACATATCCTGGGCTGAACAGGAATCAGGTCAATGTAGTTCGGGAAGTTTTGGTAGCTGGGACTACCATGTGACTGCAATGTTACTGTTGTTGCATGCTATTACCACTGCTTACCGATCTCCTTGTTACACCATGCTTAAAAGAAAACAAGAAGCTAGGCTAGACTGCAACTTGTTCTTGTTCCCTTGCTTTCTTGTCGGCTTGTGTTTCCTCCGGTGCTTTTCTTCCGTGAACTTGGGGATGACACTGGCCCTTTGCTTTTCGGAATACCAGTTTTCATCATTTTGCTCGGTCCACTGGGGATATGGCTTCCTTCATTAAGCTTTTCAGTGGTTCCTCTGGGGATACGACTTTCTTCATCAGATTTGTTATGCTGGGCATGATTTAATGTTCACATGCCACTTCTTTCAAGATGCGTCTTTTCCTCATTTTGACTCATGCGCTTGAATTTGTGCTGGGACCTCTTGTTGCAACCTGGTGCTTTCCGGTGCTGGGGATTTTATTGTTTCCTGCTGGGGATTCCTGTTGTAACCTTCTACCTTCCGGTGGGGTTACTGATTTCAAAATCTGAAGTATAAGACTAAAAAGTATTCCTCTCGTTATACAGGTGGGCGCCTGAGACATGAAATGTAGAGACTGAAAAGTATTCCTCTTGTTATACAGGTGGGCGCCTGAGACATGAAATGAAAAATGCATACCCTCATTATACTGGGGGCGACCTAGGAAAAGAAATGAAAACAGAACTGCATACCCTCATTATACTGGTGGGCAACCTAGGACATGAAATGAAAAATGCATACCCTCATTATACTGGTGGGCGACCAAGGACAGGAAATGAAAAATGCATACCCTCATTATACTGGTGGGCGACCTAGGACAGGAAATGTAAAGACAGAATTGTATACCCTCATTATACTGGTGGGCGACCTAGGACATGAAATGAAAAATGCATACCCTCATTATACTGGTGGGCGACCTAGAAATGAAAAACTGAAATGCATACCCGCATTATACTGGTGGGCGACTAGGACATGAAATGAAAAACAGAAATGTATGCCCGCATTATACTGGTGGGCGACCGAGGACATGAAATGAAAATACAGAAATGTATTCCCGCATTATACTGGTGGGCGCCTAGGACAAGAAAATGAAAAGACAGAAATGTATTCCCTTGTTATACAGGTGGGCACCTAATGGTAAAGACATGAAATGTATTCCCTTGTTATACAGGTGGGCGCCTAATGGTAAAGACATGAAATGTATTCCCTTGTTATACAGGTGGGCGCCTAATGGTAAAGACATGAAATGTATTCCCTTGTTATACAGGTGGGCGCCTAATGGTAAAGACATGAAATGTATTCCCTTGTTATACAGGTGGGCGCCTAATGGTAAAGACATGAAATGTATTCCCTTGTTATACAGGTGGGCGCCTAATGGTAAAGACATGAAATGTATTCCCTTGTTATACAGGTGGGCGCCTAATGGTAAAGACATGAAATGTATTCCCTTGTTATACAGGTGGGCGCCTAATGGTAAAGACATGAAATGTATTCCCTTGTTATACAGGTGGGCGCCTAATGGTAAAGACATGAAATGTATTCCCTTGTTATACAGGTGGGCGCCTAATGGTAAAGACATGAAATGTATTCCCTTGTTATACAGGTGGGCGCCTAATGGTAAAGACATGAAATGTATTCCCTTGTTATACAGGTGGGCGCCTAATTTCAACAACAACTTTGAAAATAAAATGTCATTCCTTTCTTTAGGCTGGCGAGATTTCAACAACAACAACAACAACAACAACAACAACTCAGTGTAATCCCACAAGTGGGGTCTGGGGAGGGTAATATGTACGCAGACCTTACCTATACCCGAGGGGCAGAGAGGCTGGCGAGATTTCAATAACTTTTTAAAAATAAAACGTCTTTCCTCTCTTCAGGCGGGCTCCTGACTTCAACAACAACTTTTAAAATAAAATGTCATTCTTTTCTTTAGGCTGGCGATATTTCAACAATTTTTTAAAATAAAACGCCATTCTGTTCTTCAGGGGAGCTCCTGACTTTAACAACAACTTAAATTTTAACGCCTCCATTCTCCAGGCGGGCTCTTGACTTCTTCAACTTTTCAAAATATATTCAGCCTCCATTCTCCAGGCGGGGCTCCTGACCTCAACAATTTCTTAAATTTTAACGCCTCCATTCTCCAGGCGGGCTCCTGACTTCAACAACAACTTTGAAAATAAAATGCCATTCCTTTCTTTAGGCTGGCGAGATTTCAACAATTTTTAAAATAAAACGTCATTCTGTTCTTCAGGGGGGCTCCTGACTTCAACAACAACTTAAATTTTAACGCCTCCATTCTCCAGGCGGGCTCCTGACTTCTTCAACTTTTCAAAATATATTCAGCCTCCATTCTCCAGGCGGGGCTCCTGACCTCAACAATTTCTTAAATTTTAACGCCTCCATTCTCCGGGCGGGGCTCCTGACCTCAACAATTTCTTAAATTTTAACGCCTCCATTCTCCAGCCAGGCTCCTGACTTCAACTCTAATATTTTTAAAAAATAAATCAAGCTCCTTTCGAGCTTTGGAGAAAGATTCATCGGACTAAGATTTGATATCTCAGGAGAAAATTTCATCATACTAGGACTTTTTTCCTATGAGGAAAATGTAAAGATCAAAGGTTTGAGAAACTTACCTTTGTAATTCCTTTTTTTTCTTTTCTTTTTCCCTTGCGCTGCTTTGTTCCTGTTTCAACTCTCAAGTAAAGAAAATTTTATCAGTTATTTTTTTTATGGTGGCCGATGTGTGGACTTGTTGGAGGATGGTTATCTCCTTTGAAAAGCTCGTGTTGTCTTTCCCCGAGACTGCTGGGGATAGTACTGCTGAGGAATTATTTACTTACCTGTTGGGGAATAATTTTATTGGGGAGTCTCCTTTCTTCCCCTTTTCTCCAAAATCACTTCCTTCAAAACTTTTCTCTCTCAACATTGCTGGGGAGAAAATGTTATTATTCCGGGATAACGCTGTTGAGGATAACACTGCTGGGAGATTTTGATTCCTTCAAAACTAGTGTTTCACTCTTCTGAAGGCTGCTGGGAATGATACTTGCCTTTTGCTTTTTCCAAGCACAAGTTTCATCCTTTTGTTCTGTCCGCTGGGGAACAACTTCCTTTATTAAAACTTGTTATGCTGGGGGTAAAACTGGTTCAAAGACCACTTCCCTTGAGACTGGTGCTATCTTTATTCTTCCCCAAATGGGTATCTGACTTTCAGAAAATTTTCTAAATGGAAGGAAAATTTTCTGCCCCAGTTTGATAATCTCCATTGTGGCATGCATTTTCGTCATTGATGTCATTTCCTTTACCTGTTTCAAATCAAACAAAATTTGTTAGTTTAAAGCGCGGTGGTTGGTTGTGATACTCCACTGGGATGGCTTTTCCCTTTCTCCTTCCCTGCTCTGCGTTCCAAAACTTGTTGGGGATGATATTATTTGCTGGGGATAATTCCTTTCTGCTGGGGATATCCTTCTTCTTTTGTGGCATAGCTCGGAAACTGGTATTTCACCGACCTTTTAGTCTCGTATGAATTTCCCAAATCACGCTCATTCCTCTCATTGCTTTGTCCACGGGCCTCGGCCTTGAGGTTTATAACCTTTGATTTTGGCAAGGATATCCCTCTTGACACTCGTCAGTCCTTTTGTCAATTCCCTTTTGCTAGGGATATCTTTTTGACACTGGCCTCGCGCTTGTTCCTTGCTGACTTAGACCATTTGGATGTTCTAATCGGATCCGGTCTTGCATAATTGGAAAGCTGATGGCAGATTTTGAAGTCATTTCCCACTGGTTCTGACCAAACAGACTCTACTGGGGGATGTTTCTATGAAAGGAGAAAGATAAACAAAAGGGGAACCAAATAAAAGACAAAGGAAAAAGATGACTCATTAACAAAAGAAACTATAAATAAAAACCTATCAAACGCCGATACCGACTCTAATGGTCGTGACATGCACATGTGGCCTATCCTCCGCCGTCAATCGTCTTTCAAGATCTTCACTTGGTGATTCCCCATCTGATTCTTAATCTTATTCGACTTGTAGTGCCCAAAAGGTTTTCACTATCAAGCCTCTCTCATTTTGGTTTTATTTTTTTTCTCTCAGCTTTCATCGTCTTATGGTGTCCGTGAAGATTGTCATCGATAAGACTCTCTCATTTGTATCACTTTTCAGCTGAGGATTTGGAGTGTTGACGGTATGACTCTTTCTGTTGGAGATTAGAGTCCTTTCTATTGTGGAACAAAGTGTTATGTTCACGGTAAGACTCTCATTTGCCTGACTTGGCATCCTTTGAAGACTGATCAGAAGGTCTTTCTTTGGACCAAAATGTGGGTTTTTGGATAGGGCTAGAAAGAAAGGGTATTAAAGGCTCAAAAAACAAAATAAATTTGGGGTTCAAAATTACAACCTTCGGAATCATATTTGTTTACAACAAGCGCAACTCTTGCCCCAGTTTCTTGCTTGGGGATTTTGATTTTTTGGTTACACTATGACCGAGCTATTAGGGGCCTACGTATCCTTCTTTGAGGAATCAGGTCAAACGTAGTTCCCAATTCCTCTGTTTTCTTCTGACTTTCTTTTGTTTTTTTATTATTTTTCGTTTCTTCTTCTTTTTTTCATTTTTCTTTTGTTGTTTTGTTGATTTTTTTCCTTTTTGTTTTTTTTTTCTTTTTCTTTTTCTTTTCTTATCTTTTATGTTTATGTTTCTACTCTTTGCTACTGATTCCGAAATAGGGGTATGAAAGAAAAAAATAAACAAGGCTCAAAAGGGGTAACGAAGGATAAAGTGTTTAGGTAGCAGAACGAAATGC
Source organism: Nicotiana tabacum (assembly GCF_000715075.1). Lineage (NCBI taxonomy): Eukaryota > Viridiplantae > Streptophyta > Magnoliopsida > Solanales > Solanaceae > Nicotiana > Nicotiana tabacum. The sequence goes on along the minus strand of NC_134089.1, from coordinate 18,479,238 downwards.
CTTCGTCATTCCAGTCTTCAAAACACGCCAAGTACAAACAACACAATTAAACAAACAGCCGAAAACATTGGTAACATCTTTTGATTGCACCAGAGAACCATATCCACACATAACATCGTTGGACAACACTCTCATTTACTTGCCCCAATTTCTCATGGTTTGGGCTTCAAATGATCTCAAACCATTCTTATTTCCTTTAAACGTTCTGATCACCTTTCCGGGGTTTTATGATTAACTTTTAAGATTAGGCCCAAACTGTGTGCGCATGTCATGTCACGAGAATCGGCGCTGAACAAAAATGATAAAAGGACTAAACAAAAATATGACTGGAAATAATAAAAGACCGAATTTGCTTTAGACTACCGGTGGAATGGTTTGAATAACAAGACAAACAAAACAAACCAGAATAAAATCCTAAAACAAACTGGACAAAACTTAAACAAACCGCTATGACAAATGGAAAGATAAGAAAGTTTGACACAAGACAATATCCGGACTACAACCCTAAGAATAATCCGGTCAACAGAAATGACAACAAAATAAGCCACCACAAGCTTCTCTCTTGCTAACCAAGGAATGGAGCGTCCTCCCACTTTATCAAAACTGGCATCTTAGCCACTAAGCTTCGCATCAATACTGCCAAGACCATTACCAGCTTCAATATCATCAACCTCCGTCAACAAGTCCCCAATAGGATTCGAGTGCTTCTGTTATCAGGCCTGATCCCCGCAGAGTGTGTATCATGAGGTGCAAGTAAAGGATTCTGCGCGATATTCTGGGTGTCATTGTCCGGCTTACCACAAACCAACCACCTTAACTTTCTTTGCGAAACAAACAGGTTAGAATGGACTCAGTTGGTCCTCATTATTAACAACATCTTTTTTTTCTTTTTTTTTTCCTCTTTTTTTTCCTCTTTTTTTCATTTTTTTAATTTTTTTTTTCATTTTTTTCTTTCTTTTTTTGTGGTCGAATCTTATGGAGATTGCCTACGTATCATGACCCTGCATGAATCAGACCTTGCGTAGTTCGGACCAATAAAAGATAAACAATAATAAACATTTTTTTTCACAATTTTCATATTAAAACAAACTGGGTTTCAAAGGTTTGAAGATGACCTACAAACTCGAAAATAAAACCGCCCACATATTCTAATCAAAAGATTTACAAACTCCAAAACAAATGGTCAGCTTCCTTTCTCCGTTTGACAAATGCAACCAAACGGTTATTTTTCAAATGTGGCCCCTTCCCAATTTCATATGAATTTTGAGGCCGGGAGGATTATTTTATGACACTTTACAAACTTGTCCGTTCTTTTACGAAAATAGTCTTTCGATAACTGAAAGATACTCTAAGACTATTTTGGCAAGAACGGTTTAAGACACTGACCAAAAGCCCAAACGGTATTCTCCTGACCGCTGACTCTTTGTTTTTTTTTTCAAATTACAATAAAACCTGGTGTTGCAAATACGGCCCTTCAGCGCCTCGGGGACGGAGATTTTTAAGGCTGTGTGGGTCAACTGGACCAAATCTAAAACAATGACCCAAAGGTGGCTGGTTATGCAAAGTCAGCCCTCCGACGTCCCTTTCGGGAACATTCAGCTATTTATGACAAAACAACATCACCCGACTTATTTATGACCCAAAAGGTGGCTGTTTATGCAAAGTCAGCCTTCTGGCGTCCCTTTCGAAAACATTCGGCGTCCCTTTCGGGAACATTCGGCTATGTCTTGACAAAACAGCGTCACCCGACTTCTTTATGATGAATTTAAAATTTGACATATATATATATATATATATATTTTGCTATATTTTTTTTTTGCAAAAGGGGAGGTTGGACATCATCCGACTTATTTATGACAAAATTAAAATTTTGACATGTTTTTATTTATTTATTTGTTTTTGGCTATTCTAGCAAAAAGGGAGGTTGGACCCGATGAGGGTTGCCTACGTATCTCACATCCGGTGAGAATCAAACCCGCGTAGTTCGGGCAAATAAACTAACTGATTTTGAAAACAAACATATTTTCCCCTCTCTTTTTTTAGCGAAAGAAACTATTTTTCCTTTTCGTTTTTTTTTTTTTGAAAACAAAGCAAACTAAAATAAAGGACTTTTTCCTAACACTTTCTGCTTTTTTTTTGGTAAACAAACAATTTTAAAAGTAAAATATATTTTATTTTATTTTATTTTATTTTTTTAAAAAAAAAAATCGGCAGAGTTCCAACAGTACTTGGACACTGGGTTTTTCTAAAATAATCAATTAACTCCCTAACTGTTATTTCTCTCTTTTTCTTTTTTTTTTAATTTTCCAACGTTCCCGAGATTCAAAAATCGGTCAACATGCGGGTTCGGAATAAATGCACAGCACAAATAGGATGCAGCAGGATGGTCTTTTCATTTCAGGTTGCTAGTCCTAGACGGACCCAACCCCTGTGTTGAGTCCCCTAAGTCAAATGCAACATGATGCAAATAATCGTTCCTACTATGAAGTCATGTTATTCTATGTTCAAAACCTGAGTCGGTGTTATAGACTGTGTACCCGAGTGGACAACTCAAGTCGAGGAGGGGGCAACTTACCGGGAACCAAAAGGCCATCCGGCTTCATAACTTATCCGAGCCTCTTTTTTTATTTCAGGGTATGACACTAACAGAATAGGGAGTCTCAACCAGTAAGCACATCCCCGGAGGTGAAGAGAGAAGGGTTCGACACAGTTTATATATACAGTCAAATAATATCAAAGCGGTAAAAGCAGCATTTAGCACATTAGGCTCAAACATGTAAAAATCAGATAAAGCCAAATATAACAATTTATCTAAGCTCGAATTTCTAACCCTGAACCAGTGGTTCTGGGTTACTCGTCCCCAGCGGAGTCGCCAGAGCTGTCACACCTCCTTTTTCCGCCCCGCGAGGGGTGAAGGAGTTTTTCCAGTTAAAGGACAATCGAAACGGGATTTGTTTGTTTATTTCAGAGTCGTCACTTGGGAGATTTAGGGTGTCCCAAGTCACCAATTTAATCCCGAATCGAGGAAAAGAATGACTCCATATTACAGTCTGCGCACCAGAAATCCGGATAAGGAATTCTGTTACCCGGGAGAAGGTGTTAGGCATTCCCGAGTTCCGTGGTTCTAGCACGGTCGCTCAACTGTCATATTCGGCTTGATTATCTAATTTTATATAAATATGAACTTATGTGCAAATTTTAACTTGTTACCGCTTTCATAATTATCATTATTATTTTTACAAGGAATTGCAACATTGTGAAAATGTATCTCGAACCGCGTCACAATCAATGTACCCGTGGTCGTCTACACACTTTGACTCCGTTGAGATTTGGATTTGGGTCACATAAATGTGCACCCGAGTTTAAGAAAGTAATTTAATTAAATCGCGTCTAAAGAGGTTAACGCGTTATTATCTTTGGGGAAGGCAGTGAAATTCACTAAACAATCCATCCCAAATTCTAAGTAATTAGCGCATGCATTTATGAGGGCCCCACAATCTGTGTGTTTTATTTGGCGAGGCTCGTCTCATTTTATTCAAAAGGATAAACCTATAGTGACTACATTTCTTCTATTAAGTGCGTCTCTAAAAATAAAAGGAAATCCCTCAATTAATTACATGCTGAAAAAGTCAAACTTATTAATTATTAGTTTACGGCAAATGCAAATGGAAAATTGCAATCGAGTTTGTACAAAGAGAGATTGCTTTCGTTCTATATTCTATTATTTAATAACACTGGAACATGAGATTGACGCACAATAATATCAAAACAGATTACCTGTTCTTCGATTAATTTAAACTAACATTATTAGATGAAGAAGTTATACATATGCAACCTCATTACTCATTAATCAGTCATCTACATTTTTATACAAAGAAAGGAAAATTATAATCAAACACAAATCTAAACAGGAGGAATTCAACAGGAACAAAGCCTGATTAATATTTCATTTTGCTTCAAGCCGAGAGTGTACAAATGTGTACCTGGAAATGGCAGTACAAGAACAAAAGAAGGAGAAGTCAGCAGCAATAATAACACAGCAACAGCAGGTTCAGCAACACCGTAAAACCAGTAACAACCAGTAGAATAACCCAGCAACGGATTGAAAAATCAGCAATACCAAAGTGCAATCGCAGTCAAAGCAGAAGAGAGACGGATACAAGATGCAGTAGTTTACTGATTTCGAATAACACTCGAGAAAAGGCAAAACGGAAATTATTCAAGTGAAAGTTCAAATTGTCTTTCTCTTTTACTCTCAAATTCGGATTTCTCAAAATTCAGTCAACTCTCTCAACTTTTTCATCTTCTAAAAGTCTTTTCCTTTCTCTCTCTCTATGTTCTCCCCAAAAAACTCTCTTTAGAAAATAATCCTCCTAATAATAATCTTCTCCAGAAAAAACCCTAAAACTCTTCTCAAGTGTAAAAGCCCCCACTAATAATAATCTTCTCCCCCCTTTATATACAAAGCAAGACCCAATATTCTTTCACTATGTGCACCCTTTAACTTTTATTATTACCCACACTTTTACTTTAGTAAAAGTAGTCAACGTGGGCCCCCGTGTTCCCTCTTTTTGAAAAGAAGACATCATTACCCATCTTTTCCTTTTTGCTTTTATCATTATGTCTGGTCCCCACCATAATTAAATAATCTGTAATTGGTTAATTCCCGTTTTACCCGCTAAAACTACTGTTACGCCCCGATTCAAAAATCTGTTCAACTTCAAAATTATCTAAGAACCTAAAATTAAATTACCAGCTATAACCAATCCTTAATCCAGTTCAATCAACGAATTCAAACTTAAACTATGAACGACAAATCAACAATCGGAATTATTTTGACCGAACGATATTCTTAACAACACATATATTTGCAGATTCAACCAAATTGAACACAACCAACAAGTAGATTTGAATTTCTAAATTCAAAAACCAATTAATCTTTAAACTAAATCCAACAAAATTACAACCAAGATGAATATTCAAATTAAATCAAGCATTTAAAACATAAATTCACATTAAATCACCGGACTGAACACGAATTTCAACCAACGACCGAACTTCAACCAAAAGATGAACACGAATTTAATCTAAACTGAACAACAAAGACGGATGAGTCGAGCGATTAAACTAAAATATTTCTATATTACAACTAAATTCTTTTAAACGAATAAAAACAAACCGAAGAAGAAATAATTAATCGGATTTCAACTTGAATCTAACCACATTAAAATTAAACTAACAATTTCTTTTACAAATTAAACTAAAATTAAACTAACAATTTCTTTTATATTAAAATTAAACTAACAGTTTCAATTTGAATCTAACAATATTAAAATTAAACTAACAATTCCTTTTTTACAAATAAAACACATGCAATAAATTGAAAAACAATTAATTAAATTTCAATTCGAATCTAAAAACATTAAAATCAAACTAACAATTTCTTTTATATTAAAATTAAACTAACAATTTCAATTTGAATCTAACAATATTAAAATTAAACTAACAATTCCTTTTTGCTAAAACACGTGAAATAAACTAAAAACAATTAATTAAATTTCAATTCGAATCTAACAACATTAAAATCAAACTAACAATTTCTTTTACATTAAAATAAAACTAAACCAACAATTTCTTTCACATTAAAATTAAACCAACAATTTTAATTTGAATCTAACAACATTAGAATTAAACTAACAATTTTTTTTTTTACAAAAACGAATAAAACACATGAAATAAACTGAAAAACAATTAATTCAATCAACAAAACACATGAACAAACACATGAATTAATTCAACCACACATGAACAAACTAGAAAGTTAATTCAACGATAAACAAAAATAGAAAGTTAATTCAACGATAAACATGAACAAAACAAGAATCAAACATTTACCGATTTTAGATTCGAGAATATCAAAACAAAATACGGACAAAAGTGAAACTCAAAACCCACTAACCGGATCGAAATGATGAAGAACGGACCATCGAAGAAGATGGTCGTTTGGTATCCGTCAAAACTGGACGAAGAAGATGAAGGCAGAAGGAGAAGCGTGGTCTGCTTGGACGTAGCAGCAGCAGCAGGAAGCAGAAGCAGCTGGATGGGGCTCGAGCTGGACGAAGCAGCAGGCAACAACAGCCATGGTTGGACAGAGCAGCGCGGCGATGGGCAGCAGCAGCCATGCAGAAGACGCAGCAGCAACAACAACGACTGGACGAGGGCGACATCGTGAAGACGAAGCAGTGAAAGGGCGCCATTGACGATGGAGCTGGCAGCTCGTGCGTACGTGCGTGTGAACGGCTTGTTGTTGTGTGTGTTAAAAATGGCGGTAAAGCTATGAGGTGAAGTCAGCAGCTGCAACTACTTAGGTCTGGTTGTTGTCTGAAGCTCAAGCCATGGAGGGGAGGAAGATATCGGCGTTAGGGTCTGCTGCTAGAATGGGGTCGTTCTGTCAGTGGTGAAACAACCATGGTTGCTTGAGGACGACGATGGAGATAGGGTGGTCGATGGAGGGGCTGTGCGTGTGTGCGAAGGTGAGGCAGAGGGGGAAAGGGCAGCAGCCATGGCTGCTTGGGGTGTTGGGGTGTTGGCTTGGAGAAGAAGAAGAGAGGGTGGGGGCGGATAGTTTAGTTTTAGGGGTTTTTTTTTTTTTTTTTGTAAAATGTAAGATAGGGGGGTGTTGGGTACTTGGGTTATGGACCGGGTCGACCCGGTTTGAAATGAACCGGGTCATGGGGAAGGTTGGGCAATTTTTGGGCCTGTGGCTTGAATTTGAAGAAGAGCCCAATTTCGATTTTCTTTATATTTTTGCTCTCTTTTCTTCTTTTATTTTCCTAAAACTAAATTCTAAAAATCCTTAAATTATCATATAGAATTAAATTAAGTTATGAAAGCACAAATTAACTCCCAATAACAATTAACACACAATTAAGTAATAATTAAGCATGAAATTGTACAATTGGACATTAAATGCTAAAAATGCAAAAGATGCCTATTTTTGTGATTTTCATTTTTTGTAAAACCAATTTAATTACTAACAATTGTAGGATTAAATCCTAAATGCAAATGCGACATATTTTTGTATTTTTTTATTAATTTAACAAATAAACATGCACAAACAAATACAAATAATTATCCAAAAATGTCACAAAATTCTCAAAATTACACACCAAAGAAAATTATTTTATTTTGAATTTTTTGGGAGTAATTCCTTCATAGGGCAAAAATCACGTGCTTACATCATTTGCCTTACCTTTTTCTTGCTAATTTCTCTACCTGTTTAGTTGAAGTTCTTGTTCCCTTATTTTCGTGTTCATTATTTGATTGTTGAACTCTTTGCTTGAAGTTGTCATTTTTGGAATATCTTGTTGTTGAAGATGGAAATGAATTTATAAGGTCGTGATCTCCATTGAGGCAAAGTACTAAATTGTGAAATACTATTCTGTTGAGTTATTTATTTCCAGTTGTTTTGTTGAGACTTTGTATACATTTTGGCTGAGCCGTGGTCTCCTTATTATGGAAAATAATATTATTGTTGATTTCTTTGGCAAGTTGTGATATTTAGGCACTGGAAGTGCGAATTGTGATATATTGTGATATTGATACGCATGCGGTGGTATAAGGTCTAGGTGTTGAAACGCATGCGGTGAGATAAGGTGGACTTGATACGCGTGGCTAGTAGAGGACCTAACTAGAAGTCATGCAGTGGGATAAGGTGGGCTAAAACGGGGGATGTTATTTTGGGAAAAATAATTTTTAAAAACTAAATGTAAAAGCTCCCTCAGTGATATAAGGAAAGATTGTGAATTTATTTATGATTTGAGACCACGAGGTGGTACCTCGGTAGTGACTCTTGTTGATATTTTCTATTCCTTCATTTGTATTTTGTTGTACTATTCCGTGTTATAACATACTTGATTTCTTCCATGATGTATTATTTGCCTTTATTTTATGTAGTTAAATTGTGGCATACTCCTTACTTATTTTATTTCCATTGTCATTTTTATTATATTTTTAAATCTTTCGTCATGTCTCTTATTATTTCTAGTAGGGCCTTGACCTGACCTCGTCACTACTCTATCGAGGTTAGGCTTGGCGCTTGGTGGGTACGGTTGTGGTGTACTCATTCTATGCTTCTGCACATCTTTTTATGCAGATCCAAGTACTTCTCACCAGACTAGACAACAGTGAGCTGAGTCCATACGTGGACACTTCAAGGTATACCTGTCAGTATCCGCAGGCCTCGGAGTCCTCCTCTACCTATATTATGTTATTTCCTTATCCTTATTAGACTCTAATAGATAGAGATATTCAGTGTTACTTCATAGAGCTTGTGACTTGTATTTTCGTTCGTACATATGTACTGAGTTGTGGAGATTTTTCCTTATATCACTTGTTGAGTTTTAAGATTTATAATAATTAATTCTGTTATTTTCGCATGTTTGTGAGGCTTATCTAGTCTTAGAGACTAGGTGCCGTCACGATATCCTACGGAGGAAAATTGGAATCCTGACATATTTATCGCATACTCATGTAGCTTTATTGGTACTTGATAAATATCACTTTTTTTAGAGATTTCTCCCGCAAGAGAAACCATCAAGACTAAGAAACCATCCACATTATATATTTCAAATACTCTTTTCAAATTCAATTGAAAGTATTGCAGAAAAACTCATATGTACAAACGTGCAATATCATTAATAAATAATAATAGGAATCTAACGCAGAAATACAAAAAACAAAAACAGGAATAACCAACAAAATAGCCCCTAAGTTCTACATTTGGAACGTCTAACCACTATATGACTCGCCATACATCAGCTGACTTCTTAAAACTCCACATTGTTCTAGTAAAATCGAACATCAATAAGTAGTTCAAGTTAGCCACCCATGCATTAGCTGATTCCTAATCTTACCTCATGGAATTGATTTCCAATCTCAGATCAGAAAATGGAACCTCACTCATTAAACCATCTTCTCTCTCATTGCACCTGTCACACCTCCTTTTTCACACACACCCACACCGGTATGGGCGTAAAGGAGTTTTTCCATTTAAAGGACAATCAGAACGGGATTTAATTATTAATTATTCAGAGTCGCCACTTGGGAGATTAATGGTGTCCCAAGTCACCGGTTGAATCCCGAACCGAGGAAATTTATGACTCTGTTAACAGTCCGCGTACCAGAAATCCGAGTAAGGAATTCTGTTAACCCGGGAGAAGGTGTTAGGCATTCCCGGGTTCCGTGGTTTTAGCACGGTCGCTTAACTGTTGTATTTGATTTTATCTGATTTTAATACATGCTAGCTTATATGCCTTTTATTTAATTTTGAACCGCTTTTATTATAATTATTATTTTTTTTTAAAAAAAAATTGCAACGTCGTGAAAATGTGTCTCGAACCATGTCGCAATCAATGCACCCATGGTTGTCAACATACTTCGACTTCATTGAGATTTGGATTTGGGTCGCATCAATGCGCACCCTAGTTTAGGAAGGTGAATTATTAAAATAGCGCCTAGAGATTCTAACGTAATATTATTTTGAGGGAGGGCCGTGAAGTTCGCTAAATGGCCCACCTCGAATTCTAAGGATTTGAAAGAAATAAATAAATGAGGGCCATGAGTGTTGGGATTTTATTCGGCACGGCACACCCCGAACTATTAAATCGAATCAACTAGCAGCCTAAGCAAACCCATTTTTGGTTATTAATCCAACCACAGGAAGCTAACGTCAAAGTGGTCATTTACAATATCTCAAACAGATGCATAGTAGTTACAAGTAAACGAGACAAAGAACAATATGATATGCTACAATATATTCCACCATATACAGTTGAGGAACTGAGTACATAACTTCAAGAATGAAAATACGGTAAGGTTATGCAACAATTCAACTAGCTGATGTGAAAGAAGTGGTAATTTTTTTCATCACACGACGCTAATCTAAATGCAGTTGGCTCTGGACCGTCAGGTTAATGGACAATTGCAAAACAGGCTGCACTATATCTACACAGGTAAACTAGACTTGAATTAGCTCTTCCGGTGCCATGGTTAAAGACATCATCAGTGTGTGTTGAGCACCTCAATAAAATGTAAGCTAATGTAAACAATCTGTTCATTATGTTACTCCTACTCCACAGCAAATAGCTCGCTCAGTTACGATACACTTGATGCTTATTTTAGTTGAGCATAAAACTCCTTAAAGCAGTAGAATGAGAGCAGCGATTAAAGAAGGGGAACTGCAACTAATGTCCACAAAGCAGGAAAGACACCTGAAACCTTCAAATTCGCCATTGCCTTATCATGGAGGTGGTCAGATTTCAACAACAAATGCGTGGGGAAAGCTAATCCAAGCAGGTCAGAGAAGCAACATAGGAAAAACTATTTTAGACTCGAACTTGACGGAACCAAACCAACATAGTCATGAAAAGCACAAGTGAGCAGATTATCGACTCGCTATTCATTTAACGGTCATGTAACCAGTTAAATTCCAGCTGGGAATTATCAAAAACCACATAGGTCTCACTTTCAAGAACAGACCTGGTTAACCAATTGATAGACACGCGAATGGTCTCAAATCTCATAAATAAAGACACTAATTCGACTTCTATCAAACATATCGGAGAAGAGGTGAAACACTAAGCGTGATCTTAATATAGCAGTCATTTCAACCTCCCTAGGATCATGTGATTTAAACTTTGATCACGGCAAAATCCAAGCACAGCATACTCTGCTCGTTTCGAAGAGAAGAACAGAACGATTTAGACATCGATGAGCAGGCATACGACCCTGAACAGATAACTGGAAACACTCATACCAGAGAGTCGGATAACCAAGCGAAAGACCATGTGAGTATACAAGAGGCAGAGCAGAACAGAACAATGAGTGTAAGATTCGAACAACAAACGATATGTCAAACAGCACTACCAAACGCGAACTAAAACTGAAAGCCAACTTCAAATTCAACCTCTAATGGAATTAGTCAAAAAAATTACTTCTATAAATGGATTTCCATGGCTTTTATCGTATTTTCAATCAACATCCAAACCGACATAAGAAAAGAGAAAGAGATTGAAACTGATTGCGCGAAGCTTTGATTAATTTCGTTTGGACTTCAATACAAACGAATCCAGCCTTTGAATTGGAAGTGACAACAGCTGAAATTTTAAACTTCTTTTAATAACTATATACTCGACAATAGACCCTTTGATTCCAAATTCCATCGAGGTTCAATGGCGAAGTAGCAGAGCAACCATAGAAACAGAGTCGACGAAATCGAAACTCATGAACAGTTAGTAGACCTCAGTTCATTTTCCTTCGAGTTCAAAACCAAGCTCATCAGTGAAGAATCAGAAATTGTTGAATTTTTTTTTGAAATATAGAGAACGAAGAAACGAATCAGATTACACACAAAACCACAACAGATTTTTTTTGTATTTTCTTTACAGACTAGAACCAAACTAAAATTCAATCGAGAAGAAGAAGAAAGACCATTGTTTCTTAACCCTCCGTTTTCTGCTCCAAAAATTCCCCCCAGCAAAAAATCCGATTGAGTCCTTTTTATGAAACAAACCCCGGATGAATGTAGGGCTCGGATTGAACGAAATCAATCCAATGCCTCACATTCATCCAACGAATCGTCTCTAGGACCTTCCAATCGCGTGCCTCCTCTCAAAATCGAGCGAGTGAACAGAAACGAATCTTGGCATCAGAAAATCCGTTAGCAACAACAAGAGGATAGGTAGAGGGACGCGTGGGTTAGGCCTTGATGCTCACTCGCGTGAATTTTGACGATTTATTGGGACGGATTTGAGGCCTGGCTTGCGTGTTCTTCAAAGATGAAGAACAGTCGCGGAGGGGTGATTTGGGATTAGGGGTCTGTGGGTTTGACTGAGGGATTTCCTGTGGGTATATGGGCGGGTCGGGTCATGGGCAAGGAGGGGTGATTTGGGTTGGGGTTGGAATGGGTGTTGATTTTGGGCTGGGGTTTTTAAGAACGGATTTGGCCCAGATTTTGGGTCTTTTTAAGACCACCTATTTTACTCTTATTTTCTTTTCTCTTTTGTTTCCTTTTTCTCATTTTTAAATTTTTTATAATTTTTCTAATTTTTATAAAGATGTAAAACTAACATGAAATCCTAATTATTTCAAAACAAAGACTAATTAATTCCTAAAATTGTTTTAAAAAATTATTTCATGACAAATGCAAAAGTGAACTAATTTTGTGATTTTCATGTTTTGTTCTAAACAAATTAACCCTTAATTGATACTAAAATATAAAACTAAAGCCTAAATGCAAAATGCATATTTTGTATCTATATATAAATTAAAATGCGACAATTATCAAGGAAGTGACACCGAAATGCACAAAAATTGTAAAAATAAAGAAAAGTTATTTCGTTGGAATTTTTGGGAATTATTCATATATAGGGCAAAAATCACGTGCTCACAACACCAAATTTATTTATTTTTCTATACATCAACACTTAATCAAACTCTTCCTCCTCCTTCAACCTATCTCCGCATAACAAAGAAAAGATCAGTGCTCTCAACACCTTGAAGAACACTAAGGACTTCATTGTGAACAAGACAGTGAACGTAATCAAGAATTCTACGAAAATACACAACTTATGAAGTGTAAAACATGGAAGCTCTATGATAAGTTTAAAACAAATCAAATTAAATTGATGTCAATTACTGAAATAAATGTGATAAATATGGAATAAAGTACAGAAAGCCATAACAACTGAAATATCTAAATACATCCCTGAATTTGGTGTCACAAGTGCATGAGCTACTAGAATAATATAGATAAAGGCATGCATGAAAATAAAGTTGTCTGAAAGATACACAGCTAAGATTAAGTAGAAGGGGGCTTCAAAGATGCGGACGCCGTGCAGCCATACCTCAAGTCTCCTCTGGATAGCTGAATCCGAGCAAGTCTACGGTACGTCGCTGGGACCAATTCTGATATCTGCACAAGAGTGTAGTATGAGTATAACCGACCCCATGTACTCTGTAAGTGCCGAGCCTAACCTCGATGAATTAGTGAGGAGGCCAAGGCAGGTCGCTTACATTAACCTATACACAGTAATAATAGTAACAGAAAAACAGGAATAGAGGTAAGGCGGATAACTCATATCAACAAAGATCAAATCAGCCAGCAGAGAATTTCGAATAACTAGTCATATAACTCATTTCCACAATCGAGACCAATTCAGTAGTCATAATCAATTATTAATTTTATTAATATATTGTGGCGTGCAACTCGGTCCCACAATATAAACTTTGAATAAATTCGTTGTGGCGCACAATTCGATCCCACTATATAAACTTTAAATAAATCTGTTGGGTGTGCAACCCGATCCCGTAATATAAACTTTAAATAAATCGGTTGTGGCGCACAACCCAACCCCTCCATATAATCATCTATCAATATCATAATTCATCCCTCCATATAATCATCTATCAATATCATAATCCATCATTATTCCGCCTTTTAAATTCATTTCCTTTTAATTTCCGTTGCGGCGTGCAACTCGCTCCCCAAACAATATAAATTAACAATACTATAAGTGAAACTACTTCAATGAAGTCAACAATTAATGTGAAACTGTAAGGCAACAAGGCATACGACAATTCCGATATATAAGAGAAACAAGTAGAGACAAGTAACAAATAAGTGTGGAATCAGGGAGGGGATGGGGAATTTAATACATGAAATGTTAAATGTCAGGTAGCAATTATGACATGAAAGCCAAATAAGCATGTAGCAATTAAGGAGAAACAAGTAATATAACAAGTAATATAACAGTTAAGTCATGGAATAAAGCAATTAATGAAAAACGAGAAAACATGGAAATAAGAACTTTGACGACGTATAGACACTTGCCACCTCGCCTATACGCCGCTACACATGTAATTCACATAGTACATAGCTCAAGGGTTCTTAATTCCCTCAAATCAAGGTTAGACCCAAAATTACCTCACTCCACAATCAACTCAAAAATCAACCACGGCCTTGCCTTTCGAACAAGCCTCCAAACCAATCAAATCTAGCAAATTATTGACCAAATGATTCAACAATAAGTTTTAGAAACTACTCACGAATGTAACGAGTTCAATTTAAATCATTATTAAACGAAATTAACAAAAGTCAATCGAAAGTCAACGCGAGGCCCACACTTCATAACCTGACAAATGAACATTGTTTTTATACGAGTCCAACCGTACAAAAATTATCAAATTTCGATATCGAATCGCCCTTCAAATCCTCATTTTTCATTTTTTGGAAGATTTTAAAAAAAATCTCATTCTTCTATTAAATTCACTAATTAATGATGTATATAAGTATGAAATCAAGAAATATAACTAATTTCGGACAAAGAATACTTACCCAACTCAACTCATGAAAATTTCATCTTGACATAGCCCAAAACTCGAGCTCCAAACTCAAAAATGAACAAAAAATGCCAAACCCCCGAACTTAAGCATTCCGCCCAGGTCCTTTCGCATTTGCGGAAGTTTATTTCGCACATGCAGTCTCGCTTTTGCGAGAAAAATCTTGCATCTGTGAAGCACACATGCCAGGCCAAATTCTGCACTTGCAGAAATTTAAGTTGCATGTGCGACGGAGCAGAAGCGCCCATAGGAACCGCAGAAGTGGGCATGGCACCTGCGCTCAAAGTCGCAAAAGCTCTCTCCCTCCTTGGCCTCAACGTCGCAGAAGCGACACAGCTCGCGTAGAAGCGGAGTCGCACCTTTGCTTCAAAATGTCGCAGGTGTGAGCCACCAGAACTAGACTTGTCCAAGGCATTAAATTGATCTGAAGCTCGTCCGAAACTCACCTGAGCCCCTCGGGACTTGTCCGGATATTCCAACAAGTCCCATAATATAACACAGACCTACTCGAGGTCTCAAATCACACCAAACAATGCCGATACTATAAATCACACCTCAATTCGAACTTAATTTATGGAAATTTTCAATTCTGTAACTCGCGCTGAAACATGTCAAATCAATCCGAAATAATCTCAAATTTTGTATGTAAGTCCCAAATGATATAATGGAGCTACTCCTACTCTCGAATCAGAATCCAAGCTCAATATCAACAAAGTCAATTTACAATCAAAATTAGAAATTCTTTAAACCTTTAAGCTTCTAGTTTTTGGTAAATGGAGTTAAATAAAGCTAGGAACTTCCGAATTTGATTTCGGACGTATGCTCAAACCTATCAAATCACGGTATAAACCCACCGGGATAGTCAAAATACTGATCCGGATCCGTTTGTTTAAAATATTGACTAAAGTCATCTCAAATAAGTTTTAAGGCAAAATTTCACATTTTAATAAATTTTCTCATAAAAACCTTCCCGAAAAAAGGTAAGGATTGTGCACACGAATCAAGGAAGGCTAAACGGAGTTAGCCAAGGTGTACTCATATCCATTCATCACATTCTCCACCTCTAAAATAAACGTTCGTCCTCGATAAAAAATAGAAAGTAGCTGGATTAGTGAAAAAGTGTGGATATCAACTCCGCATGTCTGACTCAGACTCCAGTGGCTGCCTCAATTGGCTAACCTCTCCACTGCACTCGAACTGAAAGATAACTCTTAGACCTCAATTGTCGGACCTGCCGGGCTAGAATAGCTACTGACTCCTCCTTATAAGTCCATTCCTTGTCCAATTGGACTGAGATGAAATATAACATACGGGACAGATCACCGTGATACTTCCGCAGCATGGACACATGGAACACTGGATGAACTGTTGATAAACTAGTTGGCAATGCGAGCTTGTAAGCCACCTCGCCCATTCTCTCAAGAATCTCAAAGGGTTCGATATACCTAGGGCTCAACTTGCCCTTCTTTATGAATCTAATCACACCCTTCATATGTGAAACCTGGAGCAATACCCTCTCTCCAACCATGAATGCAACATTACGAACCCTACGATCGACATAACTCTTTTGCCTAGACTGAGCTGTGCGAAGTCGATTCTAAATAATCTTGACCTTATCCAAGGCATCATGAACCAAATCGGTACCTAACAACCGAGTCTCTCCTGGCTCAAACCAACCAACTGACTAACAATACTGCCTTACATATAATGCTTCGCATGGAGCCATCTAAATGCTTGACTGGGAGCTATTGTTATAG
The DNA here is from genome assembly GCF_000715075.1 of Nicotiana tabacum. Classification (NCBI taxonomy): domain Eukaryota; kingdom Viridiplantae; phylum Streptophyta; class Magnoliopsida; order Solanales; family Solanaceae; genus Nicotiana; species Nicotiana tabacum. Next base: position 18,463,081 of record NC_134089.1, on the reverse strand, counting down.
GAACACCCCGAATCGGCAATAATTGATCCCAAGAACCTCTGAAATTCATAACACAAGAGCAAATCACATCCTCCAATATCTGAATAGTGCACTTGGACTGTCTGTATGTCTAGGGATGAAATATTGCACTCAACTCAACATGTGTGCCTAACTCACATTGTACGTCTCTCCAAAAGTGTGAGGTGAACTACGTACCTCGATCGAAAATGATAGACATGGGCACACTGTGAAGACGAAAAATCTCGCGGATGTAAATCTCAGCTAACCGCTCTAAAGAATATGTAACTGCTACTAGAATAAAATGTGCAACTTGGTCAACCTGTCCACAATGACCCATACCGCGCCGAACTTCCTCTGAGTCCATGGGAGCCCAACAATAAAATCCATAGTGATACACTCCCACTTCCACTCAAGAATCTCCAACTTCTAAAGCAAACCACCAGGCCTCGATGCTCGTACTTAACTTGCTAACAATTTAAACACCGAGCCACATATTCAACTATGTCATTTTTTATCCTCTTCCACCAATAATGCTGCCGCAAATCCTAATACATCTTCGTGGTGCCCAGATGAATAGAATACCGAAAATTGTGGGCCTCTTCAAGAAAAAACTCACGAAATCCATCCACATTGGGCACACAAATATGACCATGCATCCTCAAAACCCCATCATCTCCAACAGTAACCTGCTTAGCTCCACCGTGTCGCACCGTGTCCTCAAGTACTAGCAAAGGAGGATCATCATACTGACGCTCTCTGATGTGCTCATACAAGGAAGACTGAGCGACTGTGCAAACTAGAACACGACTGGGCTCTAAAACATCTAATCTCACGAACTGATTGGCCGAACCCTGAACATCCACAGCAAGCGGTCTCTCACCAACTAGAATATATGCAAGGCTGCCCATACTCATAGATTTTCTACTCAAGGGATTGCCACTACAATGGCCTTTTTGGGGTGATACAAAATAGTGATATCATAGTCTTTCAACAGCTCCAACCACCACATCTACCTCAAATTAAGATCCTTTTGTTTGAACAAATACTGTAGACTCCGATGATTCATGAATACCTCGCAAGGCACGCCGTAAAGGTAGTGTCTCCAAATCTTCAGCGCATGAACAATGGCTGCCTACTCTAGGTCATAAACAGGGTAATTCTTCGCGTGAACCTTCAACTACCGCGACGCATATGCAATCACCCTGCCATCCTATATCAATATTGCACCGAGCCCAATACCAAATGCATCAATAAAGCAGTCTTGAGCTTTTGAAAGCTCAACTCACACTCGTATGACCATTTGAATATGGCACCTTTTTGGGTCAATCTGGTCAATAAGGTCGCTATGGATGAAAACCCCTCTACGAATCGATGGTAATAGCCCGCTATACCTAGAAAACATCGGATCTTTGTAGCCGAAGTAGGTCTAGGCCAGTTTTGAACGGCCTTAATCTTCTTAGGATCCAGCTTTGTGCCCTCTGTCGATACAACATGTCCTAAAAAGGTGATTGAGTCTAACCAAAACTCACATTTTGAAAATGTGGCATATAACTGGCTATCTCTCAGGGAGTACAACCCAAAGATGCTGCTCATGCTCCTCTCGGCTGCAGGAGTAGATCGATATAGCATCAATGAATACAACCACAAAAGAATCTGAATAGGGTTTGAACACCCGGTTCATCAAATCCATAATGTTTTTGGGGCATTTGTCAGCCCAAATGACATCACTAGGAACTCATAATGCCCATACCGAGTCCTAAAAGTTGTCTTAGGGACATTAGATGTCCTAATATTCAACTGATGGTAGCCATACCTCAAATCAATCTTGGAAAACAGCTTGGCACTCTGAAGATGATCAAATAAGTCATCAATCATCGGCAATGAATACTTGTTCTTGATAGTGACCGTGTTCAACTGCCAATAGTCTATACACATCCTTGTCGGTCCATCTTTCTTCTTCACGAACAATATGGGCGCACTCCAAAGCGAGAGACTAGGTCTAATAAATCCCTTATCAGTAAATTTTGTAGTTGTACCTTCAATTCTTTTAACTTTGGCGGGGCCATACAGTATGGTGGAATAGAAATGGGTTAAGTGCCCAGAGCCAAGTCAATATAGAAGTCAATATCTTTGTCGGGTGGTGTCCCCGAGAGATCTAAAGGAAATACCTCTGGAAACTCACGAACATCTGGTACTGAATCTATTGAAGAAACCTCCATAGTAGAATCATGAATATAAGATAAATAAGTAAGACAACCCTTCTCGACCATACGTCAAGCCCTCATATAAGAGATAACGGTGCTGGTAGAATGGCCATGAGTCCCTTTTTACTCTAATCGAGGCAACCCCAACATGGCTAAGGTCATCGTCTTGGCATGACAATCCAATATAGCATGATAAGGTGACACCAATCCATACCCAAGATAACATCAAAATCTAACATATCAAGAGCTAGAAGATCTACGCTTGTCTCAAGACTCCTAATAGTAACCACACATGAGCGATAGATATGACTACAATAATAGAATCTCCCACCGATGTGGACACATACACAATATCACTCAAAGAATCACGAGGCACAACTAGATATGAAGCAAAATAGGAGGACACATAGGAATAAGTAGATCTCGGTTCAAATAGAATTAGAGCATCTCTATGGCAAACTGGAACAATACATGTGATCATAACGTCAGATGACTCGGCCTCAAGCCTAACTGGGAAAGCATAAAATCTGGGCAAGGCCCCACCACTCTGAACTACATCTCTAGGACGACCTCTAGCTGGTTGGACTCTACCTCTAGTGGCCTGACCTCCATATCTAATGGTCTGACCTCCACCTCTGGCTTCCTGACCCTTACCTCTAGCTATTGCACGGGCGGTGGAGCAATCGGTGCCGGTATGATGGCACGAGAACCCTGCTGAGATCTCCTGCTTGACAATCTAAGGCAATATCTCCTGATGTGATCTATGCCCCCACATTCAAAGCACTCCCTCGGCTGCTGAAGCTGTTGAAATAAGGACTGACCCTAATGGTCCTAATAGTCACTGTAATGACCCTGGAGTGGTGGTGCACTGATAGGAGCTGGATTTGCACTGAATACTGGCTACTCAGAACGACATTCGTAAGAACCACAGCCAGTTGAAGCACTATGGGCTACCTGAAGAGCTGACTGAAACGGCCTAGTAGAATGGCCTCTACCAAAAGAACCCTTGCCTCCAGATGAGGCACCACTAAAGCCACCAAAATGACGAGGTCTCTTATCTGACACTGGCCCCTCTCTTGATGAACCAACTCGATCAGTCTAGCAATATATACGGTCATTTGGAAAGAAATATCACTCCATGTCTCTTTGGCCATCTGAAGACTGATAATGTAAGTAAGTCCATCAATAAATCTTCTCACTCTCTCCCATTCAGTAGGAAGCAAGATTGTGGCATGGTGAGATAGGTTCATAAATTGAGTCTCATATTGGGTGATGATCATACTACCCTACTGAAGATGTTCGAACGCCCTGCAGTACTCCTCTCTCAGAGTGACAAGAATGAACTTCTCTAGAAATAGTTGTGAGAATTGATCCCGAGTAAGTACAGGCGAACCAACTGGTCTAGTCAACATATAATCTCTCCACCATCTCAGGCGGAACCAGTCATCTAAAATGTTGCAAAATTGACCACATTGGTCTCAAGTATACCCATGTTGCACAACATCTCGTGGCAACGGTAAAGAAAATCATGTGGGTCATCAGAAGATGTGCCACTAAAATGAACAGGAAAGAGCTTGGTGAACTTATCCAACCTCAACGACTAAGAAGATAAAGCGGTCCTATCACTGGCCTATGCTACAATAACCGGCTAGACTACCCTAACTGGCGGGGCTACTGGAGCCTGATACTTGGGAACTATCTGCTCCGGAGAGGGAGTAGTGGGAGTCTTTGTTCCTCCCCTATCCCGAGAGACGGTTGATGCTACCAGAAACATACCGCTCTGGGCCACACTGTCCATAAGGCCTACCAAACGGACTAGAGCATCCTGAAGCACTGGAGTGGCTATGAACCCCACCGGGACCTGAGCTGGTCCAATGGGTACAGTCTGAACTGGAACCTCCTCCTCAAGATCCACTTGAGGATCCGCTGCAGGTGATGCCATTCGAGCTCTAGACTGAGCTCTGTCCCTAGTCATAGCTGTCAAAGAGGGCTCTAGTTCTTGTCCGGCAGTAGATGTAGTGCAAGTTCTCACGATCTGCAAGAAACCAAAAATAGAATGGTTTAATCGATGATAGGATAAAATCACATGACATAGAAGAATAAAAGGGAAATTATCCGTAAACTCTATAACCTCTAGAAGATAAGTACAGACGTCTCTGCACTGATATTTTAGACTTTATTAAGCTTGCTCGTGACTCGTGAGTCCTAAGTAACCTAGTGCTCCGATACCAATTGTCACGACCCGGAATTCTCACCCTCAGGATCGTGATGGCGCCTAACATTTTACTTGCTAGGCAAGCCAATGTTAGAATAGTCTTAAGCCATTTTTAAAAAAATCGAATTAAATTGATGTCACTTACTAAAATACATGTGATAAATCTGGAATAAAGTACGGAAAGCCATAACAACTGAAATATCTAAATACATTCCCGAATCTGGTGCCACAAGTGCACGAGCTACTAGAATAATATAGATAAAGACCTGAATGAAAATAAAGCTATTTGAAAGAAAATACACATCTAAGATAAAGTAGAAGGGGGCTTCAGAGCTGCGGATGACGTGAAGCTATACCTCAAGTCTCATCTGGGTATCTGATCCAAGCAAGTCAATGGTACGCTGTTGAGACCAACTCCGATATCTGCACAAAAAGTGCAGAGTATAGTATGAGTACAACTGACCCCATTCACTCTGTAAGTGCCGAGCCTAACCTCGATGAAGTAGTGAAGAGGCTAAAGCAGGTCTCTTACATTAACTTGGACGCAATAATAATAATAATAATAACAGAAAAACGGGAATAGAGGTAAGGCAGATACCTCATATCAACAAAGCTCAAATTAGCCGGTAGAGAACTCCGAATAACCAGTCATATAACTCATTTCAACAATCGAGGCCAATTCAGTAGTCATAATCAATTATTACTTTTATCAATATGTTGCAACGTGCAACCCGATCCCACAATATAAACTTTAAATAAATCTGTTGCGGCGTGCAACCCGATCCCACAATATAAACTTTAAATAACGTTGTTGCGGTGCGCAACCCGACCCCTCAATATAATCATCTGTCAATATCATAATCCATCCTTATTCTGCCTTTTCAATTCATTTCCTTTCAATTTCCATTGCAGCGTACAACCCGCTCCCCAAACAATATAAATTAACAATACTTATTAGTGAAACTACTTCAATAAAGGCAAAAATTAATACGAAATTGTAAGGCAACAAGGCATACGACAATTCTGATATGTGAGTGAAACAGGTAGGGACAAGTAACAAATATGTGTGGAATCAGGGAGGGGGATAGGCAATTTAATACATGAAATGCTAAATGTCAAGTAGAAAGTATGACACAAAAGCCAAATATGCATGTAACAATTAAGGCATGGAATCTAAGACATAATATTAAGCAATGAAGATAGGGGAAACAAGTAATATAACAATTAAGTCATGGAACAAAACAATTAATAAAATACAGGAAAGCATGGAAACAAGAAATTTGACGGTGTATAGACAATCGTCACCTCGCCTATACGCCGCTACACATGTAATTCATATAGCACATAGCTCAAGAGTTCCTAATTCCCTCAAATCAAGGTTAAACCCAATACTTAGCTCACTACGAAAACAACTCAAAATCAACCACGGCCTTGCCTTGCAAACAAGACTCCAAACCAACCAATCTTGCAAATTATTGACCAAACGATTCAAAAATCAGTTTTAGAAACTACTTACGAATGAAAGGAGTTCAATTTAAATTATTATTAAACGAAATTAACAAAAGTCAATCGAAAGTCAATGTTGGTCCCATACTTTCGAACCCGAAAATTTTTTATAAAATCCGAACCACGTTCCGGTACGAGTCCAATCATACAAAAATTATCAAATTCCGATATCAAATCGGTGTTCAAATCCTTATTTTTTATTTTTTGGAAGATCACACAAAAATCTAATATTTCTTCCATTAAATTCACTAATTAATGATGTAAATACGTATGAAATCAAGAAAAAAAACTAATTTTAGACAAAGAATACTTACCCAACTCAAACTCGTGAAGAATCCCTTTAAAATCGCCGAAAACCCGAGCTCCAAACTCAAAAATGTACAAAACAAATGCCAAACCCTTGAACTTAAGCATCCAGTCCAGGTACTTTCGAATTTGCGGAAGTTTATTTCGCACATGCGGTCTCACTTTTGCGTAAAAATCTAGCATCTGCGAAGCAAGCTTGCCAGGCCAGATTCCGCACTTGCGGAAATTTAAGTTGCATGTGCGACTGCGCAGAAGCGCCCATAGGAACCGCAGAAGCGCCTGTGCTCAAAGCTTCACAGAAGCTCCCTCCCTTCCTGGCCTCAACGTCGCAGAAGCAACACAGCTCACGCAGAAGCGGAGTCGCACCTGCGCTCTAAAATGTCGCAGGTGTGAAGCACAAGAACCAGACCTGTCCAATGCATGAAATTGATCTGAAGCTCGTCCGAAACTCACCCAAGCCCCTCGGGACCTCGTCTGAATATTCCAACAAGTTCTGTAACATAATAGGACCTACTCGAGGTCCCAAATCACACCAAAGAACGTCGAAACTACAAACCTCACCTCGATTCGAATTTAATGAATTTATGAAAATATTCAATTCTATAACGCTGAAACACGTCAAATCAAACCGGAATAACCTCGAATTTTGCATGTAAGTCTCAAATGACATAACGGAGCTATTCCAACTCTTGGAATCAAAATTTGAGCTTGATATCAACAAAGTCAATTTACTATCAAACTTGGAATTCCTTAAACCTTTAAGCTTCTAGTTTTCAGCAAATGGCGTTAAATCAAGCTAGAGACTTTTGAATTTGATTTCGGGCATACGCTCAAGTCCCAAATCATGCTACCGTCCCACATGGACCGTCAAAATACTAATTCAGGTCTGTTTGCTGAAAACGTTGACCGAAGTCAGCTCAAATGAGTTTTAAGGAAAAAATTCATATTTTCATAAATTTTCTCATAAAACCTTCTGGAAAATGGATACAGACTACGCACGCAAATTGAAAAAGGCTAAATGGAGCTAGTCGAGGTCTCGGAACACAGAAATAAAAGTTTTAATTAAAGATGATATATCGGGTCATCCCAAAATGAGATAGGATAATTTTAATTTCAAGGATGAAAAATGCTAACTCAATAAGTAAGAATTACTTATCACCATAACAAAGCTTACTTATTTAATAATCGAAACAAGAAGATAAAAAGATAAATGCACAATAGAGTTTAATTAATAAATCGTCTCACTTTTACTACAAATTAAATGGGACATCTAAGACCTATAGAAAGATACACTTAGAAGTGAATGAATAAGTTTTCATTGACTATATATGGTATCAATCCCTAAAAATGAAATTGTAGTAGTGACAATTAATCTTTGAGACAGAAAATTTATACTTTCAGTATAAACATTAATAGATAAAAGCATCACAGAACTTGGAACTTCTCACCAGGAAAAAATGTCAATAAGACAATTTAGGCTAAAAACACTCCTTAAAATAGAATCATCTATCTTACTATTAGATAATTAGGCCAAAAAAAATAGCCTTATTTATTTTACTACTGGCTCTGTCATCCGAATCAAAACCATAAATAAAGATTTGAACTTAGAAAGACTCATTGATCAGAAGCAATAAAACAACTTAGATCCCCAAGCAAGAGTGGCGGCAAAGAATTTGCAAGAACACCAAGTATCGAGAGAAACTATATTGTCATTGGGGGAGAAGCATGTATATATAAAAATATCATGAAAGCTGGAAAAAAACACTTGAATATTTGAATCTCCATACCTTCCAGAGAACACTACCCAATGGCCCACCATGGGTGACTTAGGTTTGCAATACAATGAGGAGAATAAACCAAAATAGTTTTTAAGTTACTTAGGTTTGGATGAGCTTGTTTTAAGTTACTTTTAAGCCAAAATAGTTTTTAAGCCATAAGTTAGGAATTTTAACTTTTTGCTTTTGGCTTGTTTTTGTCATTTTAGCTTAAAAACAAGTGCTTAAAAGCACTTTTTTACTTTATCCAAACACTACAAAATGGCTTAAAAGTGATTTTGGCTTAAAAGCACTTAAAACAAGTCAATCCAAACAGGCTCAAGGTCGAAGATCGGAAAAGTTGTAGACGATATTAAAGCAGGGGTACGTGTCAATTCCGTTTAGATTTAAAAGAGATATTTGTAAAATGTATGAAATGTCTAATATACCCTCTTCCTATTTGACCCGAAACTGATTGATCTAGCCATGAGCAAGTTGAAAAGAGCTCTAACAGGCCCTGGAGGACCGAACCCACGTATGTGGCAAAATACGGGGATAACTTGTGGCTAGGGGTGAAAGGCCAACCAAGATCGGATATAGCTGGTTGACCATCTTCTCATTTCTATATAATCAATCAATAGATAAGATAATAGAAAAATGTTTTGCATTATCTTTAGCTTGTATTAACACTACAATTTTCTTACTTCACAAACATAATCGTAACATTTAATGACATGCACTGTGTACCTTATTTTGATGAGTAATTCTTTTAATATAAAGCACACAAATATTATAGTAAATATTATGTTGGAGTTATTAGATGAGGGTTTATCGAAAATAATATTTTTACTTCACACAAACTAGAAGTAAGATTTGTATACACCTCACCCTTCTATATCACATACCCTATTTGTGGGAATATATTGTATATTATTGTTGTTGTTGTGATTGGTGTTGAAGTTATAAATACAAGTATAACCCTTGAAATTGATGAATTTTATCATATATAGTTAATTCAATAAAGAAAGAAACTATACGGAAAAGGGTCAAATTTGCCTCTCTACTATAAAAAAATAATTAAATTTATACTCCGTTATACTATCGATCTAAAAATACCCCTAATGTTATACTAGTGAATCAAATATACCCCTCCTCCGATAGAGTTGTCCAGGATAGACACCAATCTCACGTGGACACTACATGGCATGCCACTCATCGCCCCAGCCCATTTTACCCCTCATCTTCACTTCTTCAAAACTATCAGATATGGTTTAAGAAACAGAGCATTTCGATTCAGTTAGCACTAGACTTTAATGTCCCAAGTTTGGATATATTTCTTCTGCACCATAATGGTTTAGCATAAGAGCACCAAATGTGATTTCTGAACTATGAATCTTCTAGGAGAACTAACGCCAGAGCAAGTTTACAGTAAATAGATGCGCGAATTTCAACAAGGAACTTAATACTGGGAACAACTCTAGTTCTTTTTTTCTTTTTCTTTTTTGACTTTTTTCATTATCCGTGTGATTCAGAAAAAGACTAAATCATCTTCCTTATCCCAGTGATTTCTCTTACATATCCCTCTTGTCTCAGGATAGGAGGTAATCTCGTCTGTTCATCCGGCGAGTTTCAGAATCAACGGGAACTCAATATTAAAAAGGTTGTTCTTGCACACCAATTATACCCTTCACTAAATTTACAAAATTATAAAATATTTTAATGATCGAAGTAAATTTAGCTGTTAGTAAAAATAAATCATCTTTACCTTCAACACCAAATAAAACAAAAAAGAATGTAAAGAAACAAGGAACAAAAGCCCCAAGGTTAAACAAGCAAATATTTCTTAGTTTACATTAGCAGGCTATGGTCATTCCACGCAGAAACTTGCATCAGAATTGCAGGTTATGTGCTAACTGACTTTTTCGAGTTAGATATGGGTTGGGGTGATTTGGTGGCATGCCACATGGTGTCCACTTCACCAAGATGTCAGTGCCACGTGGGATTGGGTGTCCATCTGGGACAACTCTAACGGAGGAGAGGTATATTTGATCCATTAGTATAATGTTAGGGGTATTTCTAGATCGATAGTGTAACAGAGGGTAAACTTAATCTTTTTCTTATAGTAGAGGGGCAAATTTGACCCTTTTCCGAAAACTATATCCTACACAAATCCTCAATCATTAGTCAATATATTGCATCTCTTTGTTTTTGAGATAGTTTCGAGTATAAGCTGATTCTCGAGGTCTAGTAAAACGCCGATCTTATTAAATAAGAAAGTACACATATCAAGGTTGTTACGTACTTCCATTATAGAGGTTGCGGGTAGGTGGTGCTAGCTCCATGACTCTGGTTGGTTCCCGAAGATGACCCTATAATGGAAAACTTTCATTGTCAGTAAAAGTTTTCGAGCAACTTGACTAATACAAATAAGATATATATATCGAAAAAGGGTCAAAAATATCTCTTTACTATTGAATATTGTATATAACTACCCTCCGCTATACTATTTGGTTAATCTAGCCCTTACCGTCTTACTAATGACCATATATATCCATCAGTCAACGGAAGAGAGACGTGGCAAGCTTATAAACCTTTTTATAATACCGAACTCTTATTTTAACTTAAACATGGCCTTTTACCCGTACCCAACCCCGTATACCCGAATCAGAAACCACAGCCTAAAATGAAAAAATCTTCCACTTGCGATTGAGAAGAAACCCAAGTTAAGACAGCTCGAGTTGTCATAACATTACATAGAGTTGTCGATAAAAGGCAAACAAAGAAACTTCTAGGGAAAAAAGATTTAAAATTATCAGTGCACACTGTTGTGTATATCTTTCCAGACAAAATAAAGAAATAAAATGATAGAAGCAAGAATGTTAAGCATAAAAAAAGAAATGCATTTGGGGATGCCCAGATTCAAAAAAAAAAAAAAAAAAAAAAACCCTTTTTTCTAGCTTTATTCATTTCTAGCTTGATGATGAATTGCTTTTGTGGTTGTCAGACAGAGGTTCTTTTGTTTAGGATTGGGAATTCTGATTCGGGTATAAGAGTTGGGTACGGGTAAAGGGTTGGGTTTAAGTTAATATAAGGATTGGGCATTAAAAAGGGTTATAAGTTTGCCACGTATCCTTTCCATTAACTGAGGGATATATATGGTCGTAAGACGGTATAGGCTAAATTAACCTAACAGTATAATGGAGGATAAATTAACCTAACAGTATAATGGAGGATAATAATACACAATATCAATAGTAAAAGGGCATTTTTGACATATATATATAAGGAAATGGTTAGGTCTTTAAAAGGATAAATAAGAAAATTTGAAATGGGTGTTTTACTAAGCTACTACTTTCTTGTAGTAAGTTAGTAAAGTTCTTATTCATTTATATGGTCCTGATTAAAGAACTAAAATTTTAAAAATTACATGGAATATGCTGCTTCCCACTATGAGAATTTTGGGACTCAAATGATTAGACTAAAATAATATAAAAGAATAACTCTCACTAACTTTTGGTGAAAGGCGTGCCTTCATAAATTATGCGAAAGAATTCTTTACTCCAAGATTTTAAAGTTATGGGTGCTTGTCGGAAAGAGTTCCGAACAAAAACAGAAAAAGAATTTAACTATGAATACTTACTCATTATTTATCTAAATTTTTTATTAATAGCCTATATAAATATACTAAATTCGGATAAAGACAACGGATGCTTGAGCACCCATAACTCTCTGCGTGGATCCGCCGTTGCTTACTTCTACAATGCTAGCTTTAAAATCATGTGAAAGAAACATTCTCCTTGTCACTTCTAAAAAATAGAACTCTGCCTTCACAAAAATCACTAAATAATTTTTTAAAAATAAGATTATTTACTTTTCAGCACCTTAAATGTCACAAATAGAAAGATTGTCCGGTTCTCTTAGAACTCCATCCTTGAGTACAAATTAATATCATTGTTGTATTGGGAAAAATTGAGTTTACATATTAAAGTGATTGGAAGATAATGTGTCATGACACATAGACTGGTCAAAGAGTTATGATTGGCAAAGAGGCACGAGTTGCAACAGATACGAGCAGAGGCATAAGAGAAGGCACGAGCGGATACTCAAAAGATTCAACGCTCGTATCTATTTAAGTCCAAGAATTAAGGAGAATGAATCTCACACCATAAGAGAGTACATATACAGTATTTAATGAGCATTAAATTCTAAAAATATTAGAGAATCTGTATTAAAATACATGATTATGTAACGTAGCATTTAATGTCTTTAATTGTCTATAATGGCCTTATTATGATAAAGGCAAAACGCATATTTCCAAGATAGCTATAAAAGGGAAAGAATGGGTCAATTGTAAATACACAAAATACAATCTGAATACATTGGTTTTACTTTGTTATCCTATTGTTGGCAAAAATCACTTTCCTAATCTGTATTGGGAAAAATTGAGTTTACATATTAAAGTGATTGGAAGATGACGTGTCATGACACGTAGACTGGTCAAAGAGTTATGATTGGCAAAGAGGCACGAGTTGCAACAGATACGAGCAGAGGCATAAGAGGAGGCACGAGCGGATACTCAAAAGATTCAATGCCCGTACCTATTTAAGTCCAAGAATTAAGGAGAATGAATCTGACAGCACAAGAGAGTACAGATACAGTATTTAATGAGCATTAAATACTAAAAACGTTAGAGAATCTATATTAAAATACAATGATTATGTAACGTAACATTTAATATCTTTAATTGTCTATAATGGCCTTATTATGACAAAGGCAAAATGCATAATTCCAAGATAGCTATAAAAGGGAAAGAATGGGTCAATTGTAAACAAACAAAATACAATCTGAATACATTGGTTTTACTTTGTTATCTTATTGTTGGCAAAAATCACTTTCCTTTATTCATTCTTTGATTATCAGTAACCCGAGTTCTTTTAAATTAAGATTTTAACCGAAATTCTACTTTTTAGTTAAACAAATTGGTTCCATTACCGGGAATCTGATAATCTATTCTTTTTTAGTTTAACTTTCCTTGTTGCATCAACTATGTCGAACAATAATGACAACATTCAAGGAAACCAAGAAAACCAACAACTTCAGGGAAATTTACAGGATAATCACACCCCGGTCCCTTCTCCACAAAGCTCTCCTCAGCGGTCTCGAGAAGGCACTTCTGATGGATCTCATGCAAATGGAAACACTCAATTTGAAAATGTTGAAGCTATCGATGAAGCTTTGCAAAAACTAATTGTTGAACAGGTCAATAAAGCTTTTGAGGCTTTTGCTAGCTAGTTACCAGTTGCACCACCCACACCCACTCCAAATAACAACACTTTGGAGAACTCTCGCTCTAGGCTTGTTAATTCAGGTAGTGATGGAACCCCCAACGAATCATAAGAGGGAGTACCAGATAACTTAGTCAATTATGATTTACAAAATTTAGTACTAACATTGCAGAAACAGCTCAAGGAGCAAAGTGACCGCATAAAGCAAATACCCGGGGTGTCGCCCGTAATCAAAGGGATAGATATGGATAAATATTCACAACAACCCTGGAAGCCAAGTGCTGCTCCCCTTCCAATTCAAAAAAAAATTCAAAATGCCCGATATTCCAAAATACAATGGAACAACTGATCCACAAGACCACGTGACTGCATTCACAACAGGCGTAAAAGGCAACGACTTGACCAAATGGGAGATCGAATCAGTATTGGTCAAGAAATTTGGTGAAACACTCACTAAGGGTGCATTAACATGGTATTCTCTTTTACCAAAAATTCTATAAATTCTTTTGCTGAGCTTGTAGATTCTTTCATCAAAGCACACTCGGGAGCTCAAAAAGTCAAAAAAAAGAATAGAAGATATTTTCAAAATCAAGCAAAGGGACTCAGAATTGCTTAGAGAGTTCGTGGACAGATTCCAACGTGAAAGAATGACATTACCGCGTGTACCTGATAATTGGGCAGCTATAGCCTTCACAAGTAATTTGAATGAAAAAAGCTCAGAAGCTACGAGGCGACTCAAGGAAAGTGTTAGTGAATTCCCAGCTACAACATGAAATGATGTTTACAACAGGTATAGCACGAAGCTGAATATAGAGGAAGATATTATCTCACGGTCTCAAAAAGAAGAAAAGGTAAGTTCGAGACGGGCGCAAATCGAAAAAGGTCCGGTAAAAATAGGTACGAACCATACATGGGACCAGCGGGAAAAGACTCACGGTCAAAACAGGACAATCAAAGGTACGATCACAGGTCGGGGAATAGAGAGTCAGGCTCGTCATCAAGATTTGGGAATGATCGAAAAATGTGTGAATCACGAGATGATGATAAAAACTTGAAGGCGAGGTTTAGCGGTTATAATTTCAATGTGAGCACTTCCGAGCTCGTAGCTGTTTTGAGAAGCATGGGTGACAAGATACGATGGCCAAAAGAGATGAAATCGAATCCAAACAGGCGCAATCCTAATCGTTGGTGAGAATTTCACAACGATCACGAGCATAAAACGGCAAACTGTAGGTTTTTACAAAGTGAAGTTGATCATTTATTAAAACAGGGTTATCTCACCGAATTATTCAGTGAGAAAGGTAAGCAAGCATACATGAAGAATAGGCAAGAGCCCCCTAAACCACCTTCTCCCAAAAGGACCGTCAACGTTATAAGTGGAGGTGAAAGACATCAATGGTGTGACGTACACAGCAGCCAATAAAATTTCTAAAGTCAAAATTATCCAAGTGAAGCGGGTGCAACATGTCTTAGAGGAAGAAAGCATTACGTTTGATGATGCAGATGCGGATGGCGTATTATCTCCTCATAATAATGCACTGGTAATATCTCTACTTGTACATGATACTAATGTAAAATGAGTTTTGATTGATCCAGGTAGTTCCGTGAACATTATTCTGTTAAGAGTATTACGTGAGATGCAAGCTGAAGATAAATTAATACCAAAGGCGCATACTCTATCTGGATTCGACAATTCCAGTATCATGACGAAAGGAGAGGTAATACTTACTACATTCGCAGAAGGAGTTGTCAAAGATACAAAGTTTCAGGTAGTAGATATGGAGATGGCTTACAATATGATCCTTGGGAGACCATGGATCCACAAGATGGATGTCGTTCCGTCAACCTTGCATCAAGTTATTAAATTTCCAGCACCATGGGGAATATGTCAAATCCGTGGGGACCAACGTACATCCAGGAACATCAACTCTGTAGCGGATTCAAGTACGAGAAATGAAGAAAAATACCAATCACAAAATCCAGTTGAGGGTACCACAACACAAACCTCAACTGAACAAGGGCGAACAGACATGGACACAAGGCCAGATACCATTCAAGAACCAGAGGAAAACGAAAATATCAAGACAACAATTGAAGAACTAGAGACTGTGGTGTTATTTGCACAATGGCCAGATAGGAAAGTTTACATAGGGGCCAATCTAAGCCAGGACATGAAAGGTAAGTTGATTGAATTTTTGTAAACTAACGTGGAATGTTTTGCTTGGTCCCACTCTGATTTGACAGGAATACCATCGGAGGTAATGACTCACAAATTAATTGAAGACCCATCGCATCCTCCTATCAAACAAAAGAAGAGAAAGTAAGGAACTTTCAAAAATCAGGTGATTCAAGATGAGGTTCAAAAATTACTAAAGATTGGGTTTATCCGTGAGGTAAAGTATCCTAATTGGTTAGCCAATACTGTTGTGGTACCGAAGAAGAATGGTAAGTGGCGAGTTTGTGTAGATTACATAGATCTTAACAAAGCTTGTCCTAAAGATTCTTTTCCACTACCACATATAGATCAACTAATTGATGTTATTGCAGGATATGAATTATTAAGTTTTTTAGATGCGTATTCAGGATACAATCAGATCAAAATGGATCCGATAGATGAAGAAAAAACTTCCTTCATAACTGACAGGGGGACTTACTGTTATAAAGTAATGCCTTTTAGTCTCAAAAATGCTGGTGCAACATATCAAAGACTAGTGACTAAAATGTTTCATTAACATTTGGGGAAAACTATGGAAGTCTATATAGACGACATGTTCATCAAAACTCAACATTCAGGGGATCATATATCACACTTGCCTGATGCATTTCAGATTTTGCGAAAATTTAATATGAAATTAAATCCTAAGAAATGTGCATTTGGTGTTGCATCAGGTAAGTTTTTAGGTTTTCTTATCTCTAATCGTGGTATTGAAGTGAATCCCACTCAGATTAAGTCCATTGAAGAAATCTCTGACGTTCTTACAAGTAAAAAAGAAGTGAAGAGGTTGACAAGAAGAATTGCAGCCTTGGGAATATTCATTTCTAAATCATCAGAAAAGTGCTTTACATTATTTTCAGCTCTTAAAAATCAAGATCATTTCGAATGGAATGAGGAATGTCAACAGGCACTCAAAAATTTGAAGACATACTTATCAAATCCGCCACTGCTCGCAAAACCAAAGGTTGGGTAAAGACTGCTCATCTACCTTGCCATTTCAAAAGTAGCGGTAAGTATTGTTTTAGTCCGAGAGCACCAAGGTAAACAATCTCTGATCTATTATGTCAGCAAATCTTTATTAGATGCGGAGACGCGGTATCCTCAATTAGAAAGCTTGCACTTGCATTAATCGTGGCATCTAGAAAATTAAGGCCTTATTTACAATGTCATCCTATTGTTGTAGTAACTGCTTATCCATTACGCAATATATTACACAAGCATGAATTGTCAGGTAGGTTAGCCAAGTGCGCTATAGAATTAAGTGAATATGATATCATATACCAACCTAGAACTGCTATAAAATCTCAAGTATTAGCTAATTTCGTGGCTGATTTTAGCCAAGGGGTGCAATTAGAAGCAGAAAAAGAATTGCAGGTGCTCAACGGAGCTAACCCAGGAATTTGGACCTTATTTGTTGATGGTTCATCTAACATAAAGGGTGCAGGCTTAGGGATCGTTTTGGTACCACCTACGGGTGAAACCATTTGACAAACCATTAAAAGTCATTTTATAACTAACAATGAGGCAGAGTATGAGGCAGTGATTGCAGGTTTAGAACTGGCATGAGAACTTGGCATTAATCAGATTGTAATCAAGAGTGATTCGCAGCTCGTGATTAACCAAATGCTGGGGACTTATACCGCTAGGGAAGCACGAATGCAACAGTATTTAGAGATGGTACGGGATCTAATCAGGAAATTCCAAACCTGGAAGGTTACGCTAATACCAAGAGATGAAAATGTTGAGGTGGATGCCTTAACTAATCTCGCATCTACAGCAGACGTGGCAAGTAATAAAAATGCTTCTGTAATACATTTGTTTCATTCAGTGCACGATCCAGATAAAAATGAGGTAAATTTTAATAACTTAACCTGGGATTGGAGGAACGAGATTGTTGCCTTTTGCAGATTGGTATCGTTCCTGAAGACAAGAGGAAAGTTCACGCGCTTCGAAAAAAGGTTGCTCGATATTGCTTAAAGCAAGGCAATCTTTATCCGAAAATGTTCGGTAGTCCCTTAGCAAGATGCCTCAGACCTTCTCAGATAGAATATGTGATGAGAGAAATACATGAGGAGCATTGTGGGAATCACGCAGGAGGAAGATCATTGGTAAGAACCCTAATCAGGGCAGGTTATTATTGGCCCAAAATGGAAGAAGAAGCGGAAAGTTTTGTGGCTAAATGTGATAAATGCCAAAGGTACGGTAATAATATGCATAGACCTGCAGAGTTGCTACATCCGGTCACTACACCGTGGCCGTTTATGAAATGGGGGATGGATATTGTGGGTCCACTACCACAAGCAAAAGGACAGGTAAAATTTTTGCTCGTACTCACTGACTATTTTACTAAATGGGTAGAAGTAGGAGCATTCAAACTAGTGCATGAAAAAGAAGTTAAAGATTTAATTTAGCGGAATATCATATGCCGATTTGGTGTACTAAAGGAAATCGTATGCAACAATGGCCCTCAATGTATAGGCACGCAAATCACAGAGTTCTTTCAAAGTTGGCAGATCAAAAGAATTACATCCACACCTTATCATCCGGTGGGTAATGGGCAAGCTGACTCAACAAACAAAATCATTATCAACAATTTAAAGAAACATTTAGAGGAGTCCAAAGGTAATTGGCCAGAAGTGTTACCTGGTGTTTTATGGGCATACCGCACAACAGCAAAAACAAGTACAGGAGAAACACCATTTTCATTGGTTTACGGAGCTGAAACTTTAATTCCAGTAAAGATAGGAGAGCCAAGTACAAGATTTACACAAGCGTCAGAAGAGTCTAATAACGAAGAAATGCGCATAAATCTTGATCTACTTGAAGGAAAAAGGGAAGCTGCACTAATAAGAATGGCAGCACAAAAGCAAGTCATAGAACGATACTACAACCGAAAAACACGCCTAAGATTCTTCAAAATTGGGGACTTCGTGCTCAAAAAGGTTTTTCAATCTATGAAGGCAGCTAATGCAGGGAAATTAAGTCCAACATGGGAATGACCCGATAGGATTCATGATATTTCAGGTAAAGAAGCATACGAGATGGAAACAATGGATGGCAAGATACTACTTTCACATTGAAATGTTGTTCACCTGAAAAGATACAATTTCTAAGGAATACTCACGGTTAGGTATCTGTATTTTAAAATTTAATTTTTGAATTGTTAAATTTTACTAACGATTTTAGATGATAGGCAAAAAGCTAGCTCGTACTAAATGATGAGTCCCGACCTACAAGGCACATGGAATAAATTAAATTTTCCGGTCTAGGGTTACAATTATTCTGATAGAAATTTAAACGGGCGAAGCAGTCTTCATCTATAATCTCACCTCAGAGTCCCGTATGTTTTTCCTTTTCTGGGAAAGGACAAAATGAGAGGAACAATCAAGTGCTCGAGGCTTCATACTTCAACGCTCAAACACTTAGGGGACTATATAATATACACGGGCATGTGTATAAAGAAGGCAAATAAGATTGGGAAATAATCGTAGATCAAGCCTGAAAAGTTCACTCAATGAATGAGTCAAATACAAAGCAAAGTCACGAGCTAAGCCTAAAGGAAGACCTTACCATAGCTAGGGTAAAGGCAATTTACTGAAACGGGTTATAAATAAAAATTTCGTGTTTATTTTTCTTTTTTAAATCTGTTATGAGGAAAACAGTTACGAGAAAGTTATAGATGTAATTCAAATACATGTAAAGTATTATTCAAAACTAGACAAAGTTCAAATAAAAACTTGTCAAAGTTATTTCAAGAAACATGTGTATCCCTATTTCTTTTATCGTATATTAACATCGTTATGAAGTTGAGACGTCTTCTTCATTAAGTGTCGAATATAAAAGGGCCCTATTTTATAAAATTCATGATTAATTTAAGCATTCATGAAGTTAACAGAAGCATTTTTTTGAAGAGTAAAAATGCAAGTTATTCAGTAAGTCCTTAGAAATAAAGGCAATAATAAACAAAACAGAAGTTCAAATTGTAACGAAAAACTTCTTAATATTAAAAAGCTTAGACTAAGTATGAACTTAGTCATAAACTGAAAATTGTTTATACATATTTCCCCATAAAAGGTTTGGGGACTTAAGTTTCCAAAACAAACCCTCAAATGAGACCAAGGGTTTTAACCACAATTTTCCAAAAAAAAAAAGAGACACAAAGGAATTCAAACAACTTAAACTTGTCACTGAGAAGATGAAGGAACTGAAGCAGGTACATCAACAACAGCGGGTTAAACTTGGATTGAAGGAGTGGGGATACCCGTATCATCTTCAATATTTGCGGAAGCTTCGACCACGGGAGAAGGAAAATCTTGGTTCTGTTGAGTCTTCTCAATAGTTTCATTGATCTTAACTAACTCAGATTCCAAGTTAAAATTCTCTTGGCTAGCTTCAACAAGGGTATCACGGTGAGAATTCAAAAACGCCCAACTCACTTCAATGACAGACTTATCTTCAAGGATCTCATAATCTCTTTCCCAGTCAGCGATTTTGTTCTTTAGCTTTTCATTTTCAGCCAAGGTAGATTCATAAGAAGCATGAAGAGAGGCATGGGAATTTTCTAAGGAACATACCTTATCAGAAGAAACCCGGAGGTCTTCTTGGGCCTGAGTCAAATTCTGCACGAGTTCACCAGCATAGGCTTCTTTTGCATCCAAGAGAGCCTTCAAATCTCTAATATCTTCACTTGCCTTAGAAAGCTGCTCGGAAAAAGAAGTTTCAAGACTAGCCTTTTCCTTGTCTGCTTGACTGGAGGAAGCTTTTTCAACTACCAATTCGGAAGTCAAAGCTCGCACCTGCTGCTCCAAGGTACTTTTAATTTCTTCTAAGTACTCCACGTCGATCTGAAGACTTTCATATTGTTCCTTCCAATTTTATGCCTCCAATTGGTAATCACACACTAACTGCTCTAAGAGGGTAACCCTTTTCATCATCTTTGTGCCGATGAGATTGGCCTAAAAAGGGGGAAAGGGAAGGAAATGAGAATCCCAAAGGTAGAAAAATGACAAAGTAAGAGTTAGAAAAAAGGAATACCTTTAAAGAAGCATGCACAATGTCATTCATTAAAGTCAAAGAACTATGGCTCTCTAGCTTGGCTCTCTTAACAGGACCAATTAAAGGTTTTAGCCACACATCTGCTTGACCCGATTTCCTTAAAAGGTTGCCCTCAGCGGGGACTTCAATAATCACTTGCCTCATAGCACCACTCCTAATTGAGGAGCCAACCTCAGCACGGTGAGCAGGTGGAGGAGGAATTGTTGAAAGAGGAACAATAGAAGTAGTAAAAACAGCATGGGGAGGAACGGAAGCAGCCATAATCGGCAAAGTAGGAGTCACAGGCACGGGAGAAGAAACAGAAGCCAAGGGAGCTTCATCAGAAACGGGACCTAAACTTTCACTACCAAACCCGCGGTCAAAAAGCTGCTCAACAGAATCATGAGCAGCAGCGGAAGCATCATCAACATCATCAGGGATCACTACCAGGGCTTCAATAGATTCGGTAAGAGGAATAGAACAGCGGGGGGATGCTTCTGCATTATCATCGAAAATAATGGGTCTACGAGCCCGTGGCCTTGTTACCAAGGATCCCCCGTCTTCCTCTTCTTCGGAATCTTGGTCATCAACAGTTTTTCTTTTCGATAAAGAGCCCAGAATTATTTCTTGAGCCCTTTCCAAAGAGATACGAGAAGCCGCAACCGCCTCAACAGTAACTCCTCGAATAGCAAATCCTGGTAGAAAGAAGGATTGAGATAAGTTCGGGAAAAAACAATATGTAAAATAAAATAAAAGCTCTTACCATGAGTTTTTACTTTCCAACCAAAACGTTGGGAAAGGGTCTTCCAAGATCTACCATCCATTTGTGCAATACTCAACAGCCTTCCTACCCAGTCACGGAAATTGGGAAAATCTTCCACAACTCCCATGGTTGCTAGAAAAGAAAAATAAAATTAGAAAAATCAACAAAATTGAAGAAAAAGGTACGAGAAAGTTAGAAGACTCACGTGCAAAATTCCACTTCTTAGGGAAGGGAACGTTTTCATCACCCACTAAACCAATAGTGGGGGCAGCAACAAACCTGGCATACCAGCCATGGTCTTTGTCATCTTCAGGGCTAACTAGAACTCTTTTGCTCCTGGCTACTAGTGTAAAAACACCATTGCGAAAGAGTCTAGGGGAGTAAAGATGAATTAGATGTGGGAAAGTAAAAGCCACACTGGATATGTTAGTCAAATGCCTCAAACAGGCAACAACCCTCCATATTATTAGGCCAATTTGACCTAAGCAAACATCAAAGAAACAACAGAACTCGAGAATAACAGGATCAATAGCAAGTTTGAATCCTAATGTGAAAGGGTGCGTATAGACAAAGGAAAAACCGGTTAAGTAAGAGGTAATTCTTTGATTTGGATTGGGAATAATGATAGGAAAGTCATGACTCCAATGGCAGTCTCTGCGGACTAAAGAAATCAAACTTTCAGTGATTTGAGTGGGATAGATATCAGCACGGTCTAAAGAAGATACTTGATTTCTAAGAGATTCTCTGTCATTATAGAAAGATATTTCTGCAGGAACTATCTCCTCTACTAGAGGTTCACGAAGAGGTTCAAAAGATTCTTTACTTCTAGAAAAAGATCTGTGTGAAAGAGAACCTCTAGTTCTAGAAGAAGGGCCAGAACTAGGCGAAGGAAGAGAAGAACCACACAAGGATGAAGATCCTAAATTACGAAGCCTACCTCCTCTTCTGCTCCTACTGGGGGCATTTGGGAAGTTATCAACTATGGGGACCCTTCTTGGGTTAGGGTTTGATAAAGACATGATAGTACGAGGAAGAAACAAACAAAGATTCAAGAACTGAATATTTTGAGAACTTTATATGATAAAGACAAAGAAGAAAACTATATTTATACTGTGAAGCAACCGTCAAAGGAAAAAGTGCAATGATGGAAAAGTCGTAATGAGAACTGACGCTTCGTGGTTAATGAAGCCGTGAAAAAACCCTAAAAAGCGCTGCAAAGTTGCATAACCAGTAAAAGCGGTGTCGCGCATGAAGAGCATTAAATGGAAGTGACAAATGAAGCGTTGATTCTTCTATAGCATTAATGGTGACAAAAATTCCCGTTTTAATGAATTCCACTTCCCATATATTCAATTTATGAATAAATGGCAAGTGGGGGGACTATCTGTATAAAAAAAATTGAGTTTACATATTAAAGTGATTCGAAGATGACATGTCATGACACGTAGACTGGTCAAAGAGTTATGATTAGCAGAGAGGCACGAGTTGCAACAGATACGAGCAAAGGCATAAGAGGAGGCACGAGCGGATACTCAAAAGATTCAACGCCCGTACCTATTTAAGTCCAAGAATTAAGGAGAATGAATCTGACAGCACAAGAGAGTACAGATACAGTATTTAATGAGCATTAAATACTAAAAACGTTAGAAACTCTGTATTAAAATACAATGATTATGTAACGTAGCATTTAATGTCTTTAATTATCTATAATGGCCTTATTATGATAAAGGCAAAATGCATATTTCCAAGATATCTATAAAAGGGAAAGAATGGGTTAATTGTAAACACACAAAATACAATCTGAATACATTAGTTTTACTTTGTTATCTTATTGTTGGCAAAAATCACTTTCCTTTATTCATTCTTTAATTATCAGTAACCCGAGTTCTTCTAAATTAAGGCTTTAACTGAAATTCCACTTTTGGTTAAACAATTGTCATCATTCTATGACGAAGTCTCTACATAATTATTCGAGTTAAGTATTGCAGTAACAATATTTGGAGATAATTATTATTACTACAAGTTTGAGAACTCTCTTAATCAATTAATATTAAAGATAATTTCATACTTTTTCTACGTTTAGTCAGCTGTAATAAACTATTTATTCCAACTATTTTTTCCCCTCTTTTGGTGAGAAATGAACTCTTATACTCAGGGGCGAAGGCACGTTGAACAAGCGTTGTCACCCGTCACCTCTTGGTGTGAAGCTCTACAACTTTGCCTAGGAGGTCAAGGGTTTGAAACCTGGTAGGTTACCATATGTTTTTTAGGTTTTTTTTTTGGGGAGGGGAGGGGGGAATACAGAAAGCAGAGATTGAACCTCCGACTTCTAACCTAAAATGGTGTAACTAAACCTATTGAGCTTCCATATATTGAAAATGGAGTACTGAGAACTAATTTTATAAAACCATATTGGAACGTGAAGTTAAGCGTTTGTTCATTAATTTAAATGTCGACATCACTTAACAAAAAATTATCCGTACGCCCTATACCTACTTATAATTTGAATATAACAAAATAGTTATACAACCATTTCATATGTTCTATTTACAAATATTCTTAAAGGATCATATAATTGAATAACATCTGTAATAGACTACCAACCAAAATTCCTTTAATTTTTTGGTCTATCAAAATATTGTAATAGATACCTAAATTTCTATACAAAGAATCAATTACATGTGTATCACTACCCATTGGATTAATAGTGAATGGAATATGCATAAGAGAATAATTAATTTTTGTCCTATTTTTAGTCATAAACGCGAAGATATGGCAAATGGTATTGGTAGGTGCTTACGTGAGTGGGGGATAAATAAGATCTTCACTGTCACAGTTGATAATGCAAGCTCAAATGATGTGACAGTAAAAGAATTATCTAAGCAATTAACAAAAATGGGAACTAATTTGATGAATGGTACTCACCTTCACGTGAGATGTATGACTCACATCATGAATCTTGTGGTCCAGGATGGTTTAAAAAAATCTTCAGTTTCTATTGAACGTGTTAGGCATGCAGTGAGATATGTTAGGCAGTCTCCTGCGAGGTTGAAGAGGTTTCAAGAATGTTTTGATGCTGAACAACTCAATTCTAAGAAAACTTTATGTTTAGATGTTCCAACTAGATGGAATTCCACCCACTTGATGTTGCGCAGGGCTGTTGAATTTGAAAGTGCATTTTCATATTATGCTTCTAGTGAAATTGGCTTGAGACATTATCTTGAGCATTCTTATATTGATGTTGGAATTCCTACAGGTGAACTTTTGAGTAGTGATTGGGAGAATGTAAAAAGAATTACAAAATTTCTTGAAATCTTCTATCTTCTTACTTTGAAGATATCTGGATCACGTTATGTTACATCGCATATTTATTTTCTTGAAATTTGCGCAGTTTCTGTCTATTTGAAGCAATTGATAGCAAATGAAGATATAGTTTTAAGTGAAATGGCAAAGAATATGAAAGAAAAGTTTGATAAGTATTGGGGTGATCCAGGGAAAATGAACAAGATATTTTTTATCTCGTGTATTTTGGATCCACGTTACAAGATCGAATCAGTTGGCTTTGCACTTGTAAAGATGTTTGGTGTAGATACGGGGGCAACTATACAAGCAGAAGTGACGAAGTACATGACTTCATTATTCAGTGAGTATGTAAAGTCCAGCTCAAAAGGTGTTGTGCTTGCTTCATCTTCAGATTGTTCTTCATTGGACACTTCGACTTCCGGGCTTTCTGGAAGTCAAGCAAGCACCCAAAATATAGGACTTTTAGAATCCCTCATGCAAGATATAAAAAAATATAAAAGTGGGAGTGGAGGTGTTGATACTAGAACAGAGTTAGATAAATATTTAGGTGAAGAAACTAAGGATGACACTAAAGAATTTGATATTCTTCTTTGGTGAAAATTGAACTCAGCTAGATTTCCTATTCTTGCGGAGATGGCTCGTGATGTATTAGCTGTTCCGGTTTTAAGTGTGGCATCCGAATGTGCATTTAGTACGGGAGGACGTCTTCTTGATTCATTTAGGAGTTCATTAATTCCTAAATTGGTGCAAGCTCTAGTGTGTCTTCAAGATTGGATTCGAAATGAAAAATTAAAAAAAAATCATTAGTGTTGAGGAAGATCTTGATAAAATCGAGCAGCTTGAACAAGGTAATAATATTGTTACTATATTTGTTGTATATAAGTGTTGTTGATATGCTTATATTTATCGCACGACTCATTATTTTAATTTTGTTTTCTTCAGATTTAGCCAGCAATGGAAAAGACCCTTCCATAATTGACGTGTAGTGTTAATATATTTGGTAAGATTATTCATTAGCAATTCTTTTTCTGAAACTCATACTTTCAAACTCAAAATCAGTATATCCCATTTACAAACACTCAGCAATCCTTTTTGTACAAAAATTGGAAGCATAGGCATCCACTTTTCAACTTGTTTTACTGCAACCTTTGTGACTTTCCCAGGACAACAAAGTTGTTCATATTTACACCAGAAGATATCAACTTCTGATTCTCCAAACAAGAACCAGAGGCAAAATTAGCAAAGTTCAACATAGATGTTGACACCTACTTTTTGATGAAATTACATGATTATGTTTGTCTGCTTTAGAGTTTAGATGACTTTCTGATGATCAACAATGTCTTTTTTGCACGCGCTCTTTAATAATATGTTTGTCATCCAAATGCAGGTCGAGCATGGCCTTTTGTTTGAGCCCGAGCGTGAAGAAATTGCTCAGGAACCAACTTTATCTGTTGTGTAACTGTGTGTCAAGGCATCAGCCACTATCTTGATCTGACTTTATCTACTGTGTAACTTGTAAAGTTGTACAGCCCTGAAGATCTTTAGCATGCAGCTCTGTTGACTTTATCTGCTGCGATGGTGTTTAACTGTTGTGTAACTTGTAAAGCTGTTTGTAGCTCTACTGACTTATTATTATCAGTACAGTCCTGAAGAACTTTAGCATGCAGTTCTGCTGACTTTATCTGCTGCGATGGTGTTTATTTGCTTTGTATGTAAAAGCATTTTTCTGTGCAAAAGAGTAACTTAGTTTTCTTTTTGTTGTTTGATAATGTCTACTGAATTTTATATTCTTGAGTAGAAGTTGCAGAAGAAGAGAGTGAAAGGAATTTAAAGTAATCAAGTTTCATACTAACATACATATTCACTAAATTAAATAAGTAGTGTATATATGTGGCACCACTTCAGTTGGATGTGTCTTTTCCTTCACTGAAAGGCATTAATGGAGTTTACTGTTTAGCACGGTTAATATTTTTGTTCAACATACAACTAGAAAAAAATGTTGCCACGTTTTTTATTGTGCTTTTGGTATCATGCTACTCATTTGTGATGATTGGTGGTGTTCTATTCTTTAAATTCAGCTGGGGACTATGATTCTGGGGACTATGATTCTGAAGACAATGTCCTCTAGCACTTTCCTTGTTGGCCTCAATCATCATTTGTGAAACTGGATTTGGATTACTATCTTTCTTTTGGATTACTATCTTTCTTCGTAAAGTGCTGAAACAAGGAAAACGCAATTTAGTGAATATGCATGTTAGGCCGATAAACCGCCCGATAAGAGCTAAATCGATACCAATTCGCCCGATATCTTATCGGGTAGCTAACGGATTAATACATTTAAAAGTCGATAATTGTTAAGCCAAACCGTTAAGAGTAAAAAACCGCTCAATCCGCCCGATAAGCAGCCCTAGTTGTCGTCCATTGTAAAGTTGCTGATAGCAAACCTAATCTAAAAACAAACCTGACCCATTAACCCCACCCATACGGATTACAAAACTCAGGCCATAAACAGAATATTTCAATAAGAAGCTGCAAACACACAGACAACAGAGATCACATTACATGAAATTTTACGTCTGTGTTAATCCAAGTCCCTAGCATAAACACCAAACCCCAAAAATAATTCACAATTCTACAGATAAAAAAAAGGACATGACCAATTTATTTATCTATTACTAATCAACAATTCTGTAGAACTCCATGACATACTTATACAGCGCGTGCTTCATTCGCAGTTTCACCAATGGTTGACAAACCGTTTTGAAATTCTAGGCCTGCAATGAATACAGAGTAAAAAAATTCTCAAACAATTCTCAAACAGAGTAAAAAAAGAAATAATATTCTCTTATACGCAATGAATACCATAAAACGGTTTTTGTAGTATTCAACCAGTCTCTTGGGATCCAAGACTTTCGTTTGCTTGTAACCATCAATCTTGTTGACTTCCTGTAAGGCGATCACAGAGTAAAGTTAGTTATCCACGAAAACTAATGTAAAGTGGATGAGCCGCTATTAAGTAAATCTCCAAAATCTTAGCTCCTATACTTTTATATAGGTGAATCATACGCACTTATGCAACTGCAAAAGACCTTCCATGATCAGCGACGGAACCAGAATTTGAGGTTTATGAGTAGAGACGGACCTACGTACAAGTTAGAGGGGTCACCGACACCACCTAAGCTCGGGAAAAATCTTGTATATATATATATACCTTGGAATATGGATGGATATATACTTGATTAGGCACCCTCATACACAAAGCTTAGCTAGGGGCACTGGTGGCGTCTACAACTTAGTTAGGGATCAAATCCAGCTCGAGCAATGCTTTATAATTATCTAGATTTTCTCCTTTTTTTCCTTTAGATTCCGCCCTTCATTCCCTTTTTCTTTTGATTAGACCACTCTTTTAAAAAATATCAAATTTACTTCTCTCCAAGCTATGATCAGAAACTTAGAACTTATCTCTCTCTGAATTTTTAGCTAGCAATTGGCATGCCTCATGACTATTTTAGGAGTGGTGCCCCCGATGCCTCCAAATCATGGGCCCGCATCTACGTATGGGTTTGGGATTCTAGTTTTTTAGGTTATTGGGTTCTGAACATATTTAATGAATTTCTTTAAACAAATACAAGGTTTGAAACGAAGTTACTGGGATTGACCTAACTCATAATTGACACACTAGCTCCGCCCCTGTCCATCATACATCTTTTCGGAGAGCACTAACATTCATATTGGAATAGTAGTCCATATCTAGTAGTAAAGTAATATTAGTCATACCTCAATCCATTTGGCTAGTTTCGGCCTCGCAGATGTGATATCATAGTTAAACACCTCTTGCAGGAAAATTTGGAACCTTTCGATGAATGGAGCATATGCTATGTCAACCTAATACACCAAAAATTTCTTTAGTATGATGAAATTTCATATTCTGGAAAGATATATCTACACTACTCTAAATTGGTTATATAGCATATTTTACTGCAAAGCTACTATAAAGTAAGAAGTCGTCACCTGACTGAATTGACCGAGGAAGAAAGGTCCGTCGTCAAATTTTGCGAGAGCTTTTTCCAGGTAATCAAATTGTGCTCCTAGTACAAGTGTGAACGAACTACAGTTAATTTACACATGGAATTCTTACCAAGAATACGTAACGAGTTTTGAAGTGCCAAAGCAAAAGAACCTCACCAGCCAGTATCTGTGCATCTTTTTTAAGCGAACCATATACTTCCTTGACGAATGTATCACTATAGGCTATCAATTCTTCAGCAAACTTCTGCTTTTCCGGATCCTACACCAGTTTACAAACTTGTGTCAATTTCAGAACTAATCCTTGGTCTCCCCATTTCTTTTTAAAAGGGGGAGCGGAAGAAGAACGGTCAGTAGCAGCAAGAACGGAATGCTGCAGCTTACATCAGGCAGAAGAGATGGCCCTTCAAAGTTACTATCAACATACTTAATCAGATCCAAACTTTCTCCGATCACTTTGTTGTTGTGCTCCAAAGAGGGTACCTACGATAGCAAGAGGCAAACAAGCATTATAGTCAGTACTCATAGAACCTACAGGCCAATTGCTAGATGTCAAAATGTTAGGTCAAGGCATTACACTTGGTATGCATACATAAATAGTGAACGGCCGAGCAAAAAAACAGCTTCGTGTTTCCGGAACAATCAACAATTACCTTATTTTCCGCGTAAACTTTTTCCTTGTACCAAGTAGGCCTATTCTGAAGGTCAATTGGAACTAACTTGATCTTATCTTGCAAGCCCTGAAATTCAAGGTTTTTGAACTTTATTCAGCTAACCAATCCCATTGTCAGGTCAAAATATACATGAACTAAGAAAATATTAAGATTGAATAATATCAATTCCCTTTTGAAGAACAATAGGGAACAACAAATTAAAAGTTCCAAGTGACACCCTTCTCCCACCCCATTAAGCATGACTCAAGAAAACATGACAACTTAAAAAGAGGAACACAAGGTAACTCGTTTCTGGTGTTTGGATAAGGGTTAAGCATTTAGTTTTGATGAATTCGGACATCAATTTCAAATCTTTTTTAATCAAACTTTGCATACGTAGAAATTTCAAAAGTACTAGTAGTACTATATGTCACAACTGTACATAGTTTAGAGCGTATAAAGTTTTTGAAACAATCTTAGTAAAAGAAAAAAACTTGGTTCTCTAAACAATAATAATCATGTCACACCATAGCTCGGGATGTGTGGAGTAGGCTCACATCACGAGTTCGAACCCTGTAGCAAACAAAACCCTGGTATTTAAGTGGAGAACGGTAGAAGGACGGGACTAATATGCACCGATTTTCAAAACCCTGTGCCAGTTGGCTCTCAAGATTTCTCGATTATCGAAAAATTCCATCTAAAATTGTAAGATGGTGCAAACATATGAGTCATACGTAGCCAAATCATAAACTAATGAAACGAACCTTGACATTCCTGATAATCCACACACGCTGAGCATAGGGGCACATATAATTGATGTATAACCTTCAGCAAAAAATGAAAACAACAGATCCACATCACCAATCTCCACTCAAATAAATCAACACCATCAAGAAGAAATTACTCTTTTTTCCTTCTAAATGCAGACAAGAAAGAATGAGTGATAGGCCATAAAAAGAGAAGTAAATAAAACCTGGTAGTTCCGTCGAAGAGAGACGGAGGTTGGGAAGTAGAATCAAGTGATGGTGGAAGAACTTCTTGAACACTTCTACACAAATAAAACAAACAAAAATACCCATCAACGCCCATATCAAAAGCAAAGTGAAAATTCAACAATTACATATACATACCTATACAACCATTACTAAGATGCAAGATTTATAATGGCCCTGTTGTATCAGCCGCTACCTATTTTTGTATAAAATTGATAGATTTTAAGTACTATTCTATGAGCGCCGGCTAACTGCGATGCTGGGATTTGAACGTTTTTACCCGTTTCATTAAACACTAGGCCGCAAAAACACCATTTCATTAACCACTAGGTACAGAACCAACACTTGTAACAAGAAGATTCAGAGAAACACTAGAATGTCACACCTGGTTTCTAAACCTGTGACAGTAAATTGTTGAATCATCATTGTCACAGAAAAGTTCTTGCTTCAAGAAAATTCAACAATTGTTATATGTACCAAAAAATTTGTTTTTATCCTATTTACGCGATATAATTTTCTAATTAAAATGATTCAACTAACCCCTTCATTAAACTTAGCTTCATCTTGACTAGGCTACAACCTTGGACAATGTAGTAATTTTTTTTTTCCAATCCTTAAATGATGTATCAACCACTAATTTCATGACAACTTTTCTAACCCCTACTTTTTAAATTTAATATAAATATAATGCTTTAAAAGATTTAACCATATACTCCCTCCACTCCAACAACAACAACAACAATAACGACCCAGTATAATCTCACAAATGGAGTCTGAGGAGGGTAATATGTACGCAGACCTTACCCCTACCCCGAAGGGTAGAGAGACTGTTTCCAGGAGACCCCTCCACTCCAGTTTAGGTGAATTTATTTCTTTTTTGGAATTCCTTCCAAAAAGAATGAACTCTTTCTAAATTTAAAAAGAATTTAGCTTAAACTTCCAATTCTACCCTTAATGAGAAACTTTTATAATCACACAACTACTCTGGGCCTCTTTTTAACTTGTTTAGGACCACAAATTCCAAAAATCTTTTTTTTACTTCGCGCACACTCAAATAGATTCACGACGGAGGGAGTAATATACAACTTAGAAAGAGGGCGTAGGAACGATGATAAAGTTATTTCCGTGTGACCTATAGGTCACAGATTCAAGCTATGAAAGCAGCCATCAATGCATGTATGAGGATATTGTGCCTACATCACAGTCTTAGGTACGAT
The DNA here is from genome assembly GCF_000715075.1 of Nicotiana tabacum. Lineage (NCBI taxonomy): Eukaryota > Viridiplantae > Streptophyta > Magnoliopsida > Solanales > Solanaceae > Nicotiana > Nicotiana tabacum. The sequence continues at coordinate 18,431,608 of NC_134089.1, read as the reverse complement.
ACTTCTCCGAAGTATGTGTGAACGCAGTCGCAGGATGGTGCCTGGTGTACCGGCTGCCCTTTTTAGTACATATTTTCAGATGCACTCTTCTCCACATACTGTTATTTCGTCCCTGATCACTGTTAACTATTTGCTACAAATTAAACTAGGTGATCAATTGAAAATTAATGAAGGAAAAAAGAGGAAGCTAAACTAAGACTTACGGGGTAGCCATTGATGCTAATTTTTTGCTCCTATGAATGCCAGAGAGAGAGAACTCAGAAAATTCTGGAAGTATGAATTGATAGGAGTATGAGAATGAGAATTGAGAACTTTATAGAGGATACGAAGATGTTGTTTGAGCAGAGCAGTGACGAAGTTACGAGAAATGCAGAGAGTTTTTAATGTATGTGAAGGTCCATGGTAAGAGAAATAGGGTGAATTTTTTCTTTTTTCATTTTGTGTCTGTAGGGAGAATTAATTTAAATTCATGCGGCGTAAGATTTGGTAGAGAGCAAAACACTTTTAACAAATATAAAAATTATTTTTAGGACACAAAATTATGATCTCTGATTAATAGTTTCTTTGGCCAAGTTTTTAAAATTAATTTATTTTAAAAAATATTTTTCTCAAAAATATTTTTCAAAAAAATATTTTTGGTGATAAGCAGTTTGTGTTTGGCTAATTAATTTAAAAATTATTTTTGAGCAATAATTAGTATTTGATCAAGCTTTTAAAAAATACTTTAAATATATTTATCTCAAACATATTTTTTTAAAAAGTAATTTCGTAAAGAAGTTATTTTCTCCCTTCTACTAAAAAAAAATTATCTTTCAAAAAGTTTGACCGAACGCCTTTAACATTGTAAAAAATACATTTGGCAAACAAAGAAACACACTTTTCGCCAATTAAAAAAAAATCTTTGTCCAAATAAGAATCATATTAATCTCAACATAATCTTGGGTGATAAATGGGGTGAACTTCTGATATACATGAAGATGACGTGGTTCCTGAGAGTTATCGATAAGCTCACGTCATTACTGACGCAAATATGATGACATTAATTTCGAAATAATCTGTTAAAGAGTTTATCTGAGACTACGTGGCATTTGGAAATTATTTGCGAGTTGGAAATGTGTTCTGAATGATGTCCACGTTTTGGATTTTCAGGAGACATACGTTGGTGTTTTGAAACATATATTTAATTCTCACTTTTCTGATTTTCTCTCTTTTGTATTTATTTGAATTGTATTATACGTAATCATTTACGAAATAATTACTATGTTTTTTAAAATGTAAATAGCATTAAATTGGAAGATAGTTTGTAATTGTTGTTCTTGATCGTTTGAGATGTCAATTCATGACAATTAATAGTGATTACAACTTCAATTTCCTCCACTTAGGTGCTCAAATAAACTCTGTATTGATTTAGGTTTTCATATTGTAGGTTGAATACTTTTGATTCCGAATTTGTATTTAGATCTTTCCAAAATTACAATTATAAATTAAAAATTATCAAGTTTGATCTCACCTAATCTAACTTTTGAGAAATTTGAAGGTGAGATTCATGAATGTATGCAGACGATTTAAAAGTAGGAATACTTAGGACCACAATAATCCGGTGGCAATTTAGGAGGTGAGACTCGCTCCCTCATTATAGAGGTGACTTCTTTTGACTTTGCAATAGAACTGCCTATTTATTGATATATTTTTTTGGTTGAAAAACGAAATTCATTAAAACTTAATTAGTTACAACGTATATCCCATTGAGACTATAAAAAACATCTAAGCAAGTAGGGCTGTTAGAGATAGAGTTACTAATACTACTAAGGCTCCCAAGTTCAGCCAAACTATTTAATACGTTTGTAATTACTAGTATAGTGTTAGGTGCTCCAATTTTGTCCTCCCGAAGACTTTCAAAACATCCCAAGGTGGAGAGCTTAATGTTGCAAGGTGGTTGGTGCTAGCTTGTAACGACCCCACCGGTCATTTCGAGAGTTGTAATCTAGTTCCCCCATTTATTGTTCGTTTTGTACTTTATAGTTGTTATGTGACTTATCAGGATAGTCGGTTCGGGTCCGGAGGGATTTCAGAATGAATTGAGACACCGAGTTTTGTTGATACCTAATTTTTACCTATATTTTTTATATGCATAAATACCTTCAAAATAGCATATACATGCATATATAAGCGTGCACAAGGTTTTTATAATTTTTTTTCATAATTTTAAAGATTTAAATTGATTTATTTCCTTCCCTTTTATTCATAAACCTCAATAATTATTTCCCAAATTAATGTTATGGTGACTTAGTCATTTAATTTCTATATTTATGCCAAAATATGGTTAAAATATTTTTTATGCATTTTCATAATTGCATTTTGTATTTTTAAAGCTAAATTGCATATAATTGCAATATTAGCCCCATTAATATATAATTACGTTTATATGCATAAAATTGATCTCCTATATTTTTAAAATGTTAAAAATATATTTTAAATTATTTTAGTGCATAAAATTATTTTTCAAAAATTATTTATTATTTATTATAAATGATATAAGGAAAATTGGCTATTTAAAATATAGCCAGATTGACATTTCAATTGTAGCCTAAATTGAACCCAACCCCAGCCCAATTTCATATTAAACTACCCGACCCAAACCCTGAACCCACCAACCCAGCACCAATTAAATCCTGGTCGTTAATCTCCCAGATCAACGGCCCGTATCAGCCCTTTCCCTTTTTAATTCCAACTACACCCTAATCCTACCTCATTTCCAAATATCGCCGCCTCTGTATACTCTTTTCTCTCAACCACCCAACCTAACCCTAGCTCCCTTCAACCGCCGCCTCCTTCTCCGGTGACCAACCTTCAACTCCTAAGCCTGTAATGGCTCATCTATTGCCAAGCTCATCTTCTTTGAGGCCTTCAAGGGCCCTGGGCCACGCCGGCTTGTATCTAGGGTTTTTTATCTGGCTGTTCATGGCTACTACGGTGTGATTCCGAGCAAAATCACACTGTTTTGTTACGATCTTTGGGTTTCTAAACAAGTTCTTCCATCTCTACTTGGGTTTCTTCTGAAAACCTAATTTTTGTTTACAACTCCTAGATCTATACGATTTTTAAACAATTTGAGTCTGTTCTTTTGATATTTTACACTGTTCTTGAATCTCTTTTACAAAAATCATCGATTTCAAGTATTTTTTACCTTTTTCTCAAACTAGGATTTTCGGAACTTCTTCTACACTTCGTTTAAACCGATTCTTTATGTTTAAACTTCTATCCCTTGCATATTTTGACTGATTCTATGATTTTACTCCTTTTTTAACTCGCTTATGTTGAAAACCCTAATTTCTTAGTTCTAATCTTGGGTTTCTGAATTTTGTTTGATAACATGTTCAGTTAATCTGTATGTTTCTATGATTCTGTGATTTTTGCCTTATGTTTGCTTGTTAGGGTTCCTAATTGTGGTTATCCCTGCCTATTGTGTGATTTTGCCTTATTTTGTTTACCAATGTTTTGATTCTTCACTTCTCCTGCCTGTATCATGCTTAGCTTACAAATTCAGACTATGCTCTACATGAATCCCTAATTTTATATATATAATTCTTGTCCTAATCGACCTCTTAGGGTTCTGGTTTTGCTTACCATGTGTTTGTTCTTATAAAGTGGTTCTAAATCAGTACTATCTTCTATTTTTGAATCCCTGAATCTTTGTGATTGATCCTTCACTGATTCCGCATGATATCTCTACTGATTGTTACCTTGTAGAATGTTTTCTGACCTTATTCTATGGTCAATTATGCTATTAATTGATTTCTTAAGTCTTTCCTTGATTGAAATATACTGAACCTAGCCTCTAATATATGTTGTGTACTTGTACTATGCAGAAAATATTTTCTTATTTGTCATGTTCAGCCTTATACGATTTTCTTCCTTATTTGTCATGTGTCTATTACCGTTTGAAGTTAACTCCTCAATTAAAGGGAGTACTTGCCTTGATTTCCTGGCTGGCTGATTCTGAGTTCCATAATTACTGATGGACTTTGATTTTTACCTTATTTTGCTACATGCTTTCAAACTATATATACACACTCTCTTATCAGCACAAACACACGAACACTCTTGGTTTCAAAACTCTCTCTCACACTTAAAATTTTTTGCTCTCTTTTGTGCTACTTGCTACTACTCAAAGTTAGTCGGCTGCAAGCCAAGGCTAGCCATTGTATTCTCCTGCTCTTTCACTTTGCTTATTGTTCTCTTTACTGGTATGTTCTAGTTTCAATTCAAAGTTCCAACAACAATATGATTATTTTATTGTTTCAGTTCATCCTATTTCTGATTTACTTATATTTATGGTTTTGTTGTGAAACTTGTAGTTGATGTTTACATTATTATGTACTCCCCTTTCTTAAGATCAGTATGTTACCCCTCTGTGTTGTTTCTGAACATGTCTGCACCAATTATCTCCATGTGTTTACCACCATGTGTTCCATGTATCCCCAAACCCCTATCAACCGTGTATGTGAGTTTGTTCCTTATGTCTGATTCTGTGACTATGTCTGGTCAGCTATTTCTGAGCATGTCTATACCAATCCCTAGACCTTTGCTTGATTATGTGTTCACAATTCTATGTATCCCCAAATCCCTTGACCCCTGCTTGACCACTAAACTTGTTTTGGTTCCATGACTACTGGTTGTGTATGAACCTGTCTTAAAGATGTTGTGTTTGGACTTGTGCTGACTACTCCACTCTCTTTCAAACTGCCCATGTTGTGTTACTTAATCATTTTCAAACAAACTTCCTTTTTAATACAGTTTTTCCTTAAAACCTTTCAACTTGTGTCAAGCATTTTCACTCTACTCCTAAGTCAATAAGTCCTGCCCCCTCCAGTATGTGTACTGCCTTGGGATCCTCTTGAGAACCCTCTGAACTCTGGCATACTGAGGCTTGCCCTTCCACACTACACTTATTCAATTTTGGTTATCAAGTCTAGGTGTAAGCACTGTCTGGGATCCTTGAGATCCTTAGGGAACTTTGATGCACCTAGACTATGATTTTGTCTATAGAATTGAGGCATTTGAGGCTATTGGAGGCTTTTGGAAATCTGGGCCTAATTGAAGGCTCCCTATATAATAGCTTCTTGTTTTCTTATTTACTTATGTAATTCATTCATATGGTCTGTAATAACTTGTAAATAAGTATTGGGGTAACTAGTGAAAGGGATGGGTAGCTACATGTTTATGGGGTAATATGGGTAGAAATCATGCTCATATGACTTTACATTTAATCTGATTGTTGTATCAAGTAGAAATCATGCTTATAGGACTTTACATTTTGTCATCTCACTATGCTAGAAATCATGCTAGGTTTTAAATAATTCTGTAATAAAATCATGTCTGCAATGTCTTAAAATCAGCTTAACAAATAGATGTCATGCCTATAGGATCTAATCCAAATTCTGTTTTAATAAGTGTTTATGTATGTTTCCATGCCTGCAAGTCTTTAAAATCAGTATTAAACTTAGAAATCATGCCTATAGGGAACAATATCAAATTATGCATATGGATCTCGCCTAAGTTTGTTTAAATAACTCAATCCGGTTAACGTTTGATTCGCTTCTGAATTGGTTTAAATAAGTAGTTTATATTTCTGAAACAAGTCTTTTAAAACTGCCTTAATCTGTTATTAGACAGCATGCCCATAGGAATTTGAAGTCTGTTTTAAAATCTGCCATGTTTTATACAAAATGCAGTCATCAGTATTCCGTGTATAGGCAAGCGAGTAGGGCATTTTCAAAACTACGTTTCTGAAACTGTTTCTATAACTTAATGTTTTTCTGATCCTAACAAGCCTTAAGAAACTAATAGGCAACTACTGAAGTCATTACTCCTGAGTTTATAAAAACAAATTGCTTGTCTTCTGCATATTCACCTAGATATCCTGCCTTAGGATGTTGTTTAATAAAAACCCTTAATTGTGTTTGAGTCGTGCTGTTTATATGCCTTGTTTGAGGAGGAAACTTTAAGCCTCTAATTGATCCCTTTTATCTTATGTGCTAAAAGTCCTAATTGTTTTGCATGTCGCCTAGAATTTTCACCTTTAAAACCTTAGGGGTCTGTCTAAAACCACCTATAGGTAGTGGTCCTAAATCCCTCCAGGACCATTAAGAAGGTATGGGTAACATCACGCAATAGATCGTTGACCAAACACTCGCTTTTTATGACCACTAAGGGGATGAGAAGGGTATATATGGGATATGATGATTACGCGCTAATGTCACGTGTAGCCCCTCATCGAGGAGTGTTTACCAGACATTGTGTAGGGTGATCCTTTAGGCTAACCAACCTAGGACTCCTCCTTTACCAAAATTCCTTTTTCTATTTAAAACCTTTGTTTTACAACTTGTTCAAAAAATCTTTATCTTATTACTTGAGTTACCCAACGTGCTTTACTTACAATCTATTTGATTCAACTATTTATTTATATGGACTAATTTGTGAATATAAGTTCGGCCGGGACCCACAGTTGTGGACCAAGAGGGGTGCCTAACACCTTCCCCTCGAGGTTATTTCGAGCCCTTACCCTAATCTCTGGTAATGCAAACCAATCCAAGAGTTAATTACTCTAGGTGCCCTAACGCACCGTAATCCGTTAGGTGGAGACTCTTCAAATACCCAATTCCCAAAGAGGAAACGAGTTATTACCCCCATGGAATGTCGAAACCCGGACTTCCCCGTCAAGAAGGGAAAAAAGGAGGCCCGACAAGTTTCAAGGTTGAGATCTTAAGTTGAAATAGTTGACCGGATATTGACTTGTGTGTAAACGACTTCGAAATGGAGTTTTGATGGTTCCGTTAGCTCCGTTGGGTGATTTTGGACTTAGGAGTGTGTCCAAATTGGGATTTGGAGGTGCGTGGGGAAATAAGCTTGAGATGGTGAAAGTTGGAAATTTAGAAATTTGACCAAGAGTGGACTTTGTGGATACAGGGCTCGGATTGGAGTTTCGAGAGTTGGAGTAGGTCTATGGTGTCATTTGTGACTTGTGTGCAAAATTTGGGGTCTATCTGACGTGATTTTCTAGGTTTCAGTATCCTTTGTAGAAGTTGGAATTTCCTTAGCTTCAATACACTTAAATTGGGTACAATTCGTGTTTTGATATTATTTGAGGTGATTTGAGGGCTCGAATAAGTTCCTATCGTGTTTAAGGACTGGTTGATATGTTTGGTTGAGGTCCTGGGGGTCTCAGGTTGATTTCAAATGGTTAACAGATTGAAAATGAGACTTGGTGCATTGCTAAAACAAGGATCTAGTGGTGTAATCGCACCTGCGGAGCTTTGATCGCAGGTGCGAGCTCGCAGGTACAAGCTGAGGAGCGCAGATGCGGCCAGGATTAGAGAGGACTGTGGTCGCAGATGTGAGGAGTTTTCCGCACCTGCGTGATCGCAGGTGCAACGTGATGGGCACAGAAGCGGAGTTGTGCGCAGGTGCGATGGGAATTCCGCACCTGTGGTTCCACACATGCGAGGGAAAGGATCGCAGAAGCGGAGGCCCAGCTCCAGTGGTTCACTGCACAAGTGGGAGGATTGTCGCTTCTGCGATGCCACATATGTAGTTAAGTTTCCGTAGAAGCGGAAAGGTTGGGCATAACCACAAATTCAAGAGTTCGCGATTTTCTTCATTTTGAACATTTCAAGCTCGGGATTGAGCAATTTTTTAGAGGAGTTTTGAGGGGTTTCTCGAGGTAAGTCACTTGTGCTCATTATTATTCATTAATCTTGTTTCCCCATTTCATTTCCTACCTAGATTGTGTGGTTTTGAGGTGAAATTTAGGAATTTGAGGTTAGGGATTTAGAGAGTTTGATTTGGATATTTGGGTGGCGATTTTGTATCAGATTTTGATAAATTTGGTATGGTTGGACTCGTGGTTGAATGGGCTTTCGAGTTTTGTGACTTATATCGAATTTCGAGTCGTGGGCCCGGGGGTTTGAGTCGACTTTTGATTAATAACTTAGTATTTTCTTATGGAATTGATTCCTTTAACTTGTGTCGATTGTATCATATTGTTTGTGGCTAGATTCAGGCATTCGAAGGTCGTTTCGTGAGGCAAAGGTGTGTTGGAGTAGAGATTTGCTCGGATTGAGGTAAGTAACACTTCTAAATTTGGCCTTGAGGGTTCGAAACCCCGAATTATGTGTTATATCATTGGTGTTGAGGTGACGCACATGCCAAGTGACGGGTGTATGGGCATGCACCGTGAGAACTGTGACCTGTTTGATTCCATGGAATTGTATAGAGGATTTATTTTGTTGATATCCGTATTTTCATCATATGATAAAGTAATTGAGCTGCCAATCATGCTAGAAATCATGTTTAGGCTATATGTTGGTACTGTTGGGACCCATAGTGGTCGTTTCTTGCTGTTGACTTATTGATTACATTGAAATTTCGTACTCAGTCATATGTATTCATTGCTTATCATATATCAGTCTCTGATGCTAGTTATTGATATATCATATCATCATTCTTGGGCTAGTTTCACGATATTATGAGCCCGAGAGAGAGAGAGACTGGAGAGATTGATGACTGAGTGAGGCTGAGGGCTTGATTGTGAGTGACATTTATGGGATCGGGCTGCACGTCGCAGCATGTTCTATTGATTTATGCCTGGATCTGGATTATTATAGTGTTTGAGCTTAAGGAGCTCCTCCGGAGTCTGTACACACCCCAGTGAGCGCAGTTGATTTATATTGAGGAATGGTTCTTCCCTGGGCATGGATCTTGCCAGAATCATTTATATTTAAGGATGGATCTTCTCCTGGGTTGCATTGGCATTATACAGTACTGATTGACTGACTGTCAGTTGATGTGTGTATATATATATGGGATGGATTTTTTGGGTTGAATTGGCCATATACAATACTGAGTGATTGAGTATTCTGAGAGTGTGAGTACACGAGGCTTTCAGCGTGGTGCATCGCATACAATATGGGCATTGGCATGTAGATGTAGAGAGATTATATTCCTCTTATCATTCGAAATTGATCTCTCTTACTTGTACAGATTTTAACTATTGAACTTAAAAGCATGCCTATATTTTTGTACTGTTAATTTCTATATTGAACGGTACCTGTTGAGTTCGTCACTGCTTTCAGTCCAAAGATTAGATTTGTTACTTATTGAGTTGGTTGTACTCACGCTACACCATGCACCTCGTGTGCAGATCCAGGTGCTTCCGGTCACGGTGGTTGCTGAGTCGTGGAGTCTCAGAGATTATCGAGGTAGCTGCTTGGCATTCGCAGACCTTAACACTCCTTCCTTATCTTTCATTTTATGTTTCAGTTTTATTTTACAGATGGTATACTAGTCTATATCTTTATATAGATGCTCATGTACTCGGTGATGCCCGGGTTTTAGGAGAGATTCTGTATTGAGTTATGATTCTTATTCTACTTTTAAGAGGTTTTCCTTAAATTTAACTGCTTCTGCATCTTTCAAAGTTGTAGAGTGTTGGGAATGTTTGAGTAGTCGGCTTGCCTAGTCCTATGATGAGTGCCATCACAATGGGTTGGTTTTGGGTCGTGGCACTTGTGTGGATCCTACTGTAGCCAAAACATGCGCAGCGTTGTTTCCTTTTCTGAAATTATGCCGGATCATCGGATTCCCCAGTTCCTTCAATAATAACCTGCACTCATTAACAAGGTTAGTGTAGAGGGAGCAGTTATCATGGCAAAGTAATTGAAATATTTCAGTAGCATTCGTTTCTATTTTAAACTGTGAAAATGGTTGGCTTGTGCAATGTAAAGGCCATGCTTTAAGGCGAGTAGCTCCATGTAAGTAGCTGTGTAGCCATGAGCGGGCATGTAGTAGCCAAGGATCCAGTTGCCATTTTTATTCCGAAAAATGCCTCCAATACCACATTTTTTAAATTGGCCGTTAAATATCCCATCTATATTGAGTTTTAAATCGGCTGCTGCAGGGGTGCCACCTTGCCATTATAGGGGTGGTGATGCCGTCTTGAGAGGTTCCAAATTTTCTTGCAAGAAGTGTATTTGTTGATGTAGTTCATGCATTTGGTCAAATATAATACTCTTTTTTTCCTTTTGAAAAAAAAGAAGCTAATAATACAATGTCAAATTGAGGGTAGTCTATTAGGATTTTGTGTTAGATTGCTAGTGGTTAATGTTGAGTTCACATTACTCTTTCATTTCTTTTAGTGTCAGACTATATCTACTGGTTATTATTTTGCTTTTTGTTTATGTTCTTGTGATGTTGTTGTTTCTTTCTAAGGTTTATTGATGGTACTGATATACAGTCTCTTTTTGTCTTTTTCAGCCGAGGGTCTATCAGAAACAACCTTTCTACCCCTCGGGGTAGGGATAAAGTCTGAATACACAATTCCCTTCCTAAACCCCATTAGTAAAATTTCACTGAATTATTGTTGTTGGATACACTGTCAAAAAAAAATACCAATTCGAACGTTGAGCATGAATATTTTACTGAGTTTAACTTCCAATATACCGAAAGTCTAACAATTTTATGCGGTCAGGTCACATTAAAGTAATTAAAGATTACAATGTCAATAGAATGATAGATACAAAATGAATCCCATTTTATGAAGCAGCTGCAAACAGACACACGGCACTCGGCAGAGATCACATACCAAGTCTATTACTCCTACTAATGCACAAATCTGTAGAACACCATGACACGTTTCATACTTAGGCGCAGTTACTTGTAATTATCAGTTTATCACCATTGGTTGATCCGCAATTTTTTAGACCTGCAAGAGAAAGAGAATGAAAAATCAGCATCTATGCAATTCTCCAACCAAACAATTTGAGAATAACATTTTTCACGCAATAAGTACCATAAAGCGGTTCTTATATCAAGTAGAGCTCCAAATCTTACAATTCTATATACCTAAAAACCAAGCATCTAGCACTTAAAAGTTTAACTTAATTATCATCAAACTGTCATCCGGTAAATACTTATATGCACTTGGTATTTACACCAAATCAAGTAATTTAACCTTAAAACGTTAACTTTATGCATATAAAAGACATGTGTCTTGCATTTATTAGTTTGGTATAAACATAAGGTGTAGTTGAAACTTTACTCTCCTTCCCCCAACCAAACAAAACATAAAACAAGAAAAGAAAACATTCATGTGTTCCAACCTTAGCCTCTAAGCTTTTAATAGCAAGTCATATACTCGGTTACAATGAACCTTCCACGATACATTTATCTGAGAAGTGAATGTTGGTAAATGAATAGTACTCTTTCTCTCTTTTTTTCTTTAACGAATAGTAGTCGATATATAGCAGTATTAGTCATATATACCTCAATCCATTTGGCTAGTTTTGGCCTATATATGTAATATCGTAGTTAAACAAAGAAAATTTGGAACTCTGAATCAACGAAACATATGCTATGTCGACCTATTACACCAGAGTTTTCATGTCAGTGAGATGAAATTTCTAACAAGAGAAACATGGCAACATAGTCCACCCCACTTTTTGGGTCGGGGTAGTGATTTTTTTTTTAAAGTGAAACGGGTTAGAAAAAAGAGAATGGATCAATTTAATATGGTGCAGCCAGCCATGTGGCACTCCGATGAAATTAAGGGTACTTTTGTTTTTATAGTATAATGATCAGCTTAATAAATGTACAAAATTAATACAATTATCTTAGACAAACGAGTCTAGTCATATGTAATATAGTAATTGAAAACTATTCGATCCTCGTAGCAAAGTGTAATCACTAGTTATTTAAATAATACTCCATCTATCTCAAATTATCTGTTGTATTTTTCTTTTACACGTTTCTTAAGAAACATTGTGTTTAAGGGAGACTGAATTATTTTACCCTTATTTATATCTTAAGATACACTCTTTCTTCATTGAATATTTAATTATTTATGTGATATATCCATCTTCAAAAATAATTATTATTAAAGATAAAATAGAAATATATAATTTATTTTGCCTTGAACATCTAAAATAAATAATTTGAAACAATTATTTTTAAAAAAACACAACACATAATTTGACACATTGGAATTACCAATCTATAAATGAAGAGTTTACCAATAATCTAGACTTGTCCTATGATATCACTAGGAATCTCACAAGATTGGTTCGATTCCCCTTACCACCCCTTCGCCTTCCCTTGTCCTCCAATTTAATTATTATTATTATTATTATTATTATTATTATTATTATTATTATTATTATTATTATTATTATTATTATTATTATCTATATAGAATAAGAGAAGCAAATTAATGTGATGATGTCAAGTGTAACAACAAATATTTAATAAGTGCCAAATTTTAGGACAAACCTCCAACAAATTTGAATATTCAAAAATTATTTTTAAAAAAATAAAAAGAAAACTCAGAAAGAAGTTAACTACCTAAAATTAACACTCAAACGTGGGTGAGGGTTAGTTTAGCTTAGTTAATTTCTTTGTTTTTAAAAAAAAAATTATTTTCTTTTTTCTTTTTTAAAATAAAAAGTTTATTTATTCATTAAAATTCATACAATATTATTGAGAACAATAGAATAAAATTAAAAATAAAAAAATATTTTAAGAATAATAAAATATATATCTTTTATTATATTACAAAAAGAAAGTAGCAGACAAAAATACTAAACGAACTAATATGCTAATAAAAATTTCTATTAACAATATAATAATACTAAACATTGGATAATATAATAATGAAAAATACATAACAAAAAAGTTATTCGATATCTATATAAGTCTCTTTAATTTAATAAAGATTTTATTCATTAAAATTCAGATAATATTGTTGAAAATAATAGAATAAAATTTAAAACAAAAAAATATTTTAAGAGTAATAAAATATATATCTTTTATTATATTACAAAAAGAAAGTAGCAGACAAAAATACTAAACAAAGTTATATGCTAATAAAATTTCTACTAACAATATAATAATACTAAATATTGGATATATAATAAGAAAAAATACATAACAAAAAAGTTCGATGATTATATAAGTCCCTTTAATCTAATAGAGATTTTATTCATTAAAATTCAAATAATATTATTGACAACAACAGAATAAAATTAAAAATAAAAATATTTCAAGACTAATAAAATATATATCTTCTATTATATTACAAAAAGATAGTAGCAGATAAAAATATTAAACAACGTAATCTGCTAATAAAAATTTCTATTAAGAATATAATAATACTAAATATTGGTTAATATAATGGGTAAGGTCTACGTACACACTACCCTCCCCAAACCCTACGGTGTGGGATAATACTTGGTATGTTGTTGTATATAAGTACATTTATTAATAGAGATTTTATTATTTGGTATATTATATTGACAAATAAGATGATAATTAAAATTTATAAAATAATACGATCTAATATGTTCAAATAATCACGATTACAATTTAAATTAATTCATATTTTTTAATATCGACCACGCATCGCACGGGTATGACTACTAGTAAAAAAAGAATACAAAAAAGAAGGGAGGAGTTTTGTGGGCATTTCGGAAGAAAGAAGGAAAAACATCAAAAGATTTTTGTTCTATATGGATTATGGAGTAAAAAATTAGGATAATATTTACCCGGTTTAGCTAAGTTTTTCATTTATAAAAAGTAACGAAAGTTTTTACAGAATATATATACACAAATCCGGCCAAAAGCTACATTTATATATAATTTGTATAAAACTTTTTATTGTACAAAATTTGGTCAAAAGGTACAATTTACGTATAACTTATATATAATTTTTTGTTGTATAAAATCCGGTAGAACACGTACAACTTGCATACAATTTATATTTGTTGTATTTTTTTATATGCCATTTGTACACCCCATTTATAATTTACATATAATTTATTTATGTCTTCTTCTTCAAGTTTCAATTTAAAATTCCAACTAAAATCAACTCAAATATTTATCAAATTTCTTCAAAATTGAGATACAAACTTCAAAGAATATTATTATAATCTAATATATTATTTTGTATATAAATAATAAATAATATATATATATAATTGAATGATAATTTTTTTTTAAAAAAAGGTAAATAAGTTAATAAGGATTCTGAAACATGAAGTTACCAAAAGAAAAAGATGGAAAAACATCTCCCCCCCCCCCCCCCCCCAAGGAACTCCAAACTTCTCTTTATCATCTGTTGCCGTATTGAAGCAGAGAGACCTTAGCTTCAATCTTCAGCAGTTCGATTCCTATCTCCTTTTTCAATCCTCACCCATGACTACCACAGCGGCGAAGATTCCCGAAAACCCTATTAAAACCCTAGTTCACTCCTCCGATCCTAATCCCACCCCTCTTTCCGAACCTCCGCCGCACGATTCCGCAACCGACTCCTTGAAATCACCACAACCATCTGACAGCGCCAAAGACCAGCCCGAGAAAGAGGCGGCAGCGGCGGGGGATGGCGGCGGAGGTCAGACTACTGATATAGAGAAGAAGATGAAGCGAGCGGAGCGGTTCGGAATGCCGGTTCAGCTTTCCGAACAAGAGAAGCGAAATACTCGAGCTGAGAGGTACTTTTTTTCTTTAAAATTTTTGTTACATGTTTTAGGGTATAGCATTTTGCTTATAAGATACTAAATTATAAAAATAAAAAGATAAAATTATGTACCATTATGGAATGAGATGTTCCGGACTAGAACAGAATAGGTATAGATGATTCATATAGCCAGGGGCGAACAACAACAACAACATATCCAGTAAAATTACACTAGTGGGGACGCTAGGGCGAACACAGTGTTGAACTTATGAGTTCATCCGAATCCAGTATATATGTTAAAAAATCCACCAAATAAGTATAATTAATAGATTTTGAACCCAGTAAATCAAATGGGATGATGTAGAATTCCAACTGAAACCCATAATGGTCAAATCCTGAATCTGCTTTTGCATATAGCTGACCTCAACTAGTCTGAGATTGGTTAGTCTGTTGGTTGGTAAGCTTTAGACTTTTTATTTGTCTTAAGCGATGAAATAGTTACTAGTATTGGATGAGATGGGCCCGAACAGAGAGAATATGTATATAGATGATTCATATAGCTGATTCATGCTAGTTCTGGATTGGGGCATAATTGATTGGTTGGCAAGCTTTATGTTTTGTTCTTCTTGTGTTTATTTTCACGATTTGCAAGGCGTAGTAGCTAGCTGAACTCCTTGTTTAAAACATTGAGGCTTATTACTGCTTAGTAAACTTTAGGGTTTTGTTCTTGTTGTATTTGCTTCCACAATATGTGAAGGCATAGTAGCTGAACTCCTTGTTTAGGTTCATTGATGATGGTATTGGGAAAATCTTTTGCTATCCTTTTACAACCATAGAACTTATCATATAAAGCTATCTCCTAGTGTCACGGGGTCATAATAGGGAATTGTCGGACTCTATCTAAATTTGAATTGCGAGAATAACTATTAAACGTGCCATAAGGGGTCATTCTCCAAACAGTGCGGGACTCGTGCTGGGAAGGTGTTAAAATTTCCCTTTGCCTTTCTTGTCTAGCGAGGTAGTTATCTCTTAGAAGCCTAGCCTTGTGACCTGAAATTGGTGCACGAAACCCTAGCAGAGTGGGGTAAAGCAGCCAACACTGCGTTCCTTTATCTTAGTAGGCCATGAAAGTTGAAATGCTAAATAGCTTATTTTGGCTTTCTGTATCCTTCATAAGTAGAAAATATTATTGGAAAGTACAAACTTCCAGCAGCGGGTTCCTCAAATTGCTCATCTTTCTTTCCAGCTGCCATATGATTGATTTTCAAGCCTTACATAGTCCAACAGGCATATCTTGCATTGGTACGGAAATGGGATTACCAATAGCATAGTCACAGGACTTATATGAAGAAAACTTAATTAGTCTTGAACATAGTTAATGACATACCTAAGTTGTTCTTTACATCTTTCTGTTGGACTCTGTGTCAGGTTTGGCACTGCATCTGCAGCTCAGGGATCAGATGCTTTAAAGAAATCGGAGGAGCAGAAGAGGAAGGCTAGAGCTGAGAGGTATCTGTACTATCTATTTGGCCACTGCCAGCTTGGACAGTAGCATTTTTATGAGTTTGTTGATAGATTTTGGTTCTGTCAGGTTTGGGCTTAACCAATCAGACAGTGCTGATGAGGAAGCTAAGAAGAAAGCTAGGTTGGCAAGGTTTACATCTACCGTGAAGGCTGATCCCGTAGAGGAAGACAAGAGGAAAGCTAGGGCCCTCAGGTTATAACAAAACTTTTGCACTTCTTTCTTTATTTAGCTTGCAGTCAACTATATCAATGTTACTTTGGTTTACGGCTTTGGTTGATAGTTGATATTATTTTGCAGGTTTTCACAATCCCAGTCTGGTTCCCAATCACAAGAGAATGGCAAAGGAAAAATTGAGCAGGTTTCATTTTCTACACACTTGGTGAAGTTTGTGGTTTGAAAAGAATTGGGAAAAAAAGATAATTAGTGTGTGTTTGCTTGAGTTTTCTCTGTGATCATGTGGGTGGTATTCATGTGATACCTACCTTTTACTTATACGACTTTCTAATGATTGCATACATTCTTTTACTCAGGATTCTGTTGTGGTGGAGAAGGCCGGAGGAGGAACATAAACCACTCTCAAACTTCGTTCAACAGTGAGGCTTGCTTATAATGTATAGCTTATTGTTGCTGCGCAGTGTAGGAGTTTTCTTTAGAGTGACTTTGAATTCCCTAAGGTTTTGTTTTACCCCTTTTTGGAGATTTTCCCTTCCTTTTTCTGTTTGGCAGGTTAGAATTCTAACATATTGCGAACATCCCAGTAGAATCTAAAACACTATCCTTCAGATTAGGGTAGCGTGGCCTTTTGTCTCATAGTTTAGCCAGTAGCACTAGGATACATGGACAAAACCTCCTTGGTGTCGTCGATCTGTCAGAAGTGACCCATAAAGAATATCTAAAGCGAACTTATCCAAAAAAAAAAAAGAGACACAATATTAGAAATGATGAAGTTACTCTCTAAATATTTCCTGCTTGAAACCTTTGATTTGATGACTTCATCATCGGGCTTTCCTCAATTAATCTGCAATTATTCTCTCACATTCTTGTGGTTTTACCTATCACCAAAAAAAAAAGAGTTGTGTGTTGCATGTCAAGGATCAAGTGGCAAAAGCTATTTGTTTATCACTTGTCGAATGCTCAATGTAGTTTTGAAGATATTTGATATTAGATGTTTCTTTTGTTGGGGTGGGTAGGGTACAATCTTGTTTAGATCTAGATGTTCCTTCATGACTTGTTAGTGTAGTAGATTTTGATATTTTAGAAGATAAGTATTCATCCTTCATGACATCCTGGAGGCATCATATGTTATTTCTAGTCTAGCCACATTCTTAGTGATATTCCTAGTTGGCCTTGGCAGTAGGAAAGGTAAGAGTACTTGTTTATTGCATTATGTGGTTGTTAATGCATCTTTGTTTCATCTCATGGATCTCCTGAATAATATTAAGGTACTTAAATTTTGTTTTAAGAAAAAAGAACCACTTGATTGTGTTACATGTTTGCAGAGTTTTTGATTTGAGCAAAGTTGGTATTACTGTCAGTTACTGCCCATATGGTGATGAAGTCATCAAAGCCATATTTATATAATATTTAAGCTGGTGCTCTTGCGTTTTATTGATGGCTCTTTTTTAGTAAGGTTCGTTGGTGAAAAACTATTTTCAGGTTTTTTGTTTCAGATTTTTTTGTTGTGGGTCATATGAGACAGATTAACACCAAGGAGGTGTGTTCAAGTACCTGGTATCACTGGGTGAATCCCTTAGGCTGTAGTCAATAGATGTCCAAATTAGTATAGAATGACTTTGAAGGCAACTGCTTGTTCTTTTTTGTGCTTGGTTATTGAAGTTTAGTTGCAAGGAGTACTTTTGTTACTTGAATTGTAAAGACAGTAAATTTACATTCTGATTTTGTACTCTACAAACTTTCATTGCGCTTGTGGTGGCTTTTCTTCTTTTATTTACTTGTTTATGAATGTTCAGGCCCAAATTACTTGTAAAAAGCTGTGAATGTTACAGGCCAAAATTTGAGGCTCGTTAAGCGTGTATAAAAATTGCCTACAGGGAATTTTGAATGTCAATTCAGGACTTGTAAGAGAAAATGGAGACTCCAATTGGACTAAAATGCCTTGATTAATGACCAGTGACTGGTGCTCATTTCAGGTTTATGGACTGTGAACACAGTTGATATATTCTGATGGTAGGGGCTGGTTAGCTTTTAGCAATTTGAAAAACAATGTAGAGGCGCCAAAGAATTATCTTCGGTGTTAACATGTTCATATCCGGTTTCTTGTTTTCGTTTAACCTGACTGGATATAGGAATTTTTGTTGTGATGAAGGAGATCTATGGTTTATGACCTACCAGAGGTTTTCTACCCAGTGAATGGTTTTGTATACTTATTACCTGTAAAAAGGCAAGTGAAATTCACCTTATCATGTACCATTAATTTAGTAATAGTAAATTTCCTGGTACGGAGAGGAAAATCAAGGAGCTTAGTGTAGGTGAATGCTAAATGGTTGTGGTTTTGCATTGATTGTTTGCTATGGTAACGCATTCTGATCTGGAAGTTGAAAATCCCACGGCATTACCAAAAGTTACTAGACGTCTAATTTTTAGAGGCAATGCTGCAGTTCGACTGTCTCATGTGTCATCTGACATGCATGAAAGGCTTATATTATAATTGCAACGCCACAATCCCAAGCAAATTGGAATTGTTATATGACAAAATCTTCACTGTTATCAGGGGAGTAGAAAAAGGAAGTTTTACGAATTTCTAAAGAGAACTTGCTTGTAAAATGAGTTAAGAAATTAGACAATAGGGACAGCAAAGGACTAATTGTGATAAGTTTAGAGCCTTAAACAAACTATTGGTAATAAGCCAGAAATACAAGGCAAAAAACAAAGCGATTTGAACATTGAAGAAGCAACGTTCTCGTCCTAGCTTTTATTCTTGCTGCAAACGATCGCAATACTACTTTTTGCGTGTTGCTGTTCTCGCAATATCTTGTATACCTTTTTACATTGCCAGTAACACGAGGCTAGTACTACGCACAGGAAGTAACAATCAATTGAAAATCAAGGAATAAAACAGCGCATGACAATTAAATTACACACAAAAAAACATCAAGAAACTAAAAGGAGTAAAGACACAAGAAATTTGGCTCCCAGACTTTGATCAAGTGGTAAGAGACGTGATGTGCAGATTAGGTGCACACGAGTTCAAACAATGTCACAGACAGAAACCTGGTATTTAAGTGGGAAGAGTAAATGGAGAGTCCATTATCCACCAAGTCTCAAACCATGCGCCAACTTGACCCTCGGGGATTTCTTGGTTATCAACAGAAAGAAAAAAAAGACAACAAGACATTCGAGGCCTCCAAAAGAGAAGCTCTCTTTTTCGGATGTTGTTTTGCACATGTGGTGGTTACAGTATGTTCTGCAGTCTTTCCAAGTGGATCGATTGGAGTGAGAATTCGTTAAGTCTTGGAAACTATCGTTTGGGAGAGGCGGGCATACCTCCTCCTCCTCCTCCTCCTCCTCTAATGGAGAGTATTGGACTTTGAGAAGAGCTTCTATTCATGGAATATGGATCCATAAACACAACCACGACCGTGATATCATCATGGAAATGCCTCCTTACACCTCGTTCAATCTTCTTCAGGTCTGAGTATCTCATTTCTCTTTTCTTAGCTGCCACTCGAAGAGCAGCTTTGATTAGTCTCCTTGCAATCCCCTGGTCAAACAGTAAGAAAAAAGCACCCCGAATTAATAATCTCATTTAATACGAAACGTGGAAGAACACCGACATAAACAGTTCCTTCCCCTCTTAAAATTAGTAGATTATGAAGTTTTTACGAAATCTATTGTACCAGAAAAGCCTCTTTCAATTGAGTGAATTTTCTACTGTATCATGGACTCTTTAGATTAACAACAACAGCAAAAATCCAGTGGGATCCCACAAGTGGAGTTTGGGGAGGGTAGTGTGTACGCAGACCTTACCCTACCCTAGGAAGGTAGAGAGGTGGTTTCCGATAGACCCTCGGGTCAGGAACGATGAAACAAAGCAGACTCTTTAGATTGTTATTTAACAGTAAAATCCTAATGAAGGAGAATATAAAGGGCATTATCCGCTTACATTTCGGGGTTGACTGTGGACTATATCAACAGCCTCCTGGTTACTCAGATGTTCCCAGAGACCATCTGAAGCAAATATGAGGAACTGATCCTTGGAAGTCAACCTGTGAATGAATATTGATGGCTCCGCACTGAGAATTGGCGTAGAGAAGGAGGGCAATCTAAACTTTGCTAATAATGGTGACTGATTGAACTCTGCCTTCTTAAGATAGGCATCACCAATGGACCTTGAAACCTGTAAAGAGGATAACATATGAACATCAACTCTTATGCCATGCACGATCAGCGACACCTTAGGAACGGCTTTCTTCAGAGTAACTTATATAAGGCACATTTGGGAAAATCAACACCAGATGGCCAAAAAACTTAACTCTTCTACAAAATAAAAATAATCACCTGTATGATACCCTTGACACGCCAAACTTTGTGTTTGAGAAGCACAATCTGCGAATCCTGGGGATGCAATGATCTAAGCTCGTCTCTCACAGACTCATTATTAGCGTTGTGCTCCATGGACAATTGAATAGCTGTCACACCCCTTGCACCTTTTTCTGCTCTACCTAATACCACTCGCGAATCTCCGGCATTGGCAACATATAGTAGTCCACTGCAGATTACGCCCACCAAACAGCATGATCCCACTGATGCAATTTGTGGCTTCTCAAACCATTGTTGCTTGACAAGTGACAAAAACTCCTCTTCCGTTGTCAAGAAAGCTTTTCTTATGACATCTGCAGACATTTCCTGATGTTCTGTCGCAAATTCTGCAAATGAAATGACAAATGTTAGTAGAAAAGACCTATTAGCGTTGATTCTACTCCACAAACATGAGCTCAAAACTTTCCAGAATATGAAACAGGTGAAAATGACATTTAGGGGATAATCATATATATTTAGGAGGAAAATTTGATCTTTCTGCGACAAATTTTAGGGTGAATAATGCACATACTGAACACCGATCTATCTGTTCAGTGTTGTAGGACATGTATCACCTAAGACTACTAAATTGACCTAGCTTCCATTGTGTGAGCGGACAACTCTCGCTCAAGTAGTCATGTCTCCAAAACTTATACCATGAGTATTTCATTAGACTGGCCTACTTGTACAGCGATAAAAGAAGTGTTGAATGTAGTAAGGTTGAATCACAAAAGTATTGAAGATTCAGATCAGGATATTTTAAAAAATATAGAGCATCTGGAGATGGCACCATATTTATATATATTCCTAGTGTACCTCTACTCGAGTGTTATTGCATGTAGCAAAAGTTTAGTCATTAGGAGTATAATATTTCTATTCAAAGAGGAAAATAGCAACCTGAAATGTTCAACTGTGATGATGGTTGTGTTTGACGAAACTAAATAAAAGTGACCAGCCAGATCATATATCTCAGAAGTTTATTTAGTGTTCCAATTAGACACCAAATTGCATTAAGAGCACCTCCTAATTATAAACTATCCCGTTAGCTAATACACTAACAAAAGTGTTAAAAGAGCTTATTTGAGAAGAAATGCAAGTGGGGTCTGATTAACCAAAAAGATAGCCTGAAAACAGCAGTAGTTGAATTGAAAGTTCTGTAGTATCTTCCTATATTGCGCGGACTCTCCAAAATGCTGCCGCACCAATGTTGGATCCTCCAAAAATGTCAGCACGCATCTGTCGACATTTTTGGAGAGTCCGAGCAACATAAGTGTCTTCAAGGGGGTAAGTAAAGCAATATCGTAGTAAATACTAGAAATTTGACAAATAACTTGAAAATCCTCTATCAAGAATACGCAAACAGCAATTACGATCAATGTGAGCTCGTCAGATATTTGTGGAAGTCACCATTGCAAATGATATAACACTTTTGTAAAGTTAACACCTTCTTGGCTTGTCAATGAAACTTATGACTTATCAAAAAAATGTAAAAATGGCAAATGGCACAATCTTGTAAAGATCAGATCTAACAACCTGACCTCTTTTAGGAGTTATGTCAAAACTTAAACAGCTTTGGCATTCACAGCCTTATAAAACTCAAATATTATGAGAAATCATTCCATTTGTTCAATCAAATAATTCAATTCCACATAAAAGAAATACCATAGCATGAACAAGACACATAAACAATTTTGAACTTTCAACATAATATCAAGAGAATCAAAACAATAACAACCATTTATGCAATCAAAAAGCTAACAAGACTTACTCTTAAGATTGGAGAACAAAGTGTTGTTTACGAAACGCGACGTTTCCGGTCCTCCATGTCCATCATAGACTCCAACAAATGTTCCATTTGGACCTGATTCAAGACAACTCAATGGCCCTGATTCAAGTTGACTTTGATCCTCCATCAAATTATTGGCTTGTATAATTCCCATTGAAAATTCTCCATTTGCATGAACCCCCAAATCCTTATACCACATTAAACCATCAACCCTACCCCTAGAATCACCACCCCTTCCTACACCATCCCCCTCAACATAAGGCTTCCAACAAGGCTTAATCATCTCTTTTTTGCATACAACAACAACAACAAAAAACCCAGCGTACTCCAACAAGTGAGGTCTGGGAAGGGTAAGGTGTACGCGGACTTTACCCCTACCTTTGGGAAGTTAGAGAGGCGGTTTCCGATAGACCCTCGGCGTGACAAGGAAGCAACCAACAATATCAACCACAAGAAAAAAAACAAAGACACAAGGTGGATTTCTATCAAATTACATGTATATGTGCTTTATTCAAAAAAAAGTCTACCAATCTTGATAAAGTTTGTATCTTTTTAAGCCCCCTTTTTAGGTAGTTAGAAAAATTATCCAAAAGAACCAGCAAACAATATATTCATCAATCCTAACCTTAGCTCCAGTTTTTGTTTATGTTCAAAACCCACAACCCCAATTCTTGATATTATATCCCCACCAACACAACAAGGCCTAGACACCATTAATAAGCAAAAAACTGATAAAAGATGGAAAAAGACCAAAAGGGTATGGGCAAAATTGAAGCAGCAATATGTTCCCTAAGACAAGAAAGCAATAGTTTTTATTTGAGTTCAGAGAATATGGTACAGTGCTGTTGTTTTTGCATACCTTGAACCTGATTTTCAATATATATTGTGGACCTTACCATAAATATTTTTGTGTCAATTTTCAACTACAGACTTAGCTGTTAAAAACACATAAAAGATTGATGGTGACAGAGTTTGTTCCTGGATCAGAGGGATTAAACAGGGAACGGATAACAAAAATAAAAATTTGGGTTTTTTTTTGGGAAGTTTTTCTTTGGGGTCAGAGGATCTTTTGGATTGGTGTCAGAGAAGTCTCAGAATATGATGTAGAGAGACAAAATATTTAGGGCAAAGAAAATCTTTTTATTTATATGCTGACAATTTCTTTTTTATTTTTTTATTTTACTATTTTTGTAGCAGAACCCCTCCTATTTTCTCTCTTTTTATTGCCTTTTCTCTCCTTATTGTTTTTGAATGTTTCAAGTAATTTTGGCCATGTTGCTTTCTATGACTTTTTAATTTTTTAATTTCAATCTCTCCATTCTAATAGACCATAATAAATATAAATTTATATTTATTTTCAAGTCTCAACTTTATTTTTACCCCATCCCACCCCGTCAGGGAGATCAATAGCATTCCCGCTTACTCTATAGTAAGGCTATCCAACGGGATAGGACGGGACGAGACAAAATTAACG
This sequence comes from Nicotiana tabacum, assembly GCF_000715075.1. Classification (NCBI taxonomy): domain Eukaryota; kingdom Viridiplantae; phylum Streptophyta; class Magnoliopsida; order Solanales; family Solanaceae; genus Nicotiana; species Nicotiana tabacum. The sequence continues at coordinate 18,407,778 of NC_134089.1, read as the reverse complement.
GGACGGAACGACATTTAAGCGGGACGGTGGCAGGACGGAACAAACGGGACGAAACGGTCGTCCCATCCCGTCCCGCTAACAAACGGGATGAGAGGGGACGGGACGGGATGGAAGGGGACAGGACGGGACGGGTTCGTGTGCCTTAAGTGTTTTTTTTTAAAAAAACGTCTAGTTTTTTAAAAATTACTATATTTTTAAAGTTTGCAACGGCTAGATTTTTGACTTATTTAGTTATTTAATAAACTTAAATATTATTATGTTAAAACGAAAATTAGAAAACTAAGTAAAGAATTATAAAAATATTAAAACAAAAGGCTTGCAATGAAATATTCTAGTAATTATAAATTTATAATAGAGTTATAATTTATTTAATATAATTTCAAAGTATTAACTATTAAGTAACTAAGACAATTCATTAAAAAAAATCAACGCGTAGATCCTTTTATTTTATTAATAGAACTTTCAAATCTCAAATACAAATATAATTCTTTTGAAGAACACCTAATCTACGCAGCCACCTTTTAGGAAGGGTTCTGTTTGAACTAGGCCTCTTAGTAATTAATTACAAATTATCATACTAATATTTGTAAGCTCCTATATTGCTTCTTTGTAACTTATCAATAATATCTCTCGGACATTCTGTTGGAATTGGCAATGTTGATTGATGTTCCATGAGCTCCATGCTGTCATCGCTCCCAATGGTAAGTATCTCATTATATTCTTCTTCTTCCCTAATGGTTAATTTTTCAAAACCAAGATTTCTTCTTTCTAAATTAATCCAATCACTGAATAATACGGAAATCTCTAGACTATCCTCCGTTAATGCATGTCTATGATCTCCAATTTGAAATCTTGTCGCTAAAAGCACTCTCCGATGCTACTGATGATGCTTGAATAGCCAGGATATCTCGGGCCATTGTTGAAAGTGTTGGAAAAGTTTTGCCACACTCCATCCACCATGACAAAAGTTGTTCATTGCCTTCTTCGTCTTTAGCACTTTCCAATCCTTGATTAAGATAAGAATCAAGTTCATCATCAATAGAGGAATCAAAACCTGTTATATCATCCATATCTTCTCATAAAACTTCTGCTCTAGACTTAGAAGTAGAAGGAGTAGTTTCAAAACCTGGTGTATCCATAGATTTATATTTATCAAACATTGATCTAGCATAAGAATATATGCTAGCTTGGCAGTCTTCGAGAGATGGTTGTTCATTTTCTTGAATTACTAAATTCTCATAAATTTTACGAACAAGTCCCTTTGCACCTCTTAGTTTTAAAGATGGGTTAAGTAAAGTAGAAATTAAATAAGCTTCTGGAATAGGGAAAAAATACTTTTTAAATTTTGAATCATTTCATTAATGGCCGGTGCATAAACTGGATTTGTTTCATACTTACCAAATACAACAGAAATTCCACAAATATACCATAATATTTGTGTAACAGTAGGATAATATATACTAGAAAATTGTTTTGTAGCATAATAAAAATTTTCTAAAAATTTAGTAAGCTATTTGATCTCATCCCAATCAAAATCAACAATTTGATCAGCGGGGATACCATTATGCATATTAAATACCTTTTGGATAGGCACCCGATAATCATAATCAACTTTAAGCATTTCATAAGTAGAATTCCACCTTGTACAAACATCTTTTGGAACTTTTCTAAATGGAAGGTTAGCACTAGCACATTGTTGAGCAAATTCACGAATTCTACTTTATTTATGAGCACGAAAAATATAGCCACAAGCATGTTGTATTTTACTACAAGCATCAAATAATAAATTAAGACCATCTTTCACAACCAAGTTAAAAATATGACATGCACATCTAACATGAAAAATTGCTAGATTAATTGGACAAAGTCTAGATTTTAAGCTATTTGTTGTGGTTGTGTTAGCAGAAGCATTATCTAAGGTGATAGTTAAAACTTTATCAATGAGTCCATAAAAATTAAGTATTTGTAGAACAATAGTTGCAATATATGCTCCAGTGTGTTTTGAATCAACAAATTTATAACCAATAATACGTTTTTGCATGTTCCAGTGATGATCAACCCAATGACATGTAACAGTTAAATAATCACAACCATTAGGACTACGACCTATATCAGATGTGATAGACACTTTACAATCTAAGTGAAAAAATACACAATGAATATACTGAAGATATTCGGTTTGAAATTTAAAAACATCATTTCTAATCGTGGTCTTAGGAAAATCTTGAAAAACAGGGTTATAAGTTTCTTGTATATAATGCACAAAAGCAGGGTGAGAAGGAAAAGTAAAAGGTAAGCCACAGACAACCAATCATTTTTGCTAAGTTCTCACGATCTCTATCTTTGTTATAGAGGCGTATAACATGACCAGAAGCAAGGTCAAGTTGTTGTTGAATTTGATTAGAACCAGATCCACTAGGAGTGCCAGTACTGATGGTAGGATCTATAATTTTTCCAGCTTCTATGTTAGCTTTTATCCATAAAGATTTGTGATCCCTTCTTAAGTGTCTAGTTAAACCTCCCGTCCCACCACTTGTTGTGTGTGCAAATTGTTGCTTACATTTTTCACATATAGCACGATGATTGACTTTATCATGTTTAAAAAATTTCCATACAAGTGATGTTTTGGCATGTTCAGCCTTAGGCTTACCCCTTACAGGGAGTACACGGGGTAAAGCTCCAGACTGAGATTGACTTTGAGTTGGAGCTTGTGTTGCGGGACTAGTGGGTGTTTCATCTTATTCTTCTTCCTCATTTCTTCATCTTCAAAAAAAATATCATTGCCAAATTGTCTTTGTAAAGTTTCATGATCTAGTTGTTCTCCGACATGAACATCATAAAATGCGGGGGGTTGGGAAAATAAAGTTTCATCAACATGAGTCATTTCATCTATATGTTTTCTAATTCTAGGTCTAGGAGAAGGGTTAGGATTATGACTAGGATTAGGATTACTACTACTTTTACCTTTACTATTTTTTTACTACTTTTTTTTTAAAAATGCCAAATACATTTTTAGGTGTCATAATTTAAATACGAAATTAAATTAAAAAAGTTAACACAAAAATTAAACACACAAATGAAATATGAAAATAGAACACGTAAAGTAAACACAAAAATTAATCACTAAAATGATACACAAAAATTATATATTAAAATTAGGAGATGGAACGAGTGCACCGTGATTAAATATTGAAACTTTAAGAAATTGCCCAAAATATTGCTCCAAATACTTGACGAATTAATTTTAAGCTTGAAAGTTGTTCCAAAAAATTTGCCAAATACTTGAAACTTGAAAGTTATCACTTGATACTTGATAGTAACAAAATTGAGAGAATAATATAGATAGAATATTAGAATGTAAGATATTTGAGAGAGAAGATTGATTTTTTGTGGGAAAAATGAAGAAGAATGGGGGTATTTATAGTAGAAAATAGGGCAAAAGTGTAATTTAATAAACTTAGGGGTTATATTAAAAGTTTGGGGGGAGGGAGAGGGGGGGGGGAGGGGCTGTTTTGACTGTTTATGGCCGATGGCAACAACTATTTTTACAATTTAAGCTGTTACCCAACGACTAGATTTTAAAAAAAAAATCTGGCGGGACGCAGGACTGGACAAACGGGACGAAATGGTCGTCTCGTCCCATCCCGTATCCTGTTTAACATTGGCTATCCCCTTTAATTTGAAGCGGGACGGGACCGGGATAAGACGCAGGACGGGACGGGCCGACCCGTCTGGTTGGACAGCCATACTCTCTAGCATGACTCAAATCCTCAAATCTCAATTAATTTTGAGATGAAAACACAATTAATAGATATTTTATAGAATTTTCATCGTATCAAATATTAATGTGATGGCCTAATTAGTAAATTCGCAGTAATATGCATGTAAAATATATATACAGCCTATTAGTTATAACATTAAGTAATTTTCTTATCTGGCAAAATTATTTTGTATGTATGTTGGTGAGAGCTAGCAGATACTCAATGAATAATTAGAATGTGTTCAAGATGACTTGGACACTACTATTATAAGAAATAAGAAATAAATTAATTCATCTAACAATTTCTTTTTCTTTTTTTAAATATTTTAGGGGCAAAAACCTCCTATTTTCTCTCTTTTATTACCTTTCTCTCCTCCTTGTTTGACTATGTATCATGTGATTGTGGCCATGTTCCTTTCTAGCCCTTTCTTTTTCTAAAATTTCAAGAACTCCATCCGATTAGACCGGAATAGAAATAAAGTATATAGCGAAATTTAACTAATTTTGAGATTGAGGCGTAGTTAATTGATAATTTTTAAAGCAAATTTTCATCATATCTCTATTAAACAAATACAACTAATTAGTGAGAAGTCCGTATTCTATGTTGTGAATCAGTTTGAAAATGTTTTTATATAATTTTTAAAATGTAGTGCAAGTCATGCTCTATATATTATTATACTCCACAGATCACACCTACAATTAATAAAATAAAGTTTCACATAATTAAGATGCTTAAGTGTCACTTTCTTTTGATTTTATGGTTTTCAATTCATTAACTTTTTTCGCAATTTTTGTGTATATGAAGATTTGTAATATTTATCTTCCTAAACAAAAATTAATTAGTTTGACTATAAGTTGCATATATGCCTAACCCCAACCAAATAAGGTAAATATTCCAACTTTAATTGTGTAACGTAAGATTCCACCACTAACAATAATGTCATATATAGGGTAGGAGTCTAGGTATAACAATAAACAGAATACTTATGCCCAACCATAGTTTTCTTAACCCTGGTTTTTCTATAAACTATATTTTACTTATTTGATACTCCTATATGCTCAACCCTAGTTTTCTACAACCTATTCTAAGAATGTATATTAATTTATGCAAAGTTGTGACTTACTCATATTACACTGAGCCGTAGTCTGCCACTAATGAATGCATCATGGTAGACTGTCTACATTATACGCAGAAATTTTTGTAATTAAGCGATGTCATATTTATATAAATAAAAAATATTATTTAATCTCATTTTCGTACAAGTTGAAAGCTCTGACCGAATGGTTTAGTTGAATATTAAGGGGGTGTAAGTTCAATTCTCCTTAGCCTCAAATTTTTAACAAAAATTCCCGCACAAAGATCTTCGAAAAATGGAATGTCTAGGTCCATACTCGAACATACGACCTTTACAAGAGCAAATAAGAGCTTGATCAGCGGACCAAGAAGTAATCTCTGTCTGGAAGCGAAATCATTACTATATATTACTTCATTTTTGTAGAATAGTAATATTAATATTTAATATTTTTTTCCAGCAAAGCAGTGTCAGATGACTATATGGGTTCTCCCTTATCCCTTGGAGTGTGCGCTTTCCCAAAATCCTACGTGAATGTGGAATATTTCGTGTCCGACTACTTTTTTACATCGTGTCGTCATCAGACAGACACTAGCGACATTGATGTCGAAGAAAGTATTACGTGTTAATATATTATTACATGGAAGAAGTAAACAAGTGAATTCAATTGGCACTAAAATATATATGTTTGCCCAAAGTTCTGTTGAAACCTACAAACAACCTAAGTTTTTATTGTCTAGGATGGTTTCCTCAAACATTTTTTTTTTTTTTGGAAAAGAAAATATTGCTCCCTCCTCTCATTTTATACGAAAGAATTGGATTACAAGCGTCAAAACATCTAGTTTTTTTTGTGATTTGGGTATATAATTTTTGTGTTTTTTTAAAAATAAAATAAAATTGCATATTTAAAAAATTATATCTAATAATTCAACTTTTTGGACGGCAGGATCATGATTTGAATTTTATTGGTTATGAACTTGCTCATACTTCATTTTAGTTACTAGGTTTGTAATTAAATATTTATACATATTTAATATATTTCTTAATAGAACACAAATCTAAGCAAAAGCTACTGAGTTCATTCAAACCATACCTAATACTCTAGCTCCACCCCTGATCTTCGACCTGGCTTAACATAAACCTACAATAACGAATAATATCATATTAATGTAAATTATCAGAATGAAGTCACTATATTTTATATATTGGCTGCCCAAAGAAACAAAGTCACTATTTTATTGGCAACTTTATGAATGAAGAAATTAAAAGCAAAAAAGTGCAGACAAGCAAGTTTGGTTTATGGTTAAATTAAAGTGCATGTGCTTCTCGTGATCAGTGTGATATCTTTCTATATATTTCAGTGACAATTACTTTGTTGAGACTCTTGAGAACATAACAAACTTGATTGACTAGTTCACATAGTTAGGCAGTGATTTGGACTAATGTTTCAAATTATATAGAAGTTGTAAACATCATCACTGTTGTCAAATGTTGGTTAGGCTGCTTTTAACCTAGCTAATAGAAAAAGGTTATTTTGGCAGCAAATGGCAAGTCTCACTTCATTGATTGCCATATGAGATTATGAATGTGTAAATATTTGTATAACCAAAATAAGAAAAAATGGTATATTTAAAACGGTAAATTTGTCTTTGTATTACTTATAGGTCATGAATTTGAGAAATGGATTTAATTACTGATCCTTACACTAGGGTAGACTATTAACATTATACCTTTTTGGATGTTGTCCTTTTCCGGGCTACGCATGAATTCATGATGCTTCATGCACCGAATTCATGTTGTATTTTACTTAAAAAGATGAGATGAAAAAAAAAATTGTGTTTGGACATGTGTTATACTTGAAAAGAATTTGACGTTTTATGAGTAAAAAAACATCAAAACTACTCAAAATCTATTTTTGGGATGTGAGTTTTATTTTCAAAATCTGCCAAAAAATAATTAAAATCTATAAAAAAATAGATATTTGAAAATAAAATCCGAAAAAAATGCTCACAAATTTTATGGCCAATGAGAGCTTATCAATTGTAAAATGGTAGGAATTAAGTTGACAAGTCACAAAAAAAAAATCCAGAGAATTTCACACCACCCCATATATAGCTTTTTCTGTTTATTTTTTTTATGGTTTTAAAATGTGTCTTGAACAGGAAATTAATTACTTTCAAGAAGGTTCCATTTCCTTGTCCAAATTTAGAAAGTAAATATATAAAGCACAGAATTTTATGCTGCTAGGAGATTTATGATTGTGCAAACCAAAGGAAATTTTATTACACAATGTTCCCTAATTTGTGTCCAATTTTATTTAAAAAATTAATTTTCTAAAAACAACCCCATTTTGCAGAAAGAAAAACAATATATTATCTTTGTCTTTGGACGTGTGTTTGCCAAGCAAACTAATACAACACCAGACGTCGATTTAAGATTTAATTTCCGAATAAAAAAAAAGATGAAAAAGAAGAGATAAGTGTGTTGCTTCCCCTCCGGAAGACATGAGAATTAAAGGATTTAATTTGTATATATTGATAATATAAATAATGTTTACATTATCAATACATTTTTACACTTTGTAGGAAGTATCACAAAAGTTTTCCTGAGCCGAGGGTCTATTGAAAACAACTTCTCTATCCTCACAAGATAGGGGTAAGGTCTGTGTACACATTATCCTCCCCAAACCCCACAGTGTGAGATATTACTGGGTATGTTGTTGTTCTTTATCACATTAACATTGTATTGTATGTTATCTTACTCAACTTTTTAGCCCCCGTTTGGATATGATTTTTTTATTTTTTTATTTTTTTCAAATAAATTGAAAATATAATTTGTTCATGAAATTTGATCAGTTCTTTATTTTGGATGAAATTCTTTTCTTCCACTTGTAAAATTTAATTTTTGTATATATGTCAACTAAATTTATATTTAAACGCTAGCTTTAACTCATCGTTGTAAACTCAGCTGCATGCCCTCCCTTTCGTTAATTTCAACTACAATTGAAATAAAAGGGACAGTTTTAATGTTATATCCTCCAACTTGTGAAAATAGAGAGATAAATGAATATCGTGTGAGAATTAAAATTAGTAAAGAATGAGAAAGAAAATTACGTTGTGCCAACATTTTTATTGTGAATTATCCCACGTAAGCTCCAGAAAACAAGTAAGAAGAAAAGAAGGCGAGAGTTGCCGACAAGTAACTTATAGTAATATGTTTCACATATTTTTAAATATATAAATTTTATTTTTTTTAAAACTTGAAGAATATATATCTGAATTGACGCTAGACGTTTTAACACTCGTAGTAAACATGATTATTAATGTGAATACCTTTTCAAAAGTATAAGCGCTAAGCCAATGTGGTCTTTAGCCCTAATTTATTCATAAATTTATCATTTTATCAAATCCAATTCACTCACCCTAGCTAGCTACCAAATTACGATGTCATGTAGTAACAAATCTAGGACATCGTATAGTTGGCCTGAGCTTGTCCATTGATACTTTGAGAAAAGGCATAAATTGCCCATTAAACTTGTTTGGAAATATCATTTACACACTTAAACTTTAAGGGTGATCTAACACCCCACTATTCTAGTTTGAAGTGAATTTATTTCCTCCCTAAGAGCTAACTTGGCAAAGAATGTGTTATCAAACCCTTACATGCGCGTGAAAAGAAAGAAAAAAAGTTAAAAGCTGACTTAACTATACACGTGTCATTTCTGTGATAGATGTTGTCAACGAATTAGACTTAATTAATTATTTTTGATATCTTTTTCATTTTTCCATTTCTTATTCTTCACTGTTTTCTTTCTTTTTCTCTTCTCCTTAATCGTCTTCCCATGTTCGTGGTCTTCAATGGCCACCAAATCATTAGTGTCTGATCAAAATCTGGCCGGTGTTCAGCCGGAAAATCATCGTCACCACTAAAATTCATATTGTCCCTTACCAGGAAACCCACCTGGAACGACCTTCTTCGCCATCAATGAATCAAAGACCATGTTACTAAAAATCGATTGGATTCCAACAAAATCTCTGTTTTGATTCAATTTATCGAATAACGTAAATATCATCATTGGGCTTATAATAGGGATGCCTCTGTGCCCGTTGAAATAAACTTCCATAACTTTCAAGGCTTGCATAATATAAGTCATTTTTAGTTGAAATTGGAGCCTATCCAATTGGGTCTTCTTTTGAAAACTATAGTACCTACCAAAGAAAGTATCGTTTGCATTGAAATTAATTAACCCAAAACTGTTCAAATTCGCTAAAATTAATAAAAATTTGATAAATATGGACTAAGTTCTTGGATTTCCCACCTCCAAAAAAAACCCCAAGGAAGAGGATTTCGCAGGAGAGAGGTCGTAGGTATGTGATGTTTAGCATAGAAAGGGAGAAAGAGATGCTAGAAAGAGGAAGTGAACGAAAAGATAAAATGAATTTTTTTGGGGGGGAGGGAGGGTAGGGGGGTAGGGGATGAAGGTTCTATTGAAACTGAAAAAGAAGGAAAATGGAAAACAAATGTAAAAAAGCAACCTGCCAGCGCGTGAAAAATATAGTTTGGACTGAATCTGGTTGTAATATTTTAGGGGGTAAATAAATTCACTTCAAATTAGAATGGTATAAAGAAACTTTGGAGGAATTCTTCCACCTTGTCGATTTCTCTGTCAGATAATATCATTAATGACTGTATGGAAGGATCTATACCCTTTTACCCAAGCAAGGGGGCCTGTCTAAGCCTGATACATACTCTTACTGAGCCCATGTGTCTAGCAGTTCTAACTGTGAAAGAGGTAGCCCTTTTGACAACTTCAGCGGGCTTTAATGTCACAGCTGGCTAGACGTAGCCACTAAGGCAAAGCCAATAAGAGTAGTACCAGAACCGACTGTACCACCACCAGGATCTAGGTAGGCGGGCGGTAGTCCGCAAGGCCATCCAGATCTAGCTGCTTTAGTACACTTTAAAGGTTGGCGGTAGTCCGCACGACCAATAAGGATTCGAAATATACGGAAATTCTATTATAGTTTAATGACTGTATGGAAGGATCTATACCCTTTTACCCAAGCAAGGGGCCTGTCTAAGCCTGATACATACTCTTACTGAGCCCATGTGTCTAGCAGTTCTAACTGTGAAAGAGGTAGCCCTTTTGACAACTTCAGCGGGCTTTAATGTCACAGCTGGCTAGACGTAGCCACTAAGGCAAAGCCAATAAGAGTAGTACCAGAACCGACTGTACCACCATCTTGGAACCAAATCAAAAAACTATATTACAATTTCTTTATATTTTGAAAGAGTCTTGATTCTTCATGGTTAATATGCAAGAGAAATTAGTGCTTCAACATAGATATGAATCCGTTTAGCCGGACATGGTCACGGCTAGGGAGAGATACTAAAAATACTTAATAGAAGAATAAATATGTACCTTGTAGGCCGAGAAGCAAGGCCCTGAAGATGAACTTCAAAACTTTTATTAATTCTTGAACTTGATTTACAAACTAAGCTATGAACTAAGTGTTTACAAAGGGGGTTGGTTGAGAGAGAGAGAGAGGAGAGAGAAAGTAGAGAGAGAGGGGGGTTCCGGCCTTCTTCTTCTTCAAATGAAGAAGCATTCTTAAATAACAAAAAAAGAATCTTGAATAGTAAAATGGGTCCCACATCTGGGTCCCTACACAGTATTTTTACTGTAGATAAACAGTGTTTCTACTGTTGATGAACAGTGTATCTACTGTTTAAGTGGGTCCTGGCGGCTGATAAGCTGTCAAGTCTTCTTTTTGTCCATATTTTGCATCTGTTGGAGGAATTCTTCCACCTTGTCGATTTCTCTGTCAGATAATATCATTTCTGGCTGTATAGGTTGAGTATCTTCTACGAGGTCATCACCACTCGTCTCACTTCTCATTGAAGTGTCTGATTTTTCACACTGATCTAGTGATTGGAGCAGATTTCTTTTCAATCCTTCTAAGTATTGATTTATCAAATCCATTTTATCTCCATCTTGGATTGATATTCTCCGAGCAATATGTTTAACAGTGCTTTCTTCTACTATCCTTTTTTGAGGGGCTGTCACATATAAATGAATTTGTGTTTTTATAGAATCTAATAATTCTTGGCCGTATAACGTCTTTGTTTTGGGATCAGTTTTCATCAATTTGTCCCAAAAATTGTTGTAGAATACCCTATATAAACAAGGGATTTGTTCTTCCGTATAACCCATTTCCGGGGTCCATTTATGGATCCAGGGGATAGAAAATTCAATAAAGAAGTAAATCTGATCAATTTTTTCTAGATAGCAGATATGATCTGCGTGATATAAATCTGTTAAGAACGGAGAGGCTTTTGTCCATTCTTTGTATAATTTTAGGAATGGTTCAGGCAAAATTTTTGTAGTAGGACCGTGGTATGACCACCAGTTTAAAAACCAGTTAGGGATAGGTCCTGTAAATACCTTGGCGCATACCTTGATAAACCAAGTATGCTTATGTCTTTCATTGTTATAATAAAGCACTCTATCAAATGCTTGAATATAATCCCAATAAGTGAAATTCATTGGTGATTTATTAAGGCTTATCTGCCTTTCTTTCATTGTGGAAATACCCCATTCTTCAACAGATATAATCTGTTTGATAATGACTTTTGAAAAGTTATAAACATTTTCATTTGTGTTATAACCTGAAAAGTGCTGGAATTCTGCACTACCTGTACTGATCAGGATAGTTTCATAATAGGTGCGTGTTTTATATGATTCACCCGGATAGTATAATCCATTAATCAGATATCTCTGAAATATTTTCCACGGTTCTTCTTTTCTCTGAATCTCAGAGTTTTCAAGGAGAAATATCATTTCTCTTTTTGGTAACTTTTCATATGACTTGATATCGTCATTGTCTTCCTCTTTAGCAATTGAAGCAAAAGTATCACTTTGCTTTTTGGATGCTAAATAAGCCTGCAGATGTCCGTATAACGGACTGTCTTCTGGAATATCTTCCAGATGTATAGAATATCCTGAGGATTCTCCTGTATGCGGCACCTTTGAGTTTATCAAACTCTTTTTTCCTCTTTGTATTACTGGAGAGGTTGATGAGGATCCGTATGACGATCCCTGAGAATAAGTCCTACTAGGGGAAGATCTTCCCCTACCTCTGCCCCGGGTGACCCATGAAGGGTCCATTCTGCGGAAATTGCAAATCATTATTAATTAAAAAGTGATTGCAAATCATTATTAATTAAAAAGGATAGCATAATTCTAGTGCTGATATCATCTTGACCGAAGGGACACACATTTTCAATTAACTGAAGAATATCAATAACTTCTTGAAAATTATAGTGTTCTTCTTCCCTTGTTTGAATAATGTCAGCCATAATAATATCAAGTATAACTTCTTGTAAGTCTCTATTTAATTTAATCACTTTAAGAATAGTGATCAGTACCTTATCATCCAAAAACATGGTATAATAATTCATAATCTATTCTAAATATTCCCGGGATAGAAAATCCGGAAGGGAATTATCAATTCCTTTTTTGTATTGTATTTCAAAATCGAAAGGTGCTAGCTGAGCCTGCCATCTAGCAAATATTAATTTTGAAGCATCGTGCTTAAAATCTTTGTCAAACATGTATTTAACCGATTGAGCATCAGTTTTTATCAAAAACTTTTGGTTGTATAAGTCGTCTTGAAATTTTAATACACACTTAACAATTGTTAACATTTCATGCGCCACAGTAGCGTATTTCTTTTGAGCTTCGGTCCATTTACCAGAGTGAAATCTTATTAAGTATTCACTCTTATTATTGGGATTTACTTGTTTCAAAATCCCTCCATATCCAACATTAGACGCATCTATCTCGATAATCTTTTGCCAAGTAGGATTGGCAAGGGTTAAACATGGTAAAGATTTAACACGCCCTTTAATACTTTTGACTAACTCAGTATGTTGGTTAGTCCAAGGGTGTTTATGATCTTTCTTTAGCCGATCGTATAGAGGGGCTAGATCTCGTGACAAACTTTTATAAAAAGGGGAAATATAATTTAGACTTCCCAAAAATCTTTGTAATTGAGTCCTGTCAGTGATAACATCAGGAAATTTTGAGGCAAAATCAATAGATCTTTGTATTGGGGTAATTTTTCCCTGGCAAATATTATGACCTAGAAAACGAACACTTGTTTGGAATAGACTCATCTTGGGCTTAGAGATTACTAAACCGTTTTGTATAACAATTTTCTTGAAAATATCAAGATGCTTAATATGCATCTCCAGAGTTTTAGAAAATACCAATATGTCGTCAATATAAACGATGATAAAATCCAAATATGGGTTAAAAATATCATTCATAATTTTTTGAAATTCAGAAGGGGCATTTTTCAAACCAAATGGCATAACATTCCATTCATATTGCCCAAATGGAACATTAAAAGCAGTCCTATAAGTATGCTCTTTAAATATTTGAATTTGCCAATAACCAGATTTTAAATCAAATTTTGAAAATATATTGGCGTCATATAATCTGGATAGCAAGTCCCTTTTATTAGGGATAGGATACCTAATCCATTTCAGATGTTTATTTAATGGTTTATAATTTATGACTAAGCGAGGAATACCTCGTTCCTTTTCTGCCGCATTATTAACATAAAAGGCAGAACATGACCAATGAGATTTTGAGGGTTTTATCAAACCCTTTTGTAACAAACTATCAATCTCGTTTTTGCAGAATTCAACTAGCTCAACATTCATCTGGCAAGGTCGAGATTTAGTAGGAATATCATCCTCAGATAAGGTTTCTTCGTATGGAAGAGTTACAATATGCCTTTTCCTGTTCCAAAAGGCACTAGGGTGATCGGCGCAAACATCAACGGCCATTTTTTCAGCAATTAATTTAATCTTCTGCTGAACCTTTGCAGATTGTATAGTATCAAATATATTCATACTAAGAATTTCTAATTGTAGTGAATCAACATGCCTTTGTTTCATATTAATCAAGGCATTAATATCTCTAGTTACGGGATCTGTAACAAAGGAATAGCTTATCCTTTTATCTTGATAAGTAGCAGAAAAACCATGTTTATCTATATTATTAAACGGATAAATAGCATTAATAAAAGGTGTTCCAAGTATGATTGGAGGGTATAACTGGTTTTTTACCAAAAAGAAGAAATGTGGAATACAGACTTTATTCTGGCAAATATGAGTATTAGGCAATTTGTACTCTATATCTAAAGCATGACCAGAAGCGGATTTCACCAAATGAGTAGTCTTTTGAAAATATCTAGTAGGAATCAATCCTTCCTGAATGCAGCTTACATCTGCACCACTATCAATCATAGCTATATCCGTTATAGAAAAATTATTATCAATTAAAATAGTACATTTAATATACCATTTGTGTGCAGTAACAATTTGCATCATACCTAAAAATAAATCAGATTTTTCATCAGAAATTTCTTTTCCTTTATCATTAGAAAAATCAGAAAATCCTTTAGTCGAAGATTCAGGTAGAGAATTATTTTTCTCAATTTGAGTAATCCGGTGATCGCAAATCATTTGATTTTTCTTAAGAGACTTAATATCTCTTTTCAAATTTTCGATTTCTTCTTTTAAATCATCAAAAGAAGTATCTCGACTAGGAGTACTGGACTTTTGAAGTCTTCTATTTATTTCAGATAAAGAATATGGTGCAAAGTGTTCAAATTCGTTTTTGTATTTTTCAACAGTTTTTGAACTACTAGAACTTGAACGTGCAGCTAAAGTAATAATTTTTTCACGAAGTTTTTCATCAGTAACTTCTTTTAAAAGTTCTATTACATTGTCAGATGTAATAGTTTTTATATTAAGATCATCAAATTGTGATTTCAATTTATAAAATTCGTCACTATCACAAGCACAAATATCACCTTTGCAAGCAGTGCAAGCAGTATCAACATTTTTATTATTATCAGAAAAATCAATTAACTCAACTTCAGCTTCAGATTCAGTCTCTGAGTAATAGTCAGATTCTGATCCCGAAGTGTATAACAAGCCATAAACCTTATCGTGTAACTCATCATCGAGTTCTAAGGTTTTTAGCTTTTGAAGCTTGCAGTTTGGAGAAATATGACCAAACTTTCCACACTTATAACACTTAATATCAGCGAGATCACGTTTGGATCTATTCTTCGCAAATCGAGTAGATTTCCTGTTCGCTTTTCTAGTATCACGTTCTTCCTTAGGCCTATATCTAGACCTCTTTTTCTTATACGGGCTATCCGGGTTAGGGTACCTATGATATTTGGTTTTCTTCTTCCTATTTTGAGTGGAAGTTCCGAGTAAACCAAACTGGGTACAAAAGTCACCTACTTGGGACCTTTCTTTAAGCTTATCTATCTTAAGCTGTCTAGAAAGTCTTAGCTCATTACATAATTTAAGACCTTCTTCTGTACAAACACCTATAAGCTTACCATAGGTATAATTATTATACAGAATCTCTCCGCAACTACCCTTTAACACATTCCTTACTCTTTCAGCAAATAAGGAAGGGAGGCCGTCTATAAACTTGGCTTTCCAGTGCTCATATCTATTCTCGGGTAGTTCCATAACTCTACTCATAAAAGTATCTTTATACCATCTAAACTCACTAAGGGTCTTACATCTAAGTCCATTAAGTAAAGTTCGGACGGTCTGATGGTTTGAGGTAAATCTACCGTTGAAATGCTCTAAAATTGTAAGGATAAGAGTATAAACTGCATCTTCTCTACCCACTACTAGAGCCATACCTATGTTATCAACACCTTCGTCGGTTGCCGTAGCATTTATAACGAACGCCTTTTCCTCTACAGATAAATGATTATCCCACCAGCCACGAAGTTGGCCAGTAAAACCTGCAATAATCATTTTGCAAATAGTTCTATCTGTATTTTTAACACTTTTACAGATAGTCGAATACATGAGCATTCTGTGTACGAGAATGGTTAATTGTCTATCAGTTAGACCATCAAGATTCCATTCATAAATTTCGGAACCGTTATAAGACGTATTAGTCTGATTCCAATCTCGTTCCTCAATCAACACATCTTGAGGAGTAGGACGAGGATAATAATAGGTCTGCATTCTCGGTTTATCAGCATACCTATGATTTTGTTTAACAATCCCTTTGAGTTTATTAAACTCTGACCAAGTCTCAGTTTTATAATCAGAAACGGTCTCCATTTTATCAGCAAATTTTTTTGATAAATCAATAGGTCTAATATTTAAACCAGAAAGCTTTTTATCTAAAAGCTGAGCTAAGTCATCAAGAGATTTAAATTTAAAATCCTGAATCTCAGGAGGTCTTTGAATATGGGTAAGAATGTTTTGATCAACTGTTTTACTTCCTGAAGTGGAGGCAATATCAGTTGGTCCTTTCTTAGTACCCATTTTTTTTATTAAAATAGTCAAATCATCAAGTTTTTTATCAAGAGAACCAATATGTTCTCCTAAAATTTTAACATATAAACCCAAATAATTGTTTTGAGAAATCAATTTATTAATTTCTGCAATACTAATAGCTGCCACATTATCATCAATAAATTTTTGAAAGGCAGTGAAAGTAATACCAGTATTATTAGGTAAAATAAAGGGAGCCTGAGGCGGATAAATTGCTTTAGTAATATTACCACTCTCGTCTTTATAAGATCTTTCTAATACCTTTATATAAAGAGGTAAATAAGTTGTTATAAACCAAGGAACAAAATACATAATTTGATTATGTAAGGCACAAGTTTCATAAAATTCTTGAGATATATTACTCAAATCCTCTTTACTATAAGTATCAAAAAACCATGTTTTAAACTGGTTCCATTTTTCACTAAAAAATTCTTTTTGAATATAAATACGGGCCCGAGAACCTGGGCTAAAATCAATTTGGTGTGGAATCATTAAATATTATTGGGGTCGAAATCCATCTCAGATAGAGAAGGAATATCCTTATCTGAAATATTGTCATTATCTTGAACAATATTTGTTTGAGGGTTAATCTTAACCCTTTCAACCCTCTTATCTTTGGAATCAGGCTTATCGCTAGCAATAGTGTGTAAAGAAGCCGCACGATTGCGAGCTGGACCGTAAACTGGTTCAACAGGGGAAATATGTTGCATAGCAGGTAGAAGTCTGTGATTAGAAAAAGAATGTCTATTATAAATAGTAGACTTATCATCAAATTGAATACAAATCCTACCATCCGGATTTTGAGTGACATGCGAAAATTCAGTATTTGACAAGTCGTTAGTAATCTGACTTGGGGATATAACAGAATTTAAAGTCCATGTAGTCGGAAAATTAATTTCCTCCCATCTGATAGGTCTCCTAGTGGTGACCTTGGACTTTGCAAAATTGGTTTCGACCAATATGGTCTGATCCGAAGTATCGTATAACTTACATTTCGGATTTAAAGTAGATAATAATTTGAAATAAATCCTATAGGACAGACATATAAGTTTAGAACCAGGCGCATAATTATAACCATGCGTTTTCACATTTAAAGTTAAAGCATCAAGAATATTAACATCAGAAAGAGATAGTTGCAAATTGGGTTGAGTATTAAAATATACTGGACCATAGGCCACTGTAGATTCTATCGAACCCATTAGAGACTGTCTGAAATTCAGATTTCTAGCATCTCTAAGAGCTGCTAAGAAGGTCTCTGGTAACCCTTTAAGGGTTAAAGGTTTAAAAGCAATTTGAACCATACCAATATGCACATAATGGTAATGATGTTTATATAAATCTATATCATGCTTGTTTAACAAACGAATAGTCTGTTCAGATGAATTTAATGCTAAAGACTGTTCAGTCGTTTTTATCAATTGTTTAGAAGAAAGTTTATCAAACCAACCATAATCATAAATGGTTTTTATAGAAACTTTAGGAATTGTCCATTTAAAGAATGGGGTATTTCCACAATGAAAGAAAGGCAGATAAGCCTTAATAAATCACCAATGAATTTCACTTATTGGGATTATATTCAAGCATTTGATAGAGTGCTTTATTATAACAATGAAAGACATAAGCATACTTGGTTTATCAAGGTATGCGCCAAGGTATTTACAGGACCTATCCCTAACTGGTTTTTAAACTGGTGGTCATACCACGGTCCTACTACAAAAATTTTGCCTGAACCATTCCTAAAATTATACAAAGAATGGACAAAAGCCTCTCCGTTCTTAACAGATTTATATCACGCAGATCATATCTGCTATCTAGAAAAAATTGATCAGATTTACTTCTTTATTGAATTTTCTATCCCCTGGATCCATAAATGGACCCCGGAAATGGGTTATACGGAAGAACAAATCCCTTGTTTATATAGGGTATTCTACAACAATTTTTGGGACAAATTGATGAAAACTGATCCCAAAACAAAGACGTTATACGGCCAAGAATTATTAGATTCTATAAAAACACAAATTCATTTATATGTGACAGCCCCTCAAAAAAGGATAGTAGAAGAAAGCACTGTTAAACATATTGCTCGGAGAATATCAATCCAAGATGGAGATAAAATGGATTTGATAAATCAATACTTAGAAGGATTGAAAAGAAATCTGCTCCAATCACTAGATCAGTGTGAAAAATCAGACACTTCAATGAGAAGTGAGACGAGTGGTGATGACCTCGTAGAAGATACTCAACCTATACAGCCAGAAATGATATTATCTGACAGAGAAATCGACAAGGTGGAAGAATTCCTCCAACAGATGCAAAATATGGACAAAAAGAAGACTTGACAGCTTATCAGCCGCCAGGACCCACTTAAACAGTAGATACATTGTTCATCAACAGTAGAAACACTGTTTATCTACAGTAAAAACACTGTGTAGGGACCCAGATGTGGGAGCCATTTTACTATTCAAGATTCTTTTTTTGTTATTTAAGAATGCTTCTTCATTTGAAGAAGAAGAAGGCCGGAACCCCCCTCTCTCTCTACTTTCTCTCTCCTCTCTCTCTCTCTCAACCAACCCCCTTTGTAAACACTTAGTTCATAGTTTAGTTTGTAAATCAAGTTCAAGAATTAATAAAAGTTTTGAAGTTCATCTTCAGGGCCTTGCTTCTCGGCCTACAAGGTACATATTTATTCTTCTATTAAGTATTTTTAGTATCTCTCCCTAGCCGTGACCATGTCCGGCTAAACGGATTCATATCTATGTTGAAGCACTAATTTCTCTTGCATATTAACCATGAAGAATCAAGACTCTTTCAAAATATAAAGAAATTGTAATATAGTTTTTTGATTTGGTTCCAAGATGGTGGTACAGTCGGTTCTGGTACTACTCTTATTGGCTTTGCCTTAGTGGCTACGTCTAGCCAGCTGTGACATTAAAGCCCGCTGAAGTTGTCAAAAGGGCTACCTCTTTCACAGTTAGAACTGCTAGACACATGGGCTCAATAAGAGTATGTATCAGGCTTAGACAGGCCCCTTGCTTGGGTAAAAGGGTATAGATCCTTCCATACAGTCATTAAACTATAATAGAATTTCCGTATATTTCGAATCCTTATTGGTCGTGCGGACTACCGCCAACCTTTAAAGTGTACTAAAGCAGCTAGATCTGGATGGCCGTGCGGACTACCGCCCGTCTACCTAGATCCTGGTGATAAATGGTATCAGAGCCTAGGAATTTTCATGGTAATTGTGTAATAGATATGAAAGATTCAACATAGATATGAAGCTTTTGGAATGGATCTGGGAGAAACAAGTACTAAAAGTACTAGACTTGAAGAGGTAGATATACCTCAAAACCTTGATTTGTTAAACAAAATCATAGGTATGCTGATAAACCGAGAATGCAGACCTATTATTATCCTCGTCCTACTCCTCAAGATGTGTTGATTGAGGAACGAGATTGGAATCAGACTAATACGTCTTATAACGGTTCCGAAATTTATGAATGGAATCTTGATGGTCTAACTGATAGACAATTAACCATTCTCGTACACAGAATGCTCATGTATTCGACTATCTGTAAAAGTGTTAAAAATACAGATAGAACTATTTGCAAAATGATTATTGCAGGTTTTACTGGCCAACTTCGTGGCTGGTGGGATAATCATTTATCTGTAGAGGAAAAGGCGTTCGTTATAAATGCTACGGCAACCGACGAAGGTGTTGATAACATAGGAATGGCTCTAGTAGTGGGTAGAGAAGATGCAGTTTATACTCTTATCCTTACAATTTTAGAGCATTTCAACGGTAGATTTACCTCAAACCATCAGACTGTCCGAACTTTACTTAATGGACTTAGATGTAAGACCCTTAGTGAGTTTAGATGGTATAAAGATACTTTTATGAGTAGAGTTATGGAACTACCCGAGAATAGATATGAGCACTGGAAAGCCAAGTTTATAGACGGCCTCCCTTCCTTATTTGCTGAAAGAGTAAGGAATGTGTTAAAGGGTAGTTGCGGAGAGATTCTGTATAATAATTATACCTATGGTAAGCTTATAGGTGTTTGTACAGAAGAAGGTCTTAAATTATGTAATGAGCTAAGACTTTCTAGACAGCTTAAGATAGATAAGCTTAAAGAAAGGTCCCAAGTAGGTGACTTTTGTACCCAGTTTGGTTTACCCGGAACTTCCACTCAAAATAGGAAGAAGAAAACCAAATATCATAGGTACCCTAACCCGGATAGCCCGTATAAGAAAAAGAGGTCTAGATATAGGCCTAAGGAAGAACGTGATACTAGAAAAGCGAACAGGAAATCTACTCGATTTGCGAAGAATAGATCCAAACGTGATCTCGCTGATATTAAGTGTTATAAGTGTGGAAAGTTTGGTCATATTTCTCCAAACTGCAAGCTTCAAAAGCTAAAAACCTTAGAACTCGATGATGAGTTACACGATAAGGTTTATGGCTTGTTATACACTTCGGGATCAGAATCTGACTATTACTCAGAGACTGAATCTGAAGCTGAAGTTGAGTTAATTGATTTTTCTGATAATAATAAAAATGTTGATACTGCTTGCACTGCTTGCAAAGGTGATATTTGTGCTTGTGATAGTGACGAATTTTATAAATTGAAATCACAATTTGATGATCTTAATATAAAAACTATTACATCTGACAATGTAATAGAACTTTTAAAAGAAGTTACTGATGAAAAACTTCGTGAAAAAATTATTACTTTAGCTGCAAGTTCAAGTTCTAGTAGTTCAAAAACTGTTGAAAAATACAAAAACGAATTTGAACACTTTGCACCATATTCTTTATCTGAAATAAATAGAAGACTTCAAAAGTCCAGTACTCCTAGTCGAGATACTTCTTTTGATGATTTAAAAGAAGAAATCGAAAATTTGAAAAGAGATATTAAGTCTCTTAAGCAAAATCAAATGATTTGCGATCACCGGATTACTCAAATTGAGAAAAATAATTCTCTACCTGAATCTTCGACTAAAGGATTTTCTGATTTTTCTAATGATAAAGGAAAAGAAATTTCTGATGAAAAATCTGATTTATTTTTAGGTATGATGCAAATTGTTACTGCACACAAATGGTATATTAAATGTACTATTTTAATTGATAATAATTTTTCTATAACGGATATAGCTATGATTGATAGTGGTGCAGATGTAAGCTGCATTCAGGAAGGATTGATTCCTACTAGATATTTTCAAAAGACTACTCATTTGGTGAAATCCGCTTCTGGTCATGCTTTAGATATAGAGTACAAATTGCCTAATACTCATATTTGCCAGAATAAAGTCTGTATTCCACATTTCTTCTTTTTGGTAAAAAACCAGTTATACCCTCCAATCATACTTGGAACACCTTTTATTAATGCTATTTATCCGTTTAATAATATAGATAAACATGGTTTTTCTGCTACTTATCAAGATAAAAGGATAAGCTATTCCTTTGTTACAGATCCCGTAACTAGAGATATTAATGCCTTGATTAATATGAAACAAAGGCATGTTGATTCACTACAATTAGAAATTCTTAGTATGAATATATTTGATACTATACAATCTGCAAAAGTTCAGCAGAAGATTAAATTAATTGCTGAAAAAATGGCCGTTGATGTTTGCGCCGATCACCCTAGTGCCTTTTGGAACAGGAAAAGGCATATTGTAACTCTTCCATACGAAGAAACCTTATCTGAGGATGATATTCCTACTAAATCTCGACCTTGCCAGATGAATGTTGAGCTAGTTGAATTCTGCAAAAACGAGATTGATAGTTTGTTACAAAAGGGTTTGATAAAACCCTCAAAATCTCATTGGTCATGTTCTGCCTTTTATGTTAATAATGCGGCAGAAAAGGAACGAGGTATTCCTCGCTTAGTCATAAATTATAAACCATTAAATAAACATCTGAAATGGATTAGGTATCCTATCCCTAATAAAAGGGACTTGCTATCCAGATTATATGACGCCAATATATTTTCAAAATTTGATTTAAAATCTGGTTATTGGCAAATTCAAATATTTAAAGAGCATACTTATAGGACTGCTTTTAATGTTCCATTTGGGCAATATGAATGGAATGTTATGCCATTTGGTTTGAAAAATGCCCCTTCTGAATTTCAAAAAATTATGAATGATATTTTTAACCCATATTTGGATTTTATCATCGTTTATATTGACGACATATTGGTATTTTCTAAAACTATGGAGATGCATATTAAGCATCTTGATATTTTCAAGAAAATTGTTATACAAAACGGTTTAGTAATCTCTAAGCCCAAGATGAGTCTATTCCAAACAAGTGTTCGTTTTCTAGGTCATAATATTTGCCAGGGAAAAATTACCCCAATACAAAGATCTATTGATTTTGCCTCAAAATTTCCTGATGTTATCACTGACAGGACTCAATTACAAAGATTTTTGGGAAGTCTAAATTATATTTCCCCTTTTTATAAAAGTTTGTCACGAGATCTAGCCCCTCTATACGATCGGCTAAAGAAAGATCATAAACACCCTTGGACTAACCAACATACTGAGTTAGTCAAAAGTATTAAAGGGCGTGTTAAATCTTTACCATGTTTAACCCTTGCCAATCCTACTTGGCAAAAGATTATCGAGATAGATGCGTCTAATGTTGGATATGGAGGGATTTTGAAACAAGTAAATCCCAATAATAAGAGTGAATACTTAATAAGATTTCACTCTGGTAAATGGACCGAAGCTCAAAAGAAATACGCTACTGTGGCGCATGAAATGTTAACAATTGTTAAGTGTGTATTAAAATTTCAAGACGACTTATACAACCAAAAGTTTTTGATAAAAACTGATGCTCAATCGGTTAAATACATGTTTGACAAAGATTTTAAGCACGATGCTTCAAAATTAATATTTGCTAGATGGCAGGCTCAGTTAGCACCTTTCGATTTTGAAATACAATACAAAAAAGGAATTGATAATTCCCTTCCGGATTTTCTATCCCGGGAATATTTAGAATAGATTATGAATTATTATACCATGTTTTTGGATGATAAGGTACTGATCACTATTCTTAAAGTGATTAAATTAAATAGAGACTTACAAGAAGTTATACTTGATATTATTATGGCTGACATTATTCAAACAAGGGAAGAAGAACACTATAATTTTCAAGAAGTTATTGATATTCTTCAGTTAATTGAAAATGTGTGTCCCTTCGGTCAAGATGATATCAGCACTAGAATTATGCTATCCTTTTTAATTAATAATGATTTGCAATCACTTTTTAATTAATAATGATTTGCAATTTCCGCAGAATGGACCCTTCATGGGTCACCCGGGGCAGAGGTAGGGGAAGATCTTCCCCTAGTAGGACTTATTCTCAGGGATCGTCATACGGATCCTCATCAACCTCTCCAGTAATACAAAGAGGAAAAAAGAGTTTGATAAACTCAAAGGTGCCGCATACAGGAGAATCCTCAGGATATTCTATACATCTGGAAGATATTCCAGAAGACAGTCCGTTATACGGACATCTGCAGGCTTATTTAGCATCCAAAAAGCAAAGTGATACTTTTGCTTCAATTGCTAAAGAGGAAGACAATGACGATATCAAGTCATATGAAAAGTTACCAAAAAGAGAAATGATATTTCTCCTTGAAAACTCTGAGATTCAGAGAAAAGAAGAACCGTGGAAAATATTTCAGAGATATCTGATTAATGGATTATACTATCCGGGTGAATCATATAAAACACGCACCTATTATGAAACTATCCTGATCAGTACAGGTAGTGCAGAATTCCAGCACTTTTCAGGTTATAACACAAATGAAAATGTTTATAACTTTTCAAAAGTCATTATCAAACAGATTATATCTGTTGAAGAATGGGGTATTTCCACAATGAAAGAAAGGCAGATAAGCCTTAATAAATCACCAATGAATTTCACTTATTGGGATTATATTCAAGCATTTGATAGAGTGCTTTATTATAACAATGAAAGACATAAGCATACTTGGTTTATCAAGGTATGCGCCAAGGTATTTACAGGACCTATCCCTAACTGGTTTTTAAACTGGTGGTCATACCACGGTCCTACTACAAAAATTTTGCCTGAACCATTCCTAAAATTATACAAAGAATGGACAAAAGCCTCTCCGTTCTTAACAGATTTATATCACGCAGATCATATCTGCTATCTAGAAAAAATTGATCAGATTTACTTCTTTATTGAATTTTCTATCCCCTGGATCCATAAATGGACCCCGGAAATGGGTTATACGGAAGAACAAATCCCTTGTTTATATAGGGTATTCTACAACAATTTTTGGGACAAATTGATGAAAACTGATCCCAAAACAAAGACGTTATACGGCCAAGAATTATTAGATTCTATAAAAACACAAATTCATTTATATGTGACAGCCCCTCAAAAAAGGATAGTAGAAGAAAGCACTGTTAAACATATTGCTCGGAGAATATCAATCCAAGATGGAGATAAAATGGATTTGATAAATCAATACTTAGAAGGATTGAAAAGAAATCTGCTCCAATCACTAGATCAGTGTGAAAAATCAGACACTTCAATGAGAAGTGAGACGAGTGGTGATGACCTCGTAGAAGATACTCAACCTATACAGCCAGAAATGATATTATCTGACAGAGAAATCGACAAGGTGGAAGAATTCCTCCAACAGATGCAAAATATGGACAAAAAGAAGACTTGACAGCTTATCAGCCGCCAGGACCCACTTAAACAGTAGATACACTGTTCATCAACAGTAGAAACACTGTTTATCTACAGTAAAAACACTGTGTAGGGACCCAGATGTGGGAGCCATTTTACTATTCAAGATTCTTTTTTTGTTATTTAAGAATGCTTCTTCATTTGAAGAAGAAGAAGGCCGGAACCCCCCTCTCTCTCTACTTTCTCTCTCCTCTCTCTCTCTCTCTCAACCAACCCCCTTTGTAAACACTTAGTTCATAGCTTAGTTTGTAAATCAAGTTCAAGAATTAATAAAAGTTTTGAAGTTCATCTTCAGGGCCTTGCTTCTCGGCCTACAAGGTACATATTTATTCTTCTATTAAGTATTTTTAGTATCTCTCCCTAGCCGTGACCATGTCCGGCTAAACGGATTCATATCTATGTTGAAGCACTAATTTCTCTTGCATATTAACCATGAAGAATCAAGACTCTTTCAAAATATAAAGAAATTGTAATATAGTTTTTTGATTTGGTTCCAAGATGGTGGTACAGTCGGTTCTGGTACTACTCTTATTGGCTTTGCCTTAGTGGCTACGTCTAGCCAGCTGTGACATTAAAGCCCGCTGAAGTTGTCAAAAGGGCTACCTCTTTCACAGTTAGAACTGCTAGACACATGGGCTCAGTAAGAGTATGTATCAGGCTTAGACAGGCCCCTTGCTTGGGTAAAAGGGTATAGATCCTTCCATACAGTCATTAAACTATAATAGAATTTCCGTATATTTCGAATCCTTATTGGTCGTGCGGACTACCGCCAACCTTTAAAGTGTACTAAAGCAGCTAGATCTGGATGGCCGTGCGGACTACCGCCCGCCTACCTAGATCCTGGTGATAAATGGTATCAGAGCCTAGGAATTTTCATGGTAATTGTGTAATAGATATGAAAGATTCAACATAGATATGAAGCTTTTGGAATGGATCTGGGAGAAACAAGTACTAAAAGTACTAGACTTGAAGAGGTAGATATACCTCTAGACTTCTCTATAACATCCTTGTATAACAACAATTCACTATAAAAGCCAAGCTTTTTCCGGCACTTCACTATAACATCCAAAAATATTCGGAACCACTGAGACTGTAATATTAACTGTAGTTACAAATTAGGAAATTAGTAAGGCAATGGTAATTAAAAATTGGAACCACTAGAAAAAAGGGTTGAAAGAGAGTTGAGTGATGGTGACATGTTTCTGTAATTGGATAACATTCAGTGGATGTGTAAAGAACACATTATACTGTACAAAGAAGAACAGACATTCCTGTTTGTGTCCAAATTCAATTGACGAAATCCTCCTTACCCCAAAGGAAATTCACCAATTGTGAACAAAGTTTGGTTTAGGTTGATGGGAACTTTTTTACCTTAGTATTTTTACCTTATTCTTCACATTGCATTTCAGTGATCTTTTGATGTGTAATTTGTTAACAAATTGAATTCAAATACAATCAAACTTCTCTATAACAGACTTATTTGTTCTTATATTTTTTTGTTACTATAGTGAAGTATTGTTACAGAGGACATATATTATAATATAACATAATAATTGGTTCAAAAAAAAACTTGACATTTATAATAAATGATTGTTATATGGGAATATTGTTATAGAGAGGTATGACTGTATAACGCAGTTATGCACTCAACAATAGTTTTAGCTTGAAAGGTGTCTATCGTGGAAGTCATAAGGAGGCAGGGCGGAGCTAGCTCTTCGTCTACGGCTTCGGACAAACTTAGTAACTTTGGTAAAAATTTTATATTTGTATGAAAAATCTGTATAAATTATTAATTTAGAACCAAAACTTAAAAGAATTAGAATCTCAAATCCATAAGCTTCAAATTATGGCTTCGCCTCTGTAAGGATGGACCTTTTTTGCACCCTCCCCCCACCAAACAATGAGTGTTAGGTTAAAGTGAAAGTGCTTTTGATTAATCCTACTAAAATAATGTGACATAGAAGGGAGTTTTGAAGCAACAGTAAAATTATTTCTATTTGACCTATAGATTATAGGTTCGAGCTATGGAAGCAGCCAATAATGCTTGCATTAAGGTAAACTGTCTACATCACACTCCTTGGGGAACGACCCTTCTTCGGACCCCGCGTGAATGCAAAATATCTTGCGCACCATACTGTCCTGCGTGAAAATTGACTTTCACCTAGTTAATTTTTCAACAAGAGAAAATCGGTGCACAAGTAATTCTTTGATATTGAGTAAAATGAAGTCAAATCAATAAAAGTGAACACCCAACTTTTTTTTTAAGACTTTGTTAAGAAGCTTGTACTATGCAAATTGAACCTATTGAAGGGAACACTCAACCTCTTTACTATTCACATAACGTGAGCTGAGCAATTGTTGCCAATTTGCTTTATCCTACTTGGATTGTAGTCTTATAGATTTGGTCAATATGGATACATGGGGATCAGGCATCAGATTTTGTCAACCTTGCTTTAATAAATCTTTTTTCATATTCCTCTCGTCCAATTATGTTTGGCGAATTTTTATATTAATTTGGTTCATGTATGGGTCAAAATCTGACCAAACGAGAATCGGCATGGAAAGGGAAGGTAAAAAGTTACTTGAGGCAGCCGTATCCATACAACGCTATAACGACACGCACCTCGGCCATGTATGCAGAACGCTTGGGAGGCGAATTGGATGTTACAGCATTTCAAGGGGTCAACCCGTAATACCGTCAAACGACTTAAGTATCATGGTTTATGACCGTTGGGTAAAGGAGAAGACCTAGTGTATAAAATAAGTGAGAAGGAGAAGAAAAGGGGGCGGAAAAAAAATCCACACACATACATGCCCTTTGAGAGGAGGGATCTTCATCTCTCTCTCCCCGAAGGAGGAAGCAAGGAAACTCATATCCTCAATTCATATAGTTAGTCTCACCACAACAGATGTATGGGGTTCTACCTCATTAAAGATCGGTGACCCTCTTCAGCTATGTATTTTTTATGGTTGTTCAATGTTATGAAAATCATCATCTTCTTATATATGGGACATTGTCCCTTTGCCAAGGAGAGAAACTCAAATATTTCATTCTCCCTCCATTTCTCATTCATCTTCTTCAAGCTACACCAAGCTTAAAAGCCCAACAGTAGCTTCTATTAATGTATTGCTTTGATTTCTCATTCAATTTTGTGATAAAGACTTCTTTTAAAATTTCATTATGAATCAGATTAATTGAATGTCATAGTCATTTTACTACTTTTGCACTATTGCTTATTCCCCTGTTTAGAAAATTTTTAACGTATGATATTATATTACTCTTTCTTGATCATCTAGAGGTAAGTTTTTGCAGATATATGATTCTTTGTGCTTTTAGTACATGTGTTGTAATTTACTTTGAAGTTTGATTCTTAGTTACGTCAGACATATTTAATTTGGCATTCAATTTATTCACAGCAAAGTACTTTCTGACCACGGGATTTCCTTGTCAATATATTAGTTTATAAGTTTTGATAGATATAAGAATTCGGCATCGACTTGGTGGGAATGAGACAAACTAGCATCATTGAGCTTACGGGTGTACATGGCCAGGTTGGTTAGGTTTTTATCAAAACCAAACCAAACCAACTATATTTGGATAGGTTCGATTTTGTTGGTTTTTTCGGGTATTTTTTTTATTAATGAATATTATTTCAATCTTACTTTGTTAAAGATATAGATATAGTTTTGATAAGTGAAATATACAACAACAACAACGACCCAGTATAATCCCACAAGTGGGGTCTGGAGCGATAAATGAATATATGTTTAGTAAATATTGAAAAAATTGACCAACATGATATATTAAAATATTCCAATGAGAATTCTTTTAGTGACACATGATAGTTATTTTCTTAGTCGTCTAACAATAATTTTCCGTTAATGTATGCTTTCATGGTTAACACATGATATGATCCAAAATATTTCTATATCTTTTAAAGAAAATTCAATATAAAGTCTTAAAAATATATATAAACATTAAATATTTATGTCGGTTTGGTTCGATTTTTCTACTCAATACCAAACCAAGTCAAACCAAATCTAGTCGGGTTTTTCAATCGGTTTGGTTTGATTTTTCGGATTGGTGCGATTTTTCAATTCGGTTTGAACACAGTAAATTTCACAAATGGTCATATAACTATGATATTTTTTCACCAAAATTCATATAACTTTGTTTTCTCACATAAATGTCATAAAACCTTCACTGCTTCACTCAAAAAGTCATAGTTACCAGCAACGACAATTCTCCGGTAATTTTTTCGCATTCTACCCTTTTTTTATTTTTTAAATTCAGTCTAATATATTATGACTCAATTAAAATATGCATGACCCAATCCTACCCGACCCGATATCCACAAATTAAAACATCCCCCAAATTCGATATTTCTTTTTTTTTTCTTTTTTCTTTTGGCAATCCGCTAGGCAAGCGCCTAGGGCTAGTTTTTTATTAATAAGAGAAAAGAAAATACAACAATTCGGAAAAGTACAAATAAGGGGGACAATAGCACGGGTTTTATTACCCATATGTCTTGGCTATATAATCACTCCTCTGCGCCTCACATTGCCTTATGATGGCAGCCTCATGTAGAGGATTCATGGGGTAGCTGCCGGCAAAGTCTCACGAGGGCATATAATCTCATAGTCGTGTGGATATTTTCCAAAGGCATAGGACCAAGGTAACACAAACCTGGCTAAACCTTACCTTACTATTCCTATTGAGGCTTTAAATAGCCTCACCTACTAGCATGCATGTAAAAAATAAGAACTGGAAAGTACCAAATATTCAATGATCATCACAGAGTTTATAACATACTCTGTGATGATATTACAAATGAGAATACTAATATAATGGTAGAATAAAATGATGAAGGAATTAAAATGTTGTCCCTTCTTGTCCGAACTTGTAATTTCTTTAATTTGTAACTCTTTTTCATCCCAATCCCAATTCTTCAAGATGTATTCAAAATTCATGATTTCTTTTTTGAACGATTGGACTTTGTAGATGTAGTTGGGCGGCCTTCTTTTGTTTGGTAACTCTCATTGGAAGTCGCCTAACATTTAAAAAATCACTAACCTTGTCGTCCCAACTATTTTTCCTTGTATGAGATTTCCTATTTTTTTCCGCTATGCATAGGTGACAAATCACCTTTTCTTGCTGCCTCTACCCTGCATTGATTTAGAATATCATCTTCCTCACCTATTTCATATGTATCTCTGCCCACACGCACCTGATTTTGCATGTCTTGAACATGTTCTTGAATTACCACTGTTTCCATCCATTGCATCCAATAGCTTTCTTTCCGCTGGTGTAATAGTAGGAGTGGTTGTCACAATTTGTTGCTGCCCAGAAATTGTTGTTACTGTTGATGGACGATCAACGGTAGGTTTAATAACTGGATCATTTTGATTAAGCTGTTGCTCCATTGCATCGAAGATTGGATTATCTGTTACAGTATGTTGTTGCCCAGATTTTATTGTAGCTACTGTTTGATCAATTGCAGCTACTGTTTGATCAATTGCAGTTGGGACTAATTGCTTTGTATGCGTTGCTGCAGTTCGCTTCAAGCTTCCAGTTGGAGAATTTCTGGGCAAAAAAATTGGAGCATTGATGTTCAATTTGCTCCTATGACTTGCTGTTGGTCCCTCATCATATTTTGCCATTGCTAGACAGTCAAGATCTTCACCTGCACTCTCTTGATCGACCTCCTGATTAGCTTCTTCAGATGAATACCCTGTATGACCATCACCCCAATCCTCGTCTTCGTCATCCTCTTCACGTTGTTGTAACCAAAGTTTAGATTTGATCACCTTTGCTTGGATAAATTCTTCATTGTTTCCAGTTGACAGAATAAGCTGCCCAGCTTCACTTTCAAACTCGCCATAGGATTCAACTGATTGTGATGGAACATCAAATACAGAGGTATTTAATGTGACCAAAGGCTGTTTAACCATTGTGGAGTTCCTCATCATTTCATTCTGAGCATTCTTGATTATTTGTTCTACCTGAGGATTGGAAAAATGTAGTGTAGGAACTTTGGAACTGTGAGCTTGGATGCCTATAAGTTCATTCCCCAAATTGTTGTTGGAGTCTTTTCGTCGAAAACCCAAATTTTCAGCCAAGTCGTGACTGTCTTGCCCTCCTCGTTCATTACTGGGCGTTGGAACTAAATGTTTGGACATTCCACTATCAAGTACACCTTTTGCATCAATTTCAGAGTCCCCATCAGCATTAAGAACCTCGAAATTATTTGTGCTAGAACCAACATTGAAGTCTGTTCCTCGAACATTTTTATTCTATTGTTTTGGTGAGACCTACTTCTTTGTGGGTGTTTTTTTATTTGTTACCAAGCTCCAATCTCCTTCCTTTTTGTTCATGTCAGCTTTCTTAACATCCCCGATCACCTTCCCATTTTGATTTTCCCTCAATACGCTCTTAGTCCCAATGTTTTCATTACCAGAGTTCTGGGCAGTAGCTGTTTTGTCAGAGATTTTCTCTGCAGTTTTCTGCTGATCATCAGCAAGTGTGTGTGCAGCTGGTTGTTGCCTTACACCTTTTGGAGAGTGTTTAGCTTGTTCAACACCAACACCTTCCAGTTCTTGTTGCTCCTTATGTACATCGGCAGCTGTACCTGATGCTCCAAACTGCTGTTGAACCATATCATGCTTGTTAGAAGTATCCGCTCGATCGGCATCAGCCTTCAACGCACCAGCAGTAGCTGAGTACATCCTTGTAAAATCTGTAGAGGCAGGGATATCCTTCAACCTTGTATCACCAATTGCAGCGTTATGATTAGCAATCCCAACAGGATGTCGATTAACAGTTGCCTCCAGCTTAGAACCAACAGTAGCTGGTTCTTGTCCAGCATTTTTATGATGCTCTACAACTGCTATTGTTGCATGCTTACCCTCCAATTGTGAGCCTACATGAACTGGTCGTTTTTCATCCTTAGAAGTAATAACAGCTGAAACTTTATTTAGCTCAACACCTCCCTGTAGCCCAGGATTTATATCAAATTTTGAAGCATCACTCAGTTTTTGCACGTTTGATTTCTCCACTGCTTCCACTACTGCAGCTCGATCCCAAGTTGCATTCAAAACAGCATTATTCACTAAAGTATTAGCTGCTTCAACATGCACTACAGTAGTACTAGGAACGCCACATATATGTGATATCTTGACTGAACTTTCACCATGTTCATGAATCCCAGTTTGATTTTCACCCATTTTCTTTTTCGCCAAACTATTTTGTTCTCCAGCAAATCGATCCCCTTCATTCACTCCCCTCTTCTCATTCAGAAGTTGACGTAAATCACCAGTGTACTTTTCCCCAGTAGTTTGTTCTTGAAAAACTTCAAGTTCATCAATCGCAGCTGGGTTGTGAGTCTTTTTCGATATATATCGACATGTTTTCTCGTCGTGGCCCTGGTGTTTACAACAGTTACAGTACAAAGGCATATTGTCATAAACAATTTCCTAAAACACTTCAATGATTTTTCCAGAGATTGTATCCAAGCTTTGGATCCTCACACGCTTGGGATGCTTGTTCATTAGGTCTAAGATTACCTTTACCTTCGCTGTGCTTGGTCTGGATTTAAGTTGTGTCGCTTTATCAATGGCAATAGGTTTACCAACAGCAGAAGCGATTGATAACAACGAACGCATTGCAAATAAATGCAACACACCAGCTTCAGAGCTTTCATTGAACAGGAGACTCAAATCGATACTTGAACCCTAGACATAAATGCAATTTAAAAGCACAAAAATAAAAATCGATAAATATCAAAAAATCCTAGCCCATAATCAGTATCCAAATATACAAAATAACACTAAAATAAAGATAATCCCTAGCCCACACTCATTGTCACAATATACAAAAATTCTAAAATAAAGCAAAAACCCTACCCCATAATCAGGGTCACCAACTAAAATTCAAACTAACAAAGGCAACACAAACAAAAAATAATAATTTTTACCTCTTTTGGAGTCATTCCTAGTGCAGCAAAAGCATTTGTGTGGTCACTAAGTGCAGCAAAAGTATTATGGTTGTCCCTTAAAGTACTCCTCTGAGATGGAGAGGAAGCCATCTTTTTGGCTTGAGAGCCCTGAAAGACCAGTGCTTGAGAGCCTCGAAACACCGTTGCTTGAGAAGAGAATTGAGATAGTAGTATGTATTTTGCTGATCCTTGCTTGAGAGCCCTAAAAGATGCTTGAGAAAGAACTAAGTATCAGATTTGGGGGATGTTTAATTTGTGGATGTGGATATCGGGTCGGATAGGGTCATATTTTAATTGAGTCATAATTTATTAGACTGAATTTAAAATAAAAATTGGTAGAATACGAAAAAATTACCGGAGAATTGTCTTTTCCGGTAACTATGACTTTGTGAGTAAAGTAGTGAAAATTTTAAGACTTTGGTATGAGAAAATAAAGCTATATGACTTTAGTAAAAAAAATATTATAGTTATATGATATTTACACAAGGTATGAAGATCTCCCTAGACAGGTCAGGGGAATGATGCAACTAGACAAGTAGGAAGTAGCATCTTTTCGGATCAGACAATTGAAGGCAGCTGAAATTTGCTATGATCCACCATGAGCAGATAGAGATGCAGTTGAACTGCATTTTTCCTTTAGTCTCACAATTATGAACGATAATTAGACACAATAGATTGAGGATTAGAGTACTAACCTCACAAATTCAACTGGAGGGTAAGGTATTAACTTTTAACACCAAAACCAATTAAGGAAGAAGCTCACATAACAACAGATTTATCAACTTAAAGCATACCAATGAGGAAGGGTCTGAGAAGGAGAGTAGAGACATTTATCCCTCTATCCCCATGCCAAACTAGATAATTAAATCTCCTTGCACTTGTCGTTTAAGACCCCAAGGCCCAAACACCTACCAAAACTGACCCCGAGATTCCCTTGTAATAAAAGCACCTGCCCCATCCACGAAATAACATCACTTACCAAAGCGGCAAAAAGTCCTAGTCATCTCGGTCACTGCTTGTTTGAGATTCTTCATCGATGCCATACATAACTTCATCTACCTCATCATCCTCACTTTCATCCATCCGCCCCTCGAGTGTTAGTGCGGGGCTTTTCCTATTATCAGCCTTCTCGATATGAAAAGTAAGAACAGACAAGGGTTCGTGTGAGAACATGTACTGTACTGCCAAATTTCTTTTACTATTCAAGTAACCAACCTGTGCCATTACGAGCTGCAAACGACCAGATAACTGCAATAAAGAGCTCCGGGCTGCCACCTTTGACCTGGTAAGCTGAAGAAAGACAAACGATCAAGTACTTAATACCTTTCAAAGTTTTTCACAGTCTAACAATAGTGAGTTTTTGTCATCATGAACAAATACGACAATCTTCAACTACCGAGAGACAACTAATTATGGTGACAAATTCTTCAAAATAGTTGGAAAACAGGAGTTGATCTGGGCCGTTGTTCCAATTGGAGATCCAATTCTTGGGAAAGTGACAAAAAAATGAGACATTTATAAAGCATAATATCATGTTGGTGGGAGTTAGCACTCTATTTATTGTGGCGATGTGGCTCCATAGAAATGAACATGCCTACTCGGAGACATTAGTGCCAGTACTTCATCAGAGTTTTTTAAAAAACTCAACACCGAATAGGAAATTGAATAAACCTCAAGATATGTTATCAAATATTGACTTCAGTTACCAAACAAATGAGAACCCAAACTAATGAATATTGGAATGGAACAGGTCCAAATGAAGCGGAATGGATTATTTATGTAGTCAACCCCCAACTAATTTCCGATTAAGCTATTCACCAAATAATGTACATTGTAAAATGAATTCCATTTCCCTTTGATTTTTCATTTTCAAACTTGTTCGGTGATCAAACTTCAATAAGCGTTCATGACTACTAATCTTCTTGTAGTCTTGTACAAAGCGAATTCTGTTGCAAACTTGACAAGTTTGGAAGGACAAATGTCACTGCCCACCCAATGAGTTCCCAGCTTAGCTACTCAAGGGCCACTACATTACACTTCAGATGTCCCCGCTAACCACCCCTGTGGAGGAAGGAGGGAGCTTTGTAAGATACTTGCAAGATTTTTTAAGACAGAGGAGGAACATAGTTAGCCTTAAGCATGAATCTCTTTGCTCCTTTTTTGGTGTAACATGGCTAGAATCAATGTTAATGACGTAGAAGCTATGATATATTCTATGAGTAATCTGCACAGCTTGTAATTGGGTTGTACATGCCAACCAGCACTTTCTCCATGCTGGTTTTTCTGATATAATACTACTCTCCAATTACTTATCGCAAAAAAAAAAAGACTGCAAGAATGAGTCTTCAACTTAGGTTACAAAATATAAGTAAAATAATCAACTTACATAAGGCACTTTCTCCGTTAATCAATGGAGGGAATATGTTTCCTTGCACAAATATGCAGGTTTTGCCGTACTAAAATAAACTGCAGTATCGAGAAAAAATGGAGCTCCATAAGGCAGTGTATTGCCTGGACTCTTTGTTTACCTAGATTATATG
Organism: Nicotiana tabacum; assembly: GCF_000715075.1. Lineage (NCBI taxonomy): Eukaryota > Viridiplantae > Streptophyta > Magnoliopsida > Solanales > Solanaceae > Nicotiana > Nicotiana tabacum. The sequence continues at coordinate 18,372,283 of NC_134089.1, read as the reverse complement.
GACGGGTAGCATGGGTGTGAGCATTTCCTTTTTTCTTAAAATAATAGTGATATCTAGGCCAGCTTGTGGACTCACTATACCACAAGTTAGCTGCAACCTCCCACCACAGGTATCGGTGAGTAACTTTACCCACCCAGTCTTCCACAAATCGAAAGAAATCACCTAAGTAGGCGTTTGGACATGAATTGGTTGATATTTGAAATTAAGTTGAAAAGGGTATTTGGGAATTGAAGTTGTGTTTGGACATGAACGTACAAATTGAAGTTATGTGGATGAAAACTTGAAACAAATCTTAAAGCCTGTTTTTCAAACTTCAAGTTCCATATTTCAAGTTTGAAGTTGAAATAATGAGCCAGTTTAATGAACAAATCGTTATTTGAGATAATCTCCAAATATCATTTCAAATTTTTGAAACCAAAGCTATCGACAAATATTATTTCGAGTCTTTATCTCTACTGGAATTTGAACCTGGTCACCAGGGTTTGCACCCACTTCATTGATCAATATGCCACACCCTTGTAAAACCCTGGTGACCAGGATTATGCTGTTCCTCATCTGTACCTCAATCCAACACTCTTCCCAAATCATGTAATATATATGAGGAACACCATGATCCTGCCATCATCACAATTTTTACTACAGCCATGACCATAAGCAACCTCCTCTACACACACAATAACCAATATTCTTCGTATAAATGTGTGTGACACTATAATTTTTGGCATGGAACAGTCATCGGCATCCCAATGAAAGATTAGTTATTAGCTTTGTCCTTGACAGACTTTTTCCATAACTTAGCATAGCTGTGAAACCTTCCTCCTTCATAACATACCATCTGGAAAACTGTGTCCCTTTGATATGGAACAGAATAACACTCATCACATTAAGTTGAGAAAACAAAAGGAAATAATTTATCAAAAAGATCAATCAGAAAAAGAGTGCGAAACATACATGTAACTAATCAAAAAGATCAATCAGAAACAAGATTATAAAAAGCATGAAACCATCAATAACTTGGCATCCCCAAAATAATCACATAATTGCCAAGCAACAGTAGCATAGTGGCAGCATATCCTACCTTGTTCAAGGAATCCAGAAGAGGAGTCAGTGGTTCCTGCGATGTAACAAATTCATTGTGGTTCACCAATATACAGTATACCCATGGAAGAACATGTCTTCCCATACTTGATCTACAAAAAAGAAAATACATGCAAAACGAAAAAAAGAATTATGATATGCATAAAGATTTAGCTATCAATAACTAAAAGGTTTCCAACTGGTGCAATCATTCGTTCTGCCAAATAAAGCAATAACTAGCCTTTTTGCAGAGTTAAAGGAGGGCAAATTCTGCTATGAATTTCCAAATGTATCTCGAATTGGGGCAATGATTAGTACTGCGACGTTATGTTTAATGATGTTGATACAGAAAAAATTAGCTATTTTAGAGAGTTTCAGGAGGATGAAAATTTTCCAATATGAATTCCCAAATCCTAACCTAATCGAGAAATCCCCAAAGGGCAGGTGCTGCCAAAAGTCGGTGAATAATGGGCCCACCCTTACCCTTCTTCACTTTACCAAGCTCCCTCTGCCCTTTTTCACTAAAACACCAGGCTTTTGTCAGCGCCGGGTTCGAACACGGGAGGTGTGCCTAACCTACACATCACGCACTGCCACTTATCACTAGATCAAAGCCCTGGGGCTACTTGTTGGTAGTATTTTCAAGCTATGTTGCTCGGAAACTTTGAAAATTTCGCCGGGTACATGTCGGATCCTCCAAAAGTAGCGTATTTTTGGAGGATCCGACACGAGTGCGGCAGCATTTTGGAAAGTCCGCGCAACATAGTTTTCAAGTAGTTTCAAGATCTTTCAATTTTATCTCAAAAATTCTAATGACTAATGTCCAAGAACAGTCTGTGGAATTAGTTTTCACATCCAAGAACTGAACCAGGCCATTATTTTAGGGACTTAACTCAAAATAGAGTACCAATTTTTGTAATGCATTTCTTTTTTCCCCTTAAGTGGGAGGATGCAGTGCATCTCCACTCTTGAGGTACAATATGGAGTTGATACGTGCAATCTCCTTCGAGGATTTGAAGAACCCACCTGGACTGCCATGCAGCCACCAAGGCATTCAATAAGTTGTAAGCATCAGGTGATTCCAGAGATAAAACAGCTGATTTCATCTGCGTTCAATGAATACAGTTAAAACAAATTATTGAAGATATGGTAACATAAAAAGTGAGCAAATCAGACCCAAAAGTATCCTGAGTATTCCAAGAGATGCAGACCTTCTTCGGTGGCATACTAGCATCAACACTTATTCCTTTCAAAATCTTAGGATCAAGAATTGAGCTAGGCGAGAGATCATAGTCACTGCATTATACCTATGGATCTTAACTGGTCCTCCATGCAAATTGTGACCTCATCTTCATCTTGTTTTCCAATGACATCTGCAAATAGCAAAGCAAAAGCTTCCGCGTTAAGTAGTAAGCATTTAGGTAACATGTCTAATTTATTCTCGAGATAAAAGGATAAAGACAAAAAAGTTAATTGAGACAATATTCTAACAGTCCATAAAACTCGGGATGAGAACTATAGTTAGCGACGAAAACTTCCGAGTTCTACTAACAAAATCTCATCTAAGGTCACATAACTTACTCTTCACTAGTACTCCCTCTGTTTCAAAAAGATTGGCACATTGCTATATTTCCTTAATGGGAAGCTTTTATAGCCACACAAATGTTATGGCTTGTTTAAGACCACAAGGGTCAAAAGTTTTATAGCCAAAATGTTATGGCATATTTAAGACCACAAGTTTCAAAAGTTTTCCTCTCTTTATTAAACTTTGTGTCAAGTCAAACTAAGACAAACAAATTGAAACGGAAGTAGTAGCAAAGTACTGATGAAAAGTGAAGAAAGTTCCTCTCGCACATTTGAGTTGACAAATTAAATATTCAGTGCAAAAGCACTAGTCAGATCATGGATCACAAGTCTCAATATGACGATTAACCCGAATAAAGCAGGGATCTGAGAGCAGAAGAGAATCTCAAATGAGTGCTGTTTACAAACCTAGGAACAATTCTGGCATGGAGTAACCAGTTTTATCAGCAGTTCTAATCTATAAGATTCTTCCTCTTAGGGAATGGCAATGTGCCTTGAATTCAAGATACGCAACCACAACAAGTTCGAAATACACACACACAAAAACCAAAAAATAGTGCCCAAAAAAACCAAGATATCATAAAAATTGGTGCAATGTTAGGTGATACCTTTGCTCACTGTGGGCTTAACTCCATGCTCGACACCAACCTGATCAGGAATCTTAGGCAAAGGAAGTAAGGCACCCTCTGCATTTGCACAATCGAGAGCAGTAACTGTTCAATGCAAAAAAAAAAAGGATGTTAGGACAGACGTGTATCAAACATGCAAATTGATCATCGCATTTAATGATGGTACAGACCATGAAACAGGAAAAAGGGTTGTCTGAAATCATTGTGATTTTTAACCTTTAAAAGTGAACAAATAGCACTTTTTCCTTCCATCCTGAAGAAATAGATGGTCAAAAAGGTAAACGTGTTGCAATTACCATTTATCAGTGTAACTCCATAACTCTGTCTCAGGAAAATTATGCTGAAACATCTCAAACATCACCTCATACTTATGCATATTAAACGAACGCCCTCTGTCTCGGGAAAATTATGCTGAAACATCTCAAGCATCACCTCATACTTATGCATATTAAATGAACGCCAAAATCATACACAACTTGCAGCTTAAGGATTACAGAAAGGAGGAGGAAAGATATTAAAAGTACATAATGGCACAGGACGACTGTCATCTCAAGCCTTTGGACAATTTTTCTTTTGTGATTAATATGGCATAAGATTGTATTAGATGGGCGCTGAGAATACAGAAAGGGGCTAGAAACAAGAACGTGGTGCTGGATAGGACCTACTTTCATCCTAGACATTTTCAAATAATAAAAGTTAAACAGAGGATTCACAAGGATACATTGGGCTCTTCCACCTACTGGGCCACATATTAGGAGGTCGAAATTCTCTAACAATCTGGAGATAAGTTAAGGGAGGGAGGAACATGTAGAAATTAGCCACGTGGAAAGAAATGAAAATGCATTAAAATTTGGGAGGGAATAGCAAATTTGCTGATATAAAGGAAGATTCCAGAAACATTTACATCGCCATGCCAAATCTGTCAATAGCAATCCATACCTATTTAACCCGGCAATTTGATTATCAAATACAGGGTTCAATAATTTTATGTTTTGACATAGAAATTAGAGAAGACAGGAGAGGCAAGTGCAAAGGAAGGAGGAGAGAGTGTACCCTGACTCTGAGTGTTAGATGCTTGTTTAGATTTGCAAGATTGACTGAAGGGTAGAAGGATCCCGTCAAGTCAACTTTTTAATCTGATATCCGCCCCAGGCTGCACCATAACTTTTTCAAATGATGGTTTTATTAACAAGCTATGTGCAACAAACATATGACCGGAACCAGATGTGCCAATAGATTGCAATTTTGCTGAAAAAATACTATGCACGGCTTCATTATGTTTCTTCAGAATTTTCTCATCTAAAGATGCGCATATTTTTGTGGGCTTCAAATTGTGCAATTCCTCAAAACTCTTTCCATGCCAAAAGTAGCAAACACCAATTTCTGAAATGGCCAAAACACCTAAACTTGCATCATTGTCAACTCCAGATTTAATGCAGTAACTATCCAAAAAGACAGCAGGGTGATCCATTGGAAGTAAGCAGCACTCTGATTTCTTTTTGCTGCCATCTAACTTCCAAACTGCTATGTGTCGGTCACCAACAGCAGAAGAAAGAACATGTCTCCCATCTTCAGAGAAAACCATACACCGAACAGCCCCCTAATATAAAAAGGAGAAAAGAAATAAGGTGACTCACAAGGATGGTAACAGAAGTATTCTGCAGTCTGTATTGACTTCACTTAATCACAATGCAAATGCATCAACAGGGAAGCATATAAAATAAAATAAAATGTGCATAACACTCACAGGGTGGCCTGAAAACTTCTGGAGCTTTTTGTCATCCAAGCAATTGAAAATTTTCAACTGAGAAGTTGCTGTTGCTAATATTTTCCCATCTGGCTAGACAGAAAGCCAAAAGAGGAACCAGTATCAGCATAACCAAATTAAGCATAGAATGTTGGCTGATACAAGAAAACGACTACAGGAATGCTAACACGGGATAGAGGGGGAAGGAGGATACAAATGGAGCAATGGCATGTATCCAGAACATATAGTGATCTAAACCTATGTTGCGCGGACTCACCAAAATGTAGCCGCACCCGTGTCGGATCCTTCAAAAATGCACTACTTATGGAGGATCCGACACATATCCGGCTACATTTTCGGAGAGTCCGAGCAACCTAGATCTAAATATGACACGAGAAGAATCTTGATAACTCTTAGCTCAGGGAATCTTGTATCATCGTTGCGAGTACTCCATTTTGCATTTAAAAAACGACAGGGGGTAAAAGATGTCACTCATTCAGTAACTCATCCAGATTGACTAAAACCGAGATAATTAAATATAGCCATCATCAAACCTGAGGAAACGGATAAAGATGATATTGCTTTAGTGGAAGCTTTAAACTTATGCAGTAAGTTCCCTGACATGGAGTCAATTTTGCAAACCAGTCCATCAGCACCAGCCGTGTAAATAAATGAACCATGTGAAGGGAATGAGATGGCATTGACACCGCTGCTCATTGACATAGGAATTTCAATAAAAGCAGGGGAGATATGTCATATCATAATCTTACTATATTATAAAGATCTCATACGTAAATATAAAGCAATGCACCTTTGAACTGTGAGAATGACAAATGTAAGAAAAGCAGAGACAAGCTTCAAGATGGAGATAGTACAAGTTTCACTAAGGGGTGTAAAAATATAAAAAGGTAGATACACAAAGAAGCTAAGGGGATGCAATATATAGTACATATACATACAAATAATGTTTTGACCTAGCTACATAGTGTAATTTTCCGGTGAAGGGGTGTCAGCTCCTTAACATAAGGTGGCTCTGCCACTGCAAGTGGCATGATCTACAGGTCATTACTACTTCTGAGAGTAACTTTTATCGAAAAGAGTTCCGTTTTACTTTTACAAATTTAGGACACAAAAGCACGGAGCAACTAATGATAACCGGATAAAAACAAGAGTAAAACATGGTGAAAAAAATATTTTCATCACACAGTAGCAGGAACAAACAAAAATTCATCCGAAATCTCCCTTCTTCAAAGTTGGACATATGTGCTAGACATCAAATTCTGAGCCTCTATATTTATACTTGCCAAATTGCTATCTAAAAGCTAGTCTACCTTTTCTTCATAATGTGTCCTACACCTCGAATTGAAGCGATCCTATGTCCAACATATAGTACGCAGAAGAACACATAAAAGAAAGCTATTTACCATTCTTTCTGCAAGTCAAGATAATATTAGTTATGAGTTACGCAAAGAACTCACCCAGGATGGCAATCAGTAAATCTCCATTTGAGATGACCTGCAGATACATCTAGAGCCAAAACATCACCACTGCCTGTACCTAAAACCAATAGTGAAGTTCCAAGCTTCCTTTTTTTCTGAGTAACAAGTAAAATAGCCCTCATTAAAGGAGTTGAAGTTAGAGTAGAACTTAATACTCCCTCCGTTTTCAATTTAACTTTAAACTTTTCATTTTATCCTAAATGAGAAGCTATTATAGCCGCAAAACTTAAAAGCCTTTACCATTAAGCTTTTAAGACCACAAATTTTAAAACTACTTTTTTTCTTCAATTCCATAAATTGGAATGGAGGGAGTAATACATTTTGTTTTCTCAGACAGGGAATTCCACCTTTCTGTCACATGATAACCACTTCATGCAAGTATAATCCATAGAAAGATGACCTCCTGGTTTAGTAAACAAGCTTGCTGTTGACACAATATCTGCAAACTCCGTCTGTACCTGACCCTTAACTGTATCCCATATCTGAAAGTAAATGGTATTAAGTGAAAGAAAATTCCAATAAAATGTTTAAATTGCTTTAACATGATTAGACGAGTATACCTTGATACGGCCATCGCCAGAACTGATAGCAAAGAAGTCCAAAGAGGGACTCAAACAAGTCAAAATGTCCCTTATATTTGTTGTTGTGCCCATTGCTGAAAGGGATATTAAGAGGATCTGAAACCAGGGCGGCTCCAGGGTAAGAGACTTGCCTCAAGCCATCTCCAACCTTGCCCAATGGCAAAAATATTTGGGGAATTTAACTCCGAACACTCGCTCAAATCTCAAATCAAATATGGCTACACTATATCTCCCCATTAATATTATCACTTTTTTATTATTATTTTACTATTATTTAATTTTTTAATTTATCTCTTTATATATACCTAATTATGTTTATGTAATGTCTTTATAATATTCATATTATATCTTAAATAGGAATGAATAATTTTGATAAATTAATTTTCTTACATTTATTTTTTTTATGTAGAAATAGCAGTAGATGAAAATCAACGATTTCAAGAATTTTTATTTCGACATAGAAGAATTAAGAATAAAGATGCTCATTTTGCACTTCGTAATACATTAATAGATCATTTATGGGAGAATACTAGAGGTTAAAGTTGAATATTTATCTAGTATTTCGAATAAATTTTATCGTTATGTAATATGTATTTAATTAATTTTTTATCGCAATGATTTCACTTTTATTTGAATTATTAGTTAATCTATAATAATTGCTTGCAAATTATATTATTTAAAATTTTATGGAATTGTTTTAATTATGGAAATTACAAATTAATAAAAATAAAAGATGGAATTTTTTTAATGGAAATTAAAAAATAAAATTAAAATGAAAGATAATAATATAATATAGAAGAGAGAAAAGAATTTAAAAAAATTGGGGAAAAAAATGGGGGAATGGTTGGAGTAAGTTGTCCCCAAAATTGGAAAATTCTCATTTTGGGGACCAAAAATGGGGTAACGGTTGGAGATGCCCTTAGGCCCCCAGATATTTAAGGTGCCAAAAATATAAAGTACTACTATATCATTATATAATATATGTAATTTATATTTATACAATTATTAATAAAATATTTTAAATTCTAATATATAATTTAAATTTGGTAGATGTATATGTGTGTATATACTAATAAAAAAGTATAATTTCTGTAGACATCGAAATGTTAAATTATCAAGCTAAATCCTAAATTCAATATACTACAAGACCTCTTGAAATTCTAGGAATGTGACAGTGTTGCTTGGGAGCTGCTCTACCAAAACCCAATATTAGAGGCTACTCTATCCTAACCCTAGGTCATTCCAATAAAGTATTCTCTTAAAAAGGCATCTCAAAAATGGAGATCTTACCAATTCCATAAACTATCGGAATATGCACAAAGAGATCAAATATGAGATCTTCAGTGAAACTCTTGGAACATTCTTTAAGAGATCAAAGATATGTCAAATATGTCTTGCTCAAAGTCCTACGTTCGAGAAATACGCCGCTAAGGCCCTCGAATCGTGTAGAACATATCGGAGGGAAGAATCAAGGGAACAATCAGAATTGTACCCGCCATCTTATCAATAAAATTATGTTTCTTCATATTTATGTTGTGGTTGCAATTTATTTTTGTATCACAAATAATTTGTTACAAGTAAATTGTCACGCCCAATGGGACAAGTTATGCCCTTCATCTCTTCCTCTTGCAAATCGAAACTACAAGCTTCAAAAATTTCTGTTGTGATCAGGTACTTCAAGTTTCGTCTTCAGTTTCACCAAGCCTACACCCCGACAAACTTTGAAGTATGGGGCATTTGTAGACATCGAAATTTTAAAGGATCAAGGTATATCCTAAATTCAAGATACTACAAGACCTCTTGAAATTCTAGGAGTCTGTCAGTGTTGTTTGGAGGCTACTATACCAAAACCCAGCATTGGAGACTACTCTATCCTAACACTAGGTCACTCCTATAAAAAGGGTTACGTATTCTCTTAAAAGGGCATCTAAAAATGTAGATCTCACCAATTCCATAAACTATCAGAATATGCATAAAGAGATCAAATATGAGATCTCTGAACTTCCATAAAACTCTTGAAATATTCATTAAGAGATCAAAGACATGTCAAATATGTCTTGCTCAAAGTCTTACGTTCGAGAAATACGCCGCTAAGGCCCTCGAATCATACAGAACAAATCGGAGGAAAGAATCAAGGGAACAAACAGAATTGTACCCGCCATCTTATCAATAAAATTATGTTTCTTCATATTTATGTTGTAGTTGCAATTTATTTTTTGTATCACAAATAATTTGTTGCAAACAAGGTCTCTTATTAAATTTCTTTTTAGGCCACAAACTTTATGGAGCCGCCATTGATCTGAAACGAAACTTAGGTTAAAACCTCTCGCTGCTGGACCGGCAGTGACCAAGGGCGACTCTAGGGTAGCAAGTGAAGCTTTTGTCAAGGACGGGTGGTGATTAGAGGGATATATGCTATTTATATTTATACGATTATTTGATAAAATATTTTAAATTTTAATATTTGTTTTAATTTTGGTAGAAGTAGAATTGATTGAGTTAAATAAGATAAACTTTTTCTCTTACATAATTTAATTAATATCATATATTAATAAGATAAACTTTTTCTCTTAAATTTTTTTAAATAATATAAATATATATTTACCTTCTTATCAATTCTACTAGTATCTGTGTTGCACGTTAATAACGGCACGTGATAATTTAAACATTTATTTATATGAAGGAACAATAAAATTTAGTTAATGAGAGAATTTTTATGTTTAATAATACAACAATCATCTAAATGACGAAAAATATTATTACATTAGCATAATAAATGAATTTAAAATAAAAGAACTTACACAAATGATCAGTGTTGTCATGTTAGTTAGAAAATTATGTATTATAGTTTACAAGTATTTAATGTGATGGTATCTTAACAAATACTTCTTTGTGGAAAAAAAATTCCGTGTATGTTTCCTCATAATGCTATGGTTGCTCTGCCTTAACCAGAACTCTAGTCGTCGATCTTGTATATCCCTCTTGAAAGGGCAACATACAATTGTTCGTGCAAGAAAATATATTGTGATATATATAGTCCAATATTTAGGATATTTGTCCTTGTGCTTTATGTATTATAATTGTAAAACATAAACATACCAAAAATTATTTTCACGCAAATTTAAAAGAATATTCCTTAGTTTCGAAAGACGAAAGTTGAATTTAGGGATAAGAATATACTTAAAAGCACATTACCAGTATCTTAATATTTGCATGTTTACACTATTGTCAAAACTCTATATACTATCTGTGTACTATTACATAAGCTATTCGGTGTATCTAAGTTTTTCAGTAGCATGATGTGCATATTTTTCTTCAAAGTTAACCTATATATATAATAGAAGATCAATTTGAACTTTGTCTATTATATATACTATAACACTAACATATGTAAGAAATAATAAATGTGACGACCCAGCCAGTCGTCTCATGAGTTACCGCTCCATTTCCCCATTTCAGCTTCTTTACGCTTCGTTATCCGTGTTTTATGTGATTGAGTTGATTAGTTCGAGTTCGGAGAGGATTTGGTAAGAAATGAGACACTTAGTCTCTTTTAAGAAGGCTTAAGTTGGAAAAATCAACCGGATGTTGACTTATGCGTTAGAAGGCTTGGGAATGAGTTCCGATGGTTCAGTTAGCTTCGGGAGGTGATTTGTGACTTAGGAGCGTGATCGGAATGGGTTTTGGAGTTGTAGAGAAGATTTAGGCTTGAACTGGCGAAATTGATATTTTGGCAAATTCCGGTTGATAGGCGAGATTTTGATATAGGGGTCGGAATGGAATTCCGAGAGTTGCGGTAGCTTCATTGTGTCATTTGGGATGTGTGTGCAAAATTTCAGGTCATTCGGACGAGATTTGATAGACCTTTTGATCGAAAGCATAATTTAAGAGTTCTTGAAGTTCTTAGGCCTGAATCCTATGTTAAATTGGTGATTTGATGTTGTTGTGAGCATTCCGAAGTTTTGAGCAAGTTTGAACGATGTCATGAGATGTGTTGGTACAATTGGTTTGAAGTTTCGGGAGTTCCGGGTAGGTTCCGGGATGTTTTAGTGCAAAAATCATAGATGTAGCAGGCCTACAGGGGTTGCAGGCCCCAGAACTCACCCATGCGGTCCGCACAAAAATGAGTGTGCCCGCGGTGAGTTCCGTGCGGACCGCACAAAGTCGGGCGCAACCGCGGTAGGTGTCATGCGGACTGCACAAAGTGGTGTGCGGCCGCGGTGGGGAATGATCCGCTGGTCCTACTTCGGAGGCTCATATCTTTTTATCCACAAGGAATTTTGAGTTGATTCAAAAATGAAAGTTGTAGCCCTTCATATATAGTTTCCAGAAAGATAAAGATATTGTAATATGGACATCTGTAGCAAAGGTTATGGCCAAAATACTAAAGCCTGTCACTGCAGAGGGAGGCCTGTGCGGCCGCGCGTTGCCTTTGCGCGGACCGCACTGACTTGCGCGGACCGCGTGCGTTTTGGTGCGGCCCGTGTGAGCTGAAACCTGAGGGGTACCTATAAATACGAGGTTTTGGGTTTTATTTAATATTTTTACCTAGAGATCTCGGATTTTGGTGATGTTTCGAAGGGTTTTCAAGAAATTCATCGGGGTAAGTGATTTTAACTCAGATTTGGCTAGAATACATGAACCTATCACTGAATTCATCATTTAATTCGTGATTTGAGATGAAATTTGGGAAGAAAATTGTGGAACCTTTCAAAAATATAAAATGATGATTTGAAGGACCAAATGGTATCGGAATTGGATAATTTTGGTATGGTTAGACTCGTGAGGGTATGAGGATTCTGAAAATGTAAATTTTACCCGATTCCGAGACGTGGGGCTAATTTAGAGATTTTTTATATTTTTCGAATGTTTTCGCTTGGGCTTTGTTACCTTAGCATATTGTGACGTATTCGTTCTGATTTTGGATAGATTCGACGCGCATGGAGGCCAATTCGAGGGGCAAAGGTGTTGCGAGCTAGAGAAATAGCCAGTTCGAGGTGAGTAATGGTTGTAAATAATGTCATGAGGGTTTGAACCCCCGGATTGTACATCGTAGTGCTATATTGAGGCTAGATACGCGCTGGATAAGGAGCGTGGGGTTTTTCACTACTGGGGATTTTGACTTGGTCCATCCGGATTGATGATTTTACCGAATATTTGACTGAAATTCATTTGTTACCATCATGATTTGGGCTGATTGCCATATTTGGGCTTCGTGCCAACTATTTGAACCCTTCGGGGATTTTTATCACTATTTCCTTACTGCTTGACTTATTATTTGAACTCAGTCCTGTTGATATCTACTGTTTTACAAACTCAGTCACTTTTACTCAGATTTGAAACTTAAATGATATTTCTACATCATGTTTTGGGCTGAGAACTACTGTTTTACTATTGCCCAAGGGGCTTATGATGATTTCTGGACTGAGTGAGGCCGAGGGCCATATGTGAGGATATGCTGAGTGATATGAGGCCGAGGGCCTGAGATACTATTTATGTCATGTGAGGATATGTTGAGTGATGATGCCACAAGGTGGCTTGATATAGCTCTTGGGCCGTAAAGGGCCCCTCCGGAGTCTGCACACCCACAGTGAGCGCGGGTACCCATGTAATTTGAAACAGTGGTAACAATGACAATGTATGATGCAATTTGGTCAGGTAACAATGGTGACCATTATGTTGAGTGATTGTGAGGTATCCCGAGAGGCTGATACTGTACTGAGAGTGAGCCCGAGGGGCTGTAACTATGCTGAGCGATTGATACTATTCCCGAGGGGCGAATTTCTACTTGTTAATTACCTGTGAAATTACCTGTTTTACTTGTTTTAAAAAGGAATATCATTTGATTTCTTCACTGATTTACTGCTTTAAGTGATTTTACTGCTTGATATGGAATTGCTTTGTGCCTTTACGTGTTTTCATACTTTCAGCCATTATTTGTAGTTATTACTCACTGAGTCGGAGTACTCACATTACTCCTTGCACCGTGTGTGCAGATTCAGGTATAGCAGAGTCCTCACCTAAGCGCTGATTCCTTCCAGGCTAGGCAGTGATTTGGAGTTACGAGGTAGCTGTTGACGTCTGCAGCCCCTTGTCTCTCTTACCCTCTATCATTTATGTTTCCTTCAGACTGTTGTATCGGATCCCGTACTTTGTAGACCTATAGCATATTCTGTAGTAGCTCATGACTTGTGACACCCCGGTTTGGGCTGTGTCGGGATGGTTCCTGCTGTTATTATCGTTAAATTCCGAAATTTATGAGCATTATATTATAGTTTACTATTGGTTATGATGAATAACTGTTTAAAAGAGGTGTTCCGTTTTGGACTGGCTGGCCTTGTCTTCATGAGAGGCGCCATATGAAAAACATTTTCTTGACAATAATTATTGGTATAATTTTCTGATGAGTCAAAATATGAAAAACATTTTTACAATCAACATTTTATTTAATTGATCAATATATTCATTTTGCTATCTAAGATATCTTTAATTTATATCATGTGACTTGCACAAATTGCGTTTTAATCCAATGATGGAAATATTTCTCTTATTAAATGCACTACCATTATCATTGGGATTGATAACAAAGTGTTCAGGAAGAATCAAGTCATCATTTATAAATAAAAAAGATCATCTTATATTGGATGCTCTTCTTCGTTCCAACACGAATCAAGAAGACACTAAATATTGGATCTGATCTTACTTTATATTTCTTATTAGTTGAATCTTTTTTATTTGAGGCCAGAAATATAACTTTGTCATTACCCATTATCCCCTCCGTTGGGGTATCGTAATGGCACATAGTCTTAAGGACTAGGTAAGCCTAACATTTACGGAAAAATACAACAACAACAACAACAACAACAGTTTACCCTTCTAATAATTTCTGAGATGAATTCTTTATACAATAAATATATTCCCAAAACATGGTCGTACAAGTCATAAGCTCTATAGAATTTTTCTATAACTTCTAAATACAACTGTTCGGAAATAAATAAAATAGTGTATGAACAAAATGGGACGGTGACTCCGAAACCCGCAAATGCTGGAGCAAGTTTTACCTTAAGTCTCCACAACAGCAATACGCGTTGCTAACTAACGATCAACTGGCTGCACAATACCTGGAATCTTGTGACGACCCGGCCAGTCGTCTCATGAGTTACCGCTCCGTTTTCCCTATTTCTGCTTCGTTATGCTTTGTTTATCCGTATTATGTAGTATCGGGTTGGTTGGATCGTGTTTGGAAAGAATTTGGTAAGGTTTGAGACACTTAGTCTCTTTAGAGTGAGTTTAAATTTGAAACGTCAACCGGATATTGACTTATGTGTTAGAGAACTCGGATGGTTCGGTTAGCTTCGGGAGGTGATTTGTGACTTAGGAGTGTGATTGGAATGAGTTTTGGAAGTTCGGAGTAGATTTAGGCTTGAATTGGCGAAGTTGATATTTTGGCGATCTCCGGTTGATAGGCGAGATTTTGATATAGGGGTCGGAATGGAATTCCGAGAGTTGCAATAGTTCCGTTGTATCATTTGAGATGTGTATGCAAAATTTCATATCATTCGGACGTGGTTTGGTTGGGTTTTTGATCAAAAGCGTAATTCGAAAGATTTTAGAAAATTTGGCTTGAATCCGATGTGTTTTGGTTGATTTGATGTTGTTTGAGGTGTTTTGAAGATTGGTAAAAGTTTGAATAAGGTATTAGGATATGTTTGTGCTTTTGGTTGAGGTCCTAGGGGCCTCAGAGTGATTTCGAATGGTTGACGAAAAGGTTTGAAACCTTGTTGCAGCTGCTGAACCTTGCTGCTTATGGTATTTCCGCACCTGCGGATTGGGGACCGTAGATGCGATGCCGCACGTGTGGGAGATAGACCGCATAAGCAGAAAAAGCTCTAGAGGAGCAGGAACTGTAGAAGCGGGTAATGGGACCGCATCTGCGAAACCGGAGATGCGGATAAGGGATTACAGAAGCGAGAATGCCTGGAAAGGCAGCGACCGCAGATGCGGTGGATGGACCGCACCTGCGAAGGCGCATATGTGGAAGATTGATCACAGAAGCAGTTTGGTCCATTAAGTGATTTCCGCAGAAGCGGAAGAAGAACCGCATATGCGGTACCGCAGAAACGGGTATTGTGCCACAAATGCGAAAATGACTGGGCAGAAGGTATAAGTTGTAGCCTTCACAAATTTTGAGCTATTTCACCATTTTTACCTCGGCTTGGGAGTTTTTTGGGCGATTTGAAAGAGGGATTTCAAGGGAACTTCATTGAGGTAAGGAATTTGGACTTAAAACTCGCTCCTATATTATTATTTCATGGATTAGAGCTAGAAATTTTGGGAATTAAGGGTGAAAATTGGGGAAACTAGGGCTTGGGAACTTAGGCCTTTAATTGAGAATTTGAAGGACCATTTGGGGTCAGATTTCTAAACTTTTGATATGTATGAACTCGTGGGAAGATAAGAAATCTATTGAGGTAAAAATTATTGAATTCCGAGACGCGGGCCAGGGGTCGGGTTTTGGTAATTTCAGGATTTGTGCCATTTATTGATTGTTTTCGCTTAGGTTTCGTTCCCTTGGCATATGTTGACGTCCTCATTCTGATTTTGGATAGATTCGACGTGAGTGGAGGCCGATTCAAGGGGCAAAGGCATCGCGAGCTAGAGATTTGACCAGTTTGAGGTGAGTAATGATTGTAAATAATGTTTTGAGGGTTTGAAACCTCGGATTGCACGTCGTCGTGCTATATTGAGGTGAGGCACACGCTTGATGACGAGTGTAGGGTCGTGCACTATTGGGGATTGTGACTTGGTCCATCCCGATTGATGATTTTACCGCATATTGACTGAAAATTATTTGCTATCATCATTATTTGGGCCGAATGCCATATTTGGACTTCGTGCAACTATTTGAACCCTTCGGGGATTTTTACTGATATTTTCTCATTGTTTTGACTCTATACTTGAACTCAGTCATGTTATTTTCCACTATTTTCATACTCAGCCTTGTTTACTCAGTTTTAATACTTAAATGATATTTTACATAAAGTTTGGGCTGAGAAACACTGTTTTACTATTGCTTGAGGGGCTAATGAGATTTTTGACTGAGTAAGGCCGAGGGCCTATGTTGTGAGGAAACATTTGATACTGATTATGAGGCCGAGGGCCAAAAATATGTACGCCACGAGGTAGCTTGGTTGATATGAGGTGAAGGGCCTAGTGATGATGCCACGAGGTGGCTTGATATTGTGCTTGGGCCGTAAGGGGCCCCTCCAGGAGTCTGTACGCCCCCAGTGAGCGCGGGTACCCATTGTGATGTGAGATTGAGCCCGAGGGGCAGATTTGTTGATACTATGCCTGAGGGGCAAACCTTTATGTAGTTACTTTTCATAATTGACTGTCAATTACCTGCTTAATCATTAAAAAAGGCTTTTCATGAAACTACATTTGAGATAAAGAATTTTACCTATCTTTCACTGATTTACTCATTTTACTTGGTTTTAGTGCTTCATTATAGAATGCTTTGTGCCTTACGTGATTTATTGCTTTCAGTCTTTATTTACATTTGTTACTCACTGAGTTGGAGTACTCACTTTACTCCCTGCACCCCTGTGTGCAGATTCAGGCGTTGCTGATCCTGCCAGTGCGAGTTGAGAGCTCCCGGTGGACACTCGGAGTTCACGAGGTGGCTGCTTGACGTCTGCAGATCCGTGTTTCTTCCTCTTTGTCATTCTATCTCTATATTAGACAGTTGTGTTGGGTTGTTCTTCCGCGTATTTATGATATTATCTGCTACTTTGGATTATTTATTCATGTTTCGACTATTTCTAAATACTTAACTGTTTATAAATTAGAAAATGGGAAGTATCGTATAGCCTTGTCTTCACGAGAGGCGCCATCAAAACCGGGTCCGGATTTAGGGTCGTGACAAATCTGCACAAAAATACGCAGAAGTGTAGTATGAGCACACCACGGCAGTACCCAGTAAGTATCAAGACTAACCTCGGTGAAGTAGTGACGAGAACTAGTCAAGACACCCACTGGTCTAAAAACTGAACAAGTATAAATAAAAGACAATAGAATATGATATTTACATAAGGGCTTCACAATATGGCTAACAACACAGTAAATTCAATAAGGAAAAGAATAACAAGTATCAGCGGGAAAACCGTAAAGATAACACAATAGAGTAAATGTAACACAAACTAAATCCGAAAATAACATATACAACAAGGACAAGTAATGACTCAGCAAATTCAACTACTTCTACATCAAGTTCTTAGTCGGCTCCACGAGGTACCGAACCTCGGACAAATCACAACTCACAAGTCTCAATATCTGAACCCTAATATTTGCATCTTGTGCTCTCATTTCGGCAAATAACTGCACGGATGACTCTCATGCCAATTGGAGTCATTCCCACATATAAGGCAAGTTCAACAAGGGTATCTATATTGTTGATACCTAATTTTTCCCTCCTCTCTCTCTCTTTCCCTCATATTTTAAATATATATATATTTTAAAATGCACTATATATACTTTTAAAATAGTGCATATGCATCATCATTTGATTTATAAGCATACACAAGTATTTTCATAATTTTCCATGATTCTTAAAGACTTTAAACAAATTTATTCCTATATATTAGTATATATAAACATCCAATAATCATCCTTCATATTATTTTTACGATGATTCAATTATCTAAATTTATTATTTATACCAACATAATGTTTAAACATTTTTTAATACATTTTTATAATTATATTTGCATTTTTAAGGCTAAGTTGCACATCTTTGCAATAATAGCCCATATTAACGTATAATTATTTATTTATGCAGAAAATAATTTCTTATATTAAAATGTTAAGTAATTATTTTAAATTATTTTATTGCACAAATTATATTTTTATTATTTATTAATTACTTTTATAAATTATTTATTTATTAAATATTGGGTATTTAAAAACTAGCCTAAATTCCTACCCAAATTCGGACCTAAAACTACCCAATACACCAGCCCAATACCCTTGGCCCAAAACCCATTAGCCCAGTCCCCAAATCTATTTTAATACCCGACCCAGGATCCCTTAAATCAGGATCGTTGATCTCTAAGATCAACGGTCCACGCTACACTTGCCCCTTTAAACCTAACCACACCCCTAACCCTAATCATTCTACACCCCCCGCCGCCCCAGAACTCTCTCATCTCTTATGAACCCTACCTGCCGTTCCTATCAAGCCCTCCCAAATCCGACCCCAAATCGGAATCCACCGTGGATTCCCTTACCTTATTTTACCTCTCCTCACAACTGGTTCGACTATGGTGTTACCTAGTTTGCTTGCCTAAACATGACAAGCAAATCTCCTAGAAATCGAATAAAATCTGGTTCAGTTCTTTGACCTTTTCCATCTGTGTTCATTCTTGTTCTTTTATGGTATGAATCTCGATGAATCTCTGTGTATCTTTGAGATTTTTTACTTACCCTAAAGCTAGGGTTTCCAGATTTTCTTTGATTCGAACCAAAGTTGGTTCAAGTCTTTTATTTCAAGTATTATTTTGTCTATATTCGCCTTATTTATGTGTAGATATGTTTATTTTACCGATTTTTACTTACCCTAATATAGGGTTTCAGATCAGTTTTAAATCAAACCAAATCTGACTCGATTCTTTGATTTTGAATAAATTTCTATCTATTCATCCTATTCTATGCAGCATGTGATTTTTAGCCTTTTCTTATTCCGTCAATTTGTGTATTATGCCTAAAATTAGGGTTCTGGAATTTTCCCTTTTCCTTACTGATTTTGATTGCTTTCCTTTCTAGTGTTTGACTGATGATTTTTCCATGTTTATGTGTTAATCCCTATCACTATATAAATTATTTTCCCATTCCCTTTATACAGACATGGAAAATCATTATAACCTTACTAGATCTAAAACTTTATTCTGTTGTTTCATTCTGTATTATGGTCTTGGCCAGCTGAAAGCCAAGGCCATTAAGTTCTGGGTTTTGCTTCTCATTGACGATTCAGAATACTGTTGGTTTTGTTCCTTTCTTGCATTTCTCGCTTAACTAATGAGTCACTTAACTTCTGCACTTTCATCCTTACATATCCCTGATTTGTACATGTTATTATTGCTGAATCCATGATCCAATATGCATATGAGTACGACCTTACTTGAACAGGATCTGTTCTATAGGCTCGTACCACTGTATCCTTGAGTTCTAAGGAGACAGGAAATCAAGTCTGGTTGATGAGACATGGCCACTACACCAGAGCGTGATTAACAGCTCCCACGGCCCTCGGGTCATGGTGTTGTAGATGATCGTTCTCAGCCCCTATAATAATAGGTATTGGGATGGTCTAATGGTTGTCTGACAGACTCTTTCAACCTTTAAAAAAATGCATACGAGTGATGTTTAGGCATTATCTTTGTTAGTTGTGTATCTCTTGGTCTCTTTAACACTTGTTTGCTCCCAATGCTGCATGTCCTGAAGTTATTTTAACTCTTTTAGGGCCTATTCAGTTAGTGTATTGACTCTTGAATGCCTATGAACATGTTTATTTACCCACCCTCTGAATCCCTGCATATTCTATGTTGAGACTTGCATTGTTAATCATTATGGCCCTCAACATGCTTATTTGATCCCATACCCCATTAGTATTTGCTTGTGATTTAAAATAGTTATCTCAGCATGTTTTGAATTATTACTTTAAGGTGTTAGGCTAAACCTTTGGCATAAATGAATCATATTCTGTTAATTAGACCTCCATAACAATGCTTAAATGCTTATTTGCTATTTGTGTACCTTTCATGCTATCTAGAATCTCTGTAAAATGCCCTAGCATATGTATCTGTGATCTTGCCCTATTGCTAACATGACGCACTCTCTTTTCTGTGATTATGTGGTTTAGCACAATGTTGCCTACATACTTAGCATAATTCCCAATCATGTTTCAACCTATCTAGTGATAATAACCAAAGTCAATCCTGCAAACATGTTCTTATCAACCTCTCTTTAGCATGGACTGTTTTTGTGTTAAGTGTTAAACATGTTTTACTAAGTTTACATTAATCTGGTTTTAAGTTCTATGATTTGTTCAACTATTTGACTAATATGTTCAATTTGGTTGTGTTTGTCCCTGTCCCTTAACTTTAGTCTTTTCTCTTTCACCACTCGCTTAAGTTCTTTGAATCATGTTCTTAGCCGGCTGAAAGCCAAGGCTATTTAGGTTCTATTCTTTGACCTCTCTAGTGTGAGCACTGCTCGTGGTCTATTTAAGGCCCTTGTGAACTCTGACACATTAGGACTTGGTCCCTAGTCCCTCCTTTGAATTATCTCTGTCAACCTCCCTAGTGTGAGTACTGTACTGGGTTCTTGAAGCCCTCGGGAACTCTAACACACTGGGGTCTTGATTCTATATGCTCAATTCTATTTTTAAGGCTACCGAGGGAATTATCCAATTCTCGATTGCTTTATGTCTATGAGTATGTAACGTTGGTGCTATGGTGAATTGTGAGAATGAAGGTCTGGCCTGTCCAGGTGTATTTGGGCCTGTTGTAGGCTCCCTATAGCTATATCTACTATGTAATTTACAACATTCATTCTGCATTTGTAATAATTATTGTAATAATATTTTGGGGGTGTTAGTGAAATTGGAAAAGAGATTTTTGTATACTCGCAACAAATTGGGTAGAAATCTTGCCTATAGGTTCAACAATGTGCTAGTGCATATTCAGTTATCGTATGTTAGAAACCATGCCTATAGGTATCCTATTATGTTCAGTCATTATATGTTAGCAATCCTGCATATAGGTTCAATACTTGGTTTAATTATGTTCTGCTTGTTAGAAACCATGCCTATAGGGAATTATATATTCAATGTGCGTGTAGTATTCTGTTTACATGCTGCCTTATTCACAAATTATAGAAATCATGTCTATAGGATCTAAAACCGGATCCAAATTGTAGAAAGCATGCATGTAGGTTTGAATCAGTTTAATTATCATCTTGCCCCTTTATTCAGGAATTGTTATACATTGTGTTATTGGCATCACTAGAAAAACCTGCCTATAGGATCAAATAAGTGATTTTGAATGTGCTTCTCTGACTACCATTATTTATTATCACGCAAAACACCTAGACATCATGCCTATAGGATTAATTCCCTTATATTTAAAATCAGTAGGCAAATTATGTAGGTTTTGGAGAGTATATTAAGAGAAAATAGTTTTTGCGTATGACTGTCTGCCCATTAATTCAGTATCACATAGACATCTTGCCTATAGGATTCTGCAATTAATAAAAATATGTCAATGTTAACCAGTTTGGCGTGCATTTGTTATCTAATTGCAGAGGTCAACTTGAGGCGTTACTTGATTATAAATGAAAGTCCAATGTGTTTTGTATGTCGCCAAGCTTTGACATTCTGAGCAGCCTAAGTTAAAGTATAGAACCACCTTAAGATAAAGGTCCAAATGCCTTTTGGACCATAGGCATGGGACAGGTAGTGCACGCATAGAATACGACTTAGAATTGACTAGTGCGCTTCAGGTAAACAACTTAAAGATAGTAATTGGGTAGCAGGAGATAATAGTATGTGCCCGCTAAATAATATGAGTAACGCCCCATCTCGAGGGAGTTACGAAGTATTATTTATGTTGCATGGGGTGATCCTTCAGGCTTAAAAACTTAGGACCCCCTCCCATATTGTCTTTCAATCGATTATTCAGGTTTAGCAATTCCTTGTTTCGTAGCTTCGACCACATAGACTAAATTCATATAATTCAGCTCGGCCGAGACTCACAGTTGTGGACCTCGAAGAGTGCCTAACACCTTATCTCCGAGGTAATTTCGAGCCCTTACCCGATCTTTGGTGATGCAAACTGGTTAGACAAAGTTATTTGCAAATAGGTGCCCTAATGCACCTTAATCCGTTAGGTGGCGACTCTCTCTTTTAAAACACCTTCCTTAAAAAAGTTGTCACGTGTCGAAACCTGATTTCGCGAGGAAAAGGGGCGCGACATATACTCAACAATAGCAAGGAGAAACCCTTAATCTGATAAGAGTGCTTAGCTACGTGTACGCTTGTGCAGGTGTCCTAACATAATTCAACCGGCTAATAGGCATAAGGAAAAGGAAGGGCAATACATACAATGTTTTTCTCACAAATTTTCACACGAATAAGCTCACACTGTAAGTTTATCATTACATAACATCAACAACAAGGAATTCCCCCGGGCCAACACAAGTATCACAAATTACCCCTGACACAGCCCACCTTGTCCCACCACGTGTGTAATAGTAAAGTGAATGTCCGTTGTCTCGCCACACGCGCACAATAATATTCCCACCTTGTCTCGCCATATGCACAACCCACATATACATACCCCGCCTTGTCACGCTGCATGTGCATTATTAGAAGAAAACATGGTGTAGACATGTGATTTTTGACCCTCCCCAAGATTTTTATATTTTAGCATGTAAATATTTAATTTAGGCCTAATATCGCTATTTCAACTAATTTTGACTCTTTTACTTTATTTTATTACAAGAAAATAAAAATTACAAAAAAATAGTTTCATTAATGTTTTGTAGTCATTTTTAATCTTGAAAAATACCAAAAATAGGTTTGTTTTAAATGGTTAGTGTTATTTTAATAGTTATCTTCTTAAGTAAGATGTAGTCATTTCTTGGTCGAGTTTTGAAAGAAGTAGCCAAACAATTGTAAAGTGAATCCGTGTAATTGTCGCAACTCAATTAATCGGAAAGCTCTAACTTAGGTTCCATTCTTCAATCCTCTACTCATTTTATTCTAGTTTAATGTTAATTATTGATTTGGTGATTTATTTATGTGATTTGTCTAGTTGGTGATTATGTTTGAAGTTGTTCATGTAGTTATCTGCTCGCATGCTACTCGAAATATTTGCAATTGAGCACGATTTTTATCAAAATAAAGTTGTGGGTTGCAGAAGTTCAAAAATTCTACATATTTAGCATGATGAGAATTTTCCATTGCTGTTGCTTTTTTGTAAAAGTTCTAATTATGTATTAAGTTCAATGTTGGTCGTTTGCTTCTTCATATCTTGTTTGGCAGAAGTTTGATCCAAAAATCCATGACTTGGCTTTCGCACTTGATTCCAAATTTAGGAAAATAATTCATAAATGTGCGTAGGTTGCTTAAGACGCGATTAATTAAATAAATTATCATATTTACGGGTACGATTCCCGTGACGTAGTTGTGACGCTTAATTCCTAAAATCCGGGTGTATATTTCATGTGACCCGATTCTCATTTTTAATAAGGTTAAATAGAATGTGTCGTGAACCACGGGTGCATTTCATGTAGCGGGGCTTACGATGTGTTTTAAATAACCTTGAAATTTTCTGAAATATTAAAAGTGGCTAAAAAGTTGAAAATGCACAATTTATTTAAAACGTGTAAAAGATCAGATAATTAGGCCAATAATAATAGTCGAACGATCGTGCTAAAACCACGAAACCCGGGAATGCCTAACACCGTTTCCCGGGTTAACAGGATTCCTTACCCGGATTTCTGTGTTCGCAGACCATAAATAAGAGTCAAACTTCCTCGATTCGGGATTTTTAACCGGTGACTTGGGACACCATAAATTATTCCAAGTGGCGACTCTGAATTTAATATAAATAATCTTGTTTCGATTGTCACTTAAATTGGAAAAAACTCCTTACACCCTTGCGGGGTAGAAAAAGGTAGTGTGACAACTCTGGCGACTCTACTGGGGATAAGAACCTAGAATCTTTGGTTCAGGGTTCAAGAATTCGAGCTTAGAATAATTGTTATACTTGGCTTTATTTATTATCTAGTTTTATTTACATGCTTGGGCCTCATGTGCTAAATGTTACTTTTTACCGCTTTGATATTGAACTGTATATAAATTGTTGTGAAACCCTCCTCTCTCTGAGTCTTCTAAATCATTTGGGAAGTGTGCACTTTGTGTGACTTCTTTTCTATTAGAGTCATATACAAATTTTAGAACGAGGTTCGGACAAGTTGCAAAGCCAGTGAAGCTTCTGTATTCCCGGTACGCTGCCCCCCCTCGGCTCGAGCTGTCCGCTCGGGTAAGCCAGGTCTAGAACAAATAAGCCCTGATTTTTAAATCGAGAATAACATAGCCTCATGCCGGATCCCTAGTTGGAACGTTTGTTGCATCACGTGCATTTGACTTAGGGGATTCAACACAGCGGTTGAGTCCATTTAGGACAGGTATACCCAAAATAACAGACCATCCTGATGCATTCTATCTGCTTATATGTTGCAATCTTCAAGGGTAAAAGGGTCATTTGGCGGACCAATGATAATTGAGGGCAAAAGAAAAAAAAGAAAAAGAGGGTGAAGTGTGAAAATAAAGCAAGTAGGGCCCAATTATGTTTTCTTTCACATTTTTGTTAAGAAAAGAAAAAAAAAATGAAAAATTAAAAAAAAGGATTTTGCACTTTTTCATCATTTTCTGAAAATCAAAAAATCCAAAAAAAAAAGGAAAGGAAAATCCAAAAAGAGTTTACATGTGTCATCATTATTCAAAAAAAGAGACAAAAATATGTTTTTCCTAAATTAGTTATTTTTTTAATTCTTGCCCGTATCCAATCTGCCCGAACTACGCGAACCTGATTCTCGTGTCTCGGGGCATGATACGTAGGCAACCCACAGTCCGATCTTCCTAGTGAGTTTATGTTCTTGGCTTCTCGGGGTCTTAGCCAATCTTGCATTTTAGCCACTTTTAGCCACATAGGTTAATTTTAGAAAAATAGCCACAACCATGTCTTGCATGTGTCTAGTAGGGAATGTTCTTGTCTCACATAGTGTTGGTTTCAGTTTTCTCATACATGTGTGGATCTACTTACTAGATTTTGAGCATGTCAGAGCCCCAGGACCATCCAGTCAGGATCGCTCATTTAGGAGTTGATTAGGGAGATTTATTTTTTATATTTATTTTTTATTTTTGATTCTGTTTTTCTTTTTATGTCGTCTTTTACCTTCTAGTTTTGTACAGTAATGTCAAGTCTTTTGTTATTGTATTTCCTATTTTGTATTTGAAAAAAGATGTGTCATAAATCTAACATCCAAAAAAAAAGAGAGATTTTGCATTTTTATATTTCTGTTAGATGTTTTCTTTAGAATACTAACTCTAGAAGTTCAAAAAATCTTTTGAGGTTTTCCTTAGGAAATTAATATCTAGAACTCAAAATAAAAAAGTGATGTTATATTTTCTTTTAGTAAATTAAGGCTAAAAAAATTTTTAAAAAAAAAGAAATTTTCTTTTAGTACCTTTTTAAAAGTTTTCTTTTAAAATATTAATTCCAAAAATTCAAATTTTTTTTTTTTGAGGTTCTCCTTTGGGAAATTGATGAAAAAATGACTTAAAAAAAATTTTCTTTTATTTTTACTAGAACTCTAGGACATTGTACATAGAAGAAAAGGAAAAACATACTTTATCTTTTATTTATATTTAAAGTTTCTTACTTAGGTAATCAAAAACTGAAATCTAAAAATATTTTTTATCTTATTTATTTCTCGTTTTGAAATCCTTCTTCAGGGATATTAAATGAAAATTAAAAATATTTTCTTTGGTTTTTTCTTTAGATTTCCTTCCTAACAAAACAATCAAAAATATTTTTTCTTTTCTAAGGTTTTTCCTTAATAATTTTCCATAGAGTATTTGTTTTAAAAAGAAAGAAAATAAATACATGCCCGTTAAGCTTGAGTTTAGAATAGGCTATAGAACATTAAGTTAAGGAAATTCAAAAAAAAGAATTTGCTTCTTTTATTTCCCTTTTCTCGTTAGAGTAATCATTAAGGTACAAAAAAGAAAAAGAAAAAAGGGAACGTTAGTTTATTTAGTCTATTCTCGATTTTTCAGAACTACGCAAAGATCTGATTCATGTGGCATCATGATACGCAGACAACCTACATAGGGTTCAATCAAATTATTTTTCTTTTTATTAAAAAAAAAGAAAAAAAGAAAAAAGGAAAAAGAGAGGTGAAATTAGGGGATGTTAGAAATGAGAAGAAAGAAAAGAGCGATAAACAAAAGAAAAGAGGAGAGAAGAAATAAAAAACCAAGTAGTGCTAGAAAAGAAAAGAAAAGAAAAGAGAAGATTCAAATGAACAAAATTGGGATGATGCCACGTGACCTTGTGACCCTCGAAGTCATTCTAGAACCGTTAATTGTTGCTAGGTGCATTGTACGCAATGTGATATTTTTAGCTATTAAATGCCCTAATGCTAACGTGATGACCTCATTTTATTCCTTTTTGTTATCTCCATTGAGAAGAAGGGTGGTTGGTTTGTGGTTTTTAAGTAATCCATCCATACAACACAAGGTCAAAGAGCAAGGTATCCATGGCTAGCAATGTCACGACCCTAAATCTGAACCCGGTCGTGATGGCGCCTCTCGTGAAGGCAAGGCTAACCAACTATTTCCAATTCGATGTTAAATAGTTAAACAACAAGAAAACAGTCTAAAACATGATTTAATAATACTAAGTAGCATATAATATCATAAATGTGCGGAAGGACAACCCAACACGGGGTGTCACTAGTCACGAGCATCTATGAATCCTACTACAAATCCGATAAGTCTATAAACTATTACAGTTGTCTGATCAGAAATAGAAATGATAAAGAGGGAGAAACACGGGTCTGCGGACGTCAAACAACTACCTTGTGAACTCCGAGTGTCCGCCGGGAGCTCTCAACTCGCACTGACAAGATTAGCAACGCCTGAATCTGCACACAGGGGTGCAAGGAGTAAAGTGAGTACTCCAACTCAGTGAGTAACAAATGTAAATAAAGGCTGAAAGCAAGAAATCACGTAAGGCACAAAGCATTCTATAATGAAGCAGTAAAACCATTTAAAATCAGTAAATTAGTGAAAGATAGGTAAAATCCTTTAACTCAAATGTAGTTTCACGAAAAGCCTTTTTCAATAAGTAAGCAGGTAATTGACAATCAATTATGAAAAGTAAACACATTAAGGCTCGCCCCTCGGGCACAGTATCAACAAATTCGCCCCTCGAGCAATATCTCAGAACACTACCAGCCCCTCGGGCAATCACATAGAACAATACCAGTCCCTCGGGCTCAATCTCACATCACAATGGGTACCCGCGCTCACTGGGGATGTACAGACTCCTGGAGGGGCCCCTTACGGCCCAAGCGCAATATCAAGCCACCTCGTGGCTTCATCACTAGGCCCTCGGCCTCATATCAATAAATCTACCTCATGGCGAACATATATCAGGCCCTCCGCCTCACAATTAGTATCAAATGTTTCCTCACAACATAAGCCCTCGGCCTTACCCGGTCAAAAATCCTTACATGTCACTCGGGCAGTAGTAAAACATGTTTCTTAGCCCAGAATATCATTTTAAAGATCATGTAAGTGTTAAAATGGAGTAAACATGGCTGAATACGAAAAATAGTAAAATATAACAGACTGAGTTCAAGTATAAAGTTAAACAGTGAGAAAATACCAGTAAAAATCCCCGAAGGGTTCAAATAATTGGCACAAGGCCCAAATATGGCATTCAACCCAAATCATGAAAATAACAAATAGATTCCAGTCAAATGCGCGGTAATATAGTCATTCAGGACGGACTAAATCACAATCCCCAACAGTGCACGACCCCACGCTCGTCACCAAGTGTGTGCCTCACCTCAATATAGCACTACGATGTGCAATCCGGGATTTCAAACCCTCAGAACATCATTTACAATCATTAATCACCTCGATCGGTCAAATCTCTAGCTCACGACGCCTTTGCCCCTCGAATCGGCCTCCACTCACGTCAAATATATCCAAAATTAGAACGAGGACGTCAAAATATGCTAAGGGAACAAAGCCCAAGTGAAAATAATCAAAATACGACACAAATCCCGAAACTACCAAAATTCGACCCTAGGCCCGCATCTCGGAATTCAATAATTTTTACATCAATAGATTCCTTATATCCCCACGATTTCATACATATCAAAAGTTCTAAAATCCGACCTCAAATAGTCCACCAAATCCTCAATCAAAGGCCTAAGTTCCCAAGCCCTAGTTTCCCCAATTTTCACCCTTAATTTCCATAATTTCTAGCTCTAATCCGTGAAATAATAGCATAGGAACGAGTTTTAAGTCCAAATTCCTTACCTCAATGAAGTTCCCTTGAAATCCTCACTCAAATCGTCCAAAAAACTCCAAAGCCGAGATAAAAATGGTGAAAATCGCGAATGCCACAATTTATACCTTCTGCCCAATTATTTTCGCATCTGCAGCCCTTTAACCGCTTCTGCGATACCGCATTTGCAGTTCATCATCCGCTTCTGCGGAAATCACTTATCCGGCTAAATATTGCATCTGCGATCGTACTTCTGCATCCGCGACATCGCAGATGCGGTCACCCTAGCCGCTTTTGCGATTGCTACTCATCAGACCATTTTCGCTTATGCGATCAATTCCTCCGCTTATGCGGCACCGCACCTGCAGTCCCCAATCCGCAGGTGCGGAAATACCAGAAGCAGAACTTCACCAACTGCAACAAAGTCCAAACTTATTCGCTAACCATCCGAAATCACCCCGAGGCCCCCGAGACCTCAACCAAAAGCACAACCATATCCTAATACCTTATTCAAACTTGTAAAAATCAAAAACACCTCAAACAACATCACATCAACCAAAACACATCGGATTCAAGCCAAATCTTTCTAAAATATTCCAAATTTTGTTTTTGATAAAAAACCCAACCAAACCACATCTGAATGACTTGAAATTTTATACACACATCCCAAATGACACAATGGAACTACTGTAACTCTCGAAAATTTATTCCGACCCCTATATCAAAATCTCGCCTATCAACCGGAAAATCGCCAAAATATCAACTTCGCCAATTTAAGCCTAAATCTACCACGAACCTCCAAAATTCATTCCGATCATGCTACTAAGTCACAAATCACCTCCCGAAGCTAACCGAACCATCAGAACTCACATCCGAGCCCTCTAACATATAAGTCAACATCCGATTGACTTTTCCAATTTAAACTCACTCTAAAGAGACTAAGTGTCTCAAACCTTACCAAATCCTTTCCGAATTCGATCCGACCAACCCGATAATTCATAATACGGATAAACAAAGCATAAAGAAGCAGAAATAGGGAAAATATAGCGGTAACTCATGAGAAGATTGGCCGGGTCGTCACAAGCAAAGACTTGGGCATAAGGGTTATTGATCCGTCTAAGGTAATTGTTGAATCAGAATCTGAGTTAAAAGAAGAGGTCTTAAGGTTGAAAGGACAGATGGCCGAAATATACCAAGCCTGGATTAGTGGGTGTCCTGCGCCATCAGTTCCCACTAACTACACTGAAAGCCTTGTCACCATTCCGCCACTGTCACAAGTCCAAGATATCTCCCCTCATTGTGAACTCTTGGGATGTGTCTGAACTCCACTGATCGAAATTGCTTGCTCAGATCGTGCAAACATTGTCGATATGGTATGAGCTTCAAGTCCCATGTTTCCCATTCAACCTGAATCTGATGCACCAGGAGGTTCGAGTCCCCCAAGACTAAGACGTCCTGGACATCCATGTCTGCCACTAATCGCAAACCCAAAATGCATGCCTCATACTCAGCCATGTTGTTGGTACAATAGAAACGCAATTGAGCTATAACAGGATAATGATGTCCTGTTTCAGAAATAAGCACTGCTCCTATTCCAACTCCCTTCGCATTTGTGGCTCCATCAAAGAAAAGCTTCCAACCTGGTTCCTCAAGTAAGTCCAACTCATCTATATTCATTATTTCCTCGTCAGGAAAATACGTCCTCAATGGCTCGTATTCTCCATCAATAGGATTCTCAGCCAAGTGATCGGCCAATGCTTGGGCTTTCATGGTCGTCCTTGTCACATAGACAATGTCAAACTCTAAGTAATATCTGCCATTTTGCCAATCTTCCTGTGGGCATAGGCTTCTGGAAAATATACTTTAATGAATCCAGGCGTGAAATAAGGTAAGTATTATGTGACGACAGATAATGCTTAAACTTCTGTGCTACCCAAGTTAGAGCACAATATGTCTTCTCAAGTTGAGTGTACTTATTCTCATAGACTGTAAACCTCTTGCTGAAATAATAGATGGCTTGCTCTTTTCTTCCTGTGATGTCGTGTTGACCCAACACGCAACCAAACGAATGCTCTAGGACCGTTAGATAAAGGATTAATGGCCTCCCCGACTCAGGTGGAACCAACACAGGTGGATTGGATAAATATCCTTTGATCTGGTCAAATGCCTCCTGACATTCTGCCGTCCATTCTATCACGGCATCATTCCTCAGCAATTGAAAGATGGGTTCACAAGTCGTTGTGAGCTGAGCGATGAATCTGCTGATATAGTTCAACCTTCCCAATAGACTCATTACTTCTGTTTTGTTCCTCGGTGGCGGCAATTCCTGGATGGATTTGATCTTTGACGGATCCAACTCAATGACTCGCCGACTGACGATGAATCCTAACAGCTTTCCAGATGGAACACCAAATGCACATTTGGCTGGGTTGAGCTTAATGTCGTACCTTCGAAGTCTTTGGAAAAACTTCCTAAGGTCTGCTACGTGGTCTTCCTGACGCTTGGATTTGATGATCACATCATCTACGTACACTTCGATCTCTTTGTGTATCATATCATGGAACACAGTAGTCATTGCTCTCATGTACGTTGCCCCAGCGTTCTTCAAATCGAATGGCATTACCCGATAGCAATAAGTCCCCCATGGCGTAATGAAAGCTGTTTTCTCTGCATCTTCTTCATCCATCAGAATCTGATGATAGCCGATGCATTGGCCACTTTAGCATCAATGTTGCACCACCCAGACAAAATTCATGTTGACCCGTTGCACATCCAGGTTCGTGATCAGCATGCCTATTGCAACATGATAGAGGAAGAAGTGGATGGCGAGCCATGGTTTTATGACGTCAAAGAGTACCTCAGGATGGGGATATACCCGGAGCAGGCCACCGGAGATAAAAAAAAGTCATTCAGCGATTATCAAATGGTTTCTTCCTTAGTGGGGGAGTGTTGTACAAAAGAACCCCAGATTGAGATTGCTGAGATGTATAGATGCCAGTCAAGCCATGACAGTTATGACACAGGTACATGCTGGAGTTTGTGGGCCACATATGAGCGGATATGTATTGGCGAAGAAGATTCTTCGAGCAGGATATTATTGGCTCACTATGGAGCATGATTGTATCAGTTTCGTACGAAAATGCCATCAGTGTCAGATACACGGCGATCTGATCATTCTCCACCAACGGAATTGCACACAATGTCAGCACCATGGCCATTTGTGGCGTGGGGCATGGATGTCATTGGGCCTATTGAGCCGGCAGCATCGAACGGTCACAGGTTTATTCTGGTGGCCATTGACTATTTTACTAAGTGGGTTGAAGCCAAAACTTTCAAGTCAGTAACCAAGAAGGCAGTGGTGAATTTTGTCCATTCCCATATCATCTGTAGATTTGGGATCCCGAAAGTGATAATCAAAGACAATGGTGTTAATCTTAACAGCAATTTGATGAGAGAAGTATGTGAACAGTTTAAGATTACACACCGTAATTCCACACCTTATCGTCCCAAGGCAAATGGAGCTGTTGAAGCGGCCAACAAGAACATCAAGAAGATACTGAGAAAGATGGTAGAAGGATCCAGGCAATGGCATGAAAAATTACCATTTGCATTGTTGGGTTATCGCACTATCATTCGGACCTCAGTAGGTGCAACCCCTTATTTGTTGGTATATGGAACTGAAGCAGTAATACCGGCGGAAGTGGAAATTCCATCCCTTCGGATTATCACCGAGGCTGAGATTGATGATGATGAGTGGGTTAAAACCCGTTTAGAACAGTTGAGCTTGATTGATGAAAAGAGATTGGTAGCTGTGTGTCATGGCCAGTTATATCAAAGGAGAATGGCAAGAGCCTACAACAAGAGGGTGCGCCCCAGAAAATTTGAAGTGGGGCAACAAGTGTTGAAACGAATCCTGCCACACCAAGCAGAAGCAAAAGGCAAGTTCGCCCCGAATTGGCAAGGACCATTCATTGTAACCAGAGTGTTGTCCAATGGCGCTATATGTTTAACAGATATCGAAGGGAAATGCGTCGACATGGATATCAATTCCGACGCAGTTTAAAGATATTATGTATGATCTCTTTTGATTGTAATTGTCATTTGTTTGTGGTTGGCATTTATCGGAGAATGAAATGACGGAGGCAATTCTTTCTTCTATCCAAACACCTTAACCTTTGCTTACCCTTTTGAGCCTTATTTATTCTTTCATATCCCTCTTTTGGAGTCAGTAATTAAAATAAAAGATAAAAAAGAGAGAAAAACAATAATAAAGACAAAAGAAAAATTACAAGAAAAACAAAGGATGTGGGAACTACGTTTGACCTGATTCCTCAAAGAAGGATACGTAGGCGCCTCACGGCTCGGTCATAGTGTAACCAAAAATAAAAATCCCCAAGCAAGAAGAACTGGGGCAGAAGTGGTGAAAAAAA
The DNA here is from genome assembly GCF_000715075.1 of Nicotiana tabacum. Lineage (NCBI taxonomy): Eukaryota > Viridiplantae > Streptophyta > Magnoliopsida > Solanales > Solanaceae > Nicotiana > Nicotiana tabacum. Next base: position 18,339,593 of record NC_134089.1, on the reverse strand, counting down.
AAGAGTTTGATTCCAAGAGTTATACTGTTTTGCCCCTCCAAATTATTTTAAAACTTTTTGATACCCCTTTTCCTTTTAGCCATAATAATAAAAAAAAAACCCATATTGTTGTCCAAAAAGACCTCCCGATCAGTATCCGAGAAGTGCAAAGTTCATGCACATGGAAGTCGGGAACAACACTCTGATCCCCAGCAGAGAAGAGGATCATAAACTAGAAATGAATTGATAGCCGAAAGAATCCCCCAACAAAGAGCGTCGTATCGACACGCTCCAATCCCCAGCTGAAAAATAAAACAAAATGAGAGAGTCTTATTGGTGAAAACTTTCACAGGCACCATGGGGCGACGAGAGTTGAGAGAAATGAGAGAGTCTTATTAGTGAAAACTCCTCGAAGGGCACTATGAGGCGACAAGGTGAGGTTGGCGGAAAAGGTCCACCTTTGGAAAAAGTTGAGTATTTATTTATCCCCAGCGAGATGAGCCCATCCGAAAGATTGATTGATACAAATAGATTGAGTTGATCGATCCGGAATGTACGACATGATCGTTGGGATTAGTTATATCATTCAGGTAAGTTCTTTTCTTTTCTTTTTCCCCAGCGTTTGTTCAGAAAGACTTCTTCTCTATCTTTAAAATTATCACTCTTTCATTTCTTAGTTTAAAAGATTTCATTTCCCCAGTAGTTTATTTTTGAAAAGGATTTTCAGAGTTTACTACCAATTACCAAAATGGTGCAAGGCGAAATGCGAAAAGGACAAGCCAAAGATAAGACGACAAAACGAAAGGAAGTTTGTCGCAAGACCAAATGATGAATGGGTCTAGATCCTAAGAGGCCCAAATTTCCAAGGGAAGTTATGGATAAAATTCCAAGATGATCCTCAGCAGATTTTCGAGATACAGGGACAACTCCGACAGATTTTCGACCAAGCTCCACAATGGTCGGACGACACGGAGCGGGGAAGGAAGAGGAATGACAACCATCCCCAGCAGAAATATCAGCCCCAGCAATCAATATTCTCCCTAGCAAGTTTTATAGCAATGAAAGGAAAAGAAAAAGGAAAAACCATCCTCAGCAGAAGTGGCACGACCACTCGCCCCCATTTTAAACTAATAAATTTTTCTTTGATTTGAAACAGGGAAAAGAAATATTATTGACCGCAGGAAGACAGGGTCACAGAGAAGATCATCAAACTGGGGCAGAAAATTTTCTCTCATTACGAAAATTTTCTTAAAATCAGATAGTCATTTAGGAAAGAGAAAATATAACACAAGTGTTGAAGGAAGAAAAAATCCCCAGCAGTATGCGAGAAGGGAGATACAAGTTTTAAGAGAAAAGCAATCTTGGAAGAAGCAAGATAATCAGTATCATCCCCACCATTGTTAAAAGGAGAAAGATAATTCCCCAGCAGTGTTATTCCCGGCAGGTTTCAGGGAGGTGAAAGCACCAGCTTTAAAGGAAATAGTCTTTAAGGAAGGAAAATGACACATTGATGAAATAAAATATCGGTGTTATCCCCAGCAATTTTCAGAGGAATAAAACACCAATTTTGAAGGAAGCAGTTGAAGAAGTCAGGAGCCCGCCTGGAGAATGGAGGTGTTAAATTTTGAGGAAGTTGAAAAAGTCAGGAGCCCGCCTGGAGAATGGAGGTGTTAAAATTTTGAGAAAGTTGAAGAAGTCAGGAGCCCGCCTGGAGAATGGAGGTGATAAAATTTTGAGAAGTTATTGAAGTCAGGAGCCCGCCTGGAGAATGGAGGTGATAAAATGTAAGAAGTTGAAGAAGTCAGGAGCCCGCTTGGAGAATAGAGGTGATAGAATTTAAGAAGTTGTTGAAGTCAGGAGCCCGCCTGGAGAACGGAGGTTGATATATTTTAAGTTGACGAAGTCAGGAGCCCGCCTGGAGAACGGAGGTTGATATATTTTAAGTTGAAGAAGTTAGGAGTCTGCTTGTAGAACGGAGGTTGTTAAATTTTAAGTTGAAGAAGTCAGGAGCCCGCTTGGAGAATGAAGGTGTTATTTTTAAGAAGTTATTGAAGTCAGGAGCCCGCCTGGAGAACGAAGGTTGTTATATTTTTAAAGTTGTTGAAGTCAGGAGCCCGCCTGGAGAATGGAGGTGTTATTTTTAAGGATTGAAGAAGTCAGGAGCCTGCCTGGAGAATGGAGGTGTTATTTTTAAGGATTGAAGAAGTCAGGAGCCCGCCTGGAGAATGGAGGTGTTATTTTTAAGGATTGAAGAAGTCAGGAGCCCGCCTGGAGAATGGAGGTGTTATTTTTAAGGATTTGTTGAAGTCAGGAGCCCGCCTGGAGAATGGAGGTGTTACATTTAAGTTGTTGTTGAAGTCAGGAGCCCGCCTGGAGAACGGAGGTTGTTATATTGTTGAAGTCAGGATCCCGCCTGGAGAATTGAGGTTGTGTCATCTTTCAAAAGTTAAGATTGAAGTCAGGAGCCCGCCTGCAGAACAGAGGAATACATATCAAGATCAAGAAGAAGGCAGTAATGAGGAGGGTTACAACAAAAATCCTCAGCATAACAAGCTTTAATGCAGAAAGCAGCGTCCCCAGCAGACAGAACGGAATAATAAAACTTATACTCAAAAAGGAAAAAGGCCAGTGTCATCCCCAGCAGTTTTCGAAAGAAAGGCACCAGAGGAAACACAAGCCGACAAGAAAGCAAGGAAACCAGAGCAAGGGGAGGACAGATAAGATCTTGTAATCCGTAGTCTAACCTAACTTCTTGATTTTTCTTTTAAGCATGGTGTAATAAGGAGGTCAGCAAACAGTAAAAGTAGCATGAAACAGCAGTAACATTGCAATCCCATGGTAGTCTCAGCTACCAAAACTTTCCGAACTACATTGACCTGATTCCTATTCAGCCCAGGATATGTAGGAAACCTCTGAAGCAAAGGTTCGGTCAAATCTTTCAAAAAATGCTTCACCCGGAGTACTCGAACGGGCAAAAATCGCTCGTATCCGCTCACTTTATCTTTGCACGAAAATCCTTCGTGTTTTCGGACAAAGAGGGGCAGCTGTGAGCACGTGATTTTTGCCCTATATGAGAATCACTCCCAAAAAAAATCCAAAATAAAATAATTTTTCTTTGCGTGCAATTTTGAGAATTTTTGTGACATTTTGGATAATTATTTGTATTTGTTTGCGCATGTCTATTTGTTTAAATTAATAAAAATATTAAAATATGTCGCATTTCCGTTTTAGTATTTAAGATTGTTTTACAAAAAATGAAAAATAATAAAATAAATGTACGTTGCATGTTTAGCATTTAAACGTCTAAATTGTGCGATTTTTGTCGTTAATTGCTATTTAAATGTGAGATAATTATTTTTAGATTTAATTAGTTTTTTTTATAAGATAATTTAGTTTGTAATTTAATTTAGAATTTTAGTTTTATTTATTAGGAAGTAAAAGAAAGAGAGCAAAAAATACAAAGAAAATCGGATTGGACTTTTCTTCAATTTTAAGTCATAGGCCCAAAGAGACCCAATCTTCCCAAACGACCCGGTCCATTTCAAACCGGGTCGACCCAGTCCATAACCCCAAAGACCAACACCCCTATTTCCCTATCTTTCATTTAACAAAACCCTAAAGTATTCACTGTTGAAAAAAAAAACCACCCGCCCCCTCTCTTGCTCTCCTTCTTCAAGCTTTCAAAACTATACTCCCATGGCTGCCCTTCCCCCTCGCCCAACGACCACCCCCTCCAGCCCTTCCCCCTCACCCCGTCACACTCACACACACACACGTCAACGCATCAACAAATACACAGTGGAAAACACACACAGAGCAGCCGTTCATGGCTGCTGCTTCTTCTTCGTCCTTCATCCAAACGACCCTACTGTCATCGCGCTGTTGCTGCTCCGTCCAGCTAGTCGCACACAGTCCGTCGCGTCGTCGACCACCTTCGATGGTTCTTCGTCTCCGAGCAGCCATGAATGAGCTCGAGCTAGTGGAAGATAGTGGGTTTTAATTTTTTTTAATGCTGAAAGATGTTAATAAAAGGAAGGACTTGATCAGATTTTGAAAAAAAGAGGGGAGACAGAAAGAGAGAGAAAAAAAAAGAGCTGAATATTTAAGAGAGAGAAAAATTCCGAAAAATATTAAAACTTTCAAGAAAAAAAAAAGAAAAGAAAAAAATACAAATAAAAAAGGAGCTGGAAATTAGAAGAGAGAGTAGTACACACCTGATAAATATTCTGATATACGGGTTTAGAAATTAAGGGTTAAACATTAATTAGCCTTTCAAATCTGAAAATTCCCTTGGTTTTGTCCGTTGTTTGTTGTCGGTGTTTCTGGATTTTATTTTTGATTTTCAAATATGTCACTGGGATTTCTGTTGACTGGATTGCTATGTTACGTACTACGTGGCTGACTTTCTTCTTCTTATATTGACAATACCAGGTACACAACTATAATTTTGGCCTTTTGTAAGCTGAAATGAAGAATGGAATTTTAAATTTTTAATTTAGTTTTTTTTATTAATTGCATTTAAGTTATTTCATGTATTATTATTCTGTAAATCGCCGTCGTTTTTCATAATTAGGCATATTGTAGCGATGTATTAAATAATGCTTTCCTTTAACCTGATTATTAGGTAATATATATTTAAGCATGTTCATTACTGATTAAATTGTCAAATAATTAAAATAGAAGAAAATAACGTAAAAATGGCTTTATGAAATCAGTTTGGCAAAATTTATTAAGTTCCTTATTCATAAGGGTTTTAGTATCACCAACGTTAAGTTAATCGGAATCATGTAGCTAAATTCAGTTAAAACATGAAATAATTTTGCGAATCAAGTATTAGGACATGATTTGAATTAAAACAAGGTTAGTTAAGGTTAAATTATTTAATTTTTAGAAATACGCATTAGTAGTCAAGATTGTTTCTAATTCTCCGTAATTGTAAATAATTAATTTCAATAGCTCAAGTCATCTAACAATGTGAATTTAATCTAGATGGGATAATTAGTTTCTTTTAAAATATTATTTGACAATTTCATATAGTTTTTATAATTATATTTTTAGTGATATTTCATTTCGTTAAATATTTGTCTTAAACTAGTATTTAATACGGTATCTTAAGTATGTAAAAAATTGATTTTTGTATTTATAGACAAGTTTAATAAAAAGAAATGTAGTCATTTTAAGATATTCATAAAATAAGGGAGGATTTCGCTAAAAATAAATAAATATAAACAATACAAAATTTGCAGGGTCCTCCAATCTTATTTATTTTTCTTAAAAAATACTTAGATTCCGGGATGGGCCATTTAGTAAATTTCACAGTCCTACCTAATAGTATAATAACGCATAGTATTTTGGCGCATATTTAATAAGGGTATTTTCTTAAACATGAGTGTGCATTTATGTAACCCAAATCCCAATTTCGGCAGAGTAAAAAATGCGTCAACAAATCACGTGTACACTGGTTGTGATGTGGTTCGAGATGCATTTTCACGACGTTGCAATTCTTGTATAAAATAATAATAGGAATAATGATAAAAGCGGTTTTAAAAGCTAAATTTGCATATAAGTTCTTAATTATTTAAAAAATCAGATAAATAAGCCAAATATAATAGTTGAGCGACCATGCTAGAACCACGGAACTCGGGAATGCCTAATACCTTCTCCCGGGTTAACAGAATTCCTTATCCGGATTTCTGGTTCACAGACTGTAATACAGAGTCATTCTTTTCCTCGATTCGGGATTAAAATTGGTGACTTGGGACACCCTAAATCTCCCAAGTGGCGACTCTGATATAAATAAATAAATCCCGTTTCGATTGTCCTTTAATTGGAAAAAACTCTTTCGCCACTCGCAGGGACGGAAAAAGGAGGTGTGACAATAGGCAATTGAACAAAGTAACAGTTAAGAACAAGTATCATTTGCCTCCCATTGATGATTTATTCGACCAGCTTCAGGGAGCGAGAGTGTTCTCCAGAATTGATCTCCGTTCAGGTTATCACCAGTTGAAGATCAGGGACTCGGATATTCTTAAGACAGCTTTCAGAGACCCGATATGGTCATTATGAGTTCTTGGTGATGTCTTTTAGGCTGACCAATGCCCTAGCAGCGTTCATGCATTTGATGAACAGCGTGTCCCGGCCTTATCTCGACTCATTTTTCATAGTCTTCATTGATGATATTCTGGTGTATTCGGTAGTCAGGAGGAGCACGCGGAGCATTTGAGAGTTGTGTTGTAGAGATTGAGGGAGGAGAAGCTTTATGCAAAATTCTCCAAGTGTGAGTTTTGGCTCAGTTCAGTAGCTTTATTGGGGCACGTGGTGTCCAGCGAGGGTATTCAGGTTGATCCGAAGAAGATAGAGGCGGTTCAGAGTTGGCCCAGACAGTCCTTAGCAACAGAGATTCGCAGCTTTCTTGGTTTGACGGGTTATTATCGCCGGTTTGTTCAGGGATTCTCATCTATCGCATCGCCCTTGACCAAGTTGACTCAGAAGGGTGCTTCACTTGTATGGTCGGATGAGTGTGAGAAGAGCTTTCAGAAGCTCAAGACAGTCTTGACCACATCTCTAGTGTTAGTTTTGCCATTACCTTCAGGTTTATATACAGTGTATTGTGATGCTTTGAGAGTTGGTATTGGGTGTGTATTGATGCAGGAGGGTAGAGTTATTGCTTATGTTTCTCCTCAGTTGAAGCCCCATGAGAAGAACTACCCTGTTCATGATTTGGAGTTGGCTGCCATAGTTCACGCGCTGAAGATTTGGAGGCATTATTTGTATGGTGTGTCTTGTGAGGTGTTTACTGATCATCGTAGCCTCCAACACTTGTTCAAGTAGAAGGATCTCAATTTGAGGCAGCAGAGATTGTTGGAGTTGCTAAATGATTATGATATCACTATATTGTACCATCCGAGGAAGGCAAATGTGGTGGCCGATGCTTTAAGCCGAAAGGCAGTGAGTATGGGGAGTTTGGCATATATTCTAGTTGGGGAGAGACCTCTTGGAGTTGATGTTCAGGCCTTGGCCAATCAGTTCGTGAGGTTAGATATTTCGGAGCCCAGTCGGGTATTGGCTTATGTGGTTTATCGGTCTTCCTTATATGATCGCATTAGAGAGCGCCAATATGATGATCCGCATTTGCTTGTCCTTAAGGACAGAGTTCAGTACGATGATGCCAGAGATGTGACTATTGGTAATGATGGAATGTTGAGGATGCAGGGCCGGATATGTGTGCCCAATATAGATGGGCTTCGGGAGTTGATTCTGGAGGAGGCTCATAGCTCGTGGTATTCCATTCATCCGGGTGCCACGAAGATGTATCAGGATTTGAGGCAGCATTACTGGTGGAAGAGAATGAAGAAAGACATTGTGGAATTTGTAGCTCGATGTCTCAATTGTCAGCAGGTGAAATATGAGCATAAGAGACAGGGTAACTTGCTTCAGCAGATGGATATTCCAGAGTGTAAGTGGGAGCAGATCACCATGGACTTTGTAGTTGGGCTCCCACGGACTTTGAAGAAGTTCAATGCTTTTTGGGTGATTGTGGATAGGCTGACCAACTCCGCGCACTTTATTCATGTGTATACTACCTATTTTTTAAAGTAGTTGACAGAGATCTATATCCGGGAGATTGTTCGTTTGCATGTTGTCCCAGTTTCCATCATTTCAGATAGGGGCACTCAGTTTACATCGCAGTTTTGGAGGTCTGTGCAGCGAGAGTTGGGTACTCAGGTGGAGTTGAGCACATCTTTTCACCCTCAGATGGACGGGCAGTCAGAGGGCACTACTCAGATATTAGAGGACATGTTGCGTGCTTGTGTCATTGATTTCGAAGGGTCATGAGATCAGTTTCTACCGCTTGTAAAGTTTATTTATAACAACAGCTACCAGTCAAGTATTCAAATGGCTTCATATGAGGCTTTGTGTGGGAGGCAGTGTAGATCTCCAGTTGGTTGGTTTGAGCCAGGTGACGCTAGGCTATTGGGGACAGACTTGGTGCAGGATGCTTTAGAAAAGGTGAAGATAATTCAGGAGAGGCTTCATACAGCGCAGTCGAGACAAAAGAGTTATGCTGACAGGAAGGTTGGGGATGTGTCCTACATGGTTGGTGAGAAGGTTCTTTTGAAGGTTTCACCCATGAAGGGTGTTATGAGGTTTTGGAAGAAGGGTAAATTGAGTCCTCGGTTCATTGGGCCTTTTGAGGTGCTTCAGAGGATTGGGGAGGTGGCTTATGAGCTTGCTTTGCGACCCATCTTGTCGACTATGCATCCGGTATTTCATGTTTCTATGCTCCGAAAGTATATTAGGGATCCGTTTCATGTTCTGGATTTCAGCACGGTTCAGTTGGATGGTGATTTGACTTATGATGTAGAGCCAGCAGTTATTTTGGAGCGTCAGGTTCGAAAGTTGAGATCAAAGGATATAGCTTCAGTGAAAGTGCAGTGGAGAGGTCGGCCCGTGGAGGAGGCTACCGAGTGGGAGATGCGAAACATATATCCTCACATGTTTGAGGCTTTAGTTATGTTTCTTGACTCGTTCGAGGATGAATGTTTGCTAAAGAGGGGGAGGATATGACGAACCGGCCAGTCGTCTCAATGAGTTACCACTCCGTTTTCCCCATTTCTACTTCTTATTGCTTTATCTACCGGTTCTAGGTGTCAACAGGTTAGTTGTCTCAGGTTCGGAAAGGTTTTGAGAAGGTTTGAGACACTTAGTCTCTTTCGAGGAAGCTTAAGTTGGAAAAGTCAACTGGATGTTGACCTATGTGTTAGAGGGATCGGATGTGATTTCTAATGGTTTGGACAGCTTCGGGAGGTGATTTAGGACTTAGGAGCGTGATCGGAATGTATTTTGGAGGTCCGGAGTAGATTTAGGCTTGAATTGGCGAAATTGGAATTTTGACGTTTTCCGGTTGATAGGTGAGATTTTGATTTAGGGATCATAATGGAATTTTGAGAGTTGCAATAGTTCTATTGTGTCATTTGGGATGTGTGTGCAAAATTTCAGGTCATTCAGATGTGGTTTGGTATACTTTTTGATCAAAAGCGTAATTCGGAAGATTTTGGAAACTTAGGCTTGAATCCGATGTGTTTTGGTTGATTTGATATTGTTTGAGGTGTTTTGAAGATTGGTACAAGTTTGGATAGTGGTATGTGACTTGTTTGTACCTTTGGTTGAGGTCCCCGGGGCCTCGGGGTGATTTCGGGTGGTTGTCGTAAAGAATGACAATTTGAGATGGCAGCTGAAGTTGTAAACTGCTGTCATAACCGCATCTGCTGTTGGAGGCCGCAGGTGTGACCCCTGCAGATGCAGAAAGGAGTTGCAGAAGCAGAATGAGGCTAGGAAGGTTGTGACCGCTGAAGCGGTTGGGTAACCGCACCTGCGATGGCGCAGGTGCAGAGTGTGTATCGCAGATGCGGAACTTAGGACTTAAGTAAAAAACCGCATGAACGGTTCATGGACCGCAAAAGCGAAACCGCAGGAGTGGGATTTTGTATGTAGATGCGAAATCCCTGGGCCAGAAGGTATAAAAGCATTCCTTCGCGATTTTTAAGTTGTTCTTCACCATTTCAAGTTGGTTTTGGAGCTTTTTGGGAGATTTTGAATAGGGAATCAAAGGATATCGTCTAGAGGTAAGATTTTTGAGTCTAATAATCGATCCTATGGCATTATTTCACGGATTAGAGCTATAATTAATGGAAATTAAAGTTAAAATTGGGAAAACTAGGGCTTGGTATTGGAGACCTAGACTTGAGGATTTGAGGGACCGTTTGGGGTCGGATTTTGGGACTTCTGATATGTATGAACTCGTGGGGAGATAAGGAATTTATTGATGTAAATTTTATCGAATTCCGAGATGTGGGCCCGGGGGTCGGGTTTAGGTAATTTCGGAATCTGTGTTGTAAATTGATTATTTTCGCATGAGCTTTGTTCCCTTAGCATATTTTGACGTCGTGATTTTGATTTTGGATAGATTCGACGTGAGTGGAGGCCGATTAGAGGGGCAAAGGCGTCACATGCTAGAGTTTGGATTTGATTGAGGTGAGTAATGATTTTAAATATTGTCTTGAGGGTATGAAATCCCGAATTGCACATCGTTGTGCTATATTGAGGTGACGCACACGCTAAATGACGAGCGTGGGGTCGTGCACTGTTGTGACTTAGTCCATCACGAATGATTGTTTTACCGCGTATTTGAGTGAAAACTGTTTGCTATCATCATGTTTTGGGTTGAATGTCATACTTGGGCCTCGTGCCAACTACTTGAACCCTTAGGGAATTTTTACTGATATTTTCTCACTATTTTGACTTTATACTTGAACTCAGTCATGCTATATTCTACTGTTTTCATGACTCAGCCATGTTTACTCTGCTTTAACACTTCAAATGATATTTTAAATGATATTTTGGGCGGAGCATCATGTCTTACTGTTGCCCGAGTGGTTTGTAAGATTCTAACTGAGCAAGGTCGAGGGCATATATTGTGAGGAAACACTGATTATGATTATGAGGCCGAGGGCCTGAGATTTGTACGCCACGAGGTGGCTTGGTGATATGAGGCCGAGAGCCTATGTGATTATGCCATGAGATGGCTTGATATTGCGCTTGGGCCGTAAGGGGCCCTCCAGGAGTCTGCACACCCCCAATGAGCGCTGATACCCATTGTGATGTGAGACATAGCCCGGGGGGCTGGTGTTGTTCTATGATATTGTCCGAGGGGAGAATTTTGTTGACATTATGCCCGAGGGGCGGTTCTTTATCTGTTTATCTTTCCTAGTTGCCTGTCATTTACTTGTTTAATTGTTAAAAAGGTATTTTAAGAAGTTTAAACTGAATTAAAGTGACTTCACATCTTTTTATTGCTTTATCATTTTTACTGACTTTTACTGCTTCTTTATAGCCTGTTGATGTGTCTTAACGTGATTTCTTATTACTCAGTCCGCATTTATTACTATTACTCACTGAGTTGGAGTACTCACTTTACTCCCTGCACCCCGTGTACAGATTCAGGCGCATCAGGCCCTGCTTGCGAGGGTTGAGAGCTGTCCAACAGATTCCGGAGATTTATTAGGTAGCTGCCCGACGATTTGCAGTCAGGCTATGTCTTTTACCGCAAACTATATTATTTACGTTAATTTGGGATTTATTATTATGATTAAGACTTAGTTTTAATACTTAAATTGCTTAAAGATGAATTGCAAATGTGCCGGTTGGCCTTGTCTTCACGAGAGGCGCCATCACGATCGGGTCCGGGTTTAGGATCGTGACATTATCCATCATAGTTTTTAATATTTTAATCCGAATTTAATTTGTTTGTCTTTTTCTTATTTATTTTGAAATAAGAAATAAAAGAAGATCAACTTATGAGTTGTAAACTTGAATTGGTCTCAAAACTCTGCCTCGTTATATTGTGCTAATTTTTTTAGTGCCATTTTTAATAGTCAATTTGATCGTTGGCAACATTGTGGCAAATGGTAAAAAATCAGAGTTGTCTATTGTCTTGCGTTTCTTTTTCAATGAATGATTGAGATTAGGAGTGACAAACGGTCCGGGCGTGTCGGATATGGTTTGGGTCAAAAACGGATAAATTATTCGACCCGACTCATATTTAATACAAATAAAAAAGGGTTAATCGGCGGATAATATGGGTAACCATATTATCCATGAGTTCTTGCATATGATCGCTTTTGGGAGAATTTTTAGTCTTCCTAACTGGAGGAACCCCCAATTTGAGGTTTTACAAATGTAAAAGTTAGATCTATTGGTTATCCATTTTCTAAATGGATAATATGATTTTTATTCATATTTGACCCGTTTTTAAAAAAATCATTATCCAATTTATTTTTTAGCGGATAATATGGATAATTAACTGTTTTTTTAACCATTTTACCACCTCCAGATGAGATCAACATAACGTATACAATGGGTATTAGAGAGATTAAGCATTTTTCGAAGCACGAGATCTTAGATTCTGTACCAGAAGTATATGAGCAGTTATTACCGTTGGTGTTGGTGTTGGTGTCGGTGTCGACGTAAGGTACCCATATGATTGTATCCTTGGTGGTGTTGCAGTATTTATGTGAGACTAGTCTTAGGGTACGCGCTTTGCGCGTGTACCTATATCAATGAGTATATAATTTTAAAAAATTACGTAAATATTATTAAATAATATATTTGAGTTATTGAATAAAAATTTAAAAAATAATTTATTTATTTTTGCACTCGGGATTCGTGCCTTTACAATGATATAGAAAATAGAGATACTTTTTGAAACTCCTTCTTACTCGAATAACATTTTTTCTCTTCATCGATGTTTTCGCATAATATTTAAAAATTATATTTAATTATTAGAAAAATAGTTAATTAAGTACATACATCTTAATTTAATAGTAAGAATATATAGTGTCATCCCCTTAGAATTATAAGTTGAAACATATTTCATATAAAAAATTGTCGTAAACAAATATAAGCAAAAGACAATGTAATACTGTTCTTTCTCCCCAAACAATATTTATGTTAAGACAATGTAATATTATTATTTCTCCCAAACAATATAAGTAAAATAATAGATATTTGTGGTCCGAGCCTTACCTGGACCCCGCACATATAGTGCACCGAGCTTTCTTTAATATTTATATTAAAGTCCTAAATATTAGGACTTCCTACATAATTTAACACAAGAAATATTTTATAACCAAATTAGTTGATTTCAAAGTACTGTATATTACGATAATAACTAAATTAGGATTTTATCTAATGTGAAGTTTAATTTTAAATGGTAAAAAAAAGGCGAACGATATTTCATTAAGGGCCTTCGTGCATTTAATATAGATAAATAGAACGATATGTAAGTTATTATGTATTCTAGAAATTAATAAATTTAGTAGTGTACTTGATTAATCTTCTCTTTTTTTTTTTAACGTTTTAATTTAAAATCCTACAAATGATATGGAGATTAGACGTGGTAAAAAGCTAGTCTTGTTTTTCCTTTTGAAACAAAAGTCTTTATTGTATTAAAATCACGTCTTCCTATTGCAAATAAAATTGTAATACAATCTAATAAGGAAAGATTAACAAATTAATTCTAGTTGATTTTAAAGTTCTAACTTTAGGAAAATTAACATAAATGGTAATTGAATGGTTATTCCTAAATATTAGGAAGGCAACTTAAATTACAATTTTATCTAGTGTAAAGTCGTTTTTTTAAGGATAAAAAAATCGAACGACATTTCGCTAAGGGCCTTCGTGCTTTTAATATAGTATAGATTATGGTCTTCTAACTGAGAGGGCTTATTAGGAGTTATAACGAATACAATTAGCATCAAAATGGTAGATGAATGGTTTTTAATTTTGTCCTAATATTGGCTCTAACAGCTCAATTATCCAGGATGAACCATGATTTTTTGCCGTTATTACTTTTTCTTTCTCCAGTATTTTCATCATAGCTCCTTTTAATTTTATTTTATTTAACCTGTTTTGAAAGCGATTTTCTTAAACCGAGGGTATATCAAAAATAACATTGTACCTTGCATAAGGTAAGGGTGAGATTTTCGTACAGTCTACCCTCCATAAATCCATTTGCGAAATTATAATGAATATGTTGTTATTGTTATTGAACCATGTTCTTCCATTATTTTCCTACAAATAAAAATTTATGATGAATAAAGAACGAAATATCTATAACTAAGATTTTGCTTCAAGTACTAAATTCATCCCTCTCAATACAAACTTACTTTGCTTTAGAGTATATTTGGTATGAAAGAAAATATTTATCTGTAAAATAAATAATTTTTATTTATATTTTGGTGTTAGGTTAATAAGCAGAAGATATTGTCATTAGAGTTTAGATATATTATAGGCAAACACTATGATCTATGACTCGGATCCTGAATCTCGACCTTGATCCTAATCTCGAACCTTGGGCCTCGAACCCAGATCCTAGACTTCGATAACCAACCTCAGACCTTGTACCCCGACCCCTCGACCTTAGACCCCAATCCAAAATCTTGGACTCAGATACCGAACCTCAAATCCCGACTCCAAAACCTTAGACCCTAACCTTCTACCTTTGACCCTCAACTTCGGCCCTAAAACCCGACCCTTGATCTCAGACCCTGACCTCAAACTCGCCTCCCCCCAAACTCCGAACCCCGACCCCTAACCCCAACCCATAACCTCATATTTTGACCCCTAAACTCAATGCCAACCCTTCGATCTCAAACTCCGACCACGAAACCCAACCCTATTTTGTAAGTTGTGTTACAGTCAAATGAACTTTGAATTGATTGGTACATAAAAAAAATACTTTACTATGACAAACCCTATGAATTGCTCATGATCCCTATGATTTTTGTATTAGGCATAATAGCCTAGTAAATCCTTATACTTGTTTGTATTTGTCATCTTGGTCCCTATACTTTACAAAATTTCAACCAGACACCTGAACTCGATCAAAATGTAAATATTAAATACCTCTAACACTACGTGTCGCTCATTCGCCTAACATGAAAGACATATCAAATCCACCTCAACTAAATTAATTCCACTTCATTTTTAATTTTCACTAAATATTTTTTTAATAAGAAAAATCTAAATATATCCCCTTTTTCTCCAAAAAGAAAAAAGAAATCTCACACCATCCTGTCTCTTCGATCAATCTCTCACTCTTCCACACGCTACCACCGGTATCACCATGACCAACCCATCTCTCCTTTTAGTTACAATTTTCTACCACCCTTGTAATCTCTAATGCTACCATTATCTGTGAACCACTCCCAAAACCATCAATATCTCTCCTCTTCTTTGCACATTCATTGTCATTGTATGGGTCAAAATAACATTGCGAGAAGGATCCGCAAATCGTCATCTAAAGACGACCATGAAGTCATAATAGCCGAGGTCGAGGAGGGTCAAGATCGAGGAGTTGAAGAGAGTCACGGTCGAGTTATCGACGAGGATCATAGTCAAAGAATCGATGAGGGTTGTGGTCGAGCATTGACGATAGAGTTGTAACAGCTAGTTTTCAAAATTAAACTAAGAAGGGAATATTACTAGAATATTCCCTACATTTATACTATTAGGGTTTTTTCGGGAAAAGATCCTAGATAAATAGAAGGAAGAAAGATAGAAAAGGCAGGTGATATTCATTTGTAAGAACACATTTTGACAAAAAGATGCTCTCTTTCTCTCTCTCTTACTAAGAAACAAACAACACCTTTTTACTAAGATTCTTGTCTATATTATTTCACACTTTCCACTAGATTCGAGGATAATTCGAATATCCAAATTGTCTGTCATTCATCATTGTGAGGAGGAATAACATCAAGTTCCTCCTTTATTGGGTGACCTTTCCTTTATCTACTTGAATGCTATTTATTATTGTTCGTTGCTATTTAATACTCTATTACTACTCATGTTACTTGGAATGATTGTTATACACCATTATTACATTTCTACCAAATCTGCCCAACACTAATCACGCTTTCGTAACTCGCATCTAGAAATATTATTATTAACTAGGTTTAACCCCTTAATACATAAATTTAATTATCTGATCCAAGAATTATACTTTTTGGTCAAACAATTTGGCGTCGTCTGTAGGGATTTTCTAGTTAAATTTTAAGTTTCCTCTAGATCTATTACTAACGTAAGGGCAAGAGCAAGGTATCTTTTCTTTGTCGTCACGAATCCCAACATGTTAGGTAACAGAGAAGAAAGGATGAGAATAATAAGTGACTCCCAACCAGCCTCATGAACGTTATCAACGAAAGCTGCGAAATAGCAGACAGGGAAGCGACGCCCAATGGCTTCCCTCTGCGAGATGGATCACCTCCCCTTCACTGCAGCATTACAAGAATTTTCTAGTAAAATGCTGCCAACGCATTAAAAATGAGGCTCACATCTGGTGCCGTCAAATCGAGGATAGCTTTAGCAATTGAAATAACAATGAGGATATTTTTGGACCAAAGGTAAACAGAGGATAATTTTAAATTATTTACGAAGCAATAGGAAAATTTTGACCCTTTTCCGTCGAGGCTATCAAGTTCTGTAGTCTTTGTTTTTGCTCCATCGTGTGGTAGTAGGAAGAGCGAATATAGCTGTATTTATAAGCAAACTAAGTGACATAAAACTAAAATGTGGTCTTTTGAAAAGGACAATAGCAAAGTTTAACATATATCACATCAAAGTACAACCAAAATAAGTGCAGATCATTCTCATCATAAAACACTTCAACTACCACCTAGTAGGGCTGGAGCAGAAATATTGTATCAACCTAACAGAAAAGGACATAAATTGTTAAAAACCAATATTATTCTTTGATTTGATGTTAAATCTAGAATAAATTCAATCATGTTTCATTTACTTCAATATTAAAAAATAAGTCGAAATCCAACCGTAATACACAATATATACTCTACATTGTAATATAATGAAGTTTATCTTTCTACCACGGGGCTTAGACTTTTATTTTGAATTTGGTTGTTTTCAATCTTACACTCTAGTTCTTTGGATGCATATATTTCGCAAAGTATATGCAAACGATGAAAGAAAATGTTTAGTAGAACAACAAGTAAAAATAGAAAAGATAATAAAAATAAAAAATCAATAATAACCAATACGAGCCAAAATAGTTCATATATGGTTTAATTTATCTAATATGTTTAACAATTTGGTTAAATTACTTTTATTATTATTATTATTTTGGCAAAATAAGAAATTTCAATTCAAATATCAACAAAAACTGAAAAAGAATAGGTGATTTCATCTTAGTTACGTAAGCTGCAGCGGGCGAGCATTATCTTATATGTATATGTGAGAGATAGTATGTATCTAATGAAATAGTTGATATGCACTTATAATACTGCAGTCTACACTATAAAATTTATGTAGTTGTATATTTTCGAAGTATACACTTTACATTCACATTGATACAAATAGTTGAATCAACATAAAATATCAATTTTTTTGGTAACTAAATACTCCTTTTGTTCACTTTTTCTTGTCACGTTTTACTAATCGAGAGTCAAGCTACATAAACATTGACCAATGTTTTAATATCACCATATCGATATGAGAAAAACTACAAATTATAGTGTTTTTCATATAGTTTTCGAATATCTAAATTATAATTTTAAAATATTAAGAAAATCTAATGTAATTTAGCTTAAAATTAATTAAATTCACTTTAGAAATGCGAAACGTGATAAGTAAAAGTGAACGAAGTATCAATTTATACCCCAAGGTATATAAACTGTAATCTCTCTCTCTTTTTTTTTTTTTTTTTTCCTTTTTAATACTGATCCCTACCTTAAAACCCCGCTCCTCAAAAGGAGTTTCACTTTACATTTCAACCCCCGCATATATTACATTACAGAGAGCGAAGCCAAAGGGAGAAGATTAAGGAGAAACTGTTGAATTCCGATATGAAAAATTAGCCATTCGATCATCCGGAAAACCCTAGATTCCCACTTCTCCATTGATCCAAAGCTCCTCCAAAAATGACGGTTAAAAGTTCTCCTTTTTTCCCCATTTTTGAACCCAAAAGGTACATTTTTTTTTTATTTTCTTTCCACATAAAATAAGCTCACATTTATCCACATTTACGGTTTTATCTGCATCGAGTGTAAATTAGCACGTAACAATAGGTCTAATTTTTAGAAAATGGGAATTTATAATTATTTTCAATGTATATGTGTATTTGAGCTGCACAGGTGTAACTAAGGCCGACATTCAAGAAATGTTTATGCATGGAAAATTTACACTTGGCTATTAGATTATAATATAGGGAAAAAACCAATTTTTAGTTTTTCTGATGAAATGGTTAGCGAGTTAACTCATTTGAATGATTGATGACTCATTTGTTGATCACTTATTGATTCAGAATAAAGAACCTTTTAAAAAAAATCGGTGAAATTGTAGCTATTTGTATATACCTCTTTTAGTTGTGAGTTAAAGGGATAGAGATAGATTCAAGATTTTGGCTGAATTATTAGATTTTGTTTTTTATTGGATAAGAAGTAGAATTGGGTTTCAGGGGCATTTGATTATATAAGTATTCGAATTTGGGGAAGAATTTCTCGAATCCGAGAACTTGGTGGAAAGAGGGAATGTGTTAGTGGGAGGAATGTATTTCATGTCAATTGGTCTATGTGTTTTTGTGATCTGAGTTTGCGTGAGGTGAAAAAAGAGCGACATGGGCTGTAGGGTCGGAGGCTTTGATGAAGTATGTTGTTATCCTTCTTGAGTAAGCGTTCTTTGGATGTTGATGCCAGGTATAAGTGTTTTGGCTATTGATTTGGCCCTTCACTTATTAATTTGGTTAAATTGCTCAATTGAAGTGCATGTTTGTACAATTTAGCAGGATTTGACTGTTTTTGCGTTTTCTTTTGTGCACCACCTTCATGCTGCTTTTCACCCACAAAAGCTATGATTAAACTTTTGGTTTTCTGTACTTGGCGATTAAACTTCTGTTGAGATGTGCATCTGAAAGTAAAATTAGTAGAAATGTAAAGCATAATCTTTTGTTGTTTTGACAGGGATGCGTATGGATTTACTGTGAGACCACAACATCTTCAAAGATACAGAGAGTACGCTACTATATATAGGGTAATTGCTAGGTGTTTGGCTGTGCTGTGCTCTGATAGAAATGCATGAATCATCTGAATCTTTACTGGAGTAATCCTAAGTCCTAACACAGTTTAATATGTATGTTTTTAGGAAGAGGAAGAAGAAAGATCAGAGAAGTGGAAGAGCTTTCTTGATAACCAAGAAGAATCAAATCAGCCACATGCTTCAGAGAAGTTGGACGTCCAGACTGTGGATTTTGAAGTTAGGAACGAGCAGCAAACGGTTCCTGCGCACGTGTCTCAAGAAGAAGGTGATGGTTCAGCAGGAGAGAAGCCAGTCTCAGACATTAAAACGGAAAGTGATCTTAAAGGGGAGTTGTCAGCTTATCTACCAGCAAAATCCTGTCAGGCTTATACGTGGGCCGAAATCAGAGCATCCTTGAGTCGCATTGATCATCTGATGAGCTTTCGTGTGAAGAAGACACCAAATGTGAAAGCTGAAGTGTCAACTGGTATTCACAATCATCTTGCAACTATTAAAGAGCCAGAGGAGTCAGAAGAAGAAAATGGGGAAGAATGTTCTGTCAATGAAGAATTGGGTGATGCTACCAATACCTCTGCAGAAGTAGGTACTGCCGGCAGTGTAGTTTCTCCTGATCTTTCCTTTCCTTGGAAAGAGCTCGAGTTCCTTGTTCGTGGAGGAGTTCCAAGGGATCTTAGGGGAGAGGTATTTCCTGGCATTTCTACCAGTTTAATGGTTTTCTGAAACCTAACATCAAAAACAATCTTGTAGCTAAGGCCAATTGATTGTCCAGGTATGGCAAGCTTTTGTTGGAGTTAAAGCACGTCGGCTGGAGAGATATTACGTGGATTTGCTTGATCCAGAAAGTGAGACTGGTGATGGTCAGGAGCATGATGAATCGTCATTGGCTGAAGAGAATAAGCAACAGAGTAAAGAAAGCGCTCACGTGCCAGAGAAATTGAGAAAGCAGATTGAGAAGGTCATTAGATGCATGGGCCCTGGACTTTATCGTTCAGTCTTTTCAATTCGTAGGTGCTACTTCTTTTTAGGGTCCATTCTGGTTGGTCATTCAACAATGTGTTTGTAACAGATACTTCAGAAATAATCTTTGTCATCTTCAGCCTTTCTTGAGTTTCTCTTTTCCACTTGTCCAAAATCAAGTTCTACCAATTTTTGCTTATTTTGAGCATCCTCCTCACTAATGCATTTCCAGCTGCCAATGGATGTTCATCCTCTTTGACTAGTGTATCATATCCACTTTCATACATTTTATTCTTCTCTTTGCTTTTTCTTTTCTCCCTTGCTCTTTCATTGACATATAACTGGCCGCACATATCTGTATGTACATTATCACTTTCATTTCATGTTTGATTGCATTTTCTTTGCATGCAGCAGATGTTACTCTCCAGGCTAATGCTTCAGATATTTGCAGGATCTTCCTAGAACCTTTCCTGGGCATCCTGCACTAGATGAGAATGGTCGAAATTCCTTAAGGCGTGTACTTATAGCATATGCTCGACACAATCCAGATGTAGGGTATTGCCAGGTGTGACATTTTCACAGAAGTGTTTTCTTTACCATTTCTTTCGTTTCCTCAATGTTGGTTTCAAAAATCCTGCTTTTAGTTATGAGGAAGGAGACTATAAGTTGTGTCGAGTTGACATGCTAGATGAGGATATCTTCCAAGAGTATAAATGCTAATGTAGCACCTTAAAAATTCGTACAGAAATGGAGAGAACCGACGAATGTGGAAACAACAAGTTGTGGAGATAAAACTGTTGATTGAATAGTACTAAATACTAACTATATGGGTATTAATATATGAATATCGTCCCACTATGTGTTTCAATTTATGTGGCCCATTTTCGTTAATAGCAATTAATTTACCTGGCACTTTTTCTTTACTAGCGTAAGTGTTCTACATTAAAAGATTCCAACTATAACAATCTAATCTTAATATGGGATCTCCTTTCTGTTTTTTTACCATCTATGGTATGTGGTCTTGATTTGACCTCTTTTCTAGAAGCAATCTAATTTTGTATGTACTTTAATTTGTTTTGAACACATCTATGACTTGTTTGGTAACAGCCTAGGACTCAATTCTCATCTTATTCAATTCGTTTTGTTCTAATCTTTCTGCCGATGTGTTCGTTTGACATGGAGGGAATACGTGTTAGCTAAGTAAACAAACTATTACACATTCCATATTATGGTTGAAGGTTGAGCTCCTGATAAAAAAGGTCTAAGATTGTGCATTGTGGGACTTGTTTGAGACCGAGGCAGAAGAGAAACGTTTGGCAATGTTCTACAACCCCATCACATGGGGGTGGGATGAATAAATAGAGAATTTTGAGTCTGATATAGGCTCATTTGCATATGGCAACGGTAATTTTAAGCTAGATGAGAGGTGCTTACTCGAAAAGGAGCTGTAGTCTTATGAAAACTACACTTGTGCCTTCGATTTTTCATAAAATAATGAATGAAAGAGAAATCCATGAAATTCCAAAATAAAAAAGGGAAATAAAATAAGAGGAATTGTTGCAATGATTTTTAAGAATTCGGGGGTGCCTTGTCTAAACATGATGTATTTTCCTTAACAGCTCAAGATTAGATGGAAGCAATTACCATTTGGGGTTGTACTTATTCTTTTCATTTTTCCATTGATGTGCATGGAGTTTTATTTTCTGATTGCTCCTCCTGCATTCTAAGCCATATGTCCTTATTTTCTGTTATCTTCTTGCAGGCAATGAATTTTTTTGCTGGTATCTTACTTCTAATGATGCCAGAAGAAAATGCATTTTGGTAAGTTCTCAGTGAAACTTCTTATATCTTCTTTTCGCATGGAATGCTCATTTTATACCCCGGGAGAGAATGTTACTCGAATGCAGATGGAGCTTATATTTTTCTCTTTAATTATTTAATTCCGTAGTATTTTTTTTTTATGTAAGTCCAAAGTTTGTAACAATTACAGTCTTTTGGAAAAGTATTCTATCAAACATTTGTTTAATTATATTCACTAGGAATGGTTCATCTATTATGTGAGTTGGAGAGTAGGGTGAATAACTCCACCAACAAGTTTAGGGAAGTTCAGTTGCTCATTAGTTCTTGAGTATTGTGTTGGTTTTCAACAGATGAATGATCAAGAGCTAGTCAACAATAACTGCGGTGCAAGCTCACAGACTCATAGCACTAAGGAGAACAATTGTTAGCACATACCTATCAAAAACCAATTGTTAGAATATCAAGTAAATATATGTCTAGGTTCATACTCGTCTAGATTCATCGTATTTTAGTAAGGAAAATCTTATAAGATATTCTATAGGATACCTTAGTATATTCTCTTTTACTTAAAGAATATTTGGTTATTATGGATTAATTATCTATTAAATATATATAACCTAAGACTCTTATATAAGGAGCATCTTTTGTACATTGTTAAACAATCGATGAGAAGCTTTTCTAGTTTGGGATGACCATCTCATCTAAAGATTATACTTTTTCAACATGGTATCAGAGCATCTATGATCTTGTTAAGACTCAAATTACTTTCATTACTGGCTAGATGTCCCGCCATTCATCTGATTAGTGTTTTTTGAAGGACTACTAAAAAATAATTATGTGAAAATAGAGCAGTAGTGTTAATTACCAGTAATACCAGTAATATTCTTGCTGTGGGTTGAAAGTTACTTCCTTCTAGTTTGTTATGGTATCTGGTACTTTGCAACCACGTCCTTTGTTTTTGTAAATTGCTACTGAGATTGTTGCTCTCTGATTGTTACTGTTTGATGCTACTTTTTCTTCCCTTTTACTGAAAATTGTTGCTCCCTGATGGTTACTATTTGATGCTACTTTTTCTCCTCTTTGCTTATCGCCTTTCTCCCCCCTCCCCCCTCTTTCCTCCTCTTCTTCTCCCCTATTCTTCCTTTCCACCTTTTCTTGAGCCAAGGGTTTTTTGGAAACAACCTCTCTACTGCTCCAAGTAGGGGTAAGGTCTGCGTACTCACTACCCTCCCCAGACCCCACCCGTGGGATTATACTGGGTATGTTGTTGTTGTTGTTTACAATGGCTAAATTCATTATTCATCTTGCCATGATTTTGACATTTTAAAACTATTCTCTCACATACTTCAAAACAACCCCATTATTTGTCTCAATTTATTGCTAAAAGTTTTTAACCCCATTATTTGTCTCAATTTATTGCTAGAAGTTTTCCACCCTACTTTGGCATTTCTTCAGAAAGTGAGAAAGTGATTTTATGTGTTGTGAATTTCATAAAAATATTTGCATCTTGAATGAAGTACATGATTAAAAAATCAGATCATTTTAAGGTTGTGCAAGTCAAGCATGACCATTAATAGTCAATTTAATTTTTTTTGGGGGAGGGGGGGTGAGGAAGATAGGGATACATGTACCTGGGCTTAACTTAGAAAGATCTTTTTCTTGGTGACAACTAGCTTTAGTGTAGAGCAAATGCCAGTCTCGCTTTGCTAATGTTAATTTTAAGCTTTACCTTTTTTATTTGAATCTTCTCAATTGTGGAGGGTTCTATTTAGCAAACATTTAATTTTTTTGAGACAAGATAAAGAACTAAAAAATAAACAGGTGATACACCTGTTTCCAAACTTCACCCGACACCCTTCAGAAAAGAAAGAGCAAAGCTACAGAGTTTTGTGAACTCCCCCTTCTCGACCTCCCTTTTATGCATTCGTATATGAGTTGTGGCTCTTGGATGGTATTCTACAATTGCTTTGGGCTTTTCTAACTCATTCTTTTAAACCTATTAAAACTTTCATTAATCAGTTTACTACAGCCTTTAGCCTTTAGCTTTTTCATATCATCCATTGCCTTGCATAATCCATAAAGAATGATTTGCATCTGCACAAAATATGCTTGTGACTTGTACAATATTGCTTATTGCACTGCTAAATTCTTTTCCTTGTAGATCTCTCAGATTTTTCTCTCTTTTTTTTACACTTCACTAAAATGACAGAAGATTCAATTCAATATCAGATTCTATAGGGTTGATTATACCATTTCTATTCTTACGCTTTTTATTCATGCATTATAATGTTTACTTGTTTAAGTAGGATTACTCTTTATCAACTTCGTCCCTTGTGGATTTCTTTCAATTGGGCATTGTTAAGTTTGTCAAAACTGCAACTAGAAGACTGCTTATGCAAGGTTGATATTATGGTGGAACATCAGAAGCAACTAGAGCTGTTACGTCTCTACAAGGGACAATCTAGAATATTGGCTTTCTTTCATGTGACTTGTAAATATACATGTATATTTTTTTTACGTACAGTAGTGGTTATTGCCGAAGTATTTTATACATTTCTTGAGGTTGAGTTGTTTATTGGCAATATCTGGAGACCTTCATTCATGCTATTTTAGTAACTGAACTACGTTGTTTATTTTTTATATTTATTTTCATTAATGCAACTAAATACCGTTATGGGCGGGTTGTTTTGAATCTCCAGGGCATTGGTGGGTATTATCGATGAATACTTTGACGGCTGTTACTCGCAAGAAATGATAGAATCCCAGGTTTGCATAACCATAGACCTGATTCTGGCTATGCAGGATGATCATTACTCATACAAATGATCTTTTTTTCCCATTAGGTGGATCAACTGGTGTTTGAGGAGTTAGTGCGTGAAAGGTTTCCGAAACTTGGTCTGTCCATTGCTTTTATCTGTTTTATCTTGGTTGTCTGCTTTCCACATCAAAACACTCCAATTGCTGTTTCTTATTAGATGATCTTTTTTCTGCAGTCAATCATCTGGATTACTTGGGAATGCAAGTGGCATGGATTTCTGGACCTTGGTTTCTTTCAATTTTCGTAAATGTGCTTCCCTGGGAAAGTGGTAAGGTTCTTGTTCTGATGTGGAAATTTCATTAAACTTATAGCTGGTTTTAACAGTTCATGTTCTTGTTGAAAATTATTTGATTAGTTTTTAGTCTTGATGGTTTATTTTGCTTTCAGTTCTTCGAGTTTGGGATGTGCTTCTCTTTGAGGGAAATCGTGTCATGCTCTTTCGAACAGCACTTGCTTTGATGGAGTTGTATGGTAGTACATTTCATTGTGATTAGTCTTCATTACATGCCAAAATTGTTTAGCTGGAGCAACTGAGGCTATCTTAGACAATTATTATGATCATAACAAAATCTTGCAGGTCCTGCTGTAGTTACAACTAAGGACGCTGGGGATGCAATCACTTTATTTCAATCCCTTACTGGCTCAACTTTTGATAGTAGCCAACTTGTGTTGACAGCTTGTATGGGTTTCTTAAATGTCACTGAAGATAGATTGCTAGCACTGAGAGAAAAACATCGGCCAGCTGTTCTTGCAGTTACTGAGGAGAGATCACAGGGAGGGCCTGTTAGGAAAGACCCAAAAGGTCTTGCCTCCAAGCTGTATAGTTTTAAGCATGATCCTGAATCATTTATAAAAGAAACAAAGCCGGAGGAACGGCCAGGTGATAAGAAAATAGGCAATAAAACATCAGACTCAAATTCCAACTCCGCAAGTCTGGATGAATATCTCAACAACCTGAATATAGATTCACATGTGGATTCCCTTCCAGATGTTCAAGAACAGGTTACTTGTTCAGTCCTCCTAGTATATCCAATAAAGAAGTCGCTTTTGGGCTTCTTCACCTTATTTTACTTGGCTTCCAGCCGAGGCTGACATTTTGATTTGTGTACTTCCATTTATACATTCAGTGTTAACACTTTGAGAAAAATAATGTTTGTCAACTTTACATTGTCCCTGATATTAAAAAACCTGTGGTTTTTTGACGTCCAATATCTCGAGAGAATCTCCAAGGATATATTCTTTCGTCTTTTTGGTGTTGACCTATCTCATAGTTCAAGGAACCCCATGGGGATACATTCTTTGTTTATCTTATGTGTATGGGCAAAATGAATGCTGAGAGGGAATTCCTTTGTCATCTGCTAAATACCCAACTGAATCTCCAACTTCTCCTTGAATCGTTGGCAGGGACTTTCATGCCCAACCAATTTCTAATGAAAGTTGAATTTGCTGCATTTTTTTTGGGTCAGTCTTGTTACTGTCTTTGTTTGTAGAACTCCGTGCATACTGCATTGGGGTTTCTATTACATGTGTTTTGTGCATGAAGAAAAATTAGGCAAATAGGTAGATTATTGAAATATATTACCCCCAGGGCTTTGATGCAACGGTAAAGGAAGTAAAATGATGTGTAGTAGGCATGAATTCGAACCTTGCTGAGGACTAAATCCTGACATATAAGTGGGAAGAGGGTAGAGGTCCAGGGCAGTACTCCTCCGAGTTCCGTGGCAATTGTTAGTGTTCTGTGATTAAGAAAATTACTTGTCTGTTATAGTAACTAAAGTAATTAACCACTATCTCTTTTTAAAGTGCAATTATTAACAGCTCTTGTGCAGGTTGTTTGGTTGAAGGTTGAGCTCTGTAGGATGCTGGAAGAGAAGAGAGCAGCTACCCTGAGGTTTGCCTTTTTTACTTCAAAAGTCCAACTTTTGGTTCATTTTGATGCGGAATCTCCTGTAGTACTTTTTGTTCTGTGATTAAATCATGAATATTGTGTCCACAAATTTCGATATTGACAATGCTAAACTATGAAAAAGGAAGGTTTTAACCTAAACATATAAAAATGGTAATTTTCTTTTCCAGAGCTGAAGAGTTGGAGACGGCGCTTGTGGAGATGGTCAAAGAAGATAACCGACGACAATTAAGTGCAAGAGTATATGTTCTTACATATGTTTAATTTTAGTACTCATGTTTCTGGTTGATTGTAAGTTATATGCACTTTAAACATGGATGGAAATTTCACTTGGAAACAGACTTTTCTAGTAAATTTTTATTTTCTCTATTCATAAAATCTTAGCTTATTCTGGACTTCCCAAAACAAAGAAAATTCTGTTGTCAACATATTATTCTGATGCTTTGTCGACAATCTGCAGGTTGAGCAATTGGAGCAGGAAGTGGCTGAACTGCGACAAGCCCTTGATGATAAGAAAGAGCAAGAGCAAGCAATGCTTCAGGTAGTTAAACGAAGTATATCCTGTAAATCTGCTCTTAAAGCTATATTTACATGCTTAAGATATAACCTGTAGGTTTTGATGCGGGTTGAGCAAGAACAGAAGGTCACGGAAGACGCTAGGATTGCTGCCGAGCAGGATGTGGCTGCTCAAAAGTATGCAGTACATGTTCTTCAGGTTTGATATCCATTACCAATGAACAATTTAACTTGTTTATGTGAAGCAACTATTACAATTCTTTGATGCGTAAGCACATTTACCAAGGTGATTGCTCAAAACTCCAACTAGCCAATTGCAGCTTGGGAAGGTATCCAGTGGTTCAATGGCTAATTCTCTTATTTGATAAGTAGTAAGACTTCATTAATATAATTGGCCCAGCACCAAGACAGTACTTGTGAGTCCATCACTACTAATCGTTCTTGTGTCATTTAATGCATTGAGTTTTTGAGAAGAAGTAATGAAATAGCTAAGTTTTTGCAATTAAAAGCGCTCTTGTGAAGCCAACAGTAGTGGCATTTACCTTACAGTTTCAGCATAATATATTCATAACGCGATACTTAAATTTCCTGAACAACCTTTCCATGCAGGAAAAGTACGAAAAGGCTATGGCTTCTGTTGCTCAGATGGAGAAGAGAGTTGTCATGGCTGAATCAATGCTTGAAGCTACCTTGCAGTATGAATCTGGTCAAGTCAAAGCTCTATCTTCCCCACGGTGTGTGAGAGTTCTGAGTTATTCCCTAAATTTTACATCTTCTCTTTTTCTTATGAATGGTCCTTGTGCAACCAAGGTAGGTGTAGAACATGGCAATTTTCCTTTTCTGACGTCTGGTGAACTATGCGAACATTAATAGCTTTCGTGTTCCTTTCCAGATGCACCAAAATAATCAATTGGGTAACATTTGTAAAAATTTCTTAGTCCTCCCAACACGACTCTCTCCCCAAGCCGCCAAAAATCCCTTGACTGTCCATGGCGTTGCCCATGATACCCCTCCACTGTCAACGAAACTCCAACAGCTAAGAGCGCTTTCAGAAGATGGACCAGGGATGTACAAAAGTAGTCATCTGATTTTCGGGGAGACTTGAAAGAGATTTCTTTAAATCCAATCTGCCCCTTCTAGGAAAATATTGTTTTGTTCAAGCAGCTAACTTCGATTCACCTCAATAGTTCCATGACTCCACTTTCTGATAAGGGGTTGTTAGTTGGCAACGAACGTGCGGAAGAACCACTCTGATTCACCAACACTTGCTCAATTTAACTTTTATACAGGACACAGCTTGAAAGAGGAGAATAACCTATTTAATGTAACAAATATGCTCTTAGTCTGACTTAGAAAGAAGCAGGGAACCATCACCAAACATGAAACAACAGAGGTTGAATGTGGATTGGGTAAATGACTATTAGCCAGCTGCACAACTCTATTGCAAATAAAAAATAATAATTGATGAAGTAAGCATATAAGACAATTCTTAAATCTAGATACGTACATTATGAAAGCACACATAGGATTATGAGGTGGTCAATGAAGGGTGGAAAGCATCACAAAATAGAAGTTCAATGGCTGTGGTTGTGGCTGTGTAGGAAGATGTTACTGGAAAAGGAATGAGGTAGTTTGGTAGTTTTAAACACACCTGGGATGCAAAAATAGATTCATTTGACAAGCTGCTATCTAATTTCTGTTACTAGGAAAAGTTCCTGCACAAAAATGATTAAGCAATCATCTAATTTTTTTAAACTGAAAAGACCAAGCCCAAGTGTCAGCAGACAGTGTATGGTGACGCCTGTTGCCCCAGGTGTTGGAAAATAAAATAATTATATTTACTTATGATTTGTTTCCCTCAGCCGATCCCTTATTTTTTGGCGATATGATACTTTTAGCACTTGGTATTTGGTGAAAGAAAAAGTTAAAACTACTTGCACGAGCATTTTACTTAGTCTTAAAGTATCTCAGCATCCTTACTCTCTCCTGTGTCTATCATAACAAGTCTAAGCTTTAGTTGTTAAGCTGTTAAGAGTTTGAGATCCGTTCTTTCAATAATATTCATAAAGTTGAACAACGTCTTGGTAATGTGTTGGTTGGTATTCTGTCTTTGACAGAGATTTTGAAGAGTAGATTAATTTAAGAACCTTTCATAGTTACTGAAAGAATCACTGTATAAGCCACGAGATTATTGTGTCATAAAATATGGTGATTGTACATGTTAAGGAGTTTCTCATCCAAAATCACTTTAAGTGTTTTGTTTCTAGTTATTTTGGTGTATACAGTCAGACCTCTCTATAACAGCATCCCTATATAACAACATTTCACTATAAAAGCCAAGCTTTTTCCGGAACCAATTTTTATGTTATGTTATAATATATATTCTCTATAACAGCACTTCGCTGTAACATCCAAAAAATATTTGGAACAAACGAGGTTGTTATAGAGAGGTTTGACCGTATATGAATTAAAGTTACCATGTATTTGTCAGGTCAGTAAGACCAGATTCTCCGCAAGGTGTACCAGCAAAAAGGACAGGTCTACTATCATTCGGCCTTGGTTGGCGTGATAGGAACAAGGTATTGCTGATATTCCCCTCACTTATAGGGTAATATCTGTTATTAGTACAAATGATAAATAAGAGCATCTGTTCTTGGCAATGATAAATATAAGCAGAATAGTTTTACAGGAGGCTTAACTAGTGAAGATGCATTAATTAGTGGTGTGAAATTATATTGCTTGAGTGATATCTTTAGTCAAAAGCTTACCATTATGGTTGGGGGTTAGACCCCTAAGCATAAATTATATCCAATATGAACGTACATGAAGAAGGGGGACATAATGCCTAACCTTCACAAAACAAGTATGGGGGACTAGACATGCCTAATCCTGTACAAAAGTTGACAACATTACCAATGAATTGAAAGTGTCATAAAGATGTAACTTTATATTTTGCATGCGAGGATCCATCTCTTTTACATCATGATTGTTTAAGTGGTTATTATGGCCCTTCTTCCTAAAGGGTCAGCCTTAACTTTCTGTATCAACTTAGACCTAAGAACGAAAGATTAAGAAAAAACAGACCTAAGAATGATCAATGATGAATTATTTGACAGGGGAAGCCGAACAATCTTCCATCACCAAATGAAACTAAACCTGCAGACGAAGGACCAGAAATGAGCAGTACGAAGACTGAAGCTAACGGACAGCAGGAATAGGGAACATGCTGCTAAGTGAAGGTGTATACCGAAAGTTTGATCATTAAGAGGTGGTGACTGCACCCCCAATTGGTAGCATGTGCAGGTCCTTTAGACGTCTTGTTGAAGTATAATTCGTACCTCCCAACTCAATTTTGTATTAACAGTTATTTGATTCTTTTGTACAGTTATGTAAAGAAATTTGACATCTTTTTGTAGCCGTTATGAAATGTGAGCTTTCATTTTGCTCAATTGTGAATCGCTCTGTCCCCTTCAAAAAGATCAGAAGAAAATACTTCATTTGGCTAAATGAGCAAATAGAAAAGGACAGGAGTGAGGTTTGCAACATGCCATTCTTTTTCTATTCTACACGCAAAGTATACATCATTTGACCTTTTATTCTTCATCAACCTATGGTAATCGTAAAAATAGCACGAGCTAGCCAGTTTTCGGATTGGTCATTCAAAAATAGCCGGCGTTTGTAAAATCGTTAAAAAATAGTCACTATTTTGCTGCAACACGGAAAGTTCTAGCATAATATACTGGAGATTGGTGCACCTGTGTATGAACTTCCATCATATTATGTTGGAACTCTTAACACGCGGAAATTTTCAATATAATATACTGGAAATTGGAGAACTGGTGCTCCAATCTCCAGTATATTATGTTGGACCGGTATATTATACTGGAACTCCAGAATGAGTATTTTTTCGGATTTTGAACAATGTTTTTGTTCAAATTTTTTTTACATGAAATGTGGCTAAATTTCGATTACTATTGAAACTGTTGTTATTTTTGAATGATCACTTGTAAATTGGGATATTTTTGAAT
Source organism: Nicotiana tabacum (assembly GCF_000715075.1). NCBI lineage: Eukaryota > Viridiplantae > Streptophyta > Magnoliopsida > Solanales > Solanaceae > Nicotiana > Nicotiana tabacum. The sequence continues at coordinate 18,308,983 of NC_134089.1, read as the reverse complement.
TTCTCCCGGTAATCCTCATCTTTTGTTTAAATTTGGACTGACTATGTTTTTGCCACTCACATGGGCACGGTTAGAGATCAACAAACAGTAACCAGGCGAAAAATGCTTATCAAGTATAATCTTAAGAGTCGTTTGGTACAATGGAGGGATAAATAAGGATATCTCTGTAGATATGTGATTTTTGACCCTCCCCAAGATTTTTCATATTTTAGCACGTAAATATTTAATTTAGGCCTAATATAGCTATTTCAACTCATTTTTACTCTTTTACTTTATTTTATTACAAGAAAACAAAATTACAAAAAAATAGGTTTATTAATGTTTTATAGTCATTTTAAATCATGAAAAATACCAAAATATTGCGCATGACATTTAGGCTTTATTGTTACATTTTTAGGATTAATCGATAGTTACTTGTTTTATAAAAACTGAAAATAACAAAAATGCTTCATTTTTACACTTTTTCCTTTTATTGATTTTTTCTCTTTTAATTTAGGATTAAGTAGCTCTTATAATTTTTATAATTAGCTAATTAGTTTAATTTCACATTTTTTAGATAATATAGGATTTTAATTTTAGGATTTTTAATTAAAGAAAAAGAAAAGGGAAAAGATAAGAAAAAGAAATTGAAGAAAAGATTTAATCGGATATTGGGCTAGTTCTTGAACCTAAATTAGGCCCAAATTTTCCTCACCTACCCAAAAACCCATACCCTTCCAATTAAAATCTAGACCTAGACCTATATAGATAAGATTAGGCTACACATAAAAGAAGGAGATTTTTCTAAACCCTGAACAAGAAGAAACGATCAGATCCCTTCTTCAAAAACTGGAGCGCCGTTTTACTCCTCTCTCTCATCAGAAGAGACCCCTCCCCTTCGAAGAAACATAGCAGCATCATCAAAAAATGACCTAGACAATCATAAAAGAATTCTCCATTTTTAAAGAGAACAATGGCGTTTGTTGGAGTTGGAGCTCCCTTCTTCTTCCTCCAATTTTTCTCCAAATCTCACACCAAAATTGACAATCCGCCGTTTTCCAAAAAATGACCCCCTGCTCATCTTCGTCAAAGACCTAAAAAAAAACCTTACTAATCCGGCTGTTTCCTCTCAAAAGACCATCACCAGATTTTGGTCTCCTTCTTGACAAGATATAAAAACGAAGAAAGGAACCATAGAAAAACTAGGAGAAGTTCAGTCGTAGACCATAGAGAGCACACGACCTTTCCCCATGAACTTTCAGCTCCTTTCTCCTTCAAAAACTTAACCATGTAAAACCCAGCAAGAAACTCCATCAAAGAGCTCTGAAAATAGCCTAAAAGACCAGCCCAAAAACGTCCCGAAAATCAGCTCTAAAAGCAGCTGAAACTAGCTGCAAACAATCCCAAAAAAAATCGATCCAAATTCAGCCATAATACAGCTGAAACATGCCGAAAATCTGTCCAAACATCACCTCTTAAAGGTAGGCGTTCAGTTCGGTAGGATCCCCAGTCAAATCGAGGTCGAGTTTGAGTTTCCTGTTTGAAGATTCCGATCGTAGGTCCATTCTCGTCATAGCAGCTGTTATTCGAGTTCTTAAAAGGTCCTTTGATGTAATGAAGATAGTTTATTTGTTGAAGGTTAATGTTTCTCCCTTTTCTTTATATTATCTTTACATCTGTTGGGATTTTCCATGTTTAAAATGAAATTTGATGTTTAGACTTTCCAAGGACGTGTTCATTTGTTTTTGATTCATACATTTGTCTATTTATTTTTCTTTTCTCCTCTTTCAACATTTAGACTAGATTCCAGTATAAATTATTTATATGCTAGTTTGGTTTTGAAGCATTTTGGCCCGTTGTTGATAGTTTTGTGCTAGCATATTTCTTTTCAATTTGTGCTGTGATAGTTTAGCTCTCTGTTAGTGTGATTTTGATCCTTAGTTATAAAATAGAATTAGTTGTTTCTCTAATAATGGTAGATAGATGTTTAATTTCAGTTAATTTTCTTATTCTGTATTTTTGTATCACTGTAATCAGGATATTTTATTGTTCGGATCTAGTATATTTCTATTTGAACATATCTTTAGGTTAGTATTATTATTTGATCGTTTGAGTTGGTCATGAGTAAGTAATAGATCACGTTAGCTAGCCATTTCATAGCTGAATTACATCACTTTTCCTGCAATAATTTTTCACAACTTTTGCCTTGCAATAATCTCGAAGTAGTTTACAAAAATAACTTATGAACATCCCTAGTTTGTTTTAATCAAGTAAAGCCCTTTGGAATAATTTGAGGTGTGCCATGCCAAATAAAATCTCAAAACTCATGGCCCTCATTTAATTAATTTTAATACTTTAGAAATCGAGGTGTGCCATTTAGTTGAATTTTCCATGGCCCTCACAAACTTGAAAGTACATAGTTGCTTTAGGCGCGTAATTTAAATTAATTTTCGTAAACTCGGGTGTACATTTCATGTGACCCAACTCCAATTCTCAACAACATTAAATAAAACGTGTCGCGAATCGCGGGTCCATTTCATGTGGCGTGGTTCAAGGCATGTTTTAAATAACATTGAATCTTCCTGAAAATAATTAGAAGCGGTTAATAAGTTAAAATGTACCATGGGTTAAAACATGTATTAAAATCAGATAATATGCCAATTAAAACAGTTGAGCGACCGTGCTAGAACCACGGAACTCGGGAATGCCTAACACCTTCTCCCGGGTTAACAGAATTCCTTACCCAGATTTCTGGTTCGCGGACTGTAATACAGAGTCAATGTTTTCCTTGATTCGGGATTTGAACCGTGACTTGGGACGCCATAAATTTCCCAAGTGGCGACTCTGAATCTTTTAATAAATAAATCCCGTTTCAATTGTCCTTTAATTGGAAAAACTCACTTATACCCTTCCAGGGTGTAGGAAAAAGGAGGTGTGACAGCTCTGGCGACTCTGCTAGGGATAAAAACCCAGAACTTCTGGTTCAGGGTTCAGAATTCGAGCTTAGAATAGCTGTTATGATTGGCTGTTATTTGTTATCTGATTTTTTACATGTTTGAGCCTAATGTGCTAAATGCCGCTTTTTAGCGCTTTGATTTTGCTTGAACTATATATAAATTGTTACGAAATCCTTCTTCTCTCTGAGTTTTCTAAATCATCTGGGAAGTGTGCACTTCGTGTGACTTCTTTTCTATTAGAGTCATATCCCAATTTTAGAACGAGGTTCGGATAAGTTGTAAAGTCGGTGAAGCTTCTGTATTTCCGGTACGCTGCCCCCCTCAGCTCGAGCTGTCCGCTCGGGTAAGCCAGGTCTAGAACAATACACCTAGGTTTTAAATCTAGAATAACATAGCCTCATGCCGGATCCCTAGTAGGAACGCTTGTTTGCATCACGTGCATTTGACTTTGGGGACTCAACACAGGGGTTGGGTCCGTTTAGGACTAGTGCACCCAAATTAAAAGACCATCCTGATGCATCTTACGTGCTACTTGCGTATCTGTCTGTTTCGGCTTGCATATTGACTGACTTCTAGAATAAGGAAAGAAAATGAAAAAAAGAGAAAAAGGAAAAAAAAATCAAAAAAAAAAGAAGAAAAAAGAAAAGAGAGTGAGATGTAGTATTTGAAATATCCTGAAACTCTGCCGAAATTTTGAAAAATAGAAAAAGAGGTCATTTCAAAATAAGTCATGTTTTTCTTGTTCCGTCAAAACGGGCGAACTACGCGGGTCTGATTCTCACCAGATGTGAGATACGTAGGAAAACCTAATCGGTTCCGGCCCATAATTTTCAAAAAATCCAAAAATATTTTCCTTTACTTCCTTTTTTAGAAAAGTCTTTCTTTGAGACCCAATTTTTTTTAAAAAAAAAATCCAAAAATATTTTCTTTTAATCTCTTCTAAAAAATAAAAAAAATTAATATCTTCATCCTTCTTTATAAGTTTTTCTTTCGAAAATTGAAAAGAAAATTCAAGATTTAAAAATATATTTTTTAGAAGTCTTTCTTTCATAATTTTAACATAAAATTCCAAAAATATTTTCCTTCTTCTTTAGAAGTTTTTCTTTCGAAATTCCAAAAAAAAAAAGCAACGAAATCAAAAAATATTTTCTTTCTTCTTTATAAGTCTTTCTTTCGAAAATTAAAAAAAAAAAAGATAAAAAAGGGAAATTCAAAATGCAAAAAAAAAGAGTTAGTTTATTTACTTTATTCCTGATGTTCCCGAACTACGCAAAATCTGATTCATGTTCCCACATGATACGTAGGCAACCCACATCAGGTTCGATCAAATGACTTTGAAAAAAAAAGAAAGAAAAGAAGAATAAAAAAAAGAGTGGAAGAAAGATAATAATAAGGACCGACTGAGTCCATTCTAACATGTTTCTGTTTTGAATTGTGAAGAAAATTGAGGTGGTCGGTTTGTGGTAAGCTGACAGCACAAGATCCAAGGAAAAATGATAACTGACATCGAAGCTGTTACAAGTGCTCAAGAGACTCAGGGTCATAGGGTTCAACAAGAGTCTATTGTGTTTGAGAAAAATAGAATACTGAAACAACAAATGACCGAAATGTGTCAAGCACGGTCCAGTGGTCAAGGACAGCCTCGTCATAAGTCACAATTTGCTACACAACAAGAGCAGTACCACTCTCCCGAGTACCACTCGTACTCGTTCGATCTTCCTGCAAACATTGAGAAGCCTGCCCGAAAGATGGTACAGGAAGAAATGACCCAAAGAGTGAAAAGCTTAGAACAACGGTTGAAAACATACAAGGGTTGGCAGGTCAAAAGAGTGTTGCCTTCAAAGATCTATGTATGTTCCCCGATGTTCACTTGTCGCCTGGTTTCAAGACTCCCAAATTTGAAAAGTATGATGGACATGGAGATCCTATAGCCCACCTGAAAAGGTATTGCAATCAACTGAGAGGTGCGGGAAGAAATGAAGAATTGTTGATAGCTTATTTTGGGGAAAACCTTACGGGAGTAGCCTCCGAATGGTTTATGGATCAAGACACGTCTCGCTGGTATGTCTGGGTTAACATGGCACATACCTTTGTCAAACAGTTCCAATACAACATTGACATTGCCCCAGACCGCAATTTCCTTTCAAACTTGAAGAAGAAACCAACTGAAAGTTTCAGGGAATATGCCATTAAATGGAGAGAGCAAGCGGCCAGAGTTAAGTCACCCATGGATGAGCACGAGTTAATCACTGTATTCCTTCAGGCTCAAGAGCCAGATTATTTTCAAAACATGATTTCCGCAGTGGGTAAATCCTTTTCAGAAGCAATCAAAATGGGGGAAATGGATGAGAATGGTCTTAAGACAGGTAAAATTATAAGCCAAGCAATTCTCAAAGCCGCAACTTAGGCTGTCCCGATTGAATCCGATAATTTTAGTGACACGAATGAGAAGCACGAAGAAATCATGATGACATCAGGATCGAGAAGAGGTCCTAGGAGAGCATCTCGAAGGTATGAGCAACCTCATCAAGTTTCCCATGATTCCCTTGAATAAAATTATCCACTTCAGAACCCTCAATACTTTGTTGCTGCACCTCATTATGTTGCCCGGCCACCAAGACACCCCAGAAGGAGAGCACCAGCACCGCACAATCTCCACCAGCCTCCACAAAATTTTCAAATGCCCTATAAACCACATCCAAGCCAGGGGTATAGAAGGGAATAAAGGCTGAAAGATAATTTTACACCAATAGGAGAGTCCTATGCAAGCTTGTTTGAGAAATTAAAGCAGTATGACATGATTGCACCTATTCCTCCAAATCATGTGGACCCCTGTGCAAGAAGCTTTGACCCTTCTAAAAGGTGTAAATACCATTCCAATGCCCAGGGGCACAATGTTGAAAGCTGTCGGGATTTGAAAAGAGAAATAGAAAGGATGATCCAGGAAAACTAATTGTGATCCAAGACAGTGACACACAGAATATCGCGCAGAATTCTTTACCTGCACATCATGATGCACACTTTGTGGGGATGATGCCTGGTGACATGGAGTATGAGAATCCTCTTGGGAACTTGCTAACTGAAGTTAATAATGTTGAAATTGGAGAAGGCTCTGCTGATTCTGATGACCAAATTTGTGGCTAAATGTCAAGCCTAGCGATTGAAAAGTCATTCCCTCATCACTAGGAAGGAATCTTGGTAGCTTGTTTTAATGTTTTTTCTATTATTTGGGTTAATTCAGGGTTGTGATCCAGATTTTATTTGTTTTATTGAGTCAAACCCTTCTATCCCTCCATTCTGTTTGTGTAAGTCTTGTCTGTCTGTTCTATTGTTATTTTCATTATTCGGGTTATTTTAGGGTTGTAACTCGTATTTTGGGTTGCTTGTTTAGTTGTAAAACCCTTTCATCCTTTACTCAATAAAATACAGTCTCCTTTTGTGTCATTCTGTTCCTAGTTCTTTTGTCGCTAGTTCTAATGACATGACATGCATGCGGAAATTTTGGCCAGATCTTAGGAACCGATTTAATCTTGAATTGGATAAGTGAGAAAGAGACATTTTTGGAAGATGAATAAAGACATGAAACATTTGGAAAATAAGCATGAGCCAAGTTTACATGGAACCAAAGCAATCATGCTCATGGAAGTTAAGGGTCTCTACCTTTTGAATCATTTGAGAAGATCGGGCTTAAGGATAATCGGATGGGCTGAAGTCTGTTTAGCACTAAGAGATAGAAAATGTTTTCAATAGAAGGTGTATTCTAGACAACTTGAAATGGATCAGTTAGTGGCAAAATGCATCTTCTACATCAAGACAAAATCCAAGAAAAGTCACCCAAAGTGACAAGGTTCATTCACAACGAGGAAAGTATTGTTCATACAGCTTTACACTGAAAAAGACCTAAGAAGTCAGTCATGTTCATTAATGATGTGATCGCGAAAAATACTATAATTGGCGTTCTCGAGGCTGGGAGGCCCTTTTTCTGCTATCCAAACACTTTATATCCTTTATTACCCCTTTTGAACCTGTATTATTTTCTTTGACCACCCTCTTTTGGAATCAAGTTTAGAGTCAAGAGTCAAAAAAATGAAAAATGAAAAAGAAAAAAAATCCATGTCCCAAGAGTACAAACTAGGGCAATTCTTAGAAAGTTCAGAAAAAAAAGTATTATCAAAGGTCCATGCCCTCAAAAAATAGAAGTTGGGGCAAAAAAAAAGAGAGAAAAAAAGAAAGAAAAAAGAAAACAAAAAAGAGGTACAGAAAGAAGGATGAAAAAATTATATTTAGGTCAGATGTTTGAACTACGTTCGACCTGATTCCTTAAAAAATAAGGATACGTAGGCAGCCTCACGGTTCGGTCCAACCAAATAAGAATTTAGAAGAAAAAAAAAAGAAAAAAAATAGAAAAATCCAAAAATCTCCAAAATCTGAAACCGGGGCAGAGATTTTATTGCACTTTTGAAAGAGTCGATTCCAAGAGTTGTAAGCCCACAACACCTCGTTTTGAGTCTACTTTGAGCCTTCATGTCGTCCTTTCTTCCTACCCATATCCCAAAGCCTTCCAAATAAAGACCTCCTGATCAACCTTCAAGAATTCCAAGAGATGCATGCAATGAGCAACGGTTGTCACGCGACATAGAACACTGTCAAGTTGCTCACACAAGAAAACAAAGAAAAAGATAAAAGAAATGAGAGAGTCTTACTAGTGAAAACCTTCACGGGCACAGTAAGGCGACAATAAGTAGAGATGAATAAATGAGAGAGGCTTGTTGGTGAAAACCCCTCGGGGCACCATTAGTCGAAAGTGAGTCATGAGGCTGATGCAAGGAATTGGCACGAACAAGCCCGGCTTCAAAGGTCATAAGAATGGCAAAAGGGAAAATTGGATTAGTTTGATAGATCAGGTCGTTGAGTCCAAAATGCATGTCATGACCATTAAGGCTAGTTATTGAAAAAAAAAGAAAAAAAAAGAAAGAAAAGAAGAAGAAGAAGAAGAAGAAGAAGAAGAAGAAGAAAAGAAAAAAAACTCTTCCTTCTGTCCTTCCGACAGGGGCATTTCTTGTTAATACTTGTTTCTTTGCATCATTGTGTCCTTCACTCTGAGTCAGTCCTTGTCAAAACAAGCAAGAAAAGATTTCAAAATCTGCTACCAGCTTTTCAATTGCACAAAGTAAATTTGGCCATCACACTCGGTTGTTACTGTTAACATGCCTTGAGAATTCATGCAAAGGCTCCCCCAAAAGACTCTTGTCAGCCTACTTGGCACATGCAAAGACACCTCGTGATTCTCTCTGGCGGACAAATTGCTCAAAAGCAGAAAGTCATTTCAAGATATCAGAAAAGGTCACCTAAGAAAAGATCCTCAGTTGGGATAAGGCTGATTGAGCTACAAATACAAATGGTACTGGGTGTGAAACAATCACGGTTAATGCAGAGCAAAAGTCTCTTAAAACTGACTCGAGCAAAAGCCAAGCTGCCCAAGACTCAAGGCCACAAACTGACTACCATTTTCAAAATTGACAAATTTTTCTTTGCGTGAAACAGGAACAAAGCAGTGCAAGGAAAGTGGTTCAAAAAAAAAAGAGAAGAAAAAGAAAAGAAGAGAAGAGACTACAAAGAGAAGTTTCTCAAATCTTTGCCTTTATTTGTTTTGCTATGGTGCATAAAATATTGTCATTGATCTTCACATTTTTTTCCTCCTAGGACAAAGAGACCTAGTCTGATGAATTTTCTCCTAGGATCAAAATCATAGTCTGATGAATTTTTCCCCAAAGATAGAAGACCTAGTCTTATGAACTTTCTCCTAGGATCAAAATCTTAGTCTGATGAATTTTTCTCCTAAGATAGAAGCCCTAGTCTGATGAACTTTCTCCTAGGATAGAAATCTTAGTCTGATGAATCCTTCTCCTAAGATACCAGAAAGGGACCTAGTTTGATGAATTTTCTCCTATATCAAAATCTTAGTCTGATGAATTTTTCTCCTAAGATAGAAAACCTAGTATGATGAACTTTTTCCTAGGATAGAAATCTTAGTCTAATGAATCTTTCTCCTAAGATAACAAAAAAAAAAAGAAACCTAGTCTGATGAATTTTCTCCTAGGATCAAAATCTTAGTCTGATGAATCTTTCTCCTAAGATACCGAAAAAGAAACATAGTCTGATGAACTTTTCTCCTAGGATCGAAATCTTAGTCTGATGAATTTTTCTCCTAAGATAGAAAACCTAATCCGATGAATTTTCTCTTAGGATAATAATTTAAAAAGGGAAGTCTGAATTCGAAAAAAGAAGAAGAGAAGCCTGGATTTGAAAAAAAAGGGTCAATTTTTAGTTTTCTTGAAATCAGGGGTCCCGCCTGGAGAATAGGGTTAGTCTTTACTTTAGTCAAGCTTAGTTTATAGTTTTTCACAAGTTCAATCACGCATAGGAGACGCACGTCCTAGTCGAGTCATTAATTTTACTCTCATCATTGCATCCTCCATCAGCAGCGTAGGTGATTTATAGTTTTGCTAACAACTCACAAATTTTCCTAGTGCAAACTGGGGCAGAAAAATTTCATTTGTTTTGTCTGTTTTGTTGTAGAATCAAGCGCCCACCTGGAGAACAAGGGAAAACAGTTCAAGTTTCGAGGAAAAGCAGTGTAAGTTTCAAAGGAAGACAGTTCAAGTTTCAGCAATCAGGCGCCCACCTGGAGAACAAGGGAAAACAATTTGAGTTTCAAGAGAAAGCAGTTCAAGTCTCAAAGGAAAACAGTTCAAGTCAGAAGTAGCAGAATCTCGCGGCAAGAAGGCGAGTCAACAAACGAGATGATCTATTGAAGTAATATCAGTCCAGAATTAAAAAAACAAAAAAAATAAAAATAAGAAAAGAAAAAAGAAAGGGAAAAAAAGGGAGTGAATCCAAAATGCAGAAGCTGAAACAAGAGGCGGATTGCTCAAGACATGACTAAGGTTACAAGCACTGCATGTCCGATCTTGATCCAAAAAGCTAAAGAAGAACGAGCTAGCACCTGCAGCTAACAAGCGCCGAGGTTCAAATCTAAAGTCTGCATGAAGAACCAATCAAAACTCAAGATCAAGCTTCAGAAGATTTATAGATAGGAATCTTGTAACTCGTAGTTGACAGGCTTAGTTAGTCTTTTTCATTTCTTTTAATTTTGATGTAATAACAGGACCGCGGACCGGAACCTCGGCGGAACGGCACCTCGACTGGCTCTCCACGTCGGCATACTCCATCATCTCACTCACTTCTGAACTACACGTGTGCTGATTTCTTTATAGCCAAGGATATGTAGGTAGCTCAGATACCAGAGCTCGATCACATTCCCCTCTCTCTTAGTTTTAGTCTCTCCAAATAAGGGTCGGGTCAAAAAACCTGTCTAGTCGTTCTTTGTCTGAAAATACTTCGTATTTCCAGTCAAAGAGGGGCAGTTGTAGACATGTGATTTTTGACTCTCCCCAAGATTTTTCATATTTTAGCATGTAAATATTAAATTTAGGCCTGATATAGCTATTTCAACTCATTTCTATTTCCACTCATTTTTACTCTTTTACTTTATTTTATTACAAGAAAACGAAAATTACAAAAAAGTAGGTTCATTAATGTTTTGTAGTCATTTTAAATCATGAAAAATACCAAAATATCATGCATGACATTTAGGCTTTATTGTTACATTTTTAGGATTAATCGATAGTTACTTGTTTTATAAAAACTGAAAATAACAAAAATGCTTCATTTTTACACTTTTTCCTTTTATTGATTTTTTTTCTTTTAATTTAGGATTAAGTAGCTCGTATAATTTTTATAATTAGCTAATTAGTTTAATTTCACATTTTTTAGATAATATAGGATTTTAATTTTAGGATTTTTAATTAAAGAAAAAGAAAAAGAAAAAGATAATAAAAAAAATTGAAGAAAAGATTTAATCGGATATTGGGCTAATTCTTGAACCTAAATTAGGCCCAAATTTTCCTCACCTACCCAAAAACCTACACCCTTCCAATTAAAATCTAGACCTAGACCTATATAGATAAGATTAGGCTATTCATAAAAGAAAGAGATTTTTCTAGACCCTGAACAAGAAGAAACGATCAGATCCCTTCTTCAAAAACTAGAGCGCCTTTTTACTCCTCTCTCTCATCAGAAGAGACCCCCCCCTTCGAAGAAACATAGCAGCATCATCAAAAAATGACCTAGACAATCATAAAAGAATTCTCCATTTTTAAAGGGAACAACGGCGTTTGTTGAAGTTGGAGCTCCCTTCTTCTTCCTCCACTTTTTCTCCAAATCTCACACCAAAAATAGGAGATCCGCCGTTTTTCAAAAAATGACCCTCTGCTCATCTTCTTCAAAGACCTAAAAAAAACCTTACTAATCCGGTTGTTTCCTCTCAAAAGACCATCACCAGATTTTGGTCTCCTTCTTGACAAGATATAAAAACGAAGAAAGGAACCATAGAAAAACTAGGAGAAGTTCAGTCGTAGACCATAGAGAGCACACGACCTTTCCCCATGAACTTTCAGCTCCTTTCTCCTTCAAAAACTTAACCATGTAAAACCCAGCAAGAAACTCCATCAAAGAGCTCTGAAAATAGCCTAAAAGACCAGCCCAAAAACGTCCCGAAAATCAGCTCTAAAAGCAGCTGAAACTAGCTGCAAACAGTCCCAAAAAAAATCGATCCAAATTCAGCCATAATACAGCTGAAACAGGCCGAAAATCTGTCCAAACATCACCTCTTAAAGGTAGGCATTCAGTTCGGTAGGATCTCCAGTCAAATCGAGGTCGGGTTTGAGTTTCATGTTTGAAGATTTCGATCGTAGGTCCATTCTCATCGTAGCAGCTGTTATTCGAGTTCTTAAAAGGTCTTTTGATGTAATGAAGATAGTTTATTTGCTGAAGGTTAATGTTTCTCCCTTTTCTTTATATTATCTTTGCATCTATTGGGATTTGCCATGTTTAAAATGAAATTTGATGTTTAGACTTTCCAAGGACGTGTTCATTTGTTTTTGATTCATACATTTGTCTATTTATTTTTCTTTTCTCCTCTTTCAACATTTAGACTAGATTCTAGTATAAATTATTTACATGCTAGTTTGGTTTTGAAGCATCTTGGCCCGTTGTTGATAGTTTTGTGCTAGCATATTTCTTTCCAATTTGTCCTGTGATAGTTTAGCTCTCTATTAGTGTGATTTTGATCCTTAGTTATAAAATAGAATTAGTTGTTTCTCTAATAATGGTAGATAGATGTTTAATTTCAGTTAATTTTCTTATTCTGTATTTTTGTATCAATGTAATCAGGATATTTTATTGTTCGGATCTAGTATATTTCTATTTGAACATATCTTTAGGTTAGTATTATTATTTGATCGTTTGAGTTGGTCATGAGTAAGTAATAGATCACGTTAGCTAGCTATTTCATAGCTGAATTACATCACTTTTCCTGCATTAATTTTTCACAACTTTAGCCTTGCAATAATCTCGAAGTAGTTTACAAAAATAACTTATGAACATCCCTAGTTTGTTTTAGTCAAGTAAAGCCTTGTGGAATAATTTGAGGTGTGCCATGCCAAATAAAATCTCAAAACTCATGGCCCTCATTTAATTAATTTTAATACTTTAGAAATCGAGGTGTGTCATTTAGTTGAATTTTCCATAGCCCTCGCAAACTTGAAAGTACATAGTTGCTTTAGGCGTGTAATTTTAATTAATTTTCGTAAACACGGGAGTGCATTTCATGTGACCCAACTCTAATTCTCAACAACGTTAAATAAAACGTGTCGCGAATCGCGGGTGCATTTTATGTGGCGTGGTTCAAGGCATGTTTTAATTAACGTTGAATCTTCCTGAAAATAATTAAAAGCGGTTAATAAGTTAAAATGTACCATGGGTTAAAACATGTATTAAAATCAGATAATATGCCACTTAAAACAGTTGAGCGACCGTACTAGAACCACGGAATTCGGGAATGCCTAACACCTTCTCCCGGGTTAACAGAATTCCTTACCCGGATTTCTGATTCGCGGACTGTAATACAGAGTCAATCTTTTCCTCGATTCGGGATTTGAACCGGTGACTTGGGACGCCATAAATTTCCCAAGTGGCGACTCTAAATCTTTTAATAAATAAATCCCGTTTCGATTGTCTTTTAATTGGAAAAACTCCCTTATACCCTTTCAGGGTGTAGGAAAAAGGAGATGTGACAATCTCATGGGATTAACTATTTTGTCTTTTATATAGAATAATTAATTCCCCATCTTAGTATAAAACTTATCCCATGATTAACTAAATATCTACAATCAAATATGGGGCAAATATAATTCCAAATTATATTCCGGGATTAATATCCTTATTTCTGGTGGTCTACTGTTCTCCGGACCCCGCACATAGCAGGAGCATAATGCACCGGGGTTGTATCCTTATTTCTTTGTACCAAATGTAAAAAAAAAAAAAAAAAAAAAAAAAAAAAGACAATGCGGATTTGCATTTATATACACAAGAATTACACAAGAAGAAGAATCTTTTGTTTTTTCTTTTTTGGAATAAGTTTTTTTTTTTTTTGTCCCTTAGCTTTGCATGACAAGTCTTTCCTCCCCAAAAACAACTTTAACATGTTTTGAATAAAATAGACTCAATGTTTGAACCTTGTTTACATGACACATGTCTAATACCATGTGTTTAGGTATGACTATACTTTCTTCAGCATCATATATGATTGAAAATGTGCATCCGAAAAGTAGTATAGTTTACTTAACAACCAGATTTGATACGAGAAGAGAAGTTCTTAATCCAATGCAACACCACACTGAAGCAAATCCTCTTCTAAATGAACTTCTTGCTGTGTATTGACTAGAAAGCTCAGGCGTTCAAATAAGTACTTTTGCTAATAGCCTAAAATTAAAATCCAACGGTCAAAAGATCTAGCTCTTCAGCAATTGACTGTAATGGAGTTGGATTTAGAATTCAGCTATTTAATTATATTAGGACATAGTACGAGGTTTTTGATTTCGTTCTATCCTAAGCACGCAAAGTATTTGCATTCATACACATAGGAATTATACGAGAAGATGAATATATTGTTTTTCCTCCCCCTTTAATTTTGCTTTAGTCTTGTTGAGCTTTAAGGTGCTTACTGCAATTGTAACGGCGGCTAAAGAAATATGAACAAAACTTCTCTCTGGCTGAAGTACTATAACTTCACTCCCGAGTTCATTTGAAGGCACTAGTGACCGGGAGAAACTCAAAATTACAAGTGGTAATTGAAAAATAGCGAAATTTAGTCACTTTTTATGTAAAGATAAATTTGAACGAAAATACTGTTCAAATTCCGAAAAATACTCCAGCATAATATATTGGAATTCCAGTATATTATACTGGACTTCCAACATAATATACTGGAGTTCCAGTATAATATACCGGTCTAGCATAATATGTTGGAAGTTCATACACAGGTGCTCCAATCTCCAGTATATTATGCTGGAACTTTCCGCTTGTTGGAGTTCCAGCATAATATGTTGGAAGTTCATACACAGGTGCACCAATCTGCAGTATATTATGCTGGAACTTTCCATGTTGCAGCAAAATAGTAGTAATTTTTCAATGACTTTGCAAACGCTGCTATTTTTCAATTACCAATCCGAAAACTGGCTAACCCATGCTATTTTGCCTAGTGACGAGCTATTACAATAAAAATATCATGGGCTAGTCAGTTTTCGGATTGGTAATAAAAAATAGTCAGTGTTTATAAAGTTATCGAAAAATAACCACTGTTTTATGTGGCAATAAAATCTAGAAAAAATACTCTAGCTGAAACACGGAAAGTTTCAGCACAATATGCTGGATTTTGGAGCTCCTGAGTATAAACTTTCAGTATATTATGTTGGAACTCCAATACATTATAAAATTCCAACATATTATACTCGAATTTCATATGTAAAAATTCAAACCCCAGCATATTATGTTGAATTTTTTTTGAATTTTTAAGAATGTTTTTGTTTAGATTTTATTTTTACCTAAATTGTGGCTAAATTTCGATTACTTTTGACAATGTAATTAATTTTCAATTATAAACTGTAAATCAAATTATTTCTGATTTTTCCGTTCATTACAGACTGTTTGATACTTCTTGTATTGGGAAAAAACTGAGTTTATATTAAAGATGATGTGGCATGACACGTGGTTTAGTTAAATGGTCAAAGCGCAACAATTGACTAAGAGGCACGGATGGAGACAACCACGGGAAGAAGAATTTAAATAGGCACGAGACAAAGTATAGATACGAGTCTCGTACTAATTTAAATTATTTACAATCAACGGATTAGAAGGCATTAAAGACAAAGATATGATGACAGAAAGGAGTCCAAATTCATTATTAAATACTTGATACGTTAGAAAATTGGTATTTAATAGGAATGATTGTATAACGGCTTATTTAATGTCATTTATTACTCATAATTATATCATTAAAGCTGAGGCTTCATTCCTTTACCTAGAATTATCTATAAAAGGAAGAAGGATCATCATTTGTAAGGACACGGAATACTAGTGAGAATTCATTGAAATACAAAACTATCTCCTGTTTTACCATCATTCTTAAAAGTATTTTATTTTTGTCTCTTGATTATCAGTAACCCGAATTTCTTTTTAGCTTTGACCAAAGGCTCAGATTTTTGGTTAAACAAATTGGTTCCGTTACCGGGAATCTGATAATCTTTTCTTTTAAGTTATATCTTATCTATTGTCTTCACCATGTCAAACAACAACACCGACAACAACAGTAATAACACATTGGGAAACCATGAGAATCAAATACATCAAAATCAAGATGACGTGGTTCCCTCTCCTCTAAATTCACCACGTCAATCTCGTGAAGGCACTCCTGTTACTGAATCCCGTGCTGATTAACAAGAGCAATCTGAACATTTTGAAGGAGTTACAACTGAGGCTTTACAAAAGCTAATTGATGCACAGGTCGGCAAAGCTCTTCGGGCACTGGTTAGTCGATTGCCTGCTGCACCACCCACACCAACTCCTAATAATAATACATTGGAGAATCCCCGTTCTGGTCTTGATAATTCTGGAAACGGAGCAACCCCCAGTGAACCACAGGAAGGGGGACCAGGTAATTCAAATAATTCATATTTACAAAATTTAGTACTAACCTTGCAGAAACAGATTAAGGAACAAAATGAGCGTATTGAGCAAATCCCTAGAGTTCTGCCTGTAATAAAAGGAGTAGACATAGACAAATACTCACAACAACCATGGAAGCCAAGTGCTGCTCCCCTTCCAATTCCGAAAAAGTTCAAAATGCCTGACATCCCGAAATATGATGGTACTACAGACCTACGTGACCACGTGACTGCATTTACAACAGGCGTAAAAGGCAACAACTTGACCAAACAAGAAATTGAATCAGTATTGGTCAAGAAATTTGGAGAAACACTCACCAAGGGTGCATTAATCTGGTATTCTCTTTTATCTGAAAATTCTATTAATTTTTTTGCTGAGCTTGCAGATTCTTTTATTAAAGCACATTCGGGAGCACAAAAAGTTGAGAAAAGAATGGAAGATATTTTCAAAATCAAACAAGGGGATTCGGAGCTGCTTAGAAACTTTGTTGACAGATTCCAGCGTGAAAGAATGACTCTACCTCGTGTGCCTGACAATTGGGCTGCAATAGCCTTTCCAAGTAATTTAAATGACAAAAGTTCTGAAGCCACGAGACGACTCAAAGAAAGCCTTCGAGAATTTCCTGAAACCACGTGGAATGATGTTTACAACAGGTATAATACGAAGCTGCAAATTGAAGAAGATACCGTACCTAAGTTTCATCATGAAGAAAAGGGCGGTCCCCGAAGATCAGAAACCGAAAAAAGATCAGGTAAAAACAGGTACGATCCATATATGGGACCTGCAGGAAAGGACCCATGGTCGAAACAAGATAGCCAGCAATATGATCAAAAATCGAGGAACCGGGATTCTGGCTCTTCTTCAAAGTTCAGGAATGATCGGAACAGACAAGAATTGTGAGATGATGACAGAAGCTTAAAGGCACGATTCGGCGGATATAATTTTAATGTATGTACCTCCGAGCTCGTAGCTGTTTTAAGAAGTATGGGAGATAAGGTACGGTGGCCAAAATAGATGCGGTCAAATCCAAATAGACGCAATCCAGATCATTGGTGCGAATTCCACAACGATCACGGGCACAAAACTTCAGAATGTAGATTCCTGCAGAGTGAAGTGGATCATCTATTGAAGCAAGGATACCTCACTGAGTTATTTAGTGAGAAAGGAAAACAAGCTTATATGAAAAACAGGCAAGAGCCACCACAACCTCCTTCACCCAAGAGGACAGTGAATGTCATAAGCGGGGGAGAAGATATTCATGGCATAACCTACACAGCCTCCAACAAGGTTTCTAAGGTAACAATTACACATGGGAAACGGGTGCGGCAGGTCCTTGAAAATGAAAGTATTTCGTTCGATGACGCAGATACCGAAGGAGTGACAGCTCCATATAATGACGCACTGGTAATATCTTTACTTGTACATGATACTAATGTAAAACGAGTTTTGATTGATCCAGGGAGTTTTGTAAATATTATATTACTAAGGGTACTACAAGAAATGCAAGCTGAAGACAAAATGATACCCAAGGCCCACACCTTGTCAGGCTTTGACAATTCAAGTGTAGTAACAAAAGGTGAGGTAATTCTAACAACTTTTGCTATGGGTGTTGTGAAGGAAACTAAATTTCAGGTAGTTGATATGGAAATGGCCTATAATATGATCATGGGGAGACCATGGATACACGATATGGATGCTGTCCCATCAACTCTACATCAGGTTATTAAATTTCCATCACCATGGGGAATTTGCCAAATTCGTGGGGATCAGCAGATGGCTAGAAGTGTCAACGTTGTAATAAGTACGAGCGCCGTAAATAAAGAAAAATAGCAATTACAGGAAACAGTTGAAGGTAAAAAAGATCAAACTTCAACTGAACAAGAAAAGACAGATTTGGACTCAAGGCCTGACACAATTCAGGAACCTAAAGAAAATGAAAGCATCAAAACGACAATTGAAGAGCTTGAGGCAGTGATGTTATTTGATCAATGGCCTGAACGGAAGGTTTATGTCGGGGCCAATTTAAGCTTAAACATGTGAGGTATGATAATCGAATTTTTAAAAGCTAACTTAGACTACTTTGCTTGGTCCCACGCTGATATGACAGGGATACCACCGAATGTGATGACTCATAAACTCAATGAGGACCCTTCTTTCCCACCAATAAAGCAAAAGAAACGAAAGCAAGGTGCTTTCAAGAACAAGGTGATTCAGGATGAAGTCCAAAAATTATTAAAAATCGGATCAATCCGTGAGGTAAAGTATCCTACTTGGTTAGCTAACACGGTGGTCGTACCCAAGAAAAATGGTAAGTGGCGTGTTTGTGTGGATTATACCGATTTAAATAAAGCCTGTCCAAAAGATTCCTTTCCCTTACCGCATATAGACCAACTAATTGATGCAACCGCAGGTCATGAACTTTTAAGTTTTTTAGATGCATACTCGGGATATAATCAAATTAAAATGGATCCTGGTGATGAAGAAAAAACTTCTTTCATCACAGACAGGGGGACTTATTGTTATAAAGTAATGCTCTTTGGTCTCAAAAATGCTGGGGCAACCTATCAAAGGTTGGTCACCAAAATGTTCCAAGAACATTTAGGGAAAACAATGGAGGTATATATAGACGATATGCTCGTCAAAACCCAGCAATCTCATGATCATATTTCTCATCTATCTGTTACGTTTGAAATTTTGCGAAAATTTAATATGAAACTCAACCTAGAAAAATGTGCATTTGGAGTTGCACCAGGTAAGTTTTTGGGTTTTCTTGTTTCTAATCGTGGTATTGAAGTGAATCCTTCTCAGATCAAAGCAATAGAAGAAATCCCTGATATCCTTACTAATAAAAAGGAAGTACAGAGATTAACGGGAAGAATTGCAGCTTTGGGGAGATTTATTTCCAAATCCTCAGAAAGGTGTTTTAAGTTTTTCTCTGCACTTAAAAAGCAAGATCATTTTGAATGGAATGAAGATTGTCAACAAGCCCTTAGAAATTTGAAAGCTTATTTGTCAAAACCACCGTTGTTGGCAAAACCAAAGGTGGGGGAAAAACTTCTCATTTATTTGGCCGTATCTGAAGTCGCAGTGAGTGCTGTTTTAGTCCGCGAGGACCAAGGTAAGCAATCTCCTATTTATTATGTAAGTAAGTCCTTATTGGAAGCTGAGACACGATACCCATAGCTAGAAAAATTAGCATTAGCTTTGATCATGGCATCTAGAAAATTAAAACCTTATTTTCAATGTCATCCCATTAATGTAGTTACTGCTTTTCCGCTTCGAAATATTTTGCATAAACACGAACTTTCAGGAAGATTAGCAAAATGGGCTATAGAACTAAGTGAATATGAAGTTGTTTATCAACCTAGGACCGCTATAAAATCTCAAGTACTAGCTGATTTCGTGGCCGATTTTAGTCAAGGGATGCATTTAGAAGCAGAAAAAGAATTACTAGTTTTTAATGGTGCGAACCCGGGGACTTGGGTTTTATTCACTGACGGTTCATCTAATGTAAAAGGGGCAGGCCTAGTAATAGTCCCCGTACCACCTGCGGGTGAGACTATTAGACATGCTATAAAATGTCATTCTATAACTAACAATGAAGCAGAGTATGAGGCTGTAATTGCAGGTTTAGAATTGGCACGAGAACTCGGCATAACACAGATTATAATCAAGAGTGATTCTCAACTCGTGGTTAATCAAATTCTGGGGACTTATACGGCCAGAGAGACACGAATGCAAGAATACCTCGCAAAGGTACGGGAGTTAATAAAGCAATTCCAAACTTGGAAAGTAGTGCAGATCCCAAGAGATGAGAATGTAGAGGCAGATGCTTTAGCAAATCTCGCATCTGCAGCAGACGTAGCAAACAATACAAATGCTTCAGTCATACATCTATTTCATTCCGTTCTCGAATCTGATAAAAACGAGGTAAATTTTAATCATCTAACATGGGATTGGAGAAACGAAATTGTTGCCTTTTTACAGCACGGTACTGTGCCTAATGACAAAGGAAAGGCTCACGCGCTTCGCAAAAAAGCTGCACGATATTGTTTATATCAAGGAAATCCTTATCGAAAGATGTTCGGTGGACCACTAGCAAGGTGTCTCGGACCCTCTCAAACAGAATATGTGATGAGAGAAGTACACGAAGGACATTGTGGGAATCACGCAGGGGACGGTCACTGGTAAGAACATTAATTCGCACAGGATATTATTGGCCTAAGATGGAAGAAGGTGCAACCAGTTTCGTGTCCAAATGTGATAAATGTCAAAGGTACGGCAATAATATGCACAGACCAGCTGAGTTACTACATCCTGTTATAGCCCCGTGGCCCTTTATTAAATGGGGAATGGATATCGTAGGTCCACTTCCACAAGCAAAAGGTCAGGTAAAGTTTCTACTTGTACTTACAGATTATTTCACTAAATGGGTAGAAGCAGGGGCATTTAAACAGGTACGAGAGAAAGAAGTTAAAGACTTCATATGGCGAAATATAATATGCCGCTTTGGAGCACCAAAGGAGATCGTGTGTGACAATGGACCACAATTCATTGGAGCTCAAATCACAGAATTTCTTCGAAGTTGGAAGATCAAAAGAATAACGTCTACGCCATACCATCCAGTAGGTAATGGACAAGCAGAATCTACTAACAAAGTCATTATCAACAACTTGAAGAAGAGGTTACAGGATTCAAAAGGTAATTGGCCTGAGGTGTTACCTGGAGTATTATGGGCTTATCGTACAACGACCAAAACAGGCACTGGAGAAACACCATTTTCAATGGTTTATGGTGCGGAAGCCTTAATTCCAGTTGAAATAGGTGAGCCAAGCACACGGTACGATCAGGCAACGGAGGAATCTAATGATGAAGAGATGCGGGTTAGCCTAGATTTACTTGAAGGGAGAAGAGAAGCTGCATTGATAAGGATGGCAGCACAAAAGCAAGTAATAGAACGATATTACAATAGGAAAGCACGCCTCAGATTTTTCAAAATTGGGGACTTCGTGCTTAAAAAGATGTTCCAATCTGCAAAGGCTGCTAACTCAGGAAAGCTAAGTCCAACATGGGAAGGACCGTACAAAGTCCGTGGCATTGCGGGAAAAGGAGCATACCAGTTGGAGACAATGGACGGTAAAGTTTTACCCTCACATTGGAATGCCGTCCACTTAAAAAGATATTACTTTTGAGAAAGTACCTACGGTCAGGTATCATCATGTTAAAATTTCTCTCTTGGATTATTAATATTTTACTAACGATTTTAGATGCTAGGCAAAATACCCTAAATCGTGCCAAATGATGAGTCACAACCTGCAAGGCAAAATGGAGTATTCTTAAATTCCTAGCCCAGGGTTACAATTAATCTGATGGAAATACACACGAGTTAGGCAGTCTTCATCTATAATCGCACCTTCGAGTCCTGTATATCTTTCTGTTTTAGGAAAAAGGGCCAAAGTAAAAGAAATAAACAAGTACTCGAGGCTTCATACTTTACCGCTCAAACACTTGGGGGACTACAATACTGTACACAGATACGTGTAGAAATGCAGATACGAATATCGAACAACAGAGTCAAGTGTTGAGTAAAAGTTACGAAGTCTTCAGCGGTTATGAGAATAACAGAGTCATCTCTCAAACCCTTCTTAATATATAAAGATAGGGTCATGACTATGTACTGAAACAGGTTATGAAGAAAAACCTTGTTTATTCTATGTTATGTACAAATCTGTTACAAGAAAAACAGTTACGAGAAAGTTGTAGATGTATTGTAATACATGTAACAGTCAAACACTTGTTAAAGTTTATGAATAAAAAATTTGCCAAAGTTGTTTCATACAAAACGTGTGTTTTCCTATTTCTTTCATCGTATTATAACACCATTATGAAGTTGAGACGTCTTCTTCATTAAGTGTCGATAAAATAAAAGGGCCCTATTTTATAAGCCTCATATTGATAATCCATGAGAAGAATCATAAAGCATTTTAAAAGGATAAAAATGCTAAGCTATTCCATGAGTCCTAGATAAATAGGCAAGAATAGAATATGCAGAAGTACCAATAAAACTTCTTAATATAAAAAAAAACTAAGTACAAACTTAGTCAACAAAGCATTTGTTTTTTACAAATGCCCCATT
The DNA here is from genome assembly GCF_000715075.1 of Nicotiana tabacum. Lineage (NCBI taxonomy): Eukaryota > Viridiplantae > Streptophyta > Magnoliopsida > Solanales > Solanaceae > Nicotiana > Nicotiana tabacum. Next base: position 18,286,786 of record NC_134089.1, on the reverse strand, counting down.
ATGATAACTGGGGACTTCATCAAAAGATCCTTTACAGCAATTTCATTTTTAGCTAGTCACTGAAGGGTTTGGAGCATCAGAAGTTTCACCCTCGGGAGCAGGAATTGCAACCCCAATTGCTGCAGTAGCCACTTCTTCATTTAAAAGTTCTTCCGTTCCAGGAGCTTCAAGTACAGGAGAAGGAGTATCAGTAAATTGTTGACTTTTCTCGATGGTATCTACGACTTTGGCCAGTTCAGACTGCAAGTCAAAACCTTCCTGAGCAGCTTCCGTCAAAGCATCACGGCGAGATTTCAGGAAAGCCCAACTCACCTCTATGTTGAAGTTCTCCTCCAGAAGTCCATATTCCTTTTCCCACATAGCAAGATCGTTTTTTAAGATTTGGTGCTCAGCTAAATGGGAATCAAGGGAAGCTTCAAGAGAGGCATGAGAACTCTTCAAGGCATGAATCTCGTCAGAGGAGGTATGTAAGTCAGCCTGAGCTTGAGTCAAGCTTTGCACTAACTCTCCTGCATACTCTTCTTTCTTAGCCAAAAGTGCCTTAAGCTCCCTAACTTCTTCACTAGCCTTGGATAATTGTTCTGACAAAGAGCATTCCAAAAGCTCTTTGTCTCTTTTAAATTGGCTTGAAGAATCCTTGGCAGTTGCCAGTTCAGAAGTCAAACCACGATTTTGCTGCTCCAGGAGGTTTTTATTTTCTTGCAACTCCTCTATGGTCCCTTGAGCATTCTCAAACTGTTCTTTCCAATTGGCTGCCTCAAGCTGGGCTCCCCTAGCTATTTCTTCGGCCTCGTGGACAGTTTTTTCAGACTCACGGGCTTTTCTTTCCAGAAGGGAAATTCTTCCCATTAATTCCGTACCAATGAGGTTAGCCTACAGAGACAACTCATAGAAATGAGGGATTGAAGATAATTAAAAAAAACTTGTTGGTAAGAAGAGGAAAAATACCTTCAAAGTAGAATGAATTATGTCATTCATCAGAGTCAAGCAGCTATGGCTCTCCATCTTCTTCTTCTCAATATCTCCAATTAGGGGCTCGAGCCAAACATCGGCTCTACCAGTCTTTCTCAAGAGGCTATGATTAGCAGGAACTTCCAGAGTAACACTTCTCATAGTCATACTTCCACTGCTAGAACCCATCTCTGTACGATGAACAGAGGGAAGAGGAGCAATGGAAGGAATGGAAGGAGAAGATGTAGAAACAGCAATGGAAGGAGAAGATGTAGAAACCAACGCAGGAGCGGAAGCAGGTGCAGTAGAAACTGCCAAGGGAACGGACATAGGAGCGGTAGAAACCGGCAAAAGAACGGAAGTCGTCAAAACTGGTAAAGAAATACTTACAGTTGGCAGAGGAATGGAGGAAATAGGAACGAATGAGGAAAGAGGAGCTTCATCAAAAACAGGGCCGAGCTCGCCACTCTCGAAACCACTATCAAAAAGATGCTGAATTGACTCATTATTATCTCTTGGTTCGGTGTCCTCGTCAGAATGAATCAAAACAGGCTCGGTGGTGGAGGTTCGAGCAGGAGTGTCTTCAATTTCATCATCAATGATTATTCGCCTCCTGACCCTTGGCCTGGTAATTAGGGAGGTACCCTCCTCTTCTTCTTCAGAACTTTCCTTTATAGCTTTCCTTTTTGGCAGCAAGGCTCGAGCCTTATCCAAATCAAGAGCAGCATTCGCAGACATGCGAATGGCCATAGCTACTTCAGCCGTCATTCCTCTAACGCCAAATCCTGATTAAAGGATGGATATACATGATCAAAATTGAGGAAAGAATGCTTAACATGTAAAAAGGGGCATATCATGTGTTTTGACGTTCCAGCCATGTAAGGAAGAAATTGATTTCCAAGTTCTTTGCTCCCTAGAAGCAATCTTCAAAAGTGAGTCTACCCAACCACGGAAGTTGGGAATAGGTTCCACATCTCCCATGGTTGCTACAAAAAACCAAGAAGAGACGAGGTTAAAAACAAAATTTCTTTTGAAATTCTCAAAAGTAGGTACGGTAAATAAAAGAAAACCTACGTTCAAAATTCCACTTCTCAGGGAAGGGAATATTTGTTTCGCCAATCAAGTCCACCGTACGAACAGCAACATAACGGATATACCATCCACGATCTTTGTCATCTTCAGGATTTACCAGAACTTTTTTGCTCCTTGTAGTTAAGGTAAAAAACCCATGGCGTATTAAGTTAGGGTGGTACAGATGAATGAGGTGAGAGAAGGTGAAATTGACATTGGTTTTGGAGGATAAATATCTCAAACAAGTCACTGTTCTCCACACTAGTGGACCGATTTGGGCCAAACAAATTGTAAAGAAACGGCAAAAATCAAGAATAACTGGGTCAATCGGAGGATTAAAACCTAAAGTGAAGGGGTAAGTATAAACAAAAGAATACCCACTTCTAAAGGAGGAAATTCTTTGATTTGGGGAAGGAATTGACATTCGAAGACTATCCTTCCAGTTACAATCTTTTCTTATGGTGGGGATTGTAAGCTCGGTTACTATTGTAGGGTAAGTATCGGCTTTTTCTAAATTTGCAATTTGTTTTTGAAGAGACGTTTTGTCACTTTCAAAAGACAAATCGCTGGGAACTATCTCATCAACTGAGGGTTCTTGAGAAGAATCAAGAATTTCTCTACTTTTAGAAGAGGGGGCCTTTGGGATAGAACTCCTTGAAGAAGAACCAGAGGAGCTGCCTCGAGTAGATTCTAACCCTGTTCGAAGCCTACCTCCTCCGCCTCTTCTGTGTCTAACAGGGGCGTTGGGGAATTGGTCTAGAATTGGAACTTTTTTACGGTTAGGGTTTGAAGAAGACATTGTTAGGAAGGATAAGTCGAAAGAAAGAAGAAAGTGTTTGCTGAAGATTTGTGAAGAAGACAAAGGAAGAAAAAGTTATGTATATAATGGGAACCGTCAACCTTAGAAGTGTAATGATGGAAAGCCTATAATAAAGGCAGCTATCACTTCGTGAATAATGAGAATGAAGAAGTCTCGAAAAAGGGTGTAAATAGCGGAATCAATCAGAAAATGACACATGGGCAGAACATTAAATGGAAAAGACTACTGAGGCGTTAATACTGTCATAAGCATTAACTGTGGCAAAAATTCTTTTTTTATGAAGATCCACTTCCCAATTATTTAATTGATAAATAAATGGAAAGTGGGGGGACTATCTGTATTGGGAAAAAACTGAGTTTATATTAAAGATGATGTGGCATGACACGTGGTTTAGTTAAATGGTCAAAGCGCAACAATTGACTAAGAGGCACGGATGGAGACAGCCACGGGAAGAAGAATTTAAATAGGCACGAGACAAAGTATAGATACGAGTCTCGTACCAATTTAAATTATTTACAGCCAACGGATTAGAAGGCATTAAAGACAAAGATCTGATGACAGAAAGGAGTCCAAATTCATTATTAAATACTTGATACGTTAGAAAATTGGTATTTAATAGGAATGATTGTATAACGGCTTATTTAATGTCATTTATTACTCATAATTATATCATTAAAGCTGAGGCTTCATTCCTTTACCTAGAATTATCTATAAAAGGAAGAAGGATCATCATTTGTAAGGATACGGAATACTATTGAGAATTCATTGAAATACAAAACTATCTGCTGTTTTACCATCATTCTTAAAAGTATTTTATTTTTGTCTCTTGATTATCAGTAACCCGAATTTCTTTTTAGCTTTGACCAAAGGCTCAAATTTTTGGTTAAACACTTCTACAGTTTGCTTATGAAAATATCAAAGTTTCTATATATATGCTCCTATTCCAGTATCATATCTTTGTTTCAGAATATATACGTGTTAGTTCATATGATAATGATTATTGAGGATAACAAGCTTTGCTACTATCTTCATTGTATCGACAAAATTTTGACGAAATGCTTGTGCTAGTTCAGTTTCTTCTAACCTAGCCTGCAATAAAAGGCAGAGCTAGAGTTAGAGTGCCGGGAGCAGGTTCGGTCGAAATATGTATTTATTTTAAAAAATTTATTGAATATGTATAAATTATTAATTTAGAATCCAATAACTTCAAATATTAAAATTCCGAACCTATAAACTTAAAATTCTAGCTCCGCCTCTATCTACAATCACTACTTACGTGCTAATTACCTCATTTTTTGTGGAGGGAGACCATCGTTCTTGTCTAAAGATTGTATAACATTTACGTAGACGCCAACTAAATCTTAGAGTTTTTCATACTTTTCATATGCGCTTGCCAGTTTCCCACATTCTAGACGAGCATTAGGAGATGTTTAGGGGAGAAATTTAAAAATAGCTAGATTTATAACTGGTCGTTCAAAAATAGTCCAATTTCAAAAGCAATTTGAAATTTAGCCACTTTTCATATAAAGATAAATCTGAGCGAAAACACTGTTCAATACCCGGAAAATACGCCAGTATATTATACTGGAGTTCCAACATAAGTATGCTTGAACTCCAACATATTATACTTGAGTTCCAGGATAAGTATGCTGGAACTCGAGTTCCAGCATAAGTACACTAAAACTCCAACATAATATACTGGAGTTCCAGCAAGTATAATTGTCCAGTATAATATACTGGAGTTTGGAGCACCGGTGCTCCAGTCTCCAATATATTATACTGGAGTCAGCAAAGTATACCGGTCCATCATAATATGTTGGAGTTCATACACAGGTGCACCGAACTCTAGTATATTATGCTGGATCGGTCTCTGTTGCAGCAAAATAGTGGTTATTTTTCATTGACTTCATAAACGCTGGTTATTTTTGAATGACCAATCCGAAAACTGGCTATACCGTGCTATCTTTACGATGTTTAGGTCAAGTAAAGCATACTTACAAAAAGTTAAAAAGTTCTTTCTATTTTCTTCTTGGAACATATGAAGATGTCACAGTTAGAACTTAGAAGTTTGAACTCAGCAGGAGAAGATTGGATATAATGAACAAGCAATCTATGATCAGCAATACTTAAAATCAGAACATGGAAACCTCAATGATAATATTATTTAGTGAGATGGAGTGAGTACCAATGAACACCCAAACAATAAAAACATAGGATCAATTCAATCTTTTTGAAGGAGCTATTCTGTGTAGAACTTAGACCAACTAGCTTATTACAACTGACTGAAAGAATGCTAACCTCAACAAGAGCTTTAAATAATCCATCAAAATTTACCCACTTAAGGTCAAAGCCTTAAATGGTAGCCTATGAAACTCTATCCAAAAATCAAAATCCAAGAATGAATCAGGACATAACGAACCTTTACTATTTTCATTTTTCTTCTCTTTCCTAGAATGAACTCTATTCTACTGCGACTGTATAGGGAGTTACCCTACCTAGGACGATGTATTGATGTTAATGAAATAGAACTATTCAAGTTGTAGATTTGTAAGATTGTCCTAACAAGTTTCCGAAAAGATTGCCAATCACCTCCACCACGCTTAATTCTTGATGTAGTTTATTTGGTCATGCAAAATAGTATAGTGATGCGAAGCATATGAAGAAGTCAGTAAGAAGAAGACCCACGGCATCAAAAACAAACTTTGGAGCAAATAACCCCCATACCTGCAAGAAGATGTATGCGGTCAGTTGCAATAGCATAGTCCAACTAATGTCCCGGGAAGAAAAAAAGAGAAAACAAAGTACACTCATACACATGTCTTTCAATTCAGAATTAAAAAAGAATAGCATGTTGTGACTTGGTACAACTATTAGGTCAGTAAAATTAATAATATTCAGGTCATTTTGTTAGCATTTTATAGTTTTTACAACGAAGAGAAGAAAAGGGGTACAAAGAAGTGCAAAAGCCATAGTGAAGTAATGGTTTGTGGTATATGGTAGTTGGTTAAAGTTCAATCTTTTTGAAAGAAAACACTATTCTCATATGGAAACAAAAGGAAAGGGACAAGCAAATTTAATATGGAGGGAATATTGCCCAGCGTTAAATGGCACTTTCTACATTTCAGGAATACATAGGTGAAAAAGTATAAGATAAAGTACATAATATAAGGTCTTTTCATTTCCAATAAGCATGTCATAGCTAGCTAAACTGAGATAATTTGAGAAAGAGGATACATTTTGGGATGACCTAGGAGAAAGTAGAGCTTCAGTTCAGGATAGGAGCACAATAAGATTGAATTATGATACTAATGCCAATGCACAAGGATTAGAGGTACCATCAAGTGCCGCCTTTGAATCGTAACACATATAATTGTAAGTGTCATAGTTGTAGCCAGAATAAGTCCGTATGTCAGATAGACCTGAAATGTAATACACAACCTTAGTAACCCTCAAAAACTCTTCAGCAGCAATTCCAAACATCACTCATGATCAAGATCCAGCGTTGATTAGTTTACCTGGCATAACTGAAAGAAAAACAGTTGTTTCCTTTTCTCAGCCTGGACTTCTGGACGTAGGAAAGCAACAAGAAGTGGAAGTCCCATTACTGGAAGAATGTGGGAGAAACCAAATGTATCTATGGTAAGCAGGACAGCTTGACGAAAAAGGTTGAATTCGTCAAACCTGAAAGAAAAAGCATGACACATTTTTATTAGATTTACCATAATCCTGGTTGCTTATGATAGATGAGGACTAAAACTCAACCTTGTTCAATTTTTCTCAACAGGAACAACAACAACAAACCCAGTGTAATCCCACAAGTGGAGTCTGGGGAGGGTAGTGGGTATGCAGCCTTACCCTTACCTTGTGAAGTTAGAGAGGTTGTTTCCAATAGACCCTCGGCTCAGGAGAAGCAACAATTTTTCTCAAGAGAAAGTAAATATATTACATAGATGCATCACTAAGGAAGTGCTGGAATATGTACAAGTGAACAAAAATCAAGAGAATTCCCCTTCTGATCTTGGCGGATACCTTCTTCAAATGTTAAACAACTCCTTGATAGAGAGGAAACTTTCTCAAAATTCCAAGTTGAATAAGATACTTTTGAATTGTAAGGGCAATGAAACAAAAGTTGCAGATCTTGATCCAGATGTCAAGAGTAAACTGCAACAGTATTTTTAGCAATACAAAAGAGAAGATTTTAAAGAACGACAAAACTAGTGCTGGTACAACAAAATGTGCAAAAAATGACTTTTTTTTATCAGTAACTACAACTGTTCAATTTTTGTTAGAACCAAAAATGTCCAATTCAGGGATATTGGCATTACTTTGGACAGACCAAGATGAACACGGGAACCCAACATGGAATTTAATACACACACATTCACAACCCTTAAAAATGAAGAAAACATTTCCTCTTACCCAACAAATGCGGCAGCATAGCGGAGGCCATCAAAGGCACACCTGCAGAAAGATTAAACTCAAACCATTAATGACAAAGAGGAAAGTTCTACAACTGAATGTGATCTACACTTGAAATGCATAGGCTGTAGGAAGGAGTGTTTTTTCCTGATCTGACCGTGATAAGGATCTTACCAGTGTCCAGTGCAGAAAAAAAGACACACAGCTAAAAGGCTCCATTTTGTCACCGGAGAAGAATATGAAATCGAACTTCCCGTACAGTCATTCTTTGCTCTTGGTTCCAATAATATCAACCTAATTATGCACCACCCTGTGAAATGAAACTCTGCTACATTAACAAAGGCGTCAAAAACTAGGACGCAGTGATACTAAAACCACCAAAAGCAAATTAAGGAGAACGAGAACATGAATTAAGAATTTGGAACAAAAAGCCAGTAAGACACATGAAAAAATCTATAGAGGAACATAATTTCTGAGACCTTAGGTAGAATAGGAGTAAGCACCTTGAATTACTGCTGCTAGAGCAATTAGAGGACCTTGTTTCCCAGATAAAATGATTATTGTTGAACTCCATGCTGACAACATGGCAGTTGCTTTAACAATTGTATCTTCCTCCCAACCTGAAGTCTTCTCTTTACCACAAAGTTGAGATATTGTTAATAACAATAATTGCAGAAGACCAAAAACATAGATGATCCGAGGAATCCAATATGCTTTTATGTCCACAATCATCGTGCTCGGGCTGAATAAGTCACCATCAAAAGCCCAAGCCAGAGCTATAAGAGAAGAAGTGAATATGCTTCCAACAACAACATACTTGAATATTCCCTGGCAAGAACTGTAACTGATGCTCTTGTAAAGTATATAAGCTAAAATGGTAAGAGCTAAAAAAGATAAGAAATCAGCAACATAAATCCATAAGTTGGTGGCCTCGTCAATTCCTATAGTCCATGAAGGAAATGACTTCAAAAATAAAGAATTGACAGCCTGCTTTGACTGTCCAAGTTCAATACCAAATCTGAGAAGAGGAACCACCAGAACAAAAAGAAGACCCTGCAGAAAAACAGCAAAAAGCAAACAGAGGGCTGCAAATGAGGTATCTTGGCATTGTTGCAAGAAGGGGAATATGCAAGAGAAGAGACAATGAATAATCAGCATGCATGTCTAAAACAAATTTGCACCATGGAATACCTACTTCAAGAAGCATCTTCTTTTTTACTATTGCATGACGTAATTGAAGCATTCCAGCCGTGGCCAATAGAAAACTTGCCACTTTACCTTCCTCCACTGTAATAGAAGCACAAAATAAAGGCAAACTATTAAATGGAACAAAGGAAAGGGAGTATCATTAGCTGAAAGAAATCTGCATAATGCAGCATTCAACTCAAGGATAAGAGCTTACAGATGAAACTATTTGAAAGAAAACTGAAAGCGCGAATCAGCACAGCAGCATAAGCAAAAATAGACTCAAAAGATATTACAAAATTGCCACCATGAGGAAGATGGAAGCTGCATAGTTTGTCCAATTTCTTGATGGTGAAAATGTGAACAAAAAGAGAGAGCACCAAGATGCAGAAACCAGTGCCCATCATCTTTAGATTGAACTCTGTCCATTTGGAACGAGCAAGCGCAGCAACACTTGATAAGAAATTAGAAAAAGCTTCAACTTGCTTCTTCAATTGAGGTAACGATGTAAAACAATGTTCACTTTTACACTTCAATAGAGCTTCCTTGGTATGTAACCAAATATCATGGGCCTGAGCATAGAGGTTCGATACGTGTAACAGATCTTTGTCCGAAAATCCAATCACTGATGAAGCTGAATATACATCAATGTATCTTTTCACCTAAAACAATAAATTCACAAATAAGAGAAAAAAGGCAGATGTAGAAACTAGAGAGTAGAGAAACCTCTATCACACACAGCATTAAAGCTTTGAAACTTATAAAGGAATATTGAACAACTCCACATCATAATGCATAGTTGTGCCTTCAAGCAAATTGCAGGATTAACTCTTTTATTACATCTTCAGAAGTGGAGGCAAACTTTGAAAAGCAGTTTGACCTCATCATAGTTACTGTTTCTCTCTTTCATTGCCTTGCTCAATGAATCTGCGTGCTTGTCCAATCCAGCACGGATCCCACAGCCTTGGAAACCCTAACTTACATTGTTGTGTGTTCCTATTGCAACAGTGACCGGATTTCGTCGCCCATTGTGCCTCGGTCTGGTACCAAATTTTTGAAAATATGGGAAGCAGATCGTCACAGGCCTATTGACTGGGAAATCCAAGTCAATTACCGTCCCCTTCCCCTTGTTCTTGTTTCTTGAATGCCCTTCTTTTTATTAATCACTCAAGCTCGTCAAGGGAGCTTGAAACCTTGGACCTCATTGATAAAGAGAGAGCTCCAGATCTCTGTAATTCTTCGAAAAAAATTGCTTGCCCTCTTTTTCATTAATACGGTCCTTTAAATAGGACTAACTTATTACAAAAGGATAGGAAGCTATACTTTAGGTCTTTTATTACGACTAAATAATAGATGGGGACTTGACCATTTTCCGGTTATGATGGGGTTGCATCAGGGGTTGGCACTCAGCCCTTTTTTGTTTGCTCTGGCGATGGACGTGCCACATCAAGGGGAGGTGCCGTGGTGCATGCTATTTGCAGATGAAATTGTATTGGTTGACGAGATGCGAGACGGTGTGAACGCGCAATTAGAGGTATATAGGCAGACCCTGGAGTCTAAAAACTTCAAGTTGAGCAGGACCAAGACAGAATACTTGGAGTGTAAGTTCAGTGGCGAGACTCAAGGAGGGGAAGGAGAGGTGAGGCTGGACTCACAGGTCATCCCTAGGAGAGGAAGTATTAAGTACCTTGGGTCTATTATTCAGGGGGACGGGGAGATTGATGAAGATATCACACATCGTATTGGGGCGGGATGGATGAAATGGAGACTCGCTTCCGGTGTTTTGTGTGACAAGAAGGTGCCACCGAAACTTAAGGGTAAGTTCTACAGAGTGGTGGTCACACCATAATGTTGTATGGGGCTGAGTGTTGGCCAGTCAGGATCGCTCATGTCCAGAGGATGAATGTAGCAGAGATGAGGATGTTGAGATGGATGTGCGGGCACACCAGGTTAGATAGGATCAGAAATGAAGATATTCGCGACAAGGTGGGTGTGGCCCCTATTGAGGACAAGATGCGGGAAGCGTGGCTTAGGTGGTTTGGTCATGTGAGGAGGAGGAGCACAGACGCCCCGGTGAGGAGGTGTGAGAGGTTGACATTGGAGGGCCTACGGAGAGGTAAAAGTAGGCCAAAGAAGAGGTGGGGAGAGGTGATTAGGCAAGACATGGCGCAGCTTCAGCTGACCGAGGACATGACCCTTGATAGGATGGTATGGAAGTCGAGGATTAGAGTAGTAGAGTAGGTAGTCTAGAGTGTTCATAACAGTAGTATTGGCATGCAGTTTCGCTTTCTGTTGGTAGTAGGTTTTTATGACTAACCATTGTTTTCTTTCATTGTTGATCACCTTACTATCTTGTTATTTTTATTTTGCTTTTATATGGCTTTTTGGTATTGTCCCTTCCTGCCTATATTTTTATCAATGTGGTGCTTATGCTTTCCTGAGCCGAGGGTCAATTGGAAACAGCCTCTCTATCCTCACAAGGTAGGGGTAAGGTCTGCGTACACACTACCCTCCCTAAACCCCACGGTGTAGGATAATACTGGGTATGTTGTTGTTGTATTACGACTAAAGAACATAACTAAATCTATTAAAGGAAACCTTTAATAATTAAAATACTGACCACGCCTAAGGAAACCTACAGCAATTAAAATGCTGGAACCCTAGAATTAGTGATCCCACCTAGTATAGACACGGCCTACAAAGGCATCTGTAACATAGACCACCTTAATCTCGATTGAACTTCAGGAATAGTGGTTGATAGCAAGCAATTGCACAAAGAGAAGAAAGCAAAACTCACCTGCCATGTATTGATGCAGAGGGCATTGACGTAGTTCTGCATCCACCTTTCTAAACTTGAGAGATTTAGGCCACTTTTGGAGGTAAAGATGTCCAAGTTCCAAGTACCAGCAGCTAATGCATATAGTTCCGGATTAACACGCCCAATGCTGAAAACAAGTCAAATGGTAAGCATCACTCAGACAACCTGGGCTTAAGCAATTTGATAGTCCAACAGTCCACTGCACTATAAATACTTGAAATGAATTTGTAGCAGTAAATGACTACTAGATCCAAAACAGCAGATGATCTTGACCTTAGAGGGTGAAAAGGAGAATGGTATGATGCAATTGAGGTACCAATACCATTCAAGATTCTTAAGGATGAAAAAACTCAATATTCTGGAGCTGTTTTCCAGAAGTAGGACAAATTTTCAGAGAGGAAAATTAAAACAATAGGCGAAACTGGAATGAGATTGTCCTAACCTTTTTTTAGAAACTCCTATCGGTATCTCCTCATGAGGTGACCATATAAAGCAAGAAGACACGAAAATACTTATTAACTAGCACGTAGAAATTCACTAGGTGTGAAAGTTCCCAAGAAATCTTTTTAATCAAATATGGTATGCCAGAAAACATACGAAAATAACAGGCTACAAGTAGATGAATCATTCCTTGCGACGAATTCTAAGAATATAACCCGTCAAACCAAGTGCAGCTGAGAATAGTTGCAAGTTGAATATATACATAAATATAACTCTCCATGTTATTATCTCACATAAATATTGAGTGAGCTCTTACACTGCACCTTCCAAAAGGATAGGGAATGCCAAGCAGAGCAGATACTGTTGCGGCAAAGTCAAGCTGTAAGCAAAGAAAGCTCAGTGCAATTTGTAAAGATAAACATAGCTCATGACTGGCGAGTTCAAGCATCCGAGCACAAGTTATCTGACCTGCTCAATGGAGCTAGTGCATATCGTCCTTTTCTCCTGAAATAAAGATTAGAAGCAATCAATACCATAAGTGGATGCATGATAAAACAAGTGGATTAGGTTTGAAAAGGTTGAGCTCAGAAAATGTTGCATTAAGTTCATTTCAAAAAGATCAAAAATGAAACTGACCAATCACACTGACATGAATCCTCAAAAACTTTTAAAAAGCATTATCTTACAAGCGAAGGACATACAATTCTTGTCTTCAACTGAAAGATAGACATGTTATCAATGATGTATCGTAATCCAATTGGAGCTCCCGAGATCACAGACCAAATGATCAAAAGTAAGAAATACTAACCCAGCCTACTCCTGCATGCTTACACCAATCTCTAAAATCTATCAGAATTGTGTACTTGCTTTGGAAAGAAAAGTAGTGTAGTTGCTACATCAACTGCGGAAGCAGAATATAGAGCTATGGTCCACGGTATCTGTGAACTTTGATTACTAAAATTATTAGAGGAGTTGAGAGTCTAAAAAGCAAACTTTCTTTATATTGTGACAACAAGGCTTCCATCAGCATAGCTCATAATCCAGTCCAGCTTGACCGAACAAAGCATGTTGATGCTTCATCAAAGAAAAAGTTAGAGTGGCATCTTGAGCTTGTTTCATGTGTGATCAGAAAAGCTAGCGCTGATGCGTTTACCAAGAGTCTCAACAAACGGACTTCTCATGCACTGGTTTACAAGTTGAGCATGTGCGACATCATTGCACCAATATGAGGGGGAGTGATGATGGCTTAATTATTAAGAAAGATTTGATTTTATTTTGATTGATTGTAATTTATTTCCCCTTCTCAAAATCTTCACTAGTTAGAAAAGCCACAACGATGTAAAGGAAGTGACAGTATTTAAAGCTCAAATCCACCAAAAGACTTGGACTACTAAGTAAAAGAGGATGGTAAATGTAGCAGATTCCACATGCCAATAATCTTTTCTTTCTTTCTTTCTTTCTTTTTCTTTTTTTTTGGATAAAGTTCCACATGCCTATACTCGTTACTCCAATTAACTCTTTTTGTGATAACCTCCAATTAACTTCACTTTTAGTAAAAACTCAAAGGAAAATATTGGAAGGATGTGGTAAACAATGATTTTAATATAACAATCAAATGAAAGACCAAGGCATATTACCATGTATTCTCATACTAGATTTAGGTAGAAAAATGTGGGTTAAAAATAATAATCCAGTGTAAAATATATCAAATCTCAGGGGAAACAAAAGTTACATAAGCCAAAGATAGCAAATAATTTGTACTGAAAGCATATCATACCATGTCAAGTCGACAAGACGAGCTATCAGTTTCAGATGGTAATGAAGATGGATGCTTTTGCAAACTTAAAGCAAATAATGACGTTTCAACCTGCATAACATGTTCTTCAGCATAACAAGGTCACAACAGTTTATCTTCTTTAGGAAACTTGGAAGATATGTCACCTCCTCTGGAGCACCTCCACCATGATCACCATTGATGGTTTGCCCATGATCACCCATCACAAGAAGCAAAGTATTTTCATGCAACCCTCCAGGTCCACTTTGGCTTTCCAGGACATCAACAACTTTCTGGAGTCAGTGGCAAATCAATTACCACTCTTTAGAAAAGAAGGAGTGGAGGGTGGGGGTGGAAGGTGGAAGTCAGGTGGGCAGGCGGCGCAATTTATTAAGCCTTCAATAATGCATAAGTCCATAAAATATCCAACATTAAATTAACAAGAACATATATCAGACTGAAGTCTTATGTCTCATGCCTAAGCAAATCAAACTTTTGGATAGGTAAAAATACTATGTCTATATCCACATTCGCGAGCTTTTACTTTTTAAGTGAATAAATTCATCCAAGAAGAAGATGTGTCCCCAACAAGTAATTTGCAATAGACAGATGAGCTTTTTATTAATCGAAGCAGACAAAAGATGAGTCTTTTAAGGACAAGATTTCTCCAACAAAAGAGGCTGCCATGACTATATAAAAAACCAGAGATATTTCAGCTCCTTTAACAAAGTAGAACCAAAGAAAAACAACTTATCCCAAACACAAACCAAGGCCAAAAAGCTAAATATATTTGGAAATTCTGTTAGAACCTTCTAATTATTGCTCCATAGTATAGCAAACATAACCCTCTTCAGTAGCTTTACTGCCATCAAAACCTTAAAATCTGTATAAAATCATTTAAAACCCAAAGAAAACAATATTCTCCAATGACATTTAACAACCAGCAGCACAATCTTCTGGCAAATGAATTAGCATGATATTCACTTAGGCTTTTCCACATTATACGCCATCTAGAGGAGGAGCTGTTTATATCAGCCATCAGTGTTCACCTACCATGGAGGCATGAACCTTAAAGGCTTTTATTTTGTCCTAGAAATCATGGGATATACAACCAGTAGAAAGCAATCAATGAGAAATTGAAACAGAAAACAAGTTCCTATCACCAGTGATAGTTGAAAGGCAATCATGATTTTTTGATAGGAAAAATAAATAAAGGCTTTAAGGATGTTAATATGCAGAAGAATAGGTGATGTAGCATTTTCTTTTGACCTACAATTTTTATTGAGATTTTCTCTCCTTATATTAAAATGGCATTTTTAACGAGGACAGTGCTAAGTTCAGAAATATTACCTCCAAAATCCCATTGTACTGGTCCAATTTTTCTATCATTTCAGTAGAATCAACACCAAATATATGTCCAGCATGATCCTAGAGATTTAAACAAATACAACAGTCAAACTAACTTGATTATCTGGATAAGATAGAGGACTAACTTCTGAGGAATATCTATCATTATGAAAATATAAACAGCGAAAAGTATACAAGCACACAGCTATGATAAAATATTAGCAAGCATTGCAGGAAACAAAAAAGATAGCCATAGAATGAGAAAATAAAGAAATTAATCTTCAGAATATTCCATTCCGCTATCAACCTTTTAAGCAGAGCTCCAGCATATGACATCAATTTTCATATCAACAGTTCTGTATGTTTCTACTAATTAGCTCCAATAAGTTCTGTTGTGTAAACAATTGTTATGATTTTTCAGAATTCGAAAGAACTCTCCCAAGATGCTGGATCTCTTGTTTAGCTCTTGATCCAATCTAATCAAACATAGTTCAAACTAATCTGCTCCTGTTTTACAGTTTGAAATTCCCAACACTACCTTAACCAACGGCATCCCTTTTTTCCTTCTTCAAATTGAATATCACTTTAAATTGTTCTGATTAACACACACACAAAAAAAAAAAAAAAAAAAAATAGAACGGGACAAGTCCAGCAAAGGGATTACTCGCCTTGACCTGCAATCTAATTATCTAGCAATTTATAGTTTGGGCTCCAAAGCTCTCTAATGCATTCCAGTTTTGTCAATGATACACTTATATGGAGTTATGGACGAAGAATCCAAACAAGTGCATCTTTTAGTAATAGTTGACATAGAAAATGAAACACATTGGTTCAAAATATACTAATCAGTGAGCAAGTGAATATTTCCATTCTGAAGGATTAATGCAACATAAGACATACCACACCAAGAAAATGTGCTATAAGTACATCCCAATCTTCTTTATACAAGTAAGGAAACAAGTGCTCAATGCAGCCATTATCTACCTGGTAAAGAAACAACATGGAAAATTCAGCAAGAAAAATAATTGTTGAGCAGAAGACACTATACTCAAGTCATTTGAACACTATCAATTCTCAGTAAGCATTTCTCGAGAAAAAGAAACTTATATCTTCAACAGTGATAGCAAAATAAATACCGTGTCGAGGTCTTTAACATTAAATGAAGGGAATGGGTGAGATATATTAAAATGATGAGGAAACAGTTGAACCCATGTGTCATCCCCCATCATCACAACTCGCTTGCCATTCTTAGCCATCTACAAGTAGGTTTTAGGAACAAGGTGGAAGGTAATTAGCATAACTATTAAATGGTTTAACCTTCCAAGACAACAATGATTTACAGGAAAACATTATCTTTCTTACCTGATATATCAAATTATCTTCAGCTATAGCTGGTGCACCAAAGCTATTACCGACATCAACAAAAGTTGGAAGCCCACCAGTTGTTAATCCCTGCAATCATAGAAAGCCTTCGTTACATCATTGATTTAAGAGAATTGAGTTTGTAGACATGCATACCGATCTACATGTTAAAAGTCCATATTTTGAATATCTCTTACAACTAATAAAGCACTGAGGGGTCGTTTGGTTTGCCTTCCTTATACGTTACTTCATGTATAAACATGTAGAAAATCCAGCATAACTTATTACAATGTTTGGTTGGTGTTTTGATCTCCATATAAAATCTTGCACAACTTATACAATGTTTGGTTACTGTTTTGATTTCCATATAAAATCTTGCACAAATACAACGTTTGGTTAAGTTTTTTTTCTTTTTTATACCCCTATAAAATAATACTTGTATACAATAATGAGGAAATCTTTGTATTATTTAACGCGGGATAGAATGTGGAATAAGAATACGTGTATTAAATAATGCATGGATTAAAATATCAAATGACAAAAATACCCTTTCATTTTATGCTTAAAATCTCTTTCCTTTTTCTAACTACTGCTCTCTGTCTATGCATTTTGGATTTCTTACTCAACAGTTGAAGTCATTTCCATAAATAACATCACAGAAATACTTCAACATGAACATACTTCAGCTCAACATCCAAGGAGAAAAAACTCAATATTCGAAGTTCTCGATATATAACTCAACTCAAGATCTATCGTGTAGTAAATGAAACAAACTCTAGATAATTTTAGACAACTTATTGTTCATAACACGAGAAAAAAATAACAAATATCAGTTCCCATGGGAAAAGATATGTGGTTCAACACAAGCCATCAATTGTTGAAAGAGATGGATGTAATTACTCTAGAATTGCCTTGATATTTACTTCACAGTATCTATTTTAAATTATACAATGTGTATGAATTTTTAATACAACAAACTAAACATCCAAAAATAATTAATCCCTGCATAGTAATCTCTGCATAACTAATCACTGCATAACTTAATTCCTGCATAACTAATCACTGCATAACTTAATTTCTTAATTCCTGCATAACTAATCCCTGCATAACTTAATCCGTGCATAACTTAACATGCTCAACTAATCCCTGCATTAGTTATCGCCGAACCAACAACCCCTGAGTTGTCTTAACTGATGATGCGTCAGATGATGAATAACAGGGGTCAGTTTTCTAACTCATGTTTTAAATGATTATAACATCTAAAACACAAATAGTGTTCTTAATCATGTCTTACAAACAAGAATTGAGCTAAATAGGTTTTATCACATAAAAGAAACAGAACGGTCTTCTTTCATTTGGATAAGTAAAGACACAGAAGGGCGAGTTTCGCACGGTTCCTTGAAATGCAGTTCTTTTGATCCCTACTGATTGCATCAGGACTCCATCATTCCAGAAGCCTATCAATTAGTGTCACAGAAGCACTGAGAAGGCAAAGATCAAATCACTAACACTCTTATCTTATAGCTGAGTGGAAAAAAAAACTAATAGTAATAATAAATAATGGTGACGTTGACAAAGATAATAATAACATCTTTTTAATAACTATAATGGCAACAAGAAAATAGCTATTTTAACAACAATAGCAATGATCAAAGAAGATTGAGCAAATAAGAATACATGCACAATGAAATAAATTATTATTCATGTTAGCATTGTGAAGCCTAGAAAATTTCATTCCTATAAAGCAATAAAAAAAAAAAATTTTGATGAAGTAAGTGATTTCAAAAAAAAGGCATCAAGCAGAGGCAGTGAGTACAAGATAGTATAAAAGCAATATTTTTTTTGATGAAGTAAGTGCTTTTTTATCTTTAAATACTTGCATCTGGGAGAACACAAGCACATAGGTAATGGCTATATGCCAAATGGTTATCACAAAAGCAGTATGTGACATTGTTCAATGGCTTTGCTGTTGCAGCCTTTTTAGTATAAACAAGACGTGACAACAGAAGCAAAAATGAAGTTAATTAAAATTAAAGTCTTCCAATTAACATGCAAAGCATTGGATTTACCTTTAGGCGTTGCAAACTGGTTGTTGGTGGATCAGCAATAGCTTTAAAGATCTTAGCAGATGAACCTGGCCGAGATGCCAACTTGTGCAAAACCTGCAATCTGTCCATCCATGGCTTTTTCTCTAAAGGACAAATACAACATGTGCCACAGTCATCAGGAAATGAAAATGCAGATACACCCTCATTATATTATGAATGAACTAAGTATACCAAGTACTCACCTTCAAAAAAGGTACTCGGAGCAACAAAGTCATACCTGTCACCAGATTGCACAAATCACCACGAATTTGCAGTTTGCGTAACTATTAAATAAATTAAATAAATAATAGCAGGTATTTTCTTTCATCATCATCACACATGCCTTTATCAATACATAGTTAAGAAAAGTGGAAATCGTAAAAGTTTCTGAAACATCCTGAAAAAGGGAAAGAATGACAACTGAGACAAAGAAGAATACCTGAGTGCGTCAAGAACAAGGATGACAAGGCGACCCACGGCTGGTTTCGTCCAACACCCTTTAGAATGGTTAACCATTTTATCGTCTTGAGGAGGAGAGAAGCAAGGAGATTGTTGAATTTCAGAGCAGTGGCTATATTGTGAAAGTTCAGTGCGAGTAAGGAGGAAGCCTCTGGTAAATACCAGAATAGCCAATCCATGTAGTATGAGTATCCCAAGGAACACCATGAAAACCCATCTCCGTTTTCCCAAATTCTCACTTTTCCACCATACCCAAGATGCAGCACCACTCTTCGACATTGTAAATAGGGGCACAGTCTGATCAAATTTTTAGCAGCAATTATGGATCTGCATCAAGCGTGACACTAATGAAAATTTAAGAACTTCAATTTTTTATATTCCGGCTATTATCTCATGTGTGTTTTGGTTTTAAATTTCAAAAAAAAAAAACAGCAAAATATGGCTCGATTTCGATTTCTCTGTAAAACAAATCCGCTCAAAAATAGATGATAACATAAGATGAAATGAAGGAATACCTCGGACGGATTCGATGACTTCGAACGCTACGGACCAAAAAACTAGCCGAACCATACAACCTCGAACGAAACGCTGGAAGCGGGTGCTCTATTTTTCTCCTGATGGAACCATAGCAGTAAAGTCACATTCAACAGACAAGAAGCTCAGACAAGTAAGAGCAATATATGCAAAATACACATTGACCCTAAACTAATTACATTCTCTATCCATTTGAAAACTAGTTACACTATATATATGTATCCAATTAAAACTAATTACCCAGCCTACATATGCATCTCACTTTTTTTTTTACCTATTTGGCTTCATGGCTGGATTTTACTTGGCTTGGTTTGGATTGAATTGGCTTGCGTAATTTAATTTAATTTGATTTGGTTTGGTTTGTCGTGAATTAACCTCGCTTGTCTTAATTTTAGTAGCTTAGTTTGGCTTTATTTGGTTGGAAGGGCTAGCATTAAAAAAAAAAAAAGTAAAGAAAAAACTTTATGGGTAGAGGCGAGTAAATAACTTGTTGTGAGCGGGTATTTGCACAAGAACTCCAACAAGTAATTACTCCTATGAAATTGAGACAAAGATAACAGATGTATCGGGTCACTAATACAAGGGAATGAGGTGATTGACGAGTATGTCACACACTGTATTGTGGCGGAATGGATGAAAAGGAGGCTCGCTTCCAGTGTTATGTGTGATAAGAATGTGCCACCAAAACTTAAAGAAAAATTTTATAGAGCGGTGGCCATAACGACTATATTGTATGGAGCGGAGTATTAGTTAGTCAAGAACTTCCATGTCCAGAAGATGAAGGTGGCTGAAATGAGAATGTTGAGATGGATGTGCGGGCATACCAGGTTAGATAGAATTAGAAATGAAGTTATCCGCGACAAGGTGGACGTGGCTCCAGTACAGGACAAGATGCGGGAGGCGGGACTTAGATGGTTCGGTCATGTGAAAAGGAGAGGCACGGATGCACCTATCAAGAGGTGTGAGAGGTTGGCATTGGACAGCCAACGAAGACGTAGAGGTAGGCCGAATAAGTATTAGAGAGAGGTGATTAGACGACATATAGCGTTGCTCCAGCTTACTGAGGACATGATCATGGATAGGAATGTGTGGAGGTTGAGTATAAAGATCAAAGATTAGGTAGCCCAGCATTGTCTGTGTTTGTAGCAATAACTTTGATACATCACTTAGTGTCTTTTGTGTATTTCCGTATCCATAAACTTCTGTTATTACTTGTTACTGTCTTTGTTTTAGTTTTCTATTTGCATTCCTTTAGTGTTAGTTTCGCTTCAGTGTCAGATTTGGTTTGCTTGTATGGCCCTTTTGTTTATCTGGAGCCGAAAGTCTACCTGAAACAACCTCTCTACCTTCTTAAAGGTAGGGGTAAGGACCGCGTACACTCTACTCTCCCTAGACCTCATTTGTGGGACTATACTGGGTATGTTATTGTTGTTGTATAGGCTGTGTGTGTGTGTGTGTGTGTGTGTGTGTGTGTGTGTGTGTGTATATATATATATATATATATATATATATATATATATATATATATATATATCTTACTTTCAATCATAAGCAGAATTAACAAAATAATTAGGCCTATTAGATTAAGAACTTGGTGTACTTGGGAGATGTGGAGCCGACGGCGACGAAGGGAATGAAAAGGAATGACAAAGAGAGAGAGTTAAAAAGAAAGGAGAGGAGTGAATGGTTTTAGTTTTATGATCCTATCTTTTTTTTTATACATCATAAATTTACTTTTACACATAAAAGATCCATCTTTTATACATAAGAGATTTACAAAGGATACTTTCTTAATTTTATCATTGTAAATGGCAATGAAAATCCATTTCCTCGAACAAAATTTAGGTCTGAAGTTAATTTCAAAGTTTCCGACACAATAGTCTGAATTTTGAAAATTGTTATAAAATAAAGACTGTAAAGTAAAGACAAGTATAGAGAGAAACTTTATATTATTCGAATTCAAACTGATGTACATAATGAACTGAAATCTCTTCTATTTATAGAAGAAAGAAAGTTGTTGTGTAAGTTGCTACTATACCAGATATGGATAATCTTCTACTGAGAGCAATGTTTATCCATAACGGAGTACTGAAAGGATAAGCTTATTATACCCAATATGGATAATCTTCTATCGGGGGTAATGTTTATCCATAACTGGGTACTGAAAGGATAAGCTTATTATACCCGGTATGGATAATCTTCTACCGGAGGTAATGTTTATCCATAACTGGGTACTGAAAGAATAAGCTTATTATACTCGGTATGGATAATCTTCTACCGGGAGTAATATTTATCCATAACCGGGTACCGAAGTGATAAGCTTCTTCAGGAAGCTTATTTCCAATAGAGTACTAAATAAATAAACATATTTACGGTGAAGTCCCATATGGATAAAGAAGTTTATCCATAATATAACATAATATTATATTATGTTATGTACTAAATATATGTACTCTTCTTCAAGAAGCTTATTTACAACGGAGTACTAAATGAACATCCATAATATAATATATTTATAACATTCCCCCTTGGATGTTCATTAAAAGATAATGTGCCTCATTAAAACCTTATTAGGAAAAACTACGTGGGAAAAAATCCCAGTGAAGGAAAAAGAGTACACATATTTAGTAAGACGCATTGCTAGGTGCCTCATTAAAAACCTTATAAGGAAAACCCCATGGGAAAAAACCTTAGTAAGGGAAAAAGAGTGCATCGCGTATTTTACTCCCCCTGATAAAAACCTTGTTTCAGATATTTGAGTCTCCGCATTCCAATCTTGTGTACCATCTTCTCAAAAGTTGAAGTTGGCAAAGATTTAGTGAATAAATCTGCTGGATTATCACTTGAACGAATTTGTTGCACATCAATGTCACCACTTTTTTGAAGATCGTGTCTGTAGAATAATTTTGGTGAAATGTGCTTCGTTCTATCTCCTTTTATAAATCCTCCCTTAAATTGGGCTATGCATGCAACATTGTCTTCATATAAAATTATAGGTCTTTTCTCACATTCCAAACCACATTTTTCTCGAATAAAATGAATTATTGATCTCAACCATACGCATTCTCTACTTGCTTCATGAATAGCTATTATCTCAGCGTGATTTGAAGAAGTAGCAACAATAGATTACTTTGTGGAGCGCCATGATATGATAGTACCTCCATATGTAAATAAGTAGCCGGTTTGAGATCGAGCTTTATGAGGATCAGATAAATAACCTGCATCTGCATAACCAATAAGGTCTGCACTATCTTTGTTAGCATAAAACAAACTCATATCAAAAGTTCCCTTTAAATATCGCAATATATGCTTAATCCCGTTCCAATGTCTCCGTATAGGAGAAGAACTATATTTTGCTAGTAAATTAACAGAAAATGCTATGTCAGGCCTTGTAGCATTAGCAAGATGCATTAGTGCACCAATTGCACTGAGATAGGGTACTTCGGGACCAAGGAGTTCCTCGTCCTCTTCTGGAGGTCGGAACAAATCCTTATTCACTTCAAGTGATCGAACAACCATTGGTGTACTCAATGGGTGCGCTTTGTCCATGTAAAAACGTTTTAAGACCCTTTCTGTATAGGCAGATTAATGGATAAAGATCCTGTCTGCTAAATGTTCAATTTGCAGACCAAGACAAAGTTTTGTCTTTCCAAGATCTTTCATCTCAAATTCTTTCTTAAGATATTCAATTGCCTTTTGGAGCTCTTCTGGAGTTCCAACAAGATTTATGTCATCAACATAAACAGCAAGTATAACAAATTCTGATGTCATTTTCTTTATAAAAATACATGGACAAATAACATCATTTATGTAACCTTCTTTCAACAAATATTCACTAAGGCGATTATACCACATGCGCCCAAATTGCTTTAAACTGTACAAAGATCTTTGTAATCTGATTGAATACATTTCCTGAGATTTTGCTTCAGCCATTTTAAATCCTTCAGAGATTTTCATATAAATTTCATTATCAAGTGAACCGTACAAATAAGCTGTAACTACATCCATTAGATGTATTTCAAGCTTTTCATGTAGTGCTAAACTGATGAGATATCGAAATGTTATGGCATCCATAACAGGTGAATATGTTTCATCAAAATCGACTCCAGGTCGTTGTGAGAATCCTTGTGCAACAAGGCGAGCTTTGTATCTTTCAACTTCATTTTTATCATTCCTTTTTCGCACAAAAACCCATTTATGACCAACTGGTTTTATACCAGCAGGTGTTTGGACTACTGGTCCAAAGACCTCTCCTTTAGCAAGTGACTTCAATTCCGATTGAATTGCCTCTTGCCATTTTGGCCAATTAGATCTTTGTCGACATTCTTCGATAGATCGAGGTTCAATATCCTCACTATCTTGCATAATATTAAGTGCAACATTATATGCAAAAATATTATCCACCACTATTTCAGATCGATTTAAATTAATCCCACCACCGATCGAACTTATTAAAAGTTCCTCACTCACATGAGCTTCGAGTTCATTGATTTCTTCAGGAATCTCAGAACTAATCAGATTTTGGGTCTCTTCAGGAGATCCCTTCATAGTATCGTTTTGATCATTTGTCGATTTTCTTTTTCGAGGATTTCGATCCTTAGAACCCAAAGGCCTGCCACGCTTCAGGCGTGTTTTAGGTTCACTAGCTCTCATACTAGTAGATGGTCCTACTGGGACATCAATTCGGATAGGCACATTCTATGCTGGGATATGTGACTTAGTTATCCTTTTCAAATCAGTAAATGCGTCTGGCATTTGATTTGCTATATTCTGTAAATGGATGATCTTCTGGACCTCCTGATTACATATAGGGGTACGGGGATCAAAGTGAGATAATGATGAAATTTTCCACACAATTTCTCCTTTGATTTCCTTTTTCTCTCCCCCTAATTGTGGAAAATTTATTTTATCAAACCGACAATCTGCAAATCGAGCAGTAAATAAATCTCCTGTCAATGGTTCAAGATAGCGAATAATAGAGGGTGATTCAAACCCAACATATATTCTTATCCTTCTTTGTGGTCCCATCTTACTACGTTGTGGTGGTGCTACTGGCACATATACAACACATCTGAAAATTCGTAGATGGGAAATATTTGGTTCATGACCAAAAACTAATTGTGACGGAGAATATTTATTATAATCTGTCGGTCTGAGACGGATAAGTGATGCTGCATGCAAGATAGCATGACCCTAAGCAGTAGTGGGCAATTTTGTTTTCATAAGTAGTGGTCTTGCTATCAATTGCAGGCGTTTAATAAATGAGTCTACAAGGCCATTTTGAGTATGAACATAAGCTACAAGATGTTCAACTTTTATCCCAACGGATAGACAATAATCATCAAAAGCTTGAGATGAGAATTCTCCAGCATTATCAAGGCGAATAGCCTTTATAGGATAATCTGGGAATTGTGCCCTTAATCGAATTATTTGGGCTAATAGCTTTGCAAATGCCAGGTTGCGAGATGATAGTAGGCACACATGAGACCATCTTGAAGATGCATCTATTAGGACCATAAAATATCTAAACAACCCACTTGGTGGGTGAATAGGTCCACATATATCCCCATGTATACGCTCTAAAAAGGCAGGGGATTCAATACCAACCTTCATTGGTGATGGTCTAGTGATCATTTTTCCTTGATAACAAGCATCACAAGAAAATTCGTCATTTATAAGAATCTTCAAGTTCTTTAATGGATGCCCACTCGAATTTTCAGTAATTCATCTCATCATTATTAATCCGGGATGGCCCAAACGGCCATGCCAAAGCACAAAAGTATTTGAATCCGTAAACTTCTGGTTTATGATAGAGTGTGCTTCAATTGTACTAATTTTTGAATAGTATAAGCCAGAAGATAAAGTTGGTAACTTTTCTACAATGCATTTCTGGCCAGAAATATTCTTTGTAATACAAAGATATTCCTTGTTCATTTCATCTATTGTCTCAACATGATACCCATTTCGGCGGATATCTATAAAACTCAACAAGTTTCTTCGGGACTTGGAGAACAATGCATTGTCTATAATAAGTTTTGTTCCCTTAGACAGAAATATTATGGCTCTTCCGGAGCCTTCAATCAAACTTATATTACCAGAAATTGTTGAAACATTTGCTTTTTCCTTATGCAAATAAGAAAAATATTTCTGATCGTTGAATATGGCATGAGTTGTTCCACTATCAATAACACAAATATCTTCATGATTTGTCTTTGATCCAAACATAATTTGAGGGTTATCCATATTCTTCAAAATAACATAAATAAAATATATTATAGTAAACATCATTATCAAAGCATAACTTTTATTTATGTACAACAATTACATAACCATACTATCTATTACAAACAACAAAAATTAAAATATTTACATTTCTACATATTCACTACCGATTACATGACTTGTTTCTCCTTCTGGGAGTGCAAAGTAATCAGCTACATTCAAATGCATGAAGTCTAAATTATCTTCAGAAATAAAATTTGCTTCAGCATTTTTCTCTGTCTTCTTCAGGGAGGCTTGATAAAGCTCAGCCAGGTGCTTTGGCGTACGACAGGTACGTGACCAGTGCCTTTTTCCTCCACATCTATAGCATGCATTTTTTGCATTTGGCGCTTGCACCGCTTCATGCTTTTGTTCCTTCCTTTTCCACTGTTGGTGGTGAGGAGGCTTCTTTGGTGCATTATTATTACCATGATTGGAGTTTCTTCCCCGACCACGACTGGGGCCACGACCTCTTCCACGTTTAGCTTGATGGAAGTTCGTCTCATTCACTTCAGGGAATGGACAAGAACCAATAGGTCGGCTTTCATGATTTTTCATTAATAGCCCATTATGTTGCTCTGCTATAAGAAGATGTGAGATAAGTTCAGAATACTTTTTAAATCCCATCTCTCGATATTGCTGCTGCAGGAGCATATTCGAGGCATGAAAAGTGGTGAAAGTTTTCTCCAACATATCATGATCAGTAATATTATCACCACATAATTTCAATTGGGAAATAATTCTGAACATAGCAGAATTATACTCACTGATAGATTTAAAATCTTGTAGCCTTAGATGAGTCCAATCATAACGTGCCTGTGGAAGAACGACCATCTTCAGGTGGTCATATCTATCTTTTAAATTATTCCACAGTATGACTGGATCTTTAACAGTAAGACATTCCATTTTCAGGCCCTCATCAAGGTGATGGCGTAGGAATATCATTGCTTTGGCACGGTCTTGGTTTGATGCCTGATTTTTCTCTTTGATGGTGTCTGTCAGACCCATCGCATCAAGATGAATTTCAGCATCAAGCACCCAAGACATGTAGCTTTTGCCCGATATATCCAGGGCTACAAATTCAAGTTTAGAAAGATTTGACATTATTTAGGAAAAGAAAGTTCTTACCTCTAATACTTTTAAAGTATTTGCTCGAGATGGCAGAGTCTCGTGCTGATAACGTGTTATAAAATAAAGACTGTAAAGTAAAGACAAGTATAGAGAGAAGCTGTTATATTATTCGAATTCAAACTGATGTACATAATGAACTGAAATCTCTTCTATTTATAGAAGAAAGGAAGCTGATGTGTAAGTTGCTACTATACCAGATATGGATAATCTTCTATTGGGAGCAATGTTATTTATAACGGAGTACTGAAAGGATAAACTTATTATACTCGATATGGATAATCTTCTATCGGGGTAATGTTTATCCATAACTGGGTACTGAAAAGATAAGCTTATTATACCCGGTATGGATAATCTTCTACCGGGGTAATGTTTATCCATAACCGGGTACCGAAGTGATAAGCTTCTTCAGGAAGCTTATTTCCAATAGAGTACTAAATAGATAAACATATTTACGGTGAAGTCTTATAAGCTTATTTACAACGGAGTACTAAATGAACATCCATAATATAATATATTTATAACAAAAATTAGTTTTTTGAATTTCTCGACTACATTAAGGGAAAGTTGGTCAAACTTTTTACTGACTTCTGTTTCGACTATAGTAGTCGATAGA
This sequence comes from Nicotiana tabacum, assembly GCF_000715075.1. NCBI lineage: Eukaryota > Viridiplantae > Streptophyta > Magnoliopsida > Solanales > Solanaceae > Nicotiana > Nicotiana tabacum. Next base: position 18,259,513 of record NC_134089.1, on the reverse strand, counting down.
ACTAGACGATATTCAGCTTAAAAATCTGGCCTACAATTTTGTGCATTGTCCGACTACTAGTCTACTACCGTCGAAATAATAATTTATTTTTTTTACATTTTGACTAAAGTTGTTGAAAAGTCGACCCAACTTTTTTGTTGACTTCTTGTCTCACTGAAGTAGTAGAAAATGTTAATTCGCAAAAAATTTCACCAAGTGTTACGACTGCTACAGTCAAAATTGTAGTCAAATAGTATTAAATTTTTTTTAAAAAATTATCAATTATAATTTTTTGGCTATTGTAATCGGAAAGCTCCGGCTACTATTTTGTAGTCGAAATTAGTAGTAAAAAAAGAATGATTTTCTGGTAGTGAAAATTCACTGATAATTGTTGCAAAAGTAAAGTATAAATAACTATGTACAACATTATTATATAGGATTATACATATATCATAATTACCCTCGGATGTCATGATTTATTTTTGAATCACGTCATGATTTAAGAAAGATTTTGCAATTAGCCATTTATATTTTCAAAATTTTGATTCTAAAATAAAATCACGTTTCCTTTCTTTAAAGATTAGGGGTCTACGCCTTCTAAACATATGCCTACCTAGAAGGTTAATTTTATTGGTGATAACATAGGTATTTGTGAAGTTCCTAGATGCTATGACTGGTACTTGGGGCAAGTATCTAAAAAATTAGTGGTTTGTTTTTTCTTTAAATCTTGTACATAATTATTATTTGGTAAATAGAATTTTTTTGGTTACCAAAAAATGATAAATAAATTTTTTCTAATTGCCCAAAAAAAGTTAGGAGTCGACACTATTATAATGCAATTCACAAAGATTTATATTTTACCATAAATCAGTGCAAAAGATAAAATTGAAATTGTTTTCTTATTGATGGCAGAGAAAATAGGATAATATTATATAGGAGGGCGAAGTCATCATATTAATATTTTTGAGGTTAAGTTACTTATTTTCGGCGGAAGTTTCATCTTTTAAATGGACCCTAATTGTTATATTATTTCATAAAATGTATCACATCAAAATATAATTGTACATACAATTTTATAATACCTAATCATAACTATCAAAATTGAAACTCTAATGTCCAAACTATGTTTAGATTTGCTAATCATATGCATGATAAAGTATCTCAAAGAGATCATTATATACAAGATTGGAGTGACTCAGTTACTAATTTAATCACCAATAAGCGAGTCATTTTATTCAGTTAATTTAATCACCACCACGAATATTACATTATTACATATAATTTTATTTCTTTATTCTCTCCCCATATTTTCCTTCATATTTCCAGAAGTTATTTTCGTTTCTTTCACATTCCAGTAGCTTCTCATCCATAGTTATGTGATTGCACTAATATCATCCTCTCTAATTTTGAGACTAGTCGTGAGCTTCCAAAGCCTGCACATCCCCTAATAAACAACTAGATTTTAGCTTTGGCTTGAAAGAACCCTTTAATTTTACGGTGCAATTTAGGACTTATCGTCTATTCATTCTGCTTGAATCAATCCTTGGATTGCTCGAATCATCATATAACATCATCAACAATGCCACCCTTGTTTCGCCGCATTCACATAATAATGAAATTCCCCCTTATTTCTCAACATGCGCATATCACAACCCTTATTTCGCTACAGAAACGTCAACAGTGAAATGCCATCATTACACTCCACACAACATCAACAGTGAAATGTCATCCTTATACTCCACAAAACAATAATCAACCCGCACAACATGTCCACATGTGCCACAATATCACAAAACAATAATACCAAACTTTCATCAAGATATAAGCTCACAACTTAAAAACAAAGTGCACAAGGACATGACAATAACATAAAAGTACGAAGGGGTGTTCAACAACTAAAGCATGACTATGACTAAGTTGAATGTAACAATCATGATCATGTAGTCACGAAGTGGTTTAAGCATATTTTATAAAAAGTATATTATTAGATTAAGGCATATTAATAACCTAAGGTCTAATCCGGTCATAAGCCACAATAGTACCCGTGTACATGCTCGCCACCTCATGGATACGCCGATTTTCACATAACACGAATAAGCAATTAACGCCAAATCCTAAGGGATATTCTCACATACAACGTTAGGCAAGATACTTACCTCAAACAAGTCAAATCAATGCTCTAACAAGCCCTTGACTCTCAAATCGACCGTCGAACGGGTCACAATCTAGTTGAAATTAACTCAATAACATCAAACACAACTATAAAAGTCGGTTCCAATTAATAAAACTCTAATCTTTAGCAAAAAATAATAAAAAAATCAATCAAAAAGTCAACCAGAGCCTGCCTCTCGAAACCCCAGACAAGTCACAAATCTCGAACACCTATTTGAATCGAGTCCAACCATATAAGTTTCAAATCCCTATTTTTTATTTAAAAAATATTTTGTCACAATCCCTAATTTTCTTCACTTAGGTTCATCATTCAAATGCTAAATCAAGGATGGAATCATAAATAATTACCAAATCGTAGTCAAAATCTGTAATGACCCAAAATTCTAACCATGGTGCCATTATGACGCCTAACATCCGCTTGCTAGGCAAGCCAAAATTAGCTATACAATTAATCAATTGAACAATTTAAAAGCAACATTTTAAGAAATCAAGACTGGCATACTCTGAAATATATATAATAAATCCATACACAACGTTGTCTAGACTTAATCCTAGAAATTTGTGCCATAAGTACACGATCTATTAGTTTACTACAAATAGAATCTGAAATGAAATACAATTGTTCGATACAAAATAAGCAGTATATTGATAGGAAGGGGACTTCAAGGATTGCGAACGCTGAGCAACTCTACCTCAAGTCTCCTGAAAGGACGGACGGGCCCGAGCAATTTCCGCTATGCACCATTAGGATCAATATCGGGATTTGCACAAGAAGTGTAGAAGTATAGTATGAGTACAACCGACCTCATTTATCTGTAAGTGTCGAGTCTAACCTCGACGAAGTAGTGACGAGGCTATGACAAGACACTCATTATAAAACTCTGCTAATATAAGAAAAAAAGTGATAACGAAGTAGAGAGACAACTAATTAACATAATAACCGAAATAGAATAACGACAGAGGGACCCAAAATATCACAACTTCTCAGTCTCACACTACGATACGATAATGAAAACCAACAGCCAAAATATCACTACAATACAATCTTTGTTGCGGTACGCAACCCGATCCACAAATAAAATACTAATATTATTATGGCGTTCAACCTGATCCACATATATATAATATACTATTACGGCGTGCAACCCAATTCATATATATATAATATATTGTTACAGTGTGCACATTCTCACCCCAATATTATATATATATATATACATATACATATGTGTGTGTGTTGCAGCATGCAACCCGATCCACATATTTAATAATAACTACTACCAACCACGACGTATCTCACGACATATAAAAAGGAGCTAATACGCATAAACTCTCTAAGACAATCCAATAAAGCATATTAAAGTTAAATAGGAAACAAGTAAAGACATTTTAAGCAAGTAAAGGCACAAGATGGGTAATATCACTGATCTAATAACATGTAGAGTATGGAACAAGTAAAGGCGAACTATAGAAAAAGGCATGAGTACATGAAATCATGTAGCAAATAGATACATGTAATATGTGAAGACATATATTTAACAAGTAAAGGCATGTAACAAGTAATAACATGGAATAAATGAAAGCATGATATAATTAAAGAGATGCAATTAAGTAGTCCACCTCACATGCTTAACCCCATGACAATGCATATATACTCGTCACCTTGCATATACGGTGTCCCCTCACATAAATCACGTAGCGAATAGACCTATCAAATCATAATTACCTCAAGTCAAGGTTAACCATGACACTTACCTCTTTCCAAAAATAAGTCAACAATCCAACATGACTTTTTCTTTAGAACAAACCTCCAAACCAATCGAATCCAGTCAAATATTGTTCAAACACATCAAAATAAGATTTAGAAACTACCCCCATACAATAAAGGTTCAATCTTTAACATAATAAAAAAAGTCAACTCGGGCCAACATGGTCGAAATCTGAAATTAAGATCAAATTCAGATTATCCTATTCACTCCGAGAGTCCGGATATGTGATTTATTTCGAAATCCGACCTCAATTCGATGTCTAAATTTTAATTTTATAAAATCCCTAAATTCTACCCAAAACCCTCAGTTTCTACTTTAAAATTCATTGATTTGATGAAATAATTCATGAAAAAGTAATTGAAATTGATTGAAAACAAGTTAAAGTTGTTTACCAATGACTTTGGGACGAAATTGCTCTTCAAAAATTGCCTATAAGGAGTTTAGGCTTCAAAAATGGTATAAAATGAGATAAGTCCCAAAATCCCAATATTTTACCCAGCTGCAGATGTAGCAATTACGAAAAGTGAACCATTAATTGCAAATGTGATCAGTGTCTCAGCCACACAATTGTCGCAAATGCAATATTTCGTTCGCATTTGCGAAGGCCCTCCAGATTGCAAATGCGGACCTAGACATCGCAAAAGCGAAGCAATACCCAGTCTTCATGTGTTGCAAATGCAACACTCATGTTGCTAATGCGAACCCCGTCCAGTTTGCTGCGATGCTTTTTTCGCAAAAGCAAAGTCCCAACTCCCAACCCATTTTCGCATTTGCGAGACTGACATCGCAAATGTGAGGCTCGCAATTGTGATCAGGTCATCACATATGCGAGACCTGCAAGTTCAACACATCAAATTTTTAACAACAATCCAAAACATTCCAAAATACATCTAAAACCCACCCGAGCCCCTCGAGCTCCAATCCGAACATTCACACATGTGTAATTATAACATCATGCAAACTCGCTCGCTATCTCAAATTGTTAAAATAATATCAATTGTTAAGAATCAACCATCAAAACTCGAGATTTTCAACCTCTTCAACTTTTCACATAATATATCGAAATGACTTCGTGTCACTCGGGAACCCAATTAAATATGCGTACAAGTCCAAAGGTCATACGAACCTATCAGAATAGTCAAAATACCGATATGAGGTTGTTTACCAAAAGTGTTGATCGTAATCAACTCTGCCTCATTTTAAGTCAAAAATCACATTTTCTTTTATATTCTATTTAGTTAGAGGAAACCTACATTCCTCTCCTATCTTATACTTGTCCAAATCACTAGGCTAATCCCCAGCCACTTGATATCCAAACTAGACAAAATAATCGATCCATTAAAATACTTAAACCCACGAGGATCACTATCCACCAGCGTCAAAATAGAAAAATTTAGCTTTATCTTCATTTTCCTAAAAACAATTGGGTTTTTACGTCTAGTTTCCTCTTTACAGTAACAAGTATACAAGGAATTAAAATCGATGTTCAGCCAACGTCACATAAGCGACATCCTTTTCAACTAACATAATGAATAATGCATCACTCTCTATATTCCCAACCCTATCATTAATCTGAGGAACACATACTCCTAAAATTCCATTGTTCGCACAATTAACTATATTACCATCTGCGATATAAGTTAGGCTACCAACAATCATCCTTTTCAATTGAGGGGAAGGAACGGTGGAGAGGCCAATGTCGACGGGGGTTAAGGTTTCGAAACGGAGGCCTTAAGGGTTTTTAGGGTTTCAAGGATGACAGAGTCGGGTTCTAGCTTGAATACCACAAATGGAATCATCATTAAAGTCATTGGTTGCTTGTCGAACCGATGTTCGATGAGTGGATTGGAAGAAAATGTACAACTGGTTGTAGGTTAAGAAGTAAAAGGCAGGTAAAGGAGAGAAGACACTTTTATAACACCACTGTGAGTGGCGAAAAGACAACTACAAAAGCTTTCAATTTTCAAATTTTGACTCTCTTTTTGTTAAAAACAACCAATAGGGACAAAGTTTGAAACACTAAAAGAAATGCAAAAAAAAGTTTCAAACTATAAATAGGGAGATATAATTGTTTATCCTTAAAATTGAGTAAAAGTTAAATTTGTACACGGTTTAAAGGATACGTCATTTAATTAAATACGAATGATCTAAGTACAACAAGTAATTAAATTAAAGGAAGAATGAACAATCAAACTAATCTTAATGTGACGATCAAGCCTGATCTTAAGTTGAACACTGGAACTCGGTCTCGATCGGACCCTCGATATAAACCTGGTCGCGGTTAAAGAAGAAAGTAACTGAAGAACACTTTGAATAATAGTTAGAAGACAAAAATGAACTTTTATTGCTTTGATATGCATGCCAACAGTACGTTCAATTAAAAGAATTCTCCCCTTTATATAATAGAGGAGTTTTAGTCCTAATACAAGTCTAAATAAGGTAAAAATTATTTTTTTGGTAAATGCCAATCCGTAGTTGATAGCGGGCGGGATCTGCGCCGTAATATTTGGTTGAGGGCGAATATTATGGCTCCCTACTTATCACGATCAACAATTCCTCCTTTTCCCGTGGTCTCAAAACTTTACTTGGTTCGGGTCCATTATTTTGCCGTGCCCGGTCCTAGATACATTGTTCACTCCTCCCAAGTTTCGATACGAGGGGTCTTTCGACCTCGGTTGTAGTTGCATCAAATTGTGCTTTCATCTTGTTTCCTTATTGGGGAATCAGGGGAAACTTTGCCCCTGATTTTACCCGTACATAGATAGTCCCCTCACTTTTCGGAGAGCAGACTTATCAAAGCTACGAGAAGCGATTAATTGACCCCGGTTCCTTCTTCCGTACTTTATAATTGAGTTGACGAGTCAATGAAACGTCCCATTAGTCACGTCGTTCTGACTTCGGACATGTGTCAGGCGCCGGTTGACCGTCCTCAAATGCAAAACGTCATGCATTAATTACTCCCTCTTTATAAAAGGTTCGGTCCCTTTTTTCACCTTCTTACTTTCTGATTCCAGAACTCCTTAATTTACCGCCGAACTTTTCACTTATTCTTAACCCCTTCAAATCTTCATACATTGTTCCATATAACTTCATATTTTCATCTTCCCATCTTCAAATATTCAAGTTTGACCTTCAAGCCTTCATCTTCATCTTCAAATCTTCATCTTTGCCTTCAAATCTTCATATTTCCCAGAATTCGACGGCGAAGACTTTGAAATATGTGCCTCAACAAACCGCTCTTTCAACTTCTAACCCGGCCACAGATGTTGAGATGGCCATACCTGAAATGGCCTCGGAATCTTCATTGAAAAACTTCATCCCTGGAGGTTGCTTTATTGAAAACGACTTCAAGGTCGAAAAAGCCTCTAGTCAACAGGAACAAGGCGAAAGTATGGAGGTACATATGCTTTATTACCGAGGATATGCTTCATATAGTTTGGGAGGACTGCAATTGGGGGGGGGGAGAAGTGGTCATCCCTGGTCCCGATGAAGACATTACCACTTATGTAGATGGGTATCTAAATGTTTACACTTACCCCTTCACACTTGCTCTGGTGGGTCCTATATCCTTAATTTTGTAAAAGGTATGAGGTCTGCTACAGGCAGATTCACTCGTTCTTTTGGAGGATCGTAATCCTCCTCCGCCACTTTATCAACAACACTAAAGCACCTCGATTTATCATCGACCATTTGCTTCGTCTCTATAGTCCCTGAATCTTCCGGGGGGAGGGGGATAATCAAGCTTGTCCGTCGGGCAAGGAAGGCTCCATTTCGAGCATCGATGAAGATAAGGATCGAGGTTGGCAAGGGAGATTCGTTCGGGTAAAAATTGAGGATCTCATTCCCTCTAAATTCTTGTCATCCCCTGAAAAGTAGAATTTAGCCCATAAGTTTCTTTCCCTTTTGAGTACTTAGAATTTCTTTCGTTCTTCTTTATTATTGCCTACTTCTACCATCATGAAGCGGTTGCCCGAGTCCCCAACACAGTTCCCCGCTTCAAAGAGTGGGTCAAGGGTATCTGTAAACTACTATCGTACTCCGAGTATGAATAGTGCAAACTCTCAAAGGGCAAGTGAGAGGCCCGTTCCCATGGTGAGTACCCCCTCCCCCGACCAAGTCTACTCCCATACTCAACTATTATTTCCCTTAAATCCTTCTTTTCTTTCATAGGTTTGCCCATGACCAGTGATATTCGGGCATTGGACGAGGACGAGGCTTCATCCTCACTTGATAAACCCTACGCTTTGGGACAAACTGAAATTGCTGCAAAAGGAGAAAAAGAGAAAAAAGAGGAAATCTTTAGGCTTCACGGACATGGATGTCGAGGCTAAGAAGAAGAGGGTAGTAGTTTGGGTCCGAAGGAGCAACAAGAAGCATAACCAGGACAGGGTACTGGGCCCCGACTCCCTTTTTCGAGAGCTTGAAGGAAAACCGGTGGCTGCAGCATCCCGAGAAGTTATTCCTACCTCGAGGGGCCGACAATGTTATTGACATTACAGAGTCGCCATCTTATACAGAGTCTTTATTTGACGAGGCTCAGGCTATCAAAGAGAAGCCCAACAGACATCTCGGGCCACAGAAAAGGCCTTAAACCAGTTTTTTGAGGGCGTGGACATCGGCGCATTGGAGGATTATTCCAGGTTTGGTCACTTGAAGATCCCGAAAAAAGACGTGTTGTCAGAGACAGGTGGGTGAGCTCGAGCCCGAAGTTGGTGACATAGTTCCCTACTCCGATTACGGTTCTTGATCGCAAAAGAACGATCATATTTACGATCCCAAGGAATACCAGAGTGCTATCCGGACCCATAGGAGTGGCCATCTATCTTCGTTGTTTGGTAACTGAAGAGGATCAGGCGAGAATGAACGAAATGGGCACACCGAGTAAGTTTCCCTTTCCTTGTGTCCTTCATGTGGCTCATTTAACTTCATCATATCTTCATGATTTCATTAATTTGTTTTCCAGGATTTGATGCTTTAGCATGAAAGTTTCCATAAATTTCAGATGGAAGTTAGCCAGCTCGAGTTCGAGATCAAGGAGAAAGTCCAGAAAAATGATATGTACAAGGCTCTCAGCGAGCAAAAAGACGAGGCCCTCAAGGATTTCCCCATTCTCTGAGCTGAGTTGGAAAAACTCAAAGGGAGGCTTCGTCTGTGAAATGAGAGCACGCCGAACTTGTTGAGAAGGTAAGTATATATGAGATTAAAAATGAGAGGTTGATCGTAATAGCTAACGATGCAACCTAGTAGGTCCAAGAGAAGGTACACCTGAGTGACCAGCTCCGGGCCGAGATGAACGAGCTCAGAGTTTCGGCCAAGACGTTGAGGAGAAGGATTAACTTTCTGGCCTCGGAAAAGGAGGCCACCAAAGAGGAGTGGGCATCGATCAAGGACCAACTCTAGGTGATGAGGGAAAAGGCCGACAAGTGGTCTCGGCTAAATGATGAGCTCTAAGCTCAACTAGGTTTGACCGTTTCAGAACAAGATGACCTCAGTCAAGAGTATACCGCTTTGAAGTCCAAGTTATAGGTAGCTTCAATTGATTCCTCCGAGGTCGAGGAGATGCTTGACCAATACATAAAATAGCCGAGGCCCCCTTAATAACAAAAGCGAGTACGTAAAGTGGCTATCCCGGTGGGAGACCCTCGAGGAGATTCATGCCCGAGGGTTTGATCTGTCAGCCGAGATTGAAAAGGCCGAGGAAAAAGAGCTAAATGAGCCTGAGGGTTCCGGTGCTGAGTCGGGCTCTGGTGAGGATTAGGCGGAGATAATGGTGCACTGTGGGCTGGGCCTGAACCGGACCGGACCAGGCCCGCGGTCTTAACGGGCCTAGTGGGCCGGTCTTAACAGTTCTTTAAAGCCCGTGGCGGGTCGGTTCTTCCTAGAAAGCACACGAGCCCATGACCGCTAAGCCCGGGACCGGCTGGCGGGCCTGGGCCGGGCCTAACGGGCTTAGCGGGCCTAACAGCTAGTTTTTATTTATTTTTTTAAAAAAATAAAATTCCAACGGTCAACATTTAAAAAGTAGCCGTTTGGGCTGCAATTTTGACCGTTTGGATGTTTAGAAAATAGCCATTTGGCCCCCAAACTTTATTTTAACCCCAAACTTTATATAATTACACTTTTTCCCAATTCTCAATTATAAATACCCCATCATTCTTTCATTTTTACTCACCAATTCATCAATCTCTCTCAATCTCTCTACTATAATTGCTTATTTTATTGTTGAAATTTCGTGAAAAATTATGAAGTTGGTGAATTGAAGTATTCAAGTCTTCAACGATTTTCAAATTTCAAGAAGTTGTTCGGCAATTCGGTAAACACGTTCCAACTCTTAAGTTTTAATATTATAGTTTTGTTAGTTTTATTTAGTATAATTATAATTAATATGGCATTTTCTTTGAAAAATATTTTTGGTGGTAAGGGTAAAGCTAAAATTGGTGAAAGTAGTGGCCAACCTACTACCCTTCCCCCGGCTCCTCGACCCAGACCTGGTAGACGTCCGACTGCTCCTATTATTCTTGATAGTGATAACCCCTGTTTTCAATTTTCCGATAGTCAATTTTGCCATAATGTTGCACCAGGTCAAAATTTAGATGATGAAACTATGAATGTTTTTATCCTAATGAAACTATCTGTAAGCACGTGATTTTTGCTTCACGAAAATTACTCCAAAAAAGAAAAGAAAATCAAAAATATATGCATAGGTGTTTCCAGACATTGAGCGATTTTTATTTTAATGTTAAATGGTGTGGGTGTTAAAAAATATAGGTGTAATTTTATTGTTAATTTTTTTTAGGGAATTTTGTTTAATTTTGGTAAGGGAAAGAAAAGAGGTGTTAAAATCGGATTGGACCCCCCAAATTTAGGCCCAAAACCAAACAGACCCAGTCCAACCCAGGCTGCCCAAGCACGACCCCAAACGACGCCGTTTCAGGGCGTTTGATCTGATCCGTCCAACCCCATTGATCCAACGGATCCAGGCCCTCCCCTAGACCCGTTAATCTGACCCGATCCATTCCCCTACCCGGTCTCACCCACCATCATACCCAAACGACGTCGTCCCTCCTAAATGGATAGATCCTGGCCATCGATCTCACTTGATCCAATGGCCAGGATCTAAACCCTTACTCCGTATATAAACCTAACCCTTTTACCCCGCCCCCTATCCAAGCCCCCACCCTGTTCCTTCGTCTCTCTCAGAAAGGACCCCAAAATACCCCGAACCCTAGCAACCGCTATAGCTCCCCTTTCACCTGAACCCGGCGGCAAGGACGCCGGTGACTACCATGGTTACACCACTGGACCTACAAGCCACCCTGAACACAAATCCCTGGCCACTTAACTTCGAATCACCTCCAGGGTGCTCGAATCTTCAATCAAAGATTCGAGCCGAAACCCTAAGTCACCGGATGAGTTCCAAACTTACACCATAACACCCCCTGGCCTCTCTCATACCCCAGATGCCTTTGGTTCCGGTCGAATATAGATAGAACCCTTCGAACCCCAAATCTGAGCTCAAGAACCCTAAAAGCCAGGCTTGGTTCGTTTTGATGTAAGTTTCCGTTGTAATTTTCTTTTCTTTCCTTTTGTTTATGTGTTATGCATATGTTCGTAGATTTGTTCTGGATTTTTGATTATTTTTCTGTCAATTCCCCCCATCTTCAAAGACCCTTTTGTTTGGTCGATTTCTTTTTTCTTAAGTGTTAATTGAGTTGTTATAAGATGTCTATTCGCTTCGATTGATGTTGTCGACTAGTTAAGTTTCGTAAACTCCATGTTAAATGTCCCGAGTTTTGAAATAAATTGGTGCCCTGTTTAGTCTATGTTGTTTGTCGATTAATTGTTACGTATAATAGTTCGTATAGTCGACCTGAGTAACGTCGTCAAATAATTAAGTTTCGTAAGTTCCATTGTTTAATCAAAAATACTATTAATCTAGCATTAGTGGGGACAAAACATAAGAGCATGAGAGTTAAAATGAATACTTAAATAAACCCATGACTCTTGATTAGAGCAATAGGCCAAGCATGGGGAACAAAATGACTTGCATCAAGAAGATGCTTAAGCATGGGAAATGAAGGGTATGGGCAGACCTGGAGGTTGTGTAGTTCTAGGCAGACCTTAGAGGGTCTCTTTCAGATTATAAATAGAGCTATTTTTGGCTAAGGAAGGAGGGGGGGGGGACAATTCTAGGTTGGCTGGACAGTTTTAGGTTGGAAAAACTGAAAGAAAGAAAAAACAGGAAGAAAATTTCAGAACATTGCAACTAAACACTGTCTGAAAACTGCATAAGAGATTGAGTTGGTCAAGCTGTCTTTGCCGAGTCAGTTATTCTAGTTGGGTTGTTACTATTCCATTAGGATATTCTGATTTTCTCTGCGGGATTGCTTCTATTCTGGGCTTCTATATGCTGCTAACTGGTGTAAGCACGTGATTTTTGCCCAATGTGAGAATTACTCCCAAAAAATTCAAAAATAAAATAATTTTTCTTTGGTGTGCAATTTTGTGATATTTTGAATAATTATTTGTATTTGTCTGTGCATGTTTATTTGCTAAATTAATAAAAAATACAAAAATATGTCGCATATTGCATATAGGATTTGATTCTACAATTTGTTAGTAATTAAGTTTGTTTACAAAAAAATAAAAATTTACAAAAATAGGCATCGTTTGCATTTTTAGCATTTAATGTCCAAATATACAATTTTATGCTTAATTATTACTTAATTGTGCGTTTATTATTATTTGGAGTTAATTTGCGCTTTTATAACTTAATTTAGTTCTTAAATAATAGTTTAAGTATTTTTATAATTTAGTTTTAAAAAATAAAAGAAGAAAAGAGAGCAGAAATACAAAAAATCGGAATTGGGCCTTTTCTTCAAATTCAAGCTACAAGCCCCAAAAATGGCCCAACCTTCCCTATGACCCAGTCCATTTCGAACTGGGTCGACCCAGTCCATAACCCAACACCCTTATTATCTTTCATTTCAAAAATAAAACAAAAAACAAAAAGAAAAACAAAATCAAAAAACCCTAACCTAAACACTAAACTACCCGCCCCCCTATATTTCTTCTTCTTCTTTTCTTCATCTTCCCAAAAGCTCCAAGCTCTATCAATGGCTTCCTTCCTTCCCCTCACGCCACACACACTCACTCACGACACACACACACGCACGTCACCCTCACGACCCCGGCTCGACTAAACGACCCCAGCCCTATCCGCCATTGATGAAGCTCGTCGAGCTCAAGCTTGAGCTCGACGTCCATGTCGCTGCTGCTTCCGGCTCAACCAAACGACCTGCTACTCCTGCCTTCTACTTCATCGACCAAACAACCAAACGACCACAGCCTCGACGAGTCAGCTGTTGTTCGAAGCCCCCATCGCCGCTGCTTCGTCACGGCCAAGCTCACGCAGCTACTACTGCTGTCACTGCCCTCGATGGGCTGCTGCTGCTTCTGTTTCAACCTCGTCGACCATGGCTTCTTTAGCCGGCTGCTGCTGCGTCCATTTCTCACCATGGCCAGCTGTTTCTGCTCGCAAGTTTCTTCGCGCAAACTAACCAAATGCACCCCCCAGCTGCTTCATCGCTACTGCTTCGGCCTCAGTTTGCTTCGTAGGTTCGTGTTTGTCGTCGGTTGGTCGTTGTTCTTCGTTTCAATCCGGTTGGTAGATTTTGAGTTTTATTTTGTCCGTATTTTGTTTTGATATTTCTCGAATCTAAAATCGGCAAATGTTTGTTTTGTTCATCGTTTGAATTAATTTTTTAGTTTGTTCATGTGCTTTGTTAAATTAATTTTCAGATTTCAAATGGAAGTTTAATTAGTTGTTGTTCATGTTTATTTCATGTTTGTATTATTGTTTAGGTAAATATTTGTTAGTTTAATGTTTGGTAGATTCAAATTGAAATTTAATTAATTATTTCTTCAATTTGTTTCATGTGTTCTATGTATTTTTTCCAGAAATTGTTAATATTGTTAAGTTCAAGTTTAAATTCATAATTGTTTTTTTCTTAAGTTTTGTTTTGTTATTTGCCTAAAATAATTTATTTGTAATAGGGAAATATGTTGGTTTAATCATGTGAATCTGTCATATTTTGTTGTTTAAAAATAGATTTAATTCATGTTCATATTATGTTTGGTTGATCTTGAATCCGAAATTTGTATAGTTTGATTTCTTATTTACCATTTATGACTATTTCTTGAATTGGTCTCATAATCTTGTTTAAAGTTTAATATAGGAATTGTTTGTTGTAATGTTGTTAGAGTTGATTTTAAGTTCAATATTATCTAAATATACTTGTTTGATTGTTGTTGTTGAATCTGAAAATAGGTTTGTTTGTTGCTAAAAATATTGTTCAATCAAATTTTAGTTGTTCCTTGTTGTTCAATCATGTTCATGTGATTTGTTGTTAAAATGTTGAAGAAATCATGTTCATGAGATTTGTTGTTTGAACATTGTTAGAAATTGATCATATTGTCTATATTTTGGTTAAGTTTGATTAATTGATTGTTATAGCTGATGGGGTAGTTTGGTAATTTGTAGTACGTTCAGGGGTAAAATGGTAATTGCAATAAGGTCGGAGGGTTAGTTTAGGAATTGTACATTTTGTAATTTTTTATGTGAAGCATGGGGGACAAAATGAATTGGGGTGGGTTGTGATATAGTTATTTAATATAAAGGGGGGACAAGACAAATTTTAGTATGGGGGAATCTTGTATTTGTTTATGTTAGGCATGGGGGACAAAATATAATAGGGTGGTGTGATATATTTATTTAATGTAATGGGGATGAGTGGGAAGATAATGAGTTTGGTAGGGGAAAGTGATTGATTTTAATTGATTAAAGGGTTGGGATATAAGTAGAAGTCTTGAAATCAGATTTTGGACACACACAGATAAGAGAAACGAATCTAAAAAGAACAGAACAGAAAAGAGAGAATACAGAAATAGAGAGAAAAAAGGGCTGAACATTTAAGAGAAAGAAAAATTCCGAAAAATATTTAAGCTTTCAAAATAAAAATAAAAACTAAAAAAAAAAATCTTCTGCTTTCTTTGTTTGAAATCAGTATTAATTGTTGTTGTTTCATTCAAAGCTTGAAGCTTTTGTTTTTGGGATTACTGCTCTACTGGTTTGCAAACTCTTTTCCTGGGTTGTTACTGTTGCTGTGCTGTACTGTTATTACTGCTGCTGATTTTCATCTTCATTTTCTTTTGCTTCCAATATCAGGTATATGTTTTAGACTCATGTTGTGGAAAGCTTCAACATTGCCAAATAAATGAAGTTCGGAATTATAATTATGTCTTTTACTCGTTTAAATCTATTAGTTTAAATTTCAGTTTTGTTTCAGTTGATTAATATAGTAGCTTACATTTGATGTGAGAACTGTTAGTTAATCATCCCTTTGAAATTCGCATAAGCTTTGTAATAATGTTATTTATTTCAGAATTTCATTAAGTATAGCTATATTCAAATTATAAGATAGGGAACATGGCAGAAAGCTAGCCATTAATTAAATCTTATGATATTGTTGGCTAAGTATGGAATAGTATGGAACTATCAAGAAACTACATTACTAGCATATTTTGTCACAAAAGTCCGATTTTATTTAAAACTAGATTGATGTAAGTTGTATGTTGTTCGTACATGGCATGATAACAGTTACATGTATAACCATAAGTGAAAGGTGAGTTGATATAATTCGTTACGAGGTTAGAATATTAGGAATGGTTCAGACGTACAACTATATTGCATGTGATGCAATTTTATTGAATCAATTTGTATAATAGTTCTCTTTCTTATCAACTTGATTCTTACCTACCATTATAAACAAATTAACCAAACAATTATAACTTTGGACGAAAAACAAGTATATGAGAAGGATATGGGATTTATAAGCACGAATTGCAACATTTTATGTCAAGGATATGTAGAAATAGAGTTCGCATTAAATATAACAATGAAAATTCTTCAGAAACTATTAATTTGTTTATCAAATTAATTCTTTTCCAGTTTTATATGCGATTCAATTTTTGGATATATTAATGTTGTATCCACGATAAAAATGGTAGTTTTTTTTTAGTTACATGTTGTTTGTTTCTTTTTCATATCATTAATTCTTTAAAATTTGAATAGTTTTGAGGTATATAATTCATACGCGTAAAATAAGACTTGCGGTCAACACATAATAACTTTTGAATTCTTTTCAAGAAAATTTAGAGACGTCTAAATCAGTGTTTCTCTATGGCTTTCATATAAAAATAAGTGTATGCAATAAACAATTTGTAGAGAATTTTATAAAGAATATTTTGTGAAATTAGGGATACGTTCGCGTGGCCTAAATTACATTTTTAAGGTAGTTCGGATTATGCGTTCGCGCAACTTTGAGCCAATATTTTAATAAAAAAAGATTCGTCGGAGGATATTTAATTAATTTCATAAAACCCGAGATGTGCGGTTCACTATTTAAGAAAGGCGAACGTTCTTAATTTTATTTTAAGCACAATTTCGAATATCAAATAAATTTTTTTATAATAAAAATATAAAAATATTATCAACATTTTTGTGTACACGTATGCGTGGCACGATTCTCTACAATTATAAAATGTATATAATACGAATATACGTACGCGTGATTCGTTTATATAATTGTAAACAATCTAAACAAAAGCGGTAATAAAATCGGGCAACAAGAAAAAAGGTATTTAGTAAATCAAGATAATTAAGCCAAATATAAAAATGGTTAAGCGACCGTGCTAGAACCACGGAATTCGGGAATGCCTAACACCTTCTCTCGAATTAACAGAATTCCTTACTCAGGATTTCTGGTTCGCAGAATAACAAATAGAGTCATATTCTCCTCGATTCAGGGATTAAAACCGGTGACTTGGGACGCCTTAAAATTCCCAGGTGGCGACTCTGAAACAAACAAACAAATCCCGTTTCGACTGTCCTTTAATTGGAGAAAACTCCCTACGCCCCTCGCGGGGGCAGAAAAATGCGGTGTGACAACTGGTTCTAGTCTTATTGCTATTTGGAGTTGTTGTGATTATTGAACTGCTAGTGCTATTGCATTGAATATTCTGGGTTTGCTGCTGGTTTACTACTCTGTTTTTGGGATTGCTTGTTTGGTGCTCGACCACCTGTGGGTTTCATCGTTGTTCAAACTGTTGTTGTTTGTTTGTGGACTATTGGATACATTGTTGCTGATTGTTACTGCTGTATTGCTGCTGCTTGGCTGCTTGCTGCTAACTCTCTTCCTTTTCTTCCTGTTCTTGTTATCTGAATCCAGGTACACATACTAAGTCGATGTAATTCCATGTTTGAAGTTGACATTTGAAGCATGAATACACACATGAAGAAGTTGAAGCTATAAACTGAATTTAGTTTTTTTACTGATTGTACTTAAACCATTTTGTGTATCACTAATATGTAATTCCTTCCAAGGAACTGTTATAATTTAGCTTATGAACTCCCTAGGTAAGTCCTTAGAGGGATATGATGCTAGAAATCACCCTGCTTATTTCATGTCGCTTGTAAAGATGCATGTTAGACTTGAATCAGGTAAATGGACTTCTAATTGTCGTAACAGTCTAATCTCAGTATGCAAATGGTTCGAATTAGGACTAAAACTTGATCTTAAAGTCCTTTCCTGACAACAGATAGCCTATTTTAAACTTACAATAGACTGTTAAATGAAATAGTATCATTTTATCTTCCAGCTTTGCAAACTCACGAATAGGCGTAAAAACAAGCAATTAGGCTAATATCGGAATAAGGACTGCCCAAGTCCAGTATAATACCATATGCGTTGGACCCAAGCCCATGCTTTGGCAAACGGATGACCCATACGCGCCCTTGCCTTTGGAATTTCATAAAAGTTTTCTTTTGTTTGGAGGTCGACTATAACAACTTTAAGTATGTAATGGGACTATGATCTTTTTCCCTCTTTCATTCTAGAGACTGACAAAAATAGAAGAATGTAGTCTCTCTAAGATATCCTTTAGAAAAATAAAAAATGAGATGAGCCTCGCCAAATAAAAATACGAAATTGCGGGGCCCTTAGTAAATATTTGCTTAAAATTGCTTAGGCATCGGAATGGACCGTTTAGCAAAATTTCACGGCCCTATCCAAAATAATGATACGTTAGTCGCTTTAGGCGCGTATTTAATAATGTTATCTCCTTAAACTCGGGTGCACAGTTATGTGACCCAAATCCAAATCTCAACGGAATCGAAATATGTCTCTAATCACGGGTACATTGATTGTGACGTGGTTTGAGATGCATTTGCATGATGTTGCAAATTCTTTTAAAATAATGGATGAGACGAGCCTCGACAAACAAAAATGCATAAGCTGCGGGGCCCTCTAAATGTATATATTAAAATCCTTAGAATTCGAGACAGGCCGTTTAGCGAATTTTACGGCCTTCCCCGAAATAACAATACGCTAGTTGCTTTAGGCGCGCCTTTAATAATTTACTTTCCTTAATTCGAGTGCACATTTATGTGACCCAAATCCAAACCTCAACCGAGTCGAGATATGTCAATAACCACGGGTGCATTGATGTAACGTGGTTCGAGATATGTTTTCACTACGTTGCAATTCTCGTACAATAATAATTTGGAAAGCGGTAAAAAGTTAAAATTTGCACATAAGTCCATATTTGTATAAAATCAGATAATCAAGCCGAATATAACAATTGAGCAACCGTGCTAGAACCACGGAATTCGGGAATGCCTAACACCTTCTCCCGGGTTAACAGAATTCCTTATCCGAATTTTTGGTACGCAGACTATAATATGGAGTCATTCTTTTCCTCAATTCGGGATTAAATTGGTGACTTGGGACACCCTAAATCTCCCAAGTGGCGACTCTGAAATAAATAAATAAATCCCGTTTCGATTGTCCTTTAATTGGAAAAACTCCTACGCCCCTTGCGAGGCGGAAAAAGGAGGTGTGACAGCTCTGGCGACTCTGCTGGGGAATCAGGACCCAGAACCACTGGTTCAGGGTTAAGAATTCGAGCTTAGAATAATTGTTATTATTTGGCTTTATTTATTATCTGATTTTATTATATGTTTTAGCCTAAATGTGCAAAATGTTGCTCTTACCGCTTTGATATTATTTGAACTGTATATAAACTGTGCCGAAACCTTTCTCTTCTTACCTCCGGGGATGTGCTTACTGGTTGAGACTCCCTATTCTGTTAGTGTCATACCTTAAAATAAAAGAGGCTCGGAAAGTTTCTAAGCCGGCTGACCTTTTGGTTCCCGGAAAGGAGCTCCTTTCTCAGCTCGAGTTGTCTGCTCGGGTACACTGTCTAGAAAAAAGACCCAGGTTTTGAACATAGAATAACGTAACTTTATGCCGGATCCCTAGTAGGAACGCTTATTCGCATCATGTTGCATTCGACTTAGGGGACTCAACACAGGAGTTGAGTTCGTCTAGGACTAGCAACCTGAAATGGAAAAAAGTCCATCCTGCTGCATCCTGTATGTTGTACGCATTTGTCTGTTTTAGACTCGCATGCTGACCGATTTTTGGAATCAAGAATTTCTGAAAATAAAGAGGGGAAAATAGTAGTATAGAGAGATAACTACTTTTAGAAAATAAAACCAATGTCCGAGTAGTATCCATACTCTGCCGAAACCTGGGAAAAAATGAACTCTGCCGGTTTGATTCTCATAGGGTGTGAGATACGTGGGCAATCCCCGTCGGGTCCAACCTCCCATTTTGAAAAATTAATAAAGTAGCGAAAACGTCAAAAGTGTATTTTTCTTTCATAGGGTCGGGTGATGCCGTTTATATCAAAAATAGCCAAATGTTCCCAAAAGGAACTCCGGAAGGCTGCCTTTGTACAAACGGCCACCTCTTGTTGTTTTTTTTAATCACACAACCTTAAAAATCTTCGTCCCTGAAGTGCTGAGAGGTCGTGTTCAGAAATCCTTTTGAGAAAAGTGATCATGTGTTTTGTTGTTTTTATCAAATAAGTTTCGTTTGTTAAATCTTATTAATAAATGTGCGGAATGAGCACGACTCCGAATGAACCCTTTTCAATCATGAATAAAATTCCCCTCCAATTGCGGCTCTGGTGGAATGATTTAGGCAAATAAGGGCATGACGAAATCAAGAAACATCTGAAAGGCCTCACGAGTTTGTTGGATATCAGGCCGCGGGGAGATATCATAAGGGCACTAGTCCCTCACTGGGATCCTGCGCACAATGTCTTCCACTTCTCGAACTTTGAACTTAACCCAACTTTAGAGGAAATAGCAGGGTATATCGGTAGTGCTGAGGCTCAATTAAGGCATAAATACCTGGTTGCTCCAAGAGCCGTGGCAGTACACCGGTTTCTGGACTCATTAAAGATAGTCAGAACAATTCATAACCCTGACTTGGCAAAAGGTTTTTGCACTATGAGTTTCATATACCAAAGATATGGTCACATAGGAGGATTCGATAAGCCAGAAAACCAGTTGTGCAGCAAAAGTAACCGTCGAAAATGGGATGAACATAGACGGGTTGCTTTCATGATAACTTTCTTAGGGCTCTTAGTATTCCCAAGAAAAGACGGGAATCTCGACATAAAGATAGCGGGGGTCGTCAGTACTTTGCTCACACAGAAAGATAGCACGCTGGCGCCCATGATTGTATCTGATATGTTCCGGGCTCTCACATCCTGCAAGGCCGGAGGAAACTATTTCGAAGGTTGCAACTTGTTGTTGCAAATGTGGATGACTGAACACCTGTGTCACCGAGCCCAGTTTTTGAGCCATGGATCCTCTGAAAAGACCTGCATAGAGGAGTTCTATACCAGAGTTAATGAGGCCTACCTACCTGAAGGAGTCTCGTCATGGACCTCATATTTCCGTACCCTCAACGCCAGTCAAATACAGTGGACACTGGGGTGGTTACCGATCGACGAAGTCATATACATGCCAGCAGCCTGACCCCATTTTCTTTTAATGGGACTTAAGAGCATTCAATCTTATGCGCCGCATCGGGTTTTAAGGCAACTTGGGAGGTGTCAAATAGTGCCAAAAGATGAGGATCTAAGCACCCAGGTGATTGAGATCAGTCCCGATGGCCAGTTTCCTGAAGCAAGGGTTCGCCAAATTTGGAGCCAATGTCAATACTTAGAGGCAAATACTTGTGTATTGAATCGGGCAAAAGGGGAAGTTTCGCCCGGATATCAGGCTTGGTACAAAGGGGAAACGTCATCTGGAAGGCCGGCTAAAAGACCTCACCTACAAGAATTTGCCAGGTCCTCACAAGAGCAGTGGGGTTGGTTGGCCAAAGAGCGGGAATATCTTGCCGAAACAGGCAAACTGAAACAACAAATTCAGGATATGAAGTTTGAAAGCCAATTACAGTTCGCCGCCCATAAGGGAGAAAAGAACAGATTAATCAGAGAAGGCGAGATCCTCAAAGCTCAGATCCGGAAGATGAAAAGGGAGGCCGACAACCAACTGAGAAGCCGGGCGGATAAAAGATTGATAGCAGGGTTAAAAAATCAGGTTGCGGAAAGCCAGGAAGACTTGGAAAGATCCAAGGCTAGCACAACAAGATTACGGACCAAGTGGGCAAAAGGTACAATGGCCCGGAGGCAGCGCCTGCAACAAGTCATAAGGGATTATGAACTGAGCATCGGGATATTAAGGAAAACGAACTCCACTCTTCAAGAGCGGATCTTCAAGCAAACACGAGATGCCCAAGCAGACAGAAGACGCTGTTACAAGGCGATGACCCGAATGGAAAGACAAATGGAGATGTTCCAGGATCAACTTGCCGACAATGCGCAAGCACTAGGATTAAAGAACCGACAAATAAGGCAATTGTTCGTTGAAAGGGACAACATTTGAGGAAGGATCGACGAGATTGGGCACTACATCTACATGAGATGCCTAGCATGTGAGCAATTGACTCCGAAAGAATTTTTGTGTGTCTTTTCTTTGGGGCAGAACTACGCCCGGTCTGATTCATGCGGGGACGTGATACGTAGGCAATCCACATAAGATTCGACCGCCATTAATAAAGAAAGAAAAAAAGAGAGAAGAAAAGACAAAAATAAAATAAAATACAGGGTTTCCCAAAGTACTTTAAAAGGACAAATGAGCAAGCCGGGATGACGCATGTTGTTTGAAGTAAGGCATGTTAGAAACGGTTAACTGCCTAGGAGCATTGCATCCTCAATGTGTGGTTATCAAATCTGTTAAACTCTAACGGTAACAAAGTTTATTTAGTTGTTAAAGAATTCTGGCAACACACCCTTACCAAACCAGATCCAAAGGACCGGTAGCAACGAGCATGACTACTTCAGAGAATAGTACCGAGGAAGAAAGGCCGATGAGCCAGTTGTTAAAAGAAGTGATGGAAAAGATAGAAAGGATGGGACTAGAGATGAATGCAATGCAGCTAGCTCTAGCTAAAGCACAAAAGAGCCCTGAGCCACTAGGGCACATGCCGGAATACCCTCACACCGGCCCTTCAACAAGCCTCCCGAATCACCGTTATCATCAGGAGAGAAGCCCCCATGATTCCCAAGCTCCACCACCCCATCAACCTCTACCAACACCAAATGTCCCCACTTTTGTGGGACCCACATCAGCCACCCTGCAAAGATCAACCAGCGAGCCATTGTTTCAGGCTCACGATACGCAGTACTATCCCCCTGAACCCACATTCCATGCCCCCGAACCACATACCTACAATCCGCACTTGGAGGTACCGGTAGAGATTGAAAAGCCGGTTAAAGTCCTAGAACAAGATGAGGTATTGAGGAAGTTCAAAAGCATGGAGCAGTCCTTCAGGAACCTGCACGAATTGGGCAACCAGGTCAGCGTGGCCTACAAGGATCTATGCCCTTTCCCGGACGTACAACTCCCGGTCGGGTTCAAGATGCCTAAGTTTGATTTATATGAAGGGCACGGTGACCCCATGGCATATTTGTGGGGTTTCTGTAGCAAAATGAGAGGGGCAGGCGGCAAAGATGAGCTGCTGATAGCTTATTTCGGCCAAAGTCTGAGCGGATCGGCACTAGAATGGTATACCAGGCAGGATTCTAGCAAATGGTACACTTGGGATGATCTGGCGCAGGCTTTCGCAGGTCATTTTCAATAAAATCTCGAGATAGTCCCTGACCGTCTCACGTTGTTGAGGACCGGAAAGAAGCCCGGGGAAAGTTTTCGCGAGTTCGGGTTCCGCTGGATGGAGCAAGCGGCCAGAGTTGATCCTCCCATGAGAGAGGGAGAAATGGTGGACTACTTCTTGCAAACACTGGATCCAACCTACTTTGGTCACTTGGTGACGATGGTTGGAAAGTCCTTCAACGAGGTAGTAAAGATAGGGGTCATGATAGAAGAGGGCCTGAGGTCTGACAAAATCTTGAATTACTCGGCACTCAAGGCAATGACCCAGGCTATTCAGAGCGGCACGGGAAGTGCGCTGGGAAGAAGGAAGAAAGAAGAAATTGCCACGATTGAGGCAAGCAGTTGGGCCAGGTCTGGCAAACCACAGTACAATCAACCCAGACCTCACAGGCCAAACTACCCATACAGCCCACCACATCACTACCACCCACCTCAAGAACCACATTTCACCGTCCATCAAGCCCATACATACACCCAACCTCCGGTTCGCCCACAATGGCATGCGCCAGCTCCACATAATACCTACCCACCACCACAAAATGCCTATCCTCCACCAAGAGCATACAAGAACCCTCCGGGGGCAGGTTTTCGAGCGAGTCAAGCCGCTAAAAATGATAGTTTGCAGAAACATAGAGCCTTTACTGAGTTGGGAGAGACCTACACCGCCGTATTCCACAAATTGAGACGGTTGGGTTTGGTGAGTCCTGTCGAACCTAGAGAGCAAAACCCCCCACCCCAAAATGTGAACAGGTCAATAAGCTGTGAGTACTGCTCAGGAATGATGGGACATGATACTGAAAAATGTTGGAGGCTGAAGCAGGCGATACAAGATCTCATTGATGATAACAAAATCGAGGTCCAGACGCCGGAGACACCTAACATCAACCAGAACCCACTGCCAGCGCACCACGAGACTCACATGAGGGAGAAGAGCTGAGGAAGCCCTCACAGACAGTGATGATGATCCAGGCCGCTCCGAAAGAAGGATCGACCGGTGGAAGAACGGGGGTACAATTGCAGGGAGAAGGCGTCAAGCCAGTAGTGATAGTGGGAAAGAGCCCGTCCGCCGTAACAAGTGAACCCGAGCCAAACAAGTTGGTAATATCAGGGACTCCACCCACACTTGTAGTTGTGTTGAAAGGGGTGTACAAGGAATTGGTCACCATAAAGCCTGTAGTCCAGCTGCCGATGATCGATAGCAAGGCCGTGCCTTGGAAATACGAGAGGTCAGTGGTGATGTACAAAGGAAAACAAGTGGAGGAAGTTAGTTGTGAAGCGCAAGGGCTGACTCGATCTGGACGGTGTTTTGCTCCGGTGGAGCTGAGAAGACCCAACCCAGCTGCAACCAAGAAACCTGTGTCCGAAGAAGAGGCTGAGGAGTTCTTGAGAAAGATGAAAGTGCAGGACTACTCCGTGGTCGAACAACTGGGGAAAACACCGGCCCAGATCTCGCTGCTATCATTACTAATCCATTTTGAGGAACATCGTCGGGCCCTGATGAAGATATTGAACGAAGCTCATGTACCCAACGAGATTTCTGTAAACCACCTGGAAACCATTGCAAACAAAATTTTCGAGGTGAACAGGGTAACATTCTCAAATGATGATCTGCTAGTGGAAGGTACAAAGCATAATAAAGCTCTCTACCTAACTGTCAAATGTGGAAACTCGGCAGTTACTCGGGTATTGGTGGATAACGGTTCAAGTGCCAATATTTATCCATTATCCACCCTGAACCAGTTAAAGATCGACCACGGAAGAATCCACAAGAATAGCATCTGTGTCCGAGGATTTGACGGAAATGGAACAGCCACTGTGGGGGATGTTGTACTTGAATTGACCATCGGTCCGGTCCAGTTCACCATGGAGTTCCAAGTGTTAGATGCCACAGTATCTTATAACCTTCTGTTAGGACGACCGTGGATCCACGCAGCCAAAGCAGTACCTTCCACCCTACATCAGATGGTCAAGTTCGAGTGGGATAGACAAGAGGCCGTACTGCACGGCGAGGACACGGCGTGCACCATGGGTGGCGCCATTGTGCCCTTCATAGAGACCGATGATGACAAAGGTCCTTGGGTCTACCAGATTTTCGATACGATGTCGGCAAACAAGATTTTTGAGGGCGAGATCCTCCAGCACCCTAGGGTAGCTTCCGCAACAGTCATGATGGTCTCGGAAATGCTGGGCAACGGGTTTGTGCCGGGAAAGGTCTTTAGGGTTGATCTTCAGGGGATTGTCCAACCTGTCTCCCTGCCCCAAAATTTGGAAACCTTTGGTTTGGGATTCAAACCAACTGCGGCATATGTAAAGCGAGCGCGAAAAATGAAGAAGAAAGTTTGGTTTCTGCCCAAGCCTGTGCCACGTCTCTCAAGATCTTTTGTTAGAGCAAGTGCCAAAGGGTCACCTGTCCCAAAGATTCTCGGACCATTGATTGGGATGGACGGGGACCTAAATCAGAGTTTCGAGAGGCTATTCGCTGATGTCAATATGGTAGAGGTTGGAGAGAGTTCCAGCGGAGCAGATATACAGTTTGTGGGGCCTGAGGCCAAAACCAACAATTGGACGGTTACTCTTCTTCCTGTCCGGGGGGAGTCTTGGTAGTAGGCTTTGATTTATGCTTTTCTTGTTCGGATTATTCCAGGGTGTAATCCCAATTTTTATTTTGTTTTGTAAAAGTGTGAACCCTGTTATCCCGCAAGTTTAATAAAGTTCTCTTCTTTTGTCTCATTTTAATTTTATTTTGTTCTTTTTCTTTCTGAACAGTTCTCTTTTTACTGGTTCTAATGACATGGCATGCACATCGGATCTCTAACCTAGTCTAATAAATCAATCCGAGTCCGACTTAATGATACAAGAGGTCGTTTGTGACGATGAATCTGAATATGACGAAGATGAAGTCTTCAGGAGAAATTCGACTTAATGATACTCCCTTACTTTTTTTTTCATTTCTTTCTAGAAATTCGTTTTGAAAAGGATTTTTCAGAGTTTACTACCAGAGGCCGAAGGGGTACAAAAGCAAAGTACAAAAGGGACAGGCCAAAAGCCGAGGCAGTAAGACAAAAGGCGTTGGTTGCAAAACCAAAGGACGAATTGTGTAGAAAGTTAAGGGTGACATGAAGAGAGCGGAAAATGACGGGTGAAGGACTTGTGGACCAAGTTCCGAGAAGGTTTCCCCGCAGAATGTCGATAAATCACGGACCCAAATCCGAAGTGGACACCACAGGAAAAGGAAATTAATCCGATGCAAGATAACCCTAACAGTCCTAAAGGTTATCCCCAGGCGATAAAATCCTATGCCTTGCAGTTCGGGGAGGAAATAAACTCCTAAGGGAGTGGTTTCGGGATTGAAGCAGTCTCCCACAGTTTGTTCTGAAAAGAGAAAAGCAGGAAAGGGGATAAATGGAAAACCATCCCCAGCAGGTAGGTCACCTCCAGCAAGCAACTTTATCCACCAACCAGTTGTGGGAGCACAGAGCAAGGAAAAGAAAAGGAAAAATCATCCCCCAGCGGAAGGACACCGCTGCCCACCATGATTAAAACTAACAAAATCCTTTTGTCTGCTGCAGGAAAATAAAGGTTGATGATGGCAGAAGGACGTGATGCCAGAAAGGTCACCAAAACCAGAGCAGAAAATTTTCTGCCGTTGTCAAAAATTTTCTCGGAGGAACGAGGAAACAAATTCAAATATTTTCAGTCTTAGTTTAAATAGGCGCCCACCTGTAATAATGAGAGGAATATTTTCAGTCTTAGTTTAAATAGGCGCCCACCTGTATAACGAGAGGAATAATTTTCATGTCTTAGTTTAAATAGGCGCCCACCTGTAATAATGAGAGGAATATTTTTAGTCTTAGTTTAAATAGGCGCCCACTTGTATAACGAGAGGAATAATTTTCATGTCTTAGTTTAAATAGGCGCCCACCTGTAATAATGAGAGGAATATTTTCAGTCTTAGTTTAAATAGGCGCCCACCTGTAATAACGAGAGGAATAATTTTCATGTCTTAGTTTAAATAGGCACCCGCCTGTATAACGAGAGAAATATTTTTCATGTCTTAGTTTAAATAGGCGCCTACCTGTAATAATGAGAGGAATATTTTCAGTCTTAGTTTAAATAGGCGCCCACCTGTAATAACGAGAGGAATAATTTTCATGTCTTAGTTTAAATAGGCGCCCACCTGTATAATGAGAGGAATATTTTCAGTCTTAGTTTAAATAGGCGCCCACCTGTATAATGAGAGGAATATTTTCAGTCTTAGTTTAAATAGGCGCCCACCTGTATAATGAGAGGAATATTTTCAGTCTTAGTTTAAATAGGCGCCCACCTGTATAATGAGAGGAATATTTTCAGTCTTAGTTTAAATAGGCGCCCACCTGTATAATGAGAGGAATATTTTCAGTCTTAGTTTAAATAGGCGCCCACCTGTATAATGAGAGGAATATTTTCAGTCTTAGTTTAAATAGGCGCCCACCTGTATAATGAGAGGAATATTTTCAGTCTTAGTTTAAATAGGCGCCCACCTGTATAATGAGAGGAATATTTTCAGTCTTAGTTTAAATAGGCGCCCACCTGTATAATGAGAGGAATATTTTCAGTCTTAGTTTAAATAGGCGCCCACCTGTATAATGAGAGGAATATTTTCAGTCTTAGTTTAAATAGGCGCCCACCTGTATAACGAGAGGAATAATTTTCATGTCGTAGTTTAAATAGGCGCACACCTGTATAACGAGAGGAATACTTTTCATGTCTTAGTTTAAATAGGTGTCCACCTGTATAATGAGAGGAATAATTTTCATGACTTAGTTTAATAGGCGCCCACCTGTATAACGAGAGGAATATTTTCATGTCTTAGTTTAAATAGGCGCCCACCTGTATAATGAGAGGAATACCTTTTATGTCTTAGTTTAAATATTTCAGATTTTGAGATCAGTAACCCCACCAGAAGGCAGAAGGTTACAACAGGAATCTCCAGCAGGAAACGATAAAAATCCCCGGCACCGGGAAGCAGGAGGTTGCAACAAGAGGTCCCAACAAAAATTCCATCGCCTGAGTCAAAGGGAGAAAAGACGCGTCTTGAAAGAAGCGGCTTGTGAACATTAAAATTACGCCCAGCATAACATATCTGATGAAGAGAGCCGTACCCCCCAGAGGAACCACTGAAAAGCTTAATGAAGAAAGCCATGTCCCCAGTGGACCAAGCAAAATGATGAAAACCGGTATTCAGAAAAGCAAAGGGCCAGTGTCATTCCCAAATTCACGGAAGAAAAGCACCAGAGGAAGCACAAGATGACAAGAAAGCAAGACAACAAGAACAAGTTGAAGATAGATGAGATCTTATGATCCGTAGTCTAGCCTAGCTTCTTGTTTTTTTTCTTTTTCAGCACGATGTAACAAGGAGATCGGTAAGCAATAACAGCATACAGCAGCATGTAATAGCACACAACAACAGTGAACGTTACAGCCACATGGTAGTCCTAGCTACCAAAACTTCCCGAACTACATTGACCTGATTCTTGTTCAGCCCAGGATACGTAGGAAAGCTCTGAAGCAAAGGATCGGTCAAATCTTTTTCAAAAAATGCTTCACACGGAGTATTCGGACGAGCAAAAATCGCTCGCTTTATCTTTGCACGAAAACCCTTTGTGTCTTCAGGCAAAGAGGGGCAGCTGTAAGCACGTGATTTTTGCTTCACGAAAATTACTCCAAAAAAAGAAAAGAAAATCAAAAATATATGCATAGGTGTTTCCAGACATTGAGCGATTTTTATTTTAATGTTAAATGGTGTGGGTGTTAAATAATATAGGTGTAATTTTATTGTTATTTTTTTTAGGGAATTTTGTTTAATTTTGGTAAGGGAAAGAAAAGAGGTGTTAAAATCGGATTGGACTCCCCAAATTTAGGCCCAAAACCAAACAGACCCAGTCCAACCCAGCCTGCCCAAGCACGGCCCCAAACGATGCCGTTTCAGGGCATTTGATCTGAGCCGTCCAACCCCATTGATCCAACGGATCCAGGCCCTCCCCTAGACCCGTTAATTTGACCCGATCCATTCCCCTACCCGGTCTCACCCACCATCATACCCAAACGACGTCGTCCCTCCTAAATGGATAGATCCTGGCCATCGATCTCACTTGATCCAACGGCCAGGATCTAAACCCTTACTCCGTATATAAACCTAACCCTTTTACCCCGCCCCCTATCCAAGCCCCCACCCTGTTCCTTCGTCTCTCTCAGAAAGGACCCCAAAATACCCCGAACCCTAGCAGCCACCATAGCTCCCCTTTCACCTGAACCCGGCGACAAGGACGCCGGTGACTACCATGGTTACACCACTAGACCTACAAGCCACCCTGAACACAAATCCCTGGCCACTTAACTTCGAATCACCTCCAGGGTGCTCGAATCTTCAATCAAAGATTCGAGCCGAAACCCTAAGTCACCGGATGAGTTCCAAACTTACACCACAACACCCCCTGGCCTCCCTCATTCCCCAGATGCCTTTGGTTCCGGTCGAATATAGATAGAACCCTTCGAACCCCAAATCTGAGCTCAAGAACCCTAAAAGCCAGACTTGGTTCGTTTTGATGTAAGTTTCCGGTGTAATCTTCTTTTCTTTCCTTTTGTTTATGTGTTATGCATATGTTCGTAGATTTGTTCTGGATTTTTGATTATTTTTCTGTCAATTCCCCCCATCTTCAAAGACCCTTTTGTTTGGTCGATTTCTTTTTTCTTAAGTGTTAATTGAGTTGTTATAAGATGTCTATTCGCTTCGATTGATGTTGTCGACTAGTTAAGTTTCGTAAACTCCATGTTAAATGTCCCGAGTTTTGAAATAAATTGGTGCCCTGTTTAGTCTATGTTGTTTGTCGATTAATTGTTACGTATAATAGTTCGTATAGTCGACCTGAGTAACGTCGTCAAATAATTAAGTTTCGTAAGTTCCATTGTTGTCCAAAAAATTCCTGAATCACTCAGTTGTTCTGTTTTGAGTTTAGTTGATTAGCGACTAATTAGTATACGTTATAACTCGCAAAGTCGACTCGACACATGTTGTCGTTTGTTTCGCAGTATTAAATGGCAAACGACCTAACTCTTACTGGCTGATTTTGTTGAATGGTTGTGTTGGACTGATTATAGGTCTGTTTGTTAGCTGTGGGGGGTTCGAAATAGTTCTCAAATGGTTATAACTGGCAGATTCAATAGAATGAAAGGGTGGGGCAAGGCAGTAATGATCAAGGGTCTGTTGGGTAATTTTGGTTGGGCAAAGACTGATTAAATGATCAGGTTTAATGGGCTATCAATTGTTTAATCAAAAATACTATTAATCTAGTATTAGTGGGGACAAAACATAAGAGCATGGGAGTTAAAATGAATACTTAAATGAACCCATGACTCTTGATTAGAGCAATAGGCCAAGCATGGGGAACAAAATGACTTGCATCAAGAAGATGCTTAAGCATGGGAAATGAAGGGTATGGGCAGACCCGGAGGCTGTGTAGTTCTAGGCAAACCTTAAAGGGTCTCTTTCAGATTATAAATAGAGCTATTTTTGGCTAAGGAAGGGGCTGGACAGGGGACAATTCTAGGTTGGCTGGACAGTTTTAGGTTGGAAAAACTGAAAGAAAGAAAAAACAGGAAGAAAATTTCAGAACATTGCAACTAAACACTGTCTGAAAACTGCATAAGAGATTAAGTTGGTCAAGCTGTCTTTGCCGAGTCGGTTATTCTAGTTGGGCTGTTACTATTCCATTAGGATATTCTGATTTTCTCTGCGGGATTGCTATTATTCTGGGCTTCTATATGCTGCTAACTGGTTCTAGTCTTATTGCTATTTGGAGTTGTTGTGATTATTGAACTGCTGGTGCTATTGCATTGAATATTCTGGGTTTGCTGCTGGTTTACTACTCTGTTTCTGGGATTGCTTGTTTGGTGCTCGACCACCTGTGGGTTTCATCGTTGTTCAAACTGTTGTTGTTTGTTTGTGGACTATTGGATACATTGTTGCTGATTGTTACTGCTGTATTGCTGCTGCTTGGCTGCTTGCTGCTAACTCTCTTCCTTTTCTTCCTGTTCTTGTTATCTGAATCCAGGTACACATACTAAGTCGATGTAATTCCATGTTTGAAGTTGACATTTGAAGCATGAATACACACATGAAGAAGTTGAAGCTATAAACTGAATTTAGTTTTTTTACTGATTGTACTTAAACCATTTTATGTATCACTAATATGTAATTCCTTCCAAGGAACTGTTATAATTTAGCTTATGAACTCCCTAGGTAAGTCCTTAGAGGGATATGATGCTAGAAATCACCCTGCTTATTCCATGTCGCTTGTAAAGATGCATGTTAGACTTGATCAGGTAAATGGACTTCTAATTGTCGTAACAGTCTAATCTCAGTATGCAAATGGTTCGAATTAGGACTAAAACTTGATCTTAAAGTCCTTTCCTGACAACAGATAGCCTATTTTAAACTTACAATAGACTGTTAAATGAAATAGTATCATTTTATCTTCCAGCTTTGCAAATTCACGAATAGGCGTAAAAACAAGCAATTAGGCTAATATCGGAATAAGGACTGCCCAAGTCCAGTATAATACCATATGCGTTGGACCCAAGCCCACGCTTTGGCAAACGGATGACCCATACGCGCCCTTGCCTTTGGAATTTCATAAAAGTTTTCTTTTGTTTGGAGGTCGACTATAACAACTTTAAGTATATAATGGGACTAGGATCTTTTTCCCTCTTTCATTCTAGAGACTGACAAAAATAGAAGAATGTAGTCGCTTTAAGATATCCTTTAGAAAAATAAAAAATGAGATGAGCCTCGCCAAATAAAAATACGAAATTGCGGGGCCCTCAGTAAATATTTGCTTAAAATTGCTTAGGCGTCGGAATGGACCGTTTACCAAAATTTCACGGCCCTATCCAAAATAATGATACGTTAGTCGCTTTAGGAGCGTATTTAATAATGTTATCTCCTTAACTCGGGTGCACATTTATGTGACCAAAATCCAAATCTCAACGGAATCGAAATATATCTCTAATCACGGGTACATTGATTGTGACGTGGTTTGAGATGCATTTCCATGACGTTGCAAATTCTTTT
Source organism: Nicotiana tabacum (assembly GCF_000715075.1). Classification (NCBI taxonomy): domain Eukaryota; kingdom Viridiplantae; phylum Streptophyta; class Magnoliopsida; order Solanales; family Solanaceae; genus Nicotiana; species Nicotiana tabacum. The sequence continues at coordinate 18,227,334 of NC_134089.1, read as the reverse complement.
AAAATAATGGATGAGATGAGCCTCGACAAACAAAAATGCATAAGCTGCGGGGCCCTCTAAATGTATATATTAAAATCCTTAGAATTCGAGATAGGCCGTTTAGCGAATTTTACGGCCTTCCCCGAAATAACAATACGCTATTGGCTTTAGGCGCGCCTTTAATAATTTACTTTCCTTAATTCGGGTGCACATTTATGTGACCCAAATCCAAATCTCAACCGAGTCGAGATATGTCAATAACCACGGGTGCATTGATGTAACGTGGTTCGAGATATGTTTTCACTACGTTGCAATTCTCGTACAATAATAATTTGGAAAGCGGTAAAAAGTTAAAATTTGCACATAAGTCCATATTTGTATAAAATCAGATAATCAAGCCGAATATAACAATTGAGCGACCGTACTAGAACCACGGAACTCGGGAATGCCTAACACCTTCTCTTGGGTTAACAGAATTCCTTATCCGGATTTCTGGTACGCAGACTGTAATATGGAGTCATTCTTTTCCTCGATTCGGGATTAAATTGGTGACTTGGGACACCCTAAATCTCCCAAGTGGCGACTCTGAAATAAATAAATAAATCCCGTTTCGATTGTCCTTTAATTGGAAAAAACTCCTACGCCCCTCGCGGGGCCGGAAAAGGGAGGTGTGACAATAACCCCACCACAAAACAAAATGAGGATGAAGATGAAACCCAACCGGATTTAGATGATATACCTACTAGTCCTGTTAATAACCCAACTGATGTACCGTCCGACCCACCTGTAGAAACCCTTAGTTTTAATAGATAACCTTCTAAACGCCTAGAAACATCATTAGTTTGGAATTTTTTTACTCAAGTAAGAGAACAAAATAAGGCTAAGTGTAAAACATGTGGGAAATTACTGGCGCATAAATATACTGGAGACCGTAGCGGCACGAGTAGTTTGACTAGGCACATAAAAACACACCCTAGAGATAAAACTAGATATTTACAAATGAAAGCGCAGCTAGATGGAACACATGTAAATTCTGATGTTAACCCTAGTACAGGTTCAAATCTAGTTCAACCAGGAATTAACACTGTGATCGGAGGTATTTTATATTACGATCCAAATAGAGATCGTGAAGAATTAGCAAAGATGGTTACCGTTATGTGCTTACTGTCACACCTCCTTTTTCACCTACACCCGCAAGGGCGTAAAAGAGTTTTTCCAGTTAAAGGACAATCATAACGCAATTTGGTTATTAATATTCAGAGTCACCACTTGGGAGATTAATGGTGTCCTAAGTCACCGGTTGAATCCCGAACCGAGGAAAAATATGACTCTGTTAATAGTCCGCGAACCAGAAATCCGAGTAAGGAATTCTGTTAACCCGGGAAAAGGTGTTAGGCATTCCCGAGTTCTGTGGTTCTAGCACGGTCGTTCAACTATCATGATTAGCTTATTTATCTGATTTTATTACATGATGAACCTATGTCCCGATTTTTACTTCTAACCGCTTTTATTTAATTTTTTAAGAAAGTTGAACGTCGTTTAAAATGTGTCTTTGGATCGCGCCACATGAAATACACCCGCAATCCTAAACACACTTTATCCAACGTTTTGGAATTTGATTTGGGTCACATGAAATGCACACCCGAGTTTAGAAAGATAATTTTATTAAAATCGCGCTTAAAGAGGCTAATGCATTATTGTCTTTGGGGAAGGCCGTGAAATTTGCTAAACGACCTATCCCGAATTCTAAGTATTTTAACACAATATTCATTGAGGGCCCCGCAATTTATGTATTTTGTTTTGCGAGGCTCGTCTCATTTTATTAATTACAGGACAAACCTAAAGCAACAACGATTTTCTATATTTTTGTTTCTAAGAATAAATAATAAGAGGCCCTAAATAATTGGAGTTACTTAAACAAAACATATTAATAAGGACCCTTTAGCAATTCTGGGCTCAAGTAATTGGCTCAATCCCTGCTGAATTGAAACCAACCAGCGAGTTGGGCCTTGAGAACATGCTGCCCAGTCTGAGTTCCCATTGTAGAGCATGAGCCAAACCTTGTGCTCAGCTTGGCCCATTAGCAAAAATCAGGCGAGATCAACAGCAGCATTGACGTATTCGTGTTATAATTCATGGTCTAATTTTGTGTTAACACACACGTGATGCACTTAACGTGCTGAGTTTGAAATTCTACACTAATTCTATGCTAATAACGTTCAGCCCAGTTTTGCTTCAGTTCCTAGTTAATAATACTTCCTAACTCATGTTGCAATTGATATTAACTAATTATCCACAATCATTCAAATATCCAATTATCAACTAAAGATGCAAGTCCAGAATCAATTTCCAAACTTATGTCTTTTAATAGAGTTACTCAACAAACTATTCTAGGCTAATTAGTGATAAGCAAATCCAACAGTCAAATTGCACGTCCAGCTCTAAACTAACTCACAATTACCATTACTAAATACAAACAATGTGAGTCCAGGATTACACTGCCAGTTATTAAGACGAGTGAGGACTGTGAATCACAAGTTCGCTTTATGCTTTGAATAACTTCTGATTTTCAAAACTTAACTACACCAAATAAAATTAAACTACAACATGTCTAACAAACGATCAAATGTCCCGAACAGTCCAAACCAATCTAAATCATTGAAAATAATTTTAATTACAGTCCAAACTACTACAATCAACTATGATAAAACACGACAATAACTGAAGCTTCCAATGAAGTTATACTTCCATTTCATTTCATTCCAACTGGACAGCTACATGATTTGAGATTCAGGACATGTACCTGATATTTAGACCATAAAACAAAGAAGAGTTGGAAGTCAGTTGAAGCAACGCACGAGCAGCAGTAGCAGAAAGCAATTTTCAACAGTACAGAACAACAAACAGCCTAGAAAATGAATCCAGAAATTCCCGGAAGGTTCAGAACTCAAATGAAACAAGCAGATTAAACCAAAACACTTGAAATGCACTCAGTTATGCTAGAAAGGCATCAGCATACTTTCACAGAACCAAATCTTAATCAAACACAATCTAATTAGACCCAAAAACTGCTCGAAATCACCCAGCAACCATTCTGAACATCAGCAATCAAAGAGTGAACTAGAGGATGTGAATTAATAACTAGAACGTCAACATCAGTCTTTAATTTCCAATGAAATAGTGATATTTTTTAATTTTTGAGTTTTTGTTGTTTTTGTTTTTTTTAAATTTAAATTTCTACTTTAGATCTGAAAATTTCAGAGAGAGAGAGAGTTTTTTGGGGGAATTAGATGGCTGAAAAAACCTGCCCAGTGAAGGCAAGAAGTGTGCCTTTTATAGGCAACAAATGAAACCCATTAGATTTTTAGTTTTCTTTTAGTCCCTCATTCAATTTCAACTTGAATCCCTTATTTGTTGACTTGTGACCCAAGTAACTACCCTAACTTTTCTAAAATCTAACTTGAACCCTATTCTAGAAGATTCTAGGGTGTTCTATTCTAATCTACAGCATTCCACCTATTACTAAAGCCCCAAAATACCCCTGAACCCCCTGATATTACCCAACTCAATCAGCTATACCCGCAAACCCTTTTAACCTATCTAAACTGACCCAAACCCTTAGTTAGAAATCAGTTATAGCCAAACGGATCCTAAACTACTAATAATCTACATGGTCAGCTAGTAAATCTAATAAACATAGAGCGATTATCAAAATAAGACTTCTAACTACAACAATAATCACTAACAAAACCACAAAACAACAAAAATTAAACTGAAATGAAAAACCTAACATACAAAGGCATCAATTAACTATAACGAGCATGTTAATCAGAAGAGAAAAAGCCTATTGAATTAAAGTGAACAATTAGTCTTAGACTATTGAATCAATTAACTAAACTTTAAAAATCCAAGCAAACAACCTAATTAACCGACTCACATTTCAAACGCCTAATGAAGCAGAAAAACTATGACAAATGAGATAAAATAAAGTAAAAGGACTCAGTTAAACGACTAGGTAAGCAAAACTAATAAAAATAAAAAATAAAAAGGAAAAGGAAAAACTCACTGTAAATTCTTGGATTCAAAATTCGACCGATTCCAGTGAGCCTCAAGCATTTTGACCATAGATTCTACACGAGGGAAGTGGAGTGATTGTGTGGTATCAATCCGGTACCATTTGGAGAAGCTAGGGTTTTGGACCGATTTTTGGATTTGAAGATTCGAGGAGTTCGGTCACAATTTGAGGCAGATTATTGATGGATTGGTGATGAGGAGGTGGAAGAGGTTTGGTGGTGTGAAGTTGGGAAGGTTTGGGCGACGTCACCGCCGTGGACGACGGAGACGGTGACAACTCTTTCAATTATTCGACGACCTCTAGTGGGATTCGAAAGATGATAGTGGTGGATTCGTGACGGGGATGTTGAGGCGGTGTGAGGGTGTGAATTTGGAAGCCATCAGAGAAAGTATCGTTTTCTCCAGCGACGACGGCGTTACAGAGACTGTACGAGGAAAGTGACTTTGGTCGTTAGGGTTAGACGACTATTCCGACATTTTTATGTAATATTGGGGAATAACATGAGCCGTTGGATTGAGGGAGATTAATGGCTGGGATCGAGTGACACCAAACGGTGTCGTTTCGATGGGGATTGGGTCGGGTGAAGGGGTGTTTGGGCCAGACTGGGCGTGGGTAAAAAAAAAAAATAATTTTTGGGCCTGAAATTAATAAACAAGGTCATAGCCCAATTCACAACCCTGTTTTTTTTCTATTTCTTTTGTTTTTTTTATTTTATATTGTTTACTCTTTTCCTCTCTTTTTGTATTTCGTATTTTATATATATTAAGATATTTCCAAAATTAACTAACTTCTATTTTTTAACTAAAACTTATGAAAAATTCTACAAATTAAAAATAAAAATGCAAATAACCATTTTTGTCATTTTTTTATATGCAAACAATTTTAACTACTAATTAATACTAAAATTATGAAATTAAATCTCAAACAAATGCCAAATGTATTTTTTGTATTTTTCATATGAATTAAATGCACAAATAAAATGCAACAATTATCAGAAAATGCCACAAAATTCACAAAAATTATAAAATAATAAAGAAATTGTTTTGTTTGAATTTTTGGGAATAATTTGCTTAGGGTAAAAATCACGTGCTCACAGCTGCCCCTCTTTGCCCGGAAACACGAAGAGTTTTTGTGCAAAGATAAGTGAGCGAAAATGAGCGATTTTGCCCGTTTGAATATTCCGTGTGAAGAATTTTTAAAAGTTTGACCGCACCCTGCTTCGGAGGTTGCCTACATATCCTGGGCTAAACAGAAATTAGGTCAGTTAGTTGGGGAGTATCTGGTAGCTGGGACTACCAGGAGCTGTGATTTCACTGCAATTGCTGCTGCTACTGCTTGCTGACCTTCCTTATTATACCATGTCAAAATAAAAGAAGCTAAACTAAACTATGACCTATGAATTACAAAATCCTATCTAAATTCTTCAAACTTGTTGTTGTACTTCCTTGTTGCCTTGTTGTCTTGTGTTTTTTTGGTAAAATCCCTTGCTCCCATTACAAACTACAAACTGAGGTGTTGTTCCTTTCTTCAAATTGCTGAACTTGAATGTATTCCCTTGTTGTACGGGTGGGCTCCCGACTTCAAAGCTAGAAATAAATTCTCCTATTCTCCAGGCGGGCTCCTGACTTCCAAGCTTGAATGTATTCCCATGCTATTCAGGCGGGCTCTTGACTTCTACACTTGAAATGTATTCCCTGCTCTTCAGGCGGGCTCCTGACTGCTGGACTTGAAATGTATTCCCTGCTCTCCAGGCGGGCTCTACTTCCGAACTCAAAATATGTTCCCATGTTATCCAGGCGGGCTCCTGACTTCGAATAGACAAAACAAAGAAAATTTTCCGCCCCAGTTTGGTGGCTGAGGACAGATGTGATTGTAAAACTAAACCGTATTATCAAGTATTACTAAGGATTTGAAAGCTAGGTCCCATTATTCAGGGGGGTCTTGGCAACTCTTAACTAAATGACGATTTAAAATCTAAGTTATATCTTCTACAGGTTCAGTGACTTTTGCTAAATTTTGTTATCTAAGAGGATCTTTAAACTACTCCCCATTATCCAGGAGGGTCCTGAAAATAAAAGGTCAAATTTTATCTTAAGGGTGACAACTTTCATGTCTGAATTATACTACCCTACAACAGAGTTTACGCTAAATGCTGTTATCTAATCGAAATCTTAAAGCTAAGCCCCATTATTCAGGAGGGTCCTGGAAACTCCTGATTGAAACCTTTCTCGAACATGCCAACTTCTAAGCTAACTTATATTCTTTTGGGATACATTTATGCTAGATTATGCTATTTCTGAACTTTAAACTAGGTCCCCTTTTCCATGAGGGTCCTGAAAATAAAAAATCAAACCTGTTTGGTGACTGTCTTTCTCCACAGAGAGTTCCTCTGAAACAAACGAACTTTTCTGCCCCTGTTTTAATCAAAGAAAATTTGTCAGTTCAAAAATGGTGGTTAGTTGGTGGCATTCTTGCTGGAGATCTTTCTGCTGCATTGTTTTGTTCCGACTAGCTTCCCGAACTGGCCTTGAATCGCTTGCCTTTCTTCCTGACTTTCAAACCCCTGACTCTGACAAACCGAGTGTTATGTATCCATGTTGTTGCTTCACACCTCTGACCCTTTTTCTGAACCTTTGCACTTCCCACGACATTTTCCAATCATTCCACCGATGACACTTCCGGTGATTCCCTGTATTCCACCTTTCATCACATTGTTTTTGACATGATCTGACCACATCGCGCTTTACACTTTCCGAAATCTGGTAGTGAGTTTTGAAATCCCTTTCCACTTGCTTTGAACAAAACTCACATTGAAACATTTTAGACAGATAAAACCCCCAAAGAAAATGAAATGCAATGAGTTTACGAGTCAAAGACAAGAAAAGGGGAAAGAAACTTATCAGACCGGAACAGCCGGTACCAATCGTCATGACATGCATTTCGGACTAGTCGGTCCAATCTGTCCAACTAACCAACTCTTGGTCGCCACCCTTTGTTGCCCCAGAATTTCCATCACTTGATTACTTTATCCAAACCTTAGCCTTGTTCATCCTGTGGTGCCTCGAAACAATTTTCCACCAACATACCTTTCTCCATTAATCATTTCTCAACTCACTTTCGCCTCAAGGTGCCCGCGAGGTTTTTCACCCATAAGACTCTCTCATTTTATCTTTTTGTTTTTCTTGCTTGAACCAGAATGTTGCCCCAGACATAAATTACCTTTACCTGCTTGGCTTGGCATTTTTCAAAGATTGATCAGAAGGTCTTTCTTTGGACCGTAATGTGGGCTTTGGACGAGGTTAGAAAGAAAGAGTATGAAAGGCTCAAAATAATTTCAAAATGGGTTAAAATTACAACTTTCGAAATTAGATTTCTTACAACAACCATGACTTCTGCCCCAGTTCCTTGCTTGGGGACTTTTGGATTTTATTTTGGTATGACTGAACCTCAGAGAGGCTGCCTACGTACCCTTTCAGGATCAAGTCAAACGTAGTTCACGTCATACAAACTACGTTGTTGTGATGTTCTTTTTTTCTGCTTTTCTGTTCTTTTTTTCTTTTCAGTTTTCCTTTTCTTTCTTTTATTTTCTTTCTTCTTTTCACCTTCAATTTTCCTCTTCTATTCTTTTCCTTCTTTTCTTCCTTCTTCTTCTTTTTTTCTTTTTCACTTTTTTTTTTACTTTTTTTTTTCTTTTCATTTTCTTTTCTTCCGCACTCGCGTTTCTTAATGGTGACATTGATTCCGAAAGAGGGATATGAAAGAGAATAAATAAGGCTCAAAGGGGATGACAAGGGGTAAATGTGTTTAGATAGCAGAACAAAATGCCTTCGTCATTTCAATCTTTAAAATATGCCAAATACAAACAAGTACAATCAAAATAAAGAAATCATACATATTATCTCTTGACTGCATCGGAATTGATGGCCATTTCTACACATTTTCCTTCCATATCTGTGAGATATAGTGCACCGTTAGGCAACACTCTGGTTACGACGAATGGTTCCTGCCAATTTGGAGCAAACTTTCCTTTTGCTTTGGCCCAATGAGGCAAAATATGTCTCAACACTAACTGTCCCACCTCAAACTTCCTTGGACGCACTTTCTTGTTGTATGCTCTTGCCATTCTTTGCTGGTACAGCTGACCATGACACACGAATGCCAATCTCTTCTCGTCAATCAAACTCAACTGCTCAAGGCGGCTTTTCACCCATTCATCATCATCAATCTCGACCTCCGCAATGATTCTAAGAGATGGGATTTCCACTTCTGCGGGTATCACTGCCTCGGTGCCATACATCAATGAATAAGGAGTCGCCCCCACTGAGGTACGAACGGTGGTGCGGTACGCTAACAATGCAAAGGCAACTTCTCATACCACTGTCTAGACCCTTCAACCATCTTCCGGAGTATTTTCTTTATATTCTTGTTGGCTGCTTCAACCACACCATTTGCCTTGGGACGGTAGGGAGTAGAATGCCTATGGGAAATTTTAAACTGCTCGCATGTCTCCTTCATCAAATGACTATTAAGATTAGCCCCATTGTCTGTGATAATCACCTTCGGTATCCCAAACCGACAAATAATGTTCGAATGCACAAAATCCACCACAGCTTTCTTAGTCACAGACTTGAACGTCTTAGCTTCCACCTATTTGGTAAAATAGTCTATTGCTACCAGAATAAACCTGTGCCCATTTGACGCTGCTGGATCAATTGACCCAATGACATCCATGCCCCAGGCAACAAAATGCTATGGTGCGGACATCGTGTGTAATTCTGATGGCGGAGAATGAATCAAGTCTCCATGCACTTGGCACTGATGGCATTTACGTACGAAACTGATACAATCTCACTCCATAGTAAACCAATAATAACCTGCCCGTAGGATCTTCTCTGCCAAAACATAACCGCTCATATGCGGTCCACAGACTCCCGAATGTACCTCAGTCATGATAGATGTGGCATGCCTCGCATCTATGCACCTCAACAGTCCGAGATCTGGGGTTCTTTTATATAAAACTCCTCCACTAAGGAAAAACCCGCTTGCCAACCGTCGAATCGTTCTTTTCTGATCACCGGTGGCCTGTACCGGGTATACCCCCATTCTGATGTATTCCATGATGTCGTGAAACCACGGCTCACCGTCAAGCTCCTCTTCTACCATATTACAATAAGCATGCTGATCACGGACCTGAATCTATACCGGGTCCACATAAGCCTTATCTGGATGATGTAACATTGACGCCAAAGTAGCCAGTGCATCGACCACTTTATTATGAATCCTTGGAATGTGCTTGAAATCTATCGACTGAAACCGCTGAAAAGCTCATGCAAACATTGTCGGTACGGTATAAGCTTTAAGTCACGTGTTTCCGATTTTCCTTGAATTTGGTGTACCAGTAGGTCTGAGTCACCCATGACCAAGACTTCCTAGACACCCATATCTACAGCTAATCTCAACCCCAAGATACATGCCTCATATTCTGCCATGTTGTTCGTACAATAAAAACAAAGTTGAGTTGTAACAGGGTAATGTTGCCCTATTTTAGTAATAAGCACCGCTCCTATTCCCACGCCTTTCATGTTTGCGGCACCATCAAAGAAAAGTTTCCATCCTGGCTTCTCAACTTGTTCCAACTCTTCAACATGCATCACCTCTTCATCAGGGAAATAAGTCTTCAAAGCTTCATAATTTTCATCAACCGGATTCTCGGCCAGATGGTCCGCCAAGGCCTGTGCTTTCATTGCAGTCCGAGTCACGTAGACAATGTCAAACTCTGTGAGCAGGATCTGCCACTTTGCAAGCCTCCCTGTGGGCATAGGCTTCTGAAAGATATACTTTAACGGATCCAAACGAGATATGAGGTAAGTAGTATAAGATGACAAATAGTGTTTCAGCTTCTGTGCCACCCAAGTTAGGGCGCAACATGTCCTTTCAAGATGAGTATACTTAACCTCGTAGGGTGTGAACTTCTTGCTGAGGTAATAGATGACCTGCTCCTTCCTTCCAGTGATATCATGTTGACCCAATACACAGCCGAATGAAATGTTCAATACCGTTAAATATAGAATCAAAGGTCGCCCTGGTTCTGGCAGAACCAACACGGGTGGATTTGACAAAATACCCCTTTATCTTATCAAACGCCTCCTGACCTTCGTTTGTCCACTTGACCGTAGCGTCTTTCTTTAATAGCTTAAAGATAGGCTCACAAGTTGTCGTGAGTTGGGCGATGAACCTGCTGATATAATTCAATCTCCCCAGCAAACTCATCACCTCGGTCTTGTTCCTCGGAGGTGGCAATTCATGGATGGCCTTGATTTTTGATGGATCCAGTTCAATACCCTGGCGGCTGACTACGAACCCCAACAATTTTCCAGACGGCATCCCGAACGCGCATTTTGCAGGATTAAGCTTGAGATTATACTTGCGAAGCCTTTGGAAGAACTTTCTCAGATCCCTAACATGGTCAGATTGCTGTCTAGACTTTACAATCACATCGTCCACATACACCTCGATTTCCTTGTGTATCATATCATGGAATATTGTTGTCATTTCCCTCATATAAGTTGCCCCAGCATTTTTCAAACCAAACGGCATGACCCGATAACAGTATGTTCCCCATAGCGTGATGAATGCCGTCTTTTCTGCATCTTCCTCGTCTATTAAAATCTGATGATAACCCGCATAACAATCCACAAAAGAGCCAATTTCATGTTTGGCACAATTATTAATCAATATGTGGATGTTCGGTAGCGGAAAATTGTCTTTTGGACTTGCCTTGTTAAGATTCCGATAATCGACACACACCCTGATCTTGCCATCTTTCTTCGGCACATGCACAACATTAGCTAACCAGGTGGGATACCGTGTAACCCGAATAACCTTTGCATCGAACTGCTTGGTGATCTCTTCTTTGATCTTTTCACTTATGTTCGTTTTGAACTTTTTCAGCTTCTGCTTGACAGGAGGTAATGCCGGGTCAGTGAGCAATTTGTGAATCACTAAATCAGTACTTAGCCCCGGCATATCATCATACGACCATGCAAAAATATCCTTGGACTCAAACAATGCTTTGACTATCCCCTCCTTGAGCTGTGGCTCCAGATGAACACTTATTTTAGTTTCACGAACATTGTCTTGGTCCCCTAGATTAACTGCTTCTGTGTCATTTAGGTTAGGTTTGGGTTTTTCTTCAAAGTGACTTAATTCTTTACTAACTTCCTCATAGGCCTCGTCGTCATCATATTCCACCTCATCGTCACACTCGATTTCTTGCACTATTATTTCTAAATTAGATTGGCTTTTAAAACTGGGCCAAAGATTCCTCATGCATGTCATGTCATTGATATCATCATAAAAAGAACTGTACAGAAAAGAAAAGAAAAAATTAGGAATTAAGAAAGAAAAGGAATTGCATTTCATTGAATGTAAAGATAACAGGGTTTTAACTCATCCAAACGGATGGAACATAGTAACTGAATTACAAACCCTGGAATAATCCAGGTGAACAATAGGAAAACAAAACCCACTACCGCGACTCCCACCGAGATGGAAGAGGAGTGGCTTCCCAGTTGTTGACATTAGCACGTGGCCCAATGTACTGTATATCTGCTTTGCTCGACCCTTCCCCGACCCCTACCATGTTCACCTCAGCAAATACCCTTTCAAGCCCTTTCTCCAAGTTCCCATCCGCACCAATCAGTGGACCAGACACCTTTGCCAATAATTGCTTCCCGATACTTGGCCTGACGAAGGACCTGGACAGATGTGGAATTGGTTTGGGAAGAACCCAGACTCTTTTCTTTATCTTGCGGGGTCGTCTCACATCCGCCTCCATAGGCTTGAACCCCAGCCCAAAGGTATCCAAATTCTTGGGCAAATAAACTGGCTGAACAATACCTTGCAAATCAGCACCCAACCCTTTGCCTGGTACAAACCCGTTTTTCAATATTTCAGAGGCTATCATGACAGTTGTAGCTGTTATTCTGGGGACCGGGACGCTTTTCCCTTCAGGAACCTTTTCTACCGAGACTGTATCGAAAACCTGGTAAACCCACAACCCCTTATTATCATCAGTCTCTATGAAGGGTACGATGGCATCACTTACAATGCTCATGTTGTCTTCCCCATGTACTACGATCTCTTGTCTATCCCACTCGAATTTGACCATCTGATGTAGTGTAGAAGGCACCGCTTTGGCAACGTGGATCCATGGTCGCCCAACAGAAGATTATAAGACACCACCATGTCTAACACCTGAAACTCCATGGTGAACTTGACTGGACCAATTGTCAATTCAAGTATGATGTCACCCACTGTGTCTGTACCACCACCATCAAACCCTCGAACGTAGATGCTATTCTTATGAATTCTGTCATCATCAACCTTCAACTTGTTCAATGTAGACAAAGGACAGATATTGGCACTGGACCCATTATCAATCAGTACTCGAGTGACTACCGAATCTTCACATTTAACAGTCAAATAAAGAGCTCTATTATGTTCTGTACCCTCCACGGGCAATTCATCATCAGAAAATGTCACTTTGTTTACCTCAAAGATTTTGTTCACGATTTTCTCCAAATGATTCACTGAAATTTTATCGGGGACATGAGCTTCGTTCAATATCTTCATCAGAGCCCGACGATGTTCATCCGAGTGGATAAGCAATGAAAGCAATGAGATTTGGGCTGGCATTTTCCTTAGCTGCTCAACAATAGAATAATCTTGCACTTTCATCTTTTTCAAGAACTCTTCTGCCTTTTCCTCCGTAATAGCTTTCTTAACTGGCAACGGATTTTCCTTGGGGGCCCTAGCCTTTCTCAACTCTTCGATGGAAAAACAACGTCCCGAGCGAGTTAAACCTTGTGTTTCACAGACTTCCTCTTTGATTCTTCCCCTTGTAGGTCACAACTACCTGTTCATATTTCCACAGAATGGCTTTATTGTCAATTACTGGTAACTGGGTTACGGGCTTTATAACAACTAGTTCTATGTAAGCCCCCTTCACGACTGCCGTAGGTGTGCTTGATACTCCCTGAACCACTACCTTGATCGGCTCTGGTTTCTTCACAACAATGGATGATCCTTTCCCCATCACCACAACTGGCTTGTTGTCTATACTTTTCAAATGAACCGCTGGTTTCACATTAGCTGACTTTTCATTCATTTTATTTTTGCTAGAACGGATCATCATGACTGTCTGTGAGGGCTTCTTAAGCTCTGCTCCTTTATTTATCTGTTCAATCATGTTGGCCACATGATGCACGGGCAATGGGTTCTGGTTGATATTGGGTGCCTCCGGGGCTTGAACCTCGATCTTGTTTGTGTCAATAAGCTCTTGCACAACAGTTTTCAATCTCCAACATTTCTCAGTATCATGTCCGGGAGCCCCTGAACAATACTCACAACTCACTGAATGGTCCAAATTTCTAGGAAGGGGATTTGGCATTTTGGCCTCAACCGGGTTCAACAGGCCTAACTGTCTCAGTTTATGGAAAAGAGTGGTATAGGATTCTCCTAGCGGAGTGAATGTTTTCTGTTTCTGCATTCTCTCGTTTCTGAAAGCCTAGTTTGGGCGGAAGCCGAATCCTGGCCTATAAGCCCTCGGGTGTGGATATGTGTTTTGTGGAGCTGGGTATGTGTTTTGGGTAGCCGGCGCACGCCATTGCGCGTGAGCCGGAGGCTGGGTATAAGTTTGGGCATGATGGACGAAAAATTGTGGATCTAGTGGTGGATAATAGTGTTGAGGAGGGCCATATGGGGTATACGGATAATTTGGGTGGTAGGGTATGGGTTGGTTGTAATAGGGTGAAGGGTTTCTAGACCTGGACCATACTCCGGATTCGACAGTTGCAACCTCTTCTTTCTTCTTCTTCCCAAGCACACCCCTAGTGTCGTTTTGAATGGCTTAGGTGGTTGCTTTGATTGCTGAATAACTCATGATCTTGTTAGATTTGAGTCCCTCCTCAACCATGCCTCCCATTTTCACGACTTCATAAAAGGACTTGCCCACTGCTGACACCAAATGACCAAAATAGGTGGGCTCTAAAGCCTGCAAGAAATAATCAACCATTTCACTCTCTTTCATCGGGGGTCAACCCTCGCCGCTTGCTCTCTCCAACGGAACCCATATTCTCGAAAGCTCTCACCGGGCTTCTTCTCAATCTTTGTCAATGACAGTCGATCTGGGATGATTTCAAAATTGTATTGAAACTGACAGGCGAAGGCTTGTGCCAAGTCATCCCAGGTGTACCACCTGCTATGGTCTTGTCTAGTATACCATTCCAACGCCGATCCGCTCAAACTTTGGCTGAAATATGCCATCAGCAATTCATCTCTCCCTCATGCTCCTCTCATCTTGCTACAGAATCCCCTTAAATGTGCTACTGGGTCGCCATGCCCATCGTACAAATCAAACTTAGGCATCTTGAACCCGGCCAGTAACTGAACATCTGGGAACAGACATAAATCTTTATAGGCCACACTTACTTGGCCCCCTAACCCCCTCATGTCTTGGAATAATTGCTCCAGGCTTTTGACCTTTCTAATCATCTCCTCCTGCTCAGGGTTTTTGGGCGGCTTCTCGGTGCCTGCCATGAGATCAAGATGAGGGGTAAAAAAGTAGGGTTCTAGAACTTTGAAGGTAGGCTCAGGGGGATAATACTGGTTGTCGTGTGTCTGGAACAGAGGTTTACTGGGAGATCGGTGTAGGGTAGCAGGCGGAGGTGCTACAAAAATGGGAGTGATTGGTGGAGGAGGGTATGAGACTTGTTTGGATGGAGGAGCCTGTGATGTATGAGAAGTGGTGCCTTAGCATTGTTGGTAGAGGGGAAATGCTGGAGATGAATTCACAGTGGGTGGCTCCTGAGGCTGAGCCAATGGTGGGATATAAGCGGGGTTAGTGGGATAAATTGGCGGTGGATGCCCCTTCGCCCAGGCTTGGTACATTTCAGCCATCTGTTGTTTCAACTTATACATTTCCTCCCTTATTGCATGGACGTCCATTTCTTCTACTTCTTTCGATGGGTCAACAATACTCGTATCAGATTCCGGGCCAGTCATGTTCACTTTATCTTTAGACCGGGTGTTGTATGGATGAGTTGCCAGAATGCCAAACAACTAACCACCTACCTGGACTCACACATTTAGACAACAATTCCGTTAGCGATTAGGCTTTAACAGATTGGATAACCGCACATTGGGCATGAATGCACCTATACAGTTAACCATTTCTATTATGCATTTGATCGACCGCATGCGTCACCCCAGCATTTCCTTAGTTCCAACCGTAAGCTTTCTCTTTTATTTTGTTTTCTTTTCTCTTTATTTTCTCCTCTTTTTTTCTTTTTCCTTTCCTTCCTCCTTTATTCTATTCCTTTCTTGTTTTTCCGCTTTTCTCTTTTCTTTTCTCTCTTCTCTTATTTTCATTCATTTTTTCCTCGTCTCTCCGCTTTTCCCTTTCTTCTTTCCCTTTCTTTGTTTTCTTTTCTTTACTTGGTTACGTTCGAATCCTACGGATATTGCCTACGTATCGTGACCCCGCATGAACCAGACCAGGCATAGTTCGTGAAAATAAGTGCCAAAATAAAGGAACAAATTTTTGGGAATTTTCAAATTTTCATTACCACAACATTCTATTACAAACTAAACATTTTGAAATGGAAAATAACAGACTACAACTAAACTCAAATACAGACTCCGAACATACTAGCATACTTGGACGCAAAAAGAAAATAGACTGACAAACAACAAACTCTAAAATGGAAAATATAGACTCGATCTATGAATACATTAGTGCTTCAAAAGTGGGTGCCCGCGGGGCATCGTTCGACCTCGCCGCGGGCTTAGGTGCCAAATCCCTTTCAAGTTGCTCCAGCTCATACATGGTTCGCTTGACATAAATCATTACTGTCGAAAAGAAAGTAGTGCGGGTCATGTCTTCACATGCCCGACATCTCCTAAGGATGGCGTGGGCAATGGTTTCAATCCTGTCTCTTGTTCGACCCTTTTCTATAAGCAATCGCCTTACTTGATTATTGCGAGCCTCCAACATATGAGAATCCTGAAGATGCTGATCCTGCAGCTGCTGTATTTCTACTTCCATTCGGGCCAGTAAGTCATAGCAGTGTCCACTTTCGGTCTCAAAAGCTTTAGCTTGCTTAGCTGCCTTATCCTCAAGGGTGACCACTTTTCTTTTCAGACTAGCAATGGTCTTTTCATAATCCTTCTTTAATTGTTGCATGTAATGGGTGCGTTCTTCTGTTCTTTTTACCCACTGTGCCTGGAGTTCCGCTATGGTGCCTTCGGATTTTTTCAGCTCATCCCGACACTTACTAATTTCCTTTTTCAGCCCCTTTATCAACCGCTCGTCCGACCGGCTCCTTTGTTGGTTATTGGAAGCTATCCTCATTTGCTGGATTTGGGCCCTAAGCGCCTCGTTTTCTTGGGCCAACCTGTTCTTTTCTCCCTGATCAGCATCAACTTGCACACTGTTCTCAAATTTCAGAGCTCCAATCTGTTGTTTCATCTTACCGATTTCAGCCTGATAGCCTTCTTCTTTTGCTAGCCAACCCCATTGTTCTTGTGATGATTCAGTGAAATCCTGGATGTGGGGTCTTTTAGCTGGCCTCTGATGCTCAAGTTCTCTTCTGTACCATGCGAGGTATTCTGGCGACATTTCTCCTTTGGCCCGATCCTGCACACAAGTATCTGTTTGTAGATATTGACATTTATTACAAATCTCGCGGACTTTTGCTTCGGGAAACTGTCCGTCAGGGCTAATCTCAATTACTTGAGCACTAAGATCTTCCTCCCGTGGCACTGTTTGGCATCTCCCGAGTTGTCTCAGAACCCGACATGGAGCATAAGGCTGGATGCTCTTAAGTCCCATCAAAAGAAAATGCGACCTAGCTGCTGGCATGTATATGATTTCTTCAACAGGCAACCATCCCAACGTCCACTGTATCTGACTGTCCGTGAGAGTACGAAAGTATGATATCCACACTGTTATTCCTTCAGGCAGACTAACCCCGTCAATCCTTGTGTAAAACTCTCCTATACAGGTTTTGTCAGACGAACCATAACTCAAGAGCCAGGAACGGTGGCATAGATGCTCGGTCATCCACATTTGTAGCAACAAGTTACACCCCTCAAAAAAATTGCCTCCGGCTTTGTAGGCAGTGAGAGCTCGAAAAATGTCAGACACGATCATAGGCGCAAGAGTGCTTTCATCTTGAGTAAGTAAGGTACTGACGACCCCGGCTACTTTTATATCAATATTCTCGTCTTTCCTTGGGAACACCAAGAGGCCCAAAAAAGTTATCATGAAAGCCACCCTTCTGTGCTCATCCCATTTTTGACGGTTATTTTTACTGCATAGCTTGATGTCCGTCTTGTTAAACCCTTCCACATGGCCGTACCTGTCGTATATGAAGCGCAGAGTGCAGAAGCCTTTTGCCAAATCTAGATTATGGACTGTCCTGGGTATCTTTAATGAATCTAAAGACCGATGCACCGTGATGGCTCTTGGAGCAACCAGATATTTTCCTCTTAACGGAACCTCAGCATTTCCGATGTACCCGGCTATTTCCTCCAGAGTTGGGGTGAGCTTAAAATCTGAGAAGTGGAAGACATTGTGCGCCGGGTCCCAGCAAGTAAGCAACGCTCTTATAATATCACCCCGAGGCTTGATTTCCAATAAACCCATAAGACCTTTCAGATATTTCTTGACTTCGTCTTGTCCTTCTTTGCCTAAATCGTTCCACCATAGCCGCAACTCGAAAGGGATTTTAGTCATTATTGAGAAAGGTTCGTTTTGCATCGTGCTCATCCTGCACATTTATTAAAGTGATTTAAGCAAAAACAAAACTTTTATTTGACTCAAAACAAAATTAACTATTTCCTTTTCCAAATTTAAAATGAAAGACTCGGTTTTCAAACATGACCTTTCAGCACTCCCAAGAACGACGATTTTAAAGTTGTGAGAGTCAACCGGTCAAAAATCAAAATGACCAAAAATGGCCGTCTTTGCAAAGTCAGCCTTCCGGCGTCCCTTTCGGGAACATTCGGCTATTTTTGACAAAAACGGCATCACCTAACTTATTTATGACTCTTTTTTTCGTTTTTCAAATTAAAATAAAGACCCGGTATTGCAAACACGACCTTTTAACGCCTCGGGGACGACAATTTTAAGGCTGTGTGGGTCAATCAGCAAAAAATCTAAAAATGACTAAAGATGGCCGTTTATGCAAAGTCAGCCTTTCGGCGTCCCTTTCGGGAATATTTGGCTATTTTTGACAAAACGGCGTTACCCGACTTATTTATGACGAAAATTAAAATTTTGATATATTTTTGTTTTTTGCTATTTTTTGCAAAGGGGAGGTTGGACCCGATGAGGGTTGCCTACGTATCTCACGCCCTGTGAGAATCAAACCTGCGTAGTTCGGGCAAAGAAACTAACTATATTTTTGAAAACAAGGCTCTTTATTTTCATCTTCCATGGCAAGACAAACTATTTTTCCTTTTCTATTTTTGAAAACAAGACAACATAACGACTCTCCTTTTCTTTTTCATTTTCAACAAACAATAAACAACCTATTTTTTCCAAACTAAAACAAAGACTCTTTTTCTTTTCTTTTTCAACAAACAACTTTTCAAAAATAAAAGACTCTTTTTTCTATTTTTCCTTTGCTTTTTAGTAAAACAAACTATTAAAAATAAAATATTTTCCTTTTTTCATTTTCTCAAAATTTCGGCAGAGTTTCGACAGTATTTGGTCATTGGTTTTTTCTAAAATAATCAATTAATTCTCTAATTGCTATTTCTCTCATTTTCTCTTTTCCTCTTTTTCTCAATTTTCCAACATTCCCGAGATTCAAAAGCCGGTCAACATGCCAGTTCGAAACAAATATATGTATAGAACAAGTAGGATGCATCAGGATAGTCTTTTCATTTCAGGTTGCTATCCCTAGACGGACTCAACCCCTATGTTGAGTCCCCTAAGTCAAATGCAGCATGATGCAATTAAGCGCTCCTACTAGGGATCCGGCATGAAGTCAAGTTATTCTAGGTTCAAAACCTGGGTATGTGTTCTAAATAGTGCACTCGAGCGGACAACTCGAGTTGAGGAGGGGGCAGCATACCTGGGACCCGCGAGATCGTCTGGCTTTGCAACTTATCTGAGCCTCTTTTTTATTTCAGGGTATGACACTATCAGAATAAGGAGTCTCAACCAGTAAGCACATCCCCGGAGGTGAGAAGAGAAGGGTTTCGGCACAGTTTATATACAATTCAGATAATATCAAAGCGGTAAAGTATTTAGCACTTTTAACATGAAACATGTACGGAGATCAGATAAAGACAACACAACAATTATTCTATGCTCGAATTCTTAAACCCTGAACCAGAGATTCTGGGTTTGCTTCCCAGCAGAGTTGCCAGAGCTGTCACACATCCTTTTTCACCTACACCTGCAAGGGCGTAAAGGAGTTTTTCCAATTAAAGGACAATCAGAACGGGATTTAGTTATTAATATTCAGAGTCGCCACTTGGGAGATTAATGGTGTCCCAAGTCACCGGCGAATCCCGAACCGAGGAAAAATATGACTCTATTAACAGTCCGCGAACCAGAAATCCGAGTAAGGAATTCTGTTAACCCGGAAAAAGGTGTTAGGCATTCCCGAGTTCCGTGGTTCTAGCACGGTCGTTCAACTGTCGTGATTAGCTTATTTATCTGATTTTATTACATGATGAACCTATGTGCCGATTCTTACTTCTAACCGCTTTTGTTTAATTTTTTAAGAAAGTTGAACGTCGTTTAAAACGTGTCTTTGGATCGTGCCACATGAAATGCACCCGCAATCCTAAATACACTTTATCCAATGTTTTGGGATTTGATTTGGGTCACATGAAATGCACACCCGAGTTTAGGAAGATAATTTTATTAAAATCGCGCTTAAAGAGGCTAATGCGTTATTGTCTTTGGGGAAGGCCGTGAAATTCGCTAAACGACCCATCCCGAATTCTAAGTATTTTAACACAATATTCATTGGGGGCCCCGCAATTTATGTGTTTTGTTTTGCGAGGCTCGTCATATTTTATTAATTACAGGACAAACCTAAATCAACTACGATTTTCTATATTTTTGTTTCTAAGAATAAAGAAAAAGAGGCCCTAAATAATTGGAGTTACTTAAACAAAACATATTAATAAGGACCCTTTAGCAATGCTGGGCTCAAGTAATTGGCTCAATCCCTGCTGAATTGAAACCAACCAGCGAGTTGGGCCTTTAGAACATGCTGCCCAGTCTGAGTTCCCATTGCAGAGCGTGAGCCAAACCTTGTGCTCAGTTTGGCCCATTAGCAAAAATCTGGCGAGATCAACAGCAGCATTGACGTATTCGTGTTATAATTCAGGGTCTAATTTTGTGTTAACACACACGTGATGCACTTAACATGCTGAGTTTGAAATTCTACACTAATTCTATGCTAATAAGGTTCAGCCTAGTTTTGCTTCAGTTCCTAGTTAATAATACTTCCTAACTCATATTGCAATTGACATTAACTAATTATCCACAATCATTCAAATATCCAATTATCAACTAAAGATGCAAGTCCAGAATCAATTTCCAAACTTATGTCTTTTAACAGAGTTAATCAACAAACTATTCTAGGCTAATTAGTGATAAGCAAATCCAATAGTCAAATTACACGTCCAGCTCTAAACTAACTCACAATTACCATTACTAAATACAAACAATGTGACTCCAGGATTACACTGCCAATTATTAAGACGAGTGAGGACTGTGAATCACAAGATCGCTTTATGCTTTGAATAACTTCTGATTTTCAAAACTTAACTACACCAAATGAAATTAAACTACAACATGTCTAACAAACGATCAAATGTCCCGAACAGTCCATGAGTTTAACAGTCCAAACCAATCTAAATCATTGAAAATAATTTTAATTACAGTCCAAACTACTACAATCAACTATGATAAAACACTGCAATAACTGAAGCTTCTAATGAAGTTATACTTCCATTTCATTTCATTCCAACTGGACAGCTACATGATTTGAGATTCAGGACATGTACCTGATATTTAGACCATAAAACAAAGAAGAGTTGGAAGTCAGCTGAAGCAACGCACGAGCAGCAGTAGCAGTAAGCAATTTTCAGCAGTACAGAACAACAAACAGCCCAGAAAATGAATCCAGAAATTCCAGGAAGGTTCAGAACTCAAATGAAACAAGCAGATTAAACCAAAACACTTTAAATGCACTCAGTTATACTATAAAGGCATCAAAATACTTTCACAGAACCAAATCTCAATCAAACACAATCTAATTAGACCCAAAAACTGCTCGAAATCACCCAACAACCATTCTGAACATCATCAATCAAAGAGTGAACTAGAGGATGTGAATTAATAACTAGAACGTCAACATCAACCTACAATTTCCAATGAAATAGTGATATTTTTTGATTTTTGAGTTTTTGCTTGTTTTTGGTTTTTTTTTTGAAATTTAAATTTCTACTAGATCTGAAAATTTCAGAGAGAGAGAGAGAGTTTTTTGGGGGAATTAGATGGCTGAAAAAACCTGCCCAATGAAGGCAAGAAGTGTGCCTTTTATAGGCAACAAATGAAACCTATCAGATTTTTAGTTTTCTTTTAGTCCCTCATGCAATTTCAACTTTAGTCCCTTATTTGTTGACTTGTGACCCAAGTAACTACCCTAACTTTTCTAAAATCTAACTTGAACCCTATTCTAGAAGATTCTAGGGTGTTCTATTCTAATCTACAGCATTCCACCTATTACTAAAGCCCCAAAATACCCCTGAACCCCCTGATATTACCCAACTCAATCAGCTATACCCGCAAACCCTTTTAACCTATCTAAACTGACCTAAACCCTTAGTTAGAAATCAGTTATATCCAAACGGATCCTAAACTACTAATAATCTACATGGTCAGCTAGTAAATCTAATGAACATAGAGCGATTATCAAAATAAGACTTCTAACTACAATAATAATCACTAACGAAACCACAAAACAACAAAAATTAAACTGAAATGAAAAATCTAACATACAAAGGCATCAATTAACTATAACGAGCATGTTAATCAGAAGAGAAGAAGCCTATTGAATTAAAGTGAACAATTAGTCTTAGACTATTGAATCAATTAACTAAACTTTAAAAATCCAAGCAAACAACCTAATTAACTGACTCACATTTCAAATGCCTAATGAAGCAAAAACTAGGGTTTTGGACCGATTTTTGGATTTGAAGATTCGAGGAGTTCGGTCACGATTTGAGGCAGATTATTGATGGATTAGTGATGAGGAGGTGGAGGAGGTTTGGTGGTGTGAAGTTGGGACGGTTTGGGCGACGTCACCGCCGTGGACGGCGGAGACGGTGACAACTCTTTCAATTATTCGACGACCTCCAGTGGGATTCGAAAGATGATAGTGGTGGATTCGTGACGGGGACGTTGAGGCAGTGTGAGGGTGTGAATTTGGAAGCCATCAGAGAAAGTATCGTTTTCTCCGGCGACGGCGGCGTTATAGAGACTGTACGAGGAAGGTGACTTTGGTCGTTAGGGTTAGATGACCATTCCGACATTTTTATGTAATATTGGGGAATAACATGAGCCGTTGGATTGAAGGAGATTAATGGCTGGGATCGAGTGACACCACACGGTATCGTTTCGATGGGGATGGGGATTGGGTCGGGTGAAGGGGTGTTTGGGCCAGACTGGGCGTGGGTAAAAAATAATAATAATAATTTTTGGGCCTAAAATTAATAAACAAGGTCATAGCCCAATTCGCAACCCTGTTTTTTTCTATTTCTTTTGTTTTTTCCATTTTATATTTTTTACTCTTTTCCTCTCTTTTTGTATTTCGTATTTTATATATATTAAGATATTTTCAAAATTAACTAACTTCTAAATTTTAACTAAAACTTAAGACAAATTCTACAAATTAAAAATAAAAATGCAAATAACCATTTTTGTCATTTTCTTTATATGCAAACAATTTTAACTACTAAGTAATACTAAAATTATGAAATTAAATCTCAAACAAATGCCAAATGTATTTTTTGTATTTTTTATATGAATTAAATGCACAAATAAAATGCAACAATTATCAGAAAATGCCACAAAATTCACAAAAATTATAAAATAATAAAGAAATTGTTTTGTTTGAATTTTTGGGAATAATTTGCTTAGGGCAAAAATCACGTGCTCACAGCTAACCCTATTCTTTTCCCTCTAATCCTAATTGGGTGCATTATATTAGAAGAGTTTTTAATCCTACTTATAAAGGTTGGCCTCGCGCAACAATTAAGAATGATATTTATAAATTTAAACATGAATATGAACAATATTTGCGGTATTTATTTACTCATATAAGTAATCGGATTTCTATTACTACTGATATTGGTAAAAGTGGTAATGATTGTGATTATCTAACTGTTACAAGTCATTGGATAGATGAGGAGTGGACAATGCAAAAACGCATTATTGCGTATAGAATAATTAATTCATGTCAGACAGGTAAGTTTATAGCTAACACTGTTGCAGATATTTGTAGATATTTTTGCTTTAGAGATAAAATAATGTCAATTTCTATGGATAATGCTTCTAGTAACGCTAGTGCTATAGGCATACTTACAACAACACTAAATCCCGCATTTAGAAATATATTCCATGTTAGATGTATTTGTCATATTTATCATTTAATTGTCGGTGATGGTATGCGAATTTTAAATTTAGAAATTGAAAAGGTTAGAATGACTCTTAATTGGCTTTTTTATTCAAATCGTAGAAGTAGACTAAGAGAATATTTTAAAAAATGTGATGAATATGGCCTTAGAGAAAGAAAGGTTCCTAAGCCTTGCCCGACTAGATGGAATTATATGTACGAAAGTTTAGTAGTTGCATATGAATATAGAAACCCAATTAATGTAACGTTTAATGCTCGGGTAGGTGGTGAGGATGGTGATGAAATGCTTAATACTCAAGATTGGACGAATGTTAAAATTCTTATAGATTTTTTAGAACATTTTCAAATTGCTACAAATGCATTTTCTGGGCAATATTATCCTACTATTTCAAACTGTTTAGTTTATATTGCAGCACTTAAATCTTGGACGGAGTTCAGGGGTTCTCAAGGTGATAATTATGACGAAACTTCACATCTAAATGAGCTTCAAGTTTATTTGTCACAGGGACTTGAAAAGGAGAATCCAGACGACACTTTTGATCTTTTGGAATGGTGGAAGGCAAGGGAAAAACATTTTCCGGTTCTTGCAAGGATGGCTCGGGATATTTTATCTATTCAAGATTCAACTTTTGCATCAGAGAGTGCTTTCAGTCAAGCAAGACTTCAAATAGGTGATCATAGAGCGTCAATGAGGGAGAGTTTGGAAAAATCTATACTGTTCAGAGATTGGATCCGCTCGGAAAGAAGAAACTTTGGAATTGCAGAATCACAACCGGCGATAGATGAAGCTTATGAAGAAATGATGGCGGAACTTGCGGAGGATGCTGCTTCGCCTGGAAGTGGTAATGAACAAGCTTCTTTTCCATCACCACCAACGCAACCTCCTCCGAACCTTGAAGGATTTATGAAATTTGTTAGAGATACAATGTAGATTATGGTGTACCTTGTACTTTGGCATATCTTCTTTTAGTTTTTTTTCCTTTTAATGGTGGTATTAGTACCTTGTTGTGCTCATTCCATTGGGGGAGGAAGACTAAGAAAGATATGCCATTTTTGGTAATAAAAATTATAAGACATGCCCTTGAATATCTTTTTGCAATATTTTTTTGTCTTTAACTTGCAATTATTTATAAGCTATAATATATATACATAACATACAATATATACTACAAGAAAATATATAAGGGAATATATATACATAACATACAATATATACTACAAGAAAATATATAAGGGAATATATATACATAACATACAATATATACTACAAGAAAATACTACAAGAAAATTTATAAGATAATATATATACATAACATACTATAGAGTATATATATGTATATAAATGGTATCAGAGCCTAGGAAATTGTTCATGGTAAATATGTAATAGATATGAAATATTCAACATAGATATGAAGCTTTTGGAATGGATCTGGGAGAAACAAGTACTAAAGGTACTAGACTTGAAGAGGTAGATATACCTTAAAACCTTGATTTATTAAATAAATGGACGATTCCTAAAGTTTATATAAAAACCATTTATGATTATGGTCGGTTTGATAAACTTTCTTCAAAACAATTGATAAAAACAACTGAACAGTCTTTGGCGTTAAATTCTTCTGAACAGACTATTCGTTTGTTAAACAAACACGATATTGACTTATACAAACATCATTATCATTACTTGCATATTGGTATGATTCAAATTGCGTTTAAACCGTTAACCCTTAAAGGGTTACCAGAGACCTTTTTGGCAGCTCTTAGAGATGCTAGAAATCTGAATTTCAGACAATCTCTGATGGGTTCGATTGAATCTACTGTGGCCTATGGTCCAGTATATTTTAATACTCAACCCAATTTGCAACTCTCTCTTTCTGATGTTAATATTCTTGATGCCTTGACTTTAAATGTGAAAACGCATGGTTATAATTATGCGTCTGGTTCTGAACTTATATGTCTGTCTTATAGGATTTATTTTAAATTATTATCTACTTTAAATCCTAGATGTAAGTTATACGATACATCGGATCAGACCATACTGGTAGAAACCAACTTTGCAAGGTCCAAGGTCACCACTAGGAGACCTATTAGGTGGGAAGAAATTAATTTCCCAACTACTTGGACTTTAAATTCGGTTATATCCCCAAGTCAGATTACTAACGACTTGTCAAATACTGAATTTTCGCATGTTACTCAAAATCCGGATGGTAGGATTTGTATTCAATTTGATGATAAGTCTACTATTTATAATAGACATTCATTTTCTAATCATAGACTTCTACCTGCTATTCAACATATTTCTCCTGTTGAACCAGTCTACGGTCCAGCTCGCAATCGTGCAGCCTCTTTACACACTATTACTAGTAAAGTTAGTAATAAGCCTGTCGAAAGGGTTGAAAGGGTTAAAGTTAACCCTCAAACAAATATTGTTCAGGACAATGATAATATTTCAGATAAGGATATTCCTTCTGTATCCGAGATGGATTTCGACCCCAATAGTACTTAATGATTCCACACCAAATTGATTTTAGCCCCGGTTCTCGGGCACGAAAATACATTCAAAAGGAATATTTTAGTGATAAATGGAACCAGTTTAAAACGTGGTTTTTCGATACTTATAGTAAAGATGATTTGAATAATATTTCTCAAGAATTTTATGAAACTTGTGCCCTGCATAATCAAATTATGTATTTTGTTCCTTGGTTTATAACAACTTATTTGTCTCTTTATAAAAAGGTATTAGAAAGATCTTATAAAGATGGGAGTGGTAATATTACTAAAGCTATTTATCGTTTAAACTGAGCTAAGATGTTTTTTCCAAGGATTTCACAGTTTCATGTCACGACCCAAAATCCCAACCCGGTCGTGATGGCGCCTCTCGTGGAGACAAGGCTAGCCAACAACAAAACAATACATCTCTTTATAATTACTTAGCAGGAATAAGTCTAATTCGCAGATAATATAATCACAAGTGCGAAGTAAACATGATAGAATAATGGAAACCATCCCGACTCAGCCCGAAATCGGGGTGTCACAAGCCACGAGCATCTAAAGATCTAAATACTAATACAAGACCAGCAATATATAGAATGGAATTTAGAATCAATGAAGAAATACGGTGCCGTGAACGCTGACGGTCACCTTGTTCAGCTACAATAGTATACCTTCAGTCCGCTAATAACCCGCTACCGGGTGAACAGTACCTGCAACTGCACGCGAGGTGCAGGGAGTAAAATGAGTACTTCCAACTCAGTGGTAATAAGAGTAAATAATAACTGAGCGATAAGAAATCACGTAAGAACACTTCATCATGCTATCTAAGACGGTACAACCCTTTTTGAAAATAGTAATTCCATGAAAATCCTTTATAAAATATCTGACTCAGTTTTAAACCTCTTTTGAAAATAATCTTTTTAACAGTTGCAAAATAATTCCAGCCATCAGTGTCACTATGCACAGAAACCCGCCCCTCGGGCAATATCTTCGTTCCTGGTCAGCCACTCGGGCCCCAACACTCAAGAATCAGATAGCACCAGCAAAAGCAGATAAATATCTCCAGAAACATCACAACAACAAATAATGAACAAATGCATGAATGCAATGCAATGCATATGATGGTACATTCCAGTACCCACTGCGGCGTGCAGCCCGAGCCATCCATATTTATTTATCGTCGACGGCGCTCACTGGGGGTATGTACAGACTCCGGAGGGGCTCCTACAGCCCAAGCGCAATATCTTGGTCAGTCATTGTTACCTGACCGGTCAGCCATTGTTACCTGACCAATTTATATCATACAGTGCCATTGTTACCACTGTTCAAGTATATCATCCAGTGTCATTGTTACCACTATTTCAAGTATATCACACAGTGTCATTGTTACCACTGTTTCAAGTATATCACACAGTGTCATTGTTACCACTGTTTCAAGTCACTTTATAATCAGTCCAGAAAATAATATAATAAGCCCCTTGGGCATTTACAAAATCGAAGTTTCCAACCCGAAATGCATTTAAAATATCATTTAAGTTTTCAAAACTTAGAAATACGACTGGGTTTGCAAAACATCATTTAAAACCTTGGACTGAAGTTAGATGATATGCAAATCATGCTAAGCAGTAATATCAATCCTCGAAGGATTTTACTAGTCGGCATAAGGCCCCAAACATGGCAATCAGCCCAAATTATGATGATAACAAGTAATTTCAGTCAAATACGCAGTAAAATCAACAACCGGGACGGACCAAGTCACAATCCTTAATGGTGCTGTACCCCACGCTCATATTCGGCGTGCAAGTCACCTCAATACAACACTATGATGTGCAAATCCGGGGTTTCAAACCCTCAAGATATCATGTACAAGTATTACTCACCTCGAACCGGTGAAATCTCTAGCCCGCGATGCCTTTGACCATTAAACCGGCCTCCACGCGCGTCGAATCTAACCAAAATCAAAGCGAATACATCACAATATGCTAAGGGAACAATACCCAATCGAAAACAATCGAGAAATGTCGAAATTCACAAAATTTGCAAAACCCGAGCCCCGGACCCACGTCTCGAAACTCAGAAATTTTTACATCAATACAATCCTTATCTCGCCACGAGTCTATACGTACCAAATTCACAAAAATCGGAGTCCATTTGACCCCTCAAATCACCATTTTAGAATTTCAATCTCAAGCCCTAATTTCTTATAATTTGGTTATGTTTTCATGGATTTCAAGGATGATTCTTCAATAAAATCATGTATTTAACTCATAAAACTTACCTCTAATCGATCTCAGTTGAAACTCCTTTCAATCACCGTCCAAAAGCTCTCAAAAATGACTGAAAATGGTGCAAAAATGACCCAAAATCGGGTATAAACTCGCTGCCCAGATTTTTCGGAATTACTGTTCACGCGTGTGATTAATGTTCACGGGCGTGTTCACTGTTCACTATTCACCCGTGCGATTACTGTTCACGCACGGGTACTGTTCACTGCTGCAGAAAATACAGCAGCTTAGCAGCAGAAATTGCAGCAGCTTTTATTTTCACTAAAAAGGCTCTAACTCCATCATACGAACTCAGAATTAGACGGTTCATGTTCCTATGAGTCACAAATAATAATACGAACACAACCCTTCAATCAAAACTCAATTCGGAGCTTGTTTGCTTAGTTCAATACCCATTTCGCTTGTTAAACAATTAACTCACATTTCACGTCAAAAACCCAATCGCGACTTGATGAAATTAAACCAAAATTTCCAGATCAGTCCTATAATTCATGATTTAAATTTTGGAAGTCTCAAAATCAAATTTGGATCTCTAGAACTAAAAATGAGCCTTTAGATCATTACATTTATGCTCAAAACGGCAAAAATCTTCCAAAAATGACCCGTTGGGCATCCGAAACACACCCGAGGCCCCCGGGACCCCGACCAATAACACCAACCAGTCCCAAAATACATTACGGACTTTCTCGAGGCCTCAAATCACATCGAACAACGCTAAAATCATGAATCAACCTCCTATCCAAGCTTTATGAACTTTAGAACTTTCAACTTCTATTTCCGATGCCAAAACCTATCAAATCACGTCCGACTGACTTCAAATTTTGCACACAAGTCCAAAATGAAATAACAAAGCTACAGAAACTCTTGGAATTCCATTCCGACTCCTGGATCAAAATTTCACCGATCAACCGGAAATCGCCAAAATACTAACTTCACCAAAATAGGCTAACTTCTTCACCGGACCTCCAAAATTACTTTCGATTGTGCTCCTAAGCCTTAAATCATCACCCGGAGCTAACCGAATCATTGGAATTCAATTCCGAGCCCTCTAACTCACAAGTCAATATCCAATTGACTTTTCCAACTTAAGCCTTCTTAAAAGAGACTAAGTGTCTCATTTCTTATCAAAATCATTCCAAATCAATTCTAACGCACCCCATACCGGTAATGAAACATAAGAAAGCAGAAAATGGGAAGAACGGGGTAGTAACTCATGAGACAACGGGTCGGGTCGTCACATTCTCCCTAACTTAAACAAACGTTCGTCCTCGAACGTGCCCAGAGTTGTTCCAAAAGCCCATAAATCATAGAACTACCTTTTTACTTCTGAAACCATCGATATGATCAAAACCTCACACCTATACTTTGAATAGTCCCAAACCAGTTGTGATAAACCATACCTGTACCCTCGGGTGAGATCATAGGTTCTACCGCGTAATCCAGGCACTCGAAACGATAACTTTTATTCACAGTAGTTGCCCACAACCACAAAATACCGACAGAAAATCCCTTATTAGCTAAAGTCTTATTCCAACACTTTCATATACTACCAACGATAACTGAGACTCGCAGCAAACATAACCATCTCTCAGATCAACCACTTATGAAGCCACTCCCCTTTTGACTAATACCACAACAAATTTCCGAGCCGAACCTCGATATTATCCTTCTAACGAGCCAAAATCAAATTTGTTCGTATCCGTCAATGATCCCAACGGTCACCTCGAATCCAATACACCACTCTGGTGATATGACACCTCAATACAGGCCTAAGCCTCAACTTGTGTTATACGTGCACCAATAAGAAACGGTCCGAACATACTCAAAGCAAGAAAATTATTCAACTGAGAGAGTTGTACCTCAAATTCACTAGTACTGCCACAACACAAGGCTGAGACCCTACCTCACATCATAGAAATAGGATACACAAATTTGACCCGCAAGGTCATGTTTCCACACTTCTTTGTTGCACACGCGATCCCATCCAAATACTTATTCCACGTGAAACACCTCTGCACTGACATCCACCACGAAGGCCCAATTAAGAAGCAATCTTTCCTAGCTGTCCGCTGGTTCCTTGAAATATAAATCATTCTGCTAAAACATATTCTAACGCACACCACTTAACTCGTGACATTTTCGGCGTAGCCCCTAATGCAATAGTTCAAAATTACCCAACACTAAAACAACCAGTCTGAATTTCAACATCACATCCAAAATATAACACACCAGCGAATAAAGATCCACCACCACCACATAGCCTGTACATCAGAACTCCATATAGCACACAAATCATCATACCTGATCCCAGTTTCCACCGTGCAATATGCGCACATATTTGATACTCCTTCATTCCATGACAGATACTAGATATTTACATGTTCTTCCGAGCAAACCCGAATACCACCAGTGGACCCAACAAGAACATGCTGGAATACTACTAAAATATAATCAGTTTAATCACATTACCTTTTTCTGAGACATATACTCTCATCAAATCACTTCCACTTAGCAATATAATTTTCCCAAATCATCCGAAGATCATTTATCTAATCACTTAGGAGGAATCACTATACATCCCATGCTCTGCATGACATACATAGGTCTTGTTCAAATTCTTACAATACTGACACGACGGATGAGACCTATACATATTCATAACTACTATCGAAACAACAATTCATTAGTTATATACTCTTGGCAAGAACTATCACCTCATTCTGAGCCAAACAATGGTCTTAGCTCTTTAATTTACTTCACATACTCAGATTGCACTGATCTCAAATTCAATGATCTCGCCCCGCCCAGCATGAACTGCTCGGGCAATAAGCCACTCAAGACATAATTAAAAGTCGCATATGATGCCCCAATGTGCCAATAGGCTACCAGTTCGAACGCAATACAAAAGAAAACGAGCTCTGGAAGGAATTACCAAATCCTACGCACTAATACAGACTTTCCTTGGAAAACAGGAAACAAGGCATACAAAGATAGCATATGAGAAAACTATACCTGATTTCACACTGTTGCGGCGTGCAACCTGATCCGGATAACATACCCATGGCGGTGTGCCACCCGATCCACATATAGATCTCATATAAGGAGATGCACATTGAGCTAAGTTTGCTCATTATAATAAGATACTGAGTATCGGTCGTAAGCATGCTAAGTGCATAATAATATCTCTGAGGGATTTATAGCGTTATAAGTTACAAAACTCAAGCACAACTGAGGTGCGATGTACAAATATGAATTTTCAAGAGCCAAGATGCTCATATAGCGTCATTCCTACACAGATTCTCAACACATAGCAATTTCTCAAATCACCTTACAACTCACACGACGCAATGCATCACTACGCGAAATATCTGACAATGAAACATCAACCTAACTACTCCTCCATGAGGATTGTGTCACTAAAATGCACACATCTGGCCTGATATAGAGCCATTATTCACATTAAATCTATTTATCGACTTCAAGCCGATTCTGATCACACTGGACTAGTCTAATAAACTTTCAAAGGTCCATAATAACTTCCAGTTTCTTCTAAAAACACAAGAACAACCATCACAATCGGAGTAATCCTTCCCAGCTCACAACCCAATATGCCAAGTGCCCTCCAGGCATGAATCTTTAATTTAACGACACTATCACAAACTTCCTACTTGGTTTACATCTTTATTCAATCAAGTGATCACATGCCACACTTATAAAATCTTCCAGTGGGTCATACTCCCACACCCTACCACAAAATATATGGAGCGTACCTCCATAACACCGAGCGCACTAACGTTGCAGAGCGATAGAGAATCATTAACCAGGACGTAAAACCCTTTTTACAAGACACCGATCTTAGGTGACGCTGAAGACAATGCCAACTTACCGTAAACATCGAAACTTATCTCCTGCTCATCCGAGCTCATGACATCTTGTCAAAAAAAAAAAATCCTTCACTCGTGCCATTCTCGGCGAAATTTCCACAACCAAAATTGACTCATCAGCATGCATCAAATCGGAACTAACATAGTACATAACCGTACAATCCGCTAACCAATAGCAAGCTCCCCAACTTGGCTCGAAGCCATAGATCACAATACTTATACTCTATTGCTGTCGTAATACCATAGTGAGATTTAACTCACTCCTTCATAAGCTCGTGGAAATACAAATCATCTGGAATTTTAACTTTTCTGCAATTCTTGCATTTACTCGCACAACAGTTAAGCCCACTCTTTAGGCGACAAAATTTTTACTAAGTCCCAAATTTTTCAAAAATTTCGGCAGAGTCTCCTTTGTAATTGGGCATATCCACCTGCCAGAGAATCACCAAAACAATCCTAACAACACGTCCACAACTTGACAAAGCATCACAATGTATATCAACAACATTAATCTCAATACTACATGTATTATATTATCAAAATTGATACATGGACATGCGTTGCACCTACTCGAATCATAAGACATAGAAAAATACATTTCAATCCTCCATTATTGGGCTATTCAATTGAGTAAGAACATATTCTTTATTTAATGTTTTCGACCTTCAAGGTGGTCTCCTCGACTCAACGATTTCGTCATAATACATTTACAGAAGCGATCTCAGCTCCCAGACTCATCTCACGTCATATAAAAACATCTCACAGTACTAACATACCCTCACGTAGCTATCCAGCCATGATTCCCACTAGTAAGGACAATACCAAACATAAAGGTTCAAAACACTTGCTCGCACAATCAGCACCTCGGTGCTCAAGCCATTGGCAAAGATTCGACCTCAAGTCCTCCAGACTGGCCTAACGTCAAACTCACAGAGATTACACCTTGCCCCTCAATCGTGGAATCAAAATCCATTGAGGCACATCTGATACTGAGTGCCCATTCGTGCATACGATCACGCGGAAAGAATTTCAAGAGTTTCCTTTCAAGCTGAATCAAGGACGCAAGATAAGAATTCAAGAATGTGAAGTTTTCCTAAAGGTTCTGCAGCCTCTCGAGGATAAATACAGACGTGTCCGTACCGATCTGCGAGACTCTACTAAACCTGCTCATGACTCGTGAGACCTAGTAACCTAGGCTCTGATACCAACTTGTCACGACCCAAAATCCCAACCCGGTCGTGATGGCGCCTCTCGTGGGGACAAGGCCAGCCAACAACAAAACAATACATCTCTTTATAATTACTTAGCATGAATAAGTCTAATTCGCAGATAATATAATCACAAGTGCGAAGTAAACATGATAGAATAATGGAAACCATCCCGACTCAGCCCGAAATCGGGGTGTCACAAGCCACGGGCATCTAAAGATCTAAATACTAATACAAGACCAGCAATATACAGAATGGAATTTAGAATCAATGAAGAAATACGGTGCCATGAACGCTGACGGTCACCTTGCTCAGCTACAATAGTATACCTTCAGTCCGCTAATAACCCGCTACCGGGTGAACAATACCTGCAACTGCACGCGAGGTGCAGGGAGTAAAGTGAGTACTTCCAACTCAGTGGTAATAAGAGTAAATAATAACTAAGCGATAAGAAATTACGTAAGAACACTTCATCATGCTATCTAAGACGGTACAACCCTTTTTGAAAACAGTAATTCCATGAAAATCCTTTATAAAATATCTGACTCAGTTTTAAACCTCTTTTGAAAATAATCTTTTTAACAGTTGCAAAAGAATTCCAGCCATCAGTGTCACTATGCACAGAAACCCGCCCCTCGGGCAATATCTTCGTTCCTGGTCAGCCACTCGGGCCCCAACACTCAAGGATCAGATAGCACCAGCAAAAGCAGATAAATATCTCCAGAAATATCACAACAACAAATAATGAACAAATGCATGAATGCAATGCAATGCATATGATGGTACATTCCAGTACCCACTGCGGCGTGCAGCCCGAGCCATCCATATTTATTTATCGTCGACGGCGCTCACTGGGGGTGTGTACAGACTCCGGAGGGGCTCCTACAGCCCAAGCGTAATATCTTGGTCTTATTACATCATTATATACATGTGACATATGGGCCTAATAGGCTAACATAATCAGTTATAAACTCAAACATAGGTCGTACAGGTCCGTATAATCTTCCACGTACACGATATATGTCTACAAGCCTCTAAGAGTGCATAAGTGTCACAAAGGTCGGAACAGAGTTCCGCATACCAAACAATAGACGTCTAAATCATACTAACCAAATACGCAGCTCCGAAGCAAATGGAGCGCACCGACATCTTCCGCTGAGCTGATAGCCTACTTGGAAGGCTCTTGACCTGTCTATCAGGACCTGCGGGCATGAAACGCAGCGTCCCCAGGCAAAAGGGACGTCAGTACGAATAATGTACCGAGTATGTAAGGCACATAAATAAATACATAGGAGACATGGAAGACATATGGAGTACATGACTCAACCCGTACGTCTGAATAACTTTGTAAATCATAAATTACTTTCAGCGTCATGCATATGCGTATGAATGTCATGTCATGCATAGGTATATGTTTCATAACATCATCAGCCTCTGAAGGCATCCCATCATATCATATCGGCCACTGTGGGCAAAATCATCATCGTATACCAGCTGATCAGGTGGTGGTGCGTATATAATGCCATAACCTTTCCCATATCCCATATACATATATATATACATACATATATACGCATATATAATGCCGTTTGAGTCATATGTACATATATACGCGTATATAACACCGTTTGAATCATATTTCAGTCACTGTGAGCAACATCATCATCATATACCAGCTGATTAGGTGGTGGTGTGTATATAACGCTGTAACCCTTTCTCATATCCCATATACATATACATACATATATATGCGTATATAACGTCATCTGGTCATGGATCAATGCACATGAATGCAATGCATGAAAAGTACATTAATAAAATCTTCGGAGCTTCATAAGACCATTTCGCCTTTGAGTAATATCATAAAATAAACTCTTCTCAACTTTCATATTTTTCTGAGACCCATGAACATATGATAAAATATTATGACACACGTAAATTCAAGAACATAAATATCTCTAATACTTCTATGAATAGAGTCATTCATGAAATTTGTGCATTTGCACGTTTCGTTCAGTATAATTTGGACTATGCCAAAAGAAAGAAGGGATAGACTTAACATACCTGGAGTAGGAAAAACCCGTATAATATTCCGTTGGAAAAACCTTTGTTGATTGAGCGAAATTTGCCCCTGCTTCTTAGAAATTCATGGACGAAATTATTTTTGGTTCCTTGAACTTTTGGAATGAATCACGTTTTTGGTTCCTTGAAATGTTGGAATGAATCACGTTTTTGGTTCCCGGAAGTATTGGAAGAAATAAGGTTTCTGGTTCCTTGAACTTTTGGAATGAATAACATTTCTTATTTGGACCAACGACAGAACACTTGGAATCTTTAATAAGGAATTCCTAATGTCTTAAATATAAGACTTTAAAAATGACTCATTCCTATAAGTCATTTAATGGTTTACACGTTGCTTTTGTCTACTAAGCATATATGACAATGAGTCATATTCTTGAATAGTGGCCGTCGACGGCGTTCACTGGGGGTGTGTACAGACTCCGGAGGGGCTCCTATAGCCCAAGTGCAATATCTTGGTCAGTCATTGTTACCTGACCGGTCAGCCATTGTTACCTAACCAATTTATATCATACAGTGCCATTGTTACCACTGTTCAAGTATATCATCCAGTGTCATTGTTACCACTATTTCAAGTATATCACACAGTATCATTGTTACCACTGTTTCAAGTATATCACGCAGTGTCATTGTTACCACTGTTTCAAGTATATCACGCAGTGTCATTGTTACCACTATTTCAAGTATATCACACAGTGTCATTGTTACCACTGTTTCAAGTATATCACACAGTGTCATTGTTACCACTGTTTCAAGTCACTTTATAATCAGTCCAGAAAATAATATAATAAGCCCCTTGGGCATTTACAAAATCGAAGTTTCCAACCAGAAATGCATTTAAAATATCATTTAAGTTTTCAAAACTTAGAAATACGACTGGGTTTGCAAAACATCATTTAAAACCTTGGACTGAAGTTAGATGATATGCAAATCATGATAAGCAGTAATATCAATCCTCGAAGGATTTTACAAGTCGGCACAAGGCCCCAAACATGGCAATCAGCCCAAATTATGATGATAACAAGTAATTTTAGTCAAATACGCAGTAAAATCAACAACCGGGACGGACCAAGTCACAATCCTTAACGGTGCTATACCCCACGCTCATATTCGGCGTGCAAGTCACCTCAATACAGCACTATGATGTGCAAATCCGGGGTTTCAAACCCTCAAGATATCATCTACAAGTATTATTCACCTCGAACCGGTGAAATCTCTAGCCCGCGACGCCTTTGACCATTAAACCGGCCTCCACGCGCATCGAATCTAACCAAAACCAAAGCGAATACATCACAATATGCTAAGGGAATAATACCCAATCGAAAACAATCGAGAAATGTCGAAATTCACGAAATTTGCAAAACCCGAGCCCTAGACCCACGTATCGAAACTCAGCAATTTTTACATCAATACGATTCTTATCTCGCCACGAGTCTATACATACCAAACTCACAAAAATCGGAGTCCATTTGACCCCTCAAATCACCATTTTAGAATTTCAATCTCAAGCCCTAATTTCTTATAATTTGGCTATGTTTTCATGGATTTCAAGGATGATTCTTCAATAAAATTATGTATTTAACTCATAAAACTTACCTCTAATCGATCTCAGTTGAAACTCCTTTCAATCCCCATCCAAAAGCTCTCAAAAATGACTGAAAATGGTGCAAAAATGACCCAAAATCGGGTATGAACTCGCTGCCTAGATTTTTCGGAATTACTGTTCACCCGCGTGATTACTGTTCACGCGCGTGGTCACTGTTCACTATTCACCTGCGCGATTACTGTTCACGCGTGGGTACTGTTCACTGCTGCAGAAAATACAGCAGTTTTTTAAGAATTTTGTAGCACAACCATTTTTTACTAAAATGGCTCTAACTCCATCATACAAACTCGGAATTATACGATTCTTGTTCCTATGAGTCACAAATAATAATACGAACACAACCCTTCAATCGAAACTTAATTCGGAGCTCGTTTGCCTAGTTCAATACCCATTTCGCTCGTTAAATAATTAACTCACATTTCGCGTCAAAAACCCAATCGCGACTTGATGAAATTAAACCAAAATTTCCAGATCAGTCCTATAATTCATGATTTAAATTTTGGAAGTCTCAAAATCAAATTTGGATCTCTAGAACTAAAAATGAGCCTTTAGATCATTACATTTATGCTCAAAACGGCAAAAATCTTCCAAAAATGACCCGTTGGGCATCCGAAACACACCCGAGGCCCCCGGGACCCCAACCAATAACACCAACCAGTCCCAAAATACATTACGGACTTTCTCGAGGCCTCAAATCATATCGAACAACGCTAAAACCATGAATCAACCTCCTATCCAAGCTTATGAACTTTAGAACTTCCAACTTCTATTTCCAATGCCGAAACCTATCAAATCACGTCCGACTGACTTCAAATTTTGCACACAAGTCCAAAATGAAATAACAAAGCTGCAAAAACTCTCGGAATTCCATTCTGACTCCTGGATCAAAATTTCACCTATCAACCGGAAATCGCCAAAATACTAACTTCACCAAAATAGGCTAACTTCTTCACCGGACCTCCAAAATTACTTTCGATTGCGCTCCTAAGCCTTAAATCATCACCCGGAGCTAACCGAATCATCGGAATTCAATTTCGAGCCCTCTAACTCACAAGTCAATATCCGGTTGACTTTTCCAACTTAAGCCTTCTTAAAAGAGACTAAGTGTCTCATTTCTTATCAAAATCATTCCAAATCAATTCTAACGCACCCCATACCGGTAATGAAACATAAGAAAGCAGAAAATGGGAAGAACGGGGTAGTAACTCATGAGACAACGGGTCGGGTCGTCACAACTGCCTTTCAAAAATTTATTGATGATAACGTTGCTGCTATTAGTATCGCAGAAATTAATAAATTGATTTCTCAAAACAATTATTTTTGGTTTATATGTAAAGATTTTAGGAGAACATATCGGTTCTCTTGATAAAAAACTGGATGATTTGACTGTTTTAATAAAAGAAATGAGTACTAAGAAAGGACCAACTGATATTGCCTCCACTTCAGGAAGTAAAACAGTTGATCAAGCTATTCTTACTCATATTCAAAGACCTCCTGAGATTCAGGATTTTAAATTTAAATCTCTTGATGACTTAGCACAACTCCTTAATAAAAAGCTTTCTGGTTTGAATGTTAGACCAATTAATTTATCTAAAAATTTTGCCGATAGAATAGAGACAATTTCTGATTATAAAATTGAGACATGGTCAGAGTTTTAATAAACTCAAAGGTATAGTTAAACCCAATAGTAGGTATGCTGACAAACCAAGGATGCAAACTTACTGTTATCTCCGTCCTACTCCTCAAGATATGTTTATTGAGGAACACGATTGGAATCAGACTAATACGTCTTATAACGGTTCTGAAATTTATGAATGGAATCTTGATGGTTTAACTGATAGACAATTAACCATTCTCGTACATAGAATGCTTATGTATTCGACTATCTGCAAAAGTGTTAAAAATACGGATAGAACTATTTGCAAAATGATTATTGCAGGATTTACTGGCCAACTTCGTGGCTGGTGGGATAATTATTTATCTGTTGAAGAAAAGGCTTTCGTTATTAATGCTACAGCCGTAGACGAGGGTGTTGATAATATAGGTATGGCTCTAGTTAAGGGTAGAGAAGATGCAGTGTATACCCTTATCCTTACAATTTTAGAACATTTCAATGGTAG
This sequence comes from Nicotiana tabacum, assembly GCF_000715075.1. NCBI lineage: Eukaryota > Viridiplantae > Streptophyta > Magnoliopsida > Solanales > Solanaceae > Nicotiana > Nicotiana tabacum. The sequence continues at coordinate 18,187,878 of NC_134089.1, read as the reverse complement.
ATTTACCTCAAATCATGAGACCATCAGAACCTTACTTAATGGGCTTAGATGTAAGACCCTTAGTGAATTTAGATGGTATAAAGATACTTTTATGAGTAGGGTTATGGAACTACCCGAGAATAATATGAGCATTGGAAAGCTAAGTTTATAGACGACCTCCCTTCCTTATTTGCTGAAAGGGTAAGGAAAGTATTAAGGGGTAGTTACGGTAAAATTCAGTATGGTAATTATACCTATAGTAAACTTATAGGAGTATGTACACAAGAAAGATTAAACTTGTGTAATGAGCTAAGCTTTCTAGACAGCTTAAGATTGATAAGCTTAAAGAGAAATCCCAATTAGGTGACTTCTGTACCCAGTTTGGTTTACCCGAAACCTCTACTCAAAGTAGAAAAAAGAAGAAAAACAGATATCATAGGTATCCTAACCCGAATAGCCCGTATAAGAAAAAGAGGTCTAGATATAGGTCTAAGGAAGAGCGTGGTACTAGAAAAGAGCATCGAAAATCTACTCGATTTACGAAGAATAGATCAAAGAGAGGTCTCGCTGATATTAAGTGTTATAAGTGTGGAAAGTTTGGTCATATTTCTCCAAATTGCAAGCTTCAAAAGCTGAAAATCTTAGAACTCGATGACGAGTTACACGATAAGGTTTATGGTTTGTTATACACTTCAGGATCAGAATCTGACTATTACTCTGAGACTGAATCTGAAGATGAAGTTGATTTAATTGATTTATCTAATAGTGATAAAAATGTTGATACTTCTTGCACTGCTTGCAAAGGTGATATTTGTACTTGTGATAATGACGAATTTTATAAATTGAAATCACAATTTCATGATTTAAATATGAAAGCTATTACATCTGATAATGTAATAGAACTTTAAAAGAAGTTACCGATGAAAAACTTCGTGAAAAAATTATTAATTTAACTGCAAGTTCTAGTTCTAGTAGTTCAAAACCTTTTGAAAAATACAAGAACGAATTTGAACATTTTGCACCTTATTCTTTGTCTGAAATTAATAAACGACTTCATAAGTCCAGTACGCCTAGTAGAGATGCTTCTTTTGTTGATTTAAAGGAATAAATTGAAAATTTGAAAAATGATATTAAGTCTCTTAAGCAAAATCAAATGATTTGCGATCACCGAATTACTCAAATTGAGAAAAATAATTCTCTACCTGAATTTTTGACTAAAGGAATTTCTGAATTTTCTAATAAAGGAAAAGAAATTTCTGATCTGACTGAAGAAAAATCTGATATGTTTTTAGGTATGATGCAAATTATTACTGCGCATAAATGGTATATTAAATGTACTATTTTGATCGATAATAATTTTTCTATAACTGATGTGGCCATGATTGATAGTGGTGCTGATGTAAGATGCATTAAGGAAGGATTAATTCCAACTAAATATTTTTAAAAGACCGCTCATTTGGTTAAATCCACTTCTGGTCATGCTTTAGATATAGAGTATAAACTACCAAATACTCATATTTGCCAAAACAAAGACTGTATTCCTCATTTCTTCTTTTTGATAAAAAACCAGTTATACCCTCCGATTATACTTGGAACCCCTTTTATTAATGCTATTTACTCTTTTAATAACATAGATGCACAGGGTTTTTCTGCTACTTATCAAGATAAAGAGATAAGTTATTCTTTTGTTACAGATCCCGTAACTAGAGAATATTAACGCCTTGATTAATATGAATCAAAGGCATGTTGATTCATTACAATTAGAAATATTAAGCATGAATATATTCGATACTTTACAATCTGCTAAGGTTCAACAAAAGATTAAATTGATTGCTGAAAAGATGGCTGTTGATGTTTGCGTCGATCACCCTAGTGCCTTTTAGAACCGAAAAAGGCATATTGTAACTCTTCCTTATGAAGAAAACTTCTCTGAGGATGATACCCCTACTAAATCTCGACCTTGCCAGATGAATGCTGAACTAGTCGAATTCTACAAAAACGAGATTGACAGCTTGTTACAAAAGAGTTTGATAAAACCCTCAAAATCTCCTTGGTCATTTTCTGCCTTTTATGTTAATAATGCTGCAGAAAAGGAACGCGGTATTCCTAGATTAGTTATAAATTATAAACCATTGAATAAACATCTAAAATGGATTAGATATCCTATCCCCAATAAAAGGGACTTGCTATCTAGATTATATGACACAAATATATTTTCAAAATTCGATTTATTATCTGAATATTGACAAATTCAAATTTTTAAGGAGCATACTTATAGAACTACTTTTAATGTTCCATTTGGGCAATATGAATGGAATGTCATGCCATTTGGTTTAAAAAATGCCCCTTCTGAATTTCAGAAAATTATGAATGATATTTTTAACCCTTATCTAGATTTTATCATCGTTTATATTGACGACATATTAGTATTTTCTAAAACATTAGAGATGCATATTAAGCATCTTGATATTTTTAAGAAAATTGTAATACAAAACGGTTTAGTAATTTCTAAACCAAAAATGAGTCTATTCCAAACAAATGTTCGATTTTTAGGTCATAATATTTGCCAAGGAAAAATTACCCCGATACAAAGATCGATTGATTTTGCTTCAAAATTTCCTGATGTTATTACTGACAGGACTCAATTACAAAGATTTTTGGGAAGTTTGAATTATATATCTCCTTTCTACAAAAGTTTATCTCGGGATCTAGCCCCTTTATACGACAGGTTGAAAAAGGATCATAAGCAGCCTTGGACTGACCAGCATACTGCGTTAGTCAAAAGTATTAAACAGCGTGTTAAGTCTTTACCTTGCTTAACTCTTGCTAATCCTACATGGCAAAAAATTATCGAGACCGATGCGTCCAACGTTGGCTACGGTGGGATTTTAAAACAAGTGAATCCCAACAACAAGAGTGAATACCTGATAAGATTTCACTCTGGTAAATGGACCGAAGCCCAGAAGAAATATGCTACTGTGGCTCATGAAATGTTGACTATTGTTAAATGTGTTTTAAAATTTCAAGACGATTTATATAATCAAAAGTTTTTAATAAAAACTGATGCTCAATCTGTTAAATATATGTTTGACAAAGATTTCAAACATGATGCGTCTAAGTTAATATTTGCTAGATGGCAAGCTCAGCTAGCGCCTTTTGATTTTGAAATTCAATACAAAAAAGGAATTGATAATTCCCTTCCGGATTTCTTATCCCGAGAATACCTTGATTAATTATGAATTTTTATACGACCTTTCTAGAAGAAGAATTAATAATTACTATCCTTAAAGTGGTTAGATTAAATCGAGATCTACAAAGTCTCATAATTGATTTGATAATTGAAGATATCATTGATAACCGGATTGAAAATCATAATCATGTTGAAATTGTTAGGAATTCATACCTATACTAAAATTATTAGGGATGATATGCTGGATTATTGCTTCTCAGAATAAATTGACTTGTTATTTGTGCAGAATGGACCCTTTATGGGACACCAGAGGCAGAGGTAGGGGAAGATCTTCACCTAGTAGATCATATTCTCAAGGATCGTCATACGGATCCTCATCAAATTCTCCAGTGATACAAGCAGGGAAAAGGAGTTTAATAAACTCAAAGATTTTTCATAAAGGAGATTCTTCATCAGGTCCGTCTATACATCTGGATGATATTCCAGAAGATGATCCATTATATGGTCATCTACATGCATATTTGGCTTCCAAAAAGCAAAGTAATACATTTGCTTCAATCGCTAGAGAAGAAGACAAGATGATATTAAGTCTTACGAAAAATTACCAAAGAAAGAAATAATATTTCTCCTAGAAAACTCTGAGATTCAGCGAAAAGATGAACTATGGAAGATATTCCAGAGATATCTGATTAATGGATTATACTACCCGGGTGAATCATATAAAACCCGCACTTATTATGAGACTATTCTAATCAGTACAGGTAGTGCATAATTCCAGCACTTTTCGGGTTATAACACAAATGAGAACGTTTATAACTTCTCAAAAATCATTATCAAACAAATTATATCTGTTGAAGAATGAGGGATTTCAACAATGAAAGAAAGGCAGATAAGCCTTAATAAATCCTATGAATTTTACTTATTGGGATTATATCCAAGCATTTGATAGAGTACTTTATTATAACAATGAGAGGCATAAACATACTTGGTTTATTAAAGTATGTGCAAAGGTATTTACAGGACCTATCCCCAACTGGTTTTTAAATTGGTGGTCACACTACGGTCCCACAACAAAAATCCTGCCTGAGCCATTCCTTAAGTTATACAAAGAATGGGCAAAAATTTCACCATTCCTAACCGAGTTATATCACGCAGATCATATCTGTTGCCTAGAAAAAATTGATCAAATTTGCTTCTTTATTGAATTCTCTATCCCATTGATTCATAAATGGACTCCTGAATTAGGTTTTACGGAGGAACAAATCCCTTGCTTATACAGGGTATTTTACAACAATTTTTGGGACAAATTGATGAAGAATGATCCCAAAACAAAAATATTATATGGACAAGAATTATTGGATTCTATTAAAACACAAATCCAAGTATACTCGTCCACTTCACAGAAGAAAATATTTGATGACAGCTCCGTCAAACATATTGCTCGAAGAATCTCTGTTCAAGACAGAGATAAAACCGAATTAGTAAATAAATATCTGGAAGAAGTAAAAAGAAATTTACTTCAAACTTTGAATCTATGTGAAAGATCAGACACATCAATGCACAATGAAACAAGTGGCGATGATATCGCGGAAGAGGATTCACAGCCGATGCAGCCAGAAATAATATTATCTGACAAAGAGAAAGAAAAGGTGGAAAAATTCTTCCAACAAATGAACTATTTAGACAGAAGAGGACTTTGACTAAAACCGCCGAAGACCCCACACAACAGTAGATACACTGTTCCCAACAATAGAAACACTGTATAAGGGACCCAGATACGCTATTCCCAACAGTAGAAAAACTGTATAGGGACCCAGATGTGGGACCCAATCTACTATTTAAAGATTCTTTATGTTTTTTTCCTTCTTTAAATAGAGGACCTCTTCATTTGAAGAGGCAGGTCGTGAGAATCCCCCCTCTCTCTAATCTTTCTCTCCCTAAACTCTCTCCTTCTTGTAAAGCTTTTAGCTTATTAGTTTTGTAAATCAAGTTGAAGATTAATAGAAGTTTTGAAGTTCAGTTCATCTTCAGGGCCTTGCTTCCCGGCCTTAAAGGTATTTATTTTATTTTATTATATAGTATTTTATATACTTAGTTTCTCTCCCCAGCCGTGACTATGTCCGACTAAATGGATTCATATCTATGTTGAAGAACTAATTTCTCTTGCATATTAACCATGAAGAATCCAGACTCTTTCAAAATATAAAGAAATTTTAATATAGTTTCTTGGCTTGGTTCCAAGATGGTGGTACAGTCGACTCTGGTACTACTCTTATTGGCTTTGCCTTAGTGGCTAAGTCTAGCTAGCTGTGACATTAAAGCCCGCTGAAGTTGTCAAAAGGGCTATCCCTTTCACAGTTAGAACTGCTAGACACATGGGCTCAATAAGAGTATGTATCGGACCTAGACAGGCCCCTTGCTTGGGTAAAAGGATAGATCCTTCCATACAGTCATTAAAACTATAATAAAATTCCCGTATATTTCGAATCTTTACTGGTCGTGCGGACTACCACCAACCTTCAAAGATACTACAAGAAAAAAAATATATATATATATATATATATATATACTACAAAACATTATAAGAAATTATATTTGGAAATATATATACATAACATACTATATATAGTATACTATACTAGTATACTATATATACTACAAAACAAGATTTTTCAAAATTCAAATGAGGGCCCCACCCCCAATGACCACCAACGGCCATATTGCACAAATAACTGAGTTTTTTTCAATTTACAAAACTAACCTTCTCTAACACTATAAATACCCCCTCCCTCTTCTTCATTTCAATACTCAATACTCATTTCTCAATCTAAATTTCTGTCAATCTCTCAATCTCCAATTTTCAAGACTTCAAGTCTCAATCTTAATTTTCAAGTTACATCATGCCTCGTTCGGAAAGAGTGCGCTTATTTGTTTCGCACTACTATGAAGTGCTTGAAGAAAATGAAGAAGGCCAAATATTAAAATGCAAGAACTGTGGAAGAGTCTTAAATTTTCGTTCAGGGTGTACCACAAGCATTTTAAGGAGGCATATAACGTATTGTGTTGATGGTATTTATCCGCAAATTCGTCTTTAAGATATTTCAACAATTTGTGTTATTTGAAAATTATTAGACGTATTTATGCTTCATGTTGTACTTTCTTATTAATTTATTATGCATGGCAATTTAGTTTTACTATTGTTTTGTTATTTTACTTTTTCGTCAAACACTTTAATAATTAGATTTCTACATATATATTACATATATATTATTTATATATCCATGATATGGTTTACAAGAAATTGCCTTAAATAATTTTTTTTAAAAAAGCCCGGAAATAAAAAAGCCCATTAGGCCCGCTAAGCCCACGAGCCCGACCCGTTTAGCCCAGGACCATATGGGCTTAGGCCCGTCACGGGCTGGTTCCACCTGTTGAGCCCACGAAGCTCGGGACCGTGAGGCCCGGGACTGCCAGAGCCCAGGCCCGCTAAGCCCAAGCCCGTTAAGCCCGGCCCGTTTGTCCCATTTAGGCCCGAGTCCGACCCAAAATACAACATTAGGCGGAGAGGCCTTATCTTCATTTTTTTTTCTTTTGTACATTTTTTTTTGTTTATTTTGAGGCCGTTTAATGGTGCCTTTGTAAAGATTTTTGGAATATGTAAAATATTTCCTTCGGCTATACTGCGTCTTTTACTTTTCAATATCTATTTGCAACTTTCTATTTGAAGATTGTCATTAATGCCTTAGCATAAAATTGGACATAGTCTAGAGTACTCATTTTCCCGAAGCCCGAATAAGGCACGATTTTGATAATAACTCTTAGTTGCTTAGGCTTTGAAATGCCTGATAAAAAATGAAGCCTTTTAAGATACTTGAATGTTTTAGTCATACACAATGGTATTTTGTCGAGGGCAACCTTTTAATAGGTTTTAATCATATGTAAGGACCTTACTTTCTAAGTATGGACTTGGACGTCTCCGAGATGTTTCGAGTTGGCTGCAACCTTTCATGTTTAGGCCCTGCCTAATAGGCTCGGTGCCCCCGATTTTGATAGCCCAGCTGTCCGATATTTTTATCGGACAACATTCCCCGACTCGGGGTGGCCCATAGGCTCAAGGATTTGGGATCCATTATTTTTTTAAGTAACTCAACGAATATATCGGTGGTATAAATGCAGCGTGATAGAATATAGAGGGAAAATTTCCTTCATTACTTTACATATATAGTACATAATCAGAGACGCATAAGCTTTCTGCCTTGGCAAGAACGAGCTACATGGGTACGACTCATTTGACCGTTTGACCCTTACAACGAATTCTAATAATCGAGCCTTGGCTTTTAATATCAAATTGTTGATACCCAATTTTTTCCTAGGTATTTTTGTACCCAAAATACTTCCAAAATAGCATGTATGTGTATATATAAGCACACCCAAGAGTTTTAGTATTTGTAATGATTTTTAAACCGATTTACTACCTATTTTAATACCACAAAATCCAATAATTATTCTCAAAATTATCATTTTTTGGTGAATAACTTATTTCATTCCCGTATTTACACCAAAATATAATTAAGGTGATTTTTGCACATTTTTTACAAATTTATTTGGGATTTTAAGCTAATTGCATGTAATTGCAATTATGGCCTATTTTATGATTAATAGCATTTTATAATTATAAAACTGTTTCTAATATTTTAAAATTGATATTTATATAGTTTTTGTTTGCTAACTATTTTTAATTTACTTTTTAAATCATTATTACTATTTTTATAAAATAAAAGGGGAAAATTGGCTATTTAACACTTAGCCTATTTCTATTTCAATAACAACCTTTTCTCCCTTTCAATTGTAGCCTCAATTGGCCCAATTCCGCCCCAAATTAAACGAGCCAATTCCCATTTCGACCCAACCCCTTAGCCCAATTTTTAAACCCATCCAATTTTCTTTAAATCCTAGCCGTTGATCGTTTTGATCAACGGCTGTAGTTTAGGCTTTCCTTTTTTAATCACCTAACACCCCTAACCCTACTTCATTTGCATAGAGACGCCGCCTCTAACTCTCTTCGTCTCCCTCAAATCCTCTCGAACCTCTCCGAAACCCTAATCACCTCCCACCTTATCTCACCTCGTTTCCACCGGAATCCATGGCATCTCTTGCCATGGATGGCCTTTACTCACCCTCTCTCATGCCTAAGCCTGAGTTGCACGAAGTCTGGAGGCTTGACCTCGATGGTCCTCTCTCAGATCCGTCTCAGATCCGTAAATCTATGGTTTTCCGGCCATGCTCCAGCATATTCAAGCGCTGGAAGCTCTATTCCTGACCGTTGTGACTCAGGATCTGATCTTGTTCTTCCAAGCCTTTCTCACTTCTAGGGTTTCTCTGAAACCCTAAGCCATTCGAGGTTCTTTCACCGTTATTTGTTTAGATCTGTGCTATGTTTGTGCTTTTCTTGACGATTTGAGTGTTTTCCCCAAATTTCCTTCTCAAAAATCGTTCGATTTCAAATTAGGGTTTCTGAAGGTCTTTTGATTCTTGCTGTTCTTTTCTTTTAGATGTTCGTCTGTATTATGCTCATATGTTTTCCTTCTCTATTATGCATGTATTGTCTTTTTTTTTCCTTTCTTTTATATGTGTGCTCACATGATTAATCCGTGTTAAATTTTCCTCACTCTTTTACCATGTGTGTTTACTACCGAGCTTCTTGACTTTTGCTTTTCTGAACTCTGTTTGTGTTCTTGTTAAGCATGTTTCATCTATTCTGGACTTGTTTGAGCTCCGGGTTTCCAAAACGTGTCCTTTTATGCTCTCAAATCGATTTTCTTTCTCTGATTGTTTCAAACCTGGTATCGTGGTCTATTTGTTCCTCATGAGACTCCTTGAGTCTGTTCACTTGCCTTCTCGTTTCTGTGTTTGATTCAATTTGAAACCCTAGATTTTGGGGGTTTCTTCGATAAATTGGGTTAGGGTTCCACTTTGGGACCCTGAACTTTCAAACTCACCATGAATCTATGACTGAACTCGTATTCTTTTGTTTGTGATCCTAAACCCTTCAATGCTAGACTATTCTATTTGAATTGTTTGCTTTATATGTGAGAAACCCCCTTTCAAGATTTTTGACGATTGCTTGATTGATTTTGGACCCCTTTGATAGGGTCTTGATTGATTGCCCTTAATTTCCTTTTGTTTGAGCCCTTCTCTCCCTATTCCTGACTGGGTTCATTCGAATCAAACCTATTTACTTTGATTTTGTTAACTGTCTGATTGATTCCCTTTCCTTTCTCTTTACAAATCAAGTACTATTGAGACCTTTCCTTAAATATACTTCATGCATTTTCCCTTCTTAGGCTACTATGAAAGATTTTACTCAAATTTCCTTTCCTTGTTTACATTTTTCCGTTTGAAATTAAATCCCTTGACTGAAGGGAGAATATTTGAGACTGATTTTTAAAAGGTTTTCTTACCTTTCTTGCTTGTTCTCTACACTATTAGAGGGGGCTGCCCTTCTGCACTTTAGAGAATCAATTTGACACAATCAATTCTGATCACTTCTCATTCTCAAATACACTTAGAATTTTCATAAGAGCTTGAGTTCTCTGAACTCACAAGCATAAAGTGTTCTTCTCTGATTGTGGCTTTGCTTGAAAGAATCCTGCTTTTCTTTTGCTTACTTATTTTCTTTGAAACTGGTATGTCCTTTGTTTAAATATTCTGCCTCACCCCCTATGTGTTTACTTCACAACTTCAAGCTTCTTGTTTACTTTATTTCTTATATGCTGTAATTTGTGCTTCATATCTCCTTTCTTTGCTTCTGTTTCTGTTATGAATCCTCTACCCATATTCCCTTCTATGTGCTGAGTTAAGCTCTTGGCCTGACAGTATCCTAATTACTGTCCAAGCATTGTCTTGATCCACAATGGATCTTAACTCTCAATGCTTGACTAGTAGGCTGGTCAGGGGTGTGCCAGCATCCCAATTGCTGGGCATGACCACTAGCTTGCCCTGTCTCTCTCTGATTCCCTTCCCCTTGTGCACTTACACCTATTCCTAGAATCTTAAGTTCTGCCCCTCTCTTTTGAGCCCTGCTTTGGGACCTTGAGTTCCCTCTGAACTTGGACATCTGAGAGCTGACATTTCCCCACTGCACTATAATCTAATTCTGCAATATATTTTGGGGTGTAAGCACTGCCTGGAGTTCCTGAAACTCCTTGGATCTCTGAAACACACCGGATGAGAGAAGGCTTTGAAATATTATCTTGGGAAGTTGGTTTATTTCATATTTCAGACCTGGGGTCTGAATTAGTCTCTCCTTGGTTGGAATATGTAATTTCTGATATATTTTTCTTATTCATTCTGGTCTGTAATAATCTTGTAATAAACATTTGGGGTTGGCTAGTGGAAAAGGGCAGGGGACTATGCATGCAAGGGGTAGATACCATGTCCATATGGAATTACTATACTTCTAAAATTCTGCACTCATGTAGATACCATGTTCATAGGGATTACCATTTTTCTAAAGTTTTGCATTTTATAAATCACTGAAACTCTGCATTCTCATATAGATACCATGTTTATAGGATTTTCTGCATTCTCATATAAATACTATGTCTATAGGGTTTTCTGCACTTTCATAACAGATGCCATGCCTGTAAGCCGATTCTAAAATTCTACATCTTCATATAGACGCCATGCCTATAGAACTTTCTGCATTCTGCATCCGTCATTAGGCAAACCTATTATAGGATTTAAATACCTAATCAATTGCATGTAGATAATCTGCCTATAGGATTCCTGCATAAGCAATAACAGTGCTCAAATCAGTAACACCTAGAAAGCATGTCTATGAGAGCTGTTAACTAAACCTGAATCGTCAACTCGCTTATAAGCCTAAAATCAGTAGCAACAATGTTTAACGCCTGCAGATCTTATGTCCTTGTAATTGACAATTCTTTTTCTGCAATCAGTTTACTTCTTTATTTCTGAAACTAATATATATCATGCCTATAGGTTCTGTTTAACGCCTAGGCAAGCCTTAGGGTAAAATTTTATAATTGCATCAGTTTTGATAATTACAACCAGTAGGCAGGCCTAATTCGGACTTCTCATCTGAAAATATGTGATAAATTAGCCACCCTTCCTACGTTAAGTTTAATACAGACCAAACTAGTATTTGTAAGTCATGCTAGATAATCTGCTGCTTTGAATGAGGAGGCTGACTTGAGCCTTAACTGCTATTTGTTATTGCTTGTCGCCTAGATTTTTATCCTTTTGAAAACTCCGCAAAATCCCCAACTCCCTCCCCTTTAGGATTAGGAGTCCCATATGCCTCTGGGACTGATAGGATTGGGACGGGTAATAGCATGCAATAAGTAACGATACCATTTCGCACTTTAACACCTTAATGGGGTGGGAAAGTTAGATATGGATATGATGACCAATGTGCTAATATCACGTGCGACCCCTCTTCTGAGGAGTGATTGCTGGGCATTGCATTGAAATGATCGATATTAATTATAAACTTAGGACCCCCTCCCTTTATTTGCTTTCATCTCTTCTTGTAAAACTATTCAAATCTTCTTTTATTAATTTCTGCCCTCTCTACCTACCTTAGAAAGTTTTCAACCTGATTGCAATGTTATATGCGAATCCTTATTTGAGCCTTGATTGTTTACTTGTAAAGTCACAATTGTAACATGGCCGGAACCACACTAGTGGATCTTGAAGGGTGCCTAACACCTTCCCCTCGGGATAATTTCTAGCCCTTACCCTAATCTCTGGTCTCTTCATCTCAAACCCTTCTTAAAGTGTCCTAATGCACTATAATCATTAGGTGGCAACTCTTCAACTTCTAAACACAATTCTCAAAAGGGAATAGAATTGTCCTCCCAATGTCGTATACCCGATTTCTGACCCCACGGTTAGAGAAAAAGGGGGCGTCGACACAAATAATAACACCTTCTAAGGATCCTAACTTGGGGGGCAATGACCCCCAGTATTTGAGAACGAACTTGTGAAGGCTCGAATACTGTTAGTCTAGTACGGGTGATCGACAACTCCGGCTTTAGGCTGGCCTTCAAAACTAAGAGTACAACACGTGCTTTTAGACCTAATTGTCACATTTGTCCTCGGTCGAGTACCTTTATAAGTTAGTCCAAAGTATAACGAATTTCATAGGGAAATAATCGGTCATGAATAGTATGTATTGGGCTAATGAATATTATGTATTGGGCTTCACCTAGTGCTGATGGCAGGGGACCAACGATGTCCATTCCCTATTTCATAAACGGCCATGGCGATAGGACCGGGTGAAACATCTCTCCTAGTTGATAAATCATTGGGGCATGTATTTGACACTAGTTGCATTTTCGTACGAAGTCTTTCGCATATTTCTCCATCTCATTCCAGTAGTAATCAACTCTGATTAATTTTCGAACCAAGGATTATGCTCCCGAATGGTTCCCGCAAGTGCTCTCGTGGACCTCTCTCACTGCGTAGTCAGTCTCCCCTAGACCCAAACACCTAGCTAGTGGGCCAAAAAAGGATCTTCTAGATAATTTTCCCTCAACCAAGCTGGACTTGGTAGCTTTGGTGCGCAGGGCTCTTGACTCCCTGGGATCCGATGGCAATTTTCCTATCCTCAGGTAGTCTATGTATTTGTTTCTCTAATCTCAAGTCAAGCTTGTCGAGTTTACCTCGGTGTGACCTTCTTCTCCCACCGAGTTCATCTATTGTACCACTACTCCAAAGTCGACAAACGACCCCAAGTTGGCCAATGCATTGGCCTCGCTATTTTGATCCCGAGGTACGTGTTGTAGATTCCATTCCTTGAATTGGTGTAAGGTTACCTGTAACTTATCCAAGTACCTTCACATTCATTCCTCTTTTACTCCAAATGTCCATTTGACTTGATTTACGATAAGGAGGGAGTCACATTTGGTCTCGATCACTTCAGTCCCCAGGATCTTAGCCAGTTCTAGACCTGCAATCATAGCTTCATACTTGGCTTAGTTGTTAGTCAATTTTACATTTCTAATAGACTGCCAAATTACGTTACCTGTAGGTGGTTTCAATATGAAACCGAGCATGGACCCCTTTGCTTTGGAGGCACAGTCAGTGAATAGTGTCCAGATCCCTGAGCTAACTCCTAAAGTAAGCAGTAATTCCTTCTCGACCTCGGGTACCAAGGTCGGCGTGAATTCGGCCACAAAGTCTGCCAAAATCTAAGATTTTATGGTGGTCTGAGGTTTGTACTCGATATCGTACCCATTAATATCTACGGCCCATTTGACCAATCGGCCCTAGAGCTCGAGCTTATACATAAAATTCCTCAGCGGGTAAGAGGTCACGACACATATGTGGTGGCATGGAAAGTACAATTTTAATTTCCTAGAATCGCTTAATAAGGCGAGCGCTAATTTTTCTAAGTGCGGACACGTTGTTTCGGCATCTCCTAGGGTTATACTAACATAATAAATAGAAAATTATGTACCTTCATCTTCCCGTACCAAGACACCATTTGCCACTACCTCGAAACAACCAAGTAGATGTATAGCTGCTCGTTCGTCTTCGAAGTGTGCAACAACGGAGGGCTCGATAGGTATCACTTGAGTTCTTCTAAAGCTTGCTGGCATTCTAGTATCCAAGAGTAAGCTGTTTTTCTTTTATAATAGTGAGAAAAATTGATGGCTTTTATCCGACAATCTCGAAATAAACCGACCCAACGCGGCTATCCATCCGATCAATCTTTGTATTGCCTTAACGTTGTCGACATCGGTGATATCCTCTATCGCCCTTATTTTGTCCAGGTTGATCTCTATTCCCCAGTTAGATACATGAATATGAGAAACTTGCTTAAGCTGACCCCGAAATCACACTTATCCGAATTTAGCTTCATGTTGTATTTCCTCAATATATCGAAGGTCTCATGCAAATGTTTCAAATGATCCTCTGCTCGCAGGGACTTAACCAACATACCGTCAGTATAAATTTCAATTGATTTCCCTATTTGTTCTTCGAACATCCAATTAACTAGGAGTTGGTATATGGCACCAGTGTTCTTTAGACCGACGACATTATGTTATAACAGAAGATGCCGAATTTGGTTATGAAAGAAGTCTTTTCTTGATCGCCCAGGTCCATCCGAATTTGGTTTCACCCGGAATAAACATCGAGAAAACTCAGTATCTCGTGTCTGGCCATCGCGTCGATCATTCGATCGATGTTCGGCAAAGGGAAAGAGTCCTTCAGACACGCCTTGTTTAGATCCTTATAATCTACACACATCCTAAGTTTATTTCCCTTTTTAGGTACGACTACTACGTTAGCTAACCAATCCGAGTATTTAACTTCCCAAATAGAACTTATTTTCAGAAGTTTAAATACCTTGACCTTGATGAATGCGTGTTTGATCTCCGACTGTGGCCTTCTCTTCTACTTAACCGGATGGAACTTTGGTTCCAAGCTCAGTTTGTGAGTTGTTACCTCTGGTGGGATCCCTGTCATGTCTAGATGGGACCAGGTGAAACAATTGACATTAGCTTTACGAAAATCAATAAGTTTTTTCCTGAGCTTGGGGGTTAATCACATGCCCAAGTATATATTTTGATTCGGTATGTGCTCGATCAATATAACCTGCTCTAACTCCTCGATCATCGATTTGGTAACATCGGTGTCATCAGGTGCTATAAAAAATCTCGGGACACTGTAATCATACTCTTCATCCGCTCCGTGCTCTTCCTATTTTTCTGGCTTGTTGGGGCCAGCATCATTGATTGCTATTTAGTTTCTTTTTCTTTGGCCGGTTCCCTACTTTTTGATATCAAAACTGCGGGCACCTGGATTACTTCATCAACAACAAACATTTCCTTTACTGCCGTGTGTTCCCCGTAGACTGTCTTGACTCCTCCCGGAGTGGGAAATTTCAGTGCCTGATGTAAGGTCGAAGACACCGCTCTTATGATGTGAACCCATGGCCTTCTGAGTAAGGCGGTGTACCACATATCCCATTCGATCACATAGAACTTTGTTTCTTGGGTGGTCCTGTCAGTGTTTATCGGTAAAGTTATCTCACCCTTCTTGGTTTCGCATGCCATGTTGAACCCATTTAATACCCGGACCGCCGTTACGATTTGGTCCAACAACACCAGTTATTCTATGACCCTCGATCGAATGATGTTGACCGATCTACCTAGATCAATCAACACACGTTTAAATCATGATTTATTGATAAGTACGGATATTACTAGTGCATCATTATGAGGCTAGACGATGCCCTCAGCGTCTTTGTCGCTGAACGAGATAGCTCCTCCCAAGACTTAATCCTAGGTGCGTTTTTCCCTCGTGATAGAATCTTTGGTGCATTTTAACATTGGCCTTCGGGTGACATCAACTCCCCGAATGATCATGTTGATCACATGCCGAGGCTCCTCTTGTTCGACCTCTTTGTTGGCGTCCCTATTTCTGAAGTGGTTTTTGGCTCGGTCGCTTAGGAATTCCCGAAGGTGCCCATTGTTGAACAATCGAGCTACTTCTTCTCTTAGTTGTCGACAATCTTCAATCCTATGACCGTGAGTACCGTGGTATTTACAAACCAAGATACGATCTTTTTGGGTGGGATAGGACTGCAGCATCCTTAGCCACTTGGTCTCTTTGATGTGTCCTATGGCCAAAACTATACTTGCAGCGTCTGCATTGAAATTATACTACAATAATCTGGGTGCTTCCATACTCCTAAGTAACATGTCAAACCCACTCTTTATCATCACGCCCCGACTTTTCGATCCTTGATCATTTCTCTTATCGTTCCTTGTCGAGTGGCGTCCGGATCCATTTTCCCTCTAATCCGCACCGTATGGCTGGTATTGATCTAGACTGTCCTTGCCTTCTGATCGATGATTCTCTTTGACCTATCATTGGTTATGTTGGGATAAAGAAACCCCAAAGGGTCCACGAGTTGGTTGTCCTCGACTTTGATCTTTGATTGATACCTATTGTGGACGTCGGCTCAGGTGACCGTCGGGTACTCCACCAAGTTTTGCTTTAACTACTGATCCATTCGCTCCATCTAAACCTCGACACGAACTTCTTGAGCATCTCGCTATCCTTATTCTTGAATCTGAAAAGGTTTGACTTCCTCTTCTCGACCTTGATGGTGCCGGCATGGGCCTTTATGAAAGCATTTGCAAGCAGAGCAAATGAGTCAATAGAACTTGGAGGCAAGTCCCAAAAATTTTCAGCAACACCAATTCAATCTTGCGTCTTCCAGGTCATTCCCGTTGATTGCGCATGTATAAGAGGTTGCATGATCATTTGGATCCGTGGTCCCCTTATACTTGGGAGTGTTAGACATTTGAAACCTCTTCGGGATCGACTTCAGTGCTAAACGAGATTTGATCAACCCTGAAGTTATAAGTTTCCACCTTATTGTCGTTGGCCTCTAACGCTTTCTCGCCAAACTCCACCCGTTTTGTTAATGCTTCGAGCATCTTCATTACCTCAGAAGTTTTTCCGGGCCCGAATTCACCTGGTTCCGCGACAATTTGTTTATCCTTTCAAGTATTTTTCCTAGTCTTCTCGGGCTCGACCCTTTTAGGGGTGTGGCTCTGGTTCTATAACTGTGGTATTGCCGCTTTCTAAGCTTGCAACATTTTGAAAATCAGCCGCATGCTCACCTCATCTCCTTCACCTTCGGGCACCTCTCGAGTCGATGGTCGGGGTGCCTCACGAATGTTGTTTTTGGGGTCAGTTGGAAGATTGATATTGATGGCAACTAGTGAGTTAGCATAGACTAGGTCGGCGGCTGTGACACTATTGGGATCAACAGGGGGCACATCATTGCTAGGTATCAAGTTATTATTTTCGTTGTGGTAGCCTGACTCAGCATTAACGTTCAAGTGGGCAGACTGAGAATTTGATATCCATGGACTAACCTGGAATCAAAACTTCAAAGAACAAGTATAAAATATGGTGTGTTATGGACTTATAGAGATTCGTATCAAATCATCACTATTATCCTTAGCCCCATGGTGGACGCCAAACTGTTTACCTTTAAAAATGAGTAACAATTAAATTTGTACGCGGTACGTGATTTAATTCAATATGAATTCTCTAAGGACAACAAGTAATTAAATTAAAGGAAGAATGAACAATCAAACCAATTGTAATGTAACGATCAAGCCTGATCTTAAGTCGAACACTGAAATACGGCCTCGATCGAACCCTCGATATAAGCTCGATCGCGGTTAAAGAAGAAAGTAACTGAAGAACACTTCCAATAATAGTTAGAAGACAAAATAAATTTTTATTGCTTTGATATGCGTGTCAACAGTGGATTCAATCAAAAGAATTCTCCCCTTTATATAATAGGAAATTTTTAGTCCTAATACAATTCTAAATAAGGTAAAAATCTTTTTTCCAGGTAAATGCCAATCTGCCGTTGATATCGGGAGGGATCCGCGTTGTAATATCTGGTTGAGGGTAAATATTATGGCTCCTTACTTATCACGATCAACCGTTCCTCCTTTTCCAGTGGTCTCGAAACTTTACTTGGTTCAGGTCGATTATTTTGCCATGCTTGGTCCTAGATACATCGTTCACTCCTTCCAAATTCTGATACGAGGGGTCCTTCGACCTTGCTTGTAATTGCATTGAACCGTGCTTCCCTCTTATTTCCTTATCGGGAAATCACAAAAAATTTTGCCCCAGATTTTACCCGTACACAACAACAACTCTATTTTCCTCAGGTCAAACAAAATTTGTAGCAGGGAGATCAATAGTAAAATAATGGAGATGTATGGGTTGTGTGTTATATCAACTATAGTAATATAGTCAATAATTCTTTTTACCCTGATTTCTTATATACCTTTTGAATATTTTGAATTATTAATTATTGTGACTTAATAAGAGTTTTTAGTAGTTTTTAAATTTGTTACAGATTCTATATCCAAATTCTTGATCAAAATTAAGAAGTTTGACTCTTGAAATCCGAACTATGCCATATAAATTGGTACAAAAGAAGTAATATATTTTAGTCCAAATACATATGCAACCCCCTAAACTTGTCCCTATTTTTCACGTAAACACTTAAACTTGAGCTAGTTCCTATTGAGTACTTAAACTCAAAAAAAATATTTCAATTAGACACATTTTGAGACAGTCAAAAAATAGAACACGTCCATTTCGCTCGTAGCTGATTTGGAAAGAAAACCAATGAGACAATACCACGTGGATTTGATCCCAAATACCAATAAGGTAGAAAAAAAGCTCTTGAGGAAAAAGAAAAGCTCTGTTCATTGCTATGACTCCCTCTTCTCTCGCTTATCTATGAATCAAAGATTTGAAATGCCGAGGGCATAAATTATAACAATACAACAACATACCCAGTATAATCCTGCATGTGGGGTCTGAGGAGGGTAATGTGTATGCAAACCTTACCCCTACTTGGAGAAATAGAGTCCGTTTCCGATTGACCCTCGGCTCAAGAAAGTGTGGAGAGGAAGAGAAGGGAGAAGAAGAAGAAATAGGGGGAAGAAAGTAACAAGAAGGAGACAAAGGACGATAAGATAAAGGGGGAAAATAATAGCATTAAATAGTATCAATCAGGGAGCAATAATTCTAGTAAAAGTCGAGAAAAAAGTAGCATCAAATAGTAAGAATCAGGGAGCAAAAATTTTCAGTAACAATTTACAAAAATAATGAACTTGACTGATAAGTACCAAATATAATAACAAACAAGAAGAAAGTATCTTTCAACCGACAACAAGAATATTACTAGTACTACTGGTAACCTTAGGAGAAACGCACAATTACCAGTCAACCCACTACCTTAATCGTCGACCTTCACACCTTCCTATTGCTAGCCATGTCATCGGTTAGGTGAAACACTGACATGTCCTGCCTAATCACCTCTCCCCAATACTTCTTTGGCCTACCCCTGCCCTTTCTCAAGCCCGCCATGATCCACCTCTCACACCTCCTAACCAGGACATCTATGCTCTCCTCTTCACATGCCCAAACCATCGCGGCCTCTGACACCGACGTTATTTACCAAAGCACCAATCCGTCCAAAGGCGTCCCAATCTTTCTGTATGGCGATTTTAGTGGCGGAACCATTGGCACTAGTGCCAACCTCATAGCTACGACTCGTTGTTCCTAACTCGTACTTGCCTCATTCGAATTTGAGTTGACTTTGCTAATCTCATCGCTGAGAGATATCAATCGATTAATACGGTGAAATAATTCTAAAACCAGCTTTAGATTAATCGAGGAAGAATTCTCGGCCGATTCCAGACGATACGCCGGTGAAGATCACTACTCTTCCAGTGAGTTCCCTCCATGGCTCGAGCTGGCGCGCCACTTTGGCATAGTTCTCCGGTATTCTTTTTGGTTTGTTCTTATGGAATAGTGGTTAGTGAGTAAATACTTGGACATGACGAGAGTGAAGGGTACAATATATGTTTGTCAAACGGAGTAAATGATAAGATTATTTATGCTATAATCACTGACCCAGGTGAAAACTCCATAAACAACCATATACGTGTTGAGAAGTGAGAACCGAGTTTGAAAAGCCAGCCATGGAACTTGCCACCGGTCAAGAAATTTTCCGGCAAGGTGGAAATGGCTTTAAATAAAACCAGTGGAAAAAAAATAATGGAAGAAGAGAAAAAAAATTAACTAACCATTTTTCAAATATGTACGCGCTCAAAGAGAGTGTAGAATACATACATTGCCATGTTAGAAAAATGTGTCTAATTGGTACATTTCTTGAAGAGTTCAGGTGTTCAATAGGTATTCGCTTGAGTTTAAGTGTTTAAATAAAAAATAAAGACAAATTTAGGAGGTGCCTATGTATTTGGCCTATATTTTTACAATATGGTCAATATTATCATGCGAAAAAAAACTAAAATTTGAATCCGACAGTCAAAAGGTCATGATCTTCAGCAATTGAGGGAAAAAATCAGAATAGCCGGTTTACAATTGGTAATTGAGAAATAATCACTGTTTCAAAAGTAATCGAAATTTAGCCATTTTTTCATTTAAAGATAAATTCTGAACAAAAACACTGTTAAAAATCTGAAAAAATTTCAGCGTAATATATTGGACTTCGAATTTTTTACATATAAGATTTCAGCACAATATGCTGGAAATTTTATGATGTGCTGGAGTTCCAACATAATATGCTAGAAGTTTATAGCAGGAGCTCTATAATCTAAAATATTATGTTGGAACTTTCCGTGTTTCAGTTAGAGGATTTTTATTCAGATTTTATCTCCGCATAAAATAGTGGATGTTTTTCTATGACTTTACAAATGCTAGCTATTTTTAATTAGCAGTCTAAAAACTGGCTAGCCTGTACTATTTTCCCGCAATTGACTGTAATAGAACTGAATTTGGAATTCAGCTATTTAATTGCATTAGGAGATAGTACGAGGTTGTCGATTTCATTCTATTCTAAGGATGCAAAGTATTTGCATATATACACATAGGAATTATACGACAAGATGAATAATTTTTTGGAATTTTTACCTCCTATAGCAAAGGTTGATAATTTATTTTTTTTAAAAATAAATACCCTTTTTAAAAAAATATATTCCATAGCAACCTTTTTGATTTTTATAGTCAAATATCTATTTATGGACACTTCCTACTCTTAAGCCATAAAATACGCCTGTATTATTTTTCTCTCTCATGTATTAGAATATCCGTCGTTTTCTACTTCTCTACTGTGTAAAACCCCTCAATTTCTCCTCCATTTTTTACTCCCAAATCTCAAACTCCAATGGACGAAAATCATCTTTTTTTTATACCCAATTAAGCTCCATCTCTAAAGCAAAAGTTGAAGAACTCCTTTTGCTTCTCCTGTTGCTTTCCTCACCGCCACCCTTCTCCTCCGCTTCCGCCGTCATCCTCCGATGAGAATCCGGCACTGATTTGGGAACCCAATAACCTCTCGAATTTAAAAGAGAAGGTTTTCACTATTTTCAGCTTTGGATCTAACTGGCACAAGAGACAACACTCCTCCTCCACTGATCAGTTCCGTTATGATCCGTTGAGTTATTCGCCAAATTTCGAAGATGGGTTTGATGATGAAGAAACCCTTTTGGGTAATTTCACTTCTCGACTCCCTCCTTCCTCGGCTGAGCAACTTGAATTTTCTACTAATATATTTCAATGTATCTCGATATATTTCATTGTATTCACTGTCTTTTTTTTCATTGTATTTCAATGTATCCCGTTGTATTATATGTATTTCATTGTATTCACTATCTCACTATCTTCCATGAACGTATTTTCATATGTTTTTTTAATTAATATAATTTATATATTCAGATGTATTATATAATTTCTCTGAAGAATGCTATGTTTTTGGGGTGCTTTTCGGTTAAGAATCTTTTTTATAACTGGAAATACAAAATTTGTGTGTTATAATTGAGTTTGTTAAGTTATATTAGGAGTCTATTATGTTAATTGATTCACTTTCCGTTTAAAAACAGTGTAATCCCCTATTTCACGCCGTGAATACAGTCGAATACAAAAATCTGTCCAACTGTAATCCCTTGTTTCATGCCATGAATACAGTCGAATACACTCGAATACAACAATTAATTAACTGGACTTCCCTGATTCACGTCTATTTTTGCTACTGTATTCATGAATACAATAGCTTAAATACTTCTAATACATTTTATAACAACAGAAAACGTATCTACAATCCGTAATATAGCAAATGGTATCTATAGATAGCTAATTACCACTAAAAATAGTGCTTTATGAAAATTTCTCTAATTTTTTCCCCTTTAATTTGCTTTAGTCTTGTTGAGCTTTAAAGTGCTTACTGCAATTGTAACGGTGGTTAAAGAAATTACAACATACCTTCTCTTTGGCTGAAGTACTATAACTTCACTTTCGAGTTCATTCAAATTCATTAGTGACGAGCCACTATAGACTGTCTGATGCTTTTAGAGTTTGCTCATATAAAATTGTCCAAAAACACATAGAAAATATCAAAGTTTCTATATATGTGTTCATATTCCAGTATCATATCTACTATCTTCATTGTATCGACAAAATTTTGACGAAATGCTTATGCTAGTTTAGATATTTCCTAAATTGAGGGTCTACAGGAAATAGCCTCCCTGCCTTCTTAAAGGTAAGGGTAAGGTCTGCGTACACACTACCCTCCCCAAACTCCACTTATGGGATTACACTGAGGCTTTTGTTTTGTTTTTTTTGTTGTTGTTTGTGCTAGTTCAGCTTATTTTTAACCTAGCCTGCAATCACTAATTACGCGCTAATTACCTGATTTTCTGTGGAGGGAGACCCTTGTTCTTGTCTGAAGATTGTATAACATTTCTGTAAACATGTTATGGATCCAATATCCACAATCAAATATACAAATAACACATTGATATGATAACAAAAGAATTACACTGAAAAGTAACAATAACTGAGGATAGTAACAGAAAGAAAGGGATGAGAAGACAAAGCCACAGAGAGAAATAGACGAGGGAGAGAAACCAGAGAGGGGAAGTTTCTAACAATATTCAGCCTGCCTATACTATTGTTACCCTACCTTATTTAACCAATTCACTTAATTGATTTCGGCGCTTGGGCCCATCAACCCGGATCCCACACAAAGTTTGCTAGTTTCTTAAACCCGTTCTTCATCATGGCCTATTGACTATTTTTATTCATAACAATACTCCCGTCCTTAAAAAGAACCTTGTCCTCAAGATTCAAGTAAAGCAACATCGATAGCATGGAGGTGAACTTATGAAGATTCAAATAGGGATCAAAAGCTCCTCTGTGCTCTTTCATTGGATTGCAGAAAACTTTACTTACTGCAATCCCTTTAATCTTGGTGTCCTCACCCAAAGGAATGTAGGGCAATTCTTTGCAAGGATCAAACAAATAGAGTGCCAAACCATCAACTCCAGGATCCCAAATTGATCTCATAGTATAGAAGTACTCCCTAATATGACCAGAGAAATTAAGAGCAACATTTGCTCCAAAGCCAAGCAAGGTATAAAATCTTCTAGCATCCTTAACTATAGTAACATAAAGTTTTTCTTTATCTCCCTCATTATCTAGGCTGGTACACAGTATCAAAAGAACTCTGGGCTTGGCATCTCCAAAAGAATCCAGTAAGAACATTATTAATTTGTTGTCTTTGAATGGTATAGGGAAGTCATCATTAGGAATGGATAAGACCATACTTTGTCGTGTAATGTGTCCTTGATAAATTTCTGCAGTCTTCAACTTTGTTTTCTGCCCAGATTGACCAACTTGATCTATATTCTTAGAGCCAATCATATCGACAGACAATTGCCGCCGTCCCACTATTGGAACTCCACTCATGACTTCAATGATTTTGCAACTAATTCCAATCATTTTATCTAAAACAAGATTAAGTTCACTTGCTCCACTCCATTCACGTATCTGTATAAGTTTCTTAACAATTCCAACACTAACAGCAGAAAGACAACACATAAAAATTCTTACGAGAACACTTTTACCCAAATAGTTCGTTGTTATCGATTCGTATGCATCAACAGTATTTTGCAGCTGAAGTTTCAAAGGTGTAATGCATGAATTCCACAAGGTTGACGTTATGAAATTATCATGCACCAAGTTGCTTGAAGCAAAACAAAACATCTCCACCAAACATTGGGCTAGCTCAAGTCCATGTTGATCATCAAACATGACGAGGTCACTGGAAATAGAGAATGCAAAACCAATCCATAATAGAACCTTCTCTTTGATTGTAGTAACGAAGTCCAGAGGTTCTTCTTTAATGGTAACAATTTTCGCTTCATCATGCTTGTCTTCCTTTACGACAACCTTAGCATGATCATTTGCCGCAGCAGTTTGAGCGATATAATACATCGAATTGTTAGCTAAATGTGCCTTAGTAGTCTCTGTTTTCATCGTAAACTCTTTGTATGGTTCCTGAACAGCATCTGGTTCCTGAATAGCATCTTTAGACCAATCCAAAATTCATCAAACTCCTTGTGCACCTCGTTGTTGTTGTTGTTATAGTCAAAAGACTCAACAAAGTATTGTGGCAAAGGAAAGTCTGTGTCCTCTTTGTTGTTATCCAAAACCGAATTGCAGATCTCTTCCTCCGCGTGAGCTACCAAAGCTGCAGCATCGTCAATTTTAATTAGTACAGATGGATTCTTATCACTACTCTTTAGCTTCATAGCATCTGGCGCTGGTAATGTTGTTTCAGTAACTAACACGTTATCTATTTCCCTATTGGGCTTTTCTCCAAACACCTTCTGGGCAATGTTCAGGTTGTTGTAGTCAGAGCGAACATGACAGTATTGATGCAAGGGCAAGTTGTCCATGTTGCTCCAAGCTGGAAGAGCCGCCGCTCATGTCGAATAATAATACACTTGTTTAATCAAAAAATAGAATTTCAGTCAAAGTTAGAATTTAGAAGAACGCGGGTTACTGATAATCAAAAGAATATGTAGAAGAAAGTAATTTAGAGTAACCAGAGTGTAATCAAGAGAAAAACAAGTGAATCAAAGTATATTCCAATTGTATCTTGTGTTTACAAGTGACGAGATACCTCCCCTTTATAGGTATCTTGAAGATATGCGTTTCCTCCAAATCATAACGAGGCTATTATGAATAATTAAAGATATTGAATGCTACGTTACACAATCATTGTAATCAATACAAATTCTCTAACGTATCCAGTATTTAATGCCTGTCAAATTCCATATCTGCGCTCTTTATTATGGTCAGATCCATTCCTTTTGATAAGTGATTTAAATAGGTACGGGCGCTGAATCCTTCAAATGTCCTCCCGTGCCTCTTCCTTTGCCTTTGCTCGTTTCTACTGCTGCCCGTGCCTCTTAACTAATTATAATTCTTTGACTATTTGACGAGTCCACGTGTCTCAACATGTCACTTGCATATATAAATGCAATTTTTCTCAATACAGATAGTCCCCCCACTTTCCATTTATTCATCAATTGAATATTTGGGAAGTGAACTTCATTAAAACGAGAATTTTTGTCACCATTAATGCTATGACAAAATTGACGCTTCAATTGTCACTTCCATTTAATATTTCGTACACGTATCAATTTTCCATTGGCTCTGCAATTTTTGCAGCTTTTTTCAAGGTTTTTACGGTTCCACTATTAACGAAGTGACAATTATCATAATTATGGTCTTTCCACCTCCGCACTTTTACCTTTAGCGGTTGCTTATCGATATAAATATAATTTTTTTCCCTTGTCTTTTACCACATAAAGCTTATTGAACACTTATTTCTCCAAATCTCTGTTGACCTCTTCCTTAGATCATTCTTCTTCGATATGTCTTCTCCAAGCCCTAACCCTGAGAGAGTTTTCATTACTGACTCCTTCCCCAATGCCCCTGTTAGGCATAGAAGGGGAGGTAGACTTCGTAGTTTAGGATCTACTCGAGGTGGTTCGTCTATGACTTCTTCTGATTCTGGTCCTTCCTCTAGAACCAGAGGTTCCCTTTCTCACAAATCTTCTTCTAGGGGTAAAAATCATTCTGAACCTTTACGCGAACCTTTAGTAGATGAGATAGTCCCTTCAGAATTGTTTTTTTACCATGACCGGGAATCTCTTAGAAACCAGGTTTCCGCATTAGATCGTGTCGATGCTTACCCTACTCAAATTACAGAGGTTTTGACTCATGTGGTTCGTAAGGACTGTCATTGGAGTAATGATTTTCCCATTATTATCCCTAATCCGAATCAGAGAATTACTTCCTATTTAACTGGGTTCTCTTTTGTTTACACTTACCCTTTTACTTTAGGGTTTAGACCAGCAATCGACCCAGTCATTCTTGAATTTTGCCGTTTCTTCAATGTCTTCTTGGGTCAAATTGGCCCAATCATATGGAGGGTTGTTGCCTGTTTAAGGCATTTAGCCACTAAAGCTGAAGCTCCTTTTACTTTCCCTCACTTGATTCATCTTTACTTACCTAGGCTTTTTCGTAATGGTGTTTTTACACTAGTAGCCAGGAGTAAGAGGGTTTTGGTGAGCCCTGAAGATGACAAGGATCGTGGCTGGTATGCCCAATTTGTTGCTGCCCCCACTGTTGGTTTAGTGGGTGAAGATAATGTTCCCTTCCCTAAGAAGTGAAATTTTGCACGTAGGTCTTTTATCCCTCTCGTACCTTCTTCTTTCAAGTTTATCAGCTTTTCTAATTTTACCTCCCCCCTTTTTTTAGCAACCATGAGAGTTGTGGGGGATGTTCCCAATTTTCGTGGTTGGGTAGATAAATTGCTGAAGATCGCGCCAATGGATGGTAGATCTTGGAAAACACTTTCTAACCGCTTTGGTTGGAAGGTAAATACTCATGGTAAGAATTCACATTTTGTTCTTTTCGTGCCTATATTCTCCTTTATTGTTTTAACTTTTATCCTTCTTTTTGTCAGGATTTGCTATTCGAGGGGTTACTACTGAAGCAGTTGCAACCTCTCGTGTCTCCTTGGGGACTCGTACTCCTTCAGAAACCCGTATCTCTTTAGAGAGAGCCCGAGAAATAGTCTTAGGTTCCTCTTCCGTGAAAAGGAAGGTTTCTGAAGAGAAAAATTCTGAAGAAGAGGAAAATGAGAGTTCCTTGGTAACGAGGCCACGAGTTAGGAGACGCATCGTTTCCGATGACGAAGCTGAAGTTTCGGTTTCTCTTACCGAACCTGTTGAAACCCCAATAATAATTCCTGATGATGACGTTACTCCCCACGATACTCATGAGTATATCGACCAACTTTTCGTTAGTGGATTTGGTCGTGAAGATGTCGGGCCTGTTTTAGACGAAGTACCTTTATCGTCTTTTTCATTACCCGTGCCTGTGATTCCTCCTTTACCGGCCCTAGCTATTTCCATTCCTTCTTCTACTGCTCTTACCTCTTCTCCGGCTCCTCCTCTGACTATTCCCTCTCCTATAGTTCATCATACTGAAACGGGCTCTTCAAGTAGAAGTGTCGCTATGAGGCGGGAAACTATTGAAATTCCTGCTGAGAACAGCCTTTTGAGAAAGTCAGGTCAGGCGGATGTATGGCTGGAGCCTCTTATTGGCCCAATTGAAAAAGCAAAGCTGGAGAGCCATAGTTCCCTGACTTTAATGAATGATATCGTGCATGGCACTCTGAAGGTATTTTCCTTCTCTCCCATTTTTACTTTGCAAAAATTTTCATCTTTGGGATTCTTACTTCTTTTTTTTAGGCCAATCTTATCGGCACAGAATTGATGAAAAGAATTGCTCCTTTGGAGAAGATAGCACGCGACTCTCAATTGGAAGCAACCAATTGGAAGGGGTAATTTGAGAGTGCTCAGCTTGATATAGAGAGCTTGCAAGAGAGCAATAATACCTTAGAGCAGCGAGTACGGGCTTTAACTTCAGAATTGGCAGTTACAAAAGCTTCTTCACACCAAGCAGAGAAAGACAAAGAGCGTCTCGAGTCCTCCTTATCAGAGCATCTATCTAAAGCTAGTGAAGAGATTAGAGAATTAAAGTCTCTTTTAAATCAAAAGGAAATTTACGCTGGGGAGCTTGTGCAAAATTTGACTCAAGCACAAGAAGACCTCAGAATATCTGCTGATAAGGTGCGTGCTTTAGAATGCTCCCACGCCTCTCTTCAAGCTTCCCACAGCTCCGCCTTGGCTGAAAATGAAGAGTTAAAAAATGAGATTGCTGCTTGGGAAAAGGATTATGAGATCCTTGAAGAAAAATCTGCTGTTGAGGCAAGTTGGGCTTTTTTGAATTTCCATCGTGATACCCTACTTGAAGCTGGCCAAGAAAACTTTAACCTGGAGTTAGAGTTAGCTAAAATCAACGAAACCATTGAAAAAGCTCAACAAACTCAGGACTTCCCTTCTCTCATGGATGAAGTTCCCGTGGCTGAAGCTCTCATGAATGTTGAAGCTGATACGTGTATCATGACTATTTCAAACCCGATCGAGCCCATTGGTGTAAGCCAAGTTGAAGCCGCGCTTGCTGATGCACCTGCCCAAATTGAGCCTGCTGCTATCGACGTTCCTGCCTCAATACCACAAACTTCTTAGTGACAAGTTTTAATCATTCAAATGATTTTATTTTGATTTTGATTTTGGAAGATTGTAATCAAACCCTTAACTTCATTTGAGGGTTGATTTTAGGAACGTCAGTCTCCAAGTCTTTTAATGGGGTAATCTAAACAATTTCATAGTTTTATGATTAAGTTCGAACTTAGTCTTAGATTTTTTTACATATTAAGAAGTTTTTTATCTTAAACTTCTGCTTGCTTTATTCTCGCCTTTATTTTTAAGGATTTACAGAATAATTTGTATTTTTGTTTTCCGAAAAATGCTTCTGTTAACCTCATGATTAATTTAAACATGAGTTTTTATAAAAGAGGGGCCTTTTATATTCCAATACTTAATGAATAAGACGTCTCAACTTCATAATGGTATTATCATACGGCGAAAGAATAGGAATACACATGTTTCTCTGAAATAACTTTGACAAGATTTTATTTTTGAACCTTGTCTAGTTCCGAATAAAACTTTATATGTATTTGAATTACATCTATAACTTTCTCGTGACTATTTTTCTTGTAACAGATTCAAAAGAAGAATAATAGACACGGGTTTTTTCCTTATAACCTGTTTTAGTATATAGCCTTTACCCTAACTATAGTGAGGTTTTTCTTTGGCCTTAGCTCGTGACTTTATGACTTTTACTCTGCACTTGACTCTTTCAAGCTTGATTTTCCCTTAATCTTCTTTGCCTTCTTTATACACATGTCCGTGTATATTATGTAGTCCCCCAAGTGTTTGAGTGTTGAAGTATGAATCCTCGAGCACTTGATAGTTTCTCTCATTTGGTCCTTTTCCTGAAAAGAAAAATCATACGAGACTCGGAGGGACGATTATAGACGAAGATTGCATAACCCGTTTGCATTTCTATCAGAATAATTGTAACCCTAGGCCAGGAATTTTAGGTTACTCCTTGTGCCTTACAGGTCGTGACTCATCATTTAGTACGGGTTAGCGTTTTGGCTATCATCTAAAGTCGTTAGTAAAATTTTAACAATTCAAAAATGAGATTTAAAATGGTTATACCTGACCGTGGATTTTCCTTAGAAATAGTATATCTTTAAATGAACAACATTCCAATGCGAAGGTAGTATCTTGACATCCATTGTCTCCAGTTCATATGCTCCTTTTCCTACAACATCACGCACTCTGTAGGGTCCTTCCCATGTTGGACTTAATTTCCCTGTGTTAGCTACCTTTGTAGACTGAAAAACCTTTAAGCACGAAGTCCCCAATTTTGAAGAACCTGAGGCGTGCTTTTCTATTGTAGTATCGTTCTATGACTTGCTTTTGTGCTACCATTCTTATTAAAGCAACTTCTCTCTGCCCCTCGAGTAAATTTAGGTTGACCCGCATCTCCTCATCATTAGATTCCTGTGTCGCCTGTGTGAACCGTGTACTTGGTTCCCCTATCTCAACTGGAATTAAAGCCTCAGCTCCATAAACCAATGAGAACGGTGTTTCACCTGTACTTGTTTTTGCAGTTATGCGATATGCCCATAAAATTCCAGGTAACACTTCAGGCCAGTTTCCTTTTGATTCCTCTAGTCGTTTCTTTAAATTGTTGATAATGACTTTGTTCGTTGATTCTGCCTGTCCATTACCCACCGAATGATAGGGTGTTGACGTAATCCTTTTAATTTGCCAGCTTTGAAAAAATTCTGTGATCTGAGCTCCAATAAACTGAGGACCATTATCACATACGATCTCCTTTGGTACACCGAATCGACATATGATATTCCTCCAAATAAAGTCTCTCACTTCCTTTTCTCGCACCTGTTTGAATGCACCTGCCTCTACCCATTTAGTAAAATAATAGTGAGAACAAGCAAAACTTTTACCTGTCCTTTTGCTTGCGGTAATGGACCTACGATATCCATTCCCCATTTCATAAATGGCCATGGCGCAATGACCGGATGTAATAATTCCACAGGTCTATGTATATTGTTACCGTACCTCTGGCATTTATCACATTTGGCCACGAAACTTTCTGCCTCCTCTTCCATTTTAGGCCAGTAATAACCTGCCCTAATTAAGGTTCTTACTAGTGATCTTCCACCTGCGTGATTCCCGCAATGACCCTCGTGTATTTCTCTCATTACATACTCTGTTTGCGAATGTCCAAGGCATCTTGCTAAGGGTCCACCAAACACTATACGATATAGATTGCCTTGTTTTAAGCAGTACCGAGCGGCCTGCCTCCGAAGCGCATAAGCCTTTTCTTGTCATCAGGGACGGTTCCATACCGCAAAAATCAACAATTTCGTTCCTCCAATCCTAGGTTAAGTTATTAAAATTTACCTCATTCGCATCAGGATCAAGAAATGAATGAAATAAATGTATTACTGAGGCATTTGCATCGTTTGCCACCTCAGCCGCAGATGCGAGATTTGCCAAGGCGTCTGCTTCAAGATTTTCGTCCCTGGGTATTTGTCTAATTTTCCAATCTTGAAACTGTTTTATCAATTCCCGTACCTTTTCCAAGTACTGATGCATCCTTGCTTCCCTGGCTATATAAGTCCCCAGCATTTGATTAACTACGAGTTGTGAATCACTCTTGATTATAATCTGATTTATGCTAAGTTCCCGTGCCAGTTCTAAACCTGCAATCATAGCCTCATATTGTGACGACCCGACCCGTCGTCACATAAGTTACTGCCCCGTTTCCCCCATTTTATGCTTCTTCATGTTTCGTTATCGGTATTCGGTGTGTTAGAGTTAAATCGGAATGGTTTTGATAGGAAATGAGACACTTAGTCTCTTTAAGGAAAACTTGTCTTGGAAAAGTCAACCGGATGTTGACTATTGAGTTAGAGGGCTCGGATGTGATTTTCGGTAATTCGGTTAGCTTCGGGGGTTGATATGTGGCTTAGGAGGGTGATCGGAATTGATTTTGGAGGTCCGGAGTGGAATTAGGCTTGAATTGGCAGAGTTAGTATTTTGGCGAATTCCGGTTGATAGGTGAGATTTTGATACGGGGGTCGGAATGGAATTCTGAGAGTTGGAGTAGCTTTGTTAGGTGATTTTGGATGTGTGTTCAAAATTTCAGATCATTCGGAGGTGTTTTGGTCGGGTTTTTGATCAAATGCGTATTTCGGAAGTTTTTAAGAAATTTAGGCTTGAATCCGATGTAATTTGATGGTTTTGGTGTTGTTTGTGGTGTGTTGATGATTTGAGCAAGTTTGAATAATGTTTTAAGATGTGTTGGTGCTTTTGGTTGAGGTCCCGGGGGCCTCGGGGTGATTTCAGATGGCTAACGGATGATTTTTGGGACTTAGGATGTTGCAGAAATCTGCAGATCAGTGCTGCAAGGTTTTGCTCTATGCGATCGCAGGAGTGGCATTGCGATTGCATAGAAGCATTTTTAAGGGGTTGTTTGGTTGTCCAATGCGATCGCATAGGGAGGCATGCGATCACACAGTGTAAAGTTAATCCGGGATTTTCGTGGAAATTTGTTCAGTGCGGTCGCAGGAGCAGGTGTGCGATCGCATAGGCTAAGGTCATTATTCTATGCGATCGCGGAGGATAGGATGCGATCGCATAGGGTTAATTCTGGAGCTGCAGATCTTTATGCTATGCGATCGCAGAGTATTGGGCCGCGATCGCATAGAAGGTTTTACTGTAGTTGGGCATAATGTTTTAAGTCATCTTGTTCGCGTTTTTGGGTCTATTTTCACCCATGACTGCCCGTTTTTGGAGATTCTTGGAGGAAATGAGGGAGGGGTTCAAGAGGAATTGACTTGAGGTAATAATCTTGGCCTCAATACTCCATTATATTGTGCAATTGGCCTAGAAATTCATGGAAATTAAGCCAAAATTGACGAACTAGGGCTTGAGTTTTTGATATCCCAATTGGGATTTGATGGGTCATTTGAGCTCGGATTTGAGAGTTCTTGGTATGTATGAACTCGTGAGAAGATGAGGAATCCATTGATGTTAAATTTTCTGATTTCCGAAAAGTGGGCCCGGGGCTCAGATTTTGCTAATTTCGAGATTCTTGATATTTTTCGATTGTTTTCGATTGGGTATTGTTCTCTTAGCATATTGTGATGTATTCGCTCTGATTTTGGTTAGATTCAATGCGCGTGGAGGCCGATTTGAGGGGCAAAGGCATCGCGAGCTAGAGATTTCATCGGTTCGAGGTGAGTAATGAATGTAAATGATGTCCTGAGGGTTTGAAATCCCGGATTTGCACATCGTAGTGCTATATTGAGGTGAGACACGCACTTGATGATGAGCGCGGGTCGTTTACTATTGGGGATTGTGACTTGGTCCGTCCAGAGTGATGCTTCTACTGCGTATTTGATTAAAGCTTATTTGTTATCATCATTATTTGGACTGATTGTCATATTTGGGCTTCTTGCCAATTCTTTGAACCCTCCGGGGAGTTTATTTACTATTTCCTCACTATTTGTCTTACTACTTGAACTCAGTCGTACCGTTTTCTACTGTCTTACAACTCAGCCACTTTTACTCAATTTTTGAAAACAAAAGATATATTAAATGATGTTTTGGGCCGAGAACTACTATTTTACTATTGCCCGAGGAACTTATATGATTTCTGGACTGAGTATGGCCAAAGGCCAGATGTGAGGATAGTATGGGATCGGGCTGCGCGCTGCAGCAGTGTTATACTGATATTGACATGAGGCTGATGACCTAAATTTGATGCCACGAGATGACTTGATATTGCGCTTGGGCCGCAAGGGGCCCCACCCGGAGTCTGCACACCCCTAGTGAGCGCCGTCGACCATAAATAAATGGAGCGGGTTGCACGCCGCAAGCGGGTACTATAGGGTACCGTTCTATGTGTTGATTTCTCTTTATATGTCTGTCACTTAACTGCTTATTTGTTGTAGTATTTCTACATTTCACTTCCATTGGTTTATTACTCTCATATTACTTGTTTTTAAACTGCCGCAGTGTAGATTACTCTGTGTTTTCCGTGATTTCTTATTCTCAGTCGTTATTTATGCTTATTACCTACTGGGTCAGAGTACTCACATTACTTCCTGCACCTTGCGTGCAGATCCAGGTGCATTTGAGGCTGAGTGAGGATTATTTCAGTTGAGCAGCGCATATCTGGGAGCATCGAGGTAGCTGCATGGCGTCTGCAGCCCTGATCTCTCCCTTCTATCCTTGTTATTAATTAGTATTCCCTAGATGGACATGTATTAGGTCGTTAAACTTATACTAGAGGCTCGAGACTCGTGACACCAGATTGGTGGGATTTATATTGATATTTTATGGATTTTCCGTACTGTTTATCTATTACTGCAGAGTTATAACCATGTTAATTTGGCATTAAATCCTATTAATTAGTACTGAATTTTGCATAAGGGATTAAGAGTGACGAATTGGTCGGGCTTGCCTAGCATCGTGTTGGGCACCATCACGACCGGGGATTTGGGGTCGTGACAAGTTGGTATCAGAGCCTAGGTTACTAGGTCTCGCGAGTCTGGAGCCAGTTTAGTAGAGTCACGTGGATCGGTACGGAGACGTCTGTACTTATCCTCGGGAGGCTGCAGAACCTGTTAGGAAAATTCCATATTCTTGAAATTCTTGTCGTGCGAACTTGTTGCTCCGAATACTAAATTCCTCTTTATTCCATTCTCTTATAGATGGTTATGACTCGAGCTACTAGACGTGCCGGGCAACCACCAGTACCACCTACAAAGGTTACTAGAGGCTGTGGATGCGGTCGTGGTCGTGGTAGAGGTAGAGCAGCAGGGGCAGCACCTGTGGATCTTTTAGTTGCCCCAGCTCAGGACCAGGCTCCAGCAGCACCAGTGAAGGCACCAGCTGTGCCCATTGTGATACCGGGTCTCCAGGAGGCCTTGGCACAGATCTTGACAGTTTGCACAGGCCTAGCTCAGGCAGTTTCAGCCACCACAGCAACAGCTACTTCACAGGCCGGGGGAGGGAATCAGACCCCCGCTGCTCGCACACCTGAGCAGGTAGTATAGGGACTACAGATGCTGAGGGTACCTCTAGCTCAGCTGGTTATACCAGTTCAGGAGTTCGTAGTACCAGCTATGCCGGACGATGAGCATCGTCATCTTGAGAGGTTTGGTAGGCTCCAGCCTTCGTCGTTTAGTGGTGCTGAGGGCGAGGATGCCCAGGATTTTCTTGACAAGTGCCAGCGGATGCTCCGTACAGCAAGGATTCTTGAGTCTAGTGGTGTGGCATTTACCACCTTTCAGTTCTCGGGGGCTGCCTTTACTTAGTGGGAGGATTTTGAGAGTCGTAGGCCGGTTGGTGCAACACCCCTTTCTTAGCAGCAGTTCTCCTCTCTCTTCTTAGAGAAGTATGTACCGCAGTCCCGCAGAGAGGAGCTGCGCAGGCAGTTTGAGTGGTTGATGTAGGGGGTATGACCGTGACCCAGTATGAGATGAGGTTTTCTGAGTTGGCTCGTCATGCCATTTGGATGATTCCGACAGATCGTGAGAGGATCAGGATATTTGTGGATGGCCTTAACTATCATCTCCGTATTCTGATGACTAGAGAGAGAAAGAGTATTGGATGCTACGTTTGAGAAGGTGGTTGATATCACTCGTGAGATTGAGACGGTTCGCCGTCAGGAGTGAGAGGAGAGGGAGGCCAAGAGGCCTCGAGGATCGGGCAGTTACAGTAGTGCTCCTTCGAGAGGCCAGTTCTAGCATGGTAGAGGTCATTCTTTCAGGCCTGCTCACTCGGCCCGTCCAGAGTATCGTGGGCATCTTCCAGTCGTGGTCATCATGGGTCTCAGCAGGGACAACCTTCACTCAGCGCCCTTCCAGCTTAGAGTTCATCTCATGCCCCATCATCTCAGGGTTCATCTGCGCCGAGTGCATCAGCTAGTCACTTCGGTGCGAGGGGTTCCCTTCTGTCCCCATCTCCAGTACCGGGTAGTTGTTATGAGTGAGGAGAGTTTGGCATATGAGGAGGCAGTGTCCTCGACTTCGCGGTGGTCAGTATCAGCAAAGGGGTCAGCCCTCGACTTCTACTCCAGTTACTTCACCACCCGCCCAGCCAGCTATAGGTGGAGGTCAGGTAGCCAGGGGTCGCCCTAGAGGGGGCGGTTAGGCCCATTTCTATGCACTCCCAGGCAGACTCGATGCTATTACTTCGGATGCTGTCATTACAGGTATTGTTTCAGTCTGCCACAGAGATGCCTTTGTATTATTTGATCCCGGTTCCACCTTTTCTTATGTGTCATCATACTTTGCTCATTATTTGGGTACGCCCCATGAGTTTCTTGCTTTACCTATTCATGTATCTATCCTAGTGGGTGATACTATTATTGTAAACTGTGTGCACCGGTCATGTGTGGTGACTATTGGGGGCTGGAGACCCGAGTAGATCTATTGCTATTAAGCATGGTGGATTTTGATGTCATTTTGGGCATGGGTTGGCTATCCCCGTGTCGTGCTATTCTAGACTGTCATGCTAAGACAATCACTTTGGCTATGCCGGGTGTACCGCAGATCGAGTGGCATGGTGTGACTGATTATGTTCCTAGTAGAGTGATATCCTTCTTGAAGGCCCAACTTATGGTTGGGAAGGGTTGTCTTTCATATCTAGCGTTTATGAGGGATGTTGGAGCCGAGACTTCTAGTATTGATTCTGTTCCAGTTGTGAGGGATTTTCCTGATGTTTTTCCTGCAGACCTGTCGGGCATGCCACCGGACAAAGATATTGATTTTGGTATTGACATGGTGCCGGGCACTCAGCCTACTTCTATTCTGCCGTATCGTATGACACCAGCAGAGTTGAAGGAATTGAAAGAACAACTTCATGAACTCCTAGATAAGGGGTTCATTCGGCCTAGTGTGTCACCTTGGGGTGCGCCCGTTCTGTTTGTGAAGAAGAAGGATGGAACAATGAGAATGAGCATCGATTATAGGCAATTGAACAAAGTAACAATTAAGAACAAGTATCCTTTGCCTCGCATTGATGATTTATTTGATCAGCTTCAGGTAGCGAGAGTGTTCTCCAAGATTGATCTCCGTTCGGGCTATCACCAGTTGAAGATCGGGGATTCAGATATTCTTAAGACTACTTTCAGGACCAGATATGGTCATTATGAGTTTCTTGTTATGTCTTTCGGGCTAACCAATGCCCCAACAACATTCATGCATTTGATGAACATCATGTTCCGGCCTTATCTCGATTCATTCGTCATAGTCTTCATTGACGATATTCTGGTGTATTCGCGTAGTTAGGAGGAGCACGCGGAGCATTTGAGAGTTGTGTTGCAGAGGTTGAGAGAGGAGAAGCTTTATGAAAAATTCTCCAAGTGTGAGTTTTGGATCAATTCAATGGCTTTCTTGGGACACGTGGTGTCCAGCGAGGGTATTCAGGTTGATCCAAAGAATATAGAGGCGGTTCAAAGTTGGCCTAGACCGTCCTCAGCCACAGAGATTTGTAGCTTTCTTGGGTTAGCAGGCTATTATTGCCGGTTTGTTCAGGGATTTTCATCCATTGCATCGTCCTTGACCAAGTTGACTCAGAAGGGTGCTCCATTTGTATGGTCGGACGAGTGTGAGGAGAGCTTTCAGAAGCTCAAGACAGCCTTGACCACAGCTCCAATGTTGGTTTTACCATCAGCTTCAGGTTCATATACTGTGTATTGTGATGCTTCGAGAGTTGGGATTGGTTATGTGTTGATGCAGGGGGTAGAGTTATTGCTTATGCTTTTCGTCAGTTGAAGCCCCATGAGAAGAACTACCCCGTTCATGATTTGGAGTTGGCTACCGTAGTTCATGCATTGAAGATTTGAAGGCATTACTTGTATGGCATATCTTGTGAGGTGTTCATTGATCATCGCAGTATTCAACATTTGTTCAAGCAAAAGGATCTTAATTTGAGGCAGCGAAGATGGTTAGAGTTGCTTAAAGATTATGATATTACCATATTGTATCACCCGGGGAAGGCCAATGTGGTGGCCGATGCCTTGAGCCGAAAGGAAGTGAGTATGGGGAGTTTGGCATATATTCCAGTTGGGGAGAGACCCCTTGCAGTTGATGTACAGGCCTTGGCCAATCGGTTTGTGGGACTAGGTATTTTGGATCCTAGTCGGGTGTTAGCTTGTGTGGTTTCTCGGTATTCCTTATATGATCGCATCAGAGAGTGCCAGTATGATGATCCACATTTGCTTGTCCTTAAGGACAGAGTTCAGCATGGTGATGCCAGAGATGTGACCATCGGTGATGATGGTGTGTTGAAGATGTAGGGCCGGATTTGTGTGCCCAATGTGGATGGGCTTAGAGAGTTGATTCTGGAAGAGGTCCATAGCTCGCGGTATTCCATTCATCCGGGTGCCGCGAAGATGTATCAGGATTTGAGGCAGCACTATTGGTGGAGAAGGATGAAGAAAGATATCGTGGGATTTGTAGCTCGGTGTCTCAATTCTCAGCAGGTGAAATATGAGCATCAAAGACCGGGTGGCTTGCTTCAGCAGATGGTTATTCCTGAGTGGAAGTGGGAG
Source organism: Nicotiana tabacum (assembly GCF_000715075.1). Classification (NCBI taxonomy): domain Eukaryota; kingdom Viridiplantae; phylum Streptophyta; class Magnoliopsida; order Solanales; family Solanaceae; genus Nicotiana; species Nicotiana tabacum. Next base: position 18,150,173 of record NC_134089.1, on the reverse strand, counting down.
AAGATTACTATGGACTTTGTTGTTGGACTTCCATGGACTTTGAAGAGGTTTGATGCGATTTGGGTGATTGTGGATCGACTGACCAAGTCTGCGCACTTCATTCCTGTGTGTACTCCCTATTCTTTAGAGCGGTTGGCAGAGATTTATATCCGGGAGATTGTTCGGTTGCATGGTGTCCTGGTTTCCATCATCTCAGATAGAGGTACTCAGTTTACTTCGCAGTTTTGGAGGGCCGTGCAGAGGGAGTTGGGTACTCAGGTGGAGTTGAGAACATCATTTCATCCTCAGATGGACGGACAGTCCGAGCGTACTACCCAGATATTAGAGGACATGTTGCGTGCTTGTGTTATTGATTTTGGAGGTTCATGGGATAAGTTTTTTCCACTTGCAAAGTTTGCTTACAACAACATCTACCAGTCGAGTATTCAGATGGCTCCGTATGAGGCTTTGTATGGGAGGCGGTGTAGATCTCCCGTTGGTTGGTTCGAGCCCGACGAGGCTAGGCTATTGGGGACAGATTTGGTTCAGGACGCCTTAGAGAGGGTGAAGGTGATTCAGGAGAGGCTTCATATAGCACAGTCGCGTCGGAAGAGTTATGCGGACCGGAAGGTTCGAGATGTGTCCTATATGGTTAGTGAGAAGGTCTTGCTGAAGGTTTCGCCCATGAAGGGTGTTATGAGGTTTGGAAAGAAAGACAAGTTGAGTCCGTGGTTCATTGGGCCTTTTGAGGTGCTTCGGAGGATTGGGGAGGTGGCTTATGAGCTTGCTTTCCCACCTAGCCTGTCGAGTGTGCATCTGGTATTTCATGTTTCTATGCTCTGGAAGCATATTGGGGATCCGTCTCATGTTTTGGACTTCAGCACGGTTCAGTTGGATGATTGTTTGACCTTTGATATGGAGCCAGTAGCTATTTTGGGTCGCCAGGTTCGGAAGTTGAGGTCAAAGGATATAACTTCAGTGAAAGTGCAGTGGAGAGGTCGACCCGTAGAGGAGGCTACCTGGGAGACGTTTAAGTTGGGGAGAATGTGACGACCCGACCCGTCATCACGTGAGTTACTTCCCCGTTTCCCCCATTTTATGCTTCTTCATGTTTCGTTATCGGTATTCGGTGTGTTAGAGTTAAATCGGATTGGTTTTGATAGGAAATGAGACACTTAGTCTCTTTAAGGAAGGCTTATCTTGGAAAAGTCAACCGGATGTTGACTATTGAGTTAGAGGGCTCGGATGTGATTTTCGGTGATTCGGTTAGCTTCGGGGGTTGATATGTGACTTAGGAGTGTGACCGGAAGTAATTTTGGAGGTCCGGTGTAGAATTAGGCATGAATTGGTGGAGTTAGTATTTTGATGAATTCCGGTTGGTAGGTGAGATTTTGATACGGGGGTCGGAATGGAATTCCGAGAGTTGCAGTAGCTTCATTAGGTTATTTTGGATGTGTGTGCAAAATTTTAGATCATTCAGAGGTGTTTTGGTCGGGTTTTGATCAAATGCATATTTCGGAAGTTTTTAAGAAATTTAGGCTTGAATCCGACGTAATTTGATGGTTTTGGTGTTGTTTGTGGTGTGTTGATGATTGGAGCAAGTTTGAATAATGTTTTAAGATGTGTTGGTGCTTTTGGTTGAGGTCCCGGGGGCCTCGGGGTGATTTCGGATGGCTAACGGATGATTTTTGGGACTTAGGATGTTGCAGAAATCTACAGGTCAGTGCTGCAGGGTTTTGCTCTATGCGATCGCAGGAGTGGAATTGTGATCGCATAGAAGCATTTTTGAGGGGTTGTTTGGTTGTCCAATGCGATCGCATAGGGAGGCATGCGATCGCACAGTGTAAAGTTAATCCGAGATTTTCGTGGAAATTTGTTCAATGCGATCGCAGGAGCAGGTGTGCGATCACATAGGCTAAGGTCATTGTTCTATGCGACCGCAGAGGATAGGATGCAATCGCATAGGGTTAATTCTGGAGCTACAGATTTTTATGCTATGCGATCGTAGAGTATTGGGCCGCGATCGCATAGAAGGTTTTACTGTAGCTGGGCAGAATGTTTTAAGTCATCTTGTTCGCATTTTGGGTATATTTTCACCCATGACTGCCCGTTTTTGGAGATTCTTTGAGGAAATGAGAGAGGGTTTCAAGAGGAATTGACTTGAGGTAAGAATCTTGGTCTCAATACTCGATTATATTGTGCAATTGGCCTAGAAATTCATGGAAATTAAGCCAAAATTGACGAACTAGGGCTTGAGTTTTTGATATCCCAATTGGGATTTGATGGGCCATTTGAGCTCGTATTTGAGAGTTCTTGGTATGTATGAACTCGTGAGAAGATGAGGAATCCATTGATGTTAAATTTTCTAATTTCCGAAAAGTGGACCCGGGGCTCGGGTTTTGCTAATTTCGAGATTCTTGATATTTTTCGATTGTTTTCGATTGGGTATTGTTCTCTTAGCATATTGTGATGTATTCGCTCTGATTTTGGTTAGATTCAACGCGCGTGGAGGCCGATTTGAGGGGCAAAGGCATCGCGAGCTAGAGATTTCATCGGTTCAAGGTGAGTAATGAATGTAAATGATGTCCTGAGGGTTTGAAATCCCGGATTTGCACATCGTAGTGCTATATTGAGGTGAGACACGCACTTGATGATGAGCGCGGGTCGTTTACTATTGGGGATTGTGACTTGGTCCGTCCAGAGTGATGCTTCTACTGCGTATTTGATTAAAGCTTATTTGTTATCATCATTATTTTGACTGATTGTCATATTTGGGCTTCTTGCCAATTCTTTGAACCCTCCGGGGAGTTTATTTACTATTTCCTCACTGTTTGTCTTACTACTTGAACTCAGTCATACCGTTTTCTACTGTCTTACAACTCAACCACTTTTACTCGATTTTTGAAACTAAAAGATATATTAAATGATGTTTTGGGTTGAGAGCTGTCACACCTCCTTTTTGCGCGCCCGCCCCGAAGGGTAAAAATGCGCGAGGGAGTTTTTCCAATTTAAGTGACAATATTTGAAATGAGATTATTTATTTAATTCAGAGTCGCCACTTGGGAAAGGTTTGGCTTTTGGTGTCCCAAGTCACCGGTTTATCTTGAATCCCAAATCGAGGAAATTTTCGACTTTTTCAAATGAAGTCTGCGAACCAGAAATTCTAAGTAAGGAATTCTGTTGACCCGAGGGAAGGTGTTAGGCACCCTCGAATCACGTGGTTCTAGCACGGTCGCTTAAATTGTTATGATGGCTAAATATCTGATTTAAATACATGTTGTGACTCATGTGCTTTTATTAAGTTTAAGACCGCTTTTACAGTCAATGCACCCGTAGTTGTTAACACATTTCGGCTCCGTTGAGATTGGGATTTGGGTCACATCAATGTGCACCCGAATTTAAGAATGTAATTTAATTAAACCGCGCCTAAAGAGTCTAACGTGTTATTGTCTTTGGAGAAGGCGGGGAAATTCACTAGACAGCCCATCCCAAATTCTAAATATTTATTATTAATTATTGAGGGCCCCGCAATGTATATCTTTATTTGAACGAGGCTCGTCTCATTATTTTAAAAGGGATTACCTAAAGTGGCTACATTTCTATTATGTTTGTCTCTAAAAATAGAAAGGAAAAGGTACGTGCTAATTCAATTGCATGCTTTTAGCCAAATCCGGATTTCCTGTTAATCATCTGATTAGTTGTTTACAAGATGAAGAATGCCATACCTCGTGGAACCTGCTTTTAATTTGATAAAAATTACATACAAGCTGATGAAGCGCTACACTTACATCCAAACATTTCTTGAATTGAATTTAACTCAACTTATTTAGACTAGATTAAGGGAATTAACTACTAGGCATTGTTACTAATGGAGATTCGAACGTGATCCTATATACTGCCTAACGGGACCCGATAAAAGAACTAAAATAAAACAGAACAACATTGTGTAAAGTTGAAGTATTCTATCCTATGCATATCGTTATAGCTAAAAAGGAATCTGGTCAGTCACTATGTCAATTATCCGTGCATTCTGTGTACTGTACAATTACATACCTCGTACCAACAAACAACTATAAACTAAAACACAAGAGACTAAAACTCAGTTAAGTATCAATTAACTATCCTTTCATGCTATTGAATTACAAACTAATCAATTATACGAGCCCATCAATATACCATGAGTATTACAACAAATACTTAAACTTCTTCAACATCTTTCATTTCATGCTTTCAAACTGTTTCAGTTACACCAATATGGGACTCGAAATGTGTACCTGGAATGTTGAAAATGCAGAGGAGAAGAAGAAAGAGATAGGAAAATCAGCAGCAGCAGGAAACAAAGTAACAGCAGCAGACAAAGTAGCAGCGGCAAACAAAACAACACAGCAGAATAGGCTTGAGTGCAAGAATGCAACTATAGCCGATAGAAAAGGTAGCCAAATGACAGCAGCACACAGTGCAGTAGAAACAATGCTCCAAGACAAGACCAAGTGCAAGAGAAACAATGCAAACCAAACAATAGACTTAGTCGAGACTTGGAAGAAATCAGGATTGATTGAACAGGTTGAACAAATGAAACCCAAACAACAGTAGGAAGAAACAGTTTCTGATTTTTTGTATGTTTTTCTATATTGTGTATGTGTCTGTATATGCCTATTCTGTGATATCTCTCTCACTGTATCTATGCCTTCTAAAAATCAATCTCCTGGCACAGTCTAAATTTTTCAGTCTAAAATCTGTCTGTGTTTTTCTTTTCCAAAATTCAGTCCCCCTAACTAATGGAAGTTCTTCTCCCTTTTATAGCCTAACATCAGGCTATTCACAGCCTGTTAAAACACATCATAACCCCTATCTTTCTTGCTGTTTTTCCATTCAACATTTTAAAATATGAAACATTCCCATGAGATTCCTGATAGCCCTTTTAATTGGCTTATTAAACTAAAAGCAGACATGGGCAGCAAGAATATAATCTGACAGCATATGCTGTCAAACTATTTTAATCTTAACAAAGGCCTTTATGCACATGTTGTGCACAAGTGCACATGCCCCCCAATTCAGACTGCAGTTACAGACCAGACCCTTAAATTTCTGATTCAAATACAACAACTATAAGTAGTTATACTCAATTCCTAATTTGATTTAAGTAGGACTTCAGCAGAAAAACCAATCAAATTATTGTCATTCAAAGCTTTGAACTTATTGACGATGTGTATCGACTCGACTATACTAATGGTAACACATACAGTCAAAGCTAATGATCAGAAATCTAACAGTATCAACAAGGGGTTCAGATTGCACTGTTAATACGAGAAATGACCCTGGGAACTAATTAATCGACTCATTTCAAATTCGGTTGATTGTACAACTTACACATACACACATTATCAGTAAATGAAAGAAAGACTCGATCAAACAGAGAGGTCCAGGTAAGGTGGACAGGACACAGTCGACCAACAATTCAGAAATAAAATCAACTAACATTTTGGGGCAATAAACAAACATTCAATTACAACAAAACTCATGAACTGATAGAAAAGAACACAAAAATACCTGAAATCTTGAAAAATCAGCAAACCCTAGCTCGGATTCGAATTGATCTTTCTTAGGGTTGAATGGACTTTAATCGAAATGTTCTCAAATGAGAAACACTTTGATTAAGGTCCATTAGACCCAAATCACTTGGCTCAAACAGACATAGATCAGTCACGAGGAACCCTAGGGCTCCTAAAAATAGATTTGGGATTTATGTTTCCCTGGTTAGATTCGGACCAAACCAAGCGTGGTTTGGTTACGAGGGAGGTCCGGGGACTGTCTGGTGTGAAGCTGGGGTCAATCGGAGTAAGTCAGGTTCCGACTCGAATCCTCAAATGAAGATTCGAGAAGGTGGGAGGGGATTCGAGCTAAGTGGTTGGTGGATTTGGGTTCAGGATGGTGAGGTGCATCTATGGTGTTAAGGTGGGGGTGACCGGCGTCCATGCCGCCAGGATTAATGGTGAAGGGAAAGGGGGCGGCTAGGGTTCCGGGGTTTGGGGTTTGGGAAAGGGTTGAGGACGAAGGAGGGGTATTTGGATAGGGGGTGGGTTATGAGTGGAAAGCTTATATATGGGGTGGATGGTTTGATCTCAACCGTTAGATCAATCGAGATCAACGGCCTGGATCTGGAAGTTTAAACGAAACGATGTCGTTTAACTTACTAAGAGTCATGGTTGGTTCGGGTAGAACGGATCGTATCTATTCGTGGGTACAGCGTATACAATCTTGGCCGTTGATTTTTCTGAAATCAACGGCCAAGATTAGACCAGATCAAAAATACGTCGTTTGGACGCTCCTGAGATCAGCTGGTCTGGACCGGGGCAATCACGCGTTTTGGGCTCGATTTGGGCCTCGGATTTTAAATGGGAACATGCCCAAACTTGATTTCAGGCCAATTTTGCACTCTTTTTCTTTTATTTTTTCCATTTTAAAACAAAACCTAATAAAACAAAATTAAACCCCATTAATTAGACACTTAATACAATTATTTACACACGTATCAAAAATATTAAAAATAGGTAAAATCAACAAGGCGACAAATAGGACCAAACATGCATATTTCGTGATTTTCCTTTTAATAACCGGACTATGGTTCAACTATACATGACACACACATTTTTTTATATTTTGTTTGATAAAAATAAAAATGGACAAAATCACAAATAACTAACGAAATGCCACGTAAAAATCCAAAAATTGTACAGCAAGACCAATTGCTATTATTTTTATTTCTTTTGGAGTGATTGTCGCGCAAAACAAAAATCACGTGCTCACAGCTGCCCCTCTTTGTTCAGTAACACGAAGGGTTTTCGTGCAAAGATAAATGTGAGCGGATATGAGCGATTTTTGCCTATCGGAAAACTCCGTGTGAAGCACTTTTTTTTTTAAAGATTTGACCGAATCTTCGCTTCAAAGATTTCCTACATATCCTGGGCTAAACAGGAATCAGGTCAATGTAGTTCGGGAAACTTTGGGTAGCTGGGACTACCATGGAACTACAATGCTTGCCGTTACTGCTGTTGCCGTTGCTACTACCGCTTTACTGACCGCCTTATTACAACCAAAGGAAATTGAAACTGAACTAACTATTTATGCCTGTCAACCACTAGTTACAAAATTCCTATCTATAATTCTTTTGCAACTTGATCTTGGGTCTTAGCTGATTCTGCTTGTAGACTTCGATCCGAATCTTGATGCTTGCAAGTTGTAGGCACTTGTTTATTTCTGCAGTATTGAATGAAATGGGATTGGCGGATCTCGGGAATTCGATCCAATTTTTGAGCGACCTGCCCTTTGTTTGTTCCAATATGTGGGAACATCTTCCTTTTTTCTTTTGCTCTTTTTTTTTCTTTTCTTTATTCTGGGTTGAGACTCATCTCGTGGGTCGTCTAGATCCATGCGCCTGGAGGTCAGACCAGGGGGGAAAAACAAACGAACGAAATTTTCTGCCCCAGTTTCACTAGGAAAATTTCGTGAGTTATTTGCCAGGAAGTTCATAGAATTGATGAAGGAATTGGAAAATTTCAGTTTCCAAAATGCCAACTCCGGGATTGGATCAACGATATTGACACAAGGTAAGAATGCTCAGTTTAGGGTTGGAGCCCTAAGGCTGGCGGAATGGAAATAGTTCAGTTCAGGGTTGGAGCCCTAATGCTGACTAGCTGGGGAGAAGTTCAGTTTAGAGTTGAAACCCTAATGCTGACCAACTGGGGAAAAGTTCAGTTTAGGGTTGGGGCCCTAATACTGACGGAATGGACAGAAGTTCAGTTTTAGGGTTGAAGCCCTAACGCTGACTAAGGAAAAGTTCAGTTTAGGGTTTAAAATCCTAATGCTGACTGACTGGACAACGTTCAGTTTAGGGTTTAAGCCCTAATGCTGACTAAATGGACAGAGTTTAGTTTAGGGTTTAAAACCCTAATGCTGACTAAAGGGAAGAGTTCAGTTTAGGGTTTAAAAACCTAATGCTGACTAAAGGGAAAAGTTCAGTTTAGGGTTTAAAACCCTAATTTGATTGAATGGACAGAGTTCAGCTTAGAGTTTAAAACCCTAATGCTGACTAAAAGGAAAAAGTTCAGTTTAGGGTTTAAAACCCTAATGCTGACTAAAGGGAAAAAGTTCAGTTTAGGGTTTAAAACCCTAATGCTGACTGAAAGGAAAAGTTCAGTTTAGGGTTTAAAACCCTAATGCTGACTAAAGGGAAAGAGTTCAGTTTAGGGTTTAAAACCCTAATGCTGACTAAAGGGAAAAAGTTCAGTTTAGGGTTTAAAACCCTAATGCTTGATTAGAGGGAAAAGTTCAGTTTAGGGTTTAAAACCCTAATGCTGACTAAAGGGAAAAAGTTCAGTTTAGGGTTTAAAACCCTAATGCTGACTAAAGGGAAAAAGTTCAGTTTAAGGTTTAAAACCCTAATCCTGATTAAAGGGAAAAGTTTAGTTTAGGGTTTTAAAACCCTAATGCTGACTAAAGGGAAAAAGTTCAGTTTAGGGTTTAAAAACCCTAATGCTGACTAAAGGGGAAAAGTTTAGTTTAGGGTTTAAAACCCTAATGCTAACTAAGGGAAAAAGTTCAGTTTAGGGTTTAAAACCCTAATGCTGACTAAAGGAAAAAGTTCAGTTTAGGGTTTAAAACCCTAATGCTGACTAAAGGAAAAAGTTCAGTTTAGGGTTTAAAACCCTAATGCCGACTAAAGGGAAAAAGTTCAGTTTAGGGTTTAAAACCCTAATGCTGACTAAAGGAAAAAGTTCAGTTTAGGGTTTAAAACCCTAATGCTGACTAAGGGGGAAAGTTCAGTTTAGGGTTTAAAACCCTAATGCTGACTAAAAGGAAAAAGTTTAGTTTAGGGTTTAAAACCCTAATGCTGACTAAATGGAAAAGTTCAGTTTAGGGTTTAAAACCCTAATGCTGACTAAAGGAAAAAGTTCAGTTTAGGGTTTAAAGCCCTGATGCTGACTGAAGGAAAAAGTTCAGTTTAGGGTTTAAAACCCTAATGCTGACTGAAGGAAAAAGTTCAGTTTAGGGTTTTAAAACCCTAATGCTGACTGAAGGAAAAAGTTCAGTTTAGGGTTTAAAACCCTAATGCTGACTGAAGGAAAGAGTTCAATTTAGGGTTTAAAACCCTGATGCTGACTGAGGAAAAGAGTTCAGTTTAGGGTTTAAAACCCTAATGCTGACTGAAAAAAAGAGTTCAGTTTAGGGTTAAAAACCCTAATGCTGACTAAAGGAAAAAGTTTAGTTTAGGGTTTTAAAACCCTAATGCTGACTAAAGGGAAGAAGTTCAGTCTAGGGTTTAAAACCCTAATGCTGACTAAAGGAAAGAGTTCAGTTTAGGGTTTAAAACCCTAATGCTGACTAAAGGGAAGAAGTTCAGTTTAGGGTTTAAAACCCTAATGCCTGACTATAGGAAAGAGTTCAGTATAGGGTTTAAAACCCTAATGCTGACTACAGGAAAGAGCTCAGTTTAGGGTTAAAAACCCTAATGCTGAATAAAGGAAAAAGTTCAGTTTAGGGTTTTAAAACCCTAATGCTGACTGAAGGAAAGAGTTTAGTTTAGGGTTTAAAACCCTAATGCTGACTAAATGGAAAGTTCGAGGATACTAACCGACACCTCCCTTTTTTTTGAATTTTTCTTGTTTTAGTAAAAGGTGAAAGAGAATTTCGTGGAAACTTACCTTTCGAGTGGATTCCTTACTGCCGAACTGTTTCTTGTACTCATGTACCTTCTTCTTTGGGTGACACCTGCTTCTTGCACGGTTGTCTTGGATTATACCTGTTTCAACTTCTCAAACAAAAAACAATTGTTAGTTCGGAAATGGCGGTTGGTTCGGTGACCTTGATTGTTCCAGTTGCTTTGTTGCGTCCTTATTTCTGTTGAGAAGTCCTGCCATTGATTGGATTCAAATGGCGAAACCCTTTTGTACTGCTCAGGCTTGTATTTCCCAAATTCTGTGATGATTTGCCTTGTAAGGCTCCCCTTTTTTTGTGTCCCATTTTGCTTGGGGATTCTCAACGGGGATTTTAATTAGGAGACTCTGTGGGGATTTGTACAAGGCGGTCTTTCCGGGGAGTTGTTGCAAAGCGGACTTGCCGGGATTTGTTGGGAAAGCTCGCTGGGGAATTTTACAAAGGGATGGCGCTGTGGGGGATTTGTACAAAGGGAAGTTCTGTGGGGATTTGTACAAGGCGGACTTGCTGGGGAAATTTCTCTCCTTTTTTTTACTTTAAATGTAGTCGAACATCACGATTCATCAGGTTTGGCCAAACGTGCCAACGAAACGAGGTATTTTCCTTCAAAACGGAATTCCGTGAAACCAAACCTGCCACCTGTCCTTTCCGGTATATCTAGAACTTAGGGTTAAAAACGAAAGGGACACGAAGAAAAACAAAGAAAGGAGAAAGTAAATTTCAAAAAAAAAGTGTCCTTTTCGGGACACGAAAGACATATCTAAGGAAGACAATGCTGACTTTAAATGGACATGACATGCTCTTTGGAATGGATGCCTGACCTTCAACGAACTTGCATTTCCTCCCGAACCAAAATGGGTCTGTGTTTCAAAACTGGTGGAACTTTGCCGAGACCTCCTTGGGTAGAGTCGCTCTTTCGGCCAACAGCGCCCTTTGCGGGTTTTCGCTAGCTGACCTCTCTCATTTCCCTCCTTGTTGTTGCTTGATAGCACTCTTTACGAGTTTTTACTACACAAGCTCTCTCATTTTGGTTTCTCTACTCCCGTCGCCTCGCGGTGCCCGGAGGTTTTCACCGACAAGACTCTCTCATTTTATTTCTCTCAATTTACAGTGTACCGGTCTTCATTTGTGACGCTTTTTGGCTTCCCGATACCTTTGGTAATTGATCTGAAGGGTTGTGCTTGGTAAAGAGAGGTAGATGATACTACGACTTTTAAACCGTTTGACGTGCCCCGGTTTCAATTTCAGGGTAAATGGGATTTTATTGTTGGTGTGACTGAACCTCAGGGAGAGGCTGCCTACGTATCCTTTCGGAATCAAGTCAGACGTAGTTCAGGCCTCGATCAATGTTTTTTTTTTGTAACCGGCTCAAAGGCTTGTAGAGAGAGTTGATAGTGGGAATAAAACCTTCAGCATTTCAAATGTGTCAGGACCGCTGGGGCGTCACTCAGACATAGTATCTTTTGACTACGTCCGCATTCACTACTGTTTCGGGATCATTTCCTTCAATGTCACCTAGGTACAATGCTCCTCTCGGCAATATCTTCCTGATGATGTATGGGCCTTTCCAGTTTGGAGCAAATTTCCCTTTTGCTTCCTGGTGATGTGGCAGAATGCGCCTCAGTACCAGTTGACCTACTTCGAAATTCCTAGGTCTGACTTTCTTGTTGTAAGCACGGGCCATTATTCGTTGGTACAACTGTCCATGACAAACCGCGGCCATTCGTTTCTCATTAATCAAAGTCAACTTCTCCAATCGAGTCTTAACCCATTCGCTGTCCTCGATTTCTGCTTCAACAATGGTTCGAAGCGAAGGGATTTCTACTTCCGCTGGTATCACAGCCTCGGTCCCATAAACCAAAAGATAAGGAGTTGCTCCTACTGACGTGCGTAACGTAGTGCGATACCCCAACAATGCAAATGGTAACTGCTCATGCCACTGTCGGGAACTCTGTATCGTTTTCCTCAAAATCTTCTTGATATTTTTGTTTGCCGCTTCTACAGCGCCATTGGCCTTTGGCCGATAAGGAGTAGAATTCCTATGCGTTATTTTGAATTGCTCGCATACATCTCCCATCAAGTGACTATTCAGGTTTGCTGCGTTATCTGTGATGATAGTTGTAGGAATACCGAAATGACAAATAAGATTTGAATGTACGAAATCCACTACAACTTTTTTGGTGACCGACTTGAGAGCGACAGCCTCTACCCATTTTGTGAAGTAATCGATGGCAACCAGTATAAATCTATGTCCATTTGAGGCCTTCGGCTCGATTGGTCCAATGACGTCCATGCCCCAGGCAACAAATGGCCAAGGTGCAAACATGGGATGCAATTCCGTGGGAGGTGCATGAATCAAATCACCGTGCACCTGACACTGATGACACTTCCGAACGAAGCTAAAGCAGTCCTTTTCCATGGTTATCCAGTAATAACCTACTCGAAGGATTTTCTTTGCTAAGACATACCCGTTCATGTGAGATCCGCACACACCTGCGTGTACTTCGTGCATGATCTTTCTTGCCTCCTCGGCGTCGACACATCTTAGTAGATTGAGGTCCGGGGTCCTCTTGTACAACAATTCACTGCTCAAAAAGAAACCACTTGCATGCCGCCTAATGGTTCTCTTTTGATCTCTAGTAGCATGCTCGGGGTATTCTTGCGTCTTCAGGAACCTCTTGATGTTATGGTACCAAGGCTGCGTATCTGATCCTGCCTCGATTACGTTGCAGTAACCGTGTCTTTCCCTGATTTGGATTTCCAAAGGATCGACGTGGGCGTTTCCCGGGTAGGGTAGCATTGAAGCCAAAGTAGCAAGCGCATCTGCTAGTTCATTGTGACACCTCGGGATATACCTGAACTCTATTGATTTAAAACGCTTGCTGAGGTCCTCCACGTGCTGTCGGTAAGGGATAAGCTTGACATCCCGAGTTTCCCATTCACCTTGGGCTTTTCGGATAATCAGGTCAGAATCTCCCATGATCAGTAAGTCTTCGACATCCTGATCGATCGCCATATGCATGCCCATGATGCAGGCTTCATACTCAGCTGTATTGTTTGTGCAAAAGAAACGCAATCTAGCTGTGGCTGGATAATGCTGACCGGAAGGCGAAATCAAAATTGCCCCGATCCCTACACCTTTGGCATTCACGGCTCCATCAAAAAACATCTTCCAAACATGAGCGTCCCCCGAGACCACTTCTACGGTGTTTATTTCTTCATCTGGAAAATAGGTACTCAATGGTTGGTATTCCTCATCGACTGGATTTTTGTCCAAATGATCTGCTAGCGCCTGGGCTTTCATTGCCGTGCAAGTGACATAGACTATGTCGAATTCAGTAAGCAAGATTTGCCACTTGGCCAGTCTTCCAGTAGGCATCGGTTTCTGAAATATATACTTCAAAGGATCCAGCCAGCTTATGAGGAAAGTAGTGTGGGCTTGGAGATAATGTCTCAGCTTTTGAGCAACCCACGTCAGAGCGCAACATGTTCTTTCCAGCAGAGTGTACTTGGCCTCGTAGCCGGTGAATTTCTTGCTCAAGTAGTAGATTGCTTGTTCTTTCTTTCCGGTTATGTCATGTTGCCCGAGGACGCAACCGAAAGAGTTTTCCAAGACTGTCAGATACAAGAACAACGGTCTCCCTGGCTCTGGCGGGACCAAAACTGGGGGGTTTGAAAGATATTCTTTGACTTTGTCAAAAGCTTCCTGACATTCAGCCGTCCATTTGATCGCCGCATCTTTCCTTAACAGCTTAAATATGGGCTCACACGTGCTTGTCAGTTGGGCAATAAATCGACTGATATAGTTTAATCTGCCCAACAAACTCATCACGTCTTTCTTCGTTCTTAGGGGAGGTAGATCCCTGATAGATTTTATCTTTGTTGGATCTAATTCGATACCTCTCCTGCTCACTATGAAGCCCAAAAGCTTGCCCGATGGAACTCCGAAAGCACATTTGGCTGGGTTCAACTTCAAGTCATACTTCCTCAGTCTCTCAAAGAACTTTCTCAAGTCTTGGATGTTGTGAGCACGTGATTTTTGTTTCGCGTGACAATCGCTCCAAAAGAAATAAAAAAAAATAATAACAATTGGTCCTGCTGTACAATTTTCGGATTTTTACATGGCACTTTGTTAATTATTTATGATTTTTTGCCCATTTTATTTTATTAAAACAAAATACAAAAAAATGTATGTGTCATGCATAATTTGAACCGTAATCCGGTTGTTAAATAGAAAATCATAAATAGGCATCTTTGTCCGTGATTTTGTTCTTGCTTGATTTTACCTATTTTAAAATATTTTAAGGTGTGTGCAAACAATTGTATTAAGTGTTTATTTAATTTTGATTTGATTTACTTAGGTTTTTGTTTTTAAAATAAAGAAGAAAATAAAATAATAATAAAAAAAAAGAAATCTTTTCGGACTTGGGCCAATTTTAAACAAATTGGCCCAAACAAACTCAGCCCAAAACCCCTGTGCAACCCAGTCCAGTCCAAGCTGACACCAAGGACGTCCAAACGACGTCGTAATGGTTTAGTCTGATCTGAGCCGTTGATCTCTGAATGATCAACGGCCAAGATCACCTCCCCATAACCCACTGATGACCCCGACCCGTTTCCACCCGGACCGACCCAAACCCTCTAAAGATGAAACGACACCGTTTCCCTCGAGCTGAAGGATCCTGGCCCTTCATCATGCCTCATCCAACGGTTGAGATCCACCTACCCACTAACTATATAAGCTCATAACCTTACCCTGCCCCCCCTATCCGAACCCCAGCCTTCATCGTCTTCACAAGAACCCCAAACCCTAGAGCTGCCTCTGTACTCCTTCACCATGAAAGCCGACGGAATGAACGCCGGTGACCCTACCCTTAACACCATAGAACCCCCTTGCCATCCGGAACACGGATCTGTTAACCACTTAACTCAAATCCCTTCCCACCTTCTCGAATCTTCGTTTGAAGATTCGAGTCGGAACTCGACTTACACCGTTTAACCCCAGTTTCACACCAGACACTCCCCAGACCCCCCTCGTGACCAAACCAGGCTTGGTTTGGTTCGAATCTGATCAGGGAAGTATGAATCCCAGATCTGATCTTTGGAACCTTGGGGTTCCTCGTCACTGGTCCATATCCGTTCAGCCTTAAGAAAGGTCTGTTCGAATCCAAGTAAGATTTTGATTTTTCGGGGTTTAAGGTAAGTTTTGCTTTCCTTTCTTTATTTGTTTTGGTTCATCTGATTGTTTCAAAGGTCTGTTTCATGTTTTGTTTGTGTCCCTGAATTTTATCAACTGTGCCCCGTCCACTTTGCCTGAACCTTTGTTGTTTGATTGAGTCTTTCTATTTTTTCTGATAATGTGTATGTAAGTGTTGTGCAATTAGCTGATTTTCAAATTTGAACTGACTGATTGATTCCTCGAATACCACTTTGTTTAGTCGGTATAATTCAAATCATGTGTCGATACTGTTAAATGTCTGATTTTTGGCTACGATTGTGCATGTTATGATTAATATAGTCGAGTCGACATGTGTCGTCAATTAGTTTCAGCTGCGTGAACAATAACAAATCGATTTACTTTTGATAAGCATGGCTTGAATCACTTAGGAACTGAGTTTAGTGCTTATAATCAGTAATTTGAATCAGAAATGTAAAATCAATGTTCTGTTTAGTCACAGTTCTGAAATTGGAGAGCATGTGAACTTATGCACAACATGTGCATTTTGTGCACAGCCTGTGCCCTGCCAAAGTGCTTTTGAATTAAATAGTTTGACAGCATGTGCTGTCAGACTACATCCTGCTGCCCACACCCTACTTTAGTATCAGAAATAATAAACATTACTAAAGGTAAGCCTGCCAAGGGAATATCATGGGGTTTTGTTTATACTTAATTAGCTAAGTGGAAACTGAAAAGGGGCAGCACATGGGAGGGTATTCTGATGGTCTAAACAGGCTGTTAAAGGGATGACTTTAGGCTTATAAAAGAGGAGGACTTCCATCAGTTTTGGGGATAGAGATAGAGACAGAGGGAATTATTAAGGAAAAGATAGAAGACATCAGATAAAGATTGGAGAGGAGAGAGCTGGGATACAAAGATTTTGATATACACACACACACACACGGATAGACATTGATAACAACAGAGGGAACTGAGAGGGAACATTTGGAGGAGAATTGAGTTCTGAAAAACAGAAAACTGGGAAAAGAATTCCTCTGGATATCCAAAATAGATTTCAAGACTGAAAATTGGAGATTGGATTTTGAAAAGAAATAGATAGTAAGAGGGATAAAGATACAGAAGTCAGAAACTGGTTTTCTTCCTGCTTTTGTTCAATGTTTAGCCTGCTCAGCCTATTCAGTCAGCTTTCTTTTCTTTCAAGCATCAGCTAAAAGTGTTAGTTTGGTTTGCCTGGGTTGATTCTCTTGGAATTGGATGGTCTGGATCTCTGTTCCTATACTGCTGTTCATTGCTGTCATTCTGTTATTTTTCCATCGGCACTGTTTGGTTTTTGCACTAAGATTTTGTTCAATTGGGCCTGTTGCTATTCATCTGTTACTGCTGCTGTTTTATTTACACTGCTACTCAACTGACCCCCCTGTTTTTCTCATTGTAAGCATCTCCTCAGGTACACATTTCGAACCTATCTGATATTGCAATAAGAGTTGAATCGAAAGAACTGAAGGAGTTATAATCATCTGTTGCATTGCTCACAAGTTTCCCTTTATATAAATGTTGTTAAGTTGTGTGAGTTCTAGTCTGTGAGCCCAATAGAGATACATTAGTAAGGTTGTATTTAATTAAAGTTTATGCCAGTCTGAAACTGTGACATTTGACTCGTTTAGTCATATCCAGGATGTAAATATAATTAGTGAAATGTGCAGCTATTTAATACGATTGTTAACTTAAACTCGCTCTTTTAGCATGCATTGAATACGTAAGGGCGAATGGTTGTTAAATCTAGCCAAAGTTAATACAGTTTTTTTGAATTACCCAGTTTCGACTTCTTTAGGCAGTTTATAGGACGAGTTTTGAACATCAATAGTAACATCCTTTAATAAGGAACTCTATTAATCCTGCTTAAACAATTTAATTTAAACTCGACTTAAGGATTTTGTTCGGATTAAGTGTTGCATTTCTTCAATCTCATATGTAATTTCTTTGTCCAACCAAAGCATTTTCGAAGGTATGACGTCTCTTCACTTTATAAGTAACCAATCAGAAATTGATAAGAATCCGGTTTAGGCCAAAGCATATACTTCAATTAGCATACATCTTTCTTTCTTCTATTTCTGGAAACAAAAAATAATATAAATGTAGTCACTTTAGGATATCCTCTCTAAAAATAATGAGACGAGCCTCGCCAAATAAAAATGCAAATTGCGGGGCCCTCAACAGCTAATCATAATATTTAGAATTCAGGATAGGCCGTTTAATGAATCTCATGGCCTTCTAAAAAAAAAATAACGCGTTAGACTCTTTAGGCGCGGCTTTATTAAATTACATTCTTAAATTCGGGTGCGCATTTATGTGACCCAAATTCAAATCTCATCGGAGTCGAAATGTGTTAACAACTACGGGTGCATTGATTGTGACGTGGTTCGAGATGCATTTTCACGACGTTGCAATTCTATAAAAATAAATGATAATAATAAAAGCGGTTTAAACTTAATAAAAGCACATAAGTCACAACATGTATTTAAATCAGATATTTTAGCCATTATAACAATTTAAGCGACCGTGCTAGAACCACGGGATTCGAGGGTGCCTAACACCTTCCCTCGGGTCAACAGAATTCCTTACTTAGAATTTCTGGTTCGCAGACTTCACTTGGAAAAGTCGAAAATTTCCTCGATTTGGGATTCAAGATAAACCGGTGACTTGGGACACCAAAAGCCAAACCTTTCCCAAGTGGCGACTCTGAATTAAATAAATAATCCCATTTCGAATATTGTCACTTAAATTGGAAAAACTCCCCTCGCGCATTTAACCCTTCGGGGTCGGGCGCGCAAAAAGGAGGTGTGACAGCTCTGGCGACTCTGCTGGGGAAGTAACCCGGAACCACTGGTTCAGGGTTCAAGAATTCGAGCTTAGAATAATTGTTATATTTGGCTTTATTATCTGATCTTTATTACATGTTTTTGCATAACGTGCTAAATTTTGTCTTTTACCGCTTTGATATTATCTGAACTGTATATAAACTGTGCCGAAACCCTTCTCTTCTTACCTCCGGGGAGAAGCTCGCTGGTCGAGACTCCCTATTCTGTTAGTGTCGATACCTGAAAATAAGAAAGAGGTCGGACAAGTTACAAAGCCGGACGATCTCGCGGGTCCCCGGTACGTAGCCCCCTCCTCGACTCGAGTTGTCCGCTCGGGTACACAGTCTAGAACAAATACCCAGGGTATAAACCTAGTATAACGAAACTTCATGCCGGATCCCTAGTAGGAACGTTTATTTGCATCATGTTGCATTTGACTTAGGGGGCTCAACACAAGGGTTGGGTCCGTCTAGGACAGGCAA
This sequence comes from Nicotiana tabacum, assembly GCF_000715075.1. Classification (NCBI taxonomy): domain Eukaryota; kingdom Viridiplantae; phylum Streptophyta; class Magnoliopsida; order Solanales; family Solanaceae; genus Nicotiana; species Nicotiana tabacum. The sequence goes on along the minus strand of NC_134089.1, from coordinate 18,131,961 downwards.
CCGGAAACGAAAAGACCATCCTGCTGCATCCTATTTGTTTTGCGCATTTATTTGCTTCAGTTCCGCATGCTGAACAGTTTCTAAAAATAAAAGGAAAAAATAACAACGTAGGGAGATAATTACCTCTTTTGGAAAAAACTAATGTCCGAGTAGTGTCGAAACCTCGCCGGAATTTCTTCTAAAAGATATATATATATATATATATAAAAGATTGTCAGATTGTCTTCTAGTTCGATTTAAAAAAAATATATACAAAAATTTTCTTTTTATCATTTTCAAAATAAAAAAAGAAGGTATTTATTTAAAAAGAAAAAAAACGGAAATTCATAATTCAAAAAAAAATGTTGTCTCTTTCGTAGTACCCCTTTTATAAATCCAGACTAATGGTCCAAATATTTCCTAAAAAAATATATAATAATATTTTCTTTAGTCTTTATCTCTTTGCAAAAAAAAAATATAATAAAAATACGTATTCTTGATTTCTAGGTTTATTTGATTTTTTTTTCTATTTACGGTATGCCCGAACTACGCCGGTTTGATTCTCACCGGATGTGAGATACGTAGGCAACCCTCGTCGGGTTCAACCCCCATTTTTGCTAAAATAGCCAAAATCAATGAATAAAAAAAAATGTGTTTCAAACTTTAAAAAAAAGAGTCGTAAATAAATCGGGTGATGCTGTTTTGTCATAAATAGCCGAATGTTCCCGAAAAGGGACGCCGGAAGGCTGATTTTGCATAAATAGCCACCTTTGGGTCTTGTTTAGTATTTTGTCCAGTTGACCCACACGGCCTTAAAATCTTCGTCCTCAAGGTGTTTAAAGGCCGTGTTCAAAACTTAATCCCTTTTGTAAAATATTTTTGAGTCAAAATCATTTTTGTTGAAATCACCTTAATAAATGTGCAGGATGAGCACGATGCAAAATGAACATTTTTCAATAATGACCAAAATCCCTGTCAAGTTACGGCTATGGTGGAATGATCTAGGTGCTGAAGGACAAAATGAGGTCAAGAAACATCTGAAAGGTCTCGTGGGTTTGTTGGAAATCCAGCCTCGGGGAGATATCATAAGAGCTTTGGTTACCTACTGGGACCCGGCGCACAATGTTTTCCATTTCTCTGATTTTGAACTCACCCCCACTTTGGAAGAAATGGCCGGATACATCGGGAATGCTGAACTTCCTTTGAGGCAAAAATACTTGGTCGCCCCAAGAGTTGTCACGGTACACCGGTTCCTAGATTCATTGAAGATACCTAGAACAGTCCACAACCCAGATCTGGCAGCCGGATTTTGTACTCCATGCTTCATATATGATAGGTACGGTCATGAAGGGGGATTCAATAATCCAATCAACAAACTGTGCAGCAAAGGAATTCGTCAGAAGTGGGACAAGCACAGACGGGTAGCGTTCATGATGATGTTCCTGGGCCTTCTGGTATTTCCAAGGAAATACGGAAACATTGATTTGAAGATATCCGGGGTCGTCAGCACTTTACTCACGCAAAGTGACAGTACTCTCACGCCTATGGTGGTATCTGACATCTTTCGAGCTCTTACAGCTTGTAAAGCTGGGGGAAGTTTCTTCGAAGGTTGTAACTTGCTCCTACAGATATGGATGACCGAGCACCGCTGCCATCATTCCGAGATTTTGAGCCATGGTTCCCCGGAAAAGACCTGCATAGAAGAATCTTACGCGAGAACCAAAGAGATTAGTTTGCCCAAAGGAGTCTTGGCATGGACCTCGTTCTTTCAAGCTCTTACTGCCAGCCAAATACAATGGACGTTGGGATGGTTGCCTGTTGATGAGATCCTATATATGTCTGCAGCTAAAACTCATTTCTTACTAATGGGGCTTAAGAGCATTCAACCTTACGCACCCTGCCGAGTTTTGAGACAGTTTGGAAGATGCCAGACAGTACCTCATGAGGAAGATCTTAGCACTCAAGCAGTTGAGATAAGTCCTAACGGACAATTCCCAGAAGCGAAGATTCGCCAAATCTGGAGTGAGTGTCAATATTTGAAATCAGATACTTGCGTGCGGGATCGAGCCAAAGGAGAGACGGCGCCAGGTTACCTTGCATGGTATAGAAGGGAACTTGAGCATGAAAGGCCAGCTAAGAGACCCCACATCCGGAATTTCACCGAATCATCGCAAAGGCAGTGGGATTGGTTAGCAAAGGAAAGAGGCTATTGCGCCGAAATCAGCAGGTTAAAGCAACAAGTAGAAGGCTTGAAATATGAGCACAACGTGCAAGCTGCTACCAATCTGGGAGAGCGGAACAGGTTAATTCAGGAAAACGAAATGCTCAGAGCCCAGATCAAACAGATAAGGGTGGATGCAGATAAACAGCCAAGGCGTCGATCAGACGAGCAGCTGATAAAAAGGTTAAAAAGTGAAATCAGGGAATGGCAAGATGGTTTGGAGAAATCTGAAAACATCTTAGCGGAGCTCAGGGCACAGTGGGATACAAGAACAGATAAGCATCGCCGATATTTGAGTCAATTGGAAGGCGACCACGAGAAAACTGTTGCTAAAATAAAGAGAGAGATGGCTACACTTGAGATCAAAGCAGCTAATCAGGCCAAGGATTTCCAAATTGAGAGCAGATACTGGTACGACTCAATAGCCCAGATGAAGTTGGAAGTACGGCGACTGAAGCATCAGCATATACAGGATACTCAAGTATTCAAGATATGTAGCGATCAGATAAAATGCCTACTCGTAGAGAAGAAGCAAACCAGAGATAGGATCAAGGCCATTGCCCATGCCATCACCAGACGATGTCTACGATGTGAGAACATGTCCAGCGTTATCGTCCTTTCGGCAGTGATGGGTTATGTCAAGCAGACTATGCATGAGCTGGAGCAACTTGAGAGGGATATCACGCCTAGGACCACGGCGAGTCCGAACGATGCCCCGCGGACACCAATTTTTAAAACCATAATGCACTCATAAGTCAAGCCTGTATCTTAGCATCTTCTGCCTGTTTTTCCATCATGGTGATTTTTTAGTCTATTTTGAGTCTAGGTTTATTTTCAAAGTTTGCTCTTTCTTTTGTAAAATGTAGTTTGTAATAGACCATTTCAACAATAAAGAGGTTGCTTCTTTTATGCTCATTTGTGTTTTTCGAACTACGTAATGATCTGATTCACGTAGGCATCGTGATACGTAGGCAATCCTCATCGGATCCGGTCGCATTTCTTTTACTGCAAAATAAAAAAAAACACATAAAAGAAAAACAAAAAAAAAGAAAAAGAAAAAAGAAAAAGGGGAAAAACTAATAAGAGGAAAAATGCCGGAACGACGCATGCTCTCGTAGCAAACATATAGTAATCCACTTAACTGTATAGATGCATCATGCCCAACGTGAGATTAACTATCTGTTATTTGCTGCAAATTAACCGTGCGTTTGTCGTTGAGTATTTCCAGGGTTTTTTGGAAAGACGGTTGGTTTGGTGAAAGTCTGGCCTCGCACTCATACTTCACGAGGTCAAGGAAAAGTGTTCAACTACCTGTTGTTAGGACCAGAAGCAGTACTCACACTTACTTCACCAGGTCAAAAGGAAGTGTGGAAATGTCTTCAGAAATTCCATTGCAAACAATCCCTGTTTCCGAGGAGAGCTCGATCTCAGCCGTCCTCACACCTGAATCCGCAACTGCGGAGGAAAATAGAATCCTACGGCTCCGCATGTTGGTAATGCTGGACGATTGGAATAATGGGAAAGAGCCGCCAAGTGTCGTCCCCGGATTCCCTGAATTATTCTCCAGGTCAAGTGGGACTTCTAATGTCCCCATAAATTATCCTGCTACCCCATTCGGGTACCCAGCCACCTCAGCCTTCTCTGCTGGATCGCCTTCTGAGCCTCATCCCCGAATGTCAGCCACCGATGCAAGCATGAACATCTTTACTGCATCGCCTTGCCCGATTACGGCACAGCCTGCCACGTACAAACCAAGCTTTGACTCATCCTCTTTTACATTCCAAGCACCATCGTTCTCAATGGAACCAACTAGGTTCGCTGCCAGCACTAATCCTCTACCGCCTCAGTGCGAGCTTGCACCCGGGCAAGATCAGAACCCCAGAATTGCAGAACAAAATGAGATTGCCAAGAGAATGAGAAGCCTTGAACAAAGTTTGAAGAATATGCAAGGATTGAGCGGACAAAAGAGCGTCTCTTACGCCGACCTGTGCATGTTCCCTCACGTGCACCTGCCAACGGGTTTCAAAACCCCAAAGTTCGAGAAATACGATGGGCACGGTGACCCCATTGCACATCTTAAGAAATACTGCAACCAATTGCGGGGAGCCGGCGGAAAAGAAGAACTTCTAATGGCATATTTTGGGGAATGTCTAGTAGGGATAGCCTCGGAATGGTATATGGACCAGGAAATGTCCCGATGGCATATATGGGATGATCTCGCCAGAGATTTTGTGAAACAATTCCAGTATAACATCGACATTGCGCCAGACCGAAATTCGCTGTCGAATTTGAAGAAGAAACCTTCAGAAAGCTTCAGGGAATATGCTATTAAGTGGCGCGAACAGGCGTCAAGAGTGAAGCCTCCCATGGATGAAGTGGAAATGGTCACTACTTTTCTCCAGGCTCAAGAATCTGACTATTTCCAAAACATGATGTCAGCCATGGGTAAGCTATTCGCGGAAGCGATCAAGATTGGAGAGATGGTGGAAAATGGCCTGAAAACAGGTAGGATTCTGAGTCAAGCAGCCATAAGGGCGACCTCCCAGGCCGTCCAAAGCGGGTCCGGAGGAACGACAAGAGGGAAAAAGAAGGAAGAAACGACTATGGCAGCCTCAGAAGCAAGGGAGTATCGCCATCCCAGGCCCCATTTTCCGGAAAGAACCCCACAACACCACTACCCCCACTCAAATTTGGCATATGCTCATCAACCTTATATGGTCATGAATGCCCAATCTTATACCCATCCGCCACAACAAGCCAACCGAGGCCCAGCTCCACCTCCCAGAAATCAGCCTCCTTACCGCAACCACTATAACCCACAACCCCCGCAGAATAACTTCCGCCCTTAGGAGCCACCCAGAAGGCGGACTTTCACGCCCATCGGTGAACCATACTCAACTTTGTTCCCAAAGCTGGTCCAGTTGGGTTTCTTGCAACCAATCCCTCAAACAAGGCAAAACCCGACGTCACCCTCTTACAAAGCTGGAGTCAGATGCGCCTATCATTCAAGGGCCGAGGGACATGATACAATTGATTGCTGGTCGTTGAAAAGAGTGGTCGAGAATTTGATAGAGCAAGGGAAAATAGTGCTAAGGGACGAAGAGATCCCAAATCTGACTAACAATCCATTGCCTGCTCACAATAATGGGCCGCTGATCGGAATGATTTGCGAAGACAAAGAATTCGACCCTGCTCTGAAAGCCATAATTGCCATTGTCAACACGGGGAAGAGGCCCGAAACAGACCAGAAACCCAGAAAGGGGGAAGAGGCCAAGGCCATAAAGAAGGAACTTGAAAAGAAGGTGGAGAAGAAAGTGGTACCGGTAGGGGATGGAGTTCTTTACATACCACGAGGTCAAGCTGAGAAGACGTAGAACTTCGCAATCAAAAAGACAAAACCTATGTACATGCCGAAAGGGGCCTATGTGGTCCGGAGGACGATTCAACCACCTCGGCTGAATGAGCTAGTGGTTATCGGACGCGTGCCACAAAAGCCAATGACCAACCCGTCCACAGTGCCGTGGAATTATCAAAAGACTTTGGTAATGTACAAAGGTAAAGAGGTCATGGGAGAACTTCCAGAAAATACTTTCATTGGAAGGTATTCAAATACCCAAGAACTGAACAACACCACACAAAGGCGCTTCCCGCCAAAGAAGCCCGTGAGTGTTGAAGAAGCGGAAATGTTCTTCCAACAAATGAGAATGCCGGATTACGAAGTGATAGACCAACTGCCCAAGTACCCGAGCAAGTGTCCATGATGTCATTATTAATGAGGTCGACCGAGCATCAAAAGATCTTACTGAAGACCCTGAATGAGGCATATGTGCCAGTTGAAACCTCGTTGGAACAATTGGAGCGGATGACAGAAAGATTCTTCGCCGTCAACCAAATCTCTTTCAGCAAGAACGACCTACCCTTGGAAGGAGCGGCACACAACAAGGCTTTGCACCTAACAGTTAAATGCGAAGACTATTATGTCAAGCGGGTAATGTTGGATGGGGGCTCAGGCGTTGACATTTGCCCGCTCTCCACGCTACAAAGAATGGAAATTGGGACCGAAAGAATCCGACCCAACAATGTCTGCGTAAGGGCTTTCGACGGCATCAAGAGGGATACCATGGGAGAAATAGACCTGTTGTTGGTCATAGGACCAGTCGAATTTCAAGTAACCTTCCAAGTGCTCGACATGGATACATCCTACAATTTTCTCCTTGGCAGACCTTGGATCCATGCGGCAGGAGCTGTGCCTTCCACTCTTCACCAGATGGTGAAGTTCGAGTACGAAGACCGAGAGATCGTGGTCCATGGGGAAGATGAGCATGCTATCTATCGGGAACCATCGATCCCATATCTGGAACCAAGAGAAGGGAGCGAACATACGCTCTATCAAGCTTTCGAGATTGTACTGGCAGAGCAGCACGAAAAGGGAATACCCTGCCCTCAGCCTTTTTTGTCTAACGCCTCAGTTATGGTGGCCAAAGAGATGATCCGGCACGGATTTAGGCCAGGGAAGGGGCTTGGACGAACCCTTCAGGGAATAACAGAACCCATTACCTTGCCAGTCACCAAGAAACTTTTTGGACTAGGTTTCAAGCCTACTCCAGCAGACGAAGAGTGGGCAAAGAAAAGAAAAAATGAGGGTTGGAAGTTACCTCGACCACTGCCAGATTTATATGCAACTTTCATCAGGCCAAGGTACGCCGAAGAAGAAGATGATGAGGTCTTCACAGCTGAGGAAATTGAGGAGATATGTGGGGCAATGAGAGAGATGCTCTACGAGATCCACATGGTTCAACCAGGTGAAGGCACAAGCGCTGCTGAGATGATGTACGTGGGGCCGAATGCCGAACTTCAAAACTGGGAGGTCACGCCATTTCCGACTAGACGGAAGTCCGGGTAGACCTGTCCTGCCACCTTTCCTGTGTCACAAGTTATCTCCAGGACATAACTTGAACGTTTTCTTCCTTTCCGTTGTTGTTTTGTATTTCTGAGTTGTAAACATTGTTGTCCTCCAACTTTCCAAAGAAAATAAAAAAAATCATCAATGCTTTCCTATTCTTTCTTTTGTTCTGATTTTTGTTATTTTTCCCTTTATCTTTATTTTCAGTTATAATAATGCGGCTTTAAAAATGACATGCTTGCGGACTTCACGCCCAGATCACAATGAGCTATTTAACTGCGAATTAATGAACCCAGAATCAGAGTATGATGCGGAAGAGGCTTTTAGGGAAATAAACCGAGAGTTGGAATATTTTGAGAATAAACCCAAGCCAAATCTGAATGACACCGAACCGGTTAATTTAGGAACTCCTGAAGAAATCCGGGAGACCAAAATAAGCATTCACACGGACAAGAAAACGCGAGAGGCAATAATTCAACTTCTTTTTGAATTTAAAGACGTGTTTGCTTGGTCATATGATGACATGCCGGGTCTAGGTGTTGATCTAGTGGTTCATAAATTGCCGATTCATCCTGATTGTCCTCCAGTTCAACAAAAGCAACAAAAGTTCAAAACCGAGGTCAGTGACAAGATTAAGGAGGAGATCACCAAACAACTGAAAACGGGAGTGATTCGGGTAGTCCAATATACAACATGGTTGGCGAATGTGGTTCCAGTACCAAAAATGGACAGGAAAACTCGAGTATGTGTAGATTACCGAGATTTGAATAGAGCGAGTCCTAAAGATAATTTCCCGCTGCCCAACATCCACATCCTCGTTGATAATTGTGCCAAACACGAGATACAGTCTTTTGTAGATTGTTATGCTGGGTATCATCAGGTATTGATGGATGAAGAGGACGCCGAGAAAACTGCCTTCACCACGCCTTAGGGAACCTACTGTTACCGGGTCATGCCATTTGGTCTGAAGAATGCTGGGGCTACTTACATGAGGGCCATGACTGCCATTTTCCATGACATGATGCATCAGGAAATAGAGGTGTACGTGGACGATGTGATAGTCAAGTCCAGGACGCAGGATAATCACATCCAAGACTTGAGGAAATTCTTTGAGAGATTAAGGAAGTATGACTTGAAGCTGAACCCAGCCAAATGCGCTTTCGGAGTTCCGTCAGGCAAACTTTTGGGCTTCATCGTAAGCAGGAGAGGAATCGAGCTAGATCCAACTAAGATAAAATCCATCAGAGATCTACCTCCCCCGAGAACAAAGAAAGACGTGATGAGTCTGTTGGGTAGGTTGAATTACATTAGTCGGTTTATTGCCCAGCTGAGAAGCACGTGTGAGCCCATATTCAAGCTGTTAAGGAAAGATGCAGCGATTAAATGGACCACTGAATGTCAAGAAGCTTTTGATAAAGTCAAGGAATACCTTTCGAATCCCCCGGTCTTGGTCCCTCCAGAATCGGGAAGGCCACTTTTCTTGTATCTGACAGTCTTGGAGAACTCTTTCGGTTGCGTCCTCGGGCAACACGACGTAACCGGAAAGAAGGAGCAAGCAATCTTCTACTTGAGCAAGAAATTCACCGGCTACGAGGCCAAATACACTCTGCTAGAGAGGACATGCTGCGCTCTCACATGGGTTGCTCAAAAGCCGAGACATTATCTCCAAGCCCACACTACGTTCCTCATAAGCAGGTTGGATCCTTTGAAGTATATATTTCAGAAGCCAATGCCTACCGGGAGACTGGCTAAATGGCAAATCTTGCTTACGGAATTCGACATAGTCTGTGTCACTCGCACGGTAATGAAAGCCCAGGCGTTAGCAGATCATTTGGCCGAAAATCCGGTCGATGAGGAATACCATCCATTGCGTACCTACTTTCCAGATGAAGAAGTAAACACCGTAGAAGTGGTCTCGGAGGAAGCTCATGTTTGGAAGATGTTCTTTGATGGAGCCGTGAACGCCAAGGGTGTAGGGATTGGGGCAATTTTGATCTCGCCTTCTGGTCAGCATTATCACGCCACAGCTAGACTTTGTTTCTTTTGCACAAATAATACAGCTGAGTACGAAGCCTGCATCATGGGCATGCATATGGCAATCGATCAGGATGTCGAAGACTTACTGATTATGGGAGATTCTGACCTGATTATCCGGCAAGATCAAGGCGAATGGGAAACTCGGGATGTCAAACTTATCCCTTACCAACAGCATGTGGAGGACCTCAGCAAGCGCTTTACATCATTAGAGTTCAAATATATCCCGAGGTGTCACAATGAACTGGTAGATGCACTTGCTACTTTGGCTTCAATGCTACCTTACCCGGGTAACGCCCACGTTGATCCTTTGGAAATCTAAATCAAGGAAAGACACGGTTACTGCAATGTAATAGAGGCGGGATCAAATACGCAGCCTTGGTACCATGACATCAAGAGGTTCCTAAAGACGCAAGAATACCCCGAGCACGCTACTAGAGATCAGAAGAGGACCATTAGGCGACATGCAAGTGGTTTCTTTCTAAGCGGTGAATTGTTATATAAGAGGACCCCGGACCTCAATCTCCTAAGATATGTCGATATCGAGGAATCGAGAAAGATCATGCACGAAGTACACGCAGGTGTGTGCGGACCTCACATGAACGGGTATGTCTTAGCGAAGAAAATCCTTCGAGCAGGTTATTACTGGATGACCATGGAAAAGGATTGCTTTAGCTTTGTTCGGAAGTGTCATCAGTGTCAGGTGCACGGTGATTTGATTCATGCACCTCCCACGGAGCTGCATCCCATGTCTGTACCTTGGCCATTTGTCGCCTGGGGCATGGACGTCATTGGACCAATCGAACCAAAGGCTTCGAATGGACACAGGTTTAGACTGGTTGCCATCGATTACTTCACAAAATGGGTAGAAGCTGTCACTCTCAAGTCGGTCACTAAAAAAGCTGTAGTGGATTTTGTACACTCAAATCTTATCTGTCGTTTTGGTATTCCTGCGACTATCATTACAGATAACGCAGCAAACTTGAACAGTCACTTGATGGGAGATGTATGCGAGCAATTCAAGATAACGCATAGGAATTCTACTCCTTATCGGCCGAAAGCCAATGGTGCTGTGGAAGCGGCGAACAAAAACATCAAGAAAATTTTGAGGAAAACGATCCAAAGTTCCCGACAGTGGCATGAGCAGTTACCATTTGCATTGTTGGGGTATCGCACTACGGTACGCACATCAGTAGGAGCGACTCCTTATCTTTTGGTTTATGGGACCGAGGCTGTAATACCGGCAGAGGTAGAAATTCCTTCGCTTCGAATCATTGTCGAAGCAGAAATCGAAGACAGCGAGTGGGTCAAGACTCGGTTAGAGCAATTGACTTTGATTGATGAAAAGCGAATAGCCGCATTTTGTCACGGACAGTTGTACCAACGAAGGATGGCCCGTGCTTACAATAAGAAAGTCCGACCCAGGAATTTTGAAGTAGGTCAGCTGGTACTGAGGCGTATTCTGCCGCATCATGAGGAAGCAAAAGGGAAGTTTGCTCCAAATTGGAAAGGCCCATACATCATAAGGAAGATATTGCCGAGAGGAGCATTGTATTTAGGTGATATCGAAGGAAATGACCCCGACACAGCAGTTAATGCGGATGCAGTCAAGAGATACTACGTCTGAATTATACTCCAGTAGTCTTGACACATTTGAAATGATGAAGGTTTTATTACCCACTACTCCCCAAACACTGTCCAATTCTCTCTACGAACCTTTGAGCCACTTACAAAAAAAAAAAAACATTGATTGAGGCCTGAACTACGTCTGACTTGATTCCGAAAGGATACGTAGGCAGCCTTTCCCTGAGGTTCAGTCACACCAACAATAAAATCCCATTCACCCTGAAAGTGAAACCGGGGCACGTCGAGCAGTTTGGAAGTTAGTATCATCTGCCTCTCTTTACCAAGCACAAGCTTTCAGATCAATTACCAAAGATAGTGGGAAACCAATAAGCGTCACAAATGGAGACCGGCACACTCTGAATCGAGAAAGAAAAAATGAGAGAGTCTCGTCGGTGAAAACCTTCGGGCACCACGAGGTGACAGGAGTAGAGAAACCAAAATGAGAGAACTTGTTTAGTAAAAACTCGCAAAGAGTGCTATCAAGCGATGACAGGAAGAGAAATAAGAGAGGTCAGCTGGCGAAAACCCGCAAAGGGCGCTGTTGGCCGAAAAAGAATGACTCCACCTCAAGGAGGTCTCGGCAAAGCTCCACTGGTTTGGAATCACAGATCCGTTCTGGTTCAGGGAAACGCAAGTTCATGGAAGGTCAGGCGTCCAGTCCAAAGAGCATGTCATGTCATTTAAAGCCAGCGTTATCTTCCTCAGATAAGTCTTTCTCATCCCAAAAGGGACACCCCCTTCCTGAAATTTGTTTTCTCCTTTCTTTGTTTCTCTTCGAATCCCTTTTATGTTTTAACCCGAAGTTCAGGATACACCGGAAAAGGCAAGTGGTAGGTTTGTTTGCACAGAATCCCGTTTCATGAAGGAAAACGCCTCATTTCATTGGTACGATTGCCCAAGCCTGATGAATCATGATGTTTGATGGTGTTTAAAGTAAAGAGGAAAAAGAGAAATTTCCCCCAGCAAGTCCGCCTTCGGACGAATCCCCACAGAGTCTCCCTCTGTACAAATCCCCACAGAGTCTCTCTTTGTACAATCTCCCACAGAGTCTCCCCAATATGAAGAAAAAAAAATCCCCGTTGGAATTTCCCCAGCACATTCCCAGCGAGTCCCTTTGTAAAATTCCCCGAAGATCTTACCCCAACCAAGCCTAGAAAGCCCACTGCGAAACAATTACCCAGCATGCTCCATTGTACAAAAATCCACACAAAGAATCCACTTTGTAAATATTCCCCCACAGAGCTTCCTTTTGTACAAATTCCCACAGAATACCTCCAATAAAATCCCCGTTGAGAACCTCCAATCAAAACGGGACAAAAAAAAAATAGAGAAAAGAAAAAGAGCCTTACGAGGCAAATCATCACAGAATCTGGAAATGCAAGCCTGAGCAATCTAAAGGGTTCCGACATATGAATCAAATCAATAGCGGGACTTCGCGACAGAAATGAAGACGCAACAAGGCAACCGGGAACGATCAAGGTCACCAAACCGACCGTCATTTTCCGAACTAACAAATGTTCTTTGTCTGAAAAGTTCAAACAGGCTTAATCCAAGACAACCGTGCAAGAAGCAGGTGTCGCCCAAAGAAGAAGGTACATGGGTACAAGAAACATTTTGGCAATAAGGAATTCACTCGAAAGGTAAGTTTCCACGAAACTCCCTTTTATTCTTTTACTAAAGTAAGAAAATTCAAAAAAAGAAGTCAGTGGTTGTTCTCGAATTTTGTCCCCAGCCATCAGCATTAGGGTTTTAAACCCTAAACTGAATTTTCCTTTTAGTCAGCATTAGGGTTTTAAACCCTAAACTGAACTTTTTCCATTCAGCCAGCATTAGGGTTTTAAACCCTAAACTGAGCTTTTCCATGCAATCAGCATTAGGGTTTTAAACCCTAAACTGAGTTTTTCCATTTAGTCAGCATTAGGGTTTTAAACCCTAAACTGAATTTTCTTTTAGTCAGCATTAGGGTTTTAAAACCCTAAACTGAACTTTTTCCATTCAGCCAGCATTAGGGTTTTAAACCCTAAACTGAGCTTTTCCATGCAATCAGCATTAGGGTTTTAAACCCTAAACTGAATTTTTCCCTTTAGCCAGCATTAGGGTTTTAAACCCTAAACTGAGCGTTTCCATGCAATCAGCATTAGGGTTTTAAACCCTAAACTGAATTTTTTCCTTTAGTCAGCATTAGGGTTTTAAACCCTAAACTGAATTTTTCCCTTTAGTCAGCATTAGGGTTTTAAACCCTAAACTGAACTTTTTCCATTCAGCCAGCATTAGGGTTTTAAAACCTAAACTGAGCTCTCCATGCAATCAGCATTAGGGTTTTAAGCCCTAAACTGAATTTTCCCTTTAGTCAGCATTAGGGTTTTAAACCCTAAACTGAATTTTTTTCAATTCAGCCAGCATTAGGGTTTTAAACCCTAAACTGAGCTTTTTCATGCAGTCAGCATTAGGGTTTTAAACCCTAAACTGAATTTTCCCTTTAGTCAGCATTAGGGTTTTAAACCCTAAACTGAACTTTTTTTCCATTCAGCCAACATTAGGGTTTTAAACCCTAAACTGGGCTCTTCATGCAATCAGCATTAGGGTTTTAAACCCTAAACTAAATTTTCCCTTTAGTCAGCATTAGGGTTTTAAACCCTAAACTGAACTTTTTTCCATTCAGCCAGCATTGGGGTTTTAAACCCTAAACTGAGCTCTCCATGCAATCAGCATTAGGGTTTTAAAACCCTAAACTGAATTTTCTTTTAGTCAGCATTAGGGTTTTAAACCCTAAACTGAACTTTTTCCATTCAGCCAGCATTAGGGTTTTAAACCCTAAACTGAGCTCTCCATGCAATCAACATTAGGGTTTTAAACCCTAAACTGAATTTTCTTTTAGTCAGCATTAGGGTTTTAAACCCTAAACTGAACTTTTTTCCATTCAGCCAGCATTAGGGTTTTAAACCCTAAACTGAGCTTTTCCATGCAGTCAGCATTAGGGTTTTAAACCGTAAACTGAATTTTCCCTTTAGTCAGCATTAGGGTTTTAAACCCTAAACTGAACTTTTTTCCATTCAGCCAGCATTAGGGTTTAAAACCCTAAACTGAGCTTTCCATGCAATCAGCATTAGGGTTTTAAACCCTAAACTGAATTTTCCCTTTAGTCAGCATTAGGGTTTTAAACCCTAAACTAAACCTTTTTCCATTCAGCCAGCATTAGGGTTTTAAACCCTAAACTGAGCTCTCCATGCAATCAGCATTAGGGTTTTAAAACCCAAAACTGAATTTTCTTTTAGTCAGCATTAGGGTTTTAAACCCTAAACTGAACTTTTTCCATTCAGCCAGCATTAGGGTTTTAAACCCTAAACTGAGCTTTTCCATGCAATTAGCATTAGGGTTTTAAACCCTAAACTGAATTTTTCCCTTTAGTCAGCATTAGGGTTTTAAACCCTAAACTGAACTTTTTCCATTCAGCCAACATTAGGGTTTTAAACCCTAAATTGAGCTTTTCCATGCAATCAGCATTAGGGTTTTAAACCCTAAACTGAATTTTTCCTTTAGTCAGCATTAGGGTTTTAAACCCTAAACTGAACTTTTTCCATTCAGCCAGCATTAGGATTTTAAACCCTAAACTGAGCTTTTCCATGCAATCAGCATTAGGGTTTTAAACCCTAAACTGAATTTTTCCTTTAGTCAGCATTAGGGTTTTAAACCCTAAACTGAACTTTTTCCATTCAGCCAGCATTAGGGTTTTAAACCCTAAACTGAGCTTTTCCATGCAGTCAGCATTAGGGTTTTAAACCCTAAACTGAATTTTTCCTTTAGTCAGCATTAGGGTTTTAAACCCTAAACTGAACTTTTTCCATTCAGCCAGCATTAGGGTTTTAAACCCTAAACTGAGCTTTTCCATGCAGTCAGCATTAGGGTTTTAAACCCTAAACTGAATTTTTCCTTTAGTCAGCATTAGGGTTTTAAACCCTAAACTGAACTTTTTCCATTCAGCCAGCATTAGGGTTTTAAACCCTAAACTGAGCTTTTCCATGCAGTCAGCATTAGGGTTTTAAACCCTAAACTGAATTTTTCCTTTAGTCAGCATTAGGGTTTTAAACCCTAAACTGAGCTTTTCCATTCAGCCAGCATTAGGGTTTTAAACCCTAAACTGAATTTTTCCTTTAGTCAGCATTAGGGTTTTAAACCCTAAACTGAACTCTTTCCTTTCAGCCAGCATTAGGGTTTTAAACCCTAAACTGAGCTTTTCATGTAATCAGCATTAGGGTTTTAAACCCTAAGCTGAACTTTTCCCCAGTTGGTCAGTATTAGAGTTTCAACTCTAAAACTAAACTTCTCCCCAGCTAGTCGATATTAGGGCCTCAACCCTGAACTGAACATTTTTATCTTCCTTCATCAATTTTATGAACTTCCTGGCGAATAACTCAACGAAATTTTTCCTAGTGAAACTGGGGTAGAAAATTTCGTTCGTTTGTTTGTTCTCTCCCGCAGGTCTAACCTCGAGCCACACGATTCGAAATGACCCACGAGATGAGTCTCAACTCAGAATCAAAGAAGAAAAAAGACAAAAAAAGAAGATGTCCCGAGAATATCAGAGTAAATGGAAGGCGGATTGGCTCCAACATTTGACTAAGGTCCTGAACTCTGCCAGTCGGGTTTCACTCAGTATCCCAAAGATTGAACAAGTCGCCGCAACTCACAAGCATCAAGATTCGGATCGAAGTCTCCAAGCACAATCAGCTAAGACCCAAGATCAAGTCGCAAAAGAATCATAGATAGGAATCTTGTAACTCGCAGTTGACATGCATATAAGTAGTTAGTTCAGTTCCAATTTTCTTTTGGTTGTAATAAGGCGGTCAGTGACACAGCAGTGACAACAGCAACAGCAGTAACAGCAAGCATTGCAATCCCATGGTAGTCCCAGCTGCCAAATTTTCCCGAACTACATTGACCTGATTCCTGTTTAGCCCAGGATATGTAGGAAATCTTTGAAGCAAGATTCGGTCAGATCTTTCAAAAAACATGCTTCATACGGAGTAGTCCATAGGCAAAAATCGCTCATACACGCTCACTTTATCTTTGCACGAAAACTCTTCGTGTTTCCGAACAAAGAGGGGTAGCTGTGAGCACGTGATTTTTGTTTCACGCGACAATTGCTCCAAAAGAAATAAAAAATAATAATAACAATTGGTCCTGCTGTACAATTTTCGGATTTTTACATGGCACTTTGTTAATTATTTAGGATTTTTTGCCCATTTTATTTTATTAAAACAAAATACAAAAAATGTATGTGTCATGCATAATTTGAACCGTAATCCGGTTGTTAAATAGAAAATCATAAATAGGCATCTTTGTCCGTGATTTTGTTCTTGCTTGATTTTACCTGTTTTAAAATATTTTAAGGTGTGTGCAAACAATTGTATTAAGTGTTTATTTAATTTTGATTTGATTTACTTAGGTTTTTGTTTTTAAAATAAAGAAGAAAATAAAATAATTAAAAAAAAAGAAATCTTTTCGGACTTGGGCCAATTTTAAACAAATTGGCCCAAACAAACTCAGCCCAAAACCCCTGTGCAACCCAGTCCAGTCCAAGCTGACACCAAGGACGTCCAAACGACGTCGTAATGGTTTAGTCTGATCTGAGCCGTTGATATCTGAATAATCAACGGCCAAGATCACCTCCCCATAACCCACTGATGACCCCGACCCGTTTCCACCCGGACCGACCCAAACCCTCTAAAGATGAAATGACACTGTTTCCCTCGAGCTGAAGGATCCTGGCCCTTCATCATGCCTCATCCAACGGTTGAGATCCACCTACCCACTAACTATATAAGCTCATAACCTTACCCTGCCCCCCCCCTATCCGAACCCCAGCCTTCATCGTCTTCACAAGAACCCCAAACCCTAGAGCCGCCTCTGTACCCCTTCACCATGAAAGCCGGCGGCATGAACGCCGGTGACCCTACCCTTAACACCATAGAACCCCCTTGCCATCCGGAACATGGATTTGTTAACCAATTAACTCAAATCCCTTCCCACCTTCTCAAATCTTCGTTTGAAGATTCGAGTCGGAACTCGACTTACACCGTTTAACCCCAGTTTCACACCAGACACTCCCCAGACCCCCCTCCTGACCAAACCAGGCTTGGTTTGGTCCGAATCTGATCAGGGAAGCATGAATCCCAGATCTGATCTTTGGAACCTTGGGGTTCCTCGTCACTGGTCCATATCCGTTCTGCCTTAAGAAAGGTCTGTTCGAATCCAAGTAAGATTTTGATTCTTCGGGGTTTAAGGTAAGTTTTGCTTTCCTTTCTTTATTTGTTTTGGTTCATCTGATTGTTTCAAAGGTCTGTTTCATGTTTTGTTTGTGTCCCTGAATTTTATCAACTGTGCCCCGTCCACTTTGCCTGAACCTTTGTTGTTTGATTGAGTCTTTCTATTTTTTCTGATAATGTGTATGTAAGTGTTGTGCAATTAGCTGATTTTCAAATTTGAACTGACTGATTGATTCCTCGAATACCACTTTGTTTAGTCGGTATAATTCAAATCATGTGTCGATACTGTTAAATGTCTGATTTTTGGCTACGATTGTGCATGTTATGATTAATATAGTCGAGTCGACATGTGTCGTCAATTAGTTTCAGCTGCCTGAACAATAACAAATCGATTTACTTTTGATAAGCATGGCTTGAATCACTTAGGAACTGAGTTTAGTGCTTATAATCAGTAATTTGAATCAGAAATGTAAAATCAATGTTCTGTTTAGTCACAGTTCTGAAATTGGAGAGCATGTGCACTTATGCACAACATGTGCATTTTGTGCACAGCCTGTGCCCTGCCAAAGTGCTTTTGAATTAAATAGTTTGACAGCATGTGCTGTCAGACTACATCCTGCTGCCCACACCCTACTTTAGTATCAGAAATAATAAACATTACTAAAGGTAAGCCTGCCAAGGGAATATCATGGGGTTTTGTTTATACTTAATTAGCTAAGTGGAAACTGAAAAGGGGCAGCACATGGGAGGGTATTCTGATGGTCTAAACAGGCTGTTAAAGGGATGACTTTAGGCTTATAAAAGAGGAGGACTTCCATCAGTTTTGGGGATAGAGATAGAGACAGAGGGAATTGTTAAGGAAAAGATAGAAGACATCAGATAGAGATTGGAGAGGAGAGAGCTGGGATACAAAGATTTTGATATACACACACACACACACACATGGATAGACATTGATAACAACAGAGGGAACTGAGAGGGAACATTTGGAGGAGAATTGAGTTCTGAAAAACAGAAAACTGGGAAAAGAATTCCTCTGGATATCCAAAATAGATTTCAAGACTGAAAATTGGAGATTGGATTTTGAAAAGAAATAGATAGTAAGAGGGATAAAGATACAGAAGTCAGAAACTGGTTTTCTTCCTGCTTTTGTTCAATGTTTAGCCTGCTCAGCCTATTCAGTCAGCTTTCTTTTCTTTCAAGCATCAGCTAAAAGTGTTAGTTTGGTTTGCCTGGGTTGATTCTCTTGGAATTGGATGGTCTGGATCTCTGTTCCTATACTGCTGTTCATTGCTGTCATTCTGTTATTTTTCCATCGGCACTGTTTGCTTTTTGCACTGGGATTTTGTTCAATTGGGCCTCTGCTGTTCATCTGTTACTGCTGCTGTTTTATTTATACTGCTACTCAACTGACCCCCCCTGTTTTCCTCATTGTAAGCATCTCCTCAGGTACACATTTCGAACCTATCTGATATTGCAATAAGAGTTGAATCGAAAGAACTGAAGGAGTTATAATCATCTGTTGCATTGCTCACAAGTTTCCCTTTATATAAATGTTGTTAAGTTGTGTGAGTTCTAGTCTGTGAGCCCAATAGAGATACATTAGTAAGGTTGTATTTAATTAAAGTTTATGCCAGTCTGAAACTGTGACATTTGACTCGTTTAGTCATATCCAGGATGTAAATATAATTAGTGAAATGTGCAGCTCTTTAATACGATTGTTAACTTAAACTCGCTCTTTTAGCATGCTTTGAATACGTAAGGGCGAATGGTTGTTAAATCTAGCCAAAGTTAATATAGTTTTTTTGAATTACCCAGTTTCGACTTCTTTAGGCAGTTTATAGGACGAGTTTTGAACATCATTAGTAACATCCTTTAATAAGGAACTCTATTAATCCTGCTTAAAAATTCAATTTAAACTCGACTTAAGGATTTTGTTCGGATTAAGTGTTGCATTTCTTCAATCTCATATGTAATTTCTTTGTCCAACCAAAGCATTTTCGAAGGTATGACGTCTCTTCACTTTATAAGTAACCAATCAGAAATTGATAAGAATCCGGTTTAGGCCAAAGCATATACTTCAATTAGCATACATCTTTCTTTCTTCTATTTCTGGAAACAAAAAATAATAGAAATGTAGTCACTTTAGGATATCCTCTCTAAAAATAATGAGACGAGCCTCGCCAAATAAAAATGCAAATTGCGGGGCCCTCAACAGCTAATCATAATATTTAGAATTCAGGCTAGGCCGTTTAGTGAATCTCATGGCCTTCTCAAAAAATAATAACGTGTTAGACTCTTTAGGCGCGGCTTAATTAAATTACATTCTTAAATTCGGGTGCGCATTTATGTGACCCAAATTCAAATCTCAACGGAGTCGAAATGTGTTAACAACTACGGGTGCATTGATTGTGACGTGGTTCGAGATGCATTTTCACGACGTTGCAATTCTATAAAAATAAATGATAATAATAAAAGCGGTTTAAACTTAATAAAAGCACATAAGTCACAACATGTATTTAAGATATTTTAGCCATTATAACAATTTAAGCGACCGTGCTAGAACCACGGGATTCGAGGGTGCCTAACACCTTCCCTCGGGTCAACAGAATTCCTTACTTAGAATTTCTGGTTCGCAGACTTCACTTGGAAAAGTCGAAAATTTCCTCGATTTGGGATTCAAGATAAACCGGTGACTTGGG
Organism: Nicotiana tabacum; assembly: GCF_000715075.1. Lineage (NCBI taxonomy): Eukaryota > Viridiplantae > Streptophyta > Magnoliopsida > Solanales > Solanaceae > Nicotiana > Nicotiana tabacum. Next base: position 18,112,230 of record NC_134089.1, on the reverse strand, counting down.
ACACCAAAAGCCAAACCTTTCCCAAGTGGCGACTCTGAATTAAATAAATAATCCCATTTCGAATATTGTCACTTAAATTGGAAAAACTCCCCTCGCGCATTTAACCCTTCGGGGCCGGGCGCGCAAAAAGGAGGTGTGACAGATGTGATTATCCTGCGTCCTGGACTTGACTATCACGTCGTCCACGTACACCTCTATTTCTTGATGCATCATGTCATGAAAAATAGCAGTCATGGCCCTCATGTAAGTAGCCCCAGCATTCTTCAGACCAAAAGCATGACCTGATAACAGTAGGTGCCCCAAGGCGTGGTGAAGGCAGTTTTCTCGGCGTCTTCTTCATCCATCAATACCTGATGATATCCAGCGTAACAATCTACGAAAGACTGTATCTCGTGTTTTGCGCAATTATCAACGATGATGTGGATATTGGGCAGTGGGAAATTATCTTTGGGACTTGCTCTATTCAAATCTCGGTAATCTACACATACCCGAGTTTTCCCGTCTTTTTTGGTACTGGAACCATATTTGCCAACCATGTTGTATACTGGACTACCCGAATCACTCCCGTTTTCAGTTGTTTGGTGATCTCCTCTTTAATCTTGTCACTGATCTCGGTTTTGAACTTTCGTTGCTTTTGTTGAACTGGAGGACAATCAGGTTGAATTGGCAATTTATGAACCACTAGATCAACACCTAATCCCGGCATGTCATCATATGACCAAGCAAACACATCTTTAAATTCAAAAGGAAGTTGAATTATCGCGTCTCGCGTTTTCTTGTCCGTGTGAATGCTTATTTTGGTCTCCCGGATTTCTTTAGGAGTTCCTAAATTAACCGATTCGGTGTCATTCAGATTTGGCTTAGGTTTATTCTCAAAATGTTCCAACTCTCGGTTTATTTCCCTAAAAGCCTCTTCTTCATCATATTCTGGTTCTGGGTTCATTATTTCACAATTAAATAGCTCACTGTGATCTGGGCGTGAAGTCCGCGAGCATGTCATATTTAAAGCCGCATTATTATAACTGAAAGAAAAGATAAAGGAAAAATAACAAAATCAGAACAAAGGAAAAATGGGAAAACAACGATGATTTTTTTTATTTTTCTTCTTGAAATTTGGAAGACAACAATGTTTACAAACTCAGAAATTCAAAACAACAATTAAAAGAAGAAAAACATCCAAGTTATATCCTGGAGATAACTTGTGATGCCGGAAAGGTGGCAGGACAGGTCTACCCGGACTTTCGTCTAGTCGGGAATGGCGTGGCCTCCCAGTTTCGGAGTTTGGCGTTTTGCCCCATATATAGTATTTCGGCGGTGCTGGTGCCTTCTCCTGGTTGAACCATGTGAGCCTCGTAGAGCATTTCTCTCATTGCCCCACATATCTCTTCGATTTCCTCAACCGTGAAAACCTCGTCGTCTTCTTCTTCAGTGTATCTTCGTCCGACGAAAGTTTCATATAAAGCCGGCAGTGGCCGAGGCAATTTCCACCCCTTATTCTTCCTTTTCTTTGCCCATTCTTCATCTTCTGGGGTCGGTTGAAAACCTATCCCAAAAAGTTTTTTGGCGGAAGGCAGGGTGATGGGTTCCGTTATTCCCTGCAATGTTCGTCCGAGCCCTTTTCCTGGCCTGAATCCGTGCCGGATAATCTCTTTAGCCACCATAACCGAGGTGTTAGACAAGAAAGGTTGGGGGCAAGGTTTTCCCTCTTCATGCTGCTCTGCTAATACAATCTTGAAAGCTTGATAGACCGTGTGTTCGCTCCCTTCTCTTGGTTCGAGATATGGGATGGATGGGTCCCGATAAATAGCATGTTCGTCTTCTCCAAGGACCACGATCTCTCGGTCTTCGTACTCAAACTTCACCATCTGATGAAGAGTGGAAGGTACAGCTCCTGCCGCATGAATCCAAGGTCTGCCAAGGAGGAAATTGTAGGACGTATCCATGTCAAGTACTTGGAAAGTTACCTCAAACTCTACTGGCCCTATGGTCAAAATCAAATCTATTTCCCCAAGGGTGTCTCTCTTGATGCTGTCAAAAGCCCTCACGCAGACATTATTGGGGCGGATTCTTCCGGTCCCAATTTCCATTCTCTGTAGTGTGGAGAGGGGACAAATGTCGACACCTGAACCCCCATCCAACATCACCCGCTTGACGTAGTAGCCTTCGCATTTAACTGTTAGATGCAAGGCTTTGTTGTGTGCTGCTCCCTCTGGGGGTAAATCGTTCTTACTGAAATAGACTTGGTTGATGGAAAAGAACCTCTCCGTCATCCGTTCTAGTTGTTCAACTGAGGTTTCAGCTGGTACGTATGCTTCATTCAGGGTCTTGAGTAAGATCTTTTGATGCTCGGTTGACCTCATTAGCAGAGATAGCATGGACACTTGCTCAGGGCATTTGCGCAGTTGATCTACTACTTCGTAGCTGGCATTTTCATTTGTTGGAAGAAAAATTCCGCTTCTTCAATGCTTACGGGCTTCTTTGGCAGGAAGCGTCTCCGTGTGGCGTTGTTCAGCTCTTGGGTGTTTGAATACCTTCCAATGAAAGTACTTTCCGGAAGTTCCCCTGTGACTTCTTTACCTTTGTACGTTACCAACGTCCTTTGATAATTCCACGGCACTGTGGATGGGTTGGTCATCGGCTTTTGTGGCACGCGTCCGATAACCACTGGCTCACTTAGCCGAGGTGGTTGAATCGTTCCCCGGACCACATAGGCCCTTTTGGTATGTACATAGGTTTTGCCCTTTTGACCTCGAAGCTCTGCGGCTTCTCTGCTTGACCTCGTGGGATGTAAAGAACTCCATTCTTCACAGGCACCGCCTTCTTCTCTACCTTCATTTCGGGCTCGCACTTTACAGTATTGGCTTTTTCCCCCTTTTCTGGTTTCTGGGCTGTTTTAGGATTTTTCCCTGCGTCGACAATGGCGATTATAGCTTTTAAAGGAGGGTCAAATTCGTTGTCTTCGCAAATCATTCCGATCAGCGGCCCATTATTGTGAGCAGTTAATGGATTGTTAGTCACATTCGGGACCTCCTCGTCCCTTAGCACTATTTTCCCTTGCTCTATTAAATTCTCGACCACTCTTCTCAATGACCAGCAGTCATTTGTATCGTGCCCCTCGGCCCCTAAATGATAGGCGCATCTAACACCGGCTTTGTAAGAAGGTGATGACGGGTTGTGCCTTGTCTGAGGGACTGGCTGCAGGAAACCCAACTGGACTAACTTCGGGAACAAAGTAGAGTATGGCTCACCGATGGGCGTGAAAGTCCGCCTTCTAGGTGGTTCCTGAGGGCGGAAATTATTTTGAGGAGGCTGTGGGTTGTAGTGGTTGCGGTATGGAGGCTGATTTCTGGGAAGTGGAGCTTGGCCTCGGTTGGCTTGTTGTGGCGGATGGACATAAGGCTGGGTGTTTATAACCATGTATGGTTGAGGAGCATATACCATGTTTTGGTGGGGGTAGTAGTGTTGTAGAGTCCTTTCTGGAAAACGGGGCCTGGGATTACGATATTCCCTTATTTCTGATGCCGCCATAGTCGTTTCCTCCTTTTTCTTCCCTCTTGCCATTCCTACAGACCCGCTTTGGACGGCTTGGGAGGTTTCCCTTATGGCTGCTTGACTCAAAATCCTACCCGTTTTTAGCCCATTCTCCACCATCTCTCCAATCTTAATCGCTTCTGCGAACGACTTTCCCATGGCAGACATCATGTTTTGGAAATAGTCAGACTCTTGAGCCTGGAGAAAAGTAGTGACCATTTCCACCTCATCCATGGGAGGCTTCACCCTCGACGCCTGCTCGGGCCACTTAATAGCATACTCTCTGAAGCTTTCTGAAGGTTTCTTCTTCAAGTTCGACAGAGAATTTCGGTCGGGTGCGATGTCGATGTTATACTAGAATTGTCTCACAAAATCTCTAGCGAGATCATCCTAGACATGCCATCGGGACATGTCCTGGTCCATGTACCATTCCGAGGCTATTCCTAACAGACTTTCCCCGAAATATGCCATTAGCAATTCCTCTTTTCCGCCGGCTCCCCTTAATTGGTTGCAATATTTCTTGAGGTGAGCAATGGGGTCACCGTGCCTGTCGTATTTTTCAAACTTTGGGGTCTTGAAACCTACTGGTAGGTGCACGTGAGGGAACATGCATAGGTCGGCGTAAGAGACGCTTTTCTGTCCATTCAAACCTTGCATGTTCTTCAAACTTTGTTCAAGGCTTCTCATTCTTTTGGCCATCTCATTTTGTTCAGCAATTCTGGGGTTCTGATCCTTCCCAGGTGCAAGCTCGCACTGAGGCTGTGGAGGATTAGTGCTGGTGGCGAACCTAGTTGGTTCCATTGAGAAAGATGGGGCATGGAATGTAAACGAGGACGAGTCAAAAGTCGGCTTGTATGCAGCAGGTTGTGCCATGATCGGGCAAGGTGGTGTAGTAAAGATGTTGGTGTTTACATCCGATGTTGACACTCGGGGATAAGACTCAGAGGGCGATCCAGCAGAGAAGGCCGAAATGGCTGGGTATCCAAACGGGGTAGCAGGATAGCTTATGGGGACATTAGAAGTCCCACTTGTCCTGGAGAATAACTCAGGGAATCCAGGGACGATGCTTGGCGGCTCTTTCCCATTATTCCAGTCATCAAGCATTTCCAGCATGCGGAGCCACAAGATTCTATTTTCCTCCGCAGTTGCGGATTCGGGCGTGAGGATGGCCGAGATAGAACTTTTCTCGGGAACAGGGATTGTTGGCAACAGAATCTCTGAAGACATTTCTATACTTCCTTTTGACCTTGTGAAGTAAGTGTGAGCACTGCCTCCTGTCTTAACAATAGGTAATTGAACACTCCCTTTCGATCTCGTGAAATATGAGTGCGAGGCCAGACTTTCACCAAACCAACCACCTTTCCAAAAAAAAACCTGGAAAAAACTCCACGACAAACGAACGGTTAATTCGAATCAAATAACAGATAGGCAATCTCACGTTGGGGCATGATGCACCTATACAGTTAAATGGATTTCTACATGTTTGCGACGAAAGCATGTGTCATTCCGTCATTCTTTTAGGCTTTCCTTTTATTATTTTCCTCTTCTTTTTTTTCTTTTTTTTTTCAATTTTGTTTTCAATTTTTCTTTTTGGTTAAACCGCGACCGGATCCAATGAGGATTGCCTACGTATCACGATGCCACGTGAATCAGATCATTACGTAGTTCAGAAACACAAATGAGTGTAAAAGAAACACACCTTTTATTGTTAAAACGGTCTATTACAAACTACATTTTGCAAAAGAAAAAGAAAACTTTGAAAATATAAACCTAGACTCAAATAGACTAAAACAAACTGATGGAAAAGACAGGCAGAAGATGCTAAGATACAGACTCGACTTATGAGTACATTATGGTTTTGAAAATTGGTGTCCACGGGGCATCGCTCGGCCTTGCTGCGGTCCTCGGTGTGAGATCCCTCTCAAGTTGTTCCAGCTCATGCATGGTCTGCTTGACATAACCCATCACTGCTGAGAGAACGGTAACACTGGTCATGTTCTCACACCGTAGACATCGTCTGGTGATGGCATGGGCAATGGCCTTGATCCTATCTCTGGTTTGCTTCTTCTCTATGAGTAGGCGTTTTATCTGATCGCTACACATTTTGAATACCTGAGAATCCTGTATATGCTGATTCTTCAGTCGCTGTACTTCTAACTTCATCTGGGCTAACAAGTCGTACCAGTATCTGCTCTCAATTTGGAAATCCTCGGCCTGATTAACTGCTTTGATCTCAAGTATAGCCATCTCTCTTTTTATTTTTGCAACAGTTTTCTCGTGGTCGCCTTTTAATTGATTCAAGTATCGGCGATGCTTATCTGCTCTTGTATCCCACTGTACTCTGAGCTCCGCCATGATGTTTTCGGACTTCTCTAAACTATCTCGCCATTCCCTGACTTCACTTTTCAACCTTTTTATCAATTGCTCGTCTGATCGACTCCTTGGCTGTTTATCAGCATCCGTCCTCATCTGTTTGATCTGGACCCTGAGCATCTCGTTTTCCTGAGTCAACATGTTCTGTTCTCCCATATCGGTAGCAACTTACACGTTGTGCTCATATTTCAGGCTTTCCACTTGTTGCTCCAACCGGCTGATTTTGGTACAATAGCCTTTTTCTTTTGCCAACCAATCCCACTGCTTTCACGACGACTCAGCAAAATTCAGGATGTGGGGTCTTTTAGCCGGCCTTTCATGTTCGAGTTCTCTTCTGTACCATGCCAGGTAGCCTGGTGCTGTCTCACTTTTGGTCTGATCTCGCGCACAAGTATCTACTTTCAAATATTGACATTCATTCCAGATCTGGCGGATTTTTGCTTCCGGAAATTGTCCGTTAGGACTTATCTCAATCGCTTGAGCGCTAAGATCCTCCTTGTCACACCTCCTTTTTGCGCGCCCGCCCCGAAGGGTTAAATGCGCGAGGGGAGTTTTTCCAATTTAAGTGACAATATTCAAAATGGGATTATTTATTTAATTCAGAGTCGCCACTTGGGAAAGGTTTGGCTTTTGGTGTCCCAAGTCACCGGTTTATCTTGAATCCCAAATCGAGGAAATTTTCGACTTTTCCAAAATGAAGTCTGCGAACCAGAAATTCTAAGTAAGGAATTCTGTTGACCCGAGGGAAGGTATTAGGCACCCTCGAATCCCGTGGTTCTAGCACGGTCGCTTAAATTGTTATAATGGCTAAATATCTGATTTAAATACATGTTGTGACTTATGTGCTTTTATTAAGTTTAAACCGCTTTTATTATTATCATTTATTTTTATAGAATTGCAACGTCGTGAAAATGCATCTCGAACCACGTCACAATCAATGCACCCGTAGTTGTTAACACATTTCGACTCCGTTGAGATTTGAATTTGGGTCACATCAATGTGCACCCGTGTTTAAGAAGGTTAAATCATTAAAGGCGCGCCTAAAGCAACTAGCGTATTGTTATTTTGGGAAGGCCGTAAAATTCGCTAAACGGCCTGTCCCGAATTCTAAGTATTTTAATATATACATTTAGAGGGCCCCGCAGCTTGTGCATTTTGTTTGTCGAGGCTCGTCTCATTTTATTTAAAAGGATAAACCTGCAGTGACTACATCTTTACTATGTTCAGTCTAAAATAGAAGAAGGAAGATACATGTCAATTCAAGTATATGCTTTGGGCCTAATTCTTATCAATTTCTGATTAATTATTTATAAAGTAAAAAAACGTCATACTTTATGAGAAATGTTCTAATTTGACAAAGAAATTACATGACAAAATGCTATGCTTATATCCAAAACATCTCTTGAATTGAATTCAAACTAGACTCATTTAGGCTAGATTAAGGGAATTAACCCACTAGGCATTATTACCACTGGGGGTTCGAACGTGCTCCTATATACTGCCTAGCGGGTCCTGATGAAAGAAACTAAAATAAAACAGAACATCATTGTGTAAGGTGGAAGTATTCTATCCTATGCATATCATTATAGCTAAACAGGAATTCGGTCAGTCACTATATCAAATATTTGTACATTCTACGTACTGTACCATTACTTAACTCATATCAACAAACAACTATAAACTAAGATACAAGAGGCTAAAACTCAGTTAAGTATTAACTAACTAGATTTTTTTGCTATTGAATTACACACTAATCAATTTATACAAAGAAATCAATAGACCATGAGCATTACAAACAGACATTTAAACTTCTTCAAACTCCTTTCATTTCATGCTTTCGAACTGTTACAGTTTACACCAACATGGGACTTGAAATGTGTACCTGAATACTGAATACTGAAATGCAAAGAAGAAGTGGAAGTAAAGGGGTCAGCAGCAGCAGAAAGCGGAACAGCAGCAGCAGCAACAAACGAGGCAAGTAGAATTAAGAAAACAACTAGACCAAGTTCCAGAGTAAACCAATAGACAACCAGCAGACTCAATTGGATTTAGAAGAAATCAGTGTTGAACAAACAGATCAAGGCTAGTGAAATCAAGACAGCAGAGAAGAATGCAATTTCTAGTTTTGTCTGTCTGAGTTAATCAGACAAAGTTCTTTTCCAGTTTTCTGTTTTCAGAACTTCACTCTTCTAAAAGTGTTCCCTCTCAATTCACTCTGTTCTTATCAATGTCTGTCTTTGTGTGTGTCTCTATTTCTCAGAACTTCAGCCCTCAATGATTCAGTCTGAATCCCCTATGTCTGTCTCTCTAATCAGATGTCCTTCCTCCTATCTCTATCTCTAAAACTGATGGAAGTCCTCCCCTTTTATAAGCCTAAAGTCATCCCTTTAACAGCATGTTTAGACCATCAGAATACCCTCCCATGTGCTGCCCCTTTTCAGTTTCCACTTAGCTAATTAAGTATAAACAAAACCCCATGATATTCCCTTGGCAGGCTTACCTTTAGTAATGTTTATTATTTCTGAAACTAAAGTAGGGTGTGGGCAGCAGGATGTAGTCTGACAGCATATGCTGTCAAACTATTTAATTCAAAAAGCCCTTAGGCAGGGCACAGGCTGTTCACAAATGCACATGTTGTGCACAAGTGCACATGCCCTCCAATTTCAAAACTGTAACTAAACAAAACATTGATTTTACATTTCTGATTCAAATTAACAATTATAAGCACTAGACTCAGTTCTTAATTGATTCAGGCAATGTTTAACTGCAGCAGGTCAATTTGTTATTGTTCAGATAGTTAAAACTAATTGACGACATACGTCGACTCGACTATATTAATCATAACAGGTACAATCGTAGCCAAAATCAGACATTTAAAAGTATCAAGCACATGATTATTATACTGACTAAGCAGAATTGTACTCGAGGAATAAGTTAATCAGTTCAAATTTGAAGCTCAATTATTCGCACAGCACATACACATATACACATTATCAGTAACAAGTAGAAGAAAGAAACAATCAAACACAAAGGCTCGGGAAAGGTGGATAGGACACAGTTAATAAAACTCAAAACAACAAATTTCACCAAACATGAACAGCTTTTAGAACAATCACATGGACTAAAACAAAATAAAGAAAAGAAAGCAAACTCACCTTAAAACCCGAAAAATCAAAAAATCTTAACTTGGATTCGAACAGATTTTTTTTTTATTATTTTATTTTCTTCTTTATTTTAAAAACAAACCTAAGTAAATCAAATTAAAATTAAATAAACATTTAATACAATTATTTGCACACACATTAAAATATTTCAAAACAGGTAAAATCAAATAAAACAAAAATCACGGACCAAGATGCCTATTTATGATTTTCTATTTAACAACCGGATTATGGTTCAAATTACGCATGACACATACATTTTTTGTATTTTGTTTTAATAAAATAAAATGGGCAAAAATCGTAAATAATTAACAAAGTGCCATGTAAAAATCCAAAAATTGTACAGCAGGACCAATTGTTATTATTTTTTATTTCTTTTGGAGCGATTGTCGCGTGAAACAAAATTCACGTGCTCACAGCTGCCCCTCTTTGTTCGGAAACACGAAGAGTTTTCGTGCAAAGATAAAGTGAGCGTGTATGAGCGATTTTTGCCTATGGACTACTCCGTGTGAAGCATGTTTTTGAAAGATCTGACCGAATCTTGCTTCAAAGATTTCCTACATATCCCGGGCTAAACAAGAATCAGGTCAATGTAGTTCGGGAAAATTTTGGTAGCTGGGACTACCATGGGATTGCAATGCTTGCTGTTACTGCTGTTGTTGTTGTCACCGCTGCTTTACTGACCGCCTTATTACAACCAAAGAAAAATTGAAACTGAACTAAACACTTATATGCATGTTAACTGCTAGTTACAAGATTCCTATCTATGATTCATTTGCGACTTGATCTTGGGTCTTAGCTGATTCTGCTTGTAGACTCTGATCCGAATCTTGATGCTTGCGAGTTGTAAGCGCTTGTTTAACCTCTGGGATACTCAGTGAGACGCGATTGGTAGAACTCGGGACCTTGATCAAACCTTTGAACGATCCGCCTCTCGCCTTTCCGAATATCTCGGGACATCTTCTTTTTGTCTTTTTCTTCTTAGATTCTGAGTTGAGACTCATCTCGTGGGTCATTTCGATCCGTGGGGCTCGAGGTTAGACCTACGGGAGAAAACAAACAAACGAACGAAATTTTCTGCCCCAGTTTCACTAGGAAAATTTCGTGAATTATTCACCAGGAAGTTCATAAGATTGATGAAAGAGGATATGCATGCTTAGTTCAGGGTTGAGGCCCTAAACCGACTAGCTGGGGAAAGGTTCAGTTTAGAGTCGAAACTCTAATTACTGACCAACTGGGGAAAAGTTCAGTTTAGGGTTTAAAACCCTAATGCTGGCTGAATGGAAAAAATTCACTTTAGGGTTTAAAACCCTAATGCTGACTGCATGGAAAAGCTCAGTTTAGGGTTTAAAACCCTAATGCTGGCTGAAATGAAAAAGTTCAGTTTAGGGTTTAAAACCCTAATGCTGACTAAAGGGAAAATTCAGTTTAGGGTTTAAAACCCTAATGCTGATTGCATGGAAAAGCTCAGTTTAGGGTTTAAAACCCTAATGCTAGCTGAATGGAAAAAGTTCAGTTTAGAGTTTAAAACCCCAATGCTGACTAAAAGGAAAATTCAGTTTAGGGCTTAAAACCCTAATGCTGATTGCATGGAAAAGCTCAGTTTAGGGATTAAAACCCTAATGCTGGATTACATGGAAAAGCTCAGTTTAGGGTTTAAAACCCTAATGCTGACTAAAAGGAAAATTCAGTTTAGGGTTTAAAACCCTAATGCTGATTACATGGAAAAGCTCAATTTAGGGTTTAAAACCCTAATGCTGGCTGAATGGAAAATTCAGTTTAGGGTTTAAAACCCTAATGCTGATTACATGGAAAAGCTCAGTTTAGGGTTTAAAACCCTAATGCTGGGTGAATGGAAAAAGTTCAGTTTAGGGTTTAAAACCATAATGCTGACTAAAAGGAAAATTCAGTTTAGGGTTTAAAACCCTAATGCTGATTGCATGGAAAAGCTCAGTTTAGGGTTTAAAACCCTAATGCTGGCTGAAAGGAAAAAGTTCAGTTTAGGGTTTAAAACCCTAATACTGGCTGAAATGGAAAAAGTTCAGTTTAGGGTTTAAAACCCTAATGCTGATTGCATGGAAAAGCTCAGTTTAGGGTTTAAAACCCTAATGCTGGCTGAATGGAAAAGCTCAGTTTAGGGTTTAAAACCCTAATGCTGGCTGAAATGGAAAAAGTTCAGTTTAGGGTTTAAAACCCTAATGCTGACTAAAAGGAAAATTCAGTTTAGGGTTTAAAACCCTAATGCTGATTGCATGGAAAAGCTCAGTTTAGGGTTTAAAACCCTAATGCTGGCTGAATGGAAAAAAGTTCAGTTTAGGGTTTAAAACCCTAATGCTGACTAAAGGAAAAATTCAGTTTAGGGTTTAAAACCCTAATGCTGATTGCATGGAAAAGCTCAGTTTAGGGTTTAAAACCCTAATGCTGGCTGAATGGAAAAAAGTTCAGTTTAGGGTTTAAAACCCTAATGCTGACTAAAGGAAAAATTCAGTTTAGGGTTTAAAACCCTAATGCTGATTGCATGGAAAAGCTCAGTTTAGGGTTTAAAACCCTAATGCTGGCTGAATGGAAAAAGTTCAGTTTAGGGTTTAAAACCCTAATGCTGACTAAAGGAAAAATTCAGTTTAGGGTTTAAAACCCTAATGCTGATTGCGTGGAAAAAGCTCAGTTTAGGGACTGACCTCTTTTTTTGAATTTCCTTTTTTTAGTAAAAGATAAAAGGGAGTTTCGTGGAACTTACCTTTCGAGTGAATTCCTTATTGCCAAAATATTTCTTGTACCCATGTACCTTCTTCTTTGGGCGACACCTGCTTTTTGCATGGTTGTCTTGGATTAAACCTGTTTCAACTTTTCAGACAAAGAACAATTGTTAGTTCGGAAATGACGGTCGGTTTGGTGACCTTGATCATTCCTGTTGCTTTGTTGCGTCCTTATTTCTGTCGCGAAGTCCCTCTGTTGATTGGATTCAGATGGCGAAACTCTTTTGACTGCTTAGGCTTGGTATTTCCAGATTCTGTGATGATTTGCCTCGTAAGGCTTTTCTCTTTTTTTTTTCTCTTTCTTTTGTGTCCCATCTTGCATGGAGATTCTCAACGGGGATTTTATTGGGGATACTCTGTGGGGATTTGTACAAAAGGAAGCTCTGTGGGGGGAATATTTACAAAGTGGATTCTTTGTGTGGATTTTTGTACAACGGGGCATGCTGGGGATTTGTTTCAAAGCGGGCTTTCTAGGATTTGTTGGGGTAAGCTTGTTGGGGAATTTTTACAAAGGGACTCGCTGGGGATGTGCTGGGGAAATTCCAACGGGGATTTTTTTTTTTTTTTTTTGATTTTGGGGAGACTCTGTGGGAGATTGTACAAGGAGAGACTCTGTGGGGATTCGTCCGAAGGCGGACTTGCTGGGGGAGATTTCTCTCTTTCCTCTTTACTTTAAACACCATCAAACATCATGATTCATCAGGCTTGGGCAATCGTACCAACGAAATGAGGCGTTTTCCTTCATGAAACGGAATTCCGTGCGACCAAACCTGCCACCTGTCCTTTCTGGTACTTCTAGAACTTGGGCTTAAACATAAAAGAGATTCGAAGAAAAACAAAGAAAAGATAAAACAAATTTCAGGAAGGGAGTGTCCCTTTTGGGACGAGAAAGACTTATCTGAGGAAGATAACGCTGGCTTTAAATGACATGACATGCTCTTTGGACTGGACGCCTGACCTTCCATGAACTTGCGTTTCCCTGAACCAGAACGGATCTGTGATTCCAAACCGGTGGAGCTTTGCCGAGACCTTCTTGGGGTGGAGTCATTCTTTTTCGGCCAACAGCGCCCTTTGCGGGTTTTCGCCAGCTGACCTCTCTCATTTCTCTTCCTGTCATCGCTTGATAGCACTCTTTGCGAGTTTTTACTAAACAAGCTCTCTCTCATTTTGGTTTCTCTACTCCCGTCGCCTCGTGGTGCCCGAAGGTTTTTACCGACGAGACTCTCTCATTTTTCTTTCTCGATTCCGAGTGTGCCGGTCTCCATTTGCGACGATGATTGGTTTCCCACTATCTTTGGCAATTGATCTGAAAGCTTGTGCTTGGTAAAGAGTGGCAGATGATACTAACTTCCAAACTGCTCGACGTGCCCCAGTTTCAATTTCAGGGTGAATGGGATTTTTTTATTGGTGTGACTGAACCTCAGGGAGAGGCTGCCTACGTATCCTTTCGGAATCAAGTCAAACGTAGTTCAGGCCTCAATCAATGTTTTGTTTTGTTTTTTTTTCTTTTTTTTTTCGGAGCATCAGGGATTTTTTTTTTGATCCTCAAACCTAACTGCAATGGCTAGTCGTGTGGGACTTAACCTTTCCAACTTTATTTTGCCTTTGTAGGCCTTTCTTTTCTGTCTTCTTTCTTCCAATTTCAATTTTAGAGCATTTGGGGGTACCTTGGTTTCTTCGACTTTGCTGAGGCGATTAGCCATGTGAAACTCAACCCTTTCAACTTCAATTGCCTTTATAGGCGCTTTAATTTGATTTTATCCTTCCAAGAGTTTTGATTCCTGAGCATCGGCCACCATGGCCAGTTGAGGTCGACTTGATGCACCTGCTGAGGCTGGGTGCCTTTTGCACATTAGCGTGTATCAAATGAAAGCCCTGTAAATCAGTCTTGCCAATCTTTCTTTGTCTTGGTTTTGGAATAGTGTTAGACCAAAAGGGATTCAAAGAGAAACAAATAATTGAATGGAGAAAGAGTTTAAAAACTAGAAGTGTCCCTTTAGGGCAAAGGAGAGAAGGACTTATCTGGAGTACATGCGGACTTCAATGAACATGACATGCCTTTTGGACTGGATGCATGATCTGTGTAAACCGTCCGACTCTCAAAAATTCATCACAACTTTGCCTTGAATACCGAGGAACCTTGCCAGGACTTTATTGATGCTGATGGCTGTGAGGATCTTGTTTTCGATCACGGGCGCCCTTTGTGGGTTTTCACGAGCTGGCATTTTTCATTTTATTTCTTGCCATCTCCTTATAGTGCTCGTGTGGGTTTGCATTAACAAGACTTCTCATTTTGATTTTCTCTGCTTACCGTCGCCTTACAGTGCCCGTGTGGGTTTTCACCAATAAGACTCTCTCATTTTATTCTTCTCATTTTGTTGTATCAGACCCAAATAAATCCATCCTCCCATTTTGAACCGCTTTGCCGATTGATTAGAAGGACTTGAACAAGGTTTGGGGTGAAAAGAATTTGGATTGAACTACAACTTTGGAACCTTTTGGGCGGGATTATTGCTGAATCGTTATAACTTCTGCCCCAGTTTCACTTTTGGGGGACTTCTTGGATTTTTGTTTTGGTGTGACTGAACCCCAAGGAGAGGTTGTCTACGTATTCTTTCGGAATTAAGTCAAACGTAGTTCAGGCAACTTTTGTTTTTGGATTTTTTTTTTTTTGATTTGCTTTTTTGTATATATATTTTCTTATTTTTCCAATTCTTTCTTCTTCTTTTTTCATTTTTCTTTTTCATTTCAATTTTTTTTTCATTTTATTTTCAATAATATTTTTAGGTTCCAAAGAGGGTAATCAAAGAAGAGTAACCAGCTCAAATGGGTTTTGCAAAGGGTTGATAGTGTTTGGGTAGCAAGAATGAAAGCCTTCATCATCTCAACCGGAAAAGATTTTATTATATAAAGGATCCAACATAGTACCTTTTGACTGCATTTGCATTGACAGTTATTTCAAGGACATTTCCTTCGATGTGTCCCAAGTACAACACACTCTTTTTTGGTAGTACTCTTGTTGTAATATATGGACCTTTCCAATTTCGGGAATCAATTTTCCTTCAGTTGTTCCAACTCTTTGTCTTGTTTCCTTAAGCTATTCTTCATTGCGACCCAATTCTTGATTCATTATTTCGAGATCTGACAGAGTTTTAAGATCCGGGTATGAAGTCCGCAAGCATGTCATATTATTGAAATCTGCATTTAACATAACTAAAGGAGAATGAGAAAATTGACAAGATTTAAGAAAAAAGACATTCCGGGAAAATGAAATATCAATTTCATTTGATTTTCTTTTTTTGATTTTTTTGATTTTTTTTTTTTGATAATTTTTTTTGTTTTTATTTTTTGAAGATAGAAGGGTTTACATTGGAAAGTAAGACAATAAAGTAAAACATCTGGATCACACCCTCAGACAATCCAAATGCAGAAAGGATAGCAAGACTGGCTACCGAGACTCCCGTCTGATGGGGAACTTTCAAGCTTGACAATCATTTTTTGGCTTTTCTTCTGTCTCGGCAATGGCTGCAATAGCCTTCAGTGCCGGATCAAATTCCTCAGCTTCACATATCATTCCATCTATTGGCCCATTTGTGAGAGTAGGCAGGGGAATGTTCATCATATTAGGAACCTTTTCGTCCCGGTGAACGATTCTTTCAGCTTCAATCAAGTCCTCAACTGCTATTTTGAGGGTCTAATGACCAACAGTCCTTTGTATCGTGCCCCACTGCTCCAGAGTGGCATTCACATCTAGTATTAGCTCGATGCGGGGAGGGGTGACTCGGTGTTTGGCCGATTTGGGGCCACTGGCTGCAGCAGACTTCGCCTGACTAGCTTTTGGAACAAGCCTGAGTATGATTCACCAATAGAGGTGAACTGATTCCTTTTGAAAGACTCTCTTGGGTGAGGATTGTACTGATGAACATTTGATTGGGGGACTATATGGAGCTTGGTAAGGATGGGCGTTTCTGGGAGGTGGAGCTCAGTTTTGTGTATAATGTTGTGGCGCGTGCGAGGCTGCTCATCACTGCATACCAACAAAACCAATCACCTGAACAGAACCTGGCTAATTTACTCACACACACAACCTTGTTAGTTTTGAAGCATTTAACATATAGGAAATCGCAAGATGGGATGCAATGCACCTAAACAGTTAAATGCTTTTACCATGTGTTTGAACGGGTTGCATGTTTCATCCTGACCCTAAACTAGCCCTCTTCACTATGTACCTCTTTTCTTTTATTCTTGCCTCTCTTTAGTCACTCTTGATCTTGTTTGTGCCGCTCTTTTATTTTTTTGCACTCTCTTTTTTTCTTTTTTTTTTCTTTTTTGTTTTTTTTTCTATTTTCTTTTTCACTCGATTTTCTTTTTCCTTTTCTTTCAGTTTTTTTTTTCTCAATTTATTTTATAGCTATGATCGAATCCGATGGAGATTGCCTTCGTATCATGACCCCGCATGAATCAGATCTTGCGTAGTTCGGGCCAAATGAAAGGTAAAAGTAATGAAACATTTTTTTTTCTTCATAATAAAAATTGGGTTTCAACACTCACAAAATGCAACCGAACGGTTATTTTTTGCAAACGTGGCCCCTTCCAAATTTCACATGAATTTTGAGGCCGGGGAGGATCATTTTACAAACTTGTCCGTTCTTTTACGAAAATAACCTTTCGACAACTGAAAGATACTCTAAGGCTACTTCGGCAAGAACGGTTTAAGATGCGACCGAAGCTGGCTCGGCTTATTATGACAAAATTCAAACGGTATTCACCCGACCGCTGATTCTTTGTTTTTTTTTTGTTTTTTTTTCAAATTACAATAAAAACCTGGTGTTGCAAACACGGCCCTTCAGCGCCTCGGGGCGAAGATTTTTAAGGCTGTGTGGGTCAACTGGATAAAAAATACTAAACAAGACCCAAATGTGGCTGTTTATGCAAAGTCAGCCTTCCGGCGTCCCTTTCGGGAACATTCGGCTATTTATGACAAAACAGCATCACCTGACTTATTTATGACTCTTTTTATCATTTTTTTTTCAAATTAGAAAACTCAATATTGCCAACACGACCTTTCAACGCCTCAGTGACGAAGATTTTAAGGTTGTGTGGGTCAACTGGACCAAACCTTAAAAAATGACCCAAAGGTGGCTGTTTATGCAAAGTCAGCCTTCCGGCGTCCCTTTCAGGAACATTCGGCTATTTATGACAAAACAGCATCACCTGACTTATTTATGACTGATTTAAAATTTGACATATATTTTTGGCTATTTTTAGCAAAAGGGAAGGTTGGACACTACTCAACTTATTTATGGCAAAATTTAAAATTTGACACGTTTTTATTTATTTATTGATTTTTGGCTATTTTAGCAAAAGGTGGGGTTGAACCCGATGAGGGTTGCCTACGTATCTCACATCCGGTGAGAATCAAACCCGCGTAGTTCGGGCATCGAAAATGGAGTAACTAGACTAACCCTTTTTTTTTGGAATTTTTGAAAGAAATGCTTTAAAAGAAGAAAGAAAATTTTGTTTATTTTGATTTTTATTTTATTTTTTAAAGAAAGACTTCTAAAAATTTATTTGCTTTTGACTTGAACTTTGGAAATATTTTTTTTTCTTTATTATTTTTTAAACAAAAAGAAAATGTGTTTGGTTGATTTTTTTTTGTTTGTTTTACCTTTTCTACGGAAGAAAGAATGTATATGATGTTGCCTCTTAAATTTTGAAAGAGGGACTTTTAAGAAAATGATGTGGAATTCTGAGTTTTATTTATTTACAAAAGCACTTCTAAAAAAAAATCCTAATATTTTGGAATTCAATTTTTCAAATATTTTTTTTTTACATTTTACAAAAAAGAGACTAAAAAGCAGAGAGTATTTTTTTTGTATTTTTATTGCTGCTTTTTAATTCTTATTTCATTTTTTCATATGAAAGACTTCAGAAAGAAGGAGACTATTTATTTTTTTTTATTTTTTTATTTGAGTTTAAAGAAAACTTCTATATTATTTTTTATTTCTTTTTTTTTGTATTTTCTAAAGAAACATTTATAAAGAAAGAACTAAAGAAAAATATATTTTTTTGGATTTTTTTAAAAATTGGGGCCGGAACCGATGAGGTTTGCCTACATATCTCACATCCGGTGAGAATCAGACCCGCGTAGTTCGGTCAAATTAACCGAATTAATTTAGAACAAAATTCTTTCCTTTTATTTTTCAACAAACAACTTCCCAAAAATAAAAGACTATTTTTCTATCTTTTTGTTTTTCTTTTTCTGAGTAAATAAAACATTTTTCCCTTTTATTATCGCAAAATTTCGGCAGAGTTTGACAGTAATTGGGCATTGCTATTTTTCAAAGTAGAAAATTAGCCTTATACACTGTTATTTTTTATTATTATTTTTTTTGTTTATATTTTTCAAATACTCCAAAGTCAGGCAGCATGCATGTCCGAGACAAATAAATGCACGGAAACAAATAGGATGCAACAGGATGGTCTTTTCATTTCAGGTTGCTAGTCCTAGACGGACCCAACCCCTGTGTTGAGTCCCCTAAGTCAAATGCAACATGATGCAAATAAGCGTTCCTACTAGGGATCCGGCATGAAGTCAAGTTATTCTAGGTTCGTAACCTGGGTATTTGTTCTAGACTGTGTACCCGAGCGGACAACTCGAGTCGAGGAGGGGGCTACGTACCGGGGACCCGCGAGATCGTCCGGCTTTGTAACTTGTCCGACCTCTTTCTTATTTCAGGTATTGACACTAACAGAATAGGGAGTCTCGACCAGCGAGCTTCTCCCCGGAGGTAAGAAGAGAAGGGTTTCGGCACAGTTTATATACAGTTCAGATAATATCAAAGCGGTAAAAGACAACATTTAGCACGTTATGCAAAAACATGTAATAAAGATCAGATAATAAATCCAAATATAACAATTATTCTAAGCTCGAATTCTTGAACCCTGAACCAGTGGTTCTGGGTTAATTCCCCAGCAGAGTTGCCAGAGCTGTCACACCTCCTTTTTGCGCGCCCGCCCCGAAGGGTTAAATGCGCGAGGGGAGTTTTTCCAATTTAAGTGACAATATTCGAAATGTGATTATTTATTTAATTCAGAGTCGCCACTTGGGAAAGGTTTGGCTTTTGGTGTCCCAAGTCACCGGTTTATCTTGAATCCCAAATCGAGGAAATTTTTGACTTTTCCAAATGAAGTCTGCGAACCAGAAATTCTAAGTAAGGAATTTTGTTGACCCGAGGGAAGGTGTTAGGCACCCTCGAATCCCGTGGTTCTAGCACGGTCGCTTAAATTGTTATAATGGCTAAATATCTGATTTAAATACATGTTGTGACTTATGTGCTTTTATTAAGTTTAAACCGCTTTTATTATTATCATTTATTTTTATAGAATTGCAACGTCGTGAAAATGCATCTCGAACCACGTCACAATCAATGCACCCGTAGTTGTTAACACATTTCGACTCCGTTGAGATTTGAATTTGGGTCACATCAATGTGCACCCGTGTTTAAGAAGGTTAAATCATTAAAGGCGCGCCTAAAGCAACTAGCGTATTGTTATTTTGGGAAGGCCGTAAAATTCGCTAAACGGCCTGTCCCGAATTCTAAGTATTTTAATATATACATTTAGAGGGCCCCGCAGCTTGTGCATTTTGTTTGTCGAGGCTCGTCTCATTTTATTCAAAAGGATAAACCTGCAGTAACTACATCTTTACTATGTTCAGTCTAAAATAGAAGAAGGAAGATACATGTCAATTCAAGTATATGCTTTGGGCCTAATTCTTATCAATTTCTGATTAATTATTTATAAAGTAAAAAAAACGTCATACTTTATGAGAAATGTTCTAATTTGACAAAGAAATTACATGACAAAATGTTATGCTTATATCCAAAACATCTCTTGAATTGAATTCAAACTAGACTCATTTAGGCTAGATTAAGGGAATTAACCCACTAGGCATTATTACCACTGGGGGTTCGAACGTGCTCCTATATACTGCCTAGCGGGTCCTGATGAAAGAAACTAAAATAAAACAGAACATCATTGTGTAAGGTGGAAGTATTCTATCCTATGCATATCATTATAGCTAAACAGGAATCCGGTCAGTCACTATGTCAAATATTTGTACATTCTACGTACTGTACCATTACTTAACTCATATCAACAAACAACTATAAACTAAGATACAAGAGGCTAAAACTCAGTTAAGTATTAACTAACTAGATTTTTTTGCTATTGAATTACACACTAATCAATTTATACAAAGAAATCAATAGACCATGAGCATTACAAACAGACATTTAAACTTCTTCAAACTCCTTTCATTTCATGCTTTCGAACTGTTACAGTTTACACCAACATGGGACTTGAAATGTGTACCTGAATATTGAATACTGAAATGCAAAGAAGAAGTGGAAGCAAAGGGGTCAGCAGCAGCAGAAAGCGGAACAGCAGCAGCAACAACAAACGAGGCAAGTAGAATTAAGAAAACAACTAGACCAAGTTCCAGAGTAAACCAACAGACAACCAGCAGACTCAATTGGATTTAGAAGAAATCAGTGTTGAACAAACAGATCAAGGCTAGTGAAATCAAGACAGCAGAGAAGAATGCAATTTCTAGTTTTGTCTGTCTGAGTTAATCAGACAAAGTTCTTTTCCAGTTTTCTGTTTTCAGAACTTCACTCTTCTAAAAGTGTTCCCTCTCAATTCACTCTGTTCTTATCAATGTCTGTCTTTGTGTGTGTCTCTATTTCTCAGAACTTCAGCCCTCAATGATTCAGTCTGAATCCCCTATGTCTGTCTCTCTAATCAGATGTCCTCCCTCCTATCTCTATCTATAAAACTGATGGAAGTCCTCCCCTTTTATAAGCCTAAAGTCATCCCTTTAACAGCCTGTTTAGACCATCAGAATACCCTCCCATGTGCTGCCCCTTTTCAGTTTCCACTTAGCTAATTAAGTATAAACAAAACCCCATGATATTCCCTTGGCAGGCTTACCTTTAGTAATGTTTATTATTTCTGAAACTAAAGTAGGGTGTGGGCAGCAGGATGTAGTCTGACAGCATATGCTGTCAAACTATTTAATTCAAAAAGCCCTTAGGCAGGGCACAGGCTGTTCACAAATGCACATGTTGTGCACAAGTGCACATGCCCTCCAATTTCAAAACTGTAACTAAACAAAACATTGATTTTACATTTCTGATTCAAATTAACAATTATAAGCACTAGACTCAGTTCTTAATTGATTCAGGCAATGTTTAACTGCAGCAGGTCAATTTGTTATTGTTCAGATAGTTAAAACTAATTGACGACATATGTCGACTCGACTATATTAATCATAACAGGTACAATCGTAGCCAAAATCAGACATTTAAAAGTATCAAGCACATGATTTGAATTATACTGACTAAGCAGAATTGTACTCGAGGAATCAGTTAATCAGTTCAAATTTGAAGCTCAATTATTCGCACAGCACATACACATATACACATTATCAGTAACAAGTAGAAGAAAGAAACAATCAAACACAAAGGCTCGGGCAAGGTGGATAGGACACAGTTAATAAAACTCAAAACAACAGATTTCACCAAACATGAACAGCTTTTAGAACAATCACATGGACTAAAACAAAATAAAGAAAAGAAAGCAAACTCACCTTAAAACCCGAAAAATCAAAAAATCTTAACTTGGATTCGAACAGACCTTTCTTAAGGTCCATTAGGCCCTAACCTCTTGGCTTAACAGGTACGGACCAGGCTTGGGGTTTTTAGGTTTTGTGGAAGGTAGATTTGGAACTTGGGCTTCCAGGGTTAGATTCGGACCAAACCAAACATGGTTTGGTCACGAGGGGGGTCCGAGGGTTGTCTGGTATGAATCTAAGGCAGATCGGTGTAGATCGAGTTTTGCTCGAATCTTCAAATGAAGATTCGAGGACCTAGAGGATGATTCGAACTAAACGGACTACAGATCCATGTTCAGGGTGTCAAGGTGGTTTTAGGGTGTTAAGGTGAAGGTCATCGGCGTTCATGCCGCCGGCTTTCATGGTGAAGGGGTACAGAGGCGGCTCTAGGGTTTGGGGTTCTTGTGAAGACGATGAAGGCTGGGGTTCGGATAGGGGGGCAGGGTAAGGTTACGAGCTTATATAGTTAGTGGGTAGGTGGATCCTGGCCGTTGGATGAGATGTGATGAAGGGCCAGGATCCTTCGACTAACAGGGAACGGCGTCGTTTCAAGGGTAAAGGGTTGGGGTCGGTCCGGGTGAGACGGGTCGGGTCTGTTAGTGGGTTCGGGGTGAGAGATCTTGGCCGTTGATCTTTTAGAGATCAACGGCTCAGATCAGCCTGGATTAAAACGACGTCGTTTGTATGTTCTTGGAGTAGGCTGGTCACGGACCGGGCAGGCCTGGGTTTTGGGCTTAGTTGAACAAATTGGCCCAAGTCCGGAAAAAAGATTTTTTTTTATTATTTTATTTTCTTCTTTATTTTAAAAACAAACCTAAGTAAATCAAATTAAAATTAAATAAACACTTAATACAATTATTTGCATACACATTAAAATATTTCAAAACAGGTAAAATCAAATAAAATAAAAATCACGGACCAAGATGCCTATTTATGATTTTCTATTTAACAACCGGATTATGGTTCAAATTACGCATGACACATACATTTTTTGTATTTTGTTTTAATAAAATAAAATGGGAAAAAATCGTAAATAATTAACAAAGTGCCATGTAAAAATTCAAAAATTGTACAGCAGGACCAATTGTTATTATTTTTTATTTCTTTTGGAGCGATTGTCGCGCGAAACAAAAATCACGTGCTCACACTCCTCGTATGGTATCATTTGGTATCTTCCGAACTGTCTCAAGACTCGGCAGGGCGCGTAAGGTTGAATGCTCTTAAGTCCCATCAGCAGGAAATGAGTTTCAGTTGCTGGCATATATATGACCTCATCAACAGGCAGCCATCCCAGTGTCAACTGTATTTGGCTGGCAGTAAGAGCTTGAAAGAATGAGGTCCATGCCATAACTCCTTTGGGCAGACTGATCTCTTTGGTTCTTGTGTAAAATTCTTCTATGCAAGTTTTCTCTGAAGAACCATAGCTCAAGATCTCGGAGCGATGGCAGAGATGTTCAGTCATCCACATTTGTAGCAGCAAGTTACAACCTTCGAAGAAATTCCCCCGGCTTTGCAAGCTGTGAGAGCTCGAAAAATATCAGATACTACCATAGGCGCGAGAGTGCTATCGTTTTGAGTGAGCAAAGTGCTGACTACCCCGGATATTTTCAAATCAATATTCCCATCTTTCCTTGGAAATACTATGAGGCCTAAGAATGTTATCATGAAAGCCACCCGTCTGTGCTTGTCCCACTTCTGACGACTACCTTTGCTGCATAGCTTGTTAATCGAATTGTTGAATCCTCCTATATGACCATACCTGTCGTATATAAAGCATGGATTACAAAAACCGGCGGCCAAATCTGAATTGCGGACCGTCCTGGGTATTTTCAGTGAGTCCAGGAATCGATGTACCGTGACAGCTCTTGGGGCGACCAGGTATTTTTGCCTTAAAGGAAGTTCAGCATTTCCGATGTACCCAGCCATTTCTTCCAGAGTCGGAGTGAGTTCGAAATCGGAGAAGTGGAAAACATTGTGTGCCGGGTCCCAGTAGGTAACCAAAGCTCTTATGATATCTCCCCGAGGCTGGATTTCCAATAAACCCACGAGACCTTTCAGATATTTCTTGACTTCATCTTGTCCTTCAACACCTAGATCATTCCACCATAGCCGCAACTTGACAGGGATTTTAGTCATTATCGAAAAGTGTTCATTTTGCATTGTGCTCATCCTGCACATTTATTTAGGGTGATTATTAAAAAAAACCTTTATTAGACTCAAAAATTAAAAATTATCTAGATCTTTTTTTTAAGAGATTTCTTTTTTTTTTGCAAAATGGGAGGTTGGACCCGATGAGAGTTGCCTACGTATCTCACACCGTGTGAGAATCAAACCGGCGTAGTTCGGTCGATCGGGCGTAGAGGTAATAAACTAACCCTTTTTTTTCTGAATAAACTACTTACAAAGAAAAGGAGAAAATATTTTTTTTTATTTAGATTTTTTATTATATATGTTTTTTTATTATTTTTGAAAAGAGACGATGACTAAAAAAAATATTTTTCTTTGAATTTTAACTTCTTTTCATTTTTTTGAAATTTCGAAAATCTTTTAAGGAAGTACCTGGACTATTAGTCTGAACTTATAAAAGAGATACTACAAAGGAAACAACACATTTTTTGAATTATGAATTTTCCATTTTTTTCTTTTTACTCTTAAATAAATTCTTTCTTTTTTTTTTTTTTGATTTTGAAAGTGATTAAAAAAAATTTATTATTTTTTTTATATGTTTTTTTTAATAAATCAAACTAGAAGACAAATTTTGTTTTTATTCTTTTTGTTTTTTTTTTAGAAAAAATTCCGGCGAGGTTTTGACACTACTTGGACATTGGTTTTATTTTTCCAAAATAAGTAATTATCTCCCTATGCTGCTATTTTTTCCCTTTTTTAGAAACCGGTCAACATGCAGGTCCGAAGCAAATAAATGCGCAAAACAAACGGGATGCAGCAGGATGGTCTTTTTATTTCAGGTTGCCTGTCCTAGACGGACCCAACCCCTGTGTTGAGTCCCCTATGTCAAATGCAACATGATGCAAATAAACGTTCCTACTAGGGATCCGGCATGAGGTTTCGTTATATTAGGTTTATAACCTGGGTATATGTTCTAGACTGTGTACCCGAGCGGACAACTCGAGTCGAGGAGGGGGCTACGTACCGGGGACCCGCGAGATCGTCCGGCTTTGTAACTTGTCCGGCCTCTTTCTTATTTCAGGTATTGACACTAACAGAATAGGGGGTCTCGACCAGAGAGCTTCTCCCCGGAGGTAAGAAGAGAAAGGTTTCGGCACAGTTTATATACAACTCAGATAATATCAAAGCAGTAAAAAACAAACATTCAGCACGTTATGTCAAAATCAGATAATAAAGCCAAATATAACAATTATTCTAAGCTCGAATTCTTGAACCCTGAACCGGAGGTTCTGGGTTAAAATCCCCAGCAGAGTCGCCAGAGCTGTCACACCTCCTTTTTGCGCGCCCGCCCCGAAGGGTAAAAATGCGCGAGGGAGTTTTTCCAATTTAAGTGACAATATTCGAAATGGGATTATTTATTTAATTTAGAGTCGCCACTTGGGAAAGGTTTGGCTTTTGGTGTCCCAAGTCACCGGTTTATCTTGAATCCCAAATCGAGGAAATTTTTGACTTTTCCAAATGAAGTCTGCGAACCAGAAATTCTAAGTAAGGAATTCTGTTGACCCGAGGGAAGGTGTTAGGCACCCTCGAATCACTTGGTTCTAGCACGGTCTCTTAAATTGTTATGATGGCTAAATATCTGATTTAAATACATGTTACGACTTAGGTGCTTTTATTAAGTTAAAACCGCTTTTATTATTATCATATATTTTTATAGAATTGCAACGTCGTGAAAATGCATCTCGAACCACGTCACAGTCAATGCACCCGTAGTTGTTAACATATTTCGGCTCCGTTGAGATTGGGATTTGGGTCACATCAATGTGCACCCGAATTTAAGAATGTAATTTAATTAAACCGCGCCTAAAGAGTCTAACGTGTTATTGTCTTTGGAGAAGGCGGGGAAATTCACTAGACAACCCATCCCAAATTCTAAATATTTATTATGATTAATTATTGAGGTCTCCGCAATGTATATCTTTATTTGAACGAGGCTCATCTCATTATTTTAAAAGGGATATCCTAAAGTGGCTACATTTCTATTATGTTTGTCTCTAAAAATAGAAAGGAAAAGGTACGTGCTAATTCAATTGCATGCTTTTAGCCAAATCCGGATTTCCTGTTAATCATCTGATTAGTTGTTTCCAAGATGAAGAATGCCATACCTCGTGGAACCTGCTTTTAATTTGATAAAAAATACATACAAGCTGATGAAGCGCTACACTTACATCCAAACATTTCTTGAATTGAATTTAACTGAACTTATTTAGACTAGATTAAGGGAATTAACTACTAGGCATTGTTACTAATGGAGATTCGAATGTGATCCTATATACTGCCTAACGGGACCCGATAAAAGAACTAAAATAAAACAGAACAGCATTGTGTAAAGTTGAAGTATTCTATCCTATGCATATCATTATAGCTAAAAAGGAATCTGGTCAGTCACTATGTCAATTATCCGTGCATTCTGTGTACTGTACAATTACATACCTCGTACCAACAAACAACTATAAACTAAAACACAAGAGACTAAAACTCAGTTAAGTATCAATTAACTATCCTTTCATGCTATTGAATTACAAACTAATCAATTATACGAGCCCATCAATATACCATGAGTATTACAACAAATACTTAAACTTCTTCAACATCTTTCATTTCATGCTTTCAAACTGTTTCAGTTACACCAATATGGGACTCGAAATGTGTACCTGGAATGTTGAAAATGCAGAGGAGAAGAAGAAAGAGATAGGAAAATCAGCAACAGCAGGAAACAAAGTAACAACAGTAGACAAAGTAGCAGCGGCAAACAAAACGACACAGCAGAATAGGCTTGAGTGCAAGAATGCAACTATAGCCGATAGAAAAGGTAGCCAAATGACAGCAACATACAGTGCAGTAGAAACAATGCTCCAAGACAAGACCAAGTCCAGGAGAAACAATGCAAACCAAACAATAGACTTAGTCGAGACTTGGAAGAAATCAGGATTGATTGAACAAATGAAACCCAAACAACAGTAGGAAGAAACAGTTTCTGATTTTTTGTATGTTTTTCTCTATTGTGTATGTGTCTGTATATGCCTATTCTGTGATATCTCTCTGTATCTATGCCTTCTAAAAATCAATCTCCTGGCACAGTCTAAATTTTTCAGTCTAAAATCTGTCTGTGTTTTTCTTTTCCAAAATTCAGTCCCCCCTAACTAATGGAAGTTCTTCTCCCCTTTATAGCCTAACATCAGGCTATTCACAGCCTGTTAAAACACATCAGAACCCCTATCTTTCTTGCTGTTTTTCCATTCAACATTTTAAAATATGAAACATTCCCATGAGATTCCTGACAGCCCTTTTAATTGGCTTATTAAACTAAAAGCAGACATGGGCAGCAAGAATATAATCTGACAGCATATGCTGTCAAACTATTTTAATCTTAACAAAGGCCTTTATGCACATGTTGTGCACAAGTGCACATGCCCCCCAATTCAGACTGCAGTTACAGACCAGACCCTTAAATTTCTGATTCAAATACAACAACTATAAGTAGTTATACTCAATTCCTAATTTGATTTAAGTAGGACTTCAGCAGAAAAACCAATCAAATTATTGTCATTCAAAGCTTTGAACTTATTGACGATGTGTATCGACTCGACTATACTAATGGTAACACATACAGTCGAAGCTAATGATCAGAAATCTAACAGTATCAACAAGGGGTTCAGATTGCACTGTTAATACGAAAATGAACCTGGGAACTAATTAATCGACTCATTTCAAATTCGGTTGATTGTACAGCTTACACATACACACATTATCAGTAAATGAAAGAAAGACTCGATCAAACAGAGAGGTCCAGGCAAGGTGGACAGGACACAGTCGACCAACAATTCAGAAATAAAATCAACTAACATTTTGGGGCAATAAACAAACATTCAATTACAACAAAACTCATGAACTGATAGAAAAGAACACAAAAATACCTGAAATCTTGAAAAATCAGCAAACCCTAGCTCGGATTCGAATTGATCTTTCTTAGGGTTGAACGGACTTTAATCGAAATGTTCTCAAATGAGAAACACTTCGATTAAGGTCCATTAGACCCTAATCACTTGGCTCAAACAGACACAGATCAGTCACGAGGAACCCTAGGGCTCCTAAAAGCAGATCTGGGATTTATGTTTCCCTGGTTAGATTCGGACCAAACCAAGCATGGTTTGGTCACGAGGGAGGTCCGGGGACTGTCTGGTGTGAAGCTGGGGTCAATCGGTGTAAGTCAGGTTCCGACTCGTATCCTCAAATGAAGATTCGAGAAGGTGGGAGGGGATTCGAGCTAAGTGGTTAGTGGATTTGGGTTCAGGATGGTGAGGTGCATCTATGGTGTTAAGGTGGGGGTGATCGGCGTCCATGCCGCCGGGATTAATGGTGAAGGGAAAGAGGGCGGCTAGGGTTCCGGGGTTTGAGGTCTGGGAAAGGGTTGAGGACGAAGGAAGGGTATTTGGATAGGGGGTGGGGTATGAGTGGAAAGCTTATATATGGGGTGGATGGTTTGATCTCAACCGTTAGATCAATCGAGATCAACGGCCTAGATCTGGAAGTTTAAACGAAACGATGTAGTTTAACTTACTAAGAGTCATGGTTGGTTCGGGTAGAACGGATCGGATCTATTCGTGGGTACAGGGTATGCAATCTTGGCCGTTGATTATTCTGAAATCAACGGCCCAGATCAGACCAGATCAAAACTACGTCGTTTGGACGCTCCTGAGATCAGCTGGTCTGGACCGGGGCAATCACGCGTTTTGGGCTCGATTTGGGCCTCGGATTTTAAATGGGTACCGGCCCAAACTTGATTTCAGGCCAATTTTGCACTCTTTTTCTTTTATTTTTTCCATTTTAAAACAAAACCTAATTAAACAAAATTAAACCCCATTAATTAGACACTTAATACAATTATTTACACACGTATCAAAAATATTAAAAATAGGTAAAATCAACAAGGCGACAAATAGGACCAAACATGCATATTTCGTGATTTTTCTTTTAATAACCGGACTATGGTTCAACTACACATGACACACACATTTTTTTGTATTTTGTTTGATAAAAATAAAAATGGATAAAATCACAAATAACTAACGAAATGCCACGTAAAAATCCAAAAATTGTACAGCAAGACCAATTGCTATTATTTTTGTTTCTTTTGGAGTGATTGTCGCGCAAAACAAAAATCACGTGCTCACAAGAGCTACTATTTTACTATTGCCCAAGGAACTTATATGATTTCTGGACTGAGTACGACCAAGGGTCAGATGTGAGGATACTATGGGATCGGGCTGCGCGCCGCAGCAGTTTTATACTGATATTGGCATGAGGCTGAGGACCTAGATTTGATGCCACGAGATGGCTTGATATTGCGCTTCGGCCGCAAGGGGCCCCTCCCGGAGTCTGCACACCCCTAGTGAGCGCCGTCGACGATAAATAAATGGAGCGGGCTGCACGCCGCAGCGGGTACTATAGGGTACCGTTCTATGTGTTGATTTCTCTTTATATGTCTGTCACTTAACTGCTTATTTGTTGTAGTATTTCTACATTTCGCTTCCATTGTTTTATTACTCTCATATTACTTGCTTTTAAACTTCCGCAGTGTAGATTACTCTGTGTTTTCCGTGATTTCTTATTCTTAGTTATTATTTATGCTTATTACTCACTGGGTCAGAGTACTCACATTACTCCTTGCACCTTGCGTGCAGATCCAGGTGCATTTGAGGCTGAGTGAGGATTATTTCAGTTGAGCAGCGCATATCTGGGAGCATCGAGGTAGCTGCATGGCGTCCGCAGCCCTGATCTCTCCCTTCTATCCTTGTTATTAATTAGTATTCCCTAGATGGACATGTATTAGGTCGTTAAACTTGTACTAGAGCCTCGAGACTCGTGACACCAGATCGGTGGGATTTATATTGATATTTTATGGATTTTCCGTATTGTTTATCTATTACTGCAGAGTTATAACCATGTTAATTTGGCATTAAATCCTATTAATTAGTACTGAATTCTGCATAAGGGATTGTGAGTGACGAATTGGTCGGGCTTGCCTAGCATCGTGTTGGGCGCCATCACGACCGGGGATTTGGGGTCGTGACAATATTCTGCCTCATTGTTAGTTATGGAATGACATTTAATAACTTGCCGAATGGGTTTCACCCGTAGGTGGTACCAATACTATCCCCAAACCTGCTCCTCTCACATTAGATGAGCCATCAGTGAATAAAGTCCAAGTTCCTGGGTTAGCTCCATTGAACACCTGTAATTCTTTTTCTGCTTCTAACTGTACTCCCTGACTAAAATCAGCCACGAAATCAGCTAATACTTGTGATTTTATAGCAGTTCTAGGTTGGTATTCAATTTCGTATTCACTTAACTCTATTTCCCACTTAGCTAACCTACCTGATAACTCATGGTTATGTAATATGTTACGTAAAGGGTAGATAGTTACCACAACGATAGGATGACACTTAAAGTAAGGTCTTAACTTTCTAGATGCCATGATTAACGCAAATGCAAGTTTTTCTAACTGAGGATACCTCGTTTCTGCATCTAACAAAGATTTACTTACGTAATAGATATGTGATTGTTTACCTTGCTCCTCTCGGACCAAAACAGCACTTACCGCCACCTCCGAAACAGCAAGGTAGAGGAGTAGCTTTTCCCTATCCTTTGGTTTTGCCAACAAAGGTGGATTTGATAAGTACGTTTTCAAATTCCTAAGTGTTTGTTGACATTCCTCATTCCATTCAAAATGATCCTGCTTCTTAAGAGCTGAGAAGAATTTAAAACACTTCTCTGATGATTTAGAGATGAATCTTCCCAAGGCCGCAATTCTCCCTGTTAATCTTTGAACTTCTTTCTTGTTTGAAAGTATGTTACGAATTTCCTCAATGGCTTTAATCTGTGCAGGATTTACTTCAATTCCACGGTTAGAAACAAGAAAACCCAAAAACTGGCCTAATGCAACACCAAATGCACATTTTTCGGGATTTAACTTCATATTATATTTGCGCAAAATTGAAAATGTGTCAAATAAGTGTGATATGTGATTTTTTGAGTATTGAGTTTTAACAATCATATCATCTATATAAACCTCTATTGTCTTTCCTAAATGTTCCTGAAACATTTTGGTAACTAACATCTGATACGTTGCACCTGCATTCTTTAGACCAAAAGGGCATTACTTTATAACAATAAGTCCCCCTATCTGTTATGAATGAAGTTTTTTCTTCATCTGTCGGATCCATTTTAATCTGATTATAACCTGAATATACATCTAAAAAACTTAACAATTCGTGACCTGCAGTTGCATCAATCAATTGATCTATGTGTGGTAGTGGAAAAGAATTTTTAGGGCAGGCTTTGTTAAGATATGTATAATCTACACAAACCCGCCACTTACCGTTTTTCTTTGGAACCACAACAGTATTGGCTAACCAGTTAGGATATTTTACCTCTCGAATGGAACCAATTTTTAGCAATTTTTGGACTTCTTCTTGAATCACCTGATTCTTGAAAGTTCCCTGCTTTCTTTTCTTTTGCTTCACAGGAGGATATGACGGATCTTCATTTAGTTTATGAGTCATCACCTCCGGTTGTATTCATGTCATGTCGGAGTGGGACCAAGCAAAGCAGTCCATGTTAGTTTTCAAAAATTCAATTAACTTACCTTTCATTCCTTGGTCAAGATTAGCTCCGACAGAGACTTTTTTATCATGCCATTGAGCGAATAACACGACAGGTTCTAATTCTTCTATTGTTGTTTTGATATCTTCATTCTCTTCTGGTTATTGAATGGTATCAGACCTTGAGTCCACATCTGTTTGCCCTTGTTCAGTTGAGGTTTGTGTTGTGATGTCCTCAACTACCTTCTGTGATTGCTATTTGCCTCCACTTCTTGTGTTTGTATCTGCAACAGAGTTAATAGCCTTGGACGTATGTTGATCTCCGCGAATTTTAAAAATTCCCCATGGCGATGGAAATTTGATAACTTGATGCAAGGTTGAAGGAACAACATCTATTTCATGGATCCATGGTCTCACCAGAATCATGTTGTAAGCCATCTCCATGTCTACTACCTGGAACTTTGTATCTTTGACGACCCCTTCAGCAAAAGTGGTGAGTGTTACTTCTCCTTTTGTGACGACACTGGAATTATCAAATCCAAATAGAGTATGCACCTTTTGTATTACTCCATCTTCAGCTTGCATCTCACGTACCACTCTTAGCAAAATAATGTTCACGGAACTACCTGGATCAATCAAAACTCGTTTCACATTAGTATCATGCACGATTAAAGATATTACCAGTGCATTGTTATGAGGGATTAATATGCCATCTATATCTGCATCATTGAATGTAATATTGTCTTCTTCTAGAACATGTCACACCCGTTTCCCTTGGGCAATAGTTACTTTGGAAGTTTTGTTAGCTGCAGTATATGACACACCATTGATGTCTTCACCCCCACTTATAACGTTAACAGTTCTTTTGGGAGAAGGTGGTTTTGGAGGCTCCTGCCTGTTCTTCATGTAAGCTTGCTTGCCTTTCTCGCTGAACAACTCAGTAAGATATCCTTGTTTTAATAAATGATCAACTTCACTTTGTAACAATCTGCAATCTGCTATTTTATGCCCGTGATCATTATGGAACTCGCACCAATGGTCAGGGTTGCGCCTATTTGGATTCGATCTCATTTCCTTTGGCCATCGAACCTTATCTCCCATGCTTTTCAAAACAGCTACGAGCTCGGAGGTGCTGACGTTGAAGTTGTAACCTCCGAATCTCGCTTTTAAATTTCTATCATCATCCCGTGACTCATAGTTGTTTCGCTCGTTCCTAAATCTTGATGAAGAACCTGATTCTCTGTTTTTTGATCTGTGATCATGCCTTTGATTATCTTGTTTTGACCGTGACTCTTTCCCCTCAGGTCCCATATAGGGCTCGTACTTGTTTTTACCAGATCTTTTTTCATTCTCTGCACGTCTTAAACGTATGCTTTCCTCTTTTTGAGATTGGGGAACAGTATCTTCCTCAATCCTCAACTTCGTGCTATACCTGTTATAAACATCATTTCATGTTGTAGCTGGGAATTCTCGAAGGCTTTCCTTGAGTCTTCTCGTAGCTTCCGAGCTTTTTTCATTCAAATTGCTTGTGAAAAATATAGCTGCCCAATTATCAGGTACACGCGGCAATATCATTCTTTCGCGTTAAAATCTGTCCACGAATTCTCTAAGCAATTCTGAATCTCCTTGCTTAATTTTGAAAATATCCTCCATTCTTTTTTCCACTTTTTGGGCTCCCGAGTGTGCTTTGATGAAAGAATCTGCAAGCTCAGCAAAAGAGTTTATTGAATTTTCAGGTAAAAGGGAATACCATGTTAGTGCTCCTTTGGTGAGTGTTTAACCAAATTTCTTGACTAATACCGATTCGATCTCCTACTTCGTCAAATCATTGCCTTTTACGCCCATTGTGAATGCATTCACGTGGTCTCGTGGGTCTGTTGTTCCATCATACTTTGAAATATCAGGCATTTTGAACTTTTTTGGAATTAAGAGTGGGGCAGCACTCGGCTTCCAGGGTTGTTGCGAATATCTGTCCATGTCTACCCCTTTGATTATGGGCGGTACCCCGGGTATCTGCTCTATGCGTTCACTTTGCTCCTTGAGCTATTTCTGCAAGGTTAGTACTAAATTTTGTAAATCAGAATTAATTACATTACCTGGTTCTCTCTCCTGCGGTTTACTAGGAGTTCCATCGCTGCCTGAGTTAACAAGCCCGGAACGAGGGTTTTCTATAGTGTTATTATTTGGAGAAGGTGTGGGTGTTGCAACAGGTAACTGGTTAACAAGCACCTCAACAGCTTTGTTGACCTAAGCAGTAATTAATTTCTGCAAAGCTTCATTAACAACTTCAGTATTTTCAAATTGACCATACTCGTTTATTTGAGATCCATCAGGAGTACCCTCACGAGATTGCCGTGGAGAGTCCTACGGAGTAGGAACTTGAATGTTAATATTTTGTGGGCCTCCCTAACTTTGTTGGTTCTCTTGGTTTCCTGGGGTGTTGTCATTGTTATTCGACATAATTGATGTAACAAGGAAGGTCAAGTGAAAAGAAAATAGATTATTAGATTCCCGGTAACAGAACCAATTTGTTTAACCAAAAAAATAGAATTTCAGTCAAAGTTAGAATTTAGAAGAACGCGGGTTACTAATAATCAAAAGAATATGTAGAAGAAAGTAATTTAGAGTAACCATAGTGTAATCAGGAGAAAAACAAGTGAATCAAAGTATATTCCGATTGTGTCTTGTGTTTACAATTGACCAGATACCTCCCTTTTATAGGTATCTTGAAGATATGCATTTCCTCCAAATCATAACGAATCTATTATGAATAATTAAAGACATTGAATGCTACGTTACACAGTCATTGTAATCAATACAAATTCTCTAACGTATCCAGTATTTAATGCCTGTCGAATTCCGTATCTGCGCTCTTTATTATGGTCAGATCCATTCCTTCTGATAAGTGATTTAAATAGGTACGAGCGTTGAATCCTTCAAATATCCTCCCGTGCCTCTTACTTTGCCTTTGCTCGTTTCTACTACTGCCCGTGCCTCTTGACTAATTATAATTCTTTGACTATTTGACTAGTCCACATGTCTCAACATGTCACTTGCATATATAAATGCAATTTTTCCCAATACAATACTATGGTAAATTGCCGAAGAAAAGCTAAACACCTACCAGGTGCTTCCGTATTGCGACGTCGAAAACGAATAAACAATTTGTTCACGAAATGGTCCCAGCCTGCAAGTTGTTTGTTTCGAAATAACCAATGATACCATTCCAAAGCGTTTCCATCCAAATAGAATGAAGCCTGGGACAATTTATGCTCCGATGAAATATTGTAAAAGGTGAAATACCTCTCTGCCTGAAGAACCCAATTCAAAGGATTCTCACCGCTGAAACGACCCATTACTGGAGCTTGAGATAGGTCCACCATGGTAGATGGAGACAATGAAAGCACCAATGTTATGGATCCAATATCCACAATCAAATACAAAAATAACATATTGATATGATAACAAAGGAATTACACTGAAAAGGAACAATAACTGAGGATAGTAATAAAAAGAAAGGGATGAGAAGACAGAGCCACATAGAGAAATAGACGAGGCAGAGAGAGACCAGAGAGGGGAAGTTTCTAACAATATTCAGCCTACCTATACTATTGTTACCCAACCTTATTTAACCAATTCGCTTAATTGATTTCGGCACTTGGGCCCATCAACCCGGATCCCACACAAAGTTTGCTAGTTTCTTAAACACGTTCTTCATCATGGCCTATTGACTTTTTTTATTCATAACAAAACACCAACTAAATCTTAGAGTTTTTCATACTTTTCATATGCATTTGTCAGTTTCCCACATTCTCGACGAGCATTAGGAGATGTTTAGATTGAGTTTGGAACATCCTGACATTTCAGAATCATACTTTCCTGAAGCAATGTGAGTCAAAAATGTGACCACCTCTGATATGCCGGGGCATTTTGTAGGTTGCTCTTGAACACACATTTCTGCGACTATAAGAGCTTGTTGTAAACCTTTTGCTGGATAGTTGCCTTGAAGCGTTGGATCTGCCATTTCGGAGAATTTCTGATCTTTGATCAACAAACTTGCCTAATATGCAGAATATCAATGTTTACATCAATAACAACATACCCAATAAAATCCTACTGTACATCAGAAAATTAAAAGTTGTACAAATTTGTATAGCAGAAAGCAAGTTGGTTAATTAAAACAATTCGCTCTTAAAGATATGTTGCTCAGATTCTCCAGAAATACAGCTGCACCCGTGTCAAATCATCCAAAAATGCACTACTTTTGGAGGACTCGACACGTGCATTTTTGGAGGATTCGACAGACACTCAACGACATTTTTAAGAGTCCACCATTTAACTAAATGTAGTGGAACTAACTTGAACGATAATTTTAGGAAAAAAGGAAAAATAAGCATCCCATTGAAGTTTTGAGAATTATTATAAGAGCAAAAATATCTTAGCCATTCAACCAGATTGTGCTCATCTCCATCTGTTGAGTTTTCCATTGCTTTTCTCCCTGTAAAGATCTCCAGAAGGACAACTCCAAAGCTGTAAATATCTGATTTTACACTCAACTCACCAGTCATGACATACTCAGGTGCACTATACCCAATCACGCCCTGGAATTTTATGTATACATGGTGTTTGCCTCCTATAGGCCCGAGTTTGGCCAAACTAAACCCAGATAGCTTGGCGTGATATCCCTCATCAAGCAAGATATTATAGCAGTTGATATTACAGTGTATTACAGGTGGCTGTGCTTTATCATGTAAGAATTCCAATCCCTTTGCTACTTCAATAGCAATTTTCATTCTAGTGTCCCAATCAAGTTGTTTCTTACTAGGTGAAGGATCTGCAGAAAAATCAATAATTTTAAAACCATATCTTTATCGAAGTGAAGGGGAGCCTTGGCGTAACTAGTCAAGTTGCTGCCATGTGATCAAAGAGGTTACGGGTTTGAAACATAAAAACAGCCTCTTGTAGAAATGCAGGGTAAGGTTGCGTACAGCAAACCCTTGTGGTCTCACCCTTCCCAGACTCTGTGCATAGCGGGAACTTAGTACACCGGGCTACCTTTTATCTTTATTTGAAGTAGTAATCAAATAAAGTGGTAATTTACCTTGAATATAGTCTTTTAATGATCCTAGTGGCATGTATTTGTAAACCAGAAGTCTATGATCTCTATCAGCAGAGTAGCCAATTATATTTACAATATTAGGATGGTGTAACAGATTTAGCCTCAGCACTTCAACAAGAAATTTCCTGTTGCCATTTTGATCAACCTGCATGATTGCAACAACCTGCACTAAATGAAGGGTCAACATTCAAATCAATGAAGCTTAGGTGCATGGGTATAACCTTGTTCTTAAAAATATTCTTCGCTGGAAAATTACACTATGCAAATAGGGTAAGAACGATTTTTTTGTTATATGTGAGCTATTGAATCCCCTTGACATAAAGAAAAAAGTTCAAGTATTATATTGAAGGGGGTTCAAAAGTTGCATCAGATCATAGGTTTATGTTGGGAATAAACCCCGTAAAAATAATATTCACGAAATTAGTGATAAATGCAGAACACTAAGTTATGGTTAAATCAGCAAGAATAGAAATGCAACAATAATGACACCAAAATTTTACGTGGAAACCCTTCTGAATAAGGGAAAAATCACGGCCAAGAAGAGC
This sequence comes from Nicotiana tabacum, assembly GCF_000715075.1. Lineage (NCBI taxonomy): Eukaryota > Viridiplantae > Streptophyta > Magnoliopsida > Solanales > Solanaceae > Nicotiana > Nicotiana tabacum. Next base: position 18,075,278 of record NC_134089.1, on the reverse strand, counting down.
AACTGATATAACTATAGCGATGAATTTTACACTGTGTAGTAACGAGTAAAAATAACCCTAAGAACACTACACCCTCAAAAGAAATAAACACTCTTTTGCTTTTTTCACCTCACTACAATATCTCTCACACTTTGTTTTTCTTCACAAACTATTTTCTTATAGTTTATGGAATACCTTGCTCTCTCTCTCTCTTTTCTCTCTTTGTTTGTATGTAGAAATGAGAGCCGAAGCTCTCCTTTTATAGACGGAGCCTTTCTCTCTCACGCCTACTACATTTAACATTTTCCTTCTGCAGCCTACCCTTTTTGAAAATGTAGAAGAAAAATGTTTGCTGCCAATTTTGAATAATCAACAAAAGGAAGAAAGTCTTCCTTAATTGATGGGATGGACCCCACAAATTTCCCCCTCTAGTCCCATTCACCTGAAGGATGTAACACCGGAGATTCTAGTTTGAGCGCATGCCGACGAGTTCTTTGCAAAGCTCGAACTTGTGTATTGGTACCACCTTGGTTAACATATCAGCAGGATTTACACTCGTGTGAATCTTTTTGACCTGAAGTGATCCGTTCTCCACTTGCTCACGAATCCAATGATATCTAACGTCGATGTGTTTTGTTCTCGCATGGTACATGGAGTTTTTGCTTAGGTCTATTGCACTCTGATTGTCGCAATAGACAACATACTCTATCTGTCGCAATCCAAGTTCTTGAAGAAATCTCTTGAGCCATATCATCTCTTTGCCAGCTTCAGTAGCCGCAATATACTCCGCTTCAGTTGTAGAAAGTGCGACGCACTTCTGCAACTTAGTTTTCCATGATATAACTCCCCCTAAAAAAGTAAACAAATATCCAATAGTGGATTTTCTATTATCAACGTCACCTGCCATATTAGAATCTGTATAGCCCTTCAAAATTAGATTTGATCCTCCAAAACATAAGCATTCATGTGAGCTTCCTCTTAGATACATGAGTATCCACTTTACAGCTTCCCAATGCTCTTTTTCTGGATTTTCGAGAAATCTGCTAACAACACCGACTGCATGAGCAATATCTGGTCGAGTGCATACCATTGCATACATCGAACTTCCGACGGCAGAGGCATAAGGAATCTTGGACATTCTCTCTTTTTCCTCTGTTGTTGTAGGACATATCTTCTAGCTCAACTTCAGATGAATAGGAAGGGGTGTGTGAACCAACTTAGCACTTTTCATATTGAAGCACTCCAGTACACATTCTATGTACTTCTTCTGTGACAAGTAAAGCTTCCTTTCATTTCTCGAACGAGTAATTCTCATGCCTAATATCTGCTTAGCATGACCCAAGTCTTTCATTGCAAAAGACTTATTCAACTATTTCTTCAACTCGTCAATCTAGGAAGCGTTTCTGCCCACAATCAACATATCATCCACATATAGCAAAAGGATGATAAAGTCATCATCATAAAATCTTTTTATAAATACACAGTGATCTGAAAAAGTCTTCTTATAGCCTTGCTCCCCCATAACAGATTCAAACTTCTTATACCACTGTCTGGGAGCTTGCTTCAATCCGTATAGACTCTTCTTAAGTTTGCATACAAGATTTTCTTTACTTTTTACCTTGAAGCCCTCAGGTTGTTCCATATAGATATCCTCTTCTAAGTCACCGAGAAGAAAAACAGTCTTCACATCCATCTGCTTAATCTCCAAATCAAGACTAGCAGTCAAACCAAGAACTATCCGAATGAAGGATATTTTCATGACAGGAGAAAATATTTCGTCAAAGTCAATACCTTTCCTTTAACTAAATCCTTTGACAACTAATCTAGCTTTGTATCTGGGCTTCAAACTATGTTCTTCAACTTTAACTTTGAACACCCACTTGTTTTTCAAAGCTCTTATGTCCTCAGGCAATTTCACCAACTCATAAGTATGGTTCTCATGCAGAGATTTCATCTCATCTTGCATGGCTTCAATCCATTGATCCTTGTGCTCATCTTTTATGACCTCCGCATAACATTTAGGTTCTCCCCCATCAGTGAGTAATACATACTTATTGGGTGAATAGAGGGAGGAAGGAGTACGAGGTCTAGAAGATCTCCTGAGTGGAATATCTAACTCGTCTACAACTTCGTGAGTAGGAACATTTACCTCATCAACATTAGCATTGTTATCAACATCACCATCAATATGTTGATCTGGAATATGGTTCTGGGCATCACCATCCTCATTGAGCCCACTAACGTCATCCGCATTTGTATGAGGAACTTGATCAAGATTAACTAAACATTAAAAACTTGGGAATTTTAGCTTCTCCGCTTTGTTAATATCTTCAATGGTTTGATCTTCCATGAAGATAACATCACAGCTTCTCATGACCTTCTTCTCAATTGGATCATATAGCCTGTAACCAAACTCATCAAGGCCATAACCAATAAAGATGCACTGCCTTGTCTTGGTAGTTAATTTTGACCTCTCATCTTTAGGCACATGTACAAAAGCTTTGCAACCAAACACTTTCATGTGGTCATAGGAAACATCCTTGACATACCAAACTTTGTTTGGAATATCACTTTGCAAAGCAACCGCAGGGGATAGAATAATAACATGTGCGGTGGTCAACAAAGCCTCACTCCAAAAGGAATTCGGCAACTTTGCTTCAGAAAGCAAACATCTGACTCTTTCCATCAAGGTCCTGTTCATCCTTTCTGCTAAACCATTAAGCTGAGGAGTCTTAGGAGGAGTCTTCTGGTGTCTGATACCCTGTTGCTTGCAGTATTCGTCAAACGGTCCACAATATTCACCACCGTTATCAATACGAATACACTTCAGCTTCTTTCCAGTTTCTCTTTCAACTGAAGCCTGAAACTGCTTAAAGACACCCAACACTTAGTCTGTAGTCTTCAAGATGTAGACCCAAATTTCCTTGAACAATCATCAATAAAGGTAGCAAAATAAAGTGCACCACTGATCATAGGCTAAAAACTCATGTATTAGTCGTTGTAACAACACTTTAATTATTGCATTTTACAAAGGTTTGAGCTTAAATGATAATGAATTGTACTAAATTCATGCTTTATACCTTGCAGGAAGCTAATCCGACTTAAGAATTAACTTTGGGATGAATTTGATTAATTTGGGGCTTTGAAGTCTGAGTAAAAGCTAAATAAATCAAGTCGGGATCGTGTTCGGGGGTCGCAAAGCAAGCCCGGATAGAAAAACAAGAGAAAAAATGAAGCAACGCAGAAAAATACACTGTCGCGGTGCCAATCCATGTACGCGGCGCACGGGGTGTCACACGGGGCGTCGCGGACGTGTAAAAATCGCAGAACTACTCTATTTCGGTCTAAAAAGGGCATAATTGTCAAAACCTCTTCCTACACGATTAAAAAGGGTAAAGCATCCATTATTGACGGACCAGACCTATTTTGAGAGAGAAAAGGAGGAGAAGATACATCTGGGAGGATCAAAAATCAAGAGGAGACAACACTTTGGAGCAAGGACTAAAAGAGTTCTTCTAAACTTTCTTCTAGTATCTATTTATTTTATGTTTAAGACTTATATTATTGATGTTTGTATGATTATGAGTAGCTAAAAACCTAAATATTCTGGGGTTATGGGTGTTAGATGATTATGTTGTTTGAAGCTTAAATTGATGATCGTGAATTTATCGTTAAAGGTTGTTTATTTGATTCTGCTGTTAATTATTTTACTGCGTAGCTAATAGTGAAATACTATTTACTAATCTTGAGTTAAACTTGAAAAAGAAAATTCTTGATTGCATATAGAATCAAATAGAACAAGATCTGAATCCTGGGCATCGGGTGAAAGATTCGCGATTAAGATAGAACTATACTTAATTGCCTTGTTTGGTTGAAAAATAGGAATTGTAAATGCATTTGAGTTAATATTGATGCCATAGAAATATAGGTGTTAATTTAACTTGAATAGGTGCATAAGAATTCGACAGATTCTTATGGATATTATCAACCCTATAATCAATAACCCAGATAATTCAATAAATCATTTTAAACTAAAAGCGTAACATGATCTCTAGCAAGGCCATAACCCTGGACTATCTCTCTTATTAATTGTTAAAAGAAAATTGCATAAGTGGCGTAATAACTTTGTGTGGTATTATTGTTTGATTACTAATTAAATTGTAAATCGGTTATTTAAAGTATTTTGTGATGAATTAGCTTGAATCGATAATTGTTTGAGTTTGCATCAGTTGGTAAGTTAATCACAAGTCCTTGTGGGAACGATACTCTACTTATTACTATATTACTTGAAGATCGCGTACACTTGCGTAAGTGTTTTGGTCGCAACAAGTTTTTGGCGTCGTTGCTGGGGACTTGAAAATTAGCTATTTGACTGAGTTAAGCTTTTATCAGCTATTGGTTTAAGTATTAATTTTCAGTTCACTTTGTTTGTGTCACGTGGGCTCTTCTCTTGAATGCGAAGGGGTAGAAGCACAAGCAATCTCTTCCCTCTTGATCCTGAAATTGAAAGAACACTTCATAGAGCGAGGAAGGAGTTGGAAGCTAGATACAAAACAGAAAGAGAGTTGGACATTTTAGTTCAACCACAACCAACAGTGATGGCATGTAATGGAGGGCGTCAGGTGATAGAAGCTGCAAGGACAAATCTTGCTAATATCACTCAGGCTGTTGTGAAGCCTGATATCACTGGTCACTTTGAGCTTAAACAGTACATGGTACAGCTGATTCAGTCCACTGGGAAATAAGTAGGTCTATCTCATGAAGACTTGTAGAGGCACATTCAGAATTTTTGGAAATCACGGATACTTACAACTATCCAAATGTTTCCAAGGACTATGTCAGAATGACCTTGTTTCCTTTTTCATTGTTGGGGGAAGCTAAAGAATGGTTGCAAAAGGAGCCTGCTAATTCAATCCATACTTGGGATGACTTAGCAAAGAAATTCTTAATCAAGTTTTTCCCCACTAAAAAGACAAAGTCTTTGCGGAGCCAGATTCTTGGGTTTCAACAACGGGATGGTAAGACTCTTCGCCAAGCTTGGGAAAGATACAAGAAACTACTTTGAGACTATCCACATCATTGTCAAACTGATGAGGTATTGGTCCATACCTTTGTTGATGGATTAGATGAGACAATGGAAATCAATATGGGAACACTTACAATGCAAAGCAGAGGTCCGATGAACCAACAAGCACAATATGGGAACACTTACAATGCAAATTGGAGAAATCATCCTAATTTCTCTTGGGGTGGAAATCAATCAAATCAGAATCAATATAGACCCCAAGGAAATTTTAAGCAACCTCAAAGGCCACCCCAGCAGGTAGAAGAAAGTACAAATGATTTGTTGAAGAAATTGTTTCATGACAATCATCAACTCAGAACTGATTTCAGAAATCTTGAAAGACAAATGGGATAGCTAGTTGCAAATCAAAATACTAGGCCTGCAGGTGCTCCTCCAAGTGATACATAGAAAAATCCACAAGTTAGTGCAATTACACTTAGAACTGGAAGGGAATTAGAAGAAGTTCCAAAGAAGAGAAAAGACAAGCCTATACATGAGGGTGAATTGATTCCCAAAGCAACACAAGAAGCAAAGAAAGATGATACAGTTTCAGCACCTGTGAATGTTCCAAGGAGGCCACCACCTTTTCCACAAAGATTGCAGAAAAAAATGATGATCGCATGTCAACAAATTTCTCTCTATGTTGAGTCAGATTCAATTGAATATTCCATTGGTAGACGCGATTCGTGATATTCCAAAGTATGCCAAGTATATAAAAGATATTGTGGCTAACAAGAGGAGATTGACTGAATTCGAAATAGTTGCACTTATTGAGGAGTGCACTTCAAGGGTCCAAAATAAGCTTCCTCAAAAGCTTAAGGATCCTGGCAGCTTTACAATCCCTGTGAGAATAGGTAATGTTGATATAGGCCACACTTTGTGTTGGGAGAGAGCGTAAATTTGATGCCATTGTCTTTGTACAAAAAATTGGGTTTGGGAGCTCCAAAACCCACCACTGTGATGTTGCAACTAGCAGACAGGTCCATAGCTTACCCGGAAGGGGTGATTGAAGATGTGCTGCTGAAAATTGGGAAATTTATTTTTCCCGACTGATTTCATTATCTTGGATTTTGAAGCAGATGAAAAAGTTCCTATTATATTGGGAAGACCTCTCTTGGCTACAGGTGATGCTATAATTAAAGTAAGAGAAGGGAAAATGATCATGAGAGTTGAAAATGAGGAAGTTGTTTTTAATGTATACAAAGCAATTCAACTTCCTCGTCATTATGAAGAATTGTCTATGATATCTGTCATAGAGATGAATGAGCAACTTATTGCCACAAGTGTATATTTGAAGGATTCTTTAGAGAAAGCAATCGTGTTGTTCGAGAGTTTGGAGATTAATGATGAGGTTGAAGAGATGAAGCATAGTTTGAACGCATCATGTGAATATATGAAAGGTTTAAATCCCTTTGAACCTTTGAACAGGCCAAATGGTCCTCCTCCGAAGCCATCAATTGAAGAAGCTCCAAAATTGGTACTAAAACCTTTACCTTCTCACCTTCATTATGCTTATTTGGGTAGTTCTGATACGTTACCTATTATTATTTCTTCTGACTTGTCTGAATTGTAGGAAGAAAAATTGATGAGCGTACTATGTGAGCATAAAAGAGCAATTGGGTGGACAATGTCTGACATAAGAGGTATTAGTCCAGCTTTTTGCATGCATAAAATTCTTATGGAGGAAGGACACAAGTCGAGCATAGAACAACAACGCCGCCTAAATCCCAACATAAAAGAGGTGGTGAAAAAAGAAGTGATTAAATGGCTTGATGCAGGTCTTGTATTTCCAATCTCTGATAGCAAATGGGTAAGTCTAGTCCAATGTGTTCCAAAGAAAGGAGGAAGATTTTTACATGACGTGAGATTCTACATGTGGGACGAGCCTTTTCTATACAAGCAATGCGCAGATCAATTGGTAAGAAGGTGTGTCCCTAAGGAGGAGATGAATGCAATATTGCATGATTGTCATTCATCTCTTTATGGAGGTCATCATGGTGGAGACAGAATTGCACAAAATGTTTTGCAATAAGGTTTTTACTGGCCAAAATTATTTAAAGATGCACGTGCTCTTGGTAAAAATTGTGACAGGTGTCAAAGAATAGGTACAATCACGAAGAGGGACGAGATGCCTTTGCAAAATATTTTGGCAGTAGAGCTCTTTGATGTCTGGGGAATTGATTTTATGGGACCATTTCCATATTCTAATGGGCACAGATACATTTTGGTTGCAGTCGATTATGTGTCTAAGTGGGTTGAGGCCATTGCTCTTCCTACTAATGATGCAAAGGTAGTGGTAAGTTTCGTAAAGAAGCATATTTTCACACGCTTTGGAACTCCAAGGGTGTTGATAAGTGATGGAGGAACACACTTTTGCAACAAATTGTTTAAAAATGTTCTAGCAAAATATGGGGTAAGACACAAGGTTGCTACTGCATACCACCCTCAAACGAGTGGTCAAGTTGAAGTGTCAAATAGGGAGGTAAAATAGATTTTGGAGAAAACAGTGAGTGCATATAGAAAAGATTGGTCCGGTAAGTTAGAAGATGCATTGTGGGCTTACCGAACTGCATACAAGACTCCAATAGGTACTTCTCCGTACAGGTTGCTTTATGGAAAGGCATGTCATTTGCATGTTGAGCTAGAACACAAAGCTTATTGGGCAATCAAAAAGCTAAATATGGATATGGACTTAGCCGGTAAAAAAAGACTGCTACAACTCAATGAACTTGATGAGTTTCGGTTGCATGCTTATGAAAATGCCAAGTTATATAAAGAAAAGACCAAGAGGTGGCATGACAATCACATCCAACATCGTGAGTTTGAGCCGGGTCAAGAAGTTCTCTTGTTTAATTCAAGGCTAAAGCTTTTTCCTGGAAAGCTTAAGTCCCGTTTGGCAGGCCCTTTCGTTGTGGTAAGTGTGACTCCTCATGGAACAGTTGAATTGCGGGACATAAATTCAAGTGGTACATTCTTGGTGAATGGGCAACGAGTAAAACACTATTGGGGTGGTGATATTAAACGTCACAAGACCTCGGTAGATTTGGTTGATGCATGATGAAGTGTTGAGTCATGCCGCGACGTTAAATTAGGCGCTTATTGGGAGACAACCCAATGACTAACATCACTAACTTTTAATTGTAGTTTAGAAATATTAGATTTTAGATGTTATAATGTTTTTAGTCAGGTGCAAGCATGAATTTGGCCTAAAATCAGTGTACAATGATGTAGGGGTAAATTGTGAGCTAAAAACGAAAAATAGGCTAACTCTGTGAAAAATTGGCCTACCGCGTCGCATTGGGCGTCGTGCCACACACCGTGCCAGGCAAAATTGCACAGATGAGGTAGAATACAAAATTTTCGGAGCAGCTAGGATTTTTGGCCTACCGCGCCGCGTGGGGCGCCGCGGCAGGCCATTTTTAATTAATTTTTTTTTTAAAATTTAACCCCTTAATAACCGAACCCCTTTCCCTTATTTCATTATTTCATCTCACAACTTCTGCCTCTCCCATTCTCAACTCAAAAACCCCAACCCAATAATTCCACTCAACAATGCATCCTCAAATCTTTATTTTTCTTGCAAGGTAAGTAGTCTTCTCTTTCTCTTCTTTCAAACTAGTAGTATTTCAGTTTGTCTTTCTCTCTTATTTTCAAATATGTTTGTATAAACCCTAGCAAGAATTGTGTTCATAATTTTCTTTTAGTTTCTTTTGTTAATATTGTTAAAAATAGTATTAGAAACTTAGAATGTCTATTCTTTTTGTGGTTATGGAGGATTTGAAGGTGTGTTGAGGTGAAATGGGTTGAGTTTCTTGTGCAAGATTATTGGGGGTGTACTAATCTGAAAATACATATAATAAAGTGAAAAATTGTGTATGGAATACTATTGTGAATATGTAATGATGTTATAGTTGTGATGAGAGGCATATTTGTGTTGTTGACATGGTGATTATGCCTCTTTTGAAGTTGAAATTTTAAGAATACGAGACATGCTTACAATATGTTTGTTAAAATTTCTAAGTGACATGAAATTGAGTAATGTCGCAAAATAAGAAACAAATTGCATTGTGAGATGTTATTATTTATAACAACTATAACATTAGGCTAAACCATATTTTTTCGCTTTCTTTATGTAAAATTGAGGTGTATGATTCATGCTAATGTGCCTATGTAGTATATTTTGTATAATAATTTTGAATTTTATAAAATAGACTAATTTCTTTTTATGTTTATGTTTAATAATAATCTAGCTTAATTTTGTTTAATATTTATTCTTATGTTTAATATTAATCTAGCTTGTAAAATCTAGCTTAGTTTTTAATTTTTATTTTATTTTTTATTGTTGCAATTGTCTCTAATGTTGGGTAGGCCGATAAGCATTATATTATTCTAATTGAAGAACAAGGTAGTCTGAATCCCTGTTATACATGCTAAGTATCAACATGATATAACATAAGTGTGGGGTATTTACTCCACTTGCTCTTAAAATGATTTTGTGTCTTTTTAACTAATATATCAAGTTGTGTAGGTATAATGTCTCGGCGCCCAAGCAAAAGATCAAACGCTGGCCTATCTAAGGCTGCATCTACTAGCCGACGTGGAGGTAGAAGGGCACCACCTCCGGCACCAGTTGAGGAGGAAGAGGAACACTTTAACCCTGATGCAGATGAGGTGCCAGAGTGCAAATATGGCATCAGGGCTATTCCAGCCCATACAATACAATGGTTCCAATCCTTTGTCCCTGTTGTGCCACCAATCCCAGAAGTTGTCATAGATGAAGGAAAGCTTGCTCGTAAGTATAATGCCATATATACTAACATTCGAGCTTTGGGGTTTGAAGGGTTGTTTCGCCAAGGTGATAATGTGAACATCACTTGGTAAAAGAATTTTATGCCAATTGGCAACCAGGATGTGATTTAGATGCCAGCTATCAAGTCAGGGTCAGAAACAGAGTGATCCCATTTTCATCAAAGGTCATAAATCAAATAATGGGTTTCACTGAACATTCACATAAGCTGTTCCAGAGGTTCCTGCTTGGCCCTGATTACCCAGACATTCGCAGGCAGCTATATGGTGCAGATTCCTTTGCCTTGTGGACTAGAGATTCAAATGAGTTTCACAATGAGATGTAAAAAGGAACATTCCAGCGTCCTGCACGAGTCATTTTGAAGATAATAAATGCCAGAATCATGCCAACACAAAGTGATACAGACGTATCAAAACTAAAGGTTTGCTTGATTTATGCATTTTTAACAGGAATGCAGGTTGATCTTGGGAAAATTATGCTGGAACACATGTCAAACGTGAGACCTTTTGGGGGACGCCGCCTACACTATCCGAGTATGATCACTCGGCTATTGCGGACGCACTACATTGAAGAAGAGTATCACTATGATCGGAAGATAAAAGTAACATATCCTATCAGGGCGTTTGATGTCACGACTGTGATAGATCCGCCAGCCGCTGCACTTAATCCCGATCAAAGGCTGGAAGAGACTTTGCAAATATTATTTGCTTACCTGCGCCTTCGCGCTTCTAGAGGGGAAGTGAACTTGGAAGAGTTACAACAAAATCACCCTCTATCTCCTTTCACACAACAGTGGTTAGGAATGGCTCAGCAAGGTCAAATCCCACAGGATGAAGATGTGAACTCTATTCCCTCAGATGACGAGGAATATTTGCGCACCTTTGAGGATGACGATGCTTAGGCCAATGGCCTCAGGGAGTCTTTTCTGATCTATTTTTGATCTTTTTGCATTAGTGACAATGCAATGTTTTTAGTGTGGGGTGATTTTCTCCTATTGTAATGTAATTACTTTAGTATTTTTTGTATTATGGTTGTTTTATTTTGTTTAGTCTGTTAAACTTTTTGGTTTGGTAGACTATAACGTTTGTAGGTAGTAGTGGTACTAATTTCAATTTTGTTTCCCAACGATGGATTTTCTTGAGGGAAATAAAGTTGAAACTCGAAAAAAAATGTTTTTTTTTAATTTCAGTTTAGTGTATGCTAGTTTTTGTTTAAATTAAAACATTTCCCTTGGTTTTTATTTACACCACGGTTCTTTTCCAAGGGTGTATTTGAACCGGGTATAGTGTAAAAAAAATTTTGTTCAATTGAATAAAAAGTTCCTAACTCACAAAGTTAATCTCCTCAAATGCACATGCTTCAGAAGTTGTATGTACCTTATTTGTGATGCCCAATCTCAGTTCTTGATTCTAAAGTAAGTGCCTTAAATTGTGTATTTATAACAATGCTTAACTACTTTGACTAGAGAGTCAAGAAAGATCCAAGCTTGAATGAGCTGTGTGCCAATTGTAAGTGAGGTTGTCGAAAAATTCTGTGCGTAACAGTTGATATCTAGAACTTGTCCTCAGGTGTTTTGCAAAGCGAAATAATAGCATTATTCAGTTTAGGAGATGATATAGGCATTTCTTTGTTAAACCAGTTTCATAATTGTTCCCACCTAGTTATATATATATCTTAGTCAAACCTTTTGAGCCGTTAATCCTATTTCTTTGGCATCCACATTATGAACTTTACCAATTTATGTAAATATATCAGTTGTTTGAACCTCTATCTCTCATGAGCACTTAGTGTTGTTTTAATGTTGTTAAAGTTGAGAAGAGATTTGTTGGTTTATATAAAATAAAAATAGGAAAAAAACATGTATATATGTATGTGTATGTGTGTATATATATAGGGGATGGATTTTCATTAGTAACATTCCCTAGCTTATGGTGCTTAAATAGAATGAGATTTGTTGTTATTATGTAAAACCTCAAAAAGGTTGGAGATGGTTTAACATAAGAGTAATGCTGAAATTGTGAAATGAAATGGTGTATGTATGAAGTGCTCAAAGAGATGTAGCTACTACATTCTATATTTATCACACCCTTCCTCAGCCTGCATTACAACCAATTAAAGTCCTATTTGATCTTTGATTGAATAAGCTCAATTAGTAGAGTATTACACTAGGGGCAAAGCATATGGTATGTCATTTGTTGCACATGAATTTCAATTCTGAGAGTGAGTTACTTCTTCCTATTTTGAGTTCCTAATTATTTGTGAATACTATGTTGAGAGGAACTAGTGTATATTAGTTGTGGGAGGACACATGATTTGTGAAAGCAAGGAAACATTTTGACCTTTGTGTTAGAGTAAGTGAGAAAGTTATGAAAATACGTGGCACTTGTGAGTCATGTCTTGAGGTTGAACTATTATGAATTGGTACTTAAGTGTCGGCATGTGTTGTTAGAAAAATTGCTTGATAAAAAGGTCGTCCTTATGTGAAATGTATGTTAATTGCTCGAGGACGAGCAATGGTCTAAGTGTAGGGTGTTGATCATAGGCTAAAAACTTGTGTTTTAGTCGTTGTAACAACACTTTAATTATTGCATTTTACAAAGGTTTGAGCTTAAATGATAATGAATTGTACTAAATTCATGTTTTATGCCTTGCAGGAAGCTAATCCAACTTAAGAATTAACTTTGGAATGAATTTGATTAATTTGGGGCTTTGAAGTCTGAGTAAAAGCTAAATAAATCAAGTCGGGATCATGTTCGGGGGTCGCAAAGCAAGCCCAGATAGAAAAACAAGAGAAAAAATGAAACAGCGCAGAAAAATACACTGTCGCGGCGCGCCGTGGGGCACCGCGGCAGTGCAAAAATCTTTGTTGCATTGTTTTTCTCCGTTAAAATGCATTCTGCCTCTGTCCAATCCATGTGGGCATCGCACGGGGCGCCGCAGACGTGTAAAAATCGCAGAACTACTCTATTTCGGTCTAAAAAGGGCATAATTGTCAAAACCCCTTCCTACACGATTAAAAAGGGTAAAGCATCCATTATTGACGGACCAGACCTGTTTTGAGAGAGAAAAGGATGAGAAGATCCATCTGGGAGGATCAAAAATCAAGAGGAGACAACACTTTGGAGCAAGGATTAAAAGAGTTCTTCTAAACTTTCTTCTAGTATCTATTTATTTTATGTTTAAAACTTATATTGTTGTTGTTTGTATGATTATGAGTAGCTAAAAAACCAAATATTCTGGGGTTATGGGTGTTAGATGATTATGTTGTTTGAAGCTTAAATTGATGATCTTGAATTTATCGTCAAGGGTTGTTTATTTGATTCTACTGTTAATTATTTTACTGCGTAGCTAACAGTGAAATACTATTTATGAATCTTGAGTTAAACTTGAAAAAGGAAATTCTTGATTGCCTATAGAATCAAATAGAACAAGATCTGAATCCTGGGCATCGGGTGAAAGATTCGCGATTAAGATAGAACTATACTTAATTGCCTTTTTTGGTTGAAAAATAGAAATTGTAAATGCATTTGAGTTAATATTGATGTCATAGAAATATAGGTGTTAATTTAACTTGAATAGGTGCATAAGAATTTGACAGATTCTTATGGATACTATCAACCCTATAATCAATAACCCAGATAATTCAACAAATCATTTTTAAGCTAAAAGCGTAGCATGATCTCTACCAAGCCCATAACCCTGGAATATCTCTCTTATTAATTATTAAAAGAAAATTGCATAAGTGACGTAGTAAATTTGTGTGGTATTATTGTTTGATTACTAATTAAATTGTAAATCCGTTATTTAAAGTATTTTGTGATGAATTAACTTGAATCGATAATTGTTTGAGTTTGCATCAGTTGATAAGTTAATCACAAAACCTCGTGGGAACGATACTCTACTTATTACTATATTACTTGAAGATTGCGTACACTTGCGTTAGTGTTTTGGTCGCAACAACCACCCAAAGTTTTTGTCTTTATTGGGCTACATAAATCTGAAAATGCACCAACTCAAGTAACTCTGTCTTTCTTGAAGGAGGATGAGATTGGAAAAAAACTCTTTTTGTTTTCCAGCCAAGCAATGCTCACATTTTTCTAATTTTGCACTTTCAAAATTTGACAACAATTTCTTCTTGGCCACAACATTTAGTCCTTTCTTGCTAATGTGGCTAAGCCTCTTATGCCATAACTTTGAAGAGTTATAGCTCTCAACAACATTCACCATATCAACACAGGTAGAGGCCGTAGTCCAGTATAGACCACGACGTTTTTCCCCACGAGCCACAATCATGGAGCCCTTAGTGAGCTTCCACTTTCCAGTACCATTGGTACTGACATATCCCTCATCATCCAAAACACCAACAGAGATCAAGTGCAAACACACATCAGGTGCATGCTTTACATTATTTAAAACTAGTTTAGTTCCAATACTAGTTTCCAAACAAATCGTTCCAACACCAGCCACCCTAGATATAGTCTCATTACCCATACTCAAAGTTCCAAAGTCACCCTGAGTATTGGATGAGAAAAATTCCTTCCTTGATGTCACATGAGATGCAGCACCACCGTCCACAACCCAGCTTAACTCATCACAAGCAATATTTATCAAATCCGCATCAAGGACAGTGACAAGATCTTCTGTAGTGACGGTGGCCACACGACTGCCATCTTCTTTATGTTCTTCCTTGTCTCTATTCTCCTTTTTCAAAATTCGGCAGAACTTCTTTGTGTGCCCTTTCTTCCCGCAATGATAGCACTCAATATCTTTAAGTCTGCTTCTGGATTTGCTTCTATTATGTTCTCTATTTTGAGAACCCCGGTTCTTGCTTCTCCCCCTAGAGTCAGTCACCAAGACATCTGATGAGGAGGAACCTTGAGATTTTCTTCTCATCTCTTCATTTAAAAGGCTGTTCGTGGCAAGATCCATAGAGATCACACCATCCAGAGCAGAATTTGATAATGAAGTTCTAAGAATTTCCCAAGAATCTGGTAGGGAACCAAGTAGAAACAGACCTTGAATTTCTTCATCAAATTTAATGCCCATAGCAGATAACTGGTTCATAATCCCCTGAAAATTATTCAGATGATCTGTCATTGCGGAACCATCATGGTATTTTAAACCCAACATCTGCTTAATCAGAAACATCTTATTGTTTTCGGTTTTCCGAGCATAAAAACTTTCAAGGTGCTCCCATAGGGTCTGAGCATGTGTTTTCCCAGAAATATGGTTCAAAACATTATCGTCAACCCACTATCTAATAAAGCCGCAAACCTGCCCGTGTAACAAATTTCACTCTTCATCTGATTTATTATCAGGCTTTATAGTGGTGAAGGCAGGTTGATGAAAATTCTTAACATAGAGCAAGTCTTACAGTTTGCCCTTCCAAATGGCATAATTTGTGCCATTCAAAGTAAACATTCTACTAGTGTTTGCTTCAATCGTTTATCACAAATACAAATACTATTTATTAGGAGACCAAAGTAATTCTTTTCTGATGTGGAAGTTCAGAATGTGCTGCAACCACAGAGCATACTCAGACAGAACCATGGCTGTGATACCACTTGTTGGGAATAAACCCCGTAAAAATAATATTCACGGTATTAGTGATAAACGCAGAACACTAAGTTATGGTTAAATCAGCAAGAACAGAAATGCAGCAATAATGACCCCAAGATTTTACGTGGAAACCCTTCTGAATAAGGGAAAAACCACGGCCAAGAAGAGCAACTGATATCACTATAGCGAGGAATTTTACACTATGTAGTAATGAGTACGAATATTCCTAAGACCACTACACCCTCAAAAGAAATAAACACTCTTTTGCTTTTTCCACCTCACTACAATATCTCTCACACTCTATTTTTCTTCACAAACTATTTTCTTATAGTTTATGGAATACATTGCTCTCTCTCTCTTTTCTCTCTTTGTTGGTGTGTAGAAATGAGAGCCGAAGCCCTCCTTTTATAGGCAGAGCTTTTCTCTCTCACGCCTACTACATTTAACATTTTCCTTCTGCAAACTACCCTTTTTGACAATGCAAAAGAAAAATGTTTGCTGCCAATTTTGAACAATCAACAAAAGGAAGAAAGTCTTTCTTAATTGATGGGATGGACCCCACAGTTTAAACCCCAACCGTAACATCCTAAAAGTTTTTTAAATCCTCTTTTATAAATTTCTGGTTCCACCTCTGCTTTGAGCTCAGCGAGGTAAAGATTGTAAAGAAACGAAAAACACAAAAACTTGAGAAGCAAGTCTCATAAAGGAGTTTACAAATTCATCAAGGCTGAGAATTTTATTAATTCTAAGGATTAAGATATTTAAGAAAAACCACTACTTTGCGCTAACCTGTTCGTGAAGTTGCCCCTTGTATACTCTTCCACAACCGCCTTCTCCAAGAAGACAATCATCTCGAAAGTTTCTGGTTGTATTGGTTAATTCCTCGAATGTAAAAGTTTTTGCAACAATGCTACTAGATCCTGCAATATTAGCAGACTCCATAAGGTATATTATCGAGTTCTTAGCCTTATGTTACAAAGGGGAAGATATGACTATAACAGAAACCAATGTAATGGTTTTAACATGGCAATAGTAGAAATACTAACAAAATGACAACAATTTTCAGCATTCAGCTTCTCATTGGTCCAATTGTTGGAAGAAAAGTAATTTCCTATGCACTTTTCTATGAAACTTCCTCTGAATGTGACATTTATCTTTCCTTTACTTTTTGAACAGGTCAAACCGGACCACTATTCCAAATTAGTCAAATCACAAACAGTGGTAGAGCCAAGAATCCTAACAAGTAAATGCAAAAGTGCTATACAAAGAAGCTTCCCTTATTTTAATGGGATTAAACAATATATATTTAGCGTACTTATACATTATAATTTTAAGACGAGGGGATTCAATTGAACCATCTTCTTACCTTCAGCTAAGACACTGGCCACAAATTCTCATAAGATATACATAGGGACTTTAACATACAATTATCATTAAAAAGATTTTTTTTATCTATGATGCTTCCAGGTACACAAAAGGGATTTTACACAAATAGCCGTTCATATTCAGTATTTACTTTTTCTAACCATATACATACATTATATATTGATTATACAAAATTAATATTTAGTTTTTGCTGGTCCTTGCCAGTGAATTTTATTCAATCAACCATCCTGAGTTAATTAAAATAATATTCTTTTTTTTTTTGGTTAAACATTTCACGTCCAAGTAAGCATCTTCCTCCTAAAAAAATTAACAGCCCTAAATATGAAACTATCTTCATGCGCAAATGCTTTAACCTCAAACAAATAAGGCAACATGTGAATATATGATTCAACATAAACAAGATTTCTTAGCATATGAAAAAAAACAAGTCAAATTAAGGGCAGGCTCAAGATCATCAGAATAAGTGAAATGACATAACTTTGCCTTAAACACACATGCAAAATTGAAATATGAAAAGCTACCTAGGAATTGAACCGCTATCCAATCAATAGCTACATACTCAGAGGCGGATCTAGAATTTCAAGAGGATGAATGCACTATTGTGAAGAGGTGAATATAGAAATATATTTGACCGGTTTAACTTTAGTCACTTACCATGATCCACTATACTTATAAAATTATAGGTTCAAAATTATATTTCTTTGAAAATTTAGTAATTTTCACATATATATCTTGGATACGCCTATGTACATACTTTCCTTTTATTTCCTCGAATACGTACTCCTTCGGTCATCCCGGAACACATGAATCTATTCTTTCTGTGTCCCATATCCACTTATGTTAAAATATCTGCCCATTACTCACCAAAAGAAAATGCTAATCAGGGATCAAAAAAAGAAAGCTAGGGCCTCGTCAGAAAGACTTGGTTCGTAGAGCAAAGCCTTTTCCCCACAATATTCGTTTTACCCAAGAAAGAAAAAAAGGAGAATCAATTTAAATATGTAGGATTATTATATACCAGAAATGGTTTTCTCTTCTTTGGCATTTTCTTAAACAGTCCGGTGCACGAGAAACAATTCATCTCTGAAGAAAAAAAAAATGAGAAAAAGAGCGGCAAAAAAGAAAAGAAAAAGAAAAAAGTACAGATTAATGCTTTTGCGTGGCATATTAAATCATAGTAGTTCTGTATTTTTTTATTTTCAATTTAGGTGTCAACCGTCAACTATGTAGTAATACCTCGGCTTCATGATTAAAATATCACAAGTGTGTTTCCCATTGCATAATTGATTATATTCAGCAGAATATTTCTTATTTCCATGTCATCAATCCTTAAATGATGTTTCGCATGCCAAATTTCAATGTCCAAATGGTTTGCATCTTCACTCACAGTTGCAACCAAACGCAATTGAGTAAAGTCTCAACAGGGATATAATTTAATACTCCATATTAAGCAAACTTAGGATCAACACAGACACATCAAGAAAGAAGAGAACTAATATATTAAGACACTGGTAGAAAATAGTTTATTTTATTCAATAATCTGCTACCTGCAGCGTCAAAGTACCTGCAGCTCTAGAATGCATAGACATTATACATTTCTCTAAATCTAACTCTATCCTGCAAAACTGTTTTTTAAATAACCATGGTGCCAGCTTGCGCACACCTCGGCTAATTCCATGGGATACCTGCTACCTCCCACCAACAACAGGTACCAGATAACTCTATCCACCAAGGCTTGGACAGATAGGAAGAAATCATCTAGTGTTTTTTGTTTCCGTTGAGAATTGAGCATGAGACCTCATGGTTCTAACCCACTTCATTGACTTAGGCCACACCCTTGCAATAAAAATAAAAATAAAAATGTTTCCACCAAAAGCACACGATGCTACAAAATTGTTACAGGTAGAATTCAAAAGAATTCGAGATTGCCAGTTATAGTGACCGGTGGATTTATATCAATTCGAGTAGCCTTCCCTTGTGAAAGTAATTGTGGCAGTGTATTGGCTTCTCTGACTGCAACTCCTTCGCCAGTCCATACTGTGACATGAGGCCATTGGTTTTCGGAATTGACCTTTTCACCTTCAACAGAGCCAGGCTCAGCTTCTAGTGCAGCCAGTTTTTCGGAGAACAACAAAGCAGCCAACTCTACCGGCACCCTTTGGTCAAGAAAGGAAGCGTATTTGGCAACTGCAGTGACATCGTGACTTCTCTTGTGAGCCAAGGTCAAATGGGCCTTCTGAATGCAGCTCTTTAAGCTTTTGTCCTTCAAGAAATCACCAACTTTCGGATCTTTCTGGGCTAGCTGTCCACAAAATAATGAGAAGCATGAGATAACATAGTCGGGTCCTTTATGCGAATACTTTATTGACATGAAGGACTTTTAACGAAATGCAGAAATTTCAGATGAGATAGGAAATCACTACGATTGAGAGGACAATAGAGCGGAAGCAGAATATTTGCTTTTCTCGGATAAAGAGATTATTAATTGAACGACACAGAAGGCAACAAACAGATAAACAAGAAAGACCATCATTCTCTTCAACCTGCCAAGAAAACAATTTAGCCACAAGGAGTAATATATTGTTTTGTGCACAAACCCTTAAGTATGATAAGAGCATAGACCACTAAATACAACTAGCAAGATACAAAATTTCCAGCCATCAAAGACTCCACAAGTGCAACATATAAATTTGCAAATTCACTTACATCATTCAGAAGACCAAGAATTTCTGGAACTGGTAGGCTGACAGCACCAAACACAATAGATCCTAGCTTCCTCTTCTCAGAAGTAGGCGCTGCATACTCGGCCCTCGCAATAGCTCTCAGTTGTTCCAAGACTTCTTTAACAGCAAATTCAAATGGAACCTGAAATAGAAGTTTGCAGAATCACTAGCCAAATATTCTCCTACCAAAATGTGGCCGATTTCTTTCGAACTGTCACTACTCTGCTGCACCTCGGGGTTCCTGGGACGGGGGGGGGGGGGGGAGGGGGGTGGGGGTTGGGGGGGGTGGAATATTGAATCATCCAACTAACCCAAATAACAGAAAGGCGTTGCTCATGCAGCATGTATGATCTTCTTTGGCATACCAGCTCACTTTAAGGCAAGTAATTCATTCTTTTTCTACAGACATGGCATCCTACCTAAGCCACTCTTTCCTCCAAATCCCTACAGCCTCCCCATGTCAAAGAAGAGTTACATACAGAAAAAACACATCTATGCAAACAGCGCAGGTAAAGAAGCTTCTGTGCTTTGTCATTGGCTATGCTATATGAACTCGTTTACGGGTATATATATATATATATATCCTATACGGGTGAGTCTATGTATCTGGTATGGCGCCAAATTTGTTGCTGATTTTTGGCGTATTTGAAGAACCCACACGAAGTACCCCAATCTTTACCACACAATTACTACACAGGTACGTCAATTCAAATAATGTATGCATGTAGTACATCTACGTGTCATGGGTAACATCTGAAGCGAAGGGCTTGAATAACAATTATAGCAATCATAATTTTATTTCCAGTGGAAGGTAAGATCAGAGAATTACGTGCCTTGAGAGATCTAAGCTGCACAAACTTACCTGTATTGAATTGAGATATAGTCGGCATTTCCAAGTAGAATATCCCTCAATTGCTTCTCCCATTTCACTCTCTCTTTTGCATATGTCCCTTTAGTAGACTCCAATCTACAGGATTGAATGTAAAAAATCACACACAACGAGAAAAACTCATTAGTAACAATCAATCAACTGGAAACAAACACCATTACCTTAGAACATTTTTAATCAAGAGAAAACTTGTATATATAGAATGGTGGGTGAACTTAGCTTCATCACTCCAATACACAAAATTGAACTATATCAATGTATAACCAAACACAACTTTCTTGGTCTCCAACAATTAATATCATAAACCTAACAAGTTATTTAACACAACTTTATTTTATTTTGGTTTTTCGGGGGGGGGGGGGGGGGGGGATAGTTCGAGGATTCTGCATGGTTGGGAAAACAGATCTTATAGCCCCAAAAGAAAAAGCATATAAGTGGTCTTAAACCTACTGAAACATGCAGACAAAATGCAGGTTCATATTCATGTTGCAATAAATTTAGTGCACTATACACAAATACATGCGCACGTGGTGTGTGTATACATACATAAATGTGGAATACAAAGTTATCATTAGGCAAAAGCAATACAACAAAAGCAGAATCGTAAAAAGGAGTTTCATAGCTCCGGATCATGCGAGTCAGGACACTGGAAATCAATGAGCATATCAGATTTTCACTAATGCTTTTCCAGCCTATAAGCCCCTGATATCCATCTTTTTCCTGGCCATATGACGCTGGAAACTTCCCAATGCCATTAAGAATCATAGAACCCTTAAGCCCTAAATTTCTGTTACCCCTGATCAACCCCAAATCTGTGCCGCTTTGGATCATACAAACCATCGTAAAGTTGACAGCAAAGCAATAATCAACAGACAAACAACAAATGGAACGGCTCATCATATTCAATCGACTAAAGGAATAAGAAAAGTATTGCGCCCAAAGAAAGAGGGAATTAAGGTCCAATATTTGGACTGGCAGAATAACTGTTGTAAGCTGTAATATTTTTTTAATTTTCTCCACCGACCAGAATTATTCAGCTAACCATTAACTATCAAGACCTCTATGCATCATAACAGAACGCAGTCATCACAAAGTCAAAAGAGTTGAAGCCTCTCGTATGAAGAAGTTGGAAGAAAGTTGTCACACATAATATCCTTACTTTTAATAACGCATTCTGGAGAAAGAAGTGGAATTTTCAAAAGCAACTCATAATTGCTTCAACATACACTTTTACTTTGAAAATATCTAAGCTGAGGATGTAATAGAGAGAGCTCCATATGGTGCAACATATAGGAAGGCATAATACTATTTCTCATCATGAACACTATAACTCAAATGCAAAAACTGGGAGAGGGTGTGGAGGAACTCATTAACTACACATTTTGACAGTATCTGAATGTAACACTTACCTTCGATTTCTTGTGAAGCTTGTACAGATTAATTCCATCCTCAATAATAGACCTCACAGAATCTGGTAAAGGAGACCTTCATATGATCATAACAATATCAACAGCAAGTAAAGAAAATGAACAAGGAAAGACCAACATGTCCTAGAATGGAAACAGTTTCAAACTACATAGGTCAAATACCAAATACCGCCGACAGCAATGCCAACAGAGCACAGACTTTAACGATATTAAGGAAGTCATCTGACATGATAGTAGAATATTATCAGATTCCAACGTTACCTGCGGCATTTTGTTGGTTGAATTGTTATAGACAAGTGGTGAAGACGTATTTAAGAAAATAAAAGTGTGCTCTCTCTAATAGCTTAAGCTTTTCGATGAGATGGTTAAACAACTCCAACATGGTTTAAGAGCCAGAGGTCCTGGGTTCAACGCCACCCATTATCAACAAGAATTTCCACGTGCTTGGCCTGTGAAAAAGGAATCAAGCCCGCACGTGTAGGAGCATGTTGAAGACATAATTAATAAAATAAAATTGTGCTTGCTCACTCTAACAACTTAAGCTATTCAATGAGATGGTGACACAACTTCATCAATAAGCTATATCACTGAAACTTCTAGTTGTGTCTAATATCCTCTAGGGTTGAACATTGTGGAACACACAGCTCGCTGTAATTAGCATACATGTATTCAAAACCCCAGCTTTATACAAAACAATTGGATTTATAGATAACACCCACTTTCATCTTTTTCTTTTCCTTAATCTTTGCTCTTTTTTCTTTTTGGCCGTGAAGAAAGTACGGCGACGATATTGGAGTTTGTGTTCAAAGTTAGCAATCTCCTTCAAATTTTGGAAGGCCGTTGATATATTGTATGAGTTAGAATTTAAGCTTAACTAAATTAGAGCTATATTCACTCTAGTTAATGAAAATTAATGATTAGGTGAAAGCAAAAACAACCAGTTTGGCTACATTGTGAAACCGTACTTGATCATTGAATGCCAACTCAGATGCATGTCAAACATCAATATACTCGATTATATGATGATACTATGCAGAACCTTTGAGTCATCATGTCTTATACAATAACAATGGTTTTCCTTTTTATCTGGCTGGAAAAATAAGAACAAATTCTATTTTCTTCTAAAATGAGTCTTATGACCAAACAAATACTTCAATCGAACAACCTAGCCCTAAATTGGAAAAGACCTCACCAATAAATGTAGACATTCAATGTTTGGGATTATATTAATATATCCATTAGAATCACTTTAGATACTTTACAATCGTTCATCATTGTTCTAAATGACTTTAGGTTGTTGTTTGTCAAGGAATATGAGAATTAACCTTTCAAGTCTTTTATTTGATAGGTATCATAGTACTAAGACAAACTATGGAGAGATAAATTCGGAGAAAATTTCAAGTACTTCCACTCAAGTTCAGCAACATTATGCACGCTTCCCCTAGCATAAGAAATTACACCAAAACCCTCTTGTTCAAAATTGCATTACAAATATCACACTCGATAGCACGGAATAAAAAACGATTATGAAGAGGATTCACTTATAATATCAAATCAAATGTTATAGTCTTAATCAATTATTTACCTTCTCTTTTTTCTCAAATCAAGCTGAAGAGGCCAACATCATTAAGGGGGTTCAGAAGAAAGAAATCTTACTAACCTTTCAGGTTTCAGTAGAGGCATCCTGACAAGTGAGCCAAAACGTTCAATAAGCTCACTCTCGAACTCCTGACGATTCTGAGTGAAAAGTGAACCAACAGAATCAGATACAGATCCCATGTTTGTTTATTTATTTACTTCGTCAACTAACAGTTCGTACAGAGAAAGATCTCAGATAATCTTGTCAGCTGAATAAAAATCTGCACCTTTCCCTCATAAAGGTGATAAAACATTAGCAGCACACATCCAGCATTTGGAGATGACTTGTCAAGATTTCCCTTCAGGATCAAGCATAAAAGAGAGGTCTGAGGCATCAATATCCAAGTTGAAGGGAGTAAATGGGCGAGAGCAGTTTACAAGGACGGAGTAATGAAGAGTTAAGTACCGGATGATTAGCTCGGTGAAGTACTCGGAATATAAAAATCGCAAGTGCATCAACAGAGAATGGATTGATTTCAGTTCCTGCATGATTAGCCAGGCAGTAACTAAGACCCCATTTAGGATACGCATGGATTAGTATGACCCAAGAAAAAAGAAATGAACTTTCAAACACGCAATTCTCTTACTACCACTACCAATATCACTAACTGTAAAGAAAGGTAATCTAAAACATCATTTTGTGCAAGCAACATGAAGCATTTATCCAATAATTGTTCCCCAAGAAACAAAAACATACAGCAAGATGATACCGAGTTTCACCAGTCTAAGTTAAAGATAACACAACTGCAAAGCCAGGAGTGTAGGTGGGAAGTATCTGCCTCATCTCCAAGAAACAAAAGCATATAACAAGATGACAGAGTTTTCATCACTCTAAGTTAAACAGACAAGAGAACTGCAAAGTCAGAGCTCAGAGGTCGGGAAGCATTTGTCATGCTTCCACCTGAATCAGACATAAATTTTTCACACCAACAAACTAGAATTGCCAATAACACAAATCTGAATAAACATAGTAAGAAATGCAAAAAGAAGCCATCAGACTGGGTGAATTACCAAATCATTTGACCCAACTTTTTGTAAATTAAAGCAAACTTGCATGAGAAGCAGCATAACAGGTTATCGAAAATGTAAGCAACAGAAACTACAAAAGAACCATCTCTCAAGACCTTCTGAATCAGGTACAACTGGAATAGCAGATGCGTTGGTGCTTAGGCACATCTTCTCAATCTGCAAAGATGAGATTTAAAACCCTGTGAGCAAATCTGGATATCATGATTTGAAGCTACCACTACATCTAATGTTATTTCCGAACTGAAATAACCTTAAAAACTCAAGTTCTTGCATTCTGTGGCATTATAGAAAGTTGTACGCAAAGTACAGAGATCTGATACAACTATACTTTGTAATCTTGTGCGATATCATGATTTGAAGCACAACCACTACATTTTATGTTAATTTGGAACTGAAAATAACCTTAACAAGTGCGTTAAATTCAAAATTGTGTTAGAGGATTTGTACTACCCGGGAACAGTTTAGCAAATACAAAAATTACCTGTCTCCATGCTTTCTCATTTGGTGCATTCTTGTCAGCAAGCATGATTGAGTTAGGTTTTCTTCGGCATTCATCAGCAACTTTTTGCCAATATCTACCTATTAATATGATGGACGTACAGATATCAAACTTTATTATCTAAGGAAAAGCTATGTCCATCAAGCAAGGAAAAGAGGGAGATTATTAATGGAAGATCCAAGAATCAGATGTTTCTGGCTGTTGAAGTTTGGCAAAATGCCAAAGTGCCACGTTGGTTGGGAGTTAAGTTTGGGGGATTTTTCCCCTATAAAAGAAGGCCTAATGTTTAGGATTGATACACACCTCTCATTTGCCTTCTCATCTGTTTAAGGCATTTGTATCTTCTCTCTTTAGTATTATTTCACTTGTATTTTTGGAGTGGAATAAAATATTGGTTGTGTCCGAGGAGTAGGCAAAATTAGCCGAACCTCGTAAATTCTGGTGTTCCCTTTATTATTGCTTTATTGTCTTATTTATTATTTGGTGGCTGTCATAATTTTTGGTATAGTAGTTGTGACTTATTCACACTCTATACATTTGGCTTCCGCAACAATTGGTATCAGAGCCAAGGTACTGTCTAAGTATGCTCTGTGGTTGCAGCATAGTCTGATCTTCCACATCAGAAAAGATTTATCTTGGTAACTGAGTCAAGGTTCTGTCTGAGTATGCTCTGTAGTTGCAGCTTAGTCTGATCTTCTACATCAGAAAGGAAATAATCTTGATTTGTGTCGTCAGCTATTAAATAATATTTGTGTCAAATATGGGAGACAATAAACAAGAAGAATCTACATCAAGTGTCAACAATACGTCATCATTGGCATCTTCGCTTATGACAAGAATTGTGTCAAATGCGAAATTTGCGGTAGAAATTTTTGACGGGTCCGGACATTTTGGGATGTGGCAAGGCGAGGTTCTAGATGTCCTTTTTCAACAAGGGCTAGATCTGGCCATTGAAGAAAAGAAACCAGATGTTATTGGAGAAGAAGATTGGAGAATTATCAACCGTGTTGCTTGCGGTACCATTCGATCCTACCTTGCTAGAGAGCAGAAATATCCATACACAAAGGAAACTTCTGCAAGTAAATTATGGAAAGCACTGGAGGATAAATTTTTGAAGAAAAACAGTCAAAATAAATTGTACATGAAGAAGAGACTGTTTCACTTCACCTATGTTCCTGGTACCATGATGAATGAACATATCACCAGTTTCAATAAGTTGGTCACAGATTTGCAAAATATGGATACAACTTATGATGATGGTGACTTGGCCTTAATGTTGTTGGCGTCACTTCCTGATGAGTACGAGCACCTTGAAACTACTCTACTCCATGGAAATGACGAAATTTCTCTCAGAGAAGTTTGTTCAGCTTTGTACAGCTATGAACAAAGAAAGCGAGAAAAACAGAAAGGCGGAGAAGGAGAAGCACTGTTTGTGAGGGGTCGTCCTCAAAATCAAACGAGGACAAAGAAGGGAAGATCCAAGTCAAGATCCAGACCCAGCAAAGATGAATGTGCCTTTTGTCGAGAAAAAGGGCACTGGAAGAAAGACTGTCCGAAGTTGAAGAATAAGGCCAAACATAACAATGGAAAGGCCATTATGGATTCAAATGTAGCTGATTGTGATGATTCAGACTTCTCATTAGTTACAACAGAGTCATCAACATCATCAGACATATGGTTGATGGACTCGGCTTGTAGCTATCATATGTGTCCCAACAGGGACTGGTTCGTGGAATTTCAAGAAGGAGAATATGGAGTCGTCCCCACAGCGGATAACAGTCCTCTTACCTCATATGGCATTGGTTCAATACGATTAAGGAACCATGATGGAATGATCAGAACATTGATAGATGTTCGATATGTACCGGATTTGAAGAAGAATCTCATCTCTGTGGGAGCCCTAGAATCAAAAGGGTTCAAAATCATTGCAGAAAATGGAGTGATGAGAGTATGCTCCGGTGCACTAGTGGTAATGAAGGCTAATCGGAAGAATAATAATATGTATCGCTATCGTGGCAGTACAGTTATTGGGACAGCGACAGTGACATCCAGTGACGATAAAGAGGCAGAAGCAACCAAGCTATGGCACATGCGCTTGGGACATGCTGGAGGAAAATCCTTGAAAACTCTATCAGATCAAGGATTGTTAAAAGGAGTAAAGGCTTGCAACTTGGAGTTTTGTGAGCATTGTGTCAAAGGGAAACAGACAAGGGTTAAATTTGGTACAGCGATCCATAATACTAAAGGCATTTTGGATTATGTACACTCTGATGTTTGGGGTCCTTCCAAAACACCTTCATTGGGTGGGAAGCACTATTTTGTAACCTTTGTTGATGATTTTTCTCGAAGAGTGTGGGTGTATACAATGAAAAACAAAGATGAAGTGCTGGGAATTTTTCTCAAATGGAAGACGATGGTGGAGAATCAAACAGGCAGGAGGATCAAGTGTATTCGCACAGACAATGGAGGTGAATACAAAAATGATCATTTCAATAAGGTCTGTGAAAATGATGGCATCGTCCGACACTTCACTGTTAGACATACACCACAACAGAATGGAGTGGCAGAACGTATGAACCGGACCTTGCTGGAGAAGGTACGGTGTATGTTGTCCAATGCTGGCTTGGGCAAAGAATTTTGGGCTGAGGCAATTACATATGCATGCCACCTCATTAATCGTCTACCATCTGCTGCTATTGATGGCAAAACACCATTTGAAAAATGGTACGGAAAACCTGCTGTAGATTATAACTCTTTGCACGTGTTTGGCTCAACTGCATATTATCATGTGACGGAGTCAAAATTGGATCCAAGGGCAAAGAAGGCTATTTTTATGGGAATTACTTCTGGAGTCAAAGGATATCGCTTATGGTGTCCTATGACAAAGAAAGTAATATTCAGCAGAGATGTTACCTTTGATGAATTTGCTATGGTAAATAAGGTAACAGAAGATACCAAACAAAATGAAGGTGCTTCTAAGCAGGTGGAGTTTGAGGGAAAATTTATTTTTCCTACACAAGAAGCAGAGGAGGAAACAAATGAAGATTACCCTCTGGAAGGAGAGCCAGTAGAGGAGATTCCAACTCAGGAATCTCAACAACAACTTGAATCAATAGCAACCAGCAGGCCAAAAAGAACAATAACGAAACCTGTTCGTCTCATAGAGACGGTTGCTTGTGCAACCTCAATTGTAGCTGATGATGTTCCTACTACTTATAAAGACGTTGTTCAAAGTTCAGAAGAAGATAAGTGGAGGATTGCCATGAATGATGAGATACAGTCCCTTCATCAGAATCATACATGGAGATTGGCCAATCTCCCGAAGGGAAAGAAAGCAATTGGGTGCAAATGGGTATTTGCAAAGAAGGAAGGATTTCCTAACCAAGTATATGTTCGCTACAAAGCAAGATTGGTGGCCAAAGGATATGCTCAAAAGGAGGGAATTGATTACAATGAAGTGTTTTCTCCAGTTGTAAAACATTCCTCCATTAGAATTATGTTGGCTTTGGTAGCACAATTGGATTTGGAACTAGTTCAGATGGATGTAAAAACTGCGTTTTTACATGGAAACTTGGAGGAGGAAATCTACATGACTCAGCCAGAAGGATTCAAAGTTGCTGGAAAAGAAAATATGGTGTGCAAACTTGAAAAATCGTTGTACGGATTGAAACAATCTTCTAGACAATGGTACAAGCGATTTGACGAGTTTATGTTGCGGCAAGGGTACAAGAGAAGCAAATACGATCATTGTGTGTATTTGCACAAGCTTAAAGATGGTTCCTTTGTATATCTTCTCCTATATGTTGATGATATGTTGATAGCTTCCAAGAATTCGGAAGAAATTGATAAGTTGAAGATTCAACTGAAGAAGGAGTTCGAGATGAAGGATTTGGGTGAGGCAAAGAAAATTCTTGGCATGGAGATAATTAGAGATAGACGTTCAAAGAAACTCTGTTTATCTCAAAAGGAATATTTGAAGAGAGTACTTCAACGTTTTGGCATAGATGACAAGACTAAGCCAGTTAGTACTCCACTTGTTTCCCATTTTAAGCTAAGTACTACTATGTCGCCAATGGATGAAGCTGAACGAGAGTATATGTCAAAGGTACCATACGCAAATGTTGTTGGTAGCTTGATGTATGCAATGGTTTGCACAAGGCCTAACATTTCACAAGCTGTTGGAGTTATTAGCAGATATATGCACAATCCAGGGAAGGAGCATTGGCAAGCTGTGAAGTGGATTCTACGGTATATTCATAATACTGTAGATGTCGGGTTAGTTTTTGAGCAGGAAGACAATCAGTTTGTAGTTGGATATTGTGACTCAGATTTTGCGGGTGATATGGACAAACGAAGATCAACTACTGGTTATGTGTTTACTTTTGCAAAGGCACCAGTTAGTTGGAAGTCTACTTTGCAGTCAACAGTTGCTTTGTCTACAACAGAGGCAGAGTACATGGCTATTACAGATGCTGTGAAAGAGGCAATTTGGCTTCAAGGATTGCTAAAGGAGCTTGGTGTTGAACAAAAAGGTATCACAATTTTTTGTGATAGTCAAAGTGCTATTCAATTAGCGAAGAACCAAGTTTATCATGCAAGGACGAAGCACATTGATGTTCGGTATCATTTCGTACGAGAAATCATAGAAGAAGGTGGAGTCACGGTGAAGAAAATTCATACTACAGAGAATCCTGCTGATATGCTGACAAAGGTGGTGACTGCGGTCAAGTTTCAACATTGTTTGGATTTGATCAACATTGTTGAACACTGAAGATTGAAGATGAAGACACAACCAAAATTTGTTATTGAGAGAGAATTGAAAATGTGGAATTTTGCCAAGGTGGAGATTTGTTGAAGTTTGGCAAAATGCCAAAGTCCCACATTGGTTGGGAGTTAAGTTTGGGGGGATTTTTCCCCTATAAAAGAAGGCCTAATGTTTAGGATTGATACACACCTCTCATTTGCCTTCTCATCTGTTTAAGGCATTTGTATCTTCTCTCTTTAGTATTATTTCACTTGTATTTTTGGAGTGGAATAAAATATTGGTTGTGTCCGAGGAGTAGGCAAAATTAGCCGAACCTCGTAAATTCTGGTGTTCCCTTTATTATTGCTTTATTGTCTTATTTATTATTTGGTGGCTGTCATAATTTTTGGTATAGTAGTTGTGACTTATTCACACTCTATACATTTGGCTTCCGCAACACTGGCAAGAAGGAACCAGATCACAATCCATTTAGTTCTAAGTACAACTTTTTTCAATTAGTTCCCACCTGTATTCAAAGTAAATGCTTGTCAGAACAACTAATAGATATTCCATCTGTCTCAGTTTATTCAAAATTCATTCCATTATGGGATTTCCCAAAATATTTAACGCCCTTCTACCTCTATAAAAATTTTAAGAATTCAAATACCTTAAACTATTCAAACTTATTAAAATTTGATGTGGTTTTTCCATCAACTAACTTTCAACCATTACTTTAATGATATTCTTCCATCATTACTGCTTCAATATATAAAGATAATTCACATATTAAACCCTGTGCTTGTCAAATACTTACAAGACGTGACGGAGGGAATATATGATATACTGACGACACAACCTAACAGCACAAGATACATGGACATGCAAAATCAAATTCATTTATAAATAAGGAACATCCCAAAAGATGATGAAAATCACCTTCTTTAATAAGATCACCCATTAAACTATGAACCGGTCGATCATCTCCAAACCCTGCTGAAGCATTCAGTATTTCCTCACAAAGAGCAGATTTAGCACAACCTGGTATTCCTGAAATTTAGCATTGCGTGTCAAAAAGAATGCATTATTTAATACTTGCAGGGTGTTCTATAAACAAAAGAGGTGCATTACGTACAAAAAACATAAAAGACTCCAGGGTTTATATCAGCAACTACAAGCAAACTACTAGAGAACATGAACCACCATAAAGATTCAGATATTGTATACAGTCTGGAAATTTAAAACCAGTTCTATCTTACCTGGAAAGAAAACAATGAGACCCTCATTCTTCGCAACCATGTCTTTGGTGGAAATATTAGAGTTTGAAGGTGCAATATCTTTCTCAGGCTCGAGACCACCCTCTTCATCTTGTCCTTCAACAATGGCAATGAAATCTTCAACTTTGACAAAATTTCCAGCAGATCCGATCAAAGCCTGATTTTGTGGACTACGTTTTGCATATTATTCAAGGAAGGGCTCAGCTTCACTTAGGTAAAGGTTTACTAGGCAAGTGTTAGCTTCACTTGGGGCTGTGGATGATGATAATGGTTTGTTCCCAATTTTTTCTGTGCATATATACTGCCCTGGAGAATGTAGTCCTCGTAAGATGCTACACTGGGAAAATAAAAGTGACTCATCATAGAAAATCATAACTTCATTTAGTATTACCATTCATCAAGCATCTTGCTGAGTTCCTGTCGCTTGGCTGCTGATGTATTCCAATTGTTCATTTGCCTAGATAGATAATATTATTATAAAGATTAATATGCGTTATCATTTATCATTGAGGATTGATGAGAAAGTACATCCAGAAAACATCATTCTCCTTTTCTTTTCTTTTTCTGATAAGTAGAACAACACTCTCTCTTTTTGAGAAGAAATGCACTCGAAACATATCATTTCTTTTTCTTTTCTTTTTCTGATAAGTAGAACAGCACTCTCTCATTTTGAGAAGAAATGCACTCGAAACATATCATTGTATCACTGAATCAAGTCGGCCATAGAAACACAAGCTTGAGAATGTAAATACAGGCTGATAGTCCCAACACACGAACAAAGGGAAGATTTTGTTAGAGACACCCTCTACAACTTGGGTTATACACAACTATTACAAAATAATGAAGTCTAGATTCACAGTAGTTACACTAGCCAGATTAGACATATAAGATCTTCTGAGAATGATTTTTTTATTTTTGAGAATGTGTTGGACATATAAGATCTCAAAACTAGAAATTCAACAAAAGTTTACTAACCTGCTAAATTCAATAAAAATATGGTTGTAGAATACCATAAAGTGAAGGCTGATCATGACAAATCATTATGAGCATTTCAGAAAATTTAGATAATTCATTTAAGACTGTAGCACTTAATTATGTGATGATAAACACTCCTTAAAAGACCAATTAAGATGTGAATGGAACAACTTATAATTATTGAATTATGTCGACCTACAATGTAGCAGCAGCTCTTTATCCAACAAATTGAAATGCAGACAGAACACATATGAAGCCACCAAGGAATCCAAACCAGATGTTGACAGTTGAAGAACAAAGGACCAACAAGATGTGTTGATTGTCAAAAGTCCCACATCGGTGGGTGACAAATTGGGGTTGGGAATTTTTCCCTATAAAAGGAGGCCTAACGTTTAGGATTTAAACACACCTCTCATTTGCCTTCTTATCTTCTTAAGGCATTTGTATCTTCTCTCTTTAGTATTATTTCACTTGTATTTTGGAGTGGAATAAAATATTGGTTGTGTCCGAGGAGTAGGCAAAATTAACCGAACCTCGTAAATTCTAGTGTTCCTTTTATTGTTGCTTTATTGTCTTATTTATTATTTGGTGGTTGTCATAATTTTTGGTATAGTAGTTGTGACTTATTCACACTATATACATTTGGCTTCCGCAACAATTGGTATCAGAGCCAAGGTACTGTCTAAGTATGCTCTGTGGTTGCAGCATAGTCTGATCTTCCACATCAGAAAAGATTTATCTTGGTAACTGTGTCAAGGTTCTGTCTTAGTATGCTTTGTGGTTGCAGCTTAGTCTGATCTTCCACACCAGAAAGGAAATAATCTTGATTTGTGTCATCAGCTATTAAATAATATTCGTGTCAAAATGGGAGACAATAAACAAGAAGAATCTACATCAATTGTCAATAATACGTCATCGTTGACATCTTCGCTTATGACAAGAATTGTGTCAAATGCGAAATTTGCAGTAGAAATTTTTGACGGATTAGGACATTTTGGGATGTGGCAAGGCGAGGTTCTAGATGTCCTTTTTCAACAAGGGCTAGATCTTGCCATTGAAGAAAGAAGACCAGATGTTATTGGAGAAGAAGATTGGAGAATTATCAACCGTGTTGCTTGCGGTACCATTCGATCCTACCTTGCTAGAGAGCAGAAATATCCATACACAAAGGAAACTTCTGCAAGTAAATTATGGAAAGCACTGGAGGATAAATTTTTGAAGAAAAACAGTCAAAATAAATTGTACATGAAGAAGAGACTGTTTCGCTTCACCTATGTTCCTGGTACCATAATGAACGAACATATCACCAGTTTCAATAAGTTGGTCACAGACTTGCAAAATATGGATGCAACTTTTGATGATGGTGACTTGGCCTTGATGTTATTGGGGTCACTTCCTGATGAGTACGAGCACCTTGAAACTACTCTACTCCATGGGAATGACGAAATTTCTCTCAGAGAAGTTTGTTCGGCTTTGTACAGCTATGAACAAAGAAAGGGAGAAAAACAAAAGGGTGGAGAAGGAGAAGCACTGGTTGTGAGGGGTCGTCCTCAAAATCAAATGAGGACAAAGAAGGGAAGATCCAAGTCAAAATCTAAACCCAACAAAGATGAATGTGCCTTTTGTCGAGAAAAAGGGCACTAGAAGAAAGACTGTCCGAAGTTGAAGAATAAGGCCAAACATAACAATGGAAAGGCCATTATGGATTCAAATGTAGCTGATTGTGATGATTCAGACTTCTCATTAGTTACAAAAGAGTCATCAACATCATCAGACATATGGTTGATGGACTCAGCTTGTAGCTATCATATGTGTCCCAACAGGGACTGGTTCGTGGAATTTCAAGAAGGAGAATATGGAGTCATCCACACAGCGGATAACAGCCCTCTTACCTCATATGGCATTGGTTCAATACGATTAAGGAACCATGATGGAATGATCAAAACATTAACAGATGTTCGATATGTACCGGATTTGAAGAAGAATCTCATCTCTGTGGGAGCCCTAGAATCAAAAGGGTTCAAAATCATTGCAGAAAATGGAGTGATGAGAGTATGCTCTGGTGCACTAGTGGTAATGAAGGCCAATTGGAAGAACAATAACATGTACCGTTATCGCGGTAGTACAGTTATTGGGACAGCGATAGTAACATCCAGTGACGAAAAAGAGGCAGAAGCAACCAAGCTATGGCACATGCGCTTAGGACATGCTGGAGGAAAATCCTTGAAAACTTTATCAGATCAAGGATTATTAAAAGGAGTAAAGGCTTGCAACTTGGAGTTTTGTGAGCATTGTGTCAAAGGGAAACAGACAAGGGTTAAATTTAGTACAGCGATCCATAATACTAAAGGCATTTTGGATTATGTACACTCTGATGTTTGGGGTCCTTCCAAAACACCTTCATTGGGTGGGAAGCACTATTTTGTAACCTTTGTTGATGATTTTTCCCGAAGAGTACGGGTGTATACAATGAAAAGCAAAGATGAAGTGCTGAGAATTTTTCTCAAATGGAAGACGATGGTGGAGAATCAAACAGGCAGAAGGATCAAGTGTATTCGCACAGACAATGGAGGTGAATACAAAAATGACCATTTCAATAAGGTCTGTGAAAATAATGGCATCGTCCGACACTTCACTGTTAGACATACACCACAACAGAATGGAATGGCAGAACGTATGAACCGGACCTTGCTGGAGAAGGTATGGTGTATGTTGTCCAATGCTGGCTTGGGCAAAGAATTTTGGGCTGAGGCAATTACATATGCATGCCACCTCATTAATTGTCTACCATCTGCTGTTATTGATGGCAAGACACCATTTGAAAAATGGTATAGAAAGCCTGCTGTAGATTATGACTCTTTGCACGTGTTTGGCTCAACCGCATATTAAAATGTGACAGAGTCAAAATTAGATCCAAGAGCAAAGAAGGCTATTTTTATGGGGATTACTTCTGGAGTCAAAGGATATCTCTTATGGTGTCCTATGATAAAGAAAGTAATATTCACCAGGGATGTTACCTTTGATGAATCTGCTATGGTAAATAAGGTAACAGAAGATACCAAACAAAATGAGGGTGCTTCTAAGCAGGTGGAGTTTGAGGGAAAATTTATTTTTCCTACACAAGAAGAACAAATGAAGATTATCCTCTGGAAGAAGAGCCAGTAGAGAGGGAGATTCCAACTCAGGAACCTCAACAACAACTTGAATCAATAGCAACCAGCAGGCCAAAAAGGACAATAACAAAACTTGTTTGTCTCATAGAGACAGTTGCTTGTGTCACCTCAATTGTAGCTGATGATGTTCCTACCACTTATAAAGATGCAGTCTAAAGTTCAGAAGAAGATAAGTGGAGGATTGACATGAATGATGAAATGCAGTCCCTTCATCAGAATCATAGATGGAGATTGGCCAATCTCCCGAAGGGAAAGAAAGCAATTGGGTGCAAATGAGTATTTGCAAAGAAAGAAGGATTTCCTAACTAAGAAGATGTTCGCTACAAAGCAAGATTGGTGGCCAAATGATATACTCAAAAGGAGGGAATTGATTACAATGAAGTATTTTCTCCAGTTGTAAAACATTCCTCCATTAGAATTATGTTGGCTTTAGTAGCACAGTTGGATTTGGAACTAGTTCAGATGGATTTTTACATGGAAAATTGGAGGAGAAAATCTACATGACTCAGCCAGAAGGATTCAAAGTTGTTGGAAAAGAAAATATGGTGTGCAAACTTGAAAAATCGTTGTACGGATTGAAACAATCTTCTAGACAATGGTACAAGCGATTTGACGAGTTTATGTTGCGGCAAGGGTACAAGAGAAGCAAATACGATCATTGTGTATATTTGCGCAAGCTTAAAGATGGTTCCTTTGTATATCTTCTCCTATATGTTGATGATATGTTGATAGCTTCAAAGAATTCGGAAGAAATTGATAAGTTAAAGATTCAACTGAAGAAGGAGTTCGAGATGAAGGATTTAGGTGAGACAAAGAAAATTCTTGGCATGGAGATAATAAGAGATAGACGTTCAAAGAAACTCTGTTTATCTCAGAAAGACTATTTGAAAAGAGTACTACAACGTTTTGGCATAGAAGAAAATACTAAGAGAGTTAGTACTCCACTTGCTCCCCATTTTAAGCTAAGTAATACTATGTCGCCAAAGGATGAAGCTGAACGAGAGTATATGTCAAAAGTACCATACGCAAATGTTGTTGGTAGCTTGATGTATGCAATGATTTGCACGAGACCTGACATTTCACAAGTTGTTGGAGTTATTAGCAGATATATGCATAATCCAGGAAAGGAGCATTGACAAGTTGTGAAGTGGATTATACGGTATGTTCATAATACTGTAGATATTGGGTTAGTTTTTGAGCAGGAAGGCAATCAGTATGTAGTTGGATATTGTGACTCAGATTTTGCGGGTGATCTGGACAAACGAAGATCAACTACTGGTTATGTGTTTACTTTTGCAAAGGCACCAGTTAGTTGGAAGTCTACTTTGCAGTCAACAGTTGTTTTGTCTACAACAGAGGCAGAGTACATGGCTATTACAGAGGCTGTGAAGGAGGCAATTTGGCTTCAAGGGTTGCTAAAGGAGCTTGGTGTTGAACAAAAAAGTATCACAATTTTTTGTGATAGTCAAAGTGCTATTCAATTAGCGAAGAACCAAGTTTATCATGCAAGGACGAAACACATTGATGTTCGATATCATTTTGTACGAGAAATCATAGAAGAAGGTGGAGGCACGGTGAAGAAAATTCATACTACAGAGAATCCTGCTGATATGCTGACAAAGGTGGTGACTGCGGTCAAGTTTCAACATTATTTGGATTTGATCAACATTGTTGAACACTGAAGATTGAAGATGAAGACACAACCAAAATTTGTTATTGAGAGAAAATTGAAGATGTGGAATTTTGCCAAGGTGGAGATTTGTTGATTGTCAAAAGTCCCACATCGGTTGGTGACAATTTGGGGTTGAGAATTTTTCCCTATAAAAGGAGGCCTAATGTTTAGGATTTAAACACACCTCTTATTTGCCTTCTTATCTTCTTAAGACATTTGTATCTTCTCTCTTTAGTATTATTTCACTTGTATTTTGGAGTGTAATAAAATATTGGTTGTGTCCGAGGAGTAGGCAAAATTAGCCGAACCTCGTAAATTCTCGTGTTCTTTTTATTGTTGCTTTATTGTCTTATTTATTATTTGGTGGCTGTCATAATTTTTGGTATAGTAATTGTGACTTATTCACACTATATACATTTGACTTACACGATAAGATGAACCTCACCTCATGTTATAATCACTGTAAGCAGAGGGACCTTCTTTTAAAAGAGCCGACAAGCCATCACGGATCAGAAAAGTTCTCAACTGCACAGTAAAGAAACAAAAATAACACGAAATTTCTTTGCTCAACATGTGATAACTTTCAATGCAACATAGCATGCTAACCAATTATGTTCAGAATTTTGATTTTATTAAGTATCATATTACTTTACAAAAATATAAAATTGAGTTTCCGCTACTGTCACTTTCACTATTTTAATTCACTTCGCGGGCTTAACATATAAAGAACCCCATAGAGGGCACATCCTGCTTCCAGCTATGTGATCTTAACCATGAACTCTGTATCTAACCCCTTCCTCGCCTTTACATCATTTTGTGGTGTTTAAAGCAACTTGTGTGTCCCTCTATATTCCACTAGCACTAGCATTCTCCCACAAGTACAAACACCGCGAAACTCTACTCACAAACACTTGAGATGGAAATCGCTTAATTTTATCTTTTGCCTTCACAAAAATTTGAGCCTTGGTCTATGTGGTCGGCTTCCAACTTCATCAACATTTGGCGCACCTTTGAGTGCTCGTGTTCACATCATTTCTTTATCCTTCATGTACAACCCAAGACTTTGTCAATACCAGCTAGGAAATATAGATATGATATACATTTAGGTCAGAAGGCCCAAAAATGCATATGTGGTACTAGAAACCCCGCGCACAAGCAGCTCCTCTTTTGGGAAGTCAACAAGCATGCGCGAGTATATGGCATTACTTCTCCATCGTTCTTACTTCACCTCTTCTTTTTTTTGGAAACTGTTATGTAGTAATTCTTAAATGACAACAGCCAAGCACTAAGATAATGCTTGTGAGTTACCAGTTCTGGGATTCCTTCCACAAGAACGAAAAGAAGGGATCACATCTGTACACAAAAAGAAACTCTAATCCCGTAGTGAGCTGATGAACTCTAACAGCTGTCTTCATCACTTACATCTCGAATGCTACACTACAAAGACAAAAACCACAAACATCTGTACCTTCGCAACTTCACCGGGTTGTCTTTCCCTTCAAAAAACCTGATATTCCTCTCCCCACGTGACCAAATAGACACAAGCTGGCACTCTGTTCCATTTTCTTTTCAGAGACTTTCTAATACCACCACAGCCCTGACCTAACAGCAAATGTTACAGAGAACAAGGCATCACAAACGGCAGACTGAACAGGTTGAAGAAAAGGCTCCATAGTTGTTTTGCTACTGTGCAGCTGTTCAAAAGATGATTGTTGCTCTCTTCCTCCTTGTTACACAAATAGCATCTGCCACATCATCATTCCCCGTCGCTTCAAGTCTCTTTGAGTAAGACAAGCATCATGAGTGAGCCGCCACATCAAACATGCTACCTTGTGAGGGGCATATGGTTTTCCATAACTGTTTGTGGCAACTGAGATTACTGGGCAGCTCTTTGTTCCACTGTCTACAGCATGAGACACTGAAAAGAATTTCTGTTGCCACCTCCAACTAAGATGATCTTCTTCTGCACTTACTGATACCTGCTTCAGCTCTATTAACAAAAGGGCCGTCCTTTGTACTTCCCAGTCAAATCAAAGTCTTGTAAAGTTTATGCACCAGCTGCTTCCATTCCAAGATTCAGAAACAACCCTTTGAGAAGCTAAAAAGATCATTACATGCTATCATAAGAGAGTATAACCATTCCCGGAATCCTACCAGAATCTTGTATTCCAGCTAGGGCAACCCATCCAACCCACCGAACCCGGCCAGAGATTAATGGTTGAGCTACAAATATTTTAGCTCATGGGTCTATTTGGGTTGAGCGCAAGTTAACCCATTATTTTTTATAGTTCATTCTGACTCATGAAGTAGCCCAAATACAACCTATGAAGCTCATCCAAAACAAATGGATCTCAACCCAACTTATCTAGAAATTCACTTAGTTTCCCCAATTTTACTTTTTTTTTTTTGTATTTTCACCTTTCTGTTTATTCGTTTCCCGCACCCCCACCCACCGCAAACCCCCTCACTTTCTTTTTTGTATTTTTAATTTTCTGTTTTTTTCGTTTTTCTGCACCATTCATCCACCCCACCCCGCGCAAACCCCCTCAATTTTTATTTCTTTTTTACTTTTTTTGTATTTTCAATTTTCTGTTTTCTATTTTTTCGTTTTTCTACCCCACCCACCCACTCCAACCCCTACCCACAAAATATTTTTTAACTTACACATTTTAAATACTAATTTGTTATTTAAAAAAATATATTTTTGATTCTCAAAATACTAATAGTATTTATTTACTTTTTATACGTAGGTGTATAAAAGGTAAAATGTTTTGTTTATGCAAGATGAGCATGGTTCTAAAATATGGGTCAAGTTAGACGGGTTGGGCCATGACTCACTGTTTATCCCATCTTGACCCAGCCCATCTTAGCCCAAGTACACTTTGGGCTGGGTTGGGCAATGACCCATTTATTGGCCTAATTCATCTTGACCCGCCCAAATTCAGTCCAACCCGCCTATTTGCCATCCCTGATTCCAGCCATATCCAACATTAACTTTTGTATAAGCTTCGAACTCCGACCATAAACTGCAAATGTGTTTCCATAGACACAAAGCATGTGAATCGATAGTACGTGTAATCGAACTCTCTGTTTAGTGTTTACAGTACTTAGGAGAGATCACTCTTCTCCACAACCTCCTAATCTCCTTGTCATATCTCCACAACCATTTCATTGGTAAGCGTTGATTATGTACATTCATGTGAACTTAATTCATGCCTTATATGGCTCTTCACTTTCCTCTCCCATTCTGAGGTTGGATTCACCTAAGGTGACATGTGCACCCTTTCTTCAGAAGCTTGCTAGCCTAGAAGCCTGTCAGTTTCGCTTGACCCGCCCTAGCAGCCCACCCTCTGTCATGGGCATCACATTCACCCCTTGGGACTCAGCGTCCTCGCTGAGGTTTGCCTCACCAACGCACCGAGGGAGATTCAGCTCTGATACCATATTTGTCACGGCCTAAGCACATGGTACGTATTGTCCTCTTTGGGCCTAGGTCCGCACGGATTTGTCTTTTTGGGCTACACCATCTTGAGCCCCAAAAGCGCGCATACCATGTGAACTTATGTCATGCCTCATAAAGCTCTTCACTTTCCTCTCCCATTTCGATGTGGGATTCGCCTAAGGTGACATACACACCATTTCTTCAAAGCTTGCTAGCCTAGAAGTCTGCCGGTCCTGTTTGACCGCCCTCATCAGCCCAGCCTCCGTCAAGGGCATCAAATTACAAAATCAGAAAATTACCCTGCATTGACATGATTAATGCAGTATCACCTAAGCTTTTAAAAAAAATTAAGTAGCAGGTTCCACATCTGGCGGTACCCCTTCGTCATTTCCTTAAAGTTTTAGCCTTGAGACATACTCCGTCCTGGAACCCACAAACTGTGATTTCTCATACTGTGAATCCTTGGTCAGCAACATTTGTGGTTGAGACTAGGAAGATATCTAACTATCTCCGAGCGGCCAACTTTGGTTCCAGTATCATATAAGCTAATTGTTTTGGTTATAGTTGGTAATCACAAAATATTGGAAACCTATTTCATCCACTGCTCTATTCTGCATGAGCCATGCATTCTGATATAACAATTGAATTAAAAAAAGATAACTACAACTTGAAAATATATGCCCCTAGTAGCAGCAGAACGACCAGTTTCAACTCACAAACAGCAAGCGTGACATCAACTCATTGTTAATGAACTGCATTACCTTGTAAGTAAGAAATTTCAACTTGACCATCAGATTTTCACCAGCTACATTGTACCATTTCAGCAGCTTTCTCCTCATTGGCCTTGAATAAATCCAGGTCAACGAAAACCCCTGTGAAAACCTACATCAGCAACTCACAGTGCAAAAGGTGATGCTATGAATAAGAGGGGACCCTCACTTAGTGGTGACTACCCTACCCTTCTAATGAACATAAAAGAAGATAGGTGGTGAAGAACTGGAAAAAATGAATGAAGATATCAACCATGAAGCAGGAAACAGAGGGAGCAGGAAGGATAAAATAGAGCTCTAAAGCAGATAATTTTCTGCGAACTGATACTTACAAGGTTCATGACCTAGAAGACAAGAAAGGTATGAGCATCGGCGATTTAAATTTCTACTTCTTTATATCTCCACAGAAATAATCATGAACTTTCTGAGAGCAAATATTCAGCTAGCTTTTCTACTCTTTTTTTTTTCGATAACGTAAAGATTTAATGGGAAAAGGGCCAAAGATACCCCTCTACTTTGGTATATTGTTCACATCTACCGTTAACAAAAAATTTTAAAAATTCATTAACCCATAACCCGTTAAACCCATCATATAAAAATACGGAACCCAAATTTCTGAGACGTCTTAACACATTTTATTCATTTAGAGAGACCGAGAATAATGGTGGCAATAGGACCAGTAAAAACTTATATTTTTGGTTCTTAGTTGTTCATGGTGGCGTTAAATGTCATGTTATCACTTTTGGTTGTATTTTTTATGGTTATAATATGGCATCCCTTTGTCTAATGCAATGCACACTTAATAGCTGGTTTGTATGTCGGTAATAACTAATATATACTTTATCAATATTTGTGTTTGGACTTTGGTTAATGCATGAAGTTAGTGTACTTAGGTTGTTAAGTTACTTTCCAACTTGTTGGTGTACTTTCTTTCATTCTTGATGATTTTCTTAGACTCTAGCTTGATATTAAATTGAATCTCCTTTAATTATTTTCTAACTTTTGTTTCTTATGAGTTCAGTTGTTACTAAGAATTATGAGTATCTCATCCCATAGGTTGAAATCTAACTTTGATTGTTAAGGCGTGATTTGGCGACAATTACTCGTTGCTCAAATGCTTAAAGCAAAATAAGAAAATATGGTGCGTGAATACTCATCAACAAAGGCTCATTGTTGGAGGAAGAAATACCTCGGTAACTGCCTTAAGACTTCATAATAACCTAATAAGATGCTATAAACATTCAAGTCGTGGTGGGAAAAAATCATGGTGAATACTCGGCATAATTCGACATGGTGGGGAAAAAAACAAAGAGAAAAGCTAGAAGAAGAAAAAAAGAAATTGAAAAGGTAGAATATAATAAACATACAATAAGGATATTAAAAGAATCGTGACTCAATATATAAAAGAATATATGATTGTCGGTATTTTTATGTCTCACTTTTTAAGTTCAAGAAATGACTACGAAGGAGATGACTAATCTATAAGGAAGAAGTGCATTAAATAAAAGGGATTTAACGGGTTATTAATGGGTTTTTAAAAAAACAGGTTATTTTTTAATTTGGTGGCTTTCCGTTAGGTGGAGGATATTTTTAAGAAGTTTGGCTAACGTTAAGGGTATATGTGACCGGATAGTATAACGGAGGGTAGATATGAATAATATACCAAAGTAGAGGGGTATATTTGACCATTTTCCCAGATTTTATCTATAAAAATATCAAGATGGTACATAAGATTACACCAAGATCAGACAACACTTATAATAGCATACTTCCAGTTACAAGTTGCTTAGCACATCCAAAAACTCCATATATTTATCTAGACTTTCAACTAAACATTTCTTACACCAAAGATAAATTTTGAAGACGAGTATTTTGTATTCTAGCAATGTGATTCCTCTTGCCCTCAAAGCAAACATTGTTCCTTTCTTCCCATATGGTCCAAAAATCAAATGCAGATCACTGATGAATTGGTTGATGTCCCTAATAGATCGTTCAGACATGATGACTATGTAGGTCTTTGTTCTTCTAGAAGAGAGTCTTAAAATTGTCCTTGCATTAGAATTTTATATGCATTTTCTAATACTACAACTTTGTTCTTAAATTGGACTAACAGAAAGTTTCACGTCATCTCAAGCACCAGCAATGAGACTGCTCATTTACTTCCAGAAGAGAAAGAAGCATCCTCTTAACTCTATGGAGAATGAATAGTTTTGGCCAAATCCCTGACAAGTCCTCTCAGTAAACTAAGACAGAAAACATACAGGTTAGCAACATCAAAAGGCTTTACAGGTTAGCAACATCAAAAGGCTTTACAGGTTGTTAGTTATGTGCAGTCCCACATTGGAATCAGAGTAATATGTACTTTGTAGAGTACAACTATAAATAGGACCTCTTGTATTATATTGAGTAACCAATATCAATAATATATTTTCTCCCGTGCTTTCTCACATAGTATCAGAGCATTAATGAGAAAAGATCGTTGTGCGTCATTCCAGTGTTAACCGAGGAGAAAGAACTTAGTCATCGTGCAATTTTTCCGATGACCTAAGGCCTCACTACGTGAAAGTCACTTTCTGTCAGTGTTGTGCAAAAACCAACACTACCACGAGGTAGATCATCCTCCGGCGACCAACTCCTGAAAATTTATCCGGCAGAAAAGCTGTCACGCGCCGGCAACAACTTTTCCGGCGAGGGTTCCGACCA
This sequence comes from Nicotiana tabacum, assembly GCF_000715075.1. Taxonomy (NCBI): domain Eukaryota; kingdom Viridiplantae; phylum Streptophyta; class Magnoliopsida; order Solanales; family Solanaceae; genus Nicotiana; species Nicotiana tabacum. Next base: position 18,031,524 of record NC_134089.1, on the reverse strand, counting down.
CTTTTCGGCCATTTTTTCGCGAAGCTTCTTCAGGACAGTCTGCTCTCCTCACAATTCCGAGCCTACCCATTTAATTCAAATCAAATTCCGACCACTTTTATATTTTTCCGGCATGAACAGTGACCTTTCTAACCATATTTTGAAAATATTTCTTCAGGACAGCTTGCTCGCAAGGAATTCCGAGTCTATCCTTCCTGGTTACGACAAATTCCGACAAAAGAGAGTATGACTGTTAGAATAGTTATGTAAATAGTAGTAAATAACCCTAATCTCATATGTATTAGGAGTAGGACATATATATATATGTGCATATAGGGCTCATTGTATCATAATTAATGTATGTGAATAATATCAGATTTTTCTCCTGTGCATTCTCACATGGTATCAGAGCATTAGTGAGAAAAGATCGTTGTGCGTCATTCCAGCGACATCCGGGAAGAAATAACTCAGTCACCGTGCAATTTTTCGGTGACCTAAGTGACTGATTTGCGTCTTCTTATGTTTGGTGAGTGTTGTGCACAAACCATCACTACCATTAGATTCAGAAACCTCCGATGACCAAACCCCAAAAAGATTCTCCGGCAATAGACGCCCCACGCGCCACCCAGATCTACGATTCCGCCGGCGCGTCTGTCCCATGCGCCGGCGCATGCGTGCTTCTCCGGCCATATTTTGGCCAAGCTTCTTGAGGATAGCCTAGTCGCACATAAATTCCGAGTCCATTGGTACTATTTCCAACAGATTCCGACAACTTTGGAATTTTCCGGCAAGCTACATTGATTTTTCCGGCGTGAACAGTGATTCGCAAAAAATTTCTGCTTTTTCAGGCACAATATTATAATGGCATTCGTATCAGAAGCCTTTAACTCACAATCCGTTGGATCCAATGCATTGAATCCAATCCAGATGGTTTCTTTATCGGATTATATTAAGTTCCTTCAGTATGAAGCACGTAAACAGATATCTTCAGGATTAGCCTCCGTTGTTCCAACAAATAGTAGTGTGACTTGTGTCTCTGAATCTTCAACCTCTGAGTTTTGGGTCATTGATTCAGGTGCATCTGATCATATTTCTGGTAACAAATCTCTTTTCACTAGTATTTCATATTCTCAATCTCTTCCAGCAGTCACAATGGCCAATGGGCCTCAAACCATGGCAACTGCAATAGGTCAAGTAAACCCACTTCCTTCCTTACCTTTAGATTCAGTCCTTTTAATCTCATAGCCGTTAGTCGCTTAGCCAAATCACTTAAATGCGCTATTTTATTTCTTGATGAACTTGTTTTTATACAGGAATGCAGTACGAGGCGGATCATTGGTACCGGACGTGAATCAGATGGACTTTATTACCTTATCCTTGCAAAATCAAATGAACCCGCATCTTGTCTTCCTTCAATAACTTGTCTTGTTACCGATTCACTAGATTTATTACATAAACGGTTGGGACATTCCAGTTTGTCAAAACTTTAGAAATGGTACCTGGTTTATCTCACTTGTCCACTCTAGAGTGTGAGTCATGTCAGCTCGGTAAGCATACCCGCTCCCATTTCCCTCGGCGTCTTGATAATAGAGCAAAGCCACCTTTTACTTTAGTCATTCAGATGTTTGGGGTCCTAGTCGGGTCAGTTCTACCTTGGGATTCCGCTATTTTGTCAGTTTCATTGATGATTATTCCAGGTACACTTGGATATTTTTGATGAAAAATTGGTCTGAGTTATTTTCCATTTTCTAGACCTACTACGCTGAAATTCAAAATTCATTTGGGGTTTCTATCCACCCATTTCGTAGTGATAATGCCCTAAAGTATTTGTCTTCCCCATTTCAACAGTTTATGAACTCGCATGGAATCATTCATCAAACATCTTGTCCGTACACATCTCAACAAAATGGGGTAGCTGAAAGAAAGAATAGACATCTTATTGAAACTGCTCGTACCGTACTCATACAATCTCATGCTCCGTTGCGTTTTTGGGAGGATGTCGTTCTTACATCTTGCTATCTTATTAATCATATGACATCTTCAGCTATCCAGAATCAAGTTCCATTCTCTGTCCTGTTTCCCCACTTACCTTTGTTCTCTCTTCCACCCCGTATCTTGGAAGCACGTGTTTTATTCATAACCTTACTCCAGGAAAAGATAAGTTAGCTCATCGTGCTCTTAAGTATGTATTTTTGGGTTACTCGAGAAAACAAAAGGGCTATCAATGCTATTTTCTTGACCTCCAGCGGTATCTTATGTCTGCTGATGTTACCTTCTTTGAAACCCAATCATATTTCACAGATCCAGTAATCACTTAGATATTTCTGAGGTGCTACCAGTTTCATCTTTTGGAGATTCAGTCACTACCTCCCATTCATCTTCCTCTACAACTCCAGCCCCACCACCTACTGCTCCAGTTGTAACTCCACCACCTACTGCTCGTTGCAGCTCCACCACCTATAGCTCCAGTTCCACCACCTAATCCAGTTCAACCTTCTGCAGCTCCACTACTCTTGACTTATCATCGTCGTCCACGTCCAACATCAAGCCTAGGCAATTCACGTCCTGCATCAGATTTTGCACCTACTGCGGACTTGTCTCCTCTTAGTCAACCAATTGCACTCCGCAAAGGTGTACGATCCACTTTTAATCCTAATCCCCACTATGTCATTTGTCATCACCTTATTATGCTTTTATATCATATTTTTTCCACTGTTTCTATCCCAAATTCTACAGGTGAGGCACTATCTCATCCAGGATGGCGACAGGTTATGATTGAGGAGATGTCTACTTTACATGCGAGTGGCACTTGGGAGCTTGTTCCTCTTCCTTCAGGTAAGTCTATTGTTGGTTGTCGTTCGGTTTATCCAATCAAAGTCGGCCCCGGATTGCCAGGTTGATCGTCTTGTCTTTTTGCAAAAGGAAACACTCAGATTTTTGGGCTTGATTATAGTAACACTTTCTCTCCCGTAGCTAAGATAGCATCAACCCGCCTTTTTCTATCCATGGTTGTTGTTCGCTATTGGCCTCTCTATCGGCTGGACATTAAGAATGCTTTTTACACGGTGACCTTGAGGATGAAGTTTATATGGAGCAACCACCTGGGTTTATTGCTCATGGGGAGTCTCGTGGCTCTGTATGTCGCTTGCGCCGGTCATTTTATGGTCTAAAGCAGTCTCCTTGAGCCTGGTTTGATAAGTTCAGCACAGTTATCCTGGAGTTTGGCATGACTCGGAGTGAAGCTGATCACTCTGTATTTTATCGACATTCTGCTTCGAGTCTCTGTATTTATCTGGTGGTCTATGTTGACGACATTATTATTACCGACAATGACCAAGATGGTATTACTAAATATAAGCAACATCTCTTTCAACACTTTCGGACTAAGGATCTGGGCAAACTAAAGTATTTTCTGGGTATTGAGGTCGCTCAGTCTAGCTCAGGTATTGTGATCTCACAACAGAAGTATGTCTTAGATATTCTTGAGAAGACAGGAATGACAGGTTGTAGACCTGTTGATACTCCGATGGATCCAGATTCTAAACTTCTGCCAGGACAAGGGAGACTTTTAGCGATCCTGCACGATATAAGCGATTGGTTGGTAAATTAAATTACCTTACAGTGAAAAGACTTGACATTTCCTTTCCTGTGAGTGTTGTGAGTCAGTTTATGGATTCTCCGTGTTATAGTCATTGGAATGCAGTTGTCCATATTCTTTGTTATATAAAATCAGCCCCAGGAAAAGGTATATTGTTTAAGGATCAAGGTCATGAGCAGATCGTTGGATACTCAGATGCTGATTGGGCAGGATCACCTTCTGATAGACGTTCTACGTCTGGATATTGTGTCTTAGTATGAGGAAATTTAGTGTCTTGGAAGAGCAAGAAACAGAATATGGTTGCTCAGTCTAGTGCAGAAGCAGAATATCGAGCAATGGCTATAGCGACATGTGAGCTAATTTGGATCAAACAATTGCTCAAGGAGTTGAAATTTGGTGAGATTAGTCAGATGGGACTTATGTGTCATAATCAAGCTGCTCTTCATATTGTGTCAAATCCAGTGTTCCATGAGAGAACTAAACACATTGAGATTGACTGTCACTTTGTCAGAGAAAAGATACTCTCGGGAGATATTGCTACAAAGTTTGTGAAGTCGAATGATCAGCTTGCAGATATTTTCACCAAGTCCCTCACTGGTCCTCGTATTAACTACATATGTAACAAGCTCGGTACATATGATTTATATGCACCAGCTTGAGGGGGAGTGTTAGAATAGTTATGTAAATAGTAGTAAATAACCCTAATCCCATATGTATTAGGAGTAAGACGTATATATATATATATATATATATATATATATATATATATATATATATATATATATATATATATATATATATATATATATATATATATATATATATATATATATATATATATATAAAGTTCTCCCTAGTAAGCCTCATCGATATTTTACAGAAAATCGGACAGAGTTTCCCCTATTTTAAGACTATCCAAAAGTTTTTGTCTCATAAATAATTAACAACCAACCAATATTTACCTAAATCAACCACAATCTTCATGAACTAACAAAGTTTTCACCAACACTACCAACCTTATAAATAAGATAATACTAAGTCCATCTCAAAAATACGGAAAGAAAGTACAATACTAGTAAATAATCCAATATAACGAATGAATACTCATGACACTAATAAAAACGACTATGGAGCGACTCTAAGAGTTTCGAGAAAGAAACAATAACAAATAAATAATAATCTTGGCCCACGCGAATAAATGCGGGGCTCACCAGAAACTGTCAACCCGTATACTCTAATTAACGAAATCCTCGCTTGCGTCAATTGCTATCTCTGTAAAAAAAATAGTGGGGAGTGAGTCGCTAGATCAGTGAATAATAACGCTTAACCACAATCGTTTTTAATTGGGGACAAGTCGGAAAATATGCTAGTATATTATAGAGAAAATATGATAAGAATGCCCTTTCAGAAAAAATAAACAATAATCAGTCTTATCATGTGTTTCGTGTAACCAAAATCAATTGCACAATTCGGTTATAAACTCGGTAAGCGTTGTCTCATAGAAAATCTTTATGTTTGGGAGCTTTCCAAGAAAGGATCATGTAATCTGTATCACTGTATGGATCCCTTCGTAAAAGGAGTCAAATATAATTGTACGTCCCTACTCGAGGGAAAAATTGTAACTGTATGCTAGTTCTACCTTCCCACTAGCGAGGGCGATAACTGTAATCAGTAATTTGTAAATACAAGGTTCACCAGGTTTAACGAACCCGCCGTTAGCTACGGGATCCTTCAAAGTCTCCTCCCATTTATACTCTTTCTTGTAAAGAGTAAATACTCGTACAAAAGCATTTTCAAAATAATAAAGGGCGTATCATTTCTTATCAAATCTTGTAATTTTATTTTAGTAACGGTAATCATGTCTCAAGTAACAGTAAAACATATCTAGTAATAGTGATAATAATTTAAATAACTGTAACATCTCAAGTAACGGTGAAAATATTTAGATTAACCGGTAAACATCTCAACTGTTCGGTACCATATCAAGTAAAAGACTTGTCCCACGTGTAATTTCAAACATTCGGTAACACATTTATTTTCAAAATAATGCGTAAACCATGCAGGTTATGAAAACACAAATTGCGGTAAAATTACTACTCATAGTACTCGTGTACCAACTGCGTCTCGAGCAATCTGTATGACTTCTTATTGATCCAAGTGCTCAATTCGTGTGAACTCTATAAATCAATATAAGTTTATGTTACCATCTGCTAACCGTGAAATTCAGTAAGTTTAAGTGATAGCGAGTCACAATTCCGATTACACATGTCTTAGTGTTACTCAAAATACTAACTGTTAGACTACCTATAATGCTATCAAAACTAATTAACTCTTAATAACTTTTTTTCATTCCAGGTTCATGGTTATTCATGAACTAGTTTATTTCACCAAAAAAGTTCATGTTATTATTACCCATTATAGTTAAATACCAAACTCAATTTTAGTATTATAATTTAACTCAACCCGTACATCATAGATTTAGTATATAGGGATACTAGTTTAAATAAAATATAGAAATTGTTACCTCTTCTTCTTTTTTTTTTTTTTGGGGGGGGGGGGGGGGGGGGGGGTTATGTGAATCCGTGCTACAGTAAGCAGTGACTAAAGTTTGTTTCTTCCCTAGAATCTCATTGCCGGTAGCTATCTCCTCCATTCTCCAGAGCTTTTTCCCACTTCAACCCGGTTTTTTTTGTACTTCTTGAAATTTCATTGTTTACTCTTTGTTCTCCATTTTTCTTCTTCTTCTTCAAAATCCTTCTTATTGAAACCCTATAGGTCAACAACTTGGTGGGTTCAACCCACTTAATTGCATTTTTCTTCTTTTTTTTAATAAGATTGTTCTATTTTTTTTTTGTAAATTACCTAACTAGCCTTATTTTAATATTGGGTATTACATTCTTCGCACCTTAAAAAAATTCGGTCCCCGAATTTAAGATAAGCATATGCATATACATTGAAATAAGCGAGGATACTTGAATCACACATCTTTTATTTCCTAGGTAGCTTTTTCAACTGTATGATTGCTTCACAAGACTTTCACATTATAATTTCCTTGACAGTAGTTTTCTTTCTTGATAATAGCCACTAGCTACTCATAAGGTAAGTTGTCATCGAACAGTATCGTCAGTGTTTCAAACACCTAAGAGGAATCTGATGTATATTTTCTTTGATCTGAAACATGAAACACGAGATGAATAAAAGATAACTCAGCAGAAAATGTCAAATGGTATGTTCGCACAGTCAAATATCTCGTACGGTCCCATAAATCTCGGGCTCAACTTACCTTCTTTTTTTTTCGAATCGTATCACGCCTTTCATAAGAAAAACTCGTAGGATCACTCTATCCCTAATGATGAAAACTAAACCTCTTTTCCTCTTATCGCACAAGACTTTTGTCTACCTTGAGTTACGAGCAATCTCTGTTTGATACACTGGATCTTATCAATAGTTTCTTTTACCAAGTTGGGTCCCATTAAGTCAGTCTCACCAGCTTCAAACCATCCGACAGAGAACAACCCCTCCTACCATACAACATTTTGTACAGTGCCATCTGAATGTTGGACTAGAATCTATTATTGTAGGCGAATTCAGCTAAAGGTAAATAAGCGTTCAAACTAAATCCAACTTAAGAATGCAAGCTCCAACTTATCCTCTAAGATCTATACAGTACACTTGGGTTGCCCATCTATCAGCTGATGAAATGCATTATAAAGATCTACCGGCGTACACAATGCTCCTAGGAAAGATTTTCAAAGTGTGCCATAACTTGTTATTCATGGACAATAGAATCTAGTGAAGATGGACAATATACATTCATATATATATATATATATATATATATATATATATATATATATATATATATATATATATATATTCATATATTCACCTTACTGTAAGAAGTTTTGACTAGCAAGAAGTGCGCCTTCTTCGTAAGCCAACCTATATTTTCACACACACAGTCAGGACCTCTAATTGTTTGAGGTAGCTCAGTCATAAGATTCATTGTAATGCTATTCTATTTCTATTTCGAAATCTCAAGTTGTTGTAGTGGCCATGCGACTCGCAAATGCTTGCCTTGACATGCTGACATGTCAAATAGTTAGAAACAAAGTTAGCAATATCTTTCTTCATCCCTTCCCACCAATATAGCGTATCTAGAGTTACGGGCCTTCTAAAAAATAACTTATCTTCACCTATGCGTGACTGCTATACATGACCGATTACCTAGTCAAAGAACACTATTATAGTCTATAATCATATCCTTATTTTTTTTTACTAGCTAGGACCTTACCTTGATATTTGCATAATCGTGGCCTTTATGTGCTCTACTAGTGAAGACTTGATTTTAACACAAGCAACCAATGCCTCTAAATTCCCCACTCTCAATTTGATACATGTGCCCTCTAGTCTCTGCATGTCTTTAGCCAAAAGTCTTTTTGGTAGAACTATATGTGACAAACTATCTATAATATTCTATTCAGTCCATCAGTCACAACATTGTCCTTACCATGATGATACCAAACGGAACAATCATGGTCCTCAAGTATTTTCATCCACCAACGCTATCAAAGATTCAAATTTCTCTGCTGAAAATATATTCTAAGTTGTTGTCGTCAGTATGAACTTCATAAGTTTTGCTGTATAAGTAAAGCATCCAAACCTTTAGAGCAACAACCATTGTGTCTAACTCCTAATCATGAGTAGGATAGTTTTGCTTGTGCTTTTTTTCAGTCTCGGAGGATAAGCTATAATTCAACCATTTTGCATAAGAACACATCCTAATCTCACGCTCAAAGCATTACAAAATATTGTGAGTTCTTTAGAACTTGATGGTAAGGCTAATTTTGGAGTTGTTGTCAAACATGGTTTTGAGCTTCTGAAAGCTCTCTCACAATCCTTCATTCGCTAGAATCTTTCATTTTGAGGTGTTAACTTGGTTAGTGGCGCTGGTATTCTGGAAAAGAAAATCATGCACGAAGTGACTGCAATAACCTACCTAGTCTAAGAAGTTGTGAATCTTTGTAGGAGTAGTAGGTCTTGACTATTTTTAAACTGCTTATGTTGTTTTGACCACCATAATTCCATCTTTTTTTATAACATACCCAAGAAATGCTACTGAGTCTAGCCAAAATTCTCATTTGGAGAACTTAGAATAAAGCTGATATTGTTGCAATGTTTGCAATGCAATTCTCAAATGATCTTCATATTATTCTTGGCTATGAGAATATAGTAGAATATTATCAATCAACGCTATGATAAATCTATCAAAAAATAACATGAACAAACTATTCATTAAATCCAAGAATGCAGTTGGAGCATTGGTAAGTCCAAAAGGAATCACTCACAAGGAACTCATGATACCATGTCGAGTTCGGACTATTGTCTTAGGAATATTTTCCTCTTGGATTCTAAACAACTAATTAAGCAAGTCAGTTGTAAGAGGCAATGAGTACTTATTGTGCATTATTACCTTATTCAAACTACTTTTAGTTGATGCACATATTTAAAGACCCATGTTTCTTTTTCACAAATAAATTCGGTGCACCCTATGAAAATGTACTCGATCAAATAAACTTCTATCTAGTAGTCTTGTAATTTTTCTTTTCTTTCTTTAGCTCTTTCTAACTCCTTTCGTGTCATAAAGTATGGGGGGTTTCTATATAGGTTGAATGTCAGGTGTTAAACCGATACCAAACTTTGTTTTTCACACTGGAAGTATTCCTATAAAATCTTCAGAAAATACATCAAAAAAAAATTCTCTAGCTATTGGTACCTTTTCTCAGCTAGGTGTCTTGTCCCGTATGGCTTTTATCATAGTTAAGAGGACCCCAACAACTATTTTTTAGTAACATTGAGCCTTTTATATATAATATAACCTTATCTATCTTTGTAACTTGTTTTACTCTTACGATAAAATTGGATTAATTTTGATAATTGAAACTCAACTATCTTTGTATGGCAATCAAGGGGGGCATAATAAGAAGTTAATTAATCCATTTCTATTAGCATGTCAAAGTAGACCATATAAAGTAAAAAAAAAAAAAAAAAATATCATGCCACCTAGAATATCTTTATGCCCAACTTAAATTTGACAAGCATGCTAAACATGTTCAGTTACCTCAGATTCTAAAACATGAGCAACAATCCAAACGATTTATTCAACATTTCACTGTCCTTGTTTCCAATTGTTCGACACGCATTATAATGCTTGTCGAAGGAATTTTCCAGTCTTGTGCCTTGCCTATAAAACTTTTATTGCATGCCCATCACGTCATGTTTTCAGTCTTTCTAGCAAGATCAACTACCATAAATAGGTCATAATATTCGTATATAAAGTTACTGCCTTATTTAAAAGGCTAAGCAACTCTCAGACAAGCCTTAAACTTGAGATGATAGGTATCTAGCTAGGTGAGAAAGTCTAATGCCATATATCAATATATTTGTTATCTAAACTAATTTCTTACCTAGTAGATCAGGCTATCAACTTTCAAGAAGAAGGTGATTCATAAAAAAAAATTGTAAACTCGTTCCCAAAATTGTACTATGCTCCTACCTATATAACTAAAAATACATATCATACCATAAATTGACCATTTTCTTCGGTCTATAAGTTGTTAGCACCGCCCACCTCTCGCTAGAGTATCCCAGGGTCCATAATGCTTTAATTTTTTTTTCTGTTAAAAACCTTTGAAGATCTTCCGAACTATCAGAAATGGTAAACTTGGTAACGTCAATCAATTTTTTATAATTGTTTTTTAAGGAAACATCTCTATTCTCGACAACATAAGTCAATTTAGGCGCCCGAGGCTTCTAGAGCCCTATTTTTTTCCGATTCTTCTCTTGTCTATCCATTATATCAATCAAGATCTCAATTTCTCTTATTCATGGAGATAAGTGCCTTTTTTATGAAACTCTCCTATTTCTACAGTGGTTGACAATTGCTAATTTCAAGAATGGACTCCATTACACATTTTAGCAGTATGAACGTCCATCATTATGGTACAACAACCCTTTCATTGTCCTTTCTAATACTTTTATTGCATTCTTTTGTTGGAAGACAATTGTGTCTCCGGTGATAGCACTTGTGTCTTTGAACCTCTAACCAAATTCTATTATTGGGAGAACGGTCCTAGCCAAACAGGAACAAGAGAAAAGGTGACATTCAATTATTTGGCCCTATCTGCCATACACGAACGAAGGAAAAAGAAAGAAAGATAAGACACATCCTATCACGTCCTCGCAGAATCACGATTATGGGAATGACCGACTACATAACCGTAATTGAGATTCTACTATCGACGTGTGTTCCATTAGCCACAAGAATAACCTAAAGCTCTTATACCAACTTTGTCACGATCCAATTTAGGATCACGACCGACACTTGGGAGCAAGTGCTCCCAAGTAAGCCTCATCGATATTTTACAAAAAATCGGACAGAGTTTCCCCTATTTTAGGACTATCCAAAAGTTTTTGTCTCATAAATAATTAACAACCGACCAATATTTACCTAAATCAACCACAATCTTCATGAACTAACAAAGTTTTCACCAACACTACCAACCTTATAAATAAGATAATACTAAGTCCATCTCAAAAATACGGAAAGAAAGTGCAATACTAGTAAATAATCCAATATAACGAATGAATACTCATGACACTAATAAAAACGACTATGGAGCGACTCTAAGAGTTTCGAGAAAGAAACAATAACAAATAAATAATAATCTTGGCCCACGCGAATAAATGCGGGGCTCATCAGAAACTGTCAACCCGTATACTCTAATTAACGAAATCCTCGCTTGCGTCAATTGCTATCTCTGTAAAAAAAATAGTGGGGAGTGAGTCGCTAGATCAGTGAATAATAACGCTTAACCACAACCGTTTTTAATTGGGAACAAGTCGGAAAATATGCTAGTATATTATAGAGAAAATATGATAAGAATGTCCTTTCAGAAAGAATAAACAATAATCAGTCTTATCATGTGTTTCGTGTAACCAAAATCAATTGCACAATTCGGTTATAAACTCGGTAAGCGTTGTCTCATAGAAAATCTTTATGTTTGGGAGGTTTCCAAGAAAGGATCATGTAATATGTATCACTGTATGGATCCCTTCGTAAAAGGAGTCAAATATAATTGTACGTCCCTACTCGAGGGAAAAATTGTAACTGTATGTTAGTTCTACCTTCCCACTAGCGAGGGCGATAACTGTAATCAGTAATTTGTAAATACAAGGTTCACCAGGTTTAACGAACCCGCCGTTAGCTACGGGATCCTTCAAAGTCTCCTCCCATTTATACTCTTTCTTGTAAAGAGTAAATACTCGTACAAAAGCATTTTCAAAATAATAAAGGGCGTATCATTTCTTATCAAATCTTGTAATTTTATTTTAGTAACGGTAATCATGTCTCAAGTAACAGTAAAACATATCTAGTAATAGTGATAATAATTTAAATAACTGTAACATCTCAAGTAATGGTAAAATATATCTAGTAACGGTGAAAATATTTAGATTAACCGGTAAACATCTCAAGTAAATTGTTTGGTACCATATAAAGTAAAGGACTTGTCCCACGTGTAATTTCAAACATTCGGTAACACATTTATTTTCAAAATAATGCATAAACTATGCAGGTTGTGAAAACACAAATTGCGATAAGATTACTACTCATAGTACTCGTGTACCAACTGCGTCTCGAGCAATCTGTATGACTTCTTATTGATCCAAGTGCTCAATTCGTGTGAACTCTATAAATCAATATAAGTTTATGTTACCATCTGCTAACCGCGAAATTCAGTAAGTTTAAGTGATAGCGAGTCACAATTCCGATTACACATGTCTTAGTGTTACTCAAAATACTATCTGTTAGACTACCTATAATGCTACTAAACTAATTAACTCTTAATAACTTTTTCATTCCAGGTTCATGATTATTCATGAACTAGTTTATTTCACCATAAAAGTTCATGTTATTATTACCCATTATAGTTAAATACCAAACTCAATTTTAGTATTACAATTTAACTCAACCCGTACATCATAGATTTAGTATATAGGGATACTAGTTTAAATAAAATACAGAAATTGTTACCTCTTCTTTTTTTCTTTTTCTTTTTTTTTGGGGGGGGGGGGGTATGCGAATCCGTGCTACAGTAAGTAGTGACTAAAGTTTGTTTCTTCCCTAGAATCTCATTGCCAGTAGCTATCTCTTCCATTCTCCAAAGCTTTTTCCCACTTCAACCCTTTTTTTTTTGTACTTCTTGAAATTTCATTGTTTACTCTTTGTTCTCCATTTTTCTTCTTCTTCTTCAAAATCCTTCTTATTGAAACCCTATAGGTCAACAACTTGGTGGGTTCGGCCCACTTAATTGCATTCTTCTTCTTTTTTTTAATAAGATTGTTCTATTTTTTTTTTTGGTAAATTACCTAATTAGCCTTATTTTAATATGGGGTATATATATAGCTCATTATATCATAGTTAATGTATGTGAATAATATCAGATTTTTTTCCGTGCATTCTCACAAGATATCCCAGCTACAGCAAATGACCAAGGTAGTGAAAATGGTGTCTGCATCTTTATAAACATCCAACTTGCTCGAGGGTTAATTTCATGGAGGACCGAGAATTGTAAGGTAAACTAAACTTAAAATCTGCCTTGTTCAAAGAAAATGTACCTTCCCAATAAAAAAGAATAAAGAGAAATTAAATTAGCATAACATCAAAAGCCAAGCAAGCTTGAGTCCAACCTCCATTGTAGCCAAGCCTCTGGACACCATCTCTATCCTTGTCCTCTGAAAAAGCATACAGTCATGAATCGCCACTCTTAAGAACCACAGAAGAAAGAGAAGTTTGAGAGATCACTACCTTCTGATCAGACTTCTCATTCTCAAATTTTGGGTAGAAGGTAGCCCTTACTTGGGCTCTCGAGAATGTTGAGTTGTCTACAGTAAAACTTTCCAATAAATTACCCTTAAATAATTCACTTGAATTAGCATTCTTTTGTTCATTTGGTGTTTTTTCAGCTTCAATCGTTGGGGGTTCAGACACTGGAACACTAGACTGCGCACCACCTTCAGTTATACCCAAGGAATTTAGACGGTTGGTAATGGCTTCAGTAGCTACAGCAGTCACAGGTTTGCCATTTGAAAACGACTCTTTATTATGACCACCCCTTCTCTGCATGTCCAAAATTACAGTGATTATACTACATCCAAATTTTAGATGCTCTTACAGACACATACTGTGACCAAAAAGGTAGAACACAATTGACGGAATTGATACTCCACAAATATCTTACACCCTCCTAATTAACCAAACAACGAACACAACAGTGCACAAGAAGCTCATCACATACATAAGGTGATGATGATGATGATGCCATGAAGAGAAGTACAAATAAATGAAGGGTTTTCTAAGTTGTGGTGACTATAGAAGCACAAAAAGTAGACAAATTTCCAAAAAAGAATATAAAAGATTAGAAAATAAAAACAGAAAACACTGTGCAAGTGTGTTTAGCTTTTCCTAGTTTCAATCCAGTAGTAATATGACTTCCATCTTTTAAAAGAATTATTGGATTTCCATCCATTGATGGCAAATATTTACAGATAAGCAAACAACCAGTGCCGGAGCCACAACCAAGGAAGGTTTGCGGAAAATCATACTGCACAAATAGGGCAAAAAACAATTTTTCGTACATATATTAGCTTTTGAATCCCTTTATAATACAAAGGTAGCTCAAAAATTGCTTCAAGTTTGTAGTCTACTGGTCAATGAAGTGAGGTCTCACTGTCTCATGTTCGAATCCCAACGGAGGGCAAAAACACTAGGTGATTTTTTCCATCTGACCAAGCCTTGATGGACAGTTATGTGCGTGCAAGCTGGTCCAAATACCACGGTTATAAAAACAAAATTGCTTGAGATCACAAATTTAGATTTTTTGAATCCCCTTTAAAATTTCTGGCTCTGCCACCGGAAACAACTACAATTACCCCTCAATCCCAAACTAGTTGGGTCAGCTATACCAATCCTCGATATCTATCCCTCTACTTTTTTAAAAAAATTTAACCAAACACTCATCATAATGACAACATCCAAGTTTATCAAAAAATCACCTCTTAAAACGCAATCTCATAATTAGAAATTGAAAAGCATACCAACAACTAGGGGTGTCAATGGTTTAGTTCGGCCGGTTATTTTTTAAAATTTATACTATACCAATTTTTCGATTATTCTATTATGTATAATCAAAATTAGACTTTTCGAAATCGTCTCAATCATCGGTTTCTCTTCGGTATCGGTACGGTTCGATTAATTTTCGGAATTTTTTTTAGTATCATGTAAAATTCACCAGTAGAAGTAGAATGCAATAACATACGTTCTTGTATAGGACTTAGCAAAACTCTCTTGATATTTTTATTGTTTAAAGTATGATGATTAAAAAAAAAGATGGCTAGAGTATAGATCCATCAATTATTTTACAACAACGTATAAGAAATCAAACAAAGGCAAAAAAAAAATATAAATCACACGAGTTGAAAGATATACCAAGATGGGACTCAAGAATAAAGTCAATAGGAGATTAAATATTCAAAAAGATAAATCTAAATTTTATGAAAGGAAACATATTCAATACACTGTAGTTTGCTACTCATAATCGCTAGAAAACCGTGTGTCTTGCTAATAAAGATACATGAAATAACTTAGTTTAAGTAGAAGTAGCATAATAGGTTTTAGGAATTATTATTTTGAGTTTAATTACTTGTTGACTTGTAATAGTTTTCATAATTCCAAGGCCCAACGAAAATTTAATGCATTATTATTTTTAAACTTACTAAATAAATATATTTCCACATATAAAAAAAATTCGGTACGGTTCGGTATTTTTTCGATTTATTTTTATAAAATAAAAACCTACTCTAATTATCGGTGCAGTTATAGATTTATATAAAAACCTACGGTTCCTTAAGAAGAAACTTAAAAAGTGGCTCGGTGCTGTACGAGTGGGTAGATTTAGTCAGTTTTTGAATATCAGTGACACCCCTACCAACAACAACAACAACCCAATAAGATCCCACTTGTGGGGTCTGTGGAAGGTAGTGTGTACGCAGACCTTAGGTTGTTTCCGATAAACCCTCAGCTCAAGAACATACCAAGCAAATAAATGTAGAAATAATTAACGATGTAAATACAGCAATCGAATACCTGATTGTTCGGCATGGCTGAAGAGAAGAGCGAGCTGCTGAACGTGACGGAACGAGATTGAAAGGAGGGGGAAGGTTCTAGAAGAAGGAGAAGTTGGAGAATAGAGTTTGAGGATGAAAGACTAAGGGCATCTCCGACCTTTACCCCATTTTTGGTCCCCAAAATGGGGATCCCCATTTTGGGACAACTTACTCCAACCATTCCTCCATTGTTTCCCCAAACTTTTTGATATTCTTCTAATTCTTCTAACTTAAGAGCAGTTCTTGGAACGTTCGAGGACGAACGTCTATTTAAGTGGGGGAGAATTTAACGACCCGACCGGTCGTTTTAAGCTCTAGCGTGTCGTTCAGCAGTTGGAAGTCATGAACAGCTTCATTTTAGGTATATTGACTTGTACGTATGGTCAGAATTGAATTTCAAGAAATTCGGAGTCAAATTGGAAAGAAACTTTTCATTGCGGCAACCTTAAGTTGAAGAAAATGGCTAAGATTGGAATTTTGAGTAAACGACCTCGGAATTGGGATCTGAAAGTTCCAGCATGTTCGAATGATGATTTCGTACTTGGGCGTATGTCCGGATTTGGTTTTGGATAACCCGTGAGCATTTCGGCGTATATTGTGGAAGTTAGTATTTTAGAAGAATTTCATAAACTTGGGTTGGAAGGCATTTCAGAGTTATAGATGTCCGTTTAGGATTCCGAGTCTGGGAATAGCTCTGTATGGTGATTCTGGAGTTGGGAGCGCAATCGGAAGTGAATTCGGATGTCCGGAGGTCATTTTGAAGTCATTTGGCTAAATATAGGAATTTGAAGGTTTTTGAGAAAATTCGACCGGAAGTGAAAATTTTGATATCGGGGTCAGAATGCGATTCTGAAAGTTGGTGCAAGTCCGTAATATCGAATGTGACTTGTGTGCAAAATTTGAAGTCATTCGGACTAGTTTTGGTAAGGTTTGAGACACTTAGTCTCTCTTAAGGAAGCATAAGTTGGAAAAATCAACCGGATATTGACTTATGTGTTAGAGGGTTCGAAATGCAAATTTTATGGTTCAGATAGCTTCATTAGGTGATTTGGGACTTAGGAGTGTGTCCGGAATATTTTTGTGATGACAGGGGTAGAATTAAGCTTGAATTGGCAAAGTTGGTATTTTGGCGAATTCGGGTTGATAGGTGAGATTTTGATTCGGGAGTCGGAATGGAATTTCGAGAGTTTCTGTAGCTTTGTTATGTCATTTGTGATGTGTGTACAAAATTTCAGGTTATTCGGACATCGTTTGGTCGGGTTTTTGATCGACAATGTATTTTCGAAAGTTTTTGAAAACTTAGGCTTGAATTCGATGAGTTGAGGGTAATTTGATATTGTTTGTGGTATTTTGATGATTTGAGCAGGTTTTAATGATGTTATAAATTATGTTGGCATTTTTGGTCGGGGTCTCATGAGGCTCGGATAAGTTTTGGAAGAGTTTTTGGAAGATTTTTGCCGTTTTGAGCATAAATATAATGATCTAAAGATTCATTTTTAGTTCTAGAGATCCAAATTTGATTTTGAGACTTCCAGAATTTAAATCATGAATTATAGGACTGATCTGGAAATTTTGGTTTAATTTCATCAAGTCGCGATTGGGTTTTTGACGTGAAATGTGAGTTAATTGTTTAACGAGCGAAATGGGTATTGAACTGTGAAAACTAGCTTCGAATTGAGTTTTGATTGAAGGGTTGTGTTCGTATTATTATTTGTGACTCATAGGAACAAGAATCGTCTAATTCTGAGTTTGTATGATGGAGTTAGAGCCATTTTAGTGAAAAATGGCTGTGCTGCAAATTTCTTAAAAGCTGCTGTATTTTCTGCAGCAGTGAACAGTATCCGTGCGTGAACAGTAACCGCGCGGGGGGTGAACAGTGACTCGTGAACAGTACCCCATGAACAGTGACCCGTGAACAGTGCTGGGCAGAATGTTAAGTTCGGGAGATTTTTCCATTTTGACGATTTGGAGCTCGGGTGAGGCGATTTTTCGAGAGATTCTCAAGGAAAACATCGGGGTAAGTGTTCTTAACTCAATTTTGGTTAGATTACTCGAATCTATTACTAGTTTTGGCATTTAATTCGCGAATTTTGTTGGAAAAGGGTATAAAACCCTTTTGGATAGAATCACGGATTTAAGGGTCGAAATGATATAGGAATTGGATAAATTTTGTATGGTTAGACTCGTGGCGAGATAAGGAATCCGATGATGTTAATTTTCTGATTTTTGAGACGTGGGCCCGGGGCTCGGGTTTTGCAATTTTCGCGATTTTTGATATTTTTCTAGTCTTTTCGATTGGGTTATATTCCCTTAGGCTATTATGATGTATTTGTTGTGGTTTTGGCCAGATTCGACGCGCGAAGAGGTCGATTCAAGAGGAAAGGGCATTGCGAACTAGTCTACGGCCGGTTAGAGGTGAGTAATTGATGCAACTGTTGTTCTTAGGGTTTGAAACCCCGGACTTTCACATTGTAACGCTATATTGAGGCGTGACACGCATCCCATGGCAGGTGCGGGGTCGTATATGATTGAGGATTGTGACTTGGTCCATCCCGAGTGATGATTATAGTATATCGGCGACTGATTCGCACATTGTATTGATCTTATAATATGTTGGCGACTGATACGCACATGTATTGATGATATTTGGGCTTAATGCCATGTTTGGGGCCTTGTGCCGATTTGTAGGATCCTTCGGGGATTAATATTACTGCTTAGCATGATTTGCATATCATTTAATTTCAGTCCAAGGTTTTAAATGTTGTTTTGCAAACTTAGCCGTAATTCTAAATGTTGAAAACTCAAATGACATTTTAAATGTATTTCGGGCTGGAAACTTCTATTTTGTAAATGCCCAAGGGGCTTATTATATTATTTTCTGGACTGATTATAAAGTGACTTGAAACAGTGGTAACAATGACACTGTATGATATACTTGAAACAGTGGTAACAATGACACTGTATGATATACTTGAAACAGTGGTAACAATGGCACTGTATGATGTAAATTGGTCAGGTAACAATGGGCTGACCGGTCAGGTAACAATGACTGACCAAGATATTGCGCTTGGGTTATAGGAGCTCCTCCGGAGTCTGTACACACCCCCAGTGAGCGTCGTCGACGATAAATAAATATGGATGGCTCGGGCTGCACGCCGCAGTGGGTACTGGAATGTACCATCATATGCATTACATTGCATTCATGTATTTGTACTTATACTGTTGTTTAGCTGCCCAGTTCCATATGTTGCTGTATATTGCTTACTTTGTGTATTTTACTGGATTTTCTTATCTTCGGACTATAGTTACTTTTATTACTCACTGGGTCGGAGTACTCACTTTACTCCCTGCACCTCGCGTGCAGCTGCAGGTATTGATCACCCGGTAGCGGGATATTAGCTCATTGAAGGTATTACTATTGTAGCTGAGCAAGGTGGCCGCCAGCGTTCGCGGAACCGGACAGTGTCTTTAGAATTTCAGAATTTAATTTTGTATATTATTGGCCCTGTAATTGTGCTCAGGATTTCTTTAGATGCTCGTGACTTGTGACACCCCGGTCGGGTTATGTTGGGCTGTAAACACTGGTTATTATTGTCGTTAAGCTATCTTTATTTATTCATTTATGTTTAATAATTGTTAAAGATACGATTTGGGTTAGTTGGTTGGCCTTGTCTTCACGAGAGGCGTCATCACGACCGGGTTAGAAAATTGGGTCGTGACAAAATTCCATCTTTTATTTTTATTAATTTGTAATTTCCATAATTAAAACAATTCTATAAAATTTTAAATAATATAATTTGTAAGCAATTATTATAGATTAACTAATAATTCAAATAAAAGTGAAGTCATTGCGATACAAGATTAATTAAATACATATTACATAACGATAAAATTCATTCGAAATACTAGATAAATATTCAACTTCAACTTCTAGTATTCTCCCATAAATGATTTATTAATGCATTACGAAGTGCAAAATGAGCATCTTTGTCCTTAACTCTTCTATGTCGAAATAAAAATTCTTGAAATCGTTGATTTTCATATACTGCCATTTCTACATAAAAATAATAAATGCACGGAAATTAATTTATTAAAATTATACACCAATGTTAAGATATAATATTAATATTATAAAGACATTACATAAACATAATTAGGTATATATAAAGAGATAAATTACAAGATTAAATAATAAAATAATAAAAAAAATGATGAATAGTAATGTGGGAGATGAATAGTGTACCCCATATTTGAGGGAACACTATTCATCCCCCATTTTAGGGACAAAACTGGGGGAGGGTTGGAGCTAAATTCCCCCAAATAGTTCCCCCCACACCTCCTTTTTCCGCCCGCAAGGGGACAAGGGAGTTTTTCCAATTAAAGGACAATCGAAACGGGATTTGTTTATTTATTTCAGAGTCGCCACTTGGGAGATTTAGGGTGTCCCAAGTCACCAATTTTAATCCCGAATCGAGGAAAAGAATGACTCCATATTACAGTCTACGTACCAGAAATCTGGATAAGGAATTCTGTTAACCCGGGAGAAGGTGTTAGGCATTCCCGAGATCCGTGGTTCTAGCATGGTCGCTCAACTGTTATATTTGGCTTGATTATCTGATTTAATACATGTTGAACCTGTGTGCAAAATTTAACTTTTAACCGCTTTTGTCATTATTATTATTTTTACGAGAATTGCAACGTCGTGAAAACATATCTCGAACCACGTTACATCAATGTACCCGTGGTTATCGATATATCTCGACTCGGTTGAGATTTGGATTTGGGTCACATAAATGTGCACCCGAATTAAGGAAAATAAATTGTTAAAAGGCGCGCCTAAAGCAACTAGCGTCTTGTTATTTTGGGGAAAGTCGTAAAAATTCGTTAAACGGCATATCCCGAATTCTAAATACTTTAATATATACATACATCTAGAGGGCCCCGCAGCTTTGTACATTTTATTTGTCGAGGCTCGTCTCGTTCTATTTTTAAAAGGAATTTGCGACGTCATGGACATGCATCTCGAACCACGTTACAATCAATGTACCCGTGATTAGAAACACATTTCGAATCCGTCGAGATTTGGATTTGGGTCACATAAATGCGCACCCGAATTTAAGAAGGTAAAATTATTAAATACGCGCTTAAAGAGGCTATCGCGTTATTATTCCGGGAGGGTCGTGAGATTTGCTAAACGACCCGCCTTGGAAACTGAATGCTTCGATATATACATTTGACGAGGGCCCCGCAGCTTGTGCGTTTTTATTTGTCGAGGCTCATCTCGTCCTTATTTTAAAAGGATATCCTATAGCAACTACGTTTCTTGTCGCGTTTGTCTCTACTAATTGAAAACAGAGATAGTCCTAGTTAATTACATGCTTGCAAGTTATCTATAACAGAATTCCGAGTGCTTGCGCAAAATCAGAAGCACGACCACGTACACAATCAGCCAAACGAATATTAAGGGCCCAAACCCCAAACCAAGCAGTAGCGGTTGGGCCTGGGCCACTATTTTTCGCTGGGAGCCTGCTTGATTTGCTCGACTTGGGCTCAACCTTCGTGAGGTTGAGATTGCAAGCTCTGTGATCTTTGTCTTAAAGTATGGTTTAAACAGTTATATAAGCTAATTTATCAGAAGGGAAAGAGCTATACTAGTAGTGGATAGTTTACATGCTTGGCCTACATTAAAGAGTATGTTACACAATTTAAACCTAAGTCTGGGGTACAACCTACTGCATTGAGAATATTTATCTAACAGCATATATATACAACTAACATTCAATCCTCATACATTGATATCTACTAGGCGTGCAAGTTACCTTCAGTATCCAAACAAAATGTAAACTATTATGCATTACATGATATTCAATATAACAGTCTATGCTTAAAGTAAACAATCTTCAATTCTTCTCTTTTTGCATTCATACTCAACTTCAAGTTACATTGACAGTATTAGTCGTGTACCTGGATGTTTTCACAATAAGAAAAGGAAGAGAAAGAGTATCAGTAGCAAGTAACCAACAGCAACAACAGATAGCAACAACACAGCAACACAACCAGCAACAACTATGTAGCCCACAGGTGATTGAGCATCAGACAGACAAATCCCAGAAAAAGAGCAGAAAGACAGCAAGAAGCCCAAGATATCGGATGTAACAGTAACAGAAATCCAATGACCGCAAAAAGCTTGGCAAACGACCAAAAGCAAAACCACAAAGACAGCCTGATCAACTTGGACTCTTACACAGTTTCTTTTAGACAATACTCATTCACAGTGTTCTGAAATTTATTTTTGTTTTTCCTTTTTCAGTTTTCTTACTCACAGAATCTCTTAAGACTCAAAAAATGAACCCCCCCTTCTAATGGAAGGTCTGCCTCTTTTATAGCCTAACCTTAACACTTTACAGTCTGTTTGACAACTCAAAATTCCCCCTCCTTGTTGTTTTTCCACTCACTTATTTTAAATAACAAAACTCCCATGAAATCCCTGACAGCCCCTCTCTATTTTTGTTGTTAAAGTGTCCTAATCTCTTGTTTATTTAACCAAAGTATGGGCAGCAGGAATATAATCTGACAGCACATGCTGTCCAATTATTTTAATTCCTTAAAGTTAACCATACACATGCTGCCCACGGTCTAAACCAAATAAACATGGCATCATATTTAAAATCAAAGTCTGAACTGCCATTATAACCTTCCCCCTAGATGTTCTTTAATTCAAATTGAACAAAATCAATAGGCAATACAATTCAGTTCCTAATGGGATTCAAATACGATCACAGCAGAAATAAACAACACGAATCAAGTTGTTACCATTAATGACTGAAACTAATTGACGATATATATCGACTCGACTATATTAATCGTAACACATAACAATCAATCGTTCATATAAACAACACGTACATAGTCCCGAATGACTTCAGACAACTTTGTTCAATCACTGGGAACCTATATGAATTAACTCAGTTGACGACTAATCCAATTGACGATCATGTATACTACAGAATACATTCAGAACACACAGAAAATCAACCGACCAAATAAAAGGTCTTTGACAGAGATGGAAGAAATCCGAATGAAAAATAACAAAAATAACAAACAAACACAAAGAAACATGCTGACAACTTAATTAGCAGTTGAATAAAACAAAAAGGACAAGAAAAACTTACCGAAAAATGTCCAAACCCAATTGACCCAAATCTGACTCAACTTTGAACCCTTGAGGCCGAACAAACTTTAATCAGGGTGTTCTCACACGAGAACACCTTGATTAAGGTCTATTAGACCTCAAACCCTGTTAAGACTGGCCGGTTTCCAAGGATATTCATGTTCTAGGTTTTGGATTCTCAGATTTGAGATTCTAAGAGTTGTGGGTAGATTCGGACCAAACCAAGCCTGGTTTGGTCACGAGGGGGGTCGGGGGAGTGTCTGGTATGAAGATGGTGAGGTTTGACATTGGTCAGAGTTCGACTCGAATCTTCAAATGAAGATTTGAGACGAAGCAAGGTGATTCGAGGCTAGGGGGTAACAGATCCATGTTCAGGAGAGTGAAGTGGTCCTAGGGTGTTCAGGAGGGGGTCATCGGCGTTCATACCGCCGGGTTCTGGTGAAAGGGAAATCAGGGCGGCTGCTAGGGTTTGGGGGGTTTCAGTGTTTTGGTGAGGACGATGAGTGGAGGGGGGGTTCGGATAGGGGCGTGGGGTGTTATGTTAGGTTTATATATGGGAAGGGTGATTCAATCCTGGTCGTTGGATTGATTACAATTGATGGTCAGGGTTGGGGAAGCTTAACAATACGGTGCCGTTTGGTTAAGTAGTGGGTCGGTTAAAATGGGAATGGGTCGGGTCATGAGGGCCAATAAGGGCCATCGGATCAATGGAGATGAATGGCTCAGATTAACCGTCCCTAAAACGACGTCGTTTGGGTCCGTACTTGGGCAGGCCGGACTTGGACTGGACTGGTGTGCCGGTTTTGGGCCTTTTTTGTTACATTTCTTGGGCCCAAACTGATTTTCATTCACTCTTTCTTTTGTTTTTTTTGTTTTATTCTAATTTTAAAACCAAGATGAAATAATAATAAAAAACAATGAAATTAACACAAACAACAATGTAACATTTTAACACAATTATCACAAGAATATTTAAGCAAGTTAAATCACAACCTAGAACGAACGATGCATATATATATATATTTTGAATTTCTTTCAACGACCGAATTACGGTTTGATTACCATGACAGACATACTTTGTATTTTGATTGATAAGATCAAATGCAACATGGACCGAACCACAAATGACTAACATCACATGCCACGAAAAATCGAAAATTGTACAGCGGAGTCATTTGTCACTATTTTTGTTTTCTTTTGGAGCGATTGTCCGTGAAGCAAAAATTACGTGCTTACAGCTGCCCCTCTTTGCCCGAAGACACGAAAGGTTTTCGCGCAAAGATAAAGCGGGCGATTTTTGCTCGTTCGAGTACTCCGTGTGAAGCATTTTTTGAAAAAGACTTGACCGAACCTTTGCTTCAGAAATTTCCTACATATCCTGGGCTGAACAGGAATCAGGTCAATGTAGTTCGGGAAATTTTGGTAGCTGGGACTACCGTGTGACTGTAGTGCTCACTGTTGTTGTGCGCTGTTGCATGCTGCTGTAGGATGCTACCGCTCACTAATCTCCTTGTTACATTGTTCTGAAAGGAAAAACAAGAAGCTAAGCTAGAGTATGAGATCTCATCTATCTTCAACTTGTTCTTGTTGCCTTGCTTTCTTGTCGGCTAACGCTTTCCTCCGATGCCTTTATTTTGTGAACTTGGGGGATGATACTGGTCCTTCGCCTTTTCTGAATGCCAGTTTTCACCACTTCGCTTGATCTGCTGGGAACATGGCCCTCTTCTTTAAGCCTTTCAATGGTTTCTTCAGTGGTATGACTTTCTTCATCAAAATTGTTATGTTGGGCATGCTATAGCGTTCCCAAACTGCTTCTTTTGAGACGCGTTCCTTCTTCCTTTTGAATCGCGCGCTTGCCTTTGCAGCCTTCTACTTCTTGGTGCTGGGGATTTTATTGTTTCCTGCTTGGGGATCTCTGTTGTAACCCTCCGCCTTCAGGTGGGGTTACTGATTCCAAAATCTAGAGCTGAAAAGTATTCCCGCATTTTACTGGTGGGCGACCTAGAACTTAAAGTATTCCCGTATTTTACTGGTGGGCGACCTAGAACTTAAATGTATTCCCGCATTTTACTGGTGGGCGACCTAGAACTTAAATGTATTCCCGCATTTTACTGGTGGGCGACCTAGAACTTAAATGTATTCCCGCATTTTACTGGTGGGCGACCTAGAACTTAAAAGTATTCCCGCATTTTACTGGTGGGCGACCTAGAACTTAAATGTATTCCCGCATTTTACTGGTGGGCGACCTAGAACTTAAAAGTATTCCCGCATTTTACTGGTGGGCGACCTAGAACTTAAATGTATTCCCGCATTTTACTGGTGGGCGACCTAGAACTTAAAAGTATTCCCGCATTTTACTGGTGGGCGACCTAGAACTTAAATGTATTCCCGCATTTTACTGGTGGGCGACCTAGAACTTAAAAGTATTCCCGCATTTTACTGGTGGGCGACCTAGAACTTAAATGTATTCCCGCATTTTACTGGTGGGCGACCTAGAACTTAAAAGTATTCCCGCATTTTACTGGTGGGCGACCTAGAACTTAAATGTATTCCCGCATTTTACTGGTGGGCGACCTAGAACTTAAAAGTATTCCCGCATTTTACTGGTGGGCGACCTAGAACTTAAATGTATTCCCGCATTTTACTGGTGGGCGACCTAGAACTTAAAAGTATTCCCGCATTTTACTGGTGGGCGACCTAGAACTTAAATGTATTCCCGCAGTTTACTGGTGGGCGACCTCGAACTTAAAAGTATTCCCGCATTTTACTGGTAGGCGACCTAGAATTTAAAAGTATTGAAATTGTTTCCCCGTTCTTCCGAGAAAATTTTCGACAATCGGCAGAAAATTTTCTGCCCCGGTTTTTTGGTGATTTCCCTGGCGTTGCGTCTTGCTGCCATCATCAATCCTTTGTTTTCATGCAGCAGACAAAAGGATTTAGTTAGTTTTAATCGTGGTGGTAGAAGGTGCCTTTCCGGCGGATGATTTTTCCTCTCTTCCCTTTTTCTTGCTCTATGTCCCCATAATTGGTTGGTGGACAAAATTGCTTGTTGGGGGTTTCTAGCCTGCTGGGGCTGGTTTTCAATTTATCCCCTTTTCTGCTTTCTCTTTAAGCACATGCTGTGGGAGTCTGCTTTTACTCCCGAAACCACTCCCTTTAGGAGCTTACTTCCTCCAAAACTGCAAGGCACGATCATTGCATTGCCTGGGGCCGGCCTTTAAGACTGTTTGTGTTATCCTGCATTGGATGAATTCCCCTTCGGTCTCTGGTAGTAAGCTTTGAAAAATCCTTTTCAAGACAAATTTTCAGGAAGAGAAATAAAAGATAGAAAAAGGAGAAAATCTTTCTGAACCAATATTTGGTGGGAGAAGAAACTCAGAAGAACTTATCTGGAGGACATGACTGGTCCCCGTGATCATGATGTGCACCATAGATTCCCGACCCAGTCTATTCGTATCAATCGATTTGCCCGATGGTCTGACTTGCTGGGGATGATAAATGAGTGTCCATTTTGTTGCGAATGTGGTCGCTTTTTTGTTGATCTGTCTTATCGCCTCATAGTGCCCTTCGAGGGGTTTTCACTAATGAGACTCTCTCTTTTCTCTCATCTCCCGGCGCCTTTCGGTGCCTGTGAAGGTTTTCACCGATAAGACTCTCTCATTTTATTCTTCATCTTACGTCGCCTTTCGGTGCCTGTGAGGGTTTTCACCGATAAGACTCTCTCATTTTATTTTTCATCGAGGAATCGGGGTGTTGTCGATACGACCCTCTCTTCTGGGGATTCCTTTGACCATCAATTCCTTCCTAGTCTTATGATCCTCTCCTTTGCTGGGGATCAGCGTATTACTCCTGGCTCTATTTGCCTGACTTGGTATCTCTTGGATATTGATCGGGAGGTCTTTTGGGCATCGATGTTGGTTTTGGTGTGGGGTTAAAGAAAGGCTATCAAGAAATGAAATAGTTTGATGGGTGATCTGCTACAACTTTTGGAATCAAACCTTTTTTGGAACTTAAAACATAACCTCTGCCCCAGTTTTCTTGCTTGGGGAATTTTATTTTTTACACTTATGTTGAGCTGTGTGCGTTACGCACACTGTGCCTATTATGCACACTATGTACATTATGCATCCTATATATACTATGATGCACACTATGACCGAGCCGTGAGGCGCCTACGTATCCTCTTTGAGGAATCAGGTCAAACGTAGTTCCCACGGTTTTGTATTTCTTATGATTTTATCTTCTTTTTCTTTTCTTTCTCCTTCTTTTCATTTTTTTTCTTTTTCTTTTTTTTCTTTCTTTTCATGTCTTTTCCATTAGTGATTCCAAAAGAGGGGTATGAAAGAATAACTTAAGGCTCAAAAAAGGGGGAACAAGGGTTAAAGTGTTTGGATAGAAGAAAGAATTGCCTCCGTCATCTCATTATCCAATAAATACCAAATACAAACAAACGAACCAAAATTGCCATAATTAAAGAAATTACGCATAATATCTCTTGACGGCATCAGAATTGATAGCCATGCCGACACATCTCCCCTCGATATCTATCAAACACAAAGCACCGTTGGACAATACTCTGGTCACGATATAAGGCCCTTGCCAATTTGGGGCGAATTTGCCTTTTGCTTCGACCTGATGTGGGAGGATCTTCTTCAATACCTGCTGCCCTACTTCAAACTTCCCAGGGCGCACCTTCTTATTGTATGTTCTTGTCATTCTCTTCTGGTACAGCTGACCATGGCACACTGCCGCCAATCTTTTCTCGTCTATCAAGCTTAATTGTTCCAATCGAGCTTTGACCCATTCATTATCATCAATCTCGGCTTCAGCGACATTCCGGAGGGATGGAATTTCAACCTCTGCTGGTATTACGGCTTCAGTCCCGTACACCAACAAATAAGGAGTTGTCCCTATGGAAGTCCGGACGGTAGTGCGGTAACCCAACAAAGCAAAGGGTAACCTCTCGTGCCATTGTCTCGATCCTTCCACCATCTTTCGCAGTATCTTCTTGATGTTCTTATTGGCTGTTCGACCGCTCCATTCGCCTTGGGACGATATGGGGTGGAATTGCGGTGTGTAATCTTGAATTGTTGGCATACTTCTCTCATCAGGCTGCTATTAAGATTCGCACCATTATCCGTGATGATTACTTTTGGGATCCCAAATCTGCAGATGATATGGGAATGCACAAAATCCACCACCGCTTTTTTGGTTACTGACTTGAAGGTTTTAGCCTCAACCCATTTGGTAAAGTAATCAATGGTCACTAGAATGAACCTATGACCGTTGGATGCTGCTGGCTCGATAGGTCCAATGACGTCGATGCCCCATGCCACAAACGGCCAAGGTGCTGACATCGTATGTAACTCTATTGGCTGAGAATGAATCAGATCTCCATGTATCTGACACTGATGGCATTTCCTCACGAAAGTGATACAGTCATGTTCCATGGTGAGCCAATGAAACCCTACCCAAAGGATCTTCCTTGATAATACATATCCGCTCATATGTGGACCGCAAACTCCAGCATGTACCTCTGCCATAACCGTCGTGGCTTGTCCGGAATCTATACATCTCAACAATCCCAAATCCGGGGTTTTTTTGTATAGCACTCCTGCGCTGAGGAAAAAGCCATTTGCCAAACGCCGAAGGGCTCTTTTTTGGTCTCCAGTGGCCTGTTCTGGATATGTCCCCATTCTGAGGTATTCCTTGATATCATGAAACCAGGGTTCGCCATCTGGTTCCTCTTCTACGGCGTTGCAATAAGCGTGCTGATCACGGACCTGGATATGCAGAGGATCAACATACATTTTGTCAGGGTGGTGCAGCATTGATGCTAAGGTGGCCAAGGCATCCGCAACCTCATTGTGAACTCTCGGGATATGTTTGAACTTCACCGATCGAAATCGCTTGCTCAGATCATGCAAGCATTGTCGGTATGGTATGAGCTTTAGATCTCGTGTTTCCCATTCACCCTGAATTTGATGTACCAAGAGGTCCGAGTCTCCCAAGACCAAGACGTCTTGGACATCCATGTCAGCAGCCAAGCGCAGACCCAGAATGCAAGCTTCATACTCGGCCATATTATTAGTGCAATAGAAACATAGTTGAGCCGTAACCGGATAATGGCGTCCTGTTTCAGAAATGAGTACTGCTCCTATTCCAACCCCTTTTGCGTTTGCAGCTCCATCGAAGAAAAGCTTCCAACTCGGTTCCTCAGGTAATTCCAACTCATTTGTATGCATTACCTCTTCGTCGGGAAAATACGTTCTTAAGGGCTCGTATTTTTCATCAACGGGATTCTCTGCCAAATGGTCGGCCAGCGCCTGGGCTTTCATGGCTGTCCTCGTCACATAGACGATATCAAACTCTGTGAGCAGAATTTGCCATTTTGCTAACCTTCCCGTGGGCATAGGTTTCTGAAAGATGTACTTCAATGGGTCCAAACGGGATATGAGATAAGTAGTATACGAAGACAGGTAGTGCTTCAACTTCTGAGCTACCCAAGTTAGGGCGCAACATGTTTTCTCGAGTTGAGTGTACTTGACCTCATGTACTGTGAATTTCTTGCTAAGATAGTAGATGGCCTGCTCCTTCCTTCCTGTGTCATCATGTTGCCCCAGTACACAACCAAACGAATTTTCCAGGACCGTCAGGTAAAGAATTAAGGGCTTCCCAGGCTTAGGCAGGACCAATACGGGTGGATTAGACAAATACCCCTTGATTTGGTCGAAAGCCTCTTGACACTCCGCCGTCCAACCTACCGCAGCATCCTTTCTCAGCAGTCGAAATATGGGCTCACAAGTTGCTGTGAGTTGAGCGATGAACCTGCTGATGTAATTGAGTCTACCCAGCAAACTTATTACCTCTGTTTTGTTCTTTGGCGGTGGCAAGTCTCGGATGGATTTGATTTTGGATGGGTCTAACTCAATCCCTCGTCGACTGACGATGAATCCCAATAACTTTCCTGATGGAACCCCGAATGCGCATTTGGTTGGGTTAAGCTTGATATCATACCTTCGGAGTCTTTGGAAAAATCTCCTTAGGTCGGCTACATGGTCCTCTTGACGCCAAGATTTTATGATCACATCATCTACGTACACCTCGATTTCTTTGTGTATCATGTCATGAAACACAACAGTCATTGCTCGCATGTACGTTGCCCCGGCGTTCTTTAATCTGAACGGCATTACCCGATAGCAGTAAGTTCCCCATGGCATAATAAATGTTGTCTTTTCCGCATCCTCCTCGTCCATTAGGATCTGATGATAACCCGTATAGCAATCTACAAAGGATCTGATCTCGCGCCCAGCGCAATTATCGATCAAGATATGGATGTTGGGCAATGGAAAATTGTCCTTGGGACTTGCTTTGTTGAGGTTGCGGTAGTCGACGCACACCCTGATTTTCCCATCCTTCTTTGGAACTGGTACCACATTGGCCAGCCACTCGGGATATCGAGTGACCCGAATGACCTTCGCCTGTAACTGCTTAATCACTTCTTCTTTGATTTTTACACTCATTTCTGTTTTAAATTTCCTTAGCTTTTGCTTGACCGGAGGGTATGCCGGGTCAGTGGGCAATTTGTGAACCACTAAATTGGTGCTTAATCCAGGCATATCGTCATATGACCATGCAAAAACATCCTTGAATTCCATGAGGGTTTTGATCAATTCTTCCCTGACATTCGGCTCAATGTGGATGCTGATTTTGGTTTCTTGGACGTTATCAGCGTCTCCTAGATTTACAGCCTCAGTGTCATTTAGGTTAGGCTTGGGTTTTTCTTCAAATTGGCATAGTTATCAGTTTATCTCTTCGAAAGCCTTATCTTCGTCATATTCAAATTCATCGTCGCAAACGACCTCTTGCATCATTGAGTCGGATTCAGATTGATTTATTAGACTAGGTCGAAGATCCGCTGTGCATGCCATGTCATTAGAACCAGTAAAAAGAGAACTGTTCAGAAAAGAAAAAAAGAACAAAACAAAATTAAAATGGGACAAAAGAAGAGAACTTTATTAAACTTGCGGGATAAAAGGGTTCACACTTTTACAAAAACGAAAGTAAAATTTGGATTACACCCTGGAATAATCCGAACAAAACAAAACACACAAAACATAAATCAAAGCCCACTACCAAGACTCCCCTCGGACAGGAAGAGGAGTAACTGTCCAATTGTTGGTCTTGGCCCCAGGCCCCACAAACTGTATCTCTGTTCTGCTGGAACCTTCTCCAGCTTCTACCATGCTGACATCAGCGAATAGCCTCTCGAAACTCTGATTCAGGTCCCCATTCATACCAATCAATGGTCCTAGAATCTTCGGGACTGGTGACCCCTTGGCACTGGCTCCGACAAAAGACCTTGAGAGACGTGGCACTAGTTTAGGCAGAAACCAAACCCTCTTTTTCATTTTTCGCGCTTGCTTCCTATCTGCTGCGGTTGGTTTGAACCCCAATCCGAAAGTTTCCAGATTTTTAGGCAAGGTGACAGGTTGGACAATCCCCTGAAGCTCGACTCCTAGGCCCTTTCCCGGCACGAATCCATTACCCAGCATTTCTGAGACCATCATGACTGTCGCGGCAGCTACCCTAGGGTGTGGGATGATTTCTCCTTCAGAAATTTTGTTGGCCGACCCTGTATCGAAAATCTGGTAGACCCAAGGACCTTTGTCATCATCGGTCTCTATGAAAGGTACAATGGCTCCGCCCATGGTGCACGCTGCGTCCTCGCCGTGTAGCACGACCTCTTGTCTTTCCCACTCGAACTTCACCATCTGATGTAGGGTGGAGGGTACTGCTTTGGCTGCATGAATCCATGGTCGTCCTAACAGCAGGTTATAAGACACTGTGGCATCTAACACCTGGAACTCCATGGTAAACAGGACTGGCCCGATGGTTAACTCAAGTACAACATCCCCCACAGTGGTTGTTCCGTTTCCGTCGAACCCTCGGACACAGATGCTATTCTTGCGGATTCTTCCGCGGTCGATCTTTAATTGGTCCAGAGGGGATAATGGGCAAATATTGGCAATTGAACCGTTATCTACCAATACTCGAGTTACCACCGAGTCTTCACATTTGACAGCTAGGTATAGAGCTTTATTATGCTTCGTACCTTCCACCGGTAGATCATCATCTGAGAATGTTACCCTGTTCACCTCGAAAATCTTGTTGGCAATGGTTTCCAGGTGGTTTACAGAAATCTTGTTAGGTACATGAGCTTCGTTCAATATCTTCATCAGGGCCCGCCGATGCTCCTCAGAATGGATCAGTAATGATAGCTGTGAGATCTGGGCCGGTGTTTTTCTCAGTTGTTCGACCACGGAATAGTCCTGCACTTTCATCTTCCTCGGGAACTCCTCAGCCTCTTCTTCGGACACAAGTTTCTTGGTTGCAACTGGGTTGGTTCTTCTTAGCTCCACTGGAGCAAAACATCGACCTGATCGAGTCAGCCCTTGCGCTTCACAACTAACTTCTTCCACCTGTTTTCCCTGGTACATCACCACCGCCTTTTCATATTTCCAAGGCACAACCTTGCTATCAATCATCGGCAGCTGGACTACAGGCTTTATGGAGACCAGTTCTCTATATGCCCCCTTTAACACAACAGCAGGTATGGGCGGAATCCCTGATATTACCAACTTGTTTGGCTCGGGTTTGCTTGTTATGGCGGACGGGCTCTTTCCCAATATCACTACTGGCTTGACGCTTTCTCTCTGTGACTGTACCCTCGTTCCCCCACTGGTTGAGACTTCTTTCGGGGCGGCCTGGATCATCATCACTGTTTGTGAGGGTTTTCTCAACTCTCCTCCATCATATACCAACTCAATCATGTGAGTCTCGTGATGCGTTGGCAGTGGGTTTTGGTTGATGTTAGGAGCCTCCGGTGTCTGGACCTCAATCTTATTGGTGTCAATAAGATCCTGTATGGCATGCCTCAACTTCCAACACTTCTCGGTATCATGCTCGAGCATCCCTGAGCAATATTCACAACTTATTAATCGATCCAAATTCTGAGGTGGGGGATTTGGTTCTCGAGTCTGGACAGAACTAACCAAACCCAATTGCCTCAGCTTGTGGAACAAAGTGGTGTAGGTTTTACCCAACTCCGTGAAAGTTCTCTGTTTCCGCAACCTGTCATTCCTAGCATCTGGATTTCCCCAAAAGCCTGCCCCTGAAGGGTTTCTATATGCCCTTGGTGGAGGGTAGGTGTTTTGTGGTGGTGCATATATGTTCTGGGGAGCCGGCGCGCGCCATTGCGGGCAAACTGGAGGCTGAGTGTATGCTTGGGCCTGGTGTACGGAACAATGTGGTTCTCGAGGTGGATAGAAATTTTGGGGTGGGTTGTATGGGTAGTTTGACCTGTGAGGTCTGGGTTGGTTGTAGTGTGGCTTGTCAGCCCTATACCAACTGCTTGCCTCGATCGTGGCAACCTCTTCTTTCTTTTTTCTCAGCGCACCTCCCGTACCGCTCTGAATAGCCTGGGTTATGGCCTTGAGTGCCGAGTAGTTCAAGATTTTGTCAGACCTCAGACCCTCTTCTATCATGACCCCTATCTTGACCACCTCATTGAAGGATTTTCCAACCGTTGTCACCAAGTGACCAAAGTAGGTTGGATCCAATATTTGCAAGAAATAGTCCACCATCTCTCCCTCTCTCATGGGAGGATCGACTCTAGCTGCCTGCTCTCTCCAGCGGAACCCGAACTCGCGAAAACTTTCCCCGAGTTTCTTCCCAGTTCTTAATAATGTGAGACGGTCAGGGACTATCTCGAGATTGTACTGGAAATGACCTGCAAAAGCCTGCGCCAGATCGTCCCAAGTATACCACCTACTGGAATCCTGCCTGGTATACCATTCTAGAGCAGATCCGCTCAGACTTTGGCCGAAATAAGCTATCAGCAGCTCATCCTTGCCGCCTGCCCCTCTCATTTTACTACAGAATCCCCGTAAATGTGCCATGGGATCACCGTGCCCTTCATATAAATCAAACTTAGGCATTTTGAAACCGGCCGGGAGTTGGACGTCTGGGAAAGGGCACAGATCTTTGTATGCCACGCTGACCTGGTTGCCCAAACCGTGCAGGTTCCTGAAAGACTGCTCCAGGCTTTTGAACTTTCTCAATACCTCATCCTGTTCAGGGGCCTTGACCGGCTTCTCAATCTCTGCCGGCACTTCCAAGTGTGGATTGTAAGTCTGTGGCTCGGGAGCATGAAACGTAGGCTCGGGGGGATAGTATTGTGTATTGTGAGCCTGAAACAATGGCTCACTGGTCGTTCTTTGCAAAGGGGCTGATATGGGTCCCACAAAAGTGGGAATACTGGGTGTTGGGAGAGGTTGATGGGGCGGTGGAGCTTGGGAATAATGAGGGCTTTTTTCTTGATGATAAAGGGGATTTGG
This sequence comes from Nicotiana tabacum, assembly GCF_000715075.1. Classification (NCBI taxonomy): domain Eukaryota; kingdom Viridiplantae; phylum Streptophyta; class Magnoliopsida; order Solanales; family Solanaceae; genus Nicotiana; species Nicotiana tabacum. Next base: position 17,997,152 of record NC_134089.1, on the reverse strand, counting down.
GCGGCTTGTGGAAGGGCTGGAGTGAGGGTATTCCGGCATGTGTCCTAGTGTTTTAGGGCTCTTTTGTGTTTTGGCTATGGCTAGCTGCATTGCATTCATCTCTAGTCCCATCCTTTCAATCTTTTCCATCGCTTCTTTTAACAACTGGCTCATCGACCTCTCTTCCTCATTACTATTCTCTGAAGTAGTCATGCTTGTTGCTATTGGTCCTGTGGATCTGGTTTGATAGGAGTGTGTTGCCAGAGTTCTTTAACAACTAACTTGTCTGGATCAGACAACAACAAACTTTTGTTAGCGTTAGAGTTTAACAGATTTGATCATAACACATAGAGGATGCAATGCTCCTAGGCAGTTAACCGTTTCTACATGCTTTGCTTCGAACCACATGCGTCATCCCGGTTTGCTCATTTGTCCCCTTTTCTGTTATTTTATTTTATTTTTGTATCTTCTTTTTCTTTATTAAGAGCGGTCGAATCTTATGGGGATTGCCTACGTATCACGTCCCCGCGCGAATCAGACCAGGCGTAGTTCTGCCATGAGGCTAACATTTTCATTCATTTATAAAAAGATGAACAGACATTACATTTGAAAACTTTGTAAGAAAATGTCTTGAAATACACTCATTTAAATCGAAATAAAAAGATACAATTTTTAACATCTCACAACGTGCCCCACTTTCCACTTGTGTTGTAAATTATTAGATCATTTGCTCAAGGCGGGGCTTGACCTGGATGACCTCCCAGCGTACGATACATCCTTTCCAACTCCATCGCTAGATGACGGGCAAAAGTGGGTGCATGCTCTGTAAACCTTTCATAATCCATTCCTTGGCAGTTTACATAACTTTGGGAGGTGTAGACCGCCAGGTCGTGGATCTGTGCCCTGAAATCTTGGAGATGTTGGCCTTGATTCTGCAGTTGCTGCTGGCGAGTGGTGGCTATATCTCTGATACGGTCTTCACGATCTAGGGCTGACTCTAATAGAGCTCGGAGTCTGGCCTGCTCTAATCTCGCCTGCGCTCTTTCTCTGTCAATGTCCGCTTGTTGATGCTCTCTGTTGTACCTTCTTGCCTCTTCTAGTTGTGCACGAAGTTGGTCTTCTGATCGTACCCAATGGTCTTTTTCCTTCTTGAATTGTGCCCTGTCTTTCTCGGATTGCCTATCTTGGCGTTCCTTATCAGATCTGGCTTCTTCGTTTAATTGTTGGATCCTTTCTTTTGCTTTGCTCAACGCCCTTGCATTTGCAGCAAGAACGGAATCATAATCTTGTATTCTTTCAAAAAGATTGGCGATGGTTTTTTGATCCTTCCAATTCCTCATTGGCGTTTCAGAAGCCTTTTTCATTCTCAGAAATCGAGCATGAAGACTTTCATTCTTACAGGCTAGACTCTTCTTCTCGCCTTCAGCTTCTTGTGCTTGCAAATCTTTCTCCAGACTGAGGTTCCTTAGATTTTCCTTTAGGGCATGGATAGTTGCTTTGTACCCCTTTTCTTTTTCTCCCCAGATCAACCGTTCTTGGATTTTATCATTAAAGTTTTGAATATGGGGTCTTTTGGTTGGCCTTCTTAGCTCAGGTTCTGGTACATCATTCACGCGAGACCGTTTCTCGAACCACCTTGCATATCCAGGATTTATCTCACCCTTTGTAGTGTCTGGGACTTGAGTATCACTTTTCAAGTATCGACATCCATTCCACATCTGCTGAAGTAGAGCCTCAGGAATAGTGGCTTCTGGGTGTAATTCGATTTCTTGCGTACTCAAATCTTCATCATCAGGAACTACTTGATATCTCCCTAGTTGTCTTATGACTCTCAATGGCGCATACGGCTGGATGCTTCTCAATCCCAATAGTAGCAGATAACTATTTGAGTTGACATGTGTATCACTTCCCTCATCGGGAGCCATCCCAAAATCCATTCAATTTGATTTGCCGTTAAAGCCCTTAGATGAGATACCCATGCTTCTATCCCTTCTGGAACCTGATAATTTTTTACTCTTTCCTCATAACCCTCGATGCAATTATCGTTGCTTGGCCCATACTGTATGATCTTAGGCTGTTGTTGGAGATGTTCCATCACCCACATTTGCAATAAAATTTTGCATCCTTCGAAGACTTTCGCTCCTGCTTTACATAAAGTCAAAGCCCGATAAATGTCTGAGAGAATGATGGGGACAAGGGTGTGGTTTTCTTTGGTGGTGAGGATTTGCACAACCTTTGCGGTGCGAATATCGATTGTTCGCTCTTTGTTTGGGAAGACCATGATTCCTAGAAAAGCCACCATGAAGGCGAAGCGACGGTGAACCTGCCATGCGTCTTTGTCTTGCTTGTTAGTAAGGCCTTTCTCATGAATTTCGAACCCATCTGACTTTCCGAACCTTGAATACAAAAAGTTGAAAGAACAACATCCATTGATGACATTGCTTTTCCTGATTTGACTGCTGATGTTCAGAAGACCGAAGAATCGATGTACCGAGGGAGCCTTTGTGAATATCAAGCTTTGATTCCTTAAACTTCCGTCAAAACCAACATATCCAGCTATCTCCTCTAATGTAGGAGTGAGCTCGAAGTCAGAGAAACGAAAGACATTGTGAACAGGGTCCCAAAAAGTTACTAATGCCGCAATCAGATCATCACGGGGTTTAACTTTCATAATATCCGGGAGATTTCCCAAATGCCTGATGACCCACTTTTGACCATCTTCGCCTAATTCACACCACCACATTTGAAGCTGGAATAAAAACTCTTCTATATTTGTGGATGAGGGGTTTTGTGTGGTGCTCATTTTGTATCTGAAATTTAATTTAATAAAGTCAAGACTCATTTTGAAAATATACTCTAATCATTTTCAGTTAAAACTATTTTCAAGATTTAAAACTATTTTGGGAATTTTTCAAACTATTTTCAAGATTAAATACCTTCAAAGATTAAATACCTTTATTCAAGATTTGAAACTATATTTTCTTTTTTTATTTTACTTTTTATTTTTTTTATTTAAAAAAAAAACTCATTTTATTCCTCAGTTCTCACCATGATTTCATTTAAGCCGGTCAACAAGCATGTTCGAGGCAAATGAATGCACAGGTAGCAAGTAGGATGCATCAGGATGGTCTTTTTATTTCGGGTTCACCTGTCCTAGACAGACCCAACCCCTGTGTTGAGTCTCCAAGGTCAGATGTACATGATGCAAATAGACGTTCCTACTAGGGATCCGGTACATGGCTGAGTTATTCTAGGTAAAAACCTGAGGCGTATTGTTCCAAACCTGGCTTACTCAAACGGACAGTTTGAGCCGAAGCGGGGGCAACGTACCGGGAGCATGAAAGTCTACCCGGCCTAGTTACTTGTCCCAACTTCGTCTTATTTGGTATGACTTCTAACAGAAAGGTGGGTCACGCGCACGTGTACACCATAAATTTAGAAGACTCAGAAAGAAGAAGGGTTTCGCAGCAGTTTTATATACACAATTCAGATAATATTAAAGCGGTAAAAGCATCATTTAGCACATTAAGCATATATCATGTAAAAATCAGATAAAAAATAAAGCCAACTATAACAGTTATTTTAAGCTCGAATTCTTGAACCCTGAACCAGTGGTTCTGGGTACTTTCTTCCCCAGCAGAGTCGCCAGACCTGTCACACCTCCTTTTTCCGCCCCGCGAGGGGACAAGTGAGTTTTTCCAATTAAAGGACAATCGAAATGGGATTTGTTTATTTATTTCAGAGTCGCCACTTGGGAGATTTAGGGTGTCCCAAGTCACCAATTTTAATCCCGAATCGAGGAAAAGAATGACTCCATATTACAGTCTGTGTACCAGAAATCTGGATAAGGAATTCTGTTAACTCGGGAGAAGGTGTTAGGCATTCCCGAGTTCCGTGGTTCTAGCACGGTCGCTCAACTGTTATATTTGGCTTGATTATCTGATTTAATACATGTTGAACCTGTGTGCAAAATTTAACTTTTAACCGCTTTTGTCATTATTATTATTTTTACGAGAATTGCAACGTCGTGAAAATATATCTCGAACCACATTACATCAATGTACCCGTGGTTATCGATATATCTCGACTCGGTTGAGATTTGGATTTGGGTCACATAAATGTGCACCCGAATTAAGGAAAATAAATTGTTAAAAGGCGCGACTAAAGCAACTAGCATCTTGTTATTTTGGGGAAAGTCGTAAAAATTCATTAAACAGCATATCCCAAATTCTAAATACTTTAATATATACATACATCTAGAGGGCCCCGCAGCTTTGTACATTTTGTTTGTCGAGGCTCGTCTCGTTCTATTTTCAAAAGGAATTGGCGGCGTCATGGACATGCATCTCGAACCACGTCACAATCAATGTACCCGTGATTAGAAACACATTTCGAATCCGTCGAGATTTGGATTTGGGTCACATAAATGCGCACCCGAATTTAAGAAGGTAAAATTATTAAATACGCGCTTAAAGAGGCTATCGCGTTATTATTCCGGGAGGGTAGTGAGATTTGCTAAACGACCCGCCTTGGAAACTGAATGCTTCGATATATACATTTAACGAGGGCCCCGCAGCTTGTGCGTTTTTATTTGTCGAGGCTCATCTCGTCCTTATTTTAAAAGGATATCCTATAGCAACTACGTTTCTTGTCGCGTTTGTCTCTACTAATTGAAAACAGAGACAGTCCTAGTTAATTACATGCTTGCAAGTTATCTATAACAGAATTCCGAGTGCTTGCGCAAAATCAGAAGCACGACCACGTACACAATCAGCCAAACGAATATTAAGGGCCCAAACCCCAAACCAAGCAGTAGCGGTTGGGCCTGGGCCACTATTTTTCGCTGGGAGCCTGCTTGATTTGCTCGACTTGGGCTCAACCTTCATGAGGTTGAGATTGCAAGCTCTGTGTTCTTTGTCTTAAATTATGGTTTAAACAGTTATATAAGCCAATTTATCAGAAGGGAAAGAACTATACTAGTAGTGGATAGTTTACATGTTTGGCCTACATTAAAGAGTATGTTACACAATTTAAACCTAAGTCTGGGGTACAACCTACTGCATTGGGAATATTTATCTAACAGCATACATATACAACTAACATTCAATCCTCATACATTGATATCTACTAGGCGTGCAAGTTACCTTCAGTATCCAAACAAAATGTAAACTATTATGCATTACATGATATTCAATATAACAGTCTATGCTTAAAGTAAACAATCTTCAATTCTTCTCTTTTTGCATTCATACTCAACTTCAAGTTACATTGACAGTATTAGTCGTGTACCTGGATGTTTGCACAATAAGAAAAGGAAGAGAAAGAGTATCAGTAGCAAGTAACCAACAGCAACAACAGATAGCAACAACACAGCAACACAACCAGCAACAACTATGTAGCCCACAGGTGATTGAGCATCAGACAGACAAATCCCAGAAAAAGAGCAGAAAGACAGCAAGAAGCCCAAGATATCGGATGTAACAGCAACAGAAATCCAATGACCGCAAAAAGCTTGGCAAACGACCAAAAGCAAAACCACAAAGACAGCCTGATCAACTTGGACTCTTACACAGTTTCTTTTAGACAATACTCATTCACAGTGTTCTGAAATTTATTTCTGTTTTTCCTTTTTCAGTTTTCTTACTCACAGAATCTCTTAAGACTCAAAAAATGAACCCCCCCCCCCCCTTCTAATGGAAGGTCTGCCTCTTTTATAGCCTAACCTTAACACTTTACAGTCTGTTTGACAACTCAAAATTCCCCCTCCCTGTTGTTTTTCCACTCACTTATTTTAAATAACAAAACTCCCATGAAATCCCTGACAGTCCCTCTCTCTTTTTGTTGTTAAAGTGTCCTAATCTCTTGTTTATTTAACCAAAGTATGGGCAGCAGGAATATAATCTGACAGCACATGTTGTCCAATTATTTTAATTCCTTAAAGTTAACCATACACATACTGCCCACGGTCTAAACCAAATAAACATGGCATCATATTTAAAATCAAAGTCTGAACTGCCATTATAACCTTCCCCCTAGATGTTCTTTAATTCAAATTGAACAAAATCAATAGGCAATACAATTCATTTCCTAATGGGATTCAAATACGATCACAGCAGAAATAAACAACACGAATCAAGTTGTTACCATTAATGACTGAAACTAATTGACGACATATATCGACTCGACTATATTAATCGTAACACATAACAATCAATCGTTCATATAAACAACACGTACAGAGTCCCGAATGACTTCAGACAACTTTGTTCAATCACTGGGAACCTATATGAATTAACTCATTTGACGACTTATCAAATTGACGATCATGTATACCACAGAATACATTCAGAACACACAGAAAATCAACCGACCAAATAAAAGGTCTTTGACAGAGATGGAAGAAATCCGAATGAAAAATAACAAAAATAACAAACAAACACAAAGAAACATGCTGACAACTTAATTAGCAGTTGAATAAAACAAAAAGGACAAGAAAAACTTACCGAAAAATGTCCAAACCCAATTGACCCAAATCTGACTCAACTTTGAACCCTTGAGGCCGAACAAACTTTAATCAGGGTGTTCTCACACGAGAACACCTTGATTAAGGTCTATTAGACCTCAAACCCTGTTAAGACTGGCCGGTTTCCAAGGCTATTCATGTTCTTGGTTTTGGATTCTCAGATTTGAGATTCTAAGAGTTGTGGGTATATTCGGACCAAACCAAGCCTGGTTTGGTTACGAGGGGGGTCGGGGGAGTGTCTGGTATGAAGATGGTGAGGTTTGGCATTGGTCAGAGTTCGACTCGAATCTTCAAATGAAGATTCGAGACGAAGGAAGGTGATTCGAGGCTAGGGGGTAACAGATCCATGTTCAGGAGAGTGAGGTGGTCCTAGGGTGTTCAGGAGGGGGTCATCGGCGTTCATGCCGCCGGGTTCTGGTGAAAGGGAAAACTAGGGCGGCTGCTAGGGTTTCGGGGGGTTTCAGGGCTTGGTGAGGAAGATGAGTGGAGGGGGGTTCGGATAGGGGGCGTGGGGTGTTAGGTTAGGTTTATATATGGGGAGGGTGATTCAATCCTGGCCGTTGGATTGATTACAATTGATGGTCAGGATTGGGGAAGCTTAACAATACGGTGCTGTTTGGTTAAGTAGGGGGTCGGTTAAAATGGGAATGGGTCTGGTCATGAGGGCTAATAAGGGCCATCGGATCAATGGAGATGAATGGCTCAGATTAACCGTCCCTAAAACGACGTCGTTTGGGTCCGTACTTGGGCAGGCCGGACTTGGACTGGACTGGTGTGCCGGTTTTGGGCCTTTTTTGTTACATTTCTTGGGCCCAAACTGATTTTCATTCACTCTTTCTTTTGTTTTTTTTGTTTTATTCTAATTTTAAAACCAAGATGAAATAATAATAAAAAACAATGAAATTAACACAAACAACAATGTAACATTTTAACACAATTATCACAAGAATATTTAAGCAAGTTAAATCACAACCTAGAACGAACGATGCATATATATATATTTTGAATTTCTTTCAACGACCGAATTACGGTTTGATTACCATGACAGACATACTTTGTATTTTGATTGATAAGATCAAATGCAACATGGACCGAACCACAAATGACTAACAGCACATGCCACGAAAAATCGAAAATTGTACAGCGGAGTCATTTGTCACTATTTTTGTTTTCTTTTGGAGCGATTGTCTGTGAAGCAAAAATCACGTGCTTACATGGGGTAAGGTTGGAGATGGCCTAAACAATCCTATGCTATACAAAATAGGAAAATGAGTTATATATATATATATACACACACAAAAAACAATGTAATTTCAGGGGGAAGATTACCACCGCCTGAGACGAACTATACTTATACTAGTACTTTTTAATAGAAGCATTATCAAGTACACTTACTTACACGAGCACACAAATTAAGGACAAGTATCATGAACTTACACTATGTTTGGATCATTATTACCCAGCATTTTATATTGTACTGTATCATTTTATGGATACAACGTTTGGATAAATTGTATCATTGGCTGTTGTTAAATAATATTTTTATTGTTTGGTTTGACTGTATCGTACTGCACTGTAAGTGATAAGTTTACTAAAATCTCCTCAATTGTTTTAAGTAAAATAAATCAATAATTACGTATAAAAATAATTTAAGAAATGTCTTTCTACTAATTTATCATTAATTATGTAGCTTGGAAACAAGAGCAAAAACTTGAAGAAAAAAGTTAACTATCATTATCAACAAAAAAAATCTAATACGATGGAAAGAGATAAACAAAATGAATAGAGATTTGGATGAAAAGAACGATACGAACCAACTCTCAAAAAGATGTACGTGGATAAAGAAGATCAATAAGTTGGAGATTTGGAGTTAAGATAAAAAAAATATAAACGATAAAATAAAATTATGGAGTAATAATTAAGGGCATAATTAGAAAAGAAAATACGAAACAATCCCACCACACCAAATCGGTTGTTTCAAAAAATGGGGTTTTTGGTTGTTCCGGAACAATGAATTTAACAATACGGTACAACCAATTTTAAATAAACAATCAAAACAAACATTGTTTCCCGATAACAATACAATACGATACAATAGGTAACAATCATCCAAACAAGCTGTTAGAGTTACAAGTTCAAAAGTTAAGGACAGGTAGTCCTAAACTTAGACTTACAAGCTCATAAATTAAGGACAGTTAGTCCTGAATTTATAGTAATAAGCTCATAAGTTAAGGACACTTGGTCCTGAACTTTATGAGCAGAAGGGTATTTTTGTCTGGACGGGTAAAAGTTTATTAAAGCAGTGTCTAAAGACTAAAGATAATTTAAACAGTGGCTTAAAAGTAAATACATATCTTATTACTGGCTAACTGTGCACTTCCCCCGAGTTGTGGACCGCTAGGCTCGTTAGTTAGATTGGGCCTCCCTTAGATGGTCGAGTTTTGGTTCAAGCTAATTTCTGAAAAAAACACCATTTAACTCCATATACATTTAAAACATATATTTTACTTTGTATACATATTCTATAAAACTTTATTTACTTTTTAAATCTTTAATATCATTACATGCCATTTCTGACGACCCAGCCAGTCGTCTCATGAGTTATCGCTCTATTTCCCCCATTTTAGCTTCTTTACGCTTCGTTATTCGTGTTTTATGTGATCGAGTTGATTAGTTTGAGTTCAGAGAGGATTTGGTAAGAAATGCGACACTTAGTCTCTTTTAAGAATGCTTAAGTTGGAAAAGTCAACCGGGTGTTGACTTATGTGTTAGAAGGCTCGGAAGTGAGTTCCGATAGTTTGGTTAGCTTCGGGAGGTGATTTTTGACCTAGGAGCGCGATTGGAATGGGTTTGGAGTTGTAGAGAAGATTTAGGCTTTAATTGGCGAAATTGATATTTCGGCAAATTTCGGTTGATAGGCGAGATTTTGATATGGGGTCAGAATAGAATTCCGAGAGTTGCAGTAGCATCATTTTATCATTTGGGATGTGTGTGCAAAATTTCAGGCCATTCGGACGAGATTTGATAGACCTTTTGATCGAAAGCATAATTTAAGAGTTCTTGGCGTTCTTAGGCTTGAATCCTATGTTAAATTGGTGATTTGATGTTGTTGTAAGCATTTCGAAGTTTTGAGCAAGTTTGAACGATGTCATGGGATGTGTTGGTGCAATTGGTTCGAAGTTCTGGGAGTTCCGGGTAGGTTCTGGGATGTTTTAGTGCAAAAATCATAGTTGTAGCAGGTCAACAGGGGTTGCAGGTCCCGGAACTCACTCACGCGGTCCGCACAAAAATAAGTGTGCCCGCGTTGAGTGTTGTGGGACTGCACAAAAGCAGGCGCGGGCGCGGTAGGCATCGCACGGACCGCACAAAAGCGGGCGCGGCCGCAGGAGCTGAAACCTGAGGGGTGCCTATAAATACGAGGTCTTGGGTTTTATTTAATATTTTAACCTAGAGAGCTCGGATTTTGGCAATTTTTCGAAGGTTTTTCAAGAAATTCATCGGGGTAAGTGATTTTAACTCAGATTTGGCTAGAATACATGAACCTATCACTGAATTCATCATTTAATTCGTGATTTGAGATGGAATTTGGGAAGAAAATTGTGAAACCTTTCAAAAAATATAAAAGGATGATTTGAAGGACCAAATGGTATCAGAATTGGATAATTTTGGTATGGTTAGACTCGTGAGGATATGAGGATTCTGAAAATGTAAATTTTACCCGATTCCGAGACATGGGCCCGGGGCTCGGGTTTTGCTAATTTTGAGATTTTTTATATTTTTCGAATGTTTTCTCTTGGACTTTGTTCCCTTAGCATATTGTGACGTATTCGTTCTGATTTTGGATATATTCGACGCGCGTGGAGGCCAATTCGAGGGGCAAAGGCGTCGCGAGCTAGACAATTAGCCAGTTCGAGGTGAGTAATGTTTTAAATGATGTCCTGAGGGTTTGAAACCCCGGATTGCACAACGTCGTGCTATATTGAGGCAAGATACGCGCTGGATGATGAGAGTGGGGTCTTTCACTACTGGGGATTGTGACTTGGTCCATCCCGATTGATGATTTTACAGAATATTTGACTGAAATTCATTTGTTATCATCATGATTTGGGCTGATTGCCATATTTGGGCTTCGTGCCAACTATTTGAACCCTTCGAGGATTTTATCACTGTTTTCCTCACTGCTTGACTTATTATTTGAACTCAGTCCTATTGATATCTACTGTTTTACAAACTCAACCACTTTTACTCAGATTTGAAACTTAAATGGTATTTCTACATCATGTTTTGGGCTGAAAACTACTGTTTTACTAATGCCTAAGGGACTTGTGATAATTTTTGGACTGAGTGAGGCCGAGGGCCATATGTGAGGATATGCTGAGTGATATGAGGCCGAGGGCCTGAGATACTTTATATGCCACGAGGTGGCTTGAGTGATGTGAGGCCGAGTGCCGAGTGATGATGCCACGAGGTGGCTTGATATAGCGCTTGGGCCGTAAGGGGCCCCTCCGGAGTCTGCACACCCACAGTGAGCGCGGGTACCCATTATGATCTGAGAGTGAGCCCGAGGGGCTGATAATGTTCTGAGAGTGAGCCCGAGGGGCTGATACTATTCAAAGAGTGAACCCGAGGGGCTGATATTATTGTGAGGTAGCCCGAAGGGCTGATACTGTACTGAAAGTGAGCCTGAGGGGCTGATACTATGCTGAGCGATTGATACTGTGCCCGAGGGGCGGATTTCTACTTGTTATTTACCTGTTAAATTACCGGTTTTACTTGTTTTAAAAGGAATATCATTTGATTTCTTCACTGATTTACTGCTTTAAGTGATTTTACTGCTTGATATGGAATTGCTTTGTGCCTTTACGTGTTTTCATACTTTCAGCCATTATTTATAATTATTACTCACTGAGTCAAAGTACTCACATTACTCCCTACACCATGTGTGCAGATTCAGGCATAGTAGAGTCCGCATCTGAGCGTTGATTCCGTCCAGGCTAGGCGGTGATTTGGAGTTACGAGGTAGCTGTTGACATCCGCAGCCCCTTGTCTCTCTTATCCTCTATCATTTATGTTTTCTTCAGACTGTTGTATCGGATTTCGTACTTTATAGACCTATAGTAGATTCTGTAGTAGCTCATGACTTGTGACACCCCGGTTTGGGCTGTGTTGGGATGGTTCCTGCTGTTGTTAATGTTAAAATTCCGCAATTTATGAGTGTTATATTATATGTTATTACTGTTTATGATGATTAACTGTTTAAAAGAGGTGTTCCATTTTGGTCTGGCTGGCCTTGTCTTCACGAGAGGCGCCATCACGACCGTGTTCGGGATTTGGGTCGTGACAAGTTGGTATTAGAGCCTAGGTTACTTAGGTCTCACGAGTCATGAGCAGGTTTAGTAGAGTCTCGCAGATTGGTACGAAGACGTCTGTATTTATCCTTGAGAGGCTGCAGAACCTTTAGGAAAACTTTGCATTCTTGAATTCTTATCGTGCGTCCTTGATTCAGCTTGAAAAAGTAACTCTTGAAATTTCTTCCATGCGTGTCCTTGATTCAGCTTGAAAAAGTAACTCTTGAAATTCCTTCCATGCGTTTGTATGTGCGCATGAGCGCTTAGTATCAGATATGCCTTGATGGCTTGGGATTCCCTGGTCGAGGGGCGAAATATGATCTCTGTGAGTTTGATATTGGGCCAGTCTAGAGGACTTGAGGCCGGATCTTTGCCTACGGTTTGAGCACCGAGGTGCTGATTGTGTGAGCAAGTGCTTTGAACTTATATGTGCGGTATTGTCCCTGTTAGTAGAAGTGATGGCTGACAACTATGTGATGAGTATGTTGGTACTACGAGAGGTATCTATATGACTTGGAAGTGACGAGGAAGGTCTGATGGATGATAGATGAACTATTAAGCGTTTGATTTCCATTGTGGTTGGATGCGTAGCCCCGAGTTATGGGCGTGAAGAATCTTTTCATGTCTCCTAGTTGGAGTGAAGTAAATTTCATGTTGCGGAATGAGTTCAGACTCAGGAAAAAAAAAGAATTAAGTGACTGTGTAATGTGTATGACGGTGGAAGGTATACAGAAATGTTATATTGAAGCGAAGCAGGTGGGTTGTCTCCTGCGGTGTTCTGAGATTGTGTGATCCTTATGTTGTCTGTTAGAAGATCTCATTCACAAGTGAAACATATGTGTTGAAATTTAAATTTGGGTCACTTGGTAGAGTGGGCTTAACTGTTATGAGAGTGAATGCGAGATTTGCATAGAGTTAAAGTACCCGATGGTCGGTGTTTCAAGAGCTTATGAAGGACTGAGTCTAATATCACTATGGTATTATGGAAGCAACAAAGTATACGCGTTATAAGTTATGGTGCGTGTTTTGATATATGGCTTTGATCCCAGAGGGGGAAGTCGACCAGGGGGTGGTCAGGCCCGTTTCTATGCACTTCCTCGCAGGCCAGATGCTATTGCTTAAGATGCTGTCATTACAAGTATTGTTTCAGTCTGCCACAGGGATGCCTTTGTATTATTTGATCCCGGTTCCACCTTTTCTTATGTGTCATCATACGTTGCTCATTATTTGGGTACGCCCCGTGAGTTTCTTGCTTTAGCTGTTCATGTATCTACCCTAGTGGGCGATACTGTTGTTGTAGACCGTGTATACCGGTCATGTGTGGTGACTATTGGGGGTCTGGAGACCCGAGTGGATCTATTGCTATTGAGCATGGTGGATTTTGATGTCATTTTTGGCATGGATTGGCTATCTCCATGTCGTGCTATTCTAGACTGTCATGCTAAGACAGTCACTTTGGCTATGCCGGGTGTACCGTGGATCGAGTGGCGTGGGATGACTGATTATATCCCTAGTAGAGTGATCTCTTTCTTGAAGGCCCAACGTATGGTTGGGAAGGGTTGCCTTTCATATCTAGCATTTGTAAGGGATGTTAGAGCTGAGACTCCTAGTATCGATTTTGTCCCAGTTGTGAGGGATTTTCCCGATGTGTTTCCTGCAGACCTGTCGGGCATGCCACCGGACAGGGATATTGATTTTGGTATTGACCTGGTGTTGGGCACTCAGCCCATTTCTATTCCACCATATCGTATGGCACCAGCAGAGTTGAAAGAATTGAAAGAACAGCTTCGGGAACTCCTAGATAAGGGGTTCATTCGGCCTAGTATGTCCCCTTGGGGTGTACCGATTTTATTTGTGAAGAAGAAGGATGGCACAATGAGAATGTGCATTGATTATAGGCAATTAAACAAAGTAACAATTAAGAACAAATATCATTTGCCTCGCATTGATGATTTATTTGATCAGCTTCAGGGAGCGAGGGTATTCCCCAAAATTGATCTTCATTCGGGTTATTACCAGTTGAATATCAGGGATTCAAATATTCTTAAGACTGCTTTCAGGACCAAATATGGTCATTATGAGTTTCTTGTTATGTCTTTCGGGCTAACCAATGCCCCAGCAGCATTCATGCATTTGATGAACAGCGTGTTCTGGCCTTATCTTGATTCGTTCGTGATAGTATTCATTGATGATATCCTAGTGTACTCGCATAGTCAGGAGGAGCACGTAGAGCATTTGAGAGTTGTGTTGTAGATATTGAGGGAGGAGAAGCTTTATGCAAAGTTCTCCAAGTGTGAGTTTTGGCTCAGTACAGTGGATTTCTTGGGACACGTGGTGTCCAACGAGGGTATTCAGGTTGACCCAAAGAAGATAGAGGTTATTCAGAGTTGGCCTAGACCGTCCTCAGCCACAGAGATTCGTAGCTTTCTTGGGTTGGCAGGCTATTATTGTCGGTTTGTTCAGGGATTTTCATCCATTGCATCGCCCTTGACCAAGTTGACTTAGAAGGGTGCTCCATTTGTATGATCGGACGAGTGTGAGGAGATCTTTCAGAAGCTCAAAACAGTCTTGACCACAGTTCCAGTGTTGGTTTTGCCATCAGCTTCAGGTTCATATATTGTGTATTGTGATGCTTCGAGAGTTGGGATTGGTTGTGTGTTGATGCAGGAGGGTAGAGTTATTGTTTATGCTTCTCGTCAGTTGAAGCCCAATGAGAAGAACTACCCCGTTCATGATTTGGAGTTGGTTGCCATAGTTCATGCATTGAAGATTTGGAGGCATTACTTGTATGGCGTATCTTGTGAGGTGTTCACTGATCATCGCAGTCTTCAGCATTTGTTCAAGCAAAAAGATCTTAATTTGAGGCAGCAGAGATGGTTGGAGTTGCTTAAGGATTATGATATCACTATTCTGTACCATCCGGAAAAGGCTAACGTGGTGGCCGATGCATTGAGCCGAAAGACAGTGAGTATGGGGAGTTTGGCATATATTCCAGTTGGGGAGAGACCCCTTGCAGTTGATGTCCAGGCCTTGGCCAATCGGTTTGTGAGATTGGATATTTCGGAGCCCATTCGGGTGTTGGCTTGTGTGGTTTCTCGGTCTTCCTTATATGATCGCATCAAAGAGCGCTAGTATAATGATCCGTATTTGCTTGTCCCTATGGATAGAGTTCAGCATGGTGATGCCAGAGATATGACCATCGGTGATGCTGGTGTGTTGAGGATGCAGGGCCGGATTTGTGTGCCCAATGTGGATGGGCTTAGAGCGTTGATTCTGGAATAGGCCCATAGCTCGCAGTATTCTATCCATTCGGGTGCTGTGAAGATGTATCAGGATTTGAGGCAGCACTATTGGTGGAGAAGAATGAAGAAAGATATTGTGGGATTTGTAGCTTGGTGTCTCAATTGTCAGCAGGGAAATATGAGCATCAGAGACCGGGTGGCTTGCTTCAGCAGATGGTTATTCCCGAGTGGAAGTGGGAGAGGGTCACCATGGATTTTGTAAGTGGTCTTCCTCGGACTTTGAAGAAGTTCGATGCTATTTGGGTGATTATGGATCGGCTGACCAAGTCTGCGCACTTCATCCCTGTGTGTATTACCTATTCTTCAGAGTGGTTGGTAGGGATTTATATCCGGGAGATTGTTCGGTTGCATGGTGTTTCGGTCTCCATCATCTCAGATAGAAGTACTCAGTTTACTTCGCAGTTTTGGAGAGTTGGGTACTCAGGTAGAGTTGAGCACAACGTTTCATCCTCAGACAGACGGACAGTCCGAGCGTACTATTCAGATATTGGAGGACATGTTCCGTGCTTGTGTTATTGACTTTGGAGGTTCATGGGATAAGTTTCTACCACTTGCAGAGTTTGCTTACAACAACAGCTACCAGTCGAGTATTCAGATGGCTCCATATGAGGCTTTGTACGGGAGGCGATGTAGATCTCCGGTTGGTTGGTTCGAGCCCGGTGAGGCTAGACTATTGGGGACAGATTTGGTTCAGGATGCCTTAGAGAAGGTAAAGGTGATTTAGGAGAGGCTTCGTACAACGCAGTCGCGTCAGAAGAGTTATGCAGTCAGGAAGGTTCGAGATGTGTCTTACATGGTTGGTGAGAAGGTCTTGCTGAAGGTTTCGCCCATGAAGGGTGTTATGAGGTTTGGGAAGAAAGGCAAGTTGAGTCCTCGGTTCATTGGGCCTTTTGAGGTGCTTCGGAGGATTGGAGAGGTGGCTTATGAGCTTGCTTTGCCACCTAGCCTGTCGAGTGTGCATCCGGTATTTCATGTTTCTATGCTCCGGAAGTATATTGGGGATCCGTCTCATGTTTTGGACTTCGGCACGGTTCAGTTGGATGATGATTTGACCTTTGATGTGGAGCCAGTAGCTATTTTGGGTCGCCAGGTTCGGAAGTTGAGGTCAAAGGATATAACTTCAGTGAAAGTGCAGTGGAGAAGTCGGCCCATAGAGGAGGCTATCTGGGAGACCGAGCGGGAGATACGGAGCAAATATCCTCATCTGTTTGAGGCTTCAGGTAAGTTTCTTGACTCGTTCGAGGACAAACGTTTGTTTAAGTTGGGGAGGATGTGACGACCCGGCCAGTCGTCTCATGAGTTACCGCTCCATTTCCCTCATTTCAGCTTTTTTATGCTTCCTTATCCATGTTTTATGTGATCGAGTTGATTTGTTCGAGTTCGGAGAGGATTTGGTAAGAAATGAGACACTTAGTCTATTTTAAGAATGCTTAAGTTGGAAAAGTCAACCGGGTATTGACTTATGTGTTAGAAGGCTCGGAAGTGAGTTCCGATGATTCGGTTAGCTTCGGGAGGTGATTTTTGGCATAGGAGCGCGATCGGAATGGGTTTTGGAGTTGTAGAGAAGATTTAGGCTTGAATTGGCGAAATTGATATTTCGGCAAATTCCGGTTGATAGGCGAGATTTTGATATTGGGGTCGGAATAGAATTCCGAGAGTTGCAGTAGCTTCATTTTATCATTTGGGATGTGTGTGCAAAATTTTAGTCCATTCGGACGAGATTTGATAGACCTTTTGATCGAAAGCATAATTTAAGAGTTCTTGGAGTTCTTAGGCTTGAATCCTATGTTAAATTGGTGATTTGATGTTGTTATGAGCGTTCCGAAGTTTTGAGCAAGTTTGAACGATGTCATGGGATGTGTTGGTGCAATTGGTTCGAAGTTCTGGGAGTTCCGGGTAGGTTCCGGGATGTTTTAGTGCAAAAATCATAGTTGTAGCAGGTCTACAGGGGTTGCAGGCCCCGGAACTCACTCACGCAGTCCGCACAAAAATAAGTGCGCCCGCGTTGAGTGCTGTGCGTACCGCACAAAAGCAGGCACAGCCGCGGTAGGCGTCGCGCGGACCACACAAAAGCGGGCACGGCCGCGGTAGGCGTCGCGCGGACCGTACAAAAACCGGTGCGGCCACGGTAGGCATCGCGCGGACCGCACAAAAGTGGGCGCAGCCGCGGTAGCTGAAACCTGAGGGGTACCTATAAATACGAGGTCTTGGGTTTTATTTAATATTTTAACCTAGAGAACTCGGATTTTGGCAATTTTTCGAAGGTTTTTCAAGAAATTCATCGGGGTAAGTGATTTTAACTCAGATTTGGCTAGAATACATGAATCTATCATTGAATTCATCATTTAATTCGTGATTTGAGATGGAATCTGGGAAGAAAATTGTGAAACCTTTCAAAAAATGTAAAATGATGATTTGAAGGACCAAATGGTATCGAAATTGGATAATTTTGGTATAGTTAGACTCGTGAGGGTATGAGGATTCTGAAAATGTAAATTTTACCCGATTCCGAGATGGGGGCCCGGGGCTCGGGTTTTACTAATTTCGAGATTTTTGATATTTTTCGAATGTTTTCGCTTGGGCTTTGTTCCCTTAGCATATTGTGACGTATTCGTTCTGATTTTGGATAGATTCGGCACGCGTGGAGGCCAATTCGAGGGGCAAAGGCTTCGCGAGCTAGAGAATTAGCCAGTTCGAGGTGAGTAATGGTTGTAAATGATGTCCTGAGGGTTTGAAACCCGGATTGCACAACGTAGTGCTATATTGTGGCAAGATACGCGCTGGATGATGAGCGTGGGGTCTTTCACTACTGGGGATTGTGACTTGGTCCATCCCGATTGATGATTTTACCGAATATTTGACTGAAATTCATTTGTTATCATCATGATTTGGGCTGATTGCCATATTTGGGCTTCGTGCCAACTATTTGAACCCTTCGAGGATTTTATCACTGTTTTCCTCACTACTTGACTTATTATTTGAACTCAGTCATATTGATATCTACTGTTTTACAAACTCAGCCACTTTTACTCAGATTTGAAACTTAAATGATATTTCTACATCATGTTTTGGGCTGAGAACTACTGTTTTACTAATGCCCAAGGGGATTGTGATGATTTTTGGACTGAGTGAGGCCGAGGGCCATATGTGAGGATATGTTGAGTGATATGAGGCCGAGGGCCTGAGATACTTTATATGCCACGAGGTGGTTTGAGTGATGTGAGGCCGAGTGCCGAGTGATGATGCCACGAGGTGGCTTGATATAGCGCTTGGGTCGTAAGGGACCCCTCCGGAGTCTGCACACCCACAGTGAGCGCGGGTACCCATTGTTCTGAGTGATTGATTCTATGCCGAAGGGGTTGATACTATACTGAGAGTGAGCCCGAGGGGCTGATACTGTACTGAGAGTGAGCCCAAGGGGCTGATATTATTCTGAGAGTGAGCCCGAGGGGATGATACTGTTCTGAGTGATTGATACTGAGCCCGAGGGGCTGATACTATGTTGAGCGATTGATATTGTGCCCAAGAGGTGGATTTCTACTTGATATTTAATTGTTAAATTACCGGTTTTACTTGTTTTAAAAGGAATATCATTTGATTTCTTCACTGATTTACTGCTTTAAGTGATTTTACTGCTTGATATGGAATTGTTTTATGCCTTTACGTGTTTTCATACTCTCAACCATTATTTATAATTGTTACTCACTGAGTCGGAGTACCCACATTACTCCCTGCACCATGTGTGCAGATTCAGGCATAGCAGAGTCCGCATCTGAACGTTGATTCCGTCCAGGCTAGGCGGTGATTTGGAGTTACGAGGTAGTTGTTGACGTCTGCAGCCCCTTGTCTCTCTTATCCTCTATCGTTTATGTTTTCTTCAGACTGTTGTATCGGATTCCATACTTTGTAGACCTATAGCAGATTTTGTAGTAGCTCATGACTTGTGACACCCCGGTTTGGGCTGTGTCGGGATGGTTCCTGCTGTTGTTAACGTTAAAATTTCGCAATTTATGAGTGTTATATTATATGTTATTACTGTTTATGATAATTAACTGTTTAAAAGAGGTGTTCCGTTTTGGTCTGGCTGGCCTTGTCTTCACGAGAGGCGCCATCACGACCGGGTTCGGGGATTGGGTCGTGACACCATTAAATTAATCCTACATTTTAATGGACTAGATTATCTCTCTTTAATATATCTTCCGTCAATATTTGATTGGGATAATATCAAATCTCTCAAAATTCTATTAAGCATCAATTACGAAAATCAGTGTTTGAGGAAACTGGTTCTTTCACTGATTTATTCTTTTCAACATCACATAATCACTTCTTTCAAGTTTTTCCTCACAAGAAAATAGCAAATAGTTATCCTCAACGACGCATCTGGGAGCAAGTGGTTGAGGATTTTAAGATGAAAAAGTCTTAAAAAGAGGGTGAATGAGAAATGGAGGGAAAATAAAAATTTTGAGTAAAATTTTAAGTTTCCCTCTCTTGAAACATTATCCCATATTGGAAGAGGAAAAACATTTTGGTGGGTATATATATACAATTGGTCTTCTTGTAGCTCTTAAAGAGTAAAGAAAAAGGCAAGTCTCGCGCGCGTCGCCGTCGTCGCTCGCTCGGCTCGGCTTCGAATTTGGATTTTGATTTGGTTAAATGATCGATTGATTGATTAATTTTTTGGACCAAATTTATTTGTTAATAGTAAATATTAACGTAATATTATCCGTGTTTGTAACGGATATGTTCCAATCAGTGGATTTGTTCCAGCAGCCTAGTGCGTCTCCCTCCATGGCCAAATGCTTGCTCCATAATAGCAAGTGATTGCTCCATTAATTAGCAGCCTGGTGCTCCGCCCACCATGGTCAAGTGCTCCACTAAATGAGTGGCAGGGAGTCCGTGTTTAGCAGTTGATTGCACTATAAATAGATGGTGCAAGCAGCTTGTTGAAGACACACAGATAGAAATCGAAAGTGAAGCTACTAATTTCCTCTTCAGTTTACACAGCTACTGATTTCCTCTTCAGTTTACACTCAAAGTTTGGCTATACATTGCAGTCCTTCCTCTCAGAATTTCCATTCAACTTTTGAGTTCTCCTCCTTTGTTCTGCATTGTTTTAAACTACAAACAAAGCAACCGTAAGTGTGATGTACTGCCGAACTTTGTGTTTGCTAAAATACTGGGGTTTGAAGTACCGCTACACCAATGTGTAATTCATTCTATCCTGGGAGGAAATAATCCATAACCTTGGTTACTAGGAGGGGATTAAATTCCTTAAGGAAATACTGTGAATTCAGTGGGCTCGAATTAATTACTGTTTCATTTATATTTATGTTTATACGCTAACGTTCTTTTCTCCAGTATTATTATTTACAAATACAGCAAGTAAGAAGATAGCAACCAACACAAGTTTAAGGAATTTAATCTTTATTTCTGTATTTGTGTTAAACTTACAGTTCTGAAGACTAAAACCTTTGTGGTTTTGTCTACTCCCGTTTTGTTGGAGATTAAAATCTACGTGATTTTTTACTCCAGTTTTAAAGTCTTTGTGGCGGTTTGTTGGAGATTAAAATCTATGCGATTTTTTTTCTCCAAGTTTAAACGTTTGTTTGTGTCATTCTTTTACAGGAAAAAATGGCAAATAATAATGGAAGCCGAGCTGTTCTGATAATGACTACCAAAGCATCGACAAGATGAACACCGGCATTGGCACCGGCAGAAAAACCCGAAAAATTTTCCGGGATTGATTTCAAGCGCTGGCAGCAGAAGATGTTCTTCTACTTGACTATGTTATGTCTACGGAAGTTCATCAAGGAAGGCGTGGAAGCATTCTGACTTTTTGTGCAAGAATTATATTCTTAGCAGACTGGAGGATAATCTGTATAACGTCTACAGTAATGTGGAGACATCAAAAGAACTGTGGATTGCGCTTGAAAGTAAATACAAAACTGAAGATGCCGGGATGAAGAAATTCGTTGCCACAAAATTTTTGGACTACAAAATGGTAGATAGCAAGTATGTTATTACCCAAGTTCAGGAATTGCAAGTGACTATTCATGATCTACTTGCTGAAAGTATATATAAAATGAATACTGATGTTGAAAGTAAAATTTTTAGTATTTTACTAACAGAATTTTCATTGAAGGTCTTGTCCTCAATGAAGCATTCCAAGTTGCAGCAATTATTGAGAAGCTGCCTCCTTTGTGAAAGGATTTCAAGAACTACTTGAAACACAAATGAAAGGAGATGTCCTTTGAAGATCTCATTGTTCGGTTGAGAATCGAAGAGGACAACAAAGCAGCCAAAAAGAAAGGTCGTGGAAACTTAACAATAATGGGAGCAAATATTGTTGAGGCTACTTCTCAAATTAAGAGAAAGAGGAAGCAAGCTTCTGGGCCAAGAAATAACAAAAGCAAGAAGCAGTTCAATAGAAATTGCTACAACTATAGAAAAGCTAGATACAGATCTGTAGAGTGTCGTGCTCCAAAGAAAGACAAGAAGAAGGGTCAAGCAAACATGGTTGAAAAGCACGAAGATATTGATGACTTGTGTGTTGTGCTTTCTGAATGCAACCTGGTAGGAAATCCTAAGGAGTGGTGGATTGATTCTGGAGCCACTCGCCATGTTTGTGCTGTGGGGGAAGCATTTTCTACATATGCTTCTGTTGGACCCGAAGAGACGCTTTATATGGGAAATGCTGCTACAACAAAAATTAAAGGATATGGGAAGGTATTTCTCAAGATGACTTCTGGCAAGGTCATGACTTTGAACAACGTCCTTTATGTTCCTGAAATTAGGAAAAACTTAGTCTCTCCTGGACTTCTTATAAAGCACGGTTTCAAGTGTGTTTTTGTATCTAACAAGGTAGTGATAAGTAAGAATGAAATGTTTGTAGGAAAAGGTTACCTTACTGAGGGACTTTTCAAGTTGAATATAATAGTTTTCGAAAATAATAATAAAGCTTCAGCTTCTTCTTACTTACTTGAGTCAAATGATTTATGGCATGTACGTTTGGGTCATGTCAATTATAAAACCTTGCGGAAAATGATTAAATTGGAAGTATTGCCTAAGTTTGAATGCGAAAAATCAAAATGTCAAATATGTGTAGAATCTAAGTATGTTAAACATCCCTATAAGTTGGTTGAAAGGAATTCAAATCCTTTAGACTTAATTCATACAGATATTTGTGACATAAAGTCAATATCATCTCGCTGTGAAAAGAAGTATTTCATAACCTTTATTGATGACAGTACTCGATATTGCTATGTTTACTTACTTAATAGTAAAGATGAAGCAATAGACGCATTCAGGCAATAGAAAAATGAAGTTGAAACACAACTTAACAAGAAAGTCAAAATGATAAGAAGTGATAGGGGTGGTGAATATGAATCTCCTTTTGAAGAAATATGTCTAGAATATGGAATTATTCATCAAACAACAGCCCCTTACACGCCCCAATCCAATGGGATTGCGGAAAGAAAGAATCGTTCATTAAAGGAGATGATGAACGCATTGTTGATAAGTTCTGGTTTGCCACCGAACTTGTGGGGGGAAGCCGTTCTTACGGCTAACCGGATACTAAATCGAGTACCCCATAGCAAAATACAATCCATTCCATATGAAAAATGGAAATGAAGGAAGCCCAACTTGAATTATTTGAAAGTGTGGGGGTGTTTGGCAAAAGTAAAAGTTCCTAAACCTAAAAGGGTAAAAATAGGACCGAAAATAGTTGATTGTGTTTTCATAGGATATGCGACTAATAGTAAAGCATATCGATTTCTGGTTCATAAATCAGAAAATCTCGACATTCATAATAATACGGTTATAGAATCAGATAATGCTGAGTTTTTTGAAAATATATATCCGTATAAAAAGGAATGCTAGTCGATTGGTGAAGGATCTAAACGAGCTCGGGAAGAAACAAAAGAAAGTACATTTAATCAGGAGGATCCAAGACACAGTAAACGTCAAAGAACATCTACTTCGTTAGGACCAGATTTTGTGACTTTCTTATTGGAAAATGAGCCTCAAACATTTCAAGAAGCTATGTTTTCTTCGGAATCATTATTCTGGAAAGAGACAGTCAATAGTGAAATAGAATCCATATTGAACAACCATACATGGGAAATGGTTGACCTTCCTCCTGGAAATAAACCTTTGGGTTGTAAATGGATTTTTAAAAGAAAAATGAAAGATGATGGCACTATTGATAAATTTAAGGCAAGACTTGTTGTCAAAGGGTATAGACAACGAGAAGGTCTTGACTAATTTGATACATATTCTCCAGTGATGAGAATTACGTCCATACGAATGCTAGTAGCTTTAGCTGCAGTTTATGGTCTTGAAATTCATCAAATGGACGTAAAGACAACATTCTTAAATGGATATTTAGAGGAAGAAATCTACATGGAACAACCTGAAGGGTTTGTGGTTCCAGGTAAAGAAAAGAAGGTATGTAGACTTGTTAAGTCCCTCTACGGACTAAAACAAACACCCAAACAATGGCATGCGAAATTTGATCAAACAATGTTGTCAAATGGTTTTAAGATAAATGAATGTGATAAATGTGTGTACATTAAAAATATTTCAAATCACATAGTCATTGTTTGCCTATATGTGGATGATATGCAGATAATGAGTAATGACATTGCCAGCATAAATACGACTAAGCATATGCTAACTAGCAAGTTTGATATAAAGGACTTGGGAGTTGCGGATTTAATTCTGGGAATTAAGATCTAAAAGACTCCTCAAGGTCTGTCATTGTCACAATCTCATTATATTAAGACAGTACTTGAAAAATTCAAGCACTTAGGGTTTAAAGTTGCAAAGACTCCAATTGACGTGAATCTTGCATTAGCAAAGAACAAAGGCCAAAGCATATCACAATTGGATTATGCTCGTGTATTGGGATGCTTAATGTACATCATGAATTGTACACGACCAGATATAGCTTGTACTATAAGTAAAAAGAGTTGATACACGAGCAATCCAGGTCAATCCCATTGGATGGCAATGAAACGAGTTTTGAGATATTTAGAACATACCCAAAACTTTGATTTGCACTACAGTAAATATCCTACAGTGATTGAAGGATATTGTGATGCAAATTGGATCACTGGTTCAACTGATTCGAAGTTCACAAGTGGATATGTATTCACTATTGGTGGAAGAGTGGTATCTTGGAAGTCGTCCAAACAAACTTGTATTGGCCGCTCTACAATGGAGGCTGAGTTCATAGACTTAGATAAAGCTGGTGAAGAAGCTGAATGGCTCCGGAATTTCTTGGAAGACATTCCATTTTGGCCCAAACCGTTGGCACAAATATGCATACATTGCGATAGCCAAGCGACAATTGGAAGGGTTGGGAGCGTTATGTATAACGGTAAATCTCGTCATATACGACGAAGACATAAAACCGTTAGGCAACTACTCTCTAGAGGAATTATCACGATTGACTATGTAAAGTCAAGTGATAATGTGTCAGATCCACTTACAAAAGGCCTAACTAGAGAGATAGTTGAGAAATCATCGAGGGGAATGGGACTATGACCGAGAACATGTCATTCTGGAGGTAACTCTACCTAGAAGACTGGAGATCCCAAATTCTAGGTTCAAGGAGATCAAACAAAGTCATTAATGACGGTTCAACATTGTCAACAAAAATTTTGGTCCATTCTCGTGATGAGACAAGGTTCAGTACCAAGGATAAAGCATTAAGGCTTTTTAATGATTTCTAAATTTGATATGGGGTATATCAAATAGTGTATCTACGGGATGACACGTTTAGGAATCACCTATGTAAGTGTGAAATGTTAGCCGCTTCAAGGAGAATTTTGCAAGGCCAATTCTCTACGTATTTATGAAACTATGCGGTGTTCATGGCTGAACGAACACAACAATGAGAATTAAAGACGGTTAAGAGTTG
This sequence comes from Nicotiana tabacum, assembly GCF_000715075.1. Lineage (NCBI taxonomy): Eukaryota > Viridiplantae > Streptophyta > Magnoliopsida > Solanales > Solanaceae > Nicotiana > Nicotiana tabacum. Next base: position 17,972,075 of record NC_134089.1, on the reverse strand, counting down.
ATTGTGTAACTTATGGTTGTCTAGGTATACACTAAAGTTCGACAGTTCAAAGATATCAAATCTACCGATTGACCGAGTATATCCGACATAAGTTCACTATGGAAAGTTCAAAGAGAAACCTACTTATCCAGATGCAATTAATCTTTACTTGCAAATCACAAAAGTTTTTCATGCATACTTTCGTGATATAGACATTCCCTATTTATGTGGGGGATTGTTGATGATTTTAAGATGAAAAAGTCATAAAAAGATGGTGAATGGGAAATGGAGGGAAAATGAAATTTTTAAGTAAAATTTTAAGTTTTCCTCTTTTGAAACATTGTCCCATATTAGAAGAGGAAAAGGATTTTGGTGGGTATATATATACAATTGCTCTTCTTTTAGCTCTTAAAGAGTAAAGTTGAAGGCAAACCTCGCGTTGTCGTCATCGTCGCTCGCTCGGCTCGGCTTCGGCTATGGTTATGGCTTCGACTTCGGATTTAGATTTGGATTTGGATTTGGATTTGGATTTGGTCAAATGATCGATTGATTGATTAATTTTTTGGACCAAATTTATTTGTTAATAGTAATATTAACGTAATATTATCCGTGTTTGTAACGAATATGTTCCAATCCGTGGATTTGTTCCAGCAGCCTAGTGCGTCTCCCACCATGGCTAAATGCTTGCTCTATAATAGCAAGTGATTGCTCCATTAATTAGCAGCCTGGTGCTCCGCCCACCATGGTCAAGTGCTCCACTAAATGAGTGGCAGCGGGTTCGTGTTTAGCAGCTGACTGCACTATAAATAGATGGTGTAAGCAGTTTGTTGAAGACACACAGATAGAAATCGAAAGTGAAGCTACTGATTTTCTCTTCAGTTTACACAGCTACTGATTTCCTCTTTACACTCAAAGTTTGGCTATACATTGCAGTCCTTCCTCTCAGAATTTCCTTTCGACTTCTGAGTTCTCCTCCTTTGTTCTACATTGTTTTAAACTACAAACAAAGCAACCGTAAGTGTGATTTGCTGCCGAACTTTGTGTTTGCTGAAACACTGGGGTTTGAAGTACCGCTACACCAGTGTGTAATTCGTTCTATCCTGGGAGGAAATAATCCATAACCTTGGGTACTAGGAGGGGATTAAATTCCTTAAGGAAACACTGTGAATTCAGTGGGCTCGAATTAATTACTGTTTCATTTATATTTACGTTTATACGCTAACGTTCTTTTCTCCAGTATTATTATTTACAAATACAGTAAGCAAGAAGATAGCAACCAACACAAGTTTATGACAATACGTGAAAAATGAAACAAGCTGCAAAGATAGTTAATGATTCTCAAGCTAGCCGAAGAATACCATGAGTTGGCGTGTCAACGGGCGCAATTAATAGCTTTTAGGATGCGTATTTTTGTCTTTAAAACATAAGCGTAGTTGGAGATGTTGGTTGTTTTTTACATGTATCTCAATTAGAAGTAACTTAATCTTCTTAAAGATGATTACTTTGGGTTCTATCGATAAGTTATTCGTTATCTTTTTAACCATCTACATTGTTATGGTTCAATTTTAATTATTATTGTTTTTTGTCGCAAACGTAATTTGCATTGGTTTTGTCTAATCCAGCCAATAATTTCAATCCTCACTAATGATAAATATTATATATTTCAAATTAGAATATTATAGTATGTTTGTTTTGAATATTGTATTCCAAATTAAAATATTGTAGTTTTATTTAAGGTTGAATAGTGTATTCTAAATTAGAATATTATGGTATGTTTAGTCTGAATAGTGTATTCCAAATTAGAATGTTATGGTTTTCATATAGTGTTGAACAATTTTCAAGTTAGAATATTGTGTATTTAAGTAGAATTAAATAGATATTTCAGTTTGGAATATTATAGCATGTCAGTTTTGAATATTGTATTCTAAATTAGAATATTGTGATTTTTATAAACAAATGTTTGCAAGGTGGCAAGCTTTATTAGCCCCTTTTGATTTCGAAATTATATACAAAAAAGGGTCTGATAATACTCTTTCTGATTTTCTTACAAGAGAATATTTGAACCAATAGTTCTCCATTTGTCTCTACAGATTATGAGGCATGTATACAGACCTCCTCGGCAACAAGGAAGAGGAAGGGCATCTACTAATAATAGAGAGAGAGTAATACTCTCGCCCAAATCGGAAACAAAGGCTAATAGCCGCTAATCTGACACAAGGTAATACCGAACATCCGTTATACAAGGAATTCATGGATTTTATACTATCCAAGAAAGATGAAGGTACATCACCTAATGTACCAACCTATTCCATAGTTATATCAGAGGATAGTAATGAAAATTTTGAGTTTTATACTCAAAAAGAAACAAAAGAATTAATAATTCTTTTGGAACAATCCGACCTTAAATAGAAGGATAACCCTTGGCAATAATGGCCAGGTATTTTGATACAACGTCATACGCTACTCCTACTTATAAATACAGGATGCACTATGAGATTATACTCTTAACAATAGGATCTGCTGAAATTCAGCACTTTTATCTTGCTAATACCAGAAAAACTTATAGTTTTTCGAAAATCATTATTAAAAATGTTATACCTTCTGATGAATGGGGTATCAGTACCCTCAAGGATCGTGAATATACATATCCTGACCAAAATATTTCGGTCAAATTTAATTATTGGGACAATGTAGAGAGTTTTAATAAAACTTTCCTTTATGAAAATCCTAATAGGAAACATTCTTGGTTTATTAAACTCTGTCCTAATATGTCGGACAGCAAATTCCAAATTGGTTCTTCAAATGGTGGAAGTTATACGGTTCATCATTAGAAATACTTCCAAGTCTATTTAAAAGCTTATATTCTCAATGGGTAGATATATCTCCCAAAATTATTTTACTACAAAAGGATAATATCTTTTATTAGGGCATTGCTGTCATGTACTTTTTCATAGAATTTTCTATCCCGTGGATAATGAAATGGGATGTACAAGTTGGTTATACCAGTGAAGGGATTCCCAGTTTAAATAGAATCTTTTATCATAAGTTCTGGACAAAATTACTCCAGTCCAACCAGCAAGGGAAGTTATATGGTGAAGAGTTAATCTAACAAATACAGGTTAAAATAGAGGCCTATGTCAAATTAGACAGAACACAGGTTGCAGAGGAAAAATTAAGTCCTTTTGAAATAATCACAAAGAGGTTCCAAATGAAGAAAGGGGCTATATCGAAGGAAGCGATCGTTGCTTCGTACTTCGAAGTAATAAAAAAGGATCTAGCAAGAAGTTTTGAAACAACAATCAGAGATGATATCTCTATGGCCTCCATTGGAAGCACTTCAAATGAAGAAGTATGTGTAGTAGGTGAAGCGCAGAGCCTCTCGGACACAGAAATCAATATTGAAGAAATTAAAGATTTCCTTGCAAAGCTGAAGGAAAATGCCGAAGAATCTTCGGAGAAAAATGACAAAGAGAAAAGCAAAGTCTGAATTATTGAAGGCCCCATCAGATAAATTATTGGGATAATAAAGACAACTTTAATAAAGTAAAGGGTCCCTCCATTATTGAAGGGAATCTACTTTTGTAAAGCAATTTGTCTGTTTATAATTATAGTACTTCATCTTTTTATCTTGTCGGCCACACCTATAATTATTTTGTCGGCCAGTTCTACTTTTTAGTTTTGTTTGTTTGTAGGTTGATCCATTATATAAGGATCATTTTCCATCCTTTAGAGGCAGGTGTTAGCCAAAGCATTAGCTCTGCCTTCTCTCTAGTTTCTCTCTCCACTTGTAAAGAACCTCTTCTGTAATATTTTTTATTTTGAAATAAAATCAAAAAGGCTACTTGGTCACAACTAAGGGTCTCTGGTTTGGTACTGTTCTTCCCCTTCCCTCTTCAATTTTGCAGTACTGTTAGCCTAAATGATAGGCTAAACAGGTAAATGTTAAACTTAGTTCTTGAAGGTTATTTACTATACTTGCTTGGTAATTAGGAGTTTACTGTGTCAACCCGATGGGGTTTTGGTTAAGAACAATATAGACCAGGCAGTTACTAGTCTCGACAGTAAACCTTGGTTAGGCCAACCTAATCGGTGGTGCTCATAAACCTGTTTAGGCAGGAGGTCGTTGAAGGGTTGTGAGGAGCGTCGTGGTTTAAGGTTTGCCTAGAGGTTGGTAATTGACCAGGACTGGTGTTCTTGTAATCCCTTCCCCGAGCCTCATTCGGAAGCGATCCTGTACCCCAATAATGTTTTCCAAGTTGGAATATTGTGTATTTAAGTAGAATTAAATTAATGAATATCATTAGGAAGAAGACTACTGTTAAAAACAGTAGGAAAGAGGAGTATGAGTTACCTCAACAATTAGACCTACTTAATAAGTGGACTATCCCATTAGTCAAACCTAAGGTAATATACCAATTAGGTACCTTTAAAAAAATAGGTTTAAAACAAGTAGTTAAAACTACTGAAGAGACTATCACTGTAGATAGTGACCATGTTACGTTCAGATTATTATCTGAAAGTGATTTAACCCCTTATAGGGATTCACATAGATTCATGCATATAGGCGTAATACAAGTCGTCTTTAAGCCACTTACTTTAAGAGGCTTACCTGAAAGCTTTATAGCAGCTCTCAGAGATGGCAAAACCAGAACTGGAAGAAGTCTCTCATAGGGACTGTGCAAACCAGTTTGGCCTATGGCCCTGTTTATTTTAATGCTTATCCTAATCTGCAGATTTCTCTTAATGATGAGAATTCTTTGAATGCTTTAATACTTAGCATTAAATTACATAAATATGATTATTTGCCTGGTACAAAAGTTATATGTATCTGTTATAGGATTTATTTCAAACCGTTATATACTTTGAATCCTGTGTGCAAAATAATGGATTTCAAAAATAAAACTATTCTTATAGAAACCAACTTTGGTAAATCCAAAGTAACCACTAGAACACCTATCAAATGGGATGAAATTTATTTCCCTAAATAATGGGTCATAGAGGAAGTTGTTGCCCCTCGAAACACTGGTAATACTGAGGTCACAAAAACAGAACAAACCTCAGATGGCACTGTTAAAATCAAGTTCAATGAACCCGATCAAACTGATAATATTAGTTTATCATCTAGATTAACTAGATCAAACTCTTCATATATTTCTCCAATTGATTATGTGATAGATTTTCCTTCAAGAGCATCCATATCTCAAATTAGAGAAAATAATAGAGTAAATGATGTCAGTATCAGTAGGGATAATATTGTCAAGATTATTGCAGATCTTGAACCTACTCCATCCGATATGGATTTTTCAAATGGGTTTAAAAATGACTAAAAACCAAATAGATTTTAGTCTGGGTTCACCAGCAAGAAAAATGATTTTAGAAGAATTTCTAAAACCCAGATGGGCTGTTTTCAGAAAATGGTTTCATGAAAACATGACTCCCGAATTGATACAATTTTTTAGACATGATTTTTATACATACATTAGCAAGAAAAATAAAATTATTGCTTTTGTTCCATGGTTTATGTCTAAGCATGTTTATAACTATATTTTTGTGTTAGAAAGAGATTGTAAGCTCACAAATGGAAATATTGTTAATTCTATTTTTCCACCCCAACAATCTTTTCATATAGGGAAAAAAATAAAATTATTTACTGCACTGCTTTTTCAAAAATATTTGAAAATGATGTTGCTACAATAACTACAAAGAACCTGAATACTATGCTTACTTAGAACAATTATACTAATATGTATGTGAGTATTCTGGGTGAACAGGTTATTAAGATCCATCAGAAATTGGACAAGCTTATAGCTAAGGTCCAAAAAATCCAACAGAAGGATACTAAAGGTAAAGAGAAAATCGCTACTGCAAGTATCCAACCACCTCCTGAGGTAAAAGACTTTAAATTGAAAAGTCTGGATGACATAAGTCTAGAAAATACTGAAGAACTTCTTGTTAAGAAGCTAGATGAATTTAGAGCTAGTCCTCACATTTAGAGCATGCGTCTACTAGCAATCTGAAAATAGATGACAAGATTAATAAAATCTCTGAAAAGTATGCTCGAAAACCATACCAAAGAATGTTTTACTATCCAAGACCAACTCCTCAAAATGTCCTAATAGAAGAACAGGACAATGACCACTACCACCAGGGTTATAGTGAGTTAGATATCTATGAGTGGAATATAGATGGTCTTGCTGAAAGACAGATCTATACGACAGTACATAGAATGCTTATGTACAGTACTATCTGTAAAGTTAATAAAAATATAGATATGGTAATTGCAGAAATGATTATTGCCGGATTTACTGGTCAACTGAAAGGATGGTGGGATAATTATCTCACTCATGACCAACGTTTTCAAATAATAAACGCAACCAAGACTGAAGACGATAAGACTGTTTAAAACTCAGTTTATTCTTTAGTCATGAATATCATCGAACACTTTTCTGGAAGATGGTCTGATAATAGTGAGACCATTAGAACGATGCTCCAGAATTTGAGGTGTAAAACCCTCACATCTTTCCGACAGTATAAAGATGTTTTCTTATCCAGAGTGATGGAATTACCAGAGAGTAATAGTACTCATTGGAAGTCCAAATTCATAGATGGACTCCCTCATTTATTTGCTGAAAGGATTCGAAAGGTTCTTAGAGGCACAAGAATGAGCATTGATTATAATAGTTACTCATATGGTAAACTATTTAGTGTATGCACTCAGGAAGGTTTAGCTCTGTGTAATGAGATCAAGCTAAACCAACAAATTAAGAAATATCGTCTCACTGAAAGACAGCAATTAAGTGAATTCTGTGAACAGTTCACAATTGATATACCTTCCAAGAAGAAGAAATCCCATAAAAAGGATTTCAAAAGGAAAAAGGGTTCGCCGGAGAAAAGGCAGGAAAAGATCCAAAGAAGAAAGGCTTTTCATAAAGTCAGAAAGGGTTTTACCAAAAACCCTTTTAGGCCTGTTATAAATGTTGTAGAGTAGGCCATTACGCTAAGGATTGTAAAATCGAGGACAAGATCAAAGAACTTGACTTAGATGATCATATCAAAGACTCTTTATATAAGATTCTTTTAAATTCTTCTCCAGAAATATCTTACACTGATGAAGGATCTTCATCAACAAGTAAAGACCTAAGGGTCATTCATGAAGAAAGTTATACTTCATCTTTTGAATAAGAGTAAGAGTTTTGTAATAAGGGACAATGCTCAAATCATTGTTGTAATACTGACGATGAACTTTTTAATATTTACTCCCAATTTAGAGACTTGAAGATCAATGTTCTATCTAATGAAAATTTGATTGATCTTTTAAGGGTTATTAAAGACCCTGAATTAAGATCCCAACTAATAGATAAGATTCCTACTAATGCAGAAGTAGAAACAGAGATGGAAGATATTCCATCACAAAAAGGACCTTACACCATGTCTGAAATCAGAAAAATGATGAAAAACAAGTCTCAGCCTGAAAGGCTTGCTACTGTCCAAGATTTAAGTATTGAGATAAATTATCTCAAGAAAGAAATCTCGGAATTAAAGGCTTCAAATGTAGCCTTAGATGAAAGGATTTTCAGATTAGAAAATTCTGTGGTGATTAATACAGATCTCAGTGTTAAGATTACTGAAATAGACAATATCGCTAGTTCTTCAGAAAAAAAAACTGCTAATACTTTACTAGCAGTAATGGATTTTCCTGAAGATGAATTTTTAGAAAAACTGCAATATTTTATCACCCAAAAATTTTTAATAAAAATAACTCTTTTAATTTACTACAATTTCAAAAAAAATGTTTGTTGCTTTATTTGATAGTGGAGCAGATTTAAATTGTGTAAAAGAAGAAATAATACCCTCTAGATATTTTCATAAAACCACTCACCGTTTAAAAAATGCTAGTGGTGGTGCAATGGGTATTTCATATAAATTACCTAGGGCTTATATTTGCCAACAGGATACATGCATTCCTGAAAGTTTTGTTTTGGTAAAAGACATTGATAGGGATGTAATACTTGGTGTCCCATTTTTTATTAATTAATGCCTTTTTTATATTGGGATATAAAAAGTTTTACTGGTACTTACAATGGTAAGAATATCACTTTTGAGTTTATAACTGAGTCAGTTCAAAGATTTTTGAATGAGATTATTTCTAATAATATTACTTCAAAAGTCAATCAAATTGAATTTTTGAAAAACGAAATTTGTTCCATTATGATTGAACAGGATTTAAAAATCCTAAGTTAGTAGAAAAAATTAATTTTCTCAAAAACCAATTTTCTACTTCTATTTGTGGTGACCATCCGAATCAATTTTGGAGTAGAAAAAAGCATATTATAAGTCTTCCTTATGAAGAAGACTTTTCTGAGGATAATATTCCTACCAAGGCTCGACCTTGTCAAATGAACTCTGAGTATTTGGAGTTATGCAAAAAGGAAATTGATTCCTTACAGCAAAAGGGTTTAATTAGACCCTCAAAGTCCAAATGGTCTTGTACTACTTTTTATGTTAATAAGCATGCTGAATAGGAACGAGGAGTTCCTAGATTAGTTATTAATTACAAGCCCCTTAATAAGGTGTTAAAATGGATTAGATATCATATTCCTAATAAAAAGGATTTATTAGATAGATTACATGATGCCATTATATTTTCCAAATTTGATTTAAAATCAGGTTATTGGCAAATTCAGATATCTGAATCAGATAGATATAAAACTGCTTTCAATGTACCCATGGGTCAATATGAATGGAATGTTATGCACTTTGGTTTGAAAAATGCTCCCTCTGAATTTCAAAAAATTATGAATGATATTTTCCTTCCTTATACGGACTTCATAATTGTTTATATTGATGATATTCTAGTATTTTCAAAAAATATAGAATCTCATTTCAAACATTTAGATTTATTCAAAAAGATTATTATTCAAAATGGTTTAGTTATATCAAAACCAAAAATGATGATTTTCCAAACTTCTGTTAGATTTTTGGGATATAACATTGAGAAGGGTAGGATTATTCTTATTAGTAGAAGTATTGAATTTGCTTCTAAGTTCCCTGATATAATTACGAATAAAACCCATCTTCAGAGATTTTTAGGAAGCTTAAATTATATTTCTCCTTTTATAAAGGACCTTACTAAAGATACTGCTCTTCTTTATGAAAGATTATAGAAAAACCCTAAAGCTTGGACTGACAGTCACACTGAAGCAGTCAAGAGAATTAAACAAAAGGTTAATAACCTTCCGTGTTTGACTCTCACCAATCCCACTTGAGCAAAGGTTGTGGAAACTGATGTCTCTGATATTGGTTATGGCGGTATATTAAAACAATGTTCTCCAGTAGATAAACAAAAATATCTTGCTCCATTTTATTCTGGTAAATGGATTGACACCCAGAAAAATTATGCGACTGTAGCTAAAGAAATTCTTGTTATTGTCAAATGTGCTTTGAAATTTTAGACTGATTTATATAATCAAAATTTTTTGATTAAAACTGATTGCCAAGCAGCAAAGTTTATCTTTAATAAAGATTTTAAACATGATGTTTCTAAACAAATGTTTGCAAAATGGCAAGCTTTATTAGCCCCTTTTGATTCGAAATTATATAAAAAAAGGCTCTAATAATACCCTTCCTGATTTTCTTACAAGAGAATATTTGAACTAATAGTTCTTCATTTGTCTCTACAGATTATGAGGCCTGTATACAGACCTCCTCGGCAACGAGGAAGAGAAAGGGCATCTACTAATAATAGAGAGAGTAATACTCTCGCCCAAATCGGAAATCAAAGGCTAATAGCCGCTAATCTGACACAAGGTAATACCGAACATCTGTTATACAAGGAATTTATGGATTTTATACAATCCAAGAAAGATGAAGATACATCATCTAATGTACCAACCTATTCCTCAGTTATATCAGAGGATAGTAATGAAAATTTTGAGTTTTATACTCAAAAAAAAGTTAATAATTCTTTTGGAACAATCCGACCTTAAATGGAAGGATAACCCTTGGCAATAATGGCCAGGTATTTTGATACAGCGTCATACGCTACTCCTGCTTATAAATACAGGATGCACTATGAGATTATACTCTCAACAATAGGATCTGCTGAAATTCAACACTTTTATCCTGCTAATACCAAAAAAACTTATAGTTTTTCAAAAATCATTATTAAAAAGGTTATACCTTCTGATGAATGGGGTATCAGTACCCTCAAGGATCGTGAATATACACATCTTGACCAAAACATTTCAGTCAAATTTAATTATTGGGACTATGTAGAGAGTTTTAATAAAACTTTCCTTTATGAAAATCCTAATAGGAAACATTCTTGGTTTATTAAACTCTGTCCTAATATGTTCGGACAACAAATTCCAAATTGGTTCTTCAAATGGTGGAAGTTATACGGTCCATCATTAGAAATACTTCCAAGTTTATTTAAAAGCTTATATTCTCAATGGGTAGATATATCTCCCAAAATTATTTCACTACAAAAGGATAATATCTTTTATGAGGGCATTGCTGCCATGTACTTTTTCATAGAATTTTCTATCCCGTGGATAATGAGATGGGATGTACAAGTTGGTTATACCAGTGAAGGAATTCACTGTTTAGATAGAATCTTTTATCATAAGTTTTGGACAAAATTACTCCAGTCCAACCAGCAAGGGAAGTTATATGGTAAAGAGTTAATCCAACAAATACAGGCTAAAATAGAGGCCTATGTCAAATTAGGCCTATGTCAGAGATGATATCTCTATGGCCTCCATTGGAAGCACTTCAAATGAAGAAGTATGTGTAGCAGGTGAAGCGCAGAGCTCCTCGGACACGGAAATGAATATTGAAGAAATTGAAGATTTCCTTGCAAAGCTGAAGGAAAATGCCGAAGAATCTTCGGAGAAAAATGACAAAGGGAAAAGCAAAGTCTGAATTATTGAAGGCCCCATCAGATAAATTATTGGGATAATAAAGACAACTTTAATAAAGTAAAGGGTCCCTCCATTATTGAAGGGAATCTACTTTTATAAAGCAATTTGTCTGTTTGTAATTATAGTACTTCATCTTTTTATCTTGTCGGCCACACCTGTAATTATTTTGTCGGCCAGTTCTACTTTTTAGTTTTGTTTGTTTGTTTGTAGGCTGATCCATTATATAAGGATCATTTTCCATCCTTTAGAGGCAGGTGTTAGCCAAAGCATTAGCTCTGCCTTCTCTCTAGTTTCTCTCTCCACTTGTAAAGAATCTATTCTGTAATATTTTTCATTTTGAAATAAAATCAAAAAGGTTGCTTGGTCACAACTAAGGGTCTCTGGTTTGGTACTGTTCTTCTCCTTCCCTCTTCAATTTTACAGTACTGTTAGCCTAAATGATAGGCTAAACAGGTAAGTGTTAAACTTAGTTCTCGAAGGTTATTTACTATACATGTTTGGTAGTTAGAAGTTTATTGTGTCAACCCGATGAGATTTTAGTTAAGAACTATATAGACCAGACAGTTACTAGTCTCGACAGTAAATCTTGGTTAGGCCAACCTAACCGGTGGCGCTCGTAAACCTGTTTAGACAGGAGGCCGTTGAAGGGTTGTGAGGAGCATCGTGGTTTAAGGTTTGCCTAGAGGTTGGTAATTGACCAGGACTGGTGTTCTTGTAATCCCTTCCCCGAGCCTCATTCGGAAGCGATCCTGTACCCCAATAATGTTTTCCAAGTTGGAATATTGTGTATTTAAGTAGAATTAAATAGATATTTCAGTTTGGAATATTATAGCATGTCAGTTTTGAATATTGTATTCTAAATTAGAATATTGTGATTTTTATTTAGAGTTGAATAATGTATTATTATAAAGTTCTCACTGTGCAAAGAATATTTTTTTTCAGAGTTGTACTTTTCTCTAACAGATTATGAATTTAAAAAAGATGCCAAAAGCTTCCATTAGAGTTTTGTCTAAAACTTTATGTTTTACGCTTCATATTTATCAAGTTATTCAAAACATAAAGAACATGGTTAGACGGGAGAAACTTTACATAGAATTTGTAGGATTAAAAAAAAAAAAAATCTGGTGGAGAAGAGTAATAGGTTTTGATTATGAGAGAGAGGTGAATCTTAATATACTCTACATACACATTACAATAGTTATGGCTATATTTAAGGGATATTATCCCCTAAAACAGTGAATAGTTAGGATTCCGCAGATTAATAAAAAGGTATACGGTGTAATTATTTAGGGATTTTCTATGTAATTTCTATAGTTAGGCGTATTGAATAAAGAGTTTATATAGATGGGTATACCATGTTTTTTCCCCTTTCTGAAAATGGTGAACCCGAGCCCATATCCTTTAAAGATGTGGGCTTGTGGGAGGGGCTAGGCAGGCCAAAACGTGGGCCTAAATACTTTTTCGAGATTTTAAATTTATTTACCCGATTTTGTCTAAGTTTTCCTATTTACAAAAAGTATCTAAAAATTTTTACAAAAGAAATGCAAATCTTATCAAAATACAATTTATCTACATCTCTAAATACAAATTTTATGTACATATTTCGGTCAAAATACACAATTTTATTTACAATTTAAATATAATTTTTTTTGTACAGAATCCGGTCAAAAACTATAATTTACATATAACTTATATATATTAGTTGTATATATTTTGTATGCCGCTTCTATACCCGACAAACAAAATATTAATTTGTTTATATCTTTGTCGAGTTTCAATCTGAAATTCTAATCAAAACCGCCTTGAATCTTTCACCAAATTCTCTCAGAATTGAGATATACACTCCAAAGTGATATTCTCGATCATTTGCGATAACACTCACTCCAAACAAATAATAATTTAATTAAACCTGATTTTCTAATTAAAAACTTCGAAGCTTTTTAGTGGTTGTCAATAAAATTTAAATTCAAATCATTATACTGATATAGGGATACACTATTTTTGCCTGCATTTGAAGCTTTGGGAGGGGAGAGGTAGGGATAAGACACTGAACTGTCGGAGATAAATTATATGTGATCCAAATTGTGGCCAGCCACAACACAACTGCATCTTAATTCCTTTGTTCTCCGTGATACTGAGACTGTTTTGTTCTTTTGTTAATTTTTCTGGAAAAAACACTTTTCAAATTCAACATGAAAGGATAAAAATCAGAGAACGTTGAAGGAAAAAAAATTGGGAAAAGAACATAGAAGGATACAGAGAGAGAGAGAGTTAATCATCCTGAACTGAAAGAAATGCAATATTGTTATTCGTCAAAGTTTCATTTATTCAATGACTACAATTCAATTGATCAAGTACGCCTCAAGCCGAAGTAGTTTGAGTCAACTATATGAATCCTCTATATTCATTCAGCTCAATCCGACCCCATTCATTTCAATACTCAATAATGTCTTTGATCACAAAGATATGGCTAAAAAGAATATAACTACAATCCCCATTCTGTAATTATACATCACAATTTGCTGTTTCACAATACAATACTTGCACACAATATGGCATGCCTGTACAAAAGAAAACTTCGCCAAGAAATGACCGAAACCATAAAGTGCAGTAACACGCATCAACTATGTACTCAAACGATTAAAGGGGAAAGCAAACATGCTCGATAACAAGGGAAGATAAGCGTAGCTGGTCTGATTTCTGAGCTACAAAATTGTTCCTTCTGATTGAACTTGTATTTGAGGTACCTTTGATTGTCATTTGTACTGAACTAGCTTCAACTAGCAGCTATCCAATAGGTCGCTCGTCTTGATATTTTGTACTTGTTCCTAGAGAAAAAACTTGTTTAGTCTATTATTCACCATCTAGCTTCAGAACTTCCACCCTTTTGTCGCTTATCACCATCTCGTTTCGTTCTAGGTGGAGTAGCAGGTGTCCAGCGCGAGTTTTGAACTCCTTGAGTACTATCACTGTCAAATCTTTGTGCAGCAAGGTAAGATAAGGCTGTGACAACATCTGCTATGACTGGACGCATGTTAGGTTGCTCGTGGACACACATTGCTGCAACTGCTAGAGCTTGATACAAACCTCTAACGGGATATTGGCCTTGAAGTACTGGATCAGCCATCTGTGAGAATTTCCTCCGCTCTTTGAACAAGGGTCTTGCCTGGTAAGGAGCGCACAATTATATTCTTCGAACTTGGTTCGCTATGGTGGGTGTGCTAATAGCAAAAAGAATATCCCCCCCCCCCAAAAAAAAAAAAACCACATACACACATACACAAAAAAAAAAATCACAAACACAATAAAAAGGGCTTTCTTCATTTTTCCATTTTTCGCCCGCGGCCCAAATAATTAAAGCTGGTAGCTCAAATATACAAAACGTATACACTGATTATGTATATTATATATTTATTTATGCATATTATTATGTATATTTATACTTAATATACAAAACATATATATTTGCTGGATATTATTTTTTGGCGAGGCCCAAAAATGTAATTATCCCAATAAAAACACTACGTTATAAAATGCTCCAGTAAACAGCATCAAATGAAAACACTGAACCTCCACTGCTCACACTTCTCATCTGCTAAACTACCCATACTGCCCTAATAATTTATGTTGCTCGGACCTTCCAAAAATGCTGCCGCACCTATGTCGGATCCTCAAAATATGCACTAGTTTTGCAAGAACCGACGCGTAGCCTGTGGTATTTTTGAAGAGTGCGAGCAACATAGCTAATAATCCAACACAAACATATGCATGTTTTTACAATTGCATAATAGTGTATTTTTTTAATGAATAAAAGAAGAAATCTTTTAATCTAATTATCTAACAGAAGATTCACACGGTTTTCAACAATCAAGCCAAAATCATATTACATCAGCTATGGACTGCCTTTAACTCAATTTGTTTAAGATATTTTTAACATATTTTAACATATGAGTGGTTTTACAATTACACTGATTTGATTATTTCATTTGCGGAAATTAACAGGCAACTGCGGAAACAACAAGATAAAGGCAATATAATAAGCAAATATCTTACCCATGCAACCAGATTGTGCTCTCCTCCAGTTTTTGAACTTTCAATTGCTTTCCTGCCAGTTATGATCTCCAAGAGGACAACCCCAAAGCTATAAACATCCGACTTTAAAGTCAACTGACCAGTCATAGCATACTCCGGAGCGCAGTACCCATAAGTACCCATAACTCTTGTCGAGACATGGGTGTTATCTCCTACGGGCCCCAACTTGGCCAATCCGAAGTCAGATAGCTTTGGATGATACCCCTCACCAAGCAAAATATTAGAGCATTTTAAATCGCGGTATATTACGGGCGGGCTTGCCTTGTCATGTAAATATTCCAAGCCCTTTGCTGCTCCAGCTGCAATTTTCATTCTCGTGTTCCAATCGAGCACTTTCTTAGCGGGCGTAACATCTGCATAACACTTAAATTTAAATCCAAACTTCATACGAAAAAATATAGACAGGAGGAAAGCGGTGATCGACTAAAAGAGATATTACCATGAAGATGGTCATCCAATGATCCTAGTGGCATATATTCGTAAACCAGAAGTCTCTGATCTCCATCAGCACAATAGCCAATTAAATTTACCAGGTTAGGATGGTGTAACAAACTTAGCATCAGCACTTCAACAAGAAATTCCCTGTTTCCTTGCAATCCATTACGATCGAGTTGCTTGATGGCAACAATCTATAGCAAATAAATGAGAGAAGGTGTCAAAGCATAGCTCCAGCACATATCTTATATGTCCATAGCAATATCATAAAGCATGGTCCCAATGATAAAATTGAACAGTAGCAATAGTGATAACAATAAAAATATTACTCCCTCCGTTCCAGTTTATGTGAACCTTTTCAGAGTACGAGAGTCAAAGTAACTAATTTTCATTGTGAAATTCGAACATAGATTTTTAATTTTTTAAAATAAAATTTATATAATAGAAACTGCATAAAAAGTACTATAAGTCACAATAACTAACAATTTAAAATAATTAAAAAATTATTTTCAAAAAAACATGGTCAAAAGAAAACTTTGTTTGACTCCCCATATAGTAATAGATTCACAAAAAGTGGAAAAGAGGGAGTATTATAATAAATAAAAAAAGGAAGTGATAAACGACCAAGGTCAATTCAATTTTTTCATAAAGAAGAAAAATTTGAACCCAATACATACCCAATCTAATCAACGTAAAAAAAGCAGAATCTAAAACAATGCATCAGAGGACATAAAGCTCATATTCTGCAGTCTAATAAGGGAAACCGAAGCATTTTCTCAAAGAATAATGCATGTTTCCTAGACTTTATTATTGCTAACAGAACAGGAATGACTTTTTTTCATTTTTGCCCTGTTTGTGACAAAGGATCAAGTGATAAACATAGTGTCTGACTTATCACAACTGATATTCAAGAACGAAGCTAGTCCCTGTCCATAAATAAGCAGACTACTTATAGCATTATGAAATAACATGAGCCCATCAAATACAATGCAAGTGTCCAAGCTTGGCACAGTTAAAGCAAGAACAAAGGAAATAAAATAGTGAAAACGATTCTAATTTCTCTCAGGAACACTATGCGAGAGAACACTGTGCGACAAAATAGTGAGTTCAACCAAAATCTGGTGGATTGAGACACAACCAGAGTGTGGAGACAGAAAGCGGAACTCCATTTCATTGTTGAAAAGAGTTCCATCATTGAAAAAAAAGTAACAGAAGAAAACCTGATTGGAATCAAGCCGCCCTTTGTATACTCTTCCAAAACCTCCCTCTCCAAGAAGACAATCACCTCGAAAGTTTCTTGCCGCAGCTGCTAATTCACGAAATGTAAAAGTCTTGGCTGCAATTTGACTAGACTCTCCATCCTTAACATCCTCCTTTGAGCCTAACAGATTCTTTGCCTTCAACTTTTCTGAACACGAAACCACAAGAAAAAAATAAGAAAGGGAAAGAAAACATAGAACTGACACCAAACAATTAGGGTTCAAAACATCATATACAGCCAACTGCCTGATCTAGAAACCAGCCAAAGGATTTAGTCCAATCGTGGGAAATGCATGATACCAAACTTGATACAACCACTTGATATACTGGAAAATTGTGCAGCTTCAACAACTGAGTCTGTTTCCTACAAATTTTCTAACATGATAGTCATGCAAGAGACAGTAAAAACAGCATAGTTGGACTAGCTAACTCAGTAAACATCGCCAAGAATTCATTTATACAAGATCTTTATGCGACACTCATTATTATTTCCTATCATTGGGTACCTACATGTTGGGTTTGGGTCCATTTAGGAATGAAAATTGTCTAGAAGACGCCTGATGGTACATTGAAATGAAAAAAGAAAAGTTAAAATTTGCACAAGAAACTAACTTCCTGAAACTTGGATGGTAAAATAAAAAGTTGAAAATCTTGGATGTCCAATAGAAAGCCCCTCATTTTTCTTGAAGAAATATTTTGCACAGTTCACTAAAGTTTGAGAGCTCTTGTTTTCATTTTTAGTATATCTCTCTTTTTTTTTTACAGCTATAAACTCAACACTCGCATACAAGTCTAACACAAAATGTTTCTCTTGAAGTGAATCAAGTAAAAATGAAGTCAAACAACAACAATAAACCCAGTGAGAATCCCACAAGGAGTCCGTGGAGGGTAGGATGTACGCAGACCTTACCCTACCTTTGTGAAGGTAGAGAGGTTGTTCCGACAGACTCTGGCATAAAGAATATGAGGAAGAAGCAATAGCAGCAAGCAGTACCAACAAGCGAAAGAGACAATAATGTGTATAGAAGTAAGAAACAGAACAACCTATAGTCAAAAACTAAGCCTAAAGAAATGCAAAAGCAATCCCTTACCCAAACAATGGTAAATAGGTGATATCCAAGAATCAGAAGCAATAATATAAAACTGAAGCTCCAGATGAAGCTCAACAAACTGAAGCTCCAGATAAAACTTAAGACCAGAAATTTAACAAAAATTACAACAAACCCATTTCACATAATCATTAAAAGATGAAGCTCCAAACCATTTAAAAACAAGAAATTTGTCAAAAAATTACAACTAACCCATTTCACAGAGTCATTAAAAGTTGAAAACTTGAAGCTTCAAATCATTTAAAGACTAGCAATTTGGCAAAAATGAAACAAACCCATCTCAAAGAATCATTAAAAGTTGAAAACCTGAAGCCTGAAATAACATAAAGACTAGAAATTTGACAAAAATAAAACAAACCCATTTCACAGAATCATAAAAAGTTGAAAACTTGAATTCTCTACTTTTTGGTATACTTCTTGTATACGCGGGTTCTATCCCTTTTGATTAATACAATTTACCTTATCAAAAAAAAAGTTGAAAACTTGAAGCGCCAAATAACATAAAGACTAGAAATTTGACAAAAATAAAACAAACCCATTTCACAGAATCATTAAAAGTTGAGAACTTCAAGCTCTAAATAACGTAAAGACTAGAAATTTGACCAAAACAAAACAAACCCATTTCAGAGATTCGTTAAAAGTTGAAAACTTGAAGCTTCAAATTACATAAAAACTAGAAAATTGACAATAATACAACAAACCCATCTCAGAAAATTATTAAATTAGTCTACTTATATGATAAATATGCAGATTTATTAATTACCAGAACCAAGTTGGACCGAATTGGTCGAGTCTTTCTTCTTTTTCCTCTTCTTTGAGGTATGCTTTGATGATCCAGAACATGGAAACCAACCCATTTCTCCCTCTTTCTTCTACTTCTCTATGTGTATATATATATTCTGTAAAATGAAAATTGAAGAGTGGTTGCATACATACAGAGAGAAATAGCCTTTCACAGCTGACTGATAAAAGGGTGACGGGTTTTGGGTGACTGTAATAATTCATTAAATTGTTGAAATTTGCATATTTTTTTTGTTGTTAGCTGTCCTTTAGGCTCGTTCGGTATAAGTATAATAATTAATCTCGATATTAAATTTGAAATGAATAACTAATTTTGGAAATAGTTATCTCGAGATTATTGTATGTTAGGATAATTAATCACGAGATAATTAGGGTTCGTTTGGTACAAGGATAAGAGATAATTAATCTCGATATTAAATTTGATACGAGTTTATTCCTGATTTGGTTGGGATAAAATCGTTGTATAACTAATTTCAGGATTAGTTATCCCGGGATTATAGTGTGTTGGGATAACTAATCCTAGAATAACTAATCACGAGATAATTAATTATGGGATAACTTGATTCTCAATCAAACGACTCCTTAGTTTTTAGAAAATACTTTCTTCGTTCCGTAATAAGTGACCAATTTGTCCCGGGCACACCCATTAAGGAAATACTAAATTCTAGACAAAAATAATTAGTGTGACTAAACTACATTTAATTAAATATTGCATCATAGTTATAATAGCACTTACTTTTCTTCTTAAATGTGATGAATAAATGATTCTTTAGGGATACGTACATAAATGTAATTTTGAAAAAACAAATTAATTTTTTTCTTGATTATATAAATGGACACTTATTTTGGATCAAAATAAAAAGGTAAATTGGTCACTTATTATGGACAGGAGAGAATAATAAATAAAAGATGTAATTTATGAAGTTACCATATTAAAGTATGTTTTGAGAATTGAGCAGCTTTAAAAATAATTACTTCTACCAAATTTAATCTTATTTTGAGATAATTTTTAAAGCTAAAGCGATTAGGGGTGGGCATAATTTGGGGAACCCGGAATTCAAATCGAAATTCGAAATTTTTTGATTTTGGTTTGGGTTTTCGGATTACGAATTGGATTTCAAATTTAATTTTTGTTTTTTGAATTTTGGATTGATGTTGGATTTGATACTTCGGATTTTTGGATATCCGAAAATCTAAAATTTTATTTTATATTTCATTCATTATTCATATGCAAATAGTAATAAGTCTATCACCCAACCCGTTAGATATATCTCAAATATTCAATATTAGTAACTAAGTTACTATCAAAATACTTTCTATATGGACATGATTTTACTATTGCTAATTCTTATCAGCCTTATTTATGCCTCTATTACATTTTGTGATGATGATTTTATTACTTGAATACTTTATTTCGATAATTGTTATGAGAACGAGAAAAAATTTAGGCAATTTAATGTGAATACTTCATTTGGATGTTTATTTTTGTCAGAAGGATAAGCATCTTACTTCATCTGCTCAGAACCGAAAATTCGAAATATTCAAACTGATTAATATGAAACCGAACTTAAGAAATCCAATCCGATTCAAACTAACTTGAGAAATCCAATTCAATCCAACTGGATTGGTTTTGGATTGCTATTTCTTTAGTCGAGAAACTGAAAATCCAAACGAACTTTTTATAGGCAATCCGAACTGTCCGATCACCCAAGGTAAAAAAAAAAAAAAAAAAAAAATCAAAGATATTGTTAATTTGGGATGGAGGGAGTAATTATTTGTTACTGCAAAAAAAATACTAACTATTTCTTGGTTGACTAATAGTTAAACAAACTACTTAATACATTTCTTTTTTCTCTTTTCTTCTTTTGGGCGGAGAATTTCAGAAATAGTAAGTATCCAAATCAGTAGTCTTTCTTTTCTTCCCTCTAAATTGTTTTAATTTTAAAAAATTCCAACTTTTGCAATATTGAATTATGGAATTGGACGTTTTACAATGGCAACATTTTGATTCTGGTGGTTCGATTCAAAAATTTTAATTTCGAAAATCCAAAGATATTCTGATAATAGTTTAGAAAACTCTTGATTTTAAACTCTTACCTTTGAATTAGTTCAGTTCACAAATACTAGATCAATTCATTTTATTAATTGAGCTAATTCAGTATATACAGATATTTATTTTGGTATATCAATACAAATAAGAATTTAGAAAAAGAAAACAGATAAAAATAGTTAGTATGTATACATGAATAATTTATGGGAAAAAAGAAAATGGATAAAATGGTTTTTAATATTCACATCAAATTTTAATTTCTTTATATTGATGTTAAAGTTGTAAGCATCAAAAGCTCTAATTCACCCAAAAAAAAAAAACATTGCAATTTAATTTAAGAATTCCCCACACCCTCGGGCCTCCCCCCTCACAATTACAGACAAACTCGTTAGTAACAGCTTTATTTGTTCTAATTTTTTTTTTATAATGAAATATTGTTATACACTATAACTGTATTTAATATTTAAATATTGTTTGAATGTTATAGATAAAACTATCCAAAAACTAATTTATTTCCTCTTCCATGTTACATATAAAAAGATAAAAAAAAAAAATTATCTTTGTTTGGTACAATGTTACCTTTGTTTTTAAAGTACTAGTTTGACGTTTAGACCATATGGCATGAATTATATTGATCAAGGAATCAATACGCTTCACATAAATAACTTTAATACACTACAAGAAATATTGAGTCCAGTTAAAAAAAACTTACACTTTAGTGAATATTATTCAAATATTAAACTTATACACAACAGATATTTTGTCCAATGGAATAAGGTACGTGCAAATCTTCAAATCATAAATATTATGCACGATTAAAACTTTGTCCATTGAAAAGAGTATGTGCAAGTCTTCAAATATTAGATATTATGCACGATAAAAAAAAATTGTGCAATGAAATGAAAATATACTAGCAGTTCTTTTTACAAAATTAAATAAAAAAAATTATTTATGAAAGTAAGTACCAAGTACCAACATAATATTTTTTATCATATGGTGTATTAAAGTTTCAAAATATTTGGTAAAAATCTTTGGACTTATTGTTAGCACTAGAGGGGTAATTTCACAAAGAGCATATTGTTATTGTATAGGGTAAAACGGTTCATAATAAATATTCGTATAATATAGCGATACGTGGAATCAGAGATAGACGGAAAGTGAGGCATGTGAAAACCAAGATCGAGGTCAACAGCTTCGGTTAGCACCGGAGAGTCCCCGAAGGGAAGATTGCTAATGAAGACAAACGAATGTGTGTCATCCGATAGCATTCAATGAAGAATATTCTGCAATATTAATATACAGTCCGTTATAGAGTATTATGGCATTCATAGCCTACCGTTACACATTCTTCAATAGCCCTCATAATTGTCATTTAAGATGAACTTGATCCTAGGACTTTATTCCCTAGGTGTCACTATAAATAGGGATTTCAACAACCATTGTAAGGACACGAATTTTCTAACAAACCTATGGTACACATTATTCTAGGCTCAATAACACTTTATTTCTTGTTTATTGGTATTACTATTGCCTACGGAAGCTCTGTTCCCGGAACCAAGCTATCTGCTATCTTGTCTCGATTTTAATGCTAAGTCTTACATTTTTATTTAATTTATTTATTATTTTGGGATCAAATCGATTTTATTGTCTATAAACCACGTATAAATTCAATTGTACCGTTTTACGGGTAAACAGTTATAAAGATAGGTATTGTTGTTATAGGCAAAAATTATTATAGGAAGGTAATATATAATATAAAAAATCAATTCGAAAAAGGTTTATCTTTTATAGTGAAATGCTATCATATACGGATATTGTTACGGAGAAGTGGGACTGCATTAACTTTTATAAATCTATCATCTATTGACCTACTAGATTCAATTTTAAATACCTATGCAAATAAATTTGACAGCATGCTTCATATAAAAATCAAAAGAGGTTAAAATTTTCATTTTGATATTATCCGGTGGGCGGCTCAAAGCATAAATTATTTTACTCACAGACTCGAACTTGTCTTTCATAGATCTATCATTTATTGACCTAAAATAAAATAAAACAATGAAATTAAGAAAGAAAACTAACAATATTGATGCATAGAAAATTGCCAGAATATACATTAGTGCGTGGCAAGTAAGTAGATATTTGGTATCTTTTTCTTAAAGATAACACATAGTACACATCCTCGAGTCCGTGTGCCTAAGATTTCATTTCTAAAAAATATTGATTACTCAATCATAAAATAATATATAATTTGTAGTGTCTATCAAATTAATTAAATTAAATGCTCCAACCTTATTACACTTGTCTTAATCTTTATTTTTTAAATATTTTTTTGTTTCTTAACACGTCTTTATCTTTTATTGTGTTTACTTATTGAAAAATGAAAAGAACAAAGTATTAGCTTTCTCAATTGCAATGTCAAACATTTGACATTGCAATTGATGGAATTCAACTATATAAGGCAAAGGTCACCAAAAACAAAAACAAAACAAAAAAGTGAGAAATAAATTATATAATCAAATGGTCATCAGAAAGAGGAACACTCCTAATGATATTAACATTGCGAGTTACCGACTAGGGTTATGCTGGAGTAGTAAGTACTCCTTCATCCTTAACTAAAGGTCTCGGGTTCGAGCCTTGGATATGGAGTCGCCTTTGTCACGGAACACTTTACCCCCAATGTGAAAATTTTCGGCGCGAATTCGAATTTAATTGAATCCCAATGCGGATACCAGACATCAAATGGGAAACCAAAAAAACATTGCGAGTTAATCAAAGTACTAAGCACTTCATCAAAGTGATGTCTGTATTTAGGAGATTCAAAAATTTATATATGTATACATATAAAAATACTTTCCACCTATAAAAAGATTAAAGCGATATTAGATTCTTTGATTAACAAAGAACAAAGTATAGATAAACGTGAAATATTGTCAAAATCCATTATCGTTTTTTCTTATGCCAATGAAAAAATCATCAATATTACATGATAGTGACAATCAAATTCTAACATAACTTTTCTATCTCAAGGGGCCCACTGATTAACGAGGTGGGCTGAAAACTAAGAGGTCTCAAGTTTAATTTTAGCGGAGGCAAAATTAAGTGATTTCTTTCCATTAGACTAAGCATTGATGGATAAAGGTACCTGGTATTTGTGCTAGTGGAACATAGCTAGTACTTCATGAAATTAGTTGAGATACAAGCAAACTGATCTGAACACCATTGTTTGACCAAAAAATATTAAGTTTTTTGTTAAATTAATTAATGATGAAATAGAGAGTAAATCTTAACCAAGGATAATTAACTCTAGATCAAAACATGTTTAATACGAGAATCGAATACAGTCAAGCTTATATAACTCTTCTTAAGATTATTAAAAGACATCAAACATAAATGATAAGCTTACATCCTTGATATATTGTTCCATAATGTAAGAGCAAAGAAGGAAAGGAAGGAATGTCATTGATAACTATAAGATCTATCTGTTAGGACCGAAAAAAGTCAGGTGTCATGCGGAAGCTAGCAAAGCAAACCTTGAACAACGATAAATCGTCCAACAAAGAGAAATATCAAAAGAGACACAAACATTTAACGTGGTTCAGTCAATTGATCTACGTCCACAATAGAGATGAGCAATCCACTTTGATAAAAAGAAAGTACAAAATATCGAGAGAACAACCTCACGTAGAGGCAAACACAAGTGACACACTAACACTTGTCCGGAAAAGTTCTCCCCCTAAACACGACTCTCAAGCCCCATATTGCTACATTGTGGATGCTACTTAATGAGAAGGACAGATCTTCAATTTATAGAACTCTAAACCTTTTCCTACAAGAAAAGGAACTAGCCAAATATGGAAGAATTATAGTTTTCATCTAGGAAAAGAAAAACCCAATTATGGTAAATATGTTGTCCTTTCCTGCATGATATAGGAAAACCAATTATGGTAAAAAAAATCTGGACAAACACCTAACGCTATCTTTATTCACTCAGCAATGACGATTACAAAGATTTGCAACCAAAATCTGGGTTTTTGCTTTGTTGTTGGAGGTCTCCTCTTGTTCTTCCATTCCTCTCTCTCCTCAAGGAGTCAATCCCTTTTTCTTGCCTTCTTACCTCCTATATATATTACAAATCCAGAATACTCTCTCTCTTGATTATACTTTTCATCGCTCTCCTCGAGTACTATGACATATGTTTTGCCATACAAGCTTTCTGATGGCTCGATCTCGGTAATGGCCGAGATACTCATCGTTATTACGCCTTGTGGATACGACCACGGCTCAGCCGACCCTTTATTATTTCTTTTAGCGCTAATCCACGTGTGGTAAGATTTGGACCTATACAGTTAGTCCCTCCACCCGTTGTGGTCGCCTCTTGGCGAGCTCAATGGGCGGATTATGTTGATTCAAAAATTGGGAGAAATCTGAATGCTTTATGCGAGGAGCGAGATCCTCATGGTGAGGTAGCAATGTGACACTTCAAGAATTGCGTCGGACTATTACGTCAGTTCAGAATTGGATCGTCACGTCAATTCAGGATGTCATAAATACTTCTCATGTGTTATTATGGCGCACGTTTCCTAGGCATTGTGTTGTTTCTCGTGCCCTTTCCGTTTTCTAACCGACGACTCTTAGTTTTCGCGCTCAGGGCATTTATATCCCTATAAATAGGGGGAGCCTCTTATCTGAATGTTACGCTTTTCAATTGTTTAAGAAAGAACTTTGCAAACTTTCTCCTCCTTCTCTAGTCTCTCATACTTCTGCTTCTGCTAGAATTCGTTGTGACCATTGTCTTTTCCCTTCATCATTTTCGTTTCTTTCGATCAAAGAAAACAAATAGCTAGTGTTTCTTCCCATTTTGATAAAGCTGTAGGTGCTCCGGTGCCGAAAAATGACGTATCCCTACTCGAAGAGGGAGGGGGGTGGTGGAAGACAAGGGGTTTTCGATGGTGGATGAGGTGGTTCCCCGCCCGGGAAAGACGAGGACTGATTTTAACAGCCCTACCGGAGATGAACCGACGCCCATTCCTTCCACTATGGATGCTGCAAAGATTACGGTGCTCAAAGACCAGTGGGGAATAGCCGATCACATTGAAATGATGCTGGCGGATCAAGACATAGTGCATTTACACCGCTTGGGCTACTATGCTTTTACGCGTATCCCTTTGTTATCAGGTACACGCTTCCCCTTCCTTACCTGGTGGCAGATTTCTGCCGCTTCTATGAGGTGTGCCCGTCTCAACTCTCTCTATATGCGTACAAGCTCTTTCTCATGCTTATCAAGTATCCGGAGCTGGCCGGCCGAGGAATTTATCTAGGGCACATGCTCCACCTCTTCGCCCCCATTTTCTTCGGGGTACGATGGTTCATATGCGTCATCGAGGAACCAAGAGTTTGGTGGTGAAGATGGACGATAAGTCCAATCGCCGCTTTTGGGAGAGTTACTTCTATGTCCGAACATAGCATGTCGTCTCGAACCCAACAGGGTTTCGTGAGACGGTTATCGGCCGTCTTCTTTTAACGACTTCGCTGAGGATTTATTTTGCTTTTGCAGCCGAGAGAATGCCTCCCTCGCTAGTTGCTGATATCCGCGAGTGGGTTAGCGCGATTCTCCCCCACACAATGGGGATTTGTGAGTGGGCGCATTCCATGAGAAGTTCGGGTGCAAGCCTCTTACTCTTGAGTTGGCTCATTGTTGTTTTGCTTTGCCCTCCGCTTCATAGTTTCTTTAACCTTGTCGTTGTATGATCAAATCCCTCCTTATTGACAGGTCGGAGAGGAGTGAGAAGGACAAGGGCTCCTCCGCTCGTATTCCGTCAATCGGTGCCCTCCTCCCAGCCCGCACCAAGAGTTACTGCAGGCGAGGGCGTAGAGAGTTTGGCCACTCGTCGAACCGTACCCGCGGACGAGGCCCTCCACTTGGAGGTTGCTTCTCAACCGGAGACTTCGGTCCCCATCGAAGAGAGGAAGGGTAGTGTTGGAAGGGGATTTTATAGGCGAAACGCCCTCGATGAGCGACCTTGTTTCGACGGTACCCAAAACTAACGAGTTTGCTGACTTGGGTGAAGTCAATTTTTGACTTATATATTCGAACGAGGTCGAACATGGAGTTGCCATGTTGGACGAAGTCAATTTCTAACTTATATATTCGAGTGGGATCGAATTTAGACTTACCAATTTGGGCAAAATCAATTTTTCTATATATATTGGAGCGAGGTCGAACTTGGAGTTGCCGACTTGGACGAAGTCAATTTTTGACTTATATATTCGAACGAGGTCGAACTTGGAGTTGTCATCTTGGGCGAAGTCAATTTTTTCCTGGCGAGTTTGACGATGGCGGAGGGTAAGCTCGTGTGAGATCAAACTTTGGCCCGTTATGAGTTCGACGGGGTCAAACTTTGATTTGTTGATTCGGGTGGACGAATTTTTACTTCCACTTGGCGATGGTCGACGGCCGTAAAGGTGTGAGTTTGAGCTAGGTCGAAATAGTAACCTGTTGTAAGTTCAAGCGAGGTTGAACTTTCCTTTTATTTGGCGATGGCCTATGGTCGTAAAGGTGCTAATTCGAGCGAGATTGAGTTGTAACCCATCTGGCGATGGCCGATATATGTAAGGGTGTTAATTCGAGCAAGATCGAATCGTAATCCATTTGGTAATGGCCGATGTCTATAAGGGTGTTAATTCGAGCGAGATCGAATCGTAACCCATTTGGTGATGGTCAGCATCTGTAATGATGTTAATTCGAGCGAGATCGAATCGTAACCCATTTGGCGATGGCCGGTGTCTGTAAGGGTGTTAGTTCGAGCGAGATCGAATCGTAACCCATTTGGCGATGGCCGGTGTCTGTAAGGGTGTTAGTTCGAGCGAGATCGAATCGTAACCCATTTGGCTATGGCCGATGGCTGTGAGGGTGTTAACTCAAGCGAGATCGAATTTTAACCCGTTGTGGGTTCGAGTGAAGTCAAATTTTATTTCCTTGGTGATGTGCGGGTTTGGAGGGATGGTGAGATTTGTCTGTTGCATTACTTTTATTGGAGATCATTACTTGTTACCGCATTGTTTTTGCGTGCATCGGGGTGAGTCCCGGTTTGCTTAACTTCCCTTTCATTGTGCGTCGTTGCATAGTTTGTATGAGTTGGTGGAGTCCCGGTTTATCTGGTCCCTTGGTTGCTCGGCCCGGAAAGGCTGTTGGCGAGACGGACAATGAACTTATTGTTTGGGTTACTAGGCACTAGGCTTTTCGAGCCCATACTTTGCTGGTTGGGGAGACTATACGTTTCATGGACTCGTTGCTCAGTCCCCGATTCCGGAGATTGTTTCTTAATAATGTCTCTGGGCCATTTCTATTATTTACGATACGGTATGGCACAGAGGGCTTTGCTCGGTCGTTACTTACAAGATGGCATGATGCGGAACATTTTCCCAGTATGTCTGGTGGCGTTCGTTCCTTGTTCGTGTACCTGTGAGAATGCTCGTGTTCCTGTTTTGAGCCAAAAGAGTATGATAAGATCCAAACAAAATTGCTTGTTACCTTGGCCTGGAAAGTCGGTGAAGGGGGAAAAGACGCTGTGAGATTACTTGCTTCACCCCGTGCTTGAATGGCGGTTTCAGATTTGACAGCAATGTTTGGCTTCATCGTTAGTCGCGTCTAGGATTCTTGTAGGCTAAACTTACTTTGCCCATTGGGATCTCGAGACCGAGTCCTAGTCCGGTCCCGTCCGATATGCACAAACAATAAGGAAAACATGTCATGATTTGTTCATAAATCACATAGTGTGTGTGGGTACGAGAGTAAGGCATGATATGACAGTTACCTCAAAGAATCACACAGTAGGCTATCGTCCCTTCATAAGAGGTGGGAGTTCAGGCCGGTATATAAAGTAAATATGCTAAATAGGATCGCGTTCATGCTAAGTGCGTGGTGACCGTGATTCTACTTTGAACATGCATATGACGCGTTAAACCCATCGCTACAGATGAGGCATGGGTTTTGCAGATACATCAGACATAATTTCAATTTCATGTAGAGATCTGACCCAGATTGGATTGGTTATCTCAAAAGCTTATCTATCACTTTTTCGAGTTGGTACTTATACCGAGATGGTGAGGCTATGACAGCTTGAAAGTGATACTTAGCTGGTTTTAGATCTAAAGGAAACTAAAAATTTGGATACGCAAAAATTTTTGACCAAAAAGTATTCAACTTTTTGTTAAACTAACTAATGATGAAATATAGGATAAATCTTAACCAAGGATAATTAACTCTAGATCAAAACATGTTTAATACGAGAATCGAATACAGTCAAGCTTATATAACTCTTCTTAAGATTATTAAAAGATATCAAACATAAATGATAAGCTTACATCTTTGATATATTGTTCCGTAATGTAAGAACAAAGAAGGAACGGAAGGAATGCCATTGATAAATATGAAATCTATCTTTATTGATTCAGCAATGACGATTACAAAGATTTACAACCAAAATCTAGGCTTTTTGCTTTGTTGTTGGAGGTCTCCTCCTGTTCTTCCATTCCTCTCTCCTCAGGGAGTCAGTCCCCTTTTCTTGCCTTCTTACCTCCTATATATATTACAAATATTCTCCTTTGTCCAAACAGTCTTTAGCCAGAATACCCTCTCTCTTGATTATACTTTTCATTGCTCCCCTCGAGTACTACGACGTATGTTTTGCCGTACAAGTTTTCTGATGGCTCGATCTCGGCAGTGACCGAGATACTCATCGTTATTACGCCTTGTGGGCACGACCACGGCTCAGTCGACCCTTTACCATTTCTTTTAGTGCTAATCTACGTGTGGTCAGATTTTGACCTATACAACCACCACGATTATAAAAGCTAAGTGGTCTTAGCTCAAGGAGCCCTCATCTCCCTAAGCTCCCTCCTTAATAGCTTGACCACAACAAACAAACTGATCCGATTACCACCACGGTTATCAAAGCTGAGTGGTTCCAGTTCAAAAGAGCCATTCCTCTCCCTGAGCTCCCTCCTCAATAGCTCAACCAGAAAAAACAAACTGATCTGAATACCACCACGGTTATCAAAGCTAGCTGATCCCAGCTCAAGGAGCCACTCCTCTCCCTGAGCTCCCTCCTTAATAGCTCGACCAGAACAAACAATCTCAATTTTCACATTAATACCATTACCTCAAATGCAATATTCGATATCACTGCACTAGTACATGTCCGATTCAGAAAGAGAATGAATTATTAGCAAGTTTCTTTTCCTATGTTGAAGTTGAAATGTGTGGCTCAAGCTACTATATTCTCCAAATTCGATCATTCACTAAACTTGGTGGTCCAGACCTGAAAGAGATAGTATATAGATATAGTTAATTAAGACTTGAAAGATATTTACCATAAGACACTTTCTTAAGATAATATCATTACCCAGATGATGATTAATGACTTGGGTTAATTTCACTGAAGGTCACTCAACTATCTCTCAATTTCACTGAAGTCACTCAATTATTTTGTCACTTAAAAGTAATTAAATTTTATTATTGTAACTTAAAAGTCCTTTTAGCTCAAACTCCTACCATAAATATAACATGACGTAAAATTTAATGAGAAAAATCCAAAAATAAATGTCACACAATCTTAAATGGATCATACCCATTTTAGATCCATTTCTCCCTTAATGTTATTTGACCCATAACCCAAATGAGTTTCAATTAAAAAATGCACACCCCTAATAAAATAGTTCTAACCAGTGTCGACCACACCACTCTTTAGCACTTTAGGGCATCTCCAACCCCTGCACCATTTTTTTATACCAAAATGGTGCAAATAAACTCCAACCTATTATACTTTTTTTTTACACAAAAAAAGAATATTCCTTTTATATTCTTCTATATTATATTTTTTTTTGTTTAAATTTATTTTTATTTCAATCCTTTTTTCTCTTTTTTACATATTCACCCATATAATTGATATTCATTTCTTATATAAGCATTTAATATAAAACTATTTTATACCATTTAATATATTTTCAATTTTAATCTATATCAGTCGCTACTGTATTAAATATTCATTTTTATGTTATTTAATAGACATTGTTTTATTTATTAACAACATATTATATTTTATATTTGCACTTTTTATTTTTGTGATGATTATATATTTTTTGTACAATTATAACTTATAATAAAATTAACTTATAATTTTATATAAAAATAATATATACGAAAATTAATTCTAAAAATTACACACCAAATTTAAGATGTAAAATTAATATTATAAATATATTACATAAAAAGTATAAGTAATTACAAAATTTATAATAAGTTAAATTAAAATAATAATAATAAAATATTAATGAATAGTAATGATGCCGAGGTACTTGAATGAACCGTGAATAAAAGAAAGAGAAGTAAAAATATGAGGGAGGGGGAGGTCATAGCATAGCTCCTCTGAAGGCGCACGTAAAGCAGGGATAGCTAATGTACGCACAAGGACAATGACCCGACAAAAATCACAGGTAATTGCACCGCCTACAATACCAGAGACAAATGAAGGAGTTAGAATAGTTACGTCAGAATCTTGGGGTACCACAAGCTGATGAAATTGGTCCATTGGATGATTGGAATAGGGAGTGCACCATGTGTGGATGCTTGTTGAGATGGATATATCCCAGGAGCTACCTAATAAAATGTTCATTGAAGAGACAGATGGAACTTATAGAGAACAATGGTTGGGTTATGAATGGAAACCGCACTTTTGTGAGGGCTATTTCCAAATAGGGCAGCATACAGAGAATTGTGCAAAGGCACCACATGTGATACAAAAACAACAACCCCATGAAGATAGAGGTAACTTGGTGAAAAAGGACACACAGCAGAGGCAGGGGAAAGCAATGAGACAACAACACAGAAAATAACCTGCTGCCCAGTGGAGAGTCCAAATGAGCTAGCGGTTGAAAATAATTATACTTGATTAAACAAAAAATTTCACAGTTTAACCAAAAAAAAATAGTAACGGTATTGATGAATAGTGTTACATCATGAATAGTGTGGCGTAACACTATTCACATATCGAAATGGTGTTGGTTTGGAGCACCAAAATATCAAATCTCACACCAAAATAGTATTTGGCGTAAAAATTAGCGCAAAGTTGGAGATGGTCTTAGGGTTTTTAGGAAAACAAAGTTGTGAACTTTTTCAAGAAAAATATGAATTCCTCCTCAAATTCGAGGATTTTAATTAGGAAGATCTCAAATAAACTGGTCCCCCGAGTCTTCACGATCATCTTTTGATAGAGTAAGAGATCATTTCGATCGAAGCCGACAAAAGAAGGCAAGAACATGAGGTACCACTGATACATTTATATGTTATTATTTGGAGATGGATACAATAGTATTTTAACTTCTGAAAAAAATTATAAATATGTTATGTGAGATGGATACAATAGTATTTTAATTTCATTAGAACTATAAAACCATTCGGATGAGGCGTACAGACAAGACAAGAATTTATTAGTACAAATTATTTTAGTATAGAATAATTACGAATGGGCAATATGAAACAGAAAAAGGCAAGAATTTTGTATTACAGAATAATAATTTCAAACTGATTTGGTATTTAATATCTTTTTATCGAAATCTATTTGAGTTATGTGTCAAATCACATTAATGAAGAAATGAATCTCAAGTGGGTATGGTCCATTTAAGCTGATGTGACATTTATTTTTAGTTTTTTCTGATTAAATTTTATGTCATGTCATATTTATGGTTAGGGGATTGAGCCAAAATGATTTTTAAGTGACAATGACAAAGTTTAGTTACTTTTAAATGATAAAAAATAGTTGAATGACTTTAATGAAATTGAAAGATAGTTGAATGACCATCCGTGAAATTAATCCAATGGCTTGTATCAGTTACCAAATGACAAAAGTTCAACTAAGATACAGGAAATCTTTTAAGTTTACTCTTGTCAACAATTCAAAATTTAAAAACTATGAAAACACATTTGTGTACAGTACACACGTCAAACGTCATAGCACTTTTCTTGTTAAATGAAGCAGATAATATAAAAATCATTAAGAAAATCCAAAACCAAGGAAATATCTTGTGAAAATGCTTATTCATCAGCTATTTATATTAAGTCAATATTTACAATTATAAATAAAAATAAAAATGATACTATTACTTAATTGTGGTTAAGTTTTATATTGCAACACATACTAATGCAAGCACGATATACAAGAGAAAAAAAATTAGTTGTGAAAATTGGTGATCATAATACACGTAGGAGAGATAGGAAAAGGAGTAGGGTACAATAGATATTTATCTTTAATTAACTTCAAGATTCTCGACGGGCAAACTATGATATATGCAAGTAAAAGCAATCTTTTTGTTTTTGTTTTTTGTTTTTGAGTTCAGGCTTCCGTTTATCATAGAAATATTTTTTTCTTTTCGATTTTTAAAAAAAAAAACGTGTTTGTCCATAAAATTTTATAAGTTTTTGAAGATTTTTTGAAAATAAAATTTTTAAAAGAAAAACTTTTTTCCCTACTCACAAAACTGCAACATTTTTTCAAATGAAAAACATATCCAAACATAATTTTAAATTTCAAATATCATTTTTCAACTTAATTGCAAATGCTATTTTTTTCAAAATTGCAATTTTTATGTTCAACAAACCCATACTAAAATGCAAAGACTTTATTCTATTATTATCTTTAGGTGGCAAAGTCAAACCTAACCTTGTAGGTAACTAAAAATTTATATCCCCGGGCATTGGGACCACGCAGATATTGACAAATATAAGATGGTTCAAGAGATATATATTTTTCATATTCTTAAGCCTCCCGCGAATAACACAAGAAATCAGCAAAATAAATATAATATTATATTATTATTCATATTTGGAGAAAGGCAAACAAATGAGCAAACTTTTGGCAAATAAAGGTCGTACATATAAGACGATGCGATCAGGGAAATGAAGTTCTTGCTCTGGCAGAGTTAAGTAGTGTAGTTTATGAAAGATTTTAATTATTAGTACCTTTTAATCTTTTCCGATGTACCCAAAAAAAAAAAAAAGATATTCCAGAACAAACGTGTAGATCAGAGAGGAGGTGATTGTGAAGATGATTATACAAGATATACACCGCAGAGGAAGCAAAGTACCAAGACTAGCAAAGCAGATGGCCAGCCTAAACTTCTATCCATGAAGCAATAAGGAGAAGGTCTAGCTAGGTGTAATAAAATACAGGATACTAACAGCTTGTTTGGATGGTTGTTACCCATTGTATTGTATCGTATTGTTACTTTAAATACAATGTTTGTTTTGATTGTTACTTAAATTTTATTGTATCGTATCGTTGAATCCGTCGTTACAAAATGACGAAATGTGTCACTTTATGTAACGACCGATTTGATGTGGTCGCGTCGTTACCTTGTCTTTTTCTCTCAATCTCACCCTTTATTATTATTAAATTATTTTATTTTATCATTTACCCTACCTTTTTATATAGTAATTTTACGTTGTATTATAATTTCTTTATAATATTGCAAGTTTATTCTTCATATTGCTGGTGCACGATATCATGAAACGATGGCAAACGACACAATCCTAATATTATATTTATCAAACGATACAGTACAATACAATATAGTACAATATGATACATTATGAAACGATGCTTAAGAATCATCCAAACAAGATGTAAGTAGTAAGATTTTTGAAGGTTAGAGTTAATTAGTAGAGGAGGCTAGAGATACACATTAAAGTTGGGGCTATGTGTCCAACTTTAGGATGAAGACA
The DNA here is from genome assembly GCF_000715075.1 of Nicotiana tabacum. Lineage (NCBI taxonomy): Eukaryota > Viridiplantae > Streptophyta > Magnoliopsida > Solanales > Solanaceae > Nicotiana > Nicotiana tabacum. The sequence goes on along the minus strand of NC_134089.1, from coordinate 17,937,647 downwards.
TACTTGTACAGAGTATTCAGATAAATAGAAAACTTATTTACAAAAAAAAAAAAAAAAAAAAAGGTCATTGATCAAACTCAATAGAAGCCAATTCTTAGGATTCTTTGATTGTTGAAAAGAGCTCAAAAATACCCTCTTCTGGGGCTGTCAAATTTGGCCCAAGCCCAAATGATTGGTCTAATTTGTCTATGGTTGGACTAGTTATTGACCTCCTCATTTATTAAAGGATTAATTACCAGGTTGATACTTTATATATTTTAAATAAATATCCTTTTAAAAAATTATATTCCATAGCTACCTTTTGATTTTTTATAGCCAAATATCTATTTATGGTCACTTCCTACCATTAAGCCATAAAATAAGCTTTGTATTATTTTTCTCTCTTCACTCACATTTCTAATATCCCCTCAAAAGTGAAAGAAAGGTAATTCGGAAAAGCTGCCAACTGAGAAGTGGCTAGTCCCCTCGATTTCCTTCATTCTAATAATCGTGAGGAAAGATGAAGAAGATGAATAGCAAGAACGAAATCAAGTGTTGAAAATCCATCTCAGTACAAGAAAGAAAGGTAATTCGATGCTTCCGAAACCAAGGGCCGACACATACTTCCGAAAGCCAATAATTGTAAGGATTAGTTACTGGATACTGATGTTGCTTCAACGAGACGATATTAGGGTTGTTCTTAAACAAAAACGACGGAGTTGGGGGCTGAGCAACTTGAATTTTCTGTTAATATTTTTCAATGTATTTCAATGTATCTCGCTGTATTTTCATGTATTTTCATGTATTTTATTGTATTCATTGTCGTTTTTTTCATTGTATTTCAATGTATCTCGCTGTTTGCTATGTATTACATTGTATTCATTATTTTTTCATTGTATTTTAATATATCCCGATGTATTCTATTTATTTCATTGTATTCACTGTCTCGCTATATTTCATGAATGTATTCATATGTTTTTTTTTAATTAATATAATTTATGTATTCAGATGTATTATATAATTTCTCTGAAGATTGCTATGTTTTTGGGGTGTTTTTCGATTGAGAATCTTTTTTATAACTGGAAATACAAAATTTGTGTGTTATAATTGATTTGTTGAGTTATATTAGGAGTCTATTATGTTAATTGATTCACTTTTCGTTTAAAAACAGTGTATTCTCATGTTTCACGCCATGAATACAGTCGAATATACTCGAATACAATAATCTGTCCAGCTGTAATCCCATGTTTCACGCCATGAATACAGTCGAATATACTCGAATACAACAACTGATTAGCTGGACTTTCCTGATTCACGCCTATTTTTGCTACTGTATTCATGAATACTTAGCTTAAATACATCTAATACATCTTATAACAATAGAAAACATATCTACAATCCGTAATATAGCAAATGATATCTATAGATAACTAATTACCACTAAAAGATAGTGCTTTATGAAAATTTCTCTTTATTAAACTCAGCTCATCTTAACGTAACCATCTCAACCCATTTAAAATTGGGCTAACTTTTAGCCCAAATTGATCCATGAGTAACTTTGCCAAAATATTTTAAATATAATTTTTTTGTTTGATATGTTATATATGACCATAAAAAAAGGTCAACCCGATGCACTAAGTTCCCGCTATGCGCAGGGTCCAGGGAAGGGCTGGACCACAAGGGTAATTATACAATTCACAAGAAAACAACACATATTAATTAATGCTTGATAAAAGTTGGGCGAGTTGAGCTATGACCCAAATTTTAGCCCATTTCGACCCAATCCATCTTAGCCCAAGTAACATTTGACCCGCCCATTTATTAACGCAACCCATTTTTTACCCGCTCGAAATCGGCTCAACCTACCCATTTGACACCCATACTCTCTTCGGACGTAGTTCCATTTTATCAGGTTTAATGGCTCAACCTGGAGAAATATTCATAATATTTCACTGCAGATAGTTCAGCAGAGGAAATATAATGACTAAAATCAACTAAATAAATTTCCCGTATGCTAGACATGTTATAGCCGCTGTATACACTGTTGCTGCCAGCTATGGCTAAACCTAAATGGAGTACTCCGTTCCAATTTATGTCAACCTGTTTGACTGAGCACAGAGTTTAATAAAAAATGAAGATTTTTGAAATTTGTGGTCCTAAACAAATCAAAAAAGACCCCAGATTATTTGTGTGGTTATAAAAGCTTCTCATTAAGGGTAGAATTGTAAGTTTAAGCTAAATTGTTACCAAATTTAGAAAGGATCATTTTTTTTGGAACGGACCAAAAAGGAAATAGGTTCACATAAACTGGAACAGAGGGAGTAACATTTAGTAAAAAAGTTAGCGATATCTTAATATCAAGGAACGTACCGAACTTTCGAAAAATTTATATCGGATTAATATTGAAGTACCGAAAAACCAAAACCAAAATACCCAATTAATTCGATATGGTCCAGTTTTTCGGAATTTATACCCACCCCTAGTTATAAGAGTCGGTAGTACCTAGCTTTGAGTGTGTCGAATACTTCCTTTAAGGTATTACTTGCCCCCACTACAAACTTGACAACTGATAATAAATCTTACAGGATATAACAAAGCCTCCAAAATTTGCTGACGGCAATTTCTGAAGATTTTCCTTTAGAAATTCAATTATGAAGATAGTTCAGTGAGAAAATTGCTGAATGGAGAGCGAAAGATAAGTTTAATACTAATATAGAAGGATGGCTGCTTTATACATTATTTACTATAACAGCAGCAAGTGAAAAATCGACAGGACTATCCCGTCAAGAAAAAAAAAGGAAATGAAGAAGTCAATTCACATCTTGTGTCTTTTGAGCAACCGCACAAGTACCACAGAAATGAAAGATTGCCAAAAGATCCACAAACAACGCATTAATTTCCCAATGCAATCAAGTAAACCCATATGAGTTGCATATATCAGATTATGTCATTGATATAGAAAGTTTGTAAAAATTGTGTCATTACTATAACCTTATTACAGGATATAAAAAATAATCTCCTTGTTAACAGTTGCTGAAACTATAGTACAACAGACCTCTTCATTGAACAAATTTGAAATTCATCAAAGGCAGCCACCGTATTTAACGGCTTCAAAGTACACTCAAGAGGTTTGTTATTTGACTTAAATTAAGAGGAAAAAGGAAAAATAGAAGGGGCAAAAAATGAATATGTTCTTTTCTGCAAAATTGTTTTAAGCACGCATCACACATGCGGAGCAGCTAATAGAAACTAAGCTGCAGCAGACAATTTATATTCCTGCTCATCAAGGTTGAGAACTTCCAACAACTTAGGCCATGATTCTGGGATGCCTCCAGGCAAATCAAATTCCAGTAACTTTCCTTGGCTTCGGTAGAAATCCTCAACGGGCTGACTCTGCAATCATAAAAAGGAGCAGAAATTATACAACTCTTCTACTTTTCTAGAGAAATATGATAACATCATAGATGCTTGAATGACCGTTAACTAACAATATCTAGAGCTATTTGATTAAAGAGATCAGAAGATTATCACAAGAAAGGTGAGTATCAGTAGTAGATGCTTTCGCTTAATTCTACCCCCAAAAGTTTGTGGTTTGAGAATACTTACTCAAACAAGGGAAAAAAACTTATTTAAGTATTAGTGAACTTGAAAAGATTGTGGTTCAGAGATTGGAGCAATACCTTATCATAGTATATACGAAGTCTTTCCTTAACAATATCTTCTGTATCATCTGCTCGAGTGATTAACTTTGATATACACTGAGAAGGAGGATTAAGTGGAGCCATGCTGATTCTAGGAGCCCCATTTTCACCCGCGACATCTATAGATGCTACGTTGAAATTCTTTCCACATTCACTGCAAATCCTTCGGCCAAGGCATTTCTCAACCAATACCTTTTCTGGAAGCTTGAGATTAACCACCAAATCTATGTCTGTCACCTCAGTCAATATTTCCTGATGCAGAAATAGACACAAATGTTAAAGAACTTGCACAAGAATTTCGTCTAACACCTCTGGTATAAATCAGAAGTCCTGTCAATGCTTTTACCAAAAGTTCCTATCCATTTAGACAATAAAGTAGCGCGAACAGGGCAGTATTCCCAGCATTCAAGAAGCTCCTTTATTGAGCAGTGGTAACAGAATCCTCTTCTATGAAGTCTTTTAAGTAAGTAATACACTATTTTCAAGCACCATTCCTGCCTCCCATTAGTCAAGTTAATGCATTTAACATGACAATTGACAACTAAAGTGAGCAGCACTTAGCCTCTAACTTCTCACATTTCTCTTCTTTGGTAAGAAGAATTCATTCTCAGTTTATCACTGTCATAGCCTAATTATTTTCTCACAGATAATCAGATCGAAACGTTCAATCTCATACATATAGTTTTTTGGAGATGGTAGCCAAGAGGTGTATAATAGACAAGATTGAAATTGAGAGATTTTATGTAGGAAAATTGAATGCATACTCACCGCTTGTCTCACAGTTCTAGGGAATCCATCAAGTATGAATCCAGCTTCACCCTTAGCTTCCCCAGACTCGAGCCTCTTAGATAGTAAATTCAATATTATCTCATCTGAAACCAATTTTCCTTGGTTGACAATCTCTGCAAGCTGAAAGAGGATGAAGCCGATCATGAGATGAAACAATTTCACTAAGTACCAACATAAAGCTGGAAACACATATAATAAAAACAACTATGCCTTAATCCCAAACTCAAGTTGGGATTGGCCATATGAATACTCAGTTACCATATCTCTATATTTTACTTGATTTTAATTTTTTCATTTCATCTGTCCAAATATTGTTGTTTGTGTTTATAGTGAAATTTTTTCTTGCATAACATACATTTTTTTTTCATTTGCACCTTTCTTCACAAAGGTCTTAAATTTAATTATGCTTTGCGATTAAAGCCCCAACAGTTTTTAGGCACTTTTCTACTTTGTTTGCGTTGGACAACACTAAAGCAAGTAAAAATCTAGATAAGACCTCCTGTTAGTTATTAAGCTTCCACCAAATCTCTGAATTGTTTATTAACGGATCACAGACTTCTTTCCGTACAATACCTGAATCGCTCAAATCTGCTCTCCCAAACTAGACTCAAAATTACGAGTAATCAGCACTAATTTGATTCAGAAGTGTTTATGAATCAGCAAAGAACCCATTAGCTTTGATCCAAACCATATATTTGTGCTTAAAAATTCATTTAATATGCATAAATAAGTTATCGAGAACCCAATAAGAAGCAACAACAAAACATCAACAACAAACCCAGTGCAATCCCACAAATGGGGTCTGGGGAGGGTAATGCGTATGCAAGCCTTACCACTACCTTGAGAAGGTAGAGATGTTGTTTCCAATGGAATAAGAATAAACTCAAAATCCTAGCTAGCTCCGCCACTACTTCCAGATCTAACCTTATTTTCGCCAAATAATACTTAAATACGCATTATATCAGTATCAAATCATAAAGTTGATATTTTTCTAGCCCCACAGCAAATGGCTGAATTGTTTATTAACGGATCACTTGTTGAAAAATATTTAGGGGAAGTTACACATTTGTTAGCTCGGCCAAACATATTTACAGCCGCTAACCAATATACATATATTATATGTCTGTAAGCCGGATGGCTATTTAAGTTAATATGTCAAATATGTACACCCATATATTAAGTAATTCATCAATCTACACAGTAAATAAGATATTCTTAAAGCAAAAAATTGAAGAAAAAAAAAAGGTTAACAAAACATACTTGTTTGGATAAAGCGCCAGAAGAATTCAACTCTTCACGGACAAGATCACCAGTGGCAATATGAGGAACGCCGAGAAGAGTAGAAAGGCGACTAGCATATGTACCTTTTCCGACACCTGGACAGCCTAAGAAAACCCATTGGACAGTTTTACCCTTGGGTTCAATACTAGTAGGGAGGGGATTGTGAGGGTAAGATTGAGATTTCAAAGTCTCAGATACAGCTGCTGTGGAAAAAGACCTAAGGGCAATGGATGAAGATGAAGATCTGAACAGGCGGATCATGGCCGCCATTGCCGCAAAGTTTTGGACTTTTTTTTTTTGGAGCTGTGAAGAGAGAAGAGGGGGACAAATAAGGAGGCGATTTCCTAGTTAATAGGAAAAGTGTTGAAAATTTCTAGGTCTTACATTAACGGGTTACGTGGATTGACCCGTTTTGTTGGTTTGGAAGTTGGTAGCTCCAACCCAGGAAAAAATAGTGTAGGTATTACCGTATTAGGACAATATTTTAGTTGGAGTTTGAAAAAAAAAAGTATACTTGATATTGAAGTTAAAAGAAACCGCAAAGGGCTAAATATACCCCTCTACTTTCAAATATTATTTACTTGTACCGCTCGTTATATTATTGGGTTATCCATACCCCTACCGTCATACTATTAAGTTATATATGCCCTCTGTCTTACTTTTAAACAAAAATACCCCTATTTTGGATGGAGTGACACGTGACAACACCAGATTAAAACGACCCATTTCTTTTTTTTACCAGACCCGTTTTTAAAAAAACCCACAACCCGACCCCTATTTTCATTTTTTTCCAATTTTTTTTAAAATTTTCAGTTTTTAAAAAACGAAAATATTTTGTTAAAAAACAAAAAAAAAATTCTATTTTTACAAATTTGTTTTTCCAGTTTTTACAAAACAAAATAATTTAAAAAACAGAAAAAATAAAAAAAAATATTTTTCAAAAACAAAAATATTTTGTTGAAAATAATTTTTCAGTTTTTAAAAAACAAAAATATTTTGTTAAAAAACGAAAATATTTTTTTTTCTGTTTTTGCACAAAAAATTCAGTTTATACAAATTTGTTTTTTTTCAGTTTTTACAAAAAGAAAATCTTTAAAAAAAACTGAAAAAATGAAAAAAAAATATTTTTCAAAAACGAAAATATTTTGTTGGAAATATTTTTTTCAGTTTTTAAAAAACTAAAATATTTTGTTAAAATCTGAAAAAAAAATCCAGTTTTTACAAAAAAAATATTTTGTTAAAAACGATTTTTTCAGTTTTTACAATTTGTTTTACAAAACCTTTTTCAGTATCTACTCAGTTTAAAAAAACAAAAATATTTTGCAATTTTTTTTAAGTTTTACAAAAAAAAAATCTTTAAAAAACTGAAAAATAAAAATATGGTTCGGGTTGTGGGTTTTTTGTAAAATGGGTTGGGTAAAAAAAAAAGAAATGGGTCATTTTTATCTGGTGCTACCACATGGCACTCTATCCAAAATAGGGGTATTTTTGTTCCAAAGTATGATGGCAGGGTAGGGGTATGGATAGCCCAATAGTATAACGAAGGGTACATGTAAATAATATTTTAAAGTAGAGGGGTATATTTAGCCCTTTGCCGTAAAAGAAATTGGTAAAAGTAAGAATTGTATTTGATATTAATTTTCACTTACGTATTGTGAAAATATAAAATTTGTTAATTGAGATTAGCAACAATAACAATAACAACAACCCAATAAAACCTTAGAAGTGTTTAAGTAGTATTTTGATATTTCATTTGAAACACAAAAATTCATCTATGTAGTGGGAGTTTGGACATAAGAATTGTGATATTCCCCAAAAAAATTATTTTTTAAATAAAAATGATATTTGAAAATTAGAGTTGTGAATGAATACATCTTGGAGCTATTTTGAATTTTGTGAGTAATTTGACGTGAAAATTTTGAAAAATAGTTTTTTGAAAATTTTCAAATTCTGAAAATTTCTGAAATTCAACTTCAAGTGAAATTTTAAATTTTCATGGCCAAACACTGATTACGAAAAAAATAAAAATTTTCTAAAAGAAAAGTGAAAAGATTTTTATGGTCAAACGGGCCCATAATGTGGCATTGTATTTTTCAAATTTGTTTTAAGATATGATTGTACTTTTTTATGTTTAATTATAAAATTTAATTTATTTTTAATGATATGATTTTATAGTCAAAGAGATGTTATATCATGTTTAAGAATACGTTCTAGTAGTCCATTTTGAATTCTTAAACTTCATATATAGATAAATAGCCTAACATAAAATGAAATTAAGGAATAAAATTTGGGTAAAATGACACTTTATAGCCACTTTGAAAATAATAGCAGAAAAATATAGATATTTTGTATGTATACATATATATATATGTGTGTGTGTATGTGTATGTGTCTGTGTTACATACAAAAATATACAGATTTTACACACTTTTATGCTTACCCACTATATATAGTATTGAATGTGCATTAAAAGTAATCCTTCCCTAATAATTTGCATATATTTATTCATGAGATTTACTAAGGGTATGTTTGGAAAGACACACGGTAATTAGAATTGGTGTAATTACTAGGATAGTAATTATGCAGCCTAGTAATCACACGGTCTAGTAATTACGACGACTTGTTTATTTGTCACAATGTAATTAGAGTATAATTACAAATGTACTGTTTGGTTTCACAAGTGTAATTACACAGTTAGATTAAATGTTAAATGAATTATCAAAACTTAAAAATTAAGAATAACAAATATATGCATATAAATAATTTTTTATAAGTATAAATGATATTAGATTTGGTATTTAAGATGCATATTTTTTCTTGATATACACTAATTAGTAATCATATATTTATAATTAATATTGTAAAAATAATTTTTATATATTTTTAAATTAATAATATTTAGTTTAATTAATTATAAAAACTAAAAATATACGTTTTGTAAGAACATTTTGGAATGTATGTTTGATAAAATAAATTAATATTTATAAATATAATATCACAACATTATGTAAATGTTTGACAAAACTAAACTATCAATTCTAATTAAAAAATGAACAACATGCAATGTGAAATAACAAGTCAATTCTCACCCTCTCCCTTGAGAATTGGAAAGTATAATTATACCTCTCCAATTACACACAATTATATGCTGACCAATTAATTATTTGGCCAGAAAAATATATTAAATTACACCCAAATCTAATTTATACGTGACTTTCCAAACAGTCTCTAAGTAATTACTAATAAATGACGTCTGTTAAGTTCTGTGCTTTGCATTAATGGATTACGTGGATCAACCCGTATTCCTTGGATCGGGAATTGCCCGACCCGACCGAATTAAGTAAAAAGGGCTCAATTAAAATAATTCACCCCATCAAAGATCAAGAATCCCAAATATCGAATATGCCATGCTGCAAGAATATTCTCTCTCCTCTCCATGTGTTCTTTTTCACGTTTTTAAATATATTATATTAAACCTTGATATAGTTTGATTGCACATGAAGATATTTAAGACCATCCTCTCGCTTTTTTATTTTCTTATTCTAGCAATATTTTTAAATTAAAAAAAGTTAACTAATTATATTTAATTATCGATGTGATACATTATTCAAATTTAAGGTAACTTTTAGAAAACATTATTGTAACATTTGATAATCTTTGTTACTACCTATATCATAAATAAAAGAAAAAAAAAATTAACATTGATATGTGAAATATCCTAAAAGGTTTACCCCATATATTTTGTATATGAAATATTATTCGAAGCACCAACGAATATGCTAGTGATATATTGAATAGTTATACTGTTTATTACACATTATAAGGTTGTGATGATTGACTAAGCGAATAAGTATTATTACAATATTTACTCCACAAGTTACCTGGTACCGCAAATTGAACTCACTTTAAATTGCTACTTCCTCTGAACCACTTTAATTTATTTTTAAGCTATTTTTAAACATATCAAGAAATTCATTTTTTAATATTAATTAATAATAAAATTAATTATATTAACCTTAATTTGTTTATTAAAAATATAACAAATATTCCTAGGTTTTTTATTTTAAAGGCAATTTTAAAAAAAAAATTAATTTCTTCTTGATATCTGAAAAAAATTAAATATTATGAATTACAAAAAAGTAAAAAATTATTTAAAGTGCACCGAAGGGAGTAATCAATACGTATTTATTATCAAAAATTAGTTGGCAGTGCTTTTTAGCTTAATTGTTAATTGTACCATTTTTTATATGAAAATGAAAACTTTAATAAATAAATAAAAATTCTACTTTGAAGGCTCTAATTTTTTTTGGAGAGAGGAATTTGACAACGTGTAAGCTTTGCTTCCACATGCAACTCTTAAATCTCTTACTATTTCGCATTATTTTTATTCCATTGAAGAATCTCTCTGTTTGGCTAACGCCAATGGCGATTTCTGTATCTGCCCCGGCACACAACTGTGGCCTCACCGTTGGAGTTAACAGAAGTGTTCATCGCCTCCCAGTTCACAATGTTAATTTAATCCCACAACCGTTAAGTTTTAACTGCAATCTCAGCTCTCCTCTCTACTTAACGCCTACTTTTTCAGCCACTTCTGTCTCCCAAAGGTCCTCTGCTATATCCAATTGCACAGGTTAAGCTTGTCAATTTCTTCTTGCAATTATGTTATTACCGTTTCTCATTTGCATGCTTGATTCCTTTTTATTAGAATAAACACATCAAAGTATATTACTACTTAATGTTGCAGAAAAATGGAAAACTTTTAAGTTATTTATTTCAGTTCCGCAGCTTAGCTTAAGCTGATTTAGTAAACTAGGGAGTCAACAGGTTAGTTGCAGTGGCGAAATTTTATAAGGGTGTTCAAATTAAATTTTGAACACCCTTTGCCTTTGCCAGTGGGCTATGCAAGGGTGTTCAAAGTCTATTTTTTAATCAATAACAAGTAATATTTTATCTTATACATCGTACAATTTTTCGACGAAGGGTGTTCAGTTGACCACACTTGGGCCAACATAGCTTCGCCCCTGGTTAGTTGTCTCCAACTCTACAGATAAGCACCATAAGCTTGTGGGATTTCGTCTTAATCGTTTGTTATTATGTGATATGATGGTTTAGCTTATTCAGATCTGGTAAATTAGTGATTGATGACTGAATGATGATTCTAGCAGTTGTTTGAGCATTTGAATTTCAAGAATTATTTGACTTTAGCTGAAAAGATATAGAAAAGGATGCTGCAAAACTACAATACTAAAATTCATGACCAATAATTCGTAGAAGAATTCTCCGCCTTGCTCCTTGCGTGTTCTTGCCTCCTTCAGTCAAATCTCTCCACCTTCGGTCGAATCCCCCCTCCTTAGGTCGAATTCCCCTTCAAAAGTGAGTTTAAAGACTATTTATATGGGATAGGGTTAGCATGGGGCGAAATAATACAAGCCAACTTTGGACAGACTATTTAGGTTAGCTCGTTCACTCTCTCGTGCGCACGCAAGAGTGAACAAGTGAAGTTCTTCTCTTTTTCTTTTCCTTCTAGGTCTCTCGTGCACTTCCATGCCTTTTTGCCATAATCCGCTTTTTTTTTTCAAGCTCTCCTCAGCTAGCTTGTTCACTCTCTCGTGCGCGCGCGAGAGTGAACGAGCGAAGTACTTCTCTTGTCTTTTGGTCCCAAATCGACTTCTTTTGCTCATCTTCGTCCAACTTGCTCCTACACATAAGAATGCACGTAAATGAGCATAATTCACTACAAAAACTCATATAACCGCCCGTAACCACACAAGTTATGAGATGAAAGTACACCAAAAAATATGCAAGTTTAGCCGTTTATCAGATGCCTAGGTCGTATCTCCAATCTGGAAAATATATTTAAAAAATGATTTAAAGCTACAAACATTGGTATGCAAGTTATTACAGATACTACTAGTATTTAAATGATTCTATGAACTAAAGATAGTTAAGACTGGAACTGTTGGTTTTTGAAATAGGAATAGAGTCTACAGTGGTGAGTGGGGACACCGCCAATGTGTTGGATGATGTTCAAGTATTTGATCTGAATGGACAAGGTGTACCTATTTCGGATCTGTGGAAAGATAGGAAAGCAGTTGTTGCGTTTGCTCGTCATTTTGGGTAATTTTCTGTGGCGTTATGCACCATTCCTCCAAAAACTGATAATCAAAAAGCATGTAGTGGACAAAACTATTTTCTGCTTATTCTAGTTCCCGATTGCAGATGCGTCCTTTGTCGCAAAAGGGCTGATTATCTGGCAGCTGAGAAGGTAATCCTTTTGCCTACATCTTTGAAGGTTATCATTTATTCTTGTAAGTGTTCATATGGCAAAATCTTTTGATTTATATATCCAACTGCCCTTCTTAATAAGTTGTCGTTCATGATTAATAGTTGAAAAGGATCATATTCGCAGAACATTGCCAAATAATCCTTTTTCTAAATCATTATTGAACTATTCTTTGTTGAAGTATTTGACACAAATGACTAGTCTTGGTATCCTTGTTTGATGCTAGCGAGTTAAGTGATGGAAATTGCACAAGTTGCAATTCACAATCTGCGTGGGTCATAGTATGAAGACCGTGTTGTCAACAAATTTTCTAATTCTAATATGCTTCTTATTTAGATTTTGCTATCTTCAATATGCTTAATTAGTTATTTTGACCACAAAGATGATAGTGGACATATCCTGAATTTCCATCATCTGTTGCTTAATTTAGAGAGAGATTTTCAAGTACCTAGGGTCAATTATCCAGGGAGATCGGGAGATCGACGGGAATGTCACGCACCGTATCGGGGTGGGATGGATGAAATGGAGGTTAGCGTCTGGAGTCCTGTGTGACAAGAAGGTGCCACTGAAACTTAAAGGCAAGTTCTATAGAGCGGTGGTTAGACCGACCATGTTGTATGGGGCTGAGTGTTGGCCAGTCAAGAATTCTTATATCCAGAAGATAAAAGTAGCCAAAATGAGTATGTTGAGATGGATGTGCGAGCACACTAGGTTGGATAAGATTAGGAACGAAGATATTCGGGAGAGGGTAGACGTGTCTCCTATGGATGACAAGATGCGGGAAGCGAGACTTAGATGGTTCGGGCACGTGCGGAGGAGAAGCCTAGATGCCCCGGTTAGGAGGTGTGAACGGTTGGCTTTGACAGGTACGAGAAGAGGTAGAGGGCGGCCTAAGAAGTATTGGGGCGAGGTGATCAGGCAGGACATGGCGCGACTTCAGATTTCCGAGGACATGGCTCTGGATAGGGAGGTGTGGAGGTTGAGCATTAGGGTTGTAGGTTAGGGAGTAGTTCCGCGCTTTTCCTCGTTGTTCCAGCTAGTCTAATAGTGTTTTGTCTATGACTACTGGCGGTTTTTGTTCATTACACTATTTTTATTTTTTTCAATGTTGTTATTAGCATAATTATTGTCCTTCCACTTATTTGTTGTGTCTTACGATGCTGATACTATTTGTCTGGTTTCTGTTGTTGTTACAGATCTTGTCTCTGAGCCGAGGGTCTCCCTGAAACAGCCTCTCTACCCCTCCGGGGTAGGGGTAAGGTCTGCGTACACTCAACCCTCCCCAAACCCCACTAGTGGGATGATTACTGGGTTGATGTTGTTGTTGCTTAATTTAGCCTTTTAATTACCAGCACTAAATAAATTATATCCGTAATTAATACTCTAGAATATTCACAGGATAAGATGGATGCAGCTGGAGTTGCACTTGTTTTAATTGGACCTGGTAGTGTTGATCAGGTATATAGAAGTGAAGCTTCTTGCACTCATTGCTCATCCATGATTTAACTTCCTTTATTCTTTTCCATTGCAGAGATTTCTTGAAAACATTACTCATACTTAGGGGTCGTTTGATAGGATGCATTAGATAAAATAATGCATGCATTAGCTTTGTGTATTAATAATACCTTGTTTGGTAGATATTTTGAACCTATGCATTAGTTATGCAAGCATTAGTTATACATTCTATTTGGTATTATCCTATGTATAACTAATGCATAGAAAACCATGGTATTAGCAATGCAATGGTTTTTAATGCATGCATTAGCTTAGTTAAAGACAAAATTGTCCTTCAAAATTTATGCTTGATTAAAATGTGCTAGTTATTATATTAATGCAAGTTTAAAATAATCCAAATAGTGAGAAATAAAATTATATCTCTAGTAAATAAATAAATACTTAGCATATTTCTTTTTTTATAAATAAATATTTACTTATATATTACAATATAGGTAGACAAATCAAATAATTTTTTTAAAACTTTTTCATAGAAAAACATTTCTCAACATATGTTTCTTTTAGAAAGTTAGAGTGATGGAATGGTTTTGGGGATATTTTTGTAAACAAGCAATTCTTTTAGAAATTGTGCAATGCTTTAATACATCAAGCCAAACAATGGATAAGAAATATGTCAGCATAACTAATACCAGCATAACTAATGCAAGCTAACTAATACACCATATTCAGCATTATTCTTATGCACCCTACCAAACGACCCCTTAGTGTCTTCCTTGCTCCCCTTACCATTTTCTCTTACGAGCAGGTTCTTGTTTCTAGCACAGTTCAACTTATTCTGCTATTTTCTTGCTTCTTTTCTGCTTCTTGCTCTTTTATGATTTGCAAGAGCTCCTTAAACCTCGTGCAGAAGCTGGATTGAGTTGTGACTCTTTTGTTTTTGTTTTCTCCAGGCAAGATCATTCTCCGAGCAAACAAAGTTTAAAGGAGGTTAGTCTTGGATTAAAGACCTTGTGTCCACCGGTGGCTGTTACTAGAAGTCCTTAGGTCCCATGAACTAGATTCGAGCAATGTCCAATGATACATATGCTTAATAGGGTCAGTGACCTCGCTCGAATGCCAATGCACTTTAAGTTACAGTTTCCCCTATAAGAAGATCGTCAGCATAGGTAGAAGGACACGATGTGAGGGATATAAGATACATATTTTATCAAATATGTGTAATTGTCCTTTCCAATCACGTGATGTTATGCTCTGCGTGCTAAACAAAATAACTGAAGAATATTCTAGCTGTTGCTTCAAAATTTTCTGCATCTGCGGTTTTTCAAAAGGTGACAACTTGACAGAGGTTCATTCTTATTTACAGAGGTTTATGCAGATCCAAGTTATAGGTCTTATGATGCTCTGAGATTTGTGTCAGGCGTTACAACCACATTCACACCCGGGGTATGCAAATTAGATGCTCATAAAGTAAAACTTCCAGCTTCTCGATGTATTCTAATAGTGTTCTTGCTCATCTGTTCTTATTTACTTCAAGCATAGGCAGGTCTGAAAATAATACAATTATATATGGAGGGATATAGACAGGATTGGAAGCTTTCTTTTGAAAAGGACACCAGGACACGAGGTGGCTGGTATGTCAATTTCCGCAGATGCTGCTTATCTTCTGATCTGTTTAGCTAATAGGATTGTGTAAAATATATTTTTATTGTATTTTCATAGTTTACTCATCATTCAGTTGGAGAATCCACTTTCTTAAGACAAAAGAAGTGAAAATTGGTGCTTTGGATTTCCTAAGGAAGCACCGATTGAACTAGATTTACTGTGTTGAAGTTGCACGATTGTCATGGTCAACTCCCAAACACCGAATCCAGTTTGGTGTAATAAGAAACCAAGGAATAATTATCTGATCCAAGCAATTCCTTTTTTGTAAAATTCACCTGAAGTGCATGGCGTTTTAAGGTAACATAAATTATTTTTATTGTTCGGTTTATCTGTGGGTAAACCATAAGCCATAGTTTCTCTATCATTTCCGCTTATAGTTGGTAAGTGACATTCTTGGTTGTTAGAGTCTTTAGAGTTTTGCGCTAACGGAATGGTGATAACTTCCTGCTAACTGCATATTAAGCCATGCTGCAAAGCATTATAAATGTATGTTTTAGTGCCTGAAACATGTCCTTTTGTCACATTTTTAGAGACCATTTATTCCCCACTTGTGGGGGTTTTTTTGTTGTTGTTGTTGTTGTTGTTACTGGAATGATGTGAACTAATTTGCTTCTTGTATTGTCAGGCGACAAGGAGGAATTATTGTTGCAGGTCCTGGTAAAAATAAAATCACATACATACACAAGGTTAATCGTTGTTCCTTCTTCATCTCAATCTTGATACAGAATCTATGTGCACCAATGTAGCTTAGAATTATTTTCAAGGCTCCGGTTAAACTCATCATAGTTTTAGACTTTCTTTCTCAACGCCATTTAGATTTCATCACAACCAAGATTGGTTATTGGTTACTTCCCATTTGATTTTGTCCTATGAAACTTCACTAATTCCTTGTTTCAATTATCTACCTGATTCTCACAGGATAAAGAAGCAGGGGATGATCCAGATATAAATGATATCTTGAGTGCTTGCTGTGTGCAAGGCTAATTATCTAGTCGGTCTCAGCTACCAATGCTTTTATATGTGTACATACAGATACACACACATTATCTAAATGTATCATTAGATTTACTTGAATATCTTAATCTAGATCCACAAAAAGAAAAAAAAGAACCTAGCCTAGGTATAATATGAATATAGTTGAAGCTTAAATTAGAAGGAGCCTCGGAGCAACGGTAAAATTGTCTCCCTATGAGCTATATGTCACGAGTTCGAGCCGTAGAATCAGCCACTGATGCTAGTATTAGTGTAGACTGCTTAATACCTTCTCGGGATATGTCCCTTCCTCGGACCCCGCATAAACACAGAATATTTTGTGCAACGGACTACCCTGTTAGTTAACTTCGGATTACTGGAACAAGTATAGAGTTTGATTTTTGACTTTGTTAAATTTTCATGTAACTGTTCCGAGTAAATTAGTTGAAGTCACAAAGGGTTCAAAAACTTGAAATTGCAGCTAACACTGTTTTTTCAACTCAACTCTACCTAGTACCTACAGTCAGGGGAGGATATATGTGTTAGAAAAATAATGTTGATAACTCAAAAAGAAATATACAAATTAGTGTCTAGATTCATTCTTTTAATATTATGTTAATTGGTTTTCATTATGCTAATTAATTTGAATATATTTTCAAACATAATAATGATTTTGTAACTGAAATTTGATATTACTCTTGAATAGCCTTAATGGCTAATTATTCAATAATTTCTAATGTTGGCTTTTGAGAATTGGGTCAGACATTTTAATGGATTCAAAAAAGCTTTTATAAGCTACAAAAGTTGAGAGCTATAACTTCTATCAACTTATCCTATATATACTCTATTTCAATGTTGAAGGAAAGGAAGGAAAATAACAGAGAAACAAGAGTGAACATTTTCTTCTTTCTTTTGTGTTGGGTTTTCTTTTATACAATCTTTGTTGTTTCTGCTCCTAATTTATTCTAGAAAAGCTTGTTGAATCCTAGGAGATACACCTAATTTTATTCATCACGGTGTGGGCGAAATATCCTTAAGGACAGTGTCCTTGACACGCCTCAAGCTAATTCTTTTATTCTCCATAATCACCAATATTTTCCAACAATCTTAAGGATATTTACACTATTTTATCATGGAGAATCAAGTTTAACGTTGTCCAATTTATTTTTGAAAATGGGACATGTACTTCAAGTTTGCACAACGGTCTTATGGAGAATACCACTCTTTATGAAAATTATTTTTGTGAGCAACAAAATATTAATCAAGTTGTTGTTTCAATTTTGTGCATTATCGCATTATGGAGGATAAATTGCACCACAAAAAAAGGTACATTTTTTATAGTATTTATATGCGTCTAAGCCTACAAAATGTAGACTTTTATAGTTATCCATTTTTTGAAAATCTTGAAAGCTCTAAGATAGTGGGTTTAAATTTATTCTTCAGTTTCAACAAATTTGAGTTTTGAATTTGGAGTGTTATAAATAAAAGCACGATTGATTTCTATACCCAAATCGTATAAGTTCTTTGCTAATTCTATGAGAATGAAAGATTGAATAATTTACTATACATGATAATCATTCATATCAAATAAATTTGACAGATCTTTTTGATGGAAGGGAAGATGATGATTAATGTGTTAGATTTTGTAAATCTTCTCTCATAATATTTGAATGTTTTACATATATTTGCTAAAGCATTTCACAATATATTAAACAGCTTTTTGAGCTCTTGAATTTTGACGAATTTGCATTTATCTTTACAAATAATATGCATCTACCGAATTATCTTAATTAATGAGTCATGATTTCTAGGAATTCAGCTTGAGTATATGTGTTCCTAGATCATTGCGGGTCTCCTCCATATTAGTTTGATAGAAATAATAGATAAGACTTTCATGCTCTTGTGACATTTTGGGTGAAACTATATTATTAGCTTGTTGTTTATAAATTGGTAAAACTCTTTATGAGTTGTGGAAAGGTTATCTCCTTAACCTGAAATTTTCGAAATGTAGGGGACCATGAAATCCAGAGTTATATATCATGTTCTAATAAGGAAAAGTGTAGGAAATATTATTTGTTAAAATTATAATGAGGCCTTACAAAGTTGAGATTTTTTGTGGTGGCTTCTCAGGCTGTGGGAGTCTCATACCCACCTCCTCTTGCTCTCATGCACCTGATACCTGAAGATTCGAGGCCTGACCTCGAAGGTTTGCACCCAGATCTCTGCCGACTCGAGGTTCCATGGTCATCTCCGGCCTTGCTCCGGCATACCAAGGTTATCTGAGCCTGTTTCTGACCTCTCCAACTCAAATCAGTGGCCTTTCAAAGCCTTTCTCATTTCTAGGGTTCTTCTGAAATCCTAACCCTTCGAGGTTTTCTCCGATTTCTTTAGATCCGTTGTGTATCTGTGCTCTCTTTGAGTTTTCAAACGATTTCCCTAACTTTTCTTTCAAAAATTACTTTTAAAACCGCTTCATTTTCGATCTAGGGTTTTCCGAAAATGTTTAAGTGTTTCTCTGACTTTCTCTCCTTTGTCTTTTGTGTTTATTTGCCTCTACTGTGTTCTTATGTTTTCTTCTACCTTGTATATTCTTCTACTGAGTTTTTACACCCCGTTCTTGTATGTTCTTTTACTGAGTTTTTACACTCCGTTCTTGTATGTTCTTCTACTGAGTTTTTACACTCCGTTCTTGTATGTTCTTTTACTGAGTTTTATATACTCCATGCTTGTATGTTCTTCTACCATGTTTTCCATACTATGATCTCATATGCATTTCTACTGTGTTTTTATATTTTTTGTCTTCTACTATGTTCCAGCATGTTTCTCCTACTGTATTTTCCTGCTAAGTTCTTAAGTTTCCTTATTTTCCTTCTATTAAGCCCTGTTTAAGTTTCTTCTAAAAAATCTCTTACGCATGTTTCTTTTACTGTTCCTATCAATGTTTTTCTTTTGAGTGCTTCTACTGTGTTCCGCATGTTACTTTGCTATCATGTTTTTCTCATGAGTTTCTGTTGATGAAAGAAACATGCAAGAGGTTTCAACTCTGAAACCTCTGAGCCTGTTTCAACTACTTGCCTTCTCATCTCTGTACTTGATTCAATGTGGAAACCCTAGAATTTGGGGGTTCCGCCAAGCATGATTATGTGATTTGATTGAACTTAGGGTTTATTTCAAAACCCCTAACTCTTTTAGACCCATTCCTTGCTTTCATATGACTCTGACCTTTTGCTAAACTTTTCTATACTGGATTTTCTACTGACTTTACAATGACACTACAGTCTTCCTTCATGCTTAACATGTTCGTATTCTCCTTATATATGATATACTTCCCTTTAAAGTAGCTTTTGAATTTGTGATTAGTTCCTACTTCCCTCTGAACATGGGTCTAATTGATTCCCTTTCCATTGTTTGCTGATTTTCCTTAAGTTAAAAACATTTCCCATCTTTTGACTTGGTTCATTCATACAAAATCTCAGACCCTTTTGATTTACTGGTTGTTAATTGATCTTCTTACCTTATTTGCACAAACCGTGTACTGTCAAAAACCTGTCCTTAAATAACCTTTATGTATTTGCCCTCAATTTCATGCTTTACACAAAGTATTTATTTAATTCCTTTCCTTTTACTCGTTTTGAATCTGAATCCCTTAATTAAGGGAAGCCTTGTGTAATTGATTGACAATCAGTTTTCAAACTATTTTCTTACCTTATTTCTGCCTGCTTTCTACATTATTAAAGGCACGACCCTTTTCACAAACACTACACACTTCAGACACAATTCACAATCTCTTCTGAACTCTTACTCACATAATAGAACTTTCTCTTCCTGTCTGCACTGAGGTTTTTACCAGACTACTGCATTTTCTCTACTTGTTTCTTTGAAGCTGGTATGTCCTAATTTAACTTCAGCATCACCACAATGTGTTTACTTATAACTTTCTGCATCTATGTCTACTTTACTACTTCTGCAGAGTTAAATACTTAAACTAACATGTTGATTTGTTTTTGCTTGTTTCTGCTATGAATCCCCATTCCCTATTTCCCTTCATGTGCTTTGAGTTACAGTTTAAAATATGGCAATACACAAGTTATTATCTATGGTTTGAACTTGATCCCTTAGGGGATCCTAACCTCTAAACAATGTGCTACAATAGGCTTATGGGTGTGCCAACATCTCCCATTGTTGGGTTATGCCCACTAACCTGCTTTTTACCTCTTGCAACTCCCCATTACCTATATCCCTATGTGTACTGTTTCCCTTCCCCTTTCCCCCTTTCAGAATTCTGCACTTGCACTCTCTCCTAGTCTTTAAGTTCTGCCCCCTCTTGTGAGCTTTGCTTTGGGACCTTGAGTTCCCTCTGAACTTGGACACCTGAGGGCTGGACCTTCCATACTGCACTTTAGCTTAATATGGCGATACATTTGGGTGTAAGCACTGCCTGAAGTTCTTATGAAACTCTTTGGGAACTCTGATACACTCAAGTGGCAGAAAGGCTTTGAAACATGATCTTTGGAGTTGGTTTACTTCATACTTCAAATAGGAAGTCTGAATCAGGCTCTCTGTGGTTGTCCTTTTTAATTTCTGATGTATTTTTTCCTTTACTTTCTTTTCTGAGTTGTAATAATTTTGTAATAAAACTCTCGGGGATGGCTAGTGTAAAGGGAGGGGTAACTGTCACACCTCCTTTTTGCACGCCCCGCCCCAAAGGGTTAAATGCGCGGGTGGAGTTTTTCCAATTTAAGTGACAATATTCGAAATGAGATTATTTATTTAATTCAGAGTCGCCACTTGGGAAAGGTTTGGCTTTTGGTGTCCCAAGTCACCGGTTTATCTTGAATCCCAAATCGAGGAAATTTTCGACTTTTCCAAATGAAGTCTGCGAACCAGAAATTCTAAGTAAGGAATTCTGTTGACCCGAGGGAAGGTGTTAGGCACCCTCGAATCCCGTGGTCCTAGCACGGTCGCTTAAATTGTTATAATGGCTAAATATCTGATTTAAATACAGGTTGTGACTTATGTGCTTTTATTAAGTTTAAACCGCTTTTATTATTATCATTTATTTTATGGAATTGCAACGTCGTGAAAATGCATCTCGAACCACGTCACAATCAATGCACCCGTAGTTGTTAACACATTTTGACTCCGTTGAGACTTGGATTTGGGTCACATCAATGTGCACCCGATTTTAAGAATATAATTTACTTAATGTCGCGCCTAAAGAATCTAAACGCGTTATTATCTTTGGGGAAGGCAGTGGAATTCACTAAACAGTCCGTCCCAAATTCTAAGTATTTATCATGATCAATTATTGAGGGCCCCGCAATTTGCATTTTTATTCGGCGAGGCTCGTCTCATTATTTTAGAAGGGTACCCTACAGTGGCTACATTTCTACTACGTTTATTTTTAAAGAGAAGGATGATGCCGAACTTTGCTTGTTTGAACAAATACAGACTGAATCCTTATTATGTTTGCCGAACCTAAACTTGTTTGATTACCTGATTGATTGTTTATGAGGTGAGGGTTACCTCATGCTTTATCTTCATCGAGTGAATACGCTTATTAATTTGCTAAGTGAAATTGCAAAACTGACAACATATATTGAGTTATGTCTAACGACCTCCAAGTTCTATTTTAAACACTCTAACCTATTTGAAATTGATAAACGAAATCGGCTGTTTATTAGGAAAATTACTACTAATTGAACTCAGAATGACTATTAGTTTCTCTCAACAATCATCACATTATTTTGAAACAAAGAATCTATACCGAAACCCGATATCGAACCTGCATTGGAACAAATAAACTGACAGGAGAACTGGCATTCATAGCCGGACTCTTAATGTGACTGCATGAGAGTTTGTTTGGGATACATCTATCCCAGACCTAATACCACAGATTTGTCAATTCAGTGGTCTAGGCAAAAATACATACAAGTGCTTGCCATGACTCTATGTTGTACAGTCGTAACTAAGCCAAACAGCGTTATACTGAACTGAATGTATACTAAATCAAACGTGCTGTCTATGTCATACTGTCATTACTATTGAACAGTGCTATCTAACAGTCCATCTCAAACAGAATGTATGCTAGTTTATACAAAGTATTTGCAATTTGTAGTAAAAATACAATCCTAACTAACATTCGACCTATTTTTAACACCAATGTTATAACATGAACAGCTGTTCGTTTTCTTTATTTCTACTTCAACTTCAAACTTTCAACAATACAAGGTTTCAGAGGTTGTGTACCTGGAAATATTTGACAATTGAAGAAAAGGGGCAGTCAGCAGAGTACAATGACAACAAAATGCAGCAGCAATCACAGCACTATCAGTAGCAGCAGGGCAGAATAGCAGCAGGCAAAGCAATACAGCAAGAAACAGGCTCGAGTGCAGAGATGCAACTATGGCCAATAGAAAGTAATAGCCAAATAACAGCAACACCCAGTGGAGTAGAATCAGAACTCCAGACAGACCAAACCAGTAGTAAACCAATGAAAACACTCGACTAATAGACACAACTGGAATTTCAAAGAATCAGAATTGATTTGAACAAGTTGAACAACCGAAACCCAATAATAATAGGAGGAAAAAGTTTCTGATTGTTGGTTGTATCCCTTCTATCCCTTAATCTCTCTCTATCTATGTGTATCTATTTGTATGTATTTCAGCTCTCCTTTCCAAACTCCTCACAGTGTGTGTATTTTTCTTTTTCAGCCCTCAAGGTCCAATGTGTATCTCCCCCTCTATTCTGTATATCTCCCTCCCTTTATAAACCTCAAAACTATCTCTTTTAACAGCCTGTTTTCAGAATACCCCAGTACCCCTCCCATGTGCCTTCCATTTTCAATTCCAACTTTAGCTAATTAAGTATTAAACCCCATCAACATTCCCTGGCAGATTTAACTTTTAAAAGGTTTAAATACTTCTTTAAACTAAAGCCAAGTATGGGCAGTAGGATGTATCTGACAGCATATGCTGTCAAATTGTTTAGAGCTTAGCAAAGACCTTTATGCAGGCCACAGGCTGTGCACAAAGCACATGAGGTGCACCAGTGCACATGCTGTGCACGAGTGCACATGCCTCCCAATTCAGAATTTAAACCAAACATCCCTTTTTACATTACTGATCAATTCAACAGCTATAAGTAACAAAATTGGTTCTTAATTGATTCAACAAATGTTTAACAGAAGCAAATCGATTTACTATGCTCAGACAGTTGAAACTAATTGACAACTCATGTCGACTCGACTATATTAGCATTAACATACACAATCGTAGCCAAAAATCAGACATTTAAACAGTATCGATACATGGTTCGAATTATACTGACTAAGCAGAAATACACTCGAGGAGTCAACTAGTCAGTCCAAACTTGAAAATCAGCTACTTGCACAATATTTACATACACATTATCAGAACAAATGGAAAGACTCACTCAAACAAACAGAAGTTCAGGCAAAGTGGACAAACAAAAGTTGGTAAAATTAAAACAAATATGAACAAACTTTTAAAACAAATCAACGGACTAAAACAAAAATAAAATAAAGAAAAGAAGAACAAGACTCACCTCAAATCTTTGAAAAATCAAAACCTTGACTTGGATTTGGACCAACCTTTCTTAAGGCTGAACGGACTTTAAACGAAGTGTTTCTCAGATGAGAAACACTTTGATTAAAGTCCATTAGACCCTAATCTCTTCGGTTGAACCAGTGACGGAGGAACAAAACTTTCAAACTTAGATCTGGGATTCAGGCTTCCCTGATCAGATTCGGACCAAACCAAGTATGGTTTGGTCACGAGGGGGGTCTGGGGAGTGTCTGGTATGAATTTGAAGTAGATCGGTGTAGATTAGGTTCCGACTCGAATCTTCAAATGAAGATTCGAGAAGGTGGGATAAGATTCGAAGCATGGGGTTGGTAGATTCGGGTTCAGGATGGCATGGGGGTTCTATGGTGTTCAGGGGAAGGTCACCGGCGTTCATGCCGCCGGGTTCCTAGTAAAGGGAGATGGGGGCGGCTCTAGGGTTCCGGGGTTCTTTGTGAGGATGATGAAGGGCAGGGGTATTTGGACAGGGGGGTGGGGTATGACGGGCAGCTTATATATGGAGTGAGTGGGTTGATCTCAACCGTTAGATCAATCTAGATCTACGGTTTGGATCTGATGGTCTTAAGTGAAACGGTGTCGTTTCAAGTGTTGAGGGTTTGGGGTCGGTCCGGGTGAGACGGGTCGGGTTTATTGGTGGGTTATGGGGAATTGATCTTGGCCGTTGATCAATCTGAGATCAACGGCCCAGATCACACTGGACCAAAACGTCGTCGTTTGGACGTCCTGGGCATCAGGTGGCCTGGACCGGGCAGGCCTGGGTCTTGGGCTGTTTGTTTGGGCCAATTTTGTTAAAATTGGCCCAAGTCCGGAAGGGATCCTTATATTATTTTTTTTATTATTATTTCTTTTTTTATTTATTTCCTTTTTCTTATTTATTTTAAAACAAAACTAAAAAAATCAAATTAAAATTAAATACACACTCAATACAATTATTTGCACACACACTAAAATATTTCAAAACAAGTAAATTTAAACAAAACAAAATCACGGACAAAGGTGCCTGTTTATGCTTTTCTATTTAAACCATGTTACGGTTCAGATTATGCATGACACGTCACATTTTTTGAATTTTGTTTTAATAAAGTAAATAAATAAAAATTGGCCGAAGTCACAAATAAATCAACAAAGTGCCGCACAGAAATCCAAAAATTGTACAGCAGGACCAATTTTATTCTTTTGGAGCGACTGTCGCGCAAAAACAAAAATCACGTGCTCACAGTTGCCCCTCTTTGTTCGGAAACACGAAGAGTTTTCGTGCAAAGATAAAGTGAGCGTGTATGAGCGATTTTTGCCTATGGACCACTCCGCATGAAGCATGTTTTTTTTTTGAAAGATCTGACCGAATCTTGCTTCAAAGATTTCCTACATATCCTGGGCTAAACAGGAATCAGGTCAATGTAGTTCGAGAAGTTTTGGTAGCTGGGACTACCATGGGACTGCAATGCTTGCTGCTACTGCTGCTGCTGTTGTCACTGCTACGTCACTGACCGCCTTATTACAACCAAACGAAAATTAGAAACTGAACTAACTACTTATATGTATGTCAACTGCTAGTTACAAGATTCCTATCTATGATTCCTTTACGACTTGATCTTGGGTCTTAGCTGATTCTGCTTGTAGACTCCGATCTGAATCTTGATGCTTGCGAGTTGCGGCGACTTGTTTAACCTCTGGGATACTGAGTGAGACGCAATTGGCAGGGTTTAGGACCTTAGTCAAATGTTGGAGTCGATCTGCTCTCCATTCACTCTGATATCTCGGGATGTCTTTTTTTTTTTTTTTTTCTTCTATGATTCTGCGTCGAGACTCAGCTCGTGGGTCATTTCGATCCGTGTGGCTCGAGGTTAGACCTGCGGAAAAAACAAACAAACGAACGAAATTTTCTGCCCCAGTTTCACTAGGAAAATTTCGTTAATTATTCAACATGAAGTTCATAAAATTGATGAAAGAGGATATGCATGCTCAGTTCAGGGTTGGAGCCCTAATACCGACTAGCTGGGGAAAGGTTCAGTTCAGGGTTTAAAACCCTAATGCCGAACAAAGGAAGAATTCAGCTTAAGGTTTAAAAACCCCAATGCTGACTAAAAGGAAAATTCAGTTTAGGGTTTAAAACCTTAATGCTGACTAAAAGGAAAATTCAGTTTAGGGTTTAAAACCCTAATGCTGATTGCATGAAAAAGCTCAGTTTAGAGTTTAAAACTCTAATGCTAGCTGAAAGGGAAAAGTTCAGTTTAGTAAAACCCTAATGCTGACTAAAAGGAAAATTCAGTTTAGGGTTTAAAACCCTAATGCTGATTGCATGGAAGAGCTCAGTTTAGAGTTTAAAACTCTAATGCTGGCTGAAAGGGAAAAGTTCAGTTTAGGGTTTAAAACCCTAATGCTGACTAAAAGGAAAATTCAGTTTAGGGTTTAAAACCCTAATGCTGATTGCATGGAAAAGCTCAGTTTAGAGTTTAAAACTCTAATGCTGGCTGAAAGGGAAAAGTTCAGTTTAGGGTTTAAAACCCTAATGCTGACTAAAAGGAAAATTCAGTTTAGGGTTTAAAACCCTAATGCTGATTGCATGAAAAAGCTCAGTTTAGAGTTTAAAACTCTAATGCTGGCTGGAAGGAAAAAGTTCAGTTTAGGGTTTAAAACCCTAATGCTGACTAAAAGGAAAATTCAGTTTAGGGTTTAAAACCCTAATGCTGATTGCATGAAAAAGCTCAGTTTAGAGTTTAAAACTCTAATGCTGGCTGAAAGGGAAAAGTTCAGTTTAGGGTTTAAAACCCTAATGCTGACTAAAAGGAAAATTCAGTTTAGGGTTTAAAACCCTATTGCTGATTGCATGGAAAAGCTCAGTTTAGAGTTTAAAACTCTAATGCTAGCTGACAGGGAAAAGTTCAGTTTAGGGTTTAAAACCCTAATGCTGACTAAAAGGAAAATTCAGTTTAGGGTTTAAAACCCTAATGCTGATTGCATGAAAAAGCTCAGTTTAGAGTTTAAAACTCTAATGCTGGTGGAAGGAAAAAGTTCAGTTTAGGGTTTAAAACCCTAATGCTGACTAAAAGGAAAATTCAGTTTAGGGTTTAAAACCCTAATGCCGATTGCATGAAAAAGCTCAGTTTAGAGTTTAAAACTCTAATGCTGGCTGGAAGGAAAAAGTTCAATTTAGGGTTTAAAACCCTAATGCTGACTAAAAGGAAAATTCAGTTTAGGGTTTAAAACCCTAATGCTGATTGCATGGAAAAGCTCAGTTTTAGAGTTTAAAACTCTAATGCTGGCTGAAAGGAAAAAGTTCAGTTTAGGGTTTAAAACCCTAATGCTGACTAAAAGGAAAATTCAGTTTAGGGTTTAAAACCCTAATGCTGATTGCATGGAAAAGCTCAGTTTAGAGTTTAAAACTCTAATGCTGGCTGGAAGGAAAAAGTTCAGTTTAGGGTTTAAAACCCTAATGCTGACTAAAAGGAAAATTCAATTTAGGGTTTAAAACCCTAATGCTGATTGCATGGAAAAGCTCAGTTTAGAGTTTAAAACTCTAATGCTGGCTGAAAGGAAAAAGTTCAGTTTAGGGTTTAAAACCCTAATGCTGACTAAAAGGAAAATTCAGTTTAGGGTTTAAAACCCTAATGCTGATTGCATGGAAAAGCTCAGTTTAGAGTTTAAAACTCTAATGCTGGCTGAAAGGAAAAAGTTCAGTTTAGGGTTTAAAACCCTAATGCTGACTAAAAGGAAAATTCAGTTTAGGGTTTAAAACCCTAATGCTGATTGGCTGGAGATAAAGCTAGAGAATACTACACGATCTATTTTTGAGTTTTCTTGTTTCAATAGAAGATAAAAGGGAGTTTTGCGGGAACTTACCTTTTGAGTGAATTCCTTATTGCCAAAATGTTTCTTGTACCCGTGTACCTTCTTTTTTGGGCGACACCCGCTTCTTGCATGGTTGTCTTGGATCATTCCTGTTTCAACTTTTCAGACAAAGAAAAATTGTTAGTTCGGAAATGACGGTTGGTTCGGTGACCTTGATCGTTCCCAATTGCTTTGTTGCGTCTCTATTTCTGTTGCGAAGTCCCGCCATTGATTTGATTCGAATGGCGAAACCTTTAGACTGCTCAGGCTTGTATTTCCGGATTCTGTGATGATTTGCCTCGTAAGGCCTCTTTTTTTTTTGTCCCGTTTTGATTGAAGGTTCTCAACGGGGATTTTATTGGAGGTGTTCTGTGGGAACTTGTACAAAAGGAAGCTATGTGGGGGGAATATTTACAGAGTGGATCCTTTGTGCGGATTCTGTACAATGGGGTGTGCTGGGTTTTTGTTTCAAAACGGGTTTCCCAGGGTTTGTTGGGGTAAGCTTGTTGGGGAATATTTACAAAAGGACTCGCTGGGGATGTGCTGATGAAATTCCAACGGGGATTTTTTTTTTATACTGGGGAGACTTTGTGGGAGATTGTACAAAAGAGAAACTCTGTGGGGTTCTATACAGGGGGAGGCTCTGTGGGGATTTGTCCGAAGGTGGACTTGCTGGGGAAGATTTCAAGATTTCTCTCTTTTTTCTTTACTCCGGAACACCATCAAACATCATGATTCATCATGCTTGGGTAATCATATCAACGAAATGAGGTGCTTTCCTTCATGAGACGGGATTCCGTGCAAACAAACCTGCCACCTGTCCTTTCCGGTGTGTCCTGAACTCGGGGTTAAAATGCAAAAGGGATTCGAAAAGAAACAAAGAAAGGGGAAAACAAATCAGAAAAGGAGTACCCTTTTCGGGATGAGAAAGACTTATCTGAGGAAGATAACGCTGGCTTTCAATGACATGACATGCTTTTTGGACTGGACGTCTGACCTTCTAAGAGCTTGCGTTTTCCTGAACCAGAACGGATCTGTGATTCCAAACTGGTGGCACTCTGCCGAAACTTTCTTGGGGTGGCGTCATTCTTTTCGGCCAACAGCGCCCTTTGCGGGTTTTCGCTGGCTGACCTCTCTCATTTCTCTTCCTGTCATCGCTTGATAGCACTCTTTGCGAGTTTTTACTAAACAAGCTCTCTCATTTTGGTTTCTCTTCTCCCGTCGCCTCGTGGTGCCCGAAGGTTTTCACCGCCGAGACTCTCTCATTTTATCTCTCTCAATTCAGAGTGTGATGGTCTTCGTTTGTGACGCTTATTGATTCCCCACCATATTTGGTAATTGATTTGAAGGCTTGTGCTTGGTAAAGAGAGGTAGTGATACTAACTTCTCAACTGCTCGACGTGCCCCGGTTTTCAATTTCAGGGTGAATGGGATTTTATTGTTGGTGTGACTGAACCTCAGGGAGAGGCTGCCTACGTATCCTTTCGGAATCAAGTCAAACGTAGTTCAGGCCTCAATCAAATTTTGTTTTTGTTTTCTTTCTCTGTTTTTTTTTTTTTTTTGTAGAGAGGATTGGGTAGTGTTTGGGGAGTAGTGGGGAATAAAACCTTCGCTATTTTCAAACGTGTCGGTACCACTGGAGTATGATCTAGACGTAGTATCTCTTGACTGCATCTGCATTTACTGCTGTGTCGGGGTCATTTCCTTCGATATCACCCAAATACAGTGCTCCTCTCGGCAATATCTTCCTTACGATGTATGGGCCTTTCCAATTTGGGGCAAACTTTCCCTTTGCTTCTTCATGATGCGGTAGAATACGCCTCAGTACCAGCTAACCTACTTCGAAATTCCGGGGTTGGACTTTCTTGTTGTAAGCACGGGCCATCCTTCGTTGGTATAACTGTCCGTGACAAACTGCGGCCATCCGCTTTTCATCAATCAACGTCAATTGCTCTAACAGAGTCTTAACCCACTCGCTGTCCTCGATTTCTGCTTCGACAATGATTCGAATCGAAGGAATTTCTACCTCTGCCGGTATTATAGCCTCGGTCCCATAAACCAAAAGATAAGGAGTCGCTCCCACAGATGTGCGTACCGTAGTGCGGTACCCCAATAATGCAAAAGGTAACTGCTCATGCCACTGTCGGGAACTTTGTATTGTTTTCCTCAAAATCTTCTTGATGTTTTTATTTGCAGCTTCCACAGCACCATTGGCTTTCGGCCGATAAGGAGTAGAATTCCTATGCGTTATCTTGAACTGCTCGCATACATCTCCCATCAAGTGACTGTTCAAGTTTGTTGCGTTATCTGTAATGATAGTCGCAGGAATACCGAAGCGACAGATAAGATTTGAGTGTACAAAATCCACCACAGCTTTCTTGGTGACCGACTTGAGAGTGACAGCCTCTACCCATTTCGTAAAGTAGTCTATGGCAACTAGTATAAACCTGTGTCCGTTCGAGGCCTTTGGTTCAATTGGTCCAATGACGTCCATGCCCCAAGCGACAAATGGCCATGGTGCGGACATGGGATGCAGTTCCATGGGAGGTGCATGAATCAAATCACCGTGCACCTGACACTGATGACATTTCCGAACGAAGCTGAAGCAATCCTTTTCCATGGTCATCCAGTAATAACCTGCTCTAAGGATTTTCTTCGCTAAGACATACCCGTTCATGTGAGGTCCGCACACACCTGCGTGTACTTCGTGCATGATCTTTTTCGCTTCCTCAATATCGACACATCTTAGGAGATTGAGGTCCGGGGTCCTCTTATACAACAATTCGCCGCTCAGAAAGAAACCACTTGCATGTCGCCTAATGGTCCTTTTTTGATCTCCAGTAGCGTGCTCGGGGTATTCTTGTGTCTTCAGGAATTTCTTGATGTCATGGTACCAAGGCTGCGTATTTGATCCCACCTAGATTACACTGCAGTAACCATGTCTTTCCTTGATTTGGATTTCTAAAGGATCGACGTGGGCGTTGCCCGGGTAGGGTAACATTGAAGCCAAAGTAGCAAGTGCATCTGCCAGCTCATTGTGACACCTCGGAATATACCTGAACTCTATTGAGGTAAAGCGCTTGCTGAGGTCCTCCACATGTTGTCGGTATGGGATAAGTTTGACATCCCGAGTTTCCCACTCGCCTTGAACTTGCCGGATGATCAGGTCAGAATCTCCCATAATCAGTAAGTTTTCGACATCCTGATCGATTGCCATATGCATGCCCATAATGCAGGCTTCACACTCAGCTGTATTGTTTGTGCAAAAGAAACGCAGTCTAGCTGTGGCGGGATAATTCTGACCGGAAGGCGAGATCAAAATTGCCCCAATCCCTATACCCTTGGCGTTTACGGCTCCGTCAAAGAACATCTTCCAAACATGAGCTTCCTCCGAGATCACTTCTACGGTGTTTACCTCTTCATCTGGAAAGTAGATATCCAATGGCTGGTATTCCTCATCAACCGGATTTTCGGCCAAATGATCTGCTAACGCCTGGGCTTTCATCGCCGTGCGGGTGACATAAACTATGTCGAATTCCGTAAGCAAGATTTGCCATTTAGCCAATCTCCCAGTAGGCATTGGTTTCTGAAATATATACTTCAAAGGGTCCAACCTGCTTATGAGGAATGTAGTGTGGGCTTGGAGATAATGTCTCAGCTTTTGAGCAACCCATGTGAGAGCGCAGCATGTCCTTTCCAGCAGAGTGTATTTGGCCTCGTAGCTGGTGAATTTCTTGCTCAAGTAGTAGATTGCTTGTTCCTTCTTTCCGGTTATGTCGTGTTGCCCGAGGACGCAACCGAAAGAGTTCTCCAAGACTGTCAGATACAAGAAAAGTGGCCTCCCTGGTTCTGGAGGGACCAAGACTGGGGGATTCGAAAGGTATTCTTTGACTTTATCAAAGGCTTCTTGACACTCCGTTGTCCACTTAATCGCCGCATCTTTCCTTAACAGCTTGAATATGGGCTCACACGTGCTTGTCAGCTGGGCAATAAACCGACTGATGTAGTTCAACCTGCCCAACAGACTCATCACGTCTTTCTTCGTTCTCGGGGGAGGTAGATCTCTGATAGATTTTATCTTAGTTGGATCTAGCTCGATCCCTCTCCTGCTTACGATGAAACCCAAATGTTTGCCCGACGGAACTCCGAAAGCGCATTTGGCTGGATTTAGCTTCAAGTCATACTTCCTTAGCCTCTCGAAGAATTTCCTCAAGTCTTGGATGTGATTATCCTGCGTCCTGGACTTGACTATCACATCGTCCACGTACACCTCTATTTCCTGATGCATCATGTCATGGAAAATGGCAGTCATGGCCCTCATGTAAGTAGCCCCAGCATTCTTCAGACCAAATGGCATGACCCGATAACAGTAGGTGCCCCAAGGCGTGGTGAAAGCAGTTTTCTCGGCGTCCTCTTCATCCATCAGCACCTGATGATATCCAGCGTAACAATCTACGAAAGATTGTATCTCGTGTTTGGCGCAATTATCAACGAGGATGTGGATGTTAGGCAGCGGGAAATTATCTTTAGGACTTGCTCTGTTCAGATCTCGATAATCTACACATACCCGAGTTTTCCCGTCCTTTTTCGGTACTGGAACCACATTCGCCAACCATGTTGTATATTGGACTACCCGAATCACTCCCGTTTTTAGTTGTTTGGTGATCTCCTCTTTGATCTTGTCACTGACCTCAGTTTTGAACTTTCGTTGCTTTTGTTGGACTGGAGGACAGTCAGGATGAATCGGCAATTTATGAACCACCAGATCAATACCTAGTCCCGGCATGTCATCATATGACCAAGCAAACACGTCTTTGAATTCAAGAAGAAGTTGAATTATCGCCTCTCGCGTTTTCTTGTCCGTGTGAATGCTTATCTTGGTCTCCCGGACTTCTTCCGGGATTCCTAAGTTTACCGGTTCAGTGTCATTCAGATTTGGCTTAGGTTTATTCTCGAAATATTCCAATTCTCGGTTTATCTCCCTAAAAGCCTCTTCCGCATCATATTCTGGTTCTGGGTTCATTAATTCGCAGTTAAATAGCTCATTGTGATCTGGGCGTGAAGTCCGCAAGCATGTCATATTTAAAGCCGCATTATTAGGACTGAAAAGGAAGATAAGAGGAAAAGTAATAAAAATCAGAACAAAAGAAAGAATAGGAAAGCAATGATGATTTTTTTTTTGTATTTTTGTATATTTTCTTTGGAAAGTTGGAAGACAACAATGTTTACAGCTAGGAATTCAAAACAACAATTGAAAAGAAGAAAACGTTTAAGTTATGTCCCGAAGATAACTTGTGATACAGGAAAGGTGGCAGGGCATGTCTACCCGGACTTCCGTCTAGTCGGGAATGGCGTGGCCTCCCAGTTTTGAAGTTGGGCGTTCGGTCCCATGTACAGCATTTCAGCAGTGCTTGTGCCTTCACCTGGTTGAACCATGTGGACCTCGTAGAGCATTTCTCTCATCGCCCCACATATTTCCTCGATTTCCTCAGCTGTGAAGACCTCATCATCTTCTTCTTCAGCGTACCTTGGCCTGATGAAAGTCGTATATAAATCCGGCAGTGGTTGAGGCAACTTCCAGCCCTCATTTCTCCTTTTCTTTGCCCATTTTTCGTCTGTTGGAGTAGGTTTGAAACCTAGTGCAAAAGGTTTCTTGATGACTGGTAAAGTAATGGGTTCTGTTATTCCCTGAAGGGTTCGTCCAAGTCCCTTCCCTGGCCTAAATCCGTGCCGGATCATCTCTTTGGCCACCATGACCGAAGCGTTAGACAAGAAAGGCTGGGGGCAAGGTATTCCCTCTTGGTGCTGCTCTGCCAGTACAATCTCGAAAGCTTGATAGACCGTATGTTCGCTTCCTTCTCTCGGTTCAAGGTACGGGATGGATGGGTCCCGATAAATGGCATGCTCATCTTCCCCATGGACCACGATCTCTCGGTCTTCGTACTCGAACTTCACCATCTGGTGAAGAGTGGAAGGCACGGCTCCTGCCGCATGGATCCAAGGTCTGCCAAGGAGAAAATTGTAGGATGTGTCCATGTCGATCACCTGGAAGGTTACTCGAAATTCGACTGGTCCTATGACCAACAACAGGTCTATTTCTCCCATGGTGTCTCTCTTGATGCCGTCGAAGGCTCTTACGCAGACATTGTTAGGTCGGATTCTTTCGGCCACAATTTCCATTCTTTGCAGCGTGGAGAGTGGGCAAATGTCAACGCCTGAGCCTCCATCCAACATTACCCTCTTGACATAATAGTCTTCGCATTTAACTGTTAGATGCAAAGCCTTGTTGTGTGCCGCTCCTTCTGGGGTAAATCATTCTTGCTGAAAGAGATTTGGTTGACGGCGAAGAATTTTTCTGTCATCCGCTCTAGTTGCTCCACCGAGGTTTCAACCGGTACATATGCTTCATTCAGGGTTTTCAGCAGGATCTTTTGATGCTCGGTTGACCTCATTAATAATGACAGCATGGATACTTGCTCAGGGTGCTTGCGCAGCTGATCTATCACTTTGTAATCCGGCATCTTCATTTGTTGGAAGAACACTTCCGCTTCTTCAACACTCACAGGCTTCTTTGGAGGGAAGCGCCTTTGTGTGGCGTTGTTCAGTTCTTGGGTATTTGAGTACCCCCCAATGAAAGTATTTTCTGGAAGTTCTCCCATGACCTCTTTGCCTTTGTACATTACCAAAGTCTTTTGATAATTCCACGGCACTGTGGACGGGTTGGTCATTGGCTTTTGTGGCACGCGTCCGATAACCACTGGCTCATTCAGCCGAGGTGGTTGAATCGTCCCCCGGACCACATAGGCCCCTTTCGGCACGTACATAGGCTTTGTCTTTTTGATCCCGAAGTTCTGCGTCTTCTCGGCTTGACCTCGCGGTATGTAAAGAACTCCACCCTTTGCTGGTACCACTTTCTTTTCCACCTTTTTTTCAGGCTTGCTCTTTACAGCCTTGGCCTCCTCCCCCTTTTCTGATTTCTGGTCTATTTCAGGCCTCTTCCCTGTGTCGACAATGGCAATTATGGCTTTCAAAGCAGGGTCGAACTCTTTGTCTTCACAAATCATGCCGATCAGCGGCCCATTATTGTGAGCAGGCAATGGATTGTTAGTCACATTTGGGATCTCTTCGTCCCTTAGCACTATTTTCCCCTGCTCTATCAAATTTTCGACCACTCTTTTCAATGACCAGCAGTCGTTTGTATCATGTCCCTCGGCTCCTGAATGATAGGCGCATCTGACTCCGGCTTTGTAAGAAGGTGATGTTGGGTTTTGCCTCGTTTGGGGAATTGGTTGCAAGAAACCCAACTGGACTAGCTTAGGGAACAAAGTAGAGTATTGTTCACCGATGGGCATGAAAGTCCGCCGTCGAGGTGGCTCTTGGGGGCGGTAGTTATTCTGCGGGGGTTGTGGGTTATAGTGGTTGCGGTAAGGAGGCTGATTTCTGGGAGGTGGAGCTGGGCCTCGATTGGCTTGTTGTGGTGGATGGTTAAAAGGTTGGGCATTCATGACCATATAAGGTTGATGAGCATATGCCACATTTGAGTGGGGGTAGTAGTGTTGTGGGGCCCTTTCCGGAAAATGGGGTCTGGGATGACGATACTCCCTTGCTTCAGAGGCTGCCATAGCCGTTTCTTCCTTCTTCTTCCCCCTTGTCGTTCCTCCAGACCCGCTTTGGACGGCCTGAGAGGTTGCCCTTATGGCTGCTTGACTCAAAATCCTTCCCGTTTTCAACCCATTTTCCACCATCTCTCCAATCTTGATCGCTTCCGCGAATGGCTTACCCATGGCCGACATCATGTTTTGGAAATAGTCAGACTCTTGAGCCTGGAGAAAAGTAGTGACCATTTCCACTTCATCCATGGGAGGCTTCACTCTCGACGCCTGTTCACGCCACTTGATAGCATATTCTCTGAAGCTTTCCGAAGGTTTCTTCTTTAAATTCGACAGAGAGTTTCGGTTTGGCGCAATGTCGATGTTATACTGGAATTGTTTTACGAAATCTCTGGCGAGATCATCCCATATATGCCATCGGGACATTTCCTGATCCATATACCATTCCGAAGCTATCCCTACTAGGCTTTCCCCAAAATACGCCATCAGCAGTTCTTCTTTTCTGCCGGCTCCCCGTAATTGGTTGCAGTATTTCTTAAGATGTGCGATGGGGTCACCGTGCCCATCGTATTTCTCGAACTTGGGGGTCTTGAAACCCGTTGGCAGGTGCACGTGAGGGAACATGCACAGGTCGGCGTAAGAGACGCTCTTTTGTCCGCTCAATCCTTGCATATTCTTCAAACTTTGTTCAAGGCTTCTCATTCTCTTGGCAATCTCATTTTGCTCTGCAATTCTGGGGTTCTGATCCTGTCCTGGTGCAAGCTCGCACTGAGGCGGTAGAGGATTAGCACTGGTAGCGAACCTAGTTGGTTCCATTGAGAACGATGGTGCTTGGAATGTAAAAGAGGATGAGTCAAAGCTTGGCTTGTACGTGGTGGGCTGTGCCGTAACCGGGCAAGGAGATGCAGTAAAGATGTTCATGCTTGCATCAGTGGATGACATTCGGGGATGAGGCTCAGAAGGCGATCCAGCAGAGAAGGCTGAGGTGACTGGGTACCCGAATGGGATAGCAGGATAGTTTATGGGGACATTATACGTTCCACTTGACCTGGAGAATAATTCAGGGAATCCGGGGACGACACTTGGCGGCTCTTTCCCATTATTCCAGTCGTCCAGCATTTCCAACATGCGGAGCCGTAGGATTCTATTTTCTTCCGCAGTCGTGGATTCAGGTGTGAGGACGGTTGAGATCGAGCTTTCCTCAGAAACAGGGATTGTTTGCAATGGAATTTCTGAAGACATTTCCACACTTCCTTTTGACCTGGTGAAGTAAGTGTGAGTACTGTTTCTGGTCCTAACAACAGGTAGTTGAACACTTCTCCTTGACCTCGTGAAGTATGAGTGCGAGGCCAGACTTTCACCAAACCAACCGTCTTTCCAAAAACCCTGAGAAAATGCTCAATGACAAACGCACGGTTAATTTGCAGCAAATAACAGATAGTTAATCTCACGTTGGGCATGATGCACCTATACAGTTAAGTGGATTACTATATGTTTGCTACGAGAGCATGCGTCATTCCGGCATTTTTTCCTCTTATTAGTTTTTCCCCTTTTTTCTTTTCTTTTCTTTTTCTCTTTTGTTTTCCTTTTATTATTTTTTTTATTTTCGTAGTAAAAGAAATGCGACCGGATCCGATGAGGATTGCCTACGTATCACGATGCCTACGTGAATCAGATCATTACGTAGTTCGAAAAACACAAATGAGCGTAAAAGAAACAACCTCTTTATTGTTGAAACGTTCTATTACAAGCTACATTTTGCAAAAGAAAGAGCAAACTTTGAAAATAAACCTAGACTCAAAATAGACTGAAAATCACCTTGATGAAAAAAACAGGCAGAAGATGCTAAAATACAGATTTGACCTATGAATGCATTATGGTTTTAAAAATTGGTTTCCGCGGGGCATTGTTCGGCCTCGCCGCGGTCCTAGGCGTGAGATCCCTCTCAAGTTGCTCCACCTCGTGCATAGTCTGCTTGACATAAACCATTACTGCCGAGGGAAAGGTAACATTGGACATGTTCTCACATCGCAGGCATCGTCTGGTGATGGCATGGGCAATGGCTTTGATCCTATCTCTGGTTTGCTTCTTTTTTATGAGTAGGCGTTTTATCTGATCGCTGCATATATCGAATACTTGAATATCCTGTATATGCTGATGCTCCAATCGCCGTACTTCCAACTTCATCTGGGCTATTGAGTCATACCAGTATCTGCTCTCAATTTGGAAATCCTTGGCCTGACTAGCTGCTTTGATCTCAAGTGCTGCCATCTCTCTCTTTATCTTAGCAACAGTCTTCTCGTGGTCGCCTTCCAATTGATACAGGTATCTACGATGCTTATCTGTTCTTGTATCCCACTGTGCTTTGAGCTCTGCTATGACGTTTTCAGATTTCTCCAAACCATCTCGCCACTCTCTGATATCGCTTTTTAGCCTTTTTATCAGGTGCTCGTCTGATCGACGCCTTGGCTGTTTATCTGCATCCAACCTTATCTGTTTGATCTGGGCTATGATCTTTTCATTTTCTTGAATCAACCTGTTCCGCTCTCCCAGATCGGTAGCAACTTGCACGTTGTGTTCATATTTTAAGTTTTCCACTTGTTGCTTTAACCTGCTGATTTCGGCGCAATAGCCTCTTTCTTTCGCTAACCAATCCCACTGCTTTTGTGATGATTCGGTAAAATTCCGGATGTGGGGTCTCTTAGCTGGCCTTTCATGCTCGAGTTCCCTTCTGTACCATGCAAGGTAACCTGGCGCCGTTTCTCCTTTGGCTTGATCCCGCACGCAAGTATCTGATTTCAAATATTGACCCTCATTCCAGATTTGGCGAATCTTTGCTTCTGGGAACTGTCCGTTAGGACTTATCTCAACTGCTTGAGTGCTTAGATCTTCCTCATGAGGTACTGTCTGGCATCTTCCGAACTGTCTTAAAACTCGGCAGGGTGCGTAAGGATGAATGCTCTTAAGCCCCATCAGTAAGAAATGAGTTTTAGCTGCAGACATATATAAGATCTCATCAACAGGCAACCATCCCAACGTCCATTGTATTTGGCTGGCAGTAAGAGCTTGCAAGAACGAGGTCCATGCCAGAACTCCTTTGGGCCAAATGATCTCTTTGGTTCTCGTGTAAGATTCTTCTATGCGGGTCTTTTCCGGGGAACCATGGCTCAAAATCTCGGAATGATGGCAGAGGTGCTCGGTCATCCATATCTGTAAGAGCAAATTACAACCTTCGAAGAAACTTCCCCCAACTTTACAAGCTGTGAGAGCTCGAAAGATGTCGGATACCACCATAGGCGCGAGAGTACTGTCACTTTGCGTGAGTAAAGTGCTGACGACCCCAGATATCTTCAAATCAATGTTTCCATCTTTCCTCGGAAATACCAGAAGACCCAGGAACATTATCATGAACGCTACCCGTCTGTGCTTGTCCCACTTCTGACGAACTCCTTTGCTGCACAGTTTGTTGATTGGATTATTGAATCCCCCCTCGTGACCGTACCTATCATATATGAAGCATGGAGTACAGAATCCGGCTGCTAGATCCGGGTTGTGGACTATTCTAGGTATTTTCAATGAATCCAGGAACCGATGTACCGTGACGACTCTTGGGGCGACCAAGTATTTTTCCCTCAAGGGAAACTCAGTATTCCCGATGTATCCGGCCATTTCTTCCAAAGTCGGGGTGAGTTAAAAATCAGAGAAATGGAAAATATTGTGCGCCGGGTCCCAATAGGTAATCAAAGCTCTTATGATATCTCCCCGGGGATGGACTTCCAACAGACCCACAAGACCTTTCAGATATTTTTTAACCTCATTTTGTCCTTCCACACCTAGATCATTCCACCATAGCCGTAACTTGACATGGATTTTGGTCATTATTGAAAAATGTTCATTTTGCATCGTGCTCATCCTGCACATTTATTAAGGTGATTTTAACAAAACGACTTGACTCAAAATATTTTAAACAGAGGGGATCAAGTTTTGAACACGGCCTTTAAACACTTCGGGGATGAAGAGTTTAAGGCTGTGCGGGTCAACTGGACAAAAATGCTAAACAAGACCCAAAAGGTGGCTGTTTATGCAAAGTCAGCCTTCCGGCGTCCCTTTCGGGAACATTCGGCTATTTATGATAAAACAACGTCACCTTACTTATTTACGACTCTCTTTTTTTTTTAAAAAATTTGACACATCTTTTATTTATTTATTTACTGATTTTTGGCTATTTAGAAAAATGGGGTTGAACCCGACGAGGGTTGCCTACGTATCTCACATCCGGTGAGAATCAAACCGGCGTAGTTCGGGATATCGTAAAATAGGAAAAAATCGAATAAACCTAGAAATCAGGAATGTGTATTTTTTTACATTTTTTTTTGAAAAGAGATAAAGATTAAAGAAACTATTTATATTTTTTTTTAGGAAAAATTTGGACTATTAGTCTGAATTTATAAAAGGGGTACTACGAAGGAAACAACACATTTCTTGAATTATGAATTTTCGATTTTTTTTTTTACTTTTAAAATAAATACCCTTTCTTTTTTTTTTGATTTTGAAAGTGATAAAAGAAAATTTTTATATTTTTTTTAATAACTCTCAATAAACAAGACAGTTTTTTTTTAGAAAAATTCCGGCGAGGTTTAGACACTACTTGGACCTTGGTTTTATTTTCCAAAAATAAGTAATTATCTCCCCTACGCTGCTATTTTCCCCCTTTTTTTTAGGAACCGGTCGACATGCGGAACCGAAGCAAATAAATGCACAACACAGATAGGAATGCAGCATGATGGTCTTTTCCATTTCAGGTTGCCTGTCCTAGACGGACCCAACCCCTGTGTTGAGTCCCCTAAGTCAAATGCAATATGATGCAAATAAGCGTTCCTACTAGGGATCCGGCATGAAGTTTCGTTATACTAGGTTTAAACCTTGGTATTTGTTCTAGACTGTGTACCCGAGCGGACAACTCGAGTCGAGGAGGGGGCTACGTACCGGGGAACCGCGAGATCGTCCGGCTTTGTAACTTGTCCGACCTCTTTCTTATTTCAGGTATTGACACTAACAGAATAGGGAGTCTCGGCCAGCGAGCTTCTCCCCGGAGGTAAGAAAAGAAGGGTTTCGGCATAGTTTATATACAGTTCAGATAATATCAAAAGCGGTAAAAGACAACATTTAGCACTTTTATGCAAAACATGTAATAAAGATCAGATAATAAAGCCAAATAT
This sequence comes from Nicotiana tabacum, assembly GCF_000715075.1. Lineage (NCBI taxonomy): Eukaryota > Viridiplantae > Streptophyta > Magnoliopsida > Solanales > Solanaceae > Nicotiana > Nicotiana tabacum. The sequence goes on along the minus strand of NC_134089.1, from coordinate 17,897,261 downwards.
AACAATTATTCTAAGCTCGAATTCTTGGACCCTGAACCAGTGGTTCTGGCTCACACTTCCCCAGCGGAGTCGCCAGAGCTGTCACACCTCCTTTTTGCGCGCCCCGCCCCGAAGGGTTAAATGCGCGGGTGGAGTTTTTCCAATTTAAGTGACAATATTCGAAATGGGATTATTTATTTAATTCAGAGTCGCCACTTGGGAAAGGTTTGGCTTTTGGTGTCCCAAGTCACCGGTTTATCTTGAATCCCAAATCGAGGAAATTTTCGACTTTTCCAAATGAAGTCTGCGAACCAGAAATTCTAAGTAAGGAATTCTGTTGACCCGAGGGAAGGTGTTAGGCACCCTCGAATCCCGTGGTTCTAGCACGGTCGCTTAAATTGTTATAATGGCTAAATATCTGATTTAAATACAGGTTATGACTTATGTGCTTTTATTAAGTTTAAACCGCTTTTATTATTATCATTTATTTTATGGAATTGCAACGTCGTGAAAATGCGTCTCGAACCACGTCACAATCAATGCACCCGTAGTTGTTAACACATTTTGACTCCGTTGAGACTTGGATTTGGGTCACATCAATGTGCACCCGATTTTAAGAATATAATTTACTTAAAGTCGCGCCTAAAGAATCTAAACGCGTTATTATCTTTGGGGAAGGCATTGGAATTCACTAAACAGTCCGTCCCAAATTCTAAGTATTTATCATGATCAATTATTGAGGGCCCCGCAATTTGCATTTTTATTCGGCGAGGCTCGTCTCATTATTTTAGAAGGGTACCCTACAGTGGCTACATTTCTACTACGTTTATTTTTAAAGAGAAGGATGATGCCGAACTTTGCTTGTTTGAACAAATACAGACTGAATCCTTATTATGTTTGCCGAACCTAAACTTGTTTGATTACCTGATTGATTGTTTATGAGGTGAGGGTTACCTCATGCTTTATCTTCATCGAGTGAATACGCTTATTAATTTGCTAAGTGAAATTGCAAAACTGACAACATATATTGAGTTATGTCTAACGACCTCCAAGTTCTATTTTAAACACTCTAACCTATTTGAAATTGATAAACGAAATCGGCTGTTTATTAGGAAAATTACTACTAATTGAACTCAGAATGACTATTAGTTTCTCTCAACAATCATCACATTATTTTGAAACAAAGAATCTATACCGAAACCCGATATCGAACCTGCATTGGAACAAATAAACTGACAGGAGAACTGGCATTCATAGCCGGACTCTTAATGTGACTGCATGAGAGTTTGTTTGGGATACATCTATCCCAGACCTAATACCACAGATTTGTCAATTCAGTGGTCTAGGCAAAAATACATACAAGTGCTTGCCATGACTCTATGTTGTACAGTCGTAACTAAGCCAAACAGCGTTATACTGAACTGAATGTATACTAAATCAAACGTGCTGTCTATGTTATACTGTCATTACTATTGAACAGTGCTATCTAACAGTCCATCTCAAACAGAATGTATGCTAGTTTATACAAAGTATTTGCAATTTGCAGTAAAAATACAATCTCAACTAACATTCGACCTATTTTTAACACCAATGTTATAACATGAACAGCTGTTCGTTTTCTTTATTTCTGCTTCAACTTCAAACTTTTAACAATACAAGGTTTCAAAGGTTGTGTACCTGGAAATATTTGACAATTGAAGAAAAGGGGCAGTCAGCAGAGTACAATGACAACAAAATGCAGCAGCAATCACAGCACTATCAGTAGCAGCAGGGCAGAATAGCAGCAGGCAAAGCAATACAGCAAGAAACAGGCTCGAGTGCAGAGATGCAACTATGGCCAATAGAAAGTAATAGCCAAATAACAGCAACACCCAGTGGAGTAGAATCAGAACTCCAGACAGACCAAACCAGTAGTAAACCAATGAAAACACTCGACTAATAGACACAACTGGAATTTCAAAGAATCAGAATTGATTTGAACAAGTTGAACAACTGAAACCCAATAATAATAGGAGGAAAAAGTTTCTGATTGTTGGTTGTATCCCTTCTATCCCTTAATCTCTCTCAATCTATGTGTATCTATTTGTATGTATTTCAGCTCTCCTTTCCAAACTCCTCACAGTGTGTGTATTTTTCTTTTTCAGCCCTCAAGGTCCGGTGTGTATATCTTCTCCTCCTAATTCTGTATATCTCCCTCCCTTTATAAACCTCAAAACTATCTCTTTTAACAGCCTGTTTTCAGAATACCCCAGTACCCCTCCCATGTGCCTTCCATTTTCAATTCCAACTTTAGCTAATTAAGTATTAAACCCCATCAACATTCCCTGGCAGATTTAACTTTTAAAAGGTTTAAATACTTCTTTAAACTAAAGCCAAGTATGGGCAGTAGGATGTATCTGACAGCATATGCTGTCAAATTGTTTAGAGCTTAGCAAAGACCTTTATGCAGGCCACAGGCTGTGCACAAAGCACATGAGGTGCACCAGTGCACATGCTGTGCACGAGTGCACATGCCTCCCAATTCAGAATTTAAACCAAACATCCCTTTTTACATTACTGATCAATTCAACAGCTATAAGTAACAAAATTGGTTCTTAATTGATTCAACAAATGTTTAACAGAAGCAAATCGATTTACTATGCTCAGACAGTTGAAACTAATTGACGACTCATGTCGACTCGACTATATTAGCATTAACATACACAATCGTAGCCAAAAATCAGACATTTAAACAGTATCGATACATGGTTCGAATTATACTGACTAAGCAGAAATACACTCGAGGAGTCAACTAGTTAGTCCAAACTTGAAAATCAGCTACTTGCACAACATTTACATACACATTATCAGAACAAATGGAAAGACTCACTCAAACAAACAGAAGTTCAGGCAAAGTGGACAAACAAAAGTTGGTAAAATTAAAACAAATATGAACAGACTTTTAAAACAAATCAACGGACTAAAACAAAAATAAAATAAAGAAAAGAAGAACAAGACTCACCTCAAATCTTTGAAAAATCAAAATCTTGACTTGGATTTGGACCAACCTTTCTTAAGGCTGAATGGACTTTAAACGAAGTGTTTCTCAGATGAGAAACACTTTGATTAAAGTCCATTAGACCCTAATCTCTTCGGTTGAACCAGTGACGGAGGAACAAAACTTTCAAACTTAGATCTGGGATTCAGGCTTCCCTGATCAGATTCGGACCAAACCAAGTATGGTTTGGTCACGAGGGGGGTCTGGGGAGTGTATGGTATGAATTTGAAGCAGATCGGTGTAGATTAGGTTCCGACTCGAATCTTCAAATGAAGATTCGAGAAGGTGGGATAAGATTCGAAGCATGGGGTTGGTAGATTCGGGTTCAGGATGGCATGGGGGTTCTATGGTGTTCAGGGGAAGGTCACCGGCGTTCATGCCGCCGGGTTCCTGGTAAAGGGAGATGGGGGCGGCTCTAGGGTTCCGGGGTTCTTTGTGAGGATGATGAAGGGCAGGGGTATTTGGACAGGGGGGTGGGGTATGAGGGGCAGCTTATATATGGAGTGAGTGGGTTGATCTCAACCGTTAGATCAATCTAGATCTACGGTTTGGATCTGATGGTCTTAAGTGAAACGGTGTCGTTTCAAGTGTTGAGGGTTTGGGGTCGGTCCGGGTGAGACGGGTCGGGTTTATTGGTGGGTTATGGGGAATTGATCTTGGCCGTTGATCAATCTGAGATCAACGGCCCAGATCACACTGGACCAAAACGTCATCGTTTGGACGTCCTGGGCATCAGGTGGCCTGGACCGGGCAGGCCTGGGTCTTGGGCTGTTTGTTTGGGCCAATTTTGTTAAAATTGGCCCAAGTCCGGAAGGGAAGGGGTCCTTATATTATTTTTTTTATTATTATTTTTTATTTATTTATTTCCTTTTTCTTATTTATTTTAAAACAAAACTAAAAAAATCAAATTAAAATTAAATACACACTCAATACAATTATTTGCACACACACTAAAATATTTCAAAACAAGTAAATTTAAACAAAACAAAATCACGGACAAAGGTGCCTGTTTATGCTTTTCTATTTAAACCATGTTACGGTTCAGATTATGCATGACACGTCACATTTTTTGAATTTTGTTTTAATAAAGTAAATAAATAAAAATGGGCCGAAGTCACAAATAAATCAACAAAGTGCCGCACAGAAATCCAAAAATTGTACAGCAGGACCAATTTTATTCTTTTGGAGCGACTGTCGTGCAAAAACAAAAATCACGTGCTCACAGTAACTATGTATGCAAAAAGGGTAGATAACCTGCCTATAAGAGTTTAAGAATTTCTACATTTTCATGTATAGATACCATGTCTATAGGAATCTTGCATTCTCATATAGGTACCACGCCTATAGGAATCTTGCATTCTCATATAGGTACCATGCCTATAGGAATCTCGCATTCACATATAAGTACCATGCCTATAGGTTATTTCTGAACTTCTGCATAGCATATAGATACCCTGCCTATAGAAATTTCTGAATTTCTACACATCATGCAGATATCCTGCCTATAGTTAAATTTCTGCATCTCTTATATAGATACCATGATCATAGTTAACTGGAAATCCAAATGCTGCATATGCATCTGTCACTAGGAAAACCTGTTTATAGGGCTTAAATAACTAACTGCATTTATATATCGTGTTCATAGGCTTAAACGAAGTACAACATTTAGATGTCATGCCTATAGGATTTCTGCACTCTTGCTAGGTCTGTAAAAGTGTTTAAAATCAACAACGCCCAGAAAGCATGCATATAGGAATTAATAACCAAGTCTGTAACGTCTCACTCGCCTACAAATCTAAAATCATTGTCTAATGTCTGCAGAATTTATGATCTTTTGTCAAAATTCGTCTTTTCTAAATAACTGACAACCTTTTCTAAAATCAGTATACTTCATCTATTCTGAAATCAGTAGATATCATGCCTATAGGTTTTCGTCTAACACTTAGGCAAGCCATAGGATGAAAGTTTATAAACTAAATTAGACTTTTTATCAGCTACAACCAGCAGGTAGGCCTGATTTGGGCTTCTTATCTGAACTATGTAATAAATCAATCTGCCTCCACCGTTTAAGTTTTAATCAGACCCTAAACAGTACATGCAAGTCATGCTAACTACTTGCTTTTCTTTGCCTAAAAGAGGTCTGTTTGAGCTTTTCGTTTGCTTGCATGCTTCCCTATACTTGCTATATGTGTTTTTGCTTGTTGCCTTAGTATTTTTACCTTTGAAACCACAAATAAGCCCAACTTCTCCTCCCTTTTTAGGATTAGTAGTCCCAAGTACCTCCGAGGCTGATAGGATCGGGGCGGGTAATAGCATGCAATAAGTAAACGAGATCGTTCCGCGCTTTAAATACCTTAATGGGGTGGGAAGGGTAGATATGGATATGATGACCATGTGATAATGTCTCGTGTAGCCTCTCACTGAGGAGTGATTACTAGATGTTGTGTGGGGTGATCCATATTATTAATAAACCTAGGACCCCCTTCCCTTTGTTTTCTTTGTTTCCTTTAAATCTTTTTAAACCATTTCTTTTAAGAAAATCAACCCCTTTTAGTTCCTTTTTCTTACTTTTGTTTATTTGTAACCATTACGCGAAAATCCCCTCTTATTTGAAGTCTTTTATTTGCCTATGTGTTATTTGCACTTAAGTCACAACAATAGCTTGGTCGGGAACCACACTAGTGGATCCTGAAAGGGTGCCTAACACCTTCCCCTTGGGATAATTTCAAGCCCTTACCCAATCTCTGGTTGTTCAAACCAAACCTTTCTTAGTGTAAGGTGGCAACTCTTCAATTCAAACCCAATTCCTGAATGGGAACGAGTTGTCTCCCAAATGTCACAAACCCAATTTTCACGAGAAAAAGGGGGCGCGACAGCGTGGCGACTCTACTGGGGATATTTTTTAGGCTTCTACCATTTCAAGCTTTTACTATGACTTTACATTTCTCATGTGCTTTATTTGTTTAATACCTTTAAGCATTTAATTCCCTCTTCTACTGCAAAAACTAACTTGTCTCTTGTTTCTTTAACTGCTTTCCTTTACTGCACTCCTTTATTACTGTTTTAAATTATTGTAATTATTACTTTATGAACGTGCAAATACGTAACGACTTGTTTTAATTATTGCATATGCATGTTTCCAATATCATATTCCACTTGTGCCAAACAAATACCATAGCAACGCTTATAATTAGTGGTTGCGCTCTTCCGATATTATCACTCTTTAAATTCAGCAAAGGCGTATTTGCGGTAAAACCAGTCGATCAACGGTGTAGTCGACGGTTCCGTGCCTTTCCCTCTTGAGTTGTCCGCTCAAGGGTACCAGTCTAAAACCCTATAGAAACCTTACTCTGTTTAAACTGTGCATGCATCATGGTCAAACCTAGCAGAGTCAGTTATGTTGTCCGCATAATGACTCTTTAAGATAGCCTTGTCCCAAGTCCATTGGGTTTCCCAAAAACCCAAATGGACACTATCACGTTTTGTGCATTTATTTGGATAACTAAATGCTTTTATGCCAATTATTGGTATTTAATAGTCGAGTCTGGTGGGGGTAAGGGCCTAACACTTTTGTCTTGTAGAAACATAAGGCACGACGTCCCCAGATTCGGCATGGTCACAAACATCCACCCAAGGTTGCTAAGCTGGTGGGAGGATCTTCATTCCAGTGATCAGACTCTTGTCCGGAAATATGTAGGAAATCTACCTTCCCTCCTGGAGGTCCAACCCAACAACAACATCATAGAAGCTGCTACTCTATTCTGGGATTGTGATAGGTTTGTGTTTCGCTTCGGAGAAATTGAAATGACACCCCTGCTAGAGGAAATAGGAGGATTGGCTGGTATACCATGGTAGACCCCGGGTTTGTTAATGCCGGAAAATCGCAAGGGTAGAGGTTTTCTCAAAATGATGGGCCTAAAGAAGAATCCAGACTTGACATGTTTGAAGGAGTCCTACATTCCCTTTGATTATTTGTACGAGAGGTACAGTCACAGCAAATCCTACAGTACATATCCAGATGAGTTCGCCCTTACATCGTTGGGGCATATTCACCGAAGGGTCTTTGTCTTCATGTTCTGCTTCTTGGGGATGATAGTGTTTCCAATAAAGAAAGCAAGGATCCACACCAGGCTATCCATGGTCACCAAAACTTTGATGGAGGTGGACAACCATTTAGCATAGTGCCCATGATCATCGCAGAGATATACCAAGCCTTGGAAAAGTGTCAACAAGGAGCCCCACACTTCGAGGGCTGCAACTTGCTACTCCAGCTCTGGCTCATAGAGCATCTTCAAAGGGGTAAATATCGGCAAGAGATTCAGCGTAGAGACTAGTACGATCATATAGCCTTCCATCAACCAAGGCGAATGAACTACATACCCAACGTGTTTGATCAGCCAGAAGATGCCAAGGGGTGGGTGGAGCTGTTTGAAAATCTAACTAAGGATAAAATACAATAGATGTTCGAGTGGTTCCCTACTGAAGAGTTTATCGCTCGATCCAGGGACGCACCATTTCTGATACTGATCGGTTTGAGAGGAACCTACCCTTATATCCCTCTTCGAGTTATGAGACAGGCTGGTAGGAAGCAGGTTATACCAAGGGTCGACAAGATGAGTCACATCTGGGCTGGCTTCCAAGCTGATGACAGTCCTTATAAGTGCCAAGCTCAGCATATGTGGCATTGCAAGATCATCATGGGAAGAGATACTATCGAACTAGACAGATACCATACTGGCTGCACCCCATACTATTCAGGCTGGCTGGAGGATAATCACAATGGTCTGGGCCAACCCGGGTTTGTTTGATGTCACAGAATCATCGATAAAAGGGTTGAAGCACAGGTCAAATACAACCAACTGCGCAAGAGGATTCGGGAATGTGAAAGCGAGCACTGTGCGATTCAAGAAGCACACCAAAAACTGATTGAAGAGTGTAAAGACATGGCTGTCAGTGCCAACAAGCGATTAGGATAGCTGGAAAGAGGTTTAGTATAGCTGGAAAGGAAGTTTCTCAAGAGGATCGAGGACTGCCAGAATGCTAAAGGAAACAAGGGTGGACACCTGGCCAGAGCCTACCTGTTTCTGGGACTTCGCGAGCTGGTGAAGCTGTTCGATGGATCCAAAGATGCCGAGTCTAGGGAAGGTCCTTCTGGGACCAAATAGATGGGAGTTTTCTTTTACTTTATGAAATGTAATAAGGCCAATAGCCACTAGTGACATTTTATTCCTTGTTATTTAGTATCGTTTTGGGATTCGTCTGCTTTTTATCAATAAAATGAGGCATTTAGCATTCTAAGTTCTCCAAATTAATTTGTCGCTAGGCCTACCTCGGGCACAATGAGGCTCCCAAATTAGGACACGATTTACATTCTTGCACTATGTGTTTAAATATCGCAACACTTCTTATAATCCCCACTGACTTGTTACCTTTTTGTTTTTACTTTTTTATTTACTCCCCTCCCCAAAGGTTAGTTCGTGCACTCTTGCATCGTCAACATATTCCACAAGATCAAAGGGCCCTCCACCCATTCATCCTCCTAGTCCTATAAGAAGCAGGAACAAAGGAAAGATGGAAGATTTGAACAACACCAGAAAGGAAAACTCAACTGAATGGGTAGAGGTCGCTCATGGTGCTCAGGTCTCCAAAGAGAGTGTGTCCCAACTCGAGAAGAAACTGGTGAAATTTTAGGAGGAACTTGATCAGGTTCCGAATCTGGCAAACTTGTCATTTTCCCTCACCACTCCAGATATCAATTTTCCAAACGCTCAGAACCCCATGCCTCCACAAAACATCCCAAACCACAAAACCATCCCGCTCCTCACCACCACTGTAATACATGCCACGCATCCAGCAATACTCCACTGCTCATCCCAGAACCTCTGAATTCCACAAATGACCATTTCCACCATAACACCCCCATCTATGTGGAAACCATGCCACACTCCACCCAACCTATCTCAAGCGCACCCGAGTCTGATGATAAAGACTCACTCATCAGGAACCTGGCTGCGAAACTCAAGAAATTGACTAGTCGAATTCAGGGTGTCGAAGGAAGTAAGAGGATTGAAGGGTTGAACTACGAAGATCTTTGCATACAACCGGATGTCGAACTGCCCGAGGGATACAAACCTCCTAAGTTTGAAATGTTTGATGGTACAGGGGATCCGAGAGTCCACTTGAGAACATACTACGACAAGCTGGTCGGAGTGAGGAAAGACGAAAGGATTCACATGAAGCTTTTCATGAGGAGTTTGAAGGGAGATGCTCTGTCTTGATACATTAGCCAAGACCCGAAGAAATGGTCGAACTGGGTGAGTATGGCGTCCGATTTTATGGACAGGTTCAGGTTCAACATAGAAAATGCACCAGATGTGTTCTACATTCAGAACTTAAAGAAGAATCCCGTGGAAACATTCCGCGAGTATTCCACTCGCTGGAGATCAGAAGCTACTAAGGTCAGACCTACTTTAGAAGAAGAACAAAAGAACAAGTTTTTCATCCAAGCTCAAGACCCGCAGTACTATGAAAGGCTGATGTTGATTGAGAGCCAGAAATTTTTCATTAGTATCAAGCTGGGTGAAATGATTGAAGAGGGCATCAAAAGTGGTATGGTTACAAACTTTGAAGCTTTGCAAGCTACCAATAAGGCTTTACAGTCTGATAGTACGTCCAAGAAAAGGGACGTAGGTGCCGTAATGGTTGCATAAAGAGCCAAATCCCCTATCAAATACCAAGCCTATCCGATACCTCCACTCATATATCAGCCTACCCCGAATTACCAAACACCCTCACCCTCTTACCAAACTCCATCACCTACTTACCAATCACCCCCACCTCCTACATATCAACCTGCTTCACCCAGATATTCCCAACCCGCACATGTCTACCAAGCCTACAATGCTCAGCCATCCCACTATCACTCACCTCCCACACGTCAAAACTTTCCTAGACCTCGACCAAAGTTCGACCGCAGACCTCCCAAACAATATACCGCCATTGCTGAACCGATTGACCAGCTGTACGAAAGGCTCAAAGCTGCTGGTTATGTCATCCCTATCCCTGCTATAACCCCTGAAAACCCTTCTCAGTGGGTCAACCAAATAAATCCTGTGCATACCATTCCGACATGAAGGGACATACCATTGATGAATGCCGTTCTCTGAAAGATAAGATCCAGACTCTGATCGATAACAAGATCATTGTAGCAAAGGAGCCTACTCCGAATGTCCGCAACAACCCTCTGCCGAACCATAAGGGTGGAGGTGTTCACATGATAGAAATAGAGGATGATTGGGATCCCAATGGATCGATCGGTTTAATCACAGAAGGTGACGAACCAAAGAAGCCGATAGTCACCCTCAATCCGATCGTAGTCCAGACTCAGCCTTCTGGGGATGCCGAGGTAAACATGTCGGTAACACTTGAATTTGAAGAACCACCCCCTACAAAGACGCCAACACCAATTGTAGTCGAGTTTGGGTCTCCAACAAACGCACCCGCACCGTTTGAAGTTGCGGTTTTACCCTCCAAAATACATGCTCCATTCGGAGTAAAGGTGCCCATCCCAGTAACAATGTTGGCCGTAACACCGTTCCATACAAATGCCATACCTAGGCATTACACAGCCGAGGCGAGAAGGAAAGGGAAAGCTAAATTCGGGGAAACAGTTGCGGCACAGGGTAAGACAAGAACCGGTAGGGTTTATACTCCGGAGCATTTAGATGAGTTGAGTAAGCATGCCTCTGGTTGGTCGACCATTACTGAAATTGGGCCCGATGATCTCTGGAGAAAGATACAAGCCAAGGAATACTCAATCATTGATCAGCTGAACAAAACACCAGCACAAATTTCTATCCTAGCTTTGCTGCAAAGTTCCAACGTACATAAGAATGCCTTGTTGAAGGTGCTGAATGAGGCATATGTACCAAGCAACATCACCGGAGGAGAAGTGGCAAACATGGTAGGGCAGATATTGGAAAGTCACAAGATCATTTTTCATGAAGATGAGCTGCCACCAGAAGGGTTGAGTCACAACAAAGTGTTGCATATCACCGTGCAATGCGAAGATTATTTTATCACTAGGGTCCTGATTGATGGAGGGTCCAGCCTCAATATTTGTCCGTTAGTAACACTCAGAACATTGGGAAAGGGTCTGAATGAGATCAAGGACGGGGCCATCAACGTCAAAGCTTTCGACGGTTCCCAAAGATCCACCATTGGGGAAATCAGCTTGCGTTTGCAAATGGGGCCTACTTGGTTCGACATTTATTTTCAGGTTATAGACGTGCCGGCATCTTACAACTCGTTGTTGGGACGACCGTAGATTCATGCCACTAGGGCTGTAGCGTCAATACTGCATCAGGCGGTGAAATTTGAGTGGAACCACCAAGAGGTGATCATTCACGACGACGGTAGCAATCCCATATACAATCACCAAACCATCCCAGCGATTGGAGGAAAGAGAAAGATAGGCGGGGAAACCTATCACCACATCGAGCGAGTCAACGCCGTTGGCAAAAACAAATGGTGGGACAATAAAATTAAAAGCATATTGAACTAGAGCGGATATGAGCTTGGCAAGAACCACCAAGGAATTGCCAAGCCTATCAAACTGAAGAAACATGGCACCAGTTTTGGTCTGGGATATGAGTATACTTGGGAGGAATTCAACAACTGGTCGCCAGCATGGCGCGGTCCATACTACCCGCTGGAGCAACCAATACCACATTTGGAGAAGACTTTCTAGCCGACCGATATTAGCTATGGGTCGGAAGAAGAGGAAGCACTGGCAGCAGTAAGGAATTTGTTCTTAAAAGATGATGACATAGATTGTTGTGTCATTTTCGAGGAGGAGGGGAAGGAAGGCCCTTCCATATATGCCGTAAGCCGAGGAGCATGCCTCAATAATTGGACCATCAGAACCACCAGAGCTCGGAAAGCCTCGGAGTAGCAAGGCTGAACAAAGCATCATGCACTATCTTTTATTTTTACTAGTTGATTTTCCTTTCGCATTTTTGAATTTTCGCAATAAGATCTTCCAATGTTCAAAATAGTTATGAAATTTATCAAAGCATTTCGGTTTCCTTACAAATCTTACTCTTATTATTTTCTCTCATTACTTTACTTATACAACATTAATATTACCTATCTTGATGAACCAATGGTTGTGACATACAACTAGACAACGCAACAAATGGACATAGATTCAGAGGAAGATGATATACCGGAAGAGATTGTTAAAGATGTTGAAAATTTTGAGAACAGACCTAAGTCCAACCTGGATGAGACCGAGATTGTTAACCTGGGAGATGTAGAAAATATCAAAGAACCTCGGATCAGCGTTCATTTGTCACCGAAGAATACACAAAATTTCTGAAGGAATATGAGGACATATTCGCCTAGTCATATGATGACATGACTGGTTTGAGCACATCTATTGTGGCCCACAAACTGCCAACTGATCCGATATGTCCACCGATAAAACAGAAGCTCATAAAGTTTAAACCCGACATGAGTCTGAAAATCAAGGAAGAAGTCACTAAGCAGGTCAAAGCTAAGGTCCTCAGGGTAGTAGAATATCCGACATGGTTAACCAATATTGTGCCGGTGCTGAAGAAGGATGGGAAGGTCAGAGTCTGTGTCGACTACCGGGATCTCAATTGGGCCATTCCAAAGGATGACTTCCCCTTGCCGAACATACACATCCTGATCGACAATTGCGCCAAGCATGAGTTGCAATCATTTGTAGATTGCTTCGCTGGATATCATCAAATCTGGATGGATGAAGAAGATGCTGAGAAAACGGCTTTCATTATGCCGTGGGGGATGTACTGCTACAAGATGATGCCATTCGAGTTATAGAATGCAGGGTCCACCTACATGAGGGCCATGACTACTATCTTCCATGATATGATACACAAGGAGATTGAGGTGTATGTAGATGATGTCATCATAAAGTCCAAGAAAGCCACTGACCACATGGAAGATTTGAGGAAGTTCTTCAACAAACTGAGAAGATACAACCTGAAACTGAATCCCACGAAATGTGCATTTGGGGTTCCTGCCGGAAAACTACTTGGGTTCATTGTGAGTCACCGAGGAATAGAACTGAATCCATCTAAGGTCAAAGATATTCAAGAACTTCCACCGCCAAAAAACAAAAAGGACGTAATGAGCTTCCTAGGAAGACTTAACTACATCATCTGGCTCATAGCACAATCTACGGTCATCTGTGAGCCGATCATTAAGATGTTGAAGAAAGACGCTGCTACCACATGGACTGATGATTGCCAAAAAGCTTTTGACAGAATCAAGGCATACCTATCAACACCACCAGTCTTAGTTCCGCCTGAGCCGGGTAGACCTCTATTACTCTACCTTGCAGTATTGGATGGAGCATTCGGTTGTGTTCTGGGGCAGCATGATGAAACGGGGAGGAAGGAGCAGGCCAACTATTACCTCAGTAAGAAGTTCACCCTGTACGAGGCTCAGTATTCTCTGTTAGAGAGCACCTGTTGTGCTTTGACTTGGGTAGCTCAGAAGTTGAGGCACTACTTCTGTGCCTATACTACATATCTCATATCAAAAATGGATCCCTTGAAGTACATCTTTCAGAAGCCCATGCCCACTGGCAAGCTGGTCAAATGGCAAATCCTGTTGAGTGAATTTGACATTGACTACGTGACTCAGAAAGCAATCAAAGGACAGGCACTAGCAGATCACCTTGCTGAAAATCCCGTAGACAGAGAATACGAACCCTTGAAAATGTATTTTCCTGACGAAGAGGTATCATTCATAGAAGAAGACATTGCAGAATCCTATGACGGTTGGAGAATGTTTTTCGATGGAGCAGCAAATTTCAAAGAAGTTGGCATAGGAGCAGTCCTAGTATCAGAAACCGGTCAGCATTATCCGGTATCTACCAAGCTCAAGTTCCTGTGCACCACCAACATGGCCGAGTACGAAGTCTGCATCTTAGGGCTTAAGATGGCCATTGACATAAACATCCAAGAGTTGCTAGTAATTGGGGATTCAGACTTGCTTATACATCAGGTCCGAGAAGAATGGGCGACCAAGAACGCCAAGATACTCCCTTATCTGCATCATGTACAGGAGTTGAGAAAGAGGTTCACAAAGGCAGAATTCCAGCATGTTCCCAGGGTCCAGAATGAATTCGCCGATGCACTGGCTACCCTATCATCCATGATACAACATCCAGACAAGAATTTCATTGATCTCATCCCAGTAAAGATCTATGATCAGCCCGCTACTGTGCTCATGTCGAAGAAGAAGTAGACGGAAAGCCTTGGTTTTATGATATCAAGGAATACTTGGCAAAAGGAAAATACCCAGAGCTTGCAAATGCTACTCAGAAGCGCACACTTCAGAGGTTAACCAACAATTTCTTTCATAGCAGAGGAATCCTGTACAGGAGGACTCCTGATTTGGGATTACTAAGGTGTGTCGACGCAAAGGAAGCATCCAGGCTATTAAAGAAAATTCATGCAGGGACCTGTGGTCCACATATGAATGGCTTTGTTTTAGTAAAGAAAATACTCCAAGCTGGTTACCTTTGGATAACTATGGAAATAGACTGCATCCAGTATGTCCGAAAGTGCCACCGTTGCCAGATCCATGCAGACATGATAAAGGTGCCTCCAAATGAGCTTAATGCAACAAACTCGTCGTGGCCATTCGCCGCTTGGGGAATGGATGTTGTCGGACCAATCGAACCCGCCGCATCAAACAGGCACATGTTTATCCTAGTAGCGATTGATTATTTCACCAAATAAGTTGAAGCAGCATCTTACAAGGCAGTGACTAAGAAAGTCGTGGTGGATTTCGTCCGCGACCGTATCGTGTGTCGGTTTGGAATTCCAGAGTCAATCATTACTGATAATGGCTCCAACCTCAACAGTGATTTGATGAAATTCATGGGTGAAACTTTCAAGATCAAACACAAAAATTCTACAGCCTATAGACCTCAGATGAACAAAGCCGTAGAGGCCACCAACAAGAATATCAAGAAGATACTAAGGAAAATGATAGAGAAGCATAAGTAATGGCACGGGAAGCTATCATTTGCTTTATTAGGATACTGCACCACATTCTACACATCGACAGGAGCAACCCCCTATATGCTGGTTTACAGTACAGAGGCAGTCATTCCAGTTGAGGTAGAAATTTCTTCCTTAAGGATCATATAGGAATCAGAGCTCGACGACGCAGAATGGGTGAAGAGTCATTATGAGCAACTAGCTCTTACAGACAGAAAGAGAATGAATGCAGTTTGCCACGGTCAACTCTATAAGAACAGAATGTCTAGAGCCTACAACAAAAGAGTCAAGCCAAGACAAATCACACAGGGGCAGTTGATGTTAAAGAAAAATTTTCCGCATCAAGATAAAGCCAAAGGGAAATTCTCTCCCAACTGGCAAGGTCCGTACATGGTTCACCAGGTTTTGACAGGAGGAGCCCTCATACTTGCAGAAATTGACGGAGAAGTTTGGCCAAAGCTGATCAATTCAGACGCAGTCAAGCGATATTATGTGTAATCTTTATGCTTTCCTTATATGATGTAATTTGAACTACACCTGTCCTGATTCCCGTTTAAGAGGGGATACGTAGGCAGCCCTATGGGTTCGGTCACAATTCAATAAAATTTCCATTTCCCCCGCTATTGGAAACTGGGGCAGAATTTTGAGGAGGACCCTCAAAATTCTGAAGTTGATTCCAGCCATTTATTATTAACAGCCGTCAGGAGCACCAACTCAGTAAACTGGGGTAGAATTTTGAGGAGGACCCTCAAAATTCCAGAGCAAGTAAAGTTGCAATGTCTTGAACCACGTCACAGTCGTCGGTTCATCTAAAGAAAATTATTCTTAATGATGCACTTATGTTATGCTTTTACTAAATCATGTATGTTTATTACTAAAATTGACTTGTTTAGCAACGCTACCCCAATATCACCAGATCAAAGCCGAGCAAGTCAAGCAAAGTCAGCGGGGATACGAACTAACCTTTCTCCCTTTACAAACTCATGATTTTTCTTTGGATGCAGGCACTTGAGTTGCAAAATCATCAAATATACTATACGCTCACTCACAAAGTTCAAGAATACAACTCTCCGAACCGTTTCACTTGCTCGCAACTGCTATCCGCACAACAGTGTCCCCAGCAGGCACAATATCCCCAGCAATCACGATACCGTAATCCGCTATCAGCTAAGAAAACTCTATTTTCATTTGCCATTTTTACTTCCTGCATAAGGCTACCATTCTACCTTCCGAAACTAAGCTCTGTCTCCATCTATATTCTCTGCATTGCATAAGGCTACCATTCTGTCTTCCGAGGTTAAGCTCTACCTCCATCTGCATTCTCTGCATTGCATAAGGCTATCATTCTGCCTTCCGAGGTTAAGCTCTACCTCCATCTTGCATGGCTGAAAGATCGCAACTTCATTTACATCTTGTATGGCTGAAAGATCGCCACTTCATTTACATCTTGCATCGGCTAAGGCTACCATTCTGCCTTCCGAGGTTAAGCTCTACCTCCATCTGCATTTCTCTGCATTGCATAAGGCTACCATTCTGCCTTCCGAGACTAAGCTCTGTCTTCATCTGCATTCTCTGCATTGCATAAGGCTACCATTCTGCCTTCTGAGGTAAAGATCTACCTCCATCTTGCATGGCTGAAATATAACCACCTTTATTTACATCTTGCATGACTGAAATATCACCACCTTTACTTACGTTCTGTATGGCTAAAAGATCGCCACTTTATTTACATTCTGCATGGCTGAAAGATTGCCACTTACATCTTGCATCGGCTAAAAGATCGCCACTTTATTTACATCTTGCATCGGCTGAAAGATTCGCCACTTTGTTTACATCTTGCATGGCTAAAAAATCGCCACTTCATTTACATCTTGCATCGGCTGAAAGATCGCCACTTTATTTACATATTGCATCGGCTGAAAGATCACCACTTTATTTACATCTTGCATCGGCTGAAAGATCGCCACCTACTGCATCTCATAGGATGAAAGATCGCCAAATCATCCGAAGACGTCATTGTTCGGAGGCACCATTTTCATAGCCCGAGAACGCCATGCCATGGCCTGATGACCCCTTTGATCTTTTGCATATCATTATTCAAAGGCGTCATAGTTCGGAGGAATCATTCTCATAGCCTGAGAGCACCATTTCATGGCATGCGAATCCTTATTATACGCTTCATGGCCTAGGACGTCATGGTCTGAGGACGTCATCCTAACCGTCCAAAGACAACATTTCATGGTCCGACGGGAACTTGCATCATGTTTAAATTTTCGCACAACATATGGTTCATTTGCAGGTAAACCGGCGAGCAACGGCCATATCAGCAGGAGCAATCCCGCTCCAGTTCCCGCAGCCCTATTAGACCTTAACCATCCATCCTAACCCAAATATCGCGTCCGTCTTGGAAAAATCTCTATCGGCATATTCCGCCGAGGGATCCTGGACTACATATGACCTGATTCCTGTAAGACCAGGGATATGTAGGCAGCTCAGGAGCCAGAGCTCGGTCAAATTCTTCAAACCATTCCGTTCGGTCAAAATTGGCCATCATATCTTTACCCGATAACTCTTTCATCCTTCCCGGGTAAAGAGGGGCAGCTGTTGATACCTAATTTTCCCCTGTATATTTTTATATGCAAAATACTTTACAAAATAGCAGGTATATGCATATATAAGTATGTCCCAAGGTTTTACTATTTTTCTCTTAATTTTTATAAATTTTTAAATCTATTTATTGCCCTATTTTATCAAGAAAAACTCCAATAATTATTCCCAAAATTATCATTTCGGGTGATTCACTTATTGGATTCTCATATTTATATTAAAATATAGCTGGCATAAATTTTGTATATTTTTACAAATTTGTTTAGTATTTTTAAAGCTAAATTGTGTATAATTGCAATTTTAGCCTATTTTTAGATTTAATTGTGTTTATAATTACAAAATGGATTCCAGTATTTTTAATTTAATATTTATATATTATTAATTAATTTAGTACATTTAATTTATTTTCATAAATCATTTTACTATTTCTATAAAATAAAAAATAAAAAAATGTGTCTCTTGAAATAGTAGCCCTATTTTATTTCAATTTTAGCCCAAATCAACCCCCCAATTAAACCCCAATTTCAATTTCAAATGGCCCCGCCCTATTCCTAAATTACCCGCTCCTAACCCATTTATTTCTACCCGCCCCCTTTCCTTTTTTAATTCACAACACCTCCAACCCAAAATCGTTTTCATTCACCTGCCGCCTCTGAACTCTCAAACTCTCTCAAACTCTCTCGAACATTCCCAAACCCTAACCGCCTCTTACCACCACTTCTACCTTGAAACCCACCGGAATCCATGGCTTCTCAGGTTGTGGGAGTCTCATACCCACCTCCTCTTGCTCTCACGCACCTGATACCTGAAGATTCGAGGCCTGACCTCGAAGGTTTGCACCCAGACCTCTGTCGACTCGAGGTTCCACGGTCATCTCCGACCTTGCTCCGGCATACCAAGGTTATCTGAGCCTATTTCTGACCTCTCCGACTCAGATTGGTGGCCTTTCAAAGCCTTTCTCATTTCTAGGGTTCTTCTGAAACCCTAACCCTTCGAGGGTTTCTTCGATTTCTTTAGATCCGTTGTGTATCTGTGCTCTCCTTGAGTTTTCAAACGATTTCCCTAACTTTTCTTTCAAAAATTACTTTTAAAACTGCTTCGTTTTCGATCTAGGGTTTTCCGAAAATGTTTAAGTGTTTCTCTGACTTTCTCTCCTTTGTCTTTTGTGTTTATTTGCCTCTACTATGTTCTTATGTTTTCTTCTACCTTGGATGTTCTTCTACTAAGTTTTTACACCCCGTTCTTGTATGTTCTTTTACTGAGTTTTTACACTCCGTTCTTGTATGTTCTTCTACTAAGTTTTTACACTCCGTTCTTGTATATTCTTTTACTGAGTTTTATATACTTCATGCTTGTGTGTTATTCTACCATGTTTTCCCTACTATACTCTCATATGCTTTTCTACTGTGTTCTTATATTTTTTGTCTTCTAGTATGTGTCACACCTCCTTTTTTACTACACCCTAGAGAGGGTATAAATATAAGGGAGTTTTTCCAATTAAATGACAGTCGAAATGGGATTGTTTATTTATTTAAAAATCAAAGTCGCCACTTGGAAGATTTATGGTGTCCCAAGTCACCGGTTTAATCTCGAATCGAGGAAAGATTGACTCTGTTTACGGTCTGCGAACACAGAAATTCGGGTAAGGAATTTTGTTAACCCGGGAGAAGGTGTTAGGCACTCCCGAGTTCCGTGGTTCTAGCACGGTCGCTTTGATTATACTTGGCTTACTAAATTATTTACTTACTCATTTTGGAACCTATGTGCTTTCGCCTCTTAACCGCTTTTTAATTAAGAAAATTATCTTGAAATGAGTCACGCATACGTGTACCCATTTGTTTGGCGCAGCAAAAATCATGTCATGCGAACGTGTCCATGATTAATAACACTTTGTTAAGAAAAGTTTGACCAAAGTTGCGCGAACGCATACTCCGATTTTGTTTTTAAGAACGTAATCGTGTCACGCGAACGTGTCCACGACCACGATAAGATATTAAACGTGCCTAAAGCAAGTTACGATCATTGGTTGAATTATGAAATTAATACGAGGGCCATATGTGATTAGATCGCGGATGTCACACAAGAACTAAATTAAATCAAAAGGTACTATATTACTAACACATTTAGTATATAAAAAAGGGTTTGATCGAAGTTGCGCGAATGCATACTCCGAATTGATTTTAGAACCGTAATTATGTCATGCGAACGTGTACACAATTGTAAGATAAGAACTCGAATTTAACCCCAATTCTACTTTACCTCATCTAAAATCCAAGTCCAATTCCTAAAATATATAAATAATTTCAATCACCAATGGTAAGGTTTTTCCCAGTTCTCACGCCCAACCTCGTTCATGCAGCATGGAAGAGGGGCAAATCACACAAATAATATAGCAATTAGAATATGGTATTACAAAGGGATAAAGTGGCAGAACAAACTATCAACGTATTCTGGAAAATGCCAGACATAGAATTCAGTGCATGCTCAGATGCAATTTCTACTATGGTGTTACAAGCAGAAGAAAGTTGAATCACATTCTTGGGGAGGTCAAATATGAAATCTTAGAGATGTTACTCAAATTCCAATACAACACCTCAATTTGAATTTTTAGGAATAATAAATCATATAAATGAGCAACAGGTTGGGCACATATACTAATCAAATCACAGTCTTGCCTTCTGATTTCAAAATTAAACCTTCATTGAAGCTTCCATCATATTCTCACATTCACTTTCATTCATGGGCTATTCAACTCAGATACACCCATTATCGGACCATGTTATTGTCCAGGCAAATGTTCACAGTATCGATCCTAAGTTGTACACGAGGAACTTAAACTTTAACGAGCTTCAATCACTAGGAAGGGATTTAACATGGATTAAGTTCAGACCGCAGGATTAAGCTTACAATCAAAGAGCATAAGACATGGATTTAGCTAATTATCATTTCAAATGAGGAACCTCTCCCTTAATCAAACACTAGGTTGTCACACAAATGCACATTTTGGGTTAAAAGAAACAAACAAGCGGACCTGGACAGCTGCACTTCCTCCTCAATTATATAACTTGAAACTTAAACTTCCAGGTCTAATAGAATTATCAATAGGCACAAAGGATCAAGCAGAATCAGAAAGGATATTCAGACGACCAACGGATTAAAGCACAATACCTACTGCTGGAATATCACATGATCAGGAAGATACACAGTGCCTTAACAGCAACAATATGGCCTTAACATGGCCAAATAAAGGCTGACAAACTGCTACAAACTAGAGCTCAGCTACAAATGAAAAGAAACAACAACAACTAGCAGAAATCTAGTTGAATCCACTTAGTAACCCAGGAATGCAACAGACTTTGTTTTGAATCAATAAAACAGTTATGCTCATTTTTGTTAGATTGTTCTGAATAGGAAATCAGTCCAGAACTCTACTGTTTTGGTTTGTTTTAGAGCTTTTTTTTTCTTTTTCACATCTGGTGTCGATTCTCAGTCTAAGAATGAAGCAGAATCCCTGTTGATCTAGCCATCAACAACTAGAGCGTAATGCACCTTATCAGTTGTCGGCACGCAACAAACAAAACACGAAACAAACAAATGAAATTAAGACCCACACTCATACAACTCAAAACAGAAACTACTGGGCTATTCCTTTATACCAAAAGAGAAGCTGTTTAACTATACTAATGAGCTCGTTTGAATAGAGACAAAACGAACCCTTGGTTTACTGGAAATCATGTCAAAAACCAAAGAAGACTTCATGGAAGGAAACTGGTGAACCAAGTCAAGCACCAAAAGCCAATACCACATTCATCACCATTATCACATAGGCAGAACAGAAGTGCAAGAAGTAGAGAAATTGACGTTCATTTCAGATTCAAACCTCAACAACAAAGGACTCGCCGAACCCATTTCCGAACATGTAGAGTAAGGATCAACTTGACTCTACTTTATGCTTGAAGACAAAAGCTTAATGCTAGTGCATATAAGAATAAGCAAAGCATTCAAGAGATGATTTTCGATTTTGTTTTTTAGGACTGTGATTTAACAAAAAAGATGTTCGTGAGAAAATTGGACGAGCAATTACTGAACCTTCATACTATAAACTTTAACTAGAAATATGCTTTGTTTGAGCAATTATAAATTCTGAAAAGGACATCAAGAGCATTCTGAGAGCAATATGGAACCAAGAATCACGCTGGGACTCAATTGAACAAATTCACAATAAGCAAATCTAAACTAGAGATTGCTTTAAGGGCAAAGATAAAGCAGGGCTCGATCAACATCCAAATAGCCATTACATTATGCGAGACCGAAAGCACATACCTTAATAGCAGTAAAACAACTAGAGAAACCCAGCAAGAGCTGAAATCAGTAAGCTAGAACAAACAGCTGTGCAAAGAACAGTGAATCAACCAGCAACGAAACCTCGAATCTGGAATCCGAGTGAGAAAACAGGAAAGACTTCGAACAAGGACACATAACCAAAATTCATGAATGGACCTTGAAACAGAACCGAAATTCCAAATCCAAACACCGACTCAAACATAAACTTCAATCAAACTCCATTCTTGAGAACCAAAAATCGAAACAAATGTTGAAATCTTTTGGTGATTTTCTAATTTCCTTTGAAACAAAACTTGAGTAAAAATCAAATACAAGCTATTTTTGTATTTTTGTTTTTCTGAAATGCAATACCAATGTAAAAAAAATGCAAAGAAATCTAGAACTTTTTTTTCTCAGAAGAGAAAAGCTCACCTTATATAGACCCTCTTTATTTTCTTGAACCTTCGACACACCCCCGAAAATCTCTGCAAATCTCCTTCTATGAACGATTTTTGGGACAGATGGAGGGCGGGGATTGATTTTCATCTATCCACGACCCCCATATATCCAGCCAATCGATCAGGAGCTAAACGACGCGCAAAAATATCTGAAAGGAATCTTCTATTCGTCAGAAACCATTACATTGGTGACGAGGAGAGAGGGGGAACGCGTGAGGTGAGATTTGGGATTCACTCGCCCGAATTTGGACTGAATTTGGGGCTTGGTTCGAGTGAGAGCGATGGAGAAGAAGCACAGTACGCGTCGGTTTGGGACTTAGGGCTTATCCGTTTCTTTTAGGTTTAATCGATTATTTGGGGAACGGCTCGGGTTGCAGGCGGGTTGGCAGGCGGGTTTGGGGTATGGGTCTGGCGTAATTGGGCTGGGGTGAGGGAGTTTATTTTGGGCTTGGACAAGTTAAAACAAGACAACCCACTTTCTAACTTTTCAATTCTCTTTTCTTTTTTCAAAATAATTCTTTTCTTCTTCTTCTTTTTTTTTAAAATTAAATTAAAAGCTAAATTAAATCCTAGAACCTAATTAACCTGAAAAACCCTAATTAGATTTAAATAAAGATTATCACAATTAATTAAAGTAAATTAAAAGAAAATTACTCAAAATCAAAGTTAAAATTAAAGCGTGCAAATTAAACTATTTTTTGTGATTTTTCAATTCTTATAAAATAACTAATTTACTACTTAATTCAAAAATGCAAAGTTAAATCCTAAATGCAAATGTGACATATTTTGTATTTTCCGTTAATTAAACAAAAATAAAAATGCACAGACAAATGCAAACAATTAACAGAAAATGCCACAAAATCCACAAAAATTGCAAATAATGAAACGAAATTATTTTATTTTTGAATTTATGGGAGTAATTCATGTAGGGCAAAAATCACGTGCTCACAGCTGCCCCTCTTTGCTCGAAAACATGAAGAGTTTTCGTGCAATGATAAAGTGAGCGGATACGAGCAATTTTTGCCCGTTTGAATACTCCGTGGGAAGCATTTTTGAAATATTTGACCGCACCCTGCTTCCGAGGTTGCCTACATATCCTTGGCTAAAAAGGAATCAGGTCAGTGTAGTTCGGAAAGTTTTGATAGCTGGGACTACCATGAAGCTGTGATTTCACTGTTGTTGTTGCTGCTGCTACTGCTTACTGAACTCCCTTATTACACCATATCAAAATAA
This sequence comes from Nicotiana tabacum, assembly GCF_000715075.1. Taxonomy (NCBI): domain Eukaryota; kingdom Viridiplantae; phylum Streptophyta; class Magnoliopsida; order Solanales; family Solanaceae; genus Nicotiana; species Nicotiana tabacum. The sequence continues at coordinate 17,873,565 of NC_134089.1, read as the reverse complement.
AACAAAAGCTATACTAGACTATGATCTATGGATTACAAAAGTATTATCTCTATCTTCAAACTTGATTTCGCGCTTCGTGTTGCCTTGTTGTTCTCCATTCTTTCGGAGACATCCATTTGTTGTCATCTTGAATTGTAAACTGAGATGTTTTCCCCTTCTTTAGGTGGGTGCCTGACTGCTGAACTTGATATGTATTCCCTGCTCTCCAGGTGGGCTCCTGACTGCTGACTTGAAAGTATTCCCTGCTTTCCAGGCGGGCTCCTGACTCCAACTTGAAATGCATTGCCTGCTCTTCAGGCGGGCTCCTGACTTCAAAATAAACAAAACAAAGAATTTGAAAGCTAAAACTTAAATTGTACTCCCTTGTTCTCCAGGCGGGCTCCTGACTGCTACGCTTGAAAGTATTCTCTGCTCTCCAGGCGGGCTCCTGACTTCAACTTGAAATGTATTCCTTTGTTCTCTAGGCGGGCTCTTGACTGCTACGCTTGAAAGTATTCCATGCTCTTCAGGTGGGCTCCTGACTTCAACTTGAAATGTATTCCCTTGTTCTCCAGGCGGGCTCCTGACTTCAACTTGACAAAAACAAAGAAAATTTTCTGCCCCAGTTTGGTGGCTGGGGACAGATGTGATTGTAAAACTAAATCATATTACCAAGTATTACTAAGATTTGAAAGCTAGGTCCCATTATCCAGGGGGGTCCTGACAACTCTTAACTAAACGACAATTTTAAATCTAAGCTATATCTTGCATGACTTCCGCTACGTCTTGTTATCTAAGAAGGTCTTAAGCTACGTCCTATTATCCAGGAGGGTCCTGAAAATCAAAAGTCAAATTTTATCTTAAAAGTCAAAACTAGGTCCCATTTTCCAGGAGGGTCCTGAAAATCAAAACAAACCTGTTTGGTGGCTGCCTTTTTCCACGAGGAGTTTCTCCAGAACAACCGAAATTTCCTGCCCTTGTTTCAGTCAAAGAAAATTTTGTTAGTTTAAAATGGTGGTTAGCTGATGGCATTCTTACTGAAGATCCTTCCGCTGTGTTGCTTTGTTCTAACTGGCTTCTCCGAACTGTCCCTAAACCGCTTTGACTTTCTGACTGACTTTCAAACCCCGTGACTTTGACGAGCCAAGTGTTCTATACCCCCACTGTTGTCTTATCTCTGACCCTTTTATCTGAACTTTGCGTCTCCCCTGACATTACCAAACCATTCCACTGATGAAGCTTCCGGTGATTCCTTGTATTTCCCTCTTTCGTCGTGTTATTCTTAGTATGCTTTGCCTATTCCGTGCTTTGCGATTTGGAAGTAGGTAGTGAGCTTTGAAATTCTTTTCACTTGCTTTGAATAAAACTGACATTGAAACATCTTAGCCAAATAAGCCCAAAAGAAAATAAAATGCAATGACTTTGCGGTTATGGATAAGAAGAATCCAAAACCAGATGACTGCTACAAAGGAAAAAAGAGAAAGAAACTTATCTGAGTGGAACAACTAGTACCAATGATCATGACATGCATTTCGAATTAATCGGCCCAATCTGTCCAACCAATTAACTTTTAGTTGTCGTACTTCATTGCCCCCAAAATTTTCATGACCTGATTACTTTACCCAAACCTTGACCTTGTTCATCTTGCGGTGCCTTGAAAGGTTTTCACCAGCATACCTCTTTCATTCGTTCATCTCCTGACTCACTTTCGCCTTATGGTGCCCGTGAGGGTTTTCACCAATAAGACTCTCTCATTTTTATTTCTCTCAACTTTCGTCGCCTTATGGTGCCTGTGAAGGTTTTCACCAATAAGACTCTCTCATTTTTATTTCTCTCAGCTCCCATTGCCTTACGGTGCCTGTGAAGGTTTTCACCAATAAGACTCTCTCATTTTTAATTTCTCTCCTTCCTAGAACCAGAGTGTTGCCCTTGACATGAATTACCTTTACCTGCTTGACTTGGCATTTCTCAAAGACTGATCAGAAGGTCTTTCTTTGGACCGTAATGTGGGCTTTCGGACAGGGTTAGAAGAAAAGGGTATAAAAAGGCTCAAAGCAATTCACATGGGTTCAAAATTACAACTCTCGGAATCAGATTTCTTACCACAACCACAACTTCTGCCCCAGTTTCTTGCTCGGGGACTTTTGGATTTTTATTTTGATGAGACCGAACTGTGAGGCTGCCTACGTATCCTTGAAAGGAATCAACTCTCGGGGACCTTTGGATTTTTATTTTTCTTTTCTTTCTTTTTCTTTTTCTCTTTTTCCTTTTCTTTTTTTTTCTTTCGCTTTTCTCTTTTCTTTTCTTTTCTTTCTCTTTCTTCTCTCTTTTCATTTTTCTTCTCTTTTTCCTTTCTTGTTCGTTCTTTCTTTTCTTTTAACGTACTTATCCTCCGCACTTGCGTCTCTGAATTATGTCGTTGATCCCGAAATAGGGGTATGAAAGAAAATAAATAAGGCTCAAAAGGGGTGACAAGGGATAAAGTGTTTAGATAGCAGAACAGCACGCCTTCGTCATTTCAACCTTCCAAATATGCCAAATACAAACAAGTACCATAAAAAAAAAGCATACATAGTATCTCTTGACTGCGTCGGAATTGATAGTCATTTCTACACATTTCCCTTCTACATCTGTCAAATATAACACGCCATTGGACAACACTCTAGTTACAACAAATGGCTCCTGCCAGTTTGGGGGCGAACTTTCCTTTTGTTTCAGCCTGATGAGACAAAATACGTCTCAACACTAACTGACCTGTTTCGAACTTCCGTGGACATACCTTCTTGTTATATGCTCTTGCCATTCTCTGTTGGTACAATTGGCCATGACATACTGCCGTCAATCTCTTTTCATCAATCAAACTTAATTGCTCCGAGCGGGTTTTGACCCATTCAACGTCATCAATCTCTGCCTCAGCAACAATTCGAAGGGATGGGATTTCAATTTCTGCGGGTATCACTGCCTCCGTGCCATACACCAACAAATAAGGAGTAGCCCCTACTGAAGTGCGAACAGTAGTGCGATAACCCAGCAACGCAAATGGCAGCTTTTCATGCCACTGCCTAGAACCTTCCACCATTTTTCGAAGTATCTTCTTTATATTCTTGTTGGCTGCCTCGACTGCTCCATTCGCCTTAGGGCGATATGGGGTGAAATTGTGATGTATAATCTTAAACTGCTGACATGTCTCTGTCATCAGATGACTGTTGAGATTGGCACCATTGTCCATGATGATTACCTTCGGAATCCCAAACCGACAGATGATATTTGAATGCGCAAAATCGACCACTGCTTTCTTGGTCACAGATTTGAAAGTTTTCGCTTCAACCCACTTGGTGAAATAATCAATGGCTACCAGAATAAACATGTGTTTGTTTGATGCTGCTGGCTCGATTGGCCCAATGACATCCATGCCCCAAGTAACAAAATGCCATGGCACGAACATTGTATGTAACTCAGATGGTGGAGAATGAATCAAATCTCCATGCACTTGGCACTGATGGCATTTACGCACAAAACTGATGCAATCCCGCTCCATAGTGAGCCAGTAATAACATGCTCGAAGAATTTTCTTTGCCAGAACGTACCCACTCATATGCAGTCCACAAACTCCAGAGTGTACCTCAGTCATGATTACTGTGGCCTGTCTTGCATCTATGCATCTTAACAAACCAAGATCTGGAGTTCTTTTGTATAACACCCCTCCGCTGAAGAAAAATCTGCTTGCCAATCGTCGAATTATTCTTTTCTGATCACCTGTGGCCTGTACCGGATATACCCCCATCCGGAGGTATTCTTTGATATCATGGAACCATGGCTCCCCATCAAGTTCTTCTTCTACCATATTACAGTAAGCATGCTGATCACGGACCTGAATCTGCAAAGGGTCCATATAAGCCTTATCTGGATGATGTAACATCGACGCCAAAGTGGCCAAAGCATCGGCGACTTCATTATGTATTCTTGGGATATGCCTGAACTCTATTGACTGAAATCGTTAACAAAGATCATGCAAACACTGTCTGTACGGTATGAGTTTCAGATCCCGTGTTTCCCATTCTCCCTGAATTTGGTGCACCAGGAGGTCCGAGTCACCCAAGACCAAGACTTCCTGGACACCCATATCCACGGCTAACCTCAAACCCAGAATACATGCCTCGTACTCAGCCATGTTGTTGGTACAGTAAAAACGAAGCTGAGCCGTAACAGGGTAGTGCTGCCCTATTTCAGAAATAAGTACTGCTCATATCCCTACGCCTTTCATGTTTGCGGCTCTGTCAAAGAAAAGCTTCCATCCAAGCTTCTCTCCTTGTTCTAACTCATCAATGTGCATCACCTCTTCATCAGGGAAATAAGTTTTCAAGGGTTCATAATCTTCATCAACTGGGTTCTCGGCCAAATGGTCCGCCAAGGCCTGTGCTTTCATTGCGGTTCGGGTCACGTAGACAATGTCAAACTCTGTGAGCAGGATCTGCCACTTTGCAAGCCTCCTTGTGGGCATAGGCTTCTGAAATATATATTTCAATGGATCCAAGCGAGATATGAGATAGGTAGTGTAAGATGACACATAATGTTTCAGCCTCTGCGCCACCCAGGTTAGGGCGCAACATGTCCTCTCAAGCTGGGTGTACTTAACCTCGTACGGTGTGAATTTGTTGTTGATATAATATATGGTCTGCTCCTTCCTACCAGTGATATCATGTTGAACCAATACACAGCCGAATGAATTGTCCAATACCGTCAAGTATAGAATCAAAAGTCGCCCTGGTTCTGGCGGGACCAACACGGGTGGATTTGACAAATACCCTTTTATCCTATCAAATGCCTCCTGATATTCATCTGTCCACCTGACCGCAGCGTCTTTTTTTAACAGCTTGAAGATGGGCTCACAAGTTGTCGTGAGCTGAGCGATGAACCTGCTGATATAATTCAATCTCCCCAACAAACTCATCACCTCAGTCTTGTTCCTCGGAGGTGGCAATTCCTGGATGGCCTTGACTTTCGATGGATCCAATTCAATACCCAGGCGGCTGACTACGAACTCCAACAACTTTCTAGATGGAACCCCAAAAGCACACTTTGCAGGATTAAGCTTCAGATTGTACCTGCGAAGCCTTCGGAAGAACTTCTTCAAATCGCTGACATGGTCAGACTGCTTCCTAGACTTCACGATCACATCATCCACGTGCACCTCGATTTCCTGGTGTATCATATCATGGAATATTGTTGTCATTGCCCTCATGTAGGTTGCCCCAACATTTTTCAAACCGAATGGCATGACCCGATAGCAGTACGTTCCCCACGGCGTGATGAATGCCGTCTTTTCAGCATCTTCCTCGTCCATTAAGATCTGATGATAACCCGCGTAACAATCCACGAAAGAACCAATCTCATGTTTGGCACAATTGTCAATCAATATATGGATGTTTGGCAGGGGAAAATTATCCTTCGGACTTGCTTTATTGAGATCCCGATAATCAACATACACCCCGGTCTTGCCATCCTTCTTTGGCACAGGCACAACATTGGCTAACCAGGTGGGATACCGCGTGACCCGAATAACTTTCGCATCGAACTGCTTGGTGACCTCTTCTTTGATCATTACACTCATATCCGTTTTGAACTTTCTCAGCTTCTGTTTGACAGGAGGGAATGTCGGGTCAGTGGGCAATTTGTGAACCACTAAATCAGTGCTTAGACCCGGCATGTCGTCATATGACCATGCAAAAACGCTTTGTATTCTAACAGTGCTTTGATTATCTCCTCCCTGAGTTGAGGTTCCAAATGGACACTTATTTTAGTTTCACGGGCATTTTCTTGGTCCCCTAAATTAACTGCTTCTATATCGTTCAAATTAGGTTTAGGCTTTTCCTCAAACTGACTTAGTTCCTTACTAATTTCTTTATAGGCCTCATCATCCTCAAATTCCAACTCGTCATCACACTCAATTTCTTGTATTATTACTTCAGAGTTAGATTGGCTTTTAAAACTGGGCCGAAGATTCCTCATGCATGTCATGTCATTGATATCAGCATAAAAAGAACTGTACAAAAGAAGAAAACAAAAATGAAATTAGAAGAAATGAAGGAAAAGGAACAATTGCATTTCATTGAATATAAAGATAACAGGGTTTTAACATATCTAACTGGACGGAACATAACATCTGAATTACAGACCCTGGAATAATCCAGACAACTAAAAGAAAATCAAAGCCCACTACCAAGACTCCCTCCGGATAGGAAGAGGAGCAGCTTCCTAGTTGTTGACTTTTGCACGTGGTCCCACAAATTGCACATCTGCCTTGCTGGACCCTTCCCCAGCCTGAACCATATTGACCTCGGTGAATAACCTTTTGAACCCCTTCTCCAAATCTCCATCGGCTCCAATCAGTGGTCCAGGGATCCTTGATAGCAGTTGCTTTCTGGTATCTGGCCTGACGAATGACCTAGACAGACGCGGGACCGGCTTTGGCAATGCCCATGCTTTCTTTTTCATTTTGCTAGCTCTTCTCATGTCTGCAACGGTAGGTTTGAACCCCAGACCAAAATTATCTAGATTCCTTGGAAGGGAGACTGGCTGCACAATACCTGCAGAGATGTACCCAAACCCTTGCCCGGTACGAAACCGTTTTTTCAACATTTCGACAACTACCATGACTGATGCCGCAGCCATCTTTGGAGTTGGCACGCACTTGCCTTCCGGAATTTTCTCTACCGATATTGTGTCGGAAACCTGATAAACCCATGGTCCCTTGCCATCGTCAACCTCTATGAATGACACAATGGCACCATTGGGCATACACAAATTATCTTCGCCATGTATAACAATCTCCTGTCGATCCCATTCAAATTTGACCATTTGATGCAGAGTAGATGGGACTGCTTTGGCAGCATGGATCCAGGGGCGTCCCAACAACAGATTGTACGAAACAGCCACATCGAGCACCTGGAATTCCATAATAAATTCAACTGGCCCTATTGTGAGCTCAAGCACTATATCCTTGACTGAATCCTTCCCTCCACCGTCGAATCCCCGAACGCAAATATTGTTCTTGTGAATTCTTTCATCCTCCACTTGCAGCTTATTCAACGTGGCGGGAGGACAGATGTTCGCGCTAGACCTGTTGTCAACCAGTACCTGAGTAACCACGGAGTCTTCGCATTTCACCGTCAGATAGAGGGCTCTATTTTGCTCGGTGCCCTCCACGGGCAACTCATCATCGGAAAAAGTGACCCGGTTTACCTCAAATATCTTGTTAGCTATCTTTTCCAAGTGGTTTACTGAGATTTTGTCAGGAACGTGGGCTTCGTTAAAGATTTTCATCAAAGCTCGACGGTGCTCGTCGGAATGGATCAGTAATGACAAGAGCGAGATCTGGGCCGGTGTTTTCCTCAACTGCTCCACAATGGAATAGTCCTGCACTTTCATCTTTTTCAAAAATTCCTCTGCCTCTTCCTCGAACACATCCTCCTTTACCGAGACTGGATTGTCTTTGGAAGTTTTAGCTCTTCTTAACTCTTCGGGGGCAAAGCATCTCCCCGATCGAGTCAAACCATGGGTCTCACATACTTCTTCTCTAACCTCTTTCCCCTGGTAAGTTACTGTCACCTGTTCATATTTCCATGGGACCACCTTGCTGCTGATTACTGGAAGCTGAGTTACTGGCTTTATAATAACAGGCTCTACGCGAGCACCCTTCACGACCACGACAGGTTTACTTGTAACCCCTGGTACCACCACTTTAGCTTTCTATGGTTTCACTGCAACAGTACTTGACGACCCCTTCTCGGCTACCACAGCTGGCTTGTTATCTACCTCTTTCCGCTGGACCACTGATTTCCTACTGGTTACCTTTTCCTTTGAATTGGTTTCATTGGAGCGGTTCATCATCACCGTCTGCGAGGGTTTCTTAGCCTCCCCTCCCTTGTGTATTAACTCAATCATATGGGCTTCGTGGTGAGCTAGTAGTGGATTCTGGTTGTTGTTTGGTGTTTCTGGGGCCTGAACCTCGATCCGATGAGTATCAATGAGCTCTTGTACAACTATTTTTAGTTTCCAGCATTTCTCTGTGTCATGGCCCATGGACCCTGAGCAATACTCACAACTCACCGAGCGATCAAGATTTCTAGGAAGAAGGTTCGGCATTTTGGCCTCGATCGGATTCAACATACCCAACTATCTCAGTCTGTGAAATAGGCTGGTATATGATTCTCCCAATGGAGTGAAAGTCTTCTGCTTCTGCACCCTTTCATTCTTAAAGGCTTGATTGGGTCGAAAACCTGTTCTAGGGGGGATTTTGTAGGCTTTTGGGGGTGTATGGGTATTTTGTGGAGTTTGGTAGGGACTCTGTGGAGCTGGCGCATGCCATTGTGTGTGAGCGGGAGGTTGGGTATAGGTTTGTGCATGATAGATAGAAAAATGGGGATCTGGCGGTGGGTAGTAATGTTGTGGTAGGCTATATGGAGTGTGGGGGTATGTTTGGGGATAGGGTCGAGGCTAGTTGTAGAATGGTGAAAGGTTCCTAGATCCACCCCAAGCCGCCGACTCGATCATCGCAACATCCTCTTTCTTCTTCTTTCCGAGCACACCCCCAGTACCGTTTTGAATGGCCTGAGTGGTTGCTTTGATTACTAAATAACTCATAATCTTATTGGACTTGAGTCCCTCCTCAACCATGCCTCCCATTTTCACAACTTCATTAAAGGACTTGCCCACTGCTGACACCAAATGACCAAAATAAGTGGGCTTCAAAGCCTGCAAGAAATAATCAACCATCTCGCTTTCTTTCATCGGGGGATCAACCCTTGCTGCTTGCTCTCTCCAACGGAACCCATATTCTCGAAAACTCTCACCGGGCTTCTTCTTAATCTTCGTCAATGACAGACGATCTGGGATGATTTCGAGATTATACTGAAAATGACAGGCGAAAGCTTGGGCCAAATCGTCCCATGTGTACTACCTTCTATGATCTTGTCTAGTGTACCATTATAGTGCTGACCCACTCAAACTTTGGCTGAAATACACCATCAGCAATTCATCTCTTCCATTTGCTCCTCTCATCTTGCTACAGAACCCTCTTAAGTGTGCCACCGGGTCGTCATGCCCATCGTACAGATCAAACTTGGGCATTTTGAACCCCGCTGGAAACTGAACATCTGGGAACAAGCATAAATCCTTATAGGCCACACTTAATTGGCCTCCCAGCCCCCTCATATCTCGGAACGATTTCTCTAAGCTTTTGACCTTTCTGATCATCTCTTCATGCTCAGGATTCTTGGGCAGTTTCTCGGTCTCTGCCGGGATATCAAGATAAGGAGTGTAAGGATATGGTTCTGGAACTTTGAAGGTGGGTTCTGGGGGATAGTACTGGTTGTCATGAGTTTGAAACAGGGGTTCACTGGAAGATCTATGTAATGTAGCAGGTGGGGGTGCCACAAAAACAGGTGTAATTGGCGGGGGAGGGTACGGGACTTGTTTGGGTGGTGGTGCTTGAGAGGTGTGGGAAGTGGTGCCTTGGCATTGTTGGTAGAGGGGAAAGGCTGGAGATGAGTTCACAGTGGGAGGTTCCTGCGGTTGGGCTGATGGTAGGATATAAGCAGGATTGGCGAGATAAACCGGTGGTGGATGCCCCTTTGCCCAAGCTTGGTACATTTCAGCCATCTGCTATTTCAGCTTATACATTTCTTCCCTCATCGCATTAATGTCCATTTCTTCTATCTCTTTCGATGGATTGACAATACTGGTTTTCGGTTCCTGGTCGACCATATTCAGCCTATCATTCGATCGGGTGTTGTAGGAGTGAGTTGCCAGAATGCCAGTCAACTAACCACCTGCCTGGACTTAATATATCAAACAAACAACCTTGTTAGCGATTAGGCTTTAACAGATTGACAACCGCACATTGGGCATGAATGCACCTAGACAGTTAACCGTATCTATTATGTATTTGATCGGTTACATGCGTCATCCCGGCCATTTCTTTCTTTTAATTGCAAACATCCCCTTTTCTTTTCTTTTCTTTCCTTTCATTTTAGCCTCTGTTTTCTCCTTGTTTTTGCTCTCTCTTATTTTCTCTTTTTCTTTCTTGTTTTTCCGCTCTCTCCTTTTCTTTACTCTCTTGTTTTCCCTCTTATTTCTTTCCCCTTTTTTCTTTCTTTTTCTTTCTTTTCTTTCTTTTGGTTATGGTCGAATTCTATGGAGATTGCCTACGTATCATGACCCCGCATAAATCAAACCGAGCGTAGTTCTGGTGGATAAGTGTAAAATAAAGTAAAAACATTTGGGAATTTTTAATTTTCATATAAAAATGCTATTTCAAAGACTGAAACTAACAGACTCGAAAGAAACTAACAGACTCAAGATACAGACTCAAAAACAAACAACCCGCATGCTCAAATAACAGAAACACAGACTCCAAAACAACTAGCAGACTTTAACGAAAAGAAAACACAGACTCTAGAAATCACGAATACATCAATACCTCAACTGTCCCTAGGACCTGCGGGGCGGCGTTCGGCCTTGCTGTGGGCCGTCTTGCTAAATCCTCCTGAAGGTGGGAGAGATCTTCCATTACCCGGTGAACAAAAATCATCGCAGTGGCGAAGAACATGGATCTCGTCATATCCTCACAGCTACTGCACTTCATTGCGATATAGTTGGCAACCCTTTTGACTCGCTCTCTTATGACGCCCTTCTCTTACAACAAACGCCCAATTTGTTTAGTTCTGGCTTCCACAGTTCGTTCGGCTACCTGGTTCTGCTCTTGGAGTGCCATTAAGGCGTAACAATGTTCTCTTTCAGCCTTAAAATTTTTGGCTAGCCATTTCCCCCTCGAGGTTGCCGATTGCCTTTTCCCAACCTGTGACCCCCCTTTCATATCTTTCTTTCATATGTTGAACGAAAGTTGCACGCCCCTCGGTGCTTTTGGCCAGCCTTGCCCATGCTTTTGCTAATTCAGACTCAGCTTTCTGCAGGTCATCTTCGTAGTCACGTACCTTTTGAGTGAGGTTGTAAATGAGCCTCTCATCTTTCCTGCTTCGGCCTGGGTTCTCGGCTTCAATTTTCAACTGTCGAACTTGAGCTCTGAGGGCCTTATTTTCTCGCACCAATCTTCTCCTTTCACCTTCGGCCTCTTGTGCCTGCAAATCATTGTTGAAGGTGACATTTCTCAATTCTTCTCGCATACCGTGGATGATGGCCTTATATTCCTTCTCATTCTCCCCCCAAGCTAACCTCTCTTGAATTTTATCATCAAAGGCTTGAACATGAGGCCTTTTGGCGGGCCTCTCGGGCTTTGGCTAGTTGTTTACATAAAACATTTCCTCAAACCAAGCAACATAACTTGGGTCTACTTCCCCCTTGGCGATGTCTGGAACCTGGGTGCCGTTTTTGAGATACCAGCAGCTATTCCAATCCTGCTGAACTACAGCCTCAGGCAATGCGGTTTCTGGATGCAACTCTATGACCTGGATGCTTAGATCTTCATCTTCAGGCACAATCTGATACCTCCCCAACTGCCTCAAGACCCTCTGCGGTGCATATGGTTGAATACTCCTTACGCCCATTATCCTCAGGTATCCTTTGGTAGCAGTCATATAGATGGCTTCTGTCCTCGGGAGCCATCCTATAGTCCACTCAACCTGACCTGCGTCAAGAGCTTTCAAATGAGAAACCCATGCTTCAAATCCTTCTTGGTGCGTTGTAATCTTTTATCCTCTCTTCGTAACTAATGATGAAGTTGTTTGGGCTCGAACCGTAACTCATGAATCTGGGATAATGGCAAAGATGCTCGATCAACGACATTTGTAGAATGATACTGCAACCCTCAAAAAACTGAGCCCCTTCTTTGCATACAGTCAATGCGCGATAGATATCTGCTAGCACCAACGAGGTAAGTGTATGATCTTCCTTGGTAGTGAGGATTTGTACAATTCTAGCCATACGAATGTCCACCGTTCCTTTCTCATTTGGAAAAACCATGATCCCCAAGAATGTCATAATAAATGCGAACCAACGATGAATTTGCCAAAGGCCCTTGTTTTGTTTATTGCTCAGGCCCTTTTCATGCGTTTCAAAACTAGAGGAATGCCTGAACCTAAATGGAAAGCACAGCATTTGTTGCTCATCCGTTCCTTATTTGTCTGTTTACTAATACTCAAGAGGTCAAAGAACTTGTGCACCGATGGAGCCCTTGGAAATATGAGTTGTTGCTTCCTCAAGTCCCGTCCGAATTCAATGTACCCGGCTATCTCCTCCAAAGTAGGGGTGATCTCGAAATCTGAGAAACGAAAGACATTGTGGACAGGATCCCAGAACGTTACCAAAGCTTTGATTAGATCTTCCCATGGTTTGATTTCAAAGATGTATATAAGAGCACCCAAGTGCTTTTTCACCCATTTATGACCATCTTCGTCTAGATCATTCCACCACATACGCAAGTGTAGCCGAGCCTGTTCCCTGACCACTTCTGGCGGTTCTTGGATGGTACTTATTGTTCCTGTGGAGGATTAGGGTTAGGGTTTGACTCGAATTGACCCTTTTGTAAACATTTTTTCGAAAAAGAAAAGAAAAAGAACAAATAAAAGAAGAAAAGAACCATAATCTCTTCCCATGTATGCCAACTTTAGCCAAATGGTTATTTCCGCAATGCGGCCCCTTCTCAATTTCACGCGAATTTTGAGGCCGGGGGAATTACTTTATGACACCTCACAAGCTTGCCCATTCTTTTATGAAAATAGCCTTTCGACAACTGAAAATACTCTGAGGCTACCTCGGCAAGAACGGTTTAAGACGTAGCCGAAGCTGGGTCGACTCTCTTTTCTTGTTTTTCTTGTCTCTTTTTTCAAAAATAAGGCCAAACCTTATGTAAGTTGCCTACGTATCCCACATCCGATGAGAATCAGACCTTCGTAGTTCGGTCAGTTTTGACACATTTGAAAGAACACAGTGTTTGACTCTTTTAAAAACAACCCCTTTTTTGAAAAATTTTGGGCAGAGTTTCAGGATGCTTTTCAAATACTGGGATGTTTTAGAACCGTGTTTTATTTCCTTCCCTATATCACTCTTGGTTTTTCTCTTTTCTTTTTTCGCTTTATTTTCCCTAGTCGGTCAGCATGCAAGCCAAAACAAATAAATGTTCACATAGCACATAGGATGCATCAGGATGGTCTGTCATTTCAGGCACACCTGTCCTAGACGGACCCAACCCCTGTGTTGAGTCCCCTAAGTCAAATGCACATGATGCAAACAAACGTTCCTACTAGGGATCCGGCATGGGGCTGTGTTTTTCTAGGTTTAAATCCTGGGGTTTTGGTCTAGACTTGGGGTACCCGAGCGGACAACTGGGGCCGAGGAGGGGGGTGACGTACCGGGAGAAATGAAGTCTACCCGACCTTGTCGCTTGCCTGGCCTTGTTCTATTTGGTACAATTTCTACAGAAAAAGTGGGCTACACGAACGTATGCACCATTTTCAGAAGACTCATATGGGTAGCGTAAGAAGACAGTTATACAATTCCAACAATATCAAAGCGGTAAACAGATAGCAATTAGCATAAAGGTTCACAGGATACAGTATTATGAACAATAAATAAAGCCAAGTAAAAATCATGAAACAAGCTCGAATTCTTAAACCCTGAACCAGAGATTCCGGGTTCTTCCCCAGTAGAATCTCCAGAGCTGTCACACCTCCTTTTTTACTACACCCCGGAAAGGGTATAAATATAAGGGAGTTTTTCCAATTAAAGGATAGTCGAAACGGGATTGTTTATTTATTTAAAAATCAGAGTCTCCACTTAGGAGATTTATGGTGTCCCAAGTCACCGGTTTAATCCCGAGTCGAGGAAAAGATTGACTCTGTTTACGGTCTGCGAACACAGAAATCCGGGTAAGGAATTCTGTTAACCCGGGAGAAGGTGTTAGGCACTCCCGAGTTCCGTGGTTCTAGCACGGTCGCTTTGATTATACTTGGCTTACTAAATTATTTACTTACTCATTTTGGAACCTATGTGCTTTCGCCTCTTAACCGCTTTTTAATTAAGAAAATTATCTTGAAATGAGTCACGCGTATGTGTACCCATTTGTTTGGCGCGTCAAAAATCATGTCACGCGAACGTGTCCACGATTAATAACACTTTGTTAAGAAAAGTTTGACCAAAGTTGTGCGAACGCATACTCCGGTTTTATTTTTAAGAACGTAATCGTGTCACGCGAACGTGTCCACGACCACGATAAGATATTAAACGTGCCTAAAGCAAGCTACGATCATTGGTTGAATTATGAAATTAAAACGAGGGCCATATGTGATTAGATCGCAGATGTCACACAAGAACTAAATTAAATCAAAAGGTACTATATTACTAACACATTTAGTATATAAAAAAGGGGTTTGATCGAAGTTGCGCGAATGCATACTCCGAATTGATTTTAGAACCATAATTATGTCATGCGAACGTGTACACAATTGTAATATAAGAACTCGAATTTAACCCCAATTCTACTTTACCTCATCTAAAATCCAAGTCCAATTCCTAAAATATATAAATAATTTCAATCACCAATGGTAAGGTTTTTCCCAGTTCTCACGCCCAACCTCGTTCATGCAGCATGGAAGAGGGGCAAATCACACAAATAATATAGCAATTAGAATATGGTATTACAAAGGGATAAAGTGGCAGAACAAACTATCAACGTATTCTGGAAAATGCCAGACATAGAATTCAGTGCATGCTCAGATGCAATTTCTACTATGGTGTTACAAGCAGAAGAAAGTTGAATCACATTCTTGGGGAGGTCAAATATGAAATCTTAGAGATGTTACTCAAATTCCAATACAACACCTCAATTTGAATTTTTAGGAATAATAAATCATATAAATGAGCAACAGGTTGGGCACATACACTAATCAAATCACAGTCTTGCCTTCTGATTTCAAAATTAAACCTTCATTGAAGCTTCCATCATATTCTCACATTCACTTTCATTCATGGGCTATTCAACTCAGATACACCCATTATCGGACCATGTTATTGTCCAGGCAAATGTTCACAGTATCGATCCTAAGTTGTACACGAGGAACTTAAACTTTAACGAGCTTCAATCACTAGGAAGGGATTTAACATGGATTAAGTTCAGACCGCAGGATTAAGCTTACAATCAAAGAGCATAAGACATGGATTTAGCTAATTATCATTTCAAATGAGGAACCTCTCCCTTAATCAAACACTAGGTTGTCACACAAATGCACATTTTGGGTTAAAAGAAACAAACAAGCGGACCTGGACAGCTGCACTTCCTCCTCAATTATATAACTTGAAACTTAAACTTCCAGGTCTAATAGAATTATCAATAGGCACAAAGGATCAAGCAGAATCAGAAAGGATATTCAGACGACCAACGGATTAAAGCACAACACCTACTGCTGGAATATCACATGATCAGAAAGATACACAGTGCCTTAACAGCAACAATATGGCCTTAACATGGCCAAATAAAGGCTGACAAACTGCTACAAACTAGAGCTCAGCTACAAATGAAAAGAAACAGCAACAACTAGCAGAAATCCAGTTGAATCCACTTAGTAACCCAGGAATGCAACAGACTTTGTTTTGAATCAATAAAACAGTTATGCTCCTTTTTGTTAGATTGTTCTGAATTGGAAATCAGTCCAGAACTCTACTGTTTTGGTTTGTTTTAGAGCTTTTTTTTTTTGCTTTTTCACATCTGGTGTCGATTCTCAGTCTAAGAATGAAGCAGAATCCCTGTTGATCTAGCCATCAATAGCTAGAACGTAATGCACCTTATCAGTTGTCGGCACGCAACAAACAAAACACGAAACAAACAAATGAAATTAAGACCCACACTCATACAACTCAAAACAAAAACTACTGGGCTATTCCTTTATACCAAAAGAGAAGTTGTTTAACTATACTAAAGAGCTCGTTTGAATAGAGACAAAACAAACCCTTGGTTTACTGGAAATCCATGTCAAAAACCAAAGAAGACTTCATGGAAGGAAACTGGTGAACCAAGTCAAGCACCAAAAGCCAATACCACATTCATCACCATCATCACATAGGCATAACAGAAGTGCAAGAAGTAGAGAAATTGACGTTCATTTCAGATGTACCCATTTCCGAACATATAGAGTAAGAATCAACTTGACTCTACTTCATGCTTGAAGACAAAGCTTAATGCTAGTGCATATAAGAATAAGCAAAGCATTCAAGAGATGATTTTCGATTTTGTTTTTTAGGACTGTGATTTAACAAAAAAGATGTTCGTGAGAAAATTGGACGAGCAATTACTGAACCTTCATACTATAAACTTTAACTAGAAATATGCTTTGTTTGAGCAGTTATAAATTCTGAAAAGGACATCAAGAGAATTCTGAGAGCAATATGGAACCAAGAATCACACTGGGACTCAATTGAACAAATTCAGAATAAACAAATCTAAACTAGAGATTGCTTTAAGGGCAAAGATAAAGCAGGGCTCGATCAACATTCAAATAGCCATTACATTATGCGAGACTGAAAGCACATACCTTAATAGCAGTAAAACAACTAGAGAAACCCAGCAGGAGCTGAAATCAGTAAGCTGGAACAAACAGCTGTGCAAAGAACAGTGAATCAACCAGCAACGAAACCTCGAATCTGGAATCCGAGTGAGAAAATAGAAAAGACTTCGAACAAGGACACATAACCAAAATTCATGATTGGACCTCGAAACAGAACCGAAATTCCAAATCCAAACACCGACTCAAACATAAACTTCAATCAAACTCCATTCTTGAGAACCAAAAATCGAAACAAATGTTGAAATCTTTTGGTGATTTTCTAATTTCTTTTGAAACAATACTTGAGTAAAAATCACATACCTGAATTTGGGGCTTGGTTCGAGTGAGAGCGATGGAGAAGAAGCACAATACACGTCGGTTTGGGACTTAGGGCTCATCCGTTTCTTTTAGGTTTAATCGATTATTTGGGGAACGGGTCGGGTTGCAGGCGGGTTGGCAGGCGGGTTTGGAACGTGGGTCTGGCGTAATTGGGTTGGGGTGAGGGAGTTTATTTTGGGCTTGGACAAGTTAAAACAAGACATCCCACTTTCTAACTTTTCAATTCTCTTTTCTTTTTTCAAAAAAATTCTTTTCTTCTACTCTTTTTTTTAAAATTAAATTAAAATCTAAATTAAGTCCTATAACCTAATTAACCTGAAAAACCCTAATTAGACTTAAATAAAGATTATCACAATTAATTAAAGTAAATTAAAAGAAAATTACTCAAAATCAAAGTTCAAATTAAAGCGTGCAAATTAAACTATTTTTTGTGATTTTTCAATTCTTATAAAATAACTAATTTACTACTTAATTCAAAAACGCAAACTTAAATACTAAATGCAAATGCGACATATTTTGTATTTTCCGTTAATTAAACAAAAATAAAAATGCACAGACAAATGCAAACAATTAACAGAAAATGCCACAAAATCCACAAAATTGCAAATAATGAAACGAAATTATTTTGTTTTTGAATTTATGGGAGTAATTCATGTAGGGCAAAAATCACGTGCTCACACTATGTTCCAGCATGTTTCTCCTACTGTATTTTTCTGCTAAGTTCTTAAGTTTTCTTATTTTCCTTCTATTAAGCCCTGTTTAAGTTTCTTCTGAAAAATCTCTTAAGCATGTTTCTTTTACTGTTCCTATCAGTGTTTTTCTTTTGAGTTCTTCTACTGTGTTCCGTATGTTACTTTACTATCATATTTTTCTCATGAGTTTCTGTTGATGAAAGAAGCATGCAAGAGGTTTCAACTCTGAAACCTTTGAGCCTGTTTCAACTACTTGCCTTCTCATCTCTGTACTTGATTCAATGTGGAAACCCTAGAATTTAGGGGTTTTGCCAAGCTTGATTATGTGACTTGATTGAACTTAGGGTTTATTTCAAAACCCCTAACTCTTTTAGACCCATTCCTTGCTTTCATATGACTCTGACCTTTCGCTAAACTTTTCTATACTGGATTTTCTACTGACTTTACAATGACACTACAGTCTTCCTTCATGCTTAACATGTTCATATGCTCCTTATATATGATAAACTTCCCTTTAAAGTAGCTTTTGAATTTGTGATTAGTTCATACTTCCCTCTGAACATGGGTCTAATTGATTCCCTTTCATTGTTTGCTGATTTCCCTTAAGTTAAAAACCTTTCCCATCTTTTGACTCGGTTCATTCATATAAAATCTCAGACCCTTTTGATTTACTGGTTGTTAATTGATCTTCTTACCTTATTTTCACAAATCGTGTACTGTCAAAACCCTGTCCTTAAATAACCTTTATGTATTTTTCCTCAATTGTATGCTTTACACAAAGTGTTTATTCAATTCATTTCCTTAAATGGTTTTACTCGTTTTGAATTTGAATCCCTTAATTAAGGGAAGCCTTGTGTAATTGATTGACAATCAGTTTTCAAACTATTTTCTTACCTTATTTCTGCCTGCTTTCTACACTATAAAAGGCACGACCTTTTTCACAAACACTACACATTTCAGACACAATTCACAATCTCTTTTGAACTCTTACTCACATAATAGAACTTTCTCTTCTTATCTGCACTGAGGTTTTTACCAGACTACTGCATTTTTCTCTACTAGTTTCTTTGAAACTGGTATGTCCTAATTTAACTTCAGCATCACCACAATGTGTTTACTTACAACTTTCTGCATCTATGTCTACTTTACTACTTCTGCAGAGTTAAATACTTAAACTAGCATGTTGATTTCCTTTTGCTTGTTTCTGCTATGAATCCCTATTCCCTATTTCCCTTAATGTGCTTTGAGTTACATTTTAAAACATGGCAATATGCAAGTTATTGTCTATGGTTTGAACTTGATCCCTCTAAACAATGTGTTCCGGTAGGCTTATGGGTGTGCCAGCATCTTCCATTGTCGGGTTATGCCCACTAACCTGCTTTTTACCTCTTGCAACTCCCCATTCCCTATATCCCTATATGTACTATTTCCCTTCCCCTTTCCCCCTTTCAGAATTCTGCACTTGCACTTTCTCCTAGTCTTTAAGTTCTGCCCCCTCTTGTGAGCCTTGCTTTGGGACCTTGAATTCCCTCTGAACTTGGACACCTGAGGGTTGGCCCTTCCACACTGCACTTTGGCTTAATATGGTGATACATTTGGGTGTAATCACTGCCCGAAATTCTTATGAAACTCTTAGGGAACTCTGACACACCCAAGTGGCAGAAAGGCTTTGAAACATGATCATTGGAGTTAGTTTACTTCATACTTCAGACAGGAAGTCTGAATCAGGCTCTCCTTGGTTGTACTTTTTAATTTCTGATGTATTTTTTCCTTTACTTTCTTTTCTGAGTTGTAATAATTTTGTAATAAAACTCTCGGGGATGGCTAGTGGAAAGGGAGGGGTAACTATGTATGCAAAAGAGGTAGATAACCTGCCTATAGGAGTTTAAGAATTTCTGCATTTTCATGTATAAATACCATGCCTATAGGAATTTTGCATTCTCATATAGGTACCATGCCTATAAGAATCTTGCATTCTCATATAGGTACCATGCCTATAGGAATCTCGCATTCTCATATAGGTATCATGTCTATAGGTTATTTCTGAACTTCTGCATAGCATATAGATACCCTGCCTATAGGAATTTCTGAATTTCTGCACATCATGTAGATAACCTGCCTATAGTTAAATTTTTGCATCTCTCATATAGATACCATGCTCATAGTTAACTGGAAATCCGAATCCTGCATATGCATTTGTCACTAGGCAAACCTGTTTATAGGGCTTAAATAACTAACTGCATTTAGATATCATGTTCATAGGCTTAAACGAAGCAACATTTAGATGTCATGCCTATAGGATTTCTACACTCTTACTAGGTCTGTAAAAGTGTTTAAAATCAACAACGCCCATAAAATATGCCTATAGGAATTAATAACCAAGTCTGAAACGTCTCACTCGCCTAAAATCTAAAATCATTGTCTAATGTCTGCAGAATTTATGATCTTTTGTCAAAACTCGTCTTTACTGAATAACTGACAACCTTTTCTAAAATCAGTGTACTTTGTCTTTTCTGAAATCAGTAGATATCATGCTTATAGGTTTCCGTCTAACACTTAGGCAAGCCATAAGGTGAAAGTTTATAAACTGAATCAGACGTTTTATCAGCTACAACCAGCAGGCAGGCCTGATTCGAGCTTCTTATCTGAACTATGTAATAAATCAATCTGCCTCCACCGTTTAAGTTTTAATCAGACTCTAAACAGTACATGTAAGTCATGCTAACTACTTGTTTTTCTTTGCCTAAAGGAGGTCTGTTTGAGCCTTTCATTTGCTTGCATGATTCCCTATACTTGCTATATGTGTTTTTGCTTGTCACCTTAGTATTTTTACCTTTGAAACCACAAATAAGCCCAACTTCTCCTCCCTTTTTAGGATTATTAGTTCCAAGTACCTCTGGGGCTGATAGGATCGGGGCGGGCAATAGCATGCAATAAGTAAACGAGAGGGAATTTTCGCGTAATGGTTACAAATAAACAAAAGTAAGAAAAAGGAACTAAAAGGAGTTGATTTTCTTAAAAGAAATGGTTTAAAAAGATTTAAAAGAAACAAAGGGAAGGGGGGTCCTAGGTTTATTAATAATATGGATCATCCCACACAACATCCGGTAATCACTCCTCAGTGATGGGCTACACGTGATATTATTGCGTGGTCATCATATCCATATCTACCATTCCCACCCCGTTAAGGTATTAAAGTGGATCCTGAGGGGTGCCTAACACTTTCCCCTTGGGATAATTTCGAGCTCTTACCCAATCTCTGGTTGTTCAAACCAAACCTTTTTTAGTGTCCTAATGCACTTAAATCATTGGTTGACGACTCTTCAATTCAAACCCAATTCCCGAACGGGAACGAGTTATCTCCTAAATGTCACAAACCCGATTTTCGCGAGAAACAGGGGGCGTGACACAAATCAACCTGTGCAATTTAATTATATACAGCGGAAAAGGAGAATATATACAGTCAAGTATGTGAGGGATAACATGCTGCGGGGGAACTATCAATTTAGAATAGAAAGACAACATGTAATTGAAAGAAACAACATATCTCAGATATCAACAAAGAATCAGAAATCAATAAGTGCACGACATCACCCTTCATGTTTTTACTCTCGTCCTCGCCAAAGCAATCAAGTAATGAAAATGTGCACGGCATTACCCTTCGTGCTTTTACTCTCGCCCTCACCATATAATCAATATAATCGGCATGGAATGGTACATCGTGCGGCACGGCATCACCCTTCGTGCTTTACACTCTTTCCTCACAAATCATACACGGCATCACCCTTCGTGCTTTAACACTCTCTCACCCAAACAATACACGGCATCACCCTTCGTGTTTTAACACTCTTCCTCACCCAAACAACAATCACAAACAACAGGGCAAGGGAATAAATAAAATTACAATAAGAATCCCGGCAAGGGAACAATAGTTCAACAATCAAGTCCCGACAAGGGAACAACATCAAAAGAAACATCAATATCCCGGCCAGGGAGGTAACATTAAAAGCAACAATATCCCGGCAAGGGAGTTAATATAATGATTCTCTTCTCTTTTCCACTTTTACTTCACAACTCGCTTCACAACTTGAGCCAATGCTCTAAAAGGTTCAATTACCACTTATACTTTCACATTTCATTATACAAATTGAGCCAATGCTCTTCAAAGTTCAAATGTCACAATTACATCCACAGATTTTGCCCAACAATAGAAATCATCACCAAAGCATGACTAATACAACGAAGTCATAATAATCACAACATAAGACTCACGGGCATGCTTGACACCAACGTATAGATACTCGTCACCATGCCTATACGTCATACTCAACAAATACCATATAGCAAATAGGACTCGACTCCTAATCCCTCAGGCTAAGGTTAGACCAAACAATTACCTCGATTTCACGAACACAATTCAAGTTTCTACTATCGCTTTACCTCTTGATTCCATCACTAATTCGCTCGTATCTAGCCACAAGTTACTTAATTACATTAATAAATGCTAAATGAATCAATTCTAATGCATAAAAATGAGTTTTCTAAAGTTTTACCCAAAAAGTCAAAAATCGCCCCCGGGCCCACATGGTCAAAACCCGAGGTTCGAACCAAAACCCGATTACCCATTCCCCCACGAACCCAAATATATAATTTATTTTGAAATCGGACCTCAAATCGAGGTCCAAATCCCCAATTTTTGAAAAACCTAGGTTCTACCCAAAATACCCAATTTTCCCCATGAAAATCATTGATTTTGAGTTGAAATTATGTGAAAAGATGTTAATAATTGAATAAAACGAGTTAAAATTGACTTACAATCGATTTGGAAGAAGAGTTGTCTTTGAAAAATCGCCCAAAGAGCGTTTTGGTTTTGAAAGAGTGTGAAAAATGAAAGATTTTCGGCTAAGTTATAAAATTGCAGGTTGCAGATGTCGCAATTGCGAACCCAGAAGTCTGTTACCTTTGTATTTGTTATCGTGGCGAAGGAAAACCAGGCCTCTTTGCATTTGCGATTGTGCCTTCATATTTGCGACCATTTATTCGCATTTGCGAATAAGGCAGCCCAGGCCACTTCTAGTTACAGTTGAGGATGTCAGCATGACCGCA
Organism: Nicotiana tabacum; assembly: GCF_000715075.1. Lineage (NCBI taxonomy): Eukaryota > Viridiplantae > Streptophyta > Magnoliopsida > Solanales > Solanaceae > Nicotiana > Nicotiana tabacum. The sequence goes on along the minus strand of NC_134089.1, from coordinate 17,850,896 downwards.
CAGGAGATACACTGCATGGTCCAGGTATGGCCTAACCCTACTAAGTAGTTATTTTCATCAATTTACGCTCATAACTCTGCTAAATCCCGCAATATACTTTGGCAAAACTTAAAATGTATCCAAGATTCATAAGGGGATTTTAATGAAGTAATTAGAGCCACTGAAAAATTTGGACCCTATTAGCAATAGAAGGGCTTATGCTTTCAATCAGTGTATTAATTACTGTAACTTACTAGACTTGGGCTTCAAGGGTAGTCGATATACTTGGACAAACAAACGGAGACATGGCCACACAATACTAGAAAGACTAAATAGGCTTTTAGCTAACTATGATCGGCTAAACCTCTTTTCTGAAGTAATGTTACAATATCTCCCTCGTACCTATTCAGATCACTGCCCCTTGCTTGTAGCACTAAAACCTAATTATTTACCTAAGAAACGCATCTTCAGATGAAACAATTTGGACAACTCATCCCACCTTCCACAATTTAGTACAAAACTCGTAGCAGAATACTTCTTCATTAATAGAAGCTACTACCAATTTCCGAAATAATATTATGTACTGGAATAAACATACTTTTGGTGATATTTTTTCCAAAAAGCATAAATTACTGGCAAGAATTAATGGGTTACAATCTTCAATACAATACCCAACAAGTAGGTTTCTACAAAATTTAGAGATTCAACTCTCTCACGAATTTAGTGGGGTACTAAAATTAGAGGAACACTTTTGAAAATTAAAATCACGTATCAATTGGCTTAACGAAGGCGATGCAAACACAAAATTCTTTTACATGACTACTTTACAATGGTATAGACGTAACCGTATAAATGCACTCAAGGACAATGTGGGAAATTGGTCCTTTGATCCCATTGAAATTCAACAACATATTTTCAACTATTATACTCAATTATTTACCAGTACACAATCATTTACTATTAAGAACCTGATACAATTTTTTCATTAACCAACATAGATCAAAATAACTTAGCTCCACAATTGACCCTTAAAGAAATAATCCAAGCCCTCAATTCTTTTAAACATTTTAAAGAACTGGGCCCGGATGGATTGCATCCATATTTCTTTCAAAAATATTGAAAAGAAGTAGGTCAATCTGTGGTTCTTCTATGTCAAACAGCTTTCAAAGAAAGTCATATTCAACTGGCCATCAATAAAACCTATTTGTGCCTAATACCCAAATTAAAGAACGCAACATCCATTATCCAATTCCGTCTAATTAGTCTTTGTAATATCATTTATAAACTGATCACAAAAATAATTGTGATCCGGCTCAAACCTTTTTTACACAAAATTATAGGCCCCACACAATCTAGCTTCCAACAAGGGAAAAGAGTTTCGGATAAGGCAATCTTTGTCCAAGAAATTCTTACACACTTTCAAAAAAAGAGAAAGGGAAACACAGGTCACATGCTTCTGAAACTGGACCTTGAAAAAGCATTCAATAAATTAGAATGATCTTTTATCAAAAACACACTATACTATTTCAACTTACCAAGCTCACTCATTTCCCTAATAATGTCTTGTATTACAACTACCTCTATATTTATCTTGATCAATGGCACACGAACAAACTTCTTCCAACCCTCAAGGGGTCTACGACAAGGGGACCCCCTATCCCCATATATCTTTATTATGTGTAAGGAACGCCTATCTCGCACCATCTTTCAGTTAGTAGATTACCTTCTATGGAAACTCATACAATTATCACAAAATAGCCCACAATTATCGCATATGTTCTTTGCAGACGATATCATTCTCCTTTCTAAAGTAACAAAAACAAGTTGTCACGCTATCATTGACATTCTTAATACCTTTACTACTCTTTCAGGACAAACTATAAATTTCCAAAAGTCAAAATTCTTCTTCTCAAAAAATTGTAACACTACTAACAAAAACTACATCCTCTCTTGCTTTAACATGAATGAGGGAACGACCTTTGGGAAATATTTAGGTTTTCCCATGTTTCAGACAAAGATTACTAAATCAGATTTTCAATTCCTTTTGGACAACTTCAAAGCTAGACTTGCTGGATGGAAAACTAGTTTTTTGTCCCTGGCGGGGAGAACAACTCTTATCAAATCTACACTCACTACCCTTCTCAATCATATTATGTAATACATTTCCATCCCACGTTTTATAATTCACAAGATGGAATAATACTTGCGCAACTTCCTACGGGGTACGACTGACCTAAAAAGAAAAATTTACTTGGTAAATTGGCAAAAAATAAATGCTACCAAAGTCTTCGGAGGGCTTGGAATACAACGCCTCGCTATAAAAAATAATGCTCTACTAGCTAGCCTCTCTTGGAGACTTTTTTAATCGCCCACTCAACTTTGGGCAGCAAACCTCTTACATAAATATAACAAGAATCCCTTACCAGAGGGGGTCATTCTAATACATGGAAAAACATCCAGTTGGGTTGGACACATTGTCAACTAGGTGTATAATGAAAAATTGGTAGCACTTCTAATATTAAGTACTGGACAGATGCCTGGCTCGCACCAACTATTACGATGAGATCTCTAATATCAGGCTCTTTGCCTTTAAACCATTAAACAGTACTATAGCTACTTACCGGACTAACAATGATTGGGGAATTACAAGCACTCTTTCTTGGGTTGGAGTTAGCAAATTAAATGATCATCAGTTGGTTCCACTGGATGATCAAGCAGGAGGAGTACAATATAGGAAGGTCAAACCAAAGAGAGAAGATACAAATGCCTTAAACAGATGAGAAGGCAAATGAGAGGTGTGTTTAAATCCTAAACATTAGGCCTTCTTTTATAGGGGGAAAATCCCCCCAAACTCAAGAGCCCACCAATGTGGGACAAAGAATTTGCCAAACTTCAACAATAGTCAACAAACTAGCTCTCCTAATATGATGCACCACACGCATCACCCTCTCTGTAGAACTACTTTTTAATAGTTAATACAATATTATCTTTTGTATCAAAAAAAAATGCCAACCCTCCTTTTAAATTTATAAAATAAAATAAAATAAACTATTTTGTTGGAATTTGCATGTACATTGGTTAGTTATAGCTTGAAAAAAAGAAAGTTGCTTGACCTAAATGGTGGATAAAATAAAAGACCTGGTTAATATATATTTTTATTATATGTGTGAATAAGAAAAACTTAACTACTAATAAATAGATGTCAACCCCATTTTCATACCTATCAGATAAACCCTACGAGACCATTTGGTTCAATAGATTAGGTGGGTTATTTCAGTTTAAATTTTGGGTAAAATTTACCGGGTGTTTGATAGAAGATATTAGCTAAAAGTGATATTATTTTTATACCAAAATCTTGGTATAACTTATCCCATATAAAAGGACGTGGACAAGTTATCTAGTTTTTAATCCTAATTATAATCCCATAATTATAATCTTAGGATATCTGATCTTAAACTAAACTATCCATATTTATTATGTTTTATGACGTCATTGGTTTGCTATGTTGCGAAGCCTATGGAGGTAAACAGTATTATTTGACGTAACTTAAGATTATAATTTTATGTGAGTATAATTGTGTCTTAATCTCCATTATGATTGCCGAGGTCTATTGGAAATAGTCTCTGTATCCTCACAAGGGAGGGGTAAGATCAGCGTATACACAACCGCCCCAGATCCCACTATGTGGAATATTACTAGATATGTTGTTATTGTTGTTGTAATCTCTATTATGATTGTGCATTTAATTCCTAAGTTAAATTATGTTAACCAAGTAGCCCCCATCATATATTCTTATAATATCTGATAGTGTAACACCTATAGGCTATAGCATGGATTAAATGCAACTAATTGTCTTTTTATACTAACTTCACATTACACCATTTGAGGTCCGAAATTTTTATACTTTTCATTTATATATACAATATATATATATATATATATATATATATATATATATATATATATATATATATATTGTATATATGTATATATATTGTATATATGTATATATATTGTATATATTTGTAATAAATATATATAATATACACATTTTATATACTTTTTTGATTAACGAATATAATTAATTTCGGCCGGCCGATTAATTTTATATTTTGTCCAAATAAAAGCGAACTGCTTTATCATTAGTTTTTAGAAGCTTTGACTATAAAAAGGTTGAAAAATAAGTTAAACGACAGCTCAAAAAGGTCTGTAGAACACACAGAAATTACTTATGAAATATAAGATATCAGTAACTCATATTAATCATTGAATCTTACTTTTATTAGAAAAGGAAAGAGTTTAATTTATGCCACTAAAAATACATAATTCTGTTTTACACCATCTGATTAGGTTATTTGCAACATAATAATCGTTCACAATAAATTTAATATGATAACTTAGAATATATGATCGATAACCAGTTGTAATAGGTTAAGGCACACGACATCGTTTGGTTGGGTTGGTAAGTAATTTAATCTCCACTAAAATTCAATATTTTAACGTTTATTTTTCTCATAAATAATACCCGCATAAGTTGTAAGAATATATATTATTTTATGCAGAATAGTCAGTATTAATAATACATGGACTACAAATACTAAAATGACAATGCCAACCTTTATATAATAAATAAAAGTAAACAAATTAGCATAGTACTGGTGATTGCCAACAAGCCATACAACAGGAGGAGGACCCAAAACAGCATAAAAGAAAAAGGAAAAAGAAGACAAGAATGGAATAGAAGCCAAAACCAAATGACATAGGAAATAACACAACAAATGTTCTGCCTCAAGAGGAACCTGTACAACAGGAGCCAACAGTAGAGATACAAGTGACTAATCGAGGTAAACAGGCTGTGGTTATTCAAGGATCAGCTGGTAAGAAGAGCCATAAGGATATCACGGAGTTAAGCTGTATTGAGGGAATCGTTTTGTCTCAATCAATCAAGAATGCCTCAACTGGATCAATTCACTTTTTTCTTCTGGTTATTCCTACTATGAGGAATTAGCTAGAAGGAATCTGTTTGCACCCTTAACAGTCCTGGAAAGGCCATCAAACAATAGTCAATAGGGACTATCTTCTAGTAGAGATGAAGCTCAAAGTACAGCAGAGAGAACCAGTCCTATTCCTCATAATCCTCCATGATCATTGTCTCCTGGAATATAAGAGAACTGAATAAGTCCTACAAGCAACGAAAATTCAAAAAGTTCTTGTTGTTGAATAAAGTAGATATGATAGCTTGCTTGGAGACCAGAGCTAAACAACAAAGAGCAAAAGCAATACAGAGGAAGGTTGGTATAGATTGGAACTTCAACGACAACTATGCCTATGCACCAAATGGTAGATTTTGGATAGGATGGAAAGTGGCAAATGTTAAAGTCATAGTGTTGGATTGCTCTGATCAGATGATACAACTTTGTCATTGATAATAATTCATCATTTTCCAGCTATATAACTTTTATATATGGATTGCACATTATTCATGACAGAATCCCACTTTAGAGAAGCCTGAGGAACATACAGACTAATGGACCTTGGCTTATAATATGTGATTTCAATAGTGTGTTGCATGTAGAAGATAGACCGAATGAAATCCCAATTCATCAAACAGAGATAACTAACTTTCAAAAGTGTATTGATGACATTGGTGTGGGGCAAATCACTAAGAGAGGCTGCAAGTTCTCATGAAGTAACAAGATGGATGCAAACATCAAAATTTATAGCCACATAGACTGTGTGTTTGGGAATGCTGATTGGTTTTAACAGTATAATGGTGTGGAAGTTATCCACATGTTACCAGGTTGTTCAGACCATTCACCTATAATGATAACCACAGATGTTACCATGATGAGAGTGAAAAAACCATTTAGACTTCTGTCTACAGTGATGCAGCTACAAGAATACAAAGAGATGGTGCAGGCTATATGGAGTCAGCAGATTCAAGAATATACAATGTACTCAATATGGAGGAAGTTAAAGCTAGTGGAGATGCATACTAGAGGCCTTCAACAGGAACACTCTTCAGTTGATAAGAAACTAATTCAACTGAGAGAAACACTTAAGGAGATACAGGGCAAACATAATGAAGACTACTTTAATAACTCACTGATTGAGGAGGAAAGAAGGACATTGGGTCTTATAGAGAAATGGAAGCAGTACAAGAACAATTATTGAGACAGAAATCCAGGGCTACCTGGATCAAATTAGGTGACTCCAATTCCAAGTACTTCCATGCTTATGAGAGCCAGACAAGCAAGGAACAAGGTAACATGTATTTACAATGAACAACAAATCAAAAATTTTGAGCCTAAACAGGTACAGCAGGAGTTCACTTAGTTTTTTCAGCACTTACTGGTGAAGTAGCCAATGAATTACCAAGCATTGATATAAATATAGTTAGAAATGGCCCTTGTCTAACCATGAATCAGCAGTAGCAACTCTTAAAGCCTGTAATATCTGAGAAAATAGCTCATGGTGTGCAAAATCTCCCTTGTGACAAGGCACCTGGTATAGATGGATACCCTGCTGAATTCTTCATAGAATTCTGGCCAATTATTGGTGAGGAGGTCACAGAAGCAGTTCTAAAACTCTTTGAGACTGGCAAGTTGTTGAAAGAAATAAATTGTACGATAGTCACTTTGATACCCAAAGTTCAGAATCCTACTTATGTCAAGGAATTTAGGTCTATTGCTTATTGCTCTACATTATATAAGATCATTGCTAAGGTACTAACATCTAGGCTCAAACTAGTTGTTGATATATTAGTAGGGCCTTCACAGTCTGCCTTCATTGAAGGTAGGAACATACTTGCCAATGTTATAATGGTACATGAGCTGATTAAGGGCTATACTCAAAAAGCAGTCTCCCTAGATGCATGATCAAGGTTGATATCAGGAAAGCATATGACTCAGTAGAATGGAGCTTTTTTAGAACAATATTACTAGAGTTTGGGATCTCCTACAAACTGGTAACCCTGATCATGGAATATGTAACAACTGTTAGTTACATATTATTACTAAATGGTGGCTTAACTAATAGATTTGAAGCAAAAAAAGGGTTAATGTAAGGAGACCCAATGTCTCCATATTTGTTTGTGCTGGCAATAGAATACCTCAACAGATCCCTAAAGACACTCATCCAGAATCCTGACTTTAACTTTCATCCTAAGTGTGCAAAGCTACAAGTTCTGCGCATCTGCTTTGCTGATGATCTACTGATGTGTTGTAGGGCAGATGAAACATTTATGAAGCTAATGATCGGAGCATTTGAACATTTTTCTGCTGTCTCCGGGCTTAAAGCAAACCTGAAAAAGAGTTCCTTATATATAGCAGGGGTGCCTGTGGCCTTCAAAGAAAAAATGATATCTGAGATATACCTAACTCTATGTACTCTTCCATTCCAGTACCTTGGAGTTCCTCTATCCACAAAGAAGCTCACAATTTATCAGTGCATGAGATTAATTGAGAAGATTGTAGATAGGATTAGAAGCTGGACTTCAGAGTTTCTATCCTATGTTGGAAGACTATAACTCATTAAGAGTGTTTTATTTAAAATGCAAACCTATTGGGCGCATGTATTTTTAATTCCAAAGAAGGTCATCAAGATTGTTAATAGCATTTGTAGGAGTTACCTGTGGACCGGAGTACATGACAACTCTAATAAAGCTCTGGTTGCTTGGGAAACTCTATACAAACCAAAAGTTGCTAGGGGTCTAAACATCATCAACTATGAATTATGGAATAAGGCTGCACTAACCAAACTCCTATGGGCTATAATGGCAAAAAAAGATAAATTATGAATTAGGTGGATCCATAGTCACTACATAAAATATAATGATGTTGCTATTATGACTGCTCCAAAGCAGGCGAGCTGGTTAGTAAGAAAAACATTCTATGCTAGAGAATGGTGGGCATCTGATCTAACAGTGATAAACTCTCTTGTGTCTGATGGAAGATTCAGCATCAAGAAGGCTTATATATATTCTATGCCAAGTTATCCCAACGTCCAATGGAAATCACTAGATATGTTGATAGGAATCCTGCCAAAACACCAGTTCATATTATGGATGGCAGTACAACAAAGACTAGCTACTATTGACAGGCTCGCAAAATGGGGAATTTAGGTTCCCCAATCATGTATACTATGTGAAAGAGATATTGAAGAAACACATGGCCACCTGTTCTTTGAATGCCAATCCTTAAAAAACTTGTGAAAATGAATGCTGATATGCTAAAATACCAAAGAAACATCACAAACTGGGAATCTGAAGTGAATTGGTTATCAACCAATGCCAATAGTAGGAACCCAAGGAAAACAATCCCAGGGATTGTTTTTGCCACAGTGGTGTATCATATCTGGATGGAAAGGAATAACAGAAAATTTGAAAGCCAGAGAAGGGAGGCCGAGGACAAAGCTAAAGACATTATAATCCAAGTGCATATAACAGGTCAACAAAAATGCAAATGGAGACCTATATAAAAATACACTGAATAGTTATCCTAATTTGTAGTTTATAGCAAATAGGACAGAGAAAAGATTCACATTTTCTCCAGTGGTCTTGAATAGGCAACATTATGGTTGTATAGCTTCTTATTTTTTGGTTATTCTTGAGACCTGCTACTTGAGTCAAAAAGTGCACGTGGTGTATATTGAAAACTAGTTGAATTAAAAAAATTACTTTCGACCAAAAAAAAAAAAGTAAACAAATTATTATGATGTCTAAAAAATAAACACATATTTTAGATTACACATTGTATACTAATTTGTAATATATTAATCTCTTCGGTGCATAATAAGTGACCATTTTATTTTTGGCACACCCATTAAGTAAATACGAACTCATAGAGAAAAAAAGATGTATTCACTAAATTAACGTTAATTAATTATTACCTTGACACATTAGAATATGTAAATAAGGGCAAATTTTGAAAAAATAAAATTAATTCCTTCTTGATTATATAAATGACCACTTATTTTGGACCAAAATAAAAAGGTAAAATGGTCTCTTATTGTGGACTAATTAATTATCCAACAAAAATAATGTATACATTATAATCCCAACATTACTATTATTTGCATTACGACCCCTTACTTTAGCAACATTTTGCATAAGTTGTGTATGAGCGAGACAAATACCTATTTCTTTCCCGCTTCTTTCAATTCCAGTTATCCACTAACGCCGCCGTAATCACTGTCACTAATGGCGGACAAGAAGAAACGCCGGCGAGCAGCCCACGACTCCGACTCCGATTCCGACGCCCTCCCTTTCAAATCCAAGCTAAAACCCGATTCCGTCATCCTCCAAACCCTAAAAAACCTCAAGGCCTCCTCCGCCGCCTCCAGTTCCAAAACCCCAACCCTCGCCGATGTTGGCCTCTCCACCACCTGCCGTGAAGTCACCGACCTCCCAATCGACGAGGTACAATACAATATTGGATCAGTAATGCTTAACCTCGCTCGTTCCATCCTCGCCGGCGAAGGCTTCTCTTTCAACGTCCCTTCTCGTTCTTCGGCTAATCAACTCTACGTCCCTGAACTTGACCGCATCATTCTCAAAGACAAATCCTCTATCCGCGCCTTCAGCAACGTGTCCACTGTCCGTAAAACAACAATCACCACTCGAATCCTTCAGCTCATCCACCAGCTTTGCACAAAAAACATCCATGTTACTAAGCGTGATCTGTTTTATACTGATGTTAAGCTGTTTCAAGATCAAACACAATCTGATACTGTTTTAGATGATGTGTCTTGTATATTGGGATGTACTAGATCTAGTCTTAATGTGGTTGCAGCTGAAAAAGGAGTGGTTGTTGGTAGGTTAATTTTTAGTGATGATGGTGATATGATTGATTGTACGAAAATGGGAATGGGAGGGAAAGCTATTCCTCCAAATATTGATAGGGTTGGGGATATGCAGAGTGATGCGTTGTTCATTTTGTTGGTTGAAAAGGATGCTGCTTATATGAGGTTGGCTGAAGATCGGTTTTATAATCGATTTCCTTGTATAATTGTGACTGCAAAGGGACAACCGGATGTGGCAACTAGATTGTTTTTGAGAAAGATGAAAATGGAGCTGAATTTGCCTGTTCTAGCATTGGTGGATAGTGATCCTTATGGGTTAAAGATTTTGTCAGTATATGGTTGTGGATCGAAGAATATGTCATATGATAGTGCAAATTTGACTACACCGGATATCAAGTGGTTGGGGATTAGGCCGAGTGATTTGGATAAGTATAAGATACCGGATCAATGTAGGTTGCCAATGACTGAACAGGATATTAAGACGGGGAAGGATTTGTTGGAGGAGGACTTTGTGAAGAAGAATCCAGCATGGGTTGAGGAGTTAAATTTGATGGTGAAGACTAAGCAAAAGGCTGAGATTCAAGCGTTGAGCTCGTTCGGGTTTCAGTATCTATCTGAAGTGTATTTGCCATTGAAGCTGCAAGAACAGGATTGGCTATGAGGGTTACAGTCTGTTATGGCAGCTCTAGCTTGTATGGTGAATTGTATCTCGTTGTTTAGTTACTTGAATTTTGTTGTATGGTTTACTTTTTGTTGATATCAAACTTTCATCAAATTAGAGTTCAGCTTTTGTTTACCCGGAACTTGATCTCATTCTTCTCTAAGATTTGTGTCTTCCTTTATTATTGTTTTAGTTCAGAGTTAGAGTTAGACATAGCTTGGTTTATGTATTTTGTTAGTGAATGGGATGCTTTTGCTCTCTAATATATGCCAATATAATGCACCAACCAAGAGCTTTTGGAAGCATAATTGGAATGATATTAACCAGCTATATATATTATGTGACTACAAAAAATCCAAATATTAATGAGAGAGGCACCACGAGCACAAGAATAAGAACACATGTTATTTTACAGGTTGAGAGATGTCATTTTTCTTCTGTTCTGTTTACACTTTGATGGTAAAGGGTGAAGTTTTCAGCACATGTGGTATACTGGTGTTGTCAAGTGTACAATGCTATTCAGTAGCTAAAAGAATAAAGATCAAAGAACTCTACAAAAAACACGAGTTCAGAAACTTTTATACACTATGTTTCTCATCATCATTGCACTATAGAAGCATCTAATCTTCTTGTTAGCCAGGACTGCAGTGATTCCTTAGGTATCCTCAATTTTTGCAAAACAGCTGGTCGCCTAGTTGGAGAGTGCATATTTGCTCGTAAAATACCTCTTTCTGCATGTTCTTCCATGTTTGAACACTTTTCCAGATGGTTTACCCCATCCTGGTTTCTGTCATTTCCAATTCTTGATGTTGCTGAAATTACATCAAGTCCCAAATCATGTTGCAAAAGTTTGATTACTGCTTCCTTAACTACACTTTCTTGTCTGACAGCACGTATGCCTACTTCTTGGACTCCTAGAAAGATTTGCACGTCATCTTTAATTGAATCTCCTGCAACCATATCCAACCACAATATTGATATTTCTAAATTGAATGGGACACGATGGATCTTTGTGCTATATGGACTGCTGACATGACCACAAGTATGCCGAAATGCACCATTTGGCCAATCAAATCGTAGTAAAAGGCATATGTTATCAAATGGCATATAGTACTTATCAAAAAAATCAAAGAGCTTATGGTAGAGTCCTTGGTGTAATTTACTCCGCAAGGACCCAACCCTCTCTAAAGTGAATATTCTGAGACACTGAAGGTAAAAAGGCTAGATCTTTTGAGTTCGTCCATTTTCTCACCTGCAGTGTACTTCTCTCTGATCATTCTCAAAACTGCTAGAACCACAATCCGAGCTTCAACCTGTCAGTATGCAAAAATTTGATGGGATAAATCAAGAGAATACGTTAAACCATGAAAGTCTACGGAAAGATCAGATGGTTGTATAAGACAGACATCCTCCAGACAAGATAATGATATTTCGATAAAATGATAAGATCACAATGGCAGACCAAGAGATGTGTGTTTAATTTGCTTTTTCCAGAAATCTTTTGTGCGAATATTTAGCTGGATATTATATTTACCTTACTAAGCCCACGAAGATTAATGGATACACTATTTGCATTATCCTTCTGCAAGTGTTCTGCAACTTTCTCTAGAATCATACTTTCAGGCTCTAAACCAGATCTATTGCGAGAGCTGAAGTAGCCTTTCCTCTGATTGCCATTTTGGATTACTCCTTCACACCACTGCTCAATTAGTTGCTTGAGATAGTAATCATTGGGTTTATACCTGCAATGTTTTATTTGTTGTAAATGAAGAGAATATTGAAGTTCCTAGACCAATGGTAACCCAATGGTACAAAATCATATCCAAAAAAGAAAAAAGAATAGGAAAAAAAGGAGATATAAAAGTGCCTCCTAACTAAAACTTGTGCACGCTCTACATATGCTGTAGAAAATAAATAAACAATGAAAAGCTACTTAATGATATTAATCGGGACCATCATCCTTGTACCTTAAACTAAATAAAGAACAAACCAAGATGTCCCACCAGGAAACGGTGTCTCAACCTCCTCCACTACACCTCCACCTCCCAAGCATGAATTTCACATACCTCCCTCTGATTCATTTCCCGTTTATCTCAGGACCCCCTTGAACTTGATAATTGCATTTTCACATACCAACACTCTCGAGTTCATCGATTCAAAATCCAAAATGGAAATTGAACTAAATCCAAGGTCAACAGCCCCACATGCACCCAGCTCCTTGACAATGCTATTTCAAGTCAATTTGAGGAGAAAAGTATAACCGCAGATGACCTTGCCGTCAAGGATAACTTTTGGGAACGATGTTGCCCTTAGTTTTTAGGGAATCAAAGGATTTCCTGCTGTTAAGGATTCCATGTGGTTCAATAAACCAAATTGGATTTCCATCGCAAGGTCACAGGAGTGAGTCTGCACTAGCAAATGGCTTTTAGAGCTGATCATTACTGCTTCAAGATGACCAGCTTTTCTTTCTTTTCTTTTTTCCCTCGATTCTTACACTTTCCGCTGTCTTAGTGTCCTTTCTATTTATTTTGTTTGGAGCAGGCTATGTCGCCCATTTATTCCATCACAAAGGGAAAGAAGAGTGCAGTAAAATTTTGAAAGAAAACCATAAGCAGTGATCAACAGCAAACACCCATCCCGAAATGGAATATCTAAGTTTCCAATGGAACATCAAAGTATAAGAAAAGGGACATTAAGCCTAAAAATATTTCGAGTTACATACCCTGCTTTCCGCATGTCCTGATATATAGCCAAGCATTGTTGTACTTCCTGCAGAGATCCATATCTACTACGAGCTCTAAGAAGTGTATTATATGTGACCTACAAAGCGTTATAGAGTTTATAAAGCTGTATATGAATTTGTTGATGTCAGATGACAGCACCCAGTTACAAAACTGCCCTAATTCATCTAAAAAGGTATTTCAAGTGTTCTAAAAAGCGCAGAAAAATAACAAAGTGTTGAGGCTTAAAGCGAAAAGGGAGAAGTGTAGCACACCCTTCTTTGAAGTGAAGTGCACAAGTTACAAGAAATTAAAAACTATCAAACATCTATGAATTTAGTACAATAAAAAATAAATTGCAACAATAATAACTCACTTCAACATCTAATATACAATAATGCTGATATTAACTCTACAAAAGTGAGATCCAACGCAGGACTCTAGTTGAAATCCCTTTTTGCGTCATTGTTTGAAACGCTAGAGGGTATGGGTCCGCCCATTAAGCAACAACAGTTTGCTTCGTATCGCTTCATTGCTTTAAGGCAACAAAATGATGGCTTTTAATAACACTGGTTATTTTGGAACAAAAGGTATAAATACAAAAAAAAATCAAGTAATTTCAGGTGGATATTAAATCAATGCCATTTTAAGTGCAACCTAGACGAATTAACTCACCATATTTGGTTTTATCTGATATCTTTTCATTGCTGCAAATAATGAAAATGCACTCTTGAAATCTTTAGTTTCCACGCAAACCTGTTAAGTGAAAAAAGAATATACAAAATGTGAATCTATCATATCAGTCATATTTATATAAACATCATATCAACTGTTCATGAAGTATTGTGCCACTAAGTGAGAAGAAAGCTCAAAACCTTGATAATTGTTGTAAACGTCACCACATCAGGTTGAATACCAGCCTCTCGCATGGATCTCAAAATCTGCATTTGCATGAAACAGGTGTAATTCATATTGCTGTAAAAGATTTCCCTATAACAAAATTGCATTTTTTTTTGCATACCTAGTTTTTATAGAGTTGTGTTCTGTAGAATTTTATATGTCGTGCACATAACTCTAACTTTAATATATACATTAAAAGGTTGGAACCGCATACTAAAGGTGTTACACTTTTGGATGAAACAAGTAATGTGCTTTGCACAAGATCCAATTTTTATCCCTTTTTCAAAGCCAAATTTCAATAACACATCTATTCATTTGTGAATGAAGTCATCAATTGTAATCAAACCTCTAATTTGCTTACAATCCTCTTAATATAGTATTATAAGTTAGTATTTATTTTTTAAATATTTACAATAACATGTATATAGGTTTTTTGTGCTTTTCTAATGTAATGTGAATATCTATAATCTATCTCAATTGGAAATTTCTTAAGCTGTAATTGAATGTTGAATACTCAAGAAAGCAAAATAAAATCTTTTTCTCATGCTAACAATAAGCAAGCAAAAAAAAAAAGAAAAAACAACTCTTGAATATGTAACTTCTTTTTCATTGCAGATAACATTTCGCAACCAACCAAACAACATGCAAAGGAATCTCAATTGCAATGCGCATTTTTGTCCTCTATGATAACTAATTCAGTTGCAATGTGTAAATTCATATCTTTTGAACCATGTCAATCTCCCAAGAAATATCTGAGCAAAGCTAGGTTAGGATTAGAGAAATGAGTAAACAAAAGAAGTCAAATACTAACAGGGTCATAGTAGCAGTTAAGAAAGTTAACTGAACTCCACGTTCCACCTTTCTTTCTTCAAAGCAAGCACACAATAAGGCAGCTATGAAATTTAGTAAGATATGCAGACCAAATAGTTATTTATACTACAAAATATCTTTTCACTACTAGTACATGCAAGGTTCAAATATTTGAGGCATTATAGCAAATTCCCAAGACAATCAGCACTCCATTAACCCATGCCGTAGCGGAACTGGTTAGACATTGGCAAAACAGTCAAAAGAAAAGGTGATCTTTTTGTCTTCTCTTTCTTCCTTTTCCATTCGGGGTTGAACAATCTGCATAGGGGCATGGACTTCAGAACCAGTGCCCACCCAACCAAAAGAACAGCAGAATTTGGATGAATTAGAGGTATAACAGATAGCAACTGCTGGTGCAGAGGGAAAAGACATGTCATTGAGGTGCTCGAGACCTAGTAATTTAATGTCATTGCTCTTCAGCAGCTTAAAAGTTTTATAGGAAGTGGAGGTACATAAAATTTCTTATTATTTTATAAAGTAAGATATAAAGTGGAGGTACAAAACTGCAAAGGGCCTATCTAACATGATGCCATAGAACGGCAAAGGGCCTATCTAACAGGATGCCATACAACTGTAAAGGGACTATCTAACAGGATGCCATGTCATTTGTTTGTCCCAAATGCTCTTCATGATACTTATCACATTATACCACAAATGTAAAGAAACGAGAACAGAATCACCCCCATAAGAAGTAAGATCACAGAAATAGCACTACCGCATGCTAACTGAGGGAAGTGAACTCCAACAGTTGCACAATGTGATGGCTTAGATTGGTGCAGAGCAACATTTAAACAAAAGATCAGCTAAATAAGATCTAACTGCCATGTCCCTATTATTGGTAGATGAAATAGACTACAGTACCTGCAGAGCACCCTCTACATTTCCTGAGCCTCCACATATGTCAATCAAAATAGACCAGCTTATATGGTTAGGAGAAAGACCTACTTTCTTCATCTCTTCCATCAAAGCTTTTGCTCGGTAGTAATCACTCCCGCATGCCTTCATCAAAATATTATAGGTCGAAGTAGTAGGTCTAAATGGAATCCTTTTAGAGAAATGTCCATGAGGTGAAGCAGAAGTGCAGTTGGGTATACTACCAGAGACCATAAGTGTGGGGGAGAGATCAATCGTATTATCTGTGTTGCTGCCTAAATCTTCACAATTCTCCTTCTGCAGTGCCTGTTCCTTCCAGGACCTGAATAGCTGAAAGGCCCTATCATATTGGCAGGCCTCAACACATGCATGGAGAAGAATGTTGTAACATTGTGAATTAGGTTCACAACCAGCCTGAAGCATCTCTTCAAATAACTGAATGGCTTGGTCTACCAGGCCTGCATTGGCACAGGCACTGATCAACGAGGACCAAGTCACAATATTGGGAATGACACCAGCTGATAGCATATCTCTTTTTATTTTAAGTGCCATCTGCCACATTTTTGCATCAGCAAATACCTATGATATCAAAATAGAGAATGTGAATATATTTTTTTTCCCTGATAAGTCAAGAAGTATCATTTATAAACACCATGTCATGTCAAAAGAGTATGTACGAGGGGTGTGTGGCTCTGCTTGAGTCATACATTGTCTTCCACCAAGTTTGACCAACTATCCATGCAACATGATATTTTCTTTTACATCAAAAATCCAATTGAAATAAAAAAGATATTAAGACTTTCAACATCATTCTCACTATGTGTAGAAATATAGAGGATGTGAATATGTAATCAACAAAGTATCACACAGCAGCTTTACCTGGATGTGCAAAAATGATTCGGGGATAGTGAAACCAGTAAATGTGTTATCTAATCTATGGATCCATGTTCAAAAGAATCCCTCTCTTTGTTTCCTTATTATTTAATATAGCCCTTACCTCTAGTAGAACATAGTAAAGTGAGATATTCTGTCAGAGAAGCACACTCAAGTTTTATACTGCAGAAAGAATGAGACTTCACAACTTTTTGTTCATAGTTATGGGCGATATACCCAGACCCTACACTGTGGCAATACGCTGGGAAGTCTTCTTTTTTTAATTTTAGTTAAGGGCGATATCAAGCAATGGATTCCATCCACAAGATTTTAGATGTTCAACATGGTTCTTGCTAAATTAGGAGGCCCAGTTATACCTTAATTAAAGTGCTGTATGTGAAGACATCCAATTTCAATGTTCCTGCGATTTCTAATTGCTTTAGCTCCCCATATATTTCTTTGGCCAAATCAACTCTTGTAGCAAGACAGCATGACTTCAGAAGGATATTGTAAGATGTCAAATCAGCTGGAACACCTAGTTTCTGAATGACAAGAAATGAAGTGAATAAAAATGCTCCTCCTTGGTATTTTCAGCTAACAAGAACGCAATTATAGATAAATCGTGATAAAGAAACAAGATCCAATGCCCAACTACAAATCACAAATGAGAGCAAAATAGGAAAAAAAATAAATAGAACATTACATTTTAGAATTCTTTAATACTAGCCAAAATTCCTTCATCAGATGCATTTAAGAAACAAAATGAAGATTAAAACAAAATTCATCCTGTGCCAGCAGAAAACAAAATTTATATCATACACAGGATTTGTTTGGGATGAAAAGGGAAAGGATTTGCAGGAATAAAAAGGTAAATTCTCCTTATTACGTCAGGAAGTAAAAGAGTGTTATACAGCAGTCCATCTCAGCTTCTCAAACCCTCTGGAACTTAATGGAAAGGAGAAGTAAAACAGACTTCCTAAGTGGCTGTGCTAACAACTAGAGGTACACAGTGAAAACTTCACCTAATATTTTAAAAATAAAAATTGAAATGATAAGGTTTTAATCATACAACAATAAGACTGTGCTGGAGATCTATGCAGTGAAAATTTCACCTAATGGAACTAAATTACTTGTAAAGAGCATCTATCCCTTCATTACTTGACACTGCACCTCCTTTTACATGTGACTTTCTCTGCATGCGAGTTAGACTTGTTGATGTTGTGTATGTGTGCTTTGTGGTGCGAAACAAAGAGAGTAAGAAAAGGCTTACTTGCATTTGCTTGTATATATCCAAGGTGTAGCTCAAGTCACAGGCATTTACATTCATGAGGCTGTTGAAGACATAAATGTTTGGTGTAAACTTGCTAGCAATTAACCCCTGCACTGAAATTTAATGTTATAGACGCATCAACCAAGAATAAAGCCAACTTCAACCAAAAATAAAAGCAAAAGATCATCCTACTTGTTCCTTTATAAGTTTGTTACATAATGAGCTCCTCCTATTCTGTAAAAAAATGTCAAAGAGGAGATGCTTGTTTATTTGATTATGTGTTTGATAATCCAGCTTATGGGCAGGCCAAATTATTTTATGGGCTGCGCAGGTGGAAATAAATTGATCCCAGGTAACAGTGAGACTCGAACTTGAAAGTTGAGAACTCTATCAAGTTCGACTCCATTCCAAATTACAAGCTCTAACTTTAATAAAAGCTTAACTTCTTAGAGAAGGGTGAATTAGTTAGTTAGTTATTCAACAAAAAAGCAAAAACAAATAAAGGAATTAGAATGACGACAAGGATATTCTAATTTCTTTTACTATGTGTGATGCACCATTCCCATGCCTCCAGACAACTATATTATTTTCCAAATCCCTTCATTACTCATAACAAGAAACTGATTCCGCAATAAGTATTTATCAACAAAATCTTAGGGAATCGACAAGGTTTTCTTTCTCACAGAATTGGATCACCTGTAACCCCCTTTGTTGTGATAACTAAGAGTAATTTATTGATTGCCAGCATCAAGTCTTGGATAGAGTAACAGGAAATCTGATTTATTTATTAAATGCAACAGTCTATCTGAGATTCAAAATGGTATACGATACCTCATATATGGACCTGGACTTCAAGTAATCACCACAAAGACCACAAACATCTATTATTGTGCGGTAGACATACAAATTCGGGGTGTCCTGGTTCTGCTTAGATGCTTCAAAGACAGTTAGAGCAGACGCCAAATCGCCTTTCTTCCCAAATTCAAGAATTACAGTACAGAACATAATGTCCACATGTGGAAAAATATGTGCATACCTGCAGAGAGTCATGATTGAACTTACACAGTAAAGACATGGCAGGTAATCATGGTTTCCTCTATGATAATACTTTGTTTAAAGCATTTCTCAATTCATTATAAAACCAAGAGAAGTGAATTTCCAAGCACAAAAGAAAAGAAACCATTAATTGGATAATGAATGCAGGAAACTGACAAGTATCTGGAGCAAACAAAGTTCAAGACCAGGAGGATAAAGTGAACCAACCAACTAAACATAAGATATCCGGAGCTTCTGTTTAAGCGAACTAACAGCCCTGGTAATAAATATCATTCATTTTGTGCAGGTACATCATGTCTGCTTTTCAGTTTTCAGCGCCTCAATTCAATCATAAGCAATTAAGCGTAGATGAAAAAAGTTTCTGACCCATTCCTTGATCATAAAAGAAGAAAGAGTTTCTAACCCATTACAAGAGATACTAAGAAGGCAGGCCTAAAGTATACTAACTATCACTGTGTCATTGACAAGTTACTTATGTTCAACTGAAGAGGCTCCCACAGGAAAGAGTGTATAGAACAGAAAAAGCCACTAGTCTAACTACCTTTCCTGGAGCATGTCTCAGAGATGGTATATGAGATGAATATATTTTTTTGATGGGTAGTATTTTTTTTTTTTTGATGAGTAAATAATATATTATATAAATATTTGCACTAAGCCAGTGCAACAGGCGTAATTACAGATTGTGCAAATCAGCAATTGCGTCTAAAATATCATCTACATCTGGTGCAAAAGCCAGTTTGAACCAAAAAGCAATCAACAAAATGCTATTAAGTTTAAGGCACTGTAAATTTCTTCTTTTGCCTTCAAAAATTCTACTATTTCTTTCAAGCCAAAATGACCACCAGATAACTTGAGGAACAGTGTTCCAGGTCTTTTGAGCTTTCTTGCATGGACCCTCCCTCGTCCAGCACTTCAGCATTTTTGAAATGGAGTTAGGCATGGTCCAAGACATACCAAATATTGAAAAGAACATGTTCCATAACTAGCTTGTAACCTTGCAATGCAAAAAAAGATGGGTAACATTTTCAGATTGTTCTTCACATAAAGGAAATCTGTTGCACAGCTTGAAACCCCTCTTCTGGAGATTGTTTTCTGTGAGGCATGCCTCCTTAGCCACAATCCAAGAGAAGCAAGAAACCTTTAAAGGTGCCATGTTTGTACCATATTTTTTTCCAAGGCCATAACTCACTGTTGCAAAACCCCAACATATTGTAACAGCTTTTAACTGAAAAAATGCCCTTGGGGTGACCCTTCCAACAGATAGAGTCCATTTTGTTGTGATCCAAATCAGTGTTGCTTAGAATTTGTAGCAAGAGGCCTACCCTCTCCATTTCCCAATCATTAATATTCCTTCTAAGACTCAAATTCCAGCCTTGCGATGTACAGAAATCTGCAATTGCCCCATTGTGATGCAAGGATAGATTATAAAAATCTGAAAATTGGTCTTTTAGTGGCGTATGACCCAACCATGCATCTTCCCAAAACCTAATTTTCCTTCCATTGCCAAGAATAAAACCCATGTTTGACTCAAACTTGTTCCAATGCCCTCTAATATGTTTCCATAAACCGGTGCCATGAGGCACTCTAGACTCTTTGGTGCACCATGGATTGTCCAACGAAAACTTTCCCACCAAAGTTCTCCTCCAAAGTGCATTTTCCTCCATGTTGAATCTCCAATGCCACTTCATCAGAAGACTTTCATTATGATTCTTAAGGTTTTTAATTCCCAGACCCCCCCCCCCCCTTCCTTTTGTCTTTGATGATTGTTTTCCAATTTACAAGGCAAATAGGCTTTGATAGTTTATTGCCATTCCAAAGAAAATCTCTCCTTAATTTTTCCATGTGTTTCAACACTGAAGAAGGAGTCGGAAATAGAGACATGGTGTAAGTGGGTAGTGCGTCAAGCACACTGTTGATTAAAGTTATTCTACCACCCAGGGAGAGATATTGTCTCTTCCAATTCGCCAACCTTTTTTCCATCTTCTCAAGGACCTCATTCCAAATTGATACTGATTTGTATTTGGCTCCTGAAGGTAACCCCAGATATTTTGTAGGAAACGAACCGCAGTTGCATTGCAATAATGTTGCAAGTTGACTGATATTTGGCACAGTATTCACCGGAAACATGGAACTTTTTGAAAAGTTTATGTGCAAGCCCGACACCGATTCAAACAAAGACAAAATCATTCTCAAGATTAAGATCTGATGTTCCTCCGCATCACATAAAATTAGGGAGTCATCAGCATATAAAACGTGAGAAATTTTAATATTCCCGAAGCCTCTATTGTCTGCATGGAAGCCCGAAATCCAGTTTACTTGTGAAGCTTTGCGTAACATGTTGCTAAGCCCCTCCATGACTAGAATAAAGAGAAACGGAGAAAGCGGATCTCCTTGCCTAAGTCTTCTTTGTGAAGAGAAAAAACCCCGTGGAGTACCATTTATTAGAACAGAAAATTTTACCGAAGAAATGCAAAATCTCATCTAGTTAATCCATTTGTCGCTAAAACCCATTTGACTCAGCATACCCAGTAAAAACTTCCAGTTAACATAGTCGAAAGCTTTCTCTATGTCAAGCTTACAAATGATCCCCGGCTTTCCTAACTTAACCCGCGAATCCAAGCATTCATTAGCAATCAAAGCAGCATCAGTAATGTTCCTGTCACTGAGAAAAGCCATCTGAGAAGAGCTGATTAACTTCGGAATCACTACTTTCGCCAAAGCTTTGGAGACTATCTTGTAGAAACTGCCTATCAAACTGATAGGCCTATAATCTTTAAGTTCCTTTGCACCAATTTTCTTAGGGATGAGAGCAATGTAAGAACAGTTCAAACTTCTCTCCAATACCTCATGGTTATGGAAATAGTTGACAGCATTCAACAAATCATCTTTAAGAATCGGCCAACACCTTTTGTAGAACCCCATAGAAAAACCATCCGGTCCTGGAGCTTTGTCGCTTTCACAACTTTTAATGATGCATAAGATCTCCTCTTCTGTAAAAGCTCTATGCAGCCTCTCCTTTTCATCACTAGAGATACAAGGGGCATTATGATACTCCCAGTGTGGTCTCCAAGGCTCATTCTCCCTGTAAAGTGCCTCATAAAAACTAAGAATCTCATTTGTGATGATATCTTTGTTTTGAGTAGAAACTCCCCCCACTTCCAGCTTGTCAATTTGGTTGTATCTCCTGTGCGAGTTTGCCATCTTGTGAAAAAAACCCGTGTTGTTGTCCCCTTGCTTCAGCCATAGACACCTAGACTTTTGTCTCCAAGAAATCTCTTCCTGTTTGAAAATCTCCTCAAGATCCATCTGAAGATTTGCTCTAGAAAGGAGTAAATCATACGAAGGAGGGGATTCTTCGGCAAGTTGATCCATTTGCAAGATTTGGTTCAGAATGCACACTTTTCTATTTTCCAAGTGCCCAAAAGAGGATTTGTTCCATTCTTTGAACTTAAGTTTTAACTCCTTTAGTTTCTTGGCAAAAACAAAATCTGGACTGCCTACAAAGACAAAAGAGCGCCACCAGTTGTTAACTAAGTCCTCAAAATCTGGATGTTCCATCCACATATTTTCGAACTTGATATATGAAACACCTCTACTCCACTGTCCACACTCCAGGATGAGAGGACAGAGATCTGACACAATGCGTGGAAGAGTGGACTGTTTAATAACGCAAAAGAGATTATCCCACTCCGAAGAAAACAAGAATCTGTCAATTCTTGAAGCCACTGTGCAAGAGATATTTCTTGACCATGTATACTTTCCCCCAAATAAAGGAGGATCTATCAGATTCAATTCCTCAATGACTTCAGAAAATTCCCGCATCCCTCTATCAAATCTCGAACTATGCTTTCTTTCACAAGGGAACCTTGTAGTGTTGAAATCTCCACAAATCACCCAAGGTCCCTCATAAAGACCCTTTACAGCCACCAATTCCGACCATAATTGGTTCCTTTCTACTCTGTTCGTAGGCGCATACACACCAGACAAACTCCATGATACCCCCGAGTGCAAGTTTGACAGCATAATGGTGATGGAAAAGCTTCCCTTAAGGATAATAGACCCTGCCCAGTCCCTCTTGTCCCAGAGACTGATTATACCCCCTTTAGTCCCAACAGCATCAATACAAGCAAAATTTGTCCATCTTCCAAATTTTAGTTGTCCAACCAGCTTGTGATTACAAGAATCTAATTTGGTTTCTTGGAGACAAACAATGTCTGCTTTCCAATTAAAGAGAAGATCCTTCACCATGCGTCGATCGTTTGCATTATTCAAACCTCTTACATTCCAAGATACAATTTTAAGATTCATCATAAGAAGTCGATGGTAAGAACCTTCCCGCTTCTCCCTGAGAGCCACCCGCAAAATTCATGTCGAATTCCAAATTTTTTACCTAATAGACAAATTTTTGTTTCTGACCAGAAGACTTCTTTACGGAATTTGCTTTACTGTAAGCCTGCATCCTCCTCTCAATTCGCTGTAGCAACTCAATTATGTCCCTCTCTGCACCGACATACTTGATACCCAACATTTTACATACCTTCGAAGTGTTTTTGCGAATCCACAGAGAGATGTTTTCCTCCTCAAAGTTGTCTAATTTACCCAAGTCAGCTGCTGCAGCCTCATCTTTGTACCAACCGAGACAAGGAGTCTCTTCCTGGATGCAAATCGGAGTATAATCCTCTGTCACTAGGTTCTGTTGACCAGAGACACCAACATAGCTAGGGTATCACTTATGCCTCATCAACATAGCTAGGGTTGCTATATAAATCCTTTGTATCCATACTATTATATTCAGGTCAATTTCATTCTTTTGATAAGTCCATTCAGGTCAATTTCTTTACAACACTAAAAAGTTGTCATATGCGGCAAATTAGGAGTTGTCCGAAACTAGAAATTCTATCAAAGGCATACTTAACCCGACACCATCATACAAGTCTCTGGTAAAAGGACCTCTTGAAAATAACAAGTCAACCTTAATTTCAACTAGTTGATGTCACCAAAAGAGATGAGCTTGAGAACCAACAAGCACCATCAATATAATGCCAAGAAAAGGAGAGTATGGTAGATAAAGGTCCTAAATCTTGTCCTATTATGTTCCTTATTTACATTTGGGGAAAAAAGGTCTCAAACCCACAGTCTGGAGCATATCTACTACAGATATCCAAGTACCAATGTGCATTTTGGTCTTAAACCATAATCTTTACATGTATTCAACTTTAAAGTTTTAGAAGTGGTCGTATCCGGGTCCACCTGTGTGCACCTTGATTTACCTCCTACCAGTATAGCTACCGGATAACTCTCCCACCTAGACTATAGATGGGAAGAAATCACGCTATGTTTTTCTTTCGGCTGGGATTTGAATCCAGCCTCCCAGGGCCTTTCCTACTTCATTGACCACTAGGCCATACCTTTGAGTGCACATTCATCTCTATGTTCTAATGTCCCTTAACATACGAACTACAAAGTTATCTTTATACATGCCACCTATTAATCAAACATTCTAGATGATTGATTACTCAATAAGACCACAAATGTATATGTTCTCCTTAGAAGAAAATAGTGGGAAAACTAACAAATCTCTGCTATCAAGAATCATTCGGTAAATGTCAAAACAATATTTCAGATAAATAAAATAATGAAAACTGTCTTAGTGAAGTCGCCATTACAAGATATATTCGAAGAACTGTGTTATTTGAGAGGACAAAGAGAATTTGAACCAAAACCCAACTCTAAGAGGTCTATGTGAAGATTGGGAAACCGGAGCCAACTAAGCACATCACAGATAGAGAGTCTAAACACAATAAAAATATAGGTACTCCACCTAGGTAATAGGAAAATGCATATGTTACATGCTTAGGCACATGGTGTTTGTCAAAATAAAGACATAAGAGGTGCTGCACCATAGATTAGGACAAAGGAAAGCGCTTACTGATAGTTACTTGTTTCATACTCATGAAAAACAACTGTTTTGTTATTTATGATAAACAAACATTTTATTTTTATGCAGTCATCTCAAATGGAGCATTACGTATCAAGAACATTTCAAATTCATGCCAAATTGGAAAGGTAATACCTTACGGCTGTATTTGGCTTTCTTTGGCTGATACAAAGTCTTATAACCTCAGATGGCTTCACCAAATCCTTAATTGGCATACCACACCCTGAAGCAATAGCATATCATAAAATATATCAAAATGCCAATGTATTTATAATAAACTTCACAAGCCTATTTGGAGAAAGATTTTTGGCCATATGCAATTCAAAAAATCTATAAACTTCAAACATTTTGCACCTTTTTAGATACATTAGATATACCAAACAAATGTTGGAATTTGAGATACAAACTCAAACATTGATCATTTAAGTCCATAATTTAGATTAACAAATAGAGTTAAAATTATACAAAGCTTTGGTGTAAGGAATTTTTACAACATCATGTCACCTTTACTTGTCTTATTTTCAAGAACACAAGTCCCATACTTTAAGGAAGCTTTACCAGTAGATATAACTTAACCTCTAGCAAATAACACTTGAAGACTTATCTGAAATCATGAGCATAACACAAAAATTATACCTTTAAGTGTTTCCATCAAGCTCACAACTTCCTCGATTTCACCACATTCCATAGTCCGTCTACACTCTCGAGAAAGCGCATTCATAGCAGCTCCATCAAACAGCTTCAACGGCTCAATCCCTAGCTTCTGCGCCCCCGTCAAAAGCTCAACTACGCTCTTTAGCTTCCCTTCCTCAAGTAAACGAACAATTCCATCAGAAACAATCTTCGCATTCAACAAAGCCGCAAATTCCGCCGCATTTACTCCCGAAACCACAACACTCTCCGCGATCATCAACGAATCATTGAACCTCCCATCCTGTGCTAGCTTCGACGCCAATTCGGCATAATATTTGAGACTGTGACGGCTTTGTGAAGAAGAGTCCCATCGCAGAGTTGATAGAAGTGGAGACTGAGAAGTGAGCTGAGACGGTGAAGGAATGGGCTTTCGCTTGGGTTTGAGTTTGGGCTTTGGCTTAGCGGTGGCGCTGCGGTGGTGATGTGGCGGAGTAGGGGAGGAATTGGGCGGGAGAGTAATGGAAGAAGATGGAAGAATCACCAGCGCTTCTCTCATTCCTAGCCAACCGTTTTTCTGTTGGATGTGAAGTGCATTTTTAAAAAGATTTTTGGTGTTAGTGCTGTAATTTTTTGGTCTCTGGGATTGAATTTGAAAGGCGGAGGTGTTTGCACATGCTCTGTACTTAAGCCGTTGCTTGGTAAGACTAACAGCCCGTTTGGCTTAGTTCATTTATTTATAGCAGTTGAAAAACATTTTTAAGCGCTGAAACTGATTTAAAAAATAATTAGTTATATATTTGGATAAATGTGTTGAAATTAATAATATGCAGCCGAAGAACGGGGTATACGAAGAGTTTTGTTTTAAAAAGAAATATTTTAGGAATAGAATAGTAAATATTTGGGTCAAACTTAAAGTGCTTATAAGCTGAAATTTAATAAGTTGGGGGAGACCAACTTATGGCTTTTGGCTTATAAGCACTTAATTTATAAGCACTTTTAATCTATCTATATTTATACTATATTAAAAGCACGAAAGCCCTTAGCGAAATGTCGTTCGCCTTTTTTACCCTTTTAAAAATATATTTTACATCGGATAAAATTGTAAAATTAAAAAACTTTCTAAATATTTAGGAGTTCTAAATAGACTAAGTTTTTTCTAAGTAATTTACTATTTGATATCTTCTCCTAATAAGGATACAAAATATTAAGACAATAAAAGAATCCAAAAAGGTAAGAGGAAATTTTTTTCGTTAGTTCCCAACAAGGAAACTTCACTATTTTGTGTAAAATTTCTTTTCTTTGTCCTTGTTTAATCATAAAGACCAATTTTGCCTCTTTATTTCCCTTTCATATAATTTATTTATTATTTTAAAAATTTAAATGAAAAGTATTTTTTTTAGAAGCTTGGTTGTTAAATTTGTTTATGTCTCAAATTTTCTACGACATTAGGTTTTAGGGAAGAGTAATTATTTTTGGAAAAAAGTAATAACTAATTTGTGATAAAATATTAATTAGCGTAATCTAATTTACGAAAATACCTAAAGTACCTCAATAAAAATTCGTGTTAAAAAAGAAACTAATATTATTATTAAGAAATTTTATTGCATAATTTAACTTTAAAAATAGGACTTAGTTACGAAATTCTTCTTGTAGCTGATCACTTTTTTTTATTGATCTGTCACTAGCGATAATTTTTTATTATTTAACTACATAATTTTTTCATCGCTAATTTATTTCTTTATGTAGTTGACTTGTCTAGAATACATGGTATCTAGACGATTATTTTGATACGAAACTAATATAAAAGAACACTAAACTTTCAAATCATCTTGGTTACGTTGTTTCATGCTTAGCCTCTACTTTTATTTTATTTTACTAAATAGGCTCAATATTTGTCATTTTCAAGAGCTTATATTAAAAAAATATATTTTAAGGGCTTATATTTTTATAATTTTATATGCATCGTACAAGGTACACGCGCATCGCGCGAATCTATACTATATTAAAAGTACGAAAGCCCTTAGCGAAATATCGTTCGCCTTTTTTACCCTTTAAAAATAGGTTTCACGTTAGATAAAATTGTAATTTAATTAACTTTCCTAATATCTAGCACTTTAAAATCAACTAAAATTTTGACTATTAAATATTTTCTTATTGAACTAGGTAAAAAGTACTAATATTTAGGACCTAACATTTAAGAATTTAAAACCAAATAAGATTTTACTTAAGTAAATTCTTTCCTTATTTACTTCATAATTAATTTGTCTTCGTTAGATTTCTTACGTCTATATTTGTTCTATATAAAGTTTAGGTTTGGTTTATATAAAGGTTGATTCCCATTTAAATTCTACAATTAAATCTATCTTTTCCTTATATAATTTTTTTAATTTAAATTTTTTATATGTTACGTCTTATTTTTAATGTGGGGGAAATTATTCTTGCATATAATATATTTTTCATCAACTCCTTTTAAAAGTATAACGTTAAATATGAAATTATTTTCATAATATATTTAAATTCTAGAAAAAAGGTCTATAGTTTCTATTCTATTTACTATTTAGTTAAAAATAAAATAAAGAATATAGTATTATTCTATTGTATTCTTTTATTTATGTTATTCCTTATACAGATATGAATATATACAATAAGTTTTATTATCTTCTACTTCCATAAGCCGATTTTGTATATTTTTAAACTTATTTTGTTTAATGTGTAAGAAGCTATAAGCGATTATTAGAATACATAGATTTTTTTTTATATTATGCTAGCTGGCATAAAGGACAAATGCACAGCTATGGACGAAAGGGTAGCCTCATTTCGCCTTACCAACCCCATGGAAACTCCGAATACATGCCTAGATTGTTTGTACAGACACACTTTTTGGGTGCTAAAAATCCAAAGCCGAAAGGAAAACAACTCAAAATCAAACAATAAAGAGGTATAAGATTATTATTTTCAGTATTAGGTAAACTATGGTATATTATTTTAATAAAATTATAAAACTGGGAGAAATATTAAGTTGAATATAATAATTGAGATACATGATTGAGAATTTCTATGAGGTAGAATATTTTTTTTCTTGAGGTAGAATATTTTTTTTCTTGAGTAATTGGCTAAATTAGATCAACTATTATTATTCTCAAGAATTATTTTTTTGTAAAATTTTATTTTTGTAACTCAATAACAAGCATATAATTCATTGAGACAGGTTACACACGCAAAGCGCGTACTCAAAGACTAGTTATATTAAAAGCACGAAGGCCCTTAGCGAAATGTCGTTCGTCTTTTTTACCCTTCAAAAATAAAGTTTATACCGGACAAAATAGTCATTTGATTATTTTTTAATATT
Source organism: Nicotiana tabacum (assembly GCF_000715075.1). NCBI lineage: Eukaryota > Viridiplantae > Streptophyta > Magnoliopsida > Solanales > Solanaceae > Nicotiana > Nicotiana tabacum. The sequence continues at coordinate 17,821,973 of NC_134089.1, read as the reverse complement.
TAAAAATAGTTATTTAATTAATTCTCTACTATTAAGGAATAGTCATCTAATTATTTCCATAAATTATTTCCGTAATTAATTATTTTCCTAATATTAACAATCTAAAAAACATCGTACACCACATAATAGGAAAACTTTTCGTTCAAATTAATTAGACACTAGAAAAGATTTTTGTTCAACTCCAACTATATTTAGTCTCCTTTTAGGTTTCATCCTTAAAACAATTCTTGTTCGAGCAGCATAAAACTAATGGTTTTGCTTTCTCTTTCTTAGAGCAAGAAGCTTTGTATTACGTATTTATATTAATGGTTGAATTTTACATTCAACTTGCAAACTTTGTATTAGTAGTTGAATTTTGCATGCACTTGTTTGTATTAGTAGTTGAATTTTGTATTTACGCATTTGTAAACATTATATTAGTAGTTGAATTTTGTATTTACGTACTTTATTAGAACTTTGAATATAATACAAAAGCAATTTGTATGATATACTGTCTTTAATTTGTATATGGTGTTTGTAGGCATCTGTTACAAGATTAGTATGTTGTAAGCCATCATCTAGAAAGCTTTCTTTTCGATAATGGTTTTGGTCTGGAATGTAATTAAATTTATGTGTTCTTTATGTAAGCACGTGATTTTTTGCCCTATATGAGAATTACTCCCAAAAATTCAAAAATAAAATGATTTTCTTTGGTGTGCAATTTTGTGATATTTTGAATAATTATTTGTAGTTGTCTGTGCGTGTTTATTTGCTAAATTAATAAAAAATACAAAAATATGTCGCATTTTGCATGTAGGATTTAATTCTATAATTGATAATAATTAAATTTGTTTTACAAAAATTAAAAATTACAAAAATAGGCATCGTTTGCATTTTTAGCATTTAATGTCCAAATATACAATTTTATGCTTAATTAATACTTAATTGTGCGTTAATTGTTATTGGGAGTTAATTTGCACTTTTATAACTTAATTTAGTTCTTAATAATAGTTTAAGTATTTTTATAATTTAGTTTTAGAAAAATAAAAGAAGAAAAGAGAGCGAAAATATAAAGAAAGTCGGAATTAGGCCTCTTCTTCAACTTCAAGCCACAGGCCCAAAAAATGGCCCAATCTTTCCTACGACCCAGTCCATTTCAAACTGGGTCGACCCAGTCCATAACCCAACACCCCTATTATTTTACAAAATAAAACAAAACAAAAAAAAAAACCCTAAAAATGCCTAAGCATCCGCCCCCCCCCCCCATTTCTCCTTCTTCTTCCTCAAGCTCCCCTCCCAAGCCATCAATGGCTTCCCTCACCGACGTCGACCACCCTCCACCACGACCACCCCATCACACTCACACACACACACACCAACAACTCCATAGTTGCCTTCCTCCATCGAGCTTCGTCATCCATGGCAAGCTCAAAGCTCATCCATGGCTTCCCCTACTACGTCGACCGCTTCTTATTCTTCTTCTCCACTGTTGTTACTACCATGGTTGTGTCACTGCTGCCAGCTTCACGTCGCCATGGCTGCTGCCAGTTTCTTCTTCGTCCTAGCTCACCCTAAGTCGCCGGAAAACTCGCCATGCCCGCGACCGCTTCTGCCTCATCACCATGGCTGCGCGTTTCTACTTCACACTGCTTCTTCTTCCCGCAGACGACGCCATGGCAGCTGTCACTGCTGCTCCGCGATGCTACAGCTCGCCGTGGCCAGCTTCTTCGGCTTTCTTCTTCGTCATCCAAACAAATCCCATTGCAGCTGCTTCAGTCCAGTCGAGTCCGCATACTTGATTGAGTTTTGGTCGATGTCGTCGATCACTGTTCGAGTTCGTCGTTGGTTGGTCGTTGTTCGTCGTTTCATTTCCGGTTAGTTGGTTTTTTGAATCTCATTTATCGTCCATATTTTGTTTGGTATTTTTCGGATCAAAAATCGATAAATGATTAAATTCTTGTTTGGTTTGTTCTTCGTTGAAATAATTTTCAAGTTTGTTCATATGTTTTGATTGAATTAATTTTCAGATTTCAAATGAAAAGTTAATTAGTGGGTTTTTTTTTATTTCATGTTTGTTTTATTGTTAGAATAAATATTTGTTAGTTTGATGTTTGTTAGATTCAAATTGAAATTTAATTGATTATTTCTTCAATTTGTTTCATGTGTTTATGTATTTTTAGAAATTGTTAATATTGTTAAGTTCAAGTTTAAGTTCATAATAGTTTCTAACAACAAATCTTGTTATTTGTCTAAAAAATTTTAGTTGTGTTGAAGGAAATATATTGATTTAATCGTTTGAATCTGTCATGCTTGTTGTTTAATATAGATTTAATTCATGTTCATACTTTGTTTGGATGATCTTGAATCCAAATTTTGTATAGTTTGATTTCTTGTTTACCATTTATGATTATTTCTTGAATTGTTCTCATAATCTTGTTTAAAGTTTAATATAAGAATTGTTTGTTGTAATGTTGTTAGAGTTGATTTAAAGTTCAATATGATTGAGTTTAGAAATCTTCATACTTTGTTTGTTGTTGGTGTTGAATCCAAAAATAGGATTGTTTGTTGCTAAAATATTGTTCAAACAAATTTTAGTTGTTCTTGGTTGTTCAATTTGTGTTCATGTGATTTGTTGTTGAAATGTTGTTAAAATCATGTTCATGTGATATTGTTGTTATGATGTTCATCCGTGTTCATATTGTTGTTTGAACATTGTTAAAAATTGATCATATTGTCTATATTTTGGTTAAGTTTGATTAATTGATGTGTTATAGCTGATGGGTAGTTTGGTAAATTTGTAATACGTTTAGGGGTAGTTTGGTAATTTCAGTAAGGTCGGAAGGGGTAGTTTAGGAATTGTACAATTTGTAATTGTTTATTTGAAGCATGGGGGACAAAATGAAATGGGGTGGGTTGTGATATTATTATTTAATATAAAGGGGGGACAAGATTTAATTTAAAGGGGAATCTTGCATTATTTTAAAAGAAGCATGGGGGACAAAATAAAATGGGGTGGTGTGATATATTTATTTAATGTAATGGGGATGAGTGGGAAGATAATGAGTTTGGTAGAGAAAAGGATTGATTTTAATTGATTAAAGAGTGGGGATTATATATATAGAGGTCTTGAAATCAGATAAAAAGAGGACAGACAGGAAAAAAAAAAAGAGATTGAAAAAAAAGCTGAACATTTATTCCGAAAAAAAACATTGAAACTCTCAAGAAAAGAAAAACATACAAAGAAAAAAAAAAGTTGAAAATTAGAAGAGAAAGTAGTACACACTTGATAAATATTCTGGTATACAGGTGTAGAAATTAAGGGTTGAAGATTAACTAGCCTTTCAAAAATCTGAAAATTTCCCTTGGTTTCTGTCCATTATTTTCGGCATTCCTGGATTTTAGTTTGAATTTTTCAAAGCTGTCACTGGGATTTTCGTTGACTGGTTATTGCTGGTTATTGTTGCTGTTGTTGTGTTACGTATTACGTTGCTGACTTTCTTCTTCTTATATTGACAATATCAGGTACACAACTGTAATTTTGGCATTTTGTAAGCTGAAATGAAGAATGGAGTGTTAAATTTCTAATTTAGTTTAATTTAATTTTTTGTATTGTATTTAGGTTATTCATGTATTATTATTCCGTAAATCACTGTCATCGGCATAACTAGGCATATTATAGCGACATATTAAATAACGCCTTTACCAGATTATTAGGAAATATATTTAAACCTGATTATTAATTAAAATTGTTTAAATAAAAAAATAGAAGAAATAACGTAAAAATGGCGTTATTGAATCAGTTTGGCAAAAATTAACTAAGTTCCTTATTCATAAGGTTTTTCGTCAACGATAAGTTAATCCGAATCATGTAGTCAATTTCAGTTATAACATGAATTAGTTTGCGAACAAGTATTAGGAAATGATGAATTAAAACAAAGTTAGTTAATGTTAAATTGTTTAAATTTTTAGAAATATGATTTAGTACTCAAGTTTTTATTTTTATTTCTTTCAATTTTCAGTATTTGTAAATAATTAGTTTCAATAAGCTTAAGTTTTACTAACAATTTGAATTTTAATCCAACTATGGGATAATTAGTTTTTTTTGTTTTTGTTTTTTTTTACTTTTCGATAATTCCATGTTGTATTTATGATTATAATTTTATTACTTTCTGTTAATATTTGTTTTTCTCTTCTATTTAATATGTCATTTTCAAGAATGTAGATATTGATTTTATATTTATAAAAAAACTTAGTAATAATAAAAAGGTAGTCATTAAAGGATATTCTTAAAGGATTTCGCTAAAAATAAATAGATGTAAATAATACAAAATTTATAGGATTCTCCAATCTCATTTATTTATTTAATTATTTAAAAAAGATTACTTAGAATTTGGGATGGATTGTTTAGTGAATTTCACTTCCTTCCCCAAAGATAATGACGCGTTAGACTCTTTAGGCGCGATTTAATTAATTTTACCTTCTTAAACTCGGATGCGCATTTCATGCGACCCAAATCTAAATCCTAAAACATCAAATAAAATATGTTTCGTATTGTGGGTGCATTTCATGTGACACAATCCAAAGATATGTTTTAAGCGATGTTCACATTCCTAAAAAAAAATAATTATAATAATAAAGCGGTAAAAGATAAAATTTGCACATGGTTCATAATTGTATTAAAAATCAGATAAATAAGCCGAATATAACAGTTGAGCGACCGTGCTAGAACCACGGAACTCGGGAATGCCTAACACCTTCTCCCGGGTTAACAGAATTCCTTATCCAGATTTCTGGTACGCAGACTGTAATATAGAGTCATTCTTTTCCTCGATTCGGGATTAAAATTGGTGACTTGGGACACCCTAAATCTCCCAAGTGGCGACTCTGAAATAATTAAACCAATCCCGTTTCAACTGTCCTTTAATTGGAAAAAACTCCCTTGTACCCTCTCGGGTACGGAAAAAGGAGGTGTGACACTTTATCTTACAAACTTCTTTTAATTTTTATATAATTCTTTGTTTCATATTTTTGATTTAGCTTGGCTTATTTTATATTTGATATCTCACAAACTTATGTTAATTTTCATATAATTTTTGTTTCATATTTTGGATTTAGTTGATTTCATATCTGATTTATTTATAAATTATATATAGGTTATTTGGACAAATACGGTTCATAACAGAAAATTAGTTAGACATCTGATCTAAGCCTTATTAAATAATATTATTTTTTTCCTATGTTGTATAATTGATAAATTCCAGCCAAATTGCCCGTCTTAAACAAATTAGAAATTAGATTGTCTCTTGTAATGTCGATTCCATATCGAACAAAATAGTCTTTTAATTATTTTTCTAATATTTAAGAATAGTCATCTAATTATATTTTAATATTTTGGACTTAAAATCAACTAAACTTTGTGGATTAAATTCTTTCTTATTTGAACTATATAATATAAACATATTTGTAAAAATAAAATAAAAAATAACACATGAAAATTACATTAAAATTTTCTCACTTTTATTTTATTTTAGGTTTAGGAGTCCTTTATTTTCATAAAAGAATTAATAAATGTTAGGTGTTGGTCAATTGGAATCCATGAAAAAATAGTACATTATCTTGCATAGATCGAGAGAGCATGTCCATGAGTGATAATTTTTACCCCTTTTTAAAAAAATAAAATATAGATATATAAAGGAGGATAAATAAGTAAACAATGATTAGACTTTATAAATTTATGGATGTACAATAAATTAATTCTTTAGAAATTCAATTATGTATTTTAAAAATAAATTAATCAACAAAAAACTTTCTATATTTATTAATTTTTTATATCTATCTAAACTATATTATTTTAAAAGCACAAATTCCTATAAAAATATTGATCAACTTTTTTTAAGTCAGCTAAAAATTGCTACTCTAAGTTTTGGTATATTAGCAAAATCTTGGCATTCCTTTTCCTTGAATTTTGGTTAAGTAACAACTTTCCTAAAAGTTTGTTTCATATGAGAACCTATAGTTGGTGAGAATTACTTATCAATTAATATTTATTCCCCAATAAAATCAATTATAGCATATACAATTAAGTCCCTACTCACTGATTGCTTATTAAAATTTTATTAAGGTGGTATTTCTTTAAATACAAAATGAAGAATTGTTTCTAGAAACCAAAATTAATTGAATAGGCAGCATATATAAATGAGTATTTTCACAGGAATTAAAAACTATAGATGGGAATATTTAAAAAATCAAAAATATATAGGAATTATCACCCCCCAAATAAAATATTTTTGAACTATTTGGTTTACTTGGCATGATGATTAAGTTATTTTTAACAAAATAATCCACTTAGATAGGATACACGCGCAACGCGTGTACCATAAGACTAGTACTATATTAAAAGCATGAAGGCCCTCAGTGAAATATCGTTCGTCTTTTTTACCCCTTTAAAATAGAATTCACGGTGGACAAAATAGTCACATAATTATTTCCTAATATTTAACACTTTGAAATCAACTAAAACATTGTTCATTAGATTTTTCCTTATTTGATTTGTCACGTTAGAAGTCCTAATAATTAGGACACAAAAATCAAATAAGATTTACTTTTTATAAAAAATTTACCTTTTAAATTAATGAGCTTTATTTTACCATAGTTCTGAATTGAGAATATTGCTTCTCTATAAGTATTTGTTCATTTATTTTTATTTGATATTAAATATATTTCCCAATAACAACAAAAATTATTTTAAAAGTACAAAAGTATAGAAAGCAAGCTTTTTTTCTTATAAGAATAACGACGAAAACATTGTGTAATTTTTGTCTTTTTATCAATTTCCCTCTTTATTTCCCTTTCAAACGAAAGTAATTGATATTCTTAAAATTTTAATGGGTAAGTTTTCATTTAAAAACTAAATATATCTATTTATTTGGTTTAAATGATAAAATTTCAGTCTAAACGTTGACAAATTTATCTAAAAAAAAAGAAATATACAGTTAAAATAAATAATCGGTACATCTAAAAGATATATAAAAAGAAACATTATGTAGTTTGTACTGCATTATTTTGCTTAAAACTTTTTTTTGACAAAAAATAATGGAGCTTTAAGCAAGTATATTTACATATTTTTTCTCCCCCAAAAAATATACAGTTGAAATAAAATAAATAGTTATTGAATGTAAAGAGCTAAGCCAATAGCCTAATAGAATTGTTGTTGTCGGAAAACACTCTCTCTCTCTTCGATAACAGTAATATCTCCACCTTCCCTTCTCTTCATCTTCTCCGGCAAATCCTCCGGCAAACCACAGAGCCGACGGCACTCCCCATGTGAGTACTCGTCTCCTTTCTCTCTCCTTTCTCTCTCCCCGCGTCCTTCTCTTTCTCTCTCATTTTTTCCTCCTTTCTCTCTCCCTGCGCCCTCTCTTTCTTCCTCTTTATTTCTTTCTTTTAACCCTAGCAGCAGCTAGGCCGGAGGGCGGTGACTCACCGGTGCCGTCTCATCTTCCTACTGCTATTCCAATCCAACCAAACCACCCTCCTCTGTGTTTCACTTTCTTCAAACCTTTCCTCGCCATACTGCTCTGTCTCGGACCGGCACTGTTTTCCGGCGACCGTTCCGGTGACAGTCCCCCCCCCCCTTTTTCTTGGTCCCGTGGTGTGTTGTGTGCGTTTCAGGTAGCACTTTTGGTGGTTGTTCGGAGACAGGTGGGAGGTGCATGGGCAAAGCAGAGCAGGCCATTTGGCAGTCACAAAGGGCTGGACGTTGGGTTCCAAAGCACCCGGGTTATATTCGCGGGAATTACTGCGGCTGCTCAGGCAAGCGCGAGGCATACGGGCGAGTAGAACGGAGCATCACCGGGCGCATCAAGTCATATTTTCAGGTTCTTTCCATCGGGAGTTGGTACCTCCCGTTTTCTTGTCTTTTTCTCTATGTTCCTTAATTTGTGGCTAGTTAGTTAGCATCACTTTAAGCATATTATTAGAATTCTTGTAGTTGCAACTGGTTATTTTATAGTTTGGGTCCTTGTTAGTGTCTTCCAGAGTTTGGCGTAGGTATAGTGGCTGTGGTGTGGGATGGTAGAGTAAGGTCATGTCCTCGAGGGGTACCGGGGGTGAGTAGGGGGCGGGGAGGGGGTCAGGAGTTAGGACGAGAGGAAAGGAGGGTAAGGGGAAATAGAGAGCTTGTAGATTGAGGATCGGGTCGTGAAACATAGGCACACTGACGAGTAAGTCTATTGAATTGGCAAAGACTCTCTAGAAAAGAAAGGTTAATATAGCTTGTGTCCAGGAGACTAGGTGGGCAGGGACGAAGGCGAGGAATGCGGATGGGTATAAGTTGTGGTACTCTGGAGTCATGAGGGGTAAGAATGGAGTGGGTATCTTAGTGGATATGGATCTTAGAGAGTCTGTGGTTGAGGTTAGGCGAGTGAATGATCGGCTAATATTTATTAAGTTGGTGATCGGTGAGTGCACCCTCAATGTCGTTAGCGCCTATGCCCCGCAGACGGGCTTGGATGAGGAGGTAAAGAGGCGCTTTTGGGAGGGCTTAGATGAGATTGTGCGTAGTATTCCACCTACTGAGAGGTTATTTGTTAGTGGGGATTTTAATGGCCATATTGGGGCGGCTGTTGGTAGTTATGGCGAAGTGCATGGTAGCTTTGGCTTTGGGAATAGGAACGGAGGAGGTACTTCACTGTTAGACTTCGCTAAGGCCTTCGAGTTGGTGATTGCGAACTCGACTTTTCCGAAGAGGGAGGAGCATCTGGTTACTTTCCGGAGTTCAGTGGCGAAGACTCAGATCGATTATCTTCTCCTCAGAAGGTGTGATAGAGGGTTGTGCAAGGATTGTACGGTTATCTCGGGAGAGACCCTCGCGACTCAGCATAGGCTCTTAGTGATGGACATAGTCATTATGATGAAGAGGAAGAAGAGGTATGCTCATGGCCGACCGAGGATTAGATGGGGAGCTTTAACCACGAATAAAGCCCAGGAGTTGGAGGGGAGGTTATCCGCTATGGGAGCTTGGAAAAGTAGTGGAGACGCGAGCACTATATGGTCGACGACGGCGAACTATGTGAAGGAGGCGGCGAAAGAGGTGCTAGGTGTATCGAAGGGCTTTTCTGGCAGGCACCAAGGAGACTGGTGGTGGAATGGCATAGTCCAAGGTAAAGTGGAGACGAAGAAGGTAGCATAAGCGAAGTTAGTAGGGAGCACAAGCGCAGAGGAGAGGAGTGCGAATAGAGAGAGGTACACAGTGGCTAGGAAGGAGGCAAAGTTGGTTGTTACGGAGGCGAAGAATGCTGCGTTTAGCCGCCTATACGAGGAATTAGGGGAGAAAAACGGGGAAAGGAAGTTGTTTCAGTTGGCTAAAGCGAGGGAGAGGAAGGCTCGGGATCTGGACCAAGTAAGGTGCATTAAAGACGAGGGTGGTAGAGTAATGATGGGAGAGTCCCAGATTAAGCAGAGATGGCAGACGTACTTTTATGGTCTCCTGAATGAGGAGGGTAACCGGGAAATAGCGCTAGGGGACTTGGGGCATTCGGAAAGTCTCTGAGAGTTTAGATATTGCAGGCGCATTAAGGTGGAGGAGGTCGTGGGGGCGTTGCGTAAGATGAGTAGGGGTAGAGCGATCAGGCCAGATGAAATTCCGGTTGAGTTTTGGAAGTGTGTGGGTAGAGCAGGATTAGAATGGATGACTCGGTTGTTCAATGTAATTTTTAGGACGAAGAGGATGCCGGAGGAATGGAGGTCGAGTACAATGGTACCGTTGTACAAGAACAAAGGAAATATCCAGTGTTGTAATAATTATAGAGGTATCAAGTTACTTAGCCATACCTTGAAAGTCTGGGAGAGGGTGGTGGAGGTGAGGGTGAGGAAGACGACGTCTATATCCGACAATCAGTTTGGGTTCATGTCGGGCCGCTCCACTACTGAAGCTATCCACCTTATTAGGAGGTTGGTGGAACAGTACAGGGATAAGAAGAAGGACCCGCACATGGTGTTTATTGACTTAGAGAAAGCGTATGATAAGGTTCTAAGGGAGGTGCTCTGGAGATGTTTTGAGGCGAAGGGTGTGCCGGTAGCCTACATACAAGCGATCAAGGACATGTACGATGGAGCAAGGACTAAGGTTAGGACGGTGGGAGGCGACTCAGAGCATTTCCCGGTTGTTATAGGATTACACCAAGGCTCAGCGCTTAGCCCGTTCTTATTTGCCTTGGTGATGGATGCTTTGGCATACCATATTCAAGGGGAGGTGCCATGGTGCATGTTATTTGCTGATGACATAGTTCTAATTGACGAGACGAGCCCCGGTGTTAACGAGAGATTGGAGGTTTGGAAACAGACTCTCGAGTCTAAGGGTTTCAAATTGAGTAGGTCTAAAACAGAGTACCTGGAATACAAGTTTAGCGCTGAGTCGAGGGATATAGGCGGGGACGTGAGGCTTGGGTCATAGGTCATCCCCAAGAGAGATAGCTTCAAGTACCCTGGGTCGATGATTCAGGGGGACGGAGAAATCGACGAGGACGTCACTCACCGCATAGGGGCTAGATGGATGAAATGGAGGCTTGCATCTGGAGTCTTGTATGACAAGAAGTGCCACCGATACTCAAAGGTAAGTTTTATAGAGCTGTAGTTAGACCGGCCATGTTATATGGGGCAGAGTGTTGGCCGGTTAAGAACTCCCATATCTAGAGGATAAGAGTAGCAGAGATGCAGATGTTAAGGTGGATGTGTGGGCACACTAGGATAGACAAGATTAGGAATGAAGATATTCGGAAGAAGGTGGGCATCGCTCCTATGGATGACAAGATGCGGGAAGCGAGGCTCAGATTGTTCGGGCACGTGCAGAGGAGAAGCCTCGAGGCACCGGTGAGGAGGTGTGAACGGTTGGCCGTGGCGGGTTCGAGAAGAGGTAAAGGGAGACCTAAGAAGTATTGGGGAGAGGTGATCAGACAAGACATGGCACGATTGCACATTTCCGAGGACATGACCCTTGATGGGAAGGCCTGAAGGTCAAGCATTAGGGTTGTAGGATAGGGGTAGTAAAGCTTTCCTTACTTCATTCCGGGGGTGAAGCGGGGTTGGATTAGGGTTAGTCTTAGATGACTTGCAGTTTATATTGGTCCCACACTATTCTTGTTGTTTGTCTTAGACCCGGGCCGTAGATTATGGTTACTGTTATTGCATGTCATTCATCTTTCGATTTTTATGTTTCTGTTACTATTTCGATCTACTAGATTTACTAATGAATTCTCTCCTATTTTTTTTTCTTTACTCTGTTTTCGTCTTATCGAGCCGAGGGTCTATCAGAAACAGCCTCTCTGTCCCGATCGGGCAGGGGTAAGGTCTACGTACACATTACCCTCCCCAGACCCCACTATGTGGGATTTTACTGGATAGTTGTAGTAGTTGTTGTTGTAGTTATTGCATGTAAAGGAAAAATAAAAATAAAGTATACAATTGCAACTTCATTATTTTGGTTGTACATATTTTATTAGGCAAAAAAAAATAATGGAGCTCCAACCAACTTCTTTGTACTAATTTGACTAGAAAATTAAAAATATACAATTAAAATAAATAGTCATTGTCTAAGGAAAAATAACAAGAAATACATTGTTGGTATTCCATTATTTTGGATAAAACTTTTTTTGTTTGGCTCAAATGATGGAGTTTCAGTTAAGATTTATTACAAATTTGATCCCAGAAAAGAAATACCCAGTTGAATCATAGCCATTGTTTCCAAATAAAAAAATTTAAAAATATAAAACTAAATGGGATAAGATATGCATTGTATTAAGTAGAAGCAAAAAGAAATAGACCATTTATATGAATAAGTATTGTATATGACTATGTGATAACTGACGAAAGATACTTTATCTGACAACCACTCTCACACGCCTAAATGAGTGTGTTAATGCGCTTTGTCATGTCAGTGACCATGGGATATATACTATCAAATAATAAAGTTCGAATGAGTAATCAAGACTACAAGCAAGTTAGGTGTGTAACTAATAATATGTGCCAAAATTAAAATTTTCTTAACATAAACTCCATGTTTTGCTCATAATTAATATAGCCTTTCAGAATCTATTAACATTAAGAAATTCCATGAATATCTTAGACTCTTAGGGGTGGTTTGGTACACGAGATAAGGTGGGATAAAGTGTGGCACTAAATTTATACTATGTTTGGTTGGTAGTATAATGGCTGGTGGTATAAATTTATCCCGAGATAAATTTATACCAACAACCAAACATGGTATAAACTTTGTCCCAAACTTAATACTGAATATCTCATCTTATTCCACCTTATCCCATCAAACCCGGTATTATTTTATCCCACCTCTCACCTGAAATAAATTAGTCTAAGGATTATAATCTCAGAATTATAATACCAGGATAATTTAGTCTACGTATCAAATGACCCCTTACTTCCATAGAAAGAAATTTTCAAATGTAAAGTTATGTACTAGGACAGAGAAAGAAAGTCAATTACAAAGCGAAGTAAAAGCAAATTAATCAAAACATAAGAATTGAAACCAATACATTTGCAATAGCATTTTTTATTCTGTTGAAAATAATTATTGTTGTATTTCTTATTGGTTAAGAAAATAAAACAATTGCATTTTGGTCGTGAGAAAAAAAGATTGTATTTGATAAGTTTTTTTGAATGAGATGATTAAGGACTTATAAGTGGAGTTTCTTACTTTATTGAGTTAGCAAAATAGAATCAACAATCATTATTTTTAGAAACTTACACTTTTGTTAATATTAATTTTAAACTCAAACAAAAAATTTAATATAATATTTATTTAACTTTTCAAAGTTTTATATTTATTGAGATAAAATACACGCGCAACGCGCGTACCTTAAGACTAGTTTTATCAAACGTGTAGATAAGCCAAAAAATGCTTATAAGCCAGTTTGACCAACTTATAAACCTAGCCAAACACACTTCAAGGAAAGAAAAGTAATAAAAATAAAAGAGGAAAATGAGAGAAGATGGAGGAATTTTTTTTCCATTACTATTACCCTATATTATTTTTACCCTATGTTTTGGAAATTGGAAACAAGGAAATTGACTTTTTTTGCAAGTTGAAATAAAGAGAAAGTACGAATAGAATAAAGAGAAAATTGTGGATCCGTTATAAAATAAAAGTAATGTAGCAAAACAAAGTAAAAAAGAATAGAGATAATATAAGAGATGAAAGAACTCTTTTCTTTCTTTCACTTCTGTATGTGTATTTTACCCATCAGATTACAAGGCTATTTATAAGCCTTAAAAGTGAACTTGCACTCCATCAAACAATAAAGAAAATGGGAGTACTCAACATCAAATAGTATGAAAAATGGGTGTCCATAGCAGCACGAACATCTACTCTCTTAAACCATTCACAACATTCCCCTTGGATGTCCATGTAAATTAAATATGTTTTACTAAGATTTTACTAAAAAATAGTATATAGTTATGTGTAATGTGCATTACTTGTTATCTCGTTAAAAACCTCACACGAAAATTCAGTGGGATAAAACTTTGGTTAAGGAAAAAAGAGTGCAACACGTAGTTACTCCCCCTGATGAAAACATCACTTAATGTCTCGAAGACGACACATTCTAATCTTGTATATCAGCTTCTCAAATGTTGAGGTTGGTAATGCCTTAGTGAACAGATCTGCCAAACATTCGCTTGAATGAACTTTTTGAACATTAAAAAATAATTTCGTGAAATGTATTTTGTTCTATCTCATTTGATGTGTCCTCTTTTCAGTTCAACTACACTTGCAACATTGTCTTCATACAATGTTGTTAGAATATTCCATTTCAAAGAAAGTGTTGAGTTATCAATCTCAACCAAATGCATTCTCGACTTGCATCGTGAATGACTATTATTTCTGCATGATTTGAAGAAGTAATAATCATAGCCTATTTCGTTGAACGCCATGATATGGTTATACCTCCATATATATATATATATATAAACCAGTGTGAGATCGATCCTTATATGGACCATATGAATACTTTGCACCTGATGCTGATTTGAATTTATTTGATAGAGTAAACTCATATCAATGGTCCCTTTGATATATCTGAATATATGCTTAATATTATTCAGTGTCTTTGTCCTTGGGAAGAACTAAATCTTGTTAACAAGCTTACCGAGAAAGTTATATCTAGTCGGAAATTATTGCAAGATACATTAATGTCCCAATTGTATTAAGATATGGTATTTCGGCACCAAGAAGTTCTTCATTATTTTAATGAGTCGAAATGGATCTTTATTTATATCAAGCGACCTCATAACCATCAGGGCTGCTCAACGGATGTGCTTTATCGATATAGAATCACTTTAAGATCTTTTTGACAAAAATTCCACGTCTTATATACTCAATTTATAGTCTAAGATAAAATCTTGTCTTTTCAGGATCTTTCATTTCAAATTCTTTCTTTAAATAGTCTACTGCTTTTGGAAGCTCCTCGGAATTTTGAATGATATTATCATCAACATACACAACGATTATAACAATTTCAAATTCAAACCTTTTTATAAAGACAAAAATACAATTGGTTATTCTTGTACCCTTCTTTCAACAAGTACTCGCTCAGGCAATTATACTACACGTGCCCTAATTGTTTCAATCTGTATAAGAATTTCTAAAGTTTTATTGATCAAGTCTCTCAGAAACTTTTATATTCTCCGGGCACTTTAAATCTTTCAGATATTTTCATAAAAAAATTGTTGAATATTGAGCCTTACAAATAGACTGTGACAACATCCATTCTACGCATATCAAACATTTCATGCATTGCCATATTTATAAGATACCTTAATGTGATAGCTATACCACGCGATAATATATAATCAATACCACACCTTTGCAAAATCTCTTGTGCCACAAGTCGTACTTTATATCTAACAACTTCATTTTTATCATTTCGTTTTCGTACAAAACATCATTAATACGCCAGTGGCTTTATATCTTCAGGTGTTCGGACTACAAGTCCGAAGATATCACGTTTTTCAAGTGAAGTTAATTATGTCTGGATAGTATTTTCATCTTGGTCAATCATATATCTGTCTACATTCATCGATAGATTTTGGTTCAAGAACCTCATCTTGTTTTATTATTTTAATAGTATAAAAAACATTATCGTTAGCGATATTATTTTGGTTTCATCTTTTTTTCCGTAAGGACATAACTTATTGAGATCTCTTCATTCTCATTATTTTAAGGTATCAGGAACTCCTATGAGGTTTTATAATTTGTTATGTATGGGGACTTTTTTTGAGCCACTATTTTCATATTATGATCACCTTGATCATTTGCTCCTTTTCTTTTTCGAAGATTTTTTATCTTTAGAATCAATTGGTCAACCACGTTCAAGCGTGGCTTAGACTCATTTGTATTAATTAATTTTTGGTTGGGACATCAACTCGAATTAGAGCATTAGCGGTTGGAAAATATGACTTCGTCACCTTTGGTAGGTTAGTGAATGCATCTGGTAGTTGAGTTGCAATCGTTTGCAAATAAATTATCTTTTGAGCCTCTTGTTCACATTGATTTATTCGAGAATCCAAATGAATAGTATTAATTCATTCCAATCTATCTCCTTTTTCAACTGCTTATTCCCCTAGTGTTGGATATACTGATTCATCAAATCGCAACCAGCAAATCTTGTCGTAAATAAATCTCCAGTCATAGTTTTTAAATATTTTATAGTAGAAGGAGATTCATACCCAACATATATCTACAACCTTATTTGGGGACCTATTTTTATGCGTTGTGTTGGAACAATTAGAACATATACTATTGGTATGCTTCTACCGCCCATTCATCAGGTACTGCCAACAACAACATCCTCTCCTTTTTGAAATCAGATCACGAACTCTCGTAGCAACTCCGAGTCTCTTTGAGCAAATCCTAATATACTTGCTTTCGTAGCTTGAACTTTCTTTGTTCCAACGTGAGCTTTGATAGGTGAATCTACAAGCATTTTAGAATAATCAATTGAGTGTTCAAGTAAAAATAAATACCATATTAAAGCCCCATTTGTTAGGATTTTGCCAAATTTCTTTAGTAAAACTGATTCGATTTCATGTGAAGCCAAATTATTTTCCTTCACATTTGTGGTGTATGTTTTGATGTGTTCATGTGGATCCGATGTTCTATCGTATTTTGGAATATCCGGTATCTCTAATCTCTTCGGAATCAACTCTGGAGCCACACTAGGTTTGAACGACAACTATATATACTCCTTCGAGGTCGGGCTCTTCAGGACCGAAGGAGTTCTCGAAATAGGATCTATCCGAGCATGAAATTCTTTAGCATTCTGATTCATTTAAGCGTTCATTTCCCTTATAAACCTCATGAGCTCAGTCTTGAAAGGATCGTTTGTGTTATTTTTATTTTCAGATCCAATACCGACACCGCCTGTTTGATTGTTGTTTGATCTGAACTCCTCCTAGTAACGATGTTATCGATTCTTGGTGGCGTTTGATTTATAAGAATGCTAGAAGGGGCTTGAGCTACACCATTGGAATTATTGGAAGCAACCGATAGCGCTGCCGGAGCTCAATCATTATTCAGTCCTGTCTTGAGAGATGATTCATTATCTTCTTTTGCTGCGCTCTCAAACTTTAACAATATCGACAACAAGTTCATCATCCATATCATCGGGGGTAGGATTCCTTGTCCGCCAGGTATTTCCTTCTACCCGATTTGAAGTTGGCTCATTCCCATTAAGATGGGTTTTACTGATTGAACCATCATGTTGATTTTCATTACGGAGATTATCCACGGGCTCATCGTTATTGTTTGTTCCAACAATGAGCAAGTTGTTGACATCATTGTGCGCCATAGTTGTTTTATGCTTACAACATAAATGCTTCAAAGTACGTTAGTGGAAGATGAACATATCAAAATAATACCACAACTGTCTAAGCCCCACAGTGGGCGTCAAATTGTTTACCAGTAAAATGGTACAATTAAATTTGTAACGTAGTTTATAGGCACGTGGATTAAATTGATCTGAGAAAATAAAGTAATAAAGAAAAAAATTGAATAAAATATGAATAATTGAAGAATAGACAAGCCTGAGCTTCAGAATGTTCCCTTTAGGATCGAGAATAATTGAAAAATCTCGACAATACTTGTATAACAACTTAAACAAACAAGAGAATGAATATTAGTCATTTGCTATCAGTATTTCTTGATATTTCACAATAGAATGAAAGCTTCTATTTATACTGGAGCTATGATGTGCATGACTATAAATTATGCCTCCTTAATTACCAATATTAATGCTATAATAAAAGGTAATTAAACGGTACTAAAGAATAATAAAGGGTAATAAAGTCTAATAGAGGCTAATAAATGTTGGAGAAATCTTGGAGTCTCTGTAACATTTTCATAACGGTCATATCTTGCATTGTCTCTTATCCGACCACATATTTATATCTTGTGTCACCATAGTTGAGTCACTGTTGACCGGTATCGCTTCTTAATTTACCCAATTCTTGAGATCAATTAAGTTTTGATGCTTTTTAAGTAGTATCAGAGTAAAAAATTGAACCATATCTTTTTGAAGCCTATAAAAATAAGTGAGAAAACATTTTTTCTTTGTGACTATAGTGCACCTCCCACAACAAATTAGGACCCATAGCGTCATTTACAAAAGTTAGAAAGATTTGCTATTTTAACCCTTCTTTTCCTTGATAGCAAATTCCCTAAAACACCTTCCCACAAAAGCGTCACACATAGACCCCATCTCCGCCTCCGGCCACACTCATTAATCTCCGAGCCGCCTTTAGGGTTTCGAATCGCCGGAAAAATCCGATTTTGCGACGAAAGTATATAGGTGATTGGGGTAATTGGATGATAATATAAAATGCCACCAAAGCAATCGAAAGCGGATTTAGCAAAGAAGCAGAAGGTAGTGGAAGACAAGACATTCGGTCTGAAAAACAAAAATAAGTCCAAAAATGTCCAGAAATATGTTCAGTCCCTTAAGCAAAATGCTGTGCCTAAACCTGACCCTAAGAAACTTGATGCCAAGGTACTACGCTATTTTGTTTTATTATTATTTTTTTTTGTATTTTTTTCCCGATAGATATACACTATTCGTATAGGTGGCCTCGACTAGATTTTTGAGGCGTAACTGTTGTATTTTTTTTTTTTGTGTGAATTATTGTTGTCTTATGAAGGCTAGAGAAGACTGATATGCTGACCCGGCTAGTTCGGAATTGAGACGTAATTGTGTTGTGTTCCTTTTGTGTTATCTTTTGCGAACTGAAATGAGCTGGTGGATACAAAGGATTCATATATCCTACCCTAATTAGCTTGGTTTTGAGATGTAATTGTTTTTTTAAAAAACAGTGGTATCCGGGCTAGCTTGCCTGCACCTCAACTATTCAGGTGGATACCGGTTACCTCCCACCAACACAAGTATCGGGTAACTCTGCCCACCAAGGCTTGACAAATGAGAAGAAATAAGCTAGTGTTTTTTGTCTCCTCTGGAAGTTGAATCTTAGACCTCATGATTCTCCTCTCACATTATTGAGCATTTGGCCACATCCATTGGGTGCTTGAGACATGGTTGTTGTAGTATTATTATTATTTTTTGTTTTTTTATTTTAAGCCCAAATAAGGCAGGTTGAATACAGACCTCTATATAGATGACTCCAACTAACTTGGATTTGACTGCATAAGTGTTGCTTTTTTATATTTGTGCCTTTTCGAGCCCAAATAGATTGAATGAATATAGTGGATCACATAGCTGGCTGCCTGACCCCAATTAGTTTGTGATTTTTTTGTAGTTTCTGTCATATTACTTTTGTGTGATCTTTTGCTTGAATGTTGACAAGTAAGCTTAATTTTGTCACAGAAAAAGAAGGAAGAAGAGAAAGCCAAAGAGAAAGAGCTGAACGAATTGTTCAAAGTCGCTATTAGCCAGCCTAAAGTGCCTCTTGGTATTATTTATGTTCTTCTTGTGACTGATATCTGGTGTCTATTTATTTTTTGGTTGGTGCATAGTAGTTTCAATATTAAAGTGTTATTGTGTCTTTGTTTGATCGAAACAATTGGAAATGTAGTGTAGGAAGACTTCGTAGCAATTATCTGCTCTCTCCTATGTCTAACTGGGTCTGTCGAAGGCTGAAATATAAACTGGAATTTTTGCCAGTTCTTATAAAGCTGATAAATGTTGTAACTTTATTATTGCAATTCCGAATATGGCTTAATATCAGCCTGTCAATTTATTTCAAGAGACTTTTTTATCGTTCATAGTTGACTCATTGTCTCGTATCAGTAGTAGTTTGTTTTGTTTCACTCACTTCTTGCTTTAAAGGTTTGATCTTGTTTCAATTTTTCATATGAAATGCTGCTGCAAAATTATCATATTTCACGAATGTTGGGAATTTGTGTTCAGGTGTTGATCCAAAATCTATCTTATGTGAATTCTTTAAGGCGGGGCAATGTGCTAAGGGTTTCAAGTGCAAGTTCTCTCACGATCTGAATGTTCAGCGAAAAGGAGAGAAGATTGACGTTTTCAGTGATAAGCGTGATGAAGGTGGTTAAGCAACACCTTAGCAGTTGACATTTTGCATGAACTTTTCTGTTTCTGCGTGATAATCATGTATTATGGTTTTAGTGTTTATTAACTGGTATTTCTTGTCTAAAACATAGATGGAAAGGAAACAATGGAGGATTGGGATCAAGAGACATTGGAGAAGGTTGTGGCATCAAAAAGTCAGGAGTATAACAAGAACAAACCAACTGACATTGTAAGTGTTATCTTTTTCCAGAATATACCTTGAACTGCTTTGGTCCGAACTTGAACGTCATATTCAGGGGATAATTTTGAATTTGTTGATCGGACTCTTTCAATCATTCGGTATCCACTTACCTATATAGCAGTGATTTTCAGGATAAAATTCATTGCTAATGATCTTCTAAATGGTCACTTTGTTACCTCATTTACTTTCCACTGATACTTTACTGTTGTGAGGAAACTTTGGTTATGGTCTTTTTGTATAAAATGAAACCCTTATGTTGTCAAGTAATTATCTTCCAGGAGATGCAGGAGACCATAATTGCATAGTGTTTTAGTCGTCAGTCGAGTATGCAATAACTTGGTAACGAGTCATAGAACTTACAGAATATGCAGACGTTGCTTGCACCTAATGTCCTTTCTTGATGATTTTTATCTCAATTAAATTGACAAATTCTGTAAAGTAAATGGGTGAAAGATACTGAAAAAGTAAGGTTTTTTGTTGATAAAGTACGAATTTTATTAATGTGTGCGCAAACAGAAGTAGCTAATAATGAGGAATCAGTGTGGTCATGGACCCGGGAAGTAACATGCTGAAGAAAGGCTCTCTCGTAGATATTTTCAATGAAGAAAGGGCATTTTGTTGTTGGATATGACGCTTTCTGCTGCCTCTTATGACTTTTCAGAGGCTTCCTAGAAGGTGGTCAGCTACAACCTGCAGAAAGCAACAGGGAATTTGTATTGATCAGCATAATATGCCTGGTGACAAGAACAAACTAATCCATTGAAATGGAACAAAGCTTCCAAACTAGATATGGCTGTTGTGATATCCCACTATCACCCACAAAACAGAACAATATTCTCACTAAAGCAATAGAAACTATAATTTTTCACAATTTAGTAATACGAAGGAGAAATGGTGAACACAGAGCAGATCTTTTAGTGCTGCTCTTTTTAAATGACATATTCTTTTCATTTTGATCCCCCAAAAAAAGAACTATTTACCAGTTCATGAACTGTACTATCCTTTGCTCAGAAACATCTGCATGTTTAGGAAGGAGAAGACAGAAGATTGCAATCAGGTTCAGTGATAGCTGAAAACAGAGCTTGTCATATTCACCAAAAATTGGAATCCCCATAATTTTGTTGAGCTGATCCATGATATTCTGGTTGGTATTGAGGTTTGGTTGAGTGCCATGAGTATCTGGTTACCTTTGGACATCAATTGGTTCCCAATGATTGTATCTCACAATCTGAAGAATATGGATGGCAAAGTGTTATG
Source organism: Nicotiana tabacum (assembly GCF_000715075.1). NCBI lineage: Eukaryota > Viridiplantae > Streptophyta > Magnoliopsida > Solanales > Solanaceae > Nicotiana > Nicotiana tabacum. The sequence goes on along the minus strand of NC_134089.1, from coordinate 17,800,946 downwards.
TACCTAGAAATCAGGACGGATAAAGAGTACTGGCAGAAATGACGGGATGTGACTATAAACTCTTGTCTCTCTTGGATAAGTGTTATTATAGATAGACTTGTAAAAGTTCATGGTTAATTGTCATGCGCTGGCCAATAGGATGACCTTAAAGCCCCCAGGGCTTTGGTTTATGGTAAGGACGCACCGCAGAAGGTGTGGATTGAGCGTGCTTCACGAGTTTGGACCTTGCCGCTGACACAAACCCTAAGTGGGAGCAGGGGAGAGGGACTGGTCCATGCTCCCGAGAGTTTTGAGCATGTGAAAATAGGATGACCTAGATAGTTTGGTCGTGCAGAATGCATGCAATATCATTTAAGTATTTGTGGACATTGAGAGTTGGGAAAGAAATGTTACTGCTCTAGCACTCCATTTAACTGTTATGATTATTTTGATTTTTCATTGCATGGAGCATGGGTCAATGATACGTAGTCCTTTGGTTTGACGTAGTACCAGTGACCATATTCCGTCATTCTGAGGTGTATTTTTATGCTTTCATTTTAGTTTGTCACTTGAAAAAGTCGTATTTTAGCAACAAATTTACTACTCTATCCCAGTTTCTTCAGCACGCTTTCCTCTTTAGTCCATGCCAAAAAAAATAAAAAAATAAAAAATGATTGGCACCTTTTGTGTCCAGAAACTATTTAGTCTTTACATGCTCATTTTCTGCTTACTGTTGGAATGGAGGGAGTATTTGTTTCAGAATTCAAACTTATGATTTGGCTTATATGCAGGTATGTAAATACTTTTTGGAAGCTGTGGAGAAAAAGCAGTATGGTTGGTTTTGGGTCTGTCCAAATGGTAGTAAAGAATGCCATTACAGGCATGCGCTTCCTCCTGGATACATTCTAAAGTCGCAAATGAAAGCTTTGTTACAAGAGGAAGCTGACAAGATGCCTATTGAAGAAGAAATTGATGAACAGGTGACCGTACTATCTGAGTATTCATATTGCCAACTACTGACAACCATTAAAACTTTTATAAACATGTTCATTAATGGAACAGCTTTACATGTTTTCTGCTCTGCCTGCAGCGTGCAAAATTGACTGCTTCAACTCCTTTGACCACTGAGTTGTTTATGGAATGGAAAAAGAAGAAGATGGAAGAAAGAGAGGCCAGTTTGGCTAAGCAGAGGGCAGATAGAGCTAAGAATGATCGCATGAGGTATCATTCTTTTCATTCCTTTTCCTCTTTAGTCAATACTATGTGGTCATCAGCTGAGAAAAGTTCTTTTGGTGGATGCTTATACTTATTGGCAAATCTTATGCTCTCTTTCTTGCAGTGGTCGTGAGCTGTTCATGTCGGACGCTAGCTGGTTTGTGGATGATGTTGGGGCCTATGACAAGTATGAAAGGGATGAAGAGTCTGGTGAACCCCCGAAGGTGAATATGTTATGATCAATTTTTTTCCGCTTTCTATATCCTTTGTTGGACTGTGTTGAGCATTCAAGATTTTCGTTGTCTACCGGTGACTGTCATAGATCTACTCATCTATAGTACTGCTTAACCTAGGATAGGTAAAATGTCTGGGACTCTGAGCAATTACCCTCTGTGTGTAGGGGTAAGAGAGCATAAAAAACAACAATGTATAATGATCTGTTGACTTTTAGCAATAGTTCGCATTGTTAGATTAAACAGTGTCCATTTGATCAAAGTTTTAATTTGATTGAGATGCTTCTGGAGTCTTCATCATGATGAAATTTTCATTGATTCTTAATCTAAATCGAGAGGAAGTCTTAGTCAGATTCACTTTTTGATCGGTAAGCCAGTCAGATTCACTTACTAGTACTGTTTCTTCACACGCTTTTTTTTGGAATGCTCTCTGATTTTCTCGCTATTGGGATTTAAATTTATGAGGTTGATGTACCTGACTTCACCCTTTTTGCTGGAATTTTTAAAATTATGCTTTTATAGTACCTGAGCGAGATATTCAGTGTTAAAATATTTTCAGCTAAGTGATAGGTTGTACTAGGCAAAGATTAGGGGTCTTGCATCAAAAGTTTGTTCCTTCTACTTTCACCTGCCTTGGTAGATTGTATGCAGATTTGGTAGAACTAGCAGATGACAAATCTAGCCATGACTTAGGAAAGTAGGCAGAAAAGTGTGCATTCACTGTGGTGGTGGTTGGTCTACGGCGGTGTAAGTATTATTAGAAAGAGATTTGAAAATCCAAGTGTGTGTGATAGTTGCAGTGTTTTTCTGTTATGAATCGAAAATAAACTAAACTATGCCTATTAACCAATGATCCCCTGGTTTGGACACTTCATGAGCATCATACTGATGCCATGTGTTTTTGCTTGCTTATCCAAAAAAACATATTACTGGTGCGATGTGCATTTCTTGTGTTGTGCTGCTAGTTTATACGCAAAAGACTGTGCATATCATTTTCTATGTAGATTACATTTCCTTTACAGGAGAATAAGGAATCTGCTAGAGATGAGGCAAGCTCCTCAATGTCAGCCCGGAATATTGATGATGGTGGTGAGGCTTCTCATAACAACGAAGTTAATGACAATTATGATGATGATGATGACGACGACGATGACGATGACCTGGATGTGGAGGAGTTAAATGAACTGGAAGCTAGCCTTTCAAAAACATCGTTACAAATCAATGAACCTGGTGGTCATGCTTGAGCCTTGTGCCCAGATTTATGCGCATGATCTACTTTTCGGTCCATGCTCTTTCATGTCTACGTGATGCAGAATCATTATAGCATGCAAATGGGGTGGAGTGATATAGCATAGCATATCCGTGTCGTGATGCCCCTAATAATAGATTGCTATTTTATTAGGCTTTTTACCCTCAGTTCAATGAGTTGTGACTGTTGCTTCTGGAATTTTGTGATGAATTGAACTTTTCTAGTCGTTTTGCCAGCCACAGAGAGAGCTATCATTTGTATTTTGTTACTGCTGCTACTACTATGCTTTGAAGCTTAGGGTGGCCTTCTCCTCCCCTCAATAAATTACAGATTCTTTGAGGGCCATTATGTCATCTGTTGACGTTTGCTGACAATTTTATAGGTGTTTTCTTTCTGTCGTCTGCAAACATGTTCCATGAAATAGTGAAAGTTCCATGTTTATTTTCAGAGAACTGATAGATTACTATATCCTGTTCCTTCGCTTTCCTCTTTTTCCTTTCCGGTTCTTTATACCTATGCGATTTACTCAGGTGTGTATTTCAATCACGTTTTCCATGATTCTTAGATCCAGAATAGCACTGGCGGTGTAAAGATCGTTTACACCATCAGTAGGTAATTTTTTCATTTAATAAGCTTGAATTGATAGCCTATAATAAATGGTAAGTAACCTACTATAACATGTTAAGTTGGACTGTTTATGTTAAAAAAATTTACACTGCTGGTAAGAGTAAAACTTAAACTACAAAACCAAAAACTCCAAATCAGTGATTTAGCTGATTTTGACGATGGAGTTTGAACAAAACTATGAAGAACGTCAGAATTAGTAAGTGAAGTTGGAAAAAGGAAGCAATTCTGATTACAAGTACGAGTTAGAAATTATTTTAGTTACAGTATACGAAGGAGTCAACTTGCCTCAAACTTTGTTTTCTTCTGTAAATTTAGAAAAGGTAAACTTTACCAATTAAAAATTCCTTGTGATTAATTACCTTTAAAATTACCTGATGGTGTAAGAAAGTTTCGTATACTGGTAGTGTATAAAATTTAAATTCATAACTTACTGTTGCGGTTATGACAACTTCCAGTCCAGTTAATTTTAAATTTAAATTGAAGTGAACTGATCAAATTAATGAAAAAGGGAAGACAAGTACCTACACAGTTGGATAAAGAGTTTATGTTCTGAATACGAACAGTTTAGAAATTGTTTTACACTATCCGGTTAAACTGACGTGCTAGTTGTAAGAGAACCAAACATCACACACAGGCTGAAAAAATGATGAGATATGAGATAACATATCAAAGGTGAACTATAAATTGCGGTGAAGTGGTAAATACTTCTTCATTCTTAGTCAAAGGTCTCAGGTTTGAGTAGTGACGAAGTCAGAATTTTCACTAAAGGGTATCAAAATATAAAAAAAGTAAATCTACGAAGAAGTAAAGGGGAGTTAATATATAGTATATGTACATAAAAAATATTTTTTTACCTACTTATACAATATAAGTTTCCGGCGAATAGGTGTGGTCAATTGGTACCCCTTAAATGCGTGTGGCTCCACCACTAAGTTTGAGCCCCAACTCCCAAGTATAGAATCGCTTTTAAGAGGGAGCGTTATACCTCTAAAGTAAAACTTTCAAGCGTGAATATGAATAATGGAGTTTCAAAGCAAATATCAGATACCAAATAGAAAAAACAAAAAAAACACAAGGTGAAATAGAGAAAGTGGTCATAGTAATTATTAATGGGAGGAGAGACATTTTGAGGTCACGGTCAAAGAACTTGGAATTATGGCCTAAAACTAGGGACTGTTAAATGCACGACAGAAAAAAATCAACAGACAGACAAGGTTGGATCATCACAAACAGTTTGTCTTCCATTTGGTCCTTTAAATTCTGTAACAAAGTAACGAAAGGTATAATAAATGTATGAAAAGTAATCAACAGATAGACTAGGTTGGATCATAGGCTAGACCAGAAATTGCAACATGTTTGGTGACTTTGATGTTTGAGTAATAATTTTTTTTTTTGATTTATTAAAAACAATGAATATCATTAGTTCTTTGTTTAATTGAAACGTGAATATATATAGTGAGTAGCCTTTGGTCTGCCATTTTCGGTGCAGCCCGTGTTAAACAACAAATCAATCACTTTCATATCTAATCTGTAATTACTAAATAATTTTTGGTAGTGTCACTTATACACTGACAAAGATATTTACCAATTTTTCTCTCATGAGACGAGATTTAGGAGGGATAATAATACTCAAATAGCCATTCCATTTAAAGATTAATCGTACAAAAAGTAATTCACTACTATTTTGCTCATTAAAGGTGTATAGAACACCCACACATAATGACCTTCAACTTTGATTTTTCAACTAGATATCATTCTAATAATCGAACTAGACATGTTCATGGATCGGATCAGATTTAGCACCTTTCAGATTTCGTAAATTGCAGTTCGAATCTGTACCAAAATAAAATCGGATTGGATAAATATTTTGAGTTTTGGTTCGCATTGTACGCCTTATTAAAATGCTAAAATAAATAATTTCTCCTACCATTTTCAGTAGCAAAACTCATTCATTTCCATATCTTTTTTTTTTTTTAATATTGAAAGGAAAGAAATGACAAAAATAGTGAGAGAAATAACAAGGAAACCTTAAAAATTTTAAAAGGGCAAACCTAACTTTTATGTATAAAATATAAATTTCGGGTTTCGAATCAGTTTGGATGTAAACTGAGCCAAATCATATCATGATATCTGAAATAATTAAATTAAAGATCCAAAGTCCAATCCAAAGAGCTACAATCCAATCCAATCCAAACCCATTCGAATAACATGGATTCATTCGAATTTTCGGATTAACTCACATAATGCGCAGCCCTAAATCGAACCATAAAAAGATATTATATCTAGATGGGCATACATAGGAACACGTATTGATCTACCAGATCGGTTGATGCGATATATTTCACGAGCTAAGAAATATTTGTAATGTTACACTATTTAAGAATATATATATTTGATAAGTTGGAAATAAAGATACGTTTAATTGGATCTAAACTTGTCCAACTCTAGAACCATTGAAGGTTCAAAGAATTGTTTTTTCGTCGAGGGATTTTTGCACATGAACTATCTTACCATTACGTTTTTATTGGTTGTTATGATTTACAAGTCATATATTATAAGCTTTTGAAATAGTGGTAGTGGAGACATAACTAACACTGATTCTTGTTTTCTTTTTTCTCATAATTTTGTCGTCAAATGGAAAGCTCAAATTCCTTAAAAGCTATCTCGAATTGGTCATTTCACTCGACTTAGTGGGCGTTTGGACAGAAAAATTGTAAAATTTCGAATAAAGTGAAATCTTTTTACCGATGAAAATAATATTTGAAAATTAGAGTTATGTTTTTTTGAATTTTTATAAGTGATTTGAGTGAAAAATTTGAAAAACAGCTTTTTGGAGTTTTTCAAATTTTCGGAAAATTTCAAAATTCATCTTCAAATGAGAACTAGAAATTTTATGGCCAAATACGGATTTCAAAAAAAAGTAAAAAAAATTCAAAAAAATAAAATAAAATTTCATGGCCAAACGGGCTCTTAAAAAGGGTCCTTACTTGCTGTTATACATGAGTTGCTCTTATATGAGTTGGTTACATTATTTAATATGGTATTAGAGCATATAGAGGTTCTGATTTCATTCATATCATTTTTTTTTTATATTTTTTGATTAATGAAAAAGAATTAAATCCGCATGTGAACTGACGTATAAAAAAAAAGTTAAATAAATAAGAGGGCCTATTTCTAACAACTTAGAAACTTGAAGAATTCTTTCTCATGGGCATGTCCATTCTTTAACATGGAAGGATGTGATGAAGCACAACCTCCCTTTTGTTTTGACATTTTGTTTCTTACTACTATCACACGAGCATAACTAATTATAAAAAAATAATTTAAACTTTTAAATAAAATGATCACACTTCAACAATACTAAACTTGGACGTATTGGCTCAAAAGACTATTGGTGTACAAGTAATAAACCAACTGACCTAAGTTTCATGACATTTATCCTGCACTTACATATGACGCTCTGTAACTAGACAAATAACCAACAATGTATTATTGAGATGATTTAAGGGGCGGATGAATAACTACCTGTAATAAAACACAGACTAATTAATACGAGTAGACCAGAAGAAACAAGAGTTAAATTATCTTAGCGACGACGTATTCTTCGTATAAACTTCACAAGACACTTAGCTATTTGAACTTTAATTTGCCCTCTCTTTGGAGGAAGTCTTACTTCCTTTTTCTTTTCTTGTTCAGCAGATGATTCACTATGCACTCTTACCAAAATGTCCTTCATGGCTAGCTGATATAGTAAAATATTGATAACTACTGTTGAGTCGAGGATCTATCGGAAACAGTCTTTCTACCTTTCCAAGGTAGGGGTAACGTCAACGTACAAATTACTCTTCACAGACTCCACTTGTGAAATTCTATTAAGTTTATTGTTGTATTGATAACTAATGTTCAAGCAAATGAGAAGATCTCAAGCCACAATATCTGAAATTCTTGTGTAACAAGGTTTTGATAGGACTAGTGATTGCCCGGGTCAGTGTGTGATCACCAAAGATGAAGTAACCCTTCAGATGCTCTCTCTGCTTATGCCGAATACCCCAAATCGGTTCAGCCAGATAAGGCCAGGAGCTGTTTGAGGAATCACAGGGCCTTACTTATTGGGGGGACTTGATTCTGAAATGGAATGATTGATATAATCGATATATCATGGAAGAATGACCGAGACCATAAAAATGGGTTGAATTAATAAATATCATAAAAGTTTACACGAAGTTACAACTGAATAATGTTGGTTGAAAACATGGAAAATAGTGATTTTTCCTACGATGTTTTCTCAGATTTAGGAGTATGGATGAATGATTGAACAAGCTGGAAAAGATGTATTTTCAAGCTATATTTGGCTCTCTAAATTTGAAGTCTGCTTATTTTCACAGCTTTAGAACCAGAAGATAGATATATATAGAAATCAACCATAGCACAAAATTAACTTAATTTATAAGGAAAAAAAATGATGACTTTTTTCTTCAGATCAATAATTGACACGACATATGCACACGGGGAGGACTTTGAACTTGACCCTCTTGACTTCAATAATTTCAAGATGCTGGGAAATTAAATGCAACTGTTAATTAAACAGCCATATAAAGGTAGAAAGTACAATGATAAATAACCTTAATTGAACCTAAAGCGAAAGAACCACAATTTAAGTTGTACTCCCTCCATTTACTTTTACTTGACGTGTTTTGACTTTTCATGTCCCTTAAGAAATAATAAATGAAGTGTATAATTTACCATGATACCCATATTAATTGATGTATATTTTATTGGATTTGAGTAAATAATTTGAAATGAGTAATAAATATTGTGGGTATAACAGGAATTTTTTTTGTCTTCTCTTAATATGCGTAAAGTGACAAGTAAAAATGAAAATCTATTTTTAGTATACATGCCAAGTAAAAGTGAACGGAGGGAGTATACACTAACAATACGCGATGATCTTTTTTACACTATCAGTGAAATCATAATTTATGAGTATAACAAGTTAGTCACCATATATCATAAAGTGATCAAAAATTGTGTAGATTTATTTTACATGCAGGGGCGGATTTATAGGAAAGATTATGGGGCGCATGAATTCACGGTCTTTTTGCAAAATTAGATATTTTATGTATATATTTTCTAAAATTGGTATAATATTAATTGTTGGTACTCATGCTTCAAGAAGGCAGAATGATGCACTTGGTTGAATGTTGAGTTATTTATGAAAAAGAATAGGGTTATTTTTTTTAGTGCGCCAATATACTAGAAATTCTAAAACCGCCTCTGTTTGACTGTTTGACGTGGAAGAGTGTATAGAACTAAAAAAAAAAGTTAATTACTGCAAATAGGAAAATATGAATTCCCAAATTCCTTGTCTTCCATTAAAAAACATATGTTTCCCTTTGTGAGAACAATGAAAGCTCTGCTTAAGGTGAGAAGCAGACAGGTCAAATTACTGTCTACTACTCTTTTATGGAATATGAAAAAGTGTCGGAAAGCAAAATGGAAGATGAAAAAGTGTCGGATGGATGGAGTGACTTGAATTAAATGGTTTGTTTAAAAATTACGATAGACAGTTAACGCAATATTCAACTTCGAAACTAATCGGATGGAGTTGATAAGTTCCTTATTAAAATAAAATAAATATTTGGGTACAACTTCAAGTATCCTTTGATTCTTCTTTCCGGGCTATTCGCTTTGATTTGAGGGATAAAGTACGTGTTTCTCGAATGAAAGCTAATGTTAGTACTGTTTGGGGTCGTTTGGTTGGAATACGGCTTATGCCGGGATAAGTTATGCTGGGATTGTTGTTTATTCATTGTTTGATATGTTGTATTAAGAATGATAATTGCATAGTTTCTAAGAAGAGTATAAGTTATACCGGTGCTAATTACCCCATCCTCTATAAGGTATAAGTTATACCGGTATTAAAATTAACACCATGATAACTTATACCTGATTTGCTAACTAAACAGAGTATTAAGGTGATATTAAATTTTTATACCACCCCTATACCTTCTTATACCTCGTACCAAACGACCCCTTTACATATATGACATATTCCCCCTAACCACAATTTCTCCTTCGGGACTTTATACCATCTGAAAGTGAGATTTTGAGTGCTTAGGACCCGTTTGGTCATAGATTTTGCCAAAATGAACTTGGGTTTTATTTGGCAAACACATGTTTGGCCATAGATTTTGCCTATATTTTGGCAAAATTCCAAATCCCAAAACCAACTCAATGGCTGGTTTTGGGCCAAAATCATTACAAACACTAATAATATACATATTTTTCCAAAATAAATTTGGGAAATATATTTTGAAAACGAATGTCCAAACACATTTTCATCTTCAAATCAAACTTCACCCAAATCAGATTTTTCAAAACAAATTTGGGAATCTACGGCCAAACGCTAACATAGAATACCCCAGAGTAGAAGATTAATGCTGAAAACGAATCGAACAATGGCTGGAGGTATGTCAACCTCTTTATTCCGCTATGAATTTGCTCTGTGTTCAGACATGCTTCAGATCGTATTAAAAGGTCTAACAACTAATTCTAAAGGAATTAAGTGTAACAATGTCTAGATCAACAAGATAGGTTTTGATGCATATTTCAGTTAAAATAATTTTTTGTCAAATGTCAGAGACATGTAGCCCACACAACCGCTTAAACTAAAAATATGTTAATATATGTATAATCCATGTACAATATGTATATAACGTGTATAATCAAAATATAATCTAGGTATACCAGTTAGGAAAAGTAAACAATGAATTCAGCGGCAGATTCCTATATATTTTTCTCTCTTTTAGCAACCAACAGGTGTTCCTGTTAAACCAGATATTATTCACAGCCTTGAAGCAACGGTAAAATTATCTCTGTGTGACCTATAAGTTACCCGAGCCGTGGAATCAGCTACTAATGCTTATATCAGGATAGACTACCTACGTCACATCCCTTGGTGTGCGGCCTTTCCCCGGACCCTGAGTAAAAGCGGGATGTTTAGCGCACCGAGCTTCCCTTTAGTACAACAGGCAGACTAACATTTTTTCATGATACAACTTTACATACCTTATACAATTAAAAGGGATTAGACCAAAATACATTTCAATTTTTTCATCTACAGATGTAGAGCTGCATTGGTCTAAACTTTAACAGTGAGCAATCTTTACAAGAGGGGATGAAGAGACATATCAAAAGCTCATTTTGTTATAGCAAGAATGGAATAGACCAAAAGAAATGTAACTATAATAATTGCTCCAACAAGAGTGAACTGTGGACTTGTCCATAACATAAGGTTTGATTTCTCTGCTCTTTTAATAGGGTCAACTTCTTCAGACAGAGGATATTCGGAACGCCTAGGATTCCATGTTACGTACTTGTTTGGAGAGAATCGCGAGAAGAAGTTCTTTTTGCTTTGCTTCCTGAAGCTTGACCAGGCCTTGTCCCAATCAGTTGAGGATTTATCGCCTACAAAAGGGAACAATTTGTCATAACTTTCTGATAAATGAATGACCAAATATGTACAAATAATCTTCACCAAGAACTTAGTCCAAAATAGAAAGAACAATTTCCTACGAGATTGATCCGATAAGGTTTCCAAAAGAGCAAGAGTTTCATATGTAGGTTCACCAGTTGAGTACTCATTCAAACATTTATGCTAGAGATCCAAGTATAAATCAGAAAAGAAAAAGGTAAGACTCGCGACCTAAATTCTTAAGAGCACAATGTATTGTAACATTACGTCACAATCAGTTTATGTAATTTATGGAGTATAAGAGCTGCTATTATAGTAAAAAGTAGTGGATGCCGAGGCCATATTTGAATTACAACTGAACTTGCAAATGAATATCCGAAAGTTATTATTCTCTCTATCTTGTTTTGGCATTCTACTCTCTCGTTGTGTTATGAAGCAAGTACTTAATGCCCAACCGATGGATGTCCGGAAAATACCTCCACCCTATATAATTCTGAAGTGCATAAACCTAACTATAGCATACTTCTGCCAAAATATATAAGATAGTCAGAATCAGGGGCAACTAAATGGAGATGAAAAAGGAACAAACTCCCTCCCTCTCCAGATTTTTGCAATCAGTTTTATCTGATTTTGAGCATCATTTTGTTGGGAAAAATTGCACAAAATAATAATATTCACGGTAAATAGAAGGAATAACGACGGACACCAAGATTCGGAAATAAACACGAATAAAAAAGAGAAACAACGATACCAGAATGTTTAACATGCAAAAGCCTTCTCAATAAAGGAAGAAGCACGGCTTGGAATGAGCAACATACGATCACTATAGCAAGGAATATTAACCTTGGTAGTCTCGAGTAAGCTACTCAAAAGACCACTATACGCTCAAAGAAAGAACGTGCTTCTCTTTACCACGATTATTACTTATGTGTGATATTTTCTCCCAATAACACACTCTAATTGCAATATTGGGTCTATTTTCCATCACACGAGCTCTTTCGATACAGCTCTCGTGCTACTGCTGCTTAGTGTCTTCTTATCTGGACCAGCTAATCAGTTGAACCAACTCATTCAAAAATGGGCGGAGCTCCAGCTACATTTGGCACAGAAGCCAGACTGCAGCGAGAACTGTTCAAAACGAGTAAAACTGGGAATCATGTCTCGCTATGAGAAGGAAAGACTGGTATCTCAATCTACTCCTTTGGGCGGATGTGCGCGTATGTGTGAATCTCTACAGGCTTTTGCTCGAATCACCTCACCCAAAATCTCTTTAGCAGTAAGAGGACCTCTCAAACTCTTTCAAGTTTACGTGCCTCCGACATTTAGGGCTAGTGTTTCATGAGCCAATACTGAGCTTTACTACAGTTAATCGACATTCAAGAGCCATTTGACCTACTAAACACCTTTATAGAGAAAATGTATAATAGGCAGCAACATAGAAGATATACTTAATGGATCTGTCAACGGATTGGTCAGTATGAATGTTTAGCGAATATTAAGCCACCAAGAAGTTATTAAATATGCCTACTACCGAAAGATTCTGAGGCACCCTAAACTCATATCTATGATTGATCAGGACATCCTTAAATTGTTAGTAGTACTAAGATAAAAATAGGCAATGAGGATACCCAAAACAGAGGCTGCGTCAATAGAATAGTGAAGACATAATATATTTTTCCAATTTGGAACTTTTAGAGTAGTTTTGAAACTATGGACAGATAAGAGGTTAATAGACAGTCTGAATGGTGCCAAGGCTGATAAGATCTTGAAAAAGTGGATTTCGTTTAAACTATGGATGCTTACTGTCGCCAAATTATGGTATTGAATGCCCCCAGGGCCTAGCTCAAGTGGCAAAGGGTGGTGGATTTGTGTCTTAGGTCACAGGTTCAAGCCCCCACACCATGCAAAGCAAAGCCTGGTATTTAAGTGGAGAAGGGTAGAGGGGCGGGCCCGTTATCAACCGAGTTTCGAAGGCTGCGGTTGGTCCAAAGGATCGGCCCCAGACGGATTTCTCGGTCATTAAAAAAAAAAAGTTATGGTATTGAATGAAAGATGTATATGATTGTGATAGTATTCTGGAGCTGCTGGATTCTATGCAAATATAACGTGCAGTATTCAGAGCTTTGTAGAGTTTCTTCACTACCCACTAGGTGCTTTAACATTAGTGAGGTTACTTACCTTATAAAAGAAATGGCGCCAAAGTTGATATTGTCATAGACGTAGATGCATGACATGTATACATGTTACTGGAAAAAGCCGATGGAAATGGATCGTGTTTATATGAAATATTAGGAAAGTAACACTCTTTTTAGTCCATTGCCACTTTACCTATCCCTGATAATGTTATCCCTTTAGCAAAGACCAAATTGGTGATCAGTGTTTTCTTACTAAAAATTAAGAGGCAGTTATTATAAATTTATAATGGGTTCTCATTGTAATTCTAAAATCTAGAGGCAAGCTCCATGCCAATTGCCAAGGTCATGCCTATTTATGTTGGATACTCCAGCCCTTTGAAAACCAGTCAGAGAAATTTCAGCATTATAGAAGGCATTTTTTTTAGAACATAAGAGGTTTATTCATGTAGGACTGTATATAGATAAGAGTAACACACACCGGAAGACAATAACAATCCTAGGCAGATCTTTTCGTGTTTAAACTTTATTTACATGTCAAAGATCGAGTCTTGTCTCGTTTCAAAATTTCTTCGATAGTGCGAAGACTCTATGCGTATCCACACCGAGACCGATCTTTGCTATCAACTCTTTGATCAATAAAACCCGGGAACAAATTGAATGAAAACTTGTGCTGAAGTTTTTTCTCAAAAATTGCAGCCCAAAAGTAAAAGAACAGAAAAACTGTTTTTCTTGTCCGAATATTTATTGACTCTTGCGGCACTTCCAAAATAACTTACTTAGCCACGTTATTTGAGTTATGCATATATATATATATATATATATTACTTCACCAACTCTTTCCGCTAAGGAAAAGGATGAGGCTGTGACTAAATGTGAAAACCAATTCACATAATTCAACATTTTCCTTCTATACAATTTTATTTATATTGTAAAGTTAGAATCACATTTTATATATGCATGACAGTGACCGCCTACTTCAAAAACTTTTTTTTTCTATGTCCTTTTATGGACTTTCCTTATATATACATGAATTGAAAACATTTTTCTAATAGGGCAAGTAAAAGATCGCGGCTTCAAAGATTCCTTTTTTTTCCCTTTCAAAGTCCATTCCAAATTGAGACTTCACATAATTCTCCTTTTTTTTTTGAAAAATTCACGTTACTAATCCAATTCAAACTTGGATTCTAACTTAGAAATATTTTCCTATTATAAAATTCTAAATCTCATCCCAATAGGTTGAGTTTGCCGAAATCTTTAGGAATTCAATTCCTAATTGAATTTCACAATAAAGTCTTTAATAATATTTATTTATATATATCCATTATATAAATAACTATTAATTATATATATCACATAAATATTTAAAAGTTTCTTTGACCTGAGATCATCATAGTAATTGACAAGTTATTTATTGTGCTTTAATACTAGACACCTATGACCTTAGGGTGATAGTTGAAAGGATATTGGGTACGATTAAATACTTGTAGAATTAGTGATTGACCAAGATGGAATCTGTCAACTCCTGGTAATGAGTTTAAGCTCCATGTTGTCATGAATTATAACCGACCAAATTAAGACCTTGGCCAGGGCGATTGAATGAAAGAAGAAAAGAGTTTCTTGGTTAAAATATATATGTGTTATATATAATTAATATTTATTTATATAAGGTATGTATATAAAATATTAATGAAAGACTTATGAATCAAATCCAATTTAGAATTGGATTTTCACGTCAAAGTCCATAAAGGACGTTCGGCAGATTCATTCCATTGGGATGGGATTTGAATTTTATAATAGGAAAATATTTCTAAGTTAGAATCCAAGTTAGAATTGGATTAGTAACGTGAATGTTTCAAAAAAGGACATAGAAATAATTCCTTGAAGTAGGCGGCCACTTTCATGCATATATAAAATGTGATTGTAACTTTACAATATAATAAATAATTGTAAAGAAGATGTATATATAAGGAAAGTCCATAAAAGGACATAGAAAAAAAAGGTCCTTGAAGTAGGCGGCCATTGTCATGCATATATAAAATTTTGATTGTAACTTTACAATATAAATAAAATTGTAAAGAAGGAAAATGTTGAATTATGTGAATTGGTTTTCACATTCAGTCACAGCCTCATCCTTTTCCTTAGCTTTAAGGGAAAGAGTTGGTATATATACATCACGACATCCTACGGAGGGAGATTTGGGCCGTGACAACCATATATTTTTATATCAAATAACATTCAAAAAAATATGTTCAAATCATCAAATATGAGATTGGATCTAAGGCATATCTAATATATCCCTAACAATTACATACCTCAAACATGTAAACAGAAACAGTGACTTCAATGGATTATTATCAATCTTAACAAACTACAAGCAGTTACTCCCATGGTGTCTTAAAAGCAATACACACTTTTGGGAATGTGTGAAAAACGATCCATCGGAAAAGAGATTTGTCCCTTGATAAGCAATAATGCTGATATGATTCATCAGAATAAATGCTAATTGAGGTGACAGACTGGACAGGACCGCGATATGTCAAGAGCTTTGGCTCCCACGGAGTACACATACTACGAACTTATTATAACTGTAAGAGTTCGGGTGTTTCGGTTTCCTGTTTCCATAAATGGACTTGAAGCCCAATATCTAAGTTGGCAGTATTGCTGAGAATTGTGCTGGCATGCCACAGACATAAATTAGTGCCTTATTCAGATGATATAGTTTCTTTAGGAGAGAGACCAACAACTAGCAAACTGTGGGCTTGCTGCAAAGTATTCATCTAAATCAATATGATGTAAAGTATGATAATGGATCTGATAACGATGAATGGTTTATCAAAGGGAATCAAAGTATTCAGTTGAAAAACCTTGGGGTCCTCACATTTTCTTTAAGAACGAGCTAACATTCAGACACAACCAACATAAGGAAGTCGAGCTCCTTTTTTTTCCCATTCTATAATACCTGGCATAAATTTGAGGTTACTGTCCCTTTTAAGTAGTCTCAAAACATTTTACCACAGGAACCTTTAGTCCACCGTTCTAGTAAGTTCTTGAGCATTTGTATATTTTGAGCGTGCAGCTGTTCTTGCACAGGTAGAAAAGCTGTTAATTGAGGTGCTCGAGTAGTCTATTCAACCGATACAGATAATTTCTCAATATGCAATTTGGCGGTGTATTTTGTATTCTAAAGAGTTGCTCTAATAATAGTTATCTCAACAACGATACTAGGTAGAAGGCATGTGTAGCAAATGCCACTGCTATCTAATTGAGGAGGTGGATAAAGAACTCATCACCACCTTACTTGGAGAACGTGGAACGGAAGTGCTAGAATAAGTGGAAATTACAACATGGACTTGTGCCGCTCATGTAACGACACATTGTGAGAATATATGACAGTTATTTTGTGTAAGGTTGATATTTTCTAAGCCTCAGTATGTATGACGCAGTTGCTTGAGCTCCCAAGAATTTCTTGATGAGATTCCTGGAGATCTTTTCTCTTCTTTCATATTCTCTTTCTCCTCCTGTTTCTCTAATTGCTACCCCCTTAATCAAGTTTCAGATCTAATTTCTTTAACATTCTCAACATAGGAGTCCTTGCTTTGAAGCCTAAGCATACTATTTCTAACTATAATGCCATAGCAGTGCCAAAACTGCCAAACTTCCATCATCCGCAGCTCTATTGGAAAGCTCTCTATTTCTCCTTTCCTTTCTCTATCCTTAAACAGAGTCATCCTCAAGGAATGAGGGATGCTAGAAAAGCAAAACCTAGAATGGATTAAACAGCTACACTTCCTAGGTTATGTGGCTATCCCATGTACATGTTGCCTGAAAATGGTGACGTGACTTCAACAGTTCAACCTGTCGCAGAAAATGGTGTCTGCTCCTCTTCCCCGTCTAATTTACAGGAGTAAAAAGTTGAGGTAGATTTATTCAACAGAATGGCAGGTAGTTTTTCAGGAAGTACCTAATACTTGTTTCTTCTTGCTTTTTCTTTCCCCTTTTTTGGGGGTCTCTAAAACCAGTAAAAGTGCTCCCTAAACAAAATTGTTGCTATCTCTCCCATATATATGTTGCCTGATAATGGAACCATGACTTCAACCCCGTCTGAGAAGAAAGGGTTCTGAAACTCTTTCTCATCTAATTCACAAGAGTAAGAGTCAGAGGTAGATTTATTCAACAAATGCCAAGTAGTTTTTGAAGAAGTACCTAAACAAAATTGACACCTAGTCCTTTTTCTTTCTTGTTCTTTTTTTGGTCTCTAAACGAGTAAAGATCTCCCTAAACAAAATTGTCGTTTTAAATCAGCCAGTGGTTAAATCCTTACGACCACATCCGCCTTATTCTGCATTCCAATTATGCAGAAGATAGTAATTCTAGTATTACACACTTTCCCTATAGTACAAATTGGCAGATACTCCTTCCTGAATAATCAGAGGCAGATCCACCATATGATGAACCCACTATTTCGGATTCGCATCTATTAATCATGCCTTGCAAAACCTGCACTATAATCCATGCAGGGGCGGAGGCACAAGCCGAACTACGGGTTCGGCCGAACCCAATAGCTTTTGCTTAATCAATGTCTTTGGTGTTAAGAATTCATAAAATATGTACAAATATTAAATTTAGAACCCAGTCACTAACACTTGAAGTCATCGTTCTAAAATGCAGAACCCATAAGATTGAAATCCTGGCTCCGCCTTTGAATCCATGTAGTGGATGGTAAAGCTTGCATCTTTTAAGTGTATCCTAAACCATAGATAAGCTAACTAGCAGCTCATCACCACCACCACCACCATTCGTTGCTTATAAATTTAGCTTTTCAGTTCATTACTACAGCAACCAAAGGAAAATGATTTGGCAACACTTTCAACCATAGCAAGGAAAGGATCGAAGGCTACTGAAGAAAACAAAAAGTGCAGCTCGGTGCACAAGGCATCCCGCATTCATGCAGGGTCCGGGGAGTGGCCGCACCCCAAGGGGTGTGATGTAGCCCTAATGCAAGCAGAGGCGGAGCTAGCACAGGATCTGCGAGTTCGGCTGAACCCAGTAAATTTGGTCCAAATCTTGTCTTAAAAAATTCATTAAATATATATATATAAATTGTTAATTTAGAACTCAGTAAAATAAACAAACTAGAATCCCAAACCCACAAGCATCAAATCCTGGCTCCGCCTCCGAATGCAAGCATTAGTGGTTGCTTCCGAGGCTCGAAACCGTGACCTATAGGTCACACGGAGCCAATTTTACTTTTGCTCCAATGCTCCCTTCTACTGAATTGCAACTAAAAAACCATAATCGTGTAACAGTTTTAACTATAACAAGAAAAAGGGTCGAGCCAGATATTAGTGAATGGTCGAAAGCTACTGATATACAACTAAAGAACCATAATTAGACAATATGTCAACAACATCAAGAAAATGGGTCAAGCCATATTTCAATGAATGGTCAAATAAGGATACAGAAATGCAATATCCAACCTGGGTTTTTATTGTTGTTTGAATTGCCATTTTGCTGAGAGTTTTTTCCTGAACAGCAAGGTTTGAGACCCTTTTGTTTTCTTGGGCAAGACCATAAACCGTGAGAAGAAATGTTTCTGAACGAAAGTCGAATATCCATTGGTATATCTGCTGCTTTGATCGAAAAATTTGTCTATAACCACAACCACTACCCCAGGTTTTTCCTCTTATTACTGTAAGAAAATATACGTGGTGCATATAGAGAGAGGGTCAAATATTTGGACTTCTCACCTGCTCAGCTAACAACACGAACTCGCAGGGGTCATTTGGTACAACTTATTCCATTGTGTTATAAAATAAATACCGTAAAGTAAAGACAATTATAGAGAAACTGATATATTATTCGAATTCAAATTGATGTACATAATGAACTCTCTTCTATTTGTAAAAGAAAGGAAGCTGCTGTGTAAGCTGCTACTATACCATATATGAATAATCTTCTACTGAGAGTAATGTTTATTCATAACGGAGTACTGAAAAGATAAGCTTATTATACCCGGTATGAATAATCTTCTACCGGGGATAATGTTTATCCATAACTGGGTACTGAAAGGATAAGTTTATTATACCCGGCATGGATAATATTCTACCGGGGATAATGTTTATCCATAATTGGGTACTGAAAGGATAAGCTTATTATACCCGGTATGGATAATCTTCTACGGGGCGTAATATTTATCCATAACTGGGTACTAAAAGAATAAGCTTATTATACCCGATATGGATAATTTTCTACTGGGGGTAATGTTTATCCATAACCGGGTACCGAAGTGATAAACTTCTTGAGGAAGCTTATTTCCAATAGAGTACTAAATAGATAAACATATTTACGGTGGAGTCCCATATAGATAAGCTTCTTCAGGAAGCTTATTTACAACGGAGTACTAAATGAGCATCCATAATATAATATATTTATAACACTCCCCCTTGGATGTTTATTAAAAGATAATGTGCCTCATTAAAACCTTACTAGGAAAAACCACGTGGGAAAAAATCCTAGTGAAGGAAAAAGAGTACACATATTTAGTAAGACGCATTGCTAGGTGCCTCATTAAAAACCTTATAAGGAAAACCCCATGGAAAAAACCTTAGTAAGGGAAAAAGAGTGCATCATGTATTTTACTCCCCCTGATGAAAACCTTGTTTCAAATATTTGAGTCTTCGCATTCCAATCTTGTATACCATCTTCTCAAAAGTTAAAGTTGACAAAAATTTAGTGAATAAATCTGTTGGATTATCACTTGAACGGATTTGTTGCACATCAATGTCACCACTTTTCTGAAGATCGTGTGTGTAGAATAATTTTGGTGAAATGTGCTTCGTTCTATCTCCTTTTATAAATCCTCCCTTCAATTGGGCTATGCATGCAGCATTGTCTTCGTATAAAATTGTGGGTCTTTTCTCACATTCCAAACCACATTTTTCTCGAATAAAATGAATTATTGATCTCAACCATACGCATTCCCTACTTGCTTCATGAATAGCTATTATCTCAGCGTGATTTGAAGAAGTAGCAACAATAGATTGCTTTGTGGAGCGCCATGATATGACAATACCTCCATATGTAAATACGTAGCCGGTTTGAGATCGAGCTTTATGGGGATCAGATAAATAACCTGCATCTGCATAACCGACAAGATCTGCACTATCTTTGTTAGCATAAAACAAACCCATATCAAGAGTTCCCTTTAAATATCGCAATATATGCTTAATCCCGTTCCAATGTCTCCGTGTAGGAGAAGAACTATATCTTGCTAGTAAATTAACAGGAAATGCTATGTCAGGCCTTGTAGCATTAGCAAGATACATTAGTACACCAATTGCACTGAGATAGGGTACTTCGGGACCAAGGAGTTCCTCGTCCTCTTCTGGAGGTCGGAACAAATCCTTATTCACTTCAAGTGATCGAACAACCATTGGTGTACTCAATGAGTGCGCTTTGTCCATGTAAAAGCGTTTTAAGACCCTTTCTGTATAGGCAGATTGATGGATAAAGATCCCGTCTGCTAAATGTTCAATTTGCAGACCAAGACAAAGTTTTGTCTTTCCAAGATCTTTCATCTCAAATTCTTTCTTAAGATATTCAATTGCCTTTTGGAGCTCTTCTGGAGTTCCAACAAGATTTATGTCATCAACATAAACAGCAAGTATAACAAATTCTGATGCCATTTTCTTTATAAAAATACATGGACAAATAACATCATTTATGTAACCTTTTTTCAGCAAATATTCACTAAGGCGATTATACCACATGCGCCCAGATTGCTTTAAACCGTACAAAGATCTTTGTAATCTGATTGAATACATTTCCTGAGATTTTGCTTCAGGCATTTTAAATCCTTCAGGGATTTTCATATAAATTTCATTATCAAGTGAACCGTACAGATAAGCTGTAACTACATCCATTAGATGTATTTCAAGCTTTTTATGTAGTGCTAAACTGATGAGATATCGAAATGTTATGGCATCCATAACAGGTGAATATGTTTCATCAAAATCGACTCCAGGTTGTTGTGAGAATCTTTGTGCAACAAGGCGAGCTTTGTATCTTTCAACTTCATTTTTATCATTCCTTTTTCGCACAAAAACCCATTTATGACCAACTGATTTTATACCAGCAGGTGTTTGGACTACTGGTCCAAAGACCTCTCTTTTAGCAAGTGACTTCAATTCCGATTGAATTGCCTCTTGCCATTTTGGCCAATCAGATCTTTGTCGACATTCTTCGACAGATCGAGGTTCAAGATCCTCACTATCTTGCATAATATTAAGTGCAACATTATATGCAAAAATATTATCCACCATTATTTCAAATCGATTTAAATTAATCCCATCACCGATCAAACTTATTAAAAGTTCCTCACTCACACGAGCTTCGCGTTCATTGATTTCTTCAGGAATCTCAAAACTAATCAGATTTTGGGTCTCTTCAGGAGATCCCTTCATAGTATCGTTTTGATCATTTGTCGATTTTCTTTTTCGAGGATTTCGATCATTAGAACCCAAAGGCCTACCACGCTTCAGGCGTGCTTTAGGTTCACTAGCTCTCATGCTAGTAGATGGTCCTACTAGGACATCAATTCGGATAGGCACATTCTCTGCTGGGATATGTGACTTAGTTATCCTTTTCAAATCAGTAAATGCGTCTGGCATTTGATTTGCTATATTCTGTAAATGGATGATCTTCTGGACCTCCTGATTACATATAGGGGTACGGGGATCAAAGTGAGATAATGATGAAACTTTCCACACAATTTGTCTTTTGATTTCCTTTTTCTCTCCCCCTAATTGTGGGAAATTTGTTTCATCAAACCGACAATCTGCAAATCGAGCAGTAAATAAATCTCCTGTCAATGGTTCAAGATAGCGAATAATAGAGGGTGATTCAAACCCAACATATATTCCTATCCTTCTCTGTGGTCCCATCTTACTACGTTGTGGTGGTGCTACTGGCACATATACAGCACATCCGAAAATTCGTAGATGGGCAATATTTGGTTCATGACCAAAAACTAATTGTGACGGAGAATATTTATTATAATGTGTCGGTCTGAGACGGATAAGTGATGCTGCATGCAAGATAGCATGACCCCAAACAGTAGTGGGCAATTTTGTTTTCATAAGTAGTGGTCTTGCTATCAATTGCAAGCGTTTAATAAATGACTCTGCAAGGTCATTTTGAGTATGAACATAAGCTACAGGATGTTCAACTTTTATCCCAATTGATAGACAATAATCATCAAAAGCTTGAGATGAGAATTCTCCAGCATTATCAAGGTGAATGACCTTTATAGGATAATCTGAGAATTGTGCCCTTAATCGAATTATTTGGGCTAATAGCTTTGCAAACGCCAGGTTGCGAGATGATAGTAGGCACACATGAGACCATCTTGAAGATGCATCTATTAGGACCATAAAATATCTAAACAACTCACTTGGTGGGTGAATAGGTCCACATATATTCCCATGTATACGCTCTAAAAAGGCAGGGGATTCAATACCAACCTTCATTGGTGATGGTCTAGTGATCATTTTTCCTTGATAACAAGCATCACAAGAAAATTCGTCATTTGTAAGAATCTTCAGGTTCTTTAATGGATGCCCACTCGAATTTTCAGTAATTCGTCTCATCATTATTGATCCGGGATGGCCCAAACAGTCATGCCAAAGCACAAAAGTATTTGAATCCGTAAACTTCTGGTTTACGATAGAGTGTGCTTCAATTGTACTAATTTTTGAATAGTATAAGCCAGAAGATAAAGTTGGTAACTTTTCTACAATGTATTTCTGGCCAGAAATATTCTTTGTAATACAAAGATATTCCCTGTTCATTTCATCTATTGTCTCAACATGATACCCATTTCGGCGGATATCTATAAAACTCAACAAGTTTCTTCGGGACTTGGAGGAGAATAATGCATTGTCTATAATAAGTTTTGTTCCCTTAGACAGAAATATTATGGCTCTTCCGGAGCCTTCAATCAAACTTATATTACCAGAAATTGTTGAAACATTTGCTTTTTCCTTATGCAAATAAGAAAAGTATTTCTGATCGTTGAATATGGCATGAGTTGTTCCAGTATCAATAACACAATATTCATGATTTGTCTTTGATCCAAACATAATTTGAGGATTATCCATATTCTTCAAAATAACATAAATAAAATATATTATAGTAAACATCATTATCAAAGCATAACATTTATTTATGTACAACAATTACATAACCATACTATCTATTACAAACAACCAAAATTAAACTATTTACATTTCTACAGATTCACTACCGATTACATGACTTGTTTCTCCTTCTGGGAGTGCAAAGTAATCAGCTACATCCAAATGCATGAAGTCTAAATTATCTTCAAAAATAAAATTTGCTTCAACATTTTTCTCTATCTTCTTCAGGGAGGCTTGATAAAGCTCAACCAGGTGCTTTGGCGTACGACAGGTACGTGACCAGTGCCCTTTTCCTCCACATCTATAATATGCATTTTCTGCATTTGGCGCTTGCACCGCTTCATGCTTTTGTTCCTTCCTTTTCCACTGCTGGTGGTGAAGAGGCTTCTTTGGTGCATTATTATTACTATGATTGGGGTTTCTTCCCCGACCACGGCCATGACCACGACTGGGGCCACGACCTCTTCCACGTTTAGCTTGGTGGAAGTTCGTCTCATTCACTTCAGGGAATGGACAAGAACCAATAGGTCGGCTTTCGTGATTTTTCATTAATAGCCCATTATGTTGCTCTGCTATAAGAAGATGTGAGATAAGTTCAGAATACTTTTTAAATCCCATCTCTCGATATTGCTGCTGCAGGAGCATATTCGAGGCATAAAAAGTGGTGAAAGTTTTTTCCAACATATCATGATCAATAATATTATCACCACATAATTTCAATTAGGAAATAATTCTGAACATAGCAGAATTATACTCACTGATAGATTTAAAATCTTGTAGCCTTAGATAAGTCTAATCATAACGTGCATGTGGAAGAACGACCATCTTCAGGTGGTCATATCTATCTTTCAAATTATTCCACAGTATGACTGGATCTTTAATAGTGAGATATTCCATTTTCAGGCCCTCATCAAGGTGATGGCGTAGGAATATCATTGCTTTGGCACGGTCTTGGTTTGATGCCTGATTTTTATCCTTGATGGTGTCTGCCAGACCCATCGCATCAAGATGAATTTCAGCATCAAGCACCCAAGATATGTAGCTTTTTCCCGACATATCCAGGGCTACAAATTCAAGTTTAGAAAGATTTGACATTATTTAGGAAAAGAAAGTTCTTACCTCTATACTTTCAAAGTATTTGCTCGAGATGTCAGAGTCTCGTGCTGATAACGTGTTATAAAATAAAGACTGTAAAGTAAAGACAACTATAGAGAGAAACTGATATATTATTCGAATTCAAACTGATGTACATAATGAACTAAAATCTTTTCTATTTATAGAAGAAAGGAAGCTGTTGTGTAAGCTGTTACTATACCAGATATGGATAATCTTCTACTAAGAGTAATGTTTATCCATAACGGAGTACTGAAAAGATAAGCTTATTATACCCGGTATAGATAATCTTCTACCGAGGATAATGTTTATCCATAACTGGGTACTGAAAGGATAAGCTTATTATACCCGGTATGGATAATCTTCTACCGGGGGTAATGTTTATCCATAATTGGGTACTGAAAGGATAAGCTTATTATACCCGGTATGGATAATCTTCTACCGGGGGTAATGTTTATCCATAATTGAGTACTGAAAGGATAAGCTTATTATACCCGGTATGGATAATCTTCTACTGGGGGTAATATTTATCCATAACCGGTACCGAAGTGATAAGCTTCTTGAGGAAGCTTATTTCCAATAGAGTACTAAATAGATAAACATATTTACGGTGGAGTCCCATATGGATAAGCTTCTTCAGGAAGCTTATTTACAACGGAGTACTAAATGAACATCCATAATATAATATATTTATAACACATTGTTAATTGTTTCAGTATTAATTATCTCAGCCTTCCATAAGTATAAAAAAATGAGATAATTAATTTTAAAATAAACGTGAATAAATTCATCTCAATTTTAATTCCGAAGTTAATTATCCTTTATCTCAAACGAGCACGTACAGTGTAAATAAGATTTCATACCATCATTATAATTTGACTCTTTATAGTAAGTTCTCATTTTGCTTTAAGAAGAATTATATGTTAATTCCACCATTAATTTTTAGTAATACTTTTAAAATTAAATTTAAATAATTAGGAACAAAGTGTATAAAAGTTACAAGAAATTATAAATTTTATAATTAAAAATATTTACTAAACTAAGTTATTTGATATTTCAAATAGTAATAATATCATATAAAGTAAAGCAACTAAAATAATCTATAGTAAAGAAATTAGCGATTTCGATTATAGGATTATTGTTATGTTGAGGTTTAAGTCCTTATGTTATTTAACTAAGTATATTTGCTCTTTTAATTAAAATAATTGTGTAATTTTAGATCATTATAGGCAATACGAATTAGTTGTATTGAAATTTAGTTATGTTAGTATATATTTTTTAGATCTAATATTTGTCAGAAGTCTTTTAGTTTTTGTATGGGTCAAAATTTGCCTTTAGGATATTTAGGCCGAGATGATACCCTGAGAAGGATCCTTAAGTTGTCATTTAAGATAGTCTGAGAAGCCGCACAATCTGGTGGTCGAGGAGTCAAGAAGAGTCGCAGTCAAGGAACCGACAGAGATCAAGGTCGAGTATCAACAATAGAGCTGCAACGACTATTTTTCACGATAAGATCTGGAAGAAAATATTCTAAAGAATATTCTCTTTGTTTGTACTATTAGATTTTCTTGTGAATGGATGCCATATAAAGGAAAACAAGAGACATAATAGGAAGACGTAGATTCAATTATAACAACAACATTTTGAAAAAGATTCAGTCTTCACTCAATACAAGATTTTACTTTTCAAGATTCACATTTATCTTTGACTATCAGATCCGAGAGATCCTCGATTGTACGAGGATTCATTGTTCAATCATTGTTAGGTGGAAGGTTCATTTATTCCACCCTTTTATTGATTGAACTATTCCTCTTATTTACTTAAATGTCATCTATAATTATTTATTGAATATCATGCACTCTGCCACTATTCTTGATTATTTAAAGTTATTACATAGTGTCATATTTGTCCTCATAATCGTGTATCACTTATTTTTTCTAATGTTAAGATGTGAGGATATTATTCTTAGCTAGGATTAACCTTTGTCTAACTGAAATTAATTATTTGAGCCAAAATTTTACATTTGTGGGTCAAACAATTTGGCGTCGTCTATGAGGATTTCTTAGTTAAATATTTAGTTTCTTCTAGATCTACAAATAACATCGGTCACTGACGTCACAAAACCCAAGATATATTCTCTTTCTGTATGCAAAACCTAACATGTTAGGTGACCGAGAAGAAAGGATAAAGATAACAAGTGATTTTCTGACCAACCTCATTAACGACATCCAGTGAAACATGACGCCCAGTGCGTCCCCTAGGCGAGATGGGTCACCACCCCTCACTGCAGCATAATAAAACCTCATGACAAATGAGTCTCTATATCTGCAAAGGATGGGGTGCCTCCAGTTGTTAAAAAGCTTCTCGAGGTGTGGTTAACTGACACGCTGACGAGCATCCTCAACAAGCCCGCTCCAGGCCCGACCGTAGAAAATACAAGGACTGTCACAGTATAACGAACGGACGAGCAATGTAATCAGCCACCCTTTCCAACAACAGGTATAACTCACAATATCATTGATAATGCAAGTGATAACGCCCTAACAACCATCCTAAAAATGATGGAAGAAATGGAAAATGAAAACAAAGCGCTCCGAGATTAAATGAAAGAACTCAAGAGCGGGTCGACACAATTCCAGGCGCTCCTAAGTTGCTACCAAAAAAGGGACGCCGACCGGTTCATAGAGCAGTCGTACAATGATGACGCAACTCCCATACCATACCAAAAACCTTCAAAATTCAGCCCTACCACAGGATATACGATTGCACGACCAACCCTGAAGATCGTGTGACTCATTACGTCACTGTCGTGAAAGGCAACAACCTCGACAAAGAGCAAGTGTCCTCCATTTTGCTGAAAAAAATCGGTGAAACCTTCACGGGAGGAGCATTAACATGGTATTCACAACTACTTGCATGCTCCATAGAAACTTTCGAAGAGATGGTCGACTGTCACAATGCGAAATTCCCACCGTCAGGACCATGATGACGCCTAACATTTCACTTGCTAGGCAAGCCAGCATTAGAAAATTTTATCCATTTTTAACAGTTTAAAATTAATTAATGAGAAAGAACTGAAATAACTACAATAATCCAAAGTAAAAATGCGGAAGCTAAAATAGCCAAACGTCTGATACAACTCTGGACCCAGTGTTACGAGTGTACAAGCTACAAGAATAGTATAAACAAGGGTCTGAAATAAACATAAAGCTGTCTGAAAAGAAAGTACACAGCCAAAAAAAAAGGAAGGGGACTCCAGGAGCTGCGGGTGCTGAGCAGTTGTACCTCAAGTCTCCACAAGCTGTCCGATCCGAGCACGCTAATAACCGCCGCTGGGGCCGACTTCAAAATCTGCACAAGAAATGCAGAGTGTAGTATGAGTACAATCGACCCCATGTACTCTATAAGTACCGAGCCTAACCTCAACGAAGTAGTGACGAGGCTAAGACAGGTCACCTACACTACAACCTGTACGCAGTACATAATAAAGATAGAAAAGAAAATACAAAACAAAATAAGACAGTCAACGGAAGATAATAGCTACATCTTCAAGAAAATAAGCCAGTGACGATCAGAATTACCAATCCTTAGAGTTTCAAGTGAAAGTACAAAAAACCAACACAACTCAAGGGAACAAAAATACATACGTTGTTGCGGCGGGCAACTCGATCCCACCGTAAAACACAAAATACTCCCTTATGTCATTGTATCAACATCAACAATAATAAATAATATATAGATGTTGTGGCGTGCAATCCGATCCCACTATATAACAATATCAGCATCATAATTCACCTTTATTTCACTGTAATAATCCACCCTTATTCCACTTGTTGCAGCATATAACTTGATCCCACTGTATCAGTACAAGTTCACCCTTATTCCACCATAGTATTCCACCCTTATTTCACCTGTTGCGGCGTGAAACCTGATCCCACCATATCAGTACCAAATACTCAATGTACACAACCAAATCAATAATTCAAATCACAAGAACCTTTACGATCGATAAATACTAAGTTAAACCAAAAAGGAACCTTATACAACATGGGAATTCACATATATAATACTACACAACAAGTCAAGTCCGGTAAATGATAGTTAGAAGGTGCAAGTAAGTCAGTTAAGGCAAGTAGCAGTGAATCATGAAAATATAAAAGGATCTAACATTATTAATAGAAAAAATATTTATTAACAGGTAGCAAATAATCATGGAAGGAATTTAGAGCGTATAACATTTAAGATAGGGAAGGAGATAATTAAGGAAAAGCGGGAAATCAGGGAAAACAAGTAATTCGGAGGCATATAAGCACTCGTCACCTTGCATATACACTGCAACACATGAAATTCACGTAGCACATAGTCTGAGGGTTCCTAATTCCCCGAAGTCAAGGTTAAACTCAACATTTACCTCACTCTGCAGTCAATTCAGAGCTCTACCGGGGCCTTTCCCCTAGAATCCACCTCCAAACCACTCGTATCTAACCACAATTAAATCAATAATATCAAATATTACTAAAGGAATCAATTACAATGCATAAAATTAGAATTTCCAAACTTTTTCCCAAAAAGTCAAAAATTGACCCCGGGCCCGCTTTGTCAAAATCCAAAATTCGGACCAAAACCCGATTACCCATTTAACCCCGAGTCTGGTTATGTAATTGTTTCGAAATCCATCCTCAATTTGAGGTCTAAATTCCAATTTTACAGAAATTTCTAATTCTACCCAAGCCCTCAATTTCTACCATAAAAATCCTAGATTTTAGGTGAAAATCTTATGAAATGTAACGAGTAATTGAAAGAAAGTATGTTAGAATCACTTATCAACAAATTAGGGAAGAAAAGCTCTTGGGAAAATCGCCTCTAGGGTTTTCTAGTTTTGAAATTTTGAAAGAATAGGCAAAATCCCATTTTTAGGACTGTTTTAATCACTGGCGTCAGGTGTTCAGTGCGTTCGCGTGAACACTGACGCGTTCGCGAAGAGCAGAGCCTGTTTGGCTTACGCGATCGTGGGAGACTCCATACATTCACATAGATTCACCCCAGATTCCCTACCCCTACCTCAATACACTACGTGTTCGTGTGTGACTAGCCGCATTCGCGTAGAGCAGGCCCTCCAGTGCTCCGCGTTCACGACCAGTATCTCGCGTTCCCGTAGAAGAAAAACCCACCTAACCCAGTTCACTCTTCGCGATCGTGAGAGTACCTTCGCGATTGCGAAGAAGGAAACCAGATAACAGCTGAAGTTGAGGAAAATACCAGATTTTCTAAGTCTAAAACTATCCGTAGCCTATCCGAAATTCACCTGAGCCCTCAGGGCTCCAAACCAATTATGCACACAAGTCCAAAAAATCCCATACGAACTCGCTCGCGCGATCAAAACACCAAAATAACGCCTAGAACTATGAATCAGACACCAAATCAAATGAAATTTTCAAGAAAACTTAAAAACTTCTATTTTAACAACCGAACGTCTGAATCACATCAACTTGCCCTTCTTTCTGAACCTCATCATACCCTTCATGGGTGAAACCCGGAGCAATACCCTATTTCCGACCATGAATGCAACATAACGAACCTTACGGTCGGCATAACTCTCCTGCCTAGAATGAGCTGTGCGAAGTCTATCCTGAATAATCTTGACCTTATCCAAGGCATCCTGTACCAAATGTGTACCTAACAACCGAGCCTCCCCCGGCTCGAACCACCCAATTGGCGAACAACACCCCTCCCATATAATGCCTCATAGAGAGCCATCTGAATTCTTGACTGGCAGCTGTTGTTGTAGGCAACTCCGCAAGTGGCAAGAACTGATCGCAAGAACCTCCGAAGTCTATAACACAGGCACAGAGCATATCCTCCAATATCTGAATAGTGCGCTCGGATTGTCTATCCGTTTGAGGATGAAATGTTGTGCTCAACTCAACTTTCGTGCCCAACTCATGCTGTATTGTCTTTCAAAAGTGCAAGGTGAACCGTGGACCTTGATAAAAAATGATAGACACAGGCATGCTGTAAAGACGAACGATCTCACGGATGTAAATCTCAACCAACCGCTCTGAAGAATAGATAACTGCCACAAGAATGAAATGCGCTGACTTGGTTAGCTATCCATAATGTCCCATACTGCATCAAACTTCCTCTGATTCCGTGGGAGTCCAACAACAAAATTCATAGTGATACGCTCCCACTTCCACCCAGGAATATCTATCTTCTGAAGCAAACCACCAGGTCTCTGATGCTCATAACGTTACTTACTGACAATTTAGACACTGATCTACAAATGCAACTATATCCTTCTTCATCCTCCTCCACCAATAATGCTGTCATAAGTCCTGATACATTTTGGCGGCACCTAGATGAATAGAATACCGGGAACTATAGGCCTCCTCAAGGATCAACTCACGAAGTCCATCTACATTGGGCACTCAAACATAACCCTGCATCCTCAAAACTCCATCATCTCCAACAATAACCTGTTTGGTACCTTCGTGCCGCATTGTGTCTCTAAGGACAAGCAAACGAGGGTCATCATACTGCCGCTCCCTGATGAACTCAAACAAGGAAAACCAGGCGACTATACAAGCTAGAACATGACCTGGCTTTGATTCATCCAACCTCACGAATTGATTGGCCAAGGCCTAAACATATGATGCAAGCGGTCCCTCACTGACTGGAATGTACGCAAGGCTGCCCATACTCACTGCCTTTCTACTCAAGAAATCGACCACTACATTGGCCTTCATGGGATGATATAAGATGGTGATATTATAGTCTTTCAATAGCTCCAACCACCTCCTCTATCTCAAATTGAGATCCTTTTGCTTGAACAAATACTGCAAGCTCTGATGATCCGTGAAAACCTCATACGACATGTAGTAAAGATAGTGATTCCAAACCTTCAGCGCATGAACAATGGCTGCCAACTCTAAGTCGTGAACATGGTAATTCTTCTCATGAACCTTCGGCTTCCGTGATGCATATGCAATCACTCTTCCATCCTGCATCAATACCGCACCAAGTCCAATACGATATGCATCACAATATATCGTGTAAGATCCTGAAACTGTGGGCAATACCAACACTGACACTGTAGTCAAAGCAGTCTTGAGCTTTTGATAGCTCGCCTCATACTCGTCTGACCACCTGAATGGGGTACCCTTATGGGTCAGCCTGGTCATTGGGACTACTATAGATGAAAACCCCCCAAGAACCGACGATAATATCCTGCCAAACCCAAGAAATACCGGATCTCCATAGTTGAAGTGGGTCTAGGCCAGTTCTAAACTGCCTCAATCTTCTTAGCATCCACCTGAATGCCCTCTACCGATATTGCGTGCCCCAAGATAGCGACCGTGTCTAACCAAAACTCGCATTTTGAAAATTTAGCATATAACTGGCTGTCTCTCAGAGTCTGAAGTACAATTCGAAGATGGTGCTCATGATCCTCTCGGCTACGGGAGTAAATCAAGGTATCATCAATAAGCACAATAACAAAGGAATCCAAATAGGGATTGAGCACTCAGTTCATAAAATCTACAAATACTGTTGGGGCATTTGTCAGCCCAAATGACATCACTAGAAACTCATAATGCCCATACTGAGTTTGAAAAGCTGTCTTAGGGACATCGGATGCCCTAATCCTCAACTGATGGTAGCCAGACCTCAAATCAATCTTTGAAAACACTTTGGCACCCTAAAGCTGATCAAATAAGTCATCAATCTTCGGCAATGGATAATTGTTCTTGATGGTGACTTTGTTCAACTACTGATAATCTATGCACATCCTCATCGATCCATCCTTCTTCTTCACGAACAATATAGGCGCACCACAGAGCGAGACACTAGGTCTAATGAAGCTCTTATCAAGTAAATCTTGCAACTGTTCCTTCAACTCTAGCTGGGACATATCGTATGGCGGAATAAAAATGGGCTGAGTGCCCGAAGCCAAGTTAATACAGAAGTCAATATCTTTGTCGAGTGGCATCCCCGACAGATCTGCAGGAAACACCTCTAGAAACTCACAAACAACTGGTACTGAATCCATGGAAGGAACCTCCACACTAGAATCGCGACTATAAGCCAAATAAGCTAAACATCCCTTCTTGACCATATGTCGAGCCTTCACATAAGAGATAACCCTACTAGTATAATAACCAAGAGTCCTTCTCCGATCTAATCGAGGCAACCCCGACAAGTCTAAGGTCACCATATTGGCGTGCCAATCGAATACAATATGATAAGGTGACAGCCAATCCATACCCAAAATGACATTAAAATCAACCATATCGAGAAGTCGAAGATCTATGCTAGTATCCAGACCCCCAATAGTAATCATATATGAACGATAGACACGATCTACAATAATAGAATCTCCCGCAGGTGTAGACATATACACATGAGCACTCAAAGAGTCGCGAGGCACAACCAAATATGAAGCAAAATAGGATGACACGTAGGAATAAGTAGAGCCCAGATCAAATAGAATTGAAGCATCTCTACGGTAAACTAGAACAATACTTATGATAACAACGTCTGATAACTCAGCCTGGGGCCTGGTTGGGAAAGAATAACATCAGGGCTGGGCCCCACCACTCTAAACTACATCCCTAGGATGACCTCTTGATGGCTGGCCTCTATCTCTAGCAGCTCCACCTCCAACTCTAGCGACCTGACCTCCACCTCTAACGGCCCGACGTCCACCTCTAGCTGCCTGACCCATGCCTCTAGCTGGCTAAATAGGCAATGGTGCAATCGTACCAGAATTATGGCACGAGAACCCTGTTGTGGCATGCTGTCCAATAATCTCAGACAGGTCCTCCTAATATGCCCAAAACCACCACACTCAAAACATCCATCCTGGTGTTGTGGCTGCTGAAACTGAGACTGACCCAAATGGGTCGGATAACCATGGTGATAACTCTAAATAGGAGGTGCACTGTAGGCTGCTACCCAGAATGAGGCACATAAGGACCACGACTCCCTAAAGCACTGTGGGATGCTTGAACCACTGACTGAAATGGCCTGGGAGGATGGCCCCTACCAAAAGTACCCCTGACTCTAGATAAGGCACCATTAAAACCACCGTAATGAAGAGGCCTCTTATTAGAGCCCTGCCCTCTCTCTTGTGAAAGAACATCCTCGATCCGCCTGGCGACATTAGCAGTCGTTTGAAAAGAAATATCACTCCCATTTTTCTTTGCCATATAAAGCTTGATAGGGTGATCGAGTCCCTCAATAAACATGCTCACACCCCCT
The DNA here is from genome assembly GCF_000715075.1 of Nicotiana tabacum. NCBI lineage: Eukaryota > Viridiplantae > Streptophyta > Magnoliopsida > Solanales > Solanaceae > Nicotiana > Nicotiana tabacum. Next base: position 17,767,467 of record NC_134089.1, on the reverse strand, counting down.
CTCTCGGTAGGTAGCAAAAGAATAGTATGACAGGCTAGATCCACAAAACGGGTCTCATATTGAGTGACTGACATACTGCATACTAGAGATGCTCAAACTGCATGCGGTAACTCTCTCTTAGTGTGCTAGGAAGGAATTTCTCAAGAAATAGCTGAGAGAACCGGTCCCAAGTAAGAGCAGGCGACCCAGCTAGTCTGGTAGATACATAATCCTTCCACCATCTCTTGGCAAAACCCGTCATTTGAAACAAAGCAAAATTTGACCCCATTGGTCTCAACTATACCTATGTTCCGTAGTACCTCATGGAAACGGTCAAATAATCCTATGGGTCCTTAGAAGGTGCACCACTAAAGTGATCTGGGAAGAGCATTGTAAACTTGTCCAATCTCAATAAGCCCTCAAGATACATGGCACGTCCATCACTGGCCTGTGCCGCAACAACTGGCTGAACTACCCTAACTGGCGGGGCTGCTGGAGTCTGATACTAGGGAGCCATATGCTCCGGAGTGTGAGTAGAGAGAGTTTGTGCTCCCCCTAACCTGAGAGATGGCTGGTGCCATAGGAAATGCATCGGCCTAGGCTACACTCACTATAAGGCCCACCAAGCGGACCAGAGTGTCTGAAGCAATGGGTGGTGATGAACCCCTCAGGGACCTGAGCTGGTCCAACAGGTGCAGTCTGAGCTGGAATCTCCTCATCAAAATCTATTTGAGGCTCCACTACTGGTGCTGCTGCTCGAGCTCTAGGCTGAGCTTTGCCTCTGCCTTACATCTAGCGCGACCTCGGCCTCGATCTCTGCCCCTAGTAGGAGTTGCCACTGGGGGCTCCAACTACTGTCCAACTAAAGATGCAGTGCGTGTTCTCTCCATCTACGAGAGAAAAGAGTATAAGAGTTCAATTAGCAATGAGAGAAAAAATTGAGACGACAAAGAAGAATATAAGTGAAATTGTTCCTTACTCCATAGCCTCTAGAAGATAAGTACAGATGTCTTCGTACCGATCCTCCAGACTCTACTAAGTTTGCTCATGAGTCGTGAGACCTATGTAACCTAGTGCTCTGATACTAATTTGTCACGACCCGGAATTCCCACCGTCGGGACCGTGATGACGCCAAATATTTTACTTGCTAGGCAAGCCAACGTTAGGATGTTTTATCCATTTTTAACAGTTTAAAATTAATTAATGAGAAAGAACTAAAATAACTACAACAATCCAAAGTAAAAATGCGAAAGCTAAAATAGCCAAACATCTGATACGACCCTAGACCCGGTGTCACGAGCGCACAAGCTACTATAATAGTACAAACAAGGGTCTGGAATAAACATAAAACTGTCTAAAAAGAAATTACACAGCTAAATAAAATAAAGAAGGGGAATCGAGGAGCTGCTGCCGCTGAGCAGCTGTACCTCAAGTCTCCACAAGCTGCCCGATCCAAGCACACTAATAACTATCGTTGGGACCAACTCCAAAATCTGCACAAGAAGTGCAGAGTGTAGTATGAGTATAATCGACCCCATGTACTCTGTAAGTGCTGAGCCTAACCTCGATGAAGTAGTATCGAGGCTAAGGCAGGTCACCTACACTACAAGTTGTACAACAATTTGTAATAAAGACATAAAAGGAAATACGAAACAAAATAAGACTGTCAACGGAAGATAATAGCTACAACCTCAAGAAATAAGCCAGTGACAATCAGAATTTCCAATCCTTAGAGTTTCAAGTGAAAATACCGAAAACCAACACAGCTCAAGGAAATAGAAAAACATAGGTTGTTGCGGCGCGCAACCTGATCCCGCCATACAATACAGAATCCTCCCTTATTTTACTGTAACAACATCAACAATAATAAATAATATATATATAGCGGCATGCAACCCGATCCCACCATATAATAATATTAGTATCATAATTGTAATGACCCGACCGATCGTTTTATGAGTTATCGGGCCATTTTCTCCATTTATACTTATTACTGTCTTGTTCAGCTGTATTATGTATTTCGGGTTGGTTGGCTCGGGTTCGGAGAGGTTTTGGTAAGGGTTGAGACACTTAGTCTCTTTTGAGTAAGCTTAAGTTGGAAAAGTCAACCGGATGTTGACTTATGTGGAAAAGGGCTCGTATGTGAGTTTCGATGGTTCGGATAGCTTCGGGAGGTGATTTGAGACTTAGGAGCATGAACGGAATGTGTTTTGGAGTTTCGGGATAGATTTAGGCTTGAATTGGCGAAATTGGAATTTTGGCGTTTTCCGGTTGATAGGTGAGATTTTGATATAGGGGTCAGATTGGAATTCTGGAAGTTGTAATGGGTCCTTTATGTCATTTTTGACATGTGTGCAAAATTTCAAGTCATTCGGAGGTGATTTGTTAGACGTTTTGATCAAAAGCGGAATTCGGAAGAATTTTGGAATCTTAGGCTTGAATCTGATGTTATTTGGTTGATTCGATGTTGTTTGAGGTGTTTTTGATATTGTTGTAAGTTTGTTTAGTGGTATATGACTTGTTTGTGCTTTTGGTTGAGGTCCGGGGGGCCTCGACGTAATTTTGGATGGTTGACGAAAAGTTGGAGAGTTGTAGCTGAAGCTGCTGAAGTCTGTCATAACCGCACCTTTGGCTTGGGGACCGCAGGTGCGGGATCGCAGAAGCACCTAGAGGGTCGCAAATGCGAAAATTGGCCATGGTAGCTGGAACCACAGAAGCGGCTATTCGAGCGCACATGCGATGGCGCAGGTGCAGAATTGAGATTTTAAGTGAAAACAGCATATGCGGTGCTTTGGCTGCAGATGCGGTACCGCAGGTGCGAGAAGCCTGGGTCAGAAAGTATATAAACCCTCATTCGTGATTTTCAGCCTTTCTTCACCATTTTAAATCAATTTTGGAGCTTTTTGGGGGATTTTGAATAGGGAATCCAAGGGAACTTCATTGAGGTAAGATTTTTGAACATAAAAACCCATTCCGATGGTGTTATTTCATTGATTGGGCTTGGAATTTATGGAAATTTGTGGGTAAACATTGAAGAAACTAGGGCTTGAGATTGGAGACCTTTGATTAGGGATTTGAGGGGTCATTTGTGGGCTGATTTTGGTACTTTTGATATGAATGAAATCGTGGGGGTATAAGGATTCCATTGATGTAAATTTTGTCGGATTCCGAGACGTGGGCCCGGGGTCGAGTTCGGTTAATTTCGGGATTTGTATTATAAATTGGTTATTTTCGAGTGGGTTTTGTTCTCTTACCATATTTTGATGGTATAAATGTATTTTTGGATAGATTTGGAGCATCTAGAGGCCGATTCAATAGGCAAAGGCATCGCGGGCTAGAGTTTGGATCGGATAGAGGTAAGTAATGATTGTAAATGCTGTCCTGAGTGTATGATACCCCAAATTTCACATCGTTGTGCTACTTTGAGGTGACACACACGCTAGATGACGAGCATGAGGTCGTGCACCGTTGGGGATTGTGACGTAGTCCGTCCCGTATGACTATTTAACCGTGTAATTAATTGAAAACTGTTTGCTATCATCATGATTTGGGCTGAATGTCATAGTTGGGCCTCATGGCAACTATTTTGGATCCTTAGGGGATTTTTACTAGTATTTCTTACTGTTTTGACTTCATATTTGTACTCAGTCATGATGTATACTACTGTTTTCATAACTCATCCATATTTACTTTGTTTTGATGTCTTAAATAATATTTTGGGCTGAGCATTATATTTTTCTGTGCCCGGGTGGCTTTTAGAGATTTCTGACTGAGTGACACCGATGACATGTGTTGTGAGGTTATTATGGGATCGGGCTGCATGCCGCAACGATATTGTACTGATTCATGATTATGAGGCCGATGGCCTGATTTGTTATGCCACGAGATGGCTTGATATGAGGCCGAAAGCCTGTTTGATTATGCCACGAGATGGCTTGTTATTGCGTTTGGGCCGTAAGGGGCCCCTCCCGGAGATTGTACACCCCTAGTGAATGCAGATACCCAGTGTGAGATGTGCTATAGCCCGATGGGCTGATGTTGTTCTATGATATTGCTCGAGGGGCTGATACAAGTGATTGTGAGATAGCACGAGGGGCTGATTCTGTTGGTATTTTTCCCGATGGGTTGATTTATGTATCTATATTTTCATCCTTTTTTCATTCACTCGTTTAAACTGCTAAAAGATGTTTTAAACAGGTTTTTACTGAACTAAGGTGTTTCTACAAGCTTTTACTGTTTTAATGCATTGTTCTGGTTTTATACTACCTCGTTGTAGCATTTTGTTGTGTTTTACGTCTTTTCTTATCGCTCATCTGCCTTTACTTTTATTACTTACTGAGTTGGCATACTCACATTACTCCCTGCACCCTGTGTGCAGATTCAGGCGTCTCGGGCCACGCTAGCGAGGGCTGATTTGCTTCCACCGCAGGCTTATTCGGAGTTGCCGAGGTAGCTGCTCGGCGTTCACAGCCCAATGCTTCTCATTCTTATCTTTATTTTCCTTGTACTAGCTTTATACTAGACTTTGTAGTTTTTTCATACTCTTAGACGGATGTTTATATGCTCAATGACTGGTGACACCCCGATGCCGGGCTGCGTTGTTTCCGCAATTGTTCTGTTTCACTCTTTATTTTGGAATTTATAATTTATTAATGACTTAAAAATCAATTATTATAACTGTATTAAATGGTTTGAGGGTTTTTGTCAGCTGGCGTTGTTTCACGAGAGGCGCTATCACGACCGGGTCCGGTTTGGGGTCGTGACAAGTTGGTATCAGAGCCTAAGTTACATAGGTCTTACGAGTCATGAGCAAGTCTAGTAGAGTCTCACGGATCGGTATGTTGACGTCCGTATTTATCCTCGGGGGGCTGCAGAACCTTTAGGAAAACTTTATATTCTTAAAATTCTTGTTGTGCGAATCTATTGATCAAAGTACTAAACTTCTGTTATTCTATTCTCTCATAGATGGTGAGGACACGTGCTATCGATCAGGATGGATGACCACCAATACCACCAGTTGGGGACACCAAAGTCCGAGGACGCAGTCGAGGCCGAGGTAGGGGCAGAGGTGTAGCCCGCACAACAGCTAGGGCAGCACCCGCAGATCCACCAGCCGCCCTAGTTCATGATCAGGTCCCTGTTGTGGATGCTCCAACAGCACCAGCTCAGGCACCAGCTGTGCCCATTGTGATTCCGGGTCTTCAGGAGGCCCTAACTCAGATTCTATCAATATGCACTGGCCTAGCTCAGCGGTCTTAGTTACTACAGCCGCAGCTACTTCTCAGGCCGGGGGAGGCACTCCGACTCCCGCCGCTCGCACACCTAAGTAGGTCGTGTAGGGACTTCACACACCGGGGCACCTCTAGCCCAGTCGGTTGTAGTTTTTCAGGACTACGTAGCTCCTACTATGCCAGAGGACGAGTAGCGCAGGTTGGAGAGGTTTGGTAGACTTCAACCTCCGACTTTCAGTGGTACAGAGGGTGAGGATGCCCAAGGTTTCTTGGACAAGTGTCAAAGGATTCTTCGTACAGTGGGTATTCTGGAGAACAGCGGGGTCGCATTTACTACTTTTCAGTTTTCTGGAGTCGCCTTCACTTGGTAGGAGGCTTTTGAGAGGGGTAGGCCTATTGGTTTAGCACCCCTTACCTATCAACAGTTCTCCATTCTATTTTTGGAGACGTATGTGTCATAGTCTCGTAGAGAGGATCTACATAGGCAGTTCGAGTGGTTGCGTCAGGGAGAGATGATTGTGATGCAGTATGAGACGAGGTTATCGGAGCTAGCTCATCATGCTGTTTGGTTGGTTCCTACGGAGAGAGAGAGGATTAGGAGGTTTGTTGATGGCCTCACATATCAGCTTCGTATTTTCATGACCGGGGAGAGGGTGTCTAGTGTTACTTTTGAGGAGGTTGTTGACATTGCTCGCGAGATTGAGTCAATTCATCGCCGGGAGCGAGATGAGAGGGAGGCCAAGAGGCCTCAGGGGATCTGGTAGTTATGGTGGTGCTCCTTCGAGAGGTCAGCTTCAGCATGATAGAGGCCATCCATTCATACATGCTCAGTCAGCTCGCCCAGGTTATCGTAGGGCGTCATCGGGTCATGGTTCTAACAGTTCTCATCAGGGCCATTCATCACTCAGTGCCCTTCCAGCCTAGAGTTCGTCCCGTGCTCCATTAGTTCAAGGCTCTTCTATGCCAGGTCATCTGCTAGTCATTCCTGTGCTAGCGGTTCCCTTCAATCCCCGTCTCCAGCACCAGGGAGTTGCTATAAGTGTAGAGAGTTGGGTCATATGTGGAGGCAGTGTCCTCATTGTCTTGGGGGTTCATCTTAGTAGAGGAGTCAGCCATCGGCTTCAGCACAGTTACTTCACCACTACCCACCCACCCAGCTAGGGGTAGAGGTCAGTTAGCTAGGGGTCGCCCTAGAGGGGGAGGCCGATCAGGTAGCGGTTAGGCCCGTTTCTATGCACTCCCAGCTAGACCCGATGCTATTGCTTCAGATGCTATAATCACAAGTATTGTCTCAGTCTGCCACAAAGATTCCTCTATGTTATTTGATCCCGGTTCTACTTTGTCAGATGTGTCATCATATTTTGCTCATTATTTGGATACGCCACGTGAGTCTCTTGTTTCATTTGTTCGTGTATCTACTCTAATGGGTGATACTATTGTTGCAGACCATGTGTACCGGTCGTGTATGGTGACTATTGGGGGTCTGGAAACCCGAGTGGACCTGTTATTACTTTGTATGGTGGACTTAAATGTGATGTTGGGCATGGATTGGCTATCTCCGTGTCGTGCTATTTTGGATTGTCATGCTAAGACAGTGACATTGGCTATGCCGGGTGTACCACGGATTGAGTGGCGCGGTTCGACTGTTTTTGTCCCCAGTAGGGTGATTTCGTTCTTGAAGGCCTAGCAGATGGTTGTGAAAGGTTGTCTTTCATACTTAGCCTTTGTGAGGGATGTCAGTGTAGGGACTCCTAGTATTGATTTTGTTCCTGTTGTGAGGGATTTTCCTAACGTGTTTCCTGCAGACCTACTGGGCATACCACCAAACAGGGATATTGATTTTGGTATTGATCTGGTGCCGGGCACTCAGCCCATTTTTATTTTACCGTATCATATGGCACCAGCGGAGTTGAAGGAGTTAAAGGAGTAGCTTTATGAACTCCTTGATAAGGGGTTTATTTGGACTAATGTGTCGCCTCGGGGTGCGCCTATTCTATTTGTGAAGAAGAAGGATGACACGATGAGGATGTGCATTGATTATAGGCAGTTGAACAAAGTAACTATTAAGAACAAGTATCCTTTGCCTTGTATCGATGATTTGTTTGACCAGCTTCAAGGAGCGAGAGTGTTCTCAAAGATTGATCTCCGTTCAGGTTATCACCAGGTGAAGATTAGGGACTCGAATATCCTTAAGATAACTTTCAGGACCCGATATGGTCATTATGAGTTCTTGGTAATGTCTTTTGGGCTGACCAATTCCCTAGCAGCATTCGTGCATTTGATGAACAACATGTTTCGACCTTATCTCGACTCGTTCGTCATAGTTTTTATTGATGATATTCTGGTATACTCGCGTAGTCAAGAGGAGCACGTAGAGCATTTAAGAGTTGTGTTGCAGAGATTAAGGGAGGAGAAACTTTATGCAAAGTTCTCCAAGTGTGAGTTTTGGCTCAGTTCAGTGGCTTTCTTGGGGCACGTGGTGTCCAGCGAGGGTATTCAGGTTGATCCAAAGAAGATAGAGGCAGTTCAAAGTTGGCCCAGACCGTCCTCAGCCACAAAGATTTGTAGCTTTCTTGGTTTGGCAGGTTATTACAGCCAGTTTGTTTAGGGATTCTCATCTATCGCCTCGCCCTTGACCAATTTGACTCAAAAGGGTGCTCCATTCAGGTGGTCGGATGAGTGTGATGAGAGCTTTTAGAATCTCAAGACTGCCTTGACCACAGCTCCAATGTTAGTTTTACCGTCAGTTTCAGGTTCATATACCGTGTATTGTGATGCTTCGAGAGTTGGTATTGGGTGTGTATTGATGCAAGAGGGTAGAGTTATTGCTTATGCTTCTCGTCAGTTGAAGCCCCATGAGAAGAACTACCCTGTTCATGATTTGGAGTTGGCTGCCATTGTTCACGCGTTGAAGATTTGGAGACATTATTTGTATGGTGTGTCTTATGAGGTATTTACTGATCATCGTACCTCCAGCACTTGTTTAAGCAGAAGGATCTCAATTTGAGGCAACGGAGATGGTTGGAGCTGCTAAAAGACTATGATATTACTATTTTGTACCATTTGGGGAAGGCCAATATGGTGGTCGATGCTTTGAGTAGGAAGGTGGTGAGTATGGGGAGTTTGGTGTATATTCATGTTGGGGAGAGACCTCTTGTAGATGATGTTCAGGCCTTGGCCAATCAGTTCTTAAGGTTGGATATTTCGGAGCCCAGTCGAGTATTGGCTTGTGTGATGTCTCGGTCTTCCTTATTTGATCGCATCAGAGAGCGCCAGTATGATGATCCTCATTTGCTTGTCCTTAAGGACAGAGTTCAGCACGACGATGCCAGAGATGTGACTATTGGTGATGATGGGGCATTGACGATGCAGGGCCGGATATGTGTGCCCAATGTGGATGAGCTTCGGGAGTTGATTCTAGAGGAGGCTCATAGCTCGCGGTATTCTATTCATCCGGGTGCCACGAAGATGTATCAGGATCTAAGATAGCATTATTGGTGGAGCAGAATGAAGAAGGATATTGTGGGATTTATAACTTGGTGTCTCAATTGTCAGCAAGTGAAATATGAGCATCAGAGACCGGGTGACTTGCTTCAGCATATGGATATTCAAGAGTAGAGGTGGGAGCGGATCACCATGGACTTTGTAGTTGGGCTCCCACGGACTTTGAAGAAGTTCAATGCTATTTGGGTGATTGTGGATTGGCTAGCCAAGTCCGTGCACTTCATTCCTGTGTGTACTGTGAGCACGTAATTTTTGCCCCACATGAATTACTCCTACAGAATTCCCAAAATTAGACTTTTTTCTTTAATTTTTGGTTATTTTAGGAATTATTGTACAATTTCTCTGATTGTTAGCATTTTTTTGTGTGCATGTTTAGTTCTATTCTAATTCATAAAAAATACAAAAATACTTTGCATTTGCATTTAGGATTTAATTTTATATATTTTTTTAGATTAATTAGTAATTAGAGTTTTACAAAAATAGAAAAACCACAAAAAATAGCTTATTTTGCATTTTTTAATTCTTAGCTTTGAATTTTGGTAGTTTTCTTTTAATTTGGTATTTAATTAGTTGTGGTAATTATTTTTAGAGTTTAATTAGTTTAATTTGGTAGGATAATATTAGTTTTAATAATTAATTTAGGTTTTATTTCTAATTTTGAAAAGAAAAGAAATTTTAATTTGAAAAAGAGAAAAGGTTTTAAAACAAGAGAATTTAAGTTTTGGGCTCATCAATTGAATTTTCCCCCAGGCCCCAACACTTTTCCACTAAAACCCGTCCATTAATCCGTCGAATTGGCCCAAAATCCGCTATTTTACCCGATCCAAGTGGTCAGTCATCAAGACCTTTGAAACGATGTAGTATGTGGGCGATACTACGTCGTTTGAGTTCATTAGTGTTAAATCGATCTGAGCCCTTCATATCCTCTCATCCAACGGCTAAGGGGGCTTCATCAAATTTGTATAGCACTGTCCAAATTCCCCAAAGACTAGTCAGTTCCCAAACACCCTTCACTTCATCTCCCTCATCTTAAGAACCCTAATCCGCCGCCCTTTCACTCATCGGCGCCGCTGCCTCAGACCAGCCTCAAACCACCGCCAAAATCCAGCCATGCAACCATCACCTCTCCCTGAGTCCTAATACACCACCACTTCTCCCTAAATCCTCGCCAAATTGGACCAGTTTTGAATCTAAAAATCGAAGGAAAGAAATCTTTCAAGTCCTTAAGTTCCTATGAACGATTGGGCTTGAAACGAGTATTGTTCATTTGTTCTCAAAGAGAACATGCGGTTAATATCAGTTTCGAGTCAAATCGAAGTCGCCTGAGGTTTATCAAGCTCTGTCCGTGTGGCCATCGAGGTATTTTTTGTTCTTTCTCCTTCGTATCCGTCTTCTGTTTTGTTCTTGAACTCGTCTCCTTCTATTTCTTCTCTTTTCGTTCTTTTTAATGTTTTAAGGTCATAATTCTGAGTCTTCCTCCTCTTTATTTGGGTTTATTTTGGCGTTCAATGAAATAGGATTTAGTGTATCAAGGTCTTGGCATAATTTGATTAATTAGTTGGTTTAACTGCTTTAAACTACTGTTTCCGAGCATCTCTATTGAAATCTTTTTCTTCTGAAAATTCAAAGGTTTGCTCGTTTAAAAGTTCCGACTGAGTTTAGAGTTTGAAAATTCATATTTGGGATATAGTATTTAGACTCATGGGTTTGGGTTGGGTCTTGGGTTAATTCGACCTTGGGTCAACATTAACCCACATCTGTTTTGGTTTCTGAAGGTAAATAATAGCTGATTAAGGGGTAGTTTAGGGAAATTGGGCAGGGGAATAATTTGTAATTGCATTGGGAAGCTTCTAGGAAAGTGGGGGAAGGGATTGGCTTGGCAAAACTGATTTAAATTGAGGTCTGAACTGAATAAAGGGATTTTGGGGAAGGGGTAAATGATAATTAACAAAATCTTTACTGTTGCCTAACCCCTCTTTATAAAAGCCCCATTTCCTGAATTTTCAAGGGGATCAGATTTGGGAAATCAGAAACGGCTGAGGGAAAATACTAAACACTGAAAAGGTCTGAAGAATCAGAAGAAAAATACAAAAAAAAATACGACAAAACATTATTTCATTGAAGCTTCGTGTGTCATTCTTTGAGTTTTTAAAAGTTTGAAGTAATTTTGATTCATTCTGAGATCGAAATAGTTTAAGCAAGCTGAATTTGCTGTTGTTGATCTGCTGAAGTGCATCTTCTTCTGCTGCTGATCTTCTCTCTTTTCTTTTGCTCTAATTTTACCAGGTATTTGTTGGATCTCCTTAGCCTATGAAGTGCAAAATGTGAAGCCTTGTAACTGAGATGCAATTCAAGACCCTTGATGTCTAATTAATGATATTTCATGTTTGTAATCTTGTGTTATTTTAGTTTCTTTGAGTATGTTCATTTGTCTAGTCATGATTTGGCTTGAATCTAGTTTGTAAATCTGGACATGCACTCTAGTTTAGGTTACTGGTGTGTTAAATTGTTCAAAATTCTGTTCTTATGTGGACTAATTGGGTATTTGCAGTAGGTACCAGTTTAGATGAATAGCATGTCTTTTGTTAGGTTGGATTTGAATTTTTTTGAGTTAGCAATGGACATTCCTATGAGTCTTTCTCATGTTATTGATGTTTAAAGTTGGTTTTAATAGCCAGACAAGTATGGGAGTTATTATGGCACTTTTGATACCAAGTTCAAATGTTTAAAGAATTCTACTATTATATGCCTATTTATAGAGGTTCCATTTGAATAAATAAGGGCTTTGATTTGCAGATGCATGTGACCTGTATATTTCCTTGAGCATGTTAGTAGGTTTAGCTATTATTGAACATGTTAGTGGTCTGAATCATTTTGTTCTTTAAAAATTGTGCAAATGGTTAAATATGTAGTTGTTAGGGTTGTTTCTTTTCATCTACGAAATTGCTCTTCTAAAACAAGTTTGAGATTGATTGTGGAACCTGCATAATTTGGTTTATTCTAGTTATGTATTCTCGTAATATTCTGCTTGTAGGAGGTTTTGGTACTTTTGATAAAGGATTTTAATTTAGTTTTGTGTCTTGTTCAATCGTAGCTATTGATTAAAATTATGATTAGCCATGAATGTTTATAGCTGAAGCCACTCATCTATTGTTTGTCCCAATTTTGTTTAACGTGGGCGTTCAGCAATAATCTGTCGAAATGGGCCTTTGGGCCTGTTCTATTGTCGTCTCCCTTGGTATGTTTCTGAGCCCTTTCACATATTGTTTGACCAATTGGGCCTGGCCTGCCTGAGGCTACAAGGCCTTTTGCTGGTTTTAACCTCCCCAAATAACCAAATGATCTGTTTCAATTTAATATCAGCCCCTTAAGTATTAAGATCAATGAACATTAGCTTTGAAATAAAAGATGCAAATTCCCTTAGTCTTCTAATTAATTAATCAGCCTTTTTTCTGAATTTAGACTTGAGGTATGCCATGAAAAAATTAGACAACCTGTGGCCTTCGAGTAATTAACTTTAACCCTTTAGAATTCAAGGTGTGCCATTAGCGAATTTTTCATGGCCCTCGCAAACGTGAAAGTGCGTAGTTGCTTTAGGCGCGTAATTTAAATTAACTTCCTTAAACTCGGGTGTGCATTTCATGTGACCCAAATCCGAATCTCGACAATGTTGGATAAATTGTGTCGCGGACCGCGGGTGTATTTCATGTGGCGTGGTCCAAGGAGTATTTTAAATAGCGTTGAATCTTCTTAAAAATGATCAAAAGCGGTTAATAAATTAAAATCTAACATGTGTTAAAATTAAATAATAAGCCAATAATAATAGTTGAGTGACCGTGCTAGAACCACGGAACCCGGAAATGCCTAACACTTTCTCCCGGGTTAACAGAATTCCTTACCCGAATTTCTGTGTTCGCGGACTATAAAACATAGTCAATGTTTCTTCGATTCGGGATTTGAACCGGTGACTTGGGACACCATAAATTATCCCAAGTGGCGACTCTAAACTTTAAATAAATAAATCCCATTTCGATTGTTACTTTAAGTTGGAAAAAACTCCCTTATACCTTTCGGGGTGTAGAAAAAAGGAGGTGTGACAGCTCTGGCGACTCTGCTGGGGACAAGAACCCAGAATCTCTGATTCTGGGTTCAAGAATTCGAGCTTGGAATAGCTCTTATATTTGGCTTTATTTATTTTCTGGTTTTATTCACATGTTTGAACCTAATGTGCTAAATGTTGTTTTTTACCGCTTTGATATTGTTGAACTGTATATAAATTATTATGAAAACCTCCTATTTTTGAGTCTTCTAAATCATCTGAGAAATGTGCACTTCGTGTGACTTCTCTTCTGTTAGAGTCATTCCAATTTTAGAACGAGGTTCAGACAAGTTGCAAAGCCGGTGAAACTTCTGTATTCCCGGTACGCTGCCTCACCTCGGATCGAGCTGTCTGCTAGGGTAAGCCAGGTCTAGAACAATAAACTCAGATTTTCAAATCTAGTATAACATAGCCTCATGCCGGATCCCTAGTAGGAACGCTTGTTTGCATCATGTGCCTTTTGACTTTGGGGACTCAACACAGGGGTTGGGTCCGTCAAGGACAGGTACACCTGAAATTAAAAGACCATCCTGATGCATTTTGCTTACTACTTGCGCATTTATTTGATTCGGACTGCATGTTGACCAGCTTCTAGAATAAGGGAAAAATTGAGAAAAACCAAATGGAGGAGAGAGAGAGTAAATTACCCGCCTGTGGAAAAACTTGGTGTCCAAAATACCCCGAAATTCTGCTGAATTTTCTAAAAAAAAAAAAGAAAAAAAAGCAATTTCAAAAGTTTTTGTTTTCTGTTGTGTCAAAATCGGCCGAACTACGCAAGTTTGATTCACACCGGATGTGGGATACGTAGGCAATCCACATCGGGCCCAACTACTTTTGCAAAAATAACCTAAAAAAAATATGAAGTGTCATTGTTTTGTCATAAGTAATTAGGTGGCACCGTTCTTGTCCAAAATAACCAAAAATGCCCCAAAAGGCGCCGGAAGGCCGTTTTTACAAGAATAGCCACTTTGGTTTTTTTTTTTTAAAAATTTGGTTGACTAACAAAAACAGCCCTAAAAATTGTTCTTCTTATCATTATCTTGAGGTGCTAAAGGGCTGTATTCGCAAGAATGTTTTGTTTTAAAATTATTTGAAAATGAGTGTTTTTCTCTGTAGTCAAAGTAAATCACAGTCTTTTAATCAATCATCTTAAATAAATGTGCAGGACGAGCACAATTCAAAATAAACCTTTCTCAGTCCGCGAGGAAATCCCGTTAGAGATACATATGTGGTGGCGTGATTTGGGGGAGGACAACAGAAAAATTGTGACAAAAGCTTTGGGTGGTCTTGTTGGGCTTCTGAAGATTAAGCCGAGGAAGGATATAATTGAGGCCTTGATACCATTCTGGGACCCAACACATAATGTGTTCCACTTTGCTGATTTTGAGCTAACTCCTACGCTTGAGGAGATAGCGGGCTACGCTAGTTTTAATGGGAAACTTAGAAATCAATACCCTGTGGCACCTAAAACAGTAACTCGGCACAAAATTTTGGACCTGTTAAGCATCAGTCGGGATTCTGTACGGAAATTTGGCCAAAGAATTCTGTACCTTTTACTTCCTGTACCGACGTTACAGGAATCCCCGAGGTTTTGAGACACCAGATACCAGTCTTATTCATGCGGGAAACAAAGATAAGTGGGAAGCTCGGCGAGGATTAGCTTTTATAGTGGCGTTCCTGGGTGTTTTGGTTTGTCCCAGAAAAGATGGGAACATAGCGATGGGGTAGCCGACTTCATGACTAAGAAGGCAAACTGTACCATTGTACTAATGATCTTGGCGGAAATTTACCGAGCCCTATTCGTTTGCCGAGAAGGGGGAAAGTTTTTTGAAGGATGCAATATGCTTTTACAACTCTGGATGGAGGAACACCTTTGCCACCGTTCGGGATACATGAATTGTGGCATGACCGGTCTTGAATGCATTGAAAAACATGAAAAACGGGTGGAGGGTTATGAGTTCCCGGACGGTACGGAATCATGGTATGCACACTTAAGCTCCTTGACTGCAAACAAGATTGAATGGACATTCGGGTGGCTCTCGGTTAGTGAAGTCATTTATATGTCGGTAGAGGTGTGTTTTCTTCTACTGATGGGCCTCCGGAGCATCCAGCCTTATGCCCCGCACAGAATTATACGTCAGTTAGGCAGATACCAGACCATCCCACATGATGAGGACTTGAGTCAGCAAGTCATTGAGTTGGAACCAAAAGCCGCTTTTCCAGAAGAAAGGGTGCGGCGGATTTGGCATCAATGTAGGTTTTTAAAGCCAAAGACCCAGGTACGAGATCTATCCAGAGGCGAGTTGGAGCCTAGTTACACAGCTTGGTACGGTAAAAGGTCCCAAACCCATCTGGAGTCCGAACGCCCCCAAAAAGGCCCCATGTCCAACAATTCACCGATGGAGCGCAGGTGAAATGGGATTGGTTAGCCAAAGAAAATGAGTATAGGGATACCATAAGCAAGCTGGAAAAGCAAGTCAAGGATCTTCAATTTGAGAATGGTTTGCAAGCCGCTGCGGATGAGGGTGAGAAGAAAAAGCTATCTAAAGAAAATGACGCCCTTCGAGCTCAAATTCGGGAAATGACAACAGCAGCCGGAAACCCCGCCAGAAGTGCAAAAGATGGAAAGCTTATACATAACCTTAGGCGGAAGGTGAATGAGTATGGTTTTAATCTGAACAAGGCAGAGGGTGAATTAGCAAGGGCTCGGACAAAATTGGCTAAAATGCGGAGGAACGAGCGCGCTTGGTTAAACAGTTAAAAGAGAAATATGACAATGCGATTGTGGGGTTGAAGAAAAAGATCACCGTCCTTGAGAACAAAATGATCAAGCAGGCAAAAGATTTCAAAGCAGAAAGAGAACTTTGTTATGCAGCGCTGTCACAGGTAGAAAAAGATCTGCAACAACTTCAAGAATAAAACCATACAGTTGAACAAATTTTAGAAGCTAGGGCCCAGCAGATTGGGCGTTTGTTGCAAGAAAAGGGTGTCATAAGAGAAAGGGTCAGAAGGATACCCGACTACATCACAATGAAATGTAGTAAGTGTGAGGACATGACCAGATCCATGTTCTTTGCCACTGTAATGACCTTTGTCCGCCAGATAATGGAAGATCTCTATCATCTCCAAGGGGATTTGGCGCATAGGCCCGTGGCGAGATCAGCTGATGTCCCGCGGGCCCTTGGAGCAGTTGAGGTGTTGATGTATTCATGATTTTTATTCGAGTCTGTATTTTCGTCTTTTTGTTGGAGTCTGTTAGTTTGTTTTCGAGTCTGTATTTTCGTTTTTCTGTTAGAGTCTATTAGTTCCCTTTTTTCCGAGTCTGTTAGTTTTTATGATTAAAATTGGTAGGATGAGTCGTTGCAATCAAAACGTTTTTATTTTATGAAAAATTTGAAAATCCCCAAAATGTTTTGTTATTTATTTTTACTCTTATCCCCCGGAACTATGCTTGGTTTGATTCATGTGGGGTCATGATACGTGGGCAATCTCCATAGGATTTGATCATAACCAAAAACGAAAAAAGAAAAAGAAAAAAAAGAGGAAAAAAAGAGAGAAAATGGAAATTAATAAAAAGAGAAGTTGCAAAATGGAAATGAAGGAAAGCCGGGATGACGCAAGCAACCGATCAAATGCATAATAGAAATGGTTAACTGTTTAGGTGCATTGCATCCCTAATATGCAGTTGCCTATCTGTTAAACTCTAATCACTAATAAGTTTGTTGTTGAAAACCCGTACAGGCAGGTGGTTAGTTTGTTTGTCATTCTGGTAACTCATCCGTACAACACCAGGTCCGAAAACAAGTTGATCATGACTCACCAAGAACTCGATGCAAGTGTTATTGATCCGTCGAGAGAGGGGGGAAGAGTCTAATGTTAATCTGAAAGAGGAAGTGTATAAGCTGAAACAACATATGGCAAAGATGTACCAGGCGTGGGTGGAAGGGTATCCACTACCATCCTACCCCGCCAACCTTTCTCTCGTCCCGCCGTTGGCTCAATCCCAGGAACCTCCCACTGTTGATTCATCTCCAGGATTTCCCATTTACCACCACTAACATGACACAACTTCCCAAATACCACAAGCCCCACCACCCAAACCAGTTCCATACCCTCCTCCACCAGCCACCCCTGTTTTCGTGGCTCCCCCACCCGCCACACTTCACCGATCTTCCAGTGAGCCTTTATTCCAGACCCAAGATAACCAATACTATCCCCTGGAGCCCACTTTCAAGGCCCTAGAACGTTACTCCTACCCTCATCATTTCGACCTCCCTGTTGAAACTGAGAAGCCACCTAAAAATCCAGAACAGGAGGAGATGTTCAAGAAGGTTAAAAGCTTGGAACAGTCATTTAGAAACATATAGGGATTGGGAGGCTAGGTGAGCGTGGCTTACAAGGATATGTGTCTATTTCCCGATGTTCAACTGCCAGTGGGATTCAAGATGCCCAAATTTGATCTGTATGACGAGCAAGGAGACCCGGTGGCCCATTTGAGGGGATTCTACAGTAAAATGAGAGGAGCCGGTGGGAAAGAAGAGCTGTTGATGGACTTATTTAGTCTGAGTCTAAGCGGTGCGGCGTTGGAGTGGTACACTCATCGGGATCATAGCAGATGGTATACATGGGATGATTTGGCCCAAGAATTCGCTTGTCATTTCCAATACAACCTCGAGATTGTTCCAGATCGTTTGTCTCTGACTAAGATTGAGAAGAAGCCTAGTGAAAGTTTCAGGGAGTATGGTTTTCATTGGAGAAAACAAGCAGCAAGGGTTGACCCTCCGATGAAAGAGAGCAAAATGGTGGATTACTTTCTGCAGGCCCTGGAGCCCACTTACTACGACCATATGGTATCAGTCATAGGCAAGCCCTTCAACGAGGTAGTGAAGATGGGTGGCATGGTAGAAGAAGGGCTTAAGTCAAACAAAATCCTGAGTTACTTGGCTATTAAGGCAACTACCCAAGCCATTCAAAACAGTACTAGGGGAGTAATCGGAAAGAAGAAGAAAAAAGATGTGGCAACAATTGATTCAGGATCATAGTTTGGACCCAACGGCCCGTCACACCATTATACTCAACCTCGACCCCACCACAAAACCTACACCCAAACCTCGTATAATCCATCCCAGCATTACTTCCCATCACCAGACCCCATTTTTTCGTCCACCACACCTAAACATACACTCAACCTCCTGCCCACGCACAATGGCATGCGCCAGCCCCACAAAACCCCTACCCAACTCCACAAAATGCCTACCCACCCCTACGAGCCTACCGAAACCCCGCTGGCTCGGGTTTCCGGCCCAATCAAGCATTTAAGAATAAGAGGCTGCAATAGAAGAAAACATTCACCCCATTGGGAGAGTCCTATACTAGTTTGTTCCACAGGCTGAGGCAATTGGATATGCTGAGGCCAATTGAGTCGAAATTGCCAAACCCTCCTCCAAAGAATTTTGATTACTCTGTAAGCTACGAATATTGTTCTGGTACTCTGGGGCATGATACGGAGAAGTGCTGGCACTTAAAAAATGCTATCTAGGAGCTCATTGATACAAAACGGATTGAAGTCCAAACTCCAGAGGCACCCAACATCAACCAGAACCCATTGCCAACATATCAGAAAACAAACATGATATAGATAGTACATAAGGGAGGGGAGCGCAAGAAGCCTTCACAGACCATCATGATGATTCGGTCCAGTGAGGTCAAGCCAGTTAAAAAATCAACTGTCGAAGGATCAGTGAACAAGGTGAGCAGGACAATCAGTGAACCATCTGTGGTGGCCGAGAAAAGAACCCCAAGTAATGTTGCAGCAAAACAAGAAAAGTTAAAAGTAGTTGTGCCAGGAGTGGCAAATAAGCCTGTCATAATTGTAGAGGGTGGCCGTATGGATCCTGTCATCATCAAGCCAGTAACCCAGTTGCCGATAGTCAACAACAAGGCTATCCTGTGGAACTATGAATGGGTGATAGTGACCTACAAGGGAAATGAAGTGAAAGAAGAAGTCAATGAGGCCCATGGGTTAACTCGTTCGGGGAGATGCTTTGCCCTGGAAGAGTTAAGAAAAGCTAAAACCTCCAAAGATAACCCAGTTCTAGTGAAGAAAGCTGTAATTGAAGAAGAGCCAGAGGAGTTTCTGAGAAAAATGAAGGTGCAAGACTATTCCATCGTGGAACAGTTGAGAAAGATGCTTGCTCAGATTTCCCTGTTGTCATTGTTAATCCACTCAGACGAGCACCGTCGGGCCTTGATGAAAATTCTAAATGAGGCTCACGTTCCCGAAAAAATCTAAGTGAACCATCTGGAAAAGATCGCCAACAAGATATTTGAGGTGAACAGGGTCACTTTCTCTGATGATGAGTTGCTTGTGGAAGGTACTGAGCACAACAGAGCTCTCTATCTTACAGTGAAATGTGAAGATTCCGTGGTTACTAGGGTCTTAGTTGACAATAGTTCCAGTGCAAACAATTGCCCTCTCTCTACTCTAAACAAGTTGAAAGTGGATGATGAGAGGATTCACAAGAACAATATCTGCGTTCGGGGATTTGGCGGTAGAGGGAAAGATTCAGTTAGTGATATAGTGCTTGAGTTGACAATAAGACCGGTTGAATTCACCATGGAGTTTTAGGTGCTGGACGTAGCCGTCTCCTACAATCTGCTGTTAGGTCTACCTTGGATTCATGTTGCCAAAGCAGTCCCGTCCACTCTGCACCAGATGGTCAAGTTCGAATGGGATAGACAAGAGATCGTCGTGCATGGCGAGGATAATTTGTGCGCTCACAGTGATGCCGTTGTCCCATTCATTAAGGTTGAAGATGACAAAGGGCCTTGGGTCTATCAGGTTTTTGAAACAGTTTCGGTCGAGAAAATTCCAGAAGGGAAATGCATTCCAATTCCAAAGGTAACCGCCGCATCAGTCATAGTGGCCTTTGAAATGCTGAAAATGGCTTTGTACCTGGAAAAAGTCTGGGTGCATCACTGCAAGGTATCATACAACCGGTGTCTCTCCCTAAAAACTTGGGTACATTTGGTTTGGGATTCAAACCCACAGCTGCAGACATGAAAAGGGCTAGAAAGTTGAAACAGAGGGCGTGGGCACATCCAAAGCCTATCCCACGTCTCTCCAGGTCGTTTGTCAAGACCGGTGCTAGAAAATACCCAATGACAACAATTCCCAATTCTGTGTTTGACGTTGATGAAGAGTTAATTGAAAGGTTCGAAAGGTTGTTCGACGATGTGAACATGGTGGAAGTTGGAGAAGGTTCTAGCAAAGCAGATGTGCAGTTTGTCGGGCCGAGTGCAAAGCTTAACAATTAGGAGGCTACTCCTCTCCCTACCCGGAAGGAGTTTTGGTAGTTTGCTTCGATTTTCCTTCAGTTTATCTGGATTATTCCAGGGTTGTAATTCAGATTCTATGTTCTATCCATTTGGATGTATAAACCTTGTTATGTTTAATTTTCAATGAAATGCAATTTCCCTTTTTCATCATTCCTGATAGTTTTATTTTGTTTTTCTTTTCTTCCTTGTACAGTTCTTTTTATGCTGGTTTTAATGACATGACATGCATGAGGAATCTTCGGCCCAATCTTAAAAGTCAATCTAATTCTGAAATAATAATTCAAGAAATAGAGTGTGATGATGAATCAGAATATGATGAGGATGAGGCCTTTGAAGAGATTAGTAAAGAATTAAGCCATTTTGAAGAAAACCCCAAGTCTAACCTGAATGATAGAGAAACAATCAATTTAGGGGACCTAGATAATGTCAGAGAAACTAAGATAAGTATCCATCTTGAGCCGCAAATCAGAGAGGAGATCATTAAAGATTTATTTGAATACACTAATATTTTTCCATGGTCATATGACAACATGCCAAGTCTAAGCACTGACTTGGTGGTTCACAAATTTCCCACAAACCCGGTATTCCCTCCCGTCAAGCAGAAGTTGAGAAAGTTTAAAACTAACATGAGTGTGAAGATTAAAGAAGAGATCACAAAGCAGTTTGATGCAAAGGTCATTCGAGTCACACGGTATCCCACTTGGTTAGCCAATGTTGTGCCGGTGCCAAAGAAGGATGGTAAGACCAGAGTGTGTGTTGATTACCGTGATCTCAACAAGGCAAGTCCAAAGGACAACTTCCCACTGCCAAATATCCATATTTTGATTGATAATTGTGCCAAGCATGAGATTGGATCTTTTGTGGATTGCTATGCAGGCTATCATCAGATCTTAATGGATGAGGAAGATGCAGAAAAGACGACATTCATCACACCGAGGGGAACTTATTGCTACCGGGTAATGCCGTTCGGTTTGAAAAATGCTGGGGCGACTTACATGAGGGAAATTACGACCATATTCCACGACATGATACACAAGAAAATCGAGGTTTATATGGATAATGTGATCATAAAGTCTAGGAAGCAGTCTGACCAAGTCAGAGATTTGAGAAAGTTCTTCCAAAGGCTCTGCAGGTAGAATCTTAAGCTAAATTCGGCAAAGTGCACATTTGGTGTTCCATCTGGAAAACTGCTGGGATTCATAGTCAGCCATCGAGGTATTGAATTGGACCCGTCAAAGATCAAATCTATCCAAGAATTTCCACCTCCAAGGAACAAAACTGAGGTGATGAGTCTGTTAGGGAGGCTAAACTACATCAGCAAGTTTATTGCTCAGCTCACGACAACTTGTGAGCCTATCTTTAAGTTGTTGAAGAAGGATGTTGCACGTCAAGTGGATTGATGAGTGTCAGGAAGCATTCGATAAGATAAAGGGGTACTTGTCAAACCCACCTGTGTTGGTCCCATCGGAACCAGGGAGACCTTTGATTCTTTACTTGACAGTACTGGATAATTCATTTGGTTGTGTGTTGGGTCAGCATGACATCACTGGCAGGAAGGAGCAAGCTATCAATTATCTCAGTAAGAAGTTCACATCTTATGAGGTTAAGTACACTCACCTCGAAAGGACATGTTGCGCCCTAACTTGGGTAGCACAAAAGTTGAAGCATTATCTGTCATCTTACACTACTTACCTCATTTCTTGTTTGGATCCATTAAAGTATATCTTTTAGAAGCCTATGCCCATAGGGAGGCTCGCAAAGTGGCAGATCTTGCTCACAGAATTTGACATCGTCTATGTGACTCGGACTGCGATAAAAGGCCAAACATTGGTCGATCATTTGGCCGAGAACACGGTGGATGAAGAATATGAACCTTTGAAGACTTACTTCCCTAATGAAGAGGTGATGCACATTGACGAGTTGGAACAGGTTGAAAAGCCAGGTTGGAAACTTTTCTTTGATGGGGTTGCTAACATGAAGGGCGTTGGGATAGGAGTTGTACTTATTTCTGAAACAGGGCATCACTACCATGTTATGGCTCAACTTCATTTCTATTGTACCAACAATATGGTTGAGTATGAGGCATGCATTTTGGGTTTGAGGTTAGCTGTAGACATGGGTGTCCAGGAAGTCTCGGTCTTGGGAGACTCGGACCTTCTGGTGCACCAGATTCAAGGAGAATGGGAAACACGAGATTTAAAGCTTATACCGTATCGACAATGTTTGCATGATCTTTGTCAACGATTTTGATCAGTAGAGTTTAGGCATATTCCAAGGATCTATAATGAGGTTGTCGATGCTTTATCTACTTTAGCATCAATGTTGGACCATCCGAACAAAGATTATGCTGACCCTTTGCATATTCAGGTCCGCGATCAGTATGCTTACTGTAATATGGTAGAAGAAGAACTTGATGGTGAGCCGTGGTTCCATGATATCAGGGAGTATATTAGGATGGGGGTGTATCCAATACAAGCCACGGGTAATAAAAAAAGAACAATTCGTCATTTGGCAAGTGGATTTTTCTTCAGTGGAGGAGTTTTGTACAAAAGAACTCCAGATCTTGGGTTGTTAATATGCATAGATGCTAGACAGGCCACGACTATCATGACTGAAGTACACTCTGGAGTCTGCGGACCGCATATTAGTGGGTATGTTCTGGCAAAGAAAATTCTTCGAGCGGGTTATTATTGGCTCACCATGGAGAGATATTGTATCAGTTTTGTGCGCAAGTGTCATCAATGTCAAGTGCATAGAGATTTGATTCATTCTCCGCCATCTGAATTGCACACAATGTCCGCACCATGGCCCTTTGTCGCTTGGGGCATGGATGTCATTGGACCAATTGAGCCAGTAACGTCTAATGGTCACGGGTTCATTCTGGTGGCCATTGATCATTTTACCAAGTGGGTTGAAGCTAAAACTTTCAAGTCTGTGACCAAGAAAGTAGTGGTCGATTTTGTTCACTCAAATATCATTTGTCGGTTCGGGATCTCAAAGGTGATCATCACAGATAATGGTGCTAATCTCAACAGTCATTTGATGAAAGAGGTATGTCAACAGTTTAAGATTACGCATCACAATTCCACCCCATACCGCCCCAAGGCGAATGGAGCAGTTGAGGCAGCTAACAAGAACATAAAGAAGATACTCTGAAAAATGGTGGAAGGTTCCAGGCAATGGCATGAAAAGTTGCCCTTTGCGTTGTTGGGTTATCGCACTACCGTTCGCACCTCAGTAGGTGCAACTCCTTATTTGTTGGTATATGGCACAGAAGCAGTGATACCCGCGAAAGTTGAAATACCATCTCTCCAGATTGTTGCTGAAGCCGAGATTGATGATGATGAGTGGGTCAAGGCCTGTTTAGAGCAATTAAGTTTGATTGATGAGAAGAGATTGGCAGCAGTGTGTCATGGCCAGTTGTATCAAATAAGAATGGCAAGAGCATACAACAAGAAGGTGCGTCGCCGGAAATTTGAAGTGGGTCAGCAAGTATTGAAATGTATCCTTCCACATCAGGCTGAAACAAAAGGCAAGTTCGCCCCAAATTGGCAGTGGTCGTTCATCGTAACGAGAGTGTTGTCCAATGGTGCTTTGTATTTAACAGATATAGAAGGCAAATGTGTAGATTTGGCTATCGATTCTGATGCAGTCAAAAGATATTATGTATGATTTCTTTGGTTTAAATTGTGTTTGTTTGTACTTGGCATATTTTGAAGATTAGAATGACAAATGCATTTTGTTCTGCTATCTAAACACTTTATCCTTTGTTACCCCTTTGAGCTCTATTTATTTTCTTTCATACCCCTATTTTGGAATCAGTAACAAAATTCAGAAACGTGAACGCACAAGCTAAGTAAAGGAAAAGGAAAAAAAAAGATAAGAGAAAAAGAGAAGGAAAAGAGAGAAAAGATAATAGAAAAAGAGAAAGAAAAGAATGAAAAAGAGTGGAAAAAAAGAAAAAGAGGAAAAGAAAAAAAAGAGGAAGAAAAGAAAAGAAAGGAGAAAGAGAGAAAGAAAAGAAAGAGAAAAATCACAACAACAAAGTAATTCCTATGACATGAACTACGTTCCACCTAATTCCTTTTAAGGATACATAGGCAGCCTCACGGTTCGGTCTTATCAAAATAAAATTCAAAAAGTCCCCAAACAAAGAAACTGGGGCAGAAGTTGTGGTTGTTATAAGAAATCTGATTCCAAAAGTTGTAATTTTTGAACCCATTTGAGTTGTTTTGAGCCTTTTGATATCCTTTCCTTCTAACCCCATCCAAAAGCCCACATTACGGTCCAAAGAAAGACCTTTCGATCAGTCTTCGAGAGATGCCGAGTCGAGCAAGTAAAGGTGATTCATATCAGGGGCAACACTCTGGTCTAAGCAAGAAAAATGAAAAAATGAGAGAGTCTTATTGGTGAAAACCCTCATGGGCATCGTAAGACGACGAAAGCTGAGAGAAATAAAAAATGAGAGAGTCTTATTGGTGAAAACCCTCACAGGCACCATAAGGTGAAATTGAGTTGAGAGATGAACAAATGAGAGAGGTTTGTCAGTGAAAACCCTTCAAGGCACCGCAGGCTATGACAACTAAAAGTTGATTGGTTGGATAGACTAGGTTGATTAATCCGAAATGCATGTCATGATCATTGGTACCGGCTGCTCCACTCAGATAAGTCTCTTTCTTTTTTCAAACAGTCATCCAGTTTTGAATTTTTCTTCCTTATTCCTAACTCTCAAAGTCATTGCATTTCATTTCTTTTGGGTTTATTTCTCTAAGATATTTCCAATGCCAGTTTTGTTTAAGTAAACAAGAAAGGATTTCAAAGCTCACTACCAACTTCCAAATTGCACAAAGCACAGTGCGGCCAAAACATACTGGAGATAGTATGACGTAAAATGGGACATAAAGTGTCAGTGAAAGTTCCATCGGCGGAAAGGTTTAGTAATATCATGGGAGATGCAAAGGTTCAGATAGAAGGGTCAAAAATGTAAAATGACGGTTTGGGTACAAAGCACTCGGGTAAGCCAGGGTCCTGCGGTTGAGGGTCAGTTAGAAAGTCAAACAATTCTTGGCCAGTTCAAGCAGCCAGTCAAAGTAAAGCACGGCAAGGGGAGAGCCACCTTCAGTAAGAATGCCACAAACTAACCACCACATTTTAAACTGATAAGAATTTTATTTGATTTGAAATAGGGGCAGAAAATTTCGTTTGTTTCGGAGAAATCCTCCATAAGGAAAAGCAAGCACCAGACAGGTTTGACCATAAATTCTCAGGACCCTCCTAGACAATGGGACCTAGTTTAAAATCTAAAACATTCATGAGTAACAAGATCTAGCATAAGTGTACCCCAAAGGAATATAAGTTGGCTTCAAAGTTTTCATTCTTAGGATATGATTTAATTCGAAGTTTCCAGGACCCTCCTGAATAATGAGACTTAGCTCTAAGACCTTCATTAGATAACAAGATTTGGCGTAAGTTCTGCTATAGGGAAGTATAATTTAGCCTTAATGTTGCCACTCTTAAGATAAGCCTTGATCTTGATTTTCAGGACCCTCCTGGATAATGAAATTTAGTTTTAAGACCTTCATAGATAACGAGATTTAGCGAAAGTCATACCTTTAAGAAACATAATTCAGCTTTAAAACTGTCATTTAACTAGGAGTTTTCAGAACCCTCCTGGATAATGGGATTTAGCTTTCAAATTCTTAGAGATATTTGGTAACATGATTCAACTAACACTCACAGATGCGCCCAGCTACCAAACTGGGATAGAAAATTTTCTTTGTTTTGTCTATTTTGTTAAAATTAGGCACCCATCTGGAGAGCAAGGGAGAACAACACGAGTTTTAAGGATAAAAAGCAGTTCAAAGGTTGGAAATCAGGAGCCCACCTGGAGAACAAAGGGAAGCAATTCAAGTAGGAGCCCACCTAGAGAATGAAGGGAAACGGTTCAAGTGTTGGTAATTAGGAGCCCGCCTGGAGAACGAAGGGAAGCAGCAATTTGAGTGGTGGTAATCAGGAGCCCGCCTGGAGAACGAAGGGAAGAAGCAATTCAAGTGTTGGTAATCAGGAGCCCATCTGGAGAACGAAGGGAAGCAATTCAAGTGTTGGTAATCAGGAGCCCACTTGAAGAACGAAGGGAAGCAATAATTCGAGTGTTGGTAATTAGGAGCCCGCCTGGAGAACGAAGGGAAGAAGCAATTCAAGTGTTGGTAATTAGGAGCCCGCCTGAAGAACAAAGGGAAGCAACAATTCAAGTGTTGGTAATCAGGAGCCCGCCTGGAGAACGAAGGGAAGCAACAATTCAAGTGTTGGTAATCAAGAGACCACCTGGAAGAACAAAGGGAAAGCAGTAATGTTCGAAGGAAGACAATTCAAGTTCAGCAATCAGGTGCCCGCCTGAAAAACAAAGGGAAAGCACCTCAGAATACAATTCAAGATAACAACAAAGGAATCTCACCTGGAGAGTACAAGTCAACATAGCAGCGGAAATTGCAAGATCAAGTTTGAAGAAGTATAGATAGGATTTTTGTAATTCATAGATCATAGTTTAGTCTAGCTCCTTTTATTTTGTCTTGGTGTAATAAGGAGTTCAGTAAGCTATAGCAGCAACAATAATAGTGAAATCACAGCTTCATGGTAGTCCCAGCTACCGAAACTTCTAGAACTACACTGACCTGATTCCTTTATAGCCAAAGATATGTAGGCATTCTTTAAAGCAAGGTTCGGTCAGGCTTTTTCAAAATCGCTTCCCCTAGAGTGTCAAATGGGCAAAAATCCCTCATAATTGCTCATTTCATCTTTGCCCGAAAATCCTTCGTATCTCTGAGCAAAGAGGGGCAGCTGTGAGCACATGATTTTTACCCCCACATGAATTACTCCTACAAAATTCCCAAAATTAGATTTTTTCTTTAATTTTTGGTTATTTTAGGAATTATTGTAGAATTTCCCTGATTGTTAGCATTTTTTTGTGTGCATGTTTAGTTCTATTCTAATTCATAAAAAATACAAAAATACTTTGCATTTGCATTTAGGATTTAATTTTACATTTTTTAGATTAATTAGTAATTAGTGTTTTACAAAAATAGAAAAACCACAAAAAATAACTTATTTTGCATTTTTTAATTCTTAGCTTTGAATTTTGGTAGTTTTATTTTAATTTGGTATTTAATTAGTTGTGGTAATTATTTTTTAGAGTTTAATTAGTTTAATTTGGTAGGATAATATTAGTTTTAATAATTAATTTAGGTTTTATTTCTAATTTTGAAAAGAAAAGAAATTTGAATTTGAAAAAGAGAAAAGGTTTTAAAACAAGAGAATTTAAGTTTTGGGCTCATCAATTGAATTTTCCCCAGGCCCAAACACTTTTCCACTGAAACCCGTCCATTAACCCGTTGAATTGGCCCAAAATCCGTTGTTTTACCCGGTCTAAGTGGTTAGTCATCAAGACCTTTGAAACGACATAGTATGGGGGCGATACTATGTCATTTTGAGTCCATTGGTGTTAAATCGATCTGAGCCTTTCATATCCTCTCATCTAACGGCTAAGGGGGCTTCATCAAATTTGTATAACACTGTCTAAATTCCCCAAAGACCGGTCAGTTCCCAAACACCCTTCACTTCATCTCCCTCATATCAAGAACCCGAATTTGCCACCTTTTCCACTCGCCGGCGGCGGCGCCTTAGACCAACCTCAAACCACCGCCGAAATTCAGCCATGCAACCATTACCCCTCCCTGAGTCCTAATCCACCACCACTTCTCCCCAAATCTCCGCCAAATCGTTTGTTCTCAAAGAGAACATACGGTTAATAATAGTTTCAAGTCAAATCAAAGTCACCTGAGGTTTATCAAGCCCTATCCGTGTGGCCATCGAGGTATTTTTTGTTCTTTCTCCTTCGTCTCTGTCTTCTGTTTTGTTCTTGAACTCGTCTCCTTCTGTTTCTTCTCTTTTTGTTATTTTTAATGTTTTAAGGTCATGATTCTGAGTCTTCCTCCTCTTTATTTGGGTTTATTTTAGCGTTCAATGAAATAGGATTTAGTGTATCAAGGTCTTGACATAATTTGATTAATTAGTTGGTTTAACTGCTTTAAACTACTGTTTTCGAGCATCTCTATTGAAATCTTTTTCTTCTGAAAATTCAAAGGTTAGCTCGTTTAAAAGTTCCGACTAAGTTCAGAGTTTGAAAATTCACGTTTGGGCTATAGTATTCAGACTCATGGGTTTGGGATGGGTCTTGGGTTAATTCGACCTTGGGTCAACATTAACCCACATCTGTTTTGGTTTTTGAAGGTAAATAATAGCTGATTAAGGGGTAGTTTAGGGAAATTGGGCAGGGGAATCTTTTGTAACTGTATTGGGAAGCTTCTAGGAAAGTGGGGGAAGGGATTGGCTTGCAAAAACTGATTTAAATTGAGGTCTAAACTGAATAAAGGGATTTTGGGGAAGGGGTAAATGATAATTAAAAAAATCTTTATTGCTGCCCTAACCCCCCCTCCTCTATAAAAGCCCCATTTCCTGAATTTTCAAGGGGATCAGATTTGGGAAATCAGAAATGGTTGAGGGAAAATACTAAATACTGAAAAGGTCTGAAGAATCAGAAGAAAAATACAAAAAAAAAAAACACCACAAAACACTGTTTCATTGAAGCTTCGTGTGTCATTCTTTGGGTTTTTAAAAGTTTGAAGTAATTTTGACTCATTCTGGGATCGAAATGGTTTAAGCAAGCTGGATTTGCTGTTGTTGATCTGCTGAAGTGCATCTTCTCCTACTGCTGATCTTCTCACTTTTTTCTTGCTCTAATTTTACCAGGTATTTCTTGGATCTCCTTAGCCTATGAAGTGCAAAATGTGAAGCCTTGTAACTGAGATGCAATTCAAGACCCTTGATGTCTAATTAATGATATTTCATGTTTGCAATCTTGTGTTATTTTAGTTTCTTTGAGTATGTTCATTTGTCTAGTCATGATTTGGCTTGAATCTAGTTTGTAAATCTGGATATGCACTCTAGTTTAGGTTGTTGGTGTGTTAAATTGTTCGAAATTCTGTTCTTATGTGGACTAATTGGGTATTTGCAGTAGGTACCAGTTTAGATGAATAGCATGTCTTTTGTTAGGTTGGATTTGAATTGTTTTGAGCTAGCAATGGACATTCCTATGAGACTTTCTTATGTTATTGATGTTTAGAGTAGGTTTTAATAGCTAGACAAGTATGGGAGTTATTATGGCACTTTTGATACCTAGTTCAAATGTTTAAAGAATTCTACTATTATATGCCTATTTATAGAGGTTCCATTTGAATAAATAAGGGCTTTGATTTGCAGATGCATGTGACCTGTATATTTCCTTGAGCATGTTAGTAGGTTTAGCTATTATTGAACATGTTAGTGGTCTGAATCATTTTGTTCTTTAAAAATTGTGCAAATGGTTAAATATGTAGTTGTTAGGGTTGTTTCTTTTCATCTACGAAATTGCTCTTCTAAAACAAGTTTGAGATTGATTGTGGAACCTGCATAATTTGGTTTATTCTAGTTATGTATTCTCGTAATATTCTGCTTGTAGGAGGTTTGGGTACTTTTGATAAAGGATTTTAATTTAGTTTTGTGTCTTGTTCAATCGTAGCTATTGATTAAAATTATGATTAGCCATGAATGTTTATAGTTGAAGCCACGCATCTATTGTTTGTCCCAATTTTGGTTTAACGTGGGCGTCCAGCAATAACCTGTCGAAATGGGCCTTTGGGCATGCTCTATTGCCGTCTCCCTTGGCATGTCTCTTTCACATATCGTTTGACCAATTGGGCCTGGCCTGCTTGAGGCTACAAGGCATGTTGCTGGTCCTAACCTCCCCAAATAACCAAATGATCAGTTTCAATTTAATATCATCCCATTAAGTATTAAGCTCAATGAACATTAGCTTTGAAATAAAAGATGCAAATTCCCTTAGTCTTCTAATTAATTAATCAGCCTTTTTTTCTAAATTTAGACTTGAGTTATGCCATAAACAAAATTAGACAACTCGCGGCCTTCAAGTAATTAACTTTAACCCTTTAGAATTCGAGGTGTGCCATTAGGCGCGTAATTTAAACTAACTTCCTTAAACTCGGGTGTGCATTTCATGTGACCCAAATCCGAATCTCGACAATGTTGGATAAAATGTGTCGCGGACCGCGGGTGCATTTCATGTGGCGTGGTCCAAGGCGTGTTTTAAATAGCATTGAATCTTCTTAAAAATGATCAAAAGCGGTTAATAAATTAAAATCTACCATAGGCTAAAACATGTATTAAAATTAGATAATAAAACAATAATAATAGATGAGCGAGCGTGCTAGAACCACGGAACCCGTGAATGCCTAACACCTTCTCCCGAGTTAACAGAATTCCTTACCCGAATTTCTGTGTTCGCAGACTATAAAACAGAGTCAATCTTTCCTCGATCGGGGATTTGAGCCAGTGACTTGGGACACCATAAATTATCCCAAGTGGCGACTTTGAACTTTAAATAAATAAATCCTGTTTCTATTGTCACTTTTAGTTGGAAAAAACTCCCTTATACCTTTCAGGTGTAGGAAAAAGGAGGTGTAACAGCTCTGGCAACTCTACTGGGGACAAGAACCCAGAATCTCTGGTTCAGGGTTCAAGAATTCGAGCTTGGAATAACTGTTATATTTGTCTTTATTTATTATCTGGTTTTATTCACATGTTTGAGCCTAATGTGCTAAATATTGCTTTTTACCGCTTTGATATTGTTGAACTGTATATAAATTGTTACGAAACCCTCCTCTCTCTGAGTCTTCTAAATCATCTGGGAAGTGTGCACTTCGTGTGACTTCTCTTCTGTTATAGTCATTCCAATTTTAGAACGAGGTTCAGACAAGTTGCAAAGCCGGTGAAACTTCTATATTCCCGGTACGCTGCCCCCCTCGGCTCGAGCTGTCCGCTCGGGTAAGCCAGGTCTAGAACAATAAACCCAAGTTTTCAAATCTAGTATAACATAGCCTCATGTCGGATCCCTAGTAGGAACGCTTGTTTGCATCATGTGCATTTTGACTTTGAGGACTCAACACAGGGCTTGGGTCCGTCTATGACAGGTACACCTGAAATTAAAAGACCATCCTGATGCATTTTGCTTGCTTATTTGATTCGGACTGCATGTTGACCGGCTTCTAGAATAAGGGAAAAATTGAGAAAAACCAAATGGAGGAGAGAGAGAGAGAGAGAGAGAGAGAGAGAGAGTAAATTACCTGCCTGTGGAAAAACTTGGTGTCCAAAATACCCCAAAACTCTGCTGAATTTTCTAAAAAAAAAGAAGAAAAAAAGCTATTTTAAAAGTTTGTGTTTTTTGTTGTGTCAAAATCGGCCGAATTACGCAAGTTTGATTCTCACCGGATGTGGGATACGTAGGCAACCTATATCGGGCCCAACTATTTTTGCAAAAATAACCTAAAAAAAATATGAAGTGTCATTGTTTTGTCATAAGTAATTAGGTGGCGCCGTTCTTGTTCAAAATAGCCAAAAATGCCTAAAAGGCGCCGGAAGGTCATTTTTGCAAGAATAGCCACTTTGGGTTTTTAAAAAAAATTGGTTGACTAACAAAAACAGCCCTAAAAATTGTTCTTCTTATCATTATCTTGAGGTGCTAAAGGCTGTATTCGCAAGAAAGTTTTGTTTTAAAATTTTGTGAAAATGAGTGTTTCTCTCTGGAGTCAAAGTAAATCACAGTCTTTTAATCAATCACCTTAAATAAATGTGCAGGATGAGCAAAAGCGGAATTCAGAAATTTTTTGAAATCTTAGGCTTGAATCCGATGTTATTTGGTTGATTCGATGTTGTTTGAGGTATTTTGGAGATTGGTGTAAGTTTGTTTAGTGGTATATGAATTGTTTGTGCTTTTGGTTGAGGTCCCGGGGGCCTCGGGGTGATTTCGGATAGTTGACAGAAAGTTGGAGTTGGAGAGTTGCAGCTGAAGCTGCTGAAGTCTGTCATAACCGCACATGTGGCTTGGGGACCGCATGTGCGGGATCGCAAAAGGGCCCAGAGGGTCGCAGATACGGAAATTGGCCATGGGAGCTGGAACCAAAAAAGCGGCTATTCGAGCGCACATGCGATGGCGCAGGTGCGGGTGTTTAATCGCATGTGCGGAATTGAGATTTTAAGGGAAAATTGCAAATGCGGTGCTTTGGCTGCAGATGTGGTACCGCAGGTGCGGTATAGGGACTGCAGGTGCGAGAAGCCTGGGTCACAAAGTATATAAACCCTCCTTCGCGATTTTCAGCCTTTCTTCACCATTTTTAAATCGATTTTGGAGCTTTTTTAGGGATTTTGAAGAGGGAATCCAAGGGAACTTCATTAAGGTAAGATTTTTGAACATAAAAACTCGTTCTGATGGTGTTATTTCATTGATTGGGCTTGGAATTTATGAAAATTTGTGGGTAAACATTAAAGAAACTAGGCTTGAGATTGGAGACCTTTGATTAGGGATTTTAGGGGTCATTTGTGGGCGGATTTGGGTACTTTTGATATGAATGAACTCGTGGGGGAATAAGGATTCCATTGATGTAAATTTCGTCTGAACTCGTGGGGTCGGGTTTGGTTAATTTCGGTATTTGTGTTGTAAATTGGTTATTTTCGAGTGGGCTTTGTTCCCTTAGCATATTTTGATGGCATAAATCAGTTTTTGGATAGACTTAGGGCATCCGGAGTCCAATTCGAGAGGAAAAGGCATCGCGGGCTAGAGTTTGGACCGGTTAGAGATAAATAATGATTGTAAATGTTGTCCTGAGGGTATGAAACTCCGGATTTCACATCGTTGTGCTACTTTGAGGTGACGCACACATTAGATGACGAGTGTGGGATCGTGCACCATTGGGAATTGTGACTTAGTCTGCTCCGTATGACTATTTAACCGCGTAATTAATTGAAAAATGTTAGCTATCATCATGATTTAGGCTGAATACCATATTTAGGCCTCGTGCCAACTGTTTTGGACCCTTAGGGGATTTTTACTACTATTCCTCACTCTTTTGACTTCATATTTGTACTCAGTCATGATGTATTCTACTATTTTCATAAATCAGCCATATTTACTCTATTTTGACATCTTAAATGATATTTTGGGCTGAGCATCATATTTTTCTGTGCCCGAGTGGCTTTTAGAGATTTTTGACTGAGTGAGGCCGATGGCCTGTGTTGTAAGGTTATTATGGGATCGGGTTGCACGCCGCATTGGTATTGTACTGATTCATGATTATGAGGCCGAGGGCCTGATTTGTTACACCACATGGTGGCTTGATATGAGGCTGATAGCCTGTTTGATTATGCCACGAGATGGCTTATTATTGCGCTTGGGCCGTAAGGGGCCCCTCCCGGAGTCTGTACACCCCCAGTGAGCGCGGGTACCCAGTGTGAGATGTGATATAGCCCGAGGGGATGATGTTGTTCCATGTTATTGCCCGAGGGGCTGATACCGAGTGATTGTGAGATAGACCGAGGGGCTAATTCTGTTGGTATTTTGCCCGAGGGGCTGATTTATGTATCTATCTTTTCACCATGTTTTCATTCACTCCTTTAAACTACTAAAAGATGTTTTAAACAGGTTTTTACTAAACTAAGGTGTTTCTACGAGCTTTTACTGTTTTAATGCATTGTTCCGGTTTTATACTGCCTCATTGTAGCATTTTGCTGTATTTTACGTGTTTTCTTATCGCTCAGCTGCCTTTACTTTTATTACTTACTGAGTTGGCATACTTACATTACTGCCTGCACCCTGTGTGCAGATTTAGGAGTCTCGGGTCATGCTAGCGAGGGCTGATTTGCTTCCACCGCAGGCCTATTTGGAGTTGCCTAGGTAGTTGTTCGGCGTTCGCAACCCAGTGCTTCTCCTTCCTATCTTTATTTTCCTTGTACTAGCTTTGTACTAGACCGTGTAATCTTTTCATACTCTTAGACGAATGTTTAGATGCTCATGACTGGTGACACTTCAATGTCGGGCTGTATTATTTCCGCAATTGTTCTGTTTCACTCTTTATTTTGGAATGTATAGTTTATTTATGACTTAAAAATCAATTATTATAACTATCTTAAATGGTTTGAGGGTTTG
Source organism: Nicotiana tabacum (assembly GCF_000715075.1). Classification (NCBI taxonomy): domain Eukaryota; kingdom Viridiplantae; phylum Streptophyta; class Magnoliopsida; order Solanales; family Solanaceae; genus Nicotiana; species Nicotiana tabacum. The sequence goes on along the minus strand of NC_134089.1, from coordinate 17,733,227 downwards.
TGTCGGCTGGCCTTATTTCACGAGAGGTGTCATCACGATCGGGTTCAGTTTGGGGTCGTGACAATAATTCACCTTTATTCCATAGTAACAATCCACTCTTATTCCACCTATTGCGGCATGCAACCCGATCCCACCGAATCAGTACAAGTTCACCCTTATTCCACCATAGCAGTGCACCCTTATTTCACCTGTTGCGGCGTGCAACCCGATCCCACCATATCAATACCAAATACTCAATGTACACAGTCAAATCAATAACTCAAATTACAAGAACATTTATGATCGATAAATACCAAGCTGAACCAAAAGGGAACCTTGTACAACATGGGAATTCACATAGGTAATACTACACAACAAGTCAAGTTTGGTAAATAGTGCAAGTAAGTCAGTTAAGGCAAGTAGTAGTGAATCATGAAAATATGAAAGGATCTAACATTATTAACAGAAGAAAATATTAATTAACAGGTAGCAAATAATCATGGAAGGCATTTAGAGCATATAACATTTAAGATAGAAAAGGAGATAATTAAGGAAAAGCGGAAAATCAGGGAAAACAAGTAATTCGACGGCGTATAAGCACTTGTCACCTCGCATATACGCCGCAACACATGAAATTCACACATCACATAGTCCGAGGGTTTCTAATTCCCTCAAGTCAAGGTTAAACTCAACACTTACCTTACTCTGATGTCAATTCAGAGCTCCACCGGGGCCTTTCCCCTAGAATCCGCCTCCAAACCACTCGTATCTAACCATAATTGACTCAATAATATCAAATATTGCAAAAGGAATCAATTACAATGCATAAATTTGTAATTTCCAAACTTTCCCCCAAAAAGTCAAAAATCAACCTTGGGCCCGCTTGGTCAAAACCCGAAATTCGAACCAAAACCCGATTACCCATTCACCCCGAACCCGGTTATGTAATATTTTTCGAAGTCCAACCTCAATTTGAGGTCTAAATTCCAATTTTACAAAAATCCCTAATTCTACCCAAACCCTCAATTTCTACCATGAAAATCCTAGATTTTGGGTGGAGATCTTATGAAATGTAATGGGTAATTGAAAGGAAGTAAGTTAGAATCACTTACCAACAAATTGGGGAAGAAAAGCTCTTGGGAAAATCGCCTATAGGGTTTTCTAGTTTTGAAATTTTGAAAGAATGGGCAAAATCCCGTTTTTGGGACTGTTTTAATCATTGGTGTCAGGTGTTATCGCATTTGCGTGAACCCTGACGTGTTCGCGAAGAGCAAAGCTTGTTTGGCTTAAGCGATCGCGGGAGACTCCACACATTCGCGAAGGTATAGCCCGCCTAACCTCTGCGTTCGCGAGACTGGACTCGCATTCACATAGAGTCACTCCAAATTCCCTACCCCCACCTCAATACACTACGCGTTCGCATAGAGCAGACCCCAGTGCTCCGCATTCCCGACCAGTGTCTTGCGTTTGCGTACAAGAAAAACCCACCTAGCCTAGTTCACTCTTGGCGATCGCGAGAGTACCTTCGCGATTGCGAAGAAGGAAACCAGATAACAGTTGAAGCTGAGGAAAACACCAGATTTTCTAAGTCTAAAACCATCCGTAGCCTATCCAAAATTCACTCGAGCCCTCGGGGCTCCAAACCAATTGTGCACACAAGTCCAAAAACCTCATATGAACTCGCTTACACGATCAAAATGCCAAAATAACGCCTAAAACTATGAATCTGACACCAAATCAAATGAAAACTTCAAGAAAACTTTAAAACTTCTATTTTAACAACCGAAATTCCGAATTACGTCAAACTAACTCCGTTTCTCACAAAATTTGACAGACAAGTCAAAAATATAGTAATGGACCTATAGTGGGCTACAAAACTAAAATACGGATCCGGTATCAACAAATTCAAACATCGGTCACTTCTTAAAAATCATTAACCTTCAAACTTTCAATTTTTGACAAAAATGAATAACTCGAGCAAGGGACCTCCGAATTCGATTTCGGGAATACGTCCAGGTCCCAAATCACGATACAGACCCATAGGAACCATCAAAATACGGATGGGGGTCCGATTTCTCAAAACGTTGATCGAAGTTAACTCAAATAGATTTTTGAAGCAAAATGTCATATTTTATCAGTTTTTAACATAAAAGCCTTCCGAAAAAACACCCAGTCTGGGCGCACAAATAGAGGAAGGTTTAAATAAGCTATTAGAGGCTTTGAAACACAGAATTAGGTTCTAAAACTCTAGATGACCTATCGGGTCATCACATTGACAAGTTTGTAACGGCCCATATCGAAGCCAAGAAGGACGAGGTGAGAGTGAACGACATATTTGCCATTAAATAGGACCTAGGGGAAGGCTAGAGGGACTTTCTATCCCAATTCAACCGAGTAAGGATGACCGAAGGGATGGCGGGCGCAACCTTTCAGAATGGGCTGAGCATGGATGGTTCGAGAGCAACTAGGAAATTATTGAATCGGCTAATGAAGTATCCCCCAAACACTTGGGACGAAATTCACAACACTTACTGTGCCGAGGTCCAAGCATATGAGGATGACCTCAATGGTCCAACTCATTGACTGACCTCGGTACAGATCAAATCCAGAAAGAATTGAAGAAACGACGCCAGAAGAGATCTCGCAGTTCGACAACCTAACAGGGAACGACATTAACCATATGTCAGAATGGCTGCAGCGACCTTCCCCCGCTATGAAGAAGGCCCGTATATACCAAAGATAGGGACTCATCGGAATGAAAAGGTATGCCCCATTTATTATTCGCTAACAATTTTTTGTCACCTATAGAGATAGTCTATGCTCTGGAGAAGCTCGGACCAAATGTAAAATAGTCTCAAAAGATGAGATCAAATCCGAGTACCAGAAAGTCCGATGCCTTCTGCGAGTTCCACCAAGAACGAGGGCACAAAACTGAAGATTGCATCGCCCTAAGGCAGGAAGTCGTAAAGATGTTACGACAAGGACACCTCAAAGAGTTGTTGAGTGACAGGGGAGAACTAATTTCGCTAGAAGACGCGAGCAACACCAAGGACTACCAAAGTTTCCCTTACCACTCGTACCATCCATATGATCATTGCCTCCATCAACAACGTAAAATTCACCTCTACCCACAAGCTCAAGCGGTCAATCACCCACGAATGGTACGGCAAACTCGAAGAGAGTATCATCTTTGATAAGTCAGATGCCGACGGTTCGACTTTTCCTCAAAATGATGCCCTTCTTATTGCTTTACAAATTTTAGATATCGATGGGAGACGCATTATGGTAGATGACGGGAGTGGTGTGTCCATTATTCATCCTTGAGTACTTGCGTAAATGAAACTCGAAGATAAGATAGTACCGCGTTGCATCACGCTAACTAATTTTCACAATGTAGTTAAGCGAACATCTAGAAAAATTACACTCCCCATTTTGGCCAATAGCATAACTCTGGAAACCACATTCCACACCATGGACCAAGACACAACATACAACACCATAATAGGACGGCCATGGATACACCCCCATGAAAGTCGTTCCCTCTAGCTTATAACAAGTCATCAAATTCCCAACTCCATGGGGAATATTCAGTATACGAGGGAAACAACGCACATCCCGAGAATGCTACCACATTGCTCTAGATAGCATGACCACCCAGCAAAAAAGAGACAAGGAAAAAGAACCATAAGAATCCGCATGGTCGAGGTCGGAATATGATAATAGCGGGGATGACATCAAAGACCCTGATATGGTCGAAGCTGCAGGATCGACCATAGAAGACCTCAACCCCGTCCAATTAGACCTCAACGACCGTAACAAGAAGACTTACATCGGCTACAAACTACAGGAACCGGGTAAATTTCATTAATTCTTAATAGTTAATGCAGATTTGTTTGCTTTCTGCCATGTAGATATGACAGGCATACCACAGGAAATCGCCATGCATAAAATTGAATGTCAACCTATTCCACACCTTAATGGGACAGGTCAGGCATAAGTTTAACTCCACAATTAACGATGCAATATGCGAAAAGGTGGAAAAACTTTTAGAAAATGGTTCCATAAGGGAGTTGAGGTATCCCAGGTGGGTTGCCAACATGGTCATGGTGAAAAAGAAGAATGGGAAATGGTGGATGTGCGTGGATTTCACGGATTTGAACAAAGAATGCCCCAAGGATCTGTTCTCGTTACCTCACATTGACCAACTCATTGACATAACGGTCGAGCATGAACTACTAAGCTTCTTAGACGCTTACTCAGGTTATAATCATATCCTCATGGAAGAAGAGGGCCAGGGAAAAAACACATTCATCACCCATCAAGGGACGTACTACTACAGGGTCATGCCCTTTGGGCTAAAGAATGCGGGGGAAACTTATCAAAGGTTGGTGACAAGGATGTTCAAGGACCAGCTCAGCAAAACGATGGATATATTTATAGACAACATGTTGGTCAAGTCCAAACGAAAATAAGACCACATCGACCATCTGAAAGAAACATTCGACATACTCAGGGAAGTTTCTAGGTTTCCTTGTATCACAGCGAGGGAGCGAGGTCAATCTTGACCAAATCAAAGCCATCGAGGGGATACCAAAATGCTTAACCACCAAAAAATAGGTTCAATGTTTGATTGACCGCATTGCCGCCCTATCAAGGTTCATCTCACGATCGCCGGACAGGTGCCACAAATTCGTTGGCATACTTAAGAAAGATAACGGCCTCCAGTAGACTTCTGAGTGCATCTAGGCCCTGAAAGAACAAAAGGCATACCTGTCGTCGCCACCCTTGCTTTCAAAAACGGAGCCGAAGGAGCGCCTCCTCATTTACCTAGATGTATCCGAAGTAGCTATCAGCACAGTACTGGTTTGAGAAAATAAAGGTACGCAATCCCCCATCTATTATATTAGCAAAACATTAGTCGATGCCGATACGAGGTACCCTCACCTCTAGAAACTGGCTTTGGCCTTAGTCGTAGCTTCATGAAATCTTAGACCATATTTCCAATGCCACCCCATCGTGGTCGTCACGACTTTCCCCTAAGAAGAATTTTGCATAAACCTGAGCTATCGGAAAGGCTGGCCAAATGGGCTATCGAGCTAAGCGAGCCTAATATCATGTACCAATCACGAACAATGACAAAGTCGCAAGTTCTCGCTGACTACGTCGCCGACTTCATCGCAAAAATAATGCCCAAAGTTGAAAGGGAAATCGACCCAACTTCCACCCAAGCACAAGACCTTTGGGTCCTATACATCGATGGTGCCTCCAACGCATTGGGAGCCGGATTAGGACTCGTACTCGAATTCCCAACAAGCAAAATAATTTGCCGGTCCATAAGGTGCCCGGATATGACTAACAACGAGGTTAAGTATGAGGTTGTAATTGTAGGTTTGAGACTAGCACTCAAGTGTGGGGTAAATTGGTTAAAACTATGTTGTGATTCCTAACTCGTAGTCAACCAAGTCACAGGGACTTTCCAAATCAAGGAACAAATATTGAAAAAGTATCAAACCAAAATCTGCAAGCTGCTGCCCGAGTTCGACGAATACCAGCTCGACCAAATTCTATGAGCACAAAACACTGAGGTAGATCGCTTTGCTAAACTAGCCGCAACCACCAAAAACATCACAACTGGAGACAAAAACGTGGTCCACCTCCTTAACTCATCGCTAAACCAAGTCGAGGTAAGAACCATAAACTTAACTTGGGACTGGAACAAACATATTATTACATACTTGCAGGACGACACACTCCCAGATGATAAAAAAGGCCAAGAAATTGAGAATGCAAGCGGTGAGATACATTATCCTCCACAACGACCTGTATAGTAGAACTTATGGCGAACCTTTAACATAATTCTTGGGCCCAAATCAAACTTGATGCTTCCTTGAAGAAGTCCACAAAGGCCATTATGGGGCTCACTCCAAAAATCGGGCACTGGTCAGATGCCTCGTACGGGCAGGGTATTACTGGCCTACCATGAAAAAAGAGGTTGTAAACTTCGTAAAGAGATGCGAGCAATGCCAAAAGTATGCCCAATGATTCACCAAGCGGGAGAACACCTTCATTCGGTCACCTCACCTTGGTTGTTCTTCAAATAGGGAATGGACATCGTGTCCCCCTCCCGACAAGGCGAGGTAACATACGATTCCTTTTGGTTTTAACTAACTATTTCTCTAAATGGGTGGAAGCAGGAGCATTCGCCCAAATACGAGAACAGGAAGTAATCACCTTTATATGGAGAAACACGATCTGTCAATTCGTCCATCCTAAAGAAATCAGTTGTGACAACAGACCCAGTCACAGGAAAGAAAACTGCTGAGTTCTTTGAGAAATGTCATATCAAAAGGATACTCTCGACAACGGGCAAGCAAAGTCATCCAACAAGTCGATACTGAACATCATGAAGAAAAAGCTTGAAGACGCCAAGGGACTGTGGCCAGAAATACTACCAGAAGTACTATGAGCTTACCGAATAACTCCAAAGACGAGCATAAGAGTGACACCCTACTCTTAGGTCTATGGGACCGAGGTAATAATACTAGTTGATGTTGAAGAACCCAACCTAATGTACTCCCATGAGAGCGGTACAAGCAACGATGAGAGCAGAAGGTAGGAGTTCGACGAAGTTGACGAATGAAGAGATATGGCCTATATAAGAATGATCGCCCAAAACAAAAGGCAAAACCTATTATAACAAGAAAGCAAAGGGCAGGCCGCTTAAAGTTGGGGACTACATACCTAAATCTAAAACATAAGCGAGCAAAGACCTTAGGAAAGGCAAGTTGGGAACAAATTGGGACGGCCCGTACAAAATCACAGCAAAAGCAACAATGGAAGGAAAGCTACTACTAAACAACTAGGATATTAGCCACCTCAAATACTTCAACTTTTACGAGATAAAGTGTTCCCCAAGTCATACTCTTTTTCCCTCACTTGAGTTTTGTCCTAGTTGGGTTTTCTCAATGAGGTTTTTAACGAGGCGATGAAGGGAATACTTTAAGCTGAAGTACACAAAGATGGGGTCGCGACTGCTAATTCATTACTCGACCTCTCGAACACTCTCCAGGTGAATTAACAAAAGGGACTAGATAGACTGGGACTGAAACTGGAATGCCACCCAACGCCCAAAAAATCTATGAATTTTCTCCAACTATGTAATAAAAGCAATAATTCCAAGACAATAAACTTTACAATTATCAGCACACCTTTCTTAATTTTAGGTCACGTTCGACCTTGTTCAAACTGATACCTACTGGCCCTTGACCATAATAAAATTTAGGTTAAGTTCGACCTTGTTCGAACTAACACCTACTAGCCCTTGGCCATAATAAAATTTAGGTTACGTTTGACCTTGTTCGAACTAACTCCTATTGGCCCTCGAACATAATAAAATTTAGGTTACGTTCGACCTTGTTCGAGCTAACACCTACTGGCAATCGACCATAATAAAATTTATGTTACGGTCTACCTTGTTCAAACTAACACCTGCTGGACCTTGGCCATAAATCTAAATTACATTCGACCTTGTTCAAACTAACACCTAGCGGACCTCGGCAATATTCTAACACATAAAGAAAGAGCCAAGGCAGCCAAGCAACAAAAGCAAAAACATACAAGTATGGAAAGCGAACTACAGGAAAAGAAGTAGATGCAAAAAATAAATTGGGCATTTCCCACGTAAAAAATCCGTTACAAAGGCTCATGAAGACACTGCCAAAGAATGCACAAATTTACCAAAAAAAAGAAGAAAAACTGCTGATCACTACCATCATGACCTTCTACGCCTTCGATGCCTTGGTCACCTCCACTCACGTCGTCTATGCCCTCATAATAAGCGATGTTGTACCAAGCGTCATCCTTAACCGATCCATGCCTTTATCGTCCTCCTTATCAGCCTCGGGAGTAGTAGGATCATACTCATGACCGGCTCAAGCATCACGGGCCTTAACATGAACACCCTCGAGGTCGACCTCAGAAACGGATCCTACCTTATGCAAATCTTGATATACATCCAGTTGAGCCTCATCATGAATCCACTCCTCATATAATTCTCGAGGAACGTTGGGAAAGTCTGAAGTATGAGAATAAGACGGTTGTACAAGCAGCTGAGCCTTCTCAACTTCCAACAAGACAACCCGACCATGAAGGAGGGCGTTATTTTTCTCCAGCTCTCCGACCCTACCCTCCAGTCGTTCCTCCTTAGCTTTCGCCATGGACTGGTCATTCTCTCGCTCAGCTTGGAGGGCGTTGTGCGTAAGCTCAAGCACCTCCAATCTTCTCTGAGCATCCAATCAAAGAGACTCTGCCTTCTCAAGCTCACTTTGCTTCTTAGAAACTTCACCATTAAGGCTCTCTAACTAAAGCCGACATTCCGTCAATCGCCTACGCAGCTCGACCACTTGTTCTTGAAGGTCAATGCATTGGGCCTCCATGCTTTTACTAACCTCAAAATCCACTTTTACATCTCAATGTCCCTTCAAGGACACTGCATTTCTCAATGGACTTCACCAGCTCATCATCTTCTCCTTTAACTTGTTTCGAAGGGCCTGCATGTCGCCACCCTCGTTGAGCCGCCGGTAAAACTCCCCATACTTGCATCGATACTCAAAGTACTTCTTTTTGAGTCTTACAAAAAGTTTCCTATGCCTTTCCTCCCTTCAGGTGTTGTTGATCTCCAAAATCATAGTCTGCAACCATAAAAAGAAAAGAAACGAGTCAGAAACAAAAAACAAAGACAAAAAAAAAACAGGTCACTGAAAACTCACTCTAAAGGAAAGGCCAGCAATACTCCTCGATAAAGTAGTGTCACTCAACTCCTTAAGAGTCTTACCCTCTATCTCGGAATAGAGGGGCCTAGGGCGGGGACCACTTCCTCCATATTCTTCAATAAATCGCGATCCATAGGGATCGCAATGGTCCTCGTAGACCCTCCAACCTCACCTCGAGTTGGGTAAATCCTTCCGCCACCATCTTCAGGTCGCCCGCATTGACGTTCGAACCCATCTCATAGCCTTCCTCAACAACGTCTTTGCCTCTCTCATCGACCGGTAAAGAAGTATCATCAGTTAGTCGAGAAGTTGACAAATCCCTCTTGCCGTGAAGTATTAAGGAATCCAATGACTAACTCTTCTACTTCCGTTATTGCAGAAAGAAGAGACATACCCACATCAGCCTCCATCATCCTCAGAATATCTGATACTGATTCGACGTCATCCTTGATGAAAATGGTCGCCATCTCACTGAGAAAAAAGTCACTCCTATTAAATCAACAGCCCAAGAAACCCTTCACTAATATCTACGGACCTCATTTTCTGAGGCATTATGTCTTCCTTGCCAAGTGCGAGCTCGTCTTCTTCATCTATAAGACGGTATAAAAAGGGGGTCGAGGTTCTCGTGGTCGAGGAAGGAATAGATGTAGCAGTAGGAAAATAAGGGCATGATTAGAGGTAGCTGAGGGCGAGGAAGGGATCAGGTCACGAACATAGATGGATGCAATCGAAGTAGGGGCGAAAGCCGAAGGCTTAGTTTTTTTCCTCTTTCGAAATGCGGGCGCATGGGCTTTCAATTTCCTCGAAGCTAAAGGTTAACCAATGAAGAAGGCAAAATCAACAAGGATAACCAAAAGATGAAAATAAGTAAAACATCGGTAACAACATATATGACTCACCAGCCGAAGGGGGATGAGGCCCAAAGTTCTTCAAAAAGCCAAACCATTCACGAAACCCGACGATGTGAGGGAAGATTCGACCGACCCAGCCAGATATGTCCTCGGCAGAAGGAGGGGACAAGGTTTTAGCTACACGAGAAAAAGAGGAGAAGTCAAAACCCATGACCAAACAAACAAAAGTTATATACACGCATATAAGAAAAGTAAGTACTCATAATTGCAGTTCCAGGCCTCAAGAAAGCCATCAACACTGGCTACCACGTCCTTGGTTCTGATGAAGAAAAAATTAAACCAAAACCAACGGCTAACTTTATCATCCATCTTCACCAATAAACCTTTACCTCCTTGGAGGCGAAGGTTCAACATCGTCCCCCTATAAAAGATGGGGGACGAACATGTGGATCAGATGTCGAAGAGAGAGTTCGATTCCCACCAGCTCCACAAATATAGTGAGCATCCTTATGAGCTTGTAAACGTACGACACGATCTGAGCCGGGAAAATTTTGTAATAGCGGCAGAATTCCTCCACTAGCGAAAGGAGAGAAAGGGTATAGCCGAGCTGAAAAGGGTAGGCGTAGAAGGCACAGTTCCCAAGGTAATGGACCCGCACTATATCCCCTTCGACCGGGACCAAATCCACATGGTCAAAAAGGCCGAACTTAGCTTTAATATCTATCAAATCAGCCTCTGTCATCTCGGATTTGAAGTTTCTAGGTTCGACGTCAAGTGACTTGGAGAAGTTAGATCTTAAATCAAGGTTGCGAGGAACTATCTCCTCCACCATAGGGAAATTTTCATCCTTGACGACGAAAGGGATGCTCCCCACATAAGGAGGGAACACCATCGATAGAGGGATTACTTCTCTTCCCTCTCTAGAATCAGAAGGTACGTTAGACATATTTCTACAAAAGAGAAAGAGTTAACTATGATGACCTAATAGGTCATTTTTAATTTAACCTTCATTTATGTATTTCTAGACCTCAAATAGCTCCATTAACCCTTCATCGATTTGTGTGCGCAATCCGTATCTATTTTCGGAAACTTTTTATGTGAAAAACCAAAGAAAATATGAAATTTTGCCTTTAAAATTTATTTGAGTTGACTTCGGTCAATATTTTAAGCAAATCGACCCAAATCAGTATTTTGATGGTTTTGGTAGATCCGTATCATGATTTGGGACTTGGGCGTATGTCCGGAATCAAATTTGAAAGTCCCTAGCTCGAATTATCTCCATTTGACGGAAACTAAAAATTTAAAAGCTTAAAGAATTCCTAAATTTAGCCATAATTGGATTTATTTGATACAGGGTCCTAAGTTGGATTCCGAGAGTTTGATCAACTTCATAACATATTTATAATTAATGTACAAAATTTGAAGTAATTTCGAGGTTTGTAGGCACGTTATCCATTAGTTTTTGAAAAAAATAAAAGGTTTGATTTTATAAAGCTTGAATTTCTAAAGTTTGATCGGAGATTTGACTTTGAGCAAACTTCTCTGAAATAGAGTTTTGATAATTTTAATAGCTTTGTATGGTAATTTCAGACTTAGGCGCATGTCCAAATTTGGATTTGGATGTCTGTACGACAATTCAGCGCATTTTGGCGAAAGTTAGAAAATAAAAGATTTTTGAAAAGTTTGACCGGGAGTTAAATTTATTACTATCGAGGTCAGAATTTGATTCTGAAAATTAAAACAACTCCATTATTTCATTTATGACTTGTGTGCAAAATTTAAAGTCATTCCGGAATGATTTGATACGTTTCGGTGCAAAATATAAAAGTGGGAAGATTTGAAACCTCATAATTCGATTTGATGCGCGATTCATAATTTCAGCATTGTTTGATGTGGTTTGAAGTCTCGAGTAAGTTTGTATTGTATTTTGGGACAAGTTGGTATAATTGGTTAAGTCTCGAGGGCCTCATGTGGATTTCGGAAGGTTAACGAATTGGATTTTTGGACAATAGGAGCTGCTGGAATTTCTGTTAAGCTGAAGCTGCGCAGCAGCTGGTGTGCTTGCTTCTGTGGTAGCTTTATCATAGAAGCGACCTCGCAGAAGCGATTGGGAAGGGGGACGAGGGAGAGGTTGCGGGTGCGATGCATTTTACGCACCTGTGCGATCGTAGAAGCGATTCCGAACAGAAACATAAGCATCGAAAATCAGTCCTTCCTTCATTTTGATTCAGAATTTGGGAGCTTATATCTTGCACTCTATAAAGAATTTGGAGATGATCCAAAAATAAAAGTTATAGTCGTTTGTGTCTAGTTCTTAAAAAGTTAAACTATTTGTCAATTGGAGTTGTTTACAAAAAGTTATGATCGATTTACTAAAACCTAATACTGCAGTTTTCACTGCAATTTCTGCTTGGAAATAGGTTGAAATAGGTCGCATTTTAAAGATGCGACCTACCTGGGGCAGAAGCTATATTTCGGGGTTTTGGCCATTTTAACACATTTGAAGCTATAGAGCTCAGATTGAAGCAATTTTTGAGGCGATTTTCACCATATGGATTGGGATAAGTGTTCAATACCCAAAAGTGATTATACTTCATGATTCCATGGTTATTTTCACCAATTATTAGTGAATCAAATGGAAGAAATTGGAGAAATTTGTAAACTTTTTCAAAAATAAAAATTTAAGATTTGAAGGTTGATTCATTATCAGTTTGATGAAATTGGTTTGGTTGAACTCGTATCGGAATAGGCATTCAGATTTCGTGAAAATTATGTCGAGTTCCAAGAGGCGAGCCTCGCGTTGACTTTCGGTTGCCTTTTAGAATAAAATTGGAAATCGATGTATTATTATCCGAATTTTTTTTCTATGAATTTTAGTTAATTTATAAAAATATTTTGATTAGATTGGAGCCGTCCGAACGTCGTTTCGCATAAGAGGGCTATTTTGGGATATCGGCCTAACTCCGTTAAGTTGAGTGTCTTGTCTAACTTCGTGTGGGGGAAACTATCCCTTAGAATTTGAGATGATTGTGTCGTTCGTGTTATGTGAAGGTCGTGTACGCGAGGTGACGAGTGGGCACACGACCTATATGTGGTATTTGACCGATTTGGACCGTTAGGCTCCTTTTATACAATTGATTGTAAAAATCGTTTCATGATTATATCTTTTGTTATTAGAATTGTTTGTACGTGCTTTAGTTAAAATTGTTAGCACATGTTCCATCCTTGTTGTCAAGTTCACCCTTATATGCTAATTGTAGATCATAATCACTTGTTGAATTCCTACTTTATCTGCTACATGACTTTATGATTATTTACAATAACAACATGTTGGCCCAAGAATAGGTGAAGTTTTGAAGAATGACAAATGAACTCAGTCATAGATCAGGTCCATCTTGTGAAGCACTGTCATGATCAACCTACACATGTGAGATGTACGTGAAGGAGATAAGTCCTACTAATCAAGCAGTAATATCTCTTGATCTGATCGAAAAGGTTGCATATTAGATAAGGGGAGAAAGTTTCCTTATATGAAGAGAACACAATCTGGATAAAGAGAGTGTTAGAGTTTGATATCTTCAAGGACTCAACTACGATAGAAAATCAAAAAATTAAGTCCCAATCAAACTCTGACTTCTAACCTATTAAATGACAGTGATTGTTCTCTTTTACATGTATTGCACGAACGCAAAAGTTAAACTAAATTGAAAGCAAAAGAGCAAGACGATTTTTCAAGCAATTTATGTGAGATTTGAGTGTGCACTCCTAAAGCTACTTGAACGAGATAGAAGAAACAGTTCCATTGTGTTTTCTCTTATTCCAGTTCAATTGTAGTAGGTGGTTTAAAGTTGTACCTTTCAGCTTTCATAGAAGCAATTGTATTAGGTACTTTGAGTGTTCAAGTTATAAGCTAACTTAAAGTTGTCGTAACAGTTTAGGCTGTGTGCCACAACGGGATTAGAGTTAATCCTTAGGTTTACAAAGTGTTTTTGTAAATGCTATTTTGGCTCAGTGATTTTAGTGGAAGTTTGGGAAATCCTACTGAGTAGTAGGTCGTGGTTTTTTCACCTTTTGAGCCGGGTGTTTTCCACATAAAAATCTTTGTGTTCTTTATTTTATGTACTCTTTATTCCGCAAACCGTAGTAGTTAGAACACCTAGAAGAACCAGGTTCTTCTAGAGCGAAAATTGGGTACCACACAAATCACCCCCTGTTGTGTGGTATTGACGTTTAGAACATCAATTGGTATTATAGCGATTTATCTTTGAAGAGGCTAACACCTTAGGAAAAGATCAACATGAGTGGTGCACCTGGGAATTGGGAAGGGCAATCCACTGCTAGGCCTCCACTTTTCAATGATCAGTACTATTTGTAGTGGAAGAACAGGATGAGGGATCACATCATAGGAGAAGACTATGAACTCTGGGACATAGTCACTGATGGTCCTCTAGCAACTACTAAGAAGAATGCTGAAGGAGTGGATGTGCCAAAGATAAGATCTGACTGCACTGTTGAAGACCTGAAGAAGTGGGAGAAGAATGCCAAGGCCAAGAAATGGCTTGTGTGTGAACTAGGTCCAGATGAGTACAGTAGAATTCAAAGTTGTACCACTGCTAAGGAAATCTGGGACACTTTGCAAGTGGCTCATGAAGGAACACCTCAGGTGAAGAGGTCCATAGGAACACTGCTGTATTCTCAGTATGAGAATTTCACCATGAAGGAAAGAGAAACCATCCAAGAGATGTATACAAGGTTCACCACACTGACAAATAAATTTAAGTCTCTTGGAAGAATTATTCTTGAAGAAGACAAAGTTGAGAAGATTTTGACAAGAGTTTTGCCAGTCTCTTGGGAAAGCAAAATCACTGGTATTCAGGAATTAAAGAACATTGCTACCCTTAAGCTGGATGAACTAATTGGAAACCTTACTGCCTATGAACTGAGAAGGCAAACCATGAAAATGGATGCACCAAAGAAGGAAAGAAGTCTGGCTCTCAGAATTGCTGAAGGTTCAGATCTGGAGGATGATGAAATGGCTATGATCACAAGAGATTTCAAAAAGTACCTGATGAGAGGAAAGGGTTCTTCAAGAGGTACAACCTTTAACAAACCAAGGGCTCCTGAGAAACAGACCAATGAAGGTTGCTACAAGTGTGGTAAGACTGATCACCTGATCAAGAATTGCCCTTAATGGGAAATTGGGTGGAAGAAGGAAAGGGCTTAACAAAGGAACATGAATAAGGAACAGGTTCAACCAAAAAGGAACAAAGGATCAAAAAAGGCTATGGTTGCTACCTGGGGAGAAACATCAGATAAGGACTCAGAAGATGAAGCTGGAGATGAACAAGAACTTATTGCCATCGGAGAATCAAATGATGAACAAGATGTAAGTATTCTTCATCTCAAAGACAAGATTAAATTCATGTCTAAAGAGAGGTTGTCTGAGCTACAGCTAGACTTCATTGATGAGTTTGAGATAATTAACAATGAGAAGGAAGAGTTGTCTAGGGAATGTATGATCCTAAAAGCCAAGTGCAAAAATCTAGAGTCTAGGGCTAATGAGAGTGAAAGTGAAAATACTGAGTTGAAGAACCAGGTTCTTAAACTTGATACTAGTGTCCTAGAACTTAGGTCTGAGAACTTAAAACTGAAACTAGGAACAGGAAAGAAGAAAGCTGATCACACACATCTCACCCTAGAAGAAAACTTAGGAAAAATGAAGGATGAGTTGTACATGAAAGATGAGCATGTAAGAGTATTAAAAGAAGATCTAGGGAAGGTAAAACATGAACTAGACAGAACTTGCAAATAGAACAAGGCTTATGATGCACTCTCCTAGCTACAAGAACATCACAGTAGCAACAAAAAAGGACTTGGTTATGGGACTCAAGCACCTAAGTGGGATCCTAAAAGCAAATACCTCACTCTTCCTGAGAATAAAATTTGCACACACTGTGGCAAGACTGGCCATTACAAAAATGAATGTAATGTAAAAGAAAAGACCAGTCAAAAGAACAAAACTTTTGTTCAAGAAAAAAATAGGCTGTCTGGGTGGGCTAAAAGGAATCTGATTTATCCCTTTGCCTATAGAAAGGGACCCAAACTAGTTTGGGTTCCTAAGACTAGCCCTTGATTTCTTTTTGCAGGTCCAAGTGAAGGGAAGCAGCCAAATATGGTACATGGATAGTGGCTGCTCAAAACATATGACTGGAAGCAAGAACTAGTTTCTTTCACTTGAGGACTTAAGGGGAGACAATGTCTCCTTTGGAAATGGGAAGAAAGGTGAGATCATTGGGGTTGGAAAAGTAGGTAAGACAAACTCTCACTCCATTGAGAATGTCGACATGATAGATAGCTTGAAATATAGCCTGATCAGTGTGTCACAACTATGTGATAGAGGTAACCTTATAGCATTCATCTATACTAAATGCTTTGTGATTAACCTTACCACTAACAATGTTACAACCCATATCCACATGCGTTAGTTCATGCCATATATTAATTAACATAAATCCAAGAAGGAATTATCTTTGAGATGATAAGAAGTCAATCCTATTGGTCTTAAGTGATACAAGAGTGTATAAGGGTGATTAACCAGTATTAGAAGTTAAACGAATCAAGGATGTTGTAACTCGTATTTTCAGGTAATCTAGCGGTGCTTAATACACTCAAGAGGTAATTTATTAAGGTATTTTAATCATATAATATCCGTATCATAAGTCTTGAAGTCAAACAAGTTATGAAACAAAAGTCGACAAAGGTTGTCGCAACTTAGGTTCATAATTTTACTTAAACATTAGGTCAAATGTTTCTAATATTTTCTCATAATTTACAAGGAATTACGGGGTGATCTACCAACAAAATTAAAGATCTATGAGTCTAGTTTCCAACGCATTAAACCGTTCATCGATACGATCTCGGAGTAGAGAGATATTCGCGTTTTCGCGAGACTGCGCCAAGCACCTCTCTATGGGGCCCACTAAGGCGGTTTAAGATATTTGGACCTATATAGGATGCCTCCAACCCGTTTTAAGTCATTTCTTCTCATTATTTTCAGACCTTAGAACCCTAGGAACATCCTCTCAAGGTTCTCTCAAGTTTCAAGACCCAAAAAAAGGGCAAACAACACAAATCAAGTATCGGGAATTCCGTGGCGCTAGTAAGTCTCTTGTTCTTCTTGTTGTTGCTCATTTTTGTGTCATTCCAGCTCGTGTGGGAGGTTGTTTTAAAGGGTTTATATTCTGTAAATACTCCCTCATGTTCTTAATATCAATCCTAGGTGATTTCAAGCCTTCTAAAGTGATTCTAGTGCCGAAAAACACTAATTGATCACTAGTTTTGCTTTTTTGTTGTTGTGGCAGCATTGAAGGGATATTTCATGGAAATTTAAGGTCAAATTGGAGTTGTTATTTCTGTATAAAGGTAATGAACCTATTACTCTATATGTATTTAAGATTATCCAAGTTGCGGCTAAGCCATTGAAGCTAGAACTTGTGAGATATATATCGAAAGGCTTGGTAGTAATGTTATTGTTTTGTGGACTGTTTTGCGTTGTTGTTGGGCTGAGTATTTTACTACTATCTTGTGGAGTTTTGGAGGAGGAAGGGTGTGGAGAAACACCATATATATGTAGGGTTATGGGCTGATAGTTATTCGTAACATTTCTAGGTTGTTTGACACGACTACGGTGGTCGTCGTATGTATGGAGTGATTAGGCTGTGTGTGGACTATTTTGGGAGGATCAATATGTTTATTATTGATGTTGTTTGGGCTGTTTGGTGACTGTTTTGAATGGTGTGAGGTCATATATATAGGGGAGGTGCTGTCCGTTTCATCGTAAAATAGGTTGTGGTCAATACATAATAGTTATGACGCTTAAACGATAACGATAGTATCGTTTCTCTTATTGTAGACTAAGGAGTTTTGACAATTGCATAGCTTGAGATTGGGGCAGTATATACAAGGTATGTGAGTCTATCCCTTTCCTTCTTTTGCATGACTCCGATTGTACATAATGTAATGAACGATCTTCCAAGATACTCTACTCTTAGAAGCTAGCAGTACTTACATTGTTTTCCCTCTTATGGAACGATTGATGTTAATGTTGCTTCTCTTAGTCTTATGTTATCAATGTTGTTGGTACTTCATGATTCTTATAAGGTTCATAGTGAAGAGTTAGTCCTAATAACGTGTATAGAGGATACCGACCTTACGTCACTCCGAAAGGTTTAGAATGTGATTCCATGAGTCGAGCATGCATTATATATATGTATCTATTTTGCTCTACCGAGCCACGCTATAGTTGGCCGGGTACGACACCTATTGTGCAACCACTGAGCAGTTGGGTTTTACCGAGCTCCACGTGGCCGGGTACGATTCTACCGAGCCTATTATGGCCGGGTACGATATGATGATGATGATGCCCATAGAGGCGAATGCTTTAAAGGTTTATGTATTTATACATATGTATCATGCATTTCATGTAAGTAGCCCTCAGAGGTACTAAGATGTTACAGGTTGTATATTCTCTATCCTTGCTTACATTACTGATCATATTTATGGTTCCTTGCCTTACATACTCAGTACTTTATTCGTACTGACGTCCTTTTATTTGTGGACGCTGCATGTCGTGCTGCAGGTCCTGATAGACAGGCAGGTGCAGCTCCCCCACCACAGTAGACTGTCCAGTTCAGCGGTGATTGGCGAGATCCCTTCTCCGGACTTGCCTTGGTCTTGGTATGCAATTTTTGTTATAGACATTATGGGTATGTCGGGGCCCTGTTCCAGCTATGTTGCAACACTTATGTTCTTTTAGAGGCTCATAGACAGGTGTCGGCTCATGTATAGTTTGGTATGCCTTGTCGGCTAGTTTTTGTTGTATAGTCTTTCATAGTAGCGTGGTAGCTCATATCTTATATGTAGTTTCTTGTTTGTCTGGTCATCCTCTGCTATGTATGTTCATGATGTCATATTTTATTGCTGGTTGTCCATGATCTAGGTCTACCATTTATATTTATCTCGTCAGCCCTAAAAGATAATAATGAAGGTTAGATGAAATGTACGTTGGTGCTCGGCAAGTGTGGTCGGGTGCTAGTCATGGCCCTTCAGTTTGGGTCGTGACAAACTTGGTATCAGAGCAAGTCTGTCCTAGGGGTTGTCTATGAGCCGTGTCTAGTAGAGTCTTGATTATGGATGTGTAGCGCGCCACATTTATAATCAGGAGGCTACATGACATCTAGGGTTGTTACCTTCTTCCTGAATCTAGATCGTGCGTAGAGTTGAGTCGTAAGTGTTTGTCTCTAATATTCACCTTGTTTTTTTTCCAGTGATGCCTTCGACTAGGAAGTAAACGATTAGTAGACGACTTGATACAGCAGTGGGAGAGAGTACCAGTCAGGTGCCCCAAGTCAGAGCAGGACAAAGTGAGGCTCAGAGTGAGATTCCCTCTCATACCTCATCTACTCCATCTCCTCCAGAGGATATTAGAAGGCACCCAGCGCCTCCAGTTCCTCCGTCTGGCACTCCAGACCAGGATATGCAGAGTGCTTTGCAGTTATTGACTAGCTTGGTAGCTGCTCAGGCTCAGAGGCAGAATACAGGTGCTGCTGAGAAACCAGTTAGTACAAGAGTTCGTGATTTTATTAATTTAGACCCTCCAGTATTTACCGGATCAGACCCCAAGGAGGACCCACAGACTTTTATTGACCAGGTTCATCGTACACTTCGGGTTATGCATGTTAGTGATACAGAGGCAGTAGAGTTGGCTTCTTATCGGCTACGGGATTTAGCGGTTCTCTGGTATGATAGTTGGGAGAGATCCAGGGGTCCGAACCCTCCTCCAGCTGTGTGGAAGGAATTTTCTGAGGCCTTTCTTCGTCACTACTTGCCAGTTGAGATACGACGAGCTAGAGCTGATAAGTTCTTGAACCTTAGACAAGGTAATATGAGTGTGCGAGAGTACAGTATGCAGTTTGATTCTTTGGTAAGGTATGCTCCCCATATGGTGGCCGAGATGAGTGATAGGGTGCATATGTTCGTGAATGGGTTGGGACCACATCTGATAAATGAGTGTACGACAGCCTCCTTGGTGGAGGGCATGGATATTTCCCGTATTCAAGCTTATGCCCAGACCCTAGAGGATCGTAAGCGCCAGCAGAGGGCAGTTAGGGAGCAGGATAGGGGCCAACATAAGATGGCGAGATTTGCAGGGTATTCTGATGACTTCAGAGGCCGCATCAGGCCACAGTTTTCGAGGAGTTCGGCGCCACCTGTAGCTAGTGCTCCTCCACAGTTTCAGAGGCCTCGATATGATCGATCCTATTCTGGTCCAGGTCAGAGTTCACGGGCATCTGGCTCGCAACATCACAGGGATACTAGTCAGATGAGACCCCCAACACCACATTGTGATCAGTGCGGCAAGGCCCACTTTGGACTGTGTCGTCGAGGTTCTGATGCATGCTATTCGTGCGGGCAGCCTGGCCATATGATGCGGGATTGTCCTAATAGAGGAGGTGATGGTATGGCTCAGCCGACTGGATTTGTGTCTGGTTCTTCCTCATCAGTTCGACCTCCAGCACGGGGTTTTCAGCAGTTGATAGGTCGTGGTAGGGGTAGAGGTGCAGTGCCGAGTTCGAGTGGTGCTCAAAATCGAACCTATGCTCTAGTAGGTCGATAGGATCTCGAGTCGTCTCCAGATGTTGTTACAGGTATTATATCTGTGTTTTCTTATGATGTATATGCGCTGATTGATCCGGGATCTACATTATCATATGTTACACCCTTTGTGGCTAATAAGTTTGGCATTGAACCTGAATTGATAAGTAAACCCCTCGCGGTATCTACTCCGATAGGAGATTCTGTGATTGCTAGAAGGGTATATAGAGGTTGCATTGTGATGATTTGTAGTCGTCAAACCTCGGCAAATTTATTTGAGTTAGAAATGGTTGATTTTGATGTGATAATGGGAATAGACTGGTTGGCCTCATGCTATGCAAATGTTGACTATCGTACGAAGATGGTTAGGTTCCAATTTCTGGGTGAACCCGTCATTGAATGGAAAGGGAACATTGCTACACCGAAAGGTAGGTTTATTTCCTATCTTAAGGCAAGGAAAATGATCTCAAAAGGTTACATTTATCATCTCGTTCGCGTTAGGGATGCGGAGGCGAAACCGCCTACTTTACAATCAATCCCTGTGGTTAACGAATTCCCAGATGTTTTCCCAGATGAACTCCCAGGCCTTCCTCCTGAAAGGGAGATTGAGTTTAGCATTGATGTGTTGCCTGACACTCAACCGATCTCTATTCCTCCATACATAATGGCCCCGGCAGAGTTGCGAGAGTTGAAGGTGCAGTTGAAGGACTTGCTGGATAAGGGCTTTATTATGCCTAGCACTTCACCTTGGGGTGCACCAGTCCTATTCGTGCGGAAGAAAGACGGGCCGTTACGGATGTGTATCGACTATCGACAGTTGAATAAGTCTACTATAAAGAACAAGTATCCACTTCCAAGAATTGATGACCTGTTTGACCAACTCCAGGGTGCCAAGTATTTCTCTTAGATTGATTTACGTTCAGGGTATCATCAGGTGAGGGTTAGGGAGAAGGATATTCCAAAGACGGCCTTCCGGACAAGATATGGGCACTTTGAGTTCTTGGTGATGTCGTTCGGGCTAACAAATGCCCCAGCAGCATTTATGGATCTCATGAATACTATATTCAGGCCCTATCTTGATGTGTTCATGATTGTATTCATTGATGACATTCTAGTGTATTCTCGTTCGGAGGCGGAACATGCGGGCCACTTGCGGATAGTATTACAGACGCTTCAGGATCGTAAGTTATATGCTAAGCTCTCCAAATGTGAATTCTGGCTGAACTCAGTAGCATTGCTTGGCCATGTGATATCTGATGAGGGTATTAGTGTCGACACTCAGAAGATCGATGTAGTAAAGAATTGGCCGAGACCTACAATACCATCAGAAGTCTGCAGCTTCCTAGGGCTAGCAGGATATTATAGGCGGTTTGTAGAAGGATTTTCCTCTATATCATCACCATTAACTAAGTTAACACAAAAAGCTACCAAATTCCAGTGGTCTGACACTTGTGAACGTAGTTTTCAGGAGCTGAAGAATCGATTGACATCTGCACCAGTGCTCACTCTTCCTGAAGGAACAGAAGGTTATGTGGTATATTGTGATGCCTCAGGTATAGGTTTAGGGTGCGTATTGATGCAGCGTGGGAATATGATTGCTTATGCATCAAGACAATTGAAGAAGCATGAAAAGAATTATCCAACCCATGATTTGGAATTGGCTGAAGTAATATATGCTTTGAAGATATGGCGGCACTACTTATACGGCGTCCATGTTGACATCTACACAGATCACAAGAGTTTACAATACATCTTCAAGCAGAAAGAGTTGAATTTGAGGCAGCGTAGGTGGCTTGAATTATTGAAAGACTACGACGTCGAGATATTATATCATCCCGGTAAAGCCAATGTTGTGGCAGACGCTCTCAGCCGTAAATCAATGGGAAGCTTAGTACATATTGAGGCAGGTAGATGGGGGTTGATTAAAGAGCTTCATCAGCTAGCCAATATGAGAATTAGATTGTTAGACTCTGATGACGGAGGTGTTACTGTACAGAATACATCATAATCATCTTTGGTAGCCGAGGTAAAAGCACGACAATATGAAGATCCTATCTTAGTACGATTAAGAGAAAGCATTCAACAGTGTAAAAGTATGGCTTTTGGGATCGGAAAAGATGGGGCACTGAGATACCAGAGCCGATTGTGTGTGCCTAATGTGGCAGGGTTGTGAGAGAAGATTATGAATGAGATTCATCAATCCCGATATTCCATCCATCCCGGCTCGACAAAGATGTATCATGATGTCAAGGAGCAGTATTGGTGGGATAATATGAAGAAGTCTATTGCAGAATTTGTAGCCCAGTGTCCCAATTGTCAACAAGTAAAGATAGAACATCAGAAACCCGGTGGATTGCTTCAAAATATAGAGATTCCGACCTGGAAGTGGGAGGTGATTAATATGGACTTCATTATTGGATTACCTCGCTCTTATCATAAGTTTGACTCCATCTGGGTGATAACTGATCGACTTACAAAATGTGCCTATTTTCTGCCAGTAAAGACAACTTACACGGCTGAAGATTATGCGAAGTTGTATATCAAGGAGATTGTTAGGCTTCATGGTGTGCCCATATCTATTATATCAGACCGAGGAGCTCAATTTACGGCTAACTTTTGGAGGTCTTTCCAGAAGGGTTTAGGCACACAGGTAAATCTCAGCACTGCATTTCATCCGCAGACTGACGGACAGGATGAACGTACCATTTAGACACTGGAAGATATGCTACGAGCATGTGTTCTAGATTTTAAGGGGAATTGGGATGATCATCTTCCACTCATAGAATTCGCCTATAACAATATCTACCATTCCAGTATTAAAATGGCCCCATACGAGGCACTATACGGGAGGAGATGTAGATCACTAGTTGGATGGTTCGAAGTCGGTGAAACAGAATTATGTGGGCCAGATTTGATTCACCAAGCTATTGAGAAGGTGAAAGTGATATAGGAGCGATTGAGGACAGCACAAAGCAGGCAAAAATCTTATTCTGATGTCCGACGTCGTGATCTAGAGTTTGAGGTTGGTGATTGGGTTTTCCTGAGGATCTCACCAATGAAGGGTATTATGCGTTTTGGGAAGAAAGGTAAGCTGAGTCCAAGGTATATCGGGCCGTATAAAATTCTTCGACGAATTGGACAGGTTGCTTATGAGTTAGAATTACCATCCGAATTGGAATTTGTCCACCCGGTATTCCATGTATCTATGTTGAGAAAATGTATTGAAGACCCTTCTCGAGTCATCCCTATCAAAGATGTACAAGTTGTAAGCACGTGATTTTTGCCCTATATGAGAATTACTCCGAAAAAAAAAAAAAATTCTTGGTGTGCCATTTTTGTGATATTTTGTGACATTTTGAATAATTATTTGTATTTGTTTGTGCATGTTTATTTTCTAAATTAATAAAAAATACAAAATATGTCGCCTTTCGCATGTAGGATTTAATTCTACAATTATTAGTAATTAAATTTGTTTTACAAAAAAATAAAAATTACAAAAATAGGCATCGTTTGCATTTTTAGCATTTAATGTCCAAATATACAATCCGCCCCCCCACTTTTGCTTCTTCTTCTCCAAGTTTCTCCCTAGCATCAATGGCTTCCCTTCCATCCTCCTCACTGCACACACACACACGTCGTCTCCAAGCTGCCCTCCCATGAACAACCTCAGAAACCATGAACGACCTCAAAAACCACCAACGCGACTTCATCTTCCTCGTCGTGTCGCGTCGTTTACTTTACTGTTGCTGCACCCTTTTCTCGACACATTTGCTGCTTCAGTGATTGCCATGGCCGTGCTTCAGTTCCTGGACAACTATGCAGCCGATGCCGTGTCGCCGCTGAAGCTCCGCTCGTTGCCATGGCTGCTGTCGCGACTGCGTCTTCTCTTCGTCGCCGCGGCTGTCGCAGCTACTTCCTCCGTCGTGCTGCTGCCGGTGCTGCTGCTTCACGCTGCTTCTTCTTCAGCCATATCACTGCTGCTTCTCTTCCTCCTTCCAGCTGCGTCGACCAGCTGCTGCGGCTTCGTTTCTGCTTCTAATGGTGCATCATCTCCTTCCTTTTCATCAAGATTTCGTTTGGTTTTCATTTGAGTCTGTGGTGTGTTGTTTCGAGTTCAAGAGGAAGGGGAGTTTATCGTTGATTCATCTCCGGTTAGTTGGTTTTGAGTTTTATTTTGTCCATATTTCGTTTTATATTTCTCGAAATAAAAATCGATAAATGTTCGATCCTTGTTTTGTTCATGTTTATCGTTTGAATTAATTTTTAGTTTGCTTCATGTGTTTTGATAATTTAATTTTCATATTTAAATGGGAAATTAATTAGTTGTTTTTCATGTTTATTTCATTCTAATTTTATTCATTTTTTGTAAAAAAAAAGGAATTGTTAGTTTAATGTTTGTTATTCAAATTGAAGTTTTAAATTAATTGTTTCTTCAATTTGTTTCATGTGTTAAACGTATTTTCAGAAATTGTTAACATTGTTTAATTCATGTTCATCTTTGTTTGAAGTTCGCTTTTTTTATTTAGTAATTTAATGTGAAGTTATGTTTTTCTTCTTAATTTTGGATCATATATCTTTGTTATAATTTTGGTTGGATTTAATTGATTAGTTGAAGATTAGTAATTTGAATGTGTTTATTTGTTTTGTTTAAGTTTAATTCGAAGTTTGAACAAAGTTTGTTTGTTATTGTTATTGAATATTTTCATTCATGTTCATACTTTGTTTGGTTGATCTTGAATCCGAAATTTGTATAGTTTGATTTTTTGTTTATCATTTATGATTATTTCTTGAATTTGTCTCATAATCTTGTTTAAGTTTAATATAGGAATTGTTTGTTGTAATGTTGTTAGAATTGATTTTAAGTTCAATATGATTGAAGTTAGAAATCTAAATATACTTGTTTGTTGTTGTTGTTAAATCCGAAAATAGGTTTGTTGTTGCTAAAAATATTGTTCAATCAAATTTTAGTTGTTCTTGGTTGTTCAATTTGTGTTCATATGATTTGTGGTTGAAATCATGTTCATGTGATTTGTTATTGAAATGTTGAAGAAATCATGTCCATGAAATTTGTTGTTTGAACATTTTTAGAAATTAACCATATTGCCTATATTTTGGTTAAGTTTGATTAATTGATGTGTTATAGCTGATGAGTAGTTTGGTAATTTGTAGTACGTTCAGGGGTAGTTTGGTAATTTCAGTAAGGTCGTGAGGGGTAGTTTAGGAATTGTACATTTTGTAATTGTTTATTTGAAGCATGGGAGACAAAATGAAATGGGGTGAGTTGTGATATAATTGTTTAATATAAAGGGGGGACAAGACAAAATATAGTGGGGGAATCTTGTGTTATTTTAAATAAAGCATGGGGGACAAAATATAATGGGGTGGTGTGATATGTTTATTTAATGTAATGGGGATGAGTGGGAAGATAATGGGTTGGGTAGAGAAAAAGTATTGATTTTAATTAATTGAAAGATTTATGGGATGAGTTATAAAAGAGAAGTCTTGAAATCAGAAACACAAGAGACAGACAGAGAGAAAAAGGAGAGATTAGAAAAAAAAAGAGCTGAACATTTATTCCGAAAAAACATTGAAACTCTCAAGAAAAGAAAAAACATACAAAGAAAAATAAAAATAAAAAAGTTGAAAATTAGAAGAGAAAGTAGTACACACCTGATAAATATTCTGGTATACAGGTATAGAAATTAAGGGTTGAAGATTAACTAGCTTTTCAAAAATCTGAAAATTTCCCTTGGTTTCTGTCCGTTATTTTCGGCATTCCTGGATTTTATTTTGAATTTTTCAAATCTGTCACTGGGATTTTCGTTGACTGGTTATTGCTGGTTATTGTTGTTGTTGCTGTGTTACGTATTACGTTGCTGACTTTCTTCTTCTTATATTGACAATATCAGGTACACAACTGTAATTTTGGCATTTTGTAAGCTGAAATGAAGAACGGAGTGTTAAATTTTTAATTTCGTTTAATTTTTTTGTATTGTATTTAGGTTATTCATGTATTATTATTCTGTAAATCACTGTCATTTGGCATAACTAGGCATATTATAGCGACATATTAAAAAACGCCTTAACCAGATTATTAGGAAATATATTTAAGCCTGATTATTAATTAAAACTGTTTAATAATAAAAATAGAAGAAATAACGTAAAAAATGGCGTTATTGAATCAGTTTGGCAAAAATTGACTAAGTTCCTTATTCATAAGGTTTTTCGTCAATGATAAGTTAATCAGAATCATGTAGTTAATTTCAGTTAAAACATGAATTAGTTTGCGAATCAAGTATTAGGACATGATGTGAATTAAAACAAAGTTAGTTAAGGTTAAATTGTTTAAATTTTTTAAATATGGTTTAGTAATCAAGTTTATTTTTTCTTTCAATTTTCAGTATTTGTAAATAATTAGTTTCAATAAGCTTAAGTCTTACTAACAATTTGAATTTTAATCCAACTATGGGATAATTAGTTTTTTTTATTTTTTATTTTATTCCATTCCATGTTGTACTTATGATTATAATTTTTATTACTTTCTGTTAATATTTGTTTTTCTCTTCTATTTAATATGTTATTTTCAAGAATGTAGATATTGATTTTATATTTATAGACAAACTTAGTAATAATAAAAAGGTAGTCATTAAAGGATATTCTTAAAATAAGGAAGGATTTTGCTAAAAATAAATAGATGTAAATAATACAAAAATTTACAGGATTCTCCAATCTCATTTATTTATTTAATTATTTTTAAAAAAATTACTTAGAATTTGGGATGGATTGTTTAGTGAATTTCACTTCCTTCCCCAAAGATAATGACGCGCTAGACTCTTTAGGCGCGATTTAATTAATTTTACCTTCTTAAACTCGGATGCGCATTTCATGCGACCCAAATCTAAATCCTAAAACATTGAATAAAAATGTGTTCCGGATTGCGGGTGCATTTCATGTGACGTAATCCAAAGACATGTTTTAAACAATGTTCACAATTTTTTAAAAAATAATAATAATTATAATAATAAAGTGGTAAAAAGTTAAGATTGGCACATCGGTTCATAATTGTATTAAAATCAGATAAATAAGTTAAATATGACAATTGAGCGACCATGCTAGAACCACAGAACTCGGGAATGCCTAACACCTTCTCCCGGGTTAACAGAATTCCTTATCCGGATTTCTGGTACGCAGACTGTAATATGGAGTCATTCTTTTCCTCGATTTGGGATTAAAATTGGTGACTTGGGACACCCTAAATCTCCCAAGTGGCGACTCTGAAATAAATAAATAAATCCCGTTTCGATTGTCCTTTAAAAAAAACTCCTACGCCCTTCGCGGGGTCGGAAAAATGAGGTGTGACAGCTCTGGCGACTCTGCTGGGGACACGGACCCAGAATCTCTGGTTCAGGGTTCAGAATTCGAGCTTGGAATAATCGTTGTATTTGGCTTCGTTTGATTTTGTTACATGATCTGTGCTTAATGTGCTAATTAACTGCTTTTACCGCTTTGATCTTATGTGAACTGTATATAAGCTGTGCCGAAACCCATCTCCTCTCTGAGTCTTCTAAATCATGAAGAAGGGTGCACTTCGTGTGACTTCTTTTCTGTATAGTGTCTAAATTCCCAATTTAGAACGAGGTTGGATAAGTTGCAAAGCCGGTGAAACTTCTGTATTCCCGGTACGCTGCCTCCCCCTCGGCTCGAGCTGTCCGCTCGGGTAAGCCAGGTCTAGAACAAACACCCAAGTTCTGAACCTAGAATAACTCAGTTTCATGCCGGATCCCTAATAGGAACGCTTATTTGCATCATGTGCATTTTGACTTAGGGGACTCAACACAGGGGTTGAGTCCGTCTAGGGCTAGCAACCTGAAATAAAGACCATCCTGATGCATCTTATTTGTTTTATGTGCATTTATTTGCTCGGTCTTGCATGTTGACCGGCTTCTGAGTCTCGGGAGTGTAAATAATAATAATAATAATAATTTAAAATAAAATAAAAATAGCAAGTGGATAGTTAGATGATTAATTTAGAAAAATCAGTGTCTAAGTACTGTCGAAATGCTGCCGAAATTTTGAAAAAAAAACATATATATTTTTACTTTTAGAATTGTTTGTTTGCCTAGAAAGTAGAAAGTGTGTAGGAATAAGTCTTTTATTTTAATTTGCTTTATTTTCAAAAAAAAATGAAAAATGAAAACAGTTTTTTTTTGCTATAAAAGAAAAAGGAAAAAATTTGTTTGTTTTCAAAAATTAGTTAGTTTATAGCCTGAACTATGCGGGTCTGATTCTCACCAGATGTGAGATCAGAGGCAAACCTCTTTGGTTTCGGCTCACCGTATTCAAAAAAAAAATCCAAAAATATTTAACATTACTCACTTCTTTAGAAAGTTTTTCTTTTAGACCTCAATTTTTTTTTTAAAAAAAATAATAATAATATTTCCTTTTAATCTCAAAATCCCAATTATTTGTTTAAAAGATATTCAAAAGAAAATTCAAAAATATTTTTTTTCTGTAGTATTTCTTTCATAAATTCAGAATAATAGTTCAAAAATATTTCCTTTCTCCTTAAAAGTTTTTTCAAAAAAAAAAATTAAAATCCAAAAAATAATTCTTTAGAATATAGATAGTTTTTAAGTCAAATAAAAGTTTTTCCTTCTTTAATCACTATAATAAATGTGCAGGATGAGCACAAGTCAAAATGAACCATTCTCAGTGTGTAGCGAGGTCCCTTTGCAACTCCACATGTGGTGGAATGATATGGGAAAGGATAGTATAAAGATAAGTGGAAAGAGTTTTGGGAGGTTTTGTCGATCTGTTGAATATCAAGCCAAGGACAGATATCATCGAGGCTCTAATACCGTTCTGGGACCCAACCCGCAACGTGTTCCGTTTTGCTGACTTTGAACTTTCACCTACACTAGAGGAAGTCGCCGGATATGCGGGGTTGAATGGGAAACTAAGAGGGCAATATTTACTTTCACCAAGACCAGTATCTCCGCACGCGTTCTTGGATTTGCTAAGCATTAGTCGGAAGGTGCAGAATGATGATTTGTCGAAGGGATGTTGTACTCTCCAATTCTTGTATCAACGGTACGGAATTCCTCAGGGTTTGGAAGAACCAAACCTCGGATTAATTCACACTGGGAACAGAATCAAGTGGGAAACAAGACGTACTTTGGCATTTATCACAGCATTTCTGGGAGTTGTGGTCTGTCCCCGCAAAGATAAAAAATAGAGATAGGCCTTGTAGGGATGGCCGATGTTGCAATCAAAAGAACCGACAGTACTGTGGTTCCTTTGATTTTGTCTGAAATCTACCGAGCTTTAACTATATGCCGAGAAGGAGGCAAGTTCTTTCAGGGATGCAATCTGTTACTCCAGCTGTGGATGCAAGAACACCTCCATCACCGAGTGGGATACATGAACCACGGGTTGACTGAGAGAAACTGCATTAGCGGCTTTGAGAAACGAATGACAGGCGTCATATTTCCCGAAGGCGTCGAAGCATGGCTTGCACAATTGAGGTCAACAACAGCCGACCAAGTTGAATGGGCATTTGGGTGGTTGAATGATACTGAGGTAATATACATGGCGGCCGAGGAATGTCATGTTCTTTTGATGGGACTTCGTAGCATCCAGCCATATGCTCCTCATCGGGTACTGCGCCAACTAGGAAGATTTCAGGTAATTCCCACTGATGAGGATCTAAGCAAGCACGCCATTGAGTTGAGTCCAGGAGTCGTGTTCCCCGAAGGAAAAATTAGAAAGCTGTGGCACGAATGTAGATTCCTTGAACCCAAGACTATGGTTCGAGAGCTGGCTAAGGGTGAGGTAGACCCAAAATACGATGTTTGGTTCGGGAAAAGATTCCAGATTCGTCAGAGGCCTGCTAAAAGAGCTCACGTCCAACAATTTACGGATGATTCGCAGGAACAGTGGGGCTGGTTAGTGAGAGAGGAAGGCTACCGGGTTGAAATCGGGAAGCTGAAGCGACAAATTGAAAGGCTTATGTTTGAAAACAACGTTCAAGTAGCCTCAGAGTAGGGTGAGAAGAACAAATTAGCCAAAGAAAACCAGGCACTGAAAGCCCGAATTCGCCAAGTCGGTAAGAGTGATAGCGACCGACAAAAACGTCGCTCTAATGAAAGGTTGATAGAGGAATTGAGAAATCAAGTCAGCCAAAGCCGAGAAGACTTGGAGAGATCCCAGGCTTGTATAACAAGAATGCGGGTCAGGTGGGCCACAGTTACAACATCACGGAGAGAGCACCTATGGCAAGTAAAAAGGGACTACGAAATGAGTGTTGCGACATTGAGAGAGATAAACTCCATTCTCAATAATCGGGTCCTCAAACAAGCCCAGGATGCTAGAACAGATAGAGAACGCTGCTATGAGTCGATAGCCCGGATGGAAGAACAAATGGAGAGGTTCCAAGAGCAGCTCATTGACAATACTCGAATATTGGGACTAAAGAATCAACGGATAGAACAGCTGTGCATAGAGAGGGATAGAATCAGGGGTAGGATCAATGATATAGGGCGCTATATCACCACGAAGTGCCTAACATGTGAAGAGATGCCTCGTGATATCCTTTTTGCCTCAGTCATGGGTTATGTCCATCAGATCATGGAGGAACTAAAAAGCTTGCAAAGAAGCCTGGCCCCCAAGCCCGCGGAAAGGCCGAATGATGCCTCGCGGGCACCAAAATTCAAAGCTTTAATGTATCCCTAGTTCAATCTTGCACTTGTTTGTTTTTCGAGTCTGTTGTCTACCCATATGTTTTTTTTTCAAACATTCTCAAAAAAAAAAAATTATATATATATATGAAGTCTGTATTTTTTTGTGATGGCTTTTAATAGCATTATTTTGAGTAAAAAAATAATAAAAAAAAAACTTTGGTCTTATGGCACGAACTACACTTGGTCTGGTTCGTGCGGGGTCACGATACGTAGGCAATCTCTATAGGATTCGACCGTAATTATAAAAACAAATATATATATATATATATTTGTCAGAGCAAAAATAAGTCGGGATGATGCATGTGATCAGAGCAAAAGCATGTTAGAAATGATTAACTGCCTAGGAGCATTGCATCCCCCTAACGTGCAATTACAATATCTGTTAAGACTCTAACACTGACAAGTTTGTTGTTTTTCCAATCAATATCAGTTAGTTGTTAGAGCGTACTGGCACCGTACCATTATCAAACAAGATCAAAAGGTCCTATACCAGAAAGCATGACTGGGGTCAGACAACAGCGTTGAGTCAGAAAAAACGGCCAATCAGATGCTGAAGGAAGCCCTGGAGAAAATGGAAAAAATGAGGCTAGAAATGAATGAAATGCAGATAGCCTTAGCTAGAGCCCAGAAGGGGCAAGAACTACCCGTTACTCCTACCCTCCAACCAGTACACACGCCGGAATACCCCTCTCCCGGTCCTTCAACAAGTTTCCCAAGCCATCACTATTATCAGGGAAGAGAGGCTTATGATTCCCAAGCTCCACCACCCACTCAAAACCCTCCTCCACCAAATGTTCCCGTCTTTGTGGCACCTCCCCCAGCTCCACTACATAGATCATCCAGTGAGCCGCTATTCCAAGCTCACGACACCCAATATTACCCTCCCGAACCCACTTTCAAAGCGCCTGAGCCATATACCTCCTCTCCCCATTTTGAAATCCCGGGAGAAGTTGATAAACCGGTTAAGAATGCAGAACAAGAGGAGGTGATTCGTAAAGTCAAAAGCCTGGAGCAATCCTTCAGGAACATGCATGGTTTAGGAAACTAAGTTAGATTCGCATACAAAGATTTGTGCCCTTTTCCTGATGTACAGTTGCCTGCGGGGTTTAAAATGCCGAAGTTTGACTTATATGAGGGCCACGGTGACCCAGTAGCCCATCTGCGTGGTTTCTGTAGCAAAATGAGAGGGGCTGGGGGAAAAGATGAGTTGTTGATAGCATATTTCGGGCAAAGACTGAGCGGGTCAGCGCTAGAATGGTACACGAGGCAAGACCCCGGCCGATGGTATACATGGGATGATTTGGCCCAGGCATTCATCGGCCATTTTCAATATAACCTCGAAATAGTCCCTGATCGTCTGTCATTGTTGAAACTAGAAAAGAAGCCTGGGGAAAGTTTTAGAGAGTTTGGTTTCCGCTGGAGGGAACAAGCTGCAAGGGTTGATCCTCCTATGCGGGAGAGTGAGATGGTAGATTACTTCTTGCAAACATTGGAACCTACCTATTTTGGTCATCTAGTGACATCTGTCGGGAAGTCGTTTAATGAAGTGGTAAAGATGGGAGCCATGATTGAAGAAGGATTGAAATCTAACAAGATCTTGAGCTACTCGGCGTTGAAAGCAACCACCCAGGCCATCCAAAGCGGTACTGGTGGTGTGCTGGGGAAGAAGAAGAAAGAAGAAGTTGCTGCAGTTGAAGCTAATGTTTGGTCCAGGCACAATAACCGTCCACTCTACTACAACCAACCCAGACCCCATCACCCAAACTATCAATATACCCCATATGGTCCACCGCAACACTATTATCCACCACCAGAACCACAATTTTCTATTCACCACGCCCAGACCTACACTCAACCAAGTCCCCAAAATACACAGCCACACCCATAAAACACCTATCCACCTCCCAGGGCTAACAGACCAGGAACCAGCTTCCGCCCAAACCAAGCTTTTAGAAATGAGATGGCCCCAAACAAAAAAACATTTACTCCGCTGGGAGAATCTTACACTTCTCTTTTCCACAGATTGAAACAGTTGGGGATGCTGACCCCAGTTGAATCCAAAGCACCAAATCCTCTTCCCAGAAACCTGGACCACTCTGTTAGCTGCGAGTATTGCTCATGGATGTCGGGGCACGATACTGAAAAATGTTGGAAGTTGAAAAATGCAATCCAAGAGCTCATTGATAATCGCCGTATTGAGGTACAGGCTCTAGAGGCCCCGAACATCAATCAAAATCCGTTACCAGTGCATTATGAGGCCAACATGATCGAACTGATACATAAGGGGGCAGAGCCTAAGAAACCTTCGCAGGTGGTTATGGTGATTCGTTCTACGGAAACCAAAGAAAAGACAGTGAGTGCAAGGCTAGTGGTTCAGTTAAAAGCAGTAGAAGACAAGCCAGTGCTAGTAATGGGAAAAGGACCGTTTGTGGCCGAGAAAAAGCAGGAGCCAGTCAAGATAGTGGTACCAAGGTCAGTATCCACGCCCGTGGTGGTTGTGAAGGGAGTCTATGTAGAGCCGGTTGTCATAAAACCGGTAGTCCAGTTACCCATGGTTGATAGCAAAGCCGTACCCTGGAAATATGACAAAGTAGTGGTGACATACAAAGGAAAGGAAATTGAGGAAGAAAGTTGTGAAGCACAGGGACTGACCCGGTCAGGACGTTGTTTCGCCCCTGAAGAGTTGAGAAAAGCTAAGGGCGCAAAAGACAATCCAGTGCCAGTTAAAAAAGCTGTAACGGAAGAGGAAGCAGAAGAGTTTCTGAAAAAGATGAAAGGACAAGATTATTCCATTGTTGAGCAACTGAGAAAAACACCGGCCCAAATCTCGTTGTTGTCATTATTAATTCACTCTGATGAGCATTGCCGAGCTTTAATGAAGATATTGAATGAGGCTCATGTGCCTGACAAAATCTCAGTAAACCATTTAGAGACAATTGCCAACAAGATCTTTGAAGTGAACAGGATAGCATTTTCTGATGATGAATTGCCTATGGAAGGCACAGAACACAACAAGGCTCTCTATTTGACGGTCAAATGTGAAGGTTCAATGGTTACCCGGGCACTAATCGATAACGGGTCGAGCGCTAATATTTGCACGTTATCCACATTGAACAAGTTAAAGATTGATGAGGATAGAATCCGCAAAAATAGCATTTGTGTTCGAGGGTTCGATGGAGGGGGAACAAACACAGTAGGGGATATTGTACTCGAATTGACTATTGGCCCAGTCGAGTTCACGATGGAATTTCAGGTGTTGGATGCTGCAGTATCCTATAATCTTTTGTTGGGTCGACCGTGGATTCATGCGGCAAAAGCCGTGCCCTCCACACTGCACCAAATGATCAAATTCGAGTGGGACAGACAAGAAATTGTGTTACATGGGGAAGATCCCACATGCACCGTGAATGATGCCATTGTACCCTTTATAGAGACCGAAGATGATAAGGGGACATGGGTGTATCAGATCCTCGACACGGTTCCGGTGAGCAGGTTGCTTGAGGGTAAAAGCATGCCATGTCCCAGGGTGTCAGCTACGACCGTCATGGTAGTGTCAGAAATGTTGAATAACGGGTTCGTGCCCGGGAAGGGTTTGGGGGTTGAACTGCAGGGCATTACTCAACCTGTGTCTTTGCCCAAAAATCTGGACACCTTCGGGTTAGGGTTCAAACCAACAGCAGCAGATGTCAGAAAGGCCCGTAAATTGAAGAAGAAAGCTTGGGTGCTCCCTAAACCAATTCCTCGATTTTCCAGGTCCTTCGTCAGACCGAGTATTAAGAAACAATCATTGGCAAAGATGTCAGGTTCGTTAATTGAGGCGGATGGGAATTTGGATAAGGTGTTTGAGAAAGTATTTGCTGAAGTAAACATGGTTGAGGCCGGGGAAGGGTCAAGCAGAGCAGACATACAGTACATCGGACCACATGCTAACATCAACAATTGGGAAGCTACTCCTCTTACAGTTCGGAGGGAGTCGTGGTAGTGGGTTTTGTTTTCCTTTTGTCACCTGGATTATTCCAGGGTTTGTAATCCAGTTGTTATGTTCCGTCCGTTTGGATGAGTTAAAACCTTGTTGCCTTTACGTTTAATGAAATGCAATTTTCTTCGTCCCTAATTCTCTTTCCATTTTCTTTTCTTTTCTTTGTACAGTTCTTTTTATGCTGATATCAATGACATGACATGCATGAGGAATCTTCGGCCCATTTTTAAAAGCCAATCTAGTTCAGAAGTAATAATACAAGAGATCGAGTGTGATGATGGGATGGATTGTAATAATGATGAAGCTTATGAGGAAATTAGTAAAGAATTAAGTCACTTTGAAGAAAAACCCAAACCTAACCTAAATGACACAGAAGCAGTTAATCTAGGGGACCAAGACAATGTACGGGAAACTAAAATAAGTGTTCATTTGGAGCCACAACTCAAGGAGGAGATAATTAAAGTATTGCATGAGTACAAAGACGTTTTTGCATGGTCATATGATGATATGCCGGGTCTAAGCACTGATTTGGTGGTTCATAAATTGCCCACTGATCCAGCACTCCTCCCTGTCAAGCAAAAGTTGAGAAAGTTCAAAACAGACATAAGTGTGAAGATCAAAGAAGAGATCACCAAGCAATTTGAGGCAAGGGTCATTCAGGTTACACGGTACCCCACTTGGTTAGCCAATGTCGTGCCTGTGCCAAAGAAAGATGGCAAGACCAGGGTGTGCGTCGATTATCGAGACCTTAACAAAGCAAGCCCAAAAGATAATTTCCCACTGCCCAACATCCATATACTGATCGACAATTGTGCCAAACATGATATTGGCTCTTTTGTGGATTGTTATGCGGGTTATCATCAGATTCTAATGGATAAGGAAGATGCAGAAAAGACGGCATTCATCACGCCGTGGGGAACGTATTGTTATCGGGTCATGCCGTTTGGTTTGAAAAATGCTGGGGCAACTTATATGAGGGCCATGACAACTATCTTCCATGATATGATACATAAAGAAATTGAGGTATACGTGGATGATGTGATCGTTAAGTCTAGACAGCAATCTGACCATGTCAGAGATTTGAGAAAATTCTTTCAAAGGCTTCTCAGGTACAATCTTAAGCTCAATCCTGCGAAATGTGCTTTCGGGGTGCCATCTGGGAAGTTGTTGGGATTTATAGTTAGCCGGAGAGGTATTGAATTAGACCTGTCAAAGATCAAAGCTATTCAGGAATTGCCATCTCCAAGAAACAAAATCGAGGTGATGAGTTTGTTGGGAAGACTGAACTATATCAGCAGGTTCATTGCTCAGCTCACGGCAACGTGTGAACCAATTTTCAAATTGTTAAAGAAAGATGTTGCGGTCAAATGGACTGATGAATGCCAGGAGGCTTTTGATAAGATAAAGGGGTATTTGTCAAACCCACCTGTGTTGGTCCCACCAGAACCAGAGAGGCCTTTGATTCTGTATCTGACAGTTATGGACAGTTCATTCGGCTGTGTACTGGGGCAACATGATGTTACGGGCAGAAAGGAGCAGGCTATCTACTATCTCAGTAAGAAGTTCACATCTTACGAGGTCAAGTATACTCATCTGGAAAGGACATGTTGTGCCCTAACTTGGGTGGCACAGAAATTGAAACATTACTTGTCATCTTACACCACTTACCTTATATCTCGCTTGGACCCGTTGAAGTATATTTTCCAGAAACCCATGCCCACAGGAAGGCTTGCAAAGTGGAAGATCTTACTTACAGAGTTCGACATTGTCTATGTGACACGGACTGCCATGAAAGCACAGGCATTAGCCGATCACTTGGCTGAGAACCCCGTTGATGAAGATTATGAGCCTTTGAAAACTTATTTCCCTGATGAAGAGATAATGCACATTGAAGAATTAGAACAAGCTGAGAAGTCGGGATGGAAACTTTTCTTTGATGGGGCTGCAAATATGAAGGGTGTGGGAATAGGAGCAGTACTTATTTCGGAAACAGGTCAGCATTACCCCGTTACAGCTCGGCTTCGTTTCTACTGTACAAACAACATGGCAGAATATGAGGCGTGTATATTAGGATTGAGATTAGCTGTGGATATGGGTGTACGGGAAGTCTTGGTCATGGGTGACTCGGACTTACTGGTACACCAGATTCAAGGGGAATGGGAAACACGGGACTTGAAGCTTATACCGTATCGACAGTGTCTGCATGAGCTTTGCCAGCGTTTTCAGGCCATAGAATTCAGACACATTCCAAGGATTCATAATGAGGTTGCTGACGCTTTGGCTACTTTGGCGTCAATGTTGCACCATCCAGATAAGGCCTATGTTGATCCATTGCAGATTCAAGTCCGTGATCAGCATGCTTACTGCAATGTGATAGAAGAGGAAATCGATGGAGAGCCGTGGTTCCATGATATCAAAGAGTACATCAAAGCGGGAGTGTATCCAATGCAGGCCACCGGTGATCAGAAAAGAACAATTCGACGGTTGGCAAGTGGGTTTTTCCTTAGTGGAGGAGTACTGTACAAAAGAATGCCAGAGCTCGGTTTGTTGAGATGTATAGATGCACGGCAGGCCACAACTATCATGACTGAGGTGCATTCCGGAGTTTGCGGACCGCATATGAGTGGGTATGTTCTAGCAAAGAAGATTCTCCGAGCAGGTTATTATTGGCTCACGATGGAGCGAGATTGTATCAGTTTTGTGCGTAAGTTTCATCAATGCCAAATACATGGAGATTTGATTCATGCTCCACCATCAGAATTACATGCGATATCCGCGCCATGGTCTTTTGTCGCATGGGGCATGGATGTTATTGGGCCAATTGATCCAGCAGCGTCAAATGGGCACAGGTTTATCTTGGTAGCTATAGATTATTTTAACAAATGGGTGGAAGCGAAGCCATTCAAGTCTGTGACCAAGAAGGCTGTAGTTGACTTCGTGCATGCAAATATCATATGTCGGTTTGGGATCCCAAAGGTAATCATCACAGATAATGGGGCTAATCTTAATAGTCATTTGATGAAGGAGACATGTGAGCAGTTTAAGATTGCTCACAGGCACTCTACTCCGTACCATCCCAAGGCAAATGGTGCGGTTGAAGCGGCCAATAAGAACATAAAGAAAATACTCCGGAAGATGGTTGAAGGATCTAGACAATGGCACGAGAAATTGCCTTTTGCATTGTTAGGATATCGCACCACCATGCGTACCTCGGTAGGGGCGACTCCTTACTCATTGGTATATGGTACCGAGGCAGTAATACCCGCAGAAGTGGAAATCCCATCTTTGCGAATCATTGCAGAGGCTAAGATCGATGATGATGAATGGGTGAAAAGACGTCTTGAGTAGTTGAGTTTGATCGATGAGAAAAGATTGGCATCAGTATGTCATGGCCAACTGTACCAACGAAGAATGGCAAGAGCATACAACAAAAAGGTACGTCCAAGGAAATTTGAAGTCGGGCAATTAGTACTAAGGCGGATCTTGCCTCATTGGGCTGAGGCAAAAGGAAAATTTGCCCCAAACTGGCAGGGACCATTTGTGGTAACCAGAGTGTTGTCTAATGGAACATTGTATTTGACAGATGTGGAAGGAAAATGTGTAGAAATGATCATCAATTCCGATGCGGTCAAGAGATATTATGTATGATTTCTTTATTTTCTGAATGTATCTGTTCATATTTGGCATATCTTAAAGATTGAAATGATGAAGGCATTTTGTTCTGCTATCCAAACACTCATATCCCTTATTATCCCCTTCGAGCCTTACTTATTTTTCATACACCTCTTTCGGAATCAGCAGCATTATCAGAGAACACAAGTGCCGAACAAAAAAAAAAGACAAAGAAAAATCACAAAAAAAAGTAATTTCTATGTAGTGAACTACGTTTGACTTGATCCCGAAAGGGTACGTAGGCAGCCTTAATCCGAGGTTCAGTCATACCAAATAGAAATCCAAAAATCCCCAAGCAAGAAACTGGGGCAGAAGTGGTGATTGTTATGAAAGTTGGATTCCGAAAGTTGTAGTTTGAACCCATTTGAATTGTTTTGAGAATTTTATACTTTTCTTTCTAACTCAATCCAAAAGCCTACATTACGGTCCAAAGAAAGACCTTATGATCAGTTTTGAGAAATGCCAAGATGAACAGGTAGGAATAACCCACGACAGGGGCAACACTCTGGTTCGAGCAAGAAGAACAAAAATAAATGAGAGAGTCTTATGGGTGAAAACCCTCACGGGCACCGTAAGGCGACGGG
The DNA here is from genome assembly GCF_000715075.1 of Nicotiana tabacum. NCBI lineage: Eukaryota > Viridiplantae > Streptophyta > Magnoliopsida > Solanales > Solanaceae > Nicotiana > Nicotiana tabacum. Next base: position 17,693,999 of record NC_134089.1, on the reverse strand, counting down.
AGCTGAGAGAAAAATAAATGAGAGAGTCGTGTTGGTGAAAACCTTTACGAGCACCTCAAGGTGAAGGTGAGATAAGAAATGGAAAACTGAGAAAGGTCTTTTGATAGAAACCGTTACGCGGTACCGCAGGGAAACAAGGTTAAGGTCTGGATAAATCAAACAAGTGATGGAAGTTCTGGGCAATGAGGTATGGCAATTGAGAGTTGTTTGGTTGGATATATTGGGCTGATTAATCCAAAATGCATGTCTTGACCATTGGTACTAGTTGTCTCGCTCAGATAAGTTTCTTTTCCTTCTCTTTTCAAACAGTCATCTGGTTTTGGATTCTTCTTATCCTTAACTCAAAAATCATTGCATTTCATTTTCTTTTGAGGGTTTTATCTAGCTGAGATGTTTCAGTGCCAGTTTTGTTCAATGCAAGCAGAAAGGACTTCAAAGTTCACTACCAGCTTCTAGAATTGTAAAGCACAACGTGGTCAGAGCATGTGAAAACAACTTGATGTCAAGTGGAATACAGGGAATTAACGGAAGTTTCGTCGGTGAAATGATTGGGAAATGTCGTGGGAAAAGCGAAAGCTCAAACAAAAAGGTCAGAAAAGTGAAATAACAGCAGAGGTGTAAAACATTTAGGTCGCCAGAGGTTGAGAAATTTAAAAGTTGGTCAGAAAGTCAAGCGGTTTAGGGTCAGTGCGTGGAAATTAGTCAACACAAAGCAAGGCAGTGGAAGGATTTTTCAGCAAGAATGCCATCAACTAACCACCGTTTTAAACTGACAAAATTTTCTTTGATTGAGCAGGGGAAGAAAAGTTAGTTGTTGAAGAGGAATTCTCCAGGAGGGAAAAACAAGCACTAATCAGGATAAATGCAAGTTGTCAGGAGTCCGCCCGGAGAACAGAGACGTATTTTTCAAGTTTGACATCAGGAGTCCGCCTGAAGAACGGAGACATACAGCTTAAATTTTAAAAGTCAGGAGTCCGCCTGGAGAACAGAGACATACTTTTCAAGAATTAAAGTTGGGAGTCCGCCCAGATAACAGAGGAATACATTTCAGTCTTTTCATTTCAAGCATTGAAGTTGGGAGCTCGCCCAGATAACAGAGGAATACATTTCAGTCTTTTCATTTCAAGCATTGAAGTTGGGAGCCCGCCCAGATAACAGAGGCATACATTTCAGTCTTTTCATTTCAAGCATTGAAGTTGGGAGCCCCCCCAGATAACAGAGGAATACATTTCAGTCTTTTCATTTCAAGCATTGAAGTTGGGAGCCCGCCCAGATAACAGAGGCATACATTTCAGTCTTTACATTTCAAGCATTGAAGTTGGGAGCCCGCCCAGATAACAGAGGCATACATTTCAGTCTTTACATTTCAAGAGTTGAAGTTGGGAGCCCGCCCAGATAACAGAGGCATACATTCAGTCTTTAATTTCAAGTGTTGAAGTTGGGAGCCCGCCCATAGAACAAGAGGCATACATTTCAAGATCAAGTCAGAGGACAATAAAACAGAGGGTTACAATAGGAATCCCCAGCAGGAGACAATAAAATTCCCCGACACTGGGAAACAGAAGGTTGCAACAAGAGGTCACAGTACAAACTCAAGTACATGTGTCAAAGGAAGAAAATCACCGGAAGAAATGCAAGCAGACAAGGAAACAAGGCAACAAAAACAAATTGTACTCTAGCCCAGCTTCTTGTTTTCTTTTAAAGCATGGTGTAACAAGAAGATCGGTAAGCAGTGGTAATAGCATGCAACAACAGTAACAATGCAGTCCCACGATAGTCCCAGCTACTAAAATTTCCCGAACTACATTGACCTGATTCCTGTTTGGCCCAGGATATGTAGGAAACCTTTGAAGCAAAGGTTCGGTCAAATCTTTTTCAAAAAATGCTTCAACGGAGTACTCGGATGGGCAAAAATCGCTCGCTTTATCTTTGCACGAAAACCCTTCGTGTCTTCGGGCAAAGAGGGGCAGCTGTAAGCACGTGATTTTTGCCCTATATGAGAATTACTCCCAAAAAAAAAATTCAAAAATAAAATAATTTTTCTTGGTGTGCCATTTTTGTGATATTTTGTGACATTTTGAATAATTATTTGTATTTGTTTGTGCATGTTTATTTTCTAAATTAATAAAAATACAAAATATGTCGCCTTTCACATGTAGGATTTAATTCTACAATTTTTAGTAATTAAATTTGTTTTACAAAAAAATAAAAATTATAAAAATAGGCATCGTTTGCATTTTTAGCATTTAATGTCCAAATATACAATTTTATGCTTAATTATTACTTAATTGTGCGTTAATTGTTATTGGGAGTTAATTTGCGCTTTTATAACTTAATTTAATTCTTAATAATAGTTTAAGTATTTTTATAATTTAGTTTTAGAGAAATAAAAGAAGAAAGAGAGCGAAAATATAAAGAAAGTCGGAATTGGGCCTCTTCTTCGATTTCAAGCCATAGGCCCAAAAAATGGCTCAACCTTCCCTACGACCCAGTCCATTTCGAACTGGGTCGACCCAATCCATAACCCAACACCCCTATTATTTTACAAACAAAATAAAATAAAAAAAAACCCTAAAAAGACCTAAGTCATCCCCCCCCCCCCACTTTTGCTTCTTCTTCTCCAAGTTTCTCCCTAGCATCAATGGCTTCCCTTCCATCCTCCTCACTGCACACACACACATGTCATCTCCAAGCTGCTCTCCCATGAACAACCTCAGAAACCATGAACGACCTCAAAAACCACCAACGCGACTTCATCTTCCTCGTCGTGTCGCGTCGTTTACTTTATTGTTGCTGCACCCTTTTCTCGACACATCTGCTGCTTCAGTGATTGCCATGGCCGTGCTTCAGTTCCTGGACAACTACGTAGCCGATGCCGTGTCGCCGCTGCAGCTCCGCTCGTTGCCATGGCTGCTGTCGCGACTGCGTCTTCTCTTCGTCGTCGCGGCTGTCGCAGCTACTTCCTCCGTCGTGCTGCTGCCGGTGCTGCTGCTTCACGCTGCTTCTTCTTCAGCCATATCACTGCTGCTTCTCTTCCTCCTTCCAGCTGCGTCGACCAGCTGCTGCGGCTTCGTTTCTACTTCTAATGGTGCATCATCTCCTTCCTTTTCATCAAGGATTCGTTTGGTTTTCGTTTGAGTCTGTGGTGTGTTGTTTCGAGTTCAAGAGGAAGGGGAGTTTATCGTTGATTCATCTCCGGTTAGTTGGTTTTGAGTTTTATTTTGTCCATATTTCGTTTTATATTTCTCGAAATAAAAATCGATAAATGTTCGATCCTTGTTTTGTTCATGTTTATCGTTTGAATTAATTTTTAGTTTGCTTCATGTGTTTTGATAATTTAATTTTCAGATTTAATGGGAAATTAATTAGTTGTTTTTCATGTTTATTTCATTCTAATTTTATTCATTTTTTGTAAAAAAAAAAAAAGGAATTGTTAGTTTAATGTTTGTTATTCAAATTGAAGTTTTAAATTAATTGTTTCTTCAATTTGTTTCATGTGTTAAACGTATTTTCAGAATTGTTAACATTGTTTAATTCATGTTCATCTTTGTTTGAAGTTCGTTTTTTTTATTTAGTAATTTAATGTGAAGTTATGTTTTGCTTCTTAATTTTGGATCATATATCTTTGTTATAATTTTGGTTGGATTTAATTGATTAGTTGAAGATTAGTAATTTGAATGTGTTTATTTGTTTTGTTTAAATTTAATTCGAAGTTTGAACAAAGTTTGTTTGTTATTGTTATTGAATATTTTCATTCATGTTCATACTTTGTTTGGTTGATCTTGAATCCGAAATTTGTATAGTTTGATTTTTTGTTTATCATTTATGATTATTTCTTGAATTTGTCTCATAATTTTGTTTAAGTTTTATATAGGAATTGTTTGTTGTAATGTTGTTAGAATTGATTTTAAGTTCAATATGATTGAAGTTAGAAATCTAAATATACTTGTTTGTTGTTGTTGTTAAATCCGAAAATAGGTTTGTTGTTGCTAAAAATATTGTTCAATCAAATTTTAGTTGTTCTTGGTTGTTCAATTTGTGTTCATATGATTTGTGGTTGAAATCATGTTCATGTGATTTGTTATTGAAATGTTGAAGAAATCATGTTCATGAAATTTGTTGTTTGAACATTTTTAGAAATTAACCATATTGCCTATATTTTGGTTAAGTTTGATTAATTGATGTGTTATAGCTGATGAGTAGTTTGGTAATTTGTAGTACGTTCAGGGGTAGTTTGGTAATTTCAGTAAGGTCGTGAGGGGTAGTTTAGGAATTGTACATTTTGTAATTGTTTATTTGAAGCATGGGAGACAAAATGAAATGGGGTGGGTTGTGATATAATTGTTTAATATAAAGGGGGGACAAGACAAAATATAGTGGGAGAATCTTGTGTTATTTTAAATAAAGCATGTGGGACAAAATATAATGGGGTGGTGTGATATGTTTATTTAATGTAATGGGGATGAGTGGGAAGATAATGGGTTGGGTAGAGAAAAAGTATTGATTTTAATTAATTGAAAGATTTATGGGATGGGTTATAAAAGAGAAGTCTTGAAATCAGATAGAGGAGACACAGGCAGAGAAAAAAAAGAGAGATTAGAAAAAAAAAGAGCTGAACATTTATTCCGAAAAAACATTGAAACTCTCAAGAAAAGAAAAAAAACCTACAAAGAAAAATAAAAAAAAAGTTGAAAATTAGAAGAGAAAGTAGTACACACCTGATAAATATTCTGGTATACTGGTGTAGAAATTAAGGGTTGAAGATTAACTAGCTTTTCAAAAATCTGAAAATTTTCCTTGGTTTCTGTCCGTTATTTTCGGCATTCCTGGATTTTATTTTGAATTTTTCAAATCTGTCACTGGGATTTTCGTTGACTGGTTATTGCTGGTTATTGTTGCTGTTGTTGTGTTACGTATTACGTTGCTGACTTTCTTCTTCTTATATTGACAATATCAGGTACACAACTGTAATTTTGGCATTTTGTAAGCTGAAATGAAGAATGGAGTGTTAAATTTTTAATTTAGTTTAATTTAATTTTTGTATTGTATTTAGGTTATTCATGTATTATTATTCTGTAAATCACTGTCATTTGGCATAACTAGGCATATTATAGCGACATATTAAAAAACGCCTTAACCGGATTATTAGGAAATATATTTAAGCCTGATTATTAATTAAAACTGTTTAATAATAAAAAAAAAATAGAAGAAATAACGTAAAAAATGGCGTTATTGAATCAGTTTGGCAAAAATTGACTAAGTTCCTTATTCATAAGGTTTTTCGTCAATGATAAGTTAATCAGAATCATGTAGTTAATTTCAGTTAAAACATGAATTAGTTTGCGAATCAAGTATTAGGACATGATGTGAATTAAAACAAAGTTAGTTAAGGTTAAATTGTTTAAATTTTTTAAATATGGTTTAGTAATCAAGTTTATTTTTTCTTTCAATTTTCAGTATTTGTAAATAATTAGTTTCAATAAACTTAAGTCTTACTAACAATTTGAATTTTAATCCAACTATGGGATAATTAGTTTTTTTTTATTTTTTTTTATTTTATTCCATGTTGTACTTATGATTATAATTTTTATTACTTTCTGTTAATATTTGTTTTTCTCTTCTATTTAATATGTTATTTTCAAGAATGTAGATATTGATTTTATATTTATAGACAAACTTAGTAATAATAAAAAGGTAGTCATTAAAGGATATTCTTAAAATATGGAAGGATTTCGCTAAAAATAAATAGATGTAAATAATACAAAAATTTACAGGATTCTCCAATCTCATTTATTTATTTAATTATTTTTTAAAAAAATTACTTAGAATTTGGGATGGATTGTTTAGTGAATTTCACTTCCTTCCCCAAAGATAATGACGCGCTAGACTCTTTAGGCGCGATTTAATTAATTTTACCTTCTTAAACTCGGATGCGCATTTCATGCGACCCAAATCTAAATCCTAAAACATTGAATAAAAATGTGTTCCGGATTGCGGGTGCATTTCATGTGACGTAATCCAAAGACATGTTTTAAACGATGTTCACAATTTTTTTAAAAAAAATAATAATTATAATAATAAAGTGGTAAAAAGTTAAGATTGACACATCGGTTCATAATTGTATTAAAATCAGATAAATAAGTTAAATATGACAATTGAGTGACCGTGCTAGAACCACGGAACTCGGGAATGCCTAACACCTTCTCCCGGGTTAACAGAATTCCTTATCCGGATTTCTGGTACGCAGACTGTAATATGGAGTCATTCTTTTCCTCGATTCGGGATTAAAATTGGTGACTTGGGACACCCTAAATCTCCCAAGTGGCGACTCTGAAATAAATAAATAAATCCCGTTTCGATTGTCCTTCAAAAAAAAAAAAACTCCTACGCCCTTCGCGGGGTCGGAAAAAGGAGGTGTGACACAATTTACAGAGGACCTATCATATGAAGAAGTGCCAGTGGCGATATTAGATCGGCAAGTCCGCAAGCTAAGAACAAAAGATATAGCTTCCGTCAAAGTATTGTGGAGGAACAAAAATATGGAAGAAATGACATGGGAAGCAGAAGAGAAGATGAAGTCTAAATACCCTTACTTATTCCAGAATGAAGATAACAAGGATGCTGGTGGAAGACAGGATACATTGGAAGGTGAAACGGCTCTATGAGGTAAGCAATAATTTGAGAATACTCCTCCTTAATACAAAATGGTGATATGTAGATAATGTAATTACGCACAATGCTTTGTGTAACCTTGTGAAGCCATATGTTGGGCTTAATTACTTGCAAGTTTTGCTAGTGACCATTTTATAGGGGAAAATTGATCGGAAATTTTCATTGGAATCCACGATGATTTAAACTCCCCATAAACCCTTACATTCGAGGACGAATGTTCCTAAGGGGGAGGGTGTTACAACCCATATCCACATGCGTTAGTTCATGCCATATATTAGTTAACATAAATCCAAGAAGGAATTATCTTTGAGATGATAAGAAGTCAATCCTATTGGTCTTAAGTGATACAAGAGTGTATAAGGGTGATTAACCAGTATTAGAAATTAAACGAATCAAGGATGTTGTAACTCGTATTTTCAGGTAATCTAGCGGTGCTTAATACACTCAAGAGGTCATTTATTAAGGTATTTTAATCATATAATATCCGTATCATAAGTCTTGAATTCAAACGAGTTATGAAACAAAAGTCGACAAAAGTTGTCGCAACTTAGGTTCATAATTTTACTTAAACATTAGGTCAAATGTTTCTAATCTTTTCTCATAATTTAAAAGGAATTATGGGGTGATCTACCAACCAAATTAAAGATCTATGAGTCTAGTTTCTAACGCATTAAACCGTTCATCGATACTATTTCGGAGTAGAGAGATATTCGCATTTTCGCGAGACTGCGCCAAGCACCTCTCTATGGGGCCCACTAAGGCGGTTTAAGATATTTGGACCTATATAGGATGCCTCCAACCCGTTTTAAGTCATTTATTCTCACTATTTTAAGACCTTAGAACCCTAGTAACATCCTCTCAAGGTTCTCTCAAGATTCAAGACCCAAAAAAAGGGCAAACAACACAAATCAAGTGTCGGGAATTCCGTGGCGCTAGTAAGTCTCTTGTTCTTCTTGTTGTTGCTCATTTTTGTGTCATTACAGCTCGTGTGGGAGGTTGTTTTAAAGGGTTTATGTTCTGTAAATACTCCCTCATGTTCTTAATATCAATCCTAGGTGATTTCAATCCTTCTAAAGTGATTCTAGTGCCGAAAAACACTAATTGATCGCTAGTTTTGATTTTTTGTTGTTGTGGCAGCATTGGAGGGATATTTCATGGAAATTTAAGGTCAAATTGGAGTTGTTCTTTCTGTATAAAGGTAAGGAACCTATTACTCTATATGTATTTAAGATTATCCAAGTTGCGGCTAAGCCATTGAAGCTAGAACTTGTGAGATATATATCGAAAGGCTTGGTAGTAATGTTATTGTTTTGTGGACTGTTTTGCGTTGTTGTTGGGCTGCGTATTTTACTACTATCTTGTGGAATTTTGGAGGAGGAAGGGTGTGGAGAAACACCATATATATGTAGGGTTATGGGCTGATAGTTATTCGTAACATTTCTAGGTTGTTTGACACGACTACGGTGGTCGTCGTATGTATGGAGTGATTAGGCTGTGTGTGGACTATTTTGGGAGGATCAATATGTTTATTATTGATGTTGTTTGGGCTGTTTGGTGACTATTTTGAATGGTGTGAGGTCATATATATAGGGTAGGTGCTGTCCGTTTCATCGTAAAATAGGTTGTGGTCGATACATAATAGTTATGACGCTTAAATGATAACGATAGTATCGTTTCTCTTATTGTAGACTAAGGAGTTTTGACAATTGCATAGCTTGAGATTGGGGCAGTATATACAAGGTATGTGAGGCTATCCCTTTCCTTTTTTGCACGACTCCGATTGTACATAATGTAATGAACGATCTTCCAAGATACTCTACTCTTAGAAGCTAGCAGTACTTACATTGTTTTCCCTCTTATGGAATGATTGATGTTAATGTTGCTTCTCTTAGTCTTATGTTATCAATGTTGTTGGTACTTCTTGATTCTTATAAGGTTCATAGTGAAGAGTTAGTCCTAATAACGTGTACAGAGGATACCGACCTTACGTCACTCCGAAAGGTTTAGAATGTGATTCCATGAGTCGAGCATGCATTATATATATGTATCTATTTTACTCTACCGAGCCACGCTATAGTTGGCCGGGTACGACACCTATTGTGCAACCACTGATCAGTTGGGTTTTACCGAGCTCCACATGGCCGGGTACGATTCTACCGAGCCTATTATGGCCGGGTACGATATGATGATGATGATGCCCATAGAGGTGAATGCTTTAAAGGTTTATGTATTTATACATATGTATCATGCATTTCATGTGAGTAGCCCTCAGAGGTACTAAGATGTTACAGGTTGTATATTCTCTATCCTTGCTTACATTACTGATCGTATTTATGGTTCCTTGCCTTACATACTCAGTACTTTATTCGTACTGACGTTCTTTTATTTGTGGACGCTGCATGTCGTGCTGCAGGTCCTGATAGACAGGCAGGTGCAGCTCCCCCACCACAGTAGACTGTCCAGTTCAGCGGTGATTGGCGAGATCCCTTCTCCGGACTTGCCTTGGTCTTGGTTTGCAATTTTTGTTATAGACATTATGGGTATGTCGGGGCCCTGTTCCGGCTATGTTGCAACACTTATGTTCTTTTAGAGGCTCATAGACAAGTGTCGGCTCATGTATAGTTTGGTATGCCTTGTCGGCTAGTTTTTGTTGTATAGTCTTTCATAGTAGCGTGGTAGCTCATATCTTATATGTAGTTTCTTGTTTGTCTGGTCATCCTCTGCTATGTATGTTCATGCCGTCATATTTTATTGCTGGTTGTCCATGATCTAGGTCTACCATTTATATTTATCTCGTCAGCCCTAAAAGATAATAATGAAGGTTAGATGAAATGTACGTTGGTGCTCGGCAAGTGTGGTCGGGTGCTAGTCATGGCCCTTCAGTTTGGGTCGTGACAAACTTGGTATCAGAGCAAGTTTATCCTAGGGGTATTTACATTGTAGATTTGTCTACTCTCTCAGAAAATGAACTAACCTGCCTAAGTGTGCTAGATAATAATCCACTCCTGTGGCATAAAAGACTTGGTCATGCCAGTCTGAATCAGCTAAACAAATTGGTTTCTAAGGACTAGGTGATAGGGTTACCCAACATCAAGTTCAAAGAAGACAAAATTTGTAAGGCCTGTGCAAGAGAGAAGTAGGTAAGATCATCTTTCAAAAGCAAGAATATGGTAAGCACATCCAAGTCGTTGGAACTGGTCCATATGGATCTCTGTGGTCCAATGAGAACCATGAGCAGAAGAGGAAAGAAATATGTAATGGTACTTGTTGATGATTATTCTAGATTTACCTAGGTACTATTTCTAACATTTAAAGATGAAGCATTTGACATGTTCACTGCCTTTGTTAGAAAAACTCAGAAATAATTAGGAAATCAACTTGCATCAATTAGGTTTGATCATGGAACTGAATTTGAAAATGCTAAGTTTGTTGAATTTTGTGATGAAAATGGTATAGTTCATAACTTCTCTGCCCTTAGGACCCCTCAACAAAATGGAGTAGTTGAAAGAAAGAACAGGACTCTTGAAGACATGGCTAGGACTATGCTTCTTTCTAGTAAACTGCCCCATAGCTTCTGGGCAGAGGCTGTAAACACTGCATGTTACATTATCAATAGATGCATGACTAGACCTCTTGTAGAGAAGACTCCCTATGAGTTACTTAAAGGGAGAAAACCAAATATATCCCATCTTAGGGCATTTGGATGCAAGTGCTTTGAGCACAATAATGGAAAAGACTCCCTAGGTAAGTTTGATCCCAGAAGTGATGAGGGAATATTCTTGGAATATTCTTTACATAGCAAAGAATATAAAGTGTTCAACAAAAGAACTTTGTGTGTAGAAGAAAGTGTACATATAGTATTTGATGAAACTAACATTCTTTCTGAGAGACAGGAACATGAAGATGAAGCCATTGGATTGGTAAAGGATTTGACTGAAGCCTCAGCACAAGTCAAAGTGGCACCAAAAGAATGAACAGGTGATGGAACAGGTTCTTCCATCCAGGGAAACTTGACAGGGGGAACTGATCAAAGAGGAATTAAAATAAATCCCCTAAAAGAACCTCTTCATGACCCTGTTCCTCAGCAACAGAACATGAGAGAAACATCTAGCAGAAACCAGTTGGTTGTGAAACCTCACAAGTATCAAAGTTCTCATCCTATTGAGAACATTATCACTGATCCAACATCTGGAGTCAAAACTAGATCACAATTAAAGAATCTGTGTGCTTTTGATGCCTTTTTATCTCTTATTGAACCTAAAAATGTTGTTGAGATTTTGCAGGATGCAGATTGGGTGAATGCAATGCAAGATGAACTCAATCAGTTCGAGAGAAGTCAAGTTTGGTATCTAGTTCCAAGACCCAAGGATAGATCAGTTATTGGTACAAAATGGGTCTTCAGAAACAAACTTGATGAAGATGGAACAGTTACAAGAAACAAGGCAAGACTAGTGGTCCAAGGTTACAGCCAAGAGTAGGGCATAGATTATGATGAGACTTTTGCTCATGTTGCAAGACTAGAGGCAATCAGACTCCTCATAGCCTTTGCAGCACACATGGAATTCACTCTTCATCATATGGATGTCAAAAGTGCTTTCCTGAATGGCTACCTGAAAGAAGAAGTGTTTGTAAAACAAACTCCAGGGTTTGAGAGCAAAGAATGTCCTGAGCATGTGTACAAGTTAGACAAGGCTCTCTATGGACTCAAGCAGGCCCCAAGAGCATGGTATGAACAACTGTCCAAATTCCTATTGTAGCATGGTTACAAAAGAGGTAAAATTGGCAGTATCTTATTCTTAAGAGAAAAAGGTAAGGATCTCCTTGTGGTACAAATTTATGTTGATGACATAATCTTTGGGGTCACCACTGATAAGCTAAGTAAGGACTTTGCAAAATTAATGGGGAGTGAGTTTGAAATGAGTATGATGGGTGAGCTTAACTTCTTCTTAGGCTTGCAGATCAAACAAAGTCCTAATAGAACCATGATCCATCAGCAGAAGTATGCAAAAGAGCTTATCAAAAGGTTTAAAATGGAATAATCAAAAGAAATAGACACACCCATTGCAACTGCCACTAAATTAGACATTGATGAACCCGGTTCATCAGTTGATCAAAAGTTGTATAGGGGTATGATTGGTTCATTCTTGTACCTTACTGCCAGCAGACCTGACATTGTTTTCAGTGTAGGGCTTTGTGCTCGTTTTCAAGAAAATTCAAAAGAGTCTCACTTGACTATTGTCAAGAGGATACTAAGATATCTGAAAGGCACCACTGATCTATGTCTTTGGTACCCCAAAGGTATTAATTTCAATCTAGTAGGATATGTTGATGCTGATTATGCAGGTTTCCTAGTGGATAGGAAGAGCATCTCAGGTATGGCTCACTTTCTTGGTTCATGTCTTGTATCCTGGGCCACTAAAAAGCAAAATTCAGTGGCCTTATCCACTGCCGAGGCTGAATATGTTGTTGATGCATCTTGTTGTGCTCAATTGTTATGGATCAAACAACAGCTGATAGATTTTGGCATTGAAGTTGGTTGCATTCCTATATTCTATGATAACACTAGTGCTATAAGTATGACAAAGAACCTTGTTCGTCATAAGAGGACTAAGCACATAGATGTTAGACACCACTTCTTAAAAAATAACTCTGAGAAAGGATTGATCTCCATAGAATTCTGTGCTACTGATAAGCAAATTGCTAACATCTTCACTAAAGCATTGAGTAGAGAAAACTTTGAAAGGAACAGGTTGGAATTAGAGATGATAAGATCACCTAATAGGTCCAGCTCAAAATGCACAATAAAAAAAATGAAAAAAATATTTTTTTGGCTAGGAATTCTGAACCTGTGTAAATATCTAGATTAATTCTTACTCAGCTTCATACTTTAATTGATATACTCCTGTGACATGTGTATATATGACTTACTGATCTCTTAAAATATTTTCTCTATTATGGCATTTGAAGCATGTTCAAGAGAGTTCTATATGAAGAACCTGGTTCATCAGTATGGGTTCATATGAAAGCTCAGGTATGTTTTCTATACTCTGCACAATTAGAAAGATTAATAATTCAATCATGAGCAGAAGTCCTATACTTGTCAAATTCCTAGAAAATTCTATCTGTTGGGCATTGAACCAGTTTCGTCCATCTAGAACTTTAAACCGTGATTTTTGCCTAATATCTAGGGAAGCCAAATTTATCATTAAAATTCTTGAATTTCAGTTTGATTAGACTTCTATTTGACCCCTGAAAAACTATCGTTACTTACTTAATGTCTAATTTGCTTTAAATACACACCACATCTCCAGTCTTCTTCATAATTCTAAAACCGTCAAAAATTCCTCTTCAATTCTAATTGCCCTCTTTTACAAAATTCCCAAATTCTCTCAAGAAATGAAGAATCATGTCTAACCCACAAGATCATCCTCGCAGCCCTCCACCACCATCTCCCTCAAATTCATCCTCATCTACTCCACTAAGTGTATCTCCAAAGCCTAGGTTTCGAAGGCAGAAAATGCTTGCTCGAAAAACTGTAGCATCTGGGGCTTTGAGGAAGGTTTTAAATGAAAGTTTGAAAGCTAGCCAAGTGAAAGAAAGCTCAGCTCCAAAGTCTGATTCTAGCTCTGAGTTTGAATCCTTTCAATCCGCGACTGAGGGAGATGGCCATGGGTCTTCTGGCTCTGAAAAGACTCAAGAATCTCCATCTGAGGTAAGTTCTTCTATGGTTGAAAACTTAGAAACTAGGTTTGTTCTGGTTGGACTCATTAGGGATGTTGAGTTACCTGAGATGAGTAGGAGTGGAGGTAAAAAGAAGTCTGAAAAAGAAAAAGAGAGAGAGGGTGCATATGGTGAAGAGAGGGGAAAAGGGAAGGGAGCAGTTCTTGCTATATGTGGGGTTGCACAAGATAGGTTAAATGAGAGTGGAATGAAGTCAGGGAGAAGTGGTTCTGGAGAAGCAGCTGAGGGGTTGGTTCATCTAAGCAAACAAAGAGGTGAGCCTATTTCATCTACTAAATAAACCTTGGCTGACCTACTGAAAAAGGTTGGGGCAAGTTATGACCCAAAGAAACGCAAAGCTACTACACCAAAAGCCCCAAATGTTCCCAAGCCATCCAAGAAAAGAAAAGCCTCATCCCCAACACCTACTGTCTCTTCAGTGCCTAGGGTTAGAGCCACAAGAAGCAGGGTAAAATAGAGTGAAGTTGATCTACAAAAGGCTTTAGAAGAAAGCAAGAAAAAAAAAAGGATAAGAGAAAGGGAAAGGTTGCAGAATCCTCAGAGGTTGTTGAGGAAGAAGAGATGGAACTGGTTCATCAAGAGAGGGGTATAACAGTGGAGGTTCCTACACCCAAGACTTCCTCTAAGAAGTCCTCCTCTATGCCTGTAGCTATTGAACCCACACTAGCCAAGAGGACAAGATCTGCAGTGAAAGCTAAACAAACCAAAGTTTCTGATGATGATGATTAAGTGGAGAAGAAGAAGAAGAAGAAGATGATGAATTTGAGAAGGAACAGGATAAGCTTGCCATTTTTGGCAGAAGAAAAATTTTAAAGGTAGATTGTTGAAGGACCTGGTGGAACCAAGGATGATGAGATTGGTAGACTCTTTGGCTGCTTAGGGACGGAAGGACATGGTCCTTCAGATGGAAGGTAGGCTAGCTAGAAATGAGTTGATTGAATTTATGGCAAATGCTGCTGTTAAGGATGGAGTTGTCGGTAGCCAGGTGAAGGGAGTTCAAGTGCAATTTGATGCTGTGAAATTGGGAGAGATTCTGGACATACCCTCTGAAGGGTTTGATGACTATACTAGGCAAAGGTGGCCATGCCTGGACTCCCTCCCCACTGCCCTTGAAATCACCAAGAGGTTTTGTGATTCAGAGAATGTGAATGAAGCCAGAGCTGTGCAGAATAGTGAGGTGAGGCCTCAGCACAAGGTGGTGTTTGAGTTTGTCAACAAGTGCTTATTGCCAAGACAGAAGAGAAGACACACTACCAACTACATGGATCTGGTTCTTATGGAATGTCTGGAGAGAGGAAAGCAAATCAACTGGCCTGCCCTCATAGTCAAACTTCTAGACAGGGTCATAAATGGTTCCAAGGCTCATGCTACCCCATATGGCTTCATACTAACCACAGTTTTGGACAGGCTCAATGTGCCTCTGAAGAAATGGGAAATGGCATCGAGCAAAGAACACTTTGGCATCAAAACTCTTATTGCCTGTGACTATCTAGTCAATGACATCCCAGTTGAACCTGGTTCATCCTTGAGGACACCCATCAACAACAAGGTTAGGACTTTGGTTCAGGAATATGCAGCTAAGGATGCTAAAATTGCTAGGCTCAAGGCTCGTGTTGTTGAAATGGAAGCTGAGAGGGATGGTCTCAGAATTGAGCTTGCAAAAGAAAAGGAGAAGAATGATGGAATTCTTCAGAACATGCTGAATCTTCTCAAAACTCAACCCTCCAGTTCCTCCAAGCCTTAGGACTCCTAGTTTCTGTCTCCTGAACTAGTTCTAATAACCCCCAGTACCTCCCAGTGACCCAGATTAGGGATTTTTCTATTTTTTGCTCATGGTTTGGATGTTTTTATTTCTTTAACATGAAGCAACCTTGAAAACACTTGACTGGAAACAATACCCTTATAAATCAAACCACTGATGACTTCCATACTTTGTGAACAACATAGCTCAATTATTAAGGTTCGTCCAAATTGCTATATGAATTTCAAGCTTACACTTCTACATACAGATAACAAGGATTGCAAAATTGACCGATAACACTAAAACTAAATAAACAGCAAGATCCAAATATGCCATAGTCTCCACAGTTCACAACTAATTATAGCATGAGAATTCGATTACTTAAAGAGAATTTAACTATGACCATACTATGAATAAATGAAGGAATATAAACATCAAGCAAAGAAACAAAGAACTAAAGCATAATGGTTCTTCCATTTCATCCTTGAATCAAGCCTTACATCATGAAGGTCCAGAACTTGTACCTGGAATTCGAAAATAAAAGCAGAAAATGGAGAATCAGCAATAGAACAGTAGCAGGCCAATACCAGCAACACCAGCTCAACCAAGATGAACTTGAAAACAAAATAAAGACAATCCCACTCGAACAATACCCAAAACAACTTCAAAATTAAACCTCAAACACCCAATCTCAGTCCCTTTTAAGACTATATCAATCAGAAACTCTTTTCAGGATTTGAAAACTGAAGGAATTACAGAGTGAATTTCAATGAAACAGTAATTTTTACTCTAATTTTCAGCCGTTTTTCCTTTTCTGAATTTCAGCTCTCAGGTCTTGCCTTGAAATGCAAGAAATGATGCCTTTGTAGGCAAGAAAACAAGGCAGCCTTAAGGGTTCAGCTTTTTATTTTAGTCATTTTCTAATTTTTGTTTTTGCTAATTAGTCCCTTATTTTCTGATTTGGTATCCAAGCCAAGCTATTTTCAGCTTTCTAGGAAGCTTCTTGGGTGGTTACTTGAGAGATTCTCTCAGTGTATTGCCCCAATTACCCCTAAGTGCCCTGAAATTTACCTTGGACCAAATAGGGTCAAATGAATAAAGACCCAGACCCAATCTTGTCCAACGGGCAGGCTTCCAAATTTGGGCCTTCACTCAAAGATTTGAAACTGACCAAACCCCAAACCCAATCCGAAACAAACTTAAAGAGAAGGCAACCCAAATCGAAATGAGACGGCCCAATTAGCAATTATCTGACTACCAAATAACACATAACGATTAAACTCCAGACTAAATGGTTCATTAACTAAGAATTTTGACAACTAACCTAACAGGACTCCGACTACTCATGCATGAATGAATAGATTCCGGAACCAAATGAGAATGATTCGAGACGAGGAGAAGAAGCAGAAAATCCAAAAATAAACGAGGGACAGATTAAATCGAAAGAAAGAAAGAAAGAAATACCTGAGAAAAATTCAAAAAATAGAAGGGAAGCCTGGGTCTTTAGATCCTTGGATTTTCCGGCCAAATCTGAGGTTAATCGTGTGCTCTTACGAAGAACACACGAATAAACTCAAATTCGGCACGAAATTTTGCCAAATCTCGACTTGGGATTTTTGGGCTCATTTCTAATCTAAGATTCGAGGGGCTGGGGCAACATTCGAGGGAAACAGAGTGGGGATTCGGAACGAGGGGGTCAGGGTGGTTTAGTGGTGTGATTTTAGTGGCGTTTGGAGGTGGCGCCGCCACTGGACGGTGGTGGATTTAGGGGCAGCTCAGCTAGGGTCTCGGGCTGTTCTGATGGGGTATTGAGCAAAAGGGTTCTGACGTGGGGGGACAGATTTGGACACTTAAATATTCCCAAGGCTTCAGTTCCGAGGCGTTCGAACAAGGGGAGATCAACGGATCAGATCAATATTGATCGAACCGACGTCGTTTCGTTTGGGGGGGATCCGGACCGGGTCAGGCGTGGGTTGGGTCGGGTATTGGGTGGTTTACGTTTGGGCTGGGATGGTTGGATTGGGTTTGACCCCAAATTTAAACCTTCTTTATTTCCTTCTTTTTCCTTTTCAATTCACAATTCTTTTCTTTTTCCAAAATTAAAATAAATCCTAAATTAATTAATAATTATTTTTAAACTAAATTATCCTACCCAATGGTATTTTAATAATTAATTAAATCCTAAATTTAAAGAACAATTACACAATTCAAAATTAAAAATGCCAAATGAATTATTTTTGTGATTTTCATTTTTATAAAACAAATTAATTTGTTAATTAATCTAAAAATATAAAATTAAATCCTAAATGCAGATGCAACATATTTTTATATTTTTCATGAATTAACTGAAATAAACGTGCACAAACAAATGCAAATAATTAACAGAAAATGCCACGAAATCCAACAAAATTGCAAACACTGAAAGCAATTATTTTGTTTTGAATTTGTTGGAGTAATACATATAGGGCAAAAATCACGTGCTCACAGCTGCCCCTCTTTGCTCGGAAACACGAAGAGTTTTCTTGCAAAGATAAGTGAGCGGATATGAGCGATTTTTGCCCGTTTGAATATTCTGCGTGAAGCATTTTTGGAAGATTTGACCGCACCCTGCTTCTGAGGTTGCCTACATATCCTTGGTTAAAAAGGAATCAGGTCAGTGTAGTTCGGGAAGTTTTGGTAGCTGGGACTACCACGAAGTTGGGCTTCCACTGTTGTTGTTGCTGCTGCTACTGCTTACTGAACCCCTTATTACACCATGATAAAATAAAAAAAGCTAGACTAGACTATGATCTATGGATTACAAAATTCCTATCTATATCTTCAAGCTTGCTCTTGCATTTTTTGTTGCCTTGTTATCCTCCACTCTCTCGGAAACATCCGTTTGTTGCCATCTTGAATTGTAAACTGAGATGTTTTCCCCTTCTTCAGGTGGGTGCCTGACTGCTGAACTTGATATGTATTCCCTGCTCTCCAGGCGGGCTCCTAACTGCTAACTTGAAATGTATTCCCTGCTCTCCAGGCAGGCTCCTGACTTCACCATAGACAAAACAAGGAAAAAATTTCTGCCCTAGTTTGGTGGCTGGGCACAGATGTAAGTGTAAAATGGACCACATTACCAAATATCGATAAGAAATTGAAAGCTAAAACTTGAATTGTACTCCCTTGTTCTCCAGGCGGTATCCTGATTGCTGGCTTGAAAGTATTCCCTACTCTCCAGGCTGGCTCCTGACTGCTGCATTTGAAATGTATTCCCTGCTTTCCAGGCGGGCTCCTGACTTCAACATAGACAAAGCAAAGAATTTGAAAGCTAAATTTAAATTGTACTCCCTTGTTCTCCAAGAGGGCTCCTGACTGTTGCGCTTGAAAGTATTCCCTGCTCTCTAGGTGGGCTCCTGACTGTTGCATTTGAAATTATTCTCTGCTCTCCAGGCGGGCTCCTGACTTCAACTTGAAATTTATTCCCTTGTTCTCTAGGCGGTCTCCTGACTTCAAAATGAACAAAGCAAAGAATTTGACAACTAAAACTTAAATTGTACTCCCTTGTTCTCCAGGCGGGCTCCTGACTGCTAACTTGAAAGTATTCCCTGCTCTCCAGGTGGGCTCCTGACTTCAACATAGACAAATCAAAGAATTTGAAAGCTAAATTTAAATTGTACTCCCTTGTTCTCCAGGTGGGCTCCTGACTGTTGCGCTTGAAAATATTCCCTGCTCTCCAGGCGGGCTCCTGACTGCTGCATTTGAAAGTATTCCCTGCTCTCCAGGCGGGCTCCTGACTTCAACTTGAAATGTATTCCCTTGTTCTCCAGGTGGGCTCCTGACTTCAAAATGAACAGAGTAAAGAATTTGAAAACTAAAACTTAAATTGTA
This sequence comes from Nicotiana tabacum, assembly GCF_000715075.1. Classification (NCBI taxonomy): domain Eukaryota; kingdom Viridiplantae; phylum Streptophyta; class Magnoliopsida; order Solanales; family Solanaceae; genus Nicotiana; species Nicotiana tabacum. The sequence continues at coordinate 17,674,978 of NC_134089.1, read as the reverse complement.
CTCCCTTGTTCTCCAGGCGGGCTCATGACTGCTAACTTGAAAGTATTCCCTGCTCTCCAGGCGAGCTCCTGACTTCAACTTGAAATATATTCCCTACTCTCCAGGCGGGCTCCTGACTTCAACATAGACAAAAAACAAAGAAAATTTTCTGCCTCAGTTTGGTGGCTGGGGACAGATGTGATTGTAAAACTAAATCATATTACCAAGTATTACTAAGGATTTGAAAGCTAGGTCTCATTATTCAGGGGGGTCTTGACAACTCTTAACTAAACGACAATTTAAAATCTAAGTTATATCTTATACAGGTGTGACTTCTGCTAAACCTTGTTATCTAAGAGGATCTTTAAACTACTCCCCATTATCCAGGAGGGTCCTGAAAATCAAAAGTCCAATTATATCTTAAGAGTGACAACTTTTATGGCTGAATTATACTATCCTACAACAGACTTTACGCTAAATGTTGTTACCTAATTGAACTCTTAAACTAAGTCCCATTATTCAGGAGGGTCCTGGAAATTCCTAATTGAATCCTATCTCGAACATGCAAATTTCTAAGCTAACTTATATTCCTTCGGGATACATTTATGCTAGATTATGCTATTTCTAAACTTTAAACTAGGTCCCATTTTCCAGGAGGGTCCTGAAAATCAAAAATCAAACCTGTTTGGTGACTGCCTTTCTCTACGGAGAGTTCCTCTGAAACAAACGAACTTTTCTGCCCCTGTTTTAATCAAAGAAAATTTGTCAGTTTAAAATGGCGGTTAGGTGATGGCATTCTTGCTGAAGATCTTTCCGCTGCATTGTTTCGTTCTGACTGGCTTCCCCGAACTGGCCCTGAACCACTTTGTCTTTCTGACATACTTTCAAACCCCATGACCTTTGATGAACCAAGTGTTCTATACCCCTGTTGTTGTTCTACCTCTGACCTTTTTATCTAAACCTTTGCATCTCCCATGACATTACCAATCCATTCCGCCGATGAAACTTCCGGTGATTCCTTGTACCCCCCTCTTACATCATGTTATCCTTAATGTGCTTTGACCACTCTGTTCTTTGCAATTTTGGAAGTCGGTAATGAGCTTTGAAATCCTTTTCACTTGATTTTGACAAGGCTGACATTGAAACATTTTTAGATAATTACCCAAAAGAAAATGAAATGCAATGACTTTGCGGGTTAAGGATAAGAAGAATCTAAAATCAGATGACTGCTACAAAAGGAAAAAGAAAAAGAAACTTATCTAAGTGGAACAGTTGGTACCAATGATCATGACATGCATTTCGGATTAATCGGCCTAATCTGTCCAGCCAATCAACCTTTAGTTGTCGTACTTCGTTGCCCCCGAATTTCCATGACCTGATTACTTTACCCAAACCTTGACCTTGTCCATCTTGCGGTGCCTTGAAAGGTTTTCACCAGCATACCTCTTTCATTCGTTCATCTCTCAACTCACTTTCGCCTTATAGTGCCTGTGAGGGTTTTCACCAATAAGACTCTCTCATTTTTCTCTCAACTCCCGTCGCCTTACGGTGCCTGTGAAGGTTTTCACCAATAAGACTCTCTCATTTTTATTTTTCCTGCTTGAACTAGAGTGTTGCCCCTGACATGAATTACATTTACCTGCTCGACTTGGCATTTCTCAAAGACTGATCAGAATGTCTTTCTTTGGACCGTAATGCGGGTTTTTGGACAAGGTTAGAAGGAAAGGGTATAAAAGGCTCAAAACAATTCAAATGGGTTAAAGTTACAACTTTCGGAATCAGATTTCTCACAACAACCACAACTTCTACCCCAGTTTCTTGCATGGGGACTTTTGGATTTTGTTTTGATGGGACCGAACCGTGAGGTTGCCTACGTATCCTTAAAAGGAATTAGGTCGAACGTAGTTCATGACATAGGAATTACTTTGTTGTTGTGATTTTCTCTTTTCTCCTTCTTTTCTTTCTTTTTTTTCTTCTTTTCTTCTTTTTTTTCTTTATTTCTTTTTTTCTCTTTTACTTTCCTCTTTTTCTTTCCTTTTCTTTTTCTTTTCCTTTCTTCCTTTTCTTATCTTTCATGCTTGTGTTTCTGATATTCACTACTGATTCCGAATGAGGGGTAAGAAAGAAAATAAATAAGGCTCAAAATAGGTGACGAGGGATCAAGTGTTTAGATAGCAGAACAAAATGCCTTCGTCATTTCAATCTTCAAAATATGCCAAATACAACCAAGTACAATCAAACAAAGAAATCATACATAGTATCTCTTGACCGCATCGGAGTTGATAGCCATTTCTGCACATTTCCCTTCCACATCTGTCAAATATAGCACGCCATTGGACAACACCCTAGTTACAACAAATGGCCCCTGCCAGTTTGGGGCGAACTTTCCTTTTGCTTCAGCCTGATGAGGCAAAATACGTCTCAACACTAACTGACCCACTTCAAACTTCTGTAGATGTACCTTCTTGTTATATGCTCTTGCCATTCTCTATTGGTACAATTGGCCGTGACATACTGCTGCCAATCTCTTTTCATCAATCAGACTCAATTGCTCCAAGCGGGTTTTGACCCATTCAACGTCATCGACTTCTGCCTCAGCGACAATCCGAAGGAATGGGATTTCAATTTCTTTGGGTATTACTGCCTCCGTTCCATACACCAATAAATAAGGAGTGGCCCCTACTGAAGTACGGACAGTAGTGTGATAACCCAGCAATGCAAATGGCAACTTTTCATGCCACTGTCTAGAACCTTCCACCATTTTTCAAAGTATCTTCTTTATATTCTTGTTGGCTGCCTCGACTACTCCATTTGCCTTAGGGCGGTATGGGGTGGAATTGCGATGTATAATCTTAAACTACTGACATGTCTCTGTCATCAGATGACTGTTGAGATTAGCGCCATTGTCCGTGATGATTACCTTCGGAATCCCAAACCGACAGATGATATTTGAATGCACAAAGTCGACCACTGCTTTCTTGGTCACAGATTTGAACGTTTTCGCTTCAACCCACTTAGTGAAATAATCAATGACTACCAGGATAAACCTGTGTCCGTTCGATGTTGCCGGCTCGATTGGCCCAATGACATCCATGCCCCAAGTAACAAAAGGCCATGGTGCAACATTGTATGTAATTCAGATGGTGGAGAATGAATCAAATCTCCATGTACTTGGCACTGATGACATTTACGCACAAAACTGATGCAATCCCGCTCCATAGTGAGCCAGTAATAACCTACTCGGAGAATCTTCTTTGCCAAAACGTACCCACTCATATGCGGTCCACAAACTTTGGAGTGTACCTCAGTCATGATTGTTGTGGCCTGTCTAGCATCTATGCATCTTAGCAATCCCAGATCTGGAGTTCTTTTGTACAATACCCCTCCACTAAAGAAAAATCCACTTGCCAATCGTTGAATTGTTCTTTTCTTGTCACCAGTGGCCTGTACCGGATATACCCCCATCCTAATGTATTCTTTGATATCATGGAACCATGGCTCCCCATCCAGTTCTTCTTCCACCATATTATAGTAAGCATGCTGATCACGGACCTGAATCTGCAAAGGGTCCACATAAGCCTTATCTGGATGATGTAACATTGATGCCAGAGTGGCCAAAGCAACAGCGACTTCATTATGGATCCTCGGGATATGCCTGAATTCTATCGATTGAAACCGTTGACAAAGATCAAGCAAACATTGTCTGTACGGTATGAGTTTCAAATCCTGTGTTTCCCATTCTCCCTGAATTTAGTGCACCAGGAGGTCCGAGTCACCCAAGACTTCCTGGACACCCATATCCACAGCTAACCTCAAACCTAGAATACATGCCTCGTACTCAGCCATGTTGTTGGTACAGTAAAAACGAAGCTGAGCCGTAACAGGTGCTGCCCTGTTTAAGAAATAAGTACTGCTCTTATCCCCACGCCCTTCATGTTTATGGCTCCATCAAAGAAAAGTTTCCATCCAGGCTTCTCGACTTGTTCCAACTCATCAATGTGCATCATCTCTTCATCAGGGAAATAAGTTTTCAAAGGTTCGTAATCTTCATCAACTGGGTTCTCGGCCAAGTGGTCCACCAAGGCCTATGCTTTCATTGCAGTTCGAGTCACGTAGACGATGTCAAACACTGTGAGCAGGATCTGCCACTTTGCAAGCCTCCTTGTGAGCATAGGCTTCTGAAAGATATACTTCAATGGATCCAAGCGGGATATGAGATAGATAGTGTAAGATGACAAATAATGTTTCGGCTTCTACGCCACCCAGGTTAGGGCACAACATGTCCTCTCGAGATGAGTGTACTTGACCTCATATGGTGTGAATTTCTTGCTAAGATAATATATGGCATGCTCCTTCTTGCTAGTGATATCATGTTGACCCAATACACAACCGAATGAATTGTCCAATACCGTCAAATATAGAATCAAAGATCGCCCTGGTTCTGGCGGGATTAACACAGGTGGATTTGACAAATACCCTTTTATCTTATCAAACCCCTCCTAACATTCATCTGTCCACTTGACCGCAACGTCTTTCTTTAATAGCTTGAAGATAGGTTCACAAGTTGTCGTGAGCTGAGCGATGAACCTGCTGATATAATTCAATCTCCCCAACAAACTCATCACCTCGGTCTTGTTCTTCGGAGGTGGCAATTCCTGGATGGCCTTGACTTTCGATGGGTCCAACTCAATGCCCCAGCGGCTGACTACGAACCCCAACAACTTTCCAGACGGCATCCCAAAAGCACACTTTGCAGGATTAAGCTTGAGATTGTACCTGCGAAGCCTTCGGAAGAACTTCTTCAGATCCCTGACATGATCAAACTGCTTTCTAGACTTCACGATCACATCATCCACGTACACCTCGATTTCCTGGTGTATCATATCATGGAATATTGTTGTCATTGCCCTCATGTAGGTTGCCCTAGCATTTTTCAAACCGAATGGCATGACTCGATAGCAGTACGTTCCCCATGGCATGATGAATGTCGTCTTTTCTGCGTCTTCCTCGTCCATCAAGATCTGATGATAACCTGCGTAATAATCCACAAAAGAACCAATCTCATGTTTGGCACAATTGTCAATCAATATATGGATGTTTGGCAGGGGAAAACTATCCTTCGGACTTGTTTTGTTGAGATCCCGATAATCAACGCACACCCTAGTCTTGCCATCCTTCTTTGGCACAGGCACAACATTGGTTAACCAGGTGGGATACCGCGTGACCCGAATAACTTTCGCGTCGAACTGCTTGGTGACCTCTTCTTTGATCTTTACACTCATATCCGTTTTGAACTTTCTCAGCTTCTGTTTGATAGGAGGGAATGTTGGGTCAGTGGGCAACTTGTGAACCACTAAATCAGTGCTTAGACCTGGCATGTCGTCATAGGACCATGCAAAAACGTCTTTGTATTCGAACATTGCTTTAATGACCTCTTTCCTGAGTTGAGGTTCCAGATGGACACTTATTTTAGTTTCACAGACATTATCTTGGTCCCCTAGGTTAACTGCTTCTGTATCGTTTAAATTAGGTTTGGGCTTTTCCTCAAAATGACTTAGTTCCTTACTAATTTCTTCATAGGCCTCACCATCATCAAATTCCAACTCGTCATCACACTCGATTTCTTGTATTATTATTTCAGAGTTAGACTGGCTTTTAAAACTGGGCCGAAGATTTCTCATGCATGTCATGTCATTGATATCAGCATAAAAAGAACTGTACAAAAAGAAGAAAATAAAATAAAATTAGAAGAAATGAAGGAAAAGGAACAATTGCATTTCATTGAATATAAAAATAACCGGGTTTTAACACATCCAATTGGACGGAACATAATATTTGAATTACAGACCCTAGAATAATCCAGACAACTAAAAGAAAATCAAAACCCACTACCAAGACTCCCTCCGGATAGGAAGAGGAGTAGCTTCCCAATTGTTGACTTTTGCACGTGGTCCTACGAATTGCACATCTACCTTGTTGGACCCTTCCCCAGCCTGAACCATGTTAACCTCGGCGAATAACCTTTCAAACCCCTTCTCCAAATCTCCATCGGCACCAATCAGTGGTCCATGGACCTTTGATAGTAGTTGCTTTCTGATACCCGGCCTGACAAATGATCTAGACAGACGCGGGATTGGCTTTGGCAATGTCCATGCTTTCTGTTTCATTTTTCTAGCTCTTCTCATGTCTGCAACGGTAGGCTTGAACCCCATACCAAAAGTATCCAGATTCTTTGGAAGAGAAACTGGCTGCACAATACCTTGCAGAGACGCACCCAAACCCTTGCTCGGTACGAAATCATTTTTCAACATTTCAGCAGCCACCATAACTGATGCTGTAACCATCTTTGGAGTTGGCACACACTTTCCTTCCGGAATTTTCTCTACCGATACTGTGTCGGAAACCTGATAAACCCATGGTCCCTTTTCATCATCAATCTCTATGAATGGAACGATGGCACCATTAGGCACACACAAATTATCTTTGTCGTGTACAACAATTTCCTGTCGATCCCATTCAAACTTGATCATTTGATGTAGAGTAGATGGGACTGCTTTGGCCGCATGGATCCAGGGTCGTCCCAATAGCAGATTGTACGAAACAGCCACATCGATTACCTGGAATTCCATAGTAAATTCAACTGGCCCTATTGTGAGTTCAAGCACTATGTCCCCGACTGAATCCTTACCCCCACCGTCGAATCCCCGAACGCAAATATTGTTCTTGTGAATTCTTTCATCCTCCACTTGCAACTTGTTCAATGTGGAGAGAGGATAGATGTTTGCGCTAGACCCGTTGTCAACTAGTACCCGAGTAACCACGGAATCTTTGCATTTCACTATCAGATAAAGGGCTCTATTGTGCTCGGTACCCTCCACAGGCAACTCATCATCATAAAAAGTGACTCTGTTTACCTCAAATATCTTGTTGGCTATCTTTTCCAAGTGGTTTACTGAGATTTTGTTAGGAACATGAGCCTCGTTCAAGATCTTCATCAAAGCACGACGGTGTTCATCTGAATGGATCAATAATGACAAGGGAGAGATCTGAGCTGGTGTCTTCCTTAACTGTTCCATAATGGAATAGTCTTGCGCTTTCATCTTTCTCAGAAATTCTTCTACTTCTTCCTCAGTCACTGATTTCTTCACCATCACTGGATTATCTTTCGAGGTCTTAGCTTTTCTCAACTCTTCGGGGACAAAGCATCTCCCCGATCGAGTCAAACCATGAGTCTCACACACTTCTTCTTTAACCTATTTCCCTTGGTATACTGTCACTTGTTCATAAATCCACGGGACTGCCTTGCTATTGATCATTGGAAGCTGAGTTACTGGTTTTATAATAACAGGCTCTGTGCGAGCACCCTTCACGACCACAACAGGTTTACTTGTAACCCCTGGTACCACCACTTGAGCTTTCTCTGGTTTCACTGCAACAGTACTTGACGACCCTTTCTCGGCTACCACAACTGGCTTGTTGTCTACCCCTTTCAACTGGACCACTGATTTCCCATTAGTTACCTTTTCCTTTGAACTAGTTTCACTGGAGCGGATCATCATTACCGTCTGCGAGGGTTTCTTAGCCTCCCCTCCCTTGTGTATCAACTCAATCATATGGGTCTCATGGTGATCTGGCAGCGGATTCTAATTGATATTTGGTGCTTCTGGGGCCTGAACCTCGATCCGATGAGTATTGATGAGCTCTTGTACAGCTGTTTTTAGTTTCCATCATTTCTCTATGTCATGGCCTGGGGCCCCTGAACAATACTCACAACTCACCGAGCGATCAAGATTTCTGGGAAGGGGATTCGGCATTTTGGTCTCGATCGGATTCAACATACCTAACTGTCTCAATCTGTGGAATAGGCTGGTATATGATTCTCCCAATGGAGTGAAAGTCTTCTGCTTCTGCAGCCTCTTATTCTTAAAAGATTGATTGGGCCGAAAACCTGTTCCAGGAGGATTTCTATAGGCTTTTGGGGGTGGATGGGTATTTTGTGGAGCTTGGTAGGGACTCTGTAGAGCTGGCACAAGCCATTGTGCGTGAGCGGGGGTGGGTGGGTATAGGTTTGTGTGTGATGGACAAAAAAATGGGGGTCTGGCGGTGGGTAATAATGTTGTGGCGGGCTATATGGAGTGTGGGGCTAGGTTTGGGGATAGGGTCGAGGCTGGTTGTAGAACGGTGGAAGGTTCCTAGATCCACCCCAAGCTGCCAACTCGATCGTTGCAACATCCTCTTTCTTCTTCTTTCCGAGCACACCCCCAGTACCGTTTTGAATGGCCTGAGTGGTTGCTTTGATCGCTAAATAACTCATGATCTTATTGGACTTGAGTCCCTCCTCAACCATGCCTCCCATTTTCACAACTTCATTAAAGGACTTGCCTACTGCTGACACCAAATGACCAAAATAAGTGGGCTCCAAAGCCTGCAAGAAATAATCAACCATCTCACTCTCTTTCATCGGGGGGTCAACCCTCGTTGCTTGCTCTCTCCAACGGAACCCATATTCTCGGAAACTCTCATTGGGCTTCTTCTCAATCTTCGTCAATGACAAACAGTCTGGGATGATTTCAAGATTATACTAAAAATGATAGGCGAAGGCTTGGGCCAAATCGTCCCATGCGTACCACTTGCTATGATCTTGTCTGGTGTACCATTCTAGCGCCGACCCACTCAAACTTTTGCTGAAATATGCCATCAGCAATTCGTCTCTTCCACCTGCTCCTCTCATCTTGCTACAGAATCCTCTTAAGTGTGCTACCGGGTCACCATGCCCATCGTACAGATCAAAATTGGGCATTTTGAACCCTGCTGGCAATTGAACATCTGGGAACAAACATAAGCCCTTATAGGCTACACTCACTTGACCTCCCAGCCCCCTCATATCTCGGAATGATTGCTCTAAGCTTTTGACCTTTCTGATCATTTCTTCGTGCTTGGGATTTTTGGGCAGTTTCTCAATCTCTACCGGGATATCAAGATGAGGAGTGTAAGGATATGGTTCTGAAACTTTGAAGGTGGGTTCAGGGGGATAGTGCTGGTTGTCGTGAGTTTGGAACAGGGGTTCACTGGAAGATCGGTGTAATGTAGCAGGTGGAGGTGCTACAAAAACAGGTGTAATTGGTGGAGAAAGGTATGAGACTTGTTTGGGCGGTGGAGCTTGAGAAGTATGGGAAGTGGCGCCATGACATTGTTGGTAGAGGGGAAAGGCTGGAGATGAGTTCACAGTGGGAGGCTCCGGAGGTTGGGCTGATGGTGGGATATAAGCAGGATTGGCGGGATAAACCGGTGGTGGATGCCCCTTCGCCCAAGCTTGGTACATTTCAGCCATCTGCTGTTTCAGCTTATACATTTCTTCCCTCATTGCATTAACGTCCATTTCTTCCACCTCTTTCGATGGGTCGACAATACTTGTTTCCGGTTCCTGGTCGACCATATTCAGCCTGTCTTTCGATCGGGTGTTGTAGGAGTGAGTTGCCAGAATGCCAGTCAACTAACCACCTGCCTGAACTTAATACATCAAACAACAACCTTGTTAGCGATTAGGCTTTAACAGATTGGTAACCGCACATTGGGCATGAATGCACCTAAACAGTTAACCGTCTCTATTATGTATTTGATCGGTTGCATGCGTCATCCCGACCTTTTCTTACCTTTGATTGCAAACCTCCCCCTTTTCTTTCTTTTTCTGTTCCTTCCTTTCGTTCTCTCTTTGTTTCTATTCTCTCTTGATTTTCTTATTTTCTCTCTCTTTTGTTTTTCCGCTCTTTCTTTTTCTCTTTTATTTGGTTACGGTCGAATCCTATAGAGATTGCCTACGTATTATGACCCCGCATGAATCAGACCAAGCATAGTTCTTGTAGATAAGTGCGAAATAAAACATTTTTGGGATTTTCAGTTTTCATAAAATAAAATAACAAATGCTTCCATTACAAACTCAAAACTAACAAATTCTAAAAGACTAACAGATTTCGATGCAAAGATGAAATACAGACTCCAAAATAGACATTATATTCCAACAGAATAAAATACAGACTCGAAAACAATTGGACGGACTCTAGCAGAAAGAAAACTCAATATGACTGACAGACGCTTAACAAAAGGAAATGCAGACTCAAACGAAAAAATTATGAATACATCAATGCTCCTAGTGCCCGCGGGACATCATTCGGTCTCGCCGCGGGCCTATATGCAAGCTCCCTTTGAAGTCGATCCAAGTCATTCATTATCTGTTTAACAAATATCATTACTGTTGCAAAGAAGGTAGTGCGAGTCATATCCTCACAAATATGGCACTTCATAACGATGTAGTCGACAATGCTTCTAATTCTCTCTTTTATGGTATCTTTTTCTTGTAACAAACGCCCAATCTATTGGGCCCTATCTTCCAAAGTTTGCTCAGCCATATGATTTGCTCCTGAAGTTGTTGCAAATCTATTTCTAATTGCGCCAATGCTGTATAACAATGTTCCCTTTCAACTTTGAAGTCTTTTGCCTGTTTGATCATTTTGTTTTCTGTGGCGATGACCCTTCTCTTTAACCATGCGACCTCATCGTCATACCTTTCTCTCAATTGTTTAACCAGGCGTACTCGTTCATCTGCATTTTTAGCCAATTGCTTTCGAGCCTTGGCTAGTTCACCTTTTGCTTTATTCAAATCAAAACTATAGTCATTTACTTTCTGCCTCAGGTTAGCGATGAACTTTTCATATTTGTCACTTCAGACTGGATTTTCTGCCGCTACTTTCAATTTCTGAATTTGAGCTCGAAGGGTCTCATTTTCTTTGGCTAGCTTTTTCTTTTCTTATTCGTCTGCTTCCACTTGCAAGTTATTCTCGAATTGAAGTTCTCTGACTTGCTTTTCCAACTTGATTATGGTAGCCCTGTACTCGTTTTCTTTGGTCAGCCAATCCCATTGTACCTGAGCTCCATCGGTGAATTGCTAGACATGGGGTCTCTTTGCGGGCCTGTCAGGATCATGTTGAACTCGAGATCTTTTACAATACCAAGCAATATAACTGGGTTCCACCTCGCCTCTGGATAGGTCTCGTACTTGCGTGTTAGGCCCTAAGAATCTGCACTGATGCCAAACCCGACACACTTTTTCTTGTGGGAAGGCAACTTTTGGATCTAACTCAATGACTTGCTGACTCAAATCTTCATTGTGTGGGATGGTTTGGTATCGGCCCAATCGACACAAGACTCTGTGCGGAGCATAAGGCTGGATACTCCGCAGACCCATCAATAGCAAAAAACGCACCTCAGCCGACATATAGATTACTTCGTCGACTGAAAGCCAACCAAATGTCCATTCGATCTTATTTGCGGTCAAAGATCTCAGATGAGCATGCCATGCTTCCGTACCATCTGGAAACTCATAACCCTCTATTCACGTTTCATGTTTTTCAATGCACTCGAGGCCAGTCATACCGCAATTCAAGTATTCGGGACGGTGGCAAAGGTGTTCCTCCATCCATATTTGTAACAGCATATTGCACCCTTCAAAGAACTTTGCTCCTTCTCGACAACGAGTAAGAGCTCGGTAAATTTCTGCCAAGATCAATGACACTATAGTCCCATTTGCCTTTTTCACCATAAAGTCAGTTATCCGTACTAACCCCATCTATATGTTCCCATCTTTTCTCGAGCAAACCAAAATACCCAGGAATGCCACTATGAAAGCTAATCCTCTCCGAGCTTCCCACTTGTCTTGATTTCCAGCATGAGTAAGACCAGTATCTGGTGTTTCGAAGCTACGTGGATTCCCGTATTGTTGGTACATAAAGTAGAAGGTACAAAATCCTTTGGCCAAATTTCCGTCTCGGACATCCCGACTAATGCTTAACAAGTCCAAAAATTTGTGGGGGGTCACTGTTCTTGGTGCTACCGGGTATTGACTTCTGAGATTTCCTTCGAAACCGGCATAGCCTGCTATCTCTTCTAGCGTAGGAGTTAACTCGAAATCCGCAAAGTGGAACACATTATGTGCTAGGTCCCAAAACGGTATCAAGGCCTCAATCACGTCTTTTCTGGGCTTGACCTTCAAAAGCCCAATAAGACCGCCCAGTGCTTTTGTCACAACTTTTCTGTTGTCGTCCCCCAAATCATGCCACCACATATGTAGCTCCAAAGGGATCTCTTCACGGACTGAGAAAGGTTCATTTTGATTTGTGCTCATCCTGCACATTTATTAAGGTGATTAAAAGAAAATTATGACTCATTTTGACTTAAGAGAAATTACCGTTTTTTCAAAATTTCCACAAAATATCCGGCCTTGCCAACACGGCCTTTCAGCACTTCAAAACGAAGATTTTAAGGCTGTATCAGCTAACCAGCCAAAACCTTTAATAGTGACAAAAGTGGCTGTTCTTGCAAAAACAGCCTTCCGGCGCCCTTTTAGGGACATTCGGCTATTTCTGACAAGAATGGCATCGCCCTAATTATTTTCAAATTAAAGTAAAATTTTTCTGGCTACTTTTGCAAAAGGAAGTTGGACCCGATGGGTGTTGCCTACGTATCTCACACCCTGTGAGAATCAAACTGGTGTAGTTCGGACAAGTAAAACAAACTATTTTTATTTGAAAACAAGACTTTTTCTCTTCTTTTTTTCATTTCATTGGCAACTAAAACTATTTTTTGGAAACACCAACTTTTGTTTTCCTCTTTTTTGTTTTGTTTTTATTTTCTCAAAAATCCGACAGAGTTTTGACACTATTTGGACATTGATTTTTTTTAGAAGAGGCGATTAACTCTCTCTAGCCCTCATACTGCTATTTCTCTTACCTCAACTTTCCCAATATTCATAAGCCGGTCAACATGCAAGTCCGAAGCAAATAAATGCACAAGTAGCAAGTAAGATGCATCAGGATGGTCTTTTTTTTTTATTTCGGGTGCACCTGCCCTAGACAGACCCAACCCCTGTGTTGAGTCTCCAAAGTCAAAATGCACATGATGCAAACAAACGTTCCTATTAGGTCTCCGGCATGAGGTCTTGTTATACTAGGTTTAAATCCTGGGGTTTATTGTTCTAGACTTGGCTTACCCGAGCAGACAGCTCGAGCCGAGGAGGGGCAGCGTACCGGGAATAGAGAAGCTTCGTCAGCTTTGCAACTTATCCGAACTTCGTTCTAAATTTGGAATATGACTCTAACAGAAAAGAAGTCACACGAAGTGCATACTTCTTCATGATTTAGAAGACTCAGAGAGAAGAGGGATTTCGCAACAATTTATATACAGTTCACGGAATATCAAAGTGGTAAAAGCAATCGATTAGCACATAAGGCCCAAATCATGTAACAAAATCAGATAATGGACAAAGCCAACTATAACATTTATTCTAAGCTCGAATTCTTGAACCCTGAACCAGAGATTCTGGATTTGATCCCCAGCAGAGTCGCCAGAGCTATCACACCTCCTTTTTCACTACACCCCCGAGAGGGGTGTATAAAGGGAGTTTTTCCAATTAAAGGACAATCGACATGGGATTTATTTATCAAAAAGATTCAGAGTCGCCACTTGGGAGATTTATGGTGTCCCAAGTCACCGGTTCAAATTCCGAATCGAGGAAAAGTTTGACTCTGTTTAACAGTTCGCGAACTAGAAATCCGAGTAAGGAATTCTGTTAATCCGGGAGAAGGTGTTAGGCATTCCCGAGTTCCGTGGTTCTAGCACGGTCGCTCAACTGTTATATTCGGCTTAATAATCTGATTTTAGGATATTCTGAACCTATGTGCAAATTTAACCTTTTGGCCGCTTTTAATTATTTTTAAAGAAGATGGAACGTCGTTTAAAACACGTCTTTGGATCGCGCCACATGAAATGCACCCGCAATCCTAAACATATTTTATTCAACGTTTCAAGATTTGATTTGGGTCACATGAAATGCGCACCCGAGTTTATGAAAGTAAAATTATTAAAATAGTGTGCCTAAAGCAACTACGCGCTTTAACTTTACGAGGGCCATGGAAAATTCGCTAAATGGCACGCCTCGATTTATTTGAACTTGATTAAGGAAATGAAAGACCTAACAATAATCTAAAACACCTTATTGAAATCCTAATATCTATTTTTAGAAAAAGTCCAAAGCCTGCTATATTTAATCATTAGTGGACCAGTTACTAATTCAATTCATAAACCCAAAGGGGCCCAGTCCATAAGATGCGTACAAGATATAGGCCCCCTAATAGCTGAAGACGGTCAGGCCTTAGCACGCCAGGCCGGAATTGATATTGGGCTTGAGGCAGGCCCAATTCGAACAAAAGCATGCCCAAGTCGAATGAGGAAGAGGTCAGAGGATCGAGTCCAGACAGCCGTAAGAGGGAAGTTTTCAAACTAAAGAAACGCATGAACGACTGAATTTTAAAAATCTGCAGATTTCCACACTCGAATCGAATGACCACAAAACTGAAGCTATGGCAACTGACTACTGAAGCATTCATTCACCACAGGGTTGATACTTGTACCAAATACACATTGATCACTTTCATGATCACATAATATTTCAAACTTTTAAACCTAAACTAACATTTAAACATGAAGAAACCTTGAAAACACTTGACCGGAAACAATACCCTTATAAATCAAACCACTGATGACTTCCATACTTTGTGAACAACATAGCTCAATTATTAAGGTTCGTCCAAATTGCTATATGAATTTCAAGCTTACACTTCTACATGCAGATAACAAGGATTGCAAAATTGACCTATACACTAAAACTAAATAAACAGCAAGATCCAAATATGTCATAGTCTCCACAGTTCACAACTAATTATAGCATGAGAATTCGATTACTTAAAGAGAATTTAACTATGACCATACTATGAATAAATGAAGGAATATAAACATCAAGTAAAGAAACAAAGAACAAAAGCATAATGGTGCTTCCATTTCATCCTTGAATCAAGCCTTACATCATGAAGGTCCAGAACTTGTACCTGGAATTCGAAAATAAAAGCAGAAAATGGAGAATCAGCAACATAACAGTAGCAGGCCAATACCAGCAACACCAGCTCAACCAAGATGAACTTGAAAACAAAATGAAGACAATCCCACTCGAACAATACCCAAAACAACTTCAAAATTAAACCTCAAACACCCAATCTCAGTCCATTTTAAGACTATATCAATCAGAAACTCTTTTCAGGATTTGAAAATTGAAGGAATTACAGAGTGAATTTTAATGAAACAGTAATTTTTACTCTAATTTTCAGCTGTTTTGCCTTTTCTGAATTTCAGCTCTCATGCCTTGCCTTGAAATGCAAGAAATGATGCCTTTATAGGCAAGAAAACAAGGCAGCCTTAAGGGTTCAGCTTTTTATTTTAGTCCTTTTCTAATTTTTATTTTTGCTAATTAGTCCCTTATTTTCTGACTTGGTATCCAAGCCAGGCTATTTTTAGCTTTCTAGGAAGCTTCTTGGGTGGTTACTTGAGAGATTCTCTCAGTGTATTGCCCCAATTACCCCTAAGTGCCCTGAAATTTACCTTGGACCAAATAGGGTCAAATGAACAAAGACCCAGACCCAATTTTGTCCAACGGGCAGACTTCCAAATTTGGGCCTTCACTCAATGATTTGAAACTAACCAAACCCCAAACCCAATCCGAAACAAACTTAAAGAGAAGGAAACCCAAATCGAAACTGAGACGGCCCAATTAGCAATTATCTGACTACCAAATAACACATAACGATTAAACTCCAGACTAAATGGTTCATTAACTAAGAATTTTGACAACTAACCTAACAGGACTCCGACTACTCATGCATGAATGAATAGATTCCGGAACCAAATGAGAATGATTCGAGATGAGGAGAAGAAGCAGAAAATCCAAAAATAAACGAGGGACAGATTAAATCGAAAGAAAGAAAGAAAGAAATACCTGAGAAAAATTCAAAAAATAGAAGGGAAGCCTGGGTCTTCAGATCCTTGGATTTTCCGGCCAAATCTGAGGTTAATCGTGTGCTCTTACGAAGAACACACGAATAAACTCAGATTCGGCACGAAATTTTGCCAAATCTCGACTTGGGATTTCTGGGCTCGTTTCTGATCTAAGATTCGAGGGGCTGGGGCAATATTCGAGGGAAACGGAGTGGGGATTCGGAACGAGGGGGTCAGGGTGGTTCAGTGGTGTGATTTTGGTGGCGTTTGGAGGTGGCGCCGCCACCGGACGGTGGTGGATTTAGGGGCGGCTCAGCTAGGGTTTCGGGGTGTTCTGATGAGGTATTGAGCAGAAGGGTTCTGAAGGGGGGGGGACAGATTTGGACACTTAAATATTCCCAAGGCTTCAGTTCCGAGCCGTTCGATCAAGGGGAGATCAACGGCTCAGATCAATATTGATCGAAACGACGTCGTTTAGTTTGGGGGGGGATCCAAACCAGGTCAAGCGTGGGTTGGGCCGGGTATTGGGTGGTTTCCGTTTGGGCTGGGATGGTTGGATTGGGTTTGAGCCCAAATTTAAACCTTCTTTATTTCCTTCTTTTTCATTTTCAATTCACAATTCTTTTCTTTTTTCAAAATTAAAATAAATCCTAAATTAATTAATAATTATTTTTAAACTAAATTATCCTACCCAATGGTATTTTTAATAATTAATTAAATCCTAAATTTAAAGAACAATTACACAATTCAAAATTAAAAATGCCAAATGAATTATTTTTGTGATTTTTATTTTTATAAAACAAACTAATTTGTTAATTAATATAAAAATATAAAATTAAATCCTAAATGCAGATGCAACATATTTTTGTATTTTTCATGAATAAACTGAAATAAACGTGCACAGACAAATGAAAATAATTAATAGAAAATGCCACAAAATCCAACAAAATTGCAAACACTGAAAGCAATTATTTTGTTTTGAATTTGTTGGAGTAATACATATAGGGCAAAAAGCACGTGCTCACAGTGGATTGTTAGTGGCAATATATCTCTCTCAATGACAACTGTTGTTTTCTCTTGTTCAATAATTATTCTAACCTTGATAGTTTAAATATGTTTGTTTGATTACTGATGATTGCACCATGATTGCACTTGCAGTTGCCCTAGTGGCCATAAGTACTTATTAAAATCTGGAATTCACATTGTGTATGCAACTTTTCGATGATGCCAAAAAGGGAAAGAGATATTGTGCTTTACACAGTATTCTGAAATAAGTGATATTTATAACCTAATTAACCTGGTCCTTGATGAAAAGAAAATTTTCTAAGTTTAGTGTTGATGGTTAATCTGAGTTCTTACAGGTTTTTGATCAGTAAAAAGCACAAAGTTTGTTATCATCAAAAAGGGGGAATTTGTTGGCCCAAGAACAGGTGAAGTTTTGAAGAATGACAAATGAACTCAGTCATGGATTAGGTCCATCTTGTGAAGCTCTGTCATGATCAACCTACACATGTGAGATGCACGTGAAGGAGATAAGTCCTACTGATCAAGCAACAATATCTCCTGATCTGATCGAAAAGGTTGCATATTGGATAAGGGGAGAAAGTATCCTTATATGAAGAGAACACAATTCGGATAAAGAGAGTGTTAGAGTTTGATATCTTCAAGGACTCAACTACGATAGAAGATCAGAAATTGAGTCCTAATCAAACTCTGACTTCTAACCAATTAAATGACGGTGATTGTTCTCTTTTACAGGTATTGCACGAACGCAGAAGTTAAACTAAATTGAAAGCAAAAGAGCAAGGCGATTTTGCAAGCAATTTATGTGAAATTTGAGTGTGCACTCCTGAAGCTACTTGAACGAGATAGAAGAACCAGTTTCATTGTATTTTTTCTTATTCTAGTTCAATTGTAGTAGGTGGTTTAAAGTTGTACCTTTCAGCTTTCATAGAAGCAATTGTATTAGGTACTTTGAGTGTTCAAGTTATAAGCTAACTTAAAGTTCTCGCAACAGTTGAGGTTGTGTGCCACAACGAGATTAGAGTTAATCCTTAGGTTTACAAAGTGTTTTTGTAAATGCTGTTTTGGCTCAGTGATTTTAGTAGAAGTTTGGAAAAATCCTACTGAGTAGTAGATCGTAGTTTTTTTACCTTTTGAGCCAGGTGTTTTCCACGTAAAAATCTCTGTGTTCTTTATTTTATTTACTCTTTATTCTGCAAACAGTAGTAGTTAGAACACCTAGAAGAACCAGGTTCTTCTAGAGCGAAAATTGGGTACCACACAAATCACTCCCCCCTCTTGTGTGGTATTGACGTTTAGAACATCACAACATCAACAACATACCGAGTACGCAGACCTTACCCCTACCTGGAGAGGTAGATAGGCTATTTTTGAAAGACCCTCGGCTCAAGAAAAGGTGGAAAGGAAAAATAGGGGACACGCCTTAATGGTTAATTGATGCTCATAAATTGTGCCTTGGTTTATGGATTGTATTTTTCATTGCTGTTTGATTTCATGAGCTATAGTGTATCCTTTTCATTAGTTGTGACTTCTTTATGTAGCCTCGTTATTCCTTTTGATTTTTGTGGTACATTGTAATTGTTTGTTTAATTTGTGTTGCTTAAGGAGCGGGTTGCACGCCGCAACGGATATGTTTAATGTTTAATTTGAGGAGCGGATTGCACGCCGCAATGAATTTGTTGAATGTTTATATTGGGGAGCGGGTTGCACGCCGCAACAGAAATAAAAATGATAACTGAGAAATCATTATCATTGTATGGGATCGGGTTGCACAGTGCAACAGATATGATTATTATTATATGAGATCGAGTTACACGCCGCAATAGATATGATTATTATTGTGTGGGATTGGGTTGGACGCTGCAACAAATATACAAATATGAAATTATTGTGATATTAAGGTTAATTTCGATTGTGATTCTCATGATGTGTTCCATGCTAAGACAGTTATTGTGGTTTCTTAAATCACTTCATTATATTTTGAACATAATTAAGTAACCGTCAATATATTAAAAATGGAACAATATGGACTTCTCGTGTGAGTCATGCATCCTATGTGATATGATAAGTTGCTAAAAACTTAGCAGATTCAAATGAAAGAATTTTCAAACTGTTGCACTTGTGGGTCTTTCAAAAATAAGCTCATATCTTATTCGGAGATTTACTAATTTAAATGGTGATTATATTTTTACTCTAATTAATATCTAATTTACTCATTATTTTATTGTCGTGTAATTTACACGAAAATTGTTATTTCATATTACTTTAATAAATTTCATACTTATCTCGTTAAAATTTGATTGATGTCCTATTATTTTATAGATATAATATTTTATTGAATCTCATATATTTCTAAATTAAACTCAATAAATATTCTATTTGCACAACCTCTCCATTATTTTACCTTATTTAAATCCTAAACTGGCTTAATAACCTATTTGACACTTTAATATGTTCAAGTTGGAATTATGTTTAATTGTGTTTAAATTATTCATCATTTCATGGTAAGGACGAGAGTAAGAATACGAAGGGTGATGCAGCGCCATTTTTATATTATATTTATACTTTGACTGTGTCACTGCTTAATTGCTTGATTATTTGCTCAATGCCAGACGTGTTCTCATTGTTTTCATTATTGATTTGAATTGAAAATTCTTCTATTATTGGCCTTATATCAATATCCTTTCCTTGTAATCTCTTCACTTAGTTCTAAAATTCTCTCTACCAACTTTAGCTTGGAAGTACCTTTTCCACACCACGGATCCCCCCGATTAAGCAACCGCTCCCACCGGAACCCCCAGATAAACACATCCAAATAGAGGTAGAATTACCTCATCACTCCTATAAGGAAATGCTCTTGGACAAACCAACGAGCAACTAAACAAACTACTATGAAATAGATCACCAACCAATTCCAGATCTGGACAAAGGAAAGCATATTGAGGGTTCAATTCCACTCTCACAAGATGACAAATAGCATATTTACCTCCCATGTCACTACTCGGTAATTATCAAAGTGTTCAAGCGAAAGATGCCTCACCACCTCCTTCGATCTAAGCTAAACGACCTATGGAAGCCATCCGAACAGTTAATCTTAATTGACCTAGGGTGGGACTTCTACATAGTTAAATTTAGTTTAGAAGAAAGCATGGTTAAGGCTCTACACCTAGGACCTTGGTTCATTTCTGGAAACTTCCTATCCGTACGTAAATGGGAACCAAAGTTTGTTCCTCAAGAAATCACTCTTACTTCTACTGCCATTTGGATCCGGTTACCTTAATAACCAACATAGTTCTATGGCTAGGATATCTTGGAGAAAGTTGGGAGGAAGCTGGGCAAACTCCTCAAGATAGACCAATGTATATCCTCTACCCTAAAGGGAAGATATGCCCATATTTGTATCCAAGTTCCACTGGAAATCCTAGTGGAAACATTAGTAATAATAGGAGACCATAAACATGCTGTGATCTATGAAAGAGAGGGGATTCTATGCACCATTTGTGGCAGAATAGGACACACTGCACAAATTTACAACTATAGGGCACCAACACCCACATCAACCCATGAACCACAGGATGATCATCAAAGGAAAGAAGTCATTTTTGAGGAAAGTGAATGGAAAACTGTCACCTTCCCAAGAAGACGTAAGCAAGGACAAGAAAAAACAATAAACAAAAATGAAGGTAAACCAAACAAACCACAACATGCTTCACAGACGGAAGAGATACAAGTAAATATGTGTTGATGCCAATTCAGGTAAATTTCTCCAAACTCAAACTCTTCATTATAATTCAAAAAAAATATTCACCGCCCAAAAAACCAAAAGAGTCCAAATGGCCTAAACAAAAACTTCACTAACACACAAGATCCACCCAAACACGGTAAGAAAATAGGCCCACGGACGCAGCCCAATACAGGTGCCAAACATAAAGCGGGGCCAACAACTAACGACCCCACTAACCCCAATCATGAGCCCAACTTTCAAGGGGCCTCTAGCCCAACTCCCAAGACCACAATCACCACGACTAGTGAAATACCCAATGGGGCCAATCCTTTTTCCCCAAACGGGCACTCCACCAAGGGCACCACTGACAGCCCAATTCCCTACCCAAACACTCAAACCTATGCTTTACCTACCAAATCTCCTGAACGACCTCTAATGGAGAAATACCAACAGTTACCAACAACAATCAAGTGCCCTATCTGGTACCTACCCCCCCCCCCCATTTCTAGATGAAAAGACTACAACTGTCACCTCCATTAGATCCCCAATTAATGAACACCCCACCCCTAGTTCCGATGCCCAAAAACCCTTCCACTGTCCAAGATGTGATACCAAAGGGTTTACTAATGGGACGACAGTCCCTTAACTTCACCCCCTTGTTACCCAAAGTAGCAAAATAAAAAAAATACAAAAATGGCAAAAGAAACACTAGCGACCATCATCACCACCCTACCACCACCACCGGACCACCAACTGGCCTCCTGGTTGGAGGTTGCCTTGCAAAGGCAGGGACTCTCCTACGATTTCACCCTGGCCAATCAGAGGGTGACATTGATAGTACAAAACCCAGCCCACCTAGCCAGGGTGACGGTGGAAGCACTGATGAAAGACCTCAATAACCATATTCTATAGAGCTTTCAATCCTTACCCTTCTTCCCAGATCTGATGAAAAAGGACCCAACAGCGGAACCGGTCTTCGTCCTGATCGATCAGCCAACCCAAAACAACCCATCATCTTCTGCTCCAAAAGGGAAGAGCAACTCACCACCCCTTCAGAATATCCATAAAGGAATCTCCAAAGCTCTGGAGATACTCAAAAGGAAGAATGCCTCAGAAGTACCGAAAATGCCTTATGCCACATCAAGGACGGACTCACTTCTCCTAGACTTAGTGAGATCGATAGAGTTTAGAACGGAAACAAGCGAGATAGTAGTGGTGTTGTACCCCAGAGCAATGACCAAATGTGGAATGAGCCTAGTTTCAGGCCAAACACACGGTTCGTTGAAACCCCTTCTAAATCTAACTCCAATCCTCAGTCTAAAGAGGAAGTTACCCCCACCAAAAATGTCGGGTTTGCAAGGACCAAAAAGCCCTCGCGAGGGAACTCACCAATCACCCACAGCTACAATGATGAACTACATCATATGGAATGTTAGGGGTGGAAATAATGGCTAGTTCAAATGGCACTGTTTAGAAATGGTGAAAATGCACAAGCCTGCTATGCTTGTACTGTTTGAAACAAAGATGGCAGACCACCAGTCCTTAGCCCAGCAACTCTAGTTTGATTTGATCATCTAGTCTCCAGCAGTAGTCCCATCTGGAGGTATCGTGTTTATGTGGAAAGAAGAGTTCGTGACTGTTGAATAAGTGGCAACTACCCCTAAGTTATCCATGCAATGGTGAAGGTAAGTCCAGAATGCCCTCCATGGCTCTTTTCTGCTATTTATGCTAACAATCTCTTAGTAAATAGGAAACTCCTATGGGAGAAACTAATTACAATATCAAACAAATTGGTTTATAGGAGGAGACTTCAACGAAGTCTTAAAGGCCAGAGACAAATTTGGGGGTAACCCTATAAACCTGAGCCGCAACAACCTATTTTGGAATTGTATAAATAAGTGTAACCTAATAGACCTAAGCTATAAAGGAAGCAAATACACTTGGACTAATAAAAGGTACAGTAACAAAACCTCTTTAATTCTGGAAAGAATAGATAGGTGCTTCGCTAATGAAGGTTGGATTGAGCAGTACTCTGAAGCCATTGTACTTCACCTCCCTAGGACCCACTCAGACAACTGCCCTTTGCAAATTAACCTGGTAGGGCCTCCAAACAATAAACCTTCAAGGCCCTTCAGGTTTGAATCAATGTGGTCTAACCACCCTTCCTTCCCCAACATCATCAATAGGGCCTTCTCTGACCAATCCACCCTTCTTCAATCCACTGAAAGTTTCAAGACTCTGGTAACCAAGTGGAACCAAGAGGTATTTGGAAACATCTTCCACCAAAAGAAGAGACTCCTGGCTAGAATCTCTAGAATCCAAAAGTCTCCTAGCTACCAATTCAGTAGTTACCTGTTAAGCCTTGAAATAGAGCTAAATGTTGAACTCAACCTAATCCTCAAAAATGAAGAAGACTTTTTGAAACTTAAATCTAGGATCAACTGGCTAAATGAGAGTGATGCTAGCACTAGATTCTTTCACATATCCACCCTCAATAGAAGAAGGAGGAACAGAATCCTCTCCATTAAAGAAGAGAATGGAAATTGGCTTCATGACCAAAAGGACATCCATTCAGCTATTGTGGGCTTTTTTACTGATCTATACATAACTTCCCACACTGAAGCCCCTTGGGGAACCACTGATCACTCCACCATGGAACTCATTCTGTCCCAAAGCCAAAAAAGCTTTTATGGACAAACCCCTTTAAGTAAGTGAGATTAAAAGGGCAGTCTTCTCCAATAAACTCTTCAAATCTCCTGGCCCATATGGCCTCCACCCCTTCTTCTACCAAAAGTATTGGGATATAGTAGGAGACTCTGTCACAAACTTCAGCCAAAAATGTTTCTCTACAAGCTCCATGGATAAAACCATGAACCAAACTCTTATGTGTCTAATCCCTAAATGCCCCAAAGCTTCAATGCTAAAAAATTTCAGACCCATTGGACTCTATAACACCATCTACAAGTCAGTCACAAAAATCATTATGAACAGGATAAAGCCTATCCTTCCCCATATCATTGGGCCAAGCCAAGCAAGCTTCCTATCTAATAGAAGGGCCTATGACAATGCTATCATTGTCCAGGAGTATATTACTTACTTTAGGAAAATGAAAGGGAAGAGTGGCAACATGATCCTAAAAATAGATCTAGAGAAGGCCTTTGATAGGCTGTAATGGTCTTTTATTAGAGACACTCTGGATGCCTTCAACTTTCCCTAGAGCTTATCCAAACTCATCATGTCATGCATCAGTACATCCTCCATCTCAATTCTTGTCAATAGGGGAAAACAGAGTCTTTCAAACCCTCAAGAGGTCTCCCTACCTATTCATTATGTGCATGGAAAGACTATCTAGACCCATTGATAAAGCAATACTACATAACCAATGGCACCCCATAAGTATAAGTATGTCTGGACCAAAAATATCACACCTATTCTTTGTGTATGACCTCATCCTCTTTGCCAAAGCCAATGACAGGAAATGTAATACCATTCTTTCAATATTTCAAAACTTCAATGAACAGTCAAGACAAAAAATCAATCTCACTAAATCAAGAGTCCTATTTTCTTCAAACACCACTGAAGATACCCTTCAGCACCTCACCAATTATTTGTCCATCAGGCACACAACATCCTTTGGAAAATACATGGGATTCCCCATTCTCCATAAAAACAATCAGATGCAGACTTCCAATTCATCATTGACAACATGCAATCCAAGTTGGTTGTTGAAAAACTAAATGCCTTAACATGACTAGGAGAACAATACTGGCCAAAACCTCTTTGAACAGCATTCGAAGTCATGTTATGCAATACATAAACCTACCCATCAAAGTCACCAATCACATTGATAGAATTCAGAGAAATTTCCTTTGGGGCACCACCCCTGAAAGAAAAAAGTTGCATCTGATTAAGTGGGAGGTAGTCACTAAGACCAAGGCTAAGGGAGGGCTAGTGCTCCAAAAGACTAGTATTAAGAATAAAGCTTCTCTCACAAATCTAGCATGGAGAGCTTATAAGAATACCAATAGTCTATGGGCTAGAGTGCTCATTCACAAACAATGCAACATGTCTAGACCAGTTAATGCATTTAGACACTCTAAACACCCAAAATCCCCAAACTGGAAGAGAATTCTAAAGGGCCGGGAGATATGCAACAAAGCAAGCAGATGAGTAGTTAACAAAGGGAATAAAGTCAGTTTCTTGAATGACACTTGGATCCCTAATCAGCCAGCAATCAGGCAAATGATAGAAGGTCCTTTAACACAAAATGACCTTCAAGCCAAGGTTAACTCAATTCACAACCTGGGCAATTGGGATACCTCAACCTTGTCCATTAATATCCCCCCAAGTATTCTGAACCTATTGAACTCTGTATTCATTTCCAATGCTACAACCAAGGATGATAATCTTATATGGGATTTGACTCCTAATGGCCAGTTCTCAAATAGCTCTGCTTACTCCTTCCTAAGCAGGACTACAACCAGTCTCCCTTCTAGGGAAGAAGCACCCTTCAAATGGACTTGGAAGCTTCAAGCCCCCAACAAAATCAAATACTTCATCTGGCTCTTAATCCATAAAAGACTCCCAACTAGGAGTTTCCTCCATTCTATTGGAATTAACTGTGTCCCTCAATGCCACTACTGTAACAATGACCAGGAATACATTGCCCACATTTTCTTTGAATGTCCCAATGTTGTCCATTTCTGGAATGACATCCTATCCAAATCCATAGGTAATAGTTCAAATCACCCAGTCTTCAATAGCCACCTGTGACAATCAATATGGAACTCTCTCAAAACTGTCCCTTACAACAACTGCATCTATTGGGAAAACCTTATTCCCTTTTGTTTGTGGCACATCTGGCTAACAAGAAACAACAATATTTTCAATAACAAGAAAAAACACATCAATACCAATAACACAATCTCAAAGGCAACCGAGTACCTTATGCTTACAAAAAATGACTCAACAAAGGTAACTCACCAGATCATGCTAAAATGGGAACCTCTATCCAAAGGTTCCTACAAACTGAATACAGATAGAGCAGCAAAGGGGAACCTAGGAATAGGAGGTTCAGGGGCAATATTCAGAAACTACACTAGAGACTGGATATTGGGCTAAATGGACAATATACCCCAAACAACAAATACAAGGGCAAAAGTTCAGGCCCTCATTCGGGGTCTACAACTAGCGGAGCAAAACAATCTAGTTCACTGGAAATAAATACTGATTCAATGGAAACAATCAATATGCTCTTGAATGGAAATCTGATTTTTGACCCTCTAATTTGTGAATACAGATCAATCATCCAAAGGATGGACAGCGTGGTAGTGAGACATATCTACCGGGAGTAGAACAGAGTAGCTGATGCGTTGGCCAAGGAAGCAGCAAATGAGATATTTTTGAACAAATCTATGACATTATCAGTTCCTACGATATTTTCCAGTGATGTATTTTGGGCAGACATCCTAGGAACAAAATTAGTTAGGTCTTTTGTGGATTGTAACTTAAATACAATTATGCAAAACATTGCAACTATGGGGTCTTTGAGATACCTCAGTAATGTCCCAAATGTAGTTCCTTTTGTTTAACTAGTATAAATACAATATCCCTTTTAACCAAAAAAAATTCTTTCCTTGTTAACTTTATGTAAAATATAGTACATGTTTATATGTCTGGTAGGTGTCTTGGCCTGGCCTCGTCACTACTCTACCGAGGTTAGGCTTGATACTTACTGGGTACTGCTGTGGTGCACTCATGCTACGCTTCTGCATATTTTCTTATGCAGATTTAGGTACCTCAAAGTTGTGATGTTCTTGATAGTTTATCAAGCATTGTTGTGGAGACTCAAGGTATACCTGTTGTTATGTTCACATGCCTCAAAGTCAACTTCTGATATTTCCTTGCACTGTTTGATTCTATTCTGGAACAATTATATTTAGAGATTTTCTAGTAAATTCTATAGAGCTTGTGACTTGTAGTACCAATTTTGGGAAGTGTAGGAAATTTCTATTTATATTCAATTAAATATTTGGTTGATTTATTATTATTTCAACTGAACTGTCAAAAATGATTGAAATTATTCTAACGTTGACTTGCCTAGCAAGTGAAGTAACATCACGATCCTGAAGGTGGGAATTTCGGATCGTGACATTAACGAACAAGGAAGGATTGAAAACAATGGGAATCATTGGAACAGAGAGGAGAATTACACAACAATGGGGGAGAAAGGCGAAAATATAGGGTTTCGATATAAGAATTTTGAAAACCTTCAAGTTACACCCTCTTATCCCTACTTATAAAGATTTAGGCACCAAAATAAAAAAGTCAGCTCATCATTACCTGGCACCGGAACCGAAGCGGCAGGTCCAATCGGGAATCACATGTAAAACGAAGCAACACATCGAGAATACACGTCATGATGACATATGGGTCCAAATCTACCTCTGGGATATTTAGGCCGAGATAACACCCTGAGAAGGATCCTTAAGTTGTCATTTAAGATGGTATGAGAAGCCGCACAATCTGGTGGTCGAGGAGTCGAGAAGAGCCGCAGTCAAAGCACCAACAAGGATCAAGGCCGAGGTCGAGTATCAGCAACGGAGCTGCAAAGGCTAGTTTTCAGGATAAGATCTGGAAGAAAATATTCTAGAGAATATTCTCTTTATTTGTACTATTAGGGTTTCTTTGGAATGTATCCCATATAAAGGGAAAAAAGAGACAGAATAGGGAGACGTGAGATTCAATTATAAGAACAACACTTTGAAAAGATTCAATATTTACTTAATACAAGATTTTACTTTTCACTATCCCATATGTCTTTGACTATCAGATCCGAGAGATTCTCGATTGTACGAGGATTCGTTGTTCAATTATTGTTAGGTGGAAGGTTCTTTTATTCCATCCTTTATTGATTGAATTAATTTACTTAAATGTCGTCTATCATCATTTATTGAATATCATACACTCTACCATTGTTCTTGATTATTAAAAGCATTTATTACATAGTGTCATATTTGTCCTCATAAACTTGTATCACTTATTTTCTCTAATTTTAAGATGTGGGGATATTATTCTTAACTAGGATTAACCGTTGTTTAACTGAAATTAATTATTTGAACCAAAATTTACATTTTTGGGTCAAACTGTCTTGTCAGAGATTTACATATAGTAGAGAATATAAAGAACTTTTAATACTAAAAAAATTAAAATTTTACTATAATATTAAAATTACAGTAGACTTAAATGGAGCAACACAAACAAATAATGATTTATCTAGCAAACTCGAATTGCTTAGAACAAAGTATAATTATTGTCTGTCAGAAGTATTGACATATTGTCCATAAAACTAATTGTCTAATTAATTTTGTTCTAGTATGATACATTAGGAATTCCATAAAACAATTCTATGGAAAATTTTGAGCCAAGTGCATAAACAACCATTTTGAGCGCTGCTTTTTAGGAATTAGTCCGTATTTATTTTGTTTTGAAATTTTGAACTAAAAATCTTAATTTTAGGATTGTATCCCGAAAAATTAAAATTCAGAATACATTAACTAATTCATAAATAGCACCCTTTAGAGTGGTCACCTACTGTCATTTCTACTAAAATCTTATGTTGGTGAATAAAGACATTAGAAGTTCTGGACCAGTTCCCTTATTGCTTTTTTACAATCTGGTAATTTATACCCAATGAGTAAAATGTGCCTCTCTACTATAAGCTAAAAGAAATTCTCATTGTCTACCCAATGGCATTCTCATTGAGGAATGCCGACAGTCACCATGAATTAAGTAATTGTAGGGATATTGAGATCGACGAAGTCATGGAGGCAATGCGTAAGATGAGAGGGGGCAGAGCTACCGGGCCAGACGAAATTTCGGTTGAACTATGGAGGTGTGTGGGTAGAGCAGGCTTGGAATGGCTTACTGCATTGTTTAGTGTTATATTCAAGACTAATAGGATGCCTCAAGAGTGGAGGTGGAGTACAATGGTCCCATCGTATAAGAACAAAGGTGATGTCCAGAGCTGTAACAACTATAGGGGCATCAAATTACTAAGTCATACCATGAAAGTTTGGGAGAGAGTGGTAGAAATGAGAGTGCGAAGGACGGTGTCTATTTCAGACAACCAGTTCGGGTTCATGCCGGGGCGATCTACCACAGAAGCTATCCACCTTATTAGGAGGATGGTGGAACAGTACAGGGATAGGAAGAAGGATCTCCACATGGTGTTTATTGATCTGGAGAAAGCGTACGATAGGGTTCCTAGGGAGGTCTTATGGAGCTGCTTAGAGGATAAAGGGGTCCCGGTTGACTATATTAGGGTGATTAAAGACATGTATGCTGGAGCTAAGACTCGGGTTAGGACAGTAGGAGGCGACTCTGAACACTTTCCAGTTATTAGGGGGTTGCACCAAGGGTCTGCGCTCAGCCCATTCCTATTTGCCCTGGTGATGGATGCACTGACTCATCATATTCAAGGGGAGGTGTCATGGTGCATGCTATTTGCTGATGACATTATTCTAATTGACGAGACACGAGGCGGCGTCAACGAGAGGCTAGAGATTTGGAGACATGCTCTTGAGTCTAAAGGTTTCAAGTTGAGCAGGACGAAGACGGAATACCTCGAGTGCAAATTTGGAGTTGAGCCGACGGAAGCGGGAGTTGAAGTGAGGCTTGACTCTCAAGTCATTCCCAAGAGGGGTAGTTTCAAGTACCTTGGATCGGTTATCCAGGGGACCGGGGAGATTGACGAGGATTTCACACACCGTATAAGGGTGGGGTGGATGAAGTGGAGGTTAGCGTCGGGAGTCTTGTGTGACAAGAAAGTGCCACCGTTACTAAAAGGTAAGTTTTATAGAGCAGTGGTTAGGCCTGCCATGTTATATGGAACTAAATGTTGGCCGGTAAAGAACTCACACATCTAGAAGATGAAAGTAGCAGAGATGAGGATGTTGAGGTGGATGTGCGGGCATACAAGGATGGATAAGATTAGGAATGAAGATATTTGAGAGAAGGTGGGCGTGGCCCCCATGGAGGACAAGATGTGGGAAGTAAGACTCAGATGGTTCGGGCACATTCAGAGGAGGAGCATTGATGCACCGGTGAGGAGGTGTGAGCGACCGGCTGTGGTGGGCACGCGGAGAGGTAAAGGGCGACCTAAGAAGTATTGGGGAGAGGTGATCAGACAGGACATGGCGCGACTTAGGATTACTGAGGATATGGCCCTTGACAGGGAATTATGGAGGTCGAGCATTAAGGTTGTAGGTTAGGGGAAAGTTGTGAATATTTCTACAGCACAATAGAGTGAGACTAGCCAGTTAGGAGTTAGACTAAGAATGTCATTGGTCGTCTATTGATGCAGGGCTTTACCTGCTAGTTTTACTATACCAGCCATCTATTTCGTATTTCGTATTCTGTATTTCATATCTCTTATATTGCTGTTATTTTATTATGCATTTTTATGGTACTAATATATCGGCTCATGTTGCTTTTTTGAGCCGAGGGTCTCCTGGAAACAGTCTCTCTACCCTTCGGGGTAGGGGTAAGGTCTGCGTATATATTACCCTCCCCATACCCCACTTATGGGATTATACTGGGTCGTTGTTGTTGTTGTTGTTGTTGTTGTTGTTTTCCTATATAACAAATTTTATCTCTCTAACAACATTTTCTAGACTTGGTTGTAGAAAATTAAGGAATTTTGCACAGTATAGCCGTTTCTCAAAATAATAGCCAATAAAAGTATATCCTTTTGTATAATAACATATCATATACTTATTTTATGTATGATCAGTGTATATTTTTCATATTTGGCTAGCGGCTGTAACTCTATTTCACCGACTGGCCAAATGTGTGAAAGTCTTAAAGGGAATTATGGGCTTAAGCCCAAGAAGTCATTAGGCTTAAAATACACATCATTCAGGCTTGACCCATTTACTGTATCTCTGCTTGTCGATGCTATATATTCACATTTCAGGACGAAACCCTAGTTTTCACTCTGCTCTTCTACCCAAAAACCCTAGCAGTAGCAGCTTCACTTCCAATGGCTACCGCTGCCGCCATTCCCACCACCACCGTTCAAGCCCTAGAAAATGACATGGCTACTGACGGCGCCGTCCCTCTCCCCGCCGTCATGAAAGCTCCGATCCGTCCCGACGTTGTAACCTACGTCCACTCCAACATTTCCAAAAACGCCCGTCAACCTTATGCTGTATCAAAAAAAGCCGGCCACCAAACCTCAGCTGAGTCATGGGGTACCGGACGAGCTGTTTCACGTATTCCCCGTGTTCCCGGTGGTGGTACCCACCGCGCCGGTCAAGCTGCTTTCGGTAACATGTGTCGTGGTGGTCGAATGTTTGCTCCGACGAAGATCTGGCGCCGATGGCACCGTAAGATTCCCGTGAACCAAAAACGATATGCCGTTGCTTCAGCTATCGCCGCTTCTTCAGTTCCATCCCTTGTCCTCGCACGTGGCCATCGTATCGAGACCGTCCCCGAGCTTCCTCTCGTTGTTTCTGATTCGATCGAAGGGATTGAAAAGACTAACAACGCTATCAAGGCTTTGAAGCAAGTCGGCGCTTATCCAGATGCTGAAAAGGCTAAGGACAGTCACGCTATTCGTCCCGGAAAGGGAAAAATGCGTAACCGTCGCTACATTTCCCGCAAAGGCCCACTGATTGTGTACGGAACAGAAGGTGCAAAGCTCGTGAAAGCTTTTAGGAACATTCCCGGTGTTGAAATTTGCCACGTGGATCGATTGAACTTACTCAAGCTTGCTCCAGGTGGTCACTTAGGAAGGTTTGTTATTTGGACTAAATCGGCTTATGAGAAATTAGATTCGATTTATGGATCATTCGATAAGCCTTCGGAGAAAAAGAAGGGGTATTTATTGCCAAGGCCCAAAATGGTTAATGCTGATTTGGCTAGAATTATAAACTCGGATGAGGTCCAGTCTGTTGTGAGGCCGATTAAGAAGGATGTTAATAAGAGGGCTACGTTGAAGAAGAATCCATTGAAGAACCCGAATGTGTTACTGAAGCTCAATCCTTATGCTAAGACTGCTAGGAGGATGTCGCTTTTGGCCGAGGCTCAACGGGTTAAGGCAAAGAAAGAGAAGCTAGACAAGAAGAGGCATCAAATTACAAAGGTATAATCTTTAGAATTTTGGGATAGTCTTATAACCTGCAAATGCTTATATTTCAGTGATGATTAATGAATTTATTGTGAATATCTGCTCATAGAAATATAGAATCATATTAAGTTAAGTGTAGTTTTTTTTGAAGGTTAAATGTAGTCAAATATAGTTTCAGTAACGGTAAAAGAAAGTAAATGCGAATAGTTGCTCATAGAGTCATGCTAAACAAAATGGCTGTTGAAGAATTAGTTGCAAATATTTGCTCATAGAATCATTTTAAAGTTAATAGAGTATTAGTTTAGCGGTGTATGATGATTAAAGATTTTGACTACAGATAAAGATTCGTTGAATCTTGATTCCAGTAAATTCTAGATGAGTTTCCTTAATAATCTGAAAAATTAGGCAAATTTGGTTTCTGCTTGGTATAATTCTATTTCTACTCTTTTGCTGTTTACTGCGTGTGATTACATTTTCTGAATGTGTTTGTCTGCATGAGTCTATTTGCTGCATACCGTGTGTTACCAAATCACAGTTGTAGCAAATAAACCTTTGTTATTGCACCTGCTATACCTTATTAATGATTTGATTGCTTGATTGATGTTATATTCTTGTCTTGTTGAGTTCACTCTGAAGCAACTACTTTTAGCTCTACTGTTGAAAATAAAGCAGATGTTTACTCACTACTGTAGAGGTGATAAGTGTACTCTTTTGGCTAAGATCAACTGGTAAGTGTAGGAAATGTTTGAGCTCTGAAGTGTTAGGGAACTAGGTCTTTGTAATATTTCTGTGACCTTGATCCAGTGTGTAATGGGATATTTTGGTAGGAAGGACGTGGGTTTAAGACTATATTTCTACCATTTTATTTTGAAGCTGTAGATGAAAGGGTCTTGTATTTCATTTTAAAAGTTCCTGATATCTTATTTGCATTTCCGTAAAATAAGCTGAGCGATAAGATTAAGGACATGGGTTTAAGACTGTCTACTTGTTTATTTTGCGGTCATAGATGGAAGTGTCTTCTATTTCATTGGAAAAATCTTTGTCTTGTTAGTTTAATATAAGAGAAGAGGCGCCCCTTACGTTAATTGACAAATTCTGTCTGAAAATAGTTGTCTCCCACTTTATTTCGTCTCAACAGAACATTTATTAAGCTGTACATAAAATTTGTGAGCTGCATCATGCATGTGTCTTGTACTGTTTTTCTGATTCCATTTTTCCATTGCAGGAGGAGGCATCCGCTATCAGGTCTGCAAGCCATTCGTGGTACAAGACAATGATCTCAGATTCCGACTATGCAGAGTTCGACAACTTCACAAAGTGGCTTGGAGTTTCTCAGTGAAGAGACTTTCCTTTTATGAAATCATGTTAGATAGTATTTTGTTTACTTGTTTTAGTATGTTCTTTTGTTCTGCTTTGGAGGTCCAAGACATGAAAGAGAGGAAGTGGGTGGTTAATTACAGGCTACATGCCTGGATTTTCCCTGCCCACATTTTGAGTTTACTTTTTAGCTGGAGTATAAATTTAAAAGGTATGGAGTTGAGGAATTTTATTTGAGTAGTTTGTTTTTTTGGGATCGTTTTCGAATATTGCTTGTGTGAGTTTGACTTGAAACTTATATTCCTTTTGCTACATAGATGCATATTAAATTGATAGTATTTCCTCCGTTCACTCTTGGCCTATTTGGATTTTTCATGTCCCTTAAGAAATAATTGATGTAGAAATGATAAATGTAGTATGTGTTTTATCAAATAACTCCTAATAATAATATTTCAAAAAGTCTTGGTAAGTTACTTTGGAAATGAGTAATTAATGATAATGGAGGGAGTAATATTTTACTATGGTTAATGTGTCCATAAGCTTTATTTGTTAGAATTTCAATTTGTATTGACGATTTTTATTTGCTTCAAGGTAAACTAAAGAGTATTTGAAAACAATTATAGCATTATCCCTATGCTCTGCAATGTTAAAAGTCAAAATATAACATTATCAAGGAATTCATTCAGTGACCTGCTAAATTCTCTGAGTTATTTGCTTAAATTATCAACTAGGGTATATTATGGTAATCTATTAATGAAGGAAAACTTGGATGATATCTTCTTATTGAGTGAGGCAACATTATTATGTTAGCTAACGGTGAAACTGCTACCTCCTATTTCGTGTTAACTTTGATAATCCGCCCAAGTGTTGGTCATATTATTTCTTTCATATGACTAATACCCTGTTTGGCTAAGCTTTTCCAATTTTAGAAGCATTTTTTTTTCTCAAAGTTAAAGCGTTTGGCCAATTTTTTGGAAAAAAAGGAAATGTTGCTGAGGAGAAGCAAAAGCAGTTTTGAAGAAGCAGAAAAAAGTAGCATCTCTACAAAAATACTTTTTTGAAAAGTACTTTTCAAAAAAACACACACTTAGAAGTAATTTTTAAAAGTTTGGTCAAACACCAATCGATGCTTAGAAGTGTTTTTCAAATCAATTTGCAAAATACGTACTTTTGAGAAAAATAGTTCTCCAAATAAGCTGATTTTTACAATTTTGCCAAACAAGCTATAAGTCAACTGCGTTGACCTTTCTGGCAAAGGGAATTGTTCTTCATCTAGTTCTTGTTGTGTCCAAAAGGTTTTTATCGAGAACATGACCCTTGATAGGAAAATGTGAAGGTCGAGATTAGGATAGAAGGTTAGTAGATAGTCGAACGTTTTTTTATTCCGTACCGAAATTTTAGGGGTAGTCTAATAGTGTCTTGTTCTTAAATTACTAGTATTACATGTTGTTTTCTTACTATCTTTCGGCTAAGTTTCCTAGTATCTTGCTATTGTTACTAGTATTACCTGTTTTCATCCATCTAAATTTTGGTACACATAGTTAAATAGTATCCATCTGGTTTAATAATTAAGGTGTGTGAAACATGATCGATTACATTTGGTATGTGCAAAGGAAGAAAAAAAAACACACAAAAAGATTTCACTCACATTTAGCATGGGCACACGAACTATTTCCCTTTTTTTATCAATAATTTTAAATTTCGGAAAATTAAACGTAATCTATCTATGTCTATATCTATATCTATATTTATCTATCTATTTATCTATCTATCTATCTATCTATGTCTATATCTATATTTATATTTATATTTATATATATATATATATATCTATAATTATAAAAGCACGAATATAATGTTGGTTTACAAAAATATCCTTTTAAAATTAAATTGTCTCTTTAATACAATGTACAAAAACGTAAACTCAATAGACTCCTCTTAAAAGTCAAATAACTTTAGGAGTCTATTTACTTTACTTTCCCTTCATTGGAACAATTCCGAAACGTGGAAATGTGGAGTTATATATGGAAAAGGGACTAAAATTTTTAATTGATTTAGAAATCTTAAATATTCACAAAACTAATATGTTTTGCAAATATAATATATAAACCACAAGGACAATCATCCTAAATATTGGATTATATTTGCTGCAATATATTTTCTTGCACGGACAACTGTATGTTTCACTTTCAAGAGAGATATCAAGATCGACAACAAGCGTTCTGGTTATGACAGAGCAACTAAAGCATTAAGAGGAAACATACACAAAAAAATATAGTCCACAAAGAAGTGTTCGTTAAGATACCATCACATCAAATACTTTTAAACTATAATACATAATTATTCAACTAACACGACAAAATTGCTCATTTGTGTAAATTTTGATGATGTCCTTTTATTTTAAATTCATGTATTATGCTAATGTAGTAATATTTTTCGGAATTTAGATGATTGTTGTATTATTATACATAAAATTTCTCTCATTAATTAAATTTTATTATTCTTTCATGTAAATAAATGTTTAAATCATCACGTACCATTATTAACATGCAACGCACGTTGATAGATACTAATATGTTATAAACACATGGGTATAGGGGGAAAACTCAACAATATATATCTTCTTAGATTGCTTCCCACCCGATGTTCAGTATCTGTCTTAAAGTTCTAATTAGTGCTATCAGGATAAGGCTCGAACTTGGCACTCTAGATTAAAAATGAGGATCTTATCCATCCTACTACAATTCTCTCATTACAATTTTCTTGTGATGGTTCAGGTTAAATATCTCTTTTCAATTATAAACAGCGATGCAACTTTTGAGGATATCGGTCCCCGAAGGCCCATTTTAAATGTATTGAGGTTAGTGAACATCCAAAAGACAAATTTTCGTAAAAATTGCACGGGGCGCTCTATTTGGTCGCCCTCATTTAACCTATACCCATTTTTTTATAAACTTTTAACTTGTACCCACTTTTTAAACAACTTCAGCTCCCTTTCTCCTCCCCTTCAGTACCTCACCAGAAGAAAGAAAGGTTGTGTTTAAACATTTATAAATAACAATGAAGAAGTAGTACCAACAAAGTGAAGAGAAAATGCAATTCTTTATCTGCATAAATACTAAAGGGGAACTAGATTTTGATAAGAGTTGGTATCAAGTTCTTTGTGCATTTAATCTTTCTCTTTCTGATATTTTTTTCATCTACAAATATTTCTCTACTGGACAAAATGGTGATATATGATAATGAGAAACAACGAGTTGGATGGCTTCCAGCAAACTACAACAAGCTACTACTACCAGATAAATTACTCATAAGCATGAACAAATACTTTATGACTAAAAATCTCAACGAGAATCACCAAAGTTATAGCAGCTATCTAACGAAATATCATTTTGAAGCTAGCTTAGAAATATCAAGCTAGCTTAGAGCTGAAGTCTCCCAGTTAGAACACAAAAACTTCAGCTCTAGAGCTGAAGTTTCCCAGTTACAATACAAAAACTTCAGCGTTGAAGTTTCCCAGTTAAACACAAAAACTTCAGCTAGAGCTGAAGTTTCTAGTTACAACACAAAAACTTCAGCTCTAGAGCTGAAGTTTCCAGTTACAACACAAAAACGAGCTGAAGTTCGCTAGTTACAAAACAAAAACTTCAACTCTAGAGCCAAACTTCAGATCCAGCTACTAGAATGCTGAAGTTTTGCGTGATTGCCTTTGCTACTTCAGCCCCGTGTGCTGAAGTTATGCGAAAAAGTGGGTACACTTACAATTTTTTTTGCAAAGCGGGCACAAGTTAAAACGTGACACAAAAAGCAGGTATAAATGCAAATGCCCCCAAATTTTCTAATCAACATTTATGGGTCCAATAAGTTGGTGATGCATGAAATTTATAATTAAAATAAAATCAAACAAAAGAAAATATTTCCAATATAAGA
This sequence comes from Nicotiana tabacum, assembly GCF_000715075.1. Taxonomy (NCBI): domain Eukaryota; kingdom Viridiplantae; phylum Streptophyta; class Magnoliopsida; order Solanales; family Solanaceae; genus Nicotiana; species Nicotiana tabacum. The sequence continues at coordinate 17,637,998 of NC_134089.1, read as the reverse complement.
GAAAAATTTTAATTTATGGAAAAACTGAAAAACATCTTTCTCGATTTTTCCAATTTTTCAAGAAATTCAAACACCACTCTCTAGAAATGTTTGGTTTGAAATTCTTTTGTGAACTTTTTTAACACTTTCAATTCGAATGTAATCACGCTTAATTATGTCTTATAAAAAGAATTAAGCGGTCGTTGCAAATATAATTTGATTTACAAGCCCCGAGTCGAATCCTACAAAGAACTAAGGCTTAGTTACAGTTGTTCAATATTGCTAAAAACACAAGTCCAAACAATTTCCTAATTATAAAGATTATTGTATACTGTAAAAATTAGAGGGTCCTATTCTATAATCGTCGTAGCACCTCGTAAAGACCGCCCCCAAAAGGCTCGAAGTTCAGCTCGGGGTTCGACCCCGAGGGTTCTTAACGATCGACCCCGAGGCAGTACAAATCAAAGGCAATGATGGGCAAACGGGAAGTTCCCAAGGCACGTGATTAAAGCTAACCTAGGTCTATTAGGCTAGCATAAGCCCGTACCGTGGCATTAAATGGATGTACCAGTCTATATGTCTTTATAATAAATGTATTTGTACTATGTTGGGATTCTCCCTCCTATATACAGGGGACCTTTATCATTTTGTATAGGACAACAATATATCACACACAACATTGAATACAATAAAAAGAACATTCTCTGCTCTCTAACTTAAACATACTCTCTTGATTTCAGTACATACTTAGTGCTTACGTTAATTGTGTTCTATTTATTGTTCTTCATTTATTGCTCGTTATTGATCATAAAGAACATTCATCAAAGCTCTCATAACTGTTAGATCTTCATTGGCCGCCAATAGCTCAATATCTAGATCGACCTCGAGGCACCATGTAACTAAGCTCGAGGCCCAGATTCTCGACCGCTCGGTTTGCTCAAACATACTACTTTCAAGTCCTTACCTTATTTTCTAGTCTCACGCATAGCATATACTGCCTAACAACTAGCATAAAAATTAGTCACATATTTTTAGAATCACAAAATCAAATCTAATTGTAATTACCATTTTCAAGGTAAATAGTTTGGCGTCCACTGTGGCGCTAAAAATAATAGTGATTATTTTCTTGCTGGTTTAACACATAGCGCAAGTAATCTTTCACGCTTTTTCTTGTCCAAGAATCTTTGATTTCAGGTCAGAATGTCTAACTCAATAAATGCACACGAAAACAATGGTCTTGAGGACCATAGAGAAAACGGTGTAGCTATTCCAGGTATTGGTGTACCACCATGAAACCCTGAGGACGCACTAGAGCCAATTCCCACGGATGTGGTCTCACGCGATGCACAACACGTCGATATAAGCTCACACACTAACAAGAGCGTACACCAAGGAGATCAACAAGGAGTTCAGAAAACCCCAGTTCGGGAGGAACAAGAGGTTAGCCTTCACGTTATTTTTGAGATATTGCAGGCACAACAACTGGCAATCGCTCAACTGCAAAGCCACTTAAAAATGACCCTTCGGACCGAACAGGCACAGGAAAGGTCGAGCAACAATGGGTCGGCAGCAAATCCTGCTATTATGAAGATGCTCGAGGACCTCACGAAGAGGATTGACTCGGGCGAAAAGATGATAGAAGCCAATGACAAAAAGGTGGAAACCTACAATTCAAGGGTCGACCAAATCCCGGGCGCACCCCCGATCCTGAAGGGTGTTGATTCGAAGAAATTCATACAAAAGCCATTCCCGTCAAGGGCGGCTCCAAAGCCCATACCGAAGAAATTCAGAATGCCTGATCTCCTGAAATACAATGGGACCTCGGACCCCAATGAGCACGTCACATCTTACACTTGTGCCGTAAAGGGAAATGACCTAAAGGACGACACGATCGAATCCGTCTTGTTGAAGAAGTTCGGGGAAACACTTTCGAAAGGGGCCATGATGTGGTATCATAACCTAGCTCAGAATTTAATAGACTTATTTTCCATTCTGGAAGATTCTTTCATAAAGGCGCATGTCCGGTGCCATCAAGGTGGCTACAAGGAAATTCGACGTTTTCAAAATCAAACAAAGGGAAAACGAGATACTGCGAGAGTTCGTATCTCGCTTTCAAATGGAGAGCGAATAGAGTTACCACCAGTATCCGATGACTGGTAAGTACAAGCCTTCACCCAAGGCTTGAATGAATGAAGCTCGGTGGCTTCGAAGTAGTTGAAGCAGAATTTGGTTGAGTATCTCGCCGTGACTTGGTCGAATGTCCACAAACGATACCAACCGAAGATCAGGGTCGAGGATGACCAACTAGGAGCCCCCTCGGGCTCGGTATACCAAGCAAACTCCTGGAAAAGGAGCTGAAGCCAAACAAAGAAAGGTACCAACCGTACACTGAAAATCGAAGAAACACCCCAAGGCGAAACATACCCCGGAACAACTGAAGAGCAGATCGAGGTCAAAATCCTCGGGGACTCATAAATAGAGCCGGATTAGACAGATACACAGGGCCGATAGAGGCACCCCGGCTATCTGAGTACAACTTCAACATTGATGTTTCAGACATCATGTCAGCCATAAGTAAAATCAAAGACACCAGGTGGCCAAGGCCCGTACAATCAGATCCATCACAGAGGAACCCTAACATGGTGTGCGAATTTCACGGCACACATGGTCACAAGACCGAAGATTGCAGATAGCTCCGAGAAGAAGTGGCCCGACTACTCAGCAAAGGGCATCTCCAAGAGTTCCTTAGCTACCGAGCCAAAAATTAGTTTCGCGAAAGAGAGGCAACAGGAAAAATGAAACAAATGAACCACAACATGTCATCCACATGATTGTCGGGGGAGTCGACATCCCACAGGAACCCACTATCAGAAGAACAAAAATATCCATCACTAGGGAAAAGCGAACTCGAAGTTACATACCCGAGGACGCTCTCACATTCAACTATGAGGACATCAAGACCCTATTTCAGCCTCATAACGACGCACTGATAATTTCTTTTCTTGTAAATATATTTCGAATTAAACGTGTACTTGTGGATCCAAGTAGCTCGACCAACATTATCAGGTCAAGGGTCGTGGAGAAGCTCGGACTGCTCGACCAGATCGTGCCCTCCTCTCGAGTCCTCAACGGATTCAATATGGTGAGTGAAACAACCAAAGGGTAAATCACCCTCCCGGTCAACGTGGCTGGAGCAAAACAAAATGCCAAATTCCACGTCATCGATGGAGATATGAGGTACAATGCCTTGCTCGGAAGGCCATGGATACACTGCATGAGAGCAGTACCATCAACCCTTCATCAAATGATAAAGTTCCCTACAAAGGACGGGATAAAAACTGTGTACGGAGAACATCACACAACAAGAGAGATGTTTGCGGTGCACGACGTGGCATCAACATCAACGCCTTTTATGTCGAAGGAGCCACATGATAAGGAAATAGTGAAATAACAACCACGAGACACATTCTTGGCTATACCTGAATAAAACAAGCAAAGGACCATGCCGTGTCCTCAGAGTAAATGTTGGAAGCATATCGAGGCCTAAAATGCCATCACCACTAAGGTATGACCGTCTCCCTATTTGTTTATGTCTTATACTAACCTTTGTGCAGATTTCCGATCAGAACAGTCGGAGCGCTGTCCAACTCGAAGACCTTAAGGTTTCAAAGCTTATGTTGCACTCTTTTCCTTCGATCGGGTTTTATCCCCAGAAGGGTTTTACCGACAAGGTTTTTAACGAGGTAACACCTATATGCTACCTAAGGAAAACTCAATAAGTATTCAAGGCTTCTCTTCAATCAACCTCGAATACTGGGGAGCATCCCCCCAGGAGATCACCTTCTTGAAGAAGTCAAGATGAGCCAAAAAGGGTCTCAACAGGAAAATAATGTATCGGGCCAAACGGTCGAATGAACCGTGTCCGCATAGAATAATTGAGCCATTGACGGCAAAAACATGTATACTTGTGCCAAGTAATCAAAGTGTATTTCCCCTCCATCAAAATGCTTTGCGCTTCAAAAAAGTATGCCACTTTTACAAGAAACGGCCCCAAAGCCAGAAACCTCCCGAATACTCAGGGACAAACACTAAAAACTCAAGGCCACACGACCTCCGGGTCGAAAACGTCGAACTCGTAATCCCTTAATGAGGCAATATCAAGTTTACAAGAAATGACTCCGGAGCCAAGAAACTTTCGATGACTTAGGGACTTCAATCGACTGTCTCCCCCGTCGATTTGTCAAAAACCCGAGGCTATAAGACCCCATGTGGACAATCTCAAGCTCATAATACCTTCATAAGGCAACACCAAATCTGTAAGGCCTCAAGCCAGGCATGAATTATACTTGTACCAAGTAACTTGACTATAAGACCTCAAGCAAGGCATGCTTAAATCTATAAGACCTTACAAAAGGCATAATCCCGATATTAAAGTTAAGGCTATATGTTCGAACTTGTAAGACCCCTAAAAAGGCAAACCCACAATATAGATGTCGAAACTACTTCATTCGGGGACTAAATAGATACGGCCAAATACAACGACAATGGTTACAAAGTTGTACCAGCCAAACTAATGCTACTCGGGGATGATCGACGGTCGCTATAAAATCACAGGCCTTCAATTACTTCGAAAGAACTTCGAAAAAAACCGGTTAATCAGGCTACCCTCGGCATAAGCAAAGGAGCGTCGATCATATCAGCTCTAAATAAAAGGCTTCAAAACAATTCAGCCATCTAGTGAAACCTCCCGAGGTGTTCATTCATCGCTACATAATGACTCATAATTGAGGCTCTTAGCAAGTCGTCGAAGAGTCGGGCGAACACAAAAATTTTAAAATCACGAGGGAAAACAAAGCCTATAGAGGTCGTACCAACCCTATGTGTAAGAGCCACTATCATCAGCATATATTAAGTGGTCGTACCGACCCTACACATAAGAGCCAATGTCGCCATCCCGTATAAGAGGTCGTACCGACCCCGTGCATAAGAGCCACTGTCGCCAGCCCATATTAAGAAGTCATACCGATCCAATACATAAGTACTAAGAGCCAACTTAAAAACTTAAGGGTCAATGTGATCAAGTCAAAATCCGACTCGGAGACTGAACTCGAAACTGTTGAATAAACATGTCTAAAGGGCAAAGGCGTAAGAGCCTACGAGCCAACCTAACGAGCCTCAGGGCTGATTTGCAAACCCAAGGGTTTTACTTCAAATGAAAGATAAAACCGAACGGTTTCCTTTTATACGTATACATGAAACAATATAAGGCTACATTTACAAAGTTCTCTAAGAACACTGTACAAAGAATCAAAAAGAAAAAGCCTAGTCTACGTTCCCCTCGGCGACTGTGGCCCGTCAACCTCTTCCTCATCATCTTCAGCATCAGACAGAAGGATCTTAGCTTCATATTCATCCGCCTTGGCCTACGCTATCTCTTCCGAGAGATCGATGCCCCTAGAATGAATCTCTTCGAGGATTTCCCTTCGAGATTTACGCCGGACATATTCATTGCTTCTGCTCTCCCAATCGGAAGCACATCTCAATTTAGCTCGAGCATCAGTAGCGCCTTTTAAACTTTTAAATAGACGACCACTTTCTTGTCAGCCTTAGCCCGAATCTCTTCAGCCTCATCCCGGACATCCACGACCTCGGTCTTTATCTTCAAAAGATCAGACTCGAGACTTGCAATATTGCTTATCTGAACCGAGATGTTTTTACGAGCAATTCGAAGCTGTATCTCGAGAGAAGAAACCTTGGCCAAAGCATTCTTCTTGGCCGCAATATGGGCATCCATCTAAGCCCTTAGCTCATCACACTCATGCTTGGCCCGACCAACCTCGCCCCAAAGGCAGTCCAGATCTTCCGTCTTGCTCTGCAACTGAAGTATCAAAACATTAATCTCTAAGGAAAGAAGAAGAAGCATGCATTCCCTCTGAGCGAAGGTTACTTGTTTCTCGAGGTGGCTTTCATAGTTCAGGATTCAATTCGCCTCGTACCAAAAGTGCCTCAGTTCTTTTCCCCTTTTGTCACAAAGAAGCCTGAGGGATTTCCCCCCATCCAAGGCTTTCCTCAACCGAGCTTCAGAGCGAAGCAACTCGGACTTGAGCTTATCAAAGGCCTATGAAAAAGAAGCTCAATGAGAAAATGAAAATGATAAAATCAAAAGATCTACGAAGTCAACCCAAACTCACCACTGAACAAAGACGCTGAGCCTCCTCAAAGGTTGAGCGAGGATCCACTAGCCCGGTCTTACCGGCCCTAGTTGAACCGATCTCGATGGGGATATGGTCGCTCGTGACCCTGCTTGATTTAGGCAGTCCCTGGTCTCGAACATCCCTTGAAGTACCTTCGATGGGGGGTGAGGACGACGGCTGAGCACCTGTATCCCCCAAAGTACCTTCAGCGGGAAATGGAGACGGCGACAAGGGAGGAACAACCTTTCCAAGGAGAGAAGCCTCGGATGCTGCGGGCTCAACATATACGATTCCTTTAAGCCTTTGAGTAGGGCCTACCTCGCTATAAGCGCCCTCGTTCTTCGAGGTCTCTTTCCGTTTGTTATGAGTCCTCGACCCCAAAGCCGACGATTCTTCCTCCTCCCCGAGGGGGCACAACCTCATCTCAGAAAAATTTCCAATGCCTGCGGTGACGGAGTTAGTGCGCATAGAAGAAAGTATCTTTCAAAGAAAGCAAGCCACATGCCATGTACCATGGTGTTTCGCCTCCCATCTACCCTTGGCCAGATCTCGCCACTTACGCTCATCGTAAGTCGAGCAAGCTGCCAGTTTTCGAGACCAATCAGCCAGGTCAAAAACCTCGTGTGGCATCCGTGGGATCGCTGCAAAAGAGAAAAAGAAAGCATATTTACAAGGTCCACCTCCACTGTGGACAGAAATAATAAGAACATGCGTATACCACATACGTGTAAAGTTCCGTTTCTCAGGAAATGGAAGAAACTCTGCAGGGATAATATTGATAGTCTGCACTCAGACAAAACTGCTCATCTACCCTTGGCCTCCATCTTCTTCATTGCTGGAAATAAAGGGCCGGGTGGATCAATGCCGCAGAGTAATCAGCTCGATGATGCAAGGGTCGATACAATCTAATAAGATGGCTGAGGGTGAACTCGAGTCCGACTTTATCTACAAAATATTTTATCATCAGCACTATCCTCCAAAATGACGGGTGAACCTGTACCAAAGTAACCTGGTATCTTTTACAAAATTCAAGCGCAACCCTGTTGAGAGGGCCCAATGTAAAGGGGTACGTATATACGTTCAAAAACCCCCTCGACATGAGCCATAACGCTCTTCTTCGGGGAAGGTACATGTTGTACCACTTTTTCTCTCCATCCGCAGTCCTTTCTAACCATCTCGAGATGTTTCTCCCCTATTGAGGAGATAAACCTCGATGCATACTCCTGATGGCCCTGAACATTAGGAGGTCTCTCAAATGTAAAGTCTCTCCTCAAGACAAAGCACCACGAGGTCAGCTCACCAGACACCGTCGGTGTACCACCAACCGAGCGCGAAATGGAGGCAGAACTCTCCTCTCCTTGATGAATGGATTTTGATGCAGCAACCATGGTTATGGTAAAATAGGAAGAGAAGGATGAAGACTTGGGCGAAAGCTTTGAGTTGAAACTATGAGAGAACTAGCACAAAGAATAAGAGTTCTATAAGAGAGATAGTTACTCAAAGTAGCGGAATCCTCAGTTAAGAAATAAGCGAAAGCATATATAGGGAATGCAGCAACTGTTCGCCTGTCCAAAAGGCTAATTAATTCTGACCATGTCAGTGCCACTTTTTTGGGAAGTGTACCGGTGGGACCACCCCGATCGCTTCACAACCGTGTCATATATATGATGCTATCATACAGCTTTCGGGAGATGTTGAGACCCCGGGGATTTATGCTATTATAAGCAACAACTCTAAATAGCTATCGACCTAACCTCGAGATGGTGACTGATCTCGAGGGTCCGATTGCTCCAAATGTGGGCTCCTAAGAGCCAACATCAAAATTCAAAGGTTAAACTTCGCGTGATCACTGAAAAATAAAGAATTCAAGACTGGAAGCAGAAATATTTTCTTACATTGCCAAAAATATATTTACAGGGGGGCATCTTTACCAGAACTTTTCCCCGATAAACGCATACACAAAAAGAAGAAAGAGAAATAAAAACGACGTGGGTCTACTCTTCATCACTACTGCTCTCTGGATCATCTCCAGAATCCTCATCAGAAGTAGCCAAGAATGACAATTCTTCCTCCAAATCTCGGGCTTCCTCTACCTCAGTTGAGAGATCGGTGCCTTTAGCGCTTGCTTCCTCTAGAGCCTGCCTCCTTGCCTTTGCATGAGCATAAGCGACGGTCCAAGCCAGCTTCTGCTCGGCCTTCTCTGATATCTACCAGGCTAGTTCATTCACAGTAGCGGCATCTTTCAGGTGTGAAGACACATTCTTTTCGGCCTTAGACTTGGTCGTAGATAGTACAACATCCTCCTCTTGAGCACTTCGGAGGAGACCTTGGGTCGATGTCAACTCCTTCCGCAAGAGGCCTCTCTCAGAGACCACAGTCTCATTTTGCTCCTCTAGCTCGAGGATCTTCTCATCCTTAGCAGCAACCTCTTCTCGAAGTCTCCCCACCAGAACATCCTTTGGCCCAATCTGCAAAGGTAAAATAAGTCGGTAAACATCAAATTGTAAGCATGATGAACGATTTTATGGGTACCGGGTTACCTGCTCAGCAAGGCCAGCCCTTTCTCGGAGCACTCCCTTCAAATTCGCCTGAAGCCCACTTATCCCCTCCTTCTTTCGGGAAGAGGAGGCCCCCGACTCCTTCAGTCTCGAGGTGAGCTTCTTGAGCTCCTTCCCACGGCACGAAAGCTCGTCTTGGAGCCTAGAGAAGGCATGATCATACATCTTCTTGCCCTACAACAACACAAAAAAGTTAGAAAATCAAGCACAAGGATCTAAAGCACAAGTGGTACGTCAAAAGTATCACCTGCTGCTAAAGCTTCTCCGCCTCCTCGAGAGCAATGGGGGCATCAAGATCAATATCCTCGTTGATACCAGCAAGGAGGTCATCAAGCACGTCTTCCCCTCCATGAAAGGTTCCTGCACCAGTGGTGCCCAGATCCCGAGCATCCTTGATCTCCCCGGGTGAGTATGGAGGGCCCAAATTGATGCCACTCAGGGTGTTTATTTCTCTAAAGGCCTCATCTTGCCGCCCAGAAGCTTCGGGTTTAGGACCTTCAGAGTCACCGACAGTGGGTTCATCAGCACGGGTTGTGCCATGTCCGACTTGAGACTCGGGGACTGCCCCCGAGCCCTCCTCGAGGGTCCTCTCCGTACGGGTCTGCTCCAAATAAACCACCCCGGTTTGCGGCCTTTCACCCAATAACTTGTGAAGCATCTTTGCCTCGCCTCCTCCTTTGTTCCAAAGGGCCCCCATCATCATTATCACTTTCATCCACGACACGGGGACTTGCCACAGTAGCCGAGGTCGAGACCGTGGCGCCGATCTTAATTGAAGACTCGACCGAAGTTTCTTTATTCCTTTTCTTACCCTTGCCTGGTTTTGAGGCTCCCTCTTCACCAGCAGGAGCCGGCCTCATCAACACTACATCCCTGAGGCCTACACAAGCATGATACATCAAACTTACCATCATAAAAACATTCATAAAGAAACTTGGTAAAGATAGCAGTAAAGAGTGTACCATGGTTCTTGGCCTGCCAACGTGTTTTGGCCAAATCATGCCAAGAACGATCGAGATAAGGGAAGGCGGAGTCCAATTGTCCGATCCAGCCCAATAGGTTCTGAACCGCACCAGGGTACCAAATGGTGGCTGCAAAATCAAAAGAAGAACATTTTTTCGAAAAAAGATGAATAAGCAAAAGAATATGTTCGAGGTAAGGGCACTTACGATTCATATTCCACTCCTCTGGGAATGACATCCTGTTAGCCGGCATAATGTTCGAGGCCTCACTCAGACAAACTGGCTCATCCACCCCCAATCCTTGTCCCCGTCGAAGCTAAAAAAGAACGGCCTCGCGGACCGAGGATGAAGCTTAATCAAACCCCGATAGAACATAGGGCTGTATAATTTGATCAAGTGATTGAGGGTAAAGTTCATACCCCTAACCTTGTTGGAAAAGTACCATAGCATGTGAACTATCCTCCAGAAAAAATGATAGATCTGACCAAGCATCACCCGATACTCATTGCAGAAGTCGAGGATCACCAGATCTATCAATGGGGAAGAAAGATTCAAAGAATCTGTGGGGCCTAAGGTAAATGGGTATGAATACACGCTGAGGAAGACAATTTTATGATCTACTATGCTCTCCTCAGAATTGGGGATTTCTACTAACATTGCCTCCCCCCATCGTCAATCTTCCTTCACTTTGCTCATATCGGTCACCACAATGATGTACTGAGTCACGGGCTCGCATCGGCCTGGTGTGGCAAGGGGATTTTTGACAGAAAATCATGTACAATATCGAATTTGGTTGGGGTACACTGTTCGATGGTCAGGGGTACTTTCGATCTGCCCCCCGACAGGTGTGACGAGGAGGCGATGACCTCCTTCTAAGGTACCGTTCTAGAAGTTCTGGCCATGACTATGTAAAAGAGGGGTTTTCTACGAAGGAAAGTGAAGATGCAAGCGCAGAAGTGAGAAGAATATAGAAGACGATGAATTTGGCTATAATACCTTGAAGATGTTGTAAAGTATGAATGGAAAAACGGTTGAGGTATTTATAGAAGCCGCATGAACAACTATTGGGAAGTGGAAAGGATGGATCAATGGCAGTTTGTGGGCTTCTCGATAGTCGTATTGATAGCGACCCCTATGCAGTCTTTTGAGTCGTGGCATTTAATGCCCTGATGGACTGATGTCATGATGTCATGATGATAATGTCAAGAATTCAAAATCATTTCTCATTATTTCAATCTAAGAAACGCGAGGACTATCTGTATACGCTAAAAATTAGAGGTTCGGATTCTATAATCGTCGTAGTACCTCGTAAAGACTGCCCCTAGAAGGCTCGAAGTTCAGCTCGGGGTTCGACCCCGAGGGTTCTCAACGATCAACCCCAAGGCATTACAAATAAAAGGCAATGATGGGCAAACAGGAAGTTCCCAAGGCGCGTGATTAAAGTTGACCTAGGTCTATTATGCTAGATGAGCTCGTACCGTGGCATTAAATGGTTGTACCAGTCTATATGTCTTTGTAATAAATGTATTTGTATTATGTTGGGATTCTCCCTGGTATATAAAGGGGACCTTTATCATTTTGCAAAGGACAATAATATATCACACACAACATTGAATACAAGAACAAGAACATTCTCTGCTCTCTAGATTTCACTACTTACATTTATTGCTTACATTTATTATGTTCTATTTATTGTTCTTTATTTATTGCTCGTTATTGACCATTAAGAGCCTTCATCAAAGCTCTCATAATTGTTAGACCTTTATCGGCTGCCAATAGCTCAATATCAAGATCGACCTCGAGGCACCATATAACTAAGCTCGAGGCCCAGATTCTCGGCCGCTCGGTTTGCTCAAACATACTACTTTCAAGTCCTTACCTTATTTTCTAGTCTCACGCTTAGCATCTACTGCCTAACAACTAGCATATCACGCATTTTTAGAACCACAAAATCAAATCTAATTGTAATTACCATTTTCAAGGTAAACAATTAAAATATTTATTTTTATCTAATTAACTAAGAAATAATAGAAAGCAGTAAAACTATCAATTAACAAGGATAAGGATTGGAGACAAGATTAAGGAGGGCTAGAGTTATGATTTTCCCAATTGTCGGAATCCTTCCCGTTGCGTCTTCTATAATTTCGCCTAAGTGTTCTCTACCGATCGTTGGTACTTCGGCTATCATAATTTTCTTCCGAGCAACTACCACAATTTACTAGATATATTCTTCCGAACTACGCTAGCTTGCACTAGTGCACCATTCACTAAGATCGCACCAAGGCTTCGTTATTCCTAATCCTAGCTTTAAACCCTCCGTATTGATCCCCCACATACGTTAGGAGTGATGTTATTCAACAACTACCTAAATAGGTGCAGTCAATTGATGGCCATTCAGTCAACAACAATAAACACGTAGTTGAAGAAATCCAACAGCTCAATTATATAAAAACATAATAAGAATTCATCCTCCAATAGATTCCATCAAAACCCTAGATAAAAAATTAGCTATTCAAAATAGTATGCAAAACTACAATACTATAATTCATAACTAATGATGGAAATAGGGAGAAGGAAGTAAAAAACTCATAGAAGAATTCCCCGCATTGCTCCTAGTGTGTTCTTGCCTCCTTAGGTCAAAATCCTCGTCTAATGTCGGTCTCCCCATCAAAATTGGTGTTTACTGAGTATTTATATGTGTAGGGTGTATTGGTCAAAATCTGACCACCACGACCAGGTTGCCCACGACCCCTTTTTAGAAATCGGGTAGTGGAAGTCAATAGGGTCCACTTTATGTCTCCTCCAAGATATCCGATACATCGAAAAGAGCAATGCCTATAGTCACAACCAGAACGCACCACCGACCCAAGCACACCAAGTCACGACGGGGATCAAGAGGTTTCGACTATATATATATAGCCCAAGAAGGTTTTCAGGGGGTGGGCTTCTCCATCTTTCTTACAAGAAAAATAAGAACAAAAACTCCATTCTTGTATCCTAAGAGGAAAAACAATTGTAATCCTCCTTCCTCATCCATCGATGAAGAAGGCAGTATCGAATCTTAATAAGATTGTTGATAGTTCATTCGTCCCATATGTAATTATTACTGCTAAATCTTTCGATATGGAATCAATTAAGTTTGACTAAGATTTACCCCCTCATATTTGATTGATTTGTTCAAAAGGTTTTAAAATCTTTTGAGTCAAACAATTTGGCGCTATCTGTGGGGATTTCATAGTGAAAACTCCTAGTTTTTCCCAGATCAAAGCTGAGAAACACGATCATTCATCGAAGGAGGCACAGAAAGAGAACCAAACGGATTCATGAATCCTGGAATTCCTAGCCCCATTGATTGTGAACATCCTAAACAACGCAAACTGCACTACAATCCAACTTCCCCCTATCAAACCACCAGATAGAAGCGAAGAACATCTGTAATAACCCGACCGATTGTTTTGAACTTTTGCACTTTGATCATCAGTTTTCGGGCATGGCTTGCCCCGTATGATGTATTATGAATGATGTAAATCATTGATTTTGGTTTTCACGAAAATCGCTATGAATTTGAAAGAACAGTCTTAGTTGAAAGCTTTGAATTTGAAAGGTTTGACCAAGAATTGACTTATTTATATATGAGCTTGGATCGGAATTTTAATGATTTGCTTAGCTTTGTTGGGTGATTTATGACTTAGGAGCGTGATCGGAATTGTTTTTGCAGGTCCGGTATAGAATTAGGCTTGAATTGGCGAAGTTAGTATTTTGGCGAATTCCGGTTGATAGGTGAGATTTCGATCCGAGGGTCGGAATGGAATTACGAGAGTTGTTGTAGCTTCGTTATGTCATTTGTGATGCGTGTACAAAATTTCAGGTCATTCGGACATGGTTTGGTTGGGTTTTTGATCGAAAGCGTATTTCAGAAGTTTTTAGAAAACTTAGGCTTGAATTCGATGTGAATTGATGGATTTGGTGTTGTTTGAGGTGTTTTTATGATTGGAACAAGTTTGAATGAGGTTTTAATATGTATTGGTATTTTTGATTGGGGTCCCGGGGGCCTCGGGTGAGTTTCGGGTGGTCAATCAGACCATCTTCTATGTTGAGAAGTTGCAGAAATTTCAACAAATGTTGCAGATGATTTTAGCCTTCGCGATCGCGTGAGGTCCACCGCGATCTCGTAGAAGGAATGTGGGTTGGCCTGAGTTCGGCCTTCGCATTCTAGTTTGAGGTCTCGCGTTCGCAGAGGCCTTGACCTTGTGCTTCGCATTCGCATGCAATGGTTCGCATTAAGTCTTTGGGGGTCCAGTGGATTTGTTCTTCGCGTTCGCATCATCTAGTTCGCGTAGGTCTTGAAAGTAAGGCATCGCGTTCGCATAGTAGTTATCGCATTCGCATAGTGCATTTGGGAGTCTTGGAATTTTTGCTCTTCGCGATCGCGAGGCTTGGGTCGCGATCGCGATGAAGGAAGTTCAGAGGTGGGCAGAAAGTTTATAAAACATTTCATCTGCGATTTTGAGCCATTATTCCTTCATAGCTGACTATTTTGAGAGCTCTTTGAGGGAAATTAAAGAGGGATTCATGGAGAATTGATTGGAGATAAGATTTTTGAACCTAAAACGTGATTCTATTGTGAAATTTACCTAGAAATTCATGGAATTAGGCTAAAATGGAAGAACTAGGGCTTGAGATTTTGAAACTTTTAAATTGGGATTTGAAGGACCATTTGAGGTCTGATTTGAGAACTTTTAATATGTATGAACTCGTGGAAGGATAAGGAACCCGTTGATGTAAAAATTTCTGAGTTTTTAGAAGTGGGTCCGGAACTCGGGTTTTGGTAATTTCGGGATTTGTGCCCATTATTAATTGTTTTCGCTTGGGCTTTATTCTCTTAGCATATTGTGATGTATCGTTCTAATTTTGGATAGATTCGACACGCGTGGAGGCCGATTTGAGGGGCAAAGGCATCGCGAGCTAGAGATTTCGTCGGTTCGAGGTGAGTAATGATTGTAAATGATATCCTGAGGGTTTGAAACCCCGGATTCGCACATCATAGTGCTATTTTGAGGTGAGACACGCACTTGATGATGAGTGTATGGTCGTTTACTATTGGGGATTGTGACTTGGTCCGTCCCGATTGACGCTTTTATCACGTATTTGATTGAAACTTATTTGTTATCGTCATTATTTGGACTTACAGCCATATTTGGGCTTTGAGCCAACTATTTGAACCCTCCGGGGATTTTTATCAATATTTCCTCACTGTTTTGACATACTACTTGAACTCAGTCGTACTATTTTACAACTCAGCCACTTTTACTCGGTTTTGAAACTAAAACGATACAGTAAATGATATTTTGGGCTGAGAACTACTGTTCTTACTAATGCCTGAGGGGCTTATGTGATTTCTGAACTAAGTATGGCCGAGGGCCAGATGTGAGGATACTAAGGGATCGGGCTGCGCACCGTAGCAATGTTATACTGATACTGATGTGAGGCTGAGGGCCTAGATTTTGACGCCACAATATGGCTTGATATTGCGCTTGGGTCGTAAGGGGACCCTCTCGGAATTTGCACACCCCTAGTGAGCGTCGTCGACAAGATATATGGATTGGGCTGCACGCCATAGCGATATATGAATCGGGCTGCACGCCGCAGCGGTGCTGGTACTATTCTATGTGTTTACTTTATTTTATTTGTCTGCCATTATCTGTTGTTTGTGCTACTTCATGTGATATATATCTGATTGACTGGCATTATCTGTTAATTGAGTGTTGTGCCTGATGGGCGGATTTCCGTGCTAATCTGCACTATTTGTTTTGCATTCATTTGCATAACCGTTGAAAAAATCATTTTAAAAGAGGTTTAAACTGAGCTAAGATGTTTTTCCAAGGATTTCACTGTTTCACTACTTTTACTCAAAGGGTTTTAGATTGCTCTATACAGTATGATGGTTTGTTTTACGTGATTTCTTACTGCTCAGTTATTATTTACCTGTATTACTCACTGAGTTGGAGTACTCACTTTACTCTCTGCACCTCGTGTGTAGGTATTTGTTCACCCGGTAGTGGGTTTTGAGCTGGTCGGAGGCTAAGTTATCGGAGTTTAGTGAGGTGACTGTCAACATTCGCAGCACCGCATTTCTTCCTTTTGTTTATCAGTCCTATTTTATATGTTTCAGGTCTTGTAGTTGTATTTATACTCTAATAGATGCTCGTGACTTGTGACACCCCGGTTTGGGCTGTGTTTGGGTTGTATTCCGCACTTAATAAAGCAAACATCTGTTTAGACTATGGTTATTTAATTAAGCTAAAACTGTTTATTAATATTAACTATTCTGAAAAGGCGAAATGGGTTGGTTGACTGGCCTTGTCTTCACGAGAGGCGCCATCATGACCGGATCGGGGTCTGGGTCGTGACAAGTTAGTATTAGAGCCTAGGTTACATAGATCTTACGAGTCATGAGCAAGTTTAGTAGAGTCTCGCGGATCGGTACAGAGACGTCTGTATTTATCCTCGAGAGGCTGCAGAACCTTTAGGAAAAACTTCACATTTTTGAATTCTTATCGTGCGTCCTTGATCCAGCTTGAAAAGTAACTCTTGAAATTCCTTCCACGCATTCGCATGTGCGCATGAGCGCTCAGTATCAGATGTGTCTTGATGGCTTGTGATTCCCTGATCGAGGGGTGAGATGTGATCTCTATGAGTATGATGTTGGGCCAGTCTGGAGAACTTGAGGCCGAATCTTTGCCTATGGCTTGAGCACCGAGGTGCTAATTCTGTGAGCAAGTGTGTTGCACTATTAGTGGAAGTGACGGCTGGATAATTGTGTGGTGAGTATGTTAGTACTGTGAGATGTATCTATACGACTTGGAAGTAACGAAGAAGGTCGGCTGGAGGGTAGAAGAACTATTAGGTGCGTGAATTCCATCTTGATTCGAAGTATAGCCCTGAGTTATGGGCGCGTGAAGGATCTTTTCATGTTTTCCAGTTGAGAGTGAAGTAAAATTTTATGTTGCGGTACGAGTTCAGACTCAGGAAGACTAAGCGACCGTGTAATGTGTATGACGGTGGAAGGTATACAGAAATGTTAGACTGAGGTGAAGCAGGTGGGTTATCTCCTGCGGAGTGTTCTCAAGTGGTGTGATCCTTATGTGTATGTTAGAAGATCTCATGTGTAAGTGAAAAGTACGTATTGAAATTTGAAATTTCGGGTCGCTTAAGAGAGTGGGCTTAACTGTTGCGGGGATGAATGCGAGATTTGCAGAAGATTTAAAGTACTAGATGATCTGTGTTTTCACAAGTTTACAAAAGGATTTGAGCTTAATCTCACTATGGTATTGTGGCATCAATAGAGTATAAGTGTTATGAGTTATCGAGTGTATTTTAATCTATGGCTCCGAGCCAAGTGGGGGAGTCTTCTGTGAGTAGTTGGTTTTATGGTTAGGCGCTATATTGGTTCCAGCTTGAGGCGTGCGGGCGAAAGAGTTATGGCTTGCGGAAATTGAGACTGAGGATGACTTGAGTAGAGGAATTTTTTTGACAAAGGTTATATTATGCTTCATAGAGTAAGAAAAATCACGGGATGTCTTAAGTTGTTGTTGGTAAAGAATGTTCGGTGCATAGAGCAGGAAGTTGCTTGGATGTGTTGGGATGAGAATTTCATTCTGCGGTGTCAGAGTGCTAATAAGGCACGGGTGGTTCTGTTTGTTTGATTAGGCTAATTGCAGTTTAAAGAGAGTGAGTGACTCTCGAGAATGGTTCTAATGTGTTTGAGGTTCTACATGTAGCAATTGGGTATCTTAAAGTTGTATATGGGGTTAGAAATTGTGTTTTCATTGGAAGAGGTCAAGACTTGTGATATTTCTATATTGATTATAGGATTCTATGTATTAGTATCAGGAAAGCAAAGGTAACGGATTTAGATTCGCAGGAAGTTCCTCAGAGTAAAGTGTTCTGGAATGTGGTATTTCTGGGAGTAATTGAGTGAGTATTCAGCGGCTTATAGGTCTTAGACAGTGTGGACTTGTGCTTGGGTCTCGTGTGGGGAGCCTTGGTTGAGGAATTGTGGTGCTACAGCAAGAGAGAATATCATGTTGAAAATGAATCAGAAGGAAATTTAGATAGATGGAATAGTTTGATAGTAGACCGAATCAGTATGGTAAGGATTTAATTCATTGTGTATGTTCGAGGTAATGAGTTCTTTCAGGTATTTTGCGGCGATGCTCTTAGGTTTTGATGGCTTGCTTAGCTTGATTGAGTTAGAAGGATTCAGTCCTAACATGTCTGATTTGTGCAAAGGGAACTCGGAGAGTTCTTGATGGTTTTTACCACGGTTTGGAGATGTATATTTTCTATGGGCATGCAGAGCATGGGATGTATAGTAATTTTGCTTCTAGATTGGGACCAATGGAAAGTTCTTGACCAATTGAGTACGTAGATATTTGTGGCTCGGAAGGAAGATGAAGTTCTCATATTATCCTAAGATGTTATGGTATATGCGGTAGGTTGTGCTGGATTGACAATTACGTGTGGAAGGTTACGGTTCAGTTCTGAACGGAAAGTCATGAATTCTTAGGCAGCATGGGCATTTTCAAATGATTAAGGAAGTGGTGGTGCTAATTGGGGTGATTTGACGAGGGTATATGTTTCAGAAAAGACAATGTGATTAAGTTGATGGTACTTCGGTAGTATTGTGGCACTTTCTTGTTAGATCGACTGGTGATATTCGAATTTGCTTGGTGGCACAGGGAATTTTTTGAGTATCTATCATGGAATGATTGGGTATTTGAGACGTAGCATGTATTCAGACGGCAAAATTGGGATCGGATATGCTGATTCATGGGTCGTGTGGATTTGGAGACGGAAGTGCTCATATTCAGGCTATGTTGTGGTTGTGGATCGTGTGTATTGGCACTGTTTAGCGACTATCGGGATTTGGAGGCTCGAGTGGATCTTTCTTTGTTGGTATGTTAGATGTTAGATATGATGTTGGAGTTCAGAATGGTTGTCTCAGTGTTGGGTCATTCTGGACTATTACACTATGGGCTATGTCGGAAATGCCACAGGTTGAGTGGCGAGATGCGGCGGATTATGTTCTAGTAGAGTGGTTTATATTTCAAAGACCTAGCAAACGACTAGGAAGGATTGCCTTTCTTAATTGAGCCTTCGTGATGGATGTCAGTGCAGAGGATTCTACCACTGATTCAGTTCCGGTGCTGAGGGACTCTCCAGATGTGTTTTTTGTGGCCGGGCATGTCGCCGGGCAGGGTTGTTAATTTCAGTATTGATTTGGTGCTGGGCACCATATCGTATGGCTTCGGCAGGAGTTATAGTAGTGGAAGGAGCAGCTTCAGGCTTCCTTGATATGGAGTTCGTTGGCAGGCCAATGTGGATGTGTGTTCTAGCTGAGTCGGCTTAGTTGGCCCCAAACTATATTGTTGAGGGACAGGTTGATTCGATTGTTATTGAGCTTACCAATAATCTGGGAGATCTATGAGTTGCCTTTTTGTGTTGTGAGACGTTATGATTTGTTAGTTATGGGCACATATAGTGCGGTTCTATTGGGGTCCATAGTGGAAGTCGAGCGGGAAAAGTAATTGGGTGTTGCTCGGTGGATGGCGTATCGGTTATGTCCTATCGGGTCTGCGTGATATATGTTACTTGTTTCACCATGGGTGTACGATTGAGAGCTCTTTGAGGGAAATTGAAGAGGGATTCATGGAGAATTGATTGGAGGTAAGATTTTTGAACCTAAAACGTGATTCTATTGTGATATTTACCTAGAAATTCATGGAATTAGGCTAAAAATGGAAGAACCAGGGCTTGGAATTTTAAAACTTTTAAATTGGGATTTGAAGGACCATTTGAGGTCGAATTTAATGGGCTTTGTTTCCTTAGCATATTGTGATGTATTCGTTCTAATTTTGGATAGATTCAACGCGCGTGGAGGCCGATTTGAGGGGCAAAGGCGTCGCGAGCTAGAGATTTCGCCGGTTCAAGGTGAGTAATAATTGTAAATGATATCCTGAGAAACCCTGGATTCGCACATCGTAGTGCTATATTGAGGTGAGACACGCGCTTGATGATGAGCGTATGGTCGTTTACTATTGGGGATTGTGACTTGGTCCATCCCGATTGACGCTTTTATCGCGTATTTGATTGAAACTTATTTGTTATCATCATTATTTGGATTGATTGCCATATTTGGGCTTCGATCCAACTATTTGAACCCTCCGAGGATTTTTATCACTATTCTTCACTGTTTTGACCTACTACTTGAACTCAATCGTACTGTTTTACAACTCAACCACTTTTACTCAGTTTTAAAACTAAAATGATATATTAAATGATATTTTGGGCTGAGAACTACTGTTTTTACTAATGCCTGAGGGGCTTATGTGATTTCTGGACTGAGTATGGCCGAGGGCCAGATGTGAGGATACTAAGGGATCGGGCTGCGCGCCGCAACAATGTTATACTGATACTGATGTGAGGCCGAGGGCCTAGATTTTGATGTCACGATATGGCTTGATATTGCGCTTGGGCCATAATGGGACCCTCTCGGAATTTGCACACCCCTAGTGAGCGCAGTCGACGAGATATATGGATTGGGCTGCACGCCGCAGCGATATATGGATTGGGCTGCACGCCGTAGCGGTGCTGGTACTGTTCTATGTGTTTACTTTATTTTATTTGTCTGCCATTATCTATTGTTTGTGCTACTTCATGTGATATCTATCTGATTGGCTGGCATTATCTGTTAATTGAGTGTTGTTCCCGAGGGGCGGATTTCCGTGCTTATCTGCACTATTTGTTTTGCACTCATTTGCGTAACCATTAAAAAGGTCATTTTAAAAGAGGTTTAAACTGAGCTAAGATGTTTTTCCAAGGATTTCATAGTTTCACTACTTTTACTCAAAGGGTTTTAGACTGCTCTATACAGCATGATGGTTTGTTTTACGTGATTTCTTACTGCTCAGTTATTATTTACCTGTATTACTCACTGAGTTGGAGTACTCACTTTACTCCCTGCACCTCGTGTGCAGATGCAGGTATTTGTTCACCCGGTAGCGGGTTTTGAGCTGGTCGGAGGCTAAGTTATCGGAGTTTAGTGAGGTGACTGCTAGCGTTCGCAGCACCGCATTTCTTCCTTTTGTTTATCGGTCCTATTTTATATGTTTCAAGCCTTGCAGTTGTATTTATACTCTAATAGATGCTCGTGAATTGTCACACCCCGGTTTGGGCTGTGTTTGGGTTGTATTCCGCACTTAATAAAGCAAACTTTTGTTTAGACTGTGGTTAGTTAATTATACTAAAACTATTTATTAATATTAACTATTCTAAAAAGGCGAAATGGGTTGGTTAGCTGGCCTTATCTTCACGAGAGGCGCCATCACGACCGGATCGGGGTCTGGTTCGTGACAACATCTCACCCTCGCCTCACACCCTTCGTCAGAACAGGTACATAAGATCCACATGGGCGAACGTACGAAGGGACATCTAGATTGAAGAACAAAAACTATTTCGGTACAGCCGAAACCCTCTCGTCTGGCAGTATCTCCAATCTGAGCGGCCGAAGTTGGACGAGAAACTATAACACACGCATAGCGTGAGACTGTGCAAAATGTTGACACATCATGTCCACCAGTGTTGAACCATCTGATGCAAGTAATACCAACCAAACCGGGACTTTCGCTAAAGATACCCGACTCTCCAGGAACTACGAACTACGACGGGCTGTTATTTGGATAAGTTCAAAATAACAACCTTTTAAGGCCAAGGGCCTTCGCCATCAAATAGAAAAAGAAAGGTTCGACCTCACTCTAACAACGACAGGTTGTTGTTTCGATAAGTTCGAAATAACACCCTTTAAGGCCAAGGGCCTTCGTCATCAAAGAGAAAAAGAAAGGTTCGACCTCGCTTGAACTACGACGGACTGTTATTTCGATAAGTTCGAAATAACACCCTTTAAGGCCAAGGGACTTCGCTATCAAAGAGAAAAAGAAAGGTTCAACCTCGCTCGAACTACGACGGGCTGTTATTTCGATAAGTTTTAAATAACACCCTTTAAGGCTAAGGGCCTTCGCGATCAAAGAGAAAAAGAAAGGTTCGACCTCGCCCGAACTACGACGGGCTGTTATTTCGATAAGTTCGAAATATCACCCTTTGAGGCCAAGGGCCTTCGCCATCAAAGAAAAAAAGAAAGATAGGTTCGACCTCACTCGAACCACGACGGGCTGTAATTTCGATAAGTTTGAAATAACACCCTTTAAGGCCAAGGGCCTTCGCCATCAAAGAGAAAAAGAAAGGTTCGACCTCGCTCGAACTACGACGGGCTGTTATTTCGATAAGTTCGAAATAACACCCTTTAAGGCCAAAGGCCTTCTCCAACAAAGAGAAAAAGAAAGGTTCGACCTCACTCAAACTACGACGGGATGTTATTTCGATAAGTTCAAAATAACACCCTTTAAGGCCAAGGTCCTTCTCCATCAAAGAGAAAAAGAAAGGTCCGACCTCGCTCAAACTACGAGGGGTTGTTATTTCGATAAGTTTAAAATAACACCCTTTAAGGGCAAGGGCCTTCGCCATCAAAGAGAAAAAGAAAGGTTCGACCTCGCTCGAACTACGACGGGTTGTTATTTCGATAAGTTCGAAATAACACCCTTTAAGGCAAAGGGCCTTCGCCATCAAAGAGAAAAAGAAAGGTTGACCTCGCTCAAACTACGACGGGCTGTTATTTCGATAAGTTCGAAATAACACCCTTTAAGGCCAAGGGCCTTCGCCGTCAAAGGGAAAAAAATAGAGGTTCAACCTCACTCGAACCGCGATGGGATGTTATTTCGATAAGTTCGAAATAACACCCTTTAAGGCCAAGGGCCTTCGCCATCAAAGAAAAAAAGAAGAAGAGAGGTTCGACCTCGCTCGAACTACGACAGGCTGTTATTTCGATAAGTTCGAAATAATACCCTTTAAGGCCAAGGGCCTTCGCCATCAAAGAAAAAAAAAGAGAGGTTCGACCTCGCTCGAACTGCGACGGGCTGTCATTTCGATAAGTTCAAAATAACACCCATTAAAGCCAAGGGCCTCCGCCATAAAAAAAAGGAGAGGTTCGACCTCGCTCGAACCGCGACGGGCTGTAATTTCGATAAGTTCGAAATAACACCCTTTAAGGTCAAGTAACTTCACCAAAAAAGGAAAGAGTTCGACAACCACCGAAGGAAAAGAAAAAACCGAGACTCGTCGGGTGAGCCCCTGCCTTGCACCAAGGCCACGAACAGTTGGAATAAAAATTGAAGCACAAAGCAAATAACGAAGAAGGAAACTTTTATTTATGCAATGTCATAGTGCGGGCTACCGCCGCTTACAAATGGCCCAGGCCAACAAATATAAAAAAAGAAAGAAAAGACGGAACGAACGGATGCCAATCAACAAACGAAATAAAAACAAAAACAAAGGACAACATTCTTCATTCGGTGTCATCACCGCCATCATCATCACCACTGTGATCATCATCCCGACAAGGTTCATCATCATCACCATCCATACCCTCATTAGCTTCGGGTGTCGCCACGTCGTATCCATAGTTGATGCAAGCCTCGCGAGCTTTCGCTCGCGCTTCTTCGTAAGCAGCCTTAGGCACGGTGCCTGCTTCCCACAAATCCATGTATATGTCCCGCTGGGCTTCGGCATAAACCCAGAGCTCATGCACTTGGCGGGGACGGTAGCGGAAGATGATCCAACCTAAGCCGTTAGTTGCTCGTTCTCCACCTACAGGGCCGCGACCATATCTCCCAGGACCGAAGCCTCCTGATCAATCGTACTGATTCGTTCCTCGAGCCTTGCCTCCATAAGAGTAGTTGTCGCCCTCTCCGATTCTTGTTCAAATTGAAGTACGTGGATAGTATCCTCCATGGCCGCCGCCCTTGCCAAATCCTTAGACCATGCTCTCTCAATGTTTTCCAAACCAGTAACCTTACTCTCCATCATGGTCAACTTCCCTTTCCACTCTGCGCTCATCGCCTCGACTCGGACCAAATTCTGGTCCATCTTCGACTGCATAGACCTCAACCTGCCCTGCAAATGCTCACACTCTGCAGCGATCCCCTTACCCAATTAGAGCTCCTCATCCTTGATTCGGAGATGCTCCTCAAGTTCACTCTTGCTACGGATCGTCTGCATCAATTCCCGGTCCCTTTTCTCCAACTCCTCGCCCAGAGCCTGATTACGGGGATCCATCCTCAGCCGTTCGTGCAACTCGCGACATCTGTTGCGATAGCGACGATATTTGTCCAGCATCTACAAGAAAATCCTCGACCGAGTGTTGGCCCTACGAATGCTTTCCACTTCCACCATATACGTCTGGAAAACAGAAAGACAGTTAAACTGATGCTTTCGAACAAAGGGAAAAACTTAAATTGAAAGCCAAATGCAATGTACCCTCAAGCCCATGATGGCCACCTCGTCCCTCAACTCAGTATCAGGGATATCCCAAAGGGACTCATTCTCAGCTTCCGAACATAATAGGCTAAATTATGGCACCAGATTCTCCCCCTCCGCCAAGAGGTTAATACTAGAAGGGATCTGGAGAATACGAGTTGAGCCTCACGCATGAACCACCGAATGAGTAAGGCCCTCCTCGAACATCCTGACATCATAAGGATCCAGGTCTGACTCGGACTCATACTCGTCAATCGCCACACCTTTTCCCCTTTTCACTACCGAAGGAAGAGCACGACCCGCTGCAGAAGAGGAGGGAACATCCGAAGTCACTACAGCAACGCCCGAGGTCTAGTTCTCTACCATAACAAAGCGTTGATCGCCAATAATAGCAAGGCTTTCTAGCTGAGCCATGACGACAGCCGGAGTTTTCGATCGCTGACTGTTGGCGCCAACGTCAACAATTTTCTCCGCCTCTATGAGAGACGTCGTAACAACACCTTCTCCCAAGCCCGCCGGCAGAGAGTCATCCAGGTAAATCACTGTCGGAGGTGTCATCTCAAACTCTGCTCTCCGTCTCTTCGACGGCCCTTTCTCCTCTCCAGTCAATAGTGACTCGTTCGTAAGACAGACGACATTGTTCGGGATCTCGTCCTGAGAAGCGGCCCTCGATGGAGTAACCAAGGCTGCAAACTCGACTGAAGCAGCCCTCGATGAAGGGCGTGCAGTGGGTACAACGACAAGACGAGGGGATGCGGCCTACTGTCGAAAGGCTAGCTGAGGGGACCTTTCTCTCTGCACCCTCTCTAACAATGATGAATGGTGCATAAGAGGCTAAACAAAAAAAAGAGGAAAGACGGTAGATGAGGACGTCATCTCACCTGTAAGGGGCCTACGTCCAAACCTCTCGTGAAAAGTTGACCAAGTGCGAACTCCCACTGTATGGAGAAGAATGGCCTCCACCCATTCATGAATCCCTTCGACAGGCGGCGGGGGCAATCTCTCAATTGCAGAAAAATATAGCAGTTTAATATCTGAGGAAGATGGTCAAACATTCCATTAATTAAAGATGCAAACTTACGGGCAAAGTTTCATCTCTCGGGGAATCCCGTCGAGTCCGCCACAATATGCTCAGTCCGCACATAAAAATAATTTTCATAGAAATGATGATTAGTTCTGTCATCCATCTTCACCACCAGACCTTTCGATCCCCGAGGACGTGCCTGAATCATCATACCTCGAAGCAGTTATGGAGCAAAAATGCTCAACATATGGCCCAAAGTGACCTCACGACCAGCAAGTTCCGCATACTTGAGCAACATAAGAAACAACTTGTACAAGTAAGGCAAAAGCTGAGCAGGGCACACCTCGTAGTAACGACAGAAATCTACCATCAACATGGGAAGAGGAAGTGTGTACCCGACAATGAAGGGGTAGGCATAGAACACACAATATCCGGGGCAGTCAAAGTGAACTCTGTCATCCCTCTCCACCGGCCGTATCTCGATGAAACTGGGGATTCTCCACCGTTCCCTCAAATCTACAATTCCTCTTTCTCTCACAACGGAAGTGACGTGTTCCGGATCCGCTCCACTGTCGAAGCTGATGTCAGTCGTGTCCTTCCTGGGGCGAGGCAGAATCTCATCTACCAAGAGAATCTCTTCATCATCCACTGCATCCACTTCTCCGGTGACCTAAACAGAACTCTCTGGTATCGGATCGGCATCAGGGATACCATCACGAGAAGAACCACCGGCCATTTTTTAGCAGAAAACTCTCCAAAGAAAAGTAATACAAAGAAAGAACGAAAGGTTTCAGTGAGTAGGAAGGAAAGCAAGAATTCGAGATGTATCTGAAAAAGCGATATCTGAAGAACTCTCTCAAACGGATG
This sequence comes from Nicotiana tabacum, assembly GCF_000715075.1. NCBI lineage: Eukaryota > Viridiplantae > Streptophyta > Magnoliopsida > Solanales > Solanaceae > Nicotiana > Nicotiana tabacum. Next base: position 17,611,984 of record NC_134089.1, on the reverse strand, counting down.
ATGAAGGGAATCAATCAAATGACAAAGTTCCCCTATTTACAAGAGACATAAATTCTCCGAGTACAAAATCCAAGAGTCGCCATTTGAATTTGATGGGGCATGAAACGTTTCAGTTCCCCAGGAACGTGTGTCGTAATGGTGGCATACACGAACCAATGCTTCATTTGCCAAACCGGCGTTTCTATTCCGAAACCATTGCAACGGTCCACGAGTGCCGAAAGAACACCTCCACCCCGCCAAAAAATCCACAGAACACAACAAAGGAACGGAAAGTTGGGGGTCAAATTCCTCTCGACTACGCTGCAAACATGATCCGTCCATCGAGCCCGACAAAGGACGACCCCGACGAATGGAAGAACTAACTGTATTGGTCAAAATCTGACCACCACGACCAAATTGCCCACGACCCCTTTTTAGCAATCGGGTAGTGGAAGTCAATAGGGTCCACTTCATGTCTCCTCCAAGATATCCGACACATCGAAAAGAGCAATGCCTAGAGTCACGACCAGAACACACCACCGACCCAAGCGCACCAAGTCACGACGGGGATCAAGAGGTTTCGACTATATATATATATATAGCCCGGGAAGGTTTTCAGGAGGGGTGGAGGGCTTCTCCATCTTTCTGACAAGAAAAATAAGAACAAAAGCTCCATTCTTGTATCCGAAGAGGAAAAACAATTGTAATCCTCCTTCCGCATCCATCGATGGAAGAAGGCAATATCGAATCTTAATAAGATTGTTGATAGTTCATTCGTCTCATATGTAATTATTACTACTAAATCTTTCGATCTGGAATCAATTAAGTTTGACTAAGATTTACTCATTCATCTTTGATTGATTTGTTCAAAAAGGTTTTAATATCTTTTGAGTCAAACATAGAGAAAAGACCCAAATGAAATAATCAAGTCAAAAATCAAATAAGAGACAAAATAGATTTTGCAACCCGGAACACGCGAACACCTCGCTTAGACCGCGCCTCGCGAGCTCAAAAGCGCGCTCCATCTCGCAGTATGCTGTGCGCCTGCTCTAACGCGAGCAATTTGGCTCGCGACGCCTGCCTCGGCTGCTTCGTTTCTCATTTGCTTTGCTTGTCTTTCTTCTTTGCAAACTCACGCCCGGGTTTCTCATTTCACTTCTTCTCTTTCTTCTTTCTTTTTAATTCTTTGCATTTGTTTATTTTGTCTTACTTTGTATGTTAACTTTGATCCTTATATATTCCATAACGGAATAATCATAAATCCCTTCTGGTGGGGTATAAAATACACATAAAATCTTTACTTTGCTCCTAATTTCGTCTTTAACGTACCTACACATAAAACAGACTCAATTAAGCACAAATATAAAATTATAGTCAAACATCAGAATGCCACTAAACGAGGGTCAGATTAAAATACTCTTTACAAAAATTCATTAAATATATCGTATTTTTACATAATTTCTGAAATATCTGCTACTTTATTCTACTTTATGTGATACAATCATTATTTGAGAAGTTAATAGGATTTTTTCTTTGATTGTGAATTTTTTCATGTCTTTTATATATTTTAAATATTTAATTATTGCAAAATATACTATTTTTATGTAATTTTTAAATATTTAAACTTTATTTTAAAATATTTGTATCTGAATTCATATAATTTTTTTTTAGATAATTTGACTCTCATATCCCGAATCGTCTCACATACACTAGGACAGAGGAAGTTTAATAAATCAAATGAAACGTCTAATTTTGAATAGTGGATATTATGAATAGTCCACTCTTTACTCACTTCACACGCAAAAATAAATAAATAAATAAAATAAACAAATAGTAAAGGAGTTCTATTCTAATATTGAGTTGTCAACTTTTAATTATGCTTGTCTTGTTTCTTCTTTTTCATCTCTTTTCATGTCAAAAAAAGACAAGAAATGATGAGACACAATTATGAACAATATTCGAATCAGATAACAGTAGATTTCAAGTGAAGAATAGAACTTGATGAAGACATTTAGTATAATTTCCTACAAATTAAAATTGAAAATATTCATAATTATAGCCAGAATAACATATTCTACATTTGTTGCATCAACTATTAGAGAAATCACTTTGTTTTCTATCCATTTTTGGTTCAAAGAGTGACCTCTGAATAGTAAAAATGATTAATTACACAAAAGGTCGATCTTATGGTATAATTGCAGGAAAATAACTTGCAATTATAATTTTTGAATAGTTAGAATTTTTTTCTTTAAAAAGAACTGGTGTTATATACTCCTCCTGCTTCGATTTATTTTAATTTTTTAGGAGTACAAGGGTCAAATTAACTAATTTTCGTTGTGAATTCAGACACAAAATCCCTAAGTTTTTTGAAATAAAAGTTATATATTTAGAAACTATATAAAAAGTATTATAAGTCACAATAGTTAACAATTCAAAATATTTAAAATTTATATACATAAAAAATAATCAAAGAAAACCTTATTTGATTCCCCAAATGGAGTAACTATTTTTTGCTCAACTTAACAATTTTTGCACTTCATAATATATGCTAATAAGAATTATGAAGATTCAACATTACCAAACTAAATGTTAAGAGTATTATGTTTAAGAGTTGTTTTTACACTTCAAAAATAGCTAAAAGATCATTTAATTAGGCAAAATATTAAGGACTGCTAAAGCACTTCAACACTAATATAGTTTAATTCATCTATAATGGTGTGGAGGATATGAATCACGAAAGAAATGTGTGGAGGTCGATGATTAGGGTTATAGGTTAACGGATAGTAGTGTGTTCCTCCTACGCTTACTAGTAGTATTAGGACTATTTTAGTATTATCTTATTCATGGTTCTTTATTACTACATGTTGTGTCATTCGCGCCCGTTACCATAATACATTGTTGTTACTATTATTTGCTACTTGTTGCTAGGGGTGTTCATAAAAATCCGAAAACCCGAACCAAACCAAACCGGCCAAAAAAAAACGATATTTTTTGGTTTTGTTTGGTTTTGGTTTTGAAATTTAAAAACCGATCAAATTTGGTTTGGATTTGGTTTTAATTAAAAAAAACGAACCAAACTGAATATAGGAGTAGCTATTTTAAATTTATTATTACACCTATATATATGTATATTTTTATACAAAATTTTAAAAATTTTATAGTAAATATTAATCGTTTGCACATTTAGTACAGTTCTTTACCTTTACATTCTAGTTTAATTGGTAGTATTCTTTTATTAAGTGTAAGAATCTATTTCATGTTAAAAATAACACTCCCTCCGTTTTAATTTATGTGAACCTATTTTCTCTTAGTTCGTGCCAAAAAGAATGATCTGTTTCCTTATTTAGAAACAATTTACCTTTACACAATGATTTATAGTCACACAAAATATATGTGCCTCATTTTACACCACAAGATCAAAAGTCTTCTCTCTTTTCTTAAACTTCATGCCCAGTCAAATGGGTTCACATAATTGAAACGTAGGGAGTATATTTTTAATTGAGTCCTTAAATCATTCATCACTATTTGATTCAATTATCATCAATATATCTTGGTAAATAACAGATTTCTCAAAGGGCAATTGATTTGATAGTGTTACGTTGAAAATGTGGTCGCCGAAATGTGTGTTTGGTAGTGTATGTCTTATATTTAAGAAAAACCCGATAAATAACCGAAAAAATCAAAAAACCGACATAAACCGAATCGAGAAAAAACCGACTTAATTGGTTTGGTTTGGTTCTAATATTTAAAAACCGACTTATTTGGTTTGGTTTCTTTTTAGGAAAAAATCGATCCAAACCGAGCCATGAACACCCCTACTTGTTGCTTTATCTCCACACGTCGATAGTTTTAAATAGTCTAGGTGAAATATCCTTAAAAAAAACTATACGCGTTTTTTAAATCAAAAGCTAGTATTATACTACTACTATACTATATATATGATAATGACATACCCAATAAAATTCTATATGTGGAATCTGGGAAGAGTAGTGTATACGCAGATCTTACCCCTACTTTGTGAATATAAAGAAGTTGTTTTTTATAGATACTCGATTCAAGGAAAGTATAATCCCAACAGTCATGAAAAGTAAATATGGTAGTGGAGAAACCATGAAAAAAGAAGTCGTAACAGGTAGTAATAGAAAACTAAAAACAAGAAAATACGAAAATAATACTAATACTACATTTGTCACTCCTTAGATCCACCATCGCCAACTTCTCACTCCTCGTCACTAGAGCATATGTGCTTCTCTTCACATGTTCAGACCACATCAACCTCACTTCCCTCATCTTATCCACTATAGAGGTCACTCCCCCCTTGTCCCAAATATCGTGAAAAAAGCTAGTATTATACTACATCATTTAGTATGTCATGGCTAACCTAATTTACAGGATGCATAAAATATGACAATACCTAAGAAAATACTAGGTTTAATGAGGAATAAATCTTATGAGTATCCAAAGAAATAGTTAATTGGAAGAGAAAAAACAAAGGTTAAACGACAGTCTCATTCCCCGTTTGGAGCTAGTGTTATTCTATCTAGCTTGGTACGGCAATTATTATTATTATTATTAAAAAAAAATGTTCTTGTTTGGTATTAATTAACAAACTTTAAGCAACAATGGACTGATGGTAAAGAGACAGTTTTTTCGTACTATTTGTTTAGTAACATTTTTTTGGAATCGAAGGAAAAAACCTATAGATGCTACGGCCTTTGTTACAGTCTTTGCCCTTTGGGTGAGCACTCTGTGATGAACAATTTATGCGCACTAGTTAGGTAATGTTACAAGAGCCAAAATCAAAAGAATACTTATACATAACAAAATGTTCCAAGATATAACCATTAAAAAAAAAATTGTAATAGGAAAGATGAAGCATGGTATTAGTCAGCTACCACAGTTGTCGAAAGTTCCAATGGTCTATCCCGATTGATTCGGATTCGCACCATGTAAGATCCATTAAAGGAGAAGCGTTCCTCACCTGAATTTTTTCATTTTCAGAGTTCATACTTGAAATTTTTAATTAAATATAAAAAGACCACATTCATCCTACTGTAACTCTTAGTGGTCTAACTCTAATGGTCCAAATCGAAATTTTCTTAAAATATCTACACATCTTTTTTTAAGAAAAAAAACTTTTGGTCATACTCTATAATTAAATATCCCAACGGCTAACCTAATTTGGAAGGTGCTTAGAATATAGACGATGCAAACAACCTTAACTAGGTATCCCATGAAATAGTCAATTTGAAGAAAATATCTAAGATTAGACGACAATCTCATTTCTTTTTTAGATCTAGTAAAATTCTATACCTGCCTTCATACGGCAATTAATTTTTTTATTACAACAAAGTTCATTAAATATTGTATTTAATTGCCATACGTTAAGATAACATGGGACTAATAATACAACAACAACAACTCAGTATAATCCCACAAGTGGGGTCTGGGGAGGGTAATATGTACGCAGACCTTACCCCTGCCCCGAAGGGTAGAGAGGCTGTTTCCAGGAGACCCTCGGCTCAAAAAAAGCAACAGGAGCCAATATATTAGTACCATAAAAATGCATAATAAAATAACAGCAGTATAAGAGATATGAAATACAGAATACGAAATACGAAATAGATGGCTGGTATAGTAAAATTAGCAGGTAAAGCCCTGCATCAATAGCCGACCAATGACATTCTTAGTCTAACTCCTAACTGGCTAGTCTCATTCTATTGTGCTGTAGAAATATTCACAACTTTCCTCTAACCTACAACCTTAATGCTCGACCTCCATAATTCCCTGTAACAAATTTTCTCGTATACAAGAGCCGCCAAATCGGAAGAGAAAAATTCTTTGCATATATCGTAAATATATTTCCAAGCTATAATTAAGCACTGTTTTCGTTAAGAGGAAAAAGGAAAAAATTGATTACATCTTTGTTTACGCTAGCGTTATTAATACGTCTGTCAATCTTATTCTTCTTTTGGATCTAGTAAAATTCTATATCTAGCTTAATACGGGAATTATTATTTTATTACTTCCTTCGGTTCACAATAAGTGATCAATTTATTTTTTTATTTTAGTCCAAAATATGTATTCATTTATATAATCAAGAAAAAATTCAATTTGTTTTTACAAAATTAACCTTATGTACATATTCTTAAAAAAGTTTTCTTACTCCTTACATTAAATATTTAATTAAGGGTAATTTAGTCATACTAGGTATTTTTGTATAGAATTTAATATTTTCTTAATGGGAGTGCCAAAAGCAAATTGGTAACTTATTGTGGACCGGATGGAGTACAACTAAAGTTCATTCTTAATTGAAATTAAATTAAGTGATTAACACATGTTAAGCAAACATAGGATATTAATTCTTGTACTAATTTCATAGGCAGTTACAAAAGCTGCCAAATCAAAAAAGAAAATACTTTAATACCTCGTAATATTCATGACCATTGTTTGCTTTAAGAGGAAACAAATTTGATTAAACCATTGTTTACATTAATTAAGAATTAATTATTTATTAAGCAATCTTAGAGTTACACTTGACATTCTTGGCATGATATCCTTGTAACATAGGATTGGTTCGATTCTTGTAGTATAAAGTAAATCAATGATGTGATGTTACATTACTCGACTTTTTAAGCCCAATACTTTCATCCTTTGAAACTTTGACTGCACATTCCAAATCAACTTAATATTTTCTTTTTCTCTTACCTGCTTTTGGATTTGGGGTTTTTGTTTAATCAATTTTTTCATCTCTAATTATTTGTAATTGGAGGTAACCGAAGGGTGTAGTAAATAGTTAATTCACCTCAATATTAGTTTATTTTTGGAATATGACAAGAAGGAATGGAGGTCGAGGATTAGGGTAATGAGTTAGTGAATAGTAGAACGTGATTTTTTCTCGTATCTGTATCGCCTTGTTATATTTGTCGTACTAGCATATTCTCATATTTCTATTCTTGGATTTCTTGTACTACATGTTCTTTTGATCCGATATCTTATTTTCTGGTTGTAGTTACTGTTTCTCTTTACGTGATTTCTTCTATTTACATACTTTTCTTGAGTCAAGGGTCTATTAAAAACGGTATCTTTACGTTCACAAGATAAGAATAAGTTCTGTATATATATACGACCCTCCCCAGACCCACTCTTATGTCGTTGTTATTGTTGGGGGCTCTAGGATTATCAATGCTATCGATGCACTAGCATGATTGATAATTTTTACTCACTTTCAACATTTAGTGGAATTTTGAGAAAAGAAAATAATTATATAGCACGAAACATCTCAAAGAAATTTGTGTATTGGGAAAAATTGAGTTTATATATATTGAAGTGATTGAAAGATGACATGTCATGACATGAATGCTGGTCAAAGAATGATGATTAGTAAAGAGGCACGAATTGCAACAGATACGAGCAGAGGCACGAGCAGATATTCAAAAGACTCGACGCTCGTACCTATTTAAATCCAAAAATTAAGGAGAATGAATCTGACAGCACAAAAGAGTACATATACAATATTTAATAAGCATTAAATACTGAAAACGTTAGAAACTGTATTGAATTACAATAATTACCATTGTAACGTAGCATTAAAAACCTTTAATTGTCCATAATAGCCTTATTATGACAAAGGCAAAACGTATATCTTAGAAATGTCTACAAAAAGGGGAAGACTTAACATTTGTAAGGACACGAAATATCATCGGAATATACTGATTTACTTTGTTTTCTTCTGTTCATCTTATTGTTAGCAAAATCAATTTCCTTTATTCATTTTTTAATTATCAGTAATTCGAGTTCTTCTAAAATAAAGCTTTGACCAAAATTCCATTTTTTGGTTAAACAATTTGTACATGAGCATCACAATGAGTCTTTTACCAAGTTAAAGTCAGCGGCGAGCTAAATTTTTTACTAAAGAGTGTCAAAATATAAAAAAATAAACACATGATCAAGTTAAAATAATTTGACATATCACATATGATTATATATGAAGAAATGATATAACTACATGGTGTAATGTTACACCGAAAGGGTGTCAATTGACATCCCTTGAATAAAGGAGGCTCCGTTAGTAATTAAAATGATTGTCAACCATCTGAAAAAAAATTATAATGACCATGTCAATTTTTATCCGAGTGAAAAGAAAAAAATATCCCCCTCTCCCTATATTTTTAGAGGCGGATCCAGCACAATAACTATAGATTCCCGTGAACCCAATAGTTTTTGTTTAGATTCTGTATTTGTATTGAAAATTTTATTAAATATATAAGAATATTTTATTTTGAAACTCAGTCCTTTAAATTCAGTTATTATTATATATTAATTTGAGATTTTTTTTCAAAAACTCATAAACTTAAAATTCTGGATCACCTTTGTCTATTTTCACTCTATGCCCTAATTTTAATTTGTGAGGATTTACAATGAACAATTTAATAATTTTCCCAAAAAAGGAAAAATAAATAAATTAAAAAAGAGTTGAATATGGAAACAAGAAAGTAACCACCGGTTAGTTAAATTTGCTATACAAGGCACCGCATCTCATCCATGTGAACGTTTCAGTGAATTGCAGGTCAATATCTGGTAGCTAACGCGCTAAAATTAGGCGCGTGTGCACGTTCTTGTATTTAGCTACCTGTTAACCCCTTTCTGTCCAAAGGGCATATTAGTGGCTTTTTCTTTTTCTTTTTTTGTTGTCTAGTCATTTTTTTTCTAATTTTTTCCATTTTAGTATAATATCACTATTGTCTTGTCACTTCACCTATGTCGTACTGCCCCATCATCCCAGAACAATTATTATTAAATAAATATATGCACCAACAAGTAACAAGTTGAGAGTTGTTTGATTTGCCATAAATTAGCTAGAAACCAAAATTGCAATGGTGTACCGTTAGAACTGTTTATTTTTTATGAAACTTTTAAGGTTAGACCATATTTTAGTTTTAAAAATTGCACCAGGGTTGGAATTTCAAAATAAATAAAAATGTGTAGGTGATTTTCTATTCATATGTTTTAAACTTGACAAATAAAATTATCTAATACACATGCTAGTACAACAATAATAATATATCTAGTGTAATTCCACAAATGGGGTCTAAAGAGGGTAGTATGTACGCAAATCTTATTCCTACTTTTAAGAAGGCAGATGTTTGACTCAAAAAATATTAAAATCTTTTTGAACAAATCAATCAAATATGAAGGGGTAAATCCTGGTCAAACTTAGTTAATTCCAGATCGAAAGATTTGGTAATGATGATTGCATAAGTGACAAAGGAAATATCGATAATCTTATTAAAATTTATCATCACTCGATGAGAAGAGAGAATTACAATTATTTTTCTCTTTTCGGATATAGAAGTGGAGCTTTTCTTTTGATTTCCCTTCTCAGGGAATCCCTCCGCCCCTTCTATCGAAAGCCTTCCTTGGCTATATATAGTCGAAATCCCTTTACCCTCAATGTGACTTGACACGTTTTGGTCAATGGCGCATTCTGATCGTAGCTTAGGCGTTGCTCTTTTCGATTTGGCGGGTATCTCGGAGGAGAAACGGAGTGGACTCTGTTGACTTTCACTACCCGGTTGCTAAAAAGGGGGTCGTGGGAAACCTGGCCGTGATGGTCAGATTTTGACCAATACAGTTAGTCCCTCCATCTGTCGGGGTCGTCCTTTGTCGGGCTCGACAGACGGATCATATTTGTAGCGAAGTTCATAGAAATCTGACCCCCAACTTTCAATTCCTTAGTCGCATTCTGTGGATTTTTTGGTGGAATGGAGGTGTTCTTTCGATACTCGTGGACCGTTGCAATGGTTTCGGAATCGACATGCCGGTTGGCACTGAAGCGTTGGTTCGTGGTTGCCACCATTATGACAAATATTTCTGGGAAATTGAAACATTTCGTGCCCTATCATATTCAAATGGCGGCTATTGGGATTCGTGCTCGGGGAATTTATGTCCCTTATAAATAGGGGAACTTGTCGTTTGATTGATTCACTTCATCATTTTTGTGAGAGAGTTCTTCAGATATTGCTTCTTCTGACACCTCGAATTTCTGCTTACCTTCTCACTCTCTGAAATCTTTCGTTTCTTCTTCTTATTACTTCTCTTGGAGAGTTTTCTGCTAAAAATGGACAGCGATTCTTCTCGCGATGATCTTCCTGCCGCTAATCCAGTACCAGAGAGCCATGTTCAGATCATTGGAGAGGCGAATGCGATGGAGGAGAAGGAGGTTCCCTCGATGGATGAGATTCTGCCTCGCCCCGGGAGGGATGTGACTGGCTTTAGTTTCGGTGGTGGAGCAAAGCCGGAACCCGTCGCTTTCATTGTTAGAGAAAGTGGGATTGTAGATTTGAGGGAACAGTGGGGAATACCTAATTACGTCGAGATACGGCCGGCGGAGAGGGACGACAAAGTTCACTTTGACCGTCCCAGGTATTGTGTGTTCTACGCCTACCCCTTCATTGTAGGGTACACGCTTACTCTTCCCATATTGGTGGTAGATTTTTGCCATTACTATGAAGTGTGCCCCACTCAGCTTTCGCCTTATTTGTATAAGTTATTTCTTATGCTTCTCAAGTATGCGGAACTTGCCGGTCGTGAGGTCACTTTGGGCCATATGCTTAGCATTTTTTCTCCTTAACTGATTCGCGGTACGATGATTTATGCTCGTCCTCGGGGTCGAGGGGTCTGGTGGTGAAGATTTACGACATAACCAATTGTCATTTCTATGAAAATTACTTTTATGTGAGGACCGAGCACATTGTGGCGGACCTGACGGGATTCCCCGAGAGATGGAACTTCACACGTAAGTTTGCGTCTTTAATTAACTAAATGTTTGGCCATTTTCTGTGGATGCTAAACCGTCTCGTCTTTTGCAGCTGAGAGATTGCCCTCGCTGCCTGTCGAAGGGATTCGTGAATGGGTAGAGGCCATTCTTCCCCATATAATGGGAGTTCGCACATGGTCGACCTTTCACGAGAGGTTCGGACACAGGCCTCTTATAGGTGAGATGGCACATTCATCTATGGTTCTCTCTTTTTTCTTTTGTTGCTTAGCTTCTTATGCATCGTTCGTTGTTACCAGGGAGGGTGCGGAGAGCAAGGGCCCCTCAGCTAGCTTTTCGTCAGCCGGCCGCATCCGCTCGCCTTGTCGCCGTATCCACCGTATGACCTTCGTCGAGGGCTGCTTCAGTTGAATCTGCGGCTTTGGTTACTCCAGTGAGGGCTACTTTTCAGGATGAGGTCCCGACCAGTGTTGTCCGTCTTACGAACGAGTCACCGTCGACTGGAGAGGAAGATGGTCCGTCGAAGAGACGGAGAGTAGAGTTTGAGATGGCGCCCCCGACAGTGATTCACCTGGACGACTCTCCCCCGACGGGCTCTGGAGAAGGTGTTTTTACGGCTCCTCCCGTAGAGGCGGAGCAAATTGTTGAAGTTGTTGGTGCCCGTGATCAACGATCAGAAACTCCAACTGTCGTCTTTGCTCAACCGGAAGACCTGTTGTTACTGATTATCAACACCTTATCGTGGTAGAGAACCAGGCCTCTGGCACTGCTGTTATGACTTCAGACATGCCCTCGTCTTCTGCAGCGGGTCGTGCTCCTCCTTCGGCAGCGGAAAGGGGAAAGGGCGTGGTGGTTGACGAGTATGAATCCGAGTCAAACCTGGATCCCGACGATGTCAGGATGTTCGAGGAGGGCCTTACTAACTCGATGGTTAATGGGGGGGCTCAGCCTGTATTCTTTAGATCCCTTCCGGTGTTAATCTCTTGGCATAAGGGGAGGAATTGGTGTTGCAGTTCAGCCTGTTATGCTCAGAAGCTGAGAACGAGTCCCTTCGGTATGTCCATGATGCTAAGTTGAGGGACGAGGTGGCCGTCATGGGCTTGAGGGTACGTTGCATTTTGTTTTTGCTTTAAGTTTTCCCCTATTCGAAAGCGTTAGTTTAACCTCGTCTTTTTTATTTTCAGAGATACATGGTGGAAGTAGAGAGCATTCGCAGGGCCAACATTCGGGAAAGGATTTTCTTGAAGATGCTAGAGAAGTATCGTCGCTACCGTGACAAATGTCGCGAGATGGATGAGCGGCTGAGGACGGATCCCCGTAATCGGGCTCTTGGTGAGGAGTTGAAAAAAGGGACCAAGAATTGATGCAGACGATCCGTAGTAAGAGTGAACTCGAGGAGCAACTTCGCATTAAGGACGAGGAGTGAGTTGGGTAAGGGGATTGTGGTAGAGTGTGAGAATTTGCAGGGTAGGCTGAGGTCAATGCAATTAGAGATGGACCAGAACTTGGTCGAGCGATGAGCACAGAGTGGATGAGAAAGTTGACCGCGATGGAGAGCAAAGTCGCCAGTTTGGAGAACATCGAGAGAGCCTCAGTTGAGGCTTTGGCGAGGGTTGCGGCCTTGGAGGACACCATCTGCGTCCTTCAATCTGAACATGAGTCAGAGAGAGCGACAACTACCCTTATGGAGGCGAGGCTCGAGGAGCGTATTTGAATGATTGATCAGGAGGCGTCGATTCTGGGTGATCGGGTCGCGGCCTTGGAGGCGGAAAATGCACGGCTATAGGCCCAGGTTGAGCCGTCCTCTGCTGTCGTTCCTCGCCAAATGCATGAGCTCTGGGTTTATGCTGAAGCCCAGCGTGACATATATAAGAGTTTGTGGGAAGCAGGCACCTGGGTCGAGGCTGCTTACGAAGAGGCACGAGCGAAGGCTCGCATCAACTGTGGATACGATGCGGTGACGCCTGAAGTCGATGGGGTGCAGATGATGATAATGGTGAACCTTATGGAGACGGTGATGATAGTGGTGATGATGACGGCGATGATGACGCCGAATGAAGAATGTTGTCCTTTGTTTTTATTTTTATTTTGTTTGTTGATTGTCATTTGTTCGTTCCTTCTTCTTATTTTTTTATTAGTTGGCATGGGCCGTATGTAAGCGGTGATAGCCTGTGTTGTGACATTTCATAAATAAAAGTTTTCTTCTTTGCTATTTGCATCGTACTTCACTTTTTATTCCAACTATTCATGGCTTTGGTGCAAGATAGAGGCTCGCCCGACGAGTCCCAATTTTTCTTTTCTTCCAGAGGTTGTCGACCCTTAACGATGTCGTTTTGAATTTATCGAAACATTGGCCTGTGGCCATTCGATTAAGGCCAAGACCTCTCTTTTCTTTTACGAAGGCCCTTGGCCTTAAAGGGTGTTATTTCGAACTTATCGAAATAACAGCCTGTCGTCGTTCGAGTAAGGCCGAACCTTTCTTTTGTTTGATGGCAAAGGCCCTTGGCCTTAAAGGGTGTTAATTCGAACTTACCAAAATAGCAGTCCACCGTTGTTCGAGCGAGGTCGAACCTTTCTTTTATTTGATGGCGAAGGCCCTTGGCCTTAAAGGGTATTATTTCGAACTTATCAAAACAGAAGTCCATCGTTGTTCGAGCAAGATCGAACCTCTCTTTTATTTGATGGCGAAGGCCTTTGGCCTTAAAGGGTGTTATTTTGAACTTATCAAAATACTAGCCTGTCGTTGTTCGAGCGATGTCGAACCTTTTTTTTATTTGATGGCGAAGGCCCTTGGCTTTAAAAGGTGTTATTTCGAACTTATCGAAACAACAGCCCATCATTGTTCGAGCGAGGTCGAACCTCTCTTTTATTTGATGGTGAAGGCCCTTGGCCTTAAAGGGTGTTATTTCAAACTTATCGAAATAACAGACTGTCGTTATTCGAGCGAGGTCGAACCTCCCTTTTATTTGATGGCGAAGGCCCTTGGCCTTAAAAGGTGTTATTTTAAACTTATCGAAATAGCAACTCGTCGTTGTTCGAGCGAGGTCGAACCTCTCTTTTATTTGATGGCGAAGGCCCTTTGGCCTTAAAGGGTGTTATTTCGAACTTATCGAAATAGCAGCCCGTCGTTGTTCGAGCGAGGTCGAACCTTATTTCATTTGATGGCGAAGGCCCTTGGCCTTAAAGGGTGTTATTTCGAACTTATCGAAATAGCATCTCGTCGTTCTTCGAGCGAGGTCGAACCTCTCTTTTATTTGATGGCGAAGGCCCTTGGCCTTAAAGGGTGTTATTTCGAACTTATCGAAATAACAGCCCGTCGTCGTTCCTAGTTTCTAGAGAGTTGGGCATCTTCCGTGGGAGTCCCAGTTTGTTTGGTATTGCTTGCACCAGATGGTTCAATGCCGGTGGACACGAGGCATCAATGTTTCACGCAAGCTCGCGCTGTGCGCACATTGTGATTTTCTTGTCTGACTCCGGCCATTCAGATCGGAGATGCTGCCATCAGGGAGATTTTTGGCTGTGTCGAAGTAGATTTTGCTCTTCAAAATAGATGTCTTTGTGTACGTTTGTCCACGCAGATCTTATGTGCTTGCCCTGACGAAGTATGAGAGGTGAGGGTGAGATGTTCTTCACTCTCGTCCGGTGGTTTGGTGGGGGAGAGCCGGATTGTAGGACCGTTTGCCCTGTTTAAGATATTTGCAGCTGATGGGGTGAGGAATTCCGGATTTCGTAAATCCGCTCGGCTCTCCTTCCCTTAACGCGTTGTTCCCATGCCTCGCGTGAGTTAGATTCTCCCTTTGTGTTTCTTTCGGTGAATGATTGTGTTCTTCAGCTTTGATCTGGGAAAGACTGGGAGTTTTCACTAGGAAATCCCCACAGACGGCGCCAAATTGTTTGACTCAAAAGATATTAAAATTTATTTGAACAAATCAATCAAAGATGAAGGGGTAAATCCTGGTCAATCTTAGTTAATTCCAGATCGAAAGATTTGGTAATGATGATTGCATAAGTGACAAAGGAAATATCGATAATCTTATTAAAATTTATCATCACTCAATGAGAAGAGAGAATTACAATTGTTTTTCTTTCTTTTCGGATATAGAAGTGGAGCTTTTCTTTTGATTTCCCTTCTCAGGGAATCCCCCCTCTTTCTCGAAAACCTTCATTGGCTATATATAGTCGAAATCCCTTTACCCTCAATGTAACTTGACGTGTTTTGGTCAATGGCGCATTCTGGTCGTAGCTTTAGGCGTTGCTCTTTTTGATTTGTCGGGTATCTCGGAGGAGAAATGAAGTGGACTCTGTTGACTTTCACTACCTGATTACTAAAAAGGGGGTCGTGGGCAATTTGGTCGTGGTGGTCAGATTCTGACCAATACAACAGAGACTCAGAGAGGCTGTTTTCGGAATATCCTAGGCTTAAGAAAAATAAAAGCTAATACACATGCTAGTACGAAGTGACAATTATTTAGGGGTCATTTGTTAGGGTGTATAAAACAATACAGGACAAGGTGTGTTAGTAATGTTGATTATTAATGGTGAATTAATTATGCTAGAATTATTTTTGTCGATAGTTTAGTTTAGTGTATTAAAGGTTTTGAAATGATAGTTTTGTCTCTATACATGATTATCCATATATTTAAAATTATGATATTGCTAATGCCATGGTTTAGTATATATAAGAATAGTACTCATAGGGTATATAATTAATATTTCTTCCATTTCAATTTATGTAAACCTATTTTACCGAATACAGAGTTTAAAGAAAATGAAAACTTTTCAACTTGTGATGTAAAATATGACACATATATTTTGTGTGAGTATAAATTATTACAAAAGGTAAATTATTTTCAAATATGAAAAGAGATCATTTTTTTTACACGAACTAAAAAGAAAATAGGTTCACATAAATTAACATGGTGAAAATATAATTATTAGTTATGCATAGATTAAAAAATACTACCTAATAACCTCTTATAGAATAGTCGAAGTGCATATTAGATGATCCTATCACCACAGAGATCCATGTTATAGACTTATAGTTAGGAAAATAATTATAATGTCACCTTCACCTAATCTTGAAATTGTTCAAAAAAAAAACATCACAAATCAATAGACTTTAGGAGCCCGTTTGGACATAAGAAATTTTTCATTTTTTTTCGAAATTAATTTTTGGTCATAAAATTTTCAATTTTCACTTGAAGATGCATTTTGAATTTTTTCGAAAATTTGAAAAACTTCAAAAAGTTGTTTTTCAAAATTTTCACTCAGATCACTCACAAAACTTCAAAAATAACCCAAAATTATATTCATATCCAAACACAACTCTAATTTTCAAATGTCATTATCACTTGAAAAAAATTTCACTTTTTTTTTAAAAATTTTATAATTCTTATTTCCAAAGGGGTTGCTCTGATGGTAAGCAACCTCCGCTTCCAACCAAGAGGTTGTGAGTCCGAGTCTCCCCAAGAGCAAGGTGGGAAGTTCTTGGAGGGAAGGATGCCGGGGGTCTATTTGGAAACAGTCTCTCTACCCCAGGGTAGGGGTAAGGTCTGCATACACACTACCCTCCCCAGACCCCACTAAGTGAGATTATACTGGGTTGTTGTTGTTATTTCCAAACGCCCACTAGCTATACCGTGAAATGTGAAAGAAACAAAGGGAGGAAAGGAAAAGAGAGAAAAATAATCAACTTGTCTTTAGCTAAATTTAATCTGTGAGTAACGATCACGCGCCGCCGAGAAGTAGATTTGTAGGTAAAACGAATCAGTAACAGCCCCTCTTCTTTTGGAAGTTACAACTCACACATAACTTCCTCCGACACCCAACAAATTTTACATTTCTTTCTTCCCTCCCCCCCCCCCCCATCGCAGAAGAAATAGAAATGAAAAAAGTCTTTTGTTGTTTTTTTCTGGCAGCAGTAATATGAAAAAAGCAGCAGCATTAACCGATCTAATCTTCAAAAAGAATATCAGTATTTTCAGAATAAAGGTATACTAATTCATGCGTAGATTTGGGTTTATATAGTATTTTAAATACTTGAGAATTTTGTCCCTTTTATATTTATGTGACATTATTACTACAAAAACTTAAAAATCTCTCTTTTACAACAATTATTTCACATACTTGTAAAAATATTATTTACTATGTAAAATAACTCAAATATGTATATTTTGTAAAAAAATTAATGTATATGTCTAGGTAGGATGTATTATGAAAAATAATATTTTCGTTATCTTTTAGTATTATTAATTTCTTGTTTGGTAGCGTTTTTCAACCTATGTATACGTAGTAAACTATGACATTTGCAATGTCATAATTTTTAATATATGGATAAGCACGTATAAAGATAGAATTGCTCTTTCAAAACCTTTAATATACCCAACTAAACAGTCAATAAGAATAATCTCATCATTACTAATACATCCTATTCATAACTATTTTTACATACCATATCAAAAGACCCCTTAATAATGTTGATTTAATACTCCAAACTCTTTGTATTTCATTTAAAAAAAGAAGTACTGTTAACAAAAACTCTAATGTGACTACTTAAATATATAGTACGCTCGGGGGTCGTTTGATACAATGGTGGGATATCTATCTCGCCTTTTATATGTAATAACTAATTCCATCATTTTAGAGTAAAAATTATTCCGAATTTAACTAATACCCTAAACCAAACATGGAATAAAGTTATTTTACCCCAAAATTATTATCTTTATACCATATACTAAACGACCCCTAGTATTCCTGTAATTTTATTACTAGTACTATTATTACTACTAAGGAGTGTATATTTTTGGACGGAGGAGGCAGTATAATACTCACACTCCCACGCACAAAACGTTTCGCCATTGCCACTCTCTCCTCAAACCTCTCTCTCTATTATATACCCAATCGCCGGCCTCTGCCCCCATTTGATTCCTACCCCCACCCCCACGCCGTCTTCCTCACTATAAATATCAATGTGTGTACACTATTGACTAACTCTTTACGTGATTGTATCACACATTCCTTCCCCTTTGTTTTGATTTCTTCTTCTTCTTCTTCTGTACTTTTTGCTAAATACAGTTTGGTACTTTCGAGATGTTTGACCTCAATCTCGGTTTCGAAGAATTTGCCATGGACGATGATACTGTTCACGTTTCATATGATACGGCGACATCGGAGAAGCTGCGGGAACTTCAACTGGAGAATTCTGGAACATCGAATTCATCCATTGTGAATGTTGAAACTTCCAGTACTGCCGGCGATGATGATTTTTTTTCGTGTTCCGATGATCGTCGCCGTAATGATGGATTCGCATTTGATATTTTGAGAGGGAATGATTACGAGGAGAGTGAGTTTGTTACTAAGGAGTTGTTCCCATTGACTGGCGGAGAGTCGGCGGCGGCGGAGTTGTTGTCGCCGCAGCAGTGGTTGGATCTCTCGGCTAACTACGGTGGCCCGGCGGAGCAGAGGATCGTTGTTGTTCCGCAGCAGAGACAACAAGTGAAGAAGAGTAGAAGAGGACCGAGGTCGAAGAGTTCTCAATACCGTGGTGTCACTTTCTATCGCCGCACTGGTCGATGGGAATCTCACATCTGGTCTGTTCTTCTTTCATTTTTTTGGGTGAATTTCTGCTTTAACTTATAAGATAATTACAGATAAATATTTGCATAACATTAATTATTAATCTGATAATAATGCTAATTAACTTACACTGATACTGTAAAAAAATAATAATAAAAACAAAACTCTCGGCGTATATAACTCAAATCCTTTTATTTCGAAATATGTTTATGCAAATAGGCTACTTCCGTACAGATACTCATAATTGTTCTATTGCGGTGCGCTGTTGAAATGCTGATAAATTATACGTAGTTAAAGCTAGTAACTTAACCAAGTTTCTATGATGTATTATGCAGGGATTGCGGGAAACAGGTTTACTTGGGTAAGCAAATGTGTTTGTTATACAATAATGCTTTGTTGATTTAAAGTTTTTTTTACTCTGTTCTTGAATTGTTTTTAACTGCAAGCTACATTTGGACATTTTTGAACCTTTTAAAATAAATTTTACAGGCGGCTTTGACACTGCACATGCTGCTGCTAGGTACGTTAATGTTAGAATGAGTTTTATTAGTGAAGTGATTTTGTGATTGTACTATTTAAATGGCAGAAATCGAATTGTTATTGTATTAAATTTAATTTCCCTGCTAATTTCAGGGCATATGATCGTGCTGCGATTAAATTTAGAGGACTTGATGCAGATATCAATTTCAATGTCGCTGATTATCACGATGATCTAAAGCAGGTCTGTAGGATAGTTAATTATTGAACCACCTAAGTTTGAAATCCTTTTTCTCAATTAGGAAACTGATTTTGGTTCGCTTTAATTGTCTTGTGACTGGTAATGCAGATGTCGAATTTTACAAAGGAAGAGTTTGTGCACATACTTAGACGTCAGAGCACTGGTTTCTCTAGAGGAAGTTCGAAATACAGGGGAGTTACACTGCACAAATGTGGACGATGGGAAGCTAGGATGGGGCAGTTTCTTGGAAAGAAGTGAGTTTCACTTATCTCACCATAGCTTCGGCATGTCATATTATCAGGGATATAGCTGTTTAAAAGCTTTCTTGTTATCTTTCATATCAATATACTGATTTTATAAACTAGAAGAATATTGTCTCATTGGATATATGCCTGCAGGTATATCTATCTTGGACTGTTTGACAGTGAGATAGAAGCTGCAAGGTCCAATGATCATAACTTGACTCTCCCCTCCCTTTTACATTATGTTGCTTACCCTTTCAGCATTGACTAGACTTGGTCTTTTGCTCTTGCTCAGGGCATATGACAAGGCTGCTATAAAATGCAGCGGAAAAGAGGCAGTCACCAATTTTGAGCTAAGCACGTATGAAGGGGAATTAAGTACCCAGGATGATGGAGGTATTATGTTTAGGCTTTTCCGCATATTTGGACTCCATTATGATAGTTGCGTCTTTTACTCTTGTACTTATCGTGTTAAACGACCTATTTTCCATCCTTATGTAGGTGCAAGCCATAATCTAGATCTGAACTTGGGAATAGCCTCCTCTTCACTAGCTGATGAACAGCATGGCAACACCTGCCAAATGGTAAACTCTGAATTCCTTCTTGCTTCAAATGGTTTGACTGAATATAAAGGAGCCATGGTAATTTGGAGTCTATGATTTTCATTTTGATTCTTTGGAGTCATCTACATATGAGATTTCTCACAAAGGAAGAATGGTAGTTTATATTTTCATAAATAAGCAACATTCATAGTTGCACATCTTTATTCAGCACTCTCCTTCTACCACAATGGGAAGTAAACTGCCTCATCGTCGTCAACCGCTGACTGATCGCCCTCTGCTCTGGAATGGAGTGAACACCAGTGTCTTTCCCACATTTAAGGTATTCCATGTCAATATTGGTTGAACCATTTTCAATTATTCTGCTTATTCGAGTGGTAACTGTAGCATCTAGAAGTCCCAATTATTTGATGCTATTTTAGTATAATGGTATGTTCCTTAGATAACTAGAGAGGAGGCTAATGGTATAATCTTATCTCTTTATAGACATGGATCACATCATCTTCACTCAGTATTCATGACATTATCAAGGTTTTCACTAGCATATAATCAAAGGGGATAGAAAAAATTCTGTCTTAGTTCATCTTAATATCCAGTTTTCTTATCTGATGGAAATAGCTTTAAGAAAACACAATCTTTTATTGTCTTATGTAGTTACTGTTCTTACTGGCTGTAAATTTAAATAGTGTGACAATTTGATCTTTGATTTAAGCATTGAACAAAATACTATGATGCTTCTTATAGGGAACAGCAATAGGGAAGGGTATGGAAGTTGATTCTTCACCAAATTGGGCGCGGCAAGACCAACATCCTTATGGTGGGAGTCCTTCAGTGCCACTCTTCTCTACTGCAGCATCATCAGGATTCGCTAATTCAACCTCAGCCGCTGCTCATCAACACCACTTTTCTACTGGGTCATTACCTTATCATCATTCACCATCACTTGCCAATATGAACTTTGCACATTATTACTGCAGAAGCTGAAGTAGTTTGCTATTTGACAAAAAAACAACCACCCGATATCTTTTCTTCCTCTGCTCTGGGAAAGATGCTGGTAAGGACAGAAACAATGTGATGTAAAACTAATTGAAATCTAGTTTTCTTAGGAATGAGGCAGTCTGAAGCTTGTTAAATCTGCTGTACAAAGTCTCAAAAAGCTAAGCATCTTTTAGCAGGACAGCATTTTACATTGCTTTGACAATTCTTGACTATTATTGAGAATATTCCGTTTGAGCTTTATGGTCAATCATGTCCTCTCATATTCTGCTAGTAAATCTTCTAATGGAGGCATTGATTCGGTTCATAGTATTTGGAAAGATAGAAGAATTTGAATCTCCATTATTTTGCTGAAGCATATGAGTTGTGCATTCCCTACTGTTACAAATTGAGTCAAGTCTTTGGGTATATTCACCTAGCTACAAATTGGTTTGTGTCCATTTGATGCTAAGTAAACTTGTGACTTTACCTTTACAATAATTAATTGTCTTATGTTTGTTACAATCTTATCTAAGTAGAAAAGAGTAGAGGGATGAATTCATGCCCCTCAAGAATTTCTTCCGTATAAAATAGAGAGTACATCTTGCGTTTGGAGGGGAGTCTTGGTGCAACGGTCAAGTTGTCTTTGTATAACTTATAGGTTACGGGTTCGAGCCGTGAAATCAACCATTGATACTCGCATTAGGGTAGGATGCCTACATCACACCTTATTGGGGTGCGTGAAGGCTTTTCCCTAGACCCTGCATGATGCTTTATACACCGAATTATCTTGCTTAGGGACGGAGCTAGAAACCCGAGTACGGGTTCCGCCAAACGCAATAGCTTTTTCTCAAGCTGAATATTTGTGTTAGGAAATTTATTAAATATCTACATATATTAAATTTAAACTCAGGTATAAGTACTTGGAAGTCGTTCTAATATAGAGAACACATAAAGTTGAAATTTCGTCTCCTCTCGTGGACTTGCAAAGGCCAAACAATAAAAAATGAGTGGGGGCTTCAAAGATTGGATTGACTTTTGGTATGTCACGTTGAATAGTGAGAGTTTGGTCCTATTACTTAGGTTCTGATGAGCAAAGTACTAAAAAAACTCAATCCCCGGCTTTGCTTTTAGGAATCAAAGAGTACTAAGCATATTACTCGTAAAAATAGGTATGTCCGGATTTGTATACGTAAGGAACTAGGAAACAAACTTCAAAAGAAAATGCCAACCCCTACTTTTTGTACTCCCTTCCTGTTGGACTAATTATTTGCCTTACTTAAATGTGACTCTTTGTAAACCTCAGGAGCCAGGATTAGGTGTTCAAGAATCAAGATCCTGTCCTTTTGTAGTCATTGGTAAGATGTTTTAGTATTTTCAACCTCAAAAAGAACGACATGGAATTTGAGAATAACTCATTTAATTTTTCGATGTGAATTTAGGTTTTATTAGTTAAATATTCTAAATAAAAAGGGAAAAAGTATCGTAGATAATAAGGGGTCGTTTGGCCGATATAAGTTTTATTGGAATAAGTTATGCTGGGATAAGTTATGCTGGGATTAGTTATGCTGGAATTATTGTTTATTCATTGTTTGGTATGTTGTATTAAGAATGACAATTGCATAATTTCTAAGAAGAAGGTATAAGTTATACCGATGCTAATTACCCCACCTTCTATAAGGTATAAGTTATCCCAGTATTAAAATTAACACCGGAATAACTTATACTTGATTTGCTAACTAAACAGAGTATTAAGGTGGTATTAAATTTTTATACCACCCTTATACCTTCTTATACTTCATACCAAACGACCCCTAATAGTATCGCTTGTTCGGAACAAAAGCGAATAAGATATAAGTACTCAAACTTATCATATACTACAACTTCGATTTATATGGCCCGCACCAAATATTATGCTTTGTCGTGCTTTGTATGCTTGTTGTTGCCCTTCCTTTTACTTATTTTAAGTCGAGAGTCTTCCGGAAATAATCTCTTTGCCTTCTTAGAGGTAGAGGTATGGTCTGCGTATACACTATCCCCAGACCTCACTTATGGAATTACATTGAGTTTTTTGTTGTTGTTGTTATTGTTGTTATTGTTGTTTCTGGGCGCGCGCAAGTGATGTTCTAGTTAAGCTGCCAAAACCTAAAACTTAAACAAATCAATTCTTACTTAGAATAGTTCTTCGAACAGTCTTGCATCATTTGATACTGAGTGTAATCGATTTTATTTTTACGTTTAAAACCCTTCTTTTCCAAGTATGTAAGTTTTCCACATGGTTGAGTTAGTTGATTAGGGTAAAAAAGAGTATACTCCTTATACAATTATCTCTCGAGAGTCCAGTAGCAAATCTAGAGGTTTGATAGGTTCAGGTGAACTAAATGACTTTCGTCTATAAATTATTTAATGGTGAACTTAATTATTATTATTAATATATCAACTTGATATCGTAGTAGGAAATTATAAATATTAAAGAATCCTTAACAATAAATCCATTATTTTGATCACTATCGTCATGCCCTTCCTTTGGTCGATGAGCTGCATCAGCTTCAATAAGGTCATTGTTAGTATACTGTTAGAGGCGATTGTGGATATTAATTAGTCATTTTGTCGCATTTGAAACACACATTGGTGTCGGTACAAGAACATCCAAGGTTGTTTTGGTTATAACTCTGGTTGTGTTTGGTACCAAAAAAAATATTTTTTTGGAAAATAGATTTTTTAACATTTCTCAGTGTTTGGCTAGATAATAAAAATTATTTTTGAAAAATATATATAATTTAGACAAATATTATATGAGATGAAATGAAATGGATAAGATCGGAAGAAAATAGTAGGTCGGGGTTTATGGGTCGGAGTAGTGATAGCAATATTAGGAGGAGGACGGAGGTGTAGTGAGGGGTGGGGGTTGGGGTGGGTAGGGGGTGAGGGATAGGGCTAGGATGAGAGTGGAGGGTGAGATTCGTGGGAAGAAGGTTGAGAAAGAATTATGAATAATGTTTTCCCACCTTTTGGTAGGGAAGTTATTTCCTTCACTTAAAAGAAAATGAATTTATGAAGATAAAATTAGTTAATATTTTTAAGAAATATTTTCCTTCGTACCAAATACACCTCTATCGATTCGATTTTGACTTGGCTTGTACCTTACCCGCGCAAATAGAGTGAATAGTCCCTACTTCAACAAATTGGATGACTTGATTACTTGGCTTGTCAAGAAGTTTTCTTCTCAAAAAACTATGGTATAAAATTACATGCTCATCTTGCATTCCGAGGAATTTTACTAGGTGCCACAGCAGAAAAAACTTATCGTATTCCGATGTTTATATTTGATTACACAAATTTACCATATATTGTTAAGAGTTGTTAAAGTAAAATATACACTAATTAATTATTGTCAAGTGAGAAAAGTATATATATAAAAGATGTATATTAGTATTATATATTTATTAGTTTAATATAAATATTAGGTATGATTAAGAGGGTGTTTGGCTAAACTTATAAGTACTTTTGGCTTATTTACGCGTTTGGTAAATACCAAGCGCTTATAAGTTAAAATCAGGCATAAGTCATAAGTTGGTCACCCCAACTTATGACTTATTAGCTTATAAGCATTTTTAGTTTAACTAAAGTTTTTACTAAATTATCCTTAATAATACTTTCTAATTCATAAAATATTTTTTCCCAAAATAAATTTTCTAACCTTCTTTTCATTCCATATTCGTTGTTCATCTATTTCTTTACAAAGAAACTTTTTAATTTATAATCTTTTGTAAAGTTTCTAAGGATATTTTAATTAAAAAAATAACTTATCAACATTTTTCTACCAAACACATCAACTGCTTATTATCAGTTTCAGCAAATCTATCCAAACATGTAAATGCTTATTCAAAAAATCAGTTTCAGCACTTCAAACTTATCAGCTATTTACAATTAGCTAATCCAAACGGACTCTAAGTTATTCGTACCAAAAAAGTAGGCTGAAAAAATATTGGGGGAAGGTCATTAGGCAGGACAAGACACACCTTCATCTTGTCGAGGACATGAATCTTAATAGGAGGATGTGAATGTCGAGGATTAGGGTAGTAGAGTAGTCGTAGTCGAGCGTAATGTCTTTTCGTACATGTATTACTTTTTTTTTGTACCTATAGTACTAGCATATTTCCTTTCTTATAACTTTTTAATATTACTTGTTATTTGTTTTGCTTTGAGTGTATCTTATTTTCTGGCTGTGGTTATAGCTTCTCGGTAATGTCTTTCAGCGAAGACAAAAATATTAGGTGATTTTTTTCACATTGTTCGAGTTTTGGTGGATAAAATTAATTAATATTTGTTCGGATAAAAATTAGTGGAGATTTAAGTAAAATTAGAAGAAGAAGAAAAAACATTATGAGTTTTCTAGGAGTGATTTTATTTTGTGCCTCACATAACTGACACTAATTATGTGAGAGCTCTTTTTATGTCACATATTTGTAGACTCATATCTTACACAACTGGGTCCATAAAATTTTGGGACCTCACAGTTACGAGACAAAAAAGAGATCTCACGCAACTATTATCGGTCGTGTGGGGCACAAAATGAAATTTTGCGTTTCTTAGTGTAGGATCTAAACTCCAAGTACATATGGTACTATCACATCTTGTCTTGGTATTAGTCAAAAGGAGGTGGAAAACCCCAAGGTGAATGCTGTTTGCAAGTCTAAATAGAGGCATATTATACAGTGTAGTTATTGCCACAAAGAAACTTTGTTACAGCGCAAATTCTACTGTTTCAACAAAACTCATTGAGATTGACGCAATTACTGTACTCAGTAGTTTGCAGTAATCTACTTTTTTCAACTGTTGCCTGCCTACTTCTTAGGCTTACGTTCCTTTACTCTCTTCGTTTTAATTTAGACGAGCTAGTTTGACTTGATACGGAGTTAATAAAGAAAAAAAAGATTTTTGAAATTTATGGTCTTAAAAGCTTAGGAGTAAAAATTTTGTGGGATGATTAAATTTGTGTGGTTATAAAAGATTCTAAGTTTAAAGTTGAATTACTTGCAAATTTAAATCATGTCATTTATTTTGGAATAGATTAAAAAAAGTATCTCATCTAATTTGAAACGGATGGAATATTTATTTTGTTTTATTTTTCACTTACGACTATAAATATTGTATTGTATTGTTATATGTAATTTAATTGTTATTTAAATTTTGTTACATCATATCATATTGTTAAATGTGTCGTTATCGTATTTTTTCTTCTCATTTTGTCCTTAATTAGTATTTATTGATTATATTTATCTTTTATCCTATTATTTTTATAATAACTCTATCATGTATCATATTATTTTTTATAATATATTTTAAGCTTATCCTTTAAATTGCTGGTGTATAATATTATGAAACGATGCAAAATGATACTGCAATCTATTCAAACATTATAGTGATCGAAACAATACGATACAATATAATATGATACGATATGAAATAATATATAACAACCATCCGAACAAGTTGTTAGTAGTCGATATTCGTATTAGAGTTCCAACTAATCGAGATTTGACATTTTTGCTACCAAATACCAACTAATGGCAGAAATATTACGGAAAACGAATCCAACACATGATTTTGAATACGAATTCTAAAAGACTCGATGTCAAGTCATGGGCGGATGCACGTGGAGCCATATGGGTGCTCTAGTACCCATTGCTTTTGGTGCGGAATCACTATGTAAACAATTAGTATTAAATTAACAAATAATTTTTGTAAGCACCCAGGAACAAAATAAGCAGGTGGGTGCTTTGGTTAGAAAGTGCACTTGAGAGATCTCTAGATGGAACAGTCGCAGAATCGAATCCCTGAAAATATTTTTTCCATTTTGATATTAATAATCCCTTCAGTACTTGTATTCCTCTTTTAATTTTATTTGCCTCATTTTAATTTTCTTCTTTCTCTTTCTATTTTCTTCCCCAATATCGTGGCCATTCGGCTCCAAAAATGAATGGTCTTTTTCATATTTTTCTTTTCTTTTTAAGTGCCTTTGCTTTTTTTAATTTCTTTCCCCCAAACCCCATCAAACCTAAGGTGACGAAACTCCATCTTTTGCGATTGTAGAAGGAAATTGGTAATATGGTTTAAACTTTTTTGTAATTAATTAAAAATATTCAATTTATGTTCAATCTAAAGCTAATAGTTTTGCACTGAAGGTTAATTCTGAAAATAAACATAAAATAAGCAAAAAAATGATATTTGTTTGCTTATTGTGTATTTAAAAAATGAAAATCGCAAGGGATAACCGTGAATAAATTAAATCTTTTAACTATAATATTAATTTTAGTATATTTGTTAAATATTTTTACCATCGTGGGATAAGACGTAGTTGTGCACTTATATGTTGTGACCGTAACCAGAGGCGAATCTAGGATTTAAACTCTATGGGTTTAACTGTTAAGGTTTTTAGCGCTGAACCCATTATATATATTTTTAAAGTTATGGGTTCATATCCACTATTTTTGCAATTTTATTGAATGTTTACATATAAAATTTTACTCTACGTAAAAAGTTATGGGTTCAATTGAACCTGTCGGTAGAACACTACATCCGCCTCTGACCGTAACAACTGTAGATAAAGAGGCGGAGCACCCACGACTACAAGATCCTGGATCCGCCACTGTGTCAAGTGATTGACAATTCATGAGTAGATACTCTGAGGAGTTGATAGGTTTTGGATAATATTATTATACTAATGCTTTATGTGGTTTCATGTGTAAATTTTATTTACATAATATTTATTTAATAAGATATATGGAGAACACTCGGCTACCTACTAACCTACTACATTAATCATCGATCGTCACATCCTCCTATCAAATGTCATGTCCTCAGTAAGCTCCAGTTGCATCATGTCCCGCCTAATCACTTCTCCCCAAGACCTTTTTGGCCTATCTCTACCCCTCCTCATACTCACCAAGGCTAACCTCTCACACCTTCTAATAGGGGTGTCTGTGCTTCTTCTCTTAAAATGCCCGAAGCAGCTCAATATTATTAGTCACTGCATTACTAATACTATCCTACCAAACGACCCCTAAAAGCGTATTAGGTGCTGGCATTTCACGAAGTAAATCAAGCGCGTGGGCTAGTATTAAAAGGTTAAAAGCAGAAGACAGTACTATAAAGGGAAGTGGAGAGTAAGGTTTTGTAGTACCTGTAAATAGAAAGCCCATGAATACACAATATACCTTTATGGGCTGGGCCGTGTATAAACATCAATTTAGGTCCTGTCATTTCAGTCCTTTTTATTTTCCTCTTTTTCTTCTGTCTTTTTTTCTATAATAATTGTCAACAGTACACGTGAATTGTTTCTTTTCCCACGCCATAAGAGACTTGTTTAAAATCTGTTAGTTTTTCCATTGTAGCTTTGGTAATTGGGCTTTTTATCTTTATTGGGCTTCTCTTTTTTCCAATGGTCCAAAAGGGAACTCAATATAGAAACATTCTCTCAACTGATTTAAGAGATGTTTGTATTTTGTATAAATGGAGTATACTATACTATCCTTTGAAGTGTCATTTCTTTGGTTTTTGGTGCAGTGTCTTCATTCTTGACTTGATAGTTCTGTTGTTTTATGGGAAATTGATGTCTTTTTACTGCAAAAAGAGATCCTTCAATTCTCTTAAATTCTCTATGTTTTCCAACTTCTGATGGAAAGGTGGAGTGGAAGACCGACTTAACACTTGTAGGGTCAAGTGGTGCAATATAGCAGAGCAATATTTTCGTTAGGGGATTTAAAATATAAAGAAATACACATATAAAAAAAATTAAGTTTGAATTCAACATTTAGTATATATACATAAAAAAATTAGTTGTCTATGTAGTATAATTTTCCGACAGATTGATATACAGCCCCTTGAACAAGGATAACTTTGCCATGGGAGGGCCGACGACACTATATATAACTGTATATACTAGCTAGTGATGGCAAAATAGTTAAAAGAAAACAATTAACAACCTATATTATCCACTAAAAATGGGTTGGATAATGAACTTTTTAAAAATGGGTCAAATATGGATAAGAAACATATTATCCATTTAGAAAATGGATAACCAATGAATTTAACTTTTGTATTTGTAAAGCCTCAAATTGGGGGTTCCTCAAGTTTGGGAGACTAGGAGTTCTCCCAAAAGTGATCATATTCAAAAAGTCATGGATAATATGGTTACCCATATTATCCACCGTTAACCCCTTTTTTATTCGTATTAAATATGGGTCAGACCGGATAATTTATTTGTTTTGTCATTATCCGTTTTTTATCCGAACTATATCTGATACGACCCGCCAGTTTGCCACTTCTAATACTAGCTTTTGGCTTTGACTGTGTTAAAGTCTAATAACATTAACGTTGGTTCTGACCTTAAAAATATGGAGCACATGAAATTCGTGGGGATTAGCAATTAGTGTGTGTGTATATATATATATATACACACACACAACGACAACAATAATTTAGTAGAATTTCACTAATGGAGTTTGGGAGGGTAAAGTGTACGCAGATCTTACCCCTACTCCGGAGGGATAGAGAGGTTATTTCCGGGAGACCCGCGGCTCTGAGACAATAGATCCGTAACAACAACGAAACCAGAAAAATAGTATGAGCATCATAAAAAGCAATGATAAATGGAAAGGCCAAAACAATGTGAAACACAACAAAAATCGCTAGTAGTCCTAGACAAAACACTATCAAACTAATCGGCCCAACAAGGAGAAACATTCGACTACCCCCTAACCTACAACCCTAATGCTCGACTTTCACACCTTCCTATCAAGGGTCATGTCCTCAGAAATTTGATGTCGCGTTATGTCCTGCTTGATCATCTCGCCCCAATACTTCTTAAGACGCCCTCTACCTCTTCTCGTACTTGCCAGAGCCAACCGCTCACACCTCTTAACCGGGGCATTTAGGCTCTTCCTCCACACGTGCACGAACCAACTAAGTCTCGCTTTCCGCATCTTGTCGTCCAAGGGAGCCACACCCACCCTCTCCCGAATATTCTCATTCCTAATCTTATCCATCCTAATATACCTGCACATCCATCTCATTATCCTCATTTCTGATACTTTCATCTTTTGGATATGTGAAATCTTGACTGGCAGCACTCAGCCCCCATACAATATGGCCGGTTTAACTACCGCTCTATAAAACTTACTTTTAAGTTTCGATGGTATATTCTTGTCACACAGGACTCCAGACGCTAACCTCTATTTCATCCATATGAGCATCGTAAAAGGCAATAAATAAATGGAAAAGTTCAATACAATGTGAAGCACAACAAAAATCGCTAGTAGCCCTAGACAAAGCACTATCAGACTAACCGGCACAACGAGGAGAAACGCTCGACTACCCCCTAACCTACAACCCTAATGCTCGACCCTCACACCTTCCTATCAAGGGCCATGTCCTCGAAAATTTGAAGTCGTGTCATGTCCTACCTGATCACCTCGCCCCAATACTTCTTAAGCCACACTCTACCTCTTCTCGTACTTGCCAGAGCCAACCGCTCACACCTCTTAACTGGGGCATCTAGGCTCTTCCTCCACACGTGCCCGAACGATCTAAGCCTCGCTTTCCGGATCTTGTCATTCAGGGGAGCCACGCCCACCCTCTCCCAAATATTCTCATCCCTAATCTTATCCATCCTATTGTACTTGCACATCCATCTCAACATCCTCATTTTTATTACTTTCATCTTCTGGATATGTGAACTCTTGACTGACCAACACTCATCCCCAATACAATGTGGTCGGTCTAACTACCGCTCTATAAAACTTACTTTTAAGTTTTGATGGCATATTCTTGTCACACAGGACTCCAGACGTTAACCTCTATTTTATCCACCCCACCCTGATACGGTGCGTGACATCTCCGTCGATATTACCATGTCCATGTATAATTGACCGTAGGTACTAGAAACTCTCTCTCTTAGGGATGACTTATGAGTCAAGCCTCACTTCCATGTCTGCTTCCCCCGATATGTTACTGAATTTACACTCCAAATATTATGTCTTGGTCCTAATCAACTTGAAACCTTTAGACTCTAGGGCCTGCCTCCATACTCTAGTCTTTCGTTAACGCCTCCTCGTGTCTCATCAATCAAAACTATATTATCAGCGAACAACATACACCATGACACCTCTCCTTGAATATGGTGTGTCAGTGCGCCCATCGTCATGGCAACTAAGAACGGGCTGAGCACAGATCCTTGGTGTAACCCCATAACCATCGAAAAAGGCTCTGAGTCACCTCCCACAGTCCTAACCCAAGTCTTAGCTACATCATACATATCTTTTATCGCCCCTAATATAAGCTACCAGCACACCCTTTACCTCCAAGCATCTCTAAAGAACGTCCCTAGGGACTTTGTCATACACTTTCTCTAAGTCAATAAACACTATATGCAAATCCCTCTTCCTATCTCTGTACTATTACACCAACCTCCTAATAAGGTGGATAACTTCCGTAGTAGAACGATCCGGCATGAACCCGAACTAGTTCTCAAATATAGACACTGCCCCCCTTACCCTCTATTCTACCACCCTCTCCCAAACTTTTAATGGTAAGACTAAGTAACTTGATATCCCTATAGTTGTTATAATTTTGGATATCACATTTATTCTTGCACAGCGGAATCATTGTACTCCACCTCCACTCATCTAACATCCTCTTCGTCCTGAAAATTGTGAGCACGTAATTTTTGCTTCACGGAAATTACTCCAAAAGAAATCAAAAAATAAAAACAAAATCCATCTGTGTACGATTTTTAGAATTTACGTGACATTTTGGTAATTATTTGGTCCGTAAAAGCTTGCCGTTGGTGTGATTGATATATATATAAATACATGTTGCATACACATTCAAGATTTAATTGTGCATTGTGGAGTATATATGTATAAATACATGTTGCATACGCATTCAAGATTTAATTGTGCATTGTGGAGTCAATTAAAACCTGTTTTATTTTAAAAGAAAGAAAATCACAAAAATATGCATTTTTGTTGTGTTTTGTCATTTATGTGTGTCGTGGTGTAATTTTATTTTTAATTAAATATTGGACCTTGTGTGTTAATTGTTGTTAAGGTTTAACATTGTTGTAGGTTAATTTTGGTTTTACAAAAATAAATACATGTTGCATACGCATTCAAGATTTAATTGTGCATTGTGGAGTCAATTAAAACCTGTTTTATTTTAAAAGAAAGAAAATCACAAAAATATGCATTTTTGTTGTGTTTTGTCATTTATGTGTGTCGTGGTGTAATTTTATTTTTAATTAAATATTGGACCTTGTGTGTTAATTGTTGTTAAGGTTTAACATTGTTGTAGGTTAATTTTGGTTTTACAAAAATTATTTTAGAATTTTTTTGATTGTTAATTAAAGTAGAAAAGAAAAAGAGTTAAAAATAGTAAGAATACTCGGTTTGGGCCAAGAAATTAAAATAAAAATAGGCCCAAACGAGCTAGCCCAATGAGTTAAACTGGTCCATCTCCTCAGAGGTGCCCGAACGACACCGTTTCTGTCCCAGTTGAGCAGGGCCGTTGATCTCAAATGGATCAACGACCAGGATCACATCCCCTAGACCCGTTGACCTGACCCGATCCATTCCCATATCCGGTCTCACCCACCACTACGCCCAAACGACGTCGTCCCCCTTCAGTGAATAGATCCTGGCCATCGATCTCACCTGATCCAACGGCCAGGATCTAAACCCCTAAGTCGTATATAAGCCCAACCCTGTTACCCCGCCCCCTATCCAAACACCCCCCCTGGTTTCATCGTCTCTCAGAGACGATCCCAAACACCCCCAAACCCTAGCAGCCGCCATAGCTCCCCTTCAACGTAAACCCGGCGGCAACAACGCCACCGGTCACCATAGCTACACCACTGAACCTACAAACCACCCTGAACACGAATCCCTGGTCACTTAACTTCGAATCATCTCCAGGGTTCTCGAATCTTCGATCAAAGATTCGAGCCAAAACCCTAAATCACCTAATGAGTCCCAAATTCACACCAGCCACTCCCCTGACATCCCTTATACCCTAATCAACGTTGGTCTCGTTGGAATCTAGATAGAACTCTTCGAACCCCAAATCTGAGCTCAAGAACCCTAAAAGTCGAGTCCGGTTCAGGCCTGGTTCGTTTTTGATGTAAGCTTCCGAGGTAATTTTCTTTTCTTTCCTTCTGTTTATGTGTTATTTGTATGTCAGTAGATTTGTTTTTGATTTTTGATTATTTTTCTGTCAATCCTCTCCATCTTCAAAGACCTTTTTATGTGATCAATTTCTCTTCTATTTAGTGTTAAGTGTATGTTATGAGATATCTATTCGTTTCGACTAATGTCGTCGAATAGTTAAGTTTCGTAAACTCCCTGCTAAATGTCCCGAATATTGAAATAATTTGGTGGCATGTTTAGTCTATATTGTTTGTCGATTGTTTGTTACATGTAATAGTTTGTATAGTCGATTTGAGTAACGTCGTTGAATAATTAAGTTTCATAAGTTCCATGTTTCGTCCAAAAACACATGAATCACCTGTGTGCTCTATTTTAGCCTGCTTTTGTTGTCGACTGATTAGTATACGTTGTAACTCGCAAAGTCGATTCGATACATATTGTCGTTTGTGTTTTAAAGTTTTGGAAGGCAACGACTTGATTCATACTGCCTGATTCTGATTAAATGTTTGTCTAAATTCAGTGGTAAACTAATTATAGTTTGTAGTTTGTTAGTTGGTGAGGTTCGAATTAGGATTAAAATGGTTATAGTTAACAGACTCAGCGATGTGAAGGGGGTGGGGTAAGGCAGTAATAATCAGTGGTTTGAGGGATAATTTGGGGTGTCAAAGACTGACAAATGCTTAGGATTAATGGGATGTCAATTGGTTAATGAAAAATACTATTAATCTAGTATTAATGGGGTGCACAACACAAGAACATGGGTCAAAATAAATAATCTAATAAAAGCCCATGACTCTTGAATGAATCAATATGACAAGCATGCTATAGTGGGGAACCAAATGACTTGCATCAAGAAGATACTTAGGCGTGGGAAGGTGAAAGGCATGGGGAGGAAGTCTGGATACGAGGCAGTCCTGTGAAGGTCTTTTGGGCCTATAAATGAGCTCATTTTTTTTGACTGATGAGGGGTTGGCAATTGAGAGAAGAAAATCTGATAACCCTAAAAGGCAAAAAAAAGGGGGGGCTGGTCAGCTGTTTGGTTGGATACAGTTGGTTTTTTTGTTCAAGCAGTTTTGCTAAGTCCGATTGTTTGATTGTCAAGCTATTTTCTGTCAAGTATGTTGTGTAGTTGGGTTGTTACTATTTTAGTGGGGTATTCTGGTTTCCCTGTTGTGTTGCTACTGTTGGGCTATTTGTGGTTGCTGCTGTGTCACTGCTGTCCGTTCGCTTGTTGCTGTCGTTATTACTGCCTGGTTGCTTGCTGCTGATATTCTTTTCTTCTTCTGGTTCTTGTTGTCTAAATCCAGGTACACATACTAAGCTGATGTAATTCCATGTTGAAGTTGACATTTGAAGCATGAATATACATATGAAGAACTTGAAGTTGTAAACTGAATTTAGTTTTCTTTACTGATTGTACTAAAGCCGTTTTAGGTATCACTGATATGTAGACTCCAGCCAAGGAGCTGTATAACTGGACATTTTTCACATACGCAGTCATTTAGTTTATGAGCTCCCTATGTAGGCCCTTAGTTAAAAGAAGGATAGGATGCTAAAGAGCACCCTGCTTATCTCAGTTTGTTTGTAAAGATGCATGTCAAGATAGAATTAGGCCAATATACTTCTAATTGTCATGATAGTCTAATTTCAGTACGCAAATGGTTTGAATTAGGATTAAAACTAGATCTTTAAGTTCTTTCATGCCAACAGATCGCTTACTTTAAAATTTACTACAAACTGTTAAATGAAATAGTACCAGCTTATCTTTCAGCTTTGCAAATTCACGAATAGGTGTAGAAATAATTAATTAGGCCCACATCGGAATGAAGGTGGCCCAGGTCCAGTGTAATACCATATGCATTGGACCCAGGCCCATGATTTGGCAAACGGATGACTTATACGCGTCCTCGCATTCGGATTTTATAAATTTGTTCGGAGATAGACTATAACAATTTCGAGTATGTAATGGGATTAGGATCATTTTTCCTCTTTCATTTTAGAGACGAAAAATAGAAGAATGTAGTCACTTTAGGATATCCTTTTTAAAATAAGAATGAGACGAGCCTCGCCAAATAAAACGCACAAGCTGCGGGGCCCTCGTTAAATGTATATATTAAAATATTTAGTTTTCGGGACGGGCCGTTTAGCAAATTTCACGGCCTTCCCAAAATAATAACGCGATAGTCTCTTTAGGCGCGTGTTTAATAGTTTACTTTCTTAAGCTTGGGTGTGCATTTCATGCGACCTAAATCCAAATCCCAAAACATCAAATAAAATGTGTTCCGGATTATGGGTGCATTTCATGCGACGCAGTCCAAAGACGTGTTTTAAGCGATGTTCACATTCTTTTGAAAAATAATAATGATGATGTTCATGAGCGATGTTCATAAATTATGTATATATTAAAATACTTTGGATTTGCTAAGCATTAGTCGGAAGGTACAGAATGATGATTTGTCGAGAGGATGTTGTGCTCTCCAATTCTTGTATCAACGGTACGGAACTCCTCAGGGTTTTGAAGAACCAAATCTCGGATTAACTCATGGTGGGAACAAAAATAAGTGGGAAGCAAGACGTACTTTGGCGTTTATCACAGCATTCCTGGGAATCGTGGTTTGTCCCCGCAAAGATAAGAAAGTAGAGATAGGCCTTGTAGGGATGGCCGATATTGCAATCAAAAGAACCGACAGTACTGTGGTTCCTTTGATTTTGTCCGAAATCTACCGAGCTTTAACTATATGCCGAGAAGGAGGCAAGTTCTTCCAGGGATGCAATCTGTTACTTCAGCTATGGATGCAAGAACACCTCCATCACCGAGCGGGATACATGAACCACGGGTTGACTGAGAGAAATTGTATCAGCGGCTTTGAGAAACGCATGGCAGGCGTCAGATTTCCTGAAGGTGTCGAAGCATGGTTTACACGATTAAGGTCAACAACAGCCGACCAAATTGAATGGGCATTCGGGTGGCTGACTGATACTGAGGTAATATACATGGCAGCTGAGGAATGTCATATTCTTTTGATGGGACTTCGCAGCATCCAACCATATGTTCCTCATCGGCTATTGCGCCAGCTAGGAAGGTTTCAAGTAATTTCCACTAATGAAGATCTAAGCAAGCACACCATCGAGCTGAGCGCGGGAGTCGTATTTCCCGAAGGAAAGATTAGAAAGTTGTGGCACGAATGTAGATTCTTGGAACCCAAGACTATGGTTCGAGAACTGGCTAAAGGTGAGGTAGACCCAAAGTACGATGATTGGTTCGAAAGAAGGTTCCAGATTTGTCAGAGACCTGCTAAAAGAGCTCACGTCCAACAATTCACGGATGATTCGCAGGAGCAGTGAGGCTGGTTAAGGAGGGAGGAAGGCTACCGGGTTGAAATCGGGAAGCTAAAGCGACAAATCGAAAGGCTTACATTTGAGAACAATGTGCAAGTTGCCTCTGAGCAGGGCGAGAAGAACAAATTAGCCAAAGAGAACTAGACACTGAAAGCCCGCATTCGCCAAGTCAGTAAGAGTAACAGCGACCGACAGAAACGTCGCTCCGACGAAAGATTGATAGCAGATTTGAGAAATCAGGTCAGCAAAAGCCGAGAAGAATTAGAGAGATCGGAAGCTTGCATAGCAAGAATGAAGGTCAGATGGGCAAAAGGTACAATGGCCCGGAGGCAGCGTCTGCAGCAAGTCATAAGGGATTATGAAATGAGCATCTGGATATTAAGGAAAACGAACTCCACTCTTCAGGAGCGGATCTTCAAACAAGCACGAGATGCCCAAGCCGACAGAAGATGCTGTTACGATGCAATGACCAGAATGGAAAGACAAATGGAGATGTTCCAGGATAGACTTGCCGACAATGCTCAAGCACTGGGATTAAAGAACCAGCGAATAGAGCAATTGTTCGTGGAAAGGGACAACATTAGAGGAAGGATTGATAAGATTGGGCACTACATCTACATGAGATGCCTAGCATGTGAGCAAATACCTCGGAAGACCCTCCTTGTTTCCATCATGAGCTGCGTCCACCGGATCATGAACGAGTTGAAGAGCTTGTAGAGAGACCTTACACCAAGGGCCGCGGAAAGGCCGAATGATGCCTCGCGAGCCCTTAAGTTGGAATTGTAGCCCCTAGTTCGAGTCTTGTTTAATTGGCTTTGTTGTCTTCCTATGTGTTGTTTTCTTTTCTTTCGTCGAGTCAGGTTAAGAACTTTGGAATCTGTACTATTGCTGTTCTTGGTTTGGGATAAGTAATTTGTAATAGCAAATTTTGATGATGAATTAATTGATTCTAAAAGAATTTGTGTGTGTCTTTACTTTGTGGCAGAACTATGCCCGGTCTGATTCACGCGGGGACGTGATACGTAGGCAATCCACATAAGATTCGACCGCCATTAAAGAGAAGGGAAAAGAAGAAAAGAAAGGAAAATATATATACATAAAATAAAAATAAAATACAGGGGTTCCCAAAGTACTTTAAAGGGGCAAATAAGCAAGCCGGGATGACAGATGTGTTTGAAGCAAAGCATGTTAGAAATGGTTTACTGCCTAGGAGCATTGCATCCACAATGTGCTGTTATCAAATCTGTTAAACTCTAACGCTAACAAGTTTGTTGTTTTCCACAAATACCAGACAGTTAGTTGTTAAAGCATTCTGGCAACACACCCTTACCAAACCAGATCCAAAGGACCGGTAACAACGAGCATGACTACTTCAGAAAATAGTACCGAGGAAGAAAGGCCGTTGAGCCAGTTGTTAAAAGAAGTGATGGAAAAGATAGAAAGGATGGGACTAGAGATGAATGCAATGTAGTTAGCTCTAGCCAAAGCACAAAAGAGCCCTGAACCACTGGGGCCCATGCCGGAATACCTTCACTCCGGCCCTTCAACAAGCCTCCCGAATTACCATTATCTTCAGGAGAGAAGCCCCCATGATTCCCAAGCTCCACCACCCCATCAACCTCTCCCAACACCAAATGTTCCCACTTTTATGGGACCTACCCCAGCCACCCTGCAAAGATCAACCAGCGAGCCGCTGTTTCAGGCTCACGATACGCAATACTATCCCCCTAAGCCCACATTCAATGCACCAGAACCCCATACCTACAATCCGTGCTTGGAGGTACCGGCAGAGATTGAAAAGCCGGTTAAGGTCCCGGAACAAGATGAGGTAATGAGGAAGTTCAAAAGCCTGGAGCAATCCTTTAGGAACCTGTACGGATTGGGCAACCAGGTCAGCATCGCCTACAAGGATCTATGCCCTTTCCCGGACGTCCAACTCCCGGCTGAGTTCAAAATGCCTAAGTTTGATTTATATGAAGGGCACGATGATCCCATGGCACATTTGCGGGGCTTTTGTAGCAAAATGAGAGGGGCAGGCGGCAAAGATGAGCTACTGATAGCTTATTTCGGTCAAAACTTAACTGGATCGGCACTGGAATGGTATACCAGGCAAGATTCCAGCAGATGGTACACTTGGGATGATCTGGCGCAAGCTTTCGCGGGTCACTTTCAATACAATCTCGAGATAGTCCCTGACCGTCTCACATTGCTGAGGACCGGAAAGAAGCCTGGGGAAAGCTTTCGTGAGTTCGGTTTCCGCTGGAGAGAACAAGCAGCCAAAGTTGATCCTCCCATGAGAGAGGGAGAAATGGTGGACTATTTCTTGCAAACACTGGATCCAACTTACTTTGGTCACTTGGTGACGACGGTTGGAAAATCCTTCAATGAAGTAGTAAAGATAGGGGTCATGATAGAGGAGGGTCTGAGGTCTGACAAAATCCTGAATTACTCAGCGCTCAAGGCGACGACCCAGGCTATTCAGAGCGACACGGGAGGTGCGCTGGGAAGGAGGAAGAAAGAAGAAATTGCCATGATTGGGGCAAGCAGTTGGTCCAGGTCCGGCAAACCACACTACAACCAACCTAGACCCCACATTCCAAACTACCCATACAGCCAGCCACAACCTTACCACCCACCACAAGAACAACATTTTTCCATCCACCACGCCCAAACTTACACCCAGCCTCCGGCTCATCCGCAATGGCGTGCACTGGCTCCCCAACATACATATCCACCTCCACAAAACACACATTCACCTTCACAAAACACGTATCCACCACTAAGGACCTACAGGAATCCTTCAGGACCGAGCTTCCGCGGAACTCAGGCTTTCATGAATGAAAGGATGCAGAAGCCAAGAACATTCACTCCGTTGGGAGAAACCTATACTACTCTGTTTCACAAGTTGAAGCAGATAGGCCTTCTAAGTCCTGTTGAAGCCAAATTGCCGAGTCCCCTCCCCGGAAATCTAAACCATTCAGTGAGTTGCGAATATTGTTCGGGTGCTCCCGGGCATGATACTGAGAAATGTTGGAGGTTGAAGACTGCCATACAAGATCTTATTGACACAAATAGGATCGAGGTTCAGGCACCAGGGGCACCCAGCATCAATGAAAATCCGTTACCGGTGCACCATGAAGCTCACATGATCGAATTAGTACACAAGGAAGGGAAACCAAAAACACCCTCACAAACGGTAATGATGATTCGCGCCAGTACTAATGAAGAGTCGACCAGTGGAAAGGCAGTGGTACAGTCGGGGGAGGTATATGACAAGCCCTTTGTGATAGCAGGGAAAGGGTCATCTACTACTGTGAAGAGGCCCGAGTCAGTCAGAGCAGTGTTGCAGGGAGTAGCAAACAAACCAAGGTTGGTAGTAAAAGGGGTCCATGTGGGACCTGTTGCTATCAAGCCAGTCATACAGTTGCCGATGACAAGTGAGAAGGCTGTGCCATGGAACTACAGTCAAGTGACGGTGACGCATAAGGGGAAGGAGGTTGTGGAAGACGTATGCAAAGCGCAAGGGTTAACTCGATCGGGAAGGTGTTTTGCTCCCGCAGAGTTGAGAAGGGTCAATCCTGAAACAATAAAGAAACCTGTAACAGAGGAAGAGGCAGAGGAATTTCTGAAGAAGGTGAAGGCACAAGATTACTCAATTATAGAGCAATTGAGAAAGACCCCAGCCCAGATTTCGTTGCTATACTTGTTAATCCATTCAAACGATCATTGTCAGGCCTTAATGAAGATTCTGAACGAGGCCTATGTCCCGGACAAGCTCTCAGTGAACCATTTGGAGAAAGTAGCGCACAAGATCTTTGAAGCAAACCGAGTGACATTCTCAGACAATGAGTTACCGGTAGAGGGTACTAAACACAACAGAGCACTCTATCTGATGGTAAAGTGCGAAGAATCGGTAGTCACTCGAGCATTAATTGATAACGGGTCAAGTGCCAATATCTGTCCTCTGGCCACTCTCAACAAGCTAAAGGTTGTTGATGACAGGATCTACCAGAACAGTATCTGCGTCCGAGGTTTTGATGGGGGCGGCATTAACACAGTAGGTGATATCGTACTGGAACTAACCATTGGCCCAGTCGAGATCACCATGGAATTTCAAGTAATTGATGTGGCAGTGTCGTACAATCTTTTGTTGGGGCGACCATGGATCCATGCAGCTAAGGCAGTGCTTTCTACGCTGCATCAAGTGGTCAAATTTAAATGGGATAGACAAGAGATTATGGTACACGGGGATGACAGCACACACGCCGCCAGTGATACTATTGTGCCCTTCATAGAAACCGACGATGATAAGGGCCCATGGGTTTATCAGGTTTTTGATGCAGTCTCGGTGGACAAAATTCCTGAGGGCGAGGGCCTTCCACTTCCCAGAATCACAGCCGCAACCGTCATGATAGCGTCAGAAATGTTGAATAGCGGGTTTGTACCAGGGAAAGGTCTGGGGGTTTATCTGCAGGGAATGATCCAGCCAGTTTCTTTGCCTAAGAACCTGGGAACTTTTGGGTTGGGATTCAAGCCCACCGCAGCGGATGTGAAGCGAGCTTGCAAATTGAAGAAAAGAGTTTGGGTCCTTCCTAAACCAGTCCCACGCCTGTCCAGGTCATTTGTCAAAGCAGGGTGCAGAAAGTTGCCAGTCCCGGAAGTTCTTGGACCTCTGATGGGGCCAAACGGAGATTTGAATGAAAGCTTTGGAAGAGTGTTTGCCGACGTCAACATGATAGAAGCTGGAGAGGGTTCCAGTAAGGCAGACATACAGTTTGTGGGTCCCAAGGTCAAGGTCAACAATTGGATGGCTACTCCTCTTCCTACTTGGAGGGAGTCTTGGTAGTTGACTCTGATTTTCCTTTTCTGTTTTCTGGATTATTCCAGGGTTGTAATCCAGATTTCTTTTTATTATGTCGAATACAGTGTGAAACCTTGTTATCCCGTAATTTAATAAAACGAAGAGTTTCTTCTTTATTTCTTATCTTCTTTTATTTATTTATTTTAATTTTGTTTCTTTCGTTTCTTTCTCTGAACAGTTCTTTTCATACTGATTCTAATGACATGGCATGCACAACGGATCTTCAACCTAGTCTAAAAGATCAATCTAATTCCGAGCTAAACATACAAGAGGTCGATTATGATAATGAATCGGAATACAATGAGGATGAAGCATTCGAGGAGATAAATAGGGAGTTGAGCCAGTTTGAAGAAAAATACAAACCCAACTTAAATGACACAGAAGCCATCAATTTAGGGGATGTCGGCGATGTCAGAGAAACTAAAATAAGCATCCACATTGAACCAAATATCAGGGAGGAATTGGTCAAAACACTTATTGAGTTCAAAGATGTTTTTGCATGGTCGTATGATGACATGCCGGGGTTAAGCACAGATTTAGTGGTTCATAAATTGCCCACTGACCCGGCGTGCCCTCCCGTCAAGCAAAAATTGAGGAAGTTCAAAACGGAGATGAGCATGAAGATTAAAGAAGAAGTAACCAAGCAGCTACAAGCAAAGGTTATTAGTGTCACTCGATATCCTGATTGGTTGGCTAATGTGGTGACGGTACCAAAGAAAGATGGAAAGATCAGGGTGTGCGTCGACTACCGCAATTTGAACAGGGCAAGACCTAAAGACAACTTTCCTTTACCCAACATCCATATCTTGATCGACAATTGTGCCAGGCGTGAGATCGGATCTTTTGTGGATTGCTATGCTGGGTATCATCAGATTCTGATGGATGAGGAAGATGCGGAAAAGACAGCCTTCATTACGCCGTGGGGAACCTATTGCTACCGGGTAATGCCATTTGGTTTGAAGAATGTTGTGGCAACGTACATGAGAGCAATGACCACTGTGTTTCATGACATGATACACAAAAAAATTGAAGTGTACGTAGACGATGTAATCATAAAGTCCAAGCGTCAGGAAGACCACGTAGCAGACCTAAGGAAGTTCTTTCAAAGACTTTGAAGGTATGATATTAAGCTCAACCCGGCCAAATGCGCATTTGGTGTTCCATCTGGGAAGCTTTTGGGATTCATCGTCAGTCGGCGAGGATTGAACTGGATCCATCAAAAATCAAATCTATCCAAGAGTTGCCACCACAGAAGAACAAGACAGAAGTGATGAGTCTGTTGGGAAGGTTGAATTACATCAGCAGATTTATTGCTCAACTCACAGCAACCTGCGAACCCATTTTTCAGTTGTTGAAGAAGGATGCGGCAATAGGATGGACGGCGGAATGCCAGGCGGCATTCGACCAGATCAAAGAATATTATCAAATCCACCTGTATTGGTTCCCCTGAGCCGAAAAGACCGTTAATTCTTTATCTGACGGTCTTGGAGAATTCTTTTGGTTGCGTGTTGGGGCAGCATGACATTACGGGAAGAAAAGAGCAAGCCATCTATTATCTCAGCAAGAAGTTTACAGTATATGAGGTTAAGTACACTCAACTCGAGAAGACATGTTGCGCCCTAAACTGGGTGGCCCAGAAGTTGAAACATTATTTATCCTCATATACTACTTATCTCATTTCCCGTTTGGATCC
The DNA here is from genome assembly GCF_000715075.1 of Nicotiana tabacum. Lineage (NCBI taxonomy): Eukaryota > Viridiplantae > Streptophyta > Magnoliopsida > Solanales > Solanaceae > Nicotiana > Nicotiana tabacum. The sequence goes on along the minus strand of NC_134089.1, from coordinate 17,569,059 downwards.
GTTAAAATATATTTTCCAAAAACCTATGCCCACAGGAAGGTTGGAAAAATGGCAAATATTACTCATGGAGTTCGATATCATCTATGTGACGAGGACAACCATGAAGGCCCAAGCGTTGGCAGATCACTTGGCTGAGAATCCTGTTGACGAGGAATACGAGCCGTTGAGGACGTATTTTCCCGACGAGGAAGTAATGCAGATAGATGAGTTGGAGTTACCTGAGGAACCCGGTTGGAAGCTTTTCTTTGATGGAGCCGCAAATGCGAAGGGAGTTGGAATAGGAGCAGTGCTTATTTCCGAAACTGGACATCATTACCCTGTTACAGCTCAACTGCATTTCTATTGTACCAACAACATGGCTGAGTACGAGGCATGCATTTTGGGTTTGCGATTAGCGGAAGACATGGACGTCCAGGACGTCTTGGTCTTGGGAGATTCGGACCTCCTGGTGCATCAAATTCAGGGTGAATGGGAAACACGGGATTTGAAGCTCATACCATATCAACAATGTTTGCACGATCTGAGCAAGCGATTTCGATCAGTAGAGTTCAGACACATCCCGAGAGTTCACAATGAGGTTGCCGATGCATTGGCCACTTTAGCATCAATGTTGCACCACCCAGACAAAATTCATGTTGACCCATTGCACATCCAGGTTCACGATCAGCATGCCTATTGCAACATGATAGAGGAAGAAGTGGATGGCGAGACATGGTTTTATGACGTCAAAGAATATCTCAGGATGGGGATATACCCGGAGCAGGCCACCGGAGACCAAAAAAGAGCCATTCGGCGATTGTCTAGTGGTTTCTTCCTCAGTGGAGGAGTGTTATACAAGAAAACCCCAGATTTGGGATTGCTGAGATATATAGACGCCAGTCAAGCCACGGCGGTTATGATAGAGGTACATGCTGGAGTTTGTGGGCCCCATATGAGCGGATATGTATTGGCGAAAAAGATTCTTCGAGCAGGGTATTACTGGCTCACCATGGAGTATGATTGTATCAAATTTGTGCGGAAATGCCATCAGTGTCAGATACACGGAGATCTGATTCATTCATTCTCCACCAATGGAATTGCACACAATGTCAGCACCATGGCCATTTGTGGCATGGGGGATGGACGTCATTGGGCCTATTGAGCCGGCAGCTTCGAACGGTCACAGGTTCATTCTGGTGACCATCGATTATTTTACTAAGTGGGTTGAAGCCAAAACTTTCAAGTCAGTAACCAAGAAGGCAGTGGTGGATTTTGTCCATTCCCATATCATCTGTAGATTTGGGATCCCGAAAGTGATAATTACGGACAACGGTGCTAATCTTAACAGCAGTTTGATGAGAAAAGTATGCGAACAGTTTAAGATTACACACCGTAATTCCACACCATATCGTCCCAAGGCAAATGGAGTTGTTGAAGTGGCCAATAAGAACATCAAAAAGATATTGAGGAAGATGGTAGAAGGATCCAGGCAATGGCATGAAAAATTACCATTCGCATTGTTGGGTTATCGCACTACCGTCCGAACTTTAGTAGGTGCAACCCCTTATTTGTTGGTGTATGGAACTGAAGCAGTAATACCGGCATAAGTGGAAATTCCATCCCTTTGAATTGTCGCCGAGGCTGAGATTGATGATGATGAGTGGGTCAAAACCCGTTTGGAACAGTTGAGCTTGATTGATGAAAAGAGATTGGCAGCTGTATGTCATGGCCAGTTATATCAAAGGAGAATGTCAAGAGCCTACAACAAGAGGGTGCGCCCCAGAAAATTTGAAGTGGGGCAACAAGTGTTGAAACGAATCCTGCCACACCAAGCGGAAGCAAAAGGCAAGTTCGCTCCGAATTGACAAGGACCATTCATTGTAACCAGAGTATTGTCCAATGGCGCTCTATGTTTAACAGATAACGAAGGAAAATGCGTCGACATGCGTCGACATGACTATCAATTCCGACGCAGTTAAGAGATATTATGTATTATCTCTTTTGATTGTAATTGACATTTGTTTGGGGTTGGCATTTATCGGAGAATGAGATGACGGAGGCAATTCTTTCTTCTATCAAAACACTTTAACCTTTGCTTACCCTTTTGAGCCTTATTTATTCTTTCATATCCCTCTTTTGGAATCAGTAATTAAAATAAAAGATAAAAAGAGAGAAAAACAATAATAAAGACAAAAGAAAAATCACAAGAAAAAACAAAGAAAGTGGGAACTACGTTTGACCTGATTCCTCAAAGAAGGATACGTAGGCGCCTCACGGCTCGGTCATAGTGTAACAAAAAATAAGAATCCCCAAGCAAGAAAACTGGGGCAGAAGTTGTGTTTATAATTTTGGGAAAGAAAGTTTGATTCCAAGAGTTGTAATGTTTTACCCGTTAAAATTATTTTGAGCCTTTTGATAACCCTTTTCTTTTTTTAGCCATACACAAAAAACCATATTGATGTCCAAAAAAGACCTCCCGATCAGTATTCGAGAAGTGCCGAGTTCATGCACGTGGAAGTCGGGAACAACACTCTGATCCCCAACAGAGAAAAGGATCAAAAAACTGGAAACGAACTGATAGTCGAAAGAATCCCCACCAAAGAGCGACGTATCGACACGCTCCAATCCCCAGCTGAAAAATAAAATAAAATGAGAGAGTCTCATTGGTGAAAACTTTCACGGGCACCATGAGGCGACGGGAGTTGAGAGAAATGAGAGAGTCTTATTAGTGAAAACCCCTCGAAGGGCACTATGAGGCGACAAGGCAAGATTGACGAAAAGGGTCCGCCTTTGACAAAAATCGAATATTCATTTATCCCCAGCGGGATGAGACCATCCGAAAAGTCGATTGATACAAATAGACTGGGTTGATCGATCTGGAATGCACGACATGATCGTTGGGATTGGTTATATCATTCAGATAAGTTCTTTTCTTTTCTTTTTCCCAGCGTTTGTTCAGAAAGACTTCTTTTTCTATCTTTAAAATTATCACTCTTTCATTTTTGGATTTTATTCCCCCCAATAGTTCAACAATTTATTTTTGAAAAATGATTTTCAGAGTCTACTACCAGTTGCCAAAATGGTGCAAGGCGAAATGCGAAAAGGACATGCCAAAGATGAGGCGACGAAACAAAAGAAGTTTGTCGCAAAGACCAAATAATGAATGGGTCTAGATCCTAAAAGGCCCAAATTTCCAAGAGAAGTTATGGATCAAATTCCAAGATGATCCGCAGCAGATTTGCAAGATACAAGGACAACTCCGACAACCATCCCCAGCAGGAGTATCAGCCCCAGCAATCAATATTCCCCCCCCCCCAGCAAGTTTTATAGCAATACAAGGAAAAGAAAAGGGAAAACCCATCCTCAGCAGAAGTGGCACGACCACTTGCCCCATGTTAAACTAACAAATATTTCTTTAATTTGAAATAGGGAGAAGAAATATTATTGACCGCGGGAATACAGAGTCACAAAGCAGATTATCAAACTAGGGCAGGAAAATTTTCTCTCATTATGAAAATTTTCTCTCAATAAGAAGTTGAAGAAGTCAGGAGCCCGCCTGGAGAATGGAGGTGTTTTATTTTAAGAAGTTGAAGAAGTCAGGAGTCCGCCTGGAGAATGGAGGTGTTTTATTTTAAGAAGTTGAAGAAGTTAGGAGCCCGCCTGGAGAATGGAGGTGTTTTATTTTAAGAGGTTGAAGAAGTCAGGAGCCCGCCTGGAGAATGGAGGTGTTTTATTTTAAGAAGTTGAAGAAGTCAGGAGCCCGCCTGGAGAATGGAGGTGTTTTATTTTAAGAAGTTGAAGAAGTCAGGAGCCCTCCTGGAGAATGGAGGTGTTTTATTCAGGAGCCCGCCTGGAGAATGGAGGTTGATTTATTTTGAGAAAGTTGTAGAAGTCAGGAGCCCACCTGGAGAATGGAGGCTGATTTATTTTAAGAAGTTGTCGAAGTCAGGAGCCCGCCTGGAGAATGGAGGTGTTTTATTTTAAGAAGTTGAAGAAATCAGGAGCCCGCTTGGAGAATGGAGGTGTTTTATTTTAAGAGGTTGAAGAAGTCAGGAGCCCGCCTGGAGAATGGAGGTGTTTTATTTTAAGAGGTTGAAGAAGTCAGGAGCCCGCCTGGAGATTGGAGGTGTTTTATTTTAAGAAGTTGAAGAAGTCAGGAGCCCGCCTGGAGAATGGAGGTGTTTTATTTAAGAAGTTGAAGAAGTCAGGAGCCCGCCTGGAGAATGGAGGTGTTTTATTTTAAGAAGTTGTAGAAGTCAGGAGCCCGCCTGGAGAATGGAGGCTGATTTATTTTGAGAAAGTTGTAGAAGTCAGGAGCCCGCCTGGAGAATGGAGGCTGATTTATTTTAAGAAGTTGTCGAAGTCAGGAGCCCGCCTGGAGAATAGAGGTGATAAAATTTAAGAAGTTGAAGAAGTCAGGAGCCCGCCTGGAGAATGGAGGTTGATCTATTTTAAGAAGTTTTCGAAGTCAGGAGCCCGCCTGGAGAATGGAGGCTGATTTATTTTAAAGAAGTTGAAGAAGTCAGGAGCCCGCCTGGAGAATGGAGGCTGATTTATTTTAAGTTGAAGAAGTCAGGAGCCCGCCTGGAGAATGGAGGCTGATTTATTTTGAGAAAGTTGTAGAAGTCAGGAGCCCGCCTGGAGAATGGAGGTAAGAAGTTGAAGAAGTCAGGAGCCCGCCTGGAGAATGGAGGTGATAAAAATTTAAGCAGTTGTCGAAGTCAGGAGCCCGCCTGGAGAATGGAGGCTGAATTATTTTGAGAAAATTGTTGAAGTCAGGAGCCCGCCTATAGAACAGAGGTTGTTAAATTCAAGATGATTAAGTCAGGAGCCTGCTTGTAGAACAGAGGAATATCTTTCAAGATCAAGCAGTAACCCACCGGAAGGCGGAAGGTTACAACGAAATCCCCAGCAGAATGAAGAAAACTGCATCCTCAGCGGACAGAACAAAATGATGGATACTAGTATTCGGAAAAGCAAAAGGCCAGTGTCATCACCAACAATTGTCATAAAAGAGAAGCACCGGAAGAAACATAAGCCGACAAGAAAGCAAGACAACAAGAACAAGTTGAAGATAGATAAGATCTTGTGATTCGTAGTCTAGTCTAGCATTTTGTTTTCTTTTTAGCACGGTGTAATAAGGAGACCAGTAGATCAGTAGTAACAGCATACAACGGCAACAGCAGCAAACACTACAGTCACATGGTAGTCCCAACTGCCAAAACTTCCCGAACTACATTAACCTGATTCCCTTTTAGCCGGGGATATGTAGGAGACCTTTGAAGCAAAGGTTCGGTTAAATCTTTTTTCAAAAAATGCTTCACACGGAGTACTCCAACAGGGCAAAATCACTCGTAGCCGCTCACTTTATCTTTGCGCGAAAGCTCTTTGTGCTTTCGGGCAAAGAGGGGCAGCTGTGAGCACGTGATTTTTGCTTCACGGAAATTACTCCAAAAGAAATCAAAAAATAAAAACAAAATCCATCTGTGTACGATTTTTAGAATTTACGTGACATTTTGGTAATTATTTAGTCCGTAAAAGCTTGCTGTTGTTGTGATTGATATATATATTTATATATATATATATATATATATATATATATGTGTGTGTGTGTGTGTATAAATACATGTTGCATACGCATTCAAGATTTAATTGTGCATTGTGGAGTCAATTAAAACCTGTTTTATTTTAAAAGAAAGAAAATCACAAAAATATGCATTTTTGTTGTGTTTTGTCATTTATGTGTGTCGTGGTGTAATTTTATTTTTAATTAAATATTGGACCTTGTGTGTTAATTGTTGTTAAGGTTTAACATTGTTGTAGGTTAATTTTGGTTTTACAAAAATTATTTTAGAATTTTGTTGATTGTTAATTAAAGTAGAAAAGAAAAAGAGTTAAAAATAGTAAGAATACTCGGTTTGGGCCAAGAAATTAAAATAAAAATAGGCCCAAATGAGCTAGTCCAATGAGTTAAACTAGTCCATCTCCTCAGAGGTGCCCGAACGACACCGTTTCTGTCCCAGTTGAGCAGGGCCGTTGATTTCAAATGGATCAAAGGCCAGGATCACATCCCCTAAACCCGTTGACCTGAACCGATACATTCCCATATCCGGTCTCACCCACCACTACACCCAAACGACGTCGTCCCCCTTCAGTGAATAGATCCTGGCCATCGATCTCACCTGATCCAACGGCCAGGATCTAAACCCCTAAGTCGTATATAAGCCCAACCATGTTACCCCGCCCCCTATCCAAACACCCCCTTGGTTTCATCGTCTCTCAGAGACGATCCCAAACACCCCCAAACCCTAGCAGCCGCCATAGCTCCCTTTCAACGTAAACCCGGCAGCAACAATGCCACCGGTCACCATAGCTACACCACTGAACCTACAAACCACCCTGAACACGAATCCCTGGTCACTTAACTTCGAATCATCTCCAGGGTTCTCGAATCTTCGATCAAAGATTCGAGCCAAAACCCTAAATTACCTAATGAGTCCCAAATTCACACTAGCCACTCCCCTGACATCCCTTATACCCTAATCAACGTTGGTCTCGTTGGAATCTAGATAGAACTCTTCGAACCCCAAATCTGAGCTCAAGAACCCTAAAAGTCGAGTCCGGTTCAGGCCTGGTTCGTTTTTTATGTAAGCTTCCGAGGTAATTTTCTTTTTTTTCCTTCTGTTTATGTGTTATTCGTATGTCAGTAGATTTGTTTTTGATTTTTGATTATTTTTCTGTCAATACTCTCCATCTTCAAAGACCCTTTTATGTGGTCAATTTCTCTTCTATCCAGTGTTAAGTGTATGTTATGAGATATCTATTCGTTTCGACTAATGTCGTCGAATAGTTAAGTTTCGTAAACTCCCTGCTAAATGTCCCGAATATTGAAATAATTTGGTGGCTTGTTTAGTCTATTTTGTTTGTCGATAGTTTGTTACATGTAATAGTTTGTATAGTCGATTTGAGTAACGTCGTCGAATAATTAAGTTTAATAAGTTCCATGTTTCGTCCAAAAACACATGAATCACATGTGTGCTCTGTTTTAGCCTGCTTTTGTTGTCGACTGATTAGTATACGTTGTAACTCGCAAAGTCGATTCGATACATATTGTCGTTTGTGTTTTACAGTCTTGGAAGGCAACGACTTGATTCATACTGCCTGATTCTGATTAAATGTTTGTCTAAATTCAGCGGTAAACTAATTATAGTTTGTAGTTTGTTAGTTGGTGAGGTTCGAATTAGGATTAAAATGGTTATAGTTAACAGACTCAGCGATGTGAAGGGGGTGGGGTAAGGCAGTAATAATCAGTGGTTTGAGGGATAATTTGGGGTGTCAAAGACTGACAAATGCTTAGGATTAATGGGCTGTCAATTGGTTAATGAAAAATACTATTAATCTAGTATTAGTGGGGTGCACAACACAAGAACATGGGTCAAAATAAATAATCTAATAAAAGCCCATGACTCTTGAATGAATCAATATGACAAGCATGCTATAGTGGGGAACCAAATGACTTGCATCAAGAAGATACTTAGGCGTGGGAAGGTGAAGGGCATGGGGAGGAAGTCTGGATACGAGGCAGTCCTGTGAAGGTCTTTTGGGCCTATAAATGAGCTCATTTTTTTTGACTGATGAGGGGTTGGCAATTGAGAGAAGAAAATCTGATAACCCTAAAAGGCAAAAAAAAGGGGGGGCTGGTCAGCTGTTTGGTTGGATACAGTTGGTTTTTTTGTTCAAGCTGTTTTGCTAAGTCCGATTGTTTGATTGTCAAGCTATTTTCTGTCAAGTCTGTTGTGTAGTTGGGTTATTACTATTTCAGTGGGGTATTCTGGTTTCCCTGTTGGGTTGCTACTGTTGGGCTATTTGTGGTTGCTGCTGTGTTACTGCTGTCCGTTCGCTTGTTGCTATCGTTATTACTGCCTGGCTGCTTGCTGCTGATATTCTTTTCTTCTTCTGGTTCTTGTTATCTAAATCCAGGTACACATACTAAGCTGATGTAATTCCATGTTGAAGTTGACATTTGAAACATGAATATACATATGAAGAACTTGAAGTTGTAAACTGAATTTAGTTTTCTTTACTGATTGTACTAAAGCCATTTTAGGTATCACTGATATGTAGACTCCTGCCAAGGAGTTGTATAACTGGACAGTTTTCACATACGCAGTTATTTAGTTTATGAGCTCCCTATGTAGGCCCTTAGTTAAAAGAAGGATAGGATGCTAAAGAGCACCCTGCTTATCTCAGTTTGTTTGTAAAGATGCATGTCAAGCTAGAATTAGACCAATATACTTCTAATTGTCATGACAGTCTAATTTCAGTACGCAAATGGTTTGAATTAGGATTAAAACTAGATCTTTAAGTTCTTTCATGCCAACAGATCGCTTACTTTAAAATTTACTACAAACTATTAAATGAAATAGTACCAGCTTATCTTTCAGCTTTGCAAATTCATGAATAGGTGTAGAAATAATTAATTAGGCCCACATCGGAATGAAGGTGGCCTAGGTACAGTGTAATACCATATGCATTGGACCCAGGCCCATGATTTGGCAAACGGATGACTTATACGCGTCCTCGCATTCGGATTTTATAAATTTGTTCGGAGATAGACTATAACAATTTCGAGTATGTAATGGGATTAGGATCATTTTTCCTCTTTCATTTTAGAGACGAAAAATAGAAGAATGTAGTCACTTTAGGATATCCTTTTTAAAATAAGAATGAGACGAGCCTCGCCAAATAAAACGCACAAGCTGCGGGGCCCTCGTTAAATGTATATATTAAAATACTTAGTTTTCGGGACGGGCCGTTTAGCAAATTTCACGGCCTTCCCAAAATAATAACGCGATAGTCTCTTTAGGCGCGTGTTTAATAGTTTCCTTTCTTAAGCTTGGGTGTGCATTTCATGCGACCTAAATCCAAATCCCAAAACATCAAATAAAATGTGTTCCGGATTGTGGGTGCATTTCATGCGACGCAGTCCAAAGACGTGTTTTAAGAGATGTTCACATTCTTTTGAAAAATAATAATCATAAAGTGGTAAAAAGTTAAAATTGGCACACCTGTTCATAATTGTATTAAAATTAGATAAATAAGCCGAATATGACAGTTGAGCAACCGTGCTAGAACCATGGAACTCGGGAATGCCTAACACCTTCTCCCGGGTTAACAGAATTCCTTATCCGGATTTCTGGTTCGCAGACTGTAATACGGATGTCATTCTTTTCCTCGATTCGGGATTAAATTGGTGACTTGGGACACCCTAAATCTCCCAAGTGGCGACTCTGAAACAAACAAACAAATCTCGTTTCGATTGTCCTTTAATTGGAAAAAACTCCTTGTACCCACGCGGGGGCGGAAAAAGGAGGTGTGACAAAAATTATATTAAATAGCCCAGTCAGTCATTCCAAGCTTGTTTTACCCACATACCTCCAAAATTCTACTGGAATCTCGTCTGGTCCGGTTGCTTTGCCCCGACTCATCTCACACATCACTCTCACGACCTCCTCAACCTTAATACACCTATAGTACCTAAAGTTTTGGTGACTCTTGGAGAGCCCCAATTCCCCTAACACGATGTTTTTGTCCCCCTCTTCATTCAGAAGTATATGAAAGTACGACTATCATCTTTGTTTAATCTAGGCCTCTTCCATAAATACACGATCTTCCTCATCTTTGATGCACCTAACTTGATCCTGGTCACGAGCCTTCCTCTCTCTCACTTTGGCCAGCCGAAATAACTTCTTGTCCCTACCTTTGGCCCCAATCCCTCATATAGTCGACTAAACACAACATTCTTAGCCTCCATGACTGCTAATTTTGCCTCACTCCTAGCTTCCTTATAATTTTCTTTGTTTGTTCTCCTCTGCTCCTCGTCGGTGTTCTCCACTAACTTAAAGTATGTTGTTTTCTTTGCTTCTACTTTACCTTGGACAATGTCATTCTACCACCAGATGCCTCGGTGCCCGCCAAAATAGCCCTTCGAAACCCCTAACACCCCTCTCACCACCTCCTTTATATAATCCGTCATCGCCGTCCATATAATGCTAGCATCGCGCCACTCTTCCAGGATCCCATAGCCGTTTACCACCTCTCCAACTCCTGTAAATTATCCTTAGTCAATACTCTCCACCTGATCCACGGTTGACCCCGTACAAACCTCTTCTTCCTCTTTATCAAGAAACCGACGTCCAACACCAGGAGCATATGTTGTGTCGCGAGGTTCTCACTCGGGATCACCTTACAATCCTCGCACAACTCCTTTATCACACCTCCTAAGGAGGAGATAATCAATCCGAGTCTTAGATACCATACTCTGCAAAGTAATCAAATGCTCCTCCCTCTTCGGAAAATAGAGTTCGCGATCACCAACTCAAAAGCTCTAGCGAAATCCAACAGTGAAGTTCCTCCTCCGTTCCTATCGCCAAAGTCGAAGCCACCGTGCACCTCACCATAGACACCAGCAGATGACTCAATGCGACCATTGAAATCCCCCTCTATAAATAACTTCTCCGTAGGCAGAGTACCCCGCACCACCTCGCCCAACGGCTCCCAGAAGCCCCTTTTAACCTCATTATCCAAGCCTGCTTGCAGCGCGTAAGCGATAATGACATTCAGAGTCATCCCTCCAACTATTAACTTAATCACCATCAATCTGTCATTCACCCACCTAACCTCTACCATTGACTGTATGGGCTCCCTATCCACCAAAATACCTACTCCATTCTTGCCCTTCACGCCTCCTGAGTAACACAACTTACATCCGTCTGCATTCCTCGCCTTCGATCTTACCCACCTAGTCTCCTGAACACAAGCTATATAGACATTCCTTTTCTGAAAAATCTTCGCTAGCTCTATAGATTTACCTACCAATGTCCCTATGTTCCACGATTCAATTCTCAGCCTATAGGGACCCTTGTTCCCCTTATCTCCCTCCCCCCTCGGACCCCGTCCCGCCCATGCCCCTTGCCCTACTCCACGCCCCACCACCCGTCCTCCCCGAGAACATGACCCTTCTCTGTCATTACAAACCACAGCCGCTATACCTACGGAAGTCTAGAAAACAAAATGCCAACACAGATCAAACAAAGGTCCAAACTCAAAAGGGAACAAATAGTAACTATAGGCTAGTGGTGGCAAATGAGCGGGTTGGATAAAATTGGGCGGGTTAAAAATGGGTTAAATAGAAAATGGATCATAACCCAACCCGCCCATATTCATACGGATAAAAAACGGATTGGGTACAGGTCAAACCCATATATAACACAAGAATTACGCAAACAAAGAAAGCATTGAACTGGTATCGGTGATGTTATACACGATGAAGCTCTTTACTATGAATGAGTACTATTTGATGGGTTACTTTACGTTCATTCCACCTTATCATAGGAAATTGAAAGTATTTGGTTAAGGGACACTAATTAAATAGTGAAACTTGTGTGGAATTTTGTACTAATAATATGGTAACGTATTTAATAGTTAATAAAATATCAAGAACCTGACTGTTCCCCTTTAAACTGATATTTTCATCGCAAATAAGCCACTAGATAAAATAACAAAAGAGGTTCAGTAAAAATTCCTACTATTCTATTTGTTAAGATCTTTCTAGTTGACATAGATATTTTGACTAATAGTTGGACGTTAACAAAATTTACGTAATAAATAAGTTTTGGCTCAATATGTTTACTTTTAGATAGTTATTTGTGATGTTTATACTCTCTCTGTTATTTTAATTTCTCCAGTTTGTTCTCTTCGGAGATCTAATAATGTTCTAGTACTAAAGTTGGAAAATATTTTAAAAGTAAAAAATGAAAGGAGTACTTAAAAGTAAAAGTTGTACTAATTGATTATGAATTTCATTTGATAAAGAATGTTAAAACTTTGTAGTGAAAATTATTAATTTCACTTGAGATATTTCTCAAACAAAGTCTTACCAATATCTTAAGCATTTCAACATTTATAAATAATGTTAATCAAAATTCATTTTTTAAAATATTAATAATATTTTTATGATGGAGCAGGATAACGTTTTATTTTATACCTTATAATTATTAAGTTTCTTTTGAATTATACATTCCTACTTGGTAAATAAAAGTCTACTTTATTTGCCAATAAAAATTATGAAGTTTCCATTTGATTCAACAAAAATTTAAAAAGTAGTAAAAACTTTTGAAAATTCTCAACACAAAATTACCAGCCAAAAGTCACTTGCCCAAGACAGTCAAATAAGATAAAAAGTCAGCAAGTAAGCAGACAGGTGTAGGAATTAAAGTTTTGGTCAATAGCTTCTCGCACTAGTTCTTCGATTCGGTTAAGAGTTGAATAGAAGCCAATCCATATTTTACCCATTTTTATGCGGGTAAAATATGGGCTCAACCCATATTTGACCATCTTTAAATGTCACTCACCCAACCCGTGTAAATATGGGTGGGTTAGAATAAAATGGGTCACAATTGCCAGCACTACTACAGGCCCACTACTAGAACGACTAGACTAAGCAGGAAGAACAAATTAACTAACACAGGAGAAAGAGAAACAGGAGGCGGGAGGTACCAATTCTCGCAAATATAACTTGGCCTTTTGACTTGGTGTACTCCCTATATTGTGAAACCCGACGTACTGCCCTTGTTTATGCTAGCCGACCGGTTCTGTTGCTTTTGTGTGTGTGTATATATATGAGATTGTGAATATGCATACTTATTGATAAGAACTTACCTATTTATGGTGTTTAAATTAAACAAATAGATGCATGATATATTTTTGTAAATTGACGTTTATCACTTCACTATGACTAGTTAATCGTACTCCTATATCTTATCAAATCGTTTTAATCATTAAACCATAGTAAATAAATTTGTAAATATTGAGATGCGATTAAGTATTTTCTTGTAACATGTGTATATATGTTGAATTTATCTGTGACAATGTTACCAATCTCACTTCCCAACTCAAAAAGGTTAATAGCTTGACTTTAAAAAAAATCAAAATATTAAGACACGTGTTGTAGCAAAATCAAATTATCGAGTTTTCTATTTTATATTGATCCAAGAAGATTTCGTGTACATATACCAAGGCCAAATTATTGTGTTCCTTATTTTGTACCGTATAATAAGAAAATGATATTGTATAGTCGTTCTAAAAAATAATAATTAAAATATATATATATACTCGTTTCGGACAATTGACTCGAAAGTCTCTAGAAGGTGGAAAAACAGCATGCCACGTCAGTATACATTTTCAGTCAACGAAGAAGCCCACAAATCTCACTACACGTGTTGAGTTTCAATGGGCCAGTCAATCACTGGCTCTATTATCGGCCCAAATTACTGCACCAACCCAAACGCGACGAACAAGCACAAAATCAGATTCTTTAACGGGCCAGTTAGACATTTGGCCGGTCAAAAATAATAACATCAACTAGCTAAATATACGAAAAATATGTATATTATACATTAATATGCAAAAAATATATATTTTTCGATTATTATTTTTAAAAGTAACTATATTGTGTAGTTTACCTTCTTTTAACGGTAAACATTTGGCTCATTTACGCAAAGCCCTTTTTAGGCTATTGTTTAAATTTTGTCTCTATTGTAAAATGGATTAGTTACCTCCTAAGGGGTCGTTTGGTATGATGCATTAGATAAGTTAATGCGTGCATTGGCTTTGTGTATTAATATACATTGTTTGGTAGATATTTTAAACTTATGCATTAGTTATGCAGGCATTAGTTATACATCCTATTTGGTATTATCATATGCATAACTAATGCATAAAAAACAATGGTATTAGCAATGCATTTGGTTTTAATGCATGCATTAGCTTGGTTAAAGACAAAATTGTCCTTCAAAATTTATGCTTGATTAAAATATGCTAGTTAGTATATTAATGCAAGTTCAAAATAATCCAAATAGTGAGAAATAAAATTATATCCCTAGTAAATAAATAAATACTTAGCATATTTTCTTTTTTATAAATAAATATTTAATTTTATTTTACAATATAGGTAGACAAATAAAATAATTTTTTTAAAACTTTTTCATATAAAAATATTTCTCAACATATGTTTCTTATAAAAAGTTAGAGTGTGGACTAGTTTTGAGGGCATTTTTATAAACAAACAATTCTTTTAGAAATTGTGCAATACTTTAATACATCAAACCAAACAATGGATAAGAAATATGTCAGCATAACTAATGCAAGCATAACTAATACCAACATTACTAATACACCCTATTCAGCATTATTCTTATGCACCCTACCAAACGACCCCTAAGGTTGATAGCTTATTTATTTTAAATAAATACTCTTTTAAAAAATTATATTCTATAGCTACCTTTTGATTTTTTATAGCCAAATATCTATTTGTGGTCAATTCCTACCCTTAAGCCATAAAATAAGCTTTGTATTATTTTTCTCTCTCATATCCCCTCAAATTTCTCTTATCCCCTACCCCATATCTATTCTCCATCTCTCTCTCTACTTCCTGATGTCTTCTCTCTCTCTCTCTCTCTCTCTCTCTCTCTCTACTTACCCTACCAACTATTCTCCACCTCCGAACGCCTCAACGCTTCTCTCTATCCCTCCGTCCCTCTCATAACCAACTGGGTCAAATCGCCTCCGACCCGATTACAAGTAGATAAGGCCTTAAAAGTTGTCTCCACGCGTTGGTCCGGCGAGAAGAAAAAGAGCGAAATTGTGCTTGGGAATACTGAATTTAAGGACATTGCGGTGGAGGTATTTGCAGACGCTATCGTTTCAGGGGCTAGGAAAGAGCTGTTGAAGGGGGTTCCGTTAGGGGCTTTTGGGATTGTTGGTGTTGGTGCGGTGGTGAAGCCCGGAAAAGAATTGGTTGCGGCGGCAGTTGGTGCTTATGCGCTTGATGTTGCCACTTCGATATACGTAAGCTTATGGTTGTTCTTGAACAAAGACAGCGGAGTTGAGGGCTGAGCAACTTGAATTTTCTGTTAATATATTTCAATATATCTCGCTGTATTTCATTGTATTCAATGTATCTCGATGTATTCTATGTATTTCATTGTATTCATTATCTTTTTTTCATTGTATTTCAATGTATCCCGCTGTATTCTATGTATTTCATTGTATTCACTGTCTCGCTATATTCCGTGAATGTATTCATATGTTTTTTTAAATTAATATAATTTATGTATTCAGATGTATTATATAATTTCTCTGAAGATTGCTATGTTTTTGGGGTATTTTTCGGTTGAGAATCTTTTTTATAACCGAAAATACAAAATTTGTGTGTTATAATTGAGTTTGTTGAGTTATATTATGAGTCTATTATGTTAATTGATTCACTTTCCGTTTAAAAACAGTGTAATCCCATGTTTCGCGCCGTGAATACAGTCGAATACAATAATCTGTCTAGTTGTAATCCCATGTTTCACGCCATGAATACAATCGAATACACTCGAATGTAAAAATCTGTCTAGCTGTAATCCCCTGTTTCACGCCTAGAAATACTACTGTATTCATGAATACAGTAGTTTAAATACATCAAATACACTCTAAAAAAATCTGAAAACATAGCTATAGGAAGTAATATAGTAAATGGTAGCTACAACTAGCTAATAATCACTAAAACATAGTGGTTTCTAAAAGTTTCTCTTGTAAAATAAGGTGCGTATCTGGGCTTAGGCATATGGGTTCATGTGAACCCATACTCCTCTCCGTAAACTATATATAATAATATTATATTTCTTCAAAATTATTTAAATATATGTGTGTACACCTATGCTCAATGGTTCCTATGATGCAATAATTATTGGATGCACGTCTACAAGTAAATGTTTCAAATCCTACTCTGCACGGTCTTATTTTCGGTTCAGAGCATAGTGTATAAGTGAAAATTACTAAAATTTTATAAGGAATATAATTTTGAACCTATAATTTCAAAGTGTAGCGGGTTCATGGTAAATTTTAAAACCTGTCAAATTTAAATTTTAGATCCACCTTTTCATAATAGCACACACATACTCTTGAAATCGTGGATCCGCCTCTGTGTAAAATAGTATGTAGATATAGCACTTAAAATTTTTCTCTTCCGGATAATGTTATCGAATCTAATGCTTGTTTATGTAATAATCTTTAGTTTATACACAACACATTATATTGTAATTTAATGCTTGCAATAACTTATAAAATTTTCGACGTACTTTAACATTTTCACGTAGAAAGGTACAACGGTTGAATATTTCACAAAAAATAAAACACTACAGTTAAGGTAAGTCATAGCAGTTGCTAGATGTTTCTAGTGTATGCTATAAGCCTATATATTTGTTTCACAGTCTAAATTCAGAGCTCATCTACATAATTCTAGACTCAATCACTCTACAGTGGTCCATTTTGCTTCAAAGGTCTGACTCTTCCTCTTTTTTTTTTCCTTTCAACAATGATTGATTTTTGTACAGTAATATATTTGAATTTGATTGAGCTTAAGCTGATTTAATGTTACTGTTTTTTGATATTTTGTAGTTGGGAAATCTTCTGTGATCGGTAATAATGGGAAAGTGCTATCCGAAAGTGAGCGAAGAGTATGAAAAAGCAGTAGAGAAATGTAAGAGAAAGCTTAGAGGACTCATTGCTGAGAAGAATTGTGCTCCTATTATCCTCCGATTGGCGTAAGCGCTCTCTCTTTCTCTCTCGCCTTTTTAATTGCTTATTGCTGAGTAGAATTATGATCAATATCGAATCTTATTGAGTTGAATTCAGTATGTTTGACTGTAAATATCGAAAGAGAGGAGATGTTGTGGTGTTGATAAGTTTATCTTTTTTTAGTAAAAATTGTAAGTGTGCATATATCTCTCTGTTTTTAATGATTAGAAGTATGTATGTATGTATGTATGTATGTATGTATGTATGTATGTATGTATGTATGTATGTATGTATGTATGTATGTATGTATGTATGTATGTATGTATGTATGTATGTATGTATGTATGTATGTATGTATGTATGTATGTATGTATGTATGTATGTATGTATGTATGTATGTATGTATGTATGTATGTATGTATGTATGTATGTATGTATGTATGTATGTATGTATGTATATATTGGATTGCCTCCATTTGTAGACTGCAAATTACAGTGTAATTGGTTCCCGTGCTTTCTTATACTTAGATATCTAGTACTATCAGTTATTTTTTTTACTTCGGTTACCTTCCTATCTTGTTGTTGTTAATATTACTTGTTACTGCTTCGTTACTATTACTGTATCCATTACTGTATTTCCTTTTAATAATACTGTGACTATACTTTTATTGAGACGAGAGTTTACCGAAAACAACCTCTCTATCTTCAACCCCAAGGTTTGCATACACACTACCCTTCCCAGACCCCACTTGTGGAATTACACTGTATTTGTTATTGTTGTTGTAAATTACAGTGTAATTGGCTACCTAAACTCTAAATCGTTCTATAAGACAATCTTAGTACTAGGCCTCAGCTTAGATTATCTTAGAGGAACATTAGAATTCAATTGTTGATACTATGAAAACTTGCCTTAACATGTAATTTGATTATAATATTGTAAATAATAAAATTAAGAGAATTTATAATACTGTCCACTAAGCTTGAGCACCTTAGCTTGTCCATAATGGTGGCCTGAAGTGTACTATTACTCGACTTTCAGATGGCATTCAGCAGGGACATATGATGTCAAAACCAAAACTGGCGGTCCATTCGGGACAATCAGGCACCTTGATGAACTTAAACATGCAGCTAACAATGGTCTTGACATTGCTGTTCGGCTTTTGGAGCCAATTAAGGAGCAATTTCCAATCCTATCCTATGCCGACTTTTATCAGGTAAAAAAATTTCTCAGGCAATGCAAATGTTTGGAGAAAGTCACTTTTTTTGTGTGAATGCATCTAATGGTCATCCTTTTGGTCCTAAAATGAAGTTGGCTGGCGTTGTGGCTGTTGAAGTCACGGGAGGCCCTGATATTCCATTTCACCCAGGGAGACAGGTCAGTAACTTGGATTCTCTTTTCTTACTTTGCCAGAAAGTTTGGCTATATAATAAAAGTGTGTTAAAGTATCAATCAGTCTCTTGCTTGGTAGCCAATTTGAAGATGCAATACATGGTTCCATCTTTCTCCTTGTGTTGGTAGCTTACTATTAACTAAGTTATTTTCGATATCGGTGTAAATGGAATGTGATCATATATCTATTAGTCTGTAGACCATGCATATGTGCCATTTTTCGTAGACTAATCTTAGTTTGTTCCCATTTGTTTGAGAAAAGGGTGCCTCAGATTCGCTTCAGCTGGGCTAGTAATCACCTTCTTTGGATTAAAGTTATTTCTCCCTTTAAATGCTTCACTGTCTTCTCCATATTAGACGTGAAAATCGTCTTTGGGGTAGTGTATGTAATCTTCAATCCTGCCAAGAACTGATTTACTGAAATTGTGACTTTCCAGAAAACTTTGTGGTAATGGCATAGGTGAACCTTTTGAGGTCATTTGAATGTTGAACCTGAGCTATGGGAACTTAACTAGGATTAGCACCTCATTATGTAGGACTTGGTAACTATTTACTTAGCATTTCTATGTAGTGAAGATGAGATATCGAAACACAAAATTCTAGAAATAGTAAAGAATTTAAAGAGGGAACTGATAAAATAGACTGTATAGACTACAGAAATTTGCTCGACTTGTTAGAAAGCCAATTGAGAGGGGTGTGTGTGTGTGTTTGGGGGGGGGGGGTGTTGATATCATGTCCTTAGGAAAACCAGTAGTGTGCATAAATGCTTATCTAGTTCCAATCTTTTGTGAAGTTAATTTCAGTAATTGTTGTGTATAAGAAAGTTATATTAGAATGCAAGAATTGCCTGTGAACTATCAGGCAAATACTGTCCTGAGATTCCCAGTTATTGGCAACTTAAACTTCTATAGGGATTAATCTCATCGGCCAATTAAAATGATAAATCATTGTTTCGGTTCCAGGACAAGACAGAACCACCTCCGGAAGGCCGCTTGCCTGATGCCACTAAAGGTCACTGCTTGCTTCTTTTACTCTTTCAGTATCTAAAGTTGTTCAAAGTACGCAGTGTCCCTGTAAAATCGTGCAACTTTTTGTTTTCTTCAGGCTCAGACCATCTGAGAGAGGTTTTTGGACACATGGGGCTGAGTGATAAAGACATTGTTGCTTTATCTGGTGGTCACACTCTGGTAAGCAGGGAAAGAATTGATATATGCTGCAATCACTCCTTGAAGTTAAGCCTTTAGAATATGTATTTCCATTGTCTTTGGTCCTTAGTATTGTGGTTTCTTGGTTCTTTAATCAGGGAAGGTGCCACAAAGAACGCTCAGGATTTGAGGGAGCATGGACTAACAACCCTTTGATATTTGATAATTCATATTTCAAGTAAGTATGTTGTTGTTGTTGCTGTTGTAGCAATGCCTACTTAACTTTGGCTCCTGAATCCACATATTCTGTTTTCATGCTATTTATGAATTTGCTAGTTCTTGGAAGCACAAGAAAAATTTGCCAGGATTAGTTCTATAACTCGAATGCTATGTCGTAACTTCTGTGAATGCCAGGGAACTCCTGAGTGGAGAGAAAGAAGGTCTCCTCCAGCTACCATCAGACAAAGCACTCCTAGAAGATCCAGTCTTCCGCCCTCTCGTCGAGAAATACGCTGCAGTATGTTGACTGCATCTTAATTGTGCTTTCAAAACCATATTTAGCATTTTCTGACGTTTTCTATTTTATGTCACGGGTTCGAGCCGTGGAAGCAGTTACTAATGCTTGCATTAGAGTACGCTGTCTACATCTCACCTATTGGGGTGCGGCCCTTCCCCGGACCATGTGTGAACGTGGGATGCCTTGTGCACCGGGCTGCCCTATAGGCATAATTGAGTTATATTTTCATAAGAAAAATTAGTTTTATGATTTTGGTGCAGTAAGTATGAAGTTGAATGATCATCCGTGAAATTAACCTGATCCCTATTGAAGTTCAACATAACATTTATATGATGATCTTCTTGTATTATTTGATAACATTATGGCTTTGCTCTAGGATGAAGATGCCTTCTTTGCTGACTATGCTGAAGCTCATTTGAAGCTTGCAGAGCTTGGGTAAGTTATCTTTAAGTTATATACACTTGTGAATTTTATCCAAGGATAACAGTATTTACCAAATTACCAATTAGCACTCATCATAGAAATTTATTTATAATTATCTTAAAAGTGACTTGATTGGTTATTTATCTTTTATAATAGATTTGCAGATGCTGAATAAGGTGTGGTGAGAAAGCTGTTCAATGGTCTTTGGAGATTTATCTGATTCTTCCAAATTTTCATTTGTACTACTATGTGCAAAACTTTATTTATTAAGGTCTGAGACCAACTTTTCCTATACTATATGAATTGAGGAATATGTTGGGGCTCAAGAGTCTTGTAATCTGCAACTTTTGTGTCGATATGTCGATCTTGGTATATAAGCTGTTTATTATGGTATGATATGACTTTCTACATGTTTTGATTGTGACATTGATAAATTAATTGTACGTTTCTCTTGTGGTTTATATTTTTACTTCAGCTATAAGCAATTCTAACATGATTATTCGAACTATTTTCTTCTCCCATTCCACCTTTGCTGTCCCTTTCTCTACGAGATACTCTGTTCTGATGTATGAGATATCGAGAAATTTGATATATCAACATTGTGGTTGAAGTTTATTTTAGTTAATTCCATTTAGAAACTTAGATTTGGACGTGCAGTTGGAATATTCATAAGGATTTCAAATTACCAAAGGGACTTTTTGGGGTGGTCTTAGCGACATGTTTTCAAAATTTGTGGTATTTAAAACATGATTCACGACCTGCGCATGCTCTTTAGCGGTTTTTCTATCAGATTAAATTGTTCATCAAAGTTTAGCGGATTGTCATACTTTTGCTTTTCTCAATTCAGTAGAGTTGATGCTATTGTTAAATTGTTCATTGAAGTCTATGGTTGTCATATTTCTGATCTTCACGAATTTCTCTATCGGATTGTTATAGTTGATATTATATTGTGTCTATTTATTTGTTAAGTTGTACATCGAAGTCTACCGGATTGGTATACTTTTTCTGAGTTGTTTTAGTGGTGTTCTTTGAATTTGCAACCTCACTTCCGATCAAATCGTTCCAAATCTATTCCAAATGATCTCAAATTTGAAACAAAGCTTCCAAATATCAACATAAACAATCTCCAATCATCAATTTAGTCGAGTGACACCAAATTAAAAAGCCTCACTTTATTTTCTTTAATACTTTTTAAGGTCCAATAATGGGGTGTTGAGATTTTTACAGAAGTTTAAGCACAAATTATTAACAATCAACCGATTTCAACCTCTGGATTTTGGGCCTATGAATTGGAAATAGGCTGGCCTTGATCCCTGACCCATTTAGGCCCATTAATCTTTATATTTGGGGGTGAAGTACACAAATAGACTTCGAAGTAGTTGGTCTTGATTTTTTGTCCCCGATTGCTCAACGGGCAGAACTTCGAGTTTAACAAGTATTATTTCTCGTTTTCCCTATGAGTAACACTTTTAACTTTTGACTTTGAAGTTTTGCCTCTGGGCAAGCAGGAGGCAAAAGTAAAGACTGCCCCAAAAAGTGTCAAATTTATATAATTTCGTGTTATATTTGCTTAGAGTTTAAAGTAGGGAAATATGTAGTTTTTCCTTTTCTTTAAATATTTCTTATCTTATATATATTTAGCTATGATTAAACCTTTGCATTTTCGTATTGATTTCAACTTTGCTATTATTTGGATTTTAAAATGCTGTCTTTATACATATACTTAGACATTAAGGAATACATACGTAGAAAATGTGGTTCCAAAAACAATGCCAATTGGCGTTCCGTTTGAAAGTTGATAAGCTGGTAAAGCAAAAGGCAAATGAAAGAAAAACAAAGAGAAAAGAAAGTATATTATTAGTTTTTTATTTCTGTAAAGTCATAAGCAAAAAGTTTTCAATCACACACTTTGATACTGAAAGGTCGCAATAAAGTAAGTCCATCTTAGTGGAAAAGTACTTAATAATTCAGCATTGTTAACTGTTCTTATCACTTCATTTTCAAAGCATTAGTTGTTATTACGTTCTTGCTTAGAAGTTTCAGTAAATGTTTTTTTTTTCATATGAGAAAGCAACGAAAAATAAAATTTAGTAAAATTACATTGTTTGACCAAAAAGTGTTAAATCTTTTGTTAAACCAATTAATGAAGAAAATAAAGGATAAATCTTAGCCAAACATAATTAACTCTAGATTTAAGCATGTGAACATGAGAATCGAACGAAGTCAAGTTTATATAGCTCCTCTTGAGTCTATAAAAAGGCATCAAACATAAATGATAAGCTTACATCGTTGATACATTATTCCGTACTTGTAAGAGCAAAGAGGGAAAGAATGCTATGGATAATTATTGGACCTATCTTTATTGAATCAGTCATGGAGATTACTGAGATTTGCGGCCGAAATCTTGGCTTTTAACTTGTTGGAGATCCTCTTCTATTCCTCTGTTTCATTTTCTCTTTTTGGTGTCAGCCCCCCTTTCTTGCCTTCTTACCTTCTATTTATACTAATAATGTTCACCTTTGCCCAACGATCTTTAACCAGAATATTTTCTCTTGATTATATCTTTCATTATTCCCCTAAAGCATTGCGACACACACTTCGCCGTACATGCTTAATGATGGCTCGATCTTGGCTGTGGTCGAGATGCTTGTCGTTGTGATACTTTGTGAATACGACCACGGCTCAGTCGACCCCCTACCATTCCTTTTAGCTTTGATCCTCATGGATGGATTTTGACTCATACAGTTAGTCCCTTCGCCTGTTGGGGTCGCCTCTTGACGAGCTCGATAGGCGGACTCTGTTGATTCAAAAAGTGGGAGAAATCTGGCCATCTTACACAAGAGACGAGGTTCTCATGGCGAGATAGTGACTTGACTATTTAAGAACTGCATAGGACCGTTACGTCAGTTCAGAGTTGGATCGTCACATCGATTCAGGGTATCATGAATACCTATTATGCGTCATTATGGCGCACGTTTCCCAGGCACCGTATTGTTTTCTGTGCCTTTTCAGTTTTTTTGATTGGCGGCTCTTGGGTTTCCCGCTCAGGACATTTATGTCCCTATACATAGGGAGAATCCTTTATTTGATTGTTGTGCTTTTCAGTTTATCTAAGAAAGAACTTGGCAAACTTCCTCCTCCCCTAGTCTTTCATACTTCTGCTTTCAATAGAATTCGACTTGACCATCATCTCTTTTCCTTCACCATTCTTGTTTATTTCGATCAAGAAAAACAAATGGCTAGTACTCCTTCCCAATCCGATAGAGTTGTTGGTGCTATGGTGTCGGAAAGTGACGTATCCCTATTCGAAGAGGGAAAGGAAGTGGTGGAAGATGAGGGATTTCCAACGGTGGATGAGATAATTCCTCATCCGGGGAAGGCAAGAACCGATTTTTACAGTCCTTCAAGGAGTGAGACGGAGTCTGTTCCTTCCACCATGGATGAGGCGGCGATCGCGGCGCTCAAAGCTAAGTGAGGGGTCCCTGTTCACATTGAAATGGTTCCGGCGGGGAAGGATATTGTACATTTCTACCGTCCAGGGTATTGCGCGTTTTACACGTACCCCTTCGTTGTCGGGTACATGCTTCCCCTTCCTTTTTGGTGGTGGACTTCTACCGCTTCTATGAAGTGTGCTCGGTTTAACTCTTTCCATATGCGTACAAGTTCTTTCTTATGCTCATCAAGTACGCGGAACTGGCTGGCCGAGGAATTCCCTAGGGCACATGCTCCACATCTTTGCCCCTCATTTTCTCTGGGGTACAATGATCCATATGCGCCATCGAGGAATCAAGAGTTTGGTGGTGAAGATGGACGATAAGGCCAATCGACATTTTTGGGAAAGCTACTTCTATGTACGGACAAAGCACCTTGTGGCGAATTCGGCAGGGCTTCCGGAGACGTGGAACTTTGCTTCTGAGTTTTCCTTTGTTTATTTTGTGATTTTTCTTAAGACAATCATCGATCGTCTTCATTTAGGAGACATCGCTGAGTACTTGTTTTGCCTTTGCAGCTGAGAGATTACCTCCCCCGCTGGTCGCCGATATCCGCGAGTGGGTGAGTGCAATTTTCCCCCACACGGTGGGAATTCGTGATTGGGCACCCTTCTATGAGAAGTTTGGGCGCAAGCCTCTTACTGGTGAGTTGACTTGTTGTAGTTTTAATTTCTTCCCTGCTTCATAGTTTTTCTTTTTAAACTCTGTCGTTGTATGATCTAATCCCTCTTTATTGATAGGTCGAGGAGGAGTGAGGAGGACGAGGGCTCATCCACTCGCATTTTGTCCAACATTGCCTTCTACCCGTCCTGCGCCGAGGGCTGCTACCCGGCCAACACCAAGAACTACAGTTCGACCTGCTGCGGATGAAGCTGCGCGCTCGGAGGTTAATCAACCGGAGATTCTGACTCCCGCAGTCCATTCCACGAGTGAATCTTCATGTGTTAGTAGTGGTGAGGCCCCATCGAAGAGACGAAGGGTAGTGTTGGAGGGGATTTCTGTAACCAAAACGCCCTCTAGAGGCGACCTTGTTTCGGCGGTTCCTGAAACCGTCAGTGGGACTAACTAGGAGGCGGAGGCGACGCCTGTTGCAAGCATTCAAGAAGCTAGTGTAGCGGAGGTACGGAGTTCCGAGGCCGCCGTAAGTGTTCCGAGTAGACCATCATCATCCCGGCAGAACCGCACCCCTTCTTCGACCAAAGTGAACGGGAAGGGCGTCATGGTTGAGGATTATGAGATTGAATCTGACATCGACCCTGCGACCCTGATGACACGAGGATGTTCAAGGAGGTCTTTACCAGGACTGTGGTAATGGTGGAAGGCCCCTCTCGCATACTTGAAATTCCGTTGGATCTCAACCTGTTGTAGGATACGGTGGATTTGGTGCCGCAGTTTGATCTTCTCTACTCTGCCGCTGAAAGCGGGGCCTTCCAGGAGGTCAACGATTCTCAATTGTCACGTGGCGTAGCCGCAATTGCTTAAGGGTAAGTTCCATTTTGTCTTCTTTGTTTTGCGACCCTTTATCCTTACTAACTTTTTCCTCTCCTTTTTGCAGACTTACTTGCTGGAGATTGAAAACGCTCGTAGGGCTGAGACGCGGGTCGAGATTTTTCTGAAAATTGTTGAGAAGTATCAGCGGTATCGTAACAGATGTCATGAGTTGTGTGAACGGCTTAGAGCAAGTGCCGGTACCCAGTCCACTAGGGAGGAATTGGAGAAAAGAGATGAGGACATAATGCGGTCTATCCGCAGGTGCAGTGAGCTCGAGGAGCTACTTCATGCCAAGAACGAGGAGCTCGAGGTGGGCAAAGGGGTCACCGTGGAGTACGAGAACCTTCAAGCCAAGGTGCTATCATTGTGAGCTGAGCTCGAACAAAATGTTGCTAGGGTTGATGCTCTCAGTGCAGAATGGGAGGAGAAGGTGGCCGACTTGGAGAAGAAAGTGGTCGAGTAGGAGCAAGTCGAGGATGCTCGAGTGTCGGCTTTGGCGAGGGATGCGTCATTAGAAGACACTACCTGCGTCCTCAGATTTGAGCAGGAATTCGAGAGGGTGACGACCACGATAAGGGAGGCGAGGCTTGAGGAGCGCATCGGCGAAATTGACCGGGAAGCTTCAAACTTGGGAGACAGGGTCGCAACTTTCGAGGCTAAGAAGGCGCAACTGTTGGCTCAAATTGAATCTTCTTCTGCCGTCGTTCCCCGCCACTTATACGAGCTATGGGTCCATGCTGAGGCCCATCGAGATATCTACAAGTGTTTGTGGGAAGCGGGGAGTGTTCCTGAGGCTGCCTTTGATGATGCTCAGGCGAAGGCACTCGAGGATCATGTTGTCTGTGGCTATGACCCTGCGACACCGGAGGTTGGCGAGGTTGCTGATGTTGAGGATGGGTTTCCTGAAGACAATGATGGGGAGAACGGCAGTGATGACGCACCTTTCATACTTTAGTTTTTTTTTATTTCTTTGTTTTTGAGGGCCCGTTTCGGCCTTTTGTAAGGTACGACTATTACGTACGCATATTTGAATGAAATAGTTGCTTCGCCTTCGTTTGTATATCTTTTTGATTTTATTTTTCTTTCCCCATTTGTTACATATCTTTTTGTGTTGGTGTAGACCTTCAGATTTTTTTTTGTGACGAGTCCCTGATCTTTTTGATTGGGAATCCGACCCTACCCGGATCGAGTAAGATCTCATCGCGTGAGTCCGAATAAAGTTACTTTGGATCTGCAAGTCGGGGCGAGGTTGACTTCTGATTTGACAAATTAGGCGGAATCAACCTTGATTCAAATGAGGTTGAATTCAAACTTGCCATCTTGGACGAAGTCAGTTTCGACTTGAATATTCGAGTGGGATTGAATTCAGACTTACCAACTTAGGCGAAGTCAATTTTTTCATATGTATTCGAGCGAGGTTGAACTTGAAATCTCCATCTTGGGCGAAGTCAATTTCTGACATACATTCGAACGAGATCGAACTTGGAGTCGCCGTCTTGGGCGAAGTCAATTTCTAACTTATATGTTCGAACGAGATCGAACTTTAATCTATTGATTCTGGTGGACAAATTTTTGCATTTACCTGGCGATGGCCGATGGCCGCAAAGGTGTGAATTCGAGATCAAAATTGTAATCCGTTTAACAATGACAAGTGGTCGTAAAGGTGTTCATTCGAGCAGAGGTCGAATTGTAACCTATTTGATGATGACTAGTAGCCGTAAAGGTGTTAATTTGAGCAAGGTCAAATTGTAACCTATTTGATGATGGCCAGTGGCTGCAACAATGTTAATTCGAACGAGGTCGAATTGTAACATGTTTGATGATGGCCAGTGGCCGCAAAGGTGTTAATTCGAGCGAGGTCGAATTGTAACCTATTTGATGATTGCCAGGGGCCTCAAAGGTGTTAATTCGAGCGAGGTCGAATTGCAACCTGTTTGATGATGGCCAGTGGCTGCAAAGGTGTTAATTCGAGCGAGGTCGGATTATAACCTGCTATGTTATTTTTTGGAGAAAATTATACGTCACCGTACTGTTTAAGCGTGCATCAGGGTGAGTCCTGATGTGCTTGATTTTGCTTCTACTGGAGAATACTAGGCGTTTCGCGGGTGAGTCACAGTGTGCTTAACCTTGCTTTCATTGGAGATTTCTGTGTGTTTCACTGGAAATTACTGTGCGTTTCGTGGGTGAGCCCCCTATTGTGGAGATTTTCTTGATAGTCGACATGTGCTGAGCCGTTTCAGTTATTTGTAATTCTATACGGCTTATAGGGCTTTGCTCGGTCACTGGTTGCGAGGTGGCATGGTACGTAACCTTTTCATGGGGTGTTTTGGTGGTGCCCGTTCCTTGTTCGCATACCGGTGAGAGCGCTCATGTTCCTATTTTGAACCAACAAGAAATTGTGGTAAGTGAAATCCAAACGAAATTGCATGTTACCTTGGCCTGGTAAATTGGTGAAAAGAGGAATGGCGTCATAGGGTCGCTCGCTTCGCCCCGTACTCGAATGATGATTTCAGGCTTGGTGGTCGTGTTCGATTCCGTCATTAACTACGTCTAGGCTTCTCGTGGGTTGGACTTACCTTGCCTATTGGGGTGTCGAAACCGAGTCCCGGTACGAACTCGTCCGATATGCACAAACAACAAGGGAAACATGTCATACTTTGTTCACAAATCATCCAGTGTGTGTGGATATGAAAATAGGGCAGGATGTGCCCCCTGTTTTAAAGGATCACACAGTAGGCTTTCGTCCCTTCTCAAGAGGTGGGAGTACGGGTTGGTATATAATGTGGATAAGTCAAATGGGGTTGCGGTCATGCCAAACGCATAGTGGTCGCGATTCTACTTTAAACATGCATATGGCGTGCCAAACCCATCGTTACAGGTGAGACGTGGATTTTGCATAGACATCGATCATAACTTCTATTTTATGTAGAGATTTTATCTTGATTGGTACGATTATCTTAAAGGCTTACCTGTCATTCTTTTGAGTTGGCATATATGCCGAGATGGTGAGGCCATGACAGCCTGGTAGTGATACTTGGCTGGTTCTAGATCTA
Source organism: Nicotiana tabacum (assembly GCF_000715075.1). Classification (NCBI taxonomy): domain Eukaryota; kingdom Viridiplantae; phylum Streptophyta; class Magnoliopsida; order Solanales; family Solanaceae; genus Nicotiana; species Nicotiana tabacum. Next base: position 17,540,947 of record NC_134089.1, on the reverse strand, counting down.
AAGGAAACTAAAAAATTTGACTAAGAAATCCCCACAGACGGCGACAAATTGTTTGACCAAAAAGTGTTAAACCAATTAATGAAGAAAATAAAGGATAAATTTTAGTCAAACATAATTAACTCTAGATCTAAGCATGGTGAAAATGAGAATCGAACGAAGTCAAGTTTATATAGCTCCTTTTGAGTCTACAAAAAGGTATCAAACATAAATAATAAGCTTACGTCTTTGATACGTTATTTCGTACTTGTAAGAGGAAAGAGAGAAGGAATGCTATGGATAATTATTGGACCTATCTTTATTGAATCAGCCATGGAGATTACCGGGATTTGCGGCCAAAATCTTGGCTTTTAACTTGTTGGAGATCCTCTTCTATTCCTCTGTTTCCTTTTCTCCTTTTGGAGTTAGCCCCTCTTTCTTGCCTTCTTACCTTCTATTTATACTAATAACATTTCCCTTTGCCCAACGGTCTTTAATCAAAATAGTCTCTCTTGATTATATCTTTCATTATTCCCCTAAAGCGTTGCGATACACACTTCGTCGTACAGGCTTAATGATGGCTCGATCTCGGCAGTGATCGAAATGCTTGTCGTTGTGTTGCCTTGTGAATACGACCACGGCTCAGTTGACCCCCTACCATTCCTTTTAGCGTTGATCCTCATGAACGGATTTTGACCCATACATACACAATTTAGTAGCGATTAAGATTTTTTAATCAGATAAAAGGTTAGGTGCGGGAGGATAACGCCAAAATTAATACTTTTTTTCTTGAATGATCATACATATTAAGGATAATTATTGTCAAGGTTGAATTTCTTTTGTCTAAAATTATTTTTCCTATCTTGTTTTTTTTTCCGATAGTCCGAGGAGAGCACATCAAGTCAGAATTAATATGACAAAAAATACTTGAAACTATGAACAGACGGCCAAAATATTCTTACTCTAATTTTGAGGCAGTGGCTTTATCAACTCGGTCTGATCAATCTCGAAAATCTTATATTTTCGTCAAATAATATGGCATCGTATGTCTTCCACCATCCGCGCTCCCTTTTCTCCCTATGAAGCTTTCCAGCACAAGCTCATTACGCTTATAGATAATTTTATTGACCTTGCATATAAATTTTATTTGTATTTATATTTAAGAATAAAATAACAAATACTTAATTGTATTAATGTTTTTGCTAGTAAAAGGTGATATATCATTATCAAGTTTTGTCCAAATAAATCTCTTAGCTATTAAGTATTCAAAAGGCATGGGTAACATTTTTCAAACCTAATTATTATATTTGAAAATGATCTGTATGGATAATGAGTGATGAGGATAGATTCTTTAAACCACATTAGTAATTTATTTTCCTTTTTGATTAGTATAATGTTTGAAATATTTTTAAGTTCGTCAACTTGCATAACTATGAAAACCACAATTAATTAATTAATTAGCATTGCCGGGTAAAACGAATGTGGTCAAAATAATTCAACATGTTGTTCATCTATATGACAACTTGCCCATATATAGTACGTGTGTGTAATGTATATTACATACGTTTAATTTTTAAAATAAAGTTGACCTTACGCTGAAATCTATATTGGCTGCAATTGCGATATTGCCATCGTCCACGTAAGCGAAGCTAGAACTTAAAGTTTATGGGTTTCAAATTCTAGTTAATTTGTTTAAGTCACTTGAATTTTAAATGGCTGAATACATACGGAGACACTTAAAGTTGACACGATTTTTTATTTAGACACCCAAACTCAAGGGTGTTCCTATTGAGCATTTATACTACTCAAAACTTATTTCAATTAAGCACGTTTTGCTTAGTTGGCACATAAAGTGAGTTTCACCCGATATAGGCGCGTGAAAACCCCCAAAAAATAGTTTTTTTCCTTTTTATTTCCTTCTTCTTCTCCCTAAAAACAAAACAGATCTGGTAGCTAGCATTGACAAGAAGAACCCATCGTACCTACAACAATCAAGATTCAAAATCAAAAAAGTCTGATACTAATAAAAGATGAATCTTAAATGGGAAAAAAGAAGTAAAAGATTAGAGGCGTGACCATTTAAAATCAACGCCTCTCATCGCCATTGAAGAAAAAGAAAAGGCGAGGTTTCTTTAGAGGATGGTGCAGACAGAACGGTGAACTGAAGAAGAAGGAGAAGAAGAAGAAGAAGAAGAACTACTATTCTTATTAGGTGGCATTTGGCAGGCTTAATTTTTATAGAAAAAATAATTGTGCACGTATTGTTTTCTCCAAAATATAGGAACCGTCATTTTTATTCTAATGGGATTGGAAAAAGAAACAGAGCAAAGCAGAGGAAGAAGAAGAGAGTAAAACTGAAATGAGTCCGCGTTCTTCATTTCAAATTGAAACACCATTAATGGGGTCTTTAAAAAACTTGAAGGTTTAAAATGGGTTACTTGATTTGATGAAAGTTTGGAAAATTAATATTGGGGTTGTCTTCGGGTCGTCATGGGGAATCTTTAGCTTAAGTTATAACAAATTTGGAGGAGTTTCTCTTAAAAATTTGGATTAAAATCGTGTTTGGAACAAGAACACACATGAAAATAGTGAAGAACACACATGAACATATAGTGAAGATGATGAGTTAAGTAGTGTTTTTAGGTTTTTTCCTTCTTTTTATTACTCAAAATAATATATGTCCTTTTTTTATTCGTCATTCGCCACATCAGCAACGAGTGCATTGCACAAACCTTGTAAGTTTGACTGATTGTCAAAGAAGTGCTTAATTGGAATAAATTTCGGATAGTATAAGTGCTCAATAGGAACACCCTTAAGTTCAGGTGTCTAAATGAAAAATCGTGCCAACTTTAAGTGTCTTCATATGTATTCAGCCATTTTAAAATAATAATTTATACATATTCAATAGATACAAATATAAAATTTGAATTAAAACTATTAAATTCGGTTGAACTCGTAACTTGTATTCTAGCTCTGCTCCAAATTGTCCATCAGTTTGACTACTTGGATTAAAGACTTTTTAGAATTTTTATGGTTGAATAACATTTGTAGAACTTGTTACTGCTGTTTTTTCGTCTCTATTTGTCTAACAATATTTTACGTTCTCGTTTTTTTTCTGGTTATAATCAAAAAAGGTAATTTCAAAGACTTTCCCTCACATTGACTTTATAATACTGATCTCCCTTGTAGTTTGCAATATTAAGCCTATTTTCCTTATTTCGATTTCCTTGTAACAAAGAAATTGAATTTGTTTACCCTTAAATTAAGTAACAATTAAATTTATACGCGGTTTAAAGAATACATGATTTAATTTAACATGAATGATCTAAGAATAGTAAATAATTGAAAGGAAGAAAAACTAAACAATCAAACCAAATGTGATGGATGATTAAGTCTAGCTTTATGGTAGATGTTGGAAATCGGTTCCGATCAAGCCCTCAGAACGGGCTCGGTTGTAATTCAATAAACAAGCAGTTGAAAAATACTTTGAACAATAGCTAGAGAACAAAATTAATTTTGTTGCTTTGATATGCGTGCCAACAATGATCCACAAAATAAAAAAGTTCTCCCCTTTATATAGCAGAGGAGTTTTAGTCCTAGTACAAGTCTAAATAAGATAAAATCTTTTTCTTCTGGTTAACTGTGATAGGCCGTTGACATCGGGTGGCATTTGCACCGTAATATTCGATTAAGGGCAGATATCTCGGCCCCTCGTTTGTCCTTGCCAACCGTTTTTCCTCTAGTCTCAGTCTTTTATTCTGTTCGAACTTGATTCTTTCCATATCTGACCTTGTCCGGTTCTTGGCGTACCATTCATCCTCTCCATGCTCTAATCTGCGGGAGCCCTCGGACTTTACCCGAGGTCATGTCGGCTCGCGCTGTCCTCTCGTTTCTTCATCGAAAAATCGGGGGTAAATCTACCCCCGATTTTACCCGTATACAGATAGTCACCTCACTTTCCGGAGAGCATATTTATAGGAACGACAAGAAGTGATTCACTGACCCCGGTTCCTTCCTCCATACGCTGCAAGCGAGTTGACAAGTCAACGACACGTCCCATCAGTTGCATTGTTTTGACTTCGGACACGTGTCAACCGCCGGTTGACCATCCTTGGTGGGCAACGAACGCGAAATGTCACGCATTTACTACTTCCCTTCTATAAAAGCCCCAATCACCTTCTTTTTTTTAATACTTTTTTACTTTCTGATTTCGAACCTTCTCAAAGTTACCCTCGAATTTTTCATTATTCCCTCAAGTCTTCACAAATTGTTCTTCACATCTTCATTTCTTCATCTTCAACCTTTAAAACTTCATATTTCACCTTCAAATCTTCAAGCTAGATCTTCAAATCTCCATACCCATCTTCAATCCCTCAGACCAGCCTTCAAACCTTCATATTCCCAGATAAAGATGGCAAAGACCTCAAAATCGATACCCAAAATACTGCTCATTCGACTTCTACACCCGTCGCAAATACCAAAACGGCCCTTTCGGTAGTAGCCCCGGAGCCTCCTCTTAAGGATTTTATCCCTTGAGATTGCTCCATAGATAATGACTTTAAGGTCGAGAAAGCCTCCAAACAAGGGGATCAGAGTGAAGGGCGTGGAGGTATATCTGCTCCATTACCGAAGACACGTTCCCAACGGTCCGAGAGGACTGCAAGTGGAAAGGCAAGTAAGTAATCATCCTCGGTCTTGATGAGGCCAACATAATGCATATAGAGGGGTACGTAAACGGTAAGACGTACCCTTTCACGCTTGGCCCGATGGACACGGTGATCCTCGACTTTTATAAGAGGTACGAGGTCTGCCTCAGGCACATCCACCTATCTTTTTAGAGGATCGTGACCCTCCTCCGTCACTTTGGAAACAACACTGAGGATCTTCGGTTCACTATCGACCACCTCCTCCATGTATACATTCACCGAATCTTCCAATGGGGGTTAATCAAGCTTGTCCGACGGGCAAGGAAGGCTCCCTTCTCGAGCATCGATGAAGACAGGGATCAAGGCTGGCAAGGGAGATTCATTCGGGTAAAGGCCGAAGATCTCACTCCTTCTGATTTTCTATCATTCCCTGAGAAATGGAACTATACACGTAAGTTTGTTTCCTCTCAAGTTATCAAAATAATCCTTTGAATTTACTCTTCTTTCTCATCAACCGGATTTCTTCATATGCTGCGATCGCCCGAGTCCCCAATGCAGTACCTCATTTTAAGGGGTGGGTCGAGGGCATCAGCAAGCAATTGACCTACCCAAAACGTGAGTGGCACAAACTTTCTTAAGGCAAATGGGAGGCCCGTTCCCATGGTAAGTGCCTTTATTTTCTTGATTGGATTTCCTTTTTAGTTTATCGTCATTTCGTCTAAGTCCCTTTTCTTTTCTCAGGTTTTCCCTAGACCACCAAGCTTCGTGCAATTACCGAGGTCGTGGCCTCGTCCCCATTTGCAAAACATTTCGCTTCGGTACAACCTACTGCCGAGGTTGCTTTGAAGAAAGAAGAGTAATCAAGAAAGAAGAAAAGGTCCCCTAACCCCAAGGATTCTCTAGCCGAGGCCAAGAAAAAAAAGATTGTATTCAGGGTCAGAAAGAGTACCAAGAAAAATACTCATTCCAGGGTCCCACTTCCTAATTCTCTATATCGGATCAGGGACTACCCCGGGGGTGATAATGACATGGAGTTTGTCATCCATGAGTCGGCCGACGCTGCACAAGAGCTGGCAGTATAGGAGGGAGGGGACTGTGAGGCCAACCCTCTTTGGCTCGGGAGCTCGAGGGAGAACCTGTGACCACTACCCCTCGAGAAGGTGCTTCGGTTCCAAAAGAGCTCCCGAATTCACCATCTCACGTGGAGCCTTTTTTGGTGAGGCTCACGCCATTGCAGAAAACCGACATAGGCATCATGGGCCACGAATGAAGCCTTTAACCTGTTTTTTGAAGGTATGGATGTCGGCGCACTAGAAGACTATTCCGGTTATGGCCACCTGGAGATCCTGAAAAGAGATGTGCTGCCTGGGTCAAACGGGCGAAGTTCGAGCCCAAAGCTTGTGAAGCAGTTCCCCGCCCCGAGTGCGGACCTTGACCATAAGAAGACGATCATGTTTATGGTATCAGTGGATACCAGGATGTTATCCGGACCTGTCGGTGTGGCCAACTACCTTTGTTCCTTAGTAACGTAAAAGTACCAAGCGAAGATGAATGAGGTATATGCGCCGATCCTCTTCAATGAGGCACAACATGCACTAAAAAGGTATTTCTTATATTCCTCATGTCTTTAAAGAGTCCACTTTACCTTAGCGTATTCTAATGACTCTAACAATTCTTATGCCTCATGATTCGATGCTACATTATGAGAGCTTCCACCGGTCTCGGATGGAGGTGAGCCACTTTAAGTTCGAGATCAAGGAGCAAGTTCGGCGAAAGGACATGTATAAACCACTTTGTGAGAAAAAAGATGAGGTCCTCACGAACCACTTCATCTTCCAACCAGAGTTGCAAAGGGCTCAAATGGAGGCCTCGAAGGTGAAACGGGAACATGCCCTTCTAGTGGAAAAGGTAAAATTGTTTGAGATTAATAACGAGAGGTTGAGCGTCCATGTTAACGCCACAACCTCGCAGGTCCAAGAAAAGATAGACCTAATCGACAAGCTTAGGGTCAAGATGGACGAAGTCAAAGCCTAAGTTGGGGAGTTAAGGAGCAAAATAGATCTCCTGGCCTCGGAGTGAGATGCCAACAAAAAGGATTTGGCATCGACTAAAGATCAACTCCGGGTGTTGAGGAAAAGTTGAAAAATGGTCTTGGCGGAATGAGGAGCTCCGAGCGTAACTCGATTCGGCTGTTACAGAACGAGATGCTCTCGACCAAGAATACAACATGATAAAGTCCAAGCTAGAGGCAGCTTCAAATGAGGCCTCCGAAGTCCAGGACATATTGGCCCAGTACAAGAACGATATGGAGATAGCTGAGGCCTGCATAATAACGAAGGCCGAGTATGTGATGTGGTTGTCTCGGAGATAGACCCTTGAGGAGATTCATACCCGAGGGATTGACCTAATGGTCTAGATCAAAGAGGCGAAGAGACTTAAAACCGAGGCCCCATGGTTCGGGCAGCGAGATCAAAGAGAGAGATCAGCCCCATGGTTCGGGTAGCGAGTAAGGCTCCAATAAAGACTAGGCGGGAAATGCCTTAGTTTATTTTTTGTTTTCCCTTATATTGTGTACTTTGGAGTCGCTTCATAGTGCCCTTATAAATACCTTTTGGTACATATACATATATAAAAAAATTCTTCAGCTATGTATTCTGTCTTTTACTTTCTCGTGCTTGCTTGTATTAAAGACTTATAATATGTCATTGATGCCTTAGTGTAAGGTTAAATGTTTTGTTCCTCTTAAGCCTGGATGAGGCCTGGATTAAGTAATAACTCTGAATGGTTATGGTTTTGGAGGACCGACAAGAACGAGGTCTTTGTTAAAAAATTTGAACGCTTTTGCCGGACACAATCATTCTTTGCCAAAGATGGCTATTTTCATGGTCGTAATTGAATACTGAGTAACTTGACCGGGTCTGAAGTAATATTTTTTTGTATTAAAGATATGTAAGGACCTTACTTTTCAAGCACGGACTAAGACGTCTCCAAGCCATTTAAGTTGGCCGTGGCCTTTCGTGTTTGGGCCCTACCTAGTGTCGTGCCCCCTTTTTCTCGCGAAATCGGGTTTCGACATTTCTGGGACAACTCTTTTATGAGAAGGTAGGGAATTGGATTTGAAAGAGTCTCCACTTAATGGATTAAGGCGCGTTAGGGCACCTGGAGTAGATAACTCATACAACCATTTTACATCACCAGAGATCGGGTAAGGGCTCGAAATCACCTTGAGGGGAAGGTGTTAGGTACCCTTCGAGGTTCACAACGGTGGGTCCCGGCCAAACTTAAATTAAGAGAATTATTCTAAAAGGGGAAGAAAACAATTTGGACAAATGCAATATTCAATTTATATTAAACAGGGGTATAGGGGTGGTCCTAAGTTTTTTAGCCTATAGGATCATTCCATGCAATACTTTGTAACTTCCTCAAGTCGGGGTGTTACTCATAGCATTAGCGCACGAACTATCATCTCCTTTACTACCCAATTACTATCTTTAAGTTGTTACTTAAGCGTTCTAGTAGTTTGTAGCTCGTTCCTTATACGTGCACTACTCGTCCCTTACCTATGGCCCTGGAGGTATTAGGACCTCTATTTGGGATAGTTCTAGACCAACCTATATTAGTTAAAAATCTAAAATCTAGGCGACAAACAAAAACAAGTAGGACTTTTAGATAAAGAACAAGTATGGGCTCACATTGACCTCCCCATATAGGCAACAAAAGCACGCAATTGAATCAACAAACTTTATTAACTTTGGAATGCTATAGGCAGGATATCTACGTGAGAAAATAGAGTATAAAGACAGTTTTATTAAGGACAGCATTAAGACCTATCTGTTTGCCTACTGATTTAATTTAGCACGAATTTGGGCACTTCAGGCAGCAATATGTCACGATTTTAGATCCAGAATCATTATTAAACCCTACAGATACGTTGCCTAGGTGATTAGCAATAGCGATTGAATTCAAGATCGATTAACAGAATCTTATAGGCATGATTTCTACGAGCTTGTAATTACAGACCTATAGATATGGTTTCTAAGTATGGCACTGATTTTAACTTACAAAGACAAGTTTTATTTTTCACATCCTATAGACATACTTTCTAATTGTTGAATTAATTTAAACCTTATAGACATGATTTCTAAATTTGAAGTTGATTTTTGGTCCTATGGGCATGATATCTATTGATTTAAACCCATATAGGCATGATTTCTAGGTTTGAATGGAGTTAAATCCTATAGGCATGATATCTAGAAACTAAACAGATTGCTAGGAATGATAATTGACTCAAATAAACAAGGTCATATAAGCATGGTCACTAATGCATATTTAGTTGAAAACATGTGTAGATTCTATGAACATGATTTCTAATGTACAGAATTGAACGAAAATCCTATAAGCAAGATATCTAGCATGCAGATGTAAAATACAGAATCAAGATGATTATGAAAGTCCTATAGGCAGGATTTCTAAACACGGTATAATACTCACACCGTTCAATCAACATAATTAAATCTTATAGGCAGGATTTCTACCCAGTTTTAACAAACGACATAAGGAAAACCCCCATCTTTACTAGATATCCCCAAATCTGTTATTACGGAGATTATTACAGCCCAAAATATCGAATGAATTACTATGAAAATAGCTACACTATAGGGAGCCTTCATAGGCCCAAATAAACCTGGGAACCAGGCTTTCCCACATAACAGCTTTGAAGCATAGCAGTTTTTCATCCACAACACATTAAAAACAAGCTTCCAGTGTGTCAAATTTCCCAAAGAGCCTTAGGGACCCGGGGCAGTGCTCACACCAGAACCGCACATTCAGCGAAGAGTTCATAAAAGATTGGAAAATCAGCCCCTATGTGTCAGAGTTCAAAGGAGTCTCAAAGACCCTAGGCAGTGCTCACACTAGGGTGGTTGAGAACCTAAATGACTAAGAGTAGGGTTTTTTAAAACCAGTACATAAAGGAAAAGGGGGAGATTTTAAAATAGTTCAATTTTAGAAGAAGAAAAGTTCAGAACACATAGTTGTAGGCAGAACTGCACCAAGAAGCAAACAAGGTCCATGTTCAACACATAGTTCAAACAGGCTGAAGTCTAGTTAAGCTAAATATTTATGCTAGTAGTCAAGATAGTCATGGTTTAATCATAGCAGTAGTTAGGCAGAATATTGGAGTTAAACAAACAAAATATGTGAGTTGAGTAACAAGCTAACAGGTAGATGATTAATAAGTAATGCATGAAATAAGTTGAACCTTAGGCTAAATCATGAAAAAGATTCACATTTTTCGAAATCAATTAGTCCTAGGTTAACAGTGTTACTAAATGGAATCACACAATCATGTGAAGGACAGAATCATAATGAGAATTGAAACAGGCTAGTCAAGCAAACATAGAGAATGGAATTTGCAAAGGTTAGGGCATACCAGTTAAATGAGAAAGCAAGTAAGTACACCACATCAATGAGGTTCCAGAATAATTTTGGCCTTCGCTTTCAGCCGGCCAAAATTAAGAGATACTTAGCATAGAAATCAGAACAAGAGAGCAAGAGAGAACTTAAGCTTTTTAGTGAGAATCAGAGAGTTCGAGACTTGTCCTAAGGGGAAAAAGGATAGGGGTTTAAATAGTACTCAATGAGGTAGACAACAAGGTAATGAATCAGTCCTACACAAATAAGGCATGAGAATAACTTCAAAATCAATTAGAGTCGGCTTCAATCAATTAACATGACATAATAGCATAAACTCAGGCTAGTACTATTCAGGTTAAAGAAAGCATTATACAGAGTCAATCAAATAGTCAAAATGCCGGATCAAATAAGGTAGGAGTGATGAGAACAGGTAAATCGAATGAAATAAGAAAGTATCAGTACCATACATGAAAGGAAAGACTGGAATTTTAGTGAAGATTTCAAAAACCCTAATTTTGGGGTAAGTAAAATCAGTCAACAGTTAACGGCAAGAGTAAAAGATGCATTGATGCAGATAGAAAGAAACATTAAAGGAAAAAATAATTAAATAACGAAAACCCTAAATTTAATGTGAGTAAAAACAGGCAGAAATACAAGAGAGCTTCGATAAAATGCACAAAGACATATAGACGGAAATAATTAGGGCTTGAACCATATTTGTTCGATTTTGAAGAATCAAAAACCCTAGATTTTAGGGTAAGTAAAATAAGTCAGAAGTAATAAAGAAATTATAAACACAGATAGATATGCTGAAACATTAAAGGAAAAATACTGTAAAAATAAGAAATCATTTTAGATCTGGAACCCTAGTTTTAGGATAAGTGAAAGATTCAACCAAAAATAGACAGATTCAACGAGTAACAAGGTAAATAATATCATTAAAGCGAACCAGAATGAACCAAAATCTGGTTTGAACCAGAGATCCAAAACCCTAACTGAAAGATACGAAAAAAAAATATTCGTACTCACAGGTTTTGGGATGAACATAGACGAGAATAACCAAAATATAAGAGATTCTGGACCAGATATGGTTTGAATCTCTCGAGATCGACTTGCCATTTGAGGCAAACCAGTTTAAGTAATGTCACACCTCCTTTTTCGCCCGCGCTGCCCGCGAAGGGGCACGGAAGGGAGTTTTTCCCAATTAAAGGACAATCGAATCGGAATTTATTTATTTATTTTAGAGTAGCCACTTGGGAGATTATGGTGTCCCAAGTCACCGGTTAAATCTCGAATCGAGGAAAAGAATGACTCTGTTTAACAGTCTGCGCACCAGAAATCCGGATAAGGAATTCTGTTAACCCGGGAGAAGGTGTTAGGCATTCCCGAGTTCCGTGGTTCTAGAACGGTCGCTCAACTGTCATATTCGGCTTGATTATCTGATTTTATACAAATATGAACTTATGTGCAGATTTTAACTCTTTGCCGCTTTCATTATTATTATTATTATTATTATTTTACAGGGAATTGCAACGTTGTGAAAATGTATCTCGAACCACGTCACAATCAATGTACCCGTGGTCATCGACACACTTTGACTCCGTTGAGATTTGGATTTGGGTCACATCAATGTACACCCACATTTAAGAAAGTAAATTATTAAAGGCGCGCCTAAAGCGATTAGCACATTATTATTTTTGAGAAGGCCGTGGAATCTTGCTAAAATGGCCCATTCGAAGTTCAATTAATTATTAACCATTTATTGAGGGCCCGTAGCTTACGTTTTATTTGGCGAGTCTCGTCTCATTTTTATTTTATTTTTTTAAAAAAGGCAATCCTAAAGTGACTACATTTCTATTAAGTTTGTTTCTAAAATAAAGGGAGGAATCCTAGTTAATAATACTTCCTAACTCATGTTGCAATTAACCTTAACTAACTATCCACAATTATTCAAATATCCAATTATCAAAAAGGCAAGTCCAGAATCAATTTCCAAACTTATTTCCTTTAACAGAGTTAATCAACAAACTATTCTAGGCTAATTACTGATAAGCAAATCCAACAGTCAAATTACACCTCCAGTTTTAAACTAACTCACAATTACCATTACTAAGTACAAACAATATGACTCCGGGATTACACAGCCAATTATTAGGACGAGTGAGGACTGTGAATCACAAGATCGCTTTATGTTTTGAATAACTTATGATTTTTAAAACTTAACTACACTAAATGAAATTAAATTACCACATGTCTTAACAAACTATCAAATGTCCCGAATAGTCCATGAGTTCGACAGTCCGAACCAATCTAAATCGTTGTAAAACAATTTTAATCACATTCCAAACTACTACAATCCATTATGATAAAATACGGTAAGAACTAAAGCTTTCAATGAAGTTATATTTCCATTTTTCATTTCATTCCAAATGGACAGCTACATGGTTTGAGATTCAGGACATGTACCTGGAAATGGCAATACAAGAAGAAAAAAAGGAGGAGTCAGCAACAGTAATAACGCAGCAGCAACCCAACAGCAGCAATTCGAACCAGATTCAAGGCTCAGAAAAATTTGAAGAAAACCAAACAAGCTCGATAGAACAACCCCAAAAGTTTGTGAAAAGACTAAACAACAACAACCCACATCACCACAAACAGACTCAACCACGCGTGTATTAAACCCGAAACTGAACTCGTCTCTCGCTTTGTTTTTGTTTTCTCTTTTTAAACTCTCCAACACTCTCTTAAGATTTTCAGAATGTCTTCCTCTCTCTCCCCCCCCCCCCCAAAAAAAATCCTCTCTAAAAATCTCCCCCCTTTCTATGTCCAAAATGACTCTATTTATAACCAACACTCTTATCTTGAACCACTAACCCGAAATATTCCCATAATTACATGCCTTGCCCCCACTACTTAATGTTTTTCTTATTTAATTCCCTTGTCCCTCATGCCTACATGTTTTGTCCCCCACTATATTAAACAACTACATTATTCCCAACTAACTTATGTCTTGTCCCCCACTATATTAAACAATTATATCAACCCCCCACTACCTCATGTCTTGTCCCCCACCATGTACTATTATAATATTATTAATGCCTAGTGGGCGGAGCACTCAGATTAAATAATTATTCAAATTTTCAATTCCAAAAATACCCCTCCGACCTTACTGAAATTACCATTTTACCCCTGAAAATACTGCAATTTACCAATCTACCCCCATCAGCTATAACCAATTCACCTAATCAATTCCAACCAAAATACAGCAAATATAACCAATTCCTAAACAAATTCAAACTAAATGATGAACAACAAAGAAACAACTAGAATTATTTTGACTGAACAATATTTTTTAACAACAACCTACTTTCAGATTCAACAATAATAACAAATTGATCATAACAAACAAGTAAATTCAAATCACTAAACTCAAAAATCAATTGAACTTCAAATTAAATCTAACAACATTATAACAAGGATGAAATGATTCAAACTAAAATGAACACTCGACATTAAATCACTTGACGAACAACTAACAAACTTCAAACAAAAATGAACACAAATTATCTCTAATACAAACAAAGGTCTAGGTTCGAATTCAAACCAAACCATTGGCACACAAACACAAGAAGAAAAGGAACGAAAGATGAACTCGCTGAATGAAAACTAAGAGACAAGAGAATGGAAACCTACTAGTTTGAAGCCCGGATTCGAACGGAACCTCGACGCACTGCAACTCGACGAACTCGACTGAGCATGACCTGTATGTGTGACCCCGACCAAAGCTCGAACAAACGAGATGATTGGGTCTCGTTTTGGACTGGAGGCGACGGGCTACGGCGACGCTACTGGACGATGACATACTATCGTGGTGGAGCTGGGATCAGCCATGGAGGTGAAGCAGCGGCGAGCTGCTGTGACGAATGAGGTTGGGCTCGTGACTGGAGCTTGGAGATGGCAGTGGTCGTTCATGGCTGGGGCTTCGCGCCTGGAGGAGCTGGGCGTTCATGGTGTTGCTGGGTGGTCGTTTGAGATGAGAAGATGAAGGTGAAGGGGCAGCCATTATCGAGCTTGAGCTATACATGGAGAATACGAAGAAGATGGCAGCCATGGGAGCTCGAGCTCAACGATGAAGACGAAGCTGGGGCGATGGGGGTGCTGGGTCTCGAAGGTGGACATGGCTGGGGTTCGACGGGCTACTTTAGGTCGACGGAGGGTTGGTTGCGTTTTTTCATTGAAGAAAAAAGATTAAGGAGTTGTGCGTGTGTGAGTGTGTTGACGAAGATGGAGGCTGCCATGAGAGCTCGAGATGGGGGAGACGAAGCAGTGGCAGCGTGCGTATGTGTTGAAGGAGAAGAGGAGGCAGCCATGGTTGGGGAGCTTGGGGGGTTTGTTCATGGTGAGGGTGAAGAGAAAGAGAGGGGGGCGGATGGGTTTAGGTTTAGAAAATGAAAAAATGGGAAGGGGAGTGTTTGGGTTATGGGGCGGACCGGGTCGACCCAGGTTGAAATAGACCGGGTCGTAGGGGAAGGTTGGTTATCTTTGGGCGTGTGGTTTAAAATTGAAGAAGAGGTCCAATCCGATTTTCGTTTATTTTTTGTTCTCTTTTCTTATTGATAAAACTAAAATTAAATTATAAAAACCAAAATTATCTTAAAATACTAATTAAACTTCTAATAATAATTATCACCCAAAATTGAATATCAATAAAATAAAATCACACAATTGGGACATTAAATGCTAAAAATGCAAAAGATGCCTATTTTTGTAATTTTCATTCTTGTAAAACAAACTTAATTATTAATAATTGTAAACTTAAATCCTAAACGCAAATGCGACGTATTTTTGTATTTTTTTATTAATTTATAAAGTAAACATGCGCAGACAAATGCAAACAATACAAGAAAAATAACACAAAACTCACAACAATTGCAAACAAACAAAAAATTGTTTTATTTTTGGAATTTTGGGAGTAATTCTTATATAGGGCAAAAATCACGTGCTTACAGCTGCCCCTCTTTTCCCGAATACACGAAGAGTTTTCGTGCAAAGATAAAGTGAGCGGATACGAGCGATTTTTGCCTGTTCGGGTACTCCGTGTGAAGCATTTTTTGAAAGATTTAACCGAACCTTTGCTTCGAAGGTTTCCTACATATCCCTGGCTAAAAGGGAATCAGGTTAATGTAGTTCGGGAAGTTTTGGTAGATGGGACTACCATGGGACTGCAATTTTGCTGTTACTGCTGTTGCATGCTGTTACTACTACTTACCGATCTCCTTATTACACTGTGCTTAAAAGAAAAACAAGAAGCTAGGCTAGACTACGGATTACAAGATCCCATATATCTTCCATTTGTTCTTGATGCCTTGCTTTCTTGAACACCAGTTTGCATCATTTTGTTCTGTCCGCTTGAGGATGCGGCTTCCTGCATTATGCTGTGAATCTTTTGTTGTAACCTTCTGCCTTTCGGAGGGTTACGGATTTCAAGACCTAAAATGTAAAGACTGAAAAATATTCCCTCGTTATACAGGTGAGCGCCTAATTTATCTAAAAACATGAAGGTATTCCTCTTGTTATACAGGTGGACGCCTAATTGGTAAAGACATGAAATGTATTCCCTTGTTATACAGGTGGGCGCCTAATGGTAAAGACATGAAATTTATTCCCTTGTTATACAGGTGGGCGCCTAATGGTAAAGACATGAAAAGTATTCCCTTGTTATATAGGTGGGCGCCTAATTGGTAAAGACATGAAATGTATTCCCTTGTTATACAGGTGGGCGCCTAATTGGTAAATACATGAAATGTATTCCCTTGTTATGCAGGTGGGCGCCTAATGGTAAAGACATGAAAAATATTCCCTTGTTATACAGGTGGGCGCCTAATTGGTAAAGACATGAAATGTATTCCCTTGTTATATAGGTGAGCGCCTAATGGTAAGGACATGAAAAGTATTCCCTTGTTATACAGGTGGGCGCCTAATTGGTAAAGACATGAAATGTATTTCCTTGTTATACAGGTGGGCGCCTAATGGTAAAGACATGAAAAGTATTCCCTTGTTATACAGGTGAGTGCCTAATTGGTAAAGACATGAAAAGTATTCCCTTATTATACAGGTGGGCGCCTAATGGTAAAGACATGAAAAGTATTCCCTTGTTATACAGGTGGGCGCCTAATTGGTAAAGACATGAAATGTATTCCCTTGTTATACAGGTGGGCGCCTAATGGTAAAGACATGAAATGTATTCCCTTGTTATACAGGTGGGCGGCTAATTTGTAAAGACATGAAATCATCAGCAACTTTGAAAATAAAATGCATTTGGCAATGATTTATGAAATATATATTTTGGCAATGTTTATACAAGCAGGACCACTCGAGTCGAAATAAATTAAATGTCCTTTTGAGGAAGGATTAAATTCAATATCCTATTCGAGAGCGGACATACCCATCATATCCTGTTCGAGGGCGGACAAACCCAAAATATCCTATTCGAGGGCGGACGAACCCAAAATATCCTATTCGAGGGCGGACGAACCCAAAATATCCTATTCGAGGGCGGACGAACCCAAAATATCCTATTCGAGGGCGGACGAACCCAAAATATCCTATTCGAGGGCGGACGAACCCAAAATATCCTATTCGAGGGCGGACGAACCCAAAATATCCTATTCGAGGGCGGACGAACCCAAAATATCCTATTCGAGGGCGGACGAACCCAAAATATCCTATTCGAGGGCGGACGAACCCAAAATATCCTATTCGAGGGCGGACGAACCCAAAATATCCTATTCGAGGGCGGACGAACCCAAAATATCCTATTCGAGGGCGGACGAACCCAAAATATCCTATTCGAGGGCGGACGAACCCAAAATATCCTATTCGAGGGCGGACGAACCCAAAATATCCTATTCGAGGGCGGACGAACCCAAAATATCCTATTCGAGGGCGGACGAACCCAAAATATCCTATTCGAGGGCGGACGAACCCAAAATATCCTATTCGAGGGCGGACGAACCCAAAATATCCTATTCGAGGGCGGACGAACCCAAAATATCCTATTCGAGGGCGGACGGACCCAAAATATCCTATTCGAGGGCGGACGGACCCAAAATATCCTATTCGAGGGCGGACGGACCCAAAATATCCTATTCGAGGGCGGACGGACCCAAAATATCCTATTCGAGGGCGGACGGACCCAAAATTTCCTATTTGAGGGCGGACGAACCCAAAATATCCTATTCGAGGGCGGACGAACCCAAAATATCCTCAAAACTTGAAATTGTCTTACCTCCGGCTGTTTTTCAAAAAATCGTGTTGTCTTGCTATCCCTTAAAACTTGAATTGATTTCCTCGTTCCTCCGAGAAAATTTTCGATAATGGCAGAAAATTTTCTGCCCCAGTTTTTTGGTGCTTTTCCTTGTGGCATGTTTTCTCCATTAATAAGTTTTCCTTTTCCTGCTTCAAATCAAAGAAAATTTGTTAGTTTTAAAACATGGTGAGTGGTCGTGCCACTCCTGCTGGGGATGGTTTTTTCCCTTTCTCCCTTCCCTGCTCTGTGTTTCATTACGCTATCAAAACTTGCTGGGGATTATTTTGCTTGGGATGAATTTTCCTTTTCTTCCTTCCCCACTGTGTTGTCCGACCCTCTTGGAACTTGTCACACCTCCTTTTTCCGCACCCGAGGGGGCGCAAGGGAGTTTCTCCAATTAAAGGACAATCGAGACGTGATTGGTTTAATTATTTCAGAGTCGCCACTTGGGAGATTTAGGGTGTCCCAAGTCACCAATTTTAATCCCGAATCGAGGAAAAAGAATGACTCCATATTACAGTCTGCGTACCAGAAATCCGGATAAGGAATTCTGTTAACTCGGGAGAAGGTGTTAGGCATTCCCGAGTTCCGTGGTTCTAGCACGGTCGCTCAACTGTTATATTCGGCTTATTTATCTGATTTTTAATACAATTATGAGCCATGTGCAAATTTTATCTTTTACCGCTTTATTATCATTATTTTTTAGGAATGTGAACATCGCTTAAAACATATCTTTGGACTGTGTCACATGAAATGCACCCACAATCCGCAACATATTTTATTTGATGTTTTAGGATTTGGATTTGGGTCGCATGAAATGCACACCCGAGTTTAGGGAGATAATATTATTAAAGGCGCGCCTAAAGCAACTAGCGCATTATTATGTTTTGGTAGGGCCGCGAAACTTGCTAAACGGCCCGTCCCAGAATCTAAGTATTTAATACACATATTTTGTGAAGGCTCCGCAATCTGTACATTTTTATTTTTTTTGGCGAAGCTAGTCTCGTTTTTTTTGTTTATTTATTTATTTATTTTAGAAAAAAAAAAAGACAAGGCTAAAATAACTACATTTTTTTTGCTACTTTGCGAGGTCATGGGTTGTAGATTAAACTTATTTGATGAAACGAATATTTTTCAGTGGGATTAAAATTACTCCTACGATTTGAACATTACTACTATACTTACAAACAACTCTTAAGACAAGCATGTAGATAACAATAATCTTAATATGAAGAAACAAAATGCGGAATAGCTACTTAAAATAATGAAACAAAGGAAGAGACATTCAACAAATCCGATACACAAACAATGCATAGGAAATCCATATCATTTCATTCCATTTAAGCAAATATAACAAGTTTGGAAATGTATATGCACCTGTTTGAAGCAAGAACAACAACCAAACTGTCTCGACAGCTATCGGAAACCTCTCCAATGACGGAACCTCGATGTCAAACTCAACGATATCAGACCGGAAGCCACGAGCACAACCCGACGATGACCTCAGACGGTCTGCGCGACGATAACGAAGAAACGGCGGCAGCTGGGCATGCTAACGCTAATGGCGTTACTACTGGTTCGTGGCTGGGGTGAGGAGGAGGCCTGGGGTTCGACTGGATGGGTTGTTGTCGTTGGTCGTGGTCGCGGTGGAAGGTGACGGACTGGGCTGGAGGTTGACGACGAGGGGGGGAAGCTGTTGGTCGCGATGTTGGGTTGTTGTCGTTGGTCGTGGTCGAAGGTGACGGACTGGGCTGGAGTTTGACGACGAGGGGGGAGAAGCTGTTGGTCGTGGTGTTGGGTTGTGACGGAGTGGTGTTTGGTCGTTGGTTATGGTGGTTATGGGTGGAGGTGACGGGGAGGGGTCAGCTGGGGAGGTTTTTGGAGGTGGAAGGAGGGTGGTCGTTTGGTGGTGGCTGAAGGGTCGTTTGGGTGGTTTACCGGAGGGGTCGTGATGGAGGTGTTCGAGCGTGGGGGGGGAAGCTGTCCCTAGGGCTTTCTCTTCTTCTTCTTTTTGAAGAAGAAGATGAACAGTGCTCGAAAAATTTTCCCGTTTTTTTTTCTTTTTTTCTGACCAAAAGTCCAAAGTCCCCCTCTTTCAAAGTTTTGTCCGTGTATTTGTATAGTCTTTGCCCAGAAAAATGAGCCCCACGCGTGGTGGGGTTCGAGGCTTATGTTCCCCACGCGCGGTGGGGTTCCCCATGTGTCCTGGACACGGTTTATTATGGGCTAGGTCCGAAATTAGGCCTAAAACCGGGTAGTTTGAACCCGAATATTATTCTTTTGCCCGGACCCGAGAAATAGGAAAACGTTGCTTAACTAGTCCTATGTAAGCAAAATAACTACCAAAAATAAGACTAGTATTCAAACAAAACTATATATTTTTAAATATTTTTTCAAGATTTAAAATAGCTACAAAATATTAATAAAACTATTTTTGTAATTTTCGTTTTTTAAATATTAAGATAAAATATGAAGTAATGTTTTTTTTTGTATTTTTCAAAGTTAAAATGACTATAGAATATTAATAAAACTATATTTTTTTTGTAATTTTCGTTTTTAATAAAGACAAAAATATGAAGTAATATTTTTGTATTTTTCGAAATTATAATGACTGCAAACATTAATAGAACTATATTTTTTTTTTTGTAATTTTCGAATTTATATAAAGTACCAAAATAAAGTACCATTTTTGTATTTTTCAAAATTATAATGACTGCAAACATTAATAGAACTATATATTTTTTTGTGTAATTTTCGAATTTATATAAAGTACCAAAATAAAGTACAATTTTTGTATTTTTCAAAATTATAATGACTGCAAACATTAATAGAACTATATATTTTAGTAATTTTTGAATTTATATAAAGTACCAAAATAAAGTACAATTTTTGTATTTTTTCCACGTTTATGAGAAATGCATAAACTAAAATTTATATATGTATTTTTGTGATTTTTTCTTTTTGCAACGAAATAAAGTAAAAATAGTTAAAATGGCTATATTAGACCCAATTTCACATATTCACGCTAAAAATGTGAAAAATCTCGGGGAGGGTCAAAAATCACGTGCTTACAGCTGCCCCTCTTTGACTGGAAACACGAAGAGTTTTCCGACAAAGAACGACTAGACGTGTTTTTGACCCGACCATTACTTGGACGGACTACACTTAAGGAAAGGGAGGGAATGTGACCGAGCCCTGGTATCTGAGCTGCCTACATATCCTTGGTTATACAGGAATCAGGCCACGTGTAGTTCGAAATGAGAGAGATAGTGAAGTGTACCGAGGTGAAGAGCCGATCGAGGTGCCGTTCCGTTGAGGTTCCGGTCCGCGGTCCTGTCGTTACAACAAAAAACGAAGACTGAAAAAAGACTAACTAAGCCTATCAGCTACTAGTTACAGGGATTCCTATCTGTAAGTCTTCTGAAACTTGGTCTTGAGTCTTGAATGGTGCTTCATAAAGACTTCAGGTTTGAACCTTGATACAGCTAGTTGTAGGTGCTAGTTCTTTGAGCGGACCACATCTGTTCTCTACTTCCGTACCTTGGGTTCTTTTCCCCTCTTGTTTTCTTGTTGTCTTTTCTTGACCAGCCTTTTGTGAATGTTGGGGATTTTATTGCTTCCTGCTGGAGATTCCTGTTGTATTCCTCTGCTTCATTGATTCTAAGTGTGCTCCTTTCTCATATGAGCGGGCATTTGACTTCAATACTTCAATTGTATTCCCTTATTCTCCAGGTGGGTGCCTGATTTCTATTTTCTTTGTTCTTGTTCTCTAGGTGGACGCCTGATTTCTTCCTTCCTTTGTCCTTATTCTCCAGGTGGACGCCTGATTACTTCTTTTCTTTGTCCTTGTTCTCCAGGTGGATGCCTGATTTCTATTTTTCTTTGTCCTTGTTCTCCAGGTGGACGCCTGATTTCTATTTTTCTTTGTCCTTGTTCTCCAGGTGGACGCCTGATTTCTATTTTTCTTTGTCCTTGTTCTCCAGGTGGACGCCTGATTTCTTCCTTCTTTGTCCTTGTTCTCCAGGTGGACGCCTGATTTCTATTTTTCTTTGTCCTTGTTCTCCAGGTGGACGCCTGATTTCTATTTTTCTTTGTCCTTGTTCTCCAGGTGGACGCCTGATTTCTATTTTTCTTTGTCCTTGTTCTCCAGGTGGACGCCTGATTTCTATTTTTCTTTGTCCTTGTTCTCCAGGTGGACGCCTGATTTCTATTTTTCTTTGTCCTTGTTCTCCAGGTGGACGCCTGATTTCTATTTTTCTTTGTCCTTGTTCTCCAGGTGGACGCCTGATTTCTATTTTTCTTTGTCCTTGTTCTCCAGGTGGACGCCTGATTTCTATTTTTCTTTGTCCTTGTTCTCCAGGTGGACGCCTGATTTTTTCCTTCTTTGTCCTTGTTCTCCAGGTGGATGCCTGATTTCTTCTTTTCTTCGACATACAACAAACTCCGTTCTACAGGCGGGTCTCCTATTGGTAAGATTAAACTTAGGAAGTGCGTCTCCTATGGTGAAACTAAACTGAGGAAGTGCGTCTCCTATTGGTAATGACATGCCTGCATTTATACTTGTGGGCGACCTAGAATATGGAATGAACAGACAAAATGTATTCCCTCATTATACTGGTGGGCGACCTAGAACTGAAATGTATTCCCGCATTATACTGGTGGGTGACCTAGAACTTAAAAGTATTCCCGCATTTTACTGGTGGGCGACCTAGAACTTGAATGTATTCCCGCATTATACTGGTGGGCGACCTAGAACTTAAAAGTATTCCCTCATTATACTGGTGGGCGACCTAGAACTTAAACGTATTCCCGCATTTTACTGGTGGGCGACCTAGAACTTAAAAGTATTCCCGCATTTTACTGGTGGGCGACCTAGAACTTAAAAGTATTCCCGCGTTTTACTGGTGGGCGACCTAGAACTTAAAAGTATTCCCGCATTTTACTGGTGGGCGACCTAGAACTTAAAAGTATTCCCGCATTTTACTGGTGGGAGACCTAGAACTTAAAAGTATTCCCGCATTTTACTGGTGGGCGACCTAGAACTTAAAAGTATTCCTGCATTTTACTGGTGGGCGACCTAGAACTTAAAAGTATTCCCGCATTTTACTGGTGGGCGACCTAGAACTTAAACGTATTCCCGCATTATACTGGTGGGCGACCTAGAACTTAAAAGTATTCCCGCATTTTACTGGTGGACGACCTAGAACTTAAATGTATTCCCGCATTTTACTGGTGGGCGACCTAGAACTTAAACGTATTCCCGCATTTTACTGGTGGGCGACCTAGAACTTAAAAGTATTCCCGCATTTTACTGGTGGGCGACCTAGAACTTAAAAGTATTCCCGCATTTTACTGGTGGGCGACCTAGAACTTAAAAGTATTCCCGCATTTTACTGGTGGGCGACCTAGAACTTAAAAGTATTCCCGCATTTTACTGGTGGGCGACCTAGAACTTAAAAGTATTCCCGCATTTTACTGGTGGGCGACCTAGAACTTAAAAGTATTCCCGCATTTTACTGGTGGGCGACCTAGAACTTAAACGTATTCCCGCATTTTACTGGTGGGCGACCTAGAACTTAAAAGTATTCCCGCATTTTACTGGTGGGCGACCTAGAACTTAAACGTATTCCCGCATTATACTGGTGGGCGACCTAGAACTTAAAAGTATTCCCGCATTTTACTGGTGGGCGACCTAGAACTTAAATGTATTCCCGCATTTTACTGGTGGGCGACCTAGAACTTAAACGTATTCCCGCATTTTACTGGTGGGCGACCTAGAACTTAAAAGTATTCCCGCATTTTACTGGTGGGCGACCTAGAACTTAAATGTATTCCCCCATTATACTGGTGGGCGACCTAGAACTTAAACGTATTCCCGCATTTTACTGGTGGGCGACGTAGAACTTAAAAGTATTCCCGCATTTTACTGGTGGGCGACCTAGAACTTAAATGTATTCCCGCATTATACTGGTGGGCGACCTAGAACTTAAAAGTATTCCCGCATTATACTGGTGAGCGACCTAGAACTTAAATGTATTTGAAATTGTTTCCCCGTCCTTTCGAGAAAATTTTGACAATCGGTAGAAAATTTTCTGTCCCAGTTTTTGGTGACTTCCCTGGCGTTGCCTCTCGCTGCCATCATCAATCCTTTGTTTTCCTGCAGCAGACAAAAGAATTTAATTAGTTTTAATCGTGGTGGTAGAGGGTGCCTTTCCGGCGGATGATTTCTCCTCTCTTCCCCTTTTCTTGCTCTATGTCCCCATAATTGGTTAGTGGACAAAATTGCCTGCTGGGGGTCTCTAGCCTGCTGGGGCTGGTTTTCAATTTGTTCCTTTTCCTGCTTTTCTTTAAGCACATGTTGTGGGAATCTGCTTTTACTCCTGAAACCATTCCCTTTGGAGCTTACTTCCTCCAAAACTGCGAGGCACGATTATTGCATTGCCTAGGGCCGGCTTTTAAGACTGTTTGTGTTATCCTGCATTGGATGAACTCCCTTTCGGTCTCTGGTAGTAAGCTTTGAAAAATCGTTTTCAAGACAAATTTTTAGGAAGAGGAAATAAAAGATAAAAAAGGAGAAAATCTTTCTGAACCAATATTTGGTGGGAGAAGAAACTCAGAAGAACTTATCTGGAGGACATGACTGGTCCTCGTGATCATGTCGTGCACCATAGATTCCCGACCCAGTCTATTTGTATCAATCGATTTGCCCGATGGTCTGACTTGCTGGGGATGATAAATGACTGTCCATTTCGTTGCAAATGTGGTCGCTTTTTGTTGATCTGTCTTGTCGCCTCATAGTGCCCTTCGAGGGGTTTTCACTAATGAGACTCTCTCTTTTCTCTCATCTCCCGGCGCCTTATGGTGCCTGTGAAGGTTTTCACCAATAAGACTCTCTCATTTCATAGCCCTCATCTTACATCGCCTCTTGGTGCCTGTGAAGGTTTTCACCGATAAGACTCTCTCATTTTATTTCTTTCATCTTACATCGCCTCTTGGTGCCTGTGAAGGTTTTCACCGATAAGACTCTCTCATTTTATTTCTTTCGAGGAATCGGGGCTTTGTAGATACAACCCTCTCTTCTGGAGATTCCTTTGACCATCAATTCATTCCCAGTCTTACGATCTTCTTCTTTGCTGGGGATCGGTGTATTATTCTCGGCCTCATTTGCCTGACTCGACATCTCTTGAACATTGATCGGGAGGTCTTTTGGACGTTGATGTTGGTTTTGGTGTGGGGTTAAAGAAAGGCTATAAAAATGAAAATAATTTGATGGGTGATGTGCTACAACTTTTGGAATCAAACCTTTGTTGGAACTTAAAACATAACTTCTGCCCCAGTTTTCTTGCTTGGGGAATTTATTTTTTACACTTATGTTGCGCTATATGCGTTACGCACACTGTGCCTATTATGCACACTATGTACATTATGCATCCTATATTCGCTATGATGCATACTATGACCGAGCCGGGAGGCGCCTACGTATCCTCTTTGAGGAATCAGGTCAAACGTAGTTCCCACGGTTTTGTATTTCTTGTGATTTTATCTCCCTTTTTTTTCTTTTCCTTCTTTTCATTTTCTTTCTCTTTTCTTTTTCTCTCTTTTTTTTTTCCATGTCTTTTCCATTAGTGATTCCAAAAGAGGGGTATGAAAGAATTACTTAAGGCTCAAAGGGGGAAGCAAGGGTTAAAAGTGTTTGGATAGAAGAAAGAATTGCCTCCGTCATCTCATTATCCAATAAATGCCAAATACAAACAAATAAACCAAAAATTGCCATAATTAAAGAAATTACGCATAATATCTCTTGACTGCATCTGAATTGATAGCCATGTCGACACATCTACCCTCGACATCTGTCAAACACAAAGCACCGTTGGACAATACTCTGGTCACGATATAAGGCCCTTGCCAATTTGGGGCGAATTTGCCTTTTGCCTCGACCTGATGTGGGAGGATCTTCTTCAATACCTGCTGCCCTACCTCAAACTTCCTGGGTGTAAGCACGTGATTTTTGACCCTCCCCGAGAATTTTCACATTTTTAGCATGAATATGTGAAATTGGGTCTAGTATAGCTATTTTAACTATTTTTACTTTATTTCGTTGCAAAAAGACAATTTCAAAAAATATATATATAAATTTTAGTTTATGTATCTCTCATAAACTTGAAAAATACAAAAAATTGTACTTTATTTTGGTACTTTATATAAATTCGAAAATTACAAAAAATATAGTTCTATTAATGTTTGCAGTCATTATAATTTTGAAAAATACAAAAATATTACTTCATATTTTTGTCTTAATATTTACAAAACGAAAATTACAAAAATAGTTTTATTAATATTTTGTAGCTATTTTAAATCTTGAAAAAATATTTAAAAAAATATATAGTTTTGTTTGAATACTAGTCTTATTTTTGGTAGTTATTTTGCTTACATAGGACTAGTTAAGCAATGTGTTCCTATTTCTCGGGTCCGGGCAAAAGAATAATATTCGGGTTCAAACTACCCGGTTTTAGGCCTAATTTTCGGACCTAGCCCATAATAAACCGTGTCCAGGACACGTGGGAAACCCCACCACGCGTGGGGGACATATGCCTTGAACCCCACCACGCGTGGGGCTCATTTTTATGGGCATTGTGTTACAAAACACGGACAAAGGCCACAGAAGGAAAAAAAACTGAAAAAATTTTGAAAACGGGGTACTGTTGATCTTCTTCGCAAAAGGAAGAAGAAGAAAACCTAGCAGGGGACCAACTTCCCCATTACCAAGCATACCACTCCATTTCCAGCTTCCCTATCGTCGACCACGACCCTCCTCCTCCCAAACACCACCCCGTCATCTTCCTCAACGCCTAACAAACCCTACTGTAAAACCAACAAAAAACGGGACAAAACGAGTTCCCTCCATCCCTTCCGACACCCTCACGGACCAACTCCTCCATCGCCCATAACCACCACTGTCCAAACGAACGCCGGAAAATACGACCATTCCGTCTCCTCCCCGCTCCGTCAAACCAGTCCGGCGTTTCCTCCATTAAACCCGGCGTACACTGCTCGTCATCTTCCTCCCCCTTTTGTTCCTAACGAAAACCCTACTGTAATATAAAACCACCACTAAACAGACCCTTTTCCCCACCAAAACCACCTCCGACCAGCTCCCTCTCCGTCCCCCAACCACCATCGTCAACCTACCATCCCTCACGAACCAGCAGCAACGTCGTCGACCCCACGTCCAAGCACCATAATCATCGTCATCACCTTCCTTATCTCCAGACCTCCATAACCCTCGAACCCTACTGTCCCTCACCAGCGAGCAGCGCTACTGCTGCTGCTGCATTGCGTCGTCCAGCCTCAATCCAAGCAGCTGCTCCTTCCTGCATTGCGCTACTGCTGCTGCTATGAGCAGCCTCAATCAACCACTGCCCGGACGACCCCCATAGTCTCCTCCTTCCTCACATCCAAACGACCCCTTTCGTTGCATTCTCTCGAACCAACCTGCTGCGTCGAGAAAATCCAGCAGCAACCAATATCTTGTGCGTTGACAGTTTTGGCCAAGCTGTCAGTCTTCATCGAGTTCGTTGCCGTTCGTCGAGGTCTGGTACGTCGAGGTTGTTCCGAGGTTTCGTCGTTGTCCCTCGATTCAGTGAGGTCCGACTTGAGTTCCGTCGGAGTCGTGTTTGTCGTTCTGAGTTTGTCGAGGTGCAAAGGTCAGTAAACCTCGATGTATTAGATAAATAAACTTTACGTTGAATGTTTGAGATGCAATATAAAAAATTGGTATGGAAATTTTCTGCCTATGTTTCATTGTCTGCATTTTGGTTCATTTTCATGTTATGTTATTCTTGTTTATTTGATGTCATTTAATTAAGTTGGACTAGTCGTTCTATGACACAAGTTTGACGTTAATCTGTTCGTCCTTTCCTTTGGTTAGGTCATTCGGAAAAAAAAATAGTATTAGTGCATGCTGTTACTACTACCGAAATACTCATTCACTAAACTCCTTTTATTAAACTTCTAACAAGTCATGGGATTTTAGTTGTAAAGAGGCCGTAAGTTTTAGTATTGTTAAAGACGTAAAAATGGCATCCTTTTTTTAAAAATATAAAAAAAAAAAATAATAAAGAATAAAATGAGATGAGCCTCGCCGAATAAAAGGGACAAATTGCGGGGCCCTCACAAAATATATGTATTAAATACTTAGATTCTGGGATGGGCCGTTTAACAAATTTCACGGCCCTCCCCAAAAATAATAATGCGTTGGTTGCTTTAGGCGCGTCTTAATAATGTATCTCCCTAAACTCGGGTGCACATTTATGTGACCCAAATCCAAATCTCAACAAAATCGAAATATGTCTCTAATCACGGGTGCATTGATTGTGACGTGGTTTGAGATGCATTTCCATGACGTTGCAAATTCCTTTAAATAAATAGAATGAGACGAGCCTCGACAAACAAAAATGCAAATTGCGGGGCCCTCAGTAAATACTTGTTTAAAATTACTTAGAATTCAGGAGGGTCGTTTAGCAAATTTCACGGCCTCCGCAAAATAATGACGCGATAGTCTCTTTAGGCGCGTGTTTAATAATTTACTTTCTTAAAACTTGGGGTGCGCATTTCATGCGACCCAAATCCAAATCCCAAAACGTCAAATAAAATATGTTCCGGATTGCGGGTGCATTTCATGTGACGCAGTCCAAAGACATGTTTTAAGCGATGTTCACATTCCTAAAAATAAAATGATAAAAGCGGTTAAAAGTTAAATTTTGCACATAAGTTCACACTTGTATAAAATCAGATAATCAAGCCGAATATAACAGTTGAGCGACCGTGCTAGAACCACGGAACTCGGGAATTCCTAACACCTTCTCCCGGGTTAACAGAATTCCTTATCCGGATTTCTGGTACGCAGACTGTAATATAGAGTCATTATTTTCCTCGATTCGGGATTAAAATTGGTGACTTGGGACACCCTAAATCTCCCAAGTGGCGACTCTGAAATAAATAAACCAATCCTGTTTCGATTGTCCTTTAATTGGAAAAAACTCCCCTTGCGCCCCCTCGGGTGCGGAAAAAGGAGGTGTGACAGCTCTGGCGACTCTGCTGGGGATTGATACACCCAGAACCACGGGTTCAGGGTTAAGAATTCGAGCTTAGAATAATTGTTATTATTTGGCTTTATTTATTATCTAATTATTACATGTTTTGAGCCTAATGTGCTAAATGCTGCTTTTACCGCTTTGATATTATTTGAACTGTATATAAACTGTGCCGAAACCTTTCTCTTCTTACCTCCGGGGATGTGCTTACTGGTTGAGACTCCCTATTCTGTTAGTGTCATACCCTAAATAAAAGAGGCTCGGAAAGTTTCTAAGCCGGCTGACCTTTTGGTTCCCGGAAAGGAGCTCCTTCCTCAGCTCGAGTTGTCCGCTCGGGCACACTGTCTAGAACACCGACCCAGGTTTTTGAACCTAGTATAACAAAGCCACATGCCGGATCCCTAGTAGGAACGTTTATTTGCATCATGTGCATTTGACTTAGGGGACTCAACATAGGGGTTGGGTCCGTCTAGGACAAGCAACCTGAAAATAATAGACAATCTTTCGGCATCCTATGTGCTACATGTTGTATTTAGTCAAGGGCGTATGAGTCATTTGGTCATTTCCAGCATGATGTTATTTTAATCAAAGCATGGGGAACATTTGTGGAATCCAAGAAGCCTTGGAATTCCCTATGTCCCCCACGCTTGCTTTTGGGAAAGCACATGGGGAACATTTGTGGAATCCAAGAAGTCTTGGAATTCCCATATGTCCCCCACGCTTCATATGTTGGGAAAAGCGCATGGGGAGCATTTGCGGAATCCAAGAAGTCTTGGAAATCGTTATGTCTCCCACGCCACATTTTTGAAAGAAATAATAAATATAAAAAATAAAATTACAAATAAAACAAAGCATGAAAATTCAAAAAGATTTTGTATGTTTTCATTATTTTCCACAGATTAAAAAAAATCGTGAAAAAGAGGAGAAAAAATGACAGTGTAGAGATATAACTACTTATTTTTAGAGAAAAATCAATGTCCGAGTAGTATCGAAACTCTGCCGAAATTTTGAGAAAATGAAAATGAATGTCTTATTAGTTTGTTATATTAAAAGCAAAGGAAAAATAGAAAAAAAATCATCATTGTTCTGTCTTGTTTTTAAAAAAAATATAGAAAAGAAAATAGTTTGTTTTGCCATAAAAATGAAAATAAAAAAAAAGGTTTTGTTTTAAAATGGGTTTTTATTTATTTATCTGTTTATGAAAATGTCAAAATAAAAATAAAAATAATAAAATAAAAAGAGTTGGGCGTTGAAAGTAGTTTTACTATTTGTTGCAAATATATATATTGAAAGTAGTTTTATTATTTGTTGCAAATATATATATATATATATATAAAATCCAAAAAGTTTTTCTTTATTTCCAAAATATGTATATATATATCTTTATCTGTTGCAAGAACATTTGTCTTACCAAAAGTTTTTAGAATCCCAATTTTCAAAACAAATAATCCAAAAATATTTTCCATTATTGACTTCTTTAGAAAGTCTTTCTAGTTGTTTCTTTAAAAAATAAAATAAAAAAAATAAAATTAAAAAAAATATATAATATAAAAAAAAACAAATCCGAAAATATTTTGATTCTTCTTTCAAAAATTGAAAAGAAAATTCAAAATTCAAAAAAAAAACATTTTAGAAGCATTTCTTATATTAAAGGTAAAATTCCGAAAAATATTTTCTTCTTTTCTTTAGAATAAAAAAAAACGAAAATTCAAAAAAAATATTAGTCTTTCTTTTAAAAAGAAAATCAATCAAAAAATAATATTTCCTTGCTTCTTTTAAAGTAGTTCTTTTAAACGAAAATTCAAAAAAAAGTTAGTTCATCTGCTTATTATTATTTGCCTACTTATTCTTATTTGACCGAACTACGCGGGTTTGATTCTCACCGGATGTGAGATACGTAGGCAACCCTCATCGGGTCCAACCCCACCTTCTCAAAAAGAAGGAATGTTTTATGTTTTTCGTTAATTTGTTTGTTTGTTATGAATGAAAAATAATAGTCTATTTGATTGTTGTGAAAAAAGAATAATAATAAAAAAAAATAGAAATGGAAAAGGGTCTTCTCAAAAATAGCTTATTTGCCCGAACTACGCTGGTTTGATTCTCACCGGATGTGAGATACGTAGGCAACCCTCATCGGGTCCAACCCCCTTTTGCTAAAAAGCCAAAAACAAATAATAATAATAAAAATAAAAAAAAACATGTCAAGATTTTTTTTCCATAAATAAGTCGGGTGATGTCCAACTTCCCCTTTTTAAAAAAATAGCAAAATATATATGTCAAATTTCATAAAGAAGTCGGGTGACGCTGTTTTATCAAGACATAGCCGAATGTTCCCGAAAGGGACGCCGGAAGGCTGACTTTGCATAAACAACCACTTTTGGGTCATTTTTAAGACTTGGCCCAGTTGACCCCCACAGCCTAAAAACCTTCGTCCCCGAGACGTTGAAAGGCCGTGTTTGCAATATTGAGTTTTCTAATTTGAAAAACGACAAAAGAGTCATAAATAAGTCAGGTGATGCTGTTTTGTCATAATAGCCGAATGTTCCCGAAAGGGACGCCGGAAGGCTGACTTTGCATAAATAGCCACCTTCGGGTCATGTTTAGAATTTTTGGTCTAAGTTGACCCACACAGCCTTATAAATCTTCGTCCCCGAGGCGCTGAAGGGCCGTGTTTACAACGCCAAATCTTTTATTGTAATTTGGAAAGAAAAAAAATCAAAGAGTCAGCGGTCATGTGAATGCCGTCTTTTGTCATAATAAGCCGAGCCAGCTTCGGCTGCGTCTTAAACCGTTCTTGCCGAAATAGCCTTAGAGTATCTTTCAGTTGTCGAAAGGTTATTTTCGTAAAAGAATGGACAAGTTTGTAAAGTGTCGAAATAATCCTCCCCGGCCTCAAAATTCATGTGAAATTTGGAAGGAGCCACATTTGCAAAAAATAACCATTTGGTTGCATTTGTCGAACAGAGAAAGGGAGCTGGAATTTTGTTTTTGAGTCTACCAATCTTTTGATTAGAACATGCGGGTTGTTTGATTTTCAAGTTTGTAGGTCATCTTTAAACCTTTGAAACCCAGTTTGTTTTAATATGAAAGTGAAAAGAAAAAATGTTCATTATTGTTTATTTTATTGGTCCGAACTACGCAAGGTCTGATTCACGCAGGGACGTGATACGTAGGCAATCTCCATAAGATTCGACCACAACAAAAAAATAAAAAATAAGAAAAAGAGAAAAAAAATAATAAAATACAGGGGTTCCCAAAGTACTTCAAAGGGGAAAATAAGCAAGCCGGGATGACGCATGTTGTTTGAAGCAGGGATGACGCATGTTGTTTGAAGCAAAGCATGTTAGAAACGGTTAACTGCCTAGGGGCATTGCATCCTCAATATGTTGTTATCAAATCTGTTAAACTCTAAACACTAACAAGTTTGTTGTTTTCCGAATCTCAAACAGTTAGTTGTTAAAGAATTCTGGCAACACACCCTTACCAAACTAGATCCAAAGGACCGATAACAACAAGCATGACTACTTCAGAGAATAGTACCGAGGAAGAAAGGCCGATGAGCCAGTTGTTAAAGGAAGCGATGGAAAAGATAGAAAGGATGGGACTAGAGATGAATGCAATGTAGCTAGCTCTAGCCAAAGCACAAAAGAGCCCTGAGCCACTAGGGCACGTGCCCGAATACCCCCACTCCGGCCCTTCAACAAGCCTCCCGAATCACCGTTATCATCAGGAGAGAAGCCCCCATGATTCCCAAGCTCCACCACCCCATCAACCTCTCCCAACACCAAATGTTCCCACTTTTGTGGGACCCACATCAGCCACCCTGCAAAGAACGACCAGCGAGCCACTGTTTCAGGCTCCTGATACACAATACTATCCCCCTGAGCCCACATTTCATGCACCAGAACCCCATACCTACAACCCGCACTTAGAGGTACCGGCAGAGATTGAAAAGCCGGTTAAAATCCCCGAACAAGATGAGGTGACGAGGAAGTTCAAGAGCCTGGAGCAGTCCTTCAGGAACCTGCACGGATTGGGCAACCAGGTCAGCGTGGCCTACAAGGATTTATGCCCTTTCCCGGACGTCCAACTCCCGGCTGGGTTCAAGATGCCTAAATTTGATTTATATGAAGGGCACGGTGATCCCATGGCGCATTTGCGGGGATTCTGTAGCAAAATGAGAGGGACAGGTGGCAAAGATAAGCTGCTGATAGCTTATTTCGGCCAAAGCTTGAGTGGTTCGGCACTAGAATGGTACACCAGGCAAGATTCCAGTAGGTGGTATACTTGGGATGATCTGGCGCAGGCTTTCGCAGGTCATTTCCAGTACAATCTCGAGATAGTCCCTGACCGTCTCACATTGTTGAGGACCGGGAAGAAGTCCGGGGAAAGTTTTCGCGTGTTCGGGTTCCGCTGGAGAGAGCAAGCAGCCAGAGTTGATCCTCCCATGAGAGAGGGAGAAATGGTGGACTACTTCTTGCAGACACTGGATCCAACTTACTTTGGTCACTTGGTGACGACGGTTGGGAAATCCTTCAATGAAGTGGTAAAGATAGGGGTCATGATAGAGGAGGGTCTGAGGTCTGACAAAATCCTGAATTACTCAGCGCTCAAGGCAACGACCCAGGCTATTCAGAACGACACGGGAGGTGCCCTGGGAAGGAGGAAGAAAGAAGAAATTGCCACGATTGAGGCAAGCAGTGGGTCCAGGTCTGGTAAACCATACTACAACCAACCTAGACCCCACGAACCAAACTACCCATACAGCCCACCTCAACACCACTATTCACCTCAAGAACCACACTTCCCCGTGCACCAAGCCCAAACATATACTCGGCCTCCGGTTCGCCCGCAATGGCGCGTGTCGGCTCCCCAGAACACACATACACCACCGCAAAACACCTATCCACCGCCAAGAGCCTACAAGAACCCTCCAGGGGCAGGTTTCCGGGGAAATCAGGCTTTCAGAAATGAAAGAATCCAAAGAACATTCACTGAGTTGGGGGAAACCTATACTGTCGTGTTCCACAAATTAAGGCAATTAGGTTTGTTGAGTCCTGTTGAGCCCAGATTGCCAAATCCCCTTCCCAAAAATACGGACCACTCGGTGAGCTGTGAGTATTGTTCGGGGGCTCCCGGACATGATACCTAGAAGTGTTGGAAGTTGAAACATGCAGTACAAAATCTTATTGACGCCAACAAGATTGAGGTTCAGACACCAGAGGCGCCCAACATCAATCAGAACCCGTTGTCGGCACACCTTGAAACCCACACGATTGAGCTAGTGCGCGAAGGAGGGGAGCTAAAGAAACCCCCACAAGCAGTGATGATGATCCGTGTCGGTTCAAAAGAAATGTTAACCAGTGGAAAAGCGGTGGTATAGTTGGAAAAAGGTGGATGACAAAGCCAGTTATGGTGTTGGAAAAGGGTCCAACGAGGCAGATGTGCAGTTTGTGGGGTTGAAAGCAAAAATCAACAATTGAATGGCTACTCCTCTTCCTATACGAAGGGAGTCTTGGTAGTGGACTCTGATTTTCTTTTTGTTGTCCGGATTATTCCAGGGTTGTAATCCAAATTCTTCTTGTGCTCGCCAAAGTGTGAAACCTTGCTATCCCGTATTTTAATAAAGTGAAAGTTTTTTTCCCCTCATTCCTTATTTTGTTTTAATTTTTCTTCTTATTTTTCTCTTCTGAACAGTTCTCTTTATACTGGTTCTAATGACATGGCATGCACGACGGATCTTCAACCTAGTCTAAAAAATCAATCTGATTTCGAACTTATAGTACAAGATTGTGATGAAAAGTCGGAATACGATAAGGATGAAGCCTCCGAAGAAATTAACAGAGAGTTGAGCCAATTTGAAAAAAAAAACATTTTGCTGTCAATCTAGGGGATGCGGATGACATCAGGGAAGCTAAGATAAACATCCATATGGAACCAAACATCAGGGAAGAACTAATCAAAGCACTTACTGAATTCAAAAACATTTTGCATGGTCATACGACGACATGCCGGGTTGAAACACCAATTTAGTGGTTCAAAAATTGCCCACTGACCCGGCATTTCCCCCCGTCAAGCAAAATTGAGGAAGTCCAAAACCGACGTAAGTGTGAGGATTAAGGAAGAAGTAACCAAACAGCTGAATGCTAAGGTTATTCGGGTCGCTCGATACCCTGATTGGTTGGCTAATGTGGTGTGTGTTGATTATTGCAACCTAAACAGAGCAAGCCCAATGACGCTTTGCGATCAACAAATATCGAAGGAAACTGCGACGACATGGCTATCAATTCTGACGTAGTTAAGAGATATTATGTATGGTTGTAATTGTTGTTTGTTTGTATTTAGCATTTATCAGAGAATGAAATGACGGAGGCAATTCTTTCTTCTATCCAAACACTTTAACCTTTGCTTCCCCTTTTTTGAGCCTTATTTATTCCTTCATACCCCTCTTTTGGAATCAGTAATGAAAATGAAAGAAAAGAAAAAAAAGTAATGATAATAAGAACAAAAGAAAAGTCACAAAAAAGAAAAGAGAAAAAAAAACAAAAAATAAACAAAGGAATTGGGAACTACGTTTGACCTGATTCCTCAAAGAAGGATACGTAGGCGCCTCACGGCTCGGTCATAGTGTAACAAAAAAAAACAAAAATCCCCAAGCAAGAAAAACTGGGGCAGAAGTTGATTCCGAGAGTTGTAATGTTTTACCCATCAAAATCGTTTTGAACCTCTTGTTACCCCTTTTCTTTTAACCATACACGAAAACCCATATTGACGTCCAAAAAGACCTCCCGATCAGTAACTGAGAAGTGCTAAGTCAATGCAAATGGATGTCGGGGATAACACTCTGATCCCCATCCAAGAAGAAGATCACAAGCTGGAAATGAATTGATAGCCGAAAGAATCCCCAACAGAAAGTCATATCGGCATCACTCCGATCCCCAGATGAAAAATAAAATAAAATGAGAGAGTCTTATCGGTGAAAACCTTCACAGGAAACATAAGGCGACGAGAGTTGAGAGAAACGAGAGAGTCTTATTAGTGAAAACCCCTCGAAGGGCACTATGAGGCGTCAAGACAAGATTGGCGGGAAGGATCCGCATTTGGCAAAGAGTTGAGTACCTGTTTATCCTCAGCAACATGAGGCCGTCCGAAGGGTTGTTTGATACAAATAGATTGGGTTGATTAATCCGGAATGCGTGACATGATCGTTGGGATCGGTTATATCATTCAGATAAGTTCTTTTCTTTCCTTTTCCCCAGCATTTGTTCAGAAAGACTTCTTCTTTTTCTATTTTTGAAATTCTTCACTTTTTCATTTCTTGGTTTAAAGATTTTACCTCCCCAACAGTTTATTTTTGAAAAGGATTTTCAGAGCTTACTACCAATTGCCAAAATGATGCAAAGCAAAATGCGAATAGGACATGCCAAAGATAAGACGATAAAGCGAAAAGAAGTTGGTCGCAAGACCAAATGTTGAATGGGTCTAGATCCCAAGAGGACCAAATTTCCAAGAGTAGCTGGAGGAAAACAGGAAAACAACAGTTGAGAAAATAAAAGGAAAAAATTCATTCCCAGCAAAATAACCCCCAGCAAGTTTTGATAGTGTAATGAAGCACAAAGCGGGGGAGAGAGAAAGGGAGAAACCATCCCCAGCAGGAGTGGCACGATCACTCACAATGTGTTAAAACTAACAAATTTTCTTTGATTTGAAGCAGGAAAAGGAAATCTTGTTAATGGCGAAAAAACATGCCACAAGGAAAAGCACCAAAACTGGGGCAGAAAATTTCCTGCCATTTGTCGAAAATTTTCTCAAAGGAATGAGGAAATCAATTCAAGTTTTAAGAGATAGCAAGACAACACGATTCTAAGAAAGACAGTCGGAGGTAAGACAATTCCAAGCTTTTGAAGATGGGTTCATCCGCCCTCGAATAGGATATTTTGGGTTCATCCGCCCTCGAATAGGATATTTTGGGTTCATCCGCCCTCGAATAGGATATTTTGGGTTCATCCGCCCTCGAATAGGATATTTTGGGTTCATCCGCCCTCGAATAGGATATTTTGGGTTCATCCGCCCTCGAATAGGATATTTTGGGTTCATCCGCCCTCGAATAGGATATTTTGGGTTCATCCGCCCTCGAATAGGATATTTTGGGTTCATCCGCCCTCGAATAGGATATTTTGGGTTCATCCGCCCTCGAATAGGATATTTCGGGTTCATCCGCCCTCGAATAGGATATTTCGGGTTCATCCGCCCTCGAATAGGATATTTCGGGTTCATCCGCCCTCGAATAGGATATTTCGGGTTCATCCGCCCTCGAATAGGATATTTCGGGTTCATCCGCCCTCGAATAGGATATTTCGGGTTCATCCGCCCTCGAATAGGATATTTCGGGTTCATCCGCCCTCGAATAGGATATTTCGGGTTCATCCGCCCTCGAATAGGATATTTCGGGTTCATCCGCCCTCGAATAGGATATTTCGGGTTCATCCGCCCTCGAATAGGATATTTCGGGTTCATCCGCCCTCGAATAGGATATTTCGGGTTCATCCGCCCTCGAATAGGATATTTTGGGTTCATCCGCCCTCGAATAGGATATTTTGGGTTCATCCGCCCTCGAATAGGATATTTTGGGTTCATCCGCCCTCGAATAGGATATTTTGGGTTCATCCGCCCTCGAATAGGATATTTCGGGTTCATCCGCCCTCGAATAGGATATTTCGGGTTCATCCGCCCTCGAATAGGATATTTCGGGTTCATCCGCCCTCGAATAGGATATTTCGGGTTCATCCGCCCTCGAATAGGATATTTCGGGTTCATCCGCCCTCGAATAGGATATTTCGGGTTCATCCGCCCTCGAATAGCATATTTCGGGTTCATCCGCCCTCGAATAGGATATTTCGGGTTCATCCGCCCTCGAATAGGATATTTCGGGTTCATCCGCCCTCGAATAGGATATTTCGGGTTCATCCGCCCTCGAATAGGATATTTCGGGTTCATCCGCCCTCGAATAGGATATTTCGGGTTCATCCGCCCTCGAATAGGATATTTTGGGTTCATCCGCCCTCGAATAGGATATTTTGGGTTCATCCGCTCATCCGCCCTCGAATAGGATATTTCGGGTTCATCCGCCCTCGAATAGGATATTTCGGGTTCATCCGCCCTCGAATAGGATATTTTGGGTTCATCCGCCCTCGAATAGGATATTTCGGGTTCATCCGCCCTCGAATAGGATATTTCGGGTTCATCCGCCCTCGAATAGGATATTTTGGGTTCATCCGCCCTCGAATAGGATATTTTGGGTTCATCCGCCCTCGAATAGGATATTTTGGGTTCATCCGCCCTCGAATAGGATATTTTGGGTTCATCCGCCCTCGAATAGGACATTTTGGGTTCATCCGCCCTCGAATAGGATATTTTGGGTTCATCCGCCCTCGAATAGGATATTTTGGGTTCATCCGCCCTCGAATAGGATATTTTGGGTTCATCCGCCCTCGAATAGGATATTTTGGGTTCATCCGCCCTCGAATAGGATATTTTGGGTTCATCCGCCCTCGAATAGGATATTTTGGGTTCATCCGCCCTCGAATAGGATATTTTGGGTTCATCCGCCCTCGAATAGGATATTTCGGGTTCATCCGCCCTCGAATAGGATATTTCGGGTTCATCCGCCCTCGAATAGGATATTTCGGGTTCATCCGCCCTCGAATAGGATATTTCGGGTTCATCCGCCCTCGAATAGGATATTTTGGGTTCATCCGCCCTCGAACAGGATATTTTGGGTTCATCCGCCCTCGAATAGGATATTTTGGGTTCATCCGCCCTCGAATAGGATATTTTGGGTTCATCCGCCCTCGAATAGGATATTTTGGGTTCATCCGCCCTCGAATAGGATATTTTGGGTTCATCCGCCCTCGAATAGGATATTTGGGTTCATCCGCCCTCGAATAGGATATTTTGGGTTCATCCGCCCTCGAATAGGATATTTTGGGTTCATCCGCCCTCGAATAGGATATTTTGGGTTCATCCGCCCTCGAATAGGATATTTTGGGTTCATCCGCCCTCGAATAGGATACTTTGGGTTCATCCGCCCTCGAACAGGATTTTATTTTCTAAATTGTTATTGAAACCAGGCGCCCACCTGTATAACGAGAGGAATACATTTTGTTGAACCCAGGCGCCCACCTGAATAACGAGAGGAATACATTTCAGTATTTGCATTTCAAGTTCCAGGCGCCCACCTGTATAACGAGAGGAATACATTTCAGTCTTTACTTTCAGGTGTTGAAATTGGGAGCCCGCCCATAATAACAGAGGCATACATTCAGTTTTTACTTTCAAGTATCGAAATTGGGAGCCCGCCCATAATAACAGAGGCATACATTTCAGTCTTTACTTTTCAGGTGTTGAAATTGGGAGCCCGCCCATAATAACAGAAGAGTCATTTTCCTAAATCCAGGCACCCACCTGTATAACGAGAGGAATACATTTCAGTCTTTTTCATTACAAGTGTTGAAGTTGGGAGCCCGCCCATAGAACGGAGGAATACATTTCAGTCCTTACATTTCAAGCATTGAAGTTAGGCGCCCACCTGTATAACAAGGGAATACATCCTAATCTAGTGTTTAGTTCACTCTCAGCACTGCATCAGTAGTATCAATGAGTTACAATTTTGTTACCGACTCGCAAACCTTCCCAGTGCAAACTGGGTTAGGAAATTTTGTTTGTTTTGATTGTCAGGGACCCGCTTGTAGAACGGAGTTTGTGGTATGTCAAAGATCGAAGAAGTCAGGAGTCCGCCTGTCAAAGATCAAGCAGTGACCCACTGGAAAGCAGAAGGATTACAACAGAAATCCCCAGCATTCAATGCAAGTTAGAAGCTCGCCTCAAGAACGCGAATCAATAGTCTGGGATGATCAACAGAAGCTGGTCACAAAAAAAAAAAAAAAAAGAAAGAGAAGAGCCCAAAATACGGAAGTGGAGAACAAATGTGGTCTGCTCAAGAACTAGCACCTACAACTAGCAAGTATCAAGGTTCAGATCCAAAGTCTGTATGAAGCACCATTCAAAACTCAAGATCAAGTTTCAGAAGACTTAGAGATAGGAATCCTTGTAACTAGTAGCTGATAGGCTTGGTTAGTCTTTTTCAGTTTTCATTTTTGTTGTAATGACAGGACCGCGGACCGGAACCTCAACGGAACGGCACCTCGATCGGCTCTCCACCTCGGTACCCTCTACCATCTCTCTCATATCCGAACTACATGTGGCCTGATTCCTGTAAAACCAAGGATATGTAGGCAGCTCAGATATCAGGGCTCGGTCACATTCCCTCCCTTTCCTTAAGTGTAGTCCGTCCAAGTGATGGTCGGGTCAAAAACACGTCTAGTCGTTCTTTGTCGGAAAACTCTTCGTGTTTCCAGTCAAAGAGGGGCAGCTGTAAGCACGTGATTTTTGACCCTCCCCGAGAATTTTCACGTTTTTAGCATGAATATGTGAAATTGGGTCTAGTATAGCTATTTTAACTATTTTTACTTTATTTCCTTGCAAAAAGAAAATTTCAAAAAATATATATATAAATTTTAGTTTATGTATCTCTC
This sequence comes from Nicotiana tabacum, assembly GCF_000715075.1. Lineage (NCBI taxonomy): Eukaryota > Viridiplantae > Streptophyta > Magnoliopsida > Solanales > Solanaceae > Nicotiana > Nicotiana tabacum. The sequence continues at coordinate 17,500,914 of NC_134089.1, read as the reverse complement.
ATAAACTTGAAAAATACAAAAATTGTACTTTATTTTGGTACTTTATATAAATTCGAAAATTACAAAAAATATAGTTCTATTAATGTTTGCAGTCATTATAATTTTGAAAAATACAAAAATATTACTTCATATTTTTGTCTTAATATTTAAAAAACGAAAATTACAAAAATAGTTTTATTAATATTTTGTAGCTATTTTAAATCTTGAAAAAATATTTAAAAAAATATATAGTTTTGTTTGAATACTAGTCTTATTTTTGGTAGTTATTTTGCTTACATAGGACTAGTTAAGCAACGTGTTCCTATTTCTCGGGTCCGGGCAAAAGAATAATATTCGGGTTCAAACTACCCGGTTTTAGGCCTAATTTTCGGACCTAACCCATAATAAACCGTGTCCAGGACACGTGGGGAACCCCACCACGCGTGGGGGACATATGCCTTGAACCCCACCACGCGTGGGGCTCATTTTTATGGGCATTGTGTTACAAAACACGGACAAAGGCCACAGAAGGAAAAAAAACTGAATTTTTTTTGAAAACGGGGTACTGTTGATCTTCTTCGCAAAAGGAAGAAGAAGAAAACCTAGCAGGGGACCAACTTCCCCATTACCAAGCATACCACTCCATTTCCAGCTTCCCTATCGTCGACCACGACCCTCCTCCTCCCAAACACCACCCCGTCATCTTCCTCAACGCCTTACAAACCCTACTGTAAAACCAACAAAAAATGGGACAAAACGAGTTCCCTCCATCCCTTCCGACACCCTCACGGACCAACTCCTCCATCGCCCATAACCACCACTGTCCAAACGAACGCCGGAAAACACGACCATTCCGTCTCCTCCTCGCTCCGTCAAACCAGTCCGGCGTTTCCTCCATTAAACCCGGCATACACTGCTCATCATCTTCCTCCCCCTTTTGCTCCTAATGAAAACCCTACTGTAATATAAAACCACCACTAAACAGACCCTTTTCCCCACCAAAACCACCTCCGACCAGCTCCCTCTCCGTCCCCCAACCACCATCGTCAACCTACCATCCCTCACGAACCAGCAGCAACGTCGTCGACCCCACGTCCAAGCACCATAATCATTGTCATCACCTTCCTTATCTCCAGACCTCCATAACCCTCGAACCCTACTGGCCCTCACCAGCGAGCAGCGCTACTGCTGCTGCTGCATTGCGTCGTCCAGCCTCAATCCAAGCAGCTGCTCCTTCCTGCATTGTGCTACTGCTGCTGCTGTGAGCAGCCTCAATCAACCACTTCCCGGACGACCCCCATAGTCTCCTCCTTCCTCACAACCAAACGACCCCTTTCGTTGCATTCTCTCGAACCAACCTGCTGCGTCGAGAAAATCCAGCAGCAACCAATATCTTGTGCGTTGACAGTTTTGGGCAAGCTGTCAGTCTTCATCGAGTTCGTTGCCGTTCGTCGAGGTCTGGTACGTCGAGGTTGTTCCGAGGTTTCGTCGTTGTCCCTCGATTCAGTGAGGTCCGACTTGAGTTCCGTCGGAGTCGTGTTTGTCGTTCTGAGTTTGTCGAGGTGCAAAGGTCAGTAAACCTCGATGTATTAGATAAATAAACTTTACGTTGAATGTTTGAGATGCAATATAAAAAATTGGTATGGAAATTTTCTGCCTATGTTTCATTGTCTGCATTTTGGTTCATTTTCATGTTATGTTATTCTTGTTTATTTGATGTCATTTAATTAAGTTGGACTAGTCGTTCTATGACACAAGTTTGACGTTAATCTGTTCGTCCTTTCCTTTGGTTAGGTCATTCGGAAAAAAAAATAGTATTAGTGCATGCTGTTACTACTACCGAAACACTCATTCACTAAACTCATTTTATTAAACTTCTAACAAGTCATGGGATTTTAGTTGTAAAGAGGCCGTAAGTTTTAGTATTGTTAAAGACGTAAAAATGGCATCCTTTTTTTTAAAAATATAAAAATAATAATAATAATAAAGAATAAAATGAGATGAGCCTCGCCGAATAAAAGGGACAAATTGCGAGGCCCTCACAAAATATATGTATTAAATACTTAGATTCCGGGATGGGCCGTTTAACAAATTTCACGGACCTCCCCAAAAATAATAATGCGTTGGTTGCTTTAGGCGCGTCTTAATAATGTATCTCCCTAAACTCGGGTGCACATTTATGTGACCCAAATCCAAATCTCAACAAAATCGAAATATGTCTCTAATCACGGGTGCATTGATTGTGACGTGGTTTGAGATGCATTTCCATGACGTTGCAAATTCCTTTAAATAAATAGAATGAGACGAGCCTCGACAAACAAAAATGCAAATTGCGGGGCCCTCAGTAAATACTTGTTTAAAATTACTTAGAATTCAGGAGGGTCGTTTAGCAAATTTCACGGCCTCCGCAAAATAATGACGCGATAGTCTCTTTAGGCGCGTGTTTAATAATTTACTTTCTTAAAACTTGGGGTGCGCATTTCATGCGACCCAAATCCAAATCCCAAAACGTCAAATAAAATATGTTCCGGATTGCGGGTGCATTTCATGTGACGCAGTCCAAAGACATGTTTTAAGCGATGTTCACATTCCTAAAAATAAAATGATAAAAGCTGTTAAAAGTTAAATTTTGCACATAAGTTCACACTTGTATAAAATCAGATAATCAAGCCGAATATAACAGTTGAGCGACCGTGCTAGAACCACGGAACTCGGGAATGCCTAACACCTTCTCCCGGGTTAACAGAATTCCTTATCCGGATTTCTGGTACGCAGACTGTAATATAGAGTCATTATTTTCCTCGATTCGGGATTAAAATTGGTGACTTGGGACACCCTAAATCTCCCAAGTGGCGACTCTGAAATAAATAAACCAATCCTGTTTCGATTGTCCTTTAATTGGAAAAAACTCCCCTTGCGCCCCCTCGGGTGCGGAAAAAGGAGGTGTGACAGCTCTGGCGACTCTGCTGGGGATTGATACACCCAGAACCACGGGTTCAGGGTTAAGATGGCACACTGCTGCCAATCTTTTCTCATCTATCAGGCTCAACTGTTCCAATCGAACTTTGACCCATTTATCATCATCAATCCCGGCTTCAGCGACAATTCGGAGGGACGGAATTTCAACTTCTGCTGGTATTACGGCCTCAGTTCCGTACACCAACAAATAAGGAGTTGTGCCTATGGAAGTTCGGACCGTAGTGCGGTAACCCAACAAAGCAAAGGGTAATCTCTCGTGCCATTGTCTGGATCCTTCCACCATCTTTCGCAGTATCTTCTTGATATTCTTATTGGCTGCTTCGACCGCTCCATTCGCCTTGGGATGATATGGGGTGGAATTGCGGTGTGTAATCTTGAATTATTGGCATACCTCTCTCATCAGGCTGCTATTAAGATTCGCACCGTTATCCGTGATGATCACTTTTGGGATCCCAAATCTGCAGATGATATGGGAATGAACAAAGTCCACCACTGCCTTCTTGGTTACTGATTTGAAGGTCTTAGCCTCAACCCATTTGGTGAAGTAATCAATGGTCACTAGAATGAACCTATGACCGTTGGATGCTGCTGGTTTGATAGGTCCAATGACATCCATACCCAATGCTACAAACGGCCAGGGTGCTGACATCGTATGTAACTCTGTTGGCGGAGAATGAATCAGATCTCCATGTATCTGGCACTGATGGCATTTTCTCACGAAAGTGATACAGTCGTGTTCCATGGTGAGCCAATAACACCCTGTTCGAAGGATCTTTCTTGCCAATACATATCCGCTCATGTGTGGCCCACAAACTCCAGCATGTACCTCTGCCATAACCGTCGTTGCTTGACTGGCATCTATGCATCTCAACAATCCCAAATCCGGGGTTCTTTTGTACAATACTCCTCCACTGAGTAATAAACCATTCGACAAACGCCGAAGGGCTCTTTTTGGTCTCTAGAGGCATGTTCTGGATATATCCCCATTCTGAGGTATTTCTTGATATCATGAAACCAGGGTTCGCCATCTGCTTCTTCTTCTATGGCATTGCAGTAGGCGTGCTGATCACGGACCTGGATGTGTAGAGGATCCACATACATTTTGTCAGGGTGGTGCAGCATTGATGCTAAGGTGGCCAAGGCGTCCGCAACCTCATTGTGAACTCTCGGGATGTGTTTGAACTTCACCGATCGAAATTGCTTGCTCAGATCATGCAAGCATTGTCGGTATGGTATGAGCTTTAGATCCCGTGTTTCCCATTCACCCTGAATTTGATGTACCAAGAGGTCCGAGTCTCCCAAGACCAAGATGTCTTGGACATCCATGTCAGCAGCCAAGCGTAGACCCAGAATGCAAGCCTCATACTCGGCCATATTGTTGGTGCAATAGAAGCGTAGTTGAGCCGTAACAGGATAATACCGTCCTGTTTCAGAAATGAGTACTGCTCCTATTCCAACCCCTTTCGCGTTTGCAGCTCCATCGAAGAAAAGCTTCCAACCCGGTTCCTCAGGCAATTCCAACTCATTTGTATGCATTACCTCTTCGTCAGGAAAATACGTTCTTAAGGGCTCGTATTTTTCATCAACGGGATTCTCTGCCAAATGGTCTGCCAGCGCCTGGGCTTTCATGGCCGTCCTCGTTACATAGACGATATCAAACTCTGTGAGCAGAATTTGCCATTTTGCCAACCTTCCCGTGGGCATAGGTTTCTGAAAGATATACTTCAATGGGTCCAAACGGGATATGAGATAAGTAATATACGAAGACAGGTAGTGTTTCAACTTCTGAGCTACCCAAGTTAGGGCGCAACATGTTTTCTCGAGTTGAGTGTACTTGACCTCATGTACTGTGAATTTCTTGCTAAGATAGTAGATGGCTTGCTCCTTCCTTCCTGTGTCATCATGTTGCCCCAATACACAACCAAATGAATTTTCCAAGACCGTAAGGTAAAGAATTAGGTGCTTCCCGGGCTTAGGCGGGACCAATACGGGTGGATTAGACAGATACCCTTTGATTTGGTCGAAAGCCTCCTGACACTCTACCGTCCAACCTACCGCAGCATCCTTTCTCAGCAGCCGAAATATGGGCTCACAAGTTGCTGTGAGTTGAGCGATGAACCTGCTGATGTAATTGAGTCTACCCAGCAAACTCATTACCTCTGTTTTGTTCCTTGGCGGTGGCAAATCTCGGATGGATTCAATTTTGGATGGGTCTAACTCAATCCCCCGTCGACTGACGATGAATCCTAGCAACTTTCCTGATGGGACCCCGAATGCGCATTTGGCCGGGTTAAGCTTGATATCATACCTCCGGAGTCTTTGGAAAAATCTCCTTAGGTCTGCTACATGGTCCTCCTGACGCCAAGATTTGATGATCACATCATCGACGTACACCTCGATTTCTTTGTGTATCATGTCATGAAACACAGCAGTCATTGCTCGCATGTACGTTGCCCCGGCGTTCTTTAACCCGAATGGCATTACCCGATAGCAGTAGGTTCCCCATGGCGTAATAAACGCTGTCTTCTCAGCATCCTCTTCGTCCATTAGGATCTGATGATAACCCGCATAACAATCCACAAAGGATCCGATCTCGCGCCCAGCGCAATTATCGATCAGGATATGAATGTTGGGTAACGGAAAATTGTCCTTGGGACTTGCTTTGTTGAGGTTGCAGTAGTCGACGCACACCCTGATTTTTCCATCCTTCTTTGGGACTGGTACCACATTGGCCAACCACTCGGGATATCGAGTGACCCGAATGACCTTCGCCTGCAACTGCTTAATCACCTCTTCTTTGATCTTTACACTCATTTCTGTTTTAAATTTCCTTAGCTTTTGCTTGACCGGAGGGTATGCCGGGTCAGTGGGCAATTTGTGAACCACTAAATTGGTGCTTAATCCTGGCATATCATCATATGACCATGCAAAAACATCTTTGAATTCCATGAGGGTTTCGATCAATTCTTCCCTGACATTCGGCTCAATGTGGATGCTAATTTTGGTTTCTTGGACGTTATCAGTGTCTCCTAGATTCACAGCCTCAGTGTCATTTAGGTTAGGCTTGGGTTTCTCTTCAAATTGGCACAGTTCTCGGTTTATCTCTTCGAAGGCTCCCCCTTCGTCACATTCAGATTCATCGTCCCAAACGACCTCTTGCATCATTGAGTCGGAATCAGATTGATTTATTAGACTAGGTCGAATACCCGCTATGCATGCCATGTCATTAGAACCAGTAAAAAGAGAACTGTTCAGAAAGAAAAATAACAAAACAAAATTAAAATGGGACAAAAGAAAAGAACTTCATTAAACTTGCGGGATAAAAGGGTTCACACTTTTACAAAAACGAAAGTAAAATTTGGATTACACCCTTGAATAATCCGGACAAAACAAAACATACAAAACATAAATCAAGGCCTACTACCAAGACTCCCCTCGGGCAGGAAGAGGAGTAACTGTCCAATTGTTGGTCTTGGCCTCAGGCCCCACAAACTGTATCTCTGCTCTGCTGGAACCTTCTCCAGCTTCCACCATACTGACATCTGTGAATAGCTTCTCAAAACTCTGATTCAGGTCTTCATTTATACCGATCAAAGGTCCTAGAATCTTTGGGACCGGTGGCCCCTTGGCACTTGCATTGACAAAAGACCTTGAGAGGCGTGGCACTGGTTTAGGCAGAAACCAGACCCTCTTCTTCATTTTTCGCGCTTGCTTTCTATCTGCTGTGGTTGGTTTGAACCCCAATTCGAAAGTTTCCAGATTTTTAGGAAGGGAGACAGGTTGGACAATCCCTTGAAGCTCGACTCCCAGGCCTTTTCCCGGCACGAATCCATTACCCAGCATTTCTGAGACTATCATGACTGTTGCGGCAGCTACCCTAGGGTGCGGGATGATTTCTCCTTCAGAAATTTTGTTGGCCGACCCTGTATCGAAAATCTGGTAGACCCAAGGACCTTTGTCATCAGCGGTCTCTATGAAAGGTACAATGGTTCCGCCCATGGTGCACGTTGTATCCTCGCCGTGTAACACGACCTCTTGTCTTTCCCACTCAAACTTCACCATCTGATGTAGGGTGGAAGGCACCGCTTTGGCTGCATGAATCCAGGGTCGTCCTAACAGCAGGTTATAAGAAACTGTGGCATCTAACACCTGGAATTCCATGGTAAACAGGACTGGACCAATGGTCAGTTCAAGTACAACATCCCCTACAGTGGCTGTTCCGTTTCCGTCAAACCCTCGGACACAGATGCTATTTTTGCGGATTCTTCCGCGGTCGATCTTTAACTGGTCCAGAGTGGATAATGGACAAATATTGGCACTTGAGCCATTATCCACCAATACTCGAGTTACCACCGAGTCTTCACATTTGACGGCTAGGTATAGAGCTTTATTGTGCTCCGTACCTTCCACCGGCAGGTCATCATCTGAGAATGTTACCCTGTTTACCTCGAAAATCTTGCTGGCAATGGTTTCCAGGTGGTTTACAGAAATCTCACTGGGTACATGAGCTTCGTTCAATATCTTCAGCAGGGCCCGACGATGCTCCTCAGAATGGATCAGTAACGACAACAGTGAGATCTGGGCCGGTGTTTTTCTCAGCTGTTCGACCACAGAATAGTCCTGTACTTTCATCTTCCTCAGGAACTCTTCAGCCTCTTCTTCGGACACAGGTTTCTTGGTTGCAACTGGGTTGGTTCTTCTTAGCTCCACCAGAGTAAAACATCGACCTGATCGAGTCAGCCCTTGCGCTTCACAACTGACTTCTTCCACCTGTTTTCCTTTGTACGTCACCACTGCCTTTTCATATTTCCAAGGCACAGCCCTGCTGTCAATCATCGGCAGCTGGACCACAGGCTTTATGGTCACCCGTTCTCTACATACCCCTTTCAACACGACCGCCGGTGTGGGCGGGATCCCTGGTATTACCAACTTGCTTGGCTCGGGTTTGCTTGTTATGGCGGACGGGCTCTTTCCTAATATCACTACCGGCTTGACGCCTTCTCCCTGCGACTGTACACTCGTTCCTCCACTGGTTGAGACTTCTTTCGGGGCAGCTTGGATCATCATCACTGTTTGTGAGGGTTTTCTCAATTCTCCTCCCTCACACACCAACTCAATCATGTGAGTTTCGTGGTGCGCTGGCAGTGGGTTTTGGTTGATGTTAGGAGCTTCTGGTGTCTGGACCTCGATCTTATTGGTGTCGATAAGATCCTGTATGGCATGCCTTAATTTCCAGCACTTCTCGGTATCATGCCCGAGCATCCCTGAACAGTATTCACAACTGATTGATCGATCCAAGTTCTGAGGTGGGGGATTTGGTTCTCGAGTCTGGACAGGACTAACCAAACCCAATTGCCTCAGCTTGTGGAACAAAACGGTGTAGGTTTCTCCCAACTCCGTGAAAGTTCTCTGCTTCCGCAACCTGTCATTCCTAGCATCTGGATTTCCCCGGAAGCCTGCCCCTGAAGGGTTTCTATACGCCCTCGGTGGAGGATCGGTGTTTTGTGGTGGTGCATATATGTTCTAGGGAGCCGGCGCGCGCCATTGTGGGCGAACCGGAGGCTGAGTGTATGCTTGGGCCTGGTGTATGGAACAATGTGGTTCTCGAGGCGGATAGAAATTTTGTGGTGGGTTGTATGGGTAGTTTGACCTGTGAGGTCTGGGTTGGTTGTAGTGCGGCCTGCCAGCCCTGGACCAACTGCCTGCCTCGATCGTGGCAACCTCTTCTTTCTTTCTTCTCAGCGCACCTCCCGTGCCACTTTGAATAGCCTGGGTTGTGGCTTTGAGTGCCGAATAGTTCAAGATTTTGTCAGACCTCAGACCCTCTTCTATCATGACCCCTATCTTGACCACATCGTTGAAAGATTTTCCAACTGTTGTCACCAAGTGACTAAAATAGGTTGGATCCAGTGTCTGCAAGAAATAGTCCACCATCTTTCCCTCTCTCATGGGAGGATCGACTCTAGCTGCTTGCTCTCTCCAGCGGAACCCGAACTCGCGAAAACTTTCCCCGGGTTTCTTCCCAGTTCTCAATAATGTAAGACGGTCAGGGACTATCTCGAGATTGTACTGGAAATGACCTGCAAAAGCCTGCGCCAGATCATCCCACGTGTACCACCTGCTGGAATCCTGCCTGGTATACCATTCTAGTGCAGATCCGCTCAGACTTTGGCCGAAATAAGCTATTAGCAGCTCATCCTTGCCGCCTGCCCCCCTCATTTTGCTACAGAATCCCCGCAAATATGCCATGGGATCAACGTGCCCTTCATATAAATCAAACTTAGGCATCTTGAACCCAGCCGGGAGTTGGACGTCTGGGAAAGGGCACAGATCTTTGTATGTTACGCTGACTTGATTGCCCAGCCCGTGCAAGTTCCTGAAGGACTGCTCCAGGCTTTTGAACTTTCTCAATACTTCATCCTGTTCAGGGGCCTTAACCGGCTTCTCAATCTCTGCCGGCACTTCCAACTGCGGATTGTAAGCCTGTGGTTCGGGGGCATGAAACGTAGGCTCGGGGGTAGTATTGTGTATCGTGAGCCTGAAACAATGGCTCACTGGTCGTTATTTGCAAAGGGGCTGATGTTAGTCCCACAAAAATGGGAATATTGGGTGTTGGGAGAGGTTGATGGAGTGGTGGAGCTTGGGAATCATGAGGGCTTCTTTCTTGATGATAAAGGGGATTTGGGCAGCTTGTGGAAGGGCTAGAGTGAGGGTATTCTGGCATGTGCCCCAGTGTTTCAGGGCTCTTTTGTGTTTTGGCTATGGCTAGCTGCATTGCATTCATCTCTAGTCCCATCCTTTCAATCTTTTCCATCGCTTCTTTTAGCAACTGGCTCATCGGCCTCTCTTCCTCATTACTATTCTCTGAAGTAGTCATGCTGGTTGCTATCGGTCCTTTGGATCTGGTTTGATAGGAGTGTGTTGCCAGAGTTCTTTAACAACTTTTTTGTTTGATTCAGACAACAACAAACTTTGTTAGCGTTAGAGTTTAACAGATTTGATCATAACACATAGAGGATGCAATGCACATAGGCAGTTAATCGTTTCTACATGCTTTGCTTCAAACAACATGCGTCATCCCAGTTTGCTCATTCGTCCCCTTTTAAAGTACTTTGGGAAACCCTGTGTTTTATTTTATTTTGTATTTTCTTTCCTTTCTTTATTAAAAACGGTCGAATCTTATGGGGATTGCCTACGTATCACGTCCCCGCGTGAATCAGACCAGGCGTAGAAACACAAAATTCTTGTGAAATCGTTAAATTCATTCTCAAAATTTTGCTATTACAAATTACTTCAAGCAAGGAATAGCAATAGTACAGACTCCACAGTTCTTAACCCGTTTTGACTAAAAGAAAAGAAAACAACATATGGAAAAGCAACAAAACCAAATAAACAAGACTCAACCAAAGATTAATTTTCCAACTTAGGGGCCCGCGAGGCATCATTCGGCCTTTCTGCGGCCCTTGGTGTGAGGTCCCTCTGCAGGATTTTCAACTCATTCATGATTCGGTGGACGCAACCCATGATGGAAACAAGGAGGGTCTTCCGAGGCATTTGCTCGCATGCCAGGCATCTCATGTAGATGTAATGCCCAATCTCGTCGATCCTTCCTCGAATGTTGTCCCTTTCTGCGAACAAATGCCTTATCTGTCGGTTCTTCAATCCCAGTGTTTGCGCATTGTTGGCAAGCTGATCCTGGAACATCTCCATTTGTCTTTCCATTCTGGTCATTGCATCGTAACATCGCCTTCTGTCGGCTTGGGCATCTCGTGCTTGTTTGACGATCCGATCATGTAGAGTGGAGTTCGTCTCCCTTAATATTCCGACGCTCATTTCATAATCCCTTATGACCTGTTGCAAACGCTGCTTCCGGGCCATTGTGTACCTTGCCCATCTGACCTTCATCCTTGCTATGCAAGCTTCTGATTGTTCTAATTCTTCTTGGCTCTGGATGACCTGACTTCTCAAACTTGCTATCAATCTTTCGTCAGAGCGACACTTCTGTCGGTCAACGTTACTCTTACTGGCTTGGTGAAGGCGGGCCTTCAAGATTTGGTTTTCTTGGGCTAGCTTGTTTCTTTCAGCCTGCTCTGAGGCGGCTTGCACATTGTTCTCAAATACAAGCCTTTCGACTTGTTGCTTTAGCTTCCCGATTTCAACCCGGTAACCTTCCTCCCTTTTTAACCATCCCCATTGCTCTTGTGAATCATCTGTGAAGTGTTGGACGTGGGCCCTTTTAGCAGGTCTTTGCCAAATCTGAAACCTTCTCTCGAACCAAGCGTCGTACTTTGGGTCTACCTCAACTTTAGCTAGTTCTCGCACCATGGTCTTGGGCTCCAAGAATCTACATTCATGCCACAGTTTTCTAATCTTCCCCTCGTGGAATATGACTCCCGGGCTTAATTCCATGGCATGCTTTCTCAGATCTTCATCAGTAGGGACTACTTGAAACCTGCCCAGTTGTCGTAATACCCGATGAGGGGCATATGGCTGGATGCTGCGAAGCCCCATTAAGAGAACATGACATTCTTCAGCCGACATGTAGATCACCTCAGTATCAGTCAACCAACCGAATGCCCATTCAATTTGGTCGGCTGTTGTTGACCTTAACCGTGTAAACCACGCATCGACACCTTCAGGAAATCTAGCGCCTGTCATGCGCTTCTTGAATCCGCTGATACAATTCTTCTCTGTCAACCCGTGGTTCATGTATCCTACTCGGAGATGGAGATGTTCCTGCACCCATAGCTGAAGTAATAGGTTGCAACCTTGGAAGAACTTGCCTCCTTCTCGGCATATAGTCAGAGCCCGGTAGATTTCAGACAAAATCAAAGGAACCACAGTACTATTGGTTCTTTTGATTGCCACGTCAGCCATCCCTACCAGACCTATCTCTATCTTTTTATCCCTCCTTGGACAGACCATGACTCCCAAGAATGCTGTGATAAAAGCCAAAGTACGTCTTGCTTCCCATTTGTTTCTGTTCCCGCCGTGAGTTAGCCCAAGGTTCGGTTCCTCGAAACCCTGCGGGGTTCCGTACCGCTGATACAAGAAATGGAGATCACAATATCCTCTCGATAAATCGTCATGTTGTACCTTCCGACTAATGCTTAGTAGATCCAGAAACGCATGCGGAGACACTGGCCTTGGCGAAAGCAAATATTGCCCTCTTAACCTCTCATTCAATCCCGCATATCCGGCGACTTCCTCAAGTGTTGGTGAAAGTTCAAAGTCAACAAAACGGAATACATTGCGGGTTGGGTCCCAAAATGGTATTAGAGCTTCAAGAATATCTGTCCTTGGCCTAACGCCCAACAAATTTACAAAACCTCCCAATATTCTTCCTACTACCTCTTTGCTATTGGCTTCCAAATCATTCCACCACATGTGGAGTTGTAGGGGGACCTCGCTGAGGGCCGAGAATGGTTCATTTTGCTCTGTGCTCATCCTGCACATTTATTAAGGTGACCTTTTAGGCGAAAACAGAAACCTTTATTTTGACTCTAAACAAAAATCTTGGAAAACAAAACAAACAATATATGTATTTATATACATGTGTGTACATATATGCTTTATGGTATATCATTATTGGTAAAATGAAAAAGGGAGTTGGACCCGATGAGGGTTGCCTACGTATCTCACATCCGGTGAGAATCAAACCGACGTAGTTCGGGTTATAAACTAACTAGCTTATTATTTTATTTTATTTTTTTTCTCTTTTTTTTTTGAAAATAGAGTAAAATAAAATAAAAACTCACTCCTCATTCCCAGCTTGCCATTTGTTTTTTCTCTTTTCCTTTTTCCTTTCTTTTTCCTTTCTTTTTTTCATTCTTTTTTCATTCTCTTTTTCCTTTCTTTTTTTTTCCTCTTTGTTGTGGTCGAACCTTATGGAGATTGCCTACGTATCATGACTCCGCATGAATCAGACCTTGCGTAGTTCGGACCAATAAAAGATAAACAATAATGAACATTTTTTCTTTTTCACTTTTCATATTAAAACAAACTGGGTTTCAAAGGTTTAAAGATGACCTACCAACTTGAAAATCAAACAACCCGCCTATTTTAATCAAAAGGTTTACAAGCTTTAAAAACAAATGGCCAACTTCCTTCTTCCATTTGCTAATTTTAACCAAATGGTTGTTTTTGCAAACGTGGCCCTTTCCAACTCTCACATGAATTTTGAGGCCGAGGAGGATTATTTTATGACGCTTTACAAACTTGTCCATTCTTTTACGAAAATAACTTTTCGACAACTGAAAGATACTCTAAGTCTATTTCGGCAAGAACGGTTTAAGACGCGGCCGAAGCTGGCTCGGCTTATTATGACAAAATTTGAATGGTATTCACCTGACCGCCGACTCTTTATTTTTTTTTCAAATCACAATAAAACTTGGTGTTGCAAAACACGGCCATTCAGCGTCTCGGGGACGAAGGTTTAAAAGGCTGTGTGGGTCAACTAGACCAAAAATCTTAAACATGACCCAAAAAGTGACTGTTTATGCAAAGTCAGCCTTCCGGCGTCCCTTTCGGGAACATTTGGCTATTTATGACAAACAGCATCTCCTGACTTAGTTATGGCTCTTTTATTGTTTTTCAAAAATAGGAAACTCAATATTGCAAACACGGCCTGTCAACGTCTCGGGGACGAAGATTTTTAAGGCTGTGTGGGTCAACTGGACCAAATCTTAAAAAATGACCCGAAAGTGGTTGTTTATGCAAAGTCAGCCTTCCGGCGTCCCCTTCGGGAACATTCGGCTATGTCTTGATAAAACAGCGTCACCCGACTTCTTTATGAAAATTAAAATTTTGACATTTTTTATTATTATTTTTTTTTACTATTATTTATTTGTTTTTGACTTTTTAGCAAAAGGTGGGGTTGGACCCGATGAGGGTTGCCTACGTATCTCACATCCGGTGAGAATCAAACCCGCGTAGTTCGGATAAAAGAACCACTTAAAAAGAAGAAATGAAGTATTTTTTGGATTTTTGATTGATCTTTTTTTTTGAAAGAAATACTTCTAAGATATATTTTTGAATTTCATTTGCTTTTTTCTTTTATTCTAAAGAAGAAAAATATATTTTTTGGAATTTTACCTTTAATAAAAGAAACGCTCTAAAATGTTTTTTTTTTTGAATCTTGAATTTTCTTTTCAATTTTTGAAAGAAGAATCAAAATATTTTCGGATTTTTATTATAAATATATATATATATATATATATATATATATATATATATATATATATATATATTTAAAACAATTAGAAAGACTTTCTAAAGAAGTGAATAATGGAGAAAATATTTTTGGATTATTTTAATTTTGTCATTTTCATAAACAAATAAATAACACAAATCTTAAAAACAAGACTCTTTTTTTCATTTTTATGGCAAGACAAACTATTTTCTTTTCTATTAGTGTTTTTTTTTTTTTTAAAAAAAATAAGACAAAACAATGATTATTTTTTCTACTTTTCCTTTGCTTTAATAAAACAAACTAATAAGACATTTCTTTTCATTTTTCTCAAAATTTCGGCAGAGTTTCGATACTACTTGGACATTGATTTTTTTTTTCCTTTCTAAAAATAAGTAGTTATATCTCTGCACTGCCATTTCCTCATCTTTTCACGATTTTCTAATTTGTGGAAAATGATGACAACATACAAAATCTTTTGAATTTTCATGCCTTGTTTTTATATGTATTTTTATATTTTTTTTATATTTACTATTATTTTCAAAAATGTGGCATGGGAGACATAATGATTTCCAAGACTTCTTGGATTCCGCAAATGCTCCCCATGCGCTTTTCCCAACATATGAAGCGTGGGGGACATAGGGGAATTCCAAGACTTCTTGGATTCCACAAATGTTCCCCATGTGCTTTCCCAAAAAAATCATGCTGGAAATGACCAAATGACTCATTCGCCCTTGACTGAATACAACATGTAGCACATAGGATGCCATAAGATGGTCTATTATTTTCAGGTTGCTTGTCCTAGACGGACCCAACCCCTATGTTGAGTCCCCTAAGTCAAATGCACATGATGCAAATAAACGTTCCTACTAGGGATCCGGCATGAAGCTGAGTTATTCTAGGTTCAAAACCTGGGTGTTTGTTCTAGACCTGGCTTACCCGAGCGGACAGCTCGAGCCGAGGGGGCAGCGTACCGGGAATACAGAAGCTTCACCGGCTTAGCAACTTATCCGAACCTCGTTCTAAATTGGGATTTGACACTATACAGAAAAGAAGTCATACGAAGTATGCCCTTCTTCATGATTTAGAAGACTCAGAAAGTATAGGGGTTTCGGCACAGTTTATATACAGTTCAAATAATATCAAAGCGGTAAAAGCAGCATTTAACACATTAGGCTCAAACATGTAAAAATCAGATAATAGATAAAGCCAAATAATAACAATTATTTTAAGCTCGAATTCTTAACCTTGAACCAGTGGTTCTGGGTCTATGAGGTCCCCAGCAGAGTCGCCAGAGCTGTCACACCTCCTTTTTCCGCACCCGAGGGGGCGCAAGGGAGTTTTTCCAATTAAAGGACAATCGAGACGGGATTGGTTTAATTATTTCAGAGTCGCCACTTGGGAGATTTAGGGTGTCCCAAGTCACCAATTTTAATCCCGAATCGAGGAAAAAGAATGACTTCATATTACAGTCTGCGTACCAGAAATCCGGATAAGGAATTCTGTTAACCCGGGAGAAGGTGTTAGGCATTCCCGAGTTCCGTGGTTCTAGCACGGTCGCTCAACTGTTATATTCGGCTTATTTATCTGATTTTTAATACAATTATGAGCCATGTGCAAATTTTATCTTTTACCGCTTTATTATCATTATTTTTTAGGAATGTGAACATCGCTTAAAACATATCTTTGGACTGTGTCACATGAAATGCACCCACAATCCGCAACATATTTTATTTGATATTTTAGGATTTGGATTTGGGTCGCATGAAATGCACACCCGAGTTTAGGGAGATAACATTATTAAAGGCGCGCCTAAAGCAACTAGCGCATTATTATTTTTTGGTAGGGCTGCGAAACTTGCTAAACGGCCCGTCCCAGAATCTAAGTATTTAATACACATATTTTGTGAAGGCTCCGCAATCTGTACATTTTTATTTTTTTTGGCGAAGCTAGTCTCGTTTTTTTTGTTTATTTATTTATTTATTTTAGAAAAAAAAAAGACAAGGCTAAAATAACTACATTTTTTTTTGCTACTTTGCGAGGTCATGGGTTGTAGATTAAACTTATTTGATGAAACGAATATTTTTCAGTGGGATTAAAATTACTCCTACGATTTTAACATTACTACTATACGTACAAACAACTCTTAAGACAAGCATGTAGATAACAATAATCTTAATATGAAGAAACAAAATGCGGAATAGCTACTTAAAATAATGAAACAAAGGAAGAGACATTCAACAAATCCGATACACAAACAGTGCATAGGAAATCCATATCATTTCATTCCATTTAAGCAAATATAACAAGTTTGGAAATGTATATGCACCTGTTTGAAGCAAGAACAACAACCAAACTGTCTCGACAGCTATCGGAAACCTCTCCAATGACGGAACCTCGATGTCGAACTCAACGATATCAGACCGGAAGCCACGAGCACAACCCGACGACGACCTCAGACGGTGTGCGCGACGATAACGAAGAAACGGCGGCAGTTGTGCATGCTAACGCTAATGGCGTTACTGCTGGTTCGTGGCTGGGGTGAGGAGGAGGCCTGGGGTTCGACTGGATGGGTTGTTGTCGTTGGTCGTGGTCGCGGTGGAAGGTGACGGACTGGGCTGGAGGTTGACGACGAGGGGGGGAAGCTGTTGGTCGCGATGTTGGGTTGTTGTCGTTGGTCGTGGTCGAAGGTGACGGACTGGGCTGGAGTTTGACGACGAGGGGGGGGAAGCTGTTGGTCGTGGTGTTGGGTTGTGACGGAGTGGTGTTTGGTCGTTGGTTATGGTGGTTATGGGTGGAGGTGACGGGGAGGGGTCAGCTGGGGAGGTTTTTGGAGGTGGAAGGAGGGTGGTCGTTTGGTGGTGGCTGAAGGGTCATTTGGGTGGTTTACCGGAGGGGTCGTGACGGAGGTGTTCGAGCGTGGGGGGGGAAGCTGTCCCTAGGGCTTTCTCTTCTTCTTCTTTTTGAAGAAGAAGATGAACAGTGCTCGAAAAATTTTCCCGTTTTTTTTTCTTTTTTTCTGACCAAAAGTCCAAAGTCCCCCTCTTTCAAAGTTTTGTCCGTGTATTTGTATAGTCTTTGCCCAGAAAAATGAGCCCCACGCGTGGTGGGGTTCGAGGCTTATGTTCCCCACGCGCGGTGGGGTTCCCCATGTGTCCTGGACACGGTTTATTATGGGCTAGGTCCGAAATTAGGCCTAAAACCGGGTAGTTTGAACCCGAATATTATTCTTTTGCCCGGACCCGAGAAATAGGAAAACGTTGCTTAACTAGTCCTATGTAAGCAAAATAACTACCAAAAATAAGACTAGTATTCAAACAAAACTATATATTTTTTAAATATTTTTTCAAGATTTAAAATAGCTACAAAATATTAATAAAACTATTTTTGTAATTTTCGTTTTTTAAATATTAATATAAAATATGAAGTAATGTTTTTTTTGTATTTTTCAAAGTTAAAATGACTATAGAATATTAATAAAACTATATTTTTTTTGTAATTTTCGTTCTTTAATAAAGACAAAAATATGAAGTAATATTTTTGTATTTTTCGAAATTATAATGACTGCAAACATTAATAGAACTATATTTTTTTTGTAATTTTCGAATTTATATAAAGTACCAAAATAAAGTACCATTTTTGTATTTTTCAAAATTATAATGACTGCAAACATTAATAGAATTATATATTTTTTTTTGTAATTTTCGAATTTATATAAAGTACCAAAATAAAGTACAATTTTTGTATTTTTCAACATTATAATGACTGCAAACATTAATAGAACTATATATTTTAGTAATTTTTGAATTTATATAAAGTACCAAAATAAAGTACAATTTTTGTATTTTTTCCACGTTTATGAGAAATGCATAAACTAAAATTTATATATGTATTTTTGTGATTTTTTTCTTTTTGCAACGAAAAAAGAAAAAAATGTAAAAATAGTTAAAATGGCTATATTAGACCCAATTTCACATATTCACGCTAAAAATGTGAAAAATCTCGGGGAGGGTCAAAAATCACGTGCTTACAGAACTTGGTCAAAAATCTGTCGAGGATGCTTCTTCATCTCGATGATTTGCTGGGGATAACACTGCAAACCGCTGAGTACCACTGCTGGGGATAACACTGCTGAGGATAACTCTGCTGAGTAAAATATGTTATCTTACTCCTTCCAAAACTACTTCCTTTAAGTAGGATGTTTCATTCCTCTGCAAACTGTTTCCTTTTGCAAAACTGGTTTTTCTATTCTTCTTTTTTTTTTTCTTTTTTATTATTATTATTTTTTCTTTGTTTTGTTAGCTTCTTCCTTCGAAGACTACCTCCCTTAAAACTCGTTTTGCCTTTCCCCGAAAAACTGCTGGGGATACCGCTTTTCACCAAACTTGTGTTATACTTCCCGAAAATTCTCGAAATGAACGAAAATTTTTTGCCCCAGTTTGACAATCTTTCTTGTGGCGCATCTTTCTGTCATCGGTAGCATTCCATGTCCCTGCTTCAAATCAAAGAAAATTTGGTCAGTTTAAATATGGTGGTTGGTTGCGATACTCCTACTGGGGATGTCATCAACCATTCTCCATCTATGCGTTGTTTGTCCATCTTGAAGCTTGGGCTGATACCTTCCACCCTTCTTGATGATTCATTATTTCCAAACCTCTTAACCATTTTCCCGGTCTCCTTATCTGACCTCACTTGCAGATCTTGCATTTCATTGATTAACCACTTTCTTTGTTTATTCGTGTCACTGAAAACAACCTTTTCTGTTGGGGATATCCCTCTTATTTTGTGGCATAGCTTGGAAACTGGCATTTCCACGACCTTTTAGTCTCATATGAATTTCCCAAATCATGCCCATTGCTCTCCGCGTCGTTCTTTCTTGATTTGTCCATGGGCCTTGGCCTTGAGGTCTATAACCTTTGATTTTGGCGGGGATATCCCTCTTGACACTCGTCCATCCTTTTGTCAATCTCCTCTTGCTGGGAGGATATCTTTCTTGACACTGGCCTCGCGCTTGTTCCTTGCTGACTATACCACTTGGATGTACTAGTCAGATCTCGTCTTGCATAATTGGAAAGCTGATGGTAGATTTTGAAGTCATTTCTCACTTGTTCTGACCAAACAGACTCTATTGGGGAATTTTTCTATGAAATGAGAAAGATAAAAAGGAACAGAATAAAAGAAAAAGGAAAGAGATAACTCTCTAATGAGGAAACTATAAAATAAGAACCTATCAAATGTAGATACCGACTCTAATGGTCATGACATGCACATGTGGTCTATCCTCTGCCGTCAATCATCTTTCAAGATCTTCATTTGGCGATTCCCCATCTTATTCTTAATCTTATTCGACTTGTAGTGCTCGAAGGGTTTTCAATATCAAGCCTCTCTCATTTTGATTTTTCTCTCAGTTTTCATCGCCTTATGGTGCCCGCGAAAATCTTCACCGATAAGACTCTCTCATTTGTGTTACTTTCCAGCTGGGGATTGGGGTGTTACCCATAAGACTCTCTTTTTATTTCTTTTCTGTTGGGGATTAGAGTCATTTCTGCTGTGGATCAGAGTGTTATGTTCACCGATAAGACTCTCATTTGTCTGACTTGGCATCTTTTGAAGACTGATCAGAAGGTTTTTCTGTGGACCGTAATGTGGGATTTTGGATAGGCTAGAAAGAAAGGGTATTAAAGGCTAAAAAAAAATCAATTTGAGGTTCAAAATTTACAACCTTCGGAATCGGATTTCTTTACCTCAGACACAACTTCTGCCCCAGTTTCTGCATGGGGATTTTTGATGATTTTTTTTCGTTGCACTATGTTACACTATGCACCCTATGACCGAGCCGTGAGGCGCCAATGTATCCTCTTTGAGGAATCAGGTGAAACGTAGTTCCCATTCCTCTTATATTTTTTTTTCATTTACTTGTTATTTCCTTTTCATTTCTTTCTTTTTCTCATTTCTCCTTCTTCCTTTCTCTTTTATTTCTTTTTCTTTTTCCTTCCACGTTTGTATTTCTACCCTTTGTTACTGATTCCGAACGAGGGGTATGAAAGAAAATAAATAAGGCTCAAAAGGGGTAACGAAGGATGAAGTGTTTAGGTAGCGGAATGAAATGCCTTCGTCATTCCAGTCTTCAAAACATGCCAAGTGCAAACAACACAATTAAACAAAGATTTGTAGCTTCTTTTGATGGTGCTGGACTTGACAATTATATTCACACATTTGCTTTTTCATTTGTCATCTCTAAAGCACCATTGGGCAACACTCTTACTCTCATTATCATGAACGACCCTCATGTCAATTTGGCGAATCTTGCCTTTAACGGTTTTCTTTATGTTTTACTTGCCCCAGTTCCATATGACTCGAGCTCCGAATAATCTCAAACCGTCCTTATTTCCTTTAAATGTTACAATCACCTCTCAATGATTTTATGATTAACTTTTAAGATTAGGCCCAAACTGTGTGCGCATGTCATGTCACTAGAATCGACGCTGAACAAAATGATAAAAGAACTAAACAAAAAGATGACTGGAAATAATAAAAGACCGGATTTTGCATTAGACTAACCGTGAAATGGTTTGAATAACAAAACAAACAAAAACAAATCAGAATAAAATCCCGAAACAAACCTGGACAAAACTAAACAAACCGCTATGACAAAAAATGGAAAGATAAGAAAGTTTGACACAAGACAATATCCGGATTACAACCCTAAGAATAATCCGGACAACAAAAATGACAACAAAATAAGCCACCAAAAGCTTCTCTCTTGCTAATCAAGGAACGGAGCGTCCTCCCACTTATCAAACCTGGCATCTTAGCCACTGAGCTTCGCATCAATATTGCCAAGACCATTTCCAACTTCAATATCATCAACCTCAGTCAACAAGTTCCCAATAGGATTCGAGTGCTCCCTGTCATCAGGCCTCATCTCCACAAAGTGTGCGTCATGATGTGCAGGTAAAGGATTCTGCGTGATATTCTGGGTGTCATTGTCTTGGATTACAATCAGGTTTTCCTGGATCTTATGTTTCCGGCTTACCACAAACCAACCACCTTAACTTTCTTTGCGATTCAAAATAAACAGGTTAGAATGGACTCAGTCGGTCCTCATTATTAACAACATCTTTTTCCCTTTTTTTCATTTTTCTTTCTTTTTTTCGATTTTTTTACATTTTTTTGTTGTGGTCGAATCTTATGGAGATTGACTACGTATCATGACCCCACATGAATCAGACCTTGCGTAGTTCGGACCAATAAAATATAAATAATAATAAAACATTTTTTGGAATTTTCAATTTTCATAATAACACAAACTAGGTTTCAAAGGTTTAAAGATGACCTGCAAACTCGAAAATCAAACAACCCACATATTCTAATCAAAAGATTTACAAACTCAAAAACAAAAAGGCTAGCTTCCTTTCTCTGTTTGACAAATGCAACCAAATGGTTATTTTTGCAAACGTGGCCCCTTCCAAATTTCACATGAATTTTGAGGCCGGAGAGGATAATTTTATGACATTTTACAAGTTTGTCCGTTCTTTTACGAAAATAGCCTTTCGACAACTGAAAGATACTATAAGGCTATCTCGGCAAGAACGATTTAAGACACTGTCGAAGCTGGCTTGGCTTATTTTGACCAAAAATCCAAACGGTATTCACCTAACCACTGACTCTTTGTTTTTTTTTCAAATTACAATAAAACCTGGTGTTGCAAACACGGTCCTTCAGCGCCTCGGGGACGAAGATTTTTAAGGTTGTGTGGGTCAACTGGACCAAATCTAAAACAATGACCCAAAGATGGTTGTTTATGCAAAATCAGCCTTTCGGGAACATTCGGCTATGTTTTGACAAAACAGCGTCACCCGACTTTTTTTTGATGAAATTAAAATTTTGATATATATTCTTTTGGCTATTTTAGCAAAAGGGGAGGTTGGACCCGATGAGGGTTGCCTACGTATCTCACATCCGGTGAGAATCAAACCGGCGTAGTTCGCCTATCAGAAATAAAGGAAACAAACTAACTCTTTTTTTTCGAATAAAAATACTTACAAAGAAGAGAGAAAATATTTTTGAATTTCGATTTTTTTTTAAATTTTTGAAAAGAAACGACGACTAAAGAAATATTTTATTTTATTTTGGATTTTAACTTTTTTTTTGGAAAGTTCGAAAAATCTTCTAAAGAAAAAGGAAATATTTTTGGACTATTGCTCTCAATTTCTGAAAGAAATACTACAAAAGAAAAGAAAAAATATTTTTGAATTTTGAATTTTCTTTTGAATTTTTAAACAAATATTTTGGATTTTGAGAGAGATTAAAAGGAAATATTTTTGTATTTTTTTTAATTGAGGTCTAAAAGACTGAGTAATGGAAAATACTTTTTGGATTTTTTGGAATATGGTGGGCCGGAAGCGAAGAGGTTTGCATATGTATCTCACATCCGGTGAGAATCAGACCCGCGTAGTTCAGGAATAAAACAAACTATATTTTTTTTTAAAAAAAAAACAAGACTCTTTTTCATTTTCATTTTTGGCATTTCATAAGCAAATAACAAAACCACTTTCAAAGCACGACTCTTTTCATTTTCTTTTTGGGAATTTCATAAACAAGGAAAAAAAATTGTTTTAAAAAAAACAAGACTTTTTTCATATTCATTCTCATGGCAAGACAAACTATTTTCCCTTTCTATTTTTTGAAAACAAAACAGAATAACGACTTCTTTTTTCTTTTCATTTTCAACAAACAATAAAACAACCTATTCCCAAACTAAAATAAAGACTCTTTTCTTTTCCTTTTTCTGCAAACAATTTCCAAAAATAAAGACTCTTTTTCTATTTTTTCTTTGCTTTTAGTAAAACAAACTATTAAAAAATAAAATATTTTTTTTAAAATTTCGGCAGAGTTTCGGCACTATTTGGACATTGTTATTTTTTTTTCAAAGCAGCAGATTAACCCTATACACTGCTATTTTTCTTTCTTTTTTTTTCCTTCAAATTTTCCCAATATTCAAAACCGGTCAGCATGCAAGTCCAAAGCAAATAAAATGCACAAGCAGTAAGTAGGATGCATCAGGATGGTCTTTTCTGTTTCATGTTGCTATTCCTAGACGGACCCAACCCCTGTATTGAGTCCCCTAAGTCAAAAATGCACATGATGCAGATAAGCGTTCCTACTAGGGATCCGACATGAAGTTGAGTTATTCTAGGTTCAGAACCTGAATGTTTGTTCTAGACCTGGCTTACCCGAGTGGACAGATCGAGCCGAGGGGGGGCAACATACCGGGGATACAGAAGCTCAACCCGGCTTTGCAACTTATCCGAACCTCGTTCCAAAAATGGGATTGACTCTAAACAGAAAAGAAGTCACACGAATTGCACCCTTCTTCATGATTTAGAAGACTCAGAGAGGAGATGGGTTTCGGCACAGTTTATATACAGTTCACAAAATATCAAAACGGTAAAAGCAGTTAGTTAGCACATTAAGCATAGATCATGTAACAAAATCAGATAAAGCTAAACACAACAATTTATTCTAAGCTCGATTTCTAACCCTGAACCAGTGGTTCTGGAATTCCCCAGCAGAGTTGTCAGAGCTGTCACACCTCCTTTTTCGCCCGTGAAGGGGCACAGAAGGGAGTTTTTCTCAATTAAAGGACAATCGAATCGGAATTTATTTATTTATTTCAGAGTCGCCACTTGGGAGATTTATGGTGTCCCAAGTCACTGGTTAAATCCCAAATCGAGGAAAAGAATGACTCTGTTTAACAGTTTGCGCACCAGAAATTTGGATAAGGAATTCTGTTAACCCGGGAGAAGGTGTTAGGCATTCTCGAGTTCCGTGGTTCTAGCACGGTCGCTCAACTGTCATATTCGGCTTGATTATCTGATTTTATACAAATATGAACTTATGTGCAGATTTTAACTCTTTGTCGCTTTCATTATTATTATTATTATTATTATTATTTTACAGGGAATTGCAATGTTGTGAAAATGTATCTCGAACCACGTCACAATCAATGTACCCGTGGTCGTCGACACACTTTGACTCCGTTGAGATTTGGATTTGGGTCACATCAATGTACACCCACATTTAAGAAAGTAAATTATTAAAGGCGCGCCTAAAGCGATTAGCACATTATTATTTTTGAGAAGGCCGTGGAATCTTGCTAAAACGGCCCATCCGAAGTTCAATTAATTATTAACCATTTATTGAGGGCCCATAGCTTGCGTTTTATTTGGCGAGGCTCGTCTCATTTTTTTTATAAAAAAAAAAGGCAATCCTAAAGTGACTACATTTCTATTAAGTTTGTTTCTAAAATAAAGGGAGGAATCCTAGTTAATAATACTTCCTAACTCATGTTGCAATTAACCTTAACTAATTATCCACAATCATTCAAATATCCAATTATCAAAAAGGCAAGTCCAGAATCAATTTCCAAACTTATTTCCTTTAACAGAGTTAATCAACAAACTATTCTAGGCTAATTAGTGGTAAGCAAATCCAACAGTCAAATTACACCTCCAGTTTTAAACTAACTCACAATAACCATTACTAAGTACAAACAATATGACTCCGGGATTACACAGCCAATTATTAGGACGAGTGAGGACTGTGAATCACAAGATCGCTTTTTTGTTTTGAATAACTTCTGATTTTTAAAACTTAACTACACTAAATGAAATTAAGTTACCACATGTCTTAACAAACTATCAAATGTCCCGAACAGTCCATGAGTTCGACAGTCCGAACCAATCTAAATCGTTGTAAAACAATTTTAATCACATTCCAAACTACTACAATCCATTATGATAAAATACGGTAAGAACTAAAGCTTTCAATGAAGTTATATTTCCATTTTTCATTTCATTCCAAATGGACAGCTACATGGTTTGAGATTCAGGACATGTACCTGGAAATGGCAATACAAGAAGAAAAAAAGGAGGAGTCAGCAACAGTAATAACGCAGCAGCAACCCAACAGCAGCAATTCGAACCAGATTCAAGGCTCAGAAAAATTTGAAGAAAACCAAACGAGCTCGATAGAACAACCCCAAAAGTTTGTGAAAAGACTAAACAGCAACAACCCACATCACCACAAACAGACTCAACCACGCGTGTATTAAACCCGAAACTGAACTCGTCTCTCGCTTTGTTTTTGTTTTCTATTTTTAAACTCTCCAACACTCTCTTAAGATTTTCAGAATGTCTTCCTCTCTCTCCCCCCCCCCCCCAAAAAAAATCCTCTCTAAAAATCTCCCCCCTTTCTATGTCCAAAATGACTCTATTTATAACTAACACTCTTATCTTGAACCACTAACCCGAAATATTCCCATAATTGCATGCCTTGCCCCCACTACTTAATATTTTTCTTATTTAATTCCCTTGTCCCCCATGCCTACATGTTTTGTCCCCCACTATATTAAACAACTACATTATTCCCAACTAACTTATGTCTTGTCCCCCACTATATTAAACAATTATATCAACCCCCCACTACCTCATGTCTTGTCCCCCACCATGTACTATTGTAATATTATTAATGCCTAGTGGGCGGAGCACTCAGATTAAATAATTGTTCAAATTTTCAATTCCAAAAATACCCCTCCGACCTTACTGAAATTACCATTTTACCCCTGAAAATACTGCAATTTACCAATCTACCCCCATCAGCTATAACCAATTCTACTAATCAATTCCAACCAAAATACAACAAATATAACCAATTCCTAAACAAACGCAAACAACAAATTCAAACTAAATGATGAACAACAAAGAAACAACTGGAATTATTTTGACTAAACAATATTTTTTAACAACAACCTACTTTCAGATTCAACAACAATAACAAATTGATCATAACAAACAAGTAAATTCAAATCACTAAACTCAAAAAATTAATTGAACTTCAAATTAAATCTAACAACATTATAACAAGGATGAAATGATTCAAACTAAAATGAACACTCGACATTAAATCACTTGACGAACAACTAACAAACTTCAAACAAAAATGAACACAAATTATCTCTAATACAAACAAAGGTCTAGGTTCGAATTCAAACCAAACCATTGGCACACAAACACAAGAAGAAAAGGAACGAAAGATGAATTCGCTGAATGAAAACTAAGAGATAAGAGAATGGAAACCTACTAGTTTGAAGCCCAGATTCGAAAGAAACCTCGACGCACTGCAACTCGACGAACTCGACTGAGCATGACCTGTATGTGTGACCCCGACCAAAGCTCGAACAAACGAGATGATTGGGTCTCGTTTTGGACTGGAGGCGACGGGCTACGACGACGCTACTGGACGATGACATACTGTCATGGTGGAGCTGGGGTCAGCCATGGAGGTGAAGCAGCGGCGAGCTGCTGTGACGAATGAGGCTGGGCTCGCGACTGGAGCTTGGAGATGGCAGTGGTCATTCATGGCTGGGGCTTCGCGCCTGGAGGAGCTGGGCGTTCATGGTGCTGCTGGGTGGTCGTTTGAGATGAGAAGATGAATGTGAAGGGGCAGCCATTGTCGAGCTTGAGCTAGACATGGAGAATACGAAGAAGATGGCAGCCATGGGAGCTCGAGCTCAACGATGAAGACGAAGCTGGGGCGATGGGGGTGCTGGGTCTCAAAGGTGGACATGGCTGGGGTTCGACGGGCTGCTTTAGGTCGACGGAGGGTTGGCTGCGTTGTTTCATTGAAGAAAGAAGATGAAGGAGCTGTGCGTGTGTGAGTGTGTTGACGATGATGGAGGCTGCCATGGGAGCTCGAGATGGGGGAGACGAAGCAGTGGCAGCGTGCGTGTGTGTTGAAGGAGAAGAGGAGGCAGCCATGGTTGGGGAGCTTAGGGTGGTTTGTTCATGGTGAGGGTGAAGAGAAAGAGAGGAGGGGCGGATGGGTTTAGGTTTAGGTTTAGGTTTAGAAAATGAAAAAATGGGAAGGGGAGTGTTTGGGTTATG
This sequence comes from Nicotiana tabacum, assembly GCF_000715075.1. Taxonomy (NCBI): domain Eukaryota; kingdom Viridiplantae; phylum Streptophyta; class Magnoliopsida; order Solanales; family Solanaceae; genus Nicotiana; species Nicotiana tabacum. Next base: position 17,473,821 of record NC_134089.1, on the reverse strand, counting down.
GGGCGGACCGGGTCGACCCGGGTTGAAATGGACCGGGTCGTAGGGGAAGATTGGGTATCTTTGGGCCTGTGGTTTAAAATTGAAGAAGAGGCCCAATCCGATTTTCGTTTATTTTTTGTTCTCTTTTCTTATTGATAAAACTAAAATTAAATTATAAAAACCAAAATTATCTTAAAATACTAATTAAACTTCTAATAATAATTATCACCCAAAATTAAATATAAATAAAATAAAATCACACAATTTGGACATTAAATGCTAAAAATGCAAAAGATGCCTATTTTTGTAATTTTCATTCTTGTAAAACAAACTTAATTAATAATAATTGTAAACTTAAATCCTAAACGCAAATGCGACGTATTTTTGTATTTTTTTAATTAATTTATAAAATAAACATGCGTAGACAAATGCAAACAATACAAGAAAAATAACACAAAACTCACAACAATTGCAAACAAACAAAAAATTGTTTTATTTTTGGAATTTTGGGAGTAATTCTTATATAGGGCAAAAATCACGTGCTTAAAAGTAACACCAAAGACGGATAGTAGATGAAGAAGTAAGGCCAAATAAGGCAAGAAATCAAGAGATGATTCCATTTCTGGCCGAATTTGAAGGAGAAATGGTGACGGCGGGTTAGGGTTTGAGAGGGGAGGGGAGGGAGATGAGAGCGTTTAGGGGCAGTGGAGATGGAATAATGGGGATTAGGGTTGGGTTTGGTTAAGTTAAAAAGGCGGACGGAATGTCCTGATTTAAGGGGTTTCTGGATCTGGTGGTTTAATTGGTAGGGGTAATTGGGCTGATGGGTTTTGGGCTGGTATAAGGGTGTGGGTACGTTAATGTATTGGGTTGGGTAGGTTCGAAATTGACTAGAAAAAGGGCTAAATTTTAAATACCCAATTAAGTTAGTAAAGTAATTTATAAAAATAATTAATAGATAGTAAAAAATGTCATTTGTGCATGAAAATGATTTAAAATAATTACTTAATATTATAAAAATATAAAAAAGTTATTTTCTGTATAGATAACATAATTATGCATATATATGGGCTATTATTGTAAAATGTGCAATTTTGGCCTAAAAAATACAATTAAAAGATTTAAGCACTATATGGGCATAAATGATGAATTTAAATGCTTAAATCATCATAAAAATAATATGAGGGATAATTATTTGATATTTGTATAATAAAAAATGCAGAAATAAATGGACTTAAAGCCTTTAAAATTATAGAAGGATTGTAAAAACCCTTGGGCATGTTTCTAAATCTAATAACAATGTATGTGCACTATTTTGAAGATATATATGCGTATTTAAAATATATGAGGGAAAAATTGGGTATCAACACCTAGTAGGCTCGGTTCCTACGGGATTTAGTAACCTGAATTTCCCGATCTTATTGCCGATAGCAGTCCCCGGTTCGGGGAGGACCGTAGGCTTAAGGGTTTTGAACCCAACATTTGCTCTAAGTAACCTTTGACTATAATGTTGCTTATGCGAACGTGAACCAATGAAACATAGAAGGCCAATTTCTTTTATTATTTTGAGTCGTGTAAATAGTTGATGGTACAAAAGCTATCTGTCATAGAGAGAATGAGCTATGTGGGCATGATTTATTTGATCGTTTGACCCTTACAATTAATCATAATCTTCAAGCCTTGGTTTTCAATATCGAATAAGAATGCCTTCTACCTTCCCCAACTCAAGATTTTGACGTAGGGTGTGATGGTCCCCTACTATTCGAGACTGAACTTTTGAGGGCTCGAATACTGTTGATTTGATATGGATGGTCCGTAGACTCTGATCTCATACTAGTTTTGAAAACTAGGGTAGCACACTTTACTATTGCCTCGTTAAAAATCTCCCTGTAAAACTCACTTCAGAAGAAAATCGGTCCAAGAGAATAAGAGTGCAACACGTGCCTTCAGACCTAATTCTTAGATTTGGCTTCGACTAAGTACCTGCATGGGTTAGTTCAAAGTGTAATAAACTACAAAGAAGATTGTATTCATACCTTATCAGTAGTATCGTTGTAAGTGTGCCATATCCCAATGTTGGGTAATTGTACCCCATTTCTGAATTCGAGCTGGTACGAGCCTTTTCCGGTTATATCGATGACTCTATATAGTCCTTCCCAGTTCGAGCCTAGTTTCCTGTCATTCGGGTTCTTGGTATGTAGTGTAACTTACTTAGACCAAGTCCTCGACTTGGAAGTGTCGAAGGTTTTCCCTTCAGTTGTAGTATTTCCCCATGCTTTGATCTCGGGGTACGTGCTTTAGTGTCCGTTCTTTGAGCTGGTGTAATGTCACTTGCAACTTGTCCAAGTATCTCCGCACCCGGTCTTCTTTTACTTCAAATGTCCCATTGACTTACTTAACGATGAGAAGGGAGTCGTACTTGGCTTTGATCACCTCAACCTCCATTGATTTTCCTATTTGTTCCTCGAACATTCGGTTAACCAGACGTTTATACGTTGCATCGACATTTTTTTAATCCAAACAGCATTATGTTATAACAATAGGTTCCGAACTTAGTTAAAAAGAAGTGTTCTCTTGGTCATCCTGGTCTATCCGTATTTGGTTGTACATAGAATAAGCATTGATAGAACTCAGTGTCTCGTGCAAGGCTGTAGCATCAATCATTCGGTCAATGTTAGGCAAAGGAAATGAATCCTTCAGGCATGCCTTGTTCAGGTCCTTATAATCTACACACGTTCTAAGTTTGTTCTCTTTTGTAGATATGACCACTACGTTAGCTAGACAATCCGGATATTTAACTTCCTGAATGGAATTTATTTTAAGAAGTTTAGATACCTCGTCTTTGATGAATGTGTGTTTGATCTAGGACTGTAGCCTCCTCTTCTGTTTGACCAGGTGGAATTTTGTATCCAAGCTTAATTTGTGAGTTGTCACCTTTGGAGGGATCCCTGTCATATCTAAGTGGGATCAGGCAAAACAATCGGCATTAGCTTTACGGAAATCAATGAGTTTTTTCCTGAGTTCGGGGATTAGCCATGTACCTAGGTATACCTTTCAGTCTGGTCAATGCTCGATCAATATGACATGCTCAAATTCCTCAATTGTTGATTTGGTGGCATCGATATCATAGGATGCTATAAAGGATCTCGGGACCCCAAAATCATCTTATTCGTTTGTTGTGTGATCCCTCTGTTTCCCTAGCCCGATCGGGGTCGGGGCCGCTGATTGTTATTTAGTTTCTTTCTCTTCGACTAGTCCAATTCCTTTTGATGTTGTGATCGTGGGCACCGGGATCACCTCCTCTACATTGAATATCTCTTTTGCGGCTGGTTGTTCCCCGTAGATCATTTTGATTATGCCTAGGGTGGGAAAATTCAATGCCTAATGCAGGTTGAGGGCACTGCTCTCATGTTGTGGACCCATAGGCTGCTGAACAAGGCATTGTATCTCATATCCCCCTCGATCACATAAAATTCCATTTTTGGGTGGTCCCGACATTGTTTACTGGTAGGATAATTCTGCTCTTCTTCGTCTCACATGCCATGTTAAACTCGTACAATACTCGTACTGCCGGTGCGATTTGGTCCAATAATCCTAGTTGTTCTACGACTCTCCATCGGATGATGTTGGCCGAGCTACCTAGATCAATTAACACACGCTTAACTCGATATTTATTAATAAGTACAGATATAACCAGTGCATCATTGTAAGGTTAAATGATGCCCTCGGCATCCTCGTCGCTGAACGAGATAGACCCCTCCGAGGCGTAGTTTCGAGTGCGATTTTCCCTTGTGATAGAAACTTTGGTGCGCTTTATTGTTGGCCCTTCTAGGGCATCTATTCCCCCAATGATCATGTTGATCACGTATTGAGGCTCCTCCTACAAATTTGTTTATTGGAGTCCCTGATTTTTAGCTCGCTTACTTAGGAATTCCCGAAGATGCCCATCGTTGAATAAATGAGCTACTTCTTTCCTTAGCTGTCGACAATCTTCGGTCCTGTGACATTAGTACCGTGGTATTTACATACCAAGTGAGATCCCTCTGTGCGGGATCAGACTGAAGTGGTCTCGGCCATTTGATCTCCTTGATGCGACCAATGGCCAACGTTATACTTGCAGTGTCCATGTTAAAGTTATATTCTGATAGTCTCGGGGCTTCCCTGCCCCTAAGTGATCTATTGAAATCATTCTTATTCATCAAACCTCGGTTGTTAGGTCCTTGGTCGATTCTCCTATCGTTCTTGGCTGGGTGGTGACCGTATTCATTTCCCCTTCTACTAGAGCAACCGATCCCGAGCCAGCTTTTGCTCCTGGTACATAATTCTTTTAGACCTATCATTCACTCGATTAGGGTAAACAGACCCTGAGGGGCCCCCCAACTGGTAGTCCTTGACTCTAATTTTGACTGGTACATGTTATTAATGTTAGCCCAAGTAATTGTCGGGTACTCCACCAAGTTTTATTTCAATTGTTAAAAAGCAATGGAACTTCGGGGGTTGAGCCCTTGAGTGAACGGCTGAACGACCCAGTCATCTGCAACCGGGGGAATGTCCATCTATTCTATCTGGACCTCGGCACGAACTCCCTAAGTATCTCGTTGTCCCTCTACTTGACTTTGAAGATGTCTGAGTTTCTCGCCTCGGCCTTGATAGCACCGGAATGGGTTTTGACGAAGGCATATGCAAATATAGCAAATGAATCAATAGGGTTTGGATGTAAGTTATGGTACGATGTCATTGTCCCTTTGGATAAGGTTTCCCCAAATTTCTTCAATAATACCGACTCATTCTCGTCGTCTTCTAAGCCATTTTCTTTTATTGTGCACGTGTAGGAGGTCACATGCTCGTTCGGATCCGTGGTCCCGTTATATTTTTTATTATCGGGCATTCAAAACCTCTTAGGAATTTTCTTCAGTGGGAAAAGGTTTTTGAGTGAACTTTTTGGAATCGAGTTCTTTTAATATTGGAGGTGCTCGCAGGATTTGATCGACTCTCGAATTATAAGTTTCCACTTTCTTGTCATTTGCCTCTATCTTCTTTTAGCTAGATTCCACCCGCTTTGTTAGTGCTTCGAGCATTTTCTTCACCTTGGAGGTCTCTGCGGGTCAAAACTCGTTTGTTTCTAAGGCAATCCGTTTATCTTTCCTAGCGTCTTCTCTAACCTGCTTGGGTTCGGTCGCGTTTTGTGCATGATTTTGAGTCTCCAGTTGTGCTATTGCCACTTGCTGAGCTTGTAGCATTTCAAAAATTAATCATAAGCTAACTCCATCACCTTCCCTTTCGGGTGCTTCTCGAGGCGATGGCCGGGGTGGCCCGTAAATGTTATTTTCGGGATTAGTTGGCAGGTTGACATTGATGGCGACTTGTGAATTGGGGTCGATTGGGTCAGCGATTGGAGCACCATTAGGATCAACAGGGGGTACGTCATTGCTTGGGCACCACGTCATTATTTTCGCCGTAGTGGCTTAACTCAGTGTCAACGTTCAAGTGAGCAAACTGGGAATTTGACATTTTAAATAGATTTGAAATCAAACTTTAAAGAGCAAGGTTAAAATAAGGTGTGTTATGGAGATTCGAATCAAATCACCACTATTATCCTTGGCCCCATGGTGAGTGCCAAACTGTTTACCCTTATAATGAGTAACAACTGAATTTATACGTGGTTTAAAGGATATGTGATTTAATTTAACACGAATGATCTAAGAACAGTAAATAATTGAATAGGGAAAACTAAACAATATAACCAAATACGATGGATGATTAAGTCTAGCTTTGTGGTAGATGTTGGAAATCGGTTCCGATCCATACCTCGGAACGGGCTCGGTTGTAATTCAATAAACAAGCAGCTGAAGAACACTTTGAACAGTATATAGAGATCAAAAATTAATTTTGTTGCTTTGATATGCGTGTCAACAGTGGTTCTCAAAATAAAAAAGTCCTCCTCTTCATACAATAGGAAATTTTAATCCTAGTACAAGTCTAAATAAGGTAAAAATCTTTTTCTTCTGGTAAACCGTGATAGGCCGTTGATACCGGACGAGATTTGCACCGTAATATCCGGTTAACGGCAGATATCTCAGGCCCTCGTTTGTCCTTGCCAACCGTTTTTCCTCTAGTCTTAGTCTTTTATTTTGCTCGAACTCGATTCTTCCCATATTCGGCCTTGACCGGTTCTTGGCGCACCATTCATCTCCTTCGGGCTTTGATCTGCGGGATCCTTCCGCCTTTACATTAGGTCACGTCGGGTCGTGCTGTCCTCTCGTTTCTTCACCGAAAAAACTGGGGTAAATCTACTCCCGATTTTATCCGTCCACAGAATTAATCCTTAATTCCTAAGGGGCAGAGACCTAAGAGAAAACACAAGAGTCAGTACAACCTATTACCTAAAGACGAGAAGAAAATAATTTTTCACAGCCTTACGTACCAAGAAGTTTCCTATTTTTTAAGTTGTGGAGCTTATCCTAATAATTAAAGATATTAAAATTGGGTGTACTATAATTTAATGCAAATAACAACCTGCAATCACACTACTTTATGCAGATCAACAAAGAAAGATCTAAAAAGAGATGAAAAAAGAATAATGAGAGGAAACAAATGGCCATGTGTATGTATGCAACTTGTAGGACCCTATAATAATAATAATAATAATAATAATAATAATAATAATAATAATAATTATTATTATTATTATTATTATTATTATTATTATATTGGGTAAGGAATATCTCTTTTTTACATAGTTATGAATAGTCCAACTTAAACCTGCCAATATGTAGGGTCCAATTTGACCTTTTTCTTACCATTTCAGTAGCATATCAGAGGTAATTACTTCTTCACATTTTCCATGAAATATATATTAAGAGAAAAAGAAAGCACAAACAATTATATGATGTACTTCCTTCAAAAAATAGAAAAAAGATATTCTTCAGCTTCAAAAACATTTTTTAATATTTTACCTTATAATTAAAATAATAATAATAATAATAATATTTTTGGGAGTCAAAAGTGTGGCCAATGGTTAGTGAAATAGATGAAAATAAAATGTGATCACTATTAAAAAAAATTTAAGTGATTTCTTCTCACCTATCCAAGATTTGATGGACAGAGTTGCTTGATACTTCTATTAATGGGAGGTGATTATGAGTTAAATTTATAAATATGCATATGAGTTGGTCCATTTATCTCATATACTGATAGGATATAGTATATATATGGTGAAATAATCGAGATGAGCATAAGCTGACTTATATAGCAATATTATAAAATAATTTTTTTTTTATTTTGTGGTGTTAGGTTAAGTATGGGAAAAAGAAAATATAATGTTGAAAATCAAATTTTGCAGTTAATTATAACATATAAGATAACCATTATTTAGATATTGGTCCAAAAACATTTTACAAGCTGTTTACTGGAAAAAGTTTTCTAATAAATTATTAAATAACCACTTCTTTAAATAAGTAAAAGAACATTTTTGATAATCCAGTGGACAAGTTCTAAAACAAAAACAAATTTTAGTTCTACTAATTTAGTCCCTTGGGGAACTTCCGAAAAATTAGCATAATTTGTATACAAGGATGACATGCACAAATTGAAAAATAGTTTAAATTTTCGCTATTAACAAAAATTCTAAATTTTATTCAAAAAAAAAAAAAGGAAAAGGGTAAGAAAAAGATAAAGAAAGTATCAAGTGAAATTGGGGTATTTATTTTCCTCAAGGAGCTAGTGACTAACGAATGTGAAGCAAAATTAATGGAAAGAAACGTGTATCTTTTTATTTATTTATTTATTTCATCTTATATTTTTTTATTACTTTTGCAAATCGGCTGGTCAACAAAATAATTCAATTAAAAGTTTCAGGGTCTTTATATATGAGTTTGAGTTCCAGCTTTGGGAATAAAAAAATTAAATTAAATTAATTAGAATCTCAGTATTAAATATTAAATAAAAGAATTATTTATGATTAAAAGTCCAAGTAACAACTCAAGATGACACGTTAGATCTAAGCTTTATGAAAAAAAAATCACTACATTAAAGGACAGATCGTTGCACCAAGTATTTCGTATTCACATAGGATATGAGAAAGGATTGTATTCGAATGGTGTAATGTAGACAATATAGTCAAACTTCTTTGTAACAGTCACATTTATTCCGAATATTTTTGGATGTTATAACAAAATACTGTTATAGAGAACATATATTATAACATAACATGAAAATTGGTTCCGAGAAAAGCTTGGCTTTTATAATGAAGTGTTGTTATATAAGTATGTTGTTACAGAGAGGACTGACTGTATACTATAGTATAAATACTAGTGGCTGTTTTTACAACTCGAACACATAATCTATAAATTATACGAAGATAATTTTATCGTTGCTGCAAGGTCCCGCTAATAAAACATAACTACATTATTTTCTTTAAACATAAGCAGCAAAAAAACAAAAATTAAAAGAAAGATACAAAGTAGTGCCCTGACAAGTGATAATGCTTCCAACCAAACTAAACTTATAGCCCGTTTGACAAGTTTTGCAAAAATAAGCTTATTTTGATGAGAAGTATTTTTTTCGAAAGTGCTTTTCTCAAAAGTACTTTTGGCGAGAAAAAGTTTTTATTTGGCTAATTAGTTTGAAAAGCACTTCTGAGCAACAATTATTATTTGACCAAGCTTTAAAAAACTATTTTTAAATGTATTTTTCTCAAAAGTGCTACTCAAAAAAGTACTTTTGAAGAGAAGCTATTTTTTATGCTTCTCCAAAAATGCTTCCGTTTCTCCTCAAAAATACTTATTTTTTTCCTTTCAAAAGCTTGGCCAAACAAAAAAAAGTATTTTTGGCCAAAAATACTTTTGACCAAAAATATTATTAGCAGTGTTAGAGTCCTTTCCACACTCTAAAAACTCCATTTTTACCAAATGCTTCACTTTCTCTTTCAACATTTACTCAATTTATTTAAGTAAAAAAAAACATTCCCTTTCTCTTTCTTCCACTCCAGAAACATATAGCAATCATTCACATTATGTAGTTCATTTATTAATCTTATTTATGTGTCAGTGAAACTTGGTTTTTTCCTATTTTTCCATTTTTCATTTCTTGAATAATATATGCTCTCAGCTTTTTAGCTGAGTCTTTTATGATGTTCCCATCTTCATAGTTTTGTTCTCTTTTCATCAAAGAACAAGATTAGAGTAAATGGAGTTTAGATTTTTCATCTTCTTTCTTTGGTTTCTTTTTCTTCTCATTAATGGCAGCCAAGCACAACCAGGTACTCTTCTGCTTAAATCTGTCTGCTTTTTTTTTTTAGAAATATTAACTTAATATGTTTTCTGGGCTTCTAGATTTACTTGTTCTTTAGTTCATGGGTTTCTGCTGCTTTGGGTTGTACCTTTAGTTAAAATATTTGTGCTGATTTTTTTTAATTTTATTTAAAAGGTCTGTTTCTTTGTGTTCATCTTGTACTCGGATGTAGTATATCTGCTGCTAGATGTGATTTTAGAAGCATTTTAATCCTATTGTTTTTTTTAATGATACATAATGCATATACATAAGTACATGGCTACATGCATACATACATACATATATACATATAGTGGCGAAACTCAGAATTTTGCAAAGGGTATTCAAGGTTATATATATATAAACTAATTTTTAATCTACATACATATATACTCAGTGTAATTTTTCCATGAAGGGTGTTCAATACTCTATATATACATATAGACATACATAATTAACCACAGAAATGGTGTGTAGGAATGGTACCTGTGAGTGAAGTCCTTTTTGGTAGGGAGCGTGGCGAAGCTAGTAATTTTCTCAAGGGTATTCAGATTTGAAAAAAAGTGAAAAAAAATTCCCGACAAAGGGTGTTCAATATGTGTTATATACCTCTAAAACGTAATATTTTACCAATATATATCGTGCAATTTTTTGACGACCTTGTGACCATGTGGCGTCGCCACTGCCCACAATGGGCTTTCTATGGCACGAATCCGGATTAGTATGCCAGTAGGTTCCAGACACTCCGGAACCTACTGGCATACTAATGTAGTTAGTATTTACTGGAATCCGGATTACTATGCCAGTGGTGCTTTTTAAAAAATCAGTACTATTCATTAAGGTACTTAATAGTACATTTGAAAAGGAAAATGGGGAAAACAAAATGAAGAGTAGGAGAAGTGGAGTGCTTCATTTGTCTCATTTCTTGGTGTCATATTTAAGGATGTACTGTAACTACTTAGATGCATATTCATGGAATATATGTTTTGTGGTGCTTATGTATTCAATCTTGAAAATCTTATCTGAACCTGTTAGCGTTTTATATCGTTGACTATCTGTGATACCTCCGCAAAAGGAAATCTAATTGAAGAACTGACTTTGAGCAGGAAAAAATTCAATTTTTTTGGAGGATAGATCTTAAGACTATGTTGAATAGCGTTGTCATTGACAGAAATTGAATTGAACTTAACTTGCTACAAATGCAAGAAATATTTCTTGATCCCTATGTTTAGATTGTTACATGTAAAAGACTAAGCAGTTATCATTCTTTAATAAACCTTTACGTATGGTTGTGAAAGTTGGTGGAAATATATTCATGCACTGCTGATAGATTTCAAACTGTGAAACAGGTTTTGTAAGTTTAGATTGTGGAGGTAAAGACAACTTCACAGATGAACTTGGTCTCGAATGGACTCCTGATACCCAAATGATAAGTGGAGATATAGCTAATATCTCTGTATTAAACGAGACTAGGACACAATATATGACCTTGAGATACTTTCCAGCCGATAACAGAAAGTATTGCTATACACTTGATGTGATTCCCAGGAACAGGTACCTTGTAAGAGCAACTTTTCTATATGGAAACTTTGATAATAACAATTTCTACCCAAAGTTTGACATCTCACTTGGGGCAACTCGTTGGGCTACAATAGTTATTTCTGATGCTAATACAATGGAATACCAAGAGTTAATATTTCTGGCCACAGACCCTTCAATAAGTGTCTGTTTATCCAATGCAACTACTGGGCAGCCCTTCATCTCTACACTTGAGCTCCGGCGTTTTAATGGTTCAATATATATGAATGAATTTGAAAATGATTTTTTCATGAGCGTCTCCGCAAGGATAAATTTTGGTGCAGAGAGTGATGATCCTGTCAGGTATGTCTCAGTTCTTCAGTTACTGTCGCAGCTTCCAAATCGTTGTTTTTGAATATTCTTAGAATATGATAGCTATCTCTTATCGTAATCTGCCCCTAATGTCCTTGTTCTTGTAGGTACCCTGATGACCCATTCGATAGAATATGGGCGTCTGACACCATAAAAAAAGCCAATTACCTTGTTGATGTTGCTGCTGGCACCGAAAGAGTTTCAACCAAAATGCCAATTGATGTCAATACTGTAAATGGTGAAATGCCTCCTCAGAAAGCAATGCAGACTGCTGTAGTAGGAAGAAATGGCTCGTTAACTTATCGTCTGAATCTCGATGGTTTCCCTGGTTTTGGATGGGCGTTTGTCTATTTTGCCGAAATTGAGGATTTGGATCCCAGTGATACTAGGAAATTTCGGTTGGTCCTCCCTGGAGATCCTGATATCAGCAAGCTTGTTGTTAATATCCAAGAGAATGCACATGGGAAATATCGTTTATATGAGCCAGGCTATTTCAACTTATCTTTACCCTTTGTGTTATCTTTTCGTTTCGGAAAGACAGCTGACTCCACCATGGGACCCCTCTTAAATGCTATGGAAATAAACAGATATGTGAAGAGAACTGGTGGCTCTTTAGATGGTAAAACAATGTCTTTCTTTGAGCACCTTTGTTTCATTAGTTCAAGATCTAATTAGGCATGTCCATTACACTTTTCCATGAGTTGCAGGACCAGTTATTTCCAGTTTAATTTCGCGTTACTCTTCTGCCAATTGGACAAACGAAGGTGGTGACCCATGCTTACCAGTCCCATGGTCCTGGATCCGTTGTGACACAGATATCTTACCAAGAATAACATCAATGTAGAGTTCATTACTTTATCTTCTTTATGCTAAGTTTCACGCATTCAACTTTCCACACTTTTCTTATGGAAGAAGTCTTTTAATTATATTTCGACTTTCTACTTGGCATTACTCTCTCAACCTGAACCTGTGAGCTAATGCTTCATCACTGTCACCTTTGGCAGTAAATTGTCGGGAAAAAATTTGACTGGAAATATTCCGCCGGAGTTGACAAAGTTGAGCGGCTTAGTTGAGCTGTAAGTCAAAAATTAATTCTTTCAAACGTTCCTTACACCATCTGCAGATGCTCCTTTCTTCGTTTTCTGCTGCATTGTAATAAATATGCACCAATGTTCCTACTGCAGCTGGCTGGATGGGAGTTCACTGACTGGTCCAATACCTGATTTTAGTGGATGTCCAAACTTGCAGATAATGTGAATCAAAATTCCTCTTTCAATTCCTTCTTTTGCTATTCTTTTTAAGCAGATTGAGTGGTGAATCTCATCATTATTCTTCTTGCAGACATCTTGAGAACAATCAGTTAAGTGGAGAGCTTCCTTCCTCCTTAGAAGGCCTAACAAGTTTGAAAGAACTGTAAGCTGCACAATTATCTTCGTGGATAAATGTGAAAAAGATTTTGCTCCACTTGCATTTTCTTTCTCTGATTTTTGTTTTGTAGTCAAAAGTATTACCTCTAGGGAAAGTTTTCCTCTCTTTCTTAATGAAAATTATGATTGCAGGTACGTTCAGAACAACAGGTTAACTGGAAGCGTGCCATCTGGTCTTCTCAATAACGGTGTCATTTTGAAGTGGGTATCATTTCTGTGCCAAGTGTTTTGTTTCTGAGGTTACTTCTTGCATCTTATGATGATGCATAGGTCTTGTACCATAGTAGATTTGAGGTTGAGTTTATTTTTTATCGTACTATAGACCTAAAACTGAGGTGAGTCTAAATGGAGCGACATGGATATCAGGATTCATATAGCTAACTCCAAGGGATTGAGGTGTAGTTGTTGGTATATTGTGCCAGTCTTATGCAACATCTTACAGAGAGATGCAAATGAGAAAAATCCTTACTATTTCACAGAATGAATCCAGCTCGTGGTTCTTATTTGAGTGACTCTATTGGCCGTGCATACAAAGTGTCTTCAGCAACTAAAAGTTTTAGTTACTATGCTCAACTCACTGCTCTAAATCACAAGTCTTAAGTTCCGCTGATAATCATGCTGCCTTTAATTTCTCAAAAAAAAAGAACATTTTCTGATTGTTTACTAAATCTGCTGAAATTTCTGCATTCTCTTCAGCTACACTGAAAACATTAATCTTCGCAAAGGGGACAGCAATCACAGCCGTAAGAAAATCATCATTGGATCAACAGTTGGGGCTTCCGCTCTTCTTCTTGCTACTATTGCCTCTTGCATACTATTGCAAAAAGGAAAAAAAAGCTCTCCCAAGCAAGGTGTGATGCGATGCTTAATTATGTCATATTCATAATGCATACAAAACATTGGTGGGACTCACATTGTATATCTGCTTCTATTTTAGGCCGCCTCGAACAGAATTTACCTCCTCAAAGGTTTGTCTCTTCCTTTGGGGATGCTGCAACAGAAGCAGCACACTGCTTTACATTAGCTGAACTTGAAGAAGCGACCAGGAACTTTGAAAAAAAGGTTGGATCAGGGGGATTTGGAGTTGTATACTATGGCAAATTGAAGGATGGGAAGGAAATTGCCGTCAAAGTTCTTACCAATAATTCCTTCCAAGGGAAGCGAGAGTTCTCAAATGAGGTAAGTAGGTGGATGTTCCTATTATATTCTAGAAGCTTGTTTACACTTTATGACATTTAAAGGAATAAGAAAAAAGATGGAACTGCAGTTTTAGTCCTCAATTTGAAGTCTAGCTATTTTAAATAGTGAGGGAAACGACTTGAAGGAGTCATTTGACGTTAAATTAGTAAGTCTTGAAGAAACAAAATTGATTGTTTCATTACTGATACTTATCTAAGCTATTATCAAGTTTGCCTGTTTGCTTGATGATCGGCATAAGCATGGTCTTAAATGTTGAGTACTGACTTTGAGGCTAAAAACCCATTATTATCTGTATAACCTTTGTGAGGAAGATATAGGTGTTTTTACCATGACACTAATCCTTTTCTATATTTTATGACTGAAGAATCCATTGTTTTAGTTTTGAAGCTTGGGGATAATGGGCCCACTCCTCTACCTCTTCACTTAAATACTTAACTTGGCGTCTACCTTTCTCCTCCACTGTACTACCTTTTCCGTTGAACCGAAGCCCAGGGGGCTACCGTGATACTTGTATTTATTTTTGCTTTTCAAGTCTGCATAGCATCTCAGTATTATTTGGTGAATCACATAAAACCCAACTCCATATTAGCAATATATGAAATATGTATGAACGGATGAAGAAAGAGAAATATTCTACTTGAATTGAAATGAATTGCTTGAGCTGCTAAAGTGAGAGTGGCTAAAAATAATTGGATGCCTGCAAAAGGAGGCTTTGTTGGTTAGAGGATTATTTTTCATCTTTTACTTATAAACAGTAGAAGGTGCATAATTTCTACAGGATTAATTCAACGCCAGAGGATATTTTCTCAGCAGTGCGTTTTCACACTCATCAAGGGTGTGTTTGGTATGAAGGAAAAAAAATTCCATGGAAAATAAGTGGTTTTCTTGCTTATTTTCTGGTGTTTGGTTGCTTACCAGAAAATATTTTTTGGAAAACATATAATCTAGGCAAATATTATAGGAACAGGGGGATGAGCGGGGCGGTGGGAGTCTGAGAGACGGCGTGGGAACGGTATTGGGGGTGAGGCTTGGAGTGGGGAAGGTTGAAAGAGAGTATGGAAAATATTTTCCTCTTGGTACGGAAGTCATTTTCCTCCATTTGAAGGAAAATGAGTTCATAAGGAAAATATCTTCCAACACATTCAAGCCAACCAAACATGGGAAAATTGAAAAACATTTTCCTTCATACCAAACACACCCCAAATGTAAATTCGAAAAGGTTGCAGGCCATCCGAACCTGCTTTCTTGACCAGCAATGGATTAGAACCTGATTAAGTTTTTTGGGCGGTGCTGCAATTTTTTTCTTTTCCTTTTACATGGTGCAATTTTGGATCTGGTGCAAATTAGAACCATCTCAAGTTTATATGTGGCAAATTTACAGTTTCCATTCCTATTGAGGATTTTACTTCTTGGAATAATGAGTACATTTTCATTGGATACTTAAAATGTGAATACATGATATTTGACACAGGTAGCTCTGCTTTCAAGAATACATCACAGAAACCTCGTACAGTTTCTGGGATTTTGCCAGGAAGATGGGAAGAGTATCCTAGTGTATGAATTCATGCATAATGGAACTCTTAAAGAACATCTCTATGGTAAGTTCATCTATCACTTTAATTACAGTAAGTTTTAAAAACTGGATCATGCTCAATGTGTATAAACATCGGCAGGTCCTCAATTACCTGATCGAAGTATTAATTGGATCAGGCGCCTTGAGATTGCTGAAGATGCTGCAAAAGGTTGGTGAGAAAGGAAGAGGTAACTTTTTTTGGATTAGAAGAGAAGCAAGTCTTTCTAATTTGTGTTACTCTTACGCTTTTTTTCAGGAATCGAATATCTTCACACGGGATGTGTCCCGTCCATCATCCACAGAGATGTGAAAACTAGCAACATTCTGCTTGACAAGAATATGAGAGCAAAGGTTTCAGATTTTGGTCTCTCCAAACTTGCGGTAGATGGAGCCTCTCATGTATCGAGCATAGTCCGTGGAACTGTAGGATATCTGGATCCAGAGTATGCATTCTTCTCTGGAATTTTGAACTTTTTATTTACTATACAAGGTTAAGCAACAACCGCATGTTATTTTATTCCACAAATGTTTACTGCTATGTGTACTCTTAATTTGTTGATATACCGATTTAAACTTTCTTCTGGTGCTATTTTCGGAATAAGACAGTTTTATTTATGAATATTAAATGGTGCGAACAAAGCTAGCGCTACCAATATCCTTATTCCCAACTTGAGTTATACACCAGTTGCAAAGCTGTGGGGAAAAAGCAAATCACTTGACTATATGAGAAGTTTCCCTAGCACAAGCCTATCTTCTAGCAGTTTTACTTCACCCTCTAAAAAGGCCGAATATAAAGGACTTGCCAGAACTGCAACATCCTATGGAAAGGGCCTTGGTTGTAGTATGCTTTATTTGTTTATTTATTTGGTTCTCAATACTAGGACATATCTAGATCAGTTTCTTTCATTCAATCATCTATATGAAGCCTCTATATCCATTCCACTCCATTTATGTCTGTCTCATTCTACTACTCAAAACTAGAGGTTCTCTAAATCTCGCACCTATTCCTGCAATTGTTACAATGATCTCTAACCAGACTTTTCTTCCATTGTGTTTGTTCACTTCCTCAACATTAATAAAATTTCTTTTCTAGTAGTGATAATTACAGAAAATGACTTTGTGCACAATTCCTTTCCAGGAGTATCGACAATTGATGCACCACCTTCTCTTAGTGAAAGTTTTGATTTTTTCTCAATAATTTCATGTGGAATCACATGATTTAAATAAAAGAAAAAGAAATAAATCCTGATAAGAAAGTGTAGAATTGTTAAAACTGGCTGATATGTTCTTTCTACCAAAACTATTTTGAATGCTTATGAATTCTACCTGCAGTTAGGTGGCTAATGCTTCTCCCAAATTGTCTTCTCCTAATAAGTCATATGTTCTTAATGACTTGTATATTGACTCTTTTAATTCAACTTCAACACAGATATTACATTTCGCAGCAGTTGACGGACAAAAGTGACGTTTACAGTTTTGGCGTCATTCTCTTGGAGCTAATATCTGGTCAAGAAGCAATTTCTAATGAAAAATTTGGTTTGAATTGCCGTAATATAGTCCAATGGGTAAGATTTTATTTGATTATATGCACTATCTTTTATTACAATATGCTAGTAAATTGTCACCTTAATACTTTCTCCCTTTAAGATAAGTTGCTGCTATCTTCTGTTTTTGTTTTAAAAAATAAAAATAAAAAGGGGCAGTCTGGTGCACAAAGCATCCCGCATTCGCGTAGGGTCCAGAGAAGGGCCATACCCCAAGAGTTGTGATGTAGACAGCCCATCCTGATGCAAGAATTAGTGGCTACTTCCACGACTTGAACCCGTGAGCGATATGTCACACAGAGACAAATTTACTTTACTGTTGCTCAAGGCTCCCTTTCTATCTTCTGCTTTTTAAATAAGTCCTATATTACCTTACCATTAAATGATTTCTTATGTGTCTCTCCTCTAGGTTTTTAATGATTTAGTTAGAATATCTGGATAATCTGCATTAATACTTGATGCATTATGGGAAAGAATTTATACATTCAGCATTGGTACTCCTTCTGCATTTACTGGACTGATTCTAATACTTTCTGCTTCTAATCGTCTAGGCAAAACTACACATTGAGAGTGGGGATATTCAGGGTATTATCGACCCCACTTTACACAATGACTATGATATCCAATCAATTTGGAAGATAGCTGAGAAAGCTTTGATGTGTGTCCAACCCCATGGGAGCATGAGACCGTCGATCTCAGAAGTTATCAAGGAAATCCAGGATGCGATTGCAATCGAAAGAGGTGCAGAAGCAGTAAGGGAAGGTAGTTCAGATGATATATCAAGGCATTCGATGCATTCATCCCTTCACGCGGGCTCAATGGACCTAGGTGCAAGTGACCATTACTTGTCAATTGATGAGTCTATCACGAGACCAACAGCTCGATAAGTTTTTGTTCCTCTGACAGTAGGTTTTTGTTCATAAAATGGACCATTGATTAACTTGTGTTATTTCCAATTCATTTTGCCATATTCACATATATCTCACAGTGGCTAGGATTTCACAATTGATGTTGTTGACACCTTCTGTTAGAAGCAAAACATTTCTTATGCTTTGTAAAGGCAAGTCATTTTAGGCCATTGTTAATTTTACATTTTTGATTAGTGAACCAAGAGAAAAAAGTGTAAGCAATTGTACAAGAAAATGCCTGCTTCTATTGCCCTTGTAGTAGAAATTCCTCTACTTTTTGTTTTTGGGTTGCTCTTCTTATCTGCCGTACCCCCAATCCTCCTTCATACGAAGGCATCGTAAATATACACATCAAATCAAGATCAAACAAAAAGATTCTCCATTCAATTTGAGTGGCTGCAGACATGTATGATATTGGAATAGTTCAATGAAAGAAGAAAGTTAACTTTCTCTATGAAATGTCATAAGTGATGAGAACTATAGATAGCAACCTAACCGAGTACGTCATAATTGAGAAAGGGAAGACAAACCTCCCTCAGAGCCAGAACTTTTATCATCTGGGAAGAGTGAAAAAACAATCTGATTGACAACACTGAGCATGGGGAACAGAATTAGGGGTGGGAGAAGCTAAATGGAATTTGGTGGAAGAGGGACCTTAAGGTTGGCCTTGATCCTTACTCTCATCTAGCCACCCCCTCCCCCTTCCCCATACGCAATCCTTATCCCTACCTTTAAGAAGGCAGAGAGGTTGTTTCCGGTTTTTTGAGCTTAGTAGTTTTTATGTAAATATACACAAACACCCTGGCATTGGAAGTTTGATTGATTGTGTAGCTTGTGAAAGACTAGTTGAAAGGGGTTAAAAGGGATAGTCATGTTGGCAAAGTTATTCGAAACCTTGTACTAGTAACATAGTAGATATACGGCGAAACAATTAAGGTGCACACAGATTGGTTCGGACATCATCGTTAAAAAGGAGAGCCATGTGATGGGAATATGCAGTTAGACTGAAACAGTCCAAACACAGTCGGACAATTGTTATAGTAGATAGTCACTACTCCTAGTATTATTGATCCGTGATTGGCCCCATGTCCTACTGTTGATAATTGCTGCAGTGTTGTACTACAAGCTGTTTACCCTACTGCCATTTCTGCTAGTTGAATTGTTGGCACCACAATGGAGAAGACTAGACATTGTACAATCCCTTTGTTGCTAACATAAACTATTAAAAAGACATGTAGCTACACTAGACTATGGGGTCGTTTGGTTTGTGGGGTAAGGGATAATAATTCCTGGATTAGATGCGGGATTATTTTATTCAGTGTTTGGTTGAATTTTTGAATTTTGGTATTACCAATCCCAGGATTAATTAATATTACAATTGGATACTATTCTATCCCATAGTGAGGGTAGGATAATAATCCTGGAATTAATTAATCCCGGGATAAATACTAAAATGACAAAGATGTTATTCTCTAAGGCTTTTTCTCCAAAATCTTTTAAACAATCCGAGGTTAAAATTGAAAATAAAAATTTATCCCAACTTATCTAGCATACACCAAACACAAGTTTATATCATATCTCGTATATCTCATTTTTAATCCAATGAATCAAACATTTTTTAATAAAAATATATTCACTAAATAATCCAGTTATTATTTAATAACCGTATTATAATCCCATTATTGTTATTCCGGGATAACTTGTTCTCCCACCAAACAACCTAAAGGATATAGTGTAATGGCAAGAAATAACAGTCAATGTGTCGGATTAGCTAACAAGCAACAACTCCAAGAAAGGCCTGAATATACAATAAATCGAATTCCTGTGACCAAATTTCAATGGCAGTCGAAATGTCAGTTTGAATTTCAGTAATCTAACTATAGCGTTTCCTTGCTTGACAACTAATTATGTATAAAGAAAGTAAATCCCCACTCTCTACTCTCTACTCTCTATTATGCGAAAATATATTTAACCGCATTCGTTCGGTGTATGTAACAAGTTATATTATAGTTAGGTGGTAAAATAACATGAAAATACAAATCAATTAACCAGAGATGGACCTATCCTTTATGTAGGGGTCGCCGGGCTGCGTTAATTTCGGAGAAAATATATGGAGATATTATTTTAAATAATATATATATATATATATATATATATATATATATATATATATATATATATATATATATATATATATATATATATATATTGGTTGTAAATTTAAGACTCAAAGCTTAAGCAATTATATTAGTTGATTTGGGAGGGGGTTAACTATGGTTAGTAATAATTGAATATGCAAACATATGTCACAAATTTATTCGCCTAATGCAAATATTGAGTACAGATAATTATTTTCAACCATGCAACCTCATTGAGACTGACAATACGATGGTTAGGTGATAAATGAGGCAAAAATATATGACTATCAACTATGATTTTTCAACCATGCAACCTCAATGAGGCTGACAATACCATGGTTAGGTAAGGATGTGCATAATTTGGTAAATATCGAATTATCATGTCGAAATCGAAAATATTGGTATTTGGTATTTGATATTTGGTTTAAATTTTTTCAAAAATTGGTATTAGGTATGGTATTTGATAATCTAAGAAATAATACCGATACCGTATCGAAATATATATTAAGTTACATTGTCACGACCCATTTTCTGAACAAGTCGGGACCGGCACCCAATCACTAACATGACCGAGCGAACCATCTGCGCTTATCAAATTTATTATAACTTCAAACTTTATATGCCACAAGGCACTACTGTGACCAAATACTTTTAAATAATTTAAATATCTAAAATAAGCCAACTTCAAAACTTTATTCGTAGTAACCAATAAAATACCGCTAAGTTATTATCGAAAACATCTGAATCTTAATCCACCGACTGTGTCTATGAAGCCTCTACTGATAAACTGACGCACTGCTCAGGACATGAGATTTCCTGGTCAGTTCTCTAAGTAAACAAAAAAATAACTAAATAAAAGTGACTCTAAGAAATATTTCACGAACAAAAGCGGAGCTCACCAATAGCACTGGAAGGGAGGGAAGTCCTAAGCTGTAGCCTGCTCACCTGCAAAACTGGTTCCTACATTGTACTGCAGACCAACGTAGGTTCCCAAAAGAGAACATCAGTACCATCCATTGTACTTAGTGAGTCTCAACGACAGGGGATGAAACTTTAATAACATATACATTACGAGCAAAGATTCTAAATGCATATAAGGCATAAAACTTATAAGAACAACTCTAAAATAATTGCATAATCGCAGTTTATGAATATTCTAAAAGAAATTCTTTTCTTTTTCTTTCTTATAAAAAAATACTTTACTTTATACTTTGGGAGTTCCAACTATCCTGACTTGTTTCTGTCTTAGTCACTCTGTGATCGACATGGGTTCGATCCCAACCTGATCGAATAGGCCCAATCCAGGAGGTGTCATTCGCTTCATGGTTCTCAGCGCTCATGTATCATACCTTAGCTTAGCTAAGTAAATTCTCAGCAACGAGACCCTCGGCTCGTGTGCTCCCTACTTTGGCACAAGTAGTTTCACGAAGTCAACGTCTTGGTCAGGACCCTCGGCCTGAACGATGACCCCTTTTCAGAATAAAGGATACTCCCAAAAATCTTTTCTTTCTAAAACTTCTTCTTGTGACTTTTCAAGTCTAAATCTTTTCTGGAACATCCAACAATACATACTCTTACTACTATCCTTAAATGTAAAGCATGACATAAAAATGAAATAAACATTTAAAAGTATTTCTAAAGATTCTTGCTTCTTCATAAATTTTCAACATAGAAATAGCATATAAGAAAACACAAAAATCTGAAAATTTATGCACATATATCATAATAAATCATCTAAACTTTTGCTAGAACAATTCTAAGTTAATTCGCTCCAATTAAGTAAATATAAGCTCTTTTAAGCAATTTATCGAACACCTTGTATGCGTGCTTTTGTGAGTTAACCACTTTAAAAAATGGTTATATCAACTCACCTCAAAACTTCTCGAGCCAATATGTATGCCCCAATTGGACACCAGTCAAACAATCGATTCTACAACAACCAGTGCATTTTAATCAAATTTAAAGTTTCACACCTAAACATGAAATTTATTGTTGATATAGAGGAAGAAGGGAATTAACTATTCAATTCTTACCTATAACTACTATAGGGTAATTGACAATAAGGAATTTTATAAACCTGAGTTCAAAAATTTGTGATTTGTAAAGAACACTAAAAAAAAATTCGTTGATTGCGTGAGTCATTGCCTCTGTTTCGTAGTCTTTGCGCTTGTTGCGTGAAAGAAACAATGTTCTGTTTCTCTATTTGGAATAAGGCTTTTTAGCCTTCCACATGAATGAACAGAAGTCAGTTCGTATAAGGCTGTCACGACCCTAACACCGACTCGGTCGTGATGGCGCCTATCGTGAAACTAGGCCAACCGACACAATTTCCGAATTAATTATTATTTAATAAAAGTCATTTTTAAGCCTTTAATTAATTAAATATCTCATAATGTAAGTCTAAATGAACAGTGTGAAATAAATACACAAGCCCGGCATCAGGGTGTCACAAGTCACGAGCATCTACTAAGGTCTGAATACAATGAAGAGTCTGAAAATATACTAAAACAATCTAAGGAAGACAAGAGGGAGAAGAGCAGGGCTACGAACGTCGGACATCATTTTTAAGCCTTTAATTAATCAAATATCTCATAATGTAAGTCTAAATGAACATTGTGAAATATATACACAAGCCCGACATCAGGGTGTCACAAATCACGAGCATCTACTAAGGTCTGAATACAATGAAAAGTTTGAAAATATACTAAAACAATCTAAGGAAGACAAGAGGGAGAATAGCAGGGCTGTGAATGTCGGGAAGCTACCTTGCTAACTCCGATTACTCTGTCACTGAGCAACCAACACCCGCTATCGGGTTCAGAAATACCTAAATCTGTACACACGGTACAAGGAGTAATGTGAGTACGCCAACTCAGTAAGTAATAAAAGTAAATGAAAGTTGAGCAGTAAGAAAATACGTAAACCACATCAAAACACTACAACAAATGCGGGACATTCCCAATACAGTACAGAAATCATTTACTTCGTAAATCATGCTCAGTTTCGATAAAACCTTTTAAAACAATTTTTCAATAATTTCAAACGAGTGATAAAAGAGTGAGTAAACATGATAGAAACGTAAAAAGCCCCTCGGGCAAAACATGTACCATAAACTACCCATCGGGCATAATATCAACAAAACCAGCCCCTCGGGCTACCTCATAATCACTCGTAATCAACCCCTCGGCCATAACATGAATCAAGAACCGCCCCACGGGCAAACATGGATCAAGAACAGCCGCTCGGGCATCAATATGAAACAACAACAGCCCCTCGGGCTACACATATCACTCACACTGGGTACTCGCGCTCACTGGGGGTGTGCAGACTCCTGGAAGGGCCCCTTACGGCCCAAGCGTAATAACAAGTCATCTCGTGCCATAATCAAACAGGATCTTGGCCTCATATCAAGCCACCTCATGGCGTAACAAATCAGGCCCTCGGCCTCATAATCATAAATCAGTACAACACCGCTACGACGCGCAGCCCGATCCCACAGTATTCTCACAACACAGGCCCTCAGCCTCACTCAGTCAGAAATCTCTCATGCCACTCGGGCAAAAGTAAAACATGATGCTCAACCCAAAATATCATTTAAAATGTCAAAACGGAGTAAATATGGTTGAGTTATGAAAACAGTAGAATACAGCACGACTGAGTACAAATATGAAGTTAAAACAGTGAGGAATAATAGTAAAAATCCCCTAAGGGTCCAAAACAGTTGACACGAGGACCAAATATGGCATTTAGCCCAAAACAGGATAATACTTTCCAAAACACAATTATAGCAAACAATTTTCAATCAAATACACAGCTTAATAGTCATACGGGACGGACTAAGTCACAATCCCCAACGGTGCACGACCACATGCTCGTCATCTAGCATGTACGTCACCTCAAAGTAGCACAACGATATGAGATCCGGGGTTTCATACCCTCAAGATAAAATTTACAATCATTACTTACCTCAATCCGAGTAAAATCCTACTCCAAAATGTCTTTGCCCCTCGAATCGGCCTCCAATCGACTCGAATCTAGCCACAATTCATTAAATTCAGTCAATACTAATTATAGGAATTAATTCCATATGAAATTCTACATTTTCCATTGAAAATCCGAAATTGCACTAAAAATTCTCTCGTGGGGCCCATGTCTCAGAACCCGACAAAATTATGGAATATGAACCCCCATCCAACCACGAGTCTAACCATACAAATTTTACTCAAATCCGACTCTGGATCGATGTTCAAATCTCGAAAATTCATCTTTATGGAATTTTAGAAAATTCCCCCATTTCCCTTCAAATATCAATAATCTAACGCCAAATATGAAGATTTATTCATGGAATATAATCACAAGGGAGTCAAAAACACTTACCCCAAGTTTTGTGGTGAACTTTGCCTCTGAAAATCGTCCAAACCGAGTTTGGAAGTCCAAAAATGGAGAAAACTCGGACTGCTCGTTATGCACTGTCCAGAATTTTTTCGCGGTACTGTTCACGCGTGTTACTGTTCACGTTACTGTTCACAGCTACTATTCACTGCTATTGTACATGGTTACTATTCATGTTGCTGTGAAAAAAATGCAGCAGCTTTTCTTCAAGTCTAAATCGATCTGTTAACCTTCCGAAATCTACCCGAGGCCCTCGGGACCTTAACAAAATACATCAACCAGTCCTAAAACATCATACGAACTTAATCGAAACCTCAAATCAAATCAAATAACGCTAAAACCGTGAATCACAACCTAATTCAAGCCTAATGAAACTAGGAATGTCCAACTTCTATATTCGATGCAAAAACCTATCAAATCAAGTCCACTTGACTTCAAATTTTGCACACAAGTCATAAATGACAGAATGAAGCTATGAAAATTTTTAGAACTAGATTCCGACCCCGATATCAAAAAATCAACCCGCAGTCAAACTTTTACCAAAATGCGCCAAATTATCCTACAGACTTCCAAATCCGAACATGCGCCTATGTCCGAAATCACCATACGAAGCTATTGGAATCATCAAAATTCCAATCCGGGGTTGTTTTCTCAAAAGTCAAATCTCCGGTCAAACTTAAGAAATTTGTAGCCTTAAATTTCTAGATTTCGTTAAATGACGATAATTTGAGCTAGGGACCTCCGTATTCGATTCCGGGTATATGATCAAGTCCCAAATCACGATACGGAACTATCGGAATGGTCAAAACTCAGATCCGGGTCCGTTTGCTTAAAATATTGATCGAAGTCAATTCAGTTGA
The DNA here is from genome assembly GCF_000715075.1 of Nicotiana tabacum. NCBI lineage: Eukaryota > Viridiplantae > Streptophyta > Magnoliopsida > Solanales > Solanaceae > Nicotiana > Nicotiana tabacum. The sequence continues at coordinate 17,448,640 of NC_134089.1, read as the reverse complement.
GTTTTAAAGCTCTAATTCACAATTTAATCCATTTTTCACATAAAAACCTTCCGAAAAATTATACGGACTGCGCACGCAAGTCGAGAAATTATTGATAGCGCTTTCAAGGTTTTAAAACACCGAGATGATTATTTAATTTAAAGATGACATTTTGGGTCATCACATTCTCCACCTCTAAAACAAAGGTTCATCGTCGAACGTACTAAGAATTATTCTAAGGTTACCAAATTGATGATTTTACTTTTACACAAATATTCGCGGTTAATCCCACATTACCGCATTCGACATAAGTTCGACAATACCATTTCAATTGAGATTATTTCCTTTATCCATATTTGTAAACTTTAAGACCAAATTTCTTACACTCCAATCATTTCCAGAAAGGTCCGATTTTCACGTCAACACACGATATTAGTCTTGACTGGCTATAGCAACTCGTGCCTATGCACCCATCAAATACGGGATATTACATTCTCCCCCACTTAGGGTCATTCGTCCTCAAATGAGTAGTAGAGTATGTCCTCAAACACATAATGTAACGTATCTTTTTCTTTGCACATATCAATATCCCAAATTTTTCTAACTCCCAAATTTTTCAGAAATTTCGACAGAGTCTTCCCTGTAATTGGGCTTATCCACCTATCAGAGTAACACCAAAACAACTCCTAACAACATGTCCACAACCCAACAAAGCACCACAAAGTATATATCAATAACACTAATCTCCGCATTACAAGCACGACATTATCACAATGATATCTTGACATAAAACGCATCATATGTATGACCATAACCACATCTCTAGTGTTAATGGTTGTTCATAATAGATTAAAACATCGCCAATTAACCTCATGTTAACAAAATTTCATTTCAAACCTCCAGTTTACTAACAACAAGGCATGAAGATCTCATAATTACTTACCCGAATTAACGAGTCATAATTTAACGCCACCTGGGCTCTCACCTCGTAGGCTAAAACTCAATAATTACAATACAAATTTGACAAATTATGCACAGAGATATTCATACAAGAATTTTCAGATAAGCCTAATAGGCATGACTCCCTACAAATGCTATAGCACAAATTTTAATTTCACAAAGGGAGCATTTAAACACATAATTTATTTTTTTCCTTTCACCACAAGGACCTCGTCCTTATATAACATCTACCACATCTTGTAGCCCGATTTAAATATCTCTCATTATATTAAAAAATGCGAGGACCTCGTCCTCAGTTCTGAATCACAAGTATTATGCACATCGTGCTAATCGAAATATTTCATTTTCTTCTTTCAAAATATTTTCCTTCTAACAAAATCACAACACATAATGATAGACATAGCTATCTCCATCGAATCTCCCAACATGAGTATTCACATAAGCAGATTTCAGAATTACGAAGCTCACTCATAAGTGGAGCACAATAGGAGGACTTGCCTCGATACTCAGAACCGAATCAAGTTAAGAAAATTGTTACTTTATAATAATTCGAAATCGTACTTGTAACATCACCATCTGGTGTTGCGACCTCAGACATACCATAGAAAATATATCAACGGCTAGATCTCCACCTCTAACATCCTGACCCCTACCTCTAGCTGGTCATGTAAGTGGAGTAGTAACTGCAATGGGGCACGTAGCCTGAGTGCTTTTAAAAAAAATATTTCTCCCAAGTCTAGGATAATTTCCCCATGTGTGCCTAGTACTACCACATTCATAACAATTCCTTTAAGGGTTCGGTTGCTCATACTGAGTCTATGCTAGATAACTGAAAAAATATTATATGAATCTCGTATCGGTAGTGCCTTAAAAGAACTTATTGGAGCACCCCAAGTAATCAGATATATTGACTGGGCTGGCTTGCTGTCCGAGCCTCTATCATAATGATCTGTAGTTATAGAGTAGAATCCGTTGAATCCTTTAAAACCTCGAGACCTCTTGGTCTTCTTAGCTTCCTCTTTTACTCATCCAGAACACATTCTAACATTTTGGCAATTTCTACCACTAGCCGAAATGAAGCATCAACCTGTAGCTTCCCGAGTCTTACAAAATTTCAAGATCATAATTGAGTCCTTTAATGAGTCTGTGGACTCGCTCTTTGACTGTAGGTACCAAGGTAGGAGTATGACGGCTAACTTATTGAACCTGATGACATATTCTGACACCGTCATGGTGACCTGACACAACCATTCAGACCCCATATACCACATATTACAGAGAATCTGGGAGACGAACTCCTTCAAAAACATTTCTAAGAACTAAGTCGAGTAGGTGGTGTTGCATTGGCTAGTCTGTCCTCTTCATAGGCTTGCCACAAACACCGACGACTAATTTCTTCTTTTGCTATATTGACTCAACACTACTGAGCTAACCTATTAATTCATATACTCTTCGATTCTTCTTTTGGGTAACTCTTTCCCCTAATGATACACAATGATCACAAAAGCATAGCTCCATCAAGATAAATCTTGGCACGAACTACATAGTCCATAAGATCGTCAACCATTGTACTTCCTCTGAAGCACCCCAAAATCTGCAACCTTGACTTCCACATTGAGCAGACCTTCTATAAATTTAAAGTTGTTTTTCTAACTCCTTTGATACTGAAGTATTGGATTATTAAGGAGGCAGATATACCGCAAGTCTCAACCTTATCCCCTACATGTCTCAGGCCTTAAATATATGTAAATTATTGGGGAGCCTTTCAATACCATATATATATATACATTTCAGGTCAAACCTGATATAACACATGATCATTCGATCCATTCATTGATAGTAGACATCCCCATTTGGTGCGAAGTCATGGGTCACAACGTCCGATAATCCACAATGTTGACCTTTGTAACTCATATAAATCAACCAGACGTCAAGGTCCGTTGCCCCCTACATGATTCACTCGGTGATCTTCTCAATACGTACGCGTCTTCAGACAAAACTATAACGGGTCTAGTAAATACTTAATCTTTCCACTACCTCTTGGCGAAACCCATCATCTGAAACACAGTAAAATGAACCCCTATTGCTTTCAACTATTCCAATGTTCTGCAATACTTTATAGCAGCGGTTCAGAAAATCTTGTGGGTCCTCAGAAGGTGTACCACTGAAATGGACTAGAAATAGCTTGGTAAACTTGTCCAATCTCAGCAAAGTCTCAAAAGACAAGGTAGGTCTGTCATCGGCTTGTGCCGTAATAACTGGTTGAGTTGCCCCAACTGGATGACATTAAGCTAAATCCTTCATAAGCTCATGCAACACAACCCATCTAATTCCTCAAACCATTTTCAAATCTCGTATTCACCCTTGTAACAACCAATCTAACTCCCATACACGATCCAAACACAAACTGCAGCACATGTAATTCACTAGTAAAAGATGACTCACTACAAAACAACATAGGGATCACACAAACTTCAGAACACTCCGCAGGAGATAACCCACTTGTTCCGCCTCATACTAACATCTCTCTATACCCCTCCACCGTCATAATCATTACGCAGTCACTTAATCTTCCTAAGTCTGAACTCATATCACAACGTGAAATCTACTTTGTAAGCACGTGATTTTTGACCCTCCCCGGGAATTTTTACATTCTTAGCTTAAATATTTAATTTAGGACTAATATAGCCATTTTAACTATTTTTACTTTATTTCGTTGCAAAAAGAAAAATTACAAAAAATATATATATATATTTTAGTTTATGTATTTCTCATAAACTTCTCATAAATTTGAAAAAATACAAAAATTGCACTTTATTTTTGTACTTTATATAATTTCGAAAATTACAAAAAAAATATAGTTCTATTAAGGTTTTATAGTCATTTTAACTTTAAAAAATACAAAAAATATTACCTCATATTTTATCTTTATATAAAAAACGAAAATTACAAAAAATAGTTTTATTAATATTTTTGTAGATATTTTAAATCTTGAAAAATATTTAAAAAAAGATATAGTTTTGTTTAAATATTAGTCCTATTTTTGTTAGTTATTTTGCTTACATAGGACTAGTTGAGCAACGTCGTGTTCCTATTTCTCGGGTCCGGGAAAATGAATAATATTCGGGTTCAAACTACCCGGTTTTAGGCCTAATTTTCGGACCTAGCCCATAATAAACCGAGTCCACGACACATGGGGAACCCCACCACGCATGGGGGACACAAGCCTCGAACCCCACCACGCGTGGGGCTCATTTCCCTGGGCAAAACCATATCAAATAGACGGACAAACATTTTGAAAAGGGAAGATTTTGAAAATTTGGAGGAAAGGGCACTGTAGCCTCTTCTTCCTCCTGAGAAAACCCTCACGACCAGGAAAACAAAAAAAACCCTAGCTCTGAAGAAAGCTTCCCCAACCACTGTCCGAACAGCCCCCAAAAACGCCATCTCCTTCCACCACCCAAACCAGTCGGAACCCTACCCAAACACCACATCCAAACAACCAGCTCCCCGACTCCCTCGTCGTCACTGTCCAACCAACGACCCAAACCAACCAGTCCAAAAACCCTCACCCCAAACCACTGTCCGAACAGCTCCCTCCATCGCCCATCTCCATCCACCTGCTCCGACGACCCACTGCTGCTGCCCAGCTCGTAGTCCCGCCACCAGTTCCCTCGTCGTCACGCTCAACACCACCTGCCCCAACGCCATAACCACCAATCTTCGAGGAAAAACCAGTCCCACCCCCGTCGCAGCCCCAGTCCCGTCGACCTCAACCAAAAACCTAGCAGACCCGTCAGCCACCCCCTCGTCGGAACTCCAGCTCCACCAGTCCGTCGACCACCAAGCCTCCCCAACAACCTCTGCTGTTCGTCGTTCAGCTCCATCGACCACTGTCCAAACGACCTTCCACAGCCTGCTTCTTCCTCATACCTGAACGACCCCTTCTGTTGCATTCTCTCGAGCCAACATGCTGCGTTGAGAAAATCCAGCAGCTAACATCTCGTGCGTTGACTGTTTTTGCCGAGCTTTCCGTCTCCATTGAGGTCGTCGTTGTTCGTCGAGGTCCGGTACGTCGAGGTTTCGTCGTTGTTCCTCGTGCAGTGAGGTTCGGTTTGAGTCCCGTCGGGGTCGTGTTTGTCGCCCTGAGTTTGCCGAGGTTCAAAGGTTAGTAGACCTCAAGTATTAGATAAGAAAATGTTTACGTTAAATGTTCGAAGATGCAATATAGAAATTGGTATGATAATTTTCTGCTTATGTTTTCATCGTATGCATTTTTGCTCATTTTGCGTCATGTGATTCTTGTTTATTCGATGTCATTCAATTAAGTTGGACTAGTTGTTTTAGGACACAAGTTTGACGTTAATTTGTTTGTCCTTTCCTTCGCTTAGTTCATTCAGACAAAATTATTATTAGTACATGCTCTTACTACTCCCGAAACACTCATTCACTAGACTCATTTTATTAAATTTTGACAAGTTATGAGATTTTAGTTGTAAAGAAGCCGGAGGGTTTAGTATTGTTAAAGGCGTAAAAATGGCATCCCTTTAAAAATATAAAAAAAAAATAATAAATAATAATAAAAAATAAAATGAGACGAGCCTCGCCGAATAAAAATACAAATTGCGGGGCCCTCACAAAACATATGTATCAAATACTTAGATTCCGGGACGGGCCGTTTAGTAAATTTCACGGCCCTACCCCAAAATAATAATGCGCTAGTTGCTTTAGGCGCGCCTTTAATAATGTTATCTCCCTAAACTCGGGTGCACATTTATGTGACCCAAATCCAAATCTCAACGGAGTCGAAATATGTCTCTAGTCACGGGCGCATTGATTGTGGCGTGGCCCGAGGTGCATTTCATGACGTTGTAAATTCCTTTTAATAATAAATGAGACGAGCCTCGACAAACAAAAATGTAGAAGCTGCGGGGCCCTCTAAATGCATATATATTAAAAATACTTAGAATTCGGGACATGTCGTTTAGCAAATTTTACGGCCTTCCCCAAAATAACAATACGTTAGTTGCTTTAGGCGCATCTTAATAATTTATTTTTCTTAATTCGGGTGCACATTTATGTGACCCAAATCCAAATCTCAACCGAGTCGAGATACGTCAATAACCACGGGTGCATTGATGTAACGTGGTTCGAGATATGTTTTCACGACGTTGCAAGTCCTATAAAAATAACAGTGAATGATAAAAGCGGTTAAAAGATAAAATTGGCACATAAGTTCACATTTGTATAAAATCAGATAATCAAGCCGAATATAACAGTTGAGCGACCGTGCTAGAACCACGGAACTCGGGAATGCCTAACACCTTCTCCCGGGTTAACAGAATTCCTTATCCGGATTTCTGGTACGCATAGTATAATATAGAGTCATTCTTTTCCTCGATTCGGGATTAAAATTGGTGACTTGGGACACCCTAAAACCTCCCAAGTGGCGACTCTGAAATAAATAAACAAATCCCGTTTCGATTGTCCTTTAATTGGAAAAAACTCCCCCTGCACCCTCCCGGGTGCGGAAAAAGGAGGTGTGACAGCTCTGGCGACTCGGCTGGGGACATGACCCAGAACCACTGGTTCAGGGTTAAGAATTCGAGCTTAGAATAATTGTTTTTATTTGGCTTTATTTATTATCTGATTATTACATGTTTTGAGCCTAATGTGCTAAATGCTGCTTTTACCACTTTGATATTATTTGAACTGTATATAAACTGTGCCGAAACCCTTCTCTTCTTACCTCTGGGGATGGGCTTACTGGTTGAGACTCCCTATTCTGTTAGTGTCGTACCCTAAACAAAAGAGGCTCGGAAAGTTTCTAAGCCGGCTGGCCTTTTGGTTCCCGGAAAGGAGCTCCTTCCTCAGCTCGAGTTGTCCGCTCGGGTACACTGTCTAGAACAAATACCCAGGTTATGAACTTAGAATAACTCAGCTTCATGCCGGATCCCTAGTAGGAACGTTTATTTGCATCATGTGCATCTGACTTAGGGGACTCAACACAGGGGTTGGGTCCGTCTAGGACAAGCAACCTGAAAATAATAGACCATCTTCGGCATCCTATGTGCTACATGTTGTATTTATTCAAGGGTGAATGGGTCATTTGGCGGACCAATGATAGTGGCGGACAAATGACACACTTTGTTATGTTGACCACGTTTAATAAGAAGGTTGCACGTTTTTCCAGCATGGTGTTATTTTAATCAAAAAACATGGGGAACATTTGTGGAATCCAAGAAGCCTTGGAATTCCCTATGTCCCCCACGCTTCATTTTTGGGAAAAGCACCTAGGGAACATTTGTGGAATCCAAGAAGTCTTGGAATTCCCTATGTTCCCCATGCTTCATATGTTGGGAAAAGCGCATGGGGGGCATTTGCGGAATCCAAGAAGTCTTGAAAATCATTATGTCTCCCATGCCACATTTTTTAAAATAATAATAAATATAAAAAAATAAAAATACATATAAAAACAAAGCACGGAAATTCAAAAGATTTTGTATGTTTTCATCATTTTTCCACGGATTAAAAAAAACGTGAAAAAATGAGAAAATAACAGTGTAGAGATATAACTACTTATTTTTATAAGATAAAAAAAAACGAATGTCCGAGTAGTATCGAAACTCTGCCGAAATTTTGAAAATGAAAAAATGTCTTATTAGTTTGTTATATTAAAAGCAAAGGAAAAATAGAAAAAAAAATCATCATTGTTCTGTCAAAAAATATAGAAAAGAAAATAGTTTGTTTTGCCATGAAAATAAAAATGAAAAAGAGTCTGGTTTTTAAAATGTTTTATTTTATTTTATTTGTCTATGAAAATGCCAAAAATAAAATAAAAAGAGTCAGGCGTTGAACGTGATTTTATTATTTGTTCCAAAATAAATATGTATATAATCCAAAAAAAAATCAAAAATATTTTGATTCTTCTTTAAAATATTCAAGCATTTCTTTTATTAAAGGAAAAATTCCAAAAAAAAACATTTTCTTTAGAATAAGAAAAACAAATGAAAAAGAAGGAATGTTTTACGTTAGTTAGTTTGTTTGTTATGAATGAAAATAATAGTTTGTTTGTTTGCTATAAAAAAAAGAATAGAAAATGGAAAAGGGTCTTCTCAAAAATGGTTTATTGGCCCGAACTACGCGGGTTTGATTCTCACCGGATGTGAGATACGTAGGCAACCCTCATCGGGTCCAACCCCCCTTTTGCTAAAAAGCCAAAAACAAATAATAATAATAAAAAATAAAATACATGTCAAATTTTAGTTTTTGTCATAAAGAAGTCGGGTGACGCTGTTTTATCAAGACATAGCTGAATGTTCCCGAAAGGGACGCCAGAAGGCTGACTTTGCATAAACAGCCACCTTTTGGGTCATGTCTGGGAGTTTGGTCCAGTTGACCCACACAGCCTTAAAAAGCTTCGCCCCCGAGACGTCGAAAGGCCGTGTTTGCAACACAAGGTTTTTATCGTAATTTGAAAAAAAAAAACAAAGAGTAAACGATCAGGTGAATGCCGTTTGGATGTTTAGTCAAAAAAAATGAAAAAATAAAATAAGCCGAGCCAGCTTCGGCCGCGTCTTAAACCGTTCTTGCTGAAATAGCCTTAGAGTATTTTTCAGTTGTCGAAAGGCTATTTTCGTAAAAGAACGGACAAGTTTGTAAAGTGTCATAAATAATCCTCCCCGGCCTCAAAATTCATGTGAAATTTCGAAGGGGCTACATTTGCAAAAATAACCGTTTGGTTGCATTTGTCGAACAGAGAAAGGGAGCTAGCCTTTTGTTTTTTGAGTTTGTAAAGCTTTTGATTAGAATATGTGGGTTGTTTGATTTTCGAGTTTGTAGGTCATCTTCAAACCTTTGAAACCCAGTTTGTTCTAATATGAAAAAATGTTTAGTATTGTTTATCTTTTAGTGGTCCGAACTACGCAAGGTCTGATTCATGTGGGGTCATGATACGTAGGCAATCTCCATAAGATTCGACCGCCACCATAAAACAAAAATAAAACATTTAATAATAACACCACTAATAATAATAAATAAATAAATAAATAAAGGAAAGTGTGGGAGAATTTTCGGAGGGGCACAATTGCCTAACTGCTTAGGTGCACTGTATTTCTGACATATGATTGTCTGTCAAATGCCCTAACACTAACGTGATGACCTCCCTTTGCTGTGTTCATATATAGAAAAGTGGTTGTTTGTGGTAACTCCTCCCTGCAATGCAAAGTCAAAGGACGATGACTCAGAACCACAGCACCGAGTGGGTCGGTACTGATAACCGACAACAATTGGTCGAACGGAACAACGAGTTGGTAAAAGAAGTGAAAATGCTGAGACAGCACGTGACCGACATGTATCAGGCATGGACGACTGGGAGCGCACCACCCCCTCCACCGTCAAGCTTCTTGAACTCTGTCTTTACCCAAGCACCCAATACCATAACGGAGGATCCCCCATACTCTCCATACCAACCCACTTATGGCAGCTTTCCCAGCTACCCGAGTAGCTCCATCACTCCTCAATGCTTCTCCGCTCCCCAACACCACTTCTTTCCCCACCATACTTCACTTTCCAGGCACCCGGCTCCACAAAATGCCTACCCACCTACACAAGCCTACCAAAAGCCACCTGGATCAGGTTTCCGGCCCTGTCAACATGCAAGAATAAAGAGGCTATTGAAACGAGGAAAGACTCTCACCCCTATCGGAGTATCTTATGCCAGTCTGTTTGGAAGGCTAAGGCATGCTGGCTTGATTAAGCCACTCCCCGCATGTACTCCAGATCCACTTGCAAGGAACTTTGATCCGGCAGCGCGATGCGCATACCACTCCAATGTCGTAGGGCACAACGTTGAGAGCTGTCGTACTTTGAAAAGGGAAGTGGAGAAAATGATCCAAGAAGGGCGGATTGTGATTAATGACAGTGACATGGAGCACTCGAACCCCCTCGAGAACTAGCCGACGGAGGTTGATGAGATTGAAGCTGGTAATGGTCTTGGCAGTATTGATGCAAAGCTCAGTGGCTAAGATGCCAATTTTTTGGGAGGACGCTTCGTTCCTTGGTCAGCAAGAGAGAAGCTTGTGGTGGCTTATTTTGTGGTCATTTCTGTTGTTCGAATTATTAAGGTTGTAATTGGGATTTTGTCCTGTGTCAAACCTTCTTATCTTTCCATTTTGTCATAGCAGTTTGTTTAAATTTTGTCCAGTTTGTGTTAGGATTTTATTCTGGTTGTTTTGTTTGTTTTATTATTCAAACCATTTCGCCGGTAGTCTAATACAAAGTCGGTCTTTTGTTAGTTCCAGTCGTCTTTTGTTTAGTCCTTTTATCATTTCGTTCAATGCCGATTCTAGGGACATGACATGCGCACACACTTTGGGCCTAGTCTTTAAAGTTAATCATAAAACCCTGGAAAGGCGATCAGACCATTTAAAGAAAATAAGGACGGTTTGAGATTATTCAGAGCTCGAGTCATGTGGAACTGGGGCAAGTTAAGCACAAAGAAAACCGTTAAAAGCAAGATTCGCCAAATTGGCATGAGGGTCGGTCATGATAATGAGAGTGTCGCCCAACGGTGCTTAGAAGTGACAAATGAACAAACATATGTTGAATATAATTGTCAAGTCCAGCACCATCGGAAGAGACTATAAATCTATTGTTTGATTGTGTTGTTCGCACTTGGCATGTTTTGAAGACTGGAATGACGAAGACATTTTGTTCTGCTACCTAAACACTCTATCCTTCGTTACCCCTTTTGAGCCTTATTTATCTTCTTTCATACCCCTCGTTCGGAATCAGTAGCAACGAAGAAAAAAAAAACAACAAAACGAAAAAAAAAAAGAAAAAAAGAAAAAAGAAAAGAAAAGAAAAATGGTAACAAAAAACAAAAAAGGAAAGTCAAATGAAAAAGAGGAATTGGGAACTACGTTTGACTTGATTCCTCAAAGAGGATACGTAGGCGCTTCACGGCTCGGTCATAGTTTTGAAAAATGAAAAAAAATCAATTAATATATCCCCAAGCAAGAAACTGAGGCAAAGGTTGTGTTTGTTGTAAATAAATCTAATTCCGAAGGTTGTAACTAATAACCCGAAATTAATGTATTTTTGAGCCTTTTTTTTTCTAGCCCTATCCAAAACCCACATTACGGTCCAAAGAAAGACCTTCTGACCAGTCTTCAAAAGATGCCAAGTCAGACAAATGAGAGTCTTACCGGCGAACATAACATTTTGTTCCACGGCAGAAAGGACTCTAATCTCCAGCGGAGAGAGTCATACCGGCAACACTCCAAACCCCCAGCTGGAAAGTGATACAAATGAGAGAGTCTTATCGGTGAAAACCTTCACAGGCACCATAAGGCGATGAAAGCTGAGAGAAAAACCAGAAATGAGAGAGGCTTGATAGTGAAAACCGTTTGGGCACTACAAGTCGAATAGGATTGAGAATCAGATGGGGAATTGCCAATTGAAGATCCGGAAAGATGATTAACGGCGGAGGATAGGCCACATATGTATGTCATGACCATTAGAGTCGGTATCTGCGTTTGATAGGTTTTTATTTATAGTTTCTTTTGTTAAAAGGTCGTCTTTTTCCTTTTGTCCTTTTATTCTGTTCCCTTTTTATCTTTTACCTTTCATAGAAAAATCCCCAATAGAGTTTGCTTGGTCAGAACAAGTGTGAATTGACTTCAAAATAGGCCATCAGCTTTCCAAAATGAGATCTGACTAGTACATCCAAGTGGTTTAGTCAGCAAGGAACAAGCGCGAGGCCAGTGTCAATAAAGATATTCCCATCAAAAGGGAATTGACAAAAGGATCGACGAGCGTCAAGAGGGATATCCTTGCCAAAACCAAGGTTATAAACCTCAAAGACAAGGCCCGTGAACAAAGCAAGGAGAGCAGTGAGCATGATTTGGCGAAATCCATACTAGACTAAAAGGTCGGGGAAATGCCAGTTTCCAAGCTATGCCACAAAAGAAGAGGGATATCCCCAGCAGGAAGGGATTATCCCCAGCACATAATATCATCCCCAACAAGTCGTGGAACACAGCGCAATGAAGGAGAAAGGGAAAGTCATCCCAATAGGAGTATCACAGCCAACCACCATGTTTTAAACTAACAAATTTTGTTTGATTTGAAACAGGTAAAGGAAATGGCATTGATGCAGAAACGCATGCCACAAGGGATAATTATCAAACTGGGGCAGAAAATTTTCCTTCCATTTAGAAAATTTTCTGGAAGTCAGGTACCCCCAGCTGATAACATTTTACCCCCCAACATGTAAGTAAATAATTCCCCCAACAGTGTTATCCCTAGCAGTTGCGAGGAGTCCAATACAAGGTTGGAAAGACGGTACCCTCAGCGGTTCCTTTCGGGGAAAGGCAAAACGATTCTCAAGGGAGGTAGTCTTCGAAGGAAGAGGCTATGCAAAAACAAAAAAAAAGAATAAAAAAGAATAAAAAGATAAAAAAACAAAAGAAAAAAAAGGGTAAAAAGCCATCCCCATCTAAATAATCCCCAACAGTTTCGAGGGAAGACAACACAGGTAAGTAAATAATTCAAAAAAAAAGAAAAAAAGGAAGCGAAGGTTTCATTAATAGGAGACACACTTCCTAGTTTGAAATCGTTAGAGTTCTACCCGTAGGAGATGCATTTCCTCCTAAGGTTGTTTTAGTTTTACCCATAGGAGACGCATTTCCTCCTAAGTTTACTTTTACCTATAGGAGACGCATTTCCTCCTAAGTTTATGTTTTTACCAATAGGAGACGCATTTCCTCCTAAGTTTACTTTTACCCATAGGAGATGCATTTCCTCCTAAGTTTCTTTACCCATAGGAGATGCATTTCCTCCTAAGTTTGTTTTTACCAATAGGAGACGCATTTCCTCCTAAGTTTACTTTCCCATAAGAGATGCATTTCCTCCTAAGTTTGTTTTTACCTATAGGAGATGCATTTCCTCCTAAGTTTATGTTACCCATAGGAGATGCATTTCCTCCTAAGTGGTTGTTAAAGATATAAAAAAAAACAAAAAATGACCTAGTCTGATGAACCTTCTCCTAGGATCAAAATCTTATTCTGACGAATTTTTCTTCTAAGATAGAGACCTAGTCTGACGAACCTTCTCCTAGGATCAAAATCTTATTCTGATGAATCTTTCTCCTAAGATAACCAAAAAAAACAAAAAATGACCTAGTCTGATGAACCTTCTCCTAGGATCAAAATCTTAGTCTGACGAATTTTCTCCTAAGATAGAGACCTAGTCTGACGAACCTTCTCCTAGGATCAAAATCTTAGTCTGATGAATCTTTCTCCTAAGATGCAAAAAAAAAAAAAAAGAAAAACGTTTGAAAAAAAATTATTATTAAAAAAAAGAGTCATTTTCCTAAAAACAGGCGCCCACCTAAATAACGAGAGGAATACATTCTGTCTTTTCATTTCTGTTCTAGGTCACCCGCCAGTATAATGCGGGCATATCATTTTTCATATCTTTACTACCAGGTGCCCACCTGTATAACGAGATGAATACATTTCAATCTTTAAATTTCATATACCAGGCGCCCACCTGTATAACGAGAGGAATACATTTCAGTCTTTAAATTTCATGCCAGGCGCCCACCTGAATAACGAGAGGAATACTTTTTGTCTGTGCATTTCATATTTTAGGCGTCCACTTGTATAACAAGGGAATACATTCCACGTCTTTACCCATAGGAGATGTATTTCCTCATAAGTTATTTTTACCCATAGGAGAGGCATTTCCTCCTAAAGTTTATTTTACCAATAGGAGACGCACTTCCTAAGTTTATTTCACCCAATAGGAGACGCACTTCCTGAGATAAGATTCACCAAGAGGAGACGCATATCCTAAGTAAGATTCACCAATAGGAGACGCACTTCCTAAGTTTAGTTTCACCAATAGGAGACGCACTTCCTAAGGAGACGCACATCCTAAGATAAGTTTCACCAATTGGAGACGCACTTCCTAAGAATAATTTCACCAATAGGAGACGCACTTCCTAAGGAGACGCACATCCTAAGTAGTTTCACCAATAGGAGACGCACTTCCTAAGATAAGATTCACCAAGAGGAGACGCACATCCTAAGATAAGATTCACCAAGAGGAGACGCACATCCTAAGATAAGATTCACCAAGAGGAGACACACATCCTAAGATAAGATTCACCAAGAGGAGACGCACGTCCTAAGTAAGTTTCACCAATAGGAGACGCACTTCCTAAGGAGACGCACTTCCTAAGAATAGTTTCACCTAAGGAGACGCACTTCCTAAGAATAGTTTCACCCATAAGGAGACGCACTTCCTAAGAAAGTTTTACCAATAGGAGACGCATTTCCTAAGAACAGTTTTTCCCAATAGGAGACGCACTTCCTAAGTTTATTTTACCCATAGGAGACGCACTTCCTAAGTATTGTACCCACAGGAGACGCACTTCCTAAGTTTACTGTACCCAATAGGAGACGCACTTCCTTAAAGTTTAGTTTTGCCCATAGGAGACGCACTTCCTAAGTTTACTTTTACCCCATAGGAGACGCACTTCCTAAAATATTTTCATTCATAGGAGACGCACTTCCTAGTTTAAAATCATTAAGGTTTCACCCATAGGAGACGCACTTCCTAAGACTATTTTACCCCTAGGAGACGCACTTCCTAAGTTTAATTTCATGCATAGGAAACGCACTTCCTGAATTAAGTTTTTATTATTAGGAGACGCACTTCCTAGTTTGGTTCGCTCAGTTTATACTTTTGCTTTAGGAGACGCACTTCCTAGTCTGGTTCATTTGAGATTTCACCCTTAGGAGATGCACTTCCTAGTTTGATTCATTTTAAGTTCGACCATAGGAGACACACTTCCTAGTCTAGTTTATTGAAGTTTACCCGTAGGAGACGCACTTCCTAATCAAGGTCTTTCAAGTTTTTTAGGAGACGCACTTCCCAAATCGAGATTTTATTCATAGGAGACGCACTTCCTAGTTCTAGTCACTAAAGTTTTCACCCTTAGGAGACGCACTTCCTAGTTTAGCTCATTCCGATTCAACCATAGAAGAAGCACTTCCTAGTTTGAGTCATTGAGGTTTTTATTTTAGCAGATACATTTGCTAGCAAGAGTCCTGGTTTTACTCGTAGGAGATGCAATTCCTAGTCTAGTCTTTAGTTTACTCTCATCATTGCATCAGTAGTGTAAATAAGTTACAATTTTGCTAACGACTCACAAACCTTCCCAGTGCAAACTGGGTTAGGAAATTTCAGTTGTGTTGTTTGTTTTGGTTGTCAGGGACCCGCCTGTAGAACGGAGTTTGCGGTATGTCGAAGATCGAAGAAGTCAGGAGTCCGCCTGTAGAACAGAGGAACATTTTTCAAGATCAAGCAGTGACCCACTGGAAAGCAGAAGGTTGCAACAGAAATCCCCAGCATTCAATCCAAGTTAGAAATAGTAGAAGCTCACCTCAACAATGTGAGTCAATAGTCTGGGATGATCAACAAAAGCTAGTCACAAAAACAAAGAGAAAAAAAAAAAGAAAAAAAGAAAAATGAGTGAATCCGAAGCACGGAAGTGGAGAACATATGTGATCTGCTCAAGAACTAGCACCTACGACTAGAAAGTGTCAAGGTTCAAATCCAAAGTCTGTATGAAGCACCATTCAAGACTCAAGATCTGGTTTCGGAAGACTTATAGATAGGAATCCTTGTAACTAGCAGCTGATAGGTTTAGTTAGTCTTTCTCATTTTCATTTTGATGTAATGACGGGACCACGGACCGGAACCTCAACGGAATGGCACCTCGATCGGCTCTTCACCTCGGTACACTTCACTATCTCTCTCATATTCGAACTACACGTGGCCTGATTCCTGTATAACCAAGGATATGTAGGCAGCTCAGATACCAGGGCTCGGTCACATTCCCTCCATTTCCTTAAGTGTAGTCCGTCCAAGTAATGGTCGGGTCAAAAACACGTCTAGTCGTTCTTTGTCGGAAAACTCTTCGTGTTTCCAGTCAAAGAGGGGCAGCTGTAAGCACGTGATTTTTGACCCTCCCCGGGAATTTTTACATTCTTAGCTTAAATATTTAATTTAGGACTAATATAGCTATTTTGACTATTTTTACTTTATTTCGTTGCAAAAAGAAAAATTACAAAAAATATATATATAAAAATTACAAAATATATATATATAAATTTTAGTTTATGTATTTCTCATAAACTTGAAAAAATACAAAAATTGCACTTTATTTTTGTACTTTATATAATTTCGAAAATTACAAAAAAAATATAGTTCTATTAAGGTTTTATAGTCATTTTAACTTTAAAAAATACAAAAAATATTACCTCATATTTTATCTTTATATAAAAAACGAAAATTACAAAAAATAGTTTTATTAATATTTTTGTAGATATTTTAAATCTTGAAAAATATTTAAAAAAAGATATAGTTTTGTTTAAATATTAGTCCTATTTTTGTTAGTTATTTTGCTTACATAGGACTAGTTGAGCAACGTCGTGTTCCTATTTCTCGGGTCCGGGCAAAAGAATAATATTCGGGTTCAAACTACCCGGTTTTAGGCCTAATTTTCGGACCTAGCCCATAATAAACCGAGTCCACGACACATGGGGAACCCCACCACGCGTGGGGGACACAAGCCTCGAACCCCACCACGCGTGGGGCTCATTTCCCTGGGCAAAACCATATCAAATAGACGGACAAACATTTTGAAAAGGGAAGATTTTGAAAATTTGGAGGAAAGGGCACTGTAGCCTCTTCTTCCTCCTGAGAAAACCCTCACGACCAGGAAAACAAAAAAAACCCTAGCTCTGAAGAAAGCTTCCCCAACCACTGTCCGAACAGCCCCCAAAAACGCCATCTCCTTCCACCACCCAAACCAGTCGGAACCCTACCCAAACACCACGTCCAAACAACCAGCTCCCCGACTCCCTCGTCGTCACTGTCCAACCAACGACCCAAACCAACCAGTCCAAAAACCCTCACCCCAAACCACTGTCCGAACAGCCCCCTCCATCGCCCATCTCCATCCACCTGCTCCGATGACCCACTGCTGCTGCCCAGCTCGTAGTCCCGCCACCAGTTCCCTCGTCGTCACGCTCAACACCACCTGCCCCAACGCCATAACCACCTCTTCGAGGAAAAACCAGTCCCACCCCCCGTCGCAGCCCCAGTCCCGTCGACCTCAACCAAAAACCTAGCAGACCCGTCAGCCACCCCCTCGTCGGAACTCCAGCTCCACCAGTCCGTCGACCACCAAGCCTCCCCAACAACCTCTGCTGCTCGTCGTTCAGCTCCATCGACCACTGTCCAAACGACCTTCCACAGCCTGCTTCTTCCTCATACCTGAACGACCCCTTCTGTTGCATTCTCTCGAGCCAACATGCTACGTTGAGAAAATCCAGCAGCTAACATCTCGTGCGTTGACTGTTTTTGCCGAGTTTTCCGTCTCCATTGAGGTCGTCGTTGTTCGTCGAGGTCCGGTACGTCGAGGTTTCGTCGTTGTTCCTCGTGCAGTGAGGTTCGGTTTGAGTCCCGTCGGGGTCGTGTTTGTCGCCCTGAGTTTGCCGAGGTTCAAAGGTTAGTAGACCTCAAGTATTAGATAAGAAAATGTTTACGTTAAATGTTCGAAGATGCAATATAGAAATTGGTATGATAATTTTCTGCTTATGTTTTCATCGTATGCATTTTTGCTCATTTTGCGTCATGTGATTCTTGTTTATTCGAGGTCATTCAATTAAGTTGGACTAGTTGTTTTAGGACACAAGTTTGACGTTAATTTGTTTGTCCTTTCCTTCGCTTAGTTCATTCAGACAAAATTATTATTAGTACATGCTCTTACTACTCCCGAAACACTCATTCACTAGACTCATTTTATTAAATTTTGACAAGTTATGAGATTTTAGTTGTAAAGAAGCCGGAGGGTTTAGTATTGTTAAAGGCGTAAAAATGGCATCCCTTTAAAAATATAAAAAAAAAATAATAAATAATAATAAAAAATAAAATGAGACGAGCCTCGCCGAATAAAAATACAAATTGCGGGGCCCTCACAAAACATATGTATCAAATACTTAGATTCCGGGACGGGCCGTTTAGCAAATTTCACGGCCCTACCCCAAAATAATAATGCGCTAGTTGCTTTAGGCGCGCCTTTAATAATGTTATCTCCCTAAACTCGGGTGCACATTTATGTGACCCAAATCCAAATCTCAACGGAGTCGAAATATGTCTCTAGTCACGGGCGCATTGATTGTGGCGTGGACCGAGGTGCATTTCATGACGTTGTAAATTCCTTTTAATAATAAATGAGACGAGCCTCGACAAACAAAAATGTAGAAGCTGCGGGGCCCTCTAAATGCATATATATTAAAAATACTTAGAATTCGGGACATGTCGTTTAGCAAATTTTACGGCCTTCCCCAAAATAACAATACGTTAGTTGCTTTAGGCGCATCTTAATAATTTATTTTTCTTAATTCGGGTGCACATTTATGTGACCCAAATCCAAATCTCAACCGAGTCGAGATACGTCAATAACCACGGGTGCATTGATGTAACGTGGTTCGAGATATGTTTTCACGACGTTGCAAGTCCTATAAAAATAACAGTGAATGATAAAAGCGGTTAAAAGATAAAATTGGCACATAAGTTCACATTTGTATAAAATCAGATAATCAAGCCGAATATAACGGTTGAGCGACCGTGCTAGAACCACGGAACTCGGGAATGCCTAACACCTTCTCTCGGGTTAACAGAATTCCTTATCCGGATTTCTGGTACGCAGACTATAATATAGAGTCATTCTTTTCCTCGATTCGGGATTAAAATTGGTGACTTGGGACACCCTAAAACCTCCCAAGTGGCGACTCTGAAATAAATAAACAAATCCCGTTTCGATTGTCGTTTAATTGGAAAAAACTCCCCCTGCACCCTCCCGGGTGCGGAAAAAGGAGGTGTGACATACTTCACTTCCCAACTAGGCAACATGAAAAGGTCCTTCAACACACCTACAACTCGGGGCTATACATCAAATCATGATTGAAATCAAGCACCAGACCCCCAAGCAGACTGTTCTCGTCTCATTCAATTCATATGAACACATCTCGTAGTCACATCACACTCATCACGTAACTATCCAGTCATCACTTCCCTTAATAGGGACACTATCGAACATATAAATCCAATAATACGCACTCGCGCAATCAACAGCTCAGGGCTCAAGCTACAGGCAAGGCCCAGCCTCAAGTCCTCCAGACTGGCCCAACATCAACACACAGAGATCACATCTCGCCCCTCGATCAGGGGATCACAAGCCATCAACGCACAACCGATACCAAGCGCTTATACGCGCATACGAATGCATGGAAGGAATTCAAGGAGTTACGCTTCAAGCTGAAACAATGTCGCACTATGAGAATTCAAGAATGTGAAGTTTTTTTTCCTAAAGGTTCTGCAGCCTCTCGAAGATAAGTACAGATGTCTTTGTACCGATCTGCAAGACTCTACTAAACCTGCTCATGACCCGTGAGACCTATGTAACATAGGCTCTGATACTAACTTGTCACGACCCTAAAACCGACCCGGTCGTGATGGCGCTTATCGTGAAACTAGGCTAGCCGACACAATTCTCGAATTAACTATTATTTAATAAAAGTCATTTTTAAGCCTTTAATTAATCAAATATCTCATAATGTAAGTCTAAATGAACAGTGTGAAATAAATACACAAGCCCGACATTGGGGTGTCACAAATCACGAGAATCTACTAAGGTTTGAATACAATAAAGAGTCTGAAAATATACTAAAACAATCTAAGGAAGACAAGAGGGAGAAGAGCATGGTTGCGAACGTCGGGCATCTATCTTGCTAACTCCGATGACTCTGCCACTGAGCAACCAACACTCGCTACCGGGTTCAGAAATACCTAAATCTGCACATACGGTGGAGGGAGTAATGTGAGTACACTAACTCAGTAAGTAATAAAAGTAAATGAAAGCTGAGCAGTAAGAAAATACATAAACCACATTAAAACGCTACAACAAATGCGAGACATTTCCAATACAGTACAGAAATCAGTTACTTCGTAAATCGTGCTCAGTTTCGATAAAACCTTTTAAAACAATTTTTCAATAATTTCAAACGAGTGATAAAATAGTGAGTAAACATGATAGAAACGTAAACATCCCCTCGGGCAAAACATGTACCATAAAATGCTCCTCGGGCATAATTTCAACAAAACCAGCCCATCAGGCTACCTCACAATCATTCGTAATCAGCCCCTTGGGCATAACATGAATCAAGAACTGCCCATCGGGCAAACATGGATCAAGAAAAGCCCCTCGGGCATCAATATGAAACAACAACAGCCCCTCGGGCTACACATATCAGTAATACTAGGTACTCGCGCTCATTGGGGGTGTGCATACTCTTGGAGGGGCCCCTTACGACCCAAGCGCAATAACACGCCATCTCGTGGCATAATCAAACAGGCTCTCGGCCTCATATCAAGCCACCTTGTGGCGTAACAAATCAGGCCCTCGGCCTCATAATCATGAATCAGTACAACACCGCTGCGGCGCGCAGCCCGATCCCACAGTATCCTCACAACACAGGCCCTCAGCCTCACTCAGTCAGAAATCTCTCATACCACTTGGGCAACAGTAAAACATGATGCTCAGCCCAAAATATTATTTAAAATGTCAAAACGGAGTAAATATGTCTGAGTTATGAAAATAGTAGAATACAGCATGACTGAGTACAAATATGAAGTTAAAACAGTGAGGAATAATAGTAAAAATCTCCTAAGGGTCCAAAACAGTTGGCGGTCCAAATATGGCATTCAGCTCAAAACAGGATAATACTTTCCAAAACACATTGATAGCAAAAAGTTTTCAATCAAATACGCAGTTTAATAGTCATACGGGACGGACTAAGTCACAATCCCCAACGGTGCACGACCCCACGCTCGTCATCTAGCATGTATGTCACCTCAAAGTAGCGCAACGATGTGAGATCCGGGGTTTCATATCCTCAAGATAAAATTTACAATCATTACTTACCTCAATCCGAGCAAAATCCTACTCCGAAATGCCTTTGCCCCTCGAATCGGCCTCCAATCGACCCAAATCTAGCAACAGTTAATTCAATTCAATTAATACTAATTATAGGAATTAATTCCATATTAAATTCTACATTTTCCATTGAAAATCCAAAATTGCACTAAAAATTCTCCCGTGGAGCCCACATCTCGGAACCCGACAAAAATTATGGAATATGAACCCCCATCCAATCACGAGTCCAACTATACAAATTTTACTCAAATCCGACTCCGGATCGATGTTCAAATCTCGAAAATTCATCTTTATGGAATTTTAGAAAATTCTCCATTTCCCTTCAAATATCAATAATCTAACACCAAATATGAAGATTTATTTATGGAATATAATCACAAGGGAGTCAAAAATACTTTACCCCTAGTTTTATGGTGAACTTTGCCTTTCAAAATCGTCCAAACCGAGTTTGGAAGTCCAAAAATGGAGAAAACTCGGACTGCTCATTATGCACTGACCAGAATTTTTTCGCGGTACTGTTTGCGGCTACTGTTCACTGCTACTATACACGACTACTGTTCATGAATACTTTTCAAGGCTACTGTTCATGCTGTTGTGATAAAAATACAGCAGCTTTTCTTCAAGTCTAAATCGATCCGTTAACCTTCCGAAATCCACCCGAGGCCTCGGGACATCAACGAAATACATCAACCAGTCCTAAGACATCATACGAACTTAGTCGAAACCTCAAATCACATCAAATAACGCTAAAACCATGAATCACAACCCAATTCAAGCCTAACGAAACTAGGAATGTCCAACTTCTATATTCGATGCAAAAACCTATCAAATCAAGTCCAATTGACTTCAAATTTTGCACACAAAGTCATAAATGACATAATGAAACTATGAAAATTTTTAGGACTAAATTCCGACCCCGATATCAAAAATTCAACCCTCGGTCAAACTTTTCCAAAAATCTTCTATTTTCCAACTTTTGCCAAAATGCGCCAAATTATCCTACAGACTTCCAAATCCAAATCCGAACATGAGCCTATGTCCGAAATCACCATACAAAGCTATTGGAATTATCAAAATTCCAATCCGGGGTCGCTTGCTCAAAAGTCAAATCTCCGGTCAAACTTAAGAAATCTTTAGCCTTAGATTTCTAGATTCCGTTAAATAGCGATAATTTGAGCTAGGGACCTCCGAATTCGATTTCGGGCATATGACCAAGTCCCAAATCACGATACGAAACTATCAAAATGGTCAAAACTCAGATCCGGGTTTGTTTGCTCAAAATGTTGACCGAAGTCAACTCAGTTGAGTTTTAAAGCTCTAATTCACAATTTAATCCATTTTTCACATAAAACCCTTCCGAAAAATTATACGGACTGCGCATGCAAGTCGAGGAATTATTAATAGCACTTTCAAGGTCTTAAAATACCGAGATGATTATTTAATTTAAAGATGATATTTTAGGTCATCACAAAGGCTTTTAAGCCTTGAGCCCTTTTTAATCTAATTTGTTCAAGGCTTTAAGCCTTTTGAAAGATTTTCCTGTTTTTTTTAAACTTAACTAATAATTAATGATACCCATTATTAATAATTAATAATACTAAAATTATTAATATTCCTCTAATTGTATATCCAATTATGTAAGTGTGTCTCGTGTGTGTGTGTGTGCATATATATATATATATATATATATATATATATATATATATATATATATATATATATATATATTTTCCTATAGGCAAGAAAAATAATAATAATAATAATAATAATAAATTAAATTCTATAATAAGCGTGTCTCGAAACTTTTATAAATTTGAGGAGTGTTATAAACTTCCCTCCTTAAAAACATTCGTCCTCGAATGTTGCTAGGGCCTTATTCTTAAGCTAACAATCATTCCTTAGGTTCTTAAACCTCTTAAAGTTTCTTAGCACTACTCACTCTTCCAAGGGACTCAAAATTTTGGCTAACTCCCTAAATTTTCAAAATTTTCGGCAGAGTTTCCCTTGTAAATTGGACTATCAAAAAAAATCCCTGTCACAATTACCACAACTACACCAACAACAACCAAATATACCATAACGGGTCATTCATAGGCATCGTACACAGCTCATAAATTAATTACTCACACTCCGATAAGAAGGTACCACAATAACCAACAAGAATCTAACGCACAACACTTTAGGAAAAGTAAATCACTTTAATGAGTTAACTGTACTATGGCATGGCACTAAATTGTTAAATAACTAAATGTGCTCTGACAAAAACTAAATTACTTCAACAACTAAGTATAGTCTAGCAAGGACAGAAATACTTGCTAACTTGTATTTAATAAATGAAATGTAAATGTCAAACCAAACTTAGATTCACATACCTTTTTCCTCAAATAAATATGGATATTTTTTTCTCATATCTTCCTCAACCTCTCACGTAGCCTCTTTTGAATCATGATTACTCCACAAAACTTTTATTGATGCTAAATCTTTTGTTCTCAACTTTCTTACTTGTCTATCGAGAATTTCTATAAGTACCTTTTCATAAGTCAAGCCTTCTTTAATTTCTATGGTATCGGCAGGTATTATATGCGACTAATCATGAATGTACTTTCTAAGTATAGACACATGAAAGACAAGATGAACAGAGGACAACTCAACGGGTAGCGCTAGCTTATAAGCCACGTTTCCTTTCTTTTCTAGAATTTCATAAGGTCCGATAAATCTAGGGCTAAGTTTCCTTTATTACCAAACCTCATAACTCCTTTCATTGGTGAAACTTTCAAAAATACATTATCACCAACCATGAACTCTAACTCACGATGCCTCTTGTCAGAATAAGACTTTTGACGAAGCTGAGCCGCTTTAAGTCTTTCTCTAATTAACTGAAATTTCTCCAAGGCCTCACAAACAAACTCTGGACCAATCAACGACACCACTGTTGGTTCAACCCAACCCATTGGAGACCTACATATCCGCCTATACAACGCTTCATAAGAAGCCACACCAATGTTGGCCTGATAGTTGTTATTGTAAGCAAATTCTATAAGTGGCAAGTGATCATCCCAATTACCTCCAAAATTTATAACACAAGCATGCAGCATATCTTCAAGAGTCTGAATGGTCCTTTCTGCTTGGTCATCGGTCTGTGGATGGAAAGCGGTGCTTAAATTGACCTTGGTACCCAATATTTCTGAAATGCCTACCAAAAATGCGACCTGAACTGAGGGCCTCTATCAGATATGATTGAAACTAGAGTACCAATCGGACTATTTCTTTGATGTACAACTGTGCATACTGCTCGGCGGAATCTGTCGTCTTTACTGGCAGGAAATGCGCGAACTTTGTCAATCGATCTACAATAACCCAAATTGAATCATACTTACGGTATGTGCGAGGTATACCTACTACGAAATCCATATTAATCATCTCCCACTTCCACTGTGGTATTTCTATATCTTGAGTTAGGCCACCAGGCCTCTGATGCTCGGCTTTGACTTGCTAGCAATTCAAACATTTAGCCACATGATCTGCTACTTGTTTCTTCATGCCTTTCCACCAATACAACTATTTCAAATCTAGATACATTTTGGTAGCACCTGGGTAGATAGAGTACCTCGAACTGTGAGTTTCCTCCATTATGGCCTTCCTAAGACCATCTACATCAGGCACACATAACCGATCATTCAACTTCAAAACTATGTCACTTCCTAGAGTGAAAGCAGTGATTTTTTTATTTCTGGCTCCTTTTTTTAACTTCACTAAGTACGGATCTTCACCTTGCTTAGTCTTAACATGCGCAACAAGGGAGGATTGCACTAAGGCATAAGCAGTTATACCTCCTTCTTCGGTCTCATCTAACTAATTCCATCATTTGCTAGTTTATGAATTTCTCGACCCAAAGATCACCTTTGTACTACAAAATGGGCCAAGACACCCATTGACTTTCTACTAAGTGCATCTTCTACCACATTAGCTTTGCCCGGGTGATAGAGGATATTGATGTCATAATCTTTCAATAGCTCGAGCCACCTTCTCTGTCGCAAATTTAATTCTTTTTGCTTGAAAATGTACTGGAGGCTTTTGTTATCTGTAAACACTTTAGAATGCTCGCCATAAAGGTAGTGTCGCCATATCTTTAATGCAAACACCACTACTTCAAGTTCCAAGTCGTGTGTGGGATAGTTTTTTTCATGATTCTTTAACTACCTGGAAGCATAAGCAATAACTTTTCCATTTTGCATAAGAACATAACTGAGACCAACTCTGGAGGCATCACAATATATTGTGAACCCACCCGAACCTGTCGGCAAGGTTAATACAGGTGCAGTGGTCAACCTCTTCTTTAACTCTTGAAAACTCTGCTCACAAGTGTCTGACCACTAGAACTTAACTGTTTTCTGGGTCAACTTAGTTAATGGAGTTGCAAGTGAAGAAAACCCCTCTACAAACCTTCTATAGTAGCCAGCTAACCCCAAATAACTCCTGATTTCGGTTGGAGTTGTTGGCCTAGGCCAATTCTTGACTGCTTCTGTCTTCTGAGTGTCTACTTTTATTCCTTCACCACGACCATGTGGCCTAAGAATGCCACTGACTGCAACTAGAACTCACATTTTGAAAATTTGGCATAAAGCTCATTCTCCTTCAAGGTCTGCAAGGCTATTCTGAGGTGTTCTGCATGATCTTCCTTGCTCTTAGAGTATACCAAAATATCGTCTATAAACACGATAATAAAGGTATCAAGGAATGGCTTGAAAACTCTATTCATGAGGTCCATGAATGCAGCTGGATCATTTGTCAACCCGAAGGACATCACTAGAAATTCATAGTGCCCGTAGTAAGTTCGAAAGGTTGTTTTAGATATATCTTCTTCCTTGATTCTCAACTGATGGTACCCCGACCTCAAGTCTATTTTTGAAAAGTACTTTGCACCCTGAAGTTGATCAAATAAATCATCAATTCTTGGCAGTGGGTACTTGTTCTTAATGGTAACTTTATTCAACTGCAGATAGTCGACACACATTCTAAGAGACTCATCTTTCTTCTTGACAAACAGGACTGGGGCACCCCACGGTGAAACACTCGGCCTGATGAAGCCATTGTCTAGAAGGACTTTCAATTTTTCTCTCAACTTATTAAGTTCTGCTGGATCCATCCTATAATGAGGTGTAGATATTGGCTGAGTGCCTGGCATGAGATCAATGCCAAAGTCTATGATTCTTTCAGGAGAAAGTCTAGGAAGGTCATCTGGGAAAACTTCTGGAAATTCTCTAACAACTGACACTGACTGAAGAGCTAGTGGTTCTAATTCTGGATTAATAATATGAGCCAAATAGGCGAGACACCCCTTACCGATCATTCGTTGTGACTTAAGGTAAGAAATAAACTTACCTACAAGCGATGCTGAACTACCCTTCCACTCTAAGACTTCTTCATTTGGAAATTGGAACTTGACTATCTTGGCATGACAATCTAACATGGCACAGCAGGAAGATAACCAATCCATACCCATGATCACATTAAAATCCACCATTTCTAACTCTATGAGATCGGTTTTGGTGTTGCGAACTTGGACTGAAACTATACAACCTCTATAAACTCTTGTGACTTTCACTGACTCGCCAACTGGAGTAGATACTAGGAATGACTCACTAAGTTGTTCCGGTTCTAGCCCGAGGTTAATTGCAAAGTATAGAGTTACATATGAAAATGTTGAACATGTATCTATTATGGCATAAGCATTATATGAGCAGACTAGAAGTATACCTGTAATAACTTATGCAAATGCCTCTGCACTCTGACGATCAAGTGTGGCAAACAAACAGGGTTATCCCCTTCCTTGAGTAACTCGATCTGCACCTCTGCTTGCCCCATGCCCGGTCTGATCATGAGAACCACGAGCCTGAGGTGGTGCAACTATAGTAGATGAGGAACTAGAAGGACGAGTTGATCCACCACTGAAATTATGTCGCAACTTTGGGCAGTTGGCCTTTATATGACCAATGTCTCCACATGATAGCAACCATGAAAACTGAGCTTGCACTGACCTGAATGTTGCCGCTTACATCTTCCACAAAGACCTTGTTGGTGTGAATGTTGCTCAGCATGACTCTGGCTATGTGAGGATGGTGTCTTAAAATTCTGATTCTGGCGAAAGTAATTTCTAACTCTGAGTACATCTGAAGGAAGACCCACCACCTGACTGATGACTGGACTGAGATGGTGCTAATGACTCCTTATTAGATGAATCCCGTCCACCTACGCTGGATATACCATTAAACATGCCCGATGTCCGGGCTTTCTTGTTATTCTCTTTTTCTTCTCTCATATGTTGTTTGTCTTTTTCTAAGTGCTTGGAAAATCCCACAATAGAGGAGAAGGTTGTCATCCCTACCGCTGCAACTGATATCGTATCCTTAATGTGGTAAGCTAAACCGCCAACAAACTTGCGAATCTTTGCTTTTTCTGTCTTAACCATGTGAGTAGCATGCTTAGCTAACCTTATGAATTCCATGCAGTACTCTTGCACATTTTTATTCTTTTGTTTGATCTATTCGAACTTTGTAGTATTAGCTTCCCTATCCTCTTCTAGATAAAGTTAGCCATGAAAGCCTCTTCAAATTATCCCCAAGTATGTGGACCATCATCTTCATCTCTTTCCTTTTCCCACATCTCAAACTAAGCGCCAGCCACATCTCTAAGCTGGTAAATAGCCAGCTCCACAGCTTTATCATCAAATGCTTTCATCACTCGGAGGGCTTTCTTGACACCCTTCAGCCACAACATCGGATCTTCATCAGCTATAAAACCATGGAACACTGGAGGACTCAACTTCAAAAATTCATTCACTCTTGAGGACTCAGAATTGCTCTGTCTATTTGATTGAGGTAGAATCTCATCTCTTCTCTCGTTCTGGTTAGCCATAAAGGCTTTAAACATCTCTATAGCATTGTTGACAACATTAAACATCTGACACATCTCTGGGGATATAGTTATCTAAGTTAGAGCTGTTGTTGGGGGCGGTATTGGATACTGAGGTACTTGCTCATCATTATCCACCCCTTCTCCACGTTCAACTCGGGGTACTTGGACACATTTTATGGATCTACCCTTCCTTTTCTAAGTTAAAGCCTTCTTAGATCTACCTTGAGCCACAATAGTAGCAATAGTTTCTTGAGCAGCATCCTGAGTGTCGGTATCAGAATTGCGAGTACGAGCCATTTCTACGAGTTTTGGAAAAACGAATACATTAGATAATTTCTTAGAGGTAGGATCTACTGCACTATCTAAAGTATGAAAAAATGAGATTTTTCCTAAATGCTTGTAGCTTCCTATTTATAAGCATGGCGCACTTCATACCCATAAACAAGACTCTACTAATACGGCTTCATAGACCTCTAGGACTCTATAAACTTTAGGCTCTGATACCAAATTTGTCACGACCCATTTTCTGAACAAGCCGGGACCGACACCCAATCACTAAACATAACCGAGCGAACCACCTATGCTTATCAAATCTATTATAACTTCAAACTTTAGATGCCACAAGGCACTACTATGACCAACTACTTTTAAATAATTTAAATATCTAAAATAAGCCAACTTCAAAACTTTATTCGTAGTAACCAATAAAATATCGCTAAGTTATTATCGAAAACATCTGAATCTTAACCCACTGATTGTGTCTATGAAGCCTCTACTGATAAAATGACCCACTGCTCAGGACATGAGATTTTCTGGTTAGTTCTCTAAGTAACAAAAAAATAACTAAATAAAGATGGCTCTAAGAAATACTCCACGAACAAAAGCGGAGCTCACCAATAGCACTAGAAGGGAGGGAAGTGCTAAACTGTAGCCTGCTCACCTGCAAAACCGGTTCCTACGTTGTACCGCAGACCAACGTAGGTTCCCAAAGAGAACGTCAGTACCATCCATTGTACTCAGTGAGTCTCAATGACATGGGACGAAATTTTAATAACATATACATTACGAGCAAAGATTCTAAATGCATATAAGGCATAAAGATTATAAGAACAACTCTAAAATAATTGCATAATAACAGTTTATGAATATTCTAAAAGAAATTATTTTCTTTTTCTTTCTTATAAAAAAAATACTTTACTTTATACTTTGGGAGTTCCAACTATCCTGACTTGTTTCTGTCTTAGTTAGCATGTGATCAACACAGGTTCGATCCCAACCTGATTGAATAGGCTCAATCCACGAGGTGTCACTAGCTTCATGGTTCTCAGCGCTCATGTATCAAGAACGAGACTCTCAGCTCGTGTGCTCCCTACTTTGGCACAAGTAGTTTCAGGAAGTCAACGTCTTGGTCAGGACCCTCGGCCTGGACGATGACCCCTTCTCAGAATATAGGATACTCTCAAAAATCTTTTTCTTTCTAAAACTTCTTCTTGTGACTTTTCAAGTCTAAATCTTTTCTGGAACATCCAATACATACTCTTACTAGTATCCTTAAATGTAAAGCATGACATAAAAATGAAATAAGCATCTAAAAGTGTTTCTAAAGATTCTTGCTTCTTCATAAATTTTCAACATGAAAATAGCATATAAGAATAACATAAAAATCTGAAAATTTATGCACATATATCATAATAAATCATCTAAACTTTTGCTAGAACAATTCTAAGTTAATTCGCTTCAATTAAATAAAAATAAGCTCTTTTAAGCAATTCATCGATCACCTTGTATGCGTGCTTTTGTGAGTTAAACCACTTTAGAAAAGGGCTATATCAACTCACCTCAAAACTTCTCGAGCCAATACGTATGCCCCAGTCCAATTGACACCAGTCAAACAATCGATTCTACAACAACCAGTGCATTTTAATCAATTTTAAAGTTTCACACCTAAACATGAAATTTATTGTTGATATAGAGGAAGAAGGGAATTAACTATTCAATTCTTACCAATTACTACTATAGGGTAATTGACATTAGGGAACTTTATATACTTGAGTTCAAGAATTTGTGATTTGTAAAGAACCCTAGATTTTCTTTCGATGAATGTGTGAGTCACTGCCTCTGTTTCGTAGCCTTTGTGCTTGTTGCGTGAAAGAAACAATGTTCTGTTTCTCTATTTGGAATAAGGATTTTTAGCCTTCCAACCGAGAGGTTGTGAGTTCGAGTCTCCCCAAGAACAAGGTGGGAAGTTCTTGGAGGGAAGGATGTCGGGGGTCTATTTGGAAACAGTCTCTCTACCCTAGGGTAGGGGTAAGGTCTGCGTACATACTACCCTCCTCAGACCCCACTAAGTGGGATTATACTGGGTTGTTATTGTTGTTGTTGTTGTTGTTGTTGTTGTTGATTTTTAGCCTTCCACGTGAATGAACAGAAGTGTTCGTATAAGGCTTTTAAGCCTTGAGCCCTTTTTGATCCAACTAGTTTTAGGATACGCGCATTGTGCGTATACTCTATATTAATGAGCATAACTTTTTTAAAATTACACAAATGCTATTAAACCATGTAGTTGAGTTATTGAATATTATTTAAAAAATATAAACTCTGAAAAATAATTAATATTGATCATATTTATCCAATTTAAAAGATAAAAAAACTATGCCACACAAAAGAAATCTAATGCTTTATTGTAACTTCAATGTATACGTTATGCATTTGCTTTAGTAGCTTAGAGTCGAATATATATAGTATGTTGACTTGTACTTAAATATAATGAGACAATATTATGTTCTCCGTTGACTTAGAAATATGAATTATATTTGCTCAAGTACCTAATATATTAGAACTTCATCTTATTCTTGTTGGAACTCAAATTGTACGAAAGATAAAAAGAGAGTTCATATTATTAGTTTAGTTATCATACGAAAAATTTAATTGGATGCTAATATTCAAATTCAGCTAAATTTATTTCTAGATCAAAATAAAATAATCATAAAAAATTTAAGATAAAAAATGAATAAAATGGCAGTCTAGTGCACTAAGCTCCTGCTACGCGGGGGTTTAGGGAAGGGCTTGACCACAATGGTATATTATACACAACTTTAAAGTAGAAAATTAATGCTTATCATTATTTTATTGTAGATATTCAACAATATTCAGATAATGAAATAATTTTTCTTAGACGCTTAGAATTAATAAAAAAGAAATAGTGAAAATAGAGTGTATCCTAATTGTACAGATTAATTTTATCTTCTGGTAAAAGCTTGTTATATTCGAATTTAGCGACAACTGAAAGTTTAAGATCTTTTATTCCAATGCAAATTCAGTTTTATATTACTTGCTATTAGGAACTATTCATATTTTTTAGCTGGAAATAATTTTTAAATATTTGCTTTGGTAAAAAAGTAAAAAGTTTCAGAAAAAAGTAAAACTGGTAAAATATGAATTTAGAATCCTAAATATAAGTTTATTTTTATGTTTTAAATATTGGCGATATCCAATTCAAACTCTTCTCCTTTTTTTCTTTTTTTGACTTTTAAAATTTTGAAGGATTTTTAACAATGGGAAAATTTCATATTAAAACAACTGGGCTGCCTCCTTTTCAACTTTATAGCCCATATTTCAATTTACAATTGAGTAGCCCAAAAATTAGAGGTTCATATCCGAAAAAAGGGGCGTTATTTCCGTTTTTTGGAGTAAGAAGCGAGATTTTCTTTGTTTCAACTGGATTTTCTCTGATTCTTTCCAATTTTCTTCCCCAAATACTACAAAAACGAGATCTTGCGATCAATGCAGCTCCAAAACCCCTAGAATTTCTACTTCATCTCGAATTAACAGCAAATCAAACACGAAAAGTGAAATTGTTTTGCTGCAAATCAGTGCAATTTTCATTTTTGCTGCAATTTTGATTTCAATTTTTTGTTCGATAGAGATTTTTCCAGTTTACGTTCTTCATAGTGGTGAATGGGAAGAAAATAAATTTATCAATTTCGTCAGCGATTGTGTAATAATCGAGTTAACATTCAGCTACAACAATTTAGTTGCAGCTATTTCGAAACAGATTAGGATCAATAGTGAGTTAAACACAATAGAGATTAACTTTCTCCCAAATGTTGGTTTGCGACCGATCCTGATTTACAACGATGCAGGTGTTAAGGTGTATATTGAATTAAAGAAGAAAAACTTGAATTTCACTTAATATCCCTTGTTTGTTACAGTGAAAGAGATTTATGATAATCGTTTGGTTGCTACAAGTTCTAGTTGTGTGGTTGCTACAAGTTTCAGCTGTTTGGTTGCTACAAGTTCCAGCTGTTTGGTTGCTACAAGTTCAAATTCTAGAGATGTATCCACAATTGATAGCACTGAGATTATTGATATCGAATTTATTGAAAACACGAAATTTAGTGAAAACACGGGTATAATAGATGATATATTGAACGAATTTGTTGAGAAAGATCAAGTTTATAAGGATAAAGAGACAGTTGTCAGTGCGATGAAGAACTTGGTTGTACGCGAGAGGTTCCAATTCAAGGTGAAGAGATCAAGCGCAACAAGGTATGTAAATAATTGTATATTCTGTTATATATATGTATAAATATGTATAAAGTAGTATATATTTTATATAAGTATTAAAATTAGTATATATGTAGTTATGTTTTTATATACAAGTATATTTAGAAGTTGAATGATTTTTAATCCTAGGTAGCACCTTATGTGTATGGATGACAATTGTGCTTGGAGTTTCAAATCTTCTGCCGTTTTCAAGGCAAACATATTCAAAGTGAGAAGTTACAATAATAATCACACATGCAGCTATGGTGAAAGATACTTAACACAACGTCAAACTACTTTGGGTGTAATTGCTCGTATAGTCAAGGACAAGTATGTTAATCCAAAAAAAGTTTACACCGCAAATGATATAATAGAGGACATACAAAAGCAACATGGGATTGAAGTGAGCTACATGAAAGCATGGAAAGCTAAAGAGATAGTAATGGCAATGATAAGAGGGAGTCCGAGTGATTCATATAAGGAGTTGCCGAAGTATTTTTATATGTTGGAGCAAACAAATCCATGAACGGTTACAAAGTTGCACAAATCAGAAGATGAATGCTTTCTTTATGCATATGTTTCGCTATATGCATCTATCAAGGGTTGGGAGCATTGCAGAACTAATAATGGTTGTTGTTGGAAGTTTCCTTAAAGTAGCATATAAAGGTACCATATTGACTGCTTTCACACAGGATGGAGTTGGTGAGTTGACTGCATCTACCTTATTTCTGCAGTTTGTATAATGTTGTAGTTTCATGTATAAAAGTGTATAGGATTTCACAGCTGTTGTTTTTTATAAAATTTGCAGTTGGTATAAAGTTGTATAATTGTGTATAACTGTGTATAAGATTTTTATAATTGTCTGAATCCTAATATCTATTTTGTATAAACAGGAAAAATCCTTCCACTTGCATATGCAATTGTAGATTCAGAGAATAACAAATCTTGGGAGTGGTTCTTTGTCCAGATAAAGGGTACTTTTGGAGTTAGGGAAGGGATGTGTATAGTTTCAAATAGAAGCATCTTCAATGCCACAAAAGTTGTGTACCCAGAAGTACCACATTGAATTTGCATGTTTCACTTGTGGCAGAATGTAAAGCGCACATTCAAGAAACATCACAAACAATTGAAGGATATTTTTTTTGCTTTGGCTAGAGCTTACACGATAGAGAAGTTTGAGTACCATATGACAGAGATGTACAAAATTGATCAAAGGGTGCAGCCTTACTTGTTCGAAATTGGCTATGAAAGGTGGTCTAGGGCATATTCCAAAATAAAAAGGTCGATGGTAATGACTTCCAATATTGCAGAGTCAATTAATGCAGCAAACAAGGATGCTAGAGAGTTATCAGTAATGCGATTGCTGGAGTACATGACAAATTTGCTACAACAGTGGAACAACAAAAACAGAAAAAGTGCAATGGAGACATCTACAGAGCTTGGCAAAAAGTACGACAAACTCCTTCGGGAAAATCTATTTCATCAGAGCAAATGACGGTAAAATGAATCAAATATAATGATGCTTGGCACTGCTGACTTTCATTTTACTGCTTGTATAAGGATGTATAACTCTGTATAATAATGTATAATGTTCTTTATCTTTTTTAAAAAAAAAACTTTTGCAGGTGAGGCCTGCTACGGAGCAGTTATATATTTTATTTGAAGGGGTAAGGCGAAACATAGTGTGCCT
This sequence comes from Nicotiana tabacum, assembly GCF_000715075.1. Taxonomy (NCBI): domain Eukaryota; kingdom Viridiplantae; phylum Streptophyta; class Magnoliopsida; order Solanales; family Solanaceae; genus Nicotiana; species Nicotiana tabacum. Next base: position 17,414,474 of record NC_134089.1, on the reverse strand, counting down.
TGAAGAGGGAACATGCAGTTGCGGAAAATTACAAATAGATGAACTTTCATGTCCGCATGCTTGGGCGGTTTTGAAGAACCAGCAGCTGAAACCTGGCCAGTATTACTCTTTTTACTACAAGAAGCATAAACTCCTTAGAACTTATGAATTTCTAGTGAATCTGATGTCAGATGAGAGTTTATGGGTAATCCCAACAGAGGTGATGGAAGATGTGGTCCTACCACCTAAAGGGAGAAGGAATACAGGAAGGCCAAGAAAGGAAAGACTCAAACCTGCTTCAGAAAAAGAGTCTAAGAGGGCGTTTTCATGTTTTGTGTGTGGATAAGGTGGTCACAATAGAAAAACATGTAGGAATCGACCAAAATAAATAGTTGGAAACATAACACTTCCTATTACATTTGTTGTCATGTTGAGTAGTTAAGTTTCACAAACAATAGAGTTACAAATGTTGAGTAGTTAAGTTTCACAAGCAATTGAGATGTTTCATTATACATGTTTTGATTATCCAATAATAGTGTCTTGTTGTTTTTAATGGTACTAAATATATTGATAGATTGTAGAAATACAAAATAGAACTGCTAACAATCAATGGTATTATATGTATACAGATGTATAAATGAGAGTATAAGTTTATATAAATTTGTATAACTATGTATATTATTGTATACATATGTATAAACCCTGCTACACTAACAAAACTGCAACCATAATGAAAATACATACTTTGTTGAAGGACAAAAGCAACTGAAATATTCATTAAAATGTAATTCATTCACAACCACAATGTGTAATGACTACCACAAATTACACAAAAATAAAAACATCTATAATATCATTTAAGGTTATCTCTTTAGTAACAGAATAGTACTTAGACAAAAATAGGCAACAACTCCTAATACATAGAAAAACTACAGTAAAATGGAAAAAACAGAACTACTTTTTCGGTTGTCCCCTCTTCCTCTTCCTGAAAAGTCTCCCTATGATTTCATCACCACTAATTGCACCGGACTGTTGTTTTTTCCTTCCATAATCCCACAACAGAGATCCCCACCTGGTGCGAAGTGTCTCAATGTCAAAATTATCTTTTCGAATTTCCTTACCAACGATGAAATATTCAGCAAAGCCAGCAACAAAAGCACCACAATCACTGTAATTAAAAAGAAACAAATCAGATTCAAATAGGCACACTAATAGTAAAATAGTAAAACAATTGAGATTAACCTACCACTTGATCTGTAGGGGCACATTATTAACCAGATTAATCTGCAAAGCATCAGAATGAGATTTATCGGTATATGCACCATTGTTCCAATCAATGCCTTTCTTCTCGACATAAAAATCAGAACTCTTCAAGAAGTAAGGTATCAGAATTGCATAAGGTAATGCAACATACAAAGCAAGTCTATCATTAATAGCTCCACGGTTAGAGTCATAGATGTGGATGCACCTACCTATGAACGTAAACAACCCCAAAACCCAATGGCCCAATTTTGCTCTTCCACGCTTCACATAGATAGGGAATAAGACATGGTCAACAGTATGCCATGGTACATTTGCATCACAATAATATCCTCTAATGTACTCTTCTATCTCATGCCCTTCAGGAATCACTGAAGGATCTTGATTCACTTTGAAATCTTTATACAGGGAGTTGATTTTGTTACCAAAGGCAAAGTCGATTGTAGTAAACCGCATGGAAACACTCGGCCCATATTTTTCCCCTTCCTCAAATAATAAAAAAGGACATCCAAGTGTTGAGACAAGAAATAAAACAGAACAACCATCACTACCAGATTTTTTAAATATAGAAATTTATACACTATTATACAGAGGTATACATATTTATACAAGGTTATACAATCTTATACTGTGATTATACAAAGCTATGTATACACTATGAGGGTCTCAAACAATAAAGATATGCAACAAATAAAAAAGGCATTAGAACAGAAACTGATTAAATACCGTGTCAATCAAAGGTCGACCACAATATGCAAGTGAGTGGAACCAATCATTCGTGGTCACATGACACGAGCCAAAAGTAAAAGCTTCCGCAAGCTTATTTACTTCATTGGGATATATATTTTTGGCACTTCAAATCACTAAAAATAAAAAGTAATCAGAATTACATTCATTGACAAGTATAAAATCAGAACATGAAAAATTAAAGAAAGTGAAGATACCTTCGCCTCGTATCCATCCCATTATCAACAAACGCGCAAAACTCTTTAGCTAATGGCGACAATGGATCAAAATCATCAATTTCAACCGTGAAAGGATGCTTGATATCAAAAATGAGCTTGTGTACCGATCCTGATGCCCCCGAATAAAAAACTAGCAAATATGGAGATTTGTCATATTTTCCTGGTATTTTCTGTCGAACTGACTGTTCAGGAGAAATGTAATCATCTTCTACGTCTATAATGGATTGTTTGTGAAGTACAATTTGGGACATCTGTAGCGCAGCTAAATCTTCATCACCAATACCATCCCAAAATGTGTCACCCTTGACATCACCTGCTGCCCCTTAAACAGAGAAAACAAATAATAAAAAACTTTAAAAATGAAGAAAAGAAAAATCAGACAAAAAAAAGATAAAATGTAGAACAAATACCATGATCAACACCATCAGTAACTCCCTCGTCAGTGATAACAGGATAAATCTAGGTAATTTGGCGATTGTTTATGCCTCCACTTGTTTATATTCCAACATCATAATATGGTTAATTGCTGAAAAATAGGCTGTAATTGTGAGTTGTATATATTTCAGGTTGAGGAGCCTAGGTGATGCCTTAAAAGTGTGATTGGAACCATTTTGGAGCAAGAGAGATTCATCAGAGCTGTGTATGCTTGAGGACGAGGAAAAGAAACGACGAAACAGGAAGCTGGACATGCGCGCCCAGGTGCGCGGCTGCGCTAGTCCAAATTTCGGGAAGAATTAGTTGGGGGCAAAATTGGAAATCTGGAGAAAAACCCACTTAACCTATATAAAGTCAAGCTCACCCAAGAAAGGGAGGAGGACGTTTTTGAGAGGAAAATACAAGCATAGAGCCGCCGTGGAGGCCGGAATTCATCGGGTTTCATCTTTCTTCCTCCAAACTTAGTAATTTTTATGTTTCTTTGTATGAGTTGTTGTTTTGCTACCATGTCTATGTGGAGCTAAACTTCACGTTCTAGGGTTGTGGTTCTTTCATGACTATTGTTATTCGGATATTGAGTTTGATTTCTTAGTTTATAATATTGGTTTATTTATTCAATCATGCACTTAATTATTTGATTGCTTGATCACCAATTGAATACTATCTACGAATCTTGAATTGAACTCGAAAGTGGGAATTCTAGATTGCATATAGGATTGAATAGAGCAAGTTCTTGAACCTGGGCATCGGGGAACGGGTTAGCAATTGGGATAGACATATACCTAATTGCCTTGCTTGGTTAATTTACATGAATTATAGATGCATTCTTGTTGATTCTAACTCCATAGACATATAGGCGTTAGGTTAGCTTAAATAGGCGAGTAAGAACTCGACAGATCTTATGAGCAATATTAACCCTGTCAACCAATAAACTAGATAAATTAGTTAGTCAATTCAATAGAAGAATACAATAGGATTTTTAGATAGCCCATAACCCTATATCGTTTCCATTACATTGATATCATAAAAATATGCCATCCTTTGGCTCAGAGTTCATTATTTATTTTCTTTTTATTTTAATTAGTTTAGAATCAAATACTTCTAGGTTTAATTCTTGTATAGATAATTAGGATAGTCTAATTTAGTTAATAGTTAATCACAAGTCCTCGTGGTATCGACATCCGACTTTTAGTCACTTTATTACTTGACGACCGCGTATACTTGCGTGTGTGTTTGGTCGCAACAAGTTATTGGCGTCATTGCCGGGGACTTAGAAATTAACTATTCTTCTAGATTAGACATTGAATTTTTTTATTTATTCATTTTTTTGTTTTAGTTTAGTTAATATTTTTTATTTATTTTAACATAGAATCTTGGAATGAAAGTTATTCGAATGATGGTTATTCTTATTTTGATGATCCTTGTCCATATTGTGGAGGACCGCACTGGTGGAAAAATTATCAGAATGTTCCCGAAAATGAGTTGTGCGCACAATCTCAATCCTTTGAGTGGAATATTTGTAATATGTGTGGTGGTCAAGATGGCCACTAGGATGGTTGTCCTAATTCTTTTCATCCTTCTCTGAGCCCTTATTATGATCATTCTAATAATATTTGTGAGTTTGATAGGGGGAATGAAGTACAAGATATGGAATTTGATGCATATATTAGGGATATTTTAAAGCAAGTAACAGAACAACAGGATGAACTCAAAAAAGATATGAAAAGAATGAGGGCAACAATCACAAGAATGAAGGCCAATATAGAAGAATTGAATGAAGATAGTGAGTACTAGCAAGAGGAAAATTTTGAAAAAGAGGAGATTTTGAGTCAAACTTGGCTGGTGGAACAAACTGAAAGATTGGAGATATATGAGGCTCAACGTGAGAAAATTACAGATGGGATACAAGACCTAATAGAAGGAAGAGCTAAAATAGGACAAGAGATCGAAAAATTTGGCACTGCTATTCATGACTTGGGAGCTCAATTGATTGCAAAGGTTGATGCGTCTAACGCCCAACAAAATAGTTCTAAGTTGTGTGAAACTGAAAAGAAGCTTATACGCCGATTCGAGGAGCTAAAATTGGAGAGTCAATCATTCGAGCGTACTTTTATTAATGATGTCCATGTTGAGGAAAGCACTCTAGAGTCATGTGAGGAAGTAGATAATATTATATTTGAAGACTCTAGTGTGTGTACATATGAGGATGTAACTAGTGATACAATTCTAGAGTTAGGGCGTACTGCTCCTCATTCCATACATTTTTCAACATTGTGTTTGGATGATGACATGGAAATCGAGTCATCTGAGTCTTTGGGGGAGCCAATGTATGAGGACTTGGGTGCTTATATTCTGGAATTTATCGTGCCAGAGAGACATAATTACATACCTCATTTGAAAGCCAAAAAGTGTAGAACACGATATTGGTTGCTTGGCCCTGTTAAATTTGTCTCACCACCCCTAGAGCATAGCAAAAAGCTTGAAGCCAAATTGGGGGCTCAATTCATAAGTTCGAGGTGGAGGCAAAAAGTGGTTCACGTCGTGCCGCGATGTTAAATTAGGCGCTTGTTGGGAGGCAGCCCAGCTTTACTGTTTTTTATTTATTTTTGTTTATTTTATTTTTCTATCTTTGTAGCATTTTTTTGTAGGATTATGAGCATAGAAGAAAAGCCACTGAAAGTGTGCAAATACGAGCCAGCTGGTTGGAACTAGTGTGAGGTACCCGCACAAAGGACCATCCTTGGGAGAAGTCTGAGTACCCCGTGAGCTGCTAGTGCTTCGTCCTTTGGCCTTTCAGGGAGTTTCTTATCCACCCTTGTTATTTTTGCTTTATTTGTGCATTGGGGATTCCTTCAGTGTATATATATGATTATATCAATTGATTTTTTGTTTTGTTTTGTTTCATTTTGCTTTGATAAGTTTGATGATGTTGAGTAGAAATCATTAGTTTAAAACAATTACATGGCTCGTCCCGACGATGGATCCCTGTCGACGGGGTTCTTGAGGGACTAAGTCGGGAAAAAAATTTATATAGGAGGTAAATATGTAGACTCTTCCTGATGACGGATCCTTTAGACAACTTTCTTGAGGGAAGTTAGTCTCGAGAAAACACCAAAAAGATTTTTTATTTTTCTTCCTTAGATAGTGTAATAACTCCCCCTTGGTTTTTCTTTAGGTCACGGTTCTTTTCCAAGGGTTTAACTTGAACCGGGTATAGGTAGTTTTTTTTAATTTTGTTTTCTTTTTGATTTGTAGATTAGGTTAATGGGCTACGAGCTAGAAAATCAAAAGAGAACCCATAGCATTGACACATCTGAACACAATAGACCCTAAAGTCTAACGCTTAGACTTATTTGTTGAATCTCACTAAAGTGCCTTAATCTGTATGTTTGTTGCTGAATTGAATGCTCGTAACGGAGTGTCTTGATAAGCTGATATGGAATGAGTCTTATGCCATGTGTGGTGAGTTTTTGTGTAGTCCATGTATTGTACTTTTGTCTAGAACTTGCCCGGTATGTGAGTTAAAGCGAAATTTTGGGTGATGCTCGGTTTGAAAAATGATTTTAGGATTTCTTTGATCTTTTTAATCTTAATGGCTTACCACAAATAAAATTTATCCCTAGTTAACCCTTTTGAGCCTGTAGACTTTTATTTGGCACCCGTATTACAAGTCAATACTCTTTGTTCTTAATTGACATCGTTTTGATCCTTTTACCTCTTAAAGCACTTTAATTGTGAGATGAGCACCAAAAGAAGTAAGAAGGAAATAAGCGTAGGGTGGCTTTTGAGTGGAACCAATAAAAGGAAGAAAGGTGCATTTGTTTTGTAGAATAATACACCACTAGCGGATACTTAAGAAAAATGAATACATTGTGTCTAGTTCCAGCTAGTGGGTATGAATTAATATAGTGTTTAAAGAAGAAGGGAATATTTATAAGTTGATATTGTTTGTGAAAGTGAAGTGGGTTGAAGAATGTATGCGAAAATTGCTCTTATGATGTGTTAAAGTGCTTAGGAGGGTTAGTCAATATTCTTAAATATATCCTACCCGTCCCTTAGCCCACACTACAACCAAGAAAAAGTCCTAACTGATTTTGGGGCGAGCAAGCCTACATTAATAGAGATTTACATTAAGGGCAAGCTTATGGTATCAACTGCATGCATGTGACTTCTCTTGTGAGGATGAGTGATTTCTTCGATATATGTGAGTATATGACTCGAATGTGTGGATTGATTTCAAATTTGCGTTGACTTCTCTTGTGAGGGCATATGATTCGTGACGGAAAAGCAAGTTTTGACTTCTATGTAGAGTATGTTGAGGAAGTATAAATATTGCATGGCACTTGAGAGTCGACCTTTGAGGCTAGGATTGTTCACTGCTAGGTGTGAGCACGTGATTTTTGCCCTATGAGAATTACTCCCAAAAAATTCAAAATAAAATATTTTTTTCCGTTGTTTGCAATTTTGTGGATTTTTATAGTATTTTCTGTCATTATTTGCATGAGTTCGTGCATGTTTGTATGTTTAAATAAATGAAAAATACAAAAAATAGATTGCATTTGCATTTAGGATTTAATTTTATAAATTTTTTTAGTTGAGTAGTAAATTACTTATTTTTACAAAAATGAAAGAATCAAAAAATAACGTATTTTGCATTTTTAAAGTGTTTAATGTCAAATTGTGTGATTATTTTATTTTTAGTATTTAATTACTTGTGATAAATATTATTTAAAGTGGATTAGTATTTTAAGTCAATTTTGGTTTTATAATTTGAGTTAGGATTTTTGGTTTTAATTTTGAAGACAATTTAGGAAGAAAAAGAATTAATAAAAGAAAAGGAAATCAAATTGGGCCAAACTCAATTTAACCACCAAAGCCCAAATCAAATACACCCCAAACCAGCCCCGACCCATTCCCATACCCGGACCACCCACTTAGCCACCAAACGACCCCATTTTTCCCCTTGATCAATCTGGATCGTCGATCTCCTCTAATCCAACGGCCCCGGTTAATTCCCCATTTTAATATACCAAACACCCCCCCCCCCCCCCACTCGTCTCTTCAGAGACCAAGAACATGCACCACCGCACGCCGCCCTCTTCCGCCCACTGGAAATCGCCTCACAGCAGTTCCGGTGGCCCAAACAACCCCAAATTAACACCAGTGATTCTCCTTCACCTCATTATCTCAAATCCTCAAACCGTTCCTTTCGAATCACGGCCGAAATCATCGAATCTTCGATCGAAATTTGAACCCCGAACCCTAGTTTACCCAATCGACCCCAAACTGACACCCCATAACCTCCTTGACCTCCTCATATCCAATACATATATGGTTTCCCTCGAATTTGTCTAAAATAGGTCGAATTTCAAATCTTGAGTTCCAATTCTAAAAGTCAGAGTTAAACACAAAAATTGTTGATGATTTCAGGGCCGACTTCGTCGCAAAATGGTGTTAATCATTTGTTCTAACAAAGAACACATGACTAACATCATTTGGCGATGAAGTCGGAAAAAATTCGAGTGCCAAATGAACCCGTTGAGTTGGTGAGTATCCAGTACTACTTCTTTTCTTTTCTTGTTATTATTCCACTTCTGCCACTCTTCTTCTCTTCTTAGGTTTGAATTAGGTTTAAAATTGTGAACTGTCCATTCGATTGTCTTTGGTTCATATTCATGTATGTCGTTAATTAATTTAATAGCGATTTTGATTTTTCAATCTATTTAAAGGTTTTAGTCTTTTGTTTACTATAATTGTGGTACTTCAGAACTTAGGGGGGATGAATAACAGAAGTCTTGAGGGTAATTTGGGCAGGGAAACCTGTCAATAATTAATTAGAGGGCCTCTCAATAGTGGTAGGGTCTAGGAAATGCACTACTAAATTAATTATAAGCACTAAGTAGTGGAATGAATTAAAAATGAAAAGGGGACCGGTAGTGGCTGGCTTAATGCCCTTTTAGGAGCTGGAAATCAGAGAACATGGGGGATGTAATTAAAGACTAAAAAATACAGGTGTAAAAGGGTATACAGTCTGGAAAGGGAGGGGAACAGAAGAAAAAAGGACAGAATACACCTTAAAAGGGTATACTCACTGATATATAAGAAGCAAGGACTGACTTTGTGAAAAAAAGGAGAGAGAGGCAGAGATAGAGAGAGATACGCATTAAGATATACACAACAGTTGGATATTCTGAAATAGGAGGGAGGGAGATTCGGATACTCTGAAATACTGATAGGAGAAATTCTGAAAATACCATGCAGCTGTAGAAACTATTGTTTCATTAAGTTATCTTGGTGATTTCTTAGATTTCGAATTCCTGAAATGAATCATAGTTCACTGTTTCATTGGTCTCTCTTGTTTCAATTTTTTTTATCAAATTTTCAATCTGTCCAATCTAGTTTAGTTCATTCGAGTGTTTGAAGTGGAATGGATTTCGTTTTGAGTGGATGTGAAGTTTGCTGAACAAGTAGATACTCTACGGGTTTCTGGGGTCGATCTCAACACCTGGTGGTTTGAATCTGAGGTTTATCTGTTGTACTGCTGATTGTTTGAGCTTGCTGAATCTCATTTCTTCATTGTTTACCCTCTTTTCCAGGTATACACTTCTATTTCCACCTAATGTAAAGCTTGGCTTGGAATATATAAAATATGGATTTATGGAGCTTTGAGTAGGATTTGTGTTATGTCAGTTTACTTGTTTCTTTCTACTTCATTTAGGTAGTTTTGATCGTTACCCCTCCACCCCTGAATATGTGATCAAGAGAATAATTTTCTGAATATTGTAGATTACATGATAGTTTGGATGGGTATCTCTTTTAGTTGAAGCCTTTTAAATATATCCGATTGGTTGCTTGTTTTTGCTTTAAGGTCTGGATTTGAGCCTGGTTGAATATAGCTAACTCAGGATCTTTTGGATTGTTAAATATGTACTACTTAAGGTTGTTCCAAGGTTTATTTGTCGAAGTAAATAAGTATTTTGCTTCCTGCTCTCTTATGTGTTTCTGAAATGTATGGACTTTTATGATAATATGATTTGTTTTGATGCTGGAATTGAATCTTAGTTTATTGAATCCTGCTGTCAGTTAATTCTTTAAAATTGAATCCTGTTGTCAGTTAATTCTTTAAAATTGAGTCCTGCTAATCAGAACAGAAGTGAATTTGTATGGCATTGTGAAGTTTAGTCATTGTCGGGGACTGATCATTTAGCAGTTGTAATCACTAGTTGGTCACAGTTGTAAATTGACGAGCATGTACTCATGCTAAGTGATTCAAATTGTCCGATGGTTTGTTTTCCTATTCTTGTTTCTCTGTACGAATGTTTGATAGGCTTCTTATGATTAGCTGCGATCTCATTTGTATTCAAAGATCTACATGAGTTCTCGTATAACTAGCAGGTAGTATGTTAAAATTGGAATTCTAGTGAAAAGTCAATTGAAGCTGTATGTGTCAATAGCACATGAATTTTTGTAATTTCAAGCATTGAAAGTGTATTGCGTGATTGGCAGTATAATCGTTTAAGTTGACTATTCATGGACCTAACAAATGTTGAACTGAGTATTAGTTCTTGTACAAGTCATTTGTGTATTCTGGCTCATGTAATATTGTTATACAATTGTTTCATGATATCATCATTTTCTTTTTAGTTTGATTTGAAAATACAAAGTGTATAAGGATTTTTCTTTTGGAATTCAGGACCCATGTTGGTAGAATCCATTTGATGTACATGTCAAAAATTAATCTTTACACGTCTATCCATATTGACCTTCCATAATTAATGGCCCTCACAAAACTAGTTAGCTTTTTATAGAAAACTTGAAGTGCGCCATTTTCATTAAATAATCCATGGCCCTTATGTAATTAATTTTAATCCTTAGAAACCGAGGCGTGCCATTTAGTTAAATTTCCATGTCCCTCGCAAAGTTGAAAATGTGTAGTTGCTTTAGGCGCGTAATTTAAAATTACCTTCCTAAACTCGGGTGTGCATTTCATGTGACTCAAATCAAAATCCCAACAACGTTAAATAAAATGTGTCGTAGACCGTGGGTGCATTTATGTGACGTGGTTCAAGACATATTTTAAATGACGTTGCAATCTTCCTAAAAAATGAATAAGAGCGGTTAATAAGTTAAACTTTAACCGTAGGCTAAAACATGTATTAAAATCAGATAATAGGCCAATTATAATAGTTGAGCGACCGTGCTAGAACCACGGAACCGGGGAATGACTAACACCTTCTCCCGGGTTAACAGAATTCCTTACCCGGATTTCTGTGTCCGCAGACTGTAAAACATAATCAATATTTTCCTCGATTCGGGATTTGAACCGGTGACTTGGGACACCATAAATTATCCCAAGTGGCGACTCTGAATTTTTAATAATAAATGAATCCCGTTTCGATTGTCACTTTAAGATGGAAAAAACTCCCGTATACCATTTCCGGGGTGTAGGAAAAAAGGGAGGTGTGACACTAGGTGTAATGTATGTAAAGTGTTCTGGGTGTAAAGCGCTAGGGGAGATGGTTAAGTGGAGAAACCTTTAGAATGCATAGTTTGATTGCTCGAGGACTAGCAATGAATTAAGTGTGGGGTGTTGATAACAGGATAAATCTAGGTAATTTGGTGATTGTTTATGCCTCCACTTGTTTATATTCCAACATCATAATATGGTTAATTGATGAAAAATAGGCTCTAATTGTGAGTTGTATACATTTCAGGTTGAGGAGCCTAGGTGATGCCTTAAAAGTGTGATTGGAACCATTTTGGAGCAAGAGAGATTCATCGGAGCTGTGTATGCTTGAGGACGAGGAAAAGAAACGACGAAACAGGAAGCTGGACATGCGCGCCCAGGTGCGCGGCCGCGCTAGTCCGAATTTTGGGAAGAATTAGTTGGGGGCAAAATTGGAAATCTGGAGGAAAACTCACTTAACCTATATAAAGTCAAGCTCGCCCAAGGAAGGAAGGAGGACTTTTTGAGAGGAAAACACAAGCATAGAGCCGCCGTGGAGGCCGGAATTCATCGGGTTTCATCTTTCTTCCTCCAAACTTAGTAATTTTTATGTTTCTTTGTATGAGTTATTGTTTTGCTACCTTGTCTATGTGGAGCTAAACTTCACGTTCTAGGGTTGTGGTTCTTTCATGACTATTGTTAGTCGGATATTGAGTTTGATTTCTTAGTTTATAATATTGGTTTATTTATTCAATCATGCACTTAATTATTTAATTGTTTGATCACCGATTGAATACTATCTACGAATCTTGAATTGAACTCGAAAGTGGGAATTCTAGATTGCATATAGGATTGAATAGAGCAAGTTCTTGAACTTGGGCATCGGGGAACGGATTAGCAATTGGGATAGACATATACCTAATTGCCTTGCTTGGTTGATTTAAAGGAATTATAAATGCGTTCTTGTTGATTCTAACTCCATAGACATATAGGCGTTAGGTTAGCTTGAATAGGCGAGTAAGAACTCGACAGATTCTTATGAGCAATATTAACCCTGTCAACCAATAAACTAGATAAATTAGTTAGTCAATTCAATAGAAGAATACAATAGGATTGTTAGATAGCCCATAACCCTAGATCGTTTTCATTACATTGTTATCATAAAAATCTGCTATCCTTTGGCTTAGAGTTCATTATTTATTTTCTTTTTATTTTAATTAGTTTATAATCAAATACTTCTAGGTTTAATTCTTGTATAGATGATTAGGATAGTCTAATTTAGTTAATAATTAATCACAAGTCCTCGTGGGATCGACATTCGACTTTTATTCACTTTATTACTTGACGACTGTGAGCACGTGATTTTTGCCCTAAATATGATTATTCCCAAAATCTCAAACAAAATAATTTTTCTTTATTTTTTTACAATTTTTGTGCATTTTGGTGTCATTTTCTGATAATTGTTGCATTCTATTTGCGCATGTTAATTCTTATAAAATACAAAAATATGCATTTTTGCATTTTTAGGTTTTAGTTTTAGGTTTTTAGTATCAATTAAGATTTAATTTGTTTAGAACAAAACATGAAAATCACAAATTAGTGAATTTTTGCATTTTAATGATTTTATTGGGAATTTGTCATGAAATAGTTTTTTAAAGCAATTTTAGGAATTAATTTGTCTTTGTTTTGAAACAATCAAGATTTCATGTTAGTTTTACATTTTTATAAAAATTAGAAAAATTGTAAAAGTAAGAAAAGAAAATAAAAGAAGATAAGGGTAGGAAATTTGGTCTTAATAAAGACCCAAAATTTGGGCTAATTTGTTGGAAATTTTCAGGCCCAAACGCCCTAAACCCGTTGCAAACTAGTCCAGCCCAAATCCCCAACCCGGTCCGGTCCCTAGTAAGTTCAAACGACGTCGTTTCCCCATCCTTCAATCACGACCGTTGGATCTCATCAATTCAACGGTCCGGATCTAACTAGGTTGTTTGTATATAATTGTCCGAAAACTCCTGCCCCCTACCCTATTTGCCTCGTCTTCCTCACCCCGCCTATCCTCTCAAACCCTAATCCGCGCCGCCCCTAAATCCCTCACCGGCGGTGAACGCCACTTACCCCGTTCAAACTCAGATTAACACCACAGATCCCCCATGAACCCCTCTTTCCACTCCCGTTATTAGTTTTTCTCGAATGTTGCCGGAGCTCGTCGAATCTTCGATTGAAGTTTCCGGTCAAATCGCAGGTTTATCCAAACCAGCCCAAAATCACACCACACAATCCCCGGCCTTCCCTCAACACTAATCCATGTTTATTTTCCTCCAAATCTCTGCAAAACGGCTCGAATCTCAGATCTAAGAATTTCTGGCCAAAACCCTAAACCAAAATCCTTATGATTTCGAACCGTAGTATCCTTAACCATGTGTTCTCTGGTAAGAACACATGGTTAGGGATGTTACGCGTCAAAAATCTGAAAGGATTCGGACGTCAGTGACTGGCCGGAGTTCCTCGTGCTTCTGTGAGTCTTTCATGTTTCTTTTTACTCGCATGGTTAAAGTTTTAGTTATAGTCTTGGTTTCATTAAGTGTTCTGTAAATTTTATGATTTATTTTGTGTATTAGTATAATTATGTCAATTGTTGTTAGTTCTGAGTTTGATATTTGAATGGTCGATTGTGAGTTTATTGGTTAAGAATTAGTTTAATTTCATTTAATGTTGATTATGTAACTTAAGTTTTACTTCGATCAATCCTGGTTTCTGCTTTTTCTTAGTTTGATTAAGTTGGTGTAATTGAGAAATTTGGATTGGTTAGTTTGATTATTTGATTTCTGAGTGCTAATTAATCAATTTCAGTTAGTTTTGGATTAACTTAGGGGATTGGTTATAGCTGTTGAGGATGAGGGTATAATCAGTAACTTTGAAAGCCTTCAGGGTTAGTTTGGGTATGGAAAAGGGTAATTCTGATAGGAATAGTAATATCAAAGTATATGGAAGGGCAGTATAGGTATTGTATGGGTAGGGGAATACCCTAGGGCCTTCTAGAATAGGATTTTAGTGCACATTTCAGCACAATAGGGGTGTTTACTTGTTTAGCAAGTCAAGAATAGAGGGACTAAACTGGAATAAGGGAGAGACTAAAAAAGAAGGCCTAAAATCTGATCTACTCTCTCTTGTTGCCTATATAAGGGCATGAAATGCCTTGGGAAAGGGGGTCTTCTTCTTCCTTCAGCTCTGAGAAAAAAGATCCCCACCAAAAGCTTTCCTCCCTGCTTTCAATTCCAGCTAGTATTTCCATTCCAGTATTCAAAAATAAAAACATCAAAAAATGAAGAAATCAAAAACAATTTTACAGTCTCATTACTAGTTTTGGATTTCAGTTGGCTTTTGAGTCTAGCATGATTGCAGAGGTATTTAGGTTCAGCTGTGAGGGCTAGGAGTGCATTTCAAGTGTGTGTTGAATTGATCTGTGGAGTCTGCTTGTATTTCTGGTTTTCAAAAGCAGTTCCTGGCATGCTCGTATGTGTTTTGGGTTGATTATTTGAGTTTGCTCTGCATACCCACTCCTTTCCTGCTGAACTGTTGAACCTAGGTGTATTGAAATACTCCTTCATTGACTGTGACTGGGTTATTACCTTAGTGTCTGAGCTGTTGAGCTGTTACTGCTGCTAACCTCCTTTTCTCTATTTACATTCCAACTTCCAGGTACACTTCTTTGAACCTCACTGATGTATGCTCGTTGAAGTTGAAATGAAATGTTCAAAGGGTTTATTGTTCAATTGAAGGCAGTCTGTATTTTAATTGATATTAATCGTGTAGTTTTCTGTTATATAACTGGCAGTTATATGTGTGATTAAGATTGCTCCGTAAGGCTGATTACATGCTGAACATTGCATAACGTTGAACTGTTGAATTGGGCATTTGAAATAGCGTGTGTGAATTCAATAGTCATCAGTAGCAATTAGATCTATGTAAATGACATATGAATTCAGGAACAGGTCTGGTGACATTTAGCCTAGTTACTAATACTTTTGTCATTGATCATACTGTATAATAGAATGTCTGCTTTTGATTAAAGGTTCTGAAATCGATTGGTAGGCAAACCTGATTTATTGTTGGTAGATTGGTATTGAAACCAGTTAAAAATTATGAAACAGAACTCATTCACAATTGATTTAGTTCATTAAAAGCAGCAGGTCTTAATAGGTAATTGGTAGGACAAATCGGTTTAGGAATTTATGAGTTCACGGCTATCAGCTAAAATGAGGGTATGCATTGTCGTTGTGGTGACTCGTTGATGTTGTATAAATTGTTGCAGTTGGAATCGTACCCATATTCGTTGGGCCAATTGGACTGTATCAAAGTCATGAGACATGCCCATTCTTTATTCGAATTTGGTTCTAGTTTACTTCGATGTAATACAATTCTAAATTAATTAGTCTTTTAGGACACATAATAAGTAGGAAATCATAGTTACTTCGAGATTACTACTAGCCTCGCCCAAATAAAACCACTAATTACGGAGCCCTCAATAAATGGTTATTAAAAATGATTAGAATTTGGGATGGTCATTTAGCGAACTCCACGGTCTTCCCCAAAATAATATTACATTAGAATCTTTAGGCGTTATTTTAATTAAAGTATCTTCTTAAACTCGGGTGCGCATTGATGCGACCCAAATCCAAATCTCGACGAAGTCGAAATGTGTTGACAACCACGGGTGCATTGATTGCGACGTGGATCGAAACGTGTTTTCACGACGTTGCAATTCTTTTAAAATAAATAATGATAAAAAGCGGTTTACAAATAAAAGGCACATAAGTTAGCATGTATTAAAATCAAATAAAATCAAATACAACAGTTAAGCGATCGTGCTAGAACCACGGAGCCCGGGAATGCCTAACACCTTCTCCTGGGTTAACAGAATTCCTTACTCGGATTTCTGGTTCGCGGACTGTTAATAGAGTCATAAATTTCCTCGGTTCGGGATTCAACTGGTGACTTGGGACACCATTAATCTCTCAAGTGGCGATTCTGAATAATTAATAATTAAATCCCGTTCCGATTGTCCTTTAAATGGAAAAACTCCATTACGCCCTTGCGGGTGTAGTGAAAAAGGAGGTGTGACAATGACCGCGTATACTTGCGTGTGTGTTTGGTCGCAACAGTCCGCTAGCACGTTATCTTGATTCACTTAATTGATAAAGTCAGGAACAACATCATATTGATAGCCATCAAATTCGCCGAGACCAGATGTATTGTCATCAGACACGGGATGAGGAATCTAATAAAAGACAATAGAAAAAGAAGGCATGTTGAGTGATGATTCAGAGAAGGCATAATTGTTGAGTGATTTTATTTTATCAGTAAACAATTACCTTAGAATCAGTAACATCCTCCCTCATTTGCTTGGTTTCCTTCATATTCAGAAAACTGAACATTTTTTCAAAGGAAGAAACTACATAATTGTTGAGTGTCGTCACTGTATCAGTCAACTATAAAAAAAACCAGTCAACTATAAAAAAACAAATCAACAGCACTCCTCAACTTCTCAACTTCAGCATTCAACAGATCAATGCGCACCAAAGGATCATAACTCGGGTTAGGTTGTCGATCCATATTCTAAGGAAAAGGTCGTTTAGACTGTTGCTCCGTATTCTGAGGATAAGGTCATTTAGACTGTTGCTCCATATTCTGAGGACAAGGTAGAGATGTAGCGACAGAATCATCAGTGTGAAAGGCAGGCACCACAGGCACCTCCCAGGATGCAACATCATAGGCATTAACTTCAAAAAACGTGTCGATGTTCAGAGTCGACATCTCTTCACGAGTAGGGGAAATGTTCCTATAGTTCAACTACAAGAAGAAAAATTGGATTACAATAGTAGAAAAAGGAAATTGTGACATATTCATAAATATACATACAGAAAAACTGAAATCATATATGAAGAAGTATTATGGTACAAAATTTTTACCTTGTCGATACTATACATGATCACCCCGCCAGTCAAATCCGCATATGTTGGAGTTTCATTCACTTTTCAATTAAGAATGTGTGGCACATTTGTGCCAACACGAACAACTAGATGCTTGTCAACCAAAGAGCAACACTCAAAAAACCATATTTGTAATGCAAGTGGCAAACCTCCAAGCCTATACATTATCAAATAGTCACAATGTATGTCCCTCATTGTCTTTAAAATATCTTCAAATGAATTTTTCCCCAATCTGAGAATATGAAATGATGGACAAACACCATCAAGGCCATCTTGAACGTATCTTCGTCCGACTTCTAGTCCTTTTTCTTGAAGCGATCAAGAAGTTGCCCCCTCGTTATAGCCTTTTTTCCATCTCTTGGAAAGTACTCTTTTAGCAACCTATTAACATCTGGTTTTTCACAGAAAGTGGTGTCGTCTTCTACACACTTTAAACCAGTGATAACAACAACTCTCCAATGCTAAAACGCAGCAAACAACCATTAATTTTCACCCACAACTTCCTTTCTTGTCCTGGGATGACTTCCCTCAATAATATACAATGAATAAGTTGATTTGAATTTTAAATTGAGGGAGGTCCAAGAAGTAGCCAAAACAACTAGCACGGAACATTTGAAGCTGCGTGTCAGTCAAACATTGCTTCAAAATGCTCACAATATCAGTTTCAGTATAGAAACTAATCCTGTTGTGGAAATGATCAACTGGTTGTATATAGAAGTCCCAACCTTGCATATGGAAAAATAACAATAAATAGATCAGGAACAAAAACTACACTAAAATATTTTATAAAAATGTATAAATCAGTGTAGCAGTACTTGTATAAAGATGTATAAACAGCTGTATAACTTTGTATAAAATTGTATAAGCATGTATAAATTAATAGCAACACAGGGGATACCTTCAATGTAGCTTTTCTCTCATTCAATTTGCAGCGAATAGAAAACCTTTGTTCTTTCGATATGCAATCAAGACCACTCTCACCATCGTCCTTGATCTTTCTCCTTTTGGTTTAACATTGGAGCCTATATCATCTTCATAAACCAAATCAACTTTTAGCTTTTCTTTTGATTTTTCAGGTCTCCCACATTTCTTACTCCTTATTCTAACGATGTTAAATGGAGTAGGAGTATTACTTGTTTGCGAACGAGTCATTCGACTGCTCTCTTGTTGCAACTTTTTTGTAGGAGCAGGAGACTCAAAATCATCATCATCGGGAGCCTGGACATGCGTATTCGCTTCAGAAGAAGGGGTTAAGGGCAAGTCCCTCGATGATTTAACTGGAGTGGGAGAATTCCTTGTTTGCGAACGAGTCATTCGACTGCTCTCTTGTTGCTAGTTTTTAGGAGGAGCAGGAGACTCAAAATCATCATCATATGACACCTGGACATTTACATTAGCTTCAGAATCAGGGCTTGAGGGCAAGTCTCTCAATCTTTTCGCATAATCGGACTTAACGCCTTTTCCAGCAACCTTCATTTTGCTTTTAGAAGCAGATATTTTGAACGCATATTCTACAATAAACCAAACAAACAAAGCTTTAACAAAAGTGAAGACAACTGAAGGAAAACACAAAAAATCAA
Organism: Nicotiana tabacum; assembly: GCF_000715075.1. Taxonomy (NCBI): domain Eukaryota; kingdom Viridiplantae; phylum Streptophyta; class Magnoliopsida; order Solanales; family Solanaceae; genus Nicotiana; species Nicotiana tabacum. The sequence goes on along the minus strand of NC_134089.1, from coordinate 17,395,819 downwards.
ACTGTAACAAAACTCAAAAGTGAACCAAAAATAAAGGCCATGAACACAAAGCAGAGGTCAATTTTCCCAAATTGTAACAAAACTCAAAAAATAAAAAATTCTACCCTAAAAGGCGAAATAACAAAGCATGCAAACTGAAACATCAAGTTTAAGCATAGAACGAATATAGAAGGAACACAAAATCAAACGAAAAGCACAACAACATTGTAAGAAAATAGGCATAATTAGAAAAGCAAAAAAAAAATTAAAAATAAAACAAAAACGGTGGTAAAAGCATAAAATGAAACGAAAATTACCTGAAAATAAGATTGAAAGCTCGAAAAAGTACTTGAACCCAACAATGGAGGTCGGTTATCGTCGTCTCTGAGAAAAGCGTGAGGAAGAGAGGGAAAGAGAAATAGAGAAATTGAAATTTAAAATATTAAAACAGTTGTTTTAAGTTGTGGGCTACCGGATGAAAAATAAATTTCATAACATATACAACATGGGCTAAGCCAGGTAAAGACTTTAAATATGGGCTATTTCGAATGGGCTGTATGACCCAAGTGATATATGATGTAATTTTGTCTTTAACAAAAGAGGTTTACTTTGCTTTGGACGGTAACTTAGTAGTTTTGATTTAGGTACTTTGCTTTGGAAGGTAATTTGTTAACTTAAGGACTTTTGAATATTCCAAATAAGGAAATATATAATAAGTAAATCTTAGATGATTTCAAAGTCCTAAAGAGTAAGAAAATAATTAAATGACTATTTTGTCTAGTGTGAAATTAATTTTTAGAGGGTACAAAAGGCGAACGATATTTTGCTAAAGGCCTTTGTACTTTTAATATAGTACTAGTCTTAGAGTACGCGCGTTGCGCGTATAACCCGATAATAAAGACATCATTTTAAAATCAATATAAATAATATTCGAAATATATGTTTGAGATAATTAAAAGAGTTGTTTTTAAATATGTATCCATACTATATACAAAAAATTGCTAAATATTTGGTATTGAAGAAAAAATTCCTCTGAATCAATAAAGTAAATTAACCTACATTAAAGGAGGTTTATTTTAGAATTGTTTTCCAATCCAAGTAGAATATTTATTAGTCCCTGCCTGATTAGAAATAAAAAGTCAAAGTCATAATTAGATAAACAATATAACTAATTGATATGTAGTATATTTCATTTGTTTACATTAAATTTATTGCTATCTGATATAGTCTAAAATGGTAGATTATTCAAACAAGATAAAAATAAAGAGGCAAAAAGTTGGAAATAAGATTTTTTCCTAACCATTTCTAAAACAAATAAAAAAAATATAAAAGAAGAGAGATAGAAACGCTTCCCAACTATTCAAATTTACTACTTTTTCGGGCAACTACCAATAAAAAGTCTTAGTATATAATTTAACTGGTTATATTTTTAAATTTTTAATTATTTCAGTGAAATAAAAGTTTATTATATTTGAGCATCAATTTTGTAATAACTGATCTGTACAAAATGACGAGATGTTGAATTTATTCCAAAGAGCAAATAAATATAATTGTAGTAGAATAGAATTATAGCTGACAACTCAAGTAAGAAAATAATTTATGTAAGTAAAATTTTTCTTGATTTAATATTCCAAAATATTAAGAATGCTTACATAATTCTTACAAGGAAAGAAACTTAAATTGATTTCGAAGTCCAAAATATTAGAGAAATAATAATTTAAGTTTTAACGTATGCATGTTGCACGTGTCTCTAAAAGCAATACCAGTACAAAAAATTACAAGTTCTAAAATAAAAATTATGTTGATCGGGGGGTGATCTACTTTAATGGTTCTGTATTATATTTGTTATAGTATATGCTCCATTATAAAAAAAAAGTGTCATAGAAGTATCGTTTGATTGAACAGTAAAATGCGCATTTAACTTTATATGAGCACTTGAGTACGTGCATTGCATGTATATTTTATATTAGTTATTATAAAACTTATATATGATAGTTTACCAATAATTAAAGATTCTTTACCAATATTATTTTATGAGAGTGCTAAATTTATTCAAAACTTTCACATTTTATTATAAAAAAAGAAGACTCCTACGCCTAAAAGGAGTGCAAAGTGTTCGACAATACCCTAATGTGAATTTGCAATATTTTTTTAATTATCCCCCTTTTTAATACGTATTTTACTTCTTTTTTGTTTCTTTTAATTTCCTCTCTATAATTTTTCTTTTTTTACATTTATTTAATTTTCTTTTGGTGAAAAAGCCCACTAAACTGGAGAAATAAAGAAATGCCTAGATTTTTGATTTAAATTTTTTTTATTATTTAATATTTAATGAGAATACACACATCTTAGATGTCTTGAAAATTTTAGAATTATACTTATCATTTTATTAATAAAAATGTATTCTTAAATCTACCAAGATGTTCGACAGCCAAAAACTTATACGAGAACTATGTTAATTTTTTTTTAATTTTATAAAGATTCTAACCCTACAAACTTGGACTTCTTTCACAAGTATGGTTGTATATCATCTTCTACAAATATGGTTATATATCACATAAGGAAAAGTTTAATACATCAAATTTAATTAAGTCTAAAGTTCTAAATATTAGAGAAATAATTAAAGTGCTAAATGTTAGGAAAATTATAAATTGACTGTCTTGTCCAATGTAACATCCGCGCGATGTGCGTGTACCTCATTTCAATGAGTATAAATTTAATTAAAGGGTTGTACTTGAGTTACAAAATAAAAAATGGTAAGTTCTTGAAGATGATTATGAATGTTGATAGTGTATAACTTTCTCATAAAAGTCCTTAATCACTAGTCAATAATTCAACTTAAATTTTGTTTCAGTCTTATAATGTCCTAACTACAATTTCACAAGTTATCGTGCTTCCTTTCAGTTTCAGCAAGAATACAAATCAATAGGCAATTAATAATCTACGAATTGTAAATGAACACAAAATTAAAGTGCAATGAAAATATAAAAAAAGACATAGTAAAGCAAACTCAAAAGTTACATGGAAGAAAATTAATATGGTTATTAAATATTATTTAAATAAGAACATAAGTTATACAGGGTTAAATTTTAAATGATCTCAAAATCCTAATAAATATAAGAACTTGGTTCAAATAAGGAGGATTTAATATATAAGATATTTAGTTGGAGCTCAAGTTTACTAAATATTAAGAAAACGACATTAACGAAATATAATTATTTTTACATGAAAAATGTATACCCAAGTGACTATTTGTTTTACAGGTAACCTAAAATACTAATGTCTTCCTGACAAGTAGTGATAGCTAACATTTAGCCTAAAATAATTTCTAATTTATAGACCTACTAATTATACTTATGTTACGTACATAAAACTGAATTTATGTAAAGCAAATATTAGAACTTTCATATCGATTTAAAGACTTAAATTAGGAATTAATAATTATTGCAAACAAGGAAAGATTTACTATAACCAAATTTTAGTTGGTCTAAAGTTCTAAATATTAGGAAAATAACTTAATTACAATTTTGTCCAGTACAAAATTTATTTTTAAAGGGTAAAAAAGACGAACGACATTTCGCTAAGGGCCTTCGTGCTTTTAATATAATTTAGATATAGATAGATTTGTTCAGGGCTTTAAGCCTTTTGAAAGCTTTTCCTCTTTTTTTTTAAACTTAACTAATAATTAATGATACCCACTATTAATAATTAATAATACTAAAATTAATAACACTAAAATTATTAATATATTATTAATATTCCTCTAATTGTATATCCAATTATTTAAGAGTGTTATATATATATATATATATATATATATATATATATATATATATATATATATATATTCACTATAGGCAAGAAAAATAATAATAATAATAATAATAATATAAATTAAATTCTATAATTAGCGTGTCTCGAAACTTTTATAAATTCGAGGAATGTTACATACATAAACACATATTATTGAGTATAACGTACTAAGTTACATAATACTTTTCTTTGGCATTCATGATGAGACTGGCACTAAAACCCATAAACTTCTTCAGAAAAATAAAGGAACAAGTTAGTCCACAGATTCTGACTCTTAATCTTCAGGTCGCCAAGCAGGTTAACACAATGTTTTTATGATTTTAGAGTGTTTCTTACTAGTGTATTGATGTTGCATCTATTGGATTAGTCCTTGTTGTATTATCTAAGTTCAGTAACTATCTCTAAGCAAGTAATAAGACATTTTCAATGATCAAATTTATTCATTTATGCACCGTTTTCTCTCTATGGATTAATACTTGCTATTTTTGGACAAAGATTTTGTCAACGTTAATATTCAAGCCGAACAAATCGAAGTTATCGTACCGAATAAACCGAAACTGGGAGAAAAGCCGAACTGAATCGAATTGAATTAAATACGGTATTGGTATATCACTCTAAGAAACTGAATATTGTAAATACTGAACCGAAATATCTAATTATCGTACCGTACCGTACCCATGAACACCCTTAGTGTTAGGTGATAAACAACAACAACAACAACAACAACAACAACAACAACAACAACCCAGTATAATCCCACTTATTAGGGTCTGGGAAGGGTAATGTGTACGCAGACCTTACCCCTACCCTGGGGTAGAGAGGTTGTTTCCAAATAGACCCTCGGCATCCTTCCCTCCAAGAACTTCCCACCTTGCTCTTGGGTAGACTCGAACTCACAACCTCTTGGTTGGAAGTGGAGGTTGTTTACCATCGGAACAACTCCTCTTGTCTGTTAGGTGATAAAATAAGGCAAAAATGTATAACTATCAACCACGATTATATGATAAAAGTTCTAATATTTGTTTAGTGCAAACACTAAGTACGATGGTGAATATACAAATACTATATATGTTAAGTATTTATTTGTATTTTTTTATATTTTACTCAGTGTCTAATACCTATTTTGGGACTCGATTAATTTGAATTCGCATGAGCACATTTATAACTGCCTCATCCAACCGCTTAACTAAAATAAATCGTATATATGAATCGATGGACTATTTGGGTAAAGATCCTAATTCTTTTTGAGGAATTTTCAGAAATGACTATTGTTTAGTTGCTATTAACTTCCTATAGCTATCATATACATAATTACTTTTCGTAGCTACCTTCCAGTTGTTATGGTAATGTATTCGATGTATTTGAGCTACTGTATTCATGAATACAGTAGAAAAAATCGGCTAAAAAATAGGACAGTCCAGTTGTCAGCCGCTATATTCACATGTATTCATACCATGTATTCATGAATACAACTTAATAATAGGTCTCTCAAGTTGTTTAATAATGGAAAGCTGCTAATTTGACGGGATAGACTCCCAATATAACTCACCTAAATCAATTATAACAGATAATATTATTAATCCAATTAATGAGAAGATTTATCATATGCTAAACACCAAAAAACTGAGCATTCTTCAGAGTTTCAGTTCCTCTTTTTCTTTCTAATACAGTTCGATTTTTTTTTCCTAACATTGTTTGAGGTTCTGCTCGGAATTGATACAAGTATCTACATAAATATTTTGAAATTCATTTTTCTGTATACGAATACATCATGTATTTATGCCAGATACAACCTGTGATAGTAACCTACTGCCTGCATATTTCATAATAAACCTAGTGCTTGTATTCTGTTGTATCTAACAATTGTGTTCAATATATTCAAGTTTATTTTTGTATTCATAATATTTTATTTATTCCTAATACATGGTATTACTGCTTTATTGAGTATATTTTATTGGTTGTATTCATTGATTTTCTATTTGTATTGAGAGTATTTTACCGTATTGTTGTTTTAAATACATATGAATACAGTTAGGTTTAAAATACAGATGAATACAGTTAGATTGAATGCATAACTAATTGATGAATAACATCAAAATGATAGAACTAACAATGTATTTAAAAATGTTGTCGTATGAACTCAAATACACATAAATACATCTAAATATCACAGTCAAAAATCATTGTACAAAATATATATATAAACACACACACACACACGCACATCTAAATACAACAATCAAAAATTACTGTACAAAATAAAAGAACACTGTATGCCTTATCGAATACATATACATACAAGAAGAGAGAATCACTGTATAAACTAAAAATCAATTTCTGCGGACTCGAATACATATAAATACATTTACAATTAGGGTCATTACATATTTTTGTTCTCCTTTCAGCTTCAATGGTTGCTGATGAACCTGCAAATACAGGTTCCTCTTGAGTGATATACAAATTGGAAGATTGCCCTTCGAAAAGTGCTTTAGTGGGTATTCCGCAGAAACTTAATAATGGTGAATATTTAAAAAAAACGTCGAAGAGAAAAAGAAAAGCTTTAACCGTCCAAAAACTCAAAAACTTTAGTGGAGAGTGGTGAAAACATGTGTTGATGCTTTACGACTTGCACAATTTCATAGTTCTCGATAGAAGCAAGAAATCATAAATCACAAGGGAAAAAATTTGGTGTCACGCCTCCACGTCCTATGGAATTGGGAAAGAACAATTTTTAAAAGATGTTAAGAAAGCTTGTAGGAAATCATGAAAAAGCTCACTATTTTCATGGCCGAAGAGTAGTGACAACCATGGAAATCATGGAAAAGCTCACCCTTTATCAGAGGAAATAAGTTTTGTGGTTCATATAGGAAAGAATGAGTGAGAGATCGTGAGAGAGAAATAAGATACTATGCGTGATTTTGGGAGAGAATAAACTGAAAGAATGAGAGAGAAAAATATTAGATAACGTATTTAATGGCTTAACAGTAGGATATGATCATAAATACATATTTTGCTATAAAACTAAAAGGTAGCTATAAAAATAATATTTTAAAAGGATTTTTATTTATAATAAATAGAATAAAATTTCCATTCTTTTTCCAACCATGTGACCCGAATGGGACCGACCCAGCAGACCACAGAATGTAGAAGAATCCGAATACATGTGGAAGAGCGGAGACGTGTCTACTTTCCCTTTTATTAATAAGCGAAAAAAACCAAAAGGGAAAGGAGTTAGAACCAAACCAACGGTGTTGATAGGGCAAACTCAAAAACTCTGCCTTCATCTCAGTCGTCTCCCTTTTTCCCACTTTCTCCAGCGTCCGATCCTCCCTTTTCTCCCTCAATCCTTTCATTCTCCTCTCCTCGCGCCCAAATTACAAATCCCCAGGTTTTAATTTTATTTTTCAAAAATTCCCCCTCTCTTTTTCTCTCTCTACATTTCAATGGCTGAATTAGGGTTTTTTTTTCTTCTCTTTCTTTTTCCTGTTCTTCATCTTCAGCTTACTTACTGTGTTTTTTTGTGTGTTTTGTTTATAAGGTATGGCGGATGGACAAGGATCGTCAAGGTCACCGGCGAGTCCAAACGGAGGAGGAAGTCATGAGAGTGGTGGAGACCAAAGCCCTAGGTCTAATGTACGTGAACAGGATAGGTTTCTTCCTATAGCTAATATTAGTCGAATCATGAAAAAGGCGCTTCCTGCTAATGGAAAAATTGCAAAGGATGCTAAGGAGACTGTTCAGGAATGTGTTTCCGAGTTCATTAGCTTCATTACCAGCGAGTATGTTTTTCGATTTCCTTAATTTCCTAATTACGTATTGATTTGATCGTAACTGATTCGAATTGAGATGTTGTTTTATTGATATATTCATATATGCTACTTGCTGTGTTAAAATGTATCCTTTTACTTTGCTTAGACGGTAAAAGATTCATTTAATTGATTATGATCTCTTTTCTTTCGTGGCTTCTAGAGATTTACTTTATATGGTAGAAATTTGTCTTGTTTTCTTTTGTAAGTGAACCTCTCATTTTGAAGGGTGTGACAGAATGATTAACGAACTGAGCGGAGAAATATGGTGTCTTAGGTTCAAGTCTCAGCGGAGACAAAAATATTTGGTGATTTGTTTCTACCTACCTAAGCCTTGGTGGGCCTAGTACATCTGCTGGTGGGGTAGCAGTTATCAGGTGGATTAGTAGAGGTGCACAAGCGGGCTCTTCCACCACCATCATAAAAAAACATCTCAGTCTCAACTATTACTTACTTTATTAAAAAATGCATCTTATTTTTAACTTTGTGAGTTAGTATTACTGCGTCATACACAATTTTTCCATCTTCCTTTATTGTAATGTGTTGTGTCTGGATATGCTATATGCTATGGATATCAACCATTTCTTTTCTGTTTTGTCATTTTTGGAGAAAATTTTCTGGTTGATAAGTTGCATTTTTATTGTAAAATAGTTGATTTCCTTAACAACATTGTTATATTCCTGTTGGAATTGTCTAGGGCAAGTGACAAGTGCCAGAAAGAGAAAAGAAAGACTATTAATGGTGACGATTTGCTATGGGCAATGGCAACTCTAGGTTTTGAAGATTATATTGAGCCACTCAAGGTGTACCTTGCTCGGTACAGAGAGGTAATGATTACTACATTCTTTATGTCAGCTTTCCCCTGTGACCCTTTCCAAACAGAGTATAAATTGATGGATTTGTCTTTTTGTGGTGTACCTGCTCGATGAATGGGTTGTTGCAGATGGAGGTAAGTGAATGTCTAATACAGTGTCTTTATAGTCATTTCCATTTTCTTCCCTTTTTTTGTTTTGCTTTGGGAGCAACTGATTCATTTGGTAGGGTGATACAAAGGGATCTGCCAAGACTGCTGATGGGTCTGCTAAAAGAGAAGGGATGCAACCTAGTCCTAGTTCACAGGTACTCTTTTGTGTTCTCAGCTTTTTTGTTCTTTTATCAGATTGGTGTCTCAAATTACAAAAGGAAATTGTTGAGTAAAATTCCATTAATTTGCTGTTGCATCATCTTGTTACAGCTTGCACATCAAGGTTCATTCTCGCAAGGAATGAATTATGGAAACTCTCAGGTAACTTTTTCTCTGTGTGTATACATGAAATTTAACTGCTGTATGTCATCTTTCAAAACACGTTATCATGCCTCAAAGTTTCAATCTTCACCTGTTATATAGGGGAAAGATGTTTCAGTCTTAACCACAAAAAGGGTTGCTTTGATGCATCAAGTTGGTTACTAGCCTTATCAATATGCAACTATAGCTTTCAGGAATTAGTCAGAGAATTTGCTTGATAGAACAAACCATTTCTGCTCATGGGATCGACATAGATATTATTCAACTTGTAACTAGATCTTTTATTCATCAATTGTTTCTCCCTGATCATTTTGCTAGCTTAGTGCTTTTCTTGCTTTTATATATCTCCTTATTACTGATTTAAAAAAACTGTTGCTCTTTGATGATCTATTTGAATGAAGTTATATTTTGTAAATTGAGAGAATCATGTGGGGAGGGGTGTTAAGGTTTGGTTGCAAATGTCGTTAGAGGAGAAAGAACTAGAATTTTCCGTACATCAGTGTGTTTGGATAGAGTTACAATACCACGACTTATGGAATTGGGATGGACTATAGCTACATTAGGAGAAAACATGTAAAAGTGCACCCACGGACTTGACATAGCGGTCAATGAAGTGAGAAAGGCCCTCAGAGGCCAAGCTACCGACAAGACAAAAATACCAGGTTATCTTTCCTGCCTGCTTAAGGCTTGGTTGGTGGAGTTTCTTGTATGTGTGCTAGTTGGGAGGTAACATGTATGCAAGTTGTTCCAAACGCCACCATTATAAAATATCATGTAAAAGTTGAACATTAGAAGAGTATTTTGAAGATTTTGCAATTTATCAAGTTCTTTCCCGTCTTAAGAAAATAGACCCTATAGAACTTTTTGTGGAGAACCGTTAGTGAGAAATGCTATTGCTAATTTCAACCTAACGAAATAAATAAAAGCAGAGAGTGTGATTTCCTAATTTAAATCCAAGTATTTTGTGCCTTTATTTTAATCATCCAATGATTGGTAAAGTTATGTAAGGCCTTTGAAAGACTCTGCTGGGGAGGTTTGTGTATATATTCTTTCGAGACTCGGGGCCTTGATGTAATTGATAACTTTAGAAGATGCCACAATTTGGCCGAACTGCAAAAGGTATTATCATAATTTATTCATTATGGTGCTGAATTGAAAATATACTTCTTGAAGAGTAAAGAGTAAAAGGAGAAAAATAGGAGGCAAATCCATATATGATTTATAGTACCTCATGGTACTCAACTAATGAAATTTACCTTATCTTATCCAACAAAAAAGAGAAAACAAATCCTTAGATGATGTAAAACAAAGGGTGATAAGATATAGCATTTTTGCACTTACCTTTTTTTTTTTTTTTTTTTTTGAGAATGAAACTTAGGTATCTGTATTTGTCTTATTAAAACCATTGCAAGTAAATAGTTCAAAGTTGAGCTCATTATTTCTTCCGGCTTTAATGGTGACCATGTTGCTCGGATGGATAAAGGATGAGGGTTGTGGTAGGCTGGTAACCAGTTTAAACTAGCTAAATCACGGTGAATCCTCGCAGTAATGTTGGTCTGAGGTGATTTTAAATGGAGAATAATGGTCTTTGAGGACTCATAAAGCCTGCTCCTACTTGTTTGGGATTGTTATGTAGTAGTTGTTTTTTATGTCAGAATTTGCTGAATAGCTGGAGGTTTGGACATGTGTAACTGTCATATGAGTGTCAAGTGCATTGTGGACATAAGTGGGAAAGTACAATGCTTATTGAATAGTTATCCTAGATATATGTTATGATTTGAAGATGTTACTTTGCAACACTTGTATTGTTGATTATCTGATAATTGATAGATCGAATACATTGTTCACATGTTTCTTGAGAACTTAATTGGCGGTAACATTTGAGACTTTTAAGTATGAAATAAATCCTTCCAAAGGTATGAAGGTGGGTGATACCGTTGGAAGCAAGTGTGGTCCTAATTGAACATTACGTCGGAGGTGCACTAAGCTCGTCAACGTTGATCAAAGTACATAAACTAACTAGCCTGGCCCTCAAATCATTTACGTTTTGAGTATTTTTCTAAATGTAAATAGATACAATGTATCGTTTTGAGATGGTTTGGTCATGTCCTCTGTAGGCCTACAGATGCACCGGTCAATAAGTGTAATAAGTGTGAAACTATGGTGAGTGATGGTGTTAAAAGGGGACGGGGTAGACCTAAAATCACATGGAAGGAAGTTGTCTGGAAAGACCTATATATCCTTGGAAACAACGCACAAACTTAGCTAAAGATTGAACTTCCAGGATGCATATGGCGGACCATTTAGAAAGAAAAACAATAGGTGATTTGAAGGAAACAACAATTCCTTACAGAAGATCACGATGGAATATCCTTTTCTTTCTTTTGGTCTCACTTTTGGTGTAAGGAAGATTAAGTACATGATGTTGATTTATGCTAGGTATCATAGAATTCCTTTAGTAGGTGGCAGAAGATAGGCATGTAGCTAATTTCCTTTGAATTCTACAGATGGCTTTAGCAGTCTTTGTGCTGCACCTTTATAATATTGTTGCCATTCTCAAAATCAATGGAAGAAAAAGATCCATAAAGATGATATCTACTAGCTAGGAATAGGTTTTTAGACTTTTTAAATATATATAGACACACAAACACACACTCTCATAAAATTTATTTTTCATCTTTATTTTATTTGTTATGATGATAACATGAGTTGAGCTAATATTGGAAGTGAGGATTCACATAGCCGACCTCAACTGAGGCATAGTTGTTGTGTTGCTTTGGAAGGCTCATCAGATTGCTGTTCTTTTAATTTAAACCAATAAATTATGTTGGTGTTTATCAGACTTGAGTATATAGATTGGCAAGTGGTAGGTTTCTAGAAGGAACAATTTCACAAAGGTGCAATATAATGGTCCTCATATTTAGTCTTGATGACAGCAAAAGCATCCTCTGGAGGGAAATATGAAAAGAAATGAACTTATCAGAAAAAATATGAAAAGCAGTAAAGATTTCTGGGTGTTGAGTGATTCGTATTCTTACTAAACTACTTGATCAATCCATATACCATATATTATGGTTATCTGCACTGGGAGGGACAGTTGCTTATTATTCTCACTTTTCTTGTCTGCCTGTTGGTTTTGCAATGTTGGCCACTTTTTCGACTTTGCATGGAGTGCTCCTACCTCCACCCTTGTTTTTCTTCTTTTTTAGTATTTGTTAGCCTGGAGGGGTGAGTTGAGCCTCGCTATGACCTGCTCAGTTATAGGAGGGCCTTACTATTGTGAACTTGCTCCTCCTGAATTCTGATTGCGCAATGTCATTGATAGTTGGATGAACTAGTAAGAATAAGGAAATTTAAGTCAAAACAATTTTAAGGACCTGCAAAAATGATTTTCTCTCAGTGTCCTGACTCTTCTTTCTGAAGATTCCAGGGTTAAGTACTAAGCCTGTTGCTTAATGAGTAAATTCTACCAAGCTTTTCTCTCTTGTAGCACATGCATTGTTTTAGGATGGCAATAGAAAGCCAATCTGCACAAGAGAGAGTTTTGCCTTCGTTCAACTAGGTGAAAAGGTGGGGAGGGGTTGGGTAATCTATGAACTTTAAGCAAGCATATATTTGAAGGCTATTTGGTGGCAATGTTAGACTGTTAGTCGACACATTGATTGTTGAGATTCCCCCCAAGATATTATATGTCAACCTGATGCTTATTGTATCTCTTGAAATTGCTTTTTGCAGGGTCAGCATATGATGGTCCCGATGCAAGGAACAGATTAAAATCCAATCTTCACTCTGTTTGAGATGGTAGGACTTCAAACGTGTTCTATATATAGATCCTCCCCGGTAAGCTCTGTATCATGGTTGATTTATTCAAGTCCGGGACATATGCTATTTAAGTTTGTAAATTTAGGAGATGTTCAAGTAAAGACCTGATTGTTTGTAGTAATAACAAGAACCATTACCTAGTATTTAGGATATTGTTTCTCTTTGGATGAAATTAAAATTTGCCCTTTCTTATTCTCTTTCTTTTCTTTCTGAAGCAAACAAATATGCCTTTTTTTTTTTTTTTACTCTGTTGGTATTTTAACCTTATGTGAGAGAGAGGGTTTCTGGAATGATATTCGTCCACGCATATGCTGTTTGGTAAATGTTGTGATATGATCACTATATAGGTCGAGATCATGTAACATCTGGCCAATTTTATTCTTGTGGAATGGGCATTTCCAGTTCCAGATACATTTGAGAGTTGAGACAGTAATTGCTAGTCAATTTCACAGCAAAAATTATCAGGCAATTCCAAGGTTTATTTAAAGACAAAGTGAACCACAACATGTTTTATCCTTTGGTCGTGGAAGAAATGCAGTGGTCCACTATTTTGTTAGGGAAAATGCATAAGTACTCCTCGATTCATAGCCGAATTTTTAATTACACACTTTATCTTTGGAGGGATTCTATTATCTCCTTGAATTATTTTTAAATGGAATTAATATCATCTTGATACACGCGCCTGACACATGTATTTTCCACTAAAATCGTTTTTTCGTGTTTTTTTTTTCCATCTACTTCTTTTCCCAACTCACGTTCTATATTTTTAAAATTCTTTTCCCTTTTCACATATCCCACCATCTTCTATCCCACAAGTGAAGCAGCGATATTTTTTGGTTGAAGAAGCAAATCGAAAAATTGTGAGCTCGTGGAATTTTTTTTTTTTGGCAATCAACAATCAAATTCTTCCTTGTTTTCTATTTTATGTAAATTTGATTAATTAAAAAAAAGGACTCTCCTCCCCCACCTCACTACTTGAAACAGTGAAAAGCCGAAGGCCCCAATCAGGAAATGACGAGCATGGCGAGAATATTTTTGCAACTAACAATCAAAACTCTTCTTGTTCGGTCTTTTGTGGGCTTCTTCTGGGTTTACTCAAAAATTAATTTGGGGACGAGTTTTTTTTTCATTCCTTTTATGAGAAGCAATTGCAATTGAAAGTTTAAAAGTGGTGAGTGAAGAGATTAGAAATTGTAGTAATCCTCTATAAAATGTAGTAAACATGGAGAGGAAAGAATAAAATCTTCAACTCGATCTCGTTAGAGAATATGGAGAATGCCAGAACTAACTTTCGGTTAATCTATAAGTAACAAAACTGGAGGAAAGAAAAGGAAAAGAAAAAGAAAAACAAGAGAAAAGAACAAAAAGAAAATAGTATATTTTATAAAAATATTATAAAAAATAAAATTTCAGCATTCTCTCTTTCCGCTCTCCAAGGAGGGTGGCATACACTCTCTTCTGCCACATCAGCACTAAGGGTATACTAATTCCATTTAAAAATAGTTCAAGAGATAATAAGGTCCCGTAAAGACAAAGTGTGTAATTAAAAATCCAGTTAGGCTATAGATTAGAAGGTACTTATGTATTTTCCCATATTATTACGAATCTCAAAATATTTGAAGACCTCTTTTTTCCCCGGAAAAGGTTGGCTTTGCAATATTTTGTGGATTCTCCGCTGCATATACTTAGAGAAGTGAATTATTTCTTCAACTGCAATTTTCTAGTACAGTTTTTAGTTACTTTGAACTGTAAAATTTTATGATTATGGAACTTTTATGTAAAATATTAGAAATGTAAATTTACTAAAAAATTAAAAGAAAACCTAATACGTATTTGAATTTTCGACTTTATGCGTCAATCCTCACACTTGAGGCAGGACAGGAGTACCATTGAGTTTGGGAAATTTTTCTTTCCGATAATCTACTTCGAGACTGCTGTAATCACACGATAATAATGCTCTCTGTATCTAGACAGATGAAATTATCAGGCAAACCAGTAAGCCAAAACTCCCACCAAGAGAACCAACTACAGTTCGTTTCATCTTTTCTCTAAGAGAATTTTTGTGATTTACTGTCTAGAAATCAATCTAATGAGGAAAGAAAATGTCAAATTGCTACACTACTGAATACAAAACTCACCTTTTCGGTGATCTAGGCAATGTCCTATGATATTACATAAAACAACCTACAGGAGTATAATAACCTCAAAGAACAAAACCCAATTCATGATTAGGGCTATAAATTAGTAAATCGACCCGAACCAGAACCTCTCCTCCTCCTCCGACGCTTTTGCATGCGCCAGAATAGTATCAATAGACCTGACAGTAATGGTGGTAAGTTTGTAAGAATGATGAGAAAAAACTTTTGAATTCTTCCATCAGTAGTATGCATAAATGTTCACACTCACCTGTGATGGCAATAATTGCTGGCACTAACCAGTGAGTAGCTACAAGCACGGGCATGTCAATCTGCAATCAAGTAAAATGAGATGTGTTGTTAGGATGTATACACTGACAGTTCTAAAAAGATTTAAACTATCAGTGCATTTTGACCCGTTGTAGTAATATTATCTATGGTCTATCATCTAGGTGACCTGACGATGTTAGCAGGTAGTGACATTATAGTCTTTTTCAATGCAGTGTACAGAAGTTAAACTCGTGTTATCAAATGAAGTTTCATAACAAACAACTAGCAAGAGTTTCTTACATCATCTCTGTAAAAGAAGCCCCAGTACTTGTTTCCAGGAGAGTCGTCGATGTTCTGCGTTGTGTTAGTTAATACTAAAACAGGTGTCTCTACTGTAGAATTTAAACCTCTACCCAAGTCAATAACAGGATAGCCAGGTAGTCTACGGTTCCTTCCTCTGACCTGTAAATTGTAACCCTTAGTTCCCCATACTTCAAATCTAGAATCACGCCCGCAGATCAACTCCTTTCCAACAACTCTAGAATAAGTAGAGAAATTCACATCCGTTCTACGGGTTGGTAGCTGGTTCTTATCAGCATATAATGGTTTCTCCTGCCTAACTGAATCTGAGAAAAGCATAGGATCTTTTACATTCCTGCTTGTAAAATCTAGCATTTTCTTCAGAAGCCCATAACAATTGGTAACCATATGGCTGCTGTCCAAGCAGTTAGAGTCGCCGTATACTGCAATTCGACTCCCACCAACCTCCAAAAGACCAAGAATAGGTGTATCTGTCTGCATTCATCAAAACAAATTGCAAGTTAGACCAGCAGCTCAAACACCACCTAAAATATTGAAGAAACTGTCATTAGCATAAGAGTTCTTATTGGAGTGAAATGGACTTTTCTTCCAGTAGTAAGTTGTGAAACTTAAAGTGATACCAAAAATCTATATTCTACAAATGTATTGACAAGTAAAAAACATTCCTTTACCGTAGGATCACCAGTCTCCTCTCCCACAATCCCCTAAAGTAGCAGTATATCTACACTCATTTGTATTTTCCACGTATCTTTCTTTAGTTTTTAAGTGAAATGTTTATCATAATAAGTAGACGATTAGAAGAGCTATGATATTGCAGTATAGAGTATACTCTTCCTCATGTTTCATTATAGAGATTACACTTTGTGCTATATTAGACTACCATATCTCTCCTATTCTTTAAGTTCTAGGAATCAGAGATACTCAGCATTCAGGAATACGCGAAAAGAGAAAAGCTCAAAAGTCGACTTTCTGCTTTAGTAAAGATCTTGTTTTTATGAATTTAAAGAAGTTCAGTAGGTGGAAACAAAACTAAATTATGACAGCCTTCCAACTAACCTTGGTCATGCCAGACAAAAGGATATTCTGTGTGGCCCCACTCTCTGAGCTATCCATGAAGGGGAAGCTGTGCAAGTATCCACCTCTTGGGAACTTTAGAATATCAGTTCCAGATGCATACCGACTCTGTTCACCGTTGAGGACAAAATCGCCATTCAGAATTTTATTCCCAAATGCAATCCCAAAGGATGCCAAAAGATCATTTAAGGCAGGAATATTGGCACCTCCAGTGACCGGAGTCCACCAGCTACGTGTATTGTCATCAAAGAACCTCATTTTTACCATTGTGTCCACATTGTACCAGTCAGCAAATACAACTACACTTAGACCTGAATTAATGACATCATCTCTCAGTTTCTTGATCTCTTCAGGGAAGTACTCCTCCTCAAGATCCACCAGAAGAAGTGTACCGTACTGGCGAGCATCAAAGCATGTAAGAGGAGAGCCAAGAGTCTCAATATAGTATCCAGCATCTCTTAGTGTGTCAAACATTATGTGAAAATTTGTGTGCAGATGATCCCCATGCCAGTCAAGAATGTCATTCCGAACATCTAAGGAGTCCCTTGGAATATAACCAGGAGGATATTTGATACTGTGAAATTGATCCCACAATATCCGCACAGATCTTGGTGGAGTAGGAACCACTTTTAATTTCAATTGAAGGACACAGGTACTACTTCGACGACTCTTTTCATCTAGAGCAGGTGGGCTGTGGATCTTGACAGTCACATTACCTTCAATTAACCCTGAAAACTGAGCTCCTTCTTCTTTGATTTGCATGTGCAGTGCAAGATAACCAGTCCAGGGCCAAATGACATCTGAATAGGTAAAATGGATGCTAAGAAGGTTGCCTTCCTCATCAAAGGGGTGCCATGTAGGTGGGCTTTCGACATAACCAATTACACCCATTCCATTTAAAATAGTGGCATTAAATATGACTGGCATGGCACCAGCATAAAGTGGTTGACGGCAAAAAGGCCAAGAGTATGGGCAGTCGGTGAAATCAAGAACACCTGGAAAAATACTTGCTCGAGGTTCATAGCTCTTCAAAATTTCAAAGGACTCCAACCTGTCATTCAAGTTAAATATTGAGTAGAACATAATACGTGTTGATTTAATGTTCAAACTATAAGGATATAAGGTACTCACAAATTAACCCTGCCTGCACCCTGCTCGTATATGTTGGGACCAGGAAGCTTTGCAGCCCCCTCAACCAGTGCTTGTTTGACACTAGCTGGATTAAGAATGTCCTTTCGCTTGTTTTCAGGTATTATGCTAACAAGCAGGCATACTATACCAGCAACCACAGGACTCGCCACGCTTGTGCCAGATAAACTTTTACAACCTGTACTAATTTTGGATCCCATTATCTCACGTCCATACGCAACAATGTCAGGCTTTACACGACCATAACTGTTAAAGAAAAATTACATGGTTACAAGTCTATGAGAAGGCTGGAAAAGCATAAATTATCACTATAACCAAAAAAAGGACAGTAGTTTTTTTCTTTCATATTTACATATCATCTTTCTCTTCATTTTTTCCCTTAGCAGAGGAAAGAATTGCATAAAATTGGCATTCCAACCTAGTTGTTTTATACCACAGTATTTATCATCAAACAGCTTTCCGTTTCTGAACTTGACTAAAAACATCAAAACCATGGACACAAAGCTCATAGACTACATATATGCTTTAGAAGAGCTGATCTTCAAGGCATATGTATTTCTTTTATTCCCTTTTCCCCATAAATGTCACTTGCACATCCAATCAGACTTCTAAATCTATTCGTGCTCACGCATAGAATGGTGAAAATAATTCCAAGAGGTGCAGGGAGGCTAATAATAAGCAAACCTATACTCCAGAGAAAATAAAAGTACAGAAAAACAAAGGAGGAACTGATACCCATGAGGAATCTCCCAGGTACTCATGCCACGAGAGGAAAAAGAAGCTATGTGATCACTGTAATCAATGCCACCAACACCAATAACATCACTTTGATCTGCTGGATTGTTTAGAGTACCATACAGTGGTCCATCATTCCCAATAGCTGAAACCATGATAATATTGTTTGCTGTAAGCTCCCAAACCTAGAGATATTTCAAATGTCATTAATATAAAACTAAAGCTTCCACCGCTAATCCTTAATCAGTATCCTGCTGAGAATATTGGTAAATTCGACAATATGACAAGCTTAACAACTCAAAATCTCTACAACTAAATTGCATGCTAAAGTAAAAATGCAACCGTCATGCTTGAGACCTCCGTGAACAGATGCAGTTTGCTGAACTAATAGACATGTGCACAGAATCAACTCAGGAAGAGTGCTACTCTAGCTAGTGAAGGGCCAAATATGTGAATACATAAAGGAGCATATCAAATATGCAATTTGCACCTGCATTGAGGGTAACTAAATAAGACCAGAATCTACACACAAGTTATTTTTGGATCCCGGTTCTCCTTTACAGTAATGGCTATTCACTTCAGTCTTACGTGCACTATGTCAAGCAACAATGGACACATATCATTCACATGCTGACAGTTGAAACCAAACTTCTATTAATAATGAAGACTACGGATGACACAAAATCTTAAACCAGAATATTATATTGATTAATGCAACAGAAGAAAAATGCATTGATTGCCTAAGGAGAGGATAGGCACCCCGAGCATCATACACATTTACAAGTACTAGCTCCATTTGCATTTCATATGAGGTAGTTTAAGTGGGGGGAAAATTAAAGTTTAATTTTCCATGTATATCGGTTATCATATTGGTTATAGAAGAAACATTACTGTTGTTGTCTTGTTAATAACATATGATAGGGAACATTGCAGCAAAATTAAATTTGAATGGTTGGATGATTTTGAGTTATTCGCCATCAAAAGATGACTCTGAAGTATGTCCTATATCTGATTTTGAAGTCTTGATCTAAGTGAAAGTGTACAAATATTATTGTAGAAGCGTGTCAAACATTTTGAGGTGCTCCGAAATGTAATGTGCAGTATGTATTATGACGGAGAGGGGGCTAAAACAAACCAAACGATCAGTGAACTCACCTTTTCCACAAAAGGGAGATCTAAATAATCAGGTCCACCGATACTCAAATTCAGCACATCCATGTTGGTTGCAATTGCGTAATTGAATGCATCAAGAAACCATGATGTGTAAGATACCTGCAATGAGCTGAAGACACAATTATCATAACCTTGCAAGTGAACTTTCAAATACTAGAACTAGAAGATCTATCTTTTTCTTTTTCCTAATTGATAAGTAAAAACATAATAAAATCTATCTTTTCGGCAGATTTAAGAAGTATCTAGTCAAGAAAGTGAAAATGAAGCCTTTCTCATTTTGCATATGTTAGGACTTGGCTAATTGCTTCATTTAGTTTCTCTAATTAAGTGCTCCCTCTAAATTATAAGCTTCCATTCAGCATGCAACTCTAACTAATGGAGCATAAAAATTGGCTGTAAGGTCCAATGATTCATTATCAGAATTTCCTTATGTATAGGTTCGGTTTTGAAGAGACTTTATCACAAGATTAATCAAACACCGATAGTTGAATCTGAACCAACTTTTACCCAGTCCAGTGGAACCAACTGCTTTCACACTGGAAGAACAAGAACGGGAGCAATGACTCCATCAGTTTGGAAGATATCTTGAGAAAAGGGTTTTCGCACCGGTATATTTTTATATGTACTGAAGTTTAAATATTCCAATAGTATGATGCTGTCAACTTCTTGGATTTCTTCACTGAAGCAGGTAAGATGCTTTATAGGAACCCTCTGTAGCCCTAGTTTTTTTTTAAAAGAAACCATGGTTGAGTGATTATAGACCTTTGTTTTTTCTTTCCTTTTATATCTTTATTCTGCTTTTTATCTTTCCTTGCATATTCTCAGTTTCTGAAGGAGTAGCAGCTTGTGTCTCTGGCTTTTCGGAAAAAGAGTTGCTTACCTCACCACACCAACCGCCAGCTCATCCATGCTTAGAAACAGTTTCTTGAATCCTTTTAAATTAGTTATGGTAAAGAGTTTCAGAGAAGTATATATTATTATTGAGGAAATAGATTTTTCCGTTTAAAAGCAAGCAGTCTACTCTATCTTGAATGTCCTCAATTGAAGAAAGACTTTCTCCAATCGCCATTTGTACTCATAAAATCAAAAGCTTCCGAAGAATGGAGGTGGACTACAATGATTTTGTTGTACAAGAACAAATGTGATATTCAAATTGCAACAACTATAGGGGTATCAAGCTGCTAGCCACCCTATGAATTTGGAGAGGGTGGTGGAGACGAGGACGAGGAGGAGTATGTCTATTTCCGAGAATCAATTCACATTCATGTCGGGACGATCAATTACAGAAGTTATCCACCTTATAAGGGGATTGGTAGAGCAGTATAGGGAGAGGGAGAGGGACTTGCATATGGTGTTCATTGACCTAGAAAAAATATATGACAAAGTCTCAAGGGAGGTTCTATGGAGATGTTTGGAGACTAGAGGTGTACCAGTTGCATATACTAGGACAATCCAAGACATGTTTGATGGAGCTAAGACCCGGGTTAGGACAGTTGGAGGAGACTCGAACACTTCACAGTCATGATGGGGTTGCATCAGGGATCAACTCTTAGCCCGTTCTTATTTGCCTTAGCGATAGATGAATTGACGTTGCACATTCAAAGGGAAGTACCATGATGCATGTTATTTGTGGATGACACAGTTCTGATTGACGAAACGAGAGGCAGAGTTAGTGCTAGCCTGGAGGTTTGGAGACAGACCTTGGAGTCTAAAAGTTTCAAGTTGAGCAGGACCAAAATAGAAAACTAGGAGTGCAAGTTTAGTGACGCAATTCATGAGGAAGATGTCAAAGTGAGGCTTGATACACAAGTCATTCCCAAGAGAGGAAGTTTCAAGTATCTTGGGTCGGTAATCCAAGATAATGAGGAGATTGACGAGGATGTCACACATCGTATTGGGGCGGGGCGGATGAAATAGAGGCTCGCATCTGGCGTCTTGTACAATAAGCAATGTTGTGAAGAGCGTGAAGCGAGGAAAAAAGACAACCCTCATTTCGCTTAAAGCGAGAAGCGAAATGCTCGCTTTTTTGAAGTGAAGCGGAATTTAAAAGAAAAAATTAAAATAAATACCGCATAGACAACACATGTAATTGTAAGCAAATGTCCAATACTTCAATGTAAAAACTAAAGAGTAGCATTAATTGAGATAGATGTATAGGCATACTAAAAAAGATAAGATTAGGAACGAAGATATTTGGGATAAGGTAGGAGTGGCCTACGTGGTGGACAAAATGCAGGAAACGAGGTTGAGATGATTCCGGCACGTGAAGAGGAGATGCACGAATGCCCCAGTGATGAGGTGTGAGAAGTTGGCTATGCTGAGTCTAAGGAGAGGTAAAAGTAGGCCTAAAAAGTTTGGGGAAAGGTGATTAGGCAAAAGTAGGCCTAAAAAGTTTGGGGAAAGGTGATTAGGCAGGACATGGCTCATCTTCAGCTTACTGATGACATAGCTTGACAAAACTTTTGACAAAAAGGTGGGGAGGTCGAGAAGTAGAGTGGAAGGTTAGTGGATAGTACAATATTTTTCCTTTCTTTATCGGTTGTTCTAGTATTATTCTCGTATTTACTTATTCTTAGACTTCTATTATTATATGATGTTTCCTCTGCATTAGTTTTGTTATTAGCCTGTCGTTGTTAACGCGTCTTTGCTCATGTCTTCTTCACTATCGTATTTCTTTTAAATTGCTATGTTTTTGTTCCCCTTGAGCCGATGGTCAATCGAAAACAGTCTCTCTATCTGCACAAGGTAGGGGTAAAGTCTGCATACATACTATCCTCCCCAAAACCCCACTTGTGAGATTACATTGGCATGTTATTGTTTGTTGTTGTAAAATCAAAAGCTTGCACAGGGATTACCAGGCGAGTTCCTAGCTTTTGTAGCCATAAAATAAGAAAATATCCCCCCAACACCCCAAGGAGCTGGAAGTCATCATAACATCCTAGAAGAAATAATATTATCCCACTAAACAAGCCAACGGTGCCCTGAAATTCAGCTTTTGAACAAAACTATTTTTGGAAATTCTGATTTTTACCAAAAAATAGACTACTCTTTTTTTTGAATTGATAACTTTTGTATATATTAATAACATCAGTACATAGGTTGTACTGAAAACCAAATTTACAAGTAGGTGGTAAGTAGATGTGCTGGTGTGCAACCTAGCAAGATCCTAGTATGTCTACGATTGTCAATGTATCTTCTGTGTAAATCTGTTTACACCAAAAACAAAAAAGAAGAATACAATTGAGTTTGATCTTCTGTACTGGGTTGCTTCTATCTTCAAAACATCTAGCATTCCTTTCCCTCCAAACTGTCCACCAGATACAAGTCGGGACAGTCCTCCATCTATCTCTGTTAGTTGCTTCAGCACCAGCTTCTTCCCAACTATAAAGAACTTCATTATCCTGCATGACATTGTCCATGAAATACCCCTAAGACTAATAAAGATTTTCCATAGTTGGTCTGTTGTCTTGCAATGTAGAAATAAATGGCTAACAGTCTCAGTGTTTTCCCCACATAGGAAACATCTTGAACACAGAGAAATTCCTCTTTTTATGAGATTATCCTGAGTTAATACAGCCTCCTTTGCTAGTAGCCAAGAGAAACATGCTACCTTATATGGAATCTTTGTTCTCCATATATGCTTCCATGGCCAAGCATGCATCTATCTGAAGATCATTTTGATTCAAAATCTTATATGCATCCTTCACCTGATAGACCCCTCTGTTGTGCCTCTGCCACCAAAGTGAATCCACCCCTTCCTGTAATCCTTTAAATGCCTCCAACTCTTTGTAGATGTCAGCTAATCTTGTTATCTCCCAGTCATTCAACTATCTTCTAAGAGTGAGTTCCCATCCTTGATAACTCCACATATCAACTATTGTTTTATGCTGGTTTTGTGCCAAACCAAACATATCGGGGTATCTTTCCTTTAGGCATCCATGTCCCAACCAATTATCGTTCCAGAATGATGTGTTCCTTCCATTGTTCACTCTTATGGAAGAGTGAATCTTCATTATAGGCCAAAGTTCTCTGATGGATTTCCACATACTAACTCCATATGATGTGCTGACTTTGTTTGACACCCAGTTATTTTCCTCACCGTACTTAGCTTTGATCACTTTGCTCCATAAAGTTTGAGGTTCTTGAGAATATTTCCATAGCCATTTCATTCTAAGAGCCTTGCTTTGATTCTTCAAATTTCTTATTCCTAAACCACCTTGTTTTTTGGCCATTATGATGGTCTTCCATTTAACTAAATGGAAGACCTTTTTCTCCTTGTTCCCTTGCCAAAGGAAGGATCTTCGGAGTTTGTCCAGTCTTTGTATGATTCCGGCAGGAATTGGGAACAAAGACATCATGTAAGTAGGAAGTGAGTCTAATACTAAGTTGATTAAAACTAGCCTACCCCCCACTGATAGGTATTGCAATTTCCATCTTGACAGCTTCTTCTCACACTTTTCAATAACTGAATTCCAGATCTCTTTGGATTTGGATCTTGCACCAAGAGGCATCCCAAGGTATACAGTAGGTAGGGACCCTACTTCTACTCCCATTATCTATGTCAGTTGCTCCATGTTATTAACTTCATTAATGAGATAAATATGGCTCTTTCTCCAGTTGATGTGTAGTCCCGAAATTCCCTCGAATAAGACCAAGATGATCCTTAGAAACCTAAGTTTCTCCTCTTCAGCGTCACAGAAGACTAGAGTATCATCAGCATACTGAAGATGTGTGATCTCTAGACTGTTTGCCCCATTCCTGTGAACCTCGAAACCTTTAACCCATCCATTGACTTTGACCGTTTTAATCATGTTGTTCAGTCCTTCCATGGCTATAATGAATAGAAAAGGATCACCTTGTCTTAGACCTTTGTGTGCATGGAAGAAACTTTCAGGAGATCCATTTATGAGAATGGAGAATGTAACAGTAGATATGCAAAATTTCATCCAACTGATTCATTTCTGCCCAAAACCCATTTGTTCTAACAATTTCAGTAGAAAGCTCCAGTTGACATGATCATAAGCCTTCTCAATATCTAGTTTGCATAGGATTCCGGGTTCTTTCTTTTTGATTCTTGAATCCACAACTTCATTAGCAATCAACACTGCATCTATTATTTGTCTTCCTTTGATGAAAGCCATTTGTTGAACATCTACTAGTTTTCCTACCACCCTCTTAAGTCTTTCCGTCAAGACTTTTAAGAGCATTTTGTAGAAACTCCCTATCAGACTGATTGGCCTGAAATCTCTTAATTCTTTCGCACCTGTCTTCTTTTAAATCAAGGCTATGTATGTTGCATTGAAGCTTTTCTCAAACATATCCTGGGAATGGAAGTTGTTGAAGGCCTCCATGATGTCGTGCTTCAAAATATCCCAACACTTAATGAAAAAACCCATTGTGTATCCATTTGGACCTGGGGCCTTGTCAGTTGCACACATCTTCAGACAGCTCAGGACTTCTTGTTCCTCAAATTTACTCTGTAAAGACTCCTCCTCTGATTCAGAGATTTTGGGATTGTTTTCGAAATTGACTGTCGGTCTCCACTCTTCAGGTTCTGTGTATAACCCCTTGTAGAATTCAATGATCACATTCTTTATTCTGTCTGGCTCATCTACTGCTTCATCTTGAATCATTAGTTGATCAATATTGTTGTTTCTCTTGTGTGCATTGGCAGTACGATGGAAAAACTTTGCATTCCTATCCCCTTCTTTGAGCCACAGAGCTTTTGATTTCTGTCTCCATGTACTTTCTTCGTTCTTGAGGTGATCCTCAAACTCCATGAGGGTAGCTGCCTTCCTCACTGATTCCTCCTCTGTCAGAGCTCTTAATTGTTGTGTTGCCTCAAAACCTGCCAATTGACTCAGCAATTTTGATTTTTGCAATCCCAGATTTCCTTTACAACTTTTGCTCCATTTTTTTTAGCTTGCCTTTGAGAGCTTTTAATTTGCAAGCTAAAATATAGTCTGGTCTTCCTGAAAATTCAAAAGATGTCCATCAGTTTCTAATTCTGTCATCAAAACCTTCCACGTTCAGCCACCATAGCTTGTTCCCAGGCACCACAGCATAAAGCCACTGGTGAATGTTCAGAAATCAACCTTTGTTGAAGAGTTTGCTTGATATTTCTGAAGCTTTCATCCCATTCTTCTGAAATGAGAAATCTATCAATTCTAGAAGCGGTTGTATGATTATCCCCTTTGAACCAAGTATAGTAGCCTCCTTCGAGTTGAAGATCCATCAACTCCATGTCTTCTATAAAATCCGAGAATTCCACCATCTTTCTGGACCTCCTCGAGCATTCCCGTTTTTCAGAAGGGTACCTTGTGACGTTAAAATCACCACAGACTACCCAAGGGCCTTCCATCAATCCCCTCACTGCACCAATTTCTCTCCATATTGTTCTTCTTTCTATTCTGCAATTTGGAGCATACACTCCTGTTATATAACATTGAAAATTTTGTAAAAGAGCCTCGAACTTGCATGTCAAAGTGTATGCACCCGTCTGTAACACCTCTCCTTTTCCATACTCTGCAATCCCATAGTAACAAAATCCCCCCTCTCGTGCCACTAGCTTCTAAACATGCGTACCTCACCCATCTTCCACCCCAAATTTGATTGACTATTTCCTTGATATCCCCCTCCAATTTTGTTTCCTGCATACAAATAATGCTGCCTTCCAATTCAGCACTTGACTTTTTATGATCTCCCTTTTCTTCTTGTCATTTAATCCCCTTACATTCCATGAAATTAAATTGATCTTCATATTGCAATAATAGATAGATCTCTTCCCTACTCCTTTTCCCATCACTCTTGAATTTGACATCAAAGGAGGTTAATCCTTTTAATTCCAGTGAGCCTTTGAACCTTTGTTTCTTCACCTCCATCTCTGTCTCCACTCTTCTAACTTGTCTGCAACTGTCAATTTGCATTAGTAACTACAATGCTTCTTCTTTATGGCCTTGAAAATCTATCATGTGACTGAGCGAGAAACCAAAATCGAGGGCCCAAAACCGAAAGAGTTTAGGGGTGAACGAAATGCTCAAGATGTAGATAACTTCCTTTGGAAGATGGAGGACTACTTTGAGCACCTTAACATCGTTGATGAGGCTGCCAAAATCCGTGCAGCAACGATGTATCTTACCGACACCGCCATGTTATGGTGGAGACGGAAGAAAGCTGATATGGAGAAGGGCATTTGCACCATAAAAAGCTGGGAGCAGTTCAAGTTCGAACTGGAGCGCCAGTTTTACCCACAAAGCGTTGTCAATGAGGCTCGTCGAAAATTGAGAGAGCTCAAGTAGACAACTTCTATCTGGGAGTATGTGAAAGAGTTCACCAAACTCATTCTTCAGATTCCCAACATGGCAAGCGATGACTGCTATTCTATTTCATAGACGGCCTTCAAAATTGGGCCAAACAAGAATTGCAGCGCTTGTGGCCCCTTAGGCGAGAAAATCAATAGTGAATTGAACGGGTCGGCACACACTCCCCCACTTGAAATGGTGATGTCCTCGTCGCCACAAAGTTTTAAGGAATTGGGAACTTGATCTTTGAACTGCCTTCTCTCCATAACACCCTTGTCTCCAAAGGGTTCCTTTGATGGATTGACATGCCCCACCCCAAGCAACTCTTTGGATTGCTTATTTGAATCCTCCAACTTCGGAAGTGCCATGTGTTTCAGATTCATGGCTGGCGATTTTGCTCCCAATGTAGAGTCCTTATCCTTATTAAGGACACGTTGTTCGCCTTCACGCAAGGTGTTGTCAACCTTGGTCTCTGTCTTGTCAGCCAAAATTGTGGCGTCTTCCTTCTCGAAGCCCTTCACAATTTGCATTGCGGACAATTGACTATTAACTTGCGACACCCGAATTGTTGGTACCACACATGGACTCCTTGGATCATAAATGTAGATCTGGTCAAGATAAGGGCAAATGAATGCTTTAACCTCGGCCCCAGTACCAGATCGAACACATCGATGGGAGCGACAAAGAAGTTCACGCTCCCCAACCAAGCTCCTAAGTTGAGTTGTACATTGTGAGCAACTCCATATATGTTGGTGGGTTTGGAGTTTACTATCTTCAACACAGAACTGTTGGGACGGAACGCAAGGCCAAGTGACTTAGCTTTTGCTTTAGTCACAAAATTGTGTGTCGCACCGGTGTCCACCATAACGCGAACATGCTGTCCGTTCAGCTTTGCATCCACGAACGGGGATCCTTTCTTCCTCATCTGAGGGCCCTTGCCATTCGCCGTGTTGTCTAACGAACGACCCATTTTGGCAAGGTCAGGCTTTCTTTGGGCAACTTGCTTCAAAGTAGGTTTCTTTACCACAACTGCGCCCAATATCAAGATGGCAAGATGAGCCAGATCCGGCTGTTGTTGAACTGCCTCCTCGTCTAGTTTCTCAACTTGGACTCTATCATCTGTTTGCCTCTGCTCGCCGCAATCAAGGCTCCAAATTTCTGTAAACTAGGGCAATCTTTGAAGCTATGACTAGGGTCCTTGCAGAGGTAGCAAGCATTGCGCGGACCAACTGCCTTCTTCCTTTGGGTGTACCGGTCGTGCCAATTATGTGCGTTGTTGCCTTCTTTGGAATTGCGGTCTGGGGGAGCAATTTGTTTCCCTTTGTCCCAATAATCGTGGTCTCTATCAGGTTTTGAAGTGGTTGTCCCTGGATTTTGGGGCTTCCGTCCTGAAATCACTCAAGGATTCAGCCACCGCAATAGCTTCATCGACGTCTTGAACTTGATGCCGCTGCAATTCTTGTTTGGCCCAATTTTGAAGGCCGTCTATGAAATAGAATAGCAAGTCATCGCTTGCCATGTTGGGAATCTGAAGAATGAGTTTGGTGAACTCTTTCACATACTCCCGGATAGAATGGAGATAATGTTGATCTAGGCAACATTCGTGGAAGGGACGAGTCACCAACCCGGAAATCAAATCCGGCGGTAAACCAAAAAGGAGAGGGACGAGCAAGGCGCGAGATCCCGCTATAGCTACAACAAGTGAGGTACCACCCCCACAACAAGTTAGCCATGGTGCAGATGGAGGTTTGGCTGCACTTCCTTTGGAAATACGAGCAAACATGTTCGAGGCGGTTTAAGTGCTCTAAACCAACGCCTTAAAGTTGTTGAAGAATACTTGTGCTCGCTTGAGTCTACTGCTCTAGAAGAACTGGGAGACGTCAAGGAGACTTTAGATCGTTTGATCGATGAGCACAAGGATGGACTGACCAACCTTGAACTTAAGTTGACCGAGGTTGTATCAGCATTGCACGGAGAAATTAAAGCCCTAAAGCAACAACTGAAGGCAGTAAGGCTTGCTGGAGGCACAGATCATGTGACTGTCCGTGAAACCAAAATCGAGGGCCCAAAACCGAAAGAGTTTAGGGGCGAACGAAATGCTCAAGATGTAGAGAACTTCCTTTGGAAGATGGAGGACTACTTTGAGCACCTTAACATCGTTGATGAGGCTGCCAAGAACTGTGCAGCAACAATGTATCTTACCTACACCGCCATGTTATGGTGGAGACGGAAGAAAGCTGATATGGAGAAGGGCATTTGCTTCATCAAAAGCTGGGAGCAGTTCAAGTTCGAACTGAAGCGCCAGTTTTACTCACAAAACGTTGTCAATGAGGCTCGTCGAAAATTGAGAGAGCTCAAGCAGACAACTTCTATCCGGGATTATGTGAAAGAGTTCACCAAACTCATTCTTCTGATTCCCAACATGGCAAGCAATGACTTGCTATTCTATTTCATACACGACCTTCAAAATTGGGCCAAACAAGAATTGCAGCGGCGTCAAGTTCAAGACGTCAATGAAGCTATTGCGGTGGCTGAATCCTTGAGTGATTTCAGGACGGAAGCCCCAAAACCCAGGGACAACCACTTCAAACCTGATAGAGACCACGGTTATCGGGACAAAGGCAAACAAATTGCTAACCCAGACCGCGATTCCAAAGAAGGCAACAACGCACATAATTGGCGCGACCGGTACACCCAAAGGAAGAAGGCAGTTGGTCCGCGCAATGCTTGCTACCTCTGTTAGGACCCTAGTCATAGCTTCAAAGATTGCCCTAGTTTACAGAAACTTGGAGCCTTGATTGCGGCCGAGCAGAGGCAAACAGATGATAGAGTCCAAGCTGAGAAACTAGACGAGGAGGCAGTTCAACAACAACCGGATCTAGCTCATCTTGCCTACTTGATATTGGGCGCAGTTGTGGTAAAGGAACCTACTTTGAAGCAAGTTGCCCAAAGAAAGCCTGACCTTGCCAAAATGGGTCGTTCGTTAGACAACACGGCGATGGGCAAGGGCCCTCAAATGAGGAAGAAAGGATCCCTGTTCATGGATGCAAAGCTGAACGGACAACATGTTCGCGTTATGGTGGACACCGGTGCGACACACAATTTTGTGACTAAAACAAAAGCTAAGTCACTTGGCCTTGCGTTCCGTCCCAACAGTTCTGTGTTGAAGATAGTAAACTCCAAACCCACCAACATATATGGAGTTGCTCACGATGTACAGCTCAACTCGGGAGCTTGGTTGGGGAGCGTGAACTTCTTTGTCGCTCCCATGGATGTGTTCGATCTGGTACTGGGGCTAGACTATTGGGACGAGGTTAAAGCATTCATTTGCCCTTATCTTGACCAGATCTACATTTATGATCCAAGGAGTCCATGTGTAATACCAACAATTCGGGTGCCGCATATCAATAGTCAATTGTTCGCAATGCAAATTGTGAAGGGCTTCGAGAAGGAAGACGCCACAATTTTGGCTGACAAGACAGAGACCAAGAAGGACAAGGTTGACAACACCTTGTGTGAAGGCGAACAACGAGTCCTTAATAAGGATAAGGACTCTATATCGGGAGCAAAACCACCAGCCATGAATCTGAAACACATGCCATTT
Source organism: Nicotiana tabacum (assembly GCF_000715075.1). Lineage (NCBI taxonomy): Eukaryota > Viridiplantae > Streptophyta > Magnoliopsida > Solanales > Solanaceae > Nicotiana > Nicotiana tabacum. The sequence continues at coordinate 17,365,352 of NC_134089.1, read as the reverse complement.
CAAGTGGGGGAGTGTGTGCCGACCTGCCCAATTTACTACTGATTTTCCCGCCTAAGGGGCCATAAGCCGAGTCAAACCTGGCTGCCAAATGCCAGGGAATCTTTGCACATGGAAGACACGGTCCCATGGCCCGCCAAGACAATCATGGCAGCCACTCTCTGCCAACAAGAACAAGTGTTGCACAGCTGGGTAAGACCACAATCTGTCAGCACCATCATGGGAGCCATTCTGGGCCAGCAGGAATTAGTGCACAACAGCTGGACGGGGCCACTAGCAGAAAGTCTGCCAACATAATGATGGAAGTCACTTAGTACCAGCAGAAAGCTGTGCCACACAGATGGACGGATCCACTGCCAGCAATACCCATCAGTGGACATTTTTGTGTATAAATAGATATGCTTAGGCCTTGTTAGAAGGCAGATCTTACATACTTAGCTTGTACTTCCTTTTGTATATCAAGTAAATCCGAAAATTGGCCTTGGCCTCCAAACTCTTGTGTGTCTTCTGCTTCATTATCTTCCCAGCCTTGTGTATTGTGCGCTTGCTATTCCTTAAGCACGAATTTGTGCTTATTTCTTGGTTAGGACAAAAGCTAGGAGCAGCATAAAGGCTGTCTAGTTGTCCGCGCGTAGCTTACTGGAGTTAAGCCCATGACAAATATCTATTTATTCACAAAAATATCCACTGATGAGTATTGCTGGCAGTAGACCCGTCCAGCTGTGTGGCACAGCTTTCTGCTGGTACTAAGTGACTTCCATCATTATGTTGGCAGGCTTTCTACTAGTGGCCCCGTCCAACTGTTGTGCACTAATTCCTGCTGGCCCAAAATGGCTCCCATGATGGTGCTGAGATATTGTGGTCTTACCCAGCTGTGCAACACTTGTTCTTGTTGGCAGAGAGTGGCTGCCATGATTGTTTTGGCGGGCCGTGGGACCGTGTCTTCCATGTGTAAAGATTCCCTGGCCTTTGGCAGCCAGGTTTGACTCGGTTTGTGGCCCCTTAGGCGGGAAAATCAGTAGTGAATTGGGCGGGTCGACACACACTCCCCCACTTGAAATGGAGACGTCCTCGTCGCCACAAAGTTTCAAGGAATTGGGAACTTGACCTTTGAACTGCCTTCGCTCCATAACACCCTCGTCTCCAAAGGGTTCCTTAGACGGATTGACATGCCCCACCCCAAGCAACTCTTTGGATTGCTTATTTGAATCCTCTAACTTCGGAAGTGCCATGTGTTTCAGATTCATGGCTGGCGATTTTGCTCCCGATGTAGAGTCCTTATCCTTATTAAGGACTCGTTGTTCGCCTTCACACAAGGTGTTGTCAACCTTGGTCTCTGTCTTGTCAGCCAAAATTGTGGCGTCTTCCTTCTCGAAGCCCTTCACAATTTGCATTGCGGACAATTGACTATTGACTTGCGGCACCCGAATTGTTGGTACCACACATGGACTCCTTGGATCATAAATGTAGATCTGGTCAAGATAAGGGCAAACGAATGCTTTAACCACGTCCCAATAGTCTAGCCCCAGTACCAGATCGAACACATCCATGGGAGCGACAAAGAAGTTCACGCTCCCCAACCAAGCTCCCAAGTTGAGTTGTACATTGTGAGCAACTTCATATATGTTGGTGGGTTTGGAGTTTACTATCTTCAACACAGAACTGTTGGGACTGATAGCAAAGCCAAGTGACTTAGCTTTTGCTTTAGTCACAAAATTGTGTGTCGCACCGGTGTCCACCATAACGCGAACATGTTGTCCGTTCAGCTTTGCATCCACGAACAGGGATCCTTTCTTCCTCATCTGAGGGCCCTTGCCCATCGCTGCGTTGTCTATCGAACGACCCATTTTGGCAAGGTCAGGCTTTCTTTGAGCAACCTGCTTCAAAGTAGGTTCCTTTACCACAACTGCGCCCAATATCAAGTTGGCAAGATGAGCTAGATCCGGTTGTTGTTGAACTGCCTCCTCGTCTAGTTTCTCAGCTTGGACTCTATCATTTGTTTGCCTCTGCTCGGCCGCAATCAAGGCTCCAAGTTTCTGTAAACTAGGGCAATCTTTGAAGCTATGACTAGGGTCCTAGCAGAGGTAGCAAGCATTGCGCGGGCCAACTGCCTTCTTCCTTTGGGTGTACTGGTCGCGCCAATTATGTGCATTGTTGCCTTCTTTGGAATCGCGGTCTAGGGTAGCAATTTGTTTGCCTTTGTCCCAATAACCGTGGTCTCTATCAGGTTTGAAGTGGTTGTCCCTGGGTTTTGGGGCTTCCGTCCTGAAATCACTCAAGGATTCAACCACCGCAATAGCTTTATCGACGTCTTGAACTTGACGCCGCTACAATTTTTGTTTGGCCCAATTTTGAAGGTCGTCTATGAAATAGAATAGCAAGTCATCGCTTGCCATGTTGGGAATCTGAAGAATGAGTTTGGTAAACTCTTTCACATATTCCCGGATAGAAGTTGTCTGCTTGAGCTCTCACAATTTTCAACGAGCCTCATTAACAATGTTTTGTGGGTAAAACTGGCGCTTCAGTTCGAACTTGAACTGCTCCCAGCTTTTGATGGAGAAAATGCTCTTTTCCATATCAGCTTTCTTCCGTATCCACCATAACATGGCGGTGTCGGTAAGATACATCGTTGCTGCATGGATCTTGGCAGCCTCATCAACGATGTTAAGGTGCTCAAAGTAGTCCTCCATCTTCCAAAGTAAGTTCTCTACATCTTGAGCATTTCGTTCGCCCCTAAACTCTTTCGGTTTTGGGCCCTCGATTTTGGTTTCACGCACAGTCACATGATCTGTGCCTCCAGCAAGCCTTACTGCCTTCAGTTGTTGTTTTAGAGCTTCAACTTCCCCGTGCAATGCCAATACAGCCTCGGTCAACTTAAGCTCAAGGTTGGTCAGTCCATCCTTGTGCTCGTCGATCAAACGATCTAAAGTCTCCTTGACGTCTCCTAGTTCTTCTAGAGCAGTAGACTCAAGCGAGCAGAAGTTGTCTTCAACAACTTCAAGGCGTTGGTGTAGAGTACTTAAACCAGCCTCGGTGAGGTCCATCCGCACGTCTAAGCGACCTGAGGATGAACCATCACCTTCCTCGCCTTGGCTAACCTGTTGTGGAGGTGGCTCATATGTCATTCCTTCACTTGTTACGCCCAAGGCAGGATCTCGCGCCTTGCTCGTCCCTCTCTTCTTTTGTTTCTGCTTTCTTGTTGGTGACTTGTCTCTCCCACGAACGTTGCCCAGAACAACATCGTCTCCCTGGTTTGCCATGTCTATCGCCATGGCTTTGATACCAATTTGTCACGGGCTTAACTCCAGTAAGCTACGTGCGGACAACTAGACAACCTTTATGTTGCTCCTAGCTTCAGTCCTAATTAAGAAATAAGCACAAACTCGTGCTCAAGCTAAGGCAAACACACAAATTCTGGAAGAACAATAAAGTAAAAGACACACAAGAGTTTGGAGGCCAAGGCCAATTTTCGGATTTACTTGATATACAAAAGGAAGTACAAGCTAAGTATGTAAGATCTGCCTTCTAACAAGGCCTAAGCATATCTATTTATACACAAAAATGTCCACTGATGGGTATTGCTGGCAGTGGACCAGTCCAGCTGTGTGGCACAACTTTCTGCTGGTACTAAGTGACTTCCATTATTATGTTGCCAGACTTTCTGCTAGTGGCCCCGTCCAGCTACTGTGCACTAATTTTCCTGCTGGCCCAGAATTTCAGCTTCTGTTAAAAATTAGTTGGATGGTATCTCAAGCCACGCCCAATTCTATTGAAATTACCAAACTAAACCGTGAGCTATTTTGGGTTTATGACATTAACGAAAAGCTTCTTATGGCCTCAGAAAAGGATACAACGCATGTGTACATAGCTAAGCCTTTCCAAATTTCAGGAGTCAAAATGTTATGAAGTTCGTCTTAGGCATCAAAGAGTGAGTTATCTTCATTGGAAGAGAAGGACAAATAACGAGCCAGATAACTTCCAGGGTTTTCAAATCGAATGATGATAAGTAAGAGCTTGCAAAAAACTAAGCTCTCATTTATACGCCTGTCACAATTCAAATCTCATCTCATAGAAGTTTCAACGAGATTTTGGTGACTGAAGTTGATCTTTCAAATAGCAACACGAGTGCAAGGATTTGCAGTATAAGATTTGTCATCCATGTCCTTATGTGAAAACTCTCAGGAAACTACTGGGAGATCTTAAGACGGCTACGTCTGCTATATTCTAGCAACTGAATACTAAGAGGGCTTGCTTCATAGTCACGGGAAACCATTAGCAGCATCAATATCCCATGAACATAAATCCAAGTTATTAGATACATAAAAGCGTTGATATTAAGTCTCTACCTGCATAAATGGTTATAAACCTGGATAAGAGCTTTATCTTTCCTGTTAATAAGGTTGTAGGTTTGGACAGTCTTCTTGGTAATCTGGGATGTCAAGTGGAAAAATTTTCCAACTAGTTACTTGGGTTTACTTCTTGGTGCTGCAAAGAAGGCTCTTTCAATTTGGAAAAAAATCATTGAAAAGACGGAAAAGAAACTTGCTAACTGGAAGAAACAATATCTATCTTTGGGTCCGTAGTCGATAGGTTCTAATTAACACTGTTTTGGAAGCTTTGCCAACTTATATGATGTCTTTGTTTCCTATCCCAGCAATGGACACACGACCTTAGACAAAATTAGAAGAAACTTTGTATAGGAAGGAAATAAAGAAAAAGAGCATACAATAATGTTAAGAAAGGAGGATGGTGGCTTGGGCGTAGGGGTGGCAAATGGGCTATTTGGGCTATATTTGGGCTGGTCAAGATGGATGACTCATTAAATGGGTGATTGCCACCCCTACCCAAAGTTCACTAGGGTTAAGATGGGCTAAACAATAGGTTATAACCCAACCCGCCCAAATTGACCCAAATCTTTGCAATAATCTCAACTTTTAAACAAGCATACATAAAAATTATCTTATGTTTTGGAATAAATGTCAATTCATGCCGAATTATTTCCTTCCTCAATTTGAATTTAGAATTTTATTTGATAGTTCTTCATCTTATAATACTAACAAAGATCAAAATAATTAAAAAATAGTAAAATTAGAACCAATATTTGGCATGATGTATGGATTGGAAATTCCTCTAAAGTTGAGAGCTCCTGATTTAATCAGTTTTGGTGTGGACAAAGAAGCTACAGTTGCACCGCTAAGAAGAGGTAATGATTGGTCTTTCAGTTTTAGAAGGGGTGTTTTGATTGGGAAGTCGAAGGTTCGCTACTAACTCTGGTTTCACTGGATGCTGATAAAATTGATCTCTTGGTCTGGAATGGACAGAGAAATGGTATGTTCTCTATCCATCTTGCTATAAATTTCTGGTATCAGTGGATCGTTTCCATTTGGCCTTGGAAGATGGGGATCCAAAGTGCCTTGTGAAGTTGCTTGTTGGATATTGGCTCATAATGAGTGCCAGGCACAAACAAATGTGCAGAAGAGAGATCTGCAACTATGCAGCAGATGCTTTCTTTGCGGGAAAGGAGTTGAGGATATGTCATGTACCATGGCACTTGTTTTTGCACTGTGACGTTGCTGGTCATCTATGGCAGCTCTTTCTAAACATTTTTGGAATCAAATGTGTCATCCCAGCAACCATAAAACAATTCCTTCACAGCTGGATGTTCTTCAGAGGAACCAAGAAGTTGAAACACATACGGAGCACCATTCGGGTTTTTTTCCGTATCCTCCAGCAAAAGGAATTTGAGGTGCTTTGAGGGAAAAGCTATTTCTCTCTATCTATATACATGGTAAACATATATATATAAAAGGACTCTGTTACACAATTTGGATGTTTAAAAGATAAATATCCAACCCTCAAGGGTTGGCCTGGTGGCAATTGACTTGAGCCTTGGGGTTTGCTCCCTTTCAAGGTCTCAAGTTCGAAACCCACTGGGTGCAAACAATTTCTGAGGGCCATCGGACTGGATAAAACCTGAATTAACCGTGGTGCACTTGCGGGAAACTCCTTGCCGAGGGCTTGTGCACCCCCGGGATTAGTCGGGGCTCTTAGAGACTCGGACACCCGGTGCAAATAAAAAAAAAGATAAATATCCATTACCTGAGCATCTGTGAAAACACGGAAAGCATATATCTCCGTGTCAGGAGCAAAACCAAGACATTCTTCATCCTGACCAGCAATGACACCAGCTACAAATGTCCCATGGCCTAGATTGTCGTTCAGCGTATCTTCGTTGGTCCAATTCGTGCGTTCCTGAAATATAACAGGTATCAACCCCAACCTATGCTAGAAATAGGGTATCAAAATCAACCCGTGTATGCTGGTGATAGGGGAAAGATGGCACCCAAAGATGTACATTAAAATGTACTCCCTCTGTTTCATTTTATGCACATTCTTTTCCTTTTTTAGTTTGTGCCAAAAATAATGACACCTTTCTAATTTCGAGAACTCTTTAACTTTAAACTTCCCATATTACCCTTATTGATATGCTCTTCTAGCCAAAGAAATGTCTTGGCATGTTTAAGACCCACGAGTTCTAAGAATACTTCTGCTATGTGTCAAAAGTCTTTTCTTTCTTTTGATTGAAGTGTATGACCATCTCATCTAAAGATTAAGCTGTAAGAAAGAGCACACTTTTATTTACATAATAATGTCTTCAAAACGCCCCCTCATATGCAAGCTTGATTCTTTCTTCTTTTTTACGAGCCTAGTAAGTGGAAATTCTTATGATTAATAGGTGGTGGTGAGACTCAAACTTATACCATATGCCTGCTTCTGATACCATGTTGAAGTGTGTGACCATCTCATGCAAAAGCTTAAGTCGTTGGATAGCACAATTTTATTTACTTAAAGCAAAATAGCCTGATAGACACCTCTATTTGTTCGGTTATCCCGGCGCCCCCTACTTTATGAAGTTTCAACTAGACACCTCAACTTGATCAACATGAGAATTAAACTCCTTCGACTGTTGATCAAGTTTATGTGGCATTTATGTGCCTAAGTTGGACAAAATATGTGATAACTGCTATATATGCACACAATGGGCATGAATCAATTTAAATACCATAATAAAATAAAAAAATAAGAAGGCAAAAAAAAGGAACCTTCCAACAACAGAAAAAAGGAAAAACCACTCCTTCCTTCTTCAAGACCCAACCCACTCACCCCTTCTTGAACAAATCACGCCACCCCCACCACCACCCATCAAGGCTCCTCCACCATGACCACCACCACCTCCAATATCAATTCAGCTTTCCTTTTAATCTCACTCTCGCTCATCTTTCAAAGAGAATCACCCATCCATCAAAAATTGGACAACAAAACTTATCAGAATAGAAAGAAAAATACTTACTCTCTCTCCTAAATTGAAAGCTCAGATCAGAAAAGGATTTATGTGAAATCAAAAAGAAATAATTAAGAAGTGAAGGATTATGGCTGCTAGTGATGTCTCTTTTAATTTAACCATCATTTCAGAAGCGGAAATTGCAAAGAAATAGAGAACTACATCAGAAAATGAATCAGAACTTGAGCTCGTTCTTGATCGGAATTGTGGGTGATGCTTTCACACTCGGTCCTTATTCTCAGTTTTTCTTGAGAATCAGAGGATTTCACATTCCATTTGATAATTTTTCTTTCCTCTACTTTATTGTTCTTCTAACAGAATCTTTTCTGGTTTTGGTTTTGTTTCTAGATTTTCTTCGTTGAATTTGTTGAAAGTACAGTGAGAGATAAGGTTAGCAGAGTGTGGGGATGGGAAGGTGCGGAGATAGAGGGAGGTGATCTCCGTTTGTAGTCATGGAGTTTAGAACGTTTAGGAAGGTGGAGGAATAAGGTGAAATTCATTCTCTGTTTCTTAAAGTATTCATTATTTATTAAAATACATAGAAACTCACTGTTGTTATTAAATTAATGAGATAATTAAGATGGGGCATTAATTTTTCTACGTGGATTCGACGTGTCATTGATGTCAGAGTGAGCGAGGAACACACAGTTCCGGAGGCGTTTAAAATTGATGTTTTGATTGAGTTGAGGAGTTTGCTTGAAACTCCATAGAGTAGGGGACGGGGATGTCAAAACCGAACAAGTATATATCAGGATATTTTGCCTTTACTTAATAATGTCTTCAACACTTTCTTAAACTCCATGTCACTACCATTTAAATAAATGTAAATGATTTCACTCAAACAACATTGAATTAAAATAAAGCATTTCTTTGATACAAACAAATAAACAAGTAAAAAAGAAAACAAGCGGTACATACCTTAATATTGCGGAAATGAGGATGATCTGACCGTATACCTGTGTCAAAAATAGCCATTTTAACTTTAGCACCAGTGTACCCTCTCGACCAGAGTGACTCTGCCCCAAAAAGGGATGTGACTTGAGATTTCTACAAAATGAAAATGCAAAGGAGACAAAATAAAGTTTATCAAGACACAAGCAATAACAACAGCTTAACCTCAAATAACAATCAGGAAAAAATATGCATTTAACAACTAATTCTTTACCATTGTAACCCTCCCCCCCCCCCCCCCCACACACACACACAAAAAAAAAAAAAAGGAGAAGGAAAGTATCAAATGGCTTACTTCTCCCACCTAAGGTAGCCATAGAGCACAACAATCTCACCCTATCTCTGTTAAACAATTCGAGTTTGACATAAATGTTTCTATGGAGCAAGTATATGCAGCCCATGCCAATCCATTATTTTCTTGGCAAGTGTATGCGCATTACTTTATGAATAGTGCAGCCAAATTTTAATTTTCAACTTCTTCCTTACGGAAGTACCTAACTGACCTAATAATTAACTTTCCCTATCAACCACCCCAAGTTAAAAAAGTTTCTTTATAGCAAGAAGGACCAGGCACAAAGCAGTACATAACCCAAGCAACACCAACACCAACATATAGCCCCTGACGGAATACAATGCACAGGGCAACTATTCGTCTCTTATACAGCCTTATGCATGTTTTCCTAATAAGATATCCCCTTGTATTTACAACCTTAGTTTCTGCAACCAAAGGTCTTTCAAAGAGCATAACTGGAGAAAAGACAGCAGGGTGGTGACTGTCAATAAAATAGGTATGCAAAAACATGCGCCAAAATGAAAGGAGAAAGTCTTCTTTTTTTAAACATGAACCTACACGTATATCTTAGCAAAAAACAACTTTTCAACAACGCACAAGACATATATCAGGGGACAGGGATATGCAATTATGCATAAGGAAACTATCCTTCAAGTTTTCAACAGAACTCTGAAACACACTGTCAAAAATACACTTTACGTAATGCAATAGGATAACCCAAAGCACCATTAGAATAAGGAACTTGAGCAGCAAAAAGTACTCTTCTGTAAATTTTATGATGCTTTCAACTTCAAACGTAATGCCAATTACAGAAGAACAGATCCATGATAAGACCCGAAAAAAAGATAAAGATAACATTAAAAAAATTAAGAACGAGGAGATTGATTTCCTCTGCGCATATACAATGCAACATGGTTGATCCTACCATATGTCAATGATGAGCAAAATTATGGTAGAATGTATTCCAATACCGAGGGCTAGCCTTGACGCAAACGGCATAGCTGCTCTATTGGTGAACCTTTAGGTCACAATTTCGAGGTATAAAAATAGCCTATTTACTGAATTGCAAGAGGAAAGCTGCGTACATATACACCCACTCTCCCTCTACCCTACATTAGTTAGGGAGTACTTCGTGCATGGCTAAGCCCTTTAATGTATTGCAACAGCCAAATCTAGCAGTAAATTCACACGTAACAAAATAGATAATCATCAAAGTCTTACCTGCATCAATAGCTCTCTTTTCCAACTAATCTTCATGTTGCTTGTGTTGGCCACTGCATAGTTTTGATCTTCGCTGAAGGACATAGCTGTAAAAATCTTTCCCGACCTCTTATTCCCATCAATAAAAGCCCCAATCTTTTCATTCTTCTCCTCAAGAACTACCCTTTGATAGCTCAAATCCAAAGAAACATCCTTTACAAGATCTAACTTTCTAAAATTTCCTAACAGAAGTTCTTTCACTGACTCCTCAATTGCCACCAATCCAAAGTCTGTAGGAAATCTTGCAGCAGGATTTTTTCTCTCAATCCATTCCCACCCCTTGAATTTCACATTGTTCTGCAGATAATTACGGAGATCTTCAGCTTCCTTATAATGATAGAATCGGACAATATAGTTTCTGCTACAGGATTCTTGCCTCCAGAGGTGTTGGTAGTCATGAGAGCCACCGTTAGTATATAGCTCAGATGCTGTTGGTGTAGGCAATGCAAGGGTTTGGTTTTGAGGGCTATTCAAGAGGGGAAAGGAAATAGATGGATACAAGCGGAGGAGAGTATATGAGATAAGGAGGGAGATAAGAGAGAACGTGAATACAGATCTTTGAGGAATTTGGGGCATGTTACAAGAATGAAATATCCCTCATCAAAGCACGGAGGGGACGTTTAAAGATTTTTCCCCTGTACTTAAACACAATCAAAATCCTCCGTTCGAGTAGCAATTGTACCGAATCAAAATTGTTTGCTTCAATGGAGATCTACAGATCCTAATTGACTGAAACCTATGATGCTCTGCACATGATCAGCCTTTAACTGACAGTAAAATGTCCACTTCAACCAGTAATCACAACCATATGATAAATACAAGCTGATTTCCTGTCTAACAAACTTGAGATCCTGCCCTCTTTTAGCCTGAAAAGATATATAGCATTAATTTGAGACAAATTCAACAACGAAAATAAAAGGCATGCAGTAATGGACTGCAAATTAAGACAAAGTGATTAATCGAAAAGAAGAAACATAATTGTGGCCGTAAAGTGTATCCAACTGACCTTTTTCATGCGTAAGGATATCAAACTGACTTGGTGCATGTGAAAAGCTTACTTTTTAGCATTATAATGCAACAAGATTCACTAACTAACATTTCTTAGAACGTGATTCAACATAAATGTCTCTGATATTTCAAACTTCCACCACAATGACAGTTGAAAACCAAAGCCATAAGACATGTAATATCACGAAACCTTTTGACTTCTTTACCAATAAAGTGCTCTCAAATAAGTGCCCTGGATGCTCATAAAAGCTCGAGCATTTGAGTCCAACATAAGAAAAAAGACTGTTTTACATTATAATCCATCATTAGATATATGGACTAGTTTTGGATAATTAACAATACAACCAATAAACCAAATGTTTATAAGATTTCCTTAATCATGTTTTGTCACCCCAACTCTTGACAGCTCTCGAGCTCTCAGTCTCTCCATTTTACTTTCCTAGAGCAAAGGCCAGTATTTTACTCAATAACCGACTCTGAAATTATTAATTGCCACAATTATCAGACAAGAAATGAAGCTAATAGAAACAATTTAGTAACAGCAAGCTGATATATTCAAGAAGAACTCGCTAGTGTCAATCAACTATGCTCGATCGCAAACTAGTTGAGCTCCGTTATTTGAAATCGTCTATTTGTATTCCACTCGATTCAAGCCCATTTTTTGGATTGGAGTTAGCTATCCCTCCATCCCAATTTATGTGATACTTTTTCCTTGTCCGTCTGTCCAAATAACATACATTTCTATATTTAGAAACAGTTAGAGTTAGCTACTCGCTCCGTCCCAATTTATGTGATACTCTTTCCTTGTACGTTTGTCCCAAAAACCATGCACTTTAAATTTAGAAACAGTTTAACTTTAAACTTCTAATGATTTGTAGCCGGGCCCCGCTAAACAACATCAGTATATGAATTCTCCGTATCCATTTCATTCCCAAAAAGGCAATTTGTGATTTCACTCCCAAAGAGTAAACTTTCAGAATCTAATCAATTGTTCCAAAAACAAATATAGTAAAAATATGCATATAACAAGCACAATACAATCTGATCAAGAAAACCTAAAAAGAAATAGTAATTAAAATGAGATTTAAAAGGGTGATGAAAGAAACCTGAAGAAACAAATCAGTTTGTATTGTAAATCAAATGCTATCGATTTCCACAACAGTCCAATTCCATCAAATTTTCTCGAGAAGTTTTGTATTTCCAGATTTTTCCGGTGACCGGAAACTGTGACGGAATATTGGGAACCGGCAGAGTAAAACGTCCGGAAATTATAATGGAGATTTGAATCGCTGTTTTGCTTTGCAGTTTGCTCTCTGCTCTATTTTCCTATGTTGTCTTTCCCCTTCCGAGCTTTGACTCTTATGATTGCCGGACCTATAAATTAGTAACTTTTTAAATTGTGTGATGCTTGTTTGGGTGGTCGTTGCCCGTTCTATTTATATTGTATTGTTAGTTTATATAATCTTTTGTTTTGATTGTTACTTAAATTTTATTGTATCATATCGTTATATAACGACGAAATGTGCCACTTTATATCACTACCGATTTGGTGTGGACGCGTCATTACATTGACTTTTCTCTCAATCTCACCATTCATTATTATTAAATTATTTTATTTTATCATTTACCCTACCTTTATATAATATTTTTACCATGTATCATAATTTTTCTTTATAATATTGCAAATTTATTCTTCATATTGTTGGTGCGTGATATCATGAAACGATGACAAATGACACAATCTATCCAAACATTGTATTTATCAAACGATACAATACAATACAATACGATGTGATATATTATGAAACGATTCGTAACAACCATCCAAACAAGTTGTTAGTAATTATAGTTTGATAGTATTCGTTGCACCAACGAAGGAGAAATACAGAATACAGAACTTATTGCGAGTTGAATTGCCACACCCCGAACCATGGCCTGGGCATAACACGGCACTCGGTGCCTGCATGTGACCAAGCGAACCAATTGTATGGTTGGATCAACATGTGGTCTAACTGTAAGCTAGATGTAAATATATAACATGATGATCTACTAAAGAGTCTGACTGAAATATCATAGATACGGAAAATACTGAAAAGTTTGCAAGTATAAACGAGTATCCGACAAGGCTAACACATAAAAGCCTGCTAATATCTGACTGACTGGGTTATAGCCTACGAAACCTCTAAAGAATACTAAACATGCTAACTGTTTACCTGGACAAGGTCCCCGGTATACCTTATTAACTGAAATACTATAAGGATAGAATGAGAGAGGGATAATGCCGCCGAAAGATTGGGGCTCACCAATAGCTGATACGAGATGTCCTAGCAAGCAGAATCGTCAACCTGTAAATCGTTACCTGCATCGCGAGATGCAGGCCCCGGGCAAAAAAGGACGTTAGTACATTTGAATTGCATGGGTATGTAAAACAATTGAAGGAAAGAATTGTAAATACTAAAACTGAAACTGAACTTCTAACTAATAACTGAACAAGGAAGTAAGGATATGAATACTCCCTCTTATGAATGATGAACAACCTGTTTATCTGATAAACTACGGCCTCATGCCCAATATATATATGTGCACAAGCTACGGCCTCGGACCCAAGTATACGTATACATAACTACGACCTCAGGCTCAATGATGCATAAAGCATAAACTACGGCCTCAGGCCCAAATACAGATGTTCGAGATTTAGGATTTAAAATAAGGAACTGATAATCATGATGCAATACATGATACTAAAATACCGAAACATACTGACTTACATAATACTGAACTGCCGAATAAGAATCAACTGGAATGTGTATTCGTAATAAAATGATATGTCATAACTGAGACTCATGGGATATTGAATGAATTATGAAACCACATCATCTAGAGAATAGAAGTTCTACAACTATTCATGGAACTGAGGCATAATTACTTTTTAAGGAAATTTGTAATAGTCATAATAATGAGACATAGGGAGAAACATAAACATTCCCAAACGTAGAGAGTTAGGCCCACATATCTTAACTTCCTGCTCTTGAGCGTAATACAACGTTTGTCAACCCTTTCAGCTTTAATCTATAGTAATACAAGTCAAAGGGATTCCATATTAGCTATGATACTCATGTTTTGGTCACTTAAGCATTTTATCAAATACTTGGTGAGAATAAAGATTCATAGTCCTTATTAATGGTGTTTCTACACCTAATAACCCATTCTCTTTCTCATAGATAAATTCTAAAGTCTTAAATAGTTATAATCAACATCATTCTTCATCACCCATAAGGTGAACAACACTCTTAACCAATAATCAACAATAAACAACCCAAACCTATAGCCGTTCATGCTTTTATATCAAACTCATCAACTCATATCTCAATGAACTAGAGTCTATAATCATTAATCCAATGCTAGAATCAATTATAGGGTGAAGACATTACCTTTTTGAAGTTCAATCCCCTTGAATTCTAGTTTTAAGGTTCCTCCTCTCAACAATGATGTCCTAATCGAATATCTAATTATATGGAGGGTTTACCCATGTTAATAAGATGTTGGGAAGTTGAAATTAACTTAGAATCGCCATTAGAACTTATCTTGGATGGTGGAGGGACCTTTAAGGAGTTAGGTTATTGAGAGCTTCCCTTTCTAGAGCAAGTTTTTGTGTTTTGGGGTTGTGGGGGACAAAGTCGGGCTTTAAAATGGCCCCCCGAGTGCTCCCCCGCGCACCTGAAGGCCTGACCGCGCAAAATGGCAGTAGCACTGCCATAGTGTTCTCTTTGCTCCTTTGTTTCACCCTCGTACACATCAACATTGTGGACCCGCCCCTATTTCCAGCAAAGGCTTCCCTCCGGCATACGTTTGTTCTTAATTTTTCTCGTATATGACTGAACTGAAGGAAGCCTACAGTGTTCTGTTTGATGCGTCTTCCTCTTTAAGTGGCATGCTCGGAGTTAAAACTTAAAAAATTATAGGTAGATTGTTATTTTTTTTTCAACCAAAATATTTCTAACTACTTAGCAAAGGAAAGAACTGCTTGCACGTTAAGTGGCATGTTGAGGAGTTAAAACTAAAAAATTTGTAGGCAAATTATTTTTCTTCTTTCTTCTTTTGTTTTTCTTCTTTTTCTTATTCTTCTTTGGCAATTTATCGAATCGAGTTGCTGGCTGATTTCCTCATAATGTTGAATTATTATTCTTGCAAGACTCATCAGATTTATTTCACAAGTCTTAATTAACTAAAATACTAAAATATTTAATAGATACAACTGATTCTTATGTTACTGATGAGAGGGGTTATCAAGACTAAATCTTTTGTTCAAATGCTATGTTTAGTTCTCTTCATATCCATAGTTAGTGTTCTGACCTTGACACTGATAAGGCATTCTTTAGTTTCTCTCCTAAAAGTAGGAAGAGTCTATTGTAGTAGCATGTTTTTCCTTCTAATAAAATTTTCACAGAGTGTACAAACTACTTGCTGTCATTGCTAAGCCAGCTAGTTGCACTAGTAATACAAACACATGAACTGCGATGAATGAAAAACTGAATTATGATTATAGTTTAATTTTCTTGGAAGTTTTGTCTATTTGTTAAATCTTGTCGATGGACAATTTCGAAATGTAACTTTCTGAAAGTAAACCATTGCATATTGATAATAATTGATGTGTATCTTTTTTTTATATATGAAAATATTGTCATTTCTTAGTCATTTCTAGCAATGGAAAAAGTTTCGGATTGATTTTGTGTGTTCGATTTACAAATAAGTGTACATATCTCTATGTGTGTTGTTTGTGTGGGCCTTTACATACTATGTACTTGCTCTATATGTAGGCTCAATTATTAGTAGAGACTTCGGATATATTACCATTTTGCATTTAGTCCTCTATGTTGAGTCTGTCTACTTGAGACCAGCTGCAGATGTGTATAATGTAACTGCACTCTGCACATCCCTACTGCTAGTCTCTGATTTTGGTTGCCTAAATAAGGAGATTCAGCTGATTGAATAGCTGCATAATATAAAAGTTGAAAGTTGAAAGTTTGGGAGAACTTGGAGTTTGGATCCGCAGTGTTTTAGCTTCTAGCACTTTGTACCTTTATTTCTGGTTATTAGCATTGCACAATCTAAATTATTTTGGGAGTAAGCTTGCATTTGGTTATGTGTATGACCTTCAATGAATCTTTCTTGTGGAGTGAGTACTGATATACATGTCGGTTAATCTTCAACAAAGTTTTCATGTCCTTGAGTTGCTAATCTTAGCCTGACATGATGTGGCCAAGTAGATTGTACATGTATAAATTCAACGCCATTGTTTAATTCAAATATCGACCACCACCTGGAATATGAGATGCTCATCTAGTGTAGGAACTAGTGTTCTAGTTTATATTGCAGACAATCGACTAATTGCAGATAAATAAGGAGGCTTATCTAGTGTGTAAACATTTGACAAATTTGCTTTTGAACATGAACCAAGAAATTAAAATTCTGCTTGCGTGCTATAATTTCCATGGTGATGTATTGCACTGCTTTCAGTTGTTATGTTGGTTGGTGAGATGAAATAAATGTCTGAATGTTAAAATGAATGTTTGGTTGCTACCGAAATCATCACGACTTGTTCCTTTGAATGTCAAGTTGAATATCGTGTTTTTTTTCTTTTTTTTCTTGATTCTTTGGACTATGAGCATTATTAGATTGGATTCTCTTGAAGTGTACTGACTTTATTTATCCTCTTTTGTAGGTGGAGCAGATGAAGAAAGTGAAGATGGAGGCAATGATGAAGATCTTGACCTTATTGAAGAAGAATTTTATGTTTATTCTAGGAATCTTTTGTTATCAATATTTTGAAACTTACTCTAACTCTTGAACTGTAAACTACTGCACTTGGGGTAGAACATTTTGCTTTTATGTATGGATGTTATTAGCTTGTTGGACAATTAAATTATGAATAGTTTCATTTTGTGATTTATATAAATTTTAGTGTATTATAATTATTAATATATGTAAATATTTATTTATAACCAGGGCTATATTTTTATCTCAATTAAATTGTTATAATAGCCTAGCAAAACCGTTACAATAGATCCTTAAATGTTCCATAAACTGTTGCCATAAATGGTTCAAACCGATGCAATCGCTCTTTGCTGATTGTCATAGCCTATAAAAAACCGTTGCAATAGACATAAAACCGTTACAATAGGCTAAAGAAATCGTTGTAATATCCCTAAATAGGCGTAACAATAGCTTGCACAACCATTGCTTAAATGATATGGTAACGATTATTAACTATTGTATTAAACACTATGGTAAGGGGTTTCAACCGTTGCACTTGAAAAGAATAATCGTCGCGATAGAGGGGGGAAACCGTTGCCATAGATGGTCTATAGCAACGGTTACGTTAACCGTTGCAGAAACCATTGCTCTAGCTCTATTGGCACGCGAGCTGGTGGAACGGGTGGTAAACCGTTACAATAGCTCTATGTCAACGGGTTTCCTATCTATTGCAATGGTTTTACCTACATTGCCATAGGACCATTTTCCAGTAGTGGGCGAACGTGACCCTCCGGGCATGCACCTAGGCGCACATATTGTGCACTATTATGTAAAACGCTCATAAGTTTTTGCAAAAAGATCCGTTCGGGCCTATTTCAAAGGCCTATAACTTTAATGTTTTGAGTTTTCCCATATACCTTACACATTTTCACTAAATACTGTTGCAAGACAAACCTTTTGTAGACTTAGTAGATTTTATCGAATCTTATACACCTCACTTTTCGTCTTGATTCTAAAATAATTATTTCCACCCATACTCATACCAATAGAACTTCACATGTCCAAGATATAATATTACTACTCATTTAACGCATTCATACCTAAGTCGAATTTACGGGGTGTTACATTATCTCCCCCTTGGAATCATTCGTCCTTGAATTATGGTCCTGGCTGCAATTATGACTATCTATGGACATTAAACGGGTGTGATGGTGACATGTGAATACTAAAATGTCATGAATACATGTATATCAAACTGAACGAATACATGATTATTGAATACTGAGCTGAGTAAATACTGAAAGACATAGAGATTATGATATAAGGTCTAAATAGAAAGGTTAATTACCTTTCACTTTTTTCGTTTGCTCTTCAAAAAGATGGGGATACCTAGACTTCATGTCTTCTTCGGCTTCCCACATAGCCTCTTCAATCTTTTGATTCCTCCAAAGCACTTTTACTGAAGCAATTTCCTTAGTTCTGAGCTTGCGAATTTGACGATCAAGAATAGCCACTAGAATTTCTTCGTAAGTTAGGCTGTCTTTAACCCCTATAATCTCCGTAGGAACCACAAGTGATGGGTCTCCCATGAATTTCTTCAACATGGACACATGAAACACTGTGTGTACAATGGTTAATTCTTTTGACAATTCTAACTCATAAGCCACCTGCCCGATCCTTCGTAGGATTCTATATGGCCCGATATAGCAGGGACTAAGCTTTCCCTTCTTCCCAAATCTCATAACGCCTTTCATAAGCGAAACTTTACCCAATCATCAACTTGGAACTCTAAATCTCTACGCCGCACATCCGAATAGGACTTTTGGCGACTTTGAGCCATCTTCAAATGCTCTTGTATCAAGTTGACTTTTTCCATAGCCTGATAGACCAAATCGGGTCCTAATAACTCCGTTTCTCTAAGTTCGAAACAACCAATTGGTGATCTACACCTTCGCCCATACAAAGGTTCATACGGTGCCATCTTGATACTAGAGTGATACTTGTTAGTATAAGCAAACTCAATGAGAGGTAGATGATCATCCCAATTACCTTTAAAATTGATAACATATGCCCTCAACATATCCTCGAGAGTCTGAATGGTGCATTATGCATGTCCATCTATCTGAGGATGAAAAGCGGTGCTGAGGTTCACCCTTGTGCTCATTCCCTTCTGAAAGGATTTCCAAAAGTTAGCTGCGAACTAAGCACCACGATCTAAGATGATGGACAAAGGAGTCCCATGCAATCGGACAATTTCTTGGATATACAACTGGGCATAATCCTCGGCCGAATCTGTAATCTTCACTGGCAAGAAGTGAGATGACTTGGTAAGTCGGTCTACAATCACACAAATCGAATCATGCTTCCGAAATGAGCGAGGTAGACCTGTTATGAAGTCCATGTTTATCATCTCCCATTTCCAAACGGGAATTTCTATACTCTGAGTTAAACCACCAGGTCTATGGTGTTCGACTTTCACCTGCTGACAATTTGGACACTTAGCCACAAAATCTGCTATGTTCTTTTTCATACCGTTCCACCAATAAATCTCCTTAAAATCATGATACATCTTTGTGGAACCTGGGTGAATAAACTACCTGGAATTGTGGGCTTCTGACATAATCCGCCCTCTGAGCCTATCTACGTCTAGAACGCATAATCTGCCTATATACCTCAAAGTACTATCATCTTCCCCTTTTTCAAAAGTCGTAGTCTTGTGTTTGTGAATTCCCTCCTTCAGCTGCAATAAGTAGGGATCACTAAACTGTTTTTCCTTCACTTACCATCTTCGGAGTCCAAAAGTCGAACTCCTAGACTTGCTAAGCGGTGGAATTCCTTCATCATAGTTCGCTTGCCTGCCTCAACACGAGCTAAGCTTCCCAAAGAACGCCGACTAAGAGCATCGGCTACAACATTTGCTTTCCCCGAATGATAGATAATATCAACATCATAATCTTTAAGTAATTCGAGCCACCTTCTCTGATGTAGATTTAATTCTCTTTGCTTGAAAATTTGAAGGAAAAAAAATACAACAACAACAACAACCCAGTAAAATCCCACCAGTGGGGTCTGGGGAGGGTAGAATGTATGCAGACCTTACCCCTAGCCTAGAGGGAGTAGAGAGGCTGTTTCCAGGAGACCCTCGACTCATAGACAATAGATACGTAACAACAAAACCCGAAAAATATTATCAGCAACGTGAGAGAAGAAAATAAATGAAAAATCAGTAATGCAAATATTATGCAAAAGTGTGAAACACAATATAAATCACTAGCAGAGCTAGATACTGGAGACTCTTATGATCTGTAAAAATATCAACATGCACCCCATACAAATAATGGTGCCAGATCTTAAGCGCAAACACCGCAATGGCTAATTCAAGATTATGAGTTGGATAATTCTTCTCGTGAGCCTTGAGTTGTCTCTATGCGTAGCCTATGACTTTACCATGCTGCATTAATACACATCCAAGACCAACCCTTGAAGAATCACAATAAACAACGAACCCTTCGGTTACTTCCGGTAATGTCAAGACTGGAGCTTAAGTCAACCTCTTCTTTAGCTCCTTAAAACTTTTCTCGCAAGCGTCCGACCATTGAAACTAGACTTTTTTCTGAGTTAATTTAGTCAAAGGGGAAGAGGTAGAAAAAAATCCCTCCACAAAACGCGTATAATAGCCTGCTATACCCAAGAAACTTCTTATATCGGATATTGAGGTGGGTCTAGGCTAATTCTTCACTGCCTTTATTTTTTGAAAGTCCACCTTCACGCCCTCCTCTGAGATGACATGGCCTAAAAACGCTATTGATTTCAACCAGAATTCACATTAGAAAATTTCGCATATAGCTTGTGATCCTGCAATAAATGCAACACAATTCTGAGATGTTCTGCATGGTCAGTCTCGCTACGGGAATAAATCAAGATATCATCAATAAACATAATAACGAACAAATAAATATATGGCTTGACGAACCTATTCATAAGGTCCGTGAAATCTGCTAGTGTATTCGTTAAACCAAATAACATTACCAAAAATTTGAAATGCCCATACCGAGTCCTGAAAGCTGTTTTTGGAATATCAACTTCCTTAACCTTCAACTGATGGTATCCCGATCTGAGGTCAATCTTGGAATAACACTGGGCACCATGAAGTTGATCAAATAAATTATTGGGAAGAGGGTACTTGTTCTTGATGGTTGTCACACCTCCTTTTTTACTATCCCGAGGGTATATAAGGGAGTTTTTCCAATTTAAGTGACATTATTCGAAATAGGATTATTTATTTAATCAGAGTCACCACTTGGAATAAATTATCTGGTATCCCAAGTCACCGGTTTATTTTAAATCCCAAATCGAGGAAATTTTTTATTTTTAAAGTCTGCGAACCAGAAATTCTAGATAAGGAATTCTGTTAACCCGGGAGAAGGTGTTAGGCATTTCCGGGTTCTGTGGTTCTAGCACGGTCGCTTAGCAATTATTACTTGGCTTAAGTTGTTTAACTACTCATTTTTAGGACCTATGTCCGTTTATCTTTTTACCGCTTTTAAATCACTTGAATTATGCGTAATTAAAGAATTCAGTTACGCGTACGTATACTCTTTTCTTTTGGCGCGTCAAAATCATGTCACGCGAATGTGTCCACGATTAATAACACTTTTGTTGATTTATTAAGAAAGTTTGGTTGAAGTTGCGCGAACGCATCCCTCGAGTCTTTTTAGAGTTAAATTTGCAATTATATTACGCGAACGTATATATAATCGCAATACTAATCTAAATCGGGCCTAAAGCAAACTACGATGGTTTAAATTACAAAGAGGTTTGCGAGGGCCATGGAAAATTTAATAATGGCACACCTCGATCTTAAAGAGTTATTACTAATTATACGAGGGCCATGGGTTATCTAATTTTTGCTTATGGTACACCTCAAGTCTAATTGTTCGGATGAATTCTTAGTTTAGAATTATGAGGGCCATAAACTATTGGTGTTATTTAATATGGCACACCTCAACCTAAGTAAACGAATTATTTTAAAACAACGTAATTGAAACTATTGTTTGCACGACTACTAGTTACAGGGGAGCATTGGGCTTCTGGGCTGAACTCAGCCCAAGAGAATGAACGGGTAAAGGGAAGTCCAGATGATTGAGTCCTTTCACCGACTGGGCCAGCATTAGACCCAACTCTCAGAACAAAAATTTATACAAAGTCATTTAAACACATATCAACTAAGGCTTCATGAAATCTGAAATTGAATTAACATTTTAAAGATGAACTTTTGTTAAAATCCTTTTCTTGTCGAACCAAGCAAACTCTCTTAGGAGAATGAGCATATACTGAAGGCCATGGGGACCCAGGTCGAGCTCTCAATAGAGCCAAACCTTATGGCTATGGACTAATTTCTCTGGGCCTCACGTTAAGCCCAACAGTCCTTGAAGCTTTGCGCTTTAGCACGTATTGGGAAAACAATAGCCTTTTGGGCATTAAACACTTAACTATTGAAATTACACAACCTACCTTTAATAAAAATACAAAAACATGCTTCTTCTCATTTTCAAAACAAAACAGAACCCTTCATGTTCAAAGAACACATAAACCATATGTATTTGAAAATTAAAACTACTACTAATCATAGTTGAACTCACATACTTAGTGAATCTAATAGTAGAGTATTTTAACCATTAAAATTAGATATAAAAATGCAATATCATGTTACTGAATTTGTTCAGATACCCAAACCAACATCTAAAAGAGGTAGAAACCACAAATTAGTTAACTGTAGCCTTGTAATTACTACCAGCTTGAACCAATACGATTAAAAACCTAACAAAGAGAGTTTTTCATCTCACCTAGGACCATTTTATGACAATCCACACCAAACACATGACAGAAAGATTCAACCTCAAATGAAATCAAAATGACAAAACCTAAAGTCTAGATACAAACTCAATACACATTTTAACATTCATGGCATAAGTAAATACAATGAGTGATGTAATGAAACATAAACTGATGCATAACTAAGACATGTTTAGTAATACACATAGGTATTCAGCTAGACTAAGATCTACATCTCCAAACAATGCTTCAAATTCAAGTGTCATATATTGATAAAAAGTCCAAAGAGGTACCTGGTTACAGCAACAAAACAACAAGAAAATGAGCTAGAGATTAAGAAGAAGACAGCAGGAGTGTATCATCAATCAACAACACAACCCACAGTCAGTTTTATACCATTTTTTGCTCCTAGATTAACGCAATTCTGTCGAGTTTTCAATAAAATCTTACTAACAGAGGAAGTCTAAAAGCCAAACCAAGCAAATTTCAATATTTTCAGAATCTCAAAAATGCTTAGCCGTTTCTAAGTTTTTCAGCTTTTTTAATCTCTCTCCCCTGACTTGAGAAGAAAGAAACAGCCCTTTTATAGAGACCTCTAGGGCAGCAGAAATGATTCTATTATTTGCCAATTACCCCTTCTTTAATTTTCATTCTTGCAAGTTAATCCCCAATTTTAAATTTTGTTTATTAGACTAGCCCCAAACCCACCTTCCTACCAGCTTCATATTCAGTTACAAGAGTTTCTTCTTACCCAAACTCCCCACATTACCTTTTAGGCTTCTATTATTTACCCTCAGAACCATATATGGGTCAAGTTGACCCAACAATCAACCCAAAACCTATGCTTATAAACCCGGACTGACCCCCTTCTTTGGGCCTCTGTTGGTAGAGCCCAATTAGTAAATCAAACCCAACAGAAAACCCAAGAAAATGTCCAATCAGAGTTATATGAACTCCTGAAGCCAGGGATTCCAAATAAAACAAAATAGGAGGGAACTTGAGCGAAATCAAACAACAAAATCAAACACACTAACAAAATGCTGACCAAAAATAACCTAAAATTAATAGGCATGCAGAAATGATTTAAGAAACAGAAAAATAAGAAAGCAAAGGAGAGAAACAGAAGAAGATGAAAATGAAAACGAAAAAATGAAAGAAAGAGAAGATTGAAATACCTAACAGAGGCAGAAAGACAACGAGCTTGACCTGGCTTCATAACCTTCGATTTTGAGCCGAAATTGGCCTTAATCGTGTGTTCTTTTTAAGAATAGACGAACAAAGCCAGTTTCGACCTTAATCATTCGTTGAACTTGACGATTTGGGGAGATTTGGGGTTTTAGGGTTTTGGCCGAATTGTTTCAATTGAAGATTCGAGATGCTCTAGAGTGATTCGAGAGAAACTGGTCAGAGATCGGGAAAGGGGAGGTCATGAGGATTTTGTGGTGTAAATTTGGTGGGGTTTTGAGGCGCCGCCGCCACTGGAGACGGCAAGGATTTGAGGGCGGCGCTAGGGTTCTTGAGTCTTTGATGGAGGAGATGAAGTGAAGAAGTACAAGGGGTTCTGAAGGGATTCGGACAGTTTTAAATGAAGATGGGGGAAGGGTTTCAGCCGTTGGATAAGATGGAATGGAGGGCTCAGATCGATTTAACTTAAATGAACTCCAAACGGTATCATTTGGTCAGGCTAAAAGTTGGGACCGGGTTCAGGTAGAGCTTGGGCCGGGTTTGAGACGAGTATGGGGGGAAACTGTTTGGGCTAGTACGAGTTTGGCCCAAAAGAAAGACAGCCTTTCTTATTGATTCTTTTCTTTTTCTTTTAATTTTCAAATTTTTTTTCCTTTTCAAGTTAATTAAAACCTAAATTGATTTCTAAACTAAATTAACTTACCAAATTAGATTAATTACTAGTCATAGTATTTATAAAAATTAAATAACTCCTAAATTAAAAAGAAAAACTATAAAATTAAAAATTAAAAAGTTAAAATGCAAAGTGAGTATGTTTCGTGATTTTTTTCATTTTTGTAAAACAACTAATTTACTAATTAACCTAAAAATGTAAAAATAAATGCTAAATACAAATGCAATGTATTTTTGTATTTTCATAAATTAAATAAAATTAAACATGCACAGAAAAATGTAAATAATTAAGAAAATTCTACAATAATTCCTAAAATGATAAACAATTAAAATAAAAAAATCTAATTCTTTGAAATTCTGTAGGAGTAATTCATGTGGGGCAAAAATCACGTGCTCACAATGGTGACTTTATTCAAATGATGATAGCCAATGCACATGCACAAAGACCCATCCTTCTTTCGGACAAACAACACCGGTGCGCCCCAAGGTGAGACACTTGACCTTATAAATCCCTTATCTAGAAGATCTTTCAACCGGACTTTTAGCTCTTTCAACTCCGTTGGAGCCATTCTATAAGGTGAGACAGATATCGGCTTAGTGCCTGGAAGTAGATCAATTCCAAAGTCAATCTCTCTATCTGGAGAGATTCCAGGAAGATCTTCGGGAAATAGTTCTAGGAACTCATTTACAATTGGTATCGACTAGAGAGTGGGAATCTAAGCATCTGCATCCTTAACTCGAACCAGGTGATATATATACCATTTGGAGATCATCTTTCTGGCTTTAAGATAAGAAATAAACCTACCCCTAGGTGTTACTGCATCACTCTTCCATTCTAAGACTGGTTCACCGGGAAATTCAAAACTTACTATTTTGGTTCTACAACCCACTATGGCATAACAGGACTCTAACCAATCCATGCCCATGATCACATCAAAGTCTACCATCTCCAATTCTACTAAGTCTGCTATAGTAAGACGATGATACACTTTGACTGGACATATCCTATAGATTCATCTTGATATAACTGATTCTCCAACTGGAGTGGACACTTCAAAAGGTTCACACAACTTTTCTGGTTCTATCCCAAATTTCTTAGGAATATTTGGGGTTACATAAGATAGGGTGGATCCTGGATCTATAAGAGCGTAGACATCAAAAGTGAATATGGTTAGCATACCTGTGACAACATCTCCACGAGCCTCCGTATCCTGACGGCCTTCCAGTGCATACAAACGGTTTTGACCACCGCCTACATTACTAGACTTTGCTGCACCACGCCCTTGATGGGCCTGAGAGTTATGAGGGGCTGCTGAATTAGTGGACTGAGCTACATTGCCTCCATTGTTCTGCTTTATTGATGGACAATCCCTAAAGAAGTGGCCTTGCTGACTGCACCCAAAGCAACCATTTGTGCCCAAACGACACACCCCTGGATGCTTCTTACCACACGTGTTGCAAGTAGGGTACTCAACGTCTCTGTAGCCCACACTAGCCTGTGACTGTGAGCCTGTTGCTCTGAAATTTTGGTTTTTCTTGTTAAAATTGGACCTCTGAACTGGTGCACTAGCTGAAGATGGAGCAGGTCCTGATTTTTATTTCCTGAAGAACTGGCGATTGCCTCCTGCTTGAGATACCCCATGGCTGAAATTTCCTGCAGACTTAGCTCTCTTACTGAATTCCCTGTCCTTCTCTCTCTATAGTCGTTCTTCTTCTTTCAACCTGTCTTCGTTCCCTTGAACAAAGGTAACCATCTTAGTAATGGTCATGTAATTGTTCTGAGCAGCTATATTCGTATCAGAAAACAAGTCATCTGAAAGCCCCAATACAAACCGCCTAACTCTAGCCCTCATATCACGTACCATTTTCGGAGCATACTTAGCCAGAGAGACGAACTTGAGTAGTACTCATTCACACTCATATCATTCTATCTAAGTCTCTCAAACTCCAAAGCCTTAGCTTCCAAGACCTCAGTGAGTAGAAAATGCTCAAGAAACGCATCTACAAACTCCTTCCAAGTTGCAGGAGCCACATCCTCCCCTCGGGACTCTTCCCATATTTCATACCAAGTGTTGGCAACATCCTTCAGCTGGTACGCATCAAGCTCTACTGCCTTAGTGTCTGTAGCATACATCACTCGAAATATCTTCTGAACCTCATCAATGAAGTTTTGCAGATCCTTATCCTTTTTGGACCCTGTGAAGACTGGAGGTTTCATGTTGAGGAATTCCTTAGACCTGGAACTACTTGTCTCATGAACAAGACTTGTTCCCTGCCTTTGAGCTTGAGTAGCAACAATCTAGGTGAGCAACTGGATAGCTCCTCTAACATCCATGTCTGAAGCACTGGGCACTAGCCCGATGCAACCCCATGGGCCGGAGTGTCCTCCTCCTGAGCAACATTAGTCGTAACCCCCTGGCTAGTAGTTGAGGCCCTTCTAGTGTACTTTCTTTTTGCAGGCATTTATCTGAAATACACAATTCGCACGAGTTAGAAAGATTCCTGAAAGCATAGCTCTAACTGCACAATCTAGAGTATGAAAGAAATGAAACAATCCTTAATGTCTTGGTGGTCAATTGTTTACACATGTGGCGCGCGCACACACACATAAAAGTGACCCCATTAGACACGACTTCATAGACTCCCTAAGACTCCTAAACCTAGGGCTCTGATATCAAGCTTTATCACGCCCCAAACCATGGCATAGGCGTAACACGACACTCGGTGCCTGGCTTTATGCGACCGAGCGAACCAACTGTATGGCTGGATCAACATGTGGTATAAATGTAAGCTAGATGTAAATATATAACATGATGATCTACTAAAGAGCCTGACTGAAATATCATAGATACGGAGAATACTGAAAAAGTTTGCAAGTATAAATGAGTAGCCGACAAGGCTAACACATAAAAGCCTATTAATATCTGATTGACTGGGTTATAGCCTACGAAGCCGCTAAATAATACTAAAAATGCTAACTGTTTATGGGGATAAGGTCCCCGATATACCTTATTAACTGAAATACTATAAGGACTGAAAGAGAGAGGGATAATGCCCCGAAAGACTAGGGCTCACCAATAGCTGATACGAGATGTCCTAGCAAGCAGAATCGTCAACCTATAAATCGCTACCTGCATCGCGAGATGCAAGACCCGGGCAAAAAAGGACGTTAGTACATTTGAATTGCACTGGTATATAAAACAAATGAAGGAAAGAATTGTAAATACTGAAACTGAAACTGAACTGCTAACTGATAAACTGAACAAGAAAGTAAGGATATGAATACTCCCTCTTATGAATGATGAACAACCTGTTTTTCTGATAAACTATGGCCTCAGGCCCAATATATATATGTGCACAAGCTACGACCTCGGGCCTAAGTATACGTATACATAACTACGGCCTCATGCCCAATGATTCATAAAACATAAACTAGTCTCAGGCCCAAATACAGGTATTCGAGATTTAGGATTTAAAATAAGGAACTGATAATCATGATGCAATACATGATACTAAAATACCGAAACATACTGACTTACATAATACTGAACTGCCGAATAAGAATCAACTGGAATGTGTATTCGTAATAAAATGATATGTCATAACTGAGACTCATGGGATATTGAATGAATTATGAAACCACATCATCTAGAGACTTGAAGTTCTACAACTATTCATGGAACTGAGGCATAATTACTTTCTGAGGAAATTTGTAATAGTCATAATAATGAGACATAAGGAGAAACATAAACATTCCCAAATGTAGAGAGTTAGGCCCACATACCTTAACTTCCTGCTCCTGAGCGTAATACAATGTTTGTCAACCCTTTTAGCTTTAATCTATAGTAATACAAGTCAAAGGGATTCCATATTAGCTATGATACTCATATTTTGGTCACTTAAGCATTTTATCAAATACTTGGTGAGAATAAAGCTTCATACTCTTTATTAATGGTGTTTCTACACCCAATAACCCATTAATGGTGTTTCTAAAGTCTCGAATAGTTATAATCAACATCATTCTTTATCACCCATAAGGTAAACAATACCCTTAACCAATAATCAACAATAAACAACCCAAACCTATAGCCATGCTATTCTATCAAACTCGTCAACTCATATCTCAATGAACTAGAGTCTATAATCATTAATCCAATGCTAGAATCAATTATAGGGTGAAGACATTACCTTTTTGAAGTTCAATCCCTTGGATTCTAGTTTTAAGGTTCCTCCTCTCAACAATGATGTCCTAATCGAATATCTAATTATATGGAGGGTTTACCCATGTTAATAAGATGTTGGAAAGTTGAAATTAACTTAGAATCGCTATTAGAACTTACCTTGGATGGTGGTGGGACCTTTAAGGAGTTAGGTTATTGAGAGCTTCCCTTTCTAGAGCAAGTGTTTGTGTTTTGGGGTTGTGGGGGACAAAGTAGGGCTTTAAAATGCCCCCCAAGTGCTCCCCCTCGTGCACCTGAAGGCCTGACCGCGCACCTGACCGCACAAAATTGCAGTAGCACTGCTACAAGTGCGCGGCCACGCACGTGACCCTCCGAGCGCACACCTGGACGCGCATATTTTGCACTATTCTGTAAAACGCACATAACTTTTTGCACAGAGATCCATTTGGTCTCCACAATATATAGTTGGAAATCTATTTCAATGGCCTACAACTTTCATGTTTTGAGTTTTCCCAAATATTTTACACATTTCACTAAATCCTGCTGCAAGACAGACCTTTTGTAAACTTAATAGATTTTATCGAATCTTATACACCTTACTCTTCGTCTTGATTCTAAAATAACTATTTCCACCCATGCTCATACCAATAGAACTTCACATGTCCAAGATATAACATTACTACTCATTTAACACATTCATACCTAAGCCGAATTTACGGGGTGTTACATGAACTCTACAACCAAGAAGAAATACATAAAACAGAATTTATTGCGAGTTGAAAATACATAAAGCAGAACTTATTGCGAGTTGAACTCAAAACCCATGCTAACTAAGCTGGTGCTTTAACCGACTGAGCTACGAGTGCTTGTTGCTCTCTTCTTTCAGTTTAAATCAATTAATCTCTTATTTCATGGATTTGCTGTAAAATTCAAATATAGCTACGAATGATAAATTTGTTGAAAGTATATCAACGAATGATAAATACAGGGTATATATTTGATGTGTCGCTTAGTTTTCCCTTCAAATTAATAGCACCCACATTGTTAGTCAATATCTTGCGGATAAAAATTTATATGTACTGTATGTTTACATCAATTTAATGAATATAAGATTTGCACATATTTTTATATATATGATTATCACTAAACTATAGTTAATTAAAATATTCTCACTCTAATTTATTATTTAATCATGGTAGTATGCAATCATTAGTAAAAGCCATTAGGGTGATCCATTATACATCTTCCAAAAGGTTCTAACTCGTTCACATTGAGTGTTGTTAAAGTGACACCATTATGTGAATATATTTTAGAGTGCACTAACGTATCATTTTACCAACTATATTATCTGGCATTATTGAGATTATTGATTATTTTTAAATACAAAAAGTTCTCTATAGCCTCTAGGGGTTTAATATATGTGTTTGATTTTTATATCAAATTATATTAATTTATCATGATTAAGTGGTAAATTGGGTTATGAATGTGTATTAATTGATTATCGTTTAGTGATAACATATGTAAAGACAAGCATTATACATTCATTAGATTATAAAATCTGATACTATTAAGTTTTTTTGTCGTGTTTACACGGTCACATTTCAATGTACAAATAGTGTAAAAAATGCTCACTATCTTTTGAAGTTTTCTATTACAATGACAATTATTTTGTTTGGTTTCTTTTTAAGGAAAAGTACAGAAATAGACAATTCAAACACAAACTTACCAACCTCGAGCCCAAAATTACACACTTACCAAAAGTATCCCAAAATTAGAGATACGCGCAAGGAAGGATTCTTCCATCCAAGAATCACGCTAAAGATCTTCCTTCCTTTCCCGTTTTTCAAGCGTATCAATTTAACAGATCACGATATTTTCTCCCTCTGTATATCACGACATTATCTCCCAAAAAATTCTCCAAAAGAGCTCCAAATTTCACTCAAAATCGATCAATACATCTTTCGCGGTTCTGTGTAGAAGGAACTGCGCACTACAATCAAAATCAATCAAGGAATTAATGATGTTTGACCTAATTTCAGCTACTTCAATGGCAAATTTACCAATTTTTATCCGGTATGGTGGCTGATGGAATGTTGACAACAACTTTGTAGATCACAATGCAGATGTTGTAATAGTTACTCCAAATATAAGTTTTGAAGATTTTGTAGACATAATTTCGAAACAACTTATGATAGAGACTTCATTGAATGTTATTGAAATCAAATACACTGTTCAAAATAGTTCTCTACCAATAGTGATACACAATAGTATGGGTGTATGTGTATATCTTGAGCTAAAAAAAAGCTCGGAATTTACAATGTATCCCGTTTCTATAACATTGAGTGAAAGGGATATGGACATAATCTGCTACAATTCAAATTCTACTATGATTTCCTCAGAATGTGGACAAAGCTCAATTAGAGAGGAGAGATACAATGGCGATACAATTAATATTATCGAGTTTGGGGATGGAGAAGACTGGCAGGATTAGGGGTGTTCGTCGATCGGTACGGTATAGTATTTAGACATTTCGGTTCGGTATTTTCGGTATTCGGTTTCTTAAAATCCTATACCAATACCGTACCTAATTAAATTCGGTATGGTTCACTTTTTCTCCTTCCGGTTTTGGTTTATTCGGTTCGGTAACTTCGATTTATTCAGTTTGAATATTAACTAGTGCATAGAGCGATAGACTCTAATACTCTTTGTTAAAGTACTCAAAAATACAAAACTGGAAATGTTTGTTGACAAAATTTTTGTCCTAAACTAGCAAATATCGATCCAAATAGAGAAAATTGTACATAAAAGAATATTTGATCATTAGAAATATCTTGTTACTTGTTTAGAGTTAATTGATGAACTTAGAAAATAAAGGAAAGTAAAATTTTAGATTTTTTATATTTATGTTATAATTGATAATATGTGTTTTGTGTAATATAATATATATTTCGGTACGGTATCGGTATTTCGGTATTTTATTTTAAAATACCAAATACCATACCTAATACCAATTTTTTTAAAACTTAAACCAAATACCATACCAAATGCCAAAATACCGTATACCAAATACCAAAATTTTCAGTTTCGGTATGGTAATTCGGTATTTACCAAATTATGCACAACTCTAGACAGGATACATAATCTGATGAAAATACAATATTAACTGACCCTCAATACATAGATGTAGAAGAAGGTCAAATTTATAAAGACAAGGCTACGATAGTCAAAGTCTTGAAGCACTTGGCAGTAAAGGAAAATTTTCAGTTTAAGGTGCATAGATCAAGTGAAAGCATGTATCAAAATATTTACTGTATAATTATGTATCTCAATGTATATAATAGTGGATGTTAGAAGCATAATTATGCAGAAAATTAGTTGCTGCTTGTAAGTCTGTGGCTGTACACTTTTAAGTTGTGGTTGTCACCATCTAGTACTGTATAGTCATTGTATTTTTTCATCTGGTATTGTTGATGGCAGTGTGTATCACTATATATCATTGTATTTCATGTCGTGCTATTTATTAATGGAAAAGTTTATATCTTTGTCGCAGGTACTGCCTAGTATGCATCAACAACAACTGTGATTGGTATTTTAAGTCTTCGAGCCTGAAAAAAGCAAAACTTTTCAAGGTCAGAAATTTCAGCAAACTGCACTCATGCCCGCTGAAAGACAGATCTTACGTACAACGTCAAGCTACTGCAAAACTCATCGGCAGTCTTCTGATAGACAAATATAAAGACCCCAAAATAATATACACTCCTAGTGACATAATTGGAGACATGAACAAGCAGTATGGTCTTCAAATGACACAATGCAAGCATGGAGATCGAAGGAATATGCAGTTCAACTACTGAGAGGGAACCCGAGCGAATCATATGAAAAGCTACCAAGCTAGTTTTATATGTTGGTTCTTACAAATCCTATGTCGGTGGTAAGTTTGAAAAAAACAGAGGAAGACATGTTCATGTATGCTTTCGTTGCACTATATCCATCTATAAAAGAATGGCAGTATTGCAAACTGGTTGTTCTTGTAGATGGAACCTTTCTTAAATCGACATACAGAGGAACATTATTGATAGCATCCACACAAGATCTAGCAGGTAAAAATAAGAAAAATAATGTATATATATTATTCATGTATATACTCAAATATGTTTATATGATTTGTGTGTGTGTGTTCATGTATATACTCACACATGTTTATATGATTCAATTTATTAGGTAGTATCCTACCACTCGCATATGCCATAGTAGATTCAGAGAATAATGCTTCCTGGGACTGTTTTTTCGCGAGGTTCAAGGATGCATTTGGGGAAAGGGAGGGAATGTGCATAGTCTTGGACAAGAATGAAGGCATTAAAAATGCAGTGGCAACATTGTATCCACAAGTACCTCACTGTGTCTTCATATTGCACCTATGGAATAATGTAAAAAAAATTACAACAAGAACCATTTGCAGCTCAAAGACATATTCTTTTCTATAGCCAAAGCATACACAATTGAGAAGTTTGATTACCACATGGCAGAGGTAGAGAAAATTGATAAGTGGGTCAAAGATTACTTAATGAACGTTGGGTATGAAAGATGGTCCAGAGCACATTCCATTGTCAACAGAACATTGATAATGACTTCAAACATTGTGAAGTCGATTAATGCAGCACTCAAGGTTGCTAGGGAACTCCCAGTACTGCCTTTGCTGGAGTACATAAGGCAATTGATCGGACGATGGAATGTTACAAACAAAAAGAATAAAATAGAGTCATTTACTGATCTTGGGAAAAGATATGATACAATGCTGATGGACAATCTCGAATTGTCACATCGGATGAAGGTATGACTGGAATCTGTAGATACTTGTGCATATAATATGTAATCATGTCGAATTCATGGATCTGTTATATCTTGAACTCTTTGTGTGATTCTGTTAAACTAGTGTCCACATGTACAAAAGCAAAGGCTTTCAATGTACTGTAGCATCTATGTCTATCCCACTGTTGAAATATTGGTTGGTTTGACATGATATTACGCTATTTTAAATCTTGTAGGCTCTCTAGTATATGTATTTTGAGAGCATCTGTTTTGTCACCACTGATGATAGTTGATAAATTTTGTAGGTGACCCCTTTGGCGAGTTACTTATATTCAGTACTAGATAAGGGTAAGCAGAGAATGGTGTTCCTAAAAGATCGTACTTGCAGCTGTAGAAGGTTTCAGTTGGGTGAGTTGTCATGTGCACATGCTCGGGCAATATTAAAATACAAATACATTGATCATACTGAGTATTGCTCGGTGTACTACACCAGGAAGTACCTATTGAAGACCTATGAAATTCTAATTTATCTGGTTCCTGATAAAAGCACATGGAAAATTCCCGCAGAAGTTCTAGATGAAAAGGTCTTGCCACCATACGTGACTAAAAGAATAGGAAGGCCAAGGAAGGGGATGTGCAAGCCAATATCTGAAAGGGAACAAAAAATATCGATTTCATGTGGATAGTGGGGAGAAGAAGGTCACAACAGGAAACTTGTAGAAATAATCCAAAGAGAGAATGAAATATATCAAACTTAAAATTACTTGTTATTTTATTTTGCTGAATATCATAGATATTTAGAAAAATCCAATATATCAAGAACTATATCAATGCAGAATGTCATTTGAATTTTAGATATAAATAAATATTTGATCTATCATTTAAAATTGTGACGACCCGGCCAGTCATCTCATGAGTTATCGCTCTATTTTCTCCATTTCTGCTTCTTATTGCTTTGTCTATCGGTTCTAGGTATGATTGGGTTGGTTGGCTCGGGTTCGGAAAGGTTTTGGTGAGGTTTGAGACACTTAGTCTCTTTTGAGAAGCTTAAGTTGGAAAAGTCAACTGGATGTTGACTTATATGTTATAGGCTCAGATGTGAGTTCCGAGGGTTTGTATAGCTTCGGGAGGTGATTTGAGACTTAGGAGCGTGATCGACATGTGTTTTGGAGGTCCAGAGTAGATTTAGGCTTGAATTAGCGAAATTGAAATTTTGGCGTATTCCGATTGATAGGTGAGATTTAGATAGTGTTAGAATGAAATTCTAAGAGTTGTAGTAGTTCCATTGGGTCATTTGGTATGTGTGTGCAAAATTTTAGGTCATTCGGACGTGGTTTGGAATACTTTTTGATCAAAAGCGTAATTTGGAAGATTTTGGAAGCTTAGGCTTAAATCTTGTGTGTTTTGGTTGATTCGATGTTGTTTGAAGTATTTGAAGATTGGTATAAGTTTGGGTGGTAATTTATGATGTGTTTGTACTTTTGGTTGAGGTCCTGGGGGCCTCGGGATGATTTCGGATGGTTGACGGAAGATTGAAGTTGGGTTGTGGCAACTAAAGTTTTCCCATTTGCTATCATAACCGCACCAACAGCTAGGGGACCGTAGGTGCAGTCTCGCAGAAGCGAAGTAGGAGTTGCAGAAGTGGAAAGGGCCTAGGAAGGCTGGAGCTGCAGAAGCGGCTGAGGAGCTGCACCTGCGATGGCGCAGGTGCGGGCAATGCATCGCAGATGCGGCGTTTGGGGCATAAGTCAAAAACTGCATAAGCTGTTCATTGACCGCAAAAGCGGTATCGCAGAAGCAGGGAATTGGCCACATGTGCGGAATCCCTGGGCCATAAGGTATAGAAGAAATCCTTCGCAATTTTTGAGTTGTTCTTCACATTTTCAAGTCGGTTTTGGAGCTTTTGGGGTGATTTTGAAGAGGGAATCAAGGGATATCGTCTGGAGGTAAGATTTTTGAGTCCAATAATCAATCCTATGGTATTATTTCACGGATTAGATCTGTAATTAATGGAATTTAAGGGTTAAAAATTTGGGAAACTAGGGCTTGGTATTGGAGACCTAGACTTGAGGATTTGAGGGGTCATTTGTGGTCGGATTTGGTACTTTTGATATGTATAAACTCGTGGGGAGATAAGGAATCTATTGATGTGAATTTTATCGAATTCCGAGACATGGGCCCGGGGGTCAGGTTTGGTAATTTCGGGATTTATGTCGTAAATTGATTATTTTCGCTTGGGCTTCGTTCCCTTAGCATATTTTGACGCTGTGATTCTGATTTTGGATAGATTCGACACGAGAGGAGGCCGATTCGAGGGGCAAAGGCATAGCAGGCTAGAGTTTGGATAGGATTGAGGTGAGTGATGATTTTAAATGTTGTCCCGAGGGTATGAAACCCCGGATTTCACATCATGGTGCTATATTGAGGTGACACACATGCTAGATGACGAGCGTGGGGTCGGGCACCATTGGGGATTGTGACTTAGTCCATCCTGAATGATTGTTTTATCGCGTATTTGATTGAAAACTATTTGTTATCATCATGTTTTGGGCTGAATGCCATATTTGGGCCTCGTGCCAACTATTTGGACCCTTAGGGGATTATTACTGATATTTCCCCACTATTTTGACTTTATACTTGAACTCAGTCATGCTATATTCTACTGTTTTCATAACCCAACCATGTTTACTCTGCTTTAATACTTAAAATGATATTGTAAATGACATTTTGGGCTGAGCATCATGTTTTACTGTTGCCCGAGTGGCTTGTGAGATTCTGACTGAGTAAGGCCGAGGGCCTACGATGTGAGGAAATACCTGATTATGATTATAACACCGAGGGCCTGAGATTTGTATGCCACGAGGTGGCTTATTGATATGAGGCCGAGAGCCTATGTGATTATGCCACGAGATGGCTTGATATTGCGCTTGGACCGTTAGGGGCCCCTCTAGGAGTCTGCATACCCCCAGTGAGCGCGGGTACCCATTGTGATATGAGATAGAGCCCGAGGGGCTGGTATTGTTCCATATGTTGCCCGAGGGGCTGATTCTGTTGGTATTGTGCCCGAGGGGCAGTTCTTTATGTGTTTACCTTTATTAGTTGCCTATTTTTTTACTTGCTTAACTGTTTAAAAAGGCAAATTTTAAGAAGCTTAAACTGAACTTAAGTGACTTTACATATTTTCACTGTTTCATTGCTTTTACTGGCTTTTACTGCTTCTTTATAGCCTGCTGATGTGCCTTTACGTGATTTCTTATTTCTCAGTCTGCATTTATTATTATTATACACTGAGTTGGAGTACTCACTTTACTCCCTATACCCCGTGTGCAGATTCAGGCGCTTCAGGTCCTGCTTGCGAGGGTTGAGAGCTTCCAATAGATTCGGAGTTACACTAGGTAGTTGCTCGGTGTTCCCAGCCTAGTGCTTCTCCCTCTATCTTATTTTATTTCATTTTAGTTATGTAATAGTTGAGTAAACTATTTCAGACTTGTAGTATTACTATAGATGCTCATGACTGGTGACACCCCGATGTCGGGCTATGTCTATTCCTCAACTATAGTATTCACCTTATTTTGGGATTTTATTATGTTAAAGTCTTAATATTTATAATTATAATTGCTTAAAAATGAATTGGAAGTGTGTCGACTGGCCTTGTCTTCACGAGAGGCGCCATCATGACGGGTCCAGGTTTAGGGTCGTGACAAGTTAGTGTCAGAGCTTAGGTTACATAGGTCTTACGAGTCATGAGCATGTTTAGTAGAGTCTCACGGATTGGTACGGAGACATCTCTATTTATCCTCGAGAGGCTGCAAAACCTTTAGAAAAAACTTCATATTCTTGAAATTCTTGTTGTGCGAATGTGTTGATCCGAGTACTAAACTTCTGTTATTCTATTCTCTCACAGATGGTAAGGACACGCGCTACCGGTCAGGATGGACGACTACCAGTACCACCAGCTGTGGCCACCAGAGGCCGAGGATGCGGTCGTGGTCACAGTAGGGGCAAGGGTATGTCCCACATAGTAGCTAGGGCAGCACCTACAGATCCTCCACCCGCCCCAGTTCAGGATCAGGTCCTAGTTGCGGACGCTCCAGCAGCACCAACTCAGGCACTAGCTGTGCCCATTGTGATTCCGGGTCTTTAGGAGGCCTTGGCTCAGATTCTATCAATATGCATTGGCCTAGCTCAGGCGGTCTCAGTTACTACAGATGTAGCAACTTCTCAGGCCGGGGGAGGCAATCAGACTCCCGCTGCACGCATACCTAAGCAGGTCGTGCAGGGCCTTCAGATACTGAGGGCACTTCCAGCCCAGCCGATTGCAGCTGCTTAGGACTATGTAGTTCCTGCCATGCCAAAGGAAGAGCAACATAGGTTGGAGAGGTTTGGTAGACTTCAGCCTCCGACTTTTGGCGGTGAAGAGGGCGAGGATGCCTAGGGTTTCTTGGATAAGTTTCAGAGGATACTTCGTACAACGGGTATTCTGGAGACCAGCGGGGTCGCTTTCACTACTTATCAGTTTTCTGGAGCTGCCTTCACTTGGTGGAAGGCTTTTGAGAGGTGTAGGCCCATTGGTGCAGCACCCCTTACCTGGCAGTAGTTCTCCGTTCTCTTTTTGGAGAAGTATGTGCCATAGTCTCGTAGAGAGGAGCTGCGTAGGCAGTTTGAGTGGTTGCATCAGGGAGAGATGATTGTGATGCAGTATGAGATGAGGTTCTCCGAGTTAGCTCGTCATGCGATTTGGTTGGTTTCGACAGATAGAGAGAGGATTAGGAGGTTTGTTAATGGCCTCACTTATCAGCTTCGTATTCTCATGACCAGAGAGGGTGACTGGTGCTACTTTTGAGGAGGTTGTAGACATTGCTCATCAGATTGATTCATTTCATCGCCAGGAGCAAGAGGAGAGGGAGGCCAAGAGGCCTCTAGGATCTGGTAGTTATAGTGGTGCTCCTTCGAGAGATCAGTTTCAGCACGGCCGAGGCCGTCCATTTAGGCATGCTCAGCCAGCTCGCCCAGGTTATCATGGGGCGTCATCAAGTCATGGTTCTCACAGTTCTCATCAGGGCCAATCATCACTTAGTGCCCTTCCAACTCAGAGTTCGTCCCGTGCTCCATTAGTTCAAGGCTATTCTATGCCAGGTGTATCTGCTACTCATTCCGGTGCTAGGGGTTCCCTTCAATCCTCGTCTCCAGCACTCGGGAGTTGCTATGAGTGTGGAAAGATGGGTCATATGTGGAGGTAGTGTCCTCGTCATCTTGTGGGTTCATCTCAGCAAAGGAGTCAACCATCAGCTTCAGCGCCAGCTACTTCATTACCACCCACCCACCCAGCTAGGGGTGAAGATCAGTCAGCTAGGGGTCGCCTTAGAGGGAGAGGTCGATCAGGTGGCGGTCAGGCCCATTTCTATGCACTTATAGCTAGACCCATGCTATTGCTTTCGATGCTGTTATTACAGTTATTGTTTCAGTCTTCCACAGAGATGCCTTTGTATTATTTGATCGCGGTTCCACCTTTTCTTATGTGTCATCATACTTTGCTCGTTATTTGGATACGCCCCATGAGTCTCTTATTTCACATGTTCATGTATCTACTCCGATAGACGATACTGTTATTGTAGACCGTGTGTACTGGTCATGTGTGGTGACTATTGGGGGTCTGGAGACCAAAGTGGATCTTTTATTATTATGTATGGTGGATTTCGATGTTATTTTGGTCATGGATTGGCTATCTTCGTGTCGTGCTATCTTAGGCTGTCATGTTAAGACAGTCACATTGGCTATACCGGGTGTGCCACGGATTGAGTGCCGAGGTTTGACTGATTATGTTCCCAGTAGGCTAATCTCGTTCTTGAAGGCCCAACGTATGATTGGGAAGGGTTGTCTTTTGTATCTAGCCTCTGTGAGGGATGTCAGTGCAGAGACTCCCATTATTGATTCTGTTCCAGTTGTGAGGGATTTTCCCGACGTGTTTCCTGCAGACCTACCGGACATGCCACCAAACAGGGATACTAATTTTGGTATTGACCTGGTGCCGGGCACTCAACCCATTTCTATTCCGCCGTATCGTATGGCACCAGCGGAGTTAAATGAGTTAAATGAGCAGCTTCAGGAACTCCTTGATAAGGAATTCATTCAGCCTAGTGTGTCGCCTTGGGGTGCACCGGTTCTATTTGTGAAGAAGAAGGATAGCACAATGAGGATGTGCATTGATTATAGACAGTTGAACAAAGTAATAGTTAAGAACAAGTATCCTTTTCCTCGCATTGATGATTTATTCGACCAGTTTCAGGGAGAGAGAGTGTTCTCCATGATTGATCTCCATTCAGGTTATCACCAGCTGAAGATCAGGGACTCGAATATTCTTAAGACG
Organism: Nicotiana tabacum; assembly: GCF_000715075.1. NCBI lineage: Eukaryota > Viridiplantae > Streptophyta > Magnoliopsida > Solanales > Solanaceae > Nicotiana > Nicotiana tabacum. The sequence goes on along the minus strand of NC_134089.1, from coordinate 17,325,699 downwards.
GCTTTCAGGACCTAATATGGTCATTATGAGTTCTTGGTAATGTCTTTTGGATTGACCAATGCCCCAGCAGTATTTATGCATTTGATGAACAACGTGTTTCGGCCTTATCTTAACTCGTTTGTTATAGTCTTCATTGATGATATTCTGGTGTATTCGTGTAGTCAGGAAGAGCACGCGGAGCATTTGAAAGTGGTGTTGCAGAGATTGAGGGAGGAGAAACTTTATGCAAAATTCTCCAAGTGTGAGTTTTGGCTCAGTTCAATGGCTTTCTTGGGGCACGTGGTGTCCGGTAAGGGAAATTAGGTTGATCCGAAGAAGATAGAGGTGGTTCAGAGTTGGCCCAAACCGTCCTCAGCCACAGAGATTCGCAGCTTTCTTGATTTGGTAGGCTATTATTGCCGGTGTGTTCAGGGATTCTCATCTATTGCGTCGCCCCTGACCAAGTTGACTCAGAAGGGTGCTTCATTTGTATGGTTGGATGAGTGTGAGGAGAGCTTTTAGAAGCTCAAGACAGCCTTGACCACAACTACAGTGTTAGTTTTGCCATCAACTTCAGGTTCATATACCGTGTATTGTGATGCTTCGAGAGTTGGTATTGGGTGTGTATTGATGCAGGAGGGTAGAGTTATTGCTTATGCTTCTCGCCAGTTGAAGCCCCATGAGAAGAACTACCCCGTTCATAATTTGGAATTGGCTGCCATTGTTCACGCGTTGAAGATTTGGAGGCATTATTTGTATGGTGTGTTTTGTGAGGTGTTTACTGATCATCGTAGCCTCCAGCGCGCATTCAAACAGAAGGATCTCAATTTGAGGCAGTAGAGATGGTTAGAGTTTCTAAAGGATTATGATATCACTCTATTGTACCATCCGAGGAAGGCCAATGTGGTGTCCGATACTTTGAGCCGAAAGCCGGTGAGTATGGGGAGTTTGGCATACATTCCAGTTGGGGAGAGACCTCTTGTAGTTGATGTTCAGGCTTTGGCCAATCGGTTCGTGGGGTTAGATATTTCGGAGCCCAGTCGGGTATTGGCGTGTGTGATTTCTCGATCTTCCTTATATGATCGCATCAAAGAGCGCCAATATGATGATTCGTATTTGCTTGTCCTTAAGGACAGAGTTCAACACGATGATGCCAGGGATGTGACTATTGGTGATGATGGGGTGTTGAGGATGCATGGACGGATATGTGTGCCTAATGTGGATGGGCTTCGAGACTTGATTCTGGAGGAGGCCCATAGCTCGCGGTATTCCATTCATCCGGGTGCCTAATGTATCAGGATTTGAGGTAGCATTATTGGTGGAGGAGAATGAAGAAGGACATTGTGGGATTTGTGGCTCGGTGTCTCAATTGTCAGCAGGTGAAATATGAGCATCCGAGACTGGGTGGCTTACTTCAGCATATGGATATTCTGGAGTGGAAGTGGGAGAGGATCACTATGGATTTTGTAGTTGGACTCCCACGGACTTTGAAGAAATTTGATGCTATTTGGGTGATTGTGGATCGGCTGGCCAAGTCCGCGCACTTCATTCCTGTGTGTACTACCTACTCTTCAGAGCGGTTGGCAGAGATCTATATCCGGGAAATTGTCTGTTTGCATGGTGTCCCAATTTCCATCATTTCAGATAGGGGCACTCAGTTTACATTGCAGTTTTAGAGGTGTGTGCAACGGGAGTTGGGTACTCAGGTTGAGTTGAGCACAACTTTTCACCCTCAGACGGACGGGCAGTCCGAGCACATTATTCAGATATTAGATGATATGTTGCGTGCTTGTGTCATTGATTTCGGAGGCTCATGGGATCAGTTTCTACCGTTTGTAGAGTTTGCTTATAACAACAGCTACCATTCGAGTATTCAGATGGCTCCATATGAGGCTTTATATGAGAGGCAGTGTAGATCTCCAGTTGGTTGGTTCGAGCCGGGTGAGGCTAAGCTATTGGGGATAGACTTGGTGCCAGATGCATTAGAAAAGGTGAAGGTAATTCAGGTAGGCTTCGTTCAGCGCAGTCGAGATAAAAGAGTTATGCTGACGGGAAGATTCGAGATGTGTCCTACATGGTTGGTGAGAAGGTTCTGTTGAGGGTTTCGCCCATGAAGGGTGTTATGAGGTTTGGGAAGAAGGGTAAATTGAGTCCTCAGTTCATTGGGCCTTTTGAGGTGCTTCAGAGGATTGGGGATGTGGCTTATGAGCTTGCTTTGCCACCCAGCTTGTCAAGTGTGCATCTGGTATTTCATGTTTCTATGCTCCAGAAGTATATTGGGGATCCGTCTCATGTTTTGGATTTCAGCACAGTGTATTTAGATGATGATTTGACTTATGATGTGGAGCCAGTAACTGTTTTGGGGCGTCAGGTTCGAAAGTTAAGGTCAAAGAATATAGCTTTAGTGAAAGTGCAGTGGAGAGGTCGGGTCGTAGAGGAGGCTACCTGGGAGACCGAGCGGGAGATACAGAGCCAATATCCTTACCTGTTTGAGGCTTCAGTTATGTTTCTTGACTCGTTCGAGGACAAACATTTGTTTAAGAGGGGGAGGATGTGACAACCAACCAGTTGTCTCATGAGTTACCGCTCCGTTTTCCCCATTTCTGCTTCTTATTGCTTTGTCTACCGGTTATGGTGTGATTGGGTTGGTTGGCTCGGGTTCGGAAAGGTTTTGGTGAGGTTTGAGACACTTAGTCTCTTTTGAGAAAGCTTAAGTTGGAAAAGTCAACTAGATGTTGACTTATGTGTTATAGGCTCGGATGTGAGTTCCGAGGGTTTGGATAGCTTCGGGAGGTGATTTGAGACTTAGAAGTGTGATCGACATGTTTTTTAGAGGTCCGGAGTAGATTTAGGCTTGAATTGGCAAAATTGAAATTTTGGCGTATTCCGATTGATAGGTGAGATTTTGATATAGGAGTTGGAATGGAATTCTGAGAGTTGTAGTAGTTCCATTGGGTCATTTGGTATGTGTGCGCAAAATTTTAGATCATTCAGACGTGGTTTGGAATACTTTTTGATCAAAAGTGTAATTTGGAAGATTTTGGAAGCTTAAGCTTGAAACCGATGTGTTTTGGTTGATTCGATGTTGTTTGAAGTGTTTTGAAGATTGGTATAAGTTTGGGTGGTGGTTTATGATGTGTTTGTACTTTTGGTTGAGGTCCTGGGGGCCTCGGGGTGATTTCGGATGGTTGACGGAAGATTGGAGTTGGGTTGTGGCAGTTGAAGTTTTCCCATTTGCTATTATAACCGCACATGCGGCTAGGGGACCACAGGTACGGTCTCGCAGAAGCAAATTAGGAGTCACAGAAGCAGAAAGGGCCTAGGAAGGCTACAGCCGTAGAAGCGGATGAGGAGCCGCACCTGTGATGGCGCAGGTGCGGGCAGTGCATCACAGATGCGGCATCTGGGGCTTAAGTGAAAAACCGCAGAAGCGGTTCATTGACCGCAAAAGCGGTACCGCAAAAACGGGGAATTGGCCGCAGGTGCGAAATCCCTGGGCCAGAAGGTATAAAAGAAATACTTTGCAATTTTGAGTAGTCTTCACCATTTGAAGTCCTTTTTTGAGCTTTTTGGGAGATTTTGAAGAGGGAATCAAGGGATATCATCTGGAGGTAAGATTTTTGAGTCTAATAATCGATCCTATGGTATTATTTCACGGATTAGAGCTGTAATTAATGGAATTTAAGGGTTAAAAATTGGGGAAACTAGGGCTTGGTATTGGAGACCTAGACTTGAGCATTTGAGGGGCCATTTGTAGTCGGATTTGGTACTTTTGATATATATATATAAACTCGTGGGAAGATAAAGAATCTATTGATGTGAATTTTATCGAATTCCGAGACGTGGGCCCCGGGGTCGGGTTTTGGTAATTTCGGGATTTATGTCGTAAATTGATTATTTTTGCTTGGGCTTCGTTCTCCTAGCATATTTTGACGTTGTGATTCTGATTTTAGATAAATTTGACGCAAGGGGAGGCCGATTCGAAGGGCAAAGGCATCGCGGGCTAGAGTTTGGACCAGATTGAGGTGAGTAATGATTTTAAATGTTGTCCTGAGGGTATGAAACCCCGAATTGCATATCGTGGTGCTATATTGAGGTGACACACACGCTAGATGACGAGCGTGGGGTCAGGCACCATTGGAGATTGTGACTTAGTCCATCCCGAATGATTGTTTTATCGCGTATTTGATTGAAAACTATTTGCTATCATCATGTTTTGGTCTGAATGCCATATTTGGGCCTCGTGCTAACTATTTTTACCCTTAGGGAATTTTTACTGATATTTCCTCATTATTTTAAACTTTATACTTGAACTCAGTCATGCTATATTCTACTTTTTCATAACTCAGTCATGTTTACTCTGCTTTAACACTTAAAATGATATTTTAGATGACACTTTGGGCTGAGCATCATATTTTACTGTTGCCCGAGTGGCTTGTGAGATTCTGACTGAATAAGGCCAAGGGCCTATGTTGTGAGGAAATACTTGATTATGATTATGAGGCCGAGGGCCTGAGATTTGTACGTCACAAGGTGGCTTGTTGATATGAGGCCGAGAGCCTATGTGATTATGCCACGAGATGACTTGATATTGCTCTTGGGCCGTAAGGGGCCCCTCCAGGAGTCTGTACACCCCCAGTGAGCATGGGTACCCATTGTGATATGAGATAGAGCCCGAGGGGCTGGTATTTTTTCATGTGTTGCCCGAGGGGCTGATTCTGTTGGTATTGTGCCCGAAGGGCGGTTCTTTATGTGTTTACCTTTTTTATTTGCCTGTTTTTTACTTTCTTAACTATTTAAAAAGGAAAATTTTAAGAAGCTTAAACTGAAGTTAAGTGACTTTACATATTTTCACTGTTTCATTGCTTTTACTGGCTTTTACTGCTTCTTTATAGCCTGTTGATGTGCCTTTATTTGATTTCTTATTGCTCAGTCTGCATTTATTATTATTACTCACTGAGTTGGAGTACTCACTTTACTCCCTGCACCCCGTGTGTAGATTCAGACGCTTCAGGTCCTGCTTGCGAGGGTTGAGAGCTTCTAGTAGATTCAGAGTTACACTAGATAGCTGCTCGGCGTTCGCAGCCTAGTGCTTCTCCCTCTATCTTATTTTCTTCTGTTTTAGTTATGTAATAGTTGAGTATACTCTTTCAGACTTGTAGTATTATTATAGATGCTCATGACTGGTGACACCCCGATGTCGGGCTATGTCTATTCCGCAACTGTAATATTCACCTTATTTTGGGATTTTATTATGTTAAAGTCTTAATATTTATAATTATAATTGCTTAAAAATTAATTGGAAGTGTGTCAGCTGGCCTTGTCCTCACGAGAGACGCCATCATGACCGGGTCCGGATTTAGGGTCGTGACAAAAATCATATTGCTAGTGTATTTTTTAAATTATACATCTGTTTGATTAAAAAGAAGTTGTATCAGCTATATATCATATTTGTATCTCTTGTGTATCACCTATGTATCCCTGTGTATCGATAAATTATATATCTGTTTGATTAAAAAAGAAGTTATATCAGCTATGTATCACATTTATATCATCTATGTATCTCTTGTATATCATCTATCTATCTCTATATATCGGCTCTTAGTCATGTCTATCTTTGTGTAGTAACAAAGCTAACTAAAGGAAAACAGTCGTAGCAGTTAGAAAACTATGCAAATAGTTTTAGAGATTTACGAATAAGAGTGTGGCTTCATCAATACATATTTCAAAACCAAACAAACTGCAGAACTCATTATTAAGAAACTAACTATGCAGCAATCCAAAACGACTGTATCATCTATGTATCATGTGTGTATCATATGTGTATCATATCTGTATCATGCATGTATCTGTAAGAGATAATGTATCACAAACTACCGTAAATTTTTCATATTTTTAATTCACAACACAAAATCAAGGGAGAAAATACCAAAATAAACTAAACTGCAACACTCCAATATCGCACTAAAACTCATTAAACCTTTATAATGGTTCAAACATCTCATTTGCCATACAACTCTTAAAAGTATTCATAAAACTCAAACACAAACAAATCTGATTCGTCTTACAACAATGACAACATATCAGAACACAATACAAAACAAAATTATTGAGCTCATCCTACAACAATGACAAAAGTAACTACTTCTTCCACTTCCGCGACTTATTTTGTCGATCAATAATCTCATCATCGCTTTGCACGTCCGGTTCCATCTTCTTTCTAGCATAATCCCACAAGAGAGCACCAAATCTGCGTCGGTGTGCATAGGCATTGAATTTTTTAGGAGGCGGCCCTCAATGAAATACTCGGAAAATAATGTCGTAAATACACCGCAATCAGTGCAAAAATAAAAAGAAGAACAATTATCAAACTGCAGAATCTAAAAACAAAACAGATTGTGTTGAAAGAAATTCATACACTTTGACTTGTTGAGGCAGTCCTTCAACCAGTTTTACATTAAAGGGGGTAATCAAGTCCTTTGATTTGTAGACACCAGTGCGCCAATTGATATCTTTTTTGTTTAAATAGAAACGTGTGTGCACGAAAAGATAAGACAACAACACTGAATACTTGGCCATGGTCTTATGAACTTTGGCTTGATGAGCAACTCCACCGCGCATAGAGTCATACATATAAATGCACCTATCCATGAAGGATAGCACAACCATTATCCAATGCCATTGTTCTGCAGACGTGCTCGACAGTGTGCCATGGAACATTGGCATCCAAGACAAACCCCTAAATATACTCTGCAATGACATGTTCCGAATTGCACACATCACTGTCTGCATCTGTATCAATAAACGATTGCCACAACTAATTAAGTTTCTCGTCGAAATACCAATATGTGGTGGTGAACGTTATAGGTAGGTCTTTGTCATACTTCCCCTTCTTCCTCAGATAATAGAACAAAATATCAATGTGCTGAAATAAAACATAACAAATAACTAATCACTGAGTGCTCGTAAGCTTTAAGCAGCTACGCTTTTCAAACCAAATTCACAGAAAATAAAGGAAAATGAATGCTCACTACTTCTCTTGTGCCAAGCAAAATAGCAATTAATAATATGTTTTAACTTAAGAGGACTGATCACGTGTACACTGGCTAAAATTAAAAAAAATAATGTAAAAGTAACTTCTTACATACCGAGTCATCCAAAGGCTGACCATTATATATCAAAGTGTAAAATTATTTTTTGTCTTCAACATGATATACACCAAATCATAAGTAGGATTGAGTTCACTAACATGTTTCATGTAAATTTCATTCCTGGTAACAGATATGCAGAAAAGAGATACAGTAATTTGGTATAAAATAATGATATAAGCGACAATATATTAAAATATAAAATTGAACAAAACTCAAAATTTGGAAACATACTTCTTTCTGGACTTTTCTTCTTTGACCCACGCAGCAAATACATTCTACAAAGAGCAGTTAACGCCAATTCCGATTTTGCTTTGAAAAGGATGCTTAACAATATAAATTTACTTTTTTCTTTCGCCGCAACAACACTAGTACTGGAACCTGAATGAAATACAATAATGAATGGAGGTTTGTGACGATCCGGCCAGTCGTCTCATGAGTTACCGCTCTATTTTCCCCATTTTTGCTTCTTTATGCCTTGTTTATCCGTGTTATGTAGTATCGGGTTGGTCGGATCGAATCCGGAATGATTTTGGTAAGGTTGAGACACTTAGTTTCTTTTAAGGAAGCTTAAGTTGGAAAAAGTCAACCGGATGTTGACTTATGTGTTAGAGGGCTCAGATGTGAGTTCTGATGGTTCGGTTAGCTTCGGGAAGTGATTTATGACTTAGGAGCGTGATCGGAATGGGTTTCGGAGTAGATTTATGCTTGAATTGGCGAAGTTGATATTTTGGCGATTTCCAGTTGGTAGGCAAGATTTTGATATAGGGGTTGTAATGGAATTCTGAGAGTTGCAGTAGTTTCGTGGTGTCATTTGGGATGTGTGTGCAAAATTTCAGGTCATTCGGAAGTGGTTTGGTTGGGTTTTTTTATCAAAAGCAGAATTCGGAAGATTTTAGAAAGTTTGAATTGAATCCGAGGTGTTTTGGATGATTCGATGTTGTTTGAGGTGTTTTGAAGATTGGAACAAGTTCGAATAAGGTATTAGGATATGTTTGTGCTTTTGGTTGACGTCCCTGAGGCCTCGGGGTGATTCAGATGGTTGACGGAAAGGTTTGAGATTTGTTTGCAGTTGCTGAACTTTTGCTGCTTCTGGTATTTCTGCACCTGCGGATTGGGGACTGCAGGTGCGACGCCGCACGTGCGGGATATCGGCCGCAGAAGCAAAAAAGTTCCTGATGAGCAGCGAACGCAAAAACGGCTAGGGTGACCGCATCTGCGATGTCGCAAATGCGGAAGGTTGACCGCAGAAGCGGTTTTAGCCGTTAAGTAAGGAACCACAGAAGCGGTTATTTGGCCGCATATGCGGTACCGCAGAAACGATAATTTGGTCGCAGATGCGAAAATGACTAGGCAGAAAGTATAAATTGTGGCCTTTGCGAAATTTGAGCTATTTTACCATTTTTGACTTTGACTTTGGAGCTTTTTGGACGCTTTGAGAGAGGGATTTCAAGGGAACTTCATTGAGGTAAGGAATTTGGACTTAAAACTCGTTCCTATGCTATTATTTCACGGATTAGAGCTAGAAATTATGGAAATTAAGGGTGAAAATTGGGGAAAACTAGGGCTTAGTATTGGAGACCTTTGATTGAAGGTTTGGTGGACCATTTGAGGTCGAATTTCAGAACTTTTGATATGTATGAACTCGTGGGGAGATAAGGAATCTATTGACCTAAAAATTATTGAATTCCGAGATGTGATCCCGGGGGTCGGGTTTTGGTAATTTCGGGATTTTTGGTATTATTTGATTTTTTTCGCATGGGCTTCGTTCCCTTAGCATATTTTGATGCCTTGATTTTGATTTTAGATAGATTCGACGCGAGTGGAGGCTGATTCGAGGGGAAAAGTCATCGTGGAGTCGTATTTTCACCGGTTTGAGGTAAGTAACCATTGTAAATCTAGAATTGAGGGTACAAACCCCGGTATTTGACTTGTTTTGATAAATACGGTGATGCACATGCTAGGTGACGAGCATGTGGGCGTGCACCGGTAGGGATTTGTGACTTGGTCCGTCCCGTAGCAACTATTAAGCCACGTATTTGATTTGGGAACCTTATGATATTCCGTACTTTAGCTATTTATACTATATTATGGGTTGTATGTCGTGTTTGGGGCCTTGTGCCGACCTGTTGAGACCCTTAAGGGCGTTTTTACTATTTTTCCTCACTTTACTTGTTAAAAGCATATCCTCAGTCATGTTTTACCTATTTAAATGTTTAAAACTAGTTTTATTACTCCACTTATAATTGTGAGGACTGTTTGGGCTGAGTTCCCTAATTTCTATTGTTGTGCCCAAGAAGCTGTGAGTTAATGACTGAGAGAGGTTGAGAACCTAATAGTGAGGATATTATATATATATTATGGATCGGATTGCATGACGCAGCGATACTTATATGGATCGGGCTGCACGCCGTGGCGATATATATACTGGATTGGGCTGCATGCTGAAGCGATATATACTGGATCGGGTTATGCGCCGCAGCGATATGATATTTGGGCTGTAGGAGCCCATCCGGAGTCTGTACACCCCAGTGAGTGTAGTCGACTATAAATTACGGATTGGGTTGCACGCCGCAACGGTTACTATGATTTCTATTACTATGAGATATTAATGAGCCTGAGTGCTGAGAGTGAGTATTGAGTGATGAGAGTTGAGTCACGAGTGACTGAGAGGCTGCCCGAGAGGCCATATTCTGAGTGATACCTTGCCCGAGGTGCCCCGTTATGATATTTTTACTGATTTCACTCTTCTTTTAAAATAAGCCTCTGTTGGAAAAATTGCTAAGTATATGATTTCAAGTGTTTAAACTGAAATTTGATGATTTTACGATGAAACTGGTTTTAAACTGTGAAGTTGACCTGTTGTCCTGTTGTTTCTTCAGTTATATGATTTTTAATCTGCTCGTCACTGCTTCCAGACCTTATTTACTTTAGTTACTTACTGAATTGGCGTACTCACGTTACTCCCTGTACCTTGTGTGCAGATCCAGGTGCCCAAGTGGCAGAGTGAGGGTCCTCAGTATTGTCAGAGTTTGATGGAGACTACAAGGTAGCTGCATGGCGTTCACAGCCCTGCTTTTTTCCCTCTTATCCTTGTTTTCCCGCATTTTAGACTTGTTATGTATTAGACAGTCAGATTTATATATTTAGAGGCTCTAGACTCGTGACACCAGATATTTAGGGTTATGTAGTTCTTGTTTATTTGACTTCCGCTTATATTTTGTTGTTTTAAACACTTATTATAGAAATTTAGTATCTAAACATGTGCTAGATAATGGTTTTATAATAGTAACTTGTTGTGGTTAATGGTTTGGGTTGGCTTGCCTAGTAATATGATAGGTGCCATCACGACCGGGTATTTGGGGTCGTGACAAGTTGGTATTAGAGCCTAGGTTACATAGGTCTCCCGAGTCATGAGCCGGTTTAGTAGAGTCTCGCGGATCGGTATGGAGACGTCTGTATTTATCCTCGAGAGGCTGAAGAACCTTTAGGAAAATCTTCATATTCTTGAAATTCTTGTCATGCGAACTTGTTGATCCGAATACTAAACTTCTGTTATTCCACTCTCTCATAGATGATGAGGACACGTGCTACCGGTCAGGGTGGACGACCACCAGTTCCTCTAGTTGGGGCCACCAGAGGCCGAGGATACGGTCGAGGCCGTAGTAGGGGCAAAGCAGCTAGAAAAGCACCTACAGATCCACCAGTTGTCCCAGTTCAAGATCAGGTCCTAGTTGTGGATGCTACAACAACACCAGCTCAGGCACCAACTGTGTCCATTGTGATTCCAGGCCTTCAGGAGGCTTTAGCTCAGATCTTATCAGTGTGTACCGATTTGGCTTAGGTGGTTTCAATTACTATGGCCGCAACTACTTCTCAGGCCGGGGGAGGCACCCAAACTCCCATTGCTCGCACACCTGAGCAGGGACTTCAGACACTAGGGGCACCTCCAGCCTAGCCGGTTGCACCAACTCAAGAGTTTGTGGTACCAGTTAAGCCGGAGGACGAGCAACGTCGACTAGAGAGGTTTGGTAGACTCAAGCCTCCGACTTTTAGCGGTGCAGAGGGCAAGGATGCCCAGAGGGGTTCTTGGATAAGTGCCAAAGGATGCTTCACACAGTGGGGATCCTAGAGACCAGTGGTGTAGTTTTTACCACCTTTCAGTTTTTTGGGGATGCCTTCACTTGGTGGGAGGCGTATGAGAGGCGTAGGCCTATTGGTGCAGCGCCCCTTACTTGACAGCAGTTCTCTATTCTCTTTCTAGAGAAGTATGTGCCACAGTCTCACCGAGAGGAGCTACGCAGGCAGTTCGAGTAGTTGTGTCAGGGAAAGATGACTATGACGCAGTATAAGATGCAGTTCTCCGAGTTAGCCCGTCATGCGGTTTGGTTGGTTCCCACAGATCGAGAGAGGATTATGAGGTTTGTTGATGGTCTCACATATCATCTTCGGATTCTCATGACTAGGGAGTGGGTGACAGGTGCTACTTTCGAGGAGGTTGTTTACATCACCTATGAGATTGAGTCGATTCGCCGCCAGGAGCGAGAGGAGAGGGAGTCCAAGAGGCCTTGGGGATCTGGTAGCTTTGGTAGTACTCCTTCGAGGGGTCAGTTCCAGTAGGGCAGAGGCCGCCTATTCAGACAGGCTCATTCAGTTTGCCCAGGTTATTGTGGGGCATTATCGGGTCATGGTTCTCACAGTTCTCATCAGGGCCACTCATCACTCAGTGCCCTCCCATCCTAGAGTTCATATCGTGCTCCATCAGTGTAGGGTTCTTCCATGCCAGGCCCTTCTACTGGTCATTGCGGTGTTAGGGGTTCCCTTCAGTCCCCATCTTTAGCATCGGGGAGTTGTTATGAGTGTGGAGAGTTTGGGCATATGAGGAGGCGATGTCCTCGCCTTCATGATGGTTAGTCTCAGCAGAAGGGTCAACCGTCAACTTCTGCTCCAGTTACTTCACCACCCGCCCAGCCATTTAGGGGTGGAGGTCAGTCAGCCAGGGGTCGCCCTAGAGGGGGAGGTCGATCAAGTGGTGGTCAGACCCGTTTCTATGCTCTTTCGGGTAGACCAGATGTTGCTTCTTCAGATGCCGTGATTTTAGGTATTGTTTTAGTCTGCCACAGAGATGCCTCTGTATTATTTGATCCCGGTTCCACCTTTTCTTATATGTCATCATACTTTGCCCGTTATCTGGATACGCCCTGTGAGTCTCTTGTTTCACCTGTTCATGTATCTACTCCAGTGGGCGATACTGTTGTTGTAGACCATGTGTACCGCTCGTGTGTGGTGACTATTAGGGGTCTAGAAACCCATGTGGATCTATTATTATTGTGTATTGGTGGATTTTGATATCATTTTTGACATGGACTGGTTATCTCCGTGTCATGCTATTCTGGACTGTCATGCCAAAACAGTCACATTGGCCATACCGGGTGTGCCACGGATTGAGTGGCAAGGTTTGACTAATTATGTTCCGAGAAGAGTGATCTTATTCTTGAAGGCCCAACGTATGGTTGGGAAGGGATGTCTTTTGTATCTAGCCTTTGTGAGGGATGTTGGAGCTGAGACCCCCAGTATTGATTCTGTTCCAGTTGTGAGGGATTTTCCCGATGTGTTTCCTGCAGACCTGCTGGGCATGCCATCGGATAGGGACATTGATTTTGGTATTGACCTGGTGCCAGGAACTCAGCCCATTTCTATTCTGCCGTATTGTATGGCACCAACAGAGTTGAAAAAAAATTAAAAGAACAACTTCAGAAGCTCCTTGATAAGGGGTTCATTCGGCCAAGTGTGTCACCTTGGGGTACACCGATTCTATTTGTGAAGAAGAAGGATGGCACTATGAGGATGTGCATTGATTATATGCACTTGAACAAAGTAAAAATTAAGAACAAGTATCCTTTGCCTCACATTGATGATTTATTCGACCAGCTTTAGGAAGCGAGAGTGTTCTCCAAGATTGATCTCCGTTCAGGTTATCACCAGTTGAAGATCAGGGACTCGGATATTCTTAAGACAGCTTTCGGGATCGGATATGGTCATTATGAGTTATTAGTGATGTCTTTTGGGCTGACCAATGACCTAGCATCGTTCATGCATTTGATGAACAGTGTGTTCCGGCCTTATCTTGATTCGTTTGTCATAGTCTTCATTGATGATATTCTGGTATATTCGCGTAGCCAGGAGGAGCACACAGAGCATTTGAGAGTTGTGTTGCAGAGATTGAGGGAGGAGAAGCTTTATGCAAAATTCTCCAAGTGTGAGTTTTGGCTCAGTTTAGTGGCTTTCTTGGGGCACGTGGTGTCCAGCGAGGGTACTCAGGTTGATCTGAAGAAGATAGAGGCGGTTCAGAGTTGTCCTAGACCGTCCTCAGCCATAGAGATTCACAGCTTTCTTGGTTTGGCGAGCTATTATCTCCGTTTTGTGCAGGGAATATTATCTATCGCATTGCCCTTGACCAAGTTTACTCAGAAGGGTGTTTCATTTGTATGGTCGGACGAGTGTGATGAGAGCTTTCAAAAGCTCAAGACAGCTTTGACCACAACTCCGGTGTTGGTTTTGCCATCAGCTTCAGGTTCATATACCGTGTATTGTGATGCTTCAAAAGTTGTCATTAGTTGTGTATTTATGTAGGAGGGTAGAGTTATTGCTTATGCTTCTCGTCAGTTGAAGCCCCATGAGAAAAACTACCCCATTCATGATTTGGAGTTGGCTACCATAGTTCACGTGTTGAAAATTTGGAGGTATTACTTGTATCGTATGTCTTGTGAGGTGTTTACTGATCATCATAGCCTCCAGCACTTGTTCAAATAGAAGGATCTTAATTTGAGGTAGCGGAGATGGTTGGAGTTGCTTAAGGTTTATGATATCACTATATTGTACCATCCGGAAAAGGCCAATGTGGTAGCCGATGCTTTGAGCCGAAAGGCGGTGAGTATGGGGAGTTTGGCATATATTCCAGTTGGTGAGAGACCTCCTGCGGTTGATTTTAAGGACTTATCCAATCGGTTTGTGAGATTAGATATTTCGGAGCCTAGTCGGGTATTAGCTTGCGTGGTTTCCTGGTCTTCCTTAAATGACCGCATCAGAGAGCACTAGTATGATGATCCGCATTTGCTTGTCCTTAAGGACAGAGTTCAGCATGATGATGACAGGGATGTGACTATAGGTGATGATGGGGTGTTGAGGATGCAGGGCCAGATTTGTTTGCCCAATGTGGATGAGCTTCGGGAGTTGATTCTGGAGGAGGCCCATAACTCGCGGTATTCCATTCATCCGGGTGCCGCAAAAATGTATCAGGATTTGAGGAAGCACTATTGGTAGAGAATAATGAAGAAAGGCATTGTGGGATTTGTAGCTTGGTGTCTCAATTGTCAGCAGGTGAAATATGAGCATCAAAGACCGGGCGGCTTGCTTCAGCAGATGGATATTCCCGAGTGGAAGTGGGAGAGGATCACTATAGACTTTGTTGTTAGACTTCCATGGACTTTGAGGAAGTTTGATACTATTTGGTGATTGTGGATCGACTGACCAAGTCTGTGCACTTCATTCCTGTGTGTACTACTTATTTCTCAGAGCGGTTGGCAGAGATCTATATCCGGGAGATTGTTCGGTTGCATGGTGTCCCAGTTTCCATCATTTCAGATAGAGGCACTCAGTTTATATCGCTGTTTTGGAGGTCTGTACAACAAGAGTTGGGTACTCAAGTTGAGTTGAGCACAACTTTTCACCCTTAGATGGACGGGCAGTCCGAGCATACTATTCAGATATTGGAGGACATGTTGCGTGCTTGTGTCATTGATTTCGGAGGGTCATGGGATGAGTTTCTACCGCTTGTAGAGTTTTCTTATAACAACAGCTACCGATCGAGTATTTAGATGGCTCTATATGAGGCTTTGCACGGGAATAAGACAGATCCCCAATATACTTCCTGAGCATAGAAACATGAAATATCGGATGCACACTCGATAAGCTGGGTGGCAGAGCAAGCTCATAAGCCACCTCCTCAATCCTCCGAAGCACCTCAAAAGTCCCAATGAATCGAGGACTCAATTTACCTTTCTTCCCATATCTCATAACACCCTTCGTGGGTGAAACCTTCAACAAAACCTTTTCACCAACCATGTAGGACACATCCCGAACCTTCTTGTCAGCATAAATCTTTTGCCTCGACTGCGATGTACGAAGCCTCTCCTGAATCACCTTCACCTTTTCTAAAGCATCCTGCACCAAGTCTGTCCCCAATACCCTAGCCTCATCGGGCTCGAACCAACCAATTGGAGATCTACACCGCTGATTTTAGCACGGTTCAGTTGGATGATGATTTGACTTATGATGTGGAGCCAGTAGCTATTTTGGGTCATCAGGTTCGAAAGTTGAGGTCAAAGGATATAGCTTCAGTGAAAGTGCAGTGGGGAGGTCGGCTCGTGGAGGAGGCTACCTGGGAGATCGAGCGGGAGATGCGGAGCAGATACCCTCACCTGTTTGAGGCTTCAGGTATGTTTCTTGACTCATTCGAGGACGAACATTTGTTTAAGTTGGGGAGGATGTGACGACCCAGCCAGTTGTCTCATGAGTTACCGCTCCGTTTTCCCCATTTCTGCTTCTTTATGCCTTGTTTATCCGTGTTATGTGGTATCAGGTTGGTCGGATCGAAACCGGAATGATTTTGGTAAGGTTGAGACACTTAGTCTCCTTTAAGGAAACTTAAGTTGAAAAAAAGTCAACCGGATATTAATTTATGTGTTAGAGGGCTCGGATGTAAATTTGGATGGTTCGGTTAGCTTCGGGAGGTGATTTATGACTTAGGAGCATGATCGGAATGGGTTTCGGAGGTTCGTAGTAGATTTAGGCTTGAATTGACGAAGTTGATATTTTAGCAATTTCCGGTTGGTAGGCGAGATTTTGATATAGGGGTCGGAATGGAATTCCGAGAGTTGCAGTAGTTCCTTGGTGTCATTTGGGAAGTGTGTGCATAAAATTTCAGGTCATTCGGAAGTGGTTTGGTTGGGTTTTTGATCAAAAGCGGAATTCAGAAGATTTTAGAAAGTTTGGCTTGAATCCGAGGTGTTTTGGATGATTTGATGTTGTTTGAGGTGTTTTGAAGATTGGAACAAGTTCGAATAAGGTATTAGGATATGTTTATGCTTTTGGTTGAGGTCCTGGAGACCTCGGGGTGATTTCGGATGGTCGACGGAAAGGTTTGAGAGTTGTTTGTAGCTGCTGTACTTTTGATGCTTCTGGTATTTCCGCACCTGCAGATTGGGGACCGCAGATGTGACACCGTACGTGCGGGAGATCGGCCGCAGAAGCGAAAAAGGGCCTGATGAGTAGCGATCGTAGAAGTGGTTAGGGTGACCGCATCTACGAAGTCGCAAATGCGGAAGGTTGACCGCAGAAGTGGTTTAAGCCGTTAAGTAAGGAACCGCAGAAGCGGTTATTTGGTCGCATATGCGGTACCGCAGAAGCGGTAATTTGGCCGCAGATGTGAAAATGACTGGGCAGAAAGTATAAATTGTGGCCTTCGCGAAATTTGAGCTATTTCACCATTTTTGACTTCGGCTTTGGAGCTTTTTGGACACTTTGAGAGAGGGATTTCAAGGGAACTTCATTGAGGTAAGAAATTTGGACTTAAAACTCGTTCCTATGCTATTATTTCACGGATTAGAGCTAGAAATCATGAAAATTAAGGGTGAAAATTGGGGAAAGCTAGGGCTTAATATTGGAGACCTTTGATTGAGGATTTGGTGGACCATTTGAGGTCGGATTTTAGAACTTTTGATATGTATGAACTCGTGGGGAGATAAAGAATCTATTGACGTAAAAATTATCAAATTCCGAGATGTGGGCTCTGGGGTCGGGTTTTGGTAATTTCGGGATTTTTGGTATTATTTGATTTTTTTGCTTGGGCTTTGTTCCCTTAGCATATTTTGACGCCATGATTCTGATTTTGGATAGATTCGATGCGAGTGGAGGTCGATTTGAGGGGCAAAGGCGTCACAGAGTAGTATTTTTACCGGTTTGAGATAAGTAACCATTGCAAATCTGGAACTGAGGGTACAAACCCCGGTATTTGACTTGTTTTGATAAATGTGGTGACGCACATACTAAGTGATGAGCGTGTGGGCCTGCACCGGTAGGGATTTGTGACTTCGTCCGTCCCGGAGCGACTATTAAGTCGCGTATTTGATTTGGGAACCTTATGATATTCCGTACTTTAGCTATTTATACTATATTATGGGTTGTATGCCATGTTTGGGGCCTTATGCCAACCTGTTGAGACCCTTAGGGCATTTTTACTCTTTTTCCTCACTTTACTTGTTGAAAGCATATCTTCAGTCATGTTTTACATGTTTAAATGTTTAAAACTAGTTTTATCACTTCAAATTGAGAGGACTGTTTGGGCTGAGTTCCCTAATTTCTATTGTTGTACCCGAGAGGCTGTGAGGTTAATGACTGAGAGAGGTTGCGGACCTAATAGTGAGGATATTATATGTATATATTATGGATCACGCTGCACGCCGCAGCGATACCTATATGGATCGGGCTGCATGCCGCAGCGATATATATATTGGATCGGGCTGCACGCCGCAACGATATATATATTGGATCGGGCTGCGCACCGCAACAATATGACGCTTGGGCTATAGGAGCCCCTCCGGAGTCTGTACACCCCAGTGAGCGTAGTCGACTATAAATTACGGATCGGGCTGCACGCCGCGGCGGTTACTATGATTTTTATTACTTTGAGATTATAATGAGCCTAAGTGCTGAGAGTGATTATTGAGTGACGAGAGTTGAGTCACGAGTGACTGAGAGGCTGCCCGAGAGGCCATATTCTAAGTGATACCTTGCCCGAGGGGCCCAGTTATGATATTTTTACTGATTTCATTCTTCTTTTAAAATAAGCCTCTGTTGGAAAAATTGCTAAGTATATGATTTCATGTGTTTAAACTGAAATTTGATGATTTTACGATGAAACTGGTTTTAATTTGTGAAGTTGACCTGTTATCCTGTTGTTTCTTCAGTTATATGATTTTTAATCTGCTCGTCACTGCTTTCAGACCTTATTTACCTTAGTTACTTACTGAGTTGGCATACTCATGTTACTCCCTGCACCTTGTGTGCAAATCTAGGTGCTCGAGCGACAGAGTCAGGGTCCTCAGCATTGTCAGAGTTTGTCGGAGACTACAAGGTAGTTGCATGGCGTTCGCAGCCCTCCTTTTTTTCCTCTTATCCTTCTTTTCCCGCATTTTAGACTTGTTATGTATTAGACAATCAGATTTGTATATTTAGAGGCTCTAGACTCGTGACACCAGATATTTGAGGCTGTGTAGTTCATGTTTACTTGACTTCCGCTCATATTTTGTTATTTTAAACACTTATTTGGAAATTTGGTATCTAAACCTGTGCTAGAAAATGGTTTTATAAAAGGAACTTATTGTGGTTAATGGTTTGGGTTGGCTTGCCTAGTAATGTGATAGGCGCCATCACAACCAGGTATTTGGGATCGTGACAAGGTTGCACTGCCTTTGTAAGACATCTCTTTCTTTTTTCCATTTGTGGTGAAACTTCAGGAAGTAATTCAGACTCGTACAGAACAATCTAAGATTCAGCAACCTCTTTCTCAGATTGTTCCTTCATCTCTCCTGCCGCCTCATCAACACTTGCAGTCACACAAACAACGCCAGTCTGAGATTCGGGAACCTTTTATTTCTTAAATTCTTCCTCCGTCTCCCCTGCCGCCTCATCTGCAGTCTCACCAATAGCACCAGCATGCGCTACATCTGGTGTGAAAGTTACTTTAACAACAAACATGTTAACTTTCACACTAGAAGGTCCTTCCATGATATTGACACCTAACTGATCTGTTACATCGAGCACAATATTGTTACAATGATACTCACTAGTATCTCCTTGAGAATATGGAACATCTTTACCTTCACTTCCACCGACCTATTTTTTTAAAAAAGAATCAAATTATCAAAAACAACAACAAAATGAAAAGGGAAAAGTGCAAAATGCAGAACTAAACACACCTTACAACCATCCATTTCAACATCTTCATTGTTACTAAAATTCATATTGCTCACAAAATCATTATCGTCTTGACGATCACTGGTGTCTTCCTCTGGATGTGCATCATATTTGTCTTTGCTTGCACCAAGTTATTTTTAAGGAAAAGGATACATTAAGTTAACTAAAAAAATAAAAGGAAATGCACAATGGAAAAGAGACACATACCTTGAAATTTATCAACTCAAAGACTTCCTTGAATTTATCAGAAACATACTCCAAAAAGGAATTTAACTGCTTATGGAGCTACAAGATGAAACAAATAAGAAAGATAATAGATTTTGAATATACAATTTTAATAATACTTTCAAAAAATATATATAAAAAGACCAATACACATCAGCTTTTAACTTCTGCAACTCACAGTCATAATCAACAGGTTAGACATCCAACGCCTTTTTTGGTGGGAGGGGCTCCTTAATTGTTTCCGGGGTAGCGTGACAAAATCATTGCTATCATTAATAAGAAGTTTTCCCCTATTACGTGATGTCAAATATTTTTGATACTCATCGGTAACTTCAATAAGAAAAAGTAAATCTCCTTAGCTTTTCAGTTGTCGGGGAAATATTTTTAAACTACAAAGGTAACCAAAAGTGCTTCAGTCCTAGATGTATCAAAGATGTATAAAAACTGTATATTTCATGTATCACAATGAATTGCAGTGTATTATATATGTATATTCCATCAAGACATAAAAGTCGTTACCTTATTCCCTGTGTTGTTGAAGAAACCAATAGAGAAGTCATCACATATTGGCCTGTCTGTCATTTCCCAATTCAATATGCGTGGTGTATGATCTCCAACGCGAATAACAAACTTTTGATCAACTACAGTGCAATATTCATAGAACCACACTTGTAGTGCAAGAGAAAATCTACCAATCCTATAAAACTCATACTTTCCCCTCAACCTGTCCCTCACCGACTTCATTAAACCTCGAAACGCAATCTTACCCCAAGGAAACGATATATACTCACCACTCTCGACAAGATGGAAATCACGTTTACTTATAAATATCTTCTGAGCCTGAGTGGACATTGATTGTTTTGAGAAGAAGAAATGACAGTCTGGTGATGACGTAGTTAAGATTACAATCATTTATTTTATAAACACATTTCTAATGTCCACTCAAAACTAGAAAAATTAAGTATCCACCAACCTATTGGGTCCACTGAGTTACCCTTAATATGTTCATTGCCACAACAGTTTAAACCACTTACAACACCAAATTCCCGAAGACCAAAATGTAAAACACATTCGCCATTCAATTTAACATAAAATTGATCACACTTATCTTGAACCAACTCCCTAAACATTAAAGAACGAATAAGTTGTTCCTGGATAGAAACTCGAGGTAAATCAAGGAAATAACCAAAACAGATTTTCCTAAACATCCGAAGCTGGACATCAGTCAAATTTGACTGTAAGACCGATACGATGTCCACATTAGTGTATGATGTCCAATGAGTAACAGGAAAAGGCTCACCAACTGGAATATGGAGCTTCCAAGGCTACAAATACATGACACGAATTAAAAACAAACAAATACAAATTAAATCCAATTTTAAAAGAAGATTCAACAATAGAAAAAATTATAACTGAAATTGTATGTACCTTTCAAACTTTGTCAGGAATTTTAACTTTTTCTGCCTTCTGAACCTTACTTTTTTTTTGGTTTGACACCCAAATTCACTTCGTCCTTCACAACACGTTTTCTCTTGCCTTCATCATCATCCACTCTAACTCTTTTGCTCTTATTTTTCTCAGATTGTCCAACAACATCCTTCCGAGATTCTAACACTTTAACACTGTCAGAACGATTTTGTCTTCGTATATTTCGTTCATCAATTGATTTCGCAACTAAATCCGGGGTTAAATGAGGAGATAAACTCATCAACCTAGTTTCTCTTCTCATGTTGCTCAATTTCTCAATTCAAACTGACTTTAAATAAGGTGATGAGGAGATAAACTCAATTTGTCTTCTCATATTGCTCTGTTTCACAATTGAAACTAGGATCAATGAGAAAATTTTAAAAAAAAAATTATACGAACAAACTGTTATAGAATTTTGTGAAGAAATTGATGCAAAACTCGATCAAAACTTACAAAATCGTCTATAAAAAATACATACGATGAACTCTAACTAAACAATTCAGTCGCAAAATCCTAAAAAAAGCAACATCGCTTCTCCTAAAAATACATGCAATCCGAAAAATATATAAAACAAGACGTTTTCTGTCATGACCCAAAAATCGATCCGATCGTGATGATGCCTATTGTGAAACTAGGCCAGCCAACTTATTTCCAAATACTCCATATTTTATTTAAAACTTAAGAAAAATTATAGTTTTAACAGAAATCCAATAAAAGGTAAAAGTAATAATCAAAACAAGCGGAAAAAAAGTACAAGCCCGACCTCAGGTGTCACTAAGTCATGAACAAAATACTACAACTGTCCAAAATAAACAAGACTATCATAGTCTAAAAATATCTAACAAATATACTAAGAGGAAGATAAGGAAGGAGAAGGCAGGACTGTGATCGCCAGGCAGATACCTCGATATCTCCAAGGAAGGGTCTCCAACTGATATGATCAGCAGCCACTACCGTGACCCGAGATACCTGGATCTGCACACAAAGTTGTAACGACCTGACCGGTCGTTTTGAGCTTTTTGTAACACCATGCAAATTCAGCTTAGGTATGAATGAGTTAAAGGAGTAGTAAGGATATATTTTGAATATGTGAAGTCTCATCGGGATGATTATGGGTGAAAATAGTTGTTTCAAAATCAAGATGAAAAGTGAGGTGAATAAGATTTGACAAAATCAACTAAGTTTGCAGAAGGTCTGTATTCCAGCAGTGTTTACTGAAAATGTGTAAGAAATTTGGGAAAACTCAAAGCATGAAAGTTGTAGGACCTTGAAATAGATTTCCAACAATATATTGTGGAGCCCAAACGGAGCTTTGTGCAAAAGGTTATGTCTGTTTTATAGAATGGTGTGTAACCACCGCGTTCGGCCGCGTTTTACCGCGACCATGGTCGTGAGGTAGTGTTCCAGCGATTTACCATGGTCGGGACCGCGGACGCGCCTACTGGGATGTGGTGGCCGACTTGGGAAGTCATTTTTAGCCCTATTTCGCCCCCCACAACCCCAAAACATAAAAACTTGCCCTAGAAATGAAAACTCTCAAAAACCAAACTCCTTAAGGGTCCCTCCACCACCCAAGGTAAGTTCTAATGGTGATTCTAAGTTAATTTCGATTTCTCAACATCTTATTAACATGAGTAAACCCTCCATATCATTAGATATTCAATGGGGACACCATTGTTGAGAGAAGAAACCCTAGAACTCGAATTCAAGAAGATTGAAAGTCAAAAGGTAATATCTTCACCCTCTAATTGATTATATCATTGAATTAATGGTTATAGACTCTATTTCATGAGATATGAGTTGATGGGTTTGATAGAAAAGCATTGAACGGTTATAAGTTTGGGTTGTTGATTGTTGATTATTGGTTAAGGGTGTTGTTTACCTTATGGGTGATAAAGAATAATATTGATTATAACCATTTGAGACTTTAGAATTTATTTAGGAGCAAGAGAATGGGTTATTGGATGTAGAAACACCATTAATAAGGACTATGAAGCTTTATGCCACCAAGTGTTTGATAAAATGTCTAAGTGACCAAAACATGGGTATTGTCGCTAATTTGGAATCCCTTTGACTTGTATTAATATAAATTAGAGTTGAAAGGATTGGCGAATGTGGTATTATGCTCAAGAGTAGGCAGTTAAGGTATGTGAGGCTAACTCTCTATGTTTGGGAATGTTAATGATTCTCCCTACACTACGTTTCTTTTACGACATTACTAATTGCCTCAGAAAAATAGTTTAGCCTAGTTCCTTGAATAGTTGTAGAACTTCTATTCTCTAGCTTCATAA
The DNA here is from genome assembly GCF_000715075.1 of Nicotiana tabacum. Lineage (NCBI taxonomy): Eukaryota > Viridiplantae > Streptophyta > Magnoliopsida > Solanales > Solanaceae > Nicotiana > Nicotiana tabacum. Next base: position 17,302,553 of record NC_134089.1, on the reverse strand, counting down.
CTCGTTCATGACTTTCATTCTGAACGTTGTGAGCCCAGTGCGTATTCAATATAGACTTGGGTTTGATGCCTCTGAGTCTTAGTATAGATTACTCAGTATGCCATAAACAGTTGAAGTTTCAGTGTTCATAGTCAGTTCAAGAATACATATCTCAGTCTACTCCTATTCAGTATTCCAGTATTATGTAACTCAGTGTGATCCAATATTCTAGTATCATGTAACTCAGTGTGATTCAATATTTCACTATCATGTATTGCAGTTTGATTCTCAGTTCCTGAATGTTGAACACCTGTATTTGGGCCTGAGGCCTAGTTTATATGCTTTATACATACTTAGGCCTGAGGCCGTAGTTTATTCTTTATGCATTTTTGGGCTTGAGGCCGTAGTTATGTATACGTATACTTGGGCCTGAGGCCGTAGCATGTGCACATATATATTGAGCCCGAGGCCGTAGCTTATTCAGATAAACAGGTTGTTCATATTTCAGAATAGGGAGTATTCATATCCTTACTTCCTTTGTTCAGTTAGGTTATCAATTATCATTTCAGTTATCAGTTATCACTTCAGTTATCAGTTATCAGTTCAGTTATCATTTCAGTTCAGTTTTGATAGTTATCATTTCAGTTATCAATTATCAACTCTCAATTATCAGCTCAGTTTTAGTTTAAGCATTTATAATTCTTTCTTTCAGTTGCTTTACATACCAATGCAATTCAAATGTATTGACGTCCCTTTTGTCTAGGGCCTGCATCTCACGATGCAGGTAATGATTTACAAGTTGATGATTCAGAGTGCTAGGATTCTCGTACCAGCTATTTGGTGATCCCTAACTCTTTCGGGGCATTATCATTACTACAGTTTTCAGTGTTTTCAGACAGTTAGTGTTTTCAGTACTTCATTAGAGGCTTCATAGACTAGAGTAACAGTTAGACAGAGTCTCAAACTTTTCATGTTAAGTCATGTAGGTTGCAAATATGTTTCAGAATTGTATTAGTATTTCCGCACTTTGATTTATATCATCCAGACTTTCAGTATATCAGTATGTGTTAGTTTATCTTCTGCATTCAGTATGTTATGATATCACATGTTGATTCAGCCAGCCAGTTGGTTCGCTCGGTCACATGTAGTCAGGCACTGAGTGCAGTGTTACGTCCAGGCCCAGGTTCAGGGCGTGACACTTTTGCACTTTGCTTGCCAGTTCTCGGGCATGACTAGACCCATGTGATGTATTATGACTTATGTAAATCATCAATTTTGGTTTTCAGGGTAATCAGAATGGATTTAGAAGAACAATTCTCAGTTTGAAGCTTAAAATTTGAAATGTTTGACCAAGTTTTGACTTTTTAGTATTCGACCTTGGATTTGGATTTTTATGATTTGATTAGCTCCGTTAGGTGATTTTGGACTTGGGACCATGTCCGGAATGTATTTTGGAGGTTTGTGGTAGATTTAGGCTTGAATTGGTGAAAATGAAATTTTGGCATTTTCCGGTTGGTAGCGGAGATTTTGATATATGGGTCGGAATGGAATTCTAAAAATTGGAGTAGGTTCTTTATGTCATTTGAGATGTGTGTGAAAAATTTTAGGTCATTCGGGCAAGGTTTGATAGACTTTTTGATCGAAATCGAAATTCGGAAGTTTTTGGAGTTCTTAGGCTTGAATCCATGGTTGATTTGATGTTTTGATGTTGTTTTGAGGGTTCTGAAGGTTGGAACAAGTTTGAATGATCATATGAGATATTTTTGCATGTTTGGTTGAGGTCTCGAGGGACGAGGGTGAGTTTCGGGTGGTTAACGGACTAATTCTTGGTTTTGAGAGTTGCAGATTTTGCTAGTTTTCTATTGCAGAGATTTTGTTCATCGCGTTCGCGGAGGGTTCATCGTGTTCGCGAAGGGTGTTTTTTGTGATGGTGATTTTGTTCTACATGTTTGTGAAGGAGAGGATGCGACCGTGAAGGTTAAGGCAATATGTGCATCACGGACGCGTGATTGGGGTCGCGTTCGCGAAAAAGGAGTGAGGCTGTTGGGGACCCCAGGTCCTTGTTCTATGCGTTCGTGAGACTAGTGTCGCATTCGCAAAAGCCTGGGCTAGTGATACATCGCGTTCGCGTTCGCGAAGGGTAAAGTGGAGAGGCAGTATAAATTGGTCTACGCGAACGCGAGAGGGTGGCCGCGTTCGCGAAGAAGGAAAATAATCCCTGGGCAAAATATTTTAAAAGTGGTTTTCGCGATTTTTGGTCTATTTCCTCCATTGTTGAGCGATTTTAGAGCTTTTTGAGAAGGATTGAAGAGGGAATTGAAGGTAAACACTTGGAGGTAAGACTTTTGAACTCAATACTCGATTCTATGATGATTCTTACTTGCTTGATCATGAAATTAGTGGGATTTAAGGCCAAAAATCGAGGAATTAGGGCTTGAAATTGGAGAGTGTAAATTGGGGATTTGATGGGCCATTCGAGGTCCGATTTTGATGTTCTTGGTATGTATAGACTCGTGGGAGGATAAGGATTCTATTGATGTGATTTTTATCGGATTCCGATACGTGGTCCCGGGGTCGGGTTTGGCCAATTTCGAGATTCTTGGTGTAAATTGGTTATTTTTGAGTGGGCTATGTTCCCTTAGCATATTTTGATGGTATGAATCTATTTTTGGTTAGATTTGGAGCATTCGGAGGCCGAGTCGAGAGGCAAAGGCATCGTGGGCTAGAGTTTGGACTAGATTGAGATAAGTAATGATTGTAAATGTTGTCCTGAGGGTATGAAACCCCGGATTTTACATCGTTGTGCTACTTTGAGGTGACACACACGCTAGATGACGAGCGTGGGATCGTGCAGCGTTGGGGATTGTGACTTAGTCCGTCCCGTATGACTATTAAGTCGCATATTTGATTAAAACTTGTTTGATATCATTGTGTTTTGGAAATTATTAGCATGTTTTGGGTTGAATGCCATATTTGGGCCTCGTGCCAACTGTTTTGGACCCTTAGGGGATATTTACTACTATTCCTTATTGTTTTGACTTCATATTTGTACTCAGTCATACTGTATTCTACTATTTTCATAACTCAGCCATATTTACTCCATTTTGGTATTTTAAATAATATTTTGGGCTGAGCATCTTGTTTTACTGTTGCCCTAGTGGCTTGAGAGATTTCTGACTGAGTGAGGCCGATGGCCTATGTTGTGAGGATATTATGAGATCGGGCTACGCGCCACAGCAGTGTTGTACTGATTCATGATTATGAGACCAAGAGCCTGATTTGTTACACCACGAGGTGGCTTGTTATGAGGCTGAGGGCCAGTTTGATTACGCCACGAGATGACTTGTTATAGCGCTTGGGCTGTAGGAGCCCCTCTGGAGTTTGTACACCTCTAGTGAGCGCGAGTACCTAGTGTGAGATGTGATATTGCCCGAGGGGATGTTGTTGTTTTATGTTATTGCTCGATGGGCTGTTCTTGATCCATGTTTGCCCGATGGGCGGTTCTTGATTTATGTTATGCCCAAGGAGCTGATTGCGAGTAATTGTGAGGTAGCCCGAGGGGCTGGTTCTGTTGATATTATGCCCGAGGGGCAGTTTATGGTACATGTTTTTGCCCTAGAGGCAGTTTACGCTTTTTATCATTTTTTACTCACTATTTTTATCACTTGTTTGAAACTATTGAAAGTTGTTTTAAAAGGTTTTACTGAAACTGAGCTTGATTCACGAAGTAAATGATTTCTGTACTGTTTTGGAAATGTACTGCATTTGTTGTAGCGTTATGATGTGGTTTACGTGTTTTCTTACTACTCAGCTTTCATCTACTTTTATTACTTACTGAGTTGGCGTACCCAAATTACTCTCTGCACCTTGTGTGCAAATTCAGGTATTTCTGAACCCGGCAGCGGATGTTGATTGCATAGTCATCGGAGTTAGCAATTTAGTTGTCCAATGTTCACAGCCCTGCTCTTCTCCCTCTTATTTTTCTTAGATTGTTTTTAGTATATTTTCAGACTCTTCGTTGTATTCAGATCTTAGTAGATGCTCGTGACTTGTGACATCCCCATGCCGGGCTTGTGTATTTATTCTGCATTATTCATTTTGACTTACATTATGAAATATTTGATTAATTAAAGACTTAAAAAATGACTTTTATTGAATAATGGTTAATTCAGGAATTGTGTCGGCTGGCCTAGTTTCACGATAGGTGCCATCACGACCGGGTTGGTTTTAGGGCCGTGACAAAGGTACATGGGGTAATGTGAGTACACCAACTTAGTAAGTAACAAGTCTAAACTATGGACTGACAGGTAGTGACGAACCAAACCTCAACAGGTATACAAATAACTATACGGACAAGTAGACATGCTTGCAGTTCAAGTAAAAGATCAGCAGTAAGTAAATACAATATGACCAGTACAGAGTATAAAGCTCAGGAATCTTTAAGTACCAATGCACAGATAGCATGATCAATGTTCCGTATGCATCCACTCACAAGTGCTCAACCACTCGATACTGTATATGGCCATCCGACTCAGGGAAGATCCATCCCGGAATATATATACATCACTGACCGTAGTCATCCGGTACGGAGGAAGGCTTTTCCAGTCCTATGGAGAAGATCCATCTCCAGGTATAATTACTTTGGACAAGATCAATGTCCAGGGAAGATCCATCCCTCAATTTTATCAACTGCGCTCACTAGGGGTGTAAAGACTTTGAAGGGGATCCTCTTAGCCCAAGCGCTATATCAAGCCAACAAAGGCATGATCAATATCTCGTTGCGGCTTGCAACCCGATCCGATATTGTCACTCAATATCAGGCTCTCGGCCTCACTCAGTCATTACTCTCCAATCTCACACACACGGGCTCAAAAATGTCATGATATTATCCCGAACAATGATATGATGTGTCAAATAGCAATAATCGAGACTGAGACATGATATAATATGCATGAACAAGACTGAGTGCAGAATATTAATGAAGCTAACGACTTGACAGCAAGAAACAACCTCTCGGGTCTCAACAGTATTGGCGTGAAGCCTTAACATGATAATTAGCATGATTTGCAACTCATTAACTTAATCATATAATTAAAACACATATATCAGCATGAAAGAGTCAATAAGCGGTGGCATGGAATGACCCAGGACGCAATTCTCACGGTGCACGCCCACACGCCCGTCACTTGGCATTTGTGTCACCTCAATAGTAATCATAGAACATATAGTTTGGGGTTTCGAACCCTCAGAATCAAGTTTGGAAGCGTTACTTACCTCAAGCCAAACCAAACTCTAGCCCACGACGCCCTTGTTTCTCGATTCGGCCTCCAAATGCCCCGAATCTAACCAAAATCAGAACCATAACATCAATATATGCTAAGGGAACAAAGCCCATGCAACAACAACAACAAACCCAGTAGTTTCCCACAAGTGGGGTCTGGGGTAAGATATACGCAGCCTTACCCCGCGCAAAAATAATCAAATGACATCAAAAATTCCGAAATTGGTCAAACCCGTCCCCCGGGCCCACATTTCGGAATCCAATAAAATTACATCAATAGAATCCTTATTCTCCCACGAGTCCATACATACCAATAACATCAAAATCGGACCTCAAATGGTCTCTCAATTCCCCAATTTATGTTCTCCAATACCAAAACCTAATTCTCCAATTTTAACGCTTAATTTCCATTGATTTCAAGCCTAATCAGTAAAATAATGCCATAGAATCGATTATTGGGTTCAAAAATCTTATCTCCAAGCGTTATCCCTTGAATCCATCTTCAAATCCTCTCAAAAAGCTCTCAAGCCGACTTAAAAATGGTGGAACAAGGCTAAAAATTGCGAAGGATAGCTTATATAGTTTCTGGCCCAGGGATCCCGCACCTGCGGCCTAAATCATGTTTCTGCGGACCGCACCTGTGATCAAGCTAACCACAACTGTGGTTTTTCATTAACTTCCTTAGGACCGCATCTGCATCCAGGAACCGCACTGCAGGTCCAGCAGATGCGCCCAACACACCGCATCTGCGCCAAGCTCCAGTTGACCCAAATCCGCTTCTGCAACCTCCTCTACGCATCTGCGGCGTCACACCTGCGGTCCCCAATCCACAGGTGCAGAAACAACAGAAGCAGAAATATTCTGCAACTCCGCTCAAATTCCAAATCTTTCGCCAACCTTCCGAATCCATCCCGAGTCCCCCGGGGCCTCAACCAAAAATACAAACAAGTCATTTAACAACACTCAAACTTGTTCCAACCTTCAGAACACTCAAAACAACATGAAATCATCAAATCACCCTCGGATTCAAGCCTAAGGATTCTAAAACTTCCGAATTCTGAATTTGATCAAAAAGTCTAACAAACCTCGTCCGAATGACCTGAAATTTTGCACACACGTCCCAAATGACACAACAGACGTACTCCAATTTCCTGAATTTCACTCCGACTCTGATATCAAAATTTCTACTACCAACCGGAAAGCGCCAAAATTCCAATTTCGTCAATTCAAGCCTAAATCTTCCACGGACCTCCAAAACACATTCCGATCACGCCCCTATGTCCCAAATCACCTAATGAAGTTATCCGAACCATCAAAATTTACATCCGAGTCCTTCTACCCATAAGTCAACATCCGGTTGATTTTTCCAACTTAAGCTTACTCAAAAGAGACTAAGTGTCTCATTCCTCTACAAAATCACTCCAAACCCGAACCAACCAACCCGATACCACATAATACAGCTGAAACAAGACATAATGAATCAGAAATGGGGGAAACGGAGCGGTTTCCCATGATATATATATATATATATATATATATATATATATATATATATATATATATATATATAAATATATAAAGAGAGAGAGAGTGAAAATTCGGTGTTTGTATACAAAAATAACGGACACAAAAATTGACATTAATTGAAACTATTTGGGCCAAAAATGACATTTGAGTCTTTTTTAGTAGATATTTTATTTTGGGCTATTTTTGGTTGGGAAAATTTGTAGAGTGAAAGTTTGGGTAATTTTCCCTTTTTTTATTCTCTTTTGATAATTCATCTGGTCCGTATACCTTTGTTTTATCAAAGAGTAATCCACAAGCATCGGGAGGAGAATCCTGGGGCCTTGCAAACTTATCCTAAATGAGCACATCCTTATATGAGATACATTAACACGGAAAAACTAGAGAAGGCTGCCACAGAGAAAGGTTCTATCTCTCTCCATCCAGGCTCAATAACTCCCATCACTGTAATTTCTTCCCATCTTCCCAAGTGATCTTAACTAATCCACCCTTTAACTCCGATCTATATCCATATAATTGTACCAGGCAAGGTGAAAGAAGCTATGTTCAGTTAGGCTTTCAGAAGACGGAAGAGAAAACACAGAGCTTGGGATGTTGCCAGCCCTAGCACTGATGTGGATTGTTTGGAATGAGAGGAATATGGGAGCTTTTGGTGGGGTAGAAAAAAATATTATTTATTTTTGGTGTACCCATGAGGTTCATATTTGTATAGAAATAAAATCGAATAATCCTGAGGAAGAGTTAAAATCGCATCAGGCGTTGTTCTTACCTAAATAGTATTTGGCCTACTTATTGAATAAGAATCAAAAAAAATTATTCTATGCAACATTTGGTAACTGACATAAAAGATTAAAAAGATATTTTATAAAATTATTAGGAATTGGTTGTGGTCAAATTACAAAGTAGATTCGACATAACTCTAATAAATATAGTAGTGATAAGAAATAGGTATGTTATTAATTATTTAAATCACCAAACTTTCTTATTTACACAATCTTTTAAGCGACCAGGAGAGTCACTTTTGAATTCTCTCTTAGATAGACCAGACTCGCTCTCTTTCGTTAGTAAGTATTTCGATTATTCTGTTATTGTGTATTTCATGTCATTGTAGTAACGTTTGTGAATTTGTAGCTTTGAGCATGAATTGGCTACTATTATTTTGGTCAATTGTTAAATTAATTAGAGATCAAAGAATTTATTTCATCATTCACAATTTGAATTGAGCAAGAAATGTTGTAGCAGGAATCTAAAATTATATGTTTAGTAAGAACAAAGCTAAATTGATCTTAAATTGTACAACTTTACTTTACGATGATTTCTCTTTTTCCCACTAATCGTTAACTTTGTCATACTTTTCTTTTAGATGTCAAATGAGGAACCCAACTTCAGTGTAACAAATTATTTTTCAATTACAAAATGAATTCAACACTATATACAAACTTGATTTGCCATGGAAGTTTTTAATTTCTTTAATGGACAATAATGTATGTTGGCCAAAAGATTTCACCAAATAAAAAAAATCACGACATACTTTTTTCTAGAACTATTAGATTCTTATTTAATTTATTTTCTCAAGATGTAATTTAGACATACAACTCGTTCCCACTAATTGTTTCATAAATATTCAAAACATAATTTTCAATAACTAAACCAAGATCACAAATAGCACGGTATAGCCAGTTTTCGGACTGGTCATTTAAAAATAGCCAGTGTTTACCAAGTCAATGAAAAATAACCACTATTTTGCTGCAACAGAGACCGGTACAGCATAATATACTGGAGTTCGGTGCACCTGTGTATGAATTCCAGTATATTATGCTGGACCGGTATACTTTGCTGACTCCAGTATAATATATTGGAGACTGGAGCACCGATGCTCTAAACTCCAGTATATTATACTGGACAATTATACTTGCTGGAACTCAGTATATTATGCTGGAGTTCTAGTGTACTTATGCTGGAACTCCATCATATTATGCTGGAGTTCCAGCATACTTATCCTGAACTCCAGTATAATCAGGGTCGTATGCAGGAATTTTTGTAAGCGATGTCGAAATTTATAAAAGAACTGGAATGTTACTTTGATTATCATACTTTTAGACAAGAAATAACCTTAGTTTATTGGTTTTGTTGAGTCTTAAGTTAAAAAAGATTTTGAATTCAATTCTACTTCATCACAATTTTTAACTACAAAGGCTCTCTCAAATATTTACAAAAGAAAAATGTGCTAGTTGAGATTTGAACCTTTGACCTCTTAGAGCAAAATCAAGCACAAAACCAACACATTAAGACACAATTTATGTCAAGTGGTGTCATTTTTTCTTACTTACCCGTTTCTGTACAGTATTAATACATATATTTAGTAAAATTTTCCGACAAAGCGGTGTCGTATGACACCGCTTGAGGAAGCGTGCATCCGCCCCTGAGTATAATATGCTGGAGTTCAAGCATACTTATGCTGGAACTCCAGTATAATATACTGGTGTATTTTTCGGGTTTTGAACAGTATTTTCGCTCAGATTTATCTTTACATGAAAAATAGCTAAATTTCGATTACTTTTGAAACAAGGCTATTTTTGAACGACCAATTATAAATCTGGCTATTTTTGAATTTTTCCCGTCCAAATTAGATAAAGAAGTTTAAATTAATTGAAGCTGGACAAAGAGGGTGACGAGGAAGTTGTTCGTATTTGTTTTACATATTAGACAAATAAATACATAACATATATTTTTAGATAAACTTTATCACTTAATCATGAAATTAACATATATTATCACCGGTATTTTAGAAAGCGTGGGCGTATGGCGAGGCGTTTTACATATGTTTCATCAAGGCGTAAGCCCCTAAGAACTGGGCATAAATTTAATTTTTAATATTTTATAAATAGTATAATTACAGTGAATATTTATAAACAGGTAAAATGTGTGCGTGTGTGCGCGCGCGCGCTCGTGCACGCTCCATTCCCATAAAAAAACTAGTCAAAACAATATATTGTATGCTACTTACAAGAACAAGTAACTTGAGTCAAAAAGAATAAAGTATTCTACACGGAGGAACAAAAAGGATGACTAACCTGCAATGAAGAAGAATGAAGTTCTCTTTATATTTGTAAAAAAAAATTAAATATTCGTTGCTTTTGGGAGATATTAGCAAACTAGCGGACAAGATAAAGAATTGGGAAAGACCATAAATTAGGGCTTCAATCAATAAAAAAAGGTCTTGACTTTTAAATTTAATACATTTCAGTTCATTTTTAAATTTTTTGAGTAATTACAAGCTGACTTTTGAGAATTCGGGTATTATATAAAGGACATATTCAACAAATTTTGTTTTCATTCGAAAAAGTCTCCCGGGCTTCCGCCTCACTATAAAAACGCGCCTCAAACGCTTGGACGTACGCCCCCAATTGTTGGGCGTACGTCTCTTGAGTCGTTCGCCCCACATCATCGCCTCGGGACATTTTTGATGTGCCATGCCCCAAAGCTCGCCCCGAAAACGCCTTTTAAAATACTGATTATCACTTTATCTTATCATTTAATAATGATAAACTAATAACTATAGGACATATGTTTATATATAATTCTATCACTTAATCATGATTAATTAATATATATTTCACTTCAACTTATTGCTTAATCATAATAAATTAACACCGTCCGAAGCACGCACTGTTTAGCGTAAAATTTTCTTTGCAAGTATTTTTTTTTTTTTGGTTTAACCATTAGGTATTCGAAGTGTTGTAGCAGGGCTCATCTAGATTCATCGCAAAATAGGAGCGAAGTGCAGCAATAAATATTTTTAAATTCGTTATTTAAAATATATCCACAATTTATAATATATTTAAATATTAGTCGATTCACCTAAATTTCAGGACTAAGTGTCACGACCCGGATTTTTTATCCTCGAGAGTCGTGATGACGCATACTAGTGAAAGCTAGGCAAGCCAATTGTTTCAATTACTAACCCTTTTCGTTTTTATAATCCTTTAACAATGGTGAACAAACATCATATAAGCAGCGAAATAATAAAGCGGAAGACTGGAATATAACGACTTAATAACAACTCCGATACAGATCCATATAAAACTACCCAGGACTGGTGTCACAATCTCACAGACTGTCTAGGAATACTACAAATAGGAGGTTCGAAAGATAAATACAATTAATTCTGAAATACATAGAAAGAACAGCAAGGAAAGATAGAAGGAGACACCAAGGCCAGCGGACGCCTGCTGGACAATCTCGGGTCACCTGAATGGACTAAAGGCAACAACCTCACTGCGGTCCAAAAGCTGCAGCACCGGGATCTGCACACAGTATAGAGTGTAGTATCAGCACAACCGAACCCATGTGCTGGTAAGTTCTTAGCCTAACCTCGGCGAAGTAGTGACCAGGCTAGGACAGACTACCAAATAAACATGTGCAGTTAAATCATATACAAAAGAAAAATAAAAGCAAATATTTACAGTTAAGGATAGGAGGGGGAAAGCATGCTGCGGGAAGTATCAGATAACAACAGAATATCAATAGACAAATGTAAGGAAACTACAATTCAATTGCCAACGAGAATAAGGAGAATCAGAGAAACCGTTGCGGCGTGCAACCCAATCCCATTTCATACCAAACCGTTGCGGCGTGCAACCCGATCCCATTTCATAGAATACCGTTGCGGTGTGCAACACGATCCCATTTTATATAATACCGTTGCGGCGTGCAACTCGATCCCATTTCATATAATACCGTTGCGGAGTGCAATCCGATCTCATTTCATATAATACCGTTGCGGTGTGCAATCCGATCCCATTTCAACTCAACATCAATCATAAAAGAATTCCGACAAGGGAATAAGAGTATAACAACAACATCCCGGCAAGGGAGACAATATCATAAATAATAACATCCCGGCAAGGGAATCAACAATGATAATCATCATATTAGGCATGAATAAATCACAATGGAGTCACAACAATTACAATACGAGACTCACGGGCATGCTTGACACCGACGTATAGATACTCATCACCATGCCTATGCGTCATACTCCATAATTAACACATAGCAATTAGGACACAACTTCTAATTCCTCAAGCTAAGGTTAGACCAAACACTTCCCGCGATGTCACGAACCCAAGTCAAGCTTCAACTACCGCTTTACCTTTTGTTTCCACCACCAATTCACTAGTATCTAGCCACAATTTACTTAATGGTACCAATAAATGCTAAACGAATCAATTCTAATGCATGAAATAAGTTTTCCAATGATTTCTCCAAAAAGTCAAAAATCAACCCCAGACCCACATGGTTAAAACCCGAGGTTTGAACAAAAACCCGATTACCTATTCACCCATGAACTCAAATATATAATTTATTTTGAAATCGGACCTCAAATCGAGGTCCAAATCCCCAAAATTCGAAAATCCTAAGTTCTACCCAAAACACCCAATTTCCTCCATGAAAACTCTTGATTTTGAGTTGAAATCATGTAAAAAGATATTATAGATTAAAGAAAATGAGTTAGAAATGACTTACAATCGATTTGGAGAACAACTTTTCTTTAGAAAATCGCGCAAGAGAGTTTAGGGTTTGAGGAAGTTTAAAAAATGAAGAATTTTCGGCTAAGTTATAATTTGCACAGGCGCAGATATCACATTTGCGAAGTCAGGTTCGCAAATGCGGCCCAGGCTTCGCAAATGCGAAGGTAGGCCAAATCCTGCTTTCTTCGCAATTGCGAACAATTGTTCGCATTTGCGGTCCCTGTTGAAGTCGCATTTGCGACATAAGCCTCGCAAATGCGAAGGTTCCTGCCCCAGCCCATCATCGTAATTGCGATGGGTCTTCGCAAATGCGAGCTCGCAATTGCGAGTCAGGCTTCGCAATTGCAAAGCCTACAGACCTGCAACACACAATAGTTCTTCCTAAGTTCAAAACACTCTGTGGCCTATCCAAAACTCACCCGAGCCCTCGGGGCTCCAAACCAAACATGCAACCAAATCCAAAAACATCATACGGACTTGCTCGTGTTATCAACTCACCAAAATAACATCAATAACTATGAATTTAGCATCAAAATCAAAGAAAAATCTCATGAACTTTTAAGTTTCATTTTCAACAACCGAGGGTCCGATTCACGTCATTTCAAGTCCGTTTCTTACCAAATTTTACAAGTTCAACCTAAATACCATATAAGACATATACCCGGCTCCGAAACCATAATACGCGCCCGATACCATCAAATTCAAACTCATTTAGATTTCTAAAAGCTCTTATAATTTCGGTTAAATAAATTTTTTCAAAAATTTATTTCTTGTGCTTGGGACCTCGGAATTCAATTCCGGGCATACGCCCAAGTCCCATTTTTTTCTACGGACCCTTCGGGATCACCAAATCACGGGTCCGGATCCGTTTACCCAAAATATTGATCGAGGTTAACTTAAATTCATTTTAAAAGCAAAATTTATCATTTTTCTCATATTTTCACATAATAGCTTTCCGGATATACGCCCGGACTACGCATGCAAATCGATGTATGGTAAAAGGAGGTTTTAAGGCCTCGGAACACAGAATTTACTTTCAAACAAGTGATGACCTTTTGGGTCATCACACTAAGTATCCTGAATTTGGAAATTCAGGAGTTAGTGTCCTGAATTTTTGAGCTGCTAATTTAAAATTCAGGACTAAGTATCCTGAATTTATGAACTACTAACTTAAAATTTAGGACATAAGATTCGAACTTTTGGACATAATTTTCGAACTTTAGGACACAATGTCCTAAAGTTTGAACTTTGAGATTTAAACTCTAGGATGTCGTGTCCTGAAGTTTGAGTGAAATTGCCTACATTATAAATTGTGCATATTTTAAATTAAAATATGCTTAAAAATGGCTACCTAGTGTTATTAACATAGTACCAGATAACAGTTTTGAGCACCCCCCATTTAAAATATAATGGTTTAAAAAATTATTTAAAGTTTGGCCAGCTTTGGCAAGTTTCAGACTGCTGATGCTGTTACTGCTTCTTCTTCCTCAGCCTTTCGGGTTCGAAATTCTAAACTATCATACTAGCTCATACTCGTAGGTATGAAATTTGAACAATCAAAATTAAAACTTCAGACTTTATGATATGGCTAGAGCCTATATTTCGTCTAAAAGGTCTGAACATTGAACTACATTCGAAATTCAAACCTTATGTATGAAGTTAAGGCTTCAGAAGTTAAAACTTCAAAGAAAAAATAAATTAAATTTAATTTTTTTATAAAGTTCGACTACTTTTACTTAAATTAGCATAGTGTGCCTGTGAGCACGTGATTTTTGCTTCACGAAAATTACTCCAAAAGAAATTGATAAATAAAATAAATTGCCTCTGGGTACGATTTTGAGAATTTTGCGTGACATTTTGGTTAATTATTCTTGTCTGCGAGTGTTTGTTATGTTTTAGTTAATTGAAAAATACAAAAATACATGTTGCATGCCTATTTAGGATTTAATTGTGCATTTTGGAATTAATTAAACCATAGTTTGGTTTTAAAAAAAAAAAGAAAAATCACAAAAAATGTGCATTTATCCTATTTTTGTCATTTAAATGTGCCATTGTGTGATTTTATTTTATTTTTAATGTTTTTTCTTGTGTGTTAATTGTTGTTAAAGGGTAATTAATATTTTGTAAGGTTAATTTTGATTTTTTTTACAATTCAAATTAGGAATTTTAGTAATTAGGAATTAAAAGAAAATGAAAGAAAAAGGAAGTGAAAATAAGGAGAAAACCTGACTAGGCCATTTCAATTTGGGCCAAAATCAGGCCCAAGTCTCACCTTCACCCGATCCAGACCAGCCAGCCTCGAAGACGGGCGAAACGACGTAGTGTGATGTCGAAACTGCGTCGTTTCGTCGTCAAAAATCACAGCCGTCCACCCAAATCAATCCAACGGTCCCTAACGACCAACCCTAACCCGTAAGCAGCCCCGACCCGTTTTGCCCACACCGGTCCAACCTACTCTGAAGCCAAACGACCCCGTTTTAATTAAATGAATTAATCAAAGTCGTTGGATCCCATCATCCAACGGCCCAAATTAGTCCATTTGATTTCAATATATCAAAATCCCTACCCCTTAGCCCCCAAACCTAATCAGACCCTTACCTCCCTTTCGTCTCTAACCTAGAGACCAACCCATAATGCCGCCTCACTCTGCCACCGGAAATTGCCTCACGGCGGTTTCGGTGGCCCAAACCTCCTCATTTTTACACCATAGCTCCCCCACCACCTCCTCTCTCCAAATCCGCACTCAGTTTACCTCGAATCTCAACGAGGCTCTTCGAATATTCAATCGAAGATCCTCACCCCAAACCCTAGCCTATCAACTTGACCCCAAACTCACACCTTATGACCACCGGACCTCCCTCGTTCCTAAACTACCCCTAGATTGCTTCGAATCACACCGGGAGATCTCGAATCAGGAGTTTCAAGATGATAGCGGAAGCTAGGTCAGAGACTGAGGTCAAAACGGACCTTAGTCGAATGTGTTCTCGTTCAAGAACACTCGACTAGGGTTCGCCTTGGCCTCAAGTCCCAAAAAAAAATAGGCTCCGGAGGTTCGAATTCAGTCCCTGTTTGATTGGTAGGTCTCCGTTCAATTTTTCTTTTTCTATTAGTTTTTGCTCAGTGAATTCGTCATTTTACTCCTTTCTTATTATTGTTCAAATCATTTAATAGTCAAATGATAGGTAGTTTTATAGTCTATCTTTGTAATTCAATAAAGAAGGTGGACTATAGGATTTATATTCGACTGAACTGTTTTTCTACAATTTTACTTAGTTTCGATGTATGATAGTTGGGGTTTTGTTTTGTTTTAAATAAATATATCGAATTGTTGGAATTGAACAAGTTTAGGTAATCCTAATTGGAGCCGGCATCAGTCTGAAATAATAGGTTAATCGTGAACATGTAGATAAACCTAGTTAAGGCGTGAATTTGGGCTAATTGTGTGAATTAGGTATTAAGATTTGGCTCAGGAAGCTTGTTTTTTAAAAGGGGGATTTGTTTGGTTTGAAGGGGTAAGTGTTGAATAGGTTTAGTTCTGCCAGTTTTAGGCAGAAATAAAAAGGCCATTAATTTTATAGAATCAGTAGGCTTGACATATTTGAAGCGCGATTCAATGTAGAAAGGATAAGAACCTTAATCCAATAGGTTATTCAAGTTAACGAGTTAGCTTCAACAAACTTTCGTAAGCATCAGTAATTAAGGTGGGTTTAGTTTCAAATAGTTGAAAAGCATTTAGTCCCAATGAATCAATTCGTCTAACAATGCGAGTTTAATCTAGCTATAGGATAATTAGTTTCTTTTGAATATGTTATTTGTCGATGCCGTATTTTATTTATAATTTCAATTTTAGTAATCTTCTCTTCCGATAACATTTGTCTTAATCTAGCAATTAATATGTTACATTTTTTTAGCATGTAATTAATTAGGATTTTTCTCTTTTATTTTAGAGACGAATTTAATAGAAATGTAGTCACTTAGGATATCCTTAAAATAAAGGAGGCGTGCTTCACCAAAAAATAATTACAAAAATTGCGGGGCCCTCAATAAATATTGTACTAATTTTTAGACTTCGGGATGGGCCGTTTTAGTGAATTTCACGGCCTTCCCCAAAATAATAACGCATTAATCTCTTTAGGCGCGTATTTTAACATTATCTTCCTAAACTCGAGTGCACATTTATGTGACTCAAATCCAAATCCCAATGAAGTCGAAATGTGTCAACAACCATGGGTGCATTTATGTGACGTGATTCGAGACGTGTTTTCACAACGTTGCAATTCTCTTTTAAAATAACAATAATAAAAGCGGCTAAATGTTAAAATTTGCACATAGACTCATAATTGTTAAAATCAAATAATTTACGCCAAAGATTACAATTGAGCGACCGTGCTAGAACCACGGAACTCGGGAACGCCTAACACCTTCTCCCGGGTTAACATAATTCCTTACTCGGATTTCTGGTGCACGGACTGTAATACAGAGTCATTCTTTTCCTCGATTCGGGATTCAACCGGTGATTTGGGACACCATAAATCTCCCAAGTGGCGACTCTGAATTAAATAAATAAATCCTGTTTTGATTGTCCTTTAATTGGAATAAACTCCCTTCCGCGTCCCTTTTGCGGGCGGCGCGAGCGAAAAAGGAGGTGTGATAGCTCTGGCGACTCTGCTGGGGATCAGATAATTTTACCCAGAACCACGGGTTCAGGGTTAGAAATTCGAGCTTGATAAATTGTTGTATTTTGGCTTTATTATCTGATATTCTCATATGATCTGTGCTTAATATGCAAAATGATGCTTATTACTGCTTTGATATTATTTAAACTGTACATATAAACTGTGCCGAAACCTTCTCTTCTCACCTACGGGGATGTGCTTACTGGTTGAGACTCCCTATTCTGTTAGTGTCATACCCTATATAAAAGAGGCTCGGAAAGTTTCTAAGCCGACTGGCCTTTTGGTTCCCGGAAAGGAGCTCCTTCCTCAACTCGAGTTGTCTGCTCGGGTACACTATCTAGAACATATACCCAGGTTGAACCTAGAATAACTTGACTTCATGCCGGATCCCTAGTAGGAACGTTTATTTGCATCATATTGCATTCGGCTTAGGGGACTCAACACAGGGGTTGGGTCCGTCTAGGACAAGCAACCTGAAATGAAAAAGACCATCCTGTTGCATCTTGTTTGTTTTGCACATTTATTTGCTTCAGATCTGCATGTTGACCGGCTTCTGAAATCAGGAATTTTTTTTGAGAAAAAAAAAAGAAAAAAAAGAGTAGGGAGATAACTAAAGAAAAAAAAATTAAAAGAAAAAAAAACCAATGGCCAAGTAGTGTCAAAACCCTGCCAAAATTTTGATTTTTTTTAGCTTGATTTATTGGGAAAGAAAGGAGTATTGTTTACAACGTTCAGTTTATAGGGGCGAACTATGCCGTTTTGATTCTCACAGGGCGTGAGATACGTAGGCAACCCTCGTCGGGTCCAACCTCCCATTTTACAAAAATAGCCTAAAAAATGTCAAAAATTTTAATTTTTCGTCATAGAGTCGGGTGATGCCGTTTTTATCAAAAATAGCCGAATGTTCCCAAAAGGAACGCCAGAAGGTTGACTTCGTATAAACGGCCACTTCTGTCATTTTTTATTTTATTATTGATTGATTAACTCGCACAACCTTAAAATCTTCGTACCTGAAGTGCTGAAAGGTCGTGTTCGGAAGATCTGGGTTTTTTTTTTGTTTTAGGAAAAATGATCAAATCATTTTGAGTCAAATAAATTTTCTTTTGTTTAATCATATTAATAAATGTGCAGAATGAGCACGACTCAAATTGAACCTTTTTCAATCATGAATAAAATCCCCCTCCAGTTGCGGCTATGGTGGAATGATTTATGCAAAGAAGGGCATGACGAAATCAAGAAACATCTGAAAGATCTCACGAGTTTGTTGGGTATCAAGCCTCGAGGGGATATTATAAGGGCACTGGTCCCTTACTGGGTCCCTGCGCACAATGTCTTCCACTTCTCGGACTTTGAACTCACCCTAACTTTAGAGGAAATAGCAGGGTACATCGGCAGTGCTGAAGTTTCGTTGAGGCATAAATACCTGGTTTCTCTAAGAGCCGTAGCAGTGCACCGGTTTTTGGACTCATTAAAGATAGTCAGAACAATCCATAACCCTGATTTGGCAAAAGGTTTTTGCACTCTGAGCTTTATATACCAAAGATACGGCCACATAGGAGGATTCGACAAGCCAGAAAACAAGTTGTGCATCAAAAGTAATCGTCAAAAGTGGGATGAACATAGACGAGTTGCTTTCATGATAACCTTCTTAGGGCTTTTAGTGTTCCCAAGAAAAGACGGGAATATTGACATAAAGATAGCTGGGGTCATAAGTACTTTGCTCACTTAATAGGATAGCACGCTTGCGCGCATGATTGTATCGGTTATGTTCCGAGCTCTCACGGCCTGCAAAGCCGGAGGGAACTTTTTCGAAGGGTGTAACTTGTTATTGCAAATGTGGATGACTGAACACCTATGTCACCGAGCCCAGTTCCTGAGCCATGGATCTTCTGAGAAAACCTGCATAGAGGAGTTCTACACCAGAATTAATGAGGTCCGCCTACCTGAAGGAGTCTAGGCATGGACCTCATATTTCCGGACCCTCAACGCCAGTCAAATACAGTGGACACTGGGATGGTTACCGATCGACGAAGTCATATACATGCCATTAGCTAGGCCCAATTTTCTCTTGATGGGACTTAAGAGCATTCAACCTTATGCGCCATATCGGGTTTTGAGGCAACTTGGGAGGTGTCAGATAGTGCCGAAAGATGAGGACCTGAGCACCTAGATGATTGAGATCAGTTCCGATGGCCAGTTTCCTGAAGCAAGGGTCCGCCAGATTTGGAGCCAATGTCAATACTTAGAGGCAAATACTTATGTACTGAATCAAGCAAGAGGGGAAGTTTCACCCGGATATCAGGCTTGGTACAAAGGGGAAATGTCGTCTGGAAGGCCGGCTAAAAGACCTCACCTTCAAGAATTTGCCAAGTCCTTACAAGAGCATTGGGACTGGTTGGCCAAAGAGCGGGAATATCTTGCCGAAATAGGCAAGCTGAAACAACAAATTAAGGATCTAAAATTTGAGAACAAAGTGCAGGTTGCTGCCAACGAAGGAGAAAAGAACAAACTAGCCAGAGAAATCGAGATCCTCAAAGCCAGATACGGAAGATGAAAATGGATGCCGACAACCAACGGAGAAGCCAGGCCGATAAAAGTTTGATAGCAGGGTTAAGGAATCAGGTCGCTGAAAGCCGAAAAAACTTGGAAAGATCCGAGGCTAGCATAGCAAGAATACGGGCCAGATGGGCAAAAGGTACAGCAGCGCGGAAAAAGCACCTATGGCAAGTGAGAAGGGATTATGAAGGGAGCGTTGCAATATTAAGAGAAATAAATTCCACTCTCAGTGATCGGGTCTTTAAACAAGCCCGAGATGCTAGAACAGACAGGGAACGCTGCTATGATTCAATAGCCCGAATGGAAGAACAAATGGAGAGGTTCCAAGATCAGCTCATTGACAACACTCAAGTATTTGGATTATAGAATCAACGAATAGAACAGCTGTGTATGGAAAGGGATAGAATCAGGGGTAGGATCGATGAAATTGGGTGCTACATCACCACGAAGTGACTAACATGTGAAGAAATGCCCCGTGATATCCTTTTTGCCTCAGTCATGGGTTATGACCACCGGATCATGGAGGAATTAAAAAGCTTGCAAAGAGGCCTGACACCAAAGCCCGCGGAAAGGCCGAACGATGCCTCGCGGGCACCAAAATTCAAGGCTTTAATGTATCCCTAGTTCAAGTCTGCACTTGTTTGTTTTTAAGAGTCTGTTGTCTACCTTTCTGTTCTCTTTTCATATCAAACATTATTAATAGTGTGGAGTCTGTATTTCATTTGTTTTTCTTTCAAATGATAGCTTGTAATAGCATATTTTGGTAATAGAATGCAAAATTGTGTCTTTATTTTACTTTAGGCAGAACTACGCCCGGTCTGATTCATGCGGGGACATGATACGTAGGCAATCTACATAATATTAGACCTCCATCACTAAAAAAAGGGGGGGAAAAGGCAAAGTAAATACATAAGCCGGAATGACGCATGTAGTCGAAGCAAAGACATGTTAGAAATGGTTAAACTGCCTAGGAACATTGCATTCCCCAATGTGAAATTGCAATATGTGTTAAACTCTAACGCTAACAAGTTTGTTGTTTATATCAGAGAAAGAGATTTCAAAACAGTTAGCTCGTTAGAACGTTCTGGCAGATTACCATTACCACACAAGATCAAAAGGGCCCATTCCGGAAAGTATGTCTGGTTCGGACAAAAGTGTTGAGGAGGAAAAGACGGAGATGCAAATGATGAAGGAGGAAATGGACAGGTTGAGACAAGAGATTGCTGGGATGCACCTAGCCTGGGCTAAGGGACAAACACCACCAATACTTCCCCCTACTCCTACCCTTTCACCAGCTCGGACTCCGGAACACCCTTCCACTGGTCCATCAACGAGCTCCCCCATTGCCCAATACTATCAAGGGGAAACTTCCTATAATCCCCAAGCTTCACCACCTAAATAAAACCCTCCTCCACCAACTGTTCCTGTTTTCGTGACACCTCCACCCGCCACATTGCAAAAATCACCTAATGAACCAGTGTTTCAGGTTCAAGACAATCAATACTATCATACTGAACTCACCTTCAAAGCACCCGAGCCATACACTTACACCCCTCACATTCTGTTCCTAACAGAAACTGAGAGGCCAGCTAAGAATCCGGAGCAGGATGAAGTGTTCCGTAAAGTGAAAAGCCTGGAGCAATCCTTCAGGAATATGCATGGATTGGGCAGCCAAGTTAGTGTGGCCTACAAAGATCTATGTCCCTTCCCCTATGTTCAATTGCCGGCAGGTTTTAAGATGCCAAAGTTTGACTTATATGAGGGACATGGTGATCCCATGGCACATCTACGAGGTTTCTGTAGTAAGATGAGAGGGGCAGGTGGAAAGGATGAGTTGCTGATTGCTTATTTCGGTCAAAGTTTAAGCGGGTCCGCATTAGAATGGTACACGAGGCAGGATCCTAGCAGGTGGTATACTTGGGATGATCTAGCACAAGCATTTGCAGGTCATTTCCAGTATAACCTTGAGAACGTCCCCGACCGTGTCACACTGTTAAAACTTGAGAAAAAGCCCGGAGAAAGCTTCAGGGAATTTGGATTCCGTTGGAGAGAACAAGCAGCAAGAGTCGATCCGCCAATGAGGGAAGGTGAAATGGTGGACTACTTCTTACAAACGTTGGAGCCAACCTACTTTGGTCACCTGGTGACGTTGGTTGGTAAATCTTTTAATGAAGTAGTAAAAATGGGCGGCATGGTTGAAGAGGGACTCAGGTCCAACAAGATAATGAGTTATTCGGCAATCAAAGCCATAACTCAGGCTATCCAAAGCGGCACGGGAGCACCGCTCGGGAAAAAGAAGAGAGAGGAGGTCGCAACAGTCGAAGCAGGTACTTGGTCCAGATCAAGAGGTCCAGCCCCTCGCTACCAAACCAGGCCCCATTACCCAAATTATCCACACAATCCATACAACCCTCCACAACCCTATTATCCACCACAAGAGCCCTATTTCTCCGTCCATCACACCCAAACTTACATCCAGCCTCCGGCTCATCCGCAATGGCGTGCGTCGGCTCCCCAACATACATATCTACCTCCACAAAACACATATCCCCCTCCACAAAACACATATCCACCACCAAGGGCCTACAGGAATCCTTCAGGGTCAAGCTTCCGCGGAAATCAGGCTTTCAGAAATGAAAGGATGCAGAAGCCGAGAACATTCACTTCGTTGGGAGAAACGTATACTACTCTGTTTCACAAGTTGAGGCAGATAGGCTTATTAAGTCCTGTTGAACCCAAATTGCCAAATCCCCTTCCCAGAAATTTGGACCATTCAGTAAGCTGTGAATACTGTTCGGGGGCTCCCGGGCATGATACTGAGAAGTGTTGGAAGTTGAAGACTGCCATACAAGATCTTATTGACACAAATAGGATCGAGGTTCAGGCACCAGAGGCACCCAACATCAATGAAAACCCGTTACCGGTGCACCATGAGGCCCACATGATCAAACTAGTGCACGAAGGAGGGAAACTTAAAACACCCTCACAAACGGTAATGATGATTCGTGCCAGTCCGAACGAAAATTCGACCAGTGGAAAGGCAGTGGTGCAGTTGGGAAAGGTAGATGACAAGCCATTCGTGGTAGTAGGGAAAGGTTCGTCTGTTGCTGCGAAGAAGCCAGAGTCAGCCAAGGCAGTACTGTAGGGAGTATCAAGCACACCCGTGTTGGTGGTAAAGGGGGTCCACGTAGAACCAGTTGTTATCAGACCAATCATGCAGTTGCCGGTAACAAGTGAGAAAGTTGTGCCGTGGAGCTACAGTCAAGTGACAGTGATGCATAAGGGAAAGGAGGTGGTGGAAGAAGTATGCGAAACTCAAGGGCTAACTCGTTCGGGAAGGTGTTTTGTTCCCGCAGAATTGAGAAGGGTCAATCCTGTAACAATAAAGAAGCCAGTAATGGAGGAAGAAGTAGAGGAGTTTTTAAAGAAGATGAAGGCATAGAACTACTCAATTATAGAGTAGTTGTGGAAGACCCCGGCCCTGATTTCGTTGCTATCTTTGTTAATCCATTCAAGCGATCATTGTCAGGCCTTAATGAAGATTCTGAACGAAGCCTATGTCCCGGACAAGCTCTCAGTGAACCATTTGGAGAAAATAGCTCACAAAATCTTCGAAGTAAATCGAGTAACATTCTCTGACGATGAGTTACCGGTAGAGGGTACTGAACACAACAGAGCACTCTACCTGACGGTAAAATGCGAAGAATCGGTGGTCACTCGAGCACTAATTGATAATGGGTCAAGTGCCAATATCTGTCCTTTGGCCACTTTGAACAAACTAAAGGTTACTGATGATAGGATCCACAAGAACAGTGTCTGCGTCTGAGGTTTTGATGGGGGCGGTACTGACACAGTGGGTGATATCGTACTGGAATTAACCATTGGTCCAGTCGAGTTCACCATAGAATTTCAAGTGATAGATGTGGCGGTGCCGTACAATCTTTTGTTGGGATGACCCTGGATCCACGCAGCTAAAGCAGTGCCTTCTACACTGCATCAAATGGTCAAATTTGAATGGGATAGACAAGAGATTGTGGTACACGGGGATGACGGCACACATGCCGTCAGTGATGCTATTGTGCCCTTCATAGAAACCGGCGATGACAAGGGCCCATAGTTTTATCAGGTTTTCGACGCAGTCTCAGTAGACAAAATTCCTGAGGGTGGGGGCCTTCCACTTCCTAGAGTCACAGCTGCAACCTTCATGATAGCCTCAGAAATGTTGAATAGTGGGTTTGTACCAGAGAAAGGTCTGGGGATTGATCTGCAGGGAATGATCCAGCCAGTTTCCTTGCCTAAGAACTTGGATACTTTTGGGTTGGGATTCAAACCTATAGCAACGGATGTAAAACGGGCCCGCAAATTGAAGAAAAGAGTTTGGGTCCTTCCTAAGCCAATCCTACGCCTGTCTAGATTATTTGTCAAAGCAGGGTGCAGAAAGTTGCCAGTCTCGGAAGTTCTTGGACCCTTGATAGGGCCAGATGGAGATTTGAATGAGGGCTTTGAAAGAATGTTCGCAGATGTCAACATGATAGAAGCTGGAGAGGGTTCCAGTAAGGCAGACATACAGTTTGTGGGTCCTAAGGCCAAGGTCAATAATTGGATAGCTACTTCTCTTCCTACTCGGAGGGAGTCCTGGTAGTTGGCTCTGATTTTCCTTCTTGTTTTCTGGATTATTCTAGGGTTGTAATACAGATTCCTTTTTATTGTGTTCAATAAAGTGTGAAACCTTGTTATCCCATAATTCAATAAAACGAAAAGTTTCTTCTTTATTTCTTATTTTATATGTTATTGTTAATTTTGTTTCCTTCGTTTCTTTTTCTAAACAGTTCTTTTCATACTGGTTCTAACGACATGGCATGCACAACAGATCTTCAATCTAATCGAAAAGATCAATCTGATTCTGAACTAACTATACAAGAGGTCGATTATGATAATGAATCGGAATACGATGAGGATGAAGCCTTTGAGGAGATAAATAGGGAGTTAAGCCAGTTTGAAGAAAAATCCAAGCCCAACTTAAATGACACAGAAGCCATCAATTTAGGGGATGCCGGTGATATCAGAGAAACTAAAATAAGCATCCACATTGCACCAAATATCAGGGAGGAATTGATCAAAACACTTATTGAATTTAAAGATGTTTTTGTATGGTCATATGATGACGTGCCAGGGTTAAGCACAGATTTAGTGGTTCATAAATTGCCCACTGACCCGGCATGCCCTCCCGTCAAGCAGAAATTGAGGAAGTTCAAAATGGATATGAGTGTGAAGATTAAAGAGGAAGTAACCAAGCAGCTGCAAGCAAAGGTTATTCGTGTCACTCGATATCCTGATTGGTTGGCTAATGTGGTGTCGGTGCCGAAGAAAGATGGGAAGATCAGGGTGTGTGTCGATTATCGCAATCCGAACAGGGCAAGCCCAAAGGACAACTTTCCTTTACCCAACATCCATATCTTGATCGACAATTGTGCCGGACGTGAGATCAGATCTTTTGTGGATTGCTATGCTGGGTATCATCAGATTTTGATGGATGAGGAAGATGCGGAAAAGATGGCATTCATCACGCCATGGGGGACTTATTGCTACCGGGTAATGCCATTTGGTTTGAAGAATGCTGGGGAAACGTACATGAGAGCAATGACCACTGTGTTTCATGACATGATCCACAAAGAGATTGAGGTGTACGTGGACGATGTGATCATAAAGTCCAAGCATCAGGAAGACCACGTAGCAGACTTAAAAAAGTTTTTTCAAAGGCTTCAAAGGTATGATATTAAGCTCAACCCGGCCAAATGTGCATTTGGTGTTTCATCTGGAAAGCTGTTGGGATTCATCGGCGAGGTATTGAACTGGACCCGTCAAAGATCAAATCTATCCAAGATTTGCCACCGCCGAAGAACAAGACATAAGTAATGAGTCTGTTGGGAAGGTTGAATTACATCAACAGATTTATTGCACAACCCACAACAACCTATGAACCCATCTTTCGGCTATTGAAGAAGGATGTCGCAGTAAAATGGATGGCGGAATGCCAGGAGGCATTTGACCAGATCAAAGGATATTTATCAAATCCACCTGTATTGGTTCCACCTGAGCCAGGGAGACCGTTGATTCTTTATCTAACGGTCTTGGAGAATTCGTTTGGCTGCGTGTTGGGGCAACACGACATTACAGGAAGAAAGGAGCAAGCCATCTATTATCTCAGCAAGAAGTTTACAGTATATGAGGTTAAGTACACTCAACTCGAGAAGACATGTTGCGCCCTAACTTGGGTGGCCCAGAAATTGAAGCATTATTTGTCCTCATATACTACTTATCTCATTTCCCGCTTGGATCCACTAAAGTATATTTTTCAGAAGTCTATGGCCACAGGAAGGTTAGCGAAATGGTAAATATTACTCACAGAGTTTGACATCGTCTATGTGATGAGGACAGCCATGAAGGACCAAGCGTTGGCAGATCACTTGGCTGAGAATCCTGTTGATGAAAACTACGAGCCGTTGAGGACGTATTTTCCTGACGAGGAAGTAATGCATATAGATGAGTTGGAATTACCTGAGGAACCAGGTTGGAAGCTTTTCTTTGATGGAGCTGCAAATGCGAAGGGTGTTGGAATAAGAGCAGTACTTATTTCTGAAACAGGACGTCATTATACTGTTACAGCTCAGCTGCGTTTCTATTGTACCAACAACATGGCTGAGTATGAGGCATGCATTTTGGGTCTGCGATTAGCTGCAGACATGGATGTCCAGGACGTTTTGGTCTTGGGAGACTCGGACCTCCTGGTGCATCAGATTCAGGGTAAATAGGAAACGCGGGATTTGAAACTCATACCATATCGACAATGTTTGCACGATCTGAGCAAGCGATTTCGATCGGTGGAGTTCAGACACATCCCAAGATTTCACAATAAGGTTGCCGATGCATTGGCCACTTTAGCATCGATGTTGCACCACCCAGACAAAATTCATGTTGACCCGTTGCACATCCAGGTTCGTGATCAGCATGCCTATTACAACATGATAGAAGAAGAAGTGGATGGCGAGCCATGGTTTTATGACGTCAAGGAGTACCTCATGATGGGGATATACCCGGAGTAGGCCACCGGAGATCAAAAAAGAGCTATTCGGCAATTGTCAAGTGGATTCTTACCTAGTGGAGGAGTGTTGTACAAATGAACCCCAGATTTGGGATTGCTGAGATGTATAGATACCAGTCAAGCCACGACAATTATGACAGAGGTACATGCTGGAGTTTGTGGGCCACATATGAGAGGATATGTATGGGCGAAGAAGATTCTTAGAGCAAGGTATTATTGGCTCACTATGGAGCGTGATTGTATCAATTACGTACGGAAATGCCATCAATGTCAGATACACAGTTATTTGATTCATTCTCCGCCGATAGAATTGCATACAATGTCAGCGCCATGGCCATTTGTTGCATGGGGCATGGATGTCATTGGGCCTATTGAGCCGGCAGCTACCAACAGTCATAGGTTCATTCTGGTGGCCATCGACTATTTTACTAAGTGGGTTGAAGCTAAAACTTTCAAGTCGATAACCAAGAAAGCAGTGGTAGATTTTGTTCACTCCCATATCATCTGTAAATTTGGGGTCCCAAAAGTGATCATCACGGATAATGGTGCTAATCTTAACAGCAATTTGATGAAAGAAGTATGTCAACAGTTTAAGATTCCACACCGTAATTCCACACCATATCGTCTTAAGGCGAATGGAGCAGTTGAAGCAGCCATCAAGAACATCAAGAAGATACTGAGGAAGATGGTAGAAGGATCCAGACAATGGCATGAAAAATTACCATTTGCATTGTTGGGTTATCGCACTACCGTCCGGACTTCAGTAGGTGCAACCCCTTATTTGTTGGTATATGGAACCGAAGCAGTAACACCTGCGGAAGTTGAAATTCCATCCTTTCGGATTGTCGCTGAGGCTGAGATTGATGATGACGAGTGGATCAAAACCCGATTGGAGCAGTTGAACCTGATTGATTAAAAAAGATTGGCAGCTGTGTGTCATGGCCAGTTATATCAAAGGAGAATGGCGAGAGCCTACAACAAGAAGGTGCACCCCAGAAAATTTGAGGTGGGACAGTAGGTGTTGAAACGAATCCTGCCACATCAAGCCGAAGCAAAAGGCAAGTTCGCCCCAAATTGGCAAGGACCGTTCATTATAAACCGAATGTTGTCCAATGACGCTTTATGTTTAACAGATATAGAAGGGAAATGCGTCGACATGGCTATCAATTCCGACGTAGTTAAGAGATATTATGTATGATCTCTTTTGATTGTAATTGTTGTTTGTTTGTGGTTGGCATTTATCGGAGAATGAAATGACGGAGGCAATTCTTTCTTATATCCAAACATTTTTTCCTTTGCTTCCCCTTTTGAGCCTCATTTATTTTTTCATATCCCTCTTTTGGAATCAGTAACTAAAATGAAAAAAAAAAGAAGGGAGAAAAATAATGATAATAAAGACAAAAGAAAAGTCACGAGAAAAACAAAGGAATTGGGAACTACATTTGACCTGATTCCTCAAAGAAGGATACGTAGGCGCCTCACAGCTCCGTCATAGTGTAACAAAAAATAAAAATCCCCCAAGCAAGAAAACTGGGACAGAAGTTATGTTTTAAAGTTTCAAAAGAGGTTTGATTCCAAGAGTTGTAATGTTTCACCCATCAAAATTATTTTTTGAATTTTTGATAGCTTTTTCTTTTAGCTAGACACGAAAACCCATATTGATGTCCAAAAAAGACCTCCCAATCAGTATCCGAAAAGTGCCAATTCATTGCAAACGGAAGTCGGGAACAACCATCTGATCCCCAGTAAAGAAGAGGATCATAAACTAGAAATGAATTGATAGCCGAAAGAATCCCCAGCAGAGAGAGTCATATCGGCAGCACTCCAATCCCCAGCTGAAAAATAAAATAAAATGAGAAAGTCTTATCAATGAAAACCTTCACAGGCACCATAAGGCGACGGAAGTTTGAGAGAAATAAAATGAGAGAGTCTTATCGGTGAAAACCTTCACAGGCACCATAATGCGACGGGAGTTGAGAGAAATGATAGAGTCTTATTAGTGAAAACCCCTCGAAGGGCACTATGAGGCGACAAAGCAAGATTGGCAAGAAGGATCCGCGGTTGGCAAAGAGTTGAGTGTTTTATTTATCCCCGGCGGGATGAGGCTATCCGAAAGATTGATTGATACAAATAGATTGGGTTGATTAATCCGGAATGCATGACATGATTGTTGGGATCGGTTATATCTTTCAGATAAGTTATTTTCTTTCTTTTTCCCCAGCATTTGTTCAGAAAGACTTCTTCTTTTTCTATTTTTTGAAATCATCACCTTTTCATTTCTTGGTTTAAAGACTTTACCTCCCCAGCAGTTCGTTTTTGAAAAGGATCTTCAAAGCTTACTACCAGTTGCCAAAATGGTGCAAAGCAAAATGCGAATAGGATAGGCCAAAGATAAGGCGACAAAGCAAAAAGAAGTTGGTCGCAAGACCAAATGATGAATGGGTCTAGATCCCAAGAGGACCAAATTTCCAGGGAAAGTTGGAGAAAAACGGAAAAGCAACAGTTAAAAGGTTATGAGGATCCCCAGCAGATTTGCGAGATATAGGAACAACTCCGACAGATTCTCGACCAAGTTCCATAATGGTCGAACAACACAGAGCGGGAAAGGAAGAGAAAAGAAAAACCATCCGCAGCAGGAGTGTCATCCTCAGCAATAATATCCTCCCCAGCAAGTTTTATAGCAAAGAAGGGAAAAGAAAAAAGGAAAAACCATCCCCAGCAGAAGTGGCACGACCACTCGCCCCGTTTTAAACTAACAAATTTTTCTTTGATTTTAAGTAGGGAAAGGAAATATTATTGACAGCAGGAAGACAGGGTCACAAAGAAGATTATCAAACTGGGGCAGAAAATTTTCTCTCATTACGAAAATTTTCTTGAAATCAGATAGCCATTTGGGAAAGAGAGAAGATAACACAAGTTTTGAAGGAAGTAAAATCCTCAGCAGTACACGAGAAGGGAGATACAAGTTTTAAAAGGAGAGCAATCTTGGAAGAAGCAAGATAACCCGAAGTTGTAAAAGCAACGACCTTTGAATCAATACCATCTCCACCATTGTTAAAAGGAGGAAGATAATTTCCCAGCAGTGTTATTCCCAGCAGTTTTCGAAGGAACAAAACCAGTTTGGAAGGAAGCAATTGTTGGTGTCAGGAGCCCGCCTGGAGAATGGAGGTGTTAAAATTTAAGAAGTTGTTGAAGTTAGGAGCCCGCCTGGAGAATGGAGGTGTTACATTTTCAAAGTTGTTGAAGTCAGGAGCCCGCCTGGAGAATGAAGGTGTTAAAATTTAAGAAGTTGTTGAAGTCAGGAGCCCGCCTGGAGAATGGAGGTGTTAAAATTTAAGAAGTTGTTGAAGTCAGGAGCCCGCCTGGAGAATGGAGGTGTTACATTTTCAAAGTTGTTGCAGTTAGGAGCCCGCCTGGAGAATGAAGGCTGAACTATTGAAGTTAGGAGCCCGCCTGGAAGAATGGAGGCTGAATTATTTTTAAGTAGTTAAAGAAGTCAGGAGCCCGCCTAGAGAATGGAGGCTGGATTATTCTCAAAAAGTTGTTGAGGTTAGGAGCCCGCCTGAAGAATGGAGGTGTTACATTTTAAAAAAAAAATTGGAGTCAAGAGCCCGCCTGTAGAACGGAGGTTGTTAAATTTAAGTTGGAGTCAGGAGCCCGCCTGGAGAATGGAGGCTGGATTATTCTCAAGAAGTTGTTGAGGTCAGGAGCCCGCCTGGAGAATGGAGGTGTTACATTTTAAAAAAAAAAATTGGAGTCAGGAGACCGCCTGTAGAACGAAAGTTGTTAAATTTTAAGTTGGAGTCAGGAGCCCGCCTGTAGAACGGAGGTTATTTATTTTAAGTTGGAGAAGTCAGGAGCCCGCCTGTAGAATGGAGGTTGCTAAATATTAATAAAGAAGTCAGGAGCCCGCCTGGAGAATGGAGGTGTTATTTTAAGTTGTTATTGGAGTCAGGAGCCCGCCTGGAGAATGAAGGTGTTACATTTAAAAAAGGTTGGAAAAGTAAGGATCCCGCCTGGAGAATGGAGGTTGTGTCACCTTTCAAAAGTCAAGTTGGTGTCAGGAGCGTCCCCGCCTGTAGAATAGAGGAACACATTTCAAGATCAAATCGGAAGTCAGTAATGAGGAGGGTTACAACAAAAATCCCCAACATAACAAGCTTTAATGATGGAAGCAGTGTCCCCAACAGACAGAACGGAATAATAAAACTTATGCTCAGAAAAGCAAAAGGTCAATGTCATCCCCAAAAGTTTTCGAAAGAAAGGCACCAGAGGAAACACAAGCCGACAAGAGACACAAGAGCATGGATGAAGATCTAGATAAGATTTTGTAATTCATAGACTATAGTTTAGTCTAGCTTCTTATTTTCTTTTAGCATAGTGTAATAAGGAGGTCGACAAGCAGTAATAACAGCATGCAAAAGCAGTAACATTGCAGTCCCATGGTAGTCCCAGCTACCAAAACTTCCCGAACTACATTAACCTGATTCCCTTTTAGCCAGGGATATGTAGGAAACCTTCGAAGCAAAGGTTCGGTTAAATCTTTCAAAAAAGTGCTTCACACGGAGTACTCGAACGGGCAAAAATTGCTCGTATCCGCTCACTTTATCTTTGCACGAAAACTATTTGTGTTTTCGGACAAAGAGGGGCTGTGAGCACGTGATTTTTGCTTCACGAAAATTACTCCAAAAGAAATTGATAAATAAAATAAATTGCCTTTGGGTACGATTTTGAGAATTTTGCGTGACATTTTGGTTAATTATTCTTGTCTGCGAGTGTTTGTTATGTTTTAGTTAATTGAAAAGTACAAAAATACATGTTGCATGCCTATTTAGGATTTAATTGTGCATTTTGGAATTAATTAAACCATAGTTTGTTTTAAAAAAAATCACAAAAAATATGCATTTATCCTATTTTTGTCATTTAAATGTGCCATTGTGTGATTTTATTTTATTTTTAATGTTTTGTCTTGTGTGTTAATTGTTGTTAAAGTGTATTTAATATTTTGTAAGGTTAATTTTGATTTTTACAATTCAAATTAGGAATTTTAGTAATTAGGAATTAAAAGAAAATGAAAGAAAAAGGAAGTGAAAATAAGGAGAAAACCTGACTGGGCCATTTCAATTTGGGCCAAAATCAGGCTCAAGTCTCACCTTCACCCGATCCAGACCAGCCAGCCTCAAAGACGGGCGAAACGACGTAGTGTGATGTCGAAACTGCGTCGTTTTGTCGTCAAAATTCACAGCCGTCCACCCAAATCAATCCAACGGTCCCTAGCGACCAACCCTAACCCGTAAGCAGCCCCGACCCGTTTTGCCCACACCGGTCCAACCCACCCTGAAGCCAAACAACCCCGTATTAATTAAATGAATTAATCAAAGCCGTTGGATCCCATCATCCAACGGCCCAGATTAGTCCATTTGATTTCAATATATCAAAATCCCTACCCCCTTACCCCCCAAACCTAATCAGACCTTTACCTCCCTTTCGTCTCTAACCTAGAGACCAGCCCATAACGCCGTCTCACTCCGCCACCGGAAATCGCCTCACGGCGGTTCCGGTGGCCCAAACCTCCTCATTTTTACACCATAGCTCCCCCACCACATCCTCTCTCCAAATCCGCACTCAGTTTACCTAGAAACTCAACGAGGCTCTTCGAATCTTCAATCGAAGATCCCCACCCCAAACCCTAGCCTATCAACTTGACCCCAAACTCACACCTTATGACCACCGAACCTCCCTCGTTCCTAAACTACCCCTAGATTGCTTCGAATCACACCGGGAGATCTCGAATCAGGAGTTTCAGGATGATAGCGGAAGCTAGGTCAGAGACTGAGGTCAAAACGGACCTTAGTTGAATGTGTTCTCGTTCAAGAACACTCGACTAGGGTCCGCCTTGGCCTCACGTCCCAAAAAAAGGCTCTGGAGGTTCGAATTCAGTCCCTGTTTGACTGGTAGGTCTCCGTTCAATTTTTCTTTTTCTATTAGTTTTTGCTCAGTGAATTCGTCATTTTACTCCTTTCTTATTATTGTTCAAATCTGAAGGTTTCATGTTTGCTCTGTATTTAGTTTCTTCTTTAGTTTCCTGATTGATTCGGATCAGTCAGTATTAGTAAGTTTGTATAAATTCATTCAGTCCCGTAATTGTTCGACATTGTTGTTAGTTCAAAGTATGTCACCTGTGATTATATGTAATTTGTGCTTATGTCCATTGTACTTCAGTATGCTTACAGTATTCAAATTGTTTTGTTTAGGTTTGATTTAGAAAGTATAATTTGTTTCAAATATGAACAATATGCATTTGTGTCAGTCGGTTTTGATTCCTGTAGTTCATTGCAGCTTTGTTCCAATTATGTCATTTGGTTAATAAGAAATTAATTTCATAGTTTTAGTAATCAAATGGATAGGTTTTAAGTAAATATAGATACAGTTCTTTATATTTCAGTGTTTAATTGAGCATTGGTTTAGGTTAACCAGTGATTAGTTTACCTGTTAGATCAATTGGCCATAGCTGATGGGATTCCGGGGTGTTAGAGGAATAGAGAAATAGAGAAAGTTGGTTTACTGATAGTAGTGGGAAGTGAGACACCAAGATACCATAATTTAATGTAATAGTGGAAAATTGGTTTGACTAAGTGGTCTGTCCAGTGAGGTCCTGATGTGCTTTAATTTGAACTAATTGATAGGGGGACCACTAATGAATGAGAGAGGTTTGGCTGATTAGGAATGAATAGTTAGAATTATATTTTATTGTTAGTGCTTTGTTAATAGGGTATTAA
The DNA here is from genome assembly GCF_000715075.1 of Nicotiana tabacum. Classification (NCBI taxonomy): domain Eukaryota; kingdom Viridiplantae; phylum Streptophyta; class Magnoliopsida; order Solanales; family Solanaceae; genus Nicotiana; species Nicotiana tabacum. The sequence goes on along the minus strand of NC_134089.1, from coordinate 17,269,122 downwards.
TTAATACCCTAATGGGGAACCAAAGGGAGTGGAGGGGTTGATTAAGTGGAAAATGCAGACTTAGTGGAGATTGAGTGGAAAATTCTGATTTAGTGAAAAAGAGGGTCGGGCAGTAAGTTGAAAGAAAGGGCAGATTTGTATAAAAAGGGGTTGGGGACTGATTTTAAGGGGAGCTAGAATTACAGGGAGAAAGATTCTGGAACAGGAAAAAAAAATTCAGGGTTTAAGTTAAGAAAGAACTGATTTTTCAGAACTAAAAATTGATTCTTTGAGAGTTAAAAACTAAAAGTGAAGCCTTTCTTTACGGCTGAAAATCAGAATTCTGTTACTGCTTCCATGGTTTGCATTTGGTACTACTGATTTTCGAATTGGCTTTCTTGGTTTTTCTTTTGGTTTTGGAGTGTTTGTTTCGTTTGAATTTCTGGGTTTCTATTTGGTTTTCAAGTTTTCTATTTGGTATCTGAATCTGGCTCTTGGGTTTCTGCCGCTATTTGTTACGGAGTTGTTCTGTGTATTCCTGCGCTGTTGCTGTTGTTGTGTTGTTTACTACTGTCCTGCTGATCTTCCTCTTCTTCATTTGTTACCAGGTACATTCTCGAATCACAAGGTCATGTAACTGCTGAAAAAATGAAAGACAATGCTCGAATAGTCGAGTATTTAAGTTGTACTGATAGCTTTAATAGTCAAATGATAGGTAGTTTTATAGTCTATCTTTGTAATTCAATAAAGAAGGTGGACTATAGGATTTATATTCGACTGAACTGTTTTTCTACAATTTTCCTTAGTTTCGATGTATGATAGTTGGGGTTTTGTTTTGTTTTAAATAAATATATCGAATTGTTGGAATTGAACAAGTTTAGGTAATCCTAATTGGAGCCGGCATCAGTATGAAATAATAGGTTAATCGTGAACATGTAGATAAACCTAGTTAAGGCGTGAATTTGGGCTAATTATGTGAATTAGGTATTAAGGTTTGGCTCAGGCAGCTCGTTTGTTTAAAAGGGGGATTTGTTTGGTTTGAAGGGGTAAGTGTTGAATAGGTTTAGTTCTGCCAGTTTTAGGCAGAAATAAAAAGGCCATTAATTTTATAGAATCCGTAGGCTTGACATATTTGAAGCGCGATTCAATGTAGAAAGGATAAGAACCTTAATCCAATAGGTTATTCAAGTTAACGAGTTAGCTTCAACAAACTTTCGTAAGCACCAGTAATTAAGGTGGGTTTAGTTTCAATTAGTTGAAAAGCATTTAGTCCCAATGAATCAATTCGTCTAACAATGCGAGTTTAATCTAGCTATAGGCTAATTAGTTTCTTTTGAATATGTTATTTGTCGATGCCGTATTTTATTTATAATTTCAATTTTAGTAATCTTCTCTTCCGATAACATTTGTCTTAATCTAGCAATTAATATGTTACGTTTTTTTAGCATGTAATTAATTAGGATTTTTCTCTTTTATTTTAGAGACGAATTTAATAGAAATGTAGTCACTTTAGGATATCCTTAAAATAAAGGAGGCGTGCTTCGCCAAAAAATAATTACAAAAATTATGGGGCCCTCAATAAATATTGTACTAATTTTTAGACTTCGGGATGAGCCGTTTTAGTGAATTTCACGGCCTTCCCCAAAATAATAATGCATTAATCTCTTTAGGCGCGTATTTTAACATTATCTTCCTAAACTCGAGTGTATATTTATGTGACTCAAATCCAAATCCTAATGAAGTCGAAATGTGTCAACAACCACGGGTGCATTTATGTGACGTGATTCGAGACGCGTTTTCACGACGTTGCAATTCTCTTTTAAAATAAAAATAATAAAAGCGGCTAAAAGTTAAAATTTGCAAATAGACTCATAATTGTTAAAATCAAATAATTTATGCCAAAGATTACAGTTGAGCGACCGTGCGAGAACCACGGAACTCGGGAATGCCTAACACCTTCTCCCGGGTTAATAGAATTCCTTACTCGGATTTCTGGTGCACGGACTGTAATACAGAGTCATTCTTTTCCTCGATTCGGGATTCAACCAGTGACTTGGGACACCATAAATCTCCCAAATGGTGACTCTGAATTAAATAAATAAATTTCATTTCGATTGTCCTTTAATTGGAATAAACTCCCTTTCGCGTCCCTTTTGCGGGCGGCGCAGGCGAAAAAGGAGGTGTGACAGTGCCCCCTCCCCCTCCCCCATCCCCCGAAAGGAGTGGTGTTGGCGGAATGTCGCTAATTTTTATGGTCTTAGCAAAATGTCCCTTTTTTTACTTGAACACTATAGTTCTTTAATTTTTAAAGCTTGAAAGTCTTGTTTGATGGTGAAAATTTTTGGTGATCTACAGCAAAAATCTCAAAACTCCATTGTTGGACCTTAGAAAATATTGAAGAAGAAATCTCCTAGTTTTTTAAGCATACCACATGAAATCTTCTTGTTTTATGCTCTTGGCATATGTTAGCTAATTGGCGTCGGCTATTCTGCCATGGAAAGAGGAAAAGGTAGGGGAAGAGGAAGACCTAAGACATTACTTATAGTTACTTTTGGAAGTTCAGTAAGTACTCGTATGCAAACCAATAGCTATGGGGGAAAAGAAATGGTGACCCCAAAGGCCATAGATTTTAATAGTGAGATAACCCAGGAAGAAGAGTGCTCCTCATCACAAGGCAGACGGATTATGGGCAGATTAGAGCTTGAATCTCTAGTGATTGCAAATTTGCATAGCAACCAACTGCAGAAAAGTCCTAATTCAGAAATTTTAACTCTTGTGAAGAAAGGACCTGAACTAGAACATGAGAACCCTAAGGCACCAGAAGGGGAACCATAGAAGCAGTCATGGGTGTCCCTATTCAAAAGAATAGATCTGCTGCTAATGGTATGAATCTAACCTACATTCCCCCTCAAATTGTTGATGGCAAATTGGGGGTAGAGTTAGAAAAGGAGGAAGTAGACAAAGAAACAGAGAAGTGGAGGTATGCTCTAATAGTATACTTTATTGGAGAAGTTCCCGGTTATAATTCAATAAAAAGATATGTTAGAATGTTGTTGAACCAGATATTTACTTGCATGAAGAAGGATACTACATGATCAAATTTCAATCTATTGAGGATTTGATTGAGATTTATCATGATGGCCCTTACTCTATTGGTAGTAGACCCATTATATTGAAGGTGTGGTTTCCTAATTTCGACTTCAATTCTAACGACCCGACCGGTCATTTTAAAAAATTTCACTTTACTCGGTTGTTTAAGGGCACGAGTAGCTCTGTATGATGTAGTATGACTTATGTGAATCGTCGGTTTTGGTTTTTCAGGTTATTCGGAATTGATTTGGAAGAATGATTCTCAGCTTGAAGCTTGTAATTTGAAAAGTTTGACCAAGTTTGACTTTTAGTATTTGACCTCGAATTTGATTTCTAATAGTTCTGTTAGCTCCGTTGGGTGATTTTGGACTTAGGAGCGCATCCGAATTGTGATTAGGAGGTCCGTAGTGGAATTTGACTTGAAATGGAATTTTGAGATGTTTGACCAGGAGTGGACTTTTTGATATTGGGGTTGGATTCTGATTCTAGAAGTTGGAGCAGGTCCGTAATGTCATATGTGACTTGTGTGCAAAATTTGAGGTCAATTGGACGTGATTTGATAGGTTTCGGCATCAGTTGTGAAAGTTTGAAGCTTCAAGTTCAATGATTCCGAATTGAGGTGTGATTCATTGTTTCGATGTTGTTATGTGTGTTTTGAGGCCTCGAGTAGGTCCATGTGATGTTATCAAACTTGTTGGTATGTTTGGATGTGATTTCGAGGGGCTTTGGTGAGTTTCGGGTGAGGTTCAGAGCATTTTGGAGATTTTGGCCAAGGTTGGAGGTTGCTGGTTCTGGTGTGGCTGCACCTGCTTTTGGTTTGCGCAGGTGCGATGGCCGCAAAAGCGACCAAGGGGTCGCAGGAGCGAAAATATTGCTGGGAGCAGGGGCCCCCAGAAGCGGAGATTTGCTTCGCATCTGCGAAGGCACAGATGCGGTAGGTTGAGCGCAGATGCGGTTGGAAGCGTAGAAGCGATATTTGGGTGCGCACTTGCGAGTGCGCAGATGCGGCTAAAGTGTCCGCAGATGCGAAAGTGCTGGGCAGAGTTATAAAATGGAGAGTTTTGTTCTTTTTTTCATATTTTGAGATGTGGGACTCAGATTGAGGCAATTTTTGGAGCAAATTTTATCACAAGGATTAGGGTAAGTGTTCTCTACTCAGTCTTGGTTATATTTCATAAATCTATCTTTGATTTTAGCTTTTGGTTAATGAGTTGAAAGATGAAAATTTTAGGGTTTTGGCCTAAAGTTTCATAATATGAATTTTTGAGTTTTGAACACCGATTTGGAGTCGGATTTGAGTGAAACTAGTATGGTTGGACTCGTAATTTAATGGGTTGTCAGATTTTGTGAGTTTGGTCGAGTTTTGAGGCGTGAGCCCGGGTGTATTTTTGACCGAATTTGGGATTTAACTTAGGATTCAATCCTTGACATTTGTAATTGATTCCTTGGGCTTTATCTAATGTATTTGAGTTATTTTTTGGCTAGTTTTTAGCCGTACAAAGGTCGCTACGCGCGTGATGGCATTCTTGGAGAATCGCTTGGCTTGCTCGGTGTCGGAATTGGCTTGTTTCAGATAAGTAACTCTTTTAAACTTAGTGGTGAGGATATGAAACCCCGAATTACGTGTTATGTGATTGATGTTGAGTTGACGCACATGCTAGGTGACGGGCATGTGGGCGTGCACCCTGTGAGTTGTGACTCTGTTCTTTCCAGGGCACTAAATAGTGGCCCTATTTTATTGATATCTGTGTTTTCACCATGTGATAAAATAAATGAACTGTACATCATACTAGATATCATGTTTAGGATTTATGCTGATAATGTCAGGACCCATAGTGGTCATTTCTTGCTTTCATCTCATTGAATTCATTGATATTTCGTACTCAGTCACATTCATGCATTCATATCATTTCTTAGTCTCAGTTGTTACTTATTGATACATCATATCATATTCTGGGTCAGTTTTCATAATATTGTGAGCCCGTGAGTGAGACTAGAGAGATTGATGACTAAGTGAGGTCGAGAGACTAATTATGAGTGACAGTTATGGGATCGGGATGCACGTCGAAGCATGTTTTATTGATTATTGAGTAAGGTCGAGGGCCTGATTGATTTATGCCATGATTGGCTTGTTATAGCGCTTGGGCTGAAGGAGCCCCTTTGGAGTTTGTACACCCCTAGTGAGCGCAGTTGATTATATTCAAGGATGGATCATCCCTTGGTATGGAGATGGATCTTCTCCATGAGGCTGGATTGGCTTGTTTCCTCGGTATTGGGTGACATATAATCAGTAATGTATATATTCTAGGATGGATCTTCCCTAGGCCGTATGGGCCATATAGAGTATCGAGTGGTTGAGCATGATGAGTAGAAGGTGTGATACAGTGAGGTTGAGTACTTTGAGAGTGTGCGTACATGATTCATCTCTGAGGTACATGACATTGGCATGTATATATGACATGCATGCATAGAGACACATTTTCCTCATGCGGTACGGTATCACGTCATTCATGATATTTTACACACATTGATATATGATCATAGAGAGGTATCTCATACTTGTTATCTTGAAAGAAAATGAAACATCTTATTCATTGTGAAAAGGAGTTTTGGAAAAGAAAATACAATTTTTCAAACTATCTCATATTTCACGACATTTTCGGTAAAGAATTTGGGTTTTCATTGATACTCTTGAAAGGCGGAACTCTTTTGAGAAAATTGTGAAAAAACTAAACACTTTATCTCTAAGTTACTTCCTTATTTATATGCTTTACATTGTTATGAATTGTTATTGGATATTGGTGTTGGACTTGACCTATGTTCTAGCTCGTCACTGCTTTCAACCTAAGTTTAGGTTTGTTACTTTTTGAGTACATAGGGTCGGTTGTACTCATACTGCACTTCCTGCCCGGTGCGTGCAGATCCCGAATGCCGATATTGCTGCGTTCGATGGTTGCTGGATTTGAAGGTGTACCTGCATTCCTGTTGTAGCTGCCTCTTGTTCACGATAGCCTTAGATTATAAAACTTGTCTATGTACTATTCAAATAGAAGACGTATTCTTTTCATGTCAGCTTGGTAAACTCTATTACTAGAAGCTCATGATTTGTATTACAAGTCCTTGGGAAATGTAATAGATCCAGATAATTTTTTTTGTTTAATTGAATTATTAACATTATTGAAGTTAGATAGTTATTAGTTGGCTTACCTAGCGGGTTGGGTTAGGTTCCATCACGACTAGTAAATTTTGGGTCGTGACATTAATAAAGAATTTTCTACTGAAATTCCATTGTAGGTTAGATTTCCAAAGCTACCTATGAACTGTTGGGGAATAAACTCATTTAGTAAAATTTCTAATGCCATTGCAAATCCAATTTTTGTTGACGAATGCACTACTAAACAAACTAGGATTTCTTATGCAAGGATGCTGATTGAGGTACATGTTACAAAGAGGTTGCTCATTACAATTGAAGTTAAAGATCCAAATGGAAAGAAGTTCCAGCAGGAGGTCGCATATGATTGGAATCCTGAGTTTTGTGAACAATGTCCGGTTATTGGACACAAATGCATAACTCAGCATAGAGTGGAAAGACAATAGGTCAATCAAAATAGAAGAAAGGATACAGCAAAGAAGGTTACACAAGTATGGAGGAAGCAAGGACATAGCCAAGAAATCATCACAAGCACTAAAACAAATAACATCCATTTGAAGGATGTTGGACCTAGCACATCTTAAGGCAATGTTTTATTTGAGAAGTCACAACAAGGCCAGGTCACTACAATAGGCCAAGCCAGCATGATGTCTTCCCAAAACACAGATGGTAATAGATAAAGGAGACAGATCTCATAAGCTGATGAAAATTACAGAACAGAGCCTGTATCTAGAGGAAAAACAGCCATGAGTCCAAAACTAAACTTGAAAAACTTCCCTAGTTTGGGATCCATTAAGATTAAGAATGAATTTTGGGCTATTCAACATGGGACTTGTGAAGAAATTGAACCTCCTAGATAAAGAGGAGGGGCTCATAATAATAATCAATGATTTGGTTATTCTGGAATATTAGGGGAGTGAACAAGAGGTATAAACAAAAGGAACTGAGGAATTATATCAAAGCAAAGAAAATCAAATTGGCTGGAATAATTGAAACAAGAGTTAAAGAGCATAAATTTCAAGCAATCAGTAGAAATATTATACCAAGATGGGAAGCTTTGAATAACTACCAATATGCATCTAATGGGAGAATTTGGATTGTTTGGGATCCTAACACTTACTCCATCAGTTCCAATTTATGTGAACCTGTTTGACTGGGCACGAAGTTTAAAAAAATAAAGACTTTTAGAATTTATGGTTCTAAACAAGTCAAAAAGGAGCCTAGCGTATTTGTGTGGTTATAAAGCTTCTCGTTAAGGGTAAAATTGTAAGTTTAAGATAAGTTATTTCCAAATTTAGAAAGGGATCATTCTTTTTGGAACAGACCAAAAAGGAAATAGGTTCACATAAATTGGAACGAAGGGCGTATATAGTTAAGCACCTCAGGTCAGACAGTCAGTTCATTCATTGTCATGTTAAAGACATTAAGAGCTTGGTGGACTGTTTTCTAATTGTGATCTATGGATTTAACACTATTGACCAAAGGAAACCTTTGTGGAGTTCATTACAAGAAGTAGCTCAGGGTATCTCTAAGCCTTGACTTATTAGTGGAGATTTTAATGATGTGCTAACTTCAAATAATAGAATAATGGGTAATCCTGTGACATATGCTAAAACACAAGACTTTTCAGAGTTTGTATCTGAGCTAATGGTGGATGAATTACCATGGAAATGAGCATATTATACATTGACCAATATTCAACTGGGGACAGATAGGATATGTTGTTGACTGGATAGAAGCTTGGGCAATTTTGAATGGATGATGCAATGGGGGTAGTGTTATCACTGAGTATGATGTGCCAAATATTTTTGACCACTTTCCAATGTTACTCAATTTTCAATAGAGATAAAGGAATATGAAAATCCCTTTCAGGTTCTTCAATGTATGGACTGAACATACATCTTTTTTGACATAGTTACCATAATTTGGGATCAACCTCAGAAGGGTTATAAAATACAAGATGTGTGGAACAAGCTGAAAGCATTGAAGGTGTCGTTAAGACAACTAAATAAGGAGGAATTTAAGGGTATTACCAGAAAAATTGAGAATGCAATAATAGATCTATAACAAATCCAGCAACAGATAATCAATCAGTGCACAAATGATCTATTAAAGCTGAAAAAAGAAACCATTTTGAATATAGAAAAATGGTCTTTCATTGAAGAGAGTGCAATAAAATAGAAGGCAAGAGCAACCTGGATCAAACTTGGCGATGCTAATACCAAGTACTTCTCTGCAATGGTGAATGAGAGACAAAACAAAAAGCAAATAGTGAAACTTAATTCCTTGACTGGACAAACTCTATCTGATCCTGAGTACATTAAAATGGAGATTCTAGATTTCTATAAGGGGTTGATGGGAACATTTTCCCATGCACTACCAGGAGTAGACAAACTTACAATGAGGAATGGCCCTAAATTGAATCAGCTCCATAGAACAATATTATGTGAACTAGTGACTGAGGAAGAGATTACTGAAGTTGTAGCATCCATTGGTGATAATAAAGCACCAAGTATTGATGGATATAATGCTTTCTTTTACAAGAAAGTTTGGCACATAGTGAAGAAAGAGATAAGTGATGTAGTTATAGATTTCTTCATATCTAGGAAGATGTATGCTCCTATCAACTGCAATGATTACTTTGGTTCTTAAGGTTTCAAATCCTAGCACAGTGAAAGAATACAGACCAATTGCCTGTTGTTCAGTACTATATAAGATCATCTCTAAGGTGTTGGCTACTAGGCTACAGAAGGTTATATCTCATGTGACTTCTGAAGCACAAATAGGATTTATCCTAAGAAGAAAAATTATTGATAATATTATATTGGCACATGAATTAGTCAAAGGGTATACCAGGAAGAACATTTCAGATAAAGTCATGATTAAAATTGATTTGCAGAAGGCATATGATTCTATTGAGTGGGTCTTCTTGGAGAAGGTTATGGAGGAGCTAGGTTTTCCAGATAGATACATTTATTGGATCATGCAATGTGTCAAAATAGTCAGCTCTACTATAATGGTAAATGGGGAAATCGTTGTGCCTTTCTCTGTTGCCAAAGGTTAAGGCAAGGTGACCCCATTTCCCTTTTCCTCTTTGCCATTTCTATGGAGCTCCTGAGTAGGAATTTGAATGACCTTAAACATGACAAAAAGTTCAAGTATCATCCAAGATGTGCAAGACTGGGGATAACACATTTAAGCTTTGCTGATGACCTTCTGTTGTTTGTAAGAGGGTATGAAAGTTCAGTAACAACATTACAAAGCTATTTTAAATAGTTTGCCAGTGCATCAGGACTATAGGCCAATATGAGTAAAAGTTCTGTATATTTTGGAGGATTTCCCCAGCCTATTAGAGATAGAATTGTCTCTAAATTGGAGTTTGTGTATGTGGAACTACCTTTCAAGTACTTGGGTATTCCCTTGTCAACAAAGAAACTAAGTTTGATCCAGTGGAAACCTCTTATTGATAGAATCATAACTAGAGTCACCTCAGGGACAACAAAAAAGCTCTCATATGTTGTGAGAGCTCAACTAGTCCAAACTGTTCTATTTGGTATGCAATCCTAATGGGCACAAATGTTTATATTACCTGCAAAGATGTTGCAAATCGTAGAAGAACACTGCAAAAGTTTTTTGTGGTCAGGAACTAAATTGATCACCAAGAAGACCTTGATCGCATGGGACAAGGTATGCATCCCCAAAGCAGGAGGAGGGTTGAACTTGACAAACTTGAAATGCTGGAACAAAGTTGCACTAGCAAAATCTTACTAGGATCTATCTCGCAAAAAGGATAACTTATGGATCAGATGGGTTCATGAATACTATATAAATGGTAGACAGATGAATGAAATACCTATTCCTCAACAAGTTTGTTGGATGATAAGGCAAGTCATCAACAATAAGGAGATAGTGAACCAGCTTCACTGTGAGTTTAATCTAAGAAAAAACATGATCAGACAAATATACTTACAGCTGCTAGGAGATTATCCAAAGGTGCCATGGAAGTGTCTGATGTTTCAAAATGGCGCACGACCAAAATCAAGATTCACGTTGTGGCTAATGTTGCATGGAAAGTTACTGACTACAGATAGGCTACTCAAGTGAGGATTAGTACTAGATCCAAGTTGCAGTCTATGTCATAACCATCAAGAATCAAGAGATCACATCTTTGTGGAATGTAAATTTGCAGAGAAGATATAGACAACAATTCTTGACTAGATGAAAGGAGCCAATTTTCAGTGGACCAATTGAGAATCACATCTATCGTGGGCAATTAAAAATGCTAAGGGAAGAAGCCAGCTAACCCGAATTTCTAAAATAATATACACTGAGTGTATTAATGCAATATGGATGGAGAGAAACATAAGAATGTTTAGAAGAGAGCCACTGCCTGACAAAGCATCAAACGAGAGATTGTATACATTTGCAACATCAGAGCTTCAGAAGGAATCAGGAACTTAGTCCAAAGTTTTATGATGTAATTGCATTCTGTATTAGTGTTTCCTTAAAGTAGCAGAGCTTAGGGAGTACTTTTAGATATGAGGCTTTAGAGATCTTTTTAGTTTTCCTTTGATTAGCCAACTGGTCTACAGTGCTAAAGTTTTGTATTGTTTCAAAACCTCAGGTGATAAATAAAATTATTAGTTACCAAAAAAATATTGAAGAAGACAAAGTGAGTCTTTTTGATTTGATTTTATTCGACTAAATTGGTGATTGTGAATTATTTGTGTGGTATTTGGTTGGTATTGGAGCAAATTTGGGGTGATTTGATTGAAATTAAAGGTGCAAATTGAAAGAGCACCATATTAAAACAACCCAGAAAAAATATGTCAATCTGGTTGACTTCGATGAACAACTTAACAAATAGATAAACAAAATATAACATCAACTCTACAGACCTGGTAGAGAAATTCCTGCTTGACAGAAGTATGACAATCCGGTAGACTTCAATGAACAACTTAATAAATCGGTAGAGTAATAATAGCATCAACTATACTGGATTGGCAGAGAAATCTTCAAGAGCAAAGGTATGACAATCCGGTAGACTTCGATGAACAATTTAATGTGGTAGAGAAACCCCTAAAAAGTTTGTGCGGATCTAAGGTCATTTTCTAAATATCGCCAATTTTGGTGACATTCCGCTAAGACCACTCGAAAAATCCCTTTTGTGTCAAGCCCCCTATTTTTTAAATAGCAATCCTAGAACTAATAATTTGTACACTTCATCTAAATTCGAATTGCATGGCCTACGTAGCCACTTTTAAGTATGTTGTTGGACTAGAACCCGAAACTTTTGGTGGAAATGACACTACGTAGCCACTTTTAAGTATGTTGTTTAAAATATATCAACAGTTTACAATGTATTTAAAGATTAGCCAATTTCGCTCAAACTTCTGGACACGACGTCCTAAAATTTAAACCTCAAAGTTCAAACTTCAAGACATCGTGTCCCGAAGTTCAAAAATTGTATCGAGAAGTTCGAATAGTATGTCGTGGATTTTAAATTAGTAGTTCAGCAATTCAAGACACATAGTCCTGAATTTCAAATTATCCGTTCAAAAATTCAGGACTTAGAGTCCTGAATTTTTAAATTCATGATACTTAGTCCTAAAGTTTGGGTGAATTGACTAGTATTTAAATACATTATAAATTGTGAATATATTTTAAATAACGGGCTTAAAAATGATTATTGTTGGACTTCGCCCAAACTTTTGTTTAAGAATAACAATTATCTTCCTACACAGCTCTCTATGGTTGACATATATTTGTATATGATCAAAATTCCATGTAGTCTATCACGTGTTACCTTTTGATGGTGAAGCTGCATCGACCTTGATAGTTTCTAGTGTAGATACCTTAATCTCATACAATGTGTTTCCTCTTAGAATTTCATTCTTCCTATAATTAACACTCAACCCCCCCACCCCCACCCCCACCCCCTTTTCGCTACTCTGTTTTTCATCATTATCTATCATCAAACATCATCATCCTTTATTTTTCCATTGTATATATTTAAACACGCACACACACACACTGAACTTGGTGTTGTATGTGTAAATATTCAACGCAGAATTTGTGAAGAAGGAGAAGATAAAAGGGGAAGTAATTAAAAAGAAAAGAAAAGAAAAGAAAAGATCAATTAAACTCCACCGCCTTAGGTACCCAAGAATTAATTTTTCTATTTTTTTGGTTGAAAAGTGATTATGGGTCGTGTAATTTTCATCTTTTTGCACTTTTTAATCATCTGGGTAAAGGCTATTTATCCGACAGAAATTGCATACTTTGTGCTTTTGCCTATTGCTTTAAGCTGATCACCTCCTTCAAATTGCAGAAACTATGTATGTATGATGTATGTGTGTGTGTGTGTGTATGTATTTGCTTAAATCACTTGGACTTTTTCTGGGGTGTCTTTTTTTTTTTTTTTGGAGGCTTTTTGGTCGAAAGAGTGCATTTTTTGTTGTTGCTAATTTTAGTGTTTTAACGTTGATATGTTGTTCTACTGTAATGGATTAAAGTTATATACAGTGACTTTTTAGAGATTCTTTTACATGTATCAGTGAAATTTAACCTATTATAGCATGTTAGTTACCTATAATTACCTTAAAGAACCTGATCCTATAAATATCTTTATACCGTCACTCAAGCGGAGCTAGAGTGCCGGGAGCGGGTTTCCTAGTTTTGGTTCGAACCTCGTATTTGTCTTAAAAATCCCAATAACTTAAAACGATTAGAATCTCGAACCCATAAGCTTGAAATCCTGACTCCGCCTCTGCCCCGTCAGTGCGCATTACATAAACTCACTCTATTGCTATAAGCATGTACTGTCTGTTTGTTCTACTAAATGATCAACATATAACACTATGATGACTTCGTTTGGGAGGTTCTCCTTGTTACTGGTTAATTTGTTGTGACATATTTTGTAATTCCATAACTAGAGAAGTCCAAAATTTTGTTTCCATGGATTAATCAATGAGTGGATTATATCCACAACTTGTGCTATTTATACAAGGATAAATTGGCCTTATGAGTCCTCTATATCTGTTTTGCTTGTTAGAAATTTTTATCCAAATTTTTTGTTTAGATGGCTGAAAAAAGTAGATCTGTTGATGTTTGGTGCACTTGAGAATGATTATGGGTTGTTAAGAGAGAAGTGCTTATAATAATATTGACAGGACTGCATATAGAACTGGCTTGGTGTTGTTTAATGGGAAACCGGGGGCAGAAAAGAACTGAAACTGTTGATGAACTGCCTGCCGATAAGCGAGCCTGTAGCTCCACAGAATTCAGGCCAAGTACCTCTAATTCAGTGGTTCATACTACAATGAGTTCTATACACGAAAGCCGCAATGGCGATGTGGACACATCATCGTCAAGTTCAGGGTCAAGTGAAGGTGGAAAGGACTCTGCTTATGGATCTTGTGAATCTGATAATAGCTTCAGGGACTATTACAGGCGGCAATCGCTGGACAATCAGGGCAAATTCAAAGGAATTTTGTCAAGTTTGAGCAAGGAATTATCTAACGAATCAGCGCTGTTGGCTGCTCTTACCGAGCTATGTGAATTGTTATCTTTTTCTCCTGATAGTTCGATCTCAAACTTAATGGCAGATTCATTTTCTCCCATTCTTGTAAGATTGGCTAGACATGAGAGCAATCCTGATATAATGCTATTAGCTATCAGGGCAATGACTTATTTGTGTGAAATTCATCCTCGTTCTTCGGCCTACCTAGTTAGACATGACGCAGTTCCTGCCCTTTGTCAAAGGTTAATGGCCATTGAGTACTTGGATGTGGCCGAACAGGTGTGCCAAGTGGTTTATCAATAATTTATCTTCTTTGTACTAAAGTAAATAGTAGAAAGCTTTTTAGGTGGATTCCTGTGGTTGATTTTTTCTTCTTCAATATAGTGTTTGCAAGCACTGGAGAAAATTTCCCATGACCAGCCGATTGTGTGTTTGCAATCTGGGGCTATCATGGCTATTTTAAGTTATATTGATTTCTTTTCTACAAGTGTGCAGGTAAAACAATAACATTAAGAATCTGCTATTGATAAACTGATGAATTGAAGGTTGAGAAGTTGATCTTCTTCTCTTTGTTTTTATTTATCTGTTGCAGAGAAAGGCACTCTCAACTGTAGTAAATATTTGTAAAAAGCTTCCCTCTGAATGTCCGTCACCTTTGATGGAGGCGGTTCCCATTTTGTGTAATCTTCTTCTATACGAGGATAGACAGGTATAATTTGTTCCAAGAGCTGTTCCTGTACTGATTCATGTTAAGTATTTAGTGTTACAATTTTATAACATTGAAATGGTTTCTTCATCTTTCAGCTTGTTGAGAGTGTAGCCACTTGCTTAATTAGAATAGTGGAGCAAGTATGTCGCTCTTCCGATATGTTGGATGAACTCTGTAAACACGGTCTGGTTCATCAAGCCACACATCTCATAGAATTGAATTGTCGAACAACAGTTTGCCAATCAGTTTATGTTGTAAGCTGTTGTTTGTTTTAGTTGCAGTCATCAGATATGAATATCCCTTGTCTACATTCTTCATTGTCTTGGTTTAGAAGTAATTTTTTCCCATGTTAGGGTTTAATTGGGTTACTTGTCAAACTGGCTGCTGGATCTATTGTGGCTGTCAGGACTCTCTTTGAACTTAACATCAGCCGCATATCAAAGGACATTTTATCCACTTATGACTTCTCACATGGGGGGCCTTCTACTCTGACGGTTGATGGGCATTATAATCAGGTCTTAGCCTTATATAGTGTCCTTATTCTTTTAATTGTTGATTATTATGTTATTTTAAATGAAATTCTATTTCGCAGCTATACATATGAAAAGGGAATTGTAGCATAGATTTGATCACAAAGAAAAAAAAGAAGCAACAGGGAGTTGTCATGTGAAAGAATTTTTTATTAATCATAGTTCTTGGTATGTTATCTACTTACGTCTAGTAGTCATTAAACCAGTTAAACTTTTGGTTTCTCAAAGATTGTTGGTAACTTTGACCAGATAATTCTCTGTTGCCTGGGAGTTTGAGGAAAGATATCAAAGTAATATTCGTTTGGTCGAGCATGGTTTTTGTGCTTTATCTGTTGACTCATTCACAGGCGCTTGCTCGGATTTTACCTGTCAAGTTGAAAAAGAGGGGGACCAATTAGGTTGCACTGTAGTTTTTGAGTGATATCAATGTCTACTCTTTTATGTGGAAAATAAGTGATCCGTCATGGCTTCATTCTGTTTTAGTATGAACTCATGGATTGCTATTAGAGGAGCTGCTGGGTGTTCTTGTTGGAACAGATAGAATGTGGAAGAGTGATGCTATCATGATGAAAATTTAATATTATTCAAGTGTATGATCTTGGACAACTGCATAGTTAACCAAGTTTATGAAAGCTAAGAGCTATGGTTAGGTTAGGGTTTAAAGGACTGCTTCTTTGTTAGAAAGAGAAGGAAGAAGAGTAGTATGAATTAATAAAAGGGAGTGTAGAGGAATATCCCCATAAATTTGATGTGCAAGTCTTGACTTGCAATCTTGGAGTAGAGGAATACCACCATAAATTTGATATGCAAGTCTTGATTTTTTATCAAGTAACAATGATTTTATTGATACTGGGAAAGCTCCTATATACAAGAGGTATGCCAAAAGTAGAGAATCGGCAGAAAGATATGATTCTCTATGAAAGACATCCATCGTCTATAGAATTAGGAACCTCATGGGTGTACTAAAAAGACATTAAAAACGGGAGGCTATTTCTCAGATGTACAAAATCAAGCTCTTTCCATTCAAAAGGTCTCCTATTTCTCTTCCTCCATACTATGCTAATTGAGAGAATTAGCATTTTATACCTTTTAGTCTTAGATTTTAGGAGAGGGAAATAGGAAAAAGATAATGGTTGAAAGGTGGCTGAAAACCAAAAAGGTAAAATCACTTCAACGTTTGAATAGGAGTCATCCCAGACCCCATTTATGGAAATACACTGGGTTCTTCGTTGTTGTTTGAATAGGAGTCATCTGGATCTTTTCACATAAAAACATTGTAAATCATGCGTCTGATCGCTGAAACAAACAGCTAGCATACAGTGGTGGGATCATCAGGAGTTCAACATTTTGTGCCCCTGCTCAATTTTGATGAAATAGTGCTGAACTTTGTCTGTCAATCAAGTAACTTCTTTTCATTTAGGTTTGTTTAATATCAGCAGATATTAAAAAAATATCAGCAGATGTTCCATTACTTTCTTCCTTTATGGGGTTGTAGCAATTCTACCTATTGGGAAGCATTAATTTGAAGTGTTTCTTGTCTTTTGGTAGCTATATATAAGTTTAGGATGTCAATTATTGAAATGTCAGTGTCTTGGCTCATATCTTGTCAGATGGTTATGTCTCTACATGTGATGACTGCTGAAGCAATAGTGTTCTATTGTCTTCCTCAGGTAGACGAAGTTCTCAAGTTGTTAAACGAACTTCTTCCTCCCATATCCAGAGAGCAGAATATCCAACTAGCTGCAGACAAAGAACACTTCCTCATCAATCACCCTGATCTTCTGCAGAAATTTGGCTTTGATTTATTTCCTGTGTTAATCCAGGTGGTTTCTCTTAGTTGTGGTATCTAAATTAGTTTGCTCTAGTTTTTGTCATTCTTTCTTTAACTAACTTTTTTTTTAATCATCAAACAGGTGGTCAATTCTGGTGTAAATTTATATGCTTGTTACGGCTGTCTATCTGTTATCAATAAGTTAGTTTATTTCAGCAAATCTGACATGCTCGAATTTCTTCAAAATACTAATATTTCAAGGTGAGATGGTTTCATTTACTCCATGCTTTTAGCAAAATCTTAATATCTTCTTTCTATTAGGCTATATTGACTTATCTGTATCTTGCAGCTTCTTAGCTGGAGTTTTTACTCGCAAAGATCCTCATGTTCTGATACTAGCCCTTCAGATTGTTGATAAGCTTCTAGAGAAGCTCTCTCATGTTTTCTTGAACTCATTTGTGAAGGAAGGTGTTCTCTTTGCTGTTGATGCACTTCTTTCACCGGAAAAATGTTCGCAGTTTCTATTTTCAGATGAAACCTGCCAAGGATCAGTACCATGTGCTGCAATAAAATGTCTTTGTTTTGCTTCTGAGTCTCCAACAGGACCCGAAGCAAGGACCTGCAAGATAGAGAAAGAAACTGTTCAAAATCTTGCTAGGCATATCAGGACCAATTACTTTGCAACAGACTCAATGAATCCTGAATTAGGAATAACCGATGTTCTACAGAAGCTGAAGACTCTATCTTCTGCGTTAACTGATCTGGTCCATAAAGCTAGTAGCAGCATTGCTCCTCTTCAAGAGAAAGAAGACTTTTACCCTGTTTTGCATCAAATTATGTCAGAGTTAAACGGAAATGGTGCCGTTTCCACGTTTGAGTTCATTGAAAGTGGAGTTGTAAAGTCTCTCGTGAATTACCTTTCCAATGGCCAATACTTGGGACAAAAGGTAGATGGTGATGGTTCAGTAGATCAGCTGTATATTGTAGAAAAGAGATTTGCGCTGTTTGGTAGATTACTTTTGTATAACTCAGTCTGTCCTCCGGAAGACTCCGCCTTTCTTGCACTGATAAAGAGATTGCACAGTGCACTTTCCTCTGTGGAAAACTTCCCAGTCATCTTGAGTCATGCGTCTAAGCTACGAAACTCGTATGCTACTGTCCCATATGGGCGTTGTACTTCATATCCTTGTCTGAAGGTCCACTTTGTGAAGGGAGACGGGGAGTCGTCACTTGGAGATTATACAGAGGGTGTTGTGAATGTAGATCCTTTTTCGCCTTTGGAAACAATTGAGGGATACTTGTGGCCAAAAGTGAGTAAAAGGAAAAGTGAGAAGTTGAAACCTCCCACTCTGGCTATAGAGGAAGAGTCATCGTCTCGTTCATCACAAGATGCAAGCACGTCTCAAGGCAAAAGTCCAGGACCCATGGAATTGGACACCACATCCACCAATGCCCATGAAACACAGGTTTGTTTATCAAAATTTTATTTGTAATAATTGCTTCTCAATCTGTTACATTTATACCTTTTATTTAATGGTAATGAGCTTCCTTCATTCAAGATTCTTACGGTTTTCTCTCAGGAGGTGAAGGGTAACTTACAACTATCTGTTGAAGTGGAAACTATGGATATAGAAAAAACAAAGAGTGATTCAATGGATATTTCAAATATTAATGCAGTAAGTTTTTTCCTTTGGTAATAGTTTTAACAAGTTATTTCTTATGTACTTTTAGCATGTCCTCAATTTTTTCTTTGCAATGTGTAAGTGATTCTGTATTGTGGTATAAATAGCCGCGGAATCTTATTGGCTATGTCAAATCAACGTACTCTGCATTCTGACATATCCCTGATGTTATGTTCCAATGTTGCCTTGAAGGAGTCTTTGGAGAAAGGAAAACTTTGTTCGTCTGAAGATGATAGTAGCACAAGTTTAGAGTGTACTGGATGTTCTGATGATGAAGATGTTGCACCAAAATTGATATTCTACTTGGAGGGACAGCAGTTGAACCAGAAGTTGACCCTATATCAAACTGTACTCCAGCAGCAGATTAAAGCAGGGAATGACATCATTACTAATTCAAGCATGTGGAGTCACGTACACAGGGTGATCTACAGAAGATTTGTGAGACATAAACCAGGATGTGCTCAGAGTGGCAAACACGTCGTAGATTCTACTCCATCTGAGAAACCTATAACATGGTGGCAGTACACCCCATTTTTCTCTAGCATGTTTGGCTCTGAAATGGTTGATCTTGAGAAATCAAGTCCAACTTATGACATCTTATTTCTTCTGAAAAGCTTGGAAGGCCTGAACAGGTTCAGTTTTCATCTCATGTCTCGTAGGAAAATATACGCTTTTGCAGAAGGGAAGACCACCGATTTTGGTGATATAAAGGTCACAAATTCTGATCTCCCTCAGAATGAATTTGCAAACACTAAATTGACAGAGAAACTAGAACTGCAAATGAGGAATCCTTTTTCTGTTTCCGTAGGTGGCATGCCACCTTGGTGTGGACAGTTGGTTAATTCATGCCCCTTTTTGTTTGGTTTCGAGGCAAGATGCAAGTATTTCCGCCTGGCTGCATTTGGTCAGCCACCAATCCAACCTGAACCGTCATCTCATAATATGGCAGGGGGTATGAGCGGTAGGCATCAAAACAATAGTGGCCTTCGCCGGAAAAAAATCTTAGTTCATCGAAATAGAATTTTGGATTCTGCAACACAGATGATGGACCTCCATGCCGATCAGAAGGTTGTCATTGAGGTGGAATATACTGATGAGGTCGGTACTGGTCTTGGACCAACCTTGGAATTTTTTACCTTGGTCAGTCATGAGTTCCAGAAGATTGGGCTAGGGATGTGGAGAGGTGATCGCATGGCTAGTGGAACCGTGAGTGTAGAGGAGGAATCTGGAATGCTCTTCTCTTCTTTTGGTCTCTTCCCTCGCCCATGGTCCCCTTTATCCCGTTCGTCAAGTGGCCTAGAGTTCTCTGAAGTGCTGAAAAAGTTTGTGCTTCTGGGGCAGATAGTTGCAAAGGCTCTCCAAGATGGCAGGGTTTTGGATCTTCCTTTATCCAAAGCATTTTACAAACTTGTTCTTGGGAGGGTATGCTCCATTTTTAATAGGCCACTATGTTAGTTCTAGTTCGTGAGTTTTCCTTATGTTCTCTTCTTTTTGTAGGAACTCACGGTATATGACATCCAGTCATTTGACCCCGAACTTGGTGGGGCTCTCCTAGAATTTCAGGCTCTTATTGAAAGAAAAAGACATCTGGAATCTGAGGGAAAACCATCATTAGACCTTGAACTTAATTTCCGGAATACGAAAATTGATGATCTTTGCCTTGACTATACTCTTCCTGGATATCCAGATTATGTCTTTAATTCTGCATCCGATGCAAAAATGGTTAGGCACTCTACAAGTTGATGCCTGATATTTTATGAGATTCTAACTGGCTAATCATTGAAGTTGATGACTTGCTTTCTAGGTTGACATGTCTAATTTAGAGGAATATGTTTCACTCATTGTGGATGCTTCTTTAAATTCTGGGATATCAAGACAAATTGGAGCATTCAAGTCAGGCTTTGATCAGGTCTGTGTCAACCAAACGATCTTTAAGTATAATCTCTTCTTGTTATAGATCTGCAACTATAGTTTGCATCAGGGGAAAATCAGTTGAATGATTTGTTAATTACTCTCTGGAAGTGGTAACACCAGAAATTTGTAAGAAATCCCATGTATGTTTTCATCACATTTTAAGATTTGCTGGTCTTTTGAAGTATGTGTCATCCGGCGCATGAACACTAGCAAGCCAGTTAAAGTATTTAGATATTAGCTTTCATGTAACGGAACTATCCAGAAAATTATGTATTTTAAAGATTGTGCAATCTCATCTGCATTTGAAATACTATGACACTGTTTTTTCTTATTGAAATGGCAGCATTTTGGAGCTGCTTCATCAAATTAAATGAGAAAATCAGTTACCCCACATATCTTATATTGCCATAAGATTTGGTTGGATCTGTTCTTATCAGTGTAATATCTAATATGTGGGTCATCAACCCACATGATATTAACTCAATTTTTTAAGGGGGAGTGTCCATTAAGGTAGCTTGCTACTTGGGCTCTCGCGCGTCGCCCATGCATTGCACTACTGCACGGGCCTGGCGCACCCCTCCAAAAAAAGAAAAGAACTCTAAAAGTAGTTCACATGTTACTCATTTTTTTCTTTAAAGTCTTCGCCCTCTCTATAGCAGTCCAATATCAGTCCTCTTAAATGTTGTCTGTTCCTCAGGTGTTCCCCATCAAACATCTTCAAATATTCACAGAGGATGAATTAGAGCGACTGTTGTGCGGAGAGTGTGGATTTTGGAACGTAAGTTTTGCTTCCCAAGCAGCTATTGATATACCTTAAAAGCTCAATTTCCTGTTACATTTTCATTGATTATCATTCTTTTGTGCAGTCCAATGAGCTTCTGGATCACATCAAGTTTGACCACGGGTACACTGCTAGCAGTCCTCCAGTTGTAAATGTTTGTATCATTTCTTATCTTTTCAGATTTTATTCATGGAACCAATTGCTTATTTTGACAATTGATCTCCTGGAAAATTGCAGTTACTCGAAATTATGAGGGAGTTTGACAGCAAACAACAGAGAGCATTCCTGCAGTTTGTGACTGGTGCACCTAGACTGCCCCCAGGGGGTCTGGCATCTCTAAGCCCAAAGTTAACAATTGTTCGGAAGGTCTGTACAATGTAGATTTCCTGAGTGCATAATATAGTCCAATTGACAAGAGGAAGATATTCGTATTATACTTTGTTACTTCCTGCTCTAATGTCAAGCTCTTTTGGTTTGTCGCAGACTTGCAGTGGTTGGGTTGATGCTGACCTGCCTAGTGTGATGACATGTGCCAATTATCTGAAGCTACCACCTTACTCTTCAAAAGTCGAGTCCTTTCTCTTTCACTGCCTTGTGTGAGGTCTCTTTTGTTTAATATTATTTGGCAAAACAAATAACTTTGTTTATTCTCTCTAAATTTTGCAGGAGAAAATGAAGGAAAAACTGTTATATGCCATAACTGAAGGACAAGGCTCATTCTACCTTTCATAGGTTCGCTGTCTTGGTCAATCAGGTACATAGCTTGTGAATATATAGTTCAGAGTAGGTGGCGGCTGGGTAAATTGGTGACATAGGAGAAGAATCACGGTAGCGGGTCGTTGGTTGTG
This sequence comes from Nicotiana tabacum, assembly GCF_000715075.1. NCBI lineage: Eukaryota > Viridiplantae > Streptophyta > Magnoliopsida > Solanales > Solanaceae > Nicotiana > Nicotiana tabacum. The sequence continues at coordinate 17,247,145 of NC_134089.1, read as the reverse complement.
GAGTTGAACAAGGAGCTGATTACTGCTGCTGCACTGACTAAAACTTGGTGGTTGTGTAAATCAATGGTTAAGTAGTATAATAAAGTAGTTAGTCCAGTTCTTAAAGGTGAATTGTACAGTGAAAAGTTCTTGGGGTTTTTTTAAAGCTTGGTTCAGTTAGTTTTTGGTACATATAAACTATGTACAGGAAACAGTTGCAGATTATATATTCCACCTAAGGTCAGTTTGATGGAAGATGAAAGTGAAATAGGTTAATTTACTCTCTTATTTTGTTTCGTTTCGTTCTTTTCTGTTCTTGAGGTTACAGCGTGATGGAAGTATATTAGCAATGTATCTCCTGAAATGAACTTGAACCAAATTGCAAGATTTTTATTGCAACTGGTTGGACAAGAAAATTTACTTTGGTCTGAAGGCCAAAACCACAACCAAATAGAAGCTCCCTTCAACACTTCTTATGTAGGAAACTTTACTTGGTTCTGATACTAAACTTAGCTTTCTTTTTACTAACCGTAATAAGTAGTATTGATTTAGAAGGGGAGCCTTGGCGTAATTGGTAAAGTTGCTGGCACGTGACCAGAAGGTTACGGGTTCGAGTAGCGGAAACAACTTCTTGTAGAAATGTAGGGTAAGACTGCGTACAATAAACCCTTCTCCGCACCTCGCACGTAGCGGAAACTTAGTGCACTGGGCTGCCTTTTTTTTTTTAAATAGTTTTGATTTGGTCATATTCATCTTTCTTCCTTCCTTGCTTCCCTCTTCCTCTTCTTGCCCTTCTTGAACTGGGGGTTTATTGGAAACAACCTTTCTACCTGCATTAGATAGGGGTAAGGTCTGCATACAAACTACCTTCCCCAGACCCCACATGTTGGGATCAGACTGGATTTGTTGTTGTTGTTATTGATTTGGTCATAAGAGGATGGATCTAAACTCTTTCATTACCATTGATTTTGTAGTGATTATGGCTTAAAGGAAATGGAGGGTCAAAAATCTTTATTCTGATTCCTCTTTCTTCAATTGGATTCCATCTATTTCCAACAAAACAATTCTGTGACAACTATGGGTACCAAATTATAGAAACTTGACATATGCAATTCTTCAACAGTAACAACATATTTCTTTCAGGGGTTAGAGTTGTCTAATTTGTTACAGAATCGACTTTAGACCGTAAGCCGCATGTACTACCCAAATCGGGAGATCTACGTGGTTTGCCTACTGAAAACGACAGTTAATACCATATACAATTAAAATATGTATTTTTTCCTGTATACCTACTTTTTAAATTTATTTTACCATGTATACTTATTATATGTTTGGTTTGAATACTGTATTCTAAATTAGATTAATATAGTATGTATGGTTTGATATTGTATTCCAAATTAGAATATTATGATATATTTAGTTTGAATATTGTATTCTCCATTAGAATAATACGATATGTTTGGTTTGGATATTGCATTCCAAATTAGAATATTGTAGTATATTTAGTTTGAATATTACATTCCAAATTAGAATATTGTGGTATGTTTGGTTTGGATTGTATTTCAAATTAGAATCGTGTGGTATGTTTGGTTTGAATTGTATTTCAAATTAGAATCTTGTGGTATGTTTCAGAATATTTGGAAGATTTGGAGGTATAGAGTAATATTTTTGGAATATTTGATGTAATTTCAAAGCTTAGATATATCATGAAAGTGAGTCTTACAAATAAATATATTATAAAACTTTCCCCAAAACATTCCTTCTACTTCTCCCGTAGTGTTTCAACATAATCAATTAAAAATTTGATTAAACGAATAAAATCATAAAAAAATATTTAATTAAAATGTATCTTACATTCCTTCTCCAATAATTTTTCAACATAATCAATTAAAATTTTGATTAAGCGAATAAAATCATAAAGAAATATTTAACTAAAATATAGCTCTTACTTTATATCACATCCATTTGATCCATGAAATTTTACTTTGTTGTGGTTTCTAAGAAATGTAAAATAAAAAAGAAATAGAAATATACTTCCCTGTATCATGCATGAACGCGAGATACTTTGTGAATCGAGCTGTCTTTTTTGCTTGTAAAAGAGTTCCAACGAACTGTTTCTTATTTATTCTTACATCACGTAGGCCACACTTTCATTTATAGCCTGTATGGCCAAATTGGAAAAATCTGCTTATTTTGAGAAGTATTTTTCTTAAAAGTGCTTTTAAAAAAAGTACTTTTAGTGAGAAGCAATTTGTATTTGGATAATTAATTTGAAAAATATTTTTGAGCAGCAATTAATATTTGAACAAGCTGTTAAAAGGTGTTTCTAAGTGTATTTTTCTCAAAAGTGTTTATGGGGAGAAGCTACTTTTTTCTACTTCTCAAAAACTATTTCTATTTCTACTCAAGTATTTTTTTTTTTCCTTCAAAAAGCTTGGTTAAACACGTTAACTTTGAAGAAAAAAAATATTTTTGACAAAAAAAGTAGTTTTGGCGAAGAAAAAAGCTTAGACCAAATATGCTAGTAGTCGACCTTGATAGTCCAAACAAGTGTCATAATCTAGACAAACTCCAGTTAAAAAAGTATCCTTTTTTTAATAGAAACTTGTAAGAAAAGAAATCAAGAAAAGGAGGAAAGTACAAGAGCCACCCAATAAATGATTGCCAAAACAAGAGGAAGGGAATATCCTGACGTAGTTCATCCCTTCTCCACCCAAAAACCCCTTTTAACCCCTCAAAAAATAAAACAAATATCTCACACCACCTTATCACCATTCCCCCAATTTTAAACACTGCTCCTTCCCCCTTTCTCCTCTTCTTTCCCAAATGTTCAAGAATTCATGACAACTCTACTACCCCCCACCCCCCTTCACCCTCCCCCACTTCACCATCTTCTCCATTTCCTTTCTCCCACAAAAATCTTTCTTTCCACTTTACTTGTAAAGCTACAAGCTCATTTCGACCACAACCAACTTCAAATTCCTCAAACCCCACTTCCTTAATACCTTCCAAGAACTCATTTTTATCTTCCCCTGATAATACCCTTTTGACCCTTCTACAGCAAAGGAAAACTGATGAAGCTTGGTTATACTACACCAAGAATCTTGATCAACAACAACTACCTAACCCCACTTGCCTTAGCCGTTTAGTTTCTCAATTATCTTATCAAAATTCCACTGTCAGTCTCCGCCGTGCTCAGTCCATTATCCAACGCCTCCGCCACGAGCGGCAGCTCCACCGTCTTGATGCTAATTCCCTTGGTCTTCTTGCTAGTGCTGCAGCTAAAGGTGGACATGTTCTTTATGCATCTTCTATTGTTAAGTCTATGTTAAAATCAGGTTATCTTCCGCATGTTAAAGCTTGGAGTTCTGTTGTTAGTAAACTTGCTTCTTTAGGTGATGATAGTCCAATGGAAGCTATAAAGATTTTTAGTGCTGTTACTAAAAGGGTTAGAAGGTTTTCTGATCCTGCCGTTGTTAAGTTGTCGAAGCCGGATACGGCTGCGTATAATGCTGTGTTAAATGCTTGTGCTAATATTGGTGATAAAAATAGGTTCTTGGAGTTATTTGATGAGATGAATGAGTTTGATTGTGAGCCTGATGTTTTGACTTACAATGTGATGATTAAGCTTTGTGCAAGAGCTGATAGGAAGGATTTGCTTGTGTTTGTATTGGAAAGGATAGTTGAGAAGGGAATTCCATTGTGTATGTCGACGTTTCAGTCTCTAGTTGCTGCGTATGTTGGTTTTGGTGATTTGGTAACTGCTGAAAAAGTGGTTCAAGCAATGAGGGAAGGGAGGAGGGATCTTTGCAAGATTCTAAGAGAGGCCAATGAGGAAAAGCCGTGTTTGAGTGACACAGATGTGTTTGAAAAGTTGCTTCCGAATTCTGTTAGTTCAAGAGATAATGAGCCACTGGAGTTGTCTCGAGTATTTGAACCGAATTCTAGGATGTATACGACTTTAATGAAAGGTTATATGAATGCAGGCCGTGTTACAGATATGGTGAGGATGCTCGAGGCTATGAGGCATTTAGGCGATAGTGAGAGCCACCCGGACCATGTCACTTACACAACGGTTATTACTGCGTTTGTGAAGCAAGGTTCAATGGATAGGGCACGGGAGGTACTCGCCGAGATGGCCAGAATTGGCGTGCCTGCTAATAGAGTCACTTATAATGTTCTAATCAAGGGATATTGCCAGCAACTGCAGATTGACAAAGCTGAAGAGCTGATTAAGGAGATGTTTGATACTGGAATAGAGCCTGATGTGGTTTCCTATAACACAATTATTGATGGATGTATATTGGTCGATGATAGTGCAGGAGCTCTCTCTTACTTCAATGAGATGCGAGCGAGAGGTATTGCTCCGACCAAAGTAAGTTACACCACTTTGATGAAAGCCTTTGCTTCGTCTGGTCAGACGAAGCTAGCTAATAAGGTATTTGACGAGATGCTTAAAGACCCTCGAGTTAAGGTTGATTTGGTCGCTTGGAACATGTTGGTTGATGTATACTCTAAGCTTGGAAAGGTTGAGGAAGCAAAGAGTGTGATTGAGAGGATGAAAGAAAACGGAATCTACCCGAATGTGGCTACTTATGGGAGTCTTGCAAATGGAATTGCTTTGGCTAGGAAGCCGGGGGAAGCGCTTTTGCTTTGGAATGAGATAAGGCAGAGGTGCGGGATGGGAACAGGAGAGGAGTCTAATCCTTCTTCAGGTCTTCCACCATTGGAACCTGATGAAGGACTGTTAGATACTTTGGCAGATATATGTGTTAGGGCAGCTTTCTTCAAGAAAGCTTTGGAGATTGTTGCCTGCATGGAGCAACATGGGATACCACCAAATAAGACTAAGTTTACTAGGATCTACGTTGAGATGCACTCGAGGATGTTTACCAGCAAGCATGCATCGCAAGCTAGACAGGACAGGAGAAAGGAGCGAAAACGAGCAGCTGAGGCGTTCAAGTTCTGGTTGGGATTGCCCAACTCCTATTATGGAAGTGAGTGGCGTCTTGATTCAGTAATTGACGAAGAATATGGATCGGAGTAAGTGAAGGTGAAATGGATCAGCTTATAGAACATAGATATTATACTTGAATATAGATCTGAAAGTTTGTTATGTTTATACATTTGAATAATCTGATACAGCTTTCTACTCAATTCTAGTATAGTTGGAAAGCAGGACTTTAATGTGATGAAGCCCTGAATTAACCATACTGTATTCCATCTTTGATAAAGAGCAATTATACTTTTATGTCCTCAGCTTGTTTGGGACGAAGGCATAGTAGTACTAGTAGTTGTGGTAATTAGTACTTTTATGTGCTACCAAACTTCGTGAGGTGTATACAATTACAAGAGTTCCAGTTACCGTACCTATTCATGTTCAAGACTTCTGTCTCTCACCGTTAAGAATTATGGTGGGATGAATAAGTTCCTTCTACCTTTAACAAAAGGTCTCAGGTTCGAGACCAGGGAATCTAAAAGATCCTGGTAGAGAGCACTTTCTCTTTAATGAATCGTACGTGGTGCAAATCCAAATTCATCCGGGCTCAAAGCAAGTATCTGACACCGAGTGGCAAACCAAAAAAAGAATTCTACCACTCGAGTATAACCTTGCATCATATGGTTCTTGTTTCATTTAGCAAAATGTTATTCTTGTTTTAGCTTGTGCTGCAACTACACCCTTAGGGCCCGTTTGGTACGAGGGATAAGGGATAATTAATCCCGAGATTAAATTTGAGATGAGTTTATCCCACATTTAATTAGGATAAAATCGCAGTATAACTAATCACGGTATTAGTTATCCCGGGATTGTAGTGCTATATTTATTTCTATGAGAGTGGGATAACAATCCCTAGATAACTAGTCTGGGATAACTTATTTCCCAACCAAACAACCCCTTAGTTCCCCTCCAAAAGGAAAGCCTATAAAACAGGTTCGAACGGGTTACATAATGCTTCACTTTCTTCTCCTCGAGACTGGAGCCTGGAAAGGAAATCATTTGACATCTTGCTGGCCAATAAGAGGCTATATTTCCTATTGGTTTCGATTTATTGCTCCTTTTGGAGAACGGTAAAAAAACCACCATGATGTTATTTCCACCTTATTCATGAACGTTTAGGAGTTGACAATTCTTTCATCAATTTTACTTGCTCAGTTCATGCTGAAATATTAAAAACTAGGCTTGCAACATAGCAATAACATAACACGGAATGATATCAACTTATATGTGTTAATTTCTTCAGAATAACCTGAAGGTGGCATATTTAGAACTATTCACATGAAAAGAACAAATTAACACATCAAGAAGCCAAAAAGGTATGACGCCTTTTCCATAAACTAGCGTAAATAATTACGTACAGCTTCTGGAAAAGAAACAAAAAGACATGATTTTAATTGTCCCCTTTGTGTTAGTGTTAGTGTTATTCGACTATCTTCTTGACCTTGATGTTTGTGAATAAGATGATGATACCACCTGCATGAAGATGGTTTAAGACGTCAATTCAAGATATTCAACAACTCGAAATTTTGCACAATGGGTGGGAACCCAAAAATTTGATACAAAGAGTGATATTTTCATTATAAGTATGAGAAACTGATAGCTAAGAAGCAAAGAGTAGCAAATGAGTTTCAAACTTTCAATGATCGGTTGGGGGGGTAAACATACTGAAAAACTGTTGTTCTGGTATTCAAATTCCCTGCCTCCTTTTGAGTTTCAAACTGAGGCAGTAATTTGTAAAGAGCAAATTGTGCTTTTGGTACTCTATCAGATACGCATGTTTTTTGTTCTACTTTTAAACTCTACATGATAACCTGACTTAAAACAACGTGCAAAAATGAGACCTCATAACGTGTTATTTTTTCAATGGAAGAATCATGTGTCTTGTAAATGACTCATTTATCATCTATAAATTTATTTTTAGATGAAATAAAAACCCATCAATTGGCTCCAAAAGTCTACCCTTACCTCTATGCAGTGGCGGATCTAGGATTTTGTACAAGCGAGTTCAATCAAAGAACACAGTAGTCGATTGTACGAGTGCAGTGGTAAACACAATTTGTGTACTGCTCTTTTTTGTTCATCAAATCGCTTCAAAATAAAGTCATTTATTTTTTGTTAAAAAAAAAAGTAGGAAGAAATTTTTAAAGAAATCTGTCCTTTTAAAAAAAAATTAAAATTTATCGATATAAATTAACAAATTTTGTTTAAGAAATTTAGCAATTTTAACCAAAAAATATTTAACCTACTTAAAAATCATATTATAACTCTAAAAAATTTAACATACAAAGTTGTTACAAACAAAAGACACGGAAAAAAAGAGTTATAAACTAAACTAATTTATACAAATTATTAAAGAAAAAGATATCTAATCAAACAAAAAAATTTAATATAACACAAATTAACAATTTCAGTATAAACTAAACGAAACTAAATTAAAAGATTATAAGTAATTTCGATAAAGCACTAGAACAAAAATTCACTTTCTAGAAAGGTTTAAATTTTTTTGAAGTAAAATGGAGGAATTTAATAAGAATAGCTTTTATTGAATTTAAATAAAGAAAAGAAATCATAAAGAAAAGTAAGAAAACAAAGACAAAATAGGAAACAACAAGGCCTAACAATAGGCAAAATAATATATACGTTTAGCAAAAACGCCATAAGCTAGTTTGCTGCCTTAGCAGAGATTCGATCTTGTGACCCCAGTTTTAAGTACTATGAACCCGCTTGACACTGCTCTTACAACTTCTGTTAGTGTCAAGTGGGTTCAGATATTATAATATTCACCAATTTCATAATTTTTTCAAGAAATTCCGTGGTAAAAATAATTAATTTTTCCAACGAAGCGGGTTCAACTGAACCCCCTTTCTACAAGCTACGTCCACCCCTGCCTCTATGGTGCATACTAAATTAAGTCCTTCGAGTATGGAATTAAAAGAATAACCATCTTTTGTTTTAAAAATATTTAACTTTTTTAGACAAGATGAAATAAAACAACTAAGTTTTAATATTATATCAGGACAAAAAACGAACCTGGCTGCTTAATAGTTAACACCCTCCTGTGAACTAATTGGTTGCCTTTTATTTGATTTTATACAAAACCAACAACTAAATAAATTTATTGTAAATATTTTTAAAACAAAAGAAAACTACTTATTTTAAAGTTATATTATAAGTATGACGGAAAAAAGTATCAACCTTATAAACTAGATTCCAAACCGCAATTTGGCTATCTCGTAAAATATAAAAGCCAGACATTATGATACCTGATATGTCTTGGGACCCTTCTTTAGTAAATGACCAACAGTATTTAGATTATCCACAAGTGTATCAATATCTGGAACGTTTAGTGCAATCCGATCTGCCAGACTATATATTTCCTGAAAAAATAGATACTCGTATCAGGCTTTTTCCAATTCTTGAGCCGTACTTTTGCCAGAAAATATACAATGGTGAAATGATGCTTACTGAAATTGAAAAGCAATCCTTTTGCTGCGATTCTGACTGCTTATGCAATTCACTCAAAAACCGCTTTGCTTCTTTCTGTTGACTCATTCCTCCACTCCGTCCAAAATCCACAAAACCATGCTCGTCAACATACTTATCATACAATGATTCATTCATTATTTCCACAACATCCTGAAAATTGATCATACATGAATTAAGGGCCTATGGATAGAGCGATTTGATGATCAAGATCATAGTAAGTCTGGAATGACTTTTAGAAAATGATTGTAAATAGCAAAATATTGTCTAGAAACTGTATGGAATGAGCAACTACGAAGACAATAATTTACCAGAGCATCTTGCTCAGTTATCTCTTCTCTTAGATCCACTCTAGCTCGAGCTTGTGCCAACCTTACTAAGCTTTCTAATTGCCTTGCTGTTATTGGTGTACCATCAGCGGACGTATTATGATCTCTCAACTTCAAGTAAAACTTCTGCAAGATATCTGCTGCTGGTTTTGTCATCCTTGAATCAAATGACAAGTAGATAAATAAACATTTGAAAAAGTAGATAAAACTTTGAAACACTAAAGAAAGCAGTTATAACAACCTAGGAAATATATAAGTTCTTGCATAAGCAATGTATATACGCAGAAGAGAGCCAGGCAATGGAACAAAATCGCTGTCTTTCTTAGGGTCAAGTTTCAGTTTTGCAACTAAAGAACCCTGCTTTGCATTCAAGTCAATTTCTCTAACATCCAGCAAGGCTGCATAAAACAAAACAAATAAATAAGAGCAATTTGTATAAAAGTATTTCTTGCTGAGATAGAGGTTGGTAAAGGGCAAACCTGTACATAACCGTTTCGTGCTTGGTGGCTGCTCTACACTTTTTGCATGAAGCTGACAAGGAAAAGCTTTAACTCGTGCAGTTTTTTCACATGAATAAACAGTAGATAATAACCATATAACTGCATCGACTGATAAAATTTCACTCAATTGTAATGCACAACATGCATGATAGTAATAGGAGCTTTTCCTCGATAACTCTCGAAAATGATGCAAAAGCCAGCAGGCCAAGTGACAGGATCGGTTTTTTCTTTGCCAATGGTTACCTAATCTTATGACACCCAAATCGAGGATGCCATCAAAGAGTTATCTCCCATCAAGCCCCCTCCCGTTCTTTAGCTTGCCTGCCCTCACTTGAACTGTTGACATACTAAATGGCTAATATGAAACTCCAGCACTGCTATCTCAGTGATTTCGAGTGTTCGAACCAGTTAGACAACACATATAGCACACCACCTCTTTGCCCATGATGACTAATGAAATGGAGAGTGCTCCTGTCCCTCTAATCTCAGCTTCATTTCTAACGAGAGAATGTCAAATGTTGATAGGTCGTATTTATTCATACTTCCACTATCAAGCTTAAGACAGTGCAACATAATTTTTCATGACATCAAAAGCTCCAACAACATAATGCAGTATGAGTCAATTTAGATAGTGTTTCATACTGCTCAAGTTGAAAATTTAAAAGAAAGTGATTACTGCAACTGGAATTGTCTCCATATAGGAAAAAAAAATTGCAATGCAATGATGTTGACAGTTAGATACTTCTTACAAAGCTTAATAATTTTCAATTTGCATGAACATTTGCAGAAAGGAGTGAGGACACTTACTGACATAATGTGCTCAGAGAGTCGCTTGTCCAGCACTTCATCAGGTTTATCAAGTAATATGAAGACCAAATCAAATCGTGAAAGCAAAGCACCACTCATCTTCAAGTTCTCGTTCACAGTTTTTGCACGGCTGCAAGAATATTTTTACACGTTATTACCATGGATTAATAGATTTTAAAATACCAAGATGATAATGCAAGTATTCTGATGAATCTAAGTTTTCATTATCATATGAGATCAATCCCTCTCCTTTCTTCTTTCTTCTCTTTCTTCTACGTGTTACTCTTGATCCTTCAACCACCAGCCCATCCCACAGTTCCCTTTGCCATATTCCGCTCCTCCCTGCCCACCTCAAGTCCTATATTATCAGTATAGTTCAACTTCTCCTCAATACTCTCTCACACCTAGTTGTACCTTACCAACCTTCCTTTTTTTTTTTTTTGAGAAGGTAACATTTGTGTGTATTGATATATAATAGTACATAGGTTGTACTGAAACCATATTTACAATATGCAAAAGGATAGACTACTGAGCTACAATCCTAGCAGTATTCTAGGACTTTTAGAATCGATACAATATCTTCTGGCCACTTTTGTTTACACAAAAAATAAAAAAGTAGGACACAATCATTTTGATCTTCTGTATTGAATTGCTACTATCCTCAAAACATCTAGAATTTCTCTCCTTCCATATTGTCCACCATATACATGCGGGGACAGTCATCCATTTATCTCTGCTTCCAGCTCCAGTTCCAGCTTCATCCCAACTAGTGAGCACTTCAATAATCTTAGAGGGCATTGTCCATGAAATACCTCTAAGGTTAATGAATATCTCCCATAGTTGATCTATGATCCTGCAGTGTAGAAACAAATGGCTAACTGTCTCAATTGTTTCCCCACATAAAAAAACACCTAGAGCACAGTAGGATCCCTCTCTTCATAAGATTATCCTGGGTCAAGACTGCCTCCTTTGCAAATAACCAATTGAAACAAGATACCTTGTAAGGTATCTTAACTTTCCAGATGTGTTTCCATGGCTAGTTAGTGATCTGTACATTAGTATGATTAAGCATCTTGTAAGCCTCATTCACCTTGTAGATTCCTTTGTTGTGGCCCTTCCACCATAGTGCATCCCTACCATTCTGAAGGCCTTTGAATGCTTCCAGTTGCTTGTAAAGTTCAGTCAACCTCGTCAACTCCCAGTCATTCAGCCTTCTTCTAAGTCTTCTTCTAAGTATCATATCCCAACCTTGAGGGGTCCACATTTCAGCTATTGTCTTTTGCTGGTGTTGAGCTAAACCATACATATCGGGAAATAGTTCCATCAAGCTTCCAAATCCCATCCAATTATCCTTCCTGAAAGAAGTTTTGGTACCACTCTTCACTCTGATGCAGGATTGGCTCTTCACTATAGGCCAGAGTGTTTTTTTTTTTTTTGATTTGCACCGGGTGTCCGAGTCTCTATGAGACTCGACTAATCCCGGGAGTGCACAGGCCCTTGGCAAGGAGTTTCCCGCAAGTGTACCACGGTTAATTCAGGTTTTACCCAGTCTGATGGCCCTCAAAAATTGTTTGCACCCAGTGGGTTTCGAACTTGAGACCTTGAAAGGGAGCAAATCCCAAGGCTCAAGTCAACTGCCACCAGGCCAACCCCTGAGGGTTACTATAGGCTAGAGTGTTCTGATAGACTCAGTGTGTTCTGAGATCCACTATAGACCACAGTGTTCTGATGGATCTCCATAAACTAACCTCATATGTTGTATTGACTTCCTTTGAAACCCAGTTGTTTTCCTCTCCATACTTAGCTTTGATGACATTACACCATAGGGATTGAGGTTCTTGAGAGAATCTCCATAACCACTTCATCTTAAGAGCCTTGTTTTCATTTTTTAAGTTCCTGATGCCTAGCCCACCTTTGTTTTTGTCAATCGTCAAAGATTTCCATTTCACTAGGTAATACCCCCTTCTTTTCTTTGTTTCCTTGCCAAAGGAAAGATTTTCTGAGTCTATCCAGTCTCTGAATAACACTTACAGGGATGGGAAAGAGTGACATCATGTATGTAGGAAGTGAGTCAAGTACTGAATTGATTAGAATCAATCTTCCTCCCATAGAAAGGTACTGAGCTTTCCATCTGGATAACTTCTCACATTTTTCAATGACTGTATTCCATATCTCCTTGGACTTGGACTTAGCACCTAAAGGCATGCCCAGATAGATAGCAGGAAGAGATCCTACTACACCTCCCAAAATCAGTGATAGTTGCTCCATCTCAGGCACATCATTGATTGGATACAGATGACTCTTTTTCCAATTGATACGTAATCCTGAAGTACCTTCAAACAAGACCAGGATGATTCTCAAATACCTCAACTATTCTTCTTTTGCATCACAAAAAATTAGAGTGTCGTCAGCATATTGGAGATGTGTAATCTCCAGATTGTTGTTGCCCCTTCTTGCTACCTCGAACCCTTTGATCCATCCATTGATTTTTGCAGTTTTGATCATATTGTTTAGCCCCTCCATAGCAATTATGAAGAGAAAAGGAGATAGGGGATCTCCTTGTCTGAGCCCTCTATGTGCAGGGAAGAAACCTTCTGGGGATCCATTAATGAGAATGGAGAATTTAACCGAAGATATGCAAGCTCTCATCCAATTGATCCATTTCTTCCCAAAACCCATTAGTTCCAGCATTTTCAACAAGAATCTCCAATTCACATGATCATATGCCTTCTCAATGTCTAGTTTGCACAAAATTCCTGGTTTTTTAGTTTGTTTCTTGAATCTACTACTTCATTGGCTATTAGAACAGCATCCATTATTTGTCTTCCTTTGATAAAAGCCATCTGTTGTGCATCCACCAATTTGCTAATCACCCTTTTGAGTCTCTCTGTTAGAATCTTTGAAAGCAGCTTATTAAAGCTGCCTATTAAGCTTGGCCTGAAGTCCCTGAGTTCCTTGGCTCCAATCTTCTTAGGAATCAAGGCTATGTATGTTGCATTGAAGCTTCTTTCAAAGAGTTCCTAAGAATGGAAATTATGGAGAGCCTCCATGATATCTTGTTTCAAAATGTCCCAACATTTGATGAAGAAACTCATAGGCCCCGGAGCCTTATCTACTGCACATAGCTTCAAACAAGATAGCAATTCTTGTTCTTCAAAGTTGCTTTGTAAAAGCTCTTTTTCTTCTTCTGATATTGTGGGGCAGTTGTCGAAATTGACTTCGGGTCTCCATTCCATAGTTTCTGAATAAAGATTCTTGTAGAATTCAATGATCTCAAGCTTGATTCTCCTTGGTTCCTCAATTGTTTCATCATTCACCACTAGTTGATCGATGTTGTTGCATCTTTTACGCGCATTAGTAGTTTGGTGAAAAAACTTAGTGTTCTTGTCTCCTTCCTTAAGCCACAGAGCCCTAGATCTTTGCCTCCATGCAGTTTCTTCATTTTTCAGATGTTCCTCATATTCCATGAAGGTAGAAGCCTTCCTCACAGATTCCTCCTCAGTCAATGCTCTTGTTTCTTAAATGGCATCAAAGACTGCCAAATGTTTTAAAAGCTCGGTTCTTTGAACCCCCAAGTTTCCTTGGCTACTTTTGCTCCATTCTCTGAGTTTGCCTTTAACGCTTTGAGTTTGCATGCTAACACATAATCTGGCCTCCCGTGAAATTCAAAAGAGGTCCACCGTTCTCTGATCCTGTCTACAAAGCCTTCAGTATTCAACCACCAGTTATCAAACTTAAAGTAGGATATGGTTTGCTCCCAACCTTCTTCCTCCTCTTCTTTTTCTTCTTCCCCCTCCTATTACCATGCCATCTGGCAGCCACCTTCCTCTTCTCCCCTCCTTTTCTCCTTACCTAGCTTCCACTCTTCTTCACTACTCTTCTTTTTTCTCTCTTCCTCTCGTCCATCCATTCCGTAAGCCTAGTCCTGACCCTGCTCAATTCTATTGTTTTGTTTTCTATTCTCCATTGTTGTACATCAAGCTACCAATCATGCCACTGCTCTTTCTGCCTTGTGTTTTGTCTCCTGTATTGTACATCAAGCCACCAATTATGTCACTTCTGTTTTTGCGTCTGTTTTCATTTCCTCCGCTATTGTTACATCAAACTGCTAAATACACCCCTACCATTAAGCGCATCTTGATCACGTGGAATTTGACAGGATAAACAGATAATATATCAAATAGGCCAAAAATTAGCATTAGGCTAGGCAACTAAACAAATAAGCAAAATTATGAAGAGCTTGTGTGCACTTTAGCCCAATAATGATCAAAAGACATCAACTTTTCGACTGCACATAGCAGCAGGGACATTTCTGTAAGTCACGTTACAGGAGGCTAACCACCTGTGTCCAATTCCCTTCATGGCCCTGGGGAAGATGTGGAGATTCTAAAGTCCCCAGTAATGTAGCTTGTTTTTGTTGGGTGCTAGGAGATGATGCACGCCTTACCCAGATATATTTGCAGAAAAGAGAAATGATGATCTTTCAGTAAATGCTTCATGTGTAAAAAGGAGGTGGAGGACAGCAGTCATCTGTTTCTGCATTGTTCTTTAGCTAGACAACTTTGGAACTTGTCTTCTGACAATTAACATTATTGGGATAAAATGGGTGATGCCAGTCTGTTAAGGAGCTCTCTAGCAGCTGGATGGGCTGCAAATGCAATAAAGAACTGAAAGATATGGAGAACAATTCCAGCACGTGTCTGTTGGGTCTACGGAAAGAAAGGAACCAGAGATGCTTTGAGGGCGACATTACTACTTTACTTATCTTAAACTAAAGTGTTCATGTTTGGTAACTCTCTGAGCTAATCTAAGAAATGTATATAAGGAGGATAGCATGACCACTTGTATGCGGGATATCCCCTCTTTTGTAATGTCCAGCATTATCGCCATGCTTCGCTGCTTTATCAATAATTCTTTGCTTACATAACCCAAGAAGTGATCTAAAGGCATCAAGTATCATTAAACCAACCATCCATAATATTCAAATGAATACATGAGTGAGTTTTTGAAAATACTTGTAGTGGCCACCGACAGGGTTCGCTGCTGCTAAAACAGATGTTCGTGCTGGCAAACTTGCAACAAGTCCCGCCTTTGCAACAGAGACGCATTGTTGTTCCATAGCCTCTAATAGGGCCTATACTCATGATAAAATAATTAGGTCCTGATATTAAGTGTGAAATACCAATTGACAGTATAATTCATTTAATAAAAAAGACCTGATGTTCTGCAGACAATTTGTCAAACTCATCAATGCAACATAATCCACGATCTGCAAGAACCATAGCACCTAACCATGCCAAAAAGCAATGCAGGCCAGTATAATTAAGCATTTCAGGACCCAGATGACTACCATAAGCAATGACTAAAGGCATAATTTATCTTCCACTTAAAGAGGAGAAAAGAAAAAGGGAAAAAAGGAAATATAGAGGAATCTTTATGTCTTTTACAATGAGTGACACAGGATATAATAGTACTTGGACAGGAATTACAACACTCTCTCCTCAAAACTCAAACGTGATGATGCAGTGCTCCATATAGCTACTTGAATATAACTCTTTGCTGCTATTGATATGATGATCTGAAAACCATCCGCCAGTTCCATGCTTATATTGGTTGTTGACTATTTTATTCCTTCTCAAGCTTCAATTCCATAGTCAGTTTACCTCGGAGTATGTCAAGCCAAGATATATCGCAGTAATGGTTGGTTGTCTGAAAATGCATATCGCTTATGACCTATGCTGCTAAAAAGTCTTTCTTTTTGAAATGATGCCGACAAGTCTTGACTGACTTGCATCTTCTGGAGCTAGAAGAAGATCAAGCTGAACATGAGCAACGTATAATAAAGTTGCAGCTTATGGGCAGGAGATCGTGTCTATTGGGCTATTGGCAGAAAATTGGAAGAGTGAATGAAAGCTACCAAAACTTTCAGAGAGAATATAGGCTACCAAACCTAGGTTGGGATCACTGCTCTTGCTGAAAAATAAAAAGAGAAATGGCAATGAGACACTTGCTCTTGTTTGTGTTCTGCCTCATAAGATTCTTTTCTGAATTTTTCTTTCAGATTCGCAGATGCGTGCTCCTCCTCTTAAACAGTTAAACTCTAGTACTAGATCTATCCCAGTGATTCACTAACAAATCTTTTCTTTTAATTGGTAGCATAAGTGCTTAACTTGTGAATCTTGAGTGCTTAACTATACAAAATGGATTCATTTAGCACATTTGTTTCTTATTAAGATCTTTTCTTCCCAAGAACCCTATTTACGTCTCTATGATTCATTGACTGATAATAACCTTCACGTTTTACAATGTCTCGGCCGCCAGTCAGAAAGGGCAAAAACCTTTGTGAATCGCCAAAATGCCTGCCAACATGCTTGTCCTCAGAGTCTCACAATTGCAAGCCCTAGAAATTTTAGTTACCAAGCATTGCTCAGTAGCAAGTTCATTTTTTTCCCCGAACCATTCCTAACACTAAAAACCAAAGGGCAACAGGATGATTAGATGAGGCAACATCAACAACAAACCCAGTATATTCCCACAAATGGAGTGTGGGGAGGATAGTGTGTATGCAGACCTTACCCCTACCTTTAAAAAGGCAAAGAGGCTGTTCGGTAGACCCTCGGCTCAGGAAAGATAAAGCGAAGGGGCAATGACAAGCAAACCAATCAGAAAATTAAACGAAAACACACAACTAACACTAGGTAGTGCAATTAGAAAACCGAAGCGAAGGCAACAACAAGTAATAACAGAAGTCTAGAAAGACGAAAATACACGGAAGACACTAAGTGGTGTACCAAAGCTACTATAACAAACAAAGGCAAAGCTCGACTACCTAACCCTCTACCCTAATTCTCAACCTCCACACCTTCCTATCCATGGTCATGTCCTCAGTAAGCTGAAGCAACGTTATATCTTGCCTAATCACCTCTCGCTAATACTTCTTCGGCCTGCCTTTACCTTTCCATTGGCCCTCCAAGGCAAACCTCTCACGCCTCCTCACCAGTGCATATGTGTCTCTCCTCTTCACATGTCCGAACCATCTTAGCCTCGCCTCCCGCATCTTGTCATCCACAGAGGCCACACCCACCTTGTCCCCATAACTTCATTTCTAATTATGTCTAACCTCGTATGTCCGCACATCCATCTCAACATCCTCATCTCAGTCACATTCATCTTCTGGACATGGGAGTTCTTGACTGGTCAACACTCCTCCCCATACAACATAGTCAGTCTGACTAGCGCTCTATAGAACTTTCCTTTTTAAGTTTTGGTGGCACATTCTTATCACACAAGACACCGGAAGCGAGCCTACATTTCATCCATCCCCCCTCCCCCCAATACGATGTGTGACATCCTCGTCGATCTCCCCATTCCCTTGAATAACTGACCCAAGATACTTGAAACTCTCTCTACTAGGGATGACTTGTGAGAGCCAACATCAAAGAAGAAAATATAAAAGCCTTTTCCCAAGAGCAGAAGGAGATCCTTCTATTGAACAAAGTATTCATCAGTTACATATAAAAGTATGCAGAACTCAGAGTGACAAATTTAAACTCTCCGGGAAAAATTGTTTGCCAAACAGTTTTCTCATGTCGAACTGATGCCTTGACAGGCTAATAATGAGATAGCTGAGAGTCAGTTTATCTTCTTCACTAGAACACACATATCAACTGGGTGACCAAAAGCAGAAGCTTCCGTGTGCTCAAGCAAGTTTCTTCCAATTGAGGAACCTTTTTGTAGATTCAATGTTTTAAAGAATCACCATCCTCAGTGGTTATTCTATTGCCACATAACTTATCAATGAGGAGGCAGCAATACTAGCAAAGTCACCAATCATATGAGCAACCAATGATGAGTGTTAATATCGGCAGAGTCACCAACTTCTAATTGTGAGTATTCCTTTTTGACTTCTATGCTTCTGGTTGAGGCTGCAAGACCCCACACTGATGTGCTTCAAGATTGTGGTAACACTTGCTGTATGAAAATTGATATATATTGATATTTTTCTGGTATTACCAGAAATGTTTTAATTAAATGTGAGAACCGCCTTGTTGAGAAGTTAAAATGCTAGAAGGGGGTCACATTTATTTAGTTAAATATTATAGGTTTACAGCACGATCCTTTACATGCTTACCTGGTTCTTTTTATAGACCAAAACCTACTCATTCCACACAGAAATAAATTGCCATGTTTAAAGCTTAAACTATTAGAGATCGGACAAAGTTCTTTGTATGTTTTAGGTCAACAGTCTTAGTTGTCTCTTCATTTGATATTACAACTAAATATCATTCCTATAGCTCCGGAAGATTTATTGGCTCTTAACTAAACCAGCAGGATGTTTAATATGCTTACCTGTTATAAGTTGGAGTTAGAACCAAAATTCACATAAGCTTGCATAGTAATGTTTTTTTAATAAGGTAAGATTTTATTGATATACAGTACTAAAATAGTACTGTTGGGGAATTACAAGAAGCAGGACTTGTTTTACATTACAGACTCGTCACATTCAACAAGTCCAACTTTTCCTCTTCGGATTGAGAAGGGAAGTAGGTTTCTTTGTTGGATTTTGAAGCTAGACAAATATATTCCATCAAAAGGCAAAGGAAAAAAATGTTGTCTTGTATACAACAATACGGATTATAAATTTCTAAAAAATATAGCTAGACAAATTTACGGGCAATTCATGATTTTTCCTCTATCTGGAAGGTAAGAAAGGACACTATCAACCAACAAACTAGGAACCATTATGATAGCATCAGTTTGATTACAAGGAACTATAACAAGTTCAAATCATTTTAAAAAGACACAACCTCCCTCAAAAATAAACAAATTAATAAGAATTCTCATAGAACTGAGATACACCAAAAGTTCATTTTAGTTCCCATGTGTGTTTGACATTGCTTTAAATATAACTTTCTGCAAAAGGATCCAATAGATTGGTGAATTTCCAAATTGCATCCCACACAAAAAGAAGAAACCATTACCCGCTTCAAACGCATAGTCACCGGTCAAAGGATCCTTGACAACAGCAACAGTGAGGCCAGCATTGGTTGTTGCATTACCACAAATGTATATGCCACGAGGAGAAATGGAAGCTGCCGCTTGAAGTAGTTGACTTTTACCCAATCCAGGATCACCTAAATTGGTTTCCAGAAGTTAAAAAAATTGATAACTGCTTTCCAGAATTTATTTCACAAGGACCAAAGAAGGCAAACTGTTCTGTCACATACCAACAATTATTATGTGGATATCTCCTCTCACAGGAACCTTATTCTGATCCATTGAATGCTTCCGCACACCCCCGAATAAAGCTAATGTAATTCCCGCTATATAGGAAAAAAAGAGAATAAGAAAAAGAGGAAAGAGGATCAAGCCATCTATAAACCCACAGAATGACAACTTGAAACAGCTCAAGGGAACAAAACAAATTCCTCAAAACACAATGTAAACAAAACAAGGAAGGAGTACGGTCTTGTTTCAATTGTATGTATGTCCTTTTTCCATGACTCAAATACCTGTAGTTACAATAAGGAAACACAAGTTACAGTAATGCAAGAGTTTTCGTGGCACAAAAGCAAGCAAGCCAAACACTTAAGCAGTAGAACAAGTGATAACAATCTCCTCCATATTAGCTCAGGCAAAGAGAATATTTCAGTGTTTTTCTTCTGGTTAAGAGGAAAAAGATGAAGAAAATCTAAAGTAAATGGAAGATAAGCTGTGTTTTACCTTTGATATATTTATACCTAATGAATTCAATCAAAGTACGCTCTTCCATTCAAAGGCTTTCCGAGAAAAGTGGCAGGATAG
Source organism: Nicotiana tabacum (assembly GCF_000715075.1). NCBI lineage: Eukaryota > Viridiplantae > Streptophyta > Magnoliopsida > Solanales > Solanaceae > Nicotiana > Nicotiana tabacum. The sequence continues at coordinate 17,227,244 of NC_134089.1, read as the reverse complement.
ACCGTTGACAGCTCAAGAAATCAAGTCCCTACTTCATGAGATAGAGCTCACCAAAGCCAAAAAAAAAAGGGAAACAGAAATGATGACAACAATGACAACAACAACAACAACAAAAAACTCAGTTTGATCCCAATAGATGGGGTCTGGGGAGGGTAGTCTGTACGCAGACCTTACCCCTACCTAATGCAGGTAGAGAAGTTGTTTCCAATAGACCCTCGGCTCAGGAAGGGCAAGAAGAAGAAGAGGAAAGCAAGGAAGGAAGAAAGATGTAAGAGAAAAGAAAAGGGAGAGATAAGGGATAAGTAGTATCAAATAATAGCAACAGGGAATACAATACATGAGGTGAACAAAACCACATAGCGTAATAAAAATCTAAGAATTTGAAGGGACATGCATGCTACTAAGACTATCGGTGAACAACTATAAACTACCATCTAACCTTCTACCTTAATCCTCGACCTCCACACCCTCCTATCCAGGGTCATGTCCTCAATGAGCTGAAGCAACGTCATGTCCTGCCTAATCACCTCTCCCTAGTACTTCTTAGGCCTACCTCAACCTCTTCTCAAACTCTCCATGGCCAACCTCTCACACCTCCTGACAGGAGCATCAATGCTTCTTCTCTTAACATGTCCGAACCATCTCAGCCTCGACTCCCGCATCTTGTCCTCCACGTAGGCTACTCCCACTCTGTCCCGGATAGCTTCATTCTTAATCCTATCTCTCATGGTACACCCACACATCCATCTCAACATCCTCATCTCCGCTGCTCTCATCTTCTGCACGTAGGAGTTCTTGACTGGCCAACACTCAGCCCCATACAGCATAGCCGGTCGAACCACTACTCGATTAAACATACCCTTAAGTCTTAGTGGCACATTCCTATCACACAAAATACCGGAAGCGAGCCTCCACTTCATCCATCCCGCTCCGATGCGATGTGCGACATCTTCGTCAATCTCCGGATAATAGACCCGAGATACTTAAAACTCGCTCTCTTGGGGATAACTTTAGCATCAAGCTTAACCTCTATGTATGCATCATGGGTCCCATCCTTGAATTTGCACTCCAAGTATTCTGTCTTGGTTCTACTCAGTTTGAAACCTTTAGACTCCAAGGTTTGTCTCCAAACCTCCAACCTCGCGTTAACTTCGCTACGCGTCTCGTCAATCAACACTATATCATCAGCAAATAGCATACACCAAGGCACCTCCCCTTGAATGTGACGCGACAGTACATCCATCGCCAAGGCAAATAAAAGTGGACTAAGAGCCGACCCCTGGTGCAACCCCATCACCACAGGGAAATGCTCCGAGTCACCACCCACAATCCTCACCTAAGTCTTAGCATCATCATACATATGCTTAATCACCTTAATGTACGCTACCGGAACGCTGCTAACCTCCAAACACCTCCACAAGACCTCTTCGAAACTTTATCGTATGCCTTTCTCAAGGTCAATAAACACCATATGCAAATCCTTCTTCCTCTCCCTGTACTGCTCCACTAATCTCCTAACCAGATGAATCGCTTCCATAGTCGAACGCCCCGGCATGAATCCAAACTGATTCTCGAAAATAGACACGCACCTCCTCACCCTAGCCTCCACCACCCTTTCCCAAACCTTCATAGTGTGAGTCAATATCCTGATACCCCTATAATTGTTGCAATTTTGGATATCACCCTTGTTCTTGTAAAGTGGAATCATCGTACTCCACCTCCATTCTTCGGGCATCTTCTTTGTCTTAAAAATAACATTAAACAGCCCAATGAGCCACTCTAAACCTGCCCGCCCCGCACTCTTCCAGAATTCCACCGGGATTTCGTCTGGCCCCGTCGCTCTGCCCCTGCACATCTTATGCATCGCCCCTTCCACCTCCTCTACCGTAATCCGCCTACAGTACCCAAAATCCCGCAGACTCTCGGAGTGCTCCAACTCACCCAGCACAATGCGTCTATCCCCATCCCTATTCAACAGCTTATGGAAGTATGTTTGCCATCTTCTCCTAATGAGTGCCTCGTCCATCAACACTTTGTCATCCTCGTCCTTGATGCACTTGACTTGGTCTAAGTTGCGGGCTTTCCTCTCCCTCACCTTGGCCAACCGATACAACCTCTTGTCCCGGCCTTTGCCCTTGAGCTCCTCGTACAAACGAGCAAACGTCGCGTTCTTAGCCGTCGTAACTGCTAACTTTGCCTCTTTCTTTGCCTTTTTGTAACACTCCCGATAAGTCCTTTTTTCCTCCTCGTTTGTACTCTCTACTAGCTTCAAATAAACAGTTTTCTTAGCTTCCACTTTACCTTGAACCTCTCCATTCTATCACCACTCCCCTTTATGACCCCCAGGAGAGCCCTTCGTGACCCCTAAGACCTCTCTAGCAGCTACCCTAATGCAATCCGCAGTCGTGAACCACATACTAGACGCATCCCCCATACTCATCCAGGCCCTCATAGCCAACAACTTCTCCCCTGACTCCTGAGCTTTGTCCTTGGTCAAGTTACCCCCCTTTGATCTTAGGTTGCCTGCACCCCGCCCTCTTCCTCCTACTCCTCTTGATCTCCAGGTCCATAACTAGGAGCCTATGTAGAGTCATGAGGTGCTCACTTGGAATGACCTTGCAGTCAGTGCACAGACCTTTATCACATTTCCTACAAAGAAGATAATCAATCTGAGTCTTGCCCAATGAATTTCGGAAAGTGACCAAGTGATCTTCCCTCTTCGGAAAACTCGAGTTAGCTATAACCAAATCAAAAGCTCTAGCAAAATCCAACAGTGAATTACCTCCCTCATCCCTATCCCCAAAATCGTACCCGCCATGCACATCATCATAATCCCTAGCACTAGCCCCAATACGACCATTGAAATCTCCGCCAATAAACAACATCTCTGTGTGTGGGATACTACGCACCATCTCGTCCAAATCCTCCCAGAATTGCTTCTTGACTTCCTGGTCCAAACCTACCTGAGGAGCGTATGCACTAATCACGTCTACAGTAAACCCACCAACTACCGGCTTAATACTCATCAACCTATTATTTACCCTCCTAACCTTAACCACGAGCTCCCTGGAGTCCTTGTCTACTAAAATACCTACCCCATTCTTACCCCTAGCGCTCCCTGAGTACCATATTTTAAACCCGTCTACATCTCGTGCCCTAGTACCCTTCCATCTAGTCTCCTGAACACACGCTATGTTGATCTTCCTCTTCTGAAGAATCTTACCTAACTCTATAGACTTCCACATCAACGTCCCAATGTTCCAAGACCCAATTCTCAGCCGAGAGGCTTTCTTACCCCCCTTCCCACCCCTGGACCCCAACCTCAACCCCACCCAAGGACAACAATGACAACAACTACAAAGAAATTAAACAGCATAAAAATCGGGTATCCTCCCGTGCCAGAGAGCAAGTCTGAATGAAAGACCGTCAGATATAATCATAATTACTCCATTGTATTGACAATTTCAAAAACTAATGTAGTATGATTGATGGTGGTTGGCCAAGCAGGCCCTCGTCATCTAGTGGTTTAGCATATCAGAAAGATCTTAAATGTCAATGTCGATTCCCTTCCTTGAGGAACAGAAGAACTTCCCCTTCCGTTTTTAGGTATAAAGTAGCAAACTGACTGAAGTACAAGATTTCAAGAACACAAACATCACAATCTGCTGTCTTCTCAAACATTAGCATACTGAATAAGTATATGACAGAATGATTCCTCAATATAAAGCTTTTTCTTTTGCGTATACCCAAAAACAGAGACACTCTTGGAGGGTAAATCTTGATACAAAGTACCATAAGGACTGACAGAGATTCTGAACTCTTGTTTAAAGATAAAAAATTGCATGAGATGCATTGGATTAGTCAATCATCCTGGATCATACTTCCTATTTATGGAAGAGAGATCACAGGATACCATCAAAATTTGAACAAAATTCTTGTTATGTGTCTATAACTGCTTGATTTACTTTTCAACAGCAAACACAGTTATGAGCAGATTCACTTTCGGAGATATTCTCAGTCCACTATATCCTGATAACTTGTCCTTGATGCCCTCAATTCTATTCCATTTTAGCTGGAGATAGATTTACACTGGTGCAAACAGCAGTATGGAAGAAGTTTTATCATAATGGAGACCTTAGACATATCTCAGCACCATCAGTTGTAAGTACTTGCCTCGTGATTGTTGCTTCTTCAGATATAAGCATTTAGTCATGACTATTAAAATTGACCACTGTCCCTCATCAGAGCTTTGAAACGTGCATGATTCTCTAGTTTAATAGTAGACTAGTGCAAACTGTAAAAATTAGAGCTAGCATAGCTTGTAACATTTTTCTTTCTTTTATCTTTTCTAGGATTACCACCTGAATATTTGACCTCAAAGGCTCGGCTCATAACAGCAATCATCAACAACAAGGAGTCAACTCTTGGAACCTATATAGATTGCTTTCCTAAAACTAATACAAAGTCAAGGAGAAAATAGTCACTCGCCCCTTAGACGTGAATCTGGTCGATTTCTATTCTTCAGTAAAAGGTACACATCACCATACGAAAAGGGATTACGACTGGAAGGCATTAATCCAGTGTCCAAAGACAAACAATCCTACCCCAGATAATTACCCTATGCTGTGAAAATGAGATATAAAGAAAAGCCAAATGTCCAACAAGAGGGTTAGATACAAAGAACCCAACTCATCTTCTAAGACTGTCAATGTGATATATGTCCTAATACAACCAGATAAGCTCTTGTTCATCACCATGCAGTAGAGTACACATCAATAAATTAAAGAAAGATAGCTTATTAAAGAAATAATAATAATAACTCATCCCAGTCGTTATGTATACCTTTAACAAGCTCGTGACCATAGATCGAGGGACAAATAGATTGAAGTACTTGTCGGAAGACATCAGAACCGTATTCTTCAGAAAACTTAACAATAAACTCCAAATCCTTTGAAGTGAATGAGAATAAATCAAAAGGCTCTGTAGATCTAGCATTAGAATTATCTTGTGAACCCTGGAGTGTTGATTGAGACTTCGAGTTTGTAATAGAAATTACTTCTACGTACAAATAGTGAAGTCCTTGATTCTTGCTTTTTGACTTTCCTGCATTTACCAAGGTTCGCTTATAGTTAACATCTGACATAGATTAACAGAAAATGAAGTACATAGCAGCAAATCAAAAGCAAAAATTTGATCCAGTTAACAACAGCACCTACAATATTATTCAATGTGACTGTCTCGTATTTTTTTCCAGTGCAGTAGGAAATTGGTAAAATGAGTTTGTCTGTCCCAGATATCAGTTATTTCAGACAAAGGCAGAATATCTGTGATTTTTGGGCTCAAAGTAGGGTGCTAAAACATAACTAATTCGAATGTCAATTTGTTATAAGGCACTCTATCGATATATCATTTTGAATCCATTGTGTTATGTGCAACAAAATTTACGGAGAAATCATAGGTTACTTGATCTAGTTAATATGCATTTTGAATGACAAGTATATTAAGACATTAAACCTTCTTTACATGGAGGAACAAAAGCAGCATTCGTACTTAATACATTATTAGAAATTTCAAAGTGCATTACCATTTGCACTCTGTGCAGACAGCAGTAGAACTTAATAAAATAGGTTCAGAATAAAAGATAGGAACATATAAGAAGGTACTGCCTTTAGATTTAACCCAAGATGTTCAGATTTTTTAAAAGTCTTTAAAGCTATACAAACAATAAGCTACAAGATTCATTAATGCTGATGATATTACTAGTCTGCATCAGATTTAAGCTTGCAATTGAATCTGATTCCTATTTCGTATCGGTCAGGAGCATGAGTTTTGAAGCATGTGACTCGAAACATACTTTTACATGAAATTAAAAGACTCATGCGTCAAAACAAGGTCAGCACACTGCATCAACTTTTCTCAAAAATTCCTCCTTTACAACAACAACTTACCCTGTGTATTCCCACATTGTGGGGTCTGGGAAGAGTAAAGTGTACGCAAACCTTACCCCTACCTTGTGGAGGTAGAGAAGAGGATAAAGAAGACTTCTCCTTTATATCCTTAATTCAGAAGGGGAACCATATGTTACAATCCAATCAAAGAATGCTATTGTTGATGATCACGTATATCATCTAACTCAATGGAGAAAATCAGATGGAACACGCTTTTTGCTGCACTAAAATAGAAACAAACTACATTTAAAATATGAGTAAAGCATCATGCAAGTGATTGAATGAAGTCTTCTTTCATTTCTCAGGAACAATATTACACTATGTGCACTCTATATATGTATATTATATACACACACACACACACTCTAATATATATGGAATGGAAGGAAATTAGGAGTATAAGAAATTTTGCTCATAAGATGCAGCAACCTAACTGTGAAACTTTTGTTGGGAAAAACATTTAGAATTTTTGTTGAAAGGCGTAAAGAGACTCACAAGAGGCAGGACAAGTATCTTAATTTGCTTTACAGGTGGAGGAAGTGCAATTCTACAATCCATACACATCTATGACGTGTCCTCTATAAAATGATTTACCTCCTCCAATATCCATGTAGTTGTTAATAACCCTAATTATACCAGTGACAGTCACAATATCTCCAGGGATGCATGCATCCACAAGATCTTCAGATAGTTCACATTCAACAGTTCGAGGTACTCGCCCTTCTTCATGATTTTCAGATTTCAGCAGCTCCTGAATTCTAGGAGAAGCAGATAATTATAAGATAAGAAATGAACAAGATAATACCAAGGTGAGAAGATGAATAAAAAGAATAACAGAAAAGATAGTTTCTGTTAAATCTTTAACTCAAATAGTATGATTTATAAAGATGTTTAAGTGCAGACATCAAAAGACAGCAAAGAAGAGGAATTTACCTTATTTTCTGAAAGTCTATAAGTCGAGCTGTAGACCTTATGGGATTAAAAGTCCTGCATTTGCAACCTTGCAATTTACATATTGGTGGAGGTGAAAATTTTCCATCTGGGAAGTCACGAGTAATACTGATTCCACATTTAGTACAAGTAAAATCCATTTGCATCACCAGAGGCTTGACTGTGCTGACTTTTACCACTGTACCACGTACAGAGACAAGCCTATCTGTCAATTGAAAACATCAAAACTCAATTATTTAGAATCTAAGTAGCATTAAACTGCTTGATATCTAAAGAGTAAATGTAAAGTTGAATATCATCTTTTACCAATATAAGCAGCTTTTAGGTTCTTCAATGCAATCATTGATTCAGGGTAGTTGTGGAGACGGATATTTATCTTCACAAAATCATCAAAACTTTCATCTCCCAATTTCTCAAAGAAAACCTGCTAGCATCAGCAACACACCGATACAAGTAAGGTAAAACGATATAAATATGTGAAAAATTGAATTTCATAAATATAAATATACTACCTTGTGTAATGCAGCACTCATACACAATAGAGCATCTTTAGGTTTACTCTCTAAAATTGCAAGAAATTCCTGTAGTTCAGAAAGTTTACGGAACTGGAGAAAGTCCAGTGGCAATGAGAACGTGCCATCAACCTCCTTCACCTAGAAATAATAATTCAATGTCAGTCCTTAACCTTTATCTTAAAATTCTAATTATCATAATTATCCAGCAATTGAAAATAACTTGGCCAATAAATCAAAATCTTACATGATAAAGTCAGTAAATCAGCCATTCTCCTTTACTACTAGTACCAAACTATGCCATAAATTGACAGACACAGACTCGAGTGGACAAAGTTTTACATTCAACTACAGCAATTGAAAATTACTTAGAAGTAATGTTACATTAGAAAATCAATAATCAGTATTGTTTCTTTTACTAATAGTATCAATTTAGCCTTCATTCAAAGTCACAGATACAGACCCCGATCATTAAGTTCATCTTCGAAAACATCAAATACACTAACAGCTTAGCAGAGTCAAAACCCTAGGGAAAATAGCAAATACACTCGAAATTTGGAGTACGATAGTCAATTCATAAACTCGAGGGGACAAAGTTTTTCATTCAAATACAACAATTTAAAATTGCTTAGAAGTAATGTTACATTATAAAATCAGTAAATAAGTAATATTCCTTTTACAAATAGTATCAATTTCGCCTTCATTCACAGCACATATACAGACTCCAGTCATCAAGTTTTATCATTAGAAAACATTAAATACACAAACCGATTAGCCTAAAAATCCTAGGAACCAGCAAATACTCGGAATTTGGAGTACAACGGTCAATTCATATAAATTTCAATGTACATACAGATAGCCATTTCTCAATTTGTACTACACATTACAATTTTCTTTAAAATCAAGCTAACCTGAGAAACGAAGTGTTCGCCGGAAGGAGAAGAGAAGAAGCGAGCAAGCTGAGAGGAGAGGCGGACTTTGAACTTGGAGTCATCGAGAGAGAAATCGATTTTAGGGAAATAGAGAGACAATATTTTGGAGAAACCGCTAAAATCCGTCAATCTCTGTTGAATCTTCCCGTTCTTCATCATCTCTCCGCTCACGGCGAAATGGCTATTGCGACTGCAATTGGTCCAACGCTCTCCACGACGAAAAAACTTCACGCTGTTTTGGCGGGAAAAGAACACTCGCTAACAAAGCCCTCTCTTTTACCCGAGCGGCAGCCTTAAATATATATATATATATATAGCCTTAAAAAAAGCCACATGACATAATTAGTTACTAATTAGTTATTTAGCAAATAATTAATTATTGATTAATAATTTTTGAATTAAAATTAAAATATATATAAAAAACGAAAAAAGAGGGTATCCATCGTGAAGAAGAAATCACCCAATAAGAGTTTTGTACTTGACAAGGCACTAAACAACAACAATAACAACGACCCAGTATAATCCCACAAGTGGGGTCTGGGGAAGGTAATATGTACGCAGACCTTACCCCTACCCCGAAGGGTAGAGAGGCTGTTTCCAAGAGACCCTCGGCTCAAATTGACAAGACACTAAAAAAAAAGTGGAAAGCATATCAGTGATATCAATGTCGAAGCTGTAAAAGAAATATTGTGTGTGCTCTTCCTTTTGTTATTGTAAAACTAGCAGGTAAAGCCCTGCATCAATAGACGACCAATGGCATTCTTAGTCTAACTCCTAACTAGCTAGTCTCACTCTATTGTGCTGTAGAAATATTCACAGCTTTCCCCTAACCTACAACCTTAATGTTCGACCTCCATAATTCCCTGTCAAGGGCCATGTCCTCAGTAATCCTAAGTCGCGTCATGTCCTGTCTGATCACATCTCCCCAATACTTCTTAGGTCGCCCTCTACAATTAAAAAACGAAAATATATGTATATAAAAAAAATTACTAACCATTCAAATTGAGTGGGAGTAGTTTCAAGTTGGAGTTTTAAAATTATTTTAAAATAAAAAAACTTTTGATTCAAATTGTGGAGTAGTTTCTTTCTAATATTGTAATGTGTGTGTGTATATATATATAAAGAGAAGTAAATAATTATATGATGCCAAGTGGTATAACCATAAGACAATAAGTGTAGATTTTTAGGACAAAGCTCCAACAAAGTTGAAACTTTGAAATTATTTTATAATAAGAATCTATATAAAAAAAATTGCTAATTCAAATCCATATCTATATCTATATATTATTAAAAATCAAAGAAAAAGGCATCACATTAATCCAAGTGGTAGCCTAGAAAAAACCATATGGCATAATTGGTTAATAACAAAGAAATTATCTATTGAAAAGATTACTTTATTTGAATTAATAAATATAGATATCTATAATTAACTACAATTAAAAAACAAAAATATAAGTATATAAAAGCCCATTCAAATTGAGTGGAGTAGTTTCAAGTTGGAGTTTTAAAATTATTTTAAAATAAAAAAGCTTTTGATTCAAATTGTGGAGTAGTTTCTTTCTAATATTGTAGTGTGTGTGTGTGTGTGTGTGTGTGTGTATATATATATATATATAAAGAGAAGTAAATAATTATATGATGCCAAGTGGTATAACCATAAGACAACAAGTGTAGATTTTTAGGACAAAGCTCCAACAAAGTTGAAACTTTGAAATTATTTATTAACTAGTGTTAGAACTCGCGCGATGCGCGAATATTTTGAAAGAGTATTAGTCTTATGAAATTATAATATGATATATCATATTGTTTAATAAAATTTAGTTGCTATTTTATTTTGTAATGCAGTGTGCATAAATATAACAAAATCTATATAAATTAAAGAATACGCATCATATGGTAATCAAATAAATTATTTGATCCTTATTCTATTGTTTATTAAATTAGCAAGTACTTAGAACTATTTATTTTTACTAATGTATTTCTTTATTAACTTGTATATTGTCTTGATATTTTGTCATTATTTTTCTTTTAATATAAAATAGATATATATTTTCTTACTTTAATTTTTCTAACTTATGTTATACTGTTCAAAAGGTCTAAATTTGTCAATAAATTCTTTGAGTATTATTTTTGTACCTTTTGTTATATTTAATTGATTTAAAATATAAATATCCTAATATTATCTTTATCCCCTATTTTCGTACATTCTTTTCTACTGAAATATTTGATTAGTTTTTATTAAATAATGTAATATTTTGTTTACTAAATTATAACTTTTAATTTATCAAAACTAAAAAGAGATAAACTTTTTATTATTTTTTCAAAAAATCTATCCATATTTTTAATAATTTTTGTTATATGTTAAATAGTATCCTTATCTTATGTTAAATCTTATGTATATATATATCCTAATAATATCTTTATATTTTTGTATTATTCAATAAGTAATGTGGATTCTATTTAAAATACAATTCGTTACTATATATATATATATATATATATATATATATATATATATCTTTTTTTATTTTATTGAAATTTTTTCTTTATATTCTTTTTCTTGTAATAAATTTTTCATATACTTTTATTTTTCTATTCTATTGCTCAGATTCAAACTTATCAATAATATTTTTGAATATATTTATCTATTATTTTTATTTTATTTTTAAGTTAATTCAAAGTATAAATTCTCTCACACTATATCTAGTTCCCCTGTATTAGTTTTTCTATTATAAATTTTATATAATTATTCTATCTAGTGTTTAATCCAATAATATACAAAATAAATAAAAGTGCATATGCCTGTACTTTATACTTTATACTTTACCAAAATCTCAAGGTATATAATTTGTCTTTGGAGTTTTATTTTACAATTCAAAAACTTGGATAAGATTTGATTCATTTTATTTTTCAATTCAAAAGCTTGAATAAGTTTTGAATATGATTTGATTTAACAAAGTAAATATATAGAAGATATATTGATTATTATTTTATTATTACACATAAGAAAAAGATACATAAATCTAAAACATATAGCTTAACGCATGCTATTTCAAGCTTAAATTTTCGTTCTCGTTTATTTTCAACATAAAATATGGAGTTTTAATTTTATTATTTTTCAATTTTTGTTTACGCTTATAGTTATTTTATAACTATCTCATCCTAGATCCTAGAATTTAGATGCAAAATTTAAAATTGATATTCTTTTATATTTCAAAAAAAAGTCAATTCAAATAATTTTATCCCCCTCCCTCTCTCTCTCTTTATCTCTCTCTCTAATATATATATATATATATATATATATATATATATATATATATATATATATATATATATATAGATAGATAGATAGATAGATAGATAGATAGAAGGTATATTTCCTTATTTGACAATATCCCTACAAACTCTCCTTAATATTGCCAAGTGACTTTTTAATAGCTTGCCACTTGGCTTAACCATAATGCAAATATATATGGTAACTTTATTCCTTTAATATATATATTATAACTATCTTATCCTAGATCCTAGAATTTAGATGCAAAATTTAAAATTGATATTCTTTTATATTTCAAAAAAAAGTCAATTCAAACAATTTTATCTCCCTCCCTCTCTCTCTTTATCTCTCTCTCTAATATATATATAGAAGGTATATTTCCTTATTTGACAATATCCCTACAAACTCTCCTTAATATTGCCAAGTGGCTTTTTAATAGTTTGTCACTTGGCTTAACCATAATGCAAATATATATGGTAACTTTATTCCTTTAATATATATAGAGATTGTTACACATAAGAAAAAGATACATAAATCTAAAACATATAGCTTAACGCATGCTATTTCAAGCTTAAATTTTCGTTCTCATTTATTTTCAACATAAAATATGGAGTTTTAATTTTATTATTTTTCAATTTTTGTTTACGCTTATAATTATTTTATAACTATCTTATCCTATTTCCTAGAATTTAGATGCAAAATTTAAAATTGATATTCTTTTATATTTCAAAAAAAAGTCAATTCTCTCTCTCTCTCTCTCTCTCTCTCTCTCTCTCTCTCTCTCTCTCTCTCTATATATATATATATATATATATATATATATATATATATATATATATATATATATATATATATATATATATATATAAGATATATTTCCTTATTTGACAATATCCCTACAAACTCTCCTTAATATTGCCAAGTGACTTTTTAATAGCTTGCCACTTGGCTTAACCATAATGCAAATATATATGGTAACTTTATTCCTTTAATATATATATTATAACTATCTTATCCTAGATCCTAGAATTTAGATGCAAAATTTAAAATTGATATTTTTTATATTTCAAAAAAAAGTCAATTCAAACAAGTGTATAAATTTTGTATAATATTTGTACATAACCTACATAATGTGTATATATATATATATATATATATATATATATATATATATATATATATATAAAGAATAGGTACTCATTGCCTCGTATTGATGACCTATTTGATCAGCTACGGGGTGTCAAGGTATTCTCAAAAATTGATTTGCGGTCTGGGTATCACTAGTTGAAAATTCGGGATTACGATATTTTGAAGACAACATTCAGGACCCGTTATGGTCACTATGAATTTCTTGTGATGTCTTTTGGGCTGACTAACGCCCCATAAGCATTTATGAACTTGATGAACAGTGTATTTCGGCTCTATCTTGATTCATTTGTCGTAGTATTTATTAATGATATCCTGGTATACTCACGTGGCCAGAAAGAACATGCACAACACTTTGGTATTGTATTGCAGAGACTGAAGGAGGAGAAACTTTATGCAAAATTCTCTAAGTGTGAGTTCTGGCTTAGTTCAGTAGCATTCTTGGGGCACATAGTGTCTGATGAAGGGACTCAGGTAGATTCGAAGAAGATAGAGGCAGTTCAGAGTTGGCCCAGACCATCCTCAGCTACGGAGATCCGGAGTTTTCTCAGCTTGGCAGGGTATTATCTCCGATTTGTACAGGGGTTCTCTTCTATTGCTACACCTATGACCAGATTGACCCAAAAGGGTGCTCCGTTCAGGTGGTCTAAGGATTGTGAGGAAAGCTTCCAGAAGCTCAACTGGTGTTGACTACCCAGAAGCGCAGTGTTGATGCAAGACGGTAGGGTGATTGCCTACGCGTCCAGACAGCTGAAGGTACATGAGAAGAATTATCATGTGCATGACCTTGAATTGTCAGCTATTGTTCATGCCTTGAAAATTTGGCGGCATTATTTGTACGGTGTTCGTTGTGAGGTTTATACCGACCATCGGAGTTCACAACAGTTGTTCAAGCAGAAGGACCTTAATTTGCGACAGCGAACGTGGTTAGAATTACTTAAGGATTATGATATTACCATATTGTATCACTCGGGAAAAGCCAATGTGGTGGCCGATGCTTTGAGTCGGAAGGTGAAAAGTTTGGGCAATCTAGCATATTTATCGGTAGCAAAGAGGCCATTAGCATTGGAGGTTCATGCCTTAGCCAACCAGTTCATCATATTGGATATCTTGGAGCCCAATCGGGTTCTGGAATGTATGGTTTCTCAGTCATCCTTATATGACCGCATCAAGGAACGCCAGTATGATGATCCTCATTTACTTGTTCTAAAGGATACGGTTCAGCACCGTGATGCCAGTGATGTAACTCTTGAGGATGATGGGGTACTGAGGATGCATGGTCGGTTGTGTGTTCCTAATGTTGAAAGTTTGCGTGAGTTGATTCTCCAAGAAGCTCACAGTTCGTGGTATTCCATTCCTCCGTGTGGTGTAAAGATGTATCAGGATTTGAAGCAGCAATATTGGTGGAGGAGAATGAAGAAGGTCATAGTAGAGTATGTATCCCGGTGCCTAAATTGTCAATAGGTGAAGTGTGAGCACCAACGACCAGGTGGATTGCTTCAGAAGCTAGAGATTCCAGAGTGGAAATGGGAGCGGATTACTATGGATTTCATTGTTGGGCTTCCACGGACTCAGAAAAAGTTTGATACAGTTTGGGTGATTGTAGACATATTGACCAAGTCAGCTCATTTCATTCCAGTAGTGACGACTTACTCTGCATAGCGGTTGATGGAGATTTATATTCGCGAAATTGTTCACCTTCATGGTGTACCAGTGTCTATTATTTCCGATAGGGGCACACAGTTTACATCACGGTTTTGAAGAGCAATGCAGCGATAGTTAGGCACACAGGTACAACTGAGTACAACATTTCACTCTTAGACGGATGGACAGTCTGAGCGCACTATTCAAATATTGGAGGATATGCTACGTGTTTGTGTCATTGATTTTGGGAGTTCTTGGGATCAGTTCCTACCGCTAGCAGAGTTTGCTTATAATAACAGTTACCAATCCAGCATTCAAATGGCTCCGTATGATGCTTTATATGGGAGACAGTGTCGGTCTCCGGTGGGTTGGTTCGAGCCAGGTGAGGCAAGGCTATTGGGTACTGATTTGGTTCAGGATGCCTTGAACAAGGCCAAGTTGATTCAGGAACGGCTTCGCACGGAACAGTCTAGATAGAAAAGTTATGTTGACATGAAGGTCCGTGATGTGTCTTACATGATTGGTGAGAAGGTCCTGCTGAAGAGTTCACCTATGAAAGGCATTATGAGATTTGGGAAGAAAGGAAAGTTGAGTCCTAGATATATTGAACCTTTTGAAATACTTAAAAGGATTGCTTTGTCACCTAACCTATCGGGTGTTCATCTAGTGTTTCATGTATCTATGCTCCGAAAGTATATTGGGGATCCGTCACATATTTTGGATTTCAGTACAGTTCAGTTGGATGGTAATTTGACTTATGTTGTATAGCCGGTGGCAATTTTGGATCGGCAGGTTCGAAAGTTGAGATCAAAGAACATAGCTTCAGTGAAAGTGCAGTGGAGAGACCAGTCAGTCGGAGGAGCTACTTGGGAGACTGAACGGGATATGCGGAGCAAATATCCACACCTATTTGAGACTCCAGGTATTTTTCTAAACCCGTTCGAGGACGAACGTTTGTTTAAGAGGGGGAGAATGTAACGACCTGACCGGTCATTTTGAATAGTACAACCCCGTTTCCCCATTTATTGCTAAATTCATGCTTTACAGTTGTTATGTTACTTGCCGAGGTAATTGGTTTGGGTTCGGTGAGGTTTTGAAATGAATTGAGACACTTAGTCTCCAAGAAGGGAGCTTAAGTTGAATAATTTGACCGAAAGGTAAAATATGTGTAAACGACTCTAGAATAGAATTTTGATAATTCTAATAGCTCTGTATGGTAATTTCAGGCTTAGGAGTGTGTCCGAATAATTATTTCGAGGTCCGTAGCTAAGTTAGGCTTGTAATGGCGAAAATAAGAAATTTAAGTTTGGAAGTTTGATCGAGGAGTTAACATTTTGATACAGGGATCAGAATCCAGTTCTGAAAATTTTCATAGCTTCATTATGTCATTTATGACTTGTGCGCAAAATTTGAGGCAAACCGAAATTTATTTTATAGGGCAGTATTCTTGGAATCTTATAAATAAATAAAGAGCAGTCGTACTCTTACTGCAAGATGTAAACTAGTGTGTTTACAAAAGAAAATTAGACCATGTCACCAAAAGTTTGTTTCTCTCCATCCATAAAAGTCCACATTGGGTAGGTGAGTTCACTCATTAAACTTATATATTTATATGCAATCACTATTTATTGAAAGACCTTATCAACCCCAGATTGCGAATTCTCCCTTTCTTCATTTTTGGACTTATTTGAGGTACTTATACTTTTTTTAAATTTGGTTTATTTGTTAAAGTTTTGGTCTTTATTTTATGGCAGTCTAGTATTTGATTAAAGTAAGTAGCTTTAATTCGGGTTTAGTCTAGTAAAGTTTTGATCTTTATTTTGTGGCGGTTTAGTATTTGATTAAAGTAAGTAGTTTTAATTCGGGTTTAGTCTAGTGAAGTTTTGATCTTTGTTTTATGGTAGTTTTTTTATATTAAAGATGTTAGATTTAAATCTTGATAAGTGAAATGAGTTTTACTCATTGCTTCATTTGGTTGTCTTATGGTTGAGTAGTTTTCTTTTACTGCGGGATTTTATAGTACCATGTAGATTGCTCAAAACTTTTTTTTACTTTTTCTTTTCTGATTACTTTTCTTTCATTGTTGTGCTTTTGGCCAAAACGTTTGGAACTTTCTTTTTATGTTTCATCCAGATCTCATCCAGGATATTTTTGTTTCTTTAGTTTACAATAGTTCCTTTTCTTGGCACCTTTTTATGATTTTCTTTTTGGTACTGCTCTGACAACTGATTGTTCTTCCATCTTGCTATCGGATCTGCTTCACATTTGCTTCCATGAACTAGTTTTGTAATTATTATTTTTCTGGTTGTTGTTGTTGTTATTATTTTGGCAAGATTCGAGTCATTCAGAATTGAATAATCGAGGAAAAGGACTACTAGTGGATTAAATTGGAGCAAGTCGAGCTAAGTGACTTGTCTAACCTTGCGTGGAGGACTTTCCCTTAGGATTGGTATTAATGTGCTAATTGCAATGTATTGAAAGTCGTGTACATGAGGTGACGAGTGTGTACACGAACTAAATATGGAAGGTTATACTTTTAAATTGTGTAGATCACTTTTGCATATTAATTAAATCATTTACTCTTGTTATATTCATTGTCATTGAATTATTTTCATATCCTTGAAATTTATCTGACCTTTTCTTGCTAATTTCATATCTGTTAAATTGAAACTTGTTTCTTTTATTTGTGCTCATTATTTGAAGTTTTTTTTTTAATTTAATTATTTTAAATATGAAGTATTTGGCATGGTAAAAATTGGTATGGAATCAAGGTGATAAATTGTGAAATATTAGTTGTTGAGATTTTACACCCATCGAGATTGAGTCGTGAGCTTTTTATTGTGGAAAATATTGTTGTTGTTGATTTATTTTGGCAAGTTGAAATATTTGAGCACTTGAGGTGCAGATTGTGATATTGATATGCATGCGGTGGTATAAGGTTTGGGTGTTGAAACGCATGCGGTGAGATAAGGATGGCTTGATACACGTGGCTAGTAGGGGAACTACTAGAAGTCATGCGGTGAGATAAGGGTGGCTAAAACGCGGGATGCTATTTCGGGAAAAAAATATTTTCTTTAAAATTAAATGTGAAGGCTCCCGTGGTGATATAAGGAAATGAGATACTGTGAATTAATTTATGATTTGGGACTACGAGGCGGTACCTCGGGAGTGCCCCTGCTGATATTTCTTTACGGCTGCATTTACTTTCTAGTTATTTTATGACTCTTTATTTATTGAATTGAAGTTTTCCCGTCAGTAAGTTATTATTAATTGCTCTTATTTTGTGTTGTTAAATTTTGACATAATCTTTATGTGACATGTTTCCATTTGTCATTACTGCTATTATATTGTTAAACTTCTTGCCCTGTCTTGTATTATATTCCAGTAAGGCCCTGACTTCACCTCGTCACTACTCAACCGAGGTTAGGCTTGACACTTATTAGGCACCGCCGTGGTGTGCTCATACTATACTTCTGCGCATTTTTTTTATGTGCAGATCCAGGTACTTCTTATCAGACCATGTACCCGTGAGCTAGCGGTGCATGGAGACTTCAAGGTATATCTGCCAGCGTCCACATACCTAGGAGTCCCATTCTATCTTTACTATCTTGTTTCTTTATCTTTATTAGACTCTGATATTTAGAGCTATTTTAGGACTCCTTCTAAAAGCTTGTGACTTGTATTTTCACCAGGTTTTGGAAATTTTATTATGTACTGATTAATGGATATTTTGAGAGTTTTTAAATTGTTATTTGATTATTCTGCATGTCACTAGGCTTACCTAGTATTAGAGACTAGGTGCAGTCACGATATCCTACGGAGGGAAAGTTGGGATCGTGACAAGTTGCTCAACATCTCTCAACAGGAGTATTCATATATATAGATTTTAGGATTAAGAAACTTACTCATGAGTGGAGATAGCTATGTTCATCATTATGTGTTGGTCAGTAAGAATAGTGTTAAGGCTAAAAGTGACTTTTGTTAATCATTTCGGTGAGTTTGATGTAATTTTTAAATAATTAATTTCAATTGTGAATTATATTCCCTATCGGTATGAGGGTTCATTATATGTTGTAATTTTATTTAACGGAAATTATTTAAAAGAAGAAAGAAAGGAAATGAAAAGAATTCAGTTGGCACAATGTGCAAAATACTTATGATTTAGAGTTGAGGACGAGGTTCTCACAATTTTTAGCGGATGTGAAATATTTAAAACATGTTATGTGCTGCTATTGAAGTTATATGAGGACGAGATACTTGTGATGAAAATTTATGTGTTTAAATTATCCTTCTTGTAAAATTATAATTTGTACTATAGTATTATCACAAATTTATGCATGTTAGGTTTATTTGATAATTCTTTTATGTGTTATTGTGCATATTTTTGCTAAATTCGTATTGTAATTATTTAGTTTCAACCTATGAGGTGAGTGCCAAGTGGCGTAAAATGTGACTCGTTAATTCAGGTAAATAATTATGAGGTCTTCATGCCTCATGCCTTGTTGTTAGGAAAGTGGAGGTTTGAAACGAGATTTTGTTTCAGCAAGTTAATTGGCGATGTTGTAATCAGTTATGGATAATTATTAAGACCAGAGATGTAGTTATGGACATATATATGATGTGTTTTATGTTCATATATCATTATGATGATGCAATTCTTGTAATGCTGAGATTAATGTTATTGATTTGGGTTGTAAATGTGTTGTTAGGAGTTATTTTGGTGTTACTTTGACAGGTCGATAGGCCCAATTACAAGGGAGACTCTGCCGAAATTTCTATAAAATTTGAGAGTTAGTCAAAATTTTGGGAACTTGAGGTGTGTGAGAAAAGAGTGAAGATATGTGCAGAATTGGGGTTGACTCTACTTCTCATTCGAGGACGAATGATCCTAAGTGGGGGAGAATGTAACACCCCGGAATGTTTTTGAAGTACTTAAGTTATTAAGAAAGTTGATGTGCGATAATTATATTATTTTGTGTGCAAAGACAGACTATTTAATATGATGGATATCAATTGGATATGATAATAAGTGTACGAAGTATATTATAAGTGATTTGGGGTCTAAGGAGAAGCCTAAGTCTAAGCCAAGTTGTAAAATTTCAAGATAGACTAAAATTTTAAATGAGCACGCACAAGATTACACTTTGGGCGAGCATATCTACATATATATAAGGTGTTATGTGATGACCAACGCATCAAATTAAGGTCTTTGAGTCTAGTTTCTAACGCTTCAAACCGTTCATCATTTGGACATTTGTACAAAACGTTATGATTGATTTACTGAAGGCGGGTAATGCTGTGTTCGACACCTGCGACTTACCTGGACAGATTACAAAACGCGAGTTTCAGCCATTTTTAACACATTTGGAGCTATGGAGCTCGGATTGAAGCGATTTTTGAGGCGATTTTGACCATATGGATTGGGGTAAGTGATTCTAACTCGATTTTGATTAAAATACATGAATCTATTGTTGTTTTTATCATGAAATTAGTGAATTGGGTTGAAAATGGTAGAAATTCTCTATTCCTTAGATTTAAGATTTGGAGGTCGATTTATTGTTGGAATTTAGTAATTTTGGTATGGTTGGACTCGTGGTTGAATGACCGTTCATATTTTGTAACTTTCGTCGGATTCCGAGACGTGGGCCCCACGGGCGATTTTTGATCTAATTTTAGATTTTATTGGAAAATTTGGTATTTTCATATGGGATTGATTCCAATAATTTGTGTTGATTGTATTGAATTATTTTTGGCTAGATTCAAACCATTCAGAGTTGGATAATCGAGGAAAAATGTCAATTATTGGATTGAGATAGCATGATTTGAAGTAAGTATCTTGCCTAACCTTGTGTGGGGAAATTTCCTCTTAGGCATTGAGTCTTATGTGGAAATTGTGTGATTGAAAACCATGTACGCGAGGTGACGAGTACGTACTTGGTTTATATGTGCAAATTATATCGGTTAAAATTCGTAGACAACCTTATGTATTAAATTGAAAAATTGTTGAGATTTATTAAATCTCTTATTTGTCATGTCTCATTCCTTATTTGTCTAGATTATTTTTATATGATAATTTGGTGTGATTGCTACTTGACTTTTATGTGAACTCTGTGTTTGTTTGAGTTGCTATTTTTATGGAAATAACTTTCATTATTGATTTTATCTACATACAATTTAAATGAGAAATTTAGTTAATAAGATGAATAAATCTATTTATTTCACGAAGTTGTGAATTAAAAAAAAAGTGTGTTATGTCTTGATGAATTTCTTTTCAGTTCATGCGGTTGAAATTGATATTGAGTTATAAAAGGCTGTAAATCATATTGAGGCGAAGTGTTAAATTGTGAAATATTATTTTGTTGAGTTTTCACTCCCAAATATTTTGTTAGAATTTTTGTGCGCATTATGACCGAGCCGTGGGCTTCTTATTATGGAAAAATAATGTATTGTTGATTTATGTAGCAAGTTGTAATATTTGGGCGCCTGATGTGCAATTTGTGATATGTTGTAATATTTGAGCACTTGACGTGAAATTTGTGATATGTTATAAGATTGGGGCACTGGATGTGAAATTTGTAATATGTTGTAATATTTGAGCACTTGATGTACAATTTGTGATATGTTTTGATATGTGATCACTTGAGGTGCAAGTTGTATTATGCTGCGATAATTGGACACTTGAGTCTTGAGGTGCAAGTTGCATATGTTGTGATATTTGGGCACTTGAGGTGCGATTTGTGAAATATTGTGATATTGATACGCATGCGGTGACATAAGGCCAGGGTGTTGAAATTCATGCGGTGAGATAAAGGTGGCTTGAAATGCGTGGCTAGTAGGGGAACTACTAGAAGTCATGCGGTGTGATAAGGGTGGCTAAAACGCGGGATGCTATTTCGGGGAAAAATATTTTCTTTAAAATTATATGTGAAGGCTCACGCGGTGATATAAGGAAATGAGATATTGTGAATTTATTTATGATTTGGGACTACGATGCGGTACCTGGGGAGTGCCCTGTTGATATTTCTTTGTTTATGTTCTTGTCTTTGGTGATTTTGTTTCATTAATACGTAAATTCTTATCTTCTTTCGTGATGTACTAGTTAACGTTATTATTATTATTATTATTATTATTATTATTATTATTATTATTATTATTATGTTTATTATTATTATGTTTATTATGTGTTTGTGCTCCTTGTTGCAATGTGTTGGCTTTGACTTTTTAGTACGAGACTTTGAAGATTTATATTTTTGGTTTTTAGTGATTTTCAATGATTGAGTTATTTTAAATAAAAGAAATTGCTATTATGTTTTAAATTAATAAGTTTTACATCCAAATCAATAGTTTATATGATGCTTTAATTTAAGTGCAATGTCATTTTCTTCACTCAAACTATTTATAAAGTAAATTGTTCGTGCATATTTTTTTATATATTGATACTTTTGGCACGTGAGTTGTCCGTGCAGTTGTGATAGAAATATGGGCACGAGGTGCCGTAAAAATATAAAAGTGGGCTGAGGCCTGTATTACGAAAAATATGAAGGTGGGCTGAGACCCGTATTTTTATGATTGTGAAATGAGGTGTCACAATGTGACTTTTATTTGAAAGAGCTATATTCAAAATATTATTTCAAAGAATTAGATTCGAAAGATATTTATTTGAAGGAAGTATATTCGAAATATATTTATTGGTAAGTACTATATTCTAAAGATTATTATTTGAAAAATATTTAGATGAAAGATGTGTAATTGAAGGACTTGATTAAATAGTTGTACTTGTAATCATAATTTGTTGAGCAATATTTATGGTGTTCTTGTTGTCCTGCTATGTATGTCACTTGTTAATTATGAAAGATTTGTAATTGAAGGATTTGATTAAATGGTTGTACTTGTATTCATTATACATTGAGCAATATTTTTGGTGTTCCTGTTGTCCTTCTGTTTATATCACTAGTTGATAATTGTTGCTATCATTGCTATTTGTTTTCTATTATTTTGGTATGCTATATTGCACAGGTTATTAGATGTGTCTTGACTGTACCTCGTCACCACTCTACCGAGGTTAGTCTTGATACTTACTGGATACCGCTGTGGTGTACTCATACTACACTTTTGTACATTTTTTTTTGTACAGAGCCAGGTATTGGAGATATAGGACTCATACAGAGTTAGAGTATGATCGCAAGGATTCAAGGTAGGGTTGTTTGGTCGTCGTAGTCCCTTGGAGTCTTTCCCTCTTATTGTACTGTTAATTATTATTCGAGCAGTAATGTATATTTAATTTTCTTCAGATCATTTCATGTATTAAGTTAGAGTTCGTGACTCAGTACTACCAGTCTTGGGAGGTTGTATCTTTATTTTTGCTGTTGGTTTCGATAATCCTTTAAAAAAATGGCTTGAATTGTTATTATAACCAGCTTACTTAGTCTTAAATATATATATATATATAGAAGATCTATTTCCTTATTTGACAATATCCCTACAAACTCTCCTTAATATTGCCAAGTGACTTTTTAATAGCTTGCCACTTGGCTTAACCATAATGCAAATATATATGGTAACTTTATTACTTTAATATATATATAGATATAGGTTATTACACATAAGAAAAAGATACATAAATCTAAAACATATAGCTTAACGCATGCTATTTCAAGCTTAAATTTTCGTTCTCATTTATTTTCAACATAAAATATGGAGTTTTAATTTTATTATTTTTAAATTTTTGTTTACGCTTATAATTATTATATAACTATCTTATCCTAGATCCTAGAATTTAGATGCAAAATTTAAAATTGATATTCTTTTATATTTAAAAAAAAAAAAAAGTCAATTCAAACAATTTTATCTCCCTCCCTCTCTCTAATATATATATATAGAAGGTATATTTCCTTATTTGATAATATCACTACAAACTCTCCTTAATATTGTCAAGTGGCTTTTTAATAGCTTGCCACTTGGCTTAATCATAATGCAAATATATATGTTAACTTTATTACTTTAATATATATATATATATAGATAAAAATCTTTATAATTTTTTTTTTGCTAATTCAATCCATATCTATATATTATTAAAAACCAAAGAAAAAGGCACCATATTAATCCAAGTGGTAGCCTAGAAAAAACCACATGGCATAATTGGTTAATAACAAAGAAATTATCTATAGAAAATTTCTTTCTAATATTGTAGTGTGTATGTATATATATATAAAGAGACGTAAATAATTATATGATGCCAAGTGGTATAATAATAGGACAACAAGTGTATATTTTTAGGACAAAGCTCCAACAAAGATGAAACTTTGAAATTATTTTATAATAAGAATCTATATAAACAAAAAAAAAATTGCTAATTCAATTCCATATCTATATCTATATATTATTAAAAATCAAAGAAAAAGGCACCACATTAATCCAAGTGGTAGACTAGAAAAAACCACATGGCATAATTGGTTAATAACAAAGAAATTACCTATTGAAAATTAATAAAGAAATTAACTACGTAAATTAACTACTCAAACATGGATGAGGTTTTGTTTAGGTTAGTTAATTTCTTTATTTTATCTTTAAAATCATTTTAGTTTTTATTTTTCGAAATAAAAAGTGTATTTATTCATAAATTCAAACAATATTATTCAGAAAAATATAATAAAATTTAAAATAAAAAATATTCAAATCCACACACACACACATATATTATTAAAATCCAAAGAAAAAGGCACCACATTAATCCAAGTGGTAGCCTAGAAAAAGATCACATGACATAATTGGTTAATAACAAAGAAATTATCTATTGAAAACTAACAATGAAATTAACTACCTAAATCAACTACTCAAACATGGGTGAGGGTTTGTTTTAGTTAGTTAATTCTTTATTTCAATTTTAAAATCATTTTCATTTTTCTTTTTCCAACAAAGATGAAACTTTGAAATTATTTTATAATAAGAATCTATATAAACAAAAAAAAAATTGCTAATTCAATTCCATATCTATATCTATATATTATTAAAAATCAAAGAAAAAGGCACCACATTAATCCAAGTGGTAGACTAGAAAAAACCACATGGCATAATTGGTTAATAACAAAGAAACTAGGCTCTGATACCAACTTATCATGACCCAATCCCCGAAACCGGTCGTGATGGCGCCTCTCGTGAAGACAAGGCCAGCTAGACCAAAACGGAACACCTCTTTTAAACAGTTAATCATCATAAACAGTAATAACATATAATAAACGCTCATAAATTGCGGAATTTAACGATAATAACAACATGAATTATCCCGACACAGCCCAAACTGGGGTGTCACAAGTCATGAGCAACTAAGGATCTAGACACAAGCCTACTGAATAGTAAATTTGATACAATAGTTCTAAAACATGGAAATGATAAGATAAGGGAGGCACGGAGCTACGAACGCCAACAACTACCTCGTAGTCTCCGAATCACTACCTGAACTGGGAGAATCAGCACTCAGGAGCGGACTCTGCGATGCCTGAATCTGCACACATGGTGCAGGGAGTAATGCGAGTACTCCGACTCAGTAAGTAACAATTATAAATAATGGCTGAAAGTATGAAAACACGTAAAGACACAAAGCAATTCCATATTAGGCAGTAAATCAGTGAAGAATCAAATGATATTCCTTTTTAAAACAAGTAATTTAACAGGTAAATAACAAGTAGAAATCCGTCTCTCGGGCTCAGTATCAATTGCTCAACATAGTATCAACCCCTCGGTCTCACTCTCAGTACAGTATCAGCCTCTCGGGCTCATTCTCAGAATAGTATCAGCCCCTCGGGCTACCTCACAATCACTCATATCAGCCCCTAGGGCATAACATAAATCACTCAGAACAATGGGTACCCGCGCTCATTGTGGGTGTGCAGACTCCGGAGGGGCCCCTTACGGCCCAAGCGCTGTATCAAGCCATCTCGAGGCATCATCACTCGGCACTCAGCCTCACATCACTCAAGCCACCTCGTGGCATATAAAGTATCTCAGGCCCTCGGCCTCATATCACTCAGCATATCCTCACATATGGCCCTCGGCCTCACTCAGTCCAAAAATCATCACAAGCCCCTTGGGCATTAGTAAAACAGTAGTTCTCAGCCCAAAACATGATGTAGAAATATCATTTAAGTTTCAAATCTGAATAAAAGTGGCTGAGTTTGTAAAACAGTAGATATCAACAGGACTGAGTTCAAATAATAAGTCAAGCAGTGAGGAAAATCCCTGAATGGTTCAAATAGTTGGCACGAAGCCCAAATATGGCAATCAGCCCAAATCATGATGATACCAATTGAATTTCAGTCAAATATTTGGTAAAATCATCAATCGGGATGGACCAAGTCACAATTCCCAGTAGTAAAAGATCTCATGCTCATCATCCAGCGCGTATCTTGCCTCAATATAGCACTACGATGTAAAATCCGGGGTTTTAAACCCTCAGAACATCATTTACAACCATTACTCACCTCGAACTGGCTAATTCTCTAGCTCGCGATGCCTTTGCTCCTCGAATTGGCCTCCACGCGCGTCGAATCTATCCAAAATCAGAACGAATACGTCACAATATGTTAAGAGAACAAATCCCAAGCGAAAACATTCGAAAAATATCAAAAATTCCAAAATTAGCAAAACTCGAGCCCCGGGCCCACGTCTCGGAATTGGGTAAAATTTACATTTTCAGAATCCTCATACCCTCACGAGTATAACCATATGAAAGTTATCCAATTCCAATACCATTTGGCCCTTCAAATCATCATTTTACATTTTTGAAAGGTTTCACAATTTTCTTCCCAAATTCCATCCCAAATCACGAATTGAATGATAAATTCAATGATAGATTCATGTACTCTAGCCAAAATCTGAGTTAGAATCACTTACCCGATGAATTTCTTAAAAAACCTTCGAAAAATCGCCAAAAATCCGAGCTCTCTAGGTCAAAGTATTAAATAAAACCTAAAACCGCGTATTTATAGAGTACCCTTCAGGTTTCACCCTCCGCTGGCCACATCAAATTGACCGCGATCCGCGCAAGCCAGTGCGGTCCGCACAAAAGTGATCGCGGCTGCACAGGCTTCTCTATGCAGTGATAGACTTTAGTATTTTGGCCATAACCTTTGCTACAAATGTCCAAATTGCGATATCTTTTCCTTTCTGGAAACTAGACACGAAGGGCTACAACTTTTGTTTTTGAATTATCCCCAAATTCCTTGTAGATCAAAAGATATGAGCTTCCGAAGTTGGACCGACGACCTGCAGGTCTTCATGACCGCGGCCCGCGTCACTTGACCGCGCCCAGCGCAAACAGGACCGCGCCCCCCGCACAAATGACTGCCCCATCCATTTTCTAAGTTCCGGGATGTCCGTACTCGCTCAAAACTCACCCGAAACACACCCGAGGACCCTGGGACCTCAACCAAATACACTAACGCATCCTAAAACATTATTCAACCTCGTTCCAATCATCAAAATACCTCAACAACACCAAAACCA
The DNA here is from genome assembly GCF_000715075.1 of Nicotiana tabacum. Taxonomy (NCBI): domain Eukaryota; kingdom Viridiplantae; phylum Streptophyta; class Magnoliopsida; order Solanales; family Solanaceae; genus Nicotiana; species Nicotiana tabacum. The sequence continues at coordinate 17,200,333 of NC_134089.1, read as the reverse complement.
TCAAATTACCTCAAATTCAAGCCTAAGTTCTTCTAAAACTTCTGAAACACGCTTTTGATAAAAAACCCAACTAAACCACGTCCGAATAACCTAAAATTTTGCACGCATATCCTAAATCACATAATGAAGCTACAACAACTCTCGGAATTCCATTCTGACCCTCGGATCAAAATCTCACCTATCAATCGGAAATCGTCAAACTACTAACTTCGCCAATTCAAGCCTAATTCTACATCGGGCCTCCAAAATAAATTCTGATCACGCTCCTAGGTCTCAAATCATCTCCTAGAGCTAACCGAACCATTGGAATTCATATTCGAGTCCTCTAACTCATAAGTCAACACCCAGTTGACTTTTCCAACTTAAGCATTCTTAAAAGAGACTAAGTGTCTCATTTCTTACCAAATCCTCTCCAAACTCAAACTAATCAACTCGATCACATGAAACACAGATAATGAAGCGTAAAGAAGCTGAAATGGGGGAAATGGAGTGGTAACTCATGATACGACTGGCCGGGTCGTCACATCCTCCCCAACTTAAACAAACGTTCGTCCTCGAACGAGTCAAGAAACATACCTGAAGCCTCAAACAGATGAGGATATCTTCTCCGTATCTCCCACTCGGTCTCCCAGGTAGCCTCCTCCACGGGCCGACCTCTCCACTGCACTTTCACCGAAGTTATATCCTTTGACCTCAACTTCCAAACCTGGCTACCCAAAATAGCTACTGGCTCCACATCAAAGGTCAAATCATCATAAAACTGAACCGTGATGAAGTCCAAAACATGTGACGAATCCCCAATATACTTCCGGAGTATAGAAACAAGAAATATCGGATGCACACTCGACATGCTAGGTGGCAAAGCAAGCTCATAAGCCACCTCCCCAATCCTCCGAAGCACCTCAAAAGGCCCAATGAATCGAGGACTCAACTTGCCTTTCTTCCCAAACCTCATAGCACCCTTCATGGGCGAAACCTTCAGCAGGGCCTTCTCACTGACCATGTAGGACACATCTCGAACCTTCCGGTCTGCATAACTCTTCTGACGCGACTGCGTTGTACGAAGCCTCTCCTGAATTACCTTCACCTTTTCTAAGGCATCCTAAACCAAATCTGTCCCCAATAGTCTAGCCTCGCCGGGCTCGAACCAACCAACCGGAGATCTACACCGCCTCCCGTACAAAGCCTCATATGGAGCCATCTGAATACTCGACTGGTAGCTGTTGTTGTAAGCAAACTCTGCAAGTGGTAGAAACTTATCCCATGAACCTCCAAAGTCAATAACACAAGCACGCAACATGTCCTCCAATATCTGAATAGTACGCTCGGACTGTCCGTCCGTCTGAGGATGAAACGTTGTGCTCAACTCTACCTGAGTACCAACTCTCTCTGCATGGCTCTTCAAAACTGCAAAGTAAACTAAGTACCTCTATCTGAGATGATGGAGACCGGAACACCATGCAACCGAACAATCTCCCAGATATAAATCCCTACCAATCGCTCTAAAGAATAGGTAGTACACACAGGGATGAAGTGCGCAGACTTGGTCAGCCGATCCACAATCACCCAAATAGCATCGAACTTCTTCAAAGTCCGAGGAAGACCACTCACAAAATCCATGGTGACCCTCTCCCACTTCCCCTCGGTAATAACCATCTGCTGAAGCAAGCCACTCGCTCTCTGATGCTCATATTTCACCTGTTGAAAATTGAGACACCGAGCTACAAATCCCACGATATCTTTCTTCATTCTTCTCCACCAATAATGCTGCCTCAAATCCTGATACATCTTCGCGGCACCCGGATGAATGGAATACCGCTAGCTATGGGCCTCCTCTAGAATCAACTCTCTAAGCCCATCTACATTGGGCACACAAATCCGGCCCTGCATCCTCAACATACCATCATCATCGACGGTCACATCTCTGGCATCATCTTGCTGGACTCTGTCTTTAAGGAAAAGCAAATGCGGATCATCATACTGGCGCTCTCTGATACGATCATATAAGGAAGACCGAGAAACCACACATGCCAATACCCGACTGGGCTTCGAAATATCCAATCTCACGAACCGATTGGCCAAGGCCTGAACATCAACTACAAGGGGTCTCTCCCCAACTGGAATATATGCCAAACTCCCCATACTCACTGCCTTTCGGCTCAATGCATCGGCCACCACGTTGGCCTTTCCCAGATGGTACAGAATAGTGATATCATAATCCTTAAGCAACTCCAACCATCTCCGCTGCCTCAAATTAAGATCTTTTTGCTTGAACAAATGCTGAAGACTGCGATGATCAGTGAACACCTCACAAGATACGCCATACAAGTAATGTCTCCAAATCTTCAATGCATGAACTATGGCAGCCAGCTCCAAATCATGAACGGGGTAGTTCTTTTCATGGGGCTTCAACTGAAGAGAATCATAAGCAATAACTCTACCCTCCTACATCAACACACAACCAATCCCAACTCTCGAAGCATCACAATACACAGTATATGAACCTGAAGCTGATGGCAAAACCAACACTGGAGTTGTGGTCAAGACTGTCTTGAGCTTCTGAAAGCTCTCATCACGCTCGTCCGACCATACAAATGGAGCACCTTTCTGAGTCAACTTGGTCAAGGGCGATGCAATGGATGAAAATCCCTGAACAAACCGGCGATAATAGCCTGCCAACCCAAGAAAGCTATGAATCTCTATGGCTGAGGACGGTCTAGGCCAACTCTGAACAACCTCTATCTTCTTGGGGTCAACCTGAATACCCTCGCTGGACACCACGTGTCCCAAGAAAGCCACTGTACTGAGCCAAAACTCATGCTTAAAGAACTTTGCATAAAGCTTCTCCTCCCTCAATCTCTGCAACACAACTCTCAAATGCTCTGCGTGCTCCTCCTGACTACGCGAGTACACTAGGATATCATCAATGAATACTATCACGAACGAATCAAGATAAGGCCGGAACACGCTATTCATCAAATGCATGAATGCTGCTGGGGCATTAGTTAGCCCGAAAGACATAACAAGAAACTCATAATGACCATATCTAGGTCCTGAAAGCAGTCTTAAGAATATCTGAATACCTGATCTTTAACTGGTGATAACCCGAACAAAGATCAATTTTGGAGAATACCCTCGCTCCCTAAAGCTGATCAAATAAATCACCAATGCAAGGAAAATGATACTTGTTCTTAATTGTTACTTTGTTTAATTGCCTATAATCAATGCACATTCTCATCGTGCCATCCTTCTTCTTCACAAATAAAACCGGTGCACCCCAAAGAGACATACTAGGCCGAATGAACCCCTTATCTAGGAGTTCCTAAAACTGTTCTTTCAATTCTTTCAACTCTGCTGGTGCCATACGATATGGCAAAATAGAAATGGGCTGAGTGTCCGGCACCAGGTCAATACCAAAATCAATGTCCCTGTCCGGTGGCATGCCCGGCAGGTCTGCAGGAAACATATCGGAAAAATCCCTCACAACTGGGACAGAATCAATACTAGGAGTCTCAGCTCCAACATCCCTTACAAATGCTAGATATGAAAGACAACCCTTCCCAACCATACGCTGGGCCTTCAAGAAAGAGATCACTCTACTAGGTATATAATCAGTCATACCACGCCACTCGATCCTTGAAACACCCAGAATAGCCAATGTAACTATCTTAGCATAACAGTCTAGAATAGCACGACAGGGAGATAGCCAATCTATGCCCAGAATAACATCAAAGTCCACCATGCCCACTAGCAACAAATCAACTCGGGTCTCCAGACCCCCAATAATCACAACACATGACTGGTACACACGGTCCACAACAATAGTATCTCCCACCGGGGTAGATACATGAATAGGTAAAGAAAGAAACTCTTGGGGTGTACCCAAATAATGAGCAAAATATGAGGTCACATAAGAATAGGTGGAACCAGGATTAAATAATACCGAGGCATCTCTGTGGCAGACTAGAACAATATAGCTCTTAACCTTGCAATCAACTTAATTAATAGTAAACTCCCCAACTTGGATCAAATCCATATAATAAAACGCACTCAATAAATCATAACGCACATACTCTATTGTTGTTGTAATACCATAGTGAGATTGAACTCACTCCTTCATAAGCTTGTGGAAACACAAATCATATGAAATTTTAACTCTTCTGCAATTCTTGCATTCACTCACACAACAGTTAAACCCACTCTCTAGGAAGCACATATTAGATTTCAACGCATATTCGTCACTTGTAAATGAGATCTTCTAATAGACAACATAAGGATCATACCACTTTAGAACACTCCGCAGGAGATAACCCACCTGTTTTGCCTCCAATTAACATTTTGTATACCTTTCACTGTCATACACATTACACAGTCACTTAATCTTCCTGAGTCTAAACTCATACCATAACATGAAATTTACTTCACTCCATAACTTGGGGCTACACATCCAATTACAATGGAAATCAAACACTTAATGGTTCATCTATCATCCAGCAGACCTTCCTCGCCACTTCCGAGTCATATAGATACATCTCGTAGTACTAACATACTCATCACGTAGCTATCCAGCCGTCATTCAAACCAATAGGGGCAATACCGAACATATAAGTTCAAAACACTTGCTCACATAATCAACACCTCGGTGCTCAAGCCATAGGCAAAGATCCGACCTCAAGTTCTCCAGACCGGCCCAATATCAACTCATAGAGATCATATCTCACCCCTCGATCGGGGAATCACAAGCCGTTGATGCACATCTGATACTGAGCGCTCATACACGCATACGAACACGTGGAAGGAATTTCAATAGTTACTTTTCAAGCTGAATCAAGGATGCACGATAAGAATTCAAGAATGTGAAGTTTTTTTCTAAATGTTCTGCAGCCTCTCGAGGATAAATACAAATGTCTCCGTACCGATCCGCGAGACTCTACTAAACCTGCTCATGACCTGTGAGACCTATGTAACCTAGGCTCTGATACCAACTTATCACGGCCCAATCCCCGAACCCGGTTGTGATGGTGCCTCTCGTGAAGACAAGGCCCGCCAGACCAAAACAGAACACCTCTTTTAAACAGTTAATCATCATAAACAGTAATAACATATAATATAACGCTTATAAATTGCAAAATTTAACGATAATAACAGCAGGAACCATCCCGACATAGCCCAAACCGGGTTATCACAAGTCATGAGCAACTAAGGATCCTGATACAAGTCTACTGAACACTAAATTCGATACAATAGTTCTAAAACATGGAAATGATAAGATAAGGGAGACACAGAGCTGCGAATGCCAACAGCTACCTCGTAGTCTCCGAATCACTACTTGGACTGGGAGAATCAGCACTCAGGAGCGGACTCTGCGATGCCTGAATCTGCACACATGGTGCAGGGAGTAAGGTGAGTACTCCGACTCAGTGAGTAACAATTATAAATAATGGCTGAAAGTATGAAAACACATAAAGACACAAAGCAATTCCATATTAAGCAGTAAATCAGTGAAGAATCAAATGATATTCCTTTTTAAAACAAGTAAAGCAAGTAATTTAACAGGTAAATAACAAGTAGAAACCCGCCCCTCGAGCTCAGTATCAATCGCTCAACATAGTATCAGCCCCTCGGGCTCACTCTCAGTACAATATCAGCCTCTCGGGCTCACTCTCGGAATAGTATCTGCCCCTCGGGTTACCTCACAATCACTCATATCAGCCCCTCGGGCATATCATCAATCACTCCAAACAATGGGTACCCGCGCTCACTGTGGGTGTGCAGACTCCGGAGCGGCCCCTTACAACCAAAGCGCTATATCAAGCCACCTCGTGACATCATCACTCGACACTCGTCCTCTAATCACTCAAGTCACCTCGTGGCATATAAAGTATCTCAGGCCCTCGGCCTCACTCAGTCCAAAAATCATCACAAGCCCCTTGGGCATTAGTAAAATAGTAGTTCTTAGCCCAAAACATGATGTAGAAATATCATTTAAGTTTCAAATCTGAGTAAAAGTGGCTGAATTTGTAAAACAGTAGATATCAACAAGACTGAGTTCAAATAATAAGTCAAGAAATGAAGAAACAATGATAAAAATCCTCTAAGGGTTCAAATAGTTGGCACGAAGCCCAAATATGGCAATCAGCCCAAATCATGATGATAACAATTGAATTTCAGTCAAATATTCGGTAAAATCATCAATCGGGATGGACCAAGTCACAATCCCCAGTAGTGAAAGACCTCACGCTCATCATCCAGCGCGTATCTTGCTCAATATAACACTACGATGTGAAATCCGGGGTTTCAAACCCTTAGAACATCATTTACAACCATTACTCACCTCGAACTGGCTAATTCTCTAGCTCGCGATGCCTTTGCCCCTCGAATTGGCCTCCACGCGTGTCAAATCTATCCAAAATCAGAACGAATACATCACAATGTGCTAAGGGAACAAAGCCCAAGCGAAAACATTTGAAAAATATCAAAAATTCCAAAATTAGCAAAACCCGAGCCCCGGGCCTACATCTCGAAATCATGTAAAATTTACATTTTTAGAATCCTCGTACCCTCACGAGTCTAACCATACAAAAATTATCCAATTCCGATACCATTTGGCCATTCAAATCATCATTTTACATTTTTAAAAGGTTTCACAATTTTCTTCCCAAATTCCATCCCAAATCACGAATTGAATGATGAATTCAATGATAGATTCATGTACTCTAGCCAAAATCTGAGTTAGAATCTCTTACCCAATGAATTATTTGAAAAACCTTCGAAAAATCGTCAAAATCCGAGCTCTCTAGGTCAAAATATTAAATAAAACTTAAAACATCGTATTTATAGAGTACCCTTTAGGTTTTACCCTCCACGGGCCGCACCAAATCGACCGCGGTCCGCGCAAGCCAGTGCGATCCGCACAAAAGTAACCGCGGCCGCACAGGCTTCCCTCTGCAGTGACATACTTTAGTATTTTAGCCATAACATTTGCTTCGGATGTCCAAATTCTAATATCTTTAGCTTTCTGGAAACTAGACACAAAGGGCTACAACTTTTGTATTTGAATCATCCCCAAATTCCTTGTAGATCAAAAGATATGAGCTTCCGAAGTTGGACTGACGACCTGCAGGTCTTCATGACTGCGGGCCGCGTCACTTGACCGTGCCCCGCGCTAGTGCCACCACGCCTAGCGCAAACAGGACCGCACCCCGCGCACAAATGACTGCCCCATCCATTTTCTAAATTCCGGGATGTCCGTACTTGCTCAAAACTCACCCAAAACACACCCGAGGCCCCCGGGACCTCAACCAAAAACACCAACGCATCCTAAAACATTACTCAACCTCGTTCCAATCATCAAAACACTTCAACAACACCAAAACCATCAAATTACCTCAAATTCAAGCCTAAGTTCTTCTAAAACTTCTGAAACACGCTTTTGATCAGAAACCCAACTAAACCACGTCCGAATAAACTGAACTTTTGCACGCATATCCCAAATCACATAATGAAGCTACAGCAACTCTCGGAATTCCATTCCGACTCCCGGATCAAAATCTCACCTATCAACCGGAAATCATCAAACTACTAACTTCGCCAATTCAAGCCTAATTCTACATCGGGCCTCCAAAATAAATTCCGATCACGCTTTTAAGTCTCAAATCATCTCCTAGAGCTAACCGAACTATCGGAATTCACATCCGAGCCCTCTAACTCATAAGTCAACACCCGATTGACTTTTCCAACTTAAACCTTCTTAAAAGAGACTAAGTGTCTCATTTCTTACCAAATCCTCTCCGAACTCGAACTAATCAATTCGATCACATGAAACACGGATAACGAAGCGTGAAGAAGCTGAAATGGGGGAAACATTGTTAATAACAAAAAAATTATCTATTGAAATTAACAAAAGAATTAACTACCTAAATTAACTACTCAAACATGGGTGAGTGTTGGTTTATGTTAGTTAATTTTTTTATTTCATTTTTTAAAATTATTTTCTTTTTTCTTTTTTGAAATAAAAAGTGTATTTATTCATTAAAATTCAAACAATATTATTGAGAAAAATATAATAAAATTTAAAATAAAAAAATATTTTAGTAATAATATATATATATATATATATATATATATATATATATATATATATATATATATATATATATATATATATATATATCTTAAGATGTATATATAGTATATAAATCGAATATATATTAAATATTTAATATGCTAATAATCTATCTATATATTATTAATAGCCAAAGAAAAAAGTACCACATTAATCCAAGTGGTAGCCTAGAAAAAAGACACATGGCATAATTAGGTAATAAGTAACAAAGAAATTATTTGTTGAAAATTAACAAAGAAATTAACTATCTAAATTAATTACTCAAATATGGGTGAGTATTGGTTTAGCTTAGTTTATTTCTTTATTTCATTTTTTAAAATCATTTTTCTTTTTCTTTTTTGAAATAAATTTTATTCATTAAAATTCAAACAATATTATTGAACAAAATATAATAAAATCTAAAATAAAATGATATTTTCAAGAGTAATAAAATATATATCTTCTATTATATTACAAAAATATTAAACAAGTAATATACTAATAATTTCTATTAACAATATAATTATACTAAACATTGGATAATATAATTAACAAAAATACATAACAAAAAGTTATTTGATGATTATATAAGTACCTTTAATTTAATAGAGATTATATTCATTAAAATTCAGACAATATCTATTCTATTTATATAGAATAGGAGAAGCAAATCATCATGATAATTTCAAATGTAACATCAAAAAATTAACAAAGTGAAATTTTTTAAGGACAAAGCTCCAACAAATTTGTAGATTTAAAAATTATTTACAAAAAAATGATAAAAAAGACACAACAAAATTAACTACCTAAAATTAACTATTCAAACATGGATGATATAATAAAGATAAATACATAACAAAAAGTTACTCGATGACTACATAAGTCCCTTTAATTTAATCAAGAATTTGTTCATTAAAATTCAAACAATATTTTTTAGAACAATAGATTAAAATTTAAAATAAAAATTATTTCAAGTGTAATAAAATATATATCTTCTATTATAATACAAATACAAAGTAGCAGAGAAAAATATTAAATAAAGTAATATACTAATAAAAAATTATATTAACAATGTAATAATACAAAATATTGGATGATATAATAAAGAAAAATACATAACAAAAAAGTTATTTGCTGCGCTGCCTCTATAAGTCCCTTTAGTTTAATAGAGATTTTATTCATTAAAATTTAGATAATATTATTATGAACAACAGAATAAAATTTAAAATAAAAAATACTTCAACAGTAATAAATTATATATCTTCCCATATATTACAAAAAGAAAACGAGTAGACAAAATATAAACAAAGTAATATACTAATAAAAATTTCTATTAACAATGTAATAATACTAAACATTGGGTAATATAATAAAGAAAAATATAGAACAAAAAAGTTATTTACTGACTATATAAGTACCTTTGATTTAATAGAGATTTCATTATTGAGTATATCGTATTGACAAACAAGATGACAATTAAAATTTATTAAAGCAATACGATCTAATAAGATCAAATAAGCCTGATCATAATTAAATTTAATTAATATTTTTTTAATATTGACCGCGCATCGCGCGGGTATGACTACTAGTTTATATAGAATAGGAGAAGCAAAAGCACTACATTAAGACAAGTGTCTTAACCACAAAAGGCCAAGTGGCATTGTTAAGATAAAATAAACTACTTTTCTAACTAATTTTTTTTAATTTTAAATTTTGAAATAATTGGTTACACTACTTGAATTAATAAATATAGATATCTTATAATTATAAATAAAAAAACGAAAATACAAAAAAAAATTCTATTCATTCAAATTGGAGTTTTAAAATTATTTTACAACAAAATAACAAAAACAATAAAAAATAAAAAACTACCTATTCATATTGGAGAGTAATTGCTTCCTATAGTAGTAGTTGTGGTTGAATTAATAAATAAAGATAGCTTATACTTATCAATAAAAAATAAAAAAACAACAAAATGTTTAACAATATTAAGTAATGGATAATACAATTAGATAACCAAGAAACAAATATATATAAATAGTTAGAATTATTATGAGAAAAGTCATACATATACACATAACTAAATCATAATAAAAAAATATTCATAAATGAAGAATACTAAAAAAAAATCAAATGATATCGTAAATATACATATACTAATTAAATTTCTCATCTAGGAAAATTTAGTTAGTAAATAGAACACATAATTTCATAATGAAAAGTATAAGAATACCTCGAGTGCAAATTTGGAGTTGAGCCGACGGAAGCGGGAGTTGAAGTGAGGCTTGACTCTCAAGTCATTCCCAAGATAGGTAGTTTCAAGTACCTTGGATCGGTTATTCAGGGGATCAAGGAGATTGACGAGGATGTCACACACCGTATAGGGGTGGGGTGGATGAAGTGGAGGTTAGCGTCGGGAGTCTTGTGTGACAAGAAAGTGCCACCGTTACTAAAAGGTAAGTTTTATAGAGCAGTGGTTAGGCCTGCCATGTTGTATGGAACTGAATGTTGGCCGGTAAAGAACTAACACACCCAGAAGATGAAAGTAGCAGAGATGAGGATGTTGAGGTGGATGTGCGGGCATACAAGGATGAATAAGATTAGGAATGCAGATATTCGAGAGAAGGTAGGTGTGGCCCCCATGGAGGACAAGATGCGGGAAGTAAGACTCAGATGGTTCGGGCACATTCAGAGGAGGAGCACTGATGCACTGGTAGTGGGCACACGGAGAGGTAGAGGGAGACCTAAGAAGTATTGGGGAGAGGTGATCAGACAGAACATGGCGCGACTTAGGATTACTGAGGACATGGCCCTTGATAGGGAATTATGGAGGTCGAGCATTAAGGTTGTAGGTTAGGGGAGAGTGTGAATATTTCTACAGCACAATAGAGGGAGACTATCTAGTTAGGAGTTAGACTAGGAATGTCATTGGTCGTCTATTGATGCAGGGCTTTACCTTCTAGTTGTACTATACCAGCCATCTATTTCGTATTTCGTATCCTGTATTTCATATTTCATATCTCTTATATATTGTTGTTATTTTTATTACGCATTTTTATGGTACTAATGTATCATCTCCTATTGCTTTTTTTGAGCCGAGGGTCTCCTGGAAATAGCCTCTCTACCCTTCGGGGTAGGGGTAAGGTCTGCGTACATATTACCCTCCCCAGACCCTACTTGTGGGATTATACTGGGTCGTTGTTGTTGTTGTTGTATTAGTACACTAATTAATTATGTCACGACCCGGATTTCCCACCCTCGGGGTCGTGATGGCGCCTAATAATAGGAGCTAGGCAAGCCAACTTAAATTACCTACCGTTTAACACACATTCTTTTCCATAATTATCAACATGTAATAAAGGCAACATAATTAAAAATTTCAAGCGGAATTCTTAACTTATATAAAAACTAAATAGAAATGCGAAAAGTTTAACATAATCCTCTACCCAAGATTGGTGTCACAATGCTCACGAACTTCTAAGATTTACTAAATACAATCGTCTGAAAGAAAATTATAAACTGTTTGTTTCGGTACAAAAGATAACAAACTGAATAAAGAGAGAGAGAGACTCCGGGCCTGCGGACGTCAGCAAGGCTACCTCGGTGTCTCTGGACTGAAGTCAGCTCCCGATCAAATCCTACTGCTGAGGTCCAAAAGCTGCTCCTGGATCTGTGCAAAAAGATGTACAGGGTGTAGCATCAGTATAACCGACCCCATGTGCTGGTAAGTGCCTGGCCTAACCCCGGCGAAGTAGTGACGAGGCTAGACAGGACCTACCAAAAACAACCTGTGCAGATATATGCAATAAAAGGAAATATACAGAATTTAAACAGCTAAGGGGGGGGGGGAGCATGCTATGGGGAGCTAACAGTTTCAAATAGAAATCATCAATAACAGAAAGAAGTAACAAAGCCAGAATGTCAACAAGAATCAAAAGTCAACAATTTGCACGGCATCACCCTTCGTGCTTTTACTCTCGTCCTCACCAAAATAATACACGGTATCACCCTTCGTGCTTTATGCTCTTCCTCACCCAAACAACAATCACAAGGCAAATAGGGTAAGGAAATCTATAACCTCGAAGTAAATCAAATAAGAACAAGTAATGAAAGAAACAACATAACTTGGATATCAACAAAGAATCAGAAAGCAACAAATACACAGCATCACCCTTCGTGCTTTACGCTCTCGTCCTCACCAAAGCAATCATATAAATGAAATATGCACGACATCACCCTTCGTGCTTTTACTCTCTTTCCTCACCATATAATCAATAAAATCGGCACGGAATGGTATATCGTGCGACACAACATCACCCTTCGTGCTTTACACTCTTTCCTCACAATAGCAAACAATGCACAACATCACCCTTCGTGCTTTATCACTCTTCCTCACCCAAGCAATAATCACAAACAAGGGGCAAGGGAGTAGACAAATAATGATAGAAACCCCGGCAAGGGAATACAAATAAACAGCTAACTCCCGGCAAGGGAGCACAATTAAGCAGTTAAAAACCCGGCAAGGAAACAATATCAATAATCTCATCATCCCGATAAGGGAGATAGTCAACAAAGCAATAAGCATCTCGGCAAGGGAGCAATTCAATAATTCTTTCTCTTTCTTTCACTTTTACCTCTTATCTCACTTTACCACCTGAGCCAACGCTCCAAAGGGGTTCAATCATTTCATATACTTTCACGCTTTATGATATACTCGAGCCAATGCTCCAAGAATGTACAAATCATAATTCTTCCTCAAACTCTTCACATTATATGAAATTTATCAATTTAACAAGGAAGAGGTATCACAAAATCCAAATAAACACAAATAAGACTCACGGTCATGCTAGACTCCGGTGTATAGATACTCGTCACCATGCCTATACACCGTACTCAACAATTAGCAAATAGCAAACAACACTCTAATCCTATTCCCTCAAGCCAAAGTTAGAATAAACACTTACCTCGGTCCAAAGAATAGCAATCAACCCTCAAATACCGCCTTTCCTTTATAATCCGACTCCGAAACAACGATATTTAGGCATAATTAATTCAATAATATCAATAAAGACTCGATAACAAAATCCCATAGCTTAGATATGAAGTTCCTAGCATTCTTCCAAAAATACCAAAATTCGACCCCGGGCCCACATGGTACAAACACGAGGTTCGGACCAAATTCATATCACCCATTCATCCACGAGTCCGAATATATAATTTGTTTTCAAATTCGACCCCAAAACGAGGTCCAAATCAAGAAAAGGTAGAAAGCCCTAACTCTACCCCACTCCCCCAATTTCTACCCTAAATTACATGTTTTAGGCCAAGAAATTCAATAGATGTTGATGAAAATGGAAGAGAATAAGTTAAAGATTACTAACCCAAGAGTTTACGGTGAAAGAATGTTTCAAAGATCGCCCTAGAACTTTGGAGAAGACAAGCTTTATGAAAAATGGTAGAACCCCGTAATGGGTCTGTTTTGGACTTTTAAAATAACTGGGCGGAATTGCCCTATGCGATCGCGGGAAAGGGAATGCGATCGCATAGGGGAAGGTAGGCTGGTCACTGCGATCGTGGGATGATGAGTGCGATCGCATAGAGGGTCAAAGCGGGGCTGAGCCTTTTGTGAATTACGATCGCAGAAGGGAGTGTGCGATCGCATAGAATGAGTTTGCAGAGGTACGCGATCACATGGCCTATAACGCGATCGCATAGAACAAAACTGGGTGACTCCAAAATAACTCTACGCGATCGCAAACATACCTATGCGATCACATAGAAGAAAATGACGGGGCACTGACTGCAGAAATTCTGCAACACTTCCTAAGGCCAAAAACACCCCGAACCGCCTCCGAATCACTCCCGAGCCCCCGGGGCTCCTAACCAAACACACACACTAACTCAATAACATCCTACGAACTTACTTGAGCAATCAAATCGCCAAAATAACATCAAAATCAATGAATCAAGCCTCAAAATCATCATTTTTTTTCAAACTTCATAAACTTTCAAACTTAGAGTTTTAGGTCCGAAACACGTCAAATGACATTTAATTTCAACAAAATTTCACAGGAAGCGCTTAAACGATATATAAGACCTGTACCGGGCACCGGAACCAAAATATGGGCCCGATACTAACGCTTTCTAATCCATTTTCATTTCAAATTTCCAAATAAATTTTAGAAAAATAATTTCTTTTAAAAATTCATTTCTCGGGCTCGGGACCTCGGATTTCGATTCCGGGCATACGCCCGAGTCCCATATTTTTCTACGGACCCTCCGGGACCGTCAAATCACGGGTCCGGGTCCGTTTACCCAAAATGTTGACCAAAGTCAACTTTAACCATTTTAGAGCCACAATTTATCAAATTTCACATAATTTAACACATAAGTTTTTCCGGCCACGCGCCCGGATTGCGCACACAAATCAAGGCAACTAAAGGTGAGGTTTTCAAGGCCTCGGAAGCACGGAAAAAGGGAGAAAACCGATGATGGCCCTTTGGGTCGTCACATTCTCCACCTCTAAAACAACCGTTCGTCCTCGAACGGACATAAGAAGGAAGTACCTGAGTCGGGGAAAAGGTGAGGATAACGGTCCCGCATATCGGACTCAGACTCCCAGGTCGATGCCTCAGGAGGCTGACCTCTCCACTGAACACGAACCGAAGGAAAACTCTTCGACCTCAACTAGCGAACCTGCCGATCTAGAATAGCTACCGGCTCCTCCTTATAAGATAAGTCCTTGTCCAACTGGACAGTGCTGAAATCTAACACGTGGGATGGATCACCGTGATATTTCCGAAGCATGGACACATGAAACACTGGATGTACGGCTGATAAGCTCGGTGGCAATGCAAGTCTATAAGCCACCTCTCCCACTCGATCAAGAATCTCAAATGGACCAATGAACCTAGGGATAAGCTTGCCCTTCTTCCCAAATCTCATCACGCCCTTCATAGGCGACACTCGGAGCAATACCCGCTCACCAACCATGAAAGCAACATCTCAAACCTTTCAATCTGCATAGCTCTTTTGCCTGGACTGAGTTGTACGAAGTCTATCCTGAATGATCCTGACCTTGTCCAAAGCCTCCTGAACCAAATCTGAACCCAACAACCGAGCCTCTCCCGGCTCAAACCATCCAATCGGAGATCGACATTGCCTACCATACAAAGCCTCATAAGGAGCCATCTAGATACTCGATTGGTAGCTGTTGTTGTAGGCAAACTCTTCTAAAGGCAAGAACTGATCCCATGAACCTCCAAAGTCAATGACACAAGCTCGGAGCATATCCTCCAATATCTGAATAGTCCGCTCGGACTGCCCGTCCGTCTGAGGATGAAATGCTGTACTCAACTCAACCTGGGTGCCTAACTCTCGCTGGACTAGGGCTGTGCACGGATCGGGTCAGATCGGATTTAGCATATTTCGGATTCGAATTTCGGATTTCGGATTCTAGAAAATGCAATCCGAATCCGATCCGAATTATATCGGATCAGATCAGATTTTAAAGTTTGGATCGGATCGGATATCGGATCGTATTATTATGCCTCAAAGTTAAACTAATATGTATATTTTCTTTGTAAAAGAGGCAATACATTAAGAAAAATTCATGTTTATGCAATTATGAGAGTACTATGGTGCCAATATAGCTAAATCTAGCAATTCTAAAGGTAATAACTTGGAGGTTGATGTAAATTAAAGTGTAGTATTTATACATGTCCTAATAATTTCAGATTTCGGATTGGATTGGATTAAAATATACCAATCCGAAATCCGATCCGAAATCTGAAATTTTAATAAACATAATCCGAAATCCGATCCAATCCGAAATCCAAAATTCAAAATTGAATGGATCAGTTCGGATTTAGGATATCCGATCCGAATGAACAGCCCTACGCTGGACTGCTTTCCAGAAATGCGAGGTAAACTGCGTACCTCGGTCCGAAATGATAGATACCGGCACACCATGAAGGCGAACAATTTCCCGGATATAGATCTCAGCTAACCTCTTGGATGAATAAGATACTGCCATAGGAATGAAATGCGCTGGCTTGGTCAGCTTATCAACAATGACCCAAACTGCGTCGAACTTCCTCCGAGTCTGCGAGAGCCCAACAACGAAGTCCATAGTGATCCGCTCCCACTTCCACTCGGGAAGCTCAATCCTCTAAAATAAACCACCAGGCCTCTGATGCTCATACTTAACCTGCTGACAATTCAAACACCGAGCCACATAGGCAACGATATCCTTCTTCATTCTACGCCACCTAATAATGCTATCGCAAGTTCTGATACATCTTCGCGGTGCCCGGATGAATAGAGTACCGGGAGCTATGGGCCTCCTCTAAAATCAACTCTCGAAGCCCATCCACATTAGGCACACAAACTAGACCCTGCAATCTCAAAACTCCATCAGCATCTAAGGCAACCTGCTTGGCACCTCCACGCTGTACCATGTCCCTAAGGACACATAAATGGGGATCATCAAACTGCCGATCATGGATATGCTCTAATAACGAAGAACGGGCGACCGTGCTAGCTAATACTCTACAAGGCTCAGAAATATCCAACCTCATTAACTGATTGGCCAAAGCCTGAACGTCCAAAGCAAGCGGTCTCTCGCCGACCGGAATATAAGTAAGACTGCCCATACTGGCTGACTTCCTACTCAAGGCATCGTCCACCACATTGGCCTTTCCCGGGTGATATAGGATAGTGATGTCATAATCTTTCAACAACTCCAACCACCTCCTCGGCCTCAAATTCAACTCCTTTTGCTTGAACAAATACTGAAGACTCTTATGATTCGTGAACACCTCATACGCCACGCCATACAGATAGTGCCTCCAAATCTTCAATGCGTGAACAATGGTTGCCAACTCCAAATCATGCACTGGATAGTTCTTCTCATGAACCTTCAACTGCCTCGAACCATAGGCAATGACCTTGCCATCCTGCATCAGCACTGCACTAAGTCCAATACGCGATGCATCACAATAGACTGTATAAGGCCCTGAACCTGTGGGCAAAAAAAATACCGGTGCCGTAATCAAAGCTGTCTTGAGCTTCTGAAAGCTCGCCTTACACTCGTCCGACCATATGAACTAGGCTCCCTTCTGGGTCAACCTGGTCATCGGGGCCGCAATAGATGAGAACCCCTCCACAAACCGACGATAGTAACCTGCTAACCCCAAGAAACTCTGAATCTCTGTGGCTGATGCTGGTCTAGGCCAGTTCTTGACTGCCTCAATCTTCTTTGGATCAACCTGAATACCCTATGCTGATACAATATGACCCAGAACTGCAACTGAGCTCAACAAGAACTCACACTTCGAGAACTTAGCATATAACTAACTATCCCTCAAGGTTTGAAGAACTACTCTAAGATGTTGCTCGTGCTCCTCCCGGCTGCGGGAATATATCAAAATATCATCAATGAAGACCATCACGAACGAGTCCACATAAGGCCTGAACACTCGGTTCATCAAATCCATAAAGGCTGCTGGGGCATTGGTCAACCCAAATGACACAACCAAGAACTCATAATGCCTGTATAGAGTGCGGAATGCTGTCTTAGGGACATCAGATGCCCTAATCCTCAACTGAGGGTAGCCAGATCTCAAGTCAATCTTTGAAAATACCTTGGCACCCTGAAGCTAATCGAACAAATCATCAATCCTAGGCAGTGGATACTTATTCTTAATTGTAACCTTGTTCAATTGCCGGTAATCAATGCACATTCTCATCGAGCCATCCTTTTTCTTTACAAATAGAACCGACGCACCCCAAGGCGATACGCTGGGTCTAATGAAACCCTTCTCAAGTAAGTCTTGCAGCTGCTCTTTTAACTCTGGCAAGGCCATGCGTTATGGCAGAATAGAAATGGACTGAGTGCCCAAAGCCAAATTGATGCAAAAATCAATATCCCTATTGGGTGGCATCCCTGGCAAGTCTGATGGGAAAACCTCAGGAAACTCACGAACCACGAGCACAGAATCAATAGAGGGAATCTCAGCACTGGAATCACGAACATAAGCCAAGTAGGCCAAACACCCTTTCTCGACCATACACCGAGCCTTCACATACGAAATAACACTGCGGGAAGAATGACCAGAAGTCCCTCTCCACTCTAAATGGGGCAAATTCGGTAAGGCTAAAGTCACAGTCTTGGCATGAAAATCCAAGATCGCATGATACGGGGACAACCAATCCATACCTAATATAACGTCGAAATCCACCATATCTAAGAGCAACAAATCAACACGGGTCTCGAGTCCTCTAAGCACCACAACACAAGAATGATGAACCCGAATCTGCCTGAATGACGGGGCCTCTTGTCCAACCTCTGACCACCTCCCTGCGACAGAACCATCTCCACTCTCTTGGCTGTGAGCACGTGATTTTTGCTTTAACGAAAACTACTCCAAAAATAAATCAAAAAATAAAATAAATTTCTTTTACTGTGTAATTTTTGAATTTGCGTGGTGTTAAATGTTTGTGTTATGTCCGTAAATGTTTATTTTGTCAAAATAAATCAAAAAAAATAAAATAAAATACATGTTGCATGCATATAGGATTTAATTATGCATTTAAGAGTTAATTTAAATAAAATTACAAAAAATATGCGTTTGTTCTAATTTTAATGTTTCACTATGTGATTAATATTTTTTGTCTATGTGTTAAATTGTTAAAGGTTGATTAATATTTTGAAGGAGTAATTTTTTTTGTTTTTATAATTTTAATTAGGATTTTTAATAATTGAAGAATTAAATTAGAAATTAAAAAGAGTGGTATTAAATGGGCAAAAACGGATCTGGGCCAAATTTTCTAAACAAAATCAGGCCCAATCCAAATGACCATGTCCGGTCCAATTCAAAACAGAATCAAACGACGTCGTTTGGTTACCCCTTATCAAGGGCCGTTGGATTAAATCCAACCAACGGCCAAGATCTCATCACCCTAACCCAAGACCCTTACCTGATTTGATACCCGGTTCAACCCGTCCCCCTAACCTAAACCAAACGACACCGTTTGGTTAAGTGAGTAGATCTCATCCATCCATTCTACTTGATCCAACGGATGATACCAGTCCACCCCACCCCTATATAAATCCCAAACCTCTACCCAGCCCCTAACTGAACACCCCCCTCTCCGCTCCTGTTCATCATCGTTCCAAACAGACCCCTAACCCTAGCCGCCCCTATTCCCCTTCGCCTGAAACCCGGCGGCATCAACGCCGCCGGTCACCAACTTAACACCCTAGGACCTCCTGAACCTCCCCTACACGAATCCAACCTTAGTTTCCTTCGAATCAGGCCACAACTCTCCGAATCTTAAATCGAAGGTTGGCCTGAAAACTTGATCTAAACCAATCAGCCCCAAATTAACACCATGGCTTCCCCTAGTCATCCTGAGTATGGATCTGTTGGTTGTTTGGTTCGAATCAGTTCGGAACTTCTCGAATCTTCTTTTGAAGATTCGGACCAAACAAGAACAAACTCAGATCCATTTCAAACTAACACGAAATAACCCCTAGGCTACCCTCACCCTTGTATCATGTTTGGTTCCCTTCAAATCTGCCCAGAAATGTTCGGATTTAAGATCCAAGAACCTGGAACCCTAAAAATTTCCAATCTTGGAATTTTTCCGATTTCAAGTAAAAGATTGAGGTTCAATCGACCTTAGTCAAAGTATTTTCAGTGGAAAATACTTCGACTAAGGTCTGTTTGATTTCAAACAAAAATCCGAAGCCGAGTTGAGTTCGAGTCTGATTAAAATTCAGAGGTATTTTTCTATTATTTTGTGTATTCTAAGTGTATTGTTGTCTGTGTCAATAGCTTTTTGATTTTTCATATTTGTTTTGATCAATTCTGTCATTTCTGTCTCCTACCTATTTACTTGATCCGAATGTGAATTGTTTCTATTGGTTGTGATTATTTACAATGTATGTAATCGACTCGATTGAGTTCGTCGATTAGTTATATTATGAATTCTCGTTTATGATAAATACTGATTGAAACAATTTGTCTACCTATTGTTTGTTGACAATTGTTATAGATAGTTAGTTAATTAGTCTTTTAAATCATGTTTGTTTATAAATCAGTGAGTCCGTCAAATGGATGTTGTGTATGTATTGATTTCTGGGCAGTTAGTTTCAGGTAATGCATATACTGTCAATACCCCTGCACTTAAATTCAATTTCAATTCAGATTTTGTTCTGTTAAGTTCTGCGTATTGTTAAAATGTTTGTATACAAGTTCAGTGTTCAAATCTGAATTTAATTTTGTCCATTAGCTAT
This sequence comes from Nicotiana tabacum, assembly GCF_000715075.1. Lineage (NCBI taxonomy): Eukaryota > Viridiplantae > Streptophyta > Magnoliopsida > Solanales > Solanaceae > Nicotiana > Nicotiana tabacum. Next base: position 17,179,928 of record NC_134089.1, on the reverse strand, counting down.
TAGACATTGGGTGTTGGATAAATTAGCTATCATTGAATAGACAGAATGTTTGTTTGATTTAGGACTTGGTTATTAGCTGCTAAACAGGTTTAATTCAGATAATTTGGTTAAGGTTTAAGCAATTTTGGTCTGGGGCAGTAATAACAGTAGTATTAAGGGATTTTCAGTGATTATTTGAGAAATGAAACAGTAGGGTAATATAATAATAATAGTGTGCTTATAATGGAATGTTAGTGGCTATAATTTAGGAGATAATGGGAAACAAAGGGTAATGGAATGCTGGAAATCAAGAAAAAGTTCACTCAATGGGATTTAAAGTAGTTAAAAGCAGATTTAGATATGATTTTCTGTTTTTAAAAGATAAAAGGGGGTCCAGGCAGCACAAAAAGGAAGGAGGCATACCTGTATAAATACAGGGGCAGATTTCAGGAATAAGGAGGAGGGAGACAGAGAGAATTTATAAGAGAGAATTTTGAAGAGATTTTGAGGGTTGAGATTTTAAAGGAAGAAAACAGAAAATAGAACACTCACATACACACTCACACACAGATACAGCAGCAGAAACAGAAAATCAGAAACAAACTGAATTTGAAACTGAAGAAAAACTGAAATCTGAAATGTTGTTTTTTTGTTGAATCTGTTCAACTTTATGTGATTTCACTGTTCAGTTAAAATCCGAAGTGTTTCTTAAAAGTACTTTACTGTGCATCTGGGCTCTTCGAATCCTATTCTTGTTCAGATTTACTGGGTTATCAGTATATTCTACTGAATTTGTTACTGCTGTAACTGCTGAAACTTACTTCTTCTACCTCCATTTCAGGTATATATATCTTTTAAATTTTAAGTTGGAAAGAGATTTCAGCATGACCCATCAATGAAGCTTGAATTGAAATGCTATTTCCAATTGTCCAAGTTCATTATTTTCATTTTTTATGTTAATTAATTAGTAGTGAATTCAATTTGATAGCCATGAGTTAAATTGTCTTATTTTGAAATTCATATAAAACTTTGTAATAATGTTATCCATGTCAAATTTCATTAGTTTAGTTATCTATGAGTTGTGTAAATAAGAAGCATGGCAGAAAGTTGGTTTTTATTTACACTTCATGGTGTTGTTAGATAGGTATAGCATAATATAGCATTATCAAAGAAAATATGCTATAAGTTTATCTTGTTAGTTAATTAGTTGTTGTTTAAAGCTAGATGATGATTAGCTGCAATTGGCCATCTTTTGGCATAACATTGGTGGTGCTCATGATTTATAGTTGAAAGATGTTTTAGTATAATCCGTATGTTCAAAAGTGTCAAATATAGCAAGTAATATATTGTATGCAATATCATTTTATCAAGTCAACAAGACTTATTCTCTTTCTTAGTAATAAAGGGCTTAGGAACTTATACAATGTGAAAATTAATAGTTAGTAATAATTCACATAGATTGAGAATCAAATTGGTTTGATTATATCTATATCTATCCTAACTCAATCATAGGCATAACTAAGTAAGTTAATTTCATCTATTAAGATTAAAACGAGTATGTGAGAATAAGTTGAGTTGTATCTACACAAATGGCAACACTTTAAATCAATGGTAATTAAAATAGAATTTGCATTAAGTAATAATGAAAATTCTTGGAAAATATTTCCTTCCTTTATGAATCATTCATTTTCAGTTTCATATGTAATTTATTCCTTGGCATATATATATATATATATGTCATATTTGTTTTAAAGTTAGTATTAATCATATCTTTATTCTGTCCTTTGAATTTGAATAATTGGAATGAATATGATTTATATTCGGAAATTATAATCAATGGTCAATATTTAATAAATTGTGGATTATTTTCCAAAAAAAAAAAATTAAAGAATATCTTAAAACGAGATTTCTTGTGATGTAACAAACATTTGTTTTTGTGGAAATTCCATAATATCATTACAAATATGTTGCGCAATTAGGGCGTACCTTGATTATACTTCTAAAAGAAAAAATTTCGGATTATGCGTACGCGCAATTTCGAGCGAATGTTTAATAAAAGGATTTTTCTAAAGGCGTTAAATCAATTTCATAAAAATCCGATATGTACGGTTCACTATTCAAGAAAAATAATTATTCTTGATTCAACACAATCTCGAAAAAAAATGTGCTTAATAAATATATTGTCAAAAGTAATTGTGTACACGTGCGCGTGACACAATTCCGCATCTTTTTAATTTATAACACGAATATACGCACGCGTAATTCGATTCAAAGAAGGGTTCTCAATCACAATAAGTATAAGCGGTAGTAAAATCAGATAACATCAATATATTTAATTATCAATATAATTAAGCCAATAATAAAAACAATTAAGCGACCATGCTAGAACCATGGAATTTGGAAATGCCTAACACCTTCTTCCGGATTAACAGAATTCCTTACTCAGGATTTCTGGTTCGCAGAATAATAAACAGAGTCATATTCTCCTCGATTCAGGGATTGAAATTGGTGACTTGGGACGCCTTAAAATTCCCAGGTGGCGACTCTAAAATAAACAAACAAATCCCGTTTCGACTGTCCTTTAATTGGAGAAAACTCCCCATGCGCCCCGCGGGTGCGGCAAATAGGAGGTGCGACAGCTCTGGCGACTCTGCTGGGGATCAAAGTGTTACTATAATCCAGAACCATTGGTTCAGGGTTTAAAGAATTCGAGCTTAAAGTATCTATTTTTATTGGCTTTACTTACTATATAATTTTTAACTGTTTATTTGCTAATATGCTAAAAAATTTTTTTACCGCTTTAATATTACTTAAATTGTGAATATATACAACTGCTACGAAACCCCCTTCTTTCTGAGTCTTCTGAATTTTTGGTGTACACGTGCGCGTGACCCACCTTTCTGTTAAAGTCATACCAAATAAGACGGAGTTGGGACAAGTAACTAGGCCGGGCAGACTTTCGTGCTCCCGGTACATTACCCCCGCTTCGGCTCAAGCTGTCCGTTTGGGTAAGCCAGGTTTAGAACAATCAACCTAAGGTTTTACACTTAGAATAACTCAGCCATGTACCGGATCCCTAGTAGGAACGAATATTTGCATCATATGCATTCAGCCTTGGAGACTCAACACAGGGGTTGGGTCTGTCTAGGACAGGTGAACCCAAAATTAAAAAGACCATCATGATGCATCCTATTTGTTATTTGTGCATTCATTCGCCTCGAACATGCTTGTTGACCAGCTTAAATAAAATATTGATAAGGAGAAAGGAATAAAATGGGTTGCTTTAAAAATTTCAAAAAAATGTAGTTTTTTAAATTTTTTTTTTTAATAAATAAAAGAAAAAATTTCGAAAATGATTTTTAGTATAAATTTTGACTTTATTAAAATTAAATTTCAGATACAAAATGAGCACTACACAAAGCCCCTCATCCACAAGTACGGAGGAATTTCTATGTCAGCTTCAAATGTGGTGGTATGATTTAGGCGAAGACGGTCAAAAATGGGTCGTCAAGCATTTGGGAAATCTCACGGACATTATGAAAGTTGAGCCTCGGGATGATCTGATTACGGCATTAGTAACTTTCTGGGATCCTGTTCACAATGTTTTTCGTTTCTCTGACTTCGAGCTTACTCCTACATTAGAGGAGATAGCTGGCTATGTTGGTTTTGACGGAAGTTTAAGAAATCAAAGCTTGATATTCACAAAGGCTCCTTCAATACATCGATTCTTCGGTCTTCTGAACATCAGCAGTCAAATCAGGAAAAGCAATGTCATCAATGGATGTTGTTCCTTCAATTTTTTGTATTCCAGGTTTGGAAAGTCAGATGGGTTCGAAATTCATGAGAAAGGCCTTACTAATAAGCAAAACAAAGACACTTGGCAGATGCACCGTCGATTTGCTTTCATGGTGGCTTTTCTAGGAGTCATGGTCTTCCCAAATAAAGAGCAAACAATTGATATTCGCACCGCAAAAGTTGTACAAATCCTCACCACTAAAGAAAATCACACCCTTGTCCCCATCATTCTATCAGATATTTATCGGGCCTTGACTTTATGCAAATCAGGAGCGAAAGTTTTCGAAGGATGCAAAATTTTGTTGCAAATGTGGGTGATTGAACATCTCCAACAACAACCCAAGATCATACAGTATAGGTCGAACAAAGCTAATTGCATCGAGAGCTATGAGGAAAGAACAAAAAATTACCAAGCTCCAGAAGGGATAGAAGCATGGGTATCTCATCTAAAGGCTTTAACGGCAAATCAAATTGAATGGACTCTGGGATGGCTCCCGATGAGAGAAGTAATACATATGTCAACCTCAAATAGTTATCTACTACTATTGGGATTGAGAAGCATTCAGCCGTATGCACCACTAAGAGTCCTAAGGCAACTAGGGAGATATCAAATAGTTCTTGATGAGGAAGATTTGAGTATGCAAGTAATCGAATTACACCCAGAAGCCACTATTCCCGAAGCTTTACTTCAGCAAATGTGGAATGGGTGCCGATACTTGAAAAGTGATACTCAAGTCCTAGACACTACCAAGGGTGAGATAAATCCTGGATATGCGAGGTGGTTCGAAAAGCGGTCTCGCGTGGATGATGTACCAGAACCTGAGCTAAAAAGGCCAACAAAAAGACCCCACGTTCAAAACTTCAATGATAAAATCCAAGAGCGGTTGATCTGGGGAGAAAAAGAAAAAGGGTACAAAGCAACTATCCATGCCCTAAAAGAAAATCTAAGAAGCCTCAGTTTGGAGAAAGATTTGCAAGAACAAGAAGCCAAAGGCGAGAAAAAAAGTCTAGTTTGTGAGAATGAAAATCTTCATGCTCGATTCCAAAAAATGAAAAGAGTCTCTGAAACGCCAAAGAGGAGCTGGAAGGATCAAAAAACCATCGCCAATCTCTTCGAAAAAATGCAAGATTATGATTCCATTCTTGCGGAAAACGAAAAGGCATTGAGCAAAGCAAAAGAAAGGATCCAACAATTAAACGAAGAAGCCAGATCTAACAAGGAACGCCAAGATAGGCAATCCGAAAAAGACAAGGCTCAATTCAAGAAGGAAAAAAGACTATTGGATGCGATCAGAAGACCAGCTTCGTGCACAACTAGAAGAGGCAAGAAGATGCAACAGAGAATACCAACAAGCAGACCTCGACAGGGAAAGATCGCAAGCAAGATTAGAACAGGCCAGACTCCGAGCTCTATTAGAATCAGCTTTAGATCGTGAAAACCGTGTCAGAGACATAGCCACCACTCGTCAGCAGCAATTGCAAGACCAAGACCAACGTCTCCAAGGTTTCAGGGCACAAATCCACGACTTGGCAGTTGGAAAGGATGTATCGTACGCTGGGAGGCCATCCAGGTCAAGCCCCACATTGAGCAGATAATCCAATATTAGAGAACAAAAGTGGAAAGTGGGGCATTTTGTGAGATGTTATGAATTGTATCTTTTATTTTGATTTAAGTGTGTGTGTTTCAAGCTATTTTCTTAAAATTTTCAAATGTAATTCCATCTTTGTGTAATAAATAAACATGATTGGCTTTGGTCCGAACTACGCAAGGTCTGATTCATGTTTGACATGATACGTAAGCAATCTCTAAGATTCGACCACCACGATAAAGATACATATAGTAAATAAAAGCGAATGACAATTTTTCAATTTCAAGAAAGCTGGGACGACACAAGCAACCGAGCGAATGCATAATAGAAAGGGATTATTTGTCTAGGAGCATTGCATCTCAACGTGTGATTATATATGTGTTAAACTCTCAAAACTAACAAGTTTGTTCCATTTCAGAATTCAACCAGTTAGTTTCTCTAAAGAGTATACTGGCATATTATCACTATCACACAAGATCAAAAGGACCAATACCCGAAAGTATGTCTATCCCAGATGTTGACACAGGTATGGAGATAGAAGAGATGGATGTCGGGAAAATGAAAGAAGAAATGCTTAAGCTCAAGCAGCAAATGGCTGAAATGTACCAAGCTTGGTCTACAGGACAGTTACCCCCATCTTACCCAAATAACCCTGCTCCATCAATGATCCAAACTCAGGATAATATCACCACTGAATTATCCCCAAGTTTCCCCATTTATCAGCACTACCGAGGCACCACCTCTCAGACACCACAGTCTCCACCTCCAAAACCAGTTCCGTACCTTCCTCCACCTATGACTCCTGTTTTCGTAGCACCTCCCCCTGTTACATTTCACAAATCTCCTAGTGAGCCTACATTTCAGGCCCAAGACAACCAATATTACCCCCCGGAGCCCACCTTCAAAGCCTCCGAAATCAATTCACCTGCTCCTCGGTTTGATCTCCCAACCGAAATTGACAAACCAGCCAAAAATGCTAAACAAGAAGAGATGTTCAGGAAGGTCAAAAGTCTAGAACAATCGTTCCGAGACATGCGGGGATTAGGTGGGCAAGTCAGTGTAGCATACAAAGATTTATGCCTATTCCCTAATGTACAATTGCCATTTGGCTTCAAGATGCCCAAATTTGACCTATACAGCGGGCACGGCGACCCAGTAGCCCACTTAAGGGGTTTCTGTAGCAAGATGTGAGGATCTGGGGGAAAGGATGAATTATTGATGGCTTACTTCAGTCAAAGTCTAAGCGGATCAGCTTTGGAGTGGTATACACGCCAAGACCATGGAAGATGGTACACCTGGGATGACCTGGCACAGGCATTCGTATACCATTTCCAATACAATCTGGAAATCATCCCAGATCGATTATCTTTGACCAAATTTGAGAAGAAACACAATGAAAGTTTCAAAGAGTATGGTTTTCGGTGGAGAGAACAGGCAGCAAGAGTGGATCCTCCTATGAAGGAGAGCGAAATGGTAGATTACTTCCTCCAAGCTTTGGAACCAACTTACTATGCCCACTTGGTTTCAGCGGTTGGAAAATCATTCAACGAGGTAGTGAAGATGGGAGGTATGGTGGAAGAAGGCCTCAAGACAAATAAAATCATGAGCTATTCAGCAATTAAGGCAACTACTCAAGCTATTCAAGGCGGGGTAGGAGGAATCGGAAGAAAAAAGAGGGAGGAAGCAACCGTAGTTGATTCAGGAATTTGGCCGGGACCCAGAGGCTCACCGCTTTACTATAATCAACAACGACCTCGCCAATCAGCTTACCATCATGACTCATTCCAACACTACTATCACCCTTCAGAGCCTCATTTTGCCATTAACCACGCTCAAGCATACAATCAGCCACCTGTTCACACCAATTGGCGTGCTCCTGTCACACCAAATACCTACCCCCGAGCTTATCCCGGACCAGGTTTCAGGCCTAGGCCAGCATTCAGGGGAGAAAGGGAACAGAAAAAGAAAACTTACACTCCATTGGGAGAGTCTTACACTAGTCTGTTCCACAGGCTGAGACAATTAGACATGTTGAGACCAATACAATCCAAGCTACCTAATCCTCCACCAAAGAATCTGGATTACACCATTAGCTGTGAATATTGCTCCGGTGCACCAGGCCATGATACGGAGAAATGTTGGCATTTGAAAAACGCAATACAAGAGCTGATTGATACTAATAAAATCGAGGTTCAAACCCCCGAAGCTCCAAATATCAATAGAAATCCAATGCCAGCCCATCAAGAGGCTAATATGATAGAAATCATACAAGCTGATGGGGAGACAAAGAAGCCGTCACAAACTGTCATGATGATCAAGTCTCATGAAACCAAGCCAGATAAGCAGTTAATGGAGGAGAAGCCGGTGTCTAAGCGTAACAAGAATGGTGATGAACCTTCTATGATAGTCGATGAGGGATCATCAAACAAAGTTGTCGCAAAACAAGAGAGGCCGAAGGTGATAGTACCAGGGGTTGCTAACAAACCCGTTGTATTCGTAGAAGGAGCACGTACAGATCGGGTTATTATTGCACCTGTAATCCAGCTGCCAATCATCAACAACAAAGCCATCCCATGGAACTATGAACGGGTGACCGTAATGTACAAGGGCAAAGAAATCAAGTAAGAAGTGTGTGAGGTGCAAGGCTTGACTCGTTCGGGAAGATGTTTTACTCCCGAAGAGCTGAGAAAAACTAAAAACAATCCAATACCAACAAAGAAAGCTGTGACGGAAGAAGAGGCGGAGGAGTTTTTAAGAAAAATGAAGCTCCATGATTATTCTGTTGTGGATCAATTAAAGAAAACCCCCGCTCAAATTTCATTGTTGTCATTACTGATCCATTCAGAGGAACACCGTCTGGCGTTGATGAAAATCCTGAATGAAGCTCATGTTCCTGAAAAGTTCTCTGTAAATCATTTGGGCAAAATAGCCAACAAAATCTTTGAGACAAATAGAATTACATTTGCTGATGATGAATTACCCGTGGAAGGCACCGAGCACAACAGAGCTCTTTACCTCACCGTGAAATGTGAAAACTTCGTAGTAACCCGGGTATTGGTCGACAATGGGTCCAGTGCAAACATATGCCCTCTCTTCACTTTAAACAAATTAAAAATTAAAGAGGAGAGGATCCAAAAGAATAGTATCTACGTACGAGGATTTGACGGTGGAAGCAGAGATTCATTTGGCGACATAGTGTTGGAACTAACTATAGGGCCAGTTGAATTCACAATGGAATTCCAAGTGTTGGACATAACTGTCTCTTACAACTTGTTGTTGGGTCGACCATGGATCCATGCTGCTAAAGCAGTCCCGTCAACACTACATCAGGCTGTCAAGTTTGAATGGGACCATCAAGAAATAGTCGTGCATGGAGAAGAAAGTTTAAATGCTCACAACAGCACCATTGTACCAGTCAAGGGAGCAGAAATTGACCAAGGACCATGGGTATAACAAGTGTCCGACACGGTGACGGTAGAAAAAATTCCAGAAGGGAAATACCTTTCGAATCCAAAGGTATCCTCTGCATCAGTCATGGTAGCTTATGAAATGCTGAAGAATGGCTTTATACCCGGCAAAGGTCTGGGCTTATCTTTGCAAGGAATTGTACAACCAGTATCTCTCCCCGAGAACTGGGGAACATTCGGTCTAGGGTTCACACCTACCACCAATGACGTGATAAGGGCCAGGAAGTTGAAGCACCAAGCATGGGTTCTTCCAAGACCAGTACCACAGTTGTCGAAGTCTTTTGTCAAGACCGGTGCTAAAAATCGCCCGATAACAACAATTCCTAAATCCCGAGTCAATCCTGAGAAGAAATTAATTGAAAGGTTCGAGAAATTGTTTAGTGATGTGAATATGTTGGAAAGCGGAGAAGGGTGTAGCAACGCAGAAGTTCAATTTGATGGGCTAGAAACGAAGCTCAATAATTGGAAAGCCACTCCTCTTCCAATTCGAAAGGAGTCTTGGTAGTTTATTTTGATTTTCTTTCAGTTTGTTTGGGTTATTTCAAGGTTGTAATCCCAAAGTTTATTTTACAGTCGGTTTGAAGTGTGCAAAACCTTGTTATCTTTCATCATCCAATAAAAAGCAGTTTCCTTTTTATTATCATTCCTAATAGCTTTCTTTTCTTTTTTCTTCTTTCTTGTACAGTTCCTTTTACGCTGGCTCTAGTGATATGGCATGCATGAGGAATCCTCAGCCCAGTCTTAAAAATCAATCTGATTTCGAAATATTAATTCAAGAAATATATTGTGATTATGAATCAGAATATGATGAAAATGAGGTTTTTGAAGAGATTAGTAAAGAGTTAATTCACTTTGAGGAAAAAATCAAACCTAACTTGAGTGATACCGAGGACGTCAATATAGGGGACACGAGTAATGTCCGGGAAACTAAAATAAGTGTCCATCTGGAACCAAAGATCCGAGAAGAGTTAATTAAAGCACTCATAGAATTCAAAGATGTATTTGCATGGTCGTATGACGACATGCCAGGCTTGAGCACTGATTTAGTGGTCCACAAATTGCCCACCGATCCAACGGTACCTCCTGTCAAGCAGAGGCTGAGAAAATTCAAGCCTGATATGAGTATGAGAATTAAGGAAGAAATCACCAAACAATTGGAAGCAAAGGTCATTCGAGTTACTCGATATCCTGTTTGGTTGGCTAATGTCGTTCCTGTACCAAAGAAAAACGGCAAAATTAGAGTATGCGTCGACTATCGCAATCTCAACAAAGCAAGTCCAAAGGATAATTTCCCATTACCCAATATACATATTTTGATCGACAATTGTGCCAAGCATGATATAGGGTCTTTCGTGGATTGTTATGCCGGGTATCATCAAATTCTAATGGATGAAGAAGATGCAGAAAAGACGGCATTCATCACACCATGGGGAACTTATTGCTACTGGGTAATGCCATTCGGTTTAAAGAACGCCGGAGCAACCTATATGAGAGCAATGACCACAGTGTTTCATGATATGATACATAAGGAGATTGAGGTATACGTGGACGATGTGATCATAAAATCAAAGCATCAGGCCGACCACGTTGGAGATTTGAGGAAGTTCTTCTTAAGACTTCGCAGGTACAACCTCAAGCTTAACCCTGCCAAATGCGCATTTGGAGTTCCATCCGGAAAGTTGCTGGGATTCATAGTCAGTCGACGAGGCATTGAGCTAGATCCGTCAAAGATCAAAGCCATCCAAGAACTGCCACCCCCAAGAAACAAAACTGAAGTAATGAGTTTGTTGGGAAGGTTAAATTATATCAGCAGGTTTATTGCTCAGCTCACAACAACCTGTGAGCCAATTTTCAAATTGTTGAAAAAGGATGCTGCGGTCAAATGGACCGATGAGTGTCAAGAAGCGTTCGACAAAATAAAAGGGTACTTGTCAAACCCACCCGTATTGGTCCCGCCAGAACCAGGAAGACCTTTGATTCTTTACTTAACGGTTTTGGAAAATTCATTCGGTTGTGTATTGGGGCAGCATGACCTCACTGGCAGAAAAGAACAGGCCATCTACTACCTTAGCAAGAAGTTCACAGCTTATGAGGTTAAGTATACTCATCTGGAAAAGACATGTTGCGCCCTAACATGGGTAGCTCAAAAATTGAAACACTATTTATCATCCTACACTACTTACCTCATTTCTCGGTTGGATCCATTGAAATACATTTTTCAAAAGCCTATGCCAACGGGAAGACTTGCAAAATGGCAGATATTGCTCACGGAATTCGACATCATCTATGTGACTCGAACTGCAATGAAGGCTCAAGCACTGGCCGATCATTTAGCCGAAAACCCGGTCGATGAGGAATATGAGCCGTTGAAGACTTATTTTCCCGATGAAGAAACCATGCATATCAATGAGGTGGAGCAAATTGAAAAGTATGGCTGGAAACTTTTCTTTGATGGGGCCGCCAACATGAAAGGGGTTGGAATAGGAGCTGTAATCATTTCTGAAACAGGGCATCACTATCCTGTTACGGCTCAACTACGATTTTATTGCACCAATAATATGGCTGAATATGAAGCTTGCATTTTGGGTTTAAGGCTAGCCGCAGACATGGGTATCCGAGAAATCTTAGTCATGGGAGATTCGGATCTTTTGGTACATCAAATTCAAGGAGAATGGGAAACCCGAGACTTGAAGCTCATACCATACCGACAATGTTTACATGATCTTTGTCAGCGGTTTCAATAAGTGGAATTCCAACATATTCCAAGAATCCATAATGAGGTTGCCGATGCATTGGCTACCCTAGCATCAATGTTGCACCATCCGGACAAAGCTTATGTAGATCCGATACATATTCAAGTCCACGATCAACACGCTTATTGCAATATGGTTGAAGAAGAATTTGATGGTGAACCATGGTTCCACGACATCAAGGAATATATCAGAATGGGGATATATCCCGCACAAGCCACAGGAGATCAAAAGAGGACCATTAGGCGATTGGCAAATGGATTCTTCTTAAGCGGAGGAGTTTTGTATAAAAGAACACCGGATCTTGGATTATTAAGATGCATAGATGCCAGACAAGCTACAACTGTCATGTCTGAAGTACATTCAGGAGTTTGCGGACCCCACATGAGTGGATATGTGTTGGTAAAGAAAATCCTCCGAGCTGGTTACTATTGGCTTACCATGGAGCGAGATTGTATCAGTTTTGTACGCAAGTGCCATCAATGCCAAATACACGGAGATTTGATTCATTCTCCACCATCCGAGTTGCACACAATGTCGGCACCATGGCCTTTCGTTGCTTGGGGCATGGATGTGATTGGACCAATTGAGCCGGCAGCATCCAATGGACACAGATTCATTCTGGTAGCTATTGATTATTTTACCAAATGAGTTGAGGCCAAGACATTTAAATCAGTAACCAAGAAAGCTGTGGTCGATTTTGTCCACTCAAATATCATATGTCGATTCGGAATCCCGAAGGTGATCATCACAGATAACGGTGCTAATCTCAACAGCAACTTAATGAAAGAAGTATGTCAACAGTTTAAGATTACACATCGTAACTCTACCCCATATCGGCCCAAGGCGAATGGAGCAGTAGAAACAGCCAACAAAAACATAAAGAAGATACTTCGGAAAATGGTAGAAGGTTCAAAACAATGGCATGAAAAATTACCATTTGCTTTATTGGGATACCGCACTACCGTTCGCACTTCAGTAGGAGCAACTCCTTATTTGTTGGTATACGGCACTGAAGCAGTAATTCCTGCAGAAGTTGAGATTCCTTCCCTTCGGATCATCGCCGAAGCAAAGATTGATGATGATGAATGGGTCAAAACCCGTCTAGAACAGTTAAACTTAATTGATGAAAAACGATTGACCGCAGTATGCCATGGTCAATTATATCAAAGAAGAATAGAAAGAGCATACAACAAAAAGGTGCGTCCCCGGAAGTTCGAAGTGGGTCAGCATGTGCTGAAACGCATTCTTCCACATCAGGTTGAAGCAAAAGGCAAATTTGCTCCGAATTGGCAAGGACCATTCATTGGGACCAGAGTATTATCGAATGGTGCACTATGTTTAACAGATATTGAAGGCAAATGCATAGATATGGCGATCAATTCTGACGCGGTAAAAAGATATTATGCATAACTTTTTGAATGTTTGTATTTAGCACTATTTCGAAGATTGGAATGACAAAGGCAATTTATTCTGCTATCCAAACACTATACCATTTGCTTCCCCTTTGAGCCAACTTGTTTCTTTCCTACCCTCTCTTGGAATCAATAAAAAATCAAGTATTACATAAAAAAAAAAAAATTTTGGAATAAATCGTCAGGCGATACGTAAAAGAACTACGTTTAAGAGTCTTATAGGTAGTGAACTACGTTTGACCTGATTCCTTAAAGAAGGATACGTAGGCGCCTCACGGCTCGGTCATAGGGTGCACCACATGCACAATGTGCACGGAAAAGAATTTAAGAGACCCCAATCAAGAAACTGGGGCAGGAATTGTATTGGAAATAAGAAAAGATTCCAAGAGTTGTAATCTTAAACTCATACCAAAGGTATTTAGCTTTTAATACCGCTTTCATTTCTAACCCTATAAAAAAAAAAGACCTTTCGATCAATCTTAGAAAAATGCTGAGGCAAGCAAATAAAGTGGTTCATAACACTCTGGTACAAACAAGGAAAGGAAGTAAAAATAAGAGAGTCTTATAGGTGAAAACCCACACGGGCACCATAAGGCGACATAAGTTGAGAGAAAAGTAAAATGAGAGAGTCTTATAGGTGAAAATCCACACAGGCACCATAAGGCGAAAAGGAAATGAAGAAGTGAAAAACGAGAAAAATTTATCGGTGAAAACTCCTTGAGACAATTGAGAGGAGATTGATTAAAAGATTGGGTTGATTAATCCGAAATGTATACCCTGATCATTGGTGCCAGTAATTCCAATCAGATAAGTCCTTTATTTCTTTTCCAACAGTCATCCAAAAATTGGATTTTTCTTTTCATTCTATAAATTGTCGAAATCAGCGTATTTCGTTACTAATAATCTTACTTTCTCCAAGCTTTGAGATAAGTTTTATTCCAAACAAATAAGAAGGAATGTCAAGGTATACTACCAAGATTCAAGGTTACAAAATACAGCCACGAAAGGTGGGAGATAAAATACGGGTGTAAGAAAGATGAAATCAAAAGTGGATCAGCAAAGTCAAAAGAGGCACATAATTACAGTTGAAAGGTTTTGAAGAAAAACACACAGAGGGGAATCCTATAGTCAAGGATCAATTACAAAGACAAAACAGTCTTTTCAATCATTCCAAGGCAATAAAGAGAGACGAAGAGAAACATCACCATCTGCAAGAATACCATAGCCAACCACCCTGCTGTAAACTAACGAAGTTTTCTTTGATTTAAAACAGGGGCAAAAACAATATTTGTATTAGGAAATACCTGGTGAAGAATTGAAAAGTCAGGCGTCCACCTGGAGAATGAGGATGAAAGAATTAAAGAAGTCAGGTATCCACCTGGAGAATGAGGATGAGAAAAGAAGAAGTCAGGCGTCCACCTGGATAATGAGGATAAGAATTGAAAAGTCAGGCGTCCACCTGGAGAATGAGGATGAAAGAATTAAAGAAGTCAGGCGTCAACCTGGAGAATGAGGATAAGAATTGAAAAAGTCAGGCGTCCACCTGGAGAATGAGGATGAAGAATTAGAAGAAGTCAGGCGTCCACCTGGAGAATGAGGATAAGAATTGAAAAAGTCAGGCGTCCACCTGGAGAATGAGGATGAGAAAAGAAGAAGTCAGGCGTCCACCTGGAAAATGAGGATGAAGAATTAAAGAAATCAGGCGTCCACCTGGAGAATGAGGATGAAAGAATTAAAGAAGTCAGGCGTCCACCTGGAGAATGAGGATGAGAATTGAAAAAGTCAGGCGTCCACCTGGAGAATGAGGATAAGAATTGAAAAGTCAGGCGTCCACCTGGAGAATGAGGATGAAAGAATTAAAGAAGTCAGGTATCCACCTGGAGAATGAGGATGAGAAAAGAAGAAGTCAGGCGTCCACCTGGATAATGAGGATAAGAATTGAAAAGTCAGGCGTCCACCTGGAGAATGAGGATGAAAGAATTAAAGAAGTCAGGCGTCAACCTGGAGAATGAGGATGAGAAAAGACGAAGTCAGGCGTCAACCTGGAGAATGAGGATAAGAATTGAAAAAGTCAGGCGTCCACCTGGAGAATGAGGATGAAGAATTAGAAGAAGTCAGGCGTCCACCTGGAGAATGAGGATAAGAATTGAAAAAGTCAGGCGTCCACCTGGAGAATGAGGATGAGAAAAGAAGAAGTCAGGCGTCCACCTGGAGAATGAGGACAAAGAATTGAAGAAGTCAGGCGTCCACCTGGAAAATGAGGATGAAGAATTAAAGAAATCAGGCGTCCACCTGGAGAATGAGGACAAAGAAGAGAAGAAGTCAGGCGTCCACATGGAGAATGAGGATGACAAAAGAAAAGAAGCAGTCAAGGCACCCACATGAAGAACGAGGGAATGAAATTGAAGTGTTGAAATCAAAAAGCCCGCTCATATGAGAAAGGAGCACACTTAAAATCAATAAAGCAGAGGAGTCCGATAGAATCCCCAGCAAGAAACAACAAGAGCGTCAAGAAAAATACGAAATAAGCCAAATGCCCAAGATTCACCAAGATATCAAAACAACAGGAAACGCAAGGGCATGGTCTAGATAAGATTTTATAATTCATGTACCATAGTCAAGTTTAATTTTGTATTTCCTTTAAAGTAAGGTGTAATAAGGAGGTCAGCAAGCAGTAAAAACAGCACGAAGCAGCAGTAACATCACAGTCCCGCGGTAGTCCCAGCTACCCCAAAGTTCCCGAACTACACTGACCTGATTCCTTTATAGCCAAGGATATGTAGGAAACCTTTGAAGCAGAGGTTCGGTCAAATCTTTCTAAAAAAGCTTCCCACGGAGTATTCGAACGGGCAAAAATCGCTCGTATCCGCTCATTTTATCTTTGCACGAAAACTCTTCGAGTTTCCGCACAAAGAGGGGCAGCTGTGAGCACGTGATTTTTGCTTTAACGAAAACTACTCCAAAAATAAATCAAAAAATAAAATAAATTTCTTTTACTGTGTAATTTTTGAATTTGCGTGGTGTTAAATGTTTGTGTTATGTCCGTAAATGTTTATTTTGTCAAAATAAATCAAAAAATAAAATAAAATACATGTTGCATGCATATAGGATTTAATTATGCATTTAAGAGTTAATTTAAATAAAATTACAAAAAATATGCGTTGGTTCTAATTTTAATGTTTCACTATGTGATTAATATTTTTTGTCTATGTGTTAAATTGTTAAAGGTTGATTAATATTTTGAAGGAGTAATTTTTTTTGTTTTTATAATTTTAATTAGGATTTTTAATAATTGAAGAATTAAATTAGAAATTAAAAAGAGTGGTATTAAATGGGCAAAAACGGATCTGGGCCAAATTTTCTAAACAAAATCAGGCCCAATCCAAATGACCATGTCCGGTCCAATTCAAAACAGAATCAAACGACGTCGTTTGGTTACCCCTTATCAAGGGCCGTTGGATTAAATCCAACCAACGGCCAAGATCTCATCACCCTAACCCAAGACCCTTACCCGATCCGATACCCGGTTCAACCCGTCCCCCTAACCTAAACCAAACGACACCGTTTGGTTAAGTGAGTAGATCTCATCCATCCATTCTACTTGATCCAACGGATGATACCAGTCCACCCCACCCCTATATAAATCCCAAACCTCTACCCAGCCCCTAACTGAACACCCCCCTCTCCGCTCCTGTTCATCATCGTTCCAAACAGACCCCTAACCCTAGCCGCCCCTATTCCCCTTCGCCTGAAACCCGGCGGCATCAACGCCGCCGGTCACCAACTTAACACCCTAGGACCTCCTGAACCTCCCCTACACGAATCCAACCTTAGTTTCCTTCGAATCAGGCCACAACTCTCCGAATCTTAAATCGAAGGTTGGCCTGAAAACTTGATCTAAACCAATCAGCCCCAAATTAACACCATGGCTTCCCCTAGTCATCCTGAGTATGGATCTGTTGGTTGTTTGGTTCGAATCAGTTCGGAACTTCTCGAATCTTCTTTTGAAGATTCGGACCAAACAAGAACAAACTCAGATCCATTTCAAACTAACACGAAATAACCCCTAGGCTACCCTCACCCTTGTATCATGTTTGGTTCCCTTCAAATCTGCCCAGAAATGTTCGGATTTAAGATCCAAGAACCTGGAACCCTAAAAATTTCCAATCTTGGAATTTTTCCGATTTCAAGTAAAAGATTGAGGTTCAATCGACCTTAGTCAAAGTATTTTCAGTGGAAAATACTTCGACTAAGGTCTGTTTGATTTCAAACAAAAATCCGAAGCCGAGTTGAGTTCGAGTCTGATTAAAATTCAGAGGTATTTTTCTATTATTTTGTGTATTCTAAGTGTATTGTTGTCTGTGTCAATAGCTTTTTGATTTTTCATATTTGTTTTGATCAATTCTGTCATTTCTGTCTCCTACCTATTTACTTGATCCGAATGTGAATTGTTTCTATTGGTTGTGATTATTTACAATGTATGTAATCGACTCGATTGAGTTCGTCGATTAGTTATATTATGAATTCTCGTTTATGATAAATACTGATTGAAACAATTTGTCTACCTATTGTTTGTTGACAATTGTTATAGATAGTTAGTTAATTAGTCTTTTAAATCATGTTTGTTTATAAATCAGTGAGTCCGTCAAATGGATGTTGTGTATGTATTGATTTCTGGGCAGTTAGTTTCAGGTAATGCATATACTGTCAATACCCCTGCACTTATGCTAAATTCAATTTCAATTCAGATTTTGTTTTGTTAAGTTCTGCGTATTGTTAAAATGTTTGTATACAAGTTCAGTGTTCAAATCTGAATTTAATTTTGTCCATTAGCTATTAGACATTGGGTGTTGGATAAATTAGCTATCATTGAATAGACAGAATGTTTGTTTGATTTAGGACTTGGTTATTAGCTGCTAAACAGGTTTAATTCAGATAATTTGGTTAAGGTTTAAGCAATTTTGGTCTGGGGCAGTAATAACAGTAGTATTAAGGGATTTTCAGTGATTATTTGAGAAATGAAACAGTAGGGTAATATAATAATAATAGTGTGCTTATAATGGAATGTTAGTGGCTATAATTTAGGAGATAATGGGAAACAAAGGGTAATGTAATGCTGGAAATCAAGAAAAAGTTCACTCAATGGGATTTAAAGTAGTTAAAAGCAGATTTTAGATATGATTTTCTGTTTTTAAAAGATAAAAGGGGGTCCAGGAAGCACAAAAAGGAAGGAGGCATACCTGTATAAATACAGGGGCAGATTTCAGGAATAAGGAGGAGGGAGACAGAGAGAATTTTTAAGAGAGAATTTTGAAGAGATTTTGAGGGTTGAGATTTTAAAGGAAGAAAACAGAAAATAGAACACTCACATACACACTCACACACAGATACAGCAGCAGAAACAGAAAATCAGAAACAAACTGAATTTGAAACTGAAGAAAAACTGAAATCTGAAATGTTGTTTTTTTGTTGAATCTGTTCAACTTTATGTGATTCCACTGTTCAGTTAAAATCCGAAGTGTTTCTTAAAAGTACTTTACTGTGCATCTGGGCTCTTCGAATCCTATTCTTGTTCAGATTTACTGGGTTATCAGTATATTCTACTGAATTTGTTACTGCTGTAACTGCTGAAACTTACTTCTTCTACCTCCATTTCAGGTATATATATCTTTTAAATTTTAAGTTGGAAAGAGATTTCAGCATGACCCATCAATGAAGCTTGAATTGAAATGCTATTTCCAATTGTCCAAGTTCATTATTTTCATTTTTTATGTTAATTAATTAGTAGTGAATTCAATTTGATAGCCATGAGTTAAATTGTCTTATTTTGAAATTCATATAAAACTTTGTAATAATGTTATCCATGTCAAATTTCATTAGTTTAGTTATCTATGAGTTGTGTAAATAAGAAGCATGGCAGAAAGTTGGTTTTTATTTACACTTCATGGTGTTGTTAGATAGGTATAGCATAATATAGCATTATCAAAGAAAATATGCTATAAGTTTATCTTGTTAGTTAATTAGTTGTTGTTTAAAGCTAGATGATGATTAGCTGCAATTTGCCATCTTTTGGCATAACATTGGTGGTGTTCATAATTTATAGTTGAAAGATGTTTTAGTATAATCCGTATGTTCAAAAGTGTCAAATATAGAAAGTAATATATTGTATGCAATATCATTTTATCAAGTCAACAAGACTTATTCTCTTTCTTAGTAATAAAGGGCTTAGGAACTTATACAATGTGAAAATTAATAGTTAGTAATAATTCACATAGATTGAGAATCAAATTGGTTTGATTATATCTATATCTATCCTAACTCAATCATAGGCATAACTAAGTAAGTTAATTTCATCTATTAAGATTAAAACGAGTATGTGAGAATAAGTTGAGTTGTATATACACAAATGGCAACACTTTAAATCAATGGTAATTAAAATAGAATTTGCATTAAGTAATAATGAAAATTCTTGGAAAATATTTCCTTCCTTTATGAATCATTCATTTTCAGTTTCATATGTAATTTATTCCTTGGCATATATATATATATATATATATATATATATATATATATATGTCATATTTGTTTTAAAGTTAGTATTAATCATATCTTTATTCTGTCCTTTGAATTTGAATAATTGGAATGAATATGATTTATATTCGGAAATTATAATCAATGGTCAATATTTAATAAATTGTGGATTATTTTCCAAAAAATAAAATTAAAGAATATCTTAAAACGAGATTTCTTGTGATGTAACAAACATTTTTTTGTGGAAATTCCATAATATCATTACAAATATGTTGCGCAATTAGGGATACGTTCGCGTACCTTGATTATACTTCTAAAAGAAAAAATTTCGGATTATGCGTACGCGCAATTTCGAGCGAATGTTTAATAAAAGGATTTTTCTAAAGGCGTTAAATCAATTTCATAAAAATCCGATATGTACGGTTCACTATTCAAGAAAAATAATTATTCTTGATTCAACACAATCTCGAAAAAAAAATGTGCTTAATAAATATATTGTCGAAAGTAATTGTGTACACGTGCGCGTGACACAATTCCGCATCTTTTTAATTTATAACACGAATATACGCACGCGTAATTCGATTCAAAGAAGGGTTCTCAATCACAATAAGTATAAGCGGTAGTAAAATCAGATAACATCAATATATTTAATTATCAAGATAATTAAGCCAATAATAAAAACAATTAAGCGACCATGCTAGAACCATGGAATTCGGAAATGCCTAACACCTTCTTCCGGATTAACAGAATTCCTTACTCAGGATTTCTGGTTCGCAGAATAATAAACAGAGTCATATTCTCCTCGATTCAGGGATTGAAATTGGTGACTTGGGACGCCTTAAAATTCCCAGGTGGCGACTCTAAAATAAACAAACAAATCCCATTTCGACTGTCCTTTAATTGGAGAAAACTCCCCATGCGCCCCGCGGGTGCGGCAAATAGGAGGTGCGACAACTCTGGCGACTCTGCTGGGGATCAAAGTGTTACTATAATCCAGAACCATTGGTTCAGGGTTTAAAGAATTCGAGCTTAAAGTATCTATTTTTATTGGCTTTACTTACTATATAATTTTTAACTGTTTATTTGCTAATATGCTAAAAAAAAATTTTACCTCTTTAATATTACTTAAATTGTGAATATATACAACTGCTACGAAACCCCCTTCTTTCTGAGTCTTCTGAATTTTTGGTGTACACGTGCGCGTGACCCACCTTTCTGTTAAAGTCATACCAAATAAGACGGAGTTGGGACAAGTAACTAGGCCGGGCAGACTTTCGTGCTCCCGGTACATTACCCCCGCTTCGGCTCAAGCTGTCCGTTTGGGTAAGCCAGGTTTAGAACAATCAACCTAAGGTTTTACACTTAGAATAACTCAGCCATGTACCGGATCCCTAGTAGGAACGAATATTTGCATCATATGCATTCGGCCTTGGAGACTCAACACAGGGGTTGGGTCTGTCTAGGACAGGTGAACCCAAAATTAAAAAGACCATCATGATGCATCCTATTTGTTATTTGTGCATTCATTCGCCTCGAACATGCTTGTTGACCAGCTTAAATAAAATATTGATAAGGAGAAAGGAATAAAATGGGTTGCTTTAAAAATTTCAAAAAAATGTAGTTTTTTAAATTTTTTTTTTTAATAAATAAAAGAAAAAATTTCGAAAATGATTTTTAGTTTAAATTTTGACTTTATTAAAATTAAATTTCAGATACAAAATGAGCACTACACAAAGCCCCTCATCCACAAGTACGGAGGAATTTCTATGTCAGTTTCAAATGTGGTGGTATGATTTAGGCGAAGACGGTCAAAAATGGGTCGTCAAGCATTTGGGAAATCTCACGGACATTATGAAAGTTGAGCCTCGGGATGATCTGATTACGACATTAGTAACTTTCTGGGATCCTGTTCACAATGTTTTTCGTTTCTCTGACTTCGAGCTTACTCCTACATTAGAGGAGATAGCTGGCTATGTTGGTTTTGACGGAAGTTTAAGAAATCAAAGCTTGATATTCACAAAGGCTCCTTCAATACATCGATTCTTTGGTCTTCTGAACATCAGCAGTCAAATCAGGAAAAGCAATGTCATCAATGGATGTTGTTCCTTCAATTTTTTGTATTCCAGGTTTGGAAAGTCAGATGGGTTCGAAATTCATGAGAAAGGCCTTACTAATAAGCAAAACAAAGACACTTGGCAGATGCACCGTCGATTTGCTTTCATGGTGGCTTTTCTAGGAGTCATGGTCTTCCCAAATAAAGAGCAAACAATTGATATTCGCACCGCAAAAGTTGTACAAATCCTCACCACTAAAGAAAATCACACCCTTGTCCCCATCATTCTATCAGATATTTATCGGGCCTTGACTTTATGCAAATCAGGAGCGAAAGTTTTCGAAGGATGCAAAATTTTGTTGCAAATGTGGGTGATTGAACATCTCCAACAACAACCCAAGATCATACAGTATAGGTCGAACAAAGCTAATTGCATCGAGAGCTATGAGGAAAGAACAAAAAATTACCAAGCTCCAGAAGGGATAGAAGCATGGGTATCTCATCTAAAGGCTTTAACGGCAAATCAAATTGAATGGACTCTGGGATGGCTCCCGATGAGAGAAGTAATACATATGTCAACCTCAAATAGTTATCTACTACTATTGGGATTGAGAAGCATTCAGCCGTATGCACCACTAAGAGTCCTAAGGCAACTAGGGAGATATCAAATAGTTCCTGATGAGGAAGATTTGAGTATGCAAGTAATCGAATTACACCCAGAAGCCACTATTCCCGAAGCTTTACTTCAGCAAATGTGGAATGGGTGCCGATACTTGAAAAGTGATACTCAAGTCCTAGACACTACCAAGGGTGAGATAAATCCTGGATATGCGAGGTGGTTCGAAAAGCGGTCTCGCGTGGATGATGTACCAGAACCTGAGCTAAAAAGGCCAACAAAAAGACCCCACGTTCAAAACTTCAATGATAAAATCCAAGAGCGGTTGATCTGGGGAGAAAAAGAAAAAGGGTACAAAACAACTATCCATGCCCTAAAAGAAAATCTAAGAAGCCTCAGTTTGGAGAAAGATTTGCAAGAACAAGAAGCCAAAGGCGAGAAAAAAAGTCTAGTTTGTGAGAATGAAAATCTTCATGCTCGATTCCAAAAAATGAAAAGAGTCTCTGAAACGCCAAAGAGGAGCTGGAAGGATCAAAAAACCATCGCCAATCTCTTCGAAAAAATGCAAGATTATGATTCCATTCTTGCGGAAAACGAAAAGGCATTGAGCAAAGCAAAAGAAAGGATCCAACAATTAAACGAAGAAGCCAGATCTAACAAGGAACGCCAAGATAGGCAATCCGAAAAAGACAAGGCTCAATTCAAGAAGGAAAAAAGACTATTGGATGCGATCAGAAGACCAGCTTCGTGCACAACTAGAAGAGGCAAGAAGATGCAACAGAGAATACCAACAAGCAGACCTCGACAGGGAAAGATCGCAAGCAAGATTAGAACAGGCCAGACTCCGAGCTCTATTAGAATCAGCTTTAGATCGTGAAAACCGTGTCAGAGACATAGCCACCACTCGTCAGCAGCAATTGCAAGACCAAGACCAACGTCTCCAAGGTTTCAGGGCACAAATCCACGACTTGGCAGTTGGAAAGGATGTATCGTACGCTGGGAGGCCATCCAGGTCAAGCCCCACATTGAGCAGATAATCCAATATTAGAGAACAAAAGTGGAAAGTGGGGCATTTTGTGAGATGTTATGAATTGTATCTTTTATTTTGATTTAAGTGTGTGTGTTTCAAGCTATTTTCTTAAAATTTTCAAATGTAATTCCATCTTTGTGTAATAAATAAACATGATTGGCTTTGGTCCGAACTACGCAAGGTCTGATTCATGTTTGACATGATACGTAAGCAATCTCTAAGATTCGACCACCACGATAAAGATACATATAGTAAATAAAAGCGAATGACAATTTTTCAATTTCAAGAAAGCTGGGACGACACAAGCAACCGAGCGAATGCATAATAGAAAGGGATTATTTGTCTAGGAGCATTGCATCTCAACGTGTGATTATATATGTGTTAAACTCTCAAAACTAACAAGTTTGTTCCATTTCAGAATTCAACCAGTTAGTTTCTCTAAAGAGTATACTGGCATATTATCACTATCACACAAGATCAAAAGGACCAATACCCGAAAGTATGTCTATCCCAGATGTTGACACAGGTATGGAGATAGAAGAGATGGATGTCGGGAAAATGAAAGAAGAAATGCTTAAGCTCAAGCAGCAAATGGCTGAAATGTACCAAGCTTGGTCTACAGGACAGTTACCCCCATCTTACCCAAATAACCCTGCTCCATCAATGATCCAAACTCAGGATAATATCACCACTGAATTATCCCCAAGTTTCCCCATTTATCAGCACTACCGAGGCACCACCTCTCAGACACCACAGTCTCCACCTCCAAAACCAGTTCCGTACCTTCCTCCACCTATGACTCCTGTTTTCGTAGCACCTCCCCCTGTTACATTTCACAAATCTCCTAGTGAGCCTACATTTCAGGCCCAAGACAACCAATATTACCCCCCGGAGCCCACCTTCAAAGCCTCCGAAATCAATTCACCTGCTCCTCGGTTTGATCTCCCAACCGAAATTGACAAACCAGCCAAAAATGCTAAACAAGAAGAGATGTTCAGGAAGGTCAAAAGTCTAGAACAATCGTTCCGAGACATGCGGGGATTAGGTGGGCAAGTCAATGTAGCATACAAAGATTTATGCCTATTCCCTAATGTACAATTGCCATTTGGCTTCAAGATGCCCAAATTTGACCTATACAGCGGGCACGGCGACCCAGTAGCCCACTTAAGGGGTTTCTGTAGCAAGATGTGAGGATCTGGGGGAAAGGATGAATTATTGATGGCTTACTTCAGTCAAAGTCTAAGCGGATCAGCTTTGGAGTGGTATACACGCCAAGACCATGGAAGATGGTACACCTGGGATGACCTGGCACAGGCATTCGTATACCATTTCCAATACAATCTGGAGATCATCCCAGATCGATTATCTTTGACCAAATTTGAGAAGAAACACAATGAAAGTTTCAGAGAGTATGGTTTTCGGTGGAGAGAACAGGCAGCAAGAGTGGATCCTCCTATGAAGGAGAGCGAAATGGTAGATTACTTCCTCCAAGCTTTGGAACCAACTTACTATGCCCACTTGGTTTCAGCGGTTGGAAAATCATTCAACGAGGTAGTGAAGATGGGAGGTATGGTGGAAGAAGGCCTCAAGACAAATAAAATCATGAGCTATTCAGCAATTAAGGCAACTACTCAAGCTATTCAAGGCGGGGTAGGAGGAATCGGAAGAAAAAAGAGGGAGGAAGCAACCGTAGTTGATTCAGGAATTTGGCCGGGACCCAGAGGCTCACCGCTTTACTATAATCAACAACGACCTCGCCAATCAGCTTACCACCATGACTCATTCCAACACTACTATCACCCTTCAGAGCCTCATTTTGCCATTAACCACGCTCAAGCATACAATCAGCCACCTGTTCACACCAATTGGCGTGCTCCTGTCACACCAAATACCTACCCCCGAGCTTATCCCGGACCAGGTTTCAGGCCTAGGCCAGCATTCAGGGGAGAAAGGGAACAGAAAAAGAAAACTTACACTCCATTGGGAGAGTCTTACACTAGTCTGTTCCACAAGCTGAGACAATTAGACATGTTGAGACTAATACAATCCAAGCTACCCAATCCTCCACCAAAGAATCTGGATTACACCATTAGCTGTGAATATTGCTCCGGTGCACCAGTCCATGATACGGAGAAATGTTGGCATTTGAAAAACGCAATACAAGAGCTGATTGATACTAATAAAATCGAGGTTCAAACCCCCGAAGCTCCAAATATCAATAGAAATCCAATGCCAGCCCATCAAGAGGCTAATATGATAGAAATCATACAAGCTGATGGGGAGACAAAGAAGCCGTCACAAACTGTCATGATGATCAAGTCTCATGAAACCAAGCCAGATAAGCAGTTAATGGAGGAGAAGCCGGTGTCTAAGCGTAACAAGAATGGTGATGAACCTTCTATGATAGTCGATGAGGGATCATCAAACAAAGTTGTCGCAAAACAAGAGAGGCCGAAGGTGATAGTACCAGGGGTTGCTAACAAACCCGTTGTATTCGTAGAAGGAGCACGTACAGATCGGGTTATTATTGCACCTGTAATCCAGCTGCCAATCATCAACAACAAAGCCATCCCATGGAACTATGAACGGGTGACTGTAATGTACAAGGGCAAAGAAATCAAGGAAGAAGTGTCTGAGGTGCAAGGCTTGACTCGTTCGGGAAGATGTTTTACTCCCGAAGAGCTGAGAAAAACTAAAAACAATCCAATACCAACAAAGAAAGCTGTGACGGAAGAAGAGGCGGAGGAGTTTTTAAGAAAAATGAAGCTCCATGATTATTCTGTTGTGGATCAATTAAAGAAAACCCCCGCTCAAATTTCATTGTTGTCATTACTGATCCATTCAGAGGAACACCGTCTGGCGTTGATGAAAATCCTGAATGAAGCTCATGTTCCTGAAAAGATCTCTGTAAATCATTTGGGCAAAATAGCCAACAGAATCTTTGAGACAAATAGAATTACATTTGCTGATGATGAATTACCCGTGGAAGGCACCGAGCACAACAGAGCTCTTTACCTCACCGTGAAATGTGAAAACTCCGTAGTAACCCGGGTATTGGTCGACAATGGGTCCAGTGCAAACATATGCCCTCTCTCCACTTTAAACAAATTAAAAATTAAAGAGGAGAGGATCCAAAAGAATAGTATCTGCGTACGAGGATTTGACGGTGGAAGCAGAGATTCATTTGGCGACATAGTGTTGGAACTAACTATAGGGCCAGTTTAATTCACAATGGAATTCCAAGTGTTGGACATAACTGTCTCTTACAACTTGTTGTTGGGTCGACCATGGATCCATGCTGCTAAAGCAGTCCCGTCAACACTACATCAGGCTGTCAAGTTTGAATGGGACCATCAAGAAATAGTCGTGCATGGAGAAGAAAGTTTAAATGCTCACAACAGCACCATTGTACCAGTCAAGGGAGCAGAAATTGACCAAGGACCATGGGTATACCAAGTGTCCGACACGGTGACGGTAGAAAAAATTCCAGAAGGGAAATACCTTTCGAATCCAAAGGTATCCTCTGCATCAGTCATGGTAGCTTATGAAATGCTGAAGAATGGCTTTATACCCGGCAAAGGTCTGGGCTTATCTTTGCAAGGAATTGTACAACCAGTATCTCTCCCCGAGAACTGGGGAACATTCGGTCTAGGGTTCACACCTACCACCAATGACGTGATAAGGGCCAGGAAGTTGAAGCACCAAGCATGGGTTCTTCCAAGACCAGTACCACAGTTGTCGAAGTCTTTTGTCAAGACCGGTGCTAAAAATTGCCCGATAACAACAATTCCTAAATCCCGAGTCAATCCTGAGAAGAAATTAATTGAAAGGTTCGAGAAATTGTTTAGTGATGTGAATATGTTGGAAAGCGGAGAAGGGTGTAGCAACGCAGAAGTTCAATTTGATGGGCTAGAAACGAAGCTCAATAATTGGAAAGCCACTCCTCTTCCAATTCGAAAGGAGTCTTGGTAGTTTATTTTGATTTTCTTTCAGTTTGTTTGGGTTATTTCAAGGTTGTAATCCCAAAGTTTATTTTACAGTCGGTTTGAAGTGTGCAAAACCTTGTTATCTTTCATCATCCAATAAAAAGCAGTTTCCTTTTTATTATCATTCCTAATAGCTTTCTTTTCTTTTTTCTTCTTTCTTGTACAGTTCCTTTTACGCTGGCTCTAGTGATATGGCATGCATGAGGAATCCTCAGCCCAGTCTTAAAAATCAATCTGATTCCGAAATATTAATTCAAGAAATATATTGTGATTATGAATCAGAATATGATGAAGATGAGGTTTTTGAAGAGATTAGTAAAGAGTTAATTCACTTTGAGGAAAAAATCAAACCTAACTTGAGTGATACCGAGGACGTCAATATAGGAGACACGAGTAATGTCCGGGAAACTAAAATAAGTGTCCATCTAGTACCAAAGATCCGAGAAGAGTTAATTAAAGCACTCATAGAATTCAAAGATGTATTTGCATGGTCGTATGACGACATGCCAGGCTTGAGCACTGATTTAGTGGTCCACAAATTGCTCACCGATCCAACGGTACCTCCTGTCAAGCAGAGGCTGAGAAAATTCAAGCCTGATATGAGTATGAGAATTAAGGAAGAAATCACCAAACAATTGGAAGCAAAGGTCATTCGAGTTACTCGATATCCTGTTTGGTTGGCTAATGTCGTTCCTGTACCAAAGAAAGACGGCAAAATTAGAGTATGCGTCGACTATCGCAATCTCAACAAAGCAAGTCCAAAGGATAATTTCCCATTACCCAATATACATATTTTGATCGACAATTGTGCCAAGCATGATATAGGGTCTTTCGTGGATTGTTATGCCGGGTATCATCAAATTCTAATGGATGAAGAAGATGCAGAAAAGACGGCATTCATCACACCACGGGGAACTTATTGCTACCGGGTAATGCCATTCGGTTTAAAGAACGCCGGAGCAACCTATATGAGAGCAATGACCACAGTGTTTCATGATATGATACATAAGGAGATTGAGGTATACGTGGACGATGTGATCATAAAATCAAAGCATCAGGCCGACCACGTTGGAGATTTGAGGAAGTTCTTCTTAAGACTTCGCAGGTACAACCTCAAGCTTAACCCTGCCAAATGCGCATTTGGAGTTCCATCCGGAAAGTTGCTGGGATTCATAGTCAGTCGACGAGGCATTGAGCTAGATCCGTCAAAGATCAAAGCCATCCAAGAACTGCCACCCCCAAGAAACAAAACTGAAGTAATGAGTTTGTTGGGAAGGTTAAATTATATCAGCAGGTTTATTGCTCAGCTCACAACAACCTGTGAGCCAATTTTCAAATTGTTGAAAAAGGATGCTGCGGTCAAATGGACCGATGAGTGTCAAGAAGCGTTCGACAAAATAAAAGGGTACTTGTCAAACCCACCCGTATTGGTCCCGCCAGAACCAGGAAGACCTTTGATTCTTTACTTAACGGTTTTGGAAAATTCATTCGGTTGTGTATTGGGGCAGCATGACCTCACTGGCAGAAAAGAACAGGCCATCTACTACCTTAGCAAGAAGTTCACAGCTTATGAGGTTAAGTATACTCATCTGGAAAAGACATGTTGCGCCCTAACATGGGTAGCTCAAAAATTGAAACACTATTTATCATCCTACACTACTTACCTCATTTCTCGGTTGGATCCATTGAAATACATTTTTCAAAAGCCTATGCCAACGGGAAGACTTGCAAAATGGCAGATATTGCTCACGGAATTCGACATCATCTATGTGACTCGAACTGCAATAAAGGCTCAAGCACTGGCCGATCATTTAGCCGAAAACCCGGTCGATGAGGAATATGAGCCGTTGAAGACTTATTTTCCCGATGAAGAAACCATGCATATCAATGAGGTGGAGCAAATTGAAAAGTATGGCTGGAAACTTTTCTTTGATGGGGCCGCCAACATGAAAGGGGTTGGAATAGGAGCTGTAATCATTTCTGAAACAGGGCATCACTATCCTGTTACGGCTCAACTACGATTTTATTGCACCAATAATATGGCTGAATATGAAGCTTGCATTTTGGGTTTAAGGCTAGCCGCAGACATGGGTATCCGAGAAATCTTAGTCATGGGAGATTCAGATCTTTTGGTACATCAAATTCAAGGAGAATGGGAAACCCGAGACTTGAAGCTCATACCATACCGACAATGTTTACATGATCTTTGTCAGCGGTTTCAATAAGTGGAATTCCAACATATTCCAAGAATCCATAATGAGGTTGCCGATGCATTGGCTACCCTAGCATCAATGTTGCACCATCCGGGACAAAGCTTATGTAGATCCGATACATATTCAAGTCCACGATCAACACGCTTATTGCAATATGGTTGAAGAAGAATTTGATGGTGAACCATGGTTCCACGACATCAAGGAATATATCAGAATGGGGATATATCCCGCACAAGCCACAGGAGATCAAAAGAGGACCATTAGGCGATTGGCAAATGGATTCTTCTTAAGCGGAGGAGTTTTGTATAAAAGAACACTGGATCTTGGATTATTAAGATGCATAGATGCCAGACAAGCTACAACTGTCATGTCTGAAGTACATTCAGGAGTTTGCGGACCCCACATGAGTGGATATGTGTTGGTAAAGAAAATCCTCCGAGCTGGTTACTATTGGCTTACCATGGAGCGAGATTGTATCAGTTTTGTACGCAAGTGCCATCAATGCCAAATACACGGAGATTTGATTCATTCTCCACCATCCGAGTTGCACACAATGTCGGCACCATGGCCTTTCGTTGCTTGGGGCATGGATGTGATTGGACCAATTGAGCCGGCAGCATCCAATGGACACAGATTCATTCTAGTAGCTATTGATTATTTTACCAAATGAGTTGAGGCCAAGACATTCAAATCAGTAACCAAGAAAGCTGTGGTCGATTTTGTCCACTCAAATATCATATGTCGATTCGGAATCCCGAAGGTGATCATCACAGATAACGGTGCTAATCTCAACAGCAACTTAATGAAAGAAGTATGTCAACAGTTTAAGATTACACATCGTAACTCTACCCCATATCGGCCCAAGGCGAATGGAGCAGTAGAAGCAGCCAACAAAAACATAAAGAAGATACTTCGGAAAATGGTAGAAGGTTCAAAACAATGGCATGAAAAATTACCATTTGCTTTATTGGGATACCGCACTACCGTTCGCACTTCAGTAGGAGCAACTCCTTATTTGTTGGTATACGGCACTGAAGCAGTAATTCCTGCAGAAGTTGAGATTCCTTCCCTTCGGATCATCGCCGAAGCAAAGATTGATGATGATGAATGGGTCAAAAACCGTCTAGAACAGTTAAACTTAATTGATGAAAAACGATTGACCGCAGTATGCCATGGTCAATTATATCAAAGAAGAATAGAAAGAGCATACAACAAAAAGGTGCGTCCCCGGAAATTCGAAGTGGGTCAGCATGTGCTGAAACGCATTCTTCCACATCAGGTTGAAGCAAAAGGCAAATTTGCTCCGAATTGGCAAGGACCATTCATTGTGACCAGAGTATTATCGAATGGTGCACTATGTTTAACAGATATTGAAGGCAAATGCATAGATATGGCGATCAATTCTGACGCGGTAAAAAGATATTATGCATAACTTTTTGAATGTTTGTATTTAGCACTATTTCGAAGATTGGAATGACAAAGACAATTTATTCTGCTATCCAAACACTATACCATTTGCTTCCCCTTTGAGCCAACTTGTTTCTTTCCTACCCTCTATTGGAATCAATAAAAAATCAAGTATTACATAAAAAAAAAAAAATTTGGAATAAATCGTCAGGCGATACGTAAAAGAACTACGTTTAAGAGTCTTATAGGTAGTGAACTATGTTTGACCTGATTCCTCAAAGAAGGATACGTAGGCGCCTCACGGCTCGGTCATAGGGTGCACCACATACACAATGTGCACGGAAAAGAATTTAAGAGACCCCAATCAAGAAACTGGGGCAGAAATTGTATTGGAAATAAGAAAAGATTCCAAGAGTTGTAATCTTAAACTCATACCAAAGGTATTTAGCTTTTAATACCGCTTTCATTTCTAACCCTATAAAAAAAATGACCTTTCGATCAATCTTAGAAAAATGCTGAGGCAAGCAAATAAAGTGGTTCATAACACTCTGGTACAAACAAGGAAAGGAAGTAAAAATAAGAGAGTCTTATAGGTGAAAACCCACACGGGCACCATAAGGCGACAGAAGTTGAGAGAAAAGTAAAATGAGAGAGTCTTATAGGTGAAAACCCACACGGGCACCATAAGGCGAAAAGGAAATGAAGAAGTGAAAAACGAGAAAAATTTATCGGTGAAAACTCCTTGAGACAATTGAGAGGAGATTGATTAAAAGATTGGGTTGATTAATCCGAAATGCATACCCTGATCATTGGTGCCAGTAATTCCAATCAGATAAGTCCTTTATTTCTTTTCCAACAGTCATCCAAAAATTGGATTTTTCTTTTCATTCTATAAATTGTCGAAATCAGCGTATTTCGTTACTAATAATCTTACTTTATCCAAGCTTTGAGATAAGTTTTATTCCAAACAAATAAGAAGGAATGTCAAGGTATACTACCAAGATTCAAGGTTACAAAATACAGCCACGAAAGGTGGGAGATAAAATACGGGTGTAAGAAAGATGAAATCAAAAGTGGATCAGCAAAGTCAAAAGAGGCACATGATTACAGTTGAAAGGTTTTGAAGGAAAACACACAAAGGGGAATCCTATAGTCAAGGATCAATTACAAAGACAAAACAGTCTTTTCAATCATTCCAAGGCAATAAAGAGAGACGAAGAGAAACATCACCATCTGCAAGAATACCATAGCCAACCACCTTGCTGTAAACTAACGAAGTTTTCTTTGATTTAAAACAGGGGCAAAAACAATATTTGTGTTAGGAAATACCTGGTGAAGAATTGAAAAGTCAGGCGTCCACCTGTAGAATGAGGATGAAAGAATTAAAGAAGTCAGGTATCCACCTGGAGAATGAGGATGAGAAAAGAAGAAGTCAGACGTCCACCTAGAGAATGAGGATAAGAATTGAAAAGTCAGGCGTCCACCTGGAGAATGAGGATGAAAGAATTAAAGAAGTCAGGCGTCCACCTGGAGAATGAGGATGAGAAAAGACGAAGTCAGGCGTCCACCTGGAGAATGAGGATAAGAATTGAAAAAGTCAGGCGTCCACCTGGAGAATGAGGATGAAGAATTAGAAGAAGTCAGGCGTCCACCTGGAGAATGAGGATAAGAATTGAAAAAGTCAGGCGTCCACCTGGAGAATGAGGATGAGAAAAGAAGAAGTCAGGCGTCCACCTGGAGAATGAGGACAAAGAATTGAAGAAGTCAGGCGTCCACCTGGAAAATGAGGATGAAGAATTAAAGAAATCAGGCGTCCACCTGGAGAATGAGGATGAAAGAATTAAAGAAGTCAGGCGTCCACCTGGAGAATGAGGATGAGAATTGAAAAAGTCAGGCGTCCACCTGGAGAATGAGGATAAGAATTGAAAAGTCAGGCGTCCACCTGGAGAATGAGGATGAAAGAATTAAAGAAGTCAGGTATCCACCTGGAGAATGAGGATGAGAAAAGAAGAAGTCAGGCGTCCACCTGGATAATGAGGATAAGAATTGAAAAGTCAGGCGTCCACCGGGAGAATGAGGATGAAAGAATTAAAGAAGTCAGGCGTCCACCTGAAGAATGAGGATGAGAAAAGACGAAGTCAGGCGTCCACCTGGAGAATGAGGATAAGAATTAAAAAGTCAGGCGTCCACCTGGAGAATGAGGATGAAGAATTAGAAGAAGTCAGGCGTCCACCTGGAGAATGAGGATAAGAATTGAAAAAGTCAGGCGTCCACCTGGAGAATGAGGATGAGAAAAGAAGAAGTCAGGCGTCCACCTAGAGAATGAGGACAAAGAATTGAAGAAGTCAGGCGTCTACCTGGAAAATGAGGATGAAGAATTAAAGAAATCAGGCGTCCACCTGGAGAATGAGGACAAAGAAGAGAAGAAGTCAGGCGTCCACCTGGAGAATGAGGATGACAAAAGAAAAGAAGCAGTCAAGGCACCCACATGAAGAACGAGGGAATGAAATTGAAGTGTTGAAATCAAAAAGCCCGCTCATATGAGAAAGGAGCACACTTAAAATCAATAAAGCAGAGGAGTCCGATAGAATCCCCAGCAAGAAACAACAAGAGCGTCAAGAAAAATACGAAATAAGCCAAATGCCCAAGATTCACCAAGATATCAAAACAACAGGAAACGCAAGGGCATGGTCTAGATAAGATTTTATAATTCATGTACCATAGTCAAGTTTAATTTTGTATTTCCTTTAAAGTAAGGTGTAATAAGGAGGTCAGCAAGCAGTAAAAACAGCACGAAGCAGCAGTAACATCACAGTCCCGCGGTAGTCCCAGCTACCCCAAAGTTCCCGAACTACACTGACCTGATTCCTTTATAGCCAAGGATATGTAGGAAACCTTTGAAGCAGAGGTTCGGTCAAATCTTTCTAAAAATGCTTCCCACGGAGTATTCGAACGGGCAAAAATCGCTCGTATCCGCTCACTTTATCTTTGCACGAAAACTCTTCGAGTTTCCGCACAAAGAGGGGCAGCTGTGAGCACGTGATTTTTGCTTTAACGAAAACTACTCCAAAAATAAATCAAAAAATAAAATAAATTTCTTTTACTGTGTAATTTTTGAATTTGCGTGGTGTTAAATGTTTGTGTTATGTCCGTAAATGTTTATTTTGTCAAAATAAATCAAAAAAAAAATAAAATAAAATACATGTTGCATGCACATAGGATTTAATTATGCATTTAAGAGTTAATTTAAATAAAATTACAAAAAATATGCGTTTGTTCTAATTTTAATGTTTCACTATGTGATTAATATTTTTTGTCTATGTGTTAAATTGTTAAAGGTTGATTAATATTTTGAAGGAGTAATTTTTTTGTTTTTATAATTTTAATTAGGATTTTTAATAATTGAAGAATTAAATTAGAAATTAAAAAGAGTGGTATTAAATGGGCAAAAACGGATCTGGGCCAAATTTTCTAAACAAAATCAGGCCCAATCCAAATGACCATGTCCGGTCCAATTCAAAACAGAATCAAACGACGTCGTTTGGTTACCCCTTATCAAGGGCCGTTGGATTAAATCCAACCAACGGCCAAGATCTCATCACCCTAACCCAAGACCCTTACCCGATCCGATACCCGGTTCAACCCGTCCCCCTAACCTAAACCAAACGACACCGTTTGGTTAAGTGAGTAGATCTCATCCATCCATTCTACTTGATCCAACGGACGATACCAGTCCACCCCACCCCTATATAAATCCCAAACCTCTACCCAGCCCCTAACTGAACACCCCCCTCTCCGCTCCTGTTCATCATCGTTCCAAACAGACCCCTAACCCTAGCCGCCCCTATTCCCCTTCGCCTGAAACCCGGCGGCATCAACGCCGCCGGTCACCAACTTAACACCCTAGGACCTCCTGAACCTCCCCTACACGAATCCAACCTTAGTTTCCTTCGAATCAGGCCACAACTCTTCGAATCTTAAATCGAAGGTTGGCCTGAAAACTTGATCTAAACCAATCAGCCCCAAATTAACACCATGGCTTCCCCTAGTCATCCTGAGTATGGATCTGTTGGTTGTTTGGTTCGAATCAGTTCGGAACTTCTCGAATCTTCTTTTGAAGATTCGGACCAAACAAGAACAAACTCAGATCCATTTCAAACTAACACGAAATAACCCCTAGGCTACCCTCACCCTTGTATCATGTTTGGTTCCCTTCAAATCTGCCCAGAAATGTTCGGATTTAAGATCCAAGAACCTGGAACCCTAAAAATTTCCAATCTTGGAATTTTTCCGATTTCAAGTAAAAGATTGAGGTTCAATCGACCTTAGTCAAAGTATTTTTAGTGGAAAATACTTCGACTAAGGTCTGTTTGATTTCAAACAAAAATCCGAAGCCGAGTTGAGTTCGAGTCTGATTAAAATTCAGAGGTATTTTTCTATTATTTTGTGTATTCTAAGTGTATTGTTGTCTGTGTCAATAGCTTTTTGATTTTTCATATTTGTTTTGATCAATTCTGTCATTTCTGTCTCCTACCTATTTACTTGATCCGAATGTGAATTGTTTCTATTGGTTGTGATTATTTACAATGTATGTAATCGACTCGATTAAGTTCGTCGATTAGTTATATTATGAATTCTCGTTTATGATAAATACTGATTGAAACAATTTGTCTACCTATTGTTTGTTGACAATTGTTATAGATAGTTAGTTAATTAGTCTTTTAAATCATGTTTGTTTATAAATCAGTGAGTCCGTCAAATGGATGTTGTGTATGTATTGATTTCTGGGCAGTTAGTTTCAGGTAATGCATATACTGTCAATACCCCTGCACTTATGCTAAATTCAATTTCAATTCAGATTTTGTTTTGTTAAGTTCTGCGTATTGTTAAAATGTTTGTATACAAGTTCAGTGTTCAAATCTGAATTTAATTTTGTCCATTAGCTATTAGACATTGGGTGTTGGATAAATTAGCTATCATTGAATAGACAGAATGTTTGTTTGATTTAGGACTTGGTTATTAGCTGCTAAACAGGTTTAATTCAGATAATTTGGTTAAGGTTTAAGCAATTTTGGTCTGGGGCAGTAATAACAGTAGTATTAAGGGATTTTCAGTGATTATTTGAGAAATGAAACAGTAGGGTAATATAATAATAATAGTGTGCTTATAATGGAATGTTAGTGGCTATAATTTAGGAGATAATGGGAAACAAAGGGTAATGGAATGCTGGAAATCAGGAAAAAGTTCACTCAATGGGATTTAAAGTAGTTAAAAGCAGATTTTAGATATGATTTTCTGTTTTTAAAAGATAAAAGGGGGTCCAGGCAGCACAAAAAGGAAGGAGGCATACCTGTATAAATACAGGGGCATATTTCAGGAATAAGGAGGAGGGAGACAGAGAGAATTTTTAAGAGAGAATTTTGAAGAGATTTTGAGGGTTGAGATTTTAAAGGAAGAAAACAGAAAATAGAACACTCACATACACACTCACACACAGATACAACAGCAGAAACAGAAAATCAGAAACAAACTGAATTTGAAACTGAAGAAAAACTGAAATCTGAAATGTTGTTTTTTTGTTGAATCTGTTCAACTTTATGTGATTCCACTGTTCAGTTAAAATCCGAAGTGTTTCTTAAAAGTACATACTGTGCATCTGGGCTCTTCGAATCCTATTCTTGTTCAGATTTACTGGGTTATCAGTATATTCTACTGAATTTGTTACTGCTGTAACTGCTGAAACTTACTTCTTCTACCTCCATTTCAGGTATATATATCTTTTAAATTTTAAGTTGGAAAGAGATTTTAGCATGACCCATCAATGAAGCTTGAATTGAAATGCTATTTTCAATTGTCCAAGTTCATTATTTTCATTTTTTATGTTAATTAATTAGTAGTGAATTCAATTTGATAGCCATGAGTTAAATTGTCTTATTTTGAAATTCATATAAAACTTTGTAATAATGTTATCCATGTCAAATTTCATTAGTTTAGTTATCTATGAGTTGTGTAAATAAGAAGCATGGCAGAAAGTTGGTTTTTATTTACACTTCATGGTGTTGTTAGATAGGTATAGCATAATATAGCATTATCAAAGAAAATATGCTATAAGTTTATCTTGTTAGTTAATGAGTTGTTGTTTAAAGCTAGATGATGATTAGCTGCAATTGGCCATCTTTTGGCATAACATTGGTGGTGCTCATGATTTATAGTTGAAAGATGTATTAGTATAATCCGTATGTTCAAAAGTGTCAAATATAGCAAGTAATATATTGTATGCAATATCATTTTATCAAGTCAACAAGACTTATTCTCTTTCTTAGTAATAAAGGGCTTAGGAACTTATACAATGTGAAAATTAATACTTAGTAATAATTCACATAGATTGAGAATCAAATTGGTTTGATTATATCTATATCTATCCTAACTCAATCATAGGCATAACTAAGTAAGTTAATTTCATCTATTAAGATTAAAACGAGTATGTGAGAATAAGTTGAGTTGTATATACACAAATGGCAACACTTTAAATCAATGGTAATTAAAATAGAATTTGCATTAAGTAATAATGAAAATTCTTGGAAAATATTTCCTTCCTTTATGAATCATTCATTTTCAGTTTCATATGTAATTTATTCCTTGGCATATATATATATATATATATATATATATATATATATGTCATATTTGTTTTAAAGTTAGTATTAATCATATCTTTATTCTGTCCTTTGAATTTGAATAATTGGAATGAATATGATTTATATTCGGAAATTATAATCAATGGTCAATATTTAATAAATTGTGGATTATTTTCCAAAAAATTAAAGAAAGAATATCTTAAAACGAGATTTCTTGTGATGTAACAAACATTGTTTTTGTGGAAATTCCATAATATCATTACAAATATGTTGCGCAATTAGGGATACGTTCGCGTACCTTGATTATACTTCTAAAAGCAAAAATTTCGGATTATGCGTACGCGCAATTTCGAGCGAATGTTTAATAAAAGGATTTTTCTAAAGGCGTTAAATCAATTTCATAAAAATCCGATATGTACGGTTCACTATTCAAGAAAAATAATTATTCTTGATTCAACACAATCTCGAAAAAAAAATGTGCTTAATAAATATATTGTCAAAAGTAATTGTGTACACGTGCGCGTGACACAATTCCGCATCTTTTTAATTTATAACACGAATATACGCACGCGTAATTCGATTCAAAGAAGGGTTCTCAATCACAATAAGTATAAGCGGTAGTAAAATCAGATAACATCAATATATTTAATTATCAAGATAATTAAGCCAATAATAAAAACAGTTAAGCGACCATGCTAGAACCATGGAATTCGGAAATGCCTAACACCTTCTTCCGGATTAACAGAATTCCTTACTCAGGATTTCTGGTTCGCAGAATAATAAACAGAGTCATATTCTCCTCGATTCAGGGATTGAAATTGGTGACTTGGGACGCCTTAAAATTCCCAGGTGGCGACTCTAAAATAAACAAACAAATCCCGTTTCGACTGTCCTTTAATTGAAGAAAACTCCCCATGCGCCCCGTGGGTGCGGCAAATAGGAGGTGCGACAATGAATACGTAGATCCAGGGTCAAATAGCACTGAAGCATCTCTATCACAGACCAAAATAGTACCTGTAATAGCAACATCGGATGACTTAGCCTCTGGCCTGGCTGGCAAAGCATAACATCGGGGCTGGGCCCCACCTTCCTAAATCACATCCCTGGGACGATCGGTTGTTAGCTGACCCCTACCTCTGGCGGTCTGAGCTCCACCTCTATGACCTCTACCTCCACCTCTATGTCCTCTACCCCCGCCTCTAGCTGGCTGGGAAGGTTGTGGAGAAACTGGTGCCTGAATCATAGGACAAGGACCCTGCTACTGAGAACTACCCGAAGCTCGAGGGCAAAACCTAGCAATGTGACCTATATCACCACAAGTGTAACAAGCCCTCGGCTGTTGAGACTGCTGACCCTGTCGCACTGAATGACCACCTCGGGAACTCTGAAGCGGCGGTGCACTGATGGGAGCTGGTGGTGCACTGAAGGACTGCTGATCCAAATAATACATCTAAGAACCACGACCACCTAAGATACCATGTGATACCTGGAGAGCTGACTGAAAGGGCCTAGGAGGATGTCCTCTACCATACGAATCTCTACCTCCAGACGAGGTACCACTGAATCCGCCTGAATGATAGGGCCTCTTATCCGACCCATGACCACCTCCCTGTGACAGAACCATCTCAACTCTGCGGGCCACATTGGCCGCCTCCTGAAATGTGATCTCGCTCCCGGCCTCCTTGGCCATCTGAAGACGAATCGGCAGAATAAGACCATCAATAAACCTTCTCACCCTCTCTCTCTCGGTGGGAAGTATGATGAGAGCATGGCGAGCTAAATCGATGAACCTGCTCTCATACTGGGTAACAGTCATAGAACCCTACTGGAGGTGCTCAAACTGCCTTTAATAGGCCTCTCTCTGAGTAACGGGGAGGAATTTCTCTATAAACAATACCGTAAACTGCTCCCAAGTCAAATATGGCGATCCGGCTGGTCTCGCTAAGCAATAATCCCTCCACCAAGTCTTGGCGGATCCAGACAAATAAAATGTAGCAAAATCGACCCCATTGGTCTCAACAATCCCCATGTTCCTAAGAACCTCGTGGCAACTGTCTAGATAATCCTGGGGATCCTCAGTAGATGCACCGACAAAAGTAGAAGTGAAGAGCTTGGTGAACCTATCCAGTCTCCCCAAGGCATTGGCAGACATTGCCGCTCCATCGCCGGTCTAAGCTATGGCACCGGACTGAACTACCCCAACTGTCTGAACCGCTGGAGTCTGAATCTGGGGAGCTACCTGCTCTGGAGTGCATGTAGCAGGAGTCTGAGCCCCTCCTCCAGCCTGAGAAGTGGATGGTGCTACAGGAAGCAAACCTGTTCGGGTGACTCTCTCCATAAGGCCCACCAATCGAACCAGGGCGTCCTGAAGAACTGGGGTGGCAATGAAACCCTCTAGGACCTGAGTTGGGCCCACCGGAGATGGAACCTCCTCATATAATCAACATGAGGCTCCACCTCTGGAACTGCTGCTCAAGGCTGAGCTCTGCCCCTGCCTCGGCCTCTAGCACGGCCTCGGCCTCGCCCTTTACCCCTAATAGGAGCTGCTGCTGGGGGCTTGGGCTGCTGCGCGGTCGATAAGGAAGCGCGTGTCCTCGCCATCTGCAAAAGAACGAAGTAGAAATTCAATCAGTATTGGGGAAACATAACCGCACGACAAGAAAGAACAGATGTGAAGTTTTCCTAACTCAGTAGCCTTTGCGGGATAAATACAGATGTCTTCGTACCAATCTCTCAGACTCTACCGAGTTTGTCCGTGAGTTGTGAGACCTAAGTAACCTAGTGCTCTGATACCAACTTGTCACGACCCGGATTT
The DNA here is from genome assembly GCF_000715075.1 of Nicotiana tabacum. Classification (NCBI taxonomy): domain Eukaryota; kingdom Viridiplantae; phylum Streptophyta; class Magnoliopsida; order Solanales; family Solanaceae; genus Nicotiana; species Nicotiana tabacum. The sequence continues at coordinate 17,139,644 of NC_134089.1, read as the reverse complement.
CCCACCCTCGGGGTCGTGATGGCGCCTACTAATAGGAGCTAGGCAAGCCAACTTAAATTACCTACCTTTAACACACATTCATTTCCATAATTATCAACATGTAATAAAGGCAACATAATTAAAAATTTCAAGCGGAAGTCTTAACTTATATAAAAACTGAATAGAAATGCGGAAAGTTTAACATAATCCTCTACCAAAGATTGGTGTCACAATGCTCACGAACTTCTAAGATTTACTAAATACAATCGTCTGAAAGAAAATTATAAACTGTTTGTTTCGGTACAAAAGATAAGAAACTAAATAAAGAGAGAGACTCCGGGCCTGCGGACGTCAGCAAGGCTACCTCGGTGTCTCTGGACTGAAGTCAGCTCCCGATCATATCCTACTATTGAGGTCCAAAAACTGCTCCTGGATATGTGCAAAAAGATGCACAGGGTGTCGCATCAACACAACCGACCCCATGTGCTGGTAAGTGCCTGGCCTAACCCCGGCGAAGTAGTGACGAGGCTAGACAGGACCTACCAAAAACAACCTGTGTAGATATATGCAATAAAAGGAAATATAAAAAATTTAAACAGCTAAGAGGGGGGGCATGCTATGGGGAGCTAACAGTTTCAAATAGAAATCCTCAATAACAGAAAGAAGTAACAAAGCCAGAATGTCAACAAGAATCAAAAGTCAACAATTTGCACGACATCACCCTTCGTTCTTTTACTCTCGTCCTCACCAAAACAATACACAACATCACCCTTCGTGCTTTACGTTCTTCCTCGCCCAAACAACAATCACAAGGCAAATAGGGTAAGGAAATCTATAACCTCGAAGTAAATCAAATAAGAACAAGTAATGAAAGAAACAACATAACTCAGATATCAACAAAGAATCAGAAAGCAACAAATACACGACATCACCCTTCGTGCTTTACGCTCTCTTCCTCACCAAAACAATCATATAAATGAAATATGCACGTCGTCACCCTTCGTGCTTTTACTCTCTTTACTCACCATATAATCAATAAAATCGGCATGGAATGGTACATCGTGCGGCATGACATCACCCTTCGTGCTTTACACTCTTTCCTCACAATAGCAAACAATGCACGGCATCACCCTTCGTGCTCTATCACTCTTCCTCACCTAAGCAACAATCACAAACAAGGGGCAAGGGAGTAGACAAATAATGATAGAAATCCCGGCAAGGGAATACAAATAAACAGCTAACTCCCGGCAAGGGAGCACAATTAAGCAGTTAAAAACCCGGCAAGGGAACAATATCAATAATCTCAACATCCCGGCAAGGGAGATAGTCAACAAAGCAAAAAGCATCCCGGCAAGGGAGCAATTCAATAATTCTTTCTCTTTCTTTCACTTTTACCTCTTATCTCACTTTACCACCTGAGCCAACGCTCCAAAAGGGTTCAATCATTTCATATACTTTCACACTTTATGATATACTCGAGCCAATGCTTCAAGAATGTACAAATCATAATTCTTCCTCAAACTCTTCACATTATATGAAATTTATCAATTTAACAAGGAAGAGGTATCACAAAATCCGAATAAACACAAATAAGACTCACAGTCATGCTAGACTCCGGTGTATAGATACTCGTCATCATGCCTATCAACCGTACTCAATAATTAGCAAATAGCAAACAACACTCTAATCATATTCCCTCAAGCCGAAGTTAGAACAAACACTTACCTCGGTCCAAAGAATAGCAATCAACCCTCAAATACCGCCTTTCCTTTATAATCCAACTCCGAAACAACGATATCTAGGCATAATTAATTCAATAATATCAATAAAGACCCGATAACAAAATCCCATAGCTTAGATATGAAGTTCCTAGCATTCTTCCAAAAATACCAAAATTCGACCCCGGGCCCACATGGTACAAACACGAGGTTCGGACCAAATTCATATCACCCATTCATCCACGAGCCCGAATATATAATTTGTTTTCAAATTCGACCCCAAAACGAGGTCCAAATCAAGAAAAAGTAAAAAGCCCTAACTCTACCCCACTCCCCCAATTTCTACCCTAAATTACATATTTTAGGCCAAGAAATTCAATAGATATTGATGAAAATGGAAGAGAATAAGTTAAAGATTACTAAACCAAGAGTTTATGGTGAAAGAATGCTTCAAAGATCGCCCTAGAACTTTGGAGAAGACAAGCTTTATGAAAAATGGTAGAACTCCCGTAATGGGTCTGTTTTGGACTTTTAAAATAACTGGGCGGAATTGCCCTATGCGATCGCGGGAAAGGGAATGCGATCGCATAGGGGAAGGTAGGCTGGTCACTGCGATCGCGGGATGACGAGTGTGATCGCATAGAGGGTCAAAGCGGGCCTAGGCCTTTTGTGAATTGCGATCGCAGAAGGGAGTGTGCGATCTCATAGAATGAGTTTGCAGAGGTACGCGATCGCATGGCCTATAACGCGATCGCATAGAACAAAACTGGGCGACTCCAAAATAACTCTACGCGATCACAGACATACCTATGCGATCGCATAGAAGAAAATGACTGGGCACTGACTGCAGAAATTCTGCAACACTTCCTAAGGCCAAAAACATCCCGAACTGCCTCCGAATCACTCCCGAGCCCTCGAGGCTCCTAAACAAACACAAACACTAACTCAATAACATCTTAGGAACTTACTCGAGCGATCAAATCGCCAAAATAACATCAAAATCAATGAATCAAGCCTCAAAATCATCATTTTTTATCAAACTTCATAAACTTTCAAACTTAGAGTTTTAGGTCCGAAACACGTCAAATGACGTCCGATTTCAACCAAATTTCACAGGAAGCGCTTAAACCACATATAAGACCTGTACTGGGCATCAGAACCAAAATATGGGCCCGATACCAATGCTTTCTAATCCATTTTCATTTCAAATTTCCAAATAAATTTCAGAAAAATAATTTCTTTTAAAAATTCATTTCTCGGGTTTGGGACCTTGGATTTCGATTCCGGGTATACACTCGAGTCCCATATTTTTCTACGGACCCTCCGGGACCGTCAAATCATGGGCCTGGGTCTGTTTACCCAAAATATTGACCAAAGTCAACTTTAACCATTTTAAAGCCACAATTTATCAAATTTCACATAATTTAACACATAAGCTTTTCCGGCCACGCGCCCGGACTGTGCACGCAAATCGAGACAACTAAAGGTGAGGTTGTCAAGTCCTCGGAAGCACGAAAAAAGGGAGAAAACCGGTGATGACCCTTTGGGTCGTCACGAATTTTCTCATGTAGGAAAATTTAGTTAATAAATAGAACTCATAATTTCATAATGAAAATACAAAAATATAAGGAAACTATTAAGATATTATATATAAGATAATATATTATACGTAAAACATATTTTATTAATTATTAAAAATATTAGTATATTTTTATAAAAATAATAAAAGGCTTATCTCTTTATACTTTTGATGAATTCAAAATTATAATTTAGTACAAAAAATATATTATTTAGATTTTCAGTAAAATATAAAATGAGAAAACTAATCAAATATTATACTAGAAAGGAATGTACGAAAAGAGGTGGATAAAAATAATTTTATAATATTTATATTTTGAATTAATTAATAAATAAATATAAATAAGTAACACTCAAGAAAGTTATCGATAAATTTAAATAATTAAAGAATTTTAAACAGTATAACATAAGTATAAAAATATATATTTCCTGAATAAGAAAATATATACGTATGTTCTACTAGAAGAGAAGTAGTATCAAAATATTAATTCAATTGACAAATTAATAAAAAATTAAATTAGTAAATGTATAGTACTAAGTACTTGCTAATTTAATAAAGAATAAACAAGGAATAAATAATTTATTTGATTACTATAATGCTTTGTATCCTTTGATTTGTTTAGATTTTATTATATTTATGTACATTACATTGAATAATAAAATAGTAACTAATATTTATTAAAATAATATGATATATTAGATCATAATTTAATTTATATTCCGTCAAATTATCCGCACATCGCGTGGGTTCTAACATTAGTACTATATTAAAGTTGAAGGTGAAAGACTGTAATGTAATTTTATGCCCTTAAAGCTATAGTATTAATGACTTAATGAACTTTTATGCCCTTAAGGTTATATTAATAACTAGTATTAGAACTCGCGCGAATTATTACAAAAATATAGTAGCACGATAATATTGCTCTTAATTATTTGCTCAATTGAATTCTATGAAAGTGTGGTAAATTTACTACATAAATACAGATATATGGTCAAGGATGCTGAATTTAAAAGAGAGCCATCTCAACCTCAAAAATAACATGATTTCTAATCGTGCACTTTAGGAACCTTTTTCCCATGTCCTAAACTGGGATGTTGTGGCTTAAAGGCTGGAGTATTGATTCGTGTTCTTTCCATTTTACAGGGGTGACTTCAATATCTCATTCATAAAACATATATTAAACGTTTGAAGTTTCACAAGCACAAGTAAATACGAAAACCTTAACTACACAAAGTCACTTATTCAACTCTTCATTTATTCACTTAACTCACATATAACATTCAAAAGTTCCTTATTATCATTCTTTGAATGATATAACAACATAAACGTTCAAATGCGATATTTCAAAACTTTCCAGTAGTTCTTCTACTATCTATCAAGTCGATAATATAAAGAGTCAAGTTCTTTCAGATTATAAATCATCACTGATCTGGCCTACATCAAGCATAGGACTTTTTGTAACTTTTAAGAGTAGAGTTGGCTAAAGTGTGAAACCATGCCTTCCCTCAATATAGCGTAACTCCGTCAAGCCTGTATGAGTAGTGAAGATCACTTTGGTTGGTACCCTCTGCCCCTTGGAAAAGAACCCGAGGAACCTCTTTACTGATAAAAAGAATAGATAGAAAGAATGGGTTGACTTAGTACATGATTTGAAGCACTAGCATGTACTTTCTAACCATTCGCCTCTGATCACTTTCCAATAAGATAGTCATTTAACTACACAAATGAGAAACTAGAAGATGGGTGTCACGACCCAAAAATTCACTAAAGGTCGTGATGGCGCCGAACACCACTGCCAGGCAAGCCAACACCAAGAAGTTAATTAAATTCCCATTTTAGTAAGTATTGAAATCATTTCTTTTATACATTAAACAATAAATAATTAAATTCACAAAATAAATAATGATGTCTTTAACAATCTTAATATTGAAAAATCCCGTAATCATCCCAGAACCCGGTGTCACAAGTACATAAACAATTGCTAGGAAATAATGTAGTATAATAATCGTCCAGAATACAAATTGGACAACAGAGAAAATACAATACAATACTCTGAAGGAGACTCCGCTGGCTGCATGTCGTCTCGAGAAGTGCAGCTCACCTAAGTCTCTATATCAACCATGCTGTTGCGCCAAACTAGGCCACTAACATACACGTGCTTGTGCAACAAAAATGCACAACAAGTGTAGTATGAGTACAAACACACCATGTACCTAGTAAGTATCCCGTCTAATCTCGAAAAAGTAGTGACGATAGGTCGAATTCGACACTTACTAGTGGTCCAAGTATATATCGATAATATAGTAAATCGAGAATTTTTTTAAAAATGGTTGTAACTCAATAGCATGAAGCAAGTAAATAATTCTTTCATTAATAAGGAATATCTAAATTCATTTTCATCATTTATATATTTAACTCAAGCTAGGGAGGCAATATCATCATTTATAAATTTGCAAGTCAAGCAATACAAGCATGCGCAAATCATGCCGAGGTAGTACATCCCGATCCAACAAATATTTAAACTGTGCACTACCAGAGGGTGGAATGACGCGAACCATAAATGCATCTATTACCCCACTCGTGAATCATATATGCGATGTGATCAAATTTAAATAAACACATCAAACAGTCAATCAAGAATTCATCAAGGAAATAATTACCCCAAGAAATGACAACTTCTCTTCAATGATCAAGAAAAATAATGTTTAATTTCTTCAGAAATTCATTTACCAATTCGATATGATTTAAACGATTTAAATTGTCAATAAAGTTACAAATATTTCAAGTATAACATGCTTTCGGGTCCTAGACTACCCGAACTCAAGCATAACAGTAGTTACGCACAGCCTCCCATCACCTCGTGCGTACATAGCCCCCACAAATAGAAGCACATATCTAATTAATTCACCTATGGGGAATATTCCCTCTTACAAGATTAGAAAGGAGACTCACCTCGCTCCGAAGTTCCATAACCGGCATTCCACGCCCTTCCGAAGACTCAAATCGACGCACCACACTCCAAAACTAGTCAATAATTATGCAAACTCATTAATATATGCTCAATTACTCATTGTAATCCAATTTATACCATTTTCTAACCTCGATCAATAAGTTGACAAAATTGCTCTCGGGCCTACGTGCCCGGATTCTGAAATTATTTGAAGATAAAGTTTGCCCATAACCTCACGAACTCAAATATATAATTTACTCTCAATTGCATGCCCAAAATCGTGGTCAAAATCCAACAATACTAATTTTCTAGGTTTTTCCTCAAACCCCAAATTTCCACTAATTTCCATATTAAAACATATACATAATCAATGTATTTAACTCAAACTAGTGTAAACCACTTACCTCATGTTTGGTGGTGAAAATGTCACTTCCAAGTTGCTCCAAAACTGGCTCCCATGGAGGAAATGGGGTTGAAATGAGCCAAACACCCGCTTTAAAGAAACCTCACTGCCTCCAGCCTTTTCGCACCCGCGGTCACGCAGGTACGGACCAAATACCGCTTCTGCGGTCCAGGGCTCCTAGCCCATTCCCGCTTCTACATCTTCTCCTCCGCAGATGCGGTCCTGCTTCTGCAGCGAGATGATCGCATCTATGGTCCCAGCTCTCCCCCACTGAAATCGCATTTGCGACCTCAGGACTGCTTCTGCGGCTCCACACCCGCAACCCAAGCCTCACAGGTGCAGTTACACCAGAAGGCAGCTGCTCAGTTCTTCTTCTAACTCAAAATTCGATCCGTTAATCACCCGGAATCCACCCGAGTCCCCTGGGACCTTATCTAATCACACAAACAAGTCCCATAACATAATATGGACCTGCTCAAGGCCTCAAATCACATCAAACAATGCTTAAATCATGAATCCCACTCTATTTCAAACTTGATGAACTTTAGAATTTCAAACTTCAACCTTCGATGCCGAAACCCATCCAATCTCATCCGATTGACCTCAAATTTTGCACACAAATCATATTTGACATTACGTACCTACTCCAACTTCCAGAATCGGATTCCGACCCCAATATCAAAAGTCCACTTTTGGTCAAACTTCTAAAAAATCTTCAAATTTCTAACTTTAACCAAATGACTCCAAAATGACATACAGACCTCCGAATCCACTTCCGTACGTGACCCCAATACCAAAATCACCAAACTCGAAATCCCAACCGGATATCGAGAACACTGAAATGTACTTCAACCCAAACTTATGAATTTCTTCTAAAATGCTAACTTCCACAATATGCGCCGAAACACTCCCGAATCATCCAAAACCCGATTCCAAGGTCGTTTACTCATAAATCAAATCTTAGTCAATTCTTTCGACTTAAAGCTTTCGAAATGGGGATTTTCTTTCCATATAAATTCCAAACTTCCCGAAATTCAATTTCGACCATGCGTACAAGTCATAATACCTGAAGTGAAGCTGCTCATGGCCTCAAACTGCCAAACGATGCGCTAGAGCTCAAAACGACCGGTCGGGTCATTACATTCTCTCCTACTTAAACATATGTTCGTCCTTGAACGTGCTAAGGACTGCGCTAGAGTTGTCTGAAATCATTATTAAACACCTCGTCCACCTACTCGTGTTACCTTAACTTAGTTGAGCATATTAGCTCGAGCAAATCTGAAGATATTCTCTTTTATTCAAACAAACAAGCTTAGAACCCAGTTCCAACACCCGAAAATGCTCTGTCAGGCCTGCTTCCAACCTATGAATACCGCAACCATCACTACACGATGAACCAAAACATGAATGCATACCTTTGCTGAATTCTCACCATGCACCACATCATTCATGGACCATAATAACATTCTTTGATCATAATAACCGACATTTCCCGAATCTGATGTTCACAGTGCACCTCATGACATATATAAATCTTGTCCCAACTTTTGTAATATCGCCACGATGGAAGAGATGTGTAGAAATTCATAACTAACTGCCGAGTCAACATATCATTGAGTCTATACTCCTGACAAGAACCATCACCTCATTCTGAACCAAATAATAATATTTGGTCTTTGATATACTTCATATAATCCGATCGCACCGATCGTAGATCCAACAATATCGTCTCACCTAGTACAAGCAGCTCGTGCAATAAGCCACTCCGGACATGAGCAAATGTCTCATATGATGCGTGTGACGATCCGACCCATCATCATGTGAGTTACCACCCCGTTTCTCCCATTTTATGCTTTTTCATGTTTCATTGTCGGTATTCGGTATGTTAGAGTTAAATAGGATTGGTTTTGATAGGATATGAGACACTTAGTCTCTTTAAGGAAGGCTTGTTTTGGAAAAATCAACCGGGTATTGACTATTGAGTTAGAGGGCTCGGATGTGATTTCCGGTGATTCTGTTAGCTTTAGGGGATGATATATGGCTTAGGAGTGTGATCGGAATTGATTTTGGAGGTCCGGAGTAGAATTAGGCTTGAATTGGCGAAGTTAGTATTTTGGCGATTTCCGGTTGATAGGTAAGATTTTGATCTGAGAGTCGGAATGGAATTCTGAGAGTTTCAGTGGCTTCGTTAGGTGATTTTGGATGTGTGTGAAAAATTTCAGATCATTCGGAGGTGTTTTGGTCGGGTTTTTGATCAAATGCGTGTTTTAGAAGTTTTAAAAGAACTTAGGCTTGAATTTGATGTAATTCGATGATTTTAGTGTTAGTTGAGGTGTTTTGATGATTGGAGCAAGTTTGGATGATGTTTTAAGATATGTTGGTGCGTTTGGTTGAGGTCCCGAGGGCCTCGGGGCAATTTCGGATGGTTAACGGGAAGTTTGGAGTTGTAAAATGCAGCAGAAAAATTGCAAAGTATTTTTGTTCTATGCGATCGCAGAGGGTGTCATGCGATCGCATAGAAGGAGTTCGAGGGGCTGTTTGGTTGTGCTATGCGATCACATAGGGTAAAGACCTTGTGCTATGTGATCGCAGAGAGGCCTATGCGATCGCATAGGGCTAAATCTGGGGGTAGAATATTTGTGCTATGCGATCGCATGGGCTCTAATGTGATCACATAGAAGGAGCTACAGTGATCTGGGCAGAATGTTAAAACATTTCATCCGCGAACCCAACCCATTTTTCCTCCATTTTTGAGCAACCTTGAGAGCTTTTGAATGGTAATTGAAGGGGTTTGACGGGAAGTGATTGGAGGTAAGTCCTATGAACTAAATACATGATTATATTGTGAAATCATCTTCGAAATTCATGAAAATATAGCCAAATTGTAAGAAATTAGGGCTTGAAATTGAAATTCTAAATTTGGGATTTGAGGGGCCATTTGTGATCCGATTTGAGATATTTTTGTATGTATAGACTCGTGGCGAGATAAGGAACCCGATGACGTTAAAATTTCTGAGTTTCGAGATGTGGTCCCAGGGCTCGGGTTTTTGCCAACTTCGTGATTCTTGATATTTTTCGATTGTTTTCGATTGGGTATTGTTCCCATATCATATTGTGATGTATTCGCTCTAATTTTGGTTAGATTCGACGCGCGTGGAGGCCGATTTGAGGGGCAAAGGCGTCGCGAGCTAGAGAGTTAGCTAGTTCGAGGTGAGTAATGGTTATAAATGATGTTCTGAGGGTTTGAAACCCCGGATTTGCACAACGTGGTGCTATGTTGAGATGAGACACACACTGTATGATAAGCGTGGGGTCTGTTACTACTGGGGGTTTGGACTCGGTCCATCCCGTTTGATGACTCTACTGTACTTTTGACTGAGACTTAATTAATATCATTATATTATGGGATAGTTGCCATATTTGGGGCCTTGTGCCGATCTGTAGAACCCTTAGGGGGCATTGGTAATAGTTGACCTCACTTTTCTTGTCAAAATCATACCCTTAGTCATGTTCTTAACTGATAAACATAATATAAACCAGCTTAGAAATTGTTAAATCCTAATGAGAGTAACGTGTGGGTTAAGAACCCCGTCTTATCTTAGTGTGCCCGAGAGGCCAAGTCTATATTGACTGAGAGTGGTCGAGAACCCCATTGTGAGGGTATTTGATATGTTATGGATTGGGCTGCATGCCGCAACAATATATATTTATGCGGATCGGACTGCACGCCGCAGTACTATATTATATGGGTCGGACTGCACGCCGCAGTAGTTTAGCGCTTCGGCTGAAGGAGCCCCTCCGGAGTCTGCACACCTCCAGTGAGCGCAGTCGACTATTCTTGGATCGGGCTGCACGCCGCAGCAGTATATATATATATAGATCGGGCTGCACGCCGCAGCAGTATATATATTTATGCGGATCGAGCGCAGTCGACTATTCTTGGATTGGGCTACACGTCGCAGAAATATATATATTTATGTATATGGATCGGGTTGCTCGCCGCAGTAGTATACTATGTGGATCAGGCTGCACGTCGTAGCAGTACAAATATGAATTCGGTTATCGTGAGGAGTAAATGAAATGAATACTGGTTTAAAGGACTTTTAACTGACTTCTTCATTCAGTTGCTGTTTTTGATATTCTCACCGTTTAAATATAGAACTGCGTAGTGTTTTTACGAGTTTTCTTTCCGTTAGTCATTATTTATTACTATTACTCACTGAGTTGGAGTACTCACTTTACTCTCTGTACCATATGTGCAGATACAGGTATCTGGGAGGTATAGTTTGGGCTTTCTACTTCTGTTCAGCTTATGAATTCGGTTATCGTGAGGAGTAAATGAAATGAATACTAGTTTAAAGGACTTTTATTTGACTTCTTCATTCAGTTGTTGTTTCTGATATTCTCACCGTTTAAATATAGAACTGCATAGTGATTTTACGAGTTTCCTTTCCGTCAGTCATTATTTATTGCTATTACTCACTGAGTTGGAGTACACACTTTACTCCCTGCACCATGTGTGCAGATACAGTTATCCCGGAGGCATAGTTTGAGCTTTCTGTTGCTGTTCAGCTTATCCCGGAGTCATCGAGGTAGCTGCATGGCGTCCACAGGACCCGATTTCTCCCCTTATCCTCTTTATTTTCCGCATTCTAGACAACTCTATGTATAGGTTGCTACACAGACTTGTATTAGAGGCTCTTGGCTCGTGACACCAGATCGGTGAGGCCTCTCATGAAGACAAGGTCAGCCATTCAACCCAATTCATCCTTTTAAGACAATTAATTAACACAATTATAGTATAAACATGGTTTAATAATATCCAATAACGGAAAGTATAGATAAAATACGAAAATCCAACCCAACTCAGCCCTAACCGGGGTGTCACAAGTCATGAGCTACTACAGAGTTTACTAAAATTCTACAAAGTATGGAATTAGGAATAAAGTCTGAAGATATCATAAATAACAGAAGATAAGGGAGAAAACGGGTCTGCGAACGCCATGCAGCTACCTCGATAACTCCGATGAAAACTGAACAGCAGAAAACTCGCTCTATGCCTCAGGAATACCTGTACCTGCACACATGGTGCAGGGAGTAATGTGAGTACTCCGACCTAGTGAGTAATAAATATAAATAATGACTGAAGGTAAGAAAACACGTTAAGGCACACAACATTCTATACAGAAGCAGTGAAATCATTTAAAATAACAATTCAGTGAAACATCATGTGAAATTTCTTTTAAACCAGTAAAACAGGTAATTTGGCAGTAAAATGACGAGTAGAAATCTGCCCCTCGGGCTCAATATCAAAACAACAAGTAGAAATCTGCCCCTCGGGCTCAGTATCAAAATAATAACTAGAAATCTGCCCCTCGAGCTCAGTATCAAAATAATAAGTAGAAATCTGCCCCTCGGGCTCAGTATCAAAATAATAAGTAGAAATCTGCCCCTCGGGCTCAGTATCAAAACAATAATTAGAAAATCTGCCCCTCGGGCTCAGTATCAAAATAGTAAGTAGAAATATGCCCATCGGGCTCAGTATCTCAGAACAGTATCAGCCCATCAGGCTCAGAACAGTATAAAGTAACCAGTAAATGAAATAAGAGCACATAATTATTATGGCAGATAATGCAGATAAGGAATAAATGCATGAGTGCAATGCAATGCATATGACGGTACCCTCTGGTACCCACTGCGGCGTGCAGCCTGAGCCATCCATATTTATTTATCGTCGACGACACTCACTGGGGGTGTGTACAGATTCCGGAGGGGCTCCTACAGCCCAAGCACAATATCAAGCCATCTCGTGGCATCAAATCTAGGCCCTCGGCCTCATATCAATATTAGTATAATCACCCAAGCTCTCGACCTCAATATCAATGTAATCAACCAGGCTCTCGGCCTCAATATCAATGTAATCAACCAGGCTCTCGACCTCAATATCAATGTAACACTGTTGCGGCACGCAACCCGATCCATGCTCAGTCCAAAAATCATCATAAGCCCCTTGGGCATTCGTAAAACAATAGTTCTCAACCCGAAATATTATTTAGAAATATCATTTAAGTTTTCAAATCTTAGAAAGATGGCTGAATTTGCAAAACAGTATTTAAAACCTTGGACTGAGATCAAATGATATGCAAAATATGCGAAAACAGTGATATCAATCCCTGAAGGATTCAAATAATTGGCAAAAAGCCCAAATGTAACAATCATATCTAAGTAAGGATGATTCTCAATTTAGTTCAAGTAGAAAACACGGTAAAAACATCTCTCGGGACGGACCAAGGCACTATCCCCAATGGTGCTCTACCCCACACCCGTTATCCGGCGTGCAAGTCACCTCAATATAGCGTTACGATGTGAAATTCCTCAGGACATCATTTACATCAATTACTCACCTCAAGACGGCCAAAAGTCTAGCTCGCTATGCCCTTGCCTCTCGAATTGGCCTCTTCGTGCGTCGAATCTATCCAAAATCGGAACGAATATGTCACATTATGCTGTAGGAACAATACCCTTAATCGAAAATAACTGAAAAACATCAAAATCCTGAAATTTGGCAAAACCCAAGCCCCGGGCTCACTTCTCGAAATTCAAAAAAATTAACATCAACGGATTCCTTATCTCGCCACGAGTCTATACATATAAAATTTACCAAAATCGGACATCAACTCGACCCTCAAATCTTCAAATCTTATTTTCAAATCCTTAGGCCTAAATCCCCAATTTACTCCTCAAAAACATGTAATCTAGTCGGATTATTCGATGATAATTCAATATTATGGAGTAGAAATGATCACAAGTGACTTACCTCAAGATTTCCCATGATTTCTTGCTCAAAAATCGCCCCAAGTCGTGTTCTTTCACAAGAAAAATGTGAAAATGAGCTAACAAAACAGAACAACACTAATAAAGCCCATTCTGGTCGCTAAAAGACCTTTCCGGTCGCTAAAGGTGCCAAATCATGTCGCTAAAGGTTCACACCAGAACCTTCTGCTCCAGCAACATTTATTTTCACTAAAAAGACTCTAACTCCACCATACGAACTCTGAATTCGATGATTCTTGTTCCTATGAGTCACAAATAATGATACGAACATAGTCCTTCAATCAAAACTCAATTCGGAGCTCGTTTGCTCAGTGCGATATCCATTTCGCTCGTTAAACAATTAACAGATGTTTCGCGTCAAAAACCCAATCGTGACTTGATGAAATTAGACCAAACTTTCCAGATCAGTCCTATAATTCATTATCAAAATTCCGGAAGTCTCGAAATCAAATTTCAATCTCTAGAACTAAAAATGGACCTTTGGATCATTACGTGCTTATGCTCAAAACGGCAAAAATCTTCCAAAAACTCTTCCAAAACTTATCCGAGCCTTATGTGACCCCGACCAAACATGCCAACACACCCTATAACATCATTAAAACTTTTTCCAATCAACAAAACACCTCAAAAAACATCAAAACCATCAATTCATATCGAATTCAAGCCTCCAAAAACTTCCGAAACACGCATTTGATCAAAAACCCGACCAAATCACCTCCGAATGACATGAAATTTTGGACACACATCCCAAATCACATAATGAAGCTACAGAGACTCTCGGAATTCCATTCTGATCCTTGGATCAAAATCTCACATATCAACCGGAAATCGCTAAAATACTACTTTCACCAATTCAAGCCAAATTCCACACCGGACCTCCAAAACCAATTACGATCGCGCTCCTAAGTCATAACCCAAGCCCCGGGCCCACTTCTCGAAATTCAAAAAAATTAACATCAACGGATTCCTTATCTCGCCACGAGTCTATACATATAAAATTTACCAAAATCGGACATCAACTCGACCCTCAAATCTTCAAATCTTATTTTCAAATCCCTAGGCCTAAATCAAAAACATGTAATCTAGTCGGATTATTCGATAATAATTCAATATTATGGAGTAGAAATGATCACAAGTGACTTACCTTAAGATTTCCCATGATTTCTTGCTCAAACATCGCCCCAAGCCGTGTTCTTTCACAAGAAAAACGTGAAAATGAGCTAAAAAAATAGAACAACACTAATAAAGCCCATTCTGGTCGCTAAAAGACCTTTCCGGTCGCTATAGGTGCCAAATCTGGTCGCTAAAGGTGCACACCAGAACGTTCTGCACCAGCAATATTTATTTTCACTAAAAAGGCTCTAACTCCACCATACGAACTCTGAATTCGATGATTCTTGTTCCTATGAGTCACAAATAATGATACGAACATAGTCCTTCAATCGAAACTCAATTCGGAGCTCGTTTGCTCAGTGCGATATCCATTTCGCTCGTTAAACAATTAACAAATGTTTCGCGTCAAAAACCCAATTGCGACTTGATGAAATTAGACCAAACTTTCCAGATCAGTCCTATAATTCATTATCAGAATTCCGGAAGTCTCGAAATCAAATTTCAATCTCTAGAACTAAAAATGGATCTTTGGATCATTACGTGCTTATGCTCAAAACGGCAAAAATCTTCCAAAAACTCTTCCAAAACTTATCCGAGCCTTATGTGACCCCGACCAAACATGCCAACACACCCTATAACATCATTAAAACTTTTTCCAATCAACAAAACACCTCAAAAAACATCAAAACCATCAATTCATATCGAATTCAAGCCTAAGTTTTCTAAAAACTTCCGAAACACGCATTTGATCAAAAACCAGACCAAATCACCTCCGAATGACATGAAATTTTGGACACACATCCCAAATCACATAATGAAGCTACAGAGACCCTTTGATCAAAATCTCACCTATCAACCGGAAATCGCTAAAATACTACTTTCGCCAATTCAAGCCAAATTCCACACCGGACCTCCAAAACCAATTACGATCGCGCTCCTAAGTCATAAATCACCTAATGGAGCTAGACAAATCATAAAAGTTCTGATCCGAGATCATTTACACATAAGTCAACTCTTGGTCAAACCTTTCAAATTCAAAGCTTTCAAGTGAGACTATTCTTTCAAATTCATTCTGATTTTTTTACCTTGAAAACCAAAACCAACAATCTACATCAGTCATAATACATAACACGGGGCAAGTCATGCCCGAGAACTGGCGATCAAAACGCAAAAGCTCAAAATGACCGGTCGGGTCGTTACATCCCCCCCACTTAAACACACGTTCGTCCTCGAACGTTCCAGAGTTGTTCTAGAAGCTAACCAATAGCTGAATAACCTTACCAAACACATAATCGGGGGGTGATCCCACGTCACCCTATCTCATATAGTTCCGATAGCACAATATAACTGAAATTTCACAACACAATCTAGCCCATAACCTTAGAACCACATTTCCATTTCCGAAATCATACACAAGGTCAGAACCTCACATCTATATTCAGAATAAGACCGAACCAGCTGTAATAACCGATACCTGCAACCTCAGGTGTAATTACATGATAGACCACATAACCCAAACGCTTGTAGTGATAACTTCTAATCACAGCAGTTGCATATAACACCCGAATACCGATAGAAAAACTCTTATCAACTAAAGTGTCATCTCAACACTTTTACATACTGCCAATGCTAACTAAATCATGCGGTAAGCCATAACCATTTTCCATATCAACCATTCATGAAGCCACTTCTCCTCTGGCAAATGCTACATCAAATTTCTGAGCCGAAACTCGATATTATCCTTCCAATATGCTGAAATCAAATCCGTTCGTATTAATTAATGATCCCACTGCTATCTTCTAATCCAACACATTATTCTGGTGACATGACACATCAATACAGGCCTAAGCCACCACTCGCACAATACGCGCCCCAATAAGCAACAGTTCGAGCATACTTAATTCATGAAAATGACTCAAACGAAAGAGCTGTACCTCAAGCTCACCAGTACCACCAAAACACAAGGCTGAGAACCCGTCTCACATCATAGAAATATAACACACGAATCTAATCCGGAAGATCATATCTCCACATAGCTTTGCTGCCATGCGCGACCCTATCCAGACACTAGTTCTCATGAGACGCCCCAAATCACCATGCTCAAAATCATCAACCAAGCACAATTTGATATCTAGTACCACCAGTGAATCACCATACCCACGGAGAAGTACATAATACAATGCCATAACGGAAAACCTCACTATTACTCCATCTGGTTACCCCAAAAGGGAGAATACCTTAAAGAAAAGAGCTGCTTTGCAAGTTCCACAAGTACCACCCCAACGATATGCTATGGGCTCGTCAATCACAGTGGAACCAAGATATATGAATAGAATAATAATAACTGGCTCTTCTATAGCTCACATTGACATCAACCTCACGAGCAACTTAGCTGCCAATAACATAATCCACCTGGCACGGTCACAGACCTCCAGTCCAAGCATATCATATAGAAGAAATCCAACAAGTACACATGTATATGCTAACTGAAACAAGATTCTCATTCTCCTTGATTGGAATAAATAACACTCTATATCGTAGGCATGAGCAAACTGCGCTGTCGTAGCTCAAATTAGCAAGTTAACACAGAATTAGTAATTACCAAGTTTGTTCTAGAATTTAGCATCTTGGAAATCTCAAGTATAGTCCAGATAGTTCTTAACAGAGTTACGAATACGAGAATCATTATACCTTAGCCCAATATCCCACTCTAGGCATATCATAGCCTACGTATCTTCCGAGCATGAATATTAGCTTGGTGCTTGCACACAGGTTCAACCCTCACATATATTCTCGCTCACAGCGCATAGTTATCACCATCAATTAGCTCAACTAGTGCATCCAAAGAGTTTAGATAAGACACTCACCTCAACCATGCCACAATCCCCAAATAGTATATTTTTGAGAATTCCCCGTCTCCAAATTCCTAGATTACATAAATCACCGTAACTGATCACAACCTCAGCACTCAATGACTGACACATCCCTCAAGTACGATCATTTCATGATAATTATTCTCAAAATTTTCCTACAATACATAGCAAGATCGAAATCTTGGCAGTCGATCAACCAAGTGGGTGTTGAAATACCAATAGATATTTGTAGGTTAAACTATAGTGTGCACCCTTCTAAGGTCTTACCGAGCAGTTATAACATTCATCTAAATACCTAAAACTGACTATTCCATCCAGAACTCCTGACCTTCCCTTTAAGAATGAACTGCCACGTTGCACATGAAAATATTAATCATGTACCACACACCACGTCTATTATGCCATCTTGTTGCAAACACAAAATCTCATTAGAAATTTCTGGGCTATAGGAAAATTACATTCCGACAGTTAGAAATCTTCTATTTGCTCCTATTTAGGAGGAGTTCGTAATATATAATATGTTCCGCGTACCTGTAGAAGATATCCTGCTCGAACTATGGTAAAAACCATCAAGAAAACTTTCAAATCTGCTCACACATACCCAAGTTATCAAAATGGAATTCCTCTGGCTTGACCAGGCCATGTAGGTCACCAACCCAAAAATATTGCCATAAAACATCTGTAAAGCATCACAATATACGGTATATGAATCTGAAGATGATGGCAAAACCAACACTGGAGCTGTGGTCAAAGCTGTCTTGAGCTTCTGAAAGCTCTTCTCACATTCGTCCGACCATACAAACGGTGCACCCTTCTGAGTCAACTTGGTCAAGGGCGATGCAATGGATGAAAAATCCCTCACAACTGGGATAGAATCGATACTAGTAGTCTCAGCTCCAACATCTAGAACAAACACTAGATATGACAGAAAACCCTTCCCAACTATAAGCTGGGCTTTCAAGAAAGAAATTACTCTGCTAGGAACAAAATCAATCATACCACGCCACTCGATCCGCGGTACACCCGGCATAGCCAAAGTAACTGTCTTAGCATGACAGTCTAGAATAACATGACACGGAAATAACCAATCCATGCCCAATATAACATTAAAGTCCACCATGCTCAATATCACTAGATCAACTCTGGTCTCCAGACCCTCAATAATCACAACACATGACCGGTACATACGGTCCACAACAATAATATCGCCCACTGGGTAGATACATGAACAGGTAAAGAAGGAAACTCTCGGGGTGTACCCAAATAATGAGCAAAATATGAGGACACATAAGAATTGGTGGAACCGGGATCGAATAATACAGAGGCATCTCTGTGGCAGACTGGACAATTCCTGTAATGAAAGCATCTAAAGCATTAACATAAAAAAACAGGCCCGTCCACCGCCTGATCAACCTTAATCCCCATAAGCAATAACCGACTCACCAACACTCCTCAAACTGGAACCAATATAGCACATAATCATGCAATCAACTTATTTAATAGCAAACTCCCCAACTTGGCTCAAAAATATAGATCAAAACGCACTCAATAAATCATAATGCACATACTCTATTATTGCCGTAATACCATAGTGAGATTGAACTCACTCCTTCATAAGTTTGTAGAAACACAAATCATCTGGAATTTTAACTCTTCTGCAATTCTTGCATCCACTCACATAACAGTTAAGCCCACTCTCTAGGCGACCGAATTTAGATTTCAACGCATATTCTTCACTTGTAAATGAGATCTTCTAATAGACAGTATAAGAATCGCACTACCTTAAAACACTCTGTAGGAGATAACCCACCTGTTTTACTTCTAATTAATATTTTTGTATACCTTCCACCGTCATTCACATTACACAATCACTTAGTCTTCCTAAGTCTAAACTCATACCGTAACATGAAATTTACTTCACTCCAAACAGGAGACATGAAAAGATTCTTCACGCGCCCATAACTCGGGGCTACACATCAGATCACAATGAAAATCAAACACTTAATAGTTCATCTATCATCCTGCCGCCCTTCCTCGTCACCTCCAAGTCATATAGATATATCTCGCAGTACTAACATACTCCTCACGTGGCTATCCAACCATCATTCCCACTAATAGGGACAATACCAGACATATAATTTCAAAACTCTTGCTCGCACAATCAGCACTTCGGTGCTCAAGCCATAGGCAAGGATCCAGCCTCAAGTCCTCCAGACTGGCCTAACATCAAACTTGCAGCGGTTACGTCTCGCCCTTCGACCGGGGAATTACAAACCATCAAGGTACATCTAATACTGAGCGCTCGTTCACACATACGAACACGTGGATGGGATTGTAAGAGTTACTTTTTTTCCAGCTGAATCAAGGACGCACGATAAGAATTCAAGAATATGAAGTTTTCATAAAGGTTCTACAGCCTCTCGAGGATAAATACAGACGTCTCCGTACCGATCCGCGAAACTCTACTAAACCTGCTCATGACTCGCGAGACCTAGTAACCTAGGCTCTAATACCAACTTGTCACGACCCAATTCCCGAACCTGGTCGTGATGGCGCCTCTCATGAAGACAAGGCCAGCCATTCAACCCAATTCATCCTTTTAAGACAATTAATTAACACAATTATAGTATAAACATGGTTTAATAATATCCAATAGCGGAAAGTATAGATAAAATACGGAAATCCAACCCAACTCAGCCCTAACCGGGGTGTCACAAGTCATGAGCTACTACAGAGTTTACTAAAATTCTACAAAGTATGGAATTAGGAACAAAGTGTGAAGATATCATCAATAATAGAAGATAAGGGAGAAAACGGGTCTGCGAACGCCATGCAGCTACCTCGATAACTCCGATGAAAACTAAATAACAGAAAACTCGCTCCATGCCTCAGGAATACCTGTACCTATACACATGGTGCAGGGAGTAATGTGAGTACTCCGACCCAGTGAGTAATAAATATAAATAATGACTTAAGGTAAGAAAACACGTTAAGGCACACAACATTCAATACAGAAGCAGTGAAATAATTTAAAATAACAATTCAGTGAAACATCATGTGAAATTTCTTTTAAACCAGTAAAATAGGTAATTTGACAGTAAAATGACGAGTAGAAATCTGCCCCTTGGGCTCAATATCAAAACAACAAGTAGAAATCTGCCCCTCGGGTTCAGTATCAAAATAACAAGTAGAAATCTGCCCCTCGGGCTCAGTATCAAAACAATAATTTGAAATCTGCACCTTGGGCTCAGTATCAAAATAATAAGTAGAAATCTGCCCATCGGGCTCAGTATCAAAATAATAATTAGAAATCTGCCCCTCAGGCTTAGTATCAAAATAATAAGTAAAAATCTGCCCCTCGGGCTCAGTATCTCAGAACAGTATCAGCCCCTCAGGCTCAGAACAATATGAAGCAACCATTCAATGAAATAAGAGCACATAATTATTATGGCAGATAATGTAGATAAGGAATAAATGCATGAGTGCAATGCAATGCATATGACGGTACCATCTGGTACCCACTGCGGCGTGCAGCCCGAGCCATCCATATTTATTTATCGTCGACGACACTCACTGGGGGTGTGTACAGACTCCGGAGGGGCTCCTACAGCCCAAGCGCAATATCAAACCATCTCGTGGCATCAAATCTAGGCCCTCGGCCTCATATCAATATCCGTATAATCACCCAGGCTCTCAGCCTCAATATCAATGTAATCAACCAGGCTCTTGGCCTCAATATCAATGTAATCAACCAGGCTCTCGACCTCAATATCAATGTAACATTGTTGCGGCGCGCAGCCCGATCCATGCTCAATCCAGAAATCATCATAAGCCCCTTGGGCATTCGTAAAATAATAGTTCTCAACCCGAAATATTATTTAAAAATATAATTTAAGTTTTCAAATCTTAGAAAGATGGCTAAGTTTGCAAAATAGTATTTAAAACCTTGGACTGAGACCAAATGATATGCAAAATATGCGAAAATAGTGATATCAATCCCTGAAGGATTCAAATAATTGGCAAGAAGCCCAAATGTAACAATTAAATCTAAATAAGGATGATTCTCAATTTAGTTCAAGTAGAAAACACGGTAAAAATATCTCTTGGAACGGACCAAGTCACAATCCCCAATGGTGCTCTACCCCACGCCCGTTATCCGGCGTGCAAGTCACCTCAATATAGCGTTACGATGTGAAATTCCAGGATTTCAAACACTCAGGACATCATTTACATCAACTACTCACCTCAAGACGGCCAAAAATCTAGCTCGCTATGCCCTTACCTCTCGAATTGGCCTCTTCGTGCGTCGAATGTCTCCAAAATCAGAATGAATATGTCACATTATGCTGTAGGAACAATACCCAATCAAAAATAACTGAAAACATCAAAATCCCGAAATTTGGCAAAACCCGAGCCTCGGGCCCACTTCTCGAAATTCAGAAAAATTAACATCAACGGATTCCTTATCTCGCCACGAGTCTATACATATAAAATTTACCAAAATCGGACATCAACTCGACCCTCAAATCTTCAAATCTTATTTTCAAATCCCTAGGCCTAAATCCCCAATTTACTCCTCAAAAACATGTAATCTAGTCGGATTATTCGATGATAATTCAATATTATGGAGTAGAAATGATCACAAGTGACTTACCTCAAGATTTCCCATGATTTCTTGCTCAAAAATCGCCCCAAGCCGTGTTCTTTCACAAGAAAAATGTGAAAATGAGCTAAAAAAACAGAACAGCACTAATAAAGCCCATTCAGGTCGCTAAAAGACCTTTCCGGTCGCTAAAGGTGCCAAATCTGGTCGCTAAAGGTGCACACCAGAACCTTCTGCACCAGCAATATTTATTTTCACTAAAAAGGCTCTAACTCCACCATACGAACTCTGAATTCGATGATTCTTGTTCTTATGAGTCACTAATAATGATACAAACATAGTCTTTCAATCGAAACTCAATTCGGAGCTCGTTTGCTCAGTGCGATATCCATTTCGCTCGTTAAACAATTAACAGATGTTTCGCGTCAAAAACCCAATTGCGACTCGATGAAATTAGACCAAACTTTCCAGATCAGTCCTGTAATTCATTTTCAAAATTCCAGAAGTCTCGAAATCAAATTTCAATCTCTAGAACTAAAAATGGATCTTTGGATCATTACGTGCTTATGCTCAAAACGACAAAAATCTTCCCAAAACTCTTCCAAAACTTATCCGAGCCTCATGTGACCCCGACCAAACATGCCAACACACCCCATAACATCATTAAAACCTTTTCCAATCAACAAAACACCTCAAACAACATCAAAACCATCAATTTACATCGAATTCAAGCCTAAGTTTTTCAAAAACTTCTGAAACACGCATTTGATAAAAAATCTAACCAAATCACCTCCGAATGACATGAAATTTTGCACACACATCTCAAATCACATAATGAAGCTACCGAAACTCTCGGAATTCCATTCCAACACTTGGATCAAAATCTCACTTATCAACCGGAATCGCTAAAATACTACTTTCGCCAATTCAAGCCAAATTCCACACCGGACCTCCAAAACCAATTACGATCGCGCTCCTAAGTCATAAATCACCTAATGGAGCTAGACAAATCATAAAAATTCTGATCCGAGATCATTTACACATAAGTCAACTCTTGGTCAAACCTTTCAAATTCAAAGCTTTCAACTGAGACTATTCTTTCAAATTCATTCCGATTTTTTTTCCTGAAAACCAAAACCAACAATCTATATCAGTCATAATACATAACATGGGGCAAGTCATGCCCGAGAACTGGCTATCAAAGTGCAAAAGCTCAAAACAACCGACCGGGTCATTACAAATAGAGGCTCTCGGCTCGTAACACCAGATCAGTGGGATTTACAGTCATATTTTATGGATTTTTCCGTACTGTTTATCTATTGCTAAAGAGTTATAATCATGTTAATTTGGCATTTAATCCTATTAACTAGTTATGAATTCTACTTAAGGAATTGTGAGTGACGAATTGGCCGGGCATGCTTAACATCGTGTTGGGCGCCATCACGACCGGGGATTGGGGTCGTGACAAGTTGGTATCAGAGCCTAGGTTACTAGGTCTCACGAGTCTTGAGCCGGTTTAGTAGAGTCTCATGGATCGATACAGAGACGTCTATACTTATCCTCGGGAGGCTGCAGAACCTGTTAGGAAAATTCCACATTCTTGAAACTCCTATCGTGCAAACTTGTTGATCCGAATGCTAAACTTCTATTATTCGATTCTCTCACAGATGGCGAGGACTCATGCTATCGGACGAGGTGGACGACCACCAGTTCCACCCACTGAGGCCACCAGAGGCTGTGGACGCGGTCGTGGACGTGGTAGAGGCAGAACAGTAAGGGCAGCACCTATTGACCCACCAGCTGCCCCTAATCCGGATCAGGCTCCAGCTGTGGATGCTCCAGCAGCACCAGTTCAGGCACCAACTGTACCTATCGTGGTTCCAGGTCTTCAGGAGACCTTGGCACAGATCTTATCAGTTTGCACAGGCTTGACTCAGGCAGTTTTAGCCACCACAGCAGCATCTACTTCACAGGCCGGGGGAGGCAATCAGACCCCCGCTGCTCGCACACCTGAGCAGGTAGTGCAGGGATTACAGACTCCAGAGGCACCTCCAGCTCATCCAGTGGTGTTAGTTCAGGAGTTCGTAGTACCAGCTATGCCGGACGATGAGCAGCGTCGTCTCGAGAGGTTTAGTAGACTTCAGCCTCCTTCTTTCAGTGGTGCTCAGGGAGAGGATGCCCAGGGTTTTCTCGACAAGTGCCAGCGTATGCTTCGGACAACAGGGATTTTGGAGTCCAGCGGTGTGGCTTTTACTACATTTCAGTTTACTGGAGCAACCTTCACTTGGTGGGAGGCGTATGAGCGGCGTAGGCCGACAGGTGCAGCACCTTTGACTTGGCAGGAGTTCTCCACTCTCTTCTTGGAGAAGTGGATACCGCAGTCTCAGAGGGAGGAGCTGCATAGACAGTTTGAGTGGCTTCGCCAGGGAGATATAACTGTGTCTCAGTATGAGGCGAGATTTTCTGAGTTGGCTCGTTATGCCTCATGGATAGTTCCGACTGATCGGGAGAGGATTAAGGGGTTCGTGGATAGTCTTAATTATCACATTCATATTCTAATGACTCGAGAGAGAGTTCTGGGTATTTCCTTCGAGGATGTAGTTGATTTGCTCGTAATATTAAGACGACTTGCCGTCAAGATAGAGAGAGAAGAGGGAGGCCAAGAGGCCTCGAGGTTCTGGCAGTTTCAGTGGCGCTCCTTCGAGGGGCCAGTTTTAGCAGGGTTGGGGTCGTTCTTTCAGGCCCGCTCAGTCAGCTCGACCTGAGTAGTTGAGGTGGATCTTCTGGTCGTGATTATCAGGGTTCTCAATAGAGTCAGCCATCTGTCAGTGCTCTTCCAACACAGAGTTCGTCTCGTGCTCCATCTGCTTAGGGTTCTTCCATCAGCTAGCTACTTTGGCACAAGGGGTTCCCTTCAGTCCCAGTTCCCAGCACCCGGGAGTTGCTATGAGTGTGGAGAGTTCGGGCATATACGGAGGAAGTGTCCTCGCCGTGATGCTAGCTCATCTCAGCAGATGGGTCAGCCCTCGACTTCTGTTCCAGTTACTTCACCACCTGCCCAGCCAGCTAGAGGTGGAGGTCAGGCAGCCAGGGGTCACCCTAGAGGAGGAGGTCGATCAGGGGGTGGTCAGGCCCGTTTCTATGCACTCCCAGGCAGACCCGACGCTATTACTTCGGATGCTGTCATTACAGGTATTGTTTCAGTCGGCCATAGAGATGCCTCTATATTATTTGATCCCAGTTCCACCTTTTCTTATGTGTCATCATACTTTGCTCGTTATTTAGGTACGCCCCGTGAGTTTCTTGCTTTACCTGTTCATGTATCTACCCCAGTGGGCGATACTGTTGTTGTAGACCGTGTGTACCGGTCATGCGTGGTGACTATTGGGGGTCTGGAGACCCGAGTGGATCTATTACTATTGAGCATGGTGGATTTTGATGTCATTTTGGGCATGGATTGGCTATCTCCATGCCGTGCTATTCTAGACTGTCATGCTAAGACAGTCACTTTGGCTATGCCGGGTGTACCGCGGATCGAGTGGCGTGGTGTGACTGATTATATCCCTAGTAGAGTGATCTCTTTCTTGAAGGCCCAGCGTATGGTTGGGAAGGGTTGCCTTTCATATCTAGCGTTTGTGAGGTATGTTGGAGCTGAGACTCCCAATATTGATTCTATTCCAGTTGTGAGGGATTTTCCCTATGTTTTTCCTGCAAACCTGCCGGGCATGCCACCGGACAGGGATATTGATTTTGGTATTGACCTGGTGCCGGGCACTCAGCCCATTTCTATTCTGCCATATCGTATGGCACCATCAGAGTTGAAGGAATTGAAAGAACAACTTCAGGAACTCCTAGATAAGGGGTTCATTCGGCCTAGTGTGTCACCTTGGGGTGCGCCCGTTTTATTTGTGAAGAAGAAGGATGGCACAATGAGAATGTGCATCGATTATAGGCAATTGAACAAAGTAACAATTAAGAACAAGTATCCTTTGCCTCGCATTGATGATTTATTTGATCAACTTCAGGGAGCGAGGGTATTCTCCAAGATTGATCTCCGTTCGGGTTATCACCAATTGAAGATCAGGGATTCAAATATTCTTAAGACTGCTTTCAGGACCAGATATGGTCATTATGAGTTTCTTGTTATGTCCTTCGGGCTAACCAATGCCCCGACAACATTTATGCATTTGATGAATAACGTGTTCCGGCCTTATCTTGATTCGTTCGTTATAGTATTCATTGATGATAGTCTGGTATACTCGCGTAGTCAGGAGGAGCACATGAAGTATTTGAGTGTTGTGTTGCAGAGATTGAGGGAGGAGAAGCTTTATGCAAAATTCTCCAAGTGTGAGTTTTGGCTCAGTTCAGTGGCTTTCTTGGGGCACGTGGTGTCCAACGAAGGTATACAGGTTGATCCGAAGAAGATAGAGGCGGTTCAAAGTTGTCCTAGACCGTCCTCAGCCATAGAGATTCGTAACTTTCTTGCGTTAGCAGGCTATTATCGCTGGTTTGTTCAGGGATTTTCATCCATTGCATCGCCCTTGACCAAGTTGACTCAGAAGGGTGCTCTATTTGTATGGTCAGACGAGTGTGAGGATAGCTTTTAGAAGCTCAAGACAGCCTTGACCACATCTCCAGTGTTGGTTTTGCCATCAGCTTCAGGTTTATATACTGTGTATTATAATGCTTCGAGAGTTGGGATTGGTTGTATGTTGATGCAGGAGGGTAGAGTTATTGCTTATGCTTTTCGTGAGTTGAAGCCCCATGAGAAGAACTACCTCATCCACAATTTGAAGTTAGTTGCCATAGTTTATGCATTGAAGATTTGGAGGCATTACTTGTATGGCGTATCTTGTGAAGTGTTCACTGATCATCGCAGTCTTCAGCATTTGTTCAAGCAGAAGGATCTTAATTTGAGGCATCGGAGATGGCTTGAGTTGCTCAAGGATTATGATAATACCATTTTGTATCACCCCGGGAAGGCCAATGTGGTAGCCGATGCGTTGAGCCGGAAGGCGGTTAGCATGGGGAGTTTGGAGTACATTCCAGTTGGGGAGAGGCCCTTTGCAGTTGATGTTCAGGCTTTGGCCAATCGGATGGTGAGATTAGACGTTTCAGAGCCTAGTCGGGTGTTGGCTTGTGTGGTTTCTCGGTCTTCCTTGTATGACTGCATAGAGCGCCAGTATGATGATCCACATTTGCTTGTCCTTAAGGACATGGTTCAACATGATGATGCCAGGGATGTGACCATTGATGGCGATGGCGTGTTGAGGATGCAGGGCCAGATTTGCGTGCCCAATGTGGATGGGCTTCGGGAGTTGATATTGGAGGAGGCCCACAGCTCGCGGTGTTCCATCCATCTAGGTGCCGCGAAGATGTATCGGGATTTGAGGCAGCACTATTGGTGGAGAAGAATGAAGAAAGATATCGTGGGGTTTGTAGCTCGGTGTCTCAACTGTCAGCAGGTGAAATATGAGCATCAGAAACCGGGTGGCTTGCTTCAGCAGATGGTTATTCCCGAGTGGAAGTGGGAGAGAATCACTATGGACTTCGTGGTTGGACTTCCTCGGACTTTGTAGAAGTACGATGCTATTTGGGTGATTGTGGATCGGCTGATCAAGTCTGCGCACTTCATTCTTGTGTGTACTACCTATTCTTCAGAGCGGTTGGCAGGGATTTATATCCGGGAGATTGTCCGGTTGCATGGTGTTCCGGTCTCCATCATCTCAGATAGAGGTACTCAGTTTACTTCACAGTTTTGGAGAGCCGTGTAGAGAGAGTTGGGTACTCAGGTAGAGTTGAGCACAACATTTCATCCTCAGACTAACGGACAGTCCGAGCGCACTATTCAGATATTGGAGGACATGTTGCGTGCTTGTGTTATTGACTTTGGAGGTTCATGGGATAAGTTTCTACCACTTGCAGAGTTTGCTTACAACAACAGCTACCAGTCGAGTATTCAGATGGCTCCATATGAGGCTTTGTATGAGAGGCGATGTAGATCTCCGATTGGTTGGTTCGAGCTCGGTGAGGCTAGACTATTTGGGACAGATTTAGTTCAGGATGCCTTAGAGAAGGTGAAGGTGATTCAGGAGAGGCTTCGTACAACGCAGTCGCGAAGGGTGTTATGAGGTTTGGGAAGAAAGGCAAGTTGAGTCCTCAGTTCATTGGGCCTTTTGAGGTGTTTCGAAGGATTGGGGAGGTGGATTATGAGCTTGCTTTGCCACCCAGCCTGTCGAGTGTGCATCCGATATTCCATGTTTCTATGCTCCGGAAGTATGTTGGGGACCCTCTCATGTTTTAGACTTCAGCATGGTCCAGTTGGATGATGATTTGACCTACGATGTGGAGCTAGTGGCTATTTTGGGTCGTCAGGTTCGATGAAAGATTGCTGAAAGACCTGGTGGAACCAGGAATGATGAGATTGATGGATGCTTTAGTTTCTCAGGGATGGAAGGACATGGTCCTTCAGATGGATGGTAGGCTAGCCAAAAATGAGCTAATTGAATTTATGGCAAATGTTGCGGTTAAGGATGGCATTTTTAATAGTCTGGTGAAAGGAGTCCAAGTACAGTTTGATGCAAAGAAAGTGGGAAAAATCTGGGACATACCCTCTGAAGGGTTTGATGACTATACAAGGCAAAGGTGGCCCTGCCTGGATGCCCTCCCTACTGCTCCTACAATCACCGGGAGGTTTTGTGATTTAGAAGATGTGAATGAAGCCAGGGTTGTGCAAAAAAGTTAAATGAGGCCAGGCTTGAGCACAAGGTCTTGTTTGAATTTGTCAACAAGTGTTTATTGCCCAGATAGGAGAGAAAGCACATTGCAAATTACATGGATCTAGTTCTTATGGAGTGCTTGGAGAGAGGAAAGCAAATCAACTGGCCTGCCTTCATTATCAAGTTGCTAGACAGGGTCATAAATAGCTCCAAGGCTTATGCTACTCCCTATGGCTTTATTCTAACCACAGTTCTGGACATGCTCAATGTGCCTCTGAAGAAATGGGAAATGACCTCGAGCAAGGATCACTTTGGCATCAATACACTTCTCGCTTGTGACTATGCAATAAATGCCATCCAAATGAACCTGGTTCATCCCAGAAGGCACCCATCAATAGTAAAGTAAGGACTCTGGTTCAGGAATATGCAACCAAGGATGCTAAAATAGCTAGGCTCAAGGCTCGTGTGACTGAAGTGGAATCTGAGATGGATGGTCTCAGAACTGAGCTTGCCAAAGAAAAGGAGAAGAATGATGGAATTCTTCATTACATGCTGAATCTTCTCCAAACCCAAACCTAACCCTCTAGTTCCTCCAAGCCTTAGGACTCCTAGCTTTTGTCTCCTGAACTTGTTTAGTACCTCAGTGATGCAGATTAGGGACTTTTCTATCTTTTGTTTTTGCTCATGGTTTGAATGTTTTTCTTTCTTTTTGTGGATTGTTGGTGGCAACATATTTCTGTCAATGATAACTATTGTTTTGCTCTTGTTCAATGATTAATCTGTCCTTGATAGTTTAAATATGTTTGATTGATTACTGATGATTGCACCATAATTGCACTTGAAGTTTCCCTAGAGGCCATGAATACTTATTAAAATCTAGGAATCACACTTTGTATGCAACTTTTCGATGATGCCAAAAGGGGTAAGAGACATTGCGCTTTACACATTCTGAAATTAGTGATATTTATAACCTAATTAACCTGGTCCTTGATGATAAGTGAATTTTCTAAGTTTAGTATTGATGGTTAAGCTGAGTTCTTACAGGTTCCAAATCAGTAAAAAGCACAGAGTTTGTCATCATAAAAAAGGGTGAATTTGTTGGCCCAAGAACATGTGAAGTTTTGAAGAATGACAAAAGAACTCAGTCATGGACCAGGTCCATCATGTGAAGCACAATCATGATCAACCTATACATGTGAGATACACGTGAAGGAGATAAGTCCTACTGATCAAGCAGTGATATATCCTGATTTGATTGAAAAAGTTGCATATTAGATAAGGGGAGAAAGTCTCCTTATATGAAGAGAACACAATCTAGGTTGAAGATAGTGTTAGAGTTTGAGATCATCATGAACTCTTCCATGATTGAAGAGCAACAATTGAGTCCCAATCAAGCTCTGATTACTAACCTATTAAATGTCTATGTTGTTCTCTTTTACAGGTAATGCACATACGCAGAAGTTAAACTAAATTGAGAGCAAAAGAGCAAGGCTATTTTACAAGCAATTTATGTGTGCACTCCTGAAGCTACCTGAATAAGATAAAAGAACCAATTCCATTGTGTCTATCTTTTATTCTAGTTCAACTGTAGTAGGTGGTTTAAAATTGTACCTTTCAGCTTTTATAGAAGCAAATTGTATTAAGTACCTAGAGTGTTCAAGTTATAGCTAACTTAAAGTTGTCGCAACAGTTGAGTCTGTGTGCCACAACGGGATTAGAGTTAATCCTTAGGTTTACAAAGAGTTTTGTAAATGTTGTTTTAGCTTATTAAATTTAGTGGAAGTTTGGAAAAATCCTACTGAGTAGTAGGTCGTGGGGTTTTCACCTTTTGAGCCAGGTGTTTTCCACGTAAAATTCTCTGTGTTCTTTATTTTCTGTATTTATTATTCCACAACAGTAGTAGTTGGAACACCTAGAAGAACCATGTTTTTCTATAGTTCAGTTAAGCAAAAATTAGGTACCACACAAATCACCCCCCCCTCTTGTGTGGTATTGATGCTTAAAACATCACCATTCGAATTTCACGACTTGATGTAGTGTGGAAGGCACGACTCCAGAGGCATGGATCCATGGTCGGCCCAATAGAAGATTATATGAGGCTGGTATGTCAAGCACCTAAAACTTGACGTCAAACCAAGTTGGCTCCATCTGCAAGCAAAGTTTGGTTTCCCCGATCGTGGCCCTTTGGGACCCATCTAAAGCTTTCACGTTTATGCTTCCTACCCGTATTTCATGGAAACCTTTGTCCAACCTTTTCAGAGTGTCTAATGGACAAATATTTAGGCCTGAACCTCCATTAACCAAGACCCTAGCAATGAATTTATCTTCAAATTGCACTGTAATGTGCAACGCTAGATTGTGATTCAGCCCCTCAGGTGGTAGTTCAACTTCGTGGAAGATATTTTTATGACTTTCTAGTACTTTCCCCACCATATTGGCCATTTCTCCACCAGTGATGTTATTGGGTACATAAGCTTCGCTCAGCACTTTCATTAAAGCGTTCTTATGTGCCTTTGAATTTTGCAACAGTGACAGGATAGATATCTGAGCTGGGGTTTTGTTCAGATGGTCAACGACGGAATACTCCTTTGCTTGTACTTTCCTCCATAGGTCATCTGGCCCTGTCTCAATGATGGGCTGCCTGGTAGTGGCATCCTTGCTTGATCCTCCTAAGTATTCAGGTGTATAGACTCTTCTAGTCCTAGTCATTCCTTGTGCAACGTTAGATTCTTCTACATTAGCCTTCCCTTTTCTCCGAGACTCGACAACATAATCCCAGGGTATTGATTTTGAGTTGAATGGAGGTGTGGTTGATACCGTCACAGTGAAAGGTGTGACCACTTCTACTTCAAATGGAGCGGGGGTGGCTGGGGGTGGAGCTACCTCTACCTCGAATGGAATTGATGCACTTACCTCAACCTTGATTGGTGACTGAATCTGTACCACAATAGGGGTAAGTGTGACTGCAACTTTAAAGTCATCACCTTCTTGAATAAGCCCAATCGGCCCCTCAGTGTCCCATTCTTTGTTCATCTCTATCACATGTACTCCACCACCTCTATGATCAGGGAGGGGGTTGTCACGGACATTAGGTGCGACTTTCTTTTCCTGTATGACCTTGTTGTCAATTAGCGTCTGGATATTATCCTTCAATGTTCATCACTCAACAGTGGTGTACCCCTTTATACCGGAATGGTACGCACAAGTTTTGTTCGGATTGACCCATTGGGATGGGTTTTCTAATGCCACAGCGAGAACATGAGTGATGTAACCCGCGACTTTCAACCTTTCATACAACTGGTTGATGGGCTCAGCAATGGCAGTGTATTGTCTGGATGGCTTGCGGACGAAGTTGGGTCTTGGATAATTTTGGCGAGCTGGAGGTGATTGGAAGTGGGATGGATGGGAGTTATAGGTGTGATGGACAATGGCTGGTTGAGAATAGCTGGGAGATGAAGGATGATATGTAGGCAGTGATACTTGGTATGTGGGCGAAGGTATTTGATATGTGGGTGGAGGTGTTTGATAGATAAGTGAAGATTATGGACCCTGGGCCACCATTACTGCCCCAACATCTCTCTTCTTCGATATGCCACCTGATTGTAATGCCTTATTTATGGCCTGTAGTGCCTCAAAATACATTACCATCCCGCTTTTGATTCCTTCCTTGATCCTTTCTCCAAGTTTGATGATATCAGAGAATTTATTATTTTCGATAACTATCAACCTTTCGTAATATTGCAAATCCTGTGCTCTAACGAAGAATTTGTTCATCTGTTCTTCGTCCAAAGATGGCCTGACCTTGGCCACTTCCGACCTCCAATGAGTAGCATACTCATGGAAGGTCTCAGTAAGTTTCTTCTTAAGATTCTGAATGTAGAAAATATCTGGTGCGTTCTCTGTATTGAACCTGAACCGGTCCATGATATCCGATGCCATATTTACCTAATTGGACCATTTCTTGGGATCTTGGCTGATATACCAGGACAAAGCATCCCCAGTAAGACTCCTCATAAAGAGCTTCATCCGGATCTTTACATCTTTCCCGACCCCGGCAAGCTTGTCACAATAGGTCCTTAGATGAACCCTGGGATCACCTGTGCCATCGAGCATCTCGAACTTGGGAGGTTTGTACCCCTCTGGTAGTTCCACATCTGGATGTATGCATAGGTCTTCATAGTTCAAACCTTCTATTCCTCTGTCGCCTTCAACACCCTAAACTCGGCTTGTCAACTTCTTAAGTTCTTTAGCCATGTTTTAATGAGCATATCCTTTTCGGAGGATTCCGGTGTATAAGAGATGGGTTGGATGGAGTGAGGTACAATTTCTACGTATATAGGGTTGCTTTAATAGGTGCCATGGACTTGGGTATACTAATGGTCATTGGTAGAGTTTTGGGGATATGGAATGGGTTGTGGTGTGTTTTGGGGAGTGGGGTAAGTGGTAGTTGGTGGGTACTAAGTTGGTTGATGGTGATATTGTGGCGAAGTCGGTATTGGCAATGGATTGAGATTTTGGGGTGGAGTTGCATATTGATTTAGTGCGGGAGGATTTTGTGGATATTGATTTTCTGTGTTCTGGGGAGGTGCTGGGTTCTTTGTGTTTTGTTGGTGGATGTCAGAGACATTTAAGATGAGTGACAAGTTTTCCAAATTGCGAACCTGCTCAAGTTCTCCTTGCAATTCCAATATCTTTTGTTCCAATCTCAGGACTAGATCATTTGGGGCCGGAGTACTACGACCATCTTAAATTTCTGCATTCTCAACATTCTCCTTTCGGATACCACTTAAGTCATCCATTTTTGCTTTTCCTTTGCCTTTTGTGTTGCTTGGAGGAGGAGGAGGTAAAGGGCCTTTAGATATGATATGATATGCTGATGAGGCCAGCATGAGTGAACCAACTTAAGGGGATGCGAATAATCAAAAAATAAGAAAAAACAAAAAGGTAACAAGTCAGTGAGGATTCAGAAATGTTTGCAGTATTTAAACACATATTGCGGAAATGTAAATTCGCATATTAATTTGGAAGCCTCGTTGTGCCCGAGGTAGGCCTAGCAACAAATAAATTTGGAAAACTTTGAATGCCAATAAATGCTTCATTTCATAATATAAAAATAGACGAATCCCAAAATGACACTAAGATAATAAAAATAAGTCACTACTGGCACTTGGCCTTATTACATTTGGGAAAGCAGATAAATCTGGCCTATTTGGTCCCAGAAGGACCTTCCCCAGATTCGATCTTCCTGACTCCATCATATATATCCCCCAGCTCGCACAGACCCATCAGCAAGTAGGCTCTGGCCAGATGTCCTCCTTCGGTTCCTTCAGCGTTCTGGCAATCCTCGATCCTCTTTATGACTTTACCTTCCAGCTCCACTATTCCTCACTCCAGATATTCCAGTTTCCTGTTGGAAGTGACTGCCATCTCTTTACATTCTTCAATCAACTTCACATTTATCTCATGTATTTCCCGATGCTCATTCTCAGAGTCGTGGACCCTCTTACATAACATGTTGTATTTGACTTGAGCTTCAACTTCTTCATCTATGATCTTATTCCCTCGACCAGATCTTGGCATCACCATTCCTTTTAGATTGTCCTCTAACCATGCTGGGTAGAGAGGCTCACACCCCGCATGATACCTGTCTGGATCAACGGTGTTCTTTTCCACAATGATTTTGCAATGCCGCATGTGCTGAGCTTGACACTTGTAAGGGACGTCGTCGTCTTGAAAGTCTGCCCTGGAATGGCTCATCTTGGAAACCCTGGGTACAACCTGTTTCCTGCCTGCTTGCCTCATAACTCGGATAGGGACATAAGTGTATATCCCTCTCAACCTAATCAGCACCAAGTGTGGAGAATCCCTGGATCTGATGATGAATTCACCTATTGGGAACCATTCAAACATCCATTGCACCTGTTCCTCGGTCAGATTGTCGAAGAACTCTACCCATTATTTGACACTTTTCGGCTGAGCAAATCTATTTGGAATGTAAGTTATCCGCTTGGAACGCAATATGGTCGTTCCAAGCCCTTCGCGGAAATTCTTGGCGATAGTGACCCTTTTGAAAATGTCCTAACAACCACAACTACGGCAACAAGTTACAACACTCGAAATACTTGACCCCTTTTTGACAGCACTCCAAAGCCCTGTAGATGTCGGCTATGATCATGGGGACTATAGTGTATGTCTGTCCATTGATCCCTTCCATCAAAGTCTTGGCGACCATGGCCAACCTAGTGTGGATTCTTTCCCTTTTCATTGGGAATACTATCAAGCCCAAGAAGCATACAATGAACACGAACACTCTTCGGTGGATGTGGCCCAAAGAGGTGAGAGAGATCTTATCATGGTAGGTACAGTAGGACTTGCTATGGCCATACCTCTCATACAGATATTCAAATGGTATGTAAGATTCTTTCAGGCATACCATGTCAGCATTCTTCTTCAATCCCATCATCTTTAAGAACCCTTTATCAGTACGATTTTCTGGCACCAATAACCTGGGACTATCCCAAGTTAATCCCGCAAGCCCTCCAATTTCTTCTAGAAGTGGTGTCATTTCTATGTCACTGAAACGGAACACAGACCTCTCACTATCCCAGAACAAAGTGGCAACCTCGATCAACTTGTTGTTTGGCTCAATGTCTAATAGGGAAGGCAAGTTACCCAGGTACTTCCTTACATGTTTCTTGTCACTTGAGGAAATATCCTCCCGCCATTCTAGCAACAATGGTGAAATGTTGCTAACCATACCAAATCTGGGGACCTCGTGCCTCATTTTCTGCAAAACAAAAGGGTTAGGCCTTTCTCCACTATCATACTCGACTATTTATACATTCATGATTAGCATATTGGCATTTAGTTCTCCAAATTAATGCACAGAACATGATTGTGTCAGTTGGGATTATGGACACCCCGGTGGACTTTGGATAAGGCTCATCTTAAAGGATCATTATGTGGATAACATAATTGATCCGACTAGGTTTGACTATGATGCATGCACAATTTTGATTAGAGTAAGGTTACTATGAGGGTTTAGACTGGTACCCTCAAACGGACAACTTGAGGAGGAAAGACACAGAATCATCGACTGCACCGCTGATCGACTGGATTTACCGCAAATAAGCCTTTCCGAATTTAAGGGTAGTAAATTGGAAGAGCGTAACCACTCATCAAGCATTGCTATAGGATTTGATACACACGAGTGGAATATGATGTGGAGCATGATTTATGCAGCAATTAATAGCATATAGTCAGGTATTTGCACGTAGGAATAAATATAGTATTTAAATAATTGAAATACAGTTACGAAAAAGGAAAACAAAGAGACAAGTCAGTTTTGGGAAATAAAGAATCATAAATGCTTAAAAGAAAATAGATAGTTAAATCCAAATAAGGGGAAAAGGTACGGGATAAAACATGCTTGGACTAATCCACAAAAGACACGTTCGTTATGGTAAGAGCCTAAAGGTATCCCCAGCAGAGTCGCCATGCTGTCGCACCCCTTTTTCCCTCTGCGGAGAAAGTCCGGATTTCGACGTTCATGGGGGTAATAACTCATTTCCTTTTGGGATTTGGGTACTTGAAGAGTTGCAACCTAACAGATTATGGTGCGTTAGGGCACCTAGAGCGATTAACTCTTGGATTGGTTTGCATTACCAGAGATTTAGGGCAAGAACTCGAAATAACCTTGAAGGGAATGTGTTAGGCACTCCTCTTGGTCCACAACGGTGGGTACCAACCGAACTTATACTTATGAACTAATCCATTAACAAATAAATAGTTTTAAATACATAATTACAAATAAGAGTAGGTTTTGGACATTACATGACTCAAATAATGAGACAAAGGAAAGGCTTAAACAAATTGTATACATATGGAAAGTAAAGGGAATTTGGAAAGGAAGGGTACTAGGTTAGTTAGCCTACATGATCACCCCACGCAATGCCCGGTAAACACTCCTCAATGAGGGGCTACACGTGACATTAGCGCATAGTCATCATATCCTGCTCTACCCAAGTCCCTCCCCTTAGTCATAGCCTAAAGCGTTCTAGTAACCTTGATAATGTCCTATGCATGCACTACCCGTCCCTTCCTCGTGACCCTGGAGGTATTTTAGGACCTCTATTCTTTGGACAATTCTAGACTTTCCTAAGGTCTTAAAAGGATAAAAATCTTGGCGTCAATCAAGAAAAATTAGGACTGCATTTAAAGAAACAAGTTATAGGCTCACAATTACCTCCTCAAACATAACAAATAAGTGTACGTCAATATTCAAATACTTAAGAGAAAATCCTAGAAGATGATATCTAGGCGAGCAGGGGTTATATAGTGTTGAATTAGGAAAATATGTGAAATATCCTATTTAACTTGCCTATTGATTAAACATGTTAAATTTGGACAGCTTTAAGTAGCAAAAATATAGTTTCAGAGTTGCAGAATTTAAAATCGCCCTATAGGCTTGCCTAAACACAGCACAATGATGCCCTAAGAGCATGATAATTACGTTGATGTAGTAAAACAATGAACAATTTTTAAACAGACTCTTAAATTCCTATAGGCATGCTGTCTAGTGATAGTAAATTAAGGCAATGCTTAAAAATTCATTTAAGGAAACAAACAATTGATTAGGCTAGTTTCAAAGTGAACTAACATGAATTAGACCGACTTGTTTAAACTAAGCTGATTTTAAGTTCTATAGGTAGGATTTCTATTTTTTATTCCTATAGGCACGACATCTAATTATTAATAGCTAATGTTGGAACTATAGGCATGATTTTAGTGAGACAAATATAAATACATGCAGTAGCAGAATTGAACTCAATCACTTTATATTCTATAGGCATGGTATCTAATCATGAAGTTGATCTTAAACCTATAGATATGGTTTCTATTATTGAATCCATTTAAATCCTATAGACATGATCTCTAATGTTGTAAAAGTAAACATGGAAAGTGCACTAATACAATCCTATAGGCATAGTTTCTACCCAAGTTACCCCATAGATATGAAACTACCTACCCCTTTTCACTAATCACCCCAATGTTGTTTACAAATAATTATTACAGACCAACTGAATAAATTACATAAACAACAAAGAAAAGAAGAAGTTAATTATAGGGAGCCTGAAGTAGGCCCAAATGACTTCCCAAACCTCCAATAGCCTCAAATGCTAAATTCCATGACAATATCATTGTCTAGGTGCGTCAGAGTTCCCTAAGGATCTCAAGGATCCCGGGAAGTGCTCACACCTAGACTTTATAACCAGAACTGAGTAAGTGCAATCTGGAAGAGCCAACTCCAGTGCATTAGAGTTCAGAGGGATCTCATGGGGATCCCAATGCAGTCACATACTGAAGGGGCAGAACTTAAGGACCTAAGAGTAGAGTGGGAGTGCTTGACATGGTTTTGAAATGGTTTTAATACGAAAGCAGTATTTGAAAAGATTCAGTAGTTTTATGAATAGGAGAATTGTTCAGTAAAATAGTTTTTGACAAGAGTTGTGTAATCACACAAACAACAGATCAAACATAAGGCCAAAACAGTTTCAACAACAATCAAATAACAAACCTTCATATAGGGGGTTATTAGGGGCTGAGAACATACAATACAAGTAACAGAAGTCTTTACAATTAAGGGGGTAACTAATAGTGCAAACTGTAAGACATGGATTTAGGGGTGCTAATCAGAACATAGTTATAGAATCAGAGGTGCTTTAGGGGGTCCATGGGATTAGGGATAGCTAATGATACAACACAATAAGAATTTCAGAACCAACATAGAATCACACAACTTATAATAACAAAATTACTTTGCAAAGAAAGGTTCATACTAGAAACTAAATTGCAAGTGAACCAACATTCAAAAACATGGTAGAGTAAAACTTAGACAGACTGCAAGTTCATAAGACATGCTGATCCTAGAAGTCATAAGACATAACTAGGTGAAGTAATAGGTCAATTACATGTTGAACAACAAAATCGTAGATAGAAACAAATTAATAATATGATAAACTGAAGCAATAGGAAACACATTGGTTTGAAAGCTTGAATTTAAAATCAGAACATACCAGTAAAGAGAGTACACAAAAGGTAAAGAATAGGAGAGTGTAATACTTAGCCTTGGCTTGCAGCCGGCTAATTCAGTAACTATAGTAAGTAACAAAGAAAGCAGAAAAGCTTTTGAGTGTAAGAAAGATGTGAACTAATGTCTGTCCCTTTTCAAAATTGTAGAAGAGTGCAATATAGAGTAGTTTGAAAGATAGGTAAATAAGGTAAGAATCAAATTGTTCAGTAATTATAGAACTCAGAGTAAAATCAGTTCGAGTCCTCCCTTGATTAAGGGAATTAGTTCAAACGGTAAAGAGTAGGTGACAAGTAAGGAAAGAAATCATACATAGCTGAAGTATAACAAATAAGGAAAGACTTCAAACAGTGCAAGTATAGAACAAGTAATTAGGGCTAGGTTCAGAAAATTCTAATTAAGGAAATAATCAGTAAGAATCAAGTAACAATACAAACAAGGTAAGGGAAAATTAATTAAGGCAAGCAAATCAATCAAATTGAGTAGAAATGTAAGAATTGAAGGTTTAAGGGAAAGTGTTCAAATCAACCCAAGAAATAAGGAATTCAGAATATTACATAGCTCGATCAGAGAGAAAGTCATGAAAAGAGGCAGCATGTATAGCATATAAATAAGGTAAAACATGGATAGTCAAGAATCAACACATAACCCTAGCAAAAATAAAAGTTAAACAATACTGATTCGATAAAAAAGATGCAAGTCTTGATGTGAACGGTCGAGGTGAACACAGGCACATAGAATCAGTGAAAGTTTAGACTAAGAATTCAGTAGAAACATATCAAGGCAAGACAGTCATGAGAAATCACAAAAACTCAAAATGAGAATCGGTCGGTCATGCTAATACTCAAAAAACCAAACGAAGAACCCTAAAG
The DNA here is from genome assembly GCF_000715075.1 of Nicotiana tabacum. Taxonomy (NCBI): domain Eukaryota; kingdom Viridiplantae; phylum Streptophyta; class Magnoliopsida; order Solanales; family Solanaceae; genus Nicotiana; species Nicotiana tabacum. The sequence goes on along the minus strand of NC_134089.1, from coordinate 17,099,911 downwards.
AATTAGGGCTTTCAGCATAGGTGAGTTAAGGCTATAGTAGTCTCATAGAATCAGTCAAAATATGTGATAAACAGAAGTTCAAACACAAAGAATCATTTAAACAAAGTTTTAAAAAGAAATTTCGAAAACCCTAATTTTAGAAGAAGATGAAAAACACTTGAAATCATATGATTCTTGTAAAGAATCTCAAGGATAATGTAAAATACTCAAGAAATAAACTCAAATCGTCCTAGATCTAAGAGGTATAGAAAAGAAATTAGGGTTTCCAAAGAGACCCATACAGAGATGAAGAAACCTTTCTAGAAATCCATAGATCGTAGCAAATATAGAACGATTTCACTTGAAATTACACTGGAATAGCTAGTACAGGCAGGAGATGAACCCTATATGCAAGTCGACATGGCCCTGGTCCTTTCAGGGCCTTAGAGAAGTCAAGAATGACAAGAGACAATCCATTGGAGGCCTGACGATAAAAGGTCATCGGAGATGGCCAGATATGGGGGGTCGGTGTTTGAAGATCAGGCTTTAGGTTGAGAGTGTTTTGAGAGCAGAGAGGATTTTAGGGTGGCGGAGGAAGTGGTGAAATGAATTAGGTTTGGGGGTGGGGGGTATAGTCTAGTTTAATTAGGAAAAGGTGAATCCGGGCCGTTGATCTCGGAGATCAATGGCCAAGATTAAGGGGGGCCTGGGTCGGGTAATTTAATTAGAAATTGGGCTGGCTATTTTGATTGGATTGGGTTGAATTTAGGCTAAAATTGAAATAAAATTGGCTAAATTTTAAATAGCCACTTTCAGTACTATACAATTTATAAAAATAATTAAAATGATTTCTAAAAATATTTCATTTACTGAAAATGATTAAAAATAATTTTTTAATATTTTAAAAATATAAAAGACCCTTTTATGCATTAATAACATAATATTACATTAATACGGCTAATATTGCAATTATATGCAAATTGGCTTAGAAAAATATAAATGCAATTATAAAAATGCACAAAAAATATTTAAGCAATATTTTGGCATAAATATAGGATTTAAATGGATAAATTATCACAACAATAATTTGAAGGATAATTATTGGAAATTTTATAAGTAAAAGGGAAAGAAATAAATCAATTTAAAGCCTTTAAAAATTATAGAAAAATTATAAAAAGTTTGGGCATGCTTATATATGCATATATGCTATTTTGAAAGTATATATGTATATTAAAAGAATATATAGGAAAAAATTGGGTATTAATACTCTATCATCAGTCTCTCGGGCTCACAACACTTATCCTGAGCAGCCCAAATCAATGATACAAGATGTGATAATATAGTGTAACAGAGACAGATATATGATATGTAATGATGAATGCGACTGAGTACATAACTGCAATCAAGAAAATAACCCAACAAGTAAGAACAACCACTGTGGGTCCGAATAGTACTAGCATATAGCCTAAACATGATTTCTAGCATAAATTACAACTCAAGTTCTCTAACACATAGAGTACAGTAAAAATATTCAGATAAAATAGCTACACAGTTCCATGGAATAGATTAAATCGCAATTATTACGGTTCACGCCCATCACCTAGCATGTGCATCACCTCAACATCAATCACATAACATGTAATTCAAGGATTCATACCCTCAACACCAAGTTTAAAAGAGTTACTTACCTCGAACAAGCCAAATCCAACATCGAGCAAGCCAAACGATGCTCCAAAAATGCCATCATGTGCGTACCGACCTCTGAACGGCTCGAAAGTAGCCAAAAGAAACTAGAATACATCAAATAATGCCTAAGGAAATAATTTCAAATGATAAAGGTTGAATCTTTAAACAATAGCCCAAAGTCAACCAAAAAGTCAAACCCGGGCCCGTACCTCGGAACCCGATGAAACTTAATCCAAGAACCCATTTAATCATGGATTCAACCATACTAGTTTCACTTAAATCCAATTCCGAATTGATGCTCAAAACTTTAAAATTCACTTTTTGAAATTTTAGACAACCCCCCAATTTTCTCTCTTTAAATCATCAATCAAATGCCGAAAATAAAGATAGATTCATGAAATATAATAAACAATGAGTAGAGAACATATACCCCAATACATATGGTGAAATCTCTTCAACAATTGTCTCAATTCGAGGTTTATAACTCCAAATATGAATAAAATGACCAAACCCTCGATTTAAAGCTTATGCCTAGCCATTTTCGCTTTTGCGAATAAATTTCCGCTTCTGCGCCCTCATGCGCCATATTTCTGCCTTCGCAGATGCGAAAAAAACTCCACATTTGCGGACTCCTACCCCTACCACAGTCTCCATTTCTGCGACCAATTGTCTACATCCGCGGACTCACATCTGCATATATTCTTCTGCAGATGCGGAAACACTAGAACCAACACAAACCAACCTTAACCAAAATTTTCAAAATGATCCGAATCATGACTAAAACTCTCCCGAGCATCTTGGGGCCCTGTATGAATATACCAACAAGTCCCATATCATTATACGGATCTACTAGAAACCTCAAATCATGCATAACAACTATGAAACCATGAATCTCACCTCAAATCAAACTTAATGAACTTTAAAATTCCAAAACTCGCGCCGAAACATATCAAATCAACTTGGAATGAACTCCAATTTTGCACACAAGTCCCAAATGACATCACGAAGATATTCCAATAATCAAAACCACAATTTTAATCCAATATCCTTAAAGTCAACTCCCGGTCAAACTTATGAGCTTTCCAAACCTTCAAGTTTCCATTTTTCTCCAATTCGCGCTGAAACCTTCTAGAAATATCCAAATGCAAATCTAGAAATATGCCTGAGTACAAAATCACCATCCAGACCTAATGGAGCCATCAAAACTCTAATTCGAGGTCAAATTTGCAAAAGTCAAACTTGGTCAACTTATTCAACTTTAAAGCTTCAATCATGAAATTTGTTCTTCCAAATCAATTCTGAATAACCTGAAAACCAAACCGATGATTCACATAAGTCATAACACATCATACGGGGATACTCATGCCCTCAAACCACCGAGCGAAGTGCAAATGCTCAAATAGCTGATCAGGTCGTTATATAACAAATATAATCAACATCAACATACCCAATTAAGTCAAAATTGTCTCCTGAAGGATAATAGAGGACCAAGTCCTGCATTCCTTTGAGATATCTCAAGATTCTCTTAGTAGCTTTCAGATGATATTCTTTTGGACTTGATTGGAATCTAGCAATAAACCCACACTAAACACAATGTCAGGTCTGCTGGCTGTTATATACAAGAGTGAATGAATGATGCCCCGATACATGGTTTCATTTACAGGGGAACTAGGTTCGTCCATGTCTAGATGAGTGTTTGTGGCAATAGGAGTATCAATGGTCTTTGAACTTTCCATCTTAAACCTCTTCAGAAGCTCCTCAATGTATTTCTGCTGACTTATCATCGTTCCCTTAGAGTTGCTTAACTTGCAGACCTAGGAAGAAGTTCAGTTCCCCCATCATGCTCATTTCACTCACTTCCCATAATCTTGGAAAACTCCTCGAACAAGGAATCATTTGTTGTACCAAAGATAATGTCAGCAACATAGACATGCATAATTAGCAGGTTCCACCTTCTTTTCTTCAAAAAAAGAGTGTTGTCAATTTTTCCTCTAGTAAAACCATTTTTTAGAAGGAACCTAGACAACCTTTCATACCATGCATGAGGGGCCTGCTTTGATCCATATAGGGCATTGTCGAGCTTGAATACATGTTCAAGATGCTCATGGCATTCAAAACCAGGTGGTTGTTTGACAAAGACTTCTTCCTTCAAATATCCATTCAAAAATGCACTTTTAACATCCATTTGAAATAATTTGAATTCCGTATGAGATGCAAAAGCAATAAGAATTCTGATAGCTTCCATCTTTGCAACTGGAGAAAATGTTTTATCATAATCAATTCCTTCCTCTTGATTATAGCCTTGAACCACCAACCTAGCCTTATTTCTTATTGTATTTCCAAACTCATCACGCTTGTTTCTGAACACTCACTTGGTTCCAATAATTGTTCTATCTAAAGGACGGGGAACCAGGTGCCATATAATGTTCCTCTTAAATTGATGGAGTTCTTCTTGGATAGCACCAATCCAATCAACATCTTTCAATGCTTCCTTGATAGTTTTTGTCTCAATTTGAGATAGAAAGGCTGAGAAAGCAAATATGCTTCTTATATTTGATTTAGTCCGATTTCCTAAATCCAGAGGAGTGATTACATTCTGGAGATGATGTGAGCTTTTGTGCTTCTAGTTAGACACCTACGTCTCAGGGTGAGAAGAACTATTCTGCCATGTGAGATCCATTATTAGCATCCATAGAAGTGTGAGTGCCACTTCTCTACTTAGCATTAGGGGTGCCTTGCACAACATCAACAACTCTATTTTCTATTTCAGTTACTGTAATTGAGGGACCAGGTTCCTCCGAATCAGGTGGAGATTCAGCTGCATCTTCTTCACTAGACTCATTGACCTGACTCATCAGATCTTCCTTCCCGTTTGCCATATCAATGACTTCTCCAAGAACCTTTGAATTATCTCCGTCTTGATCATTATTATCATGTGAATCTTTCCCACTTGAGTGGTGTGATTCATCAAATATTACATGTATGCTTTCTTCTACAAATTGAGTTCTTTTATTGTAGACCTTGTATGCTTTGCTTTACGAAGAATATTAAAAAAATCCCTTCATCACTTTTGGCATTAATTTTACTAGCACTTCTTTACCATTGTCGAGAATGAAACATTTGTAACCAAATGTTCTTAGGTAAGTTAGCTTTGGTTTTCTCCTGTTTAGCAATTCATACGAGGTCTTGTTTAAGAGGGACTTGATCATGAACCTGCTTATCAAATACCAAGTAGTATTCACTGTATCAGGCCAAAAGCTCTTTAGTACACTACTGTTAATTAGCATCGTCCTTGCCATATCTTCAAGAGTCATATATTTTTTGTCCACAACACCATTTTGTTGGGGTGTTGTAGGAGCTGAAAAATTATGACTTATATCATTTTTAGCACAAAATTCATCAAAATTTGCATTGTCAAACTCGGTACCATGATTAGATCTTATTCTTCCAACATTATGGATCATCTTCACTTGAATCTGCTTCACAAAGGCAGCAAAGACTGAAAAAGTTTCATCCTTGGTTCTGATGAACAAGGTCCATGTGAATTTGGAGTAGTCATATACAATAACAAAGATTTATTGTTTCCCCCTCTGCTTGGCATCCTTATAGGTCCACAAATATCCATATGGAGAAGATCTAGTGGCCTTGAAGGAGGACCTTACTTGCTTCCCTTTCACACATGCATCACACACCTTGTGATCCTTAAATTTTGACCCCGGTAGCCCATGAACCATGTCCTTCTTGACTAGCTTGTTCAACAAAGAGAAGTTTGCATGTCCTAATTTTCTGTACCACAGTTCACATCATAGGATTGTTACCTTAAATGAATTTTGGAATCCATCTCTTAAAGAATTAAAGTCTTATACCTTAGTGGGTAAAAGAATTTAATTCTTTAAGAGATGGATTCCAAAATTCATTTAAGGTAACAATCCTATGCAACAAAACATTTTTCGTACGAAATTATAATGCGTAATAGCAACGAGATTTGGCGATTCTAAGGGTGTACGGTGCAATCTTTCCCTAGAATATCATACGAATTTTCCCCTACTCTGATCCACCATTACGTGTTGTCGAAATTGACGTATGTTAGTAGGATTGTCAAGAGAATCGGCTCAAGTATATTAAGGCTAAGCTCTTTGTGACGACCCAAAGGGGTCATCACAGTAGTTCTTCCTTGTTCCGTGCTTCTGAGGCCTCGAAAACCTTGCTTTTAGTTGCCCCAATTTGCGTGCGCAGTTCGGGCGCGTAGCCGGAAAGTTTTTATGTTAGAATATGTAAAATATTTGATGGATTTTGATATTAATATGCATAATATTGACTTCGGTTAACATTTTGGGTAAATGGACCTAGACCTGTGATTTAACGGTCCCGGAGGGTCCGTAGAAAAATATGGGACTTGGGCGTGTGCCCGAAATTAAATTTCCGAGGTCCCAAGCCCGAGAAATGAAATTTTGTGTGAAATTATTTTCTGAAATTAATTAATGAAAATGAAGAAGGAAATTGATTAGAAAACTATGCTATCGGGCTCGTATTTTGGTTCTGACGCCCGATACGAGTCATAAATATGTTTTAAGCACTATCTGTAAAGTTTGGCTAAAAACGGACGTCATATGACGTGTTTCGGACTTAAAATGGGGAATTTGAGTTTTATGAAAGTTGAAAGAAAATCATGTGTTTTGAGACTTGATTCTATGTATATGATGTTATTTTGGCGATTTGATCGCACAAATGAGACCGTAAGATGTTTTTAAGATCATATGTATGTTTGGTTTGGAGCCCCGAGGGCTCGGGTGAGTTTTGAGTTGGGCCCGAGAGGTCTTAGACTTAAAAAAATGCAGGTTCAGGTGTTGCAGGCCCAGCGTGGCCGCAGCCGTTTCCGCACTGGCAGCCACGCGGCCGCAGTGCTTTTCTGTGCGGTCCGCATGGTGAGGGTTCAGAGGGTCGGTAGCTAGGTCGACCAGCGCGGCCGCACACCAAATCAGTGCGGTCCGTGCTGGGTGGGTTCAGAGAGCCCACTTCTTCCCTCCCTCGGCGCGGCCGCGGTACATTTTCGCGCGGTCCGCGCTGGTAGCCATGCGGCCGTGGTGCATTTCTACGTGGTCTGCGCCAGCCCCCAGCATATATATAAATTCGGGATTTTTAGTCATTTTATCCACTTTTCAAAAACCCAAAATCTAAGAGGCGATTTTCCAAACAACTTTTCTTCTCCAAAACGATTAGTAAGTGATATCTAACTTAATTTCTTTATTCCTTGACATCTTTTAACATGATTTCAAATTCAAATCAAAGATTTTCATGGGGGAAATTGGGTGTTTTGAATAGAACCTAGTTTTTCTACAAATTGAGAAGTTGGACCTCAATTTGAGGTTCGATTTCAAAACAAATCATATACTTGGATTCGTGGGAGAATGGGTAACCGGGTTTTGGTCCGAACCTCGAGTTTTGACCACGTGGGGGGGGGAGGTTTGACGATATTGGAAAAAACCTTGTAAAATTTATTTTTCATGCATGAGGAGTGATTCATTTAGTAATTATTAATGCGATTAAGTAACTTATGACTAGATTCGAGCGGATTGGTGGTGGAATCAAGAGGTAAAGCTATACTAGAAGCGTGTGTTGAGTTTGGAGCATTCGAGGTAAGTGTTTGTTCTAACTTTGGCTTGAGGGAATAGGATTAGGATGTTATTTGCTACTTGCTAATGTGGAGTACGGTGTATAGGCATGCTGACGATTATCTATGCACCAGAGTCTAGCATGACCGTGAGTATTAATTGCTTTTAATTCGAATAACGTGACACAATCTCCTTGTTTATTTGATGAGTTTTAGTATACTCCTGTGACATGTGTTAATATGACTCACTGATCTCTTACAAAATTTTCTCTATTATGGAAAATTGAGGCATGTTCAAGAGAATTCTAAATGAAGAACCTGGTTCATTAGTATGGGTTCATCTGAAAGCTAAGGTATGTTTTCTATACTCTGCACAATTAGAAATATAAATATTTAAATTATGAGCAGAAGTCCTACAATTGTTCAATTCCTTAGAAAATTCTATCTATTAGCTTTGAACCAGTTCCGTCAACCTTAGAACTCTAAACCACAAAAAATTGCCTAAAATCTAGGGAAGCTTAACAGATCATTCAAACCTGTAATTTCAGGTTGATTAGACCTCTAATTGACCAATGCTAAAGCTGCCGTTATACATTAAATGTGTTTCTCTTTAAAGACACATCATTACCTCCTACCATCTCCATAATTCTAAACCGTCAAAAATCCCTCTTCTCTTTCATTTGCTTTCTTCTCCAAAATTCTAACTCACCATTTCTCTCAAGAAACCAGCGATCATGACAATCCCACAAGACAATCTTGGAACTCCTCCACCATCCACTCCCTCTAATTCATCTACCCCTCCTCCCCTCAATACATCTCCCAAACCCAGGCTGAGAAGGGTGAAAATGCTTGCTCGGAATACAGTAGCGTCTAGGGCTCTCAAAAAGAAATTAAATGAGAAATTAAAGGCAATCCAGGTCCAAGACTCTGACTCCAACTCTGATTCTGAGTCATACAAATCCGCTAGTGAGGGGGAAGGACCTGTGTCTTCTGACTCTGAAAGACTCAAGAATCCATTCTAAGGTAAGTTCTTTTTTGTCTGAAAATCTAGAAACTAGGTTTGTTCTGGTTGGGCCTATTAAGGATGTAGAATTACCTGAGTTACGAAGGAGTGGAGGTAAAAACAAAAAGAGAGAGAGGGTGCATGTGGTGAAGAGAGGGGAAACGGGAAAAGAGTGGTTGATCATTCACCCACTGCTGATTTGTATATGCATGCTATCTTTGGGGTTGAACAAGAAAAGGTAGAAGAGAGTGGCAAGAAGTCAGGGGGAAGTGGTTCTGGTGAAGCTGCTGAAGAGTTAGTTAATCTAAGCACACAAGGAGATGAACCTGGTTCATCTACTGAAGAGACCCTAGCAGACCTGTTGAAAAAGGTTGGGGCAAGTTATGATCCAAAGAAACGAAGAACTCCCACACCAAAAGCCCCCAGTGCTCTTAAACCCTCTAAGAAAAGAAAGGCTTCATCCCCAACAACTACTGAAATGATATTACCAAAGAGAAGAGCTACAAGAAGCAGGGTGAAGCAGAGTGAGAGTTCTCTCCAAAAGGCTCTAGCTGAGAGTAAGAAGAAAAAGATGGCTAAAGGAAAAAGGAAGGTTGTAAAGTCCTCAGAGGCTGTGAGGTTGAGGGGATGGAACAGGTCCATCAGGAGGAAGTTCAAACAGTGGAGGTTCAGACCCCATGCCCAAAAAGTCCAAGGCTTCTTCCAAGAAGTCTTCCTCTGTGTCTGAGGCTGTTGAACCTTCATTAGCCGGGAGGACAATGTATGTAGTGAAAAGTAAACACGTAAGAATTTCTGAAGATGAGAAATGGAGTGGAGAATAAGAAGAAGATGATGAGTCTGATGGTGAACAAAACAAGATTGTCATGTTTGGCAAAAGAAAGATTTTGAAGGGTAGACTGCTGAAAGACCTGGTGGAACCAGGAATGATGAGACTAGTGGATGCCTTATCTTCTCAGGGGTGGAAGGACATGGTCCTTCAAATGGATGGTAGGCTATCCAGGATGAGATCATTGAGTTCATGGCCAATGCAGAGGTTAAGGATGGCAAGGTTAGCAGCCTGGTGAAAGGAGTTCAAATGTCCTTTGATGCAGAAAAACTGGGAGAGATCCTTGATATACCCTCTGAAGGGTTTGATGACTATACAAGGCAAAAGTGGCCTTGTCTGGACTCCCTTCCTACTGCCCTTGACATTACCAGGAGGTTCTGTGATGCTGAAGATATGAATGAGGCTAGGGCTGTTCAGAAAAGTGAAATGAGGCCTCAACACAAGGTCTTGTTTGAATTTGTCAATAAGTGCCTATTGCAGTATTGCCCAGACAGAGGCATATTGCAAATTATATGGACCTAGTTCTTATGGAGTTCTTGGAAAGTGGAAGGCAAATTAATTGGCATGCCTTCGTCATTAAGCTGCTGGACAGGGTCATCAATGGCTCAAAGGCTCATGCTACCCCCTATGGCTTTATTCTGACTACGATTATGGATAGGTGAAATGTGCCTTTGAAGAAATGGGAAATGGCTTCAAGCAAGGATCACTTTGGCATTAACACTCTGATTGCTTGTGACTATTTGGTCAATGCCATCCCAAATGAACCTGGTTCATCCAAAAAGACTCCTATCAACAGTAAAGTCAGGCTCTAGTTCAAGAATGTGAAGCCAAGGATGCTGAGATAGCTAGGCTCAAGGCTCGTGTAGCAGAGGTGGAATATGAGAGTGATGCTCTCAGAACTGAGCTTGCCAAGGAAAAGGAGAAGAATGATGGAATTCTTCATAATATGTTGAATCTTCTCCAAGCCCAAAACCAACCCTCCAGCTCCCCCAAGCCTTAGGAATTCTAGCTTTTGTCTTTTGAACCTGTCTAGTACCTTCAGTGACCCAGATTAGGGATTTTTCTATCTTTTTGCTCATGTTTTAAATGTTTTTGCTTTCTGGTTGTGGATTGTGGTAGCAACATAACTTCTATAAATGATATCTATTGTTTTTGTTCTTGCTCAATGTTAATCTTTCCTTGATAGTTTAAATATGTTTGCTTGATTACTGATGATTAAACCATGATTGCACTTACAGTTGCCCCAGTGGCCATGAGTACTTATTAAAATCTGGGAATCTCACTTTGTATGCAACTTTTTGATGATGCCAAAAGGGGGAAGAGATATTGTGCATTACACATTCTGAATTAAGTGATATTTATAACCTAATTAACATGGTCCTTGATTATAATTGAATTTTCTAAGTTTAGTGTTGATGGTTATGCTGAGTTCCTACAGGTTCCAAATAAGTACAAAACACAGAGTTTGTCATCATCAAAAAGGGGGAATTTGTTGGCCCAAGAACAGGTAAAGTTTTGAAGAATGACAAATGAACTCAGTCATGGACCAGGTCCATCTTGTGAAGCACAATCATGCTCAACCTATACATGCGAGATGCACGTGAAGGAGATAAATCTAACTGATCAACAAGCAATATCTCCTGATCTGATCGAAAAGGTTGCATATTGGATAAGGAGAGAAAGACTCCTTACATGAAGAGAATAAAGTTTAGGAAGCGTTTGAGATCACCATGAACTCTTCTATGATAGAAGAGTAGCAATTGAATCCCAGTCAAACTCTGATTACTAACTTATTAAATGTCAGTGTTATTCTCTTTTATAGGTAATGCACATAAGAAGAAGTTAAACTTAAATTGAGAGCAAAAGAGAAAGGCGATTTTGCAAGTAGTTTATTGAGTGTGCAATCCTGAAGCTACTTGAACGAGACAGAAGAACCAATTCCATGTGTCTATGTTTTATTTTAGTTCAATTGTAGTCGGTGATTTTACATTGTACCTTTCAGCTTTCATAAAAGCAATTGTAGTAGGTACCTAGAGTGTTTAAGTTAGAGTTAACTTGAAGTTGTCGCAATAGTTGAGGTTGTGTGCCACAACGGGATTAGAGTTAATTCTTAGGTTTACAAAGAGTTTTGTAAATGTTGTTTTGGCTGAGTGATTTTAGTGGAAGTTTGGGAAAATTCTACTGAGTAGTAGGTCGTGGTTTTTTCACCTTTTGAGCCATGTATTTTTCACGTAAAACTTTTCGTGTTCTTTATTTTCTATATTTATTATTCCAAAAACAGTAGTAGTTGGAACACTTAGAAGAACCAGGTTCTTCTATAGTTCAGTTAAGCAAAATTGGGTACCACACAAATCACCCTCACCCCCACTCCCCTCTTCTGTGGTATTGATGTTTAAAACATCAAAGACCAAAATTCTCCAAAATTTACCCACACAATCCCTTTACGATATTTTGGCAAAAGATGTACAATGAATACGTGTTGGAAAGGTTAGATTTCAGTCAAAATTACAAGTAGACAACAAATGGATATGTGTTTGGAGCTAATCTTTGATCTTCAAAACATTTGAACTTAACTACTTAGGCTATAAAATCATGATTAGCTACTCTGGAGATAACTTGGAACTGGAAAGAGAGCTAAAGACTCCATTGGAAGTATTCATCAAACCTTCAAATCGGGTGGTTTTGATCTTTAAATGATGACAAAAATAATTCTTGAGTTAATACTTAAGAGAGGGAGAAGAAGTCAAGATTCGATAAAACTTGTTGGTCTTTCTGTCGTGCTTTCGATGATACAGCAACAACAAGGGACAAGAGGGAACAGAGGGTTGGGAGAATGGAAACACCTGGAGTAGATCGTCAGCCGGTGAAGAGAAGTGGGAAACGATTATTGTTGCTCAAGAGAGAAGGAGACGAGAGTTTCACAAAGATAAGGGAATGTGGCTGTGAGGTCATGAAAAATGAGAGAGAGTTAGGGTCAAGTGACTTGGCAACTGACATGAAGAAAATTGAGCGGTCAGCTGCCACAGTGTAGATATGTTAGGGTTAGGGGCAATTTTTAAAAGTTTATTAACGGCATGGAAAGATTTGGACTAAAAGTATAACATGTGGCAGAAGTAAACAATACACCATAGTAGAGGGGTAATTTTGGACCTTTTACCTTAAATATATCTTTCGTTCATCTAAATTAACATTCATCACAGTTGCAAAGTACATGATAGCACGTGGGCTTTCCATGCGAAGGTAATTATTATTGTTGGCAAGAGGTACCATATGTGTAAGATTTGAAAATAATGGTCCATGACTTGTGATTTATGAGGTGTGGCACCTCAAGGTAATTCTTATTTTAAGTTCATGCGTTGGGAGCGATTTGATTATTTCAGTTGTCATCTAATTTTCCTTATTTAAGTTCATTCACATCTCATTTGTGTTCTTATTATGTTGTTTCTTCATTACTCGTTTACTACTTGCTGTTATTTATGTTTCTTTTACTTCATTGTTGGTTGTAAATCAATAATTTTTCCGTCACTAGTTTTACATTGATGTTATTTCCATTGTTAGCTTATGTATATCTTGAATAGGTTTCTATGTCTAGTAGGTGTCTTGACCTGGCCTCGTCACTACTCTACCGAGGTTAGGCTTGATACTTGCTGGGTACCATTATGGTGTACTCATGCTACGCTTCTGCACATTTTTGTGCAGATCCAGGTATTCTGATTGTGTTGTTGAGAGCTGCGTTTGCATGGCGGGGGACTTCAATGTATACCTATTTGACGATCGCAGGCCTGGAGCCACAATCTTACTTCATTATGCCACTGTTAAATTGTAATTCAAAACAGTATTGTATTTAGAAATTCTAGTGAATTTTAGTAGTGTTTATGACTCTGTACTACCAGTTTTGGGAAAGGTATAATTATTGGCCGCTTGTGTCTATGTATGTCATTTAATGGTTTGTCATAAATGATTAAATAGTTCAATTATGTTATTAAATTAGAACGTGTTAGGCCTACCTAGTCTTAGAAACTAGGTACCATCACGACATCCTAGGGTGAAAAATTGGGGTCGTGACACACACTTGAGAGTGAATTATGTTTTAGGGTTTGTAAGTGTACGTAATCCCTTGCCTTATGTTTGTAATATATAAGGGAGGTCACTAGAATGATGCAAGCAAGTATTCGATACACAACATGCTTCAACAGTGACTGTTGCATCTGTATTGCAGCATCTTTAACAACTGTAAAGAGTTGACTTATACTGTAACCGGAGGAACTGATAGCCATTTGTTCCCTTGACTGATATCATTGGAACTTGTGCCAGACATGTGACTTGTTATTCTGAGCACGAAGAAGCTTTGTATCAGGTTCCCTATCTGGTTCTCGTATGAGGTTTGTTAAATCATCAAAACATAAAGGCACATAACTTATCATTACTATGCTTCTACTAAGTAGATGGTCTATGAGAAACATCATCTCTACCTACAGAAGGTAGAGAGTAACTCTGCGTACACACTACCCTCCCAGACTCCACTTATGATATTACACTGAATTTGTTATTGTTTTCATATGTTCTATTTTACGTGATACTCTTTTTTCTTCTGGTTTTTAAAAGTGGAATGACACTTATATATCCATATGTTCACGCAGAAAACTAAATTTAAAACTGCCTATTTTTACCCTTTATGTGATCATGAATTTATAGCCATATAATTATCTTGCATTGTTTTAGATATACCGCAAGTTCCAAAAATTAACTCTCATTCTTTCTTAAACCTCGTATTTAATCAAGTAAGTCCACGTAAAAATAAAATATAGGGATCACTATCTAATAATTACTTACGCTAAAGTTATATTAGCTAGTATTACATTGAAAAATGAAAATGTTATGATATGTTTAAAAATACAGGATTTAGCTGATATGATGGAGAATGGTAGCAAAGGGAAGTGGGAAGGGGGGGGGGGAAATTGGTTTGGTTGTGCTCTTTCACCCTTTATGATTGCACTACGTGATGATCCTTTAGATTATGTTAAAAGAAGCTAAGGCAACTATTGATCGAAAGAAGAACTCATTTGAAGCTTTGTACACTTTGGTCATGGCAGAATTACTCATCAAGATATTTGGCATCAAGGTACGTATATATGCAACTTCAAAATTATGGTACTAAGTGATTGGAGACACCTCTACTTGTACAACTTCAAAATTATGGTACGGATGCAACTTCAAAACAATAAAGGGGAACCTTGGAGCAACAATTAAGTTGTCTCTGTATAAGTTACAGGTTCGAGTCGTGAAATCAGCCACTTATGCTTGCATTAGAGTAGGCTGCCTACGTCACACCCGTTAGCGTGCGGCCCTTCTTCGGACCTTGAATGCGGAATACTTCGTGCACCGAGAGCCCTTTATGAAACTTCAAAATAGTGTGTTTTAATAAATATAAGTATCTGTATGAAATCCCATGGAATTGGGTTACCGAAATATCAAAACGAAACAAGTAAAAATATCTATTAGGTTATTCTCTCTAATTTTTCTTTTGGAACTTTGAACCTCATGATTTACAAAGTGATGAATGTTGATCTTCGATTGGTTAGGCAGTGAGTGCTATAACTCCAAGAGTATTTTCAAGTGCAACAATTTGCTTCACCAATTTGGTTGGACCCCAAAAGGAAATTGAGTTTTGTGACCACCCTTTACCTTATTTTGCTTCTGATTATCAACAAGAGGTGAAAAGTTACATCCATCAGCTTCAAGAAGAAAACAGTATTACGTATTTACAGAATCTAAAAACTTTAAAATTTAGTGACATGATAAGAGGATTAACATCTAATAAATCACCAATTTAGAAAGACTATATCCATAATTTGGCCAGGCGTCAAAATCAAATATTCCTATTATTTCCTTTTTAATAAAAGTTATTGTAGTAAATAGTAATTTTGATGTTGAGATTTGTATCTGATATTGATTTTAATGAATAATTTGATATGGGGATCAAATCTTGATGATTCTCGGATTGGTTGAGTTGGGCTTTTAAGTATTGAGTCAACATATTAATCAAAAAGGTTGAATCCTTCTGTTGTTATAATAATCGAACGATAAATTCTAAAAGATAAAGACATGAAACAAATTGTATAGAGAGAAATTGAGATAGAGATATAGAGAAGAATCAAAATTTTACCTACAATCTGGAAGAATTTTGTTTGTTGAAGGCCAAATTGCAATGGTAGGTTTTCTTACTTCAGCAACTTTGCAAGCTTATGGAGGCTTCACCGTAATAGCTGAAGGCCAAATCACAATGAGATATATTTTATTAAAGGAAAATCGAGTGATAAATTATATCGGCGGAAAAATATTTAGAGGGAAAACTAAACTCGAGGAAAGAAGAAAAGTAAAAATCAAAGTTTTGCAGGCTATTCTCTTGAATTGCCACTACAAATATATTTATTGCTGGCTAATATTCTTTGGTTGCTAATATTTTGCCTTCATTGAATACTTTAGTGGAAATTAAGTTATTACCACTAAATAATTGCCGCTAAAATTACTTTTTGTTGTAGTGATTAAGTTGTAATATTTCTTGCCTGCATGAGTATAAACTGCATACCAAAAAAACGTATATTTCTTTTAAACTACGTAATGATTTGATCCTCTTTGCAGAGGTACGTAGGCAACTTAGAATTTTGTTCTAAGTTCAGTCACATAAATTTAAAAAAAGAAGAAGTCTACATTATCACTGTGGCTGAGAAAAGCTGATGATGCTCTCCTCCAAAGCTAGAAAGATGGAGCATTATATCTATCATTTCATCGAGTTGTGAAAAGAATATTTCATGCACTTCTTCTCAAATATGCAAGAAGAGGTTGTTCTACTCGAATACTTAAAAGGATGGAATGCTCCATAAAATTCTTCTCTAAATTACAAGAAGACGTTGTTCTATGCTAAAGCTTGGAGGTTAGGACACTCCATGGACTTCTTCATCAGCTGGTTGCAAGGAGGGGTTGTTCTACACCAAAACTTGAAGCATATGATGATCCATGGACTTCCCCAAACTGAACGAAGATATGGTTCGACACCAAGATCTTGAAGGTTGAGGCACTCCATGTAATTGATCGCCACAAGGTTAGTATGCGCCACGTGCTCGCCTGCCAAGTATGGTATATGGTCGCTCCAAACCTCCTTCTCACCAAGTCGCCTCCTTCTCGCCAAGTCGCAAGGAGGGGATGCATCATGTGTCTTTTTATCAAGCAGGAAGAAGGAGACGCAAAATATAATTCTTCGAGGGAGGTGGCATATCAACTAGTATCTCTCTGAAGTCACGAAATTGTAAGGAAGAAACACCAAGTGGTTCCCCGCCAATCATATGGACATCACTTTCATCTTTTTGGACTGATATTGAGACTGATTGCGCTTATTTATAAACCTGCAAGATAAGAAAAAAAGTGCAACCCATGGTGTCGGCGACACGACACATCAATATGGATGGTGATCACTGTGACGTGTACTTCTTTGCCGAATCTTGAAGGATGAAATACTCTACAGATTGTTCTGTCAAAGCTTAAAAAATAGGAAGCTCCATGAACGTTTTCACCAAGTTGCAAGAAAGAGTTATCCCATGCCAAAGCTTGAAGGTGTAGGATGCTCCACTAACACTCTAGCCAAAGGTTACAAACAGATGTTCTGCAATTAATTTTCTCACCAAATCCTCAAGGATGAGGAGGCACCAACCTTTCTCTCGCCAAACCTGTAAAAAAAAGAAAAAGAATTATGTTACCCGAATAATCCTCCCAATTTCGGCCTTTGACTCAAAGATTTACTCTAAATGGATTAAATAGGGTGGAACATCGAGCTTTGTATATATCATATCTCTCAGAGTCTTCTTTTAAATGGAACAAATGACTCGTGATTTGGACTTTCCTCTCTCGAGATATGAAGTTTTCACCGAGAGTGCACAAAGCTGTGTGATCAACAGGCCAGATGCGTTGATCAACTTCAAATATTAATTCCATCTGTTCCAGAAGGTGTTTGGGGTGAAATTTTTATATGTTTGTTTACCGTAGAAATGGTAATAAAAATTAAATTTGTTGATGGGACTCTAAAAATACGTGATTTATTTTTATGCTAGTTGTTAAGCAGTTGATGCTATGTGTGTGAGACTTAGAAACGAAATAAGAGTTGAGGATAGAGTAATAATCGAACCGATGGGCTGACAATCGGGGCCTCGAGCTGGTAGATTCGGGGGCCTCGAGGTCGATTCCAGAGCTCGGGTGTGAGCTATCGAGGGTGATCGGGATAAGGCTAACAGTTATAAGATAATTAACGAAAGCTCTTAATGGCCAATGGTAAGCAATAAATAATGAACAAATTGAGAGATAGTAAATAAAAGCAATAATATCAAGAGAGTATATTAGAGAGCAAATGAAATGTTCTTGTATATTTTCGTGTGGAGCAACTAAAAACAACATGTCTTACAAAGTGGCAAGGGCCCCCTTTATACAGGAGGGAATACCCTACATAGTACAAAAGACATTAATTACAAAGATATGGTGATAGGACAGCTAGATATTACACCCTTATTCGGGTTTAGAGTAGGCTGGCAGGCTTTGTTAGTCCTGGCCGTGCACCTTGGGAACTCCTTATTTCTACCATGGTCGCGGTCAACACTTCCCCAAGGCGGGGCATCGACAGACTTCGAGGGAGGAAACTCGATTATAGCCTTGTAATCTCGAGATTTTGAAATGGTTTTCTGAGGTGCCTCGATGACGAGAAATTTGGCCCCCCGATTTCACTTGATACAGATAGTCCCCACATTTCTTAGAGAGGAGAGATAAGAAACGATATTGACATCCGACTCTTCGGACTCCCTATGATGGAGTTATACTGATGGTATCAACTTGTGACATAAGCCTTCACGATAACCGGGGCATCTCATGGACTTGTCTTTTCAGCGTCATTCATTGCGCTGCCGATTCCTATTCTTTAGAGCGATAGTACTGCCGTCGACTCGGTTTCCAATAACACATAGATTGCTCATGTCGATCCATCTTTCAAAAGGCATTGATGGCATTGTTGGCCACATTATCATCCCATATAAATGGAGGCCTTTCAGTACTATCTTTTTATCTAAGTGCCCTTCAACATCTCTTCATCCCTTTCCTCGCATTATTCTTCTCCATTACTACCCGCCATGTTTGGGGTCTCTGGACTGAAGGTCTAATGGCGGCATTCTTATTAGCCACGCCATGGCCTTTTGCCTGGGCTTTCCTGTATCGAGCGATATTATACTGTCTTGTTGCTATTGTTGTTGTTGTTGTTACAGTTATTACTGTTGTCGTCATTGGATCGAGGCAATGAGATAAGGGGGTCGGCCTGTTTCAACTTAGGAGGACGTTTGGACTCTACACCGCTGCTCGAGAGAGCATTCGGACTATACACCGCTGCTCACGCTCCTACCCAGGCCTGGTGTGGCACTACATCTCTCAGATTTTTTCCCAAGGGATAAAATGGCATAACCGGACATTAAACTTGCATGGCGCAATGTACCGAAAGGTGGACTCGGAGCGACCGTGCGAGTAGGGTTGAGGCCCGCCAAATCTTCAACCTTTTGCTTCAGTGGACTATGTCTCTTTTTTATGCCTCTGCTGCATCACTTTCCTCTTCTTCATCTTCCCACTTTCCTCTTCTTCATCTTCGCCCTCGGAGGTATTATTCTGTGGGATCGAGATGGGAACCTAGAGGAGGTGGCGGTCGAAGATATCACCATTGAGAATGCATGTTCGAGGAGACGGTGCTCAAAGACGCTACTGTCAAGTATGCACCTTCAAGAGTAGACTGGGCTCTGTGCTTTTGCTATACGTATACCCTTTTGCTTCTTTGTTTCTGTGTAAGGACCCCTCGCAGGCTGTTGTAACCAAATGTTTATGAATATACAGATGTTTCCTCAACTTTTATCTTTGATGCTTGCTATATTATTTTACATTTGTGGAGACTCTGAATGCATGATTCTGTCGGCTATTGTCAATATCAAACCCGGGTGCGAGTATTCTTTCTGGCCTTCGGTTGATAAAAATGGCTTCCTGTGGATCCTTTGCCATTCATCGGGGCAAACCTGGATTGATCCGATAAACCCGGGTCATCGGGACCCTTACGTCGAGTTGAATGGAAGTAGGGCTTCGAACCCCTAAACCGAGATTTAGCCTTTAGAACCCGTAATAATCTTCAAGGGGGAATTAGCTCGGAAGTTCGAGGATGGAGATTGCCTTTGTACCTTTGGGAGTAGTCCCCGAGTGAGGGTTAACTCGGGGCGTCTGGAAGCTTGCCTTGAACTTAATGTATATAACCTTAAGGCGTTGTAGATAGGTCCTGGAAGAGGGTTTGTCCGAACTTAGATGGTACCCCTGGGCCAAGCCCATACGGGTTGAGTTTAAGCGCTTATTTCCTTGGAGCCTAACTTCATTTTAATGGAGGTCCTTGAGGTCGGGTACCACCTTGGGACTGGTGATGACTCTATTGGCTTCTTAGAACATGACTTCTTTTTGACGAAGGTCCTTGGGGTCGGTACCGCCTCTAGACTGGCGATGATGTTATTGGCTTCCTAAAGCCTGACTTCTTCATACTGGAGATCCTCTGGCGATAATGTCCTTGGCCTTTTAGGTAGGCGCATCATTGCCGTTATCTCCACATATAAATAGGGTTGTTTCTGCTCTTTCAGAGATCCTACCATTTTAAGTAGTTATCCATCTTTTTATGCATTACGTCTTTCATTACTTCAGTACTAACATACTTGCACAAATCCCCGCTTTAGTTCCCTAACTTTTCCACAGCCATGGCTGCTACGTCAGGGTCTATCTGAGGGGGGGGAGAGATCTATGCCTCCGGCATTCAAGACCAACAAAAGTATACCTTGGATACTACTTCTTCGATAGGAGAAGAGTATCTTGAGTCAATGAGAAAAGACTGCGGATGGGGGAATAAAGTGGTGTTACAGGTATTTTCCCCGGATGAGGGCATCATGGATTGTGTTGATGGATTTGTTAATGTGTACGCATATCCTTTCATATTGGGCCCCCTTGATAGGGTTGCGCTTGACTTCTGTCTAAAGTATCGGGTTACCTTGGCGCAGATCCATCCGTCATTTTGGCGAACAGTGTTGATGATGAGATTTTTCGCGGAGAAGGCGGGGCTTGAACTCACTCTCAGTCATCTTATTAGGCTGTATCGGCCCTTTCACAATCGAGGTATGCTAACCTTGCAATGCCGATCGACCACACCCTTCGTTGTTGATAATGAGGAAGATGGAGATCGGGAGTGGGTGAGTCACTTTGTCCGAGTACGGACCGCTGATATTATCCATGTAGAGCTTATGCCATTCCTTAAGGAATATAACTATACACGTAAGTGGCGCATTTCGTGCCTTTTCAGTTTTCCCTATGCCAAAAACTAGTTTCGTAATCATGCCCTCTTTTTTTCTGCAGCGGTTTCATGGGCAATGTTCCTGATTTGCCGGATTAGGTTCAAAAGTTAGCAACCCACTCAACCTGTGATGAGCGCAAGTGGCGAACTTTGTCCCGGGGCAGATCGAAAGCAAAACATCATAGTGAGTATTATGTTGTTCTTTCCTCTCCCTTCCTTCATTCGGAGAGGCATTGTCCCTTTATGCGTATTAAACTTGTTGTTGTAGGCATAAGAGAGACTTTCGAGGCTATGCCGCACTCCTTTGGAGAGGGGGAAGTGTTTCCAGGCCTCAGGTTAAAGAACGACAATAATAAGTGAGAGATGCTTTTACAGGGCGATGGCGCTCAAAGCAAAGCAAAACGGAACTGGGGCTTCAGAGCGGAAGCATCGTCCGAGCCTACCATGTCAGTGGTTCTTGGTTCTGGAATGAGGGTTTCTCCATTGATGTTGCCTTCTTTTTCCATCGACATTACTTCGGGAGATAATAGAAACATGGGGTCACATACATCGAGTGATCGTGTCTCGATAGGAGTCGACTTTTTTAGAGCTGAGGGAACTGGATTGGCAGGTGTGTGCTTGGCCTTCGAGTAAGCCCGACGAATTCACTTTGTGGTGAGTTTTGGCATAGGACTTTCGAGCTTCGTGCCTTCCCTTTCTTATTGGGTTTCCTTTTACAGGCCTTCAATAAGCTTAAGTCTGGGTTGCTTCTTTATGAAGCCAGGCTGCGGAAAGCTCTGGATGAGGAGAGATCCCTTAGTCTTCTTTACGATGAAAAGGAGGTCTAGTTGATATACTTACGATATGAGGTGGGCCGGAGCTTGAATTATGATAGCTACTTGAAAGAGCAAGTAATTTTCTATTCCAGGTGAGGGTGCATTCTGCCTTCTAGCTTTCGAGGCTAACACTTCGTTTATTTCAGTTGCAAAAAAAGACGGAGGCCCTGGAGAGCCTTCGACATGAAGCTGGCCGGGCTAGGCATGAGCACGATGAGCTAAAAGCTCGGGCGGAGGTTCAAACTTCAGAGGGAAGGGTGCATTGGCTAAAGTTCCTGCCTTCGAGGTTTAACTCCGCTTAGCTCACGACAATGTATTAGTTCAAACAGATATGATCACCAAGCTTGAATCTGAGCTTTCAAAAGTTAGGGTTGAGATCGTTGATGCCCAGGCTGGAGCCGTAAACTAAGGTTGATTAGGAGATGGCGATTTATTTAAAGGACGCTACCGATGCTCAAGCTGAGTTGAGAAGGATCCTCGATCGCGAAGAGAGGATCGAGGGACATGCTCGTTGCAAGTCTCGAAGGAAGACTCTCGAGGAGATCCGTACTAAGGATTTTGTTCTCTTGGAAGAGTTGGCGCGAGTGAGGGCGGGCGAGCGTGATGCTCGGTTACTTCTGTCTGACACCGATGAAAGCAAAGATGAAGCCGGCAGGCCATAGCTCCCAGGGGGAGGGCGTAGATTTTGCCATTTTGTATATAGCATTTTCAATGCATGTTTGTAGATGGATATTGTGATTTTTCGCATATGTGTATAAAAGAAAACCTTGTGGCTTCACTTTTACTGTACCCATTTTTGTCTTGAATTTGGCCAGGTGAACTAGTTTCGGAGTTGGTGGGAATCCTTAGATTCATGATATGGCCCTGGGGCTCATTAGGCTGGCCCGTAGGCTCTTATGTCCTTGGTCGATGCGACCTTTAGTATAAGCTGGCGTTTGAGCTCTTATGCTTTTGTTCAACTATTTTGGGTTTAGTATCCGAGTCGGGTTTCGACCCGAGCTTATTTTACCCTCAAGTTTTTATGTTTGTATGAGCTGGCGGAAATGGCTCTTACGCCTTTGATCGAAGTGATCTTTTATGTGTATGGCCCTGAGGCTCATTAGGCTGGCGGCAATGGCTCTTACACTTTACCCTTAGGCGTATTTAGTTAACTATTTTGGGTTCAGTCTTTGAATAGGGTTACGACTCGAGCTCATTCGACCCTCAAGTTTTGTAATTATGCGGGCTAGCGACAATGGCTCTTATGCCTTGGGCCGATGCGGCCTTTTATATATGTGGGCTGGTAACAATGGCTCTTACTCCTTGGGTCGAAACGACCTTTTATGCGGGCTTTACTTTTCCCTTGTTAAGGATTTTTTGAGTTAATTTTTGCTTGAATCTTCGACGGTTTGGGAAGAAACTCGATTACGAGTCATTTTGTGGCAATGATTGAGCACCTCCGGTGGTTTGGCTCAGAGGCTGAGTAGCTCAAAACCTGTGATTTGGAGCTGACATGGTCGAAGCTCTTTTGCCTATGCCGAGGGTAGCTTGTTTAACCGGTTCTTTTCGAAGTAGATTCGAAGTAATTGAAGGCCTGTAATTTTGTAGCAATGGTCGGGCGTCCCCGAGTCGCGTTAGTTTGGTTGGTAAAACCTTGTGACTGAAGTCATTTGTTTTCATCCGGAGCCTTTGAGTCCCGAGTGAGGTAGTTTCGGCATCTATATCAAGGGTATGCCTTTTAAGGGGTCATACAAGTTTGATATATAGCCGAAATTTTGAGATCGGGTTTGTGCCTTTAGTAAGGTCTTACAAGTTTTAGATACTTGGTACAAGTATTGTTCATGACTTGCTTGAGGTCTTAAAGATATTATCACTTAGTACAAGTGTGGTTCATGTCTTGCTTGAGGTCTTACAAATATAGTTGTTGCCTTAAGTAGGTCTTACGAGACCGAGTCCTCCTGCTCGGGGTCTTATGGCCTCGAGTTTTTTAATGAATGGCATTTGGCGACAGTCCCCGAGTCAATGATGGTATCTTGGCTCAGAAGTCGTTACTTGCAAACTTTGTAGTGCCTCAACGAGTATTCAGGGCACTTTCGGCCTTGGAGATGTTTCATGATTTTCATGTTATCTCATCGAGTGCTTATGAGCTTGGAGTCCCAACCCGGAGGTCGTTCAGGTGTTGAATTGTTGATGCTAATTCCAGAGTGTTCGGGACATTTTCGGCGGAGAAGTCATTTTTGCGGAGGTGCCGAGCTTCTTTCGGAGTGTGAGACACTTTGATAAAAGAAATTATTCAATTACTTGGTACAATTGTACATGATTTTGCCGTCGGGGGCCCGGCTATACGGACACGGTTCATTCGACCGTTTGGCCCAGTACATCATTTTCTTATTGGGACCCCATTTGGCATTTCTTGGCTTTTCCAAGCAGATGGCTTTCCCGAGGTGATGCCCCCCAGTATTCGAGGTTGATTATAAAAGAAGCCTCGAATACTTGTTGAGTCCTCATTAGGTAGCATATGGATGTTGCCTCGTTAAAAACCTTGTCGGTAAAACCTTTTTCGGGATAAAAACTTGCCCGAAGGAAAAGAGTGCAATGGATGCTTTAAAGCCTTAAGGCCTTAAAGCTAGGTTAGCACTTTGACTGCTTTGGTCGGGCGCCTGCACAAGGGTTAGTGTAAAATATAAAATGAAAAGGGAGATGGTAATACCTCAGTGGTGATGGCACTTTTGAACCTTGGAATTTGTTTGGAGGATGCGGTATGGTCCTTTAATCAGATACAGCCGAGGGCGTATCTCATGGTTGATATCTTATTGTCAGTTTATTTCTTAGCCCCTCTGCCGGAGGAGGCTTTGGTGTTTCATCCAGTGGCAGATTGTGTGGATGATTTGTTGCGGCTCGTCTGCTTTGTCCTTTTTGGTTGAATCCCTTTCTCGAAACTGATTTTTGGCTCGGTCGCTGAGGAATTCCCGAAGGTGACCATTTTTGAGTAACCGATCCACTTCCTCCTGAAGTTGCCAGCAATCCTCGATCTTGTGCCCGTGCGTGTTGTGAAATTTGCACATTAATTTATGGTTCCTTTGTGAATGATCCGATTGTACAAGTCTGGGCCATCTGGCGTCTCTGATTTTGCTGATGGCGAACACGATGTCCGATACATCGACATTGAAGTTGTCTTCTGATAAGCGAGGTGCCTCTATTGGTCCTGCATTCCTATCGAACCTGACTCTATTGATGAGTCCCCGGAGATTCTGTACTCGGTCTACCCTTTGATCATTGTGGGGTGGGTTGCGCCTTGGGTCATTCCTTCTATCTTCGGTGTATGGCCGATATCTTTCTTTGTTTGTCTTTGGCTCCTTCGCCAAAAGCTTGCTTGGGTATACTGAGCCTGAGAGGGCTCCCAGCTGGTCATCTTTGACCCTGATTTTCGACTAGTATCGATTATGGACGTCCGACAAGGTCACGACAGGATTTCGGCCAGGTTCTTTTTTAGCTGCTTCGAAGCCACCGAGCTTCGCTCATTCAGACCTTGAGTGAAGGCCTACACCGTCCAGTTATCAGAAACCCGTGGTAGTTCCATTTGTTCCACTTGGAAGCGAGATACGAACTCTCGTTGCATTTCGTTCTCCCTCTGCTTGATCTTGAACAAGTCCGATTTCCTTGTTGCTACTTTGATGGCACCGACGTGTGCCTTTATGAAGGAGTCTTCCAGCATGGGAAATGAGTCTATGGAGTTAGTAGCTAGGTTGTTATACCACATCATGTCCCCCTTCGAGAGCGTTTCCCCGAATTTCTTTAGTAAGACGGACTCGATCTTATCGTCTTTTATGTCGTTGCCCTTCACTACGCAAATGTGAGAAGTAACGTGCTCATTGGGTTCTGAGGTCCCGTTTTTCTTTGGGAGTTCCGACATTCTGAACTTCTTTGGAATAGGTTTTGGGGCTGCTTTCTCTGGGAACGGCCTTTGTATGAACTTCATCGAATCCACACCTTTTAGGACTGGGGGAGCACCCAGGATTTGGTCGACCCTAGAGTTGTAGGTCTCGACCTTTTTGTCATTGGCTTCTATCATTTTCTTGCCCAATTCGATCCTTCTGGTGAGGTCCTCGAGCATTTTTACGACGACAGGATCGACCATCGACCCGTTATTGCTCGATCTCTCCGGTACCTATTCGGCTGGGGGAGCTATCCCCCGTGCTACCATGCTAGGAGTTTTGTGGTGACTTTGCAGCTGAGCAATAGCCAACTGTTTTGCCTGCAACATTTCAAAAATAACGTGAAAGCTAACCTCATGTTCTTCCCTAGTCGGGGTCTTCCGAGTTTCTTGTTGATCTCCTCGATGCACACTCTTTTTGGTGTGCGAGCTGATGTCGACTTGTTGGGTGTTGCGTGAGACCGCATCCACGGGGATTGGTTCCAGTGCATGCCCAAGGTTTCGTGGTGGCACACCAACACCCGGAACACCCACACCATTTTTTCCGTGGCCCTCAAGATTGTTGTTTTCATCTCCATTCACCGAGTTAGACATTTCGCCTTGAAATCGAAGATCTTGGACAAGAAAAAGCATAAAAGATAACTTGTGTTATATAGTAAAACTAGTAAGAAAATAATCTCACTAATATTTTTAGCCCCACGGTGTGAGCCAAACTGTTTACCGTGGAAATGGTAATAACAATTAAATTTGTTGATGGGACTCTAAAAATACGTGATCTATTTTTATGCTAGTTGTTAAGTAGTTGATGCTATGTGTGTGAGACTTAGAAACGAAATAAGAGTTGAGGATAGAGTAATAATCGAATGGATGGGCTGACAATCGGGGCCTCAAGGTCGATTCCAGAGCTCGGCTGTGAGCTATCGAGGGTGATCGGGATAGGGCTAACAGTTATAAGATAATTAATGAAGGCTCTTTATGGCCAATGATAAGCAATAAATGATGAACAAATGGAGAGATAGTAAATAAAAGCAATAATATCGAGTATGTTAGAGAGCAAATAAAATGTTCTTATATATTTTCATGTAGAGCAACTAAAAACAACAGGCCTTACAAAGTGACAATGGTCTCCTTTATATAGGAAGGGAAACCCAACATAGTACAAAAGACATTAATTACAAAGATATGGTGATGGGACAGCTAGATATGACACCCTAATTCGGGTTTAGAGTAGGCTAGCAGGCTTTGTCAGTCCAAGTCGTGCACCTTGGGAACTCCCCATTTCTACCATGGTCACGGTCAACACTGCCCCAAGGCCGGGCGTCGATAGACTTCGAGGGAGAAAATTCGATCATAGCATTGTAGTCTCGAGATTTCGAGATGATCTTCTAAGGTGCCTCGATGACGAGAAATTGGGTCCCCCACTTTCACCGTATACAATGTTGTAGTCCTTTGAGTCTAGAATCACTATAATAAAGAGGTTTGTGGTTTCGAAATTCTTATTGCAAGATACTAATTTTTTGGTGAAGGCGCACAAAGCTGAAGGAGCCAGCTGGTCGGGACTCATCTCCTAATTTCTTACAAGTATATGGGAAGATCTATGGACTGTCTGATTTTGATTTTTACATGTCCTAGTTAGAAGCTGTTTTCGGAACCATAAATCACTCGTGGTTTCGACGTTCCTACATCAAGATATGAATTTTTTGGTAAAGGCACGCAAAGCTGCAAAGTCGAGCGCGGCAACATCTAAAACGAAAATTCAAAAGAATACATGAGAAGCTACATAAGGAATTTCGCCCCAAAATTTTGATACGTTGAAGTATTTGAACAGTATTTTCAAAAAGATCAAACGGTTTGTATTTATGACTCTCCTACAACAAGATATGGTTGTTTTCCCGACAGATCCAAAAAGATGGATATTCCAGACAACTTCTGCAACAAAAAAGAAAAAGTTTTGGAGTCCTCGATGCCAGCAACACGAAGCTTTTGGCCATGTTTAATTGATCTGTGTTAACGGCACGAAGCTTCAAGCTATGTCCAAGTTTAATGTCAAAAATGTTGCACAAGGTTTGCCAGTTTGAACTTTCTTTATTGATGCCATCGGTTTCCTGAAGAAGAAAAAAATAGTGTGAACGACACCAAAAAATAAAAAGGATACAAGATAAAGGGATTACAAACACGAAGAGCTTTGTGTATCCTCTGCAATGATTTTATAGCTACAAATTTGTATTCTTCATGTGTTTGAGATCCACCTCATGCCCTTTTTTATAGAACTCATGAGGAGATGATGCCTTTCCTTGGTGAACAAGAATTATCCTGTAACGACCCGATCGGTTGTTTCATGAGTTACCACTCTGTTTCTCCCATTTCTACTTCTTTATGTGTTGTTCAGCTTTATTTCATCGTATCGTGTCGATTGGTTCGGGATTGGAGTAGTTTTAGAGTGTTATGAGACACTTAGTCTCTTTTGAGTAAGCTTAAGTTGAAAAAGTCAATCAGATGTTGACTTATGTGAAAAGGTCTCAGATGTGAATTTTGATGGTTCGGATAGATTCGTTAGGTTATTTGGGACTTAAGAGCGTGATCAGAATGTATTTTGGAGGTCCATGGTAGATTTAGGCTTGCATTGACGGAATTGGAATTTTGGCATTTTCCGGTTGGTAGTGAAAATTTTGATATCGGGGTCGGAATGGAATTTCTAAAATTAGAGTAGGTCCATTGTATCATATGTGACATGTGTACAAAATTGCAGGTCATTCAGATGAGGTTTGATAGACTTTTTGACCATTTGCAGGATTCAAAAGTTTTGTTTGTACATCCCATCTTTTCGTACGTGAGAGTACATCCTAAGCCAATTGATGTAATCTCGGAGATGAGATCAATTTTTAAAGTACATAATGTAATTTCATCATGTTATCTTGGAGGTTACAAATCTTTAAGATCATGAATAACAAGTACCAAAAGGGTTGGAAAGCTTAGACGCTAAATGAATTGAAGAAAATAAGTTTCGTCGAAAGTCGACAAGTTTGGAATGTTATAACATATACTTTGGGGGAGAGACTATGGTGATTAATATCATTAGGAGGTTAAGTTAGGAGTTATTTTATTCGTGTGTTATGTTTTTAAGTCAAGCAAGTTGTGGAACAAAAAGTTGGCAAAGGTCATCACAAGTTGCATTCATAATGTCCTGAAATTTAGGTCAAATGTAGCTATACTTTTCTCTCAATATACTTGGAATCAAGGGATGATATGCATATCAAATTGAATATCTATGACTCTCTTTTCCAACTCATTAAACTCTTTATAAATACAACATTGGAGTAGAGAGATATATGCATTTTTGCGAGTTTGCGCAGGCTGCAAGGTGACAAGTAGGTGTGTCACCTACTTGGTTAAATGAGAGCCCAAAAAAGGCAATTTTTGGTCATCCAAAGAGACAATTTAAGGGATTATCTCCTGCAATATAAACCTCATTATATATCACAAATAACCAGGCCTAAACCCCTGCAAACTTCCTCCCAAATATTACCCATAAATCCTAATTGATTTTCTCTCCCTTTCAAATTCTAATTGGGAGTAAAACCTAGAGTTTGAAGAACCAAGATAAGGGCTGAGTTATCCAACAAATAAGGTAAGTTTACTGCTCTCTTTAATCTATTTTTTCTGCTGTAGGTTAATGGTACGTCATTCTATACTTGTAAGAACTCACGGGACGGTGATCGGAAGCCTTGAGTTTGAATTATTCACTTGTAGTGTGCTGTTTTGTGGACTGTTTTGTATTGCTGTTGGGCTGCATGTTTTACTACTGTTTTGTGGAGTTTTAGAGGAGTAATGGTGTGGATAAACACCATATATATGTAGGGTGGTGGTCTGGTCGTTCGCTGTAACATTTCTGGGTCGTTTGACACTAATACGGTAGTCGATTTATATATGAAAAGATTGGAGTGTATTGGGCTATTTTGTTGTATTTGATGGTGTAATATAAGGCTGGAAAATGATGTATATATGTTGTTATTGTTGTGTTATTGTGTTGTTGGAGTTATCTTGAATTTGGAGGAAGTAAGGATTACAGGGGAGATGTTGCCCGTTTTTATACAAAATAATCTTGTCGTCCGTTGTGCAATAGTTGTACCTTTCATAACTTGATGATAGTATTATTATCATTGTTTTAGATTAAGGTGCAAAGAGGAGAGTTCAACTTGGTGATTGGAAAGATTGTGATAAGGTATGTTAAGGCACTTCCTTCTTTCTTTTGGCATGATCTAGAGTGAAATGAATACGCTATTCGATAATAGGCTAGTAAATAAGAAGAAAAAAAATCAAACATGATAAAAACCATAGGATTCGATAATAGTCGACATCGCGAGATCGTCAGAGACCATGTTCCAACAAAAATAGAATGGACAATGGAAGAATAACCTTTAAAGGTTATTCAATAAGACGCTTCCCTAAAGTAAGCAATGTGAGCAAAGTTATGCTTAAGGGACTAAGTGTGGCAGTTACATTACGTGTTACCCTCGCGCGTAAGGAATTCAGTTATCCCTAGTAGAGAAGGGTTACCTCAAGGCGAGTAAGAGTTAGTGAAGATGTGAAAAGAAGTCAAAGATGAAGAGGTAAACCATATATAGGTAAATCTTTATAGAATTAAATGCTAGTACTCCCTTAAAAGGGGGAATATGGTGTGATATGGTATTAAGTCGGAGTTAAGCGGTTCAGGTAACTATGGAATGGTAAAGGAAAAATATGGTAAAAGGGAGAAAGGGATGATGTTGCATTTGTTCAGTTCCTACAGATATGTTGTGACTCCAGAACATTATACAGGCACGACACCGGGGAGAGGCAGTAAAAGTTTCTGGCCAGAATGTTATTGATACTAAGTGCGAATGAACACTTGATACATAAAGATCCAGCGCGAGAGGTAAGTTAACACTAAGTAAACAACCCAAGAGAGATTATGCAGAATATATATATGAGAATGGACCAATGAGTAATTAGTAGTTGATTCAGTAAGAGTCCAGTTATGGCTAGACAAGAGGTCACAAATAAATCAATAGATCATGCAAGATAAATGTAGTGAACTTCAACATAGTAAATTCAGTCTCGCAGATATAATGACATCGTTATCCTTGAGAAATATTTGGATAGGATTTGGGGTGGTTAAAAGTACCGTATGGGTGTTACGGAGATAAAAGAAAGTTTCACTAGGGAGATAGCAAAAATTTCAGTTCAGAAGCAACTCTACGATCACAAGGGTGCGGAGGTAGCTAACAAGGGATAATAATAGGCAAGTAAGAACAACAAAAAAATTCATTAGGGTATACCACGTAATGAGCTTGCAGCTTTATAGGAGTCAGAGGATCTCCCTTAAGTAATAAAATGAAAAACTAGATGAGGATAAAGGATGAAGACTTCAACCTAAGCATAGTAACTTGAAGAAGAAATGGTTTTCTAACGTTAGTCTCACTACAATATTGTATACACTCCATAAGAAAGTGGTACCTATCGTGGCTAATGAATGGGAAGTAAAAATCAAAAGCTGATATTTGAGATCATATGAGTTAAAAGAAATTCAAGTATTTGCAGGTACTAAGATAACCTAAGCATTCATGCAGCAAGTGGCAGAACGACAAGAAAAAGTAATTTCCTATGTTTAAAGGAAACTGAGAAGGCATGAAAGGAAATCTATGGTGCTAGCAAGTTAAAGGAAGGTTGTGAATAGTATAAATAGATATATGTAGGTCGCAAGCTAAAGTATCGTAGAGTGACAAGGTTTTAGGTAGATAGGAGTAAGGATAAGAAAAGACGAGGGAGAAGGTGACAAGCATAGGTGAGTCCTCGGGATTAAACCCATCACAACAAGAGAGCTGATGGCTTGTGTAACTTATTGAAAGCTCGATACAGCCTGAATGAACTCAGAGGAGTGTAAGACTCGGTGCATTTAGAAGAGATGGAATGCTGCCCTGGTAGTAGAATAAGGGTGTAATTGTGATAAATGATAAAAGAATAACGTTTAGGCCTTCGATTGAGTAATGGTTTAAAGAGGATGGATTTCATGAATTGCACGGGATTAGAATACCCCATAAGATGAATCATGTTGGGATGCTATGAAATATAGTTATTGAAGTATAGTATTGCCCCTAGGTGGATCGAGCAAAGCACTTTAGATGTTCCCCGATGAGATGTGAGCCCCACTGACAATGTATTACGCAAGAGGTTTCAAGTTATGCATGGTAGATTAAGATCAACATTAAGATGGATCAACAATGGATGGATAAATGTTAAAAAGTATGAGAGGAGATTAGGTTGTCATTCTTAAGATGAACAATAATAAAGAGGTATTAGTGGACTTAGAGTTATACGTACAGAATAAGCGGTAGGAGAGTAACTTGGAGTTGGGTGGCAGACCTCGGTAATACTAAACTAAAGTAAGAGTTATGGTATAGTATGACCTACCTAGTTGTAGTAAAGCCATAAACATAGATAATTGAGGCTATGAAGCATGATATAGCAAAATTCGTAAGTTCGACAAAGTACCGAGCGAAGAACTTTAGTACGCCTATAGATGCCCAAAGGGGTAGCTTGTCATAGTACTATATATTTTCACTAAGTGAGGCCTGGATATTGGATAAAAGATGGGGGAAGGAGAGAAGAGTCGTATAGGGGCACATATAAGGTCAGAATTATACAGGATGTATGAAAGAAGGTAGAAACAGTTTTGAGATTGGAAGAATTCCGACCACATGTTGTGGTATGAGAAAGAGGCCTAAAGGGGGGAATACCCTGGCCTTTGGATTTATTTACAGAACAGTTTACTAGATGTCAAGGACAATATTAAAGTATTCGTAAGAGTTACTGGTTATGAGACTGATAAATGCATCAGTCAACATTCGAGGACGAATATTCCAAAAGGGGGGAATGATGTTACATCGCATGTTTTCGTAAGTGAGAGTACGTCATAAGACAATTGATGTAAGCTCAGAGATGAGATCAATTTTTAAAGTACATAATATAATTTCATCATGTTATCTTGGAGGTTACAAATCTTTAAGATCATGAATAACAAGTATCAAAAGGGTTGGAAAGCTTAGATGTTAAATGAATTGAAGAAAATACATTTTGTCGAAAGTCGACAAGTTTGGAATGTTATAACATATACTTTGAGGGCTATACTAGTGTTATTAGCATGATGTGTAGGTTAAGTTATGAGTTATTTTATTCATGTGTTATGTTTTCAAGTCGAGCAAGTTGTGGAACAAAAAGTTGGTAAAGGTCATGACAAGTTGCATTCATAATGTGCTGAAATTTAGGTCAAATATAGCTGCACTTTTCTCCCAATATACTTGGAATCAAGGGATGATCTGCATATCAAATTGAAGATATATGAGTTAGTCTATAAATTATTAAACCGTTTATCAATACAACATTGGAGTAGAGAGATATATGCATTTTTGCGAGACTGCGCAAGCTGCTAGGTGACAAGTAGGTATGTCACCTACTTGGTTAAATGAGAGCCCAAAAAAAGGCAATTTCGGGTCATCCAAAGAGACGATTTAAGGGCTTATCTCCTGAAATATAAACCTCATTATATATCACAAATAACCATACCAAAACCTCTGCAAAATTCCTCCCAAAAATTACCCACAAATCCTAATTGTTTTTCCCTCCCTTTCAAGTTCTAATTGGGAGTAAAACCTAGAGTTTGAAGAACCAAGATAATGGATAAGTTCTCAAATAAATAAGGTAAGTTTACTGCTATGTTTCATCCATTTTTTATGCTGTAGTTTCATGGTAAGTCGTTCTATACTTGTAAGAGCTCACGGGGCGGTGATCGGAAGCTGTGAGTTCGAGTTATTCACTTGTAGCGGGCTGTTTTGTGGACTATTTTGTATTGCTATTGGGATGCGTGTTTTACTACTGTTTTGTGGAGTTTTTGAGGAGTAAGGTTGTGTATAAACACCATATAGATATAGGTTTGTGGTTTGATCGTTCGTCGTAACACTATCGGGTCGTTCAACACTAGTACGGTGGTCGTTTTATGTATGAAAAGATTGGAGTGTATTGAGTTGTTTTGTAGTATTTGATGGTGTAATATAAGGCTAGAAAATAATGTATATATGTTGTTATTATTGTGTTATTATGTTGTTGGAGTTATCTTGAATTTGGAGGAAGTAAGGATTATAGGGGGAATGCTGCCCGTTTTTATACAAAATAAGCTTGTCATCCATTCTGCGATAGTTCTACCTTTCATAACTTGATAATAGTATTATTATCATTGTTTTAGATTAAGGTGCAAAGAGGCAAGTTCAACTTTGTGATTGGAAAGATTGTGATAAGGTATGTTAAGGCACTTCCTTCTTTCTTTTGGCATGATCTAAAGTGAAATAAATATGCTATTTCATAACGCATCTACTCCTAGCAACTAAGGTTGTCCATATAGTTCTTTCCTTATGAAGTTATTCTAAGCAAGTGTGTATGATCCTTGAATCTTACTAAGGTTTATATTGAGGGTATGGATGTCCATAATGTTGATCAAAAGCGTAACGACCTTACGTCACTCCGAGAGGTTTAGAACATGATTTCATATGTCCAGCATGCATTATGTATAGTATCTTTTTTACTCTACCGAGCCGCACTATAGTCGGCCGGGTAAAACACCTATTGTGCAACCATTGATCATTTGGGTTTACCGAGCTCCACATGGACGGGTACGATTCTACTGAGCCTTATGATGGTCGGGTACGTTTTTACCGAGTCCTCTTTGAAGCCGGATAAGATATGATGATGATGATGCCCATAGAGGCATATGTATTTAAAAAGTTTATGTATATATATGTATTATGCATTTCATGTCAGTAGCCCCCAAAGTCACTCGGATGTTACAGGTTGTATCTCCTCTATCTGTCTTTACATTACTGTTCTTATTTATGCTTTCCTGCCTTACATACTCGGTACTTTATTCGTACTGACGTCCCTTTTGCCTGGGGATGCTGCATTTCATGCCCAAAAGTCCCGATTGATAGATTGACAGTCCTCCAAGTAGGCTATCAGCTCAGTGGAAGGTGTTGGTGCACTTCACTTACTCCGGAGTTGCCTATTTTGATAACCTGTATGAGTCCACCAAACTATGGAGTGTCTGGTCCTGTATGAGGCTAATATATAGAAAGCAGTAAAGACTGAATGTAAAGAAGGTAAGAGATTTTCAACGTGGAAAAATCTCACACAAGGGGATCAAAAAACCACGACCTACTCTTATAGGCTTTTAACTCAACTAACTTGTAATCTACTTATTACAAGCCATTTTACAATACTTCTGATTGCAAAGGCTTCAAACTAACTTGTGATGCAACCACCACAAGCCACTCTCTAACTCTCCTAGTTACAGAGGATTTGACTTATGACTATTCTTAGTCACAACATAAACTCTAAAGTTTACGAATTTGGTTTGTTCCTAAAACAGTGCTTCTAAGAAAGCAAACTAGGAATTACAATATAAAGCAATTACCAAGATTACAACTCAACTATAGATGTACATAAGACTCGTTTAGAAACTGATCATTAATGGAGTTATCTTCTTGTTCTTGACAGACCAGTGACTTCAATGACTGATGAATGCTTCTTCTTCTTGAGAGAATATCACTGAATGGACAAATCCTGGTTTATCTTGCACCAGGTTGTTTTATCACAAAAGATATCATAATAGGTAGTGATGTCAACTCGTGGTGTACGTTTTCCCAGAGAGAAGTGATTGATGCACAATCTGTACAGCCACTACTGGGCAGTTGCATTCCAGTTGGATAGTGGACTTTGTACTTCAGTCAGAACACACCAACAGACCAGGTCCTCGTTGTGTCTCGCTTCTGTAACAATTGCCAGATGGTCACTTTCTTCTGTCATATTACATTTGTGCACTTGACCTGTATTTCTGTCAGAGAACCTATAAGGAGCAGGTCCTTGTTGTGTTCCTCTTTATATTGATTGTGTAACAGTCACTGACTTGTTTGTGCCAGAGAACCCTAAGAGACCAGGGCACCAGGTCATTCCTATTGTTGACTTGTTCATATGAGATGTATAACTTGTGCGACAAGGTTCTCTATCTGGTTCTTCATAACAAGTTTGTTATATCATCAAAACATAAGTAGTATAAGGCTAAGACATTGAAAACCCATCAATTTCCCTCTTTTTGATGATGACAAACTTAAAGATGAAAAGCATTTGTTTAGATCAGGATTAACAATTAATTAATCGGATGAGTCAGCAGTTCCCCCTTAATCTTAGATCTCCCTTCTTTGATCATCACAGACATAGCACATCACAGGCATAGTAGAGTTCCCCATTAATCTTCTCAGCCCCATCCCCATCTATTATTGTCAGCCCCATCCCATCTATTATATTTCCCCCTTTTGGCATCATTAAAAAGACCAACCAGTATGACAAAGAGCAAACTTAGTTAATAAGCATAAAGAAGTCTAACACAGCTAGCCCATGCCACATATGTGCACACAATCATGACAGAAAAGAGAAGCCAGAGGAACACAATGTTGTACATGCAAAAAAGGGGAGTTGTTTCATTAATGTTTACATTGGACTGAGCAAGTCAGGAGCAGCAATGGTTAAGTTCAACATGCCATCACAAAATAAAAAAAAGTAAACCAAAGTAAAATAGCAGCCATGGGAAGTTGGAGCAAAAATAGCTAGACACTAGGGAGAATCCTAGGGAGCACTAAGGGAAGGAGGCTTGGAGGAAGAGACAACAATGGTTTTGAGAACCAGGTCCAGTCTAGCATTTGCGGCCATTTGTTCTTCAAGTAGTTGAGCCCGAAGTCTCTCATTTTCCTTTCTCAGTTTGGCAACCTCCTCGTATACAGAATTAGGTCCCTTAGCTGCTTGGCTAAGCTGAGTTTCTAGAATGGCATTTCGAGCCCTCAGCATTCGTATTTCCTCAGAGGCTATATTTTGGGCATTTATGAGCTGAGAAATGGTCGAGATGTTTCCACCAACTTTTTCTATGCATTCATATTCTTCTAGAGTGGTCTTAGAAAATGTTTTCTTGCGTGTGCCCATTCTAGGATTTCCCAAGGGAACCTTATAGAATCTGAACACTTGAGTGAGGAGAAAGCCATAAGGTAACCCATGATTTCCACCCTTAAAATTTGCCACCTTCTGCATGTGATCTATCATGATTGCTGGTAGGTTGATTGGTACAAACTCATCAAGTGCTTCCATCAGGACCAAATGTGACTTTGTGGCAATGGAACGTCTCTTAGAGCGGGGTAGGAGTACTTTATTGAACAGTTCAAAGGGAAGCTGGTACTCAGGAAGTAACACTTTCTTATGGACCTGTTCCCCTTGTTGAATAGTTTTCTCTTTCATGATGGCTCTCCGAAAATTTACTCTACAAACATCCTTAAGTGAGGACACACCTTCACACGGAATTTTTAGAATTCTTCCCAATGTTGAAGTGTCGAGTACAATATCCACTCCTTTTACAAGTGCGCAGATGTGGTCCCCTTCAACAGTGAAGAGAGATGAGTAGAAGGTTTGCACTGCATCTTCATACATCAGAGGCATGCTCCCTTCAAATAGGTGTTCACATTATTGAAATTCCACAATCTCCAGAATTTGTCTCATGCTAGCCATTTCTGAAATTACTGGATCAAAAGTTCGGCCCCACAACACTTTTTGAGTTCTTAATCTTTGCTACCACTAAACACCATCATAGGCTAAAGACTTTGATAGACTTGGTTCATTAAAGGTTTCCCTTTCCTGGTTTCTGGTTCCTTCCACACTCTCTTTTCCATCTTGTTACCTCTATAGTTTTGTCCTTTGACATGGCTATCTCAGTTTTACTCCGTTTAGACTTGCTGATGTGCTTTCTAGATGACCCTTTCTATTCCTCAATATTTTCCTTAATTATCATAGACTGTTGCACTAAAGAACCAGGTTCTCTAGAAGCATCTTTGTCTATCTGATTTACTGGCACACTCTTGATGAAATCTTTTGGATTTATTTTCCTCTTTTTCCTTATCTTGACACTTCTCTTACTTTTCTGCATTGAAGATTCAAAATTCTCTTGTTGTAGTGACCTGGTGATGGGTGATTTTGAGGAAGACTCTAAGAGCTTGGAATGAACAGGAGATGCAGGAGTGAGTTTGCATGGGAGTGAATCAGGTTCATCAGAAGGCCTTTATGAAAATATCCCATGAGCCAAGGACTCGAGGAGTATTGTGGTTCTTACATCTCCTAGGAATGTTAAGTCTTCACCTTGATACTCTGAGGAGAGATAAGCTCTTTCATCCATCAGACTCTTAGCAGATATAACCATAATGTTATGAGTTGCTTCCTTTTCTGGTGACTCCTTGAGAGTCATTGAGTCTAACATAGAGGTGTTAAGGTACTGGTCAGAATCATCCTCAGGGGCTTCTAATACTCGAGGAGTGAGACTTCTTGTGTGGTCTTTGATGAGATCGTAATATTTACTAGACATATGATTCTCAAAATAGTGGTAAATAAGGTTTATCATAAATAGAAAGATTGTAGGGGTGGAGAAGGACCCAGAAGTGTGTAAGGCGGTAGAAAGAGTGAAAGAGTGAAGCTTTGGGAATGATTTCAAGGGTGATAAAGAGGTGTGAACAATGTTAATGGAGGGGGAATGAGAATATTGTTCAATTGAGATTGGAATGAGTACTTAGTATATGAGTTGAAAGAGGAAGAAATAGATAGGAAGAAGATCCTAGCTATACATAGAGGATGAAGGTTCATAACTTGCCGTGAGAAAGAGGGGAAGTTTCTTATTGGGAAAAGAACTAATGATGAGTGGGGAGAGAAACAGGTTCTGAAATGTCTAAAAATGGTGGTAGATTTGTGGGGAAGTGTTACCGTGCATAGGGGATGAAGGATTTGACTGACAAGACATGACACTCAGATGTTGAAAAGTTGAATGACGTGGCAGCTAAATTACAAAATGTTTATATGGTTTTTTTTGTTTATAAAGGGCATGCAAAAATTAAGCACATTACTACTAACCTTAGATACAGGAACCTGATGCCAAAGCAATCTTTTGAACAAGATTTTAGCAGCTCCCCTCCTTGCTGTTCATAACTGTGCCTTTGGCTTCTATGATCGTCATGTGTGTTTACCTACAACGGTATTGATGTGAGTTAGGCTTGATCAGAAAACACTTTAGCTACATTTACCTGAAGGTGTCTTACACAGCCAACAGATGTAGAATCGGGTTCTTCATTAGATTTTGTGACCCCGTCTTCACCTTGATTTATCCGAAATATTCTCTACTTGAGGCTTTGATGCAGGTATCTGGAGTTTGGTCTTCTATTATGCAATCCTTTCCACTGATCAATCCCTTCTTCATACTGACCCTCAGAAGAGGATCTCACCCTTCAATGTGTTTGCAATTTCTCTCCACTTGTTTATGAGGTCATTTCGTCTTGCTTCCTTGTCTTCCAGAAGATAATGCATGAATCATGATAGGTGCAATTTAGTTTCCCAACTTGAGGTAGAAGTTGGTTGGGAAGAGACATATGGAGGTCGGTTTGATTTCCTCACACTTTGTGTTCTACTGCTTGTGTAGTGTCATGAGCTGCATCTTTTCTTCTTCCTTCAGCTTCAGTGGTGGCAAATGATGTACCGGGTTCTTTGTGAGACATGGAAGATGATGTTGCGTTGTCTCTTGCCAGTCTCTTTACATCTTGCTCACTCTATCACCCTCCTGATTTGAAGCCTTAGATATTTCCCAAAGGCAGGATTGGTTCATCATATTAATCCCCACGGTTTCTTCATTGACAGAAGGAGAGTGTTTTGTTGAATACCCCATGAGCACTTCCTGCCATTTTGTGCTTCCTTTGTTGGAGACCCTGTGGCCTTGTTTTGTGGATTGCACTCTAGAAGAAGTCCTTAGCTCGTCCTTTTGTATTGAGCTCCCCAAGCTGACCCTTCCTATTGTCAAGCACAAGGCATTTTCTTCCAATTTGGCAACTCCTGGTGAGTTTTGATTTAGGAGGCACCTGGTCCGACACCTGTTCTCAAAGTAGAGAGCAATGTTAATTTCTTTTGTCCGGAGTTTCTTGGCGATTCCCTAGACGATGAGCATAGCAATCTCCAGATTCGTTCTTTCTTTCTGCTATGCCATTTTGGGTATGCAATTCTGGAGTTTGAGAAATCTCCTCCTCCTTCATCAATTTTGTGAGCTCATGTCCAGGTCACGCTTGAGTTTGGTAGACTATGGACCAAGTTCGGCTGAGTTAGTTTCTTCGGAGGTGAGAAATTTGCATGTACTGCTCCTTCATCCCATTGTTGTGATTTCACTCATCTCATTCTCCAATTGATGATTAGCAGGAGTGTCTGTTCTTGCTTTCTTTGTTCATTGATACTACTTGGCTAGTTATCAGATTGATGACAACACCTTTTAGGCCATTCACCTAGTGCTTGTCTCTACTCAAATGCCAAGAAGAACCTGTTCTGCTTTTTTATTCACTGAGAATGTACCCTTTATTTTCTTTTCGAGGATACATTCCCTTCCTGCAAGGCTTTTAGTGAGAAAAAATTCATGATGTTGCGTGCTTTAAGCATCCACTGTCCACAGTCCATCGCAGTCTGCTTCCTCTCACTACTCCCTGCACATACACATCAGGGGTTAGATTTAGGAACCCAAATTAGTTTGGGTCCCTTTTTACTATAAAAAGGATGAATGAGGGATTTCTTGGTCCACGCAGGCAGCATCCACTTTTTGCGAGTGGTACCTGGTCCTTTGCTAGTAGTCACTCTATGAGTAAATGCTTTGTTCTTCTGAGCACACTGAACCCTGACCTGTCAATTTTCTTTAAAATGCCCATTATTTCCGTAGTGGGTAGATAGCCAGTTATCAGGTACAGTGACATACTTTCTGTGTGGGTTGTAGGGAGTTTTATCCCTTTGAAACCTGATGCCCTGCTTGTTCCCACTATTGTTGAGATACATTGTAGTGACTGCATCTGAGGACCAGGTCTATTTCAAGGTTTTTTCAAGATCA
Source organism: Nicotiana tabacum (assembly GCF_000715075.1). Lineage (NCBI taxonomy): Eukaryota > Viridiplantae > Streptophyta > Magnoliopsida > Solanales > Solanaceae > Nicotiana > Nicotiana tabacum. The sequence continues at coordinate 17,059,667 of NC_134089.1, read as the reverse complement.
TTTCTTACTTTCTCCAGCTCAGCTTGGAGTTGCTGATTTCTCTCGAGTTCTTTGCAAAGACTGGTTTTTACAATAGTTAACTCCTTTTCGAGCAAGATGTGCGACTCACTGGCTACTTTCTTTCCTTTCCCAAGACTTACATTTATATGTTCTCTATTGAGTCCCTCAATGGTTTCCTCTAGATCAGCGCATATCACTAAAAAGTCATCCCTTTCCTCTTCAGTGGAGGTAATTTTTTCTTCTAAGGACTGTTTCTTATTGCTAAGATCATCTATTGTTTCTTTTAGATCAACAACTACTACCATCAGGTCGTCTCTCTCATTCTCCACACTGGCTATTTTTTCATTCAGGGCCTTCTTTTCTAATTCAAGATTAGCTATGGTTTCATTTAAGTCCGCTACATAGACCACTAGATCATCTCTAGATTGTTCGGTCTCCCCTAGTTCTACAGTCAAGATCTCCCTATCATTTACAAGACTATAATAAGCGTCAATTAGGACATTTGATAAGGACCTTAGTGTCACGCCCCAAAATCCGAGGAGCGCGACCGGTGCTCAATCGAGTAAGCTTGACTGAGCAAACCTGCTAGATTCCATTCTACCCAAACCAACTCATGATTAAATAGGAGATGGACTCCATTAATCAGATTTAGTAAGTATTTCATTAACAACTTCCATTTCATTTCCATTAGCAACTTAAGTCATAATTATCAAAATATTACAAGTTTTATAAATCCTTGCCAAACATCAATATTTCTACTTTAATTCTCAATACCAAATACCACCCACAACCTGTCTACGGAGCCTCTAAATATAACTGAATAATAATATGGAAATGCCGGTAATAAGGCTCTGGCTATACCTCTAAATACAAAGTACATGATAAACAACGGTACATGACCCCGAAATGAAGTGGGGCTCACTAAATCAGTTGAAAGGAAGATGCGTCACAAGCTGCGACTAACACTACCTACTATGGAACCACCTACATACATTTAAAGATATAGCGCCCCTGGTAAAAGGGACGTAAGTGCCATCGGATAGCACTAGTATGTATAACTAAACACCATCTAGTTAGAAAGAACTATCATACAAGAGAAAAGAAATCATAAACACATTCTCATTAGAAAGAACTATCAAACAAGAATAAAGAAATCATAAAGGTCAATCAAAAGCTTTAAAAATCACCACATCATCAAATCAAAGAATCATATGACTTTCACATAATTCCCATAGCTTTAGGTTGGGGCACTTGATATTGTTCATCATCATTCATAATACCACCACTTTCTTGAGCGGAGTCCGATCACGACCCGATCGGCTAGGTTGCCTCATTTGAGACATATACCTAAATCATAATCTCATTTTCCTTTTTTTTTTTCCGGAATTCATTCACAATACCACCGCTATCTTGAGCGGAGTCCGACCTCGGCCCGATCGGCTAGGCCGCCTTGCCAAGGCGTTGTTCCCTTCTCATTAATCAACTCATTTCAATATTTATTTCACATATATCAATTCATAGGCACTTGGGGCCACAATTATCGCATCATACTTGGCACTAGGCCACATTTCATAACTTAATCTCTTCTTTCCCACATTTCACATCATTTCCACATATTTCACATCAATATCAATTTCAACAACAAGCCATTCAATTCAAATGTCAAGTACACATGAGAGGAATCATGAACCATAGGCATATACAATATTTCAGAAATCATACACCTCAAGTTTATTAATAATGGAACTTTAAACACAATGGATTTTTCCAAAAAAAAAGAGGGGATACACCAAACCACAATAAAAACACACATTAAAGGCATAAGCAAGAAATTAAACCAATTTTTCTTGAATTACTCTTTTCCAATCATGACAATATACAATTTCAACATCGAAATATGTAACAACTCGGATCACATTGGATGTACTCTTAAGGCAAGACATTATCTCGAACAGCCACTTATGGCATAAATTATGTATAAAGCCTTTAGGGCACTTTATTATTAAAGTCATTTATGGAAAGAAAAGTTGAGGCTCATTTCATAATCTGTTTCATATTTTCTCATGTCATAGGCATCACCAGGTACAATTATAATTCAAGTTCTCGAGACATTAGCCACACTCTTTTTCCCAAATTCATTTGATTACTTCAAAAATCTCTATACATAGATGGTTTCACATAGTTTGGCATAATATATGCAGCTCCAATCTCAATTTAAGGTCTTAGCATTTCAATACATGATTCATATTCCTTGCACCCTTTTTAAGTTATCAAGAATAGCGCATTGATCATACTGGAATGCATCTTTCACAAATATAGGGTCACAACACCAATTCATGTAAAGTATCAATCAAAGCAAGAATCCAAAGTTCAGTCTTACCACATTTACACAAGCATCAATAGAGCTCAATTTCTAAAAGACAGGGTTTTAGCCATACATACCTTGTTTAAGCTTTCCTTAAGTTACTACAACATTCCGAAAATTCTAGCAATTCTAATCTACTTTGAGACATAACAAAATTGAACACAAATTAGGGAGGTATTCATGGTTTCAGCTCATTTGAGCATTTTATCAAATACTAGTTGAGCATCTTGATTTCAAATCTCTTTTACAAGGTTTCCTTCATTCCCCAATCCAATCTTTACTTATTTATGTTCAATGATCTTCCCATAAACCTATTTTGTACATGCATGTATACATAATACTAATAGACCCAAGAATCATACCTCAATAACCCATCTTATACCCCAAACTCGAAATTAAAGTCTAATGTATAAAAACTTACCTCTTGGATGAAGAACATGTGATTGAGTTCTTTGATTCTTGAAGACTTGAGCAAGATTTGGATAATTATGAAGCTAGGTCTCTCCTTTATCTCTCTATATGCTCTCATATCTCTCTAAAATCAGTAAGAAATGACCCCAAAATGAACCCCAAAGCCTATATATTGAAATGGGGTCGGGTTATAAAATAGGATGATTAACCCTCCGAAGTCGGGTCTGCGATCGTATAATGGACCACTGAACGGGTATGCTGGCCGCAAACGTGTCGCAAAACTCGGTGTCCAAAACTGGGCTACACTGGTCCAGTTTGCGATCGCAAATCGAGTATGCGGACCGCATAATGGTTTTTGCGATCGCATATCTAACACAGGATCGCATTTTTCCAGCCTTTGGTAATTTGACTATAACTTTGTGTAGGAATGTCCAAATGACAAACGGTTTGAAAAGTTGGAAACTAGACCCATAGACCTTTCCAATGATAGGTTGTTCATCACATAAAACCTTATATATATTTATATATGCTCGTTCAAAGTGTGGACTTGTGCGAACATTTGAAATCTTAGCCTATCATGAAGTTTTGCAATTTGACTTAGCCTTAGGCTTTTTCTTGGGCCCCAAATTACTTAACACAAGAATTGTACACTTATTTACCAAGTCCAATTGATGTCCACCATGTTAATAGCACATAAAATATTATAATTAGCCTATGTGGCACCATAAAATCCTAGTTTACTTAGCGAAATTTTTCTAGGGCCTTACACTTAGTTTCTTAGAGGAATAGAATTTCAGATTTCTCTGAACATCCTTGAATTTTACCTCATCATCTTCATATTCTTCATTATCATCATCTGACTGATCCATCAGTGCGAATAGTGAATTATACTTTGTTGTTTCAGTTTCCACTGCCATCATGGAACCGTTTTTTGCATTTGATTCCTTTTTGGATTCACTTGAGGAGTCTCCCCAAGCAGAAAGAGCCTGCTTAACGATATTGTTCCTTTTTCCTGCTTTGTCAGGATTTTGCTTGTACTACTCCTGCTTTGCGAGAGGGCAGTCTTTGATGAAATGCCCTAGCTTTCCACATCCATGACAGAGATCATTGTTCCTTGTTTTACTTGAACCGCCCCACTTTGGTATGCCACCATTTCTCCGAACCATTTTTTGAAATCTCTTAGTAAGATAGGCCATGTCACTATCTTCTTCACTTGAGTCACTCCTTTCAGCCTTAAGCACCAGGTTTTTTTCCTTCTTAGGCTATCTTCTTTCATTGTCTTTCTTTCTTTTCATCTCGTATGTTTTTAGATTACCAATCAACTCATCCATGGTCAGATTCTGTAGATCTTTAGCTTCTGTGATGGCATTTACCTTACTTTCCCAAGACCCAGGTAGAACACTGAGAATTTTCTTTACAAGCTTGTTTCTAGGAATGACATCTCCAAGTGAGTGAAGCTCATTTATGATGGAGGTGAATCTGGTGTGCATATCTTGTATGAACTCATCATCCTTCATCCTGAAGAGCTCGTATTTAGTGGTGAGCATGTCGATCTTGGATTGTTTGACTTGAGTGGTTCCTTCGTGTGCAGTTTGTAAGGCTTCCCATATTTCCTTGGTAGTATCACAAGTTGATACTCTTTTGTACTCATCAGGTCATGTGCCACACATCAAGATTTTCTTAGCACGATAGTTCTTTTCTACAGTTTTTCTATCAATGTCGTTGTACTCTCTTCTCCCTTTTGGGCATCAATGGTCATGTTTCTTTAAGTTTCTTCATGGGAACATGTGGACCATCACAAATGATGTCCCACAGTTCTGAATATTCAGCCATTATGAAGGCATGCATCCGAGTCTTCCACCATCCGTAGTATTGATCATTGAATCTGGGAGGTCTATAGGTTGATTGTTCTTCTTCAAAGCTTGGTGGAGCAGCCATTTAAGGATCCTTCCTAGGTGTTAGCCTAATAGGAGGAACCTGCTCTGTTACCAATTAATAACCTATATGAGTCCACCAAACTATGGAGTACCTGGTCCCGTATGAGGCTGATACGTAGAAAGCAGTAAAGACTGAATGTAAAGAAGGCAAGAGATTTTCTACGTGGAAAAATCCCACACAAGGGGATCAAAAAACCACGACCTACTCTTGTAGGCTTTTAACTCAACTAACTTGTAATCTACCTATTACAAGCCACTTTGCAATACTTCCGATTGCAAAGACTTCAAACTAACTTGTGATGCAACCACCACAAGCTACTCTCTAACTCTCCTAGTTACAGAAGATTTAACTTATGACTATTCCTAGTCACAACATAAACTCTAAAGTTTATGAATTTGGTTTGTTCCTAAAGTAGCACTTCTAAGAAAGCAAACTAGGAATTACAATGTAGAGCAATTAACAAGATTACAACTCAACTATGGATGTACATAAGACTCGTTTAAAAACTGATCCTTAGTGGAGTTATCTTCTTGTTCTTGACACACTAGTGACTTCAATGACAAATGAATGTTTTTTCTTCTTGAGAGAATATCACTGAATGCACAAATCCTAGTGTATCTTGCACCAGGTAGTTTAATCACAAAAGATATCACAATAGGTAGTGATGTCAACTCGTGGTTTACTTTTTCCTAGAGAGAAGTGATTGTTGCACTGTCTGTACAGCCACTACTAGGCAGTTGCGTTCCAGCTGGATAGTGGACTTTGTACTTTTGTCAGAAGACACCAACGGACCAGGTCCTTGTTGTGTTCTGCTTCTGTAACCGTTGCTAGATGGTCACTTTCTTCTGTCATATTCCAGTTGTGCACTTGACCTATATTTCTGTCAGAGAACCTACAGGGAGCAGGTCCCTGTTGTGTTCCTCTTTATATTGATTGCGTAATAGTCACTTACTTGTTTGTGCTGGAGAACCCTAAGAGACCAGGGCACGCTAGGTCCCTCTTGTTGTTGACTTGTTCATATGAGATGTATAACATGTGCGACAAGGTTCTTTATCTGGTTCTTCATAATAAGTTTGTTAGATCATCAAAATATAAGAAGTATAAGGCTAATACATTAAAAACCCATCATATTTGGTCAGTATGATTTTGATATGTATTGATTGGTATGGTGGGGCCATGTCTTGACCTTTATGATTTTATGTACTCTTAGAGGCTTGTAGACAGATGTCAGGTGTATGGATACTTGTATGGCCTTGTCGGCCTATGTTTTTAGTTTACAAATGGTCATGTCGGCCTTATAGGCCCGTATGTCACATGTATAAGTTTGTATATCATGTTGGGTCGTCATATGTTGAGTATTCCCTTATGTTTTATTCTTGTTATCTCATGACGGGTTTTCTGGCTCATTTACCCATGATAGTATGATAAGAAAGATATGTTACTTTGGTACTCGGTTGAGTAAGGCACCAGGTGTTCGTCACCGGCCCTTCGGTTTGGGTCGTGATAAAAGTGGTATCAGAGCAGTTCTATCCTAGGGAGTCTACAAGCCATGTCTAGTAGAGTCTTGTTTATGTGTGTGTTGTGAACCACACTTATAAGCAGGAGGCTACAGGGCATTTAGGTCTGTCACTCTTTCTTCTTACTCTAGATCGTATGGTAGAGCTCAATTGTAAGAATTCAAACTCCTAAATTTTATTTTGTTCGTAATACAATGATACCTACATCTAGAAAGACAGTTGGTAAGAGATCGAATGTGGTTGTGGAAGAGTTGATCAGAGGAACTCGATTTTGCATCATGCTTATGATGAGTAAATGTGAGGTCTTCAGTAGATCATGTGTGTACTAAGACATGTAAGCTTCTTTATAAGGAGCCCTAAGGAATGAATGTCTATCTATCCATATGGTAAAAAGCAATAAGAGAATCAAAAGGTAGATACGAGCTTCAACAAGTAAAAGAAGCAAGGTGAAGAAGGATACGACGTCCCAGTTAATGAGGATTATCAATGTTTACAATTCAGGTAGAAAGGTATAAACATTTTGAGTTACTTTCAACAGTAACAAAGATATATACAATTGACCACACCCATCTCAATTATGCCCTATGGGAGCTAACATATATAGTTTAAGAGAAAAATGGGATATCAGAATCCAGCTTTGGTTAGAGTAACCCAAAATGGTGGATTGAGCTGGGGGAGCCTAAGGTGAAACAATATTTTTTTGAATTTTTTAGAATAATGTGACAGACAGAAGTATTAGTAGGAGAATAAGAAGAAAGTAAATAAAGTAATGAGTAATGTATGATAAATGGGTGATAACGGTAAATCAAACAATGGTAGGATGATAGAGTCTATGGTCAAGTGAAGGAAAAGACAAGAGATGACAGGCTTTGAGACTATAAAAGAATATATGCCATAAAGTCATATCCATGTTTTGAGAAATGAGTTGGTGACTCCAACATGATTACTAGAAAGCTAAGTTAGACCCCCGGAATAATAGAAATCAACATAGGCTAGTAAACAAGAAGAAGAAAAAAATCAAACATGATAGGGACCAGAGGATTCGATAATAGTCGACATCGCGAGATCATCAGAGACCATGTTCCAACAAAAATAGAATGGACAACGCAAGAATAACCTTTAAAGGTTATTCAGGAAGACTCTTCCCTAATGTAAGCAATGTGAGCAAAGTTATTCTTAAGGGACTAAGTGTGCCAGTTACATTAGGTGTCACTCTCGCGCGTAAGGAATTCAGTTATCCCTAGTAGAGAAGGGTTACCTCAAGGCGAGTAAGAGTTAGTGAAGACGTGAAAAGAAGGCAAAGATGAAGAGGTAAACCATATATAGGTAAATCTTCATAGCATTAAATGCTAGTACTCCCCTAAAGGGGGGAATATGGTGTGATACGGTATTAAGTCGGAGTTAAGCGGTTTAGGTAACTATAAAATGGTAAAGGAAGAATGTGGTAAAAAGGATAAAGGGATGATGTTTTATTTATTCAGTTCCTACAAATATATTGCGACTCCAGAACATTATACAAGCACGACACCGAGGAGAGGCAGTAAAAGTTTCCAACTAGGATATTATTGATACTAAGTGTGAATGAACACTTGATACATAAGGATCCAGTGCAAGAGGTAAGTTAAGACTAAGGAAACAACCCAAGTGATATATATATATATATATATATATATATATATATATATATATGAGAATGGACCAACGAGTAATTAGTAGTTAATTCAGGAAGAGCCCAGTTATGGCTAGACAAGAGTTCACAGATAAATCAATAGATCATGCAAGATAAATGTAGTGAATCGCAACATAGTGAATTTAGTCTCGCAGATATAATGACATCGTGATCCTTAAGAAATATTTGGATAGGATTTGGGGTAGTTAAAAGTACCAATATGAGTGTTACAGAGATAAAAGAAAGTACTATTAGGGAAATAGCAAAATTTCAGTTCAAAAGCAACTCTATGAGCACAAGGGCGTGAAGGTAGCTAACTAGGGATAATAATAGGCAACTAAGAACAACAAAACAAAATTCCTTCGGGTATATTACGTAATCAGCTCGCAGCTTTATAGGAGTCAGAGGATCTCCCTTAAGTAATAAAATGAAAGACTAGCTGAGGAAAAAGGAAGAAGGCTTCAACCTAAGCATAGTAACTTGAAAAAGAAATGGTCTTCTAACAATAGTCTCACTACAATATTGTATACACTCCATAAGAAAGTGGTACCTATCGTGGCTAATGAACGGGAAGTAAAAATCAAAAGCTAATATTTGAGATCATATGAGTTACAAGAAATTTCAGTATTCGCGGGTACTAAGATAAGCCAAGTATTCATGCAGCAAGTGGCAAAACGACAAGAAAAAGTAATTGCATATGTTTAAAGGCAACTGAGAAGTCATGAAAGGAAATCTATGGTGCTAGCAAGTTAAAGGAAAGTTGTGAATAGTATAAATAGATATATGTAGGTCGCAAGCTAAAGTATCGTAGAGTGACAATGTTTTAGGTAGATAGGAGTAAGGATAAGAAAAGACAAGTGAGAAGATGACAAGAATAGGTGAGTCCTCGGGATTAAACCCATCACAACAAGAGAGTTGATGGCTTCCGTAACTTATTCAAAGCTCAGTACAGCCTGAATGAACTCAGATGAGTCTAAGACTAGGTGCATTTAGAATAGATGGAATGTTGTCCTGGTAGTAGAATAAGGGTGTAATTGTGATAAATGATAAGAGAATAACGTTTAGGCATTTGATTGAGTAATGATTTAAAGAGAATAGATTTCATGAATTGCACAAGATTAGAATACCCCCATAAGATGAATCAAGTTGGGATGCTATGAAATACAGTTATTGAAGCATAGTATCGCCCGTAGGTGGACCGGGCAAAGCACTTTAGATGTTCCCCGATGAGACGTGAGCCCCAATGACAATGTATTACACAAGAGGTTTCAAGTTATGAGCGGTAGATTAAGATCAACATTAATACGGATCAAAGATGGATGGATAAAAGTTAAAAAGTAAGAGAGGAGATTAGGTTGTAATTCTTATGATGAATAATAATGAGGAAGTATTAATGGACTTAGATTTATACATACAAAATAAGCGGTGGGAGAGTAACCTGGAGTTGGGTGGCAGACCTTGGTAATACTAAACCGAAGTAAGAGTTATGGTATAGTATGACCTACCTAGTTGTAGTAAAGCCATAACATAGATAATTGAGGCTATGAAGCAAGATATAGCAAAAGTCATAAGTTTGACTAAGTACCGAGCGAAGAACTTTAGTACACCTATACATGCCCAGAGGGACATCTTGTCATAGTACTATATATGTTCACAAAGTGAGGCCTGGAGATTGGATAAAAGCTGGGGGGGAAAGAAGAGAAGATTCGCATAAGCACACATACAAGGTCAGAATCGTACAGGCTGCATGAAAGAAGGTAGAAACAGTTACGAGATTGGAAGAAATCCGACCATAAGTCGTGGTATGAGAAAGAACCCTAAATGGGGGAATACCCTGGCCTTTGGATTTATTTAAAGAATAGTTTCTTAGATGTCAAGGATGATATTAAAGTATTCGTAAGAGCTACATGTTATGAGACTGATAAATGCATCAGTCAACATTCGAGGACGAATGTTCCAAAAAGGGGAATGATGTTACATCTCATGTTTTCGTACGCGAGAGTACGTCATAAGCCAATTTATGTAAGCTTAGAGATGAGATCAATTTTTAAAGTACATAATGTAAGTTCGTCGTGTTATCTTTGAGATTACAAATCTTTAAGATCATGAATAACAAGTTCCAAAAGGGTTGGAAATCTTAGACGCTAAACGAATTGAAGAAAATAAGTTTCGTCGAAAGTCGACAAGTTTAGAATGTTATAACATATACTTTGGGGGTGAGACTAGGGTGATTAACATGATGAGGAGGTTAAGTTATGAGTTATTTTAGTCATGTGATAGTCATGTGTTATGTTTTTAAGTCAAGCAAGTTGTGGAACAAAAAGTTGGCAAAGGTCATCACAAGTTGCATTCATAATATGCTGAAATTTAGGTCAAATGTAGCTTCACTTTTTTCCCAATATACTTGGAATCAAGGGATAATCTACATATAAATTGAAGATGTATGAGTCTAGTTTCTAAATTATTAATTATCAATACAACATAGGAGTATAGAGATATATGCATTTTTGTGAGACTGCTTATTGTTAGGTGACAAGTAGGTGTGTCACCTACTTGGTTAAATGAGAGCCCAAAAAGAGGCAATTTCGGGTCAGACAAAAATCTCATTTAAGGGATTATCTCCTGCAAAATAAACCTTATTATATATTACAAATAACCAGACCTAAACCCCTGCAAACATCCTCCCAAAAATTACCTACAAACCCTAATTGATTTTCTCTCCCTTTCAAGTTCTAATTGGGAGTAAAACCTAGAGTTTGCAGAACCAAGATAAGGGTTGAGTTCTCCAATAAATAAGGTACGTTTACTGCTATCTTTCATCCATTTTTTCTGTTGTAGTTTCATAGTAAGTCATTCTATACTTGTAAGAGCTCACTGGACGGTGATAAGAAGCCGTGAGTTCGAGTTATTCACTTGTAGCGGGCTATTTTGTGGACTGTTTTGTGTTGCTGTTGGGCTGCGTGTTTTACTATTAGTTTGTGGAGTTTTGGAGGATGTGGATAAAAACCATATATATGTAGGGTGGTGATCTGGTCGTTCGTCATAACATTTCCGGGTCATTTGACACTAGTACGGTGGTCGTTTATGTATGAAAAGATTGGAGTGTATTGGGCTGTTTTGTAGTATTTGATGGTGTAATATAAGGCTAATGTATATATGTTGTTATTGTGTTGTTGGAGTTATCTTTAATTTGGAGGAAGTAAGGATTATAGGGGAGATGTTGCCCGTTTTATACAAAATAAGTTTGTCGTCCGTTGTGCGATAGTTGTAACTTTCATAACTTGATGATAGCATTATTATCATTGTTTTAGACTAAGGTGCAAAGAGGCGAGTTCAACTTGGTGATTGGAAAGATTGTGATAAGGTATGTTAAGGCACTTCCTTATTTCTTTTGGCATGATCTAAAGTGAAACGAATACGTTATTTCATAACGGATCTACTTCTAGCAACTAAGGTTGTCCATATGGTTCTTTCCTTATAAAGTTATTCTAAGAAAGTGTGTATGATCCTTGAATCTTACTGAGGTTCATATTGAGGGTATGGATGTCCATAATGTTGATCGAAAGCATAACGACCTTACGTCAATCCGAAAGGTTTAGAACGTGATTTCATGAGTCCAGCATACATTATATATAGTATCTATTTTAATCTACTGAGCCACACTATAGTCGGCCGGGTACGGAACCTATTGTGCAACCACTGATCAGTTAGGTTTACCGAGATCCACGTGGCCGGGTACGATTCTACCGATCCTTATGATGGCTGGGTACGTTTTTACCGAGTCCTCTTTGAGTCCGGGTACAATATGATGATGATGATGATGATTCCCACAGAGGCATATGTGTTTAAAAATTTTATGTATATATATGTATTATGCATTCCATGTCAATAACCCCCAGAGGCACTCAGATGTTACAGGTTGTATCTCATCTATCTCTCTTTATATTATTGTTCTTGTCTATGTTTTTCTACCTTACATACTCGGTACTTTATTCGTACTAACATTCTTTTTGCCTGGGGAAGTTGCGTTTCATGCCTGCATGTCCCGATTGATAGATTAACAATCCTCCAAGTAGGCTATCAGCTCAGCGGAAGGTGTTAGTGCACTCCACTTGCTCCGGAATTGCCTATTTGGTCAGTATGCTTTGGATATGTATTGATTGGTATGATGGGGCCCTGTCCTGACCTTTATAATTTTATGTACTCTTAGAGGCTTGTAGACAAATGTCAGGTGTATGGATACTTGTATGGCCTTGTTGGCCTATGTTTTGAGTTTACAAATGGTCATGTCGGTCTATATGTCACATGTATAAGTTTGTATATCATGTTGGGTCGTCATATGTTGAGTATTCCTTTATGTTATATTCTTGTTATCCCAGGTGCTAGAGGTGTAATGCACTGTGAGACTGCCTGAAGTTGCTGGAGGTGTAACGCACTTGTGAGACTGCAGGAGCGGGTAGATGGGCGCAGGTGCAGTCCCAAGGCATTAAGTGGAAACCGCAGATGCGGTTGGTTAGACCATAGAAGAGAAAAAAGGACCGCAGGTGCGGAATCCCTGGGTCAGAAAGTATATAAGTTCCCCTTCGCGAAATTTGGGTTGTTGTCCACCATTTTAATCCGGAGTTGAAGCTTCTTGGAGGGTTTTAAAGAGGGAATCAAAGGGAATTCCATTTAGGTGAGTTTTTTGAATCTAAAACTCGATCCTATGTTGATTTTCAGTTGTTTAAGCATGAAATTTATGAGATTAGTGGTGAAAAGTTAGGAAGTTAGGGCTTGAAATTTGAAGGGTAAAATTGAGGATTTGAGAGACCAATTGAGGTCCGATTTTGATATTCTTGGTATATATGGACTCATGAGAGGATAAGAATTCTATTGATGTGATTTTTATCAGATTTCGAGTTGTGGGCTCGGGGGTCGGGTTGGACCAATTTCGGAATTTTTGATGTAATTTGATTATTTTTTTCGCATGGGCTTCGTTCCCTTAGCACATATTGATGTTATGATTCTAATTTTTGGATAGATTCGATGCGAGTTGAGTCCGAGTCGAGAGGCAAGGGCGTCGTAGAGTAGTATTTTATCTGGTTGAGGTAAGTAACGATTGTAAATCTAGACTGAGGGTATGAAACCCCAGAATTTCGTACTGTTTTGATAATGGGGTGGCGCACATGCTAGGTGACGGGTGTGTGGACGTGCACCCATAGGGATTGTGACTTGGTCAGTCCCGTGGCGATTGTATAGTCGCGTATTTTAATATACTGTATATGATATCCATGTGTTTGAGAAATGAATTTGTTAACTTGGGATAAATGCCATGTTTGGGGCCTTGTGCCGAACTGTTTAAACTTTTAGGGGTATTTTACTACTTTCCTCACCATGTTTGATTTGAAAGCATATCCTCAGTCATGTTTACCTATTTATTGTTTAATCCGTTTTCATCACTCTTCTTTTTAATATATGAAAACTGTTTAGGTTGAATTTCCCTGATTTTCACTGATATGCCCGAGTGGCCGTGAGGTTAATGACTGAGAGAGGTTGAGAACCTAAAGGTGAGGATTATATATATATATATATATATATATATATATATATATATATATATATATATATATATATATATATATATATATATATATATATATATATTGATTGGGCTGCACGTCACAACGATATTTATATGGGTCGGGTTGCGCGCCGTAGCGATATGACGGTTGGGCTGTAGGAGCCCCTATGGAGTCTGTACACCCCCAGTGAGCGTAGTCGACTATCTATTACAGATTGGGCTACACACCATATCGGTTATTATTATTATTATTATTATTATTATGAGATACCTATTGAGCCGAAGTGCTGAGTGTGAGTACTGATTGATGAGAGGTGAGTGATGAGTGACTGAGAGGCTTGCCCGAGAGGCTATACTTATGAGTGATACCTTACTCGAGGGGATTGTTTATGATATTTTTCTGTTTTCACTCTTCTTTATTACTGAGCCTCTGTTAAATAAATGTTTTAAAGGATTTTTAATTGAAAATGAAGTTTTTACGAGATAATTGGCTACTAAACTGTAGATTTCGACTGGATATTTCTGTTGAGATTTCTTGATAAGTATGCATATGATTTTAAATGCTCATCACCACACTCAGACTTTATTTACTTTAGTTATTTACTGAGTTGGTATACTCACGTTACTCCCTGCACCTTGTGTGCAGATCTAGGTGTCCGAGCATCAGAGTGAGAGCTTCCAGCACTCTCAGAGTCTTATCCGGAGATCACAAGGTAGTTGCACAGCATTCGCAGTCGTGTCTTCCTCCTTCCTATCCTAGTACTTTATATTTCAGACTTGTTTTGTATTGAGCATACAGTGTTGAGTGTATTTAGTGGCTCATAACTAGTGACACCAGATTCGGGTTGTGTTGATGTATTTTCGTACTTATTCCGCGTATTTCTTTAATATTTTAAAAATTGAAAACTTTGAGACTTAATCTGTTTAAAAAAGTGAATTTATAAATGATCTCTGTATTGTTCGTGTTATTTCTGGCTGGCCTTGTACTGTGATAGGCGCCATCATGACCGGGGTATTTGGGGTCGTGACATTTCCTTTAAGGAAAAAAAAGAGCAATTCCTAGTAGACTAATAACCAAGTCTTACATCAAGTCTTACATGGAAACTTTGAGACATAATTTAAATGGGAGACCCATCGCGTGATGGAATTCTTCATAGAACGGGTTTTGCTTAGTTGAATATGAACTTGATTATTATTTTTAATTAAGTCCATACTTCATACAGAAGGACGCCATATTCATTTCCTATTAAAGAAGGGAAATCAAGGCTAGGAAACCCACAGTGCACTAAGTAATATTTCTTTTTGAGCTAAAGTTCATTGAAACTATTCTCAAGGAATGTAAAGAAGAAACGTTGATCCTTGATCATTCTCAAGTCCAACCAAGAGAATGCACGTGAAATAAGTCTTAATGGAGTATTTTCTAAGGGGACAAAATGAAAATGAAAAGGGGGTGTTATTGTTAATGGTACTTCAAGTCTCGTATTCAAATTAATAAGTCTTAAAGTATAGGGCATTTGTAAATAGTTACAATTTTACTAAATTTAAATCCATAAGAAATTGAATTTACTATACATCAAATATATATTATTCCAACCAAATATTTCGGACTAGTATAATTTGGTTATTTATTTAAATCTAATTAAATTGATCTAAATATAATTGATTTTTTACTAAATGGATCGATCCATATAAAATCCCAAGCCCAGTGGCCCATGAGAGTTTTCTTGGAGGCTGCTCCACTTTACACCTATATGAAGAGGTGAAAGGAGAATGTTACAAAGACAACAAATAAGCAGAAGGAACGGCTAAAGAAGCTCTGAAGAATATCATTAAGGTTCCCATCCACATCTACAATATTCGCTTGTGGTCAAATCTGAAATCCGTCAAGTTCAAGATCAAACTCTCAAGCTCTTGAACTATCGTTTGTGAGGAGAAGAATCATATGACTACATCTCTTTAGATTTGAGATATTCTAGAGATTGTAACCCCACCACTTGAAATCGAATGTAATATTTGTCGCTATATTTCTTGTCTTGATTATTATTTTTCAGGAGCAAAATTTAGTTGTTACACTAGTTTTTATAAAAGGTATGTCTAAATGTCAAAACGTGTATTTTAATTATTTCTTTGTCAAAAAAATACCTACGGATATCAATATTGCTCACAAATAAGGTTAGATACAGCAAAACTTGTACTACTTTTTATTATTTATTTTCCAAATAAAGAATTATTATTAAAGGGATGTGCACTACAAGAAAATTGTGAATTACATGGGGATTTTCTTAGGGATTATTCAGAAAAATTCGCAGGTAATTTAGTTTCCTGTGGATTTTTCTACGGAAAAAATTCCGATGGAAAAACCTTCGTAGTTAATTATTACCTGCAGATTTTAAAATCCCCATGTAATCTACTTGGGAATTTTGAATCTGTATGTAAATTACCTACGGATTTTGTCGCAAGAAACACTAAATATCCGCAAGAAACTTTTGGTAAAAAATCATGAGAAAAAGGAATTTACGGATTTTCATGTAAGGAATTTTTGGCAAATGTTTACGAAAAGATAACTTAATTTATTTTTATTGTTATGTTTTAAATTAATTCCTTCGTTGTCTACTATTATTATTTATATTTATTTAGTGAAGATATCAGCCGATTAATTTGGTTGTTTTGTTCTTAATTTATTTTTTTGTTGCCTTCTAAATATCTGATCTGAATTATTATTATTACTAGTTTCCGAATAAATGTGTGTTTCCGAACTGGAAAACCCAATGCTTCCTGGACAATGAATTTCGTTGACTACGTTTGCTTCTTGGAAGCCAGTCACTAACTCATATCTACTGTCTCTATCCGGTGTGGGATCCCTAAGCCATTTCTTTCACAATTGTTCAATTCACTAAATCAAGATGAAACTTATATATATATTTTCATTTTTTTGAAGAAAGATATCGTGAGTATGAATTCCAAAATTCACAAAACAAAATTTTTGTTCAAGTATAACCAGGTGGATTGAATTATGATCGTTTCTTTAAAAATTTATTGACTGTTCAAAACTGTATTGTTTTCTTTCAAGAAAAAGAACAAGAATACAATTTTGAAATTTAGAAGTCTTAAATAAGAAAAAAACTGATAATGAAACATTTATATACCTTGAATAAAATCTTTATGTAATAATTTTTCTAAACAGGAATTAAACACATTTTACATAATTAAGCAATTGATAAAAATTATTTTGCCAATTATAACGCGAACAAAAGATTTAGTTACTTCAATAATAAAATAACTTCATACAATGATAATTGTAGCTAAATATTTTTCTACTAAAAAGTTATACTTAAAATTATGCAACAACGCCAAATTAAATATATTTTCTAATGATATTAGCTCAACAATAGTTGTATTTAGGATAATTAATTTGTTATTCAATTAGTAACTGGTGTCATTCTTTTGTAATATTCGATCCAAAAAAAAAAATTACATTTGTGATCCTTGTATGAGATTAAGTTCTAACTGCATTTATTTTTAGAAAAGAATGATAAATATGTATGACATTGCCATTAACTAAATATGATAATTTTATTATCAATTTTATAAATATTGTTGCTTTAATCGTTTTCTTTTCAACACCTTTTTAGAGTCGGAATATTACATAATAATTTATTTGCCTCGATAAAGGAACTAAATGTTTAAAAACAACATTCACTTGTGATATCAGTAGCATTTTCTAATTATTATAATTTTAATTTCTCCAATATATTGGGCATGAGGACGCAGTTTAATATTCAGATAAACAGGTTGTTCATCATTCAGAAGAGGGAATATTCATATTCTTACTTCCTTGTTCACTTCAATTATTAGTTATCAATTATCAATTCAGTTATCACTTATTAGTTATCATTTCAGTTTCAGTTTTAATATTTATCATTTCAGTTATCAATTTCAATTCTCAGTTATCAGCTTAGTTTCAGTTTCAATATATATATATATATATATATATATATATATATATATATATATATATATATATATGTGTGTGTGTGTGTGTGCACAACTGCGGCCTTGTGCCCAAGTATACGTATATGTAACTGCGGCCTTAGGCCCAAAGATGCATAAAGCATAAACTGCAGCCTCATACCCAAATATAAGTGTTCAACATTCAGGGATTTAAAATCAGGAACTGAGAATCATACTGCAATACATGATAGTGAAATACTGAATCACACTGAGTTACATGATACTAAAATACTGAATAGGACTGACTGGGCCATGTATTCTTGAACTAATTATGAATACTAAAACTTCAACCGTTTATGGCATACTAAGTAATTTATACTAAGACTCAGGGGCATCAAACCCAAGTCTATGTTGAATACGCACTGAGCTCACAACGTTCAGAATGAAAGTGGTGAACGAGTTATGAAGCTAGAGAATAGAAGTTCGACAACTATTCAAGGAACTAGGTTAAACTATATTTCTGAGGCAATTAGTAACATCATAAAAGAAACGTAGTGTAGGGAGAATCATTAACATTCCCAAACATAGAGAGTTAGCCTCACATACCTTAACTTCCTGATCTTGAGCGTAATACAACATTCACCAACCCTTTCAACTTTAATATATATCAATAAAAGTCAAAGGCATTCCATATTAGCAATAATACTCATGTTTTGGTTACTTAGGCATTTTCTCAAACACTTGGTAGCATAAGGCTTCATAGTCCTTATTAATGGTATTTATACACTCAATAACCCATTTTCTTTCTTCTAGATAAATTCTAAAGTCTCAAATGGTTATAATCAAACATCATTCTTTATCACACATAAGGTAAACAACACCCTTAACCAATAATCAACAGTCAACAACCCAAACCTATAATCGTTCATGTTTTTCTATCAAACCCATCAACTCATATCTCATGAACTAGAGTCTATAATCATTAATTCAATGATAGAATCAATCAGAGGGTGAAGATATTACCTTTTTGAAGTTCAATCCCCTTGAATTCGAGTTCTAGGGTTCCTTCTCTCAACAATGATATCCCAATTGAATATCTAATGATATGTAGGGTTTACCCATATTAATAAAATGTTGGGAAATTGAAATTAACTTAAAATCACCATTAGAACTTACCTTAGGTGGTGGAGGGACCCTTAAGTAGTTAGGTTTTTTAGAGCTTTCCTTTTTAGAGCAAGTTTTTATGTTTTGGGGCTTTGGGGACGAAATAGAGCTAAAAGAATAACTTCCCAAGTCGGCCACTGCATCCCAGTAGGACTAACCATGGTCCCGACCATGGTAAATATCTGGAGCACTACCTCACGACCGTGGTCGCGATCAAACGCGGCAGAACGTGGTGGTTATGCACTGTTCTATAAAATGGGCATAACCTCTTACACAGAGATCAGTTTGGGCTCCACAATATATCATTAAAATGATATTTCAAAGGCCTACAACTTTCATGCTTTTAGTGTTCCCAAATTCCTTACACATTTTTACTAAACTCTGCAGGAAGATAGACCTTCTGCGAACTTAGTCTATTTTGTCAAATCTTATGCACCTCACTTTCCATCTTAATTTTGAAACTACTATTTTCACCCATAATCATCTCGATGGGACTTCACATGTCCAAAATATAACCTTACTACTCCTTTAAATCATTCATACCTAAGCCGAATTTATGGGGTGTTACAAAATGTGACTAAACATACAAGATTTGGCTACGACCCCCCAAGCCAAGAACCTAAGACTCACAAGGAAGACCAGATCCTATGTGGGTTGCCTATGTATCACGCCTCGAAAGATGAGAATCGGGTATGCGTAGGTCGAAGATTGGATACAAGAGAGAATTTAACAAAAACACTAATTTGGAGAAAACATATTTTGTCTTTTTTGAAAAATGATGAGACATGTAAAATCATTTTAGATTTTTTTTATTTTCTTTTTGGAATATGATGGGAAGGTGCAAAATCTTTTTGAATTTTTTATTTTCATTTTTTTGATTTTTTTCTTGAAAAGGTTGTGAAAGAAAAACATAACTGGGCCCTACTTGCTTCATTTTTATACTTCACCGTCTTTCCCAAACATCAATCTGCCAGATGACCCTTCTACCCTCAAAGATGCAACATGTATCACATAGGGATGATTGAATGTCCTTTTGGGCCATGAGCCCCTTGACACAATTTGGACAGGCTTCCTATGAAGGAACATGGTACCTAGGACCGAGCCCTACTAAGCCACACAATGATATGATACAATAAAAATGACCTAAAGGTTGACCTACGTTTGGGGTTCACTAACAAGGCAATTCAGGGGAGCGTATGGTCGATGGTGGCTGCTCAAGCTTTCCACCCACTCCATACGTCTGGTGGCCCCCTCCTAAAATAAGGGTGACTCAACAAATAGTTCATATACGTAACGCGTACTACGTGACTTGTTGCAGAAATAAGGCCCATGGTTATGTAAATGATGACAGTAATAAAGCGGTAAACACATAAGAAAAAATGATAAACAAATAACCAACAAAATAGGTAATATGACAAACAAACTAAATAAACAAAGCAAATAAAGAAAACAAACACCTCAATCGAATATCCTAAAAGTATCAAGTACCAGCTCGAACCTGCAACTCCCCAGCAGAGTCGCCAGAGTTGTCACACCCTTTTTTCACTTCACTAACCTTCTTTAAAATATATAAAAATATTCGTAAAGCTTAAAAGGATTTTCAAAATTGAAAGTGACAAAGTATTGTGTTTCAAAAGAATTTTTTCAGAGTCGCCACCTGACATGTGATTTCGGCATGCCAGGTCACCGTTTCTTAAGAAAACAATTTTCCTTTTAAAACATATTTGACTCTAAAACTAATTACACCAGAGGTTCTAGAAAAAGGGGTTAATTTGACTCGGGGAGAATGTGTTAAGCATTCTCCGAGTGTCGTAACTAGTATGGTTGCGTACATGAGCAAGTTAGTTTTAAAGAGTATTCAAATTGAGGTTAAACACATGAAAGCAGAAATAAACATAAAAGGTTCGAGGTCGTCCCCACCTAATAAAATAAAATAAGTCTTACTATCCTATTTTATGCCTCCTACCATTCATTTCGGGGCATACCCCTAAATAAAAATATATACAGAATCTACGGGGCATTCCCCTGAATATAACTAAAGGGAATGACCGCTCACCTCGAATCAAACGAAAGTCCTAAAGATTGCCTACCCAAGTTACGGCATAAATATTCTCCTAGCGATCAAATTAATGAAGAAACTTTTTTGCTTTTAATTCCCGAACCCACGACCCACTGTTTCCTCTAACTAAACTTACATGTCACCAGAATTATGGTATTTCCAAACAATTAATTTTTAATTCTTCAAATAAGCAGGACAATTAAATAAAATAGTCAGCTAACTTCTTTGATCCGAGAAACATCAATTTGTTAAAACTACAAGAGCAACACAAAGGCAAACATACATCTCAGTCAAATACCAGCAAGAACACAATTTAGAAATTTAATGACGAATAAGAGTTTAGAATTGGACCTTTATATGGCTGTAAATTGATTTGTTTCACTGCTTTGAACTCGAAAATGTAGCGGACCACAGACAAAATCTCGAATCAGCACCGCAAACCTCAAACTAAACCAAACATCTCCACGGTAATTCAATCCGCAACAAAACCATTTTCATTTCTATTTTTCATAACCAACAATTTTGAAGTCTACGGCAACAAAGGAATCTATATCCCTTTTCTATGAATTGATCTTCATCACCTTCTGCTACGTTAATCTCCAAATCCTCTGTTAAGACCTTTTCCCTTGTTCGTTCCCATATCTATCTGTGTGTGTGTTTCGTTCCCCACTATTTCACTTTCGTTCCCTCTTTTTCTCGACTGAAAGTCTGCTGATTTGGGGCTTTTTGTGATCTGGAATTTTTATCAACTATATGTTGCACCGGAAAATGCATAGACCGATATGGGTAGTTGATTTTTTTGTGTAGGGGTGGGGGTGGCTGGCGGCTCCTTTTTGTGTAAGAGAGTTAGGTTGGTTGGCTGATGGTTGTTTTTTGAGAGGTTGGGGTGAGTAGCTGATCTAGGTTAGTAAAATTAGGTCTTTCTCTTTTTTCGGAAGTGGGGGTATAGGCTAAGAGCTTAATTCCGAAAATGGGCCTAATTTGAATTTATTTTAGCCCAAATTGGATTCTTTCTCATTGAACAAGACTAAAATACTACCCCATATACCAATTAATCCTACTTAAGTAGAAATAACTATTAAAATAAAATTAACCATTAAAACAAACCTATTTTTGGTATTTTTTAAATATCATACAAAAAAAATAAAAAAAAGGATTAGATTAAATCATCACAAAATTAAAATAATATTCCTACCAAAAATACTAATATTCTTGAAAACAAAGTGGAACTATTTTTGTATTTTTGAATTTTATGAAAGGTAGATAAACTAAAAGTAAATAGATAAAATATCAATTAGCTAAATAAAAGAAAAATATTTTTGTAATTTTTATTTTTGTAATAAAATAAAAGGGTCAAAACTAGTTAAAATGGAGATATTAGAACTAACGTAAATATTTAAACACTAAAATTTATAAAATCTCGGGGAGGATAAAAACTTACATGTCTACAGCGCCGAAGTTCGAGATGATGAAGACAGCCTAAATGGACCAATCCAACGGCTGACTTCATTACAAGACGAGTCCGGAAAGTATCGAAGAAACGACAACAGAAGAGATCTAGCAGGACCCCGACCAAACCGTGAAAGACATCAACCTTACGTCAAAGGCACCCTCATGCCACCTCCCCTTCACGACAAAGTCCCATCTAGGCCGCGGACAGGGACTCACCAAAGTGAGAGAGGTATGCCCCTTATTATCTGCTCACAATTTCTGTATTTCTCCCTCAAAAATTTTCTACGCAATGGAGAAACACGGCCCAAAACTGAAGTGGACATAGAAGATGAGGTCCAACCCGAGCACCAAAAAGTAAAATGCCCTCTGCGAATTCCACCAGGAATGGGGTCACAAAACCGAGGACTTTATCGCCCTAAGGTAAGAGGTCGTGAACATGCTTCACCAAGGGCACTTGAAAGAGCTGATGAGCGACACCGAGGTAGAGCCAACTTCGCTCGAGGACGTGAACAGCACCAGCGTCCGCCCAAACCACCTTCCCCAACTCAAACAATTCAAATGATCATCGGAGGAGGAGACGATGCCTCAATCAACAACGTGAAGTTCACTACCACCCACAAAGTCAAATGGTCAATCACTCACGAACGATACGACTATCTCGAAGAAAGTATCATTTTCGATAAATCTGATACCAACGGTTTGGATTTTCCTTAATATGATGCTCTTGTTATCACTTTATGTATATTAGATACAGATGTAATACGGATTATGGTAAACGATGGGAGTGGTGCGTGCATTATCCACCCTCAAGTACTTGCATTAACAAGACTCGAGGATAAGATAGTGCCACGCTACATCACATTAACCGGTCTTGACAATGTAGTTGAGAGAACCTCTGGAGAAATCACACTCCGTCCTGGATAGACGATGGCAGCGGTGCGTGCATTATCCACCCTCGAGTACTTGCACAAATGAGACTCGAGGATAAGATAGTGCCACGCTGGATCACATTAACCAGTTTTAATGTAACGACCCCACCAGTCTTTTTAAGAATAAACACCCCTATACCCTATTAACTATTTTCCTGTGTTTGTTTCTGCTATTATGAGTTTCCTGGAGAAATTATTTGGAGTTTCGGAGAGTTTTGGGACACTTAGTCCCTAAATGAGAGCTTAAGTTTTAGAAATTTGACCGTAATCAGAACAGTGTGAAGACGGCCTCAAAATGGAATTCTTATGGTTCCATTAGCTTCGTTGGGTAATTTCAGGCTTAGGGGCATGTTCGAATTGTATTTTGGAGGTCCGTAGCTAATTTAGGTTTGAAATGCCGAAAGCCGAATTTTGAAGTTTCCGGTTCGATAGTGAGATTTTGATCCGAGGGTCGGAATGGAATTCTAGAAGTTGGAGTATCTTTGTAGTGTTGAATGTGACGTGTGTTCAAAGTTTCAGGTTATTCAAACGAGGTTTGATAGACTTTTTGATCGAAAGCGTAAATTTAGTATTTTGGAGTTCTTAGGCTTGAATCCGTGGTTGATTCGTCGTTTTGATGTTGTTTTAGGTGTTTTAGGAATTGGTATAAGTTTGTACAGTGGTATTAGACTTTGTTTGTGTTTTTGGTTGAGGTCCCGAGGGCCTCGGGATGGTTTCGGAAGGTTGTCGGAAGAATTGAGAGTTGTTTGAGCAGCTTCAGCTGCTGATCTTCTGTCATAACCGCACCTGCGGTTGGGTCTCATAGGTGCGTAACCGCAGAAGCGGTGGTATCATTGCAGAATCAAAAAGGGGAGAACTAGCAGGAGCGGGGGGCTTCACCGTAGAACCGGTACCACATATACTTATGGGAAGTCGCAGGTGCGGAAAGCTGAGTTTAGTGAGTTGTCGCATATGCGACCTTTGTTTCGCAAAAGCCCACAGAAGCGGATTAGCTAGGAAGAACATATAAATAGTTGCCTTCACGAATTTGAGTTATTTTCACCTCTTTTCAAACGGGAAGAAGCCTTGGGGAGCATTTTCAAGGAAGATTTTCAGAGGAATTCATTGGGGTAAGGTCTTTGGTCCTTAAACTCATTATTGAGGTGATCTTTATCATTGTAAGCATTAAAATTTAAGGAAAATTAGTGGTAATTTGGGGGTTAGGGCTTGATTAATTAGAGACCTTTGAGTAAAGATTCTAAAAATATAAATTTTACGCGATTCTGAGACGTGGGCCCGAGGGGCATTTTGGTCATTTTACCTAATTTCTCGTATATGCTTAGAATTTCTTTGTAGAATCAGTTACTTGAAGTTTTATTTACATTATGCAATTGAATTGAATAGAATTGGTCCATTTGGAGTCGAGTACTCGTGGCAAGAACATGGTTTCGGGTTGACTTTGAGGTTCGAGGTAAGTGAATTGCCTAACCTTTTGTGGGGGACCTTTCCCTTAGGATTTGATATTATTGATAATTGAAATGCCTTATACGTGAGGTGATGAGTGCGTACTTGTTCTAATTGTTGAAAATCCAATTTTCATTAAGTAATTACTTGTATGTTTCTTTTTCCTGTTTATACTACTTACAATTTAAGCATGCTGTTAGCTTAGGAAAGCATGTCTAATAGACTTAACTACATTACTTGCTCAAACTGCCTTATTTGGATTACGTGCAACATGCTAGGTTAGAAATACCTGTTTTACCTCGGTATGGAACTTGAATTGAACTGTGTACTCTTCTGGTTGTTGTTGTGTGTTTACTTTGGGACTACGGGACGGAATCTCGGGAGATCCCCATGTATGTTTATTTGGGACTACGGAACGGTATTCCGAGAGATCCCCCTGCACATTTACATTGGAACTATGGGACTTCACTCGGTAGATTCCCCCTGTACTAAGTATTTACATTTTGGACTACGGATCGGATTTCGGGAGATCCCCTCGCATTATGAGTTGGACTATGGGACGATATCCTGGGATATCCATTGGATATTTATATTTGGGACTACAAGACGGTATCCTGGGAGATCCTTGGTTGTGATCTTTGTACTGAGCTGTATTTCCTTCTGTGTTTACTTGGCCTCTATAGTAGTTGTTGCTGTCATTTATATCCTGTGTTACTTTTACTGTTGTACTCATTTATACTATTTTTGTTCTATACTGTTAAACCTTATATTTTATTTAACCTCAGTAAGGCCCTGACCTTCCTTGTCACTACTCGACCGAGGTTAGGCTTGGCACTTACTGAGTACCGCTGTGGTGTACTCATGCCCTTTCTGTGCATGTTTTTCATGTGCAGATGCAGGTACTTCCACTCAGAACTATCACTATTGACACGAGGCGCATGTAGAGACTCTAAGGTATATCTTCCCAGAGTCCCTTTTCTACTCTCCCTTTTTGTAATAGCTCTTATGTACTTTCGTTTCTTTGTTAGATATTCTGGAGTTAGATGTTTGTAGACATTCAAAGGCTTGTGATCATGAGATTCCGGGTTTTGGGAAATGTTATTATTTTCGAGAGTTGTTATTGGGTATGCCGAGCGGAATTTTAAACTCTGTTTATTTCACTATTTTGGGTTTTAATTATTTCTTCCTCAATTTTTGTTTATATTCCGCATTGTTAGGCTTTCCTAGTTGTAGAAACTAGGTGCCATCACGATGGTTCACGGAGGGCGAACCGGGGTCGTGACAAGTTGGTATCAGATCTCTAGATTCATAGGAGTCATGAATCACAAGCCAGTTTATTAGAGTCTCGTTGATCGGTACGAAGATGTCTGTACTTATCTATGAGAGGCTATGTAGCTATTAGGAAAATTCCACTTCATTTGATTTCCTTGTCGTGCGAGATTTTTGATGTCACAATTCTAAACTTTTGTCTTCTATTCTCTCACAGATGGTGAGGACACACGGTACCCGAGATGATCAGGCACTTGCGCCCCCTACTGCAGCAGTCAGAGGCTAGGCCCGAGGTAGAGGCCGAGGACGCACATATGGTGCAGCCAGAGCACCCATACGAGATGTCGTCGAGGTAACACCAGCAGTTCCAGCCAGAGTCCAGGCACCTGATACGCCTACTGCTACTAATACTCCAGCTCTCCAGGATACTCTTGCATAGTTCATGAGCATGTACACCACTTTGGCTCAAGCAGGGTTGCTTCCCCTTGTTGTAGCCATATCTCAGGATGGGGGAGGAGCACAGACTCCCGCCGGCGGCACTCCTGGGCAGCGAGTGCATGTTGATCAGGTCCCAGAGATTATTCATATACAGCCTGTAGTCCCAGGTCATCCCGAGGACAGGGCAGCGGCTTCAGAGGATGAGCAGCGGAAACCTAAGAGTTTCAAGAAGTATGATCCTTCGGTATTCAGTGGGTTAGCATCAAATGATGCCTTGGGATTTCTGGAGAAGTGTCACTGTATCCTCCGCACTATGGGTATATCAGGATCGAGTAGGGTTTCTTTCACTGCCTTCCATCTTCGAGGAGCCGCTTATGAGTGGTGGTGCACCTATGAGTTAGACAGTCCGGATAAGGTTGCTTTACTAACTTGGACTCGGTTTTCATACCTGTGCCTGTCGACGCCCCCTTTTTCCTCCCCCCCTTTTTTGGGGTTAGAAATCGGGTATACGACATTGGGAAGGACAACTTTATTCCCTTTCGAGAATTGGGTTTTGGAGTTTTTGAAGAGTCACCACTGAATGATTATAGTGCATTAGGACACATTTAGAAGAGTTTGAGATGAAAACCAGAGTTCGGGTAAGGGCTAGAAAATATCTCGAGGGGAAGGTGTTAGGCACCCCTCAAGATCCACTAGTGTGGTTCCCGGCCATATTACAATTGTGACTTTACAAGTAAACAATCAAGACTCGGATAAGGACTTGCACATGGTATTGCAATTAGATTGAAAACTTTTGAGGGTAAGTAGACAGAAATCTATGAAAAGATTCGAAGAGTTTTACAGGAAGAGATGAAAGCAAATAAAGAAAAGGGGGTCCTAGGTTTATGATTAATATGGATCACTTCAATGCAATATCCAGCAATCACTCCTCAGAAGAGGGGTCGCACATGATAGTAGCGCACCGGTCATCATATCCATATTCTACCCTCCCCACCCCGTTAAGGTATTAAAGCACGAATGGCATCGTTACTTATTGCATGTTAGTACCCGTCCCAATCCTATCAGTCCCGGAGGCATTTAGGACTTCTAATCCTAAACAGAAAGGAGTTTGGGGGCTTTTGAGAGTTTCAAAAGGACAAAATACTAGGGCGACATTCAAAACATATAATACAAGTATGGGAAAGCATGTAAGCAAATAGGGGTCAGGTAAACCTCCTTAGATCAAATAAAAGCATATAGCTTAGCATGTCTTGCACGTACTGGTTTGGTCTTAAAAATTAAAGCGATAAGCGGACTGATTCAACACATACTTTTAGACAAGAAGTCCGCATTAGGTTTGCTCGAATGCAGTTTCCTAAGACTGATCCAGTTAGTTAATCAACCTTTTGTCTATGTGTTGAATAGAACTACTAATTTTTGAAAACAAACGGATAAAAGAATTGCTGGTCTTTGACAGAGTAAAATAAATTTCAGAAAAGGTGTTAGTTTGTTATAGAAAACGTTTACCAACTTGAAAAGGTTTATCAAATTTATCAGGAAAGAGATGATTTTAAAAATACGGACTGATTTCAGGAAAAAGGGTTCACCAACTTTATCGAGTTTTCCGAAAAGGTATGCCGACTAATAAAAGATTTCACGAGAGTTTCAGAAAATGCCAGTTTGTTCAGAAAAATGTTGTTAACTCACACTGTTCAGGCAATCGCAGAAGACTGCCAGTTTTAGCAAACAAGACGAATTTCAGAAAAAAAGATTTGTTAGTTCAGAAATCGGATAGGTCTTTAAACGAGTGAGACGGTTTATATCCAGGATTCCCTATAGGCATGATTTCTACAAATTTTACTGATTAATACCTTTCCAAACTGAAGAGGAGACCTATGAACATGATATCTATGTACAACTTTATTATTAAGCCTAACTGTTTGCCTAATAGAGTTTTCATAGAAATATAGGAATCTATAGGCATAATATCTATGTGTTGAGTTGCAGAAATCAGAAGTAACACCCCTATAGGCATGCTTTCTACCCTTACACATAAAAGTAAACCCCCTCCCTTCTTCACTAAATCCCCATGAGTTTAATACAAATTATTACAAACTAGTGAATCAAACTGAAATTAAAAGTACATCAGAAACTAACAGCTTCATTCGAGGAACCTAATTCAGACTTGGTGTCTAACCATATGAGATTGAAAAACTTCCGAGATCGAGGTTTCCAAAGCCTTCTCTTATCTAGGGTGCTTCATAGATCCAAGGAGTTTTAAGAACTCCAGGCAGTGCTTATACCCCAAATATATTACAAATTGAGATTATAGTGCAGCGTGGGAATGCCAACTCTCAGATGTCCAAGTTTAGAGGAAACTCAATGTCCTAAGGAAAGGCTCAAAAGAGAGGGGCAGAACTTAGGATTCTAGGAATAGGTGTAAGTGCACAAGGGGGAAAGGGAACCAAAGAAAGCCAAGGCAGGCTAGTGGTTGTGCCCAGTGATTGGGATGCTGGCATGCCCCTGACCAGCCTGTTGGTCAAGCATTGAGAGTTAGGATCCATTGTGGATCAAGCCAGAGTCTGGACAGCAATTAGGATACTGCCAGGCCAAGAACATAACTCAAGCATAGATAAGGGAATAGGGGTAGGGGTTCATAACAAAAAAAATAGAAGCAAGGAAGAAAACATTTAACACAAATTATTGAACATGAGCAGTAAAATAAACGAAAGTCTGAAGCACATAAGGGTGAGGCAGAAAATTAAATGACAGACATACCAGTTCCAGGGAAACAAGAGAAAAAATCAGTAGTCTTGTGAAGCCAAATTGCAAGCAAATAGTCAGAAAGCCTTAGCAGAGAGCTATGCTGAATTGAGAGTGTGTGTGTGTGTTATGAAAGTATTGAATTGTAAGTGTGCAATGTAAAGTGATGCTTTTTCGAAGTATGTTTAAAAGTGCAGAAGGGAAGTCCCTTTATAGTGTAGAGAAACAAGTGAGAAAAGGTAAGAAAATAACTTGCAATCAATCACATAGAATTTCCATTCAACTAAGGGATTTGGTTTCAAACAGGCAGAACAAATAAGGAAAGAATTAGATCAAAATCTCTTCCAAAGTAGCACAAAAGGGGTTGTGAGCATGTGATTTTTGTTTACACGACAATTACTCCAAAAGAAATCAAAATAATAACAAATGGCTTTGCCGTACAATTTTTGGAATTTACGTGGCATTTTTTGTTAGCCATTTGTGGTTTTGTCCGTGTCTATTTAGTCTTATCCAACAAAAATATAAAAAAAATATATGTCATGTGTAAGTTTAGGATATCATTATACTATTAGGAATTAATCGAACCACAATCCGGCTATTAAAAGGAAAATCACAAAAAATGCATCTTTTATTTTATTTCGTCATTAAGTGATGTTATTTTAACTAAATGTTAATATGTGTGATAATTGTTTAATGTTTGTATAGTGTTATTTGACAATTTAATTGAGAAATTAAAGAAGAAAAGGATTTTCGGATTGGGTCAGTTTGAATTAAATAGGAACAGGCCCAAACCAAAATAACCAGTCCAAATTCCCTTTTATCCAGTCCAGTTAGGCGGGCCACATGACTGTCCAAACGACATCGTTGTGTCACCCTCAATTTGGACCGTTGATCTCACTAGATTGACGGTCCAGATCACTCACCCATAACCCCATTACCCGACCCGTTACCCGGACCAACCCCGACCCCAATACTAAACCAAATGATACCGTTCGATTAACCCTTGGATTCAGGCCGTTGATCTCGATTGTTCTAACGGTCGAGATCAAACCATCCACCCCATATATAAACCCTCATCTCGTACCCTGCCCCCTATCCAAGCACCCCTCCCTCGTCTTCATCTCCCTCACCAGACCCAAACCCCCACGGAACCCTAGCGCCGCCCCCCTTTCCCCTCACCATAAACCCGGCGGCAAGGATGCCGGTGACCACCACCTTAACACCCTAGGACCACCTCAACCCCCTTAACACAGATCCACTAACCGTGGGTCTCGAATCCTCCCCCACCATCTCGAATCTTCATTTGGAAGATTCGAGCCGAACCTCGACCTACACCAAACCACCCCAAATCCATGCCAGGCACTCCCCTGACCTCCCTCATGACCAAACCAGGTTTGGTTTGGTCCGAATCCAACCAGGACAACCTGAATCCCAAATCTGCTCTTAGGAACCCTAGAAGTCCTGAGTCCGATTTGTGTCCGTTTGAACCAGAAGTTTAGGGTCTAATGGACCTTAATCGAAGTGTTCTCAGTTGAGAACACTTCAATTAAAGTTCGTTCAACCCCAAGAAAGGTCGACTCAAAATCCGAGATAAGGCCTTCTGATTTTTCAAACCTTTAAGGTATTTCTGTTCTCCTTTTTCTTGTCAGTTCATTTTATTGTTTGTTTTAGTTTGTTCGGCATGTTTAATTAGTTTTGTTTATTTCTGGGATTCCACTGCCAGTTATTCTCCATCTCCGATAGACCTTTTATTCGGTTGATTGTGTTTCTGTTTACGTTTGAATACGTATAATGATATACATATTTCAGCTTGATTAAATCGTCGAATCAGTAATGCCTGTGTTTCCCCTGTATCGTGTAAAATTGTCGAGAACAGTCTATGCCCTATTTGTGTTGTTTGTTTGATCGACTGTTTGTTCTATGTTATAATTAGTATAGTCGATTCGATACGCGTCGTCAATTAGTTCAGCCTTGAATGGTGATAATTTGACTCATGCTATTTAATTTGATTTACTGAGACATGGTTAAAACAGCTGAGAATTGATTGTCAATGCGTGTTAGTCTGTTTAGCTAAGTCAGAAAGCATTTAAGAATTGATCTATAGTTGCAGTCTAGGTTAGATTTCAGACTTTGGTTTAAATTGATAGCATGTTCACCTAGTTTAGGTTTTGGGCAGCATGTGTTTTGTCAGCTGCTAAGGAATTAGAGTAAAATGGACAGCATGTGCTGTCAGAACACACCCCTGCTGCCCATACCTGTTCAAACTAATAAAATGATAAACCATTTTAATAAGAGAAGGGGGTCTGTCAGGGGAATCTTATGGGTTATCTTTTCTTTTAAACTGGTGAGTGGAAAAACAGAAGAAGCCACATGGGAGGGGGTTCAGTTTGTCTAAGAGGCTGTTAAAGGGTCTGATAGGGGATAAATAGAGGGGCCTTTCCATTAGTTGAGGGAGACACACATATAGACACATAGAGAGAAATAGATACACAGATTGGAGGATAGAGGGATAGAGACTGAAGATAAAAAACTGGGGAGAAGATAGTGGAGAGTTCAGAGAGGGGGAGAGTTCTAAAAATCAGAAAACATAGTTCTGAAACAAGGAGGCAAAGATAATTCTGAAAATCAGAAAGAAAGGGTTCAGAAATTAGGGAGAGAGATAGAAAAGAAATTTCTGTTTGTTTGTTTGAAACTAAAAACACTGCTTCTCCTCATCCTTTTCTGTTGGGAAATTAGCATTAAGCTGCTACTGGTTCTGTCAGATTTAGGATCTTTCCTTTGAGTATTGGAAAAATCAACATTGGGTACTGTATCATTGAGTTACTGCTTGGTCTATTCTGCCTGAGGTTGTCATTGCTGCTGTATTTGTTGTCGTTGCTGCTATCTTCTGCTACTATTGTTGATTTCCCTACCTTCTTCTTCTTCTTTGCATTTCAGCATTCCAGGTACACCTTTTGAATCCCATACTGATGTAACTGTAACAGTTGAAAGCATGAAATGAAAGATGTTGAAGAAGTTTAATCATTTGCTGCAATACTTATAGTGTTATAAGATATTGTTGGATTCGTATAACTTGCTAGTTTGTAACTCAATAGCATAAAACAATAGGCAGTTTTATACTTAACTGAAGTTTAGTCTTTTTTTAGTATTATGATTCGTAGTTGTTTGGTTGTGCGAAGGATGCAATTATGCAATTTGTGGAATGCATGAATAGAGCAGAATGCTAGATTCCCTTTCAGCTATATGTTGTATGTATAGGGCAGAATGCTTTAATCTTGCTAAATACAACGTAGTTTTGATTTTCTGAGTTTTAATTCTACGGATCCTGTTAGGCAGTATGTAGGACCACATTCGAATCCCATTAGTAATAGTTTCTAGTAGTTAATTCCCTTAATCTAGTTTAAATAAGATAGTTAAAATTCAACTCGAGAAACATTCGGAGTAGGTTTAGCATTTCATCAAATTTTGTATGCAATTTCCTTTATCAAATTAAAAGCATGTTCACCCATGGAATAAGGCACGAAACAACTCCTGCCTCGTAAATAATTAATCAGATAATTAACAGGAATCCGGAGTTGACTAAACATGTAATTCAATTAGTGTGTATTTTTCTTTCTTCCATTTCTTAGAGACGAACATAATAAAAAAATGTAGTCATTGTAGGCTAATTCTTTTTTTAAAAAAAAATAAGACGAGTCTCGCCAAATAAAAAATGTAAATTGTGGGGCCCTCAATAATCGATCATAATAAATACTTATAATTTTGGGATGGACTTGTTTAGTGAATTTCACTGCCTTCCCCGAAGATAATAACGCGTTAGACTCTTTAGGCGCGACTTAATTAAATTACATTCTTAAATTTGGGTGCGCATTTATGTGAACCAAATTCAAATCTCAACGGAGTCGAAATATGTTAACAGCTACGGGTACATTGATTGTGACGTGGTTCGAGATGCATTTTCACGGCGTTGCAAGTCTATAAAAATAATAATAAAGCGGTTTAAATTTAATAAAAGCACATAAGTTATAACATGTATTTAAATCAGATATTTAGCCATTATAACAATTTAAGCGACCGTGCTAGAACCACGGGATTCGAGGGTGCCTAACACCTTCCCTCGGGTCAACAGAATTCCTTACTTAGAATTTCTGGTTCGCAGACTTCATTTGGAAAGTCGAAAATGTCCTCGATTTGGGATTCAATATAAACCGATGACTTGGGACACCAAAAGTCAAACCTTTCCCAAGTGGCGACTCTGAATTAATTAAATAATCCCATTTCGAATTTTGTCACTTAAATTGGAAAAACTCCCTCGCGCATTTTACCCTTCGGGGCGGGCGCGCAAAAAGGAGGTGTGACAGCTCTGGCGACTCTGCTGGGGACTTGTACAACCCAGAACCTCTGGTTCAGGGTTCAAGAATTCGAGCTTAGAATAATTGTTATATTTGGCTTTATTATCTGATCTTTATTACATGTTTTGGCATAACGTGCTAAATGTTGTCTTTTACCGCTTTGATATTATCTGAACTGTATATAAACTGTACCGAAACCCTTCTCTTCTTACCTCCGGGGAGAAGCTCGCTGGTCGAGACTCCCTATTCTGTTAGTGTCAATACCTGAAATAAGAAAGAGGTCGGACAAGTTACAAAGCCGGACGATCTCGCGGGTCCCCGGTACGTAGCCCCTCCTCGACTCGAGTTGTCCGCTCGGGTACACAGTCTAGAACAAATACCTAGGGTATAAACCTAGTATAACGAAACTTCATGCCGGATCCCTAGTAGGAACATTTATTTGCATCATGTTGCATTTGACATAGGGGACTCAACACAGGGGCTGAGTCCGTCTAGGATAGGTAACCTGAAATGAAAAGACCATCCTGCTGCATCCCGTTTGTTTTGCGCATTTATTTGCTTCAGTTCTACATGCTGACTGGTTTCTAAAAAAACTTTAAAAAAAAATAGCAGCGTAGGGAGATAATTACTTATTTTTGAAAAATAAAACCAATGTCCAAGTAGTGTCAAAACCTGGCCGGAATTTTCTTTAAAAAAAGAAAAAATGAAAACAAAATTTGTCTTTTAGTTTGATTTATTAAAAAAAACACATATAAAAAAAATTCTTTTTAATCACTTCCAAAATCCAAAAAATATATATTGATTTAAAAGTAAAAAAAAAAGAAGGAAAATTCGAAATTCAAAAAAAAAATGTTGTTTCTTTTGTAGTATCTCTTTTATAAATTCAGACTAATAGTCCAAATACTTCCTTAAAAAGATTTTTCCTTAGTCTTTATCTCTTTTCAAAAATAAAAAAAATAAAATATAAAAATCAAGAAAAATATTTTTCCTTTTCTTTAAAAGATTGTATTCAGAAGGGGCTTTACTCTACGCTTGATCGAGACCGAACTACGCTGGTCTGATTCTCACCGGATGTGAGATACATAGGCAAACCTCATCGGTTCCGACCCCAATTTTCAAAAAAATCCAAAAAATATTTTTTATTAGTTCCTTCTTTAGAAATCTTTCCTTAGAAAATTCAAAAAAAGAAGAAGTTTTTAAAACTCAAAAAAAAAGGGTAGTTTCCTTCTTTCTAAAGTATTTCATACGGAAAAAGAAATAAAAGAAAAAATAATAATAATAAAATCTAAAAAAAAACAATCAAAATCCAAAATACAGACTTCCTTTATTTTGAAGTATTTTCCCCAAAACAAAATCAGAAAAAAAAAAAGAATCAATATATATATATATATATATATTCGTTCTGTTAAAGACTTTCTTTCGTAAATGTCATAGAATTAAAAAATTTAAAGTCCAAAAATATTTTCATTTTTCTTTAGAAGTACTTTTGTAAATTTGAAAACAAAAAAAAAACTCGAAAATCCAAAGAAAATATTTTCTTTCTTATTTAGAAAAAGAGAGAACAAATGAAAATTCAAACAAAAATATTTTTTTTTTTACTTCTAAAATTCTCAAAGTTCCAATCAAAAGAAAAGGAATTTTTAGAAGTCTTTCTTTCAGAAATTAAAATAGAGTCAAATTCAAAAATCCAAAAAATATATATCCTTTTCTTCTTTTAAAGCATTTTTTTAGTAAAATCCAAAAAAAAAAATATTCCAAAAAAAAAAGAGTTAGTCTACTTACTCTATTCACGATCGACCGAACTACGCCGGTTTGATTCTCATAGGGTGTGAGATACGTAGGCAACCCTCATCGGGTCCAACCTCCCCTTTTTCATAAATAGCCAAAATGTTAGAATTTTAATTTCGTCATGAATGAGTCGGTGATGCCGTTTTGTCAAGGATATCCGAATGTTCCCAAAAGGGACGCCGGAAGGTTGACTTTGCACAAACGGCCATTATTGGTCATTTTCATTTTTCCGACCAAATTGCCCAATGGCCTTAGGATCCTCGTCCCCGAGGCTATGTGAGTCTGTGTTCCCCATGTTGGTTCATTACTAAAAAAAGAGTCATAAATAAATCAAGTGATTGTTTTTGTCAAAAATAGCCAAATGTTCCCGAAAGGGACGGCGGAAGGCTGGTTTTGCATAAACGGCCACTTTCGATCATCTTTTAGACTTTTGATCGGTTGACCCTCACAGCCTTAAAATCTTCATCCCCGAAGTGCTGAAAGGTCGTGTTCGAAAATCGGATCTTTCTTTCTAAAATATAGTCAAATCATTTTTGAGTCAAATCATTTTTGCTTAAATCACCTTAATAAATGTGCAGGATGAGCACAATGCAAAATGAATACTTGTTTCTTTATTTTTGCACTTGTTAGTCCCGAACTACGCAAGATCTGATTCATGCGGGGTCATGATACGTAGTCAATCTCCATCGGATTCGATCATAGCTATAAAATAAATTGAGTAAAAAAAAACTGAAAGAAAATTGAGTGAAAAAGAGAAAAGAAAAAATAGTGAAAAAAAAAGGAAAAAAGAGTGACAAAATAAAAAAAATAAAAAAAAAAGAGTGCAAAAAAAAGAGAGCGGCAAAAACAAGATCAAGAGTGGTTAAAGAGAGGTAAGAATAAAAGAAAAGAGGTACATAGTGAAGAGGGCTAGTTTAAGGCCGGGATGAAACATGCAACCCGTTCAAACACATGGTAAAAGCGTTTAACTGTTTAGGTGCATTGCATCCCATCGTGCGATTTCCTATATGTTAAATGCTTCAAAACTAACAAGGTTGTGTGTGTGAGTAAATTAGCCATGTTCTGTTCAGGTGATTGGTTTTGTTGGTATGCGGTGATGAACATGCAACCTTGCACGCGGCCACAACATTATACACAAAACTGAGCTCCACCTCCCAGAAATGCCCATCCTTACCAAGCTCCATATAGTCCCCAATCAAATGTTCCTCAGTACAATCCTCACCCAAGAGAGTCTTTCAAAAGGAATCAGTTCACCCCTATTGGTGAATCATACTCAGGTTTGTTCCAAAAGCTAGTCAGGCGAAGTCTGCTGCAGCCAGTGGCCCCAAAGCGGCCAAACACCGAGTCCCCCCTCCCCGCATCGATCTGATACTAGATGTGAATACCACTATAGAGCAGTGGGACACGGTACAAAGGACTGTTGGTCATTGGACCCTCAAAATGGCAGTTGAACATTCCCCTGCCTACTCTCACAAACGGGCCAATAGACGGAATGATCTGTGAAGCTGAGGAATTTGATCCGGCACTGAAGGCTATTGCAGCCATTGCCGAGACAGAAGAAAAGCAAAAAAAAAAACGATTTCCAAGCTTAAAAGTTCCCCATCAGACGGGAGTCTCGGTAGCCAGTCTTGCTATCCCTTCTGCATCTGGATTGTCTCAAGGTGTGATCCAGATGTTTTACTTTATTGTCTTACTTTCCGATGTTAACCCTTCTATCTTCAAAAATTAAAAATTAAAAAAAAAATCAAATGAAATTGATATTTCATTTTCCCCGGAATGTCTCTTTTCTTAAATCTTGTCAATTTTCTCATTCTCTTTTAGTTCTATTAAATGCAGATTTCAATAATATGACATGCTTGCGGACTTCATGCCCGGATCTTAAAACTCTGTCAGACCTCGACATAATGAATCAATAATTGGGTCGCAATGAAGAATAGCTTAAGGAAACAAGACAAAGATTTGGAAAAGCTGAAAGAAGATTGGGTCCAGATTGGAAAGGTACATACATTGCAACAAGAGTACTGCCAAAGACACATCGAAGGAAACGTCCTTGAAATAACTGTCAATGCAAATGTAGTCAAAAGGTACTATGTTGGATCCTTTAAAATCTTTTCTGTTTGAGATGACGAAGGCTTTCATTCTCGCTACCCAAACACTATCAACCCTTTGCAAACCCATTTGAGCTGGTTACTCTTCTTTGATTACCCTCTTTGGAACCTGAAAGTATTATTGAAAATATAAAAAAAAATTGAAATGAAAAAGAAAGAAAAAAGAAGAAGAAAGAATTGGAAAAATGAGAAAATATATATACAAAAAAGAAAAGAATGAAAATTAAAAAAAAAAGGGAAGGGAAGTGAAAAACAAAGCAAATCAGAAAAAACAAAAAAAAAATCCAAAAAAACAAAATCCAAAGTCCCCCAAAAGTGAAACTGGGGCAGAAGTTATAACGGTTCAGCAATGATCCCGCCCAAAAGGTTCCAAAGTTGTAGTTCAATCCAAATTCTTTTCACCCCAAACCTTGTTCAAGTCCTTCTGATCAATCGGCAAAGCGGTTCAAAATGGGAGGATGGAGTTATTTGGACCTGATACAACAAAATGAGAGGAATAAAATGAGAGAGTCTTATTGGTGAAAACCCACACGGGTACCGTAAGGCGACGGTAAGCAGAGGAAATCAAATGAGAGTATTTTTAGTGAAAACCCACACGGGCACTATAAGGAGATGGTAAGAAATGAGATGAAAAATGCCCGCTCGTGAAAACACACAAAAGGCGCCCATGATCGAAAATAAGATCCTCACAGCCATCAGCATCAACAAAGTCTTGGCAAGGTTCCTCGGTATTCAAGGCAAAGTGGTGATGAATTTTTGAGAGTCGGACGGTTTACACAGATCAAGCATCCAGTCCAAAAGGCATGTCATGTTCATTGAAGTCTGCATGTACTCCAGATAAGTCCTTCTCTACTTTCCCCGAAAGGGACACTTCTAGTTTTAAACTCATTCTCCATTCAATTATTTGTTTCTCTTTTGGATCCTTTTAGGTCTAACACTCTTCCAAAACCAAGACAAAGAAAGGATGGCAAGACTGATTTACAGGGCTTTCATTTGATACACGCTAATGTGCAAAAGGCACCCAGCCTCAGCAGGTGCATCAAGTCGACCTCGACTGGCCATGGCGGCCGATGCTCAGGAATCAACACTCTTGGAAGGAGAAGATAAAATTAAAGCACCTATAAAGGCAATTGAAGTTGAAGGGTTGAGTTTCACATGGCTAATCGCCTCAGCAGAGTCGAAGAAACCAAGGTACCCCCAAATGCTCTAAAATTGAAGTTAGAAGAAAGAAGATAGAAAAGAAAGGCCTACAAAGGCAAAATAAAGTTGGAAAGGTTAAGTCCCACGCGACTAGCCATTGCAGTTAGGTTTGAGGATCAAAAAATCCCTGGAAAAAAAAATCCAAAAACAAAAGATGCTTGAACTACGTCTGACTTGATTCCAAAAGGATATGTAGACAACCTCTCCCTGGGGTTCAGTCACACCAAAATAAAAATCCAAGAAGTCTCCCAAAAGTGAAACTGGGGCAGAAGTTATAATGGTTCGGCAATGATCCCACCCAAAAGGTTCCAAAGTTGTAGTTCAATCCCAATTCTTTTCACCCCAAACCTTGTCCAAGTCCTTCTGATCAATCGGCAAAGACAGGAAAGTGGAAAACATCATTGTTGGAATCTGATAGAAATCAAATTGAGAAGAATAAAGTGAGAGAGTCTTATCGGTGAAAACCTTCGGGCACCATGAGGCGATGAGAGTAGAGAAATCAAAAATGAGAGAGGTCGATTAGCGAAAACCCGCAAAGGGCGTGGTCGACCGGAAAAAGGATACTTCATCACTGAAAGTCCTGGAAAGGTTCTCCAGTTTGGAAACACAGATCAATAGGATCATGAGAAGTTGGAGTTTGATACGGATCAGAAATCTAGTCCAAAAGGCATGTCATGTCAGTTTGAAGCCAGCATGCAGTCCAGATAAGTCCTTCTTTCCCCCCGAAAGGGACGCTTCCCTTTAAACTCATATGCTTTCCTTTTGCATAGTTTTCTTTGAATCCCTTTCGATCTAACTCTGATTCCGTAACAATTACAAAGAAAAGGTGGCAGGACCGGTTTCACAAGGCCCCGCCTGGCAAGAGTCAAATAAAATGCACGGCCTCAAGGGTGCGTCAGTCCCATCCCGACTGACCATGGTAGTTGATTTGCTTCCAAAGTAAAGACGTTCGAAAGAAAAGAAAAGCCTACGAAGGCAAAATAATTTGGAAAGGTTAAGTCCCACGCAGTTAGCCACTGCAGTTTAGGTTTGAGGATCAAAATCCCTGACACACAACCGACAAATCCCCACTGGGTCTCCCTTTGTAAAAATCCCAGTCTCCCCTTGTACAAATCTCCCAAAGAGTCTACCCCAACAAATCCCCAACGAGACTGCTTTGTACAAATCCCCACAGAGCCTCCCCAATAAAAATCCCCACTGAGTTGACCTCGTAAATAATCCCCAAGCAGAATGGTATGAAAGAACCAAAGTCTTACACGGGCAAATCATCACAAAATCCGGAAATGCGAGTCTGATCAGTTTAAAAAGGGGTCGCCTATGGATCCAATCAATGGCAGGGTTTCTCAACAGGAATTAGTCCAAGACCAAGTAATTGGAATGATCAAGGGCACCGAATCAACCACCGTTTTCAAACTGACAATTTTTCTTTGTTTAGGGAAAATTGAGACAGGTGCAATCCAAAGCAAGAAGCAGGTGTAGCCCAAAAGAAATGAAGCGCGCGAGAGGTTGAAACAGCTTTGCAGCAGGAAAATGACCAAAAGTAAGTTTCCCCGGAATTCTTTCATGCATTTTTGATAAATAAAAAAATATATATATATAAAGGAAAACCAAAGAAAAGAAAGAAGACAAGAAAGAAAAATGAAAATCCCCAAAAGAAAAACAAAT
Source organism: Nicotiana tabacum (assembly GCF_000715075.1). Lineage (NCBI taxonomy): Eukaryota > Viridiplantae > Streptophyta > Magnoliopsida > Solanales > Solanaceae > Nicotiana > Nicotiana tabacum. The sequence goes on along the minus strand of NC_134089.1, from coordinate 17,019,647 downwards.
CATGGTAGCATAGGACCTCATTCCTCAACTATCCCGGTATAAACCACGGATCTCCCTGGCATAACCCAAGGAGCTTTTTCTATCCAAATCCCCGGCATAACCCGATGAATCTTCCCGGCATAACCCGTGGACCTTTTCCGGCATAACCCGATGAATCTTTCCGGCATAACCCGATGAATCTTCCCGGCATGATCCGATGAATCTTCCAGGCATGACACAATGAATCTTTCCGGCATAACCTGATGACTTCCCCGGCATAACCCGAGGACTCTTACCTTTTCTCGGCATAACCCGATGAATCTTCCCGGCATAACCCGTGGACCTTTTCCGGCATAACCCGATGAATCTTTCCGGCATAACCCGATGAATCTTCCCGGCATGATCCAATGAATCTTCCCGGCATGACCCGATGAATCTTTCCGGCATAACCCGATGACTTCCTCCGGCATAGCCCGAGGAATCTTACCTTTTCCCGGCATAACCCGATGAATCTTCCCGGCATAACCCGATGAACCTCCCCGACATAACCCGATGACTTCCCCGGTATAACCCGATGAATCTTCCCGGCATGATCCGATGAATCTTTCCGGCATAACCCGATGAACCTCCCCGACATAACCTGATGAACCTCCCCGGCATAACCCGATGAATCTTCCCGGCATGATCCGATGAATCTTCCCGGCATGACCCGATGAATCTTTTCGGCATAACCCGATGACCTACCGGCATAACCCGAGAGCTCTTTCCTTTTTTCTGGCATAACCCGACGAATCTTTCCGACATAACCCGGACAGTTTCCAGCATAACCTGGCAATCCTCCCAATTTAGGGCTCTGATACCTAAGTTGAGCATTTTCCATTTAGCCAGCATTAGGGCTCCAACCCTGAACTGAGCATTTTTCTGTTAGCCAGCATTAGGGCTCCAACCCTGAACTGAGCATTTTCCATTTAGCCAGCGTTAGGGCTCCAACCCTGAACAGAGCATTTTCCATTTAGCCAGCATTAGGGCTCCAACCCTAAACTGAGCATTTTTTCTGTTAGCCAGCATTAGGGCTCCAACCCTGAACTGAGCATTTTCCATTTAGCTAGCATTAGGGCTCCAACCCTGAACTGAGCATTTTTTCTATTAGCCAGCATTAGGGCTCCAACCCTGAACTGAGCATTTTTCTGTTTGTCAGGGCTCCAACCCTAAACTGAGCATTTTTCTGTTAGCCATCATTAGGGCTCCAACCCTGAACTGAGCATTTTTTCATTTAGCCAGCATTAGGGCTCCAACCCTAAACTGAGCATTGTTCTGTTAGTCAGTATTAGGGCTCCAACCCTGAACTGAGCATCTTCCATTTAGCCAGCATTAGAGCTCCAACCCTGAACTGAGCATTTTTCATTTAGCCAGCATTAGGGCTCCAACCCTGAACTGAGCATTTTTCCATTTAGCCAGCATTAGGGCTCCAACCCTGAACTGAGCATTTTTCCTGTTAGCCAGCATTAGGGCTCCAACCCTGAACTGAGCATTTTCCATTTAGCCAGCATTAGGGCTCCAACCCTGAACTGAGCATTTTTCTGTTAGCCAGCATTAGGGCTCCAACCCTGAACTGAGCATTTCCCGTTTAGCCAGCATTAGGGCTCCAACCCTGAACTGAGCATTTTTCTATTAGCCAGCATTAGGGCTCCAACCCTGAACTGAGCATTTCCCGTTTAGCCAGCATTAGGGCCCCAACCCTGAACTGAGCATTTTTCTTTTAGGCAGCATTAGGGCTCCAACCCTGAACTGAGCATTTTCCATTTAGCCAGCATTAGGGCTCCAACCCTGAATTGAGCATTTTTCATTTAGCCAGCATTAGGACTCCAACCCTGAACTGAGCATTTTTCCATTTAGCCAGCATTAGGGCTCCAACCCTGAACTAAGCATTTTCCATTTAGCCAGCATTAGGGCTCCAACCCTGAACTGAGCATTTTTCTGTTAACCAGCATTAGGGCTCCAACCCTGAACTGAGCATTTTCCATTTATCCAGCATTAGGGCTCCAACCCTGAACTGAGCATTTTTCTGTTAGCCAGCATTAGGGCTCCAACCCTGAACTGAGCATTTCCCGTTTAGCCAGCATTAGGGCCCCAACCCTGAACTGAGCATTTTTCTTTTAGCCAGCATCAGGGCTCCAACCCTGAACTGAGCATTTTCCATTTAGCCAGCATTAGGGCCCCAACCCTGAACTGAGCATTTTTACCTTTGGTGACATTAGGGCTCCAGCCTATGAGTTGCGTTTTGCAGACTAGTTTTTTTCTTATCCCCGCATCAGTGCTGTAGATGATTATGGAAATTAACTCACGAAATTTTTCTAGTGAAACTGGGGCAGAAAAATTTCGTTCGTTTGTTTTGCTTTGTCTCAGCAGGATTGGCCTCGAGGTGCATGGATCGAGACGACCTACGGAATGAGTCTTAATCCGGAATAAAGAAAAGAAGAAAAGACAAAAAAGAAGATGTTCCGAGACATTGGAACAAACAAAAGGCGGATCGCCCCAAGTTTGATCAAGGTCCCGAGCTCCGTTAATCCCGCATCACTCAATATCGCTGATATAAACGGGCACCTACAACTTGCAAGCATCAAGATTCGGATCGAAGCCTACAAGTAGAATCAGCTAAGACCCAAGATCAAGATGCAAAAGAATTATAGATAGGAATCTTGTAACTAGCGGTTGACAGGCATAAATAGTTAGTTCAATTTCAATTTCCTTTGGTTGTAATAAGGGGGTCAGTAAAGCAGTAGTGGCAACAGCAACAGCAGTAACGGCAAGCATTGCAATCCCATGGTAGTCCCAGCTACCAAAAATTTCCTGAACTACATTGACCTGATTCTTGTTTGGCCCAGGATATGTAGGAAATCTTTGAAGCGAAGATTACGTCAAATCTTTCAAAAATGCGCTTCACATGGAGTATTCCGATATGCAAAATCGCTCATATCCGCTCACTTTATCTTTGTACGGAAACTCTTCGTGTTTTCGCACAAAGAGGGACAGCTGTGAGCACGTGATTTTTGTTTACACGACAATTACTCCAAAAGAAATCAAAATAATAACAAATGGCTTTGCCGTACAATTTTTGGAATTTACGTGGCATTTTTTGTTAGCCATTTGTGGTTTTGTCCGTGTCTATTTAGTCTTATCCAACAAAAATACAAAAAAATATATGTCGTGTGTAAGTTTAGGATATCATTCTACTATTAGGAATTAATCGAACCACAATCCGGCTATTAAAAGGAAAATCACAAAAAATGCATCTTTTATTTTATTTCGTCATTAAGTGATGTTATTTTAATTAAATGCTAATATGTGTGATAATTGTTTAATGTTTGTATAGTGTTATTTGACAATTTAATTGAGAAATTAAAGAAGAAAAGGATTTTCGGATTGGGCCGGTTTGAATTAAATAGGAACAGGCCCAAACCAAAATAACCAGTCCAAATTCCCTTTTATCCAGTCCAGTTAGGCGGGCCACATGACTGTCCAAACGACGTCGTTGTGTCACCCTCAGTTTGGACCGTTGATCTCACTAGATTGACGGTCCAGATCACTCACCCATAACCCCATTACCCGACCCGTTACCCGGACCAACCCCGACCCCAATACTAAACCAAACGACACCGTTTGATTAACCCTTGGATTCAGGTCGTTGATCTCGATTGATCTAACGGTCGATATCAAACCATCCACCCCATATATAAACCCTCATCTCGTACCCCGCCCCCCTATCCAAGCACCCCTCCCTCGTCTTCATCTCCCTCACCAGACCCAAACCCCCACGGAACCCTAGCGCCGCCCCCCTTTCCCCTCACCATAAACCCGGCGGCAAGGATGCCGGTGACCACCACCTTAACACCCTAGGACCACCTCAACCCCCTTAACACAGATCCACTAACCGTGGGTCTCGAATCCTCCCCCACCATCTCGAATCTTCATTTGAAGATTCGAGCCGAACCTCGACCTACACCAAACCACCCCAAATCCATGCCAGGCACTCCCCTGACCTCCCTCATGACCAAACTAGGTTTGGTTTGGTCCTAATCCAACCAGGACAACCTGAATCCCAAATCTGCCCTTAGGAACCCTAGAAGTCCTGAGTCCGATTTGTGTCTGTTTGAACCAGAAGATTAGGGTCTAATGGACCTTAATCGAAGTGTTCTCAGTTGAGAACACTTCGATTAAAGTTCGTTCAACCCCAAGAAAGGTCGACTCAAAATCCGAGATAAGGCCTTCTGATTTTTCAAACCTTTAAGGTATTTCTGTTCTCTTTTTTCTTGTCAGTTCATTTTATTGTTTGTTTTAGTTTGTTCGGCATGTTTAATTAGTTTTGTTTATTTCTGGGATTCCACTGCCAGTTATTCTCCATCTCCGATAGACCTTTTATTCGGTCGATTGTGTTTCTGTTTACGTTTGAATACGTATAGTGATATACATATTTCAGCTTGATTAAATCGTCGAATCAGTAATGCCTGTGTTTCCCCTATATCGTGTAAAATTGTCGAGAACAGTCTATGCCCTATTTGTGTTGTTTGTTTGATCGACTGTTTGTTCTATGTTATAATTAGTATAGTCGATTCGATACGCGTCGTCAATTAGTTCAGCCTTGAATGGTGATAATTTGACTCATGCTATTTAATTTGATTTATTGAGACATGGTTAAAACAGCTGAGAATTGATTGTCACTATGTGTTAGTCTGTTTAGCTAAGTCAGAAAGCATTTAAGAATTGATCTATAGCTGCAGTCTAGGTTAGATTTCAGACTTTGGTTTAAATTGATAGCATGTTCACCTAGTTTCGGTTTTGGGCAGCATGTGTTTTGTCAGCTGCTAAGGAATTAGAGTAAAATGGACAGCATGTGCTGTCAGAACACACCCCTGCTGCCCATACATGTTCAAACTAATAAAATGATAAACCATTTTAATAAGAGGAGATGGTCTGTCAGGGGAATCTGATGGGCTATCTTTTCTTTTAAACTGGTGAGTGGAAAAATAGAAGAAGCCACATGGGAGGGGGTTCAGTTTGTCTAAGAGGCTGTTAAAGGGTCTGATAGGGGATCAATAGAGGGGCCTTTCCATTTGTTGAGGGAGACACACATATAGACACATAGAGAGAAATAGATACACAGATTGGAGGACAGAGGGATAGAGACTGAAGCTAAAAAACTGGGGAGAAGATAGTGGAGAGTTCAGAGAGGGTGAGAGTTCTAAAAATCAGAAAACATAGTTCTGAAACAAGGAAGCAAAGATAATTCTGAAAATCAGAAAGAAAGGGTTCAGAAATCAGGGAGGGAGATAGAAAAGAAATTTCTGTTTGTTTGTTTGAAACTGAAAACACTGCTTTTCCTCATCCTTTTCTGTTGGGAAATTAGCATTAAGCTGCTACTGGTTCTGTCAGATTTAGGATCTTTCCTTTGAGTATTGGAAAAATCAACATTGGGTACTGTATCATTGAGTTACTTCTTGGTCTATTCTGCCTAAGGTTGTCATTGTCGCTGTATTTATTGTCGTTGCTGCTATCTTCTGCTACTGTTGCTGATTTCCCTACCTTCTTCTTCTTCTTTGCATTTCAGCATTCCAGGTACACCTTTTGAATCCCATATTGATGTAACCGTAACAGTTGAAAGCATGAAATGAAAGATGTTGAAGAAGTTTAATCATTTGCTGCAATACTTATAGTGTTATAAGATATTGTTGGATTCGTATAACTTGCTAGTTTGTAACTCAATAGCATAAAACAATAGGCAGTTTTATACTTAACTGAAGTTTAGTCTTTTTTTTAGTATTATGATTCGTAGTTGTTTGGTTGTGCGAAGGATGCAATTATGCAATTTGTGGAATGCATGAATAGGGCAGAATGCTAGATTCCCTTTCAGCTATATGTTGTATGTATAGGGCAGAATGCTTTAATATTGCTAAATACAACGTAGTTTTGATTTTCTGAGTTTTAATTCTATCGGATCCTGTTAGGCAGTATGTAGGACCACGTTCGAATCCCATTAGTAACAGTTTCTAGTAGTTAATTCCCTTAATCTAGTTTAAATAAGATAGTTAAAATTCAACTCGAGAAACATTCGGAGTAGGTTTAGCATTTCATCAAATTTTGTATGCAATTTCCTTTATCAAATTGAAAGCATGTTCACCCATGGAATAAGGCACGAAACAATTCCTGCCTCGTAAATAATTAATCAGATAATTAACAGAAATCCGGAGTTGGCCAAACATGTAATTCAATTAGTGTGTATTTTTCTTTCTTCCATTTCTTAGAGACGAACATAATAAAACAAATGTAGTCATTGTAGGCTAATTCTTTTTTTTTTTTTAAATGAGACGAGCTTCGCCAAATAAAAAATGTAAATTGCGGGGCCTTCAATAATCGATCATAATAAATACTTAAAATTTTGGGATGGACTTGTTTAGTAAATTTCACTGCCTTCCCCGAAGATAATAACGCGTTAGACTCTTTAGGCGCGATTTAATTAAATTACATTCTTAAATTTGGGTGCGCATTTATGTGACCCAAATTCAAATCTCAACGGAGTCGAAATGTATTAACAGCTACGGGTACATTGATTGTGACGTGGTTCGAGATGCATTTTCACGGCGTTGCAAGTCTATAAAAATAATAATAAAGCGGTTTAAATTTAATAAAAGCACATAAGTTATAACATGTATTTAAATCAGATATTTAGCCATTATAACAATTTAAGCGACCGTGCTAGAACCACGGGATTCGAGGGTGCCTAACACCTTCCCTCGGGTCAACAGAATTCCTTACTTAGAATTTCTGGTTCGCAGACTTCATTTGGAAAGTCGAAAATTTTCTCGATTTGGGATTCAAGATAAACCGGTGACTTGGGACACCAAAAGTCAAACCTTTCCCAAGTGGCGACTCTGAATTAATTAAATAATCCCATTTCGAATTTTGTCACTTAAATTGGAAAAACTCCCTCGCGCATTATACCCTTCGGGGCGGGCGCGCAAAAAGGAGGTGTGGCAGGGGTAAATACATAAAGGCTATTTAAGGCAAAAGTCTAATGGTACACGGTTCATGCAAATAAGGAAAGAAAGAAAGAAAAAATCAATTAATAGCCAAGAAGTCAGGATTATAAACTCAATTCGAATGAACCAAGTCAGGAAAAGGTAAAGGAGGTTCAATAAAAGAAAAAATCAGTAACAATCAATCAAACCCCCATTAAAGGATTTCAAAAAAAATCAATCAAAAACCTTTGAAGGCAGAGTCCTCATATATAGAACACATAGATGTGCGAAAACCAGAGGGGTTTGTCAAATTATTTAGAGAAGAGTGTAACAAAGAAAAGTTTAGAATCAAGCAAGAAGAGGTATAAGTCTAGTTTGCAGACTCACAATGAGTCCGGGAGCCCAGGGTCCCGGAGTGGAACCCTGACTTGCACACAAGGTCAAAATGTCAAGAAATTCCCAAATCTTAGGGTTTCGTGTTGAGTCAGACAATAGAGATGAGAAGGAAAGTAGTTGAAACAGGGTCATAGGTTTCAGAGTTGAAACCTCGTGCATGCTTCTTTCATCCATAGAAACTCATGATAAAAATATGATATCAAAGTAACATGCGGAATACAGCAGAAGACGAAAAATATAGGAACACATTAGAAAAGCATAGTATGGAAAATATGGTAGAAGAACATACAAGCATGGAGTATATAAAACATAATAAAAGAATATACAAGAACGTAGTGTAAAAACTTCAGTAAAAGAACATACAAGGTAAAAGGAAAACATAGAACAAACTAGAGGCAAATACACATAAAAGAAAAGGGAAAATAAAGCCGGAGAATCACTTAAGCATTTTCAAAAAATCCTAGATCGGAAACGAAACGGCTTTGAAAGTAATTTTTTGAAGGAAAAGTTGGGGAAATCATTTGGACATTCAAGTAGAACACGAATACACAACAAATATGAGAAAATCGAAGAAAACCTCGAAGAGTTAGGGTTTCGGAAGGACCCTAGAATGAGAAAGGCTTGGAATAAGGTCCGATCTTAAGTCGATAAGGTCGAAATCAGGCTCAGAAGGCTAAGACACGCCAGAGCAAGGTCGGAGATGGCTGAGAACCTTGAATCGACGAAGGTCTGAGCGAAGACACTTGAAATCTGGCCTCGAACCTTCAGGTATCAAGCATGTGAGAGTGGTAGGAGGTGAGTATAGACTGTTCATGGCCAAAACGGCCATGGATTTCGGTGGATTTGGGGTTGGAAGTGGCAGAGAGCAATCAGGTTTTCGAGAGAGCTCGAGAGAATTTGAGAGAAAAGAGGAGTTAAAGGCGGCGCATCTGAGAGAATGGGGTAGGGTTAGGGGCGTGGAGGAATTAAAAAAGGAAAGGGAAAATCGTGGTCGTTGATCAGTTCGATCAACGGCCTAGATTAGAGGGCGTTTGGGCCGGGTAAAATGGGTTAAGGGTTGGGTTTAAATGGGGTTGGGCAAGTCCGAAATTGGGTCTGGAAGTGGGGCAATTAGTGGCTCAAATTGAAATATAAAAGAGGTTACAATTGAAATGAATGAGGCTAAATGTTAAACAGCCATTTCTTCCCTTTTATTTTATAAAAAATAATAAAAAGATTTTTAAAACAAATTAAAAGCACTGAACTAATTAATTAACATATAAATATTAGTTTAAAAATATTGGAGCCAATTTTATAATTATAAAAAATGCTATTTATCTTAAAGTAGGCTACAATTGTAATTATATGCAATTTAGCTTTTGAGTACCAAATAAATTCGTAAAAATACACAAAAAAATATCTTAACTATATTTTGGTATAAGTATGGGAATAAAATAAATTATTCCCCAAAATTGATGATTTTGGGAATAATTATTGATTTTGCACTGCTAAAATAGACAATAAATTGATTTAAAAAATCTTGAAAATTAGGAAATATGCCAAAACTCATGGGCATGCTTATATATGCATGCACATGCTATTTTGAAAGTGTTTGAGTATAGAAAATACATAGGGAAAAATTGGGTATCAACAGCTGCCCCTCTTTACCCGAGCAGGATGAAAGAGTTGTCGGGTAAAGATAAGATGACCAATTTTGACCGAAAGAAACAATTTTCGAAGAGTTCTAACCGAGCTCTGGCTCTTGAGCTGCCTACATATCCCTGGTCTTACAAGAATCAGGTCATATGTAGTTCAGGAACCATTGACAGAATATGCCGATGGAGATTTGAAATGGACGAACGTGATGTTTAGATTTAGAGAGGTTTCTAAAAATCAATAGGTTGCGGGAGCCGGAGCGAGATTGCTCCTGCTGAGACGGCCGTTGCCAGCCGGTGTACTTACAAGTAAGTAATATGAGCGTATTTCGTGTGTAAATTTAAACGTGATGCAAGTTCCCATCGGACCATGAATGCTGTCTTTGGACAGTTAGGATGACATCCTTGGACCATGACGTCCCGGGCTATGAAGAGCGTAAATAAAATTCGCAGTCCATGAAATGATGTTCTCGGGCTATGGGAGATGGTGCCTCTAAACCATGATGCCTTTGAAGAATGATATACAAAAGATGAGATGGGGTCCTCAGGCCATGGTGTGGCATTCTTGGGCTATGCAAATGGTGCCTCCGAACAATGACGCCTTTGAACAATTCGGCGATCTTTCAGCCCATGAAATGCAGAAGGTGGCGATCTTTCAGTCGATGCAAGACAAAAATAAAAAGATGGCGATATTTCAGCCATGTAAGAAAGATAACGTGGCGATCTTTCAAACATGCAGGATGGAGACAATTCTTAGTCTCGAAAGGTAGAAAGGTAGCCTTATGTAGTGCAGAGAAATGCAGGATGGAGACAATGCTTAGTCTTGGAAGGTAGAAAGGTAGCCTTATGCAGATACAGAAGATGCAGGATGGAGACAATGCTTGGTCTTGGAAGGCAGAAAGGTAGCCTTATGAAGATGCAGGATGGAGACAATGCTTGGTCTCGGAAGGCAGAAAGGTAGCCTTGTGCAATGCATCGAATGTAAAAGGACAATTAGTAGCAAGATCTCTTAGCTGATTATGACAATATGGCTGTTGGGGAAACTGTGTACGGATGGCAATTGCGAGCAAGTAATGATTCTGAGAAGTTGCATCCCTGGGAAAGTGTGAGTGCATAAATATATCTAATGACATTTCCAATTGAGTGCCTGCATCCAAAGAAGAATCGTGAGTTCTGTAGAGGGGGAAAAGGTTAGTTCGTCTTCCCCGGGCTTTTGGCGTTGTGCGTCATTGGGGTAGCGTCGCTAAACAACAGCAATTCGGATAATAGTTATGCATGATTTAGTGAATGTAACATAAATATATAATCTAAAATAGCTTTCTTTAGATGAACCAACGACTGCGACGTGGTTCGAGACATTGCAACCCCTTCTACTCCGGAATTTTGAGGGTCCGCCTCAAAATTCTGCCCCAGTTTGCTGAGCGGACATCCTCGGCGGTTGTGCTGAATGACTAAAAGAAATCATCTTCGGAATTTTGAGGGTCCTCCTCAAAATTCTGCCCCAGTTTGCTGGGCTGTTGCTTCTGGCGCTGCATGGACTAAATCAACTCCGAAATTTTGAGGGTCCTCCTCAAAATTCTGCCCCAGTTCCAGTAGCGGGGGAAAATGGAATTTTTTATTAAATTGTGACCGAACCCATAGGGCTGCCTACGTATCCCCTCTTAAACGGGAATCAGGTCAGGCGTAGTTCAAATTACATCCTATAGGGAAAGTATGAAGATTACGCATAGTAACGTTTTACTGCATCTGAGTTGATGGGCTTCGGCCAGACTTCTCCATCCATCTCTGCAAGAATAAGAGCTCCCCCAGTTAGAACCCGGTGAACCATGTATGGTCCCTGCCAATTGGGAGAGAACTTCCCCTTGGCTTCATCTTGATGTGGGAATATTTTCTTCAACACTAGCTGCCCCGGTGTAAACTTCCTTAGTTTAACTCTTTTGTGGAAGGCTCTGGACATTCTATTTTGATACAACTGACCGTGGCAAACTACATTCATCATTTTCCCGTCTATGAGGGCCAATTGCTCGTAGCGACCTTTTACCCATTATGCATCGTCCAGCTCTGCTTCTTGTATGATCCTTAAGGAAGGAATTTCTACCTCGGCGGGGATGACCGCCTCTGTACCATAAACCAGCATGTAGGGAGTTGCTCCGATCGATGTATGGACTGTGGTGCGGTATCCCAATAAGGCGAATGATAATTTCTCATGCCATTGTTTGTGCCTTTCGATCATCTTCCTTAGTATTTTCTTGATATTCTTGTTGGCTGCCTCCACAGCTCCATTCATCTGAGGCCTATAGGCTGTAGAGTTCTTGTGTTTGATTTTGAATGTTTCGCACATTGCTTTCATCAAGTCGTTGTCGAGATTGGAACCATTATCAGTGATGATTGATTCCGGAATTCCAAATCGACAAACAATGCGGTCGCGGACGATATTTGCCACAACCTTCTTAGTTACTGCTTTATATGATGCTGCTTCGACCCATTTGGTGAAGTAATCAATTGTCACTAGAATGAACCTATGCCCGTTTGATGCGGCAGGCTCGATCAGTCCAATAACATCTATTCCCCTAGCGGCGAATGGCCATGGTGAACTCATTGCAGTGAGCTCATTTGGAGGTACCTTTATCATATCGGCATGTATCTGACAGTGATGGCATCTGCGAACATACCGGATACAGTCTGTTTCCATAGTCATCCAAAAATACCCTGCCCGGAGTATCTTCTTTGCTAAGACAAAACCATTCATGTGCGACCCGCAGGTCCCTGCATGCACTTCGTCTAATAGCTTGGATGCTTCCTTTGCTTCGACACACCTTAGTAGACCCAAATCGGGAGTCCTCCTGTACAGGATTCCTCACTATGAAAGATGTTGCTGGATAACCTACGAAGTGTGCGCTTCTGAGTAGCGTTGGCAAGTTCTGGATATTCCCTTGTTGTCAAGTACTCCTTGATGTCATGGAACCATGGTTTTCCATCCTCTTCTTCCTCAACGTGGGCGCAATAAGCTGGCTGGTCATGAATGTTTACTGGGACGGGATCAATGAAATTTGTATCTGGATGCTGGATCACAGACGATAAAGTAGCTAAGGCATTAGCAAACTCGTTCTGGACTCTGGGGACGTGCTGGAACTCTGTCTTTTTGAACCTTTTCCTTAACTCCTGTATGTGATGCAAGTAGGGGATTATTTTAGAGTTCTTGGTTGCCCACTCTTCTCAAACCTGATGTATGAGCAAGTTGGAATCCCCGATTACTAGCAACTCCTGAACGTTCATGTCAATGGCCATTTTGAGCCCCAAGATATAGGCTTCATATTCGGCCATATTGTTGGTGCAAGGGAACCTGAGCTTGGCGGATACTAGGTAGTGCTGGCCGGTTTCTGATACTAGGACTGCTCCTATGCCAACTCCTTTGAAATTTGCAGTTCCATCAAAAAACAACCTCCAACCATCATAGGATTCTACAATATCTTCTCCTATGAAAGATACCTCTTCATAGGGAAAATACATTTTTAGGGGTTTGTATTCTCCGTCCACGGGATTCTCGGCGAGATGATCCGCCAAGGCTTTCCCTTTGACGGCTTTTTGGGTCACGTAAACAATGTTGAATTCACTTAGCAGGATTTGCCACTTGGCGAGCTTGCCAGTGGGCATGGGCTTCTGGAAGAGATACTTCAGAGGGTCCATTCAAGATATGAGATAAGTAGTGTAAGCACAGAAGTAATGCCTTAACTTCTGTGCGACCCAAGTCAGAGCACAACAGGTGCGTTCCAAAAAAGAATACCGGGCCTCGTACGGCATGAACTTCTTACTGAGATAGTAGATGGCTTGCTCCTTTTTCCCTGTTTCATCATGTTGTCCCAGAACACAACCGAATGCTCCATCCAATACCGTAAGGTAGAGCAATAGGTGTCTTCCTTGCTCAGGCGGAACCAAGACCGGTGGCATTGACAGGTATTCCTTAATTCTATCAAAAGCTTTCTGACACTCATCAGTCTATTTGGTAGCAGCGTCCTTTTTCAACATTTTGAAGATAGGTTCACAAATGACCGGACTAAGCTATGAATCGACTGATATATTTGAGTCTCCCCAGGAAACTCATCACGGCCTTCTTGTTATTTGGCGGTGGCAATTTTTGGATAGCTTTGACATTTGATAGATCTAGTTCTATTCCTCTACGACTTACGATGAAACCCAATAATTTTTAAGCAAGAACCCCGAATGCACACTTAGCGGGATTCAGTTCCAGATTGTACCTCCTCAGTCTGTTGAAGAACTTTCTTAGGTCTTCCCTGTGATCCTTGGCTTTCTTGGATTTGATGATGGCGTTATCGACATATACCTCGATCTCCTTGTGTATCATGTCATAAGAGATGGTGGTCATGGCTCTCATATAGGTGGCACCAGCATTCTTCAAACCGAATGGCATCATTTTGTAACAGTACATTCCCCACGGCATGATGAAAGTCATTTTCTCTACATCTTCCTCATCCATCCATATCTGATGATACCTAGCGAAACAATCAACAAAGGACTGCAACTCATGCTTGGCGCAGTTGTCAATTAGAATATGTATGTTAGGCATGGGGAAGTCATTTTTAGGACTGGCCCGGTTAAGATCCCGGTAGTCGACACAAACTCTAACTTTCCCATCCATTTTTGGTACGGGCACGACGTTGGCTAACCATGTCAGATACTCAAGCACCCTGAGAACCTTGGCTTTGACTTGCTTGGTAACCTCTTCTTTGATTTTCAAACTCATGTTGGGTTTGAATTTCCTGAGCTTTTGTTTTACCGGCGGACATGTTGGATCCGTCGGCAATTTGTGAGCTACAATGGATGTACTGAGACCAGTCATGTCATCATATGACCAGGCAAATATGTCTTCATATTCCTTTAGGAACTCCGTGTACTCTTTCTTTTCTGATGGTGATAGGTGAACAGTGATGCGCGTTTCTTTGACATTCTCTGTATCTCCCAAATTAACGACCTCAGTTTCGTCCAAGTTAGACTTGCGCCTATTCTCAAAATTCTCAACCTCTCTGACGACCTCTTCAGGTATATCATCCTCTTCTGAATCCATATCCGTTTGTTGCGTTGTCTCGTTGCAAGTCACAATCGTTGGTTTATCGTCAAGGCAAGTAATAGTAATGCTGTGTAAAATAAAGTGAATGATAGAAAAATAAGAATGGGATATATAATAAATTGAAGTGCTTAGATTGAATTCATAATTGTTTTGAATATCAGAGCTCTTTTCAAAATTAAAAGACAATGCGGAGATAAAATTAGCTAGTAAAAAGTAAAATGTAATGCATGGTGCTTTTGTTTAGCCTTGCTACCCTGAGACTTTCCGGGCCTGGTGGTTTTGATTGACCAGTTGCTGAGGTGTTCTCCTCAGTTCACAGCTTGTATAGAAGGGCCTTACTCCCTTTCCTCCTCGAAAATAACATAGCAGTCCATATTATCGTCCTCCAGGAACAGATTCTTCATGGCTGCTAATGCTTCATCTTCCTCTGATCCATATATGATGTCTGCTGGCTGGAAAGTCTGCTCCAGGTGAGGTATCGGATGCTCCAGTGGATAGTAGGGACCGCCATGGTGGCGACTAGTGATTGAACTCCTCCCAAGTGTACTCATACCCCAAACTGAATATAGTACCATGTTCCTTCAGCTTGATGGGCTTGGTGATTCCCTGGAGGTTTTTGCCGAGTCCCTTTCCAGGTTCGTACCCACACCAATTCAAGATACTTTCAATCTTGTTATCCCACCATTTATCCTTGTCAACAGTGTTGACCCGCTCGATGTGGTGGTATTTTTCTCCACCTATTTTCCTTCTGCCTCCAACCATTGGGATGGTCTGGAGGCTGTATATGGAGTTGCTACCATCGCCATGAATAATCACCTCTTGGCGATTCCACTCGAATTTCACTGCTTGATGTAGGGTCAATGCTACCACTCCAGCGGCGTGGATCCATATTCATCCCAACAGCAAGTTGTAGGATGCTGGGACATCTATTACTTGAAAGTCAACGTCAAACCAAGTTGGTCCCATTTGCAGGCATAGGCTGATCTCTCCAATAGTGAACCTTTGGGACCCATCGAAGGCTTTGACATTGATGGCCCCGTCTTTGATCTCGTGTAGGCTCTTTCCCAATGTTCTGAGAGTTATCAACGGACAGATGTTGAGGTTGGAGCCTCCACCGATCAAGACTCTAGTGATGAAGTAATCCTCATACTGCACAGTGATATGTAGGGCCATATTGTGACTTAGTCCTTCCGGTGGCAGCTCATCTTCGTGGAAGGTGATCTTATGGCTTTACAATACTTGCCCTATAATATTTGCCATTTCACCCCCAGTTATGTTGCTGGGTACATAAGCTTCGCTTAATATCTTCATCAAGGCATTTTTGTGTGTGTCAGAGCTCTGCAGAAGAGCTAGGATGGAGATTTGTGCTGGTGTTTTGTTCAACTGCTCGACGACTGAATACTCTATAGCTTGTATTTTTCTCCAAAGATCATCGGGCCCAATTTCAATAGTCCGTCCAGAGGCTTGCTTACTGGACTCAGCTAGGTGCTCTGGAGTGTAAACCCTACCTGTTCTAGTCATACCCTAAGCAGCAATTGCTTCTCCTGCCTTGGTCTTTCCTTTCCTCCTCGCCTCAGCTGTGTAATCCCATGGTATGGCATTTGAGTGGGACGGTGTTATGTCTGACATTGCTACAGGAATAGGTGCCCTTGGTGGTAACACAGCAACTTCGAAAGATACAGGTGCCTTCGGGACTCCAAACTCAATCTCAATTGGTCTGGGCGCCTTTGTAGAAGAAGGTGCTTCGAATTCGAGAGGTAGAGACATATTTACTTCATCACCCTTGGAGGGCTGATTCTGCACAACGATTGGGTTAAGCGTGACCACCAGTTTCTTTGGCTCATCACCCTCAGCAATCAATCCTATCGACCCCTTAGGGTCCCAGTCATCTTCGATCTAGATCATGTGAATGTCTCCAACCTTGTGATCGGGCAGATGGTTGTTGCGAACATTAGGAGAAGGCTCCTTTGCTATGATAACCTTATTGTCGATCAGAGTTTGAATCTTGTCTTTCAACGAGCGGCACTCGTAAATGGTGTGTCCCTTCATTTTGGAGTGGTACGCACATGTCTTATTAGGGTTGACCCACTGGGAAGGATTTTCTAGAGTTATGGTAGGGATAGGGGAGACATAACTAGAAGCTTTAAGTCTCTCATACAGCTGGTCAATTGGCTCAGAGATGGCTGTATATTGTCTGGGAGGTCTGGGGTCAAAATTTGGCCTGGGTCTAGGGAAATTTTGGCGAGTGGGGGGTTATTGGTAGTGAGAGGGTTGGGCATTATAAGCTTGGTAAATAGCTTCAGGTTGAGAGTATCTGGGTGAAGTGGGTTGATATGTGGGAGGTGGAGATGATTGGTAAACGGGTGGTGGATTTTGGTAAGAGGGTGCGGGTGCTTGGTAATTCGGGATAGGCTGATATGTAAGTGGAGGTGACGGGTAAGTGTGGTATTTTAGTGGTGATTTGGCTCCCTGTGCGACCATCACGGCACTCATGTCCTTCTTCTTGGACGTACCACCGGACTGTAAAGCCTTGTTGGTGGCCTGTAATGCTTCAAGATTAGTAACCATACCATTCTTAATGCCTTCTTAAATTTTTTCTCCCAGCTTGATGATATCGGAGAATTTCTGGCCCTCGATCAGCATCAACCTCTCATAATATTGTGGATCCTAAGCCCGGACGAAGAATTTGTTCATCTGTTCCTCTTCTAAGGCTGGCCTAACCTTAGCAGCCTCTGATCTCCAACAAGTAGCATACTCGCGGAATGTCTCGGTAGGCTTCTTCTTCAAATTCTGGATGTAGAATACATCCGGTGCATTCTCTGTATTGAATCAGAACATATCCATGAAATCCAATGCCATACCTACCTAACTAGTCCATTTCTTGGGGTCCTAGTTGATGTACCAAGATAAAGCATCCCCTTTCAGACTTCTCATGAAGAGTTTCATGCGGATTTTCTCATCCCTTCCGACTCCAACTAGCTTATCACAGTACGTCCTCAAGTGGACTCTGAGATCTCCTGTACCATCAAACATTTCAAACTTGGGAGATTTGTACCCTTTCGGAAGTTCAACATCTGGCTGAATGCAAAGGTCCTCATAATTCAACCCCTATATACCTTTGTTTCCTTCTATGCCCTGGACTCGGTTGGTCAACCTCTTGAGTTCTACTGCCAAGCTTCTGATGAGAGAGTCCTTGTCATCAGATTCAGGTGCACTTGAGATTGGTTAGGGTAGTGGGGTATAGTATCTACGTAGATGGGAGTGTTGTTTGCGGTGTTTAGTGGTTCAGGGATGAGTAGTGGAGTGTTGTTTGGAGTGTGGCATGTGTTGTAATGTTGAGAATGAGTGGGTTGCATTTGTGGTTGTGGGGTATTCTGTGGAGGTGTGGGATTTTGAGCATTTGGAAAGTTGATATCAAGAGCGATGAGAGAGAATGACAAATTTGCCAGGTTGCGAACATGATCCAGTTCTTCTCGGAACTTCAATAGTTTCTGCCCAAGTTGGGCAGCAGTTTCTTTAACAACCGGGGTATCCTGGGGAATCTCAGTTCTTTCCTTTCTGGCGCTTGAATCTTCCATTCTACTTTTGTTCCTGTTCTAGATAGGACTCGGAGGAGGAGGAGGTGGAGGGCCCTTGGATCTCGTATTGTATGATGATGGTGCCAGAATGCACGAACTAACTTTTTGGGGAGGGGAATAAAAATAACGAAAAATAAAAAAAAGTAACAAGTTAGTGCGGATTATGAGAAGGAAATATTGCAATATTTTAAACACATTGTGCAGGAATATAAGTCACTTCCTAATTTGGGTGCCTCGTTGTGCCCGAGGTAGGCTTAACCATAAATTAATTTGGAGAACTTATATTGCTAAATGCCTCATTTTATTGGTAAAAAATAAGACGAATCCAAAACGACACTAAATGACGGAAAGCAAAAATGTCACTAGTGGCCATGGGCCTTATTACATCATTAAAATAAAAGACTCCAAACTACTTGGTCCCGGAAGGGCCTTCCCCAGATTCAGCATCTTTGTCTCCCTCGAACAGCTTTACCAGCTCGCGCAGTCCTAGCAGTAGACAAGCTTGGGCCAGATGTCCGCCTGCATTTCCTTCGGCGTTTTGACAATCTTCAATCCTCTTGTGGAACTTTCCTTCTAGCTCCACTAGACCCCGCTCCAAGTACCCTAGTCGCTTGTTTGTGCTAACAGCCATATCCTTCCATTCCTCGATCAACTTCTTATGGGCTTCTTGTATCTCCCGATGCTCACTTTCACATTCTCGAATTCTCTTGCGCAGTTGATTGTACTTAACCCGTGCCTCAGCTTTCTCGTTGATGATTCTATGTCCGTGAATGAACCCGGGCTGACCCATACCATTGTGATTATCTTCCAACCAACCCGAATAGTGTGGCACACAACCGGCGTGGTACCTGTCTGGCTAAATAGATTCTTTCCCCAAAACGAGCTTGCAATGCCACATGTGTTGAGCTTGGCATTTGTGAGGGCTATCATCGTCCTGGAAATCGGCCCTAAAGTGACTCATCTTGTCGACCCTTGGTATGATTTGCTTTCTCCCAGCCTGTCTCATGGCCCAGAGGGGGACATAGGGATAAGTTCCCCTTAGCCCAATGAGTATGAGAAATGGCGCATCTCGAGATCGAACAATGAATTCTTTTGTAGGGAACCACTCAACCATCCACTGTACCTGGTCCTCTTTCAGATTCTCAAATAGCTCTACCCATCCTCCAGCGTCCTCTGGCTGAGCGAACATGTTAGGCATATAGTTCATACGCCTTGGCTGGTGGAAGGCAATGTGATCATCCCAGTCTCTGCGTAGGATCTCCTGCCGGTATTCTCCCCTCTGGAGGTGCTCCATGAGCTAGAGTTAAAGTAATAAATTGCATCCCTCAAAATGACTGGCCCTTCACTGACAGTTGTCCAGGGCTCGGTATATCTCCGCAATAATCATGGGTACTATACTGAAAGGCTGCCCGCCCATTCCTTCCATCAGAGTCTTAGTTACCATGGTCAGTCTGGTGTGGATCCTATCCTTCTTCATAGGGAACACTATCATTCCCAAGAAGCAAAACATGAATACGAAGACCCTCCTGTGAATATGCCCCAGTGAGGTGAGGGCAAATTCGTCTAAATAAGTGTGGTATGACTTGCTATGGCCATATCTCTCGTACAGATAGTCGAATGGGATGTATGAGTCTTTCAAACATGTCAAGTCTGAGTTCTTCTTCAGTCCCATCGTCTTAAGGAAACCCCTACCCTTACGATTCTCTGGCATGAGCAGACCGGGAGTCTCCCAAGGGATACCAGCTAAACCTCCTATTTCCTCGAGCAAAGGAGTCATTTCAAGGTCCCCGAAGCGGAACGTGGACCTGTCACTATCCCAGAACAGTGTTGCAGCCTCTATGATTTTGTTGTCAGACTGGATTTCTAGAAGAGAAGGCAGATTCCCTAAGTATTTGCAGACGAGTGTCTGATCACTGGAGTGGAGGTCTTCCCACCAATTTAGCAGCCTTGGATGAATGTTAGTTACCATGCCAAATCTGGGGACTTCGTGCCTCATTTTCTGCAAAACAGAGTGTCAGACCCTTACCCCACCAGACTCGACTACTTAAACCAATAATTAGCATAGCAAGCATTTAGTTATCCAAATAAATGCATAGAACATGTAGGTGTCCGTTTGGGTTTCAAGGAAACCCAGTGGACTTCAGACAAGGCTATCTTAATGAGTCATTATGTGGACAACACAACTGACTCGGCTAAGTTTGACCATGATGCATGTACAGTTAAATGGAGTAAGGTTTCTATTGGGACATTAGACAGGTACCCTTTTGAGCGAACAACTCAAGAGGGAAAGGCATGGAACCGTCTACTGTACCGCTGATCGACTGGTTTTACCACAAATACGCCTTTGCCGAATTTAAAGAGTGATAATATTGGAAGAGCGCAACCACTCATTATAAGCGTTGCTATGGTATTTGTTTGGCACGAGTGGAATATGATGTGGAAGATGCATTTTACAAGAATGAAACAAATTGACATGTATTTCCACGTTCATAAGATAAATGATTACAATAATTGCATAATTGCAACAGTATTGAAATAAAGCAGTAAAGGAAAGCAGTTAAAGGAAAGAAAAGACATGAAGAGTCAATTCAGTTTCGTAGTGAAAGAATAAAAGACAGTAAATAAAGCAATTAATGAGATAGTAAAGTCACAAGAAACATGCAATGGTAAAAGCCTAAAGAGTTCCCCAGCAGAGTCGTCATGCTGTCGACGCCCCCTTTTTCCTCCGCCCCCTTTTTTGGGGTTAGAAATCGGGTATACGACATTGGGAAGGAAAACTCTATTCCCTTTTGAGAATTGGGTTTTGGAGTTTTTGAAGAGTCACCACCTAATGATTATAGTGCATTAGGACACTTTTAGAAGAGTTTGAGATGAAAACCAAAGTTCGGGTAAGGGCTAGAAAATATCTCGAGGGAAAGGTGTTAGGCACCCCTCAAGATCCACTAGTGTGGTTTCCGGCCATATTACAATTGTGACTTTACAAGTAAACAATCAAGACTCGGATAAGGACTTGCACATGGTATTGCAATTAGATTGAAAACTTTTGAGGGTAAGTAGACAGAAATCTATGAAAAGATTCGAAGAGTTTTACAGGAAGAGATGAAAGCAAATAAAGGAAAGGGGGTCCTAGGTTTATGATTAATATGGATCACTTCAATGCAATATCCAGTAATCACTCCTCAGAAGAGGGGTCGCACGAGATATTAGCGCACCGGTCATCATATCCATATTCTACCCTCCCCACCCCGTTAAGGTATTAAAGCGTGAATGGCATTGTTACTTATTGCATGCTAGTACACGTCCCAATCCTATCAGTCCCGGAGGCATTTAGGACTACTAATCCTAAAGGGAAAGGAGTTTAGGGGCTTTTGAGAGTTTCAAAAGGACAAAATACTAGGGCGGCATTCAAAACATATAATACAAGTATGGGAAAACATGTAAGCAAATAGGGCTCAGGTAAACCTCCTTAGATCAAATAAAAGCATATAGCTTAGCATGTCTTGTATGTACTGGTTTGGTCTTAAAAATTAAAGCGATAAGTGGACTGATTCAACACATACTTTTAGACAAGAAGTCCGCAT
Organism: Nicotiana tabacum; assembly: GCF_000715075.1. Taxonomy (NCBI): domain Eukaryota; kingdom Viridiplantae; phylum Streptophyta; class Magnoliopsida; order Solanales; family Solanaceae; genus Nicotiana; species Nicotiana tabacum. The sequence continues at coordinate 16,998,380 of NC_134089.1, read as the reverse complement.
TAGGTTCGCTCGAATACAGTTGCCTAAGACTGATCCAGTTAGTTAATCAACATTTTGTCTATGTGTTGAATAGAACTACTGATTTTTTAAAACAAACTGATAAAAGAATTGTTGGTCTTTGACAGAGTAAAATAAATTTCAGAAAATGTGTTAGTTTGTTAGAAAGCGTTTACCAACTTGAAAAGGTTTATCAAATTTATCAGGAAAGAGATGATTATAAAAATATGGACTGATTTCAGGAAAAAGGGTTTGCCAACTTTATCGAGTTTTCCGAAAAGGTATGCCGACTAATAAAAGATTTCACGAGAGTTTCAGAAAATGCCAGTTTGTTCAGAAAAATGTTGTTAACTCACACTGTTCAAGCAATCGCAGAAAACTGCCAGTTTTAGCAAACAAGACGAATTTCAGAAAAAAAGATTTGTGAGTTCAGAAATCGGATAGGTCTTTAAACGAGTGAGATGGTATATATCCAGGATTCCCTATAGGCATGCTTTCTACAAATTTTACTGATTAATACCTTTCCAAACTGAACAGGAGTCTTATGAACATGATATCTATGTACAACTTTATTATTAAGCCTAACTTTTTGCCTAATAATATTTGCATAGAAATATAGGAATCTATATGCATGATATCTACGTGTGGAGTTGCAGAAATCAGAAGTAACACCCCTATAGGCATGCTTTCTACCCTTACGCATAAAAGTAAACCCCCTTCCCTTCTTCACTAAATCCCCATGAGTTTAATACAAATTATTACAAACCAGTGAATCAAACTAAAATTAAAAGTACATTAGAAACTAACAGTTGCATCCGAGTAACCTAATTCAGACTTAGTGTCTAACCATATGAGATTGAAACACTTCCGAGATCGAGGTTTCCAAAGCCTTCTCTTATCTAGGGTGCTTTAGATATCCAATGAGTTTCAAGAACTCCAGGCAGTGCTTACACCCCAAATATATTACAAATTGAGATTATAGTGCAGTATGGGAATGCCAACTCTCAGATGTCCAAGTTCAGAGGAAACTCAAGGTCCCAAGGCAAGGCTCAAAAGAGAGGGGCAGAACTTAGGATTCTAGGAATAGGTGTAAGTGCACAAGGGGGAAAAGAACCAAAGAAAACCAAGGCAGGCTAGTGGTCGTGCCCAGCAATTAGGATGTTGGCACGCCCATGACCAGCCTATTGGTCAAGCATTGAGAGTTAGGATCCATTGTGGATCAAGCTAGAGTCTGGATAGTAATTAGGATACTGCCAGGCCAAGAACTTAACTCAAGCATAGAGAAGGGAATAGGGGAAGGGTTTCATAACAAAAAAAATAGAAGCAAGGAAGAAAACATTTAATACAAATTATTGAACATGAGCAGTAAAATAAATGAAAGTCTGAAGCACATAAGGGTGAGGCAGGAAATTAAATGACAGACATACCAGTTCCAGGGACACAAGAAAAAATCAGTAGTTTTGTGAAGCCAAATTGCAAGCAAATAGTCAGAAAGCCTTAGCAGAGAGCTATGCTGAATTGAGAGAGTGTGTGTGTTATGAAAGTATTAAATTGTAAGTGTGCAATGTAAAGTGTTGCCTTTTCGAAGTATGTTTAAAAGTGCAGAAGGGCAGTCCCTTTATAGTGTAGAGAAACAAGTGAGAAAAGGTAAGAAAATAACTTGCAATCAATCACATAGAATTTCCCTTCAACTAAGGGATTTGGTTTCAAACGGGCAGAACAAATAAGGAAAGAATTAGATCAAAATCTCTTCCAAAGTAGCACAAAATGGGTAAATACATAAAGGATATTTAAGGCAAAAGTCTAATGGTACACGGTTCATGCAAATAAGGAAAGAAAGAAAGAAAAAATAAATGAATAGCCAAGAAGTCAAGATTATAAACTTAATTCGAATGATCCAAGTCAGAAAAAGGTAAAGGGGGTTCAATAAAAGAAAAAATCAGTAACAATCAATTAAACCCCGATTAAAGGATTTCAAAAAAAATCAATCAAAAACCTTTGAAGGTAGAGTCCTCATATATAGAACACACAGATGTGTGAAAACTAGAGGGGTTTGTCAAATTATTTCGAGAAGAGTTTAACAAAGAAAAGTTCAGAATCAAGCAAGAAGAGGTATAAGTCTAGTTTGCAAACTCGCAATGAGTCTGAGAGCCCAGGGTCCCGGAGTGGAACCCTGACTCGCACACAAGGGTTAAAATGTCAAGAAATCCCCAAATCTTAGGGTTTCGAGTTGAGTCAGACAATAGAGATGAGAAGGCAAGTAGTTGAAACAGGGTCAGAGGTTTCAGAGTTGAAACCTCTTGCATGCTTCTTTCATCCACAGAAACTCATGAGAAAAATATGATAGCAAAGTAACATGCGGAACACAGCAGAAGACGAAAAATATAGGAACACAGTAGAAAAGCATAGTATGGAAAATATGGTAGAAGAACATACAAGCATGGAGTATATAAAACATAGTAAAAGAATATACAAGAACGTAGGGTAAAAACTTTAGTAAAAGAACATACAAGGTAAAAAGAAAACATAGAACAAAGTAGAGGCAAATACACATAAAAGAAAAGGGAAAATAAAGCTGGAGAAACACTTAAGCATTTTCAGAAAACCCTAGATCGGAAACGAAACGGCTTTGAAAGTAATTTTTTGAAGGAAAAGTTGGGGAAATCATTTGGACACTCAAGTAGAACACGAATACACAACAGATCTGAGAAAATTGGAGAGAACCTCGAAGAGTTAGGGTTTTGGAAGGACCCTAGAATGAGAAATGCTTGGAATAAGGTCCGATCTTGAGTCGATAAGGTCGAAATCAGGCTCAGGAGGCTAAGACACGCCGGAGCAAGGTCGGAGATGGCTGAGAACCTTGAATCGACGAAGGTCTGAGCGAAGACCCTTGAAGTCTGGCCTCGAACCTTCAGGTATCAAGCATGTGAGAGTGGTAGGAGGTGAGTATAGACTGTCCATGGCCAAAACGGCCATGGTTTCCTGTGGATTTGGGGTTGGAAATGGTAGAGAGCAATCAGGTTTTCGAGAGAGCTCGAGAGCATTTGAGAGAAGAGAGGAGTTAGAGGCGGCGCATCTAAGAGAATGGGGTAGGGTTAGGGGCGTGGAGGAATTAAAAAGGAAAGGGAAAATCGTGGTCGTTGATCAGTTCGATCAATGGCCTGGATTAGAGGGCGTTTGGGCCGGGTAAAATGGGTTAAGGGTTGGGTTTAAGTGGGATTGGGCTAGTCCGAAATTGGGTCTGGAATTGGGTCAATTAGTGGCTCAAATTGAAATATAAAAGGGGTTGCAATTGAAATGAATAAGGCTAAATGTTAAACAGCCATTTCTTCCCTTTTATTTTATAAAAAATAGTAAAAAGATTTTTAAAACAAATTAAAAGCACTGAACTAATTAATTAACATATAAATATTAGTTTAAAAATATTGGAGCCAATTTTTTAATTATAAAAAATGCTATTTATCTTAAAGTAGGCTACAATTGTAATTATATGCAATTTAGCTTTTGAGTACCAAATAAATTTGTAAAAATACACAAAAAATTATGTTAACTATATTTTGGTATAAGTATGGGAATGAAATAAATTATTCCCCAAAATTGATGATTGTGGGAATAATTATGGATTTTGCACTGCTAAAATAGACAATAAATTGATTTAAAAAATCTTGAAAATTAGGAAAAATGCCAAAACTCCTGGGCATGCTTATATATGCATGCACATGCTATTTTGAAAGTGTTTTGAGTATCGAAAATACATAGGGAAAAATTGGGTATCAACAGTGCCTGAGAGAGTTTGTTCCTCAGAGCCTCAGGGCCGCATGGTGCGCAGAGTTTGAGCATTTGCGCCAGGGTGCTATGACTATCTCAGAGTATACTGTCTGTTACACTAGCTTGGCTAGACATGCATCGGCCTTGGTTTCTACTATTCGCGAGAGGGTTCGCCGGTTTAGTAAGGGGCTTATTCCCAGCATTAGGTCTAGCATGGCTCGTGAGTTGGAGATGGATATTTCATATTAGCAGGTGGTGAGCATTGCTAGGAGGATTGAGGGTATGCATGCTAGGGAGAGAGAGGAGAGGGAGGCCAAGAGGTCTCGAGAGTCGGACCATTATTCTGGTGCTCGTGCCCCAGCTGCAGATCGTCATGGTAGGGGTTATATGAGTCGCCCTGTTCATTCAGCTCTTCCAACAGCCAGTGGTATTCTAGCTCCTCCTAGGCCCCAAGAGAATTATTATGTACCTCCAGTATCTAGTGAGCCTCCTGCGCGGGGTGTTTTTAGTGGTCAGTCCAGCAGACCTGGCTCGAGCCAGTCATAATCGCCATATCCTTCCAGAGCTTGTTTTGAGTGTGGTGATACATTCCATATGGTAAGGGATTGACCCAGACTTAGGAGGGGTGCACCTCCACAGACTTCTTAGCTACAGTGTGCCCCGCAAAGTTCTAAGGCTATGGTTACAGCTCCAGTTGCTACCCCACCTGCTCAGCCAGCTAGAGGTAGAGGTCGGGAAGGTAGAGGTCACCCTAGAGGGGGAGGCATGGCCCGATACTATGCCCTTCCTGCCCGTACCGAGACTGTTGCCTCCGATTCTATCACCATATATATTATATTGGTTTGTCACAAAGATGCATCGGTCCTATTTGATCCGGGCTCCACTTACTCTTATGAGTCTTCTTATTTTGCTCTGCATTTGGGTGTACCTCGGGATTCTTTGGGTTCCCATATTTATGTTTCTACTCCTATGGGAGATTCTCTTGTTGTGGACCGTGTTTATCGGTCGTGTTTAGTTGCTCTTAGTGGTTTTGAGACCAGAGCCGATTTATTGTTGCTCATCATGGTAGATTTTGATATTATCTTGGGTATGGATTGGTTGTCTCCCTATTATTCTATTATTGATTGTCACACCAAAACCGTGACGCTGGCTATGTCAGGTGTACCGCGTGTTGAGTGGAGAGGTACTTTATATCATACTCTCAGTAGAGTTATTTCTTTTCTCAAGGCTCAGTGTATGGTTGAGAAGGGGTATGACGTGTATCTAGCTTATGTGAGAAATGTCAATATTAATACCCCTTCAGTTGATTCAGTCCCAGTAGTACGGGATTTTTCTGATGTATTTCCAACTGATCTTCCGGGCATGCCGCCTGATAGAGATATTGATTTTGGCATTGATCTGTTGCCGGGCACTCAGCCCATTTCTATTCCTTCATATTGTATGGCTCCTCCTGAGTTGAAGGATCAGTTGCAGGAATTGCTTGATAAGGGTTTTATTAGGCCCAGTGTATCACATTGGGATGCTCCTATCTTGTTTGTGAAGAAGAAGGATGATTATATGCATATGTGCATTGATTATCGCCAGTTGAACCAATTTACAGTGAAGAACCGCTATCCTTTGCCTCGTATTGATGATCTGTTTGACCAGCTTCAGGGCGCACGAGTGTTTTCTAAGATTGACTTGTGCTCAGGTTACCATCAGTTGAAGATTCGAGAGCTAGATATCCCAAAGACTACTTTCAGGATTCGGTATGGTCATTACAAATTCCTTGTTGTGTCATTTGGGTTGACCAATGTCCCAACAACCTTTATGCATTTGATGCACAGTGGGTTCCAACTGTATCTTGACTCGTTCATCATTGTCTTTATTAATGATATTCTGTTGTATTCCCAAAGTTGGGAAGATCAAGAGCAGCACCTGAGGACAGTGCTTCAGACCTTGAGAGTAAAGAAGTTATATGCTATGTTCTCGAAATGTGAGTTTTGGTTGGATTTCGTGGCATTCTTAGGCCACGTGGTGTCGAGTGAGGATATTCAGGTGGATCCGAAGGAAGTAGAGGCAGTGCAGAGTTGGCCCAGACCATCCTCAGCTACAAAAATCTGCAGTTTTCTTGGCTTGGCGGGTTATTACCGTCGTTTTGTTGAGAGGTTTCATCGATTGCATCCCCTATGACCAAGTTGACCCAGAAGGGTACTCCGTTCCAGTGGATGGAAGAGTGTGAGGCAAGCTTTCAAAATCTCAAGACAGCTTTGACTACAACCCCAGTTTTGATATTGCCTACAGGTTCGGGGTCCTATACTCTCTACTGTGATGCCTCGAGGATTGGCCTTGAGCGGTATTGATGCAAGGTGGTGTGGTGATAGCCTACGCATCCAGACAGTTGAAGGTATATGAGAAGAATTACCCTATCTATGACCTTGAGTTAGCTGCCATTGTTCACGCCTTAAAGATCTAGCATCATTATTTGTACGATGTGCCTTGTGAGATTTATACTGATCACCGGAGTTTGCAACAACTATTCAAGCAGAAGGATCTTAATTTGCGCCAGAGGAGGTGGTTAGAGTTTCTGAAGGACTATGATATCACTATTTTGTATCATTGGCAAGGCCAATGTGGTGGCTGATGCCTTAAGTCTCCGGGCAGAGAGTTTGGGGAGTTTGGCTTATTTACCAGCATCGTAGAAACCTATCACGATGGATGTTCAGGCCTTAGCCATCCAGTTTGTGAGATTGGATCTTTCGGAACCCAGTCGGATCCTAACTTACATGGTTTCTCGGTCTTCCTTATTTGATCGTATCAGGGAGCGTTAGTATGATGACACTCATTTGCTTGTCCTCAAGGACAAGGTTCAGCATGGTGATGCCAGAGATGTGACTATTGGTGATGATGGGGTATTGAGGATGCAGGGTCGGATTTGTGTACCCAATGTTGATGGGCTTCAGTAGTTGATTTTAGAGGAGGCCCATAGTTTGTGGTATTCCATTTATCTGGGTGCCGCGAAGATGTATCAGAATTTGAGACAACACAATTGGTGGAGGTGGATGAAGAAAGACATAGTTGGGTTTGTAGCTCGGTGCCTCAATTGTCATCAGGTGAAGTATGAGCACTAGAGACCGGGTGGGTTGCTTCAGCAGATAAAGATTCCGGAGTGGAAGTGGGAGCGGATCACCATAGAATTTGTAGTTGGGCTCCCACGGACTTTGAGGAAGTTCGATGCCATTTGGGTGATTGTGGATCGTCCACATGGTATTCCAGTTTCCATCATTTCCGATAGGGGTACTCAGTTTACATTGCAGTTCTGTAGGGTCGTTCAGTATGAGTTGGGTATTCGGGTGGAGTTGAGCACAACATTTCACCCCCAGACGGACGGACAGTCCGAGCGCACTATTCAGATTCTTGAGGATATGCTCTATGTATGTGTGATTGAGTTTGGAGGGTCTTGGGATCAGTTCTTGCCACTGGCAGAGTCTGCCTACAACAACAGCTATCAATCAACCATTCAGATGGCACTGTATGAGGCTTTATATGGTAGGCAGTGTAGATCCCTGGTGGGTTGGTTTGAGCTAGGTGAGGCTAGATTATTGGGCACAAACTTGGTTCAGGATGCTTTGAAGAAGGTTAAGGTGATTCAGGATAAACTCTGTACAGCCCAGTCCAAACAGAAGAGTTACGCGGACCGGAAGGTTCGTGATGTTTCCTATATGGTTGGATAGTGGGTTATGCTTCGGGTTTCACCTATGAAGGGCGTTATGAGATTTGGGAAGAAAGGAAAGTTGAGTCTGAGGTTTATTGGCCTTTTTGTGATATTGCGGTGTGTTGAGGAGGTTGCTTATGAGCTTGCCTTACCTCCTAGCTTGGCAGGAGTTCATCCGATATTTCATGTTTCGATGCTCCGGAGGTATCACGGTGATCAATCGCATGTGTTGGATTTCAGTTCAGTCCAGTTGGACAAGGATCTATCTTATGTTGAGGATCCAGTGGCGATATTGGACAGGCAGGTTAAAAAGTTGAGGTTAAAGAATATTGCATTAGTAAAGGTTCGGTAGCGGGGTCATCCGGTCGAGGAGGTGACTTGGGAGATCGAGCAGGATATGCACAGCTGTTACCCTCATCTTTTCACTACTTTAGGTATGTCTCTATACTCTTTCTAGGACGAACAAATGTTTAAGTGTGGGAGGATGTAATGACCCGACCGGTCAATTAACGCCCCGATCCCCTATTAATTATTTTACCCGTGTTTGGTTCTGCTATTACGAGTTGCCAGGAGAAATTATTTGGAGTTTCGGAGAGTTTTGGGACACTTAGTCCCTAAATGAGACCTTAAGTTTTGGAAATGTGACTGTAGTCGGAATACTGTGAAGACAGCCTTGAAATGGAATTCTAATGGTTTTGTTAGCTCCGTTGGGTGATTCCAGTCTTAGGGGCGTGTTCGGATTGTGTTTTGGAGGTCCGTAGCTAATTTAGGCTTGAAATGCCGAAAGTCGAATTTTGAAGTTTTCGGTTCGATAGTGAGATTTTGATCTAAGGGTCGGAATGGAATTCTGGAAGTTGGAGTAGCTCTGTAGTGTTGAATGTGATGCGTGTGCAAAATTTCAGATCGTTCGGACGAGGTTTGATAGACATTTTGATCGAAAGCGTAAATTTGGAGTTTTGGAGTTCTTAGGCTTGAATCTGTGGTTGATTCATCGTTTTGATGTTGTTTTAGGTGTTTTAGGGATTGGTATAAGTTTGGACAGTGGTATTAGACTTGTTTGTGTTTTTGGTTGAGGTCCCGAGGGCCTCGGGATGGTTTCGAAAGGTTGTCGAAAGAATTGGGAGTTGTTTGAGCAGCTTCAGCTGCTGATCTTCTGTCATAACCGCACCTGCGGTTGTGTTCCGCAGGTGCATAGCCGCAGAAGCGGTGGTATCATTGCAGAAGCAAAAAGAGGAGAACCAGCAGAAGCCTCAAAAGCGCGGGCTTCACCGCAGAAGCGGTACCGCATCTGTATGGGAAGCTGCAGGTGCGAAAAGCTGAGTTTAGTGAGTTGTCGCAGATACGACCATTGTTCCGCAATAGTGGGACCGCAGGTGCGGTCCCATGACCGCGGAAGCGGATTAGCTGGGCAGAACATATAAATAGTTGCCTTTGCGAATTTGAGTTATTTTCACCTCTTTTTGCTCTGATGGTAAGAAACCTCCACTTCCAACCAAGAGGTTGTGAGTTCGAGTTTCCCCAAGAGCAAGGTGGGAAGTTCTTGTAGGGAAAGATGACGGAGGTCTATTTGGAAACAGCCTCTCTACCGCAGGGTAGGGGTAAGGTCTGCGTACACACTACCTTCCTCAGACCCCACTAAGTGGGACTATACTAGGTTGTTGTTGTCGTTATTGTTCAAACGGGAAGAAGCCTTGGGGAGCATTTTCAAGGGAGATTTTCAGAGGAATTCATTGGGGTAAGGTCATTGGTCCTTAAACTCGTTATTGAGGTGATTTTTATCATTGTAAGCATGAAAATTTAAAAAAAATCAGTGGTAGTTTGGGGGTTAGGGCTTGATTAATTAGAGACCTTTGAGTGATGATTTGGGAGATCATTTAAGGTCCAATTTTGGTACTTTTGGTATGAATGAACTCGTGAAAATGTGAGGATTCTGGAAATGAGAATTTTACCTGATTCCGAGACGTGGGCCCGAGGGGCATTTTGATCATTTTACCTAATTTCGCGTATTAGCTTAGAATTTCTTTGTAGAATCAGTTACTTGAAGTGTTATTTACATTATGCAATTGAATTGAATAGATTTGGTCCGTTTGGAGTAGAGTACTAGTGGCAACAACATGGTTTCAGGTTGACTTTGAGCTGGTTCGAGGTAAGTGGTTTGCCTAACCTTGTGTGGGGAACCTTCCCCTTAGGATTTGATATTATTGATAATTGAAATGCCTTGTACGTGAGGTGATGAGTGCGTACATGTGCTAATTGTTGAAAATTCGATTTTCATTAAGTAATTACTAGTATGTTTCTTTTTTCCTATTTATACTATTTGCAATTTAAGCCTGTTGTTAGCTTAGGAAAGCATGTTTAATTGACTTAACTGCCTTACTTGCTCAAACTGCCTTATTTGGATTATGTGCAGCATGCTAGATTAGAAATACCTGTTTTACCTTGGTATGGAACTTGAATTGAACTGTGTACTCTTCTTGTTGTTGCTGTGTATTTACTTTGAGACTACGGGACGGAATCCCAGGATATCCCCCTGCACATTTACATTGGAACTACGAGACTGCACCCGGTAGATTCCCCCTGTACTGAGTATTTACATTTGGGACTACGGATCGGTATTCCTGGAGATCCCCTTGCATTATGAGTTGGACTACGGGATGGTATTCCGGGAGATCCACTGGATATTTATATTTGGGACTACATGACGGTATCCTAGGAGATCCCCAGTTGTTATCTTTGTACTGAGCTATATTTCCTTCTGTGTTTACTTGGCCTCTATGGTAGTTGTTGTTGTCCTTTATATCCTGTGTTACTTTTACTATTGTACTCATTTATATTGTTTTGTTCTATACTGTTAAACCTTATATTTTATTTAACCTCAGTAAGGCCCTGACTTTCCTCGTCATTATCCGACCGAGGTTAGGCTTGGCACTTACTGAGTACCACTGTGGTGTACGCATGCCCTTTCTGCACATGTTTTTCATGTGCAGATCCAGGTACTTCCACTCAGGCCTATCACGCTTAAGACGAGGCGCTTATAGAGACTCCGAGGTATATCTGCTGCGTTCGCAGACAGAAGAGTCCCTTTCTACTCTCCCTTTTTGTATTAGCCCTTCTGTACTTTCGTTTCTTTGTTAGATATTCTAGAGTTAGATGTTTGTAGACATTCAAAGGCTTGTGATCATGAGATTCTGGGTTTTGGGAAATGTTTTTAGTTTCGAGAGTTGTTATTGTGTATGTCGAGCGGCACTTTAAACTCTATTTATTTCACTATTTTGGGTTTTAATGATTTCTTCCGCAATTGTTGTTTATATTCCACATTGTTAGGCTTACGTAGTTGTAGAGACTAGGTGTCGTCACGGTGGTTCACAAAGGGCAAACCGAGGTCGTGACATTTAACAATGGAGTTGAGCAAACCTCTAGAGAAATCACCCTCCTTCCTGGCTAGATGATGGGAGCGGCGCGTGCATTATCCACCCTCGAGTACTTGCACAGATAAGACTCGAGGATAAGATAGTGCGAAGTTGCATCATACTAACTAGTTTTAATAATGCAGTTGAGCAAACCTCTAGAGAAATCACACTCCCCCTCCTAGCTGGTGACATTACCCTAGAAATCACATTCCACATCATGGACCAAGACACGACATAATAGGTCGGCCTTGGATACACGCCATGAAGTCCATTCCCTCCATCTTGTACCAAATCATCAAATTTCCCACCCCATAGGGAGTACACAACATTCAAGGAGAACAACGCATTTCCCGGGAGTGTTATCACATCGCCCAGGATTGTACATACACCCAACAGATGAAGGGCAAATCTAAAGAAGCATAGCAATTAACAAGGTCGAGGTCGAGCGGCGACGAGAAAGACGCGATCAAAGACCCCAAAGTCATAGAAGCCACAGGATCAACCATAGAAGACCTCGACCCAGTCCAACTTGATGATAACGACCACAACAAGAAAGATTACATCAGCCACAAGCTTCAAGAACAAGGTAAATTCCGTCAATTCTTAAACAATAACGCAGACTTGTTTGCCTTTTCCCATGCGTACATGCTAGGTATCCCAAAGGAAATAGCGATACACAAGTTGGACGTAGATCCATTCTAAACCCCCCCCCCCGCCCCAGTAAGACAAATTAGGTGGACGTTTAATTCCACAATAAATGATGCAGTCCGCGAAGAGGTTGAAAAGTTATTGGAAAATGGCTCCATCAGGGAGTCAAAATACCCCCAATGGGTCATGGAGAAAAAGAAGAACGGAAATGGCGGATGTGCGTGGACTTCACATATCTAAACAAAGCCCGCCCAAAAGACTCATTTCCACTTCCTCACATCGACCAACTCATTGACGCAACGGTCAGGCACGAGCTGCTAAGCTTCCTAGACGCATGCTCGAACTATAACCAGATCCTCATGTAGGAGGAAGACCACCTTCATCACCCACCAAGGAATATATTGCTACAAGGTGATGCCTTTCGGACTGAAAAATGCAGGCGCGACGTATTAAAGGTTGGTGACAAGGATGTTCAAAGATCAACTCGAAAAAACCATAAAGGTCTATATAGATGATATGTTGTTCAAGTCCAAAAGAAAAGAGGATCACTTCGACTACCTGAAGGAAGATTTCGACATACTCATGCGATATGGAATGAAATTGAATCCTAAAAATTGCGCATTCAACGTGACCTCAGGGAAATTCTTGGGTTTCTTAGTGTCACAACGAGGTATCGAGGTCAACCCCGACCAAATCAAAGCTATAGAGGGGATACCAGAAAAATTAACCAACAAAAAATAGGTTCAAAGGTTGACCGGTCATATAGGCGTCTTGTCGAGATTCATCTCGCGGTTTTCCGATGGGTGCCATAAGTTCTTTGGCTTACCAAAAATAGACAACAGCCTTTAATGGACCATCGAATGCGTCGACGCCCTAAAATAACTAAAGGCCTACTTACTATCGTCCCCACTGCTCTCCAAAGCAGAACTTGGAGAATGCCTTCTCATCTACCTGGCAGTATCCAAAGTGGCGGTAAGTGTAGTCCTAGTCTGAGAAAATAAAGGTACGCAATCTCCCATCTATTAAATTAGTAAAACTTTAGTCGACGCCGAGACGAAGTACCCCCACCTCAAAAAATTAGCGGTGGCCTTGGTCTTAGCTTCGCAGATGCTTAGACCTTATTTTCAATACCGCCCCATCTCAGTAGTCATGACTTTTCCCTTAAGAAGTATTTTGCATAAGCCCAAATTATCGGGTAGAATAGCCAAATGGGCCATAGAGTTAAGCGAATATGAAATCACATATCAACCACGAACGGCGATAAAGTTGCAAGTACTTGCCAACTTCGTCGCCGACTTCAGCACAAAAATAATGTCTGAAGTCGAAAAAGAAGCTTCCAACACCTTCCCCCAAATACAAGATCTATGGATTTTGTACACCGATGGTGCCTCTAATGCATCAGGTTCCAAATTGGGACTCTTACTCGAGGTCCTAACAGGCGAAGTAACTCGTCAGTCCATAAGATGTATGGACATGATTAACAATGAGGCCGAGTACGAGGACGTGATTGTAGGATTAAGATTGGCCCTCAAGTACGGAGCAAGACGAGTCATCTTATGCTGCGACTCTCAGCTCATAGTCAACCAAGTCACAGGGACTTTCCAAATCAAATAGCAAAGGTTATAGAAGTATCATGACGAGATCTGCAGTCTACTGCCCGAATTTGATGAATGACAGCTCGACAAGATCCCTCGAGCAAAAAATATCGAAGTAGACGGCCTCGCCAAGATAGTGGCGGCCGGGTAAGGTCATTGGTCCTTAAACTCGTTATTGAGGTGATTTTTATCATTGTAAGCATGAAATTTAAGAAAAATCAGTGGTAGTTTGGGGGTTAGGGCTTGATTAATTAGAGACATTTGAGTGATGATTTGGGGGAACATTTGAGGTCTAATTTTGGTACTTTTGGTATGAATGAACTCGTGAAAATGTGAGGATTCTGGAAATGTGAATTTTACCCGATTCCGAGACGTGGGCCCGAGGGGCATTTTGGTCATTTTACCTAATTTCGCGTATTAGCTTAGAATTTCTTTGTAGAATCCGTTACTTGAAGTGTTATTTACATTATGAAATTGAATTGAATAGATTTGGGCTATTTGGAGTCGAGTACTCATGGCAAGAACGTGGTTTCAGGTTGACTTTGAGTCGGTTCGAGGTAAGTGGCTTGCCTAACCTTGTGTGAGGAACCTTCCCCATATGATTTGATATTATTGATAATTGAAATCCCGTGTACGTGAGGTGACGAGTGCGTACATGTGTTAATTGTTGAAAAACTGATTTTCATTAAGTAATTAATAGTATGTTTCTCTTTTCCTATTTATACTATTTGCAATTTAAGCCTGTTGTTAGCTTAGGAAAGCATGTCTAATTGACTTAACTGCCTTACTTGCTCAAACTGCCTTATTTGGATTATGTGCAGCATGCTAGGTAGAAATACCTATTTTACCTTGGTATGGAACTTGAATTGAACTGTGTACTCTTCTTGTTGTTGTTGTGTATTTACTTTGGGACTACGGGACGGAATCCCAGGATATCCTCCTGCACATTTACATTGGAACTACGAGAGTGCACCCGGTAGATTCCCCCTGTACTGAGTATTTACATTTGGGACTACGGATTGGTATTCCTGGAGATCCCCTTGCATTATGAGTTGGACTACGGGACGGTATTCCGGGAGATCCACTGGATATTTATATTTGGGACTACATGACGGTATCCTAGGAGATCCCCATTTGTTATCTTTGTACTGAGCTGTATTTCCTTCTGTGTTTACTTGGCCTCTATGGTAGTTGTTGTTGTCCTTTATATCCTATGTTACTTTTACTGTTGTACTCATTTATATTGTTTTGTTCTATACTGTTAAACCTTATATTTTATTTAACCTCAGTAAGGCCCTGACTTTCCTCGTCATTATCCGACCGAGGTTAGGCTTGGCACTTACTGAGTACCACTGTGGTGTACGCATGCCCTTTCTGCACATGTTTTTCATGTGCAGATCCAGGTACTTCCACTCAGGCCTATCACGCTTAAGACGAGGCGCTTATAGAGACTCCGAGGTATATCTGCTGCGTTCGCAGACCGAAGAGTCCCTTTCTACTCTCCCTTTTTGTATTGGCCCTTCTGTACTTTCGTTTCTTTGTTAGATATTCTAGAGTTAGATGTTTGTAGACATTCAAAGGCTTGTGATCATGAGATTCTGGGTTTTGGGAAATGTTATTAGTTTCGAGAGTTGTTATTGTGTATGTCGAGCGGCACTTTAAACTCTATTTATTTCACTATTTTGGGTTTTAATGATTTCTTCCGCAATTGTTGTTTATATTCCACATTGTTAGGCTTACGTAGTTGTAGAGACTAGGTGTCATCACGGTGGTTCACGAAGGGCAAACCGAGGTCGTGACATTTAACAATGGAGTTGAGCAAACCTCTAGAGAAATCACCCTCCTTCCTGGCTAGATGATGAGAGCGGCGCGTGCATTATCCACCCTCGAGTACTTGCACATATAAGACTCGAGGATAAGATAGTGCGAAGTTGCATCATACTAACTAGTTTTAATAATGCAGTTGAGCAAACCTCTAGAGAAATCACACTCTCCCTCCTAGCTGGTGACATTACCCTAGAAATCACATTCCACATCATGGACCAGGACACGACGTAATAGGTCGGCCTTGGATACACTCCATGAAGTCCATTCCCTCCATCTTGTACCAAATCATCAAATTTCCCACCCCATAGGGAGTACACAACATTCAAGGAGAACAACGCATTTCCCGGGAGTGTTATCGCATCGCCCAGGATTGTACATACACCCAACAGATGAAGGGCAAATCTAAAGAAGCATAGCAATTAACAAGGTCGAGGTCGAGCGGCGACGAGAAAGATGCGATCAAAGACCCCAAAGTCATAGAAGCCACAGGATCAACCATAGAAGACCTCGACCCAGTCCAACTTGATAATAACGACCACAACAAGAAAGCTTACATCAGCCACAAGCTTCAAGAACAAGGTAAATTCCGTCAATTCTTAAACAATAACGCAGACTTGTTTGCCTTTTCCCATGCGTACATGCTAGGTATCCCAAAGGAAATAGCGATACACAAGTTGGACGTAGATCCATTCTAAACCCCCCCCCCCCCCCCCAGTAAGACAAATTAGGTGGACGTTTAATTCCACAATAAATGATGCAGTCCGTGAAGAGGTTGAAAAGTTGTTGGAAAATGGCTCCATCAGGGAGTCAAAATACCCTCAATGGGTCATGGAGAAAAAGAAGAACGGAAATGGAGGATGTGCGTGGACTTCACAGATCTAAACAAAGCCCACCCAAATGACTCATTTCCACTTCCTCACATCGACCAACTCATTGACGTAACGGTCAGGCACGAGCTGCTAAGCTTCCTAGACGCATGCTCGAACTATAACCAGATCCTCATGTAGGAGGAAGACCACCTTCATCACCCACCAAGGAATATATTGCTACAAGGTGATGCCTTTCGGACTGAAAAATGCGGGCGCGACGTATTAAAGGTTGGTGACAAGGATGTTCAAAGATCAACTCGAAAAAACCATAGAGGTCTATATAGATGATATGTTGTTCAAGTCCAAAAGAAAAGAGGATCACTTCGACTACCTGAAGGAAGATTTCGACATACTCATGCGATATGGAATGAAATTGAATCCTGAAAATTGCGCATTCAACGCGACCTCAGGGAAATTCTTGGGTTTCTTAGTGTCACAACAAGGTATCGAGGTCAACCCTGACCCAATCAAATCTATAGAGGGGATACCAGAAAAATTAACCAACAAAAAACAGGTTCAAAGGTTGATCGGTCATATAGGCGTCTTGTCGAGATTTATCTAGCGGTTTTCCGATGGGTGCCATAAGTTCTTTGGCGTACCAAAAAAAGACAACGGCCTTTAATGGACCGTCGAATGCGTCGACGCCCTAAAATAACTAAAGGCCTACCTACTATCGTCCCCACTGCTCTCCAAAGCAGACCTTGGAGAATGCCTTCTCGTCTACCTGGCAGTATCCAAAGTGGCGGTGAGTGTAGTCCTAGTCTGAGAAAATAAAGGTACGCAAATTCCCATCTATTAGATTAGTAAAACTTTAGTCGATGCCGAGACGAAGTACCCCCACCTCAAAGAATTAGCGGTGGCCTTGGTCTTAGCTTCGCAGATGCTTAGACCTTATTTTCAATACCACCCCATCTTAGTAGTCACGACTTTTCCCTTAAGAAGTATTTTGCATAAGCCCAAATTATCTGGCAGACTAGCCAAATGGGCCATAGAGTTAAGCGAACATGAAATCACATATCAACCACGAACGGCAATAAAGTTGCAAGTACTTGCCAACTTCGTCGCCGACTTCAGCACAAAAATAATGTCTGAAGTCGAAAGAGAAGCTTCCAACACCTTCCCCCAAATACAAGATCGATGGATTTTGTACACCGATGGCGCCTCTAATGCATCAGGTTCCGAATTGGGACTCTTACTCGAGGTCCCAACAGGCGAAGTAACTCGTCAGTCCATAAGATGTATGGACATAATTAACAATGAGGCCGAGTACGAGGACGTGATTGTAGGATTAAGATTGGCCCTCAAGTACGGAGCAAGACGAGTCATCTTATGCTGCGACTCTCAGCTCATAGTCAACCAAGTCACAGGGACTTTCCAAATCAAATAGCAAAGGTTATAGAAGTATCATGACGAGATCTGCAGTCTACTGCCCGAATTTGATGAATGACAGCTCGACAAGATCCCTCGAGCAAAAAATATCGAAGTAGACGGCCTCGCCAAGATAGTGGCGGCCACTAAAAACATAACCAGAGAAGGAAATGTGGTCGCCCTCCTCCGCTCATCAATCGACCAAATCGAGGTAAGGACTATAAACCTAACTTGGGACTGGCGCAAGCGTATTGTTGCATACTTACAGGATGACGTGTTCCCTCATGATAAAAAGCAAGCCAAGAAGCTTCGAATGCAAGCGGCCAGGTATATCATCATTGACAACGACCTTTATAAAAGGACGTACGGCGGCCCCCTAGTAAAATGCTTGGGCCCGAACCAGACATGGCGCGTTCTAGAAGTCGTCCATGAAGGCCACTATGGAGCACATTCCGGCGATCGGGCTCTGGTTAGATGTCTCATACGAGCATGCTATTACTGGCCCACCATGAAAAAAAAGGCCGCCGTCTTCGTGAAAAAATGCGAGCAATGCCAAAAATATGCCCCCATGATCCACCAAGCGAGCAAGCACCTCCACTCAATCACCTCGCCATGGCCTTTCATCAAATGGGGATGGATTTTCAACCCTTTTTCTTTAAATGATAGCCTTTTCCTTCTATTAATTCAAAGTATATGCATAGTGAGTAGTGCAGTGCACAAAGTATTTTGCATTTACACAAGGTTGGGGAATGGCCATATCCTAAGAAGTGTGATATAGATAATCTACCCTAATGCAAGAATTAGTGACCGCTTCTATGGCTCGAACCTATGATCTATAGATCATACGGAGACAACTTTGCCGTTGCCGCAAGACTCCCTTCAACTAAGCATATGCATAGTATTAACTATTATTAACCATTAAATATGATACTTAATGTGCTGCTTACTTAGACAAACACAACCTACAAATAACTACTGGTTGTGATTTTAATATTGTTATCCTAATCACCATCCATCATGTTGTTTTTTGCTCCCAAGTCAACCAAATTAACTTAAAACAATAACATGATAGTATCTTTTTTACTTATTTGAAAGTTGTCATTAGTCTAAAGCACAAGAAACTCAACTTTAGAGTATATTGTTGAAAGTTAAAGTGGGGATTACACCATAATGCAATATTGTTGCATTAACTCAACTTTAGTTAATGTAATGGAAAAGGTCCAAATATGTCCTTGTACTATACTAAATTGAGCATATTTGGCATTCGTTAATACTTTAGCTCAAGAATACGTTTACTGTCACATAGTTGGTCCATATATGCCCTTACAGTCATATAGTTGGTCCATATATGTCATTTTCGAAGCGGATCCACCCAAACTTATTAGCTCTTTCGTTAATTGTATTAAAGTCTATTACAAACAATATTTTCTTTTTATTAGTACTTTTTTTCTTTACCTTTCTCTTTTCTTTCTTCTTTTTTCTACTTTTTTCTTTTCTTCTCTTTTTTTTTTCTTTCTCTCATATCTGATTTCCTCCATTGTTGATGCCTACTCTATTTTCACCACCAATTTCACTTGACAAAACTCATGAATTTCTGCCTTCACCCAATTAATACCACCGAAAAACTTTCTCCGACAATTTTCATCTCCTTCTGTTCAGAAGAACCAGAGCCTTCTCGTTGGGAATCTTTTTGTGGTGTAGGTTTGATTTTTAGGAAATAAAAAGGAAATAGTGTTTGTAATACACTTTAATATAATTAACGGAAGAGCTAATTAGTTTGGGTGGATTTTGTTTCAAAAATGGCATATATGGACCAAATATGTGACTCTAAGGGCATATATGGACCAACTATGTGTCAGTAAGGGCATTCTTGAGCTAAAGTATTAATGAAGGCCAACTGCGCTCAATTTAGTATAGTACAAGGATATATTTGGACATTTTCCATTAATAATGTAAATAGTTAAATACTATTGATGTTGCTTCTGCCTCGGTTTTATTCTTAGATGTTGTGGCTATTGTTCCTTTTTCCTTCTTTATTACTGCATTTTTCATTTTTAATTGTTCTGCTTGTGCTTGTCTAAGCCGAAGGTCTATTGGAAACAGTCTTTTTACTTACACAAGATAATTAGGGGTAAGGTCGCGTACGTACCACCCTCCCCAGACGTTATTTATTTGCAATATTGGAGAGTGTCAGCTCTCAATATCATACAAACTTAATTATGTTTTTTTTAGTTTTTGTGATACATAGTAATTTCAATGTAATTCCTACGAGGACATGTATAGTAGCATTGCCTTATTACATATAAAAAATTGTAGGTTTATGAATTATGATTACTTATATATTAACATAAGTTGTATGTTATTGTAGTTGTATTTACAACAACAACAACAACAACAACCCAGTGTAATCCCACAAGTGGGGTCTGGGGAGGGTAATATGTACGCAGACCTTACCTCTACCCCGAGGGGCAGAGAGGCTGTTTCCAGGAGACCCTCGGCTCAAAGAGGCAACAAGATACACTATATTAGTACTATCAATAGACTCATAATAAAACAACATAAAGTACCATAAAATCCATAACATAACATAAATACCATACAAAACAAAGTACCAGCAATATAAGAGGTATAGGAAATACGAGAAAGATGTAAGGTATTAATACACAGAAGATAA
Source organism: Nicotiana tabacum (assembly GCF_000715075.1). Taxonomy (NCBI): domain Eukaryota; kingdom Viridiplantae; phylum Streptophyta; class Magnoliopsida; order Solanales; family Solanaceae; genus Nicotiana; species Nicotiana tabacum. The sequence goes on along the minus strand of NC_134089.1, from coordinate 16,978,530 downwards.
AGCCCATCATCAGTAGTTGATCAATAGTATCCTAAGACTAATTCCTAACTGGCTAGTCTCACTCTAGTGCGCTATAAAAAGACATCACAATTTCCCTAACCTACAACCTTAATGCTCGATCTCCACAATTCCCTGTTTAGGGCCATGTCCTCAGTAACCCTAAGTCGCGCCATATCCTGCCTGATCACCTCTCCCCAATACTTCTTAGGTCTCCCCCTACCTCTCCTCGTACCCACCACCGCCAGTCGTTCACACCTTCTCACTGGTGCATCAGTGTTCCTCCTCTGAATGTGCCCGAACCATCTGAGTCTTGCTTCCCGCATCTTGTCCTCCATGGGGGCCACACCCACCTTCTCTCGAATATCTTCATTTCTAATCTTATCCTTCCTTGTATGCCCGCACATCCACTTCAACATCCTCATCTCTGCAACTTTCATCCTCTGGATGTGTGAGATCTTCACCGGCCAACACTCGGTCCCATACAACATAGCAGGCCTAACCACTGCCCTATAAAATTTACCTTTCAGTAACAGTGGCACTTTCTTGTCACATAGGACTCCCGTCGCTAACCTCCATTTCATCCACCCCACCCCTATACGGTGTGTGACATCCTCGTCGATCTCCTCGGACCCCTGAATAAACGACCCCAGGTACTTGAAACTACCCCTCTTAGGGATGACTTGAGAATCAAGCCTCACTTCCACTCCCGCTTCCGTCGGCTCTGCCCCAAATTTGCACTCAAGGTATTCCGTCTTCGTCCTGCTCAACCTGAAACCTTTGGACTCAAGGGTATGTCTCCAAACCTCTAACCTCTCGTTGACGCCGCGTCGTATCTCGTAGATTAGGACTATGTCATCAGCAAATAGCATGCACCATGGCACCTCTCCCTGAATATGATGCATTATAGCATCCATCACCAGGGCAAATAGGAAAGGGCTGAACGCAGACCCTTGATGCAACCCCGTAATAACCGGAAAATAATCTGAATCGCCTCCTGCTGTCCTAACCCGAGTCTTAGCTCCATCATACATGTCCTTAATCGCCCTAATGTAGGCAACCGGGACCCCTTTAGCCTCTAAGCATCTCCATAAGACCTCCCTAGGAACCCTGTCATACGCTTTCTCTAGATCGATAAACACCATGTGGAGATCCTTCTTCTTATCCCTGTATTGTTCCACCGTCCTCCTAATAAGGTGGATAGCTTCTGTGGTAGATCGCCCCGGCATGAACCCGAACTGGTTGTCTGAAATAGACACCGTCCTTCGCACTCTCATTTCTACCACTCTCTCCCAGACTTTCATGGTATGACTTAGTAATTTAATACCCCTATAGTTGTTACAGATCTGGATATCGCCTTTGTTCTTATACAACGGGACCATTGTACTCCACCTCCACTCTTCGGGCATCCTATTAGTCTTGGATATAACATTAAGCAACTTAGTAAGTCATTCCAAGCCTGCTCTACCCACACACCTCCAAAGCTCAACCGGAATTTCATCTGGTCTGGTAGCTCTGCCCCTTCTCATCTTACGCATTGCCTCCATGACCTCATCGACCTCAATGTCCCGACAATCACTTAGTTCATGGGGGTTGTCGTCGTTCCTCAATTCACCTAATACAATATCCTGATCCCCTTCCTCATTTAGAAGTTTATGAAAGTAGGTCTGCCATCTCCTCTTTATCTGGTCATCCCCCAAAAAAACTTTGTCGTCCTCATCTTTTATGCACCTCACTAGGTCCAAATCCCGAGCCGTCCTCTCTCTCACCTTAGCGAGTCGGAGTAACTTCTTCTCCCCGCCTTTGTTCCCTAGTTCCTCATACAAACGAGCAAAAGTTGTTATCTTTGCCTCCGTCACTGCCATCTTTGCCTCCTTCCTAGCTACCTTATATCTCGCAATGTTCGCTCTCTTCTCCTCCTCTCCAGTGCTCCCCACTAACCACAGGTAAGCCACCTTCTTCGCTTCCACTTTACCTTGTACAACTGCATTCCACCACCAGTCTCCTTTGTGGCCACCGGTGCGGCCTGAAGATACCCCTAACACCTCTCTCGCCGCCTTCCTTATATAGTCCGCCGTCGTCGACCACATAGTGTTTGCGTCCCCACTACTTCTCCAAGCTCCCATTGCCGACAACCTTCCTTCCAACTCCTGGGCTTTAACCTTAGTCAAGGCGCCCCACCTAATCCTCGGGCAGCCTCGTACTGACCTCTGTTTCCTTCTTATCATAATACTAACGTCCATCACCAAGAGCCTATGTTGCGTTGCAAGGGTCTCACCTGGGATAACTTTGCAATCCTCGCACAACCTTCTGTCGCATCTCCTAGGGAGGAGATAGTCAATTTGAGTCTTCGCCACCGAACTTTGGTAAGTAACCAAATGCTCCTCTCGCTTCGGAAAACTCGAGTTTGCAATCACTAGATCGAATGCCTTGGCAAAATCCAGCAGTGAGATGCCCCCCTCCGTTCCGTTCCCCGAAACCAAAGCCGCCATGCACCTTAGTATAACCACCTGCAGACGACCCAATATGACCATTGAAATCCCCTCCTATGAATAACCTCTCGGAAGGCGGAATACTACGACTAATGTCATCCAACCCTTCCCAAAAACGCCTTTTAATCTCCTCATCACAGCCTACTTGCGGTGCGTACGCGCTAACGAAGTTTAAAGTACACTCACCCACCACCAATTTAATAGTCATTAGTCTATCATTCACACGCCTGACCTCTACCACCGACTCCCTAAGATGGCTATCTACTAGGATACCCACTCCATTCTTACCCCTCACGACTCCAGAGTACCACAACTTATACCCATCCGCGTTTCTCGCCCTCGATCCGACCCACCTAGTCTCCTGGACACACGCTATATTAATCTTCCTCTTCTGAAGGATCTTCGCCAACTCTATAGACTTACTTGTTAGCGAACCTATGTTCCATGACCCGATTCTCAACCTATAGGCTCCCTTGCCCCCTCTACCTCCCCTGCCTCCCGACCCACCCCCTGACCTCGAGCCCACTCTTTGCCCCACACTCTGCCCCACCTGAGGACATGCCTTTAATCTATCATCCCAGACTGCCACCACTACACCTACGACAGATCTACAAAAGACTCGCTAGTGCACCACGGACAACGAATCAAACTAGAAGGAAAGAAGTGACTACATGTACACCTATTGAATGATTTAACTATTGTGAACTAAAGTAACATCAATTTAGCTAACACCAAAAGGAAAACAGTAGAACGGGAGGTACCAATTCCCGAGAACTAAACCTGTGTTGATTTGCAGCCCTCGATATACTTGCAAGCTCACGCACTGCTTCCCACCGCCCTTTGTTGACGCTCGTCCAGGTTGCTCTCCTTTGCTAGTGCTCGTGCACCCAACTTGTCTCCAACCACTTTGAGACTTTCCCTGAAAACACAGAAAACACCACGACCCAAAGACCAACAAGGGCTATCACCGCTACCACTGGTGTAGCACCGAAAGTAACTAGCAGCCGAAATTAACTGAAGAAAACCAACAAGCAAGCTTCTGAAATAGGCGAGGAGATCCGGCAACATAACAGCAACAAACCGATGACCAAACGAGAGCAACTCGATAGCAATGGACAGCAATTCAATCCGCCAAATTCCAGAAATTCTTAAGCTAAAATCAGAAATCAAATTAGCAAAGAAACAAAATCGAAAATCTTCCCTTATTTTTGGTTTTTCTTGTTTATTCTTTCAGCCCTTTCTAAAATTTCAAATCTAGATTTTTATTCCAGATCTGTCAGGTTCTAGTGAGGGGATGAGAGGAAGAAGTCAGCGGCAGCTTCCTCAAAGGGGAGGAATCAGGGAAGAAGATAACAATTTTGGGAGAAAGCAGCGGCCCCAGAAAGAAAGAAAACAAAAATAAAAGACAAGATCTGAAGGTGAAAAATCAGAAACAGATCTGTGCTTTAAACTTACAGTGATACGGCATTAGCGAAAACAATGAGAAATCAGAAAATGCGTGTTAAACTTACAGTGAATTTCGCCCAAATTTGCTCTTACACTATTCATAAATTGAGCAACTTTACCTTCGGTTAGACTTTTGGTTTAATTTTATCCCCTACTCAGGAAAAAGGTCTATTTTCTGCCCTTGATCACTAAGAAAGCTCCAAGTAAAGAATTATTTTAAACGGCAAAAGGCCAAATATACTCTTGTACTCTGAGAAAAAATTTAAATATACCTTTTGATATACCTTGGGTCCAAATATATTTTGCCGTAATATATTGGTTCAAATATACCCCTCTTTTGTTAAGTTTGTCCAAGGTGGACATCCAATCCTACGTGACACTGATAGTTGATAAGGTGGATGTTAGATGGCATGCCACCTCAACAACCCTAATCTATATATAAAAAACTAAAATTTGAAATACAATATTTTTCATGGTAACAGTAATGGTGGCAATAGTGGTGGAGGGAAAGGAAATTTTAGTGGTGGGAAAAAAAAAAGAAGGGAAGGGTAAAATGGGTTAGGGGCATCCACCTCATCAAATGTTAGTGTCACGTAGGATTGGATGTCCACTTTGAAACAGAAAAGAGGTATATTTATACTAATAATATAACGATAGGGGTATATTTGTGCTTGTTGTAATTTTTAATTTTTAAACTATTTTATTTAACCGTAAACTGGTGTTTGGTCAATAGCAAAGACAACACAGGAACTTCAATGTAATTCAATGATTTAATGTAAGCACTTCCCATAATTTCATCTAAAATCATATCAACAGGATTGAATTCAACCAAATCTTTTTGACGGCTTTCAACCAAAAAAAAAAAAAAAAAAAGTAGTAGTAGTAGTACTTTTTTTGTTGGGTTGGTTTAATTTGAAGCAACTTTTCTATCGAAAGATTCATCTCACCTGGCCCTATAGCGTTTCTTTCAAAATCCAAACTGAATAATTTAAAATGCAATTACTAGCTTCTAATGTGGAATTTTACGTGAGGCTTAAGAAAAAGATTCTGTGTATTGTTATATAATTATCAAATTTAGGTCAATAGAAAATAAATCCTGCTTTAAATTGAAATGAATGAAAATGCCACTAAACAAAGAAAGTAGGTGCAGGGATAAACAAAGAAAAACTTGAAAATTAATTTTAAAATCACATAGAAAGTAGGTGTAGGATTAAAAAAAACAGGAACTGAAGAAGTGCAGATATCATGTCCAAGACAAATGGACCAAGTTAGTAGGCTGACAAAAGTCTTTTTTTTTTGGGGTGGGGGTGGGGGTTATGCAATTAGAAGAGTTGAAGTCAGCAAGCAACAAGGAGTAAGGACACAAATGCATCACTAGTGGAACTAAGAAAGGAAAAGTGAGCGAGAAGGGGAGGAGCCAATATTAGTCAGTAACCATTATATATTACTAATATTGTAAATCCAAAAACCTGATACATAGAACCAAGTCATACCCCTATGCAATAGCAATCACAGTGGAAATGTCAGAACTCAAGTAGTAGAAACTCTAAAGCATTACTATATATCCGCAAAACCAAATATAACGTAAATACTTCAAACACTTAGAATGTTAAAAAGTACTAGTTGAAATGGAGCATAGCTCATCTAATTAAGTAGCTTTAGGGAGGCAACATATATAGAGATGAGGAGCACCCCAAAGCCATCCACTACAGCCGCTGACAACCAAAGTGTACCCGGGCCAAATACACCACGTAGTGTCCATGCAATCGGGTTGATGTGGTATAACCACATCCACCATCCCGGGATCCTCTATATGACAAAACAAAAAAATGAGATTCATAAGGTTAGAAAGATATGTTAATTAGTTGGATATCTATATATATGATCAGTAATAATTTGAATAGCTAGTTTACTACACTTACCGGTGTAGGAACTATAAATCTTCAAGTGAGACTCCCCAGGGAATATACGAGGGATGAAATAATGGCGGCTACATGTCTGTTTCTTGCAACACCTACCACCATCATACCGTAAAAGGTAAAATAGGTGGTCAGAAGCAAGAACATGATGTAAATGAAAATCGTGCCTGCACAAGATCCAACGATACATAAGTTTAACCAGCTATTTTCCGTCATTCCTAGTCTACAATAATTAAAGCAGGTGCGAACATACCTGCTGCCCTCACTAAGCCCAACATAGAATAGGTAATGGCTCCAAATAGTACAGTCTGGGCCAGGACATAAATAACCTCAATCAGCCCCTGATAGACAAACCAAAAAGGAAAGCATTAGATGCCATTTTAGTCTTTTAAAGTTGAGAAAAAGAAACTTAAAAGAAAATTGCGAGTAGGCTACCTGAGATGCTGCATATACTACGCAGGAGTACATCCCTGCATCTCTCTCCCTACGGAAAACGGGTCTTCCCATTGAAACAATGGGCTGTATGGAGGAAGAATTCTGGACCCCAAGAAATAAAACTGACGTATAAAAGAAGCACATTATGATGTCTTAAGTTGAGACCCTGGCAAATCATTTCAAGGAAATTGTTAGAGATTATATCTGACCAGCAACAAGTTATTAGCAAGCTCTTCTATCTTATGGAAATAAATACTTCACCTTTTTGGACTGACATCCCAAAATACGCAACCAAGTGCTGTTGCACTCACAGTTGTGGAGAAGAATCTCACAATTATAATGTGCTGGATTTCTCCAGTATACAAGACTTTGCTTCCACAGGCACATTTTAAGCTGATAAAGTACAGATGTGTTATATTTGGAAGTGAACCTCAGAGGTTTTGAGTTTTCTGCTGGTGGAAGCATAGTTCTGGCTTCAACTTCCCTGTGTTTAAGAAGAAGAAAAAATTAGAACATGAATTCTACAATATTGTCAACAGGAAAAAATGAAGAAGATAGAGGTCAATACTAAATTTACATGCCCTTAAATATCACCTGTAGAGTGCAGAACTTCTGTATATTTCAGCAAAATCTCGTCCTATTCTTGCTTCAGCAGCTGGTGTACTTATCTGAAGCATCCACGTTGCAGGATTGCAACCATTAGGAATTGGGGGTATCCCATCAATACCCTGCCAAATATTATATAATAAGAAAGCAGCGAAATGTGAGCAGATGAATCATCTCAATAGTCGGTAACACACAGTAGAAGAAGCTTCGCGTCAATTTTAAGGGCACATAACACATTTTATACATCTTGAGAATTGCTTTCCCAAGAATAGTAGAAACAACCATATTGAAACATCAAGTGGACAGCCAAGTTCATACCTGGAAATAGTTAATCATAGTTTGTGAATTGTTCCCACGCTGTCCTCCATATATCAGTTGTCCCCCGTGTTTCATTAGAAGAAGCTACAAGTTGTGGCATCACATCAGCACAGCTCGTGCCTTTTATCTATTTGAGAAAAATAGTGCTATCTTACCTCGTCAAATGTTTCAAAAATATCAAAACTTGGATGGCGAATAGAGCAGACCACAATTCTTCCGCCATGTGCTACATCACTAACAGTTCGCATGACAATAGAAGCAGCTCGTGCATCAAGACCAGATGTAGGATCATCCATAAAAAGTATCGCAGGATTTGCTACAAGTTCTACTGCAATTGTCAAGCGTCTTCTTTGGTCGGTTGATAAGCCAGAAATGCCAGGCAAGCCAACTAAAGCATGCCTTAGAGAGTCAAGTTCCAGTAATGCCATTATTTCTTCAACAAACTCCTGAAAAATCAGAAAGTCAAAGGGGTTCTGAGATTTAACCAAACAGATCAATCACAATACAGTGAAGTTAACAACAAGAATATAAAAATGGAACCAAAAGCCACAAGCACTACTAACCAGTCTTTGTTTTTCATTCACTTTTTTGGAGAGCCGGAGATAAGACGTAAAACATAGGGATTCAAAAACTGTCACTTGAGGAGAATGTATATCATTCTGTTCAACATATCCTGAAATTCTCGCAAAAGTCTCTTGTTTTTTTGGGTAGCCTGATATCCTAATATCACCCTCTACATATCCAGTAGTCTTCCTACCAGCTAGGCAATCCATCAATGTGGTTTTCCCCGCTCCACTTGCACCAACCAATCCAATAAGAACGCCAGGTGATAATACTCTACTAACATTGGACAGTAGCTGCAACCTTTTCTGCGGTATTCCCATTTCCTGAAAAAATGATACATGTTCTTCAGCTTGAAATAAATTCCGTAGGCGAAAGTAAACAAAATTCTCCTTCGTGGATACCTTTGCAAGTCAACAAAATAGTTGACATTATGGAAAGTCATGGTTACTTGTTTGAAAGGTAGGCGCAATTCTGACTGTCTAGTCCCCCCCTGGCCACGGTTGCTATTTCCTGCACAAATGATTATGATAAATAGGACACCAAAAGAGGATCTCTCACATTGATACACAGGCCCAAAATTCAAGAGAGATGATTATTTACCACCAGGAACTGAATTTACACCACTGGCATCTGTTGGAATAATTGCCCTAGATTTTCTTAGTGCTGCAGTAGTAAAGACATAATATATTGAGTCCAGCATAAAATGGATGTGATGACTCTACATGAATAATAGGATATTTTCACTTACGGTTGAGAAAAGTCAAGGCTACAGTCAGAATAATGTTGAGAAGCAACACAGAGAGCAACAGAACTCCCAATCCCAACCAGTACCAGTAACCAGATGTCGGTAGGCTGTGCGATTGCAGAACACTGTAACCAAGCGTGACATTTCCGCTGGTTGTCTTCTACAAGATTCAAAAATTTAAGTTTATTACTAGGCTATTATTTGTTCTCTATGAATAATGTATCCAGGTTTCCTATGGTAGAGAAAGCACACCTCAATCCATCTTGTCGCAGTGAATTCATTAACAGAAATTGCTCGCTGTCCATACGACAATGGTGACACCCAAAATGCCCATACGAACCATGGCTTGATCATTTCTGTAAGCAAGGCACCTCTTTCAATAAAAAAGACATTCCTTTAAACAATGAAAGAAAAAAACAAACATACCTTTTGGCAAGATAAAACCACCCAGTAAAAATATGATTAGCACAGCTGATCCAAAAGTATTTGCAATAATTATATCTCGTGACAAAGAAGCTATTAACCGAAAGAGACCCATCGCCATTTGGTGTACCGAGAAGAGTAAAAACATGTAGCTGAAAAATCTGTGAAAAGAAAAGGCAATGTAAGCAGAATATATCAATATAAATTATAATGCTATGTTGTGTGAAGTCAATATATAAAGCAATGTATATACCTCCCAGCACCAGGTGCAAATCCTACAGTCCAGTATACAACATAAGACCATACAAGAGCTTCAATAACAGAGTAAGGTAACGACAAGATCCAACTACACAATGACCACACCCACGCAGGATAGAAGAAATTATCTCTTTGCTTATAGAATACTGGGAGCCGATATATAAAGAGAGACAGTTCTGAGAATCCGTCGAGCATCATATGAACCAGACCGAAAAACAAGCAGGAAAGATACAAGTTCCCGTTCACCAGATCTGTGGGATGTAACCTTGTTCTTAGAAACATTGTGCCTGTGACGGATCCGACAAATGCAACCTGTAACAGGCAGGAGAGAAAGTTTCCCCATACATGAGATGGGAAAAATTGCACTAAGGAAAAAGGGTAAGACGGGCAGAAGACGGAATTGCTTTGGGATAAGAGAACAAACTACTTAAGCATACCTGACAAGTTCTTAAGATGTATAGAAAACTATGCCTTCTCATTAGAAGCATTTCTCTTGAAAAACAACTCTTAAAGAGCTCCCATCTGGACTCAGCAAACTTTGTCATAGATAAAGCCAAACGATGGCTCCTGGATCTATCATATGGATTCGAAAGAGAGGATCTTAAATCCAGACCGCATCTGTGGCTTCTAAAAGCTAGAGAAATTCTCTTAGCAGAAATGAACCCATCACAATCAGCCCGGTATTTTGCCAGATTTTTCCCGGAGGCAATATGCAAGTATACTGATTAAGTACCAAGTCCAACTCTGGGATATAAAGCACTATAATGAACATACCTCTTGAATAAAATCAACGACATCCTTACGATCTGGCAATTGAAATCCTAACCACTCAAAAAATGGAATAACATCTTCTCGAGGGCCATGGTACAGGACATATCCTTCAGATAGTAATACAAGATCATCGAACAATTCGAAAGTCTCTTGTGAAGGACGACAAAGAGCCATCATCACAGTTCCTTCCATTATATGAACAAAATTTTGTATGCACTTGACTATTTTGGAACTTGTACTACTGTCATGTCCGGTAGAAATCTCATCCATGAACAGTGTTTTCCTGGGACCAACAATCATTTCTCCTGCAGGTAGGAAATATTAGCGTGCAAAAGCTGAAACTTACATTTCATGAGGCCATGTCCCTTCTCCGATCATATTAACTTCCAAAAATAAGATATTTTTTTTCCTAGGATAATCCCCAAACTATCAACTCGACTAGAATATATATACAACAACAACAACAACAACAACGACCCTATATATATATATATAAAAAAAAAATCAGCGAGAGAGAGAAAGAGAGAGAGAAACCTGTTGTACCTATCTTCCTTTGTTCACCTGAAACTCCTCTTATCGCGTCATTACCAACTAATGTGTCTGAACATATATCAAGTCGAAGAACATTCAAGACATAGTCTGCTCACACATTGTGATTTGTTCCACCAACAGAAGATGCCTGAAAGGTTATATTGGTTTCATGCTCAAAAGTCAAACATGAAAACAACCAGAAAAAAGGGTTATGAAAGATCAGAATGAAACCTTCGTATATGCTTCTATCTCAGACTCCAGACGTATATCTTCTTCCTTCTCTAAACGATCAAGTTCTTTCATATACTCTACCGCAAAAATAACAGGGCAAGTTCAGAAAAGCAAACATTATTCTCATGGGATAAATTAGAATGTCCTCCTTGTCTCTAAACTATATACTTTCTGTATTGATCTCGAATTCCTCCTCTTGACCATATTGTAGGCCAAATTGGTCATCATCTTTCTTTAGGGTATATATCGTCCTCTTTCAATCAGAAGTACGGACTGATTCTGTCAACGATGCAACAACTCTCTAAAGCACAAAAGGAGAGAAGTTCCAAAAGAGCCTAATTCCGATACTAGTCTAATTATTCCTGCTTCTAGCTCATTATCAAATGAAAATGCAGAAATGATGGTGGCTTAACTTCCAAAGATTGACAAATTAGCTACTTCAACTTCAACTTTTTTTAAGCATGTTAATGTAATGAATTCATTTATGATATAGAAACATAGAGTACAAGGTTAATAAAGCAACACTATAAAGATCCCAGGGATTTGATCAAGTGGTAAGAGGGGAACGCGTGACATTTAGGTATATAGCTTTCGATTGAAGTAAGACAAAACCATATTTATGTAATGTAAAACATAAATATCGATTAAGGATCACAAGAAAAAGCGAAGAGCAAATTACCTTCAAAATTGTGATTTTCACCTTGGCATCTAGCTGCGAAATCTACTGTTTCTCTTACGATAAGCTCTGGAATATGATTATCTGTCTGAATAATGTAAACTGAAGTCCCTGCTGTTGAATATGTCTTCATCCCACATTGGTGGTAGACTTCTATTTGGGAGAAAATTGCTCCTTACAAAGAGGCCTAATATTTAGGATTTATATACACCTCTAAAAGCCATTTGTATCTTCTCTTAGTATTATTTCACTTATATTTTGGAGTGGAATAAAATATTGGTTGTGTCCGAGGAAGTAAGCGAAATTGGCCGAAACTCGTAAATTCTGATGTTCCTTTTATTGTTATTTTATTGTCTTATTTATTATTTGGTGGCTGCCATAATTTTTGGTATAGTAGTTGTGATTCATTCACACTATATACATTTGGCTTCCGCAACAATTGGTATCAGAGCCAAGGTACTGTCTAAGTATGCTCTGTGGTTGCAGCATAGTCTGATCTTCCACATCAGAAAAGATTTATCTTGGTAACTGAGTCAAGGTTCTGTTTGAGTATGCTCTGTGGTTGTAGCTTAGTCTGATCTTCCACACCAGAAAGGAAATAATCTTAATTTGTGTCGTCAGCTATTAAATAATATTTGTGTCAAAGATGGGAGACAATAAACAAGAAGAATCTACATCAAGTGTCAACAATACGTCATCATTGGCATCTTTACTTATGATAAAAATTGTGTCAAATGCGAAATTTGCGGTAGAAATTTTTGACGGATCAGGACATTTTGGGATGTGGCAAGGCGAGGTTCTAGATGTCCTTTTTCAACAAGGGCTAGATCTTGTCATTGAAGAAAAAAGACCGGAGGTTATTGGAGAAGAAGATTGGAGAATTATCAACCGTGTTGCTTGCGCTACCATTTGATCCTACCTTGCTAGAGAGCAGAAATATCCATACACAAAGGAAACTTCTGCAAGTAAATTATGGAAAGCACTGGAGGATAAATTTTTGAAGAAAAATAGTCAAAATAAATTATACATGAAGAAGAGACTGTTTCGCTTCACCTATGTTCCTGGTACCACGATGAATGAACATATCACCAGTTTCAATAAGTTGGTCATAGATTTACAAAATATGGATGCAACTTTTGATGATGGTGACTTGGCTTTGATGTTGTTGGGGTCACTTCCTGATGAGTACGAGTACCTTAAAACTACTCTACTCCATAGGAATGACGAAATTTCTCTCAGAGAAGTTTGTTCGGCTTTGTACAGCTATGAACAAAGAAAAGGAGAAAAATAGAAGGGCGGAGAAGGAGAAGCACTGGTTGTGAGGGGTCGTCCTCAAAATCAAACGAGGACAAAGAAAGGAAGATCCAAGTCAAGATCTAGACCTAGCAAAGATAAATGTGCCTTTTGTCGAGAAAAGGGGCACTGAAAGAAAGACTGTCCGAAGTTGAAGAATAAGGCCAAACATAACAATAGAAAGGCCATTATGGATTCAAATGTAGTTGATGGTGATGATTCAGACTTCTCATTAGTTATAACAAAGCCATCAACATTATCAGACATATGGTTGATGGACTCGGCTTGTAACTATCAATGTGTCCCAAAAGGGACTGGTTCATGGATTTTCAAGAAAGAGAATATGGAGTTGTCCACACAGCGGATAACAACCCTCTTACCTCTTATGGCATTGGTTCAATACGATTAAGGAACCATGATGGAATGATTCAGAACATTAACAGATGTTCGATATGTACCAGGTTTGAAAAAAAATCTCATCTCTGTGGGAGCCCTAGAATCAAAAGGGTTCAAAATCATTGTAGAAAATGGAGTGATGAGAGTATGCTCCGGTGCACTAGTGGTAATGAAGGCCAATCGGAAGAACAATAACAGGTACCGTTATCGCGGTAGTACAGTTATTGGGACAGCGACAGTAACATCCAGTGACGAAAAAGAGGCAACCAGGCTATAGCACATGCGCTTGGGACATGCTGGAGAAAAATCCTTGAAAACTTTATCAGATCAAGGATTGTTAAAAGGAGTAAAGGCTTGCAACTTGGAGTTTTGCGAGCATTGTGTCAAAGGGAAACAGATAAGGGTTAAATTTGGTACAGCGATCCATAATACTAAAGGTATTTTGGATTATGTACGCTCTGATGTTTGGGGTCCTTCCAAAACACCTTCATTGGGTGGGAAGCACTATTTTATAACCTTTGTTGATGATTTTTCCCGAAGAGTGTGGGTGTATACAATAAAGAGCAAAGATGAAGTGTTGAGAATTTTTCTCAAATGAAAAATGATGGTGGAGAATCAAACATGCAGGAGGATTGTATTCGCACAGACAATGGAGGTGAATACTAAATGATCATTTTAATAAGGTCTGTGAAAATGATGGCATCGTCCGACACTTCACTGTCAGACATACACCACAACAGAATGGAGTGGCAGAACATATGAACTGGACCTTGCTGGAGAAGGTACGATGTATGTTGTCCAATGCTGGCTTGGGCAAAGAATTTTGGGCTGAGGCAGTTACATATTCATGCCACATCATTAATCGCTTACCATCTACTACTATTGATGGCAAGACACCATTTGAAAAATGGTATGGAAAGTCTACTGTAGATTATGACTCTTTGCACGTGTTTGGCTCAATTGCATATTATCATGTGACAGAGTCAAAATTGGATCCAAGGGCAAAGAAGGCTATTTTCATGGGGATTACTTCTGGAGTCAAAGGATATCGCTTATGGTGTCCTATGACAAAGAAAGCAATATTCAACAGGGATGTTACCTTTGATGAATCTGCTATGGTAAATAAGGTAACAAAAGATACCAAACAAAATGAGGGTGCTTCTAAGCAGGTGGAGTTTGAGGGAAAATTTAATTTTCCTACACAAGAAGCAGAAGAGGAAACAAATGAAGATTATCCTCTGGAAGAAGAGCCAGTAGAGGGAGATTTCAACTCAGGAACCTCGACAACAACTTGAATCAATAGCAACCAGTAAACCAAAAAGGACAATAACAAAACTTGTTTGTCTTATAGAGACGGTTGCTTGTGCTGCCTCAATTGTAGCTGATGATGTTCCTACCACTTATAAAGACGCAGTCCAAAGTTCAGAAGAAGATAAGTGGAGGATTGCCATGAATGATGAAATACAGTCTCTTCATCAAAATCATTCATGGAGATTGGCCAATCTCCCGAAGGGAAAGAAAGCAATTGGGTGCAAATGGGTATTTGCAAAGAAAGAAGGATTTCCTAACCAAAAAGATGTTCGCTACAAAGCAAGATTGGTGGCCAAAGGATATGCTCAAAAGGAGGGAATTGATTACAATGAAGTGTTTTCTCCCGTTGTAAAACATTCCTCTATTAGAATTATGTTGGCTTTGGTAGCACAATTGGATTTGGAACTAGTTCAGATGGATGTAAAAACTGCGTTTTTACATGGAAACTTGGAGGAGGAAATCCACATGACTCAGCCAGAAGGATTCAAAGTTGTTGGAAAGGAAAATATGATGTGCAAACTTGAAAAATCGTTATACGGATTTTAACAATCTTCTACACAATGGTACAAACGATTTGACAAGTTTATATTGCGCCGAGGGTACAAGAGAAGCAAATACGATCATTGTGTGTATTTGCGCAAGCTTAAAGATGGTTCCTTTATATATCTTCTCCTATATGTTGATGATATGTTGATAGCTTCCAAGAATTCGGAAAAAATTGATAAGTTGAAGATTCAACTGAAGAAGGAGTTCGAGATGAAGGATCTGGGTGAGGCAAAGAAAATTCTTGGCATGGAGATAATAAGAGATAGACGCTCAAAGAAACTTTGTTTATCTCAGAAAGAATATTTGAAAAGAGTACTACAACGTTTTGGCATAGATGAGAAGATTAAGCCAGTTAGTACTCCACTTTCTCCCCATTTTAAGCTAAGTACTACTATGTCGCCAAAAGATGAAGTTGAACAAGGGTATATGTCAAAGGTACCATACGCAAATGTTGTTGGTAGCTTGATATATGCAATGGTCTGTACGAGACCTGACATTTCACAAGATGTTGGAGTTATTAGCAAATATATGCATAATCCAGGAAAGGAGCATTGTCAAGTTGTGAAGTGGATTCTATGGTATATTCATAATACTGTAGATGTTGGATTAGTTTTTGAGCAGGAAGGCAATCAGTCTGTAGTTGGATATTGTGACTCAGATTTTGCGGGTGATCTGGACAAACGAAGATCAACTACTGGTTATGTGTTTACTTTTGAAAAGGCACCAATTAGTTGGAAGTCTACTTTACAATCAACAGTTGTTTTGTCTACAACAGAGGCAGAGTACATGACTATTACAGAGGCTGTGAAGGAGGCAATTTGGCTTCAGGGGTTGCTAAAAGAGCTTAGTATTGGACAAAAAAGTATCACAATTTTTTGTGATAGTCAAAGTGCTATTCAATTAGCGAAGAACCAAGTTTATCATGCAAGGACGAAGCACATTGATGTTCGGTATCATTTCATACGAGAAATCATAGAAGAAGGTAGAGTCATGGTGAAGAAAATTCATGCTACAGAGAATCATGATGATATGCTGACAAAAGTAGTGGTTGCGGTCAAGTTTCAACATTGTTTGGATTTGATCAACATTGTTAAACACTGAAGATTGAAGATGAAGATACAACCAAAATTTGTTACTGAGAGAAAATTGAAGATGTGGAATTTTGCCAAGGTGGAGATTTGTTGAATATGTCTTCATCCCACATCGGTGGGAGACTTGTATTTGGGGGAGTATTGCTCCCTATAAAGAGGTCTAATGTTTAGGATTTATATACACCCCTCATTTGCCTTCTTATCCTTTTAAGACATTTGTATCTTCTCTCTTTAGTATTATTTCACTGTATTTTGGAGTGGAATAAAATATTGGTTGTATTCGAGGAAGTAGGCGAAATTGGCCGAACCTCGTAAATTCTGATGTTCCTTTTATGGTTGTTTTATTGTCTTATTTATTATTTGGTGGCTGCCACATTTTTTATATAATAATTGTGACTCGTTCACACTATATACATTTGGCTTCCACAACACCTGGACACAAAACTCGTCCAGCCTATGCCCATTATAGGTGATATTCCCAATTCGCTGTAGCCAAGAAGAATTATGTTAGTCTTGTACTTGCTGGCATTCTTTTCCTATCTAAATAAGGTTTCAATGGAAGGTAAAAGCTTCCTCAAACAAATAAATTAAGTTAAAAAGCACATATAGTAGAGATTATTAAAACAAAAGACAAATTAAGAAAAGGTAGTGAAGGCTATAATTGTATTTAACACAAAAGGCAATTTCACTTTTTCCTAGAAAGTAGGACTAGAGCCTCCTTTTTTCATTTTAAAGCTCACTGTGAGCACGTGATTTTTGTTTCGCACGACAATCGCTCCAAAAGGAAATAAAAAAATAATAATTGGCCCTGCTGTACAAATTTTGGATTTCTGTGCGGCACCTTGTTGATTTATTTGTGACTTCGGCCCATTTTTATTTATTTACTTTATTAAAACAAAATTCAAAAAATATATGTGTCCTGCATAATTCGAACCGTAATCCGGTCGTTGAATAAGAAAATCACGAATGGGCATCTTCGTCCGTGATTTTATTTTGATTAACTTTACCTGTTTTGAAATATTTTAGTGTGTGTGCAAATAATTGTATTGAGTGTGTGTTTAATTTTAATTTGATTTTTTTTGGCTTAGTTTTAAAATAAATAAGAAAAAAAAAAGAAAAAGAAAAAATATATATTGAAAGGACCCCTTTCCCTCCCGGACTTGGGCCAATTTTAACAAAATTGGCCCAAACAAACAGCCCAAAACCCAGGCCTGCCCGGTCCAACACCACCTGATGCCCAGAGAATCCAAACGACGTCGTTTTGGTACAGGTTGATCTGGGCCGTTGATCTCAAATTGATCAACGGCCAAGATCACATTTCCTATACCCACGAACAGAACCCGACCCGTTTCCACCCGGACCAACCCGAACCCCCTTTAGTTGAAACGACATCGTTTCCCCGAGGCCTTTAGATCCAAGCCATTGATTCCAGTTAATCCGATGGCTGAGATCAGCCGCCTATTCCATATATAAGCCTATAACCTTACCCTGCCCCCCCCCCCCCATCAGATACCCCAGCTCCCGTCTTCAACCTCATCCCTATCAAACCCTAGAGCCGCCCCTGTATCCTCCACCATGAAAACCGGCGGCATGGACGCCGGTGACCTTCCCCTTAACACCCTAGAACCCCCTTGCCATCCTGAGCATGAATCCATTAACCCTGTAGTTCGAATCCCTCCCCACCTTCTCGAATCTTCATTTGAAGGTTCGAGTCGAAACTCGATCTACACGGTTCAACCCTAGCTTCACACCAGATACTCCCCAGACCCCCCTCGTGACCAAACCATACTTGGTTTGGTCCGAATCTGATCAGGGAAGCCTGAATCCCAGATCTAAGTTTGAAAGGTTTTGTGTCCTTCGTCACTGGTTCATACCGGTTCAACCGAAGAGATTAAGGTCTAATGGACTTCAATCAAAGTGTTTCTCAGATGAGAAACACTTCGATTAAAGTCCATTCAGCCTTAAGAAAGTTTGTCCAAATCCAAGTTCAAACTGTTAAACTTTTCAAGTTTTAAGGTAAGTCTGCTTTCTTTTCCTTTATTTGTTTTTAGTCCGTATGATTTGTTTTAAAAGACTGTTCATATTTGTTTTAATTTTTATCAACTTTTGTTTGTCCACTTTGTTTGAACATCTGTGTTTGTCTGAATCCCTCTCCTCCTATTCTGATACGGCATGCGTATTGGTTGTATTCCAATTTGTACTGACTAACTGATTCCTCGAAGTACCATTCTATTTTAATCAGTATAAGTCGAGTCATGTGTCCCATACTTCTGAATGTCTGATTTTTGGCTACGATTGTGTACGTTAATGCTAATATAGTCGAGTCGACATGAGTCGTCAATTAGTTTCAACTGTCTGAGCATAGCAAATCGATTTGCTTCTGTCGAACATTTTTTGAATCAATTGAGAAACAATTTTGTTTACTTATAGCTGTTGATTTGGATCAGTAATGTAAAAGGGATGTTTGGTTTAAATGCTGAATTGGAGGGCATGTGCACTCTTGCACAGCATTTGCATTGGTGCACCTCATGTGCATTGGTGCACCTCATGTGCTTTGTGCACAACCTGTGGCCTGCATAAAGGTCCTTGTTTAATTTTAAAATGGTTTGACAGCATATGCTGTCAACATATCCTACTGCTCATACTTGCTTTTAGTTAAATAAAATGGAAAAGCTAAATCTGCCAAGGAATGATGGGGTTTTTATACCTAATTAACTAAAGTGGAACTGAAAAGTTTAAAGGCACATGGGAGGGGTATGGTAATAGTCTGAACAAGCTGTTTAAAAGGGATAGTGTTGAGGCCTATAAGAGGGGGAGGTGAGGAGTTTAAGTGGGGACTGGATTTTCTGAAGGTAAAAGAGACAAAAAAAAAAGGGGACTGACTTTTGAAGGTTTAAAAAGAAAAACACACCGTGAAGAGTTTAGGGAGGAGAGCTGGAAATACATACAAATAGATACACATAGACAGAGAGAGTTGAAGGGATAGAGGGGATACAACCAACAATCAGAAGCTTTTTCCTCTTATTATTACTGGGTTTCAGTTGTTCAACCTGTTTCTAATCAATTCTGATTCTTTGAAATTCCAGTTGTGTCTATTAGTCGAGTGTTTTCATTGGTTTACTACTGGTCTGGTCTGTTTGGATTTCTGTTTCTATTCCACTGGGTGTTGCTGCTATTTGGCTATTACTTTCTATTGGCCATATTTGCATCTCTGCACTCGAGCCTGTTTCTTGCTGTATTGTTTTGCCTGCTGCTATTCTGCCCTGTTGCTGTTGGTGCTGTTACTGCTGCTGCATTTGTTCATTGTTATTCTACTGATTGCCCTTTTTTCTTCAATTGCAAATATTCCCAGGTACACAACCTTTGAACCTTGTATTGTTGAAAGTTTGAAGTTGAAGCAGAAATAAAGAAATGAACACCAGTTTATGTTATAGCATTGATGTAAAAAGATAGTTCGAATGTTGGTTGGGCCTGTATTCTTACTGTGAACTGCAAATATTCTGTATAAACTAGCATACATTCTATTTAAGATGAACTGTTAGATAGCATGGCTCAATAGTAATGACAGTATGACATAGACAGCATGTTTTTGATTTAGTATACATTCAGTTCAGTATAACACTTGTTTGATTTAGTATGACTGTATAACATAGAGTCATGGTAAGCATTGTATGTATTTTGCCTAGACCACTGAATTGACAAAACTGTGATACTGGGTCCGGGATAAATGTATCCCCAAACAAACTCCCATACAGTCACACTAAGAGTATGGTTATGAATGCCAGTTCTCTTGTCAGTTTATTCGTTCCAATACAGGTTCGATACTGGGTTTCGGTACAGATTTTTATTTCGAAACGATGTAATGATTGTTGAGAAAAACTAATAATCATTTTTGAGTCCAATTAGTAGTAATTTTTCCTAATAAAACAGCCGATTTCTTTTATCAATTTCAAATAGGTTAGAGTGTTAAGAATAGAACTTGGAGGTCGTTAAACATAACTCAATATATGTTGTTAGTTTGTTTGCAATCTCACTTAGCGAATTAATAAGCATATTCACTTGTTGAAGACAAAGCATGCCGTAGCTCTCACCTCATGAACAATCAATCAGGTAATCAAACAAGTTTAGGTTCGGCAAACATAATAAGGATTCAGTCCGTATTTGTCTAAACCAGCAAAATTCGGCATCATCCTTCTCTTTAAAGATAAATGTAGTAAAAATGTAGTCCTTGTAGGGTACCCTTCTAAAATAATGAGACGAGCCTCGCCGAATCAAAAGGCAAATTGCGGGGCCCTCAATAATTGGTCATAATAAATACTTAGAATTTGGGACGGGCTGTTTAGTGAATTCCACTGCCCTCCCCGAAGACAATAACGCGTTAGATTCTTTAGGCGCGACTTAATCAAATTACATTCTTAAATTCGGGTGCGCATTTATGTGACCCAAATTCAAATCTCAACGGAGTCGAAATGTGTTAACAACTACGGGTGCATTGATTGTGACGTGGTTCGAGATACATTTTCACGACGTTGCAATTCTATAAAAATAAATGATAATAATAAAAGCGGTTAAAACTTAATAAAAGCACATAAGTCACAACATGTATTTAAATCAGATATTTAGCCATTATAACAATTTAAGCGACCGTGCTAGAACCACGGGATTCGAGGGTGCCTAACACCTTCCCTCGGGTCAACAGAATTCCTTACTTAGAATTTCTGGTTCGCAGACTTCATTTGGAAAAGTCGAAATTTCCTCGATTTGGGATTCAAGATAAACCGGTGACTTGGGACACCAAAAGCCAAACCTTTCCCAAGTGGCGACTCTGAATTAAATAAATAATCTCATTTCGAATATTGTCACTTAAATTGGAAAAACTCCCTCGCACATTTTCTACCCTTCGGGGCGGGGCGCGCAAAAAGGAGGTGTGACACTCACTATTCAAAAAAAAAATCATTAAAATTTTTAGAAAACTATCAAACAAAACAAATACTATAAAATTGACTAGACTAAAACTTTAAAGTAACTATCGACAAAATAAATTAAGAATAATTATGGTTGATTAAACAGAAAATTAGAATAAAATAGTGATAAAAAAAGATTTTTCCAAGGACTAATTCACTTACCTTGAGTCCATTATCAAGCTTCCCAGCAGGAGCCAAAAGCAATGTGGATTTTCCAGAACCAGATGGTCCCAGAAGCAGTGTCATCCTAGTGTGTGTCTGTGAGTGAAAAAAGAAATGCAAACAAATTAAAGATCAACATAATATCCATATTTGCTCAATAATTATATAATTATAAATCATATACAAGACATTGAAACTTTTATTTTTCTTTCTTGCTAATATATCTGTATGGAATATACTTGTCGTAAAATCCACAAGACAACTTGCTAATATAAATACTACTATCTCAAACAATATCACTTCATTCCACAATATGTATAGCCCAGTCCGTTTAATCTAGTCTTTTGATTAGCAATTCTCATCATCATTCCTTATGTCACGACCCCAAACCCGATTCGTCGTGATGGCGCCTATCGTGAAACTATGTCAGCCTCAACTCAAGAATCCAACATCGCATAAGTATTTTTAAACAAGAAACATGGAAGCAACAATTCATTAAGGAACATTTTTGAAAACCAAAATAAAATCCAAATTTCGATATAATTGCCCAAAACCAGGGTGTCAGTGAGTTCATGATCGTCTAGAGGAGAACATAGTCTATTACAATGTTTAAAGGAAACAGACTGAAACACATCTAAAGATAAAGAGGGAGAGCCAAGGTTTGTGAATATTGTGCAGATACCTCAATAGTCTCTTAAGCCTATAGCCTCGATCAACGACTGCCGCTAGGACCAAAAGTCCCTAGATTTGCACACAAGGTATAGGGGGTAACGTGAGTACACCAACTCAGTAAGTAACGAGTCCAAACTATGGACTGAAAGGTAGTGACGAACTCAACCTCAACAGATATAATAGAAACAACATACAGAAACATAGGCATATTTTTAGTTAAAAAGACAGCTCAAAGCAATAAGGTAAATACAGATCTGAACAGTTTAAGATATATAACTCAACTACCTCTATATGTCAATGCACCGACTATATAAAATGCATAATGTACTTTCACTCTCAAGTGCTCAACCACTCGGTACTAAAAATGGTCATTCGGCCCAGGGAAATCCATTCTGGAACATATACAACATTGACTGTGAGTCACTCAGTACCGAGGAAAAGGGGCAATCCAACCCCGAGGAGAAATCCATCTCCAGGTATATATATAAATACTCAACCACTTGGTACCGTATATGGCCATCCGGCCTAGGGAGATCCATCCCAGAACATACTCATCACTGACTATAAGTCACCCGGTATCGAGGAAACACGGTAATCCAACCCTATGGAGAAATCCATCTCCAGATATCAATACTTCGGACAAATCCATGTCCAGGGAAATCCATCTCTCAATAATATCATCTGCGCCCACTGGGGGTGTGCACACTCCGGAAGGGCTCTTACGGCCCAAGCGCTATCATAATCAATATAACTACTGCAGCGTGTAGCCTGATCTCATAACTGTCACTCATAATCAGGCTCTCAGCCTCACTCAGTCATCACTCTCCAGTCTTACCCACGGGCTCACAATGTCATGGAAACTATCCCGGAAACAATGATATGCTATGCTAATAATAATAACTGAGACTAAGATATGATATGAAATGCATGAATATGACTGAGTACAAAATAACAGTGAAATCAGTAAAATGACAGCAAGAAACGACCACTAGGGGTCCCAACAGTATCGGCGTGAAGCCCTAACATGATATCTAGCATGTTTTGCAGCTCAATTACTTTATCACATAATGGAAACATGGATATCAACAATATAGAATCGCTATACGGTGCCATGGAATAAACCAGGTCACAATTCTCACGGTGCACGCCCGCACGCCTGTCAATTGGCATGTGTGTCACCTCAGTATCAGCCATATAACACATAATTTGGGGTTTCGAACCCTTAGAACCATGTTTGAAAGTGTTACTTACCTCAATCCGGGCCAAACTCTACTCCAAAATGCTTTTTCCTCTCGACTCGGCCTCCAAACGTCCCAAATTTAGCCACAAGCAATACAATATGATCAATATAGGCTAAAAGAATCAATTTCACAAGAAAAATACCAAATTCATAGCCAAAATCCGAAATCGGCTCAAACCCGGCCCTTGGGCCCACGTCTTGAAATCCGACAAAAATTAAAAACCTGAAAGCTCATTCACTCACGAGTCTAACCATACCAAATTTATCATAATTCTACCTCATTTGGTTAGTCAAATCCACAAAATCTACTCTCCAATTTTCAAGCCCTAAATCCCCAAATTTCTAGGTCAAATCCCTAATTAGATGATGAATAAAGCCATGGATTCATGAAATTTATACCATTATAGGTTGGAATCACTTACCCCAACGTTTCTCCTTGAAATCCTTCGAAAAATCGCCTCTCTCCCGAGTTCCTCAAGCTCAAAATTGAAAATGGAGAACAAAACCTCGAGCTGGGGTTTTCTGGCCAGCAAACCGCACTTGTGGTCCCATTTTTGCCCTTGCGGAATTGCATCTGCGAAGAGAGCTCCGCTTCTGCAAAATTTTATTTAAAAATTTGACCCCGCTTCTGCGATCACCTGACCGCATTTGCGGTCATCGCAGATGCGGGGACCAAGCCGCACCTGCACATAAAAATCTGCTTCTGTGACCTCGCACCTGCGGTTCCCACTCCGCAGGAGCGGAGACACCAGCAACAGCAGCTTCAACTGCATTTTCCAACTCCAAACACTCCGATCACCATCCGAAATCACTCCGAGGCCCTCGGGACCTCAACCAAACATACCAACATATCCAGCAATATCATACGAACTTAGTCGAACTTTCTGATCACTCAAAACAACATTGAAACGCCAAAATACCCTCGGATTCAAGCTTAAGAACCTCTAAACTTTCGAATTCCACAACCGATGCCAAACCCGCCAAAACACGTCTGAATGACCTCAAATTTTGCACACAAGTCAGAAATGACAACACAGACCTACTCCAACTTCCAAAAATCCAATCTGACCCTAATATCAAAAATTTTAGTGCCGACCAAAATCGCCAAAATACTAACTTTTATCAATTCAAGCCTAATTCTACTACGGACCTCCAAATCACATTCCGAGTGCGCTCCTAAGTCCAAAATCATCCAACGGAGCTAACGGAACCATCAAAATTCAAATATGAGGTCGTTTACACATAAGTCAACATACGGTCAATTCTTCCAACTTAAACCTTCTCATTAGGGACTAAGCGCCTCAATTCACTCCAAAACCACTCCAGACTCGAACCAACTAATCCGGTAAGTCAAAAATACAGTTGAAGAACACAAAAGAAGCAAAAAGTTGGGAAACGAGACTATAACTCTCGAAACGACTGACAAGATCGTTATACCCTAGGTGCTATGTGTGTTCTAATTAAACCTCAAAAAATGCTGAAATCCGTAGTGCAATCACTTTCTACATCTGACAATTACTTTTGGACAGTCTCAGTTGAAAGAGTGACCAATCTCATAATAAGCATATATATGCTGTGTCTTTAAGAAATAAATCATTGCAGGAACAAGAAAACTAATAAATAAAAACTAGAGATCCCCCCCCCCAACCCCCACCTCAGTAACCATTAATATTAATTATGTAAGTAATTTCCTTCTTCATTTTTATTCATACTAGCAAATTAAAGTATAACAAAGAATACACGAACATGAAAAAAAATTCACTGACACCATGTTCTCTCATTTTGAATACCACTAACCTGTTATAAAATTAAACCAACACAAATATACAAGTGAAAATTCTATACATGAAAGGAGAAGGCAAAAAAGATTATTATTACCTTCCAGGTTTAAGAATACCACTGACATCTTGCAAAATAGTATAACCTCCTCTTGAGATTGTTGCTTTCTCGTACCGGACTTCCACTGTTGGTTTTTCCAATTGAACCCTTTATTAAGGAGAGAGAAAAAAACTCCCGAAATTAGTAAAATCATAAAATTACTTAGTTATAGATACATTTATACATATTTTATTTCTCTCCATATTTTGGCGCAGAATTTTGATGACCCAAAAGATATCACTTATTTTGCAAGTGAATTGTCTGATTCGAGGCCTTAAAAACCTCTTTTTATCTCACCTCGATTTGCGTGCACAGCCCGGTGCATTTCCAAAAATCTTTTATGTGAAAACTAAGTGAAATAAGAAAATTTGCTTTTAAAATTGAATAAAGTTGACTTTGGTCAATATTCTTGGTAAACAGACTCAGACCCGTGATCCGACAGTCTCGCAGGGTCCGTAGTAAAATTTGAGAGTTGAGTATGTGCCTGGAATCGAATTCCGAGGTCCCAATCCCAAGAAATGAATTTTTGAAGAAAATTGCTTTTTGGAAAATATAAAGGTTTTTAGAAGCGAATTGATACATTTTCTTGATGGTATCGGGCCCGTATCTTGGTTTCGGAGCTCGGTACAAATTTGAAATAATAATTAAGATAAATATGTAAAATTTGGTAAAGATCGGAGTTGGTTTGGTATAAAACGGACCTAAAGTTGAGAAATTGGAAAATTTGATGTTCTTGAATGATTTCATGAATTGGAGGTTTAATTTATAGTTTTTGATGTTATTTTGATGACTTGATCGCACGAGTAAGTCCGTATGATGTTTTTAGGTTTGCGTGCATGTTTGGTTGGGAGCCCCGAGGGCTCGGATGAGTTTTGGAATAGGCCACAGAGTACATTTAGACTTAGAGAAAATAGTTGCAGGTTGCAAGTCTGGTGCTGGCCTCTAATCTCGCAATTGCGAGATCAGGTGATCGCAAATGCGAGACCTGTGAACTTGGGAATTGCAAGGGGCTCTTTGCAAATGCGAAGTAAGCCCTGGCCAGCCTTGCTCGCAATTGCGAGCATCCCTTCGCAAATGCAAAAACCCCAGAAATTCCCAAATCGTCGCAAATGTGACAGTCTCTTTGCAAATGCGAGTTCGCAATTGCAAATATCGATCGCAAATGTGAGCATAGCAGGTCCTGAAGGGGTTCGTAATCGTGAACCCTGGTCGCAATTGCGACATCTGCGACCTGCAAAATCCTAACTTAGCCGAAAATTTCCCATTTTTCAAACTCTTTCAAAACATAAACTCTCTTGGGCGATTTTCCAAAGAAAAGTTCTTCTCCAAATCGATTATAAGTCATTTCTAACTCGTTTTCTTCGATCTTTAGCATTTTTTCACATGATTTCAACTCAAAATCAAGGATTTTCGTGGGGGAAATTGTGTGTTTCTGGTAGAACTTAGGTTTTTCAAATTTTGGGGATTTGGACCTCGATTTGAGGTCCAATTTCAAAACAAATTATATATTTGGGTTCGTGGGTGAATGGGTAATCGAGTTTTGGTTCGAACCTCGGGTTTTGACCATGTGAGCCCGGGGTCGATTTTTGACTTTTTGGGAAAAACTTTAGAAAACCTATTTTCATGCATTAGAATTGATTCATTTAGTGTTTATTGATATAGTTAAGTAAATTGTGGCTAGATACAAGCGAATTGGTGGTGGAAACAAGAGGTAAATCGGTAGTTGAAGCTTGAATTGTGTTCGTGGCATCGAGGTAAGTGTTTGGCCGAACCTTAGCTTGAGGGATTAGGAGTTGTATCATATTTGCTATATGTTAATTGTAGAGTACGGCGTATAGGCATTGTGACGAGTATCTATATGTTTGTGTCAAGCATGCCCGTGAGTCTCGTATTGTAATTGTTGTGAATCCGTTGTGATTTATTCATGCTTAATATGATGAATTTCATTATTATCTCCCTTGCCGGGATGTTATTGTTAAAGATATTATCTCCCTTGCCAGAATGTTATTGTTTATGAAATTGTCTCCCTTGCCGGAATGTTGTTGTTATACTCTTGTTCCCTTGCCGGGATTCTTTTATGATTGATATTGATTTGTAAATGGGATTGGGTGGCAAGCCGCCACGGTGATAATTGAAATGGGAGCGAGTTGCAAGCGTGCAATAAGGTATATGAAATGAGAGCGGGTTGCACGCCTGCAACAAGATATATGAAATGGGAGCGGGTTGCACGCCTGCAACGAGATATATGAAATGAGATCGGGTTGCACGCCTGCAACAAGAAAGGAATGAAAGTGAATACTGTGTGTGTTTTTCTTATTCTTGTTGGCAATTGATTTTAGATTCTTTACATTCCTCCTTTGGTATTCTATTGTCATCTGATACTCCCCGCAGCATGTTTTCCCTCTCCCATCTTAAATTATAAATATTTGCTTTTATTTTTCGTTGTATATGATTTAATTGTACAGGTTTATTTGGTAGTATGGTCCTAGCCTCGTCACTACTTCGTCGAGGTTAGGCTAGGCATTTACCAGCACATGGGGTCAGTTGTGATGATACTACACTTTGCACTGTGTGCAGATCCCGGTGCTGCAGCTTTTGGACCGCAGTGAGGTTGTTGCCTTCAGTCCAACATGCGACCCGAAGTAGTCCTGCAGGCGTCCGCAGGCCTTAGCGTCTCCTTCTATCATTTCCTTCTGCTTTTACTTATTCAGAGACAGATTCATGTATTTCTATTCAAACTTTATTTGTAGTATTCATAGATAGTCCGTGACTTTGTGACACCAAATTCTGGGTAGTGTTGTATTTCGGATTCATTTAACAATGTTTGTTTAAACTATGTTTCGTCTTCCACATTTCTGGTTGTTTAATTTATTTCGCTGTTTGATCACCCATTATATTGAACTGTTGAAAAGGCTTAATAAAAAGGATAATGAATTTATAACACTTGACTTGCCTAGCTTTTATGAGTAGGTGTCATCACGACTCCCGATGGTGGAAAATCCGGATCGTGACAAGAATAATTGCTTATATTATTATAAACACAAGAAATTTGACTAAACAGACCATTAGTTCATATATATGTATAAAGACAGAAGTTACGTTGTTGCTAAATTTATAAACGTAGCGCCAACTTTCATATCCGATCTTAGTGATCGACGATGATATATATACATATATATATATATATATATATATATATACACACACAAATAATTCTTTATCGTTTACTTACTCTTACTACAAAGAAATTTGACTAAACAAGCTTTTTAACTATATATATATAGAGAAGATTCACGCATGTTGCTAAATTTCCTAGTGTAGCTTAAATGGTTATAACTGTTTAATTCTCTTCTCTTTTAATTTGGAAAAATTATATTCTTCAAACCATTATTCGACTTTTAAATGTTATTATTTCATGAAACTGTGCAGTGCTTTTGTCAATTCGCTTCCGCCTTTTCTACCTTTATCAAGTTATAGTAAA
Source organism: Nicotiana tabacum (assembly GCF_000715075.1). Classification (NCBI taxonomy): domain Eukaryota; kingdom Viridiplantae; phylum Streptophyta; class Magnoliopsida; order Solanales; family Solanaceae; genus Nicotiana; species Nicotiana tabacum. Next base: position 16,950,084 of record NC_134089.1, on the reverse strand, counting down.
TATGTCATCCAAAAAGTCAAGGGCGACTCTAGGGAAGGCCATTGAAGCCCTTGCCTTAGGGCCCCAAATAATTAAGGCCTCAAAAATAAGAAGTACTATTATATTATTATATAACATATACTTCATAATTTATATTTATATAACTATTAATAAAAGATTTCAAATTTTAATAATTTTTAACATTCGGTAGACGTAAGATTGAGTGAGTTAATTGGATAAATTTTTCTCACTAAATTAAATAATATATTTACTTGCTCATCAATTTTATTTTTCTTCCTTTATGTATAGTCTTTTTTCATGGTTCTAAGATTTTACTTTTTAATTTCAACTCAAATTCTCTAAATTAACTATTGCTTTTTGTCATATTTGATTGATCCATACACCATAAGCAAGTTCTTTTGTGTCTCATCTTTGTTAACTAAAAAATCCTCGAGACAAATGTCACAAGGTTCAAAACACGATGGATAATGGGCTCACCCTTTACCATTTTTACTTAAGGGAAGAATTCAATACTATATGACACATCATGAACTGCTCTCTCATCACTATCAAAGTCATGTAGGTTATTTTTGTATCTCAATATTATATGGACTTTATAAAAGATGTTTTAGGATCTTTTTAATATATTTTTATTTTAGGCCACCAATTCTGTTGAGCCGCCCTCATTGACGATCAACAATTATTTATAGACTACTGCCCCACCATGAATGTACTGTTGAACCACCTTCATTCACATTTGGTAACTTAATGAGACACTATGATGACCCAAAAGGTCATCACTTGTTTTTAAAAAAATTTTGCGTTTCGAGGCTTTAAACCCCTCTTTCAGCATCATATCGATTTGCGTGCACAGTCCGAGCGGGTAGCCGAAAAGCTATTATGTGAAAATTTGTGAAAAATGTTGAAATTTTGATTTAAAATGCATTTAAGTTGACTTCGGTCAACATTTTGGGTAAACGGACCCGGACCCGTAATTTGACGGTCCTGGAGGATCCGTGGAAAAATATGAGACGTATGCCCGGAATCGAATTCCGAGGTCCCAAGCCCGAGAAATGATTTTTTAAAGAAAATTATTTACTGTAATTTTTTATGAGTTTTGGAAATGAAATGCATTTAAAATTTGATGGTATCGGGCCCGTATTCTAGTCCCGGAGCCCGGTACAGGTCTTATATATGAAATAAGATGAGTCTGTGAAATTTGATAAGAAACGGAAGTCGTTTGAGGTGATTCGGACCCGTAGTTGTGGAAATTCATATTTTGAAAGTGTTGAGATTTTCTTAGATTTCTATGCTAAAATTCGTTGTTCAAGAGGTTATTTTGGCGATTTGATCGCACGGATAAGTTCATACGATGTTTTTGAGTTAGTACGTATGTTTGGTTTGGAGCCCCGAGGGCTCGGGTGAGTTTCAGATGAGTTTCGGAAACTTTTTGAACTTATGAAAGTTGTAGGTTTTTGTTGTTCAGTGCACAGGGATTTTGTTCTTCGCGTTCACATGGTCCCACTCACGAATGTGTAAGGCAAATTTCCCAGGTACCAGTTTTCTTCTTCGTGAACGCGAAGCCTGAGACGCGAACGCGAGACTGAGGGGGACCCTTCGCGAACGCGTAAGGCAATTGGCCCGGGGGAGGGGGTTCTCACTTGTTCTATGCGAACGCGGCCACTGGCCCGCGAATGTGAAGGCTCGAGGAGTCAAAGCTCCGCGAACACGAGCCTAAGGTTGCGAACGCAAAGGTCACCTAGGCCTAACTCATCGCGAATGCAAAGGTCACCTAGGCCTAACTCATCGCGAACGCGACAGGCCTATCGCGAACACGATGAAGGCCTGTCCAGTGATTTTAAAACAGAAGCAAAACGGGACTTAACCAAAATTTCATAACTTCTTCTTCCAAACTCCAAATTGGGCGATTTTTGAAAGGGAATTTTACTACAAACCCATAGGTATGTAATCTTATACTCATTTTCTTCAATTTCCATTAACACCCGTTAGATTTCTAGGCCTAAATCATGTTCTTAAGGGTAGAAAATTATGGATTTGGGTAGAGTTGGGTTTTTTTGCATAATTGGGATTTAGACCTCGTTTTGGGGTCAAATTTTAGAACTAAATAATATTCGGGCTCATGGGTGAATGAGTGATCGGGTTTTGGTCCGAACCTCGTATTTTGGCCAAGCGGACCCGGGGTCGATTTTTGACTTTTTGGGAAGAATGATGGGAAGTTTATAATTGAGCATTGGAATTGGATTGTTTAGCGTTTATTGATGTTGTTAAATCAATTTGAACTAGATACGAGTTGTTTGGAGGCGAATTCTAAAGGAAAAGCAGTGTTTGAGGCTTGAATTGGCCGTGGAAGTTCGAGGTAAGTGTTTGGTCTAACCTTAGCTTGAGAGATTAGGAGTTGTGTCCTATTTGCTACATGTTATTTGTCGAGTACGATGTATAGGCATGGTGACGAGTATCTATACGTTGAATCAAGCATGACCGTGAGTCTTAAATTGAAATTGTTGTGTTCTTGATAAATCCTACGAATGCCTAAGTTGTTGATTTACTGTGTTGAGCAAGGATTATGATTATTCTCGTGGGAATTACTTATGATTGAGTATTGGTGATAATTGAGGTAGCTAGATGTCGGAACAAGTTTGGTTATAGCTAATTTCCCTTGTTGGGACGTAGTTACTTATATTGTCGATTCCCTTGCCGGGATAGTATTATTTCTTTATTGATCCCTTGTCGGGACTCTTGTTGTGATTGATGTTGAACCGTATATGTGGATCGGATTGCGCACCGCAATAATATTATATTTGGATCGGGTTGCACGCTGCAACAATATGATATTTGGATCGGGTTGCACGTCGCAACAATATTATATTTGGATCGGGTTACACACCGCAACAATACTATATTTGGATCGGGTTTCACGCCGCAACAATAATATAATTGGATCGAGTTGCACGTCGCAACAGTGATAAATGATATGGATCAGGTGCACGCCGCAACAGATTTATTATGTTTTGGGATCGGCCTGCACGCCGCAACAATTAATAATACGAAGTGTTTATAGATTGGTTACGAGTTCCTTTTTATTTTGCTGTAAATTCTAAAATGTTCTTATGTTTTTCTCTTAACTTACTGTTGGTACTGATATTTCCCCTACAACATGTACCCCCTCCCATATTTACTTGTTATTCCTATTTTATTTGTTCGCTGCATATTATATAATTGCACAGGTTTATTTGGTAGTCTGGTCCTAATCTCGTCACTACTCCGCCGAGGTTAGGCCAGGTATTTACCAGCATATAGGGTCAGTTGTGCTGATGCTACACTCTGCACTATGTGCAGATCCCGAAGCAGCTTTTCGACGTAGCTTTGGGTGGCTGCCTTCAGTCCAACTAGAGATCACGAGGTAGACCTGCAGGCGTCCGCAGACCCGGCGTTCTCTTTTATCTTATTATGTATTATGTTTTCATTTATTTCCTAGACAGATTGTACTGTCTTTTCAGACATTTTGTTGTAGTATTCATAGATAGTCCATGATATTGTGACACCGGATTCCAGGTAGAGACATACGTTGGCATTGTCATGTAGGCTTTGGTTATTTTATCATATTAAGTCTTTTGCTTGTTTTATTTATCGTTAGTGCTTCACTGTTGATCACATGTTAGTTTAAATTGTTAAAAAGGGCTAATAAATGAGTTAGTAATTCTACAATATGCAGCTTGCCTAGCTTTCACGAGTAGGTGCCATCGCGACTCCTGAGGGTGGGAAATCTGGGTCATGACAAGTTGGTATCAGAGCTCTAGGTTACATAGGTCTCACAATTCATGGACAAGCTTAGTAGAGTCTGAGGGATCGGTATGGAGACGTTTGTATTTATCCCCTAGAGGCTACAAAGTTAGGAAAAACTTCACATTTATTCTTTCCTGTCGTACGGTTTGGTTTCTTAATACTAATTGATTTCTACTTTGTTCTTTCGCAGATGGTGAGAACACGCGCTTCCTTATCCACAGATCAGCAGCCCGAGCCCCCAGCAGCAGCTTCTATGAGGGGCAGAGGGCGAGGGCGAGGCCGTGCTAGAGGCCGAGGTAGGGGCAGAGCTCAGCCCAGAGCAGCAACACCAGTGGCGGAGCCTCAGGTTGACTTTGATGATGAGGTTCCGGCCCAGACAGTTCCGATGGGCCCAACTCAGATCCTAGAGGGGTTTATTGCTATCCCAGTACTCCAAGATGCTCTGGTCCGTCTAGTGGGCCTTATGGAGAGTATCACTCGGGCAGGCTTACTTCTCATAGCCCCAGCCGTCTCTCAGGCTGGAGGAGGATCATAGACTCCTACTACTCGCGCTCCGGATCAGGTAGCTCCCTAGTTTCAGACTCCAGCAGCTCAGCCAGTTGGAGCAGTTCAGCCGGGTGTGGTATCTCAAACCGGTGGCGGAGCAGCTATGTCTGTCGATGCTTTCTAGAGATTAGACAGGTTCACCAAGATCTTACGTACTAGTTTCAGCGGTGCATCTTCTGAGGATCCCTAGGATTTTCTAGACAGTTGTCATGAGGTTCTCAGTAATATGGGGATAGTGGAGATCAATGGGGTCAATTTTGTTACTTTTTGCTTATCTAGATCCGCCAAGACTTGGTGAAGAGATTATTGCTTGGCTAGACCAGCAGGATCACCAGTCTTGACTTGGGAGCAGTTTACCCAGCTATTTCTGGAGAAGTTTCTCCTTATTACTCAGTGAGAGATCTATCAGAGGCAGTTTGAGCGTCTCCAGCAGGGTTCTATGACTGTTACTCAGTATGAGACCAGATTCATCGACTTGGCTCGTCATGCTCTTATCATACTTCCTACTGAAAGAGAGAGGGTGGGGAGGTTTATTGAGGGATTTATTCAGCTGATTCATCTTCATATGGCTAGGGAGACAAGGAGTGAGATTTCCTTTCAGGAGGCGGCCAATGTGTCCAGGAGAGTGGAGATGGTTCTGTCGCAGGGAGGTGGTCATGGGTCGGACAAGAGGCCTCATCATTCAGGCAGATTCAGTGGTGCCTCGTCTGGAGGTAGAGATTCGTATGGTAGAGGTCATCCTTCTAGGCCCTCTCAGTCAGCACTTTAGGCTTCTCATGGTGCTTCAGGTGGTCGTGGTGCTCATATGCAGTATTCTGATTAGCAGCCCTATAGTGCACCACCAGCTCCTATCGGTGCATCACCACTCCAAAGTTTTCGGGGAGGTCATTCAGGTTGCCAGGGTCAGTCTCAGTTTTCTCAGTCGCAGCATTCAGGGGATGCTATGAGCGTGGTGAGTATGGTCATATCTAGAGGGCTTGTCCGAGATTGGTAGCTAGTCAATCGCAGCAGCAGGGTTCCCGTGCTTTGGTTCAGGCACCAGGTGTTAGACCGCTTGGTCCGCTAGCTAGGGGTGGGGGTAGAAGTGCTAGAGGTGGAGGTAGAGGTGTTAGAAGTGGAGCTCAGACCGCTAGAGGTGGAGGCCAACCAGTTGTAGGCTGTCCCAGAGATGTCATTCAGGGTGGTGGGGCTCAGCCCCAATGTTATGCTCTACTAGCTAGGCCCAAGTATGAGGCTTCCGATGCAGTTATCACAGGTACTATTCTGGTTTGTGGCAGAGATGCTTCAGTTTTATTTGATCTAGGGTCTATGTACTCCTTTGTGTCATCTTATTTTGCACCGTATCTGGTCATGCCTAGTAATTCCTTGAGTGTCCCTATATATGTATCTACACCGGTGGGTGATTCTATTATGGTAGATCAAGTCCATCACTCGTGTATAGTTGTGATCGAGGGTCTTGAGACTCATGCGGATCTATTACTCCTGGACATGGTTGATTTTGATGTCATATTGGGGATGGATTGGTTATCACCTTACCACGCTATCTTGGACTGTCATGCCAAGACTGTGACCTTAGCCTTGCCGGGCTTACCTCGTTTAGAGTGGAGGGGGACTCCTGGTCATTCTACTTGTAGTGTTATCTCTTATGTGAAGGCTTGGTGTATGGTCGAGAAGGGGTGTTTGGCATATTTGGCATATGTCCGTGATTCTAATGTCGAGGTTCCTCCTATTGATTCTGTGTCGGTTGTTCGTGAGTTCCCTGAGGTTTTCCCTTCAGAACTGCCGGGTATGCCACCCGATAGGGATATTGACTTTTGCATTGATTTGGCTCGGAGCACTCAGCCCATTTCTATCTTGTTGTATCGTATGGCCCCGCCTGAGTTGAAAGAGTTGAAGGAGCAGTTGCAAGACTTGCTTGAGAAGGGTTTCATTAGACCCAGTGTTTCGCCTTAGGGTGCACCGGTGTTATTCGTTAAGAAGAAGGATGGATCGATGAGAATGTGTATTGATTACCGGTAGTTGAACAAGGTTACAGTCAAGAATAAGTATTCGTTTCCGAGGATTGATGATTTGCTTGATCAGCTTCAGGGTGCCAAGATATTTTCGAAGATTGACTTGAGATCTGGCTACCATCAGTCGAGGATTAGGGCATCTGGTGTCCCTAAGACAACTTTGCGCACTCGGTGCGGGCATTATGATTTCTTGGTAATGTCATTCGGGTTGACAAATGCCCCAGCAACTTTTATGGATTTGATGAACCGAGTGTTCAGGCCTTACTTGTTTTCGTTCGTGATAGTCTTCATTGATGATATTTTGATATATTCCCGCAGCCGGGAGGAGCACGAGCAGCATCTTAGAATGGTTCTTCAGACTCTAAGGGATAGTCAGTTGTATGCTATGTTTTCGAAGTGTGAGTTCTGGTTTAGTTCAGTTGCATTCCTGGGTCATGTTGTATCAGCAGAGGGTATTCAGGTTGATCCGAAGAAGATTGGGGAAGTCAAGAACTGGCCTAGACCAGCATCAACTACCGAGATCCGGAGTTTCTTGGGGTTGGCAGGCTACTATTATCGGTTTGTGGAGGGGGTTTCGTCCATTGCAACCTCGATGACCAGGTTGACCCAGAAGGGTGCCCAGTTCAGGTGGTCAGACGAGTGTTAGGCGAGCTTTCAAAAGCTCAAGACAGCTTTGACTATGGCATCGGTGTTAGTTTTACCCACATGTTCAGGGCCATATACAGTTTATTGTGATGCATCTCGTATTGGGCTTGGTGCGGTGTTAATGCAAGATGGCAAGGTCATTGCTTATGTTTCGCGACAGTTGAAGATTTATGAGAAGAACTATCTAGTTCATGATTTGGAGTTGGCAGCCATTGTTCGCACGTTGAAGATTTGGAGGCATTATCTATATGGTGTGGCTTGTGAGGTGTTCACGGATCACAAGAGTCTACAATACTTGTTCAAGCATAAGGAGTTGAATTTGAGGCAGAGAAGGTGGTTGGAGTTGTTGAAAGATTATGATATCGCCATTTTATATCATCCGGGAAAGGCCAATGTGGTGGCCGATGCTTTGAGTAGGAAGTCAGCCAGTATGAGCAGTCTTGCTTATATTCCAGTCGGTGAGAGATTGTTTGCTTTGAATGTTCAGGCTTTGGCCAATCAATTCGTGAGGTTGGATGTTTCTGAGCCCAGTCGTGTGTTAGCTTGCACGGTCACTCATTCTTTTTTATTGGAGCATATCCATGATCGACAATATGATAATCCCCATTTGTGTGTCCTTAGAGACACGGTGCAACACGGAGGTGCCAAGCAGGTCACCTTAGGTGATGATGGAGTTTTGAGATTGCAGGGTCGAGTTTGTGTGCTTAATGTGGATGGACTTTGAGAGTTGATTTTAGAGGAGGCCCATAGCTCACGGTACTCTATTCATCCGGCCGCCGCTAAGATGTATCAGGATTTGCGGCAGCATTATTGGCGGAGAAGAATGAAGAAGGATATCGTTGCAAATGTGGCTCGGTGTTTAAATTGTCAGCAGGTTAAGTATGAGCATCAGAGGCCAGGTGGTTTGTTCCAGAAGATTGAGATTCCCAAGTGAAAGTGGGAGCGGATCACTATAGACTTCGTTGTTAGACTCCCACGGACTTAGAGGAAGTTTGATGCAGTGTGGGTTATTGTTGATAGGTTGACCAAGTCAGCATATTTCATTCCAGTGGCAGTCTCCTATTCTTCTGAGAGGTTAGCCGAGATCTATATCCGGGAGATTGTTCGCCTTCATGGTGTGCCTGAGTCTATCATTTCGGACCGAGGTACGCAGTTTACCTCCCATTTCTGGAGAGCAGTTCAGTGAGAGTTGGGCACACGGGTTGAGTTGAGTACATCGTTTCATCCTCAGACGGACGGACAGTCCGAGCAGACCATTCAGATTTTGGAGGATATGCTCCGAGCTTGTGTCATTGATTTTGGAGGTCTGTGGGATTAGTTTTTTCCTTTAGCGGAGTTTTCCTACAACAACAACTACCAATCGAGTATCCAGATGTCTCCTTATGAGGCTTTATATGGTAACGCGGTGTCGGTCTCCGGTTTGATGGTTTGAGCCGGGAGAGGCTCGGTTGTTGGGTACGGATCTGGTTCAAGATGCCTTGGACAAGGTCAGGATTATTCAGGATAGGCTTCGTATAGCTCAGTCCAGGCAAAAGAGCTATGCCGACCGCAAGGTTTGAGATTTGGTTTTCATGGTCGGTGAGTGGGTATTGCTTCGACTGTCGCCTATGAAGGGCGTGATGAGATTTGGGAAGAAGGGCAAGCTTATCCTTAGGTTCATTGGCCCGTTCGATATTCTTGATCGAGTGGGAGAGGTGGCTTATAGACTTGCATTGTCGCCGAGCTTATCAGCCGTGCATCTAGTGTTTCATGTGTCCATGCTTCGGAAATATCACGGCGATCCATCCCACGTGTTAGATTTCAGCACTATCCAATTAGACAAGGACTTGTCTTATGAGGAGGAGCACGTAGCTATTCTAGACCGGCAGGTTTGTCAGTTGAGATCAAAGAGTTTTCCTTCCGTTTGTGTTCAGTGGAGAGGTCAGCATGCTGAGGCATCGACCTGGGAGTCCGATTCCAATATGCGTAGCCGTTATCCCCATATTTTTCCCGACTCAGGTACTTTCTTCTTATGTCCGTTCGAGGACGAACGAGTGTTTTAGAAGTGGAGAATGTGATGACCCTTGGGTCATCACTTGTTTTTAAAATGAATTCTGCATTTCGAGGCTTTAAAAACCTCTTTCAGCGTCACCTCGATTTACATGCGCAGTCCGGACGCGTAGCCGGAAAGCTATTATGTGAAAATCTGTGAAAAATGTTGAAATATTGACTTAAAATGCATTTAAGTTGACTTCGGTCAATATTTTGGGTAAACGGATCTGGACCCGTAATTTGACGGCCTCGAAGGGTCCGTAGAAAAATATGGGACTTGGATGTATGTCCGGAATCGAATTCCGAGGTCACAAGCCCGAGAAATAAATTTTTAAAGAAAATTATTTTCTGAAAATTTTTATGAGTTTTGAAAATGAAATGCATTTAAAATTTGATGGTATCGGGCCCGTATTTTGGTTTTGAAGCCCGGTACAGGTCTTATATGTGAAATAAGATGAGTCTGTGAAATTTGGTAAGAAACGGAAGTCGTTTGAGGTGATTCGGACTCGTAGTTGTGGAAATTCATATTTTGAAAGTGTTGAGATTTTTCTTAGATTTCTATGCTAAAATTCGTTGTTTAAAAGGTTATTTTGGCGATTTGATCGTACAGATAAGTTCATACGATGTTTTTGAGTTAGTTCGTATGTTTGTCTTGGAGCCCCGAGGGCTCGGGTAAGTTTCGGATGGGTTTCGGAAAGTTTTTGAACTTATGAAAGTTGCAGGTTTTTGCTGTTCAATGCATATGGATTTTGTTCTTCGCGTTCGTGTGGTCCCACTCGCGAACGCGTAAGGCAAATTTCCCAGGTGCCAGTTTTCTTCTTCGCGAACGCGAAGCCTGATATGTGAACACAAGGCTGAGGGGGACCCTTCGCGAACGCGTAAGGCAATCGGCCTGGGGGAGGGGGTTCTCACTTGTTCTACGCGAACGCGGCCACTAACCCGCGAACGCGAAGGCTCGAGGAGTCAAATCTCCGCGAACGCGAGAATAAGGTCACGAACGCGAAGGTCATCTAGGCCTAACTCATTGCGAACGCGACAGGCCTATCACAAACGCAATGAAGGTCTGTCCAGTGATTATAAAACAGAAGCAAAATGGGACTTAACCAAAATTTTATAACTTCTTCTTCCAAACTCCAAATTGAGCAATTTTTGAAAGGGAATTTTACTACAAACCCATAGGTATGGAATCTTAGACTCATTTTCTTCAATTTTCATTAACACCCATTAGATTTCTAGGCCTAAATCATGTTCTTAAGGGTAGAAAATTATGGATTTGGGTAGAGTTAGGATTTTTTGCATAATTGGGATTTAGACCTCGTTTTGGGGTCGGATTTTGGAACTAAATACATATTCGGGCTCGTGGGTGAATGGGTGATCGGTTTTGGTCTGAACCTCGTGTTTTGGCCAAGCGGGCCCGGGGTCGATTTTGATTTTCTGGGAAGAATGATGGGAAGTCTATAATTGAGCATTGGAATTGGATTGTTTGGCATTTATTTATGTTGTTAAATCAATTTGGACTAGATACGAGTTGTTTGGAGGCGAATTCTAAAGGAAAAGCGGTGTTTGAGGCTTGAGTTGGTCGTGAAAGTTCGAGGTAAGTATTTGGTCTAACCTTAGTTTGAGAGATTAGGAGTTGTGTCCTATTTGCTACATGTTATTTGTCGAGTATGACGTATAGGCATGGTGACGAGTATCTATACGTTGGTGTCAAGCATGACCGTGAGTCTTAATTTTAAATTGTTGTGTTCTTGATAAATCCTACGAATGCCTAAGTTGTTGTTTCTCTGTGTTGAGTAAGAATTATGATTATTCTCGTGGGAATTACTTATGATTGAGTATTGGTGCTAATTGAGGTAGTTAGATGTTGGAACAAGTTTGGTTATAGTTGATCTCCCTTGCTGGGACGTAGTTACTTATACTGTCGATTCCTTGCCGGGATAGTGTTGTTTCTTTATTGATCCCTTGCTGGAACTCTTGTTGTGATTGGTATTGAATCGTATATGTGGATCGGGTTGCGCGCCACAACAATATTATATTTGGATCGGGTTGCACGCCGCAACAATATTATATTTGGATCGGGTTGCACGCCACAACAATACTATATTTGGATCGGGTTGCACGCCGCAACAATAATATAATTGGATCGGGTTACAAGCTGCAACAGTGATAAATTATGTGGATCGGGTTGCGCGCCGCAATAATTGATAATACAAAGTGTTTATAGATTGGTTATGAGTTCCTTTTTGTTTTGTTGTAAATTCTAAATTGTTCTTATGATTTTCTCTTAACTTATTGTTGGTACTGATATTTCCCCCACAACATATACCCCCTCCCATCTTTACTTGTTATTCCTGTTTTATTTGTCCACTGCATATTATATAACTGCACATGTTTATTTGGTAGTCTGGTCCTAGCCTTGTCACTACTTCGCCGAGGTTAGGCCAGACACTTACCAGCACATGGGGTCGGTTGTGCTGATGCTACACTCTGTACTATGTGCAGATCCCGGAGTAGCTTTTGGACCGTAGCTTTGGGTGGTTGCCTTCAGTCCATCTACAGATCCCGAGGTAGACCTGCAGGCGTTCGCAGGCCCGACGTTCTCTTCTATATTATTATGTATTCTATTTTTATTTGTTTCCGAGACAGATTGTACTTTCTTTTCAGACATTTATTGTAGTGTTTATAGACAATCCGTGATATTATGACACTGGATTTCGGGTAAAGACATATGTTGGCATTGTCATGTAGGATTTGGTTATTTTATCAGATTAAGTCTTCCACTTGTTTTATTTATCGTTAATGCTTCACTGTTGATCACATGTTAGTTTAAATTGTTAAAAAGGGCTAATAAATGAGTTAGTAATTCTACAATACGCGGCTTGCCTAGCTTTCACGAGTATGCACCATCACGACTCCCGAGGGTGGAAAATTCGGGTCGTGACACACACTCATTGCATTGTCATTGTTGCCTTATCTTAAGTGAGACTCTATAAATTGACTGAGAATGTCAGGGGTGGACAAGTGGCTCTAGCAGGAGACTTATAAAGCCTTGATTTAGTCCCCCAAAATTTTTAACAATGGATTTTATAATTTCATTTCAAATCAGACAATATTAATGTTTGTAGAAATTGTATAAAAGAAAGAAAGGTGTCTACTATTTAACATTAAAAATATTTTAAAACTTTGAATTAAACTACTTAAATCTTCACATTAGTAAATATATTTTTTACAACAATATCAAAGGTAACATATTGCAAATACATGTCTAACATCTCATTTATTTAAAATTTTCTTTTCTAATATAATAATATTACTATGTTAAATTAAAGACTTATGTCATTTAAGAATATATACTATAAACAACAAGTATAAAAAATTGGCAAGATTAATTTTTTTGCATATATGTGTATATATATACTAATAAAAAAATTATAATGCCTCTTATTAAAATTTAGCTTTAGGCCACTAATTTTATAGAGTTGCCCTTGATCCTTGTATGACAATTAAATATAACAATTACTATATACAAAATTTCGTTTCTCCTCTTTTGGCACAAAAATCTCACCAAACGAAAGAAAAAACAAACAAATAAAAAAATTATTAAGTACTGATCATGGATCATCCAGACTTAATAAACAAACAAATATACAACAGATACTACTCAATATACCTATGGAGGCGCATGGCCATGGCATTCTCGTTCTCAGTATTGACCACCTCTTGATTAGTCGGTCCCTCCTGAATCTCATTTTGAACTACCGCCGTCTCGAAGTTGTTCGACCAATCAGTAAATCAGTATCAGGGCTCATGGCCGACCCGAGATATTTGGCAGTGAAGTAAGCAATCCAAGTTTGGCCATGTCGTTCACGCTCTTCGACATCACTAGAATCACGATACCTCTCCGGAATATTTATCACCATCTGCACCACTGGATTCTCTTCAACCGGTAGTTGTACCTCATCCTCACCCAGTATTATCTCCTCATCATGATTCTCATTTTCCAAGTTAATCAAAAATAAAGAGTCATCACGGTCACTTACCCCGCCAACTGATTGTAGAAAGCAATCAGTGTTCGCACATTCCCGGCCGCATTAGGGTCCCCCCATCCGCCATTGAAAGAACTCTACTTGTTTGAAATAGAAAAGCTAATAATATAATATTGTGAAGTAGTAGTAGTAGTAATAGTAGTAGGTGTATTAAACCTCAAAGATGAACATGTAGGAAGATCCTAGAGGATAATATGATGTGATGAAAAGAATAGCTACAACATATGTGTGTCCCTTTTATATATCTCTCGCTATCCAAGCCAAAACCCTAGAGCTAGGTAATGGGGAGGGGATGGATGGTTTAGTGAAGTAGTGGGAATAGTATTACTTGAGTTGTGCATGTGTAAAATTGCTTTTGTGTGTGCGTGTGTGTTTGATAGGAGCAGTATTTAATTATCTTAAACCAGGTACTCCGATTTTATGAGTTAAAAATTAGAATAGAGAATATATTTTATGCACTAATCACCATTAAGTGGCAAAAGACATTATAAATAATAATGGAAAAAACAAAAATTGTTATTCCCTCTTGTCCACTTTAAGTGATTTTTTTGCATTATTTTTTGTGGTCCATAATATTTGATTTTTCTATATATCAAGAATGAATTAACTTTTTCTTTCCAAAGTTGCCCATAAAGAGCCTAGAGCTAGTAATTTGTTAATTATATTTCTAACGAGCAAATTAAGTTTAATATGGTTAATTTTGTTAATTAATGCTAAAAGATGAATTCCTTAATATGTGTGGAAAAAAAAAGCAAAAAATTACTTAAAATGGACCGATGAGAGTATTAATTAGGAAAATCTATTTGATAAATTATAGAGGTGACGTCCACCCTTTTTGGAAAAAAGAAGCTTAGTTGTTTGCAATTCCTTTTTGTTATTATTTCCCGAATGAAAATAAATGAGGTGTACTTCTTAGTATGCATGTGTATCTAAGATAAGGATTAACTTTAAAGAAACTCTTAATTTGTTTCTTAATTAATCTATGCTTTCCTGGATAAAGGAAGAAAAACTTAAACAATATAATACTATGTACGAAATTTATATTTACAATTAACCCTATTAGGGAGAGTATACAGACCTTCCCCTTACCCCGAGCGATAAAAAAGTTGTTTTCGACGGACCTCGAGAATGAATTAATGAATTTCCTGAAAGTAATTAGTTCTGTTAGGAAAAGCAAAACTAGTATAATATCTGAAATGTCTACTTCGTGTGTCCCTTTCTTGTGTCTTGATCCTTCTTTTTTATCTTTTAATCTTTTTCTTTTTGGGGCCTAATAACATGATAGAATGGTGCAAGACCAACTTTCAAAACGTTTGGAAATTAAAAAGTTAGAAGTTTATAAAGTTGTAGTACTGGTGTTGAAAAAGTTGCATGAGCGCAGTGCACGTAACAAACACGATCAAATGAAGAAAAATACAAGGCGCGTAATTGGAGCCCGACTAAATCCGGATTCGCGCCGAGAAGTCCCACATTGAATGGGAAAAACGTTCCCTAACAAATGCGACTTCATATCCAGGGACTCGAACCTGAGACCTCTGGTTAAGGATGAAGAAATACTTATCATTCCACCACAACCATTGTTGGTTAACGTGTGTGTGTATATATATATATATATATATATTAAAAGCACGAATGCCCTTAGTGAAACATCGTTCGCCTTTTTTACCCTTTTAAAATAGAGTTCACATTGGACAAAATAGTCATTTAATTAATTTTCCTAATATTTTGGGATAGCATTAAATTAATTTGCTACTATTTAGGAAAAGTCATTTAATCATTTCCCTTATAACTTTTTTTTTAAATCATTTCTTATTTGAATTAAGTAAGAAGTTTTAATATTGAAAATTATAAGGACTTTAAAGTTCGCTACAAAGAGAAAAACCAAATAGTCCAAGCTCATCAACTAAGCCATACAATCACAAAGCACATACGTAAGAATAATATATTTACTAACTATTACAAGTATAAGGAAAGTTTTGTTTTCATATAAGGAAACTCCACAACAATTTTCGTATTCTTTGTCCTTTGTATTTTAATAAAAATTTCAAACAGTAAATATTTGTTTAAAAGCCTGGTCATTAAATTATATATTTTTTCTATTTTTAAAATTTAGTATCTATCATTAACTTTAGGAATAGAAATCATTGTTGAAAAAAGATAGTAATCATCTGTTTGTAATACGAAATTGATAATCATTTATTGGGAAAAAAATAGAGAAAAGCTAGAAATATCAACAAAAAAAAAAGATTAAGTTTTTATTTGACTATTTGTTTCAAGAGTCGCCAAAGAGGACATAAAGAAAAACGAAGAAACCAAAAATAGATATCGCATTTATTTATACTGCCACACCAGATTATGAGTAAGTCGAAGGCAATGAAAGCTTTGCTGAGGTAAGTGACCGACATTGATTATACTATATATGAATATATTTAGACAAAAAACTAATATATTAATCATGACTGCAAAGAATAAAAAAAGAAAGAATTTATTACATCAAAAACATTATTTATAAAAATAAAATAAAAATTGGTTAAGGCAGAATCAAATAGTTTGTTATATGCATATCAATTTTGAAGAAAAATACACAATCATATTATTTGAGAAATTCTATACTTTACGGTAAATTTTCATACTTCTTTCTCAAAGCATTTACCAAATAAAAAGGGGGGTGAACCAAAGTAAAAAAATTAATAGCTCAAAATGCAACTTAAAGTTACATAATTTTTTTTTACTCTTCAATCATATAATATTATGCGTGAAAATTATAAATACTCATTCTAATAGATATTATTAGATATAATTTCTCCAATTTTTCACCATAACCATACTCTTCAATTAAATATTATATTTTAAAAATTCTTATGATGCGATACTTAACGTAATACATCAAGTTCGAATACCTAATTTCAGAGTAGATGAAGAGATTATTATTACAATCTTCTATAAATTAATTTCTTTACATTAAATATATTATGCTAATCAATCTAAGAAAAGATAATCGCACAACTTCAGTAAGTTGGCGGCAAATCCAGAAATCACATAGAATTGAATTCTCTGGTCTGACAGTACTCTCCATCTTCATGCTAAGGTAAAACCTTATAAGAAGAAAAATGAATATTAATCAAGCTTTTAATCAAACCCTACTTCAATTAGGACTTTTTCATAACCATCATGGGTTTATAAGCTTGAATTGTCCTCAAACTCAATAATTTCTCTTATAAGCTTGCAATATTCTAGCTTGCCTTTTCAAATTATTTTCTTAGAGAAGCATAAAGGTTATAAAAGAGTTGAAATATTGTTGTGAGTAACATGAATATACATCAACACCTTGTGCTTCTCTCTAGAGGTTTATTCAATCCATATGGAAAAGTTATAAATATGCATTTGATGATTTAAATATGGCATGATTTCTTCTTTTATTGAGTTAAATAAATAGAATTGGCATATATTATTTCACGAACTTGTACTATATTATAATTTATATTTAGTAACTAAACCATATTATTTAATAATATTTGTGTAATTTTTAAAATTTTATACTCACTGATATTAGGGTACGCACGTTGACTAATATGTGTGTATATATATATACATGTTAAGGATAAATCTTGCTCCAAACTTATTTATATTTAAGTTCTTAATTTACACATGTCAATTACATTGTGCATTAGGTTTAAGAATTAAGCTTGGTACGTAGTGCTCGATCTTCTAAAATAGGGGACAAGTATAGGATGGAAATTATGTATTATCTCTACTATAAAAGGAATCATATAAAGTATAATAAGAGGGAAACAATAAAAAAGAGAAAGTGTATATAAGAGGGAACCTTGGTAGTGTTCTTCTAACAACTAAATTGCTTTTTGTGTTTAATATTTATCTCAAACACAAACTATACTAACCAAGAATAATAATACCAGCAAATGCAGTTACCTAAAAGTTGGCAATTACAACTTACAGACTAAAAAAGTTACAAATGAGAAAAAATCTTTAATATTTACGATTTCTCTTTTTCGTGATTTTTCTCACAGCTTCAATGTTTAGTTTACTGGTTTGATTAGGAACTTTGGAAGTTCTGTTCTACAATATACTAAAAGCAGGAACATCATAATCTAAAAGTCAAATTACTAAATTACCCCTTTATTATTTATTAAAGTTTCCTTTTAATCAACTTAAATATGAGAACCTAAAACATGCGTCACTTCAGCAAAGTCCCTTACAACAGACGCCACCCTACGAACAGACGCCAAGCATACAGACATTTTTTTTGAAGAAGAGTTGCCACCATTATCCTCTTTAAAAATTAAAAAGTCTCATGACACTTTTTTCTCACTAATCGATTGCCCCTGTTAAAGATTCCACCGGGTTTGTCTCCTTTTTAAAAATTCTATTTTTGTTTAATTCTCCACTTATTTTCATCTAAATCTACTTTTACAAATTGTTATTGAATTGGGATATACTCTGTGGAGTGGTTTTATTTTAGAGATGATTAGAGTTTAATGGAGTTCTAATTTTTCAAGGCTTAGTTTTCGCTATTTCCTTTTTAAAATTATTGTATTTGTCTCTCAACTTATTTTCAGTTACTGGTACTTCTATGAATTTCTAGATCTACTTTTATAATTTCTTAGAGCCCCAATTTACTTGTCTTCGGGTTTACAACGAGAGAAAGTAAATTAAAAATTGTGGATTTAATTTAATTCCTTACACTTGGTCTTTCTTGAAAAGCACAATTATGGCAAGTCCTATTTCACTGTTATGGTATTTCTCTTTTCCAACATTCCAGATGTTAAATCTTGAAAAGTGCCCATACACTAAAAAAAATTGTCATTTTCTTGAGACCTGGCATAGAGTAGAATCAGTTAAAGGAATGAGGCTTTAGATTCAAAGTGATAATCTTTTATGCTGTTACTTATAATTTTAATTTATTCTCTAATATATTTGGTTGTTGCTTTCAAATGTTGGTGGAGAAAGTAAGCAGTATTTAGGGTTGACATTTTGTTTTGAAATTTATAAGGATTTGGAGTTTTCCCTGGTTAAATTGGATCATTCCTAGTTCAGCATTTATGTTCTCCATTATTTCATTTACGGATTATTTTTAAAAATTGAAAATAATTGTATGTCTATATTAAATATAAATATGTCATAAATATTATTTATGAAAGAGCCATCATAGATATGAGAATAATAATAACAGATACAAAGGAATTTCGCATAAATCTATGTCTTAGTTTATGTGGGACTTTCTTCATTGGAATAGAATAGTTAGGATGAAATTTTTACTTATAATATTGATTTTATTTTCTATTTCAAGTCTGATGATATCGATTTGGTACAAGAATGGGAGGCACCCGTGGAGTAAATTATAACGAGCAAATTCTTGATCTATTGGATCATTCCTATGTCAAATTGCAAGTAATGATCTTAATTGCTAATATTGCTTTGTAGTACAATCTTTCGTAATATAAATAGATCTAGAATATGATATTCCATGAAAGATGTTGCCACATGACTTATAATAATATTATTTTATGCTTCTTACTCTTGCAGACAGGATCCTATATTTGAGCAAGATGAATTCACACAGATTTACGAATAACTCTGTAATTTCCCCCATTCTACTGCTTTTAGTTTGTTGCATTCATGAAATTAATTTACACGAAACATAATTCTTGCAAATGATGGTAATTTTTTTTTACTGTATCAGGATCATTTTAGGAAAGTACAACGACAAAGCAACATTAAAATCCATCATTTTAATCCTTGTACCAATTTCTACACTTTCCTCTTTATTTATGGGCTATTTCAGTTTATTTTACATCCTATTATTGTTTCTATGTTGAACTTATATTGTCTTTATCTAAGCCTCATTTAATTAATTTGGGAGAGCTCCTCGCATAAGGCTAATATGAAAAAGGACTATAGTCACCCAAATAAGACTCAACTCAAAGATTTAATTGAAAAATATGAAATTGAAGTAATTTTGAAGGGTACATTATATATTGTGGGCTATTGATTATCTAATTTCCAGCCAGTAGATAAAAGAGGATTCATTATACAATTCAAATTGTACTTTTCCAATAATGATATATCAAGCTTAAAGATTTTACTGAAAAATATAAAATTGAGTAACTTGAACATTAAAGAGTATTCTTTAATTTATCTTGCTTGGACTCATTTGGCAATTCAATTCTTCATATTTAACAATAAAATTTGAAGTCTAACACTTATTAGTATATTAAACACATATTACTTGTAGGTGTACATGAGGAAATTGAAGATTGTGTGCATGACATGTGTACTGAAATAGAAAAAGTAAGGCTTCAATATTTTATAAAAGAGCAATCAATCTTGAGAAGAAAATTATGCCAATGCGGAATTAATACTATTATGGCGGAAGAATATAGGGAAGATAAAGTTGGCCAAAAAATGTTGCTTCTAGCATCACCTATTGGAGCAATCAATATCCATAATGAGAGATATACCAAAACTTAATGACAATGTTATGACAGAGGAACAGAGATGTACCAAAAATTCATAAAGAGTCTTAAAGTTATATTTTTCAAATATGTACGCATATTAAAGATTTATAACTATTATTTAGCATTTAGTAAGAAATTTATATGAAAAACACGTGCAACGCACGTGAAGAGAGACTAGTATAGCTGAAATACATTGGCAAATTTCAAATGTTTGTTTTGAACTAGTTTCGTTAGTCAGAAATGTCTTGAGTGTTACCAAAAAAGAAAAACTAATTCAAATATGCCAGACAGGTGTTTAGAAAATTAATTAAATAGGCTACAAATGCTCTTTCCTTTGTCTTTGTCTACTGTTCATTCTTGATCTTCTTTCAGACTCGTTAACACCGGAACACCCACAATGAAAGTCACTCAAAGTAACCTACTCAAGCTTCGCCCTTTGTATTGTACCGCCTAGAAAGAGGTTCGCTAGCCTTTTTCTTTCTCTGCACCTAAAAGTTGCCTTAGTTCCCTTTCTTTAAGTTAAAAAAAAATGACCTAAGTATTTTTCATAGGATTTTTCGTTACTCATGTCAGCATATTCTCACTTCTGATATTTCCAAGTCTTGACACCAAAAACCTCTTCAATTTGACCCGGTCCTTCACGCTTGGACATCGCCACTGGAATCGTTGAGGCCCTATGAAGATGATTCTACTTCACTGGAAAGACGTCGATTGAAAAGCCAGCTCAGTAAATTTTTATTGAGACTTCTATATTATTCTTCATCCCCACAATACCAACAACAAACCCAAAATCAGGAAATAGTGGAACCACCAAACTAAAACGATGAATAATCAAGGAAGATCAAAAGTTGATATTGATCTTCATGCGTATATTCGGAATTAATTTCTTTGTAAGTAAAATTTTTATTTACCACTCTTACGGTCAAGGGGGATCTATTCAGTAAGTACGAAAGCACGCCACCCGCAAATATTGATCGAAACTTTATATATAATGTGTATAAATTATATATATACATAACTAAGAAAAACGGATAAAACCAGCTTCTAGCACCCTGGTGAACAAAAGACCGTAACCGTAATTAAGGTGCCAATGGTGATGAGCCTGATACACTTTTTAAAAGCTTTCTAGGTTGCTGCATTTATAGAGATGAGTGTTTAGTCTGAACTTTAATTGAAGTTCCAGGTATTGTTAAAAAAGTTCTATAAGAATGATTTAGTGGTCATTTGGGCATAAGAATTGTAAAATTCCGAAAAAATGTGAATTCTGATGAAATTGATAAGGCAATTAAATAAAAGGAACTATCTGAATTTTGTATATTCCACAAGGACTGGTAGTATAAATCATGAGCTTCTAAAATTAGAATTTACAAAGCTGGTATGAAATAAATACATCATATGTTCGAAATGTACATAAACATATTTTTATAAATCTAAGGCTACCATGAACAAGAGGCAGCTACGACCAAAATACAGGTACGTCTTCAACTCCAACTCCCGTTGATCACAATAATATCATCAACCAATATTGTCACGACTCGAATTTTCCACCGTCGGGACCGTAGTGGTGTCTAACATCGCACTTGCTAGGAGATCCAACGTTAGAGTTCTATTCACCTTTTTCCTATACATTTTATAATTAAAACTTAACAAAACTAGGTCAACGGAAATAAAACGAAAGTACATAATAAACCGGTTATCTATATACTATTAACAACTCTGAAACTGTTACCACCCAAAAACTGGTGTCACAATCCACGAACATACTACAAAAGAATTACATATGTCTCAAAAGAAAAGAAAAAAGAAAAATAGAAACATAGGAGGGGACGCCAGGGCCTGCAGATGCCAGCAGGACTACCTTGAGTCTCCTAGATGAATGCCTGCAATCGACCTCTCGATCAGCCACTACCAGCTCCTAAATCTGCACAGAAAGAGCAGAGTGTAGTATCAGTACAACCGACCCCATGTACTTATAAGTGACGAGCCTAACCTCGACGAGGTAGTGACGAGGTTAAGGCGAAACATTTATAATATAACCTGCATACAGTTTATAATAAAGAAAAAGGAAGTACAGGACGAAATAAAATAGTAACTTGCAGTAAAATAAATACAGAATTCAATTGTCTTGCTAGTACTCAGCTACAACCAATCCTTAAGAGAGTTACAATGCTACAGGATAAAATCACAACAGAGAAAGAATACATAAATAATAAAATGATGCGGCGCGCATCCCGATCCCACCATATAATCAATAACAATATGAACATTCACCCTTACTACTCCTTGTTGCGAGCGTGCAATCTGATCCCACCAGTCCACCCTTATTACTCCTCAATATATCACCCTTATTCCTCTTGTTGCAGCGTGCAACCCGATCCCACCTGTCCACCCTTATTACTCTTTGTTGCGGCGCGCAGCCCGATCCCACAAGAGAAATCACATTTCACCCTTATTCCTCCTGTTGCAGCGTGCAACCCGATCCCACCATATTAGTACCACTAACACAATAAAAGTAGAAATTTCATAGTTTAGCTCAAAAACCCTCCACAATATTTAAACCTCAAACCAAGTCAACAGAAGAATATAAAATCATGAATTCTCATCAATTGTTACTACACAGCGAGACCAACCAAAATGTATCATGAAACACCAATAAACCAACTTAAACCAATAATGTAATAAAATAAAACTACGAAATAATTAATACCTTCAATAAAGAAAACAACATCTAACAAGAAGCAATTAGACATGGAAGCATCAATAAGCATGTAACAATTAAGACAGGAAGACAATATATTAGAAATGGGAAAGGGAACAGGCTAAACAAATAATTTGGCGGCGCATAGGTACCCCCACCACACCTATACGCCACACACATGGAATTTCACATAGCAATTAAGTCTGGGATCCCTAATCCCTCGAGTCAAAGTTAGACCAAATACTTACCTCGATCCAATGGGTAATTCAAAGCTCAATTACCGCTTTATCTCTCGATTCCACCTCCAATCCACTCATATCTATAATTTGGGAAGAACCAGCCTTTGAAAAATCGCCTATTGAAGTTTAGGTTTTGAAAAATGGGAGAATGAATGAAAAATCCATTCTAATTCCAAAGTTATCAGTTGCAGATGTCGCATTTGCGACCTAAGCTTCGCATTTGCGAGCTATGCGAAGCTCGCAAATGCGAGAAAGGTATCGCAAATGCGAACCTCTCGCATTTTTGCTGCCTTCGCAAATGCGAACCTCTCGTATTTCTGCTGCCTTCGTACATGCGAAGTCCCAGTTGCAAATGCGAACAATGGACTTCCGTAAATGCAACCTTTTCAAAACTTCTATTTTCTCAACCAAAGGTCCGAATCACGTCAAATAAACTCCGTTTTTATCAAATTTCACAGATATAACTTAAATATTATATTAAATTCGCACCGGATCTGAAACCAAAATACGGGTCCCATACCAACGAGATCAAACATTAATCAATTTCTTTAATTCCTTAGATTTTCAGTCTTACAATTTTCATCAAAAATTCATTTCTCGGGTTTGGAACCTCGGAATTCGATTCCGAGAATATGCCGAGGTCCCATATTTTATTACGGACCTACCGAGATCGTCAAAATACAAGTCCGGGTCTGTTTACCCAAAACGTTGATCGAAGTTAACAAATTTTTTTAGGTCAAAAATTATTATTTCATAAATTTTCCAAATAAGGGCTTTCCGGAATCACGTTCGGACTGGGCACACAAATTGAGAAGAGATAAAATGAGGTTTTTAAGGCCTCGGAATACGGATTTGAATTCTAAAACAGAAGATGACCCTTTGGGTCATTACAAATATATGCACGCAAGGTGCAGAAATGTAGTATGAGTACTACCAACCCCATGTACTCAATAAGTAACAAACCTAACCTTAGATTGAAAGCAGTGACGAGCTGGAACAAAGGTCGGGTCCAACACCAATAGCTTAAATTTTAGTTCCCCTTCTAAAACTCGATTTCGACAATGGTGTCAGTGAAGGTGCTACTGCCGGTAAAAGAATCTCATAATTTTCATCTGGTTTTATTTTTTCTTTCTTTGATTTTTCCAATTTTTTTTAAAGTTGTTTTAAATTGTGGTGGTTAAGCATTGTACTTTCTGTAGTATTCTGCTAAACATGCGGTAGACAAAGGGACTGCTTGGATTTTGAGAAGTGATAGTAAAATTAAAAAAAAGAGGAGTGTATTGATGGTTTTGGAGAGATTCACCGGTAACAGTGACATAGCGGGGAAAACGAGGCTGATTGAAAATTGTAACTAAACGTGAGTTTGGTTATGGATTTGCAGACGAAGGAAGAAGGGGTGGTGATGTGCGGTGATGGCGGGTAGAATATTGAGAAATGGAATAGTAGAAGAGAGAGGGTTGTTTGGGATTTCATTTTTTGTAAAAAAGGAGATGGATTTGGAATTTTTATAAATAAATAATATTTTGTAAAAAATAATGATGTGACATTAATTTAGCTGAGGTGGATATGATATGTCTTTCATGTCAAGCGAGTGAGCAGTAGAGGTGTTTAAAATTTATGTTTTGATCGCGTTCAAGTATCCGATTGAAACTTTGTGAAGTAGAGGGACCGGGACGACAAAAACCAAACTAATACAATTTTCTCTCAAGCTATTCTGTCGTAAATTTATATGTTAGGGGAAAAAGTAGAATTATAGGTTTAAAAGTCCGCTAGAATTTACTTGGTATTGAGTTTTTCTTTTCTTTTTTTGTCAACAAAAGCTAGGTATATACTAACTATAGTAAAATTAGTAATATGTACGAGTGCGGAAATCATGAGAAAATATATAAAACTAAAAGTTATATTGAATTTTTATAGTACTAATTGGAAAGTTTAAAACAATTACCTCAAAACTTGAAAACTATTACTAACATTATATATTAGATGTCTTGAAGTATGCATTGCTCGTGTACACTATTTTAATACATAATTTTTTTTAAAATCTCATATAAATATTATATTAAAATATTATATTTGAGTTATAAATAAAAATATGTTTCTTGAAATTATTAGTGTCGATTGTATATACCTAACTAAATATTAGGAGAAATTATCTTGTAGAAGTTCTTCAATTTCACAAGTTATCATATTTTCCTTTTAGTTTCAGCAATCACACATAACCCTCAAAGGTTTAAGTATTGTCCAGAAACTTTTTTCTGAAAAGCTATTCACAAGTTTATTTTACAAGACACAAACAATATTAATAAACTGACAGAAAATAATAATTTTTTTCCCACGAATAAAATATTTTTTTATTTTCTTAATTAATAAAAAATAGACAGAATACCTAAAAACCCTTCTAACTCGGCGTGCTTTATCCAAGTTCCCCTTAAACTTTACCTAGTCCTAGTTACCCCCTTATACTTAGTTTTTCATAATATCTATCTCCTTAATCCATATCAACTTATAAGGGTGTAATCGCACGCCTACCATATTGGAATAATAGCTGATGTGGACAAAAAAAAATTCGAAATTAAAAATTACAAAGCATCAATATTTTCTCAGTTTCTAAGTCACAAAGGAGACACTCTCTTATATCAGTTAGAGAAATTTTAGGGCTTTCCTCATATTATTTTCCAAACTTGTACTTGTGACCCATCTCTGTTGACTTTTGTTTGGGTTTAGGGAGTAAAAAAAATCTGAGTTTCTTGCTCTCGAAAGTAAATTTTTCAATCTATTCATCAGTGTAACTCTCTATATGAATAATAGTAACCCACTAACATAGGCAATCAATAAATAAGACTAAAAAGTATCTAATAAAGAAAGAAATGGAACAAAGAAAAATGAGAAAAGTAGAAAACTCGGTACTTTAGTGGAGGATGAAAGAAATTATATTGAAGAATATAAAGAAATGGCCGTTGAAATGGTTAAAAAGTAAGGGAATGGTATTTTAATATGAACTCTCCCATTTGAACAATAAATGTGGCTGTTATTTTTCATTCTCACGCGTCAAAGAACATGTGAAATCACTTACTCTACCAGGTGGCCATTTGAGGGGGTAAAGACTGAAAAAACCAAGTATAAGGGGATAATTAGGACTAAGTAAAGTGTAAGGAGACCTAAATTAAACGTGCCAAGTTTTTTTTTTTTTTGGGGTGGGGGGTCTTTAGGTATTCAACTATTTCCAGTATAAACTATCTGTATTACAATGAAAAAATTAAACAGTTTATAAGCTGATTTTAAACGTCGGTGCAAATTTAGAGTCAATTAGGCCATTTAGCCTTACGAAAATAAGAGCCAGTTTGGACATAAGAATTTCTTCATTTTTTTCTCGAAATTTTTTCACTTTTTCCTCGAAATCAATATTTGGCCATACAATTTTTAATTTTCACTTGAAAATGAATTTTTGATTTTTTCAAAAATTTAAAAACTCCAAAAAAACTGCTTTTCAAATTTTTACTCAAATTTTATTCATGTCCAAACACAACTCTAATTTTTAAATACTATTTTCACTTAAAAAAATTTACTTTTTTTAAAATTTTACAATTCTTATGTCCAAACGCCCACTAACAATTAAGGTAGCTTCAAACAATATAGTGAATTTTTTCGGATTTACTCAAAAATAACTTGATTGTTTTTTGCATGTCATACCGAAAAACGACATCGTAGTGACACGTGTTATTTCAAACAACTCAACGGCAGCCCTTTTACATCTTTTTATCCCAGTCCCCAACCCCAAAAATATATACAGTCTAAAATTAAAAAATTAAAAGGATTCACTGAAATAAAAACAAAATTTACACTCATATTTTTGTGGAAGTTTCTCTCACTATATATCCATTTCTCCATCTAAAGGAAAATTAATATTCAGAGGTTTCATAGCTTTCAGAAGAAGCATCTACGCCAGGTAAACACTACAAATCTCTTTGCATGTGTTAAATTTGAATTGAACAGCTTTAATCAATGTAGTTATTGTTTTGCTTTTTTTTTTTTTTTTTTCATTTCCTTTAAGATTTTTCCCCCGATGCATGCATGTGTATAATTATGTTGTTATGTATTGATTAGGGTTTCTTCATGTCGGCAAAATACGATCCTGCTGACCTAAATTCCGGAGTTGTTAATGTTGAGGTGAAAAACGAGGCTATTAATGTTGTTAGTGTTGGTCAGTTAGGAAATGAAACCCTAATTGAGAATCGAAGTAATCAGCATTTAGTTGGTGAATCTGTTGTTGATGGGATTAGGGTTTTTGGAGAAGGGAATGACGCTGGTGAGGGTTTAAGAGTGCAAATGGAAGATTTAGATGTGGAAATTGATTTGGATTCGGGGGATCTCGATGGTCAAATGGGGTTTTTAGGAAATGATAAGGTTGATGTTGAACCTTTTACTGATCTTGGTGTGAACGAGAGCAGAGGGCAAAAATTTGATCAATTCGAAGACCTGAGAAGTGTGTCGTTTGTCGAAAACCATGTGGGTGATGCTCAAGGGGGGTTTTCACACCTTGCCCGAAACAGGAATGTAGTCGAAGGAAATTTCATGCAAGACGTATTAGGTGGGAAGAATGAATTTGTTCCTGATGGTATAGTAGTTAATAGTGACTTTAAAGGGGTGGATATGAAAGGGAATGAAGATGGATTAAAAGAAGAACAACTGATAGAAGCTGAGTTGAAAAATGAAGATGGCATAGGTGTTCGGCCTGATGCTCTTGTTCCCGAAAGACGAGGGGATGAGGACAGAATGGAAGAGGAAGGTAAATTTTATGTGTCTGATTTAGTTTGGGGTAAGGTGAGGAGTCATCCTTGGTGGCCTGGGCAGATATTTGAGCCTTCTGCTGCATCAGACAGAGCAATGAAATACTTAAAAAAGGACAGCTATCTGATAGCATATTTTGGTGACCAGACATTTGCATGGAATGAAGCATCTCGCATTAAGCCATTTAGGATGTATTTCTCTCAAATGGAGAAACAGAGCAACTCAGAACGCTTTTCTCATGCCGTGGACCGTGCTCTAGATGAAGTCTCTCAACGGATTCAGTTTGGGCTGGCCTGCCCATGTTTGCAGGAGGAGACCCGAGCAAAAATGAAATCCCAGATTGTTATCAATGCTGGTATCAGGGCAGAATCAAGCATGAGAGTTGGAGGTGACTACTTTTCAGATGAAACCTCATTTAACCCTGCCGAGCTTGTTAGATCACTGAAGTCAGCAGCTGCAGCCCCACGTTCTAGGATTCATAGATTGTCATTTATATTGGCAAAAGCTCAATTGGCAGCCTTTAATCGCTGGAAGGGTTATTACGAGCTCCCAGTAATAGAAGAATATAGTGATTTGGAGAATGATAATGATGTTGAACCACTGCATGGGGAGAAAGATGCTATTGATGTGGCAGGAGTGGCTTCAGAGGAAAATTCAGATCTCCAAGGTACTTCCTCTACAAAGCGTCGTCGACACTCGGGGGTTGACGAGCACCATGGTGGAAAAGAAAAATCAATGTCCATCTTGATATATGGGAGCAGTTCAGGCATATCAAATAATCAGAAGAAATCTAGAGGGAGAGCTGGGCGGGAGTGGAAGTCTATGTCTTTTGAGAAGAGAATTCTAGCATTTGACTCTTTGCCTAGTGATTCCAAGGCAAAAAGAAGGAAAAAGGTAGTGTTACAAAGCAGTGGTAATAAGATGTCTTCACCACCTAAAGCTGCAGACAAAATTCTCAAGTCTACTGATGGAAGTTCCCAAAGAAGAATTGGTAAGCGTAGTGAAAAGTCGAGAAATGTTGGTTTTGGAGATTCAGTACCTGCTCCCGTGAAATCTGAAGAACGGTTGATTCCAAAAGAGTTCCCTCCTCCAATAGAGATGCTCTCAAAGCTCTATTTGGCTGCCAGGGATCCCATGAATGGGTATAGCATTTTGTTATCACTAGCTGGTCTGTTCTGTGATTACAGAAATATGACTAGCTTGGAAACTACTGAGTCAAGAGACCACACAAATATGGTAGAAAAGCATGTAGAGAAGAAATCATCCAACTCGGCCTCTCCTGAAACATTGTTAATAGAAGGTATTGAAGACTCCTATTGGACTGACAGGATTATTCAATGCTACCCTGAGGATCAGGTGTTATTTGAGGTCCAAAATCAAGAGGATTTTCCTAATGCTAAATGGGATACTTCTCCAGGCCTGAGTCCAAGCTTGAACAATAAACAAGAAGTAGGTGGCTCGTTTGAGAATTCAGAAAGAGAAAATCTATCTGTTCTTGTGCATGGAAATTCTGAGTACTCCCCAACTGCATTGGTTCTTAACTTTTCAGATCTAGAATCAATTCCTCCTATAGCAGATCTAAACAGAATATTTAGTCAGTACGGTCCACTTTGTGAATCTGAGACTGAAGTTATTGACAAGAGCAAACGAGGGAAAGTTGTTTTCAAGAGGCGCGCTGATGCTGAAACTGCTTTTAGCAAGTCAGGGAAATTTAGTATTTTTGGTCCATCACTCATCAGTTACCGCCTACAATATTCTCCATCACCACGCAAAGCGTCTTGTACCTCAAAGCGTAAAAGGAAGTATGCAGCGTCTCTTGAAGTGAATGGAGTTTGAAACTGAAGTTAGATGAATTCGTCATTAGGTGTTTGCAGGATTTTCCCGTATTGATTAAATAGTTAACTTGGTAGCTATGTTAATATGAAAATTTGATGCACATAGTCGAAATTAACTGCTGACCCCTTTTTTCTCATTTAGAACTGTTTTGGATAGTAGAAAGTAAACCGGGAAAGATGACTAAGAGAATTAGATGTCTATCCATTGGTTGAATCTATGTATTCCTACTCAGAAATACAAAACATGTTGGCAGCTAGTCTTCTTAAAGTATATTTTGGTTTTGACAGTTGAGTAATGGATGTACCGTTCGAATTTCTTCTTATTTTTGAATGTTGAGATGTATAGAAGATGCTATAAAGATTTAAAGTAATAGACAAGGTTAGGAATGTAGATATTAGGAAGAAGGTGGGTGTGGCCCCTGTGGATGACAAGATGCGGGAAGCGAGGCTCGGATGGTTCGGGCACGTGCGGAGAAGCCTTGATCCTCCGGTAAGGAGGTGTGAGCGGTTGGCCGTGGTGGGTACGAGAAGAGGTAGAGGGAGGCCTAAGAAGTATTGGGGAAAGGTGATCAGGTAGGACATGGTACGACTGCAGATTTCTGAGGACATGACCCTTGATAGAAAGGTTTGGAGGTCAAGCATTAGGATTGTAGGTTAGGGGGTAGTAGAGCTTTTCTTACTTCATACCGGGGTGAGGCGGGGTTGGATTAGGGTTGATCTTAGATGACTTGCAGATTATGTTGGATCCACACTATCCTTGTTGTTTATCTTAGCCCTGAGCCTTAGTTACTGGTTACTGTTATTGTATGTCATTTATCTTTGGTTGTTATGCTTCTGTTACTATTACGGTTTCTACAGGAGTTACTAATGAATTGTCTTTTTTTGTTTTTTTTTCTCGTCTTTCTGAGCCGAGGGTCTATCGGAAACAACTTCTCTGCCCTATCGGGCTAGGGGTAAGGTCTGCGTACACATTACCCTTCCCAGATCCCACTTTGTGGAATTTTACTGGGTAGTAGTTGTTGTTGGTTTTCCTCTTTTAGTAGTCAAGGGTGTGATTAATCGAAATACTTGGTCATTGCTGCTGAAAATTGCAGGTAATTGACACTGAAATTTGTATCAAGTAGAGCGTATTTTGGGGGATACTTATTGTGTCGCATTCAATCTTTGGCTCCAAGAAATGTTATCTCATATCGAATCTATGGCTCCAAAAAAGTATCATTTCTCCGTTGCATTATTAGAATATAGTAGTGTTTTTTCTCTTAGCAGCTTGGTTATTGGCATAAATGGTGTTATTTAAATTAAATCATGCTTGGAACACATCGTCAGCTTACCTTAAAAAAGTCAACTTCCATGGTATTTCAAGCACCACATAAAGAGGCCCCACATAAAAGGCTTTGGGCACTGGGTTCATTTGACCGAGTAGTTTTGATACAAAGTATAAATTTATAAGTAAAATTATACTATTATAAAGCAACATATATTGTTTTTGAAAGTACAAATAAAGAAGGATTACCAGATTTCTTGTTTATGTCCAGTGGCGAAACCAGAAATATTTTCAAGGGTATTTCAGACCTGAAAGAAGTAAATAAAATTTTCTGACAAAGGGTGTTCAATATATGTTTTATACATCTAAAATCAATATTTTACTTATATACACAATGTACGTTTTTATAATATTTTGGCAAAGGGTGGTCAGATGACCACCTTTTGCAAAAGGTGGCCTCGCCCCTGTTTATGTCGACCTTTTTTCTTTATAAAAAAATAATTTTTAATTCGGAAAAAATAACCTAACTTTCTTTAAAATAACCTACATACTCGTGAGAATTTTCTCATGGAGAATACTTGGACTTTACAGGAGCAATGGTCACGATTAAGGTGATAGTAAATCTTACTACTATACTTACGGTTAAATGTTAAAAAGATAATGTATAAAAGAAATCTCATTCATTTACTCTTTTAGTATAGACACAAGGTTTAACAAGTTTTTTCCATTTTGGTACTCTGTAATAACTATAAACGCAATCTGGTAAATGGTAATTAATGAACCAAACTAAATTTGTTAACAAATGAAAATAGCTCATTTGTTAACTCTCAAATGAAAATAGCTCATTTGATTTCATTTTATTATTAACAAATCTGGCGTATTAAATAAAGTTTTGCTTAATATATACGCATGTCTTCAGCAATCTATAACTCGTTTAACATGTAAATTCTGACGATGCCTTTGCCATTTAGAACACTATAATATCAAATTTAAACGCACTATATAAATCAGCGGGTCAATTGGTTTTGTGTCTGTTTACAAATTTGTTTTTAGTTTTATGTTTCTACCTCTTTTTTTAGAAATATTTACTTTTATAGGTAAGAGATCTTTCTTTTACACATAAGATATCTAAAAAGGTTATTTTCTTAAATTATAAATGGAAAAGGGGCCAACTATATCCCTCTACTTTTGAATATTATCTACATTTAACCTCCGTTATACTATCAGGCAAAATTTATCCCTACCGTGATACTATCTGACTAAATTACCCCTATCATCAACAAACATTTAAAAATTACCCCTTAATCTATTAAATAATCCAAAATCTTCCAAATTCCTTTTATTTAAATCACTTGCTGTTATTCTTGCTCCACTATTTTCAGAAATTACTATTAGTGTGAATGCTAAAGTTACTAGGCTATATAAATTAGTCATAAATATTTTTAATTACCAATGCACCCACTTCTCTTCTTAATAATGGGTTTGGAATTGGTTTAAAATTTTATTTATTTTTCAACCATTTACACACTATAGAATTCAGTGGATCTATTTATTGTGTATTACTACAGTTGATCATCATGTATGTACATGTATATTCCAATATATTTTGTCTGGTTAGTATAAAGTTCTATCGACTAACTTAAGAGTGCATATGTGTAGGCATTTGATTAAAGCAAAGTTGAATTCGACAATGTAAAGTCTCCGAAGAACTTGCAAAGTCTCCATACAGTTGGTGCAACGAATTCATTAAAATTGAGATGTTGTAAATAATTTTAGAATTTAGACAAGCTACCTAATTTAGATTTTCAATTTACTATGTTTTATTTATTAACGGTTGTACTATTTAATATTTTTTTCTCTTATTTTTTTCTTCAATTCAGAAAGCAGGTAAATGATAATTATTTCAAAATAGTGGACCAAGAAGA
Source organism: Nicotiana tabacum (assembly GCF_000715075.1). Lineage (NCBI taxonomy): Eukaryota > Viridiplantae > Streptophyta > Magnoliopsida > Solanales > Solanaceae > Nicotiana > Nicotiana tabacum. Next base: position 16,917,796 of record NC_134089.1, on the reverse strand, counting down.
AGAATCAGTAACTTAATTAAAATGATTTCGGAGATTATGGGTCACATAATAGATTGAGGGGTATTTTTATTAAAGTTTGCTGATTGTAGGGGTAAATTCGGGCCGATAGTATAACGGTAGGGATAAATTTGGCCTGATAATATAAAGGAGGTTAAATGTAGATAATATCTCGAAATATAGAGGTATATTTGTCCCTTTTCCTATTATAAATTGTAAAGGGGTATGATGTACAAATGATCTGTCTTTTACATATAAAAGATCCAAAAAATTCATTTTCTTAATTTTAAAAGTGTACAGGACCTGCTGTACAAATAGCATTTTCGGATTCTATGTTTGCTTGTCTTTAAAGGTTTAGCGAGTTTTAACTTCTACTCTAAAAATTATTTATATAAAAAACATTTAAAAAGCAGTTACATTTAAACCTTTATAATTAGTAGAGTATTATTTTAGTATCTTGAATACAATGGTAATCAATAACAAATTAAATTACACTAATAATGTAAAAAAAATATTTGCACTGTTAATGCATTTAAAATACACATATAACTTTTCAAGTAATTTAACTTCTTCGTCCTAATAAGATAATCTTACGGCAAATAGTTACTTTTCAAATAATATCACAATAATTACTGTCTAGTTGTTAGAAAGAAAAGATCCAAGCTCAATTTATTAGTTCGAATAAAAAGAAATGTAATAAATAAATAAATTATATTATCAAATTGTATACTCCACTTTAGTTGTACTCGTACACATGGCCAACCCAAGTCAATAATTCAAAATCAGTATACCATTTATTTATTTAAAGCCCAAACGGCTAACAAAATTTTCAATTTTCATTTATAATTTCCCAATTCTTGAAAAACCGCCTCTTAGCAGTTCAAAAATAAAATTCCCCCTTTTTGCTCTACCGCTCCAATTCTATCATCGCCACTTTTGCTCAGAACCCCTTTTATCAAAGAACAATCCAATTTCAAATCGATACTCTCATTATTCTTAGCTATAGATTTTTTACTTTTATTTCACTGAATCTGTTGAAGTAAATGTCAGCTGAAGAGTGTGAAAAAATGGATCTTGAAGTAAATAGTCTTATTGATTTTTCATCAGAAAATGACAGTCTCATTGTAAATTCTTCTTCTCCTCTTCCTTCTTGGGGTCTTGAAGAATACCCATCTTCAGGTTCTTGTTCCTTCAATTTTATTTTATTTTCCATTTTTTCTGTAATTTTTACTTTCTGATTCTTTATTTAGTTTGAAACTGTGGAATAAAAAAGTTGGTTTATTTTTTGGACAAGATCTGGGGAAAATGTGATTTTCTTACACCCTTTTGGCTGTTTAATGTGCTTTGCATGGAAAGATTGAATTCAATTTTTTTTTTTTTTTTGCTTTTTTCTAAACCTTATTTCACTTTCTGATGATTTATTTAGTAACTGTTGACTAAAAAGATTAGTTTTTTTATGTTACAATATCTGATAAAAAAATTGAGTTTTCTCACACTATTTGGCTGTTTGATGTGATCTCCGTTGAAAGAATGTGTGCAATTTTAGGAATTTCAAGGTTTTCCATCCCACCCCAAATGAAATTGAAGGAAGAAATGAGCTAATCGAAAAAGTTGACTAATTAGCTTGAGCTGATATGTATTTTCTTGGGGTTCATATATTTGGGCTTAAATGGAGAATTCATGATTCATATAGCCGACCCCAACTTGTTTGGGACCGAGACGTTAGTAGTAGTTGTTCATATATTTGGGCTTCATGCATGTTTATTCCTTTCACTTTTGAGGCCGTTCTAGGGCTGAAGAGAGCTTTAGATAGCTTTTCTAAGATGTTTAAAGTAGTGTTGTTGGAGGAAGATAACCTGTGCTTTAAAGAGCTCTTAGAATGCTACAGTATTTGGTTTATCTCAGAATTATAATTAAAGCTGGACCTGGACTTGACCAGCTCATTTAACTCATAAATGAAAAGGATGCCAACCTTTTGTGAAGCAGCGAGTGGAGATTGTTCCTGAAAAACCTGAACCACTTGACTGACCCCTTCATAGTCCATCCATTAAGGTTGGGGATGGCTGAAACCAATCAGAAGTGCCAATCGCACAGCGAAGCCGGGAAACGGTCGCAGCGCAACGACTAGGACTCGTGTCGGAGCCTCGGAGGAGTTTTGAGCATGAGCTAACACTCATGCAGCTGGATGAGGGGAAACCCTTACATCTTCAATTAGGTGTGTGTGTGGGGGGGGGGGGGGGGCTATCCTCGACCCTGCTATAATTATGCTCGTGCAATATTACTTGGTTCAACTCTATTTGGACCTTTCCTCGTATATGAGACCGTAACTGAAAGAACTTAAAGAATAGTTAGTGTTATTGCTTCCCCACAGAAATTTTAGAGTGGCTAAACTTTCTCTTCTGTAAAACCTTAAAGAGTGGATATTTTTGCTGTTTCCTCCTTGGTTTCTATGACAATTTATTAGAGCTAGAAGCATTTTTCTTGCTTATGTTACTTTTTTCATTTGACAGAGGTACTAAGCTGCATCTGCATATCCAATGTGGTATCTTTGTATAAAGATCATTTTATTTTTGTGTTCAGCAAATCATGCTGAGGCTAGAATCTTGGTTTTTCAGGAGCTACTAATATTCAAGAGGAAATGGACATGGCTGGTAAAGGTAACCGTGATGACCAGTTCCCCCAGCTGCATGAGTCAAAAGAGCCTGGAAAGGCCAGAAAAGGAAAGGTCAATTTACGCAAAAGTTTAGCTTGGGATAGTGCTTTCTTTACAGATGCAGGTAGTATACTTCCTATTAAGGGCTTTATTTATGTAATATTCTATTGTGAATTCAAACTTACAAACAACATATTCAGGTGTGCTTGATGCCGAGGAGTTGTCCAGCATTATGAAGGGAGGTGAAAAACACAATTTACCTATGATTGAGGAGGATGTGCGGCAATCTGATGATTCAATCTCCACATTGGAAAGTGATAATTTGACACTAGACCATATTGAAGCAGAGCTGTTTGGAGATATAAGAGCTTCAATCCAGAACCTAACCATTTCAAGTAGTGGGGATGTATCTACAAAGACAGATAGTGGAGCTAATTCTTGTAAGTTAATAGTTGTTTAAAATTGGTCATGTTTATGGAACTGCTTCATTATATTGCATGAAGAAACAAAAAAAAACACCTAGTGTGATATTCCCCTTCATTTTTGCGAATTCCCGTCACGTACCCCCCCCCCCCCCCCTAAACCCCTTTTTAGTGCCAACCGTGAAATTATGTGTCTATTCACGTAAAACTGCCTTCCATTTTTTTGTAGTAACATAACTTTAGTTAGAACTTCACCTTTGCCATATTACAGTATGCACCGCTGCAGTAGATTGCATCTAAAGGCCTTCCGGTTTGATTCTTCAGTATTCAATGATACATCCAGTAAAATCATACATGCTAACCAATTCTTCCAAAGAAGCCTCCTACTCACTGCCAATTTCACCTCAGTCGCAACATCTACTTTGAGCTGCCATGAAATTAGATAGTTTCACCTCAATACTGACGTCTATGGTTGAATTATTTATTAACTTTTAATATTTTCTAGTCCAACTACCACTTTAGGGAACCTCATATCTCACAGATAGTACTCTTGGATGTATGTGGGCAGGATGTTAAAGGTTAATGGGACGAATGAGTACTTTGTTTTCAACGATCCTCGAGGCATAGAAACACAAGGACTTGTTAAGATGAGCAGTAGGTTTAGGAGTAGGGGTGGCAATGGGACGGTGCGGGTTAGAGAGCATCGGGGGCGGTGCAGGTTATAGAATATGCGGGTGCAGTGGGGTGCGGGGTGGGTTCAAACATCTTTTAACAAAATGTATGCGGGGGCGGGCCAGGTTGCGGTTGTGGAGATCCTGTCGATTCATCACTTGAATGGTTGAATGGTTCTTTCCAAAAGGTCTTTAGCTAGACACTTATCAGAAGTTTTTTTTTTCCTATGGGCAAAATTCTTAAAACAATAACAATCCAAAAAACTTAGCAAAAGCTTATTTCTAAAAGGTTATTTCAAAATATTATTCAAACAACACCTGTAGGTGAAAATCGTTAGTCCTATGACCAGCAGCCCAAGACATTCTAAGATTTTGTGGTAACACAACGTAGGAAAAGTTGACCAACATGGAATATTCTAGTATATAATTATTAGAATATAACTTAATTTCAATGCTAATTACTAGAATTACAGTATATAGCAGGTTTGCAAATCATAGTCCATAAGTTTCCTACAGTTTGTTTTTAAATATCATTTTAAAAAGTAAGATGTCTTCTCATGCGATAAAAAATATCTACTGATTAATGCAAGAAGCAAAAAAAAGTTGTAGAAAGTTTAAGCGGGGCGGTTGCGTGGCGGGTTTATGCGGGTGCGGTGGGGTGGGTTGAAAACAAAAAAATTGCTTTGCGGGACGGGGCGGGACGGGTTGGCTTTTTTGCGGGTTAAGACTGAACCCGCCCCGCCCAATTTCCATCCCTAAATTAGGAGGGAAGTTTTAGGCTTAGCTTCTTAGAGTTAAAATCAATAGGACATGCAGGGAGTTGTAGTGTAAGCTTATTTTATAAAAAATCAACAATGAATTTGCTCATTTTCACGAAGCTGTTACATATAATGTTGTTAATTGTTTGATTTGTTTCAAATGGATTGGAGAAAATAGAAGTACATGAGTTTGTAGGTCATGCAGCTCAAACGATGCCATAGAAATAGTTAAAATTGTGTGCACTTTTATTTTCCATCTTAATGTCCTTGTCTTTTTTGTTTGTTTTAAATATTTTCTCAATGAGAGTGGAGGATACATGCATATTTGGGAGGGGGGAGTGGTGGGGGGTTACTTTCTATGGGGTTAAAGATCTTTTTTCAGTTGTTCAAGAAAAGATGCATATTGCTAAGAAATTTAAAAAAGATGCATATTGCCTGCAAATTATTCCAATCTAATGTTTACCTTTTTACAGCTGTGAAGAAAGTGGACCTTGCTTCAAAAGATAGGGTAAGTTTAATTTTGTAGAGGTGTGACACCTGCAGATTTTATTCATAATTCTATAGTTCTCATCTAATATTGTCTATATTCTCAAATGTTAGATGAAGCCAAAGCTTGCTCCAAAAAGAATCATTGGAGCACAAGCCGGGATACCAAAAAGTCAGCCAAAACAAATTACTGGAACACAAAGATTGGGAGGGTTGAAGCAGGATAAGACACAAGTCACACAGGCATGTAATTTGTCTTTAAAATTTCATTTCTGTTACCTACATCAGTTATATTTTAGCGCCGACATCTGATTGAGAAATTGCAGCTCGTACTGATATTTGATTTATTTGTTAGGTTTACATCTCTTATAAAACTTCCTAGTTTTGATTTCTATTAGCCAGTTCAAACAAATTCCTTACAGTGTTGATTGATTGTTAGATTAGAAATATTGTTTGTTTTCATATTTTCATTTCTATAGTCAGCTCAAAGAAATTCCTTACATTTAGAGAAAAAATCATCACTCTTCTCTAAATTAACCTTTTTTGAGTCTGGTGGCAGTAGGCTTTTGAATTATTGGTCAAAAAGGCTGAGTAGATGTTCTATCTCTCATTTGTTTGATTAGCGAAAGAACTGGGATTTTGATATTTTACTGACATTGTCTTATTTTGTTTAAATGCAGCCTATCACCAGACCTACAGATGGAGCATCATTAAAGCCTCCAAAAATTAGCACAAAGTCGCAACCTGTTTCTGCAGGTGTATCCAAAAGGGCTTCTTTGGATATCTCACGAGTCAAAATTGATAATAACAGCACGAAAACTAGTACAGGTAAGCGGTAAAAGAATTTGTTTAAATTTACATTGATGGCATGAAAATATTTTTAAGCAACTTTTCTGGCCTTGTTGTTTTAATGGGAATTTACAGCTTCTGTTAGAGGGGCTCAGACGCCAAAAGCATCTGCCTCAAATAATGCTAGTAGGGTGTTACCGAGACCTGCTATGTCTATGAAGGCCCCTTCTGTCGGCTCTTCAGCTGCGATGAGAATACCTTCAACAAGATCTTCAAGTGATAGCTCTGGAAGTACTTCATCGGACAAGACAGCTAAATCTTCACTTCCTGCAGCGAGGAGAAAGGTGGATAGCAGCAAACCTACTGCTCAACCTTCTGCAAGTGCAAAACTTAGAACCCCTTCAAAAGCTGCATTGAAGAGTAAAGTACCGTCTGGGAATTCTGCCGTCTCAGCTTATCTGATGTCCACTAAGATCAACTCAAGCATATCGCCTGCTAGTTCTATTAGCGAGTGGTCTTCAGCATCATCGTCATCTTCTGCTGCCATGAACCAAAGGTCAAGTAATTTAAGGATTAGCCTTGATACCAGCTCCTGCAGATCATTTGACAGTGACACCTCAACTTTGGATCTGAAGAATCATTTAAGTGATCAGACCTCAAATAAGCCCGAAATTGTGGGAACACCTTTAACTAGAGGAAGTTTAAAGCAAGCAGGCACAATATCTCGTCCGGCCTCTATGAAACCAACGGGACTGCGGATGCCATCTCCGAAGATGGGTTACTTTGACGGGGTTAGTTCAGTCTTCTATTTATACAGTTTTACTTTTCATGTCCTTCAATTAGAAATAATTTACGTGATGACAACATCTAGTATAAATGACGATAAGATCATTACCAAGTGGAAAGAAAAATTTCTCAAGTTAAATTGATTGTCATGCAGGTGAAGGCAGTCCATACTCCTAATGGTTCTCATCCCAGTTTGTCTACTGTGCTGCCCAAGACTGAAGTTACGGTCTGCAGCCCAAACGGAAATTCAAACATGAAAGCTAAGAGTGTAAAAGTTCCACTTAGGGCAAACAGAAAGCCTGAATCTCTGAAGCACCTCTCTCCTGTGTCTTCCTCAGACAAGTCAAATGTTTCAGTTAATCACTCTACTGCACTGCCCAAGACTGTAGCTACCATCTGTAGCCCAAAAGGAAACTCAAACACGAAAGCAAAGAGTGTAAAAGTTCCACTTAGGGCAAATAGAAGGCCTGAAAATCTGAAGCACCTCTCTCCGGTATCCTCTACAGACAAGTCAAATGTTTCAGATAATCACCCTGGTGCTCCAAGTGATATTACTCTTATTCCTGAGTTATCTCTTGAAGTTCATCATGAAATAAGTGGAGCAAATACTTTGAAAAATATGGATGTGGTGGCTGAAGAAGCTGATCCATTTGAAAACATTCGAAGTGCTGGTTTGGTTGTTTCTGAGAGTGAAAACCAAGGCGCGGTGGGCAATGATGCAGGTGCTAGTTTGGTTGCAACTAAGAGTGAAAACCAGGGCGTGGCCAGCAATGATACAGGTGCTAGTTTGGTTGCAACTAAGAGTGAAAACAAAGGCGTGGCAGGCAACGATGCAGGTGCTAGTCTGGTTGCAACTAAGAGTGAAAACGAAGGTGTGGCAGGCAATGATGCAGGTGCTAGTTTGGTTGCAACTAAGAGTGAAAACCAAGGCGTGGTGGGCAATGACACATGTGCTAGTTTGGTTGCAATTAAGAGTGAAAACCAAGGCATAGCAAGCACTTTGAACAATAAGGAAGTGTTGGCCGAAGGACCTGATACAGTTGAACACGCTGCAGCTGATGGTTTGGTTGGAATTAAGAGTGAGAACCACGTCATTGTGAGCAATGATACAGTTGTGATTGAGAGTGGAAACCAAAGAGCAAGTACCTTGAACAATGAGGAAGTTGTGCCTGAACGACCTGATACATTTGAACACGTTGCAGGTGATGATTTGGTTGAAATTAAGGGTGAAAACCAAGTCATTGCAAACAATGATATGGATGTGATTAAGAGTGAAAACCAAAGATTAGCAAATTCTTCGAATGATAAGGAAGTTGCGGCTGAAGGACCTGATTCAGTTGAACACGTTCCAGGTGATGGTTTGGTTGCAATTAAGAGTGAAGACCAAGTCATGGCGAACAATGATGTGGATGTGATTAAGAGTGAAAACCAAAGATTAGCAAATTCTTCGAAAGATAAGGAAGTTGTGACTGAAGGACCTGATTCAGCTAAACACGTTGCAGATGATGGTTTGGTTGCGGTTAAGAGTGAAAGCCTAAGTGTTTTGAACAGTGATATGATTGCTGGTTTCATTGCAACTAAAGGTGAAAACCAAGGACCCGATTCAGTTGAACATGTTCCAAGTGATGGTTTGGTTGTGATTACAGGTGAAAGCCAAAGTGTTTTGAACAGTGATATGGTTGCTGGTTTGATTGCTACTAAAGGTGAAAACGTACGCGTTATGGAAAATGAAATGAACTGGGACACTACTGGGAATACTGACATCAAGACTGCGGAGGTTGTTTCAGATAAGAAGGATTCAAGTACTGAAAACAATAGACGGTGTGAAACAGTTGATGGAGATGGAGTAGGTGTTCAGTGCAATCTTAACTATAATTCTGATGTGCTCATCCAGAAGAATGAGATGAACTTGGAGGATAGTTTAAATGGTGACTTCAAAAATACCAAGATTGATCAAGTTGAGGACTCAACTATCAAGGGTGCTGAAATAATGCCATCGTGCCAAACAGGGGATGAAGACAGAGTAGATGTCAAGGATGATTTGAATACTCTCGAGAAAACAAATACAAAGAAAAATGTTTACCAACTAAACAGTCAGGCAGCAGAAGTCAGCACAACCCCATTTAGCGATAAGGTTGAATCTCTAATGAATAAGTTGGCCTATTTGTCACTACATACCCCTGACGCAGCAGCAAGGATGCCATTCGCTATCAAGAATTCTTCCACTGATTTTCTTGATTTTTCTGAAGAAGCTGTCCAGGTAGTTGGGAAGACTGATTTAGATCTTCCTTCTTTAGAAATTGATCATAAAGAAAACAACAATTTATGAGAATGGCCAAGCATGCTTTCATTGCAAGGTAAAAAGATCTGTCGATCCTAATATTACAACTTTACATTAGTCTGAGAAGTGCATCTTTATCATCAAGATCTTTTCTTTTCTCCCAAAATGTGGTCTAACTTTATTCATGAAAAACCGAATCTTTAACCTATTCTGCTTCTTATAATGATGTATTAATGTGTGCTAATTGTGTGTAAACTTTGATGTTCAAAGGTGGTTAGGCTTCAAGTACAAGAAGGCTAGTTTCAGCAGGTGGCAAAGGCATCAGTATTGTATAGCATTTGAGGAAAGGCTTATCTGATGCAAGATTCTTCTGCTTTCAGCTAAGATCAAGGTTTTTGAGAACATATCTTTTTTGATGTTCAAGTACTGATTTGTGTCACAGATACATTTACATAGATGTAAAACCTAGAAATCTTTTCTAGTAAGATTTTCAATCAATCTCACAAGGTGCAATTGTCTTTGCATTAAGAAGTGTTTCAGAGAATTAAAGTTTTCATTATCCACTTCAAAAGGAAATAAGCTGGCATTTTCTTATTCTTTTAGATTTTCCTTATAAATAGTTTGAATTGTTAATTATAGCGACGTATAGTACTTTTTACGTAGTTTTTACATATGTGAATTTTATTTCAAAAAATTTAAAAATTCTATGTTTCAATTCACGGTAAATTAAGAAGTTTGACACAAGAAATTTGAACTATGCCACATAAATTGGGATAGAAGCAGTGTATACTATTAGCCCCAAGTCAAAATTCAGATCTCCTTTTTGTTACTCTGAACTAGCTAGGTACTCGATCAATCAAATTAGGATAATTAGTAAAAAAAAAAATTAGGTTTTTATTGACACTAAATATAAATTAATTTAGCTTTTTTAGTCACACTACATATAATAAAATTCATTCATAATCAAAATTATTTTGTTTTGTTTTAACAATGTTGTATTAGAAATTAACTATACCCCTTTGAATTAAATTATACTTAAATAAAACAAGAAAAATCCTTTAGAATGCTCTGTTAAGGATTTACCAGAGCACATTACGTTAGTTCCGTTTTCATTTTATCACTTGACTTCATTTCCGAGAACTCAAAATTTTCATGCAAACAAGTTTATAAGGGATCAAAGAATTAAAGTCAGTAAAAGCATTGATTTTGTGAAGCATGCATCTTATAATAAGATTTAAAAGGTCTTTCTTTTTGGTTTTGGTAAATATGGATTTACAAATTTAATGGACGACTCTGCATCTCATCTCTTGCAAACACACAGACATAGCAAATAACAAGAATAACAAAATGCAGTGTATTCCTATAAATGAGGTCCGAGGAAGGCAGTGTGTATGCAGACCTTACCCCTATCTTATAAAGATAGAGAGGCTATTTTCGATAGACACTCGACTTAAGGAACAGTGAAGATAAAGCAACAAGTAGCAAACAATAGTAACAACAATGTATTATGGTAACGGGCGTGAATGACACAACATGTAATAGTAAAGAACTATGAATAAGATAATACAAAATCGTCCTAGTACTACTGGTAAGCCTAGGAAGAACACACTACTATCATTCAACCTACAAGCCTAATCCTCGACTTCCACATCTTTCTATCGTGGATCATATCCTCGGTAAGCTGGGCAATGACATGTCCTGCCTAACTACCTCCCCCAATACCTTTTAGGCCTACTCCTTCCCTTCCTCAGACACGTCATGGACAACCTCTCACACCTACTGACCGAAGCATCTATGTCTCTCCTCTTCACATGCCCGAACCATCTCAGCCTCGATTCTCGCAACTTGTCCTCAACATATGTCACTCCTACCTTGTCCCTAATAACTTAATTCCTAATTTTGTCTTTCTTAATATGTACCAACATCCTCATTTCAGCTACTTTCATCTTCTGGACATGAGACTTTTTGACGGGCCAACACCTAGCCCCATACAACATAGTCGATCTAACCACCACTCTATAGAACTTGCCCTTAAGTCCAGGTGGCACATTCTTATCACACAAAACCCCCGAGGCGAGCCTCCATCTCATCCACCCCGCTCAAATACAATGAGTAACATCCTCGTCAATCTCCCTGTTGCCTTGAATAATAGACCCAAGATAGACGACTTCAAGTATCCTATTCGTGTCATTCTCATTTATTGAAAAATATTTTCTTACTCGCCATCCAAACACCGGAAAATATGCGAAAAAACAAATTATTCTTAGAAATTGTTTTCTAGGAAATGTATGAGAAAATGTTTGCTACCCACTAAACGAACCCTTGCTTTTTGGTCGTTTTGTTTTGTAAATCATAATGAGCAAAATAGAACATTTTTTAGAAGTAAAAAGCAGGTAATGCATTAACTCTCTTCACTAATATGTTGCTAGCTTCTAGCTCCCTGTACGCAACAACAAGTTGGGTCTGGGAGGGTAGTCTGTACGCAGACCTTACCCCTACCTAATGCAGGTAGAGAGGCAAAAACATATTTATCTTATAATTCAAGAAACAAAACATCAACTTCACTTCGCATCCGAAAATGAAATATTTATCTTATCAAACATTCACTTCAGACTACCTTTGACATAGTATATGTTTTCCTCCAAAAATTGGACCAGTTTTCGATTCCTCCACATAAAATAATAACCAAATTTAACCAAGATGACCTGACGCTGATCAAAGTGCATAGGCAAAAACACATAGAGGCTACAATTTTGTTAGGAAAGGAGGAAGCATGTAATATATGAACTCAACAGAAATGAACCAAAATTCCAGTACAATGCGCTACTTAATAGTAGTTCACAAAGTAAACTCAAGATAGCTAAAAGTCCATTACACACTCGGAGAGTATTTTGACAAAAAAAGAGGCAATTTAGGATCTTGGCTTCTCCTTCTTCTCCTTGAAGAGAGCTAGGAGAGAGACACCAGAAACCTTCACCACCTTGAACCTGACTCCGGGAATATCTCCCACAGCATGACCTTTCCGACCAAATCCAGCAATCAACACTTCATCCTGGAATATCAAGGATTTAAGTTAGGACACGACGAAACTGAAAACACTCTTCACACTTCAACAACAACAACAAACCAGTGAGCTCCCACAAGCGGGGTCTGGGAAAACACTTCAGTGAATCCAAAATACGTGAAAGCAAAAGACTTACATTTTCTTCAATGTAGTTCAAACAACCATCGTTGGGGACAAAAGCAGCAATCTTCTTCCCATTTTTGATGAGCTGAACCCTAGCACATTTACGAATAGCAGAGTTGGGCTGCTTAGCCTCAATACCTCTGTGAACGCATTTCAGCAACTTGATAGGTTAGATACAACTTTCATGATTGAAGGATGACATAAGCAGAAAAACTAGAGTCGAAGATAAACCTACATCTTCTCAAGCACAATTCCTTTGGCATGGGAAGATCCGGCAAATGGCTTCTTCCATTCATTACCAAGATGCGACTTCTTGTAGGACTTGTCAGCCCACCTTTGTCTTCTGCGGTGGGACTTCAACTTGCGTCCAGCTCCCATTCCACGTGTCTTCCTGTAGTCAGGAGTCATTTAGTAGAAATACACTATGCCTATGCTTCACACTAGGTTGTTACACAACATTTGGATGACCAATTGTATGAAACTATACCAGAAATGAAATTCATAGACAGTTATCTTCTTCTTATACCCAAAGTCATGAGAGCAGCTTAGAACTTGATCCTTAATTCGAGAAGCACATCAAATCTCTATCAATTAACTCATGGCACTATAAGATGTTCCTAATTTTTCATCTTGTATAATCACATAAAAGCTGATTTAAGCAACAAGAAAGTAAATCATCAAATTTCTGCGAAATTATCCGCCATGAATTCGTGCACACATCCATCACACATAAACATCTCTTGATAATGGTTGTGTCCGTGCAAGCTTGAGAGGCACCCGACTATTCCACCGGTTACCTCCGCCCTCTCCACCAGATCCATCATACATAAAGTTTCCATGCCCAAATCAATTAACCACACCTCAATCCTAAACTAGTCAGAGTTACCTATATAAATTCATCGTATCTATTTCCCCCTCTATATCAGGTCTATCTCATTCCAGCCATTACAAATTACAACTACTATCTGCTTCTAGCTATCATATTAACTCAATTTCTTAAAATCCAGCAACTTGCTCTAAAATAAAATGATTTCCAAAGATTTAACTAACAAAGAAGAAATAAAAAGTTCTTTTTCGTTCAGTCTACTCCTACAATAGTATCATTTGGACATGACAAAACAAATATCAGAACTAGGAATTTGGTTTTAAAAATAAAAAATTAAATGCTTCAAAGAGAAACAATGTAGAGTGATAAAAATTGGAAAGGAAATATAGAGCTTAGTTCATACCCCATGATTGCAGAGTGAAGAGGATTCCGACTTCAGACTAGGGTTTGAGAGGTTGAAGGAGATAGGACTCAGCCGCCTAGCAAAACCCTAATATAAGAAAAATCATTTTGTAGGGGCCGTTGGGTGTTTATATACAAGAGGGCTGGATTTTGGGCTTCTTGAAGTGGGGTTGTATTGATTGGGCTAGTTAAATTCCTGTCCAAATGGCATGGCGTAGCCATTTTTACATGTGGACATGTGATTATTGAAAAATAGTCCGCGTTTGTAAAATTATTGAAAAATATCCACTATTTAATATGGAGCTAAAATCTGGATGAAGTACCCTGCTGAAATACAGAAATTTCATTATACTGGATTATGGAACTCATGCGTATAAATTTTCAGTATATTATGTTGGAACTCCAGTAATATGAATTCCAACACATTATGCTGGAATCTCATATGTAAAAAGTTTGAACTCCAGCATATTATGCTGGAATTTTTCTAGATTTTTAATGGTGTTTTTGTTTAGATTTTATTTTCGCATGAAAAAGTGGCTAAATTTTGATTAATATTAATGGCTAATTTTTAATTAGCAGTTGTAAATCTGGCTATTTCTGATTTTAATCCTAGATTCATTGGGTTGTATATTTAGGTGCAATCTAGGTTTGAAATATTTTGTTCTATCTTTTTTCTTTCTTCATTGTATTTTTATGGATTAGTTATCTCCTATAACAAATGTTGATATCTTATTTATCTTAAATAAATATCTTTTAAAAAAATTATATTCCATAGCTACCTTTTGATTTTTTATAGCCAAATATCTATTTATGGTGACCTCCTACCCTTAAGCCATAAAATAAGCTTTGTATTATTTTTCTCTCTTCACTCAAATTTCTCCCATCCCCTCAAATTTCTCTTATCCCCTACCCCATATCTATTCTTCCTCTCTCTCATCTTCCACCTTCATCTTACTACCAGAACTCTTCGGCAAAGCATCAAATCCATCCAGTTGAAGGAATTGATACGTTTAATGTATCCCCCTCTATTCTCCATCTAGTTGAAGGAAGGGATACGTTAAAATCCATCCCATACCCCATATCTATTCTCCCCCCTCTCTCTCTCATCTTCCACCTTCATCTTACTACCAGAACTCTCCGGCAAAGCATCAGAATTAGAGTTTTCTGGCGAAGACTTTTGGGATGCCGAGCAATCACCCGATATAGAAATTTTCTTCGGCGTAACAACGACAACCGGAGGCAACGGTGATGGAGAGCGAGGACTAGATACAAAGACGACGGAGTTTGGGACCGAGCAACTTGAATTTTTTATTAATATATTTCAATGTATCTCGTTGTATTTCATTGTATTCAGTATCTCGTTGTATTGCATGAATGTATTCATATATTTTTTTAATTAATATAGTTTATGTATTCAGATGTATATTTGTATTCAAATTGCTTTGTTTTTGTTGTATTTATCGGCTGGGAAAAATATTTAGTATATTTTCTCTGAAGATTGCTATGTTTTTGGGGTGTTTTTTGGTTGAGAATCTTTTTTATAACTAAAAATACAAATTTTGTGTGTTATAATTGAGTTTGTTGAGTTATATTAGGAGTCTATTATGTTAATTGATTCACTTTCCGTTTAAAAACAACTAAATAGACCATGAATTGTGCTATTACGTTACTGTATTCACAAATACATATCGTGAATACAGTCGAATACAATAATCTGTCTAGCTGTAATCCCTCGTTTCACGCCGTGAATACAGTCGAATACAAAAATCTGTTTAGTTGTAATCCCCTGTTTCACGCCTAGAAATGCTATTGTATTCATGAATACAGTAGCTTAAATACATCGAATACACTTTAAAAAACCTGAAAACATAGCTATAGAAAGTAATATAGTAAATGATAGCTACATCTAGCTAATAACCACTAAACAATAGTAGTTTATGAAAATTTCTCTAATTTTATTTTGTTCGTAGCAGTTCCAAGAACTTAACTTTTTGAGATCAAGATCTAGTTTATGGATTAATAAGTTAATTCATATAAATATTCTAATGATTCTGCAAAGTATATCCACGGTTCGTATCGAAAGTCTCGTTCCTATAATGTTACATTTGCCACTGATTTTGTTAAAATAAATTGAATGATTTGTCATTTGTTTAGATTGTCAATATTTCTCTTTTATTTTTTAAGATCCTTGTAATTGGCACTATATTTAATATTGATTTATGCTTGAAAATTTCTTAGTTAACAAGGATTTAACCAATTATTAGTAATAGCAATTAGCCCTGAGTTGCAGCATTAGTAATAGCAATTAGCAATTTGACTTAACTCTCATGTCATAAACACACATAGAACTTATTCAATCCAAAGTATTTGAAGAAAAAATCCAATCAAGTAGACCTATAAATACTTACTTCCATTATGCAAGTGTGTGTATATATATATATATATATATATATATATATATATATATATATATATATATATATATATATATATATACACACACACACACACACACACACTACATGACCCTTGATAGGAGGGGAATGAAAGCCGAGAATCAGAGTTGTAGGTAGTCGTATATCTCTCCTTTCCATAATAGTAGTAGTAGTATTTTGCATTCTCTTATTCTTGGACTTATAGTACTATATATTGTTTCTTTTGCTTCAGCTATTTCACTATCTTACTAGTGTGTTGCTTCTTTTCCTTTTCATGCTTTTTCGAGTCGAGCGACTATCGGAAACATTCTCTCTACCTTCACAAGATAGGGATAAAATCTGCATATACACTAACCTCTCATGGCCCCACTTGTGGGATTGCACTAGGTTTGTTATTGTTGTATATGTACTACATGATAGTTATGTTGACGATACTGATGAATTGTCTTTTTTTGTTTTATTTCCATCTTCCTGAGCCGAGGGTCTATCGGAAATAATCTCTCTGCCCTATCGGGGTAGGGGTAAGGTCTGCGTATACACTATCCTCCCCAGACCCCACTTAGTGGGACTTTACTGGGTCGTCGTCGTTGTATATATACTACATGAACCACCAAAAAGGCTTTGTTTACCACCTTTTTTTCCCAATCCTTTTCTTTTATGGATCCAAACTTTGACATAATAAACATAGATCAAAATGTCATTTTTAACGTGAATTTCCTGAAGCAACAATAGAGCAAGTTCTACCATTAATCAACCCTCTTAGGTTCATTAAACTTGCAAGAAATAGTTGGAAAATATAACAGTCTGTCTCTGAAAATACCAATTGCCATACAAACTGAATTTTCAAAAGAAGAGATTAAGCTCTTACTATTTCCTAAGCAAACCTACCAATATAGGCAGGTGAGATCATACAAAGATCATCAATTTCCAAACAGCTATACAAAAATCTGCAAAAGAGATTCATTCCAGGAGCAATCAGCTGAGCGACAAACCTGAGAAGGAAAATAGAAGATTTATTAACAAATACTGAAAAATGTTTACGCGCGGTTAAGATTACTGGAGAAATGGAGCGATGATCATGCGAAAGCAACCTGCATGATACGAGGCATTATTTACTTCTGCCCCTTTTTCAATAAAACACCAATTCTCTTCAACATGTTGTTATTCTTCTTCTTTGGCGAGTCATCTTCCAAGTCGTCCAAAAGTGGAGAACCAAGCTTTCCGCCTATAGTGTGGTAGTCTAAAGAACCTGTTCTCTCGACATATTTCCCGTTATTTCCAGCTGAAAGCATAGATGCAGCTGCTTCAGCAGCCTTTCTCCATTGATCGCATTGCACTTTTAACCTCCTCAGCTCGGTTTCCATCTCTGAGTTTGCAGTCTGTGCTGCATCCAACTCCTCAGTGACCCGTGCTACCTTTCTACTGCTCCTATCTGCTTCCTCAGTCAAATCTCCCAGCTTTATTAGAGCCTCACTTTCTGCAGTTTTTGCCGCTTCTACTAAGGCAAGTGCCTCGTCGCTCATTTTGGTACTCTCTGATTCCCTCTTTCCGATCTCTGACTTCAGCAGCTCATTTTCCTCCATAAGACTCTGCAGCTCATTCTCTTTGTCTAATAAATTTCCTCTTAGATCTCCCGAAATTGACTCAGATTGCTTCAGTTGAGCAGATAGTTCAAACTCTTTATCAGCTGACTGCATTTGCTCGACATGCAGACTTAGCCCCTTATTCTCATCTGAAATGTTTTGCAGTTCGGCTTCTTTGTTCATCAGTTTTTCTTTTAGCTCTTGCACTTCAGATTTTGTTTCATTTAATTTTGCCTCCCATTCGGCCTCCCTCTGAGTCGATTCAGATTTTGTGCGCTCCACTAGCTCGTAAGCACTTCTTATCTGCAAGGTGCTCTGTATGTATTCTTCCTGATACTTTCTCTCGGAAGCCTCTAAAGCAGCTCTTAGTTCACTTACCTCAGCTTTTAGTTCATCAGCTTCCACAGTTACGCCATTTCCTTCTGCAGCTACAGAACTTTCTGAAGACTGGAGTTTGCTGACAAGTTCCTCCAAAGAAGCCACTCGATCCTTTGATTTTTCCAACTCCAAAGACAAGGTTCTGCAGGCGTCCATCGCTTTCAGACCTTCAGAACGTAGAGTATCCTCAGTCATCTTGGACATTTCAAGCTGCATTTGAGCTTTGCTAACTTCTTCAAGCGAACAAGCCTCGGATTCCTTGCTATCGTTAAGCTGGTTTCTCAATTTCTCAACCAATGTAAGGGTCTCCATAAGTTCAACCCTTAAGCTTTGAATCTCAGCGTGAGCAGACTCAGCATGATGAGCTTGAGTGGCTTCAGAATCGGCCACTCGGTCCAACTGAATTTTAAGTTTCTGAATTTCATTCAAGGCAGATGCCAAAGCAGCAGAGTCCAACTCATGCTGCTTCTGGATAGCTTCAAGCTCGGATTCCCATGCTCGGTCTCGGTCCTGTGAGATCTTCCGCAACTCCAGAAGTCGAGCTTCCTCTGAATCTGAGAGCTCAAGTAGCTGCTTCTTAGAATCCTCGAGCTTTTCTGACATGACGGCGAGCTGCTTTTTGGCTTCATCGGCATCCTGTTGAGCCCTTTTCTTCAATGATTCAGAAGAATTAAGCTGGTCTTTCGCCTTCTTCAGCTCCTCTTGGAGTTGAGCAAGCTGGGCTTCCAAGTCGGATACTTTGCTTGGACGCTTCTTCTGTATTACACAAAATAAGAGCAATGGGCATCACACTAAAATTAGGTACCTTTAAGAAGGAAAAGAACAAAAGATTAGAAAAGTGAAGCCCGGTGTACTAAGCTCCCGCTATGCGCGGGTCCACGGAAGGGCCGGACCACAAGGGTCTATTATAGGCAGCCTTACCCTGCATTTCTGCAAGAGACTGTTTCCACGGTTTGAACCCGTGACCTCCTGGTTGCTAGCAAATACTGTGAGTGCCTTGGACTAACAAGTAACTGAGCAAGAGAGTTTCTTCATTGACAACAGTGACATACAAAGGCCATCAAATATGAGAGGGCATCATGCGTCAGAAGCAAAGGGTTGTGCATGTACCGAAAGAAGATAACAACCCCAATCACTTTTAACCAATGTAATATGTTTAATCAAGAATGGACATGATAACGACTAGTCTTTTTAGCATGAATGGCGAGCAAGGATCAAAAGCTTATTGGGAGTAGACATATTTTACCTATATCCTAGTACAACAACAACAAACCCAGTATAACCCACAAGTGGAGTCTGGAAAGGATAGTGTGTACGCAGACCTTAACCCTACCGTGTGCAAGTAGAAATGTTGTTTCCGCGAGACCCTTGACTCAAGGAACTTTACATATATCCTAGTAGACATAACTATTTGTAGACCTTCAAATAAAAGCTTTTTTCTCTTTGAGTAAGACCAAACATTTTTTTTAGGGATGGTAACAAGAGTAATACCATACATATTGTGACAGAAAAGAAATAATTTCAGTTGTACCAATTAGTCAGAAAAGCCATTTAAGAAAATTTGACATTCCAAGCATAGTCATTAAATCCAATTGAGAAGTACTGAATATCCAAGCTTAACACATAACACAATTACCTCTATCACTGGACTCCGAGGCGACCGGCGACCAACAACTTTAGGACTCCTATCTTTAGGTGTCCTGGTTGCTGGATTTGGAGATGAAACAGAATCAGCATCTGAACCCGGAGTCTTGAGTTTTCGAGTTGTCTTTGGTGTAGCAGGAGATGTCCTTTGTGGCACCTCCACAGAAACAGTCCTTCAGCAACACGGGAGAAGATGAACAAGATAGTCAAACAGCTATTGCAGACAACAACAACAAAAAAAATAAAACTCATTTTAATCCCACAAGTGGGGTATGGGGAGTATAGTGTGTGTGCAGACCTTACCCCTATCTCGTGAAGGTAGAGAGTTGTTTCCAATAGACCCTCGGCTCAAAGGATAATGGCAAATAATAACCTAGTTCTTAAAAGACATGGACCAATACAGGCTCGCAGATTAGCACCACTTTTTTTTTAATGTATGCCAGTTGTTTCCGCGAAAACTTTACCACTGGCTTCTTTTAGAGCACAATCAGCCTTACAGCTGTTCTATTTGTTGTACCAATATGTTACAGAAGTTTCAATGTGAATTTTGTAATATGATCAGCCATCAAATATCTAAAAAACTGCAAGATGATAGATGTGATATTAGATACTAACGTAATGTTTTAACTTCCTTCGTACAGGGTAACTGCACATAATTTCATTCCCCATACAGAAAAAGTTGATCTCCCGATCTTCAACATTCATAGCTTGGGAATTTCACAGCACAATTCAGTTATGAGCATTTCGATAATATAATTCTTGAATAAGTTAACCTTAGAATGTAGAATTATAGACAACTGTCAATGACATTATACCTTAACAATCAAAAAAAAAGAATCATAAACCACTGTAGTAACTCTTGCTTAAAGGACCACTGAGCTCTAGACAAAGAGCATCCTCCGACTTAGTAGTCAAGGACTGTGAACGAATGCACTAAAAACTAGAAGGCAATAATTGAACATGAAAACCTATAGTTGATAAACTAACAAAACCAACGTTCCGGTCTCATGAAGGGAGAGGAAAATAAGAAGGAAAACAAAAGCAAGGCATTTGAATTATCAGCAAGAGATCAAGAGATGCAAAATAGGAGGTCATAAACAACAACATGAATGAATTAGAAATAGTAATACCTTGCTTTTGGTGTCTGCATATTAACTTACTCTCAGCAGTAAATGTAGAAATGTGAAAAACTGAATGAGCTTTGTACTAAAGACCAGCTGACCCACAACACCTGAAATAATCCAGAGGATTCCTTAGCTGAGAAAGAAATTGTTATGTGTGTACATATGCAAAAGACAAATAAGGGTAGATGACTAATCTGTAAACTTTAATCCACATTCAAATTTGGAAATAAAACTAAACAAAAAACACTGTCCCTTCAAAGAAACTCCAGATAAACTACCTCCACTCCACCAACCAAACCTACAATGGAAAAAGAAGAAACCAAAAAAGGACCAAAAAAAAATACAATGGAAAAAGGCAGCCAGATGCACTAAGCTACTATTATGTGCTGGGTTCGAGGAAGGACCTGACCACAAGGGTCTATTTTATGCGGTCTTAACCTGCATTTCTGCAAGAGACTGTTTCCATGTCAACAACTTTACTAATTACGCCAAGACTCTTCTTCGGAAAAAAGGAAAAAAAAAGAAAAAGAAAAGTTGCAATCAAATATCATTACTTAAGCCATATATCCACTTTTTTTCTTTTTCTTTATCTTTACTCCTGTTCTCACACTGTATAAAAATAACATCTTTGGGACAACATTGTGCATAAAGAATATGACATTTGAAACCACATTTCAACAAATATCTCAAAAGTGAACATAAAACATAGTAATCACAAATGACTTTTTTGAGACATAATCAGATGAAATGATTTCCAAACTTAGGAAACTTTCTTATTTTATATTTCTTGAACTAAAGAAACCTACTTCAAAATTTAGACAAAATGATTAAAATAAACCCAAAAAACACAAACAAGGGAAAAGTAAAGGGAAGAATTTCTTTTATAACTAAACAACATTAGTACAAGGATAAAGCAGAAAAGACAACTGAGAACCCGTGAAGATACTAAAAAAGACAACAGATGCAACAGGACCATTTAACTCAACTACAAAACAGAAAATTCATGTTTTCAAGAAGAAAAGAGTTAGTTGGGCTTTGGGTACTTAATCATTTTCATAAACTAAGCTTCAACTTTTCATGTTTGACTGAGGTTATATAGATCTAAAGAAACTACAAACACTTCATTTTAAAGCATTTGAGTTTTCGGAAACAGCCTCTCTGCCGTTCAAGAAGGGTCGGAGTAAGGTGGCCTACATTCCACCCTCTCGGGTCATCACTCGTGGGATTACACTGGTTTGTTGTTTTTGTTGGAGCCAAAAACTCAATCCACATTGTAAAAAAAAAAAAACAATATTTCCTCAAAGTTAGAAACTTTATCAAAAAAGAAAACAACCCACATGAGAAATCAATGCTCTAAGCAAATACAGCTCTCCAAACCTCACTCGTGCGATTACACGGGTCTGTTGTTGTTGTTGTTGAAGCCAAAAGCTCAACCCACATTGTAAAACAAAACCAATATTTCCTCAAAGATAGAAACTTTATCAAAAAAAAAAACAACCCAAAAAAGAGAAATCAATGGTATAAGCAAATATAGCTACACAAGACCCAACAACAATAACACATGTAAATATTGAACATTCTTTAGATAAACCAGAAAGATAAACTAAAGTTTTCTTGTGAAAATACAAACCAGCAGCTAATAATATTCTTTAAGAAAAGAAAAGAAAAACTCACTAAAGCTCCAAGAAGAAGAAGAAGTACCCTAGAAAGAGGAGAAAGAAAATGAGGTGAAGAGCTCGAGGGGTTAGCTTATTTTATTTGCATACAATAAGCCCTGAGAAAGAGAGCAGTAGCTTCAACTCAGCTCTATGCTGTTTCCCAAGACACAAAACTCTCTTTATTTTTTCCTCTCTTCTTTCTCTTCCTCTATGTAGTTTTGTTTTTGTCAGCTACTACGCTCGGGTTGGTTGAGTTTTTTAATTATTAAACCAAATTAATTATATCGTGTTATTTAATTTAAAGATCAAACCAAATCAATAAAAATCGAATTTTTTAATTTTGGATTTTCGGGTTATTTCAGGTTTTTTTTCATAAAGTTTTCATAGCACAAAACATAAAATTTCTGCTCCAAATATTTTTTTGATCCTAGAAAGACATAACTATATAAGGTGTTTTTCAAGAAAATAACATAAAATATGAGATGAGCTATGTCATTGTACTAAAATATTCAGCAATAAAGATATTAAAATTGCATAAAATAAATATTATTAATATACCATAATGAAAATAAACATAATCTAAAATTACTAAAATAATTGTACGACACTATTTTTACAAGACTAAACACTATAAAAAAAATAAGTTGTGCATTTTATCTAAACCATAGAAAAAATAAAAAAAAATATAGATATCCAACACTATTGTCATTCATAGTACAATTTAATTGAATGTCTTTTGTTAGCATTAATACTGACTATAAAACTTATTGTAGCATTAAAGAATTATAAGTCCAAGTCTAAAATAATACATTAAAATATAAAATTATAAAAATGCTTAAGAAATATTTATAAACTACACAGGAATAAAATAATTTTATGTATTAAATATATCTTAGACTTCTATACATGTAATGTCGGGTTGGTTTGGTTCGGTTTGACTTTATTTAGTTAAAACCAAACCAAACGAATTATGATCGAGTTTTTTTTTCAATACCAAACCATAGTCTGATTTTTTTTCTCGGTATGATTCAGATTATCGATTTGGTGTGGTTTGTCGGTTTCCTTTGTACACCCCTAGTTGGGATTTAGGAACCAAACAAGAAATACTCTTTCAACTCAATTTATTTCATGCACTTATTTTTTTGTGTCTCACTAAAAAATGATAGTCTCTTGTCTCAATTCAAATGTAAACTTCTTATTTTATTTTTATTAAAAATAAAATAATCTTTTGAAGAAATGCAGGGTAAAGCTGCATACAATAGACCTTTGTCGTCAGGCTCTTTCTCGGACCTCACGCATAGCGAGAACTTAGTGCACCGTTTGCTCGTTTGCCTTTTATTTTATTTTTAATTAGGAGTGTGTGAAGGCCGAGAATTAGAATAGAAGGTTACTAAGTAGTCGAGCGAGTCTTTTGTAAATACCATTGATATTTGTATATTCTTATATTTTCTTACTCGGAGATTTTTACCACTAGTTTTTGTTTCTTTGGTCTTTAGTTATCTTACCATCTTACCTTACTGTTGTTACAATTTCTTTTTGCTTCTTTCGGGTGATGGTCTATTGGAAACAACTCAATTAACCTCACAAGGTAAAAGTAAAGTCTATATATAGATTTTATACTAGGTTGTTATTATTGTATTTACAATCACACAAATGTCAAAGTGCATTATATAATGATAGATAATTTAATTCTAAATTAATTTATAATTGTATAAATATTATGGTTTATTTTAAATAATAAATTGAATTTTTTTTTTGCTTTTTCAATTTTTTTTTGTATTTCTCAAATAAGGGGGGGGGGGGGGGAATTAAAAGATCGGAAGAGCTGATATGGAAAAATTTAATGCTCACGCTCGAGAAACACGCGCTTGGTAACGCTCTACTGGATGTGATGGGCCCCACAAGAAGGAACGGGTCAGTTAATGAGTCCGCTCCTGTTTCCTGAAATTTCCAATGTCTTTTACCACAAACCAAACACAGATTGGATAGATTCCCTCTTGTTTTCTAGTCCTTTTGACAGTAACTCTACTTTCAATTTTTTTCGCTTATTTTGTACTTTGTTGGTCAAGAAAACTTCTCTTTAGTCCATTTAAATTAGTCCATTTAAATTAAGTAACATACACACTGAAGATTCGATTTTATAATTTATTATATATGCTTTTTTCAATTATAGTTATCAATTTTATCGGAAATTAGTAAAAAAAATATTTCATAAAAATAAAATAAAAAGTTTTTATAAGGACAATTTCTTCTATTCATACTGTAAGTGGATACAAAAGATTATTTCTTTCACCCATTTGCCGCTTGCCGAAATACAGGGTAAGATTGTGTACAATAGACCCTTGTGGTTTGGTCCTTTTCCGGACCGTGCACATAGCGAGAGTTTAATGCACCGGACTCGCACAATCATAATGGTGTAATAAATATGAGGCATATGTAGATATCATGCTATTATTATAAATTAGAAGAATTAACCCAAATAGCCGCTCCCCCAATCACTTAAACTAAAAATAACCAGTGGAGGATCTGGAGGTATAATATATGCATAATTTATGTATTATATGTGTATAATTGTATATAATTACCATATAATTTATGCATATGGCTAAAAAATATAAACAATGAATATGACCATATAAAAATCACATTATTTATACGTGAGTTGGGTTTAAGACTTCACAAATTGTGATGTATGGATAATATTCCTTCATTCTTGACTAAAGGTATCAAACCTATAAATAGAAAGAATTTTGGTAGAAAATATTTTTTTCTTTAATGGACCTTACGTGGCGTAAATATAATTAATCGAACCTTCGATGTATATTGAAAACTAGGTCAGAATCTACTTATTAAATTAATTCAGATTTATGCCATAAAAAGAGTCATTTTCAGAGTTCTAAATGACAACTTCTTTGCTCTCGTTCATTGAAGCAAATGTGACAACTTGGTACCAAACAGTCCTACTATGGCAAACAACCAAATTAGGATAAAAATGACTGTCAAAAAAACATTAATGAAACATTTGCATGTGTCAACGACAATAACGTTTGTAAATATGTCTTATCAACTCACAAATAGCTAGCTAAATTATGCATAGCTTTTTAATGTCACAATAATTAATAGCTAATTGATTTGTTCAAAAATTAATCGCATAATTGCTTGTTGCTTTCACTCTAAGTAAAGTTTAAGGATTTGATAGCAACTTTTCTCTTATTTGTTTACTTTCCATCTTTATTTTTCTTTTACACTTTATTCTTGCAAAATTATTGACGAAGAATATTCCACGAGTTCACGAATTTGGATCCAACATGATTAACGTTTATCTTGAAAACAAAATATTTACGAACATCGACAGAAAATTATAAACTAATGACTCCTATCTTTTATTCAGTTAGAGATTATTGGGCTAAAATCGCTCAAAAATATTTTTAATGTGGTGTTATATTATCCGTTTTGGGTCAAACCGGCATTATTTTCTTCGAAAAGCCTCACACCAATTATACGTATGTTCACAATATTTTCAGCTACCACGTGAAACTTTGTTCGACCCTACAGAGGTTTTCGAATTGTGAATTTTCAATCATTTTGTATAAGCATTTATTTGATTTATCACTCTGACTAAAGAGTGAGCTGCTAAAATTATTGTAATATAGTAATTGTTTACAAATTGCATAAAACTAAAGTAAAGTACCTCGTTCTAGTGGACTCAGATGGTCACTTAATTATCCGAAATTATCTACCAAAGTCATCTTCTTCTCGTTTGTAGCAGCAAAGTTACTTAACTATGCCTATAGCACTCAGAAAGTCACTCAACTAGATTTCTCAAACTTTTAATCGCCAAATACCTATTTTACCCTCTAAGTTATCAACTTTTATCTTCTTTTTACTTTTTTTTAGCTTTTTAATATTATAATTTTTTTCTTTTTCTAATTTATATTATGGACTTACCTTAGAATAAATAATTTTTTTTATAAATTAAAAAAATAAAAATAGTATTTAACCATATATAATGTTGGAATAATAAAATAATGAGCATAATAGAAAGTTAATGAGAATAATTTGTTTATAATAATAATTTTGATATTAACAACAAAACTCAATAATTTATTTACATAATTGAGAATGAAAGAAAATAAAAAGTTTAAAATATATATTCCATGCATGTACTATAGAAAATAATTATTTAAAATAAAGGTATTTTTTTAATATATATTATATATTCTTAAAAATTATGCTCAATTATATTATTACTCTAATATTATATATGCTAGAAAAATAATAATTTTTTTATTTTTAAATAAAATTTATTTGTTCTATAGGTAAGTCCATAATGTTGATTAAAAAGAGAAAAAATCATTATTTAAAAAAGTTTAAAAAAATGAAAAAAAAGAAGAAAATAAAAGTTGATAATTTAGAGGGTAAAATAGCTATTTCACAATTAAAAGTTTGAGAAATCTGGTTGAGTGACCTTCTAAGTGCTATGGCGTAGTTAAGTGACTTTTCCATTACAATAGAAAGAAAAATGACTTTACAAGATAATTTCGAATAGTTGAATGACCATTTAAATAACGGACTCCACGACATTGTCTGCTAACTTTTGGAAAGAAATTGCCTAATTAATATTTATGGCTAAACTGCTGGCCTATAGATACAGTAGAGGGCCAGCTAAAGGAAAAATGTCATTTTGACCTCTTCCCAATTCAGTTAAAGATCAATCAGGAGTGGTTATGCAATCATATGACAATAATTGAAAACTTTAAAAATTACTGGTACATATTACTATTTATTTATTTTTGATTTTCCGTCTGGTATTCAGTGTTCGGTGTCCGGTACCCGCATTGAAACCCGACTATATCCAGATTATGAGTAGATTTAATAGTTGCACCTATATGATTTTTCTAAAACAAAAAAGAAGAAGAAGGGAATTCAGTGAGAGCCAATATTAATGAAAGCATATTCAACTTATATACTTTAGATGTCTTAATTATATTCAAAATGTCTTAATTTGTTTTGGTATGATTATTAAGGTAAGATTTAAAATTCCGTCTCGAATTTAAGTGTAGATAGTTTAAAAGTGTAAATAAAATTATTATTTCGAGTAAATAGATCAAAATTTAGTTGGTAACTAGTCGTTATTAGAAAGAATAGACATAGACTACATTATTTAAATCTTGACAACTAACTGACAATGAAGCATAACTTAACAAGATATACATTAGGCACATGCATGGAAATATTATGAATTAAAGAAAATAATAAGAAAAAGTTGTTCAACATTAATTACAGTCAAGCCTATATATAACAATCATTCTCTATAATAGAACTTCATTATAGTGGCCAAATTTTCGTTGGAATCAATTTTTTGTATTATGTTATAATATATATTTTCTAAAATTACACTTCACTCTAACAGTCAAAATATATCGAAACAAACGAGACTGTTATAAAGAGGTTTAACTGTATAACAGGAAAAGGGTCTATAATTTCAAAAATAAGGAAATCCCATCTTCACCAACCTATTTCTATTAAGATAATACAATTTCCAGATTAGATTAGGCAGTTTACAGATAGTGAATTGTCTGTTAAGAGGGCCCCTTCTATTTGTTTTTGTTTTTAGGGGTAATAGTACCTTAGAATCAAAGGCAAAAGTCTTAGGATCTTTCTTTGGTTATGTTGATGTAAGCTAAGCCAACTTCCATATATCCAAACAGCTATGCAAAAATTGAAAAAAAAAATCAGCACTTTTTTAAATTAGGATATAATATTTTAGAGAAGGAAGTTCAAGGATAGAAGCGAAGTCAGATTTGAAGCTTATGTGTTCAAAATTCTAGTTTTTTAAGTTATTGACTTTAAAATTATAATTTGTGCATATTCGATGAATTTCTTAAGACAAATATAAAATTTAAACGGAAATTACTAAGTTCAGCAGAACCTATAGCCGAAAGGCTGGCCGCTCCGCCCCTGATGGCTATATATAGCTTAAGATAATAAAAATGATAGAGAAAAAGAAGAATACATATTTTGGTTTTGAAGCTTGATAACATATACTCCATGTGTGTGTGTATAGCACAAAATGTTTTTATGTTAAATTTGTATCAATTTTTACGAAGGAATAACTGGTGCAGAGGCATTTCACTGCCATTGAAATATATTGAGTCGACCTTTCTTACCCTATAGAAATATTTTCAAATATCATAGCGGATTTTTGGAGATCATGAACCATATTATTATTATTATAATAACAATAAGTTATATTTTCTTAAAAATATAACATATCAAGAAAATTAAGACTTTTCTACCCCAACGGGATAGCGGTAAGGTCTGCGTACACACTGCCCTCCTCAGACCCCACTTGTGGAACTATACTGGGTCATCGTCGCAGTTGTTGTAAGAAAACTAAGACTTTTCAAAAAGATGTTTATAAGAATTATGCATGTTGGGCAATGATATTAGGCTATATAGACGATATTTACATCCTAAATGTACCATGCGTTATTGTTGTTTTGAATGTTAAATGATAACAAAATGCTCTAATTGGTGTTCTTTTGCGTCGCAGGGACTAATCCAAGTTAGGAAGAACTATGGAGTGTTTTGGAGTCAATAATGTGAAGAAAACGTCCAATCAAGAAGCACCCGAGCGGAACGAAGCAAAAAGTGGACTGAGTTGGAATCCACCGCGAACGCGGTGGATCGCGGTTGGACCGCGGCAGGCCAAAGACGCGAGGCAAAATGTTTGTCTCTCACTGCGGTCGCGCCGCATTCTGCCCCGACCGTGGTGAACTGTGCAGTTGCCCAGAACTTTTGGGACCAAAGTGTAACTCGGAGAAAACTTATTCCAAACCCTTATAAACTCAAGAAGCTCGCCCAAGAAAGTATCAAGCTTGTTTTTAGACTACTTTGGAGGCAAGAACAAGTGTGAGAAGAGCAACCAAGTATTAGAGTTTTTCTGTCTTCTCTTTATTATTGCAATTACACATTATGAATAATTTAGTAGTTTTATGTTGTTTTATTATAAGTAGTTAATTCCTTAGTCTAGCGTTTTGATGAAACCTATTGAAGGATGAACTTCTTGTTATGTTAATATAGTTTGCCCGGCTTAATCTCTATTTGTTCAACTACGTTCTTGTTGTAGTTAATTGATAGGATCCTCAATTAGCTCTGCCTATTTAGTGTGCATAACTCGCGAGAGAGTGCATATTTAGGTAATTGTTGAACAACACCACTCTCAAAGTATATGAGGGAACAATAACCGAAACTTTAAAGGCGGGATTAGGGATAACGAAGCCTTGGGTGCAATCTAAAGTGAGCTGTAATAAACAAAGTCAGCTAGCGTAACTCGGGAGAGTACGTCTAGTAAATTATCGTGATTACTCGGGAGAGATTTACGGTAATAAGAGTGCTCATGATTGATAGAGAAGATTAGGTGGATCTATGTGAAACATAACCGGAAGGGATTCCATCAATAGGGGAAATCATAACCTTAGATCCTTCTCTTAATTGTTTATAACTTAATCATAGTTAGTCTTTATTTGCTTATTTACAGCCAGTCTTAGTTAGTAGAAACATCCTCAATTGTTATTCAAAACGTTTGGGAAGTTGATTACGTAGAATTTCGTAAGTCTAACGAGAGTAATTGATAGGTTAATTCCTTGTGGGTTCGACTCTGGGCGAAATACTCAGATTATATTTGCAACGTCCGCGTGTCCTTTTTATAAGGCATAGTTGGGCGAGATCAGGTAAAATAAATTTCCCAAATCAAAAGAAACAAGAATCTATTCAAGATATATACATCCATACAGCAATACATTTTTAATTCATTACTTTTTGGTCTTTCTCTCGTATTCTTTTCATTGAGCTCAAGTTCAGATATATAAAATTTGCGTATTCAATAGCTAGAGAAAATACAACAATAAGAAATATACTATCCATTGTTATAAAATAAAGACTATAAAGTAAAGACAAGTATAGAGAGAAACTGATATATTATTCGAATTCAAACTGATATATATAATGAACTGAAATCTCTTCTATTTATAGAAGAAAGGAAGCTGCTGTGTAAGCTGCTACGCAAGCTGCTGTGTAAGCTGCTACTGCAAGCTGCTGTGTAAGCTACTACTATACCAGATATGGATAATCTTGTACTGAGAGCAATGTTTATCCATAACGGAGTACTGAATGGATAAGCTTATTATACCAGGTATGGATAATCTTCTACCTAGGGTAATGTTTATCCATAACCGGGTACCGAAGTGATAAGCTTCTTCAGGAAGCTTATTTCCAATAGAGTACTAAATAGATAAACATATTTACGGTGGAATCCCATATGGATAAGCTTCTTCAGGAAGATTATTTACAACGGAGTACTACATGAACATCCATAATATAATATATTTATAACACTCCCCCTTGGATGTTCATTAAAAGATAATGTGTCTCATTAAAACCTTACTAGGAAAAACCACGTGGAAAAAATCCTAGTGAAAGAAAAAGAGTACACATATTTAGTAATACACATTGCTAGGTGCCTCATTAAAAACCTTATAAGGAAAACCCCATGGGAAAAAACCTTAGTAAGGGAAAAAGAGTGCATCGCGTATTTTACTCCCCATGATGAAAACCTTGTTTCAAATATTTGAGTCTCCGCATTCCAATCTTGTATACCATCTTTTCAAAAGTTGAAGTTGGCAAAGATTTAGTGAATAAATCTGCTGGATTATCACTTGAACGGATTTGTTGCACATCAATGTCACCATTTTTCTGAAGATCGTGTGTGTAGAATAATTCTGATGAAATGTTCTTCGTTCTATATCCTTTTATAAATCCTCCCTTTAATAGTGCTATGCATGAAACATTGTCTCCGTATAATATTGTGGGTCTTTTATCACATTCCAACCCACATGTTTCTCGAATGAATCACTGATCTCAATCATATGTACTCCCTGCTTGTCGGTTTGAAATCGAGTTTTATGTGTATCAGATAAATAACCTGCATCTGCATTACCAATACGATCTGCACCACTTTTGTTAGCATTAGCAAGATAAATAAGTGCACCATCTACACCGAGATAGAGTATTTTAGGACCAAGGAGCTCCTCATCCTTTTCTAGAGGTTGGATCGGATCCTTATTCACTTCAAGTGATTGAATATTCATTGGTGTACTTAATGGGTACACTTTGTCCATGTAAAAGTATTTTTAAGACCCTCTTGGAGCTCTTCCGGAGTTCCAATAAGATTTATGTCACCAACATAAACAACAAGTGTAACAAATTTTGATGACATTTTCTTTATAAAAATACATGGACAAATGACATAATTTATGTAACTTTCTTTCAGCAAATATTTACTGAGGCGATTATACCACACGCGCATAGATTGCTTTAAACCGTACAAAGATCTTTATAATTTGATCGAGTACATTTCTCAAGACTTTGAATTATATGCTTCGGGCATTTTCAATCCTTCAAGGATCTTCATATATATTTAGCCAAATAAGTCATATAGGTTAAGACTTGTATCTAAATGGTATGACATCTTCAAGTGTCTGGACTGCTAGTCCGATCCTCACAATCTTTTACAATATTGTGCACTATATTGTATTAAATATATCGTCGACGATCATTTTGTGTCAGTTCCGAAGCGACATAACTTGTGGAGATCTCATCACTTTCTTTATTTTCAGGTACCTGAACTTTTTCGGGAGTTTCATGAAATGTTATGTCGTGGGCTCTTCTAGAGCTTATTTCCTGCTCATTTTGATCATTAGCTCCTACTATTTTTCAAGGATTGTTACCTTTGGAACCGATTGGTCTACCACGCTTCATGCGTACAGTAAACTCTATCCTTCAGGGGCTTTAATTTTAATATGAGCATTTGCAGCTGAAATATGATATTTAATTTTGGATCAGCAAATGCTTCTGGCATTCGACTTGAATTATCTTCTAAGTGAGGATCATGATAATTCGATTCATATAGCATATTTTTCAATTGTTTATTCCATCCCCCAAATGTTAGAAAAACTAACATATATCCCCAATCATCTTTGGGAAACATATCTTTGTGTATTATGGTAGAGAAATTAATCATATACCACACAACAAAAGATAGTAAAAATATTTGGTTTCTGATCCTAAACCAATTGTGATGGGATGACTTATCATATATTGTTGATCTGATGCATACAAGTGTTGCTATATGCAATTTAGAAAATCTTAGACCAACACATGAAGCTTTGTTCTCATAAGCAATGGTTTAGCCATTAATAGGAGGTATTCAATGCTAAACCAGCTTGGATATAAACCAGCATTATCAAGATGAACTGTCTTGATTTCATAATCTGAAAATTATGCTCTTAATCGAGAAAAGCAATTCCAAATGCCAAACTGTAGGTTGACAATAATTACACATGTAACCATCTCATATATGCACCTATAAGTGGTTCACATGATAGGTGAACGGGCCCATATTCACCTTTTATATATTTCAGAATCAGGGGTCTTAGTCCCAACTTTAGCTGGTATAATCAATTCATTATGAGAACAAGCAACACATGAGAATTCCTGAAGAATCTTCTAGTTCTTTAGTATATGCTTATCTGAATTCTCAAATAGCTCATTTAAAAATGGCAAATGAAAACTTCAAGTTTATTATGTCATGTGTTATCTCTTAGTAAACTTCTGGTTTACTATGACATAAACTTTTGCTTTAGTAAACTTCTGGTTTACTGTGATACATGATATAGTACAAATTAAAGAATAAGGTGGGTAACTTCTCATATACATATTATTTTAGCCCCTAGGATTGTGGAAACATGAAGATTATCAATCTTCCAATCATTTATAGTCTCAATATGATAACCATTTGTATTAGTAAACTTCAGGTTTACTACAACATATGTTTTGACCATAATCATATAATATGAATGACATATTTGTATATAAGCTCTTCGAGGGCCTTCATTTATTATCCACAATCTAATATTTATCTGGCACTACTGGTGTCATGTATTCTTTAGGCAAACATTTAGCTCTTGAGGAGTTGTTGATACATTTTGTACTATCAGATATTGCTCAGACACTACTGGTGTCATGAGAGAAAATCACAATCAAATAAACAATGTAAAACAATTGTTTAAGCACACGAAAACTCCTCTTCATAATATTTTTCCTCTTCAGGAGGTAATTTCAATTGTGTTACTTCTTCAGGAGCAAATTTAAAATACGAAATATTGAGTATATATTCTCTCAATTATATTAACTCTTCTGGAGGTGAATTGTAATGTATTCACATCAAGAGCGCATTCATATTTACCCGACTTATTAGTATTGTCACATTCACTTCAGGGAATGGATTAATATTATCAAAAGTTCTCATCCTTCAGGAAATCGAACATAATTATCTGAATGCGCATTAATCACATCAAATTGTGATGCCTCAACCTCTTTTAAAATATTTACTACTTCAGGAGCAAATCGAGGCGTGCATTTAATATAGAGAATATTTATGTAGCTTATCTTCAATTGTAACCATAGAAAGCTTAAATTATCTCTTCTGGTGATCATAGGCATATACCACTTATGGTAGTTAACAAAATATAATTACAATGAGATATACAAAATATAACCGCTTCTTGTGGTTGTATATTTCTTGCAAACTCTGCTAGAGTTTAAGTTGATCTAATAATGTTATCCATATTCTTCAAAATGACATAAACAAGATATATTATAGTAAACATCATTATCAAATCATAATTTTTCTTTATGCACAACAATTACATAACCATACTATCTATTACAAATAACAAAAATTAAAATATTTACATTTCTACAGATTCACCACCGAATACATGACTTGTTTCTCCTTCTGGGAGTGCAAGGTAATCAGTTACATCCAAATGCATGAAGTCTAAATTATCTTCAGAAATAAAATTTGCTTCAGCATTTTTCTCTGTCTTCTTTAGGGAGGCTTGATAAAGCTCAACCAGGTGCTTTGGCGTACGACAGGTACGTGACCAGTGCCCTTTTTCTCCACATCTATAGCATATATTTTCTGCATTTGGTGCTTGCACCGCTTCATGCTTTTGTTCCTTCCTTTTCCACTGCTAGTGGTGAGGATTGTTCTTTGGTGCATTATTATTACCATGATTAGAGTTTCTTTCCTGACCACGACCATGACCATGACTGGGGCCACGACCTTTTCCACGTTTATCCTGGTGGAAGTTCGTCTCATTCACTTCAGGGAATGGACAAGAACCAGTAGGTCGGCTTTCAAGATTTTTCATTAATATCCCATTATGTTGCTCGGCTATAAGAAGATGTGAGATAAGTTCAGAATACTTTTTAAATTCCATCTCTCGATATTGCTGCTGCAGGAGCATATTCGAGGCATGAAAAGTGGTGAAAGTTTTCTCCAACATATCATGATCAGTAATATTATCACCACATAACTTCAATTGGGAAATAATTCTGAACATAGCAGAATTATACTCACTGATAGATTTAAAATCTTGTAGCCTTAGATGAGTCCAATCATATCGTGCCTGTGGAAGAACGACCATCTTCAGGTGGTCATATCTATCTTTCAAATTATTCCACAGTATGACTGGATCTTTAACAGTAAGATATTCCATTTTCAGGCCCTCATCAAGGTGATGGCGTAGGAATATCATTGCTTTGGCACGGTCTTGGTTTGATGCCTGATTTTTGTCTTTGATGGTGTCTGTCAGACCCATCGCATCAAGATGAATTTCAGCATCAAACACCCAAGACATGTAGCTTTGCCCGATATATCCAGGGTTACAACTTCAAGTTTAGAAAGATTTGACATTATTTAGGAAAAGAAAGTTCTTACCTCAGATACTTTCAAAATATTTGCTCGAGATGACAGAGTCTCGTGCTGATAACGTGTTATAAAATAAAGACTATAAAGTAAAGACAAGTATAGAGAGAAACTGATATATTATTCGAATTCAAACTGATATACATAATGAACAGAAATCTCTTCTATTTATAGAAGAAATGAAGCTGCTGTGTAAGCTGCTACTATACCAGATATTACAAGCTGCTGTGTAAGCTGCTACTATAAGCTGCTGTATAAGCTGCTATTACAAGCTGCTGTGTAAGCTGCTACGCAAGTTGCTGTGTAAGCTGCTACTGCAAGTTGCTGTGTAAGCTACTGCAAGCTGCTGTGTAAGCTGCTACTATACCAGATATGGATAATCTTCTACTGAGAGTAATGTTTATCCATAACGGAGTACTGAATGGATAAGCTTATTATACCCAGTATGGATAATCTTCTACCTAGGGTAATGTTTATCCATAACCGGGTACCGAAGTGATAAGCTTCTTCACGAAGCTTATTTCCAATAGAGTACTAAATAGATGAACATATTTACGGTGGAGTCCCATATGGATAAGCTTCTTCAGGAAGATTATTTACAACGGAGTGCTAAATGAACATCCATAATATAATATATTTATAACATCCATGATTTTTTTTTCCTTTTAATAAATGATCATTAAATTAGAATCCTTATTATCTAATGCAATATTTAACCAATATGCAAATATTTTCAACGTATTTTCATCATAGATAAGTTTAAATTAAAATTTTAATTGGTTAAGAAAAAATCTAATTGAAAGAATTTTAATATGTTACGATTTATGGAAAGTGACTATTTTGCAAGCAATGCTTGTATCTTATTGTATTTTCATTTTTGTCTAGCTCGTGTCCAAAATATTAGATGGTAATAACTTGTTATAACCTTATAAAATATTTTTAATAAATTAGTGAGTATATAACATTCCATACTTGAAAATTGAAATTCCTATCAGTTAAACCTATCTATAACAGTCTCGTTTGTTCCAAATATTTTTGGATGTTATAGCGAAACACTGTTATAGAGAACATATATTATAACATAACATAAAATTTGGTCCCGAAAAAGCTTGACTTTTATAGTAAAGTGTTGTTATATAGGGATGATGTTATAGAGAGGTTTGACTGTATTAGATGAGAGTAAATCATAATTTTGTTTATATCATTGAATTGCATGCAAGGACATCTGGGTGGTCTTTTAGCCTAAAGGCCCAATAAGGCCATTTGAACATAAAAATAGCACGGGTTAGCCAGTTTTCGGACTAGTCATTCAAAAATAGTCAGCGGTTATAAAGTTATTAAAAAATAATCACTGTTTTGCTGCAACACGGAAGGTTCCAGCATAATATACTGGAGATCGGTGCACCTGTGTATGAACTTCCAACATATTATGCTGGAACTCCAACACGCGAAAAGTTCTAGTATAATATACTGTATATTGGAGCACTAGTGCTCCAATCTCTAGTATATTATGTTGTACCAGTATATTATACTGGAACTCCAGTTTAATATACTGGAGTTTCAGTGTACTTATGCTGGAATTCCAATATAATATACTGGAGTATTTTTTCGGATTTTGAATAGTGTTTTCGTCCAGATTTTATTTTTACATGGAAAGTGGCTAAATTTTGATTCTTTTGAAACTGTGGCTATTTTTAAATGACCACTTGTAAATCTGGCTATTTTTGAATTTCTCCCATTTGAACTCGTATAAAGAGCCCATAAACTAGTAGAAATGACACCAAATAGCCAGTCTAAAAGGCTGCTATTTAGAAATTAGCCAATATATTCTAAATTTCAATTTTTCAGTTTAATTTTTCGGGACACAAATGTCCTGAATTATCCTAAATTTATATTTTTAGTTTAAATTTTCAGGACAAAATAAGTACCACAAAATAAAATACAAATACTAAATCAAGGAGTTAGATTGTCACAAATATAAAATAAAAATATAAATAAAAAGAAACATGTTATCTGGAAGTTTTAAATTTTAAGGTAATTCCAATAACTCAAATTCTAATTTGATATTTGTAAAGGAGAGTAGTATGCATTGTGGTTAAGCCAAGTGGCAAGCTAAAATGAAGCCACTTGGCAATCTTAAGTCAATATCTATAATTACAAAGTATAAATGAAAACATAATTAATAGAAGTAGTTTAATGATATTCTTTCGTCCCACAAGAGACAAGAGGGGTTGCTCTGATGGTAAGCAACCTCCACTTCCAACCAAGAGGTTGTGAGTTCGAGTCTCCCCAAGAGCAAGGTGGGAAGTTCTTGGAGGGAAGGATGTCGGAGGTCTATTTGGAAACAGCCTCTCTACCCCAGGGTAGGGGTAAGGTCTGCGTACACACTACCCTCCCCAGACCCCAATAAGTGGGATTATACTGGGTTGTTGTTGTTGTTGAATCTAAATAGATCTTAGACAAATCTAATCTATAATTAAATTTATATGTATATTTGTATCTATATCTATATTTATATTTATATATTGATCTACTAATAGATTGTTTTTCTATATTAGCTAGAAATATGGAGGTGAAAAATTAATTAAAAACTATAATAGAAAAAATAAAAATATATAAAGACGTAAATTGAGATAACCTATAATTATTTATACTTTGGAGTAAGTTAAAATATAGAATAAAACTAAAATTTACTTAAGATATTAAGGATTTATTGAGTTTAAAAATTAAATAATTTCAAGCAGCAAAATAAATCTTACATAAAGTATACAAATTATTTATAAGGTAATAGAAAAATTAAATAATCAACAAAAGATATTTTAATAACAAGAATAATAAATTCATATTAATACTGATAAATCGTGCAAACAAATATTTTATACGTAAATATTACTACAACATTTAGTTATAATGTGTTCAAACAATTAAGAAAAATATTTTTCAATGATTATATTTGAATTAAGTTCAGTAAGTTTAAATTTGAAAGCATAACATAATTTTTTAAAAATATGGTCCAATTTTGAAAATAGAATGATAAAAATTATTTAAATTTGAGATGAGAAAGTATTTAAATTTTTATCTATATTATATTAGAATGAGTGTGGTAAAAATAAATACTAAATTTAAACATGCTAATAAAAATTCACATGACAATGTAATAATATTAGGTATTGAATAATATAAAATCAAAAATAACGAATAAATAGAGAAAAAAAATAAAAATTTAGATTTTTTATCATAGGAAAAATGGTAAAACTTATTTAATTTTCAAATGAGAAAGTTTTTTATATTACTAAGAAAAGTCATAATATAAGTCCACATAACTCAAGTCCAATAGTTAAAATCAAAAACTAAAAAAATTGAACAATAAAAATAAATTAGAGATAATGTAAAGACGTTTATAAATCATAAATTTAGAAAATAAAATAAATATACAATACTTAAAAATATTATTAAATTTTAAATAATTTAAAATTTCGAGCAACGTTTTGAAAACAAAATCAATATTTATTTCATAATTTAAAAAATTATATATTTATCTTATATTATTAAATAAAAGTAGTTGATAATGATATTAAATAAATTTACAAGTTAATAAAAAGCCACATAAAATGTAATAAGACTATATATTAGATTAAAAAAATAGCAAAATTATGTTAAATTATTAGAAATTTACTATTAGAAATTAAAAGAAAAGGCTATTTGAATTTGAGATTAGAAAGTTCTTAAAACTATAATGTGAATGCTCAAATTATGGATAATACCACGAAATTGAAGTCTTACTTATGAAAAATAAAACAATAATAAAAAATAAAATTTTTAAATTACAAAATAAATTTCTAATATATGTAATTTTACAAAAAATAAATTTGTATCTTAAAACTAAAAAAGAAAGAAAATTTATGTTAAGAAATAAAATGGCAGTGAAAATATTATTACAACATTTAGATATAATATGTTCAAACAATTAAGAAAATATTTTTCTATGATTAATATCTGAATCGAGTGCAGTTAATTTGAGTTTGAATGCGTAGCATAATTTTTTAAAAATGCGGTCCATTTTAGAAAATATAATGATAAGAATTATTTGAATTTGAGATGAGATTATTTTTTCATTTTTTAAAATATTACGTAAAGAACTAAAATGACAGTAAAAATATTACTACAATATTTAGAAATAATGTGTTCAAACAATTAAGAAATTTTTTTCTATGATTAAACAAAATTTTAAAAATACAAAATAAATTTCTAATATTGGTAATCTTACTAATGAAAATTAAAAATTAAATTGTATCTTATAGCTAAAAAAGGAAGAAAATTTAACTGCATCTAATACAAAATTAATTATAAGAGAATTCAATACATTTGGAACATGATAATCAAATAACTTATGTATTAATATTTTAGACTAATTAAAAATTATAATTTAAAATAAAATATACCGTTATTTTGGCTCTAGGTAAAAAATTAATATAAAAACTAATTAACATTTGTAGTAGGGAAGAGAATGTACATAAAAAAAATAGAAGTAATGTGAGGATACTTATACTTTAAATTAATTTAAAAATAGATAAAATAAAATAATTAAATTATATTTAAAAATATTATTGATAAATTTAAATGATTAAAATATTATGAATAGAGGATAAAAGCATAAAAATATAATAAATTTCAAGAATAAAATATTTATTTTTATTAAATACTATTAAAAGGATAAAAAGAAAGACATTAATTTAATTATAAGTTAATAAACAAATTATATGATAGTATAACAATATTAAATATTAAATAATACAATAACTATAAGAAAAGAACAAAAAAAAAGAATTTATGTAAAAGTAATATGATGAATAAGATATATTTGACTTCCAAATAAAAATAAAGTGATAATAAGAATTTTGTTAAGATAATATGATCTAATGTGCCTGAACAAGATAGATCACAATATGACATGTATATTATTCTTTAATATCGACAGCGGAACGAAATAGAAGTACCAAAATCAAGGGGTTAGGTTGCTACAAATATATATTAAAAAGATTGGTTGTTCACTATGAGATTTGAACAATAATTTCATATCATGTTTCATAATTAAATTCTCATGTTATATAATTTTTATTTGAGAGGTTTATATTTTAAGGTTATTTGTACATGATTCAAACAA
Source organism: Nicotiana tabacum (assembly GCF_000715075.1). NCBI lineage: Eukaryota > Viridiplantae > Streptophyta > Magnoliopsida > Solanales > Solanaceae > Nicotiana > Nicotiana tabacum. Next base: position 16,877,717 of record NC_134089.1, on the reverse strand, counting down.
CCTACATCGCAATTTGAAATAATTTGTCCGTGCATCGCGCGAGTACTGATACTAGTACTAATTGAATCATAATTAAGTGATTGTGAGCACGTGATTTTTGCCCTATATGAATTACCTCCTGTCACACCTCCTTTTTCCTACACCTCCCCGAGAAGGGAATATATACGGGAGTTTTTTCAATTAAAGGACAATCGAAACGAGATTTATTATTTAATTCAGAGTCGCCACTTGGGAGATTTATGGTGTCCCAAGTCACCGGTTGAATCCCGAATCGAGGAAAAGATTAACTCTGTTTAACAGTCTGCGCACCAGAAATCCGGATAAGGAATTCTGTTAACCCGGGAGAAGGTGTTAGGCATTCCCGAGTTCCGTGGTTCTAGCACGGTCGCTCAACTGTCATATTCAACTTAATTATCTGATTTTTATACAATTATGAACCTATGTGCAAATTTTAACTTTTAACCGCTTTTATCATCATCAGTATTATTTTAACAGAGAATTGCAACGTTGTGAAAACGTATCTCGAGCCACGTCACATCAATGTACCCGTGGTTATCGACACATTTCGACTCCGTTGAGATTCGGATTTAGGTCACATAAATGTACACCCGAGTTTAAGAAAGTAAATTATTAAAGGCGCGCCTAAAGCGACTAGCGTATCGTCATTTTGGGGAAGGCCGTAAACTTTTGCTAAACGACCCATCCCGAAGTCTAAGGAATTTTACAAATAATTATAGAGGGCCCCGCAGCTTATGTATTTCGTTTGTCGAGGCTCGTCTCATTCATGATTTAAGAAAAAGAATTGCAACGTCATGAAAATGCATCTCGAACCACGTCACAATCAATGTACCCATGATTATCGACATATTTCGACTTCGTTGAGATTTGGATTTGGGTCACATAAATGCGCACCCGAGTTTAAGAAGGTAACATTTATTAAATACGCGCCTAAAACGACTAGCGTGTTATTATCTTTTGGGGAAGGCCGTGAAATTCGCCAAACGACCCGTCCCTAAGTCTAAGTATTTTAAAATAAATATTTATTGAGGGCCCCACAACTTTATATTTTTTTATTCGGCGAGGCTCATCTCCTTTTATTCAAGGATATCCTAAAGCGAATATGATTTTTTATTTATTGGTCTCTAAGAATAAAGAACAATCATAATCAATTAGCATTATTTAGGAGCTATTACTTTGAACCTATGACTTCCAACTAAGTCAAACTCTCAACGGTTTTGGGGCCTTAGGGTCTGCCCAGGAACGAAATGGCTAACCTGCCTTGACAAATTGTTACGGGTATGAAATCTTGGGCTGTCTGAGAAGGACACTGAAGCCCAAACCGTCCGCTTAGAGGACTGTTATGCCTTTAATTGTTAAATCAGACCCAATTTTAACTCGAGTTAAATACACATATACTGAGATGCTACAAGTCATTCAACATGCACTCGATGATCATGAAGATTACCTCACTTGCTTATCTATTAATGAGTTCATAATTGTTACTACAAAGGGAAATCCGACGGGAAGCATGATTGGACTTGAGCAACAATAATTACTAACTCAAACTAACAATATTAAACCAACACTCAATGCTTGAAGGAATCATGAATTTAGAAATGGACTACTGAAAACTATTAGAACCGCTTATTGCCCTGGAGTCTGTTGATTATTAACTCAATGTCCAATTGCAAAACTACTCCTCATACAGATCCAAATTGCACTATATTGATAATAATAGCTAGACAAAAATAAACTCCTAACTCCGGATTCAACATAGTTTTCTAGCTAGTTTAACAATCCTTAAGCTAACAATCCTAGATTCACCATTCAAAATAGCCCTATTTTTATTACAATAGGCACTCAATCACTATACAGAGAACTACCTAACATAACAAAATTATCAAAATAGAACTACGACAGATATTCAACTTCAGTTTCATTTCATGTTTCCAACAGATGGAGCTACATTCGACATAGGCTCGAAATATGTACCTGGGATTGACAATGCAAGAAGAAGAAGAAGAGGATCAGCAGCAGTAGCAATACAACACAGCAGAACAACGAACAAACACTGCGAGTACCAAACAGCAGGTACCAACAGCTAGTGACATATGCAGCAGACCCAAGCGATAAACCAGAAATCCAGAAGTGTTTAAAACCCAATAAAATTACCAGAACTGACTTAAAACCAACCTGAATAAACCCAAAATCACTAGAAAACCAACCAGGGCACCTCTGAGACTCTCACAATCAGAAATCAAGCTAGAAACATGCAACTCATCAACTGGAATTCTAATTTGACTTCAGGAAACTAATGCAACAGTAAGTTTTCTCAATCTTTTTCAAAGTCAGGCAGTGTGTGCCTATCTTTGGATTTTTTCTATTTGTTTTTGACCCTCCACCCTTACTGCCCATTCCAAAAAAGTCCTCTCAATGTCTCTCTCCAGATTTTTTCAGAATTAATCCCGTGAAAAAAACTCAACCTAAATCTGTCCTAAGTGACTCTATTTATAACCAACTGACCATGCCCCTCAACTTTTAAAAGTACTTTGGGCAGAATTTTCCCACTAATTCTGCCCATCATCTCCTTTTAATTCCACTAGTATATGTTTTGTTCCCCACTACACTTGTCTTTTCTTTATTTAAATTCAAATAGGTATGGGCACCTATTTCTTAATCCATTTTCTTTAAACCTTTCCCCCACTATTATGTCTTGTTCCCCATTAGCACTAAACAATTGTATTAGTTTAATGGTATTTTAGTACCCTACTGTCAGCCCACTTAAACTAGCCAATTTCTGAACTTTTCAATCCCCCAAATACCCCCTTAACCCCTGTGTATTACTACCATGCCCTAAACTTCAATCGATCTGTTTTCTAAGTTACAAACCTAACAACTAATTTTTAACTGATCACTAAAGTACTACAGCTATAACCAATTCACAATCAAATTCAAATAATGATTCAATCAGAATTGAAGCAGTACGAATCACATTATTACCAGGCTATTTAATCAGAATTGAAGCATGTAAAACTAATCGACGATACTTATTCAATCGACTACACGAATTACAACACATACAATCAATAGCAAATAAGAATCGAACAGGCACACAGGTGATTCGAATCATATCGATAGAAACAGGGATTCATAACAAAACTTAACTAATCGACGACACTCATTCAATCGATTATATAGTTTTATCACATTCATTAACCATGACCAGAAAAAGTTCGACCAAATAAAGGGTCATTGAAGACGGACAGAATTAATCGACAAAAGAAAATGAAAAGTCAATAAAACTAAACTAAAGTAAACAGAATTAACAAACACAAAAATGGAACAAACAGGAAAGGGGAAAATACCTCAAGAACTCGAGACCTGGATGACCCTGATTCAAACTTAAACTCGAACTGTTTGAGGTCGAACGGACCTTAATCGAGTGTTCTCAACTGAGAACACTTCAACTAAGGTCAGTTAAACACCCAAATTCCCTTAAACTTCGGACAGAAACCAGTTTTGGTTTTCTAGGGTTCTTACGTTTCGATATGGGGTTCGAGTGTTTCTATCTAGATTCGATTCAAACCAAAGGTGGTTTGGGAACGAGGGAGGTCATGGGGTGCCAGGGTGTGAATTTGAGCTTGGTTGGGGTAGGTTCGAGTTTTGCACGAATCTTCGATTTAAGGTTCGAGAAGCTGGAGGTTGATTCGAGGCAAACGGTTAACAGATCCATAACAAGGGTGGCCAGGGGGTGGTGTGAGGTGAAGGGTTGAATTTATATATGGAGGGGGTGGTTTGATCCTGGCCGTTGGATCAAGCACGATCAACGACCTTGATCAATTCACTTAACAGGCATGATGTCGTTTGGATTAGTGCTGGGACGGTTTGAACCGGGGAACGGGTCGGGCCAGGGAATGGGTAAGGGGCATTGATCTGTGGCCGTTGGATATGGCTTGATTGAATGACTGAGATTTTTGCCATTGAGACGACGTAGCTTGGTACCTATACTACGTCATTTCAACATCCTGTGAGAGGAGCTGCCTGGACCGGGTTTGGGGTGAAATTTGGGCCTGATCTTTTGGTGAAAAATAATGGCCCAAACCGATTTCACTCTTTTATTTTTCCTTTTCATTTCCTTTTAATTCCTAAAACCAAAAATTCCTAAATTAAATTGTAAAACCAAGATTATTTAAAAAGATATTAATTAACCCTTAACAACAATTAGCACAAGATCAAACAAAAATAAAATCGCACAATTAAACAATAAGAATGACAAAGCTACCAAAATTCATATTTTTGTGATTTTCATTCTTTAAAATAGGACATGGTTTAATTAATTCCAAAATGCGTAATTAAATCCTAAATGCACATGCAACACATATTTTTTGTATTTTTCTTAATTAAAGTAGAAATAAACACGTGCAGACAAAATACAAATAAATTACAAACAACACAAAACCATTTTATTTTGAATGTTTTGGGAGTAGTTCTCATAAGGCAAAAATCACGTGCTCACAGCTGCCCCTCTTTGTCCGAAAACACAAAAGGTTTTCGTGCAAAGATAAAGTGAGCGGATACGAGCGATTTTTGCCCGTTGAAGTATTCCGTGTGAAGCATTTTTGAAAAGATTTAACCGAACCTTTGCTTCAAAGGTTTCCTACATATCCCTGGTAAAAAGGGAATCAGGTCAATGTAGTTCGGGAAGTTTTGGTAGCTGGGACTACCATGGGACTGCCTTTTGCTGTTACTGCTGCTGCATGCTGTTGCTACTACTTTTCGACCTCCTTATTACACCATGCTAAAAGGAAACAAGAAACTAGACTAAACTATAGTCTATGAATTACAAAATCTTATCTAGATCTTCAGCCATGCTCTTGTGTCTCTTGTTGCTTTGACGTCTTGGTGATTGGTGTTTCCTCTGACGTTTCTTTCTTTCTGTGTTGACTCATAGTCTTCTTTTGATTGCCGAATTTGAACTGCTTATTTCCTTTTTGTGAGCTTCGAATTATTTTTCTTTCGAAGCTTGAACCGCCTTCTTCTGACTAGTGTTGCCTTCCTACCGACTTCTGAACTTTAACTTATGCTGGGGATCTTTGTCATAACCCTTCGCTCTCCGGGCGGGCTCCTGACTTCTACTACGACTTCATTCTCCAGGCGGGCTCCTGACTTCAACTACTTTTTAAACTATAACACCTCCATTCTCTAGGCGGGCTCCTGACTTCGGCTGTCTCTTAAAACATAACACCTCCATTCTCCAGGCGGGCTCCTGACTTCAACTATTTCTTAAAACATAACACCTCCATTCTCCAGGCTGGCTCCTGACTTCAACTACTTCTTAAAAATATAACACCTCCATTCTCCAGGCGGGCTCCTGACTTCAACAACTTCTTAAAAATATAACACCTCCATTCTCCAGGCGGGCTCCTGACTTCAACAACTTCTTAAAAATATAACACCTCCATTCTCCAGGCGGGCTCCTGACTTCAACTACTTCTTAAAAATACAACACCTCCATTCTCCAGTCGGGTTCCTGACTTCAACAACTTCTTAAAAATACAACACCTCCATTCTCCAGGCGGGCTCCTGACTTCAACTACTTCTTAAAAATACAACACCTCCATTCTCCAGGCGGGCTCCTGACTTCAACAAACCTTAAAATATAACACCTCCATTCTCCAGGCGGTCTCCTGACTTTGACTATTTCTTAAAAATGCGTTTTATTGATGTTTATCCTTCTTGCCTCTTAAAAATATAACACCTTCATTCTTCAGGCGGGCTCCTGACTTCAACTACTTCTTAAAAATACAACACCTTCTTAAAAATACAACACCTCTATTCTCCAGGCGGGCTCCTGACTTCAACAAACCTTAAAATATAACACCTTCATTCTCCAGGCGGGCTCCTGACTTCAACTACTTCTTAAAAATATAACACCTCCATTCTCAGGCGGGCTCCTGACTTAAACTACTTCTTAAAAATATAACACCTCCATTCTCCATGCGGGCTCCTGACTTAAACTACTTCTTAAAAATATAACACCTCCATTCTCCATGCGGGCTCCTGACTTAAACTACTTCTTAAAAATATAACACCTCCATTCTCCAGGCGGGCTCCTGACTTCAACAACTTCTTAAAAATACAACACCTCCATTCTCCAGGTGGGTTCTTGACTTCGACAACTTCTTAAAAAATGCGTTTTGTTGATGTTGTTCCTTCCTGCCTCCTAAACCATTTTCCTTCTAACGTGAATCATCTTCTTTCAACTGCTTCCCTCAAAACTGGTGTCTTATTCCTCCGAAAACTGCTGGGGATAACACCGGTGTTTTATTCAAAAATATGTCATTTTCCTACTTCAAAGACTACTTCCTTTAAAGCTGGCGCTTTCCTTCCACTGGAATTACTTCCCTCCGACTGGTGTTTTCACTTCTCTGAAACCTACCGGGAATAACACTGCTGGGGAATTATCTTCCTTCTTTAAGACTAGTTACTTTCCTCCCTTTAACAATGGTGGGGATGGCACTGATTCACGGACCACTACCCTTAAAACTCGGGTTATCTTGCTTCTTCCAAGATTGCTTTCTTTAAAACTTGTATCGCCTTCTCTCGTATACTGCTGGGGATTTCACTTCCTCCAAAACTTGTGTTATCTTCCCTCTTCCCCAAGTGGCTATCTGATTTTCGAGAAAATTTTCGCAATGAGAGAAAATTTTCTGCCCCAGTTTGATAATCTTCTTTGTGGCCATGTCTTCCTGTTGTCAATAATATTTCCTTTCCCTGCTTCAAATCAAAGAAAAATTTGTTAGTTTAAAACGTGGTGAGTGGTCGTGCCACTTCTGCTTGGGATGGTTTTTCACTTTTTCCTTTCCCTGCTTTGCGTTTTATTACAAAACTTGCTGGGGATGACATTATTTACTGGGGATGATATTCCTGCTGGGGATGGTTTTTCTTTTCTCTTCCTTCCCCGCTCTGTATTGTCCGACCATCGCGGAACTTGGTTGATAATCTATCGGATTTGTTTCCGTATCTCGCAAACCTTCTGGGGATCCTCTTGGAATTTGATCTCTAACTTCTCAACTGTTGTTTTTTTTCCTGTTTTTCTCCAACATTCCCTGGAAATTTGGTCCTCTTGGAATCTAGACCCATTCATCATTTGGTCTTGTGACAAACTTCTTTTCGCTTTGTCGCCTTATCTTTGGCCTGTCCTATTCGCATTTTGCTTTGCACCATTTTGGCAACTGTTAGTAAGCTCTGAAAAATCTTTCTCAAAACAAACTGTTTGGGGGGGGGGGGTAAAGTCTTTAAACCAAGAAATGAAACAGTGTTGATTTCAAAAGATAAAAAGAAGAAATTTTTCTGAACAAATGTTGGGGAAAAGGAAAGAAAAGAACTTATCTGAATGATATAACCGATCCTAACGATCATGTCGTGCATTCCTGATTAATCAACCCAGTCTATTTGTATCAATCAATCTTTCAGACGGCCTCAATTTGCCGGGGATAAACAGTCACTCAACTCTTTGCCAAATGCGGATCCTTTCCGCCAATCTTGTCTTGTCGCCTCATAGTGCCCTTCGAGGGGTTTTCACTAATAAGACTCTCTCGTTTCTCTCAACTCCCATCGTCTTATGGTGCCTGTGAAGGTTTTCACCGATAAGACTCTCTCGTTCTATTTCTCTCATCTCTCGTCGCCTTATGGTGCCTGTGAAGGTTTTCATTGATAAGACTCTCTCATTTTATTTCTCTCAACTTCCGTTGCCTTATGGTGGCTGTGAAGGTTTTCACCGATAAGACTCTCTCATTTTATTTTTCTCAACTTTCGTCGCCTTATGGCGCCTGTGGAGGTTTTCACCGATAAGACTCTCTCACATTATTTTTCTCAACTTCCGTCGCCTTATGGTGCCTGTGAAGGTTTTCACCGATAAGACTCTCTCATTTTATTTTTCTCAACTTCCGTCGCCTTATGGTGCCTGTGGAGGTTTTCATCGATAAGACTCTCTCATTTTATTTTTCAGTTGGGGATTGGAGTGCTACCGATATGACTCTCTCTGTTGGGGATTCTTTTCGGTTATCAATTCGTTTCCAGTTTATGATCCTCTTCTCTGTTGGGGATCAGAGTGTTATGCATGACTTGGCACTTCTCGGATACTGATCAGGAGGTCTTTTTTGGACATCAATATGGGTTTTTGTGTATGGCCAAAAAGGAAAAGGGGTATCAAAAGTTCAAAATAATTTTGATGGGTAAAACAATACGACTCTTGGAATCAAACTTTCTTTCCAATATTACAAACACAACTTCTTCCCCAGTTTTTCTTGCTTGGGGATTTTTATTTTTTTGTTACACTATGACCGAGCCGTGAGGCGCCTACGTATCCTTCTTTGAGGAATCAGGTTAAACGTAGTTCCCAATTACTTTATTTTTCTTTTGACTTTCTTAGTCTTTATTTTTCATTATTTTTCTCTTCTTTTTTTCTTTCATTTTCATTACTGATTCCAAAAGAGGGGTATGAAAGAATAAATAAGTCTCAAAAGGGGAAACAAAGGTTAAAGTGTTTGGATAGAAGAAAGAATTGCCTCCATCATTTCATTCTCCGATAAATGCCAAGTACAAACAAACAACAATTTAAAAGAAATCATACATAATATCTCTTAATTGCGTTAGAATTGATAGCCATATCGACGCATTTCCCTTCGATATCTGTTAAACATAAAGCGCCATTGGACAACACTCTAGTTACAATGAATGGCCCTTGCCAATTCGGGGCGAACTTGCCCTTTTCCTCAGCCTGATGTGGGAGGATGCATTTCAACACTTGCTGGCCCACTTCAAACTTCCGGGGATGCACCTTTTTGTTGTATGCTTTTGCCATTCTCTTTTGATATAACTGGCCATGACACATAACTGTCAATCTCTTTTCATCAATCAAGTTCAACTGCTCCAAACGGGTTTTGACCCACTCATCATCATCAATCTCAGCTTCAGCGACAATCCGAAGGGATGGAATTTCAACTTCCGCCAGTATTACTGCTTCAGTTCCATATACCAACAAATAAGGAGTTGCCCCTACCGAAGTACGGACAGTAGTGCGATAACCAACAATGCAAATGGTAATTTTTCATGCCATTACCTCGAACATTCTACCATTTTCCAAAATATCTTTTTTATGTTTTTGTTGGCCGCTTCAACTGCTCCATTCGCCTTGGGACGATATGGGGTGGAATTGCGGTGTGTAATCTTGAATTGCTGACATACTTATTTCATCAAACCGTTGTTAAGATTAGCACCATTGTCCGTGATGATCACTTTTGGGATCCCAAATCTACAGATGATATGGGAATGAATAAAATCTACCACTGCCTTCTTGGTTACCGACTTGAAAGTTTTAGCTTCAACCTACTTAGTGAAATAATAGATGGTCACCAGAATGAACCTATGACCATTGGTAGCTGCCGGCTCAATAGGTCCAATGACATCCATGCCCCAGGCAACAAATGGCCATGGTGCTGACATTGTATGCAATTCTATCGGCGGAGAATGAATCAAATCTCTGTGTATCTGACACTGATGGCATTTTCGCACGAAATTGATACAATCACGTTCCATAGTGAGCCAATAGTACCCTGCTCGGAGAATCTTCTTCACCAACACATATCTGCTCATATGTGGCCCACAAACTCCAGCATGTACCTCTATCATAATTGTCATGGCTTGACTAGCATCTATACATCTCAGCAATCCCAAATTTGGGGTTCTTTTGTACAACACTCCTCCACTGAGGAAAAATCCATTTGCCAATCGCTGAATGGCTCTCTTTTGATCTCCGGTGGTCTGTTCCGGGTATATCCCCCTCCTGAGGTATTCCTTGACATCATGAAACCATGGTTCGCCATCCATTTCTTCCTCTATCATGTTACAATAAACATGCTGATCATGAACTTGAATATGCAATGGGTCAACATGAATTTTGTCTGGGTGGTGCAACATCGATGCTAAAGTGGCCAAAGCATCGGCAACCTCATTGTGAACTCTTGGGATGTGTCTGAACTTCACCGATCGAAATCGCTTGCTCAGATTTTGCAAACATTGTCAATATGGTATAAGCTTTAAATCCCGCGTTTCCCATTCACCCTGTATTTGATACACCAGGAGGTCCGAGTCTCCCAAGACCAAGACGTCCTGGACATCCATGTCTGCAGCTAACCGTAAGCCCAAAATGCATGCCTCATATTCAACCATGTTATTGGTACAATAGAAATGTAGCTGTACCGTAACAGGATAATGGTGTCCTATTTCAGAAATAAGTACCGCTCCTATTCCAACTCCTTTCGCGTTTGCGGCTCCATCAAAGAAGAGCTTCCAACCTGGTTCCTTTTATAATTCCAACTCATCTATATGCATCACTTCTTCATCAGGAAAATACGTCCTCAATGGCTCGTATTCTTCATCAACAGGATTCTCAACCAAGTGATCAGCCAATGCTTGGGCCTTCATGGCCGTCCTCGTCACATAGACGATGTCGAATTCTGTGAGTAATATCTGCCATTTCGCCAATCTCCCTGTGGGCATAGGCTTCTGGAAAATATACTTCAGTGGATCCAAGCGTGAAATGAGATAAGTAGTATATGATGACAGATAATGCTTCAATTTCTGGGCCACCCAAGTTAGGGCGCAACATGTCTTCTCGAGTTGAGTGTACTTAACCTCATAGCCTGTAAACGTTTTGCTGAGATAATAGATGGCTTGCTCCTTCCTTCCTGTAATGTCGTGTTGCCCCAGTACACAGCCAAACAAATTCTCCGGGACCGTTAGATAAAGAATTAACGGTCTCCTCGGCTCAGGTGGAACCAACACAGGTGGATTTGATAAATATCCTTTGATTTGGTCAAATGCCTCCTGACATTCTGCCGTCCATTTTACCGCAACATCTTTCTTCAGTAGCTGAAAAATGGGTTCACAAGTTGTTGTGAGTTGAGCAATAAACCTGCTGATATAATTCAACCTTCCCAACAGACTCATTACTTCTGTCTTGTTCTTTGGCGGTGGCAAATCTTGGACGGATTTGATCTTCGACGGGTCCAACTCAATGCCTCGCCGGCTGACGATGAATCCCAATAGCTTTCCAGATGGAACACCAAATGCACATTTTAATATCGTACCTTCGAAGTCTTTGGAAAAACTTCCTTAAGTCAGCTATGTGGTCTTCCTGATGCTTGGATTTTATGATCACATTGTCCACGTATACCTCAATCTCTTTGTGTATCATGTCATGAAACACCGTAGTCATTGCTCTCATGTACGTTGCCCCAGCGTTCTTCAAACCAAATGGCATTACCCGGTAGCAATAACTCCCCCATGGTGTAATGAATGCCGTCTTTTCCGCATCTTCTTCATCTATCAGAATCTGATAATACCCGGCATAGCAATCTATAAAATACTCGATCTCACGCCCGGCACAATTATCGATCAAGATATGGATATTGGGTAATGGAAAGTTGTCCTTGGGGCTTGCCCTGTTCAAATTGCGGTAATCGACACACACTTTGATCTTCCTATCTTTCTTCGGCACTGGCACCACATTAGCCAACCAATTAGGATATCAAGTGACCCGAATAACCTTTGCCTGCAGCTGCTTGGTTACTTCTTCTTTAATCTTCACACTCATATCTGTTTTGAACTTCCTCAATTTTTGCTTGACGGGAGGACACGCCTGGTCAGTGGGCAATTTGTGAACCACTAAATCCGTGCTTAACCCTGGCATGTCATCATACGACCATGCAAAAACGTCTTTGAACTCAATAAGTGCTTTGATTAGTTCCTCCCTGATATTCGGTGCAATGTGGATGCTTATTTTAGTTTCCCGGGTATCATCTGCATCCCCTAAATTGATGGCTTCTGTGTCATTTAAATTGGGCTTGGATTTCTCTTCAAACTGGCTTAACTCTCTGTTTATCTCTTCGATGGCTTCATCCTCATCGTATTCCGATTCATCATCATAATCGACCTCTTGTACAATTAGTTCGGAATCAGATTGATTTTATAGACTAGGTTGAAGATCCGTTGTGCATGCCATGTCATTAGAACTAATATAAAGAGAACTGTTCAGAAAGAGAAAAGAAGAAAACAAAATTAGAACAAAATAAGAAAAGAAAAGCTTTCACTTTATTAAAATACGGGATAACAGAGTTTCACACTTTGCCGAATACAAAACAAAACTGGATTACAACCCTAGAATAATCCAAAAACAAAAAAGAAAAATCAGAGCCCACTACCACGACTCCCTCCGGGTAGGAAGAGGAGTAACTGCCCAATTGTTGATATTGGCCCTAGGTCCCACAAACTGTATATCTGCCCTACTGGACCCTTCTCCAGCTTCTATCATGTTGACATCGACGAACAGCCTTTCAAAACCCTCATTCAAATCTCCATCTGGCCCGTCCGAGAACTTTCGGGACCGACAACTTTCTGATACCTGCTTTGACAAAGGATCTGTAAAGACGTGGAACTGGCTTGGGAAGAACCCAAACTTTCTTTTTCAATTTTCGGGCCTGCCTTACATCTGCTGCCATAGGCTTGAATCCTAGCCCGAAAGTGTCCAGGTTCTTGGGCAAAGAAACTGGCTGGACCATACCTTGTAAATCAACCCCCAAACCTTTTCCTGGTACAAATCCGCCGTTTAGCATTTCCGAGGCTACCGTGAAGGTCGCAGCTGCTATCCTGGGAAGGGGAAGGTCCTCGCCTTCAGAAATTTTATCCACTGAAACTGCGTCGAAAACCTGGTACACCCATGGGCCTTTGTCGTCATCAGTTTCTATGAATGACACAACGACATCACTCATAATGCCTGTACCGTCATCCCCGTGCACCACTATCTCTTTCCTGTCCCACTCAAATTTCACCATCTAGTACAATGTAGAAGGCACTGCTTTGGCGGTATGGATCCAGGGTCGCCCCAATAAAAGGTTGTATGATACTGCCACGTCTACCACTTGGAATTCCATGGTGAATTCGACTGGACCAATGGTTAATTCCAGTATGATATCACCCATCGTGTCGGTACCGCCCCCATTAAAACCTCGGACGCAGACGTTGTTCCTGTGAATCCGGTCATGATCAACCTTTAGCTTGTTTAGAGTACTCAAAGTACAGATGTTGGCATTTGACCCATTATTAATCAATACTCGGGTGACCACCGAGTCTTCGCATTTCACGGTCAAGTAGAGGGCTTTGTTGTGTTCTGTACCTTCTGTCGGCAATTCATCATCAGAAAACGTCACTCGGTTTACCTCAAAGATTTTGTGCACTATCCTCTCCAAGTGATTTACGGAGATTTTATCCGGAACATGGGCCTCGTTCAGGATTTTCATAAGTGCCTGGCAATGATCGCTGGAATGGATTTACAAGGATAACAACGAAATCTGTGCCAGGGTCTTTCTTAACTGCTCCACAATGGAGTAGTCTTGTGCCTTCATTTTCTTCAAAAACTCCTCAGCCTCTTCCTCCGTCACTGGCTTCTTTACCACCGCTGGGTTGGACCTTCTTAACTCTACGGGAGCAAAATACCTTCCCGAACGAGTTAAACCCTGGGCCTCACATACTTCTTCCACAACCTCCTTCCCTTTGTACATTACCATCGCTTTACTGTAGCTCCATGGCACGGCTTTCTCGCTGGTTATCGACATCTGCATTACTGGCCTGATGACAACTGGCCCTATGCATGCTGGCTTGCTTGGTACCTCTCGCACCGTTATTTTGACCGGCTCTAGATTCTTTGCAACAACAGGCGAACTCTTCCCCATCACCACTACTGGCTTGACGTGTACCTTTTCCAACTGTACCACCTCTTCTCTACTTGTCGACTTTTCTTTTGGACTGGCACGGATCATCATCACTGTCTATAAGGGTTTCTTCAGCTCCCTTCCTTTGTGCACGAGTTCGATCATATGGGTTTCATGGTGTGCTGGCAAAGGGTTCTGATTGATGTTGGGTGCCTCTGGCTCCTGGACCTAGATCCTATTTGTGTCAATAAGATCTTGTATGACAGTCTTCAACTTCCAACACTTCTCAGTATCATGCCCGGGAGCCCCCAAACAATATTCACACCTTACCGAGTGATCCAGATTTTTGGGAAGGGGATTTGGCAATTTGGGCTCCACAGGACTCAATAGGCCTAATTGCCTCAATTTGTGGAACAGAGTAGTATAGGTTTCTCCCAGCAGAGTGAATGTTCTCGGCCTCTACACCCTTTCATTCTTGAAAGTCTGATTCCCAGAAAAACCTGGTCCCGAAGGATTCCTGTAGGCCCTTGGTGGTGGGTATGTGTTTTGTGGAGGTGAATATGTGTTTTGTGGAGGTGGATATGTATTTTGGGGAGCTAGTGCACGCCATTGCGGGCGAGCCGGAGGCTGGGTGTAAGTTTGGGCGTGATGGACAGAGAAATGTGGCTTTTGTGGTGGGTAGTAGGGCTATGGAGGGCCATATGGAATGTGTGGGTAATTTGAGTGATGGGGTTTAAGTTGGTAGTGAGGGGGGGACCTCTGGATCTGGACCAAGTACCTGCCTCGACTGTTGTGACATCTTCCCTTTTCTTCTTTCCGAGCGCACCTCCTGTGCCACTCTTGATGGCCTGAGTGGTTGCTTTAATCGCCGAATAGCTCAGGATTTTGTTGGACTTAAGTCCCTCTTCAATCATACCGCCCATTTTTACTACTTCGTTGAAAGATTTGCCAACTGACGTCACCAAGTGACCAAAGTAAGTTGGCTCTAGAGTCTGTAGAAAGTAGTCCACCATTTCCCCCTCTCTCATCGGAGGATCAACTCTTGCTGCCTGTTCTCTCCAGCGAAACTCAAATTCTCAGAAGCTTTCCCCAGGCTTCTTCTCAAGTTTCAGCAATGTGAGACGGTCAGGGACGATCTCAAGGTTGTACTGAAAGTGACCTGCAAATGCCTGTGCTAAATCCTCCCATGTGTACCACCTGCTCGGATCCTGTCTTGTGTACCATTCCAGTGCAGAACCACTCAGACTATGACCAAAGTAAGCTATCAACAGCTCGTCCTTTCCCCCGACCCTCTCATCTTACTGTAAAACCCTCGCAGATGTTCCATTGGATCATCGTGCCCCTCGTATAGATCAAACTTTGGCATCATGAACCCTGCTGGTAATTGAACGTCTGGGAATGAGCACAGATCTTTGTAGGCCACACTAACTTGGTTGCCCAACCCATGGATATTCCTGAAGGACTGCTCCAGGTTTTTAAACTTTCGAAGCACTTCGTCTTGCTCTGGGCTCTTAGCCGGCTTTTTATTCTCTACCGGGATCTCGAAGTGAATATTATAAGTATGAGTCTCGGGTGCTTTGAAGGTTGGTTCAGGGGAGTAATATTGGCTATCGTGAGCCTGAAACAACGACTCACTGGATGATCATTGCAGCGTGGATGGTGGGGGTGCCACGAAAACAGGAACATTTGGTGGAGGAGGGTTCTGATGGGGTTGTGAAGCTTGGGGATCATAGGCATTTCTTCCCTGATAGTATTGGTGACTGGGGAAGCTTGTCGAAGGGCCGGGGGTATGGTATTCCGGCGTGTGTCCTGGTGGGAGAGTGGGAGTAACGAGAGGGCCAGGCGCTTTTTGTACCCTAGCTAAGGCCAATTGCATTTATTTCATCTCCCGTCTCATCTTATCCATTTCCTCCTTTAGTATTTGATTCTCCGTCCTTTCATCCTCGACACTTTGGTCTGAACTAGTTATGCTTTTTAGTACAGGCCCTTTGGATCTTGTTTGGTATTGGTAATCTGCCAGAACGTTCTAACAAACTAACTGGTTCGAAATCTCTCTCTGGATCAACAACAAAACTTGTTAGCGTTAGAGTTTAACACATATTGCAATTTCACGTTGGGGGATGCAATGTTCCTAGGCAGTTTAACCATTTCTAACATGTCTTTGCTTCGACCGCATGCGTCATTCCAGCTTACTTTGTTTGTGCCTCGTTTAAGTGTTTCCGAAACTTTCTTTATCTCTCTTTTTATTTTCTTTCTTTTATTCTTTTCTCTTTTTCTTTTTAGTGGTGGTCGAATCTTATGTGGATTGCCTACGTATCATGTCCCTGCATGAATCAGACTGGGCGTAGTTCTGCCACATAAGAGCGAAAAAAGGAAATTTTTGATTTTTCATTAATAAACATTCTATTACAAACCAGACGCTTTTGGAAAGGAAAATAACAGACTCGAAACCAAACCAAGTACGAACTCAATAACTCCTGACAGACTCTGATGCGAAATGAAAAAACAGACTCTAACAGACAACAGACTCTAAGGAGAGAGAAAATGCAGACTAGACCTACGAATACATTAAAACTTTAGATTTGGGTGCCCGCGGGGCGTCATCCGGCCTTGCCGCGGGTTTAGGTGTAAGGCCCCTTTGTAGCTGTTCCAACTCATACATGACTTGCTTCACAAATATCATCACTGTCGAGAAGAAAGTAGTGCGGGTCATATTTTCACACACCCGACATTTCCTGGTAATAGCATGAGCAATAGTCAAAATCTTGTCCCTGATTCGGTCTTTCTCCAGGAGTAGGCATTCTATTTGATCCCCTCTAGCCTTCAAAACCCGAGAATCATGCAGATGTTATTTCCGTAACTGCTGTATTTCATCTTCCATCGAGGCCATCAGATTACCGTAGTGTTTACTCTCGGTTTCAAAAGCCTTGGCTTGTTTAACCGCCTTGCCCTCTAGGGTGGTCACCTTCTTTTTTAGACTAACAATGTTCTTTTCATAATCTTTCCTTACCTGCTGTAAGTACTGTGTGCGCTCTTTCGTTCTCTTTGCTCCTTGTGCCTGGAGTTGTGCTATGGTATCCTCAGATTTCTTCAAATCATCCTGGCACTCACCAATTTACTTTTTCAACCCTTTCATTGACCGCTCATCCGACCGACTCCTTTGTTGTTTGTCAGCATCTCTCCTCATCTGTCGGATTTGGGCTTTCAGCGCCTCATTTTCTTGGGCCAATTTGCTATTTTCTCCCCGATCGGCATCAAATTGCAGACTATTTTCAAATTCGAGGTCTCCAATCTGTTGCCTCAGCTTGCCTACTTCGGCCCGGTATTCGCGCTATTTGGCCAACCAGTCCCACGGTTCTCGTGACGCCTCAACGAACTCTCGAATGTGAGGTTTTTTGGTTGGTCGTTCTGGTTCATCTCTTATAATGCCCTTCTTTCTGTACCAGGCGAGATAAACAGATGAGACTTCGCCTCTAGATAGGTCGTGCACTCGAGTGTTTACCGTCAAATATTGGAATTCATTCCATATAGAACGAACGGTTTCTTCATAAAATTGGCCATTGGTGCTAACCTCGATTGCATAAACACTGAGATCTTTGTCTGGGTGTACCACCTGACACCTCCCTAACTATCTCATTACCCGGTAAGGCGCATAAGGCTGAATGCCTCGGAGTCCCATTAAGAGGAAGTAAGGACCCGTGGCGGGCATGTACATAATTTCTTCAACAGGAAGCCAACCCAATGTCCACCCTATTTGTGCTGCAGTGATGGCGCGAAGGCAAGATACCCAGTCTTCAGACCCTTCTGTCAATTTGAGCCCTGAAACCCTCGTGTTATATCCTTCAATGCAACCTTCGTTTGTAGATATATAGCTCATATACTGAGGATGATGACACAGGTTCTCGATCATCCACATTTGCAATAACAAATTGCATCCTTCGAAAAAATCTGCCCCGACTTTACAGGCTGTGAGAGCTCAGTATATCTTGGACACTATCATAGGGGCAAACGTGCTTTTGTTGTTGGTAATTAGGACCTTGACAACTCCAGCCACCTTCAAATCAATATTTCTGTCTTTTCGAGGAAACACCACAATGCCCAAAAATGCTACCATGAAGGCAAACCGCCTATGTTCATCCCATTTTGTCCGATTCCCTCTGCTGCAAACCCCGCTTTCCAGATCGTCGAACCCTCCTATATGCCCATACCTCTGGTATATGAATTGCAGAGTAGAAAAACCCCTATCCAATTCAGAGTACGGGACTCCCTTGCTTATTTTTAGCAGATCCATGAACTTGTGCGAATTGACGGCTCTTGGAGCAATCAGATATTTGTGCCTTAGCCCCTCAGTAATGTACATATAACCTGCTACCTCTTTTAAAGTTGGGGTGAGTTCAAAATCTGAGAAGTGGAATACGTTGTGGGCCGGGTCCCAAACTATAACCAAAACTTTTATGATGTCACATCTGGGTCTGACATTCAACAAACTGGTGAGGCCTCCCAGATGTGATTTGATCTTATCTCGCTCTGACTCTTTTAAATCCTCCCACCACAAGCGCAACTCCAAAGGGATCTTGCTCCTAACTGTTACCGACAAACTTGGGCATATGCTCATTCTGCATGTTTGTTTGGGGTGATTAAGACTCATTGGACTCAAAGGAAGAATTGACACCCTTTTAAAACTCCGGTATTGTCAATACGACCTTTCAGCACTTCGAAGAAGATTTAAAGGCTGTGTTTTACCAACCGGACAAAACCTTAAAGATGACCACACGTGGCTGTTCTCGCAAAAACAGCCTTCCGACGTCTTTTTAGGGACATTCGGCTATTTTTACAAGAATGGAATCACCCAACTTATTTATGACGAAAAAAATTAAAATTTTTGACATTTTTTTGGCTATTTTTACAAAAGGGGAGGTTGGACCCGATGAGGGTGGCCTACATATCCCGCACCCTGTGAGAATCAAACCGGCGTAGTTCGGGCAACGAAAATAACCTAATTCTGAAAACGAAACTTGTTTAAATAAATTACACTAAAAAAAACATTTTTTCCATTTTCACAAATTTTGACAGAGTTTGCTATTTGGGCACTATTTTTTTTTCTTTTCAGAATTATCTCTCTACACTGCTATTTTCTTTTTCTCTTTTTCCGATATTCCAGTATTTTCAGAAGCCGGTCAGCATGCAAGTTTACAGCAAATAAATGCGTAAAACAAACAGGATGTAGTAGGATGGTCTTTTCATTTCATGTCGCTTGTCCTAGACGGACCCAACCCCTGTGTTGAGTCCCCTAAGTCAAGTGCACATGATGCAAATAAGCGTTCCTACTAGGGATCCGGCATGAGGTTTTGTTATACTAGGTTTATCCTGGGTGTTTGTTCTAGACCTGGCTTACTCGAGCGGACCAACTCAAGCCGAGGATGGGAACTGCGTACCGGTAACCAAAAGATCATCCGGTTTTGCAACTCCTCCTAATCCTCGTTCTATTTTGGGATATGACATTAACAGAAAGAAGTCACGACCAGCGTGCACTTCTCAAGAGAGAGAAGAGAGGGATTTCGTAGCAGTTTATATATACAGTTCAGATAATATCAAAGCAGTAAAAGCAACATTTTAGCACATTAGGACAAAACATGTAATAGAATCAGATAATAAATAAATCCAAATATAACAATTTATCTAAGCTCGAATTCTGAACCCTGAACCAAAGATTCTGGGCTACCTTCCCCAGCAGAGTCTCCAGAGAAGTCACACCTCCTTTTTCCTACACCTTCCCGAGAAGGGAATATATAAGGGAGTTTTTCCAATTAGAGGACAATCAAAACGAGATTTATTATTTAATTCAGAGTCGCCACTTGGGAGATTTATGGTGTCCCAAGTCACCGGTTGAATCCCGAATCGAGGAAAAGATTAACTCTGTTTAACAGTCTGCGCACCAGAAATCCGGATAAGGAATTCTGTTAACCCAGAAGAAGGTGTTAGGCATTCCCGAGTTCCGTGGTTCTAGCACGGTCGCTCAACTATCATATTCGGCTTAATTATCTAATTTTTATACAATTATGAACCTATGTGCAAATTTTAACTTTTAACCGCTTTTATCATCATCAGTATTATTTTAACAGAGAATTGTAACGTTGTGAAAACGTATCTTGAGCCACGTCACATCAATGTACCCGTGGTTATCGACACATTTCGACTCCGTTGAGATTCGGATTTGGGTCACATAAATGTACACCCGAGTTTAAGAAAGTAAATTATTAAAGGCGCGCCTAAAGCGACTAGTGTATCGTCATTTTGGGGAAGGCCGTGAACTTTTGCTAAACGACCCATCCCGAAGTCTAAGGAATTTTACAAATACTTATAGAGGGCCCCGCAGCTTATGTATTTCGTTTGTCGAGGCTTGTCTCATTCGTGATTTAAGAAAAAGAATTGCAACGTCATGGAAATGCATCTCGAACCACGTCACAATCAATGTACCCGTGATTATCAACAATTTCGACTTCGTTGAGATTTGGATTTGGGTCACATAAATGCGCATCCGAGTTGAAGAAGGTAACATTTATTAAATACGCGCCTAAAGCGACTAGCGTGTTATTATCTTTTGGGGAAGGCCGTGAAATTCGCCAAACGGCCCGTCCCTAAGTCTTAAGTATTTTAAAACAAATATTTATTGAGGGCCCCACGACTTTATATTTTTTTATTCGGCGAGGCTCATCTCCTTTTTATTCAAGGATATCCTAAAGCGACTATGATTTTCTATTTATTGGTCTCTAAGAATAAAGAACAATCCTAATCAATTAGCATTATTTAGGAGCTATTACTTTGAACCTATGACTTCCAACTAAGTCAAACTCTCAACGGTTTTGGGGCCTCAGGGTATACCCAGGAACGAAATGGCCAACCTGCCTTGACAAATTGTTACGGGTATGAAATCTTGGGCTGTCTGAGAAGGACACTGAAGCCCAAACCGTCCGCTTAGAGGACTGTTATGCCTTTAATTGTTAAATCAGACCCAGTTTTAACTCGAGTTAAATACACATATACTGAGATGCTACAAGTCATTCAACATGCACTCGATGATCATGAAGATTACCTCACTTGCTTATCTATTAATGAGTTCCTAATTGTTACTACAAAGGGAAATCCGACGGGAAGCATGATTGGACTTGAGCAACAATAATTACTAACTCAAACTAACAATATTAAACCAACACTCAATGCTTGAAGGAATCATGAATTTAGAAATGGACTACTGAAAACTATTAGAACCGCTTATTGCCCTGGCGTCTGTTGATTATTAACTCAATGTCCAATTGCAAAACTACTCCTCATACAGATCCAAATTGCACTATATTGATAACAACAGCTAGACAAAAATAAACTGCTAACTCCGGATTCAACACACTTTTCTAACTAGTTTAACAATCCTTAAGCTAATAATCCTAGATTCACCATTCAAAATAGCCCTACTTTTATTACAATAGGCATTCAATCACCATACAGAGAACTACCTAACATAACAAAATTATCAAAATAGAACTACGACAGATATTCAACTTCAGTTTCATTTCATGTTTCCAACAGATGGAGCTACATTCGACATAGGCTCGAAATATGTACCTGGGATTGACAATACAAGAAGAAGAAGAAGAGGATCAGCAGCAGTAGCAATACAACACGGCAGAACAGCAAACAAACACTGCGAGTACCAACAGCTAGTGACATATGCAGCAGATCCAAGCGATAAACCAGAAATCGAGAAGTGTTTAAAACCCAACAGAATTACCAGAACTGACTTAAAACTAGCCTGAATAAACCCAAAATCACTAGAAAACCAACCAGGGCACCTCTGAGACTCTCACAATCAGAAATCAAGCTATAAACATGCAACTCATCAACTGGAATTCTAATTTGACTTCAGGAAACTAATGCAACAGTAGGTTTTCTCAATCTTTTTCAAAGTCAGGCAGTGTGTGCCTATCTTTGGACTTTTTCTATTTGTTTTTGACCCTCCACCCTTACTGCCCATTCCAAAAAAGTCCTCTCAATGTCTCTCTCCAGATTTTTTCAGAATTAATCCCGTGAAAAAAACTCAGCCTAAATCTGTCCTAAGTGACTCTATTTATAACCAAACACTGACCCTGCCCCTCAACTTTCAAAAGCACTTTGGGCAGAATTTTCCCACTAATTCTGCCCATCATCTCCTTTTAATTCCACTAGTATATGTTTTGTTCCCCACTACACTTGTCTTTTCTTTATTTAAATTCAAATAGGTATGGGCACCTATTTTTTAATCCATTTTCTTTAAACCTTTACCCCACCATTATGTCTTGTTCCCCATTAGCACAAAACAATTGCATTAGTTTAATGGTATTTTAGTACCCTACTGTCAGCCCACTTAAACTAGCCAATTTCTGAACTTTTCAATCCCCAAAATACCCCCTTAACCCCTGTGTATTACTGCCATGTCCTAAACTTCAATCGATCTGTTTTCTAAGTTACAAACCTAACAACTGATTTTTAACTGATCACTAAAGTACTACAACTATAACCAATTCACAATCAAATTCAAACAATGATTCAATCAGAATTAAAGCAGTACGAATCACATTATTACCAGGTTATTTAATCAGAATTGAAGCATGTAAAACTAATCGACGATACTTATTCAATCGACTACATGAATTACAACACATACAATCAATAGCAAATAAGAATCGAACAGGCACACATGTGATTCGAATCATATCGATAGAAACAGGGATTCATAACAAAACTTAACTAATCGACGACACTCATTCAATCGATTATATAGTTTTATCACATTCATTAACCATGACCAAAAAAAGTTCGACCAAATAAAGGGTCATTGAAGACGGACATAATTAATCGACAAAAGAAAATGAAAAGTCAATAAAACTAAACTAAACTAAACAGAATAAACAAACACAAAAATGGAACAAACAGGAACGAGGAAAATACCTCAAGAACTCGGGACCTGGACGACCCTGATTCAAACTCAAACTCGAACTGTTTGAGGTCGAACGGACCTTAATCGAGTGTTCTCAACTGAGAACACTTCAACTAAGGTCAGTTAAACACCCAAATTCCCTTAAACTTCGGACAGAAACCAGTTTTGGTTTTCTAGGGTTCTTACGTTTCGATTTGGGGTTCGAGTGTTTCTAGCCAGATTCGATTCAAAGGTGGTTTGGGCACGAGGGAGGTCATGGGGTGCCAGGGTGTGAATTTCAGCTTGGTTGGGGTAGGTTCGAGTTTTGCTCGAATCTTCGATTGAAGATTCGAGAATCTGGAAGTTGATTCGAGGCAAACGGTTAACAGATCCATAACGAGGGTGGTCAGGGGGTGGTGTGAGGTGAAGGGTTGAATTTATATATGGAGGGGGTGGTTTGATCCTGGCTGTTGGATCAAGCACGATCAACGGCCTGGATCAATTCACTTAACAGGCATGACGTCGTTTGGAGTAGTGTTGGGGCGGTTTGAACCGGGGAACAAGTCGGGCCGGGGAATGGGTATGGGGCATTGATCTGTGGCCGTTGGATATGGCTGAGATTTTTTCCATTGAGACGACGTAGCTTGGTACCTATACTACGGGACCGGGTTTGGGGTGAAATTTGGGCCTGATCTTTTGGTGCAAAATAATGGCCCAAATCGATTTCACTCTTTTCTTTTTCCTTTTCATTTCCTTTTAATTCCTAAAACCAAAAATTCCTAAATTAAATTGTAAAACCAAGATTATTTAAAAAGATATTAATTAACCCTTAACAACAATTAGCACAATATCAAACAAAAATAAAATCGCACAATTAAACAATAAGAATGACAAAGCTACCCAAATTAATATTTTTATGATTTTCATTCTTTAAAATAGGACATGGTTTAATTAATTCCAAAATGCGTAATTAAATCCTAAATGCACATGCAACACATATTTTTTGTATTTTTCTTAATTAAAGTAGAAATAAACACGTGCAGACAAAATACAAATAAATTACAAACAACACAAAACTATTTTATTTTGAATTTTTTGGGAGTAGTTCTCATAGGGCAAAAATCACGTGCTCACACCTCTATAATTTCAAAACAAAATAATTTCTTTTCATTTTTGCACTTTTGTGGATTTTGTGGCATTTTCTGATAATTGTTTGCATTTGTCTGTGAATTTTTATTTAATTAATGAAAAAATACAAAAATATGTAGCATTTGCATGAAATATTTAATTTTACATTAGGTGGTAAATTAGTTATTTTATAAAAATAAAAAAAAAAATCAATCACAAAAATAGTTTATTTTGCACATTTTTAACTTTAGCTTTTGATTTTGGTATTTTTCCTTTAAGTTTAGTTTTAATAAATTGTTATAATTATTATCTAGGTTTAATTAGTGTTTTGAAAGGTTAATTTGGTTTTAGGATTTAACTTTGATTTTTAGTTTAATTTCAAAAAAAAAGAGAAAAGGAATTAAAATAGAAATAAGAATGAAAAGGAAAGAATTGAGTTCTGGGCCAAGCATTATAAGTTTCCCCCAGCCCAAGAGATTTTCCACCAGAACCTGTGTGAACCCAGCCCAAACACAATTCTTACCCGGTCCAGCCCCATTCCAACCCAAACGACCCCGTTTAGGTTAGTTTTGATCTCAGCCATCGAGGTTGTGAGATCAAACAGTTGAGAAGTGGGGATTCGTAGGTATATTATTGTCCAAACGCCTTCCCCCCTTTTCATCTCATCTTTCTCGCCCTATCTTCAGAGAGCTGAACTCAAACCCTAGAGCCGCCCCTTTTCCCACCGCGTCTACCTGGCGGCGCCACCCCGAACCGCCCCCAAACTAACACCCTGAAACCCCCATGACCCCCTCTTTCCAAATCCCTAACCCATATCCCTTGAATCCCTCCCAAATTCATTGAATCTTGAATCTAAGGATAGAGTTCAAAGCCCCAAGAAGTCAAAATAGTTCAATCTTTGATTCCGTGGCTTGCATGGCTACTTGACCTTGTTTTTCTGAAGGTTGATTAAACACGAAAGTGTTGTTGTTCACTTGTTTTTTACGAAGAACAACTGGGTAACATCACTTTTCATTTAAATCAGTATCAATTAGGTTTCGAGCTTTGATTCGGTAAGTGTCTCCTCCTTGTATTTTATCTTCTTTCACTGTTTC
Source organism: Nicotiana tabacum (assembly GCF_000715075.1). Lineage (NCBI taxonomy): Eukaryota > Viridiplantae > Streptophyta > Magnoliopsida > Solanales > Solanaceae > Nicotiana > Nicotiana tabacum. The sequence continues at coordinate 16,852,773 of NC_134089.1, read as the reverse complement.
ATCTTCCTCCTCATCCCTTCTCTTTTGGTTTGGTCGAAGTTTGTTTGAGGTTTTCTCCGAGTTCAAATTAGTTCTATTTCTTGTTCCGTTTTCCTCTTTGTCATTGTGAAGCTTGATTATCTTATTTCTTTAGTGCGCCCTGTCTTGTTTGTCCGAGTCTTTGTAATAATAGCACAATTTGCTTTTGGTTTCGGCTGTTTTTAAACAAATGGTTCCAGGCTTCTTTGTTTAGGGAAAGTTTGGGTCAGTTTCTCAAAATTGGAGTCATCGTTTGATTTTAATTGGACTCTATAGAATCAGAAGCCCAAGAAGGAACTGAACCTGGGTTATTTACCCGTATCAAATCCGGCCTTTGGGTCAGCTTGACCTATGAGTTGCTGAGTGTAAATAATAGGGGTATTGTCATACCTCTTTTTTCACCCGCGCCACCGCAAAGGGGCGCAGAGGGAGTTTTTTCAATTAAAGGACAATCGAAACGAGATTTATTATTTAATTCAGAGTCATCACTTGGGAGATTTATGGTGTCCCAAGTCACCGGTTGGATCCCGAATCGAGGAAAAGATTAACTTTGTTTAACAGTCTGCGCACCAGAAATCCGGATAAGGAATTCTGTTAACCCGGGAGAAGTTGTTAGGCATTCCCGAGTTCAGTGGTTCTAGCACGGTCGCTCAACTGTCATATTCGCTTAATTATCTGATTTTTTATACAATTATGAACCTATGTGCAAATTTTAACTGTTTACCGCTTTTGTTATTATTTATTTAAAGAATTGCAACGTCGTGAGAATGCATCTCGAATTGGGCCACATAAATGTACCCGCAATTTTTGATACATTCCAACTTCGTTGAGATTTGGATTTGGGTCACATAAATGTGCACCCGAGTTTAGGAAGATAACATTATTAAATACGCGCCTAAAGACTAACACGTTGTTATTTTGAGAAAAGCCGTAAAGTTTGCTATGCGGCCTGTCTCGAAATCTAAGCATTTGAAATAACTGTCTATTGAGGGCCCCGCAGTTTGTGTATTCTTGTTTGTCGAGCAACGTCATGGAAATGCATCTCGAACCACGTCACAATCAATGTACCCGTGATTAGCGACACATTTCAACTTCGTTGAGATTTGGATTTGGGTCACATAAATGTGCACCCGAGTTTAAGAAAGTAAATTATTAAAAGTACGCACCTAACAGTGACTAATGCGTTATTACTCTGGGGAGGGCCGTGAAATCTGCTAAACGGCCCATCCCGAATTCTATGTATTCATGATATTTCTTTATTGAGGGCCTCGCAGCTTGTGCGTTTTATTTGGCGAGGCTCGTCTCCTTTTTTATTTTTAAAAAAAGTAAGCCTAAAAAAACTATAATTTGCTATTTTTATTGTTTCTAAAGTAAAAAAGAAGTCTTAATTAATTTGTTTTAAGATCTACTTCCCCTTTAAGAAAGAAACTCATAATTAACCCGCATCGGGCCTCCAAGGCCTACCCGTGGGACAGCCGGCTTTCATCTCCAAATCCAAGCACAACTTTCCTAATCAGTTAACTAATTAACAATGGTTACAATTATTAGCTTAATAACACATTACCATTAATTTCCAATCTCGTGTTAACTATTGACCATTGTCTATTACTATCAGATTGAAAACGTGTACCATAACATTATTATTACAACTAAAATATATTACTTGTCTAAACTATGACGATACAAGTTTTCGCATTACAAAATATTGTCTAAAACTTGTCTAAACTCACTAATGACAATATTGTCTAAAACTTACATAAATATACGCATTATAAAATATATATAAAAAGAGAATTTTACGAGAATACATAGATACAAGTTTAATTCTTAACAAAATATGAATAACGGATCCACTCTTAATTATAACCACATTTAAACCCATACTTGCTGATTTCAACTTAATTTTATTAGTGCTGGCGAAATGCGTGAATTCGAAAAACACTTTCCTATTTTAGCTTGCAGCTTGCTTCTTATTTCAAAATTATACTACAAAACAACACTAAACCAATATGACTATTACATAATCATATTCCAAAATCCAAACAGTCCTGGAATCAAGCAGCCCAAACAACTTATAAATAGTCCTAATTATACAATCGTCTATTATTCATGTAATATAAACAGTCCTAGTTCAAATCCGTGCAGTCCATATCATATCAACAAGCCAACTAGTTAAAAAAACTAAATAAGTACAACCTTTAATGAACTATAACTACGAGTATTCAAATGAACTCGACTCTGGCATAAAACTACATTTTTCACTCCAAGGTTGAACTTACATCAAGGGAATTCGAAGCATGTACCTGGTATTGACAATACAAGATGAGGAAGGAGAGGATCAGCAGCAGCAGCAGTAACTAACAACAGTTGCAACAACATATAACCAGCAGCTATAAACGACTCCAAGTATTGAGCAGAAGTAAAAGGAAGAAAGGTTCTAGCTATTTCAGATCCTAAGCGAGGCAATGAAAACAGTAGCTATTTCTTTTTCAACTTCCCCCAACTATCAAAAAATCAATCCCTTTTTCAGTCCTCATCTCCCTCCCTTATATCCAGACCTGCCCCCTCTTTTTAACTTAACTACCCGACCCCCTTTCCCCACTAAAAATCTGCATTTTTCCACTTAAAACCCACTAAGGAAAGCTTTTCCTTATTTTCAGCCCCCATTCCCTCTTGTTCCTCATTACCTTATTAATTTAAGGACATTTAATACCCCACTAACAAGTCACTAACCTTAAAATATTACCCAAACTGTTCCATTCCCAAATCACCCCTGAAACCCCTTTAATATTACTGCCCCAATACAATCTATTCATCCGTATTAAAACCTTAACTCTAAAATCTGTTCAAGCTAACAATGATCTAAAACTAAATCTGATTAACAGCTATAACCAATCCTCCTGACAACTAAATGACTAAGGTTGAGTTCCAATTGAAACCAATTAACTGAATTTAAATCACAACACAGAACTCAAAAGAATCATTAAAACTGAAACTGAATCAAAATCAATCATGAATGCAGGGATTCTAAGTCAAACCTATACAAGAATTCAGGATCATTGTCAGCATATTGACAATGCCCTGAAGCTAAGTGTCTACAGATCAGCACATACAACATTCGACCTCAAACCCTTTGATGAAACTACTAATAAAACTAAATTAATCGACGATAACTAATTAACTGATTGCCTACAACAATTGACAGCAATTAATCAGAAATAGATAATCAGGCAATTCAAGCGGCATTGACAAGAACAAGGATTTATAATAAAACTTAACTAATCGACGAAACTTATTCGAATCGATTACACAACCTATAATTATTCACAACAACGAACAGAAATAAATTCGACCAAATAAAAAGGTCTGAGGGAGAAGAACAGAACAGTCAACAAAAATTAAAAAATTAATATAACAATACTAGACAAATAAACAGACGTTTAAAACATCAAAATAGAATAAAAGGAAACAAGGAAAAATACATTAAATAGAACAGAGAACAGACGGACTTGAATCGACTCAGACTTGATCTTTTTGAGGTCAAACGGACCTTAATCGAGTGTTCTCAACTGAGAACACTTCGACTAAGGTTAGTTAAACACCCAAATCCCCTTAAACTTCGGACAGAAATCAGTTTTGATTTTCTAGGGTTCTTACATTTCGATTTGGGGTTCGAGTGTTTCTATCCAGATTCGAACCAAACCAACGGTGGTTTGGTCATGAGGGAGGTCAAAGGGTGCCAGGGTGTGAGTTCAGGGCGGATTGGGGTAGGTCCAAGTTTTGCTCGAATCTTCAAATAAAGATTCGAGAAGTTTGAGGATGATTCGAAGCAAATGGGTACTGGATTTGGATTGGGGGTGGTTAGATGTTCTAGGGGTGTTAATTTGATGACCAGCGGCGTTGTTGCCGACGGGTTTCAAGCGAAGGAATGCCATGGCGGCTAGGGTTTGGGGAAGGGGCTTCGTCTCTGAGAGACGATGATGAACAGGGGTTTGGACTGGGGGGCTGGGTATGAGATTTCATTTATATAGTGGGGGGTGGTTTGATCTTGGCCATTCAATCAAGCAGGGATCGAGGGTCTAGATCAGTTCCCTTAACTCAAACGATGTCGTTTGGTCTTATTAAGAGATCGGGTATGGGGAAAGGCTGGGACCGTTAGATCATTGGGAACAGACGACTTTGATCAATTAGCCTGATACGACGTCGTTTCGGTTAGTCTGAGGTCAGGCTGGACCGTTTGATCTTAGGAGATCAATGGTTCAGATTTTGAACAACAAAACGACGTCGTTTGGGTGGTCTTGGTGACAAACCAGATTGGACCGGGTGAGGGGTGTTGAATTTGGCCTGGTTTAGGGTTGTTTTGGATAATTTTGTGTTTGGGCTGGGGATTTTTGGCCCAGATCTTGTTTCCTCTCTTTTATTAATTCTCTCTTTATTTTCCTCCTATTTCTTTTATTCTTTTCATTCATCTTGATTTCTAAATTATTTTCTAAAATCATAAACCAAGTTAACTTACTAAAAATACTAATTATCTTTTAATAACATTTATCACATACAATTAAATGCCAATTAACAATAAAATCACACATTTCAACATTAAATGCTAAAAATGCAAAGTACATTATTTTTTATGATTTTCATTTTTCTAAAACCAATCACTGGTTAATTAATCTTAAATTGTAAATGCAAATGCAACACATATATTTTGTATTTTTCAGTAGTAAAAATAGAATAAACATACACAGAAAAATACAAATAAATTACAAGCAACACACAACTATTTTATTTTGAATTTTTGTGGGAGTAGTTCTTGTAGGGCAAAAATCACGTGCTCACAGCTGCCCCTATTTGTCCGAAAACACAAAAAGTTTTCGTGCAAAGATAAAGTGAGCGGATACGAGCGATTTTTTGCCCGTTGGAATACTCCGTGTGAAGCATTTTTTGAAAGATTTGACCGAACCTCTGCTTCAAAGGTTTCCTACATATCCCCGGCTAAAAGGGAATCAGGTCAATGTAGTTCGGGAAGTTTTGGTAGCTGGGACTACCATGGGACTGCGATGTTGTCGTTACTGCTGTTGCATGCTGTTACTACTACTTTTCGACCTCCTTATTACACCATTGCTAGAAAGAAAACAAGAGCTAGACTAAACTAATGATTACAGAATCTTATCTATCTTCGACTTGCTCTTGTAGTCTTCTTTCTGATTTTTGAAATGGGATTCGTGCTAGGGGTATTTTTGTTGTGAACCTCCGCATTACTGACTTCTGACTTGATCTTGACGTTTATTCCTCTGTTCTGCAGGCGGGCTCCTGACTTCATCAACTTCAAATATAACAACCTCCGTTCTAACAGGCGGGCTCCTGACTTCATCAGCAACTTTGAAAATAATTCAGCCTCCATTCTCCAGGCAGGCTCCTGACTTCATCAACAACTTAAAAATAATTCAGCCTCCATTCTCCAGGCGGGCTCCTAACTTCCTCAACAACTTAAAAATAATTTAGCCTCCATTCTCCAGGCGGGCTCCTGACTTCATCAGCAACTTTGAAAATAAATCAGCCTCTATTCTCCAGGCGGGCTCCTGACTCCAACAACAACTTAAAAATAATTTAGTCTTCATTCTCCAGGCGGGTTCCTGACCTCAACAACTTCTTAAAATGTAACACCTCCATTCTCCAGGCGGGCTCCTGACTTCAACAACTCCTTAAAAATACAACACCTCCATTCTCCAGGCGGGCTCCTGACTTCAACAACTCCTTAAAAATACAACACCTCCATTCTCCAGGCGGGCTCCTGACTTCGACAACTTCTTAAAAATACAACACCTCCATTCTCCAGGCGGGCTCCTGACTTTGACAACTTCTTAAAAATACAACACCTCCATTCTCCAGGCGGGCTCCTGACTTCGACAACTTCTTAAAAATACAACACCTCCATTCTCCAGGCAGGTTCCTGTCTCCTTTAACTTGAATCATCTTCTTTCAACTGCTTCCCTTAAAATTGGTGTCTTATTCCTCCGAAAACTGCTGGGAACAACATCGGTGTTTTATTCACAACTATGTTATTTTCCTTCTTCACAGACTACTTCCTTTAAATCTGGTGCCTTCCTTCCACTTGGAATTACTTTCCTCAAGCTGGTGTTTTCACTTCTCTGAAACCTGCCGGGGATAACACTGCTGGGGAATTATCTTCCTTCTTTAAGACTAGTTACTTTCCTCCCTTTAACAATGGTGGGGATGATACTGATTCAAAGACCACTACCCTTAAAACTTGGGTTATCTTGCTTCTTCCAAGATTGCTTTCTTTAAAACTTGTATTCTTTCTCCCGTAAACTGCGGGGGATTCCACTTTCTTCAAAACTTGTGTTATCTTCCATCTTCCCCAAGTGGGTATCTGATTTCAAGAAATTTTTTGCAATGAGAGAATACTTTCTACCCCGTTTGATAATCTTCCTTGTGGCCATGTCTTCCCGCTGTCAATAACATTTCCTTTCCCTGCTTCAAATCAAAGAAAAGTTTGTTAGTTTAAAACGTGGTGAGTGGTCGTGCCACTCCTGCCGGTGATGGTTTTTCCCTTCTCCCTTTCCCTGCTTTGCATTTTATTACAAAACTTGCTGGAGATGATATTATTTGCTGAGGATGATACTCCTACTGGGGATGGTTTTTCTTTTCTCTTCCTTCCCCGCTTTATGCTGTCCGACCATTGCGGAACTTGGTCGAGAATCTGTCGGAGTTGTTCCTGTATCTCGCAAATTTGCTAGGGATCCTCATAACCTTTTAACTGTTGCTTTTCCGTTTTTCTCCAACTTCCCCTGGAAATTTGGTCCTCTTGAGATCTAGACCCATTCATCATTTGGTCTTGCGACCAACTTCTTTTCGCTTTGTCGCCTTATCTTTGGCCTGTCCTATTCGCATTTTGCTTTGCACCATTTTGGCAACTGGTAGTAAACTCTGAAAATCCTTTTCAAAAACAAACTGCTGGGGAGGTAAAGTCTTTTAAACCAAGAAATGAAAAAGTGATGATTTCAAAAAAAAGAAAAAGAAGAAGTCTTTCTGAACAAATGCTGGGGAAAAAGAAAGAAAAGAACTTATCTGAATGATATAACTGATCCCAACGATCATGTCGTGCATTCCGGATGAATCAATCCAGTCTATTCGTATCAATCAATCTTTCGGACGGCCTCATCCTGCTGGGGATAAACAGGCATGCAACTCTTTGCCAACTGCGGATCCTTCCCGCCAATCTTGTCTTATTGCCTCATAGTGCCCTTCGAGGGGTTTTCACTAATAAGACTCTCTCGTTTCTCTCAACTCCCGTCGCCTTATGGTGCCTGTGAAGGTTTTCACCGATAAGACTCTCTCATTTTATTTTATTTTTTAGCTGGGGATTGGAGTGCTGCCGATATGACTCTCTCGGCTGGGGATTCTTTTCGGCTATCAATTTATTTCCAGTTCATGATCCTCTTCTCTACTGGGGATCGGAGTGTTATCCCCGACTTCCATTTGCATGACTTGGCACTTCTCGGATACTGATTGGGAGGTCTTTTTTGGACATCAATATGGGTTTTCGTGTATGGCTAAAGAAAAAGGGGTATCAAGAGTTCAAAATAATTTGATGGGTAAAACAGTACAACTCTTGGAATCAAACTTTCTTTCCAAAAATACGAACACAAACTTCTGCCCCAGTTTTTCTTGCTTGGGGATTTTTATTTTTTGTTACACTATGACCGAGCTGTGAGGCGCCTACGTATCCTTCTTTGAGAAATCAGGTCAAACGTAGTTCCCAATTCCTTTGTTTTTCTTGTGACTTTTCTTTTGTCTTTATTATCATTATTTTTCTCTTCTCTTTTTCTTTCATTTTCATTACTAATTCTAAAAGAGGGGTATGAAAAAAAAAATAAGGCTCAAAAGGGGAAGCAAAGGTTAACGTGTTTGGATAGAAGAAAGAATTGCCTCCGTCATTTCATTCTCCGATAAATGCCAAGTACAAACAAACAATAATTACAATTAAAAGAAATCATACATAATATCTCTTAACTGCGTCAGAATTGATAGCCATGTCGACGCATTTCCCTTCGATATTTGTTAAACATAAAGCGCCATTGGACAACACTCTGGTTACAATGAATGGCCCTTGCCAATTCGGGGCGAACTTGCCCTTTGCCTCAGCCTGATGTGGGAGGATGTGTTTCAGCACTTGCTGGTCCACTTCAAACTTCCGGGGATGCACCTTTTTGTTGTATGCTCTTGCCATTCTCTTTTGATACAACTGGCCATGACACACAACTGTCAATCTCTTTTCATCAATCAAGTTCAACTGCTCCAAACGGGTTTTGACCCACTCGTCATCATTAATCTCAGCTTCAGCGATAATTCGAAGGGATGGAATTTCAACTTCTGCCAGTATCACTGCTTCGGTTCCGTATACCAACAAATAAGGAGTTGCACCCATTGAAGTACGGACAGTAGTGCGATAACCCAACAATGCAAATGGTAATTTTTCATGCCATTGCCTCGAACCTTCTACCATCTTCCGAAGTATCTTCTTTATGTTTTTGTTGGTTGCCTCAATTGCTCCATTCGCCTTGGGACGATATGGGGTGGAATTGCGGTGTGTAATCTTAAACTGCTGACATACATCTTTCATCAAATTACTGTTAAGATTAGCACCATTATTTGTGATGATCACCTTCGGGATTCCAAATCTACAGATGATATGGGCGTGAACAAAATCTACCACTGCCTTCTTGGTTACAGACTTGAAAGTTTTAGCTTCAACCTACTTAGTGAAATAATCGATGGTCACTAGAATGAACCTATGACCGTTGGTAGCTGCCGGCTCAATAGGTCCAATAACATCCATGCCCCAGGCAACAAATGGCTATGGTGCTGATATCATATGCAATTCTGTTGGCGGAGAATGAATTAAATCTCCGTGTATCTGACACTGATGGCATTTTCGCACGAAATTGATACAATCACGCTCCATAGTGAGCCAATAGTACCCTGCTCGAAGAATCTTCTTCGCCAACACATATCCGCTCATATGTGGCCCACAAACTCCAGCATGTACCTCTGTCATAACTGTCGTGGCTTGACTAGCATCTATACATCTCAGCAATCCCAAATCTGGGGTTCTTTTGTACAACACTCCTCCACTGAGGAAGAATCCATTTGCCAATCGCCGAATGGCTCTCTTTTGATCTCCGGTGGCCTGCTCCGGGTACATCCCCATCCTGAGGTATTCCTTGACATCATAAAACCATGGTTCGCCATCCATTTCTTCCTCTATCATGTTACAACAAGCATGCTGATCACGAACCTGAATATGCAATGGGTCAACATGAATTTTGTCTAGGTGGTGCAACATCGATGCTAAAGTGGCCAAAGCATCGGCAACCTCATTGTGAACTCTTGGGATGTGTCTGAACTCCACTGATCAAAATCGCTTGCTCAGATCGTGCAAACATTGTCGATATGGTATGAGCTTCAAATCCCTTGTTTCCCATTCACCCTGAATCTGATGCACCAGGAGGTTCGAGTCTCCCAAGACCAAGACGTCCTGGACATCCATGTCCGCAACTAACCTTAAACTCAAAATGCATGCCTCATACTCAGCCATGTTGTTGGTATAATAGAAACGTAGCTGTGCCGTAACAGGATAATGATGTCCTGTTTCAGAAATAAGTACCGCTCCTATTCCAACTCCTTTCGCATTTGCGGCTCCATCAAAGAAGAGCTTCCAACCTGGTTCCTCAGATAATTCCAACTCATCTATATGCATCACTTCTTCATCAGGAAAATACGTCCTCAATGGCTCGTATTCTTCATCAACAGGATTCTCAGCCAAGTGATCGGCCAATGCTTGGGTTTTCATGGCCGTCCTCGTCACATAGACGATGTCGAACTCCGTGAGCAATATTTGCCATTTCGCTAACCTCCCTGTGGGCATATGCTTCTGGAAAATATACTTCAGTGGATCCAAGTGTGAAATGAGATAAGTAGTATATGATGACAGATAATGCTTCAATTTCTGGGCCACCCAAGTTAGGGCGCAACATGTCTTTTCGAGTTGAGTGTACTTAACCTCATAGCTTGTAAACCTTTTGCTGAGATAATAGATGGCTTGCTCCTTCCTTCCTGTAATGTCGTGTTGCCCCAGTACGCAGCCAAACAAATTCTCCAGGACCGTTAGATAAATAATTAACGGTCTCCCTGGCTCTGGTGGAACCAATACAGGTGGATTTGATAAATATCCTTTGATTTGGTCAAATGCCTCCTGACATTCTGCCTTCTATTCTACTGCAACATCTTTCTTTAGTAGCCGAAAAATGGGTTCACAAGTTGCTGTGAGTTGAGCAATAAACCTGCTGATATAATTCAACCTTCCCAATAGACTCATTACTTTTGTCTTGTTCTTCGGCGGTGGCAAATCTTGGATGGATTTGATCTTTGACGGGTCCAACTCAATACCTCGCCGACTGACGATGAATCCCAATAGCTTTCCAGATGGAACACCAAATGCACATTTGGCTGGGTTGAGATTAATGTCGTACCTTCGAAGTCTTTGGAAAAACTTCCTTAGGTCTGCCACGTGGTCCTCCTGATGCTTGGACTTTATGATCACATCATCCACGTATACCTCAATCTCTTTGTGTATCATGTCATGAAACACAGTAGTCATTGCTCTCATGTACGTTTCCCCAATGTTCTTCAAACCAAATGGCATTACCCGGTAGCAATAAGTCCCCCATGGTGTAATGAAAGCCGTCCTTTTCGCGTCTTCTTCACCCATCAGAATCTGATGATACCCTGCATAGCAATCTACAAAAGACCCGATCTCGCGTCCGACACAGTTATCGATCAAGATATGGAGGTTGGGTAACGGAAAGTTATCCCATTGGGGCTTGCCCTGTTCAAATTGCGGTAATCGACACACACTCTGATCTTCCCATCTTTCTTCGGCACTAGCACTACATTAGCCAACCAATCAGGATATCGAGTGACCCAAATAACCTTTGCCTGTAGCTGCTTGGTTACTTCTTCTTTAATCTTCACACTCATATCTGTCTCACTTTCTCAATTTCTGCTTGACGGGAGGGCATGCCGGGTCAGTGGGCAATTTATGAACCACTAAATCAGTGCTTAATCCCGGCATGTCATCGTAAGACCATGCAAAAATGTCATTGAATTCAATGAGTGCTTTGACTAGTTCTTCCCTGATATTTGGTTCAATGTGGATGCTTATTTTAGTTTCCCTGATATCGTCTGCATCCCCTAAATTGATGGCTTCTGTGTCATTTAAGTTGGGCTTGGGTTTTTCTTCGAACTGGCTTAATTCTCTGTTTATCTCTTCAAAGGCTTCATCCTCATCGTATTCCGATTCATCATTATAATCGACCTCTTGTACAATTAGTTCGGAATCAGATTGATTTTTTAGACTAGGTGGAAGATCCGTTGTGTATGCTATGTCATTAGAACCAGTATGAAGAGAACTGTTCAGAAAGAGAAAAGAAGAAAACAGGATTAAAACAAAATAGAGAGAAAACTTTCACTTTATTAAACTGCGGGATAACATAGTTTCACACTTTTGCCTAATACAAAAATAAAACAAAAACTGGATTACAACTCTGGAATAATCCAGAAAATAAGAAAGAAAAATCCAGAGCCTACTACCAAGACTCCCTCCGGGTAGGCAGAGGAGTAGCTGTCCAATTGTTGACATTGGCCCTAGGCCCCACAAACTATATGTCTGCCTTACTGGAACCTTTTCCAGCTTCTATCATGTTGACATCAGCGAACAGCCTTTCAAAGCCCTCATTCAAATCTCCATCTGGCCCGATCAGTGGTCCGAGAACTTTCGGGACCGACAACTTTCTGAAACCTGCTCTGACAAATGATCTGGATAGGCGCGGGATTGGCTTAAGAAGGACCCAGACTCTTTTCTTTAACTTGCGGGCTTGTCTCACATCTGCTGCGGTAGGCTTGAATCCCAGCCCAAAAGTATCCAGGTTCTTGGGCAAAGAAACTGGCTGGACAATACCCTGCAGATCAACCCCCAAACCTTTTCCTGGTAAAAACCTGTTGTTTAACATTTCCGAGGCTATCATGAAGGTCGCAACTATGATTCTGGGAAGTGGGAAGGTCCCCACCCTCAGGAATTTTGTCCACTGAGACTGCGTCAAAAACTTGATAAACCCATGGGCCCTTGTCATCGTCGGTTTCTATGAAGGGCACAATGGCAGCACTAATAGCGCCCGTACCATCATCCCCGTGTACCACAATCTCTTGTCTATCCCATTCAAACTTGACCATCTGATGCAGTGTAGAAGGCACTGCTTTGTCTGCGTGGATCCAGGGTCGCCCCAACAGAAGATTATATGACACCGCCACATCTATCACTTGAAATTCTATGGTGAACTCGACCGGACCAATTGTTAATTCCAGTATGATATCACTCCACTGTGTCAGTACCACCCCCATCAAAACCTCGGATGCAGACGTTGTTCTTGTGAATCCTATCATCATCAACTTTCAGTTTGTTCAGAGTGGCCAAAGGATAGATATTGGCACTAGACCCATTATCAATCAGTACTCGAGTGACCACCGAGTCTTCGCATTTCGCAGTCAAATAGAGTGCTTTGTAGTGTTCTGTACCCTCTACTGGCAACTCATCGTCAGAAAATGTTACTCGGTTTACCTCGAAGATTTTGTGCACTATTTTCTCCAAATGGTTCACTGAGAGCTCGTCCGGTTGAATGGATCAACAATGATAACAATGAAATCTGGGCTGGGGTCTTCCTCAACTGCTCTACAATAGAGTAGTCATGTGCCTTCATCTTCTTTAAAAACTCCTCTGCTTCTTCATTCGTCATTGGTTTCTTTATTGTTATATGATTGGCCCTTCTCAATTCTGCGAGAACAAAATACCTTCCCGAACGAGTTAACCCCTGGGCCTCGCATACTTCTTCCACAACCTCCTTCCCCTTATGCATCACTGTCACTTGACTGTAGCTCCAGGGCACATCTTTCTCACTTGTTATCGGCAACTGCATTACTGGCATGATAACAATTGGTTCTACGCGGGCCCCCTTCACAACCAACACTGGTGTGCTTGGTACTTCCTGCAGCACTACATTGACCGGCTCTGGCTTCTTCGCAACAACAGACGAACCTTTCCCCATTACCATAACTGGCTTGTCATATACCCTTCCCAACTATACCACTGCCTTTCCACTGGTCGGCTTTTTGTTTGGACTGGCACGAATCATCATTACCATTTGTGAGGGTTTCTTGGGCTCCCCTCCTTTGTGCATTAGTTCGATCATGTGAGCCTCATGGTGTACCAGCAATGTGTTCTCATTGATGTTGGGTGCCTCTGGTGCCTAAACCTCGATCCTATTTGTGTCAATAAGATCTTGTACGACATTCTTCAACTTCCAACACTTCTCAGTATCATGCCCGGGAGCCCCCGAACAATATTCACAGCTTATCGAGTGGTCCAGATTTTTGGGAAGGGGATTTGGCAATTTGGGCTCAACAGGACTCAATAGGCCTAATTGCCTTAATTTGTGGAACATAGTAGTATAGGTTTCTCCTAGCAGAGTGAATGTTCTCTGCCTGTGCGCCCTTTCATTCCTGAAAGCCTGATTTCTGTGGAAGCTTGGCCCTGAAGGATTCCTGTAGGCCCTTGGTGGTGGATATGTGCTTTGCGGAGGTGGGTATGTATTTTGTGGAGGTGGATATGTATTTTGGGGAAACGGCGCACGCCATTGTGGGTGATCTGGAGGCTGGGTGTAAGTTTGGGCGTGATGGACGGAGAAATATGGCTCTTGTGGTGGATAATAGGGTTGTGGAGGGTCGTATGGAGTATGTGGGTAATTTGGGTGATGAGGTCTGGGTTGGTAATGAGGGGAAGGACCTCTGGATCTGGACCAAGTACCTGCTTCTACTGTTGCGACCTCCTCTCTCTTCTTTTTCCCGAGCCCACCTCCCGTGCCGCTTTGGATAGCCTGAGTTGTGGCCTTGATTGCTGAATAGCTCATTATCTTGTTGGACCTGAGTCCCTCTTCAACCATACCGCCCATCTCAAGGTTATACTGGAAGTGACCTGCAAATGCTTGTGCTAGATCGTCCCAGGTATACCACCTGCTAGGATCCTACCTCGTGTACCATTCCAGTGCGAACCCGCTTAAACTTTGACCAAAATAAGCTATCAGCAGCTCATCCTTTCCACCTGCCCCTCTCATCTTACTACAGAAACCTCGTAGATGTGCCATGGGATCACCATGTCCCTCATATAGATCAAACTTTGGCATCTTAAAACCTGCCGACAATTGAACATCGGGGAAGGGACACAGATCTTTATAGGCCACACTAATTTGGCTGCCCAATCCATGCATATTCCTGAAGGACTGCTCCAGGCTTTTCACTTTACGAAGCACTTTGCCCTACTCCGGATTCTTAGCCGGCCTCTCAGTTTCCGCCGAGAGCTGAAGGTGAGGGGTGTAAGTGTATGGCTCGGGTGCTTTGAAGGTGAGTTCGGGAGGATAGTATTGGTTGTCGTGAACCTGAAACACTGGTTCATCGGATGATTTTTGCAATATGGCGGGTGGAGGTGCCACGAAAACAGGAACATTTGGTGGAGGAGGGTTTTGTTTGGGTGGTGGAGCTTGGGGATTATAGGAAGTTTCCCCCTGATAGTATTGGGCAATGGGGAAGCTTGTTGATGGACCAGTGGAAGGGTATTCCGGAGTCCGAACCGGTGAGAGGGTAGGAGTAGGGGGAGGTATTGGTGATGTTTGTCCCCTAGCCCAAGCTAGGTGCATCCCAACTATCTCCTGTCTTAACCTGTCTACTTCCTCTTTTATCATTTGCATCTCTGTCTTTTCCTCCTCAACACTTTTGTCCGAACCAGACATACTTTTCGGAATGGGCCCTTTAGATCTTGTGTGGTAATGGTAATATGCCAGAATGTTCTAACGAGCTAACTATTTTGAAATCTCTGGTATCAACAACAAACTTGTTAGCATTAGAGTTTAACACATATTGCAATTTCACGTTGGGGATGCAATGTTCCTAAGCAGTTTAACCATTTCTATCATGTCTTTGTTCGGACTGCATGCGTCATTCCGACTTCTTTTAAGTGCCTCCAAACTTTCCTTTTTTAGTGGTGGTCGAATCTTATATGGATTGCCTACGTATCATGTCCTCGCATGAATCAGACCGTGCGTAGTTCTGCCATATAAATGCGAAAGCAAATTTTGGGAATTTTCCATTTTCTTTACTGAAACATTATAATACAAACTAAACATTTTTTGGAAAGGAGAACAAACCCGAAGTAAAACCAATTAAAAAAACTACTGACACATGTTGATGCAAAAGAGAATATATAGACAGACAACAGACTCTAAAAACAAAACACTGACTCGAACTATGAATACATTAAAGCTCCAGAAGTTTATGCCCGCGAGGCATCGTTCGGCATTGTCGCGGGCTTAGGTGCGAGATCCCTTTCGAGTTGCTCCAGCTCGTACATTGTCCGCTTGACGAAAATCATTACTGCTGACATGAAGGTAGTGCAGGTCATGTCTTCACACATTCGGCATCTCCTAATGATGGCATGGGCAATAGTCCCAATCTTGTTCCTGGTTCGACCTTTTTCTATGAGCAGGCGCCTTATCTGATCACTATAGCCCCCCAAAACCTGAGAATCCTGGAGATGCCGCCTTTGCAGCTGCCGTATTTCATCTTCCATTCGAGCCAGTAAATCGTAATAGTGTCCACTTTTGATTTCATAAGCTTCAGCTTGCTTAGTTGTATTTTCCTCGAGGGTGGTCATTTTTCCTTTTAGTTTGGCGATGGTTTTTTCATATTCCTTCTTCACCTGCTGCAAGTACTGTGTGCGCTCTTTTGTTTTTTTTGCCCATTGTGCCCGGAGCTGTGCTACGGCACCCTCGGATTTCTTCAGGTCATCCCGACGCTCAATGATTTCCTTCTTTAGTCTGTTAATCAATCTTTCATCCGACCGACTCCTTTGCTGATTGTCAGCATCTATCCTCATTTGTCGGATCTGAGCCTTGAGAGCCTCATTTTCTTGGGCTAACTTGTTCTTCTCTCCTTCATCGGCAACAACTTGCACCCTGTTCTCAAATTTCAGATCCTTGATCTGTTGTTTCAGCTTGCCTACTTCGGCCCGGTATTCACGCTCTTTGGCCAACCAGTCCCACGGTTCTTGTGACGCCTCAATGAACTCTTGAATGTGAGGTTTTTTGGTTGGCCGTTCTGGTTCGTCTCTTACAACATCTCTCTTCTTGTACCAGGCAATATAAGCAGGTGAGACTTTGCCTCTAGATAGGTCGCGCACTCGAGTGTTTACCATTAAATACTGGCATTCATTCCATATAGAACGAACGGTTTCTTTATGAAATTGGCCGTTGGTGCTAACCTCAATTGCATAAACACTGAGATCTTCATCTGGGTGTACCACCTGACACATCCCTAACTGTCTCATCACCCGGTAAGGCACATAAGGCTGAATGCCTCAGAGTCCCATTAAGAGGAAGTAAGGACCCGTGGAGGGCATGTACATAATTTCTTCAACAGGAAGCCAACCCAATGTCCACCCTATTTGTGCTGCAGTGATGGCGCGAAGGCAAGATACCCAGTCTTCAGACCCTTCTGTCAATTTGAGCCCTGAAACCCTCGTGTTATATCCTTCAATGCAACCTTCGTTTGTAGATATATAGCTCATATACTCAGGATGATGACACTGGTTCTCGATCATCCACATTTGCAATAACAAATTGCATCCTTCGAAAAAATCTGCCCCGACTTTACAGGCTGTGAGAGCTCAGTATATCTCGGACACTATCATAGGGGCAAGCGTGCTTTTGTTGTTGGTAATTAGGACCTTGACGACTCCAGCCACCTTCAAATCAATATTTCTGTCTTTCCGAGGAAACACCACAATGCCCAAGAATGCTACCATGAAGGCGAACCGCCTATGTTCATCCCATTTTGTCCGATTCCCTCTGCTGCAAACCCCGCTTTCCAGATCGTCGAACCCTCCTATATGCCCATACCTCTGGTATATGAATTGCAGAGTAGAAAACCCCCTATCCAATTCAGAGTACGGGACTCCCTTGCTTATCTTCTGTAGATCCATGAACTTGTGCGAATTGACGGCTCTTGGAGCAATCAGATATTTATGCCTTAGCCCCTCAGTAATGTCCATATAACCTGCTACCTCTTCTAAGGTTGGTGTGAGTTCAAAATCCGAGAAGTAGAATACGTTGTGGGCCGGGTCCCAAAATGTAACCAAAGCTTTTATGATGTCACATCTGGGTCTGACGTTCAACAGACTAGTGAGGCCTCCCAGATGTGATTTGATCTTATCTCGCTCTGACTTTACCAAATCCTCCCACAACAAGCGCAACTCCAAAGGGATCTTGCTCCTAACTGTTACCGGCAAACTTGGACCCGTGCTCATTCTGCATGTTTGTTTAGGGTGATTAAGACTTATTGGACTCAAAGGAATAATTGACACACATTTAAAAACTCCGGTCTTGTCAATACGGCCTTTCAGCACTTCGAAGAAGATTTAAAGGTTGTGTTTTACCAATCGGACTAAACCTTAAAAATGACCAAAAGTGGCCGTTCTCGTAAAAATAGCCTTCCGGCATCTTTTTAGGGATGTTCGGCTATTTTTACAAGAATGGAATCACCCGACTTATTTATGACGAAAAATTAAAATTTTTGCCATTTTTTGGCTATTTTTGCAAAATGGGAGGTTGGACCCGATGAGGGCTGCCTACGTATCTCACATCCTGTGAGAATCAAACCGGCGTAGTTCGGTCTACGACAATAAACTAATTCTGACAACAAGACTTGTTTAAATAAATTACACTAAAAAAACATATTTTTTTTCATTTTCACAAAATTTTGGCAGAGTTCGCCGGTAACTCAGAATTATCTCTCTACACTGCTATTTTCTTTTCTTTTTTTTCCCAATATTTCAGTATTTTCAGAAGCTGGTCAACATGCAAGTCTGCAGCAAATAAATGCGTAACACAAACAGGATGCAGCAGGATTGTCTTTTTCCTTTCAGGTCGCTTGTCCTAGACGAACCCAACCCCTGTGTTGAGTCCCCTAAGTCAAGTGCACATGATGCAAATAAGCGTTCCTACTAGGGATCCAGCATGAGGTTTTGTTATACTAGGTTTATCCTGGGTGTTTGTTCTAGACCTAGCTTACTCGAACGGACAACTCGAGCCGAGGATGGGAACTGCGTACCGGTAACCAAAAGATCATCCGGTTTTCCAACTCCTCCGAATCCTCGTTCTATTTTGGGATATGACGCTAACAGAAAGAAGTCACGACCAGCGTGAACTCCTCAAGAGAAAGAAGAGAGGAATTTCATAGTAGTTTATATATACAGTTCTGACAATATCAAAGCGGTAAAAAGCAACATTTAGCACATTAGGCCCAAACATGTAATAAAACCAGATAATAAGCAAAGCCAAATATAACAACTATTTTAAGCTCGAACTCTTGAACCCTGAACCAGAGATTCTGGGTCGTCTCCCCAGCAGAGTCGCCAGAGCTGTCACACCTCCTTTTTCACCCGCACCATCGCAAAGGGGCGTAGAGGGAGTTTTTCCAATTAAAGGACAATCGAAACGAGATTTATTATTTAATTCAGAGTCGCCACTTGGGAGATTTATGGTGTCCCAAGTCACCGGTTGGATCCCGAATCAAGGAAAAAATTAACTCTGTTTAAAAGTCTGCGCACCAGAAATCTGGATAAGGAATTTTGTTAAGCCGGGAGAAGGTGTTAGGCATTCTCGAGTTCCGTGGTTCTAGCACAGTCGCTCAACTGTCACATTCGACTTAATTATCTGATTTTTTATACAATTATGAACCTATGTGCAAATTTTAACTGTTTACCACTTTTGTTATTATTTATTCAAAGAATTGCAACATCGTGAGAATGCATCTCGAATTGCGCCACATAAATGTACCCACAATTTTTGATACATTACAACTTCGTTGAGATTTGTATTTGGGTCACATAAATGTGCACCTGAGTTTAGGAAGATAACATTATTAAATACGCGCCTAAAGACTAACACGTTATTATTTTGAGAAAAGCCATAAAGTTCGCTATGCGGCCTGTCTCGAAATCTAAGCATTTGAAATAACTGTCCGTTGAGGGCCCCGCAGTTTGTGTATTCTTGTTTGTCGAGGCTCGTCTCATTCATTATTTTTTAAAGGAATTTGCAATGTCATGGAAATGCATCACGAACTACGTCACAATCAATGTACCCGTAATTAGCGACATATTTCGACTTCGTTGAGATTTGGATTTGGGTCACATAAATGTGCACCCGAGTTTAAGAAAGTAAATAATTAAAAGTACGCGCCTAACAGTGACTAACGCGTTATTACTTTGGGGAGGGCCGTGAAATCTGCTAATCGGCTCATCCCGAATTCTATGTATTCATGATATTCCTTTATTGAGGGCCTCGCAGCTTGTGCATTTTATTTGGCGAGGCTCGTCTCCTTTTTTATTTTAAAAAAAAGTAAGCCCAAAGTAACTATAATTTGCTATTTTTATTGTCTCTAAAGTGAAAAAGAAGTCCTAATTAATTTGTTTTAAGAGCTACTTCCCCTTTAAGAAAGAAACTCATAATTAACCCGCATCGGGCCTCCAAGGCCTACCCGTGGGACAGCAGGCTTTCATCTCCAAATCCAAGCACAACTTTCCTAATCAGTTAACTAATTAACAATGGTTACAATTATTAGCTTAATAACACATTACCATTAATTTCCAATCTCGTGTTAACTATTGACCATTGTCTATTAATATCAGATTGAAAACGTGTACCATAACATTATTATTATAACTATAATATATTACTTGTCTAAACTACGACGATACAAGTTTTCGCATTACAAAATATTGTCTAAAACTTGTCTAAACTCACTAATGACAATATTGTCTAAAACTTACATAAATATACGCATTATAAAATATATAAAAAAAAGAGAATTTTACGATAATACATAGATACAAGTTTAATTCTTAACAAAATATGAATAACGGATGCACTCTTAATTAATAACCACATTTAAACCCGTACTTGCTGATTTCAGCTCAATTTTATTAGTGCAGGCGAAATGCGTGAATTCGAAAAACGCTTTCCTGTTTCAGCTTGCAGCTTGCTTCTTATTTCAAAATTATACTACAAAACAACACTAAACCAATATGACTATTACATAATCATATTCCAAAATCCAAACAGTCCCGGAATCAAGCAGACCAAACAACTTATAAATAGTCCTAATTACACAGTCGTCTATTATTCATGTACTATAAACAGTCCTAGTTCAAATCCGTGCAGTCCATATCATATCAACAAGCCAACTAGTTAAAAAAAAGTAAATAAGTACAACCTTTAACGAACTATAACTACAAGTATTCAAATGAACTCGACTCTGGCATAAAACTACATTTTTCATTCCAAGGTTGAACTTACATCAAGGGAATTCGAAGCATGTACCTGGTATTGACAATACAAGAAGAGGAAGAAGAGGATCAGCAGCAGTAGTAGTAACTAACAGCAGTTGCAACAACAAATAACCAGCATCTATAAACGACTCCAAGTATCGAGCAGAAGTAAAAGGAAGAAAGGTTCTAGCTATTTCAGAACCTAAGCGAGGCAATGAAAACAGTAGCTATTTCTTTTTCAACTTCCTCCAGCTATCAAAAAATCAATCCCTTTTTCAGTCCTCATCTCCCTCCCTTATATCTAGACCTGCCCCCTCTTTTTAACTTAACTACCCGACCCCCTTCCCCACTAAAAATCTGCCTCCTTCCACTTAAAACCCACTAAGGAAAGCTTTTCCTTATTTTCAGCCCCCATTCCCTCTTGTTCCCCATTACCTTATTAATTTAAAGACATTTAATACCCCACTAACAAGTCACTAACCTTAATATTACCCTAATTGTTCCATTCCCAAATCACCCCTGAAACCTTTTTAATATTACTGCCCCAATACAATCTATTCATCCGTATTAGAACCTTTTAACTCTAAAATCTGTTCAAGCTAACAATGATCTAAAACTAAATCTGATTAACAGCTATAACCAATCCTCCTGACAACTAAATGACTAAGGTTGAGTTCCAATTGAAACCAATGAACTGAATTTAAATCACAACACAGAACTCAAAAGAGTCATTAAAACTGAAACTGAATCAAAATCAATCATGAATGCAGGGATTCTAAGTCAAACCTATACAAGAATTCAAGATCATTGTCAGCATATTGACAATGCCCTGAAGCTAAGTGTCTACAGATCAGCACATACAACATTCGACCTCAAACCATTTGACAAAACTACTAATAAAACTGAATTAATCGACGATAACTAATTAACCGATTGCCTACAACAATTGACAACAATTAATCAGAAATAGATAATCAGGCAATTCAAGCTGCATTGACAAGAACAAGGATTTATAATAAAACTTAACTAATTGACGAAACTTATTCGAATCGATTACACAACCTATAATTATTCACAACAACGAACAGAAATAAATTCGACCAAATAAAAAGGTCTGAGGGAGAAGAACAGAACAGTCGACAAAAATTAAAAAATTAATATAATAATACTAGACAAATAAACAGACGTTTAAAACATCAAAATAGAATAAAAGGAAAGAAGGAAAATACATTAAATGGAACAGAGAACAGACGGACTTGAATCGACTCGGACTTGATCTTTTTGAGGTCAAACGGACCTTAATCGAGTGTTCTCAACTGAGAACACTTCGACTAAGGTCAGTTAAACACCCAAATCCCCTTAAACTTCGGACAGAAATCAGTTTTGATTTTCTAGGGTTCTTACGTTTCGATTTGGGGTTCGAGTGTTTCTACCAGATTCGAACCAAACCAACGGTGGTTTGGTCATGAGGGAGGTCAAGGGGTGCCAGGGTGTGAGTTCAGGGAGGATTGGGGTAGGTCCAAGTTTTGCGCGAATCTTCAAATGAAGATTCGAGAAGTTTGAGGATGATTCGAAGCAAATGGGTACTAGATTTGGATTGGGGGTGGTTAGATGTTCTAGGAGTGTTAATTTGGTGACCGGCGGCGTTGTTGCCGCCGGGTTTCAAGCGAAGGAATGCCATGGCGGCTAGGGTTTGGGGAAGGGGCTTCGTCTTTGAGAGACGATGATGAATAGGGGTTTGGACTGGGGGGCTGGGTATGAGATTTCATTTATATAGTGGGGGGTGGTTTGATCTTGGCCATTCAATCAAGAGAGATCGAGGGTCCAGATCAGTTCCCTTAACTCAAACGATGTTGTTTGGTCTTATTAAGAGATCGGGTATGGGGAAAGGCTGGGACCATTAGATCACTGGGAACGGATGGCTTGGATCAATTGGCCTGATACGGTGTCGTTTCGGTTAGTCTGAGGGCAGGCTGGACCGCTTGATCTTAGGAGATCAATGGTTCAGATTTTGCACAACAAACCGACGTCGTTTGGGTGGTCTTGGTGACAGACCAGATTGGACCGAGTGAGGGGTATTGAATTGGGCCTGGTTTTGGGTTGTTTTGGACGATTTTGTGTTTGGGCTGGGGATTCTTGGCCCAGATCTTGTTTCCTCTCTTTTATTAATTCTCTCTTTATTTTCTTCCTATTTCTTTTATTCTTTTCATTCATCTTAATTTCTAAATTATTTTCTAAAATCATAAACCAAGTTAACTTACTAAAAATACTAATTATCTTTTAATAACATTTATCACATACAATAAAATGGCAATTAACAATAAAATCACACAATTCAACATTAAATACTAAAAATGCAAAGTACATTATTTTTTATGATTTTCATTTTCCTAAAACCAATCACTGGTTAATTAATCCTAAATTGTAAATGCAAATGCAACACATATATTTTGTATTTTTCAGTAGTAAAAATAGAATAAACATACACAGACAAATACAAATAAATCACAAGCAACACACAACTATTTTATTTTGAATTTTTGTGGGAGTAGTTCTTGTAGGGCAAAAATCACGTGCTCACAGTTATAACAGAAAAAATTGGTTTGTTTCATCCAAATCTGATTCATAATCACAGACCCTTCTTAGAAGCTGACTTGGGGATTGTTTTGAAACTTTGAAAAAATAGGGATATCTAAGCAAAAATGTAAACATGAAAAGGGTCTAATTGCAAATCTGATTTTCTTTAAGCTGCCCTACTTCCTTGCCTATAAAGGCATGGTTTTATTGCCTTTCAAGGGGGGATTGAAGAGAAAAATCAGAAAAAATTGAAAACGGTTGGAAATACTAAAATATCATTGTTTCATTGATTCTCTTCTGCATTTATTGGTTACAATTTAGTCTCTGAAGTAATTCTTGAATCATTTTGGGGTTAAAATGGATTGAACTTGGGTTTGTGGAAGTTTGATTTGAAGTTGTTGAGGTCACTATTCAATTAAAATTGTTTTCTGGACTGTTGCACCTCACTCTTGGGTTCGAGTTTGGTTTTATTGGTTATTCCTGGTTGCTGGGTTCTGCTACTTTGCTGCTTGGCTACTGACCTCCTCTTGCTTTCTTTCATTTCATATTTCAGGTACATGTTTCTAGACTCACCTCACATGAGGCTTGATATTGAAGTGAAATGAAATCTGGAGTTCTAAATATGGCTTCTACATATTCAAATCCTTTAGTTCAGTTTCAGTCTTTTTGGAGTTAATTGATGCATTGTATTTCAACATGAGAACTCTTAGTCAGCTTGCATCTGTTTGGAGTTAGTAGAGCCCTTGTATTTAAATATTGCTTGCTTTTGAAATTCTTACTATTATAGCTGGTCTTGGACTATTTAGAAATGGAACTTGATAAAAATATTGATCATTAGCTAAATTTTGTGATTAAGCAGTGTTAGCTAAGCGTATGATGTTAGATCCCTTATGCCTTTGCAGCCCATTTGAATATTGAGACCTAATGATATGTCCAAGATTTCATGTTACTATTTGATAGATTAAGCTGTATGATATGAGTATTAGTTGAATGTTTTATTTTGAAAATCAACTGCTGGTTTGAAGTTGATTGGGAATGATGATTTAAGGCAAGGACAATGACATAAAGTGAAATATATGTTAGTATACGTGTGCTGAGTTTGGGGAATCATGTTAGTGTAGATTTGAATAATCTGCTTAGGAATTGTAATAACAGCTTGACAGATTCAATTAATAAGGGCCTAAACTTTATATTTGGCTATTTAGAGAATGTTAATGGTTTGTTTGTTCACGATGTTGACTCAGTATATTCGTTCTTCGTGATTCTGTAATGGTCATTTGGAGTCCAATTTCCTTACTCGAATTTGGTTGATGAGGCTCCATCTAGACTCGATGTCGAGTCAGTTCGTGAGAAAACTTGGGCTCTCCCCAGGCCCAATTCTAAGGTCCTTTCACGAGCAGGGCCTTATATATGCTAAGGCTTATGCTCTTTTTACTCGAACCATCTCTTAATTAATAGTTGCATTGGCCCAAACCTCTTCATGTAATTAAAATACCTGCTGATCTCACTTGGGTTTATGACCGTCAAAAGCAATTTGAGTCTTAATTTAGAATAGGCTCAAATATCTTAGGCCCGTTTAATTAAGTATTGTTTTTATAATAAATCGAGGCGCGCCGTACCGAACAAAAATGACAACTGCATGGCCCTCGTTTAATTAATTTTGTTTATCCTTAGAAATCGAGGCGTGTTATTTAGAGAATTTTCATGGCCCTCACGAAGTTGCAAATTCGTAATTGCTTTAGGCGCGTTAGTTTAATAATATTACTTTCCTAAATTCGGGTGCACATTTATGTGACCCATATCCAAATCACAACGATGTTAAAATATGTCAAAGATCACGGGTGTAATTATGTGACATGGTTTGAGACGTGTTTTAATGACGTTGTAATTTTCTCTAAAAAAAGAATAAAAGCGGATAAAAAGCTAAAATTTGCACATAGGTTCATAATTGTTTAAAATCAGATAATTAAGCCGAATATAATAGTTGAGCGACCGTGCTAGAACCACAGAACTCGGGAATACCTAACACCTTCTCCCGGGTTAACAAAATTCCTTACTCGGATTTCTGGTTCGCGGACTGTTAAACAGAGTCAAGCTTTTCCTCGATTCGGGATTCAACCGGTGACTTGGAACACCATAAATATCCCAAGTGGCGACTCTGAACCTTTTAATAATAAATCCCGTTTTGATTGTCCTTTAATTGGAAAAACTCCTTTATACCCTCCCGGGGTGTATGAAAAAGGAGGTGTGACAGCTCTGGCGACTCTGCTGGGGATCGAACCCAGAATCTCTGGTTCAGGGTTCAAGAATTCGAGCTTAGATGAATTGTTATATTTGGTTTTATCTGTTATCTGATTTTATTACATGTTTGGGCCTAATGTGCTAAATGTTGCTTTTACCGCTTTGATATTATCTGAACTGTATATATTAAATTACTACGAAACCCTTCTCTTCTCATCTTTGGGGATGTGCTCGCTGGTCGAGACTCCCTACTCTGTTAGTGTCATACCCTAAAATAAGAAAGAGGCTCGGACAATTTACTAAGCCGGATGGCCTTTTGGTTCCTGGTACGTAGCCCCCTCCTCGGCTAGAGTTGTCCGCTCGGGTACATAGTCTAGAACACATACCCAGGTTTTTGAACCTAGAATAACTCAGCCTCATACCGGATCCCTAGTAGGAATGTTTGTTTGCATCATGGGCATTTGACTTTGGAGACTCAACATAGGGGTTGGGTCTGTCTAGGACAGGTGTACCTGAAATGTACAGACCATTATGATGCATCTTACTTGCTACTTGTGCATTCATTTGCTTCGAATTTGCATGTTGACCGACTTATAAGGAAAATTTAGAAAGGTTAATGAGATGGTTGAGAGGGATAAGTGCTTGTTTTGAAAAACCAATGTCCCAAAACATATCGAAACGCTACCGAAATTTTGAAAAAAGAAGAAGGGAATTTTGTGGTTTTCAAAGAAAAGAAAAAAGGAAAATCTTTGCGTTTTAGAAAGGAAAAATAGTTGGTTTTATTTTGTCAAAATTGCCCGAACTATGCCAGTTTGATTCTCACAGGGTGTGGGATACGTAGACAACCCTCATCGGGTCCAACTCCCTTTTTGCAAAAATAGCCCAAAAACAAAAAAATATTTATCATAATGGTTAAGGTGATGCCATTTTTGTCAAAACTAGCCGATTGTCTCCAAAAGGACACCGGAAGGTTATTTTTCAAGAACGGCCACCGTTGGTCTCTTTTTCAAATTTTTAGCTGGTTAGCGAGCACAGCCTTAAAATCTTTCCTCCGAAAGTGCTGAAAGGCCGTATTTACAAAGTCTGGTTTTACTTTTGAAATGAAAATCTGAAAAGCGTCAGCTTTTGTTTTTGAGTCAATTAAATCATGATTTTTGCTTAATGACCCTAATAAATGTGCAGAATGAGCACAAGTCAGAATTTGCCAATAACAATCGTGAACAAGATCCCTTTGGAGTTGCATATGTGGTGGGATGATCTAGGTAAATCAGGACAAGACACGGTCAATCTATACCTGGTATGCCTCACTGGGTTGTTGAAGATTAATCCTAGGGGAGACATTATAAAGGCGTTGGTTACATTCTTGGACCCGGCCCACAACGTATTTCATTTCTCAGATTTTGAACTTACCCTAACATTGGAAGAAATAACCAAATATATTGGGGGTCCCAAAGTTCCTCTGAGACACCATTACCTGATTGCTCCAAGGGCCGTAGCCGTACACAGGTTCCTAGACTCTTTGAAAATAAGCAGGGGGGTCCACAACACAGACTTAGCAGCTGGTTTTTGTACTTTACAGTTTATATATAACAGATACGGTCATATAGGGGGGTTCAACAAGCCGAAAAACAAAATCTGCAATAAAGGAAACCGCCTTAAGTGGGAAGAACACATGTGTTTTGCTTTTATGGTGGTCTTTTTGGGACTCTTGGTGTTTCCTAGAAAAGATGGGAATATTGACATACGAGTAGCCGGGGTTGTTAGCACTTTGCTTACTCAGGCCAATAGCACCCTCGCACCCATGATAGTAGCTGAAATCTTCCGAGCTCTCATAGCCTGCAAAGCTGGAGGAGACTTTTTCGAGTGGTGCAACATGTTGCTGCAGATGTGGATGATTGAACACCTATGCCATCGTCCTCAATTTATGAGTTATGGGTCAACAAAGAAAACATGCATAGAAGAACTTTATACGAGGGCTGATGGGATCATCTTACTAGAGGGGGTCACAGAGTGGGTAGCAAGCCTCCGCTCCATCACTGCAAACCAAATAGAGTGGACATTTGGATGGCTGCCTATGGATGAGATCATATACATGGCAGTCACCGGACCTCATTTCCTCTTGATGGGACTCAGGAGTATCCAGCCTTATGCCCCATACCGGGTTTTGAGGCAGCTGGGGAGATGCCAAATAGTTCCGAGAGATGAAGATCTTAGTGCCCAAGTAGTCGAGATCGGACCTAATGGTCATTTTCATGAAGCAGCAGTCCGCCAAATTTGGAGCGAATGTCAATACTTAACAGCAAATACCTATGTACGTGATTGATCCAAAGGTGAGGTTTCATCAGGGTACCTGGCTTGGTATAGAAGAGAAATTGAGTTTGGGAGGCCGGCCAAAAGACCCCACCTTCAGGAAATCGTTGAGGCATCACAAGAACAATGGGCTTGGTTGGCCAAGGAGAATGAGTACAGGGCCACAATAGGAAAGTTGGAAAAACAAGTCAAAGAACTTCAATTCAAAAATAGCTTGCAAGCCACGACAGATGAAGGGGAAAAGAAAAAGCTGACCAAAGAAAATGAGGCCCTTCGAGCCCAGATTCAGAAAATGAAAATAGCGGCAAAAGATCCCGTCAGAAGTGCCAAAGATGAAAAACTTATAGATAACCTGAGGCAGAAAGTGAGTGACTATAGTGTTGATTTGAACAAAGCAGAAAGTGAACTAGCCAGGGCTCAAAAGCAATTGGCTAAAAACGCGGATGAACGAGCACGCCTGGTTAAGCAGTTGAAAGAAAAGTACAACAATGAGGTCGCGGGATTAAAAAAAGGGGTCGTTGCCATAGAAAACAAAGTGATCAAGCAGGCGAAAGACTTTAAGGCAGAAAGAGAACATTGTTATACAGCATTGGCGCAATTAGAAATGGATTTACAACAACTTCAGGAGCAGAATCATATGGCCGAGCAAACTTTGGAAGCCAGGGCCCAGCAGATCGGGCCTTTGTTGCAAGAAAAAGGAGTCATAAGAGAGAGAATTAGAACCATAGCCGATTAGATTGTTGTGAAGTGCCAAGCCTGTGAGGATATGACTCACACCACCTTCTTCGCGGCAGTGAGGACATTTGTTAAACAGGTAATGAGTGACTTGGATAGACTTCAAAGGGATCTTGCATATACGCCCGCGGCGAGACCGAATAATGTCTCGTGGGTACCAGGAACATTAATGTATTCATGATTTTTCATTTGAGTCTGTATTTCCTCTTCCGTTAGAGTCTGTCAGTTGTTTTGAGTATGTATTTTCTTTCTGCTGGAGTCTGTCAATTGTTTTCGAGTCTGTATTTTCTTTTGTGGGAGTATGATAGTTTATATTTGGAGTCTGTATTTCGTCTTTGCATCAGAGTATGTTAGTTTCTTTTGGAGTTTGTTGGTTTTGAGTTTTTGTAATCAAAGCATTTGCTTTTTATGAAAATTAAAAATCCCAAAATGTTTTATTATTATATACTTTTACACTTATCTCCCAAAACTACGCTCGGTCTGATTCATGCGGGGTCATGATACGTAGGCGATCTCCATAGGATTCGACCATAACCAAAAAAGAGAGAGAGAGAGAGAGAGAGAGAGAGGAAAAAAAAGATTAAAACAAGAAAAGAAAAGAGAGAAAAACAAGAAACCATGGGGCGGAAACCATGAGAGATCAAGCAAGGAATGGTAAGAATGAAAAAAAAGGGAGAGAAAAGAGAAGTTGCAAACGAAAAAAAGTCGGGATGATGCAAGTAGCCGATCAAATGCATAATAGAAACAGTTAACTGCTTAGGTGGATTCATTCCCCAAAATGTGCGGTTACTAATCTGTTAAAGCCCTAATCGCTAACAAGGTTATTGTTGATGTATTGAGTCCAGGCAGGTGGTTAGTTGATTGACATTCTGGCAACTCACTCCTACAACACCCAATCAAAAGACAAGCTGAACATGGCCAACCAAGAACCGGAGGCAAGTATCGTCGATCCATCAAAAGAGGTGGAAGAATTGGATGTTAATGCAATGAAAGAAGAGATGTATAAGTTAAAGCAGCAAATGGCTGAAATGTACCAGGCCTGGGCAAAGGGGCATCCACCACTAGATTATCCCGCCAACCCTGCTTATATCCCACCATTGGCTCAGCCTCAAGAACCTCCCACTATGAACTCATCTCCGGCCTTTCCCCTCTACTAACAATGCTATGGCACCACTTCCCATACATCACAAGCTCCACCACCCAAACAAGTCCTGTACCCTCCTCCACCAGTGACTCCTGTTTTTGTGGCACCTCCACCTGTTGCATTACACCAGTCTTCTAGTGAGCCTCTGTTCCAGACTCACGAAAACCAGTATTATCCCCCTGAGCCCACCTTCAAAGTTCCAGAACCATATTCTTACACTACTCATCTTGATCTCCCGGCAGAGACCGAGAATCCACCCAAAAAACCTGAACATGAGGAGATGATCAGAAAGGTCAAAAGCTTAGAACAATCGTTCAGAGATATGAGGGGGTTGGGAGGTCAAGTAAGTGTGGCCTATAAGGATTTATGTCTATTCCCAGATGTTCAATTACCAGCAGGATTCAAGATGCCCAAGTTTGATTTGTACGACGGGCATGGTGACCCAGTAGCACACTTAAGAGGATTTTGTAGCAAGATGAGAGGAGAAGGCGGAAGAGATGAATTACTGATGGCCTATTTCAGCC
Source organism: Nicotiana tabacum (assembly GCF_000715075.1). Taxonomy (NCBI): domain Eukaryota; kingdom Viridiplantae; phylum Streptophyta; class Magnoliopsida; order Solanales; family Solanaceae; genus Nicotiana; species Nicotiana tabacum. The sequence continues at coordinate 16,822,715 of NC_134089.1, read as the reverse complement.
AAAGTCTGAGTGGATCGGCATTGGAATGGTATACCAAACGAGGTCACTGCAGGTGGTACACATGGGACGATTTGGCCCAAGCCTTCGCTTGCCATTTTCAGTACAATCTTGAAATTATCCCATATCATCTGTCATTGACGAAGATTGAGAAAAAGCCTGGTAAGAGTTTCAGGGAATATGGATTCCGTTGGAGGGAGCAAGCAGCGAGGGTTGACCCTCCGATGAAATAAAGCAAGATGGTTGATTATTTCTTGCAGGCCTTGGAGCCCACTTATTTTGGTCATTTGGTGTCTGCAGTGGGCAAGTCCTTTAATGATGTTGTAAAAATGGGAGGGATGGTAGAAGAGGGACTCAAGTCTATGGCTGTCGACGGGACGGGACAACATTTAAGCGGGACGGAGGCGGGACGTGACGAAACGGGATGGGACAAACGGGACGAAACGTTCGTCCCATCCCGTCCCGCTAACAAACGGGATGGGATGGGACGGGACAGAACGGGACGGGACAGGACAGGTTCGTGGGCCTTAAGTGTATTTTTTTAAAAAAAAAAAACATCTATTTTTTGAAATTTACTATGTTTTTAAAGTTTGCAACGACTAGATTTTTGACTTATTTAATAAACTTAAATGTTACTATGTTAAAATGAAAATTAGAAAACTAAGTAAAGAATTATAAAATATTAAAACAAAAGACTTGTAATGAAATATTCTAGTAATTATAAATTTATAATAGAGTTATAATTTATTTAATATAATTTCAAAGTATTAACTATTAAGTAACTAAGACAATTCATAAATAAAATTCAACGCTTAGAGCCTTTTATTTTATTAATAGAACTTTCAAATCTCAAATACAAATATAATTCTTTTGAAGAGCACCTAATCTACGCAGTCACCTTCTAGGAAGGGTTCTGTTTGAACTAGGCCTCTTAGTAGCCAATTACAAATTATCATACTAATATTTGTAAGCTCCTATGTAGCTTCTTTGTAACTTATCAATAATATCTCTCGGACATTCTGCTGGAATTGGCAATGTTGATTGATGTTCCATGAGCTCCATGCCGTCATCGCTCCCAGTGGTTAGTATCTCATTGTATTCTTCTTCTTCCCTAGTGGTTAATTTTTCAAAACCAAGATTTCTTCTTTCTGCATTAATCCAATCTCTGAATAATACGGAAATCTCTAGACTGTCCTCCGCTAATGAATGTCTATGATCTCCAATTTGAAATCTTGCCGCGCTAAAAGCACTCTCCGATGCTACTGATGATGCTTGAATAGCTAGGATATCTCAGATCATAATTGAAAGTGTTGGAAAAGCCTTGTCACGCTCCATCCACCATGACAAAAGTTGTTCCTTGCCTTCTTCGTCTTTAATATTTTCCAATCCTTGATTAAGATAAGAATCAAGTTCATCATCAATAGAGGAATCAAAACCTGTTATACCATCCATATCTTCCCATAAAACTTCTTCTCTAGACTTAGAAGTAGAAGGAGTAGTTTCACAACCAGTTGTATCCATAGATTTATATTTATCAAACATTGATCTAGCATAAGAATATATGCTAGCTTGACAGTTTTCGAGAGATGGTTGTTCATTTATGAATTTCTAAATTCTCATAAATTTTACGAACAAGTCCCTTTGCACCTCTTAGTTTTAAATATGGGTTAAGTAGAGTAGAAATTAAATAAACTTCGGGAATAGGGAAAAAATACTTTTTAAATTTTAAAATCATTTCTTTAATGGCCGGTGCATAAGTTGGATTTTTTTATACTTACCAAATACAACAGAAATTCCACAAATATACCACAATATTTGTGTAACAATAGGATAATATATACCAAAAAATTGTTTGGTAGAATAATAAAAATTTTCTAAAAATTTAGTAAGCTCTCTGATCTCATCCCAATCAGAATCAACAATTTGATCAACAGGGTGAGCATTATGCATATTAAATACTTTTTGGATAGGCACCTGATAATCATAAGCAACTTTAAGCATTTCATAAGTAGAATTCCACCTAGTACAAATATCTTTTGGAACTTTTCTAAATGGAAGGTTAGCACTAGCACATTGTTGAGCAAATTCACAAATTCTACTTTGTTTATGAGCACGATAAATATAGCCACAAGCATGTTGTATTTTACTACAAGTATCAGAAAATAAATTAAGACCATCTTTTACAACCAAGTTAAAAATATGACATGCACATCTAACATGAATAATTGTTGGATTAATTGGACAAAGTCTAGATTTTAAGCTATTTGTTGCGGTTGTGTTAGAAGAAGCATTATCTAAGGTGATAGTTAAAACTTTATCAATGAGTCCATAAAAATCAAGTATTTGTAGAACAGTAGTTGCAATATATGCTCCAGTGTGTTTTGAATCAACAAATTTATAACCGATAATACGTTTTTGCAAGTTCCAGTGATGATCAACCCAATGACATGTAACAGTTAAATAATCACAACCATTAGGACTACGACCTATATCAGATGTGATAGACACTTTACAATCTAAGTGAAAAAATACACAACGAATATACTGAAGATATTCGGTTTGAAATTTAAAAACATCATTTCTAACTGTGGTCTTAGGAAAACCTTGAAAAGCAGGGTTATAAGTTTCTTGTATATAATGTACAAAAGCAGGGTGAGAAGGGAAAGTAAAAGGTAAGCCACAGACAGCCAGCATTTTTGCTAAGTTCTCACGATCTCTATCTTTGTTGTATTTGCATAAAACATGACCAGAAGCAGGGTCAAGTTGTTGTTGAATTTGATTAGAACTAGATCCTCTAGGAGTGTCAGTACTGATGGTAGGATCTATAATTTTTTCGGCTTCTATGTTAGCTTGTATCCATAAAGATTTGTGATCCCTTATTAAGTGTCTACTTAAACCCTCCGTCCCACCACTTGTTGTGTGTGCAAATACTTGCTTACATTTTTCACATATAGCACGATGATTGACTTTATCATGTTTAAAAAATTTCCATACAAGTGATGTTTTAGGACGTTCAGCCTTAGGCTTACCCCTTACAGGGGGTACAAAGGGTAAAGCTCCAGACTGAGATTGACTCTGAGTTGGAGCTTGTGTTGCGGGACTAGTGGGTGTTTCATCTAATTCTTCTTCCTCATTTTCTTCATCCTCAAAAAAAATATCATTGCCAAATTGTCTTTGTAAAGTTTCATGATTTAATTGGTCTCCGACATGAACATCATAAAATGTGGGGGGTTGGGAAAATGAAGTTTCATCAACATGAGTCATTTCATCAATATGCTTTCTAATTCTAGGTCTAGGAGAAGGGTTAGGATTAGGATTACTACTACTTTCACCTTTATTATTTTTTTTACTGCTTTTAAAAAAAATACCAAATACATTTTTAGGTGCCATAATTTAAATACGAAATTAAATTAAAAAAAACTAACACAAATATTAAACACACAAATAAAATACAAAAATTAACACGTAAAGTAAACACAAAAATTAAGCACTAAAATGATACGCAAAAATTATATATTAAAATTAGGATATGGAACGAGTGCACCGTGATTAAATATTGAAACTTGAAGAAATTGCCCAAAATATTGCTCCAAATACTTGACGAATTAATTTGAAGCTTGAAAGTTGCTCCAAAAAATTTTCCCAAATACTTGAAAATTGAAACTTGAAAGTTATCACTTGATACTTGATAGTTGATAGTTGATACTTGATAGTAACAAAATTGAGAGAATAATATAGAATAAAGATAGAATATTAGAATGTAAGAGATTTGAGAGAGAAGATTGATTTTTTGTGGGAAAAAATGAAGAAGAATGAGGGTATTTATAGTAGAAAATAGGGCCAAAGTGTAATTTAATAAACTTAGGGGTTATATTAAAAGTTTGGGGGGGGGGGGGGTTAGGGGGTGTTTCGGGGGGAGGGGGGTAGGGGTTGTTTAGACCGTTGGAAACGGCTAGTTTTTTAAAAAAAAAAAACTGGCGGGACGGGACGCGGGACGGGACGGGACGAAACGGGACGGGACAAACGGGACGAAATGGTCGTCCCGTCCCATCCCATCCCGTGTCCCATTTAACATTGGCCCATCCCATTTAATTTGAAGCGGGACGTGACCGGGACGGGACGCGAGACGGGATGGGACAACCATACTCAAGTCTAATAAAATTATGAGCTACTCAGCAATTAAAGCAACCACTTAGGCCATCCAAAACGGTATTGGGGGTGTACTCGGGAAGAAGAAGAAAGAAGATGTTGCGACAATTGAGTCAGGAGCTTGGGTCGGGTCCAGGGGCCCTTCACATTACTACAACCAGCCTTGACCCTATCACTAAACTTACCACCACACTCCATATAGTCCACCACAACACTATTACCCACCGCCAGGTCCTCCTATTTCTATCTATCATGCACAAACATACAATCAACCTCTCGCTCATGCTCAATGGCGTGCGCCAGCTCCACAAAGTATCTACCCAGCTCCATAAAATGCCTATCCACACCCAAGAGCCTACCGAAATCCCCCTGGAACAGGTTTCCGGCCCAATCAGGCCACCAAGAATGAGAGGTTGCAGAAGAAGAAGACTTTCACTCCATTGGGAAAATCCTATACCAGTTTGTTCCGCAGGTTAAGACAATTGGGTATGCTGAGTCCGATTGAACCAAAATTGCCAAACCCTCCCCCGAGGAATCTTGATCACTCCGTGAGTTGCAAATATTATTCTGGTGCCCCGGGGCACGACAAAAAGAAGTGCTGGCAATTGAAAACAACTATTCAAGAGCTTATTGATACTAATCGGATTGAGGTCCAAGCTCCGGAGGCACCTAATATCAACCAGAACCCATTGCCAGCTCATCAAGAGACGAATATGATTGAGATAGTGCATAAAGAAGGGGATCCTAAGAAGCCTTCGCAAACTGTAATGATAATTCTGTCCAGTGAAGCCAGGCCGTTCGAAAAGTCAACAAGTGAGAAGTCTGCGATCAAGTTGAATGGGGCAAATAGTGAACCATCTATGGTGGTCAAGAAGGGGTCCTCAAGTAACATTGCAGGGAAACATGAAAGAGCGAAAGTGGTTGTGCTAGGAGTGGCGAACAAGCCTATTGTAATTGTGGAAGGTGCCCGCATAGACCCTGTCATTATCAAGCCGGTAACTCAATTACCAATAGTTAACAGCAGGGCGGTCCCGTGGAACTATGAATGAGTGACAGTGACTTACAAGGGGAAAGAAGTTAAAGAAGAAGTATGTGAGACTCATGGTTTGACTCGATCGGGGAGATGCTTTGCCCCCGAAGAGTTAAGAAAAGCTAAAAGCTCCAAGGACAACCCAGTGCTAGTGAAGAAAACTGTGACTGAGGAAGAAGCAGAGGAGTTCTTGAGAAAGATGAAAGTGCAGGATTATTCTATTGTGGAGCAGTTGAGGAAGACACCGGCTCAGATTTCATTATTGTCACTATTGATCCATTCAGACGAGCACCGTCGGTCTTTGATGAAGATCCTAAATGAGGCCCACGTTCCTGACAAAATCTCAGTAAACCACTTGGAAAAGATAGCTAACAAGATTTTGAGGTGAACAGAGTCACTTTTTCTGATGATGAGTTGCCCATGGAGGGTCCCGAGCACAATAGAGCCCTCTATCTCACAGTGAAATGCGAAGATTCCATGGTTACTCGGGTGCTGGTTGACAATGGTTCCAGAGCGAACATTTGCCCTCTCTCCACTCTAAACAAGTTAAAGGTGGATGATGAAAGAATTCATAAGAATAGTATTTGCGTTCGGGGATTCGACGGTAGAGGGAAAGATTCAGTTGGGGACATAGTGCTTGAGCTTACAATAGGGCCAGTTGAATTTACCATGGAGTTCCAGGTGCTCGATGTAGCTGTTTCTTACAATCTACTGTTAGGTCGACCCTGGTTTCATGCTGCCAAAGTGGTCCCGTCTACTCTGCATCAAATGGTCAAGTTTGAATGGGATAGACAGGAAATTGTTGTGCACGACGAAGATAATTGGTGTGTTCCCAGCGATGTCGTTGTTCCGTTTATAGAGTTCGAGGACGACAAGGGGCAATGGGTTTATCAGGTTTTTGACACGGTATCGGTAGAGAAAATTCCAGAAGGGAAGTGCGTTCCAACCCCGAGGGTAGCTGTCGCATCAGTCATGGTAGCTACCGAAATGTTGAAAAATGGTTTCGTACTGGGCAAGGGTTTGGGTGCATCTCTGCAAGGTATCGTACAGCCGGTGTCTCTCCCCAAAAACTTGGATATGTTTGGTTTGGGGTTCAAGCCCACAACTGCGGACGTGAAAAGAGCTAGAAAGTTGAAACAGAGGGCCTGGGTCCTCCCAAAGCCCATCCCACGGCTCTTCAGGTCATTTGTTAGGCCTGGCACCAAGAAATGCCCAGTGGCAACAATTCCCAGTTCAGTGGTTGATGTAGATAGAGATTTGATTGAAAAGTTCGAGAGGTTATTCACCGATGTGAACATGTTGGAAGCTGGAGAGGGTTCGAGTAAAGTGGATGTGCAGTTTGTTGGGCCCAATGCAAAGATTCACAATTGGGAAGCTACTCCTCTCCCCACCAGGAAGGAGTTTTGGTAGTTTGCTTTGATTTTCTTTCAGTTTATCTAGATTATTCCAGGGTTGTAATTCAAATTCTAGGTTCCGTCCGTTTGGATGTATAAACCTTGTTATCTTTAATTTCAATGAAATGCAATTTTCCTTTTTCTTCTTTCCTGATAGTTTTATTTTTGTTTTTCTTTTCTTCCTTGTACAGTTCTTTTTATGTTGGCTTCAATGATATGACATGCATGAGGAATCTCTGGCCCAGTCTTAAAAGCCAATCTAATTCTGAAATAGTAATTCAAGAAATAGAGTGTGATGGTGAATCGGAATACGACGAGGATGAGGCCTTTGAAGAGATTAGTAAATAACTAAGCCATTTTGAAGAAAAACCCAAGCCTAACCTGAGTGATACAGAAGCAGCCAATTTAGGGACCAAGATAATGTCCGGGAAACTAAAATAAGTATCCATCATGAGCCACAACTCAGAGAAGAGATAATTAAAGCATTGTTCAAGTATAAAGATGTTTTTGCATGGTCCTATGACGACATGCCAAGTCTAAGCACTGACTTGGTGGCTCACAAATTGCCCACTGACCCGACATTCCCTCCTATCAAGCAGAAGTTGAGGAAATTTAAAACTGATATGAGTGTGAAGATTAAGAAAAAGGTCACCAAACGTTTGAGGCCAAAGTCATTCGGGTCACCAGGTATCCCACCTAGTTAGCCAATGTTGTGCACGTGCCGAAGAAGGATGGTAAGACCAGGGTGTGTGTTGATTATCGAGATCTCAACAAGGCAAGTCCTAAGGATAACTTCCCATTTCCGAACATCCATATATTGATCGATAATTGTGCCAAACATGAGTTTGGTTCTTTTGTGGATTGCTATGCGGGCTATCATCAGATCTTAATGGATGAGGAAGACGCAAAAAAGACGGCATTCATCATGCCATGGGGAACGTACTGCTATCGGGTCATACCATTTAGTTTGAAAAATGCTGGGGCAACCTACATGAGGGAGATGACGACCATATTCCACGACATGATACACAGGGAGATCGAGGTTTATGTGGATGATGTGATTGTAAAGACTAGAAAGAAGTCTGACCATGTCAGAGATCCGAGAAAGTTATTCCAAAGGCTTCGCAGGTACAATTTCAAGCTCAATCCTGCAAAATGCGCGTTCGGTGTTCCATCTGGAAAGTTGTTAGGATTCATAGTCAGCTGCCGAGGTATTGAATTAGACCCGTCAAAGATCAAAGCTATCCAGGAATTGCCACCCCCAAAGAATAAGACTGAGGTGATGAGTCTGTTGGGGAGATTGAATTACATCAGCAAGTTTATTGCTCAGCTCACGACAACTTGTGAGCCTATCTTCAAATTGTTAAAGAAAGATGTTGCGGTCAAGTGGACAGATGAATATCAGGAAGCATTTGATAAGATAAAGGGGTACTTGTCAAACCCACCTTTGTTGGTCTCGCCAGAACCATGAAGACCTTTGATTCTGTATTTGACGGTCTTGGACAATTCATTTGGATGTGTGTTGGGACAGCATGACGTCACCTATAGGAAGGAGCAGGCCATCTATTATCTCAGCAAGAAGTTCACATCTTACGAGGTTAAGTACACTCACCTTGAGAGGACATGTTGCGCCCTGACTTGGGTAACACAGAAGTTGAAGCACTATTTGTCATCTTACACTACTTACCTCAACTCTCGTTTGGATCCGTTAAAGTATATCTTTTAGAAACCTATGCCCACGGGAAGGCTCGCAAAGTGGAAGATCTTGCTCACAGAATTTGACATTGTCTACGTGACTTGGACTGCGATGAAAGCACAAGCATTGGCCGACTATTTGGCTGAGAATCCTGTGGATGAAGAATATGAACCTTTGAATACCTATTTCCCTGATGAAGAGGTAATGCACATTGATGAATTGGAATAGATTGAAAATCCAGGATGGAAACTTTTCTTTGATGAGACTGCTAACATGAAAGACGTTGGGATAGGAGCGGTACTTGTTTCTGGAATAGGGCATCACTACCCTGTTACGGCTCAGCTTCGATTCTACTATACTAACAACATAGCTGAATACGAGGCATGCATTTTGGGTTTGAAGATGGCTGTGGATATGGGTGTCCAGGAAGTCTTGGTCTTGGGTGACTCGAACCTTCTGGTGAACCAGATTCAAGGAGAATGGGAAACACGAGATTTAAAACTCATACCATACCGACAGTGCTTGCAGGATCTTTGTCAACGGTTCCAATCAATAGAGTTCATGCATATTCCAAGGATTCACAATGAGGTTGCCAATGCTTTGGCTACTCTGGTGTCAATGTTGCACCATCTCGATAAGGCTTATGTGGACCCTTTGCAGATTCAAATCCACGATCAGCACGCTTATTGCAATGTGGTAGAAGAAGAGCTCGATGGGGAGCCTTGGTTTCATGATATCAAGGAATACATCAGGATGGGGGTGTATCTAGTGCAAGCCACAGGTGATCAAAAGAGAACAATTAGGCGGTTGGCAAGCGATTTTTCTTCAGCGGAGGGGTTCTGTACAAAAGGACTCCAGATCTTGGGCTAATGAGATGCATAGATGCTAGGCAGGCTACAACTATTATAATCGAAGTACATTCTGGAGTTTGTGGACCGCACATGAGTGGGTACGTGGCAAAGAAGATTCCCCGAGCATGATATTATTGGCTCACTATGGAGCGAGATTGTATTAGTTTCGTGCGTAAATGTCATCAGTTCCAAGTGCATGGAGATTTGATTCATTCTCCACTATCTGAATTACACACGATGTCCGCACCATGGCCCTTTGTCGCTTGGGGCATGGATGTCATTGGGCCAATTGAGCCATCAACATCAAACGGGTACAGGTTCATTCTGGTGGCCATAGACTGTTTCACCAAGTGGGTAGAGGCTAAAACATTCAAGTCTGTAACCAAGAAGGCGGTGGTTGATTTTGTGCACTCAATATCATTTGCCGGTTTGGGATACCAAAGGTGATCATTACAGATAATGGGGCTAATCTCTATAATCATCTAATGAAAGAGGTGTGTCAACAGTTTAAGATTACACATCGCAATTCCACCCCATATCGCCCCAAGGTGAATGGAGCAGTCGAGGCAGCCAATAAGAACATAAAGAAGATACTTCGGAAAATGGTGGAAGGGTCCAGGCAATGGCATGAGAAGCTGCCTTTTGCATTGTTGGGTTATCGCACTACTATTCGTACTTCAGTAGGGGCAACTCCTTATTTGTTGGTATATGGCACGGAAGTAGTGATACCCGCAGAAATTGAAATTCCATCCCTTCAGATTGTTGCAGAAGCCAAAATTGACGATGATGAGTGGGTTAAAACCCGCCTGGAACAATTGAGTTTGATTGATGGGAAAAGATTAGCAGCAGTGTGTCAGGGCCAGTTGTACCAACAAAGAATGGCAAGAGCATATAATAAGAAGGTGCGTCCACGAAAGTTTGAAGTGGGTCAGTTAGTATTGAAATGCATTCTTCCTCATCAGGCTGAAGCCAAAGGCAAGTTCGCCCCAAACTGGCAGGGGTCGTTCGTCGTGACAAGAGTGTTGTCCAATGGTGCTTTGTATTTAACGGATATAGAAGACAAATGTGTAGAAATGACCATCAATTCTGATGCAGTCAAAACATACTATGTATGATTTCTTTGGTCAAATTGCATTTGTTTGTACTTGGCATATTTTGGAGATTGGAATGACGAAGGCATTTTGTTCTGCTATCTAAACACTTTATCCTTTGTTACCCCTTTTGAGCCTTGTTTATCTCCTTTCATACCCCTCTTTTGGAATCAGTGGAAAAATTCAAAAACGCGAGAACAAATGACAAGTAAAAGAAAGAAATGAAAAGAGAAAAAAGAATGAAAAAAACAAAAAAAAAACAAAACCAAACTACAAAAAGAAAAAGGAAGAGAAAAGAAAAGAAGAGAAAAAGCACAAAAACAAAGCAATTTCTATGACATGAACTACGTTTGACCTGATTCCTTTTAAGTATACGTAGGCAGCCTCACGGTTCGGTCCCATCAAAATAAAATCCAAAAGTCCCCAAGCAAGAAACTGGGGCAGAAGTTATGGTTGTTGTAGAAAATCTGATTCCAAAAGTTGTAATTTTGAACCCATTTGAATTGTTTTGAACCTTTGATACCATTTCTTTCTAACCCTATCCAAAAGCCCACATTACAGTCCAAAGAAAGACCTTCAGATCAGTCTTCAAGAGATGCCAAGTCGAGCAAGTAGAAGCAGTTCATATCAGGGGCAACACTCTGGTCCAAGTAGGAAAATCAAAATGAGAGAGTTTATTGGTGAAAACCCCTATGGGCACCGTAAGGCGATGTGAGTTGAGAGATAAACAAATGAGAGAGGCTTGTTGGTGAAAACCCTTCAGGGCACCGCAGGCCAAACAAGGTCAAGGTTTTGGTGAAGAAATCAAGTTACGGAAATTCTAGGGCAACAAGTATGGCAACTGAAAGTTGATTGGTTGGACAGATTGGGCCGATTAATCCAAAATGCATGTCATGATCATTGGTACCAATTGTTCCACACAGATAAGTCTCTTTCCTCTTTCCTTTTTTTAGCAAGTCATCCAGTTTTGGATTTTCTTTATCCTTAACTCTCAAGGTCATTGCATTTCATTTCTTTTGGGTTTCATTTCTCTAAGATGTTCCAATGTCAGTTTTGATAAGAAGGGATTCCAAAGCTTACTACCAACTTCCAAAGTTGCACAAGGCGCAGGGCAGACAAGGCATTGCTAGAGGTAGTATGATGTGAATTGGGGTATAAAAGGTCAAGTGGAAGTTCCATCGGTGAAACGGTTTAGTAATTTCGTGGGAAATGCAGAGGGTCAAACAGATGGGTCAGAGATGTAACATAACGGTTTGGGTATAGAACACTCGGGTCATCCAAAGTAATGGGGGTTTGAAAGTCAGCCGGAAGTCAGGCGGTTCTTAGCTAGTTCAGAGGAAACCAGTCAAAACAAAGCATGACAGTGGAGAAATCTTCAGCAAAGAATGCCATCAACTAACCACCATATTTTAAACTAACAAGATTTTTATTTGATTGAAACAGGGGCAGAAAGTTCAGTTTGTTTCAGGGAAACCCTCCGTAAAGAAAGGCGAGCACCAAACAAGTTTGACGATAAACTCTCAGTACCCACCTGGATAATGAGATTTAATTTGAAATTCTCAGGACCCTATTGAAAAATGGGACCTAGTTTAAAATTCAAAACAATCATGAGTAGTAAAATCTAGCATAAATGTACCCCAAGGAATGTAAGATGGTTTCAAAGTTTGCATGTTTGAGATAGGATTCAAGTAGGAGTTTTTAGGGCCCTCCTAAATAATGGGACCTAGCTTTAATATTTCCATTAGATAACAAGATGTACCGTAAGTTCTGTTGTAGGGCAGCACAATTCAGCAGAAAAGAATTGTCACTCTTAAGATAAGATTTGACGTTTGATTTTCAGGACTCTCCTGGATAATGGGATTTAGTTTTAAGTGTTCAGGACCCTCCTGGATAATGGGATTTAGTTTTAAGTGTTCAGGACCCTCCTGGATAATGGGATTTATTTTTAAGTGTTCAGGACCCTCCTGGATAATGGGATTTAGTTTTAAGTGTTCAGGACCCGCTTGGATAATGAGATTTAGTTTTAAGTTTTCAGGACCCTCCTCGATAATGAGATTTAATTTTTTGTTGTCAGGACCCTCCTGGATAATGGAATTTAATTTTTCGTTGTCAGGACTCTCCTGAATAATGGGATTTAGTTTTAAGTTTTCAGGACCCTCCTGGATAATGGGATTTAGCTTTCAAATTCATAGAGATATTTGGTAACATGATTCAATGCGCCCAACATCCAAACTGGGGCAGCAATTTTTCTTTGTTTTTGCCTATTTTGTGGAAATCAGACACCCACATGGAGAACAAGGGAATACATTTCAAATTCAGCAATCAGGCGCCTACTTGGAGAACAAGGGAATACATTTCAAATTCAGCAATCAGGGGCCCACCTGGAGAACAAGGGAATACATTTCAAATTCAGCAATCAGGCGCCCACCTGGAGAACAAGGGAATACATTTCAAGATCAGCAATCAGGAGCCCGCCTGGAAAACAAGGGAATACATTTCAAGATCAGCAATCAGGAACCCACCTGGAGAACAAGGGAATACATTCAAGTTTCAGCAAGCAGGCTTCCACTTGGAAAAAGGGAAAACATCTCAGATTATAATTCAAGGAGGCATCAAGGGGATTCCACCGGGAGAATACAAGTCAACAAAACAACAAGAACCACAAGAGCAAATTTGAAGATATAGATAGGATTTTGTAATACATAGATCATAGTCTAGTCTATCTTCTTTTATCCTGGTGTAATGAGGGTTTCAGTAAGCAGTAGTAGCAGCAGCAGCAACAGTGAAATCACAGTTTTATGATAGTCCCAGCTACCGGAACTTCCCAAACTACACTAACCTGATTCCTTTATAGCCAAGGATATGTAGGCAACCTCGGAAGTAGGGTGTGGTCAAATCATTCAAAAATGCTTCCCACAGAGTATTCAAACGGGCAAAAATCGCTCGTATTCGCTCACTTTATCTTTGCACGAAAACTCTTCGTGTTTCCGGGCAAAGAGGGGCAGCTGTGAGCACGTGATTTTTGCCCTATATGAATTACCTCCATAATTTCAAAACAAAATAATTTCTTTTCATTATTTGCACTTTTGTGGCATTTTCTGATAATTCTTTGCATTTGTCTGTGCAATTTTATTTAATTAATAAAAAAATACAAAAATATGTTACATTTGCATAAAGGATTTAATTTTACATTAGGTGGTAAATTAGTTATTTTATAAAAATGAAAAAAAAAATCAATCACAAAAATAGTATATTTTGCACATTTTTAACTTTAGCTTTTGATTTTGGTATTTTTCCTATAAGTTTAGTTTTTAATTAATTGTGATAATTATTATCTAGGTTTAATTAGTGTTTTGATAGGTTAATTCGGTTTTAGGATTTAACTTTGATTTTTAGTTTAATTTCGAAAAAAGAGAGAAAAGGAATTAAAATAGAAATAAGAATGGAAAAGAAAGAATTCAGTTCTGGGCCAAGCATTATAAGTTTCCCCCAGCCCAAGAGATTTCCCACCAGAACCCGTGTGAACCCAGCCCAAACACAATTCTTACCCAGTCCAGCCCCATCCCAACCCAAACGACCCCGTTTAGGTTAGTTATGATCTCAGCCGTCGAGGTTGTGAGATCAAACAGTTGAGAAGTGGGGATTCGTAGGTATATTATTGTCCAAACGCCTTCCCCCCCTTTTCATCTCATCTTTCTCGCCCTATCTTCAGAGAGCCGAACTCAAACCCTAGAGTCGCCTCTTTTTCCACCGCATCTGCCTGGCGGCGCCACCCCGAACCGCCCCCAAACTAACACCCTGAAACTCCCATGACCCCCTCTTTCCAAATCCCTAACCTATATCCCTCGAATCCCTCCCAAATCCGTCGAATCTTGAATCTAAGGATAGAGCTCGAAGCCCCAAGAAGTCAAAATGGTTCAATCTTTGATTCCGTGGCTTGCATGGCTACTTGCCCTTGTTTTTCTGAAGGTTGAAGGTTGATTAAACACGAAAGTGTTGTTGTTCACTTGTTTTTTACGAAGAACAACTAGGTAACATCACTTTTCGTTTAAATCAGTATCAATTAGGTTTCGAGCTTTGATTCGGTAAGTGCCTCCTCCTTGTATTTTATCTTCTTTCACTGTTTCATCTTCCTCCTCATCCCTTCTCTTTTGGTTTGGTCGAAGTTTGTTTGAGGTTTTTTCCGAGTTCAAATTGGTTCCATTTCTTGTTCCGTTTTCCTCTTTGTCGTTGTGAAGCTTGATTATCTTATTTCTTTAGTCCGCCCTGTCTTGTTTGTCTGAGTTTTTGTAATAATAGCATAATTATGGTTTCATCATCAGTTTAATCACTTAGTCAATGAAATTAGGCCCATGATTTAATTAAGTTGTTGTCATGAAATTGTACTGGTTAGTTCATTCAATTTGCTTTTGGTTTCGGCTGTTTTTAAACAAATGTTTCCAGGCTTCTTTGTTTAAGGAAAGTTTCGGCCAGTTTCTCAAAATTGGAGTCATCGTTTGATTTTAATTGGACTCTGAGGAATCAGAAGCCAAGAAGGAACTGAACCTAGGTTATTAACCCATATCAAATCAGGCCTTTGGGTCAGCTTGACCTATGAGTTGCTGAGTGTAAATAACAGGGGTATAGGGGTAATTTTGGGTATTTTCTTAGGGGAATCTTTGTATAACTGATTAGTAAGCTTCTTAGAAGCTGACTTGGGGATTGTTTTGAAACTTTGAAAACTAAATAGGGATATCTAGGCAAAAATAAAAACATAAAAATGGTCTAATTGCAAATCTGATTTTCTTTAAGCTGCCCTACTTCCTTGCCTATAAAGGCATGGTTTTCTTGCCTTTCAAGGAGGGGATTGAAGAGAAAAATCAGAAAAAAATTGAAAACGACTGGAAATACTAAAATATCATTGTTTCATTAATTCTCTTCTGCATTTATTGGTTACAATTTAGTCTCTGAAGTAATTCTTGAATCATTTGGGGGTTAAAATGGATTGAACTTGGGTTTGTGGAAGTTTGATTTGAAGTTGTTGAGGTCACTGTTCAATTGAAATTGTTTTCTGGACTGTTGCACCTCATTCTTGGGTTCGAGTTTGGTTTTATTGGTTATTCCTGGTTGCTGGGTTTTGCTACTTTGCTGCTTAGCTACTGACCTCGTCTTGCTTTCTTTTATTTCATATTCCAGGTACATGTTTCTAGACTCACCTCACATGAGGCTTGATATTGAAGTGAAATGAAATCTGGAGTTCTAAATATGGCTTCTACATATTCAGTTCCTTTTAGTTCAGTTTCAGTCTTTTTGGAGTTAATTGATGCATTATATGTTCAACATGAGAACTCTTAGTCAGCTTGCATCTGTTTGGAGTTAGTAAAGCCCTTGTAGTTAAATGTTGCTTGCTTTTGAAATTCTTACTATTATAGCTGGTCTTAGACTGTTGAGAAATGGAACTTGATAAAAATATTGATCATTAGCTAAATTTTGTGATTAAGCAGTGTTAGTTAAGCGTATGGTGTTAGATCCCTTATGCCTTTGCAGACCATTTGAATATTGAGCGCTAATGATATGTCCAGGATTTCATGTTACTATTTGATAGATTAAGCTGTATGATATGAGTATTAGTTGAATGTTTTATTTTGAAAATCAACTGCTGGTTTGAAGTTGTTTGGGAATGATGATTTAAGGCAAGGAAAATGAGATAAAGTGAAATATATGTTAGTATACGTGTGCTGAGTTTGGGGAATCATGTTAGTGTAGATTCGAATAATCTGCTTAAGAATTGTAATAACAGCTTGACAGATTCAATTGATAAGGGCCTGAACTTTATATATTTGGCTATTTCGAGAATGTTAATGGTTTGTTTGTTCACGATGTTGACTCAATAGATTCGTTCTTCGTGATTCTGTAATGGTCATTTGGAGTCCAATTTCCTTACTCGAATTTAGTTGATGAGGCTCCATCTAGACTCGATGTCGAGTCAGTTCGTGAGAAAACTTGGGCTCTCCCCAGGCCCTAGTCTAAGGTCCTTTCACGAGCAGGGCCTTGTATATGCTAAGCTTATGCTCTTTTTAATCGAACCAGCTCTTAATTAATAGTTGCATTGACCCAAACCTCTTCATGTAATTAAAACACCTGCTGATCTCACTTGGGTTTATGACAATCAAAAGCAATTTGAGTCTTAATTTAAAATAGGCTCAAACATCTTAGGCCCGTTTAATTAAGTATTATTTTTATAATAAATCGAGGCGCGCCGTGCCGAACAAAAATGACAACTACATGGCCCTCGTTTAATTAATTTTGTTTATCTTTAGAAATCGAGGCGTGCCATTTAGCGAACTTTCATGGCCCTCGCAAAGTTGCAAATTCGTAATTGCTTTAGGCGCGTTAGTTTAATAATATTACTTTCCTAAATTCGGGTGCGCATTTATGTGACTCAAATCCAAATCACAACGATGTTAAAATATGTCAAAGATCACGGGTGCATTTATGTGACGTGGTTTGAGACGTATTTTAATGACGTTGCAATTTTCTCTAAAAAATGAATAAAAGCGGATAAAAAACTAAAATTTGCACATAGGTTCATAATTGTTTAAAATCAGATAATTAAGCCGAATATAACAGTTGAGCGACCGTGCTAGAACAACGGAACTCGGGAATGTCTAACACCTTCTCCCGGGTTAACAGAATTCCTTACTCGAATTTCTGGTTCGCGGACTGTTAAACAGAGTCAAGCTTTTCCTCAATTCGGGATTCAACTGGTGACTTGGGACACCATAAATCTCCCAAGTGGCGGCTCTGAACCTTTTAATAATAAATCCCGTTTTGATTATCCTTTAATTGGAAAAACTCCTTTATACCCTCCCGGGGTGTATGAAAAAGGAGGTGTGACAGTGATAATTGAAATGAAAATTCACATTAAGTGAACATGAATTAAGTGATAAGATGTTTATGTGGAAAAAAATACAACGCATTTATTAGTTTGATATTAACATTAGATACGAGTAATATTTTCAAAAGCATGTGTTTCGATCAGTGATAAGTGAACGGTTGCATAGGTCTAAAAAGATCAATTTAACTTTCACTTTTAACTCTCAGGGTACGTTTGTTTTGATGTATAAAAAGACATAATCAAGGTTATCCTGAGATTATAACCACGATAGATAATCCCATGATTGTGGTATAAAATTTATCATGGTTTTAGCTAATATTCTCAAGTCTCAACCAAACACATGATAGATTTAATCTCAAGTTTTATACCGGGATAATTCACTTAATCCCTCCAACCAAATGGCCCCTAATTGTTTTATTTATTTAATGATAAAAAATCAGAATAAAATCTAACTAATTAGAATCCCTATGTTTCGGATCATAATCTCTGGATTTGATTGAGCCTTTCAATTGGCCCTTAAGTTTCCTTATTTTTTCCTAGGCAAACAAGGTATATTCTTTTGTAAACTACGTTAATAAAGGTAAATGGTTATATTCTCATCATAATTTTTTTTTTTTAAAAAGAATCTTAGCAAGGTAAAATCATTTCCAAATCTGAAATTTACACCTCTCATAAGTTCTGAATCTTCATATTATAAAGTTCTAAAGAATATAATATTAAAGATTTTTCTGGATTTTGATAATTAATATGGAGATTTTCTTAGCCCTTTTGAAATAAGAATGTGTGACAAACTTTGACCATCATCTCATTACCAAAAGAGACTTAAAAATGGCTGAAAAATGTCTCTTAATGACTTCTCTAGCAATTCTTGTTTGTCACCCAAGTTCTACTATTAGATGTTTCAAACCAAAGGGAAATTCCACTTCTCCTAAAAAAGAAAAGAATCCTTCTTCTCCTCCTCAAAAAACTAGTTCAAATCCACTTGAAAACAAAGGGATATCAAAATCAAGAAAGGTATTAGTTTTCAACTCTTGTACTAACCTTTGTGATTCTCCAAAATTGAACGTGCACAAACCACTTAAGCTTTTAGAAGAGATCGTTGAAGGGAAACCTTCAAAAACCATTGTGGAAGCTATTTTTCGTTCCGGATGGAAGCGTGGAGTGGGATATACAATTGAAAAAATCTTGAAAGTGAATCATAGTGAGAAGGTTTGTGAAAGTTTTGAAGAATGCAAGAAGATGGTAAATTCAAGATCCACGAGATCGTCTAGTAAAAGACAAGCAGAGAGAGTTTTCTACCATGGTGCAACGATTACTTGTTCGTTAGGTGTTCATAAGTGTCCAAGAATTTGTAGCAAGAAAAGTTGTGGTTTATGCAAAATCATAGGCCAAAATTATGGAAATGAGAAAACTAATTGGCCTGAATCATTATCTACTAGTAGTTGGAGTGCACATAGAAAAATTGTTAAGCAATTTGGAGATCATGGAGTTTCAAAGAATGCTATTATAGTTTCAAGAGTGATTGCATCCTGCAGAGGAGAAAACAAAGGAGAGTTGAATTCAATTAAAGTAAAGAGGAATCAGTTTGATGGTACTAAAGAGGTTAATATTTTGAATCCAAGGGCTATATTGCCTTGCTTTGTTATCATATATAGCTTATCTTAGTAGAACAAAAGTATGCCACAGTTTAAGCCAAAGTTTTTTCCAATGATTGTTCTTTTCGGGTCTACTTATACACTACTCTCCCCAAACCCTACTGGTAGGATTACACTGAATTTGTTCTTATTGTTGTCTTTGTTCTTTTCTTTCATAAGTTCTATGATTTTATACAACTCAGTGTGTCAATCTCTTGACACTAAACTTACTATTATAAAATTATGAGTTCACGATGCAATATATTTATTCTTCTTTAATTTTAGTGGTTTTCCAATTTATATCTATCTTCGAACGTAAAAGAATGGGTTCAGTTGAATCTGGACTAGTTACTCATCTAAGGACGTTGAGAAGCCAAATCTTATTTAAAAAAAGAGAGGATATCATTATGCTTGTAATACATATCTTACAATTTATATTGCAAATCTAGAATTCATGCTCTTGACATTAAACTTCCTACTATTATAAAATTTTGAGCACGCAAAGTAATATTTACTCTTCTTTAAGTGGTTTTCCGATTTATATCTATAGTACGAATCTAAAAGAATAGCTTCAGTTGAACCCGGTCCCAGTTACACTTCTAAGGACGTCAAGAAGCCAAATCTTTTGAAAGAAAAGAGAGGATAGCACTATACAATAAGCTCTGAAGAAATTCAAATGATTGGGAGCTAGGAAGAGTGGCTGAATTTTTCGCTATCCTGGAACCCTGTACAAAAACCTTTTTCCAGTGGGATCTTAAGAGGTTTTCAACAATGTGCAAGATCAGGGGCGAATTTAAAATTTAAACTTTATGAATTCAATTTTTAAATGTTCTTAGTATTGAACTCATTATATTTTTAAACTTATGCGTTTCAGATCTACTATTTGTGGCAATTTTAGTAAATTTTTACACATACATTTATGTTCTACACCAAAACTATTGGATTCAGATAAATCCGACGAAGTAACTCTACATCCGTCCTTGTGCAAGATGTTACTTGTGCGGAGAAAGATTAGAAACCATTACTCATTTGTTTATACATTGCCAGATTAGTTCTTTGTGTGGATATTGAAAAGAAGGAATTCAAGATGCTTTGAAGACGAGAAAGACTCTCCACTAATAAGGGTCAAAATGAATTACGTACTTTTGACATTATCATTTTGGTGTAAAGAAAAATATGCAATTGATGCTGAAAGTGTGTTAGATTTTGTCGATGCCCTACAAGAATAGGAAAAGGATGCAACCTGTAGCTCATAGTTCATGGCTAATAATGTACATACTTCTGTTGCACTTTCTTAGTGGCATTTTACAACAAGAAGAAACCCAGTGAAATTTCACAAGTGGGGTTCAGAAAAGATAGAGTCGGGGGCGAAGCCACACTATAGTTAGGGTGGTCAATTGACCACCCTTTATCGAAAAATTACACTGCGTATATTGGTAAAATAATAGGTTTTAAAGGTACATAACATATATTGAACATCCTTTGTCGGAATTTTTTTTACTTATTTCAAGTTTGAATACCCTTGAGGAAATTCCCGACTTTGCCACTGGGTAAAGTGTATACAGACCTTACCCCTACCTATAGAAAGACAAAGGGATTGCTTTCGGTAGAGCTCGGCTCAAGAAAGATAAAAGGAAGAAGCAACATCAAGCAAACCCCTTAGTGGCATTTTAATACAATTATTACCTACTACAAAGAACAACACAATTTAGCAAACTGTATTTTATAATCTCTTTCCCAACTCCAGCACCATTGACCACAGGAGAAATCTTGACCTAGGATTTCAATTAATAAAACAAAATGAGTACGATCATATATATATATATATATATATGATAGCTTTCTCTAATATCAGAACTTTGGTTTCAAAAAGTCAAATACTGAAAAAGGGCAGCCCGGTGCATTAAGTTCTCGCTATGCGCAGTGTCGGGGAAAAGGCCGGACTATAAGGGTCTATTGTACGCAACCTTACCTTACATACATTTCTGCAATATTCTGTTTTCACGGCTCGAACTCGTGACCTCCTGGTCACATGACAACAACTTTACCGGTTACGACAAGGCTACCCTTCCAAAAAGTTAAATACTACTGACCTTATTATAGGGAAATGACACCGAAAAATAACAATAATAATACTGCAATAATATTATTTGTGAGCAGATACACTAATTGGCTTGAGTCGTACTGGGCACTGTCCTAAGAAACTATTTCAGCAATGTGAAATGTTTCCCCAGGATTAAACTAGCTCATCTCCATTTGGGAGGATACAGGAATCAGCAAAATATTGAATTACAAACCCAACTATTTAAAAGAGGGAACAAACAAAGTAGACTACAAATGTTTTAAGGAGGAAAGAAAAGGAAGCTGAGAGGAACGAAAGAGGCATAGCAAAATGTGTTGATACTTGATGGCTATTTTGAAGGCTTATTTATAGGTAAAAAGAGAAGCCTAGAGTATGACAAGTGTACAACGCTTATCTTCAATTTCTCATGCAAGAATGCCACATGGAAGGACATTCAACCTTTATTAGTTTCACACCGTAGGGTCTGGGTATGGGATAATACTAGGTATATTGTTGTTGTTGAATTATACATTATCTATTATATTCTATTCTAAGGCAATTTAATTTGGAGTCTCATAGTACACTAAAGGGACATGCATATATGGCAGCAAATTAAAGCCTCTTTGGTTAACCCTTCGGGAAGACTACCAGTCTTCTTAAAGATGTAGTAACTCGGTTTATGTTCTGCCATAGGAGTTAATCCGCATCAACGTCGTACTCCATATTGCTTTTTCAGTCTTCTAAAAGATGTAGTTGTGGATGTAGCCACTCCCACCTGAAGCAATGCTAAGACATTTTCCATATGATAAATATCCATCTTAACAATATCATGTAATCATGTTTCTTGAACTGAGTTTGTCTCCGAGCAATGTAACTTTCCAGCAGTCCACTTGCAGCATAAATACAGAAAGCTTTTTTGGTACAACTGCAGTTCAGATAAGCAATTGGATAAGAAAAGCAGTGGAAAACAAGTACTCCCTCCGTTTCAAAAAGATTGTCTTAGTTTGACTTGACACAAACTTTAATAAAGAAAGGAAGACTTTTGAGATATGTGGTCATAAATAAGGCATAGCATTTGTGTGGCCGTAAAACTTTCTTATTAAGGAAATATTGAAAGGTGTCAATCAGCTCGCCTTCCTTTTTGATCATTTTGATAGAGGGGGTGAAGAAAGTGGACAAAACTAATAAGAAAATAGTGCCAATCTTTTTGAGAAGGAGGGAGTATTAACAAGAACCGGACTTCTGCACTCTTGCACCACCCCCTTCTCCTCTTGGTATACATAGAAAAGGGAAACAAAAATAGTTTTTTCTTAGCTTGGTTAAAGAATTTCGAGCTCTTTGCATTTTGAGCTCCTCATGCATACATCATTATTTTATTTGCAACCTACCCTTGATTTGCCCCCTAATATATTAATCTTTCTACAAGTCATGTAACAACTCATTTGCAAAGGGACAAAATAGTAGTAATAATAGAATTTTGATCACATTTTTCGTTTTGAGGAATTTTTTTGATTACTACTTATGCTTTCCTGAGCCGAAGGTCTATTGGAAATAGCTTCTCTATCTCCACAAGGTAGGGGTAAGGTCTGCGTACACACTATCCTCCCCAGATCCCAGTGGGATTATACTGGGTATGTTGTTGTTGTTAACTTTTTTTATTACGTTTGTATTGATAAGGAATAGAATTTTGATTACATTAGTTAATTTTTGCCAAACACACCCAGTTCTTATGAGTGTCTCTAATATTGGCAGTTTTGTTTCCTCAGGAGCACTGGTGCAAGTATGATACTATAATATCTATCTATATATAAAAAGCTTTTCTACTTAAATGATTTTCAGATAAATAATCAATTTGTCTAATATGCTTTTTCCGGCGGCTTCTGGTGAGTTTTTATATAACTGCTCGTGAAAATTAGAGCAGCAGGACAGCATACTAATGTATGTATTTACAATTAAGTCTGTAGTCCGCAGTGCTTAATAATATACACTTATGATTGTAGAATCTGATAACTATAGTTTTGGTTTTGGCTCCTTTCTTTAACAAAACTGAACCTCTAATCAACTACTTTTCTATTCTCGTCTTTCTATTTTCAATTTTGTTTTCACAGTGAATTTCCAACAAAAAAGGTGGCACAAACAAACTCAAGAGAGGTGTATGCACTGAGAATTCACACTTTTTATGCCCAACAAGATGACATATATACCTCTAAAGAGTAGAATCAAGTGTGTTTGGAAAAGATAAATTAAATGGAATTAAAATTATAGCATTCCTACTTTACCCCTTCATTGATGAGTGTTTTAATGATTTTGCAAGAAGATCAATACATTGGGGGGCAAATCTTAAAAGTTAAGAAGATATGGTGCAAACCAAAAATTTACATACATGTTAGGTTGTGCAAAAATGCAAAGAACTCAAGATTTTCATATACAATGTTGAAGTTGGCCTTGGGAGGTGAGAGGAGGGGTAGAGGTAGGCCAAAAAAGTCTTGGGGAGAGGTGACCAGGCAGAACATGGCGCAGCTTGAGCTAACCGAGGACATGACCCTAGATAGAAGGGTGTGGAGGTTGAAGATTAGGATAGAAGGTTAGTAGGTAGTTGTGTGTTTCCCTTTCTCTTCTCTAGTTCGATAGTATTAGTGCTAGTACGGTACCCTGTTTTCCTTGGTTTGCTATATTCGCATGTCTTGTTCCGTTATTACTTGCCATCGGTAATTCCGTAGTTTGCTAGCAGTACTTCGTTCATATTCTCGTTTGCTGCATTTAGTTTTCTAATATATTATCCTGTTATTACTTGTTATCGGTACCTCTTTCATATTCTCTGTTGCTATCAGGGCTTCTTTCACCTTCTTTAGCCGAGGATCTATCGGAACTCTCTGCCCTTCCAGGGTAGGGGTAAGGCTGCGTACATCCTACCCTCCCCAGACCCCACTTACGGGATTATACTGGGTGGTTGTTGTTGTTGTCGTCCTTATATTCCAGTACAGCCTACTTCTAAGACATTGCTAATTCATTCAAAACAATAACTGATGAAGTAAAGACCACTGCTCCATTTTGATTTTTAGTGGACACGCTCTTCAGGATGTGAAAATCCAAGTTTTGGAACTACGGACTTAGTCAGCGAGCCTCTGAAACTGTCTATAACATAATAAGAACCAGCTAATCTAAACACTATTTTGGAGAACATACATAATTTACCAACAAGGTGTATCAAGTAAAAGTTTCAGGTTGACAACTCACAGCTTAATGAGAAGTCAAAGAACTAAGTAGCTGAAATAAGGATAACGTTGGACAAGAGCATTTATCAAATGAGCCTAAGCTGAGGTAAGATTCCCAGAAAGAGAGTCAGGAAGGCTGGAAGGGTGACTATTCCTACAATATTTCTTTTAGAACAAGAGCAAATCCGCTAAGGCGCCGATTTTCCTGTGGATTCAAAATTGACATACAATCTAGTAAAGCTAAAATGTGAATGGCACAAGTAGAGACGAAAACTTCCAGAACTTGAAAAAACTGCCACACTTGGTGCTTAATTCCTTGTTTATCAAAGAGAGTAGCCCCAGCAAAAATTACTCAACCAAGACAGCATAAGAAAATTAAAGAAAAGAGAAGACAGAAGCAGCAAATCATAATTTGTTTTATTCCGGTATTAGGGCTACTGAAAGTGGACTGCAAAAGACATATTTGCTACGTCATAAGTTCATATAGCTAGCTACCAAAAAAATGCAAAATTGAACAGGATATAAACCTTGGAATTTGTTGTCTTCTGTGATTATTCCAAATGTTTCTACGGTCTCACGAATCATGATACCATGTACACCACTTAAGCCAGCTATTTTGCACTGAACAACTGCAGGAAATAAGTGCCACAATGTTTCAGAAACGAAGTTGTTATATTTTCTGTGTGCATGTGCCAGTGTGCAAGAGTTAAACACAGTGAACCCAATTTCTCTATGACAGTTCTATTCTTCAGGCTTTAGATAAAGATAACTGCTTATTGTAATTTAGCTCAAAAGAACGTTTAGGTCCTTGTAAAACATTAAGACAGGACAGATTCAGCGACTAATAACATAGCATTTCCTTAAAATAGTTTTGAAGGGTCTACCTAAAAGAGTTAAAAGGAGAGTGGGTTTGTTATTTACCTAGAATTAGTGCACCATGTAAGTCTGCATTAAGGAGACATTGTGATAACTGATTTTTCCTGCAAGGCCAATACTGCAGGTGAGAGAGACATACAAGTCAATTGTTTAGCTGAATCATCAGAGAAAAAGGATTCTTTCTTGAAAAACAAAACCATAAACAAAAGCGAGGAAACAAAAAGCCAACCCAATATTCTTCAGGAGTTTTGTTACATAGTCTTTCCACTTATCGTGCATTGGCTTGAAGATGTCATAGCTGTAGAACAAGCCACAAAAGAATTCTCAGAACAAGATAGATCTGGGCAACACCAGAAAGTGAGTACATAACTTTGCTGCTCAAATCAATGCAACATATGTGTGTGTGTGTATCCACATTAAATAAAAAAGGAAAAAAGAGCAGAAAAGGGGGGAAAAGACACCCAACCTATAAAAGAACAAATGAAAACAGGGAACTTAACTAGTCAAAATAAGAACAAAAAGGAATATGGCCAAGCCAACATTGGCACTATATATCCATGAGGTATCATCAACTGTGAGGTCTAGGAATATTTGGCTCAATCTGACCCTACAGACGCAAGCCCCAGAAAGTCGAGCCCTTAAAAGTATAATCTTTCCTGCTGAAGAAGTGGGAGAACTTTGTCCCTAGAATCCTAGATGAATAATATAGCTAACAATTCAAATAAGTAGACAGCTGAATTTGATCGTTTGGAAATTGGATTTTATGTAGCGGAACCACACGGGTGTAAGATATCCTTTTAAGCCTTTAACTTTCTACATAAGCAACATCTAATGCAAATAACACTAGGAGAAGTACTAGCAGCCTATTCATCTATTGTTCTCTTGAGGATAACCGTGCAGAAAATTACCACAGCAAATAGAGGACAGACATCACATGCAACATGAGATACAGTGCAGCAGCTAATCTCTTGCTCAAGAGCCATCGCATGAAAAGGTCATCTTACTGCCTTTTTCATGTGATGGCTCTTAATTAAAAGATTACTTACCAATTTTTTTACAATATTAAAATAAGAAATAATCACACCAACATTAAATCTATAAACCACCATGAGACTTCAGCATTCAACTTCCGACATAATTGAACTCATCTAGTTAAACAGAAGAAAAAAAAAAACTGCAGTGCACTGTAGCAAGTTCAAAAACTACACATAATTCCTCACTGAGAAGGGCAGAATGTTTTTAAAAGACAAGCTAAAACTTATTTATTTAAAAAAAAAAAAGTGCAACTCACTTGTGGAACTCTTGAGGCAAATCAAATGATCCAAATTTCTTATGTTGCTTTATGGACATATGTCTTTTAGATCTCTTTGACTGTCTCTGCAAAGCCCGATTACGAGCTCCAGCAGCAATGCTACTTTTTTGAACAACATTATCAAGAAGAATCCAGTTATCAACTTTCACATTTTTTGACCCCTGCATATATTTCTGGGCTGAATCACCATGTTGGAGAAGATCATGCAAAATATCGTTAACAGTACCAGTAATCTGTAAAAAACAAAGGGGATGAGCAATAAAGAAGAAATTAATTAATAGTGCGCATTCTTGAAGCATTATTTTGTTCACGTGTATTCTTACCTCAGTAGTATTTTTCAGAAGATTCTCGTCTACTGAATGGGAGAGTTGAAGGTACGCTGGATTATTCAGTTCAACATCTATGTTGCAGGATGAAATTCAGCATCCTAGATTAGTCTCATGTATACCTTTCTGTAGATAAAAATGTAAGAGAAGCATACAGAAGAAAGGGTTTTACCTTGAGAAGATGGATGGCCAGAAAAAGATAAATAGCCTACAAAATAAACCAGGAAAATGTTTGGATGAGATAAATTAAGAGGAATTCACTTTTTTAAAGAATGAAATCAAGAGGGAATCACATTAAGATGTTTAACTTACATTCCTGGAAAATGCCAACTGTTTACACTGTTTTTGGATGCCACAATTTAACTACGGATAAATCAAAGAGAATAAAAAGAAAGAAATCCACGGTTTAGCACTGAGCTGAACTTAGGTTTCTGAAACCTGCTATACAGACTACAGATTCACTCTGGAATTCATTGCATTGTCTTCATATATTTTCTTCAAAGCAAAAGTTTCCATGCCATCTCATTATCTGGTGGAGAGAGCAGCGGGGCAATGGAGTTGGCATTCGATGAATTTGGTAGGCCATTCATAATAATCAAGGAGAAGAACA
The DNA here is from genome assembly GCF_000715075.1 of Nicotiana tabacum. Taxonomy (NCBI): domain Eukaryota; kingdom Viridiplantae; phylum Streptophyta; class Magnoliopsida; order Solanales; family Solanaceae; genus Nicotiana; species Nicotiana tabacum. Next base: position 16,795,595 of record NC_134089.1, on the reverse strand, counting down.
GAAAACCAGATTAAGTGGCCTTGATGCTCAAAAGGCCAACAATTCTTTTTGAAAAGGAAATATTCATCGCTTTGTAAATGCTAACGTACCCCTTATGGGTGGTCTTGAAAGGCCAACACTTATGCTGGAAAAGTCATAGCTGGCATTCTCCCCACTTCTCTTGGTTCTAAGGGCATGGACAAGATGCTTCAGAGCCCTAATGGTGATGTCACCATCAGAAATGATGGTGCAACCATCTTGGAGCAGATGGATGTTGAAAATCAGATTAAGAAGTTGACGGTTGAGCTGTCACGAAGTCAGGATTATTTGGTAATGGAACTACTGGAGTTGTCTTGTTGACATGGCTGGGCACTTCTAGAACAAGCAGAGAGGTTGTTACAACGTGGTAATCACCCTATTTGAATCACAGAAGGATATGAAATGTCTTCAAGGATATAAATTGAGCATTTGGAGCGAATTGAGCAGAATTTTGAATTTGGAGGGAATGAGCTTTGATTCAAACCTGCAGGACTACTTTTTCATCTAAGATTGTGAACAAATGCAAGCTGTTGCATGGCTAAAATTGCTGGCAAAGCAGTTCTAGCTGTTGCAGATTTAGAAAGGAAGGATGTTCGCCTGGACCTATTCAAAGCTGAGCAAAAGGTGGAAAGTTATAGGATAGAGAGCTAATTTATGGTATTGTAGTTGGCAAAGATACGAGTCATCCTCAGATGCCAAAGCAAATTGAGGATGCAAAAATTGCCATTTTGACTTGTCCTTTTGAGCCTCCAAAACCAAAGACCAAGCATAAGGTTGATGTTGATACTGTAAGAAAAAAATCAAATTTTAGGACAAGCAGAAGTACTTTGATGACATGGTTCAGAATTACAAGGATGCTGGTGCCACTTCAGTTATTTACCAGTGGGGTTTTTTTGATGAAGCAAACTACTTACTGATGCATATAAATCAACCTGCTGTTAGATGGGTAGGAGGTGTGGAGTTGGAGCAGATAGCAATTGCTCAGGTGGGAGAATTGTGCCAAGGTTTCAAGAGTTGACAACTAAAAAGACTTGACAGAACTAGTCTGGTTCTAGAGAAATCATTTGGTACAATAAAGGACAGAATGACATGCATTGAACATTGTGCAAATTTAAGGCTGACCTTATTTATCGGTGGTGGTAACAAAGGAGACATAGTGTAGTATCCATTATGCTTTGTGTGTGGCTAGAAATCTTATCCGCAATAATTCTATTGTATATGGGTGGTGGTTCAGCAGAGATCTCTTGCTCAATTGCTGTTGAAACAGCAGCTGATAAACACCCAGGAGTTGAGCAGTATACTATCAGGGCATTTACAGATGCTTTGGATTCTATCCCAATGGAACTTGCTGAGAATAGTGGTCTCCAACACGTTGAAACTCTATATGCTGTTAAATCTCAGCAAATTAAGGAAAACAATCCTTGTTGTGGAATAGATTGCAATGATGTTGGCACAAATGACATGCGTGAACAACATGTCTTTAAGACAGATTGGGAAGCAACAGCAGATTTTGCTTGCAACTCGGGTTGTTAAGATGATTCTAAAGATTGATGATGTCATTAGTCCATCTGATTATTGATGTTAAGTACGCAAATACAAACTTTTGCTTCGCCTAACAGATGATGAACACAGTACCTTTGGCAATGCCACTCCAAGTAGTTTTGGTTTCTATGTCATGTGTTTTGAGTACAGTTTTGGTGGTTGACCAATTGTTGTGAGTTTCGGATTGAACATGTTGGTTCCGTTGATGATCAGTGCCTTGACACAATTTGCTCTATCAAAAGCTTATTAGCTATCTCTAAGGGATTTTACCCTTTTCCAAAAAAATCTAACAAAACCAAATTCCTCATTTTATTCAGCTGCCAAAGAAAAAGAAAAACTACACGTATCTTCTGCACTTAAACATGTTTTCTGCTATAAGGTCACATAAAACAAGTTTTCTTCTCCATTTATCATTTTCGGGCAGTAATACAGTGAATTATAATGCAATTACAATTAAGTTCTTTCGGAAAACCAGTTCCAATCACATATAATTCCAAAACACAGTTCCAATCAACGAGAAAGAATTAAACATAGTAATTGCAAGTGTGTTCTTTCTTTCTAAATAGTGGGACTTCGTGGTCAACATCGACAAGCTGTTCTAGTGATGGATTCCGCTACTGAATACAAAAAATGCAGGCTCCGGGGAAAATGTGGAAGCATGAGCACTAGGTTGGTCTTTAATAAATTGAAGAGAAAAAATGACTGACACTATGATTAGGAAGTGATATACTGTCACGAACTGTGGCAATTTGGTGACCAGATGCAGGCTATATTAGGATTTTAATCAAACTTAAATCTAATTTTGTCATTGTTACAGCCAAAACCGATTCCTAAAAACTCTCATTATTCGTCCTCTTTCTTCTCTTTCCCTCACTTTATCCGTCTATGTAAATATGAAAAAATCATTTAGTAATCAAGGTCTATGTTGCGCGGACTCTCCAAAATGTAGCCGCACCCGTGTCGGATCCTTAAAAAATGCACTACTTTTGGAGGATCCGACACGTATCCGGCCACATTTTCGGAGAGTCCGAGCAACATAGATCAAGGTTCATCCTTCCCAGAACCCACTTGTGGGATTACACTGGGTTGTTGTTGTTGTTGTAATCAAGGTTCATCCTATTAAACTTGACATACCCAAACACAGCATTGAACATGTAATATAAGTTCTTGTCCTAGGTATAGTTTGTCTCAACTTGCAACCAAAAGTGTCGCCAAGTGGTCAATATGGTGGGTGCAAAACCTTAGAGATCATGGTTCAAACCCCGAAAGAGGCAAAAAACACTAAGTGGACAGAGTTACCAAGTACCTGGTGGGAGGTAGCATGTACTCAGCGGAATAGTCAAGGTGTACACGAGTTGATCTGATACACCAATGTTATGTATAAAAAGAAGTGTAGTTTGTCTCAACTTTCTGAGCTTCTTTCCACTTTGGATACATCTCAACTGTAGAGACATTAGATAAAACACCAAAGAGCAGACTTTTCCCGCTCTGTTTTCCTTCCTCCGAGCTTTGGAACGTCAGTTGCGGGTTCCAGTAACTTTGGTTCGAATCTTGTATTTATTTTTAAAAAAATCATTGAATATGTACAATTTATTAATGAAGCATGGTGGAGTTTGGAGAACTATAGTCCACGCATCCAATTTTCAGCGTGACATCGGACATGATTCCTTAAACTTCAAAACAAACTTAAATAAACAACTTTAGAAGATAAAAAACTATAAATCACAATATCTAAGACAACAACAACAACAACAACAACCCAGTGTGGTCCCACAAGTGGGGGTCTGGGGAGGGTAGGATTTACGCAGCCTTACCCCTACCCTGGAAGGGTAGAGAGACTGTTTCCGATAGACCCTCGGCTAAATAAGGTGATAGAAGCCCTGGTAGCAAGCAATAGCAAAACAATAATTAGAAAACTAGATCGGAGATAGCAACAGATAATATGAAAGGGGTACTGATAACAAGTAGTAGCAAGATAACATAAAACTAATTCCAAGGCAGTAAACGAGAATATGAACGAAGTACTGCTAGCAAACTACAGAATTACCAATGGTAAGTAACAACGAAACGAGACATGTGAATATAACAAACTAAGGAAAAAAGGGTATCGTACTAGCGCTAATACTATCAAGCTAGAGAAGACAAAGGGAGATGCACGACTACCTACTAACTTTCTACCCTAATCTTCAACCTCCACACCTTTCTATCTAGAGTCTTGTCCTCGGTTAGCTCAAGTAGTGTCATGTCCTGCCTGATCACCTCTCCCCTTCTTTGGCCTACCTCTACCCCTCCTCTTGCCTCCTAAGGCTAGCCTCTCACATCTCCTGACATGGGCATCTGCGCTTCTCCTCTTAACGTGCCCGAACCATCTCAACCTTGGCTCATGCATCTTTGCCTCCACATGGGCCACTTCCACCTTGTCTCAAATAACTTTCATTCCTATTTCTATCCAACCTAGTATGCCTACACATCTATCTCAATATCTAAGACAATCTTTGGAAAAAAAAAAGTCGTAGTCAAATCAAAAACCGTTAGAATCATCAAATGGCAATACTGCCTATTAAATTGGAACAGCGAACTACGACTATGGAGGATTTCCCCAGTAATTTGAAATTGAGGAATAGTTGATTGATAATTTTTTAAAACAAAAAGCAGTGAAACAAAGAGGAAAGGTAAAAAGATGAAACCTTTTTTGGATGATATAGAAGAGGAATTTGCCTTTGATTTGAAGGGCGAAGGCGAAGAATTGATGCCCTGGCGAGCAAGTCCACCGTTTTTCTCAACAGGAGTTGTTGTTGTTGTAGCAACTGAGATTTTCTTGTTCTTGTGCTGCTGTACCTCAAGCTCAGCTTTGGCTTGAGCAAATCTTCGCTCTAATGCCTCCATTGTTCGTTTCTTTTGTTCCTCAGCCATCGCCATGGTTGTGCTCTCTGCTCGAGCTTTCTATTGGTTACTTATAAAATATGACAAACTGAATTAGGAGAATGTTTGCGGTCAATTAACTTAAATGGACCAAGGTATTAGCCCAACAATTCATGGGCCAATCATTGGGCTCTATAGAGAAAAGGTATGAATTAGATTCAGACCAGGACTTCAGTAAATACTGGAAATTTGTGAAAATAGCATGGACTCGCTAGTTTTTGGATTGGTAATCAAGAAACAACCGACGTTTACAAAATCAGTAAAAATAATATTTATTTTATGCGAAAATAAAATCTGAACAAAAATACAATAGCTAAAACAAGGAAAGTTTCAACATAACATGCCTGATTATGAAGCTCATGCGTATAAACTTCGAACATATTATGTTGGAACGCCAACACATTATGTTAAAGTTGTACAATATCAGTCCCATTTAATATTGACCAAGTTTGCGGTATAGCTAGTTTTTTAGCTTTAAGTTGATATTTTGTTATTATTAGTTACCGATATTTTTTCTAGTTTCTTGAGTTGCAGATATCTTTTCCTAGAGTTTAGGAGAGTTTTTTTTAGTGGGATAATAGATTCAAGCTAATTTGTAAGCCTGTATAAGGCCATCAGTGAATTGAATAAACTATCCAACTATTTTCTTCCACAAAAATTTCAATTCTACTTCTAGTTGTTCTTTCTAATATTGAGCTTGCAATTTTGTTTTGATTCTTCATTTGGTATCAGAGCTAGCACAATGACTATGACTCTTCAAGTAGTTAGCAGAATCAAAAAGCTCAATAATCAGAATTAGGGGTGTACAGGCCAAACCGTCAAGCCAAACCGAACCGACGAACCAAGTCAAACCAAAGAAAAAACCCGATTTGTGGTTTGGTTTGGTGTTGGAAAATAAAAAACCGATCACTCTTGGTTTGGTTTGGTATTAACAAAAAAAATCAAACAGAATCTAAATCAAACCGATATATATATATATATATATATATATATATATATATATATATATATATATATATATATATTAAAAAAATTATACATAAAATTATAATTAAAATCTAATTTGTAAGTATTTTCTTAACTATTTTATAATTTTCAATGTCTTGAGATAAAAGTATTATTTCTTTGTGGGCTTGTAAAATTACTATCCACTTAGTAGATTCTATCTACACAATCCAAATTAAAACTCAATAAGACAAAAAGACAATAAATTAGGTCATTCCTTATCTTCATTCTTCCGTATCTTTCCCATCTTCCAACTCCAAAGTCAAAGAACCCCAAATAGTGAAAACTCTTCCATCCACTTCACTGGAGCTTCTTAACAAGAATTGCAAAGCAGGAAGCTCCTTTGGTAAGCTAAAGTATTATATTAAACTAATTATGTTATTTTATCCCCTTAGATTTGAGAAGCTTCCGAACTTCTTTTTTTCTCGATTATTTTTCTTTAAATTTCAGTTAATAATTAGAAAGTTTTATTTTCTATAGAGACTCTCTTTCTAGATGGAAAATACCACTGGAATAGATGTGGAGATGATTGTCAATGATCCTCCAATTGTGTTGGTGGCACCTCAAAAAAAAAGTAAAAACACTTCTCATACACGCACTCCTCCTAAAAAGCAAAAAAGGACAGATCCTTCAGATTCCGATTCTAAGCCTGGTAATACTGGAAGAGAAACATCTGAGATTTGGAATCACTTTACAAAATTTATTGATAAAGGAGGCAAACGTAGAGCAAAATGCAATTATTGTGTAAAACACTTTGTTTCCGAGACCAAGACTAATGGAACTTCTACTTTGTAGAATCATTTAAATTTCATGTGTCTTAAATCTCCTTTTAGATTTGTTGATAGGAAGCAATCTACATTGAAACTTACACCTATCCAAGAAGGGGGACAAGAATCTGGTAAAATAACTATTGAAAGGGTAGTGTATAATGTGGAGGATATTAGGAGGGCAATTGCCGAATTTGTTATTATTGACGAGTAGCCATTTAAAGTTGTTGAGGGAGAGGGATTTAAAAGTTAATGTCTAAGGCTTTGCCTAATTTTGAATTACCTTCTCGTGTAACTGTGGCTAGAGATTGTTTGAAGATTTATCAAGAGGAGAAAGAAAAACTTAAAAAGCTTATTAAGAACCAACATGTATGTCTTACTAGTGATACATGGTCATCACTCCAAAAGTTTACTTATATGGTTGTCACCGCCCACTGGATTGATGATGAATGGAGTATACAAAAGAAGATACTTAACTTTTTTCAAACACCAGATCACAAGGGAGAGACTATTGCTAAGGGTATTGAAGCTTGTTTGTTAGAGTGGGGTATTGATAAGTTGTTTACAGTGACACTAGATAATGCAAGTGCGAATGATGTTGCTATTAAGCATTTGAAGGCACGCATTGATGTCCGGAAAGGAGTAGTATTGGGAAATGAGTTTTTACATGTTAGATGTAATGCACATATTTTGAACTTGATTGTAAAAGATGGGTTAGATGAACAAAATTGAGCCCATTTCTCGTATTAGAAATGCTGTAAAATATGTCAAGTCTTCCTCTTCAAGGTTTACTTTTTTCAAGTCACATGTTGAGAAACTTAAGATAGACAATCATGATCTTTTGAGTTTTGATGTTGAGACTAGGTGGAATTCTATATATACAATGTTAGATACAGTTGTGAAATTTGAAAATGCCTTTACAAGAATGCGCGTGGATGACCATAAGTACCAAAAGTATTGTCGAGAGGTAACGAAAGGACATCCATCCGCTGATGATTTGGAAGATTGTGAAAGTTTTTGTCATGTTCCTTAATATTTTTTACCAGACAACTTTAAAATTTTTAGGAAGCTTGTATGTTACTTCGAATGTATTCTTCCATGAATTTTTTAATGTTCGAAATGCTATTATAAAGTATTCTTACAGTGAAGATCTTATTTTGATTGATATGGCTAACAAGATGAAAGGAAAGTTTGATAAATACAGGGGTAAGTTTGAAAATTTGAACATGTTATTGTTCATTGCTGTTGTGTTAGGTCCCAGATATAAAATGAAGTATGTGAACTTCATTTTTAGTATATCATACAATCCTTTGGTGGGAAAATTGAAATCAGATCAGGTGACAGGTGATTTAACTCGTTTGTATGATCGTTACAATTATTCTTTTTTTAAATCTTCTAATGACAATTCTAGAGGTGAAACTAGTATGGTGAGTGAAGTTGGTGATATTTTGCTATCTCGCTGGGAGAAACATTTGGAAGACGAGGGAGATGTTGAGAAAAAATCTGAGCTTGAGAAATACTTGACGAATAATGTGGAGAAGACCAAGGATTTAAATATCTTGGCTTGGTGGAAAGCTTCATCTAACAATTATCCAATTCTTTCAAAAATGGCAAGGGATGTTCTTTCAATTCCTATTTCTACTGTTGCATCTGAGTCAGCTTTAGTACCGGTGGTCGAATTCTCGATTCATACCGAAGTTCTTTATCACCAAAGAGAGTAGAAGCTCTTATTTGCACTCAACAATGGATAAAGTCACCTAAAGAATGCAAGCTTCAAGATTATCTAGAAGAAATTAAGAAAATTGAGCAAGTTGAAGAAGGTAATTTTATATATTTAATTCATAATGAATTTGATTCTATCTTTATATTGTTTAACATGTAATTATTTTTTTTTTCTTTTCAGAATGTCCAGGTGAAGCTTTGAGTATTGATTAGTTCAGAACATTCATGGTGCTTGGCTGCTTGCTGCTTCTTTCTAACTTTTGTCTTAGCCAGCTTTAACTAACTTAATAATTTTTGTGGGATGTAAGTTGGGTTGTAGACTTCAGCTTTTGGTTTATCACATGTTTGTTGTCATTTTCTATTATGGAAGGTCTTGGAATTATGATTCATATGGGCTGTTGCTATTCCTCGTAAATTATTTTAATGAATAGTAATTATGCGGACAATTGGTGATTATTTGATCTCTTTTCAAGCATAATATTACTAAAAAGGAAAACCGAAAATAAACTGAAAAACCAAGGAAACAGAAAAAATCGAAACAGAAAAAATCGAGTATATGTTGGTTTGATTTGATTTTAAATTTAGTAAACCGACATAATTGGTTTGATTTTGGTTTAATAAAAAACCGAACCAAACTACCTCATGTATACCCCTAATCAGAATTACAATACATGGGCAACATGTATGATATCTTATATGTAGGGCCAAGATCTTTGGGAAGTGGTCAACGGAAGTGAAGTTACATAACTAGAGGCGGAGGATGGGAATGGAACCTTGCGGAAGTGGAAGATCAAAGCAGGCAAAGCAATGTTTGCTCTCAAAACAACAATCGAATAAGATGTGTTGGAGCATGTCCATGATGCTAAAACACCAAAAGAAACATGGGACACACTTGCTGCACTTTTCTTAAAGAAGAATGACGCAAGGCTGCATCTTTTAGAGAATGAGCTTTTATCAATAGCTCAACGTGATATGACAATTGCCTAGTACTTCCATAAAATAAAGTTTATATGTTGTGAAATTTCAGATTTAGATTCAAAGGCTCCAATTAGGGAAATAGGGACAAAAAGAATATTTATCCATGCTTTGAGGCCTGAATATAGAGGTTTTGTTGTTGCAGTACAAGGATGGCCAAATCAACCATCACTTGTGGAGTTCGAAAATTTGCTCGCTGGTCAAGAAGCCATGACTGTCACGACCCAAAATCCGACCAGGTCATGATGGCATCTATCATGAAACTAGGTCAGCCGACACAATTTCTGAATCAACCATTATTCAATAAAAGTCATTTTTATACCATTAATTAATCAATAATATCATGATGTAAATCTAAATGAACAGTGTAGAATAAATACAGAAGCCCAACATCGGGGTGTCACAAGCCACGAGCATCTACTAAGGTCCGAATACAACGAGGAGTCTGAAAATATACTAAAAACAATCTAAGGAAGAAAGAGGAAGAAGAGCAAGGCTGCGAACGTCGGGCAGCTACCTTACTAACTCCGATGACTCTGTCACTGAGTAATCAACACCCGCTACCGGGTTCAGAAATACCTGAATCTGCACACAAGGTGCAGGGAGTAATGTGAGTACGCCAACTCAATAAGTAATAAAAGTAAATAAAAGATTCAGTAAGAAAACACGTTAACCACGTCATAACATTACAGCAAATGCAGTACATTTCCAAAACAGTACAGAAATCATTCACTTCTTAATCAAGCTCAGTTTTAGTAAAATCCTTTTTAAAACAACTTTCAATAGTTTCAAACGAGTGATAAACAGTGAGTAAAAATGAAAGAAACGTAAACAACCCCTCGGGCAAAATATGTACCATACATCGCCCCTCGGGCAAAATATCAACAGAACCAGCCCCTCGGGCTACCTCACAATCACTCGTAATTAGCCCCTTGGGCATAACATGAATCAAGAACCGCCCCTTGGACAAAACATGGATCAAGAACAGCCCTTCAGGCAACAACATGAAACAACAACAGCCCCTCGGGCTATATCACATCACTCATACTAGGTACCCACGCTCACTGGGGGTATGCAGACTCCGGAGGGGTTCCTACAGCCCATGCGCTATAACAAGCCATCTCGTGGCATAATAAAACTAACCCTCGACCTCATAACAAGCCACCTCATGGCGTAACAAATCAGGCCCTCGACCTCATAATCATGAATCAGAACAACACTACTGCGGTGCGCAGCCCGATCCCATAATATCCTCACAACACAGGCCCTCAGCCTCACTCAGTCAGAAATCTCTCAAGCCACTCGGGCAACAGTAAAACATGATGCTCAACCCAGAATATCATTTAAAATATCAAAACGGAGTAAATATGGCTGAGTTATGAAAATAGTAGAATACAGCATGACTGAGTACAAATATGAAGTCAAAATAATAAGGAATAGTAGTAGAAATCCCCTAAGGGTCCAAAACAGTTGGCACGAGGCCCAAATATGGCATTCAGCCCAAAACATGATAATACTTTCCAAAACACAATGATATCAAACAATTTCAATCAAATACGTGATTTAACAATCATACGGAACGGACTAAGTCACAATCCCCAACGGTGCATGACCCTACGCTCGTCATCTAGCGTGTGCATCACCTCAAAGTAGCACAACGATGTGAAATTTGGGGTTTCATACCCTCACGACAGCATTTACAATTATTACTTACCTCTATCCGGTCCAAACTCTAGCCCGCTATGTCTTTGCCTCTCGAATCGACTTCCGGATGCTCCAAATCTGACCAAAAACTGATTTATACCATCAAAATATGCTAAGGGAATAAAGCTCACTCGAAAACAATCAATTTACATCAAAATCCTGAAATTGACCAAACTTGACCCCCGAGCCCATGTCTCAGAATTCGATAAAAACCACAAAACTAGAATCATTATTCCCTCACGAGTCTACCCATAACAAATCCATCAAAATCCGACCTCAATTGCTCATTCACATCCCCAAAAGAATTCTTAAACTTTTCTTTCATTTTCCCCCAATTTTCACTCTACTTTTTCAAATTAAATGATGAAATTCAAGAATAAATCATGGAATTAAACCAAATATGAGTGAAGAATACTTACTCCAATTACTCTACTGAAAATCTCCTCAAATTTCACCTTCTCCCGAGCTCTCTAATGGTTTTTGTGATATTGGACTTAAACCCTCAATTTTTAAATATAATCTAACTACCCAGTTATTCCTTCTATGCGAACACGACGGTCCTCTCACGTTCGCATAGGCTAATCTCGCCTGCCTCCGAAAATTCCCATTACGAACGCGTCCACAGCTTCACGAACACGAAGTTTTACCAACTCACTCCTTCGTGAACGCGTTCCCTGACACGCGAACGCATAGAACACTTTACTCAACCTCCGCGTTCGCGTTCTCCTCCTGGTGAATGCATAGAACAAATTCCTCAGCTTCCCCATTTACTCTTCACGAATGCAGGACCCCACCGCGAACGCGAGACCCCACCGCGAACGCGATGGACAAGAATTTTCTACAATAACACCAGAAAATCTACCAAGTCCAAAGTTCCAAAATTAATCCGTTAACCACCTGAAACACATTCGAGGCCCTCGGAACCTCAACCAAACATGCCAACATATCCCATAACATCATTCAAACTTGTTCCAACCTTTGAAACGCTCAAAACAACATCAAAACATCAAATCATCAACGGATTCAAGCCTAAGAATTCCAAAAACATCCGAATTCCGAATTCGATCAAAAAGTCTATCAAACCTCGTCCGATTGACCTGAAATTTTGCACACACGTCACAAATGACACAACGGACCTACTCCAATTTTCGGAATTCTATTCCAACCCCGATATCAAAATTTCCAGTGCCGATCAAAAAATGCCAAATTTCCAATTTCGCTAATTCAAGCCTAAATCTACCACGGACCTTCAAAATACATTCCGGACGCGCTCCCAAGTCCAAAATCACCTTACGGAGCTAACCAAATCATAAAAATCCAAATCCGAGATCGAATACTAAAAAGTCAAAACTTGGTCAAACCTTTCAAATTTAAAACTTCAAACTGAGAATTGCTCTTCCAAATCTATTCCGATTATCCTGAAAACCAAAACCGACGATTTACATAAGTCGTAATACATCATACAGGGCTGGTCATGCCTAAGAGGTGGCGAGAGAAGTACAAAAGCTCAAAACGACCGCCGGGTCGTTACATCCTCCCTCACTTTAACATACGTTCATCCTCGAACGTGCCCAGAGTTGTTCCGAAAACTATCAAATCACTGTGTAATATTACAATGCACATACACGGGGGTGATCTCACGTCACCCTATCTTATATAGGTCCTATAACACAATGTAACTAAAATTTCACAGTCTAACCTAGCCCATAACTTTAGAACCACATTTCCACTCTGAAATTGTCTACAAGATCAGAATCTCACATCTATACGCTAAATAAGCCCGAACAAGCTGTAACAAACCATATCTGTAGCCTCAGATGCAATTACATGATATACCACATAGCTCAAACTCTCGTAGCGATAACTTCTGATCACAATAGTTGCTTAGAACAACCGAATATCGATAACCAACCTCTTATCAAATAAAGCCTCATTCCAACACTTCCGTATACTGCCAATGATAAATGAAACACATAGAAAGTCATAACCATTTTTCAGATCAACCACTCGTGAAGCCACTCCTCATTTGGCAAGGACCATAGCAAATTTCTAAGCCGAACATCGACATTATCCTTCCAACACGCTGAAATTGAATCCGTTTGTATTCATTCTAGATCCCAACGATCTCATCTAATCCAACACAACTACTCTGGTGACATGACACATCAATACAATCTAAAGCCACAACTCGTGTAATCCGCGCACCAATAAGCAACAATCCGAACGTACTCAAATCATGAAAAATGACTCAAATGAGCGAGTTGTACTGCAAGCTCACCAGTACCACCGCACACAATGCTGAGAACCCGTCACACATTATAGAAATAGAACACACGAATCTAACCCCGAAGGATCATACCTCTACGTAACTTTGTTGTAATGCGCGACCCTATCCACACACTAGTCCACATGAAACACATCAAGTCACTATGCTCAAAATCGATAACCACGCGCAATTTTGATATCTAGAACCAAAGCAAATCATCATAACCACGACGAAGAAATTAACAAAACATCATACAAACCCGAAAGGACACAACCGATATGCCATCTGTCGAGCAATACCCAATACTCTTCCCGCTCAAATTCCACTGAGAGACCCCAATAAAACCGCACCACATGTGTCTATAACCAATAATTCCCAATGCCTCACAACACGGAAAGGTAACTCATGGATCTCCCCAGATCTCTAATATGCTCAATAAAAATCGAATCAACACATCCCTCAACAATACAACTCGGGGTCAACCAAGCCGACTCGATGTAGAACACATATCTATATTGGCCTACCAATGAACCCCTTAATTAAGGAGTTCCTGAAGCTGCTCCTTCAACCCCTTTAACTCCACTGGTGCCATACGATATGGTGCCCGACACCAGATCAATACCGAAATTAACAACCCTGTCCGGCGACATGCCCGACAGTAGGAAACACATTCAGAAAGTCCCTCACCACCGGAACTGAATCAATGGTAGGAGTCTCTGCACTGACATCCATCACGAAGGCCAAATAAGAAAGACAACCCTTCCCAGTCATCTATTGGGTCTTCAAAAATTAAACCACCATACTGGGAACATAATTCGTTGAACCTTGCCACTCAAAATTCCCGGCATAGCCAACATCGTCGTCCTAGCGCAATAGCCTAGAATAACACGACATGGAGACAACTCGTTCATACCCAATATCACACCAAGATCTAGCATATTAAGTAACAAGGATCCACTCGGGTCTCCAAACCTCCAATATTCACCACACCAGACCGATATACGCGGTCCACAACCACGACCTAAACTATTTATGAGAGCTCCCAGTCTCCAAATCCATACAGCACGTGAATCACTATATCCAATCCCAACTCCACCGTCCGAACATACAACATACCTCTAATACCCAATTATTCCACGAGAGGTACTCCTAAAATTCTTCTATGCCACCAAGCAAACTCGAATATCAGCAGTCGATCCAATAAGAGAGTGCCGCAATACTAATGAAGTATCCTCAACTCAAACACATCGCCCTTTCTAAAATGTATACCCTCATCAAGCCATAACAATTAGTGATCTCATTTATCTAGTCATATGAAACTGTCCATGCTACCTAAAAATTTGTGACCTTCCTTTCAAAACTGAACCGTGACCTTACACATGCAAATCTCAATCTTACAAAACATACCACATATACCATAGCATCCTAGGATAACCATGAGAACTTCATATCCATTCCGAGCCACAAGCAACTACGTACTCAACTAGCCAAGAACTTTTCATTGATACCATCTAGAAGAAAGACATTATACATCTTATGCTCCTCACACTTGTAGAAAATATACATCTCTAACCGTGGTAGAAACTATCAAGAACTCTCTGAATTCTATTTGCACAAAACTAAATCATCAGGACTGAATCCTTCTAACTCAACCAAGCTACGCAGGCCACTAAAACCCAAGAGCATTACTGCGAAACACCTGTAGAAACTCATTACCTCGTAAGCACCCAAAGAGCTAATCATATCCTTACCTTGCCGATCCGACCTACTACCAAGCTATCCCATCTATCCAAGTTCCTTTTTATTTAACTTCAACTTGATACTTCTTCTCGCTATAATACCACAGTTCCTCAACCCAGACTCACCACACGATACCCAAGCATAAAACCATACCGTCTAAGGCTCATAAGCCGCTGAATACTCTCTTAAATATTCCCAAAATCACCACATTCAAAATACCTACCCTGAAAAGACTTCCTGCGAATCCAAAGCCATTACCTTCACCTTCTTGATACTGATATATAGAATCCCATAATTGATATAGAAATGCCACAAGTCTTGACTCCCTCCAATGCAAACCTCAGTTTCTAATCAAATATACAACCTGAAGATCTCCAAGTATTACATGTAAAATATTGAATCCACTAGAACCAGTCTCGAGAGTCATTCACTCTACTCAAACTGCAATTAGACCGATCAAACGGACCGGACGACCAATGCTCCATTAGCACCCCGACACTGCAGAACGTAACCTCACCTTAATGCAACCAAGCAACTTCCTGTTCTATGTACCATACACCCTTTACCCATAACAACTCAAGTCACTACGTGATTCTCACACCCATAAAGCATAACATAACCTTTAGTGAAATTTCCTTTACTCGAGCCATCCTCGGTCTCAACCTCCGTAAGCCATAACGGATTCACTGGTATGCCTCAAACTGGAACCAACATAGCACATAACAGTGCACTCAACTAATTAATAGAGGACTCCCCTCACTTGGCTCAAAGACATAGATCAAATCACACAATAACTCATAATGCATATACTCTATTACTACCATAATACCATAGTGAGATTAAACTTAATCCTTTATAAGCTCGTGCAACACAGACCATTTAGTACTTCAAATCTTCTACAAATCTCGCATTCACCCTCGTAACAGTAAGCCCAATCTCTTACGTGACGCAAATTCAAATTGCAACATATATTTCACTAGTAAAAGAGACCTTCCAACAAACAACGTAAGGATCACACAAACATCAGAACACTCCGCAGGAGATAACCCACCTGCTTCGCCTCAAACTAACATCTCTTTATACCCTTCCACCATCATAAACATTACGCAATCACTTAATCTTCCTGAGTCTGAACTCATATCACAATGTGAAATCTACTTCGCTTCCCAACTAGGCAACATGAAAGGATCCTCCAACACACCCATAACTCAAGGCTATACACCAAATCACGATGGACATCAAGCACTGGATAGTTCTTGCTACCCCCAAGCAGACCATTCTCGTCTCATTCAATTCATATGAACACATCTTGCAGTCATATCATCCTTATCACATAACTATCCAGTCACCACTTCCCTTAATAGGGACACTATCGAACATATAAATCCAGAAACACGCGCTCGCTCAATCAACAGCTCAGGGCTCAAGCTACAGGCAAGGCCTGGCCTTAAGTCCTCCAGACTAGCCCAACATCAACAAACAGAGATCACATCTTGCCCCTTGATCAGGGAATCATAAGCCGTCGATGCACAGCTGATACCAAGCGTTCATGTGCACATACAAACGCGTGAAAAGAATTCAAAGAGTTACATTTCAAGCTGAATCAATGACGCATGATAAGAATTCAAGAATGTGGAATTTCCTAAAGGTTCTGCAGCCTCCCGAGGATAAGTACATACGTCTTCGTACCGATCCGCGAGACTCTACTAAACCTGCTCATGACTCGTGAGACCTATGTAACCTAGGCTCTGATACCAACTTGTCACGACCCAAAAACCGACCCGATTGTGATGGCGCCTATCGTGAAACTAGGCCAGCCAACACAATTCCTGAATCAACCATTATTCAATAAAAGTCATTTTTATACTATTTATTAATCAATAATCTCATGATGTAAATCTAAATAAATAGTGCGGAATAAATACACAAGCCCGATATCAGGGTTCACAAGCCACGAGCATCTACTAAGGTCTGAATATAATGAAGAGTCTGAAAATATACTAAAAACAATCTAAGGAAGACAAGAGGGAGAAGAGCAGGGCTGCGAATGTCGGCCAACTACCTTACTAACTCCGATGACTTTGCCACTGAGCAATCAACACCCATTACCGGGTTCAAAAATACCTGAATCTGCATACAAGGTGCAGGAAGTAATGTGAGTACACCAACTCAGTAAGAAAAAAAAATAAGTGATAGCTGACCAGAAAGAAAACATGTAAACCACGTCATAACGCTACAACAAATGTAGTACATTTCCAAAACAGTACAGAAATCATTCACTTCATAAATCAAGCTCAGTTTCAGTAAAACCCTTTTTAAAACATTCAATAGTTTCAAACGAGTGATAAAACAGTAAGTAAAAAATAGAAACATAAACAGCCTATCGGGCAAAAATGTACCATACATTGCCCCTCGGGCAAAATATCAACAAAACCAGCCCCTCAGGTTACCTCACAATCACTCGTAATCAGCCCCTTGGGCTACATCACATCACTCACACTAGGTACCCGCGCTCACTGGGGGTGTGCAGACTCCGGAGGGGCTCCTACAGCCCAAACGCTATAATAAGCCATCATGTAGCATAATCAAACTGGCCCTCGGCCTCATAACAAGCCATCTCGTGGCGTAACAAATCAGGCCCTCGACCTCATAATCATGAATCAGAACAACACTACTGCGGTGCGCAGCCCGATCCCATAATATCCTCACAACACAGGCCCTCAGCCTCACTCAGTCAGAAATCTCTCAAGCCACTCGGACAACAGTAAAACATGATGCTCAGCCCAGAATATCATTTAAAATATCAAAACGGAGTAAATATGGCTGAGTTATGAAAATAGTAGAATACATCATGACTGAGTATAAATATGAAGTCAAAACAGTGAGGAATAGTAGTAGAAATCCCCTAAGGGTCCAAAACAGTTGGCACGAGGCTCAAATATGGCATTCATTCCAAAACATGATAATACTTTCCAAAACACAATGATATCAAACAATTTCAATCAAATACGCGATTTAACAGTCATACGGGATGAACTAAGTCAGAATCCCCAACGGTGCACGACCCCACGCTCGTCATCTAGCGTCTGCGTCACCACAAAGTAGCACAACGATGTGAAATCTGAGGTTTCATACCCTCAAGACAACATTTACAATCATTACTTACCTCTATCCGGGCCAAATTCTAGCCCACGATACCTTTGCCTCTCGAATCGGCCTCCGGATTCTCCAAATCTAACCAAAAATAGATTTATACCATCAAAATATACTAAGAGAACAAAGCCTACTCGAAAATAACCAATTTACCTAAAAAACCCTGAACTGGCCAAACCCGACCCCACGTCTCAGAATTCGATAAAAACCACAAAACTAGAATCCTTATTCCCTCACGAGTCTACCCATTACAAATCCATCAAAATCCGACCTCAATTGCCCATTCAAATCCCCAAAAGAATTCTCAAACTTTTCTTTCATTTTTTCCCAATTTCCACTCTACTTTTTCAAATTAAATGATGAAATTCAAGACTAAATCACGAAATTAAACCAAATATGAGTGAAGAATACTTACTCCAATTACTCCCCTGAAAATCTCCTCAAATTTCACCTTCTCCCGAGCTCTCTAATGGTTTTTGTGATATTGGACTTAAACCCTCGATTTTTAAATATAATCTGACTGCCTAGTTATTCCTTCTATGCAAACGTGCCGGTCCTCTCGCATTCGCGTAGGCTAATCTCTTCTAACTCCAAAAATTCTCTTCGCGAACGCATCCACAGCTTCGCGAACGCGAAGCTTTACCAACTCACTCCTTCGCGAACGCGTTCCCTGACACGCGAATGCATAGAACACTTTACTCAACCTCCGTGTTCGTGTCCTCCTCCTCATGAACGCATAGAAAAAATTCCTCAGCTTCTCATTTACTCTTCGCGAATGGGGGACCCCACCGCGAACGCGATGAACAAGAATTTTCTGCAACAACACCAGAAAATCTGCCAAGTCCAAAGTCCAAAAATTAATCCGTTAACCACCCGAAACATATCCGAGGCCCTCGGGATCTCAACCAAATATGCCAACAATCCTATAACATCATTCAAACTTGTTCCAACCTTTGGAACGCTCAAAACAACATCAAAAAATAAAATCATCAACGCAAGCCTAAGAATTCCAAAAACTTCTGAATTTCGATCAAAAAGTCTATCAAACCTCGTCCGAATGACCTAAAATTTTGCACATACGTTACAAACGACACAACGGACCTACTTCAATTTTCGGTATTCTTTTCCGACTCTAATATCAAAATTTCCACTACCGACCGGAAAATGCCAAATTTCCAATTTTGTCAATTCAAGCCTAAATCTATCACGGACCTCCAAAATACACTCCGGACGCGCTTCCAAGTCCAAAATCACCTAATGGAGCTAAACAAATCACAAAAATTCAAATCCGAGATCGAGTACTACAAAGTCAAAACTTAGTCAAACCTTTCAAATTTAAAGCTTCAAACTGAGAATTGCTCTTCTAAATCTATTCGATTATTCCGAAAACCAAAAATGATGATTTATATAAGTCGTAATACATCATACGGGGCTGGTCATTCCCGAGAACTGGCGAGCAAAGTGGAAAAGCTCAAAATGACCGGTCGGGTCGTTATAATGGCGAAGCAAATGGTAGGATCTTCGGTGAAAAGTGAAGAAGAAGCTCTCTATACCAACAAAACCAAGAACTTCAAGCAACATACTGCTGGTAGTTCTAAAAATAAGCAATTTTCATGGAGATGGATATTCACGCTCAAGGGGAGCTTTGAAATATCATGGGAACAATAAAAAATTTGAAGAGAAGTGTTACAATTGTGAAAAAAAGGTCATACGACAAAAGACTGCTGGTCCAAGAAGAAGTATGTGGAAAGCAATACTGCTATGTCAAATTCAAATGAGAAAAGTAAAGATGATTGGGATGCTGAAACATTTTTTGCTATAGAAGATGAAGATTTAGCACTCACATCAACAATATTTGAATTAATTGATCATGAGAACGACTGAATCATTGATTAAGGTTGTGCAAATCATATGAAAGGTGATAAGCAAAAGTTGCAGAACCTAATAGCGTACAATGGAAGTCGTATTGTGGTTACGGCTAACAATTCAAGGCTACCGATTGCTCACATTGGTAAGACGATAGTTTCTTCTCAACAAAGTTCCATCCAAATCTCACTTGATCATGTTTCCAAGTATGAAGAAAAACTTGCTTTCAGTATCACAATTAACATCATATGGCAACTATGTTCTGTTCGGTCCTCATGATGTGATAGTATATCGTGATCTCAATAACTTAGAAAATCCAATTATGAAAGGGCATAAATTAGAGTCACTTTATGTAATGTCTGCAGAGTCGAAATATGTAGAAAAGACTAGAAAGAATGAGATTGCAGATTTATGGCACCTACGATTGGGTCACATGAGTTATTCCAAGCTAAGTGTGATGATGAAAAAATCAATGATCAGGGGTCTTCCTCAACTTGAAGTAAGAACAGACACCGTTTGTGCGGGATGCCAATACAGTAAAACGCATCAGTTGCCTTTTGAAGAGTCCAAATTTAAAGAGGAACTGCTAGCATTAATTCATTCTGATGTATTTGGACCTGTCAAGCAAATGTCCATTGGTGGGATGAAATATATGTGACTTTTATTGATGACTTTTCCAGGTATGTGTGGAGTTATTTCTTAAAGGAAAAATCTCATTCGTTTTCAAAGTTCAAAGAGTTCAAAAAGGATGTTGAAGCAGAAGTTGGTAAGAAAATTCTTTGCTTGCGAACAGATAATAGTAGGGATTATACCTCAAATGAGTTTGCTGACTTCCTTCGAGAGTGTCGAATACGTCATTAGTTCACATGTGCAAACACGCTGCAACAAAATGGCATAGCGAAAAGGAAGAACAGACACTTAGCAAAAATTTGTCGGTGTATGCTTCAAGCGAAAAATGTTTTGGGACAATTTTGTGGGGTACATCCTCATTAAATAATATGTAAAGAAAAAAGGGAAAACAATAATGATACCAAATCCGATTTTGGTTGAGTGAAATCTATAAGATTTCAAAATTCAAGATTGGTTGGCATACCAAATCTACAGAAGAGAAAAATGTCAAAAATAGTAGGCGTGAGAGAGTAACGTTCCGCCTATAAAAGGAGAGCTTCAACTCTCATTTTTATACACCAACAAAAAGAGAAAGAAAGAGTGATGTTTTACAAATAGAGTATAAGAAAATAGTCTATGAGAAAAATAGAGAGTGAGTGATATTGTAGTGAGGTGGGAATATCGAAAGAAGGTTATTTCTTTTGAGTGTTGTAGTGGTTTTTGGAGTATTTTACTCGGACCTGCAAAGTGTAAAATTCCTTACTATAGTGATATCAGTTGCTCCTCTCGGGGCTGTGGTTTTTTCTCTTATTAAAAGAGTTTTTCCACGTAAAAATCTTGGTATCGATTTTACTCTTTTATTCTTGTTAATTACCGTATCTCGGTGCTACATTATTATTTTGCTTTTATTACTATGAATATTATTTCTGTGGGGGTTTATTCCCAACAACTGGTATTAGAGCACAAGTTCTGCTCGTTCACTGAAATACTATTCATTATCGATAGTACTACACTCGGTGAAAAATAAAAATGTCTGGAGTAAAGTACGAAGTAGCAAAATTCAATGGAGATAAATGTTTCTCAACATGGCAAAGAAGGATGAGGGATCTGCTCATCCAACAAGGATTACACAAGGTACTAGATGCTGATGCCAAAAAGCCTGATACCATGAAAGCTGAGGATTGGGCTGACTTGGATAAAAGAGCTACTAGTGCAATCAGGTTGCACTTGTCAGATGATGTGGTAAATAACATCATTGATGAAGACATTGCACGTGGAATTTGGACAAGGTTGGAAAGCCAATACATGTCCAAAACGTTGACAAATAAATTGTACCTGAAGAAACAGTTATACGCCCTACACATGGGTGGAGGTAAAAAAATTTGTCGCATTTAAATGTGTTTAACGGACTAATCACACAACTTGCCAACCTCGGAGTGAAAATCGAGGAAGAAGATAAAGCCATCTTGCTAGTGAACTCGTTGCCATCTTCGTACGATAATTTGGCAACAACCATCCTGCACGGTAAGACTACTATTGAGTTGAAAGATGTTACATCGACTCTTCTACTCAATGAGAAGATGAGAAAGAAGCCTGAAAATTAAGGGCAAACTCTCATCACAGAAGGTAGAGGCACGAGTTATCAAAGGAGTTCGAGCAACTATGGTAGATCCGAAGCTCGTGGGAAGTCAAAGAACCGCTCCAAATCAAGAGCCAAAAATTGCTACAACTATGATCAACCAGGTCACTTCAAAAGAGATTGCCCAAATCCAAGGAAGGGCAAAGGTGAAACCAGTGGCCAAAAGAATGACGACAACACAGCTGCCATGGTCCGAAACAATGATAATGTTGTCCTCTTTATAAATGAGGAAGAGGAATGCATTCACCTGTCAGGTCCAGAGTCAGAATGGGTAGTTGACACATCAGCATCTTACCATGCCACATCGGTAAGAGATCTTTTTTGCAGATATGTAGTAGGTGATTTCGGCACAGTGAGAATGGGTAACACAAGTTACTCAAAGATTGTGGGGATTGGTGACATATGTATCAAGACAAATGTCAGATGCACATTGGTTCTAAAGGATGTGAGGCATGTACCTGATTTCCAGATGAACTTTATCTCGGGAATTGCTTTAGACCGAGATGGATACGAGAACTATTTTGCAAATCAAAAGTGGAGACTCACTAAGGGATTATTGGTGATTGCAAAGGGAGTTGCTCATGGCACGTGGTACAGGACAAATGTAGAAATATGCCAAGGTGAATTGAACGCGGCACAAGATGAGATTTCTGCAGATTTGTGGCATAAAAGAATGGGTCAAATGAGCGAAAAGGGATTGCAGATTCTTGCCAAGAAATCACTCATTTCTTATGCCAAAGGTACAACAGTAAAACCTTGTGACTACTGTTTATTTGGTAAGCAACATAAAGTCTCATTTCATACATCGTCTGAAAGAAAATTGAATATACTTGATTTAGTATACTCTGATGTTTGTGGCCCAATGGAAATTGAATCAATGGGCGGTAACAAATATTTTGTTACTTTTATTGATGATTCTTCACGAAAATTATGGGTTTATATTTTGAAAACCAAAGATCAGATGTTTCAAGTTTTCTAGAAGTTTCATACTCTAGTAGAAAGGGAGACGAGTCGAAAGCTAAAGCGACTCCGAAGTGATAATGGAGGTGAGTACACTTCAAGGGAATTTAAAGAGTACTGTTCAAGTCATGGGATCAGACATGACAAGACAGTTCCTGGAACCCCACAACACAATGGTGTAGCCGAGAGAATGAACCGCACCATTGTGGAGAAAGTGAGAAGCATGCTCAGAATGGCTAAGTCATTCTGGGGTGAAGCAGTTCAGACAACATGTTACCTAATCAATAGGAGTCCATCAGTTCCGTTGGTGTTTGACATCCCAGAGAGAGTTTGGACCAACAAGGAGGTGTCCTACTCGCATCTGAAGGTGTTCAGTTACAGAGCTTTTGCACATGTACCAAAAGAGCAGAGAACAAAGCTGGATGATAAATCTGTTCCCTGCATATTTATTGGATATAAAGATGAAGAGTTCGGGTACAAATTGTGGGATCTTGTAAAGAAGAAGGTCATTAGAAGCAGAGATGTAATCTTCCGAGAAAGTGAAGTTTGAACTACTGTTGATATGTCAGAAAAGGCGAAGAATGGTATAATTCCTAACCTTGTTACTATTCTTTCTACTTCTAACAATCCCACAAGTACAGAAAGTACGACCGATGAGGTTGCCAAGCAGGGGGAGCAACCTGGTGAGGTTATTGAGCAGGGGGAGCAACTTGATGAAGGTATCGAGGAAGTGGAGCACCCCACTCAGGAAGAAGAACAACCTCAACCTCTGAGGAGATCAGAGAGGCCAAGGGTAAAGTCATGCAGGTACCCTTCCACAGAGTATGTCCTCATCAGTGATGAGAGGAAGCCAGAAAGTCTTAAGGAGGTGCTGTCCCATCCAGAAAAGAATCAGTGGATGAAAGCTATGCAAGAAGAGATAAAATCTCTACAGAAAAATGGTACGTACAAGCTGGTTGAACTTCCAAAGGGTAAAAGACCAATTAAATGCAAATGAGTCTCTATACTCAAGAAAGATGGAAATGGCAAGCTGGTCAGATACAAAGCTCGATTGGTGGTTAAAGGTTTCGAACAAAAGAAAGGTATTAATTTTGACAAAATTTTCTCAACTGTTGTCAAAATGACTTCTATTCGAACAATTTTGAGCTTAGCAGCTAGCCTAGATCTTGAAGTGAAGCAGTTGGATATGAAAACTGCATTTCTTCATGGAGATTTGGAAGAGGAGATTTATATGGAGCAGCCAGAAGGATTTGAAGTAGCTGGAAAGAAACACATGGTGTGCAAATTGAATAAGAGTCTTTATGTATTGAAGCAGGCACCAAGTATATGAAGTTTGACTCATTCATGAAAAGTCAAACATACCTAAAGACCTATTCTGATCCATGTGTATACTTCAAAGATTTTCCGAGAATAACTTTATTATATTGTCGTTGTATGCGAATGACATGTTAATTGTAGGAAAAGACAAGGGGTTGATCGCAAAGTTGAAGAGAGATTTGTCCAAGTCATTTGATATGAAGGACTTGGGCCCAACACAACAAATTCTAGGGATGAAGATTGTTCGAGAGAGAACAAGTAGAAAGTTGTGGCTATCTCAGGAGAAGTACATTGAACGTGTACTAGAACGCTTCAACATGAAGAATGCTAAGCCAGTCAGCACACCTCTTGCTAGTCATCTAAAGTTGAGCAAAACGATGTGTCCTACAACAGAGGAGGAGAAAGGGAACATGGCTAGAGTTCCTTATTCTTCAGCAGTCGGAAGCTTGATGTATGCAATGATATATATTAGACCTGATATTGCTCACACAGTTGGTGTTGTTAGCATGTTTCTTGAAAATCCCTGAAAGGAACATTGGGAAGCAGTCAAGTGGATACTCAGGTACCTAAGAGGTAATGTAGGAGATTGTTTGTACTTTGGAGGATTTGATCCAATCTTGAAGGGCTATACAGATGTTGATATGGCATGTGACATTAATAACAGAAAATCCACTACTGGATATTTGTTTACATTTTCAGGGGGAGCTATATCATGGCAGTCGAGGTTGCAAAAGTGTGTCGCACTCTCTACAACTGAAGCAGAGTATATTTCCACTACTGAAGCTGGCAAAGAGATGGTATGTCTCAAACGGTACCTTCAAGAGATTGGATTGCACCAGAAGGAGTATGTCATCTATTGTGACAGTCAAAGTGCAATAGACCTGAGCAAAAACACCATGTATCATGCAAGGACGAAGCATATCGACATGAGATATCATTGGATTCGAGAAAGGATAGAGGATGGGTTTATGCAGGTAAAGAAGATCCATACAAGTGAGAATCCTTCGGATATGCTGACCAAACTGGTACCAAGAGACAAGTTTGAGCTATGCAAAGAACTTGTCAGCATACACTCAAACTAGAACCTCCAGTGTTACTTCCTTCAGGTGAATGGGTCTGGAAGGGGAGGTTGTGGGGTCCATCCCCATTAAATAATATATATAGAAAAAAGGGGAAAGCAATAATGATACCAAATCTGATTTTGGTTGAGTGAAATCTATAAGATTTCAAAAGTCAAGATTGGTAGGCATACCAAATTTGTAGAAGAGAAAAATGTCAAAAACAGTAAGCGTGAGAGAGTAAGGTTCCGCCTATAAAATGAGAGCTTCGGCTCTCATTTTTATACACCAACAAAGAGAGAAAGAAAGAGTGAGGTTTCACAGATAGGGTATAAGAAAATAGTCTGTGAGAAAAATAGAGAGTGAGTGATATTGTAGTGAGGTGGGAATATCAAAAGAGGGTTATTTGTTTTGAGTGTTATAGTGGTCTTTGGAATATTTTACTCGGACCTACAAAGTGTAAAATTCCTTACTATAGTGATATCAGTTGCTCCTCTCGGGGCAGTGGTTTTTTCCCTTATTAAAAGGGTTTTTCCACGTAAAAATTTTGGTATCGATTTTACTCTTTTATTCTTGTTAATTACCGTATGTCGGTACTACATTATTATTCCACTTTTATTACCGTGAATATTATTTCTGTGGGGTTTATTCCCAACAAATTTTGGGCAGAAGCAATGAAGATTGCAGCTTTTGTGATCAATAGACTTCCTCAACAAGGGTTAAATTTTCTTTCACTTTTTGACAAGTTGTGGAATATGAAAGCTAATATCAGTTATTTGCAAGTGTTTGGATGTGTGTGCTATGTTTTTATAGCAGATCATCTACGTAGCAAAATGGACAAGAAGGCTGTCAGGTGTATTTTTGTAGGCTATGACAGTCAAAGAAAAGGGTGGCGATGTTGTGATCCAAAAACAGGAAAGTGTTGCACTTCTCGAAATGTAGTATTTGATGAAACTTCTTCATGGTGGTCTTCGGATAAGGAAGTGTTGCCCGACTCGGATATTTTCAAGGATGTGTTAGACTCGTCCCAGATTCAGTTGAGTGTAGATGAAGCTGATGGTGCAACTTTTGAAGGTAATGTTGAAGGAGACGTGACTTAAAGTCCTTGGAAATCTGGTGTATACCAACAACCAGGTGAAGAAGGTGAGCCTAGTAGCGCAGCTACACCACCCACACTCAGAAGGTCAATAAGGATCAGAAAACCAAACCCGAAGTATGCCAATGCCGACATAGTATAAGAAGCATATACGACAGAACATGAGACATTTGAAGAAGCACTTGAAGATCCAAGGTGGACTAATGCTATGGAAAAGGAAATTGCAGCATTAGAACAAAATCAAACTTGGGAGCTTATGCCAAAGCCAAAAGATGTGAAGCCTATATATTGCAGATGGATTTATAAAATAAAGCATCGCATAGATGGGTCTATCGAAAGGCATAAAGATTATTTGGTAGCTCGAGGATTTACTCAAGAATATGGTTTGGACTACGATAAAACTTTCAGTCCAGTGTCAAAGTTCTGTGTGAGTCTTACTTGCACTTGCTGGTAGTAAAGATTAGAATTTGTGGCAGATAGATGTAAAAACGCGTTTCTACATGGAGAACTGGATCGAGAAATTTACATGGTTCAAATGGGCTTCCAGAACCAAGAACATCCTGAATATGTTTGTAAGCTAAGGAAGGCGCTCTATGGATTAAAGCAATCGCCAAGGGCATGGTATGGTAAAATTGCTGAATTTTTAACTCAAAGTGGTTATTTATTACATCTGCAAATTCAAGTTTGTTTGTCAAAGTCAATGGAGGAAAGCTAGATGTAGTGCTAGTACATGTCGGTGACTTGATCGTAACTGGTGATAATGAAGATGAAATTCTCCAAACAAAGGAGAATTTATCTGTTAAGCTTCACATGAAAGAACATGGACAAATCAAGCATTTTCTTGGCCTGGAGATTGATCGTACTCAAGGAGGAATTTTTCTTCATCAACAAAAGTATTCCAGAGATTTGTTGAAGAAATTCGGAATGCTGGGGTGCAAGCCAATTGCAACACCAATTAAACCAAATGCCAAGATGTGTGCCCACGAAGGGAAGGATATTTAGAAGATGTGATGGTGTATCGACAATTGGTAGGGAGTCTGATTTATTTAACTCAAACTCGACCTGATCTTTCTTTTGCAATTGGTGTAATAAGTTGTTACATGCACAATCCAAAGAAACATCATATGGAGGCTGTTCGGCGAATTCTAAGATATGTAAAAAGTATAATTAATTATGGTTTTTTGTACGAGAAAGGTGACGATTGCAAGTTAGTTGGGTACTGTGACGCGGACTATGCAGGAGACGATGATCAGGGACGGCCCGACAAATTTTGTGGCCTAAAGCCAAACTTTACGAGGGGCCTTAATTTTTTAATTTTTTTTTTAAAATTGATTTGAAGTCTTTTTTTTTTTTAGCTTTTTTGAGATACATAGTAATTTAATTTTCTTATAATCATAACTTTTAATAAGTATTTCTCAATTGACAATATAGAGAATCCACTTAACCTTTCTTGTGACATTGTTGTTCTTAGGTAAGGGCCGCCCCTGACCATGATACCCGTCGCTCAACTAGTGGATTTGTGTTTAAGCTTGGAACTGGAGCAATTTCTTGGTGCAATAAAAGGCAACCAACTGTATCTTTGTCAACAACAAAAGCAGAATATTGGGCAGCAACAGTTGCAGCTCAAGAAAGTACCTGGCTTATGCAGTTGATGAAAGATGTACAACAACTAGTAGGCTACACGATTCCCTTGTACTGTGACAATCAATCAGCAATTCGCTCATGGGTAAAAATCCAGTTTTTCACGCAAGGACTAAGCATGTGAAAGTGCATTATCACTTTACCAGGGAAAAAGTGTTGAAAGGAGAAATTGTTTTGGAGCATGTTAAAACCGAACATCAAATAGCAGACCTGTTCACAAAAGGTTTAAGTGTCAACAAGGTTGAAAATTTCTGCTATCAATTAGGCATGGTTAAGATAATGAGAGCCGATGTCGAAAGGGGGTGTTAAAGTTGTACAACATCAGTCCCATTTAGTGTTGACCAAGTCTGTAGTATAGCTAGTGTTATAGCTTTAAGTTGTTATTTTGTTATTGTTAGTTGTAGATATTTTTCCTATTTCCTAGAGTTACAGATATCTTTTCCTAAAGTTTAGGAGAGTTTGTTTAATGGGATTACATGTTCAAGTTAATTTGTAAGCCTATATAAGGCCATTAATGAATTAAATAAATTATCCAACTATTTTCTTCCACAAAAAATTTCAGTTCTACTTCCAGTTATTCTTTCTAATATTGAGCTTGCAATTCTATTTTGATTCTTCACATTATGTTGGAATCTCATATGTAAAAAATTCGAACTCCAACACATTATGCTGGAATTTTTCAGGTTTTTTAAGGGTATTTTTGTTCAAATTTTATCTTTGTATGAAAAATGGTAACATTCCGATTATTTTTGAAACTGTAGCTATTTTTCAATTACCAGTTATAAATTTGGGTATTTCTTATTTTTTTTCCCCAAAGTTTGGAGGAACAACAAGTAGGAAGTATAGGGGTAGGATTATTTTGATCCTTGATATATAACCTTGAATATAAATAGTCCTTCACGTTTTTGTTAATATAGGACTCAACAAAACCTACTCTGGACTATTTTTTGTTTAGAAGTATAATAATTAAAATTATTATTCTCGTTTTTTATAAATTTAAACACCGCTTACAAAAATTCATGCGTATGACCCTGCCTGCACTGCCTTATAATAGCCAAAGAGTCTGTTGTTTATCGAGTCGCAATGAATTATCTGCCTAGGGTCGTTTGGCCATGGCTTTTATTCCAAGCATGCAAGAAGAAAGAAAGAGAAATTCTGATAAAGGAAGCTTTCAGAATTTCCTCGTCAGTGTCCGGTACCCACGTTGAGCCGGACTAAATTCGAATTCGCGCGAGAAAATTTCATATTAGGTGGTAAAACACTCCCTAATAAAGGCGATTCTATATTCAGGGCTCGAACACGGGACGTTCTGATTAAAAATGAAGAAATACTTATCACTTTACTACATCCTTATAGGTAAGTTTGCGGCCTTTTTAATTTGCTATGTTTTGCGACATTGTAGCTGAAATTACAGTTGATGATATTGGTATTAAAAAGTTGACGTTGTTTCTCTTGATTATTCGTTATTAGACACACGCATCTAGGTATTTGTTTGCCTGGTATTGTATTCTCTATTGTTATTATTTGGTAGTACAACTTATTCTTGATCTTCCTCTTTTTTTTTTCTCTTCTTTTCTTGCTTTTCTCCTCCTCATCCTTCTTCTTCTCACCCTTTTCGAGCTGAATGTCTATTGAAAACAACCCCTCTATCTTTGTTAGGCAGGGATAAAGTTTGCGTACAAGCTACCTTCCCAGACCCCACATACCTGTTGAGAATACACTGGGTATATTAGTGTTGTAGACACACATCCAGCTAATCGAGACGATAACAACTTACAAACAAAAGGACTTGTATAACTAAAATGGATCAAATAAAACAAGCACAGAGTTCTGTCCCCATATCGAAGCCATATCTATTTGGGATCTGGAAATACATACATGAATAACATTTTCAAAATCCTTAGGTTTTCTCATTCACCATATACAATCAATGTTCGATAAGATATCAGTAATGAGAATCTCTGAAATATGACGATAAGCTTTTTGAGTCAAATGTACGCCGTCCCAATTCATGAATCTTGAAGGATCAGAACAAACTGAAGTCTCATTTGATCCACAAGTTTTCTTCCCATCAAAATTATATTTTCCTCCAATTCCACAACACGCTTTCAGTAACGATTCACGATCAATTCCCAGATAATACGCTCTTCGAAAAATAGATAAAAAAGCTCCATAATAATCTACATATAGAATAACAACATCTGAGAACTGACGATTTACCAAAGATATTGTATCTCGAAGATAGTTATTGTGAAATGATGCAAATTTATTATAATTTCTCAAACATCCGAATTCGTCGTAGGCATCGGGATCGGAGCTCGGAGATGAAGTCAGTAGCGACGGTAAGCAACCAAATGGAGAAACACCGGAGATAACTATCCGTTTCACTCCTAATTTAATGATTTCTTTGATGCCTTCAACAATGGCGTTGACAGTAAATGGAACAAAAGATTTAGCCTCTTCAGTGGATTTACCATTAGAAAAGGCAGTGAAATAATCATTTCCACCAAAAGCACCAATATTAACGAGTGAATTTCGAAGCTTCTTAGCGCATCGCGTTGGACTTCTACAAGTACAATTAAGGTGATTTTTGAACCACTCAATTTGCGTACTTAATGGAAGATTAAACGATTTAATGCTAATGTTTCTTTTATCGAAGAATGATTTATCAAGTGCCGTACTTCCGGCGACGGCGAAATTGACGCCGTGAATAAATGAAGAGTTTTTTGATAAGTAAGGATTAAGGAATGGAAGTTTAAGAGCTATTGCAATGTAATCAATCATTAAAAGACCGTCGGAAAATCGGCCGGTGGGTTTTCCGAAGTAAGTTTTACCGTAAGGAAGATGACCGGCGTGGAAAGTTGGAGGAATTCCGGGGATAAGAATTCGGTTGCCGGTGTCGGCAAGTGAATCACCCAATTGATAAATGGAATTAAATGGGCAAATTGCAGTTTGTTTGGCATTTGAACAGAAAGAGAGAGAGAAGGCTGTTGAGAGGAATAAGAAAGCAACTACTATAGAAGCCATAATTGAACACGCGAAATGAATTGATTAGCACAATAATATATACTCCCTCCTGACAAAACGGGTAGAGTAATGTGGACGCAGATCTTATCTTTATTTTGGAAGTAGAGAGACTATTTTAATACATCAATAATAGTAATAGAGGCCAAAAAGATAATACCAACATCTTAAAAACAAAAAAATAAAACAACATCAATAATTAGTAACAACGGCAAAGTACTAAAAAAACGGAGCGAAAAAATAGTATGAAAACATCAAGTACCTGTACCACTAGCACTTTAAGATAAGGTACTTTCTAACGGTCAATCCTAGTACTTACTTCACATTTTTCTATCAAGTCTCATTATATCACATTTCCCTAATAATATTAGGAGCAGTAGGTTTTTGGTGTATGACAGTATTAACAATTTGGATTAGCTTGACGCCTTAAAATGCGGCAAGTTGCATATGACAGTCCAAAGTTGCAAATAAATTATAAGCACGAGTATATAGGTATTAGTGTTATTTTATCCCAAAAAAGTAGTATTCGTGTTATAAACGCAAGTGTGTCGGTCAACCTTAACGGATACCTCTGATGGCTGATCTAATTTGACTAATTTATACAATAATTTTACTTCATAACGGTCTAATTTAACTAATTTATGAAGTTAAAGATTATTTTAGCTTCTTTTTTTTGTTTCTAAAGGTTGGCGTGTGAATAATTCAAAATCTCAGTTTATAACTTACAATTGTTTGACCCAAAATTTAAATCTTGATTTAAACAATTAGATTTTCTAATAAAATAAAATTAATCTTAACTAACATTAGTATTCAAAAAATATATTAACCGATTTTATAGCAAGTAATATCCATATTATCTAAGTAGCAATAAATGGTGATAACACTGCTATATTCAATGATCCGAAGGTAACATTAAATAATAATAAATATCAATGAATGACATTTAAGTAAATAAAAGTATGTGAGTCACCTGAAAATGGTGATATTCTTTCTCACAATGATGAATAGTTGATGAGCCTTTGAATATACGTATCATTCTTGGATCGGGGAGAAAAGTTAGATAAGGTTCTCAAGAAAAAGGTATATTTTGTATGTGTATGATAAAGCAAGAATCTTCAGAGAATGTCAAAATGTTTTTCTCTTACAAAGGAGTGTTTCATGTCCCCTATAACTATGTCTCTTTCTATTTATAAGGGGACATGTGCCACAAAATCATAATAGTACAGTTCTAGAGACTTTAAAGGCTTATCATAAAACTAGCTGTTATTACTCTGCTTAAGAAGAGTACTCGTCCTCGACCTTGATCTCTATTGACTCCTCGACTCAGCTCTTCATTTCATGTTAGATCATATCGACCTTGAATATGCTTTTAGTCGAAGTCATACCGGTGACACGTGGCAACCTTCGAAGACCCTCTTAATGCTGATATGGTCTGAACATAACCAAGATAATTTTTACCCCATACAATCAGTCCCTCTGCTTGTTGAGGTCAACCTCGTGGGTGAGGAGATAATACCGTTCATGGTCGAGCTCAATGAGCGGATAATACCGTTCATGGTCGAGCTCGTTGAACAAATAACATAGGTCGTGGTCGTTGTAGCAAGCAGGCAAGGTGGTTCTCCATGGGCCGTGTATTTTAAATCTCTTAAATTTTTCGGGTGATTTGTTAGAGCCATCTGGTCCAAGAGAAGGGGTGACGTCATGATGTCATGCGTCATGATGATGCATGTTCCCGGTGCATTGCGTCGATTTGTGTGTGACCTTTGATAGGATCTTTCGTTTCGATTCTAATGCCAATTATGATGAACCGTTTCTAGTTTGGTGCCCATTATGACAAACTGTTTCGGATTTGGTGCCTCTATCTCTATAAAATAGGGATAGCCAAACCCGAATTTGAAATTTTTACTCTCTCAAACTCTTGAGACTTCAAATTCTTTCTCTGATCCTCTCTTCCCTATATATTTGCTCTCTTCCATATTCTAAACTCTCTTCCATATCCTAAACTTTCTTCTAGTTTCCTTTTTTATTTTCTCATAAATATTTCATCTAATGTTGGTGAAGGGAGTCACGTCATTTCATTGGTAGTTGTGTTCCCTGATCAATGGGAGAACGCAACTGCCATCATAGAGGATGAATCTTTTTCCTTAGTGGAGGAGAACATCCCCCGAAACCTCGAAGCTATGTCTGATTTTCATCGATTGCCGGACGCGGCATCTGGAACATTCTTATCGACAATGGCGCCCAATCAATTGGCTAATTTAAAGCTAAGTTCGTCATTCTCGATCATATCGAACTGATTCTGGCTGGGGAGATTGAAATGCATGTTCACCGCCTTGGGTACTGCGCTCTATACGCTTACTCGTTCAATATTGGTTAGTCATTTCCCCTCTTTCTGCTAGTGGAGGAATTTTTCCGCCACTACGGTATTTACCCTGCTCAACTCCCCCTAAGTATACAAGGTTATCAAGATACTAACCAAGTTTGTTGAGATCGCCAGTGTTAAGGTTACATTGCGACATTTAGTGCATATGTTCGCCCTTAGCTTCTATAGTGGGATGATGTTGAATCTCCGTTACCGTAGAGGCAAGTGCCTGGTTGTAAAGATGGATGACAAGGACAGTCGTCAATTATGGATCGATTTATTTTACGTCAAAATCGAGGACGTTGTGGACAACACCGAAGACTTCCCCAAGGCTTGGAATCATACACGTAAGTGTTTACATTTCTCGTTTTTACCCTTTGCATTTCTTCGCCCATTTTGGGTGTCATGAAGCTATTCCTTTCTTGTAGCCAACAACCGTCCTTCCCTTATATCCGTTCGCATCGTTGACTGGGTTAGGCATATTCTCCCTCATACTACAACGATTCGTGATTGGCCGAACTTTTTTAAGAAATTCAGACTAACTCTTCCTTCTATAGGTAACTTCCCTTTCGGCTGTGATTGTTGCCTCTTTTTGTATGTTGGCTGGCTTCATTAACTTTTATGTTTCTCCCTTTATCAGGTTCAGTTAAGGGGCTTCTCAAAGGAGCAGAGCGTATGTGACCTCATTTAGAAGAAGGCGGCTACACCCTCGATTTCTGCCCCCATTGCAGCTGTTGTGCCTTCTGCACTTGCCTCCGTCCTGGTTGTTGCGGTCTAAGAATATGCCTTTGTCCCAACTACTGTTTCTGCTCCTCATCTATTTTCTTTGATTGGGAACCTACATCGTAAGAGGATAGTTGTGGACGCTAGAGGAGAAGTCCTGGTCGTTGTTGACTCGCTACAGGATGACTTGGTTTTTAGAGATACAACGATGATTCATATAAGAAAGGATACAAGGGCGAGAACCGAGGTCTCGCAACTGGAAGAGGTTGTCGTAGACACGTTGGTACGTCCCGAGGGGGAGACGGCTGCGGGGGTGTTTGGCAACGACCCTAAACTTTTGAGGCAAGATGAAGCTTCATCCTCCAAGGCTACAATAGATGTCTCTTCGCCAGCCAGTGATAGAGGAAAAGCCATCGCTAAAGAGGTCGTCGGATCTGATTCTGACATGGACCTGGATGAGCTAAGAATGATTGACGAGGGGATCACCCCACTCGGGGTGAGGATGGAGGGGGGGTTCTAGGACTATCACGATCCTAATGGCTCATGGTTTGCTTGTAAATACCAAGGAGGTATTCCCTGCTCTCGGTCCTCTCTGTTCTGAAGCTGAGGGTGAGACCCTTAAGAAGATAACCGACGGTACTTTGTTGAATAACATCATTGGTCTTACTCTCAGGGTAAGTACGATTGTTATCTGACCTTTTCTTTATGGCTTAGCTTCTTTTCAGGTTCTAACTTCTTTTTTCTATTTTGGAGATGGTTATTCTGGAGATCGAGAGTGCTCAGCAGGAGAAGAAACGTAAAGAAATTTACGTGAAGCTGAAAGATAGATATATAGCATGTCGTTGGAAGTATTAGGAGCTTCTAGATTGGTTTCATGAGGGAGGCAACGTGCTGGCCTTACGAGAATATTTGAAGAAGAAAGATGAGGAGTTGATAGCGACCGTGGAAAAATTTAGCATTCTTAATGGAACGTTGTGGGCCAAGGAGGAGGAGCTAGAACACAGTAAGGACGTGGAGGACCAATGTAGCAACCTTCAAGCTCAAGTGGTCTAGGTGCAAGGCAGTTTGATAAGTGCCAATTTCAAATAAAGGCTCTCTGGGGTGAGATTGCCGAGAAGCGGGAGGAGCTCGAGCGGGCGGAGTCTTCTCGATTGGATGCTCGGAGTAAAGTGGAGATCCTCGAGCTGGCGAACTGAACACTTCATTCTCAGCGGGAGAATGACTTGTCTATAGCAAGGGCTAAAGAGGACCGGCTTGAGGAGAGGATCGGGGAGCTGGGCAAGGAAACCTCCGATCTTTATGATCGAGTTGCCGCTCTAGAGGTCGAGAAAGCCCAGTTGCTTGCGCGACCTTCTTCTTTTAATGCTTCTAATTTCTCCGATGTCCTTTGGAAGTTTTACGAAGAGTGGATCCATGCCGAGGCCCGACTGGGTGTGTTCCGTGACTTGCATGTAATAGGCTCCTTTTCTGAGGCGGCTCTTGAGGATGCTGGTGTTAAGGCTCCCGAGGCTCGGCTTGCTTGTGGCAATGACCCTACTACACCTTAGCCTGGTGAGGAGGATGAGGAGGAGGGCATAGAATGCCTTGAGGAAGATGCCTAGTACGACTCTGTTTACCCTCAAGGCGAGGATGGAGAGGATGCCGGGGGCCGAGGCGGTGATGGTGTCGATTGTCAGGGTGGTGACGTCATTGAAGATCGAGCTAGCGATGATGTTGAAGGTTGCGATGGTGATGGCCAGTAGTTTTCTTTTAACTTTTTTGTGTATTTCTTTCGGCTTCTTCAAGACCTTTCGTAAAAAACTCTTTATTTATGAATATAAAAGTTGATCTTTGTATTTCTTGTACCTTTTTCATTTGCTGCGATTTGTTTTTGTACTTTTATGTTTTGCTTGTGTTTGCATGTTTTACTTCTTTATCCTTTTTATTATTGTCTCCCTCTGGTTGATCGTAGCCTTTGGGCTGAATAGCCATGGGCCATATCATCCTTTGTTTATATAGGTTGAGTATGTCTCTTAGTTGATATGTGGTCGAGGACAGATAGGTTTCATTCGAGCTTGGTCAAAGTTAACCTGTCATTCTGTCGTGGCCGAGGACCGATAGGTGTTGTTCGAGCTTAGTCGAACTTAACCTATTGTTAAGTTGTGGCTGAGGAACGGTAGGTGTTGTTCGAGCTTGGTCGAACTTAACCTTTTGTTAAGTTGCGGCCGAGGGCCGGTAGGTGTAATTCGAGCTAGTCGAACTTAACCTTTTGTTAAGTTGCATCCGAGGGCCGGTAGGTATTGTTTGAGCTTAGTCAAACTTAACTCATCATTAAGTTGTGGACGAGGGACAGTAGGTGTTGTTCGAGCTTAGTCGAACTTAACCTATTGTTAAGTTGTGATCGAGGGCCGGTAGGTGTTGTTCGAGCTTAGTTGAACATAAACTTTCATTAAGTTGCGGCCGAGGACCGGTAGGTATTGTTCGAGCTTAGTCGAACTTAACCTATTGTTAAGTTGTGGCCGAGGTCCGGTAGGTGGTGTTCGATCTTGGTCAAACTTAACCTTTTGCTAGAGTAATTTCGATAAACTTGAATTTCTACTATTTGGAGAAAGTTACAAATTTTGGATTTTGGCTGGTGTTCCAGTCCCAGTCCCAGTATATCTAACCCTTTATTGGTTGACTTGGAGAATCTTGAGGGGTCAAGCAATGAAAAATAAATCAGTCTGTTCTTCGTATACTTCGACTCAAAATGTCCCTTTCATCGCCTCAATAAAAACCACCTCGAGAAAACCTTAATGGGACAAAACTCAAGTGAGGGAAAAAAAGAGTACGACTTGGGGGACACTTCTTATTTTCTAGAAGTTGAAGCTTGAGGTGACTGATTTTCCAAGTGTTTGATAATTTTTTCCTTCCATAGTCTCTAGTTGGAATGATCCCTTGTCCGCTTTGCCTATAATTTTGTATGGCCCATCCCAATTGGTTCCCAATTTGCCTTCTCGTGGATCTCTGTTTCCTTGGGTTTTGTCTTTGAGTACGTAGTCCCTAATCATGAGCGATCGAACCTTTGCTTTTATGTTGTAGTAATGTTTCACCTGTTGTTTTTGGGCAACCATCCTTATGTATGCCATATCTCTTTGTTCGTCGACCTCATCGAGCTCTTATCTCCTACTCTCGTCGTTCCGGGTGCCGCTTTCATGGGAGTACCTTAGACTGGGTTCTTCAACCTCGACCAGTATCACTGCATCTATTCCGTAGACCAATGAATAGGGTGTTTCTCCTGTGCTCGTCTTCGGTGTGGTCCTATGCACCCATAATACTTATGGGAGTATTTCTGGTCGTAGTCCTTTGGCTTCTTCAAGTTTCTTCTTCGTTATATTTAATATAGACTTATTGGAGGATTCTACCTGCTCGTTGCCTGCTGCAGTGATGTGGAGTTTAAAGTATCATCTTTATGAACCATTTCTCGAAGAATTCGATGGTTTTCTTTCCCGTGAATTGGGGCTCGTTGTCATAGCTTATTTCCTTGGGAAGGCCGAACCGGTAGATGATGTTTTACCATATAAAGGAGGTTACCTCTTGTTCACGCATTTGGGCGAATGCTCGGCGGGAGTGGACCCACAATTGTCCATTCCCCATTTGATGTACGGCCATGGTGAGGTGACCGAATGAAGGTGTTCGCCTGCTTGGTGAATTATTGGGGCGTATTTCTAACATTGCTCGCAGTTTTTCACAATTTTTTAGGCGGCTTTTTTTATGGTCGGCCAGTAGTACCCGGCCCGTATGAGGAACATAACGAGTGCTAGATCACCAGAATGAGCACCGCAATGGCCTTCATATACTTCCTCGAGAATGCGCTGGATTTGATCCGGACCTGAACACTTCACCAAAGGGCCGCCATATGTTCTCTTGTATAAGTTTTTATGAAGGAGGATGTATATGGCCGCGTGCATCCTTAATTTTTTAGCTTCCTTTTTATCAACTTACAGATTTTACCTCGATTTGATCTAGTGACGAGTTGAGCAAATGGACTACACTTTTATCCCAGTTGTGATGCTTCTGGTGGTGGCGGCCAACTTGGCGAGGCCATCTGCTTCGATGTTCTGAGCTCAAGGGATCTGGTCGAGCTGGCATTCGTCGAAATCGGGCAGCAACTTATAGATATCAGCTTGATTTTTTTGCAAAACATTATTCTTTGATTTGGTAAGTCCCTATAACTTGGTTGACCACGAGTTGAGAATCACATCGAAGTCTCAGCCACTTCGCCCCACATTTGAGTGCTAGCCTTAACTCTGCGATTACGGCCTCATACTCAACCTCATTACTAGTCATATCTTGGCATCTTATGGACTAGCAAATTACTTCGCCGATAGGGACCCACCGAGATCGCCAAAACACGAATCCGGGTCCATTTACCAAAAAGGTTGACCGAAGTCAACTCAAATGAAGTTTTTAGACAAAATTTCTTATTTTGATAAGTTTTTAGCATAAAATCTTTCCGAAAAAATGCCAGGCTGCACACGTAAATCGAAAAAGGCTTGACACATGACTTTTAAAGGTTTCGAATCACATAATTATGTTTAAATCATAAGATGACCTTTTGGGTCATCACATTCTCCACCTCTAAAACAATTGTTCGTCCTCTAACAAACATAGAAAAGTAACTGAACTGGTAAATAGGTGAGGATATCTACTCTGCATGTCCGACTCAGACCCCCAGGTAGCTGCCTCGACGGGCTGACCTCTCCAGTACACTCAGACTGAAAGATAACTCTTCGATCTCAACTAACAAACCTGTTGGGCTAGAATAGCCACTAGCTCCTCCTCGTAAGTCAAATCCTTGTCCAACTGGACAGAGCTGAAATCTAACACGTGGGACAGATTGTTGTGATACTTCCGGTGCATGGGCACTTGGAATACCAGATGAACTATTGTTAACCCCGGAGGCAATGCAAGCCTATAAGCCATCTCTCCCACTCTCTCGAGAATCTCAAAAAGTCTGATATACCTAGGGCTCAGCTTGCCTTACTTTCCAAACCTCATGACATCCTTCATGGGTGATACCCGAAGCAACACTCTCTCCCCGACCATGAATGCAACATCAGAACTCTACCATCAGCATAACTAATCTGCCTGGACTGGGCTGTGCGAAGTTGATCCTGAATAATCTTGACATTATCTAAGACATCATGTATTAGATCTGTACCCAACAACCGAGTCTCCCCCGGCTCGAACTGCCAAATTGGTGACCGGCACTGCCTACTGTATAATGCCTCATAGGGAGCCATCTAAATGCTCGACCGGTAACTGTTATTGTGGGCGAACTCTACAAGGGGCAAGAACTGATCCCACGATCCTGCAAAGTCTATAACACATGTGCGGATCATATCCTCCCAGATTTGAATAGTATGCTCAGATTGTCCGTCCGTTTAAGGATGAAATGTTGTGCTCAACTCAACCCGCGCACCCAACTCACAATGTACTACCCTCCAGAAGTGCGAGGCGAACTGCGTACCTCTATCAGAAATGATAGACACGGGCATACCGTAAAGACGAATGATCTCACGAATGCAAATATCTGCCAACCGCTCTGAAGAATAGGTAACTACCACAGGAATGAAGTGCGCTGACTTAGTCAGCCTGTCTACAATGATACAAATGGCATCGAATTTCCTTTGTGTCAATGAAATCCATAGTGATACGTTCCCACTTCCACTCAGGAATCTCTATCTGCTGAAGCAAGACATCGGGTCTATAATTCTCATACTTTACTTGCTGACAATTCAGGCACCGAGCTACATAAGCAACTATATCCTTCTTCTTCCTCATCCACCAATAACCGGTCCTATTGAATTAGTTGCATGAGTATAGTCTTCTTGGGGTCGGGGTTCCCTTTACCGGGATTTCCCCATGGCAGATAGAGCGAAAACTATGCTGCAGCAAGTCCTGGTACATCTTGGCGGTGCCCAAGTGAATAGAATACCAGAAACTGTGGGCCTCCTAAAGAATCAACTCACGAAGTCCATCCATATTAGTCACACAAACACGACCCTACATTCTCAAGACTCCGTCATCTACGACAGTAACCTGCTTGGCACCATC
Organism: Nicotiana tabacum; assembly: GCF_000715075.1. Classification (NCBI taxonomy): domain Eukaryota; kingdom Viridiplantae; phylum Streptophyta; class Magnoliopsida; order Solanales; family Solanaceae; genus Nicotiana; species Nicotiana tabacum. The sequence continues at coordinate 16,755,408 of NC_134089.1, read as the reverse complement.
ATGCCGTTTTGTGTCCCTAAGGACCAACAAATGAGGCTCATCATACTACCAATCTCTGATACGCTCAAACAAAGAAGACCGAACGACTGTGCAAGCTAGAACACGCTGGGCTCTAAAATATCCAACCTCACAAACTGGTTGGCCAAAGTCTGAACATATGATGCTAGTGGCCTCTCACCGACTGGAATGAATGCAAGGCTTCCCATACTCGCTGCCTTCCTACTCAATGCATCGGTCACCACATTGGCCTTCCCAGGATGGTACAAGATGGTGATATCATAGTATTTCAATAGCTCCAACCAACTCTTCTGCCTCAAATTGAGATCCTTTTGCTTGAACAAATACTGAAGGCCGCAATGATCCGTGAAAACCTCACGCGACACACCATAAAGATAGTGCCTCCAAATCTTCAGCACATGAATAATGTCCACCAACTCTAAATTATGTATAGGGTAGCTCTTCTCAGGAACCTTCAACTATCGAGATGCATATGCAATAACCCTGCCCACTTGCATCAATACTTTACCAAGCCCAACACGGGAAACATCACAATACACCGTGTAAGATCCTAAACCTGAGGGAAATACCAACACTGGTGCCGTAGTCAAAGCTGTCTTGAGCTTCTGAAAGCTTGCCTCATACTGACCATCTGAACAGGGCACCCTTCTGGGTCAACCTGGTCAACGAGGCTGCTACAGATGAGTACCCCTCCACAAATCTACAGTAGCCCACAAAATCCAAGAAACGTCTGATCTCCCTGGCTGAAGTGGGTCTAAGACAGTTCTAGACTACCTTAATCTTCTTAGGATCTACCTGAATGCCCTTTGCTGATACGACATGGCCCAAGAAAGCGACTGAATCTAACAAAAACTCACACTTCAAAAATATAGCATACAACTGGCTGTCTCTCAGAGTTTGAAGCACATCCCTAAGGTTCTGCTCATGCTCCTTCTGACTGCGGGAGTAGATCAAGGTGTCGTCAATAAACACAATCACAAATGAGTCCAAATGAGGCTTGAACACTCGGTTCATCAAATCCAAGAATGCTGCTAGGGCATTTGTCAACCCAAAAGACATCACTAGAAAATCATAATACCAGTACCGAGTTCGGAAGGCTATCTTAGGGACATCAAATGCCCTAATCCTCAACTGATGATAGCCAGATCTCAAATCAATCTTCGAAAACACCTTGGCACCCTGAAAATGATCAAATAAGTCATCAATCCTCATCAATGGATACTTGTTCTTGTTGGTGACTTTGTTCAACTGCCGATAATCTATTCACATCCTCATAGACCCATCTTTCTTCTTCACAAACAACACCGATGCACATAGGGGCGAGAAACTAGGTCTAATGAAGCCCTTATCAAGCAAATCCTGCAACTGGTACTTCAACTCTCTCAACTCTGGTGGGGTCATACGGTATGGCGGAATAGAAATGATCTGAGTACCCGGAGCCAAATCAATACTGAAATCAATATCCCTGCCGGGTGACATCCACGGCAGGTCTAACGGAAATACCTCTAGAAACTCACAAACAACTGGCATAGAATCTATGGAAGGAGACTTTGCACTAGAATTATGAACATAAGCCAAATAAGTCAAACACCCCTTCTCGACCATACACCGAGCCTTCATACATAAGAGATAACCCTGCTGGTAGAATGGTCAGGAGTCCTTCTCCACTCTAATCGAGGCAACCCTAGAAAGGCTAAGGTTACCGTCTTGGTGTGACAGTTCAATATAGCATGATAAGTTGACAACCAATCCATACCTAATATAATATAAAAATTAATCATATCGAGGAGTAGAAGATCTACACTAGTCACAAGACTTCCAATAGTGACCACACACGAACGATACACACGATCTACAATAATAGCATCCCCTACAGGTGTAAACACATATACAGGGGCACTCAAAGAATCACGAGGCACAACCAAATATGAAGCAAAATAAGATTACATATAGGAGTAAGTAGACCTCAGATCAAATAGAACTGAAGCATCTCTACTACAAACTGAAATAGTACATGTAATAATAGCATCAGATGACTCAGCCTCAGGCCTGGATGGAAAAGCATAACAGTGAGCCTGGGCCCCACCACTCTGAATCATATCCCTAGGATGACCTCTAGCTGATGGGCCTCCACCTCTAACGGCCTGACCTCCACCTCTAACAGTCTGGCCCCTACCTCTGGCTGTTTGACCCCTACCTCTGGCTAGCTGAGCAGGCGGTGCTGCAACTGGTGCCGCAACCATGGCACGAGAATCCTGATGTTATGGTGAAACACCCAATAGTCTTAGACAGGTCCTCCTGATATGCCCATAACCACCATACTCGAAGTATCCATCCTAATACTATGGCTGTAGAAACTGAGACTGACCCAAACGAGCCGGCTGACCATGGTAATAACTCTGAACATGAGATCCACTAATATGATTTAGTGGTGCACTGTAGGTTGGCTGCCCAGAAGGAGGCACATAAGGACCACAACTCCCTGAAGTACTACGGGATGCCTAAAGCACTGAATGGAACGGCCTGGGAGGATGGCCCCTACCAAAAGTACCCCTGCCTCCAGATGAGGCGGCGCTGAACCCACCAGAATTACGAGGTCTATTGTCAGACCCCTGACCTCCCTATGCAAGAACCATCTCGACTGGCCTGGCGACATCAGCAGCCGCCTGAAAAGAAATCTCACTCCTAGTCTCCTTTGCCATCTTCAATCTGATAGACTGAACAAGTTCGTCAATAAAACTCCTCACTCTCCCCCCCTCTCACTCTCGGCGGGAATCCGAAGAAGAGCATGATGGGACAAATCCATAAAACGGGTCTCATACCGAATAACTATCATACTGCCTTGCTGGAGACCCTTTAACTGATGGCAGTGCTCCTCTCTCAAGGTCATAGACAGAAACTTCTCTAGGAAGAGCTAAGAGAACTAGTCCCAAGTAAGAGAAGGCGACTCAGATGGTTTTGTTAATAAATAATCCCTCCACCATTTCTTGGCAGAACCAATCATCTGAAATGCAGCAAAGTCAACCCCATTGGTCTCTTATATACCTATGTTCCGAAGAACCTTATGACAACTGTCAAGATACTCTTGGGGATCCTTTGAAGTAGCACCACTGAAATGGACTGGGAAGAGCTTAGTAAAACTGTCCAATCTCCACAAAGCCTCAGAAGACATAGTTGACCCATCACCGGTTTGTGCAGCAGCAACCGACTGAACTATTCCGACTGGATGAGCTGCTGGAGTCTTATACTGGGGAGCCATCTACTCCGAAGTGTGAGTATCAGGAGTGTGGGCTCCTCCTCCAGCCTGAGATACGGCTGGTGCCATGGTAAATACGCCAGTCTGGGCCACACTCTTCACAAGACCCACCAAATGTACCAAAGCATCCTGAAGCACTGAGTGGCAATGAACCCCTCCGGGATCTGAGCTTGCCCAGTAGGAACAGTCTGGGCTTGAACCTCCTCATCAAACTCTACTTGAGGCTCCACGGCTGCTGCTGCTGCTCGGGCTCTAGGCTAAGCCATGCCCTTGCCTCGGCCTCTAGCACGGCCTTGGCCTCGACCTCTGCCCACGTAAGAGCTGCTACTGGAGGCTCTAGCTGTTTCTCAACTGAAAAAGCGGTACGCATTCTCCCCACCTGCGAGATAATAAGAGTAGGAGAGTTCAATTAGTATTGAGGAAACAAAGTCGCACAACAAAGATGAATAAACGTGAAATTTGTTCCTAAACTTCATAGCCTCTAGGAGATAAGTACAAACGTCTTCGTACCGATCCCCCAAACTCTACTAAGCTCATTCGTGAATTGTGAGACCAAGGCAACCTAGTGCTCTGATACCACCTTGTCACAACCCGGAATCCCCACCGTTGGGACCGTGATGACGCCTAACATTACACTTACTAGGCAAGCCAATGTTAGAGATTTACTAGCCAATTCTTTTACATTTAAGTGATTAATAACAAGCAAACTATAACAAGTCAAAATGAACGCGGAAATATATATAACAGCTTTGATAATATACTACTACTACCCAGAATTCAGAGTCACAATTCACGAACATTCTAAGATTATACTGCAAGTATTTGTCCGAAAGAAAATACAATTGTTTGCGAAATAAGAAAAATAGTGAAGTATGGGGTATAGAAGGGGACGCTAGGGCCTACGGACGCCGACAGGTCTACCTTGGGTATCCTAGCTGATAAATCCTATAGCTAACCTCTCGATCAGCTCGAACCAGCTCCAAAATCTGCACAGAAAGTGCAGAGTGCAGTATCAATACAACCGACCCCATGTACTGGTAAGCACCGAGCCTAACCTCGACGAAGGAGTAACGAGGCTACGGCGGGGCACTCACAATATAATGTGCATACAATATATAATAAATGCATAAAGAAAGATAGAATAAAATAAAACAGTAACTTGCAAGAAGTAAATACAGTCCTCAAAGTATTTCATCAGTGTTCAGTTACTACCAATACTTAAGTGCAATTTAAGAGCTACCTTACAACTAACACCGTCAGGGAAAAATATGAACATATAGGTTGTTGCGGCGCGCAACCCGATCCCACCGTACATATCATATTCCTCCATTATTTCCTCTTAATAACATAAATAACAGAATATAAATAAAAGTGTTGCGGCGTGCAACCCGATCCCACCATATCACAATAACCACAATCATAGTTCACCCTTAGTCCACCACAATCCACCCTTATTACACATGTTGCGGCGTGTAACCCGATCCCACCATACAATATCAATTCACCCTTATTCCTCCTCAATATATCACCCTTATTCCACCTGTTGCGGCGCGTAACCCGATCCTACCGTACAATATCAATTCACCCTTATTCCTCCTCAATATATCACACTTATTTCACTTGTTGCGGCGCGCAACACGATCCCACCATAACAATATCAATTACATAGTAAATACAAAAATTTCACAATTCAAATCACAAAAACCCTTCACAATACTTAAACTTCTAACCAAAGCAAATGGGAAGTTTGTACACTATGAAACTTCACACATGTAATACTACTAAGCGAGACCAATCCAGATTATACCATAAAAGCACCAATAAACTAACTTACACAAATAATAGGAGACACTGAAGCAACGGAATAACTAATACCTTCAACAAAGGAAAACAATATCTAACAAGTAGCAATTAGGCATGGGAATACAAGTAAAGCATGTAACAGTTAAGGCAGGAAAAAAGACAATACGAGAAGAACGGGAAGGAAACAAGGGAAAATAGATAACTTGGTGGCGCATATATACTCGTCACCTCACATATATGTCGCTCACATGAATTTCATATAGCAAATACGTCGTGGGTTCCTAATCCCACTAGTTAAAGTTAGACACAGCACTTACCTCGCTCCATAGGCCACTCAATGCTCAATTACTGCTTTTCCTGTAGTATCCACCTCCTAACCACTCATATCTAGAACTCAATAACATCAAAAATTGCTAAAGTAATCAATTACAATACACAAATTTTGATTCCCAAACTTTCCCACAAAAAGTCAAAAATCGACCTCGGGCCCGCTGGGTCAAAACTCGAGGTTCAGGCCAAAACTCATTCACTCATTCACCTTCGAACCTGATTATGCAATTAATTTTGTAATCCGACCTCAATTTGATGTCTAAATCTTAATTTCTCAAAAATCCCTAATTCTACCCAAACCTCAAATTTCTACCATGGAAATCCTAGATTTTAGATTGAAAAGTCATAAAATGTGATGGATAATTGAAAGAAAGTGAGTTAGGATCACTTGCCAAAGTTTTAGGGAAGAAATAGTCTTGGAAAAATCGCCTCTAGGGTTCTAGAATATGAAATTTTGAAGAATGGGAGAAAAATCCCGACTAAGTCTCACTTACCCAACTGTAGATGTCCCAAATGCGACATGGGCTTCGCAAATGCGAAGGAGGCATCGTAAATGCGAAGGAGGCATCGCAAATGCGAACCCCTTCTCACTTTTGCATTGTTCGCAAATGCGAGGTATAATTCGCAAATGCGAACATGGGCAAGATCGCAAATGCGGCCATGTGATCGCAAATGCGAAAAGTACCCCTCCCCAGTTCCCATCGCAATTGCGATAAATTGTTCGCAATTGCGAACATTGGCCTCCACAACTACTCTTCGCAAATGCGATGAGTAGGTAGCAAATGCAAACCCAACAGTGGTCGCAAATGCGAAGCTTTTTCTCGCAATTGCAAGATCAGAGTCCTGCAACAAGAACTAAAGCACACCAACAAATTTATAAGTTCAAATCAATCCATAGCCTATTCGAAACTCACCCGAGCCCTTGGGGCTCCCAACCAAATATGCACACAAGTTTGAAATATCATATGAACTTGCTCGTGCGATGAAATTGCCAAAATAACACCTAGAACTACGAATTGAACCCAAATCACATGAAATTTTCAAGAAAACTTTGAAATTCCTAATTTCACAATCGGAAATCCGAATCGCGTCAAATCAACTCCATTTTCATCAAATTTCACAGACAAGTAATAAATATGGTATTGGACCTATACCGAGTTCTGTAACCAAAATACGGACCTGTTATCCAGAAAATCAAACTTTGGTCAAACTTTGATTTCATTAAGCTTTCAACTTTCAAATTTTGACATAGTCCGATATCTCGGGCTAGGGACTTTCGATTTCAATTTTGGGTATACGCTCAAGTCCCAAATCACGATACGAAACCCGGACCATCAAAACACGAATCCGGGTTTGTTTACTAAAAATGTTGACTGAAGTCAACTCAAATGAAGTTTTTAGATAAAATTTCTTATTTTGATCAGTTTTTAACATAAAATCTTTCCGAAAAGACGTGCAGACTGCACACACAAATCGAGAAAGGCTTAAACATGACTTTTAAAGGTTTCAAATCACAAAATTAGGTATAAATCATAAGATGACCTATCGGGTCATCACAACTTTTTTTCATAATCTGGTTGAAATTGATTAGTTTCTAGGATGTGTTTCCGTTTATTTATCTGTTTATTATATTTTATTTTCATGTTGATTTTGTTATGATAGTTGTGATTTTGATTTTCTGTTGAACTATTGATGTTATCAAATTTCAGTCTTCATCATATTGGTCTACTTTGCTATAACAGAATTTTTATATATCATTTCAAAAGAATATTTTGTTTAAAATCAATTCTTCCGTATGAAATCAATTTCAAAGACTATTTTTTTTATCATTTCAAAGACTATTTTAAATCAATTTTCTTATAAAATCAATTCTTCAAGAGGCGTACTGAAGTATTCTTACTAGAAAACTTCGGCCTAATTCTACACACTACTAAAACAATCTTGAATTCGAAAGAGTTAGGAAGAGAAAGTAAAAGGTGTAAATGCTTCATTGTTGGCATGTGAATAGTTTTGTTAGGTGAAAGGATATGCTAGTTTGTATGGATCCACCAGATCGTAGAGTACCTAGTCCTCTACAAGATTTTGCTGAGAGCACTTAGTAAAGCAGTAAGTAAATGAGGCAGAGGATTTTTACGTGGAAAAATCCCGCACAAGGGGATCAAAAACCACGACCTATATTGTAGGCTTTTAACTTCACTAACTTGTAATCTTACCTATCACAAGCCACTTTACAATACTTCCTATTGTAAAGGATTTACTCAACTAACTTATGGTACCTTTACCACAAGCCACTTTGTGACTATCCTAATTACAAAGGCTTTTTCTAACTTGTGATGCTATCACCACAAGCCACTTTGCAATTCTACAATTACAAAGACTTTTTCTTATAACTTAATCTAGTCACAACATAAACTCAATGAGTTTACGGATTTACAAGAGGATTCCTAATTAGTATGATTCTAAGTAAGAAATTTAGGAGATATAGTAAGTACAATGACAATGTTACAACTCAACTAAGACAACAATGATCAATCTTTTGGGAACTGGTCCGTAGTAGCATTCAACCTTGTTCTTCAAGCTTGAGAGGATGATATTTTCTGTTTTTTGCAAGAGATTGAATGAGAAACAGAAACCTTCTAGTGATGTTTTTGTGTAAAGCACATTTGGTACATCTTGATCACATCACTTGAAATGATGTGAGTACTTTGTTTGGTTAGAGAATGAGTGGGCTGACAGTATGGTGTAGAGCGGCAGAGACAGTGTCGTCGGTACTTCATTTCCAGCTGTGTCCAAATGACTTTGTATTGCTATGAGGAAACTTCAAGAGCATCAAGTCCGTGTTTGGTTCCTAGGTCCTAAAGCTGTAGCAATTCTTCGTTAGCTGAAATCCGTTAATGCTTACAACAATCCAAGTAGGTCAGGTTCCCTATCTGGTTCTTAGTAGTAAGTTTGTTAGATCATCAAAGTATCACACAAGAGCAATTAAGATCTATCAATTTCCCCCTTTTTGATGATGACAAACTTAAACAATTATAGATCGAAATTAGGGCAGTAAAAACCAAACAAGTTTCAAAGATTTCCCCCTGAGACTATGCACATAAGAACCAGTTCCTAATGTTGTTTCCCCCTGAGTCCTCTATTAGTCTAAGAACCAGTTCCCCAATGTGTTTCCTCTTTTTGGCATCATTAAAAATAACAACTGCACAACGAAGTCCAACTAAGCTAACTCATGCCACATATGTGCACACAATCATGAGAAAGAATAGAGCATAGAGAGACAGTATAAGACATAATAAGAGGATTCATATTAAAAATATTTAATATGCCTCTTCCTTTGAAAAAAAGGGAGAGGCTACATTGGACTTATTCACAGGAGCAGTAGTAGTGGTACATCCCAACCGTAAAAAAACACAAAAAAAAACATCCACCAACCATCAATAAGGAAATAAGAAAAAGAAACATATCCAGAAAACTCGTCACTGAAGGGGTTCTTAGGGGGCACTAGGAGGATAAGGCTTGGAAGCTACGACAAGTGTTTGGAGAACAAGGTCTATTCGGGCATTTCCCGACTTTTGCTCGTGGAGCAGTTTAGCCTTCAGGTTTTCGACTTGCGTCCCGAGATCAACATTTTTTGGGTCAGACGGACCACCTCATTATTTGACATGGGAGCCGCTTGGGCTTGCTGACCTTCCAGGATAGCATTCTTGGCCTTCAATCGACGTATTTCCTCAGCTGTACTGTTTTGGGCATTGATGAGTTTGAGACACAGTTGAAGTACTTCCTACACCCCATACTTCTCAATACACTCACACTCTTATAAGGTTGTCTATGAGAATGTCTGCTTACGGGTCCCCACCTTACCTGTTCCCAGTGGAACCTTAAAGAATTTGAACACCTGAGTGAGCAAGAATCCATAGGGAAGCCCGTGATTACCATACTTGAATTCTTCATGTGTTCAATCATTATCGCAGGCAGATTCACAGGGTTGAAACCGTTCAGTTGCTCCATTAGGTACAAATCCGATTTTGAAGTTACGGACCTCCTTTTTGCTCGAGCCAACAGTACTTTGTTAACCAGCTCAAACAACAGCTGGTAGACAGGAAGTAGTGCTTTCTTATGAATCTGGTCCCCTTTCTAATTAGAATTATCCTTCACTACTGCATTTCAGAAGTTGTACTAGCAAACATCTCGTACACTTGACACTCCAACTGTAGGAACTTGCAAAATTTCTCCAAGAAATTGCACGTCAAAAACAATGTCCACCCCATTGACCAAAGCACACACATGGTCAGTATCGACTGGAAAGAGCCTAGCAAAGAAACTCTGTACCTCCTCCTCATACACTTTAGGGGCATCAATGTAAATAGATACATCCATTGTTGAAACTCCACCATTTCAAGAATTTGGTGCATTCCGGCCATCTCCGAGATTGTTGGGTCAAACATACGACCTAGCAGAACTTTTTGATGCCTTAGGCACTCAGAGCCAAGGCAGACCTCACTTCTTGCTTTCTTTCCAGAACTAGGTTCTTCAACTGTTTCAGACTTGCTTTCCCTAGGCTATTCTCCACTAACTTTACCTTTCCCCTTAGACTTAACAAGTATGTCCTCATAACTAACAACCTCCTTCATTTTAGACTTAGATGTAGACCCTTTCTCCATGGACAAAGACTAGCCTTCTTCGAGGACTACCTGATAAGTGAACCAGGTTCCTTAGGAGTTCCTTCTTCCACCTCCACTATAAGGATAACTTCCTCCCTTACAGGTACACCATCCTTCACCAACTTTCTTATTTTCTTCTTACTACTTTTCTTGCTCTTTTGGAGTGCAGAATCATAGGCCACTTTGACTTGAATCCTGGTAGTAGGCAGCTTAATTTCAGACTCAGGGGTGTTGACAACCCTTCACTTACGTATGAAGGCATCTAGGGCCACGTTGTCCAGGTCTTCTTCATCGCTAGATCGCATTTCTGGTGTTTGAATTTTTAGGGGCACAACATTAAATGCAGGTAAAACACTATCCTGGGGATGAGAAACCTGACCTGGGTCCTCCGGAGAGGGATCATGTTCCTCATGTGATGCCCCAGTAGTGTATACTACTGTATCCTCTTCAACAGCCATAATGGCCCCTTCTACCCACACGCTTTGTGACTCATGTTTCTGGGAAATAACTTCATGCAATACCCCATCAGCAGATACCACAAACACAGTCTTTTCTTCTTCAACCAGTGCTTCACAACCATGGAGTCGATGGTAACGATGGCGGAGCCTTTTGTGAACTCGGTATTTTGACTTTGTTCTCCACTTAGGGTTTGACTAGTGTAAGCAACATACAACGGAGAGAACGAAACAGTAGTTTCAGGGGGTTTTGAGATGGGAGAGGTTGGGAAACTAGTAAAGGCATGACTGTAGCAGTACGACTGCCTAGAGGGTGACAAGGACTCAGTGAAAGCGAGAGGTTCCATAGATGGGTTAGCGGTGGTTAGAGTTGAGGCAGAGAGATCAGAAGTTTTCTCAGCCATTGGAAGAGGTGATGTGATGATCCTTTCCTTTTGGGTGAGTCTTGATATGGCGTATGGCTAAGAAGGGCAGAGGAAAGGGGTTTTTAAACGAAGAGGATAATTATGGAGGGAGAAGAACAAGCACCGGTTCTGAAACGGCGGTTGGGTGTAGATAATTGTGATTTTTCAGAGGGAGATAGAACATTTTGAATTGAAGGGACGTGACAAACGGATCTAAAAAGTTAATGACATGGCAGTTGTATTTTGTACCTTTTAAGACGTGTATTAAAGGATGCACAGAAATACTAACCTTTAGTACAAGAACCTAGATCTTGAAAATTATTTTCTTCAAGCCCCCTTTTTTGAAAAGAATTAATCGTCTTTTATCAGTCATGTACTGTATCTACTGCTTCTATGCTTATCATGCGTGTCTACCTGCAACGGTATTGAGGTGAGTTAGACATGGCCAAAAAACACTTTGAACTAGTTATTTCTTAAGAATACTAGCCAGCTGAAGAGGAAACAGGTTCTTAATTTAGCTTTAACAGCCCCAGCTTTACTCTGTTTCTTTCAAATTGTTCCCTACTTAGTGCCTTGGTGAAAATGTACGTAATTTGATCTTCTGTGCTGTAGAACTTCATACATATCAACCCTTTTTCCACATTATCTCTCAGAAAATGATGCCTCACATCAATATATTTGGTCCTTTTATGTTGAACTGGATTCTTTGCCGTATTGAGTGCACTGGTGTTGTCACATAGGAGAGGCACACTCTCAGTGAGAACTCCAAAATCCTCCAGTTGCTACTTGATCCATAGAAACTGAACACAACAAGATGCTGAAGCTATGTATTCAGCTTCAGTTGTTGAAAAAGCCACTGAATTTTGTTTCCTTGTCCCCCAAGAGATAAGACATGATCCTAAGAAGTGAGCCATCCAGAAGTGCTTTTTTTGTCCACAAGATAACCTGCATAGTCTGCATCAGCATACCCAATCAGATTAAAACTGTCACCTGATGGATAATACAGCACTAGATGTTGCGTGCCTATGAGATATCTTAGTATTCTTTTGGTAGCCTTCAAGTGAGATTCCTTGGGATTTGATTGAAACCTCGCACACAGCCCCATGCTGAAAACAATATTAGGTCGACTGGTAGTGAGATACAGAAGAGACCCAATGATGCCTCTATACATTGTTTGATTCACATGAGATCCAGTTTCATCCATGTCCAGTCGAGTGACAGTTGCAATGGGAGTGTCTATCACTTTTGATGCTTCCATGTTAAACCTCTTCAAGAGTTCCCTAATATATTTTTGCTGACAAATGGAAGTACCCTTTGGGGACTGTTTTACTTGAAGGCCCAGGAAGAAGTTTAATTCCCCCATCATGCTCATTTCAAATTCGCTTCCCATAAGTTTAGCGGATTCTTCACACAGAGAGTCAGCTGTTGCTCCAAAGATGATATCATCAACATAAACCTAAACAATGAGCAGGTTCCTTCCTCGTTTCTTTAAGAAAAGAATGTTATCAATTTTTCCTCTCTTAAAACCATTTTCTAAGAGGAATTTTGACAATCTTTCATACCACGCTCGAGGAGCTTGCTTTAGTCCATACAGAGCTTTGTCCAATTTGAACATATATTCAGGGTGCTCATGACATTCAAACCTAGGGGGTTGCTTCACATAGATTTCTTCCTTAAGCAGTCCATTCAAAAATGCGCTTTTGACATCCATTTGGAACAATGTGAATTCCATATGAGAAGTAAAGGCGATCAGAATTCTGATGGCTTCCATGCGAGCCACTGGTGCAAATTTTTCATCATAGTCAATCCCTTCCTCCTGGTTATAGCCTTGAACCACTAGCCTAGCCTTATTCCTTGTGGTAATTCCATGTTCATTGAGCTTGTTTCTGAATAACCACTTGGTTCCTATAATGGTTCTATCTGGGGGTCTAGATACCAGGTGCCACACACTATTTCTCTCAAAATGATGCAGCTCATCTTGCATGGCTGTAATCCAATCTGTATAGTTAAGGCTTCCTTGTTCTATCTAGGAGAGAAAGACTTAGAAGGCAAGTGAATTTCTAGCTCTTGGCCTAGTTTGAACTCCGGAATCTAGAGGAGTGATTATGTTGTCTATAGGGTGAGAACTTTGATGTCTCCAGTTAGATGTCTGGGGTTCATTCTGAGAGGAAGAAGGTATGTTTGGCTGATTCTCCTCGATCCTTCTCTCAGATGCCAGTGAAGTTCCCTAAACTACATCAGCCACTCTTTCTTCAGCTTCAGTAATTGTAATTGAAGTACTTGGTTCTATTGATGATGAGGCTGCATTATCTTCATTTGGATCCTTCACTTGACTCATCATGTATGCCTTTCCATTTGTCATGTTAATGACTTCACCAGGAACAAGTGAGAGTTCTCCATCTTGATCTTCCTCATCACTCTTCTCAAATGATGGATAAGATTCATCAAAAATAACATGGACGCTTTATTCAACACATTGAGTCCGCTTGTTATATATCTTGTAGGCCTTGCTTTGAGAAGAGTAGCCAAGAAATATACCTTTGTCGCTTTTAGCATTGAACTTACCAAGCTGATCCTTTCCATTGTTGAGAACATAGCATTTGCATCCAAATGTTCTTAGGTAAGTCAGCTTGGGTTTTCTTCCATTCAGCAGTTCATATGGGGTCTTGTTCAAAATTGATCTAATCATGCACCTGTTCACTAAGTATCAGGCAGTGTTGACAGCTTCAACCCAAAAGTTCTTTGCAAGTCCACTATCAATCAGCATTGTTCTTGCTATTTCTTCCAGAGTTCTGTTCTTTCTTTCTACTACTCCATTTTGCTGTGGAGTTTTGGGAGCTGAGAAGTTGTGAGTGATGCCATTTTCATTGCAAAATTCATCAAATTTGACATTGCCAAATTCTGTCTCATGATATTATCTAATGCATTCAACTCTAGACTTTATGTTCACCTGGATTTTCTTCACAAAGGCTACAAATACTTTAACATTTTCATCTTTTATTCTGAGAAACAGAGTCCATGTAAATCTGGAATAGTCATCCACGATCACAAAAATATATCTCTTTCTTCCCTGGCTTTGCACCCTCATAGGTCCACACAGATCCATATGTAGGAGCTCAAGCGACTTTGAGGTGCTCACATCTCTTTTTGACTTAAAGGAGGACTTTACATGTTTTCCTCTAGCACAGGCATTACAGAATTTTTGAGTTTTGAATTGTGACATAGGCAGACCATGAACCAGGTCCTTCTGAATTAGTTTGTTTAGAGGGTAAAGCTTGCATGGCCCAGTCTTCTGTGCCATAGTTCAGCATCATTGTCAACTGCCTTTAGACAACATAGATCACCACTCTGTAAAGATTCGAAATTAGCAACATAGATGTTCTTGTATTTTTTTGCCACCAGAACTATTTCACCAGTCACAAGGTCAATGACTGTACATATTTTAGACAAGAATTCCACCTTGTTTCCCTTATCGCAAAATTGAGAGACACTCAGGAGACTGTACTTAAGTCTATTGACATAGTACATATTTTCAATACAGTGAGTGAGCGACTTCCCAACTTTTCCAACTCCAAGAATGTACCCCTTTTTGTCATTGCTAAAGGATACACTCCCTCCTTGCAGGATTTTTAGTGAAAGGAAGTCTATGGTGTTCCCAGTCATGTGCTTCGAATATCCACTATCCATGAACCATTGTTGACTGCTTCCTTTCATTGTTTCCTGCACAAGAGATTTAGTTTTAGGAACCCAAAGAAGTTATGGGTCCCTTTTAGTAACCAAGAGGATGAATAAGAGCTCTCTTAGTCCATGTAGGTAACGTGCATTTTTTGTGAGTGGAACCTGGTCCCTCTTTTGTGGTCACGGTTTCAGTAGCCACTTTGTCTTTCGGTACTGATTGATTCTTGGCCTGGACACCTTCCTTGAAGTGCCTACTATTCCCACATTAGGTCCGAGGCCAGTTATAAGATACAGTGGCGCTCTTACTGTGAGGGTTGTGAGGAGTTTTCTCCCTTGGGAACCCTACTCCCCGCCTTTTTTCACTGTCATTAGTAAGCAAGGCAGTGGTAGCTTGTAAGGACCAGGTCCACTTTAGAGACATTTGAAGATCATTCATTATTTTTTTTAGATTGGCTTGGAGGAGCTCATTTTTCTCAATTTCATCACACATCCTATATCTCAAGGCTTTCACCTCATCTTCCAGCCTAAAATATTCCTCACTAACTATCTCCTTTCCTCTTTCAGAGCTTTCAGGTTTTGACTTAGTCAATGGCTTTACTATTAGTTCCCTTTGGTCTTTAGTTTTTGCCAACAGATCACTCTTTTCTTTTCTAAGAATTTCAATGGTTTTATTTTGATCAGTGACTGTAGCCACTAAGTCTTCTATAGTATGTTCAGATTCTTCTAGTTCTAAGAACAAGGAATCCCTATCCTTCGCAAGACTACGAAAGGTAGTAATTAAAACATCAGCTAAACACATGAGTTTTTTTGGAGAATAGGATTTTAGATTTTTCTGAATATCCCTGAAGCTTACCTCTTCGTTGCCATTGTCTTCATCATTATCTGATTGAGCCATCAAAGCAAGAGTTGAGTCATATCCAATCTCCTCGCCTTCAACTGCTGTCATGGAACTATCACTAGTATTAGGTTTGTCTTGTTGTACTTGTGTAGTTCCCTCATAGGCTATTTGCAAATCCTCCCATATTTCTTTGGCAGTGTCGCATGTAGATATTCTGTCGTACTCTTTAGGTTCCAAACCATATACAAGAATTTCCTTGGCATGAAAATTCTTTTCCACCGCTTTCTCATCTGCTTCAGTGTATTCTTTGCTGGTTTTTTTTATTGAAAATGGAAATTCATTTTATACCTTAATTGGAACAAATGGACCATCACAAATGACATCACAAAGCTCGCAATCCTCAGCCATGATGAAATCATACATTCTAGCTTTCCATCACCAATAGCATTTTCCATCAAACTTGGGTGGGTGGTATATGGATTAACCTTCTTCAAAATTTAGTGGAGCCGCCATGAGGATCCTTTCTAGGTGTTAGCCTGATAGGAGAAACATGCTCTGATACCAATTGTTAGTTTGTATGGATCCACCAGATCATAGAGTACCTGGTCCTCTACAAGATTCAGCTGAGAGCACTTAGTAAAGCAGTAAGTAAATGAGGCAGAGGATTTTTACGTGGAAAAATCCCACACAAGGGGATAAAAAAAACCACGACCTACACTGTAGGCGTTTTACTTCACTAACTTGTAATCTTACCTATTACAAGCCACTTTACAATACTTCCTATTGCAAAGGATTTACTCAACTAACTCGTGGTACCTTTACCACAAGCCACTTTGTGACTTATCCTAGTTACAAAAGCTTTTTCTAACTTGTGATGCTATCACCACAAGCCACTTTGCAATTCTACAATTACAATGACTTTTTCTTATAACTTAATCTAGTCACAACATAAACTCAACGAGTTTACGGATTTACAAGAGGATTCCTAATTAGTATGCTTCTAAGTAAGCAATTTAGGAGATATAGTAAGTACAATGACAAGGTTACAACTCAACTAAGACAACAATAATTAATCTTTTGGGAACTGGTCTGTAGTAGCGTTCAACCTTGTTCTTCAAGCTTGAGAAGGTGATATTTTCTATTTTTTCCCAGAGATTGAATGAGAAACAGAAACCTTCTAGTGATGTTTTTGTGTAAAGCACATTTGGTACATATTGATCACATCACTTGAAATGATGTGAGTACTTTGTTTGGTTAGAGAATGAGTGGGATGATAGTGTGGTGCAGAGCGGTAGAGACATTGTCGTCGGTCACTTTATTTCCAGCTGTGTCCAAATGACTTTGTATTGCTATGAGAAAACCTCAAGAGCATCAGGTTTGTGTTTGGTTCCTAGGTCCTGAAGCTGTAGCAATTCTTCTTTAGCTGAAATCCATTAATTGCGGCAATCCAAGTAGGTCAGGTTCCCTATCTGGTTCTTAGCAGTAAGTTTGTTAGATCATCAAAAACATCAGGCAAGAGCAATTAAGATATATCAGGATTCAATATCTACACGGGGATTCAAAATTGTAATTATCAATACAATTTTGGTAACCGAAATAATTAATACAATTCAACTAACACCATCAATTTCGACAATAACTCTATTCAAATCAAACTAGATAGTTGCACCAGTAATAGGTTATTCATTCACTGACAGGATTCTTTAGGCTAACTAAAATGGAGGATTCTTTAGGCTAACTATAATGTAAGTAATTTTGGTGGTTAAATTATTAGGCTAATTAAGAATCTTAAGTTCAAATACTAAAAAAAATACCATTAATATTGATAGAGATTAAGCCTCTTTGGATAGAACATTAGTCTTACTATGTACCAAGAAAATTCATATGAAATTGTTGTATTGAAAGGAAAACCATATCTCAAACCAGATATTCTCACTCGTTGGATCAAGAGTTCATGAATAAGATTTTTGGTAAACGAAATGGATGCATTGAAAGCTGTAAATAATTCCTTGAGGAGTTTAAGATATTCATTGTAAATTGTGATTCAAATTAATTAAGAAAGGTAGGAACACAATTAATTAATCCAAAACCCTAACCCTAACCCTAAAGAAATTCAAACTATTAATATTACTACATTATTAATTACATCATCCAAATCATCTACTCTATTTCAAATACTTCGAAAATAACAATAGAAAAAACTCCAACGAAGAAAACCATTGATGAACCTCTACATGGTTCTCCGGTTTACCACAACATCTTTGTACCAAGATACAAGAAACCAATTGAAAAAACTGAAGACTGAGGAGAAATTGTTGTTGTTGTTACGACCCAGAATTCATACTTTCGGGGTCGCGATGGTGCCTAATGTTTTACATGCTAGGCAAACCAACATTAGAGAAGCTTTAAGCCAATTTTAATCAATTCAAATAAGTGAAACAAATTAAATCGAAATGAAACTAAAATGGAGTGCGAAAATGACATGAATACCAATAATATCTAAGTACAACCCGGATTTGGAGTCACAAGTTCACGAGCTTTTAGAGTCTCTACAAATAGGGTTTAAAATAGATACAACTGTCTCGAACAAAACGAACAGTAAATAGGGAAATGGAAGGGGACTTCATGGTTTGCTGACGCCAGCAGATCTACCTCGAGTCTTCAAATGCCAATCCAACTGATACGCCTCACGGACAACTGAGGCTAATACCAAAATCTACACAAGAAGTGCAGAGTGTCGTATGAGTACAACCGACCCAATGTACTCCATTAGTGTCGAGCCTAACCTCGACGAGGTAGTGACGAGGTTATTACAGGACACCACCATAATTAAACCTGTACAAACAGAAATATACGTACAACATAACAAATATAGAATTAACAAGTACTATTGGGAGGGGACATGCGAAGCGGGTACAGGATACGGTAACTATAACAAGGAATGATAATGAGAAATAATCAATAGACTTTCAACCAACAAAATGAACAAACATAATGAATAAAAATGCATGACATCACCCTTCGTGTTTTTACTCTCAACCTCACCATAAAATAGTAATAATGGCATGACATCACCCTTCGTGCTACTACTCTCAATCTTACCATAAAATGAAAGTACAGCACGACTCACCCTTCGTGCTTTTACTCTCAATTTAATCATGAAACAATATATACGGTACGACATCTCCCTTTATGCATTAACTCTCAAATATGGCACGGCATCACCCCTCGTACATTAATACTCAAATATGGCATGGCATCACCCTTCGTGCATTAACTCTCAAATACGACACGACATCACCCTTCGTGCTTTAACACTCTTCCTTACCATATAGCAATGAACATATAACAATAGGGAGATAGAATAAGCAAGAGCAAGTCGTACGTCAACAATGGTTCCACAATACCAATCTCAACTTCAGAAACAATACTCAACTATCACAGATAGCCCATAAATGCGGTAAGAACGATCAATTTAGTTATTAACTAGTCTAAACATGGATATCATGATCAGAGAAAGAAATAAATGACAAGAAACAAGTCCCACCCGCATGCTTTAACCCAACAACAAAACATAAATATTCGTCACTTCACATATACGTTGTACCCAACATTTGAACAAGTAGCACATAACAAACAAGTCCTAATCCCTCGAGTCAATATTAACCATGATATTTACCTCACTCCAAAGATCAACTCAAAGCTTAAACACGACTTTTCCTTTCAAACAAGCCTCTGAACCAACCAGATCTAGCAAATTATCAAACAGACGATTCAAAATAAGCCTTAGGAACTACCCACGAATGAAAAAGGTTCAATTTAGGTCATTATTGAAAAATTCAACAAAAGTCAACTCTTGGACTCGCTTGGTCCAAAACTGAAATTCGAACCAAAACCCGATTATCCATTCACCCCCGATCTTGGTTTATGTACTTTTTTTCGAAATCCCACCTTTATTTGAGGTGTAAATTTCAATTTTACAAAAAATCCCTAATTATTCCCAAACCCCCAATTTTCACCATGAAAATCCTAGATTTTAGGTTGAAATCTTATGAAATATAATGGAAAATTGAAAGAAAGTAGGTTAAGATCACTTAACAATGAATTAGGAAAGAAGAACTCTTGAGAAGATCGCCACTAGGGTTTTTAAGTTTGAAAATTGAAAGAATGAGAGAAATCCCGTCTAACTTAGCTTAAGTACGGGTGCAGATGTCGCAATTGCGACTTGGGGTTCGCAATTGCGAACCCCGCAAATGCGATATCCTTCGCAAATGTGAAGTCTTCGCACTTCTGCTTGTAAATGCCTAATTTTTGCTTTTTACTTTTCTTTTTTTTTTCTTTTATTTATTATGTACATATGTAGTTTTTAGGAATTAACTATAGTTTAATTAAAGAGGACTAAAAAATTGGGCTAAGTGGTATTTTTAGCGAAATTGGACAAAATTTGGCCCCAAATCGGCGGTCCAACGCGCCAAACCTGGTCCATTTGTAGTCTGTTAAGCATGATAACAAAACGACGTTGTTTTATTTAGTAGAGTAAGATTGAATCTCATCCATCCAATTTCACCTGATCCGACGGTCCAAATTCATTCCCCAACTAGGTATTTAAAGCCCCATATCTCAGAACATTGCCCCCATTTTCCCCTTAATTCCTCTCTCATTCCTCTCTCTTGTCTCTCTCCCAGGCCCTCTCACCACCGCCGCCTGCCGCCGCCGAAAATCGCCCACTGGTGGCGGACCACCTTTAATACACCCCAAAATTTCATCATCTCCTCCCCTCTTCCCCTTTCTGCCTATACCACTCAAAGTCCCCAAAAACATCTCAATCTCACCAAATCTAAACCTAAGCATAACCCTAGCTGCCACCCGTTGTTGTTCACCACCTTCAATCTCAGCCGAAATTGCACCATTTCCTCCTCTTCTCCTCCTCCCTCCATATCTCCAACTCATGTCCCCAAAATCCCCATCACTGCCGACCCGAACACCCCACTGTCGCGCCATTTCTGCCCTCCCACTACCTCATTCTTTAAGCCTATTCAATCCAAAGACTTATGTTTCCTTCTAGTATGACGCCAGAACATATTTGTTTAGGCGTATACTAAAAGGAAGCTTGCGTTTCAGGGTCGGATAGTCATTGGTAGATATCCTCGGCTTCTTCTTGTTGTACGATTTGGCCTCGAATGTGCCCAAGTTTTGGTAACCCTCTTTCCTTTTTCTGATTTTGTTCTTGTAATTAGCATTAGGTTTAAAGTTTAATTCTCATTCACGTTTATGTTGTTCTTATAAATTTAAGTAGTAATCTATTGTTTGCTATTATTTTCATGTCATTGTACGCTGCTTCAAATTATTCCTTACATTGCTCTTCATGATTAGTTTAGACGTATCGGTTAGGCAACTGAGATCAATTGAGCTACTTTTTGACTCATTAATCATTTAGTTAGTTACATTGATATGATTCATATGTGATATTTCTATGTCGTTCTTCGTGTTAGTTTATTTTTATTAGTTTAGTTTTGTTGATTAATTGTTGGTCAGTTCAGAATCAATAGTGTTTAGTTGTCATGTTTCGTTATGCCTCCGAACTTTAACTGAAGTTTCAATGTCTTTGGACTCTAACTGGAACCTGAATCCTTTCCTTAAGTTTCTGAGTTTTGTTACCTACTACTTTATTGTAGTTATTGTAGTAATGTAAATTCTGTTAGTGGTCGATTCTAATTCGTTTTCTATCTAGTTTTCAGTTTCGTCTTCGCTTAGTCAAACTTTTTCACTAAGTTGTTTTCTCTGTTAACATGTGTCTTGCTTGGTTTAATTTTAGTCACTAGGTTTTAAGTTCTCTTGATTGATTAATGGTTCAGTGTTAAGTTTCAGATACATGTTTGTCGTAGATCAACTATGTTCTGGTTACTTGCTTTTCATTTGGTTTGAGCAAGCAATTTGGTATTGTTGTTGTTAAAAGTTGTAGAGTAGATGAGTAATGATGTGTTAGGGGTATATTAGCAACTTATTTTTAGTGCTAGAGTGGATAAAATACTCCCTTTTACCCCATGCTTCTGCCACAGTGGTTGAAGGACTACCCTTTCCCCTTTTGGATAGACTTTTAGCACACAAAAGTATGTCTTTTGGGCAGGTATTTGGTAGCAAAAGTTAGTCTTTTTGGACAGATTTTTGGTAAACCAAAATATATCCAAAAGATACTTCTTTCTTCTACTTAAGAGCTCATATTAACACACAATAGGAGGGATCTGGCTGGACATCTTTTACACACTCAAAAAAGGAACTAAAAGCTTGAGAACTTTGAGTGATTTTCCAGAGAGTAAAAAAAAAACTTTGTGAGTTTGATTCTTAAAGTACAAAACTTTTAAGAGAAACAGAGGGGTCTTGTTTGCATTTTCTGGAGTTACTAATGGCTAGTTTCAACTGCTTTGCTGGATATCCTGGTTCATTTTCTTGAGTTCAGAAGTTTGCTGTTTGTTGGTTGTTTTCTGATGTGTTGTTGCTTGTTCTGCTGTAATCTGGAAAGAGTTGATTTGCTGATTTTTTTTCTTCTTTCTACTTTCCAGGTAACTTTCAGGCCATGTAAACTCCTAAAAATCAAGTTGGAATGAAAGAAATGGTGCCTGAAAATATTAGCAGCTTCATTCTTACATACTTTTGAATATTGGATAACGTTATGACTGTGTGTTAGTTAATTAAACTGTGCCAAGCATCTTTAGTCTTATGCCAAAGTTTAGGATATAATTCTGCTTGGCCCTCAGTTGTGTGATTGTATGAAGGGAGTATCCCTCAGTTGTGTGATTGTGTGAAATGAGTATGTATTATATTTTGAACCATGCAGTTTTATGTTTGTCCCTCTGTTTGTTGCCCAACTAAACCCTTTTTTGTTCATTGACCATTGTTTGGTCATACTTATGATTTTGTTTTAAAGCTAATTGGTTTCATTTACAGTAGTAGTCTTGTTTAGACATTTACAAATGGAGTTTTAGTTAAGGTTGAATGAATATGGTTAATATAGGTTCTTCGTTTTTTGCAATAAAAGAAGGTTGATTAAGCATGACGCTGATTTAATTTTTTGATTCATATGACAATCTCTCTATTATCACGAAGCGTATTAAAATTCAAAGGATATTTTTATATAAGTTGTTACGATGTAAAATGAACTATTATTTGCTAGCTTCAGTTGGCCATTTGGTTATTAGAGTTCAAAATAATGAATTTAGGCCACATAAGATTGAACATCATAAGCCAAGTTAATAAATATACTAGTTGGCCCATTTTCTTATAATAAATTCCAGCAGTCCAAAAGCTCTATACAAGCTGGCCTATTTTTCCTTTTAACAAGAAGTTGGCTCATTTCTTTAAAATAGATAGAGTTGGTCCACCATTTATTTGCACAATATTTCCCAACCATAAAGCTAGAAAATAATAATAATATCAGATTTTTCTACTAATTAAATTAACTCGTTTCCTTTTAATTAATTTAAACGCTAGGCAAATAGTAGGTGCGCTTTAACTTCATGGACTCACTTGCATAGCGTGATGCTTAACATTTAATAAGTCAATTCATCAATTTCATATCATATTCAATAGTTTTAATTAATTTATAAGTCTTTTGTCATAATCGCGGATTCGCTTGCGTAGCGTGGTAGTGCTATTTAATAAATTTCCAAAAAAGTTAATTTTTCCTCAAAGCACAATTGTAGTAATTTTTCAAAAGTAAATAACGTGCTAATAATCGTTTGTCATGACTGCGGATTCGCTTGCGTAGCGCTGTTATGACTAAATAATAAATTTCGCCAATCACGCATTCGCTTGCGTAGTGTGGTTATGACATCTTATTACTCAAAATATTCTTTAATTTTTCTAATAATCAAGAGATAAAAGCGGATAGGTAAAACATGAAAATCATATAAATCACAGTTTGTCCAAAATTAGTTCAAGCCAAGTTTTAAGTCAATAAAACGACCGTGCTAAAGTCACGAGATTCGGAGAATGCCTTATACCTTCTCCCCGGTCAACAAAATTCCTTACCTGAACTTTATTTTTTGCGGACCGATATAAATAGAGTCAAACCTTCCTTTGACTAGGAATTCAAATAAAAGGTGACTTGGAACACCGAAAACTAATTCCAAGTGGCGATTCTGTAAATAAAATAATCCCTACTCAAATTTGTCACTTCAATTGGAAAACTCTTTAACCCACAATCCATAACTAAAACATATATCTTTCGGGGGTAGAAAAGGGGTGTGACACTGCTGTTACCGCAATTGCGATGGTTTGTTTGTAAATGCGAACTTGGACTTCTCGCAATTGCGACCCTTTTGATCGCAAATGCGAACCTTGGTTGACCCACCCCTCTTGGAAAATGTGAAGATTTTCTTCGCAATTGCGATCATAACAAGAATTGAGGACCTTCGCAAATGCGAACACTGACCTTGCAATTGCGAGGTCAGAGACCTACACCAAAATATATGAACACCAGCATTTCTCCTAAGTCCAAGTTCACTACGTAGCCTATCTGAAACTCACCTGAGCCATCGGGGCTCCAAACAAAATATGCACACATATCTAATAACATCATACGAACTTGATTACGCGATCAAATCACAAAAATAACACCTAAAATTACAAATCTAACACCAAATCAAATGAAATTTTCAACGAAGCTTTGGAATTCCTATTTTAACAACCAGACGTCCGAATTACGTCAAACCAACTTCGTTTTTACCAAATTTATAGACAAGACATAAATATAAGAATGGACCTATACCGAGTTTTGGAACCAAAATACGAACCCAGTATCAACTAAGTCAAACATTGGTCAAATCATGAACCTCATTAAGCCTTTAAACTTCAAAATTTCGACAAAAGCAATAACTCGAGCTAGGGACCTCCGAATTCGATTCTGGGCAGGCGCCCAGGTCCCAAATCATAATATGGACCTTTTGGGACCGTCAAAAAATAGATCCTGATCCGTTTTCTCGAAATGTTGATTGAAATTAACTCAAATAGATTTTTAAGTCAAGATTTAATATTTTATAAATTCTTAATATAAAAGGCTTCCGAAAAAACACCCGGACTGCAAACGAAAATCGAGGAAAGCTTAAAGAAGCTATTGGAGGCTTCGAAACACAGAATTAGGGTCTAAAACTCTAGATGACCTATCGGGTCATCACATTCTCCATCTCTAAAACAATCGTTCGTCCTTGAACGGACATAGAAAAGTACCTGGACTGGTAAAAAGGTGTGGATATCTACTCCGCATGTCCGACTCGGACTCCCATATAGATGTCTCGATGGGCTGACCTCTCCACTGAACCCGAACTGAAAGATAACTCTTAGACCTCAATATCGAACCTACCGGGCTAGAATAGCCACCGGCTCATCCTTGTAAGTCTCCTTGTCCAATTAAACTAAGCTAAAATCTAACACATGGGACGGATCACCGTGATACTTTCAGAGCATGGACACATGGAACACAGGATGGAATGCTGATAAACTGGGGGGCAATGTGAGCCTTTATGCCACCTCACCCGCTCTCTCCAGAATATCAAAGGGCCTGGTGTACTTAGGGCTCAACTTGCCCTTTTTCAGAACCTCATCACACCCTTCATGGCTGAAACCCAGAGCAACATCCTCACAACAACCATGAATGCAACATCACAAACTCTATGCTCCGCATATCTCTTCTACCTGGACTAAGTTGTGCGAAGTCGATCCTGAATAATCTTGACCTTATCCAAAACATCTTGTATCAAATATGTACCTAACAACCGAGCCTCCCCCCGCTCGAACCATCCAACTGGAGAACGGCACCGCCTCCCGTATAATGCCTCATAAGGGGCCATCTAAATGCTCGACTGGTAGTTGTTATTGTAGGAAAACTCCACATGTGGCAAGAACTGATCCCACAAACCCCCAAAATCTATAACACAAGCACAGAGCATATCTTCCAATATCTGAATAGTACGCTCGTGCTACCCGTCCATCTGAGGATGAACGTTATGCTCAACTCAACCTGTGTGCCCAACTTACGCTGTACTACTTTCCAAAAGTGCAAGGTGAACTGTGTACCTAGATCAGAAATGATAGGCAAGGGCACACCATGAATACGGACGATCTCGCGGATATAGATCTCAGCCAGCCGCTATGAAGAATAGGTAAATGCCACAAGAATGAAATGCGCTGACTTGGGCAGCCTGTCCACCATAACCCACACCGCATCGAACTTCCTCTGAGTCCGTGGGAGTCCAACAATAAAATCCATAGTGATACACTCCCACTTCCACTCAGGAATCTCTAACTTCTGAACTATCCCACCAGGTCTCTAATGCTCACACTTTACTTGCTGGTAATTTAGACACCAAGATACATAAGCAACTATGTCCATCTTTATCCTTCTCCACCAATAATGCTGCCCCAAGTCGTGATACATCTTGGCGGCACCCAGATGAATAGAATACCGGGAGTTGTGGGATACCTCAAGAATCAACGAATCTTATCTACATTGGGCACACAAATACAACCCTGTATCCTCAATACCCCATAATCTCTAACAGTAACCTGCTTGGCACCACTGTGCCGCACTGTGTCCTTCAGGACAAGAAAATGAGGGTTATCATATTGTCGTTTCCTGATGCGCTCGAACAAGGAAGACTAAGCGACTGTATTAGAACACTAATAAGCTCTGAAATATCCAACCTCACGAAATGATTGGATAAAGCCTGAACATTTGATGCAAGCGGTCTCTCACCGACTGGAATGTACGCAAGGCTGTCCATACTCACTGCCTTTCTACTCAAGGCATGGGCCACCACATTGGCCTTCCCGAGATGATACAAGATGGTAAATCATAGTCTTTCAATAGTTCCAACCACCCCTTCTGCCTCAAATTGAGATCATTTTTTTGAACAAATAATGTAGACTCCAATGATCCGTGAATACCTCGCTCGACATGTCATAAAGATAATGCCTCAAAATATAGCTCATGAACAATGGCCGCCAACTCTAAGTCATGAACAAGGTATTTCTTCTCATGAACCTTCAATTGACGCGATGCATATGCGATCACCCTGCCATCCTGTATCAATTATTCACTGAGCCCAACACGACAGGCATCATAATACACTGTGTAAGATCCTGAACCCATGGGCAAACCAACATGGATGCCATAGTCAAAGCAGACTTGAGCTTGTGAAAGCTCGTCTCACACTCAACTGACCATCTGAACAGGGCACCTTTCTGGGTCAATTTGGTTAATGGGGTTGCTATAGATTAAAACCCTCCACAAACTGACGGTAATTACCCGCCAAATCTAGGAAACTCTGAATCTCCGTAGTTGAAGTGGGTCTAGGCCAGTTCTGAATTGCCTCGATCTTCTTAGGATCCACCTGGATACCCTCTATCGATAAGATATGCCCCAAGAAGTGACTGACTCCAACCAAAATTGGTACTTTGAAAACTTGGCATATAACTGGCTATCCCTCAAATCTGAAGTACAATCCAAAGATACTGCTCGTGCTCCTCTCGACTACGACAGTAAATCAAGATATAATCAATAAATACAGTCACAAAGGAATCTGAATAGGGCTTGAACACCCGGTTCATCAAATCTATAAATGTTGCTAGGGCATTCATCAGCCCAAATGACATCACTAGAAACTCATAATGCCTATATCGAGTCCGAAAAGTTATCTTAGGGACATCGGATACCCTAATCCTCAACTGATGGTAGCCAGACCTCAAATTAGTCTTCAAAAACACCTTAGCACCCTAAAGTTGATCAAATAAGTCATCAATCCTCGGTAAAGGATACTTGTTCTTGATGGTGACTTTGTTCAACTGCCGATAGTTTATACACATCCTCATCGATCCATCTTTCTTCTTCATGAACAACACAGACACACTCCAGGGCGAGATACTAGGTCTATTGAAGCCCTTATCAAGCAAGTCTTGCAACTACTCCTTCAATGCTTTCAACTCTAGCGGGGCCATAGGGTATGGCATAATGAAATGGGATGAGTGCCAGGAGCCAAATCAATACAGAAGTCAATGCCTCTATCGGGTGGCATCCCTGGCAGATCTACCGGAAACACCTCTAGAAACTCACGAACAACTGGTACTGAATCCATAGAAGGAACCTCCGCACTAGAATTGCGGCCATAAGCCAAATAAGCTAGACACCCCTTCTTGACCATTTGTTGGTCCTTCATATAAGAGATAACCCTGCTGGTAGAGTGTCCAAGAGTCCCCTCCACTCTAATCGAGGTAACCTTGGCAAGGCTAAGGTCACCATCTTGGCGTGGCAATCCAATATAACATGATAAGGTGACAGGCAGTCCATACCCAAAATGACATCAAAATCTACCATATCGAGAAGTATGAGATCTATGCTAGTCTCAAGACTCCAAATGGTAACCACACATGAACAATAGAAACGATATACAATAGTAGAATCTCCTACGAGTGTGGACACATACATAGGAGCACTCAAAGAATCACGAGGTACAATCAGATATGAAGCAAAGTAGGATGACACATAGAAATAAGTAGAGCTTGGATCAAATAGAACTAAAGCTTCTCTATGGCAAACTGGAACAATACTTGTGATAATAGAGCCAAATGACTCAGCCTCAGTCCTGGCCGAGAAAGCATAACATCGAGGCTAGGTCCTACCACTCTGAACGACGTCCCTGGGATGGCCTCTAGCTGGTTGGCCTCCACCTCTAATGGTTTGACCTCCACCTCTACTATCCTGACCTCCACCTCTAGCTATCTAACCCTTACCTCAGGCTGACTGAGCGGGTAGTGAAGCACTCAGTGCCAGGACCATGGTACGAGAAACCTGCTGATGTGAACTGCCTGATGCCTACGGGCAAAATCTAGAATGTGCCTTGGATCGCCACAAGTATAACAGGACCTCGGCTACTGACCCTGAAACAGCCCCTAAACCTGTCGACCTAAGTAACCACCCTGGAAACTCTGGAGCGGAGGTGCACTAATAGGAGTTAGTGGTGCACTGCAGGCTAGTTGATTGGAATGAGACATATGAGGGTCACAACCATCTGAAACACCGTAGGATGCCTAGAGCGCTGAATGAAACGGCATAAGAGGATGGACTCTACCAAAAGTACCCCTGCCTCCAGATGAGGCACCACTAAAAGCACCGGAATGGCGAGACCTCTTATCAGATGCTTGCCCTCTCTCCTATGCAAGAACCACCCCGGTCCGCCTAGCCACATTAGTAGCCACCTAAAACGAAATCTCACCCAGTCTCCTTGGCCATGTGAAGCCTGATAGGGTGAGCGGGTCCATCGATAAACCTCCTCACCCTCTCTCTCTCTCTCTTAGTAGGAAGCAAAAGAAGAGCATGACGGGCTAGATCCACAAAACGGGTCTCATACTGAGTAATAGTCATACTACCATGCTGGAGACGCTCGAACTGCCTGCGGTAAACCTCTCTCAATATGACAGGGAGGAACTTCTCTAGGAAAAGCTGAAAGAACTGGTCCCAAGTAAGAGCAGGCGATCCAGGTGGTCTGGTCAACATATAATCTTTCCACTACCTCTTGGTGGAACCTATCATTTGAAACACAGCAAAATCGACCCCATTGGTCTCAACTATTCCCATGTTCCACAACACCTCATGGTAGTTGTCAAGATAATCTTATGGGTCCTCAAAAGGTGCAACACTGAAGTGAACTAGGAAGAGCTTTGTGAACTTGCCCAATCTCAATAAGCCCTCATAAGACATGGCCGGCTTATTACTGGCTTGTGCCGCAACAATCGACTAAACTACCCCAGCTAGCATGGTTACTGGTGTCTGATACTAGAGAGCCATCTGCTCCAGAGTGTGAGCAGCGGGAGTCTATGCTCCTTCCCCAGCCTGAGAGATGGCTGGTGCCATAGGAAATGTACCAGCATGGGCTACACTCTCCATAAGCCCCGCCAAACGGACCAAAGCGCCTTGAAGTACTGGGTGGCGATGAACCCCTCCGGGACCTAAGCTGGGCTAACAGGTATAGTCTGAGCTAGAACCTCCTCATCAAAATCCACATGAGGCTCCACTTCTGGTGCTACTGCTCGATCTCTAGGCTGAGCTCTACTCTGCCTCGACCTCTGGCGGGACCGTGTCCTCATCCTCTGCCCATAGTAGGAGCTGCCACTAGGGGCTCCAACTGCTGTCCAGCTGAACATATTGCACATATTCTCGCCATATGCAAGAGTACAAGAATAGCAGAGTTCAATCACCAATGATAGAATAAAATCATACGGTAGAGAAGAATAGAAGTGAAATTTGTTCCTAAAAGTCATAGCCTCTGGAAGATAAGTACATATGTCTCCGTACAGATTCTCCAGACTCTAGTAAGCCTGGTCGTGACTTGTGAGGCCTAGGCAACCTAGTGTTTTGATACCAACTTATCACGGTCCGGAATTCCCATCTTTGGGATCATGATGGGGCCTAACATTTCACTTGCTAGGCAAGCCAATGTTAGAGAATCTTTAAACCAATTTTAATCAATTCAAATAAGTGAAACCAATCAAACCGAAATGAAACTAAAATAGAGTGCAAAAATGACATGAATACCAATAATATCTAAGTACAACTCGGATCTGGATCACAAGTTCATGAGCTTCTAGAGTCTCTACAAATAGAAATACAATCGTCTCGAATGAAAAGAATAGTAAATAGAGGAAATTGAAGGGGACTTCAAGGTCTGCGGACGCCAGCAGATCTACCTCGAGCCTCATAATGTCAATCCGAGCTGATACGCCTCACGCACAACTAGGACCAGTACCAACATCTGCACAAGAAGTGCAGAGTGTATTTTGAGTACAACAGATCCAATGTACTCTGTAAGCATCGAGGCTAACCTCGACGAAGTTAGGACGAGGCTATGACAGGACACCCACATAATTAAACCTGTACATACGGAAATATACGTATAACATAACAACAAATATAGGATTAACATGTATTATTGGGAAGGGACATGCAAAAGGGGTACAAGATACGGTAACTACAGCAGGGAATGATAATAAGAACCAGTCAATTGACTTTCAACCAACAAAATAAACAAATATAATAAATAAAATTGCACGGCATCACCCTTCGTGATTTTACTCTCAACCTTACCATGAAATAGTAATAATGGCATGGCATCACACATCATGTTTTTACTCTCAATCTCACCATAAAATGATAAATACAACACGTCATTACCCTTCATGCTTTTACTCTTAATTTCATCGTGAAATGATATATGCGGCACGTCATTAGGCTTCTGCATTAACTCTCAAATACAGCCCTGCATCACCCTTCATGCATTAACACTCAAATACAGCATGACATCACTATTCGTGCATTAACTCTCAAATACAGCACATAATTACCCGTCATTCTTTAACATTCTTCCTTACCATGTAGCAATGAACATATAATAATAGGGAGATAGAATAGGCAAGATCAAGTCTTACGGCAACAATGGTTCCACAATACCAATCTCAACTTCAGAAACAATACTCAATTATCACAAATAGCCTATAAATGCAGAAAGAACGATCAATTTAGTAATTAACTAGTCTAAGCATGGATATCATGATCAGAGAAAGAAATAAATGACAAAAAACAAGTCTCACCCACATGCTTTAACCCAACAACAACGCATAAGTACTCGTAACCTCACGTATACGTTGTACCCAACATTTGAACAAGTAGAACATAACAAACAAGTGCTAATCCCTCAGTTCAAGGTTAACCACGACACTTACCTTGCTCTAAAGATAAATTCAAAGCTCAGCCATGGTTTTGCCTTTCAAACAACCCTACAAACCAAATAATTCTAGCAAACTATCAACCAAATCATTCAACATAAGCCTTAGGAACTACACACGAATAAAAAAGGTTCAATTTAGGTCATTGTTTAAAAGTTTAACAAAAGTCAACTCCGGGGCCTGCTTGGTCCAAACCTGAAATTCGAACCAAAATCCGATTATCCATTCACCCCCTAGCTCGATTATGTTCTTTGTTTCAAAATCTAACCTTAATTTGAGGTCTAAATTCCAATTTTGCAAAATCCCTAATTCTTCCCAAACCCCTAATTTCCACCATGAAAAACCTAGATTTTAGGTTGAAATCTTATGAAATGTAATGGAAAATTGGAAAAAAGTAAGTTAGGATCACTTATCAATGAATTAGGGAAGAAGAACTCTTGGAAAATCGCCTCTAGGTTTCTAAGTTTGAAAGAATGAGAGAAATCCCGTCTAACTTAGCTTATGTCACGACCCTAAAACCCGACCCGTCGTGCTGGCGCCTATTGTGAAACTAGGTCAGTCTCAACTCAACAATCAACACGATAATAGCAGGTTTGTAAACATTTATGGAAGCTTTTAACAGTTAAAGAATTATTCGAAACATAATAAATTCCAAGAATAGATACAATCCAGCCCAAAACCGAGGTGTCACTGAGTGCATGAACATCTAAGGAAAAATACATAGTCTCATATAATGTCTAATGGAACAATTGAAATACAACTAGAAAGTAAGGTGGAGAGCCAAGGCCTGCAAACGCCGTGTAGGTACCTCAATAATCTTCTAAGTCAGAAGCCTTGATCAAACATCCACCACTGGATCCAAAGTGCCTGAATCTGCACACGAAGTGCAGGGGGAGCGTGAGTACACTAACTCAGTAAGTAACAAGTCCAACCTTTGGACTGATAGGTAGTGACAAAGTCAACCTCCTCAAGGATAACAGAAATAATGTACAGAAACGTAGGCATGCTTTCAGTTAAATACACAGCTCGAACAGTAAAACTGAGCAAGTATGAACAAGGTAAAGAAGTGTAACTCTGCTACATCTACATGTCAATGCACATGCTTTATGAAATGCACCATGTTGAGTGCCTTATGTGCCCACAATCTCAAATACTCGTCCACTCAGTAATGTATATGGCTCGTACAGCCCAGGGAAGATCCATCTCAGAATATATACATCTCTCACAACAATCACTCAGTACTGAGGAAGGTCATTCCAGCCTACAGAGAAGACCCATCTCCAGATAATATCAATAACAAACTCACAATCACTCGGTACTGTATATGGCTCACAAGGCCCATGGAAGATCCATCTCGGAATATATACACATCCACTAACAACAGTCATCCAGTACCGAGGAAGGCCATTCCAGCCTATGGACAAGATCCATCTCCAAAAATAAATACTTCGGACAAGATCCATGTCCAGGGAAGATTCATCCCTCAATATCATCAACTGCGCTCACTGGGGGTGTAAAGACTCCGGATGGGCTTCTCTTGTTAGCCCAAGCGCTATAACAAAGCCAATGAAGGCTTTTTTAATATCTCGTTGTGGCGTGCAGCCCGATCTCATACTGCCACTCAATATCAGGCTCTCAACCTCACTCAGTCATCACTCTCTAGTCTCTCACACACGGGCTCAAAATGTTATAATACTAGCCCGAACATTGATATGATGTGTCAAATAACAAGAATTGAGACTGAGGCATAATATAATATACATGAATAGGACTGAGTACAGAATATCAATAAAGCCAATGATATGATAGTGAGAAATGACCTCTCAGGTCTCAATAGTATTGGCGTGAAGCCTTAACATGATAATTAACATGATTTGTAACTCATTAACTTAATCACATAATTACAACACAGATATCAGCAAGAATGGTCACTAAGTGGTGTCATGGAATGATCCAGGCTGCAATTCTCATGGTGCACGACCACACGCCCGTCACTTGGCATTTGCGTCACCTTAATAGAAATCATATAACACATAGTTCGGGGTTTCGAACCCTCAGAACCAAGTTTGGAAGCGTTATTTACCTCAAGCCAAGCCAAATTCTAGCCCGCAATGCCCTTGCCTCTCGATTCGGCCTCCAAGTGGTCCGTCTCTAACAAAAATCAGAATCATAACATCAATATATGCTAAGGAAACAAAGCCCACTCGAAAATAGTCAAATTACATCACAAATCCTGAAATTGGTCAAACTCGACCCCCGGGCCCACGTCTCGAAATTCAATAAAAATCACTGTCACAACCCAAACTGATGGGTCGCGATGAGCATTCGGTACCTTACTCAACTGAGTACCAACGTAAAGTATTTTTCTTATTACATCATCATGTACACGTGACATATGGGCCTAATAGGCCAACATGATCATTTATTAACTCAAAACATAGGCCGACAAGGTCGTACAATCTTTCACGTACACGACATATGTCTACAAGCCTCTAAGAGTACATAAATGTCATAAAGGTCGAGACAGAGTCCCACCATATCAAACAATACGCGTCTAAATCATACTAACCAAACATGCAACTCCGAAGCAAATGGAGCGCACCAACACCTTCCGCTGAGCTGATAGCCTACTTGGAGGGCTTTCGACCTGTCTATCTGGACCTGCGGGCATGAAACGCAGCGTCCTCGGGTAAAAGGGACGTCAGTACAAATAATATACCGAGTATGTAAGACATATAAATAACTACATAACAGACATGGAGAACATATAGAGTAAATAACTCCACCTGTAAGTCTGGATAACTTTGTAAATCATGAAATAATTATAGTGTCATGCATATGTATCTAAATGTCATGTCGTGCATAGGTACATGTCTCATAACATCATCAGCCTCTGAGGGTATCCCATCATATCATATCGGCCACCGTGAGCAAAATCATCATCGTATACCAGCTGATCAGGTGGTGCCGCGTATATAACGCCATAACCTTTCCCATATCCCATATACATATATATATAACGCCGTCTGGTCATGGGTCAATGCACATGAATGCAATGCATGAAAAGTACGTTAATAAAATCTTTCGGATTCTATAAGACCATTTTGTCTTTGAGCAATATCATAAAGTAAACGTTTTTCAAGTTTCATATTTTTCTGAGACCCATGAACAGATGATAAATATTATGACACATGAAAACTTAAGAATATAGATATCTCTAATACTTTTATGAATAGAGTCATTTATGGAATTTGTGCATTTGCATGTTTCGTTCGTATCGTATGGATCATGCCAAAAGAAAGAAGGGATAACCTTAACATACCTGATCAATTCTCTTGACAATCCCTCTAACACACGTTAATTGCGATAACATATAACGGCGGATTGAAGTAGGAGAAAATCCGTATGATATTCTTGTTGAAGTAACTCACGCTATATATATATATATATATATATATATATATATATATATATATATATATATATATATATATATATATATATATATATATATATATATATATATATATATGTTGTCTTCAGTCAAAGGTACATACAGCCAACCACGAACATCACTTTCTTAATTGAACTAGCTTTTTGCTCCTCACATCAGAAAATTATTTCCATGTTTTTATGTAACTAATATATTCTGTGTCATCTATCATTATCTCTCTCCTTGAACTATGGAATTTGTAAACCACTCCATTTGCGGCAATCCTTTTTTTCTTCAGCAAAATCTTCAAGATAAACTATATAATCTTCAAGTACTGTAGCAATTAGCTTCAAATTATTGTTAATAAATCATGATGAGACCTATTTCACAATCGGAAAGAGTAAATATGGGCAACTCTTCAGCATAACAAGCAACATTTTTATTGAATTTGAGAAGTCATTCCTTAATAACTTCTTTAAGGGTTGACACCTTGCAAAGTTATGCAAGAGTCACATAATGAATCATGTAGGGGCTGCCATGTTTTTTTGGCTTTGCCTTGTCCAAAGACTTCAATTAATCAACCACTAATTATTAATTAACTAGGTAATGTTCCATTACCCAATAATTAATCAATTACCTACATAATTAAGAATTATTTTTACTTACTTAAAATACTACTCACTTTTCACATACCTTATATACCTTATTATCATGTCCATGTGGTACCATGTATAGTACTAGTCCATAAAATATCGAGTATTAACGTTCGACCCGTAGTATCCCAATACTCCAAACTTCAACGAAATTCATTTTCTTCGACTTGCTTCCCTTCTCACCTTCACGAATTTACTAATCACTTGAGAAATAGCATAATCCTTGTAATCTCTAAATAATCTTTTACTTGGACTGATTTCAATTACCTTACGATAAATTCCACGTACAATACTTCATGGTGCAACATCGTCGTAACTTAATACTGCGAAGCGTAATATTACCGTAATGTAATACTGCTGGGTGCAACACTGCCGTAACTTAATACTGCGAAGCGAACATCACCGTAATGTTATACTGCAAGGCATAACATCATCGTAATATAATACTGCATGACGTAACATCATCGTAATATATTACTGCAGAGCATAACATCGTCGTAATATAATATTGCGGAACGTGATATCGACGTAATATTGCGGGACGTAACATCATTCTCCTCTTTGGAACAATCGTCCTCGAATGTTGACTAATGCTCTTATCATTTTCATAACTTATATCTTCCTAATACTTTAGAACTTCCATTTCCATCTAGGCAATTATTCTATGAATAAGTCCAAAGTTCAGGGCATTCCCCCCTTAGGCCTCCTTCTCACCCCACAACTTGTAGTCGAAATCCTTCCAATCTCGTAACTGTTGCTACCTTTCATCATGCAGCCTGTATAATTTTGACCTTGTAAGTGTGCCTAATCTCTAGGCTTCATATGTAGAGCTTGATAAGATATATCGTTGGTCATTTATGAGTATACTGAATTTCTTCACTCGGTACTTTGTTGGAATCACGAATATTTATCTCATCGCATAGGTTCGTTTAGCCATACGTATAAATTTACTGGCATAACTCTTACTATAATTAATCGTTGCTAAAGTCTACTACCAAATCCCAGTTTACTCTGTAGACTTGTGAGTTTTGACCTTCCCCAAGATTTTTTATATTTTAGCATGTAAATATTTAATCTAGGCCTAATATAGCTATTTCAAATAATTTTTACTCTTTTACTTTATTTTATTACAAGAAAAATAAAAATTACAAAAATTATTCCATTAATGTTTTATTAGTTAGTTTTAACCTTGAAAAATACCAAAAATAGTTTATTTTAACAGACAGTCTTATTTTAACAGTTATTTTTACTTAAGTAGGACTAATTAATAAATGAGATCGTATTTTAATCTCGTTCGCGAGGAAAGAATAAAACTTGGGCTCGAGCAACCCATCTTTAGGCCTAAATTTTTGGACCTAGTCCATAATTACCAAGCCCATAATTCCTAGGCTCATACCCCTAACATAATCCCTACCCCTATAAAATAGTACCTAATCCCTACATAGAACGGGACCCCCCAAAAATATTGAATCCGCCATTTCTGAAAATGGTAATACACATTTACGCCTAAGGTCTAGAGAAGCCATCATCAAAGAAAGAAAATACAAACAAAATCATGTGTGTACGCCAAAAGAGATCGGCCATTTTTTCAAAAAGATCAAAGAGAAAAAAGCAAAAAAAAAATACACAAAAATGAAAACGAAAAAAGGCTGACTCGAAGGATTGAAAAGGTTGTCAACGGTAGACCCCAAAAAAAATCAAAAAGACCCACAGGTCGTCTTCTCCAAACGACCCCCCGTTATTCAAAAACGCAACAGAAAAGCTAACACCTGCCAAAATGACTTTTCAACACCTAAAACCAGTCCAAAAATCCGTCACTGACGAGGTATTATTGCTCGAGTTTGGGGATCTATCGAGGTCCATTTCTGGCGAGTTCTCATTCAATCGGATCCGATTCTGTCGAGGGTGTTCGAACTCCGTTCGACGGCCTTTTCTCCTTCGATTTGTAGCTGGCATTTTCCTTCTGTAATTCAATATAGTGAAGAAAGGTTTCGGTCTCAAAGGTCTGCTCCCTTTCCATTTCGGCAAAGTTTATGGCATATTTCTTTTAAACTTAGTTCTTTTGTTGATTTTATTTGACATGAATTTTTATCATAATATTTTGTGCTTGGTTGTTTTCCATGATTAGTTTGTGTTTCAATTCTTATTATCAGTTGGTTTGATTGTTGAGCATTTCAGATTAAAGGTATATTTTTGATTTATATGAATCTAAGTTTAGGTGTAGTAGTAGGAAGGCAAATATTGTCTGTTTATTAAGTTTGGAATAAAATGATTTGTAAGATGCCATAGTCAGAGCATTTTGGTACAGTTAGGTCATGAGTGTTAATTAATTTTAAAGAGATTTGGAATTGTTTAATGAAGTATTTACTACTGAAAATGGCTAATTGGATTTGTTTAATGAATTTGGACTTGCCAAGTTCTCAAACCCGTAAGGAAAAATATAATTCAAGAACATCGTAGTCTGCTTTAGTTAAGTTATAAATCTTTGGGGATAATTTGAGGCATGTCATGTCACATAAAATCTCAAAACTCATGGCCCTCATTTAATTAATTTTAATCTTTTAGAAATTGAGGTGTGTCATTTAGTTGAATTTTCCATGGCCTTCGCAAACTTGAAAGTACGTAGTTGTTTTAGGCGAGTAATTTAAATTAATTTCCGTAAACTCGGGTGTGCATTTCATGTGACCCAACTCCAATTCTCAACAACGTTAAATAAAATATGTCATGGACCGCGAGTGCATTTCATGTGGCGTGGTTCAAGGCGTATTTTAAATAACGTTGAATTTTCCTAAAAATGATTAAAGGCGGCTCATAAGTTAAAATATACCATAGGCTAAAACATGTATTAAAATCAAATAATAGGCCAATTATAATAGTTTGAGCGACCGTGCTAGAACCACGGAACCCGGGAATGCCTAACACCTTCTCCCGGGTTAACAGAATTCCTTACCCGGATTTCTATGTTCGCGGACTATAATACAGAGTCAATCTTTCCTCGATTCGAGATTCTAAACCGGCGACTTGGGACATCATAAATCATCCCAAGTGGCGACTCTGAATTTTAAATAAATAATCTCATTTCGATTGTCACTTAAATTGGAAAAAACTCCCTTATACCCTCCGGGGTAAGTAAAAAGGAGGTGTGACAGCTCTGGCGACTCTGTTGGGGACAAGAACCCAAAATCTCTGGTTCAGGGTTCGAGAATTCAAGCTTAGGATAATTGTTATATTTGGCTTTATTTATTATCTGATTTTTTTACATGTTTGGAGCTTAATGTGCTAAATAATATTTTTACCGCTTTGATATTGGTGAAACTGTATATAAATTATTACGAAACTCTTCTTCTCTCTGAGTCTTCTAAATCATCTAGGAAGTGTGCACTTCATGTGACTTATTTTCTGTTAGAGTCATATCCTAATTTTAGAACGAGGTTCGGACAAGTTGCAAAGCCAGTGAAGCTTCTGTATTCCCGGTACGCTGCCTCCCCTCCCGGGCTCGAGCTGTCCGCTCGGGTAAGCCAGGTCTAGAACAAATAAATCTAGGTTTTTAAACCTAGAATAACATAGCCTCATGTCAGATCCCTAGTAGAAACGCTTGTTTGCATCACGTGCATCTGACTTTGGGGACTCAACACAGGGGTTGGGTCCGTCTAAGACAGGTGTACCCAAAATAACAGACTATCTTGATGCATCCTATGTGCTACATGTTGCATTTCTTCAAGGGTAAAAGGGTCATTTGGTGGACCAATGATAGTTGAGGGCAACTGAAAAAAGAAAACAAAATAAGAAAGAAAAGAGGTTGAAGTATAAAAATGAAGCAAGTGGGGTCCAGTTATAATTTTCTTGCACACCTTTTCAAAAAAAAGCCAAAAAATTAAAAATGAAAAAAATCCAAAAAAAAAAGAGACTGCATTTTCCCTGTCACTTTTTTTTTAAAAAAAAGGAAAAAATCAAAAAAAAAAAAAAATCCAAAAGATGTTTATATGTTTCATCATTTTTTTCAAAACAAAAGACAAAAAAATATTTTTTTCTCTGAATTAGTTGTTATTTTTATTTCTCGCCCGTATCCAATCTGCCCGAACTACGCATACCTGATTCTCGTCTTTCGGGGCGTGATAAGTAGGCAACCCACATAGGGTTCGATCTTCCTAGTAAATCTTAGGTTCTTGGCTTTGCGGGGTCTTAGCCAAATTTTGCACTTCTAGCCATCTTTTGGCTAAATAAGTCATTTTGCAAAAATAGCCTCAATCATATCTTGCATGTGTCTAACAGAGAGTGTTATTATGTCACATAGTGTTGGTTAAAGTTTTCTCATACAGGTGTGAGTCTATTTGCCAGAGTTTGAGCATGACAGACACCCCGGGACCATCCAGTCAGGATCGCTCATCCAGGAGTTGCTTAAGGAGATTTTTTTTGTTTGTTGAGCCTGTTTTTATTTTATGTCATCTTTTACCTTCTAGTTTTGTACAGTAATGTCGAGTCTTTTGTTATGGTAGTTCCTATTTTGTATTTTAAAAAAATGTAATAAATCAAAAACCCAAAAAAGAAGAAGAAGAGATTTTGCGTTTTTATATTGATGTTAGATGTTTTCTTTAGAATACTAACTCTTGAAGTTCAAAAATCTTTTGTGGTTTTTCATTTAGGAAATTAATATCTAGAACTCAAAATAAAAATTGCTTTTATATTTCCTTTCATATATTAGGACTAAAGATTTAAAAAAAAAAGAATTTTTGTTTTTTAGTACCTCTTTAAAGGTTTTCTCTAAGATATTAATTCAAAAAATCCAAAAATGATTCTCTTTTGAGGTTCTTCTTTGCGAAATTAATGAAAAATGAATAGGAAAAAAAACTCTTTTATTTTTACTAAAACTCTAGGACATTGTACATAGAAAAAAAAGAAAATAACATACTTTATCTTTGGTTTATTTTCAGAATTTCTCCCTTAAGTAATCAAATTGAAATCCAAAAAAACATTTTTTTTTATTTTTTTCATTTCTTGGTTCGAAATCTTTCTTGCTCGTATAAGATTGAGTTTAGAATAGGATATAGAATATTAAGTCTAGAAAAATCAACAAATAAAAGGATTTGCTTCTTTTATTTCTCTTTTCTCATCAGAGTAGTCATTAAGGTAAAAAAAAATGAGAATGTTAGTTTGTTTACTCTATTCCCAATCTTCCCGAACTACGCAAAGATCTGATTCATGCGGCGTCATGATACGTAGGCAACCTACATAGGGTTCGATCGAAATTTTTTATTTTTATGAAAAAACAAAAAAAGAAAAGAAAAGAAAAAAAGGGATGAAGTTGTGGGACGTGATAAATGAGAGGAAAGAAACGAGCGATAATCAGAAAAAAGAATAAAGAAAAAATGAGCAGGCTAGGAAGTGCCAGAAAAGAAAGAAAAGAGAATATTGAAATGAATAAATTGGGATGATGCCAACTGACCTTCGTACCCTCAAAGTCATTTTAGAATCAATAACTGTGGCTAGGTGCATTGCACATAAAGTGAGAATATCTTATGTTAAATGCCCTAACGCTAACGTGATGACTTCATCTTCATAGTAGAAAGGTGGTTGGTTTGTGGTTCTTAAAGTGGTAACTCTTCTCTACAACATAAGGTCGAAAGGCAATGGCAGATGACAACAGAACTGAGTTGGTTGATGCGGGTGCCCAAAAGCAATTGGTTGAACAGGACACCGGTTTGGCTGATGAGGTAAGGATGCTAAGACAACACATGACGGACATGTATTAGGCCTGTATGACTGGGAAGGCACCACCCCCGCCACCACCAAGCTTCCTAGATGCTGCCCTTACCCAAACTCCGGACACAGTGCCAGATGATCCCCCGTACTCTCCAGATCCACCCGTTTATCATGGCTTTCCCAACCACCCTAGTAGCTCCATCACTCATCTTCCAATTACCTTTCCCAAAAATTGCCCTCCTGTCTTATCCACTATCCCCAACAATGAACACCCACTCAAAGCTCACGATACCCAATATTACCCCTCAGAGGTTGCCCACAAGGTTCCTGACTCATACAATCAGAACCCTCGGAACGAGCTTCATGTAGAAAATGAGAGGTCAACCAGAAAAGAAGGGCGAGATGAGATGTCTAGAAAGCTGAAAAGCATAGAACAGTCCTTAAAGAACATGCAAGGGAAGGGAGACCAGGTTAACATGTCTTACAAAGAATTGTGTATGTTCCCTAACGTTCGCCTGCCCGCAGGGTTTAAAGTGCCAAATTTTAACTTGTATGATATATATGGAGACCCGGAGCCCATTTGAGGGTTTATTGCAGGGAAATGAAAAGTGTTGGCGAGAAAGATGATTTGTTGATGGCGTATTTCAGTGAGAGCTTGACTGGGGCAGCTTTGGAATGGCATAATCGTCAATATATCGGTAAGTGGCATACATTGGGCGACATGTCTCAAGATTTTGTTTGACACTTTCAATACAAATTAGACATTACCCCAGACCGCTTCTCCCTATCTAAGATGGAAAAGAAATAGGAGGAAAGCTTTAGGGAGTTTGGGCTCAGATGGAGGGAGCAAGATGTTCGAGTCAGTCCCCCGATTGGTGAAGAAGAAATGGTTGAGATTTTCCTACAAGCTCAGGGGCCCACCTACTTCAGTCATTTGATTCCGACCTTGGGTAAACCTTTCAATGATGTGGTAAAAATGGGGGAGACGGTAGAAGAGGGAATCAAGTCAGGCAAAATCATGAGTTATTCGGCATTGAAAGATACTACGGAAGACATTTAGAACATCCCAGTAAGTTTGGGTGAAAGAAAGAGAAATAGAAAAGATGATCCGCTGGGCATTCCTGCTCAATGCTTTCAGCCTCGACATCGACCCCATGGATATCCTCGCGCTCCACATATTTCTCCACAATGCTACTTCTCTCCACAAAATTCCCAAAGTCATACCTCACCTTCCATGTACTCTATCCACAATGCACCACCATATGCTCCACACCTACGAGGCCCGCAATGGCCCGCACCATTTCCCCAAATGTCTTACCCGCCTCCTCAAGAATATTAGCCAACTGCCCGCAAAAGGTTCCAACCGAGGCCAGAATACAAACTGAAATACTACTGAAAAATGAAAAGGCTTTCACCCCTATTGGAGAATCATATGCCAGTTTGTTCCAAAGGTTGAGGCAATTGGACATGTTGAAGCCGATTCAGATAAAAATGCCAAACTCTCTGCCAAAGAAGTTTGATTTTTCTCAAAGGTGCTTATATTGCTCCAATGCCCCAGGTCACAGTACAGAAAAGTGTTGGTACCTAAAAATGCAATTCAGAAACTTATTGATGCAGGTGACATTGTCGTGCAAAATCCAAATGCAACAGACACTAGCCAAAGTCCATCGCATGTTCGTAATGAGATGCATATAGTGAGTATGATTTGTTTTGAAAAAGAATATGAGAATTCTTCTGAGATCCTTGGAGGTCTATGCGCTGCAAAGCTTGCAGAACTATCAGAGGTTGATCTTAAGAACGAGCCAGCAAAAGGAACCCAAAAGCAATTTGTTAAGAACAATGTGATGAAAATTTGTGAAGGTCCTAGTATTGTTGATGCAAAATTCAGTGGCTAAGATGTTGAGCTTAGTGATTGGAAAGATGCTCCTTTCTTGGCTAGCCAAGAAGGAGTCGTGGTAGTTTATTTTGTTGTCATTTCTGTTGTTCGGTTTATTTCAGGGTTGTAATCCGGATACTGTCTTGTGGCTCAAACCCTTCTATCCTTTTATTTTGCCTGGTTTGTTTAGTCGTAGTAACTCGTTTAGTACTGTCTAGGTTTGTTCCAGGGTTGTAATCCCAGTTTAGTGCTTGTTTTGTTGTTCAAACTCATTCACCGTTTGTCTAATGCAATTTTTTATTTTCTGTTATTTCTAGTCATTTCTATTTAGTTCTCTTCTCTTTTTATAGTTCTCATCATGCTGGTTCTGGTGATATGACATGCACGCATAATTCTAGGCCTGGTCTTAAAGGTTAGTTTAATCATAAAGAAATAAAACAATTGTGAAGATGATAGGGACATTTGAGGGAAATAAGTAAAGGCATTTCGAGATCATTTGAACCCTGAAATGTGTGAAATTGGGGCAAATAATTGGGAAAGTTAATGGGGTGACAATAATTCGTTAAAGGAGAGTGCATCCCAGACAGTTTGAAGCAAACAACTTTGAGTTCAAGTGCATCTCAAGTTACAAGATAAAGTCAAGAAAGTTGTCTCCGAATTGACGGAGGATATCCATTGTGAAGAGGGAATTACCCAACAAGGATTCTGTACTTGACAAGGAGCTAAAAAAAGTGGAAGGCATATCAGTACTATCAATGCCGAAGCCGCAAAAGAAATATTGTGCATGATCTTCAATTTTTATTTCAAGTTGCATGTGTTGTACTTGGCAATTTCAGGGATTGGGAGACCGTCTTTCAGCTACCCAAACACTTATATCATTCGATACCCTTTTGAGCCTGTACTGATTTCTTTGACCTCCCCTCTTTTGGAATCAAGTTAGAGTCATACGGAAAAAAAAAGAAAAAAAAAAGAGAAAAAAAAGAGAGAAAAAGAAAAGAAAAAGAAAAATAGCAACAACAAAACGTATCTTTGTGAACTACGTTTGACCTGATTCTTGTCACCACAAGATACGTAGGTAGCCTCACGGTTCGGTCATACCAAATAAAATATTTCATAATCCCACGAAGTCGAGAGTGGGAAATTCCATAAAAAGGGAAGAGGGAAAAATAGATCAAATTCCTTTGCTTTAGAAATTGGGGCAAATGGTTTAGAATGGATTCCAAAAGTTGTAAATAAATTAACCCGTTGTCTTAGTTATTTTAAGCCTTTATGATACCCTTTCTTTCTAACCCTGTCCAAAAGCCACATTATGGTCCAATAAAGACCTCTCGGATAATCTTTGAGAGTGCCGAGCTAGACATGCCAGGGGCATATGATGTTTTACTATGGGTAATGCTTTGTCATCTGTGGAATCAGAGGGAATAATAGAAAAGAACAAAATGAGAGAGTCTTATTGGTGAAAACCTTTACAGGCATCATAAGGCAATGGTAAGTTGAGAGAAAGAACAGAATGAGAGAGGCTTGATGGTGAAAACCCTTCGGGCACTACAAGTTGAATAAGGATCGGGAATCGGATTGGATAATCAGAGCATTGAA
Source organism: Nicotiana tabacum (assembly GCF_000715075.1). Lineage (NCBI taxonomy): Eukaryota > Viridiplantae > Streptophyta > Magnoliopsida > Solanales > Solanaceae > Nicotiana > Nicotiana tabacum. The sequence continues at coordinate 16,710,936 of NC_134089.1, read as the reverse complement.
ATCCAGTTTCATGGTTTAGGGATACAACAAGAGTTGAACATCAGACTTGCTTGAAAGAACAGGCCACAGGTGCATGTCATGGTCATTAGAGTTGGGATCCACATCTGATAGGTTTCTACTTGTAGTTTTTTCTTAGGAATCATCCCTTTCCATTGCCCTTTACTCTATTCCTTTTGTCTTGTTTACTTCATCTTCCTGAGTCTGTTTGGTCAGAACAAGTGAGAAATGACTACAAAATCTGCCACCAGCTTTCCAATTGCACAAAATGGGATCTAGATAGCACATAAATGAGGTATAAGTTAGGAAAGAACAGCATGCGCACTGAGATGGTAACAATCAACGTGTTTTGGGATTCATGTGAATTACAAAGGTTTGGTATATGTCAATTCATGAACAATGCAACAGATAGAGTATGTTGGGTGAACAGATAAAAGGTGTTTTCTGTGATAAGGTTGACAGAGAAGGTAGTTAACCAATGACAAGCAAGGCCTTCCAAGCGGAAGTCAAAGTTATCATGACAAGCGAATGAGCAATAGACCTCAAGGCCAAGGCCAGTGGCGTACGTCAGGGAAAGAACAACATGCGCATCGAGTTGGTAAAAATCAATGTGTTTTGGGATTCATGTGAAATACAAAGGTTCGGTAAATGTCCAATCATGAGAAAAATGCAACAGATAGAGGATGTTGGGTTTGAACGGATCAGAGGTATTTTCTGGGATAAGGGTGACAGAGAAAATGGTCAGTCAATAAACAAGCAAGGTTTTTCGAATTGAAACCGAAGTTATCATGGGAAGTGAAGAAGCAATCGCCCTCAAATTCAAGGCCGCAAACCAACCACCATATTTATAAACTCACAAGTTTTCTTTGTTTGAAACAGGGACAAAAATTGTGTCCAAATCAAAGCTTGGAAGTTTGAATTTTTTCAAGTGTCGTGCCCAAATTTTGTCAACACAAAGGCGGTTTGAGGAAGGGAAAGGAAAATTTGTTCGATTTGTAGAAACCCTTCATGAGGAAAAGTATGGTGCAGGGGAAAGCAATTTTGTTCGTTCTGCAGAGATCCTCCAAAAAGAAAGCATGGCTCAGGTAAGTTCATTCTCGGCTCTTCAGGACCCTCCTGGATAATGGGATTTAGTTTTAAGACCTTCATAGAAAATAAGATTTAGCATAAGTTTTACCTTTAGGAAATAGGATTTAGCTTTGAAGTTGTCAATCGTAAGATGAGATTTAATTTTTAATTTTCAGGACCCTCCTGGATAATGGGATTTAGCTTTTAAATTCTTAGAGATTTTGGGTCCTATGATTCGATTAACACTCACAGATGTTCCAGATATCAAACTGGGGCAAAAAAATTCTTTTGTTTGTTTGTTTTGTTGTAATCAGGTTCACAAGAAGCAGTTTCAGAGGGGTCAGTTCAAGTGTTGGAAATCAGGAGTCCACCTGGAGAACAAAAGGAAGTAGTTCAAGTTTCAAGGGAAGCAGTTCAAGTTTCAAGGGAAGCAATTCAAGTTTCAAGGAAAAACAATGCAAGTGTTCAGCAATTAGGAGCCCACCTAGAGAACAAAGGGAAAACAGCGAGGTTCAAAGGAGTTCAGCAATCAGGAGCCCACCTAAAGAACAAAGGGAAGCAGTTCACGTTTTGAGGAAAAGCAGCGCAAGTGTTGGTAATCAGGAGCCCACCTGGAGAATGAAGGGAAACAGCAATGTCCAAAGGAAGACAACAATCAGGAGCCCACCTGAAGAACGAAGGGAAGCAACAATGTTCAAAGAAAGACAGCAATTAGGAGCCCACCTGGAGAACGAAGGGAGGTAGCGAGGTTCAAAGGCGTTCAGCAATCAGGAGCCCACCTAAAGAACAAAGAGAAACAGTTCAAGTTTCGAGGAAAAGCAGTGCAAGTGTTGGTAATCAGGAGCTCACCTGGAGAACGAAGGGAAGCAACAATGATCAAAGGAAGACATCAATCAGGAGCCCACTTGGAGAACAAAGGGAAGCATCAATGTTCAAAGGAAGACAACAATCAGGAGCCCACCTGGAGAATGAAGGGAAGCAACAATGTTCAAAGGAAGACAACAATCAGGAGCCCACCTGAAGAACGAAGGGAAGCAGCGAGGTTCGAAGCAGTTCAGCAATCAGGATCCCACCTGAAGAACAAAGGGAAGCAGTTCAAGTTTCAAGGAAAAGCAACGCAAGTGTTGGTAATCAGGAGCCCACCTGGAGAACGAAAGGAAGCAGCAATGTTCAAAGAAAGATAGCAATCGGGAGCCCGACTGGAGAACAAAGGGAAGCAGCGAGGTTCAAAAGAGTTCAGCAATCAGGAGCCCACCTGAAGAACAAAGGGAAGAAGCAAGTTTCGAAGGAAGACAGGTCTAGTATTGGCAATTAGGTGCCTACCTGGAGAATAAGAGAATTCACTTTAGAATAAAATTCAAGTTAGCAACAAAAGAAGCTCGCGACAAGAATGCGAGTCAACAGTCCAAGGTGATCAACAGAAGTTAGTCACAATAAAGAAAAATGAGAAAGGAAAGAAGTTAATCCAAATGCAGAAGTTGATGAAAGATGTGGGATGCTCAAGACATGGTTGAAGTCACAAGCATAGTATGTCCGGTTTTGGTCTGAAAAGTTGAAGAAGAATGAACTAGCACCTGCAACTAGCAAGCGTCAAGGTTCATATCTAAAGTCTGCATGAAGAACCACTCAAGACTCAAGATTAAGCTTCAGAAGACTTATAGATAGGAATCTTGTAACTCATAGTTGACAGGCTTCGTTAGTCTTTTTCAAGTTTTGATTTTTGATGTAACATCAGGACCGCGGACCGGAACCTCGGTGGAACGGCACCTCGACTGGCTCTCCACCTTGGTACCCAGTCACTTCATTCACTTCTGAACTACACGTGGCCTGATTCCTTTATAGCCAAGGATATGTAGGCAGCTCAGATACCAGGGGTCAGTCACATTCTCCTTTCTTTTAGCTTTTGGTCTCTCCAAATAAGGGTCGGGTCAAAAAACCTGTCTCGTCATTTTTTGTCTGAAAACTCTTCTTGTTTCCAGTCAAAGAGAGGCAGCTGTAGACATGTGATTTTTGACCCTCCCTAAGATTTTTTATATTTTAGCATGTAAATATTTAATCTAGGCCTAATATAGCTATTTCAACTAATTTTTATTCTTTTACTTTATTTTATTATAAGAAAAATAAAAATTACAAAATTGTTCCATTAATATTTTGTTAGTCAGTTTTAACCTTGAAAAATACCAAAAAATAGTTTATTTTAATAGTCATTCTTATTTTAATAGTTATTTTACTTAAGTAGGACTAATTAATAAATGAGATCGTATTTTAATCTCGTTCGCGAGGAAAGAATAAAACTTGGGCTCGAGCAACCCATCTTTAGGCCTAAATTTTTGGACCTAGTCCATAATTACCAAGCTTATAATTCTTAGGCACATACCCCTAACCTAATCCCTACCCCTATATAATAGTACCTAATCCCTACATAGACTGGGACCCCCCAAAAATATTAAATCCGCCATTTCTGAAAATGGCAATACACATTTATGTCTAAGGTCAAGAGGAGCCATCATCAAAGAAAGAAAATACAAACAAAATCAGGTGTGTACGCCAAAAGAGAGCGGCCATTTTTTCTAAAAGATCAAAGAGAAAAAAAAAGCAAAAAAATACACAAAAATGAAAACCAAAAAAGGCTAACTCCAAGGATTGAAAAGGCTGCCAACGGCAGACCCCAAAAAAAATCAAAAAGACCCATTGGTCGTCTTCTCCAAATGACCCCCCCCCCCCCCCCCGGTTATTCAAAAACGCAACAGAAAAGCTAACACCTGCCAAAATGATTGTTTCAACACCTAAAACCAGTCCAAAATCCAGTCACTGACGAGGTATTGTTGCTCAAGTTTGGGGATCTGTCGAGGTCCATTTCCAGCGAGTTCTCATTCAATCGGATCTGGTTTTGTCGAGGCTGTTCGAACTCCATTCGACGGCCTTTTCTCCTTTGATTTGTAGCTGGCATTTTCCTTCTGTAATTCAATATAGTGAAGAAATGTTTCGATCTCAAAGGTCTGCTCCCTTTCTATTTCGGCAAATTTTATGGCATATTCTTTTAATCGTAGTTCTTTTGTTGACTTTATTTGACATGAATTTTTATCATAATATTCTGTGCTTGGTTGTTTTCCATGATTAGCTTGTGTTTCAATTCTTATTATCAGTTGGTTTGATTGTTGAGCATTTCAGATTAAAGGTATATATTTGATTTATATGAATCTAAGTTTAGGTGTAGTAGTAGAAAGGCACGTATTGTCTGTTTATTAAGTTTGGAATAAAATGATTTGTAAGATGCCTTAGTCAGAGCATTTTGGTACAGTTGGGTCATGAGTGTTAATTAATTTTAAAGAGAGTTGGATTTGTTTAATGAAGTATTTACTACTTAAAATGGCTAAGTGATTTGGATTTGTTTAACGAATTTGGACTTGCCAAGTTCTCAAACCCGTAAGGAAAAACATAATTCAAGAACATCGTAGTCTGCTTTAGTTAGGTTATAAATCCTTGGGGATAATTTGAGGCGTTCCATGTCAAATAAAATCTCAAAACTCATGGCCCTCATTTAATTAATTTTAATCCTTTAGAAATCGATGTGTGCCATTTAGTTGAATTTTCCATGGCCCTCGCAAACTTGAAAGTACGTAGTTGCTTTAGGCGCATAATTTAAATTAATTTCCGTAAACTCGGGTGTGCATTTCATGTGACCCAACTCCAATCCTCAACAACGTTAAATGAAATATGTCGTGGACCGCGAATGCATTTCATGTGGCGTGGTTCAAGACATGTTTTAAATAACGTTAAATTTTCCTAAAAATATATAAAGGCGGCTCATAAGTTAAAATATACCATAGGCTAAAACATGTATTAAAATTAGATAATAGGCTAATTATAATAGTTTGAGCGACCGTGCTAGAACCACGGAACCCGGGAATGCCTAACACCTTCTTCCGGGTTAATAGAATTCCTTACCCGGATATCTGTGTTCGCGAACTATAATATAGAGTCAATCTTTCCTCGATTCGGTATTCTAAACCGGTGACTTGGGACACCATAAATCATCCCAAGTGGTCATTCTGAATTTTAAATAAATAATCCTGTTTCGATTGTCACTTAAATTGGAAAAAATTCCCTTATACCCTCTGGGGTAGGTAAAAAGGAGGTGTGACATACTCTCGTTGCTTATTCTATATGTATAAATTAAGTCATTTAATGCTTCCTCATTACTTTTCATCTTTAGAATGACGGCCTAATCTCATCTCATACTTTGTGACTTTTGTCCATCCATTATTGATTTACCTCAATATTGATCTACAATATGCCACTGATAACTTAAAACTTCTTACGCAATACTTTGCCAATAGGGCTTAGGTTATATCAAGGAATATTCGAAGTAATTTTCTAGATCCACTTAGTGGCGATACTATACTGCAATAATCGTATTCTATAGCATCCCAAGGTAATTCTCTTACGTGGGTATTTTAATCCCGTACAATCCATGAATCCCTTTTATTTTACTTTTTCTTTTTTTCCAAATCATTACTCAATCGAAGGCCCAAACGTCACCCTTTATCTATCATAATTACACCCTTATTCTACCATTAGGGCATTACTCCATCTCTTCTAAATGCTACTTATGAAGAGTAACTCCTTTGAGTCTATTCAGGCTATACTGAGCTTACTATAACATAGAGAAGCCATTAGCTCCCCTGTTTTCATGGGCCTAATCCTGAGGACTAATCCATTCTCGTCACCTTTTCATTGCCCTTTCTTATCCGCATTCCCATCTTCCTAAAACCTTATCGCTTTATCATACTTTAGCTCGCGACCTATACATATCTATTTATACTACTCGTAATCTTCCTTCAACTTTATTAAATTTCCTTGTGTTATTTTAGAACACCAAGCAAGACATCACATCATCTCTAACTTTTCTTTACTTTCTTAACTAGACCTCCTGATACCTAGAAATCATTGACTAGAAGATATGCCACTGACGATGCCACTATCATTCTTGGATATTGAATCCTCGCGCTTCTGGCCCTTTTATCCGAAGTATGGACTATTTATGATCTTCTGCCTTTGAGTATCTCGTACGTTGTTCACCTTTACCTTACTTACCTTAAAATCTCGCATCGATTCTTCCATCTCTCTCATGACCTCCCTTCTACCTAGGTGTAATTCACGTCCATAACTTGAAGCTCTATTATAATACTTGCACCTCTGGTACATACATAATCCCGTGGGAGTTTCATACTAACTTCTTATGAGACTGGTACCCTTCTAACAGGCTTTATCATAGAGCCGTTATAGAACATAGTTGTTGTGCTATCTCTCTTGCACCTCTAATACTAAGAGTGATTATGTTATGTTCTCAATCATGATTCCTATAACTTCTGGATCCAATAATCAGATTCCTGATTTACTTGGTTGATGTAACTCTTTAGTTTCCTTCTTCTTTTGATCGGCCTTTATGCTGGCTTAAGTTATCTTCCAATCTGCGGCTCATGGTATTAGTTATTACTTTAGCCCTCCATGGACGCTATGGAATATCCATGACACAATCTTCTAACAATTCATTATTTTGTTTATGACCTGGGCTCAATTCTTTCTTTTAACTTATATCGGAACCTTTTACGGTTGTATGATTGTCACATATATGTTGCATGTATAAAAATCCAAACTCTTAAGTGCGTTCATAACGTCACCAACTCGGGATCATTGATTAAATAATTCCTTTCGTTCCTTCTCGGTTTTCTTTTAACATAAGCTATTACCTTTCCTGATCTTTCTTCCCTCTTGTTGCATGCATACTTAGCTTATCTTAGTTCCCACGCATGCCGAAATTTCCATACAACTCATATGATCTTCGAATATTTCTTTTGATTTTTACTTCTCGTTCAGTAGCCATGGTAGATTCCTCTTTCTTATGGAGGACGTACAATGTTGTTGTGAAACTGTTGTTACAAGACCATTTTCTCCTTAGGTCACTGTGCTTAGGTTGAATCCTTCTTCCATATTTTCTCAGCTTGTCCTTCACTATAGTATTTAGGGAAGATCCTCTGACTCTTGTAAAGATGCAAGCTTATTATATCGTATTCCCAATAGAATTTTTGATGTTCGTGCTCACTTGTAATTATCCTTAGTTACTTAAGTCCACACTCATCTGCTCGTACGTCTGCTTCTGAATTGAAGTTTTGACTATCTTCCCAGTCGAACTATCTTTTATTTCTGTAACACTCATACTGTACCTTTAACTACCCCAACTCCTATTTGAATATTTCTCAAGTATTATAATGTCATAACTGCGATGCTAAATTCACTATATTGGATTTTATTATCTTTATCTTGCACGACCTGATGTCTTGTCTATATCCTCTTGACTAGCCATAGCTAGGCTCTTCCTGAATCAACTACTAACTACTCGTTGGCCCATCCTCATGTCAATATTCCACGAAATCTTTCTTGGGTTATTTCCTTGGTCTTAACTTACGTCTCACACTGGCTCCTTAATTATCAATAACATCTCGGGCAGGAACCCTTACTCCTTCTCCTTGACGTCGTGTTTGCATAATGTTCTGGAATCGTAGCATATCTGTAGCATTTGGATAAGTGAAATCTCATCCCTTTCTCATTTTTTATCGCATTCTTCCTTTTATCATTCCATATTCCCCCCTTTAGGGAGTACTAAGAGTTGGAGATACGACGACCTGCCTATAGATGTTTCACCTTTTCATCTTTGGCATCCTTTTACATTATCGTTGACCCTCACTTGCCTTGCAGTAATCCTTCCATACCGAGGATAGCAAAATTCCTTACTCACTAGGGTAAAACTTAGTATAGCTGGCACATACAGTCCCTTAAGCTGAACTTTGCTTACATTGTTTGTTGTAGGGAAGTGTCTTCCTAAATGACCATTCTCTGAATTTCTCATGAATATTCTTTTGTTGTCCATTCTATTATTGGCGGAACAAAATCTAAAATTCTTATGATGGCGACTATCATCAGTCACTCAGTCCTTAATTCATGTTTAGTTTATCTTGTTCACCAATCCATACTGGTTTTATTACTATGGGGTATAAATTTTCCTCTTGGTAATCACGCTAGAGTTGCGAACTTATTTCTCGAAATGAGGACATGATTGTATGGCCTATACTCTTTTGTTGTCCTAAGGCCGGTCACTTCTCATTTCTTCCTTCACTTGACTATAGATTTTGTAATATTGTCATCTTTTGATCTACCGTTGTCATTCATGTATCACATCTTACTCATAATGCTTCATTAACTCTTTACTTATTTCCCGCTAACATTTATGCCTATCACTTTATTCTGAAAACTTGAACAAGACATTCTTTTGCTTTTAGCTTACCTTTGCTCCATCCAATGGCTCTTCAAGTTGCTTAACGTTCTTGTTTTACTAGTGACGCGAGCCACACTAAGGTAATATTTATCCCTTCAAGGCTTATAGTGCATGTCTTTATAGTACTCATATCTGGCTGCACTATTTCAGAGTGCACCATCTGGGTGTCTCATAAAGAGATCTATTAGCATATTTGCAATATCATTCGGAAATGTCCACTGACGCAACTAATTCATCCGTCATATCTTCTTATACTACTTCTGTTAATCCTCATAGGACATATCTGGAATGGGTGCGATCAATTGTATATACCTCTGTTACTATTGAATATAACTCAAAAATCTTATGTTCCTCTGCCTCAATTATAAATGTTGTTAACCTTCATTACCTGGGCGCCCCGTACCCTTCTTCATCTTCCTTCTTCTGCTTGTGAAACTTGTATTTATCTTCTTAATCTCTCATTGTCTTTCACCATAAAGATGGATAGATATTCTTGCCCTAAGGCTTCTTATCAGGAAGCTTACACCTATCAGTACACCCATGATCTGCTAAAGATCTCACATTTACTTATCGTAAGCATCATACAAAAATCCAATTCCTCTCACTCAGCTCTTCCACAACTATATCTATTTCCAACCTTCTTTCCGGATGTAGTGTATCATCTTATTACGAATAATAAAAAAAAGAATCTCGAAATTTGAATTCTTATAAGTAAGCTCTACCACACGATCTAGAGTAAGAAGAAAGAGTGACAATTCTAAATGCCCCGTAGCCTCCTGCTTATAAGTGTGGTACATGACACACCCATAAACAAGACTCTACTAGACACGGCTTATAGACTCCCTACGACAGAACTGCTCTGATACCACTTTTGTCACAACCCAAACCGATGGGCCGTGATGGGCACCCGGTACCTTACTCAACCGAGTACCAACATAACGTATCTTTCTTATTACATCATCATATACACGTGACATACGGGCCTAATATGCCAACATGATCATTTATAAACTCAAAACATAGGCCGACAAGGCCATACAATCTTTCACGTACATGACATATGTCTACAAGTCTCTAAGAGTACATAAATGTCATAAAGGTCGGGAAGAGTCCCGCCATACCAAACAATACACGTCTAAATCATACTAACCAAACACGCAACTCCGAAGCAAATGGAGCGCACCAACACCGTCCGCTGAGCTGATAGCCTACTTGGAGGGCTTTCGACCTATCTATATGGACCCGCAGGCATGAAACGTAGCGTCCCCAGGCAAAAGGGACGTCAGTATGAATAATGTACCGAGTATGTAAGGCACATAAATAACTACATAACAGACATGAAGGACATGTAGAGTAAATAACTCCACTTGTAAGTCTGGATAACTTTGTAAATCATAAATTACTTTTAGCGTCATGCATATGTGTATGAATGTCATGTCGTGCATAGGTACATATTTCATAATATCATCAGCCTCTGAGGGCATCCCATCATATCATATCGGCCACTGTAGGCAAAATCATCATCGTATACCAGCTGATCAAGTGGTGGTGCGTATATAATGCCATAGCCTTTCCCATATCCCATATACATATATATACATATATCCCATATACATATATTTACATATATACAAGTATATAACGCCATCTGGTCATGGGTCAATGCACATGAATTCAATGCATGAAAAGTACGTTAATAAAATCTTTCGGAATTTTATAAGACCATTTTGTCTTTGAGCAATATCATAAAGTAAACTTTTTTCAACTTTCATATTTTTCTGAGACCCATGAACAGATGATAAAATATTATGACACATGGAAATATAAGAATATAGATATCTCTAATACTTCTATGAATAGAGTCATTTATGAAATTTGTGCATTAGCACATTTCGTTCGTATCGTATGGATCATGCCAAAAGACAGAAGGGATAGCCTTAATATACCTGAGCCGATTCTCTTGACAATCGCTCTAACACACATTAATTGTGACAACATATAACGGCGGATCGAAATAGGGAAAAATCCGTATGATATTCTTGTTCGAAGTAACTCACGTTACTATGAGGATAGATATATATATGTCATTTCAATCAAAGGTACATACAGCCAACCATGAACATCACTTTCTTAATTGAACTAGTTTTTTGCTCTTCACATCAGGAAATTATTTCCATGTTTTTATGTAACTAATATGTTCTGTGTCATCTATCATTATCTCTCTATCTTCTATTTGAGCCTATTATCTCATGTATCCGAGACAAACAGTTTATATTTTCTTTTAAACGGTTGTATTTAGCACTCTTAGAAGTTCGTGAGTAATGTGACATCGGTTCTTAGGTAGAGGCATATGTTGATTCTTGTATTATTGTTCAGTTTCTTTAAATTTAAGTCTTTCGCATATTTATTTAATTTTGTTGCTTTCATGTTATCGCTGATAATTATTAAAAGAAGTAATTGTTAATGAAGTAAGCAGTTAAGGATTGACTTGCCTATCTCTCATTAGTAGGCGCCATCACAACTCTCGAGGGAGGAAAATTCGGGTCGTGACAGTTACGCTTCGCAGTATTAAATTACAACGATGTTGCACCGTGAAGTATTGCACGTGGAAATTATCGTAAGGAAATTGACATCAGTCCAAGTAAAAGATTATTTGGAGATTACAAGGATTATGCTATTTCACAAGTGATTAGTAAATTCGTGAAGGTGAGAGGGAAAGCAAGTCAAAGAAAATGAATTTCGTTGAAGTTTGGAATATTGGAATAATACGGTCGAACATTAATACCCGATATTTATGAACTAGTCCATACATGGTACCACATGGACATGATAGTAAGGTGTATAAGGTATATGAAAAGTGAGTAATATTTTAAGTAAGTGAAAATAATTCTTAATTAGGTGGGTAATTGGTTAATTATTGGGTAATGAGACATTACCTAGTTAATTAATAATTAGTGGTTGATTAATTGAAGTCTTTGGATAAGGCAAAGCCAAAAAAAACGTGGCATCCCCTACATGATTCATTATATGACTCTTGCATAACTTTGCAAGGGGTCAACCCTTAAAGAAGTTATTAAGGAATGACTTCTCAAATTCAATAAAAATGTTACTTGTTATGCTGAAGAGTTGCCAATATTTACTCTTTCCGATTGTGAAATAGGTCTCATCATGATTTATTAACAATAATTTGAAGCTAATTGCTACAGTACTTGAAGATGATATAGTTTATCTTGGTGTTAGTGGAAGGCAAATATTTTTCTGGAGAAAAAAAGGATTGCCGCAGATGGAGTGATTTACAAAGTCTATAGTTTAAGGAGATAGATAATGATAGATGACACAGAACATATTAGTTACATAAAAACATGGAAATAATTTCCTGATGTGAAGAGCAAAAAACTAGTTCAATTAAGAAAGTGATGTTCGTGGTTGGTTGTATGTACCTTTGATTGAAATGATTGGATTGAAGGTTGGCTCCTGCGCTACTGCAGCTGTCCAATATCTGGATCTGTGCAAAGAGTACAGAGTGTAGTATCAGCATAACCGACCCCATGTGCTGATAAGTGTCTGGACTAACCCCGGCGAGGTAGTGACAAGGCTAGGACCAGACTCCAGCTAAACCTGTGCAGTTGTATAATATATGGCGGAAAAGTAAACAAGTAATAAGCAGTTAAAGCTGGGGAAGGGGAAACATGCTTTGGGGATAGCAGTTAAAAGAGAATAACAGGGAATAATAAGGAAGCTAGCACCATAACTTCTATCACAAATGAAGAAAATAAAGGTAACTTTCACTTTCAGTTTTCTCTTGTTGCAGGCGTGCAACCCGATCCCATTTCATCAATCTTGTGGTAGGCGTACCATCCGCTCCCATTTCATCAATCTTGTGGTAGGCGTGCCACCCGCTCCAATTTCATAATATCTTGTGGTAGGCGTACCACCCGCTCCCATTTCATAATATATTGTGGTAGGCGTACTACCCGCTCCCATTTTATCAATCTTGTGATAGGCGTACCACACGTGCCCATTTCATAATATCTTGTGGTAGGCGTACCACCCACTTCCAATTTCATAATGTCTTGTGGTAGGCATACCACCCACTCCCATTTCAGTTCATCACACAATCACAAGAAATCCCGGCAAGGGAACATGAGTAATATAATAACTTCCCGGCAAGAGAACAAAGATATCGAAATAGTCATCCCGGCAAGGGAGAATCAGCTATAACCAATCTCACTTCGCTAGTACTCAGTTCAATTAATAGAAATACTTAATCACAGAGGATCATTAATTAAAGTGTACAAGGTGTCATTCAAAAACACAACAACTTTCAAGTTAAGACCCATGGTCATACTTGACACCAACGTATAGATACTCGTCACCATGCCTATACGTCGTACTCAACAAGAAGCAAGTAGCAAATATGACTCAACTCCTAATCCCTAAAGCTAGGGTTAAACCAAACACTTACCTCGATGCCTTGAACACCACTAAAGTCTCAATTATAGCTTTACCCCTCGATTCCACCACCGATCCGCTCGAATCTAGTCATAAGTTACTTAATCACATTAATAAATGCTAAATGAATCAACCTCAATGCATGAAAATAAGTTTTACAAGATTTTACCCAAAAAGGTCAAAAATGCCCCTGGACTCACGTGGTCGAAACTCGAGGTTCGGACCAAAACCTGGTTACCCATTCCCCCACGAATCCAAAAATATGATTTGTTTTGAAATCGGACCCCAAATTGAGGTCCAACTCCTTAATTTATAGAAAACCTAGGTTCTACCCAAAACACCCAATTTCCCCGTGAAAATCTTTGATTTGAAGTTGGAAATCATGTTAAAAGATTTTAAGAAGTGAAGAAAATGAGTTAGAAATCACTTACCAATCGTTTTGGAGAAGAAAAGTTGTTTGAAAAATCGCCTCTCATGTTTTGGGGTTTTGAAAAGTGTAAAAATAACTGAAATTCACGTGTATTTATACCCTCTGAAGCACCCACCGCGGACCGCGCAAGAAGGACCACGGCCGCACAGGCTTTCTGAAGGCCTGCAGATCTATGCCCCGCGCGGACCGCGCAAAGACGACCGCGGCCGCACAGCATCCACCGCGGACCGCGCTAAGGCAAATGCGGCCGCACGCGTTTCCTCGCGGCCGCGCCAAAGGGTTCAGAGACATGCAATATTTTCCTGAACCTGCAACATCCGATCTTTTTAAGCCTAAGGCATCCCGGAACCTACTAAAAATTCAACCGAGCCCTCGAAACTCTAAACCGAGCATGCACACTACCTCAAAAACACCCTACACACATTCGTGTGATCAAATCATCAATATAACATCATGAACATCGAATTGAGCCTTAAGATCAATGAAATTTCTCCAAAATTCCTTTCAAACATCAATTTCCCAATTAGGGTCCGGATCATGTCAAACGACGTCCGTTTTCAACCAAGTTTCACAGGAATGACTCAAGTCATATATAAGACCTGTACCGGGCGTCGGAACCAAAATACGGGCCTGATACCATTACTTTTATATCAGATTTAATTTCAATTTTTTTTAAACATTTTCAGAAAATAATTTCACTTAAAAATTCATAACTTGGGCATGGGACCTCGGAATTCGATTCCGGACATACGCCCACGTCCCATATTTTCCTACGGACCCTTCGGGACTGTCAAATCACGGGTCCGGGTCCGTTTACCCAAAATGTTGACCGAAGTAAAATTTATTCTTTTCGAGGTCAAAACTTAGCAATTTTCACAAGATTTCACATTTAAGCTTTCCGGCTACGCGCCCGGACTGTACACGCAAATTGAGGCAACTCTAAATGAGGTTTTCAAGGACTCAAAAGCACAGAATGGATAAGAAAACCGTGATGACCCTTTGGGTCATGACATTTTCCACCTCTAAGACAACCGTTCGTCCTCGAACGGACAGAAGAAAGAAGTACCTGAGTCGGGGAAAAGATGAGGATAATGGTCCAGCATATCGGACTCGGACTCCCAGGTCGAAACCTCAGGAGGCTGACCCCTCCACTGAACACGCACAGATGGAAACCTCTTCGACCTCAACTAACGAACCTGCCAGTCTAGAATAGCCACCGACTCGTCCTCATAAGATAAGTCCTTGTCCAACTGGACAGTGCTAAAATCTAACACATAGGATGGATCGTCGTGATATTTCCGAAGCATAGACACATGAAACACTGGATGCACGGCTGATAAGCTCGGCGGCAATGAAAGTCTATAAGCCACCTCCCCCACTCGAACAAGAATCTCAAATGGACCAATGAACCTAGAGCTAGGCTTGCCCTTCTTCCCAAATCTCATCACGCCCTTCATTGGGGACACTTAGAGCAATACCCGCTCACCAACCATAAAAGCCACATCTCGAACCTTACGATCTGCATAGCTTTTTTGCCTGGACTGAGCTGTACGAAGACTATCCTGAATAGTCCTGACCTTGTCCAAGGCCTCTTGAACCATATCCGTGCTTGGCACCTCCACGCTGCACCGTGTCTCTAAGGACACACAAATGGGGATCATCAAACTATCGATCACGGATACGCTCCAATAACGAAGAACAAGCGACAGTGCAAGCTAATACTCGACTAGGCTCAGAAATATCCAACCTCACAAATTGATTGGCCAAAGCCTGAACGTCCAAAGCAAGCGGTCTCTCACCGACCGAAATATAAGCAAGACTACCCATACTGGCTGACTTCCTACTCAAGGCATCGGCCACCACATTGGCCTTTCTCGGGTGATATAGGATAGTGATGTCATAATCTTTCAACAATTCCAACCACCTCTTCTACCTCAAATTCAACTCCTTTTGCTTGAACAAATACTGAAGACTCTTATGATCCGTGAACACCTCACACGCCACGCCATACAGATAGTGCCTCCAAATCTTTAATGCGTGAACAATGGTGCCAACTACAAATCATGCATTAGATAGTTCTTCTCATGAACCTTCAACTGCCTCGAAGCATAGGCAATGACCTTGCCATCCTGCATCAACACTACGCCAAGTCCCATACGAGATGCATCACAATAGACTGTATAAGGCCCTCACCCCGTGGGCAAAACTAACACCGGTGCCGTAGTCGGAGCTGTCTTAAGCCTCTGAAAGCTCGTCTAACACTCATCCGACCATCTGAACTGGGCACCCTTCTGGGTCAACCTAGTCATCGGGGCTGCAATATATGAAAACCCCTCCACGAATCGATGATAGTAGCCTACCAACCCTAAGAAACTCCGAATCTCTGTAGCTGGTGCTGGTCTAGGACAGTTCTTGACTACCTCAATCTTCTTTGGATCAACCTGGATACCCTCTACGGATACAACATGACCCAGGAATGCCACTGAACTCAACCAAAACTCACACTTCGACAAATTAGCATATAACTGACTATCCTTCAAAGTTTGAAGAACCACTCTGCGATGTTGCTCGTGTTCCTCCCGACTGCAGGAATATATAAAAATATCATCAATGAAGACTATCACGAACGAGTCCAAATAAGGCCTGAACACTTAGTTCATCAAATCCATAAAGGCTGTTGGGACATTGGTCAACCCAAATGACATAACCAAGAATTCATAATGCCCGTACCAAGTGTGGAATATTGTCTTAGGGACATCGGATGCCCTAATCCTCAACTGATGGTAGCCAGATCTCAAGTCAATCTTTGAGAATACCTTGGCACCCTGAAGCTGATAGAACAAATCATCAATCCTCGGTAGTGGATACTTATTCTTAATTGTAACCTTATTCAATTGCCGGTAATCAATGCACATTCTCATCGAACCATCTTTTTTATTTACAAACAAAATCAGCGCACCTCAAGGAGAAATGTTGGGTCTAATGAAACCCTTCTCAAGCAAATCCTGCAATTGTTCCTTTAACTCTTTCAACTCCGGCGGGGCCATAAGATATGGCGGGATAGAAATGGGCTGAGTGCCCGGAGCCAAATAAATGCAAAAGTCGATATCCCTGTCGGGTGGCATACCCGGCAGGTCTGAAGGAAAAACCTCAGGAAACTCCCAAACAATGGGTCCAGAATCAAAAGAAGGAACCTCCGCATTAGAATCGCGAACATACGCCAAATAGGCCAAACACCCCTTCTCGACCATACACCGAGCCTTCACATACGAAATAACACTTCGGGTAGAATGAGCAGAAGTCCCTCTCCACTTTAAATGGGGCAAATCCGGTAAGGCTAAGGTCACGGTCTTGGCATGGCAATCCAAGATAGCATGGTACGGGGATAACCAATCCATCCCCAATATAACATCGAAGTCGACCATGTCTAAATGCAACAAATCAACACGGGTCTCAATACCCCCAAACACTACAGTATAAGAATGATGAACTCGGTCGACCATAATAGAATTACCCACCGGTGTAGACACATGAACATGGATACTCAACGAATCACTAGGCATGACCAGGTACGGTGCAAAATAAGATGACACATACGAATACGTAGACCCTGGATAAATAGCATTGAAGCATCTCTATCACAAACCAGTATAGTACCTGTAATGACTGCATCTGAAGATTCAGCCTCGGGCCTGGCTGGAAGAGCATTACATTGGGGCTGGGCCCCACCACCCTGAACTACCTCTCTAGGAAGGCCTGCAGTTGGCTGGCCTCCACCTCTGGCGTCTTGAGCTCACTTCTAGGACCTCTACCTCCACCTCTAACACCTCTACCCTCACCTCTAGCTGGCTGGGCGAACTGTGGAATATCTGGTGCCTGAACCATAGCACGGGAACCCGGATGCGGAGAACTACTCGAAGCTCGAGGGCAATACCTAGCAATGTGCCTCGGGTTGCCACAAGTAAAACAAGCCCTTGGCTGTTGGGGCTGACGACCCTGGAAACTCTGAAGCAGCAGTGCACTGATAGGTGCTGATGGTGCACTGTAAGGTTGCTGATCAGAAGAGTGCATCTGATAACCACGACCACCTGAAGAACTATGGGAGACCTGAAGAGCTGACTTAAAGGTCCTAGGAGGATGGCCTCTACCATATGAATCTCTACCTCCAGACGAGGTACCACTGAATCTACCTGAATGACGGGGCCACTTATCCGACCCATGACCACATCCCTATGACAGAACCATCTCAACTCTGCGGGCCACATTAACCGCCTCCTAAAATGTAATCTCACTCCTGGCCTCCTTGACCATCTGAAGACGAATCGGCTGAATCAGACCATCAATAAACCTACTCACCCTCTCTCTCTCTCGGTGGGAAGTATGACAAGAGCATGGCGAGCTAGATCGTTGAACCTAGTCTCATACTGAGTGACCGTCACGGAACCCTGCTGGAGGCGCTCAAACTGCCTCCAATAGGCCTCTCTCTGCGTCACGGGGAGAAACTTCTCCCGAAACAACACTAAAAACCATTCCCATGTCAAATATGGCGATCCGACTGGTCTCGCTAAGGAATAATCCCTCCACCAAGTCTTGGCGAATCCAGATAGGCAAAATGCAGCAAAATCGACCCCATTGGTCTCAACAATGCCCATGTGCCTGAGAAGTGTTACCCGGGTAACACTCTCCATTCGTGGCAGCTGTATAGGAAATCCTGGGGATCCTCAGAAGAAGCTCCGCTGAAAGTAGTAGTGAAGAGCTTGGTGAATCTGTCTAGTCTCCATAAAGTATCGGCGGACATAGTCGCTCCATCGCCGGTCTGAGCCACTACACCCGGTTGGACTGCCACCGCTGGCTGAACCGCTAGAACCTGAATCTAGGAAGCTACCAGCTCCGGAGTGCGTGTAGCAGGAGTCTGAGCCCCTCCTCCAGCCTGAGAAGTGGCTGGTGCTACATGAAGCAAACCTGCTCGGGTAACACTCTCCATAAGGCCCACCAATCGCACAAGAGCGTCCTGAAGAACTGGGGTAGCGATAAACCCCTTTGGGACCTGAGCTGGGCCCACCGAAACTGTTGGGGCCGGAACCTCCTCCTCAAAATCAACCTGAGGCTCCGCCACTGGTGTTGTTGCTCGGGGTTGAGCTCTTCCCCTACCTTGGCCTCTAGTATGACCTCGCCCTCTGCCCCTAGTGGGAGTCGTTGTCGGGGGCTCGGGCTGCTGAGCGGTAGATGAGGAAGCGCGTGTTATTGCCATCTGCGAAAGAACGGAGTAGAAATTCAATTAGTACTGGGGAAACAGAACCCACGACAAGAAAAAACAAATGTGAAGTTTTCCTAACTCGTTAGCCTATGGAAGATAAATACAGACGTCTCTGTATCGATCCCTCAGACTCTACTGAGCTTGTCTGTGAGTTGTGAGACGTATGTAACCTAGAGCTCTGATACCAACTTGTCACGACCCGGATTTCCCTCCCTCGGGAGTCGTGATGGCGCCTACTAATGAGAGCTAGGCAAGCCAATCCTTAAATGCTTACTTCATTAACAATTACTTCTTTTAACAATTATCAGCGATAGCATGAAAGCAACAGAATTAAATAAATATGCGGAAGACTTAAATTTAAAGAAACTGAACAATAATGCGAGAATCAACATATGCCTCTACCCAAGAACCGGTGTCACATTACTCACGAACTTCTAAGAATACTAAATACAGTCGTTTGAAGAAAATATAAATTGTTTGTCTCGGATACATGAGATAACAGACTGAAATAGAAGATAGAGGAGACGCTGGGCATGCGGACGCCTGCAGGGCTACCTCGGGGTCTCACTGGACTGAAAGCTGGATCCCGCGCTACTGCTGCTATCCAATACCTAGATCTGTGCAAAGAGCACAGAGTGTAGTCTGAGCACAACCGACCCCATGTACTGGTAAGTGTCTGGCCTAACCCCGGCGAGGTAGTGACGAGGCTAGGACCAAACTCCAGATAAACCTGTGCTGTTGTATAATATATGGCGGAAAAGTAAACAAGTAATAAGCAGTTAAAGTTAGGAAAGGGGAAACATGCTTCGGGGATAGCAGTTAAAAGAGAATAACAGGGAATAATAAGGAAGCTAGCACCATAACTTCTATCACAAATGAAGAAAATAAAGGCAACTTTCAGTTTCAGTTTCCTCTTGTTGCAGGCGTGCAACCCGATCCCATTTCTCATATTTTGTGGTAGGTGTACCACCCACTCCCATTTCATTATATCTTGTGGTAAGCATACCACCCGCTCCCATTTCATAATATCTTGTGGTAGGCGTACCACCCGCTCCCATTTCATCAATCTTGTGGTAAGCGTACCACCCGCTCCCATTTCATCAATCTTGTAATAGGCATAACACCCACTCCAATTTCATAATATCTTGTGGTAGGCGTACCACCCCCTCCCATTTCATAATATCTTGTGGTAGGCGTACCACCCGCTCCCATTTCATCAATCTTGCGGTAGGCGTACCACCCGTGCCCATTTCATAATGTCTTGTGGTAGACGTACCACCCGTTCCCATTTCATAATGTCTTGTGGTAGGCATACCACCCACTCCCATTTTAGTTCATCACACAATCACAAAAAATCCCGGCAAGGGAACATGAGTAATATAATAACTTCCCGGCAAGGGAACAAAGATATCAAAATAGTTATCTCGGCAAGGGAGAATCAGCTATAACCATTCTCACTTCGCTAGTACTCAGTTCAATTAATAGAAATACTTAATCACATAGGATCATTAATTAAAGTGTACAAGGTGTCATTCAAAAACACAACAACTTTCAAGTTAAGACCCACGGTCATGCTTGACACCAACGTATAGATACTCGTCACCATGCCTATACGTCGTACTCAACATAAAGCAAGTAGCAAATATGACTCAACTCCTAATCCCTCAAGCTAGGGTTAAATCAAACACTTACCTCGATGCCTTGAACACCACTCAAGTCTCAATTATAGCTTTACCCCTCGATTCCACCACCAATCCGCTCGAATCTAGTCATAAGTTGCTTAATCACATTAATAAATGCTAAATAAATCAACCTCAATGCATGAAAATAAGTTTTACAAAATTTTACCCAAAAAGGTCAAAAATGCCCCCAGACCCACGTGGTCGAAACTCGAGGTTCGGACCAAAATCCGGTTACTCATTCCCCCACGAATCCAAATATATGATTTGTTTTGAAATCGGACCCCAAATTGAGGTCCAACTCCTTAATTTGTAGAAAACCTAGGTTCTACCCAAAACACTCAATTTCCCCGTGAAAATCTTTGATTTGAAGTTGGAAATCATGTTAAAAGATGTTAAGAAGTGAAGAAAATGAGTTAGAAATCACTTACCAATCGTTTTGGAGAAGAAAGGTTGTTTGGAAAATCGCCTCTTATGTTTTGGGGTTTTGAAAAGTGTAAAAATAACTGAAATTCACGTGTATTTATACCCCTCTGAATCACCCACCGCGGACCGCGCAAGAACGACCGCGGCCGCACAGGCTTCCAGAAGGCCTGCAGATCTATGCCCCGCGCGGACCGCGCAAAGCCGACCGCGGCCGCACGCTTTTCCTCGCGGACGCGCCAAAGGGTTCAGAGACCTGCAATATTTTCCTGAACCTGCAACATCCGATCTTTTTAAGCCTAAGGCATCCCGGAACCTTTTCGAAACTCAACCGAGCCCTCGAAACTCTAAACCGAGCATGCACACTACCTCAAAAGCACCCTACGAATATATTCGTGTGATCAAATCATCAATATAACATCATGAACATCGAATTGAGCCTTAAGATCAATGAATTTCTCCAAAATTCCTTTCAAACATCAATTTCCCAATTAGGTCCGGATCGCGTCAAACGACGTCCGTTTTCAACCAAGTTTCACAGGAATGACTCAAGTCATATATAAGAGTTGTACCGGGCGTCGAAACCAAAATACGGCCCCGATACCATTACTTTCATATCAGATTTCATCTCAATTTTCTTTAAACATTTTCAGAAAGCAATTTCACTTAAAAATTCATAACTCGGGCATGGGACCTCGGAATTCGATTCCGGGCATACGCCCACGTCCCATATTTTCCTACGGACCCTCCGGGACCGTCAAATCACGGGTCTGGGTCTGTTTACCCAAAATATTGACCGAAGTCAAATTTATTCATTTCGAGGTTAAAACTTAGTAATTTTCACAAGATTTCACATTTAAGCTTTCCGGCTACGCGCCCGGACTACGCACGCAAATCGAGGCGACTTTAAATGAGGTTTTCAAGGCCTCGGAAGTACAAAATGGATAAGAAAACAGGTGATGACCCTTTGGGTCGTCACAGTAACATTATCGTAATGTAATACTGTTGGGTGCAACATTGTCATAACTTAATACTGCGAAGAGGACATCACCGTAATATAATATTGCACGGCATAACATCATCGTAATATAATACTGCAGGACATAACATCATCGTAATATATTACTGCAGAGCGTAATATCGTTGAAATATAATATTGCGGAATGTGATATCGACGTAATATTGCGGGGCGTAACAATCACATCACAAGAATCCTCATCCTCCTACGAGTCTATACATACCAAGAATATCAAAATTGGACCTCAATGGCCTCTCAAATCCCCAATTCAACTCTCCAAACTTTCTTCCATTTTCCCCAATTTTTACCCCAAATTCCCAAATTAAATGATAAGAATCAAGACATAATCATGGGATTTAACCAAATTTGAGTGAAGAACACTTACCCTAATCAATACTCTGAAAATCCCTTCTAAAATCATCTTCTCCTGAGCTCTCTAATAAATTTTGAGATTATGACCAAAACCCTCGATTTTTAACTCAATGAACCTGCCCAGATGCAACCTTCATCGCGAATGCGACTACCTTCTCGCGTTCGCAAAGCCCAAATTTCCTCTGACTAGAATCCCTTCTATGTGAACGCGACCTCATCCTCGCGAACGCGTAGACCAAATGAATAGGGTCCCAACTGTCTTTTCTCTTTTTCGCCAACGCGTTACAAATCTTGCGTCCGCGATGCACTCTGCCCCTAACCCTTTCGTGAACGCGTCCCATACTTCGCGAACGCGAAGACCAATTCCTCTTCAATTTCCAGATACTCTTTGCAAACGCGAAGAACAAATCTCTGCAACAAAAATGCCAGAAAATCTGCTTCCTTTCCAAAGTCTGAAATGACCCATTAACCACCCTAAACTCACTCGAGGCCCTCGGGACCTCAACCAAACATACCAACATATCCCATAATATCATTAAAACTTGTTCCAACTTTCGGAACGCTCAAAACAATATCAAAACATCAAATCACCTTTGAATTCAAGCCTAAGGATTCCAAAACTTCCGAATTCTGAATTCGATCAAAAAATCTATCAAACCTCGTCCGAATGACCTGAAATTTTGCACACACGTCCAAAATGACACAACGTACCTACTCCAATTTCTGAAATTCCATTCCAACCCCGATATCAAGATTTCCACTGCCGACTTGAAAACGCCAAATTTCCAACTTCACCAATTCAAGCTTAAATCTTCCACGGACCTCTAAAATATATTCCGGACGCGCTCTCAAGTACAAAATCACCTAATGGAGCTAACCAAATCATAAAAACCAAATTCCAAGATCGTTCATTGACAAGTCAACTTCCAGTTGACTTTTCCAACTAAATAACCAACTTAAGAGACTAAGTGTCTCATTCCTCTTCAAAACATCTCGGAACCCCAACCAACCGGATACCATATGATACAGCTGAACAAAACATAAAGAAGCAGAAATAGGGAAAACGGGGCTAAAATTTATAAAACGACCGGTCGGGTCATTACAACTTAAGTCCAGCGCATATGTCGCAATTGTGACCTGGGGTTCACAATTGTGACCTGGGGTTCACAATTGCGAACCCCGCAAATGCGAAATCTTCGCACTTCTGCTGCCATCGCAATTTGCGATGTTTTTTTTTGCAAATGCGAACTTGGACTTCTCGCAATTGTAACCCTTTAGATCACAAATGTGGACCTTGGCTGATCCACCCCTCTTCGCAAATGCAAAGATTTTCTTTGCAATTACGATCATGACGGGATTTGGGGACCTTTACAATTGCAAACACTGATCCGCAATTGCGAGTCAGAGACCTGTACCCTAACATATGAACACCAGCATTTTTCCTAAGTCCAAATTCACTTTGTAGCCTATCCGAAACTCACCCGAGCCCTCGGGGTCCAAATCAAATATGCACACAAGTCTAATAACTTCATACGAATTTGCTCGCGCAATCAAATTGCCAAAATAATACCTAGTGTTAGTTTATATGAATCCACCAAACTATAGAGTACCTGGTACTCTATGAGTTTCCACTGAGAATACTAATTAACACAGTAAGTAAATGAGAAACGGAATTTTTACGGGAAAAAATCCCAACTCAAGGGGATAAAAACCACTACCTATACTTGCAGGCTTTCAACTTCACTAACTTATAAACGTACTATTACAAGCCACCTTGTAATGACTCTATTACAAAGACTTCAACTCAACTAACTTGTGATACACTTATCACAAGCCACTTTTGTCACTCACTAGTTACAAAGACTTTAACTTATGACTAACTCTAGTCACAACACAAACTCAGAAGATATATGATTTTGAGTTTCCTAAGACAAAGCTTCTAAGAAAGCAGGATAAGAGTTATAACGAAGAACAAACAACAAGATTACAACTCAAATACGGATACACATAGACTCATTGTGGAATAGATCCTTACTGAAGTTGCCTTCTTGTTCTTGACATACTTGTGACTTCAATGTTGGATCAGATCTTTTTTTGCTTGAGAGAATATCACTAAATGCTCAAGTTAGTATCTTGTGCCTTGCACCGTGTTGTTATACTCTCAAAGACATCCTAAGTATGATGTCAATTCTTGTTTGGTACACGCCTCTTCCCAATGGGAAATGACTGCTGCACTGTCTGATGTACTGTTGCGTGTACAATTATAGACAGTTACTTTCTGCAGTTGCTTTCCAACTGTATAGTTGACTTGTACTTCTGGCAGAGAATGTCCAGGGATCAGGTCCCTGTCTTGTTCCTATTTTCTCTTTATTTGCAGCAGTTTACATTAGCTGGAGTTCAGGCTGGACTTCATTCATTTGTAATGTGTACCAAGTGTGTCAGGTTCCCTATCTGGTTATTGACAATAAGTTTGTTAGATCATCAAAACATAAGGCAAGGACATTGAAAACCCATCACCTAGAGATACGAATTGGACACCAAATCAAATGAAATTTTCAATGAAGCTTTAGAATAACTATTTTAACAACTGGACGTCCGAATCATGTCAAAACAACTCTGTTTTTCACCAAATTTTGCTGACAAGTCATAAATATCGTAATGGGCATATACCGAGTTGCGGAACCAAAATATGAACCTGATATGAACTAAGTCAAACATTGGTCAAACCATGAAATTTATTAAACCTTTAAACTTCAGACTTTTGACAAAAGCGATAACTCGATCTAGGGAGCTCCGAATTCGATTTCGGCCATACGCCAGGTCCCAAATCACGATACGGACCCACCGAAACTGTCATACGAATCCGGGTCTATTTGTCAAAATGCTGACCGAAGTCAACTCAAATGGATTTTAAGATAAAAATTCATATTTTATAAATTCTTAACATAAAAGCCTTCCGGGAAAATACCCGGACTGCGCACACAAATCGAAAAAGGCTTAAAGAATCTATTGAAGGCTTCAAAACATAGAATTATAGTTTAAAACTCTAGATAACCTATCGAGTCATAACAACTGCTTAGGATGACGCGTGAAATTGGCGCCGACAACTTAAAAAGGCTTTTACTTGATTGCCACCCTCTTACTTGCTGTTATGCCATGTTGGAGGAACTGCTCGCTGACCAAAATGAAGGTAAAGATAATCCTTCTATCGTTATAAGTAGTAACATCGAAGCCGCCTCTAAGGCATCAAAATCTATCAATTAAAAGATAGAGTAGAGTAATTTAAAAAGATTCGTATTTTAAGTCCCTTTGTTGTGTATGCATTGGTTGTAGCATGGTATGCTAAAATTATCTTATGTTAGGAGATTAACTTGAAAATATTATTTGGAATATTTAAAAGAGTATCAATTAATCAATGAAAGTTATGCTTATTTTGTATTTCTTTACCCACTGCTTCCTTTACTTTTGGTCTTTATTTTTTGCTATATGTTCTAAAATATTTTTGCTTCCTTTATCCCTTTTTTGATGTATAAATATACTGAAATTCTTTTATTTTTTCTTCCTCTCTCTCTCCTTCTCGAATTATTTAATAGGAGCCTTTCCAATATCCCATATTAATTTATGACAAATGAAATTAGTACTATTTCTGATCTTTCCATTGAAAACTTTGTTGGTACAGGATATTTAATTTTAGCTTATGACAAATACAATGAATAAAAATAGCTGTGATAATTAAATAAAAAGTTATTAATGCATTGTATCCCATTTGCAATACAATGCATGTACAACACTGGCGTAATGCAAATTACTACAAAATGCACAAAATGCAAAATTTTTCCTTGAAATAATTTGCCTGAAACAAGATCGAAATGCTTAAGAAGTCATAAAATTCGAACTTTATAAATAATGAATAAAGTAAACATTAAATAATCATGGCCAACTTCATACAATACTTGATATTCAAAATGCTAAACAAAGTCTACATCTCTTGCACATCAAAATTTATAGCAAACATTTTTCTAACGTAGGAGAGAATAAGAAATAAAATTGACATAATTAGTTTGCAATATTTTCTGACAATTTCATCACAATAAATATTCTCGCTAACATAGCAGATGAAATAACACTTGCTGCATTTTCATTTGTTACCACTTCTTCACATCTTCAACAACCGAGCTTGAAGATGGCTCTTCATGTGATCAATTTGTTGTTTGAAATTTGTTGAAGTCTTCTAAAGCTTCATCATAACATTGGAAAGCTTGGAAGTAGTTACTCTCGACTCCATCAGTCATATTAACATACTCAGGCCAATATTTGTATAATCTCGGCTTCTTACCACAAAATACAACAACAACCCTCTATTTGAGATTTTTTTACCACCAATTAATTTTTCAAATTTGTTGAATGCAGATATGGCCGCATCATGAGATATGAAAGACTGGAAGATATTACGCTTAACCCCGAACCATAGGAAAACATTCACTCCATGAGTAGTATATTCCTGGCCTTTTACCAGAAAATACAACATAAATTTTTAAAGCAGTGTTCTTCTTCAACTGCACCATTGTTGATTCCTTAATCTATTCACTCACACTTAGAAGAATATGGGAGAGTAAGAGATAGAAGAAACAATCAAGTATTATATTTGTTTAAGTATTAGGGCTTTGAGGAGGAATAAAATATACCTTAGGGTTTTTAAAAAAAACCAGAGCTAGTTTATAAACAAGGGATAGTCAATGAAATGGGACGATAACCCTGAGGTCTGAAATTCAAATTCCAGTTGAGGCAAAAAGCACTATGTAATTTCTTCCTATCTCTCTAGGCCTTAGCGAGCTCCGGTATTTGTGCTGGTAGAAGGTAGCAGAAAACTAGTGGAAAAGTCGAGGTGTGCGCAAGCTGGCCCCGACACCGTCAGTCACAACAAAAACAATACTATTGAATTACATCTATGCGTTGAACCAACAGAGACATTCTCATGTCGATTCCAATTGAAATTCTTCCAATTACGAAGGGAGACTTCAAATTCGAATAAAAAGCTAGGGTTTTTTGTTCTTCGATTAAGCATCAACTAGTATTAGTACCCGCGCGATGCGCGGACAAATTATTTCAAATTGTGATGTATGTTGTTTGAATCATGTACAAATAACCTTAAAATATATATCTCTCAGATAAAAATTATATAAAATGAGAATTTAATTATAAAGCAGGATATGAAATTATTGATCAAATATCGTAGTAGACAACCAATCTTTTTAACATATATTTGTAGCAACCTAACCCCTTGATTTTAGTACTTGCATTTTGTTCCGTTGTCGATATTAAAGAATGCTAAACATGTCATATTGTGATCTGTCTTGTTCGAGCACATTAGATCATATTATTTTAACAAAATTCTTACAATCACTTTATTTTTATCAGGAAGTCAAATATGTTCTTTTCTTATAGTTATTGTATTATTTAATATTTTATCCTTTTAATAGTATGTGATAAAAATAAATGTTTTATTCTCGAAATGTGATATATTTTTATGCTTTTATCCTCTTATTCATAATATTTTAATCATTTAAATTTATCAATAATATTTTTAAATATAATTTAATTAATTTATTTTATCTATATTAAAATTAATTTAAAGTATAAGTATCCTCACACTACCTATATTTTCTTTTTAGTTTTATATTAATATTTTATCTATAACCAAAATAATGTCATATTTTGTTTTAAATTGTAACTTTTAATTAGTCTAAAATATTAATACATAAATTATTTGATTATCATGTTCCAAATGTATTGAGTTGTCTTATAATTAATTTTGTATTAGATGCAGTTAAATTTTCTTTCTTTTTTAGCTATAAGATAAAATTTAATTTTAATTTTAATTTTTATTATTAAGATTAACAATATTAGAAAAGTATTTTGTATTTTTAAAAAATTATTTAATCATAGAAAAGAATTATGAACACATTATTTCTAAATATTGTAATAATATTTTTACTATCATTTTAATTCTTTACGTAATATTTTTTTTAAAAACAAATTCATCCCAAAATCAAATAATTCTTATCATTTTATTTTCTAAACTGGACCACATTTTCAAAATTTTATTTTATGCATTCAAATTCAAACTAACTACACTCGATTCAGATATTAATCATAAGTCCAAAATATTAATACATAAGTTATTTGATTATTATGTTCCAAATGTATTGGCTTTCTTGAACCGAGGGTCTCCTAGAAACAGCCTCTTTGCTCCTCGGGGTAGGGGTAAGGTCTACATACATATTACCATTATATTTTGGGTTGTTGTTGTTGTTGTTGTTGTTGTTGTTGTTGTTCCAAATGTATTGAGGTCTCTTATAATTAATTTTGTATTAGATGCAGTTAAATTTTTGTTCCTTTTTAGCTTTAAGATAAAATTTAATTTTTAATTTTCATTATTAAGATTACCAATATTAGAAATTTATTTTGTATTTTTAAAAATTTATTTAATCATAGAAAAAAATTTCTTAATTTTTTTATCACATTATTTCTAAATATTGTAATGATATTTTTTATTGTCATTTTAATTCTTTACGTAATATTTTCAAAAAAAAAATCTCATCTCAAACTCAAATAATTCTTATCATTTTATTTTCTAAACTGGACCGCATTTTCAAATAATTATGCTATGCATTCAAACTCAAACTAACTGCACTCGATTCAGATATTAATCACAGAAAAATATTTTCTTAATTGTTTGAACATATTATATCTAAATATTGTAGTAATATTTTCACTGTCATTTTACTTCTTTACATAATTTTTTTTTCCTTTTTAGTTTTAAGATAAAATTTATTTTTTTGTAAAATTACCTTTATTAAAAATTTATTTTATAATTTAAAATTTATATTTTATTATTATTTTATTTTTCATAAATAAGACTTCAATTTCGTGATATTATTCATAATTTGCGTATTCGCATCGTAGTTTTAAGAACTTTCTAATAAGTTAACATAATTTTCCAATTTTTTTAATCTAATATATAGTCTTATTACGTTTTATGTGGCTTTTAATTAACTCGTAACTTTATTTAATATCATTATCAACTACTTTTATTTAATAACATAAGATAAATATATAATTTTTTTAATTATAAAATAAATATTTATTTTGTTTCAAAAATATTGCTCGAAAATTTTAAATTATTTAAAATTTAATAATATTTTTAAGTACTGTATATTTACTTTATTTTATTTTCTAAACTTATGATTTATAAATGTCGTTACATTATCTCTAATTTATTTCTATTGTTCAATATTTTTAGTTTTTTATTTTAATATTAGACTTGAGTTATGTGGACTTATATTATGACTTTTCTAAGTATAATATAAAAAACTTTCTCATCTCAAATTTAAATAAGTTTTACACTTTTTTCTATGATAAAAAATCTTAGTTTTTTTTCTATTTATTCTTTATTATTGATTTTATATTATTCAATACCTAATATTATTACATTGTCATGTAAATTTTTATTAGCATGTTTGAATTTAATATCTATTTTTACTACACTCATTCTAATATAATATCGATAAAAATTAAAATACTTTCTCATCTCAAATTCAAATAATTTTTATCAATTTATTTTCTTAATTGGACCATATTTTCAAAAAATTATGGTATGCTTTCAGACTTAAACTAACTAAACTCAATTCAAATATTAATCATAGAAAAATATTTTCTTAATTGTTTGAACACATTATATCTAAATGTTGTAGTAATATTTACGTATAAATATTCATTTGCACGATGTATCAATATTATTATGAATTTATTTTTCTTCTTATTAAAATATCTTTTGTTGATTATTTAATTTTTCTCTTATCTTATAATTAATTTGTATACTTTTATACTTTATGTAAGATCATATTTTACTGCTTGAAGTCAATAAAGCTTTAATATCTTAAGTAAGTTTTATTTTATATTTTAACTTATTTCAAAGTATAAATAGTCATAGGTTATCTCAATTGACGACTTTCTATATTTTTCTGTTTTAGTTTTTTAATTAATTTTTTACCTCCATATTTCTAGATAATTTAGAAGAAAATTTATGAGTGGATCAATATATATATAAAGAATAACTAGTCATAGGTTATCTCAATTTACGTCTTTATATATATATTTTTTCTATTATAGTTTTTAATTAATTTTTTACCTCCATATTTCTAGCTAACATAGAAGAAAATCTATAAATATAGATATACAGATTAGATTTGTCTAAGATCTACTTAGATTATGTATAAGATTCATTAAACTGCTTCCATTAATTATGTTTTCATTTATAATTTTTAATTATCAATGTTGTCCTAAAATTGCCAAGTGGCTTCATTTTAGCTTGACACTTGGCTTAACCACAATGCATACTACTCTCCTTTTAATATAACTAGTATCACTACCTGCGCGATGCACGGATAAATTATTTCAAATTGCGATGTAGATTACCTAGTCGTAAAGACTAGGTGCCGTCACGACGATTCACGGAGAGAGAATTTGGGTTGTGACAGTCCATTTATAATTTTTAATTATTAATGTTGTCTTAAAATTGCTAAGTGGCTTCATTTTAGCTTGCCACTTGGCTTAACCACAATGCATACTATCCTCCTTTTAATATAATATAAATATAGATAGATAGAAAAATTTTAATATCGTAAGTAAATTTTAGTTTTATTTTATAGCTCCTAAGTACAAATAGTCATAGCTTATCTCAATTTATGTCTTTCTATATTTTTTATTTTTTTATTCTAGTTTTTTTATTAATTTTTTTCCTCCATATTTCTAGCTAATATAGAAAAAAATCTATGAGTGAATATATATATATATATATAAAGATTGGATTTGTCTAAGATCTATCTGGATTATGTATAAGATTTATTAAACTACTTTCATTAATTATGTTTTCATTTATAATTTTTAATTATTAATGTTATCCTAAAATTGTCAAGTGGCTTCATTTTAGCTTGCCACTTGGCTTAACCACAATGCATACTACTCTCCTTTTAATATAATATAAATATAGATAGATAGAAAAATTTTAATATCGTAAGTAAATTTTAGTTTTATTTTATAGCTCCTAAGTACAAATAGTCATAGCTTATCTCAATTTATGTCTTTCTATATTTTTTATTTTTTTATTCTAGTTTTTTTATTAATTTTTTTCCTCCATATTTCTAGCTAATATAGAAAAAAATCTATGAGTGAATATATATATATATATATAAAGATTGGATTTGTCTAAGATCTATCTGGATTATGTATAAGATTTATTAAACTACTTTCATTAATTATGTTTTCATTTATAATTTTTAATTATTAATGTTATCCTAAAATTGTCAAGTGGCTTCATTTTAGCTTGCCACTTGGCTTAACCACAATCCATACTACTCTCCTTTTAATATAATATAGATAAATACAAAAAAAATCAACAACGTAAATATACACATAACAATTTTGATATAACAAATTCAAATTCAGATCTTCCAATTACAATTCACTTAATAAATTCAAACTCTGAGCGGATTCAATAATAAAACTAAAAACTAAATAAAAGATAAAAGAGAAAAATCAAGCTTGCCTGGAAATACGAATAGTGGGCGGGAATGAGAGATTTTGAGAAACAAAAACAAACTCACTAGTCACCGCAGTGTGTTTCGGATTTCGAATATGTTTTTCTTTTTACCGGTACACTCATTTGCAGCACCAAACATTAAGTAGAAACGAAATCAAAATCGAGAAAACACCAGATTTTGGGTAGAACACAGTGATGGAGATTGAAGAATCCAACACACCAGATGCAAGAAGTTAGTTTAGCAGAATAATGAAAAGAGAAAACCTAGATGCCGTGGAAACTAAAATTGTGCGCTAAGAATTTGGGGAAAAGTAATAAAATAGAGAAACCTGTTTTGGCGCGCTTGTTTTGGCGGAAAACTAAAAGTAATTTACTAAATTTTTAGGCCACAAACTTTTGTGTAATAGCAACAACTAAAGTATGTTGTTGCCAATTATTTTTATATTTTATATTTATTATATTAATCCTAAAATATAGCAATGATAATCTAAAATATTTGGTAACAAGAAAATACTTGCTGTTAAAAATTCTACTATGATATAACAACAATCGAATGACGTTGTTGCCATTTATTAAACTTAGCCAACAACCACAGTATTGTTGATAAAAAGTCGTTACTAATTTATATTTATTTAAAATTCATTATATTCTTTGTTAAATATGGCAACAATATTAAAACTTTTGCTAACAAAAAAAATATTGTGGGTAAAAATTCTATGATATAGCAACAACTAAATAAAGTTGTTGCCATTGATTGTATTTTGCAATAATATTATTATTGTTGAAAAAAAACGTTGCCAATTCTATACTTTCTTGTAGTGAAATAGACAAAATAACATAAATGTGAGTTCATATTAAATCTTTTTTCTCGCAGTCTATATTAAGTCTAACGATCAGAATTTATTTAGAGCCTGCTGGAAACAACAACAACAACAACAACAACAACGACTCAGTATAATCCCACAAGTGGGGTCTGGGGAGGGTAATATGTACGCAGACCTTACCCCTACCCCGAAGGGTAGAGAGGCTGTTTCCAGGAGACCCTCGGCTCAAAAACGCAATAGGAGATGATATATTAATACCATAAAAATGCGTAATAAAAATAACAACAATATATAAGAGATACGAAATATGAAATACAGGATACGAAATACGAAATACGAAATACGAAATAGATGGCTGGTATAGTACAACTAGAAGGTAAAGCCCTGCATCAATAGACGACCACTAACATTCCTAGTCTAACTCCTAACTAGATAGTCTCTCTCACTTGTGCTGTAGAAATATTCACACTCTCCCCTAACCTACAACCTTAATGCTCGACCTCCATAATTCCCTATCAAGGGCCATGTCCTCAGTAATCCTAAGTCGCGCTATGTCCTGTCTGATCACCTCTCCCCAATACTTCTTAGGTTTCCCTCTACCTCTCCGCGTGCCCACTACAGCCAGTTGCTCACACCTCCTCACCGGTGCATCAGTGCTCCTCCTCTGAATGTGCCTAAACCATCTGAGTCTTACAAAGCCACAAGGAATTGCATTTGAGTGTAATTGGATATAATTAAAATTTGGCTTGTTTGTTAGGCCAAGTAATTACTTGGTTTGTTAGGAATTAAGTATAATTGAGAGAAATGTTTTAAAACACGGGGGCGTGAGACGATGCGTTTAACCTCTGATGAGGCGAGGCGTAAGCCCTGAGACGTGGGGCGTAAGTGTAACGACCCGACCAGTCGTTTTGAGCTTTTGCACTTCGCTCGCTAGTTCTTGGGCATTACTTGCCTCGTGTGGTGCATTATGACTTATGTAAATCATTGGTGTTGGGTTTCAGGTTAATCATAATGAATTTGGAAGAATAGTCTCAGTTGAAAGCTTTGAATTTGAAAGGTTTGACCAAGAGTTGACTTATGTATAAATGATCTCGGATCGAAATTTTTATGATTTGTCTAGCTCCATTAGGTGATTTATGACTTAGGAGCGCGATCGGAATTGGTTTTGGAGGTCCGGTGTGGAATTTGGCTTGAATTGGAGAAAGTAGTATTTTAGCGATTTCCGGTTGATAGGTGAGATTTGGATCCAAGGGTCGGAATGGAACTCCGAGAGTTGATGTAGCTTCATTATGTGATTTAGGATGTGTGTGCAAAATTTCATGTCATTCGGAGGTGATTTGGTCGGGTTTTCGATCAAATGCGTGTTTCGAAAGTTTTTGGAAAACTTAGGCTTGAATTCGATGTGAATTGATGGTTTTGATGTTTTTTGAGGTGTTTTGTTGATTGGAAAAGGTTGAATGATGTTATGGGGTGTGTTGGCATGTTTGTTCGGGGTCACATGAGGCTCGGATAAGTTTTGGAAGAGTTTTTGGAAGATTTTTGTCATTTTGAGCATAAGCACGTAATGATCCAAAGATCCATTTTTAGTTATCGAGATTGAAATTTGATTTCGAGACTTTCGAAATTTTGATAATGAATTATAGGACTAATCTGGAAAGTTTGGTCCAATTTCATCAAGTCACGATTAGGTTTTTGACGTGAAACATCTGATAATTGTTTAACGAGCGAAATGGATATTGCACTGAGCGAACGAACTCCGAATTGAGTTTCGACTGAACGGCTATGTTTGTATCATTATTTGTGACTCATAGGAACAAGAATCATCGAATTCCGAGGTCCCAGGCCCGAGAAATAATTTTTTGAGAAAAATTATTTTCTTAAAATATTTAAGGAAAATGGAAATGAAATTTGATTAGAAAGTGATGATATCGGGCCCGTATTTTAGTTCCGGTGCCCGGTACAGGTCTTATATATAGTTTAAGCACTTTATGTAAAGTTTGGTTGAAAACGAACGTCATTTGATGTGTTTCGGACTCGAAATGGAAAATTTGATGTTTTATGAAATTTGAAAGAATTATTGGATTTTAAAGCTTAATTCATGGTATATAACGTTATTTTGGCGATTTGATCGCACGGTTAAGTTCGTAGGATGTTGTTGAGTTAGTGCATATGTTTGGTCAGGAGCCCCGAGGGCTCGGGAGTGTTTCGAAGTGATTTCGGACTTAGTAAAATTTGGAGAAAAATTGCAGAAATAGTACCTAGTGAACAGTAACCGCGCGTGAACAGTAACCGCGCGAGGTGAACAGTGATTCGTGAACAGTGTCGTGTACAATAACCCCGTAAACAGTACCGGACAGAATGTTAAGTTCGGGAGATTTTCCATTTTTAACGATTTGGAGCTCGGATAAGGCGATTTTTCGGGAGATTTTCGGAGAGAACAACGGGGTAAGTATTCTTAACTTAATTTTGGTTAGATTACTCGAATATATTACAAGTTTTGGCATTAAATCTGTGAATTTAGCGGGAAAATTTAGAAACCCTCTCGGATAGAATTGAGAATTTGAGGGTCGAAATGTTATGGGAATTTGATAATTTTGGTATGGTTAGACTCGTGGAGAGATAAGGAACCCGTTGATGTAAAAATTCCTGAATTTTGATACGTGGGCCCGGGGGCTCGGGTTTTGTCAAATTCGTTAATTTTGATATTTTTCGAGTGTTTTCGATTGGGTATTGTCCCTTTAGCATAATGCGACATATTCGTTGTGATTTTGAGCAGATTCGTCGCACAAGGAGGCTAATTTGAGAGGCAAGGGCATAGCGAGCTAGAGCTTTGGCCGGTTTGAGGTGAGTAATGAGTGTAAATGATGTCCTGAGGGTTTGAAACCCCGGATTGCACATCATAGTGCTATATTGAGGTGAGACACGCGCTGGATGAAGAGCACGGGGTCCTTTACTACTCAGGATTGTGACTTGGTCCATCCCGTATTGATGATTTTACTGCATATTTGATTGAAACTGATTTGTTATCATCATGATTTGGGCTATTTGCCATATTTGGGCTTCGTGCCAATTATTTGAATCCTTCGAAAAATTTTATCACTATTTCCTCACTATTTTGACTTATATTTAAACTCAGTCTTGTTGATGATTATTGTTTTACGAACTCAGCCACTTTTATACAGATTTGAAACTCAAATGATATTTTGGGCTGAGAACTACTGTTTTACAAATGCCCAAGGGGCTTGTGATGATTTTCGGACTGAGTGAGGCCAAGGGCCATATGTGAGGATATGCTGAGTGATATGAGGCCGAGGGCCTGAGTTACTATTTATGCCACGCGGTGACTTGAGTGATGTGAGGAGGCTTTCAGGCCTTATGAGTGATGTGAGGAGGCTTTCAAGCCTTATGAGTGAAGTGAGAAGGCTTTCAGGCCTTATGTTATTATTGCGATTGGGCTGTAGGAGCCCCTCCGGAGTCTGCACACCCACAGTGAGCGCAGGTACCCATGTGATTTGAGACAGTGGTAACAATGACATTGTATGATGCAATTTGGTCAGGTAACAATGACTGACCAGGACAATGGTAACAATGACACTGTATGATGCAATTTGGTCAGGTAACAATGACTGACCAGGAATAACACTGTGAGGTCAAGTAACAATGGCTGACCAGGAACTAATTTGTGCCCGAGGGGCTGGTACTATTCTATATGATTGCCCGAGGGGCGAGGTTTATATTTTCATTTTGCATACTCACTTGTCTTTTACTTGTTTAATTGTGGTATTTTTGCCCGAGGGGCGGATTTCTGTGCATAGCGGTACTAATTGTTTTGAAATTATTTCACAACCGTTGAAAAGATCATTTTCAAAAGAGGTTTAAAACTGAGCCAAGGTATTTTCTAAAGAATTCACAGTTTCACTTATTTTTCTCAAGGAGTTTCACATTGCTTCTATATAGCATGTTGGTTGCTTTACGTGATTTCTTGCTGCTCAGTTATTATTTACCTTTATTACTCACTGAATTGGAGTACTCACTTTACTCCCTGCACCCCGCGTGCAGTTGCAGGTATTTGTTCACCTGGTAGCAGGTATTGGCTACGTGGAGGCAGAGTTGTAGAGGTTTTAGCGAGGTGACTGCCAGCGTTCACAGCACCACTATCTTTCTATGTTATTCATTATTCTTGTTCAGTGTATTTCTAGACTGTAAAGTGGAAATTTTATTCTTATAGATGCTCGTGACTTGTGACACCCCGGTTAGGGCTGTGTCAGGCTGGACTTCCACATTATTATCTATATTTGTGTTAATTAACTGCTTTAAAAGATGAATTAGGTTAGACTTGCTGGCCTTGTCTTCAAAAGAGGCCCCATCACGACCGGGTTCAGGTTTAGGGTCGTGACAAGTTGGTATCAGAGCCTAGGTTATATAGGTCTCACGATTCATGAGCAGGTTTAGTAGAGTCTCACGGATCGGTACGGAGACGTCTGTATTTATCCTCGAGAGGCTGCAGAACCTTTAGGAAAACTTCACATTCTTGAATTCTTATCGTGT
The DNA here is from genome assembly GCF_000715075.1 of Nicotiana tabacum. Lineage (NCBI taxonomy): Eukaryota > Viridiplantae > Streptophyta > Magnoliopsida > Solanales > Solanaceae > Nicotiana > Nicotiana tabacum. Next base: position 16,673,931 of record NC_134089.1, on the reverse strand, counting down.
GTCCTTTGATTCAGCTTGAAATGTAACTCTTTGAAATCCTTCCATGCGTTCGTATACGTGCATGAGCGCTCAATATCAGATGTGCCTCGATGGCTTGTAATTCCCCGATCGAGGGGCGAGATGTGATCTCTATAAATTGATGTTGGGCCAGTCTGAAGGACTTGAGGCCGGATCTTTACCTATGGCTTGAGCACCGAGGTGCTGATTGTGTGATCAAGTGTTTTGAACTTATATGTTCGGTATTGTCCCTATTAGTGGAAGTGACGATTGAGTAACTATGTGATGAGTATGTTAGTACTGCGAGATGTATTCATATGATTTGGAAATTACAAGAAGGGTCTGCTGGAAGATAGAAGAACTATTAGGTGCTTGAATTCCATCTTGATTCGAGGTATAGCCCCGAGTTATAGGCGTGTGAAGAATCCTTTCATGTTTCCCAGTTGTGAGTGAAAAAAATCATGTTGCGGTATGAGTTCAGACTCGGGAAGACTAAGTGACTGCGTACAGTTTATGATGGTGGGAGGTATACATAAATGTTAGTTAAGGTGAAGCAGGTGGGTTATCCCCTGCGAAGAATTTTGGGGTTGTGTGATCCTTATGTGTCCGTTAGAAGATCTCATTTACTAGTGAAGTATAAGTGTTGAAATTTGAATGTGGGACGCTTAAGAGAGTGGGTTTAATTGTTATGAGAGTAAATGCGAGATTTGTAAAAGATATGAAGTACCAGATGGTCTGTGTGCCACGAGCTTATGAAGGTTTGAGTTTAATCTCACTATGGTATTATGGCATCAATAGAGTATAAGTGTTATGAGTTATTGAGTGTGTGTTGATCTATGGCTTCGAGCCAAGTGGGGGAGATGCTATTGATTAGGCAATTGCACAGTTAGGCGCTATGTTGGTTCTAGTTTGAGGTGTACGGGCGAATCAGTTATGGCTTGCCGAAATTAAGACCGAGGATGACTCGATTAGAGAAAAAAAATTGACAAAGGTTATATTATGCTTCAAAAAAATCACAGAATGTCTAGAGTGTTGTTGGTAAAGAATGCTCGGCGCATAGAGTAGGAAGTTGCTTGGTTGTATTGGGATGAGGATTTCATTTTGCGGTATCGGAGTGCCAATGAGGCACGGGTGGTTCTGTTCGTTAGGTCAGGTGAGTTGCAGTTTGAATAAGAGTGAATGACTTTCAAGAATGGTTCTAATGTGTTCGAGATTCTACAGGGAACAATCGGGTATCTTAAGGTTGTGTATGTGGTTAGAGATTGTATTTTCATTGGAAGAGGTCAAGACTTGTGGCATTTTTATGTTAATTATGGTATTCTATGTATCAATATCATGAAAGTAAAGGTAACTTATTTAGATTCGCAGGAAGTTCTTCAGAGTAAAGTATTCTGGAATGTGGTGTTTCTGGGAATATTTGAGAGAGTATTCAGCGGCTTATGGGTCTTAGATAGTGTGGTCTTGTACTCGGGTCTCATGTAGTGAGCCTAGGTTGAGGAATTGTGGTGCTACAACAAGAGAGAATATCAAGTTGAAAATGAATCAGAAGGGAAACTAGATAGATGGAATAGCTTGATAGTAGACCGAATCAGTATGGTAAGGATATGATTAACTCCTTGTGTGTGTTCGAGGTAATGAGCTCTTACAAGTATTTTGCAGCAATGCTCTTGGGTTTTGATGGCTTGCTTAGCTTGGCCGAGTTAGAAGGATTCAGTCCTGGCAGGTCTGATTTGCGCAAAGAGAATTCGGAGAGTTCTTGATGGTTTTTACCGCGGTTTGGAGATGTATATTTTCTATGGGCATGCGGATCATGGGATGTGTAGTGACTTTTCTTATAGATGGGACCAATGGAAAGTTCTTGATTAGTTGAGTACGTATATTCGTGTGGCTCGGAAGGGAGATGAAGTTCTCATGTTATACCAGGATGATATGGTATGTGCGGTATGTAGTGGAGGATCGAGATTTGCGTGTGTAGAGTTACAGTTCAGTTCCGAAAGGAAGTTCATAAAACTCTTAGGTAGCGGGTAGCCTCAGATGGTTAAGGGAATGATATTTCTAATTAGAAGTGATTTGATGATAGTATATGTTCAGAAAAAGGGTAACATGATAAAGTGGATGACACTTCAGTAGTATTGCGGCACTTTCTAGCTAGATTGACCGCTGATATTCGAGTTTGCTTGGCGGCACAGAAGAATGTTTTTGTATCTCTCGTGAAGTGATTGGGTACTAGAGGTGAGTTATATATGAGAGTGGTGGAATTGGGATCAGATATGGTAATTCATGTGTTTTATGGACTTGGAGACTAGGAGTTCTCATATACAGGTTAGATTGTGGTTGTGGATGGCAAAATGTGGGTAAGTTAGTCAGATATTAGTATGTGCTATGATTCAGTCATTGTGGACCTTCGAAGGATTATTTATCAGTTGTGTGTAACTGGAGTTGATGTATGGTCCATTGGTAGACCAATATGGGATATGTGTCCAGCATCGAGACGATTTTGTTGACTTCGAGTTGCCGTTGGTGGAGGATGTGTTGCTTCGGTTGTTTTGAGCTATTAGCAATTATAGGGATCTATGTGTTACCTTTTAGTATTGTGAGGCATTACGATATGTTGGTTATAGGTACCTATGGTGCGGTTCTATCGGAGTTTCATAATGGAAGTCGATCAGGAAGAGTAATTGTGTTGGATTAGATGAGATCGTTGGGAACATCAATGAATACAACAGATTCGGTTTCAATATGTTGGAAGGATAATATCGAGGTTCGGCTCAGAAATTTGCTTTGGTATTTGCCAAAAAAAATGGCTTCATGAATGGTTGATCTGGGAAATGGTTATGGCTTATTGTGTGTTTCATTATCATTGGCAGTATATGAAAGTGCTGGAATGAGACTTTAGTTGATAAGAGGTTTTCTACCTGTATTCGGTTGTTGCGTACAACTGCTATGAATGGAATTTATCTCTACATATGTTTGAGTTATGTGGTATGTCATATAATTGCACCTGACGATGCAGGTATGGGTGAATACAGCTTGTTCGGACTTATTCAAAGTATAGATGTGAGATTCTAATCTTATAGATGATTTCAGAAGTGAAAATGTGGTTCTAAGGTTTATATGCTAGGTTAGATTGTGAAAGTTCAGTTACATTGTGTTATCGGACCTATATGAGATAGGGTGATGTAGGATCACCCCCGGGTATATGCATGGTAAAGTTATTCAGCTATTGGTTGGCTTTTAGAACAACTCTGAGTACGTTCGAGGACGAACGTGTGTTTAAGTGGGGGAGGATGTAACGACCCGACCGGTCGTTTTGAGCTTTTGCACTTCGCTCGCCAGTTCTTGGGCATTACTTGCCTCGTGTGGTGCATTATGACTTATGTAAATCATTGGTGTTGGGTTTCAGGTTAATCAGAATGAATTTGGAAGAATAGTCTCAGTTGAAAGCTTTGAATTTGAAAGGTTTGACCAAGAGTTGACTTATGTGTAAATGATCTTGGATCGGAATTTTTATGATTTGTCTAGCTCCATTAGGTGATTTATGACTTAGGAGCGCGATCGGAATTGGTTTTGGAGGTCCGGTGTGGAATTTGGCTTGAATTGGCGAAAGTAGTATTTTAGCGATTTCCGGTTGATAGGTGAGATTTTGATCCAAGGGTCGGAATGGAATTCTGAGAGTTTCTGTAGCTTCATTATGTGATTTAGGATGTGTGTGCAAAATTTCATGTCATTCGGAGGTGATTTGGTCGGGTTTTTGATCAAATGCGTGTTTCGGAAGTTTTTGAAAAACTTAGGCTTGAATTCGATGTGAATTGATGGTTTTGATGTTTTTTGAGGTGTTTTGTTGATTGGAAAAAGTTTGAATGATGTTATGGGGTGTGTTGGCATGTTTGGTCGGGGTCACATGAGGCTCGGATAAGTTTTGGAAGAGTTTTTGGAAGATTTTTGTCGTTTTGAGCATAAGCACGTAATGATCCAAAGATCCATTTTTAGTTCTCGAGATTGAAATTTGATTTCGAGACTTTCGGAATTTTGATAATGAATTATAGGACTGATCTGAAAAGTTTGGTCCAACTTCATCAAGTCACGATTGGGTTTTTGACGCGAAACATCTGATAATTGTTTAACGAGCGAAATGGATATCGCACTGAGCGAACGAACTCCGAATTGAGTTTTGACTGAAGGGCTATGTTTGTATCATTATTTGTGACTCATAGGAACAAGAATCATCGAATTCCAAGGTCTCATGCTTGAGAAATGAATTTTTGAGAAAAATTATTTTCTGAAAATATTTAAGGAAAATTGAAATGAAATTTGATTAGAAAGTGATGATATCGGGCCCGTATTTTAGTTCCGGTGCCCGGTACAGGTCTTATATATGGTTTAAGCACTTTCTGTAAAGTTTGGTTGAAAACGGACGTCATTTGATGTGTTTCGGACTCAAAATGGAAAATTTGATGTTTTATGAAATTTGAAAGAATTCTTAGATTTTAAAGTTTAATTCATGGTATATGACGTTATTTTGGCGATTTGATCGCACGGTTAAGTTCTTAGGATGTTGTTGAGTTAGTGCATATGTTTGGTTAGGAGCCCCGAGGGCTCGGGAGTGTTTCGGAGTGATTTCGGACTTAGTAAAATTTGGAGAAAAATTGCAGAAATAGTACCTAGTGAACAGTACCCCGTGAACAGTGTCGTATACAGTAACCCCGTGAACAGTACCAGACAGAATGTTAAGTTCGGGAGATTTTCCATTTTTAATGATTTGGAGCTCGGATAAAGCGATTTTTTGGGAGATTTTCGGAGAGAACAACGGGGTAAGTATTTTTAACTTAATTTTGGTTAGATTACTCGAATATATTACAAGTTTTGGCATTAAATCCGTGAATTTAGCGGAAAAAGTTAGAAACCCTCTCGGATAGAATTGAGAATTTGAGGGTCGAAATGTTATGGGAATTTGATAATTTTGGTATGGTTAGACTCGTGGAGAGATAAGGAACCCGTTGATGTAAAAATTCCTGAATTTCGAGATGTGGGTCCGGGGCTCGAGTTCTTGCTAATTTCGAGAATTTTGATATTTTTTCGAGTGTTTTCGATTGGGTATTGTCCCTTTAGCATAATGCGACATATTCGCTGTGATTTTGAGCAGATTCGTCGCACAAGGAGACTAATTTGAGAGGCAAGGGCATAGCGAGCTAGAGCTTTGGCCAGTATGAGGTGAGTAATGAGTGTAAATGATGTCCTGAGGGATTGAAACCCCGGATTGCACATCATAGTGCTATATTGAGGTGAGACACGCACTGGATGAAGAGCGCGGGGTCCTTTACTACTAAGGATTGTGACTTGGTCCATCTCGTATTGATGATTTTACTACATATTTGAATGAAACTGATTTGTTATCATCATGATTTGGGTTGTTTGCTATATTTGGGCTTCGTGCCAATTATTTGAATCCTTCGGGAATTTTTATCACTATTTCCTCACTGTTTTGACTTATATTTAAACTCAGTCCTGCTGATGATTATTGTTTTACAAACTCAGCCACTTTTATACAGATTTGAAACTCAAATGATATTTCTAAATGATATTTTGGGCTGAGAACTACTGTTTTACAAATGCCCAAGGGCTTGTGATGATTTTCAGACTGAGTGAGGCCAAGGACCATATGTAAGGATATGCTGAGTGATATGAGGTCAAGGGCCTGAGTTACTATTTATGCCACGCGGTGGCTTGAGTGATGTGAGGAGGCTTTCAGGCCTTATGAGTGATGTGAGGAGGCTTTCAGGCCTTATGAGTGAAGTGAGGAGGCTTTCAGGCTTTATGTTATTATTGTGCTTGGGCTGTAGGAGCCCCTCCGGAGTCTGCACACTCACAGTGAGCGCGGGTACCCATGTGATTTGAGACAGTGGTAACAATGACATTGTATGATGCAATTTGGTCAGGTAATAATGACTGACCAGGACAGTGGTAACAATGACACTGTATGATGCAATTTGGTCAGGTAACAATGACTGACCAGGAATAACACTGTGAGGTCAGGTAATAATGGCTGACCACTATTCTATATGATTGCCCGAAGGGCGAGGTTTATATGTTCATTTTGCATACTCACTTGTCTTTTACTTGTTTAATTGTGGTATTTGTGCCCGAGGGGCGGATTTCTGTGCATAGCGACACTAATTGTTTTGAAATTATTTCACAACTTTTGAAAAGATCATTTTCAAAAGAGGTTTAAAACTGAGCCAAGGTATTTTCTAAAGAATTCACAGTTTCACTTATTTTTCTCAAGGAGTTTCACACTACTTCTATATAGCATGTTGATTGCTTTACGTGATTTCTTACTGCTCAGTTATTATTTACCTTTATTACTCACTGAGTTGGAGTACTCACTTTACTCCCTGCACCTCGCGTGCAGTTGTAGGTATTTGTTCACCTGGTAGCGGGTATTGGCTGCGTGGAGGCAGAGTTGTAGAGGTTTTAGTGAGGTGACTGCCAGCGTTCGCAGCACCACTGTCTTTCTATGTTATTCATTATTCTTGTTCAGTGTATTTCTAGACTGTAAAGTGGAAATTTCATTCTTATAGATGCTCGTGACTTGTGACACCCCGGTTAGGGCTATGTCGGGCTGGACTTCCGCATTATTATCTATATTTGTGTTAATTAACTGCTTTAAAAGATGAATTGGGTTAGACTGGCTGGCCTTGTCTTCAAGAGAGGGCCATCACGATCGGGTTCAGGTTTAGGGTCGTGACAGTAAGTCCCAAGGATCTTTAAATTTTACTAATTTCAAGAATTTTAAGATAGAATAAAATAAAAAATAATTGTAAAAAAATACATTAAAATCACGAAATTATAAGAAACAGTATATTTAAAATATTAATAAATTATAATTCAAGTATGAACAATACGAAAAGTATGCAATATATCATAATAAGCAAATTAGCTGCAACGTCGTTACAACTCAAATATTAAAAGTAGTGTATTCGATACGAAATCTTATACGTATTTCTTAAGGAGTAATGAATCTTGAAAGAATTTCGATATTATAATTTGATATTTTTTTTTCAAAATACTCTTTATTTAATATGCTTTCTATTTGAAAGAGAATTTATATAAAACATAATTCATAATTTAAATATGATTCTCTAGCATCATTACTTTTAAGTTTCAACAAGTTAATAAAGTGACACATAAGTCACCATACAATACCATGATAATTAATTATTTGTAAATAGTTAATAGCTAATACTGAGCTATTAAATTAATAAATATTGTATCTCGTAAACATGAAAAAATATATTTAGGAAAATAATTATAAAAAAATTATGGACTATTATATAATAAAGACATAACAAAAGTTAATAAATAAATACTTTTTCAAATGAAAGATTTATTTAAATTTACTATCATAGCAGTCTTAGCGGATAACGTGCAATAATTTTTATTGTAATTATGTCAATTAATGATTTAAGGTTAAGAAAAAATAATTTTGAATAGTTAACGATTTATTAAGAAAATTTGTGGATTTACAAGGTTAATTGCACATAGTTGCATAAAGTTCTATTAGGCGAGCCATGTACACTAGGCCTTGGACGTGTCTGGGGCCTAAGCCCCGACGGCTGAGGCATAAGTCTCACGGAACTAAACCCCACACATAAGGCCAGGGGCGTTTTACGAGTGCTCCGCCCGGGGGGAGAATCCCAATTCTGCCTTTTAAAATAGTGAGAGGGAGTAATTACACTCTTTAATTCTCAAATGAGAGGTAAGAACTGAGAATTGAATGTAATTATAAGGTAACTTTTCAGATTCTTTTTTTTCAAATATATTTTCTTTAAAAAAACTTTTCCGATAGTGAGAATCTATATTATATTAAAAGCATGAAAGCCCTTAGATAAATGTCGTTCGCCTTTTTTTCCTTTTAAAAATTGAGTTTACATTGGATAAAATAGTAATTTTGTTATTATCCTTGTGAGCACCCAATTTTTGCCCTAATGCAAATAACTCCTAAAAATATTCCAAAATAGTTTAGAAGTGTTTTAAACCATAAAAGATCATAAGAAAATATTTAATTTTTCATCTAACATTTTAGACCTTAATTGCATTTAGAATTTAATTACATGCATAACCAAATGAAAATCACAAAAAATACAAGTCATTTTTGCATTTTTAGCTTTTAATTTTAAATTAGTAATTTCCGTTGATAAATTATTTAAATCTTAGAAATAAATGTTAGGTTTAATACCACAAATTAGATTTGATTTAATGATTAATTTAGGTTCTTAATTAATTTGATTAGGATTTTTAATTGAAAAGGGAAAGAAAAACAAAGAAAAGAAATAAATAACTTGTTTGGTCTTAATTAAAATTGGGCCAAAAGCCTAATCTAATTGGCCCAATTGCCAATGGGGCATTTGCATTTATATCCGCTTTTTGTGTCACATTTTAAGTTGTGTCCGCTTTGCAAAATAAATTGCAAGCGTACCCGCCTTTTCGCATAACTTCAGCACACGGGGCTGAAGTGGCAAAGGCAATCACGTAAAACTTCAGCATTCTAGTAGTCGGGCCTGAAGTTCAGCTCTAGAGCTGAAGTTTTTGTTTTGTTACTGGCGAACTTCAGCTCTAGAGCTGAAGTTTTTGTGTTGTAATTGGGAAACTTCAGCTCTAGAGCTGAAGTTTTTGTTAATGTGCTGTATTTGTCAATTATAATTTTCTAGCTGTATTTTTGTTGTTTTGCCTTAGTTGTAGCTAGTGGCTGTTAGCTGAAGTGGACTAGAATGAGCAAATTATGTTTTTAAGAAAGCCACAAGATGCTCGATGTATGTCCTCTGAGACAAAAAAAGGAATAACGGTGCCCAAACAAACAAAAATAAGTAGAGAGGCGTACGAATATATACTGCACAAAAATCATACCAAGAAATATATATATATTTCCAAAGGGTACACGAATAATTGGCCTTACAAAAACGCTTTCCAACAGTGAGCAATCCAAAACAAATCCTACTGGTAACTTAAACTTTTTTCTAAGACTAATTTGCTGTAAATTTGGAGCAGAAGTACAACTACCAAACTGTTCAAATAAAAAAAATTCTCCTTATAACTAAAGCAGCGTTGCTTCTGGAGATAAATACCAATTTGTTTTGTAAATGGAAAAAAAAACAAAGGAGGAGAAGGCGGAGGAGAAAGAGAGCTGAAGTTATTTAAAAAGTAGGTACAAGTTAAAAAAATTTAAAAAAATATTTATAAGTTGAATAGGGGCGACCAAATAGGACGCCCCGTGCAATTTTTACATTGTCAATTCTCACCCCAAATCTGTCCAAGCCCACTACCCATATAATTCCCATAAAATGTTGAAATCCAACAGTAGTCGCAACTAGTTGAAAACCAAAGACGCCAAAGATCAAAAAATTAAATAAAAAAAAACTGAGAAAACTAATAAAAAAAACGAACAGAAGAAGACTAGGATTCAAAAGAAATTTTGAAGTCGTCTCAATTGCTCGATTATCCTGCATATTCTGGGTTTTAAGGGAGTGATTTGAACTCAAAATGGCTGCTTGATTTTGCTGCTAATCCTTGGATCTGTTTTGTTAGGCTCCAATCAGCCGATTTCTTCGCCTTTATCTGTTTTTTGGAACTGTAGACTTGCGCTCCAGGTACCCCTCTTTTCTTCTTGCTTCATGTAATGTTCATAGTATTAATTGAATATCACCTTTCGGTTATAACATCATATTTGTCTGTCAGATTTGAGACATGTTTGCTTCTTAATTGTTATTGTTTGGATCATTCGTAGAATCAAAGAATAAATCCATCTTTCGTCGCAATACATGTGAATGTTTGGCCGATGAAAGTTAGTAGCTATAATATGAATATGATTAATTGAACATGATTCTGTTGTTAAGTTTTGTTAAGTTCTGAAATCATTATGTTCTAAATCTGTTCTGGTTCTTAGATTCGTCATGTGTATATGTTAATGTAAGCCCTGTTATAAAAGGCAGAATTGGGACTTGTTCGGGTCTCGCCCCTGGGCGGAGCACTCATAAAATGCCCCTGGGCTTATGTGTGGGGCTTAGTTCCGTGAGACTTACGCCTCGGCCATCGGGGCTTACGCCCCGGTTACGCCCAACGCGCAACGTACTAGACTCGTCTAATAGAACTTTATGCAATTATATGTAACTAACCTTGTAAATCTTCAAATTTTCTTAATAAATCGTTGACTATTCAAAATTACTTTTTTCTTATTCATAAATCATTAAGTTGAGAGTATTTTATGCCATAATTAAAATAAAAGTTATTGCACGTTATCCACTAAGACTGCTATGATAGTAAATTTTAAATAAAGTTTTCATTTAAAAAATATTTATTTATTAACTTTTGTTATGTCTTTACTAAATAATAGTCCATAATTTTTTATAATTATTTTTCTAAATATTTTTTTCACGTTTACGAGATACAATACTTATTAATTTAATAGTTCAATATTAGCTAGTAACTATTTACAAATAATTAGTTATCACGGTATTTGTATGGTGAATTATGTGTCACTTTATTAACCTGTTGAAACTTAAAAATAAAAGATGCTGGAGAATTATATTGAAATTGTGAAATATGCTTTTATATAAATTCTCTTTCAAATAGAAAGCATATTAAATAAAAGGAATAGTTTAAGAAAAATATCAAATCATAATATCGAAATTCTTTCAAGATTCATTACTTTTTAAGAGTTACATATAAGATTTCGTATCAAATGCATTACTTTTGATGTTTGAGTTGCAATGACGTTTGCAGCTAATTTGCATATTACGATATATGTCATATTTTTCGTATTATTCATAGTTGAATTATACTTTATAAATATTTTAAATAGATTATTTGTAATAATTTTATGATTTTAATGTAATTTTTATAATTATTTTTTATTTTATACTATTTTAAAATTCTTGAAATTAGAAAAATTTAAAGAAGTCCCATGCCTCAGAAATTCCCGTCATTAATTAATTACACATGACTTTCCAAACAGACCCTTAATATTTGACGGAGTCCACAAATGCTCGTTTTTAACAAATTTAATGGACCAAAACTGGTCAGCAATACATTTAAGGGACCATTGGAACCTAACCCCAAAGATAAGGTACCGTGTTTTTTTTTTTCTTGACCATGTTTTGTCTTTTCTCTCCTTTATTAAATATCAATTCTTTTCAAAAAGATGCATTAAAATTTAAACGAAACTCGGGTATAGCAACTCCCAATTGGTAGACAAATCTGAAATCTGCGCCTTTTCACAGTTTTTTCAAGTTACAGAAAATATCGATCCACAGATTCTCCGTTTTAAATTCGCATTTTAACCTTCTTTGATTGTATTTTTTGGATTTAGGTTACAGTAAATTATCTTGCTAAAAGTGAAAAAAGTGAGGAGAGGAGATGGATCCGGATTCAGTGAAATCAACTCTCTCTAATTTAGCATTTGGAAATGTAATGGCTGCTGCTGCTCGTGATTACCAGAAGGTATTTGTACTTTTTCTTCCCCTCTGATTTGAATCTCTCTTATTTTATTAATTTGGATAAATAAATGGACCTGATTAGAGTAAAGTTTGGATTTTTATGTGCAGAAAATAATAAAGTTTGGATATTGTGTCCAAATAGAGCGGAATTGTTACTAAGGATTTATATAGCAAATTTCTACTAGTTTGGGATTGAGGCATAGTTTTATTGCAGTAAAATTTGGATTTTTTTGTATTCATGTGAGACAGGTGTAATTGTATGTATATTGATACTATGAATTCTTAAAATTCTATACTAATAATTCTATCCAGATATTTGTGATGTAGCATTAAATTGTTTTACTGACCACAGAGACAACTCTGCATGCACCATTCTCCTTGAGACTCAGATAATTGCTTTTCAGCAAATTAATAAAGAGGGTGCATTTGTCATGAAAGAAAATATTTTCAAATTCAGTAGAATTTACATCCTTTTTCCTACAACTAGTAAGGACTGGTATGAAACTCTTCATAATTATGGCATCCTAATGTGAAGTATACTTTTCTGGTGCCTCAAGCTTATCTAATGGAGTAATTGTATTAAAATGACACTATGAAAGCGCAACGATAGTATTTACATCAGTAGCCAAGCAACTAAGAGCTACAGGTCGTGTTTCTATTGTGTGGCTAGATTAATGCTGCCTCCGGTCTCAGGATAAAGACGTTCTTCTATGGGAAATACTGAGAATTATTTACTATGTTAATCTGTTTATTTCTATACCCCAATTACTAACCATTTAAGACCGCTATTTTGTTAATAAGCTAAGAAGAAGTCATTTAGATATAATGAGTTAAGTCAACATTTCGGGGGAGTTAGGCCTTAATCTTACTTGCTATTCCTTTGAGATAGCCTAATATTTGATATTGATAGTTAAATCATTGTTATATACCTCAAACATCCCGCAGTTTTATTTAGCGGGTATTAACTACTGATCATTGTATGCAACTTCACCCTTTAGGAAGTGTTGGCTCAAGAGAAGGCGCTAGCATCATCTTCTGTTAATGAAGACATAGATCTTGATGAACTGATGGATGTAAGTTTGCTTATCCATCGCTGTTTCTCGTTCTAGGCACATAATTTGCATGTATGTTTACTTGCTCATTGTGCTTTTAACAGGACCCTGAGCTGGAAAAGTTGCACGCAGATAGGATTGCGGCTCTCAAGGTCTGTTATTTTGTTTTGCATGCAGGTCAACACAGTTAGTGATATCTGGAGGCAAGGTGCCTTAACGTTGAACAATTGTTTGTCTTGATTCTGTTCTAAAGAAAGAAGCAGAGAAGCGAGAAGCTCTAAAAAGGCAAGGGCATGGAGAATATAGAGAGATTAGTGAAGGAGATTTTTTGGGTGAAGTTACTGGTTGTGAGAAAGTGATTTGTCACTTCTACCATCGGGAGTTCTATCGATGCAAGTAAGGAATTACTTCATGTTTTACTGTTTACTTCCCTTCCCACATAAAAGAAAAAGACATAAGAGGGGGGTTCTTTCTGGATAGCTGTTTCTGTTATTCTTTGCTGCTATTGGTGTTTGAGATAAAGCGGGAGGGAGAGAGTAATTTTCCAAGTTAGATCAATTCTGGTATATCTCATACTGTAGATTTTTAGTTTGAGTTTCTTCAGAAGTCAGTAGTGCAAGAACTTCAGTCTGTAATCTGATGCAACAAGCTTGGCACTCATAAAAGTGTTGCCTAAATTTGCATCTTGAAGGTTCCGTTTGTGACAGCTTTAACATGGTTAACTGATCATCCAAATTTTTAATTGGCCAGATTGTGAAATTCTCTTGCTTCTCTTCCTACTTCAATGCGTCGATGCTCAGCATAGAATAATCTAGCTATACATACTAGTGAAAGGGAAAAAGAGTAGGAATCTAGCTGTGTATATCCACATGCATGCATGCACAAACATAATGGTATTTGTTGCTCTTTCAGGATCATGGATAAGCATTTGAAGTCTCTCGCACCAAGACATGTTGATACAAAGTTTCTAAAGTTGGATGCGGAGGTCTGTATATCTTGAGTTTTTGTATTCTTCCTCAGATTAGTATAGTAGGAACAGTCCTGAAATTTTGTGAAGTATCTGCACCCAGAAGAAAAAGGGGGGTTGGAAAAAAAGAGGGTGTGGGTAAAATGAGGGCAAGGGGCTGGTACAAAATATTAAGGGGTGGGGGGGGGGGGTGTTAATTAATGACACATGTCATTTTGTGGTCTTTTTGGACACAAGAAATAACTCACATTAGAGTTGTTGGTGGAAAAGGGTAGTGGTAGCTCGCTTATTTGACGATAGGGTTATGGTGGAGCTCAAGTTCAAACGGAGGGTATGAATAGACCATCTTGAATACCACAGGGGCAAGTTTGAGCCTTTTCCCAAAAAGAAATCTCACAAAAGAAAGGAAGGAAAGACTGGCTCTATAACTTTTTGAGAACTGTTCATTGGATCTGATTTTCCTGTTATTTCTCATTTTATCTCGTATACTTAATGCAGAATGCTCCCTTTTTCGTTACGAAGCTGGGAATTAAAACTCTACCATGTGTCATCTTTTTCAGGTTAGTGCGGCCTGGTCTATTTAACCTTTAGGGTACTCTGCTTCGCACTGCTGTATTCTTTCTCATTTATTTTATCCATGTTTGGGTGGGGTTCTATGGTTGTTTCCAAGGCAATGTTAAGAACTTCAAAATAGCTCTTTCCTTCAAGCAAGAAGAATGAACCTAAATTCTCCTAATTTATTGGTCTAAATCTATCAAAACAGGCCCAATGCACCAAGGGAAGTAAAAGATCTGTCTGTCAGTGAATTAACTGTTTAGGGCAGGTTGGCCAGCAGTTAACATTTGTAGCGGGCATAACAGTCTTAATTGTTTCAGGTCTTGGATTTGATTAGGCAGGGGAGCTACCCTCTTTTACTGTAAATTAGACGAGGGAGCTATCACGATCTTCACAAACATAGTTTAAAGTCACTTGTAGCTTCATCAAAACAGTGGATAAAGGGAAGGGGTACACTCTAGCAATCTTATTTATGGTTCCAGTCCTAAACTTCCTGAAATTCATACACATACATGTGAACGTAAGCATCAACACATCCTAGGTGTGTGGTTAATCGTACTCTTTCTTTTTCAGATGATGTCATTTCCTTTTGTTCTACACCTGAAGAATTTTGCTTTTCAGGAATGGAATAGCTTCAGATAGGCTGGTTGGTTTTCAAGATTTGGGCGGAAAAGATGATTTCAGCACGAGGACTCTGGAGGGTCTTCTGTTAAAGAAAGGTAATGCTTTTTAATTGATGATTCCTATCGATCGATAGCTTATTGCAGTTACTAAACCATCTTCGGTGCAGGAATCATCAAAGAGAATAAGGAAGAAGAAGATGATGAAGATTCATATGGTGAAAGAAATAAGACAGTGAGATCGTCAATCAATCCAGATTCTGATTCAGACTGATGAGTTATTAGTGGTCACCAGTTTTGAATCAAATGACTATTCGTCAGCCTTGAATGCATTCGTATCCAAATTTTCTTGGTAATTTATTCACCGTATAACAAAAAGTTCCAAATCGTAAAACTATTAAGTGCTGCGTATGTAAGCGCATTATCCCTCTTTGAAGCTTTCATGTCATACCCTAATCTTTTCAAAAGCTCTACGTGATCTGCTTTAATTTTTTTTGGAATTAAATATTTGCTTAATTCCATTCATATTGAGCATTAATATTTCTATAAATGGATGTCCAGTATTATCAACAAACTCTGCTCTCCTCCGTATATTCCTTTCTCCACTTCTTTCATATCTTTATATTCCTACCAAATCTCTCTTCTTATAAAAGTTGTTTTGAAAGAAATCTCTAATTAGCCTTATTGTCTCTGTTGATGCATAGATGTGGTGCTTTGATTCTTGATGTTCGAGATTATGTCTCCAGTAATCAGTGAAGTTCTTCTGTCTGATTTTACCATTAACTCAACTCTGCAACGTCGTACTCACTTAGTTCAATCCTTCTCAGTCGTCTTCCTCTACTGGTTCTACGTGTTTTCATGAAACAGTAAACCTGAGATTCCTTCTTCTTACTCATTAAACTTCATTCAAGATCCCAACCCTTTGACTACATTTCAGTTGTTATTTACCTTTTGTAGCAGGGTACTTTTGTTTTCCACGAACAATTACTTATAGTTGTCTTTTGTAAAAAGATATAATGGTGTAAAAATCCTTTTTATACAAGGTAAAGTCTAATTTTGGTACTATGATATATAAGAATATTCTAATTTTGGTACTATGATATTATAAAACGATTGGTCGTTAAGTAATCCGTTTTATACAAGGTAAAGTCTATTCTTATTCAAGTGGAACATCTTCAGGTTCATTAAACCATGTTAATCAGCTTGTCATGGCTTCTAATGATGAGCCAGATCATTTGGTCGTTATAAAAACATTTAGAATGATAAATGGATTTCAAGAAAAAGGAAAATGAGAGTTTAAACGGGGTTTTCTCTTTATTCTCCAATTCTTTTTTATTTCTATGCTTCTTTTCTTTTTCTTTTTTCCTTTTCCTTTTTCTCGTTTTCTTCTTATTTTTTTATTTTTCCTATTCTAATTTCATTTAACTTTTTTTTATATTCTTTTTCTCTTCATAATCTAATTTCATTTACTATTTTTACTATTTTTTATTATTTTTTTATATTATTACTAAAGAAAAATCAAATTGTGTACCAATTAAATGTAGCTAATACAATCAAAAAAATATTAACTAACATTTGATACCGGTATAGTATATAGTTATACCAATAGGGTATACAATTGTACGCAAAGAGTTAAAAAAATTTAATTCGATTATTAAAGTGAAATAATATCAGTTGTCAATAACAATTTTAAAAAATTAAAAGGATCTAATTGTAAGAGTATACCGTTACATTATATAACATACTATAATATTTTTTTTTTTACTTTTTTTGCATTTCCAATTTGCCTCTCACGTTGGGTAAAAGCTTAAAGCAAATTAAAAGAGAAAAGGCAAGTGAATTTACGGGTAATAAGTATATTGTATACTATTATTGTATATTGTATACTATTACAATATATTGTTACAGTATATTGCATATTATTACAGTATATTATAACAATATATTGTATACTATAATAGTATACTGTTGCAGTATAACTATATACTCCTATAGTATATTGTATATTGTAGCGGTATATTGTTGGGTAACTGTGTTCTTCTTCGATTATTACAATATATCGCTTTTGCAGTATATTGTAACTATAATAGTATACTGTTGCAATATAGGTATATACTCCTACAACATATTGTATACCGTAGCGGTAAATTGTAGCGTGTTCTTCGATTTTCAACTGAAAATTTTGATCTCAATCACCTCAAATCAGCTCCAAATGCTATCAAATTTCAGTATGAACTTCTAGAAGATACTATAAGCAATATTTAATAGCACCCACTTTGAATCAAACAAGAAATCTTCCAAAATAAAATTGACCTTCAAGCCCAACAATGGTGGATGTTCAAATACACATATTGGTGGATTTCAAGTTTCCGTGAGGAATATCATCATTCTGGAGGCCTTCATGCATGAAAGCTAAGGCCTTAGCTACAGTTGCTGCAATTCCTAATCTGCTTATTGCCCAATCGAAAATTTGGTTGCCCTGGGATGCTGAAATGGACAGTTATATGCAGTAACTTTACCTTTCCATATTCATTTTCTATGTATGATGTACAAACTTGTTACCGAATTATTTTTTATATAGGAAAAAAGCCGATGGGTATAAAGTGAGAAAGGTAAAATGAGGAAGAAGAAGAAAAAAGGCGGGTAAATAGTTTGGGAAGCAAAGATAGGAGTAGTAAATCGTTTGGGTATAGGCATTAAAGGGTAAATAGTTTGAAATTAATGGGTATAAAGTGAGATTTTCTCTTAAGATAATAGAAGATCCATTACTGTGTGTAAATTGAGGAATGGGCCTTCATCGCTTTTTACAATATTAAAATTTAAAAAAAAAAATCTTTTTTAAATCTCTTATAGATTTCTTATGTGTTAAATCAAATCTCTGGTACGTAAAAAAAAAGAGATATGGTTATAAAACTAAAAATAAATTTGTAATGATCCACAAAACTATTTGACCTGCATAAATTAAATAACTGCAATTCTCTTTTGTTGTAAGATAACGACTCTTTTGGGATGTTGCTCTATTTCATTTTCATTAGACTTTCTATTGGGTGTTCAAGATTACTCTGAATTTATTAATTTATTTTGCTAAATAATTCACATGCTTTTATTTCCCTACTTGGTTTCGCTTACGCAATCCTTCACTACAGTGGCCTTTGATAAATAGAAAATATAATCGTTATGTACAATTTGTAAAATATTTGGTTGGTGGAAAATTGGCGGTGAAGTTTCTTTCATTCAGTTAATAAAAGGTGTCGAAGGCTGTTGGGCATGCATAAATTGAAATATCAGGCTTGAATTATTGGCAAAAATGAGTTTTTAATATATGATGATATTATATAGTAATACAAAACAAACTAAACCTAACTTATAGTTAAAGAAACACTAGATAAAACAACGTTTCTAGCCTACAGACAGAGGCTCCTCCTCCTCTTTACTCACACTACCCAAATTCTAGCTCGAAACAATGCCAAACCACTCTATTGACAACCAACCAATAACTTCAATTCCACCAAAACCACCTGATATTGAAATTATCCTTCTCAACCAATAATACTGCAAATAACTCGTATAAGGATAAACTACTTGGGAAAATCCCAAACACACTTGAAGACCTGACTAACTCCAATTGCTCCCCCTCACCTATGGAAATGCAACAAACTCCAAATCCACAGTGTCCTCAAAGCGGAGAGGAAAGCTTCATAAAACAAATAATCCTAACGGATCAAGACATTGAACGCATTTATGAACCCTGAAAATTTTCAGTTATAATCAAAATTAATAGGGAAAAGAGTTCTCCATTATTACCTAAAAACAAAAGTACAAGCCCTTTGGATACCAACGGAAAATTTTTCCCTGATAGACCTTGGCGAAGACTACTACACGGCTAAATTCAACAAAGAAGAAAATGCTAGGAAAGCACTCCAAAACGGACCATAGTTCATCAATGGTTTCTTCCTATCAGTTCAAAAATGGACTCCCAACTTTGTAGCTACACGAGCAAGTCAGAGTTTATTTGGGTCCGACTGCCACAACTTCCAACTGAATTTTATGATGGAATCATACTTATAAAGATTGAAAATGCTATTGGAAACCTACTAAAATTTGATGCATGCACATCTTCTACCATTAGAGGCCGCTATGAAAGGTTATGTGTACAATTACCATTGGAACAAAAAGTCCAATCACATATCTTAATTGGATCACACAAGCAAGTTATATTATATGAAGGTGATAATATTTTATGCAAATTATGTGGCTGCCTGGGACACTCTTCCTTAAAGTGTCCCCACCCAATTACACAAAGCCCACAATTGGCCAATGGTGAAGAAAAAAAACTCAGCATCCACTGAAGCTATCAATGGAGAGTGGCGGACGGTCTCATTCCCCAAGAATAAATCCAAGCGGGCAGGTAGGAGCTACAACAAGCAAAATCCCAGGTATAAACGTCAGAATTTTTGATGCATCAACAGGTAAGTTCCTTAATACTCAGCAACTGAAATATGTTGATAAAAATTCTATCATCCATCAAACACCTGAAAGTACAAAAAATCTAATAAATCCAACGTGAAAATAGTTAGGTAATAATCATACTTTCCTTATTATTAACAATAACATTAACAATAATTTTAATAAGTTAAGTAAAGAGCAGACGAATTCCCCACAAACCAGTGGTAAAGGGAATACCATCATACTCTTGCATGGGAATAATCTTCCAACGAGGACAAGTGGAAAAAATGTGTCCTCCAATGATACAACTTCTACTACTAGCGTCCAAATTATTATTCCTACTAAACTAGGGCCCAATGACACTACCGACGACCCTTCTCTTTCTAATACAAACCCCCCTAAGATACTACACCACAGTAAACCCTCCCCATTAATCATAACCCTCTAGGAAACCCCCTAATACAATTTGCATGATGATAATTAACCACCCTAACAAAGAACACTTGGCAAAAAGAAATCAACAAATGTCGGACGTGATATCCACAAGGGATCTTGTTAAAATTCATACGCAAGAACCCTCTTCATCCATGTAAATAGACCCCATCATTGCAAAACTCCCAACTCCGCCATCAGAATCCATATCTACTAGCCTATAAACTTTTATATTAAACCACCATATCTCCCACCATGCCTCAAACACCATTCACCTTGAGAAGGAGATACAGGCTTGTTCAACTCTAACGCCTCCAACGACCATACCCAATGGACAACCTACAACCATTACCACCCCAATTCCCAGCTCAACCGGTGATTTATGCTCAACCACCAAGCCCACCCAACCACAATCCTGGATCGAGTTTGGCCTAATGGGCCATGCGATCTCCTTCAACCTACAAATCAACGGGTAGGACTCAGTCCTCATTATCCAAAATACAAACTACCTAGACCAGTTAATTTCAGAAGGCATGCATCTTGCCGTGACCAACTACATCAATCATATGTGGATGAGCAACATCTTACAACCATTAGCCCCCTCGATGAATCAAAATTTAGCCAACAACATGTAGGAGATGTGGAATATACTGGGCAATCACAACACCGTGATGCCCCAAAACATTCCTCTCAACTTACCCTTCTTTGCACTAGAGGAAATGTCCATAATGAATACCATATTCACCCGATAGGTTGTGTCACGAACTCCAACACAACAAGCTCCTCATTAGAACTCCCCAATGCATATGCACAACAGATGGACATGCAAAACCAGGAGGAAATCAAGAGGATGAGGAGGAAGAAGCACTTCCATATCATGGAGAACCCAGGGTGGCATTCTCAAACTTAAGCGAGGTAAAAATATTAATTTTCAAGGAATAGCTAGACAAGAAGTGTATCATCAGTTGTCCCCTAACATTGTTCAAATGCTCGATAGACATAAGGCCTCCACATAATCCAACAATAGGAAAGAATGTAATAATTCTAGTTCCCTCCCACAAAAGGAACAATGCAACAATAATGAGGGAGAACAACCAAAACCACCCCAACCCATTAATTATGAATCAACCAATTAACTTTATAATCTGGAATGTTCGAGGTGCAAACAATGCAAACTTTAGAAGAAACTTTAGAGAAATTATGGACACACATATGCCTAGTATGGTAACCCTGCTAGAAACAAGAATGGCAAACCATATTTCAATCTTGGAGAAGTTCAACTTTACAGAAATGATTGAGGTTCCGACGGAGGGTCAATCTGGAGGTTTGGTGATCTTATGGAACCATGTAAGAGTTGTGTTAACAACTTCACCAGAAGTGTAACGACCCAACCGGTTGCTTTGAGTAATTGCATTTCGCTCGGTTGTTTGAGGGCATGAGTATCTCCGTATGATGTATTATGACTTATGTGAATCGTCGGTTTTGGTTTTCAGGTTATTCGGAATTGATTTAGAAGAATGATTCTCAACTAGAAGCTTCAAATTGGAAAAGTTTGACAAAGTTTGACTTTTTAGTATTTGACCTTGGATTAGATTTTTGATGATTCCTTTAGCTCCGTTGGGTGATTTTGGACTTAGAAGCGCATCCGGATTTTGATTTGGAGGTCCGTAGTGGAATTTGGCTTGAAATGGCGAAAGTTGAAATTTTGGAAAGTTTGACCGTGAGTGGACTTTTTGATATCGAGGTCGGATTCCGATTCCGGAAATGGAAATAGGTACATAATTTCAAATGTGACTTGGGTGCAAAAATTGAGGTCAATCTGACGTGATTTAATAGGTTTCGGCATTGGTTGTGGAAGTTGAAGTTTCAAAGTTCAATGATTTCGAATTGAGGTGTGAATCGTTGTTTCGATACTGTTATGTGTGTTTTGAGGCCTCAAGTAGGTATTTGTGATGTTATGTGACTTTTTGGTATGTTTGAATGTGATCCCGAGGGGCTCGGGTGAGTTTCAGATGGGTTTCGGAACATTTTCCTTCTTGATTTCACTGTTGGTAGCTGCTGTTTGCTGGTGTTTCAAACCTTCTTCACGATCGCAAAAATTGGCATGCAATCGCGTAGAGTATCAGGGGAGTTGGCCTTTTCCCTTTATCGCATTCACGAGCCTTTGTGAGGTCTGGGCATTGCATTCGCGCCCTTATGTATGCGTTCACGTAGGGCAGAGATGAGAAGCTGGGGAGTATCCCTTCGCGTTCACGAAGTAGCTTACGCGATCGTGTAAGGAGGAGCTGTTGTGAGTCGCGTTCGCTAGGGCCATGCCGCAAATGCGTAGAGAATTTTTGGTAGCTGGTATTTTTATTCATCGCAAACGCAAGCGTTGTCCCGCGTTCGCGAAAGAGAAGGTCTGGGCAGATTATAAATTACTTTATTTCGAGGGTTTCAGCCATTTTTGCATTTTGGGAGCTATGGAGCTCGAATTGAGGCGATTCTTGAAGCAATTTTTACCATATGAATTGGGGTAAGTGTTCGCTACTCGGTTTTGGTTATGTTCCATGAATCTATCTTCGATTTTTGTAATTGGTTGATGAATTTTAAAGAGGAAATTGGAGGTTTTGGCCTAAAGTTTCATAATATGAATTTTTCAGTTTTGAACACCGATTTGGAGTCGGATTTGAGTGAAACTAATATGGTTGGACTCATAATTGAATAGGTTATCAGATTTTGTGAGTTTTGTCGAGTTTCAAGGCGTGGTTCCGAGTGTGATTTTTGGCCAGATTTGGGATTTGACTTTAGATTCGATCTTTATCATTTGTAATTGTTTCCTTGGGCTTCATCTGATGTATTTGAGTTGTTTTAGCTAGTTTTGAGCCGTTCGGAGGTCGCTACAAGCGTGATAGAGTTCTTGGAGCATCAGTTGGCTTGCTCGGTGTCAGAATCGGCTTGTTTAAAATAAGTAACTCTTCTAAACTTAGTGATGAAGGTATGAAACCTCAAATTACGTGCTATGTGATTGATGTTGAGGTAACTCACATGCTAGGTGATGGGTCTGTGGGCGTGCACACTGTGAATGTGACTCTGTTATTTCCAAGGCACTGATAGTCTAAACTATTGTAAACTCCTTGACCTAGGGTTTAAAGGTTGAAAATTTACTTGGTCAAACCATATAAGAAAAGGTAAAGGTTTAATTATGGAACGTTTAGATAGAGTTTATGCTAATATCGATTGGTTGGAATAATACTTGGAAGCCTCAATAGTCCATTTACGTAAAACACACTCTGACCATAATCTTATACTTATTTGTCTAAAAAATAATACTGCTTACATAGATAAATCCTTCCGACTAGAATCAATTTGGTGCTCACACCCTGACTTCATAAATATAGTAAAAAGAAATTGGGATAATAATGACCTCCTAACAGCCACAAGCTCATTTGAGGACGAAATTAGGGTCTGGAGTAGAGAGGCCTGGTAACATCCATAGACAGAAAAATCAACTCCTTGCAAGACTTGGAGGAATACAAAACATCCCTAATTATAACACTAGTCTATTCCTACAACAGTTAGAAATTACTTTACAACAAAAATTTAATGAAATTCTCAAGTTGGAAGAAGATTATTGAAAACTAAAATCTAGAGTCATGTGGATGAATGATGGAGACATAAACACAAAGTTTTTTTTGCATCCTATCAAAAGTTATATTCTCAGTTAGCTGAAGATGCGTCATATTCTGCCTAATCACCTCTCCCCAATCCTTCTTTGGCCTTCCTCTCCCTCTCCTATGGTCCACCATGTCCAACCTCTCACACATCCTCACAGGAGCATCGGGATATCTTCTCTTCACATGCTCGAACCATCTCAATCTAATTTAACCAATTTATAAGCCTTGCCAAACATCTTCTGTACTAAACTTTTTCCATGACACGTCAGCTTATTTTTCAAAACCAATAACTTTGGTTTAATGGTAAAGTGTGCAATGCATGATATTGTATGGGTCCAAATTTGTCAACCACGACGGCAGATAAGCAAGACATGGAACGAGGTCACCACAACACAACGACTGATGGTCGTTGTGACAAAAGATGATGACCACGAGCGGTCAGTCAAAATAAGATAGTAACGGTAGTTTTAACTTAGAAAGAGAGAGGAAGAATATGCCTTTTGGATATTCTCTATGTTGTATGTTTTAGGGTTTTTGGGGAAAATGTTCCATATAAATAGGAAGAGTTAGTAAATAAGAAGGGGCTGCCATCTGAAAAAGAGAGAGAATGAATTGTAAAAAAGGGAGAATATATGAAAGATTTGTACTATTGGATTTACTCAGGCACATGTTATTTAACTCTCATCCATAAATCTGAAGATTCCACACTCATATCTGTTGCATATCATTTTGCATCATCAGAAAGAGGAGGTGCTCAATCACACAATCATTGGATGACAACCCCTTTATTCTATTGTACTTTTAGGATATTATATATTTCCCTGATCATAACGCATTGAGCTTACCACTTAACACTCCTATATTGCTCTCAATACATCAAAATATCATTCCATCTAGTCTAGAGATTATTGAGTTCCACTGATATTCACCCCATTAATTTGTTACTAATTAGTTTAGCATTTATTTGTTCAAACAATTTGGCGCCGTCTGTGGGGAGTTTTTTAGTTAAAACTATAGTTCTTTCTAGATCATAAAAAAAACACATCTCTTCCTCGTTTGCCCCCACTAACAATGGCAGAAAAAGGAGATGCGAGGTTGAAAACGATAGCAGGTGTCACTACCAACATCTTGAACACAATCAACGAAGATGGCAGGGAAATCGATAAAAACGCGACACCGAATGCAACACCCAGGCTGAGTGCTTCGCCTCCCCCCTCGCGAGGCGTGACTGTTTCACTTGAATAGGGAGCCTCCACGTTAACAACAGAGGAAGAACCACTGGCAATAAAAATACTACTTGAAGAGTGGCTAACGAGCACTCTGAACAACATACTCGATAAACCCGTCCAAAGGGAGAATAGAGATACTACACTCATAGACATCACGACAACCACTGGAGAACAGGACGCCCCCTGAACAGTTAACACTCATGCCACTATTGATACAGGTAATGACGTACTCATAGCCATTCTGAAGAAAATGGAAGAAATGGAAAACAAAAACAAGGCACTCCATGTAATATCAAGAAAGGGTCGACAAAATACCAGGCGCCTCAAAGCTATTACCAAACCGAGACGCTGGTCGATTCGTCGAACAACCGTACAGCGAAGGAGTATCCCCCCATGCCATCCCAAAAACCTTCAAAATGCCACCATATCTGAAGATATACGATGGCACGACAGATCTAGAAAATCATATCGTCCACTATGCCATAACGGTGAAGGGCAATGACCTTTCAAAGGAGCAAGTACCGTTAGTACTACTAAAAAAAATCGACGAAACCCTAACAGGAGGAGCCCTAACCTGGTACTCATAACTGCATGCGCGGTCAATAGCGACGTTCAAGGAAATGGCGGATAAGTTTGTCACCGCTCATGTAGAGGCTAAAAAGGCGGAAGCCGGGGTAAATGTTGTATTCACCGTTAGGAAATCGCCTGGTGAGGGACTCGGGGACTTTCTCGCCCAGTTTAACAGGGTGAGAATGAGCCTACCAAACGTATCAGTGGGGATGGAGGTAGCGGCTTTCCAGAATGGGTTGAGCAGGAACGGCTCAAGAGTAACAAGAAAACTACTGATCGGACTCATGAAATATCCCCCTACCACCTGGGAAGAGATCCACAATGTCTACTGCGCCGAAGTAAGAGCCGACGAGGACGACCTCAATGGTCTGATCCAACGGATGACGTCAGTTCAAGCAGAATCAAGGAAGGAGCGTTGTAACGACAGTTGAAGGGATCAATTGGGTCCCCGCCTCGGCCGGGAAAGACATCATCCCTACATTTGAACAGTCATCCCACCACCACCTCGACACATGGATGGGCCACCACGTCACCCAGGCACTCAGCAAAATGAAAAAGGTATGCCTCCACTCTTATATGCTCACAATTTTTGTGTTTCCCCTTCAGAAATAGTGTACGCGCTAGAAAAGCTCGGGACAAAGGAATAATAGCCATAAAATATGAAATCCAATCCAAATACTTGGAAGTCGAACGCTCTCTGTGAATTTCACCAGGAGCGGGGCCACAAGATCAAAAATTGCATAGGTCTGTGGCAGGAGGTACTGAGAATGCTGAACCAGGGACACCTGAGGGAACTAATGAGCGACCGAGGGCTCCAAAGCCTCCCCCCCACGCTCGAACCAATCGACCATGTGAAATTCACCACTACACACAAACTCAAGCGGTCGATCACTCACGAACGGTATGATGACCTCAAAGATAGTATCGTCTTCGATAAGTCAGATACCGACGGTTTGTCTTTCCCTCATTACGATGCTCTTGTTATTACTTTACGTATTTCAGATACTGATGTGAAAAGAATAATGGTGGATGACGGAAGCAACGCATGTATTATCCACCCTCGGGTCCTCGCACAGATGAGGCACGGAGATAAGATAATACCATGTTGCGTAACACTAAAGGGTTTTAATAATGCAATCGAGCAAACTTTTGGAGAAATAATGCTACCCGTTCTAGCCGGAGGGGTTACCTTAGAAATAACATTTCATATCATGAACCAAGACACAACCTACAACACCATTATAGGGCGGCCGTGGATACACGCCATGAGGGCTATCCCGTCAAGACTCTATCAAATAATCAAGTTCCCTACCCCATGTGAAATATTCAGCATCCGAGGCGAACAACGTACTACGCAAGAATGCTACCACATCGCTAAAGATTGCACACACACCCAACAACTAAAGAAGACAAACACAGAAGCATAACAATTAGCAATGTCGGAAACCAAATCCGACGCACAGACAGATGTTATCAAGGATCGCAACATCGTGGAAGCCATTAAGTCAACAATATAAGACCTTGATCCCGTCCAACTAGATAACAACGACGGCACAAAGAAGGCTTATATCAGACACAATATCTCGGAACCAGGTATTTTTCATAAATTCTTAACTGACAATGTTGACTTGTTTGCCTTCTCCTATTCAGATATGCTAGGCATTCCAAAAGACATCACTACGCATAAGCTAAATGTCGACCCGTTCTATCCACCGGTGCGGCAAATAAGGAGAAAATGCTGCAATCAACGAGGTCGTTAGCATTGAAGTTGATAAGCTTCTCGCCAACGGTTCTATCCGAGAATCAAAATATCCCTAATGGGTCGCAAATGTGGTCATGGTAAAGAAGAAAAACGGGAAATGGTGGATGTGCGTTGACTTCATGGACCTGAACAAGGCATGCCCGAAAGACTCTTTCCCACTGCCTCATATCGACCAACTCATCGACGCAACAACAGGAAACGAACTGCTGATCTTTTTGGATTCCTACTCGAGTTACAACCAAATCCTCATGGAGGAGGAAGACCAGGAGAAAACCACTTTCATCACCCATCAGGGAACATATTGTTAAAAAGTCATGCCATTCGGGCTAAAGAATGCAGGGGCCACGTATCAAAGGTTGGTCACCAAAATGTTCAAAGAACAACTAATCAAACTGATGGAGGTTTACATCGACGACATGATGGTCAAATCCAAAAGGAAAGAGGACCACATTGACCACCTTACAGAGGCCTTCAGCATATTAAGATGATATGGAATGAAGCTAAATCCTGAAAAGTGCGCCTTCGGTGTAACCTCAGGCAAATTCCTCGATTTATTGGTATCATAAAGAGGCATCGAGGTCAATCTAGACCAGATCAAGGCCATTAAAGGAATACCCAAAATATTAACCAGCAAAAAATAGGTACAAAAACTAATGGCCCGGATAGCCGCCCTATCGAGGTTCATCTCGCGGTCATCCGATAGATGCCATAAATTTTTTAATGTGGTGAAGAAAGACAACGGGCTCCAGTGGAATTCAGATTGCATCGAGGCCCTAAGAAAATTAAAAGCATACTTGTCCTCGCCGCCACTACTTGCTAAGGCAGATCCCGACGTATGCCTCCTGATCTACCTAGCCGTCTCAGAAGTCGCGGTAAGTGCAGTTTTGGTCCGTGAAAACAAAGGTACGCAATATCCGATTTATTATATCAGCAAAACCTTGGTTGACGCCGAAACAAGGTATCCCCACCTCGAAAAATTGGCTCTGGCGTTGGTCATAGCTTCACGTAAGCTTAGACCATATTTTCAATATCACCCCATATCAGTGGTGACGACCTTCCCCCTCAGAAGCATCCTGCACAAACCCGAACTATCAGGAAGGTTGGCCAAATAGGCCATAGAATTGATGAAGCACGATATAACATATCAGCCGCGAACGACAATAAAGTCGCAGGTACTTGTCGACTTCAGTACAGAAATATTGTCCGAGGTCGAACAAGAAGCGCTTCGCACCTCCCTTGGGCAATCCGACCTCTGGTTCCTCTATACCGACGACGCATCTAATGTGTCGTGGTCTGGATTGGGACTTGTACTTGAAGTCCCAACAGGCAAAGTGATTCACCAATCCATACAGTGCCCTGAAATGACTAACAATGTGGCCGAGTATGAGGTCGTAATTGCAGGACTGAAACTGGACCTCAAATGTGGTGCACGACGAGTTGTCCTCATATGCGACTCACAACTCGTCGTTAACCAAGTTACTGGGACTTTCCAAATCAAGAAACAAAGGCTACAGAAATACCGGGCAAAAATCCATAAGCTACTGCCAGAATTCGATGAATGCCGACTCGATCAGATACCCCAGGCGCAAAACATCAAAGCAGATGGCCTCGCCAAACTGGCAGCAGCAACCAAAAATATTACCAAGGAGAACGTGGTCACCCTCCTCCACTCGTCAATAAACCAAATTGAGGTACAATCTATAAACTTAACTTGGGATTGGCGCAACCGTATCATGACATATTTGCAAGAGGGAACACTCTCACAAGACAAAAAGGAAGCCAAACAGCTCTGAATGCAGGCGGCCAGGTATAACCTCATAAATCACGACCTTTAAAAAAGAATGTTCGGTGGCCCCTTGGCAAAGTGCCTAGGGCCGAACCAAACAAGGCGCGTGCTCGAAGAAGTACACGAGGGACATTGCGGTGCCTATACAGGCAACCGAGCCCTCGTCAGATGCCTCATTCGGGCAGGGTACTACTGCCCCACCATGAAAAGAAGCCGCAGATTATGTCAAAAGATGCGAGCAGTGACAAAAGTACTCACCCCATGATACACCAAGCGGGAGAACTCCTTCACTCTGTCACTTCACCATGGTTGTTCATCAAATGGGGAATGGACATTGTCAAACCCCTCCCAGTAGGGCGAGGTAAGACATATTTCCTTTTAGTTTTAACGGACTAATTTTCCAAATGGGTGGAAGCAGGTGCATTCGCCCAAATACGTGAACAGGAAGTCATCACATTCATATGGAAAAACATCATATGCCGCTTCGACATCCCCAAAGAAATCAACTGCGATAATGGACCTCAGTTCACCAGGAAAAAAAACAACCGAGTTCTTCGAAAAATGGCGCATCAAGCAAATACTCTTCACGCCATACCACCCCACTGGTAATGGTCAAGCCGAATCCTCCAACAAAATAATATTAAATATCCTAAAGAAGAAGCTTAAGGATGCCAAAGGGCTACGGCCGGAACTTCTACCCGAGTAACTATGGGCCTACTGCACCATGCCAAAAACAAGCACAGGCAAAACGCCATATTCATTAGTCCGTGGGACTAACGCCGTTATACCCGTTCAGGTCGGAGAACCTAGCCTAAGATACTCCAATGAAAATGGGCCAAACAACGATGAGAACAGAAAATAGGACCTCGATGAAGTAGAAGAACGAAGAGACATGGCCCATGTAAGGATGGTAGCCCAAAAACAACAAGTGGAAAGGTACTACAACAAGAAGGCCAAAATACGACCACTCAAAGTCGGGGACTATGTTCTCAAGGCCAAAACACAAGCAACCAAAGACCCAAAAGAAGGAAAATCGGGAACCAATTGGGACGGGCCATACAAAATCACAGTGGCAGCAAGTAAATGGGTGTCCCAATTAGAAATAATGGAAGGAAAACTACTACAAAACAATTGGAACGTCGCCCATCTCAAACACTTCAACTTCTGAAAAATAGCGCCCTTCAAGTCATACTATTTTTCCCTCACCCGGGTTTTGTCCCAGTCAAGTTTTCTCGGGGAGGTTTTTAACGAGGCGATAAGGAGGACGCCTCGAAGTTCAAAGTATAATTCATCCGCCCGCCTGCCGACGAGCTCTCCAGGCCGAACGATGAAGGGACTAGATACAGGAAAACTCCAATATATGTATGAAACCGACATGTACAATACTCCAGCAAATGAAATAAAGCAACATTTTACACTCCATCGTTCTTTTGCAATTTAATATTCGACCTCGCTCGAATTACAACGGGTTAACATTTCGACCAACTCGAAATAACACCCCTATAGCCCAAGGCCATCGCCAAATGAAGACTTCCACCTCGCTCGAATCAATTAATATTCGACCTCACTCGAATTACAATGGGTTAACATTTCGATCAACTCAAAATGACACCCCTACGGCCAAAGGCTATCGCTAAATGAAAACTTCGACCTCGCTCGAATTACAACAGGTTAACATTTTGACCAACTCAAAATAACACCCCTACGGCCAAAGGTCATCGCCAAATAAAAACTTCGACCTCACTCGAATCATTTAATAATTTGACCTCGCTCGAATTACAACGGGTTAACGTTTCGACCAACTCAAAATAACACCCTTACGGCCAAAGGCCATCGCCAAATGACATCTTTCTTTTGCAATCTAACGTTCGACCTCGCTCGAATTACAACGGGTTAACATTTCGACCAACTTGAAATAACACCCCTACGGCCAAAGGCCATCGCCAAATGAAAATTTCGACCTCGCTCGAATCATTTAATATTCGACCCCACTTGAATTATAATGGGTTAACATTTCGGGCAACTCGAAATAACACCCCTACGACCGAAGTTGTTCGAATTACTTGACATCCGACATCACCCAAATTACTTTATATAGCCTTGTTTGAGTCACTAAGATCTACAATCGCCTATGATAAAACATTACATGAGGTTGGAAAAATAGGGACTCCCTCACAACAAACAAAAATAACAATTCAGAGGTACACAACAAAAATAATCGGTCTATTACAACTAGATATATTACAAAATTTTTTCTTACAAATGGCTCAAGGACGCCCTCACAAAAATAGCAAAGCAAAAAATGAATACAACAGAGTCCTACGCCGCGTCATCCCCCGTGGCATACTCCTTATTATACCAAGAATCGGAGGCGAGCCTGTCTGCATCATCATCATCATCATCAATATCGTCTCTGTCAGGCGTATCGGAGTTGTAACCACACGCCTCAGGTCGACAGCCTCCGCCACCCTCCTATCAAGCTCAGCAGTTAAGGTGGCCATCCGCGCTTGAAGGTCAGCGTTCTCGGCCATCACCCCCTTGCTCATCTTAAATTCATCTTCCTTGGCCTTAAGAGCCGCCTCAAGTTCAATGCATTGGGCAATGGCCTTCATTAGGTCTTTGTCCCGCTCTTTCAGCTCTTCGAACTTTTGCTCCAATAGTTTCTCCTTCTGCTTGAGGCCGTCACGAAATCGTTGTCCTGAGTAAAGAGATCGGCCAATGCACGATGTTTGGTGCGGTACTCCTTATATTTAGAGGCCACTTTCCCAAAAACGGACGTCTTTCGCCTATCCCTCCGATCGCGCTCGATCTCCATGATGAGGGTCTAACATGCAGAGCAAAGAAAGCCAGCTTAAACAGATCAAGTATACAAAACAAATTCAAAAACAAAAAGAAGAGAAAAAAATACTTACCCGCAAAGCCATGCCGGAAATACTCCACGATAGCTCTAAATCACTTATCGCCTTAACCGCTGCATTCTCAGATGCAGCGCACAAAGGGGCAAACGCTGACGCAGCCTGCTCGGAATTCGCCGACAAATCGTAATCCATGGGGATGACTATGTGCCGTCCTCACTTCAACACGAGTATGTCACTCCAAGAATGCTCGCACATCTTCAGGATCGACATTCGTACCTGAACCATCATCCTAGGCATGCACCACTCCACGCCCTCTAACAGCAGACGATGCACCTCCTCAGCAGATCGTATAGATCCCCTGCCTTGACATACCCCTTCAGTCCTAGGGGACCTCCCCGCCAAAATGGCGTCCGCCATAAAAATGGCTCTTGTGCCTGACCTAGGCGAGGATGCCACTCCCCAAGCAACAACTCTTTTCTTTTCAATGTCGGTGGCGACGGCCTTCCCGAGCTCCACCTTCCTCCTTTTCCTCAACGGTGATTCATCCCCATTGGAAGGCTCATCCACAAGGTGGTAGATAGGCTGAGAGGTGATCTCATCCCGTATAACGACGTCATGAGGAGAGGCCCTTGTTGGTATCGTTTGAGTACGACCCCCTCGGACGGACTTAGCCAAGGTAAATTGCATCCCCGACGATGCGACGACATGGCAAAATGCCGTAATCGGATCCTTCTTCTTGGAAGTCCTATGACCTATCACCACGAAGAGGTCGTATCAGTAAACGACGGCAAACAACCAAAGGTCAGAACAAAAGGAACACTTACCAGAAAGAACTTTCGACCCAAAATGTTTGAGGAAGGCGGGCCAATCTCGAGTGCCTATCGTGAGGTAACACACAAGCTACCAAATCCTCGACGCCAACGGCGGGAAAGGGTGAACGCCTCTCAGCTGCACAAAAAACCATAGGTAAATAAGAATTAGAAAGAATGAAAGTAAAAAATAGGCGTACGCCACTAAGTACTAACACCTACGGTTATGATTCCACTACTCTGGAAATCCAGCGGGGTCCGACACCAAGTGCTCCGTTTTGATGAAGAAATATTTATGCCAAAACTTTTTAGCTTGCCCAATCGTCCGTTCCAACCACCAAACCCAGGTACCACGATGTCGCAGATGTATTATGGTGAATGCCGACTTCACACCCAACCAACTCCGCATACTTCGTCAGCACCAAAAAAATCTTTTACGTATACAGAGATAACAACGCCGGGCAGACTTCGTAGAATCAACAGAACTCCTCCACCAATGGAAGAAGAGGGAGGGTATGACCGATCACAAAAGGATACATATAAAAAGCACAGTATCTCGGTCTGTGGACCTCCACAAGGTCCCCCCAACTGGAACCATCTCGACATGAGAAGGAATATTGTACGTGGACCGGAGTTCATTTATGTGAGTTGACCTGGTCTCAGAGATCACCAGAATGGGGGAAGGGGCAGGCTCCTTATGGAAATCGTTCCTGGTCATCAGGTTTCTGGGGAGTATCTCCTCTACGGTAGGGAAACTATCTCTTTCCTCAGCTGTTACACCCTCGCTATCGGAAGGAGGGGCCATAGACAACGACATGGCGTCGAAAACCTCATCACGTGCACGGTGGGTTTGGGGCATCTTGGTAATAAAGGGTGTGCTGGTGAACCTAGAATAAGTAACGGTGACTGAACGGAAAGACAAGAAGCAGAGCTACCGGAATTGAGCTAAAAGAACCAAAAAAAGATGACCAAAGGAAGCAATAAATACACAAGAAAGGAAATGGCTAAAAGTTCTTGAAAAAACAAAACCTTCACCTATTTATAGGATTGGGTGGCGCGAGAATCGAAGCGGAAGGCTGCCAATGGCGCTAAAACCAAAGCGACAAGCAATCAGACGTTGTCTCGGGAAGGTGCGTAATGATGACGCGTGTGGGAGTGACATACATCTCAATAAACTGCACCAGTCAGGGTTCCGTGGAACGTATCGCTCTCTCGGCCTTGGCCAAACCGGCGTAATTCCACAGCCAAATTCTCCAATGGAAACAGATGATGTCCGCTTATCAAGGACGTGCAGGGCCACGACCTCAACAAGCAGAGGGACTAACTGTATGGGTCCAAATTTGGCAATCACGACAACAGATAAGCAAAACATGGAACGAGGTCACCACAACACACGACTTATGGTCGTCATGACAAAGGACGACGACCAAGAGCGGTCAGTCGAAATAAGATAGTAACAATAGTTTTAACTTAGAAAGAGAGAGGAAGAATATGCCTTTTGGATATTCTCTATGTTGTACTTTTTAGGGGTTTTTTGGAAAAATGTCTCATATAAATAGGAAGAGTTAGTAAATAAGAAGGGGCTGCCATCTAGGGAAAAAAAAGAATACATTGTAAAAAAAGGAGAATATACGAAAAGTTTGTATATTGGATTTACTCAGGCACATGTTTAACTCTCATCCATAAATCTGAAGATTCCACACCCATACCTGCTGCATATCATTTCGCATCATCAGAAAGAGGAGGTGCTCAATCACACAATCATTGGGTGACAACCCCTTTATTCTATAACTCTTGTCATTTCTTGCATTTATTGTACTTTTAGGATATTATATATTTCCCTAATCACAACGCATTGAGCTTACCACTTAACACTCATATATTGCTCTCAATACATCAAAATATCATTCCATCTGACAGGGGCGGATTTAGGGGGGCGCAAGGGGGTTCACCCTAACCCCCTTCGCCGAAAAAATACACTGTATATATAAGACAAAATCTATTTTTTACCTCTATATATTATGTTTTGAACTTTCTTAACACAATCTAAAAGTGTAGTTTATGGGTCAAGGGGGGTCAAAATCTACATAAGGTCATGAGTTCAATTCCCACTAGATACAAATTATTTTTTGAACCCCCTTCGTGGAGATCCTGCCTCCGCCACTACCATCTGATTTAGAGATTATTGAGTTCAACTGAGATTCACCTCGTTAATTTGTTACTAATTAGTTCAGCACTTATTTGTTCAAAAAGATATTTGAATTAGACACACGTTCATATTGAGTCCTCGTGCAAACAATAATCTGAAATTTAAGTGAAAATTAACTGATAGAGGGATAGCCCCGATATTCACTCGAAATGTCCATCACTCACTTTGGAAGATTTCTCGATTATACAAAAAATTTCCACTTATTATTTTAAATAAATACTCCGTTGGAACAACTTACTGTTCCTATGCAGTAAATCCTATCAATTATTCCACTTTTTCATCAAATCCTATAAAAAATGGTGTAAATTTATTACTAACACTCAGTATTTTAATTCTTGAAATATGAATAATACCTAAAAGGATGCGATTTTGCAATTTCATTTTTTTCATTTTCATGACAAACAAATACTAGTTGTACTATACAATATACATTGAGAGCTCATGGGAAAAGAAAACAAATATATCACCGTCCCGCCGACAAAATCCTGAAAAGCTGGTAGCTAAAACCCAGTCAAAACCGTGAGTACGACGGCATCTTTTATCTTTATTTTGCAGTTGCTTTCTGTGTAGCGTGGCTGTATAATACTATTACTCTGTATGCAACTATAACTAGTCCTTGGACTAAAATAATTAAATTATAATATATATTTTTATTGGAAGTTGTTTGATTTGTTGGACTAAAATTAAAATATAAATATATGTTTAGTGTATACTAAATAAATTAGTATAAACTTTTATTTTTAATTTCAATCTTGGATCATATAAAAGATATTGGCGGAAGATCCTTGAAAAAGAGTATCTTTATTATTTTATATTTATCCCGAGATTAATTAATCCTAAAATTATTATATCACCTTCAGCGTGGGATAGAATAATATGATAAAATAATCCTGTATCTTATCTCAAATTATTATCGCTTATATCACATAACAAACGACAAATAAATATATAAAATGGTGCATATATAGTAATCTACAAAAGTTCAAAGCTCGAAAATATCCATAACGGTGATATAGAAAAAGTTAAATCTGAGATTTGGGACTGGACCACTCTAACCCAAAGCGAATAGGTGTGCATCATTTCCCACGGAAATGGTTAGCTGCATCAACTTTTTATTTTAGTTTTTTCACTTTTTATATTTTAATTAAATAAACTTCAATGTGTTGATTTATCGGTTTTATTAAATCAAATTTCACCATCAAAGGATGTGGTGCAGTGGATGAGACTGATCTTTCCTTAACCAGAGGTCTCGGGTTCGAGCCCTGAATATGAAAAAATCCTTGGTAGGGAGCGTTTCCCGGTTTCCCCTCGAATGGGGCCCTACGTAGCGCGAATCCAGTTATAGTCAGGCTCCAATGCAGGTACCGAACAACGGGTGAGAAACCCAAAAAAATCAAATTTCAATAAATTGAAAAATCAAGACTTTTGGATTATATATGTTTCTTGTGTTGAGAGTGTACCATCCTATAAACGTACTCGAACTTGGGAGAAGTTATAAGTTTAATTAGATTGGTATTACTTTTTCTATATGCAAAGCAAGAGATAAAATTAAAGGCGTCGAATGAGCACGATAAAACTTAATCTCGGAATAAAATCTGTGGTATAATTAATCTCGTGATTAGTTATTTCAAATTGTAATATCTTTTTATTTCTATGGAAGAGTGAAATAACTAATCCCGAAATAATTGATTATGAAATAATTTGTTTTCCGATCAAACGACCCTAAGTTATAAGCTAGGAGCAAGTTATAAGTTACATCAGTTTTAGGATAAATTGCACTAAACACTTCTATAATATTATTTAATTTTAAATACACACTTATATTTCTTAATCAAATACTCAGCATTCGTATACTATAACAATTATATACGATTTTATTTCCTTTATATGACATTTAGCTAAAAAAATATTAAAAAATAAAATAAAAATATGATATTTAGCTCCCGTTTGGCCATAGATTTTGGCTATTTTTTTTTTTGAAAACATTGTTTGTCCATGGAATATGATTAGTTTTTTAAGAAAAAAAATTGAATTTTTTAAAGTTCCCATAAATTTGTTTAGGGCAATTTTTTTCTTCTATTCAAAAATTTCAACTTCTTTTTCAAAGAAAATGTATGTCTAAATACAACTTCAACTTCTAAATTACTTTTTAATACAATATTAAAACTCCTGTTAAAATTTTAATTAAATTTATATCCAAACGCTAGCTTACTATATAATGGATTGTTAGTAAACTATATTTGTAAAATAATTCTGGAGAATATAAAATAACGTATAAACAGAAATGAAAAACAGAAAAAGAATTTTAATCCGAGCCCACTAAATTCACAGTGTTTCTTTAAGGAATTTAATCCCCTCCTAGTGCCCAAGGTTGTGGATTATTTCCTCCCAAGATAGAACGAATTACACACTGGTGTAGTGGTACTTCAAACTCCAGTGTTTCAGCGAACACAAAGTTCGGTAGAAAATCACATTTACTGTTGCTTTGTTTGATATTAAAAGTATGCAGAAGAAGGAGGAGAAACTCAGAAAATTATATGGAAATTCTGAGAGAATAGACTTGTATTTATAGCCAAAGTTGGGCTGAAATCTGAAGAGGTGCAACTCTCCAGAATGATTGTTTATGTAAAACGGCCTATTTACTCAAAAATAAAGAGGAAAAATTGAAGAGGGTAGTTTAATTTTCAGTTACACAACTGAAAAACGGAATGGATTTAATATTAATATTTATTTTAATATTAATATCCTGTTATTAAAATGAATATTTAATAATATTTTTGTTAATATTTTACTATTAATAAATAAATTTGGTCCAAAAAATTAATCAATCGATCGATCATTTGACCAAATCCAAATCCAAATCCGAAGCCGAAGCTAAGCCGAGCGAGCGACGACGACGATGACGCGAGACTTGCCTTCTTCTCAACTCTTTAAGAGTTAGAAGAAGGGCAATTGCTTACATACCCATAAAGAACCTCTCCGTCTTCTAATATGGGACAATGTCCCTTTGCTAAGGGGGAAAACTTAAAATTTTACTTAAATTTTTTATTTTCCTCCATTTCCCATTCACCCTATTTTAAGCCTCATTATTCTTAAAATCCCCAACATTCCCCCGAAATATGCGTGGAAAACTGTGTGATTTGCAAGGAAGGATTAATTGCATCTGGATAAGTATGTTTCCCTTTGAACTTTCCGTAGTGAACTTATGTCGGATATACTCGGTCAATCGGTAGATTTGATATCTTTGAATTGTCGAACTTTGGTGTATACCTAGACAACTCTAAGTCACACAACCAACCCTTAACCGTCTTTTATTCTCATTGTTGTGTTTTCAGCCATGAACACCGCCTGGTTTCATAAGTGCGTAGAGAACTGGCCTTACAAAGTTCTCCTTGAAGCGGCTAACACTTCATACTTACATAGATGATTCCTAAACGTGTCATCCCGTAGATACACTATTTGATATGCCCCGTATCAAATTTAGAAATCATTAAAAAGCCTTAGTGCTTTATCCTTGGTACTTGTACATAGTCTCATCACGAGAATGGACCAAAAGTTTAGTTGACAATGCTGAACCATCATTAATGAATTTGTTTGATCTCCTTGAACCTAGATCTTGGGATCTCCAGTCTTCTAGCTAGAGTTACAACCACTATGACTTGTTCTCGGCCATAGTCCCATTCCCCTTGATGATTTCTCAACTACCTCTCTAGTTAGGCCTTTTGTAAGTAGATCCAACACATTATCTCTTGACTTTACATAGTCAATCGTGATAATTCCTCTAGAGAGTAATTGGCTAACAGTTTTATGTCTTCGTCGTATACGACGAGATTTGCCATTATACATAATGCTCCCAGCCCTTCCAATTGCCGCTTGGCTATCGCAATGTATGCACATTGGTGCCAACGGTTTGGCCAAAATGGAATGTCTTCCAAGAAATTCCGGAGTCATTCAGCTTCTTCGCCGGCTTTATCTAAGGCTATAAATTCAGTCTCCATTGTAGAGCGGGCAATACGAGTTTGTTTGGATGACTTCCAAGATACAGCTCCTCCACAAATAGTGAATATATATCCACTTGTGCAAAGCAAAGCCCTGGATATGTTCTAAATATCCCAAAACTCGTTTCATTGCTATCCAATGAGATTGACCTGGATTGCTCATGTATCGACTCAATTTACTTATAGCACAAGCTATATCTAGTCGTGTACAATTCATGATGTACATTAAGCATCCCAACACACGAGCATAATCCAATTGTGATATGCTTTGGCCTTTGTTCTTTGCTAATGCAAGATTCACATCAATTGGAGTCTTTGCAACTTTAAACCCTAAGTGCTTGAACTTTTCAAGTACTGTCTCAATATAATGAGATTGTGATAATGCCAGACCTTGAGGAGTCTTATGGATCTTAATACCCAGAATTAAATAAGCAATTCCCAAGTCTTTCATATCAAACTTGGTAGTTAACATACGCTTACTAGCATTTATGTTGGCAATGTTATTACTCATTATCAGCATATCATCCACATATAATCAAACAATGACTATGTGATTTGGAACATTTTTAATGTACACGCATTTATCACATTCATTTATCTTAAACCCATTTGACAATATTGTTTGGTCAAATTTCGCATGCCATTTTTTGGGTGCTTATTTTAGTCTGTAAAGGGACTTAACAAGTCTACAGACCTTTTTTTCTTTACTTGGAACCACAAACCCTTCAGGTTGTTCCATGTAGATTTCTTCCTCCAAATCTCCATTCAAGAAGGCCGTTTTAACGTCCATTTGATAAATTTCAAGACCATACACCGCAGCTAATGCTACTAACATCCGTATGAACGTAATTCTTGTAACTGGAGAGTATGTATCAAAGTAGACAAGACCTTCTCGTTGTCTATACCCTTTGACTATAAGTCTTACCTTAAATTTATCAATAGTGCCATCATCTTTCATTTTCCTCTTAAAGATCCATTTAGAACCCAAAGGTTTATTTCCAGGAGGAAGATCAATCAATTCCCATATATGGTTGTTCAATGTGGATTTTATTTCACTATAAACTACCTTTTTCCAAAATAATGATTCCAAAGAAAACATGGCTTCTTTAAATGTTCGAGGCTCATTTTTCAGCAAGAAAGTCATAAAATCTGGTCCAAATGAAGTAGACGCTCTTTGACGTTTACTATGTCTTGGATCCTCCCAATTAAATATACTTTCTTTTGTTTCTTCCCGAGGTTGTTTAAATCCTTCACCAATCGACTCACATTCCTTTTTATACGGATATGTATTTTCAAAGAACTCAGCATTATCTGATTCTATAACCATATTATTATGAATGTCGGGATTTTCTGATTTATGAACTAGAAATCGATATGCTTTACTATCGGTTGCATATCCTATGAAAAGACAATCAACGGTTTTCGGTCCTATTTTTACCCTTTTGGATTTATGAACTTGCACTTTTGCCAAATACCCCCACACTTCAAAATAATTCAAGTTGGGCCTCCTTCCTTTCTATTTTTCATATAGATTGGACTGTGTTTTGATATGGAGTACTCGATTTAGTATTCGGCTAGCCGTAAGAATGACTTCCCCCCACAAGTTCTGTAGCAAACTAGAACTTATCAATAATGCGTTCATCATCTCCTTTAAAGAACGATTATTTCTTTCTGCAATCCCATTGGATTGGGGTGTGTAAGGGACCGTTGTTTGATGAATAATTCCATATTCTAAACATATTTGTTCAAAAGGAGATGCATATTCATCACCCCTATCACTTCTTATCATTTTGATTTTCTTGTTAAATTGCGTTTCAACTTCATTTTTGTATTGCTTGAATGTGTCTATTGCTTCATTTTTACTATTAAGTAAGTAAACATAACAATATCGAGTACTATCGTCAATAAAAGTTATGAAATACTTCTTTCCACCGTAATATGGTATTGACTTCATATTGCAAATATCTATGTGAATTAAGTCTAAAGGATCTGAATTCCTTTCAACTGACTTATAAGGATGTTTTATATACTTAGATTCCACACATATTTGACATTTTGATTTGTCGCATTCAAATTTAGGCAATACTTCCAAATTAATCATTTTCCATAAGGTTTTATAATTAACATGACCCAAATGTATATGCCATAATTCATTTAACTCAAATAAGTAAGACGAAGATGAAGTTTCATTATTATTTTCAACAACCATTACATTCAGCTTGAAAAGGCCCTCAGTGAGGTAACCTTTTCCTACAAACATTTTGTTCTTACTTATTACAACCTTATCAAAAACAAAAATATATTTAAAACCATTCTTAACAAGAAGTCCAGCAGAGACTAAATTCTTCCTAATCTCGGGAACATGAAGGACGTTGTTCAAAGTCACCACCTTGCCAGAAGTCATCTTCAGAAAGATCTTCCCACATCCTTCAATATAACGACCCGGCCGGTCGTTTTAAAAATTTACGCCCCGATCCCCTATTAACTGCTTTTCCCGTATTTATTTTTGCTATTTTGATTTGCCGGGATGTTTAGTTTTGAGTTCCGGAGAGTTTTGGGATACTTAGTCCCTAAATGAGAGTTTAAGTTCTAGAAATTTAACAGTTGTCGGAGCAGTATGAAGATGGCCTCAGAATGGAATTCTGTCGGTTCCGTTAGCTCCGTTGAGTGATTTCGAGCTTAGGGGCGCGATCGGATTGTGTTTTGGAGGTCCGTAGCTAATTTAGGCTTGAAATGCCGAAAGGTCGAATTTTGAAGTTTCCGGTTCGATAGTGAGATTTTGATCCGAGGGTCAGAATGGAATTCCGAAAGTTGGAGTAGCTCTGTAATGTTGAATGTGACGTGTGTGCAAAATTTTGGTCATTCGAACGAGGTTTGATAGACTTTTTGATCGAAAGCATATTTTTAGAGTTTTGGAATTTTTAGGCTTGAATTCGTGGTTGATTTGTCGTTTCAATGTTGTTTTAAGTGTTTTAAGGATTGGTATAAGTTTGGACAGTAGTATTAGACTTGTTGGTGCCTTTGGTTGAGGTCCCGGGGGCCTCAGGATGATTTCGGATAGTTGACGGAAGGATTTTGGAGTTGCAGCTTCAGCTGGTTTTCTGTCATAACCGCACCTGCGACTGTGGGACCGTAGGTGCGGAGTCACAGAAACGACATTTGGCATCGCAGAAGCGGAAATGGGGAGGTTCAGTAGGAGCCGCAGAAGCGGTAGAATTTCCGCATGAGCGGTACCGCATCTGCGGATGGGGAGTCACAGGTGCGGAATCAGGCTGAGTTAGTGATTGTCGTAGATGCGACCATTGGTCTGCAAAAGCGGGACCGCAAATGCGGAAATCGCGGGGCAGAAACATATAAATTCTTGTCTTCGCAAAATTTAGCCATTTTTCACCTCTTTTCAAATGGGAAGAAGTTTGGGGAGCACTTTTCCAGAGGGATTTTCAGATGAATTCATTGGGGTAAGGTTTTTGGTCCCTAAACTCGTTATTGGAATGATTTTTCTCAATTTAAGCATGAAAAATTAAGGAAAATCAGTGGTAATTTGTGGGTTAGGCTTGACTAATTAGAGGCATTTGAGTGATAATTTTAGGGACCATTTGAGGTCCGATTTTGGTATGACTGAACTCGTGAGAGTGTGAGGATTTTGAAAATATTAATTTTACCTGATTCCTAGACGTGGTCCCGAGGGGCATTTTGGTCAATTTACCTAATTTCGTGTATTAGCTTAGAATTTCTTTATAGAATAAGTTACTTGAAGTGTTATTTACATTATGAAATTGAATTGAATAGATTCGGGCCATTTGGAGTTGAGTACTCTGTCATGACCCAAAACGATGGGCCGCGACGGGCGTCTGAGTCCTACCTGTCAAACACCCCTAAGCATGCGTCTAAAATATGAACCTGAATAACATCTGCTGCATTACAAAATTAACATACGCGAAAGAAGCCTGCCATCAAGGAATATGTACGTATACAGGCAGAATACAGTGGGCAAACCGGCAAGGCTGCTATAGAAAATACATATCCAAAACTGAAAGCCGACAAGGCCACGTACAACCCAACTAGACATACTGTCTACAGACCTCTAACAGAAACATAACTGTACAAAGATGGTACTGAGCCACGTCATATCATATACATATATATGTACAAACATATCGTACCAATATCAAAAGCAGCTCTAGATCAAATG
This sequence comes from Nicotiana tabacum, assembly GCF_000715075.1. Lineage (NCBI taxonomy): Eukaryota > Viridiplantae > Streptophyta > Magnoliopsida > Solanales > Solanaceae > Nicotiana > Nicotiana tabacum. Next base: position 16,631,304 of record NC_134089.1, on the reverse strand, counting down.
GAGCACGCCAACTCTCGCTGATCAGGGATCCTAAGAAGGAGGACCGTCAGCTTGCCTACCTGCACCTGCGGGCATGAAACGCAGGCCCCATGGAATAGGGCGTCAGTACGAAAAATGTACTGAGTATGTAAGGCATGGAATTAGTACGTAATAGACATAGATGAAACATGGAATACTGAAACACATCTTTAAATCTGAATAACTTTGTAAATTTTGAACGTTTATAACATCATGCACGTGCGTGTAAATGTCATGCCATGCATAGGTATGGATGTACACAATATCATCAAGCCACTGAGGGCATCCCATCATATCATCTCGGCCACTGTGGGTAATATCATCAACATATACCAGCTGATCAGGTGGTGGTGCGTATATAACGCCATAACCTTTCACATATCCCATATACATATATATACATACATATATACGTGTATATAACGCCGTTTGAATACATATATATATATATATATACGCGTATATAACGCCGTTTGAATCATATTTTAGCCACTGTGGGCAATATCATTATCATATACCAGTTGATCAGGTGGTGATGTGTATATAACGCCGTAACCTTTTCCCATATCATATATACATATATTTACATATATACGTGTATATAACATCATCTGATCATCGGTCAATGCACATGTATAAATGAGTGAAATGCATGAAAAATACGTAATAATCTCGATACTCCTTCCGGATAAACTTTTCCAACTGCGTATTATTCTAAGACCCATGAACAGAAGATAATGATAATTCTCATGGGGAATCAAGAATATAGACACCCATACTATTTCTATGAATAGAGTAATTTATAGAAACTATGTATTTTCTCGTTTCTTCAGTATAATTTGGACCATGCCAAAAGAAAGAAGGGAGAACCTTAACATACCTGAATATTATGATATTTGTAGTGAGTTGCACCCAAATATCTTATCCTCAAGATATTTTTGACTGTCAATTCTTATTATCAAAGTTCGGGTATAAAACGAATTGAGATTGTATATACTTAAGTTGGTAAATAGTTGGATTTAGTTGCTGACTTGAAAACTCACTTTGGCATTATATCTGATTTAGTATGGTTATTTGCCTTCGCTGTTAGACCAAGCTAAGGAAGTGATTTATGAAAAACTCTTTTGCTACTGAAAAGTGGAAAAAGGAAAAGCTTTAGGAACACTCCTAAGTTCTAATTTAAGGAGATAGAGTAAAATTCTGATTTTAGTGTTATTTGATTGTCGGGGTGAGATAAAAAATGAAGTGTCGTTTGTTTGTTCACTTGTTTGACACCTAATCATGAAGACTAAGGAGTCATTCCATTAGTTTTGTGGCTTTCTACCACGTTTTTTGAGGGGTGGGGTGGAGATTATAAATTTTTATCCACTTATTAGTTAACCGGGTAATGTTTCATTATCCGGTAATTAACCAATTACCCGTATAATTTAAAAATTATCACAAATTTCTTAAAATTCTATTTTTTTTAAAATACTTCATATATACTTTATATATTATACTACCGTATTCATATGGTACCTTGCATGGTACTAGTTCATAATTTTTGGGTATTATCGCTCGACCCGTATTTTATTCCAAATTGTCCACTTTCAACAAAACTCGTTTTCGTTAATCCGCGTACCCCTTTATCCCTCATAACACTTATTTATCGCTTGTTAATATGTTAACGTCAAGATGATGTCATCCTCGATTCTACGTCGGTTAACCGAATACGAAACTTTTAACGTACGAAAATGCAAGATGTAGCATCCTTCCCCCCTTAGAAACATTCGTCCTCGAATGTTCCACTCTCCGTGATCCGTATAACTTTGGCAAGGTCGCCTTTTGTAAGAACACTACTACCAACTCTCCCCGTAGAAGCTTAATAATTCAACGACACACTGGACAACGACAATAATCAACAAACAAATTTATACATGCACCTTGAGGTTATGACGTCTCAGTCAGACCCTTCTCTGGAAGAGGAAATAGGTAGGGATATCTAGAATTCATGTCTTCCTCGGCCTCCCAAGTCATTTCTTCTACATTGTTGTTCCTCCAAAGCACTTTCATGGAGGCTACCTCCTTATTCCGCAGCTTGCGGATTTGTCGGTCTAGAATGGCAACCAGAATTTCCTCGTATAACAAGTCCTCGGTAATCTGTACATCATTCGTGGGTACTACTCGGGTAGGATTGCCAATGCACTTTCGTAACATATATACGTGAAAAACTGGATGGACAGACTCCAATTCCAAGGGCAATTCTAACTCATAAGCTACTCGACCCACTCTCCGAATGATCCTATAAGGCCTAATATACCGTGGGCTAAGTTTACCCTTTTTGTCAAATCTCATCACACCCTTCATAGGTGACACCTTCAAGAATACCCAGTCATCAACCCCGAACTCTAAATCTCGACGTCACACGTCTGAATATGACTTCTAACGACTCTGAGCTATCAATAGTCGATCCCGGATAAGCTTTACTTTTTCTATGGCTTGCTGAACCAGGTCTGGCCCGTGTAATCCAGATTCTCCAACGTCGAACCACCCTATAGGCGACCTACACTTTCGTCCGTAAAGAGCTTCGTATGGAGCCATCTGAATGCTGGAATGGTAGTTATTATTATATGCGAACTCAATAAGCAGAAGATGATCATCCTAGCTACTTTTGAAGTCTATTACACAAGCTCGCAACATATCCTCTAGTGTTTGAATAGTACGCTCAGCCTGTCCATCTGTCTGGGGATGAAATGTTGTACTAAGAATTACTTGAGTCCCCAATCCCTTTTGGAAGGACCTCCAGAAGTTAGCTGTAAATTGAGCTCCTCTATCTGAGATAATAGATACAGGTACACCATGCAGTCATACTATCTCCTTAATATAAAGCCTCGCATAATCTTTTGAGGAATACGTAGTTCTAACGGGCAGAAAATGGGCTAACTTTGTAAGCCTATCAACAATCACCCATATCGAATCGAACTTACGCTGGGTACGAGGTAAGCCTATGATGAAGTCCATATTGATTATTTCCCATTTCCAAGTCGGAATCTCCATAGCCTGCAATAATCCATCGGGTTTTTGATGCTCAATCTTAACTTGCTGACAGTTAGGGCACTGAGCAACAAATTCTGCTATATCCTTTTTCATTCTGTCCCACCAATATATTTCCCTAATGTCATGATACATTTTTGTCGCTCCTAGATGGATAGAATAACGGGAATAGTGAGGTTCTCCCATAACCTGCCGACGCAACCCTGCAACATTAGGCATACATAATCACCCTTGATATCTGAGGACCCCATCTTCGATAATTTCAAACGGTGTCTTCTCCTTCTGAAGAGTGGTATTTCTATAATGAATTAGCACAGGATCCTCGTACTAGCGTTCCTTTACTTCAGTTACTAAAGATGATGTTGTCGTATCCTGAAGAGTAATTCCAATGTCACCTGAGTCCAATAACTGAACTCCAAGACTAGCTAGCTGATGAACCTCATGGGCTATTCCCATCTTTTCTGGCTGCAAATACGATAGGCTACCCGTAGATCTATGGCTGAGAGCATCGGCAACTACGTTTGCCTTCCCCAGATGGTATAAAATATTAACGTCATAGTCTTTAAGTATCTCCAACCATCTCCTTTGACGAAGATTCAATTCTCTTTGCTTGAAGATGTACTAGAGGCTCTTATGATCTGTATAGATATCAACATGAATGCCATACAAGTAATGCCTCCACATCTTTAGTGCATGAATCACCGCAGCTAACTCTAAATCGTGGGTCAGGTAGTTCTTCTCGTGCTTTCTTAGTTGTCTAGAAGCATAAGCCATAACCTTACCATGCTGCATTAGCATACAACCCAATCCAACGCCTGAAGCATCGCAATAGATAACATAACCATCGGTCCCTTCTGGGAGCGTTAGAACCGATGCTGAAGTTAACCTGTCCTTTAATGCCTGGAAACTCCGTTCACAAGTATCAGTCCATTGAAACTTTGCTCCCTTCTGATTCAACTTTGTTAAAGGTGTTGAAAGGGAAGAAAATCCTTCCACAAATCTCCTGTAATAACCTGCCAACCCAAGAAAACTTAGAACCTCCATTGGTGTTGTGGGCCTAGGCCAAGTCTTTACTACCTCAATCTTTTGTGTATCCACCAGGATGCCTTCACCCGAAATGATATGCCCAAGGAAAGTTACAGAGTTCAACCAGAATTCACACTTAGAAAATTTTGCATACAACTTCCTTTCTTGTAGAACTCTGAGCATCGTACGCAGATGACCAACATGCTCATCCTCTGAACGAGAATATACCAATATAACGTCAATAAATACAATTACAAACAGATCTAAGAAAGGCCTGAAAATACGGTTCATCAAATCCATGAATACTTCTGGGGCATTGGTCAGACCGAACGACATAACCCGAAACTCAAAATGCCCATATCTAGTCCTGAATGTTGTCTTCGGAATATCTTCATCCTTAACCCTTACTTGATGGTACCCGGACCTCAAGTCTATATTTGAAAACCACTTGGCACCTTGCAACTAATCAAATAAGTTGTCAATCCTCGGGAGCGGGTACTTATTCTTGATCGTTACCTTATTCAGTTGCCTATAATCAATACACATTCTTAAGGAACCATCTTTCTTCCTAACAAACAACACAGGTGCTCCCCACGGTGACGTACTATGTCTGATAAAACCTTTTTCAAGCAAGTCCTTTAGTTGTTCTTTCAACTCTTTTAGCTCTGCGGGGGCCATTCTATAGGGAGGAATAGATATTGGGTGAGTATCTGGTAGTAGGTCAATAGAAAACTCAATTTCTTGCTCTGGCGGGAGACCCGAAAGTTCATCAGGGAAGGTATCTGGAAACTCATTTACCACAGGGATGGACTGAATGGTTGGTGACTCTACTTCCACATCTTGAACCCGAACTAAGTGATAAATACAACCCTTTCTGATCATCTTCCTTTCCTTGAGATAGGAAATAAATCTACCTCTCGGCGATGCCGTGTTACCTTTCCACACCAAAATAGGCTCCCCCGAAAATTGAAATCGGACTATCTTCGATCTACAATCAACATTGGCATGGAAAGAAGCCAACCAATCCATACCCATTATAACATCAAATTCTACCATATCTAACTCGATTAAGTCTGCTACGGTAGGTTGACCATGAACTATTATTATACAACCCCCTATATACCTGCTTAACTATCACCGAGTCCCCAACAGGTGTAGACACCTCAAAAGGTTTAACCAATTTAGGTTTTATTTCAAACTTACTAGCAATCAACGGAGTAACGTATGATAAGGTGGAACCTGGATCAATCAGTGCATATACATCGTAGGAGGAGACTGATAATATACCTGTAACAACATCAGGCGATGACTCTTGGTCCTGTCGTCCTGCCAATGCATAAATGCAGTTCTGAGGGCTGCTCGAGCTAGATGCTCCGCCTCTGCCTCTACCACGACTCATTGGTGCTTGGGGACTTTGCCCAGGGGCACGTACTGATGATGATGATCCAGCCATAGATCTCGCTGGCTGAGCTATGCTTGCATCACCTCTCATCGGACAATCCCTCATAACGTGGCCCGGATAACCACAAGTATAACAAACACCTAATCACATACGACACTGCCCGGTATGCTGCTTACCACATTGAGTACATCATGGCAAGGGTGGCCTCATCTGATTTGACTCACCCCTATACTGAGAACTTGAGGGCCTAAAATTCTGACCAGGCCCTGAATATGTAGAACGATCAAATCTCTTTCCTCCAAACTGAGGGGGCACGCTAGCCGAGGGCTGGGATGGATATCTCGAATACTGCTACCTCTAACCTTCTCGAAACTCACTAGAAGGACCCGAAGACCTCGCTCTCTTATTCTGGGACCTATCATGCTCACGATCGGCCCTCTGTTTCTGTTTACGCTCCTCTACACCCTGAGCATACGCCTGAATACGAGAAATATCCATGTCTAGATGAAGTGAAACCGACATACAATCGTTAATCAAGTGAGGCTCTAATCCCATCACGAACCGGTGAACCCGATCCTCCATCTTAGATACAATAGTGGGAGCATACCTAGCCAACGAATCAAACTGAAGACAGTACTCCCGAACACTCATGTTTCCCTGCCGAAGGGTCAAGAACCTATCAACTCTGGCTCGCCTAAGCTCTGGTGGCAGATAATGACGAAGAAAAGCTTTCTGTATACTCCTGCCATACTGATGGAGGGGCATTCTCACCTCTGGACAATTCCCAAGACTCGTACCAATTAACTGCAATATCTCAGAGTCTATAGGAAGCTAGCTCAACTGACTCAGTCGTAGTGGCCTTCATTCCCTGTAACGTCCTCTGTACTCTATCAATAAATACCTGAGGGTCCTCATTCGGGTTTGCTCCAGTGAATACCGGAGGGTCTAAATTAATAAAGTCACAAACCCTCACGCTCACGGACCTATCTGCGTGACCAATACCTGCTTCCTGACGCCGAGCCTATGCGACTACTAATCGGGTCAATAACTGAACATCATCTCTCATCTCCTGACTCAGCGTACCCTGCTGAGGTGTTGAATGTATAGGGGCGGGGGCGGGTGCGAGAGCTGGTGCCTTTCGGAGCTCTTTTGGAAAAGGCGGGGTATGTGAAGTCTGAGATGGAACCTCACCATGAGATTCTCCCCGAGCCCTGGTAACTCGTGGTGCTCGACTAGTAGTCTCACCAGCCACGGACTTTCCCTTCTGGGCGGCCGTACTCTTTGGAGGCATTGCTGAAAATATAACATACCGTTAGGAACATGAATTCCTGTATTGCACGATCTTGAGATAAAAAGAGAGGATAACATCCTATATGTCCTGTAGCCTCCTGTTTATAAGTGTGGTGCACGACACACCCATAAACAAGACTCTACTAGACACGGTCTGTAGACAACCCTAGGACAGAACTGCTCTGATACCACTTTTGTCACGACCCAAACCGATGGGTCGCGACGGGCGCCTGAGTCTTACCTGTCAAACACCCCTAAGCATGCGTCTAAAATATGAACCTGAATAACATCTGTTGCATTACAAAATTAACATACGTGAAAGAAGCCTGCCATCAAGGCATATATACGTATACAAGCAGAATACAGTGGGCGAGCCGGCAAGGCTGCTATAGAAAATACACATCCAAAACTGAAAGCCGACAAGGCCAGTACAACCCAACTAGACATACTGTCTACAGACCTCTAACAGAAACATAACTGTACAAAGATGGGACTGAGCCACATCATACTCATATACATATATATGTACAAACATATTGTACCAATATCAAAAGCAGCTCCAGATCAAATGGAGCACGCCAGCTCTCGCTGATCAGGGATCCTAAGAAGGAGGATCGTCAGCTTGCCTACCTGCACCTGCGGGCATGAAATGCAGGCCCCGTGGAATAGGGCGTCAGTACGAAAAATGTATTAAGTATGTAAGGCATGGAAATTAGTACGTAATAGACATAGATGAAACATGGAATACTGAATACACATCTTTAAATCTGAATAACTTTGTAAATTTTGAACGTTTATAATGTCATGCACGTGCGTGTAAATGTCATGCCATGCATAGGTATGGATGTACATAATATCATCAAGCCACTGAGGGCATCCCATCATATCATCTCGGCCACTGTGGGAAATATCATCAACATATACCAGCTGATCAGGTGGTGGTGCGTATATAACGCCATAATCTTTCACATATCCTATATACATATATATACATACATATATACATGTATATAACGCCGTTTGAATACATACATATATACACATATATAACGCCATTTGAATCATATTTTAGCCACTGTGGGCAATATCATCATCATATACCAGCTGATCAGGTGGTGGTACGTATATAACGCCGTAACTTTTTTCCATATCCTATATACATATATTTACATATATACGCGTATATAACGCCATCTGATCATCGGTCAATGCACATGTATAAATGAGTGAAATGCATGAAAAATATGTAATAATCTCGATACTCCTTCCGGATAAACTTTTCCAATTGCGTATTATTCTGAGACCCATGAACAGAAGATAATGATAATTCTCATGGGGAATCAAGAATATAGACACACCTACTATTTCTATGAATAGAGTAATTTATAGAAACTGTGTATTTGCTCGTTTCTTTAGTATAATTTGGACCATGCCAAAAGAAAGAAGGGAGGACCTTAACATACCTGAATATTGTGGTACTTGTAGTGAGTTGCACCCAAATATCTTATCCTCAAGATATTTTTGACTGTCAGTTCTTATTATCAAAGTTCGGGTAGAAAACGAATTGAGATTGTATATACTTAAGTTGGTAAATAGTTGGATTTAGTTGCTGACTTGGAAACTCACTTTGGCATTATATCTGATTTAGTATGGTTATTTGCCTTCGCTGTTAGACCAAGCTAAGGAAGTGATTTATGAAAAACTCTTTTGCTACTGAAAAGTGGAAAAAGGAAAATCTTCAGGAACACTCCTAAGTTCTAATTGTAGGAGATAGAGTAAAATTCTGATTTTGGTGTTATTTGATTGTCGGGATGAGATAAAAAATGAAGTGTCGTTTGTTTGTTCACTTGTTTGACACCTAATCATGAAGACTAAGGAGTCATTCCATTAGTTTTGTGGCTTTTTGCCCCGTTTTTGGAGTGGCGGGGTGGAGATTATAAATTTTTATCCACTTATTAGTTAACCGGGTAATGTTCCGTTACCCGGTAATTAACTAATTACCCGCATAATTTAAAAATTATCACAAATTTCTTAAAATTCTATTTTTTTTTAAAAAATACTTCATATATACTTTATATATTATACTACCGTGTTCATACGGTACCTTGCATGGTACTAGTTCATAATTTTTGGGTATTATCGCTCGACCCGTATTTTATTCCAAATTGTCCACTTTCAACGAAACTCGTTTTCGTTAATCCGCGTACCCCTTTATTCCTCATAACACTTATTTATCGCTTGTTAATACGTTAACGTCAAGATGATCTCATCCCCGATTCTACATCGGTTAACCGAATACGAAACTTTTAGCGTACGAAAATGCAAGATATAACATACTCGTGGCCAGAGGGTGGTTTCGGATTGATTTGAGCTGGTTCGAGGTAAGTGAATTGCCTAACCTTGTGTGAGGGACCTTTCCCATAGGATTTGGTATATTTGATAATTGAAATGCCTTGTACGTGAGGTGACGAGTGCGTACTTGAGCAAATTGTTGAAAATCTATTTTTTTTAAGTAATTTTAATTGTGTTCCTTTTTCCTGTCTTATAATACTTGCAATTTAAGCCCGTTATTAGCCTAGAAAAGCATGTTTAATTGACTTAATTGCAAACTTACTTAACCTGCCTTAATTGTATTATGTGAAACATGTTAGGTTAGAATTACCTGTTTACTTGGTACAAAATTGAGCTTAAATGAGTATTCCTTGTGTTGTTGCTGCGTGTTTTACTTTGGGACTATGGGACGACATCCTGGGAGATCCCCTGCACGTATTAATGAATTTGAGCTTAGGTGCGGGATATCGAGAGATCCCTAGCATGGATATTGAGGATACCAAGAGATCTTCGGGATACCGAGAGATCCCTAACACGTATATTGGGGATAACAAGAGATTCCTAGCATATATTAAGGATACCGAGAGATCCTCGGGATAACAAGAGATTCCTAGCATATATTGAGGATACCAAGAGATCCTCGGGATACCAAGAGATCCCTGGCATATATTGAGGGTACTAAGAGATCCTCGGGATACTAAGAGATCCCCGATTACTTCCTTGTGATTGTTTTGCCTCTGTTTCAGTTATTGAATTCCTTGTTTTCCTGTATTAAATTCTTATTGTTAGCTTTCAACTGTACTGCTTATCTTATACTATCATACCTTATATTTTTATTTTATCTTAGTAGGGCCCTGACGTTCCTCGTCACTACCCGACCGAGGTTAGGCTTGGCACTTACTGAGTACCGCTTTGGTGTACTCATGCCCTTTCTGCGCATGTTTTTCATGTGCAGATCCAGGGACTGCGACTCAGTCCTATCACCCTTGAGTCTAGATGACTACTCTAGAGACTTCGAGGTGTATCTGCTGCGTCCGTAGACCGAGGAGTCCCTTTCCATTCTCTCTTGTAGTGATAGCCCTTCTATCTTTTCTATTGATGTAGACATTCCAGAGTTAGAGCATTTTATTACATTCGTAGCTTGTGATTCATGTTTTTCCAGGTTTGGAAAAATGTATTAGTTTCGAGAATTTATATTGTGTATGCCGAACGGCACTTTTAAACGTTGTTATATCACTCTATTTTTGTTTTAAAATATTTTTATTCCGCGAATTGGTTTATCTTCTACAATTTAGGCTTACCTAGTCATAGAGACTAGGTGCCATCACGATGGTTCATGGAGGGAGAACCGGGGTCGTGACATTCAATCTTGGCAGTTGCAGCATTTTCCATAGAAAGAGTCTCTTCGGGTCCATCACAAGCCAGTTTATTAGGGTCTCGCTGATCGGTACGGAGACGTCTGTACTTATCTACGAGAGACTATGTAACTGTTAGGAAAATTTCACTTTATTTGATTTCCTTGTCGTGCGAGATTTTGATATCACAATTCTAAACTTCTATCTTTTATTATCTAACAGATGGTGAGGACACGCACTACCCGAGATGATCAGGCACCCGTGCCCCCTATGCAGCCGTTAGAGGCCGGGGGTAGGGGGAGGCCTAGGACTAAACATGAATTAGGGACTGAGTGATTGGATAATAGTCAGCACCATGAGAATTTCAGATTTCATTTCGACGATAATAGAATGGACAACAGAAGAAGATTCATAAGTGTGAGCACGTGATTTTTGTTTCACACGACAATCACTCCAAAAAGAAATAAAAACAAATATAATTGGCCCTGCTGTACAATTTCGGATTTTTGTGCGGCACTTTGTTGATTTATTTATGACTTTGGCCCATTTTTATTTATTTACTTTATTAAAATAAAATTCAAAAAAAATATGTGTCCTGCATAATTCAAACCGTAATCCGGTCGTTAAATAGAAAATCGTGATTAGGCATTTTCGTCCGTGATTTTATTTGGTTTGACCTTACCTGTTTTGAAATATTTTAGTATGTGTGCAAATAATTGTATTTGAGTGTGTATTTAATTTTAATTTGATTTTTGGCTTAGTTTTGTTTTAAAATAAATAAGAAAAAGAAATAAAAAAAAAGAAAGAAAAGACCCCTTCCGGACTTGGGCCAATTTGTTAAAATTGGCCCAACAAACTCAGCCCAAACGGACAGCCCAAGCCACCAGTCCAAACAGCCCACCCCCAGGCCATGAAACGACGTAGCTTAACACCAAAACTACGTCGTTTCGATGCCAACCCATCACAACCGTTTAAACCAAGCCGATCCAACGGTCCAGATCTTTCACCCGTAATCCCACTACCCGACCCATTACCCGAACCAATTCTGACCCCTACTGAGCCAAACGACGACGTTTCGTTTAAACCTTCAGATCCAAGCCGTCCATCTCGTCTCATCCAACGGTTGAAATCAATCCCCCCATTCCATATATAAGCCTCATACCACACCCTGCCCCCTATCCAATACCCCAGCTTCCGTCTTCACCTCCTTCCCCACAAAACCCTAGCCGCCCCCTTATCCCTCGCCATTAATCCCGGCGGCATGAACGCCGATGACCTCGCCATGAATACCATAGAACCCCCTCACCACCCTGAACATAGACCTGTTAACCGTTTAGTTCGAATCACCCCCCAGGTCCTCGAATCTTCATTTGAAGATTCGAGTCAAAACTCGATCTACTCAGTTTAAACCCAGTTTCATACCAGACACTCCCCAGACCCCCCTCGTGACCAAACCATACTTGGTTTGGTCCGAATCTGATCAGGGAGGCATGAATCCCAGATCTGAGTTTTGGAAATTTGGTGTTCCTCCGTCACTGGTTCAACCGAAGAGATTAAGGTCTAATGGACTTTAATCAAAGTGTTTCTCGTCTGAGAAACACTTCGTTTAAAGTCCATTCAGCCTTAAGAAAGGCCTGACCAAGTCCGAGTTAAGGTTTCGATCTTTTTGCGGTTTAAGGTGAGTTTTCTTTCTTTTCTTAGTTGTTTTTGGTTTGTTTGATTGTTGTAAGGGTCTGTTCGTTTTCTGTTTATGTCCTTGACCTCTATCAACTGTGCTTCAACCACTTCGCCTGAACCTCTGTTTGTTTGTCTAAATTCCCCCCCTCCTTTTCTGATAAGGCATTATGTATTTGTTTGTGCAAGTAGCTGATTTTCGAGTTTGGACTGACTAGTTGACTCCTCGAGTGTATTTCTGCTTAGTCAGTATAATGCGAACCATGTATCAATACTGTTTAAATGTCTGATTTTTGGCTACGATTGTGTATGTTAATACTAATATAGTCGAGTCGACATGTGTCGTCAATTAATTTCAACTGTCTGAGCATAGTAAATCGATTTGCTTCTGTTGAACATTTGTTGAAATCAATTCAGAACCAGTTTTGTTTACTTATAGCTGTTGATTTGGATCAGTCAATGTGAAAAGGATTGTTTATGTTTAAATTCTGAATTGGAAGGCATGTGCACTCGTGCACAGCATGTGCATTGGTGCACCTCATGTGCCTTGTGCACAGCCTGTTTTTTTTGCATTAAGAAGCTTTTAAGTTTTAAACAATCTGACAGTATATGCTGTCAGATATATTCTACTGCCCATACTTGCTTTTAGATAATAAAATGAAAAGTTAAAGCCTGCCAAGGGAATGTCATGGGATTAATACTTAAATAGCTGAGTGGAAACTGAAAAGAAAGGGGCACATGGGAGGGGTATCTGATTAATTTAACAGGCTGTAAAAGGTTTGATGTTGAGGCTTATAAAAGGGAGGCACATTAAGAGATAGAGAGGGCCATCAGTGGAAGGGGAGGGATTTTTTTGGGATAATAGACAAAGGGGATAATACACAGAGAGACATTGAGAGATACACAGAAAAGAAAACACACACCCACTGTGAAGATAGAAAGAAAAGAGAGAGTTGACAAGAATAGAAAGAGAGCAAGAAAGAGAGAAAACAGACTAAGAAATCAGAAATTTGGTCTTGTTTGTCTGAAGTTCATTTATTGTCAATACGTTAGGCAGTGTTCTTTCTTCAATCGAGATTATTGTTAGTGTTCTGCTGCATTGGTATATTCCGGAATTGGACTGTCTGGAGTATCGCACTGTGTGCTGTTTCATCGAGTTGTTCTCCTTCAACTCTAGTTCCATCTCGCAACAGAATCCTTTCTGTTGTGCTGTTCTGATTGTTGCTGCTATCTTGCTCGCTATTGCTGCTGCATTTTGTCCTGCTGCTACTGTTAATTCTGCCTTTTGGCTGCTGCTGATTCCTATCTTCTTCTCCTTCTCTTTTGCACTTTCAGCATTTTCAGGTACACATTTCAAATCCCATATTGATGTAATTAGAACAGTCTGAAAGCATGAAATGAAAAAGGTTGAAGAAGTTCAAGCATTTGCTGTAATATTCATAGTACATTAACAGGCCTTGTGGAAATTGATTTAGCTCATGTTTCAATGGTTCAAAAGAGTATACTGATAGCCGACTGAGTTTCACCCTTTTGTATTTGGGCTCGATAATTGTCTGTTTAGTATAAGTATGCATATTTCGACTTCACACAATACCATTTTCTGTTTCATTTAGTTTTTTTTAAGACTAGCCATATAAGTTTGGTTAAGCTCAATACAAGAAATGCTCGGATTAAACGTTGTATTTCGCTAACTTGTATATGATAAATTAAAGCATTTTACTTCGCCAGTTATCCTTTAACCCAGTTCAAATAAGTTCAGTTAAGTTCAAATTAAGAAATGTTCGGATTAAGTATTGCATTTCATCTTATCTCATATGTAATCTGTTATTCGACCAAATCATTTTCGTAAAAGGCATGACGTCCTTTTTACCTTAAAAGTAATCAATCAAAATTGACAGGAGTTTGGTTTAAGCTGAAGTATATACTTCAATTAGCACACACGCTTTCTTTTCTTCTATCTCTGGAAATAAAAATAATAGAAATGTAGTCACTGTAGGATACCCTTCTAAAATAATAGGACAAGCCTCGCCAAAATAAAAAAAAAAAAAAAAACAATTGCGGGGCCCTCAACAACTGACGATAGTTATTTAGAATTCAAGATAGGCCATTTAATAAACTTTATGGCCTCCTACAAAGATAATAACGCGTTAGGTTCTGTTGGCGCGGTTTAATTAAATCACATTCTTAAATTCGGGCGCACATTGATGTGACCCAAATCCAAATCTCAACGAAGTCCAAATGTGTCGACAATTACGGGTGCATTGATTGTGACGTGGTTCGAGACGCATTTTCACGACGTTGCAATTCTGTAAAATAAATGATAATAATAAAAGCGGTTAAAACTTAATAAAAGCACATAAGTTACAACATGTATTTAAATCAGATATTTAGCTATTATAACAATTTAAGCGACCGTGCTAGAACCACGGGATTCGAGGGTGCCTAACACCTTCCCTCGGGTCAACAAAATTCCTTGCTTAGAATTTCTGGTTCGCAGACTTCATTTGGAAAAGTCGAAAATCTCCTCGATTTGGGATTCAAGATAAACCGGTGACTTGGGACACCAAAAGCCAAACCTTTTCCCAAGTGGCGACTCTGAATTAAATAAATAATCCCATTTCGAATATTTGTCACTTAAATTGGAAAAACTCCCCGCGCATCTTAATCCTTCGGGGCGGGCGCGCAAAAAGGAGGTGTGACAGCTCTGGCGACTCTGCTGGGGACTCAAACCCAGAACCACTGGTTCAGGGTTCAAGAATTCGAGCTTAGAATAATTGTTATATTTGACTTTATTATCTGATCTTTATTACATGTTTTTGCATAACGTGCTAAATTTTGTCTTTTACCGCTTTTGATATTATCTGAACTGTATATAAACTGTGCCGAAACCCTTCTTTTCTTACCTCCGGGGAGAAGCTCGCTGGTCGAGACTCCCTATTCTGTTAGTGTCAATACTTGAAATAAGAAAGAGGTCGGACAAGTTACAAAGCCGGACGATCTCGCGGGTCCCCGGTACGTAGCCCCCTCCTCGACTCGAGTTGTCCGCTCGGGTACACAGTCTAGGGCAAATACCAAGGTTTAAACCTAGTATAACGAAACTTCATGCCGGATCCCTAGTAGGAACGCTTATTTGCATCATATGGCATTTGACTTAGGGGACTCAACACAGGGGTTGGGTCCGTCTAGGACAGGCAACCTGAAATGGAAAGACCATCATGCTGCATTCCTATCTGTGTTATGCATTTATCTGCTTCGGTTCCGCATGTCGACCGGTTCTTAAAAAAAAAGGGAAAATAGCAGCGCAGGGGAGATAATTACTTATTTTTGGAAAATAGAACCAATGTCCAAGTAGTGTCAAAACCTCGCCGGAATTTTTCTAAAAAAAAAAAAACTGTTTTGTTTATTGAGAGTTGTTAAAAAAATATATACAAAAATTTTTCTTTTATCACTTTCAAAGATCAAAAAAAAAAGAAAAGGTATTTATTTTAAAAGTAAAAAAAAAATCGAAAATTCATAATTCAAAAAAAATGAGTTGTTTCTTTCGTAGTACCCCTTTTATGAATTCAGACTAATAGTCCAAATTTTTCTTAAAAAAAAATAATAATAATATATAAAAAAATATATATAGTTTCTTTAATCTTTATCTCTTTTCAAAAAAAAAAATGTAAAAAATACGCATTCCTGATTTCTAGGTTTATTCGATTTTTTTTCCCTATGTTACGATAGCCCGAACTACGCCGGTTTGATTCTCACCGGATGTGAGATACGTAGGCAACCCTCATCGGGTTCAACCCCATTTTTCTAAATAGCCAAAATCAGTAAATAAACAAATAAAAGATGTGTCAAATTTTTAATAGAGTCGTAAATAAGTCAGGTGACATTGTTTTATCATAAATAGCCAAATGTTCCCGAAAGGGACGCCGGAAGGCTGACTTTGCATAAACAAGCCACCTTTGGGTCTTGTTTAGCGTTTTTTAGACCCGCACAACCTTAAAATCTTTGTCTCCGAAGTGTTTAAAGGCCGTGGGAAAGGCTTGATCCTCTCTAAAAAAAATATATATATTTTTTGAGTCAGTCAATTTTGTTAAAATCACCTTAATAAATGTGCAGGATGAGCACGATGCAAAATGAACATTTTTCAATAATGACCAAAATCCCTGTCAAGTTACGGCTATGGTGGAATGATCTAGGGGTTGAAGGACAAAATGAGGTTAAGAAATATTTGAAAGGTCTTGTGGGTCTGTTGGAAGTCCAGCCTCGGGGAGATATCATAAGAGCTTTGGTTACCTATTGGGACCCGGCGCACAATGTTTTCCATTTCTCTGATTTTGAGCTCACCCCAACTTTGGAAGAAATGGCCGGATACATCGGGAATACTGAACTCCCGTTGAAGGAAAAATACTTGGTCGCCCCAAGAGTCGTCACGGTACATCGGTTCCTGGATTCATTGAAAATACCTAGAACGGTCCACAACCCGGATCTAGCAGCCGGATTCTGTACTCCATGCTTCATATATGATAGATACGGTCACGAGGGGGGATTCAATAATCCAATCAACAAACTGTGCAGCAAAGGAGTTCGTCAGAAGTGGGACGAGCACAGACGGGTGGCGTTCATAATAACGTTTCTGGGTCTTCTGGTATTTCCGAGAAAAGATGGAAACATTGATTTGAAGATATCTGGGGTTGCCAGCACTTTACTCACGCAAAGTGGCAGCACTCTCGCGCCAATGGTGGTATCTGACATCTTTCGAGCTCTCACAACTTGTAAAGCTGGGGGAAATTTCTTCGAAGGTTGTAACTTGCTCCTGCAGATATGGTTGACCGAGCACCTTTGCCATCATTCCGAGATTTTGAGCCATGGTTCCCCGGAAAAGACCCGCATAGAAGAATCTTACGCGAGAGCCAAAGAGATCAGTTTGCCCGAAGGAGTCCTGACTTGGACCTCGTTCTTTCAAGCTCTTACTGCCAGCCAAATACAATGGAAGTTGGGATGGTTGCCCGTTGATGAGGTTTTATATATGTCAGCGGCTAAAACTCATTTCTTGCTGATGGGGCTTAAAAGCATTCAACCTTACGCACCCTGCCGAGTTTTAAGACAGTTCGGAAGATGCCAGACAGTACCTCATGAGGAAGATCTAAGCACTCAAGCAGTTGAGATAAGTCCTAACGGACAGTTCCCAGAAGCAAAGATTCGCCAAATCTGGAATGAGGGACAATATTTGAAATCAGATACTTGCGTGCGGGATCAAGCCAAAGGAGAAACGGCGCCAGGTTACCTTGCATGGTACAGAAGGGAACTCGAGCATGAAAGGCCAGCTAAGAGACCCCACATCCGGAATTTTACCGAATCATCACAAAAGCAGTGGGATTGGTTAGCAAAAGAAAGAGGCTATTGCACCGAAATCAGCAGGTTAAAGCAACAAGTGGAAAACTTGAAATATGAACACAACGTGCAAGTTGCTACCGATCTGGGAGAGCGGAACATGTTAATTCAAGAAAATGAAATGCTCAGAGCCCAGATCAAACAAATAAGGTTGGATGCAGATAGACAACCAAGGCGTCGATCGGACGAGCAGCTGATAAAAGGGCTAAAAGGTGAAATCAGGGAATGGCGAGATGGTTTGGAGAAATCTGAAAACATCATAGCAGAGCTCAAAGCACAGTGGGATACAAGAGCAGATAAGCATCGCAGACACCTGAATCAATTGGAAGGCGACCACGAGAAGACTGTTGCTAAATAAAGAGAGAGATGGCAGCACTTGAGATCAAAGCAGCTAGTCAGGCAAAGGATTTCCAAATTGAGAGCAGATACTGGTACGACTCAATAGCCCAGATGAAGTTGGAAGTACGGCGATTGAAGCATCAACACGTACAGGATGTTCAAGTCTTCAAGATATGCAGCGATCAGATAAAGCACCTACTTGTAGAGAAGAAGCAAACCAGAGATAGGATCTAAGCCATTGCCCACGCCATCACCAGAGGATGTCTACGATGTGAGAACATGTCCAGTGTTACCTTCCTCTCGGCAGTAATGATTTATGTCAAGCAGACTATGCACGAGCTAGAGCAACTTGAGAGGGATCTCACGCCTAGGACCGCGGCGAGGCCGAACGATGCCCCGCGGAAACCAATTTTTAAAACCATAATGCATTCATAGGTCAAATCTGCATCTTAGCATCTTCCGCCTGTTTTTCCATCAGGGTGATTTTTAGTCTATTTTTTGAGTCTAGGTTTATTTTCAAAGTTTGCTTTTTCTTTTGCAAAATGTAGTTTGTAATAGACTGCTTCAATAATAAAGAATTTGCTTCTTTCACACTCATTTGTGTTTTCGAACTACGTAATGATCTGATTCACGTGAGTATCGTGATACGTAGGCAATCCTCATCGGATCCGATCGCATTTTCCTTTGCTAAAAAAAATATAAAAAAAAAATATGTAAATAAAAAAAAAGAAAAAAAAAGGGGGAAATAAGAGGAAAAACACCGGAATGACGCATGCTCTCGTAGCAGACATATAGCAATCCGCTTAACTGTATAGGTGAATCATGCCCAACGTGAGATTAACTATCCGTTATTTGCTGCAAATTAACCGTGCACTTGTCATTGAGCATATCCAGGGTTTTTGAAAAGACGGTTGGTTTGGTGAAAGTCTGGCCTCGCACTCATACTTCACGAGGTCAAGGAGAGGTGTTCAACTACCTATTGTTAGGACCAGAAACAGTACTCACACTTACTTCACCAGGTCAAAAGGAAGTGTGGAAATGTCTTCGGAAATTCCATCGCAAACGGTCCCCGTCTCTGAGGAGAGCTCAATCTCAGCCGTCCTCACGCCTGAATCCGCAACTACCGAAGAAAATAGAATCCTACGGCTCCGCATGCTGGAAATGCTGGATGACTGGAACAATGGGAAAGAGCCGCCAAGTGTCGTCCCCGGATTCCCTGAATTATTCTCCAGGTCAGGTGGGACTTCTAATGTCCCCATAAATTACCCTGCTACCCCATTCGGGTACCCAGCCAACTCCGTTTTCTCCGCAGGATCACCTTCTGAGCCTCATCCCCGAATGTCGGCCACTGATGCAAGCATGAACATCTTTACTGCATCGCCTTGCCCAGCTACGGCACAACCTGCCACATACAAGCCAAGCTTTGACTCATCCTCTTTTACATTCCAAGCACCATCGTTCTCAATGGAACCAACTAGGTTCGCTACCAACAATAATCCTCTACCGCCTCAGTGCGAACTCGCACTGGGACAGGATCAGAACCCCAGGATTGCAGAACAAAATGAGATTGCTAAGAGAATGAGAAGCCTTGAACAAAGTTTGAAGAATATGCAAGGGTTGAGCGGACAAAAGAGCGTCTCTTACGCCGACCTGTGCATGTTCCCTCACGTGCACCTGCCGACGGGCTTCAAGACCCCCAAGTTCGAGAAATACGATGGGCACGGTGACCCCATTGCACATCTTAAGAAATACTGCAACCAATTGCGGGGAGCCGGCGGAAAAGAAGAACTGCTGATGGCGTATTTTGGGGAGAGCTTAGTAGGGATAGCTTCGGAATGGTATATGGATCAGGAAATGTCCCGATGGCATATATGGGATGATCTCGCCAGAGATTTTGTAAAGCAATTCCAGTATAACATCGACATTGCGCCAGACCGAAACTCTCTGTCGAATTTGAAAAAGAAGCCTTCGGAAAGCTTTAGAGAGTATGCTATTAAGTGGCGTGAACAGGCGTCGAGAGTGAAGCCTCCCATGGATGAAGTGGAAATGGTCACTACCTTTCTCCAGGCTCAAGAGTCTGACTATTTCCAAAACATGATGTCGGCCATGGGTAAGCCATTCGCGGAAGCAATCAAGATAGGAGAGATGGTAGAGAATGGGCTGAAAACGGGTCGGATTCTGAGTCAAGCAGCCCTAAGGGCAACCTCCCAGGCCGTCCAAAGCGGGTCTGGAGGGACGACAAGGGGGAAGAAGAAGGAAGAAACGGCTATGGCAGCCTCTGAAGCAAGGGAGTATCGTCATCACAGGCCCCATTTTCCGGAAAGGGCCTCACAACACTACTACCCCCACTCAAATGTGGCATATGCTCATCAACCTTATATGGTCATGAATGCCCAACCTTATAACCATTCACCACAACAAGCCAACCGAGGCCCAGCTCCACCTCCCAGAAATCAGCCTCCTTACCGCAACCACTATAACCCACAACCCCCGCAAAATAACTACCGCCCCCAAGAGCCGCCTCGACGGCGGACTTTCACGCCCATCGGTGAGCCATACTCAACTTTGTTCCCAAAGCTGGTTCAGTTGGGTTTCCTGCAACCCATCCCTCAAACAAGGCAGAACCCGACATCTCCTTCTTACAAAGCCGGAGTCAGATGCGCCTATCATTCAGGGGCCGAGGGGCATGATACAAACGACTGCTGGTCATTGAAAAGAGTGGTCGAAAATTTGATAGAGCAGGGGAAAATAGTGCTAAGGGACGAGGAGATCCCGAATGTAACAAACAACCCATTGCCCGCTCACAATAATGGGCCATTGATCAGCATGATTTGTGAAGATAAAGAGTTCGACCCTGCCTTGAAAGCCATAATTGCCATTGTCGACACAGGGAGGAGGCCTGAAATAGACCAGAAATCAGAAAGGGGGGAGGAGGCCAAGGCTGCAGAAAGCAAGCCTGAAAAGAAGGTGGAGAAGAAAGTAGTACCAGCAAAGGGTGGAGTTCTTTACGTACCGCGGGGTCAAGCCAAGAAGACGCAGAACTTCGGGATCAAAAAGGCCGAACCTATGTACGTGCCAAAAGGGGCCTATGTGGTCCGGGGGACGATTCAACCACCTCGGCTGAATGAGCCAGTGGTTATCGGACGCGTGCCACAAAAGCCAATGACCAACCCGTCCACAGTGCCGTGGAATTATCAAAAGACTTTGGTAACGTATAAAGGTAAGGAGGTCATGGAAGAACTTCCAGAAAATACTTTCGTTGGAGGGTACTCAAATACCCAAGAACTGAACAACGCCACACAAAGGCGCTTCCCTCCAAAGGAGCCCGTGAGTGTTGAAGAAGCGGAAGTGTTCTTCAAGCAGATGAAGATGCCGGATTACGAAGTGATAGACCAGCTGCGCAAGCACCCTGAGCAAGTGTCCATGCTGTCACTATTAATGAGGTCAACCGAGCATCAAAAGATCCTGCTGAAAACCCTGAATGAAGCATACGTACCGGTCGAAACCTCGGTGGAGCAACTAGAGCGGATGACAGAAAGATTCTTCGCCGTCAACCAAATCTCCTTCAGCAAGAACGATCTACCCCCGGAAGGAGCAGCACACAACAAGGCATTGCATTTAACAGTCAAATGTGAGGACTACTATGTCAAGCGGGTGATGCTGGATGGGGGATCAGGTGTTGACATCTGCCCGCTCTCCACACTGCAAAGAATGGAAATTGAGACCGGAAGAATCCGACCCAACAACGTCTGCGTGAGAGCTTTCGATGGTATCAAGAGAGACACCATGGGAGAAATAGACCTGTTGCTGGTCATAGGACCAGTCGAATCTCGAGTCACTTTCCAAGTGATCGACATGGACACATCTTACAATTTCCTCCTTGGCAGGCCTTGGATCCATGCGGCAGGAGCCGTGCCTTCTACTCTTCACCAGATGGTGAAGTTCGAGTATGAAGACCAAGAGATCGTGGTCCATGGAGAAGATGAACATGCCATTTATCGGGACCCATCTATCCCGTATCTTGAACCAAGAGAAGGGAGTGAGCATACGGTCTATCAAGCTTTCGAGGTGGTATTGGCAGAGCAGCACGAAGAGGGAGTACCTTGCCCCCAGCCTTTCTTGTCTAACGCTTCGGTTATGGTGGCCAAAGAGATGATCCGACACGGATTTAGGCCAGGGAAGGGGCTTGGACGAACCCTTCAGGGAATGACGGAACCCATTACTTTACCAGTCATCAAGAAACCTTTTGGACTAGGTTTTAAACCTACTCCAGCAGACGAAAAATGGGCAAAGAAAAGGAGAAATGAGGGCTGGAAGTTGCCTCAACCATTGCCGGATTTACATGCGACTTTTGTCAGGCCAGGGTACACTGAAGAAGAAGAAGATGAGGTCTTCACAGTTGAGGAAATCGAGGAAATATGTGGGGCAATGAGGGAAATGCTCTACGAGGTCCACATGGTTCAACCAGGCGAAGGCACGAGCACTGCTGAGATGATATACATGGGGCCAAACGCCAAGCTCCAAAACTGGGAGATCACGCCATTCCCAACTAGACGGAAGTCCGGGTAGACCTGTCCTGCCACCTTTCCTGTATCACAAGTTATCTCCGGGACATAACTTGAACGTTTTCTTCTTTTCATTTGTTGTTCCGAATTCCTAGTTGTAAACGTTGTTGTCTTCCAATTTTCCAAAGAAAATAAAAAAAAAATCTTCATTGCTTTCCTATTCTTTCTTTCGTTCTGATTTTATTACTTTTCCTCTTATCTTCCTTTTCAGTCCTAATAATGCGGCTTTAAATATGACATGCCTGCGGACTTCACGCCCGGATCACAATGAGCTATTTAACTGCGAATTAATGAATCCAGAACCAGAATATGATGCGGAAGAGGCTTTTAGGGAGATAAACCGAGAGTTGGAATATTTCGAGAATAAACCTAAGCCAAATCTGAATGACACTGAACCGGTAAATTTAGGAACCCCGGAAGAAATCCGGGAGACCAAGATAAGCATTCACACGGACAAGAAAACGCGAGAGGCGATAATTCAACTTCTTCTTGAATTTAAAGACGTGTTTGCTTGGTCATATGATGACATGCCGGGACTAGGTGTCGATCTAGTGGTTCACAAATTGCCGATTCATCCTGATTGTCCTCCGGTTCAACAAAAGCAACGAAAGCTCAAAACTGAGGTCAGTGACAAAATTAAAGAGGAGATCACCAAGCAACTGAAAGCAGGAGTGATCCGGGTAGTCCAATATACAACATGGTTGGCGAATGTGGTTCCAGTACCGAAAAAGGACGGGAAAACTCGGGTATGTGTAGATTACCGAGATCTGAACAGAGCAAGTCCTAAAGATAATTTCCCGCTGCCCAACATCCACATCCTCGTTGATAATTGCGCCAAGCACGAGATACAGTCTTTCGTAGATTGTTACGCTGGGTATCATCAGGTATTGATGGATGAAGAGGATGCCGAGAAAACTGCCTTCACCACGCCTTGGGGCACCTACTGTTATCGGGTCATGCCATTTGGTTTAAAGAATGCTGGGGCTACTTACATGAGGGCCATGACCGCCATTTTCCATGACATGATGCATCAGGAAATAGAGGTGTACGTGGACGATGTAATAGTCAAGTCCAGGACACAGGATAATCACATCCAAGACTTGAGGAAATTCTTCGAGAGGCTAAGGAAGTATGACTTGAAGCTAAATCCAGCCAAATGCGCTTTCGGAGTTCCGTCGGGTAAACTTTTGGGTTTCATCGTAAGCAGGAGAGGTATCGAGCTAGATCCGACTAAGATAAAATCTATCAGAGATCTACCCCCCCCAAGAACGAAGAAAGACGTGATGAGTCTTTTGGGCAGGCTGAACTACATCAGTCGGTTTATTGCCCAGCTGACAAGCACGTGTGAGCCCATATTCAAGTTGTTAAGAAAAGATGCGGCGATTAAGTGGACAACGGATTGTCAAGAAGCCTTTGATAAAGTCAAAGAGTACCTTTCGAATCCCCCAGTCTTGGTCCCTCCCGAACCAGGGAGGCCACTTTTCTTGTATCTGACAGTCTTGGAGAACTCCTTTGGCTGCGTCCTGGGGCAACACGATGTGACCGGGAAAAGGGAACAGGCGATCTACTACCTGAGCAAGAAATTCACCAGCTACGAGGCCAAATACACTCTGTTGGAGAAGACATGCTGCGCTCTCACATGGGTTGCTCAAAAGCTGAGGCATTATCTCCAAGCCCACACTACATTCCTCATAAGCAGGTTGGATCCCTTGAAATATATATTTCAGAAACCAATGCCTACTGGGAGACTGGCTAAATGGCAAATCTTGCTTACGGAATTCGACATAGTTTATGTCACTCGCACGGCAATGAAAGCCCAGGCGTTAGCAGATCATTTGGCCGAAAACCCGGTCGATGAGGAATACCAGCCATTGGATACCTACTTTCCAGATGAAGAGGTAAACACCGTAGAAGTAATCTCGGAGGAAGCTCATGTTTGGAAGATGTTCTTTGACGGAGCCGTGAACACCAAGGGTATAGGGATTGGGGCAATTTTGATCTCACCTGCCGGTCAGCATTATCCCGCCACAGCTAGACTTCGTTTCTTCTGCACAAATAATACAACTGAATATGAAGCCTGCATTATGGGCATACATATGGCAATCGATCAGGATGTCAAAGACTTACTGATTATGGGAGATTCTGACCTGATCATCCGGCAAGTTCAAGGTGAATGGGAAACTCGGGATGTCAAACTTATCCCATACCGACAACATGTGGAGGACCTTAGCAAGCGCTTTACCTCAATAAAATTCAGGTATATTCCGAGGTGTCGCAATGAACTGGCAGATGCACTTGCTACTCTGGCTTCTATGCTACCCTACCCGGGCGACACCCACGTTGACCCTTTGGAAATCCAAATCAAGGAAAGACACGGTTACTGCAGTGTAATCGAGGCGGGATCAAATACGCAGCCTTGGTACCATGACATCAAGAAATTCCTGAAAAAACAAGAATACCCCGAGCATGCAACTGGAGATCAAAAGAGGACCATTAGGCGACATGCAAGTGGTTTCTTTTTGAGCAGTGAATTGTTATATAAGAGGACTCCGGACCTCAATCTCTTAAGATGTGTCGATATCGAGGAAGCGAGAAAGATCATGCACGAAGTACACACAGGTGTGTGTGGACCTCACATGAACGGGTATGTCTTGGCAAAGAAAATCCTTCGAGCAGGTTATTACTGGATGACCATGGAAAAGGATTGCTTTAGTTTCGTTCGGAAGTGTCATCAGTGTCAGGTGCACGGTAATTTGATTCATGCACCTCCCACGGAACTGCATCCCATGTCCGCACCTTGGCCATTTGTCGCTTGGGGCATGGACGTCATTGGACCAATTGAACCAAAGGCTTCGAATGGACACAGGTTTATACTGGTTGCCATCGATTACTTCACAAAATGGGTAGAGGCTGTCACTCTCAAGTCGGTCACCAAGAAAGCTGTAGTGGATTTTGTACACTCAAATCTTATCTGTCGCTTCGGTATTCCTGCGACTATCATTACAGATAATGCAGCAAACTTGAACAGTCACTTGATGGGAGATGTGTGCGAGCAATTCAAGATAACACACAGGAATTCCACTCCTTATCGGCCAAAAGCCAATGGTGCTGTGGAAGCTGCAAATAAAAACATCAAGAAGATTTTGAGGAAAACAATACAAAATTCCCGACAGTGGCATGAGCAGTTGCCTTTTGCATTATTGGGGTACCGCACTACGGTACGCACATCGGTGGGAGCGACTCCTTATCTTTTGGTTTATGGGACCGAGGCCGTAATACCGGCAGAGGTAGAGATTCCTTCACTTCGAATCATTGTCGAAGCAGAAATCGAGGACAGCGAGTGGGTTAAGACTCGACTGGAGCAATTGACGTTGATTGATGAAAAGCGGATGGCTGCAGTTTGTCATGGACAGTTATACCAACGAAGGATGGCCCGTGCTTACGACAAGAAAGTCCGACCTCGGAATTTCGAAGTAGGACAATTGGTACTGAGGCGTATTCTGCCGCATCATGAAGAAGCAAAAGGAAAGTTTGCCCCAAATTGGAAAGGCCCATACATCGTAAGGAAAATATTGCCAAGAGGAGCATTGTATTTAGGTGATATCGAAGGAAATGACCCTGACACAGCAGTGAATGCAGATGCAGTCAAGAGGTACTATGTCTAGATCGTACTCCAAGTGGTCCTGACACGTTGAAAAGGGCGAAGGTGTTTATTCCCCACTACTCCCCAAACACTACCCAATTCTCTCTACCAACTTTTGAGCTGTAAAAAAAAAAAACAAATTTGATTGAGGCCTGAACTACGTTTGACTTGATTCCGAAAGGATACGTAGGCAGCCTCTCCCTGAGGTTCAGTCACACCAACAATAAAATCCCATTCACCCTGAAATTGAAACTGGGGCACGTCGAGCAGTTTAGGAGTTAGTATCATCTACCTCTCTTTACCAAGCACAAACCTTCAAATCAATTACCAAATATGATGGGGAATCGATAAGCGCCACCAAAAAAAAAAAAAAAAAAAAGACCATCACACTCTGAATTGAGAGAGATAAAATGAGAGAGTCTCGGCGGTGAAAACCTTCGGGCACCACGAGGCGACGGGAGTAGAGAAACCAAAAATGAGAGAGCTTGTTTAGTAAAAACTCGCAAAGAGTGCTATCAAGCGATGACAGGAAGAGAAATGAGAGAGGTCAGCCAGTGAAAACCCGCAAAGGGCGCTGTTGGCCGAAAAGGAATGACGCCACCCCAAGAAGGTCTCGGCAAAGTTCCACCGGTTTTGGAATCACAGACCTGTTCTGGTTCAGGAAAACGCAAGTTCATGGAAGGTCGGACGTCCAGTCCAAAGAGCATGTCATGTCATTTAAAGCCAGCGTTATCTTCCTCAGATAAGTCTTTCTCGTCCCGAAAAGGGTATTCCTTTTCTGATTTGTTTTCCCCTGCTTTGTTTCTTTTCGAATCCCTTTTTGCATTTTAACCCCGAGTTCAGGACACACCGGAAAGAGTAGGTGGCATGGTTTGTTTGCACGGAATCCCGTCTCATGAAGGAAAGCACCTCATCTCGTTGATATGATTACCCAAGCATGATGAATCATGACGTTTGATGGTGTTCCGGAGTAAAGGAAAAAGAGAGAAATCTTGAAATCTTTCCCAGCAAGTCCACCTTCGGACAAATCCCCACAGAGTCTCCCCCCTGTACAAATCCCAACAGAGTCTTGTACAATCTCCCACAGAATCTCCTCAATATATAAAAAAAAAAAATAAAAAATAAAAAAAAATTGGAATCTCCCCAGCACACCCCAGCGAGTCCTTTTGTAGACATCCCCAATAAGCTTACCCCAACAAACCCTAGAAATCCCACTTTGAAATAAATCCCCAGCATGCCCATTGTACAAAATTCCACACAAAGAATCCACTTTGTAAATATTCCCCACAAAGCTTCCCTTTTGTACAAATCCCCACAAAATACCTCCAATAAAATCCCCGTTGAGAACCTCCAAGCAAAACGGGACACAAAAAAGAGAAAAGAAAAAAAAAAGAGCCTTACGAGGCAAATCATCACAGAATCTGGAAATACAAGCCTGAGCGGTCTAAAGGGTTTCGGCATATGAATCAAATCAATGGCAGGACTTCACAACAGGAATAAAGACGCAACAAAGCAACCGGGAACGATCAAGGTCACCAAACCGACCGTCATTTCCGAACTAACAATTGTCCTTTGTCTGAAAAGTTGAAACAGGTGTAATCCAAGACAACCGTGCAAGGAGCAGGTGTCGCCCAAAGAAGAAGGTACATGGGTGCAAGAAATATTTTGGCAATAAGGAATTCACTCGAAAGGTAAGTTTCCACGAAACTCCCTTGTATCTTCTACTAAAACAAGAAAAAAAAAGAGAGGTCGCTTAGTATTCTTGAACTTTGCCCCCAACCAATCAGCATTAGGGTTTTAAACCTTAAACTGAATTTTCCTTTTAGTCAGCATTAGGGTTTTAAACCCTAAACTGAACTTTTTCCTTTCAGCCAGCATTAGAGTTTTAAACTCTAAACTGAGCTTTTTCATGCAATCAGCATTAGGGTTTTAAACCCTAAACTGAATTTTCCTTTTAGTCAGCATTAGGGTTTTAAACCCTAAACTGAACTTTTTCTTTTCAGCCAGCATTAGAGTTTTAAACTCTAAACTGAGCTTTTTCATGCAATCAGCACTAGGGTTTTAAACCCTAAACTGAATTTTTCTTTTAGTCAGCATTAGGGTTTTAAACCCTAAACTGAACTTTTTCCTTTCAGCCAGCATTAGAGTTTTAAACTCTAAACTGAGCTTTTTCATGCAATCAGCATTAGGGTTTTAAACCCTAAACTGAATTTTCCTTTTAGTCAGCATAAGGGTTTTAAACCCTAAACTGAACTTTTTTCTTTCAGCCAGCATTAGAGTTTTAAACTCTAAACTGAGCTTTTTCATGCAATCAGCACTAGGGTTTTAAACCCTAAACTGAATTTTTCTTTTAGTCAGCATTAGGGTTTTAAACCCTAAACTGAACTTTTTCCTTTCAGCCAGCATTAGAGTTTTAAACTCTAAACTGAGCTTTTTCATGCAATCAGCACTAGGGTTTTAAACCCTAAACTGAATTTTCCTTTTAGTCAGCATTAGGGTTTTAAACCCTAAACTGAACTTTTTTCTTTCAGCCAGCATTAGAGTTTTAAACTCTAAACTGAGCTTTTTCATGCAATCAGCATTAGGGTTTTAAACCCTAAACTGAATTTTCCTTTTAGTCAGCATTAGGGTTTTAAACCCTAAACTGAACTTTTTTCTTTCAGCCAGCATTAGAGTTTTAAACTCTCAACTGAGCTTTTTCATGCAATCAGCATTAGGGTTTTAAACCCTAAACTGAATTTTCCTTTTAGTCAGCATTAGGGTTTTAAACCCTAAACTGAACTTTTTTCTTTCAGCCAGCATTAGAGTTTTAAACTCTAAACTGAGCTTTTTCATGCAATCAGCATTAGGGTTTTAAACCCTAAACTGAATTTTCCTTTTAGTCAGCATTAGGGTTTTAAACCCTAAACTGAACTTTCTCCTTTCAGCCAGCATTAGAGTTTTAAACTCTAAACTGAGCTTTTTCATGCAATCAGCATTAGGGTTTTAAAACCCTAAACTGAATTTTCCTTTTAGTGAGCATTAGGGTCTTAAAACTGGATTCTTCCTTTGTTCGGCGTTAGGGTTTTAAACCTTAAACTGAACCTTTCCCCAGCTAGTCGATATTAGGGCTCCAACCCTGAACTGAGCACGCATATCCTCTTTCATCAATTTTATGAACTTCCTGGTGAATAAGTAACGAAATTTTCCTAGTGAAACTGGGGCAGAAAATTTCGTTTGTTTGTTTCTTTTCTCCCGCAGGTCTGACCTCGAGCCACATGGATCGAAATGACCCACGAGATAAATCCCAGTTCGGAATCAAAGAAGAAAAAAAAAAGACAAAAAAAAGAGATATCCCGAGATATCAGAGTAAAGGGAAAGCAAATCGACTCCAACATTTGACTAAGGTCCTGACCTCTGCCAGTCACATTTTATTCGGTATCCCGGAGATTAAAAACAAGTCGCCGCAACTCGCAAGCATCAAGATTCGGATCAGAGTCTACAAGCAGAATCAGCTAAGACCCAAGATCAAGTCGTAAAAGAATCATAGATAGGAATCTTGTAACTAGCAGTTGACATGCATATAAGTAGTTAGTTCAGTTTCCAATTTTCGTTTGGTTGTAATAAGGCGGTCAGTGACGTAGCAGTGACAACAGCAGCAGCAGTAGCAGCAAGCATTGCAGTCCCATGGTAGCCCTAGCTACCAAAACTTCTCGAACTACATTGACCTGATTCTTGTTTAGCCCAGGATATGTAGGAAATCTTTGAAGCAAGATTCGGTCAGATCTTTCGAAAAAAAAACATGCTTCATACGGAGTGGTCCATAGGCAAAAATCGTTCATACACGCTCACTTTATCTTTGCACGAAAACTCTTCGTGTTTCCGAACAAAGAGGGGCAGCTGTGAGCACGTGATTTTTGTTTCACACGACAATCACTCCAAAAAGAAATAAAAACAAATATAATTGGCCCTGCTGTACAATTTCGGATTTTTGTGCGGCACTTTGTTGATTTATTTATGACTTTGGCCCATTTTTATTTATTTACTTTATTAAAATAAAATTCAAAAAAATATGTGTCCTGCATAATTCAAACCGTAATCCGGTCGTTAAATAGAAAATCGTGATTAGGCATTTTCGTCCGTGATTTTATTTGGTTTGACCTTACCTGTTTTGAAATATTTTAGTATGTGTGCAAATAATTGTATTTGAGTGTGTATTTAATTTTAATTTGATTTTTGGCTTAGTTTTGTTTTAAAATAAATAAGAAAAAGAAATAAAAAAAAGAAAGAAAAGACCCCTTCCGGACTTGGGCCAATTTGTTAAAATTGGCCCAACAAACTCAGCCCAAACGGACAGCCCAAGCCACCAGTCCAAACAGCCCACCCCCCAGGCCATGAAACGACGTAGCTTAACACCAAAACTACGTCGTTTCGATGCCAACCCATCACAACCGTTTAAACCAAGCCGATCCAACGGTCCAGATCTTTCACCCGTAATCCCACTACCCGACCCGTTACCCGAACCAATTCTGACCCCTACTGAGCCAAACGACGACGTTTCGTTTAAACCTTCAGATCCAAGCCGTCCATCTCGTCTCATCCAACGGTTGAAATCAATCCCCCCATTCCATATATAAGCCTCATACCACACCCTGCCCCCCTATCCAATACCCCAGCTTCCGTCTTCACCTCCTTCCCCACAAAACCCTAGCCGCCCCCTTATCCCTCGCCATTAATCCCGGCGGCATGAACGCCGATGACCTCGCCATGAATACCATAGAACCCCCTCACCACCCTGAACATAGACCTGTTAACCGTTTAGTTCGAATCACCCCCCAGGTCCTCGAATCTTCATTTGAAGATTCGAGTCAAAACTCGATCTACTCAGTTTAAACCCAGTTTCATACCAGACACTCCCCAGACCCCCCTCGTGACCAAACCATACTTGGTTTGGTCCGAATCTGATCAGGGAGGCATGAATCCCAGATCTGAGTTTTGGAAATTTGGTGTTCCTCCGTCACTGGTTCAACCGAAGAGATTAAGGTCTAATGGACTTTAATCAAAGTGTTTCTCGTCTGAGAAACACTTCGTTTAAAGTCCATTCAGCCTTAAGAAAGGCCTGACCAAGTCCGAGTTAAGGTTTCGATCTTTTTGCGGTTTAAGGTGAGTTTTCTTTCTTTTCTTAGTTGTTTTTGGTTTGTTTGATTGTTGTAAGGGTCTGTTCGTTTTCTGTTTATGTCCTTGACCTCTATCAACTGTGCTTCAACCACTTCGCCTGAACCTCTGTTTGTTTGTCTAAATTCCCCCCCTCCTTTTCTGATAAGGCATTATGTATTTGTTTGTGCAAGTAGCTGATTTTCGAGTTTGGACTGACTAGTTGACTCCTCGAGTGTATTTCTGCTTAGTCAGTATAATGCGAACCATGTATCAATACTGTTTAAATGTCTGATTTTTGGCTACGATTGTGTATGTTAATACTAATATAGTCGAGTCGACATGTGTCGTCAATTAATTTCAACTGTCTGAGCATAGTAAATCGATTTGCTTCTGTTGAACATTTGTTGAAATCAATTCAGAACCAGTTTTGTTTACTTATAGCTGTTGATTTGGATCAGTCAATGTGAAAAGGATTGTTTATGTTTAAATTCTGAATTGGAAGGCATGTGCACTCGTGCACAGCATGTGCATTGGTGCACCTCATGTGCCTTGTGCACAGCCTGTTTTTTTTGCATTAAGAAGCTTTTAAGTTTTAAACAATCTGACAGTATATGCTGTCAGATATATTCTACTGCCCATACTTGCTTTTAGATAATAAAATGAAAAGTTAAAGCCTGCCAAGGGAATGTCATGGGATTAATACTTAAATAGCTGAGTGGAAACTGAAAAGAAAGGGGCACATGGGAGGGGTATCTGATTAATTTAACAGGCTGTAAAAGGTTTGATGTTGAGGCTTATAAAAGGGAGGCACATTAAGAGATAGAGAGGGCCATCAGTGGAAGGGGAGGGATTTTTTGGGATAATAGACAAAGGGGATAATACACAGAGAGACATTGAGAGATACACAGAAAAGAAAACACACACCCACTGTGAAGATAGAAAGAAAAGAGAGAGTTGACAAGAATAGAAAGAGAGCAAGAAAGAGAGAAAACAGACTAAGAAATCAGAAATTTGGTCTTGTTTGTCTGAAGTTCATTTATTGTCAATACGTTAGGCAGTGTTCTTTCTTCAATCGAGATTATTGTTAGTGTTCTGCTGCATTGGTATATTCCGGAATTGGACTGTCTGGAGTATCGCACTGTGTGCTGTTTCATCGAGTTGTTCTCCTTCAACTCTAGTTCCATCTCGCAACAGAATCCTTTCTGTTGTGCTGTTCTGATTGTTGCTGCTATCTTGCTCGCTATTGCTGCTGCATTTTGTCCTGCTGCTACTGTTAATTCTGCCTTTTGGCTGCTGCTGATTCCTATCTTCTTCTCCTTCTCTTTTGCACTTTCAGCATTTTCAGGTACACATTTCAAATCCCATATTGATGTAATTAGAACAGTCTGAAAGCATGAAATGAAAAAGGTTGAAGAAGTTCAAGCATTTGCTGTAATATTCATAGTACATTAACAGGCCTTGTGGAAATTGATTTAGCTCATGTTTCAATGGTTCAAAAGAGTATACTGATAGCCGACTGAGTTTCACCCTTTTGTATTTGGGCTCGATAATTGTCTGTTTAGTATAAGTATGCATATTTCGACTTCACACAATACCATTTTCTGTTTCATTTAGTTTTTTTTAAGACTAGCCATATAAGTTTGGTTAAGCTCAATACAAGAAATGCTCGGATTAAACGTTGTATTTCGCTAACTTGTATATGATAAATTAAAGCATTTTACTTCGCCAGTTATCCTTTAACCCAGTTCAAATAAGTTCAGTTAAGTTCAAATTAAGAAATGTTCGGATTAAGTATTGCATTTCATCTTATCTCATATGTAATCTGTTATTCGACCAAATCATTTTCGTAAAAGGCATGACGTCCTTTTTACCTTGAAAGTAATCAATCAAAATTGACAGGAGTTTGGTTTAAGCTGAAGTATATACTTCAATTAGCACACACGCTTTCTTTTCTTCTATCTCTGGAAATAAAAATAATAGAAATGTAGTCACTGTAGGATACCCTTCTAAAATAATAGGACAAGCCTCGCCAAATAAAAAAAAAAAAACAATTGCGGGGCCCTCAACAACTGACGATAGTTATTTAGAATTCAAGATAGGCCATTTAATAAACTTCATGGCCTCCTACAAAGATAATAACGCGTTAGGTTCTGTTGGCGCGGTTTAATTAAATCACATTCTTAAATTCGGGCGCACATTGATGTGACCCAAATCCAAATCTCAACGAAGTCCAAATGTGTCGACAATTACGGGTGCATTGATTGTGACGTGGTTCGAGACGCATTTTCACGACGTTGCAATTCTGTAAAATAAATGATAATAATAAAAGCGGTTAAAACTTAATAAAAGCACATAAGTTACAACATGTATTTAAATCAGATATTTAGCTATTATAACAATTTAAGCGACCGTGCTAGAACCACGGGATTCGAGGGTGCCTAACACCTTCCCTCGGGTCAACAGAATTCCTTGCTTAGAATTTCTGGTTCGCAGACTTCATTTGGAAAAGTCGAAAATCTCCTCGATTTGGGATTCAAGATAAACCGGTGACTTGGGACACCAAAAGCCAAACCTTTTCCCAAGTGGCGACTCTGAATTAAATAAATAATTCCATTTCGAATATTTGTCACTTAAATTGGAAAAACTCCCCGCGCATCTTAATCCTTCGGGGCGGGCGCGCAAAAAGGAGGTGTGACAAGCATGTACACCACTTTAGCTCAGGCAGTGCTTCCCCTTGCTACAGCTACGTCTCAGGCCGGGGGAGGAGCACAGACTCTTGCCGCCCGCACTCCTGAGCAGCAAGTGCATGTTGAGCAGGTCCTTGAGATTATTCTTGTACAACCGACAGTTCGAGATCAGCTTGAGGATAGGGCAATGGTTTCCGAGGATGAGCAGCTGAGGCTTGAGAGGTTCAAGAAGTACAAGCTTCCTGTATTCAACGGTCTACCATCGGATGATGCTCTGGGATTTCTATATGAGTGCTACAGGATTCTCAGTACCATGGGTATATCAGGATCGGGCAGGGTTTCCTTCACTACTTTCCAGCTTCGAGGAGCCGCCTATGAGTGGTGGCGCACCTATGAGTTAGATAGTCCGGATGAGGCTGCTTCACTGACTTGGGCTTAGTTTTTAGATCTGTTCTTGAGAGACTATGATCCTCAGATCCTTAGGGATTCATGACGTGCAGAGTTTGAGCATTTTCTCCAGGGTGCTATGACTGTCTCAGAGTATGCTATCTGTTACACTAGTTTGGCTAGGCATGCCCCAGCCTTGGTTTCTACTGTTCGTGAGAGGGTTCACCGGTTTATTGAGGGCCTTATTCCCAGTATCAGGTCTAGCATGACTCATGAGTTGGAGATGGATATTTCTTATCAGCACTTGGTAAGCATTGCTAGGAGGATTGAGGGTATGCATGCTAAGGAGAGAGAGGAGAGGGAGGCCAAGAGGTCTCGAGAGTCAGGCCATTCCTTTGGTGCCCGTAGCCCAGCAGCAGGTCGTCATGGTAGGGATTATATGAGTCGCCCTGTTCATTCAGCTCTTGCAGCAGTCAGTGGTATTCCATCTCCTTCTAGGTCTCAGGAGCCTTATTATGCACCTCCGGTATCTAGTGCGCCTCCTATGCGGGGTGCTTTCAGAGGTCAGTCCAGCTGACCTGGCACGAGCCAGTCACAACCACCACGTCCTCCCAAAGCTTGTTTTAAGTGTGGTAACACATGCTATGTGGTGAGGCATTGCCCTAAACTTGGGAGGGTGCACCTCCACAAACTTCTCAGCCATAGCGTGCCCCGCAGAGTTCTCAAGCTATGGTTACAGCTCTAGTTGCTACCCCACCTACTCAGCCAGCTAGAGGTGGAGGTCGGGGAGGTAGAGGTCGCCCTAGATGGGGAGGCCAGACCAGATATTATGCCCTTTCTGCCCGTACCGAGGTTGTTGCCTCCAATTCTGTCATCACAGGTATTATACTGGTTTGTCACAGAGATACATCGATTCTATTCGATCTAGGCTCCACTTAATCTTATGTGTCTTCTTATTTTACTCCATATTTGGGTGTATCTTGAGATTCTTTGAGTTCCCCTGTTTATGTTTCTACTCCTGTGGGAGATTCTCTTGTTGTGGACCATATTTATCGGTCAGGTTTGGTTGCTCTTGTTGCTCAGCATGGTAGATTTTGATATTATCTTGGGCATGGACTAGTTGTCGCCACATTATGCTATTCTTGATTGTCACGCCAAAATTGTGACACTGGCTATGCCAGGTGTACCGCGTGTTGAGTGGAAGGGTACTTTAGATCACACTCCCAGTAGAGTTATTTCTTTTCTTAAAGCTCAGTGTATGATTGAGAAGGGGTGTGACGGGTATTTAGCTTATGTAAGAGATGTCAGTATTGATACCCCTTCAGTTGATTATGTCCTAGTAGTACGGGATATTCTCGATGTGTTTCCATCTGACCTTCCGGTCATGCCGCCTAATAGAGATATTGATTTTGGCATTGATCTGTTGTCGGGCACTCAACCCATTTCTATTCCTCCGTATCATATGGCTCCTCTTGAGTTGAAGTAGTTGAAAAATTAGTTACAAGAATTGCTTGATAAGGGTTTTATTCGGCCCAGTGTATCACCTTGGGGTGCTCCTGTCTTGTTTGTGAATAAAAAGGATGGTTCTATGCGCATGTGTATTGATTATTGCCAGTTGAACAAGGTTACAGTGAAGAATCGTTATCTTTTGCCTCGTATTGATGATCTATTTGACCAGCTTCAGGGTGCAAGGGTGTTTTCTAAGATTGACTTGCACTTAGGTTACCATCAGTTGAAGATTCGGGAGCCAGATATCCCGAAGACTGCTTTCAGAACTCAGTATGGTCATTACGAGTTCCTTGTCATGTCATTTGGGCTGATCAATGCCCCAACAGCTTTTATGCACTTGATGCACAGTGTGTTTCGGTCGTATCTTGGCTCGTTCATCATTGTCTTTATTAATGATATTCTGGTGTATTCCCGGAGTCAGGAAGATAATGAGCAGCACTTGAGGACTGTGCTTCAGACTCTAAGAGAGAAAAGGTTATATGCTAAGTTCTCAAAATGTGAGTTTTGGTTGGATTCTGTGGCATTCCAAGGCCACGTGGTATTGAGTGAGGGTATTCAGGTAGATCCGAAGAAAATAGAGGCCTTGCAGAGTTGGCCCAGAGGATCCTCAGCAACAGAGATCCGCAGTTTCCTTGGCTTAGCGGGTTACTACCATCATTTTGTGGAGGGTGTTTCATCGATTGCAGCCCCTATGACCAGATTGACCCAGAAGGGTGCTCCGTTCCAGTGGACAGAGGAGTGTGAGGAGAGCTTTCAGAAGCTCAAGATACCTTTTACTACAACCCCAATTTTGATACTGCCTACCGGTTCGGGTCTTGTACGGTCTATTGTGATTCCTCGAGGATTGGCCTCGGAGCGGTGTTGATGCAGGACGGTAGGGTGATTGCCTACGCGTCCAGACATTTGATGGTACATGAGAAGAATTATCCAGTCCACGACCTTGAGTTAGCTGCCATTGTTTACGCCCTGAAGATCTGGCGCCATTATTTATACGGCGTGCCTTGTGAGATTTATATTGATCATCGGAGCTTGAAGCACCTATTAAAGCAAAAGGATCTAAATTTGTGCCAGAGGAGGTGGTTAGAGTTGCTGAAGGACTATGATATCATTATTTTGTATCACCCGGGCAAGGACAATATGGTGGTCGATGCTTTGAGTCACTGGGAAGAGAGTTTGGGGATTTTGGCTTATTTACCCGCATCGGAGAAGCCTATGGCGATGGATGTTCAGGCCTTAGCCAGCCAGTTTGTGAGGTTGGATCTTTCGGAGCCCGGTCGGGTTCTAGCTTGCATGGTTTCTCGGTCTTCCTTACTTGATCGTATCAGGGAGCGCCAGTATGATGACACATATTTGCGTGTCCTTAAGGACAAGGTTCAGCACGACAATGCTAGAGATGTGACTATTGGTGATGATGATGTATTGAGGATACATGGTCTGATTTGTGTACCCAATGTTAATGGGCTTTGGGAAGTTGATTCTGGAGGAGGCCCATAGCTCGCAGTATTCCATTCATCCGAGTGCCGCGAAGATGTATCAGGATTTGAGGCAGCACTACTGGTGGAAGCGGATGAAGAAAGATATAGTTGGATTTGTAGCTCGGTGCTTCAACTGTCAGCAGGTGAAGTATGAGCACCAGATATCGGGTGGATTGCTTCAGCAGATAGAGATTCCGGAGTGGAAGTGGGAGCGTATCACCATGGACTTTGTAGTTGGGCTCCCACGAACTTTGAGAAAGTTCGATGCTATTTGGGTGATTGTGGATTGACTGACCAAGTCCGCTCACTTTACTCCTATGTGTAATAATTATTCTTCGGAGCGGTTGGCGGAGATCTATATCCGGGAGATTGTTCGTCTGCATGGTATTCCAATTTCCATCATTTCAGATAGGAGTACTCAGTTCACATCACGGTTCTAGAGGGCTGTTCAGCATGAGTTGGGTACTCGGGTTGAGTTGAGTACGACATTTAACCCTCAGATAGACGGGCAGTCCGAGTGCACTATTTAGATTCTTGAGGATATGCTCTGTGCATGTGTGATTGAGTTTGGAGGGTCTTGGGATCAGTTCTTGCCATTGGCGGAGTTTGCCTACAACAACAGCTATCAGTCCAGCATTTAGATGACACCGTATGAGGCTTTATATGGTAGGCAATGTAGATCCCCGGTGGGTTGGTTTGAGCCGGGTGAGGCTAGATTATTGGGCACAGACTTAGTTTAGGATGCTTTGGAGAAGGTTAAGGTGATTCAGGATAGACTTCGTACAACCCAGTCCAGACAGAAGAGCTACGCGGACCGGAAGGTTTGTGATGTTTCCTATATAGTTGGAGAGCGGGTTCTGCTTTGGGTTTCGTCTATGAAGGGCGTCATGAGATTTAGGAAGAAGTGGAAGTTGAGTCCGAGGTTTATTGACCCTTTTGAGATATTGAGGCATGTTGGGGAAGTTGCTTATGAGCTTGCCTTACCTCCAAGCTTGGCGGGAGTTCATCCGGTATTTCATGTTTCGATGCTCCGGAGGTATCACAGTGATCCGTCACATGTGTTGGATTTCAATTTAGTCCAGTATGACAAGGATCTATCCTACGTTGAGGAGCCAGTGGCAATATTAAACAAACAGGTTAGAAAGCTCAGTCAAAGAACATTGCATCCGTGAAGGATCAGTGGTGGGGTCAGCCGATCGAGGAGGCGACCTAGGAGACCGAGCAGGATATGCACACCCGTTACCCTCATCTTTTCACTACTTCAGGTATGTCTTTATGCTCGTTCGAGGACGAACGAATATTTAAGTGTGGGAGGATGTAACGACCCGGCCGGTCGTTTTAAGAATTTATGCCTCGGTCCCCTATTAACTGCTTTCCCCGTGTTTATTTCTGCTATTTTGATTTGCCGGGATGTTCGGTTTTAAGTTCCGGAGAGTTTTGGGACACTTAGTCCCTAAATGAGAGTTTAAGTTTTAAAAATTTGACCGTAGTCGGAGTAGTATGAAGACGGCCTCGGAATGGAATTCCGTCGGTTCTGTTAGCTCCGTTGAGTGACTTTGAGCTTAGGGGCGGGATCGGATTGTATTTTGGAGGTCCGTAGCTAATTTAGGCGTGAAATGCCGAAAGGTCGAATTTTAAAGTTTCTGGTTCGATAGTGAGATTTTGATCTGAGGGTCGGAATGGAATTCCGGAAAGTGTATAGCTCTATAGTGTTGAATGTGACATGTGTGCAAAATTTCAGGTCATTCGGACGAGGTTTGATAGACTTTTTGATCGAAAGCGTATTTTTAGAGTTTTGAAAATTTTAGGCTTGAATCCGTGGTTGATTCGTCGTTTGGATGTTGTTTTAGGTGTTTTAAGGATTGGTATAAGTTTGGACAGTGGTATTAGACTTATTTGTGCCTTTGGTTGTGGTCCCGGGGGCCTCGGGATGATTTCGGATGGTTAACGGAAGGATTTTGGATTTTGGAGTTGCAGCTTCAGCTGGTTTTCTATCATAACCGCACCTGCGAGAGTGGGACCGCAGGTGCGGAGCTGAAGAAGCGGCATTTGACATCGTAGAAGCGGAAATGGTGAGGTTCAGCAGGAGCCGCAGAAGCGGTAGAATTTCCGCTAGAGCGGTACCGCATCTGCGGATGGGGAGTCGCAGGTGCGGAATCAAGCTGAGTTAGTGATTGTTGCAGATGAGACCATTGGTCTGAGAAAGCGGGACCGCAGATGCGGAAATCGATGGGCAAAAATATATAAATACTTGCCTTCGCGAAATTTAGCCATTTTTCACCTCTTTTTAAACGGGAAGAACTTAGGGAGCACTTTTCAAGAGAGATTTTCAGAGGAATTCATTGGGGTAAGGTCTTTGGTCCCTAAAATAGTTATTGGAATAATTTTTATCAATTTAAGCATGAAAAAATAAGGAAAATCAGTGGTAATTTGTGGGTTAGGGCTTGACTAATTAGAGGCTTTTGAGTGATGATTTGAGGGACCATTTGAGGTCCGATTTTGGTACTTTTGATATGAATGAACTCGTGAGAATGTGAGGATTCTAGAAATGTAAATTTTACCCGATTCCGAGATGTGGGCCCGAGGGGCATTTTGGTCATTTTACCTAATTTCGCATATTAGCTTAGAATTTCTTTATAGAATCAGTTACTTGAAGTGTTATTTACATTATGAAATTTAATTGAATAGATTCGGGCCATTTGGAGTCGAGTACTCGAGGCAAGAGCATGGTTTCAGATTGATTTGAGCGGGTTCGAGGTAAGTGGCTTGCCTAACCTTGTGTGGGGGACCTTCCCCTTAGGATTTGGTACATTTGATAATTGAAATGCCTTTTGCGTAAGGTGACGAGTGTCACACCTCCTTTTTCCGTACCCGAGAGGGTGCAAGGGAGTTTTTTCCAATTAAAGGACAATCGAAACGGGATTGGTTTAATTATTTCAGAGTCGCCACTTGGGAGATTTAGGGTGTCCCAAGTCACCAATTTTAATCCCGAATCGAGGAAAATAATGACTCTGTATTACAGTCTGCGTACCAGAAATCCGGATAAGGAATTCTGTTAACCCGGGAGAAGGTGTTAGGCATTCCCGAGTTCCGTGGTTCTAGCACGGTCGCTTAACTATCATATTCGGCTTGATTATCTGATTTTATACAAGTGTGAACTTATGTGCAAAATTTAACTTTTAACCGCTTTTATCATTTTACTGTTTTTATCAGGAATTGCAACGTTGTGAAAATGTATCTCGAACCGCGTTACAATCAATGTACCCGTGGTCGTCGACACACTTTGACTCCGTTGAGATTGGGATTTGGGTCACATCAATGCGCACCCGAGTTTAAGGAAATTAAATTATTAAAGACGCGCCTAAAGCGACTAGCGTACTTATTTTGGGTAAGACCGTGGAATTTTACTAAACGGTCCATCCCGAAATCCAAATAATTTTTAAAGCAAATATTTACTGAGGGCCCCGCAATTTGTATTTTTATTTGGCGAGGCTCATCTCGTTCTTTATTTTTTATGAATTTGCAACGTCATGGACATGCATCTCGAACCACGTCACAATCAATGTACCCGTGATTAGAAACACATTTCGACTCCGTTGAGAATTGGATTTGGGTCACATAAATGCGCACCCGAGTTTAAGAAGGTAAGATTTATTAAGGCGCGTCCTAAAGAGTCTAACGTATTGTTATTTTAGGAGGGTTGTGAGATTTGCTAAACAACCCGTCCTGGAACCTAAATGCTTCGATATTATACATTTAAACAAGGGCCCCGCATCTGCACGTTTTGTTTATTTTCATCGAGGCTCATCTCGTTCTTATTTTAAAAGGATATCCTATAGCAACTACGTTTCTTATCGCGTTTGTCCTTATCAATTGAAAACAGTAGATAGTCCTAATTAATTACATGCTTGCAAGTTGTTTGTAACAACATTCAGAAACGCCTAAAATCAGAAACGAGGCTGCCCGAACAAATAATCACGGGCCCAAATCCAGCCCAAGCGTGGTTGGCCAAACCTGGGCCACTGCTTGTTCGAAGCAGGCCGGCTTGGCCTGAACTCGACCTTTGTGAGGTTGAGGCCCTGAATTTGTGTTCCGGATCTTAAAACATGGTTTTAAGAGTCATATATAGCAATTTATTGGAAAGGAAAGAACTTAGTTAGTGTACAAATTTCATGCTTAGCATACATTACAGGCTTATACTACACTTTTGAACTAAATATGAGATACAAGCTACTGCCTTGGGCATACTCTCATCACCAACCTATATGCACATTCTAGCATTCAACTACCATACATTGACATTTATAGGCATGAAGACTATCTCTAGTACCCAGAACAAAAATGTAAAACTATTGCACATTGCATGAATATTTAATGTAACAATCTATATCTATAAAAAAAACATTCTTCAGGTCTTTCCTTTACATTCATGCTCAAATTTCCAGCTACATCTGACAGTGTCTTAGGTGTGTACCTGGTATAGAGGAACAGAAGAAGAAGAAAAGGGATAAGCTGAGTAGCTCACAGCAAACAACAGCAATCAGCAGATTCACAGCAACAACACAGCAACAAACAAACAGCCAACAAAGATGAAGCTCCCGAGTAGTCGAGCAACAAACAACAATCCCAGAAACAGAGTATGAACCAGCAGAGACAACAGAGTATTCAATGTAAACGCCCCAGCAATTCAACAACCACAAGCAGCTCAAACAGGCAACCAACAGTAATTGGCCAAGACAGCTAAACCAACATAAACTCTTATGTAATTTTCAGACCGTGTTTGGTTACAATATTCTGAGACTTTATGTTTCTTGTTTTTCTTTTCTGAAGACTAAGAAAAATCCCCCTTTTTAAGTTCTCAAATGGCCTATTTATAAGCCAAATGACTCGGTGCAGCTAGGCTGCCCTCATGCTGCAACTTGCAGCCTGCCCATACCCTGTTAAAGCCCATGCCTAAGCATCTTTGGTGCCAACCCCTTTTGTTCCCCACGCCTGGTTTTGTTTAATTAGGAGTTATGGGCATCCTTTTATTATTCAATTTAAGCCCCATACCCTTGTGTCTAGTTCCCCATTGGTATTAGTTTAATCCTAAATTAGTACCCTACTTGTCAGCCCATTTATACTAATCTTTTCTGTCTTTTTCAACACCCCAGAATGCCCTTGTTCACCCTGGATTATTACTGCCCTGCCTATTGCAGCATCAGGGCACTTTGGGCTTTGAACATTCGATTTCAGAACTGCCCCAACCTGGCCTCTAATTGTTTACAATGTAGTTACAAACTACCATTCATGGGTAATTCCCAACATTCAAATAACAATACAGGCTCATTAGTCATGCGACATTATTAGCTCATTCGATTCATTAGTTATAGAAAACTAATCGACGACATTTATCGAGTCGACTATACTAATTATAGCAGGTAATAATCAGTCGCTCGTATAAACAATACGTTCAGGGACCTAAGGGGTATCAGACAACTTTTGTTAAATTACTGGGCCTATATGAATTAGTCCATTTGACGATTAATCTAACTGACGATCATGTTTATCACAGAGTGTATTCAGAACAAACAGAAGACAATCGACCAAATAAAAGGCCTTTAACAGAGATGGAAGAAATCCGAAATAAAAATAACAACATAACAAACAAACACAACAGAACATGCTGACAGCTTAATTAGAACTAAAACAAAAGAAAGGAAAACTTACCAAAAAGGTTTGAAATCAAAAATGACCCAAATTCTGATTCAACTTCGAACCCTTGAGGCCGAACAAACTTTAATCAGGGTGTTCTCACATGAGAACACCTTGATTAAGGTCTATCAGACCTCAAACCATTGTCAAGACTGGCCGGGTTCCCCAGGTGCATGTGTCCTAAGGTCTGGATTTCCAGATCTGATTTTTAAGGAGTTGTGGGTAGATTCGGACCAAACCAAGCTTGGTTTGGTCACGAGGAAGGTCAGGGGGGTGTCTGGTATGAAGATGGGGTGGTTTGGCATAGATCCGGGTTCGACTCAAATCTTCAAATGAAGATTCGAGACGAACGAAAGTGATTCGAGGCTAGGGAGTAACAGATCCATGTTCAGGAGAGTGAGGGGGTCTTAGGGTGTTCGGGAGGTGGCCACCGGCATTCATGCCGCCGGGTTTTGGTGGAAGGGAAACTAGGGCGGCGTTAGGGTTTGGGGGTTTCAGGGTTCGGGGAAGGAGATGACTGAAGGGGGGGTTCGGATAGGGGGTGCGGGGTAAAGGGGCTGAGTTTATATATGGGGAGGTTGATTGGATCTGAGCCGTTAGATCAGATGATCTCAACGGCTTGGATCTGATGCTGAGAAATGAGACGGGGTCGTTTGGTAGTTAAACGGGGTCGTTTGGTTTAAGTGAGGGGTTGGATCGGATTGGTTCCTGGGTCGGGTTTTGAAGCGGGTTACTGATAGAGGTCCTGAGCCGTTGGATCGAGAGTTTGAACGGCCCAGATTGATTTGCCTGAAACGGCGTCGTTTCAGAAGAGGCCTGGGCAGCCGGACTTGGACTGGGTCTGAGTGCTGGTTGGGCCTATTATTTTTGTTTAATTTCTTTTGGCCCAAACCAATTTCTTTCACTTTTTGTTTTCTAATTTCACTTTTCTTTTAAAACAAAAAATAAAAATAACAAATAATAAAATAACGAAATTAAAACTAAGCAACAATGCAACATTTTAACACAATTATCACAAAAATATTTAAGTAAGTTAGCTAAAAGCCTAGAACGGACGATGCACACATATATATATATTTTTTGAATTTTCTTTTACTGACCGAATTATGGTTTAATCATCCTGACATACATGTTTGGTATTTTGTTTGCCAATGATTAAATGCAAAAAAATGGACAGATCCACAAATGACTAACAACACATGTCATGAAAACTCAAACATTGTACAGCGAAACCAT
Source organism: Nicotiana tabacum (assembly GCF_000715075.1). Taxonomy (NCBI): domain Eukaryota; kingdom Viridiplantae; phylum Streptophyta; class Magnoliopsida; order Solanales; family Solanaceae; genus Nicotiana; species Nicotiana tabacum. The sequence goes on along the minus strand of NC_134089.1, from coordinate 16,587,119 downwards.
TTGTTACTATTTTTATTTTCTTTTGGAGCGATTGCTCGTAAAGCAAAAATCGCATGCTTACAGCTGCCCCTCTTTGCACGAAGACACGAAGGGTTTTCGCGCAAAGATAAGCGAGTGATTTTTTGCCCGTCCGAATACTCCGTGTGAAGCATTTTTGAAAAAGATTTGACCGAACCTTTGCTTCAGAGGTTTCCTACATATCCTGGGCTGAAACAGGAATCAGGTCAATGTAGTTCGGGAAATTTTGGTAGCTGGGACTACCGTGTGACTGTATTGCTTGCTGCTGTTGTGCGCTGTCGCATGCTGCTGTAGGATGCTACTGCTCAACCGATCTCCCTGTTACATTGCTCTAAAAGGAAAAACAAGAAGTTAAGCTAGAGTATGAGATCTCATCCATCTCCAACTTGTTCTTGTTGTCTCGCTTTCTTGTCGGCTAACGCTTTCTTCTGATGCCTTTATTTTGTGACCTTTGGAGATGATGCTGGTCCACCGCCTTTCTAAATGCCAGTTTTCATCACTTTGTTTGATTTGCTGGGAACATGGCTTTCTTCTTTAAATCTTCCACTGGTTTCTTCAGTGGCATGTCTCTTCATCAGTATCGTCATACTGGGCATGCTACAATGTTTCCGAACTGCTTCTTCTGAGACGCGTTCTTTCTTGCTTTTGAATGTGCGCTTGCTTTGGCAGACTTCTGCTTCTTGGCGCTGGGGATTTTATTGTTTTTCCTGCTTGGGGATCTCTGTTGTAACCTTCCGTCCTCAGGTGGGGCTACTGATTCCAAACTCTAGAGCTAAAAGTATTCCCGCATTATACTGGTGGGCGACCTAGAACTTAAAAGTATTCCCGCATTATACTGGTGGGCGACCTAGAACTTAAAAGTATTCCCGCATTATACTGGTGGGCGACCTAGAACTTAAATGTATTCCCGCATTATACTGGTGGGCGACCTAGAACTTAAATGTATTCCCGCATTATACTGGTGGGCGACCTAGAACTTAAAAGTATTCCCGCATTATACTGGTGGGCGACCTAGAACTTAAATGTATTCCCGCATTATACTGGTGGGCGACCTAGAACTTAAAAGTATTCCCGCATTATACTGGTGGGCGACCTAGAACTTAAATGTATTCCCGCATTATACTGGTGGGCGACCTAGAACTTAAAAGTATTCCCGCATTATACTGGTGGGCGACCTAGAACTTAAATGTATTCCCGCATTATACTGGTGGGCGACCTAGAACTTAAAAGTATTCCCGCATTATACTGGTGGGCGACCTAGAACTTAAATGTATTCCCGCATTATACTGGTGGGCGACCTAGAACTTAAATGTATTCCCGCATTATACTGGTGGGCGACCTAGAACTTAAAAGTATTCCCGCATTATACTGGTGGGCGACCTAGAACTTGAATGTATTGAAATTGTTTCCCCGTTCTTCCGAGAAAATTTTCGACAATCGGCAGAAAATTTTCTGCCCCGGTTTTTGGTGACTTCCATGGCGTTGCATCTTGCTGCCCTCATCAATCCTCTGTTCCCCTGCAACAGACAAAAGGATTTGGTCAGTTTTAATCGTGGTGGTAGAGGGTGCCTTCCTGGCGAGCAATTTTTCTCTCTTCCTCTTTTCTTGCTCTTTGTCCCCATAATTGGTTGGCGGGCCAAGTTGCCTGTTGGGGGTCTCTAGCCTGCTGGGGATTGGTTTTCAATTTATCCCCTTTTCTGCTTTCTTTTTAAACACATGATGTGGGAGTCTGCTTCTAACTCCCGAAACCACTCCCTTTTGGAGCCTATTTCTTCCAAAATTTCCGGGCACAATCACTGCATTGCCCGGGACCGGCCTTTAAGACTGTTTGTATTATCCTGCATTGGATGAATTCCCCTTCGGTTTCTGGTAGTAAGCTTTGAAAAATCCTTTCAAGACACATTTTAGGGAAAGAAATAAAAGATATGGAAAGGATAAAATCTTTCTGAACCAATATTTTTTGTGGGAGGAGATAATCAAAAGAACTTACTGGAGGACATGACTGGTCCCCGAGATCATGACGTGCACCATAGATTCCCGACCCAGTCTATTTGTATCAATCGATTTGCCCGACGGTTTGACTTGCTGGGGATGATAAATGGATGTTCATCTTGTTGCGAATGTGGTAGCTTTTGCTGCTCTATCTTGTCGCCTCATAGTGCCCTTCGAGGGGTTTTCACTAATGAGACTCTCTCTTTTCTCTCATCTCCCGGCGCCTTATGGTGCCTATGAAGGTTTTCACCAATAAGACTCTCTCATTTCATATCCCTCGTCTTACATCGCCTCTCGGTGCCTGTGAAGGTTTTCACCGATGAGACTCTCTCATTTTATTTCTTTCGAGGAATCGGGGCGTTGTAGATACGACCCTCTCTTCTGGAGACTCCTTTGACTATCAATTCATTCCCAGTCTTACGATCCTCTTCTTTGCTGGGGATTGGTGTATTATTCTCGGTCTTATTTGCCTGACTCGACATCTCTTGAACATTGATCGGGAGGTCTTTTGGATGTTGATGTTGGTTTTGGTGTGGGGTTAAAGAAAGGCTATGAAAACTATTTGACGGGTGATGTGCTACAACTTTTGGAATCAAGCCTTTGTTGGAACTTAAAACATAACCTCTGCCCCAGTTTTCTTGCTTGGGGAAAATTTTTACGCTTATGTTGAGCTATGTGCGTTACGCACATGGTGCTATATCGTGCACACTATGTACATTATGCATCCTATATTTACTATGATGCATACTATGACCGAGCCGTGAAGCGCCTACGTATCCTCTTTGAGGAATCAGGTCAAACGTAGTTCCCACGGCTTTGTATTTGTGATTTTATCTTCTTCCTTTTTCTTTTCCTTCTTTTCATTCATTTTTTTTTCATGTCTTTTTCTTTTCTTTTCTTTTTCTTTTCTTTTCTCTTTTTTTTTTCATATCTTTCCCATTAGTGTTTCCAAAAGAGGGGTATTGAAAGAATTGCTTAAGGCTCAAAGGGGGAAGCGAGGGTTAAAAGTGTTTGGATAGAAGAAAGAATTGCCTCCGTCATCTCATTATTCAACAAATGCCAAATACAAACAAATAAACCAAAAATTGCCATAATTAAAGAAGTTACGCATAATATCTCTTGACTGCATCTGAATTGATAGCCATGTCGACACATCTACCTTCGACATCTGTCAAACACAAAGCACCGTTGGATAATACTCTGGTCACGATATAAGGCCCTTGCCAATTTGGGGCGAATTTGCCTTTTGCCTCGACCTGATGTGGGAGGATCTTCTTCAATACTTGCTGCCCTACTTCAAACTTCCTGGGGCGCACCTTCTTATTATACGCTCTTGCCATTCTCTTCTGGTACAGTTGACCATGGCACACTGCTGCCAATCTTTTCTCATCTATCAGGCTCAACTGTTCCAATCGAGCCTTGACCCATTCATCATCATCAATCCCGGCTTCAGCGACAATTCGGAGGGACGGAATTTCGACCTCCGCTGGTATCACGGCCTCAGTTCCATACACCAACAAATAAGGAGTTGTGCCTATGGAAGTCCAGACGGTAGTGCGGTAACCCAACAAGGCAAAGGGTAACTTCTCGTGCCATTGTCTGGACCCTTCCACCATTTTTCGCAGTATCTTCTTGATATTCTTATTGGCTGCTTCGACTGCTCCATTCGCCTTAGGACGATATGGGGTGGAATTGCGGTGTGTAATCTTGAATTGTTGGCATACCTCTCTCATCAAGCTGCTATTAAGATTCGCACCGTTGTCCGTGATGATCACTTTTGGGATCCCAAATCTGCAGATGATATGGGAGTGAACAAAGTCCACCACTGCCTTCTTGGTTACTGATTTGAAGGTTTTAGCCTCAACCCATTTGGTGAAGTAATCAATGGTCACTAGAATGAACCTATGACCGTTGGACGCTGCTGGCTCGATGGGCCCAATGACATCCATGCCCCATGCTACAAACGGCCAGGGTGCTGACATCGTATGTAACTCTGTTGGCGGAGAATGAATCAAGTCTCCATGTATCTGGCACTGATGGCATTTCCTCACGAAAGTGATACAGTCGTGTTCCATGGTGAGCCAATAACACCCTGTTCGAAGGATTTTTCTTGCCAATACATATCCGCTCATGTGTGGCCCACAAACTCCATCATGTACTTCTGCCATAACCGACGTTGCCTGCCCGGCATCTATGCATCTCAACAATCCCAGATCCGGGGTTCTTTTGTACAATATTCCCCCACTGAGGAAGAAACCATTCGACAACCGCCGGAGGGCTCTTTTTGGTCTCCAGAGGCATGTTCTGGATATATCCCCATCCTGAGGTATTCCTTGATATCATGAAACCAGGGTTCGCCATCTGCTTCTTCTTCTATGGCATTGCAGTAGGCGTGCTGATCACGGACCTGGATGTGTAGAGGATCAACATACATTTTGTCAGGGTGGTGCAGCATTGATGCCAAGGTGGCCAACGCATCCGCAACCTCATTGTGAACTCTCGGGATGTGTTTGAACTTTACCGATCGAAATTGCTTGCTCAGATCATGCAAGCATTGTCGGTATGGTATGAGCTTTAGATCTCGTGTTTCCCATTCACCCTGAATTTGATGTACCAAGAGGTCCGAGTCTCCCAAGACCAAGACGTCTTGGACATCCATGTCGGCAGCCAAGCGCAGACCCAGAATGCAAGCCTCATATTCGGCCATATTGTTGGTGCAATAGAAGCGTAGTTGAGCCGTAACGGGATAATGCCGTCCTGTTTCAGAAATGAGTACTGCTCCTATTCCAACCCCTTTTGCGTTTGCAGCTCCATCGAAGAAAAGCTTCCAACCTGGTTCCTCGGGTAATTCCAACTCATTCGTATGCATCACCTCTTCGTCAGGAAAATACGTTCTTAAGGGCTCGTATTTTTCATCAACGGGATTCTCGGCCAAATGGTCTGCCAGCGCCTGGGCTTTCATGGCCGTCCTCGTCACATAGATGATATCAAACTCTGTGAGCAGAATTTGCCACTTTGCCAACCTTCCCGTAGGCATAGGTTTCTGAAAGATATACTTCAATGGGTCCAAGCGGGATATGAGATAAGTAGTATATGAAGACAGGTAGTGCTTCAACTTCTGAGCTATCCAAGTTAGGGCGCAGCACGTTTTCTCGAGTTGAGTGTACTTGACCTCATGCACTGTGAATTTCTTGCTAAGATAGTAGATGGCCTGCTCCTTCCTCCCTGTGTCATCATGTTGCCCCAGTACACAACCAAATGAATTTTCCAAGACCGTCAGGTAAAGGATTAGGGGTTTCCCGGGCTTAGGCGGGACCAATACGGGTGGATTAGACAGATACCCTTTGATTTGGTCGAAGGCCTCCTGACACTCTGCTGTCCAACCTACTGCAACGTCCTTTCTCAACAGCCGAAATATGGGCTCACAAGTTGCTGTGAGTTGAGCGATGAACCTGCTGATATAATTGAGTCTACCCAGCAAACTCATTACCTCTGTTTTGTTCCTTGGCGGTGGCAAATCTCGGATGGATTCAATTTTGGATGGGTCTAACTCAATCCCCCGTCGACTGATGATGAATCCTAGCAACTTTCCTGATGGAACCCCGAATGCGCATTTGGCCGGGTTAAGCTTGATATCATACCTCCGGAGTCTTTGGAAAAATCTCCTTAGGTCTGCCACATGGTTCTCCTGACGCCAAGATTTGATGATCACATCATCGACGTACACCTCAATTTCCTGGTGTATTATGTCATGAAACACCGCAGTCATTGCTCGCATGTATGTTGCCCCAGCGTTCTTTAACCCGAACGGCATTACCCGATAGCAGTAGGTTCCCCATGGCGTAATAAACGCTGTCTTCTCAGCATCCTCCTCATCCATTAGGATCTGATGATAACCTGCATAGCAATCCACAAAGGATCCGATCTCGCGCCCTGCGCAATTGTCGATTAAGATATGAATGTTGGGCAGCGGAAAATTGTCCTTGGGACTTGCTTTGTTGAGGTTGCGATAATCAACGCACACCCTGATTTTTCCATCCTTCTTTGGGACTGGTACCACATTGGCCAACCACTCGGGATATCGAGTGACCCGAATGACCTTCGCTTGTAACTGCTTAATCACTTCTTCCTTGATCTTTACACTCATTTCTGTTTTAAATTTCCTTAGTTTTTGCTTGACCGGAGGGTATGCCGGGTCAGTGGGTAATTTGTGAACCACTAAATTGGTGCTTAATCCAGGCATATCATCATATGACCAGGCAAAAACGTCTTTGAATTCCCTGAGAGTTTTGATCAATTCTGCTCTGACATTCGGCTCAATGTGGATGCTAATTTTGGTCTCTTGGACGTTATCAGCATCTCCTAGATTCACCGCCTCGGTGTCATTTAAGTTAGGCTTGGGTTTCTCTTCAAACTGGCGCAGTTCTCTGTTTATTTCTTCGAAGGCTTCACCTTCGTCACATTCAGATTCATCGTCACAAACGACCTTTTGCATCATTGAGTCGGTTTCAGATTGATTTATTAGACTAGGTCGAAGATCCGCTGTGCATGCCATGTCATTAGAACCAGTAAAAAGAGAACTGTTCAGAAGGAAAAAGAACAAGACAAAAATTAAAATGAGACCAAAGAAGAGAACTTTATTAAATTTGCGGGATAAAAGGGTTCACACTTTTACAAAAACGAAAGTAAAATTTGGATTACACCCTTGAATAATCCGATCAAACAAATAAACAAACAAAACATTAATCAAAGCCTACTACCAAGACTCCCCTCGGACAGGAAGAGGAGTAACCGTCCAATTGTTGGTCTTGGCCTCAGGCCCCACAAATTGTATCTCAGCTTTGCTGGAACCTTCTCCAGCTTCCACCATACTGACATCCGCGAACAGCCTCTCAAAACTCTGATTCAGGTCTTCATTTATACCAATCAAAGGTCCTCGAATCTTTGGGATCGCTGACCCCTTGGCACTTGCTTTAACAAAAGACCTTGAGAGGCATGGCACTGGTTTAGGCAGAAACCAGACCCTCTTCTTCATTTTTCGCGCTTGCTTCCTATCTGCTGCGGTTGGTTTGAACCCCAACCCGAAAGTTTCTAGATTCTTAGGAAGGGAGACAGGTTGGACTATCCCTTGAAGTTCAACTCCCAGGCCTTTTCCCGGCACAAACCCATTACCCAGCATTTCTGATACCATCATGACTGTTGCGGCAGCCACCCTAGGGTGCGGGATGATTTCTCCTTCAGAAATTTTGTGGGCCGACCCTGTATCGAGAATCTGGTAGACCCAGGGACCCTTGTCATCAGTGGTCTCTATGAAAGGCACAATGGTTCCGCCCATGGTGCATGTTGTATCCTCGCCGTGCAACACGACCTCTTGTCTTTCCCACTCGAACTTCACTGTCTGATGTAAGGTGGAAGGCACCGCTTTAGCTGCATGAATCCAGGGTCGTCCTAACAGCAAGTTGTAAGATACCGTGGCGTCCAATACCTGGAATTCCATGGTAAACAGGACCGGACCAATGGTCAGTTCAAGTACAACATCCCCCACAGTGGCTGTTCCGTTTCCGTCAAACCCCCGGACACAGATGCTATTCTCCCGGATTCTTCCACGGTCAATCTTTAACTGGTCCAGGGTGGATAATGGACAAATATTGGCGCTTGAGCCGTTATCTACCAATACTCGGGTTACCACCGAGTCTTCACATTTGACAGCTAGGTATAGAGCTTTATTGTGCTCCGTTCCTTCCACCGGCAGGTCATCATCTGAGAATGTCACTCTGTTCACCTCGAAAATCTTGCTGGCAATGGTTTCCAGGTGGTTTACAGAAATCTCACTGGGTACATGGGCCTCGTTCAATATCTTTAACAGGGCCCGACGATGTTCCTCGGAATGGAGGAGTAATGACAATAGTGAGATCTGGGCCGGTGTTTTTCTCAGCTGCTCTACCACAGAATAGTCTTGTACTTTCATCTTCCTCAGGAATTCTTCAGCCTCTTCTTCTGACACTGGCTTCTTGGTTGCCACTGGGTTGGTTTTTCTTAACTCCACCGGAGCAAAACATCGACCTGATCGAGTCAGCCCTTGCGCTTCACAACTGACTTCTTCCACCTGTTTTCCTTGGTATGTCACCACTGCCTTTTCATATTTCCAGGGCACAGCCCTGCTGTCAATCATCGGCAGTTGGACCACCGGCTTTATGGTCACCCGTTCTCTACATACCCCTTTCAACATGACTGCCGGTGTGGGCAGGATCCCTGGTATTACCAACTTGCTTGGCTCGGGTTTGCTTGCTATGACGGACGGGCTCTTCCCCAATATCACTACCGGCTTGACGCCTTCACCCTGCGGCTGTATACTCGTTGCTCCACTGGTTAAGACTTCTTTCGGGGCGGCTTGGATCATCATCACTGTTTGTGAGGGTTTTCTTAATTCTCCTCCCTCACACACTAACTCAATCATGTGAGCTTCGTGGTGCGCTGGCAGTGGGTTTTGGTTGATGTTAGGGGCCTCCGGTGTCTGGACCTCGATCTTATTGGTGTCAATAAGATCCTGTATGGCATGCCTTAACTTCCAACACTTCTCGGTATCGTGCCCGAGCATCCCTGAACAGTATTCACAACTGATTGAACGATCCAAATTCTGAGGCGGGGGATTTGGTTCCCGAGTATGGACAGGACTAACCAAACCCAATTGCCGCAGCTTGTGGAACACAGCGGTGTAGGTTTCTCCCAGTTCGGTGAAGGTTCTTTGCTTCCGCAATCTGTCATTCCTGGCATCTGGATTTCCCCGGAAACCTGCCCCTGAAGGATTTCTATATGCCCTTGGTGGAGGGTAGGTGTTTTGTGGTGGTGCATATATGTTCTGGGGAGCCGGAGGCTGAGTGTATACCTGGGCTTGGTGTGCGGAACAATGTGGTTCTCGAGGTGGATAGAAATTTTGTGGTGGGTTGTATGGGTAGTTTGACCTGTGAGGCATGGGTTGGTTGTAGTGCGGCCTGCCAGCCCTGGACCAACTGCCTGCCTCAATCGTGGCAACCTCTTCTTTCTTTCTTCTTAGCGCACCTCCCGTGCCGCTTTGAATAGCCTGGGTTGTGGCCTTAAGTGCCGAATAGTTTAAGATCTTGTCCGACCTCAAACCTTCTTCTATCATGACCCCTATTTTGACCACCTCGTTGAAAGATTTTCCAACCGTTGTCACCAAGTGACCAAAGTAGGTTGGATCCAATGTCTGCAAAAAATAGTCTACCATTTCTCCCTCTCTCATGGGAGGATCGACCCTAGCTGCTTGTTCTCTCAGCGGAACCCGAACTCGCAAAAACTTTCCCCGGGTTTCTTCCCAGTTCTCAATAACGTGAGACAGTCAGGGACTATCTCCAGATTGTATTGGAAATGACCTGCAAAAGCCTGCGCCAGGTCATCCCACGTGTACCACCTGCTGAAATCCTGCCTGGTATACCATTCCAGTGCAGATCCGCTCAGGCTTTGGCCGAAATAAGCTATCAACAGCTCGTCCTTGCCTCCTGCCCCTCTCATTTTACTACAGAATCCCCGCAAATGTGCCATGGGATCGCCGTGCCCTTCATATAAATCAAACTTGGGCATCTTGAACCCGGCTGGGAGTTGGACGTCTGGGAAAGGGCACAGATCTTTGTATGCCACGCTGACTTGATTGCCCAGCCCGTGCAAGTTCCTGAAGGATTGCTCCAGGCTTTTGAACTTTCTCAACACTTCATCCTGTTCAGGGGCCTTAACCGGCTTCTCAACCTCTGCCGGTACTTCCAAATGGGGATTGTAAGCATGTGGTTCGGGTGCATGGAATGTAGGCTCAGGGGGATAGTATTGGGTATCGTGAGCCTGAAACAATGGCTCACTGGTCGTTCTCTGCAAAGGGGCTGATGTAGGTCCCACAAAAATGGGAATATTGGGTGTTGGGAGAGGTTGATGGGGTGGTGGAGCTTGGGAATCATGAGGGCTTCTTTCTTGATGATAGAGGGGATTTGGGCGGCTTGTGGAAGGGCCAGAGTGAGGGTACTCCGGCATGTGTCCCAGTGTTTCAGGACTCTTTTGTGTTTTGGCTAGGGCTAGTTGCATTGCATTCATTTCTAGTCCCATCCTTTCAATCTTTTCCATCGCTTCTTTTAACAACTGGCTCATCGGCCTTTCTTCCTCATTGCTATTCTCCGAAGTAGTCATGCTTGTTGCTACCGGTCCTTTGGATCTGGTTTGGTATGAATGTGTTGCCAGAATTCTTTAACAACTAACTGTCTGATGTCAGACAACAACAAACTTTGTTAGTGTTAGAGTTTAACAGATTTGATCATAACACATAGAGGATGCAATGCACCTAGGCAGTTAACCGTCTCTACATGCTTTGCTTCAAACAACATGCGTCATCCCGGTTTGCTCATTCGTCTCTTTAAAGTATTTTGCGAAACCCTGCGTTTTATTTTATTTACATTTTCTTTTCTTTATTTATTAAAAGCGGTCGAATCTTATGGGGATTGCCTACGTATCACGTCCCCGCGTGAATCAGACCAGGCGTAGTTCTGCCATGAGGCTAACATTTATAAAAGAAAATGAACAAACATTACATTTGAAAACTTTGTAAAACAATGTCTTGAAATACACATCAAAGAAAATAAGCAACATTACATTTGAAAACTTTGTAAAAACAATGTCTTGAAACACACACATTCAAATTGAAAGAAAAAGATACAATTCTTAACATCTCATAACGTGCCCCACTTTCCACTTGTGTTGTAAATTATTAGATCATTTGTTCAAGGCGGGGCTTGACCCGGATGTCCTCCCAATGTTCGATACATCCTTTCCAACTCCACTGCTAGATGACGGGCAAAGGTGGGTGCATGCTCGGTAAACCTTTCATAATCCATTCCTTGGCAGTTTACATAACTTTGAGAGGTGTAGACCGCCAGGTCGTGGATCTGTGCCCTGAAATCTTGGAGACGTTGGCCTTGATCCTGCAATTGCTGCTGGCGAGTGGTGGCTACATCTCGGATACGGCCTTCACGATCTAGGGCTGACTCTAATAGAGCTCGGAGTCTGGCCTGCTCTAATCTCATCTGCGCTCTTTCTCTCTCAGTGTCCGCTTGTTGATGCTCTCTGTATCTTCTTGCCTCTTCCAGTTGTGCCCGAAGTTGGTCTCCTGATCGTATCCAATGGTCTTTTTCCTTCTCGAATTGTGCCCTGTCTTTCTCGGATTGCCTATTTTGGCGTTCCTTATCAGATCTGGCTTCTTCGTTTAATTGTTGGACCCTTTCTTTTGCTTTGCTCAACGCCCTTTCTTTTGCAGCAAGAATGGAATCATAATCCTGCATTCTTTCAAAAAGTTTGGCGATGGTTTTTTGATCCTTCCAATTCCTCATTGGCGTTTCAGAAGCCTTTTTCATTTTCAGGAATCGAGCATGAAGACTTTCATTCTCACAGGCTAGACTCTTCTTCTCGCCTTCAGCTTCTTGTGCTTGCAAATCCTTCTCCAGACTGAGGTTCCTTAGATTTTCCTTTAGGGCGTGGATAGTTGCTTTGTACCCCTTCTCTTTTTCTCCCCAAATCAACTGCTCTTGGATTTTATCATTGAAGTTTTGAATATGAGGTCTTTTAATCGGCCTTCTCAGCTCAGGTTCTGGTACATCGTCCACGCGAGACCATTTCTCGAACCACCTTGCATATCCGGGATTTATCTCACCCTTTGTGGTGTCTGGGACTTGAGTATCGTTTTTTAAGTATCGACACCCATTCCACATCTGTTGAAGTAACGCCTCAGGGATAGTGGCCTCTGGGTGTAATTCGATTTCTTGTGTGCTCAAATCTTCATCATCGGGGACTACCTGATATCTGCCTAGCTGCCTTAAAACTCTCAATGGCGCGTACGGCTGGATGCTTCTCAATCCCAATAGTAGCAAATAACTATTTGAGTTTGACATATGTATCACTTCCCTCATTGGTAGCCATCCCAGAGTCCATTCAATTTGATTTGCCGTTAGAGCCCTTAGCCGAGATACCCATGCTTCTGTTCCTTCTGGAACCTGATAATTTTTCACTCTTTCCTCATAACCCTCGATGTAATTATCGTTGTTTGGCCTGTACTGTATGATCTTGGGCTGTTGTTGGAGATGTTCAATCAGCCACATTTGCAAAAAAATTTCGCATCCTTCGAAGACTTTCGCTCCTGCTTTACATAAAGTCAAAGCCCGATAAATGTCTGAGAGAATGATGGGGACAATGGTGTGGTTTTCCTTGGAGGTGAGGATTTGCACAACTTTTGCGGCGCGAATATCGATTGTTCGTTCTTTGTTCGGGAAGACCATGATTCCTAGAAAAGCCACCATGAAGGCGAAACGACGGTGAACCTGCCATGCGTCTTTGTCTTGTTTGTTAGTAAGGCCTTTCTCATGAATTTCGAACCCATCTGACTTTCCGAACCTTGAATACAAAAAGTTGAAAGAACAACATCCGTTGATGACATTGCTTTTCCTGATTTGACTGCTGATGTTCAGAAGACCGAAGAATCGATGTACCGAGGGAGCCTTCGTAAATATCAAGCTTTGATTCCTTAAACTTCCGTCAAATCCAACATATCCGGCTACCTCCTCTAATGTAGGAGTGAGCTCGAAGTCAGAAAAACGAAAGACATTGTGAACAGGGTCCCAAAAAGTCACTAATGCTGCAATCAGATCCTCGCGTGGTTTCACCTTCATAATGTCCGGGAGATTTCCGAGATGCTTGATGACCCACTTTTGACCATCTTCGCCTAATTCACACCACCACATTTGAAGCTAGAATAAAAACTCCTCTGTATTTGCGGAGAAAGGGTTTTGTGTGGTGTTCATTTTGTATCTGAAATTTTAATTTAATAAAGTTAAGACTTATTTCGAAAACATACTCCAATCATTTTCAGTCAAACTATTTCAAGACTTAAAACTATATATTTTTTTTATTTTTTTCAAATTATTTTCAAGATTTGATACCTTTATTTCAAAACTATATATTTTTTATGTATATATATATATTCTATTTTTTCATTTTCTTTTTATTTATGAAGACCTATTTTATTCCTCAGCTCTCATCATAATTTATTTAAACCGGTCAGCAAGCATGTTCGAAGCAAATGAATGCACATATAGCAAGTAGGATGCATCAGGATGGTCTTTTTATTTTGGGTTCACCTGTCCTAGACGGACCCAACCCCTATGTTGAGTCCCCTAAGTCAAATGCACGTGATGCAAATAAACGTTCCTACTGGGGATCCGGTACATGGCTGAGTTATTCTAAGTGTAAGACCTGAGGTTGATTGTTCTAGACCTGGCTTACCCAAACGGACAGTTTGAACCGAAGTGGGGGCAACGTACCGGGAGCACGAAAGTCTGCCCGGCCTAGTTACTTGTCCCAACTCCGTCTTATTTGGTATGACTTTAACAGAAAGGTGGGTCACGCGCACGTGTACACCATAAATTCAGAAGACTCAGAGGGAAGGGTTTCGTAGCAGTTTTATATACACCATTCAGATAATATTAAAGCGATAAAAGCATCATTTAGCACATTAAGCATATATCATGTAAAAATCCGATAATAAATAAAGCCAAATAACAACAATTATTCTAAGCTCGAATTCTTAACCCTGAACCAGTGGTTCTGGGTCAAAATAATCCCCAGCAGAGTCGCCAGAGCTGTCACACCTCCTTTTTCCGTACCCGAGAGGGTGCAAGGGAGTTTTTTCCAATTAAAGGACAATCGAAACGGGATTGGTTTAATTATTTCAGAGTCGCCACTTGGGAGATTTAGGGTGTCCCAAGTCACCAATTTTAATCCCGAATCGAGGAAAATAATGACTCTGTATTACAGTCTGCGTACCAGAAATCCGGATAAGGAATTCTGTTAACCCGGGAGAAGGTGTTAGGCATTCTCGAGTTCCGTGGTTCTAGCACGGTCGCTTAACTATCATATTCGGCTTGATTATCTGATTTTATACAAGTGTGAACTTATGTGCAAAATTTAACTTTTAACCGCTTTTATCATTTTACTGTTTTTATCAGGAATTGCAACGTTGTGAAAATGTATCTCGAACCGCGTTACAATCAATGTACCCGTGGTCGTCGACACACTTTGACTCCGTTGAGATTGGGATTTGGGTCACATCAATGCGCACCCGAGTTTAAGGAAATTAAATTATTAAAGACGCGCCTAAAGCGACTAGCGTACTTATTTTGGGTAAGACCGTGGAATTTTACTAAACGGTCCATCCCGAAATCCAAATAATTTTTAAAGCAAATATTTACTGAGGGCCCCGCAATTTGTATTTTTATTTGGCGAGGCTCATCTCGTTCTTTATTTTTTATGAATTTGCAACGTTATGGACATGCATCTCGAACCACGTCACAATCAATGTACCCGTGATTAGAAACACATTTCGACTCCGTTGAGAATTGGATTTGGGTCACATAAATGCGCACCCGAGTTTAAGAAGGTAAGATTTATTAAGGCGCGTCCTAAAGAGTCTAACGTATTGTTATTTTAGGAGGGTTGTGAGATTTACTAAACAACCCGTCCTGGAACCTAAATGCTTCGATATTATACATTTAAACAAGGGCCCCGCATCTGCACGTTTTGTTTATTTTCATCGAGGCTCATCTCGTTCTTATTTTAAAAGGATATCCTATAGCAACTACGTTTCTTATCGCGTTTGTCCTTATCAATTGAAAACAGTAGATAGTCCTAATTAATTACATGCTTGCAAGTTGTTTGTAACAACATTCAGAAACGCCTAAAATCAGAAACGAGGCTGCCCGAACAAATAATCACGGGCCCAAATCCAGCCCAAGCGTGGTTGGCCAGACCTGGGCCACTGCTTGTTCGAAGCAGGCCGGCTTGGCCTGAACTCGACCTTTGTGAGGTTGAGGCCCTGAATTTGTGTTCCGGATCTTAAAACATGGTTTTAAGAGTCATATATAGCAATTTATTGGAAAGGAAAGAACTTAGTTAGTGTACAAATTTCATGCTTAGCATACATTACAGGCTTATACTACACTTTTGAACTAAATATGAGATACAAGCTACTGCCTTGGGCATACTCTCATCACCAACCTATATGCACATTCTAGCATTCAACTACCATACATTGACATTTATAGGCATGAAGACTATCTCTAGTACCCAGAACAAAAATGTAAAACTATTGCACATTGCATGAATATTTAATGTAACAATCTATATCTATAAAAAAACATTCTTCAGGTCTTTCCTTTACATTCATGCTCAAATTTCCAGCTACATCTGACAGTGTCTTAGGTGTGTACCTGGTATAGAGGAACAGAAGAAGAAGAAAAGGGATAAGCTGAGTAGCACACAGCAAACAACAGCAATCAGCAGATTCACAGCAACAACACAGCAACAAACAAACAGCCAACAAAGATGAAGCTCCCGAGTAGTCGAGCAACAAACAACAATCCCAGAAACAGAGTATGAACCAGCAGAGACAACAGAGTATTCAATGTAAACGCCCCAGCAATTCAACAACCACAAGCAGCTCAAACAGGCAACCAACAGTAATTGGCCAAGACAGCTAAACCAACATAAACTCTTATGTAATTTTCAGACCGTGTTTGGTTACAATATTCTGAGACTTTATGTTTCTTGTTTTTCTTTTCTGAAGACTAAGAAAAATCCCCCTTTTTAAGTTCTCAAATGGCCTATTTATAAGCCAAATGACTCGGTGCAGCTAGGCTGCCCTCATGCTGCAACTTGCAGCCTGCCCATACCCTGTTAAAGCCCATGCCTAAGCATCTTTGGTGCCAGCCCCTTTTGTTCCCCACGCCTGGTTTTGTTTAATTAGGAGTTATGGGCATCCTTTTATTATTCAATTTAAGCCCCATACCCTTGTGTCTAGTTCCCCATTGGTATTAGTTTAATCCTAAATTAGTACCCTACTTGTCAACCCATTTATACTAATCTTTTCTGTCTTTTTCAACACCCCAGAATGCCCTTGTTCACCCTGGATTATTACTACCCTGCCTATTGCAGCATCAGGGCACTTTGGGCTTTGAACATTCGATTTCAGAACTGCCCCAACCTGGCCTCTAATTGTTTACAATGTAGTTACAAACTACCATTCATGGGTAATGCCCAACATTCAAATAACAATACAGGCTCATTAGTCATGCGACATTATTAGCTCATTCGATTCATTAGTTATAGAAAACTAATCGACGACATTTATCGAGTCGACTATACTAATTATAGCAGGTAATAATCAGTCGCTCGTATAAACAATACGTTCAGGGACCTAAGGGGTATCAGACAACTTTTGTTAAATTACTGGGCCTATATGAATTAGTTCATTTGACGATTAATCTAACTGACGATCATGTTTATCACAGAGTGTATTCAGAACAAACAGAAGACAATCGACCAAATAAAAGGCCTTTAACAGAGATGGAAGAAATCCGAAATAAAAATAACAACATAACAAACAAACACAACAGAACATGCTGACAGCTTAATTAGAACTAAAACAAAAGAAAGGAAAACTTACCAAAAAGGTTTGAAATCAAAAATGACCCAAATTCTGATTCAACTTCGAACCCTTGAGGCCGAACAAACTTTAATCAGGGTGTTCTCACATGAGAACACCTTGATTAAGGTCTATTAGACCTCAAACCCTTGTCAAGACTGGCCGGGTTCCCCAGGTGCATGTGTCCTAAGGTCTGGATTTCCAGATCTGATTTTTAAGGAGTTGTGGGTAGATTCGGACCAAACCAAGCTTGGTTTGGTCACGAGGAAGGTCAGGGGGGTGTCTGGTATGAAGATGGGGTGGTTTGGCATAGATCCGGGTTCGACTCAAATCTTCAAATGAAGATTCGAGACGAACGAAAGTGATTCGAGGCTAGGGAGTAACAGATCCATGTTCAGGAGAGTGAGGGGGTCTTAGGGTGTTCGGGAGGTGGCCACCGGCATTCATGCCGCCGGGTTTTGGTGGAAGGGAAACTAGGGCGGCGTTAGGGTTTGGGGGTTTCAGGGTTCGGGGAAGGAGATGACTGAAGGGGGGGTTCGGATAGGGGGTGCGGGGTAAAGGGGCTGAGTTTATATATGGGGAGGTTGATTGGATCTGAGCCGTTAGATCAGATGATCTCAACGGCTTGGATCTGATGCTGAGAAATGAGACGGGGTCGTTTGGTAGTTAAACGGGGTCGTTTGGTTTAAGTGAGGGGTTGGATCGGATTGGTTCCTGGGTCGGGTTTTGAAGCGGGTTACTGATAGAGGTCCTGAGCCGTTGGATCGAGAGTTTGAACGGCCCAGATTGATTTGCCTGAAACGGCGTCGTTTCAGAAGAGGCCTGGGCAGCCGGACTTGGACTGGGTCTGAGTGCTGGTTGGGCCTATTATTTTTGTTTAATTTCTTTTTGCCCAAACCAATTTCTTTCACTTTTTGTTTTCTAATTTCACTTTTCTTTTAAAACAAAAAATAAAAATAACAAATAATAAAATAACGAAATTAAAACTAAGCAACAATGCAACATTTTAACACAATTATCACAAAAATATTTAAGTAAGTTAGCTAAAAGCCTAGAACGGACGATGCACACATATATATATATTTTTTATATTTTGAATTTTCTTTTACTGACCGAATTATGGTTTAATCATCCTGACATACATGTTTGGTATTTTGTTTGCCAATGATTAAATGCAAAAAAATGGACAGATCCACAAATGACTAACAACACATGTCATGAAAACTCAAACATTGTACAGCGAAACCATTTGTTACTATTTTTATTTTCTTTTGGAGCGATTGCTCGTAAAGCAAAAATCGCGTGCTTACAACGAGTGCGTACTTGAGCTAATTATTGAAAATTCAGTTTTCTTTAAGTAATTTTAATTGTGTTCCTTTTTTCTGTCTTATACTACTTGCAATTTAAGCCTGTTGTTAGCCTAGAAAAGTATGTTTAATTGACTTAATTGTTTACTTGCTTAACCTGCCTTAATTGTATTACGTGAAGCATGTTATGTTAGAATTACCTGTTTACTTGGTACGAAATTGAGCTTAAATGAGTATTCCTTGTGTTTTTGCTGCGTGTTTTACTTTGGGACTACGGGATGACATCCAGGGAGATCCCCTGCACGTATTTATGAATTTGAGTTGAGGTGCGGGATATAGAGAGATCCCTAACACGGATATTGAGGATACCAAGAGATCCTCGGGATACCGAGAGATCCCTAGCACGTATATTGGGGATACCAAGAGATCCCTAGCATATGTTGAGGATACCAAGAGATCCCTGGCATATATTGAGGGTACTAAGAGATCATCGGGATACTGAGAGATCCCCAGTTATTTCCTTGTGATTGTTTTTCCTCTGTTTCAGTTATTGAATTCCTTGTTTTCTTGTATTAAATTCTTATTGTTAGCTTTCAACTGTAATGCTTATCGTATACTGTCATAACTTATATTTTTATTTTATCTTAGTAGGGCCCTGATCTTCCTCATCACTACCCGACCGAGGTTAGGCTTGGCACTTACTGAGTACCGTTGTAGTGTACTCATGCCCTTTCTGCGCATGTTTTTCACGTGCAGATCCAGGGACTGCGACTCAGTCCTATCACCCTTGAGGCGAGGCGACTGCTCCAGAGACTTCGAGGTATATCTGCTCCGTCTACAGACCGAGGTGTCCCTTTCCATTCTCTCTTGTAGTAACAACCCTTCTATCTTTTCCATTGATGTAGATATTTCGGAGTTAGAGTATTTTATTATATTCGTAGCTTGTGATTCATGAGTTTTCGGGTTTTGGAAAAATGTATTAGTTTTGAGAATTTATATTATGTATGCCGAGCGGCACTTTTAATCGCTGTTATATCACTCTATTTTTGTTTTAAAATATTTTTATTCCGCAAATTAGTTTATCTTCCGCAATTTAGGCTTACCTAGTCGTAGAGACTAGGTGCCCTCACAATGGTTCACGGAGGGCGAACCGGGGTCGTAACATTAAATCTTGGCGGTTGCAGAATTTCCCATAGAAAGAGTCTCTTCACGTCCAATTGGAGCATATGTTGCAAAAGCTTTTCTAACAGCACAAACATGGCGAGTGGCTCCAGAATCAATCCACCACTCCCTTAGATTGCCCACCAGGTTGCATTCAGAAAGCATGGCACACAAGTCACCAATATCTTCTTGCTTTTCAACCATGTTTACTTGACCCTTCTTCTTATCTTTCTTTGGAGCACGACACTCCGTAGATTTGTGCCCAGCTTTCCCACAATTGTAGCAATTTCCGTTGAACCGCTTCTTACTTGGGTTACTTTTTTGGTCCAGAAGTTTGCTTCATCTTTCTCTTATTTTGAGAAGTATCCTCAACAATGTTTGTTCCCATTATTGTTGAGTTTCCACGACCTCTCTTTTCAGCAGCTTTGTTGTCCTCTTCGATTCTCAACCGAACAATGAGATCTTTAAGGGTCATCTCCTTGTGTTTGTGTTTCAAGTAATTTTTTAACCACAAAGGAGGCAACTTCTCAATCATCGCTGCTACTTGGAATGCTTCATTGATGACAAGACCTTCAATGAAAATTTTGTTAGTAAAAATACTAAGATTACTACTTTCAACATCAGTATTAATTTGATTTATACCTTCAGCAAGGAGATCGTGAATAATCACTTGCAATTCTTGGACTTGGATAATAACAGACTTGCTATCTACCATTTTGTAGTCCAAAAACTTGGCGGCGATGAATTTCTTCAACCCCGCATCTTCAGTTTTGTATTTCTTTTCAAGCGCAATCCAAAATTCTTTTGACGTCTCTACGCCACTGTAGACATTATACAAATCGTCCTCCAGTCCGCTAAGAACATAATTCTTGCACAGAAAATCCGAATGCTTCCACGCCTCAATCACGAGAAAGCGTTCTGGAGTTTCATCAGGCAGAACAGGAACATCTTCCTTGATAAACTTTTGCAGACTTAAAGTAGTCAAGTAGAAGAATATCTTCTGCTGCCACCGCTTGAAATCTAACCCGAAATTTTTTTCGGGTTTCTCCGTCGGTGCCAACGCCAGTGTTCGGTTTGTTGATGCATTGACAATCACCATTGGAACAGCCTGGTTCCCGTTATCATTAGTCATTTCTGTAAAAGAATGATATAAACGTTAAAATCATGTAGATTTTAATCTCCAACGGAGTAAAAAAGCACAAAGGTTTTAAACTCCAAAACAGTGAATATAACACAAATACAGAATACAAATTAAATTCCTTAAGCATGTTAGTAAACTATATTTGTAAAATAATTCTGGAGAATATAAAATAACGTATAAAAAGAAATGAAAAACAGAAAAAGAATTTTAATCCGAGCCCATTGAATTCACAGTGTTTCCTTAAGGAATTTAATCTCCTCCTAGTACCCAAGGTCGTGAATTATTTCCTCCCAGGATAGAACAAATTACACACCGGTATAGTGGTACTTCACACCCCAGTGTTTCAGCGAACATAAAGTTCGGTAGCAAATCACACTTACTATTGCTTTATTTGATGTTAAAAGTATGCACAAGAAGGAGGAGAAACTCAGAAAATGGTATGAAAATTCTAAGAGAATAGACTTGTATTTATAGCCAAAGTTGGGTTGAAATCTGAAGGAGTGCAACTCTTCAGAATGGTTGTTTATGCAAAACGGCCATATCATAAATGCCATAACATAAATGAGTTTTTACTCAACAATAAAGAGGGAAAATAAAGAGGGTAGTTTAATTTTCAGTTACACAACTGAAAAACGGATTGGATTTAATATTAATATTCTGTTATTAAAACGAATATTTAATAACATTTCTATTAATATTTTACTATTAACAAATAAATTCGGTCCAAAAAATTAATCAATCAATTATTTGACCGAAGCCGAGCCGAGCGACGACGACGACGACGGCATGAGGCTTGCCTTCTTCTCAACTCTTTAAGAGCTAGAAGAAGAGCAATTGCTTAAATACCCATAAAAAAACCCCTTTCTCTTCCAATATGAGATAATATCCCTTTACCAAAGGAAAAAAACTTAAAATTTCACTTACAAATTTCATTTCCCCATTTCCCGTTCACCCTATTTTAAGTGTCATTGTTCTTAAAATCCTTAACATGAATAAAGTTGTCGTTATCCCCGTCTGATCTAGTGAGTGCGTGAGAGAGAGACGCTTTTACCTTTTGGTTAGGTTAATATTTTGAACTTTATTTGAGAAGATATGATTCTTCTGCAGAGATCGGTAAGGATTGATTAGGAGAGAGAGAGAGTATTTTCTACGTTACAAACATTTGTTCGCCGCACGACATGAAAGCAAGCCTCACATGCCCCTAACTAATTGTGGCCTTGTGGGAATGTACATTTACTTCACTTTAATGAACAATTGTACATACAAGGAATTTTGTATTAGCATACCCTTTGACGTTTACTTAGATTATCTTATTATTATACTGTTGTTTTTATTTTTTTGTTACTGTTTTTTTCTATAGTTTCTGTTTGCAATAAATTTTTTTTGATACAAAAATAAATTGCAATCACAATATAAATATGAAGAAACATAATTTTATTGATAAAATAATGGGGGTACAATTCTGTTTATTCCCTTGATTCTTCTTTCCTGATTATCTCCGTGATTCGAGAGCTGAAGCCGCATATTTCTCGAATGTAGGATGATGCAGACCTCGTGTGGATGTATTTGATCTCCAGCTTCTTGAACTATTTGATTGTCAAGAAGTATCCGGCCATATTTTGATCTCTTTATGAATATCTCCGGAGTTTATGGGATTTTGAGACACGTCTTCAAAGGAATATGTATCCCTTTATATAGGTGTGAATTAGGGTTTAGGGTAGAGTAACTTCCAAGAAACCCTAATAAACTCCTAGGATTTCAAGAGTCCTGTAGTATCTTTAATTTAGGATTTGGCTTGATCTCTTAAAATTTCGATGTCTACAAATGCCACATATTTCAAGGTTTGTTGGGGTAGGCTTGCCGAAACTTTAAGAAGAGATTTGAAGTACTCTACCATCGCAACAAATGCTTTTGAAACTTGGTGTTTTCGATTTACAGGAGGAAGAGATGAAAGGGCAGAACTGGTCTCACTGGGCGTGCCAATTTTTTTGCAATAAATTTATTTGTGATACAAAAATAAATTGCAACCACAATATAAATATGAAGAAACATAATTTTATTGATAAAATGATGGGAGTACAATTCTGTTTGTTCCCTTGATTCTTCTCTCTTGATTATCTCTGTGATTCGAGGGCTGAAGCCGCATTCTCTGTGATTCGAGGGTTGAAGCCGCATATTTCTCGAATGTAGGATGATGCAGACCTCTTGTGGATGTATTTGATCTCCAGCTTCTTGAACTATTTGATTGTCAAGAAGTATCCGGCCATATTTTGATCTTTTTATGAATATCCCTGGAGTTTATGGGATTTTGAGACACCTCTTCAAAGGAATATGTATCCCTTTATATAGGTGTGAATTAGGGTTTAGGGTAGAGTAACCTCCAAGAAACCCTAACAGACTCCTAGGATTTCAAGAGTCATGTAGTATCTTTAATTTAGGATTTGACTTGATCCCTTAAAATTTCGATGTCTACAGTTTCTCTGTTACTATATTTTCTTTCCAATTATACTGTGATTATGCTTTTTCTGAGCCTAAAATCTATCGGATCAGTCTCTCTACCTCCACAAAATAGGATTAAGGTTTGCGTACACACTTAGGGGCGAAGCTACACTTTAGTAAGGGTGGTCATTGACCACCTTTTATCGAAAAATTACACTGCGTATTTAGGTAACATATCAGGTTTTAGAGGTACATAATATATATTGAATACCCTTTGTTGGGATACTTTTTTTTTTTACTTATTTCTAGTTTGAACACTCCTGTGAAATTTTTTGGCTTCGCCACTGTACACACTACCTTCCCCAAATTTTACTTGTGGGATTACACTAGGTTTGTGGTTGTTGCATCATACCACTTAATATTTAAGGATGATTTAGTACAAAAGATAAGAATAATAATCTCGACATAAAATTTGAGATTATATTTAGTTATACGTAATTAATTCCAAGATAAATTTTACAGTAAAAAAGTGTAATTAGCTATCCCATATGAAAGCTCAGATAGTTAATCGCAAGGGATATCACATCTCATAGTATATCCTTGGTTATCTCACTAATAAACTAAACCACCCCTTAATTCATTAATTATGTGCTTTCACTTGAAATTACAACCATTACTTATGTTTAACTATTATCCGTACTGCTGAATAGACCTAGAGCTTAATAAATTTATTCGTTGACTAGGGATTACCTTAATGCCTTCTATTAAACTGCAAAGCCCATACACATCAATACACAAATTAAAATGGGAAACTTACACAAATGTTCCAAATAAATGAGGCATTTGCACATATACCCACTTTTTATATCACGTTTTAACTTGTGCTTGTTTTGCCAAAAAAATTGCAAACGTATCCGCTTTTTCGCATAACTTCAGCATACGGGGCTGAAGTAGCAAAGACAATCACGCAAAACTTCAGCATTCTAGTAGCCGGGCCTGAAGTTCAGCTCTAGAGCTGAAGTTTTTGTTTTGTAACTGTCGAACTTCAGCTCTAGAGCAGAAGTTTTTGTTTTGTAACTGTCGAAGTTTTTGTTTGTAACTGGCGAACTTCAGCTCTAGAGCTGAAGTTTTTGTTTGTAAGCTTCAGTTCTAGAGTTGAAGTTTTTGTTTTGTAACTATCATACTTTAGCCATAGAGCTGAAGTTTTTGTTTGTAACTGGCGAATTTCACCTCTAGAGCTGAAGTTTTTAAAACCCTTGAGTATGTACTGCTGAAGTTTCAATTTTTGGGGTAGGAACCCATACCTTCTGCAGGGATATATACATGACCAGTACTGTAGAAAAATCATTGATTAACTACCCTTCATCTACATGATCTTTCTGCATGCGAGAGTTTGAGATCTGATGACTTTAAATAGCATTAAGTAGTACTATTTTAGCTGTTGGGGATATTATAGCTCCATAAATGTCAAGAAGACTAGATTTTTTTTGAGCTGCAACACTTTAAATTGGGATTCCGGTAACACAATTGACTTTTCTTTTGACAAACATTGAAGAAGTAGATTGAAAATAAAGATTTTGAACCGCATCGGTCTATAAAATATTCATTTCACAAAAAGGTTTTCTTACATTACAATTATTTTAATTATGTATACTAAGATGACTTACGAGGAATTGAGTGAAGCCACAAAAGGAGAGATATTGTTACATCAATGTTATGTTCCGGAGAGATGTGGAGATCACTGGGAGAAAGATGAGGAGAAAGGGGTCTGAAGTTTTTTAAAAAGTGGGTACAAGTTAAAAAGTTTTAAAAAAATGGTTATAGGCTAAATGGGGGCGACCAAATAGGGCGCCCCGTGCAATTTTTACCAAATAAGTTTCAACTTAACAACCTCTAGCCTTTAGTTAAAACTTACCAAAACTAGCCAAACACATATAAAAATTAAAAAATCAAATAAACAAGGCTCTTTATCTCAAAGAATCACATGCAAAAATCACCTTCCATTTTTTTAAGCGTGATTAGTAACATTAGATGCAAGACAGAAAGGAAATTTCATGGATGAGGTAGCAAATAAGGTGATGAATATATACATTCCAAAAATCTAAGCAAAAAAGGAATTTTTTTAATGGATATAGTTGAAATTTATTGAAAACATATAGATAAGTCAATATATAAAATTTGAGGAAGATTGGAGGTGATTTGGACTGGTTTTGTATCAAAATTCATAATTTAATCGAGTTCAAAAAATTCTTCTGAGATACATGTATCAAACATGTATCACGCATGTATCTCACACACATGTATACATGGATATACATGTGATACACAATTGATACAAATATGATACATATGTGATACACAATGTGATACACATATCATTTTTTCACGTTCAGTTTTTACTTCGAATTTTCAATTCAAACCATCCCAAAACTTCACCAAATCATCCCAAAACTGAGATTCAAGCTCCTTAAGAAGTACACAATCTATTCTAATAACATCCACTCAAAAGAAAGCAAAAATTTAACTTTTTTGGGTACAAATAGCTAATTGGCTAATATTAGTAATATTTGGCTAATATTAGTAATATTTTTAATGAATTGACCAATTTTGTAATGAGCTACTTATAAATGGACATAGATGGTAGTTTCCCAATTAAAAACTACGCATATCTTTTTTACTTAGAGGAGGAACTAGGATTTATTGTTACTATGTTCAAAGCGAGTACAATTTCTCATAAATATTAAAAAATATATATATATAAACTAACTATTCACCCATAAATTAATAACCTAACTATCAAAATATCGCCTATTGCTTATTTGCTTCTAATTTATTAGTTCCTCTCAGTATTGTTTAATAGAAAAAAAAATGCTTTTTAACGTATTTACTAGTAATTGTTTTTCAAAATCAAAAGAAAAAGAAAAAGGTGGCGAGGCTCAACCCAGAAAATTCAAAAGTATAAAGAAAAAAGAAAAGTGGGCTCCACAGAATTAATCTCTCTCCACACTAATCACCGTCACATACTAAAATTAGTACACCTCAGTGAGCAGGTGATCACTATCTCCTTTATATTCTCTCTCCACAGTAGTCAGTCCCCTTTCCTACCACCACCGCCACCACCGTGTGCCGCCGCTCTCTTCCTCACTTTTCGTCGGAGTACAGTGGCGGTTATCAGTAAAATCCTACTTATTAATTTTAATAACACTAAAATAGATTGTTAGCATATTGTGGAAATTTACTAACATCAGCTGCTTCCCGAAAACTCGTAATTAATCTGCATATTCGTTTCGTAATTTGTGTTTTTTAAGTGCAAATAGCTCAAGTGAAAACTCATATTTCTGTAAATCTCCAAGTACGCATGTGTGATGAAGCGTTTGAGTGATTAATCGATGAACTACAACTAATAAACTATATATAGAGATAATTTTTACGCGAAGAAATGGCGGATGTTGTAGTTGTGAAGTCATGGCGAGACGAGCTAGCAAGCTTAGTGGAGGATAGTGGGATAAGGTTCGCTGCAGATGCGATGGAAATCTCAACTCCGGCGTTTTCCACGCCGGTGTACGAGGAGAAGAGATCGGTGTACGAATCACCGGCGACCGAAGAGGTTGCGGCGGAGCCAGAGAGCTTTAAGGATCAAATTGAGGGTTTTGCGAAGGCTTGGGGAGAAATGTTGGTGGAATTAGTGAGAGGTTGTAGAGATGTGGTGCAACAAAGCCTATTGACTGAGGAATCATACATTGTGCAGAAAACGAAAGGTCCTTTGGGTGAGGTATCGAGGAGGTTGAGTGTTTTGAACGAGCTTTTGCCGGAGGATCGTGATCCGGTGCATGCTTGGCCCGTCATTTTCTTCGTCTTCATCCTCGCCCTCTCCGGTAAATTTTGGCTTTCTTTTAATAGTTTGAGATATTCTCCTTTTGCATTGACATATAAGCATTTTGCCTGTGGTATGTATGACCTTTTATGAATCGATATTTGAATTTCAAATTTAGAAGTGTTAGGTTTTTGGTTGATTAGCTTCTCCTAAAAGTTGTGATTGTAGAATTAAAATCCTTTATCTAACGTTCGGCTAAACATAGAAACGGAAAAACTTAAAAATACTCCCTGTTTGGCACTGTTACTATTTGTGAATCAAACTGACTTTTATTTAGCTATGATTTTCTTCATATATTAATTTTGATTAACTTCAACTTAAAAAAACTGTGATCTGTACTCCATCTGTTTCAATTTATGTGAGCTTATTTACTTCTTGGTCAGTTTCAAAAAGAATAATCCTTTTCTAAATTTGATATCAACTTAACTTAAACTTCTCATTTTATCCTTAATAACAAGTTTTTATTCACACAAATGTTATAAGAACTTTTAAGACCACAACTTTCAAAAGTCTTGTTGCCACAAAAATGTTATGGCATGTTAAAGACCAGAAATTTCAAAAGTTTTTATTTATTTTTTAATTATGTGGCTAGTCAAACATGTTCACGTAAATTGAACTGAGGGAGTAATCATTGTACATTTATACTTTTGTATTAAAAAGAATTAACAAATCAATATCCAAATTGAAAATAAAAATACTGATGCATTGATTGTTTTTAAACGGATGGAGTAATAAAACGGATCATTTTTACACCGAGTAACTTCCAAATCTAGAATTTTCTTTGATGATGAAGAAATTCTCATCCTTCCTTCTTTTAGTATTTCCTCTGTTTCTTTGTGTGATCCAATGTATATTAGTCACGATGCAGAATAACCTGATTTGATTAATGTTTCTACACTCACTGAACATTTCTTAGGCTCTATCATTTGATTTCTGGGATCTTAATTGTGCTTCTTTCTCTAGATTTTTTCCTTCCAGCACATGATTCTCTTTGGTTTCTGGTCCTGATAATTGGTGACATGTGCAGCATTGAGTGTAAATAGTAAACAAGATACTTCAGGCACGCAAGTGAAAGAAGTGTACATACATCCTCCTAGTGCTACTCGTATAGTGCTTCCAGACGGTAGACATATGGCATATCATGAGATAGGAGTTCCACCTGATAGTGCTAGATATTCTGTAATTGCTCCACATGGCTTTCTCTCTTCTCGACTTGGAGGTAGGAAATTGGTGTATAGCTGGTGATTAATATTTATTAATTTGACACTGGTTGATGTCAATTAACTTGTTCTGGATGACTTTTTGTGATAGGTATACCCGGAGTGAAAATGTCTCTTCTTGAAGAGTTTGGCATTCGTTTGATAACATATGACCTTCCAGGTTTTGGAGAGAGTGATCCTCACCCTGAACGAAACCTTAATTCATCTGCTCTGGATATGCAATACTTGGCAGATGGTCTAGGAGTTAATGGTAAATTCTGGCTTTTGGGATACTCAAGTGGAGCAATACATGTTTGGGCTGCAATGAAATTTATTCCTGATCGAGTTGCAGGTATGTTCGTTCTCCCATTTTTGTTAACACGGCATTGTAATATACCTTTGAGACAGTTCACCACATTCAATGACCATTTCTTGAAATAGAAAGATATATGAAAGGAACATCACTTGGATGACTGGCACTTTAATATGATGGTTTCCTTGGTTGCTGGATGGTCTGAGAAAACATCATTTCTACTTTTCCCTCTAATAGATCACACAAACGTTTCTCATCATTTTCCTGTTGATTTTATCATCCTGTTACAGGCGTAGCCATGTTTGCCCCCTTTGTCAACCCATATGAATCAAGCATGACTAAGGAAGAGATGGCAGGAACTTGGGAAAAGTGGACAAGGAAAAGGAAATTGATGTACTATTTAGCTCGAAGATTTCCAAAATTTCTTGATTACTTCTATCGCTGCAGATTTCTATCTGGAAAGCATGGTCAAATTGATAAATACCTGTCTCTGTCGCTGGGACAAAAGGTAGATATCCTTTATACCTAAGAAATTAGAAAACTGTGCATGCAAATAATGTGAATGTTGAGTAACATGAATTTCACCTTAAATATTCATGTTCGATCTCGCTCCCTAGCTCTCTCTCCTCCCCCACCCCACTCCCGGATCCTCGAAAGTGGTCTGATCAGTGTTTATGGAATGCAAATATTTACTTGTACAGCTCTGTGAAACGAGAAAAAGATAGTCCAGAATGTATTCATTCTTAATTTTCAGTTTGGATTGCCCCTAGTAAGTGACTCTGTAGAATTAAAAACTTAAAAAGGGAAAATAGTTCATCCCAAAATAAAAAAAGAAAAAAGAAAAAGGTGAATGGTAAACACACTTTGCATTTCCTACCCCATTATTACAGCAGTATTCAAGTTACTGTTTAGCAGAAAATTGTAAATTCGGCTTTAGTTTGGGACTGAAACATATTTGATTTGATTGACTGTATTTGTGATATAGAAAGACTAGATACTTATTTTTCTGTCTTCTGCTTGCAGTGTCTTCTGTAACGTTTTAATTGTCTTTGTCATGTATCTTCTCGTGTTGTTCTCAGGATAAAGCGCTGATCAGCGAACCGTCCTTTGAAGAGTTCTGGCACAGGGATGTTGAGGAGTCAATACGTCAGGGTAGCTCAAAGCCATTTATAGAGGAAGCTTCACTTCAAGTATCAAATTGGGGGTTTAGCCTTGTGGATCTTCAAATTCAAGAAAAGTGTTCCGGTAAAGGGATCCTATCATGGCTTAAGTTTGGTTATGGTCAAGTCAAGTGTGAATTGACTGGATTTCTAGGACCAGTTCATATATGGCAGGTTTGCAAACATCTAGATCTTGTTTCCTCGGTTTCATATGCTTTCTCATCTCTTCCTGCATTGAGTTTCGTTAGAACATTGATCTGCGCAAAGATAGGAATATCTCTACTATGTCTCAACAGTGTAGAATATATTTCATGAGCATATGAATTATGAACAGGGGTTGGATGATCAGGTTGTACCGCACCAAATGACTGACTATGTGGCTAGAATTCTGCCAAGAGTGGTGATGCACAAGCTTCCCGATGAGGGCCACTTTTCCTATTTCTTCTTCTGTGATGAATGCCATAGACAAATGTTCCTGACCATTTTCGGAAGCCCTCAGGGACCTCTTGAAAATAGCAGTGATGCTCCAACGGAAGATGATGGAGAACAGGAAGCTACGAATTTAGGAGAGGAGGAAGCTACAAATCTTGATTTGGCAGCACAATGAGAGGAAATAGTTTCTTGATCACTAACTATTGATGTATATACTACAGGAATGCTCTTCTCCAGGAGCACTAAAAGGTCAGATGTACGAGTGGTCCTAATGGGCTTCAAATGTTTTTTCTTCCCCTTCTTTTTTTGGTGGATAGTACTTTGTGGATTTCACTATGAATCCTAACAGCAGAGGTCGAGGAACAGATGATCACAGGAAAATTTCCATGGAGAAGCATATCTTTATCTTTCAATAGATGCCCTTTATTTGGATATTCCTTGTTGCTAGGATCTGTCTTTAAAGTTTTTGTTCTTGACCCTTTATCTCCCACTTAAGAGTAACTTTAAACCTAGGCAACAGTTAAGTGGTACTCTAGGCCTTTTTTAATTGAAATATTTGGATATGTTAAGTCTATCCACTTCACGCTAGAGTTTAATTAATGGCAAGGACAAACGCGAGATGATTTACGACAAGGTAAGAATTGACCAAAAGTGTGAATTGAGTGCAAAATAGAGTAACTTTGAATAATACGTGGACAAATTTGGACCTTTCCCTTGCAAAAAATATTGTTTTTAGAGTAAAAAGCCACACCACAGTACACTGCGTTTGATATGCATTACCCGTTCTTGTCGAAGAACACAATTTTTTGTTGTGAGACCACGTGACTCAAATTATGGAAGCATAAATATCTCCGGTTCTATTAGTAACAGTCCTACAATTCCTCAACCCTCCTCCCCTCCAAACCCCGCCACCGAAAAAAGAGGATACATCACATTGCCAACAATATGAATTTAAACAGTTCGATTCTAAAATTGAGAAGTAGTTGCTCATAACTGGCTGTTCTAAGCGTGGACACTCACGAATAGCTAAAAGTAAACTTTGAAAGACTTGCACCAGCAGGAAAAAATCTGTCATCAATGCATTGAAGTACAAGTTAACTCGATAGTTAAAACTCTAGTAGCAAAATTTCCAACAATCGGTAAACTAGTGCAGGTGACAAATGCTAACTTATCCAACTGAATGCATCTTTTGGATTAAAAGAATTATATACTATCCTCAATATTCTACTATCTAATTGCTGGAGAACATGAATACCTATAAAAGAGCGTAGTATTTGGAACTTCTATAGCACCACTAAAAACTCTGTTGAGCCTAAAATGCAGATCCACTGTTCTTCGTATTTCCAAGCAAGGTGTCTTTGGCTTCATTAATTTTAGAAGCAAGGTAGTGACTACCTCCTGCGTCTGGATGGTTAGCTACCATCACCTTCCTATGCGCTTCCCTCACTTTATCTGCTTGAACGCTTTCCCTGTTGAAAGTTGATGTCAATATAACATATCCAGTAAAAGAAAAAAATGAGAAAGGCGAGTTATGCTGCAGTTCTTCTCTATTGAATAGCATTGTACTAAGTCTGTTTCTTTCTTGGGATGGGGTGGAAAGAGAGATATACAGTACTACGAAGCACGATGTCTTAACAAACACAAAATTTAGACCATAGTCAAGAAATGAGGTCCAGGAAATTGAAAGAAAAATGTCACTTATCTCTTCATGTGCTGCTGAAAGTGGTGTTCAATTTCTGAATCAACTTAAAAAGTGAAGAGACAAATGCAAGATCTAGAATCTTGTTTCTCAAATTAAACACAAAAGGCAGAATCATCACAATACATAGGAAGAGAGGATCAAAGCATCAACTGTTTTTTTCACACAAGACAAGCTATTGAACTCGGTGAAACACCATTGCGCGAGCGCGGGGGGTGGGGGATTCATTATCCACCAAGTCTCGATCCTTGCGCCGCTTGTCCTCGGGGATTTCTTCGGTTATCAAAAACAAATTTAATAGTTTCAAGGATGCACCAACTTACAGTTCTATAATACGGGTAACAAGGGCAAGTTGAGTCATACTGACAGATGGAAAATACATTTATAGCTAAGTCTACAACAAGAAATTTCAGTAACTATGTTTTATTAAGTTAGAAGTAATTAGAATATCAATATTGGCCAGGCTACGGGGACAGCATAAATAATTAACCTCTACTAAAAAAAGCTCATACTTATTACTATCTGTAACCCCTTCACTTTTACATTCCTAGTAAGGCACAGAAATTGAAATTCTACATTTACATGAAAATTACATGTCTCTGGGAACCGTATGCTATGATCAAGCATGAATAGTAATACTTGAATCAGACAAGGAAAAGAAAGAAGGCAAAAAAGAGGTAGGCCGGGAAACCTTACCAGATTTCCTTTACTGAATAAACTTGACTGGATAATAAAGAATTTCAATTATTTTACTTAGGCAAAGTTCATCTGTTATGTACTTTACTTAATAACTTTTGGCTCAACACTAAAGTCATAGCGGGAGTATGGTGATATACTGGAAAAGCAGCAAGGTGTTAACATGAATGAGAGAACACACCTGACTCCAAGAATAAGAGCTGCTTCCCTCCTGTTCATTTTAGGCTGAAAACCTCCTTCATAAAACTTACGCATTCTTGCAGTCGGAGGTCTGGCCTTGAATGCTTTCCATGCCTGGATTCCATACCTTCCAGCATATGCAGCGGCAGCTATAGCCAGTCCTGCTACCAATGGTGCAGGCTGAAGCACAATTTAGAATTAGGAAAATTATGAGTATAATCAAGATAAAGTAACCATTATACTGAAACCACATCGTGAGCATTAAGCAGCATGATGACATAATTACTGATGCATTATCAATGCAACTGAGAAATAGCTTAGTAGACTAAGGTAATCCGATATATGGGCTATCTTTTTTTTTGGGGGGGTGGGGTGGGGGTGGGGAGTTGGGGGGTTCTGGTGCACGGTTCGAAATCTGGTGGATAATGGGCCAGCCCTTTAATACTTCTCCATTCAAATACCAGGCTTGTCAGCGGCAGTGCTGAACCAATGACGTGTGCTTACCCCCACACATCACGCCCTACACTCTTACTACTAGACCAAAGCCCTCGCGGCCCAATATATGACCATTTCTCCAATACCATTCCCATTTGAAGAACGACTCAAGAATGTGCAAAGAAGATACAGATGCTACTAGCGCCACAAACAAGAAGCTCGAAATAGTAATGAATAAAACGAGATATATGCAACAGGCCACTTCTAGGTTAACAGAAAACAACAGGGACGTTGCAACAGTGAGTAGATTTGAAGCTGGAAGAATAGAAAAATATATCGGTGAAATGACACTATCTAAGTTAAACATCTGCTTCCAAAGACAAAAGCCCTTTGCCTCCCCCCCCCCCCCAAAAAAAAAAAAAAAAAAAAAAACCACTACGACTCTTTGTCCACCCACTCTAGAAAAGAATTCCTAATAAGAAGCTGGTCAATTCCTAATGGGTTAGAGCAATCCCATCATCGCCAATCACAGAGAGTTCTCAAAGCAAAAGATAAACTATGATACCAAACAAACATCAAACCATTTGGTCCATAGTCAAGTGATACGATGATAATAATATGGTGAATTATAAGCGACAAAATATAGTGTTCATTATTGCATGTTTGTTAAGATTGTATATGTAGTGTATCATCTAAACATGTGATTGCTTTTAACTTGGATTTGTTTTCCATAATACCATTGGCTTATTAATCACTTTATCAAGTCTAGTTTTGCTTCAATTACAATACGTCGTTAACATCTAATTAGCAGTATAAAAAATACATTAAATTACAGCGAATCAAAAGCACATTTTTAAGGAAAAAAAATTAAGATGAGGTGTACTAAAATATTCATTAAGCAAATAAATAAATCTGCACTCCTCTTTTAAACATAAGAAAAATAATCACTTTCTTAACAATGTTATAATCCATATTATAAATATTAGAAACAAATCAAAAGCTTTTGTAGCAATTGCTTATGAAAATTGATACTTTAGATTGAAAATAGCAAAACGGTGTCATCTTGAGAACACAGACATGAAAAAGATGCTTAACCAAATTATCATGCAACGCAACTATCCAAGTTTTTTTTCCCTTTTTGCAGCCCGGTGCACAAGGCATTCCGCGTTCACACAAGGTCCGGAGAAGGGCCGCACCTCAAGGGTGTGATGTAGACAGCCTACCCTAATGCAAGCATTAGAGACGCTTCCACGTCTCGAACACGTGACCTACAGGTCACGCGGGGACGACTTTACATTTGCTCCAAGGCTCCCCCTTCTATCCAAGTTTATAGTATAACCTAAAAATCTCAAACTCAAAGGAAAAAGCAAGTTCGAAGCTTTATTAAGTGCATAGGCAACAAACAGAGAAGATTAAAGATGCATGAAAATCAAATATTAAAGCTTTATGATCAGAACCAACAAATAAGGAACCCCAGATGACTATAGATGCATAGAACCCACTATGTATCATACTATGACTATCCCAAAAAATCAAGAATTAGGTACTGGAAAAGAAAGAAAAAGGGGGGGGGGGGGGAGGGGAATTGGAAATTTATCAGTAAAGGGTTAGAAGAACAAACAATTTGAACCTTAAAAAAATTATACAGTGTGGTATAAATTGAAATAGAACAATAATAAGAAGAAGAAGAAGAAATATTCAAATTAAAGAAAGAGTGTTCACCATTTTTACGGAAGGTTCTTCACTTAAGGGGTTGAAGAAGAAGAGATTAGACCAAATGAGAATCCATACATGGGCTTCTCCAAAATTTATATAGAATCTTTTGTTGGGTCCCACTTTTTTCCTGTTAGGGTTTCTCTCTAAAAGAAACAAAAATAGTTTTTTTTGAATGTTTTTTTATTATCTTTTTTTTTTTCAACAATATTCAATTATCAAGATATGTTTCGTAAATCATTTTTAGAAGTGAGTTTTTATTTTACAAGCAAATAGCTTTTTTAAATTGATTTGTCTCGTGGATTAGACATACATTGATAATTTTTTACTCGTGAAATTTTTATTTTTTTAAAGATGACAAGAAAATCACGTAGTATTATTTATCTCCGTTAGGACTTGAAATCCGACACCCCATAGTTCTCCTCCCATTTTTATTGATTAGTATGCCTCACTCTTAGAGTTCAAAGAATAAGTTATTTAATAGTTGAAAAACTCAAAAGTCCAATAAATTTAAGTAAAATTTCTTCTAGTTATATTTTGAACCGTTTTATGAAGTGAGTAATCATTATTTGGAGTCAATTTCTTGTATGATCATCCGATTTATAAAAATAGCCTACCGAAGTCTTTTTTTTTTTGGATAATAACAAATCCATCATACTATTTTTATTTTTATTTTTTACTCAGTATTCAAGAGACACCATAAAAGCCTCATTCTCTCCATGACATGAATGCCATATTAAATACTTATTTTTTTAATGATCACACCTATTTAACTCATGTCTCTTATACCCATTTATATTTCATGGGTCAAAAAAGTTTTATTATTAAAAATGTAGGTTTTACATGTCAAAAAGCAATGGTTGGGTAATTGTGCTTCAATCCTAATCGACTTTTGACTATCATAATTAAATTATTTTGACACTGATTGTTAACGTAACACAATTCTATTTCTTTATCCCTACTTTGTGAAGGTAAAGTAACTATTTCCAATATACCCTCGGCTCAAAAAAAGAATCCATGTAAGGATAAGCAGTATCTACCGTTACAATAAAACACTAGTACTACAAGTATGGCAATTTCCGTTTCTGAGATAGAATTTCATATGCAAACAGTAGTATGATGGATTTGTTAAACGAAATTGTTTCGTTTATTTGATAATGAAGTAAAAAAAAGAAGATATAACAAAAATGGAAGGATATCTTTTCCAAATCAAATATTACATTCAACTATACCTCAATTACAAACTAATTAGGAGAATAAATATCTTATTTAGATCGTGGAAAAATGGACGAAGGGAAAAGACATTTTTTTCCTTTCAAGACCATAATCCAACGACTATCCCCAGAGTTCTTAGCAGGCAAAAACAATACATGGAAAGGCAAAACAAGCAGTATACAAATATACAATTGACTGAACAAACAAATAGTAATAGTTTTTCATTCACTGTTCGGTACATAAATAAAAATTGAATTATATGTAATCACAATCAAGGAAATGCTGTCTAAAATGATTCACAACTATTGCATTTCTATGTTCATCAACAACAGCGGGAGTAAGAAAAATGAAAAGCAAGAAACATCCAGGGCAAGCCCGTACAGCAATGAATTAATAAGAATTTTGTGGTGCAGTTGAGGTCGCACAATGAATGGCATTTTTAATGCATACCTATAATAAGCCAGAAGGGCGTTGGTAGGGTCGCTTATTAGTTGATGACAACGTTCACATTATTCTCAGTGATGGAGGTGTTCAATGAGGTGTTGTTAATCTTTGGTGGGCCTGAATGTCGCCTTGGCCGGGCAGGTGAAGGTGGATAAGATAGCCGCTTCTTCACAGGCCCTGCCGATCCCTTTTCTGGTGTGCCGTTCTCTACGCCCAATGGACTCTGCAACCGTGTTTTTGCTTTTGCAGACTTTGTAGAGGCCATGTAACTTGGGACTGAGGGAGAGCTCGCCAAGCTCTCGTCATCTCGTATGGATGACCCTGCAATGCTATGCCTCCTGTTCCGTTCTGATTGCAAGCTAAACATGCTTCGAGCATCATCATCATCTTGGTTTATTGCACTAACTCTTGGGCTTGCTGATTTCAGCTTTCTCGCTGTTACTGAAGTTCTTGGCTTCGAAGGAGTAGTAGGTGATGAAGGGAGTTCAGAATTCAGCTGATGACGGGCAAACGCCTTGGCAATTTCTCCTCCAGTAATGCTCATGCTTCTAACAGACATCTGATCATTTTTACGTTCTTTCTCAGATAAGCTTTGAGTTTCCCAAGGCCTAGCACCCGTCCACCGCTCTAACCAGCTCCAACCCCACTGAGGATTCGTTGGATCCATGAATAACAAATTGGCAGATCTTGACGATTTTTTCCAGGTTTGCTGTTCAGTTAATAGTTTACAGAATCAATGAATCGAAAAGTCCTTCGTAGCTTGAGAAAGATCATAATTTCTAAACACATTAATCAGTCTATCTTTAAAGTCCTGCATTATGTCATGTATAATAGAGGTCGAGGCCTATCATCCATTCTTAATTGCGCTTTTGTTGGCTTGTCGGCCAAAATTAATTACAGGCGCTAGCCAACATATACAAACCATATACACTGATTATTTTTATAATATGTATATTATATGTATGTTGTATGTATATTTACATACTTATATACAAAATATATACATTTGCCAGCTATTATTTTAGAGGGCGGCCCAATTAATAATCCCTTCTTAATTTTGGACTATATGAATGTTGGCAGTATTGGGGAAAAGGGGCTTTGCACCTTAGAGCGCTGCATACATCTAAAAACTTCCCATAGAAAATGTAATATTTCATTGGACTGTGCTATCCAAAATGTCAATTTTATTTATGAAACACATATTCGTTGAATACCTGATGAGAATATGAATATGCAAGCGCTCTTTCTCGTCTAATTGCAGCTTCATATTTGCTGAGCAAGCTAGCTTCAACCTGCTTCTGTGATTGTAGACTATCATCCCATTCCTCTCCTCTCTAGCAAAAATGAGAAAACAAAGAGTGCTATTAGATGAAGAGTTTGAATTCATTCAGAAAAGACATATTGCCACCAGAATATAGATGCTCCTAAATTAAATCACATAAAGTGATTGTAGAATTATGTTCCGTTGTTCCAGGAATAAAGAAAGAAACTAACCCTCAAACTCTCGAGTTCTTTCGCATGCTTCTGCATAAGCTGCCTCTGGAGAGCTCGGTTCTCCTCCAACATCCTGATCCTTCTAGAGCTAATCTGAGATTGAACACGAGATGAAGTCTGCATGCATTTGAGAGCATTTGCAGTTTGTCGTTTGGCAGTAGGTCCATCAACAAGTGATTTGAGTCTGACGAGTCCCCTTAAGGCCTTCAATGCCCTCCTCGCCTACAAATGATAAACCAAAAATTGCATGGATATCTCAGCATTAACCAATTATTGTACATTTTCACAAGCCAAACAATTAAAATGAGATGAAACAACATACATGTATTGGTGCTGTTTGTTTGATAGAATTAGACTTATAGTAAATTAGCTTTAAAAAGTGCTCCTATATAAAACAAAAAGAACACTATTATTTTTAAAAAGCATACCAGATAACCTCGGAAGGCAGTCTGAACTCGGATTGCAGCTACTTCCTCATTTGATTTGCCAGTGAATTGGTTCACTGTAGTTAATCGAACAACCTCTGCAGCAGCGTGGGCAGCTGCAACAGCAGCTTCAGCAGCAGCAGCTGTGGCAACTGCGACCGAATAAGCATGTTTCGTCTGCTCCTCTTCCACTTCATCAAATTTGACCTCTTCCACAGGAAGGGCAGGACGAGGAGGCGACACTGTGGCGGTCACCACAGTCGAAGAATCGGGGAGCGTCTGCTTTTCTTTCCCGAACCATTTCTTCTTTGATTTACTTGCTTTCTAAAATTTAAGCACAATAAATATCAGAACCATCGATAAAAGAGAGAATTTTCATAAGGAAAGGAGTAGGGAATTGCTATTTCAATATACCTTGTCTGCCTTTTCCTTAGGATCAGGGCTCAGAGCCTTCTTTACAGAAGAAAACCAGCTTCCTTTCCTCCCCATCTTCTTTTCATTCCTCAATTTGCCCTATAACACAATTCATTACATTAATTATTTAATCTACATCAAAATGTATCACAATTTTTGTGAATTTTTTGTTATGACCGAGAAATCCATCCGAAGCCGACCCTTTGGGCTGACCACAGTCTTTGAAACTCGGGATCTTTACATGAATAGCTGACCATATTCACTGTTTACTTTTTCTAGCCATATACATAGATTATACACGATTATACATATATATTACACATATTATGCATATATTATACCTCCACTTACTATTTCTAGTTTAAGTGGTTGAGTGGGCGGCTATTTGGGTTAATTCTTCTTGAAACTCGGGGATGATCGGCCCGACCCTCTACCCTTCTCCACTTAAATACCAGAGCTAGTTCCCTTGGTGTAGGGCTCACAAATTTTCTGAATAAATATAAATCAACTTTAATTGTGACTATCTATAGAGGGAATGGAGATTTGGGCTTACAATCTAAGATCTGTGAATTACTTTCATTGCTAACAAAAATCCCAACTGTTTAAAGTGTTTATATCAGCTCAATCTAATTCAAACAGTATAGTAACTACTAACTCAATTGGACAAATTAAGCTTCAAAGATTTATCTTTCATTGTAATTTTTCAGAAGATAATGCACCAAATTGCAATAACCCAACCAAAAATATACAAATTAAAAGACATTTGCATAACGTCACTACAATCAACTTCCTTTTCAATAATAGGCCAAAGATCAAACACACATTTATCAATTAAGCTAAATTATAGAGCTAAATTACAAGAAAACAAGAAAATATAGAGCTAAATTACAAGAAAGAAGCATACATTAAACTTGAAATTGGTGAAATAAGAAAAATATGCAGTAAAAACTGGAGCTTGACAGATCTAAGGAAGCTTACATTTCTTTGTTGTGCTCTTGAAAGAAGTTAACTTTATTTCAGAATATATCTCTAAGACCAAAGTAGAGAAACAAAAATATGAGAAAATAGCTTGAGGTCTTTGGTGTCACCCCTTTTGAGGTGACTACTTGTAGTGAGAAAAAGAAGAGAGAGAAAGCAGATCTATTCTTGGGTAAAAGAAGAATTGAAGATAATATGAAACAGCATATTTGAGAGAAAGAAACAGTTGGTTTGTGACCCCATCTTTGGGAGCTCGAAAACTGGACCCCACTTCATATTATCATATTAAATTAGTGTAATGACTGAATTACCAAAAAAAAAAAAAAATGGGAAGTGTACTCACTTTTTTTTTCCATTCGGTGTCCGGTGTTCGGTATCCGCATTGGAGCCCGACTATATCCGGATTTGCATCGGGTAGGGTCGCATTTGGGAGGTAGCACTCCCTACCAAGAATTTTTTCATATCCAAGGTTCGAATCTGAGACCTTTACAGCTTGTTTGGATGGTTGTTACCTATTGTATCGTATCGTATCATATTATTACTTTAAATATAATCTTTTGATTGTTACTTAAATTTTATGGTATCGTATCGTTAAATACGATGTTATGTAACGATGAAATGTGTCACTTTATGTAACGACCGATTTGGTATGGTCGCGTCGTTTCCTTGGGTTTTTCTCTCAATCTCACCCTTCATTGGTATTAAATAATTTTATTTTATCATTTACTCTACCTTTTTATATACCGTATCATAATTTTTTTTTATAATATTGCAAGTTTATTCATCATATTACTGGTGCGTGATACCATGAAATGACGATAAAATGACACAATCCATTCAAATATTGTATTCATCAAACGATACAGTACAATACAATACAATATGATACATTATGAAACGATACGTAAAACATCCAAACAAGCTGTTAGTTAAGGGAGGAGCAATCTTATCTACTGCACCACATCCTTTGGTGGTAGAGTGTACTTACTGATTACGTCTCTATAGCATCTCTTCATTCAAAGTAGAAGAATCTAATAGGGAGTATAATTTATACACGTACTATATTTGTTAA
This sequence comes from Nicotiana tabacum, assembly GCF_000715075.1. Lineage (NCBI taxonomy): Eukaryota > Viridiplantae > Streptophyta > Magnoliopsida > Solanales > Solanaceae > Nicotiana > Nicotiana tabacum. The sequence continues at coordinate 16,546,794 of NC_134089.1, read as the reverse complement.
TTTTATACGATATTTATTGGTGTGCGAACAGATTTTTACATATACGGTCTAGGAATTTTTTATAATGGAGGTCTTTGGAGAAAAAAAACATACAAATTTGGCATAAAGCTATATTAAGAATATTTGTAGGCTAATTGAGCCCAACAAGTCAACAACTGGTATTAGAGGTTGCCCAAGTTCGACGAGACGAGCATGGAAGAACCTTTGGTTGTGAGAAAACAAAATTTTGTTCTTTTTATTTGTTAATGGACAGTGACTTCTTTAAAGTGAATAACGTTCCAATCAGAGTGAAGCTGACGTTTTACCAAAAAAATATTTGGAAATGTGTACTCTGGGACAACTATAACAAAACATTAAAGTTTTTGAAATAGCAAGAACCAACTTATTTGGACCGTTAATAAATATAGACGTAAAATTGGAGTAAACCTTTTTTTCTTTGTTTTATTGTTTGGAAAAAAAGGGAGCAAATGTGTGATGACCACTATTTGTAATGATATGTAAAATTAGTAAATATAAGTTAAGTCATAAGTGATAACATTCAAATTTGATGATTAGTGAAAAAAAGAAAAGAAAAGAACTTAACACTCTGTTTGAATCATTGTTCCCCATCATTTTATAATGTATTGTACTATTTTATAACATCTTTCCTGGACTTTGTTAGAGCATTTGATTTGGTGATAGCAAACTCGAGTTTCCCAAAGAAGAGGGAGCACTTGGTCACCTTCCGAAGTTCGGTGGCCGAGACTCAAATTGATTATTTACTCTGCAAGAAGTCCAATAGAGGTCTTTGCATGGATTGCAAGGTCATCCCGAGTGAGAACCTCTCAACCCTTCATAGGCTCCTAGTCATGGACCTTGAGATCACGAGAAAGAGGAGGAAAAGGGCGATATGTAGCCTGATAACTAGGGATTATAGTTCATTTTACACTCCTTCTTACTTGAGCTTTGATTAAAAATGTATACAAAATAGTCCCAAAGGCTTACATGTTGTACTTGTTTGAATGATTTGGTAAAAAATGTGACAATTAGTCAAAACTAGCTCAAAAAGGAGTGAAACATGCACAAGTACCAAGAACAAGTCCAAGCACAATGTAACAAATCCACTACGACCGCATTCTATTTAGTGCGGTCCGCAGTGAGGAGATTCAGAGAGGTGCACATTTTGGAACCTCAAGCACTGCGGACGCAAAGCATTTTGTGCGGACCGCAGTGGCCTCATCGCGGCCGCAATCAAGTTTGTGCGGTCCGCAAAGATGGGGTTCAGAGAATTGGGATTTTGGAGGTAATCGCCAATGCGGTCCGCGGTCCTTTTTGTGCGGACCGCAGTTGAAGCCACCGCGATCGTGGTGCATTTTATGCGGCCCGCGGTGGCCAATTTCAGAGAGCGGAGTTTGAAGCTAAAAAGCCTCGCTGCGGCCGCACTCCATTTCTTGTGGTCCGCGGTACCCCCGCAAGGGTATTTTTGTCCAGAAAATTTAGCCTAGTATAAATACTTTTTTTCCCATTTTTAGGTCATCCTTTGTAATCTAACTTTCAGCTGAGCACGTGAACGGTGGTTTTTGACTAGTTTGAGTAATTTTATAGTGGGTTTATCATTGAATCTTCAATTATTAGCTTGTAATTAAATCTTATGGGTTGTTCTTCATCTATTTCTTTATTTTCTTTCATTATTATGAGTAGCTAGACCCATTAGCTAGGGTTGTGGCTCAACCCTAGTGTGGGTATTTAATGGGTCTTTTAATTTAAGGCTTAGATGTTTATAGGTAGTTGTTATTTGGACTGATTTGTATTTTTCATGTTGAATTAGTGGTTGCAAACACTAATTTGTGCCTATTTGACTTGGATTCTTCTTGAGAAAGAGAACTTGAGTCTAGGAAAATCATTCCAATAAGGAATTGAGGTGTAATCAAGAGATTGATAGCCCCAATTAAAGGGTTAAACCTAGAAATAGTAATATCCAACTTGAGCCTATATTGTTTGCACAATTTGGACACCCAATTGGTCTTGATAAAGTAAATTAGGACAAGGTCACTCAAGCTACCGAGAGGTATAGAGTGAGTAATTCCGTGCATTGGCTATATCACAATCCCTAACATAACTTCTTTGCCTTAGGCTTTAGATCCCGTCAAGTATTCACCTAGGAGAAAGTCACTTCCCTAGTGCCTCTTTAATTAATTAGAAAACCCTACAAACAAACAATCTTAGTTTAATTTAGCCTATCATTAGCATAAATATTAGAATTAACAACCAACTAAAAGATGATTGGAATAGTAATTAAGAACACTACACATCTCTAGTTTAGATAGGAATCCAATTCTCACTTATAGCTCCCTGTGGATTCGATCCGACTATCTCGGGTAAAACCTGCTTCGACCGCTCTCACCACTTTGTAGTGGTGTAGGGTTGGCTCCGATCACTTTTTGGCGCCGTTGCCGGGGAGCTAACGGTTTTGGATATCTATCTAAATAGTTTTGTGTATTGTTATTCTTTCCTTATGCGTTACTAATTTGTGTGTATCGCAAACTCAGGTACAAAATGGCTGCAAACAGCGCACCTCTTGGAGACCTTCCACCAGGGAAAGAGGTAGATGACAATATTGATGATGAGGTTCCTATAGTACCTCAAGGACAAAGGAGAGGCCACCAGGCCAATGACAATGTTCCAGACCCTCACCCGACACCTCCAAGAGTGGCTCTTCGGGTGCTTCCAAACCAAGGCTATGTTATTGCAATTGTCCCACCCCGGATCCGGGCAGGTAATTTTTAAATTACAAATGTGATGCTGACATTGTTGGAGCAGCGAGGGTATTTCACGAGTGCTCCCCATCAGAATGCTTACAAATATCTTAAGGGTTTCATCGGTACCTGTTGGGAGAGCAAGCAAACTAATGTGTCAGAAGATGCACTTCGGTCGAGATTATTCCATTTCTCACTTAGAGGGAAGGCATTGGACTAGCTCGAAAGGCTTCCCAACCATTCTATCACTACTTGGGATGAGTTGGCAGATAAATTCATTGCAAAGTTTTTCTTGCCGGGGTACATGGCGAATTGAGAGATGAGATCTTAGCTTTCAAGCAGAAGCCCACGAACCATTATATGAGATATGGAGAGATACAGAACCATGGTAAAGGAATGTCCCAACAATGATACGACTGAGGCAATGATACAATAGACATTCTATCGGGGCATTAACACAACAAATCAGTACATAGTGAACCAACTTGTTGGGGGTAATTTCATGAAGCTGTCTTATGATGAGGCTTGTGACATTCTTGACGAGATGACCGACACGTCCTCCGCTTGGCAAAGTAAAGCCAATATGCCACAGGGTGACCCCACGATCACTCACTTGCACAAAGAGCTATATGATAATGGGCAGGCTATAGCATAGCTGACAACAATAATGAACCAGCTAGCAAAGACATAATTACAGCAGGTTCAAAATCCACGCCAAGTAAATGTTATGGAGGGTGTCAACATGCTAGTGAACAAAAGAAGACAAAGAGGTCAATAGACCCAAAGGAATTCGGATCAATTTGATAATGATTATGGTAGATTCCAAGATGATGGTTATGATAGGCAGAATGAAGAAGTGCAATACGTGAACAATTATCAAGGCCAAAGGGGCAATTCTTCCAACCAACAACAATGGAGACCCCAAGGCAATTGGGTCAATCAACAACAACAAGGGAATAGTAATTGGTGAAACAACAACCGAAATTCCAATTGGGGCAATCAGAACAATAATCCGAACAATCAGGGTAATTGGAATGGCAACAACAACAACTGGGGTGGTAACAACAACCAGGGTGGTTGGAACAATGGCAATCAAGGAAATAGGGGGTAAGGCTTTCAAAGGCCCCCAATGTATTAACAACCGAATAATCCACCTCCATTTCATCCCAAGGTCCTAGTTCTTCCAATAATAGAATGGGGAGAATTGAAAAGATGTTTGAACAGATATGAAAAAGAATGTGGACTCTGATGCTCAGTTGGCTTCCCATAATACTTTAATCAGAAACTTGGAGATTCAATTAGGCCAAATCTCACAATCTTTGAATACTCGCCCTAAGGGGGCTCTACCAAATGATACAGTAGTTAACCCGAAGGGTGGGAACAATTATGTTATGGCGGTAACTACAAGAAGTGGACGAGGCGGTGATGTGCATGCCTCCAAACAAAAAGAAATTTTGAGTGATGAAGTTGAATTGAAAGAGAATGAGATCCCTTTGGTGGTTGCAAATGTGATTGATAAGAACGTGAATGATGAAGTGAGGATTGATATTCAAGATGCCGAGGTGGAGACTCAGACGTGAACCCGTCTAGGGAACACGTAATAGACATGCTGGAAATGGTTGTGCCTAAAGCCAAGGCTCCTTTGCCAAGGCCACCTTTACCTTATCCTCAAAGGCCCGAGAAGCAGAAAAAGGAGAATCAGTTTAAGAAGTTTATTAACATGATGAAGAGCTTATCCATTAACGTGCCTTTGATGGAGGCTCTAGAGCAAACGTCGGGTTATGCTAAATTCATGAAGGACTTAATGACAAAGAAAAGATCCATGGATTATGAAACTATCAAGATGACCCACCAAGTTAATGCAATCATGCACTCAATGGCCCCGAAGTTAGAAGATCCCGATGCTTTCACCATTCCTTGCACCATTGGGAGTGCGGACTTTGCAAAAGCTTTATGTAATTTGGGGGCAAATATCAACTTGATGCCTTACTCAATTTTCAAGACTTTGGGTATTGGGCAACCGAGGCCGACTTCCATGAGATTGCAAATGGCAGATAGAACAATGAAGAGACCTTTGGGTGTTATTGATGATGTGCTTCTCCGGGTGGACAAATTTACCTTGCTAGATGATTTTGTGATCTTGGATTGTGAGATAGATTATGAGGTTCCAATCATATTGGGAAGACTTTTCCTTGCTACTGAGAAGGCCTTAGTTGATGTGGAAGCAGGGGAACTCACCTTCCGGGTGGGTGATGAGAAAGTGGTCTTTCATGTGTGCAAGTCTATGAAGCATCCCAATAGTTCTGAGGTGTGCTCTTTTGTGGATTTTGTCACGGCGGTGATAGTTGATGATACTAGTGCAATGATCAATGTGGAGGACCCTCTAAAGGCGGTATTGTTGAATTTTGATGTCAATCAGGATGCAAGCCGGGTGGACTGTGTTGATGCTTTACATGGAATGGGCTCTTACTCTTATGAGCCTAGGAAACTCTCTTTGAATCTTCAGAATAGGAATACTCCACCAACAAAACCTTCAATCGAGGAACCTCCGGTGTTGGAGTTGAATTTGTTGCCTCCACACCTCAGGTATGAATTCTTAGGCCCTACTTCAACTTTGCTAGTTATTCTTTCCTCTTATCTTACTAATATGCAGGTTGATGCCACATTGGCGATGCTTCAAAAGCGGAAGAAGGCAATTGAATGGACCTTAGCTGATATTCGGGGAATAAGCCCCATATTCTGTATGCAAAAGATTTTTTTGGAAGATGATGCAAAGCCCTCCTTGGAACATCAAAGGAGGTTGCACGAGGCAATGCAAGAAGTTGTGAAAAAGGAGGTGATCAAGTGGTTGGATACCGGGGTTGTGTACCCCATCTCTGATAGCTCTTGGACTTCGCCGGTGCAATGTGTGCCGAAGAAGAGTGGTATGACTGTGGTTACAAATTCGCAGAATGAGTTGATTCCAACAAAGACTATCACCGGGTGGAGGGTGAAGGTGGACTACCTCAAGTTGAATAAAGTGACCCACAAGGATCACTTTCCATTGCCTTTTCTTGATCAGATATTAGATAGACTTGCTGGACATGCCTTTTACTGTTTCTTGGATGGGTATTCTGGGTACAACCAAATCTTGATTGCTCCGGAAGATCAGGAGAAGACCACATTCACTTGTCCATATGACACCTTTGCCTTTTCTAGGATGCTTTTTGGGTTGTGTAATGCACCGACTACATTTCAGCGGTGTATGATGGCCATTTTTACCGATATGGTGAAAGATATTTTGGAGGTGTTCATGGACAACTTTAGTACTGTGGATGGCTCATTTGATGAATGTTTGAAAAATCTTGATAGAGTGTTGGCCCGTTGTGAAGAAACCAATCTTTTGCTTAATTGGGTGACATGCCACTTTATGGTGGAGGAGGCATAGTTCTTGGGCATAAAATTTCAAAGCATGGTATAGAGGTGGACAAAGCAAAAATTGATGTGATGTCAAGGCTTCCTCCCCTACCTCTGTCAAGGGAGTTAGAAGTTTTCTTGGGCATGCGGGGTTCTATCAGAGATTTATCAAAGACTTTTCGAAGGTAGTGAATCCCTTATGTAAGTTATTGGAAAAAGATGTCAAGTTCGTGTTCGATGAGAGATGTATGCAAGCCTTTGAACTTCTTAAGCACAAGTTGACCACCCCTCGTATTATTACCACACCTAATTGGAGCTTGCCTTTCGAGCTTATGTGTTGTTAGAGATAGCTATGTAATTGTCCCATATTGGAATAGGAGTAGTATCCCCTTTGTATAGAGTAGCTACAAATAGCACCTCTTGTATTGCATCACACACAATATATATCAATATATATCATATTTTCTCCCGTGCCTTCTCACATGGTATCAGAGCTATCGTGAGAGATTTATCGCTGTGCATAAATTCCAGCGATTCCGGGAAGTAAAATCAGTCACCGGAACCCTTTTTTCCGGTGACTTTCACAGTTGTTTTGCGTCTGCTTTGTCTCGGTCAGTGTTGTGCACAAAATCCAACACTACCACAAGAGTAGTCACTGTCCGACGACCAAATCCCAGTGAAAATCTCCGGTGATACTGTAGCTGTCCAAAGAAATTTTTTCGGCGAAGTTCCAACGTTGCGTGGGTCACCTTCCGGCCATTTTTTGGCGACAACTCTTCAGGACAGATTGTTTCCCTTGCAATTCCGAGCCTACCCATCCAGGTTACACCAAATTCCGATCACTTTTTTATTTTTCCGGCGTGAATAGTGATTTCAAAAAAAAAATGAACTTCCGGCCATTTTTTGAAAAAGTTCCTTCAGAACAGTTGGGTCTTCTGGTAATTCCGATCCTACCCCTACTGTTTTTATTTCATTCCGACCACTTTGAATATTTTCCGGCTGCAACAGTAACTTTCCAACTGCTACAGTAGTTTCCTATTCTGGTTCAGTGTTCCTTACTCTATTTTCAGTGGATTACAGTTGATTATTTCTCTTATTTGGTAATAATTTACAAGATGTCTTTGGGAATTGATGTTTTTGGGTCTAAAAGCATGAGTTCTGGAAACTCTAATGTTATGATTACCTCGGAACCTTTAATGGGAGGTTCAAACTACTTAGCTTGGGCTTCATCTGTCAAGTTGTGGTGTAAAGGTCAAGGTGTACAAGATCATCTGATTAAACAGTCTAGCAAAGGAGATGAAAAGGCGATAGCGCTTTGGGCAAAAATTGATGCTCAATTATGTAGCATCTTGTGGCGTTCTATTGATTCTAAGTTGATGTCTTTGTTTCGGCCATTCCAGACATGTTATTTGGTTTGGGCAAAGGCTCGTACGTTATACACTAATGATATATCTCGCTTCTATGATGTGATATCACGGATGACAAACTTAAAGAAGCAAGAATTAGATATGTCTACTTACTTGGGTCAGGTACAGGCAGTCATGGAGGAATTTGAGACATTGATGCCAATTTCTGCTAGTGTGTCAAAACAACAAGAGCAGCGACAGAAAATGTTTCTAGTTCTTACACTCGCTGGACTTCCTCATGATCTTGGTTCAGTACGAGCCCAGATTTTGGCGAGTCCGACTATCCCTACAGTTGATGAATTATTCTCTCGATTACTTCGCCTTACTGCAGCACCAAGTCACCTAGTGATTTCATCACAGATACTTGATTCCTCTGTTCTTGCATCCCAGACAGTGGATGTTCGGGAATCTCAAGCTATGGAGAATAGACGAGGAGGCGGTCGTTTTGGGAGATCTAGACCCAAGTGTTCTTATTGTCACAAACTTGGACACACTCGTGAAATGTGTTATTCCTTAAATGGCCGTCCACCCAAAAATGCCTACGTTGCTCAGAGCGAAACTACAGGTAACTAGGGCTTTTCTGTATCTAAAGAAGAATATAATGAGCTCCTTCAGTATCGAGCAAGTAAGCAAACATCTCCACAAGTAGCCTCAGTTGCCCAGACTGATACTCCTATTGCTGGTAATTCTTTTGCTTGTGTTTCCCAGTCTAGTACTCTTGGACCATGGGTCATGGACTCAGGCGCTTCTGATCATATCTCTGGTAATAAATCACTTTTGTCAAATATTGTATATTCACAGTCTCTTCCTACTGTTACTTTAGCCAATGGATGTCAAACTAAGGCACAAGGAGCTGGACAAGCCAACCCATTGTCTTCTATCACCCTAGATTCCGTTCTTTATGTTCCTGGTTGTCCTTTTAGTTTTGCATCTGTTAGTCGTTTGACTCGTGCCCTCAATTGTGGTATATATTTTATTGATGATTCTTTTATTATGTAGGACCGCAGTACGGGACGGACAATTGGTATAGATCGTGAATCAGAAGGTCTTTACTACCTTAACTCGCTCAGTCCTTCCACAACATGTCTAGTTACAGATCCTCTAGATCTAATCCACAGACGTTTAGGACATCTGAGTTTATCCAAACTTCAAAAGATGGTGCCTAGTTTATCCAGTTTGTCTAGATTAGATTATGAGTCGTGTCATCTTGGGAAACATACCCGAGCTTCCTTTACGCGTAGTGTTGAGAGTCATACAGAGTCTGTTGTCTCCTTGGTTCATTCTGATATATGGGGTCCTAGTAGAGTCAGTTCAACCTTGGGATTTCGTTAGTTTGTTAGCTTTATTGATGATTACTCAAGATGTACTTGGCTTTTCTTAATGAAAGATCGTTCTGAGTTATTCTCTATATTCCAGAGTTTTTGTGCTGAAATCAAAAACCAATTTGGTGTCTCTATCCGCATTTTTCGCAGTGATAATGCCTTAGAATATGTATCTTCTCAGTTTCAGCAGTTTATGTCTTCTCATGGAATTATTCATCAGACATCTTGTCCTTATACCCCTCAGCAAAATGGGGTTGCAGAAAGAAAGAATAGGCACCTTATTGAGATTGCTCGCACACTTCTAATTGAGTCTCGTGTTCCGCTGCGTTTTTGGGGCGATGCAGTTCTCACAGCTTGTTATTTGATTAATAGGATGCCTTCATCTCCCATCAAGGGTCAGATTCCACATTCAATATTGTTTCCCCAGTCAGCCTTATACCCTCTTCCACCTCGGGTTTTTGGGAGCACATGTTTTGTTCATAACTTAGCCCCGGGGAAAGATAAGTTAGCTCCTCGTGCTCTCAAGTGTGTCTTCCTTGGTTATTCTCGTGTTCAGAAGGGATATCGTTGTTATTCACCTGATCTTCATAGGTACCTTATGTCAGCTGACGTCACATTTTTTGAGTCTAAACCTTTCTTCACAACTGATGTCACTTCTGCTGACCACCATGACATATCTGAGGTCTTACCTATACCGACTTTTGAGGAGTTTAGTAATCCTCCTCCACCTTCAACCACAAAGGTTTCACCCATACCAACTTTTGAGGAGTCTAGTGTTATCCCTCTTAGTTCCCCAGCCACAGGAACACCACTCTTGACTTATCATCGTCGTTCGCGCCCTACATCAGGCCCATCTGGTTCTCGTCCTGCACCTAACATGGCTCCTACTGCGGATCATGCTCCTAGTACACCGATTGCACTTCGAAAAGGTACCACACTAAACCCTAATCCTCATTATGTTGGTTTGAGTTATCATCGTCTGTCATCTCCCCGTTATGCTTTTATATCTTCATTTTCCTCGGTTTCCATCCCTAAGTATACAGATGAAGCATTGTCTCATCCAGGATGGCGACAGGCTATGAGTGACGAGATGTCTGCTTTACATACAAGTGGTACATGAGAGCTTGTTCCTCTTCCTTCAGGTAAATCTACCATTGGTTGTCGTTGGGTTTATATAGTCAAAGTTGGTCCCGATGGCCAGATTGATCGACTTAAGGCACGTCTTGTTGCCAAAGGATACACTCAAATATTTGGGCTAGATTACAGTGATACCTTCTCTCCAGTGGCTAAAGTGGCATCAGTTCGCCTTTTTCTATCCATGGCTGCAGTTCGTCATTGGCCCCTCTATCAGTTGGACATTAAGAATGGCTTTCTTCATGGTGATCTTGAGGATGAGGTTTATATGGATCAACCACCTGGTTTTATTGGTCACGGGGAGTCTCGTGGCCTTGTATGTCGCTTGCGTCGGTCACTTTATGGTCTAAAGCAGTCTCCTCGAGCCTGGTTTGGTAAGTTCAGCACGGTTATCCAGGAGTTTGGCATGACTCGTAGTGAAGCTGATCACTCTGTGTTTTATTGGCACTCTGCTTCAAGTCTATGTATTTATCTGGTAGTCTATGTTGATGATATTTTCATTACGGGCAATGATCAAGATGGTATTACTAATCTGAAGCAACATCTCTTCCAGCACTTTCAAACTAAGGATCTAGGCAGATTGAAGTACTTTCTAGGTATTGAGGTTACTCAATCTAGCTCAGGTATTATTATTTCTCAAAGGAAATATATGTTAGACATTCTTGAGGAAACAAGGATGACAGGTTGTAGACCTGTTGACACGCCGATGGATCCGAATTCTAAACTTCTGCCTGAATAAGGGGAGCCGCTTAGCGATCCTGCAAGCTATAGGCGGTTGGTTGGTAAATTAAATTATCTCACAGTGACTAGGCCCGACATTTCTTATCTTGTGAGTGTTGTAAGTCAGTTTATGAATTCTCCCTGTGATAGTCATTGGGATGCAGTTGTCTGCATTATCCGGTATATAAAATCGACTCCAGGTAAAGGATTACTGTTTGAGGATCGAGGTCATGAGCAGATCGTTGGGTACTCGGATGCTGATTGGGCAGGATCACCTTCTAATAGACGTTCTATGTCTGGATATTGTGTTTTAGTAGGAGGAAATTTGGTGTCCTGGAAAAGTAAGAAACATAATGTAGTTGCTCGGTCTAGTGCAGAAGCAGAATACCGAGCAATGGCTATGGCAACATGTGAACTAGTCTGGACCAAAAAATTGCTCAAGGAGTTGAAATTTGGTGAAATCAGTCGGATGGAACTTGTGTGCGATAATCAAGATGCACTTCATATTGCATCAAATCCGGTGTTTCATGAGAGAACTAAACACATTGAGATTGATTGTCACTTCGTCAGAGAAAAGATACTCTCAGGAGATATTACTACGAAGTTTGTGAGATTGAATGATCAACTTGCAGATATTTTCACCAAGTCCCTCACTAGTCCTCGCATTGATTATATATGTAACAAGCTCGGTACATATGATTCATATGCTCCGACTTGAGGGGGAGTGTTAGAGATAGCTATGTATTGTCCCACATTGGAATAGGAGTAGTATCCCCTTTGTATAGAGTAGCTATAAATAGCACCTCTTGTATTGCATCACACATAATATATATCAATATATATCATATTTTCTCCCGTGCCTTCTCACATGTGTGACGTGAGTGATGTTGTGGTTGGGCGGTCTTGGGTCAAAGAGTGAACAAAATGTTTCATCTGGTGTACTATGCGAGTAAGACAATGAATGATGCTCAAGTGAACTACACGGTGACTGAGAAAGAGCTTTTGGCTATTATGTTCGCAATGGAGAAATTTTGGCTGTATTTTATGAGTGCCAAGGTTATAGTTCATACCGATCATGTCGCACTCTGATACTTGATGGCGAAGAAGGATTCCAAAGCTAAACTAATGTGATGGGTTTTGTTACTTCAAGAGTTTGATTTGGAGATTGTGGACCGGAAGGTTAGTGAAAACCAAGTGGCGGACCACTTGTCCCGCTTGGAGGAGGAGGGGAGGCCTCGTGATGGCCTAGAGATCAATGATTCATTTTTCGACGAATAACTCCTTTCTGTGTCGGTGAATGGTATGTCATGGTTTGCGTACGTTGCTAATTTTCTTGTGACTGGTATAATCCCGTGTGAGCTCTCTTCTAACCAAAGGAAGAAGCTCAAATGGGATAGTTTGGACTTCTATTGGGATGAGTCGTACTTATTCAAGATCTGCATAGATGGTGTGATCCGAAAGTGTGTCCCGGAGGAGGAGCAATTGAGTATCTTAGAGGCTTGTCATTCCTCACCCTATGGTGGTCATCATGGTGGGGTGAGGACCGCCTCGAAGGTTCTTAGTTGTGGGTTTTATTGGCCAACTTTGTACAAAGATGCGGGTGATCTTGTGAAGAGATGCGATGAATGTCAAAGAGAGGGTGAAATTTTGAAGAAAGATGAGATGCCTCTTAATACTATTCTCGAAGTTAATATTTTTGATGTGTGGGGCATTGATTTTATGGGCCTGTTTGTTAGTTCGTGTGGGAACACATACATTCTCGTGGCGGTTGATTATGTTTCAAAGTGGGTTGAAGCCGTGACTTTACCCAACAATGAGGCCTGAAGTGTGTTGTTGCATTTCTCAAGAAGAGCATTTTTACTAGGTTTGATACTCCTCGAGCAATCATAAGTGATGGGGGGTCTCATTTTTGTAATAGAGCTTCTGATACCTTGCTTTCAAGATATGGTGTCAATCACAAAGTTTCTACTCTTTATCATCCTCAGGCGAGTGGCCAAGTTGAAGTCTCAAACAGGGAAATAAAGAGTATATTGTCAAAGATGGTCAATGCAAATAGGACCGATTGGTCAAAGAAGTTGGATGATGCTCTATGAGCTTATAGGACTGCTTACAAGACTCCGATTGGTATGCCTCTATACCGGTTGGTATTTGAGAAAGCTTGCCATCTGCCGGTTGAGTTAGAGAAAAAGGCCATGTGGGCTTTGAGGAAGCTGAATCTTGAATGGAATGTGGGAGAAAATCTTTGTATGGAATAGCTTAATGAACTTGATGAATTCTGATTCCATGCCTACTCCAGTTAGTTCTTAAAAAAGGACAAGATGAAGTATCTTCATGACAAATATGCTCGCGGCAAGGAGTTCAAAGTGAGGGATTTGGTTCTCTTGTTCAACTCCCGGTTACGTATGTTTCCGGGAAAACTTAAGTCGAAATAGAGTGGACCCTTTGAAGTGGTGGTTGTGACTCCTTTTGGTGCACTTGATTTGAAAAACAAAAATGGAGAGGTCTTCAGAGTTAATGGGCACCGGGTCAAGCACTATGACAGCCACGTGGTGGCACTGATCGATCTCATGTGATTTGATGGTAACCTGCATCGTACCGCGACGTTAAATCAGGAGCTTCTTGGGAGGCAACCCATGCATCTCTTTTTTTTGTTTTTCTTTGATTTTCTTTATAGTATAGGATTTTCTTTGGACTAACTAGTTGTGAGATGTGTGTAGGATTGTTTTGATGTAGTGCAGGACCAAGTTAGGAAAAATGTGCACTTTCTGAAGTTTGCATTGCGGCCGTATTGCATTTTATGCGGCCACAAAGACCTTAGTGCGGGGGCAGCATTTCAATGTGGTCCACAGAGTTAATTGGTCAAGAATGGGGTTCTCTGAAGTTTGCCACCGCGGCCGCAATGCATTTTGTGCGGTCCGCGGTGGACCATTGCGGCCGCATTGCATTTCTAGCGATCCGCAGTGGACATACCCTCAGTGATTCATACTTGTGAGTACCGCGGACTGTGGTGCTATTCTGTGCGGTCCGCGGTGGGTAGGTGAAGCGGGCCCCAGGTCCTTTTTCTATAAATAGGACTTGAGGCCCTCATTTAAAACTTTTCGATCCTTTGCTCTCAAATAGTAAAACAAATACTGTTCACCCAAGCCCTAATGGCACGTATTCAATGACTCACTCTCATTCATCTGTGTTGCATCTCACTACTGGTAATTTTAATTTTTTTTCTTAGTTTTTAACTTTGTTATTTTCTTTTAATTAGTTAGTTTTGTTCTTTTTCTTCCCTGTTCTTTCAATCGATGCGTAGGTTTTACTTTATAATGTTTAAATTAGGGTTAGTTAATGAAGAAAGTTGATTAAACACCTAGGGAATCAATAATATGTGATTTTAGGCTAAAATTGAGATGAATATTTGAAACCCTAGGTTGGTATTACTGTTCTTGGCTTACCGCGGTCCGCAGTGGTATTTTGTGCGGTCTGCGGTGCTTCTTTGCAGTTCACAATACCATTTTGTGTGGACCGCGATGGTATAACTTCAAAAAGTTGAAAGTTGAGGACCGCGGCCGCGGTGGATTTTGTGCGGTCCGCGATGCCTTAATACGCACCACGATACCATTTTGTGCGGTCCGCGATGGCCTTTATCAGAGAGTGGGTAGTCTGATCCCCACCTCAGTGCGGACCGTACTGTGATTTTGTGCGGTCCGCAATCTGCAGTCTGCAATTATTTTCTTCTTTGTCTGCAATTGTTTTCTTTTCTGATACTGTGATGCTAACAAGCTTCAACTGAATTCCACTTGTAGACAATGGTTCAATCACGAGGCGGTGGTGTCACACCTCCTTTTTACACCCGAGAGGGGTATAAGGGAGTTTTTCCAATTAAAGTGACATTATTCGATATGAGATTATTTTTATTTAATTTTTTCAGAGTCGCCACTTGGAATAGTTTTTTTGGTGTTCCAAGTCATCAGTTTATTTTAAAATTCCAAATCGAGGAAATTTTGACTTTATTTAAAAGTCTGCAAACCAAAAATTCTAAGTAAGGAATTCTGTTAACTCGGGAGAAGATGTTAGACATTCCCGAGTTCCGTAGTTCTAGCACGGTCGCTTAACTATTAATAATTGGCCTATTTCTGATTTACTACATGTTTTAAACCTATTGTGTATTTTTAACTTTATCACCGCCTTTATTTGTTTAAGAGATTATTTCAAGGTTATTTAAAACACATCGTAAGCCACGCTACATGAAATGCACCCGTGATTCATGACACGTTCTATTTAACCTTGTTAGAGGCAAGATTCGGGTCATATAAAATGTACACTACGATTTTATTATTAAAAATCACAACTATGTTACGGGAACCATACCCATAGCTATGATGAATTATTTAAATAACGCGCCCAAAGCAACTACGACGATTCAATTTTCAATAGCAACATTCGTGAGGGCCATGGATAATTTAATTTATTTATGGCACACCTCAAAACCTTTTTCTTTAAGTGTTAGTTCTTGAATCTAATCTTAAGAGGGCCATGGATTATAAATTTTGTTTGGTATGACACGCCTCAAATTATTTCAAAGGGTTTTATTATTCGAAGTTGTTATAATCGGGTTACATGAAATGCACCCCCGAATTTGGATTTATGTATTATGATTATGCCACGGGAACTGTACCCATAGTCACGATGGTTTATTAAGCGCGCCTAAAGCATTTCTACAAATAATTGATTAAGGCGTAATTTTGAAGTGTACCTAGAATTGTAATTATGTCTCTAAACTTAGTACCATCTGTCATGTAATTAGGTACAAAGGTTCAATACTATGTGAGACAAGATATGTATTAAAAATGCAGATTATTAGGACGAACGTTACTGCCCCAAATTAGGCAGAGTACATAACCAAATAAATTTGATAATCCAAAACTTTCCTAAGGCGAATTATATCATGCTTATGCCGTGAAAGTACTATGTACTTCAATTCCAAGAGAATCATTTGGCTTTAACCTCAAATAATTGTTTTTCCTAGTGTTAACGGAAACATAAAAGAAAGAACACAAGATTTAACGTGGTTCGGATCAAAATAATCCTATGTCCACCAGAGAACAGTTGCCTTTTTAATATTAACAAAGGAATGGGAGAGTTCCCAATTACACTTAAGAGAATTTCTCTCTTAACTCTCTACTCACTACAATGTGTTGTATTATTTTTGGGATAATTTCTACAAGTGAAGGAGTGCATCTATTTATAGAGGTAAAGACCTCCTCTTGATGTCATTGGTGACATCAAACTACCTCCTCTTGATGTCATGGGTGACATCAAAGGAGGAAGCTTCCTCCTAGCATCCACACCAACTCTTTCCACCAACTCTTCCAATTGGCATGCCATTGTTGACTAAACATAAACCAACATTTTCAGCATGCCATTGTTGACTAAACATAAACCAACATTTTCAATCTCCACCTTGGTTTGCGTTTCGAGCGTGTGAACAACTCTGGCCAAAACTTCTAAGCTTACTGGGCAACCCCGTTGTAAGAAACAAGAAGAATCAAACCATTGTTGAACATACCACCTCCACCTAGCAACTGTTCTCTTCAGAGTTGCATCAGTTGATGCACACCCCCGCCAAGTCCTTGCAGTGTGCAAACTTAGCGAGCGAGACTATCTTGGTCAACATGTCTGAAGCATTATTGTCTGTGATAACCTTCACGACCTTGATAGTTCCCTCATCAATAACATCTCGAATAAAATGAAATCTGACATCAATGTGTTTAGTGCGCTCATGAAATCTCTGATTTTTCATTAGATGAATAGCACTCTGACTATCAGATCTAAGAGTTGATTCCAGCTGAACCAAACTCAATTCCGCTACTAAACTTTTCAACCAGATAGCTTCCTTTACCGCCTCCGCTGCTGCCATGTATTCTGCTTCTGTCATAGACAAAGCGACAATCGACTGCAGAGTCGACTTCCAACTGACGGCACTGCCAACAAGGGTAAAGATGTATCCAGTTGTGGACCTTCTTCTGTCAAGATCTCCTGCATAGTCAGAATCCACATAACTGAGAATTGAAATATATGTACCACTATTTCGAAAGGTAAGACCAACACCAGAAGCTCCTTTGAGATATCTCAATATCCACTTGACAGCTTCCCAATGCCTCTTTCCTGGGTTGGACATGTATCTACTTACCACACTTACAGATTGAGCAATATCTGGACGTGTGCATACCATAGCATACATAATACTACCAACTGCACTGGCATAAGGAATCTTTGACATATGCTCCACCGCATCCTCGAACTGAGGCATTTGTAACTCTGAAAGTTTAAAATGAGGAGCTAATGGTGTACTTACAGGCTTGCACGTATGCATATTGAATCTCTCGAGAACCCTTTCAATGTACCTCTTCTGAGAAAGATGTACAACACCGTCTTCTCTTGAAATCTCCATACCAAGGATTTTCTTTGCAGCTCCTAAATCCTTCATGTCAAATTCCTTACTCAACAGTTTCTTCAAAGCATTTATCTCTGTAATGTTGTTAGCAACAATAAGCATATCATCAACATACAACAGTAAATAAATCATTGAGTTACCAGACATCTTCTTGTGATACACACAGCTATCAAATGCACTCCTTGAGAATTCATGTGTAGTCATGAATGCATCAAACCTCTTGTACTACTGTCAAGGCGATTGCTTCAAACCATACAAAGACTTCTTTAGTTGGCATACGCGATCTTCTTTTCCCTCAACTAGGAAACCTTCAGGTTGATCCATATAGATTGTCTCTTCTAGATCACCATGTAAGAAAGCAGTTTTGACATCAAACTATTGAAGCTCCAAGTCAAATTGTGCAACCAATGCTAGTAGCACGCGAATTGAGCTACGCTTCACGACCGGAGAGAAAATCTCATTGTAGTCAATTCCCTCATTTTGGCTGAAACCTTTTGCAACCAATCTCACCTTGAACCTAGCATCTTCCACTTCAGGAATTCCCTCTTTCTTTCGGTAGACCCACTTGCTGTAAGCACGTGATTTTTGCCATATATGAGAATTACTCCCAAAAAATTCAAAAATCAAATGATTTTCCTTGGTGTGAAATTTTGTGAGATTTTGTGATATTTTTGGATAATTATTTGTATTTGTCTGTGTTTGCTTATTTGTTAAATTAATAAAAAATACAAAAATATGTCGCATTTTGCATGTAGGATTTAATTCTACAATTGTTAGTAATTAAATTAGTTTTACAAAAATTAAAAATTACAAAAATAGGCATCTTTTGCATTTTTAGCATTTAATGTCCAAATGAACAATTTTATGCTTAATTATTACTTAATTGTGCGTTAATTATTATTGGGAGTTAATTTGCACTTTTATAACTTAATTTAGTTCTTAATAATAATTTAAGTATTTTTATAATTTAGTTTTAGAAAATAAAAGAAGAAAAGATAATAAAAATACTCCGAAAAATCGGATTGGGCCCCAGACCCAAACAATTGTCCAATCTTCCCCATGACCCAGTCCACTTCAGATCGGGTCGACCCGGTCCGCCCCATTAACCCATTAACCCAACACCCCTTCTTCATTTTTTGTCCAACACAAAACAAAACACAAACCAAAAAACCCTAAAAACTAAGAAAACCATCCGCCCCCTCCATCTTCTTCTTCTCCACAACTAAAACTCCAAGCAACGACCATGGCTGCCCTTCACCATCCCCATCGACAACCAACTCCTCACCTCACGTCTCCATCTTCTTCCTCGTCTCCAAATGACCCCTCCAATCGCCGGAAAACTTGACGATTGGAGCAATCATGGCTGGTTTCCGAAGAAAACCCACTATTGCGTCTTCGTCGAGCGCCAACTGAACATGGTTGTTTCTTCTTCTATGACCTTCCAACAACCAGTCCGTCGACTCCCTTTCATCATCGTCGCTCCTACTGCTGAGCCAGTCCTCAACCTCACGTCAAAACAGTCCGTCGTCGACCTCCAGCAGCCCCACGCGTGCACAGTTTCTGCGTCACCTCCGAGCTACTGTTGTCCGCTATCGTCTTCTTCCCCGGCGAACTGCTGCTGCTCCGTCGTCGTTAGTTGTTTCTGCTTCATCGACGAGTTGCTGCCTCACCTTCATCTTCTTCGTCTTCGCGCGAACAACTGAACGCACCCCAGTTCCTTCACGTAACCAAACGAACCCCCAGCTGCTTTGTTCCTTCACTTCTGCCGCGACAACTGCTGATGCTGCTTTGGCGCGGCTTCAGTTGGCTTCTTAAGTTCGTTCGTCGTCTTGTGGTCGAGCTTTGGTCGAGGGTCATCGAAACAGTCCGTATGTATGTTGTTCTATTCAGTTAGTAGATTTTTTGAGTTTTATTTTGTCCGTATTTTGTTTTGATATTTTTCGAATCTAAAAGCGGCAAATGTTTGTTTTGTTCATGTCTATGGTTAAATATTTGATTTTTGGTTTTGTTCATGTTCATATGTTTTGTTAAATTAATTTTCAGATTTCAAAATAGAAGTTTAATTAGTTGTTTTTCATGTTTATTTCATGTTTGTATTATTGTTCATGTAAATATTTGTTAGTTTAATGTTTGTTAGATTCAAATTGAAATTTAATTAATTATCTCTTCAATTTGTCTCATGTTGTTATGTATTTTCCAGAAATTAGTAATGTTGTTTGAATCATGTGAATCCGTCATGTTTTGTTGCTTAAAAATAGATTTAATTCATGTTCGCCTTGGTTTGAAGTTCATGTTTAAATCCAGTGATTTAATGTGAGTTTATGTTTGTTTTTGATTGGTTTGATTTAGTTTGAATCATGTATTTTGTTGTTTGTATTGTTGTATCCTTGCTAAATTAACCAGGATTGGTTCCCGATATGGTTAATTTAGTTCCATTAATTTGGAGTTGTGTTGTTCATCGTGTTCATATAATTGTTGTTGAAGATTGTTGAGAAATTGGTCATCTTGACTATATTTTGGTCAAGTTATGATTAATTGATTGTTTAGAGCAGAGGGGTAATTTGGTAAATTGCATTGCATTCGGGGGTAGATTTGTAATTGCAATAAGGTCGGAGGGGTAGTTTGGTAATTGAACATTATTTTGATTCTTTATGTTAAGCATGGGGGACAAAATATAATGGGGTGGGGTTTTTGATGTACTTGTTTAATATAATGGGGGACAAGACAAAACATAATGGGAAGGAATCTTGTACTTGTTTAATGTGGGCATGGGGGACATATTGTAATGGGTTGAGAATGTGGTATTTATTTAGTGTAGGCATGGGGGACAAAGTTTAAAATAAAGAAGACATTTAATAGTGGGACAAAGCATGCCATTGGGGGAATAATTTGGGGTTGGGAATTCAAGACAAGGTCTTGCTATAAATAAGAGTTATTCTTGACATAAAAAGGGTTGAACATTATTGGGAGGACTTGAACATTGAGAGAAAAAGGGTGGAGATTATTGAGAGATTTTTACACTTGAGAGCGGACAGACTTGAAACATTTTGAGAGTAAAAGAGAAATGCAATTTGAACTTTCACTCGAATAATTTCCGTTTGCTTTTCTCGAGTGTTATTCAAAAATCATTAAACTATTGCATCTTGTGTCGTTTGCTCTTCGGCTTTGACTGTGATTGCACTTTGGTATTGTTGGGTTTTCAATCTGTTACTGGGTTATTCTACTGGTTGTTGCTAGTTTTGCGGTGTTGCTGAATCTGCTGTTGCTGTGGTATTATTGCTGCTGACTCCTACTTCTTTTCTTCTTGTACTGCCATTTCCAGGTACACATTTGTACACTCTCGGCTTGAAGCGAAATGAAATATTAATCAGGCTTTGTTCCTGTTGAATTACTCCTGTTTGGATTTGTGTTTGAATATAATTTTCCTGTCGTTGTATAAAAATGTAGTTGATTGATTAATGAGTAATGAGGTTGCATATGTATAATTTCTTCATATAATAAATGTTAGTTTAAATTAATCGAAGAATAGTTAATCTGTTTTGATATTATGATGTGTCAATCTCGTGTTCTAGTATTATTGAATAATAGAATATAGAATGAAAGCGGTTTTTCTTTGTACAAACTCGATCGCAATTTTCCATTCGCATTAGCCGTGAACTAATAAATAAGTTACGTTTTTCAGCATGTAAATAATTAAGAAATTTTCTTTTATTTTAGAGACGAACTTAATAGAGAAATGTAGTCACTGTAGGTTTATCCTTAAAATAAAAATGAGACGAGCCTCGCCAAATAAAAATGCAAATCGCGGGGCCCTCAATAATTAGTCATAATAAATACTTAGAATTTGGGATGGACCGTTTAGTGAATTTCACTGCCTTCCCCAAAGATAATAACGCGTTAGCCTCTTTAGACGCGATTTAATTAAATTACTTTCTTAAACTCGGGTGCACATTTATGTGACCCAAATCCAAATCTCAGCGGAGTTGAAATGTGTCTCTAATCACGGGTACATTGATTGTGACGTGGTTCGAGATGCATGTCCACGATGTTGCAAATTCCTTTAAAAAAATAAGAATGAGATGAGCCTCGCCGAATAAAAATACAAATTGCGGGGCCCTCAGTAAATATTTGCTTTAAAATTGCTTAGACTTCGGGATGGACCGTTTAGCAAAATTCCATGGCCCTACCCAAAGTAAATGATACGCTAGTCGCTTTAGGCGCGCCTTTAATAATTTAATTTCCTTAAACTCGGGTGCACATTTATGTGACCCAAATCCAAATCTCAACAGAGTTGAAATATGCCAACAACCACAGGTGCATTGATGTGACGTGGTTCGAAATGGGTTTCCACGATGTTGCAATTCTTGATAAAAATAACAGTAGATGATGAAAGCGGCAAAAAGTTAAAATTTGCACATAAGATCATATTTGTATAAAATCAGATAATCAAGCCGAATATAACAGTTGAGCGACCGTGCTAGAACCACGGAACTCGGGAATGCCTAACACCTTCTCCCGGGTTAACAGAATTCCTTATCCAGATTTCTAGTACGCAGACTGTAATATGGAGTCATTCTTTTCCTCGATTCGGGATTAAAATTGGTGACTTGGGACACCCTAAATCTCCCAAGTGGCGACTCTGAAATAAATAAATAAATCCCGTTTCGATTGTCCTTTAATTGGAAAAAACTCCCTTGTACCCTCGCGGGTGCGTAAAAAGGAGGTGTGACAGCTCTGGCGACTCTGCTGGGGAACTAAAACCCAGAACCACTGGTTCAGGGTTAGAAATTCGAGCTTAGATAAATTGTTATATTTGGTTTTATCTGATTTTGTTACATGTTTGGGCTCAATGTGCTAAATGATGTATTTTACTGCTTTGATATTATATGGACTGTATATATAAACTGTGCCGAAACCCCTCTCTTCTCTCTCTTGAGGAGTGCACGCTGGTCGTGACTTCTTTATGTTAGTGTCATATACCAAAATAGAACGAGGATTCGGAGGAGTTGCAAAACCGGATGGCCTTTTGGTTACCGGTACACATCTCCCATCCTCGGCTCGAGTTGTCCGCTCGGGTAAGCCAGGTCTAGAACAAATACCCAGGTTATGAACTTAGTATAACAAAGCCACATACCGGATCCCTAGTAGGAACGTTTATTTGCATCATGTGCATTTGACTTAGGGGACTCAACACAGGGGTTGGGTCCGTCTAGGACAAGCAACCTGAAAATAATAGACCATTTTTTGGCATCCTATGTGCTACCTGTTGTATTTATTCAAGGGTGAATGGGTCATTTGGCGGACCAATGATAGTTGAGGACAAATGGCACTCCTTATCATGTTGATTAAATAAGAAAGTTGCACGATTTTTTTTAGATAAGCATGTTATTATGTTAATTAAGCACATGGGGAACATTGTGAAATTCAAGAAGCCTTGGTATTCCACATGTCCCCCACGCTTCATTTTTTGGGAAAAGCACATGGGGAACATTTGTGGAATCCAAGAAGTCTTGGAATTCCCTATGTCCCCCACGCTTCATTTTTGGGAAAAAGCACATGGGGAACATTTGCGAAATCCAAGAAGTCTTGGAAATCCTTATGTCTCTCATGCCACATTTTTGAAAAATAATAATAAATATATATATAAAAAAATATATATATATAAAAAAAGCATGGAAAATTCAAAAAAAGATTTTGTATGTTGTCATCATTTTCCACAAATTAGAAAATCGTGAAAAAGAGGAGAAAATAACAGTGTAGAGATACAACTACTTATTTTTAGAAAAAAAAAACCAATGTCCAAGTAGTGTCGAAACTCTGCCAAAATTTTGAAAAAAAAAGAGAAAAGATAGGAAGGAATGTTTTATGTTTTTCGTTAATTTGTTCGTTTGTTATGAATGAAAAATAATAGTCTATTTGATTATTATAAAAAAAATAGAAAATGGAAAATGGTCTTCTGAAAAATAGTTTATTTGCCCGAATTACGCGGGTTTGATTCTCACCGGATGTGAGATACGTAGGCAACCCTCATCGGGTCCAACCCCCCATTTTGCTAAAAAGCCAAAAACAAATAAATAACAAAAAATATATGTCAAATTTTAATTTTGGTGATGCTGTTTTGTCATAAATAGCCGAACGTTCCCGAAAGGGACGCCGGAAGGCTGACTTTGCATAAACAGCCACCTTTGGGTCATTTTTTAAGATTTGGTCCAATTGACCCACACAGCCTTAAAAATCTTCGTCCCCGAGGCGCTGAAGGGTCGTGTTTGCAACACCAGGTTTTTATTGTAATTTGAAAAAAGAAAGACAAAAGAGTCATAAATAAGTCAGGTGATGCTGTTTTGTCATAAATAGCTGAATGTTCCAGAAAGGGACGCCGGAAGGCTGACTTTGCATAAAGAACCACCTTTGGGTCATTTTTTAAGATTTGGTCCAGTTGACCCACACAGCCTTAAAAATCTTCGTCCCCGAGATGTTGAAAGGTCGTGTTTGCAATATTGAGTTTTCTAATTTGAAAAACGAAAGACAAAAGAGTCATAAATAAGTCAGGTGATGCTGTTTTGTCATAAATAGCCGAATGTTCCCGAAAGGGACGCCGGAAGGCTGACTTTGCATAAACAGCCACCCTTTGGGTCATGTTTAGAAATTTGGTCAAGTTGACCCACACAGCCTTAAAAATCTTCGTCCCCGAGGCACTGAAGGGCCGTGTTTGCAACACCGTGTTTTCATTGTAATTTGAAAAAAAAAGAAGTCAGCGGTCAGGTGAATACCATTTGAATTTTTAGTCAAAAAAAAAAGCCAAGCCATATTCGGCCGCGTCTTAAACCGTTCTTGCCGAAATAAGCCTTAGAGTATCTTTCAGTTGCCGAAAAGTTTATTTTCGTAAAAGAACGGACAGGTTTGTAAAGTGTCAAAAAATAATCCTCCCCGGCCTCAAAATAATCCTTCGAGGCCGTTTGTTGTCTCTCGTCAAAAGTCTGTTAGTATGGTTAGTTTTTAAACTTTTGCAATCAAGTTTGTTTTAATTTGAAAGCTGGAAATTCCAAAAAAACAAAAAAAATGTCTATTTACTGTTTATCTTTTATTGTCACAAACTACGCTCGGTCTGATTCATGCGGGGTCATGATACGTAGACAATCTCCATAAGATTCGACCACCACTAAATAATAATAATAATAATAATATAAAAAAAGAATAAATAAATAAAGGAAAGTGTGGGAGATTTTCAGAGGGGCACAATTGTCTGACTGCTTAGGTGCATTGTATCTCTGATATATGATTGTTTGTCAAATGCCCTAACATTAACGTGATGGCTTCCCTTTGCTGTGTTCATATATAGAAAAGTGGTTGGTTGTGGTAACTCCTCCCTGCAAAGCAAAATCAAAGGACAATGGCTCAGAACCGCAGAACCGAGTGGGTCGGTATTGATGACCGACAACAATTGGTCGAACGGAACAACGGGTTGGTAGAGGAAGTGAAAATGCTGAGACAACATGTGGCAAATATGTATCAGGCATGGATAACTGGAAAAGCACCACCCCCTCCACCGCCAAGCCTCTTGAACTCTGTCATTTCCCAAACACCCAACACCATAACGGAAGATCCCCCATACTCTCCATCCCAACCCACTTATGGCGGCTTTCCCAGCTACCCGAGTAGCTCCATCACTCCTCAATGCTTCTCCGCTCCCCAACACCACTTCTTTCCCGGCCATACTTCACTTTCCAGGTATCCGGCTCCACGAAATGCCTACCCACCTACACAAGCCTACCAAAAGCCACCTGGATCAGGTTTCTGGCCCTGTCAACATGCAAGAATGAAGAGGCTATTGAAACGAGGAAAGACTATCACCCCTATCGGAGTATCTTATGCCAGTCTGTTTGGAAGGCTAAGGCATGCTGGTTTGATTGAGCCACTCCCCGCATGTACTCCAGATCCACTTGTAAGGAACTTTGATCCGGCAGCGCGATGCGCATACCACTCCAATGTCGTAGGGCACAACATTGAGAGTTGTCGTACTTTGAAAAGGGAAGTGGAGAAAATGATCCAAGAAGGGCGGATTGTGATCAATAACAGTGACATGGAGCACTCGAACCCTATCGAGAGCGTGTCGACGGAGGTTGATGATGTTGAAGCTGGCAATAGTCTTGGCAGTATTGATGCAAATCTCAGTGGCTAAGATACCAGTTTTTGATAAAGTGGGAGGACGCTTCGTTCCTTGGTCAGCAAGAGAGAAGCTTGTGGGGGCTTATTTTGTTGTCATTTCTGTTGTTCGGATTATTAGGGTTATAAGTCGGATTTGTCTTGTCCAGTTTGTTTTAAGATTTTGTTCTGGATTGTTTTGTTTGTTTTGTTATTTAAACCATTTCACCGGTAGTCTAATACAAAATCCGGTCTTTTATTATTTCCAGTCATCTTTTGTTTAGTCCTTTGTCATTTTATTCGACGCCGATTCTAGTGACATGACACGCACATACAGTTTGGGCATGATCTTAAAAGTTAATCATAAAACCCCGAAAAGGTGATCAGACCATTTAAAGGAAATAAGGACGGTTGAGATTATTCAGAGCTCGAGTCATATGGAATTGGGGCAAGTAAAATATGAGTAAAACCGTTAAAAGCAAGATTCGCCAAATTGGCATGAGGGCCATTCAAGATAATGAGAGTGTTGCCCAACGGTGCTTTAGAAATGACAAAGGAAAAATAAAATGTTTAACATAATTGTCAAGTCCAGCACCATCGGAAGAGACTATAAATCCATGTTCAATTGTGTTGTTTGCACTTGGCATGTTTTGAAGACTGGAATGACGAAGGCATTTCGTTCTGCTACCTAAACACTTTACCCTTCGTTACCCCTTTTGAGCTTTATTTATTTTCTTTCATACCCCTCGTTCGGAATCAGTAAAAACGACTAGAAAACGCGAGCATGGCATGAAAACAAAAAAAAAGAAAAAAGAAAGAAAGAAAAAAAACAACAAAACGAAAAAAGAAAAGAAAAGAAAAGAAAAATGATAAGAAAAAAAACAAAAGAAAGTCAAATGAAAAAAGAGGAATTGGGAACTACGTTTGACCTGATTCCTCAAAGAGGATACGTAGGTGCTTCACGGCTCGGTCATAGTTTTGAAAAATGAAAAAAAAATCAATTAAAATAATCCCCAAGCAAGAAACTGGGGCAAAGGTTGCGTTTGTTGTAAATAAATCTAGTTCCGAAGGTTGTAATTAATAACCCAAAGTCGATTCATTTTTGAGCCTTTAATACCCTTTCTTTCTAGCCCTATCCAAAACCCACATTACGGTCCAAAGAAAGACCTTCTGATCAGTCTTCAAAAGATGCCAAGTCAGACAAATGAAGAGTCTTACCGGCGCACATAACATTCTGTTCCACAGCAGAAATGACTCTAATCTCCAACAGAAAGAGTCATATCGGCAACACTCCAAATCCCCAGCTGGAGAGAGATATAAAACGAGAGAGTCTTATTGGTGAAAACCTTCACAGGCACCATAATGCGATGAAAGTTGAGAGAAAACCAAAATGAGAGAGACTTGATAGTGAAAACCATTCGGGCACTACAAGTCGAATAAGATTGAGAATCAGATGGGGAATTGCCAAATGAAGATCTTGAAAGATGATTGACGGTAGAAGATAGGCCACATATGCATGTCATGACCATTAGAGTCGGTATCTGCGTTTGATAGGTTTTTATTTATAGTTTCTTTTGTTAAAGAGTCATCTTTTTCCTTTGTCTTTTTATTCTGTCCCCTTTTATCTTTTTCCTTTCATAGAAAAATCCCCAATAGAGTCTGTTTGGTCAGAACAAGTGTGAATTGACTTCAAAATATGCCATCAGCTTTCCAAATATGCAAGATGGGATATGACTAGTACATCCAAGTGGTATAGTCAGCAAGGAACAAGCGCGAGGCCAGTGTCAAAAATATATACCCCCAGCAAAAGGCCCGTGAACAAAGCAAGGAAAGCAGTGAGCAGGATTTGGGAAATTCATACTAGACTAAAAGGTCGGGGAAATGCCAGTTTCCAAGCTATGCCACAAAAGAAGAGGGATAGCCCCAGCAGAAAGGGATTATCCCCAGCAAATAATATCATCCTCAACAAGTTGTGGAACGCAGAGCAAGGAAGGAAAAAGGGAAAAGTCATCCCAGTAGGAGTATCACAACCAACCACCATGTTTTAAACTAACAAATTTTGTTTGATTTGAGACAGGTAAAGGAAATGGCATTGATGCCAAAATGCATGCCGCAAGGGATATTATCAAACTGGGGCAGAAAATTTTTCCTTTCATTTAGAAAATTTTCTGGAAGTCAGGTACCCGTTTGGGGAAAATAAAGATAACACCAGTCTCAAGGGAAGTGGTCTTTAAACCAGTGTGCCCCCAACATAATAAGTTTCAATGGAGGAAGTTGTTCCCCAGCAAAGGAATCAGAATCCCCCAGCAGTGTTATCCACGACAGCGTTATCCCCAACTGATAACATTTTACCCCCAATAGGTAAGTAAATAATTCCCCAATAGTGTTATCCCTAGCAGTTTCGAGGAGTCCAACACAAGTTTGGTGAAAATCGGTATCCTCAGCGGTTCCTTTCGGGGAAAGGCAAAACGAGTCTCAAGGGAGTTAGTCTTCAAAGGAAGAAGCTAATAATAATAATAAAAAAATAAAAAAATAAAAAAATTAAAATAAAATAAAATAATGTATATATATATATATATATATATATATATATATATATATATAATTTAAAAATAAAATAATGGGGAAGTAGTTTGCAGGGGAATGAAACATCCTACTCAAAAGGAAGTAGTTCTGAAAGGAGTAAGATAACATATTTACTCAACAAAGTTATCCTCAGCAGTGTTGTCCTCTCATCGAGATGTAGAAGCATCCTCGACAGAGTTTTGGGCAACCTAGAGTGGGTAAGGAAGGAAGTGAAAATTCATCCCCAGCAAAATAACCCCCAGCAAGTTTTCGAGGTAAGACATTTTCAAATCTTAAGGATATTTTGGGTTCATCCGCCCTCGAATAGGATATGTCGGGTTCATCCGCCCTCGAACAGGATATGTCGGGTTCATCCGCCCTCAAACAGGATATGTCGGGTTCATCCGCCCTCGAACAGGATATGTCGGGTTCATCCACCCTCGAACAGGATATGTCGGGTTCATCCGCCCTCGAACAGGATATGTCTTTATTTTTCAAAGTTGTTGTTGAAGACAGGCGCCCACCTAAATAACGAGAGGAATACTTTTGTCTGTTCATTTCATATTTCAGGCGCCCACCTGTATAACAAGGGAATACATTCCACGTCTTTTCCAATAGGAGACGCACTTCCTAAGTCTAGTTTTGCCCATAGGAGACGCACTTCCTAAGTTGGTTTCACCCATAGGAGACACATTTCCTCCTAAAGTTTATTTTACCCATAGGAGAGGCATTTCCTCCTAAGTTTGTTTTAGTTTTACCCATAGGAGACGCATTTCCTCCTAAGTTGTTGTTTAAAGTCAGGCGCGCACCTGTAATAATGAGAGGAATACATTTAAGTCTTTAAATTTCATGTTAGGCGCCCACCTGTAATAACGAGAGGAATACATTTCAGTCTTTAAATTTCATGTTAGGCGCCCACCTGTAATAACGAGTGGAATACTTTTCAGTCTTTAAATTTCATGTTAGGCGCCCACCTGTAATAACGAGTGGAATACTTTTCAGTCTTTAAATTTCATGTTAGGCGCCCACCTGTGATAACGAGAGGAATACATTTCAGTCTTTAAATTTCATGTTAGGCGCCCACCTGTAATAACGAGTGGAATACATTTCAGTCTTTAAATTTCATGGTAGGCGCCCACCTGTAATAACGAGAGGAATACATTTCAGTCTTTAAATTTCATGTTAGGCGCCCACCTGTAATAACGAGAGGAATACATTTCAGTCTTTAAATTTCATGTTAGGCGCCCACCTGTAATAACGAGTGGAATACATTTCAGTCTTTAAATTTCATGTTAGGCGCCCACCTGTAATAACGAGAGGAATACATTTCAGTCTTTAAATTTCATGTTAGGCGCCCACCTGTAATAACGAGTGGAATACATTTCAGTCTTTAAATTTCATGTTAGGCGCCCACCTGTAATAACGAGAGGAATACATTTCAGTCTTTAAATTTCATGTTAGGCGCCCACCTGTAATAACGAGTGGAATACATTTCAGTCTTTAAATTTCATGTTAGGCGCCCACCTGTAATAACGAGAGGAATACATTTCAGTCATAAATTTCATGTTAGGCGCCCACCTGTAATAACGAGAGGAATACATTTCAGTCTTTAAATTTCATGTTAGGCGCCCACCTGTAATAACGAGAGGAATACATTTCAGTCTTTAAATTTCATGTTAGGCGCCCACCTGTAATAACGAGAGGAATACATTTCAGTCTTTAAATTTCATGTTAGGCGCCCACCTGTAATAACGAGAGGAATACATTTCAGTCTTTAAATTTCTTGTCAGGCGCCCACCTACATAACGAGTGGAATACTTTTCAGTCTTTACATTTCATGTCAGGCGCCCACCTACATAACGAGAGGAATACTTTTCAGTCTTTACATTTCATGTCGGGCGCCCACCTACATAACGAGAGGAATACATTTTAGTCTTTAAATTTCGTGCCAGGCGCCCACCTGTATAATGAGAGGAATACATTCAGTCTTTAGATTTCAAGTGTCAAAGTTGGGAGCCCGCCCATAGAACAGAGACATACATTCCAGTCTTTATATTACAAGTATTGAAGTTGGGAGCCCGCCCATACAACAGAGGCATACATTTCAAGATCAAGTCAGAAGACAATAAAACAGAGGGTTACAACAGGAATCCCCAACAGGAAACAATAAAAATCCCAGCACCGGGAAATAGACGGTTGCAACAAGAGGTCCCAGCACAAATTCAAACGCCTGAGTCAAAAAGAAGAAAGGACGCGTTTTGAAAGAAGCAGCTGGTGAACATTAAATCATGCCCATCATAACAAGTCTGATGAAGAAGAGCCGTACCCACCAGAGGAACCGCCGAAAAGCTTGATGAAGAAAGCCATGTCCCTAGCGGACCAAGCAAAATGATGAAAACTGGTATACAGAAAAGCGAAGGGCCAGTGTCATTCCCAAATCCGTGGAAGAAAAGTACCGGAGGAAACACAAGCCGACAAGAAAGCAAGGCAACAAGAACAAATTTCAGTCTAGCCTAGCTTCTTGTTTTCTTTTAAGCACGGTGTAACAAGGAGATCGGTAAGCAGTGATAACAGCATGCAACAGCAGTAACATTGCAGTCCCACGGTAGTCCCAGCTACCAAAACTTCCTGAACTACATTAACTTGATTCCCCTTTAGCCAGGGATATGTAGGAAACCTTTGAAGCAAAGATTCGGTTAAATCTTTTTCAAAAAATGCTTCACACGGAGTACTCAGATGGGCAAAAATCGCTCGCTTTATCTTTGCACGAAAACCCTTCGTGTCTTCGGGCAAAGAGGGGCAGCTGTAAGCACGTGATTTTTTCCATATATGAGAATTACTCCCAAAAAATTCAAAAATCAAATGATTTTCCTTGGTGTGCAATTTTGTGAGATTTTGTGATATTTTTGGATAATTATTTGTATTTGTCTGTGTTTGCTTATTTGTTAAATTAATAAAAAATACAAAAATATGTCGCATTTTGCATGTAGGATTTAATTCTACAATTGTTAGTAATTAAATTAGTTTTACAAAAATTAAAAATTACAAAAATAGGCATCTTTTGCATTTTTAGCATTTAATGTCCAAATGAACAATTTTGTGCTTAATTATTGCTTAATTGTGCGTTAATTGTTATTGGGAGTTAATTTGCGCTTTTATAACTTAATTTAGTTCTTAATAATAATTTAAGTATTTTTATAATTTAGTTTTAGAAAATAAAAGAAGAAAAGATAATAAAAATACTCCGAAAAATCGGATTGGGCCAATTCTTCAAATTTTAACCCCAGGCCCAAACAATTGTCCAATCTTCCCCATGACCCAGTCAACTTCAGACCGGGTCGACCCGGTCCGCCCCATTAACCCAACACCCCTTCTTCATTTTTTGTCCAACACAAAACAAAACACAAACCAAAAAACCCTAAAAACTAAGAACACCATCCGCCCCCTCCATCTTCTTCTTCTCCACAACTAAAACTCCAAGCAACGACCATGGCTGCCCTTCACCAGCCCCATCGACAACCAACTCCTCACCTCACATCTCCATCTTCTTCCTCGTCTCCAAATGACCCCTCCAATCGCCGGAAAACTTGACGATTGGAGCAACCATGGCTGGTTTACGAAGAAAACCCACTGTTGCGTCTTCGTCGAGCGCCATCTGAACATGGTTGTTTCTTCTTCTATGACCTTCCAACAACTAGTCCGTCGACTCCCTTTCATCATCGTCGCTCCTACTGCTGAGCCAGTCCTCAACCTCACGTCAAAACAGTCCGTCGTCGACCTCCAGCAGCCCCACGCGTGCACAGTTTCTGCGTCACCTCCGAGCTACTGTTGTCCGCCATCGTCTTCTTCCCCGGCGAACTGCTGCTGCTCCGTCGTCGTTAGTTGTTTCTGCTTCATCGACGAGTTGCTGCCTCACCTTCATCTTCTTCGTCTTCGCGCGATCAGCTGAACGCACCCCAGCTCCTTGACGTAACCAAACGAACCCCCAGCTGCTTTGTTCCTTCACTTCTGCCGCGACAACTGCTGATGCTGCTTCGGCGCGGCTTCAGTTGGCTTCTTAAGTTCGTTCGTCGTCGTGTGGTTGAGCTTTGGTCGAGGGTCGTCGAAACAGTCCGTATGTATGTTGTTCGATTCGGTTAGTAGATTTTTTGAGTTTTATTTTGTCCGTATTTTGTTTTGATATTTTTCGAATCTAAAAGCGGCAAATGTTTGTTTTGTTCATGTCTATGGTTAGATATTTGATTTTTGGTTTTGTTCATGTTCATATGTTTTGTTAAATTAATTTTCAGATTTCAAAATAGAAGTTTAATTAGTTGTTTTTCATGTTTATTTCATGTTTGTATTATTGTTCATGTAAATATTTGTTAGTTTAATGTTTGTTAGATTCAAATTGAAATTTAATTAATTATCTCTTCAATTTGTCTCATGTTGTTATGTATTTTCCAGAAATTAGTAATGTTGTTTGAATCATGTGAATCCGTCATGTTTTGTTGCTTAAAAATAGATTTAATTCATGTTCGCCTTGGTTTGAAGTTCATGTTTAAATCCAGTGATTTAATGTGAGTTTATGTTTGTTTTTGATTGGTTTGATTTAGTTTGAATCATGTATTTTGTTGTTTGTATTGTTGTATCCTTGCTAAATTAACCAGGATTGGTTCCCGATATGGTTAATTTAGTTCCATTAATTTGGAGTTGTGTTGTTCATCGTGTTCATATAATTGTTGTTGAAGATTGTTGAGAAATTGGTCATCTTGACTATATTTTGGTCAAGTTATGATTAATTGATTGTTTAGAGCAGAGGGGTAATTTGGTAAATTGCATTGCATTCGGGGGTAGATTTGTAATTGCAATAAGGTCGGAGGGGTAGTTTGGTAATTGAACATTATTTTGATTCTTTATGTTAAGCATGGGGGACAAAATATAATGGGGTGGGGTTTTTGATGTACTTGTTTAATATAATGGGGGACAAGACAAAACATAATGGGAAGGAATCTTGTACTTGTTTAATGTGGGCATGAGGGACATATTGTAATGGGTTGGGAATGTGGTATTTATTTAGTGTAGGCATGGGGGACAAAGTTTAAAATAAAGAAGACATTTAATAGTGGGACAAAGCATGCCATTGGGGGAATAATTTGGGGTTGGGAATTCAAGACAAGGTCTTGCTATAAATAAGAGTTATTCTTGACATAAAAAGGGTTGAACATTATTGGGAGGACTTGAACATTGAGAGAAAAAGGGTGGAGATTATTGAGAGATTTTTACACTTGAGAGCGGACAGACTTGATACATTTTGAGAGTAAAAGAGAAATGCAATTTGAACTTTCACTCGAATAATTTCCGTTTGCTTTTCTCGAGTGTTATTCAAAAATCATTAAACTACTGCATCTTGTGTCGTTTGCTCTTCGGCTTTGACTGTGATTGCACTTTGGTATTGTTGGGTTTCAATCTGTTACTGGGTTATTCTACTGGTTGTTGCTAGTTTTGCGGTGTTGCTGAATCTGCTGTTGCTGTGGTATTATTGCTGCTGACTCCTACTTCTTTTCTTCTTGTACTGCCATTTCCAGGTACACATTTGTACACTCTCGGCTTGAAGCGAAATGAAATATTAATCAGGCTTTGTTCCTGTTGAATTACTCCTGTTTGGATTTGTGTTTGAATATAATTTTCCTGTCGTTGTATAAAAATGTAGTTGATTGATTAATGAGTAATGAGGTTGCATATGTATAATTTCTTCATATAATAAATGTTAGTTTAAATTAATCGAAGAATAGTTAATCTGTTTTGATATTATGATGTGTCAATCTCGTGTTCTAGTATTATTGAATAATTGAATATAGAGTGAAAGCGGTTTTTCTTTGTACAAACTCGATCGCAATTTTCCATTCGCATTAGCCGTGAACTAATAAACAAGTTACGTTTTTCAGCATGTAAATAATTAAGAAATTTTCTTTTATTTTAGAGACGAACTTAATAGAGAAATGTAGTCACTGTAGGTTTATCCTTAAAATAAAAATGAGACGAGCCTCGCCAAATAAAAATGCAAATCGCGGGGCCCTCAATAATTAGTCATAATAAATACTTAGAATTTGGGATGGACCGTTTAGTGAATTTCACCGCCTTCCCCAAAGATAATAACGCGTTAGCCTCTTTAGACGCGATTTAATTAAATTACTTTCTTAAACTCGGGTGCACATTTATGTGACCCAAATCCAAATCTCAGCGGAGTTGAAATGTGTCTCTAATCACGGGTACATTGATTGTGACGTGGTTCGAGATGCATGTCCACGACGTTGCAAATTCCTTTTAAAAAAATAAGAATGAGATGAGCCTCGCCGAATAAAAATACAAATTGTGGGGCCCTCAGTAAATATTTGCTTTAAAATTGCTTAGACTTCGGGATGGATCGTTTAGCAAAATTCCACGGCCCTACCCAAAGTAAATGATACGCTAGTCGCTTTAGGCGCGCCTTTAATAATTTAATTTCCTTAAACTCGGGTGCACATTTATGTGACCCAAATCCAAATCTCAACAGAGTTGAAATACGCCAACAACCACGGGTGCATTGATGTGACGTGGTTCGAAATGTGTTTCCACGATGTTGCAATTCTTGATAAAAATAACAGTAGATGATGAAAGCGGCAAAAAGTTAAAATTTGCACATAAGATCATATTTGTATAAAATCAGATAATCAAGCCGAATATAACAGTTAAGCGACCGTGCTAGAACCACGGAACTCGGGAATGCCTAACACCTTCTCCCGAGTTAACAGAATTCCTTTTCCGGATTTCTGGTACGCAGACTGTAATATGGAGTCATTCTTTTCCTCGATTCGGGATTAAAATTGGTGACTTGGGACACCCTAAATCTCCCAAGTGGCGACTCTGAAATAAATAAACAAATCCCGTTTCGATTGTCCTTTAATTGGAAAAAACTCCCTTGTACCCTCGTGGGTGCGTAAAAAGGAGGTGTGACACTTGCATCCAACTGTCCTCTTCCCCTTTTGTCTTTTCACTAAGACCCATGTCTGATTCTTGTGAAGAGACTCCATCTCTTCAGTCATAGCTAACCGTCATTGTGCAGCATCCTTGCAAGAATTTGCTTCAATATACGAGGAGGGCTCCAGATCTTTAATCTCTTCTTGTGCAGCTACGAACGCATATGCAATCAAGTTTGCTTGATTTATAAGGCGTTCCAGTTCTTGTGTCTGCCTCTTCTCCCTCCCCTTCGCAATTGTGTATGGTTCATTGACAGCAAGTTCTTCAAGGCCTACATCTTCTGACTCATCTTTAACCTGAGTCTCTTGATCATTTTCCTTGGCAAGCTCCACCGGAAGCTCCACCTGCTCGTTGTTCTTGTTTCCTGAAAACTCCACGGAAACTTTACGGGGATCAAGTATAGAGGATTCATCGAAGGTGACATCTCTACTAACTATAAATTTGAGTAAAGACAAACACCAAAGTTTGTACCCTTTTACTCCATCCACATACCCTACGAATATGGCCTTCTTAGCCCTTGGTTCAAGCTTTCCTTCATTAACGTGATAATAAGCTGGACACCCAAATACTCGTAAGTATGAATAGTTAGAGGGTTCACCTGACCATACCTCATTTTGAGTCTTAAAGTCAATTGCCGATGCTGGAGATCGATTGACAATATGAGCAGCAGTGTGAACTGCTTCAGCCCAAAATACTTTGGACATTTTGGCTTGTAGGAGCATACAACGAGCCTTTTCAAGAAGAGTTCTGTTCATTCTCTCGGCAACTCCATTCTGTTGTGGGGTATGCCTGACAGTCCTATGTCTTGAGATCCCATGAACCTTGCAGAATTCATTAAACTCTTCATTGCAAAACTCCAAGCCATTGTCTGTGCGAAGATACTTGATTTTCCGCTCCATTTGATTTTCAACCAAAATCTTCCACTCTTTAAATGCTTCAAAAGCATCACTTTTTGCCTTCAAAAAATACACCCAAACCTTTCGTGAGAAATCATCAATAAAAATGAGAAGATACCTCTTTCCGCCCTTCGATGGAAGTTTAGAAGGACCCCATAAATCTGAATGGATGTAGTCTAGCACTCATCTTGTCTTGTATTTGCCAGTGCTGAAGCTGACCTTCTTCTGCTTCCCTAGAACGCAGTGCTCACAGAAGTCAAGCGTGCTGATCTTCTCACCTTCCAAAAGTTTACGATTGCTCAACATCTCCAGTCCACGTGCGCTCATATGACCCAGTCTCATGTGCCATAGTCTTGCCTTGTCATCATTAGATAACTGCACTGTAGATGCATTTGCAGAGCCAACAATGGTGCTTCCGGCCAATGTGTAAAGGCCGTTCTCCAGCTTGCCTTTCAGCATGACTAAAGAACCTTTAGTCACCTTCATAGTTCCTGCTTCGCTCATGTACCTGTAGCCTTGTTCATCCAGAGTACCCAAGGAGATCAAATTCTTCTTCAGATCAGGAACATGACGGACTTGTGTAATAGTCCTCACGATTCCATCATGGCAGCGAACCCGAACTGAGCCAATGCCAACTATTGCACAAGTTGCATTATTGCCCATTACTACGGTTCCTCCACTTTTCTCGTAGCTGCTAAACTAGTCTTTTCGGAACGTCATATGCAGAGTACAAGCAGAGTCTAACACCCATTTGTTTTCATAACTACTATTATTATTACACGATGTTGTTAGTACATAATCATTATCAAAATTATGTACCTGTTCAACTATAGATGCACTCGCCTTTTCCTTGGACTTTGACATTGGGCAATCTCGTTCAAAGTGCCCCTTCTTGCCACAACCCCAACACTCTGTATTCTTCTTGTTCACACGAGACTTTGATCTGTGCTTTGATTTGTTCTTTCCCTGTTGGCTAGTCCGGGTAAGAGGCCACTTGCCTGGTCATCTCTATCTCCTTCAATGTGCCTCCGCACATCACTAGAGTTAAGTGTCTGCCGCACTTGCTCAAGCTTGATAGGCTCCTTGCTATACATCATTGAATTCTCAATATCACGATATCCTGAAGTCAATGAAAATAGCAAAGCACATGCAAGCGTCTCCTCCTACCTTTTAATTCCTGCAATCTGTAAGTCCATGACAAGTTTATTAAACGCATCTAAATGATCTTGTAACGAAGTACCTGACCCCATCTTAAATGTGTGAAGATGCCATTGTAACAACATTCTTATTGTCACTGATCGGTCTTGGTATAGACCTTCTAGCTTTTCCTACAACTATTTGGCCATCTCTTCGGTACCTGTACTCATTTCACAAAGCACGTTAGGTGCAAGGGATAGTTGGATTGCACTCAATGCATCCCCTTCAATCTTCTCCTTGTCAGGAGCTGATATATCCGTAGGATACTTTCCGTCAATAGCATGGATTGAACCTTCCCTCCGCAGTAACGCCATCATCTGGATCTTCCAGATATTGAAGTTGTTGCGTCCATTGAATCTATCAATTTCAAACTTCATGGAACTCATCTTTGCTTGTTCTTCCTCCTTGGATCGTTAAAGAATCCTGTCGCTCTGATACCAATTGTTAGCGGAAACGTAAAAGAAAGAACACAAGATTTAACGTGGTTCGGATCAAAATAATCCTACGTCCACCAGAGAACAGTTGCCTTTTTAATATTAACAAAGGAAGGGGAGAGTTCCCAATTACACTTAAGAGAATTTCTCTCTTAACTCTCTACTCACTACAATGTGTTGTATTATTTTTGGGATGATTTCTACAAGTGAATGAGTGCATCTATTTATAGAGGTAAAGACCTCCTCTTGATGTCATTGGTGACATCAAACTACCTCCTCTTGATGTCATGGGTGACATCAAAGGAGGAAGCTTCCTCTTAGCATCCACACCAACTCTTTCCACCAACTCTTCCAATTGGCATGCCATTGTTGACTAAACATAAACCAACATTTTCAGCATGTCATTGTTTACTAAACATAAACCAACATTTTCACCTAGTTTATTAATAGATCTCAAAAAGTCATTCCAATTTTCAACTACTAAGTGTAGTTCAGTAGTAATTATTTAAAAATGGAAACGAATAAGACTGTATATTAGTACAGGTATACTATATATCCAAATCTTATTTTTACTGTGTCCATTTCAGTAGTGGTCTTCTTCACCAATTCACAAACACAAACAAATCAACCAAAATGAAAATAGCTATTGCACATGAACATGATTGCATCAACGAAAACTTTAACATAAATGAACGAAATCAAGAGAGTCTCAGACAAACAACAAAACACGCATAACAACTACACAACATACATAATTATCAAAACTTAATAACTAGGAAGCAGAGCGGAAATTAAGATTAGAAAGAAATTGACATCAAAGAGGATAGGTTTTCTAATTACAGCAGTCGTATATGAGTGAAAACCCAGACCAAAAAAATCTCGACTGAAAGTGCACGGGTTCGGAAAACCTCAACAATCGAGCAGCAAATTTCGACCTCAAAAACCTCTTGGAAATCCAGATTTTTCAGAAACCTTTTCTTGGTTTTTGGATCTAATTGGTTTGTTTTCAAAAATGGGTGGCTGATTTCTCAGGCGTATCGCCTCTGTTGGTTTCCAGCGGGTGGTCGTTGGGTGGTGAGGTCTGGCTAGAGGCGGAATTGGGGGGAAGTTCGACGACTGGCCTCTCTTTTGAGAGGTTCATTCCTTGGGGTCTCTTCAGGGTCCTAAGCTTTTTGGTTTTTTGATCTTTTGGTTTTTGGAAGAAAGAAGAAGGGGACAAGGTTGTCGTTCTTTAGAAGTCCAAGAAGAAGTTTTTTGGTTCTTGGTATTGTTTTCAAAACGAAGAAGAAGAACTCTAGCCTTGATGGAAAACGACTGATGTCTCTTTTAGGGTCTAGGGGTTTAGGTTAGGGTGTAGGTCTAGATCTCTTTTTATAGTCAAAGTCTAGGGTTTTAGGGGTATTGGGTTTGGGTTATTATGGGCTAGGTCCGAAAATTAGGCCTAAAAATGAGTTGTTTGAGCTCAAATTTATTCTTTCTCGGTGAACGAGACTAAAAATACGACCTCATTTACTAATTAATCTTACTTAAGTAAAATAACCATTAAAATAAGACTAATCGTTAAAACAAACCTATTTTGTATTTTCAAAATATCATACTAAAAGATAAAAAATGAAAAAATCATTGTAAAATTAAGATAATATTCCCGAAACTATTTTTGAATTTTGATAGACAAATTAAAAGTAACTAGATAAAAATATTAATTAGCTAAATAAGAGAAAATTATTTTGTAATTTTCATTTTTTGTGATAAAATAAAGCAAAAAGAGTCAAAATAAGTTGAAATAACTATATTAGGCCTAAACTAAATATTTACACGCTAAAATATATAAAATCTTGGGAAGGGTCAAAAATCACATATCTACAGGTGGTAGAAAACAACAAGGAAAAGGAGAGTCCTCCCGGGGTAGAAGAAAATGCATGATCAAATTGACTCCCCAAGTCCGACAAGCTATGAAAGATACCAGAAAGACAATAAGGGCTATTGATAGAGCTGCTTCCTATTCGGGAAGTGAATATGTGCCCTCTCGGGAAGCATCCGACTCAGACTACATGCCAGAATATGTTCTTGACTGGCCGAAGAGAAACATATTGAGAGATACACCTCCGGGCACCCCTACTGCCCAAACGTTAGTGCAAATTTCTTGTGAGTCATCTGAGGGCTCAGGTGCGGGTAGTGACAATGCCTATTCTACCTCACCTACAGCTTCAATATCCGGTGAGTATCCCATAGAAGAAGAAGGAGGGGTGAGCCCTAAGTAGGAGGAGTAGAGAGAACCAGAAAACCGGAAGCATGGCAAGATAGATTCATGAGTGAAGTGGCCTACCACAAGTTCAGAGAATGGTGGCCCGAGAGGAAGTTGATACATGAGCAGAAATTCATTACAAAGGACCTTTTGCCTCATAACCCCAATGTGCTGAGGCAGTTCAGAGAGAGAGCCGACTGGGACTATTTCATAGGCCACGTGGAGGATGCCAATGAGCACTTAGTCAAGGAATTCTACACCAATGTGGCCCACATCAAAAAGGGCACTACAGTGACTAAGGTGTGAAATTTAAAAATAAAGTTTGAAAGAAAAATGATCAATGGCTACCTGGGCTTCCGAAGAAGGATGAGACATTGTACTTAGAGAAGGTAGCTTCGGGGAGGATGCCCATCCGTGGTTAGCGGAGTACTTGGCAATCTCAGGTACCACCCCAGCATGATTGACAGCAGGAGTAAAAATTCTAAGGAGAACTCTGACTTTCGAAGCAAAAGGATGGGAGACATTTGTTTGTAGCAGGCTAGACCCCACCACTCACGACAACTCTCTTCCTATCTCCCGGGCTATATTGTAGCGTCTATCATGGCGGGGTACCCGATCAACATCGGGAATGTGATGTCCAGGGTGATTACATGGGTGGTGAACGAAGGTGATAGATTCAGTAGTAGTAGTGGCTCCTACTCAGACTCCTTCAGCTACCTCAGACATGGCCCCAGGACCCTCTACTTCTACAGCTCCAGATATTCCCTCATCTGCATCATATCCTTTGATTGCCTACCGCTTGAGACAAACCCTCACCAGTCTGGATGCAGGCAGCCTCTTCTAAGCTGTCTGTACTTTCTATGTCGGTGGTAGGCCAGTTTGCACCTCCTCAGCCACAGGTCCCAAAGTCAGTGAAGGACACTCTCAAGGAGTTTCTGGAGAACTAGAAGAAGCTCCTAGAGAACCAGCAATTAATATTGGACACTGTGGGTTCACATGGAAAAGCATTGAAGGATTTGACCAAAGAAATAAAGAAACTGAGAAAGACTCGGTCATCCAAGGAGTTGATGAAATATTTGAGGGTGGAGGTGAAGAGATTAAAGGCTGATCACTTGCCTTTGGATCTTTTATTGCATGACCCGGCTCCAGCAGCCCAGCATGAGCTGGAGTAGGAGACAGAGAGGCCAGAAAAGAGGAAGAAGGTGATTCCTCGTGCTGATGATGATGTGATAGAGTTGGAGGAGCCCGCATGGAGGTTCCTCTAGCCAGCCTCAGGCCCCAGTGCAGGCCCAGGACCCAGTACAGACCTAGGTCCCAGTGAAGACACAGGTTATAGGGATCCAGTCACAGGTTCCCGAGCATTTCGAGGACCCAGGGACCCAGACTCATGATCCTATGCAGACGGAGGGCCAATAGGGAGTTTCTTTTTATCCTCTATCTTTTACTTTGAGCTATTTTTAATTAGTTAACATTAAGGACAATGCTAGCTCTCATTTGAGGGGGTAGCCCTATTTGGATGATTTGGGTTGTATATATGACACTATTTTCTTTTATTATGCTTTTTTTTTACTTTGGTATGTACATAATTTTACCATTCTAGTTTACTTTTCGTACTTTGCAACTTTGGTCTATATATAAAGTTACTTTTTGATGTATTTATTCATTCCCCCCCTTATGTATATTTATCTAAATTCCCTCTTGTACATATTCATTCTACTTTCCAAATTTTCTCTTTCATAGTTTCTTATTTCATTTTGATAGTTTCTTATTTTGAGTTTTGCGTTCAATAAGCCTTTGGTTTTTTAACGCCACGATTCTTTCCAAAGGTGGAATTTGTGTGAACCGGGTGGCTCTTCCCGATGATGGATGGCATGACTACCTTCTTAATGGTTCGAG
Source organism: Nicotiana tabacum (assembly GCF_000715075.1). NCBI lineage: Eukaryota > Viridiplantae > Streptophyta > Magnoliopsida > Solanales > Solanaceae > Nicotiana > Nicotiana tabacum. The sequence continues at coordinate 16,505,262 of NC_134089.1, read as the reverse complement.
TCTATTTTCTTTTTGTTCTTTTTGTGTAAATAATAGCTAGTGAGTAATGGTGCCTCAAGCAAAGCTTCACTTGAGCCTAATACATTTGCCTTTGATCCTATGGTAAAAAATAAATTGTTGTGTATAGGATGGTGAAAGTTGTGACCTTGAAACTCTTGTGTTGGTCGATAATCATCAAGTAGTTTTTAGGACCATTGTATTGCTCAAATCTTAGCTAAAGTTATTGTGCCCCCTCCCCACTTGATCTCTTTAGAAATCCTATAGCTTGTGTGGTGAGAATTTGAATTACAAGCCCAAGTCCCCAGCCATTAGTCTAGAACTTGCCCTGAATATTTGTTTAGGCGAAATTTTAAGTGTAGTTTGACTCGAGATGTGATTATAGGCTCTCCTTGATCCGAATGATGTCTTGAAAACTTCTATAGCCTACCAATGTTAATATCCCTAGTCAATCTTTTTGAGCCATAGACCTTTTTCTTTCAAAAACCACGATACAAGCCTTTACCCGTTCTAAAAATACCCTCTCTTGGCACCCTATCTTTCCTTAGCACACGGCAAAAGCATAAGTTTGGGGGGAGAGACGAGGAATGCAACAAATAGGTAAAAGGTACAGATGAAGAAAAGGAAAGGCAATGAAAAAGAAAGAAAATTAAAAAGACAAAAAGAATTATCAATGTAGAAAAAAATGAAGGGATTCAATAAAAGTAAATAGACGAAAGGTGTGGAAAGTTGAAAAAGGAGAAAAAGGTTTGAAATGAACAAGAAAGAGTGACAGTGTGTCTCTATAACCCCTCAGAAAGAAGTTAATGACTCAAAAAGTCAAGAGAATGTATGCCAAAATGAAGCAAATGAAGTGCTTAAGGGAAGATGGAACCTACCTAGACCAAATATTTCCTATCCTAAACCAAAAGCCTTCACTATATCTCCATAAAAGCCCTATATGATCTTGAGTTGAATGAAGCTTACATTAGTGGTGACTCACATAAGGGGCAAGTTTATGGTACTTAGGGCCGGACTTGTGACCTTTCTTTGAGAGAGATGAGTGTGTTTCCACTATCCTCGTTCTGAGTGTTACAATCTAAAAGTGAAGTTTGCTTAGGGAGAGTTGATGAGTATGAGCTTGGGTTCCACAATGACCAAAGTAGTAGAAAGAGTTTCTTTGATGGGTTGAGTCAACTCTTGATGCTCTTGTGTCGCACTAAATCCATGGTGTTTAGAAGGTCGAATGTTGTTAATGATTCATTTGAATTGAGGATAATTGTTAGTCCCAATTGATGCTAGATGAGGTCACTTTAGGTCAGTTGAATTCTCTTGGATTTACTCTTAAAGAGGTGAGTCTTATTTTGTTTGCTTGAGGACAAGCAAAAGCTTAAGTTTGGAAGAGTTAATAACTAGGGATTATAGTTTATTTTACACTCCTTCTTACTTGAATTTTGATTAAAAATGTATACAAAATAGTCCCAAAGGCTTACATGTTGTACTTGTTTGCAGGGTTTGGTAAAAAAGGTGACAATTAGTCAAAACTAACTCAAAAAGGAGTGAAATATGCACAAGTACCAAGAACAAGTCCAAGCACAATGCAACAGATCCACTGCGGCCGCATTCCATATAGTGCGGTCTGCAGTGAGGAGATTCAGAGAGGTGCACATTTTGGAACCTCAAGCACTGTGGCCACAAAGCATTTTGTGTGGACCGCAGTGGCCTCACCGCGACCGCAATCAAGTTTGTGCGGTCCGCAAAGATGGGATTTAGAGAGTTGGGATTTTGGAGGTAATCGCCAATGCGGTCCACCGTCCTTTTTGTGCGGACCGCAGTTGAAGCCACTGCGACCGCGGTGCATTTTATGCAGCCCGCGGTGGCCAAGTTCAGAGAGCTAAGTTTGAAGCTAAAAAGCCTCACTGCGGCCGCACTCCATTTCTTGCGGTCCGCGGTACCCCCGCAAGGGTATTTTTGTTCAGGAAATTCGGCCTTATATAAATACTTTCTTTTATCATTTTTAAGTCATCTTTTGTAATCTAACTTTCAGCTGAGCACATGAACGGTGGTTTTTGACTAGTTTGAGTAATTTTATAGTGGATTTATCATTGAATCTTCAATTATTAGCTTGTAATTAAATCTTATGGGTTGTTCTTCATCTAGTTCTTTGTTTTCTTCCATTATTATGAGTAGATAAACCCATTAGCTAGGGTTGTGGCTCAACCCTAGTGTGGGTATTTGATGGGTCTTTGATTTAAGGCTTAGATGTTTATGGATAGTTGATATTTGGACTGATTTGTGTTTTCCATGTTGAATTAGGGGTTGTAAACACTAATTTGTGCCTATTTGACTTGGGTTCTTCTTGAGTAAGAGAACTTGAGTCTAGGAAAATTAGTCCAACAAGGAATTTGGGTGTAATCAAGAGATTGATAGCCTCAATTAAAGGGTTAAACCTAGAAATAGTAATACCCAACTTGAGCCTATATTGCTTGCATAATTTGGACACCCAATTGGTCTTGAGAAAGTCAATTGGGGCAAGGTCACTCAAGCTACCGAGAGGTATAGAGTGAGTAATTCCGTGCATGGGCTATATCACAATCCCCAACATAACTTCTTTGCCTTAGGCTTTAGATCCCGTCAAGTATTCACCTAGGAGAAAGTCACTTCCCTAGTGCCTCTTTAACTAATTAGAAAATCCTACAAGCAATCAATCTTAGTTTAATTTAGCACTATCATTAGCATAAATATTAGAATTAACAACCAACTAAAAGATGATTGGAAGGGTAATTAAGAACACTACGCATCTCTAGTTTAGACAGGAATCCAATTCCCACTTCTAGCTCCCTGTGGATTTGATCCCGACCATCTCGGGTAAAAACTGCTTTGACCGCTCTTGCCACTTTATAGTGGTTTAGGGTTGTCTCCGATCATAGCCAACATAGGATCAAGTGGGGAGCCTTGACGGAAGCTAAAGCGCAGGAGTTGGGGGTCAAGCTGGTGACGATAGGGGCTTGAAGGAGTAGTGCGGACGCAAGTGCTATGTGGACCACAACTGTGCAGTGCATTAGGGAAGCCGCGAGAGAGGTATTAGGGGTCTCAAAGGGTTACTCTAGTGGTCACAAGGGAGACCGGTGATGGAATGGAGAGGTGCAAGGAAAAGTGAAAACCAAGAAAGCAACGTATTTGAAGCTAGAGGAAAGTGTAGACGAAGAGGAGAAGAGGGAGAATAGGGAGAATTATAAGGTAGCTAAGAAAGAGGCAAAGCTAGCAGTTATAGCTGCCAAGACTGCAGCTTTTAGTCATTTGCATGAGGAACTCAAGGGCCAAGGTGGGGATAAGAGGTTGTTCAGGTTAGCCAAGGCGCGAGAAAGGAAGGCACATGACTTGGACCAAGTGAAGTGCATCAAGGACGAAGAAGATAGAGTTTTGTTATATGAGGGGCTTATCCGTCGTAGATGACAGACCTACTTCCATAGTCTCTTGAAGAGGAGGGTGACATGAGCATTGTACTGGGTGATCTAAAACTCTCCGGGAGTCGTTGTGACTTTGGGTATTGTAGGCGGATTAGAGTTGATGCAGTTGAGGGAGCTATGTGTAAGATGAGCAAAGGCAAAGCCCGGGCAGGATGAAATCCCGATGGAGTTTTAGAAGAGTGCGAGCAAGGCAGACTTGGAGTGGTTCACTAGGTTTTTAATGTCATTTTTAGAACGAAGAAGATGCCCGAATAATGGAGGGGGAGCATAATGGTTCATGTATACAAGAACAGGGGTGATATTTAAAATTGCAATAACTATCGGGGTATCAAGCTGCTTAGCCATACTATGAAAGTCTAGGAGAGAGTGGTAGAGCTAAGGGTGAGGAGGAGTGTATCTATTTTCGAGAGTCAGTTTGGGTTTATGCTAGGACGTTCGACAACAAAAGCCATCCACCTTGTTAGGAGATTGATAGAGCGGTATAGGGAGAGAAAGAAGGACTTGCATATGGTGTTCATCGACTTAGAAAAGGCGTATGATAAAGTTTCAAGGTAGGTTTTCTGAAGATGTTTGGAAGCTAGAAGTGTACTTGTTGCCTACGTTAGGTTGATTAAGGACATGTATGATGGAGTAAAGACCCTAGTGAGGACGGTGGGTGGAAACTCGGACCATTTCCCGGTTATGATGGGGTTGCATCAGGAGTCGGCACTCAGCCCTTTTTTGTTTGCTCTGACGATGGACGTACTGACGCACCACATCCAAAGGAAGGTTCCATGATGCATGTTATTTGTAGATGATATTGTATTGATTGACAAGACACGAGACAGTGTCAATGCGCGATTAGAGGTATGGAGGCAGACCCTGGAATCTAAAGGTTTTAAGTTGAACAGGACCAAGACAGAATACTTGGAGTATAAGTTCATTGGCGAGACTCAAGGAGGGGAAGGGGAGGTGAGGCTGGACTCGTAGGCCATCCCTAGGAGATGAACTTTTAAGTACCTTGGGCCTATTATTCAAGGGGATGAGGAGATTGATGAAGATGTCACACATCATATTGGGACAAGATAGATGAAATGGAGACTCACTTTTGGTGTTTTGTGTGACAAAAAGATGCCACCGAAACTTAAGGGTAAGTTCTACAGAGTGGTGGTCAAACCAACGATGTTGTATGGGGCTGAGTGTTGGTCAGTCAATATCGCTCATGTCCAGAAGATGAAGGTAGCAGAGATGAGGATGTTGAGATGGATGTGCGGGCACACCAGGTTAGATAGGATCAGAAATGAGGTTATTAGTGCCAAGGTGGGGTGTGGCCCTTATTGAGGACAAGATACGGGAAGCGCGGCTTAGGTGGTTTGGTCATGTGAGGAGGTATGAGAGGTTGACATTGGAGGGCCTATGGAGAGGTAGAGGTAGGCCAAAGAAGAGGTGGAGAGAGGTGATTAGGCAAGACATGACGCAGCTTCAGCTGACCGAGGACATGACCCTTGATAGGAAGGTATAAAGGTCGAGGATTATGGTAGTAGAATAGGTAGTCTAGAGTGTTCATAATAGTAGTATTGGTACGCAGTCTCGCTTTCTGTTGGTAGTAGGTTTTTATGACTAACTGTTATTTCCTTTATTATTGATCACCTTACTATCTTTTAGTTTTTATTTGGCTTTAAATATCTTTTTGGTACTGTCCCTTCTTGTCTATATTTTCATTAATGTGGTGCTTATGTTTTCCTGAGCCGATGATCTATTGGAAACAGTCTCTCTATCCTCACAAGGTAGGAGTAAGGTCTGCATACACACTACCCTCCCCAGACTCCATAATGTGGGATAATATTGGGTATGTTGTTGTTGTTGTTGTTGTATTGTATTATATTGTATTGTATTGTATCGTATCGTTTTTTGAATACAATGTTTGGATAGATTGTATTGTTTATTATTGTTAAATAATTTTTTGCTGTTTGGTTCAATTGTATCATACTGTACCGTAACTGATAAGTTTACTAAAATACTCTCAATTATTTAAATATTAAATTTATCAAAAATTATGCATAAAAATAATTTTAAAAAATAAAACAGAAGAAGGCAAAACACCTTAAGAAAGCAGAAGAAAGGAGCGAGACAGAAGAAGGCAAAACAAAGGAGTACAACTAATTAGAATTCAGTTAAAAGCAAATTAGGAGAAAAAATAAATAGAACGCGGCGAAACACCTTTAATGTTGGCGGCAGAAGTTCTGGAAAAAAAAAATAAAGTAGGTTATAGGTTGGAGATATGGAGTTAAAATAGCAAAAAAGGTAAAGGGTAAAATAGAATTGTGGAGTAATAAGTTAGGGTATAATTGAAAAGAAAAATAGGAAACAATTCCACTACACCAAATCGGTTGTTTAATAAAATAGTACTTTTTATTATTCCAGGACAATAAATTTAACAATATAATACAACTAATTTTAATGAAACAATCAAAATAAATATTATTTTAAGATAACAATTTAATACGATACAACGGGAACAACCATCTAAACAAGCTCTAAGTGAAAACTAATCGTTGAATGAGAGGATTATTTAAGTTCCCATATGGGGAGACTAGACTTTTGTTTTTTGGTAAATAAAAACTTTTCTATTTATTCTTTGCCATGCCAACAAATTGTTCCATATAGCACCAGTATAAGTACAAGTAAATAATAGTTGACTTTAATTTATTTTTAAGCAACAAGTTGGAATATTTAATTCTACCCTAGTGGGACTTAAAATGGGATGACTGCACTTTACATGATGTAATAAAATAGACATTTTTTTTGGTAAGTACAAAATGTCTTTTGGAACTAAAATCTTATATCAGAGTTTCTAGTTCTATCGTGTTTAATATCTTTTCAAGAAAATTCAAGTTATATATATTGACAGTATAAATTTTTTTAGGAATTTAATCTGTGATAGTAGGTTAATTATTATTTTTATCATATTACTTAAAATATGTGGTTAATCACCTAGAACATTTTTTGTTAAAGTTAGCTTTTGTTAAGTCATGTAACTTAGATAGTAAAATAAGTGTCAAAAGTAACAATTATTTGAGAAGTTTCAATTGAAATGCCAGGAATGGAATGTATTTCTATATCTGAAACAAAATTGTAATTGACAAGAAAAAAGACGACAAAAAAAGGATAGAATAATAAATATTACAAGATAAACGAAAATTATGGCAAAAAAAATCCTGAATTGCTAATTGATTATTGTTTTCTCTTATTATTTTTCCTTGTGTTTATCAAATAACTCTGATTTATATTCATGTTGAAAGTGGGAGATTCCATAGCAAAATTTTGGAGCAATCATTTGGAGGAATTCCCATCAATTTAGTTTCGTCTTCAAGAACTTCCTTTCTCACAAATTTCAGAGAATCCTGCAAATAAAAAAAATAAAAATTAGCCACAAAAGGAATCAACATTTTCTTTTCTTGAATAATTTTAGTCCTCAATAATTTATTTGATTTAAGGTTTTTTTATTTGTTTGGATAATGTTTATTGTAGGGTCTGTGGTGTAAATTATTATTATTATTATTATTATTATTATTATTATTATTTCCGAAAACAATATTTGTGAAACATATTTTTTCTCCTTTTGGTAAGGAAGTCATTTTCCTTCAATCATGAAAAAAATATTTTCAAAATATTTAAGTCGATCAAACTTCGAAAATTGAAAAACCTTCGTACCAAACACACCCTAAAGAAAGTGACAAAATCATGAAGTTTAGTTGTACTTTTATTTTCAGAACTTATTGTTTATTTTTTGGTAGAGTTAATTGTTCTTTTATTTTCGCAAGCACTTATTTTTTATGACAAGTTTAGGTAGAATTAGTTGTCATATATTAGTAATTGTATGTTTAGGTGTATTGCCTGTGTTTGCTTATGTAGCACTTGGCTGTCTATTCTCAACTAATGATGGTGATTAATGAAAGCTTGTTGAGGTAACCACTTCAACTACTAATTTTAATTTTCTTTTTTCTTCTGCACACGCAGGACACTTGTATACAGGGGCGAATCTAGTAGGCCGGAAGGGAGTTTAGTCGAACCCTTTTTGAAAAAATTATACTTTATATATAAAATTAAATTTTTATTTTATATGTATATATTAGATGTTGAATCCTCTTTAGCTTCTTCACGTGTTCATCTTTTTTATTTTTTAAGTTCTTTTGGTAAATATTCTGCTTCCACCAATGCTTGCATATAGATGGAGGAAATGAAAATTTAGGTAGAAAAAAGTCATTTTTCATATTTCAATTTAGAAGAGAAATTTAGTGCAAGATATCCATTTTCTTAAAATGGAGAAGCAAGAATTTACATAGTCGCCCCCAACTTATTTGGTATTGAGACATAGTTATTATTGTTGATGGTATTATTCATTTTCCTTAAAAGAAAAATGGAACTCTAAATTGAGACCCAATTTTATCCTACTTGTTTATTTTAATTGGATTTCTTGAGACCTAAGAAAATATTTTCGAATTAACATCACTGTAAAATCTTTACATAAATAGCCGGATTAATTTTCTATTTATTTTTTCTAGCCGGTATATACTGATTATACACGATTATACGAACATTATATATGAATTATACATATATTATATATCTGTCGGCTATTTTTGATTTAAGTGAATGGGTGGACGGCTATTTTAGTTTAATTCTTCATATTTTATATTATAAAAATAACTTTTCCCAAAGTGAATTAACTGGAAAATTTGTGTAGTAAATACTAGTATTTACCTGAGAAGTGTCTTGAATAGAAGAAGTGCGACCCCATCTTTCTGGATCCCAAAGAATTGAACTGTTAAAAGCAACACTTGAAACTCTAATTGGAGGCCTTTCATCTGTTGAATTATTTGCTTTCTTCAAATGCCACCCCATAACTTCAGATGAATCACAAACTGGTCCCTCTATTATCACTTCCTTCTTGTTTGCAGATAATAATGCCATTGGCCATGTCCCAAATCCCCTACAATTTAAACCATAAGCCCTAAAATCAAATATTTACCTTTTTTGGTTCTCAAAAACCGTTATGTGATCCGGGAATCACAGGTTCAAGCTCTGAAAATAGCTTCTTACAAAAATACAAGGTAAGGCTGTATATAACAAATTTAATGTGATCCAGCTCTTCACTGAATCAGTGCAATTTAGCGCACCGTTATGTGAACCATACGCCCTAAATCAAATATCTTTTTGGGTTCTCGAAACTGTTATGTGACACGGAGACAACATGTTCAAGCTATGCAAACAACTACTAACAAAAATATAAGATAAAGTTACGTATAATAAATTTAATGTTGTCCGACCCTTTCCTGGACGCATGTAGTTTAGTGCACTGAGTTATCCTTATTTTATTCTCAAACCAAATTTCTAATAAAGAATGTATTAAGAGTAATCAGACTAAGTGAACCATGTGTTTGTATAAGTTGTCAAAGATTTTCTTGGATTCTTCCTCTATAAAGACATATTATAAGATGCTTACTTGTTTTAAGAATCTCTATGTTAACACTTAGCGTTTAAAAAATTAACCAAAATAATATGAAATAAAAGAGTTTGGATTTGATAAACTTATTTTATTAGTTAGGCTTGATTTTAACAAATTAGATAATTAGCTAGCTGCCTATAGCTGTTATGAATTATGATGCTTGTTTAAGTAGTAAGACCTATAAGAGCCAAGAAAATGAGCCCACTAAGTTAGGATTTGGTCAAAGACTAGTACTATTTTTTCATGTTATTTAAATCTGTGGGGCAAAATTTCCACAACTAACACTTACTAAATGCCTTGAGATTATCCAAATGATCTGCATTTATCTTATATACACTGACGACATAAAAAAGTTTATATACTGTTAGTTCACTTAAATTTAATGGTTATAGATAATCGTCTATAAAAAGTGCGACTAAAAACCTAGAAATTAAGGTACATTACCTAGTATAATATGTTAAAACCTGAATGATTATTATTTTATTTCGAGAAAACTAAGTTAAATCAACAAATAGACTCCTACATACAAAAAATAATCTTGGAATATTTATAATGAAAAATGATTTTATATACTTTAGAGATTATCCAAATGATCCACGTTTAATTTATATACACAAATGATGTAAGAAACTTCTACACTGTCAGATCACTGAAAAATTAACCATAGATAACCGTTTGTAAAAAGTACAACTTGTACCCTGAAAATAAGATATGTTTCCTACTATAACATGTTAAAATATACTATCGTTATAATTTATATTATTTATAATGGAAATGATTTTTTAAAATGTGGAGGAGTGGAAATCAAGAATACTTACTCAATTGCTCGAAGTTGATCAAAGAAACTGAGATCATAGACATTTGATAGGCTAGCAAAATGAACAATCCCACTTAACTTGTGATGTTCAATGTGATTAAGAGCCACATTTCTTTGATGATCCACTTCTTCATGTATATTTGTGAAATTCTCCTTAAAAACCAAGTGTCTATACATAATTCCTGTTTTCCTAAGTATTTCTGATACATTTGAATCCTCATTTTGTTGCTCCACAACCACCCATAAAATTGGTTGTGGAATTAATCTCAATGTGTTTGATAATCTCCTTAGTAGCATTCCTCTATTTTGATCTTTCGCGCTCGTTGGAGTGACAATAATTAGTAGCCTTCTCGGATTCAAGAACTCTCCATTTGCTTCTTCTCGTTCTTGATCTTGATCTTGATCCTGATTCTGTTCTTGTTCATGTCGCTCTTCTCCTTCTTCTTCTTCTTCTTCTTCTTCTTCTTCTTCTTCTTCTTCTTCTTCTTCTAAGACCTTTTCTGAATGTCTCGTATCGTTTAAGTTAGACCATTCTGATGCTATTGTTGTCGTTGCTATTGTTGTTGTTGTTTCGTCTAATAAAGGTTTATTGAAAGTCTCACTTTCTAATCTTGAATGGTACAACATATTTGGTTGTGTTTGATTTGATTGAGTAATTTTAGGAATAGCACTATTCCTAGTGGAAAACAATGAACCTTTGCCTGTTGGAGCAAAGCCAGTGAAAAATCCCATAACAAAACAAAGAAGAAAATGAACAATTGCTTTCTTCCATAGTTGCACTTTTTTCTTTGATCTTTCTATAGACACCATGATTTAAAATGTGAAGAATCTTGATTTTCTTCACTAAGATGAAAAATAGAAGGAAATGATGATGTAATGGGCAAGAAAATGTTGTAACATGGAAATTATATATAACTAGTATAGTTGAGAAATGAGAAGAAAAAACCTTTTTTTTCCTATCTATTTGGTGGAAAAAAATTATATAGGGAGCTAACAAACATATAATTGAAGGTGTTGGTTGAATAAAACAAAGTGTTAGTTGTTTTCTCAATTTTATTTATTTTATTGGGTGAGGGTTTTTGCTTAAAGAAGTCATGCTTGAAGTAAAAGAAAGAAGAAATAAAGCAAGAAATCAATCATATGCAGAAATAAATAAGTTGCTTTCTTTACCAAATAGTAGTTGAGATAGAAAGCTCATACACCTAAAATGTCAAGTTTTAGGAAGCAAGAAATGATTTTCCTATTTGAAACGGCATGCATCTGCTATTTATTTTATTTTTTAAATTGAATTGTTTAAGCAAGTCGGTGACCATATTAATTTCTCACACTCACCTATATCGTATGTCACGAGTTCGAGCAGTAAAATCGGTACTGTTATTGCTAGGGGCGGGCGGGCGGCAAATGGGTGGGTTGGGCTGAATTTGGGCGGGTCAAGATGGGTTAAGTCAATAAATGGGTCATTGCCCAACCCATCCCAAAGTGTACTTGGGCTAAGATGGGCTGGGTCAAGATAAGCTAAACTGTCATAGTCAAATCCGTCCAACTTGACCCATGTTTTAGAACCATGCTCATCTTGCAAAAAAAACTTTTTACATTAAAATGTGTAAGTTAAAAAATATTTTGCGGGTGGGGGTGAGGGTTGGGTGGTGCAGAAAAACGAAAAATACCAAAAAAGAAAGAAGTAAAATTGAGGGGGTTGGGGGGGGATAGTGCAGAAAAACAAAAAAAAAAACAGAAAAGTGAAAATACAAAAAAAAAAAAAAAAAAGTAAAATTGGGGCAATTAAGTAAATTTTAGATAAGTTGGGTTGAGATCTCTTTGTTTTGGGTGAGTTTCATGGGTTGTATTTGGCTGCTTAATGGGCCAGAATGAGCTATAACAAATAATGGGTTAACTTGGGCTCAGCCCAAATAGACCCATGAGCTAAAATATTTGTACCCCAACCCATTAATCTCTGGGCGGGTTGGATGGGATTGGGCTCAAATTGCCACCCCAAGCTATCTACATCACACCCTGGGGTACGACCCTTCCCCAAACCATGCGTGAACACAGAATGTTATGTTTAACTCACCTATACTATATATTTTTGAAGGAAACTATCAATTATTACTCACTTAAAGCAGTAGGTAAGTTTAGTTCATGAAGTCAAACTGATGTTCAATCTATAATATAGAATCGAATAAAATCCTATTTTGAGTTTGAAACCTGAAAAAAGAAAACTAGTTAAGGATTGGGCTCAAATTTCTGTATGGAATATAAGCAAATAAGGTGGCAAATATCAATCCTCTTGAAAGATTAAATCTTACTTATTAGGCTCAAACTTGGGTAGGCATTAATTTGGATCTTCGTTTGATTTGTTTACAGTTCCGAATGATTGAAATAAATTTTAATGTAGCAGTGTTTCTTTTGAAGCCAAAAAGAAGTAAAAAGATAATCCATTTAAGACCAATCATCATTAACAGATTAATTTTTTTTAATCTTATGTGTGTCGTGTATACCCAACTTCTGTTTGAAATCCATAGGATAGAAGTAAAACAAAGACGAAACATTTGATAAAGAATTTAACAGAAAGTTCTTGTTAAAGTATATCAACATTGATTCTCGTAAAATATAGAACTTCTATGGCGGCAAAGTAGGTGTTTCAGAGACTAGTGTGCGCTACTAATCCGACGGATACCTATTATCTTCCACCAATACAAGTATTGAGCATTGCCGGAAGCAGAATTTTCACTGAGAGAATTTGAAAAATAAATCAAAAATAAATACACGAAGAAATTAAGGGATTCAACATATAATATATGTACAGGAAAAAAAATTGACCTTATATACACAATATAATTTCGAGTGAAGGGGGTTCAACTGAACACTCTTTCGCCCACCTAGCTTCGCCCCTGATACTAAGTAGCTCTCTCGCACCAGAGCTTAGGTGCAGATGAGAAGAATTCATCTAGCGTTGCCCCCCGGGAAGTCGAAACTTGGTTCCCAAGGTTGTTCCTTTGGAGAAACTTAGGAGACAATATTTATGTTGTAGCTTACTCCAATGTAGTAATGGTTAATGGAAACTGAAATACCCAATAATCTGACCCTGACAACTGCTCAAGCACATATATTTTACAACATTCATACAAAGTTACTCTATCCTTCGGGGTAGGGGTAAGGTCTGCGTACACTCTACCCTCCCTAAATCCCACTTGTGGGATCCTACTAGGTGGTTGTTATACAAAGTTAGATCTTTTTCGCCTAAGCTTCTCAAGCAATGGTTACTTGGTGTTACAAACAATCTCCTCTCTTTTCCTCAGCTCTTTTTCTGTGATCTGGAGCATGTAATAGGCAGAGCCCACAACTTTCTTAAAAGGATTAAAATGGTACTTTATTCTTGAAATGCTATTGTTTTGGTCCAAAAATCTCATATTCTTTAGCAGAAGAGTAGGGCTTCAATTTTGAAGTTGTAGGTCCAGTTAACTTCTAAATTGCTTCTGAGTAACAAAGCATTCTCCGAAAAGTCGCATATTCGGATTACCATATCATAATCAAAAGGTAGAATAATTTGAGCGACCAGACTTAACATACATATAGCCAATAGAGCCATTATGAAAAGGTCTACCATCTTCCAATAAAATCCTAAATAAACAACAATAATTTCAAAATATATTCAGACACGTCTAAAGTCTATACTCCAATGTCATTCAATCAACACAGCTTGCTTACAACAACAACAACCACCACCCTAGTGAATACCACAAGTGGGGTCTGGGGAAGCGAATGTGTACGCAGACCTCATCCCTATTTTATGAAGGTAGAGAGGCAATCACCAAATGAATCCTTTTACGTCGCTAATCATGTGTTTTTTCAGGAACTCAAATTACTTCCTCAAAAAGGCTGAAATGAAAGAAAAAGATTTCCTTTAATGATCATCCCTTTTGTTGAGCTTTGGTTCCCAAGTCGAGAAATTGTCTTATCATCTTGAAAAATCAGCTAGTGATATTCTGTACATGAAAAATCAGCTAGTGGGAAGTTGAATACTAACAACAACAACAAACCCAATGAGTTCCCATAAGTGGGGTCTGGGGAGGATAGTGTGTATGCAGACCTTACCCCTACCCTGGGAGGGAAGAGAGTCTAACCCCTCGACTAAACACACATGAAAAGAATTAGTGGCAACAAGTGGTCACAACAACAAGGTATAACTAAAGCGAAAGAATGCAATCAAACAATAGATAGTACCAGCAATAATAAAGAGATACCATTCTAATACTACTGCTATCGATCTGAGAAAGAAAATGGGGAACGCGCGGCTACCTACTAACCGTCCACCCTAATTTTCAACCTTAATACCCTTCTATCAACCCTGTCAATTATTGTGACAATGTGCTTGGCTGCATAGATTATTACTACTCTACTAGTTTTCTCTAACTTGTAGCAACTCCAAATCAATCAAGACAACTGATGAAAGTTTCATAATAATGAGGTTAGATTGACATTCAAAAACAAATGTCATTGTTTTACCAAACATCTCATTGCAATAATGTTTCTTGATAAAGCATGTAATAAATCTAATTAACCCACAGAATTCGAAAAAAAATTGCATGCAGAAATTTGGCATGGCATCAGAGCCTAAGTACGAGGAATCAACACACCGCACTGCTATTCTCAAACTACTATAATCAAGATCTTCATATTCACCAAAATCATAAAGAACAGTTGCGATGGCTAAGTATGAAGAATCAACAAACAGCACTGCTATTCCGAAAATGCTATAATCAAGATCTTCATATTCATCAAAATCATAAATAAAAGATGCATAGGATAACAAAACTATCATAAGAAAGTGCTATAAGATGTACCATTATAGGAGAAAATAAGTACTTCACAAGCATAACGATAATGTGCTTCCCTCCACCTCAACACTGCTCAAACTTTAGGTGGCCAGGATTTGACTACACTGCACAAGGTCTACTGTTATAGCATCAAGATTCATGGAAACTTTACCTAAAGTGGAGTTGCTGCGTGACACGTTTTAGCTCTGGTTCATCTTGTAACTAGCACGTTGATCTCTCGACGGTGGCAACTGAGACAACACCCAATCTGGTGAGTTATCGACCCAAAGCCCTATACCAGTATTCTTGTGCTTAAAATCAGGTGCTTTCTGATTCGACTTAGTAGCTCTATTATCCCACCATTTATCAGGATTTTCCAACAAATCTTTCCAAGAATCCACCTCCTTTCCTACTCCTTTAGATTTCGGAACATATACATCAAATTCAAGTCCTTCAACTCCCTCAAGTACCCACCTCGGCGCATTCTCAAGCCACAATGCAATACTACTATTATCCTTCTTCTTGAAATCAGGGTGCCTTGCTTTTACAATCCCATCTAACTTCGCCTTCCGACAATCCCACCATTGTTTCGGATTCTTGATAAGGTCCCTCCATTCATCACCTCCCTCTGACTTGCTCCCACCCGAATTAACAACAGAATCATCATTTTCCAAAGTAGACAAGCAAATATCTTTCTCATTATCAGAATGCTGCTGCTTAGTACTACTTTTCGGATAAACAAACTGTCCCCTCTCCT
Source organism: Nicotiana tabacum (assembly GCF_000715075.1). Lineage (NCBI taxonomy): Eukaryota > Viridiplantae > Streptophyta > Magnoliopsida > Solanales > Solanaceae > Nicotiana > Nicotiana tabacum. The sequence goes on along the minus strand of NC_134089.1, from coordinate 16,489,937 downwards.
TTCGGGGAGCTATTTGTTTCAGACCTTGAACAAAGTTAACATTTTCAGCAACAATATGAAAAGAGAACTCATATTTATCCATTATTTCACAAGGCAATGGATCCATAGAAAATTTCCCAGATACATAAACACAATCATTTTCCTTCACATGACAAGCCACAACATGAGCTAAATCACCAACAAACACAACAGGAATCATCAAAATAGAGTTATTATTATTATCATTATTCTCATGAGCAAGAACAGTACCAGCACAGTAATTCCCATCAGGGGAAGTTTCAAATTGAATTGGGGTTTGCACAAAACCAACAAGATTGACTAAATTAGCAACTTTTGATTGGTAAGGGATTTCACTAGGCTTTGGCCAAGAAGATACATTTTCAGCTTCATTAGTTTCAATTTTTGGAGGGGTAAGTGAGTAAGATGAAGAGGGTTCTTGGGGTTTTGGGATTTTGGATTTTCTTGGGGTTGTTGTTTTAGAGGCAAATCTTGAAAAAGATAGAAAAAGTTGGTATTTTTGGGGATATGAAGAGGAGGATAAAGCTCTATTTGCTATTGTTTTTGTTAAGAAATTCATGGTTGAAATTGGGTTTTAGAGAAATTTTGAATTTTTCATATAGTGATTAGGTTTTGTGTGAATCTTTGAAGATGGAAATGATTTTACGGGAAGAAGCAGAAGGGTTTTGGGGTGGCAATACTGGGGTTTAATGTTTTGATCCAGTGAATTGGATGGTTTGCATATTTATGATAGCCTCCCTTAAGTTGCGTATAATTACAATACTATTCCTTTTAGTTTATTTTCTTTTTTTCCTTTGAAACTATCAATTGTTTTTGTTTATAGTACTAATCAATCAAGTATTAAAATTTATATTCAAGATTAACAAAATTTTACGTATTCTAATCATAATTATTTGGGCAAGAAAACTTATGGTTGACTAATCCTGACATAAGTAAATACAAGTTATGTCTGTTGTTGGTGAACATATTTCTTTTTTCACTTAGGATAGTGAACATATTTTAATTCGATGTTCTAATGGATTTAACGTTCAACTTCGAGCAAAGCGTATCGTGTTCTTCAATTATAACCTTCTATTAGTCCTTACCCTAACTACTTGCACCTTGTGTTTATATTAGCCCAATGAATACATGACATATGTATTACTAAACCATAGCTAATTAATACATATTCTTGCCTTAATTTATAACTTTAATCATGGTAATTTAATCTGGTTTGATATAAGCATTGGGAGTGGTTAAATTTTTGCTACCTCACAAGATATGCTCATTTCTTCATGTTGCATAGAATGGTTTCCAAGAGATGAAAGACAACTCACCGAGCTGTTTGTACAACATTTGTAGTTCGAATGGAAAAGAAATTATTTGAATTTGAAGTTGGAAAATATAGTTTGTGAAAGTTAAAATTACATAATTGAATTTTTTGGAAAACCAGAATTCTGTAGATAGAAGATATATGACTTATGAGTGAAGTTGAAGATTTATAAAACTTCACTGAAATACACCTTCAAACCACTATTTCGAATTTTTCAACCTGGAGAATTCTTTTTACAAGTCTTGCTGGAAAAAACTCAAACACCAACTTTAAAAAATCATTTGCGAGCGAAACTGAAAAACTCCACACACTAACTTGAAGGAACTCCATTACTTAATGAGGACCAAGGACTAAAAGAGTTTTTTCGTCGACCAAAAAACTCAGCTCAACCAGCCAATAACCAATAAAAAAAGACAACATTCATTTCTTTACCATTTAAGTGAAGATGTAACAAGAAACACCAATCCAAATTCATACATAACATAAATTACAAAGAATCATACATCAAAATTATATAAAAAAATTAGGAGCTTTGATATAATGGTGTCAAAACTGGGAGGTTGCTTCATATATCTGGCTGAGTTGAAATGGTTTCTCTTTGTGGCCTGTGTTTCTTCCACTTTTTCTTGGTCATTGACATGATCCACTCGGGAACCTCACCACCAGAAGAAGTAATAACATTTGCTATGTTCCTCAAAAAAGGAATATCTGCTTCAGTATAAAATGTAATAGCCTCTCCTCTCCTTCCTGCTCTTCCGGTACGTCCTATTTACAAGAAACACAGTGTAGTTTTCAGTGAACAGTGGAAACTGTTGTAATTCATCGTAGGACTATGACGATTGATGATCAACATACCAGTGAGCCCACGCAAAATGTTTTGCGGAAGTCATGAATTTATTAATCACTATATAAAGTGGTAAAAGTGAAACGTAGATTGGATCTTTACCAATTCTGTGAATGTATGCTGCAGCAGCGTCTGGAAAATCATAATTTAATACGCAGTTGACCCCTTTGAAATCCATTCCCCGGGACACCACATCCGTGGCAATTAGAACCCATGTTTTTCCAGCTCTAAAGTTATCAACAGCATTTTCTCTCTGCATATAATTGAAGTGAGTAGGAACCAGAATTAGTGTCCAATACAGCAGCACACAAAATTAATCAAGCAAATATAAACCATGACCCTGCACTTAAAAATCCACTTAAATTTTTCTATCAAACTTCATCAAATAAATAATACCAAAAAAAGGTCCTGCAGTTAAAACCAACCCCAGAAATATATAAAGAACTTAATTCCCATATTTAAATCAAAGGTCTAAGGTGGCTCATTTATTTGGAGCAATGAATCCATAAATAACTAGAAGTTCCTCCTACGTAGGTAAAATTGCAGAGCAGGTATCTCCATCTTTCCTGATGAAATCAGCTCTCTTCTTTAGGTGGTCAAGTCAACATCAGACTCTAAGCTCCAGTTTTCAACCTTGATTTCAAACAAGGAACCAATAAAAGCAACCAAAATAACACTCTTGTGATCCTGGCCATCCATAATCCAGCGGTCAAAGAACGAATAGACTGATAAATGCTTAGTTGAAATGAACATAATAATTACAGGCAGTCTCAAGATTATCTTCCTCTTAAAGTGTGTTCTGATTTTAGACTAAAACAGACATCCCCCTCTCCGTGATGAACCACCCGTTGATGTAGAAAATGCAGAAGACATGCCAGAATTACCTGTGTCTGAGAAAGATCTGAATGGATAACATCAGCTCGAAAATCTTCCAATTTTAGTTCGTCATATAGCTCCTTTGCACGCTCCTTGTTTTGAACGAATACTAGCACCGGTGGATTCAAACTCTACAAATATAATAAAACAATAATAAGATGAGCTTGGTATATGTTATTACTTACCAAATCATTGTAGATGTTGATCATAGATCAGCTTAACAGAACAGCAAGAAGATAGCTACCTCAATTAGCACAAATGATAAGATTTCCCAAATGATCACAATATGATACCACAATATAGAAGTACCAAACTTAGCCGTGAAAATGCAATTGAGCATTGAATAGAATGTGATTCGAAGGAAACAAAAATAGAAGTACCGCATTGAGATTGCCCCTTGAACGCTGATATTGACAGTTTATACACAAATCCAACACACTTTGACGGCAAAAAGGACAATATTTGTAACTTAAAACATATATGTTTAGCTCCCTTAGCTTTTTGGTGTAAAAAGGAAAATGTACAAGTAGATAGGATGGTTAATTTCCTCGGTCCTTTTCACATGTAGATAGTCTGATAGTGTACCAAGATGCATTTTGTTGGGGTTATAGTACTTACTCATTGCACTCTCTGGGTGCTATTATCATTACTTTTTAAAAAAAATTAAAAAAAAAACAAAAAAAAAACAAGCACCTAGAAGGTACTGTTCAAATGTGTATTTACAGAGAATTCTAAGGTGAATCCCTTCCTATTCTTAAAGGGATTCTACAAGCTCTATCATTTGCTTCAGCTTCATTTACAGAGTTCATTTACTAAGAGGTAGAGGTAGGTCTAAGAAGAGGTGGGGAGAGGTGATTAAGCAAGACATGGTGTAGCTTCAGTTGACCGAGGACATGACCCTTGATAGGAAGGTATGGAGGTCGAGGATTAGGGTAGTAGAGTAGGTAGTCTAGAAGGTTCATAACAATAGTATTGACGCACAGTTTCGCTTCCTGTTGGTAGTAGGTTTGTATGACTAACCGTTGTTTTCTTTCATTGTTATCACCTTACTGTCTTGTTGTTTTTATTCTGCTTTTATATGGCTTTTTGGTACTATCCCTTCTTGTCTATATTTTCATTATTGTGGTGCTTATGCTTTCCTGAGCCGGGGGTCTATTGGAAACAGTCTCTCTATCCTCACAAGGTAGAGGTAAGGTCTGCGTACACACTACCCTCCCCAGACCCCACAGTGTGGGATAATACTGGCATGTTGTTGTTGTTTACACCAAAAGTGCTTCTGAGTAGATTTTCCCTTTGTCTTCAAAGCATCTGTCATTTCTTTCTCTCCAAATAGTTCACCATATACGTGCAAAAATAGTATACCACCACTTCTTCTGCTTTCTACTTCTTCCTTTAACGTTCCATCACTTTAAAAGTTCACAGTAGCTCTAGGCATAGTCCATTTAAGCCCCACCATGTTAAGGAACAGCTGCCACAATTGATCAGTAACATGACAGTGCAAAATAGAGGATTGACATTCTCAGATTCTTTTCCAGAAATATAACACTTTACACTGATTACTTCCTTCCATAGTGCATGTTCTTCTGAAGTGAATCTCCACAATCATTTCATCATTAAACTGCAGTTATGTTGTCTTAATTTCGATTCCAAAACCCCTTACTTCTAATTAAGTGTAAGTGAATTCCATTTAACAAAATGGGAAGTTTTATTATATATTGCCCTGCCAAAGAAATCCCTTCTTAGCTTGCCCAACCTCTTCTCCACTTTGTTAAGGGAAATAAGGACATCACAGATGTGGGAAACGAATCAAGGACCTATTATCAGCAGCAACCAACACCCCCCCCCCCCACACACACACACAAATGATAAGTATCAACTTTTCCACCTTGCCAACCTCTTTTCACATCTTTCTAAAACTCCCTGCCAAATGTCTAAAGCTTTGTTCCTAGATCAAACGGCAATAATCCAACACACCTTTTTTATTCTTTATAAGCTTTTGCCGCATCATATAGCCAACTGGATGAACTTTGTTGCAAGCAATATATTTTTAGGCCGCTTTTGTGTATAACTCATGTATACGGGGATTTTATTCCTTTCAAGGTAGTAATACTCCTTTGCCTATCAAACCGAAAAAATGAGTCGCTTACGTAACAGTAGATGGTAGCAAAATGGTAATTTAAAAGCAGCAAAGAAAACAGGAGTTTCATATCGTGTGAGAAAAAAGAAGAAAAATGTCCAAATCATCAAACATTGAGATCCTCAAAATATTCAACAAACCAACTGGTGTCAGCTTAGTGCCCATCTTCTGGGAATGTAAAGATCAAATAAGCAGAAAAAAAATATCATGAAAAGACGGAGGCACATAATGCCCGTACAATATACTGGAGTACTTCAAAAGTGATAATTAGACAGCAAATGTAATATCCATATGCAAATCACTCATGCCCAAGGACATGGCCCTTGATAGAAAGATGTGGAGGTCGAGCATTAAGGTTGTAGGTTAGGAGGTAGTTGAGTATTTTTCTACTTTGTAGAGGTGTTAGACTAGTCTGACAGGGTTGTCTTAGACGGCTAGTGGTTAATGTTGTGTTCACACTATTTTCCCATTTTTCATTGTGTCAGGCCTTATCTACTGATTGTTGTTAGTGCTTTTCATCTATTCTCTGGTCCTTATGTTGTTGTCATTATTTCTATTGTTTTCTGTTGATAGTACTGATATATTATCTCTCTTTTCGTCTTCTTGAGCCGAGGGTCTACCGGAAACAACCTCTCTACTCCCTCAGGGTAGGGGTAAGGTCTGCATACACTCTACCCTCCCCAGACCCCATTTGTGGGATTTTACTGGGTTGTTGTTGTTGTTGTTGCAAATCACTCATGTAATTTTGTTGTGCAATTATGGTGGAGGCAACCTCCAATCACTGCAAAAGAGGTATACAACCAATTCAGACAAATAAGCAGCATGAGGATCATACCTCTGCAAAGCTTTGACGAAGAGCTAGAAGTTTTCCTTCTTCACTCCCTACGAATACCAACTTTTGCTTTATTGTTTCGGAAGCAGAATTTCTGCAGAAATGCAAAGCAGCCAAGTAAGCATTCGCCAACACAGAGAGACAGAAATAGGAGAGAAAGGACAGAAGAGGCCGACGATTTTTCTTCTTCCTCACCAAGAAACAACAGAAAAAAGTGTACAAGCAGCCCAAAATAACTGTTCACTTCACTGCAGTTTTAAAATACATCTGACAAAGGCCTATTAGTACTTACTTCCTACCAATAATGACTCGAACAGCATCATGCATTATTGTACGCGCTCTGTCTTCAACTATATCAGGTAAAGTAGCACTGAACAACGACCGAAGAATTGAAGGATTTGTGCACGCGTTCACCACAAAATCAACCTGCTCTAGCAAGCCAGGCTCAAAAAGCTTATCCGATTCATCTAAGACAAGAAATTCAACCCTGCACCAAAAAGGAGTTGGTGAAAAGGCATACTAATGCAGATTAAAAAATGGACTATATTTAGCACCAAATTCTAAATAGCAACATTTTATACGTCTACACAGTAAAAGCCAAGGCATATACTCCTCTACATCTAATTCGGCATGCAAATATTCAAATCTCAGTGTGATTGTGCAAATATAGTAGTAAAACAAAGAGAAAATCTTTGAAATCATTGCATATCTACACTAGACCCTGAGCTTCACCAATTGGGTTTTATTATGAATTACAGTTCAAATTATGCATTCATCCTGGGATCTACCATCTCATCGCCCTCTAGAATCTTCTTTAACAAGACTCCAGACTGATCTAATATCAAGAAGATTATACTTTGAAATGACAACACTAGCACATGGGAGTTTGACCACTAGAAAATAAGGAACGTACCTTCTTTTTTATCAGAGAGGAACATACCTACTTAAATCAAGCTTTCCTTTGCGGATAGCAAACTGTAAGCGCAATGGTGTCGAGATGAGTATATCACATCGCAATTTAGAAAAGTCTCCACTTTTAGCGAGCTTTTTAGTCATCAACCTGATGTAGAACTTCTTCCCTTTAGCCAACTTTCTGCATTCTCTTGTAGTCTGAGCAGCTAACTCTTTTGTAGGGGAAAGAATTACAGCTCGGACACCATCATTTGAAGTATCCTGATCAAGAAAGATGGCTGTCAGATGTCCAACAACTTCTCATAGAAAATGATATTGATCACAAAATATCATAACAATGCCAATATATATACCTTGAGTTTCACAAGTATTGGAAAGACAAAAGCAAATGTTTTTCCAGAACCAGTAGGTGCACAAGCAAAGCATTCCCGTCCCTTATGAAAGTCAAATATGATAAAAGACTGTTAAAGGAAAAACAAGAAAGATATATAGTGGCGGGATCAAGGAAGATCATACAGATAAGAGGACTGGAATAGCCTGTCTTTGGATTGGTGTTGGTTCTTTGAATCCCAGTTCTGCCAGGTTGCGTAATAGATATAATCGACATTTATATCTGTATAACCATATACAAACAGAACATTGGTAAAAGAGAGGACAGAGGGAAAGTCAAGTGCAGGCAACAAGAAATAGACTGATAAACACAGAGAAAGCAACTTGCTCATCACAACAAATTTTGTGTAGAGTGTTAGTAGATAGTCGAGCATTCTTGTATTCTATTATTCTTAGATTTCTATTACTATGTCTTGTTTCTTTTGCTTCGTTTTCTTATTATTTTGTTATTGTTACTGCTTGTTGCTACTCCTTTCTTTTCATCTTCGTTGAGCCGAGGGTCTATCGGAAACGACCTCTACCTTCTCAAGGAATGGTTAAGGTCTGCATACACACTACCCTCCCTAGACCGGACTTGCGGGATTATACTGGGTTTGTTGTAGTTGTTGTTGTCTCTCATGAAACGGAATGTGAAACAAAGAAGGATACTCCGAAAGGAGAGTTAGGAAAGAGGTTCCATTCCAGAATTGCAGAATCCTACCTCATTTATCACCAATGGTCTATTCCCCCAAAAAAGCACAGTACACAGGTAAAGATGACAGGACGAAATAAGAGTAGCCCTTGAGAATAAAATCATCTAATCATGCATGATATATTTCAAAAACTCCTGCCATGTATGCTCTTTAAGATGAGCCTTCCAAATTGAGGCCTCTTCCCCAACCATTCCCCAGGCAAAATGAGAACAAAAATTGGAATGGAGAAGAACAGATACCATAATTGCAGGAGAAACAGCAAAATCTTCATTAGCCTACTTTATTTCGCATGCAAATATCAATTAAAAAGAGCTTAAAGTGTTCATCAACATCCTGTTACATCGTATTCTTGCTTTACACACATCACAACAAAATGCTTTAACTCACATAAAATTAAATTGAAGGAGAAATAGAAAGTGTCAACCAAAATGAATGGACTAAGGCTTTGTTGGGTGTTTCACTAAATGTAACTTCCTTAACTTGATCGAAGTATTCCACGATTAGATATCCTACTGTAAATAAGTAAGCATCTGAAATATTTGACCATAGTGAAATTTGAGACCATCAAGAGCAACAATGATGGTGGGATTAAGTGTCTCCAAACTAAAAATCAACAAAAAGCGTGACAGAGTACCTTGATCTTAATTCTGCAAAACTGTGCAATGGCGAAGGGACATTACTTCCAGAAACATGAATGCCGTGTAACTTCCGGAAAAGTGCATCCCTCTGAATCCAACAAAATCATAGGAACAAAGGAAATACATCTCTTAAATAAAAGTTCATAGTAATTCATGAACACAACAAAACAACTTCCTACCAACTGCCACTGTAACAAAATAGGAAGCAAACGAGACAAACCTCCAATTGCCGATGATATTCTTTTTTTCCCTCAAGCAGTTCATTTGCAGATTGATCATTCTCTTCACTGGCAGCTTCCTTTTTCAATTTCGAATTTTTGAAAACGGAGAATCCGTCCACTGAGTCTAAAACCAATGCTACGAATTAGGACAAAAGGCAAAGCAGCAAACTTTAGTACCCAATCTATACTGGGAACAAAGAAATAAATAAGAAGCTCAAATAGAAGACAAAAAAGAAAATTACCAGGAACTGTTCCCTTCTCCTTTCTCTTCCTCTTCTTACCAACACAGGTATTTGTCGCATCTTCCATTTCGGATTTTTCATTCTCAACTAACTCCAGCTTCTCTAATGAGTTGTCACTTGTTTTATGCCCCTATTTTAAATATAAAAGAAATCTTCATTTGCAAAACATAACAGAGGCACACTATGACCCACAGATATACACAATAAGAAATAATTAAGCTCTCAAAAAAAAATGAAACAACAAATATGCAAATGCTATTGCTACATAGACACACTTAAGAGGAACTCGGAATTCCTTTTATTCTCTTAAAACACACAGTCAAAATTCGTTTGCAATGTAAAATCAACAAAAACTGGAACAAAAATATTAACTAGGTTTCTATTATATGCATAAGATTACACAAAAGTAAGAACGTTTTCAATGTAAAAATCAACTCAAACTCAAACGCACAATTGCAGAATCATATGTAACAAAAATTTAGCTCTTTTATTCGGATATTTAGGACGAAACTAAAAAAATTACCTTAAACCTGTCAAAATCGGTGGCAAACTTTTTACGATTGAAAGTGATGCCGCCGAACAAAAAAGATGCATCTTTTTCCATAACCCTAAACTGCGGAGAATGAAGCTATGAGTGAAACTCAGCAGGTGTTTGGTTGAAGAGGAAAATAGGACCTGAAGTTAACGAGGAAATAAAATAGAGGGGATGTAAATGAATTGCAGAATGAATATTTGGGGCAAACCCTACAACTTGTATTGGCAGCTGATAATTTGGGGACTTCAGTTCAGGGGTTTAGAACAGTAGTTTATTTAGATGCTAAAACCCTACGAGAGGAAAAGAGAGAAATAAAAAGAATAGAGTATAATTACAAATTTACGTAAATTTTCTCTTTACAGGAGTTAAAATAACTTACCAAACGTTCAAAATATACTTATTTTGAAACCACTTTTGGAAAAAATAATTCTTCATAAATTTACTTTGGAATAGAGCAGTTTATGTTCATCAATTCATTCATAAAACGCTTTTGAATGTTAGTTAAACGATTCGTGTTTGGCTGATTTTCTCTAAAATATATTTTTAAATATTTAAATTATGAAAAGATGATACGAAAGCTTGGCAAAACAAGCTTATATTAATTTACGAGTAGAGAATTTTAACCTTTGTGACTTATTTTTTACTTATATTTTGTGGTAAAATTATATTCTCATTTCATTGTATTATGAATGTACTATATGATTCATGCTTCTTCAAATAGTTTTGCAAACTTATAAAAATAAATGGCTGGAATTATCCAATTAAACGAAAAGTGTTGATTAATTATGTAAAAAGTACTGTACTAAAGGTATTGTACATATCTTGGACAAAAAAGCTACAAGAGAAATGACTTTTAAAGTTACTTTCTAATATTTAATATTTTTTTCATTTATAGTATTACTCTTCATGTTGAGCCTTAAATTAAATGATTCAGTGGCATGAAAGAATTAGATCATAATATACTTTTGTCAAACAAAAATATAAAATAAGGGACACTCGCATAATATTTAATACAAGAAATGTTATGTGTTGCAAGTGGAATCTCAAATGATAAATGTATAATTGATAAGTTGATTTTTAGCCAAAGTCTCTTGTATTTTTATAGGATTTTATGCCCCATTTATTGGAAAAAGAGACTAATTATATTTTGAATGGTTCGATTTCATGTAATGAAGCATTAAGTACGCTTAAGGAATGGAAAGGAATCAAAAATATCAAGAAAAGGTCAAGTCCAAGTGAAAAATAAAAGAAAAGCTGAAGTTTGAGCTTAGCCTTGCGTAGGCAAACTTGTGTAGGCTACACAAAGGAAGAACATTAGAAGTGAAGCTTTAAGGGCATTATGTTTTTGCGTAGGCGGAAAATCTGAAGTGTTCAAGCTTGCGTAGGCTACGCAGTTAGCCTATGCTCTTGCATCCAGCCTATGCAAGTGATCGAAGGGCAATTTTGTCCACTTTTGGGACTTAGTATAAATAGTTATTTTAAGTCATTCTAGGATATCTTTTTGACAAGAATATTTGTGCAGTAACTTTTGGGATTTTGGGTGACTGCACCACTGTTATATACAATCTTTCTTTCCTCTTTAGCTATTATGTTTAGATTTTCATCTCTTTTTGTATTTTCCTTCAGTAATATGTCTAGCTAAGTTTATAAAGCTAGGATTATGAACCTTAAGTTGGGTTATTAACCAACAACAATGGTTATATTGTTTATATTAATAACCCAACAATATAACCAACAACAATGGTTATATTGTTGGGTTATTAATATAAATTTTAGGTTTGATTAAGCTTTGTGTTATCTAATTACTCTATGCTTTATTGATCGATTTTGTGATTGCAAACACAAAATCCATGCTTATTTTGTTTGTTCTATCTTGAAAAAGTGGAATTTAGCTTGGGTATAAAGTAATTAGCTAAGAATAAAATGGGTTAATCACTTGATTAATGAAATCTAGCTAAGAATCGTGTGATTTCTACTTGTGTTAATTAATTGCACATAATTGAGCTTTGGTTGTCTTGGAAGAGCCACTTGGGGTAGAAACCTCGTAAGTGTTGGAAAACATTAAGTTGGTAGAACAAAAATTGAAGTCATAACATATGCTTAATTAACTAGAGTTGAACATTTGTATACCCAAGCATAGCCTACACAAAGGGGAAGCAATCCTATCACATTTCTCTTACTTGTTACAACTACATCTTACTTGCATTATAAGTATTCGATAAAATTCCTAGACTAGTTTACATAATAATTTTAGAAATAATTGAACAACCATTCTTTGTTTGAAGATTACATTAAGAATCACCAAATTTATACATATTTGGACACTCTAACATATACCTACTCCTTGTGGGATTTGACCCCAACCTTATTGAGTTTATTATTGCTAGCGATCGTGCTACGCTTCATTTAAAGGTGTAAGACTGGACGTCATCAATTTTTGGCACAGTTGTCGAGGAGTACGGTGTTCTTGTATTACTTTATTATTGTACGTTTTCTTGAGTTCTTGTCTTTTCTTCGTGATACCTTGATTCATGTGTGCTTGTTGTAGGTTACCAATAGCGAACAACAATGACCTTAGTGATTTTCCTCTTGGGGCCATTAATGAAGATATGGTAGATAAAGAAGCGGCTTCGGTTCAAGGAAATTGGCATGGTCGAGGGCAAAACCAATACCAACCTTCGCCGCTTCCACCACCACTACCTCCACATGGCCAGTCGTCTCAATAACTTGCCGCACTAAATGATGGCTATGCAAGTGAAATTATCCCACCTCGCATTAGAGCGGGCACTTTTCAAATTACAAATGTCATGCTCACCTTTCTTGAGCAAAGAGGCTACTTCACCGGAGCACCTCATCAAAATACATAAAGCACTTAAAGAGACTTGTATATGCTTGTTGGGGAAGTAAGCAAACAATTGTGTCCGAAGATGCGTTAAAGTTGAGGCTATTTTCTTTCTCCCTAAGGGAAAAAGCCTTGGATTGGTTAAAACACTTACCAAATCAGTCTATCAATACTTAGGATGAGTGGACGAAGAAGTTTATTGCCAAATTCTTCTCACCCGGGCACATGGCTATTTTGAGGGATGAAATCTTGCCATTTAAGCAAGAACTGAATGAGCCACTAGATGAAATTTGGGAACGCTATAGAGCTATTGTGAAAGAATGTCCTAACAATGATATGACGGGGAACATGTTGCAACAAACCTTCAACCGTGAGATTAAAATAATCAATCAATGTGTAGTGAACCAACTTGCCGGTGGAAACTTTATGACCATGCCTTACCCGGAAGCTTGTGCCATACTTAATAAGATGGCAGAGACATCATCTGCTTGGCAATTCCGAGCAAATGTGCCTCAAGGGGATCCGAATATGATTCACCTCAAGGATCTAGCCAAGAACTAATCAAAATCAATGAGGTAACTTTTAAGGATCTAGCCAAGGACAATAGAGGCCGAGTAATAACCAAGGCACTTGGGACAATAACAATCAAGGAAATTGGAGGAACAACAATCAAGGAAACCAAGGTTAGAGTGGCGGTAATCAAGGTAATTGAGGGGGTGGATCTTCCCAACAATATCAACAAAGATCCTACCAACTTCCTTCATACAACAACCAAGGTGACTCTTCAAATCATTACCAACTTTTAAGGATGATGAAAAGGATGCTCAAGAAACAAGAGCAATCCGATAAAGAAATACGAGAAATGAATCAAGTGGTGGCTTCTCATACTACTTCAATCAAGCAAAATGAAACTCAATTGGGTTAAATCTCTTCTCAATTGAATGTGAGACCACAAGGATCATTGCTTAGTGGCACAATCCCAAATCCAACGAGAGATGAGGGAATAAAGCGTGTGTTTGTCGTTTCCACAAGACGAGGCAAAATCCTAAAGAAAAGATCTATTGTAGTTGAGGATTATGATGGAAAAGGGGAGTTGCCACTCAAATATGCTTTTCCTAAGGTCAAGAGTCTCAAGGCTCCTAAGGTTTCTCTTCCCAAGGTTGATGATCCTCCTAAGTTGATGAAGTTCCTAAGCAAGATGTACCTCTCATGGTCAATGAGACACCTGAGGTGATGAAGTTCCCAAGAGTGAGGTACCAATAATAAGTCAATTATTATTGAAGAGGTGCACCAAGTACCTCTCAAAATGCAAAGGAAGTCCCTTGAAATGAGAATAAACAAATCAATAAGGCAAGCAAAGGAAGCACCTAAGGTGTACAAGCAATTACTGAGACCGCCTTCTCCGTTTCCATAAGATTTGGAAAGAAACAACAAGAAGGTCAATTATAAAAGTTCTATGATATGTTGAATCAAATCACCATCAACGTGCCTTTTGTGGAAGCTCTTGAAAAGATGTCGGGTTATACTAAATTCATGAAGGACTTGGTCATTAAGAAGAAGAATATTAATTTTGATATCATCAAGGTCACCCACCAATGTAGTGCAATCATCTCACAAACTGGGGTTAAGAAGATGGAAGACCCAGGGGCTTTCGCTATTCCTTGTGCTATTGGGTTGACAAGCTTTGCAAAAGCTTTGTGTGATTCAGGGGCAAGTAACCACTTGATGCCTTATGCCGTTTTCAAGAAGTTGGTCTTGGGTGGTCCAAGGCCTACATCAATGAAGTTATTAATGGCGGATCGCACTTTGAAGAGACTATTGGGCGTTATTTATGATATCTTGTCAAAGTGGATCAGTTTTACTTCCCCGTAAATTTTGTGATTCTTGACTGTGAAGTAGATGTAAAAATCCCAATCATTCTTGGTAGGCCTTTCTTGGCTACCGGGAGGGCCGTATGTGATGTTAAAGCAGGAGAGCTCGAATTTTGGTTAAATGTTGAAGAAATGGTCTTCCGCATAAAAAAAATCAATAACATCCACATGACCATGGAGTGATATCTGTGATTGATGTGGTTGATAAAGTGGTAGATGAGCATATGCAAGACATTTATATGGATGAAGCTTTGCATACTGTTCTACTCAATTCGGAGAATGATTCAATTGAGGGTTACATTGAAGCCGTAATGGCTTTGTAAGGACTTGGTTCCTATTCTTACAAGCCTGTAAAATTGTCCCTTGATTTGGAGAACCGGGTTACTCCTCTTACTAAACCATCTATCAATGAGCCACCAAAGCTTGAGTTAAAGCCCTTGCATTCATATTTGAGGTATGAATTTCTTGGCCCTAATGAATCTTTGCCCGTTATTATCGCATCATCTTTGTCTAGTGTGCATGTTTATTTATTGCTTGATGTGATCAAAAAGCACAAGTTGGCATTATGATGGACCATTGCAGATATCCAGGGATAAGTCCGTCCTTTTGTATGCACAAGACAACTTGGAGGAAGGGTGCAAGCCAAGCGGGAACACCAAAGAAGGCTCAATCCTCCTATGCAAGAAGTGGTAAAGAAGGAAATCATAAAATAGTTAGATACCAGAGTAGTGTATCCAATCTCAGATAGCACTTGGGTGAGCCCGTTACAATGCGTGCCAAAAAAGGAGGGATGACAGTGGTTCTCAATGATAAGAATGAGCTAATTCAAACAAGGACCGTCATCGGATGGAGGGTTTGTATGAACTACAGGAAGTTGAACAATGCTACCCGAAAGGGTCACTTTACACTCCCTTTTATTGACCAAATGTTAGATCGGTTAGCGGGAAGGTCCTTCTATTATTTTCTTGATGGTTACTCGGGCTATAACCAAATTCAAATTTCCTTGAAGTCCAAGAGAAGACGAATTTTACATGTTCTTATGGCACCTTTGCCTTTAAGAGGATGCCATTTGGTCTTTTTAATGCTCTGGCCACCTTCCAAAGGTGTATTCTCTTGATGGGTGTTTGGCTAACTTGGCCAAGGTGTTGAGATGATGCGAAGAAACAAATCTTGTTTTGAATTGAGAGAAATGCCACTTTATGGTAGAAAAACACATTGTGCTTAGGCATGATGTGTTCAAAAAGGGTATTGAAGTTGATTCGGCAAAGATTGATGTTATGGGTATTCATAAAATCTGAAAAACTGAACCAAACCGACCAAAAAAATCGATATTTTCTAGGTTTGGTATGGTTTTGGTTTTGAATATTAAAAATTGATCAAATTTGGTTTGATTTTGGTTTTAATCATAAAATAACCGGAAAAACCGAGCCAAACCGACTATAAAAGTAGCTATTTAAATTTATTATTACACCTATATATATGTATATTTTTATATAAAGTTTCTAAAATTTTAGAGTACATATTAGTCATTTGTATTTTTAGTCTAGTTTTTTGCTATTATAATAATCTAATTCATTGCATTTACATTCTAGTTTGATTGGTAGTTTTCTTTTGCTAAATACAAGAATTTATTTCATGTTACAAATAATCAATTTATAATTGAGTACTTAAATTACTCATCACTATTTGATTCAATTATCATTAATATATCTTGGTAAATGATAGATTTCTCAAAGAACAATTAATTTGTTAGTGTTAAGTTGAAAATATGGTTGCCGGAATATGTGTTTGGTAGTGTATGTATCATATTTAAGAAAAAAAATCGATAAATAATAGAGAAAACCGAAAAACCGACAAAAACCGAATCGATAAAAACCGACTTAATTGGTTTGGTTGGTTCCAATATTTGAAAAACCGACTTACTTGATTTGGTTTCTTTTTAGGAAAAAACCAACCCAAACTGAACCATGAACACCCTAATTGATATTATTGCCAAGTTACCTCCGCCAAATACCGTGAAGGGTGTAAGAAGTTTTCTAGGGCACACGGGATTTTACCATCATCAAAGACTTCTCAAAAGTGGTGAACCCATTGTGTAAATTATTGGAGAAATATTTCATGTTTCACTTTGATGAGGCTTGTATGGTTGCTTTTTGAGGAACTCAAGTGGCGTTTGACAACCACTCCTATCATTCAAGCTCCAAACAGGGAGTTGTCGTCTGAGTTGATGTGTGATGCAAGTGATGTCGTCGTGGGGTTGTGTTGGCCCAAAGAGTAGGCAAGCTTTTCCATCCTATTCACTATGCTAGAAAAACAATGAATGTCGCTCAAATGAACTATACGGTAACTGAAAAAAAACTTCTTGCAATTGTTTACGCTTTTGACAAGTTTCGTTCTTATCTTGTAAGTTCAAAGGTGGTGGTGTATTCTGACCATGTTGTAATCTGGTACCTTTTGGCAAAGAAGGAGTCAAAACCAAGGTTACTTAGATGGATATTACTCTTGCAAGAGTTTGACTTGGAAATCACGGATAGAAAGGGCACAAAAAATTAAGTGGCGGGCCACTTGTCTTGTCTTGAGTTGGGGGGAGGGAGACCTTTGGAGGTCGAGGAGATCAATGAATCCTTCCATGAGGAGCAAGTCTTTGCAGTCGCAATTGTTGTGGATGATGAGTTGCCATTGTACACCGACATGGCCAATTTCTTGGTGACTGGGTTACTATATCCAAGGATTCCTTCATACTAAAAGAAGTTCTTGAGGTATAGTGACTCCTACTATTGGGATGAACATTATTTGTTTAAGATATGTGTGGACAACATTATAAGGAGATGTATCCCAAAAGAAGAAGAGATAACGATCTTGATGGCTTGCCATGAATCTCTTTATGGTGGACATAATGGAGGACATAGGACAACGACTAAGGTTCTTGAGTATGGATTCTATTGGCTCACTTTGTTCAAAGATTCCAACACCATAGCCAAAGTTTGTGACCAATGCCAATGTCAAGGCAACATCTCAAGAAAGAATGAAATGCCTTTGAATCCGATTGCAGAGGTGGAGTTATTTGACATGTAGGGAATTGATTTCATGGGACCGTTTGTGAGCTCCTACAAAAATAAATACATTCTTGTGGCGGTTGACTATGTATCCAAATGGGTTGAAGAGGTAGCTCTGCCAAACAATGACAAAGGAAAACGGAAGTGGAGGTAAAATGACTATACCCATCAGTAATAATTGCATGTGCATGCTCAATGAGTATGAACTTTTGCCAAATGGGATTGGGTTAAAAGCCCAAAGATTAAAGCTTTATTCATATTTGAGTATTCCTTTTGTGTTTGGACTTTTAAGGAAGAAGGGGGCTTAATTGGGGTTTAAGAAGCTCAAAAGCTTCTCCAAGAGAAATAAGGCAAAGCCTGTATTGAACAAGGAAATTCTCAAGTAAGAGTGTGTTTGGTATGAAGGAAAATATTTTCTAATTTTCCCATATTTGGTTGGCTTAAATGTTTTGAAAAATATTTTTCTTATAAACTCATTTTCCTCCAAATGGAGGAATATTTGGAGGAAAATGTTTTCCTTATCAAGAGAAGGGAAAACATTTTCCAAAACTTCTTCTCAACCTTCCCCGCCCTCACCACCCCACCCCACCCCCTCTCCAAAAAAGGTTTTTTTTTTTAAATTTCAGTTTTTCCGTTACCACCCACCCTACTACTCTCCACCCCCAACCCCCACCCCCTTCCCGCAAAAAATAAATATTTTTTATCTTTTTTTTATTGCAATTTTAAATTTCTGTTTTTTCGTTTTTCTGCACCACCCACCCCCTCACCCCACCCCACCCCCACCCCGCACAATTTTTTTTTTACTTTTTTTTTGTAATTTTTAAATTTTTATTTTTTCGTTTACTCTCCTCCCCCCTCCCCCCCCCCCCGAAAAAATTTAAATATATTTTTCAGTTTTTAATTTTTTATTTATTTATCAGTTTAAATGTTCAAAATTTTACAAGTTCCAAAATTATGAGTTCCGAGGTTTATGTGTTTGGAAGTTTACAGATTTACAAATTATGAAGTTTACGGGTTCGAAATTCCGCAGTTTTGAAAGTTTAGCGGTTCGAAAATTTATAAAATTTGTGGGTTCGGAAGTTTGTTGGTTTAAAAGTTTATGGCTTCATGTTTGTTATATCTAAATTATTTATGAATACTCTTGAAAAGTCATTTTCCTTAATTTGGGTACCAAACACCGGAAAATGAATAAGATTACTACTTGTTTTCTAAGAAAACATTTTCCATGGAAAACATTTTCCTTTATACCAAACACACCCTAAATGTTTTTCAATTCTCAAAAGCTAATACTAAGATTGCTTACTCTTACTATTAACAATTGTCTGCATTTGAAACTTGGAACTGAAACTTATGAAACAGAGTAAAAGTCCAATCAGTTAAGACACATGAAATTCCAGTTGACTCACAAGTCACAACTAGCAAGTAAAAGTATATATAAAATGCTTTTAAAGCAAGGAACTAGGCTTATGACAGGCTGTTCTACGCCTATGTCCCGTATATCTCTTGTTTCTCCAAATCGAAGGAAGGTTCGGCTGTTGCAGGCATTATCTATCACCACAAATGATCCTTCTCTCACCATTACTGTGGAAACTCTGAAGGAGCAAAAGAGCAAGATGGTTATTAGAAATGGTAATTTAAAAGCTAGCAAAACGAAACACGACACCAGAACGTGCAGATATGCTTCGTACAAATGTGGATACATAGATTCAACTAACTCAAACATGACCTATTATTAGCACAATCTTTGTGCATACAGAGTTAGCATATGTATTTTATAGCACACTTATTTATGTCAACCAACAACTGAAGTAAAAATGACAGAAGCTCTATCTACCTAATTGTCCCGTAGAAAGCAACTAAAGGACTTCAGGTAGAACTTGAACTATGGCATGCCAAACAGAGGCGGATTGAACTTTGTGGGTTCGGATTTAGAGTTTTAACACATTCCATATAATTTATTGGGTTCAAAATCCATTATTTGTACTTAGTGATTTTTTAACACATAGGTTTTAAGTTAAGGCTATTGGGTTTGGATGAACACACCGCCGCGGGCATGTTTACCCAGAAATTGTTTAATATGTTATATAGTTACTTTAGCATAGTTAAATAGGTGAGCATGTTGTAGTTTATGTACTAATGTTCCATGTTGGGTAAATGCAGCATCATTAACTGAGCCTATAAAAGTATTTAGGGAGAAGACGATTATCTTCTGCGTTCACACAATCTCTTCACTCGTTGCTTATTTTTCACATGGCAGCAGAGAGTCTAGTCACCAACAACGTTCAGGAGAAAACATGTCTTCATCATGCAATTTTTCGGCAACTGTTGAATCAGTTCGAGGTTAGATTGTCCATGAGTGCTCTGCATAATAAGGACCACCACAGAACTCGATATCTTTGACACAGAACCCAAGAAGCTGTGCCGTCATCGGAGCTCGCATGCGGAAAATAAGTTCACACGTCTACACGCACTGCCACATGTACTCTTTTCATGCCACTTTCAGACAATTATCTTAGTTTTTTGGGATTTAACTCAACCTCCACACTTGTCTAATTTTAAGATATTCTGACAAGTTTTCAGAATATCGCGTTTGGCCAAATTTTCCCATACTCTGAAGATTGATCCCAGCTTTTGACTTTTTTTTCTTTTTGAGATGGTAACATATTTGTATATATTTAAACAAGAGCTACACAAAATAGTGTAATCCTTCATAATTACAGAGAGAAATTCAACCTGAGATCCTAGCCCTTAAACCAACTCATAAGTAATCTAAAACGCCAAGAATAGACTCAGCTTCTTTAAGGAACTCTAGTCTACACCAAAAATAAAAAAGCACTAAACAGTTCACCTTCAACTTCTGAATAGAGCTGCTATTGACCTTAGCTCACTAATTTCTGTTTCTTCCTTCTATGTCGGTTTTTACCAAAATCTCCCACGCTCTTAAGACTTGATCCGAGCTTTTGATATTAGCTCACTAAACTTCAGAACTTCCTTCCCATTTTTTTTTCTTTTTGGATTATGGGTTTTGGAGACTTCCTCAACAAAGAGAGTTCCGCCAGTAGTTTTCACGTATTTTTCTAGCAACTATTATTAAACCTTCAGGTTTGTCTCATCAAATTTTCAAACATTTTCTTCCCTTTTAAAAAAAAATAACACTTTCTTTTAAGGCTTTGTGGTACTTTCTTCAATTGTTCGATATTTGTCATTGAACTCTTTCCAATCCAATAGCATGTGGGCTGGATCTGGCAAATCTGATACCAAGAAGATGGGCTCCTGTTGTTCGAGTGGTTGGTTGGTTTTGTTATCTATTTATTATGAGCTCAGTATCAGGGAATCGTCTCCACATGCTGTTTCCTCGGGTAAACACTTTCTCTGATGTCTCCCCACCCCTGTTTTTGAACCTTGATTCCTAACTCATGAGCTTACAAATCTGTACTATTTATTATTTTCAGTCTCTTCCCATAACCACATTGGCTAATGAATCCCAAGCCATAGCAAATTATCTCAAGCTATCACTTTTCGCTCTTTAACTTTCATTTCAACCTCACATCTATTATTCGGTTATCCTAAGAACTTAGCTGTTCAGTAACATTTTAATAATTCTATAGTCATACAGGATTGCGTACCGGATAAACAGTTAGTAAGCATGAGTCATATCAAATTTTTACTATCTTAAACTTCCATGATCATTCACAGCTTATCCTGTTGTCGATTCTCTTCAAATACTATGCATATGATGAAGACATCATAGTTTATCTAAAATTCAAATAATTGTACCTTCTTCCATCTCACTTGTCTTTGTCTACATTAAGAAAGATGGATATTTCTAGCTCTTAAAATTGAAGAAGGGCTCAAAAGAGAACAATATGTCTTCTACTCAAATACAAAAATGAGTCTCTGGTAGTATTTTTCAACTAGGTTTGTGTAGAGCTCAATGCATAAGGATAAGGGTCCTGATCTTTGAGAACAAAATTATTTCCCGACAATGTTACACATGATAATGCTCAAAAATATGCTTTCTTTCAAAAATGGCATTCTTTGGCTTCAAGACATAAGCCAGTGGTTCTTCCATGCAAGACCCGCCATGACAGAGCTTCCAATGCGTACTTTAATAAGTTGCGCAAAAGCTCTTTCTTATCAAGGACTAAAGTGCAAATATGCTTTTTCTTTGTAGTAATTCCCTAATGGGTCATTACTTCTATTCCAAATAGATCTCAAATACTTTATGAAGTTACACTAATTAGCCAGTGAAAGTTTTCCAATTATTTCAAAGCTCAATCTTCCATTTATTTCAACTCCCAATATTTTATCAAGTGTGTAGAAGATATTGAAAAGGTGTTAACGCATTGAATTATTTTCCAAGATTTTACAAGTCAGTTTAAATAATATCTAACTATAATATATTACAGTATGATCCTTTGAGGTCCCAGTCAAAGCAGCCATGACCACAGCTCAATAAAACTAATTTGTTAACTCATTGACACAATTAGTTATTTTTCTTAATTAATTCACATTTAACTAATTAATACCCAATAGAAAATCATGCTTTCTCATTGCAACAATCGACAGATCTAGATGACCATATAGCAACAGGTCAAGAGACTCAAGATCCCCCAGTACACTAGGATATGGAGGAGATACCAAAACCTTCCACGATATATTGTTGTGTAATCAAATCCCTCATGTCTTACGTCCCAAATGAGGTAAGTTTATTTCTCGCTAAGAAGGAGATTTTGCAAATTATTGAAGTATGCATTGGAAATCCTATCTATTCCCATTTGGATATAAGACATGAGGGATTGGATTATACAACAATTTGCAAATTATCGAAGTATGCACTGGAAATCCTATCTAGATAGATCTTGGAAGCAAGAACCACTAGCATATTCCTTAAAGATAAAGAACAAGAAAGCATTTTCTCTTAAGCACTTCTATGTGCAATAATGTCAAGGAATAATTGTGTTTTGCAGACTAAAACCTTACCTTTTTATACATGATGCATTTAGTTCTATATAAGGCTTAGTTAAGAAATACAACAAGAGTCATTGTTGTATTTGATGCCAGACTTGTTATTCTCTCTTGAGGCATTTGCTTCTTCCATCTTAAATGCTCAAAATTACATTGCTTCTTGGTGGATTTAGCTTGAGAGGGAGGACACTTGGACTCCTTAGAGACAGAAAATATTCATAATCTACAAGCTCGTAGGAGCAAAGGAAAGTTAGGTGTGTTATTTTAACTCCTTAATTTGCATATTCTCATGAGTGTACGATCCTTTCATGAGATGATGGAATTGTGAAATTTTTGAAATTCTAAATGCTTCTGTTTCTTGTTTACACCACCACTTCCTTCAAAAGGTTGTCACCTAGGCTTTCTTTTTTCTTTTTCTTTCCTTTTGGCCGGGGCAAAGGGGGAAGACTTAGACGGAAGGTATACGTGGACATAATTTTCCTAAGAATCAAGATTGCATATTCCCCCCCCCCCAATCCCCCACCCCACCCCCCCCCCCCCCAAAAAAAAAAAGGAGGAACTTTAGTGAGAAGGCCAAAATAAACTCTAGAAGGATCACTATTTTGGGCGACCAAATCTAGGAAAATTCCTCTCCACTCCAATCCTAGATTCTTCTTGGAATGAAGCATCAGAGGGATGTGTCAAAAACCACAGTTTATTCGTCTGAAGTGGTTGGTGGAAGGCATTCCTTGAAAGTCCTTTTATAAGGAAATCTCCACACAAAAAAAGAAGTCTTCTTTTGGGATAAATTCAAAAACAGAAAATTTACTTGTTATTGAAAAAATTTCACCTGGAAGATCGTTGAAATTAGCTAAAAACCAGATCTCTCTCGTTCTAAAATGCTTTTGGAAATGAATCCTTCCAAGGACTTCTTTAGCAAGACTGAAGAGAAGTTAGTCTCAGACAAAACCAAGTCTTTGCTAGTGTTTTAGAACCTCCCAGTTGAAATATTCGAGAAAGCTACTTGAAACCTTTTTCCAGAAGATTTTTTGGGCTCATTTTAGGTAAATTAACTAGGTGTGCAAGTAAGCTTCCAACAAAGTATTGCCCTTCAACACTGCACAACTTACCTGCAAGAGACCCATCCTTTTTTATTTCCAGAAAGAGATCCCACCTCACAATACCTACACCTACGTAGTGGTTAAACAAAGTTTCCCACAAGCTTTGAGTGCTAAAGCATAGGTTTCGCTTGAACAAGTCCTTGAGGAAAGAACACGTTGAAGCCGAAACTTGATTTGTTCATTGTGTCAATTATGATCTTTTGTGCTTTTTTGTTATGCTTTCATGTCATATCAGCTTTAACTATTTGTGCTTTCTAAACATTCTTTTCAAGTTTGGTGAACAGCGCAGACAGAAGGAGGCTACGGTTTACTGTTCAATTCTATAGCATTAGTTTTGTATTAGTGAACCTGACACAACACTAGAGATCAGTTAAAACAATCTCTGGTAGGCCTTCTGTTTCTGTTTCCAGCTCCTTAGTCATAATAAACAACTTTTCTTGCTTTGAAGCAATTTCATCATTGTAGTTTCTCTCTACTCTACCTCGCCTCTTCACTTACAAGTGCTATCTTTATCGATTTTCCTTCTATTTCATCGTTCTTATAGCTTTTAAGCCCATTTCCTAACCAAATGATAACTTTGAAGTCTTAGAACAGTGTGGATTTGCATCATTGGAAACAACCAATAACACATCAGGAGGCAAGGTTGCCTTCCATTCAGTCATATTTGAACCTGCCGTAATACCCTTTTAAGATCCAAGGTAGTAATAATGTCATGTATTCGAAGATAGATGAATGTCAAGTTTCTTACAGAATGATTAATAAGGTACTTCGGCTACATTTTGGTTAACCTTAAATTCCCTATCATATTGCCTATTCATCCATAGACTAACATAGAGAGAAAAGAGTAATAAAGCAATTAACATATGATGACTAAAGTAGAGAGCCATAACATCAAAACGATCAGTTAAGTTCATCAAATTCTGTCATCAAATATATAACCAATTATCATTTAACCAAACACATTGTATTAGTAGTTAATTCACAAAACGAAATCAATAACAAAGTCATGTTTCCATCATGGTAAAATTTAAACTGACAACAGATTATCAAAGGAATAGGATTAATCCCTTACCAGTGGACAACTAATAAATCAATCAGCACGCTTGTAGGACACGTGTTTCCTCGCAGCACGTGCATTCTCGTACTCAAATTTCAACACATTAGGAAGATGAGAAGTGTCCTTGACGTAAAAGAACCTCCCAAAAGCACTCTCTTCAATAACAGGGAAAAAACCACTGAGCACATTGTTAACAATCCAAAACCAACCCCCACCAAGCACTGCTCCTAAAGTAGCTCCAGCAAATACCTGCACCAAAAGCCTAGTGATAAGAGCTCAGCTTCTGATGTATGGGTTAGGCGCACATCACAGGTTTGAACCCCATAACATACAAAAGCCTAGTATTAATAAGGGTTGAGGGGCATATCCATTATCCGCCGACAACAACAAATAACAAACCCAGAATAGTCCCACAAGTGAGGTCTGAGGAGGGTAGTGTGTACGCAGACCTTACTCCTACCTAGAAGGTAGAGAAGTTGTTTTTGATACACCCTTGGCTCAACGAAACAAGTGAGGTCTGAGGAGGGTAGTGTGTACGCAGACCTTACTCCTACCTAGAAGGTAGAGAAGTTGTTTTTGATACACCCTTGGCTCAACGAAACAACCTAGTTTTGAATAAGAAAATAGTGTTTAAGTTACATACACCGTTAGTATAGAATACTATCATGTCACCTAAAAAAAATTTACATAAGCTTCCATAGAATAGTGAGGTTTGTAATAACTTAAAAATGAGTTTCGAAACGTTACTAGCTACAACAAGTAAATGTGAACTGCTAACATAAATTTATTTACAATGACCGTATATATAACTTAATTTCAAACGAAATGTACCTGTGCGACCGTATGATAACCCAAATAGACTCTAGAGTACAGAGTCAAAATCGCCATAGGCCAAACCAAAAGAAGCACAACCCATAATTGGTTTCTACAAATAAGTCCCAATTTTCTATAAGTCAACAGAGTAATATACACAGCGAAAAAGAACATGTACTGAGAATGACTAGAAGGCCAGCCATGAGAATCACAAACTTCAAGAAGAGCACAAGTTTCGGGTCGGGCTTGTTGGAATGATTTTTTAATAATTTCATTTATGAATTGGGAAATTAAAAGCCCAATAGCGAAGAAAATGCCCTGAAGTTCACGCCGGAAAATGAAATGAGAAACGAAACCGCCGAGGCTGATGAAAACAGGAACTAATGAAACCCATGCTAAGAAATGACCTAATTGATCTCCTTTTTGGTATCTAACGTGAGTCAATGTTACTGCTTTCAATGGATGTGGAGACATAGCTTTAGGATCTGATAATTGGTCAGATCTGTAATTGTTTGAGAATTAAAGAATGGGAAAAGGGGAAGGTAGAGAAGCCAAAAAACGTTGCCAGTATATGGGAAAGAGAAAAGAAGCTGGAACTAGCCATGTGTTTAACTACACGTGTGGAAGATCTGATATGCCGTTAACAATGTGGCAAGCAATAAGAGAATTGTCAATTCATTTTAATTATTGAGCATATAATAAATTTTCTAATATAATTATAAATTTTCCTAAGTGGTTTTGGTTTTGATGATTGACAAAGGAACACTTGCATGAACCAGGTTTATGGATAGTATACACAGGTTACAGAGGTATCCACGTGAAGGGTATAAGTATAAGTGGTTATATATGATACTTCCTGAATGAAAATGTTGCATGATTGAAAAGGAGCATGACTTCTTACTTGAAGGGAACTCTATAAGGAAAAAGTTAGAGTTAAAATTAACTAGAACTCTTCCACCTAGGAAGAGTAAATCATTAAAACTCTAGTTAATCCTAGTCCTACTAACTTTATATATTTCAGTTGTGTTCTCTTTTATAGGTGACGTACAAACGCTAAAGTTAAGCAAGAATTGAAAGCAAAATAGCAAGGCATTTTACAAGCAATTCATGTGTGTTTCAAGAGTGTGAACCTGAAGCTACATGAACCAAATAGAAGAACCAATTTCGTGTGTCTGTCTTTTATTCTAGTTCAATTATAGCAGGCTATTGAGTTGTACCTTACAGCTTTCTTTAGAAGCATTTGTACTAGGTACTTTGAGTTGTATTGTTCAAGTTAAAGTTAACTTGAAGCTCTCGCAATAGCCTGTGGCTGGTTGCTACAAGGGTTAGAGGTAATCTTTAGGTTTACAAGAGGTTTGTAAACATTGTTATTTTGGCTCAGGATTGTAGTGAAGTTTTGGGAAAAATCCTACTGAGAAATAAGTCGTGTTTTTTTTTCACCTTTTGAGTCGGTGTTTTCCATGTAAAAATACTTGTGTTCTTTACTTTCTACATTACTTATTCTGCAACTGTAGTGTAAGGAACGCGTAGAAGAACCAGGTCCTTCCATAAACCAGTGCACGCAAAAATTGGACACGGCACAAATCATCCCCCTCACTCTTGTGTGGTATTAAAGTATAAAATATCAATATCACAACTTCAGCTTACCGAGAACATGACCTTTAATATGAGGGTGTGAAGGTCGAAAACTAGGGTAGTAAGTTAGTGGGTAATCGAGCGTATTTCTATGCCTTACCAACTGCTAGTAGTATTAGTATTTTACTCTCTTATTCTTAGACTTCTATTACTACCTATTGCTTCTTTCTCTTAAGTTATCTTATTATCTTAATGTTGTTATTGCTAATTGATTCTGCCTTCTTTTTTCTCTTTTCCTTGAGTCAAGAGTCTTGGAAAATAGTCTTTATATTTTCACAAGGTAGGGGCTAATATTTGCGTACACATTGTCCTTCCCAAATCTCGAAATTACATTATGTATATTATTGTTGATGTTGTTAAATAACATTTAACCAAACATGTGTAATATGTTTAAACGACAAGCAAATGATGTGATCACTGTAAGTTATCCAAGATGTTGCATTCATGTCCAAACCTTTCGACACTGATAAATAGTTGGAATTGAAATGGTTGAAGTCATTCCTTAGTTTAACTGATTCATTAGTCTCTAATTCATAATTTGAGTTGCATATCATAGTTGTAGCAGAAGAAATTGTTGCATTTTTATGGACAAAACCATTTACTAATAGAGTAAATATTGATTTGTTTATTAAATTGGATTTCTTAAACTTGTGAAATCTCAAATCAAAATCAGTCATCTAATATTCAGCTTGTTAATAAGATGGCTTTGATATGTGAAGTCAAAAGTTGAATTTAACCTCAAATTGAGACATATAGTTCACGTTTGGCTATAGATTTTGGCTTTATTTTTTCAATTTTCTTTTAAAAATATTGTTTGTTTATGAAATATGAATATGTTTTGGAAAAAAAATAAATTTCCAAAAATTGGTTTAGGGCAGCTTTTAGGTGAAATTTTTTCTTTCAGTCACAAAACTTTAACTTTCTTTCAAATAAAATATATGTTCAAACACAACTTTAACTTTCAAAAATTATTTTTCATCACAACTTTAATTTTTTTTAAGTGTCAATCAAATCTATATCCAAACGCTAGCATAGATAAAGTTAGTGTAAAAGTGCAAGATCTCAATATGAATAGGCTAATTTTTTGTTACAACATAAAAAGTAGAGGCTTAGTTAAATTATGATCTCTAAAGCATAAGCAAAATAGTAGAAAAGCTCTTAAATCAGGAGCTATAACACAATAAATAAGACCTTATGCCATGATTTCTACTAAAATACCAAATATAGAACAACATTTTTGGTAGTACCACATTATTTTTATATCTAGACAACATCATAGATCAATTGATAGATTTGTTATTATTTGATAAATTGACGATGATTGTTCTTTATTATATTTGGAACTTATATTTCAAATTTGAGCTCGTTTGAAGAAGTTTTGAGCGGAATCATGTGCTGAATTATTGAAATTCAAATAACAAGTTACTATTTCTGGACAAAAATTTGTTCAGCTAAAAATCAAGCATAAATGTCTAAACTTCAACAATATATGGCTAAATTGTACAAAACCACATCATAGAAGGTTATATATATATATACACATGCATTATCTTGAGTAATGCCTAAGTCGCAACATCAAGGTTTGAGCCAAATTAAGCAAGGGCGGCCACTTCGCGATATTATGCCAATTTTAGTTTTGAACTACTGCTGACTTATTTCATAGTTTTCAACTGAGTGGCAGACCCGACACGATTGACAGATAAGCCGACAAAAGCGTATTCAACACAGACATGATCAGGGAAAATATCCTATACTTGGGATAAGTGAGCACAAGAATTTGTAATGAATGCTTTTATTAGTACTTGAAACAAGCTTTACTCCTCATGGACAATTCACCACTTCTTACTTACTTACTACTTACTCAAACAATACCGGCTTGAACAAGGAAAGCGGTCCCTTACCTTCTCTATTTCCTTCCCGTAATCGAACCGGCTAATAAGATTTGAACATAGATTCATTCCCATCGACTGGATCTGTCACAGAGACCACGAACAAGGATTAAGAGTAATAGGGAATTGGGGATCAAAAGTATATATACTTTTCATTACACACGTACAAAGAACTCGTTGAAGCCTTGATAATGTATTAAGGAAGAGGCAAGAAAGTTGAGTTATACCTCTTTCCTTCCTTGTGGTTGACTACTTTTTCTTCATTTTTCCATACTCCAGGAGGAAGAGATCAACAGGTTCAACTTCCACTGGTGATGGCGATTTTTTCTTGAAAAACAGTATATCCAGTTGACTCTTCATATTCTAATAATAAGATCGAATCAATTCCTATTCGAAAAGAGGATTTCATCATACCTGGATTTCTAACCTTACAACTGATACTAAGACTTTACTTTATCAAGCTGGAAATAGGGAATTTCTTTTTGGAATTGCCTTTGATCTTAGGCTCGCGGCTACTACGTGCGTACCCTTAAACCTGACCCTCTTTTGGGTCACAGGTATTGAAAGACGCCTTTTGAAATAGGCTTTTTGGTACTAGCTTGAGGAAGAGAAGGGATTTACTATAACTATATAAGTAATGTTGTTAAGTAATGACTTGCACTAAAGGAACTGAGAGATGCCACGATCTTTAGTATTCCTGCTATCCCAAAGAGCATGGAAGGCTAGAAGGAAGGGATTGAGCTTGAAGGCTTTCATGCATTGATGCCAAGACAAGATTCGAAACTAGACTTGGGTAAGGCCGGGTATTCAATGTCTGGTTCGATAGGACCAGGAAGAAGAAGGTTTGGCAAGTGAATATGAACTCCGCTATAAGAGAAAGAGTGCCTCGAGAATAGGTTTTGAGCGAGAATATAATTCTATTATACTATTGTCCTATATTCAATCCCTGACACTATTCTATTTACTCTCTCTCAAATGAGCGGTTAAGACCGGTTTCAACCCAATAAATGGGGATTGTCACTGGATGTTAAATTTCAGCTTCTGAATTTTGATTAATTGAATCTCCCGCCCCGGGTGTTATTTTGCGTTATTCCGTATATAAGCCTCTTCAAATTGGGCTTATTACAATTGATTGATCCCCCATAGGACGTGGTTAGCGAGAATTTATTATTGAGGACAGACATACCGGTATAGCAGCAGTAACCACTGATAGGATTCTCAATCAACAAGGTCAAAATATAATATGTGTTTATATTGGGCAAAAAACTTTTAACCTACTTTACAGGAAAGGGGGAGCGATGGAATAGACTATTGCGATAACCGAAAGGGCGGATTTCCCTACTACATTACAATACCTTGCTCCTTATATAGGAGCAGCTCTATCTGAATATTTTATGTATCTTGAATGACACACTTTAATCATTTATGATGATCCCTCCAAACAAGCACAAACTTATCGCCAAATCTCTCTTCTATTATGAATATAATCTAGTTGTAAAGCTTATCCATGAGATATTTTTTATTTGCATTCATGACTTTTGGAAATACCGCCCTTCCTTATTATATGAATAACTTTTCGACTCTATAGGCATGTGAAGTGAAGTGATTCCCGAGTGGGGATCACGAAGGCAGTTGTCGTTCTTCTGTAAAAGCAAGGGAGTAGGGAAGTCACCTTTTCTCTAAGGATAAATAGTTAAATATCCCTGCTCTAAGTTCTTGAACCTGTTATCTTTTACCAACAAAAACTACTAGTGGGTCAACGGTTCTCTCGTCTATGGAATGGATAACACCTATACTCGATTCCTAAACTCTAGCTCCTACTCGTAAAAGTGAAGATTTTGATATCTACACGGTTGAAGGATCCAATAGTAAATTCTTATTTTCTTTACTCAATATTGAAGTTGGTGCTGAAGGATCAAATAGGTTATGTTATGGGGAGTCACTGAAACCAAGACTTTCGGTTTAGTGTATATTAAAAAGAACAGAGGAAAGAGGCTATATAGTAGAGTATTAGGCCCAACTCACAGGAAGATCTAAAGTCTATTAAATAGTCCCCTAAGCAGACGATGGACGAGACTCTAGCAGAGTGGCTTTCTGTTGAGGTTGTTTCTAACATGCTTGTGAACAATTCCGGAAAAAAACCCTAGTGAAAACTATGTATGTATAGTGTAACCGCCGTTTCAAATCAATTGAATCAATGCAAGCAATGTTGTTCCCACATGCCTATTCATTCATATTTGGTTGGATTCCTTGGTTAATCTTATGCCAGTGATGGAATAGACTCTTTTTATAGCTATTACTTTCCTTCATTCAGGTATGGGGCAGGGAATACGAAGGTCAAGTAAGCTTCGTCGGTTTGAGAAGGTGAACGATGAATCCGAAAGATCGAAGGTTCAAGTACTGAGCGAATATTCAAACGTCTATTCGTATGAGAACTTCTTTCCCCTTTGGTTGACACCACCTTAGCCTTAGTCAGTAAGAGAGGGGAGTGACTATTATATAGGGACTCCGGAAGTTCATGGGAAGAGATTCGTGGAAGAGGTCGTCTTTCCGAGGTTGGAGTCATTGAAGTGGATGCTAGGCAAGAAAAGATAGATAAGTAGACCTGACAAGAATAAGATTCATTTAATAGCCAAGTAAGAGAGTATGCACTACTTCAAGTACTAACAACTAAGTGTAAAAGAGAGCGGGGCAAGATATATACGAAAGTAAATTGTAGACTGAACTCAATCTGAACCTTTTCGATTATTAGTAGCAGTTTGTGAGGTCTCTTTCTTTACAAAAATGATACATTCCCCTTTACTTGATATTATAATAGTAAAGTCAAGCCTAAAGGCCATTTATTAATATAATAGAAGGTAAGGCAGTTAAGCCCTATATATTATATATTCACCAGTCATTTTAAGCCGACTGGTGGTTTTGAGCTCTAGCCTGTCATTCAGTAGTTTGAGGCCATGAGCAGCTTCACTTCAGGTATTATGACTTGTACGCATGGTCATAATTGAATTTCGGGAAGCTCATAGTTGATTTAGAAAGGGAATTCTCATTTCGGAAATTTTAAGTTGAAACAATTGACTGAGATCGGATTTTTGAGTAACGACCTCGGAATCGGAATTTGAAGGTTCCAACAGGTTCGTATGATGATTTTGGACTTGGGCATATGTCCGAATCGGGTTTTGGATGACCCGGGAGCGTTTCAGTGCCTATTATGGAAGTTAGCCTTTTTGGAAGAATTTCATAAGTTTGGGTTGAAGTGCATTTCAGTGTTATCGATGTCTGTTTGAGATTTCGAGTCTAGGAATAGCTCCGTATGGTAATTTTGATATTGGGAGCGTGATTGGAAGTAAATTCGGAGGTCCATAGGTCATTTTGGAGTCATTTTGCTAAAGTTAAAAATTTGAAGGTTTTTGAGAAGTTTGACCGGAAGTAGACTTTTTGATATCGGAGTCGAATTCCGATTCCTGAAGTTGGAGTAGGTCCATAATGTCAAATGCGACTTGGGTGCAAAATTTGAGGTCAATCGGACGTGATTTGATAGGTTTCGATATCAAATGAAGAAGTTTAAAGTTCTAAAGTT
Organism: Nicotiana tabacum; assembly: GCF_000715075.1. Taxonomy (NCBI): domain Eukaryota; kingdom Viridiplantae; phylum Streptophyta; class Magnoliopsida; order Solanales; family Solanaceae; genus Nicotiana; species Nicotiana tabacum. The sequence goes on along the minus strand of NC_134089.1, from coordinate 16,457,480 downwards.
TATTAAGCTTGAATTGGGTTGTGATTCGTGATTTCAATGTTGTTTGATGGGATTTGAAGACTCGACTAATTCTGTAATGTGTTTTGGGACGTGTTGGTATGACTGGACGGGGTCCCGGTGGCCTCAAATGGATTTTGGGTTGTTAACAGATTGAAAAAGGAATTTGAGGAAAGGCTGAAACAGCTGGGCTTCTGGTTTAACCGCACCTGCGTGAAGAGGGCCGTAAGAGTGGGAAAAGACTCGCAGAAGCGGAATTTTGCTGGGGAGGCGTGGACCGCAGATGCGGTCGAGATCCGCAGAAGCGGACTGCACCTGCGTGCGTAGAGCCGCAGAAGCGGAGTGAGGGGCCTGGTGAAAGACCGCAGAAGCGGTAATGGGGACACACCTGCAGAACCACAGAAGTGGTCAAGTGACCACAGGTGCGAAAATCGGTCAGGGCAGTGTGTTCTTTTAAAAATGAGGGTTTGGCTCATTTTCACCTTATTTCCTCTATGAGAGCCGGTCTTGGAGCAAGTTTAGAGCTCATTCTTCGTCATCAATGGCAAGGTAAGCTATCCCCACCTATATGAGTTAAATATATTAATTATGTATAGATTTTAATATGGAAAGTAGTGGGAATTTGGGATTTCGAAGAAAAACCTAGAATTGGGTATTTTTTGATTTTGACCACGATTTTGGACATGGAATTGAGAGTAAATTATATTTTTGAGCTCGTGAGGTATTGGGTAAACTTTATCTCCGAAGAATTCGAGCACATGGGTCCGAGGGTATTTTTATCGACTTTTTGACCGGAGTTGGGAATTGTTAATAATTGAATTGCTACAAGTATTAGAGTATATTTTCATTGGTTTGCCCATTATTTGTCTAGTTTTGGTGTGTTGGGCGTCAGTTTAAGTCGTCGGAAGGGATTAGAAGCCGATTATGGAACTCTGGAGCAAGTTAAGTCTCCTTTCTAACCTTATAAGAGGGAATTGTCCCCATAGGTGAAATAATCAATTATGTGCTACTATTTGTGGGGGCTACGTACGCACTAGGTGACGAGAGTCCGTGCATAACTACTATTGTGCTTAAGTACGGGTAATCTAGGACCCAAAAACATGTTATACTTGAAATATTTGTAACCTTATTGACAATTTAAACTTCTTAAATCATATCGAATTAGTAAATGAATTTCTAAAAAAGTTAAACTTCATGTTCTTAATCATTTAAAAAGAGGATTGACTTTTCCTTGGATAAATGTTCCCCGATGAAGTCTTGATTCAATGTTTGAATGTGTGTATCTATGTGTGTCCGTGTCGCATATATGATTCACGAGCGAGGTGATTCTTTTATTTATATTTGACTGCATCGCATGTATGATTTGCGAGCAGAGTAATAGATGCATCTATGGTTCACGCCATTTGACCCTCTAGCAGTGCACAGTTTAAATATTGTTGGATCGGGCCGTACGACCTCGACATGATTTGTACATTCTTGTATTGCTTGCCTGAAAAATTTATAAGTAATGATATTGCCTCCCTGGTCTGAGATAAATTGATAAATCATGGAATACGAATTTGGAGACTTCTTAATATAAAAAGGATTGTTTACTTGCTTCTTGATTTACTTGAGTTTACTACCGTTTTTAATAAATCCATGACTGATTATATTATTGGACCACTAGTAAGTGTCGAGTCAATCTCTCGTCACTACTTCTTCGAGGTTAGACTGGATACTTACTGGACTTGTTGTGCATTTTTGTTGCACAAGCACATGTATGTCTAGTGGCCTAGTTGGGCACAACTGCATGGTTGATACGGAGACTTAGGTGAGTTGCACCTCTCGAGACAACTCGCAACCAGTACAGTCTCCTTCAGAATATTGTATTGTTCTTTCTTTACTGTCTAAATTTGTATTCCAGACAATTATTGTATTACAATTGTTTTCCTAGAAATTGCTCATATACTTGTGACACCGGGTTCTGGGATGACTATGGGATTATTCAGTAATTGAATTTGTTAAAGACATCATTATTTACTCAGTGGAGTTCATTTATTTATTGTTTAATGTAATTAAAAGAAATGATTTCAAAAATACTAAAATAAGAATTTAATTAATTTCTTGGTGTTAGCTTGACTAACAGTGGTGTCCGGCGCCATCACGACCCTTAGTGGATTTTGGATCGTGATAACATGGTATCAGAGCACTAGGTTCCCTTAGGTCTCACGAGTCATGAACGAGTCTAGTAGAGTCTTGCGGATCGGTAAAGAGATATCTGTACTTATCTTCGAGAGGCTACAAGGCTGTTAGGAGCAACTCCCTTCTTGATTCCTCATCGTGTAGTTTGATTCCCTTAAATCTTATGCTTTTTTTCCCTTCCTATTCAATCCCATGCAACATGAAGCGCTTTTTATCAATTGGGAACCAAGGAATTGTAATGATACTACAGATATGGTGCAGGCTATTGCTCCCTGCATAGTTGATTGGGCTATTGTCGTCGCCTTGCGAAAGGATGTACTGTCATTCGGCTCGATAGCTGCACTTCTGAGAGCTTTGAGGCTATGCACAGGTTACTATGATGCTCATGATTAGTTATTGCACGATATTGATGTGATGGTAGGATACTTGCTTGTGTGTCAGGGAAGTGAATGACTTGAAAGGAGGTCTACTCAGTACGTGATTCAGGGATTCAATATTTTATTTCCAGCCGAGGAAAAACAATCGGACTATGAATGTTCGGGTTTAGGTTGATGGAGTAGCGAGATTTGGTATTTTCGAGCATGGTGGAATTTTTGTCTGGGATGTGGTGTCTTCACCCTTTATTGAATGTGTTAAATTCACTAGTGCTATGGTCTTCTACAATTCGCCTTTTAGGCAGGGTATTGTGAAATGGTATCGGAGAAGCGGTCGCGGTGTGCGGTGGTTCAAGATTGAATCGGTGTTTCTAGTGCTGATGGTTCGATAAAGATGATCTTCGGGAATGTTTAAAGTTAATAGCGATCTATTGATTCAAGTGCTATAGAGATGGATTTTGATTTAAGGTAATAGTTGGGCAACGAAGGATGATGAAGGACATGCGGGAAGTGTCAGGCGGTGGTTAAAATTTCCTAGAAGGCTAGGTGTAAGAAGTGAAGGTCGAGTAGTTGCTTAGAGGAGTGAGTTTGGCCAAAGTGGGAGAGTGGAAGAGTAGCATATGGGTTCAATGGCAGGATAACCACACACCTTGAGGAACATTTAGAGTGATTTGGGAATTTTAGTGAACGGTGATTGGGTCTACGAACTTAATTTGAAATATTGTCTATTGTACGGCGGGAGATTTGATGCAACAGAAAGAAGTTGCTTGCTATGAAGAAGGATGCAACATAACTTTGAGTTGGAAGATATTGTCGTACATTCAATTGATGTCCACAGGGAGTGGATGAACTTTTGCAACCGGCGAACGAGAATAGGCTCTGGATGGGTTATTGATGTCGTAGTGATGGTACCCATTGCAGCGACGTTGGAGGATGTTGGCATGTAATTTCCACAGGTAGGTTATCTCCTGTGAGCAGGTCAGCGGTCTCGTGATTAGCGAAGTTTCTACAAAGGATTTCACTGACTATCTAGTAAGAGGTTGAATATGTGAATGTTTCTAGAGATTCAGGGTGTTCATGAAATGCTAACAAAAGGATTTCGAGGAATTTGGTGAGTTGGTTGTGCAAAGATCAGTTCAGCGAGGAAAAAAAATCTTGGTGGGTTCTAGAGTTGTGTAATAGTGGCTTCAAGCTAAGTGGGAGAGTCCCACCGCCTATGGCTGGACTGCATGGTCATCTATTTGTGAGGTTTCAGGTTATCGGCGTATTGGTGAGTTATTATAGCTAAGGGAAAAGAACATAAGTGGTGATTTAAGCAAGGGATTTGATAAAGGTGTGCTATGGTTGGTCTTATTGGATCATGTTCAGGCTTTGGGAAGGTTCAGGATTTATGCTTCGTACAGAGGTGATTTACCAGGGAAATGATTCAGTCGGGTGCTTCATCGAGAGGGTATTCATGTGCTAGAAGAGCCTTGGAGTTGATTATATCAGGGACCAAGCCAGAGTAGGTGACTCTCAACAACGGTCCTAGTGAATTCAAAGGTTAAAATGTGGTGCCTAAGGATTTCAAGCTCGCGGTGTAGTTAAGAATAGAGCTTTTGCAGCAGATCATGATAAGAGGCTCGGAATGTTCTATGATATTTTCGGCTTGCAATGTAGCATTTGGAGGAATGAGATAAACATACTTTAGATCGTAGAGGAATTATCGGAATGGGTGTATCAGTTGAGGATGCAAACATGCGTACAAAGAGGGTATGAGATGGTTTGTGGGACTTGAGACAACATGGTCTCATGATACAAGGCCACTCAGGATGAGTGCGGATTGAGTTCGTTATGTGTTGGATGGAGTTATTATTATTTCTAAGACAATTAAAGATAAATTAGAAGAAGTTGGATTTGTTAGCCATGGTTGAACTGTCATATTGGTGGCAGTGATCAGTTCCTTCAGTGTGGTTATGTTATGCATGTGATTTGTGACGGTACGTGCGAGACTTGACGACCGCCGTAATTGATTTTATTCGGAAGTATTCAAGTATTATGGCCTGTTATGTGTAGGCAGATCCTGGAAGGGTTATGGTGGTCTAGACCGCTACTCGAGGAATTGCATGATCTACAGTTATGAGGATTCACTCGCGCGTTGCTATGGTTCTCCTGAAATGAGTTAAGTGAAAAGTTTCTATATGATGAAGTATTAATCTATTAGTGGTTCAGGAGATATGATGAAAATCGTGTACTATCGCATATTGGCATGTTAGGTGCAGTGAGTGGTATGGAATTTGAAAGTGAGAATCAAGGTTACGGTTCGGTGTTTACAAAGACGTCACGATCTCAGATGAGCAGGAAAGGAGTTTGGATGTTTAGAGTGAACTAGTATTGTCTTCCGTGCCACCTGAGATCAGTGCCTTGTGCAAGAGGCTTCATGTATTGATTTGCGGATTCTTGATTTGCTTTATAGCCCTTAGTGCGGCTGGTGGTTTGAATGTACAGACTTGTTACCTGGTGCGAAAGGTCGTGGGGGAGTATCTCACAGGAAGTTTGCATAAGTGTGGCATGTAGTCACTTGACTGATTGAAGAATTAAACCAAGTATGAAGATTGTGGTAATATCACTAAGTTGAGAATTTATGCCTGGAGGGTGTTGATACCTAATTTTTCCCTATATATTTTTAATATGTATAAATACTTTCAAAATAGCATATATATGCATGTATAAGCATGCAAAAGATTTTTATAATTTTTCTATAATTTTAAATATTTTAAATTGATTTATTTCCTTCCCTTTTACTCATAAAATCCCCAACAATTATTCCTCAAATTGTTGTTGTGGTAATTTAGTCATCTAAATACTATATATATGCCAAAATATTGTTAAAATATTTTTTGTGCATTTTTATAATTGCATTTTGTATTTTTAAAGCCAATTTGCATATAATTGCAATACTAGCCTTATTAGGGCACAATTACGTTTTACATGCACAAAACGACCTTCTATATTTTTAAAATATTGAATATCTATTTTAAATCATTTTAGTACATGAAATTATTTTATAGAAATTATTTACTATTTATTATAAATTATATAGGTATAAATTGGCTATTCAAAATATAGCCAGATTGCATTTCAATTTTAGCCTCAATTTTAACCCAACCCCAGCCCAATTCCTAATCGAATTACCTAACCCAAACCCTAAACCCACCTACCCGACCCAGAACTAATTAAATCATGGCCGTTGATCTGAGAGATCAACGGCCCGTAGTAACTCTTGCCTTCTTAAAATCTAAACGACCCCTAACCCTAACTCATCCTCCCAAACCCGCCGCCTCTGGATTCTCTCATCTCCTCTCCTCACCTTCAAATTCTAGCCCTTCAACCTCTGATCTCTCTTCTCCGGTCTTCTCCGGTGATCTCTCATCGACTCTTAAGCCTCCAATAGCTTCTCTCATGCCATGCCTGCCTTCTCTAAGGTCTTTAAGGGCCCAGGGCCATGCAGACTTGCATCTAGGGTTCGTCACTTGTCTGTTCTTAGCTACTCTAGTGTGATTTCGAGCAAAATCATGCTGTATTTGTTACGATCCTTGGGATTCTAGACAGGTTCTTTCATCTCTATATGGATTTCTTCTGAAACCCGAATTTCCGCCTATATCTCCTAGATCTGTATAGATCTAAAACGATTTGAGTTTGTTTCTTTAATATTTTACACTGTCCTTGGAACTCTTTACAAGAATCATGTGATTTCAAGTGTTTTCGTCTTCTTCTAAAAATTAGGGTTTCAAAACTTTTTTTAAAACTTTGTTTAAACGGATTCTTTATGTTTAAACTTCTATTTGTTGTATATTTCTACCGATTCTATGATTTTACTACCTCTTCAACTCTCCTATGTCGAAAGCCCTAATTTTCTAGATTTATTCATTTGGTTCTGTGTATTAGCATGACATATCGTTGCTTGTTTGAGTTTCTGTGACTATCTTGCCTCGAATATGTTCTTACCGAGTTTTTAGCCTAACTTATGTCACCTCTACATGCTGGGGTTCATCTTGACTGGTCAATACTTGCCTCTTTGCTTGTTATGTTTGGTTACTCTTATCTCACTCTATTTAAATGCTAAAATATTAACTCATGACTCTTTCTTTGATTGACTTTGAGCTCCTTGTTTCTTGGCTTGATTTGAAAACTTCCCTTTAGACCTTCAATTCTCCTGTTTAAACTTGGTTTATTTGCTTATTCATGGGAACCTATATTACTCTCCTTAAATCAGTAATTTCGAGTCCTTGATTCACTGATTTACTGTATGCTGATTTTCGATTATTTCCATATTCTGCAACTTTATTTGTTTTCTTACCTTATTTGGTTAACCGAGTATTTTACTGATTCTTCACTAGCTATTTCCTTAATTGAACCCTTATATACTTACCCCTAATTATCTATTTTGTACCTGATTCCCTACTTGATTTCTTTCCTTAAACATTTTCTGCCCATTACCGTTGGTTGATTACCCCTTAATTAAAGGAGTACTTGCATTGATTTGATTCTAATTAGTACTTGGTTCCATAATTACTATACTACTATGATTCTTGCCTTATTTTATCTAATTTCGAACTACTATATATACACACTCTCTCATTAACACAAACACACAAACATTGGTTCAAAAACTCTCTCTTTCACACTAAAAAGCTTTCTGCTCTCTTTTGTGTCACTTACTACTGTCTAAAGTCAGCCGGCTACAAGCCAAGGCTGACTACTGGGTTCTCTTTCACTTTGTGTTTACTATCCCCTTACTGGTACGTTCCAATTTTAATTGAAGTCCCAAAAGCAATATGCTTCTCATATTACTTCAATTTGTCATGTTTCTAATATGCTTCTATCTATGGTTTTGATGTTCAACCTGCAATTAGCATGTCTACTTCACTGTCTTGTTTACTGCATGCTATATACCCCCTTAGGATCCCTTTCTAGTATGTCCCAAAGTGACTATGTTTCTCTGATCCCTGGCATGCACCTTCTTGTATGAAGTAATTGGCTATCCTAAGCCTATTGGTTTTGTATTAACTCTACATTTCATGCTATACTTTAAAATCCTTGACCTCTTTTTAGGCTCCTCTGATTCTTACTATGTGCCCTATGCTTACCCCAAATCCCCATTTACCCCTAAGTGGATGTGTGCACCTGTTTGATTCCATGTATTGAAGTGCTGATGAACTTCTTCTGGTTCTTTACTTGGTTTGATTGATTGTTAGTCATCTTATCTTTCTTTTAAATTGTCTTATGTGTTTTTTACAAAACCATCTCAAACAAATCTCTTTTTAATACTGTTTTCCTACTAAAACCTTTCAAACTGTGTCAAGCACTCTCACTCTACTCCTAAGTCACTAGGTTCTGCCCCCTCCAGTGTGTGTACTACCTTGGGATCCTCTTGATAACCCTCTGAACTTTAGCACACTAAGGCTGACCCTTCCACACTGCACTTACTTAATTTGGTTACCAAGTCTAGGTGTGAGCACTGCCCGGGATCCTTGAGATCCTTAGGGAACTCTGACGCACCTAGACAATTATATTGTCTATGAAACTGGCATTTGAGGCTATTGGAGGTTTTGGGAAATCACTTGGGCCTACTTCAAGCTCCCTATAGTGTAACTTCTTCTTTTCCTTTTATCTATTTATGTAATTCATTCATATGAGCTGTAATAATTTGTAACAAATATTGGGGTAACTAGTGAAAAAGGTGGGTAGTTACATATTTGTGGGGTAATACGAGTAGAAACCATGCCTATAGGACTTTATATTTTGATGTGTTTGCCTTGCCATGTTAGAAGTCATGCCTATGGATCTCAAGTGGTTCCAATAATAGAAATCATGTTTATAGGTCTTAAAACCAACTTCACAAATAGAAACCATACCTATAGGACTTTATATTTTGCTATGTTAGAAATCATGCCTATAGGTCTCAAGTGGTTCCAATAATAGAAATCATGTTTATAGGTCTTAAAATCAACCTTACAAGTAGATACCATGCCTATAGAATATGATCCAGTTCAACTTTTGTTATAACAGATATTTATATGTGCTTTCATTTGTTATCATGCCTACCAGTTTCTAACATCAGTTTTTTTTTAAAACAATTAGATATCATGCCTATAAGAAATAACACCAGAAATTCTGCCTATAGATTTAAACCAGTTTAGTTTAAATAAATCAATCCAGTCTACGATTAGTTCACTTCGAAACTAGTTTAATTAGTGGTTTATTTTCCCTAAAATGAATTCTTTCAAAAAACTGCCTTAATATATCATTAGACAACATGCCTATTGGTATTCAAGAGTCTGTTTTAAAATCTACCCTGTTTACTATATAAAACGTAGTTATCATTATTTCGCATGTAGGCTAGCCTATAAGGTGTTTTCAAATCCTGTAACTCTAAAACTGTTTCTATTACTTAATGTCGTTCTGATTTTAACATGCTTAAAAAATCAGTAGGCAAACTGATAGGGCCATTACTTCTGAGTTTATAAAATAAATAAACTGCCTATCTTCTGTGTCTTGATATTCATTGAGACATCATGCCTTAGGATACTATTTAACAAAGGCCCTTATCTGTGTTTGAGTCGTGCTGCTTATGTGCATTGTTTGTGGAGGTAAACTTGAGCTCTAATTGCTTCTTTCTTGTCTTATGTGCTAAGGTCCTATTTGTTGTTGCCTGTCGCCTTAGTATTTTCTCCTTTAAACCTTAGGGGTATGTCTAGAACTACCTATAGGTAGAGGTACTAAATTTCCTCTAGGACCATTAAGAAGGGACGGGTAACAACACGCAATAGAGATCGCTGACCAACACTCGCTTTAATGACCACTAAGGGGATGGGAAGGGTAGATATGGGATATGATGACTACGCGCTAATGTCATGTGTAGCCCCTCATTGAGGAGTGTTTACCGGACATTGTGTGGGGTGATCCTATAGGCTGACCAACCTAAGACTCCTCCTTTCCCAAAATTCCTTTTGTTTAAAACTTTGTTTTATTTGTATACAACTTGTTCAAAATCTTTGCCTTGTTATTTGAGTTATATAACGTCCAACGTGCTTTACTTGCAAAAATATTTGATTCAACTATTTATTTGTTAATGGACTAATTCGTAAGTGTAAGTTCGGCCGGGACCCATAGTTGTGGACCGAGAGGGGTGCCTAACACCTTCCCCTCAAGGTCATTTTGAGCCCTTACCCTAATCTATGGTAACACAAACCAATCCAAGAGTTAATCACTCTAGGTGCCCTGACGCACCATAACCCGTTATGTGGAGACTCTTCAAATACCCAATTCCCAAAAGGAAACGAGTTATTACCCCCATGAATGTCGAAACCCAGACTTTCTCTGCGAAGGGGAAAAAGGGGGCACGACAGAGGGTACTCGGTTCATTGGGTTGTGGACTTTAAAGGTTTACCTCGGTTATGATGGTTGTTCTTGTGAGTCATGGGAAGAAGGGGTTATTATGGACCCTTGAAAGGTTATTAGCCTAGTACGGTGTGATCAGAATCGGCTTGAGATATGTGAATGGATTTAAATATGAAAATGGGCTCTATATCATACCAGATGTGTTCATTTCAGCATAGCGCTCCCAATGGAGGAGTATTCGAACGTTGGATGTTATTTCATCGTTGGCTATTTCATGTAATATTATATTGTGCTGTGTGAGTTGTGAAACAACTTGATAAAATTCTTATGTTTTGAGGTTCTGCGTAGCGATAGTGTTATGTGAGCAGGATGGCTCTTGAGATTCAGATCATATATCGCACCTCAGTTGTGCTTGAGTTTTGTAGTTTATGTCGCTATCTGTCTCCCTAGGGATGGTATTATGCACTTAGCGTGCTTGTGACTGATATTTGGTATTTTGTAGTAATGAGCAATTTAACTTGGTGTATATCTCCATATGTGAATTTTATGTGTGGATCGGGTGGCACGCCACCACGGGTATGTTATTTGGATTGGGTTGCACGCTGCAATAGTGTGATGTTGAGTATATTTTTCTATATTCTATTTTTGTGTGTTTTGTTTACCATTTTCTGAGGGAAGTTCATATTAGTTGTGTAAGTTCAGTAGTCCCTTCCAAAGTTCATTTTCTTTATGTATCACGTTCAAGTTTGTAGCCTATTGGCACATTGTGGCATCATATGAGACTATTGGTCATGTCCGGGGTGGCTTATTGCCTGAGGAGTTCGTATTGGGTAAGATAAGATTATTGGATCTAGGATCGCTGCAATCGGATTATATGAAGTGTATTAATGAGCAAATACCATTATTTGATTTAGAATGGGGTTATGGTTCTTGTTAGGAGTATAGACTCAATGATTTGTTGACTCGACAGTTGGTTATGAAATTCTACACATCTCTTCCATCGTGGCGGTCATGCAAAAGTTGGAGCAAGATGTATATAGGTCATGAGATGCATTGGGAGCATCAGATTCGTGGAATTTTGGCTACTATGATCAGAGAATGTTATTATGGTCCTGTGAATAAAGTGGTGCAAGGTGTGAATTCAACAAAGGTATGCAGTCATGTTCTGGTACATCGTGTGGTGATTGATACAGTGTTCGTATGATGGAAGTAGGCTTGGAAAAGGATTTCGGATGTTGGAACTGGGCTCTAAGGCTTATTTGCCTAAATGGAAGAGGATATCTTCAGATTTGATCGAAGTTGATTTAGAAAGAAATTCTCATTTCGGAAGCTTTAAGTTGAAAGAATTGACTGAGATCGGATTTTTGAGTAACGACCTCAGAATCGGGATTTGAAGATTTCAACAAGCCCATTGATGATTTTTGGACTTGGATGTATGTTCGGATCGGGTTTTGGATAACCTGAGAGAGTTTCAGCGCCTATTGTGGAAGTTAGCCGTTTTGGAAGAATTTCATAAGTTTGGGTTGACGTGCATTTCAGTGTTATCGATGTCCGTTTGGGATTTCGAGTCTGGGAATAGCTCCGTATGTTGATTCTGGTATTAAGAGCGCGATCGAAAGTAAATTCGAAGGTTCGTAGGTCATTTTGGAGTCATTTGGCTAAAGTTAGAAATTTGAAAATTTTGAGAAGTTTGACCGGAAGTGAACTTTTTGATATCAGGGCCGGATTTCGATTCCAGAAGTTAGAGTAGGTCCGTAATGTAAAATACAACTTGGATGCAAAATTTGAGGTCAATCGGACGTGATTTGATAGGTTTCGGCATCAAATGAAGATGTTTGAAGTTCTAAAGTCCATTAAGCTTGAATTGAGTTGTGATTCATGATTTCGATGTTGTTTGATAGGATATGAAGTCTTGACTAAGTCCGTAATGTGTTTTGGAACGTGTTGGTATGACTGGACGGGGCCTCGGGTGGATTCCGGGTGGTTAAATGATTGAAAATGGAATTTGAGGAAAGGTTGAAACGTTTAGGCTTCTGGTGTAACCGCACATGCATGAAGAGGGCTGCAGGTGCGAGCTGCAGGAGCGGGAAAGGACTCGTAGAAGTAGAATTTTGATGGGGAGGTGTGGACTGCAGATGCGGTCGAGATCCGCAGAAGCGGGACCGCACCTGCGTGCGTGGAGCCATAGAAGCAGAGTGAGGGTCCTGGTGAAAGACCGCAGAAGCGGTAGTGGTGCCGCACCTGCGGAACCATAGAAGCGGTTAAGTGACTGCAGGTGCAAAAAATCGGGCTGGACAGTGTGTTCTTTTAAAAACGAGGGTTTGACTCATTTTCACCTTATTTCCTCCATGAGAGTCGGTCTTTGAGCGAGTTTGGAGCTCATTCTTCGTCATTAATGGCAAAGTAAGCTATCCCCACTTATTATGAGTTAAATACATTGACTATGTATAGATTTTAACATGGAAAGTAGTGGGAATTTGGGATTTTGAAGAAAAACCTAGAATCATTATTTACTTAGTGAAGTTCATTATTTATTGTTTAATGTAATGAAAAAAATAATAATTTAAAAAATACTAAAATAAGAATTTAATTAACTTCTTGGTGTTGGCTTGCCTGATAGTGGTATCCGGCGCCATCACGACCCTTAGTGGATTTTGGATCATGACAATGCAGCTATTAAAGTAATTCTTCTTCCAAAATCGGATATATTATTTGGGAAAAATGGCATGGTATGACAAAACATAAGGAGAATTGGCAATTTTTTGGCCTTATATTAGGTTTGGCAATAGAAGCCCAAAAAAATTGGCATTACAGACCCAAAGTTTTTTTTTTAAAATAGTAATAAAATATTTAGAACCGATGTATACACATTATCTAATATGTTATACACAACGATTTTCAAATAATATAATTATTTTATAATTATATATTCCCCTTATTAATAAGCGACAGTTTGAGGAGCTTGGGGTCGTCCGAGGGTATTTTTGGAAAACTACAAATATTTTGGCATAAATCACATGTTAACCCTACTTTAGTTTTGACACGTTGCTTTACACTGCTCAAACGAACATATCTATTTCCACCTAATTTGCCCAGTCTTTACGCTTGGTTTCTTCCTCAAAATTTCCGCCGCCGCTCACCTCTTCTTACAATTTCCCTTGTTTCTTTTAGTCTTCTCTCTTCCCGGACAGTTAATTCGCCTTGATTATGCAGTATAAGGTGAGTTTTACTTTCTTGTTTTCTTGATTTTTGGAATAGCTGCTGCATATAAATTGTTTAAGCTGATTAAATTATTCGTGCATCATTCTTTCTCATCCGTCCAGAAAATCCTGGGATATTTGAAGTTGTTGATGATGTTGTTCTTGAATCATTTGGTGGGTTCAGTCATGTTGATGTATCTGTTTATGCTTTTAAAAGTGTTGGAATGATTTTACCTTTATGAAGCGATAACTGTAGATTCATAGTTGGATTTAATAGTTAGTGTCATAAAACTGATTATAAAGGCTAACAATTTGTTTCCTTTAAGAGCAATGTTGATATAAATACGATCGTGAACAATCCTATGATAAAAAAAACGATGTTAACAGAATTCTTCTCTATGAACCAAACCGATGAAGAAGCTATTGAGCTGAATTTACTATACAAGGAATTCTCTGAATACTTTGTGTGGTCCTCGAGTGACAAATTCTGGGCACTTCGAAAACAACGCTCTGCAATTGGTCGAATCGTAACGTGTCATCCAACAGAAGGTGAACGGTATTATCTCAGATTACTACTATTGCATGTGCGCGGACCGAAATCATATAACGATCTTTTGACAGTAAACGGAGAACTTTGTAGTATTTTTAGAGAGTCCGTGGAGAAAAGAGGATTGTTACATTATGATAATAGTTTGATAGAATGCATGTCTGAAGCAGCAAGTTATCAGATGTCATACAGCCTAAGGCGTTTATTTGCTACATTACTGGTCTATTGTAATCCTACCAATCCAAGACAATTATGGGAGCAATTTGAAGAGTCGATGACCGAAGACTATAAAGTACTACAAACTAATGAAAGAAAAGAAATACGATACCAAGCTTTGAATCATATCAACGATATTTTACATTCTATGGGCCACGATGTGAATGAGTATGAACTCATACCAGAAACTATTCGGCCTTTAACATCAGCAAAAAAGGCAAAAGAAGTTCATTTTAAAAAATCTATTACTGTAAGTGAAGAAGACATATTATTACATATGAGATTAAACAAGAAACAACTGATAGCATATAATATGATTACTGATAGAATATTTTCGAACAAAGCAGGTGCTTTCTTTGTCGATGGTCCAGGAGGAACCGGAAAAATATTTTTATACCGTGCTTTATTAGCAACTGTACGATCTATGGGATATATAGCTTTAGCAACAGCTACTTCAGGTGTTGCTGCATTTATTCTCCCCGGTGGACGTACTGCACACTCGCGCTTTAAAATTTCTATTGATATTGATGAACATTCCAGTTGTAACATTAGCAAACAAAGTGCACTAGCAGGTTTAATACGAGATGCAAAATTGATTGTATGGGATGCAGTATCTATGGCAAATAAAAGAATGGTAGAAGTTTTTGATTTGCTTCTAAAAGATCTCATGACTACAAATGTTTTATTTGGTGGGAAAGTCGTTGTCTTAGGAGGTGACTTTAGACAAACTCTTCCTGTTATGCGAAATGGAAAGAAAGAAGATTTCATCAATGAAAGTTTGTTATATTCTAGAATTTGGTATGAACTTGAAAAATTATAATTGTCTGAGAATATGAGAGCAAAAATAAATTCTCCATTTTATGATTATTTGATGAGAATTGGAAATGGACAAGAACAAACTAGCTCAACAAACAAGATTAAATTTCCTGATTCTTTGGTTATCCCTTTCACAACCGAAAGAGAATCTTTAGATAAGCTATTCAAAGTGACATATCCAAATTTGAATTCGTTGAACTCCAACACATTGTGTACAAATTCTCGTGTAATTTTGACTACAAAAAATGATTTTGTTATGAAATCAATGACATACTTATTGACCAATTTCCAGGGAAAGTAAGAACATTTGTCGGCATTGATGAGACCACTGAATTGAATAATCAAACACAATTTGAAGATTTATTACACAGCTTAAATCCTCCGAGTTTGCCTCCTTATAAATTATCTTTGAAAGAGAATTGCCCAATTATGTTATTGCGTAACTTAAATCCATATGAAGGTTTATGTAATGGCACACGACTAACCATCGACCACAATTGTTTTAGTATTTGGACCACTTGATTTACCTGAAGTACTTGATGTCGAACCTGGTTCAAGATAGTTGTTGATTAAATGTTTGCGCGTAGTAAACGAAGAAAAATAAATGATCATAGCAGATTTATAGGCTTACCCTTTTCAAAAGTAGAAATAGAATGAATCACATTTTCCTTTTGTCAAGAACATTTAGTGGCGTAAAAACCTCACGATCAGTTGCAACTACAGTAAAATATAATTTGTAAACATAGAGGTTTCAGGAGCGTAACCATTGTGCACACATAGTCATATAGAAGACACATATGTGAGGAAATAAGGAATAATGAATTTGATATTCTAACCTCTTTTGGAAATAGAACAAGAGCCTCAAACAATAACATTATCCTGAATTGCACACATTGATTCAGCAAAATTGATAGATTTTATACTTCCAAGAAGACGATTAGTTGTTGCCTCTTTCTTTTTGAGGCGGCGTTGCAGCAGAAGTGTGTTCTTTTTAGCCGTGGCCATGTCACACCAAAATTTGAAAGTTCAATAAACTTGGAATGTGTATAGTAACTCAAATTCATTTCTCTTTCGATCCAAAACAAAATATTTCTTTTTCGAACAAAATTTTTGTGCAAATTTGTGGAAAGTTTGCTTGATTTCGTCCATTAATACTAAGTGAGAATGAAAAAAACTTATGCCAACTTTAAAGACAGGCCTCCATTCCTTTGGGCATGTATTTATGCCAATTTGTCACGTACTTAGTATTTGACTAAGTACACGTGCGGCACTTGACAACTCGCTCACGATTTTGCACAACTTGCTCATGTTCTTGCTGTGCCAAGTCAGCCTTACTACACTAAAGATCGCTAAGGAAATGTTAGAACACAAGAGAAATGCCAAAGGAAGCTTTTGTATCAGAGAGAACTTGATTGTTTTGCTTGGTGAATTAAAAATGAATGGCTCCCCTTTATATACTAGTCTCCTAAGGGCTAGTGTGTAAATATTAATTGTTATACAAGTCCCTTATTATTTACAAGTAAGTCCCTTCTCTCGAATTTTTTACATAGACAGAATCTTCTAAGGACTTTTCTAACAAATCTATAGGGATAAGGAAATGTCCATACTTCTCTAAAATCTTCTCACAAATGCTAGCCTTCCTCCTATATAAGCTTTCACATGGAATTAATTTATGTCAAAAGGTGCCTATGTGGCATGATGACATGGCGGGTCATCACACTCTCTCCCACCTAATGTTGCGACGACCGCGGCGCAATGCTGCTGCATAAACTCTCGGATCTTATCTTTGAATTTCCATTAGTCTTCATATCGATACCACATGGCCTCCTCCGGTGATTGCCCCTTCCAATGGACGAGGAACATAGCGGTGGCTTTTTGCCCTTGTTTTTGCCTGGCCTGGTAATCCATGATAGCCTCAATCTCGCAATCATGCGAGGTGGTGATAGTAATAGGTGCTCGACTTGATTGGCCCTTACTTGGATCATCCTTGTCTTCATGATATGGCTTAAGCATGCTGGCATGGAAGACATAATAGATCTTAAGATATGATGGTATGTCAAGCTTGTATGAGATCTTTCCTACCTTGGCGACGATCTTAAATGGCCCATCATACTCACGAATCAGATTTTGATGCATGCCCTATAATGCCTTGAACTGTCTCAGGTTAAACTTTACCATGACCATGTCCCCAACTCTATAGTCCGTGGGATGCCGCTTACAGTCTACAAACTTTTTCATCTTCTTAGCTGCCTTATCCAAGTAGTACTTAGTAGTATCAAGATGCTCCTCCCATCCTTTGGCCATATGATAAGACCCTAAAGTCTTTCCCTCGAACGCAACTGGTAATGAATGTGGAATTTGTGGTTGTTGTCCTGTGGCTAGCTCAAATGGTGTCCACCCCGTGGACTCACTCCGCTGCAAGTTATAAGAGAATTGGGCAATGTCTAGTAGCCTTGCCCAATCTTTCTGATGCGCACATATATAATGCCGCTAGTAAGGCATTGACCCGTTTTATTTGTCCGTCCGTATATGGGTGGAAACTAGTGAAAAAGTGTAGTTCCGTGACAAGTATGTCGAATAACTCTCTCCAAAAGTTCCTAGTAAAATAGGGGTCTCAATCCTTAATGATATGCCTTGGTAAGCCCCAATACTTCACCACGTTCTTAAAGAATAGCTTGGCAGCTTCCTTGGCTGTGCAACCCAGTGAGGCGTACATAAAGGTGGTATATTTAGAAAATCTATCTACGACCACCATAATTGTACCATAATCATCGAAATTCGCTAGGCAAGTGATAAAGTCCATAGTTACGCTCTCCCATGGATGCTCTGCAACTGGTAGTGGCTCCAAAAATCCTCCGAGCTGTTGTTGCTCAGCCTTGTCCTGCTGATATACAAGACAAGTCTGCACATAACACTTTATGTCATCTTGTATGCATGGCCAATAGTAGACTGAGTCAACCAAGGCCATAGTGCGATGTTAGCCTGGATGACCAGCCCACATTGTGTCGTGACTCTCCCTTATGATCCACCGTCTAATGTCTCCAAACATAGGCACGTAGACCTGCCGACCCGTGGTAAGTAATAGGCCGTCTTCTACCCAAAAACGTCTTGTCTTCGCCCTGGTTGGCTAAATCTATAAGCTGTTTGTCTACTGGATCATGTTGCATGCCTTCTTTTATAGCCTTGCAAATGTCCAACTTGCTGAAGTGATGGCAGCAAGCTCGGCTTTTCAGCTCAAAGCATCGGCTACAACTTTACCTTTGCCCGGCTTATACTCCAGCACATAATCAAACTCGGCCAAGAAATCCTACCACCTAGCCTGTTTTAGTGTGAGATTCTTCTGCGTCTGAAAGTAACTAGATTGTTAGTCTTGACCATGAACCTAGATACGAGCAAATAATGTCTCCATGTACGAAGGCAATGCACAGTGGCAGTCATTTCCTTATCTTGCACTGTGTAACGTCACTCCATCTCATTTAACTTGCACTCTAAAATGCTATGGGATGCTTATCCTGCATCATGACACCCCCAATGGAAAAGTCTGAGGCATCTGTATGCACCTCAAATGTCTTGGCAAACTCAGGTAACGCCAAAACTAGCTCCTCTATTACATCTACCTTAAGGCCTTTAAATGCCTTTTGACAATGTTCCGTCTAAACCCATGGCTTTTCTTCTTTAGCAACTTAGTCAATGGTGCGGCCTTTGTTGAGTAGCCATTGATGAACCGACGATAGTAGTTCACAAGGCCAAAAAAGGATCTCAACTCAGTTACCTTTGTAGGTGCCTCCCACTCCTGGATAGCACGTACCTTAGCCTCGTCCATACGTAGCTCGCCATTGCTAATAACACAACCTAAGAAGTGCACCTTTGATTGTGCAAACTCGCATTTCTCCCTCTTGATGTATAGCTCGTTCTCCCGCAAGACTTGGAAAACCTTCCTTAAGTGCTCCATGTGCTCCTTTAAGGTATTGCTGTAGATGACTATGTCATCTAGGTACACTATCACGAACTAATCAAGGTAGGGATGAAAAATCTTGTTCATAAAGGTGCAAAATGTGGCTGGTGCATTGGTTAAGCCGAAAGGCATCACCAACCACTCAAAGGCTCCATATCTCGTCACACATGCTGTCTTTGGCTAATCCCTTTATGAAATTCGAACTTGGTAGTAACCCTTGTAAAACTCCAACTTGGTAAAGTACTTGGCTAGCCCAAGTCTATCGAACAAGTTAGTAATGAGTAGGATCGGTACTTATTCTTCATTATGACATTATTAAGTGCATGATAGTGTATGCATAAGAGTAGCGATCCATCCTTCTTCTTCTAGAGTAATACTGGTGCACCGAAAGGTGCCTTTGATGGGCAAATGTGACCAATATCCAACAACTCTTTCAATTGTTTCCTGAACTCCTCTAGCTTGGGCAGTGCTATACGATATGGGGCGAATGTGGGTGGCTTGGCCCCTGGATCCAACTTAATCTTATGATCAACCTCTCGCTTAGGCGGCAAGTGCTTAGGCAACTCCTCAGGCATGCCATCTTCGTTTTCCTTAAGCAACTCCTCAATGCAAAGTGGTAGTGTTTCTTGAAAACTTTTGTCTTCCTCTAGACTTGCAATGGTTGCCACAAACATCAACTCCTTTTTCTTGATCCCCTTGACAACTTGCAGAGCTGAGAGTTGTGCTTGGATTTGTCCATGTGGCATAGTCACTGTAGGTACCATGCAAGCTCCTTCTTGCTCCTTAACCAAGAGACGTTGGAGGTAGGGGTCGATCAAAGTATGAAAATGTCTAAAGAACTCTTGCCCCAGTATGATGTCAAAGATATCCATAGCAGTTACGGTAAAGTTTATCATACCTTTCCAAATTCCCAACTTGACACCAACTCCATTAGCTTCCCTATGAGCATTTTGTACCTCAACATTCACGGTCTTGATGTGAGAGTTAGTTGGAGCAAGCTTTAATTCTAGTCTCTTTGAGGCAGCCTCAGTCATGAAATTATGAGTTGCTCTAGTATCCACCATTGCACAAGCGGGCTTGTTGTTAATGGTGAGATCCACGTACTGATTGCCATTCTCGGTAGGTTGGATAGCTTACTTCGGGACAATACCACATAATTCGATCATATCCCATTATGCGGTTCCCGAACTCTCTCCTTGCGGCTTCTCCTTCCGTTCATAGACCATGGCACTGAGGCTCTTTAGGTCGGGATAATTTCTGAACCCATGCGGCCTTCCGCATATGTAGCATACCTTCTTCTCAGCCTGCGCATTCTTCTCGGTGTAGCCCTGACGGCCACTCGACTTTCTAGAATCTTGAGTCTTGGGGTATTGTTATTGTATCTCCTTGCCCTTGCCACAGTCTCCCCCACATCTAACATTGTTAACCCTTGAATCCTTTCCTTTGCCTTTGTCATGCTTGTCATGCTTGAAATCCATCAATGATTCAGCCTGCACTATGGCTTGGTCTATATCTGTAACTTGCCGGCGTTGCAACTCCTGCTTAGCCCAATTTTGCAACCCGTCCATGAAGTGGAACAACAACTCATTGTTGGTCAGGTTGGGGATTTGAAGCATAAGGCTAGTGAACCCCTTGACATAGTCACTTATGCTCCATGTTTGCTATAACTCCCTAAGCTTGCGCTTTGCCTCGTACAAGACATTGTTTGGAAATAACTGTCGCTTGAACTCGGCTTTGAACTGATCCCACGTGCTAATATTACATAGACATTTATCCATGTCAGTCATCTTCCTTCTCCATCATAGCATGGCAGTCTCTGATAGGTACAACACGACAGTGCTGATCTTGGCATCGTTGTCCCTCACTTTGCTGTGCCTGAAGTAGTTCTCCAAGTGCCAAAGGAAATTTTTCAGTTCTTGTGCATCACCGGATACCTTTGAACATATGGGGTTTGAGAGCCTTGATCTTGGCCTCCCTCGCCATCACAATATTGTTGGCTGCCTCGGTCATGCCAGCATCGACATGCTCTTCGAGTGACTCTATCTTTGCCTTCAGAATATCGATAGTACTTAAAGACTCTATGAGTCTGCACTCTAAGGTAGTGATGGTTTGCCTTAGTTCCATCTCGGTCTGTGTATGTCCCTCCAAGTCATTTCGAATACTCTCAATCTCTTCAAGAGTGTGCCCCTCAAGAATGCTAAGGGTGCCTTCCACCTTCCTCAAGCGTTGGCCAAAGATCTCCATGACATCCATCACCACGTTCATTTTCATCACCCACTGTTTACCGAGCGAGACGTCCTCGGGCAGTACCTCCACTTTATCCTCGCTCGCCTCAGTAGTAGATAGTTCTTGGGGATGTAAGCCCTTCATTGGACACAACATCAGGTGACACCTCCTAGCTCTTGTTGGCGACATTCCTCTTTTTGTTATGGCCCTTCTTACCAGCAGCATCCTCGATGACATTGGCTTGGGTGTTGGCAGTGTTAATTTCTCAATCGTTCGACATTCCCTTAGTTACAACCTTTTCTCTGATACCACGTTGTCACGTCCTTAGTCTTTGACTAAGTACGCGTGCGACACTTGACAACTCGCTCATGATTTTACACAACTTGCTCACGTTCTTTCTATGCCAAGTTAGTCTTACTACACTAAAGATCGCTAAGGGAATGTTAGAACACATGAGAAATGCCAAAGGAAGCTTTTGTAGCTTCTCATTTTTTGGCATTATACAGCCATAAAACTGGAATTCTGCCCGATTCCTATATTTCCATGTGCTATAGCCTAAGCCTTACGCCGTGGGCCCAGGACCCTGACTAGAATCGTCTAAAATTTTTGAGGGACATCAAATACGACCTAAGGAATCATAGTCACTGCCCTTCCATGACCAAATTACATTTTTTGGCGTCTTACGACCATAAAACCTAAATTCCACTCGATTCCCATATTTTCGTATGTTATAGCCCATGCCCCACACCCAAATCTCCTAAAAATATTCCGTGACATTAAATGCAACCTAAGGAACCATTGTCAACACACAACCATGATTTTTTTTAATTTTTTGCATTTTACGGCCTTAAAACTGGAATTCCGCCTGATTCCAATATTTTCATATTCTATATCCCTCACTTTCCGCGGTGGGCCCGGACCCCCGAACCCAAATCACCTAAAATGTTTCTAGGATATCAAATATGACCTAAGGAACCATAGTCACCGACCCACCATGACCAAATTATATTTTTTAGCATTTTATGGGCATAAAACTTGAATTTCACTCGATTCCCATATTTTTTACTTATGTGTTATAACCCACTCCTTCCACCGTAGGCCCGAGCCCCTGGACCCGGATCACCTAAATTTTTTTGGCACATCAAATACGACCTCAGGAACCATAGTCACTGCCCTACCATGACTAAATTTTATTTTTAGCATTTTACGGCCATAAAACTAGAATTCCACCTGATTCCTATATTTTCATGTGCTATTGGCCACGCCTTTTACCGTAGGCCAAGCTCCCCAGCCCGGATCGTATAAAATTTTTTTGGGACATCAAATACGACCTAAGGAATCATAGCCACAGCCTCGTCATGACCAAACATCATTTATTGGCGCTTTACGGCCATAAAACTAGAATTTAGCCCGATTCCCATATTTTCGTCTGTTATAGCCCACGCCTTCCGCCATGGGACCGGGCCCCCTGACCCGGATAGCCTAAAATATTTCTGGGACATCAAATACGACCTAAGAAATAATAGTCATAGCACCACCATGTCCAAATTATATATTTTTGGCATTTTACGGCCATAAAACCTAAATTCCGCTCGATTCCCATATTTTCGTATGTTATAGCCCACGCCTTCCGCCGTGGGCTCTGCCCCCAGACCCGGATCACCTAAAATTTTCATAAAACATCAAATACGACCTAAGGAACCATAGTCACCGCACCACCATGACCAAATTACATTTTTGGCATTTTACGGCCATAAAACCTGAATTCCGCTCAATTCCCATATTTTCGTATGTTATAGCCCATGCCTTCCGCTGTGGGCCCGGTATCCCGGACCCGGATCGTCTAAAATTTTTTCAGGACATCAAATACGACCTAAGGAATCATAGTCACTGCACCTCCATGTCAATTTTGTTTTTTGCATTTTACGACCATAAAACCTGAATTGCACTCGATTCCCATATTGTTGTGTGTAATAGCCCATGCTTTTCGCCGTTGACCCGGATCACCTAAATATTTTTTGGTACATCAAATACAATCTAAGGAACCATAGTAATCTCCCCACCATGACTAAATTTCATTAACCTTGCAGGGGGGCTGCGTATAACATTCTAAGATCTCAATACGAGAAAGAAATTATACCTATAACCTCACTACAGTGGCTTGTGGACTTGCTTTGCTGCAGAAAGCTCAAGTGAAAAGCTATTAGAACTGTGGGCCTCACCCGTTTACTACTCGACTTTAAGTAAGTACAGTTAGGAGGATCCATTAGCTTAATGACTTGCTTGGGTCATCTAAGAGGTAAGGCCCGAAGTGGTATACTATTAACTTTCGTACGGGATGTAACTCCTATGCCACATAATGGCTGTAGACCTCCGAAAGAAAAGACATGTGTAGAACTAAAGATTGAAGATATCTCAATAGAAATAAAAGATTCGATGATCTAATTAAATAATAGCACTATGGTTCGAGAGAAAGTAATAATATCTACTCGGACACTAAAGCAGAAGTGTGTTGAATCAAGAACACTTGTCGGCAAGCGTGACAAGAGGGCGAGGTTCAAAGGAGGAAAGGCTTAGGGATCATTGGCTACCAGAAAGACTAGAACTCAGGAACATAAATATGGTT
Source organism: Nicotiana tabacum (assembly GCF_000715075.1). Taxonomy (NCBI): domain Eukaryota; kingdom Viridiplantae; phylum Streptophyta; class Magnoliopsida; order Solanales; family Solanaceae; genus Nicotiana; species Nicotiana tabacum. The sequence continues at coordinate 16,433,959 of NC_134089.1, read as the reverse complement.
AAGGATCATTAAGGTACGACCCTTAGCCTATTCTTTTCTGCCTTTTGAACGAATCTAGAACCTCAATTACCAGATTCATTAGAAACCTTTCTTGGAAGACTCAATTCATTAGATAACCCTAGTTGGTGCAGCTCTGAAAACTGAGTGACGAGAATCTGTCTTCACAAACCTGTGAAACTTCCCCTTAAACTGATCAAGCTGCTGATCACTCTAGTCACCCCACGAGCTCACGTCGATAGGAAGGTTTGGCACCTCGATGTTTGAACTGTCAAGGCTTTCAAACCAAGACTAATAAAGCTCAATCAATAAAGAGTATTTTAGTGGAATGGCTTAACTTACTCCCCATACGAGACCGGAAAGGAAGCTAGCAAACCTAGGGTCAACACCAAGGTGGGGGAAAAAGGGTAAAGAACGATGTTTGATGTGAACAGAAGCAAGCATTTTGCTAAGAAAGCGAGGCCAAGGGTCCATTCCCTTAACTCATACTGATGAGAATTTGACTCCACGAGAAATTGAACAAAAGGCTGCTGAATTAGCCTATTTCTTGCATGTACCAATTAGGTAAATCCATGAACTCCATTGGATTATTCCTTCTGACTAAGCATATGAACCATAAATTATCCTAATAAGACAATTCAATCAATCCTTTGTTTTGAAAGAACTCTTCAAGGACCAAGCGATCCCTTGAATGGAACACTATTTCGCTCTGTTGGATGCGTCAGATCCCGTATAACAAGCGAGCTTTTTACCCTCAAATTCAAACATGTGGGCGCATAAGGATGTTGTGCTAAGCCTGGAATACAATCATGAAATTGAAAGTACCAGAGATTCTTGGAGGCATACCCAACAAGGCAGCCGCCATGGTAATGCGATATTGTGGTCACAACGACAGAACTATCCCATCAGAAAATCATTGGATAGATCAGTAGGCAATGAAGGTCCAACATACCCGAAATACATAGGACCAAACTCTTGTTGGTACTTGATTTCCTACATGGAGCGGAAAGCAGCAATAGATGAGATTGAATCAGACAGAAGGTTCACCCTTACCATGGGGGATTGGGGAGTGCACGGTTTTGAATGAGAGAAAGAAGTGAGGAATCCCCTTTTCGACTCTGACTCTCCCACTCCAGTCGTTGCTTTTCTTTCTATTACTTTGAAAATAGCTGCTTCAGCTTTAGTTTGGCATTTTACGGCGATAAAATTGGAATTCTTCTCGATTCCCATATTTTCATACGCTATAGCTCACGCCTTCTGACGTGGGCCCAACCCTCGGACTCGGATCACCTAAAGTTTTTCCGGGATATCAAATACGACTTAAGGAACAATAGTCATTGCCTCACCATGACCAAATTACATTTTTTGCGATTTACGGCCATGAACTAGAATTCTGCTCGATTTATATATTTTCGTGTGTTATAGCCTACACCTTCCGCCTTCTGCCGTGGACCGGGGCCCCCGGACTCGGATCGCCTAAACCTTTTCTGGGACATCAAATACGACCTTAGGAATCATAATCTCTGTGATGACACAATTATATTTTTTGGCGTTTTACAGCCATAAATCTTGAATTCAGCTCGATTCCCAAATTTTTGTGTGTTATAGCCCGTGCCTTTCGCCGTAAGCCTGAGCCCTCGGACCTGGATAGCCTAAAATTTTTCGGGGACATCAAAATACGACCTATGGAACCACATTTATCGCCCCTCTATGACAAAATATCATTTTTTGGTGATTTACGACCATGAACTTGAATTTCGCTCGATTTACATATTTTCGTGTGTTATACCCTACGCCTTCCGTCGTGGGCCCCGACCCCCGAAAGCGGAACGCCTAAAATTTTACCTGGACATCAAATACGACCTAAGGAATCATAATCTCCACCCCGCCATGATCAAAAAATATTTATGAGTATTTTACAGGCATAAAACTGGAATTCTGCCCGATTCTCATATTTCTGTGTATAGTCCACGCCTTCTACCGTGGGCACGGGCCCCCGGACCCAGATTGCCTAAAAATTTCCGAGACATTAAATTTGCTTATGGAACCATAGTCACCACCCCACCATGACCGAATTCCATATTTTGGCATTTTATGGCCATAAAAATTGAATTCCACCTGATTCCCACATTTTTTGTGTTATTGCCCATGCCTATCGCCGTGGGCCCAGGCCCCCGGGCTCTAATCGTTTAAAATTTTTTGGAGACATCAAGTACAACCTATAAAAACATAATCTCCACCCCACTATAATCAAATTATATTTCTAGGCGTTTTATGGCTATAAAGCTGGAATTCTGCCCGATTTCCCATATGTCCCTTAGGTCGTATTGGATGTCCCTAAAACATTTAGGTGATCCGTGTCCGAGGGCCCGGACCCACGGCGGAAGGCATGATATAGCACACGAAAATATGGGAATTGGGCAAAAATCCAGTTTTATGGCCGTAAAATGCCAAAAAATGAAATTTTGGCATGGAGGGTGGTGACTATGGTTCCTTATGTTGTATTTGATGGTACAAAATGTTTTTAGGCGATTTGGGTCCGGGGGCCCGGGCCCACAGCGGAAGGCGTGGGCTATAGCACACATATTCACCACCCCTCCATGACCAAATTTCAGTATTTTTCATATTGCGGTCATAAAATTGGAATTTTGCCTGATTCCCATATTTTCATGTGCTATAGCCCACGTCTTCCGAGTGGGCTCATGCCCCCAGGCCCGCATCGTCTAATATTTTTCCGGAACATCAAATACGACCTAAGGAATCATAGTCACCACCTCGCCACAAATGTTTTTTATTTTGTGGCATTTTACGGCCATAAAACTGGAATTTCGCCAGGTTCCCATATTTTCGTGTGCTATAGCCCACGCCTTCCGCCATGGGCCGGGCTCCCGGACTCGGATCACATTAAATTTTTTCGGGACATCAAATACGACCTAATTAACCATTGTCACTGCCCTGCCTTGACTAAATTTCGTTTATTGGCATTATATAGCCATAAAACTGGAATTCCGCCTGATTCCCATATTTTCATGTGCTATAGCCCATGCCTTCCGCCGTGGGCCCAGGACCCCAGGCATGGATCGTCTAAATTTTTTTTGGGACATCAAATACAACCTAAGGAATCATAGTCACTTCCCCTCCATAACCAAATTTCAATTTTTGGCATTTTATGGCCATAAAATGGGTATTTTACCTGATTCCCATATTTTCGCATGCTATAGCCTGTGCCTTCCGTTGTGGGCCCTGGACCCCGGATCTGTATCACCTAAAATTCTTCTAGGACATCAAATATGACATAAGTAACCATAGTCACCACCCCACCATGAACAAATTTTATATTTGGCGTTTTATGGCTATAAAACTAGAATTCCACATGATTCTCATATTTTCTGTGCTATTGCCCACGCCTTCAGCCGTAGGTCCAGGCCCCCTGGCCCGGATCGTCTTAATTTTTTTGGGACATCAAATATGACCTAACAAACTATATTCTCTATCCCGCCATAATCAAATTATATTTTAGGCATTTTATGGCCATAAAATTGGAATTCCGCTCGATTTCACATATTTTCGTGTGCTATAGCCCACACTTTCCGCCGTGGGCCCAGGCTTGCAGACTCGGATTGCCTAAAATATGTTCAAACATCAAATACAACCTAAGGAACCATAACATCGCCCCTCCATGACCAAACTTCAATTGTTTGGAATTTTACGTCAATAGGAATTTAGCCCGATTCCCATATTTTCGTGTACTATAGCCTACACTTTCTGTCGTGGGCCCATGCCCACGGACGTAGATTGCCTAAAAATATTTTGGGACATCCAAAACGACCTAAGGAACCATAGTTACCGCACTTCCAAGACCAAATTACATTTTTTGGCATTTTACAGCCATAAAACCTGAATTCTGGTTGATTCCTATATTTTCGAGAGTTATAGCCCATGATTTCCGTTGTGGGCCCGGACCCCAGAATAGAATTACCTAAAAAAATTTTGGGACATCCAATACAACCTAAGGAAGTATAGTCATCGCCCTGCCATGAAATTTTTTTTATTTTTTGGCGTTTTACGGCCATAAAACTAGAATTCTGCCCAATTCTCATATTTTCGTGCTCTATATCCCACGCCTTCCGTCGTGGGCCCAAGACCCCGAAACCGAATCACCTAAACTTTTTCTGGGACTTCAAATAGGATCTATAGAACCATAATCACCGCCCCACCATGACCAAATTATATTTTTTGGCGTTTACGGCGATATAACCTAAATTCCGCTCAATTTCCATATTTTCGTGTGTTATAGCCCACGCCTTCCTCCATGGGCAGGGGCCCCAGACTTGTATCACTTAAAATTTTTCCAGGACATCAAATACGACCTAAGGAACTATATCACTGCCCTGCCATGATCATATTTTATTTTTTGGCGTTTTATGGCCATGAAATTAGAATTCCACCCGATTCTCATATTTTCATGTGCTATAGCCCACGCTTTCTGCCGTGGTCCTAGGCCCAGCCCGTATCTTCTAAAAGTTTTTCAGGACATCGAATACGACCTAAGGAATCATAGTCACTGGCCCTCCATAAATACATTTTATTTTTGGCATTTTACGGCCATAAAACCTAAATTTCTCCTGATTTTCATATTTTTATGTGCTATAGCACACACCTTCCGCTATGATGTCGCGTCCTGTTTTCTCCTAAAAGCGAATTTTAATGTTGGTGTGACAACCCAGTTAGTCATCTCATCAGTTACCACTCTGTTTTCCCCATTTATGCTTCTTATTGCTTTATCTATCGGTTCTATATATGATCGGGTTGGTTGGCTCGGGTTCGGAAAGGATTTGATAAGGTTTGAGACACTTAGTCTCTTTTGAGGAAGCTTAAGTTGGAAAAATCAACCAGATGTTGACTTATGTGTTAGAGGGCTCGGATGTGAGTTCCGATGGTTCGGATAGCTTTGGGAGGTGATTTAGGACTTATGAGCGTGATCAGAATGAGTTTTGGAGGTTCAGAGTAGATTTAGGCTTGAATTTGCGAAGTTGGTATTTTGGCGAATTTCGGTTGATAGGTGAGATTTTGATATAGGGGTTGGAATGGAATTCCAAGAGTTGTAGTAGTTCCGTTGTATTAGTGGGATGTGTGTGCAAAATTTCAGGTCATTTGGACTTGGTTTGGTTGGGTTTTTGATCAAAACCGTAATTTGAAAGATTTTTGAAACTTAGGCTTGAATCCGATGTGTTTTGGTTGATTCGATGTTGTTTGAGGTGTTTTGAAGATTGGTATTAGTTTGAATAAGGTTATGGGATATGTTTGTGCTTTTGGTTGAGGCCCTGAGAGCGTCGGGGTAATTTCGGATGGTTGATGGAGAGTTTGGAATTTTCGGAGAAGCTGCAGATTTTTCTGCTTCTGTTGTTTCCGCACCTGCGGATTGGGGACCGCAGGTGCGAGGAAGAAGGCTGCAGAAGCAGAAAAGGGGCTAGGAGAGCAGAAACCGCAGAAGCGGTCGAGGAGCCGAACCTGCGATGGCGCAAGTGCGGATATTGCATCGCAGATGCGGAGTTGGGCAACTTAAGTGGAAACTGCAGAAGTAGTTCGTTGACCGCAAATGCGGTACCGCAGAATCGGGAATTTGGCCGTAGATGCAAAATCCCTAGGCCAGAAGGTATAAATTGTTTCCTTCGTGATTTTTGCGCTATTCCACCATTTTTAAGTTGACTTAGGAGCTTTTTGGACGATTTTGAAGAAGGATTTCAAGGGGACTTCATTGAGGTAAGGATTTTGGACCTAAAACCCGTTCCTATGGTATTATTTCACGGATTAGAGCTGTAATTAATGGAATTTAAGGGTTAAAATTGCAGAAACTAGGGCTTGGTATTGGAGACCTAGACTGGAGGATTTGAAGGACCATTTATGGTTGGATTTCAGAACTTTTGATATGTATGAACTCATGGGGAGATGAGGAATCTATTGATGTGAGTTTATCAAATTCCGAGACGTGGGCCCGGGGGTTGGGTTTAGGTAATTTTGGGATTTATGTTGTAAATTAATTATTTTCGCTTGGGCTTTGTTCCATTAGCATATTTTGACGTCGTGATTCTGATTTTGGATAGATTCGACGTGAGTTGAGGCCGATTCGAAGGGCAAAGGTGTCATGGGCTAGAGTTTGGACCGGATTGAGGTGAGTAATGATTGTAAATATTGTCCTGAGGGTATGAAACCCCGGATTGCACATCGTTGTGCTATATTGAGGTGACGCACACCCTAGATGACGAGTGTGGGATCGTTCACTGTTGGGGATTATGACTTAGTCCATCCCAAATGACTATTTTACCGCGTATTTGACTGAAATCTATTTGCTATCATCATGTTTTGGGCTGAATGCTATATTTGAACCCTTAGGGGACTTTTATTGATATTTCCTCACTGTTTTGACTTTATACTTGAACTCAGTCATGCTATATTCTACAGTTTTCACAACTCAGCCATGTTTGCACTATTTTAACACTTAAACGATACTTTAAATGATATTTTGGGCTGATCATTATGTTTTACTGTTGCCCGAGTGGCTGTGAGATTCTGACTGAGTAAGGCCGAGGGCCTATATTGTAAGGAAACACTGATTATGAGGATGAGGGCCTAACTTATGTACGCCACGAGGTGTCTTGTTGATATGAGGCTGAGAGCCTAGTGATTATGCCACGAGATGGCTTGATATTATGCTTGGGCTGTAAGGTACCCATTGTGACGTCAGATATAGCCCGAGGGGCTAGTATTGTTCTGAGATATTTCCCGAGGGGCAGATTTGTTGACATTGTGCCCGTGGGGTGATCCTTTATGTGGTTATTTTTCCTATTTGCCTGTCATTTGATTTCTTAAATTGTTAAAAAGGCATTTTTATGAACTTTAAACTGAACTCAGTAATTTTTACACATCTTTACTGCTTCACTATTTTTACTGGCTTTTACTACTTCTTTATAGCCTGTTGTGTGCCTTACGCGATTTCGTATTTCTCAGTCTTTATTTATGATTATTACTCACTGAGTTGGAGTATTCACTTTACTCCCTGCACCCCGTGTGCAGATTCAGGCACTGCTAATCCTGCTTGCGAGGGTTGAGAGCTCCCGACAGATTTTGGAGTTAACGAGGTAGCTGTTCAGCGTCCACAACCCCGTGTTTATCTCCCTTTATCTCATTTCCTTTCCTTTATTAGTGAATCTGTAGTAGCTTTGTAGACCTTTCTTGTATTATCTGGATTGGTAGTTGCTCATAAATAGTGACACCCCGGTATCAGGCTGTGTTGGTTTTACTTCCGCAATTGTACTACATTATCTACCTTGTTTTGGGATTTATTATTATGATTTATACCTAGTTTTATTACTTAATTGCTTTAAAATGAAATGGGAACGTGTCGGCTGGCCTTGTCTTCACGAGATGCGCCATCACGACCAGGTTCGGGTTTAGGGTCGTGATAGTTGACAACTCTTTTAAAGGAGGGATGAAAAGAGAAGAGTCACCATTTAACAATTTTTAAGGTGTGTTAGGGCATCTATTTGCAAATGACTCAGGTTGAACTAGTTTATGTCACTAAAGATCGGGTAAGGGGTCAAAATTACCTCGAAAAGAATGTGTTAGGCATTCTTCGAGGTCCACAACTGTGGGTCCCGGCCGAACTTGAATTATATGGATTAGTCAAATAAACAAAGAGAGAGAGAGAGCACAAAATTTGGGAATTTTATTATTATAAAAGACTTTGAGTAAATGAATACAAACACTTGATAAGGTAAAAGGGAAATAAGATAGGTGGGTCCTAAGTTTTTTAGCCTAAAGGAACTCCCCGTGCAATATAAATAATACTTCATAACTCCTTCCAAATAGGGTGTTACTCATATTATTCAGCAGGCACAGACTATCATCTCCTGCTACTCGATTACTATCTTTAAGTTGTTACCTAAAGCGCACTAGTTCAATTATAAGTCGTACCTTATGCGTGCACTACCCGTCCCATGCCTATGATCCAGGAGGCGGTGGACCTCTATTTGGGGTGGTCATAGACTTTACTTAGGCTGCTCAGAAAATGTCAAAAACTAGGCGACATACAAAACACATTGGACTTCACATACGTTGCAATCAAAGACTCAAACTAACCTTCACAATTAAACAAAAATGCACGTGAAAAATAGATTTTTCATGTTAGGAAATTCAATATTAAGGAACTTAAATCCCTATTGACATGATTTCTAGGTGAACTTGGATTCAAACACGCATATTTAACATTATTGCCTTTAGTGGCTTAGACAAGGATGCAATAGACTATATGCTGTTAACGGTGGTTTTAGATACCAGTTTTTAGAAAAGTAACATTATCCTATAAGCATGATATCTTATAGTGGCATAATTAAACAAATAAAGATAATTCTGGGAACCCAGCCTTGACAAGGGGATAAACAATGTTAAGCGAATGACAGTATCCTATTGGCAGGATCTCTAGCAATTGACAATCAAATTTTGATTTTATAACCCATTACCTCTATAAACATGTTATCTAGGCGGAGCAATATGATAACCATAGCAGTAGATGATTGGTTAATTAAGGTCTTATAGACATGATGTCTTGGTGAAAATCAATTGAATATAAACTAGTGAGATCCTATTGGCATGATATCTAATGAATATGCTATATTCATACAAATCGAAAGAATAGTTCATTGGCATTTATTTCCTGCATGTCGTCTAGTAGAACATAGAAGTAAAATAAATATAGTGTTTACACCCTACTTTGATGGTGAATAAGTTATGTATGTGTGTGAGTTTCCTAAAGGCATGGTTTCTACTAGTGGGAGTTAAACAACATATACAACAAGTCAAGTAAATCACATGAATCTTATAGGCATGTTTTCTACCCTTGCATATTAATATTAGAATCTACCCATTCCCTTTTACTAGTACCACAATCGTTTATACAAAGATATTATTACAGACCCAAGTTAATAAGTAGAGTAGTAATATTACATGACAATAAACAGGACTATAGTAGGCCCCAAATAAAACAACTAAATACCCAGCCTTGCTGGGCCTTCAATACTTCAGACATAGTATAATTAAGCCGTCAACAAAGAATCACGTGATCACAGGCCCATAGGGAAGCCCAAGCCCATGTCCATTTCAATGAACCATAACACCAAGTGTTGCACCACTTGGAACAACCAGTATAAAATGCAACACATGATAGGGAACTGAGTAGTAGAGACAATTTTGGAGGTTGAGGAAATGACTAGAACCTAGCCCTAGTGTGTCAGAGTTTACAAGGGCTTTAATTGGACTCCGAGCAATGCTCACACTAGGGAGGCCAACAATAGAACCTAGATAGCCTTGGCTTTTAGCCGGGTAAGAATAAACATTTAGAATGTCATAGTAACAAGTAAGAAGGTAGATAGAGATCACTGAACTGAGCATACAACACAAATGGTCAAGCAAGCCAGTAGGTTCAGCAAGGTTCACATAGCAAAGTATCACCTAAACAACCATCATAGGAATTAGGAGAACAAACAAGTTTGTAAGCATACATAGCTTGCACTAGTGGATATCTAAGAGTCTAAATTAAGTTAAGTCTAACCTAATGCCACATTAATCAATACTTGAAAACAATAGAGGGAAAGACATATTGATAACCACAGAAAGGAGAGAACAACAGATGAACCAAGGCATGCTGGAAAACGTGTTAGCATAAAAGTCCTAGAAAATAGAGTGTTTATCTTTTGGAAATACAGGATAGCATGAAACAAGTTTAAGCAGACTTTAGGACAACATTAAAGAGAATTCCAATATACACAGGACTTAGTACCAAAAGGTTCATTCAAGTAAAGGGGTTTCCATAGAATTAGGGTAGTATCTAAACACAATATATGTAGAAATTGGCAATTTAACAGCATACAATCACAATAGTCAAGCTCATATGGGAATGGACTACTTTTGAAGTCCAAAATGAAACATGTTAAGATGCTACAAGGTGCAGAACCAATCTCAGGTGAAAAGAGATCAAATAGTGCAGGTCATGGTGAAGTATAACACAAATAATAGACTATTCCCGTGCGTGCAACTAACACAAAATGACATTGAAATTGAACATTATCATAATTGAATCATGCTCATACAAGTTCAAATACATATGCATAAAGAAGGAAAGAAATTAAGCATTGCAAGGGTTTAAACACTAACCAGTAGCAGAATCAAAAGAGTGAAGAGTGTAATAGTAAAAACCCCAAATCCCCGATGCTTCAGAGTTCACAAAAACCTTGAGAATGGGCTACGAGCAGTGCTTGCAGCGGAGGAGGTTCTTCAACAATTTAGAGAGTGTTCGAGTGTTCCAGTGAGTAAGTAAGAGAGGAGAGTAGTGAAAACAATAGCAAGGATTTGAAGATTTAAATCCCGTTTTAGGGGTTTTAGCGGAGGGGTTTATATAGTAGCAAATTTGATACATAAAAAAGGTAAACACAATAAAATTAAACATGGAATAAGGAAAATGTGACATAATCAATTAGAATCAATTGTAGGGTAAATAATACATAAAACAAGGGAGTTCAGTATATTAATAGAGAATAAGGAAAAAATAATCATGCAAATAACACTTAAAATAAAGTAATACAACAGAGAATAAGGAAAATATCATACGAAAATCAATTAGAGTCATACTTAGGGCAAAATAAAGTAATAAAAAAGGGAAACACAGTGGGTTAGATAGAAATAAGGAAAATGTTAGTCAAACATGGGAAGGAAGAGTATCAATCAAGAATCAATAAAGAATAAGGGAAAATCTCAAACCCTAGTTGGGACTGACGGCTTGAATCGAACCAAAAATGCAAGAATCGTTCAATATAACATGTATATGGACGAAAGATCATCCAAATCTTCACAGAACCAAAGTAAATCGACTCGTTCTTGAGAAGTAGCTCTTGCCAAAAATAGGTCAAGAACTAAGTAATACCATAAACATGTGTGTAATATTAGATTATCACAAAATAAATAAGTAGATCATGGATTGATTCCATGTTTGAGGCAGAATCAGAGAGGATTAGGGGTTACAACGGTTAGAGTTTGATAGAAAAGAAGAGAAGTGAGAGGGTAATGAAGGCGGCGGGTGAACGGGAAAATGGGTTAGGGTTTTTGGTGAAGGAGGGTAAATTAAAGGGGTTGGGTTATTATGGGCCGTTGATCACTCGAGATCAACGACCAGGATAGTAAGGGACAGGGTAGGTTATTTAAATGGGTATGGGTAGTGGGTTGCTGGTTCTGGGCTTGGGGTAATTAGACCAAGGTTTGGGGTAATTGGGCTGAGGTCTGGGTAGTTTTAGGTCCGAAAATAGGTAGGAAATTAGGCTATTATTTAAATACCCCAAAATTTATCAAAATAATTATAAAAAATGCTTAATAAATAAATAAATATATTATTTATGCACTAAATAAGTTCAAAATAATAATTTAGCATTATAAAAATATAAAATACAATTTTGACACAAATAATATAAATAAAGAGCATTTATGTATGAATATAGGCTATTACTACGAACTTGTACAAATAGCTTACAAATATTAATGTAAATACGTGAAAATAAAGTAAAAAATATTTGAAACATGTATTATAGGTGCAAATAATAATTTTAGGCAACTAAGTCATCACAAAATAAGTTAAAGGATAATGTCTAGATATTTAAAAATAAGAAAATTAATTTTAAAGATCTAAATATTATGGAAAATTATACAAAAATGTTTTTATAGATTTGTAAACTAAATGATGATGCAAATTGATGTTTTGAAAGTATATATACTATTTGAGAAAATATGAGGGCAAAATTGGGTATCAACAGTTGCCCCTCTTTACCCGAGAATGATAGAAGAATTGTCGAGTAAAGAAAATGATGACCAATTTTGGCCGAATAGAGTGAGGAATGATGTGATTAAAAAATGGGGGCCGAACCCTAGTTCCTGAGTTGCGTACATATCCTTGGTGTTACGGGAATCATGCCGTGTGTAGTTCTGGATCCAATTGTGAACAAAACTGATGGAATTGTTGTAGGAATGGTCGTATGTTTTGGAAAATGTTCTTTTGGGAAGGATAGTATCGGATGGATTTATGCAAAGTCATGAATGTGAATTTGAGACGTTATGGATGTATCACAAAACAAATATCTGAACGGTCATGGAGTAAAAGGTGGGAAATTACTGGTGGTCGGTTATGTTTGAAATACTTGCAGGATGTGAATGTTATGAACAGAAACCAGGGCGAAGATTGCTTTCGTTTGAAGGACGGTTACTTCCTGGATTACCTGCAAAAGTTAAAATACAATGCATTCAAATATATATGGATTATTGCGAGAATTTAAACATGATGAAAATTCCCTTTGGACCATGAAGGTTGTCTTTGAACGGTGTGGATTATGTTCTTAGACCGTGACGTCCTGGACCATGAATCATGATAAGGGATTCCTAGGCCATGAAATGATGTCCTCGGGCTATGAGAATGATTTCTCTAAACCATTACGCCTTTGAATAATGATGTGCAATATTGAGATATCCTTAGCTCATGGAATGGTGTCTTCCGGCTATGAGGATGATGCCTTTGGACTATGACGCCTTTGGATAAAATGGTAGTATTACAACCCATGAAATGCAAGAATATGATGCTTGGTCATATACTAAACAAGATAAAGCTTAGTCTTGTGTAAGATTAGGAGAGTGCTTAGCCCAGGTGAGTAGAGGATAGTAAATAGCGTAATGGATATAGCATTCTGTCTTATGCGGGAAAAGACATTGCTTAGTCTCATGCAAGAAGAGAAGACAATGCTTAGTCTCGATGCAAGGAAATGAAGTGCTTAGCCTTATGCAATTGGGGAGGAAATTCTTAGCCTCATGCTAAGAGGAGACAATGCTTAGTATCATGCAGGGAAAGGTAGTGCTTAGCCTTATGCAATTAGGGAGGCAATGCTTAGCCTTATGCAGGAAGAGGAGACAATGCTTAGTCTCGATGCAAGGAAAGGTAGTGCTTAGCCTTATGCAATTGGGGAGGCAATGCTTAGCCTCATGCAGGAAGAGGAGACAATGCTTAGTCTCGATGCGAGGAAAGTCAGTGCTTAGCCTTATTTAATTATGGAGGAATGCTTAGCCTCGGGCAGGAAGGGGAGACAATGCTTAGTATCGATGCAAGGAAAGGCAGTGCTTAGCCTTATGCAATTAGGGGGCAATGCTTAGACTCGTGGAGGAAGTGGAGACAATGCTTAGTCTCGATGCAAGGAAAGGCAGTACTTGTCCCTATGCAATTAGGGAGGCAATGCTTAGCCTCATGCAGGAAGGGGAGACAATGCTTAGTGTCGATGCAAGGAAAGTCATTGCTTAGCCTTATGCAATTAGGGAGGCAATTCTTAGCCTCATGTAGGAAGGGGAGACAATGCTTAGTCTCGATACAAGGAAAGGTCGTGCCTATCCCTATGCAATTAGGGAGGCAATGCTTAGCCTCATGCGGGAATAGAAGACAAATGGAAAAGTATAGTATTTCTTAGATGAAGAGTTCATGCTACATAGTTTGTTGTCTTGAAGACAATGTCTTGATGTATCTACAAATACCGTTGTCTTATGGTTCCTGTATTCAAAGAAGAATTGTGAGTTATGTGGGGGAAGGTTGGTTCACGCTTTTGTCTTCTGCCTTGTCTGTGCTCCTGTCTTGAGATCCTGTTTGAGTTACCCTGGGTAACATCTGGCTGTCATAGGAAATGTTTTTTTGAAAAACAAAATGCATGCATTTGATAAATATAATTATTTGAAAAAATATAGTAGTATGCGATATCAAGTAAGTTAGACGAACCAATGACTGTGACATATTCTAGAGGCATTGGGACCTCCTTGTTTTAGACTTTTGAGGGTCCACCTCAAAATTCTGCCCCAGTTTCTAACCATGGCAAAATGAAAATTTTATTAAGATGTGACCAAACCCACATGGCTGCCAACGTATCCTCTCTTAAACGAGAATCATGTCAAGCATAGTTCAATTACATCAAATGAAGAAATATAAACAATCCTAAACATAGTATCTCTTTACTACGTCTGAGTTGATAGGTTTTGGCCAAATTTCTCCGTCTATTTCTGCGAGTATGAGTGATCCTCCTATTAGTACTCGATGAACCATGTAAGGACCTTGCCAGTTGAGTGAAAACTTCCCTTTGGGTTCATCATGATGTGGAAGATTTGCTTCAGCACTAACTGCCCTAGTGTGAATTATCTAGGCTTGACCCTTTTCTTGAAAGCTCTGGATATTCTATTCTAGTAAAGTTGACCGTGCCATACCGCATTCATTCTTTTTCCATCAGTGAGAGCTAGTTGTTCATAATGACTTTGTATCCATTCTGCATCACTGTGTTCAACCTCTTATATGATTCTCAAAGAAGGAATTTCTACTTTGGCGGGAATGACGATTTCAGTACCTTAGAGCAGTAAATAAGGAGTCGCCCCAGTTGATGTGCGAACCGTGGTGCATTATCCAAGTAGGGAGAATATCAACTACTCATGTCATTGTTTGTGATTATCTACCATATTCCTTAATATCTTCTTGATGTTCTTTATTGGTGGCTTCCATAGCTCCATTCATTTGCGGCCTGTATACCGTGGAATTTTCATGCTTGATCTTGATGGTTTCACATATATATCTCATCAAATCACTGTTAGGGTTGGCGGATTTGTCGGTGATGATTGATTCTGGCACTCCGAACCGAAAAACAATGCAATCCCGAACAAAGTCTGGGACGACCTTCTTAGTTACAACTTTGTAAGATACGGCTTTAACCCATTTTGTGAAATAGTTTATGGCTACCAGAATAAATCTATACCCATTTGAAGTAGCGGGTTCGATTGGACCGATGACATCCATGCCCCAAGCGGAGAAACACCAGGGTGCGCTTGTTGCGTTGAGTTCATTGGGTGGCACTCTTATCATATCAACATGTACTTGCCATTGATGGCACTTCTGGATATACCTGATGTAGTCTATTTCTATAGTCATCCAAAAATATCCTGCTCTTAATATCTTCTCAGCTAAGATAAACCCATTCATGAGTGGTCCGCAGGTTCCGGCAGGTATCGTTTCGAGCAATTTGTATGCTTCCTTGGCATCGACACACCGTAACAACCCCAGATCCAGAGTCCTTTTGTACAAAATTCCTCCACTTTAGAAGAAGTGATTGGATAACTTTCGAAGTGTACATTTCTAAGTATGACTTGCGTGTTCCGGGTATTCCACTTTTGCTAGATATTCTTTGATGCCGTGGAACCATGGCTTTCCATCGGTTTCTTCTTCAACATGAGCATAATAAGCCGACTGACTTTGGATTCCTACCAGGATAGGGTCGATGAAACCCTTGTCTGGGTGTTGTATCATGGAAGATAAAGTATCCAATGCATTGTCGAACTCATTCTGAATCCTCAAAACATGCTTGAATTCTATCTTTGTGAATCTCTTCATCAACTCTTGCACATAGTGCAAATATGGTAATATCTTGGTATTCTTTGTAGCCCATTCTCCTAGAACCTGATGTACCAAAAGGTCTGAATCTCCAATTACCAGTAATTCCTGAACGTTCATGTCAATGGCTAACTTGAGCCCTAAGATGCAGGCCTCGTATTCTGCCATGTTGGTGGTACACGAGAATCTGAGCTTTGTAGATACTGGATAGTGTTGACCTATTTTTGATACTAAGACAGCTCCAATACCTACTCCTTTGAAGTTTGCCTCTCCATCGAAGAACATTCTACAACCATCATATGTTTCAGTGATATATTCTCCTACGAACAATACCTCTTCATCGGGAAAATACATTTTCAGTGGTTCATATTCTCCACATACAGGATTTTCTGCAAGATGATCTGCCAATGCTTTCTCTTTAACCGCCTTCTGAGTTACATAGATGATGTCGAACTCACTTAGTAGTATCTGCCATTTTGCTAACTTCGTTGTAGGCATGGATTTTTGGAAGATGTATTTTAGAGGATCTGTTCTTAATATGAGGTATGTGGTGTAGGCACAGAAGTAATGCCTCAACTTTTGAGCTATCCACATTAAAGCACAGTAGGTGCGTTCCAACAAAGAATATCATATTTCGTATAGTGTAAACTTTTTACTCAGATAGTATATGGACTGTTCATTTCTTCCCGTCTTATTATATTGTCCCAAGAGATAGCCGAAAGCCCCATCTAGTACAGATAAGTAGAGTAAGAGAGGTCTCCCAAGTTCTGGTGGGACAAGGACCGGTGGTTTGGACAAATATTCCTTGATTTTGTGAAAGTCTTTCTGGCATTATTCAGTCCAGTTTGTTGCATCATCTTTCTTCAACATTCTAAAAATCAATTCACAGATCACAGTTGATTGTGCTATGAAACGACTGATATAAATAAGATGCCCTAAGAAACTCATCATATTTTTCTTGTTCTTTGGAGGTGGCAAGTCTGGATAGCTTTGACCTTTGACGGATCCAATTCAATCCATTGGTGACTGATGATGAAACCTAGCAATTTTTTGGCAGGGACTTTGAAGGCACACTTTGCAGGATTCAGTTTCAGATTGTACCCTTCGAAGCCAATTAAAGAATTTCCTCAAGTCTTCTATATGATCTGTGATTCTTCTGGATTTGATGATGACGTCATCCACGTACACCTCTATTTCATTATGAATCATGTCATGGAAAATGGTTGTCATGGATATATTGTAAGTGGCTCCAGCATTCTTCAGGCCAAATGACATCCTTTTATAGCAATACATCCCCGATTGAGTGATAAAGGTTGTCTTTTCTGCGTCCTCTTCATCCATCCAGATTTGATGATATCCTGTGAAGCAATCCACAAAAAATGGAGCTCATGCTTGCATAGTTGTCTATCAGTATGTGTACATTGGGCAACGAAAAATCGTCTTTGGGACTTGCTCTGTATAAATCTCGATAATTGACACATACTCTGACCTTCCCGTCCTTCTTCAGAACCGGCACAATGTTGGCTAATCAGGTTTGATATTTAACCACTCTGAGAACCTTGGCTTTGATTTGCTTAGTGACTTCCTCTTTTACCTTCAAACTCATATCTGGCTTGAATTTTTTGAGCTTCTGTTTCACTGGTGGGCACATGGGATCGATGGGTAACTTGTGGGCCACTGTGGATGTGCTCAGACCAGTCATATTATCGTAAGGCCATGCAAATATGTCTCATACTCTTTCAGGAACTGTATGTACTCTTCCTACTCTAATGGTGATAGGTGAATACTTATATAGGTTTCCTTGACTGTTTTGGAATCTCCTAAGTTAACTGTCTCGATTTCGTCCAAGTTAGACTTAGGCTTGTTTTCAAAATTTTCCACCTCTCTGACAATTTCCCCAGGTATTACATCATCTTCCAAATACTCTGAATCACTATCCTTATGATGCGTTGTCTCATTACATGTCACAATCGTAGATTCATCGGGATAATTAATAATAATACTGTAGAGAAAAATGTAAAGGATAATAATAAATACTAAAAATAGCAATTTATTAAATAAATATTGAAAACATCAAAAGAAGTATGGCTCGATGACTCGAGCAATCATTTCAAAATAGAATACGTTCAAAACGAAAATAATGAAAAATTCTTAGATGCTCGTAAAATTACTTTCAAAATAAATGATGCTAATTGTCAGGCTACCCAAGAACTCGATGGGCCCGGGATTTTGCAGCAGTCAAATTTTAAGAATAGTTCCTTTCTCCATGGTATGAATAGTAAGGTCTTCCTCCTCCTCCTCAACGATCACACTGTAGTCCATGGTTTAATCATCCAGAAATAGATTCCTTAGGCCAGCTAAAGCTTCGTATTCTTCAGATCCCTATATCACGTCATTTCACATGTCTGGTGCAAATGTGATACTGGTTGTTCCAGCGGATAACAAAGACCACGCCATGGCGGAGACCAATTCTGGTATTCGTGCCAAGTGTATTAATACCCAACCCCAAAATTTGTACCATGACACTTCGGTTGCACTAGTTCGGTGATACCCTGGAGATTCTTTCCGAGACCCTTGCCAGGCTCATACCCTGTCCATAGCAATATACTTTCTATCTTGTTACTCCACCATTTGTCTTTATCAATTGTATTGACGCGCTCGATGCGATGGTGCGTTTCTCCACCTAACTTCCTTCTATTTTCGACGACTGGAACAATCTGATTGGACTAAATGGGATTACTCCCGTCTCCATGGATGATTATTTCCTGGTGTTTCCATTCAAACTTTATAGCCTGATACAGAGTAGAAGCTATAGCCCTAGTGGCGTGTATCCAGGGTCGTCCCAATAGTAGGTTGTAGGTTGCAGATATATCCAGCACTTAAAACTCCAAATCAAACCAGGTCGAGCCTATCTACGGGCTGAGGTTGATCTCTCCAATTATGGTCCTTTGACACCCATCAAATGCTTTCATTTTCATACTCTCTGCTCGTATCTCATACAGACCTTTACCCAACCTCTTAAGAGTAGTCGACAGACATATGTTGAGACTTGAACCCCCATCTATCATTACCCTTGTCACTCCCCGAACCTGGGGGGCAAGACCAATGCCCGGTACTTCTCCTATCCTTGCATACCAACTTGCGACTCGGGGACTTTGAATATATAATATCATATTTTGGCCATGGGCCACATTGCAAGACAATTTGTGAATGCTGACTAAACATCGATATAAAGCTGGGACGACAAGTCTGGGATGACAAGGCTGTCATAACTACTACAGCTGGCAAACCAACAATATATACATACAAGGCCTACAAGCGCAATATACTGCACTACTGACAGGATATGTCTACTAGCCTCTACTGATGGATGTACTGTGATCAGAATAGGGCCCTGACCTACCCATAACATATATATATATATATATATATATATATATATATATATATATATATACAAGATGTACATAAAACTTTAGACCCGACAACTCCGAAGGACGTGAAGCTTACTGATCAAGCTAAACTTGGGCAACACCTATTGATGAGGTCTACCCGTCTATCTGTCTAAACCTTCACGCATGAAATGTAACGTCTCTGGCAAAATGGACGTCAGTACAAAATAATGTACCGAGTATATTAGGCAACAAAATAACTTAAAGCTGAAACTAAACTGATAATATAATAACTGAAAGTAACTGGGAGTCAAAGATAATCTTAAAGATATGCTTACCTGGTGATAGTGACTCAACTCTTTCAATATAGTAAGTAAAATGGTTGTCCGGCCTTGTAAGGCTCGGTATATATAACTGCTCTACCGTAGTAGGATCACTCATAGGTTCTCGGCCAAACTAGACTCTGTATCTCGGCCATGCTGGGCTCGCTCATAGGCGCTTGGCCACAGTAGGCTCGGTATATAACTTACCATCTGATTAGAGGTTGCCCAATAAGGGCATGCCCATCAATTATAACTCGATGGTGGTGAAAATACTGTAATAATATATATATATATATATATATATATATATATATATATATATATATATATATATATATATATATATATATATATATATATATATATATAGAGAGAGAGAGAGAGAGAGAGAGAGAGAGAGAGAGAGAGTAAATATAAAGTGTATATAAGTTCAGGAATACAAATTTCTCTTTATGCTTTGTTATCAAACTCATGTAGTTACGAGATTATGCCAAAATGAAGGAAGGTCTTAGCCTTAATATACATGATACATTATTTCGTATTGACATCCCTTTTGCTAGGGACGCTGCATTTCATGCGTGCAGGTTCAGATAGATAGACGGGTAGACCTCCTTAGTGGGTGTTTCCCGAGTTCAGCTTGATCGGTAAGCTCCACGTCCTTTGGAGTTGTCGGGTCTAGAGTTTTATGTATATCTTGTGTATATATGTATATATATGTTATGGGTAGGTCAAGGGCCTGTTCCGATCACAGTATATCGATCCGTATAGGCTTGTAGACATATCCTGTTAGTTAGTGCAATATATTGGGCTTGTAGGTCTTGTATGTATATTTTGTTGGTTTGCCAGCTGTAGTAGTTATGACGGCCTTGTCGGCCCAGCTTTATATTGTTGTTTAGTTAGCATTCACAAATTGTCTTGCAATGTGGCCCATGGCCAAAGTATGACATTATAAGTTTAGAGTCCCTTAGTCTCTAGTTGGTACGTAATGATAGGTGAGGCACCGGGTGTCGGTCTCACCCCCAGGTTCGGGGCGTGACAACCCTGGCGATGAATTTGTCCTCAAATTTCACTGTGATATGTAGTGCCCTATTGTGACTCAGTCCTTCCGGCGGCAACTCGTCTTCATGGAAAGTAATCTTATGGCTTTCCAACACTTGTCCTACCATATTGCCCATTTCTCTACTAGTGGTGTTATTGGGGACATAGGCTTCATTTAATACCTTTATCAGGGGATTCTTGTATGCCTTGGAGTAGTGATAAAATGGATATTTGAGTGGAGGCTTTGTTCAGATAATCAACCACATAATATTCTCTCGCTTGTACCTTTCTCCAAAGGTCATCCGGTCCAGTCTTAATGATAGGCAGTTTAGAGGCAGCTTCTTTGCTTGTTCCTCCCAAATGCTCGGGTGTATAAACCCTACTGGATCTGGTCTTGCCTTGTGCTACACCTGTTTCTTCCATTTTTGCCTTTCCTTTCCTTCTTGCCTCCACAACATAATCCTATGGTATAAGATTAGACTTATAAGATGGCGTGGGTGTTACCATCACAGTGAAGGCTGTTGTTACTTCAACCTCAAATGGAGTAGGTACGGCTACCTCAACTTCAATTGGTGCTTGTGTTTGCACTACAATGGGTGTGAGGGTAACAGGAGCTTTTTAGGATCATCCACCTCTTGAATGAGTCCAACTGACCTTTCTGGATCCCATTCTTCATCGGTCTCTATCACATTCACTCCCTCATCTCTGTGATCTGGGAGAGGATTGTTACGAACATTGGATTCAGTCTCCATTGACTGTATGACTTTAGTGTCAATCAATGTATGGATCTTGTCCTTTAGAGTGCAACATTCATCAATGGTATGATCCTTCATGCCCGAGTGATAGGCACACCTCTTGTTTGGGTTAATCCATTGGGAGGAGTTTTCCATAGCAACAACGGGGATGGGCGTGACATAACCGACAACCTTCAGTCTATCGTAAAGTTAGTCTATGGGTTCAGCAATTGAAGTGTATTGTCTGGGTGGTCTGCGGTTGAAATTTGGTCTTGGTTTTTGGTAGTTTTGGCATGCTGGTATGGTGAGTGGTATATGCTGGTTGGGTGTTATAACTATAGTAAGTGACTGCAGGCTGTTGGTATCTAGGGGTGAAGGCTGGTATGTGGGTGAAGGTGTTTGGTATATGAGAGGAGACTTCGGACCTTGGGCTACCATTACTGCACCAACTTCTTTCTTCTTAGATATACCTCCCGACTGCAAAGCTTTATTTGTGGCTTGGAGTGCTTCGAAATTCGTCACCATTCCACTCTTAATTCCTTCTTCTATTCTTTCTCCCAGTTTGATGATATCAGAGAACTTATGGTTTTCAATAACCATCAATCTTTCATAGTATTGCGGATCCTGAGCCCTGATGAAGAACTTATTCATTTGTTCTTCTTCCAGCGCTGGCCTTACCTTTGCGGCTTTAGATCTCCACCAAGTAGAATACTCGTGGAAAGTTTCCATTGACTTCTTTTTGAGATTCTGAATGTAGAAAACGTCTGGTGCATTTTGTATTGAACCTGAATCGGTCCATGAAGTCTGATGCCATGCTCACTCAATTAACCCATTTCTTTGGGTTTTGACTGAGTTACCAAGACATGGCATCTCTAGTGAGGCTCCTCATGAATAGCTTCATGCGGATCCATTCGTCCTTGCCAACCCCTACAAGCTTGTCACAATATGTTCTTAAATGCACCTTTGTCTCACCTGTTTTGTCAAACATTTTCAAACTTAGGAGGTTTGTAACCCTCTGGCAGTTCTACATCTGGCTGAATACACAAATCCTCATCATTCAAAACCTCAATTCCTTTACCACCTTAGACGCTTTGAACTCTACCAATAAGTTTTGTGAGTTATTCTGCCATGTTCTTGATGAGCAGGTCCTTCTCAGCGGATTTAGGTATGTATAGGGTTTGTTATGGGATGAGGGATAAAGTGTCCATGTATATAGGATTTCTTTGGTAGACTCCGAGAATTTGGGCATAATAATGGTCATTGGTTGAGTTTTGTGGATCAGGAATAAGTTGTTATGAATTCTAGGGAGTGTGATATATAGTCGTTTGTGGCTACTGAGTTGGGTGATGATGGTGTTGTTGAGTGGTAGGTACCGGTGGTGGGTTCTGGTTTTGAGGAGTTGTGGCGTATTGATGTGGTACGGGAGGATTTTGTGGATTTTGGTTTTGTGTGTTTTGGGGAGGTGCTAGGTTTTGGGCGTTTGTGTTTTGTTGGTTGATACTGGGGATATTTAGGGTGAGGGAAAGGTTTGCCAAGTTTTGGACCTGCTCAAGCTCTCTTTGTAACTCCAGTATTTTCTTTTCCAGACGCAGGACCAAATCGTTCTGTGCTGGAGGACTTCAGCCATCTGAAGTTTCAACGTTTTCTGCATTGTCTCTCCTGTTACCACTTAAATCATTCGTCTTTCCTTTCTCTTTGCTTTTGCCTTTAGGATCACTTGGTGGAGGACATCTGGATCTAGTGTGATACGCGGATAATGCCAGTATGCACGAACCAACCTTGGGGAATGGGAATAAATAAAATAAAATAAAAACAAAATGCAACCAAATCAGTAAGGGGTATTGAAAGAATGCTTGAAATATTAAACATACCTTGCAAAATAAATTCGTGTCCTATTTTGGGGACCTCGGTGTGCTCGAAGTAGGCCTAACGACACATAGACTTGGAGAAAATTGATGTCATAATGACATATGCCTTATTACACTTGAAATATAAACTAAACTAGAAAGCAGTAAAATAGCATTCCCCTAATCTACTCTGTCTCAGAAGGACCTTCCCCGTACTTGGATCTTTTGACTCCATTGATTAGATCTCCTATGTTTGATAGGAGCCCTCTTTCATTGCCAAACATGTTTTGACAGCCTGCAATCCTTTTTCTCATTTTGCCTTCACGTTCCATCAACCCTTCCTCTAAATATTCCAATCTTTTTGTTGACTTGGTGGCAATTTTCATCCATTCATTGATTGCTGCCATATTAAATTTGTGTTGCTTAAGATGCATAGCTTCATATTCAAAGACCCTCTTGCGTAACATCATGTACTTGACTTGTGCTTCAGCAACATCATCTATGATCCTATTTTTCAGATTAATACCTGACTTGATGTCTCCTATTATATCATCCACTAGCCATGATGATTAGAAGTACGCATGACTAGCATGATATCTGTCTGGCTCAATACTATCCTTTTCCACAATGACTTTCTAATTCCATATATGTTGTGCCTCGAACTTGAATGGTATAATGTCCCCTTTAAAGTCTACTTTGTACTGGACCATGTTTGAAACTTGAGGTATAACCTATTTTCTTCCCATTTGTCTCATTACCTTATGGGAGCATAAGGATCAATTCCCCTCAACCCGATCAGTACTAGATGAGTAGTCTCTCTTGACCTGATGATGAACTCGCTGCTAGGAAACTATTCGAACATCCAATGTACTTGCTCGTCCGTCAGATTGCTGAAGAAGTGCACCCATCTCATAGCATTTCTAGGTTCTGCAAACCTATATGGGATAAATATCATTCTCTTTTGGTGATGGTGAGCTATGTGGTCATTCAATGGTTGATGCAGGAGATACTGGCAATATAGTCATGTTTGAAAATGTTCTAGTAACCAAACTTGCAGTAGCAAATTACAACCCTCAAAGTACCCAAACCCCTTCTTGCACCTATCTAGAGCGTGGTACATTTCAGCTAAGATCATGGGGATGATAGTGTAGGTTTGACCCTCAATGCCTTCCATTAAGGTCTTGGCGACCATGGCTAGACGGGTGTGGATCCTTCCCCCTTTCATCGAAAATATCAGCAACCCTAAGAAGCAGATTATGAACCCGTAGACTCTACGGTGCGGCCAACCCAAGGAAGTAATGACAAGTTCATCATGATGAAGGTGGTATAACTTGCTATTCCCATAACGTTCATAAAGGAATTCAAATGGGATGTATGGCTTCTTCAAACAAAACAACTCATCATTTTTCTTGAAACCTAGCATTTTCAGAAAACCACGAGGGGTGCGATTCTTTGGTGCCAATAATCCAGGACTATCCCATGGCAGATTAGCAAATCCTCCTATTTCCTCCAAGATAGGAGTCATCTCTATGTCACTGAAGTGGAAGACAGCCCTCTTCTCATCTCAAAATATAGTAGCAACCTCAATCAATGCTCCATTCGGTCTGATGTCTAACAAAGATGGCAAATTACCCAGGACCCTTCTTACATGATTCTTGTCGCAAGGTGCGATATTTTTCCACCAATCCAGCAACAAAGGTGGGATGTTTTGGACCATGCCTAACCGGGGAACTTCGTGCTCATTTTCTGCAAACAAGTAGAGTTAGCCTTTTCCCCCTCCAGATTCGACTATTTACACACTAATGATCAACATATTGGCATATCTTTTCCAAGTAATGCACATAACGTGATGGTGTCTATTGGGATTGTGGGGATCCCGTTGGACTTTGGATAAGGCTTATCTTAGCGGGATATCATGTTAAAAATGTTGTAACCCGTACTAGGTTTAACATGATGCATGTACATTTGTTATTGTTGTAGGGTTTCTAGAATGGTCTAGACTAGTACTCTCAAGTGGACAACTTGAGAGGGAAAGGCACGGGACCATTGATTGCACCGCCGGTTGACTAGTCTACTGCTAAGAAGCCTTTCCGATTTAAAAAAGGGTAATTTCAGAAGAGCGCGGATGCTCATCAAGCGCTGCTATGTTGATAATTGAAACGAGTGGAATGTGATGTGGAGCATAATTTATGCATATATAATATCACATTGCCAAGTATTTGCATGATAAATGTGTAGAAAGCAGTAAATACAATGTTAAGGTAAAACATAAAGAATATAAGAGAAAGACAAAGGAAAGAAGTTAGTTCCTGGAATATATCAGAAGCTAATAAAGCAAGCAAGGGAGTAGGGATGGGAGAGGCATGATGTAGAAATCTTTAAACAAATGAAGAGCAGTTATAGAAATAGGGGTGAATAGGGAAGGGATTTGCATATTACAACGAATTTAAACAAGTAAAGGGAAAATAAAAGAGGGATGTGCATGTAACAAGGAAAATAGAAGAGGGAGGTTCATGTAACAATGAATTAGACAAATAAAAGGGGAACATGAGAGGGACGTGCATGTAGCAGCAAATAATAATAAAAAAATGGAAGAGGGAAGCACGTTTTTATCAAAGAAGACGTGCTGTCGTGCTCGATTTTCTCGCGAAAGTGGGTTTTGACATTGACAACTCTTTTAAATGAGGTATTAAAAGAGAAGAGTCGCCACCTAACGAATTTTAAGGTGCGTTAGGGCGCCTATTTGCAAATTACTCAGGTTTAACTAGTTTGTGTCACCAAAGATCGGGTAAGGGCTCGAATTACCTCGAAGAGAAGGTATTAGGCACTCTTCGAAACAATTGTGGGTCCCGACTGAACTTGAATTATATGAATTAGTCAAATAAACAAAGAGAGAGAGAGAGAGAGCGCAAAGTTTGGGAATTTTATTATTACAAAAGATTTTGAGTAAATGAATACAAACACTTGATAAGGTAAAAGGGAAATAAGATGTGGGGGGGGGGGATCCTAAGTTTTTTTATCCTAAAGGATCAGCCCTGTGCAACATAAATAATACTTCATAACTCATAACTCCCTCCAAATGGGGTGTTACTCATATTATTCAGCAAGCACAGACTATCATCTTCTGCGACCCAATTACTATCTTTATGTTGTTACCTAAAGCGCACTAGTTCAATTATAAGTCGTACCTTATGCGTGCACTACCCGTCCCATGCCTATGTTCCAGGAGGCGTTAGACCTCTATTTGGGTGGTTCTATACTTTACTTAGGCTACCCAGAAAATGTCAAAAACTAGGTGACATACAAAACACACTTGACTTCACATACAATGCAATCAAAGGCTCAAATTAACCTCCACAATTAAATAGCAAATGCGCGCGAAAAATAGATTTTTCATGTTAGGCAATTTAAGATTAATGAACTTAAAATCCCTATAGACATGATTTCTAGGTGACAATGGATTCAAACACGCATATATAAAATGACTGCCTTTAGTGGCTTAGACGAGGAGGCAGTAGACCATTTGCTATTAACGGTGGTTTTAGATACCAGTTTTTATAAAAGTGACATTATCATATAGGCATGATATCTAATAGCGACATAATTAAACAAATAAAGATAATTCTGGGAACCCAACCTTGACAAGGGGATAAATAATGTTAAGCGAATGATAGTATACTATAGGAAGGATCTCTAGCAATTGACGATTGAATTTTATTTTTATAACCCATTACCTCTATAAACATGTTATCTAGGCGGAGCAATATGATAACCATAGCAGTAGATGATTAGTCAATTAAGGTCCTATAGACATGATGTCTAGGTGAAAATCAATAGAACATAAACTAGTGAGATCCTATAGGCATGGTATCTAATGAATATTCTATAGTCATACAAATCGAAAGAATAATTCATTGGCATTTATTTCATGCATATCGTCTAGTAGCACATAACAGTAAAATAAATAGAGTGTTTATACCCGTGCTTTGATGGTGGACAAGTTATGTATGTCTGTGAGTTTCCTAACGACATGGTTTCTACTAGTGGGAGTTAAAAGGCATATACAACAAGTCAAGTAAATCACATGAATCTTATGGGCATGTTTTCTACCCTTGCATATTAATATTAAAATCTACCCCATCCCCTTTTGCTAGCACCCCAATAGTTTATACAAAGATATTATTACAGACCCAAGTTAATAAGTAGAGTAGTAATATTATATGACAATAAACATGCCTATAGTATGCCCTAAATAAAACAACTAAATACCCAGCCTTGTTTGTTCAATACTTCTGACATAGTGTACTTAAGCTTTCAATAAAGAATCACGTCATCACAGACCATAGGGAAGCCCAAGCCCCTTTCAATGAACTACAATACCAAGTTTTGCACCGCTTGGAACAACCCGAATAAAACACAATACATGATAGGGAAGTGGGTATTAGGGACATCTTTGAAGGTTAAGGAAATGACTAGAACCTAGCCCTAGTGTGTCAGAATTCACAAGGGCTTCAATTGGACCCCGAGGAGTGCTCACACTAGGGAGGTCAACAATAGAACCAAGATAGCGTTGGCTTTCAGCCACTAAGAATATGATTTTAGAATGTCAAAGTAACAAGTAAGGAGAGTAGATAGAGATCACTGAACTGAGTATACAACACAAATGGTCAAGCAAGCCAGTAGGTTCAGCAAGGTTCACATAGCAAAGTATCACATAAACAACCATCATAGGAATTAGGAGAAGAAACATGTTTGCAAGCATACATAGGTTGCACTAATGGACATCTAAGGGTCTAAATTAAGTTAAATCTAACCTAATGCCACGTTAATCAATACTTGAACACAATAGAGGGATACACATATTGATAACCACAGAAAGGAGAGAACAGCGGATGAACCAAGGCATACTAGAAAACATGTTAGCATAAGAGTCCTAGAAAATAGAGTGTTTATCTTTTGGAAATCTAGACTGCATGAAAAAAGTTTAAGCAGAATTTAGGAGAGCACTAAAGAGCATTCCAATATACACAGGATTTAATTCTAAAAGGTTCATTCGAGTAAAGGGGTTTCCATAGAATTAGGGTAGTATCTAAACACAATATATGCAGAAATTGGCAACTTAACAGCATACAACCACAATAGTCAAGCTCATATTGGAATGTACTACTATTGAAGTTCAAAATTAAACATGTTAAGATGCTGCAGGGTACAAAACCAATCTCAGGAGATAAGAGATCAGGGAGTGTAGGTCATGGTGAAGTATAACACAAATAATAGACTATTCCCATGTGTGCAACTAACATAGAATGACATTGAAATTGAACATTATCATAATTGAATCATGCTCATACAAGTTTAAATACATATGTAGAAAGAAGGAAATAAATTAAGCATTGCAAGGGTTTAAACACTAACCAGTAGAATCAAAAGAGTGAAAAGTGTAATAGCAAAAACCCAAAATCCCCATTGCTTCAGAGTTCACAAGAGCCTTGAGAATGGGCTCCAGTAGTGCTTGCACCAGAGGAGGTTGTTCAAAAATTTAGATAGTGTTCGAGTGTTTCAGTGAGTGAGTAAGAGAGGAGAGTAGTGGAAACAATAGCAAGGATTCGAAAATTTAAATCCTGTCTAAGGGGTTTTAGGAGAGGGGTTTATATAGTAGCAGTTTTGATACATAAAATAGGTAAACACAGTAAAATTAAACACATAATATCATTTAGAATCAATTTTTAAGGTAAATAATACATAAAACAAGGGAGTTTAGTAAATTAACAGAGAATAAGGAAAAAATAATCATGCAAATAACACTTAAAATAAAGGAATACTGTGATGATCCGACGGTCGTCTTAAGAATTAATGCCCCGATACCCAATTAACTGCTTTCCCCGTGTTTATTTTTGCTAGTGTGAGTTGCCGAGAGGGTTTATTTGGAGTTTCGGAGAGTTTTGGGACACTTAGTCCCTAAATGAGAGCTTAAGTTTTGGAAATTTGACCGTAGTCGGAACAGTGCAAAGACGGCCTCAGAATGAAATTCTGATGGTTCAGTTAGCTCCATTGGGTGATTTTGGGTTTAGGAGCGTGTTCAAATTGTGTTTTGGAGGTCCATAGCTAATTTAGGCTTGAAATGTCGAAAGTTGAATTTTTGAAGTTTCCGGTTCAATAGTAAGATTTTGATCCGAGGGTCGGAATGGAATTCCGGAAGTTGGAGTAGCTCCATAGTGTTTAATGTGATGTGTGTGCAAAATTTCAAGTCATTTGGGCGAGGTTTGATAGACATTTGATCGGAAGCGTATTTTTAGAGTTTTTGAAGTTCTTAGGCTTGAATCCGATGCTAAATTGGTGTTTTGATGTTGTTTTGAGAATTTCGAAGGCTGGAACAAGTTTGAATGATGTTATGGGATATGTTGGTAGGTTTGGTTGATGTTCCGGGGGCCTCAGGTGTATTTCGGATGCTCAAACGGGCACTTTTGGCCTTTGAGAGATTGCTGGTTTTTTGGTATTTTTGCAGCAGTGATTTGTTCACTACGATCGCTTAGGGTAAGTTGAGGTCAGGCATATGTTGTAAATTGTGGTCGTATAGGAAGGACTGCGATCACATAGGGTGAACTTGTTGGTCACTGCATTCGCATAAGGACCCTTGCATTCGCGTAGAAAGACTTGGTGTGGCAGTGGGGTGATGGAATTTGCTCTATGCGATCGCATAGAGCTGGTCGCGATCGTGTTTCTTGAGGAATTTGTCTTATGAGATCGCATAGGTATTTCTGCGATTGCATAGGGTTAATCTGGGCAGTATTTAAATAGCCCATCCGCGACCCTTCTTCATTTTTCCACCATTTTTGAACAGGATTGAAGCTTTTGAGGGTGATTTTTGAGGAAACCAAAGGGGAATCACTTGGAGGTAATATTTTTAACTTTATAACTCGTTTATATGTGATTAAAGACCTAATTAGTGGTAAAAAAATTGGGAAAAATGGGTAATTAGGGCTTAAGATTATGAGGCCTTAACATGGATATTTGAGGGGTCAATTGAACTCTGATTTCAGTGTTCTTGTTATGTATAGACTCGTGGGAGTACGAGATTTCTGAAAATGTAAATTTCACCCGATTCCGAGACGTGGGCCCAAGGGGAGTTTTGGTCAATTTACCTAATTTCGTGTATTAGCTTAGAATTTAATTGTAGAATCAGTTATTTGAAGTGTTATTTACATTACGCAATTGAATTGAATAGATTTGTGCTATTTGGAGACGAGTACTCATGGCAAAGACGTGGTTTCGGGTTGATTTTGAGCTGGTTCGAGGTAAGTGGCTTGCCTAACCTTGTGTGGGGGACCTTCCCCTTAGGATTTGATATTATTGATAATTGAAATGCCTTGTACGTGAGGTGACGAGTGCGTACTTGTGCTAATTATTAGAAATCCAGTTTTCATTAAGTAATTACTAGTATGTTTCCTTTCCTGTTTTATTACTTGCACTATTAAGCCTGTTGTTAGCTTAGGAAAGCATGTCTAAGTGATTTAATTGCTTTATTCACTCAAAATATTTTTACCTGAATTCTGTGCAGCATGTTAGGCTAGAATTACTTTTTTGGCTTAATATGAAATTTGACATTTCTAAATATTTTCCTGTTGTTGCTGTGTATTTACATTGGGACTACAGATGTGGGATTCTGGTAGCTCCCCCTTGTCTGTTTACATTTGGGACTACAGATTTGGGATTCCGGTAGATCCCTCTGCATAGTTATATGGAACTACGTGACTGCACTCGGTAGATTCCCCCAGTATTGGGTATTTACATTTGGGACTACAGAACGGGATTCCGGTAGATTCCTACGTACTATGAGTTGGACTACGGGACGGTATCCCGGGAGATCTATTGGATATGTATATTTGGGACTACATGACGGTATTCTGGAAGATCCCCGATTATTAGTATTTGGTGTTAAACTGTATTTCCTTCTGTTTTTACTTTGCCTCCATAATAGTTGTTGTTGTCCTTTATATCCTGTGTTACTTTTTACTACTGTACATATTTATACTGATCTATTCTACATTGTCGAACTTTATATTTTATTTAACCTCAGTAGGGCCCTGACTTTCCTCATCACTACCTAACTGAGGTTAGGCTTGGCACTTACTGAGTACCGCTATGGTGTACTCATGCCCTTTCTGCGTATGTTTCATGTGCAGATCCAAGTACTTCGACTCAGACTTACCATCCTTGAGGCAAGGCGATCCTTCGGAGACTTCGAGGTATATCTGTCGTGTCCGCAGACCGAGGAGTCTCTCTCCATTCTCTCTTATAGTTACAACCCTTCTGTATTTACTTTGCTTTAGACATTCTGGAGTTAGAGCACTTTTATTATATTTGTAGCTTGTGATTTCATGAGATTCCGGGTTTTGGGAAAAGTATTAGTTTTGAGAGTTGATATTGTGTATGCCAAGCGACACTATTAAACACTGGTTTATTCACTATTTCGGTTTTTATTTATTTTCTTCTGCAAATTGGTTTATTTTTTGCATTATTAGGATTACCTACCTGTAGGGACTAAGTGCCGTCATGATGGTTCACGGAGGCCGAACCGGGATCGTGACAAATTGGTATCAGAGCTCTAGGTTCATAGGAGTTATGAATCACAATCCGATTTATTAGAGTCTCGCTGATCGATACAGAGACATCTGTACTTATCTAGGAGAGGCTGTGTAACTGTTAGGAAAATTCCACTTCATTTGATATAGGAATAATCTCTGGCACCTGATCAACATGCACTCGCTGCTTAGGAGTACGGGCGGCGGGAGTCTGTGCTCCTCCCCCAGCTTGAGATGTGGTTGCAGCAAGGGGAAGCAACCCTGCCTGAGCCAAAGTGGTGTACATACTCATGAACTGCGCAAGAGTCTCCTGAGAAACTGGAGTAGTAGTAGCAGTAGGCGTATCAGGTGCCTGGACTCCAGCTAGAACTGTTGGTGGTACCTCGGCGGCAGCTCGCGTGGGTGCTCTGGCTTCACCACATGCGCGTCCTCGGCCTCTACCACGGCCCCGGCCTTTAACGGCTGTAGTAGGGGGCATGGGTGCTTGATCATCTCGGGTAGCACGTGTCCTCACCATTTGTGAGAGAATAGAAGACAGAAGTTTAGAATTGTGACATCAAAAATCTCGCATGACAACTATCGCCTGCAGTGCCAGTTCAGCCCAAGGACAGGGCAGCAGCTTCAGAGGATGAGTAGTGGAGACTTGAGAGGTTCAAAAAGTATGATCCTTCGGTGTTCAGTGGGTTAGCATCAGATGATGCCTTGGGATTTCTGGAGGAGTGTTACCGTATTCTCCGTACAATGGGTATATCAAGATCGAACGGGGTTTTCTTCACTACTTTCCAGCTTTGAGGAGCCGCCTATGAGTGGTGGCGCACCTATGAGTTAGACAGTCCAGATGAGGCTGCTTCACTGACTTGGGCCCAGTTTTCAGATCTATTCCTAAGAGAGTTTGTTCCTCAGAGCCTCAGGGAGGCATGGCGCACAGAGTTTGAGCATTTGCGCCAGGGTGCTATGACTGTCTCAGAGTATGCTGTCCGTTACACTCGCTTGGCTAGACATGCCCCAACCTTGGTTTCTACTGTTCGTGGGAGGGCTCACCGGTTTATTGAGGGGCTTATTCCCAGCATCAGGTCTAGCATGGCTCGTGATTTGGAGATGGATATTTCTTATCAGCAGGTGGTGAGCATTGTTAGGAGGATTGAGGGTATGCATGCTAGGGAGAGAGAGGAGAGGGAGGCCAAGAGGTCTCGAGAGTCGGGCCATTATTCTGGTGCCAGTGCCCCAGCTGCAGGTCGTCATGGTAGGGGTTATATGAGTCGCCCTATTCATTCAGCTCTTCCAGCAACCAGTGGTATTCCGGCTCCACCTAGGCCTCGGGAGCCTTATTATGCACCTACAGTTTCTAGCGCGCCTCCTGCGCGGGGTGCTTTTAGAGGTCAGTCCAGTAGACCTGGCCCAAGCCAATCATAGCTGCCACATCCTCCTAGAGCTTGTTTTAAGTGTGGTGACACACGCCATATGGTGAGGGATTGCCCTAGACTTGGGAGGGGTACACCTCTATAGACTTCTCAGCCACAGTGTGCCCCACAGAGTTCTTAGGCTATGGTTACAGCTCCAGGTGCTACCCCACCTGCTCAGCCAGCTAGAGGTAGAGGTCGGGGAGCTAGAGGTCGCCCTCGAGGGGGAGGCCAGGCCAGATACTATTCCCTTTTTGCCCATACCGAGGCTATTGCCTCCGATTCTATCGTCACAGGT
Organism: Nicotiana tabacum; assembly: GCF_000715075.1. NCBI lineage: Eukaryota > Viridiplantae > Streptophyta > Magnoliopsida > Solanales > Solanaceae > Nicotiana > Nicotiana tabacum. Next base: position 16,400,852 of record NC_134089.1, on the reverse strand, counting down.
ATTATACTGGTTTATCACAGAGATGCATAGGTTCTATTCGATCCAGGCTCCACTTACTCTTATGTGTCTTTCTATTTTGCTCCACATTTGGGTGTACCTCGGGATTCTTTGAGTTCCCCTATTTATGTTTCTACTCTTGTGGGAGATTCTCTTGTTGTGGACCGCATTTATCGGTCGTGTCTGGTTGCTATTAGTGGTTTTGAGACTCGAGCCGATTTATTATTGCTCAGCATGGTAGATTTTGATATTATCTTGGGCATGGACTGGTTGTCGCCCTATTATGCTATTCTTGATTGTCATGCCAAAACTGTAATGCTGGCTATGCCAGGTGTACCGCGTACTGAGTGGAGAGGTACTTTAGATCACACTCCTAGTAGAGTTATTTCTTTCCTTAAGGCTCGACATATGGTTGAGAAGGGGTGTAACACGTATTTAGCTTATGTGAGAGATGTCAGTATTGATACCCCTTCAGTTGATTTAGTCCCAGTAGTACGGGATTTTCCCGATGTGTTTCCCGCTGATCTTCCGAGCATGTCGCCTAATAGAGATATTGATTTTGGTATTGATCTATTGTCGGGCATTCAGCCCATTTCTATTCCTCTGTATCGTATGGCTCCTTCCAAGTTGAAGGAGTTGAAGGATCAGTTATAGGAATTGCTTGATAAAGTTTTTATTCGGCCCAGTGTATCACTTTGGGGTGCTCCTGTCTTGTTTGTGAAGAAAAAGGATGGTTCTATGTGTATGTGTATTGATTATCGCTAGTTGAACAAGGTTACAGGGAAGAACCGTTATCTTTTGCCTCGTATTGATGATCTGTTTGACCAGCTTCAGGGCGCACGAGTGTTTTCAAAGATTGACTTGCGCTCAGGTTACCATCAGTTGAAGATTTGAGAGCCAGATATCCCGAAGACTGCTTTCAGGACTTAGTTATGGTCATTACGAGTTCCTTGTTTTATCATTTGGGCTGACCAATGCCCCAACAGCTTTTATGCACTTGATGCACAGTGCGTTCCGGCCGTATCTTGACTCGTTCGTCATTGTCTTTATTGATGATATTCTGGTATATTCCTGGAGTCGGGAAGATCAAAAGCAGTACCTGGGGACAATGCTTCAAACCTTGAGAGAAAATAAGTTATATGCTAAGTTCTCGAAATGTGAGTTTTGGTTGGATTCCGTGGCATTCATAGGCCACGTGGTGTCGAATGAGGGTATTCAGGTGGATCCGATGAAATTAGAGGCCGTGCAGAGTTGGCCTAGACCATCCTCAACTATAGAGATTCATAGTTTCCTTGGCTTGGCGGGTTACTACCGTCGCTTTGTTGAAGGGTTTTCATCGATTGCAGCCCCTATGACCAGACTTACCTAGAAGGGTGCTCCGTTACAGTAGACGGAAGAGTGTGAGGCGAGCTACCAGAAGCTCAAGACAGCTTTGACTACAGCCCCAGTTTTGATATTGCCTACAGGTTCGGGGTCTTATACTATCTATTGTGATGCCTCGAGGATTGGCCTTGGAGAGGTTTTGATGCAAGACGGTAGGGTTATTGCCTAAACATCCAGACAGTTGAGGTGCATGAGAAGAACTACCCTGTCCATGATCTAGAGCTTGCTGCCATTGTTCACGCCCTGAAAATCTGGCGCCATTATTTGCATGGTGTGCCTTGTGAGATTTATATTGATCATCGGAGCTTGCAGCACCTGTTCAAGCAAAATGATCTTAATTTGCGCTAGAGGAGGTGTTTAGAGTTAATGAAGGACTATAATATCACTATTTTGTACCACTTGGGCAAGGACAATGTGGTGGCCGATGCTTTGAGACGCCGGACATAGAGTTTGGGGAGTTTGGCTTATTTACCATCATCGGAAAGGCCTATGGCAATGGATGTTCAGGCCTTAGCCAGCCAGTTTGTGAGATTGGATCTTTCGGAGCCCAGTCAGGTTCTAGCTTGCGTGGTTTTGCGGTCTTCCTTATTTGATCATATCAGGGAGCGTCAACATGATGACCCTTATTTGCTTGTTCTCAAGGACAAAGTTCAGCACGGTGATGCCAGAGATGTGACTATTGGTGATGATAGGGTATTGAGGATGAAAGGTCGGATTTGTGTACCCAATGTTGATGGGCTTCGGGAGTTGATTTTGGAGAAGGCCCATAGTTCGTAGTATTCCATTCATCCGGGTGCCGCGAAGATGTACCAGGATTTGAGACATCACTATTGGTGGACACAGATGAAGAAAGATATAGTTGGATTTGTAGCTCGGTGCCTCAACTGTCAGCAGGTGACGTATGATCACCAGAGACCTGGTGGGTTACTTTAGCAGATAGAGATTCCCGAGTGGAAGTGGGAGTGGATTACCATGGACTTTGTAGTAGGGCTCCCACAGACTTTAAGAAAGTTCAATGCTATTTGGGTGATTGTGGATCGGCTGACCAAGTCCGCTCACTTCATTCCTGTGTGTACTACCTATTCTTCGGAGTGGTTGGCAGAGATTTATATCTGTGAGATTGTTCACCTGCATGGTATTCCAGTTTGCATCATTTCAGATAGAGGTACTCAGTTTACTTCACGGCTTTGGAGGGCCGTTCAGCATGAGTTGGGTACTCGGGTGGAGTTGAGTACAACATTTCACCCTCAGACGGACAGGCATTCCGAGCGCACTATTCAGATTCTTGAGGATATGCTCCGAGTGTGTGTGATTGAGTTTGAAGGGTCTTGGGATCAGTTTCTGCCACTGGCGGAGTTTTCTTACAACAACAGCTATTAGTCTAGCATTCAGATGTCGCCGTATGAGGCTTTATATGGCAGGCAGTGTCGATCCCCGGTGGGTTGGTTTGAGCCGGGTGAGGCCAGATTATTAGGCACAGACTTGGTTCAGGATGCTTTGGAGAAGGTTAAGGTGATTCAGTATAGACTTCGCACAGCCCAGTCCAGATAGAAGAGTTACGCGGATCGGAAGGTTCGTGATGTTTCTTATATGGTTGGAGAGGGGGTTCTGCTTTAGGTTTTGCCTATGAAGGGCGTTATGAGATTTGGGCAGAAAGGAAAGTTGAGTCCAAGATTTATTTGCCCTTTTGAGATATTGAGGCGTGTTGGGGAGGTTGCTTACGAGCTTGCCTTACCTCCTAGCTTGGCAGGAGTTCATTCGGTATTTCATGTTTCGATGCTCTAGAGGTATCACAGTGATCCGTCGTACATGTTGGATTTCAGTTCAGTCCAGTTGGACAAGGATCTATCTTATGTTGAGGAGTTAGTGACATTATTGGACATGTAGGTTAGAAAGCTGAGGTCAAAGAACATTGCATCAGTGAAGGTATAGTGGCGGGGTCAGCCAGTCGAGGAGGCAACCTGGGAGACCAAGCAGGATATGCGCAGCCGTTACCCTCATCTTTTCACTACTTCAGGTATGTCTCTATGCTCGTTAGAGGACGAACAAATGTTTAAGTGTAGGAGGATGTGATGACCCGGCCGATTGTCTTAAGAATTAACGCCTCGATCCCCTATTAACTGCTTTCCCCGTGTTTGTTTCTGCTAGAGTGAGTTGTCGGGAGGGTTTATTTGGAGTTTTCAGAGAGTTTTAGGACACTTAGTCCCTAAATGAGAGCTTAAGTTTTAGAAATTTGAACGTAGTCAGAACAATGTAAATATGGCACTGGAATGGAATTCTGATGGTTCTGTTAGCTCCGTTGGGTGATTTCAGGTTTAGGAGCGTGTTCGGATTGTGTTTTGGAGGTCCGTAGCTAAATTAGGCTTGAAATGGCGAAAGTTGAATTTTTTAAGATTCCGATTCGATAGTGAGATTTTAATCCGAGGGTTGGAATGGAATTCCGGAAGTTAGAGTAGCTCCGTAGTGTTGAATATGACGTGTATGCAAAATTTTAGTTCATTCGGGCGAGGTTTGATAGACGTTTTGATCGGAAGCGTATTTTTAGAGTTTTTGAAGTTCTTAGGCTTGAATCCGATGCTAAATTGGTGTTTTGATGTTGTTTTGAGCGTTATAAAGGTTGGAACAAGTTTGAATGATGTTATGGGATATGTTGGTAGGTTTGGTTGAGGTCCCGAGGGCCTCGGGTGTATTTCGGATGCTCAAACAGGCACTTTTGGCCTTTGAGATATTGCTGGTTTTCTGGTATTTTTGCAGCAGTGATGTGTTCACTGCGATCGCGTGAGTCCATCCGCGATCACGTAGGGTAAGTTGAGGTCAAGCATATGTTGTGAATTGTGATCACATAGGAAGGAGTGCGATCGCATAGGGTGAACTTGTTGGTCACTGCGTTCACATGAAGACCCTTGCGTTCACATAGAAGGACTTGGTGTGGCAGTGGGGGTGATGGAATTTGCTCTATGCGATCGTATAGAGCTGGTCGCAATCGCGTTGCTTGAGGAAGTTGTCTTATGTGATCGCATATATATTTCAGCGATCACATAGGGTTAAATCTGGGCAGTATTTAAATAGCCCATTGTGAGCACGTGATTTTTGCCCTATGAGCACTACTCCCAAAAATTCAAAATAAAACAATTTTCCTTTGTGTGCAATTTTGAGAATTTTTGTGGCATTTTTGGATAATTATTTCTATTTGTCTGTGCATGTTTATTTATTAGATTAATAAAAAATACAAAATATGTCGCATTTGCATTTAGGATTTTGTGAGCACGTGATTTTTGCCCTATATATGAATAATTCCCAAAATTCAAGCAAAATAATATTTCGTTATTTTTACAATTTTTGTGCATTTTGATATCATTTTCTGATAATGGTTGCCTTTTATTTGTGCATGATAATTCATATAAAATACAAAAAAAAATGCATTTTGTATTTAGAATAGAAAATAGCTCACTTCCGCATTTTAATTGTTTTAATCGTAAATTTGGCGTAAAATAGGGTTTAAATAGTTTTAGAATTTAACTAGTCTAGTTTTGAAATATATTGGGACTTTATTTTAATTGTTACAATTTTATAAAATCAGAAAAAATAAATACAAAATACAAATTGGATAAAAGAAATAAAAGAGAAAAAAAATAGAGTTTAAAAGGGGTGGCCTTTCAAAAGACCAATCTGGGCCATTTTTGATCCAATTCCCTTAGCCCAATACCCATTTCCACCGGCCAAACAACCCAGGCCCAATCCCTTACCCGGTCCTCCTCCCAGTTGATGAAACGACGTCGTTTTCCCAGCCCTCAATCACGACCGTTGGATCTCATCACTACAATGGTCCGGATCTAACTAGGATGTTTGGTATATAGGTGTCCGAAACACCCCCTACCCCATTTGTATCGTCTCCTTCACCCTCACAAACCCTAATCCACGCCGGCCCAAATCCCTCGCCGGCAGCGAACGTCAACTACAACAACGGTCACCCAATTAACACCATCAACTCCCCTCTTCCACCTCTTTTCAGTCCTGTATTTGCTTTTCCTCGAATCCGGCCAGAACTCGTCGAATATCGATTTTAATTTTCCGTTCAGTTCGTAAGTTTGTCCAAACACGTCCAAAATCACACCACACAATCCCCAGACTTCCCTCAACCCAAGTCCATGACTATTTTCCTTCGAATCCTGGTGAAGTAGCTCGGATTTCAAATCTGAAAATTTTCGGTCAAAACCCTAACACAAAATCTTGTGATTTTGGACTGTACTATCCTTAACCATGTGTTTATTGTGAAAACACATGGTTAGGGATGTTACGAGTCAAAAATCTGTAAAGATTCGGATGATAGCAATCGGCCTGAATTTCTCGTGCTTCAGTGACCTTTCTTGTTTCCTTTTTACTTGCGTAGTTACAGTTTTTGATTTCATTAAAATGTTCTGTTAATTTTTAAGATTTTGTGTTTGTGTGTATTAGTATAGTTTAAACCTTCTTTGTTCCTTGCTCCTTGATCAGTAAAGCATCTTCGCATTTGTAATTTAGATCGAAACATGTGTCGTTTATTAGTTAAACACAATTTCAATTGTAGAATCGGCATAATTCAGTACCATTTTTTTCCCATTAATATTGATTGATCCTGTTTTTTTAAGTTGTTTGGGTTTGGGTGATTGAACAATTGGGATTGGTTAGTTCAATTGGTTAATTTCTGACTTCTAATTAATCAGTCCTAGTTAGTTTTGAATTAATTCAGGGGATTGGTTATAGATGTTGAGAATATAGGTAGAATCAGTAATTTGGAGGAGCTTTCAGGGGTAGTTTAGGCATGGAAAAGGGCAGTTTCTTTGGGAGTAGTAATTTCAAAATAGGGGTAAGGGTAGTATAGGTAATTTAAGGGTATAAGAGCATCCTAGGGCCTTCTAGAAGGGTATTTTAGTGTAGATTTCAGCCAGCTTAGGAGATTAGCTTGGGAAACAAGTCAAGAAATGAGGGACTAAACTGAAAATAGGGAGGGGCTAAAAAGAAAACCAAAAATCTGATTAACCCTCTTGGATCACCTATAAGAAGGCATGAAGTTCCTTGAGGAAAGGAGGAAGAATTTTCAGCCCTAAAGAATTCCACTAAACATGTTCTTCAGTTTCTAGATCTGAAATTCTATTAGCTGAATTACAACACTTTTCCTAGTTTAATTTCGAGTGGTTTCTAAAATCAAACAAGTCAAATTTGGAATCATTTATCTAGGATTTTTAATGGTTGGTATGCCTGAATGTGTTTTGGGTTGATTATTTGAGTTTGCTCTGCATTTTCAACTCATTTCTGCTGAACTGTTGAACCTGGGTGGACTGAAATGCTCCTTCACTGATTGTGACTGGGTTATTACCTTTGTTTCTGAGCTGCTGAGCTGTTACTGCTGCTAACCTCCCCTTCTCTATTTACATTCCAATTTCCAGGTACACTTTCAAAATCACTTTGATATAATCACAATTTGGGATGAAATGTAATCACCTTGGTCAACCTGTGCTCGCTGGATGTATATAGCTGTAATCAGTTGATTGATAAATGATTATATATATCTGATTCGTTTGGATTGAACTGTATTAAGGATTGTTAATTCAAACCATTTCTAGACTGTTCAGACTGTTGCATTCCATGTTTATGTAGTTGTAGCTTTTGGTTTTTTTTAAGCTTAGTAGTCTGTTGAAGTTAAATTTGCAAAGTTACAATTGATTTCGAGTTCAATACACGTGATTGGTTTCAATTTTGGTTTTAATCTGAATTGCATATTCAATAGCTTCGTACTGGGCCAGTTTTCCTAGGCGTGTTAATAGGCAGCCTAGATCTGTCTTGGTTAGGTGATGATTTGAATGGGCCTAGGTACATTGAAAGCCTGAAGCAATTAGTTAAACCAAAGTGTGCCCCCAAGGGCTCGATCCCTGGGCTTTACAGATGCATATCATTGGGTTTAAAATTTTGGCCTGCGTTAGGCCCAATGCCCGAAGCTGTAGGAGTTTGAGCTCACAACATATGCAATTACCTGATTTGGGCCTTATGGGCTCAAGACCCATTTTCTCTGTTTTTTCTGGATATTTGAACTCAGATTTGAAAAGTATGGCATTAACCAATCAGGATTTTTAGGGACAAATTAAGTAGATAACAGTAGAATTATTTAAATGACTAAGTTTGGAAAGGTTGTTTAGTACATTCCACCGCCTTCCCCAAAAATAATACGTTAGAATCTTTAGGCACGATTTAATTAAATCACTTTCTTAAAATTCGGGTGCGCATTGATGTGGCCCAAATCCCAATCTCAACGAAGTTGAAGTGTGTTGACAACCACGGGTGCATTGATTGCGGTGCGGTTCGAAACGCATTTTCAAGACGTTGCAATTCTTTTAAAAATAATTATAAAAAGCACATAAGCTAGCATGTATTAAGATCAGATAAAATTAAATACAACAGTTAAGCGACCGTGCTAGAACCACGAAACTCGGGAATGCCTAACCCCTTCTCCCGGGTTAACTGAATTCCTTACTCGGATTTCTGGTTCGCAGACTGTAACAGAGTCATATTTTTTCTCGGTTCGGGATTCAACCGGTGACTTGGGGCACCATTAATCTCCCAAGTGGCGACTCTGAATAATTAATAATTAAATCCCGTTCCGATTGTCCTTTAAATGGAAAAACTCCTTCATGCCCTTTGCAGGGTATAGTGAAAAAGGGAGGTGTGACAGCTCTGGCGACTCTGCTGGGGATCGAACCCAGAATCTCTGGTTCAGGGTTCAGAATTCGAGCTTAGATAAATTATTGTATTTGATTGTATCTGATTTTCCTACATGTTTTATGCTGAATGTGCTAAATGTTACCGCTTTTGGCATTATCTGAACTGTATATAAATTGTGCCGACACCCTTCTCTCTTTACCTCCGGGGATGTGCTTACTGGTTGAGACTCCCTATTCTGTTAGTGTCATACCTTGAAATAAGAAAGAGGCCGGACAAGTTACGAAGCCGGATGGCCTTTTGGTTCCCGATAAGTTGCCCCCTCCTCGACTCGAGTTGTCCGCTCGGGTACACAGTCTAGAACACTGACCCAGATTTTGAACATAGAATAACGTGACTTCATGCCGGATCCCTAGTAGGAATGCTTATTTGCATCACGTTGCATTTGACTTAGGGGACTCAACACAAGGGTTGGATCCGTGTAGGACTAGCAACCTGAAATGAAAAGACCATCCTGATGGATTCTCTTGTGCTGTGCATTTATTTGTTCCTAACCTGCATGTTGACCGGTCCCTGAATATCGGAAATGCTGGAAAATTGAAAAAAAATAAAAAAAAAAGAAAAAGAAAAAGAAATAGCAGTTAGGGAGTTAATTGATTATCCTAGAAAAACCCAATGCCCAAACACTGTCGAAACTCTGCCGAAATTTTGAGAAAATGAAAAAGAAAATGCTTTATTTCTAATAGTCTGTTTTACTAAAAGCAAAAGAAAAATAGAAAAAAAAGAGTCTTTTATTTTGGAAAGTGTTTGTTGAAAAAGAAAGTCTTTTATTCTAGTTTGGAAAAATAGGTTGTTTATTGTTTGTTGAAAAAGAAAAAATGAAAATGGAAAAGAGTATTGTTTTAAAATAGTTCGGTCAATTCTCCCGAACTACGCCGGTTTGATTCTCACAGGGTGTGGGATACGTAGGCAACCCTCATCGGGTCCAACCTTTCCTTTGCAAAAATAGCCAAAAAAATGTCAGAATTTTTATTTTTCGTTATAACAAAATTGGGTGATGCTGTTTTGTCAAAAATAGCCGAATGTCCCCAAAAGGGACGCTGGAAGGCTGACTTTGCAAAAATGGCCATCTTGGTCAATTTTTGATGTGTGACCGGTTGACTTCCGCGGCCTTAAAATCTTTGTTCCCGAAGTGCTGAAAGGCCGCGTTTGAGAATTGAGTTCTTCATTTGAAAATATATAGGTAATTTTGAGTCGATAATATAGATAGTTTTTTTGGAGTTGACTAAAAGTTTTTCTTTTTTGCTTAATCGCCTTAATAAATGTGCAGGGTGAGCACGATGATAAATGAGCCTTTTTCAATAATGACCAAAATCCCTTTTGAGCTGCAATTATGGTGGAATGATTTAGGCAAAGAAGGGCAAGACGAAGTGAAAAAATATTTGAAAGATCTTCCGGATTTATTAGACATTCAGCCTTGGGGGGATATTATCAGGGCATTGGTCGCTTATTGGGATTCGACACATAATGTATTTCATTTCTCGGACTTTGAGCTCACCCCGACATTGGAAGAAATAGCGGGGTATATCGAAAGTGATCAAGCTCTATTGAGGTTCAAATACTTAATTTCTCCCAGGGCCATTACCATACACTGGTTCTTGGATTCCTTGAAAATACCCCGAACGGTTCATCATCCAGATTTTGCAAAGGTTTTCTGCAGTTTCCGCTTCATATATGATAGATATGGCCACGTGGGCGGGTTCAATAATCCAGACTTTAAGCTATGCAATAGAAGTAACCGACAAAAATGGGAGGAACACAGACGGGTGGCTTTTATGATAGCCTTTTTGGGCCTCATAATATTCCCAAGGAAAGATGGTAATATTGATTTGAAAGTAGCGGGGGTCGTCAGTACCTTGCAAACTATGGGGAAAAGCACTTTAGCACCTATGACCGTGGCTGATATCTTCCGGGCTCTCACTGCGTGCAAAGCTGGGGGCAAATTTTTTGAGGGATGTAACCTGTTGTTACAAATGTGGATGACTGAGCATTTGTGCCCTCGCTCTCAACTATTGAGTTATGGTTCGTTTGAGAAAACTTGTATAGGAGAATTTTACACAAGAATCAAAGGGGCTAGTCTACCTGAAGGAGTCACGGCCTGTACATCATTATTTCTGAACCTCACTGCTAGCCAGATACGGTGGGTGCTTGGTTGGTTGCCTGTCGAAGAAGTCATATATATGCCAGCAGCCCGACCGCATTTTCTGTTGATAGGACTCAAAAACATCCAGCCCTATGCACCACATCGGGTTCTGAGGCAACTCGGGATGTATCAAGTAGTACCAAGAGATGAAGATCTTAGTACCCAAGTGGTCGAAATTAGTCCTGACGGTCGGTTCCCCGAGGAAGAGGTTCTCCAAATCTGGAGTGAGTGTCAACATTTGATGGCGAACACTTATGTGTCTGATAGGGTTAAAGGGGAAGTTGCCCCAGGGTATCATGATTGGTTCAAAGGTGACGTGGCATGTGGGAGACCGGCTAAACGACCTTATCTCGAAGATTTCGCCAAGTCGTCCCAAGAGCAGTGGGACTGGTTAGCAAAGGAAGAAGGCTATCGAGTTGAGATTGGTAAACTGAAGCAGCAAGTTGAGAGTCTAAAATTCGAGAACAATGTACAGGTTGCCGCGGATCAAGGTGAAAAGAACAGATTGGCTCAAGAAAATGAAGCGCTTAGGGCCCAAATCCGGCAATTGAAGATAACTGTCGATAAGCAACCGAGGAGCCAATCCGATGAGCAATTGATAAAAAGATTGGAAAACGAAGTCAGGGAATGGCGGGATGAATTAGATAAATCCAAAAATATCATGGCAGAGCTTAAAGCACAGTGGGCTACCAGAACAAAGGAGCATTGTCAGTACTTGAATCAGTTGAAAAGGGACCATGAGAAAATTGTTGCCGATTTAAGGAGAAAAGTGGTCGCTCTTAAGGGTAAAATGGTTAGGCAGGCTAGAGATTTTGGAATTGAAAGTGGACATTGTTACGATCTGTTGGCCCAAATGGAGGTAGAAGTGCATCAGTTGCAAGATCAACACCTGCAGGACTCTCAGGTTTTAAAGACATGCAGTGATCAGATAAGATTATTGCTTATAGAAAAGAAGCAAACAAAAGACAAAATTAGAGCCATTGCGCATGCCATTTTCAGGAGATGCCGGGTTTGTGAAGACATGACACCTACTTTTGTCTCCGCAGTGATGATCTATGTGAAAAGAACCATGAATGAATTAGAGCAGCTTGAATGGGATTTGGATCCTAGGCCCGCGGCGAGGCCGAACGACGCCCCGTGGACACCTAAGTTTGAAGCGCTAGAGTATGCATAGGCCATGTTTGTAATTTTCTACCATTTTGAGTCTGTCTTTCGTCTGTCCGTTATCTTTTCAGGTCAAGTATGTTTGCAGTCTTAGAGTCCGTGTTTGCTTTTATTTTGCGTCTGTTAGTTTCATTCCGGAAAATGTTTAGTTTGTAATAGTTTGTTTTACTAATGAAAAATGAAATTTTCAAAAAAAAAAAAATTCTTATTTCCACCCTTTATTTTGTATTTATTTTTCACGAACTACGCTTGGTCTGATTCGTCCGAGGTCACGATACGTAGGCAATCTCCATAGGATTCGACCGTAATCATAATGTAAGAAAGAAAGAGAGATAAAAAGAAGGAATCGAAAAAAAAAGATGAGCGAAAACACAAAAGAGAAAGAAATAGGAAAAAGAAAAGAGCACAAAAAATGTGAAAGCAAGGTAAAAAGAAACAAGGAACGAAGTGCCGGGATGACGCATGCAATCGAGCAAACGCATAATAGAAATGATTAACTGTATATGTGCATTCATGTCAACGTGCGGTTGTCAAATCTGTTAAGACTTAATCGCTAACAAAGTGGTTGTCTAAATGTGTGAGTCCAGGCAGGTGGTTAGTTGATTGGCAATTTTGGCAACTCACCCGTACAACACCCGGTCGAAAGATAAAGTAAAAATGACAGGGCAGGACTTGGAAATCAGCATCGTAGACCCTTCAAATGAAGTTGAGGTAACATATGTGGGTGTTATGAAAGAAGAGATAAGGAAACTAAAAGCACAAATGGCTGAAATGCATCAAGCATGGTCTTAGGGACATCCGGCACCGTTATATCCCGCTAATCCATCTTACATCCCACCCCTGCCTCAAGCTCAGGAGCCCCCACTCCCCATGTATCTTCAGCCTTCCCCTATCATGCCCAGGGCTATGGTACCACTTCATACGCTCCCCCAGCTCCACCCCCCAAACAGAACCCTCCCCCACCCATGGTTCCAGTCTTTGTGGCACCTCCACTAGCCCCATTACATAGATCGTCTAGTGAGCCGCTATTCCAAGCTCACGACACCCAGTATTACCCTCCCAAACCCATTTTCAAAGCGCCTGAGCCACATACTTATTCTCCCTATTTTGAAATCCCTAGAGAAGTGGAGAAACCGGTTAAGAATGCAGAATAGGAGGAAGTGATTCGTAAAGTCAAAAGCCTGGAGCAATCCTTCAGGAACATGCATGGTTTAGGTAACCAAGTCAGCGTTGCATACAAAGATTTATTCCCATTCCCCGATGTTCAGTTGCCTGCGGGTTTTAAAATGCCAAAGTTTGACTTGTATGAGGGGCACGGTGACCCAGTAGCCCATCTGCGTGGCTTTTGTAGCAAAATGAGAGGTGCTGGGGGAAAGGATGAATTGTTGATAGCCTATTTCGGTCAAAGCTTGAGCGGGTCCGCGCTGGAATGGTACACAAGACAGGACCCCGGCCGATGGTATACATGGGATGATTTGGTACAAGCATTCATTGGCCATTTTCAGTATAACCTTGAGATAGTCCCTGACCGTCTGTCATTGTTGAAGCTGGAAAAGAAGCCTGGGAAAAGTTTTAGAGAGTTTGGTTTCCGCTGGAGGGAACAAGCAGCAAGGGTTGATCCTCCAATGAGGGAGAGTGAGATAGTAGATTACTTCTTGCAAACATTGGAGCCTACCTATTTTGGTCATCTGGTGACATCTGTCGGAAAGTCGTTTAATGAAGTGGTAAAGATGGGAGCCATGATTGAAGAGGGATTGAAATCTAACAAGATCTTTGAGCTACTCGGCATTGAAAGCAACTATCCAGGCCATCCAAAGCGGTACTGGTGGTGTGCTTGGAAAGAAGAAGAAGGAAAAAGTTGCTACGGTTGAAGCTAGTGCTTGGTCCAGGCCCAATAACCCTCCACTCTACTACAACCAACCCAGACCCCACCACCCAAACTACCAATATACCCCATATGGCCCACCGCAACACTACTATCCACCACCAGAACCACACTTTTCTATCCACCACGCCCAGACCTACACTCAGCCTCCGGTGCACTCGCAATGGCGTGCACCGAATCCTCAAAACACACATCCACCCCCACAAAACACCTATCCACCTCCCAGGGCAAATAGACCAGGAACCAGCTTCCGCTCAAACCAAGCTTTTAGAAATGAGAAGGCCCCAAACAGAAAAATATTTACTCCGCTGGGAGAATCTTACACCGCTCTCTTCCATAGATTGAAACAGTTGGGAATGTTGACCCCAATTGAGTTCAAAGCACCAAACCCCCTTCCCAGAAACCTGGACCATTCTGTTAGCTGCGAGTATTGCTCAGGGATGCCGGGGCACGATACTGAAAAATGTTGGAAGTTGAAAAACGCGATACAAGAACTCATTGATAATCACCGTATTGAAGTACTTGCTCCAGAGGCCCCAAACATCAATCAAAATCCGTTACCAGCCCATTATGAAGCCAATATGATCGAACTGATACACAAAGGGACAGAGCCTAAAAAACCCTCGCAGACGGTTATGGTGATCTGTTCTACGGAAGCCAAGGTGAAAGAAAAGACAGTGAGCGCAAGGCCAGTGGTTCAGCCAAAAGCAATAAAAGATAAGCCAGTGTTGGTAATGGGAAAAGGACCATTTGTTACTGCAAAAAAGCCAGATCCAGTCAAGTTAGTGGTACCGGGGTCATTATCTGCGCCCGTGGTTGTTGTAAAAGGGGCCTACATAGAACCAGTTGTCATAAAACCGGTAGTCCAATTACCCGTGGTTGATAGCAAAGCCGTACCGTGGAAATATGACAAGGTAGTGGTGACATACAAAGGAAAGGAAATTGAGGAAGAGAGTTGTGAAGCACAAGGACTAACTCGGTCGGGACGTTGTTTTGCTCCCGAAGAGTTGAGAAAGGCTAAGGGCGCTAAAGACAATCCAGTACTAGTCAAAAAGGCTGTGACGGAAGAAGAGGCAGAAGAGTTTCTGAAAAAGATGAAAGTGCAAGATTATTCCATTGTTGAACAATTGAGAAAAACACCGGCCCAGATCTCGTTGTTGTCATTATTGATCCATTCTGACGAGCATTGCCGAGCTTTGATGAAGATATTGAATGAAGCTCATGTGCCCGACAAAATTTCAATGAACCATCTGGAGACAATTGCCAACAAGATCTTTGAAGTAAATAGGGTAGAATTTTCTAATGATGAATTGCCTGTGGAAGGCACAGAACACAATAAAGCTCTCTACTTGACGGTCAAGTGTGAAGGTTCAATGGTTACTCGGGTGCTGATCGATAACGGGTCAAGTGCTAATATTTGTACGTTGTCCACATTGAACAAGTTGAAGATTGATGATGATAGAATCAGCAAAAATAGCATTTATGTTCAAGGGTTCGACGGAGGGGGAACAAACACAGTAGGGGATATTGTACTTGAATTGACTATTTCCCCAGTCGAGTTCACTATGGAATTTCAGGTGTTGGATGCTGCAGTGTCCTACAATCTTTTATTGGGTCGACCATGGATCCACACGGCCAAAGCAGTGCCTTTCACACTACACCAAATGGTCAAATTCGAGTGGGACAGACAAGAAATTGTGTTATATGGGGAAGATCCCACATGCGCCATGAATGATGCCATTGTGCCCTTTATAGAAACTGAAGATGATAAGGGACCATGGGTTTATCAGGTCTTCGACACGGTCCCGGTGAGATGAGTGCCCGAGGGTAAAAGCATTCCATGTCCCAGGGTGGCAGCTGCGACCGTCATGGTAGTATCAGAAATGTTGAGTAATGGGTTCGTGCCAGGAAAAGGTCTGGGGGCTGAACTTCAGGGCATTATTCAACCTGTTTCTCTGCCCAAAAATCTGGACACCTTCGGATTGGGGTTCAAACCAACAACGGCAGATGTTAGAAGGGCTCGTAAATTGAAAAAGAAAGCTTGGGTTCTTCCCAAACCGATTCCACGCTTGTCCAGGTCCTTCGTCAGGCCGGGTAGCAAGAAGCAGTCATTGACAAAGGTGTCAGGTCCACTGATTGGGGCAGAGGGGAATTTGGATAAGGTGTTCGAGAGAGTATTTGCTGAAGTGAACATGGTTGAGGCCGGTGAAGGGTCAAGCGGAGCAGATATACAGTACATCGGACCACATGCTAACATCAACAATTGGGAAGCTACTCCTCTTCCAAATCGGAGGAAGTCGTGGTAGTGGGTTTTGTTTTCCTTTTGTCACCTGGATTATTCCAGGGTTTGTAATCCAGTTGCTATGTTCCGTCCGTTTGGATGAGTTAAAACTCTGTTATCTTTACATTCGATGAAATGCAATTTTCTTCGTTCCTAATTTTGTTTCCATTTTTTCTTTTCTTTTGTACAGTTCTTTTTATGCTGATATCAATGATATGACATGCATGAGGAATCTTCGGCCTAGTTTTAAAAGCCAATCTAGCTCAGAAATAATAATACAAGAAATCGAGTGTGATGATGGGGTGGATTGTAACAACGATGAAGCTTATGAGGAAATTAGTAAAGAATTAAGTCACTTTGAAGAAAAACCCAAACCTAACCTAAATGACACAGAAGCAGTTAATCTAGGGGACCAAGGCAATGTGTGGAAAACTAAAGTAAGTGTTCATCTGGAGCCACAACTCAAGGAGGAGATAACTAGAGTATTGCATGAGTACAAAGATGTTTTTGCATGGTCGTATGATGATATGCCAGGTCTAAGCACTGATTTGGTGGTCCACAAATTGCCCACTGATCCGACATTCCCTCCTGTCAAGCAGAAGTTGAGGAAATTCAAAACGGACATAAGTGTGAAGATCAAAGAGGAAATTACCAAGCAATTTGACGCAAAGGTCATTCAGGTTGCACGGTATTTCTCTTGGTTAGCTAATGTTGTGCCTGTACCGAAGAAAGATGGAAAGACCAGGGTATGTGTCGATTATCGGGATCTTAACAAGGTAAGTCCAAAAGACAATTTCCCCCTGCCCAACATCCATATACTGATTGACAATTGTGCCAAGCATGATATTGGTTCTTTTGTTGATTGTTACGCGGGTTATCATCAAATTCTATTGGACAAGGAAGATGCAGAAAAGACGGCATTCATCACGCCGTGGGGAACGTATTGTTATCGGGTCATGCCGTTTGGTTTGAAAAATGCTGGGGCAACTTATATGAGGACCATGACAACCATATTCCATGATATGATACACAAAGAAATCGAGGTGTACGTGGATGATGTGATCGTGAAATCTAGACAGCAATCCGACCATGTCAGAGATTTGAGAAAGTTCTTTCAAAGGCTTCGTAGGTACAATCTTAAGCTCAATCCTGCAAAGTTTGCTTTCGGGGTGCCATCTGGGAAGTTGTTGGGGTTTATAGTCAGCCGATGAGGTATTGAATTAGACCCGTCGAAGATCAAAGCTATTCAGGAATTGCCACCTCCAAGAAACAAAACCGAGGTGATGAGTTTGTTGGGAAGATTGAACTATATCAGCAGGTTCATGGCTCAGCTCACGACAACTTGTGAGCCGATTTTCAAATTGTTGAAGAAAGACGTTGCGGTCAAATGGACTGATGAATGTCAGGAGGCTTTTGATAAGATAAAGGGGTATTTGTCGAACCCACCCGTGTTGGTCCCGCCAGAACCAGGGAGGCCTTTGATTCTATATCTGACGGTTTTGGATAATTCATTCGGCTGTGTACTGGGGCAGCATGATGTTACGGGCAGAAAGGAGCAGGCTATCTACTATCTCAACAAGAAGTTCACATCTTACGAGGTTAAATATTCTCATCTGGAGAGGACATGTTGCACCCTAACTTGGGTGGCACAGAAGTTGAAACATTATTTGTCATCCTACACTACTTACCTCATATCTCGCTTGGACCCGCTAAAGTATATTTTTTAGAAGCCCATGCCCACAGGGAGGCTTGCAAAGTGGCAGATCCTGCTTACAGAGTTCGACATTATCTATGTGACACAGACTACGATGAAAGCACAGGCATTAGCCGATCATTTGGCTGAGAACCCCGTCGATGAAGATTATGAACCTTTGAAAACTTATTTCCATGATGAAGAGGTGATGCACATTGATGAATTTGAACAAGCTGAGAAGCCGGGATGGAAACTTTTCTTTGATGGGGCTGCAAATATGAAAGGCGTGGGAATAGGAGCGGTACTTATTTCTGAAACAGGTCAGCATTACCCTGTTACAGTCCGGCTTCGTTTCTACTGTACGAACAACATGGCAGAATATGAGGCGTGTATATTGGGATTGATATTAGCTGTAGATATGGGTGTACGGGAAGTCTTGGTCATGGGTGACTCGGACCTACTGATACACCAAATTCAAGGAGAATGGTAAACACGGGATTTGAAGCTTATACCGTACCGGCAGTGTCTGCATGAGCTTTATCAACGGTTTCAGGCTATAGAATTCAGGCACATTCCAAGGGTTCATAATGAGGTTGCCGACGCTTTGGATACTTTAGCGTCGATGTTGCATCATCTAGACAAGGCTTATGTTGATCCGTTGCAGATTCAGGTCCGTGATCAGCATGCTTATTGTAATATGTTAGAAGATGAAATCAATGACGAGCCTTGGTTCCATGATATCAAAGAGTACATCAGGAGGGGAGTATATCCGGTACAGGCCACCGGGGATCAGAAAAGAATGATTCGGCGATTGGCAAGCGGGTTTTTCTTTAGTAGAGGAGTGTTGTACAAACGAACTCCAGATCTTGGGTTGTTAAGATGCATGGACGCGAGACATGCTACATCTATCATGACTGAGGTACATTCTGGAGTTTGTGGACCGCATATGAGTGGGTACGTTCTAGCAAAAAAAATTCTCCGAGAAGGTTATTATTGGCTCACTATGGAGCGGGATTGTATCAGTTTTGTGCGTAAATGTCATTAGTGCCAAGTGCATGGAGATTTGATTCACTCTCCACCATCAGAACTACATACGATGTCCGCACCATGGCCTTTTATTGCATGGGGCATGGATGTTATTGGGCCAATCGATCCAGCAGCGTCAAATGGGCACAGGTTTATTCTGGTAGCTATAGACTATTTTACCAAATGGGTGGAAGCTAAGACGTTCAAGTCTGTGACTAAGAAAGCTGTAGTCGACTTCGTGCACCCAAATATCATCTGTCGGTTTGGGATTCCGAAGGTAATCATCACAGATAATGGAGCTAATCTTAATAGCCATTTGATAAAAGAGACACGTGATCAGTTTAAGATTACCCATAGGCATTCTACTCCATACCGTCCCAAGGCAAATGGTGCGGTTGAAGCAGCCAATAAGAATATAAAGAAAATACTCCAGAAGATGGTTGAAGGTTCTAGACAGTGGCATGAGAAATTACCTTTTGCATTGTTAGGATACCGCACCACTGTTCGTACCTCGGTGGGGGCGACTCCTTATTCATTGGTGTATGGCACCGAGGCAGTAATACCTGCAGAGGTGGAAATCCCGTCTCTGCAAATCGTTGCGGAGGCTGAGATCGATGATGATGAATGGGTGAAAAACTGCCTTGAGCAGTTGAGTCTGATTGATGAGAAAAGATTGGCATCAGTGTGTCATGGTCAACTGTACCAACGAAGAATGACAAGAGCTTACAACAAGAAAGTGCGTCCAAGGAAATTCGAAGTCGGACAGTTAGTACTGAGGCGGATTTTGCCTCATTGGGCTGAGGCAAAAGGAAAATTTGCCCCAAACTGGCAGGGACCATTTGTAGTAACCAGAGTGTTGTCTAACGGGGCATTGTATTTGACAGATGTAGAAGGAAAATGTATAGAAATGGCCATCAATTCCGATGCAGTCGAGAGATATTATGTATGATTTCTTTATTTCTGAATATATCTGTTTGTATTTGGCATATCTTAAAGATTGAAATGACGAAGGCGTTTTGTCCTGCTATCCAAACACTTTTATCCCTTGACATCCCCTTTGAGCCTTACTTATTTTTCATACCCCTCTTTCGGAATCAATAACACTATCAAGGAACACAGGTGCCAAACATAAAAGAAAGAAAAGAAAAACAAGGGGAGAAGAAAAGAAAAGAAAAAAGAGAAGAAAAGAAGAAAAAAAAAGAAGAAAAAAAAGAGAGAGAAGAAAAATGAAAAGAGAAGGAAAAGAGAAAGAGAAGGAAAAGAAGAAGAACAGAAAGAAAAGGAAAAAACAACAACAAAGGTAACTATGATACAGTGAACTACGTTTGACTTGATCCCGAAAGGGTACGTAGGCAGCCTTACTCCGAGGTTCAGTCATACCAAAATACAAATCCAAAAATCCCCAAGCAAGAAACTGGGGCAGAAGTTGTGATTATTGTGAAAATTGGATTCCGAGAGTTGTAATTTAAACCCATTTGAATTATTTTGAGCCTTTTATACTTTTCTTTATAACCTAATCCAAAAGCCTACATTACGGTCCAAAGAAAGACCTTCTGATCAATTCCTAAGAAATGCCAAGTCGAGCAGGTAGCGGTAATTCGTAGTAGTGGCAACACTCTGGTTCAAGAAAGAAAGAACAACAGTAAAAATGAGAGAGTCTTATTGGTGAAAACCTTCATGGGCACCGTAAGGCGACGGGAGCTGAGAGAAAATAAAATGAGAGAGTCTTAGTGGTGAAAACCTTCACGGGCACCTTGAGGAGAAAGGGAGTTGAAAAATGATTAATTGGCAAAAGGTTTGTGGTTGGAAAACTGTCTCGAGACACCGCAGGATGAACAAGGTTAAGGTCTGGGTAAAGTAATCAAGTGATAGAAATTCTGGGGCAATAAAGTATGGCAATTGAAAGATGGTTAGTTGGACATATTGGGCCGATTAACCCAAAATGCATGTCAGGACAATTGGTACCAGCTGTTCCGGTCAGATAAGTTTCTTTCCTTTACTTTATTTTTTTTAGTTATTCGGTTTTGGATTCTTCTTATCCTTAACCCGTAAAAACCATTGCATTTCATTCTCGTTTGGGGGTTTTGTTTGTCTAAATGTTCCAATGTCAGTTTTGTTTAAAGCAAAGGGGAAAGGATCTCAAAGCCCACTACCAACTTCAGAAAATGGTAAAGCATAATGTGATAGGGGAGGTCGTCGGAAGTTGCACCGGCAGAATATTTGGGAAATGTTGTGAGAAGTGTGAAGGTCCAGGCGAAAAGGGTCGGAAAGATGAGACAACAGTATGGGTACAAAAGCATTCAGGTGATCAGAAATTGGGGAGTGTGGAAGTCGGTTGGAAAGTCAGGCAGTTCAGAGGAAGTTAGTCAACACAAAGCAAGGCAAGGGAAGGACGATGCAGTAAGAGTGCCATCAGCTAACCACCATTTTTAAACTAACGGAATTTTCTTTGATCAAAACAGGGGTAGGAATTGTTTGGCGGAAGGGATCTCCGTGAGGGAAGAGCAGGTATTAACCCAGTTTAATCACAAGTATGGCATGGTTAAAATACAAGAAAATAAAGAGTAGCATAGGGAGACATAAGTTGTTCCAGGTCTGCATTTTAGAGTAGTGGTAAAGTGTTGAAGTGGGGAACCCGCCTCTATAACAGAGGAATACGTTTCAGTTTGTAAATTTCAAAGCATGCAAGTTTTAGTTTTCAACCCTTATTATTATATAATAACGATCCCCAGTTTTCCCAAACTGGGGCAGGAAGTTTTCTTGGTTCGTCTATTTTTGAAATCAGGAGCCCGCCTGGAGAACAGAGGCATACAATTTCAAAATTCAGAAATCAGGAGCTCGCCTGGAGAATAGAGGCATACAATTTCAAAATTCAGAAATCAGGAGCCCGCATGAAGAACAGAGGTGATACAATTCAGTTTTAGTTTTCAATCAATCTCTTTGTCCATGTTGAAGTCAGGAACCCGCTTGGAGAACAGAGGTACAAAATTCAAATCTCAGAAATCAGGAGTCTGCCTGGAGAATGGAGACATACAATTCAAGTTTTAACAGTCAGGAGCCCGCCTGAAGAACAGAGGTGATACAATTCAGTTTAGTTTTCAATCAATCTCTTTGTCCATGTTGAAATCAGGAACCCGCCTGGAGAACAGAGGTACAAAATTCAAATCTTAGAAATTAGGAGCCCGCCTGGAGAATGGAGGTGGTAAATTTTTAAGTAGGTGAAGTCAGGAGCCCGCCTGGAAAACAGAGGCATACAATTTCAAAATTCAGAAGTCAGGAGCTCGCCTGAAGAACAGAGGTAACACAATTCAGATTTTAGTTTTCAATCAATTTCTTTGTGTATTCGAAGTCAGGAGCCCGCCTGGAGAATGGAGGTGTTAAATTTTTAAGTAGTCAAAGTCAGGAGCCCGCCTGGAGAATGGAGGTGGTAAATTTTTAAGTAGGTGAAGTCAGGAGCCCGCCTAGATAATAGAGGAGTACTTTCAAGTTCAAGTTCAGCAATCAGGAGCCCGCCTAGATAACAGAGGAATACATTCGAGTTCAAGTTTATTCAAGTTCAGCAGTTTGGAGAGAGGGAACAACATCTCAGTTGACCAGTTGAAGTAGCAACAAGGAATTTTATCGAGAAAACACAAGACAATGAGGCAACAAGAAAATGCAAGACAACAAGGCAACCAGGAAGTATAAGAGCAAGTTTGAAGAATCTAGATAGGACTTTTGTAATTCATAGAGCATAATTAGTTTAGCTTCTGTTATCTTTGACGTGGTGTAATAAAGAAGGTTAGCGAGCAGTAGTAGCAGCAACAATCACAGTAAAATCATAGCTCCCGATAGTCCCAGCTACCGGACACTCCCGAACTACACTAACCTGATTCCTGTTTAGCCCAGGATATGTAGGCAACTTCTGAAGCTGAGTGCGGTTAAACTTTTTAAAATGCTTCACAACGAAATGTTTGAATGGGCAAAAATCGCTCGTATTTGCTCACTTATCTTTGCACGAAAACTCTTCATGTTTCCGAACAAAGAGGGGCAGTTGTGAGCACGTGATTTTTGCCCTATATATGAATAATTCCCAAAATTCAAGCAAAATAATATTTCGTTATTTTTACAATTTGTTTTGTGCATTTTGGTATCATTTTCTGATAATGGTTGCCTTTTATTTATGCATTATAATTCATATAAAATACAAAAAAAATGCATTTTGCATTTAGAATACAAAATAGCTCACTTCCGCATTTTAATTGTTTTAATCGTAAATTTGGCGTAAAATAGGGTTTAAATAGTTTTAGAATTTAACTAGTCTAGTTTTGAAATATATTGGGACTTTATTTTAATTGTTACAATTTTATAAAATCAGAAAAAATAAATACAAAATACAAATTGGATAAAAGAAATAAAAGAGAAAAAAAATAGAGTTTAAAAGGGGTGGCCTTTCAAAAGACCAATCTGGGCCATTTTTGATCCAATTCCCTTAGCCCAATACCCATTTCCACCGGCCAAACAACCCATACCCAATCCCTTACCCGGTCCTCCTCCCAGTCGATGAAACAACATCGTTTCCCCAGCCCTCAATCACGACCGTTGGATCTCATCAATCCAACGGTCCGGAACTAACTAGAATGTTTGGTATATAGGTGTCCGAAATTCCCCCCCTACCCCATTTGTATCATCTCCTTCACCCTCACAAACCCTAATCCACGCCGCCCCAAATCCCTTGCCGGCGGCGAACGTCAACTACACCAACGGTCACCCAATTAACACCATCAACTCCCCTCTTCCACCTCTTTCCAGTCCTGTATTTGCTTTTCCTCGAATCCGGCCAGAACTCGTCGAATATCGATTTTAATTTTCCGGCCAGTTCGTAAGTTTGTCCAAACCCGTCCAAAATCACACCACACAATCCCCAAACTTCCCTCAACCCAAATCCATGACTATTTTCCTTCGAATCCTGGTGAAGTAGCTCGGATTTCAAATCTGAAAATTTTTGGTCAAAACCCTAACACAAAATCTTGTGATTTTGGACTGTACTATCCTTAACCATGTGTTTATTGTGAAAACACATGGTTAGGGATGTTACGAGTCAAAAATTTGGAAAGATTCGGATGATAGCAATCGGCCTGAATTTCTCGTGCTTCAGTGAGCTTTCTTGTTTCCTTTTTACTTGCGTAGTTACAGTTTTTGATTTCATTAAAATGTTCTGTTAATTTTTAAGATTTTGTGTTTGTGTGTATTAGTATACTTTAAACCTTCTTTGTTCCTTGCTCCTTGATCAGTAAAGCATCTTCGCATTTGTAATTTAGATCGAAGCATGTGTCGTTTCTTAGTTAAACACAATTTCAATTGTAGAATCAGCATAATTCTGTACCATTTTTTTCCCATTAATATTGATTGATCCTGTTTTTTAAGTTGTTTGGGTTTGGGTGATTGAACAATTGGGATTGGTTAGTTCAATTGGTTAATTTCTGACTTCTAATTAATCAGTCCTAGTTAGTTTTGAATTAATTCAGGGGATTGGTTATAGCTGTTGAGAATATAGGTAGAATCAGTAATTTGGAGGAGCTTTCAGGGGTAGTTTAGGCATGGAAAAGGGCAGTTTCTTTGGGAGTAGTAATTTCAAAATAGGGGTAAGGGTAGTATAGGTAATTTAAGGGTATAAGAGCATCCTAGGGCCTTCTAGAAGGGTATTTTAGTGTAGATTTCAGCCAGCTTAGGAGATTAGCTTGGGAAACAAGTCAAGAAATGAGGGACTAAACTGAAAATAGGGAGGGGCTAAAAAGAAAACCAAAAATCTGATTAACCCTCTTGGATCACCTATAAGAAGGCATGAAGTTCCTTGAGGAAAGGAGGAAGAATTTTCAGCCCTAAAGAATTCCACTAAACATGTTCTTCAGTTTCCAGATCTGAAATTCTATTAGCTGAATTACAACACTTTTCCTGGTTTAATTTCGAGTGGTTTCTAAAATCAAACAAGTCAAATTTGGAATCATTTATCTGGGATTTTTAATTGTTGGTATGCCTGAATGTGTTTTGGGTTGATTATTTGAGTTTGCTCTGCATTTTCAACTCATTTCTGCTGAACTGTTGAACCTGGGTGGACTGAAATGCTCCTTCACTGACTATGACTAGGTTACTGTTACTGCTGCTAACCTCCCCTTCTCTATTTACATTCCAATTTCCAGGTACACTTTCAAAATCACTTTGATATAATCACAATTTGGGATGAAATGCCATCACCTTGGTCAACCTGTGCTCGCTGGATGTATATAGCTGTAATCAGTTGATTGATAAATGATTATATATATATCTGATTCATTTGGATTGAACTGTATTAAGGATTGTTAATTCAAACCATTTCTAGACTGTTCAGACTGTTGCATTCCATGTTTATGTAGTTGTAGCTTTTGGTTTTGTTTAAGCTTAGTAGTCTGTTGAAGTTAAATTTGCAAAGTTACAATTGATTTTGAGTTCAATACACGTGATTGGTTTCAATTTTGGTTTTAATATGAATTGCATATTCAATAGCTTCGTACTGGGCCAGTTTTCATTTGGGCCTGGGCGTGTTAATAGGCAGCACAGATCTGTCTTGGTTAGGTGATGATTTGAATGGGCCTAGGTACATTGAAAGCCTGAAGCAATTAGTTAAACCAAAGTGTGCCCCCAAGGGCTCGATCCCTGGGCTTTACAGATGCCTATCATTGGGTTTAAAATTTTGGCCTGCGTTAGGCCCAATGCCCGGAACTGTAGGAGTTTGAGCTCACAGCATGTGCAATTACCTGATTTGGGCCTTATGGGCTCAAGACCCATTTTCTCTGTTTTTTCTGGATATTTGAACTCGGATTTGAAAAGTATGGCCTTAACCAATCAGGATTTTTAGGGACAAATTAAGTAGATAACAGTAGAATTATTTAAATGACTAAGTTTGGAAAGGTTGTTTAGTACATTCCACCGCCTTCCCCAAAAATAATACGTTAGAATCTTTAGGCACGATTTAATTAAATCACTTTCTTAAAATTCGGGTGCGCATTGATGTGGCCTAAATCCCAATCTCAACAAAGTTGAAGTGTGTTGACAACCACGGGCGCATTGATTGCGGCGCGGTTCGAAACGCATTTTCACGACGTTGCAATTATTTTAAAAATAATTATAAAAAGCACATAAGCTAGCATGTATTAAGATCAGATAAAATTAAATACAACAGTTAAGCGACCGTGCTAGAACCACGGAACTCGAGAATGCCTAACCCCTTCTCCCGGGTTAACTGAATTCCTTACTCGAATTTCTGGTTCGCAGACTGTAACAAAGTCATATTTTTCCTCAGTTCTGGATTCAACCGGTGACTTGGGGCACCATTAATCTCCCAAGTGGCGACTCTGAATAATTAATAATTAAATCCCGTTCCGATTGTCCTTTAAATGGAAAAACTCCTTCCTGCCCTTTGTGGGGTGTAGTGAAAAGGGAGGTGTGACAGATTTAATTCTACAAATTAGGAGCAATTAAGTTTGTTTTACAAGAACAAAAAATCATAAAAATAATGTGCGTCGTAGTTTTAGCATTTAATGTCCAAATTGTGTGATTTTATCGTTAATTGCTATGTAATTGTGTCTTAATTGTTAAGAGTTAATTAGTACTTTTATAAATTAATTTAGTTCTATAATTTAATTTAGAATTTTTAGAATTTTAGTTTTATCTTAAAAAAAAAAAAGAAAAAGAAGCAATGGAAATAAAAGAAGAAGAAAATCGGATTGGGCCTTTTCTTCAATTTTAAACCACAGGCCCAAAGAACCAAACCCCCACCGGGTCGACCCAACCCGGTCCTCCCCATAACCCCAAACAACCACCCCCTTCTTCCATTTTTCATTTTTTTCAACCCCCAATACCCTAAACACCCGCCCCCTCTTCTTTCTCCTTCTTCTTCGAACCCACCACCCTCATGGCTGCCCTTCTTCTTCATCTTCATCCAAATGCCCACCCCCCATGGCTGCCTTCTTCGTCATCGTTGTCCAAATGACCACACCCCATGAGGGCCCTCCCGTCTTCATCGTCCCCAAACGACCCCTTCAACACCCAAAACAAACCAACCGTTGCTGCTTCTTTTTCTTTGTCAGTCACAGCTCCTCACGTCCACCACGACCACGTCATCACCGCCCCAGCTCCGCCTCATGACCAGTACAGCCAGCCCGTCGCCAGCTGACCATCAACCAGCCTTTTCCGTCGAGCAGCAGCGAGCAGCAACATCTCCAAGCCACTACTGCTCCAACTCCACTGTCACGCCAACGACCCCTTAGCATAAGGAGCCATCTCCTCACCAAACTTGTCAACGATAGTCTCAATTGCTTCAACAAATGATCGTAAAGCAAAAACATAATTAACACGAAGAGGGAGGTCAGGATCACGCATTCCAGCCACAACACTGTGTAATGCTTTGCGGAAGTTATTTGGATCTGAAAAGTTAACATGGGCATATTGTCCTACAACCCATGCTGCCTTGGCTCGAAGATGGCCCACAGAACTGCTAAATTCCGGGAATACATGTTGAACAAGCATATGTTCAAGCTCTGATTGTGTTTGTGTTCCGATGGGTTAGTTTGAATTCGAACCCAAGTCTTTGTTTGTATTATAGATAATTCATGTTCATTTTGTTTGAAGTTTGCTAGTTCTGGTTTAAATGTAGGAACCCTAGTTTGTTAGTTTGTATTAGTTTGAATTCGAACCCAGGAATATAGACTACAATTTAATGTCGAGTGTTTTATGTGCTGGTCCTTAGATTTTAGCTTCTGGGTTCATCGTCGATATACTTTCAATATTCCTACATTTTTGTACAGGATTTAACTTATTGTGTTATTTCAGCCCATGTATCTGTGTATCAATAGTAGTCTGAAATCTGACCGTAGTAGTTCAACATAGTTTTGTTCTGAATCATTCATCTTTGTTATGATGTTGTTTGATCTAGTTTGAGTTCAATTGATGATTGTGTTTAGTGATTTGGATTTACCTGTTTGTTCTGCTAAGTTTGTTCTGATATGAATCTGACTCTATTGTTAATTCATGAACGTTGTCGATTAGGAGTTTGTTTGGCGAGTTTGTTTATTCAGAGTTTGATTATTAATTGGATAATTGATAAGATGAATTGGTTATAGCTGATATGGTTTGTAATATAGATCAAAGGGGATGGGAGTAGAATGGTAATTTCAGTAGTTTCAGGGGTAATATGGGAAATGAGTCTTAAAAAAATGATTAATTTGAGTGCTCCGTCCACTGGGCATTAATAATATTAAAATAATACCTAGTGGGGGACAAGACATATAAGGGTGGGAATTAATACATTGTTTAATACATAGTGGGGGGACAAGACATATGGTAGTGGGCAATAATGCATTGTTTAATATAGTGGCGGACAAAGCATACAGTAGTGGGGAATAAGAGAATTAAATAAAGACAAGACATGTGGTAGTGAGAACTAATACATTTGTTTAATATAGTGGGGAACAAGGCATGCAAATGTGGAGAACAAAACATAATGGTATAAAAAGCCTAAAAAGGATTGATTAAAATATGTTGCCCATACCTATTTTGGGTTATTAATAGGGTCATTTCAAGACAGAAAGGGGCTGGTTTTTGGAGGAAGAAAATCGTTTCTCTTCCAGTTTTTCTTAGAGTCTAGGCAGGATTTTTAACAAAAAAGTTCAGTAATTTGAGAGTAAAAAATAGGCTGGTTTTTATCCAAAAGGTTTAGTGTTTGGAGAGCTAAGAAACTGAAAAGTGGGTCTCTTCTTTTACTACTGAATATCAGAACTAGTATTGTTGATGTTTAGTCTTTTACAAACTTTTGGGGCTGTTCTATCGAGCTTGTTTGGTTTTCTTCAAATTTTTCTGAGCCTCGAATTTGGTTCGAATTGCTGTTGGGTTGCTGTTGTTTTGCTGTGTTACTACTGTTGCTGACTGCTCCTTTATCTTCTTGTATTTCCATTATCCAGGTACATGTTCTACAGCTCTCAAATTTAAAGGAAAGGAAGTAAAGAGTTGTTGGAATGGATTTCTGAAAATAACTATTTCTTTGTGTTTAATTTAATGTATAAGCAGTAATTCACTTGATATCGCATAACATGTATTAGAATGACTTTGGAATGCATAAACTGGATTGTTGAATCTATTTCTACAAACATGTGAATATCAATTGCAATTAATCTTAGCTTGTGATTACTAGTTATGAAATATAGTGTAGTTAATTCTTTTTTTCATTAGTCGTGTAATAGTTTCAAATAGGTTATGCCACGAAAAAGGTTCAAATAGTTCATGGAAATCAGCATGTTGGTTTAATAAGGTTAGTTCTGAAATTGCGAGTTCGCTTGAGTAAGTAACATCATTTTAAATAGCAATGTGAATAATGTTAGTAACTAATATTCACAAATGTTAATGATTGATGTTAGCCTAATGTCAGTTTTTAAGCATTGACGCATTTCTTTGACAAGTCGTAAAAAGAGTAAAAAAAATGGCTTTGTATTACACATAGTTAATTCCAATAGTTCAATTCATCTAATAATGTTAGTTTAAATTAATCAAAGAATAGTTAGTTTGTTTTGATATTACTGGGTGTCAATCTCGTGTTCTATTCATAATCTCAACTTTAGTGTTATTAACTAATAGAATAAGGAACCATACAATCTCCCTTGAGTAAGCTCTGTTCCAATTTTCCGTTTGCATTTGTCTTAATCTAATAAACAATAAGAGGCACGAGCTTATAAACATGTAACTAATTAGGACCTCTTTTATTTTATTTTAGAGACGAACTTAATAGAAAAGATAGTCACTTTAGGATTGTCCTTTCAAAATAAACGAGATGAGCCTCGCCTAGTAAAACTCACCGATTGCGGGGCCCTCACGATTGTATATATTTTAAATACTTAGAACTCGAGATCGGCCGCTTAGCGAATTTCACGACCTTTTTCCCAAAAGTAATAACGCGTTAGTCACTGTTAGGCGCGTACTTTTAATAATTTACTTTCTTAAACTCGGGTGCACATTTATGTGACCCAAATCCAAATCTCAACGAAGTCGAAATGTGTCGTTAATCACGGGTACATTGATTGTGACGTGGTTCGAGATGCATCTCCATGACGTTGCAAATTCCTTTTTTTTTAAAAAAAATAAATAATGAATGAGACGAGCCTCGATAAACAAGAATACACAAACTGCGGGCCCCTCAACGGACAGTTATTTCAAATGCTTAGATTTCGAGACAGGTCGCATAGCGAACTTTATGGCTTTTCTCAAAATAACAACGTGTTAGTATCTTTAGGCGTGTATTTAATAATGTTATCTTCCTAAACTCGGGTGCACATTTATGTGACCCAAATCCAAATTTCAATGAAGTTGGAACGTATCGAAAATTGCGGGTACATTTATGTGGCACAATTCGAGATGCATTCTCACGACGTTGTAATTCTTTGAATAAATAATAACAAAAGCGGTAAACAGTTAAAATTTGCACGTAGGTTCATAATTGTATAAAATCAGATAATCAAGCCGAATATGACAGTTGAGCGACCGTGCTAGAACCACGGAACTCGGGAATGCCTAACACCTTCTCCGGGGTTAACAGAATTCCTTATCCGGATTTATGGTGCGCAGACTGTTAAACAGAGTCATTCTTTACCTCGATTTGGGATTCAACCGGTGACTTGGGACACCACAAATCTCCCAAGTGGCGACTCTGAATCTTTAAATAACATCCCATTTCGATTGTCCTTTAATTGGAAAAACTCCCTTCCACGCCCCTTTGAGGCGGCGCGGGTGAAAAAGGAGGTGTGACAGCTCTAGCGACTCTGCTGGGGACTATAACCCCGAATCTCTAGTTCAGGGTTCAAAATTCGAGCTTAGCTAAATTGTTATATTTGGCTTTATCTGATTTTATTATATGTTTGGGCCTAATGTGCTAAATGCTGCTTTTACCGCTTTGATATTATCTGAACTGTATATAAACTGTGCCGATACCCTTCTCTTCTTACCTCCGGGGATGTGCTTGCTGGTCGAGACTCCCTATTCTGTTAGTGTCAATACCTGAAATAAGAAAGAGGCCGGACAAGTTACTAAGTCATATGGCCTTTTGGTTCCCGGTACGTAGCCCCCTCCTCGACTCGAGTTGTCCGCTCGGGTACACAGTCTAGAACAAATACCCAGGTTATAAACCTAGAATAACTCAGCTTCATGCCGGATCCCTAGTAGGAACGTTTGTTTGCATCACGTGCATTTGACTTTGGAGGCTCAACACAGGGGTTAGGTCTGTCTAGGACAGGTGTACCAAAAAATGACAAACGACCATCCTGATGCATCTTATTTGCTACTTGTGCATTTGTTTGCTTCGGACTTGCATGACGACCGGCTTTTGAATATTTAGAGGAAAGAGCGATAGAGGCACGAGGGTTAAAGAGAGTTAATCGCCTGTTTTGAGAAAAAAAAATCAATGTCCAAATAGTGTCGAAACTCTGCCGAATTTTTGAGAAAATGAAAAGAAAAGACAAAAAGAGAAAAATAGTTTTATTTGCCAATAAAAAGGAGTTTCGTTTTCAAAAGAAGTTTGTTTTATCGGCCCGAACTATGCCGGTTTGATTCTCACAGGGTGTGAGATACGTAGGCAACCCTCATCGGGTCCAACCTCCCCTTTTGCAAAATAGCCAAAAAATGTCAAATTTTAATTGTCAACATAAATAAGTCGGGTGATGCCGTTTTTTGCAAGAATAGCCGAATGTTCCCGAAAGGGACGCCGGAAGGCTGACTTTGCATAAACGGACACTTTTGATCATCCTTTAGAGTTTTGATCGGTTGACCCTCACAGCCTTAAAATCTTCATTCCCGAAGTGCTGAAAGGCCGTGTTCGGAACCGGATCTTTCTTTTAATCTGTGAAAAATTAAAAAAAAATTAGCCAATTGGTTGAGTCAAATAAATTTTATTTTGCTTAATCACCTTAATAAATGTGCAGGATGAGCACGATGCAAAAGGAATTTTTTTTTAAGGATTTATGTCCACCAGATCGTGGAAGATTTTAAGGATCTGCAAAGGGGCCTTGCACCAAAGCCCGCGGCGAGGCCAAACGACGCCCCGCGAGCGCCAAAATTAAAAACTCTAAAACATTCATAGTTTGAGTCCGTATTTTTCTTTTTCTTAGAGTCTTTTGTCTGTTAGAGTCTGTCTTTATTTCGCGTCAGAGTATATCAGTAGTTATTGAGTTCGTATTTGGTTTAGTTTCAAGTCTATTATTTTCCTTTCCAAAAAGCGTCTGGTTTGTAATAGAATGTTTATTAATGAAAAATTGAAAATTTCCAAAAATTATCCTCTTTTGCTTTTCGCACTTGTGGGCAGAACTATGCCCGGTCTGATTCATGCGGGGACATAATACGTAGGCAATCCACATAAGATTCGACCACCATAAAAAAAAATATATAAAAGAGAAAAATTGAGAAAAAAAAGGAATAAAAGAGGGAAGGCGTTCAAAAGGAGCACAATTATAAGAAGCCAGAATGACGCACGTAACTGAAGCAAATGCATGATAGAAAGGGTTAACTACCTAGTGGCATTGCATCCTCAATGTGTGTTTTTCCTATCTGTTAAAAACCCTAACGCTAACCAGTTGCTCTCATTTTTGTTCCTTTTCAATCTTTAGAAATGTGGTTGGTTGTGATTCTAAAGTAATGCTTCCCTGCAACACAAAGGCAAAAGACAATGGCAGAGAGCAACAGAACTGAGCGGGTTGGTACCGATGCCCGAAAGCAGTTGGTTGAACAGGACTACGGGTTGGTAGAAGAGGTAAGAATGTTGAGACAACATGTGGCAGACATGTATCGGGCATGGATGACTGGGAAAACACCACCCCCGCCACCGCCTAGCTACTTGAACTTTGTCCTTACCCAAGCACCTAACACAATAACGGATGATCCCCCATACTCTCCATATCTACCCACTTATGACAGTTTTCTCAGCCACCCGAGTAGCTCCATCACTTGTCATCCAACTATATTCTCCCAACGCTACTCCCCTCCCCGACGCTACTTCTCTCCACGGGACTCCCAAAAACATGTTTCACTTTCCCAGTACCCAGCTCCACAAAATGCCTATCCACCCTCACAAGCCTACCGAAAGCCCTCTGGATCAGGTTTTCGGCCCAATCAAGCATTTAAGAATGAGAGGTTGCTGAAAAAAGAAAAGGCTTTCACCCTTATTGGAGGATCATATGCCGACTTATTCCATAAGTTGAAGCAATTGGACATGTTGAAGCCGATTCATATAAAAATGCCAAACCCTCTGTCAAAGAAGTTTGATTTCTCTCGAAGGTGCGCATATTGCTCAGACGCCCCGGGGCATGACACAGAGAAGTGTTGGAAGATGAAGAAAGCAATTCAGAAGCTTATTGATGAAGGTGACATTGTCATGCAAAATCCAGATGCAACCGACACTAGCCAAAGTCCGTCGCCTATTCGTAATGAGATGCATACGTCGAATATGACTTGTTTTGAAAAGGAATATCAGAAGTCTTCTGGGATCCTCAGAGGTCCGCGCGTTGCAGAGTTTTCAGTGCTATCAGAGGTTGCTCTTAAGAACGAGCCTGCAAAGGGAACCCAAAAGCAATTTGTTAAGAACAATGAGGTGGAAGTTGGTGGAGGCCCTAGGAATGTTGATGCCGAATTCAGTGGCTAAGATGCCGAGCTGGGCAATTGGAAAGACGCTCCTTTCTTGGTTGGTCAGGGAGGAGTTTTTGGTGGTTCATTTTGTTGTCATTACTGTTGACCGGGTTATTTGCAGGGTTGTAATCCGGACATTGTCTTTTGTCAAACCCTCTTATCCTTCCATTTTTTAGTGGTTTGTTTAGTGTTGTCTAGGTTTGTTTTAGGTTTATTCCTAGGTTGTACCCTAGTTGTTTTGCTTGTTTCGTTATACGAACCGTTTCACCGCTTATCTAGTGCAAATTCGGTCTTTTGTTATATCCAGTCATCTTCTTTGTTTAGTTCTTTTTATCCTTTTGTTTTGTCTTTGTTCAACGCCGATTCTAGTGACATGACATGCGCGCACAGTTTGGGCCTAATCTTAAGAGTTAATTATAAAGCCATTGAGAGATGATCGGGACACTTAAGGGAAGTAAGAACAACTTGAGATCATTTGAAGCCCGAGCAACGTGAAACTGGGGCAAGTAAAACATAAAGAAAAAAAACACCATAAGAGCAAGTTAGCCATATTGACAAGGGGGCCGTTCATGGTAACGAAAGTGAGAGTATTGCCCAACAGTGCTTTAAAAATGACAAATGAAAAGGCGAATGTGTGGATAGGGTTATCAAGTCCGGCACAATCAGAAGATGTGGCGAATGTTTAAGTGTGTTGTTTGTGCTTGGCATGTTTTGAAGATTGGAATGATGAAGGCATTTTATTCTTCTATCTAAACACTTTATCCTTCGTTAACTCTTTGAGCCTTATTTATTTTCTTTCATACCCCTCGTTCGGAATCAGTAGCAAAGATTAGAAAATACAAGCATGGAAGATAAAGAAAAATAAAAAGAAAAAGAAAAAGGAAAAGGAAACAACAGAAACAACAAACAACAAAAGAGAAAAGAAAAAGGAGAAATGAGAAAGAGAAAGAAAGGAAAAGAAAATAATAAATAAGTGGAAAGGAAAATAAAAAAAGGAATTGGGAACTACGTTTGACCTGATTCCTCAAAGAGGATACGTAGGCGCTTCACGGCTCGATCATAGTGTAAAAAAAAATCCCCAAGCAAGAAACTGGGGCAGAAGTCGTGTTTGATGTAAAGAAATCTGGTTCCGAAGGTTGTAAATTTTGAACCCAAATTGATTCGTTTTGAGTTGCTAATACCCTTTATTTTTAGCCCTATCCAAAACCCCACGTTACGGTCCAAAGAAAGACCTTTTGACTAGTCTTCGAAAGATGCCAAGTCATGCAAATGGAAGTCGAGAATAACACTCTGATCCCCGACAGAAAAGTAATAAAATGAGAGAGTCTTATCGGTGAAAACCTTCACGGGCACCTTGAGGCGGCTATAAGTTGAGAGAAAAATCAAAATGAGAGAGGCTTGATAGTGAAAACCCTTCGGGCACTACATGTCGAATAAAGATTGAGAATCAAATAGGAAAGCACCAGACGAAGATTGTGAAAGGCGATTAACGACGAAGGATAGGCCACATGTGCATGTCATGGCCAATAGAGTTGGTATCCACATTTGATAGGTTTTACTTTGTAGTTTTTCTCGTTAGGAGTCATCTCTTCCTTTTGTCTTTTACTCCGTTCCTTTTACCTTTGTAATTTCTTCTTCTTGAGTCTCTTTGGTCAGAACAAGTGAAATGATTTCAAAATTTGCCATCGGCTTTCCAATTATGCAAGACGAGATCTGACTAGTACATCAAAGTGGTATAAGTCAGGAAAGAACAAGCGCAATGAGCTGGTAATAGTCAACGTACTTTGAGGTTCGCGCAAAATACCCAAGATTGGTCTATATCAATTCAGGGACAGTGCAACAAAAAGAGGGACAAAGGGATTGAACCGAGGGTATATTCGATGATGAGATTGACAAAAGGATGGACCAATGTCAAGAAGGATATCCCCAGCAGAAATCGAGGGTTATAAGGCCAAGGCCAGTGGAAAATCAAGAAAGAACAATGCGGAAAGCAATGGACATAATTGGGAAATTCATAGGAGACTCAAAGGTTGGGGAAACGCCAGTTCACGAACAGTACCGCAAAAGAAGATATTGGGTCTGCACCGGAAAAAGGTATTTCAGTAATACAGACGATGGATGGAGTGGTTAATCAATGAACATGCAAGATCTTCAAGTGAAATCAGCTGTCATGAAAATACATGAGGTTTGTGAATAAGGAATCGTCAAGAAAGTCGGAAGGTATCAGCCAAGCTGCAAGATGGTCAGACAACGCATAGATGGAAAATGGTTGATAGCATCCCCAGCAGGAGTAACACAACCAACCACCACGTTTAAAACTGACCAAATTTTCTTTGATTTCCAGCAGGGACAGGGAATGTTACTGACGACGAAAAGATGCGCCACAAGAAAGAATGTCAAACTGGGGCAGAAAATTTTTGTTCATTTCGAAAATTTTCGGGAAGTCTAACACAAGTTTGGTGAAAAGCGGTATCCCCAGCAGTTTTTGGGAGAAGACAAAACAAGTTTAAAGAAAGCAATGTCAGGAGGAAGATAACACGAGTTTTAAGAGAGGTAGTCTTTGAAGGAAAAAAAAGAAGAAAAAGGAAAAAAAGAGGAAGACCAGTTTTGCAAAAGGAAACGGTTTGCAGAGGATTGAAACATCAGTCTTAAGGGAAGTAGTCTTTGAAGGAGTAAGATAACATATTTTTGAAAAAGTGTTATCCCCAGCAGTTCGCATAGAAATGAGACATCAGTTTTGAGGGAAGTGGTTTTGAAGAAGGAAGACAGTACAAGTTTTGAGGGAAGTAGTTTTGAAGAAAGATAATTCAAGTTATAAGGAAAATGGTTGTTGAAGTCAGGAGCCCCGCCTGAAGAACGGAATGGCGATTTATTTTTCGAAATTGTTGTTGAAGTCAGGAGCCCGCCTGAAGAACGGAATGGCGATTTATTTTTCGAAGTTGTTGTTGAGGTCAAGAGCCTCGCCTGAAGAACGGAATGGCGATTTATTTTTCAAAGTTGTTGTTGAGGTCAGGAGCCCCGCCTGAAGAACGGAATGGCGCTTTATTTTCGAAGTTGTTGTTGAGGTCAGGAGCCCCGCCTGAATAACGGAATGACAATTTATTTTTTGAAGTTGTTGTTGAGGTCAGGAGCCCCGCCTGAAGAATGGAATGACGATTTATTTTTCGAAGTTGTTGTTGAAGTCTCGCCCGCCTGAAGAAAGGAATGGCAATTTATTTTTCAAAGTTGTTGTTGAGGTCAAGAGCCCCGCCTAAAGAATGGAATGACAATTTATTTTTCGAAGTTGTTGTTGAAGTCTCGCTCGCCTGAAGAAAGGAATGACGCTTTATTTTCAAAGTTGTTGTTGAGGTCAGGAGACCTGCCTGAAGAACGGAATGGCGATTTATTTTTCGAAGTTGTTGTTGAGGTTAGGAGCCCCGCCTGAAGAATGGAATGACGCTTTATTTTTCGAAGTTGTTGTTGAGGTCAGGAGCCCCGCCTGAATAACGGAATGCCGCTTTATTTTCGAAGTTGTTGTTGAGGTCAGGAGCCCCGCCTGAAGAACGGAATGACGATTTATTTTTTGAAGTTGTAGTAGAGGTCAGGAGCCCAGCCTAAAGAACGGAATGGCGATTTATTTTTCGAAGTTGTTGTTGGAGTCTCGCCCGCCTGAAGAAAGGAATAGCGCTTTATTTTCGAAGTTGTTGTTGAGGTCAGGAGCCCCGCCTGAAGAACGGAATGGCGATTTATTTTTCGAAGTTGTTGTTGAGGTTAGGAGCCCCGCCTGAAGAACGGAATGACGATTTATTTTTCGAAGTTGTTGTTGAGGTCAGGAGCCCCGTCTGAAGAACGGAATGGCGATTTATTTTTCGAAGTTGTTGTTGAGGTCAGGAGCCCCGCCTGAAAAACGGAATGGCGCTTTATTTTTCAAAGTTGTTGTTGAGGTCAGGAGCCCCGCCTGAAGAACGGAATGACGATTTATTTTTCGAAGTTGTTTTTGAGGTCAGAAGCCCCGCCTGAAGAACGAAATGGCAATTTATTTTTCGAAATTGTTGTTGAAGTCAGGAGCCCGCCTGAAGAATGGAATGGCGATTTATTTTTGGAAGTTGTTGTTGAGGTCAGGAGCCCTGCCTGAAGAACGGAATGGCGATTTATTTTTTGAAGTTGTTGTTGAGGTCAGGAGCCCCGCCTGAAGAACGGAATGGCGCTTTATTTTTAAAGTTGTTGTTAAGGTCAGGAGCCCCGCCTGAAGAATGGAATGGCAATTTATTTTTCGAAGTTGTTGTTGAAGTCAGGAGCCCCTCCTGAAGAACAGAATGGCGATTTATTTTTCGAAGTTGTTGTTGAAGTCTCGCCCGCCTGAAGAAAGGAATGACAATTTATTTGTCGAAGTTGTTGTTGAGGTCAGGAGCCCCGCCTGAAGAATGGAATGACGATTTATTTTTCGAAGTTGTTGTTGAAGTCTCACCCGCCCGAAGAAAGGAATGGCGTTTTATTTTTGAAGTTGTTGTTGAGGTTAGGAGCCCCGCCTGAAGAACGAAATGGCGATTTATTTTTCAAGGTTGTTGTTGAGGTCAGGAGCCCCGCCTGAAGAACGGAATGGAGATTTATTTTCGAAGTTGTTGTTGAGGTCAGGAGCCCCGCCTGAAGAACGGAATGGCGATTTATTTTTCGAAGTTGTTGTTGAGGTCAGGAGCCCCGCCTGAAGAACGGAATGGCGATTTATTTTTCGAAGTTGTTGTTGAGGTCAGGAGCCCCGCCTGAAGAACGGAATGGCGATTTATTTTTCGAAGTTGTTGTTGAGGTCAGGAGCCCCGCCTGAAGAACGGAATGGTGATTTATTTTTCGAAGTTGTTGTTGAGGTCAGGAGCCGCCTGAAGAACGGAATGGCGATTTATATTTCGAAGTTGTTATTGATGTCAAGAGCCCCGCCTGACTTTGCATAAACGGCGCTTTATTTTCGAAGTTGTTGTTGAGGTCAGGAGCCTCGCCTGAAGAACGGAATGGCGATTTATTTTTTGAAGTTGTTGTTGAGGTCAGGAGCCCCACCTGAAGAACGGAATGACGATTTATTTTTCGAAGTTGTTGTTGAAGTCAATTGCCCGCCTGAAGAAAGGAATGACGTTTTATTTTTCAAAGTTGTTGTTGAGGTCAGGAGCCCGCCTGAAGAAAGGAATGGTGATTTATTTTCAAGTTTTGAAGTTGCGAGCCCGCCCATATAACAGAGGAATACATTTCAGTCTTTACATTTCAAGTTTTGAAGTTGGGAGTCCGCCCATATATTAGAGAAATACATTTTAGTCTTTACATATCGAGTTTTGAAGTTGGGAGCCCGCCCATATAATAGAGGAATACATTTCAGTCTTTACATTTCAAGTTTTGATGTTGGGAGCCCGTCCATATAACAGAGGAATACATTTCAATCTTTGCATTTCAAGTTTTGAAGTTGGGAGCCCGCCCATATAACAGAGGAATACATTAAAGTTTGAAGTCAGTAAAGCGGAGTGTTACAACAAAAAACCCCAGCAGAAATCAGAAGAAAGACCGCAAGTCGAGCCACAAGTAAACAAACGGCATAGGTGTTATCTTTAAGAAGTTAAATCGAAGTTAGGAGCCCGCCTGGAGAATAAAGGTGTTATATTTTAAGAAGTAATTGGTGTTGAAGTCAGTAAAGCAGAGGAATACAACCGAAATCCCCAGGGGAAAACAACAAAAATCCCCAGCAGAGGAAGGCGGTCCAAGCTTCGAAGGAAAAATAATTCTAAGCTCACAAGAAGGAAATAAGCAGTTCAAATTCAGCAATCAAGAGAAGACTACGAGTCAGGAAAGAAAGAAAGAAACATCAGAGGAAACACCAGTCATCGAGACATCAAAGCAACAAGAGACAGAAGAGCACGACTGAAGATCTAGATAAGATTTTGTAATTCATAGACTATAGTTTAGTCTAGCTTCTTGTTTTCTTTCAGCATGGTGTAATAAGGAGGTCGGAAAGCAGTAATAACAGCATGCAACAGCAGCAACATTGCAGTCCCATGGTAGGCCCAGCTACCAAAACTTCCCGAACTACATTAACCTGATTCCCTTTTAGCCAGGGATATGTAGGAAACCTTTGAAGCAAAGGTTCGGTTAAATCTTTTCAAAAACTCTTTGCACAAATCGCTCATATCCGCTCACTTTATCTTTGCACAAAAACTCTTTGTGTTTTCGGACAAAGAGGAGCAGCTGTGAGCACGTGATTTTTGCCCTATGAGAACTACTCCCAAAAATTCAAAATAAAACAATTTTCCTTTGTGTGCAATTTTGAGAATTTTCGTGGCATTTTTGGATAATTATTTGTATTTGTCTGTGCATGTTTATTTATTAGATTAATAAAAAATACAAAATATGTCGCATTTGCATTTAGGATTTAATTCTACAATTAGGAGCAATTAAGTTTGTTTTACAAGAACAAAAAATCATAAAAATAATGTACATCGTAATTTTAGCATTTAATGTCCAAATTGTGTGATTTTATCGTTAATTGCTATGTAATTGTGTCTTAATTGTTAAGAGTTAATTAGTACTTTTATAAATTAATTTAGTTCTATAGGTTAATTTAGAATTTTTAGAATTTTAGTTTTATCTTAAAAAAGAAAAAGAAAAAGAAGCAATGGAAATAAAAGAAGAAGAAAATCGGATTGAGCCTTTTCTTCAATTTTAAACCACAGGCCCAAAGAACCAAACACCCACCGGGTTGACCCGACCCGGTCCGCCCCATAACCCCAAACAACCACCCCCCCTTTCTTCCATTTTTCATTTTTTTCAAACCCCAAAACCCTAAACACCCGCCCCCTCTTCTTTCTCCTTCTTCTTCGAACCCACCACCCTCATGGCTGCCCTTCTTCTTCATCTTCATCCAAACGCCCATCCCCCATGGCTGCCTTCTTCGTCATCGTCGTCCAAACGACCACCCCCCATGACGGCCCTCCTGTCTTCATTGTCCCCAAATGACCCCTTTAACACCCAAAACAAACCAACCGTTGCTGCTTCTTCTTCTTCGTCAGTCACTACTCTTCACGTCCACCACGACCACGTCGTCACCGCCCCAGCTCCGCCTCACGACCAGCACAGCCAGCCCGTCGCTAGCTGACCATCAACCAGCCTTTTCCGTCGAGCAGCAGCGAGCAGCAACATCTCCAAGCCACTACTGCTCCAGCTCCACTGTCACGCCAACGACCCCTTAGCATAAGGAGCCATCTCCTCACCAAACTTGTTAACGATAGTCTCAAGTACTTCAACAAACGATCGTAAAGCAAAAACATAATTAACACGAATAGGGAGGTCAGGATCACGCATTCCAGCCACAACACTGTGTAATGCTTTGCAGAAGTTATTTGGATCTGAAAAGTTAACATTGGCATATTGTCCTACAACCCATGCTGCCTTGGCTCGAAGATGGCCTACATGATTGCTAAATTTCGGGAATACATGTTGAACAAGCATACGTTCAAGCTCTGATTGTGTTTGTGTTCCGATGGGTTAGTTTGAATTCGAACCCAGGTCTTTGTTTGTATTATAGATAATTCATGTTCATTTTGTTTGAATTTTGCTAGTTCTGGTTTAAATGTAGGAACCCCAGTTTGTTAGTTTGTATTAGTTTGAATTCGAACCCATGAATATAGACTACAATTTAATGTCGAGTGTTTTATGTGTTGGTCCTTAGATTTTAGCTTCCGGGTTCATCGTCGATATACTTTCAATATTCCTACATTTTTGTACAGGATTTAACTTAGAATTGTGTTATTTCAGCCCATGTATCTGTGTATCAATCGTTGTCTGAAATCTGACCGTAGTAGTTCAACATAGTTTTGTTCTGAATCATTCATCTTTGTTATGATGTTGTTTGATCTAGTTTGAGTTCAATTGATGATTGTGTTTAGTGATTTGGATTTACCTGTTTGTTCTGCTAAGTTTGTTCTGATATGAATTTGACTCTATTGTTAATTCATGAACGTTGTCGATTAGGAGTTTGTTTGGCGAGTTTGTTTATTCAGAGTTTGATTAT
This sequence comes from Nicotiana tabacum, assembly GCF_000715075.1. Taxonomy (NCBI): domain Eukaryota; kingdom Viridiplantae; phylum Streptophyta; class Magnoliopsida; order Solanales; family Solanaceae; genus Nicotiana; species Nicotiana tabacum. The sequence continues at coordinate 16,359,831 of NC_134089.1, read as the reverse complement.
TAATTGGATAATTGATTAGATGAATTGGTTATAGCTGATATGGTTTGTAATACAGATCAAAGGGGATGGGAGTAGAATGGTAATTTCAGTAGTTTCAGGGGTAATATGGGAAATGAGTCTTAAAAAAATGATTAATTTGAGTGCTCCGTCCACTGGGCATTAATAATATTAAAATAATACCTAGTGGGGGACAAGACATATAAGGGTGGGAATTAATACATTGTTTAATACATAGTGGGGGGACAAGACATATGGTAGTGGGCAATAATGCATTGTTTAATATAGTGGCGGACAAAGCATACAGTAGTGGAGAATAAGAGAATTAAATAAAGACAAGACATGTGGTAGTGAGAACTAATACATTTGTTTAATATAGTGGGGAACAAGGCATGCAAATGTGGGGAACAAAACATAATGGTATGAAAAGCCTAAAAAGGATTGATTAAAATATGTTGCCCATACCTGTTTTGGGTTATTAATAGGGTCATTTCAAGACAGAAAGGGGCTGGTTTTTGGAGGAAGAAAATCGTTTCTCTTCCAGTTTTTCTTAGAGTCTAGGCAGGATTTTTAACAAAAAAGTTCAGTAATTTGATAGTAAAAAATAGGCTGGTTTTTATCCAAAAGGTTTAGTGTTTGGAGAGCTAAGAAACTGAAAAGTGGGTCTCTTCTTTTACTACTGAATATCAGAACTAGTATTGTTGATGTTTAGTCTTTTACAAACTTTTGGGGCTGTTCTATCGAGCTTGTTTGGTTTTCTTCAAATTTTTCTGAGCCTCGAATTTGGTTCGAATTGCTGTTGGGTTGCTGTTGTTTTGCTGTGTTACTACTGTTGCTGATTGCTCTTTCATCTTCTTGTATTTCCATTATCCAGGTACATGTTCTACAGCTCTCAAATTTAAAGGAAATGAAGTAAAGAGTTGTTGGAATGGATTTCTGAAAATAACTATTTCTTTGTGTTTAATTTAATGTATAAGCAGTAATTCACTTGTTATCGCATAGCATGTATTAGAATGACTTTGGAATGCATAAACTGGACTGTTGAATCTATTTCTACAAACATGTGAATATCAATTGCAATTAATCTTAGTTTGTGATTACTAGTTATGAAATATAGTGTAGTTAATTCTTTTTTTCATTAGTCGTGTAATAGTTTCAAATAGGTTATGCCACGAAATAGGTTCAAATAGTTCATAGAAATCAGCATGTTGGTTTAATAAGGTTAGTTCTAAAATTGCGAGTTCGCTTGAGTAAGTAACATCATTTTAAATAGCAATGTGAATAATGTTAGTAGCTAATATTCTCAAATGTTAATGATTGATGTTAGCCTAATGTCAGTTTTTTAAGCATTGACGCATTTCTTCGACAAGTCGTAAAAAGAGTAAAAAAAATGGCTTTGTATTACACATAGTTAATTCCAATAGTTCAATTCATCAAATAATGTTAGTTTAAATTAATCAAAGAATAGTTAGTTTGTTTTGATATTACTGGGTGTCAATCTCGTGTTCTATTCATAATCTCAACTTTAGTGTTATTAACTAATAGAATAAGGAACCATACAATCTCCCTTGAGTAAGCTCTGTTGCAATTTTCCGTTTGCATTTGTCTTAATCTAATAAACAATAAGAGGCACGAGCTTATAAACATGTAACTAATTAGGACCTCTTCTCTTTTATTTTAGAGACGAACTTAAGAGAAAAGGTAGTCACTTTAGGATTGTCCTTTCAAAATAAACGAGATGAGCCTCGCCTAGTAAAACTCACCGATTGCGGGGCCCTCACGATTGTATATATATTAAATACTTAGAACTCGGGATCGGCCGCTTAGCGAATTTCACGGCCTTTTTCCCAAAAGTAATAACGCGTTAGTCACTATTAGGCGCGTACTTTTAATAATTTACTTTCTTAAACTCGGGTGCACATTTATGTGACCCAAATCCAAATCTCAATGAAGTCGAAATGTGTCGTTAATCACGGGTACATTGACTGTGACGTGGTTCGAGATGAATCTCCATGATGTTGCAAATTCCTTTTTTTTAAAAAAATTTAATGAATGAGACGAGCCTCGACAAACAAGAATACACAAACTGCGGGGCCCTCAACGGACAGTTATTTCAAATGCTTAGATTTCGAGACAGGTCGCATAGCGAACTTTACGGCTTTTCTCAAAATAACAACGTGTTAGTATCTTTAGGCGCGTATTTAATAATGTTATCTTCCTAAACTCGGGTGCACATTTATGTGACCCAGATCCAAATCTCAACGAAGTTGGAACGTATCAAAAATTGCGGGTACATTTATGTGGCGCAATTCGAGATGCATTCTCACGACGTTGTAATTCTTTGAATAAATAATAACAAAAGCGGTAAACAGTTAAAATTTGCACGTAGGTTCATAATTGTATAAAATCATATAATCAAGCCGAATATGACAGTTGAGCGACCGTGCTAGAACCACGGAACTCGGGAATGCCTAACACCTTCTCCCGGGTTAACAGAATTCCTTATCCAGATTTCTGGTGCGCAGACTGTTAAACAGAGTCATTCTTTTCCTCGATTCGGGATTCAACCGGTGACTTGGGACACCACAAATCTCCCAAGTGGCAACTCTGTATCTTTAAATAAAATCCTGTTTCGATTGTCCTTTAATTGGAAAAACTCCCTTCCGCGCCCCTTTGAGGCGGTGCGGGTGAAAAAGGAGGTGTGACACCCATCTGCGACCCTTCTTCATTTTTCCACCATTTTTGAACGGGATTGAAGCTTTTGAGGGTGATTTTTGAGGAAACCAAAGGGGAATCACTTGGAGGTAACATTTTTAACTTCATAACTCATTTATATGTGATTAAAGACCTAATTAGTGGTGAAACAATTGGGGAAAATGAGTAATTAGGGCTTGATATTATGAGGCCTTAACATGGGTATTTGAGGGGTCAATTGAACTCTGATTTCAGTGTTCTTGTTATGTATAGACTCGTGAGAGTACGAGGTTTCTGAAAATGTAAATTTCACCCGATTCCAAGTCGTGGGCCTGAGGGGAGTTTTGGTCATTTTACCTAATTTCGCGTATTAGCTTAGAATTTAATTATTGAATTAGTTACTTGAAGTGTTATTTACATTATGCAATTGAATTGAATAGATTTGGGCCATTTGGAGTCGAGTACTCATGGCAAAGACGTGGTTTTGGGTTGATTTTGAGCTGGTTCGAGGTAAGTGGCTTGCCTAACCTCGTGTGGAGGACCTTCCCCTTAGGATTTGGTATTATTGATAATTGAAATGCCTTGTACGTGAGGTGACGAGTGCGTACTTGTGCTAATTATTGGAAATATAGTTTCATTAAATAATTACTAGTATGTTTCCTTTCCTGTTTTATTACTTGCACTATTAAGCCCGTTGTTAGCTTAGGAAAGCATGTCTAAGTGATTTAATTGCTTTATTCGCTCAAAATATTTTTCACTGAATTCTGTGCACCATGTTAGGCTAGAATTACTTGTTTGGCTTAATATGAAATTTGACATCTCTAAATATTTTCCTGTTGTTGCTGTGTATTTACATTGGGACTACAGATGTGGGATTCTGGTAGCTCCCCCTTGTCTGTTTACATTTGGGACTACGGATTTGGGATTCCGGTAGATCCCCCTGCATAGTTATATGGAACTACGTGACTGCACCCGGTAGATTCCCCCAGTATTGGGTATTTACATTTGGGAATACAGAACGGGATTTCGGTAGATCCCTGCGTACTATGAGTTGGACTACGTGACGGTATCCCGGGAGATCTATTGGATATGTATATTTGGGACTACAGGACGGTATCCTGGAAGATCCACGATTGTTAGTATTTGGTGTTAAACTGTATTTCCTTCTGTTTTTTACTTTGCCTCCGTAATAGTTGTTGTTGTCTTTTATATCCTGTGTTACTTTTACTGTTGTACTTATTTATACTATTCTATTCTACACTGTCGAACTTTATATTTTATTTAACCTCAGTAGGGCCCTGACTTTCCTCATCACTACCCGGCCGAGGTTAGACTTGGCACTTACTGAGTACCGCTGTGGTGTACTCATGCCCTTTCTGCGTATGTTTCATGTGCAGATCCAGGTACTTCGACTCAGACTTACCATCTTTGAGGCAAGGCGATCCTTCAGAGACTCTCTCCATTCTCTCTTGTAGTTACAGTCCTCTTATATTTACTTTGTTTTAGACATGTGGAGTTAGAGCACTTTTATTATATTCGTAGCTTGTGATTTCATGAGATTCCGGGTTTTGGGAAAAGTATTAGTTTTGAGAGTTGATATTGAAACTCTGTTTTATTCACTATTTTGGTTTTTATTTGTTTTCTTCCGCAAATTGATTTATTTTCTGGATTATTAGGCTTACCTAGTCATAGGGATTAGGTCCGTCACGATGGTTCACGGAGGGTGAACCGGGGTCGTGACAAATACAACAGAGAATAAGGAAAATATCATACGAAAATCAATTAGAGTCAGACTTGGGGCAAAATAAAGTCAAAAAAGGGAAATACAGTGGGTTAAACAGAAATAAGGAAAATATTAGTCAAACACGGGAAAAGGAAGAGTATCAATCAAGAATCAGTAAAGAATAAGGGAAAATCTCAAACCCTAGTTGGGACTAACGACTTGAATCGAAAAAAAAATGCAAGAATCGTTCAATATAACATGTTTATGGACGAAAGATCGTCCAGATCTTCACAGAACCAAAGTAAATCGGCTCGTTCTTGAGAAGTAGTTCTTGCCAAAATAGGGCAAGAACTAAGTAATACCATAAACATGCGCGTAATAGTAGAGTATCACAAAATAGGTAAGTAGATCATGGATTGATTCCATGTTTGAGCCGAAATCAGAGAGGGTTAGGGGTTACGTCCGCTAGGGTTTAACAGAGAAGGTGAGAGGTGAGAGGGTAATAAGGCGGCTGGGCAAAGGGGAAAATGGGTTAGGGTTTTGTGTGAAGGGGTAATTAAAAGGGGTTGGGTTATTGTGGGCCGTTGATCACTCGAGATCAACGGCCAGGATAGTAAGGGGTGGGGCGGGTTATTTAAATGGGAATGGGTAGTGGGTTGTTGGTGTTGGGCTTGGGGGTAATTGGGCTGAGGTTTGGGTAGTTTTAGGTCTGAAAATAAATTAGGCTATTATTTAAATACCCCAAAATTTATCAAAATAATTTATAAAAATGCTTAATAAATAAATAAATATATTATTTATGTACTAAAATAATTTAAAATAATAATGCAGCATTATAAAAATATAAATATTATTTTGACACAAATAATATAAACAAAGATTATTTATGTATGAATATAGGCTATTACTGCAAAATTGCGCAAATAGCTTAAAAATATTAATGTAATTATATAAAAATAATAATTGTAGGCAACTAAGTCATCAAAAAATAATTTAAAGGATAATTATTGGATATTTAAATATAAGAAAATTAATTTTAAGCTCTAAAAATTATGAAAAATTATAGAAAAATATTTATATAGGTTTGTAAACTAAATGATGATGTAAATTGATGTTTTGAAAGTATATATACTATTTGAGATAATATGAGGGCAAAATTGGGTATCAACACATGGGCCCAGGCCCCCGGACTCGGATCGCCTAAAATTTTTTTGGGAGATCAAATATGACATAAGGAACCATAGTCTTATCCCGCCATGAAAAAATTTTATTTTTTGGCGTTTTACGATTTTACGGCCATAAAACTGGAATTCTGCCCGATTCCCATATTTTCGTGTGCTATATCCCACGTCTTTCACCGTGGGCTCGGGCCCCCGGACCCGGATCACCTAAATTTTTTTGGGACATCCAATACGACCTAAGGAACCATAGGCACCGCCTTGTCGTGACAAATTTTATTTTTTTGGAGTTTTATGGCCATAAAACTGTAATTCTGCCTAATTCTCATATTTTCATGTGCTGTAGCCCACACCTTCCGCCGTGGGCCCAGACCCGGATCTTCTAAAACGTTTTCGGGACATCACATACGACCTAAGGAACCATAGTCACTTCCCTGCCATGACCAAATTTAAATTTTTAAAACTTGAATTTCGCCTGATTCCCATATTTTCGTGTGTTATATAGTACATTTTCCGTCGTAGGCCCAGGCCCCCCGACCCGGATCACATAAAAATTTTTCGGGATATTTAATACGACATAAGGAACCGTAGGCACCGCCCCGCCATGACCAAAATTCCTTTTTTGGCATTTTACTGCCTTAAAACTGAAATTCCGCCTAATTACCATATTTCCTTGTGCTACAGCCCACTCCTTTCGCAGTGGGCCCAGGCCTCCTGGCCCGAATCATCAAAAAAAAATTCGGGACATCAAATACGATCTAAGGAACCATAGTCACTTTCCCGCGATGACCAAATATTATTTTTTGGTATTTTATGGCCATAAAACTAGAATTTCACCCGATTCCCATATTTTCATATGCTATAGCCCGCGCCTTCCGCCATGGGCCCGGGTCCCCGGATCCGAATCGCCTAAAAATTTTCTGGGATATCAAATACGACCTAAGGAACCATAGTCACCACCTTGCCATGAACAAATTTTATTTTTTGGCATTTTATGACCATAAACTGGAATTCCACCTGATTTCCATTTTTTGTGCTATTGCTCACGCCTTCTGCTATGGGCCCAAGCCCCTAGGCCCGAATCGTCTAAAATTTTTCAGAACATTGAATACGACCTAACAAACCATAGTCTCCGCCCCGCCTTAATGAAATTACATTTTTAGGCGTTTTATGGCCATAATACTGGAATTCCGCCCGATTCCCCATATAATCAAACTGGGATGTCGTGGTCCCGGGCCCGCAGACTCGGATTGCCTAAAATATGTCTGGAATATGAAATACGACCTAAGTAACCATAGTCACTGCCCCTCCATGACCAAACTTCATTTTTGGCGTTTTACGGCCAAAATATTGATTTTCAACCTGGTTCTCATATTTTCGTGTGCTATAGCCTACGCCTTTCGCTGTGGAGCCGGATTTCCAAAAATATATCGGGACATCAAATACGACCTAAGAAACTGTATTCACCGCTCGCCATGACCAAATTACATTTTTTGGTGTTTTATGGCCATAAAACCTGAATCCGCTCGATTCCTATATTTTCGTATGTTATAGACCACGCCTTCCGCTGTGGACCCGTGGCTCCAGACTCGGATCACATAAATTTTTTTGGGATATCCAATACCGTATAAGGAACTATATTCACCACTCCGACATGACAAAATTTTATGTTTTGGAATTTTACGGACATAAAACTGGAATTCAGCCCGATTCTTATATTTTCGTATCCTATATCCCATACCTTCTATCATGGGCCCGGACCCCCGGATCCGGATCACCTAAATTTTTTCGGGATATCAAAAATGACCTAAGGAACCATAGTCATCTCCCTTCCATGATCAAATGACTTTTTTGGCGTTTTACAGCCATAAAACCTGAATTTCGCTCGATTCCAATATTTTTCGTGTGTTATTTCCCACGCCTTCCGCCGTGGGCCCTGGCCTTCAGAACCGGATCGCCTTAAATTTTTCCAAGATATCAAAGACTACCTAAGGAACCATATTCACTATCCCGCCATGACCAAGTTTCTTTTTTTGGCGTTTTACGACTATGAAATTGGAATTCCGCCTGATTCCTATATTTTCATGTGTTATAGCCCACACCTTCCACCGTGGGCCTAGTCCCCTAGTCCCAGATCATCTAAAAGTTTTTCAGGACATAAAATACGACCTAAGGAATCATAGTCACCACCCGCGATAAACGAATTTCATTTTTTGGCGTATTACGGCCATGAAACTGAAATTTTACCCGATTCTCTTATTTTCGTGTGCTATAGCCCACACCTTCCGCCATGGGCCCTAGCACCTAAAATTTTTCTGGGACATCCTAAGTAACCATAGTCACCGCCCCACCATGAACAAATTTTATTTTTGGCATTTTTCGGGCATAAAACTAGTATTCTGCCTGATTCCCATATTTTCATGGGCTATAGCCCACGCCTTTCGCCCCAGACCTAGATCGTCTAAAGTTTTTTCGGGATATCAAATACGATCTAAGAAATCATAGTCACCAAACCGCCATGACCAAATTTTAATTTTTGGTATTTTATGGCCATAAAACTAGAATTCCGCCTGATTCCCATGTTTTCATGTGTTATAGCCCACGTCTTCCGCCGTGTGCCTAGGCCCCTAGGCCCGAATCTTCTAAACTTTTTTTGGACTTCAAATACGACCTAAGGAACCATAGTCACTTCCCCCAATGACCAAATTTTATTTTTTGGCATTTTATGGCCATAAAAATGGAATTTCACCTGATTCTTATATTTTCATGTGTTATAGCCTGCGCCTTCCGCCGTAGGCCCGGGCCACCAGATATGAATAGCCTAAAATGTTTCTAGGATATCAAATACGACCTAAGGAACCATAGTCACTGACCCTCCATGAACAAATTTCAATTTTTGATGTTTTATGGCAATAAAACTAGAATTCCACCTCATTCCCATATTTTCTGTGCTATTGCCCACGCCTTCTGCCGTGGGCCCTGGCCCCCAGTCTCGGATCGTCTAAAATATTTTCAGGACATAAAATACAACCTAAGAAACCATATTCTTTGCCCCTCCATAGTCAAATTACATTTTAGGCATTTTATGGACATAAAACTAGAATTCCGCCCGATTTCCCATAATTTTGTGTGCTATTGCCCACACCTTCCGCCGTGGGCCTAGGCCCGCAGACTCGAATTTTCTAAAATATGTCTGGAATATCAAATACGCCCTAAGGAACCATAGTCACCGCCCCTCCATGACCAACCTTATTTTTTTGGAATTTTACGGTCATAAAACTGGAATTCTGCCTGATTCCCATATTTTCGTGTGTTATAATCCACGCTTTCCGCCATGGGCCCGGGCCTCCAGACCCGGATTGCCTAAAATATTTTCGCGACATACGATCTAAGGAACTATAGTCACTGCCCCACCATGACCAAATTATATTTTTTGGCCTTTTACGGCCATAAAACATGTATTTTGTTCGATTCTTATATTTTCGTGTGTTATAGCCCATGCCTTCCGCCATGCGTCCGGGCCCCCAGAATAATATCGCCTAAATTTTTTCTAGAATATCCAATACGACCTAAGGAACCATAGTCACCGCCTCCTGCCATGACAAAATTTTATTTTTTGGTTTTTACGACCATTTTGAATTCCGTCCGATTCACATATTTTCGTGTTCTATATCCCACGTCTTTTACCTTGCCCGGTCCCGGGTCACCTAAAATTTTTTCGGGATATCAAATACGACCTAAGGAACCATAGTCACTTCCCTTCCATGACCAAATTATATTTTTGGCATTTTACGGCCATAAAACATGAATTCCGCTCGATTCTCATATTTTCGTGTGTTATAGCTCATGCCTTCCGCCGTGGGCTCGAGCCCCTGTACCCGGATCGCCTTAAATTTTTCCAGAACATCAAATACGACCTAAGGAACCATTGTCACTAACCCTCCATGCCCAAATTTCATTTTTGGCGTTTTGCGGCCATAAAACTGGAATTCCACCCGATTCTCATATTTTCATGTGCTATAGCCCATGCTTTCCACCCCTGGGCCCGAATTGTTTAAAATATTTCTGGGACATCAAATATAACCTAAGGAATCAGTCACCGTCCGCCATAAACAAATTTTATTTTTTGGCGTTTTACGGTCATAAAATTAAAATTATGCCCGATTCCCATATTTTTGTGTGTTATAGCCCACGCCTTCCTTCGTGGGCCCGGGCCCAAGGACCTGAATCGCCTAAAAATTTTCGGGAATATCAAATACGACCTAAGAAACCATAGTCACCGCCCCGCCATGATCAAATTATAATTTTTGGCGTTTTACGACCATAAAACTAGAATTCCGCCCGATTCCCATATTTTCATGTACTATAATATACTAGTATCAGTACCCACTCGATGCGCAGACAAATAATTTCAAATTGCGATGTAGGTTGTTTGAATCATGTACAAATAACCTTAAAATATAAACCTCTCAGATAAAAATTATATAACATGAGAATTTAATTATGAAACATGATATGAAATTATTGTTCAAATCTCGTAGTGAACAACCAATCTTTTTCATATATATATTTGTAGCAACCTAACCCCTTGATTTTGGTACTTGTATTTCGTTCCGCTGTCGATATTAAAGAATACAAAACATGCCATATTGTGATCGATCTTGTTCGAGCACATTAGATCATATTATCTTAATAAAATTCTTATTATCACTTTATTTTTATCTGGAAGTCAAATATACCTTATTCATCACATCACTTTTACATAAATTCTTTTTTGTTCTTTCTTATAGTTATTATATTATTTAATGTTTAATATTATTATACTATCATATAATTTGTTTATTAGCTTATAAATAAATTAATGTCTTACTTTTTATCCTTTTAATAGTATTTAATAAAAATAAATATTTTATTCTTGAAATTTGATATATTTTTATGCTTTTATACTCTTATTCATAATATTTTAATCATTTAAATTTATCAATAATATTTTAAAATGTAATTTAATTATTTTATTTTATCTATTTTTAAATTAATTTAAAGTATAAGTATCCTCGCACTACCTCTAACTTTTTTTATGTACATTCCCTTCCTACTACAAATATTAATTAGTTTTTATATTAATGTTTTACCTAGATCCAAAATAATGTCATATTTTGTTTAAATTGTAACTTTTAATTAGTCTAAAATATTAATGCATAAGTTATTTGATTCTCATGTTCCAAATGTATTGAGTTCTCTTATAATTAATTTTGTATTAGATGCAATTAAATTTTCTTCCTTTTTTAGCTATAAGATACAATTTAATTTTTAATTTTCATTAGTAAGATTTATTTTGTATTTTTAAATTTTTATTTAATCATAGAAAAAATTTCTTAATTGTTTGAACACATTATTTCTAAATATTGTAGTAATACTTTACTGTCATTTTAGTTCTTTACATAATATTTTAAAAAACAAAAAAATAATCTCATCTCAAATTCAAAAAATTCTTATCATTCTATTTTCTAAAATGGACCGCATTTTTAAAAAATTATGCTATGCATTCAAACCCAAACTAACTGCCCTCGATTCAGATATTAATCATAGAAAAATATTTTTGTAATTGTTTGAACATATCTAAATGTTGTAATAATATTTTAAATGTTATTTTATTTCTTTACATAAATTTTATTTATTTTTTAGTTTTAAGATACAAATTTAATTTTTTGAAAATTACCTATATTGGAAATTTATTTTATCATTTAAAATTTTATTTTATATTATTATTTTATTTTTCATAAGTAAGACTTCAATTTCTTGGTATTATCCATAATTTGAACATTTGCATCATAGTTTTAAGAACTTTCTAATCTCAAATTCAAATAGCCTTTTCTTTTAATTTCTAATAGTAAATTTCTAATAATTTAACATAATTTTGCTATTTTTTTAAATCTAATATATAGTCTTATTACATTTTATGTGGTTTTTTATTAACTTGTAAATTTATTTAATATCATTATCAATTTTTTTTAATAATATAAGATAAATATATCATTTTGTTAATTATGAAATAAATATTTATTTTGTTTTAAAAACATTGCTCAAAAATTTTAAATTATTTAAAATTTAATAATATTTTTAAGTATTGCATATTTATTTTATTTTATTTTATTTTCTAAACTTATGATTTATAAATGTCCTTACATTATCTCTAATTTATTTTAATTATTTGATTTTTTTAGTTTTTGATTTTTACTATTAGACTTGAGTTATGTGGACTTATATTATGCCTTTTCTTAGTATAATATAAAAAACTTTCTCATCTGAAATTTAAATAAGTTTGACCCTTTTTCCTATGATAAAAAATCTGAATTTTTATTTTTTCTCTATTTATTCGTTATTTTTGATTTTATATTATTCAATACCTAATAATATTACATTGTCATATGAATTTTTATTAGCCTGTTTGAATTTAGTATTTATTTTTGCTACACTCATTCTAATATAATATAGATAAAAATTTAAAAACTTTCTCATCTCCAATTCAAATAATTTTTATCATTTTATTTTTTTAATTGGACCATATTTTAAAAAAAATTATGTTATGCTTTCAAATTTAAACTAACTGAACTGAATTTAAACTAAGTGAACTTATGCCATAAAACTGAAATTCCACCCGATTCTCATATTTTCATGTGCTATAGCCCATGCTTTCCATCCCCGGGCCCGAATTGTTTAAAATATTTCTGGGACATCAAATATGACCTAAGGAATCAATCACCGTCCGCCATAAACAAATTTCATTTTTTGGCGTTTTACGGCCATAAAATTAAAATTATGCCCTATTCCCATATTTTCGTGTGTTATAGCCCATGCCTTCCTTCGTGGGCCCGGACCCGAGGACCTGGATCACCTAAAATTTTTCGGAGATATCAAATACGACCTAAGGAATCATAGTCACTGCCCCGCCATGACCAAATTACAATTTTTGGCGTTTTATGACCATAAAACTAGAATTCCGCCCGATTCCCATATTTTCATGTACTATAATATATACTTGTAAAAAGATAAAGCAATCCACGGATGGCCGTTGTTAATTCGCTAAAATTAAGGAAAATGTTCATAACCCCACTGCATATCTGGTCTTTGAGACAAAGCAAGCTTAATTAAATTCTAAAGTATCTGTTGAGTTGAATCTATTCCAACATTAGTTAGTATTAATTAGAGGAATCTTTGAACAAATTTACATCCTTTTTTGTTTCAACCCATATTAAGAATGATAAGGGCTTGTATTCGAATAAGTACTCCCAGCCTCCGATTCATTTTAGTTGAATTTTTGAATGTTTTTACGCATATTAAGGAATTTATCTTTTAGTATTAATTAATAATGAAATTAACCATATTAACTTTAATTTGTACATTCAAAATATAACAAATACTCACAGGCTCTTTACTTTAAGACAACTTTAAAAAAAGAACTTAATTCTTTTTTAATATCTGAAATGGAAAAGGATTCAAAATGCCCCTAAACTATTGGAAAAAGTTTAAAAATACATTCATCCACCTATTGGGCTAAAAATACCCTTTATCCACCAAAAGGCATAAGTGAACAAAAAAGGTGGATGGAAGGGTATTTTTAGCCCAACAGGTAGATGAAAGCTACCTTTAAACCTTTTTCAATAGTCTCGGGGCATTTTGAACCCTTTTCCGTATCTGAAAAGATCAAATATTGTGGATTACCAAAAAAAATCAAAAAATTAGTTGAAGTGGACCAGATGGAGTACTATTTTAAGACAAAGTGTAACGACCCGGCCGGTCGTTTTAAGAATTTAACGCCCTGATCCCCTATTAACTGCTTTCCCCGTGTTTGTTTCAACTATTTTTATTTGCCGAGATGCTTGACTTTGAGTTTCGGAGAGTTTTGGGACACTTAGTCCCTAAATGAGTGTTTAAGTTTTAGAAATTGGACCGTAGTCGGAGTAGTGTGAAGACGGCCTTGGAATGAAATTCCATTAGTCCTGTTAGCTCCGTTGGGTGGTTTTAGGCTTAGGGGCGTGTCCGGGTTGTGTTTTGGAGGTCTGTAGCTAATTTAGGATTGAAATGCCGAAAGTTGAATTTTTGAAGTTTCCGGTTCGATAGTGAGATTTTGATATTGGGGTCGAAATGGAATTCCAGAAGTTGGAGTAGCTCCATAGTGTTGAATGTGATGTGTGTGCAAAATTTCAGGTCATTCAGACGAGGTTTGATAGACTTTTTAATCGAAAGCGTGATTTGAGAGTTTTTGGAATTCTTAGGCTTGAATCCGATGTAAAATTCGCGTTTTGATGTTGTTTTGAGCGTTTCGAAGATTGGAACAAGTTTGAATGATGTTTTAGGATTGGTTGGCATGTTTTGTTGAGGTCCTAGGGGACTCGGGTGTGTTCCGGATGCTCAACGGGTCATTTTGAAACTTGTTGGAATTGCTGTCCTGCTGGTATCTGGTTTCCTTAATCGCATTCGAGCCCTTCCCTCCGCGTTCTCGTAGTGTAATTTCGGAGGCTGATTTAATTGTTCTTCGCGTTCGCATGTTTTAGCTAGCGATCGCGGAAGTCTTCCCCTCATCCTTCGCGTTCGCATCCCTTTGTTCGTGTTCACGTAGTAGAACTAGGAGTGGGGGGGGGGGTACTGTGACCAATTACTCTACGCATTCGCATTGTCCTGTCCGCGAACACGTATTGCGCCTTTCCCTCTTCCGCGTTCGCATACTTCATCACGTGGGCCCTATGAGCACATGCTTTTTGCCCTATATGAAATACTCCTATAAAATCCCAAGAAAATAGATTTTGTTTGCCATTTTAGGAATTTTGTAGAATTTTATTTAATTATTTGCACTTTTGTGCATGTTTAAGTTTTATTTAATTCATAAAAAATACAAAAATACATCGCATTTGCATTTAGGATTTAATTTTATATTTTTAGATTAATTAGTAAATTAGTGTTTTACAAAAAATGGAAAATCACAAAAAAATAACTCATTTTCGCATTTTTAATTTTTGAGTTTCAAATTTTGGTAGTTTTTCTTTAATTTGGTATATCATTATTTGTGGTAATTGTTATTTAGAGTTAATTAATTTGGTAGGATAATTTGTAATTTAGATTTTTATTTTTAATTTTGAAAAGAAAAAGATTTTTTAAAATAAAAGGAAAAATTGAAAAGAAACGGAGGGAAATAAAGAAAATCAGGTTTTTGGGCCTTTTTTATAATTTTTCCCCAGGCCCAAACCATTCCCTTCAAATACCCGTCCAGTTGGCCCAAACCCGTTCCAAAATCGGTCTGCCCCACCAATAAACAAAACGACCCCGTTTTAATAGCCCGTGATCTGGACCGTTGATCTCATTTGATCAAATAGTGCGGAACTGAACTCCCATTCATACAAAATGGTCCGATCCGCCTACCCCCCCAAACCCGTCTCTCTCACTCTTCATCTCCCTTAGAGACCAGTAACTCTAGGAATCCGCCGCCCTAAATCACCACAACCCCAGGCTGGCGGCACCACCTCCAAACCACCCCAAATTAACACCCCAGAATCCCATGGCTCCCTCTCCCCTAATCTACAACTGGTTTCCCTCGAATCCTCATAGAACTCGTCGAATCTTAAATCAAAGCCTGAGCCCTAAAACCCCAAAATCCCGAATCAGCCAGTTTGATGAAGATTTGAAGTCGAAGTTGACCTTATTCGCGTGTTTTCAGTCGAAGACAGACGATTAAGGCCTATTTCAGCCAAAAAATTGAAGATCCCTTGAAGATTAGTTCAAGATTTTATCCGTCCAGTGTTAGGTATTCTCAGTTTCTTACCCTTTTCTTGCATTCTTCTTTTATTCTTTTGCGTTTAAGTTCATTTTTAATCTTTTCTCCGTCTCCTCTTCTCTTCTTGGTCATATGTTCGTTTTTTTTAAATATTGTTCTATTTGCATGATTAGTTTAATAAAAGTTTAGCTTATGTGTTTTGATTTTTTCATTAGGATTATTTAGTTCATGGCCCGTTTCTTTTAGTTTTGGTTTCATATTAAAGGATTACTGGTCTTTCTTCTGAGAAATTCTGTTTAGCCCATTAAATTTTGATTGTTGATTAGGGCTCGAATTAGGTTTTGAAATCAGAAGCCCAAAAGGGATTCAATCGGGTTGGCAAACCCATCTTTTGAACTTGGACCTTGGGGTCAAGTTTGACCCATGTTTGTTGGTTTTAAGAGTAAAAACAGGTCTCCTAAAGGGTAATCTAGGAATTGTAAGTAAGGAATATATGTGTAACTGATTGAGGGAAACTCCTAGAAGCTGTCATTGGGACTTAAGTGAAAACTGATTTTTTAAACTAAGGGTATCTAAGCAAAAAGAAAAATTTGAAAAGGTTTAGGGTGCAAAACTTAGCTCATTTCTGCAGCCCTAAAACTTTGCCTATAAAGACATCCTTACTTGAGGTTCAAGGCAGAATTTTAGAGATTAAAAAATATTGAAAAAGAAAATGGCTGAGTATTTGAGTAAAATTCTGATATAACACTGAAGATTCTGCATTTTTCTTTGTTTAAAAATTGCTCAAATCTCACTTGGTTTCAGCTTCTGATCTTCATTGCTTAGTTAACATTACTAAAAATGACAAAGTCTTGCATTTGGGTTGAAATTGATTGAGTTTTGGATCTTTAAATGCCTGGGTTAAGTGTTGCTATTTGGTTTTACTGTTTTATTGCTCGAATCTGGGGCTCTGTTTCGCTGCTGCTGTTTCCTCCTGACCCCAAGCTAGATTTTTGGTTTTTGTTTTGCTGTAATTAGGTACATGTTCCTGAATCTTATCTAATGTGATGATCAAGTTGAAGAATGAAATGAAAAATAGAAGTTTGAAGCCTAGCACTAACTTATTTGGTTATAGTTTAGTCTCATTTCTTTTTCTTTTTCCTGAATCCCTGTTGTTCTGATTTATTTTGATGCATATCATTTGTTCTACTGCTGACAGTATTCCCTTAAAAAGATGTAGTTTAGTCTGTGTTAATATGGGATTCAATGTGTTGTCAAGGATGGTATGACCAGATGTTAGCTTTAACTATTGAACTCTTATCTTTTGAATCTGATTTTGAATGATTAAGGAAACTTTTGATAATTAAGTTGTGTAGTAGGTTGTGTCAAATGGTGTGGGTTTTATCTCTTCTGCTACATGATTCCAGGTTTTAAGGTGGTAGTTAGTGTTACAGTACTTTTGGACAAGAAAATATTTTAGTTTATCACCTTAAGGTTTGAGCCATACATAGAACTACCTTGATTATTTGCAAACATGTGGAATATGAGTCTATGGTTTGAATCCAGATTCACTTACTCGACCATCTCATGAAATGTGATATGTTCTTGCATGTGTAGAAAAGAGGCTCTGTTAAGTCTAAAATTTCGCATAATTCCTCCTTGAATTTGCTGAAGATTCAAGTAATCATGATTGTCAAATGATTGTATTATTGAAAACCATGTTGGGCTCACATCTGCATTTTAATATTCTGATGTTTTGCGTGCCTGAAGACTCGATCTCGAGTCCTGCACCAGTTGATGCTCAACTCTCCAAAGATTTGGGCTCACTTTAGGCCTGGATTTAAGACAAGCCGTGTTCATTGATATGTAGGGCCAGTTATCTGAGCCCAATGTTTTCTTTAATTGCTGTTAATTTAAGACCATTCCGCCATTCACTTATCCCTTCTAATGTTGGTCCATTGGCTTAAAATTAGTTCAAATATTTAGTCTGAAAAGTAGTGATAATTCTTTTAAGCTTCCTTGATTAATTAGACTCTTAAAGTGGATTTGGGGCGTGCCATATTAGATAACACAAATAACATGTGGCCCTCCAAAGCTTAGTTTGAGCTTCCCTTTAAAATTGGAATCGAGGTGCACCGTGCCAAATAAAATCTCAAAACGCATGGCCTTTGCTTAACTAATTTTAAACCCTTAGAAATCAGGGCATGCCATTTAGTTGAATTTCCATAGCCCTCGCAAATTTGAAAGTGTGTAGTTGCTTTAGGCGCGCTATTTAAAAAATTTCTTTCCTAAACTCGGGTGTGCATTTCATGTGACCCAACTCCAATTCTCAACAACGTTAAATAAAATATGTCGTGAATCGCGGGTGCATTTCATGTGGCATGGTTCAAGGCGTGTTTTAGATAACATTGAATCTTCCTAAAATTAATTAAAAGCGGTTAATCATTTAAAATTATACCATAGGCTAAAACATGTATTTAAAATCAGATAATAGGCCAACTATGATAGTTTAAGCGACCGTGCTAGAACCACGAAATCTGGGGGTGCCTAACATCTTCCCTCGGGTTAACTGAATTCCTTACTTAGAATTTCTGGTTCGCAAACTTCAAAAGGAAAGTCGAAATTTCCTCGATTTGGGATTAAAACAAATAATAACCCGGTGACTTGGAACACCAATTAAAATATTCCAAGTGGCGACTTTGAATAAATAATTAATCCCATTTCGAATAATGTCACTTAAATTGAAAAAACTCCCTTATACTACCTTCGGTTGTGTAAAAAGGAGGTGTGACAGCTATGGCGACTCTATTAGGGAAGTCAAACCTAGAATCTCTGGTTCAGGGTTCAAGAATTCGAGCTTAGAATAACTGTTGTAGTTGGCTTTATTTATTATCTGATTTTTGTACATGTTTGAGCCTAATATGCTAAATGCCGCTTTTACCGCTTCTATATTTTGTGAACTGTATATAAACTGCTACGAAACCCTTCTTCTCTCTGAGTATTCTAAATCATCTAGGGAGTGTGCACTTCGTGTGACTTCTTTTCTATCTAGAGTCTTATCCAATTTTAGAACGAGGTTCGGACAAGTTGCAAAGCCTGTGAAGCTTCTGTATTTCCGATACGCTGCCCCCCCTCGGCTCG
The DNA here is from genome assembly GCF_000715075.1 of Nicotiana tabacum. Classification (NCBI taxonomy): domain Eukaryota; kingdom Viridiplantae; phylum Streptophyta; class Magnoliopsida; order Solanales; family Solanaceae; genus Nicotiana; species Nicotiana tabacum. The sequence continues at coordinate 16,341,350 of NC_134089.1, read as the reverse complement.
AGCTGTCCGCTCGAGTAAGCCAGGTTTAGAACAATAAACCAAGGTTTTTAAACCTAGTATAACAAAACCTCATGCCAGATCCCTAATAGGAACGTTTGTTTGCATCACGTGCATTTGATTTTGGAGACTCAACACAGGGGTAGGGTCTGTCTAGGACAGGTGTACCCGAAATGAAAAGACCATCCTGATGCATCATACTTGCTACTTGTGCATTTATTTGCTTCGGATTTGCATGTTGACCGGCTTGGATAATAAGTGAAAAGTTAGGAAAAAAAAAGTCAACGTGAGGGCTAAGAGAGATAATTGCCTATTTCTGAAAAACCAAAAAAAAAAATACTGAAACCCTGCCGAAATTTTGAAAAAAAAAGAAAAAAAAAAGAAAATTCTATTTTAGTTGGTTTTATTTTGTCAAATATGCCTGAACTACGCCAGTTTGATCCTCACCGGATATCGGATACGTAGGCAACCCCCATCGGGTCCAACTTCCCTTTTTGCAAAAATAGCCCAAAAAGAACAAGAATTTTATTTTTATTATAAATAAGCAGGGTGATGCCATTCTTGTCTAAAATAGCCTAATGTCCCCAAAAAGGCGCCGGAAGGCCGTTTTTGCAAGAACAACCACCTTTGGTCGTTTTTAAGGTTTTGGCCGGTTAGCAAACACAGCTTTAAAATCTTCTTCCCTGAAGTGCTAAAAGGCCGTATTTGCAAAGACGGATTTTTATGAAAATTTTGAAAAAAAAATAGTGATAACTTTTTCTTGAGTCAAAATGAGTCATAATTTTTCTTTTAATTAAATCACCCTAATAAGTGTGCAGGATGAGCACAGATGAAAATGAACCTTTCGCAGCTCTTAAAGAGATCCCCTTACAGCTCCACATGTGGTGGAATGAGTTAGGGAAAGGCAGTAGAGAAACTGTGGTAAAGGTTTAGTGTGGCTTTATCGGACTTTTAAACATCAAGCCAAGATTGGACGTGATTGAAGCCTTGATACCTTTTTGGGATCCAACTAGCAATGTGTTCCTTGCTTTTCTGACTTTGAGCTCACACCCATGCTAGAGGAAGTTGCGGGCTACGCTGGCCTCAGTGGAAACCTTAGAAGTCGGTACCCGGTGTCACCAAGACCGGTATCTCCCCACAAATTTCTGGAAATGTTGAGTATTAGCCGAGTTCAGGATGGGAATTTGTCTGAAGGGTATTGCACTTTCCAGTTCTTGTATCAAAGCTATGGTAACCCCCAAGGTTTTGAAGCACCGAATACTGGTCTGATCCATGCCGGAAATAAGGATAAATGGGAGGCAAGGCGGGGTTTGGTTTTTATAGTAGCATTCTTGGGTGTTGTAATCTGTCCGCGAGAAGACCGCAACATAGAATTGAGCCTCGTGGGAATGGTTGATGTCGCAATCAGGAAAGCTAATGGCACTTTGGTTCCCCTGATCTTATCTGAGATTTATCGAGCTTTGACTATCTGTCGGGAGGGGGGAAAGTTCTTCCAAGGCTGTAACCTATTACTACAATTGTGGATACAGGAACATCTCTGTCACCGTGTCGGGTATATGAACTACGGTATGACCGGTTTGAATTGCATGGAAGAATTTGAAAGTCAAGTGGTGGGTGTTGAATTTCCCGAGGGTACTGAGGCTTGGTTTGCACACTTGAGCTCTTTGACTACCGATAAAATTGAGTGGACATTCGGATGGTTCCCTGCCACCGACGTTGTATACACGTCAGCCGAAGTGTGTTATCTTCTCCTGATGGGCACCCGGAGCATCCAGCCGTATGCTCCTCACAGGGTTTTGCACCAACTGGGCCGATTTCAAACTGCCTCATGACGAAGATTTGAGTAGACATGTCGTCGAATTGGGCCCAAAGGTCGTATTTCTGGAAGGAAGAATTCGCCAAGTGTGGAATGAGTGCAGATTTCTCGAACCTAAGACTATGGTGCGGGATCTAGCTAGAGGTGAGGTAGACCCCAAGTACATTATTTGGTTCGGTAAAAGGTTTCAGATTCCTGAGAGACCTACTAAGAGACCTTATGTTCAACAATTCACTAATGACTCGCAGGAGTAGTGGGGCTGGTTGGCAAAAAAAGAAAGCTATAGGGCCAAAATAAGTAAATTATAGGGACAAATTAGGGACCTCAAATTTGGCAATAGTATCCAAGCTGTCGCTGATGAAGGGGAAAAGAAAAAGTTAACTCAGGAAAACGAAGCCCTCAAAGCTCAAATCCAGAAAATGAGAATAGCTTCTAGAAACCCAGAAAGGAGCCGAGCAGATGAAAGGCTTATAAACAGTCTGCGAAAGAAAGTAATTGAGTTTCAAGATGACCTAGAAAAATCTGAGGCCAATCTCGCAAAAGTACGGGCCCAATTGGCAAAGAATGTAGAAGGGCGGCCACTTTGTGCAACAAATGAAGAGAAAATATGAGGGGACAATTACCAATATGAAGAGAAAGATAATCACCCTTGAAAATGAGGTGGACAAACAGGCTAGGAATTTTAAAGCCGATAGGGAACATTGTTATGCTTTGATGGCTCAGATGGAAGAGGATATGCAGCAGTTGCAAAATCAAAGCCAGCGTGACACTCAGGTGCTAGAAGCCCGGAATCAGCAAATCGGGTGCCTGCTTCAAGAAAAGGGTATTGTTCGAGAGAGGGTTAGAGCCATTGCTGACTATATCGTCATGAAATGCCAAGCATGTGAAGACATGACTCAAACCACTTTCTTCGTTGCAGTAATGACATTTGTCCGCCAGATAATGAGTGATTTGGAGCGGCTTCAAAGGGATCTCGCACGTAGGCCCGTGGTGAGACTGAATGATGTCCCACAGGCCCCAGGAGTTGAAGCATTGATATATTCATGATTTTTCATTTATCAAGTCTGTATTTTCAGTTGTTAGTTTAAAGCATATTTCAAGTCTGTTAGTAGTTTTTAAATCCCAAGAAATGAGTAGTTTGAAGTCTTTTGTAATAGAAAAGTTCAGGAGTTTTTATTAATGAAAATTGAAAATTCCCAAAAAATTGTTTCTTTATTTTCCGCATTTATGTTCTTAAACTACGTAATGATTTGATTCACGCGACGGCGTGATACGTAGGCAATCCTCATCGGATCCGGTCATGATTTTTGTAAATAACCCAAATAAGAGAGGGATGTGAAAAGGAAGAACCGAAAGAAAACCCAAAAAGAAAGAAAAGAGAGCCAAAGAAAAATCAAAGAAAAAAAAGAGAGCAAGGAAGGTGAGGAAAGAAAAGAGCGGAAAACGGGAATAGAAGCACCAAAAGGCCAAAGTAGAAAGAAAAGAAAATTGGGGAAAGTAAGCAAAGCCGGGATGAAACATGCAACCGTGGCGAAACATGTAGAAACACTTTTAACTGTATAGGTGCATCATAATCCAACGTGCGATTACCTATGTGTTATTTGCTCCAAACTGACCAGTTTGTTTTCTACTGTTAAGCTCAAGTTTTATAGTAAGGTGGTTGGTTTTGTGGTAGTCTGGCTTCGCATCCATATTTCACGAGGTCGAAAGGAAGCATTGGAATGTCTTCAGAAATGCCTCTGCCAACAGTTCCTATTACAGATGATAGTCTAATCTCGGGCATCTCAACTTCAGAATTGGCAGCTACCGAGGAAAATAGATTTCTGCGTCTCCGCATGATGGAAATGTGGGACGCCTGGGAAAACGGAAAAGAACCACCAAGTACAATCCCTGGATTTCCCGAGCATTTTCCCAGGGCAAGTGGGACCTCCAACACCCCCATAAATTATCTAAATACCCCACTAGGATGTTATACCATTTCCGCCTACTATGAGGAAACACCTTCTGAGGCTCGCCCCCAGGTGTTAACTTCAGGTGCGACTTCAAACATATTCACTGCGCTACCTTGTTCAACTATGGCACAACCTACTCTACCCAGGCCTAGCTTCGGTCCATCCTCTTTCAACTTTCAAGCACCATATTTCCCAATGGAACCAACCCAGTTTACTACTAATGCCTACCCTCAGCCGCCTCGGTACGAGTTTACCGCAGGGCAGGAGAAAACCGCAAAAACCCCTGAACAAGAGGAGATTACTAGAAAGATGAGAAGTATGGAGCAAAATCTCAAAAATATACAAGGTCTGAGTGGGCAAAAGAGCGTATCTTACGTTGACCTGTGCATGTTCCCACACGTAAATCTACCCTTGGGTTTCAAAACCTCAAAGTTTGAGAAGTATGACGGGCATAGGGATCCCCTTGCCCACCTCAAAAGGTATTGCAACCAACTATGGGGAGCGGGCAGAAAAGAAGAGCTGCTCATGGCTTACTTCGGAGAAAGTTTGGTCGATATTGCTTCAGAATGGTATATGGACCAAGATATATCTCGCTGGCATATCTAGGATGACCTGGCTCGGGACTTTGTCAGGCAATTTCAATATAACATCGACATCGCCCCTGACAGGAATTCATTGTCAAATCTGAAGAAGAAGTCCTTGGAGAGCTTCCGAGAGTATACTGTCAAGTGGCGCGAACAAGCCTCCAGAGTTAAACCTCCCATGGACGAAATAAAGATGGTCAGTGTCTTCCTTCAAGCCCAAGAGGCTGATTATTATCAAAACATGATGTCTACGATGGGTAAGCCATTCACCGAAGCCATCAAAATCGGTGAAATAGTTGAAAATGGGTTGAAAACAGGACGAATCTTTAGTCAGTTTGCTATAAGGGCCACCTCCCAAGCAATCCAGGGCGCGTCTGGAGGAATAGAAAATTGAAAGAAGATGGAAGAAACAGTAATGGCAACTTCGAGTGCAAGAAAACCCCGTTCGTCCAGATCTCTTTTCTCAGAAAGAACCCAACAACACTACTATCCCCACCAAGATATGGCTTATGCTCCTCATCCATACACAGTGATGGATGCCCAACCCTATATCAGGCCACAACAACAATTTAACTAGAACAAAACTCCATTTCCCAGAAATCAACCCCCTCACCAAGTTCACTATAATCCCCGACCTCCACAAAACAACTTTCGTGCCCGGGAGCCGCCAAGAAAAACAAAATTCACACCCATTGGTGAGTCCTATTCTAGCCTATTCCTAAAATTGGTCGAAATGGGTTTGTTGCAACCCGTACCCCTGAATAGGCAAAACCCAGAGTCACCTTCTTACCAACATGGCACCCGGTGTGCCTATGATTTAGGGGCGGAAGGGCATGATACAGATAATTGTTGGACTTTAAAAAGGGCTGTGGAAGATCTGATAGAACAAAAGAGAATAGTGTTAAGGGACAAAGACATTCCTAATGTAACCAACAATCCACTATCGGCTCACAACAACGGGCTGGTTATTGGGATGATTTGTGAAGATAGGGAGTTTGACCCAGCTCTAAAAGCCATCATTGCCATAGCCGATATGGAAAAGAAGCCAAAAGTTGTCGCGAAACAAGACAAGGGGGAGAAAAAGAGCAAACCCCCCCTCAGAAGACGGAAAAGAAAGTGGAAGTTGAAACTGGGGCAGCGCCCTCCAAAGATGTTGTTCTCTATGTACCTTGAGGCCGCAAGAAAGAACAAATGTCATTGAGTCCACCTAGGAGGTTTGAGCTAAACAAGGAAACTCAAATATGTGTGACCAAGGGGACATATGTGATGCGGGGGCCAATAATTCCACCAAGGCTGAATGAGCCCGTGGTTATTGGCCGCGCGCCACAAAGGCCCATGATAGATCCCACCGCTGTGCCATGGAACTATAACAAATCAGTAGTAACTTACAAAGGCAAAGAGATCCTGGGAAAAGTTAAGGAAAATAACCTGGCTGAGAAGTACCTCAATCTGGAGGAAGTGAATAATGCCACAAAGAAGCGTTTCCCACCTAAGAAGCCTGTAAGTGCTAAAGAAACAGAAACTTTCTTCCAACAAATGAAAATGGCAGACTACGAGGTAATCGACCAACTTCGAAAGTCCCCTGCTCAAGTCTCTCTGTTGTCCCTGCTAATGAACTCAACTGAGCACCAAAAAGTGTTGATCTAAAATCTTAATGAAACATATGTACCTATTGAAACCGTTGTAGAACAGTTGGAGAGGATGGCAGAGAGGTTTTTGCAATCAATCAAATCTCTTTCAGCAAGAATGATTTGCTCCCGGAAGGGGCCACGCACAACAAAGCCCTTCATCTGATAGTTAAATGCAAAGGGTATTATGTGAAAAGGGTTATGCTAGATGGTGGTTCTGGGCTAGATATTTGCCCACTCTCAACTCTACAACGTATGGAAATCAGTACTTAGAGAATCAGACCCAACAACGTCTGTGTGTGTGCTTTTGATGGCATAAAGAGAGATACAATAGGCGAGATTGATCTGCGGCCTGGTGGACTTCAAAGTGACCTTCCAGGTTTTGGACATGGATACCTCCTATAATTTCCTTTTGGGAAGGCCGTGGATTCACGCAGTAGAGGCTGTGCCTTCTACTCTCCACCAAATGGTGAAATTCAAACATGAAGATCAGGAGATTGTAGTTCATGGGGAAGATGAGCAATCTATCTATCGGGACCCGTCAGTCCCTTGTCTTGAAGCTAGAGAAGGAAGTGAACATATAGTCTATCAGACTTTCGATATTGTGGTCGCGGACCAGTGTGAAGAAGGAAACCCTTGCCCTCAACCCTTTCTTTCAAATGCATCAATTATGGTGGCCAAAGAAATGATCAGACACGGTTACAAGCCCGGAAAGGGGCTGGGGAAAGCATTGCAAGGAATTGCTGAACCTATCACCCTAGCTGCTAGTGAGAAGTTCTTTGGGGTAGGCTTTCAACCCACATCAGCGGATGGAAAATGGGCTGATGAAAGAAAGAACAATGGTTGGGTCTTGCCTCAGCCAATTCCACATCTTTATAGGACATTTGTCAAGCCTAAGTACAATGAGGAAGATGAAGATGAAGCCTTTACGGCCGAGGAAATTGAAGAAATCTGTGGGGCTATGAGGCAGATGCTCTATGAAACCCACATGGCCCAACCAGGGGAAGGCTCAAGCACCGCTGAGGTGCTATACATGTGACTTAGTGCCAAACTGCAAAATTGGAAGGCCACTCCGTTCCCAATCAGGTAGGAGTCCCGGTAGTCCAGTCCTGCCACTTTTTCTGCATCGCGAGTTATTTCAGGGTGTAACTCAGATGTTTTTCTTTAGTTTCTTGTCTTTAATTTCCAATGTAACCCCTGTCATCTTCAAATTCAAAAGAAATGAAATCAATATTTCATCGTTCATCTTCCTTTGTTCTTTCTGATTTTTGTTATTTTCTCTTTTATTTCTTCTTTCAGCTCTAATAATGCAGCTTTAAATAACATGACATGCTTGCAGACTTCATGCCCAGGTTCAAACACGCTGTCTAACTGTGAAATAATAAACCAAGAACCGAAATATGATGAAGAAGAGGCTTTTAGGGAAATAAATCGAGAATTGGAACAATTTGAGAATAAACATAAGCCGAACTTAAATGATACTGAACCGGTTAATTTGGGTAGTTCTGAAGAAGTTTGGGAAACCAAGATAAGCATTCACACACATGAAAAAACCCGGGACACATTGATCCAACTCTTGTTTGAATTCAAAGATGTGTTTTCTTGGTCATACAATGACATGCCAGGACTGAGTGTCAATTTGGTGGTTCACAAGTTGCCCACCTACTCTGATTATCCCCCTGTCCAGCAAAAGCAAAGACAGTTCAAAACTGATGTCAATGACAAGACTAAAGAAGAGGTCACAAAACAATTGAAAGCAGGGGTTATCCGAGTGGTTCGATACACCATATGGTTAGCCAATGTAGTGCCAGTGCCAAAGAAGGACGGGAAAATTCGAGTGTGTGTGGATTACAGAGATCTGAACAAATCAAGTCCTAAGGATAACTTACCTTTGCCAAACATCCACATCCTTGTTGATAACTGCGCCAAACATGAGATACAATCCTTCGTGGATTGTTATGCAGGATATCACCAGGTGTTGATGGATGAAGAGGATGCAGAAAAGACAGTTTTTACCATACAGTGGGGCACGTACTGTTATAGAGACATGCCTTTTGGTCTGAAGAACGCCAGGGAAACCTACATGAGGTCCATGACTACCATTTTTCATGACATGATACACCAAGAAATAGAGGTGTATGTGGACGACATGATCATCAAATCCAGGACCCAGGACGACCATGTTCGGGACTTAAGAAAATTCTTTGAGCTGCTACGTAAATACGATCTGAAACTAATCCCAGTCAAATGTGCATTTGGGGTTCCATCTAGCAAACTCTTGGGATTCATAGTCAGTCAGAAGGGCATCGAGTTATACCCAGCAAAGATAAAGTCCATTCGAGATCTGCCTCCTCCAAGAAGTAAGAAAGATGTTATGAGCTTGCTGGGAAGATTGAACTACATCAGCCGATTCATTGCTCAGTTGACGTCTACATGTGAACACATTTTCAAGCTGTTCAAGAAAGATATAGAAATTAAATGGACAGACGAGTGCCAGGAAGCTTTTGACAAAATCAAAGAATACTTGTCAAACCCGCCAGTCTTGGTCCCGCCTGAACCGGGAAGGCCTCTGTTCTTATATTTGACAGTCTTGGAGAATTCTTTTGAATGTGTCCTCGGACAACATGATGTGATTGGAAAGAAAGAGCAGGCCATTTACTATCTGAGCAAGAAGTTTACCAGTTATGAAGCCAAGTACACTTTATTGGAAAGAACTTGTTGCGCCTTAACTTGGGTAGCTCAGAAGCTGAGGCATTATCTGCAAGCCTACACCACTTACCTCATAACCAGGTTTGATCCTTTAAAATACATATTCCAGAAGACAATGCCAACTGAGAGGTTAGCAAAGTGGCAGATCCTGCTCACTATATTTGACATAATCTACGTTACCCACACAACGATGAAAGCCCAGGCTTTAGCGGATCATTTGGCTGAAAACCCGGTTGATGATGAATACCAACCTTTGAGCACCCACTTCCCGGATGAAGAGGTAAATTCAGTTGAGGCAATATCCGAAGATACTAATGCTTGGAAAATGTTCTTTGATGGAGCGGTAAACGCAAAAGGAGTTGAAATTGGGTCAATCTTGATCTCACCCACTGGTCAGCATTATCAAGCCACAGCCCGGCTTTGGTTTTTCTGCACAAACAACACTGCCGAGTATGAAGCCTGCATTATGGGTATAAACATGACTATTGACCAAGATGTCAAAGAATTATTAATCACGGGAGATTCAGATCTGATTATCCAACAAGCTCAAGGAGAATGGGAGACCCGAGATGTCAAATTGATTCCCTACAGGCAGCATGTGGAATATCTTAGCAAGCGATTCAAGTCAATAGAGTTCAGGTACATCCCTCGTTGTCACAATGAACTAGCCAATACACTTGCCACTTTGGCCTCAATGCTGCCAGCGCAGTGCTCACAATTATCCCTTGGAAATCCAAATTCGGGAAAGGCATGGTTACTGTAATACGGTTGAGGCAGAACCAAATATTCATCCATGGTATCATGACTCAAAAGATTTTTGAAAACTAAAGAATACCCCAAGCAAGCCAGTGGTTTTTTCTTGAGCGGTGATGTCTTGTACAAAAGGACTCCGGATCTCAACTTGTTAAGATGTGTTGACGCCGAAGAAGCCGGAAGGATCATGTATGAAGTACACGCAGGAGTGTGCGGGCCCCACATGAACGGTTATGTTTTGGCAAAGAAAATCCTTCGAGCGGGTTATTACTAGATAACTATGGAAAAAGACTGCTTTAGCTTCGTCCGGAAATGCCACCAATGTCAGGTGCAGGGTGATTTGATTCATGCACCGCCCACAAAACTGCATCCCATGTCAGCGCCTTGGCCATTTGTTGCCTGGGGCATGGACGTCATTTGGACAACCGAGCCAAAAGCCTCAAATGGGAATAGATTCATATTGGTCGCCATCAACTATTTCACAAAGTGGGTTGAAGCCATCACTCTCAAATCTGTCACCAAGAAAGCTGTGGTACATTTCATGCACTCCAATCTTATCTGCCGTTTCAGTATCCCTGCAACTATCATCACAGATAATGCTACAAATTTGAATAGTCATTTGATGGGGTAGATATGCGAACAATTAAAGATAACGCATCGGAACTCTACTCCTTATCGTGCCAAAGCCAATGGTGTCGTCAAAGCAACAAACAAGAACATCAAAAGGATTTTGAGAAAGATGATTCAAAGTTCCAGGCAGTGGCATGAAAAGTTGCCTTTCGCATTGTTGGTATATTGCACTACTGTGCGCACATTAGTCGGAGCAACCCCGTACCTTTTTGTTTACGGTACTGAAGCCGTAATACCCGCGGAAGTTGAAATCCCTTCCCTTCGGATCATTGTAGAAGCTGAAATAGAAGATAGTGAGTGGGTCAAAACCCGTTTGGAACAGTTAATCCCGATGATGAAAAACGAATGGCTACAGTCTGCCACGGGCAGTTGTATCAACAAAGAATGGCCTGTGCCTACAACATGAAAGTGCAGCCTAGAAACTTTGAAGTGAGGCAACTCGTTTTACGGCGTATTCTCCCCCATAATCAGGAAGCAAAAAGAAAATTTTCTCCTAACTGGAAAGGCCCATACATTATCAGAAAGTTGTTGCCAAAAGGGGCATTGTATCTGGGAGACATTGAAGGGTATGACCCTAAAACAGCTGTGAATGCAAATGCAGTGAAAAGGTATTATGTCTAATCCTTCTGCAGCAATAGCATTGTCCTATTGGGATGACAAAGGCTTTTATTCTCGCTACCCTAAACACTCCAATCTTTTACTAACCCTTTAAGCCGGTTAACTTTCTTTCATTACCCTCTTTGGAATTCGAAGATGCTTGTAAAAAAAAAGAAAAAAAAAAGAAAATGAAAACAAAAACAAAAACAAAATATTTTCCCTGAACTACGTTCAACTTGATTCCGAAAGGATACGCAGGCAGCCTCTCTCTGGGGTTTAGTCACACCAAAACAAAATCCATGGTCCCCCCGAAAGTGAAACTGGGGCAGATGTTATAATGGTTCGGTGATGATCCCGCCCGAATGATTCCAAAGTTGTGGTTCGATCCAATTCTTTTTACCCAAACTCAAGTTCTTCCGACCAATCATCAAAAGGTGTTCAAAATCGGAGAACGCAGTTGTTTGGATTCGATGCAATCAAGATGAGAGAAATAAAATGAGAGAGTCTTATTGGTGAAAACCTACGGGCACCGTAAGGTGATGGTGAGCAGAGAAATAAAAAATGAAAGAGTCTTGTTAGTGAAAACTCAAAAAAGAGCACTATAAGGCGATGGTAATAAGATAAATGAGAGAGGTCGATTGGCGAAAACCCGCAAAGGGCGTCGTTGATCGAAAAAGAGAAAACCCCTCACCACCATTGGTATTGAAAGAGTCCTGGCAAGGTTTCTTGGTTTTGAAACGTGGGTCACAATGAATTTATGAGAAGTTGGGATAGTTGTGCAGATCGGGAATCCAGTCCAAGAAGCATGTCATGTATATTGAAGTATGCATGCACCCTAGATAAGTCCGTCCTTCTTCCCCGAAAGGGACACTTCTCCTTAAATTCATTTTCTTGTCCTTTGTTTACTTTTCTTTGAATCCCTTTCGGTCAAACTCCATTTCTGAAACTAATTCAAAGAAAAGGTGGCAAGATTGATTTTACAGGTTTCCGTTTAATAAAAGCCAAGTCCAAAAAAAAGTACCCAGCCTCAATGGGTACATCAAGTCGATCCTGATTGGCCATGATGACCGATGCTCTTAAATCAAAGTTATTGAAAGTGGAAAGAAACCCAAAGCCAAAAGCTCGTAGAGGCAGAATAAAGTGAAAGGGCCAAAGTCCCATACGGGAAATTTTGAAAAGTTGAGTTCCTCAGTTTTAGGAGAGAGATCAATCTTCAGAAAGGCCAGCAAGCAGCAGAGCTTCTCACCAAAAACGTTGGGCCGAGATCAAGTGATCAAAACAATCAAGGCCACAAAGCCAACCACCGTTTCAAACAAATAATTGTTCTTTGTTGAAAAGTTGAAACATGTGTAATCCAAAGCAACCGTGCAAGAAGCAGGTGCAACCAAAAGGGGAAAATGCGAAAGAGCTAGAAACAACTTCGCAGCAATAACCAACCCAAAAGGGAAGTTTCCTCCAAATTCTTTCCTGCATTTTACTAATAAAAAAAAGAGAAGAAAAATTGAATTGAAAAATGAAATGAAATGAAAAAAGAAAAAAGAAAAATCCCTATCATGGTAGCTTAGGGTCTCCAATCTCTTGCTGCATCCTTTCTAAGATAGGGTCCCATTCCCTAGTTGTCTCCAGCATAACCCGGGGACCTTTTTCTTTTCCCGGCATAACCCGTGGACCTCCCCGGCATAACCTGAGGATTTTTTTTCTTTTTTTTGTCGGCATAACCCGATGACCTTCCCGGCATAACCCGTGGACCTCCCCGGCATAACCCGTGGACCTCCCCGGCATAACCCGAGGCCTTTTTTCTTTTCATCCGGCATAACCCGATGACTTTCCCAGCATAACCCGTGGACCTCCCCAGCATAACCTGAGGATTTTTTCTTTTCTTCCGGCATAACCCGATGAACTTTTCCAGCATAACCCGTGGACCTCCCCGGCATAACCCGAAGACTTTTTTCTTTTTTTTCCGGCATAACCCGATGACTTTTCCGGCATAATACGTGGACCTCCCCGGCATAACCCAAGGACTTTTTTTCTTTTCTTCCGGCATAATCCGTGAACCTCCCCGGCATAACCCGGGGACCTTTTTCTTTTCTTCCAGCATAACCGGATGACTTTCCCGACATAACCCGTGGACCTCCCCGGCATAATCCGAGGACCTTTTCTCTTTTCTTCCGGCATAACCCGTTAACTTTTCCGGCATAACCCGTGGACCTCCCCGGCATAACTCGAAGACCTTTTTCTTTTCCGGCATATGGCTTTTCCGGCATAACCCGAGGACCCTTTTTCTTTCCGGCATAACCCGGTCATCTTTCCAGCATAATCTGGCAATCTTCCTAATTTAGGGCTTCACTCCCTAAGCCCAAGGATACACAATCCTGATATTTTTTCTTTCAATGAAAATAGTTTAGATATTGTTGCAAATAACTCATGAAATTTTCCTAGTGAAAACTGGAGCAGAAAAATTTCGTTCGTTTGTTTGTTTTGGTGTCTGAGCAGGTTTGACCTCGAGGAACAGGATTCGAGATGGCCGAAAGAATAAGTCTCAATCCAATATAAAGAAAAGAATAAAAAGAACAAAAAAGAAGTGAACTCAAAGTGCTGAAGTGGAGAAGGATGCGGACTGCTCAAGGTATGATTGAAGTAACAAGCTTCGCATGTTCCGCCTTGATCCAAAGCTGAAGAAAGAACCAGTACCTACAGCTGACGAGCATCAAGATTCATATCGGAGTCCATAGCAAGTACCAGCTAAGACTCAAGATCAAGCTTCAAGAGATTTATAGATAGGAATCTTGTAACTTGTAGTTGATAGACTTAGCTAGCTAGCTTTTTATTTTCCATTTTTCGGTGTAATAAGGAGTTCAGCAAGCAGCAGCAGTAGCAACAACAGTGAATTCACAGCTTCTTGGTAGTCCCAGCTACCAAAACTTCCAGAACTACACTGACCTGATTCCTTTATAGCCAAGGATATGTAGGCAACCTCTAAAGCAAGGTTCGGTCAGACTCTTTCAAAAAATGCTTCTTATGGAGTTTCAAACGGGAAAAAATCCCTCGTAATTGCTCATTTTATCTTTGCCCGAAAACCCTTCGTGTCTCTGAGCAAAGATGGGCAGCTGTGAGCACCTGATTTTTGCCCTATACGAAATACTCCTATAAAATCTCAAGAAAATAGATTTTGTTAATTATTTGCCATTTTAATTTTGTAGAATTTTATTTAATTATTTGCATTTTTGTGCATGTTTAAGTTTTATTTAATTCATAAAAAATACAAAAATATATCACATTTGCATTTAGGATTTAATTATACATTTTTGGATTAGTTAGTAAATTAGTGTTTTACAAAAAATGGAAAATCACAAAAAAATAACTCATTTTCGCATTTTTAATTTTTGAGTTTCGAATTTTGGTAGTTTTTCTTTAATTTAGTATTTAATTTTTTGTGGTAATTGTTATTTAGAGTTAATTAATTTGGTAGGATAATTTGTATTAGGAATTAATTTAGATTTTTATTTTTAATTTTGAAAAGAAAAAGATTTTTTAAAATAAAAGGAAAAATTGAAAAGAAAAGAAGGGAAATAAAGAAAATCAGGTTTTTGGGCCTTTTTTTTAATTTTCCCCAGGCCCAAACCATTCCATTCAAATACCCATCCAGTTGGCCCAAACCCGTTCCAAAACTGGTTTGCCCCACCAATAAACAAAACAACCCCGTTTTAATAGCCCGTGATCTGGACCATTGATCTCATTTGATCAAACGGTCTGGAACTGAACTCCCATTCATATAAAAGGTCCGAATCTGCCTACCCCCAAACCCATCTCTCTCACTCTTCCTCTCCCCCAGAGACCAGTAACCCTAGGAATCTGCCACCCCAAATCACCACCACCCCAGGCTAGCGGCGCTACCTCCAAACCACCCCAAATTAACACCGCAGAATCCCCATGGCTCCGTTTCCCTTAATCTACAACTGGTTTCCCTCGAATCCTCACAGAACTCGTCAAATCTTAAATCAAAGCCTGAGCCCTAAAACCCCAAAATCCCGAATCAGCCAGTTTGATGAAGATTTGAAGTCGAAGTTGACCTTATTCGCGTGTTTTTAGTCGAGGACACATCATTAAGGCCTATTTCAGTCAAAATATTGAAGATCCCTTGAAGATTAGTTCAAGATTTTATCCGTCCAGTGTTAGGTATTCTCACTTTCTTACTCTTTTCTTGCGTTCTTCTTTTATTCTTTTGCGTTTAAGTTCATTTTTAATCTCTTCTCCATCTCCTCTTCTCTTCTTGGTCATATGTTTATTTTAATTATTATTCTATTTGCATGATTAGTTTAATAAAAGTTTAGCTTATGTGTTTTGATTTTCTCATTAGGATTAATTAGTTCATGGCCCGTTTCTTTTAGTTTTGGTTACATATTAAAGGATTACTGGTCTTTCTTTTGAGAAATTCTATTTAGCCCATTAAATTTTGATTGTTTATTAGGGATCGAATTAGGTTTTGAAATCAGAAGCCCAAAAGGGATTCAATCGGGCTGGCAAACCTAGCTTTTTAACTTGGACCTTGGGTCAAGTTTGACCCATGTCTGTTGGTTTTAAGAGTAAAAATAGGCCTCCTAAAGGGTAATCTAGGAATTGTCAGTAGGGAATATATGTGTAACTGATTGAGGAAAACTTCCTAGAAGCTGTCATTGGGACTTAAGTGAAAACTGATTTTTTAAACTAACGGTATCTAAGCAAAAAGAAAAATTTGAAAAGGTTTAGGCTGCAAAATTTAGCTCATTTCTGCACCCCTAAAACCTTGCCTATAAAGACATCCTTAGTTGAGGTTCAAGGCAGAATTTTAGAGATTAAAAAACATTGAAAAAGAAAATGGCTGAGTATTTGAGTAAAATTCTGATATAACATTGAAGATTCTGCATTTTTCTTTGTTTAAAAATTGCTCAAATCTCAATTGGTTTCATCTTCTGATCTTCATTGCTTAGTTAGCATTACTAAAAATGACAAAGTCTTGCATTTGGGTTGAAATGGATTGAGTTTTGAATATTTAAAAGACTGGGTTAAGTGTTGCAGTTTGGTTTTACTATTTTATTGCTCTAATCTGGGGCTCTGTTCTGCTGCTGTTGTTTCCTCCTGACCTCAAGCTTGATTTTTGGTTTTTGTTTTGCTGTAATCAGGTACATGTTCCTGAATCTTATCTAATGTGATGATCAAGTTGAAGAATGAAATGGAAAATAGAAGTTTGAATCCTAGCACTAACTTATTTGGTCATAGTTTAGTCTCATTTCTTTTTCTTTTCCCTGAATCCCTGTTGTTCTGATTTATTTTGATGCATGTCATTTGTTCTACTACTGACAGTATTCCCTCAAAAAGATGTAGTTTAGTCTGTGTTAATATGGGATTCAATGTGTTGTCAAGGATGGTATGGCTAGATGTTGGCTTTAACTATTGAACTCTTATCTTTTGAATTTGATTTTGAATGATTAAGGAAACTTTTGATGATTAAGTTGTGTAGTAGGTTGTATCAAATGGTGTGGGTTTTATCTCTTCTACTATGTGATTCTAGGTTTTAAGGTGGTAGTTAGTGTTATAGTACTTTTGGACAAGAAAATATTTTAGTTTATCACATTAAGGTTTGAGTCATACATAGAGCTACCTTGATTATTTCTAACATGTGGAATATGAGTCTTGTCGCGCCCGCTTTTTCTCGTGAAATCGGGTTTATGACATTTGGGAGGATAACTCATTCCCTTTTTTGGAATTTGGGTTTGAATTGAAGAGTCGCCACCTAATGATTAAGGTGCATTAGGACACCAAAAAGGTTTTATTTGAGTAACCAGAGATTGGGGTAAGGGCTTGAAATTATCCCAAGGGGAAGGTGTTAGACACCCCTCAGGATCCACTAGTATGGTTCCCGGCCAGACTATTGTTGTGAATTTAGGTGCAAATAATATATAGGCAAATAAAACTTCAAATATGAGGTGATTCTCACATAATGGTTACAAACAAAATTGGAAAGAATTAAAGGAAGCTAATTTTCTTAAAAGAAATAATTTGAAATCTTTAGAAGAAACCAAGAAACAAAGGGAAAAGGGGGGGGGGGTCCTAGCTTGATTAATAATATGGATCATCCCACACAACATCCGGTAATCACTCCTCAGTGAGGAGCTACATGAGACATTATCGCGTGGTCATCATATCCATATCTACCCGTTCCCGCCCCGTTAATGTATGGAAGCGTAGAATGGTCTCGTTTACTTATTGCATGCTATTACCCGTCCCAATCATATCAGTCCCGGAGGCATTTAGGACTACTAATCCTAAGGGGGAGAGATATTAGGCTTATTTGTAGTTTTAAAGGCAAAATTCTAAGGCGACATACAAAATATGTATAGAAAGTTGGGGGAAAGCACATAACAAGTAAAAGGCTCAGATATACCTCCTTGAACAAAGAAAGCACATAATTAGCATGACTTTCACATACTGCTTATGGTCTGACTAAGAACTTAAAGGTTGAGGCATACTGATTTATTACATACTTCAGATAAGAAGTCCGAATCAGGCCTTCCTGCTGATTGTAGTTAATAACATAGATTCAATTTATAACGTCGCCCTAAGGCTTGCCTAGGTGTTGGACAATGATCCTATAGGCATGGTATCTACTAAATTCAGAAAACAATAATAAACTTAATACGTACTAGTTAAAAAGGTTTCCAGAAAGAAAGTTTTTACGAAGGTCACAAGTTCTGCATTGATGATACTTGTTATTACTGGTTTTAGCTCTAGACATGAATGAAGCGATTCAGATTCGATTAATAGTTCCTATAGATATGCTTTCTGCGTGTTGTTGATTTTAAACCTTTTTTTAGACATGGTAAAATGTAGAAACCTTATTGGCATGATATCTAGGTGCTGAATTTTCTTTAAGACCTATGAACATGATATCTAATTGTAGTTGATTGTTTAAGACCTATGAATATAATTGCTAGAAAAAAATAGATATACAAGATTCAGAAGGAGCTATAAGCATGATTTCTATATGAGAGAATGCAGAATTCAGAAATACCTATAGACATGGCATCTATGTGAAAAATGCGGAATTCAGAAATACCTATAGGTATGATATCTATATGAGAAATGCGGAATTCAGAAATACCTATAGGCATGATATCTATGTGAGAATGTAGAATTCAGAAATACCTTTAGGCATGATATCTATGTGAGAAATGCGGAATTCAGAAATACCTATAGGCATGATATCTACCCTTTGCATACATAGTTATCCCCCCCCTTTTTCACTAACCATCCCCAAGAGTTTATTACAAATTTATTACAGCCTAGAATAAAGTAAAAATACATCAGAAAAATATAAATAAAAGTACAACCAAAGGAAAGCTTGAGTCAGACTTCATGTCTGAAATATGAGGTAAACCAACTCCAAGGGATCATGATCCAACACCATTCTCCCATTTGAGTGTGTCAAAGTTTCCTAAAAGCCTCAAAGGGACTCCGAGCAATGCTCACACCCAAATGTATAATCAGATTAGGACAAGTGCAGTGTGGAAGGGCCAGCCCTCAAGTGTCCAAGTTCAGAGGAAATTCAAAGGGTCCTCAGGCAAGGCTCACAAGAGGGGGCAGAACTTAAAGACTAAGAAAGTGTGCAAGTGTAGAATAGACTACTAAAGGGGAAAAAGAGAGGGAAACAACTACTAATAAACACACATAGGGAATAAGGAATAGGGAGATTGTAAAGAGCCTATTGCTTAGGCAAGGGCAGGCTTCAAGCATGCTCAGCAATGGAGGATGCTAGCATACTCTCAAACCTGCCAGAACACACTATTTAGAGGCTAGGATCCCAAGGGATCAAGTTTGATTCATGGACAATAACTTGTAGTATTGTCATGCCTCAAACCATAGCTTAAACACATAGGGTGATAGGGTTTTGAGATTCATAATAGAACAGGCAGAAAGATATCAGTAGTGTTGAAACACATAGAAGCAGTAAACAGACAGGGATACAAAAGCTGTAAATAAACACATTGTTGTGATGCTAAAAAGCTTAAATCAGGACATACTAGTTTTCAAAGAAGAAAATAAAGAACGACATGCGGTAGGTCTTGTAAACATGCCACAGTACAAGCAACAAGAAAGAATATTTTCTTTCGAATGTAAGTGTAAGTTCAGAAAGACTATGAGTGATGGTCTCTTTGTGTCAATGAAGAGCAGGTATTTATAGTGTGAAGAACATGCAGAAACAAGGTAAGAAAACAATTAAGGAACTGAATATCAATTAAAATCAATCAATACAAGACTTCCTTTAATCAAGGAATTCAGACTTAAACGGTAAAAGTTATTTAGGGAAAGGAATCAAATAAACATCTTGTGCAAAGTAGGCAATTAGGGGCTAATACATAGGGGTTTTAATTAAGGGAATGATTTTGAAATACACGGTTAAAACAAATAAGGTAAGGATCCCCCAGTATGCAGTAAATCAAGGGGTCAGAGATTATGTAAGTATTGGTCCATAAATGAACCAGGTCAGAAAAGCTAAGGAAAACATTTAACTTAAATTGAGTCACAGGAAAATCAGGAAACAAGGAAAGAAATCAATCAAACTTATACAGAAGGAAGTATGAAACTAATCAAAATTTGAAATCCCTTTAGAAGGGAAGTTCATCACATATAAAGAGTACACAAGTATCAGACATGCGAGGCTGAATTTAGGACAAAGTGAAAGTGTCATGCAATTGCAAAAATAAGTAGATAGTAGACTACGTGATCATGGTAGTCACATAGGTTAGGAGTGTATAAGACAGATAGTATCAAATAGCATACAAAAGGTCCAGTGTAAAAGACCTTAGATGAGTTTAGCAAAATCCAGAATCATATGAAAGACAAAGATTTCAAAACTCAGTTGAGAGACTCGAAATAGGTTTACATGAGTTAGGGTTCTTGAAATAAAACCAGTTTCAAGCAAATCACATCGCCAACGCTTACCAAACTCGGAAGAAACCCTAAATTCTAGGGTTTCTACCACCAAGTAATGAGAGAAAATAGTAAGATTTATAGGAAAAGTTGAAATGCTTTGATAAATTCCATAATTGTTTTGAACATTGAAGATCTTATTACGAAATTTTAAAATGTGAAAGGAAAGTCAACTAGTAAAAATAAAAGATAGTGCCTGATGCTTGTTCAGCCTTGCTACCCGAGGCTTTCCGAGCTCTGGTGGTTCTGATTGTCCAGTTATCGAGGCATGCCCCTCTGCTTACTGCTTGTATAGAAGGGCTTTCCTCTCCCTCCTCCTAAAAAACAACACAATAATCCATATCATCATCTTCTAAGAACAAATTCCTCACTACTGCCAGTGCTTCCTCTTCTCCTGACCCATAAATAACATCGGCTGGCTGGAAAGTTTGCTCTAAATGTGGTATTGGTTGCTCCAGCAGATAGTAAGGACCGCTCCATGGTGGCGACCAGTTGTTGAATTCCTCCCAAGTGTACTCATATCCCAGACCGAAGGTGGTGCCATGTTTCTTTAGTTCGATAGGCTTAGAGATTCCTTGGAGTTTCTTTCCAAGTCCCTTGCCAGGTTCGTATCCGCTCCAGTTCAATATGCTTTCAATTTTATTGTCCCACCATTTGTCCTTGTCGATGGCGTTGAATCACTTGATGTGGTGATAGGTCTCCCCGCCTATATTTCTTATGCCTCCGATTGCTGGGATGATCTGGCGACTGTATATGGGATTGATATCGTCGCCATGAATGATCACCTCTTGGTGGTTCTACTCAAATTTCATTGCATGATGTAGTTTTGACGCTACAGCCCCAACGGCATGAATCCACGGTCGTCCCAATAACAAATTGTAAGATGCTAGCACGTCTATCACTTGAAAATCAACATCAAACCAAGTAGGACTCATTTGCAAACATAGGCTGATTTCCCCAATGGTAGACCTTTGGGAACCGTCGAAAGCTTTGACGTTGATAGCCCCATCCTTGATCTCATGCAGCCCCTTTCCCAATGTCCTAAGTGTTACCAATGGACAAATGTTGAGGCTGGACCCTCCATCAATCAAGATTCTGGTGATAAAATAATCTTCGCATTGCACGGTGATGTACAACGCCTTGTTGTGACTCAACCCTTCGGGTGACATCTCATATTCATGGAAAGTGATCTTGTGAATTTCCAATACCGGCCCTACCATGTTTGACATCTTTCCTCCGATGATGTTGCTTGGTACATATGCCTCACTCAGCACCTTTAACAAGGCATTCTTGTGTGCATCGAAATTTTGTAGCAAAGCTAGGATAGAAATTTGTGTCGGCATTTTGTTCAGCTGATCAATGACCGAGTATTCCTTGGCTTGTATCTTTATCTAGAGATCATTGGGCCCAGTTTCAGTGATGGTTGGCCGACCAGAGGCCTGCTTTTTGACTCAGCCAAATGTTTCGGGGTATAAACCCTATTGGTTCTTGTCATACCAAGTGTCGCAACAGCTTCCCCGAACCTGACCTTCCCTTTTCTTCTTGCCTCGGTTATGTAGTCCCAAGGTATGACATTTGTATGGAATAGTTTTACGACAGACATTACCACCGGAATTGGCGTGTCTATCTTTACTGTAAATGGAGCATGCACCTTAGGCTGTAAAACTACAATTTCTAAAGGTGTAGGTGTGCTTGCTGGTGACATAAATTCGACCTCAATCGGCGTTGGCGTCTTTGCAGAGGATGGTGCTTAAAACTTAAGTGGCATGGACATATTTATCTCGGCGTCCCCAGAAGGCTGAATCTGGATTACAATCGGATTAAGGGTGACTATTGGCTTCTTTGGATTGTCGCCTTCTGTGATAAAACCGATCGATCCCTTGGGGTACCAATCATCCTTTATTTTAATCATGTGAACACCTCCACCCTTGTGGTATGGCGAAGGGTTATTATGGACATTTGGAGCAGGCTCCTTTGCCACAATAATCTTGTTATCAATTAGGGCCTGGATCTTGTTTTTCAGGGAGCGACATTTGTCGATGGTATGTCCTTTCATGCCGGAATGATATGTATAGGATTTGTTTGGGTTGACCCATTGAGAAGGGTTCTCAGGGGTTATGGCAGGGATATGGGTGACATAACTAGCAGCTTTGAGCCTTTCATACAGCTGGTCAATGGGTTTAGTAATGGCGGTATATTGTTTGGGAGGTCTTCAGTCAAAATTTGGTCGAAGTCTAGAAAAGTTTTGACGTGTGGGAGGCGATTGATAGTGGGATGGTTGAGCATTGTAGGCTTGGTAGACATGTGCAGGTTGGGAATATCCTTGTGAGGTAGGTTGATATGTAGGAGGTGGAGGCGATTGATAAGTGGGTGGTAGAGTTTGGTAAGAGGGTGAGGGTGCCTGGTAGTTCGGAGTAGGCTGATATGTGAGTGGAGGCATTGGATAGGTTTGATATTTGATAGGGGATTTGGTTCTCTATGCCACCATTACGGCACATACGTCCCTTTTCTTGGACGTACCACCAAATGGTAAAGCCTTATTGGTGGCTTGTAAGGTTTCAAAGTTTGTAACCATACCACCTTTGATGCCTTCTTCGATCCTTTCTCCCAGCTTGATGATGTCAGAAAATTTATGGTTCTCAATCAACATTAGCCTTTCATAATGTTGCGGGTCCTGAGCCCAGACGAAAAACTTGTTCATTTGTTCCTCCTCTAAAGTAGGTCTGACCTTAGCAGCTTCTGATCTCCAGCGAGTAGCATACTCGTGGAATGTTTCTGTGGGCTTCTTCTTTAGGTTCTGGATATAGAACACATCTGGTGCATTTTTTGTGTTGAACCTAAATTTGTCTATAAAGTCGGATGCCATACTCACCCAGTTCGACCATTTCTTCGGGTCTTGGCTAATGTACCAAGATAGAGCATCTCCTTTCAGACTCCTCATGAAAAGTTTTATGCGGATCCTCTCGTCCTTTCCTACTCCGACCAGTTGTTGCAGTATGTTCTCAAATGAACTCTTGGATCCCCTGTACCATCAAACATCTCGAACTTAGGAGGTTTGTACCCCTTGGGCAGTTCGACATCGGGTTGTATGCAAAGATCTTTGTAGTTCAACCCTTCAATCCCCTTACTTCCTTTGAAGCCCTGAATTTGGTTAGTCAACTTCTTAAGTTCTTCAGCTAGGTTCCTGACGAGTGAGTCTTTATCATCAGACTCGAGTGTGCTTGATATGGTTTGGGTGGAGTATGTCATGGTCTTCGCATAAATGGGGGTGTTATGATGGGTGTGAAAGTGTTCATTTGTGGAGTTTTGGGGTTCCGAGATGAGTAGTGGAGTATTGTTGGAAGTATGGCAGGTGTTGCAGTGGTGGTGAGGAGTGCGATGGTTTTGTGGCTTTGGGATATTTTGTGGAGGTGTGGGGTTCTAAGAATTTGGGAAGTTGACATCTAGAGTGGTGAGGGAAAATGAGAGATTTGCCAGATTCTGAACCTGATCAAGTTCCTCTTGGAACTTCAGCAGCTTTTGTTCCAGTTGGGATACATTCTCTTTGGAAACCTAAGTACCATGGGCATGAATGACCTCTACCCGTTCAGTTGAATTCCCCTTTCTGGTGTTGTTCAGATCTTCCATCTTCCCTTTGTTCTTGTTTCTGACAGGACTAAGATGAGGAGTGGGTGGAGGGCCCCTGGATCTCGTTGAATAAGATGATATTGCTAGAGTGCACGAACTAACCTTTGGGGAAGGGGAATAAATGAACAAAAAGTAAAAACAAAAGGTAACAAGTTAGTGACGATTATAAGAAAATGTCGCGATATTTAAACACATAGTGCAAAAATGTAAATCGTGTCCTAATTTGGGAACCTCTTTGTGCCCGAGGTAGGCCTAGCGACAAGTTGATTTAGAGAACTTAGAATGCTAAATGCCTCATTTTATTGATAAAAAGTAGACGAATCCTAAATCGACACTAAATAATAGGAAATAAAAAATCAGTAGTGGCCATCGACCTTATTACATTCATAAAACGAAAAAGATAAACTCCTATCTATTTGTTCCCAGAAGGACCTTCCTCAGGTTGAATGCTCTCGTTGATCAAATCCTCCAGTTCACGTAGGTTCACTAGTAAAAATGCCTTTGCCAGGTGTTCTCCTTTGTTTCCCTCAATGTTCTGGCAGTCGGTGACTCTCTTCCTCACTTTTCCTTCTAATTCTAGCAGACTGTATTCCAAATATTCCAACTTTTCACTAGCTCTGGCCGCCCTCTCTTTCCACTCATTGATTTGGTCATCTGATGGAAGACTCCTCCACTAGTCTAGAAAGAGTGGGGGCATGCTAACCATTACGAAACTAGGGACCTCGTCCTTCATTTTCTGCAAAACAAAAGGGTTAATACCATACCCCTACGGGACTCGACTATTTAACATCAACAATTAGCATGAAGCATTTAGTTCTCCAAATAAATGCACAGAACGTGGGGATGTCCGTTTGGGTTTAGGGAAACATAGTGGACTTTGGACAAGGCTATCTTAAAGAGTCATTATGCGGACAACATAACTGACTTGTCTAGGTTTGATCACGA
This sequence comes from Nicotiana tabacum, assembly GCF_000715075.1. Classification (NCBI taxonomy): domain Eukaryota; kingdom Viridiplantae; phylum Streptophyta; class Magnoliopsida; order Solanales; family Solanaceae; genus Nicotiana; species Nicotiana tabacum. The sequence continues at coordinate 16,317,145 of NC_134089.1, read as the reverse complement.
TGCATGCACAATTATACAGAGTAAGGTTTCTATAGTGTTTTAGACTGGTACCCTTGAGTGGACAACTCAAGAGGGAAAGGCGCGAAACCGTCGACTACACCATTGATCGACTGGTTCTACCACAAATATGCCTTTGCTGGATTTAGGGGGTGATAATATTGGAAGAGAGCAACCACTCATTATAAGCATTGCTATGATATTTTTTTGGCACGAGTGGAATATGATGTTGAAAACATGTTTATGTAATAACTAAAGCAGGTTGTCATGTATTTGCACGTTGAGAAAGCAGTAAATACAACAATTCTTCATAATTTAAAGCATTAATAAAGGAAAGCAGTAAAGGAAAACAGTAAAAAAAATAAAGAAAAGAAACAAAAGACAAGTCTGTTTTGTAGTTGAAAGGGGAATTGAATGCTTAAAGGTATTAAACAAATAAAGGCATATAAAGAAAATGTCAAGCCACAATAATAGTCTGAAATGGTAAAAGCCTAAAAGATCCCCAGCAGAGTTGCCATGCTGTCACGCCCCCTTTTTCTTGCGAAATTGGGTTTATGACATTTAGGAGGACAACTCATTCCCTTTTTGGGAATTTGGGTTTGAATTGAAGAGTCGCCACCTAATGATTAAGGTGCATTAGGACACTAAGAAGGTTTGATTTGAGTAACCAGAGATTGGGGTAAGGGCTTGAAATTATCCCAAGGGGAAGGTGTTAGGCACCCCTCAGGATCCACTAGTGTGGTTCCCGGCCAGACTATTGTTGTGAATTTAGGTGTAAATAACATGTAGGCAAATAAAACTTCAAATAAGAGGGGATTTTCACATAAAGGTTACAAACAAAATTGGAAAGAATTAAAGGAAGCTAATTTTCTTAAAAGAAATAGTTTGAAATCTTTAGAAGAAACAAAGAAACAAAGGGAAAAAGAGGGTCCTAGGTTTATTAATAATATGGATCACCCCACACAACATCCGGTAATCACTCCTCAGTGAGGGGCTACACGAGACGTTATCGCGTGGTCATCATATCCATATCTACCCTTTCCTACCCCGTTTAGGTATTAAAGCGCGACATGGTCTCGTTTACTTATTGCATGCTATTACCCGTCCCAATCCTATCAGCCCCGGAGGCATTTAGGACTACTAATCCTAAGGGGAGGGATATTAGGCTTATTTGTAGTTTCAAAGGCAAAATTCTAAGGCGACATACAAAATATGTATAGCAAGTTGGGGGAAAGCACATAACAAGTAAAAGGCTCAGATATACCTCCTTGAACAAAGAAAGCACATAATTAGTATGACTTTTACATATTGTTTATGGTCTGATTAAGAACTTAAAGGTTGAGGCAGACTGATTTATTACATACTTCAGATAAGAAGCCCGAATCAGACTTGCCTGCTGGTTGTAGTTAATAATACAGATTCAGTTTATAACTTCGCCCTTAAGCTTGCCTAGGTGTTAGACAAGGATCCTAGAGGTATGGTATCTACTGAATTCAGAAAGCAATAATAAACTGAATACGTGCTAGTTAAAAAGGTTGTTAGAAAGCAAGTTTTTTTGAAGGTCACAAGTTCTGCCACTGATGATACTCGTTATTACTGGTTTTAGCTCTAGACATGAATGAAGTGATTCAGATTCGATTAATAGTTCCTATAGAAATGCTTTCTACGCATTGTTGATTTTAACCTTTTATAGACATGGTAAAATGTAGAAACCTTATGGGCATGATATCTAGGTGCTGAATTTTGTTTAAGACCTATGAACATGATATCTAATTGCAGTTGATTGTTTAAGACTTATGAACATGATTGCTAGAAAAAAAATGGATATACAAGATTCAGAAGGAGCTATAGGCATGATTTCTATATGAGAGAATGCATAATTCAGAAATACCTATAGACATGGCATCTATGTGAAAAATGCGGAATTCAGAAATACCTATAGGTATGATATCTATGTGAGAAATGCGAAATTCAGAAATACCTATAGGCATGATATCTATGTGAGAATGCAGAATTCCGAAATACCTATACGTATGATATCTATGTGAGAAATGCGCAATTCAGAAGTACCTATAGGCATGATATCTACGTGAGAAATGCAGAATTCAGAAATGCATATAGGCATGATATCTACCCTTTGCATACATAGTTATCCCACCCTTTTTCACTAACCATCCCTAAGAGTTTATTACAAATTTATTACAGCCTAGAATAAAGTAAAATACATCAAAAAATATAAATAAAAGTACAACCAAAGGAGAGCCTGATTCAGACTTCATGTTTGAAATATGAGAAACCAACTCCAAGGGATCATGATCCAAAGCCTTTCTCCCATTTGAGTGTGTAAAAGTTCCGTAAAAGCCTTAAAGGGACTACGGGCAATGCTCACACCCAAATGTATAATTAGATTAGGACAAGTGCAGTGTTGAAGGGCCAACCCTCAAGTGTCCAAGTTCAGAGGGAACTCAAAGGGTCCCCAGGAAAGGCTCACAAGAGGGGGGCAGCACTTAAAGACTAAGAAAGTGTGCAAGTGCATAATCGACTACTAAAGGGGAAAAGGAGAGGGAAACAACTACTAATAAACACACGTAGAGAGTTCAGAGGGGAGGGAAATTGTGAAGAGCCTATTGCTTAGGCCAGGGCTGGCTTCAAGCATGCTCAGCAATGGAAGATGCTAGCATACTCTCAATCCTGCTAGAATACACTATTTAGAGGCTAGGATCCCAAGGGATCGAGTTTAATTCATGGACAATAACTTATAGTATTGCCATGCCTCAAACCATAGCTTAAACACATAGGGGGCAGGGTTTTGGGATTATAATAGAACAGGCAGAAAGAGATCAGTAGTGTTGAAACACACAGAAGCAGTAAACAGACAGGGAAACAAAAGCAGTAAATAAACACATTGTTGTGATGCTAAAAAGCGTAAATCAGGACATACCAGTTTTCAAAGAAGCAAATAAAGAAAGGCAGGCAGTAGCTCTTGTAAACAGGCCACAGTACAAGCAACAAGAAAGAATATTTTCTTTCGAATGTAAGTGTAAGTTCAGAAAGACTACGAGTGATGGTCTCTTTGTGTCAATGAAGAGCAAGTATTTATAGTGTGAAGAACAGGCAGAAACAAGGTAAGAAAACAATTAAGGAACTGAATATCAATTAAAATCAATCAATACAAGACTTCCTTTAATCAAGGAATTCAGACTTAAACGGTAAAAGCTATTTACGGAAATGAATCAAATAAACATCTTGTGCAAAGTAGGCAATAAGGGGTAAATACATAAGGGTTTTAATTAAGGGAAGGATTTTGAAATACATTGTTAAAACAAATAAGGTAAGGATCCCCCAGTATGCAGTAAATCAAGGGGTCAGAGATTATGTAAGTATTTGTCCATAAATGAACCAGGTCAGAAAAGCTAAGGAAAACCTTTAACTTAAATCGAGTCACGGAAAAATCAGCAAACAAGGAAAGAAATAAATCAAACCTATACAGAAGGAAGTCTGAAACTAATCAAAATTTGAAAGCCTTTAGAAGGGAAGTTCAGCACATATAAAGAGTACACAAGTATAAGACACGCGAGGCTGAATTTAGGACAAAGTGAAAGTGTCATGCAATTGCAAAAATAAGTAGATAGTAGACTACAGGACCATGGTAGTCACATAGGTTAGCAGTGTAGAAGACAAATAGTATCAAATAGCATACAAAAGGTCCAGTGTAAAAGACCTTAGAAGAGTTTAGCAAAAGCCAGAATCATATGAAAGACAAAGATTTCAAAACTCAGTTCAGAGACTCGAAATAGGTCTACAGGAGTTAGGGTTCTTTAAATAAAACAATTTTCAAGCAAATCACATAGCCAAGGGTTTCCAAACTCAGAAGAAACCCCAAATTCTAGGGTTTCTACCACCAATCGAGTGTAGAGATGAGAGGACAAATAATCAAGTCGAAACAGGTTCGGAGGTTTCAGAAAGGAACTGAGCCCTTTAACATGTTCCTTCAGTAACAGAAACTCATGAGAAACATAGTAGAAGAGTAACATGCGAAACACAGTAGAAGAGCTCAAAGAAAAAATAGTAGAAGAAACTAATAATAATCATAGTAGAAGAAAACTAATCAGAACACCGTAAAGAAACTAAAAAGAACATGGTAGAGGAAACTGATAAGAACATGGTAGCAGAAGCTTAACGAGAACCCAGTAGAATAAACATAGTAGAAGAAACACATAAGAGAAAAAGAAAATCAGATAGACATCTAAAAACCCTAGATCGAAAAATAACGTTTTTGAAAGCATAACTTTTGAAAAAATATCAGAAAATCATTTAAACGCTTAGGGAAAGCATAGATCTGGAACAGATCTAAAGAGATCAGAAAAACCTCAAAAGCTAGGGTTTTCAGAGGAACCCAAACGGTGAGAAAGGCTTGGATCTAAGCGGGAGGAGTCGAGGCCAGGATCATAATTGACATGGCTTGCCGGAGCAGGCCAGAGATGGCCATAAAGCTTGAATCAATAGAGGTATGGACCCAGCTCTTCGTGGTCAAGTCATGAAACTTCAGTAACCAAACGCAAGGAGCCATAAGAGGCCGGCGGGTAGTGAAACCACCATGGATTCAGGTCAGAAGGTGGCCGGAGAAGATGAAGGGAACTCATCGGAGATGAGGGAAAGAGGGAAGGTTCTATAGAGAACCAGAAATAGAGAGATAGAGACGAGTGAGGAAATGAGAGGTGTATTGGAGTCATTTGGAATTAAAATGGTAAGAACAGATGAGGGCCGTTGAAAGTGCGTAGTTTCTTTAGGCGCGCTATTTAAAAAATTGTTTTCCTAAACTCGGGTGTGCATTTCATGTGACCCAACTCCAATTCTCAACAACGTTAAATAAAATATATCGTAGATCGCAGGTGCATTTCATGTGGCGTGGTTCAAGGCGTGTTTTAGATAACGTTGAATCTTCCTAAAATTAATTAAAAGGGGTTAATCATTTAAAATTATACCATAGGCTAAAACATGTATTTAAAATCAGATAATAGGCCAACTATGATAGTTTAAGCAACCGTGCTAGAACCACGGAATCCGGGGGTGCTTAACACCTTCCCTCGGGTTAACAAAATTCCTTACTTAGAATTTCTGGTTCGCAGACTTCAAAAGGAAAGTCAAAATTTCCTCGATTTGGTATTTAAAAAAAATTCACCCGGTGACTTGGAACACCAATTAAAATATTCCAAGTGGCAACTCTGAATAAATAATTAATCCCATTTCGACTGATGTCACTTAAATTGGAAAAACTCCCTTATACTACCTTCGGGTGGGTAAAAAGGAGGTGTGACAGGCCCGAGGGGCATTTTGGTTATTTTACCTAATTTCGCGTATTAGCTTAGAATTTGTTTGTAGAATCAATTTCTTGAAGTGTTATTTACATTATGCAATTGAATTGAATAGATTTAGGCCATTTGGAGTCGAGTACTCGTGGTAAGAACGTGGTTTCAGGTTGATTTTGATCCGGTTAGAGGTAAGTGGCTTGCCTAACCTTGTGTGGGGGAAACTCCCCTTAGGATTTGGTATTATTGATAATTGAAATGCATTGTATGTGAGGTGAAGAGTACGTACTTGTGCTAATTGTCTAAAATACAATTTTAATTAAGTAATTACTAGTATATTTTTTTTCCTATTTATACTACTTGCAATTTAAGCTTGTTGTTAACTTAGGAGAGCATGTTTAATTGACTTAATTGCCTTACTTGCTCAAACTGCCTTATTTGGATTACGTGCAACATGCTAGGTTAGAATTACCTGTTTTACCTTGGTATGGAACTTGAATTGAACTGTGTACCCTTCTTGTTATTGCTGTGTGTTTACTTTGGGATTACGGGACAGTATCCCGGGAGATCCCCGTGTATGTTTAGTTTGGGACTACGGAACGGTATTCCGGGAGATCCCCCTGCACATTTACATTGGAACTACGGGACTGCACCCGGTAGATTCCCCCCTATACTAAGTATTTACATTTGGGACTACGGATCAGTATTCTGGGAGATCCCCTCTCATTATGAGTTGGACTACGGGATGGTATCCCAGGAGATCCACTGGATATTTATATTTGGAACTACAGGACGGTATTCTGGGAGATCCCCGGCTGTTATCTTTGTGCTGAGCTGTATTTCTTTCTGTGTTTACTTTGCCTCTGTAGTAGTTGTTGCTGTCCTTTATATCCTGTGTTACTTTTACTGTTGTACTTACTTATACTATTTTGTTCTACACTGTTGAACCTTATATTTTGTTTAACCTTAGAAGGCCTTGACCTTCCTCATCACTACCCGATCGAGGTTAAACTTGGCACTTACTGAGCACCGGTGTGGTATATTCATGCCCTTTCTGCGCGTGTTTTTCATGTGCAGATCCAGGTACCTCCCCTCAGACTTATCACACGTGAGATGAGGCGCTTGTAGAGACTCCAAGGTATATCTGCCGCATACACAAACCAAAGAGTCCCTTTCTACTCTTCTTTTTTTGTATTAGCCCTTCTGTACTTTCGTTTCTTTGTTAGATATTCTAGAGTTAGATGTTTATATACATTCAAAGTCTTGTGATCATGAGATTTCGAGTTTTGGGAAATGTTATCAGTTTCGAGAGTTGTTATTGTATATGCCGAGCGACATTTTAAACACTGTTTTATTTTACTATTTTAGTTTTTAATTATTTCTTCCGCAATTTTTTTGTTTATTTTTTGCATTTTTAGGCTTACCTAGTCGTAGAGACTAGGTGCCATCACGATGGTTCACGGAGGGCGAACCGGAGTCGTGACAAGTTGGTATCAGAGCTCTAGGTTCATAGGAGTCATGAATCACAAGCCGGTTTATTAGAGTCTCGCTGATCGGAACAGAGACATCTGTACTTATCTACGAGAGGCTATGTAACTATTTGGAAAATTCCACATCATTTGATTTCCTTGTCATGCGAGATTTTAATGTCACAACTCTAAACTTTTGTCTTCTATTCTCTCACAGATGGTGAGGACACGCGCTACCCAAGATGATCAGGCACCCACGCCCCCTACTGCAGCCGTCAAAGGCCGTGCCGAGGTAGAGGCTGAGGAAGCGCACGTGGTGCAGCTAGAGCACCCGCGCGAGCTGCAACCGAGGTACCACCAGTAGTTCCAGTTGGAGTCCAGGCACCTGATACGCCTACTACTACTACTATTCCAACTCTTCAGGAGACTCTTGCGCAGTTCATGAGCATGTACACCACTTTGGCTCAGGCAGGGTTGCTTCCCCTTGCTATATCCACATCTCAGGCCGGGGAAGGAGCATAGATTCCCACTGCCCGCACTCCTGAGCAGCGAGTGCATGTTGATCAGGACCTAGAGATTATTCCTGTACCGTCCTTAGTTCCACGTATGCCCAAGGATAGGGCAGCGGCTTCAGAGGATGAGCAGCGGAGGCTTGAGAGGTTCAAGTAGTAAGATCCTCCTGTATTTAGTGGTCTAGCATCGGATGATGCCCTGGAATTTCTAGATGAGTGCTACTATATTCTTCATACCATGTGTATATCAGGATCGAGCGGGGTTTCCTTTACTACTTTCCAGTTTCGAGGAGCCACCTATGAGTGGTGGCGCATCTATGAGTTAGACAGTCCGGACGAGGCTGCTTCCCTGACTTGGACTCAGTTTTCAGATATGTTCTTAAGAGAGTATGTCTATTAGAGCCTTAGGGACGCATGGAGTGCGGAGTTTTAGCATTTGCGCCAGGGTACTATGACCGTCTCGGAGTATGCTATCTGTTTCACCGGCTTGGCTAGACATACACCAGCCTTGGTTTATATGGTTTGCGAGAGGGTTTGCCAATTTATTGAGGGGCATATTCCCAGCATCAGTTCTAGCATGGCTCGCGAGTTGGAGATGGATATTCATTATCAACGAGTGCTGAGCATTGCTAGGAGAATTGAGGGTATGCATGCTAGGGATAGAGAGGAGAGGGAGGCCAAGAGGTCTCGAGAGTCGGGCCATTATTCTAGTGCCCGAGCCCCAGCTACAGGCATCATGGTAGGGGTTATATGGGTCACCCTGTTCATTCAACTCCTCCCTCTACCAGTGGTATTCCAGCTCCTCCTAGACCTTAAGAGCCTTATTATGCACCTCCAGTATCTAGTGCGCCTCCTGCGTGTGGTGCTTTTAGTAGTCAGTCCAGCAGACCTGACCCGAGCTAGTCACAGCCACCACATCCTCCCAGAGCTTGTTTTGAGTATGGTGACACATGCCATATAGTGAGGGATTGCCGCAGACTTAAGAGGGGTGCACCTCCACAAATTTCTCAGCCACAACGTGCCCCACAGAGTTCTTAGGTTATGGTTACAACTCCAATTGCTACCCCACTTGCTCAGCCAACTAGAGGTGGAGGTCGGGGAGGTAGCGTTCGCCTAAGAGGGGGAGGCCAGGCCAGATACTATGCCCTTCCTGCCCGTACCGAGGCTGTTGCCTCCGATTCTATCATCACAGTTATTATACTAGTTTGTTATAGAGATGCATCAGTTCTATTCGATCTAGGCTCCACTTACTCTTATGTGTCTTATTTTTTTGCTCCGCATTTGGGTGTACCTCGCGATTCTTTGAGTTCCACTCTTTATGTTTCTACTCCTGTGGGAGATTCTCTTGTTGTCGACCACATTTATCGTTCGTGTTTGGTTGCTCTTAGTGGTTTTGAGACCAGAGCTGATTTATTGTTGCTCAACATGGTAGATTTTGATATTATCTTGAGCATGGACTGGTTGTCACCCTATTATGCTATTCTTGATTGTCACGCCATAACCGTGACGCTGGCTATGCTAGGTGTACCGCGTGATGAGTGGAGGGGTGCTTTAGGTCACACTCCTAGTAGAGTTATTTCTTTCCTTAAGGCTCATCGAATGGTTGAGAAGGGGTGTGACGCGTATCTAGCTTATGTGAGAGATGTCAGTACTGATACCCCTTCAGTTGATTCAGTCCTAATAGTATGGGATTTTCCTGATGTATTTCTAGCTGATCTTCCGGGCATGCCGCCCGATAGAGATATTGATTTTGGCATTGATCTGCTGCAGGCACTCAGCCCATTTCTATTCCTCCGTATCGTATGGCTCCTCCTGAGTTGAAGGAGTTGTAGGATTAGTTACAAGAATTGCTTGATAAGGGTTTTATTATGCCCAGTGTATCACCTTGCGGTGCTCCTGTCTTGTTTATAAAGAAGAAGGATGGTTCTATGCATATGTACATTGATTATCGCCAGTTGAACAAAGTAACAATGAAGAATCGTTATCCTTTGCCTTGTATTGATGATCTGTTTAACCAACTTCAGGGTGCACGAGTGTTTTCTAAGATTGACTTGCGCTCAGGTTACCATCAGTTGTAGATTTGGGAGCCAGATATCCCGAAGACTGCTTTTAGGACTCGGTATGGTCATTACGATTTCCTTGTTATGTCATTTAGGCTGACCAATGCCCCAACAGCCTTTATGCATTTGATGCTATGTTTCAACTGTATCTTGACTCGTTTGTCATTATCTTTATTGATGTTATTCTGGTATATTCTCGGAGTCGGGAAGATCATGAGCAGCACCTGAGGATAGTGCTCCAGACTTTGAGAGAGAAGAAGTTATATGCTAAGTTCTCAAAATATGTGTTTTGGTTAGATTCCGTGGCATTCTTGGGTCATGTGGGTTCTAGTGAGGGGAGTTTGGTTTATTTACCAGCATTGGAGAGGCCAATGGCGATGGATGTTCAGGACTTAGCTAGTGAGTTTGTGAGATTGGATCTTTCGGAGCCTAGTCGAGTTCTAGCTTGCGTGGTTTTTTAGTCTTCATTGTTTGAGCGTATCAGGGAGCGTCAGTTTGATGACCCTCGTTGGCTTGTCCTCAAGGACAAGGTTCAGCATGGTGATGCCAGAGATGTGACTATTGGTGATGACGGGGTATTGAGGATGCAGGGTCGGATTTGTTTACCCATTGTTGATGGGCTTCGGGAGTTGATTCTAGAAGAGGCCCATAATTTGCGGTATTCCATTCATCCGGGTGCCGCGAAGATGTACCAAAATTTGAGGCAGCACTATTGGTGGAGGCAGATGAAGAAAGATATAGTTGGATTTGTAGCTCAGTGCCTCAACTATCAACAAGTGAAGTATGAGCACCAGAGACCGGGAGGGTTGCTTCAGCAGATAGAGATTCCGGAGTGGAAGTGGGAGTGGATCACCATGGACTTTGTAGTTGGGCTCCCATGGACTTTGAGAAAGTTCGATACTATTTGGGTGATTGTGGATCGACTGACCATGTCCGCACACTTTATTCATGTGTACTACTTATTCTTCGGAGAGGTTGGCAGAGATTTGTATCCGGGAGATTGTTCGTCTGTATGGTATCCCAGTTTCCATCATTCATATAGGGGTACTTAGTTCACATCACGGTTCTAGAGGGCCGTTCAGCATGAGTTGGGTACTCGAGTAGAGTTGAGTACATCATTTCACATTCAGATGGACGGACAGTCCAAGCGCACTATTCAGATTCTTGAGGATATGCTTTGTGCGTGTGTGATTATGTTTGGAGGGTCTTGGGATCAATTATTTTCATTGGCGGAGTTTGCCTACAACCACAACTATCAGTCCAGCATTCAGATGGCACCGTATGAGGCTTTATATGGTAGGAGGTGTAGATCCCCAGTGGGTTGGTTTGAGCCGGGTGAGGCTAGATTATTGGGCACAGACTTGGTTTAGGATGCTTTGGAGAAGGTTAATGTGATTCAGGATAGACTCCGTACAGCCCAGTCCAGACAGAAGAGTTATGCAGACCGGAAGGTTCGTGATGTTTCTTATGGTTGGAGAGCGGGTTCAACTTTGGGTTTCGTATATGATGGGGGTTATGAGATTTGGGAAGAAGGGGAAGTTGAGTCCGAGGTTTATTGGTCCTTTTGAGATATTGAAGCGTGTTGGGGAGGTTGCTTATGAGTTTGCCTTACCTCCCAGCTTGGTAGGAGTTCATCCGGTATTTCATATTTCGATGCTCCAGAGGTATCACAGTGATCCATTGCACGTGTTGGATTTTAGTTTAGTCCAGTTGGACAAGTATTTATCTTATGTTGAGGAGCTAGTGGCAATATTGGATAGGCAGGTTAGAAAGCTGAGGTCAAAGAACATTGCATCAATTAAGGTTTAGTTGCGGGGTTAGCCGGTCGAGGAAGCGACTTGGGAGACCGAGCAGGATATGTGCAGCCGTTACCCTCATCTTTTCACTACTTCAGGTATATCTCTATGCTCGTTCGAGGACGAACGAATGTTTAAGTGTGGGAGGATGTAACGACCTGGTTGGTCGTTTTAAGAATTTAAACTCCCGATCCCCTATTAACTGCTTTCCTCGTGTTTGTTTCTGCTATTTTGATTTGCCGGAATGTTTGGCTTTGACTTTCAGAGAGTTTTGGGACACTTAGTCCCTAAATGAGAGTTTAAGTTTTAGAAATTGGACCATAGTCAAAGCAGTATGAAGATGGCCTCGAAATAGAATTCCGTTTGTTCCGTTAGCTCCGTTGGGTGATTTTGAGCTTAGGGGCATGTCCGGGTTGTGTTTTGGAGGCCCGTAGCTAATTTAGGCTTGAAATGCCGAAAGTTGAATTTTTGAAGTTTCCGGTTCGATAGTGAGATTTTGATATCGGGGTCGGAATGGAATTACGATAGTTGGAGTAGCTCTGTAGTGTTGAATGTGACGTGTGTGCAAAATTTCAGGTCATTCGGACGAGGTTTGATAGACTTTTTGATCGAAAGCGTAATTTGAGAGCATTTGGAATTCTTAGGCTTAAATCCGAGGTAAAATTGGTATTTTGATGTTGTTTTAAGCATTTGGAAGATTGGACCAAGTTTGAATGATGTTTTAGGATTGGTTGGCATGTTTGGTTGAGGTCCTAGGGGGCCTCGGGTGTGTTTCGGATGCTCAACGGGTCATTTTGGAACTTGTTGAAATTGCTGAACTGTTGGTATCTGGTTTCCTTAATCACGTTCGTGCCCTTCCCTCCGCATTCGCGTAGTGTAATTTCAGAGGCTGATTTAATTGTTCTTCACGTTCGCATGTTTTGGCTCGCGATCGCGGAAGTATGCCCCCTTCGCGTTCGCGTAGTAGAACTAGGAGCGGGGGGGGGGGGGGGGGTACTGTGACCAATTACTCTACGCGTTCGCATTGTCCTGTCCGCAAACGCGTAAGCATGCCTTTCCCTCTTCCGCATTCGTGTGCTTCATCACGCGTTCGCATAGCTTAGTTCAGGAGCCATCAGATTTTCCTCTTTGCGATCGCACCTCATTTTATGCGATCGCGACGTACAAATACCTAGGCAGTATTTAAATAGCCAATCCGCAACCCTTCTTCATTTTTCCACCATTTTTGAACGGGATAAAAGCTTTTGAGGGAGATTCTTTAGGAAACCAAAGGGGAATCACTTTGAGGTAACATTTTGAATTCATAACTCATTTATATATGATTAAAGGTTTAATTAGTGGAGAAAAATAAGGGAAAAATCAGTGCAAAATGGGTAATTAGGGTTTGACATTAAGAGACCTTGAAATGGGTATTTGAGGGGTCATTGAACTCCGATTTCAGTGTTCTTGATATGTATAGACTCATGAGAGTACGAGGATTTTGAAAATGTAAATATTACTCGATTCCGAAATGTGGGCCAGAGGGGCATTTTGGTCACTTTACCTAATTTCACGTATTAGCATAGAATTTGTTTGTAGAATCTGTTACTTGAAGTGTTATTTATATTATGAAATTGAATTGAATATATTTGGACTATTTGGAGTTGAGTACTCGTGGCAAGAACGTAATTTCGAGTTGATTTTGAGCCGGTTCGAGGTAAGTAGCTTGCCTAATCTTGTGTGGGGGAAACTCCCCTTAGGATTTGGTACTATTGATAATTGAAATGCCTTGTACGTGAGGTGAAAAGTGCGTACTTGTGCTAATTGTTGAAAATCTTTTCATTAAGTATTACTAGTATGTTTCTTTTCCTGTTTATACTACTTGTAATTTAAGCCTATTGTTAGCTTAGGAGAGCATTTTTAATTGACTTAATTGCCTTACTTGCTCAAACTACTTTATTTGGATTATGTGCAGCATGCTAGGTTAGAATTACCTGTTTAACCTTGGTATGAAACTTGAATTGAATTGTGTACTCTTCTTGTTGTTGCTGTGTATTTACTTTGGGATTATGGGACGGTATCCCGGGAGATCCCCCTGTATGTTTACTTTGGGACTACAAAACGGTATTCCAGGAGATCCCCTGCACATTTACATTGGAACTACAGGACTGCACCCAGTAGATTCCCCCTGTACTGAGTATTTACATTTGGGACTACGGATCGGTATTCCGGGAGATCTCCTCGCATTATGAGTTGGACTACGGGACAGTATCCTGGGAGATCCACTGGATATTTATATTTGGAACTATAGGACGGTATCTTGGGAGATCCCCGGTTGTTATTTTTGTGCTGAGCTGTATTTCTTTCTGTGTTTACTTTGCCTTTGTAGTAGTTGTTGATGTCCTTTATATCCCGTGTTACTTTTATTGTTGTACTTACTCATATTGTTTTGTTCTACACTGTTAACCCTTATATTTTATTTAACCTCAGTAGAGCCCTGGCCTTCCTCGTCACTACCCAACAGAGGTTAGGCTTGACACTTACTGAGTATTGTTGTGGTGTACTCATGCCCTTTCTGCGCATGTTTTTCATGTGCAGATCTAGGTACCTCCCTTCAGACTTATCATACGTGAGACGAGGCACTTGATAGACTCCGAGGTATATCTGCCGTGTCCGCAGATTGAAGAGTCCCTTTCTACTCTTTTTTTTGTATTAGCCCTTCTGTACTTTTGTTTCTTTGTTACTTATTCTGGAGTTAGATGCTTGTAGACATTCAAAGGCTTGGGATCATGAGATTCCTGGTTTTGGGAAATGTTGTCAGTTTTGAGAGTTGTTATTGTATATGCCAAGCGGCATCTTAAACACTGTTTTATTTTACTATTTCGGTTTTTAATTATTTCTTCTGCAATTTTTTTGTTTATTTTCCGCATTGTTAGGCTTACCTAGTTGTAGAGATTAGGTGCCGTCACGATGGTTCACGAAAGGCGAACCAGGGTCGTGACACAAAGAAAAGATAATCATGAGACCGAAAATGGTCATTGCCTCATTGGTCAATACTATACTGTTCTTATTCTCGAACTTCCACCGGTCAACATTTTCTATAACAACCTGTTTTGTTCCAATATTTTTTTGGCGTTTATAATGAATGACTGTTATACACATATAACAATATTTGATGTTTAAATACTTTTTAGTTGTTATAAATAAAAAATTTCAAAAATTAATCATTTTTCCTTTTTTAATGTTATATATTAAATTTAAAATTTCAAAAGATATTTTACTAATAAAATATTGAAGATAGCTAATACGTTATTAATAAATTCGTAACTAAACGTATAAATATTTAAACTCTAAGTCACATATTTTAAAACTATCAAGAAAAATAATTTTTTTAAGATTGATGGAAGAATTTTGTAATTGTAGATGCTTCGTAGATTTCATTCTCTTACTAACGATGTAACGTTTGAATTAGCGCGTGTCTAAATTTTCAGCAAAAGGTATCTGATAGCTTTTCCTTGAAGATAACTAAGTGCTTAACAGTTAAATTTTCTATCTAAATACAACAACAACAAACTTAGTATAAATCTTCTATCTAAATATTTTTTGAAATTTGTCCAATAGAAAAGATATCATGTGCAAATCTTCAAATCTTATATCATATGTAAGATATAAACTTTGTTTAGTGGAAATGATTGTGTGCATATTTTTAGAATTACTATTAGTAATATTAAAGATACTATATGACTATTATAAATGGGTAATTTTACAAAGAGAGTTCTGATATAAATATGGATGTTGTTGTTATATGTAAAAAGTTATCATAAAGAGGTAAAATATAACTTTAAAATTCAATTTTGATGAAAACTTGTCTTTTATAGTAAATGACTGTTATATAGGGATACTGCTATAGAAAGGTATGACACTAGTTCTAAAGTATATAGGCTGTCAATGAAATAACTGGGACATGAAAAAAATGAACTAATTATATAGGCCGACAAAGAGAGTTATATAACCAATTTATCTTCTGGGTATTCACAAAAATCAACATATATTGGCACTACTGAGACTTGTGTGGTTAAGGGTGAATTATTAAAATGGAATAACACAGAACTAGAAAGAGAAAAATCTAAACATATACAGTCTTTTTTTGCTTTTTGTGTAAATAATATTTCACTTCTATGTCAATCAACATAAATATTTGAAACAGTAAAGAGTTTGATATGTCCCTCTACTATTAACTATTATTTAAAATTGTCCTTTGTCATATTATCATATCAAAAGGCTCCTTACCATTATTAAACAAAAATACCCCTAAGCTGACGGAATGGACACGTGTCATGGATTTAAGGCTCAAGGCCATCTAGTTCCTTTTTTTACCCAATTGATCCGAACCCGTGGTCTCGTCCAAGTCACACTTCTATTTGAGGTTATAAAATGATCTATGCAATAGTAATACCCAACAAGGAGTTGGGGTCTATTTTCCATAGAGAAGTATGAATATGACTTAAGAATATATATTATAGTGAATGAGCTTGATTTATCTCAAATTGTACTTCCACAAAATTGGGTTGTTTCTAAGTCTAATTTGAACTAAGATTACCAACTAAGAATTGAAACTAGAAAATTGTTTTTGTTGTTTTTCAAATGATATAAAAAGCCTAGGGCTATGACCTTCACCTAGGTTTTTGCCAAACGGGTTGTACACTTTAAAGCTTGTTTTATTGGTTGGGGGTGTATTATAGCTATCAACACTCGAGTACTTACTCAATACCTCTCGGTTAGAGAGTGATTTTGCCTAATTTGGATTTCTCAAGTCCAAATGGGTATTAAACAAAGCGGTTGATACAAAGCGCAAGTCGGATTTTACTATCTCTAGGTTCAACCCTTTAATTGAGACTATCAATCTCTTCATTTACTGCAATTTCTTGTTAGCCAAGTTATCATAGACTAAGTTTCTCTTTCTCAAGTTAAGACCAAGTCAAATAAGCATGAACTAATATTTGCAGCCACTAATTCTACAGTTAAAAGCAAGAACAAGGCTAAATAATAAATGCCCAACCACAAAAAAACAATAAATCAAACACCCATTAAGTTTATATTCTAGGATTGGGTCACAAGCCTAGTGAGAATCTAGCTACTCAAGCTTAAAACAGAAGAAATAGAAGAAGACACGATAATTAAACTCATATTGGTAATTAAAATAATGAAATCTATGTTCCAAATGGTAAAAATGTCACGACCCTAAACTCAGACCCGGTCATGATGGCGCCTATCGTGAAAAAAAGGCCAGCCGACACAACACCCAATTTATTTTAAGCCATTAAAATAACACAATTTAAGTCTTTAACATGATTAAATCCCAAATAAACAGTGAAACAGTACAATTTGCGGAATAGACACAACCCGACACTGGAGTGTCATCAGTCATGAGCATCTAACATAATTCTAGAAATACGGAAAAGGGACTACACAGTCTATTACAAAATCCAGTACAAGGGAAAGAAATAATGATAAGAGGGAGAAACACTGGGCTGCGAACGCCGAGCAGCTACCTAGTGGACTCCAAAAATCTCTGGAAGCTATCAACCCTCGCTAGTAGGACCTGAAGCTCCTGAATCTGCACACAGGATGCAGGGAGTAAAGTGAGTACTCCAACTCAGTGAGTAATAATGATAAATGAAGACTGAGCGATAAGAAATCACGTATAAACACAACAACATGCTATCGAGAAGTAGTGTAAAACCAATAAAAGGCAATGAAACAGTGGAATCTTATAAAAACACTTTAGTTAAGAATAAGCTTCTTTAAAACACTTTTTTAACAGTTAAACAAGTAAATGAACAGTAGCTAGAAAAGATAAACACATAAAAACTGCCACTCGGGCACAATGTCAACAAAATCAGCCCCTCGGGCAATAACATGGAACAACACCAGCCACTCGGGCACAGTAAAACATGATGCTCAGCCCAAAAATATCATTTGAAGTGTTAAATTAGAGTAAACATGGCTGATTTATGAAAATAGTAGAATATAGCATGACTAAGTACAGATATAAAATCAAAATAGTGAGGAAATAACAGTAAAAATCCCCTAAGGGTCCAAATAGTTGGCACGAGGCCCAGATATGACATTCAGCCCAAAACATGATGATATCAAACAGTTTTCAATCAAATACACGGTAAACAGTTATTCTGGATGGTCTAAGTCACAATCCCCAACGGTGCACAACCCCACGCTTGTCATCTAGCGTGTGTGTCACCTCAATATAGCACAACGATGTGAAATCTGGGGTTTCATACCCTCAGGACTACATTTACAATCAGTACTCACCTCGATCTGGTCCAAACTCTAGCCCGCGATGCCTTTGCCTCTCGAATCAGTCTCCAATTTCTCCAAATCTAACCAAAATTAGATTCATACCTGTAACGACCCGAATCGTCGTTTCCTGTATTTTCGTCCCATATTCCCCGTTAAATGCTTATTCATGTTTCAATATGTGTACTTGGTGAATTTGAGTCAATTCGGATCGAGTTTGGTATGAAATGGGACAATTAGTCTTTTTAAGGAAGAATTAGTTTTGAAAAGTCAACCGGACGCTGACTTGTGAGTTAGACGGTTCAGAATTGAATTCCGATGATTCGGTTAGTTTCGGGGTATGATTTAATGCCTAGGAGCGCAATCGGAATTAATTTTGGAGGTCCGGTGAAGAAATTAGCTCATTTTGGCGAAGTTAGTATTTTGGCGATTTCCGGTTGATAGGTGAAATTTTGATCTGACGGTCGGAATGGAATTCCGAGAATTTCTGTAGCTTCGTTATGTCATTTTGGACTTGTGTGCAAAATTTGAAGTCAATCGGACGTGATTTGATAGGTTTCGGCATCGGAAATAGAAGTTGGAAATTCTAAAGTACATAAAACTTGGATTGGAGGTTGATTCATGATTTTAGCGTTGTTTGATGTGATTTGAGGCCTCGAGCAAGTCCGTAATGTATTTTGGGACTGGTTGGTATTATTGGTCGGGGTCCCGGGGGATTCGGGTGTGTTTCGGATGCCCAACGGGTCATTTTTGGAAGCTTTTTGCCGTTTTGAGCATAAATGTAATGATCTAAAGGTTCATTTTTAGTTCTAGAGATCCAAATTTGATTTCGAGACTTCCAGAATTTAAATCATGAATTATAGGACTGATCTGGAAATTTTGGTTTAATTTCATCAAGTCGCGATTGGGATTTTGACGTGAAATGTGAGTTAATTGTTTAACGAGCGAAATGGGTATTGAACTGGGCAAACGAGCTCCGAATTGAGTTTCGATTGAAGGGTTGTGTTCGTATTATTATTTTTGACTCATAGGAATAAGAATCGTCTAATTCAAAGTTCGTATGATGGAGTTAGAGCCATTTTAGTGAAAAATGGTTGTGCTGCAAATTTCTTAAAAGCTGCTGTATTTTCTGCAGCAGTGAACAGTACCCACGCCTGAACAGTAACCGTGTGGGTGAACAGCGAACAGTGACCTCACGCGCATGAACATTGCCCCCACGTGAACAGTACCGAAAATTTCTGGACAAATTAATGTCCAGCAGTCCGAGTTTGGTCATTTGTTTTGACTTCCATGCTCGGATTTTGGGCGATTTTTAGCAAGAAATCTTGGGAAATCTTGAGGTAAGTCACTTGTGATTATTTCTACTCCATAATATTGAATTATCATCGAATAATCCGACTAGATTACATGTTTTTGAGGAGTAAATTGAAGATTTAGGCCTAGGGTTTTGAAAATAAGATTTGAAGATTTGAGGGGTCATTTGAACTCCGATTTTGGTAAATTTTATGTGTACGAACTCGTGGTGAGACGAGAAATCCGGTGATGTGACTTTCGTAATTTTTCGAGAAGTGGGCCCGGGGCTCGGATTTTGCAAATTTCGTGAATTTCGATATTTTTCGAGTCTTTTCGATTGGGTTATATTCCCTTAGCCTATTGTAATGTATTCGTTGTGGTTTTGACCAGATTCGACGCACGAAGAGGTAAATTCGAGAGGCAAGGGCATAGCGGAGTAGACATTGGACCTTCTTGAGGTGAGTAATGATTTTAAATGATGCACTGAGGGTTTGAAACCCCGGATTGCACAACATACTGCTATGTTGAGATGAGACACGCGTTGTATGACGAGAGCGAGGTCATTTACTATTGGGGATTGTGACTTGGTCCATCCCAGTTGATATTTTAACCGCGTAATTGATAAAGATTTATTGTTTTTCACTATGATTGGGCTTATTGCCATATTTGGGCTTCGTGCCAATTATCTGAAATCTTTTGTGAATTTACATCACTATTTTCCTCATGAATTGAAATATTATTTGAACTCAGTCCAATTGAATTATATTATTTTGTGAACTCAGCTACATTTATACTCAACTCGAGATTTAATGATATTTATAATGCTGTTGAGCTGAGCACTATTGTTTTACTGATGCCCAAGAGGCTTATGATTATTTTCTGGACTGATTGAGGCCGAGGGCCATACGTGAGGATATGTTGAGTGATGTGAGGAGGCTTTCAGGACTTGAGTGTTATATGAGGAGGCTTTCAGGCCTCGTGTGCGATGTGTGAAGGCTTTCAGGCCTATTGATATTACGCTTGGGCTGTAGGAGCCCCTCCGGAGTCTGTACACACCCCCAGTGAGCGCAGGGTACCTAAGTGATTGGGAGTGAGACCGAGAGGCCGTTGCTTGTGTGTGGTGAGTTGGGAGTGAGCCCGAGGGGCTGATGTTGTGTGCTGGTGAGTTGGGAGTGAGCCCGAGGGGCTGATACTATACTGAGATTTACATATTGAGCCCGAGGGGCAAGCTTTTGATTTATCCTTACTGTGGAAATTATTTGTCTTTACTGTTTTAAAAGAAGAATTATCTGATACTCACTATTTTACTGTATAACTGATTTTATTGCTTGGGATAGCGCTATATTGTGCCGTTATGAGATTTCATGTTTTTAGTTGTTATTTATTTTTATTACTCACTAGGTCGGAGTACTCACATTACTCCCTGCACCATGTGTGCAGATACAAGCAGAGCTGAGTTCGCTCCTGAGCGCTGATTCTTTCCAGACCAGGCGGTGACTAGGAGTAACGAGGTAGCTGTTGACGTCCGCAGCCCCGTTTTCTCCCTTATCTTTGTTATTTATGATAATTCCAGACTTTGTAAAATATTAGTAAACTCTGTAGTAGCTCATGACTTGTGACACCCCGATTTCGGGCTGAGTTGGGAGGGTTTTCCTTGTTCTATCACGTTTATTTCGCATTTAAGGTTATATTTCCCATGATTTAGACTTATTCCTGCTAAGTAATTATAAAGAGATGTACTGTTTTGTTGATTGGCTGGCCTTGTCCTCACGAGAGGCGCCATCACGACCGGGTTGGGATTTTGGGTCGTGACAATATCATCAAAATATGCTGAAGGAACAAAGCCCACTCGAAAATATCCAATTTACATCAAAATCCCGAAATCACTCAAACCTGGCCCCGGCCCACGTCTTGGAATCCGATAAAAATTACATCAATAGAATCCTAATCGTCTCGCGAGTCTACCCATATTAAAAAATCAAAATCGGACCTCAAATGGCCCCTCAAATCCCCATTCAAAGGTCTCTTAATCTTAAGCCCTAATTACCCATTTTGTGCTGAAATTTCCCAAATTTTCACCACTAATTAGGCCTTTAATCACATATAAACGAGTTATGAAGTCAAGAATCTTACCTCCTAGAGATTACCCTTTGGTTTCCTCAAGAATCCCTCTCAAAAGCTTCAATTCCGTTCAAAAATAGTGAAAAAATGAAGAAATGTCGCAGATTGGCTATTTAATACTGCCCAGGTATAACCCTTCGCGAACGCGGACACACACTTGCGTTTGCATAGCAAAATTTGGTACTGAACATAGATCCTCCTACGAGGATACGAGGACCATCTCGCAAACGTGATGCACCACTGAACGGACCTTCGCGATCGCAGCTACCACTTCGCGAACGCGGAGCACAAATCCTCCCTTGCTTCCAGTTCCCCTTCGCGAACGCGTATCTCCCCTCGCGAACGCGTAGAAAGAAAATCATCATCACACAAAATACCCTTCGCGAACGCGATGCACCTCCGCGAACGCGATAAACAAAAATGTCTGCAACAAAAACCAGCAAAACTGCCAAGTCCAAAGTCCAAAATTTGATCTATTAACCACCTAAAACTCATCCGAGGCCATTAGGACCTCAACCAAACATGCCAACATATCCCATACAATCATTCAAACTTGTTCCAACCTACGGAACGCTCAAAACAATATCAAAACACCAAAATTATGTCGGATTCAAGCCTAAGAACTTCCAAAACTTCCAAATTCCTCTTTTGATCAAAAAGTCTATCAAACATCGTCCGAATGACCTGAAATTTTGCACACACATCACAATTGACACAACGAACCTACTCCAACTTCCGAAATTCCATTCTGACCCCTATATCAAAATCTCACCTATCAACCGAAAAACACCGAAATTCCAATTTTGCCAATTCAAGCCTAAATCCACTCCGGACTTCCAAAACACATCTGATCACGCTCCTAAGTCCCAAATCACCTAACAGAGCTAATAAAATTGTAAAAATTCCAATCCGAGATCATATACAAACAAGTCAAAACTTGGTTAAACCTTTCAAATTTTAAGCTTCAAATAAGAACTGTTCTTCCATATTCATTTCGGTTACCTTGAAAACCAAAACTGACGATTTATATAAGTCATAATACATCATACGGGGCTAGTCATACCTGAGAACTGGCGAGCGAAGTGCAAAAGCTAAAAATGACCGATCGAGTTGTTACATCCTCCCCCACTTAAACATACGTTTGTCCTCTAACGTGCCCAAAGTTGTTCTGAAAACCATCAAATCGCTGTGAAACCTTACCATGCATATACATGAGGGTGATCCCATGTAATCCTATCTTATATAGGTGTGATAACACAATGTAACTGAAATTTTTACAATCCAACCTAGCCCATAAACCTTAGAACCACATTTCTACTTCTGAAATCATCTACAAGATCAGAATCTCATGCATATTCTCTAAATAAGCCCGAACAAGCTGTAACAAACCATACCCGCAGACTCAAATGCCATTACATGATATACTACATACTCAAACACTCACAGCGATAACTTCTAATCACAGCAGTTGTTCAAAACAACCGAATATCGATAATAAGTGTTACACCCCATAAGTTTAACAAACATGATACCGTTATATATACATTTGATATGATATTTTAAGTGGAATACTTTTGTAAAAAAGATTGAAAATTATAATTTTATATAGTTATAAATATTACTACTTTCGAGTATGCTTTAAATTTTACATATAAATAATATGAGAAAGTTTATGAAATTTTCTTTATTATAAAGATAAAAAAATTATTTTCTCACAAATATAATGGAACGAGTTGTTCATTCCCATTTTTAACCAAAACATCACAGTCTCGTTAGTATATCATTTCATCTAATGCTAGACTAAATATTGAAAAAAAGAGAGACTAAAATCATTGTCTTCCAACGAGGAAAATCACTATCCTAGATTGAGAGTATCTATTAGTTATACGAAAGGGCTAATAAATTCAAAAGCTAATGCTAGCAAAAGTTTTACTTTGTTAGTCCATTTTTGGGTGAAGAGTTGGAATGGAATATATATATATATATATATATATATATATATATATATATATATATATATATATGTATGTATGTATGTATGTATGTATATATATATATATATATGTATGTATATATATATATATGTATGTATGTATGTATGTATGTATGTATGTATGTATGTATGTATTGATGTTTTAAGCGTCAATACCATACAGGGGGGAGGTGATTTGTGTGGTACCCAATTTTCGCTTAACTAAACTATAGAAGAACCTGGTTCTTCTAGGTATTCCAACTACTACTGTTTGCGGAATAATAAACACAGAAAATAAAGAACACAGAGATTTTTACGTGAAAAACACCTGGCTCAAAAGGTGAAAAAACCACGACCTACTACTCAGTAGGATTTTTCCAAACTTTTACTAAAATCACTGAGCCAAAATAGCATTTACAAAAACTCTTTGTAAACCTAAGGATTAACTCTAATCCCGTTGTGGCACACAACCTCAACTGTTGTGACAACTTCAAGTTAACTCTAACTTGAACACTCTAGGTACCTAATACAATTGCCTCTATGAAAGCTGAAAGGTACAATATTAAATCACCTACTACAATTGAACTAGAATAAAAGATAGACACATGGAACTGGTTCTTACATCTCGTTCGAGTAGCTTCAGGATTGCATACTCAAATCACACATAAATTGCTTGCAAAATCGCCTTGCTCTTTTGCTATCAATTTAAGTTTAACTTCTGCTTATGTGCATTACCTGTAAAAGAGAACAACACTGACATTTAATAGGTTAGTAATCAAAGTTTTACTGGGATTCAATTGCTAATCTTCTATCATAGAAGAGTTCATGATGATCTCAAACTCTAACACTATCCTCATCCTAAACTATGTTCTCTTCATGTAATGAGTCTTTCTCTCCTTATCCAATATGCAACCTTTTCGATCAGATCAGGAGATATTGCTGCTTGATCAGTTAAACTTATCTCTTTCACGTGCATCTCACATGTACAGGTTGATCAGGACTGTGGTTCACAAGATGGACCTGGTCCATGTCTGAGTTCTTTTGTCAATCTTCAAAACTTCACCTGTTCTTGGGCCAACAAATTCCCCCTTTTTGATGATGACAAACTCTGTGCTTTTTTACTTATGTGAATCCAGTAAGAACTCAGCTTAACCATCAATACAAAATTTAGAAAATTTACTTATCATCAAGGACCGGGTTAATTAGGTTATAAATATCACTTATTCAGAATGTGTAAAGCACAATATCTCTTCCCCCTTTTGGTATCATCGAAAAGTTGCATACAAAGTGTGAGTCCCAGATTTTAATAAGTACTCATGGCCACTGGGGAAACTACAAGTGGAATCATGGTTTAATCATCAGTAATCAAGCAAACATATTTAAACTATCAAGGAAAGATCAACATTGAGCAAGAGCAAAACAGTAGATATCATTGATAGAGATATGTTTCTATCATAATCCATAACTAGAAAGCAAAAACATGAGCAAAAAGATAGAAAAATCCCTAATCTGGGTCACTGAAGGTACTAGACAGGTTCAGAAGACAAAAACTAGGATTTCTATGTCTTGGAGGAGCTAGAGGGTTGGTTTTGGTCTTGGAGAAGATTCATCATATTATGAAGAATTCCATCATTCTTCTCCTTTTCTTTGGTAAGCTCAATTCCGAGAGCATCCCTCTCAGATTCCACCTCTGGCACACGAGCCTTGAGCCTAGCTATCTCAGCATCCTTGGCTTCACATTCCTAGACCAGAGCCCTGACTTTGCTGTTGATAGGACTCTTCTTGGATGAACTAGGTTCATTTGGGATGGCATTGACTAAGTAGTCACAAGCAATCAGAGTGTTAATGCCAAAATGTTCCTTGCTTGAGCCCATTTCCCATTTCTTCAGAGGCACATTGAACCTATCCAGAACCGTGGTCAAAATAAAACCATAAGGGGTAGCATGAGCCTTGGAGCCATTGATGACCCTGTCCAGTAGCTTGATGATGAAGGCAAACCAATTAATTTGCCTTCCACTTTCCAGGCACTCCATAAGAACTAGGTCCATATAATTGGCAATGTGCCTTCTTTCCTGTCTAGGCAATAGGCACTTATTGACAAATTCAAACAAGACCTTATGTTGAGGCCTCATTTCACTCTTCTAAACAGCCCTAGCTTCATTCACATCTTAGCATCACGAAACCTCCTGGTAATTTCAAGGGCAATAGGAAGGGAGTCCAGACAAGGCCACCTTTGCCTTATGTAATCATCAAACCTTTCAGAGGGTATATCAAGGATTTCTCCAAGTTTTTCTGCATCAAAGGACACTTGAACCCCTTTCACCAGTTTGCTAACCTTGCCATCCTGAACCTCTGCATTTGTCATAAACTCAATTATCTCATTCCTGGCTAGCCTACCATCCATCTGAAGGGCCATGTCCTTTCACCCCTGAGCAGCTAAGGCATCCACCAATCTCATCATTCCTGGCTCCACCAAGTCTTTCAGCAGTCTACCCTTCAAGATCTTTCTTTTGCCAAACATGGCAAGCTTGGCCTGTTCACCATCAGAATCATCCTCTACTTCTTCTCCACTCCATTCATCTTCTTCAGAAATTTTCACTTGTTTTCCTTTAACAGCAGACCTTGCCCTCTTGTCTAGTAAAGGTTTAGCAGCCTCAGACACAGAGGAAGACTTATTGGAAGAAGTCTTGGGTTTTTTGGGCTTGGGGGTCTAAACCTCCACTGGTTGAACTTCCTCCTGATAGACTTGTTCCATCTCCTCAACCTCCACATCCTCTGAGGACTCTGTAACCTTCCCTTTTCCTTTAGTCAACCTTTTCTTCTTACTCTCAGCTAGAGCTTTCTGGAGATCACTCTCACTCTTCCTCACCCTGCTTTTTGTAGCTCTACCTTTTGGCAATGGAAATTCAGTCGTTGATGGGGGTGAAGACTTTCTTTTCTTGGAGGTCTTAGGAACATAGGGGGCTTTTGGTGGGGGAGTTCTGTATTTTTTTTGGGTCATACCTTGCCCCAATCTTTTTCAGCAGGTCTGCTAGGGTCTCTTCAGTAGATGAACCAGTTTCATCTTCATGTGTGCTCAGATTAACCAACCCCTCAGCAGCTTCCCTAGAACCACTTCCCACTGACTTCTTGCCACTCTCTTCTACCCTTTCTTGTTCAACCCCACAGATAGAAGGCACCACTCTTTTTCCATTTCCCCTCTCTTCACCACATGCACCCTTTCTCTCTTTTTCTTTTTTTCCAGAATTCTTTTTACCTTCATTCCCCCATGACCCTGGCAATTCTACATCCTTAACATACCCAACTAGAACAAACCTAGTTTCTAGATTTTCAGACACAGAAGAAATTACCTTAGAAAGGGATTCTTGAGTCTTTTTAGAGTCATAAGACCCAGGTCCATCGCCCTTAGTAGCAGATTGATATGATTCAGAATCAGAGCTGGAGTCAGAGTTTTGGGCCTGGCTTGCCTTTAACTTCTCATTTTATTTCTTCCTCAGAGCCCCAAACGCTACTATTTTTCGAGCAAGCATTTTCACCCTTCTCAGTTTGGGTTTTGGAGATGTATTGGGTGGAGGAGGTGTAGATGAATTAGAGGGAGTAGGTGGTGGAGGAGTTCCAGGATTGTCTTGTGGGTTGGTCATGATCGTTGGTTTCTTGAAAGAATTTTGTGAATTAGAATTTTGGAGAAGAAGAGCAAGTGAAAGTGAAGAGGGATTTTTGACGGTTTTGAATTATGGAGATGGAAGAAGAAATGATGTGTATTTAAAGAGAAATTCGTATTTAATGGGTAACAACATCTTTAGTAGTGGTCAAATAGAGGTCTAATCAACCTAAAATTTCAGGTTTTGAATGATCGGTTTATCTTCCCTAGATTTTAGGCAATTTTTTGGTTTAGAGTTCTAGGCAGATGGAACTGGTTCAAAGCTAACAGGTAGAATTTTCTAGGAATTGAACAATTATAGGATTTCTGCTCATGATTTAAATATTTATCTTTCTAATTGTGCAGAGTATAGAAAACATACCTTAGCTTTCAGATGAATCCATACTGATGAACCAGGTTCTTCATTTAGAATTCTCTTGAACATGCCTCAAATTACCAAAATCGAGAAAATGTTGTAAGAGATCAGTGAGTTATATTAACACATGTCACAAGAGTATACTAATTCAAGTATGAAGCTGAGTAAGAATTAATCTAGATATTTACACAAGTTCAGAGTTCCTAGCCAAAATATTTTTCTATTTTTTTTTTCATTTTTCCAATATTTTCATTGTGCATTCTGAGCTGGACCTATTAGATGATCTTAATCATCCCTAATTCCAACCTGTTCCTCTCAAATTTTTCTCTACTCAGTGCTTTAGTGAAGATGTTAGCAATTTGTTCATCAGTAGCACAAAATTCTATGGAGATCAATCCTTTCTCATAGTTATCTCTTAAGAAGTGGTGTCTAACATCTATGTGCTTAGTCCTCTTATGATGAACATGGTTCTTTGTCATACTTATAGCACTAGTGTTATCACAGAATATAGGAATGCAACCAACTTCAATGCCAAAATCTACCAGTTGTTGTTTGATCCATAGCAATTGAGCACAACAAGAGGCATCATCAACATACTCAGCTTCAGCAGTGGATAAGGCCACTGAATTTTGCTTTTTAGTAGCCCATGACACAAGACATGAACCAAGAAAATGAGCCATACCTAAGTTGCTTTTCCTATCCACAAGGAAACCTACATAATCAACATCAACATATCCTACTAGATTGAAATTACTACCTTTAGGATACCAAAGGCACATATCAGTAGTGACTTTTAAATATCTCAGTATCCTCTTGACAGTAGTCAAGTGAGACTTTTTTGGATTAGCCTGAAAGCGAGCACAAAACCCTACACTGAAAACTATGTTAGGTCTGCTGGCAGTAAGGTACAGAAGTGAACCAATCATACCCCTATACAACTTCTAATCAATAGATGAACCATGTTCATCTATATCTAATTTAGTGATAATTGCAATGTGGTGTCTATTTCCTTTGATTCATCCATTTTAAACTTTTTGATCAGCTTCTTTGCATATTTCTGCTGATGGATCATGGTTCCATTTGGGCTTTATCTGATCTATAAGCCTAAGAAAAAGTTAAGCTCACCCATCATACTCATTTCAAACTCACTCCCCATTAATTTGGCAAAATCCTTACTTAGTTTGTCAGTGGTGGCCCCAAAGATTATGTCATCAACATATACTTGTACCACAAGGAGATCCTTACCTTTTTCCCTCAAGAATAGAGTACTGTCAATTTTTCCTCTTTTGTAGCCATGTTCAAGCAGGAATTTGGACAGTCGTTCATACCATGCTTTAGGAGCCTGCTTGAGTCCATAGAGAGCCTTGTCTAATTTGTACACATGCTCTGGACATTCCTTGCTCTCAAACCCTAGAGGTTGTTGTTGATACCTAATTTTTCCCTATATATTTTCAATATGAAAAATACCTTCAAAATATCATATGTATGCATATATAAGCATGTCCAAGGGTTTTATTATTTTTCCATATTTTTAAAGGTTTTTTAATTGATTTATTTCCCCTTTTTATCCATAAAATCCCAATAATTATTTCCAAAATTATTATTTAGATAATTCATCTATTAGATTTTTATATTTATGCCAAAATATGGCTAACATAATTTTTTACAATTTCATTTAGTATTTTTAAAGCTAAATTGCAAATAATGCAATATTAGGCATTTTAAGGTTTAATTGTGTTTTATATTCATAAAATTGGGTCTTGTATTTTTATATTGTTAATTATGTATTATAAATCATTTTAGTACTTTGAATTTATTTTCAGAAAACTATTTGCTATTTTTTATAATTTAAAAATGGAAAAATGGCTATTTAACTCGTAGCCACATTTGACTTTCAATTATAACCAAATCAAACCCTAATTCCCCGACCCAATTTCTAACTAAAACCTACCCCTTACCCAGTTAAATCTTACCCGACCCAGACCCCTTCTCATCCTGGTCGTTGATCACAGTGATCAACGGCCACCATTTACCCTTACCTTTTTAACCCAAATGACCACCCTAACCTAAATCATTCTCACCAAACCCCTGCCCTTGAATCCCCTTCCTCTCCAATTCTCTCTGCAACTTCACTCAAATCCTAGCCGCCGCCACCCAAATCCACTCTAATCCCGTTCAACTCCCACCTAATCCATGGACTCCCATGGTTGTTTGAGACGTGTACTTGTCTCCTATGTCTCCTGGTGGCCCGCTTGTGTGATTTCATGGGCAGATCTCAAAGAGATCTGGTCCAGTCCTTGTGTAACTTCTATCATGGTCTTTTTCCAGCCATCTATGGCTGTTCGAGTCAGATCCACAGCTTTTGCGGCTAAAATCGGTAACGATCTAGTGTTTTTCGTCCTCTCTGGGTTCTCTGAAACCCTAGCTCTTGAGATCTTTTACTTATTTTTAAGATCTGTCTTAGATCTAGATAAATCCATGGGTTTTAACCGATCTTTTCTTCGTCTCTTTTATTTTTTTGAAAATACCTAGCTAAAATCCTCTGATCTTTTTAGATATGTGATGGATCTATGGGATTCTTAAGGTTTTCACTTGTTTTCCTAAAAAGGTTTCTCTGATTTTGAACAATTCTCTATTTTTTTCAAACTAGGGTTTCAAAACCCTTTTTTCCAAAAAAAAAACGATCTCTTTCTGATTACTGTGATTTTAGTTTGTTTAAACATTACCTGAGTCTTTCCTTTTGGCTCGATTCATTTTTTGTCAAGAAACCCCAATACATCTGAGTTCGATTCGAAATTTGAATTCATTTGCAGTGTGTTTGCATGATTATTATGAACCTTCTGGGCTTTATGTGTGTTCTATATGCTCTTGTGCATCTCGTTTTGATTTGTTCTTAAGGTTTATTTGATTTTGTCCGAAACCGTGATATTTATAGGTCTGACCATTTGTTTTACTAATTGCTCACACAATTTATGGTAATTCTATATGATCTCCTTATGTCTACACCTTTGATTCTGTGTATTTTCCTCGTAACTCTATACTGATTTTCGAAAAATTGCTTCCTTACTTCTGTGATAATTTCCTTGTATAGTATTGATTCCCTGTGATTTTCAATCTCCTCCGTGATTCTTTGAACTAATTTTCAAAATCAATTTGTAATCTGCCTGTTTATGTGCTAAATATACTGTTATTATACTTTCCTTACTTGAAAATATTCTATACTTAGTCCCTATTACATGCACCATGCTTTTACTATTCCTATTATGGTAAAATCAGTCTTGCAAAAAATTATTTTCTTTATTTGATACAACTTGTACCCGTTTGAACTATGACTCCCTAATTAAAGGGAGTCCGGGTCTTTAATTGATTCTAGTTTGTATTATTTCTATAATTATGATCAGTCAATACTTGTTTTCCACTTAGTTTCAAAGCTATAAATACCCTAGTGCTTTCATTAACAAGACACAAACAATTTGGTTCAGAACATACACTTACACACTCAAACTCTCTCTTCTTTCTCTGCTACTTGTGCTACTGCTTGTCTAGCCGGCTGAAAGCCAAGGCTAGATTGTGGAATTCTACTCGCTTTACTTTTCTGCACTTTGCTTCTTTGACTGGTATGTCCTAGTTTAATTTTAAAGCTCCAACAATAGCATGCTTCCTTGTTTGTTTCAGCTTCTTTCATTTTTGGTCTACTTCTGCTTGTGGTTCTGTTAAGTTACATTACCAACATGCTGTAATAATTCCCCTTCCCCTTTAGATTAATGCACTCCCATGTGTGTTTTTAAGGCATACTTTGTCAATCACTTATTGTGTACTTGCTATCTTATGAATCCCAAACCCCTATCCCTTCCATGTGTTTATGTTCTTTTGGCCGGTTTGTGATTATGCCAGTATCAGCTATTGATGTGCATGTCTAGACCAAACCCCTACTAGGGTTATGTGCTTACTGACAAATGTCTATGTATCCCCAAATCCCTTGACCCCCTTGTGTGGCTACTGATTCTGTGTGTAATCCCCTCTTGAGGTGTTTGAGTTTTGTTTACTACTACCACTGCTTTCAATCATCTCTGTTACTGATTACTTTCAAAAGATGGAGTTGACAATATAGTTTTCTCTTTTTCAAACTATGTCAAGCACTCTTACATATACTCTTAGAATACTTGGTTCTGCCCCTTCTGTGTGAGCCTTGCCTTGGGACCCTTGAGCTCCCTCTGAACTTGGACACATGAAAGCTGGCCTTTCCACACTGCACTTACTCTCTTGAGGTCCTTAGGGAACTATGACACACCCAGATATGAGAAGGATTTGGAACAATATTGGCATTTGAGGTGGTTTATTACATAATTTAGAGAGGAAGTCAGAATCAAGATTCATATGGTTGTAACTTCTTATTTTACATTTTTATTATGTAAGTCAATCACATGGTCTATAATAACATGTAAACAACTCTAGGGATGGATAGTGGAAAGGGAATGGGTGACTATGCATGCTTTAGCTATCAAAAGGGGTAGAAAACATGTTATTAGGTTTATCTTCCTACTTGCGCAATAGAAACCATGCTTAAGACTCATTTCATGTATTGGAGATCATGTTCCTTAGGACGTACGCTTACTGTTTTCAGCATGTCCATTTCACTATCATATCACTTATAAAATCCTACGTTAATTATGTTAATAACCGGAGTTTCTGCGATCATGCCATGCACACTTAGAGATCATATTTTAGGCTAAAAAAAACTAACAAACATATCATTTCTACATATTCTGGAAATCATGTTTAAACGTTGTAATATTTGTGCATATAGAAATTCTGCTTAGGATTCTGCATCATTCTGAACCTCTGTACATTAGATACCATGTCTCTATGATTTCATTTATATTCAATTAAGCACGCTTAGGCTAACTATGAATTCATAAAAAGCAATAAAACAATTTTACTCAGTTTTTACAATCAACTGGCAATAATTCTATGTGCCGAACACCTAGAACAACCTGTTTTGGGTAATAAAAATAATCTCCAAACCATCTTAATGATTTGGAACCACTACTGCATTGTTTTATGCCTAGGCAAGCCTTAGGTAATAACCTGAATAAAACTGAAATTGCCTTTATTTAATTATTAACTGTTACAACCAGCAGGTAGGCCTGATTCAGACTTCTCATCTGAGTCATGTAATAAATTTGGTTCTACTTCAACAACTTAAACACCCTGCTTTACGAATATTAAATTCAGACCTTAACTGTGTATGAGTCATGCTATCTATGTGCATTCTTTGTGGAGGTATAACTGAGCCTTCTACTTGCTTATATGTTTCCCCCTAATTGCAGCCTTATATATTTTTGTATGTCGCCTTAGTATTTTGCCTTTAAACCTGAAGGTCTGCCTAGAACCCCCTCCTTATAGGAATAGTAGTCCTAAATTCCTCCGAGACTGATAGGAAGGGACGAGTAACAACATGCAATAAGAGTCGAGACCAATCTTCGCTTAATTACCTTTACGGGGCAGGAAAGGGTAGATATGGATATGATGACCGGTGCGCTAATACCACGTGTAGCCCCTCTTTTGAGGAGTGTCATACCGGGTATTGCATTGATGTGATCCATATTACAAACAAACCTAGGACAACCCTTTACATTCATAAGCATGCTTTAGATTGTAACTCTTTTCAAAATTTTGCCTTTCAATAATTGTTTCCAAACTCCTGTGTATCTTAACTTAAATCCCCTATTATTTGATCCCTACTTGTCTATTTCTTAATTGCACAAATTCACAAAAACTGTCTGGCCGGGTACCACACTAGTGGATCCTGAGGGGTGCTTAACACCTTCCCCTTAGGATAATTTCAATACCTTACCCTATCTCTGGTTAGCAAACGTAGTTGTAGATGAACCTTATAGATGCCCTAACGCACCTTAAAAATTATTAGGTGGTGACTCTTCAAAATTGCAAACCCCTTCCCAAATGGAAAAGAGTTGTCACATACCAAAAATGTCATGAACCCAATTTTCGCAAGGAAAAAAGGGGGCGCGATAGTATGATGACTTTGCTGGGGAGTTTTTTACTTTTACCGTTTCAGATTGTTCTTGTGAATTTTTACCTCCCTATGTGCAATCACTTGTTTAATTTCTTTAAAGCATTTAATTTCTTCTTCAAAAGCGAAACTGATGTATCTTCCTTGTTTCTTTCCTTTATTGTTGCTTTAAATTATAAAACTACTGTATTTATTGCTTTCTTAATGTGCAAATACATGTCAACATGCTTTTAATTATTGCATAATCATGCTCAACATCATACTCCACTCGTGCCAAACAAATACTATAGCAACGCTTGATGAGTGGTTGCGCTCTTCCCATATCATTACCCCCTAAATTCAAAAAGGCATATTTGCAGTGAAACTAGTCGATCAACAGTGCAATCGATAGTTCCGGGTTGTCTATATAATGATCCTTTAAGATAGCCTTGTCTAAAGTCCACTGGGTTTCCCTAAACCCAAACGGACATAATTACATTCTGTTCATTTATTTGGAGAACTAAATGCTTCATGCTAATTGTTGATATTAAATAGTCGAGTCTGGTGGGGGTAAGGGCCTAACCTTATTTGTCTTGCAGAAATTTGAGGCACGAAGTCCCCAAATTCGGCATGGTCACCAACATCTACCGAAGATTGCTAAGCTGGTGGAGAGATTTACACTCAAGTGACCAAACTCTCGTCAGAAAATATCTGGGTAGTTTACCATCCCTCATGGAGGTCCAACCTAACAACATGATCATAGAAGCTGCTACATTGTTCTGGGATTGTGAAAGGGCTGTGTTCCACTTTGGGGACATTGAAATGACACGTTTGCTAGAGGAGATAGGAGGACTGGCCGGTCTAGTGTGGGAAACTCCATGTTTGCTAATGCCTGAGAACCACAAAGGCAAGGGTTTCCTTAAAATGATGGGTTTGAAGAAGAATGCAGAATTGACATGCATGAAGGAACCATACATCCCTTTTGATTACTTGTATGAAAGATACAGTCACAGTAAATCCTACCGTACCTACCCTGATGAGTTCGCCATCACATCCTTGGGACACATCCATCATAGGGTTTTCGTCTTCATCTTCTACTTCCTAGGTCTAATTGTGTTTCCGATGAAGAAAGGGAGAATCCATACCATGCTGGCTATGGTAACCAAGACCCTAATGGAGGGGATTGGTGGGCGGACATTCAGCATTGTACCTATGATCATTGTAGACATATACCAAGCCTTAGAGAAGTGTCAACTAGGAGCAAAACACTTCAAAGGATGCAATTTACTACTTCAACTCTAGCTCATGGAACATCTCCAAAGAGGCGAATACCGACAAGAAATTCAGCGAAGGGACTGGGATGACTACATCGTTTTCCACCATCCAAAAAGAATGAATTCCCGACATCTTCGCTCAGCCTGGGAATGCCAAAGGATGGGTTGAGCTATTTGATAATCTGACTAAAGAATAGGTTCAATGGATGTTCGAGTTTTCCGACAGAGGAGTTCATCGCCCGATCCAGAGATGCACCTTTCCTGATACTAATCGGTCTAAGAGGAACATACCCTTACGTCCCTCTTCAAGTTATAAGGCAAGATGGTAGGAAGCAAGTTATACCCAGGGTCGACAAGATGAGTCATTTCTGAGCCGGCTTCCAAAATGATGACAATTCCTACAAGTGCCAAGCCCAACACATGTGGCATTGCACGATCGTAATGGGTCGAGCTAGATAGATATCATGCGGGTTGTACTCCTTTCTATTCGGGTTGGTTGGAATACAATCATGATGGTTTGGGCCAGCCAGGGTTTGTTTGAGGGCACAAAATTATAGATGAAAGGGCCGAGGCGCAAGTCAAGTACAACCAGTTGCGCAAAAGGATCCGCGAATGTGAGAGCGAACACCGCGAGATACAAGAGTTCAACCAGAAGTTGATTGAGGAATGGAAAAACATGACTATCAGTGCCAACAAGAGGCTAGGATACTTGGAGCGAGGCATAGTAGAATTGCAGAGAAAGTTTCCCAAAAGGGTTGAAGATTGTCAAAATGCTGAAGTGACCGAAGGCGGATATCTAGCCAGAGCATAACTATTGCTGGGACTTCCCGAGTTGGGGAAGCTATTTGACGGAGCCAAGGATGCTAAATCTGGGGAAGGTCCTTCTAGGACCAAGTAGATATGAGTTTACCTTTTTAGCTTTATGAATGTAATAAGGCCAATGGCCATTAGTGACTTTTTATTTCTTGTTTATTTACTGTCGTTTTGGGATTCATCTATTTCTATCCATAAAATGAGTCATTTAGTATTCTAAGTTCTCCAAATCAATTTGTCGCTAGGCCTACCTCGGGCACAAAGAGGTATCCCAAATTAGGACACATTTTACATTCCCGCACTATGTGTTTAAATATTGCAATACTTTTTATAATCCTCACTGACTTGATTACCTTGTTTTTTTTTATTTTTATTTTTGTTTTATTATTCCCCTCCCCAAAGGTTAGTTCGTGCATTCTGGCATCATCATCGTATTTCACAAGATCCAAGGGCCTTCCCCCCACTCCTTCTCTCAGTCCCATCAAAGGCAAGAACAAAGCCAAAATGAAAGATTTGAACAACATTAGGAAGGAGAACACTATTGAATGGGTTGAGGCCACTGATGGCTAGGGTATTTGGGTTACTAACAAGAATGTGTCACAACTTGAACAAAACCTGATGAAATTCTAGGAAGAGCTCGATCTGGTTCAGAATCTGGCAAACTTTTCATTTTCCCTCAGCACCCCAGATATTAACTTCACCAACACTCAAAACCCTACACCTCCTCAAAACTCCACCTGCCATACCCCAAACAACATTCCACTACTCATCCCAGAACCTCAGAACTCCACAAACGACCATTTCTACACTCATACACCAGGTCACCATAATAATCACATCTACGTGGAGACCATTCCACACTCCATCTAACCTATATTAGGCACACCTAAGTCTAACGAAAATGATCTACTTATCAGGAACCTGACCGAGGAGCTTAAGAAACTGACCAGCCGGATCTAGGGCATTGAAGGAAGCAAGGGAATTGAGGGGCTGAACTATGAGGATCTTTGCATACAACTTGATGTCGAACTGCCCGAGGGGTACAAACCTACTAAGTTCGAGTTGTTTGATGGTACGAGTGATCCAAGAGTCCATCTGAGGACATATTGCGACAAGCTGGTTGGAGTAGGGAAGGATGAAAGGATCCGCATGAAGCTGTTCATGAGGAGTTTGAAAGGAGATGCATTATCCTGGTACATCAGCCAAGATCCCAAGAAGTGGTCAAGCTGGGTAGGCATGGCGTCTGACTTTATGGATAGATTCAGGTTTAATATAGAGAATGCACCAGACATGTTCTATATACAGAATTTGAAGAAGAACCCACGTAAACATTTCACGAGTATGCTACTCGCTGGAGGTCCGAAGCTGCTATGGTCCGACCTGCCTTAGAAGAGGAGCAAATGAACAAGTTCTTCGTCCGAGCTCAGGACCCACAGTACTATGAGCGGCTGATGATGATTGATAACCATAAGTTTTCCAATATTATCAAATTGGGTGAAACGATTGAAGAAGATATGAAAAGCGGTATGGTTACAAACTTCGAGTCCTTGCAAGCTACAAATAAGGCTTTACAGTCCAGTGGTGTGTCCAAGAAAAGGGACGTAGGGGCCGTGATGGTTGCACAAAGGACCAAGTCTCCCCTCAAATACCAAACCTACCCAACACCTCCACTCAAATATCAGTCGACTCTAAATTACCAATCACCCTCACCCTCGTACCAAGCTCCGCCACCTACTTATCAGTCACCTCCACCTCCTACATATCAGCCTACTCCACCCAGATACTCCCAACCCACTCATGTCTACCAAACCTATAATGCACAACTATCCCATTATCAATCACCCCCCACATGCCAAAACTTCCCTAGACCTCGACCAAATTTTGATCGCAGACCTCCAAAACAATATACAACCATCGCTGAACCCATTGACAAGCTGTATGATAGACTCAAAGCTGCTGGTTTTGTCACCCCCATCCCTGCTACAAACCTTGAGAATCCTTCTCAGTGGGTTAACCCAAACAAATCCTGTGCATACCACTCTGGTATGAAAGGGCACACCATTGATGAGTGTCGTTCCTTGAAAGACAAGATATAGTCTTTGATTGATAACAAGGTCATTGTGGCAAAAGAACCCACTACAAATGTCTGCAACAATCCTCTGCCAGACCATAAGGGTGGATGTATCCACATGATTGAAGTAGAAGGTGACTGAGATCTCGAGGGATCAATCGGGTTGATCGCAGAAGGTGATGACCCAAAGAAACCAACAATTACCCTCAATCTAATCATAGTCCAAATTCAACTGTCTGAGGACGCTGAGGTGAATATGTCTATACCACTTGAGTTTGAAGCAACATCATCCGCAAAGACATCAACGCCAATTAAGGTTGAATTCATGTCTCCGGCAAATTCACCCGCACCATTTGAGGTTGCAGTCTTGCCACCCAAGGCACATGTTGCGTTCCGAGTAAGGATAACCTCACCGATCCCAGTGGCGATGTCAACCATGACACCATTGCATACAAATGTCGTACCTTGGGACTATACAACTGAGGCAAGAAGGAAAGGCAAGGTCAGGTTTGAAGAAACTGTCGCTGCACAGGGTATGACAAGAACTGGTAGAGTCTTTACCCTTGAACACCTAGCCGAATCAAGCAAGCAGGCTTCCAATCAGCTTTCCCTCATTGAGACAGGTCTGGACGACCTTTGTAGGAAGATACAGGCCAAGGAATATTCAGTCATCGACCAGTTGAACAAGACGCCAGCACAAATATCCATTCTCTTTGTTGCAAAATTCTGAGGCGCACAAGAACGCTCTGTTAAAGGTGCTAAGTGAAGCATACATATCAAGTAACATCACTGGCGGGGAAATGGCTAACATGGTAGGACAAGTGCTGGAGAGCCATAAGATCACCTTTCATGAAGACGAGCTGCCACCTGAAGGGTTGGGGCATAACAAAGCACTGTACATCACCGTGCAATATGAAGATTATTTCATCACCAGAATCCTGATCGATGGAGGTTCCAATCTTAACATTTGTCCACTTGTAACACGTAAGAAGTTGGGTAAAGGGCTGCATGAGATAAAAGACGGAGCAATCAATGTGAAAGCCTTTGATGGTTCTTAGAGGTCCACTATTGGTGAGATTATCCTATGCTTGCAGATGGGACCAACATGGTTCGAGGTCGATTTCCAGGTAATAGATGTCCCTGCATCTTACAACTTGCTGTTGGGACGGCCATGGATTCATGCTGCTGGGGCTGTAGTATCAATGCTGCATCAGGCAGTAAAGTTCGAATGGAATCACCAGGAAATGATCATTCACGACGACGATAGCAACCCTATATATAGTCTCCAGACCATTCCGGCGATCGATGGAAGAAGGAAGCTGGGTGGAGAGACTTACCACCACATTGAACGGGTCAATGCTATTGACAAAGACAAATAATGGGATAACAAAATCAAGAGTATACTAAATTGGAATGGGTGCGAACCTGTAAAGGGCTTGACAAAAACCTCCAAGGAGTCTCTAAGCCCATAAAACTCAAGAAACATGGCACTACCTTCGTTTTTTGATATGAATACACCTGGGAAGAATTCAACAACTGGTCGCCACCATGGCACGGTCCTTACTATCCACTAGAGCGGCCAATACCACATCTGGAGTAGACCTTCCAACATGCCAACATTATTTATGGGTCAGATGAAGAAGAAGCACTTGCATTGGTAAATAATTTGTTCCTAGAGGACAGTGATATGGACTGTTGTGTTATTCTCGAGGAGGAGGGGGAGGAAGGCCATTCCACACAGGTTGTGAGCAGAGGGGCCATCTCAAGAATTGGACTATTAGGAAAACCAAAGCCCGACATGCCTCAGGGTAGCAAGTCTAAAACAAGCATTATCCATTGTTTTTACTAAATGATTTTCTTTTCGCATTTTTAATTCCCGCAATAAGATCTTCAATGTTCAAATCAGTTATGCAATTTATCAAAAGCATTTTGACTTTTCTTATGAATCAACACTTATTACTATCATTTTCTCTTATTACTTTACTTATACAACATTACTATTACTTATCTTGATGAACCAATGACTATGACATGCAATGAGACAATGCAACAAATGGACATTGATTCAGAGGAAGATGACATACATGACGAGATTGTCAAAAAAGTTAAGAACTTTGAGAACAGACCTAAGTCCAACCTATACGAGCCCGAAATTGTCAACCTGAGAGATGCATAAAACATCAAGGAAACACGAATCAGCGTTCACCTATCGCCATCAGAAAATAAAGAATACATAGAATTTCTAAAGGAATATGAGGACATATTCACCTGGTCGTATGATAAGATGTCTGGTCTAAGTACGTCTATTGTGGCTCACAAACTGCCAACTGATCCAACGTGTCCACCGGTAAAGCAAAAGCTCAGAAAGTTCAAACCTGATATGAGTCTGAAAATCAAGGAAAAAGTCACCAAGCAGGTCAAAGCTAAGGTTCTCAGGGTAGTTAAATACCCGACATGGTTAGCCAACATTGTACCAGTGTTAAAGAAGGATGGGAAGGTCAGAGTCTGTGTCGACTACCAGGATTTCAACCAGGCCAGTCCGAAAGACGATTTCCCTTTGCCGAATATACACATCCTGATTGACAATTGCACCAAGCATGAGCTGCAGTCATTTGTAGATTGCTTCGCTAGTTATCACCAAATCTGGATGGATGAAGAAGATGCTGAGAGAACGGCTTTCATTACGCTGTGGGGAATGTACTATTACAAGATGATGTCGTTCGGCCTGAAGAATTCAGGGGCCACCTACATGAGGGCCATGACTACCATTTTCCATGATATGATACATAAGGAGATAAAGGTATATGTGGATGATGTTATTATCAAATCCAAGAGTGTCATTGACCACATGGGAGATCTGAGGAAGTTCTTCAATAGATTGCGAAGGTACAACCTAAAACTACACCCCGCAAAGTGTGAATTTGGGGTTCCTGATGGGAAATTGCTTGGGTTTATTGTGAGCCACCATGGAATAGAACTGGATCCATCAAAAGTCAAAGCCATTCAAGAACTACCACTGCCAAAGAACAAGAAGGATGTGATGAGTTTCCTGGGAAGGCTTAACTACATCAGCCCGATTCATAGCACATTATACAGTTATCTGTGAGCCAATCTTTAAGATGTTGAAGAAGGACGCCGCTACCAAATGGATTGATGACTGCCAAAAGGCCTTCGACATAATCAAGGAGTACCTATCAACACCACCGGTCTTAGTCTCGTCCGAGCCAGGTAGACCCTTACTACTCTTACCTTGCAGTGTTGGATGGAGCTTTCGGCTGCATTCTGGAGCAGCATGATAAAACATGGAGGAAGGAGCAAGCCATTTATACCTCGGTAAGAAGTTCACCTCGTACGAGGCCCGATATTCTCTATTGGAATGCACCTGTTGTGCTTTGACTTGGGTAGCTCAGAAGCTGAGACATTACTTCTGTGCCTATACTACATATTCATACCAAGGATGGATCCCTTGACGTACATCTTCCAGAAGCCCATGCCTACCGCCAAGCTGGCCAAGTGGCAAATCCTGTTGAGTGAGTTTGACATTGTCTACGTAACTCAAAAAGCGGTCAAGGGACAAGCACTGGTAGACCACCTCGCTGACAATACCGTGGATGGAGAATACGAACCCCTGAAAATGTATTTTCCTGATGAAGAGGTATCATTCATAGGAGAAGACATTGCAGAATCCTACGACGGTTGGAGAATGTTCTTCGATGGAGCGGCAAATTTCAAAGGAGTCAGCATAGGAGCAGTCCTAGTATCAGAGACCGGTCAGCATTATCCGGTATCTTCCAAACTCAAGTTCCTGTGCACCAACAATATGGCCGAGTATGAAGCCTGCATCCTAGGGCTCAAAATGGCCATTGACATAAACGTTCAAGAGCTGCTAGTAATTGGAGATTCAGACTTACTTATACATCAGGTACGGGAAGAATAGGCAACCAAGAACTCCAAGATACTCCCGTATCTACATCATGTACAAGAATTGAGAAAGTGGTTCACAAAGATGGAATTCCAGCATGTTCCCAGAGTCCAGAATGAGTTTGCCGATGCATTGTCTACATTGTCATATATGATACAACATCTAGACAAGAATTTCATTGATCCCATTCCAATGAAGATCCATGATCAGCTAGCTTACTGTGCCTATGTTGAAAAAGAAGCAGACGGAAAGCCTTGGTTCCATGACATCAAGGAATATTTGGCAAAATGAGAGTACCCGGAGCTTGCGAATCCTACTTACAAACGCACACTTCGGAGATTGTCCAACAACTTCTTTCACAGCGGGAAATTTTGTATAGGAGGACTCCCGATTTAGGACTATTAAGGTGTGTTGACGCAAAGGAAGCATCCAAGGTACTAGAGGAAATTCATGATGGGACCTGCGGTCCACATATGAATGGTTTTATCTTAGCAAAGAAGATACTTCGTGCTGGTTACTTTTGGATGACTATGAAAACAGACTGCATCCAGTATGTCTGAAAATGCTACCGCTGTCAGATACATGTAGACATGATAAAGGTACCTCTAAACGAGCTTAACACAACAAGCTCACCGTGGCCATTCGCCGCCTAGGGAATGGACGTTATTAGACCAATCGAGCCTACTGCTTCCAACTGACACAAGTTTATCCTAGTAGCCATCGACTGTTTCACCAAATGGGTCGAAGCAACATCTTACAAAGTAGTGACTAAGAAAATCGTGGTAGATTTTGTCCGTGACTGCATTGTTTGTCGATTCAGAATTCTAGAGTCAATTATCACTGATAATGGCTCCAACCTCAACAGCAACTTGATGAAAGCTATGTGTGAAACTTTCAAGATCAAACATAAGAATTCCACAACCTACAGGCCTCAAATGAATGGAGCTGTAGAAACCTACAACAAGAATATCAAGAAGATATTGAGGAAAATGATAGAAAAGCATAAACAATGGCACGAGAAATTATCATTTGCTCTATTGGGGTATCATACCATAGTCTGCACATCAACCGGGGCAACCCCCTATATGCTGGTTTATGGTACAGTAGCTATCATTCCCGCTGAAGTAGAAATTCCTTCCCTAAGGATTATACAGGAAGTTGAGTTTGACGACGTAGAGTGGGTGAAAAGTCATTATTAGTAACTAGCTCTTATATACGGAAAGAGAATGAACGCAGTTTTCCAGGGTCAACTCTATTAGAACAGAATGTCTAGAGCCTTCAACAAGAGAGTCATGCCAAGATAATTCACACTTGGGTAGCTGGTGTTAAAGAAAATTTCTCCGCATCAAGATGAAGCCAAAGGGAAGTTCTCTCCCAACTGGCAGGGTCCATACATGGTTCACCGGGTTCTGACAGGAGGAGCCCTCATACTTGCAGGAATGGACGGAGAAGTCTGGCCAAAGCCGATCAATTCAGATGCAGTCAAACGCTACTATTGTAATCTTTATGCTTTCCTTATATGATGTAAATTGAACTACGCCTGACCTGATTCCCATTTAAGAGGGGATACGTAGACAGCCTTATGGGTTCGGTCACAATTCAATAAAAATTTTATTTCCTCCAGCAATTGGAAACTGGGGCAGAATTTTGAGGAGGACCCTCAAAATTACGAAGTAATTTCAGCCAATTGCCGCACGAGCAACAGTCAAGCGTCAACCTACCAAACTGGGGCAGAATTTTGAGGGTCCTCCTCAAAATTCCATAGCAAGAGAGGTTGCAACATCCCGAACCACGTCACAGTCGTCGGTTCATCTAAAAGCTGTTTTTAATTTATGTCATACTTTTATAAAATCATGCATGTTTATTATTGAAATCGCCTTGTATAGCAATGCTACCCCAATGGTATAGACGATGTCACCAGATCAAAGCTGAACGAGTCAAGCAAAGCCAATAGGGAGTACAAACTAACCTTCCCCTTTACAAAACTCATGATTTTTCTGTGGATGCAAGCACTAGGATTGCAAAATCATCAAACATATTGTACGCCCATGGAACAAACGTTGTTCAAGAAAATGATTCTCAAAACTGTTGCACTTGCAAACATTTGCTATGAGCATACACCAGCGATGTCCCGTATGTCACAATGCTCCCAGTAATCACAACACCGCAATTTGCTATCAGCTAAGGAAACTCTACTGTCATTTGTAATTTTATTTCTTGCATAAGGCTAACATTCTACCTTCCGAGACTAAACATTGTCTCCATCTACATTTTTGCATAAGGCTACCATTCTTCCTTCCTACACTAAACACTGTCTCCATCTGCATCTGCATTGCATAAGGCTACTATTCTGCCTTCAAATATGTATAAGGCTACCATTCTGCCTTCCAAGACTAAACGTTGTCTCCATCTGCATTTTTGCATAAGGCTACCATTCTTCCTTCCGAGACTAAACGCGGTCTCTATTTGCATTTTTGCATTGCATAAGGCTACCATTCTGCCTTTCGAGGTTAAGCTCTACCTCTATCTGCATTCACATCTTTGCATAAGGATACCATGCTGCCTTCCGAGACTAAACGCTGTCTCCATTTGCATTTCTGTATTGCATAAGGCTACCATTCTGCCTTCCGAGGTTAAGCTCTACTTCCATCCGCATTCATATCTTTGCATAAGGCTATCATTCTGCCTTCCAAGGCTAAGCTTTGCCTCCAGTTTTCTTCAAAATTAAGCGCCATCTCAAGCATTATTTATTTCTCTTTTCTTATGGGCTAAGCTCTGCCCTTCAAATTGCAAGACTGAGCTCTGTCTTGTCCACATCATACTATTGCATCTTTCATGGGCTAAAATATCGCCAATTCATCCAAAAGCGTCATCGTTCGGAGGCACCACCTTCATAGCCCGAGAACACCATGTCATGGCCTGAGGATCTCTTTCAATCTTTTGCATATCATTATTCAAAGGCATCATGGTTCGGAGGCACCATCCTCTTAGCCCGAGAGCATCATTCATGGCCTGCGAATCTTTTATCATACACTTCATGACCCAGGACATCATGGTCTAAAGACGTCATCCTAACCGTCCAAAGACAACATTCATGGTCCAACGAGAATTTGCATCATGTTTAAATTTATG
Source organism: Nicotiana tabacum (assembly GCF_000715075.1). Lineage (NCBI taxonomy): Eukaryota > Viridiplantae > Streptophyta > Magnoliopsida > Solanales > Solanaceae > Nicotiana > Nicotiana tabacum. The sequence goes on along the minus strand of NC_134089.1, from coordinate 16,273,081 downwards.
CACAGTATACGCTTGTATTATTTCTAGTTGCAGGTAAACCAGCGAGCAACGACCATTCTGGTAGGAGCAGTCCCACTCTGGTTCCCCCAAGCCATGTCAAACCTAACCAGTCTTGTAAACCGTTCACTCACCCAACCTTCGATATTGTGTCCGTTCTGGAAAGGTCTTCATCGATATACTCCGCTGATGGATCTTGAACTACATACAGCCTGATTCCTGTAAAATTAGGGATATGTAGTTAGCTCAGAATCCAGGGCGTGTCCTAACCTCTTCAAACCATTTTGCGCAGTAAAAATTGGACATCATTTCTTTATCCGAAAACTCTTTCATCCTTCCCGAGTAAAGAGGGGCAGCTGTTGATACCCAATTTTTCCCTATATATTTTTAATATGCAAAATACCTTCAAAATAACATATGTATGCATATATAAGCAAGTCTAAGGGTTTTATTATTTTCCATATTTTTAAAGGTTTTTAATTGATTTATTTCCACCTTTTATCCATAAAATTCCAATAATTGTTTTCAAAATTATTATTTTGATAATTCATATATTGAATTTTTATATTATGCCAAAATATGGCTAAAATAACTTTTACATTTTTTTACAATTTCATTTAGTATTTTTAAAGCTAAATTGTAAATAATTGCAATATTAGCCATTTTAAGGTTTAATTATGTTTTATATTCATAAAATTGAGTCTTGTATTTTTATATTGTTAATTATGTATTATAAATTATTTTAGTCCATTGAATTTATTTTCAGAAAACTATTTGCTATTTTTTATAATTTAAAATGGGAAAAGTGACTATTTAACTTGTAGCCACATTTGGCTTTCAATTATAATCAAATCAAGCCCCAATTCCCTGACCCGATTTATAATTAAAACCCGCCCCTGAGCCAGTTAAATCTTATCCGACCCAGACCCCTTCTCATCCTGGCTGCTGATCACAGAGATCAACAACCACCATTCACCCTTACCTTTTTTAACCCAAACGACCACCCTAACCTAAATCATTCTCACCAACCCGCCACCCTTGAATCCCCTTCCTCTCAAATTCTCTATGCAACTTCACTCAAACCCTAGCCACTGCCACCCAAATCCACCCTAATCCCCTTCAACCCCCACCTAATCCATGGACTCCCATGGCTGTTTGAGACATGTACTTGTCTCCTACGTCCCCTGGTGGCCCGCTTGTGTGATTTCATGGACAGATCTCGAAGAGATCTGGTCCAGTCCTTGCTCAACTTCTCCATGGTCTTTTTCCGGCCATCCATGGCTGTTCGAGTCAGATCCACGGCTTTTCCGGCTAAAATCGATAACGATCTAGTGTTTCTCGTCCTCTCTGGGTTCTCTGAAATACTAGCTCTTGAGATCTTTTACTTTTTTAAGAATTGTCTTAGATCTAGATGAATCCATGGGTTTTAACCAATCTTTTCTTCGTCTCTTTTATTTCTTTGAAAATACCTAGCTAAAATCCTCCGATCTTTTTAGATTTGTGATGGATCTTTGGGATTCTTAAGGTTTTCACTTGTTTTCCTAAAAATGTTTCTCCCATTTCAAACAGTTTTCTATTTTTTTCAAACTAGGGTTTCAAAACCCTTTTTTGCAAAAAAAAAACGATTTCTTTCTGATTAATGTGATTTTAGTTTGTTTAGACGTTACCTGAGTCTTTTCTTTTGGCTCTATTCATTTTTTTTCAAGAAACCCCAATACTTCTAGGTTTGATTTGAAGTTTGAATTCGTTTGCAGTGTGTTTGCATGATTATTATGAACCTTCTGGGCTTTATGTGTGTTTTATATGCTCTTGTGCTTCTTGTTTTGATTTGTTCTTAAGGTTTCTACGATTTTGTCTGAAACCGTGATATTTATAGGTCCGACCATTTGTTTTACTGATTGCTCACACAATTTATGGTGATTCTATATGATCTCCTTATGTTTACACCTTTGATTCTGTGTATTTTCCTCGTAACTCTATACTGATTTTCGAAGAATTGCTTCCTTACTTTTGTGATACTTTCCTTGGATAGTACTGATTCCCTGTGTATTTTTGTGATACTTTCCTTGAACTAATTTTCAAAATCAATTTGTAATCTGCTTGTTTATGTGCCAAAAATATACTGTTATTATACTTTCCTTACTTGAAAATATTTTGTACTTAGTCCCTATTACATGCACCATGCTTTTACTATTCCTATTATGGTAAAATCAGTCTTGCAAACAATTATTTTCCTTATTTGATACAACTTGTACCCGTTTGAACTATGACTTCCTAATTAAAGGGAGTCCGTGTCTTTAATTGATTCTAGTTTGTATTATTTCTATAATTATGATCAGTCAATACTTGTTTTCCACTTACTTTCAAAGCTATAAATACCTTAATGCTTTCATTAACAAGACACAAACAATTTAGTTCAGAACATACACTTGCACACTCAAACTCTCTCTTCTTTCTCTGCTACTTGTGCTACTGCTTGTCTAGCCAGCTGAAAGCCAAGGCAAGACTGTGGAATTCTACGCGTTTTACTGTTCAGCACTTTGCTTCTTTGGTTGGTATGTCCTAGTTTAATTTTAAAGCTCCAACAACAACATGCTTCCTTGTTTGTTTTAGCTTCTTTCTTTTTTGGTCTACTTCTACTTGTGGTTCTGTTAAGTTACATTACCAACATGCTGTAATGTTTCCCCTTCCCCTTTAGATTAATGCACTCCCCTATGTGTGTTTTAAGGCATACTTTCTCAATCACTTATTGCGTACTTTCTATCTTATGAATCCCAAACCCCTATCCCTGCTATGTGTTTATGTTCTTTTGGCCGGTTTATGATTATGTCAGTATCAGCTATTGTTGTACATGTCCAGACCAAACCCTAGCTGGGGTTATGTGCTTACTGACAAATATCTACGTTTCCCCAAATCCCTTGACCCCCTGTGTGGCTACTGATTCTGTGTGTGATCCCCTCTTGAGGTGTTTCAGTTTTGTTTACTACTGCCACTTCTTTCAATCATCTCTGTTACTGATTGCTTTCAAAAGATGGGGCTGACAGTCCAGTTTTTACACAAACTCTTTTTCAAACTATGTCAAGCACTCTCACATATACTCTTAAAATACTAGGTTCTTCCCCTTTTGTGTGAGCCTTGCCTAGGGACCCTTGATCTCTCTCTAAACTTGGACATATGAAAGCTGGCCTTTCCACACTGCACTTACTCTTTTGGTTATGCAATCTGGGTGTGAGCACTGCCTGGGATCCCTTGAGGTTCTTAGGGAACTCTAACACACCCAGATATGAGAAGGCTTTGGAACAATATTGGCATTTGAGGTGGTTTATTACATAACTCAGAGAGGAAGTCAGAATCAGGCTTTCTATAGTTGTAACTTGTTATTTTACATTTTTATTATGTAAGTCAATCACATGGTCTGTAATAACTTGTAAACAACTCCGGGAAGATGGATAGTGGAAAGGGAAGGGGTGACTATGCATGCTTTAGCTATCAAAAGGGGTAAAAAATATGTTATTAGGTTTATCTTCCTACTTGCACAATAGAAACCATGCTTAGGACTCATTTCATGCATTAGAGATCATGTTCCCTAGGACTTACGCTTACTGTTTTCAGCATGTCCATTTTACTATCATATCACTTATAAAATCCTGCGCTATTTATGTTAATAACCGGAGTTTCTGTGATCATTCCATGCACACTTAGAGATCCTATTTTAGGCTAAACAACACTAACAAACATATCATTTCTGCATATTCTGAAAATCATGTTTAAACGCTGTAATATTTTTGCATATAGTCTGCATCTCTGTACATTAGATACCATGTCTTTAGTATTTCATTTATATTCTCTTAAGCACGCTTAGGCTAACTATGAATGCATAAAAAGGAATAAAACAATTTTACTTAGTTTTTACAATCAACTAGCAATAATTCTATGTGGTGAACACATAGAACAACATGTTTTAGGTAATAAAATAATCTCCAAACTGTCTTAATGATTCGGGACCACTACTGCATTGTTTTACGCCTAGGAAAGCCTTAGTTAATAACCTGAATAAAACTGGAACTGCCTATGTTTAATTATTAACTGTTACAACCAGCAGGCAAGCCTGATTCAGACTTCTTATCTGAGTCATGTAAAAAATTTGGTTCTGCTTCAACAACTTAAACACCCTACTTTAGGATGTTTAAATTCAGACCTTAACTGTGTATGAGTCATGCTATCTATGTGCATTCTTTGTGGAGGTATAACTGAGCCTTCTACTTGCTTATATGTTTCCCCCTAATTGCAGTCTTATATGTTTTTGTATGTCGCCTTAGTATTTTGCCTTTAAACCTGAAGGTCTGCCTAGAACCCCCTCCTTATAGGAATTGTAGTCCTAAATTCCAAGGAACGACCAACAATATGCAATAAGAGACGAGACGAATCTTCGCTTAATTACCTTTACGGGGCGGGAAAGGGTAGATATGGATATAATGACCGGTCCACTAATACCACGTGTAGCCCCTCTTTTGAGGAGTGTTATATCGGGTATTGCATTGATGTGATCCATATTACAGACAAACCTAGGATACCCCTTTACATTCATAAGCATGCTTTAGATTGTAACTCTTTTCAAAAAAAATCCTTTCAATAATTGTTTCCAAACTCTTGTGTATCTTAACTTAAATCCCCTATTATTTGAGCCCTACTTGTCTATTTGCTAATTGCACAAATTCACAAAAAACTGTCTGGCCGAGAACCACACTAGTGGATCTTGAGGGATGCCTAACACCTTCCCCATAGGATAATTTCAGGCCCTTACCCTATCTCTGGTTAGCAAACATAGTTGTAGATGAACCTTATAGGTGCCCTAACGCACCTTAAAAATTGGTAGGTGGCGACTCTTCAAAATTGCCAACCCCTTCCCAAAAGAAAAAGAGTTGTCCCATACCAAAAATGTCATGAACCCGATTTTCGCGAGGAAAAAAGAGGGCGCGACAGTTGTTTCACAAACACTTCTTCTTTTAGGTAGCCATTCAAGAAGTCACTTTTGACATCCATCTGATGAAGAGTGAATTCCATGTGTGCTACAAAGGCTTTGAGGAGTCTTATTTCCTCTAGTCTTGCAACTGGAGCAAAAGTCTCACCATAATCTATACCCTCGTCTTGGTTGTAACCTTGAACCACAAGTCTTGCCTTGTTTCTTGTAACTATTCCATTTTCATCAAGTTTGTTTCTGAAGACCCATTTTGTGCCAATAACTGATCTGTCCTTGGGTCTTGGAACTAGATGCCAAACTTGACTTCTCTCGAACTGATTGAGTTCATATTGTATTTCATTCACCCAATCTGCATCCTGCAAATCCTCAACAACATTTTTAGGTTCAATAAGAGATAGGAAAGCATCAAAAGCACATAAATTCTTTAATTGTGATCTAGTTTTGACTCCAGAGGTTGGATCAGTAATTGTGTTCTCAATAGGATGAGAACTTTTATACTTGTGAGGTTTCACAACCAACTATTTTCTGCTAGATGTTTCTCCCATGTTTTGTTGCTAAGGAACAGGGTCATGAACAGATTCCTTTAGGGGATTAGTTTCAGTTCCTCTTTGATCAGTTCCCCCTGTCAGGTTGCCCTGGATGGAAGAACCCATTCCATCACCTATTCCTTCTTTTGGTGCCACTTTAGCTTGTGCTGGGACTTCAGTCAAATATTTTACCAGCCCAATAGCTTCATCTTCATGTTCCTATCTCTCAAAAAGAATGTTGGTTTCATCAAACACTACATGTACACTTTTTCTACACACAAAGTTCTTTTATTGAACACTTTATATGCTTTGCTATGTGAAGAATATCCCAAGAATACTCCCTCATCACTTCTGGGATCAAACTTACCTAGGGAGTCCTTTCCATTATTATGCACAAAGCACTTGCATCCAAATGCCCTAAGATGGGATATATTTGGTTTTCTCCCTTTAAGTAACTTATATGGAGTCTTCTCTATAAGCGGTCTAGTCATGCACCTATTAATGATGTAACAGGCAGTATTTACAGCTTCTGCCCAGAAGCTATGGGGCAGTTTACTAGAAAGAGGCATAGTCCTAGCCATATCTTCAAGAGTCATATTCTTTCTTTCAACTACTCCATTTCGTTGTAGGGGCAGAGAAATTATGATCTATACCATGCTCATCACAAAATTTAGCAAACTTAGCATTTTCAAATTCAGTTCCATGATTAGACCTAATGGAAGCAAGTTGATTACCTAGTTGTTTCTGAGTCCTTCTAACAAAAGCAGTAAACATGTCAAAAGCTTCATCTTTAGATATTAAGAATAGTACCCAGGTGAACCTAGAATAATCATCAACAAGTACCATCACATATTTCTTACCACCTATATGTAATGTCCTCATTGGACCACAGAGATCCATATGAACCAGTTCTAACGTCCTGGTTGTGCTTATTATTTTCTTGCTTTTAAAGGATGATCTTACCTGCTTCCCCCTTGCATAGGCCTCACAAACTTTGTCTTCCTTGAACTTGATGTTAGGTAGCCCTATCACCAAGTCCTTGGAGACTAATTTGTTGAGTTGATTTAGACTTGCATGACCAAGTCTTTTGTGCCACAGGAGGGGATCATTATCCAACACACTTAAGCAAGTGAGTTCATTTTTTGAAAGAGTAGACAAATCTATAGTTAAAATATTGTTAACTTTTTTTCCTGCAAAACAATCTTGTCAGTGGTAAGGTTAATCATAAAGAATTTGGTAGAGGTGAATGCTACAAGGTTACCTCTGTCACACAATTGTGATATACTGATTAGGCTATATTTCAAGCCATCTATCAAGTAGACATTCTCAATGGAGTGTGAGTTTGTTTTAGCTACCTTTCCAACCCTAATTATCTCACCTTTCTTCTCATTTCCAAAGGACACAGTACCTCCTTTTAAGTCCTCAAGTGAAAGGAACTGATTCTTGCTTCCAGTCATATGTTTTGAGCAGCCACTATCCATGTACTATATTTGGCTACTTCTCTTCACTTGGACCTGTAAAAAGAAATCAAGGGTTAGTCTTAGAAACCCAAACTAGTTTGGGTCCCTTTCTATAGGTAAAGGGGTAAATCATATTCCTTTTAGCCCACCCAGGTAGCCTCTTTTTCTGTTGAACAAAAGCTTTGTTCTTTTGACTGGCCTTATCTTTTGTATTACATTCATTTTTGTAATGGCCAGTCTTGCCACAGTGTGTGCAAATTTTGTTCTCAGGAAGAGTGAGATACTTGCTTTTAGGGTCCCACTTAGGTGCTTGAGTCCAATAGCCAAGTACTCTTTTGTTGCTACTGTGATGTTCTTATAGCCAAGAAAGTGCATCATAAGCCTTATTCCATTTGCAAGTTCTGTCTAGTTCATGCTTTACCTTCCCTAAGTTTTCTTTTAAGACTCTTATTTGCTCATCCTTCATGTACAACTCATCCTTCATTTTTCCTAAGTTTTCTTCTAAGGTGAGATGTGTGTGATCAACTTTCTTCTTACCTGTTCCTAGTTTCAGTTTTAAATTCTTAGACCTAAGTTCTAGGACACTGTTGTCAAGTTCAAGAACATGGTTCTTCAACTCAGCCATTTCATCATCCTCCAGATCTGCACCTTCAGCTATTCTGAGAGCCAGACTTCTTTCCCTGTTGGGTGCATTCATTTTCATGGTTTGCCTTCTCAGTTCATAGGCAGTGAGGTTTCCAATCAGTTCATCATGCTTGAGGGTAGCAATGTTTTTTGATTCCTAAATAGTAGTGATTTTTCTTTCCCATGTTACTGGTAAGACTCTTGTCAAGATTTTCTCAACCTTGTCTTTTTCAAGGATAATTCTCCCAAGAGATTTAAGTTCATTTGTTAGTGTTGTGAACCTTGTGTAGTTCTCCTGGATAGATTCTCCTTCCTTCATAGTGAAATTCTCATATTGAGAATATAGTAGTGTTCCTCTTGATCTCTTTACTTGAGGAGTTCCTTCATGAGCTACTTATAAAGTGTCCCATATTTCCTTGGCAGTGGTACAACTTAGAATCCGCTGTACTAGTCTGGACCCAGTCCACATACAAGCCATTTCTTGGACTTGGCATTCTTCTCCCATTTCTTCAAGTCTTCAGCAGTGTAGTCAGCTCTTGTCTTTGGCACATCCACTCCTTCAGCATTCTTCTTTGTAGTTGTCAAGGGACCATCAGTGACTATGTCCCAGAGTTCATAGTCTTCGCCTATGATATGATCTCTCATCTTGTTCTTCCACCAAGAATAGTACTGACCATTAAAGAGTGAAGGCCTAGCAGTGGATTGCCCTTCCGAGTTTCCATGTGGTGCACTCATCTTGATCTTTTCCTAAGGCGTTAACCTCTTCAAGGATAACCCGCTCTGATACCAATTGATATTTTAAGTGTCAATACCACACAAGAGGGGGGGGGGTGATTTGTGTGGTACCTAATTTTTGCTTAACTAAACTATAGAAGAACCTGTTCCAACTACTACTGTTTGCGGAATAATAAACACAAAAAATAAAGAACACATAGATTTTTACGTGGAAAACACCTGGCTCAAAAGGTGAAAAAACCATGACCTACTACTCAATAGGATTTTCCCAAACTTCCACTAATATCACTGAGCCAAAATAGCATTTACATAAACTCTTTGTAAACCTAGGGATTAACTCTAATCCCGTTGTGGCACGTAGCCTCAACTGTTGCGATAACTTCAAGTTAACTATAACTTGAACACTCTAGATACCTAATACAATTGCTTCTATGAAAGCTGAAAGGTACAATGTTAAATCACCTACTACAATTGAACTAGAATAAAAGATAGACACATGGAACTGGTTCTTCTCGTTCAAGTAGCTTCAGGATTGCACACTCAAATCACACATAAATTGCTTGCAAGATCGCCTTGATCATTTGCTCTCAATTTAAGTTTAAATTCTGCTTATGTACATTACTTGTAAAAGAGAACAACGCTGACATTTAATAGGTTAGTAATCAGAGTTTGACTGTGATTCAATTGCTACTCTTCTATCGTAGAAGAGTTCATGATGATCTCAAACTCTAACACTATCTTTATCCTAAACTGTGTTCTCTTCATGTAAGGAGTCTTTCTCTTCTTATCCAATATGCAACCTTTTCGATCAGATCAGGAGATATTGTTGCTTGATCGATTAGACTTATCTCCTTCACGTGCATATTACATGTACAGGTTGATCAGGATTGTGCTTCACAAGATGGACCTGGTCCATGTTTGAGTTCTTTTGTCAATCTTCAAAACTTCACCTATTCTTGGGACAACATGTATATATATATATGTATATGGGATATGGGAAAAGGATACGGCATTATATACGCACCACCACTTGGTTAGCTAGTATACATTGATGATTGCGCACAATGGATGAGATGATATGATGGGATTCCCTCAGAGGCTTGATGATGTTATGTACGTACCGACCTATGCATCACATGACATTTATATGCATATGCATGACATTATAAATATTTCATGATTTACAGAGATATCAAGACTTACAGGTATAAGTAATCAATTTGACGAACTCTCATAGTAGATGACATTGGCATTCAGTGAAGGATTGGTAAGACTCCACCTCATTCGGAGTGCATCCGAGTCTATGAGTCATCATGTCAAAGTTTTATTACATACTTATAGGTAGGCTGATACCCTGTTCAATTTGATGTCAAATAATCTTAGAGACTTTGTAGACAGAGGTTCATTTTGTACAATATGTCAGAAGCCTTGACGACCAATATGTATTCATGTTTTAAGAAAAACGATTCGGTGATACAATATTTTTCCACTTACAATTGTACATTATGAGTTGTGGCCATGTTGACCCATGATACTTACAAAAGGAATGAATGAGTTACAGAGTGGTTCACTCGGGCCACTACGACACCTGGTGCCAACCACGCCTCCCCAGGTTTGAGGCGTGACAATAAGCCTTTTATCAAATAAAGCTTCATTCCAAAACTTCCGTATACTGCCAATGATAAATGAAACACATAGGAAGTCATAACCACTCCTTAGATCAACCATTCGTGAAGCCACTTCTCCTTTAGCAAGGACCATAGTAAATTTCTGAGCCGAACATCGATATTATCCCTCCAACACGCTAAAACCGAATCCGTTTGTATTCATTCTAGATTCCAACAATCTCATCTAATTCCAACACAACTACTCTGGTGACATGACACATCAATACAATCTAAAGCCACAACTCGTACAATCCGCACACCAATAAGCAATAATCCAAACAAACTCAAATCATGAAAATGATTCAAATGAAAGAGCTGTACCGCAAGCTCACTAGTACCACCACAAAAAAATGTTGGGAATCCGTCACACATCATAGAAATAGAACACACGAATCTAACTCGAAGGGTCATACCTCCACATAACTTCGCTGTAATGCGCGACCCTGTCCAAGTACTTGTCCACATGAAACACCTTAAGTCACTATGCTCAAAATCGACCACCACGCGCAATTTGATGCTTAGAACCAAGCAGATCATCATAACCATGATGAAGAAATTGACAGAACATTACACAAATCTGAAGGGGACATAACCAGTACGCCCTCCGCCGAGAAATACACAATGCTCTTTTCGCTCTAATTCTACTAAGAGACCCCAATAAGACCGCACCACTTGTGCCTATAACCAACAAATCCCAATGCCTCGCAACATGGAAAGATACTCATAGATCTCCCCATATCACTAATAAGCTCAACAACAATCGAATCGACACATCCCTCAGCAATACGACTCGGAGTCAACCAAGCCGATTCGGTGTAGAACACACATCCATTTTGGTCTACCAATGAACCCCTTACCAAGAGTTCCTAAAGCTGCCCGTTTAACTCTGCCGGTGTTATACGATATGGTGCCCTCCACCAAATCAATATCGAAATCAACAACTTAGTCCGGCGATATACCCGACCACAAGAAACACATCCGGAAAAAAAATCCCTCACCACCGGAACTGAATAAATTGTAGGAGTCTCTGCACTGACATCCATCACGAAGGCCCAAATAAGAAAGACAATCCTTCCCAGCCATCCGCTGGGTCTTCAAAATATAAAACCACCCTACAGAGAAAATAATCCATTGAACCTCGCCACTCAATCCATGGCATCCCCGTCATAGCCAACGTTGCCGTCTTAACGCAACAGTCCACAATAGCACAACACGGAGACCACCAATCCGCACACAATAACACATCAAAATCCACCATAATAAGTAATAAAAGATCCATTCGGGTCTCCAAACCTCCCATAGTGACCACACAAGACCAATGTACGCGGTCCACAACCACGACCTAACCTGTCTATGAGAACTCCCAGTCTCCAAATCCATATAACACGCGAATCACCATATCCGATCCCAACTCCACCGTGCGAATATACAACACACCTCTAATACCCAATCACCCCACGATAGGTACTCCTATAATCCTTTTGTGATTCCAAGCAATAAGAATATCATTAGTCGATCCAACAAGAGAGAGCCGCAATACTAATGATGTATCCTCAACTCAAACACATTGCCCTTTCTAAAATGTATACCTTCATCAAGCCATACCAATCCGTGATCTCATTTATCTAGTCATCTGAAACTTCCCATGCTATCTAAGAATTTATGACCTTCCTTTCAAATCTGAACCATGACCTTACACATACAAATCTTAATCCTACAGAACATATTGCATATACCATACTATCCTAGGATAAACATGAGAACTTCATATCCCTTCTAGTCCACAAGCAGCTACGTTCTCAACTAGCCAAGAACTTTCCATTGATCTCATCTAGAAGAAAATCACTACACATCCTATACTCCTCACGCTCGTAGAAAATTTACTTCTCTAACCGTGGTAGAAACCATCAAGGACTCTCCGAATTTCATTTGCACAAAACTAAACTGTCAGGACTAAATCCTCCTAACTCAACCAAGCTACGCATGCCACTAAAACCCAAGCGAATTGCCGCAAAACACCTGTAGAAACTCATTACCTTGTAAGCATCCAAAGAACTAATCATATCTTTACCATGCTGATCCGGCCTACTACCAAGACATCCCATCTATCCAAGCTCCTTCCGATTTACCTTTAACTTGATACTTCTTTTCGCTATAACACCATAATATAGTTCATAAGCCGCTGACTACTCTCTCAAATATATCCAAATTCACCACATTCAAAATACCTTCCTTGAAGAGACATCTTGCAGATCTAAAGCCATTACCTTCATCTTCCTGATATTGATGTGTAGAATCCATAATGATATAGAAATACCATGAGTCTTGACACCCTCCAATGCAAACTCAGTTTCTAGCCAGATATACAACCTGAAAATCTCCAATTATTACATGTAACATCTTAAACCCATTAGAACCATTCTCGAGAGTCATCCACTCTACTCAAACCACAATTAGACTGATCAAATGAATCGAACAACATGTGCCTCATTAGCACTCCGACACCATAGAATGTAACCTCACATTAATGCAATCGAGCAACTTCCTGTTCTATGCACCGCACATCCTTTACCAATAACCATTCAAGACATTCCATGACTCTCATACACCTATGAAGCATAATATAACCTTTGTCAAAATTTTCCTTTACTCGAGCCATCCTCGGTCTCAATCTCCATAAGCCATAACTTATTCACTTGTACGCCTCAAACTGGAACCAACATAGCACATAACCGTGTAGTCAACTAATCAATAGCAGACTCCCCCACTTGGCTCGAAGCCATAGATCAAAACACACACAATAACTTATAATTCATATACTCTATTACTGCCATAATATCATAGTGAGATTAAACTCAATCCTTCATAATCTCGTGAAACACAGACCATCTAGTACTTTAAATCTCCTGCAAATCTTGTATTCACTCTCGTAACAGTTAAACCCACTCTCTTAAGTGACACAAATTTAAATTGCAACACATATATTTCACTTGTAAATGAGATCTTCCAATATACAACATAAGGATCGCACAAACTTCAAAACACCCGTAGGAGATAACCCACCTGCTTCGCCTCAAACTAACATCTCTTTATACCCGTCCCCCCGCATAAATACTACGTAGTCACTTAATCTTCCTGAGTCTGAACTCATGTTGCAACATGAAATTTACTTCACTCCCTAACTAGAAAACATAAAAAGATTCTTCACACTCTCATACCTCGGGGCTATACATCAATCAAGATGGAAATCAAGCACCAAATAGTCCTTTTTGTCCTCAGGCAGACCCTTCTTGTCTCATTCAATTCATATGAACACATCTTGCAGCCACATCACACCCGACACGTAGCTATCCAGTCATCACTCCCACTAATAGGGCATTATCGGACATATAGATCCAAAAGCACATGCTCACACGATCAATACCTCAGAGCTCAAGCTATAAGGAAAAATCCGGCCTCAAGTCCTCCAAATTGGCCCAACATCAAACACAAAGATCACATTCACCCCTCGATCAGGGAATCACAAGACGTCGATAAAAAACTGATACCGAGTGCTCATGTGCGCATACGAACACGTGGAAGGAATTCAAAGAGTTACATTTCAAGCTGAATCAAGGACGCACGATAAGAATTAATGAATTTGAAGTTTTTCCTAAAGGTTATGTAGCCTCTCGAGGATAAGTACAGACGTGTCCGTACCGATCCACGAGACTCTACTAAACCTGCTCATGAATCGTGAGACCTATGTAACCTAGGCTCTGATACCAACTTGTCACGACCCTAAACCTAGACCCGATCGTGATGGCGGCTCTCCTGAAGACAAGGCCAGCCGATACAACACCCGATTCAATTTAAGCCATTAAAATAACAAAATTTAAGTGTTTAACATGATTAAATCCCAAATAAACAGTAAAATAGTACAATTTGCGGAATAGACACAGCCCGACATCGGGGTGTCACCAGTCATGAGCATCTAACATAAGTCTAGAAATACGGAAAATGGACTACACAGTCTATTACAAAATCCAGTACTAGGGAAAGAAATAATTATAAGAGGAAGAAACACTAGGCTGCGAATGCCAAACAACTACCAAGTGGACTCTGAAAATCTGCTAGAAGTTATCAACCCTCGCTAGCAGGACATGAAGCTCATGAATCTGCACACAGGGTGCAGGGAGTAAAATGAATACTCCAATTCAATGAGTAATAATAATAAATGACGACTGAGCGATAAGAAATTACGTAAAAACACAACAACATGCTATAGAGAAGCAGTGTAAAACCAATAAAAGGTAATGAAACAGTGAAATCTTTAGATCAAAATAAGCTTCTTTAAAGCACCTTTTTAACAGTTAAACAAGTAAATGAATAGCAGCTAGAAATGATAAACACATAAAAACCGCCCCTCGGGAACAATATCAACAAAATCAGCCCCTCGGGCAATAACATGGAACAACACCAGCCCCTCAGGCTATATCTCATATCACAATGGGTACCCGCGCTCACTAGGGGTGTACAGACTCCGGGATGGGCCCCTTACGGCTCAAGCTTAATATCAAGCCATCTCGTGGCATAATCAATAGGCTCTCGGCCTAATATCAAGCCACCTCGTGGCGTACAACTCAAGCCCTCGACCTCATAATCATAATCAGTACAACACTGCTGTGGTGTGCAGCCCAATCCCATAATAATCCTTACAACACAGGCCCTCGACCCACTCAGTCTGAAATCTCTAAAAGCCACTCTAGCACAGTAAAACATGATGCTCAACCCAAAATATCATTTGAAGTGTTAAAACAGAGCAAACATGGCTGAGTTATGAAAACAATAGAATATAGCATGACTGAGTACAGATAAAACATTAAAATAGTGAGGAAATAGTAGTAAAAATCCCCTAAGGGTCCAAACAGTGGCACGAGGCCCAGATATGACATTCAGCCTAAAACATGATGATAGCAAACAATTTTTAATCAAATACGCGATGAAACTGTTATTCGGGATGGACTAAGTCACAATCCCCAATGGGGCACAACCCCACACTTGTCTTCTAGCGTGTGCGTCACCTCAATATAGCACAACGATGTGAAATCCAAGGTTTCATATCCTCAGGACAATATTTACAATCATTACTCACCTCGATCAGGTCCAAACTCTAGCCCGCGATGCCTTTTCAACACGAATCAGTCTCCAATTGCTTTGAATCTAACCAAAATCAAATTCATACCATTAAAATATGCTAAAAGAACAAAGCCCACTCGAAAAAATCCAATTTACATCAAAAATCCTGAAATCGCTAAAACCCTGCCCCGAAGCCCACATCTCGGAACCCGATAAAAATTACATCAGTAGAATCCTCATCCTCTCACGAGTCTACCCATATTAAAAACATCAAAATCGGACCTCAAATGGCCCATCAAATCCCTACTCAAAGGACTCTTAATCTCAAGCCCTAAATACCCATTTTGCACTGATTTTTTCCAAAATTTCACCACTAATTAAGCCTTTAATCACATAAAAACGAGTTATGAAGTCAAGAATCTTACCTTCAAGAGATTACCCTTTGGTTTCCTCAAGAATCCCTCTCAAAAGCTTCAATCTCGTTCAAAAATGGTGAAAAAAAGAAGAAGGGTTGTGGATTGGCTATTTAATACTACCCAGGTTTAACCCTTCGCGAACGCGGTCACACACTCGCGTTCGCGTAGCACAAGTTTCTACTGACCAAAGATCCTCCTACGCGGACGCGAGGACCATCTCGCGAACGCGATGCACCACTGAACGGACCTTCGCGATCGTAGCTCTCACTTCGCGAATGCGGAGCACAAATCCTCCCTTGCCTCCAGTTCCCCTTCGCGAATGCGTATCTCCCCTTGCGAACGCGTAGAACGAAAATCACACAATATACCATTCGCGAACGCCATGAACAAAAATGTCTGCAATAAAAACCAATAAAACTACCAAGTCCAAGGTCCAAAATCTGATCCGTTAACCACCCGAAACTCACCCAAGGCCCTTGGGACCTCAACCAAACAGGCCAACATATCCCATTACATCATTCAAACCTGTTACAACCTTTGTAACGCTCAAAACAACATCAAAACACCAAAATTACATTGGATTCATGCCTACGAACTCCAAAAACTTCCAAATTCCGCTTTTGATCAAAAAGTCTATCAACCCTCGTCCGAATGATCTAAAATTTTGCAAAGGCGTCAAAAATTACACAAGGAACCTACTCAAGCTTTCGAAATTCCATTCCGACTCCTATATCAAAAATCTCACCTATCAACCAAAAAATGCTGAAATTCTAATTTCGCCAATTGAAGCCTAAATCCACTCCGGACCTCCAAAACACATTCCGATCACGCTCATAAGTCCCAAATCACTTAACAGATCTAATCAAATCATAAAAATTCCAATCCAAGATCATATACAAACAAGTCAAAACTTGGTTAAACCTTTCAAATTTTAAGCTTCAAACTGAGAACTGTTCTTCAAAATTCATTCTGATTACCCTAAAAACCAAAACCAATGATTTATAAAAGTCATAATATATCACACGGGGCTATTCATGCCCGAGAACTGGTGAGTGAAGTGAAAAATCTCAAAATGACCGATTGGGTCATTACAAAAAACTACTAATGTAATGACCCGACCAATCATTTTAAGCTCTAGCGCGTCGTTCTGTAATTTGAGGCTATGAGCAGCTTCACTTCAGGTATTATTACTTGTACGCATGGTCAGAGTTGAATTTTGGAAGTTTGGGGTTGAATTGGAAAGAAAATTCTCATTTTAGAAGCTTTAAGTTGAAAGAATTGACTAAGATTGGATTTTTGAGTAAACGACCTTGGAATCGGGATTCAAAAGTTCCAGCAGGTTCGTATGATAATTTCAGACTTGGGCGTAATGAGCAATTTGGGAATTTACTTTTATAATGAGCAATTTAGCTTGATGTATATCTCCTTATGCGAATTCTATGTGTGGATCGGGTGGCACACCGCCATGGGTACGTTATTTGGATTGGGTTGCATGATGCAATAATGTGATATTGAGTACAATTTTCTATATGCTATTTTTGTATTCCTTGTTTCCTATTTTCTAAGGAAAGTCCATATTAGTGCGTGAGTTGAGTAGTCCCTTCCAGAGTTCGTTTTCCTTTTGTCACGTTCGAGTTTATATCCTATTGGCACATTGTGACATCATATGAGACTTTGGTCATGTTTGGGTGGCTTGTTGCCTGAACAGTTCGTATTGAGTGAGACAAGATTATTGGATCTATGATCAGTGCAATAGGATTGTATGAAGTATATTAAAGAGCAAAGATCATTATTTGGGTTCAGAATGAGATAATGTTCTTGTCAGGAGTGTAGCCTCGATGATTTGTTGACTTGGCAGTTGGTTAAGAATTTCTACGCGTCTCTTCCATCGTTGCGGTGTTGTGGGAATTGGAACAAGACTTATATATCATGAGGTGCATTAGGAGCATCAGATTCGTGGAATTATGACTAATTTGATCAGAGAATGTTATTATTGCGGTTATGTGAGTAAAGTGGTGCAAGGTGTGAATTCAGCAAAGGTTTGTAGTCATGTTTGGGTACGATGTGTAGTGATTGATATGGTGATCGTATGTTAGAAACAGGCCTGGCAGAGAATTCTAGATGTTGGAATTGGGTTCTAAGCTTATTTTCTTGAATGAAAGAGAATATCTTCAGATTTTCTCCAGCTAATGTGCTCAACGGAGTTGCAGTGGCACGGGTAGGTGCTCGAGGGGTTAAATAGCGATTTCGGGCAACTCCAGCGCAGTTCTTAGCACGTTCGAGGATGAACGTATGTTTAAGTGGGAGAGAATGTAACGACCCGACTGGTTGTTTTGAGCTCTAGCACGTCGTTCGGCAGTTTGAGGCCATGAGCAGCTTCACTTCAGGTATTATGACTTGTACGCATGGTCGAAGTTGAATTTCGGGAAGTTCGGGGTTGAATTGGAAAGAGAATTCTCATTTCAGAAGCTTTAAGTTGAAAGAATTGACTAAGATTGGATTTTTGAGTAAATGACCTTAGAATCGGGATTCTAAGGTTCCAACAGGTTCGTATGATGATTTTGGACTTGGGCATATATCCGGATCGGGTTTTGGAAGACCCGGGAGCATTTCGGCACCTATTATGGAAGTAAGCATTTTTGGAAGAATTTCATAAGTTTGGTTTGAAGTGCATCTCAGTGTTATTAATGTCCGTTTGGGATTCTGAGTCTGGGAATAGCTCCGTATAGTGATTCTGGTGTTGGGAGCGCGATCGAAAGTGAATTCAGAAGTCCGTGGGTCATTTTGGAGTCATTTGGCTAAAGATAGAAATTTCAAGGTTTTTGAGAAGTTTGACCGGAAGTGGACTTTTTTATAGCGGGGTCGTAATTCGATTCCGAAAATTTGAGTAGGTCCATAATGTCAAATATGACTTGTGTGCAAAATTTGGGGTCAATAGGATGTGATTTGATAGGTTTCGACATCGAATGTTGAAATTTGAATTTCTCAAGTTCATCGAGTTTTATTTGGGGTGTGATTCGTAATTTTAGCGTTATTTGATGTGATTTGAGACCTCTAGCAGGTCCGCATTATGTTTTGGGACTGGTTGGTATGATTGGTTGGGGTCCCGGAGGCCTCGGGTGGATTACGGATGGTTAACGGATCAAAGTTGGAATTTGAAGGAATAAAGCAACTGGTATCTGGTGTCACCACACCTGCGAGGTTTTGGCCACAGGTGCGGAGCCACAAAAACGGTTAGGAGGGATGCAGATGCAGTGCTGGGCCAGAAGTGAAAAGACCATAGATGCGGTCATGTAGTCGCAGAAGCGGGACTGTACCTGCGGTAGTTGAGGCGCAAAAGCAGAAAGGGCAGCCTGGTGAGAAACCGCAGAAGTGGGTAGTGGGTCGCACCTGCGGGACCGCATAAGCGGTCAAGTGACCGCATGTGCGGAAATGCTGGAGGCAGCAAGGTTCTTTTAAGTCGGGGGTTGGGTTCATTTCAACGTTATTTCTTCCATTGGAGCCGATTTTGGAGCAACTTTGAGGTGCCATTTTCACCATCAAACATGAGGTAAGTTAATTCCACCCCTTGTGAGTTAAATACATGATATTATTACGGATTTGAGCAAGACAAATTTGTAGAAACTTGGGGTTTTGGTAGAAAGACCTAGGATTGGTATTTTTGTATTTTGACCACGCTTTTGGGTATGAAATTGAGAGTAAATTATATATTTGAGTTCGTGAGGTTATGGGTCAACTTTATCTTTAAAAAATTTTGGAATCCGAGCATGTGGGCTCGAGGGCGTTTTTGTCAACTTTTCGACCGGGGTTAGGAATTGTTATAAATTGGATCATTAGGAGTAATTGAGTGTATATTGATGGATTTTCATAATTATTGACTAGTTTTGGAGCATTGTGCATCGATTTGAGTCTTCAGAAGGGCGTGGAATGCCGGTTATGGATCTTCGGAGCGAGGTGAGTCTCCTTTCTAAACTTGTAAGAGGGAATTGTCCCCATAGGTGAAATAATTGGTTATGTGCTCCTATTTGTGGGGGTACGTATGCACGAGGTGATAAGAGTCCGTGCGTAGCTACTAATATGTGTAAGTCCGGGTAGTCTAGGACCCAAAAATATGCTATACTTGGAATATCTGTAATCTTATTGACAGTTTAATTGCTTAAATCTTATCGAATTGGTAAATGAATTTCTAAAAGGATTAAACTTCATTTTCTTAAATTTGTAAAAGAGAATTGGCTTTTATTTGGATAAATGTTCCCCGATAAATTCTTAATTGGCTGTTTGAATGTGTCTATCTATGTGTGCCCGCGTCGCATATATGATTCGCGAGCGGGGTGTTTGCTTATTTATGTTGACCACGTCGCATGTATGATTCGCGAGCGGGGTAATAGATGCATCTATGGTTCGCGCCGTTCGACCCTCGGCAGTGCACATTTTACATTTATGTTGGATCGGGCCATACGACCTCGGCATGATATGCGCATGCTTGTATTGTTTGCCTGGGATTTATAAATGTTGATATTTGCCTTTCCTGGCCAGAGATAAATTGATAAAGATGATGAAAAGTAAATCTTTGGAAATCCATTATTATTTGGGAAGTTATTTACCTACTATCTGGCTTTATGAGTTTATAATTTCTTTATAAAATCCATGATCTCCTCCCATTTTTACAAATATTATTATTGGACCAATAGTAAGTGTCGAAGTCAACCTCTCGTCTCTACTTCTTCGAGATTAGACGGGATACTCACTGGGTACATGTTGTTTTCGTACTCATACAACACTTGCTGTGCATTTTTATTGCACAGGCACATGCATCTCTAGTACCCTAGTGGGCATAGCAGCATGGTTGATACAGAGACTTAGGTGAGCTGTACTTCTCAGGACGACCCACAGCCAATAAGTCTCTTTTAGGTTACTGTATTTAATTTCTGTCCACTTTGTATTCAAGACAGTTACTGTATTTTATTTCATTCCTAGTAAATGCTCATGCACATGTGACACCAGGTTCTAGGATGATTATTGGGTATCTTATATTTATTTCTAAACATTCTTTTATTTACCTTGTAAAGATTATCTTTTACAAGTAGAATTGAAGGAAGATCATAGCTTTCAAAATTATTAAAACGAGAATTTAATTAAGTATTTTTGTTGGCTTGCCTGACAGCGCTGTCTGGCGCCATCACAACCCTTAGTGGATTTTGGGTCGTGACAACTAAAGAGGGTAAAGAAAAACATCTGCTCTGGCTGTTGATATCACGAATTGATCTAAAAAAGTGAAACTTTTCTATTTATACAGAGCTAGAATTTTCGGACAAAAAATGAACTTACGGAGGTTCCGCGGCCGCACAATTCCATGTGTGATCCGCATTTTGCTTCAGCCTGACAATATTGGAATCTTGAGGCCGCACAATTTTGAACCGCGACAGCATCTCTTTCTTTCTGCGGTCCACATATTTTTAAGTGCGGCCACACATGGCTCTTTTACGGACCACACAAATATAATTGGGTCGCGTAGTGGATCTTTTGCGACCGCACTTCCATTGAACTTGATATGAAGGTTCTCTAAACTTTTTCTCTTGCCTAGATTCTACAGCCGTACATTTAATGTTCGGACCGCACTTGTCATATATCTCCTAATAAGTTTTTGTGCACAATTTGCGGCCGCAGATGATATTTTACGGTCTGCACTTTAAGCTTCTGTATCTGTTTTTGTCCTTGAGTTTAGATCACTTCTTATTGAGTTGGATTTCATCTTGGAGGCTCATTTTCTAATATTCCTGCGATTAAGCATATTTCATCAGTTTTTGAGAACATAATTAAACGCTTATGGACTAAAACGAAAGCTAAAAGGCGCTAGTAATAAGTAAACAAAATCCCCACTTATCAAATCCCCTAAACATAAGCTTTTGCTTGTCCTCGAGAAAATAAGGTAATTCCCACATCCATAAGTTAAGAGCTATTCCAGGTAATCAAAGATGCATCAATCACACATCAATTGGGACTAATAATTATCCACAACACTTGTGAATTATCAAAAAGGCAATTATCAAGAGTTGACTTTATTCTTCAAAGAAGCTCGCTCTTTCGTGTAGGTCATTATGGATCCTAAACTCCTCCTCCTATGCTCTCTACATATCTCACTTAAGAATGTAGCACTCAATTCAAAGATTTGTGAATGGTTCGCTCATTTCTCTCAAAAGAATATCGCAAGCACGACTGTAAGTACCATAAGCTTGCCCCACATATAGATCACCACTAATATAAAGTTCACTTGGCTTGAAATCACGTAGGGCCTTTTTCGGAAAGCAATGATGGCTTTTCGGATAAGGTTAGGTATGTTGTAATAGAACATATTTATCTTTCCTTAAGAGCTCCATTTTCTCTTATCAGCTCATGTTTTGCCAACTATTTGAGGCATTTCTTTTCCTCAAGGGAACTAGAGACACTTAACATCCCTTTTTATAGGTCATGATATTTACTTTCTCCTTATTTGTTTTCTCCATGCTTTGCATCGTATACTTTCTTTGAATCCATTCAACTCTTCAACTTATTCACTTTCTTTTTGTATTTTTCTTTTTGTTCTTTCTTTCTTTTTCTTGCATTTCCTTTTCTTCATTTATTTTATTATTGTGTGCCTTGATACCTATTTCAAACTCCTCGTCCCTCCCTCAAACTTATGTTTTTAGCTAATTATTTCTCAAGAGTGTTATGGAAAGCTTGGGTGCCAAGATAGGGTTACAACAAAACGGGTAAAGGCTTGTAACATGGTTGTCAAATGAGAAAGGTTTTAGTCTCAAATGGGTTGACTAGGGATAATAACATTGGTGGGACATAAAAAATTTCAAGCTGGTCAAAAAGAGCCTACAATCATTTCTAAAGCCAAACAAAACTTAAAATTTTGCCTAGAAACACATTCGAGGCAAGTTCTAGACCATTCGTACGTGTACTTGGACTTGCAACAAAAACATCTCATCTACATTTGACCTAATTTTCAGTACATTTATGAATGTAACTTATGGCTACCTTTGTAAACTCTTGTTCCACAACTCGCTTGACTTCAAAACATAATACGCGAATATGATACAGATAAAATAACTCATAGCATAACCTCCTTATCATTTTAATCACCCTATTCTTACCCCAAAAGTACATGTTATAACATTCCCAACACGTCGACTTTTGGCGAAACTTATTTTCTTCAATTTTTTATCTTCTAAGCCTTCCAACCCTCTTGGTACTTGGTATTCATGATCTTAAATATTTGTAACCTCCAAGTTAACATGATTAACTTACTTTATGTACTTTCAAAGATGATCTCATTTCTTAGCTTACATCAATTGACTTGCGACGTACTTTTACATACGAAAACATGGGGTATAATGATATATTATAAAATAATAATATTCAGTTTTGAGAAAAACTCGACTTGTATAGTAAATTGATATTATATAAGTATGCAGTTATAGAGAGGTCTGATCCTATTAATATAGGGCATGAGGCATTGTTGTTTATAAGTTACCTAATCCATATTTACCTAGAAAACATTTATTAATTTTGAAACTAGTCCTTTTCAATTTATTAATTTGCCTGCTTAAGGTGAAACATAAAGCATATAGATAGACCTCATTACCATAGGGTTTGGCCTCAGACATATTTCTTGATCAAGAAAAAAAGTGCTTTGCGTTAGTCCGGGCAGAAAGGCTAAAGTCAAGGGAATCAGATAATGGAACAGCAAAGCGAACAAATAGGGATTAGTTTTTCTGGTCAGAGTACAAGTCAACTCTACAGCTGTTAAAGTTGTTGCATTGTACTCATAACAGTGCAACAACACTGTTTCATAACTAGCTCTGTAAGTTTCATTTGAAGATCAAACACCTTTTTACCTTCTTCATAATTTGAACCAAATGCAGCTCGTGAAAGTGTATCAGAAGCCAAAGTTTCAAGATTGGGCCACAAATCCAACTCATATGACCCTTTTTGTGAGACATTCTTTTCCCATTTACTTACCATATCACAACAACTTGAGTCAAATATTGGTACCTTAATCTATGAAATATAAAAAAAATTATCAAATATAATGATTTATAAAGTAAGTGCAGACAATTAAGAATATTATTCATATGATAAATTAATAAAACTTAAGTTTTTCAAGGTGGAAAGCAGGGTTGATGATTTTACGATGTCTTAACCATTTGTATTTGTTAACTGCTTCTAATCCTTTTATTAGTAGCTTAACTATATGATAATTCTGGACAAGAGGGGTTGCTCTGATGGTAAGCAACCTCCACTTCCAACTAAGAGATTGTGAGTTTGAGTCACCCCAAGAGCAAGGTGGGGAGTTCTTGGAAGCAAGGATGCCAAGGGTCTATTGAAAACAGCCTCTCTACCCCAAGGTAGGGGTAAGATCTATGTACACACTACCCTCCCCAGACCCCACTAGTGAGATTATACTAGGTTGTTGTTGTTGTTGTAACTATATGATAATTCTCTGGCTTCAGAACTTTGTAAGGCTTTGAGAAAATATCCTCAATGATTTCAACATCATTGGTGAACCCAGCTAGTCTTGGCCCAACCCATGTAAAAGCCATTTTACCCGCAATTATTAATTTGGTTATACCAAAAAAACACAAAATATATGCATGATAGACGGATATTAATAACTTTAAGCAAAAAAATATGTATACGGCTAAAATCAGGCATACCTAATTTTCATATTTGATCGAAACCAGGGAATTGCACCGAAGGTCGGCCTCGTAGTACGAAGACAAGTTATCGAGTTCAAGAATCGAGGTTCCTATCGAGATCGAGGCCAACAACAATCGAGACCAAATATGACAGACATCGAGCAAAGTGTAATAACAAAAAAACGAGATATCCGTGACCGGTCGAAGATCACGACGGAAATCCCGGAACATATTAAATCAAGGACGATTGTTTAGGCTAATCATTGGATTTGCCCCGAAATTAGAATTGTACCATAGATAGAATTCCTCAACTACATAAAGAGGGTTCTAATTATTTTGTAGATACCTTACATTGATGCATATTAAAGCAATACAATATTCTCTCTTTAATTTGCACTCTCTTGTTCATCACCTTGCCATATTTTTTACTATTCTTGCTTCAACCCGTTTGAGGGCATCCGAGCTCGAGGGACGAATTAATTGAAATACTGGTTTGCTTTATCTTATTGTCAATTTTTATTACTAATCTTTAAATTTATCAATTGATATTGGGTGAAATCACGTGTCCTTAAAACCATATTATAAGTTTAATCGTTATCCAGTTTTTAGGGTGAACAGTTTGACGCCTACCGTGGGACTAATGATAATAGTGATTGCCTGGTATTAATTCTCATAACATACACTACTTTACGCTTGTTCTCGAGAGTGTTTTTGATTTCAGGATCAATATGTCTAACTCGCAAGCAGTACCCACTCACGTCGACGACGGCCTCGATTTCCATGGAGAAAACGATAATGTAGATGCCCCAAGGATTGAAGTGACTCAAGCTGGCAATGAGGGAGTACCAATCGCAAACCCCATCAATGTTAGTTCATACATCGCCCTCAATACAAATCTAGGCATCGACCTTGAAAATAGTGTTTGCAGAGATGCCCGAATGGCCGATCAGAATGCACAAAGTGGTGGAAAAGGCAGAATTATCCTTAGAATGATATTCAAAATATTTCAAACTCAACAAGCTATGATAGCGCAGCTCCAAAACCAGCATCGAGCACCAAGCACAATTGAGTTCGAAACATCACAAGAAGTAGTTCACATAATCGAACTTGTATCGAAGAAATCGAATCCCAATGAATCGGGGACTGATCCTGCTATTATGAAGATGCTCGAGGAGCTCACTAAGCGGATCGAATCAGGTGAAAAGAAAATCGAGTCTAATGACAAAAACATAGAAACGTACAACTCACAGGTTGACCAAATACTGGGGGCACCCCAGATTTTGAAGGGTTTGGATTCGAAGAAGTTCGTGCAAAAGCTATTCCCTCTAAGTGTGGCTTCGAAGCCCATTCCTAAGAAATTCTGTGTGCTAGAAATCCATGAATACAATGGGACCACCAACCTTAGTGATCACGTCACTTCTTAGACATGTGCAATAAAGGGGAATGACTTAGAAGATGATGAGATTGAATCCGTTCTATTGAATAAATTTGGTGAAACATTATCGAAGGGTGCCATGATATGGTATCATAACTTACCACCTAACTTTATTGATTCGTTTGATATGCTTGTAGATTCTTTTTTGAAATCCGACACCGGAGCCACTAAAGTTGCCAAAAGGGAATCAGACTACTTCAAGGTAAGACAGAAGGATCACGAGATGCTCGATCACCGATGATTGGGATGTTCAAGATTTTGCACAAGGTCTCAACACTCGGAGCTCCATAGCTTCACAACAATTGAAGCAAAATTTGATCGAATATCCAGCTATCACTTGGACCGATGTACGCAATTGGTATCAGTCGAAGATTAGGGTCAAAGGAATGATGGGGGATAGAGTTCTTGGGGGAATATGAGCAATAGTGGTTTTGATAGGGATGTCAGGTCCAAAGAGGCACCTCTACTATCAGAACATAACTTCAACATCGATGCATCAGGTATTATTTCAGTCATTTGTTGGACTAAAGATACTAGATAGCCCAGACCCTTACAGACCGATCCAGCTCAAAGGAACCCCAATCAAATGTGAAAATACCATGGTACCCATGGTCATAGAACCGAAGACTACAGATAGTTGAGGGAGGGGGTAGCCTGTCTATTCAACGAGGTTCACTTTCGAGAATTCTTAAGTGATCGAGCCAAGAACCACTTCAAAAATGGAGATTTTAACAGGTTGAAGGAGTAAGAAGAGCCACAACATGTAAATCATATGATCGTTGGTGGGATCGATATCCCTAAAGGATCGGTATTCAAATGTACCAAAGTGACAATCACGAGGGAGAAGAGAACTTGGGACTACTTACCAAAAGATACCTTATTTTTCAATGACGAAGACGTAGAAGAGATCGAACAACCTCACAACGACACACTGGTAATATCTATCCTTATGAATAATATTCAAATTAAATGTGTGTTGATTAATCCAGGTAGCTCGGCGAATATTATTCGATCAAGGGTCGTAGAGCAACTCGGCCTCCAAGATCAAATCGTGCCCGCAGCTCGGGTATTTACCGGCTTCAATATGGCAAGTGAAACCACCAAAGGGGAAATCATTCTAAAAGTCTAGGACCATCCAAGAAACAAATTTCCACGTGATCGAAGGCGATATGTGGTACAACGCACTGCTCGAAAGACCTTGGATTCATAATATGAGAGCAGTACCCTCGACGCTTCATCAAGTTTTGAAATTTCTAACATCGGAAGGAATCAAAATGGACTACGGTGAACAACCCACCGCCAAAGAAATGTTTGAAATTGATGAGGTATTACCAATATTGGCACTGTCATCAACAAAGGGATCATAGTCAAAGGGAAATAAAAAAGTCAAATAGCAACCACAGTCACCGTCCTCGACCCGATCAAAGGAGAGTGAAACTTTTGAGGATGATGATTATATGATACCACGAACCTTCATAATCCCCTATGATTCCGATGCCAAAAAGTCAATGGTCAAAGAGCTGGAACAAGTCATACTGATCGAGCATCTGCCCGATTGAAAGGTCTACCTGGGCATGAGGTTAACTCCCGAGCTCAGGGAATAACTCATTAAATTCCGTGTTTAAAAATGAATTGTTTTACTTGGTCCCATATTTACATGACAGGGATCCCACTAGAGATTACCACTCATCGATTGATCTTGGACCCAAAGTTCAAACCGGTAAAGCAAAAGAGAAGGCCCCAGTCCGAGGTTAAGCATGCATTCATCAAGTATGATGTAACCGAACTTCTCAAAATAGGGTCCATTTGGGAGGTAAAATATCCCGAATGTCTAGCAAACGTAGTTGTAGTCCCTAAAAGGGGGAACTGACTTAGAATATGCGTAGACTACAAAGACTTAAACAAAGCATGTCGTAAAGATTCTTTTCATTTGTCGAATATCGGTCACATGATCGATACCACGGCCAACTACGAGATCCTTAGATTTCTCGATGCCTACTCCGGGTACAATCAAATACAAATGAACCCGGAGGATCAGAAAAAGACTTCATTCGTTACTAAGTATGATACTTATTGATATAATGTAATGTCGTTTGGGCTAAAAATACTGGTGCTACTTATCAATGCCTAGTAAACCGAATGTTCGAAGATCAAATTGGTAAATCAATGTAGGTTTATATTGATGACATTCTAGTTAAGTCCATACGGGCAAAGGACCATTTAAAACATTTGCAGTAGACCTTAGACATATTGAGAAAATACAACATGAAGTTCAACTGGGAGAAATGTGTATTCGGGGTTGGTTTGGGCAAGTTCCTTGGCTTTATGGTATCAAATCGGGGGATAGAAATAAATCCCAATAAAATCAAGGCAATCAAAGACATCACCATTGTTGATAATGTCAAGGTTGTACAAAGGTTAACAAGGCGCATAGCCGCCCTAGGTTGATTTATTTCGAGGTCCTCGGATAAGAGCCACCGATTCTTCTCACTCCTTAAGAAAAAAATCAATTTTGTATGGACACCGGAATGGCAACGAGCTTTGGAGGAAGTTAAACGATACCTGTCAAGCCCGACATTGCTTCACACCCCAAAGGCGGGCGAGAAACTTTATTTGTACTTAGCGGTCTCGAAAATAGTGGTAAGTAGGGTCTTAGTTCTAGAAGAGCAAGGTATGAAATTTTCTCTTTATTATGTTAGTCGGACCTTAGATGAAGCCGAAACCCGGTACCCACACTTAGAAAAAATAGTGCTTGCTTTAATAAGTGCCTCTAGGAAGTTAAAACCATATTTTAAATGTCACCCAATTTGTGTTGTAACCACCTACCCCCTTCGCAACATTCTGCTCAAGCCTGAACTATTACATCCCATACTTTAATATTAGGATGAGTCCTAGTAATCCATATGAGCTTGAAGGGATTAATACCATTCATGAGATTTTAGAGGATTTGTGACTGTGTTATTATAAGATCCCATAAGTTTAACAACTTTGATACCGTTAGATATTATGTTAGTGTGGTATTTTTTTTTAAGTGGAGTATTTTAGTAAAAGTTTTATAAGTATAGTTTTGGATAGTTACATTATTACTATTTTCACATATGGTAAATTATACTCATAATATAAGAAAGTTTATGAGATTTTCTTTATTGTAAAGATAGAAATTATTTTCGCACAAGAAAAGAAGGTTATCTTTTTACCATTTTAAGAATTAAGCGTACGAAAATTTTTATTCTTTATATGAGATTAGGAAAATTAAAAGTTGAGAAAATATATGTATTTTTACATGGATGTTTTAATGAAATAATTGTTTATGTATTGATTTTATATGGTACTACATGACCATGATAGTAAGATGTATAAAGTGTGTTAAAAGTGAGTAATATTTTATAATTTGAAATAATTCTTAATTATGAGCGTAATTGGTAATTATCTAAAATATTTTGGTTAAGTCTAAATTTCCCCACGTGGAAGCAACACATGATCCATTAATGACTCTTCAATTAAATTGCAAGATGACACCTTTGAGAGGGTTTGGCACCTAAGTCATCACTTTAGAGATTAGCCTATCCTTCTGTAATTCTAATATAAAATTCTAACATATTTCACGTTAAAATCAAAATGCTCTTTGAATTTTGAATGCATGTGTAACGACCCGACCGGTCATTTTGAGAATTTAAGCTCCATACAGTGGCATAAGGTCTTGAGTAGCTTCGTATTATGTGTTATGACTTGCCTGCGTGGTCGAGTTCAGTTACTGGATGATTCAGAGTCAAATGAGAAGAAGGATTCTAGTCTTGAAAAGTAATAATTATCATTCCTCGACTTGCGTGTGCAGTCCGTATAATTTTCCGGAAAGTTTTTATGTGAAAAGTGGATTAAAATGTGAAATAGAGTTTAAAAACTCAATTGAGTTGACTTCGGTCAATATTTTGAGCAAACGGACCCGAATTAGTATTTTGATAATTCAAGTAGGCCCGTATCATGATTTGGGACTGGGGCGTATGCCCGGAATCAAATTTGAAGGTCCCTAGCTAAAGTTATAGCCATTTAACAAAAACTAGAAATCTAAAGGCTAAAGGTTCCCAAAGTTTGACCACGGATTTGACTTTATTGATATCGAACTTGGATAGAGTTTCTGAAAATTGGAATAGCTCTGTTATGCCAATTATGACTTGTGTGCCAAATTTGAAGTCATTCTGAATTCAATTGATATGTTTCGGCACAGGTTTTGTAAATTGAAAAGTTTAAAACTCATAAGTACGAATTGAGGCGTAGATTGTAATTTTGATGTTGATTGATGTGATTTGAAACCCTGAGTCAGTCTAAATCATATTACGGGACTTGTTGGTATATTTGAAACGGATCCCGAGTGGATCGAGCGAGTTTCGGGGTGAGTTTTGAGCGAGATCGGACATTGCGACACTCTAATGTTGTTCCGGAACGTGGAGGGTGTGAACCGTACAATTCCATGTGCGACCACACATTTTTGAGTGGTGTAGAACTTGAAAAAGTGCGTACCATAGTAGAAATTTGCTGATCGCGAAGACAGAGTGCGGACCGCACAATTTTGTATGCGCCCGCACTTCTGAAGAATCCGCATGTTGTTGGTCCGACTTCAGAAACTTATATCTTCTGATCTATAAGGAAATTTGAGATGATTAAAAAAGGAAAGTTGTAACCATTTGAATCAAGTTTTCAGAAATATATTATAATAGTCATTTGAAAATATGTAGAGAAAGTTATGGTGAAAATGCTGAAGCCTGGAAGCGGAGAGGCTCAATGGTGCGGACCGCACCATTTTTGTACAGCTGCACAAGCTGACAAGTGAGACCACACATAGTGAGTTCAGAGAATGCACTATATAACCGAGGCTTATGTTATTATTTTCTTTTTGGACTTTTGGAGCTCAATTTGAGATGATTTTTCGTGGGGTTTTCAAGAAATTCATCGGGGTAAGTGATTCTAACTCAGATTTAGTTAATATACATGAATGTATCACTGATTTCATCATTTAATTAGTACTTTGAGATGAAAATTTGGGAAAAATTGTAGAAACTTCATAAACTATAATTTGGGAATTTGAAGTTCAACTTCCTTTATTTGGGGCTATTTGACTCATTTCAACTTCCTTGTTGTTGACATGTGTATTGTGGGATCCTTTCTACATGTTATTTTTCCCTTTATTGAACGGTTCCCTTTATGCCTAGCATTCTTTATTGTGGTTATGCCTTGTGAACTGGTTCTACCGTTTCTATGTGATTTAAAGTTCTTGAGTGATTCACTCGCCGCACTTTGTATTATTTTCATTGTTGTTGTAGTACTTGTTGTGGTGATGTATGAGTTATGCCGTGCTATAATTGTTATCTCTGTTGGTTGCGCTGCATATTTACATTTGGGACTACGGGGCGGTATTCCGGTAGATCCCCCTATTCTGCATATTTGCTTTGGGACTACGGACTGGTATTTCGATAGATCCCCCTGCACATTTATGTTTGGGACTACGGGACGGTATCCCAGTAGATCCCCTTGTTCTGCATAATTACTTTGGGACTATGGAATGGTATTCCGGTAGATCCCCCTGCATATTTATATTGGGACTACGGGACGGTATCCCTGTAGATCCCCATGTTCTGCCTATTTACTTTGGGACTACGAAACGGTATTCTGAGAAATGCCCCTGAACATTTACTTTTGGGACTACGGGACTACGCACCAAAAAGTGATCGCATCCTACTCCGCACTACTATTGAGTAGCGAGAGAGGGTCGGAGCAGCTTTTACCCGATTTAGGGTCTGGATCGATTTCCACATAGAGCTAGAATTTGGAATCCAGTATCTATCTAGTTTAGGATTGTGTATGTGTTCCAAATTAAACTTCTAACCATTTTTGTGGTTTTTGTTTTACTTCTACTATTATCAAACTACAAATGGTAAATGCAACTAGATTACGCTAAGAGTTAATGTTACAGGTTGTTCAAATGGTTTAAAAGGCAATAGGGTAGTGACTTTCGCCTAGGTGGTCACTTGACGGGTACTTGAATCTAAGGCACAATTGACATAGTTGGGGAGTATTATATAACCGTTGCGCGACTTTACCCACTCTACACCTCTCGGTGGTTCTAGTGATTTTGCCCGAATTGGCTTTCTCAAGACCAATTGGGTATGCAAATTTGCACAAGCAACTAAGGTTCAAGTTGGGTATTACTCTCTCGAGGTTTAACCCATTGAGACTATCAATCTCTTGAGTATGCCCCAATTCCTTGTTGGACCAATTTCGGAGACTTAGGCTCTCTTTCTCAAGTAGAGCCCAAGTCAACTAAAGACAAACTAGTGTTTGCAACCACTAATTCAACAATTAATCATGAAATTGGCCCAAATATTAAACACTCATAGTCAATTTAGCCCTAAAATACAAGACCTATCAATTACCCACACTGGGGTTGAGCCACAACCCTAGCTTATGGGTCTAGCTACTCATAATTGAAGAAAAAAAAAGAAATAGATGAAGAACAACTCATATTAATTAATCACTAAGGTAAATAACAAGATTTAATGATGAAAAGTAGATAAAATTACCCAAAATAGCTAAGAATCTTGAACCCACGAGCGCATCTGCTTAATTACAATATCTGATACCCTAAAAATGGGAAAAAAGCTATTTATACTAAGCTAAAAATTCTGGACAAAAATGCCACTGCAGGGTAAGCGCGGACCGCACAAAATGGAGTGCGGCCGAACTAGGGCTCTTGACTTCAAAATCCAACTCTCTGAACTCAGGCAATGCATACCGCACAGAACAAACTACGGTCGCGGAAGCTTCTAGTGTGGTCCGCACAGAATGGACTGCGGACCGCATTGGCTTGAAACTTCAAAACTGGCATCTTTCTGATTCTTGAGTCTGCGGACTGCACTAAGTCGACTGCGGCCGCATTAACTTCAGTGCGGACCGCACAAAACCTAGTGCGGCCGCATTGCCTTTGTGCCTGAATGTTGACCTCTCTGAATCCCCTAGTGCGTACCACACAGAATGGTGTGCGGCCGCACTGGGCCTGTTTTGCTTGAGCTTTGTCTTGTCTTGGGACTTGTGCAAGTTTCACTCCTTTTTGAGCTGATCTTTGACATTTTGTCACTTTGTTGGTCAAATCTGCAATCAAGCACAACTTGTGAGCCTTTTGGGACTATTCTGTATGAATTTCTAATCAAAGCATAAGCAAGAAGGAGTATAAAATGCATTAAAATCCCTAGTTATCAACGGTATCTTGGGAGATCCTCTGTTATTATCACTGTGTCTGAGCTGTTGTCTTTCATTGATGCCATTCCTGAGTAGGCACAACTATGTTCTATCCGTTCTTCTCCTTAATCTTACTAGCTGGTATGAACTATGCTAGGACAGTTGCACAAGTATACATGTGGCTATACACCCTTATCGGATAAAAGGCTTTTTGATATTGATGAGTATAGACACACACCCTTATTTATTTGCCTTCTATGTGAGAATGGCTCTATTTGGCACGTGAGTTCTCAGTATGATTATGATGTGTGATGAGGGAACATGATGCCTAGTGTTAGGGTTTTAGTATTGAGACCCGTATTGTAAGATTATGAGACGAGGTGTCTCAAGGTGACTTATATTCGAAGGTTATCTATTAGAAAAGATTATATTTGCAAGGTGCTTATTTTAAAAGAACTATTTTGAAATGTTACATGATGAATTATATTCGAAGAATATTTATTTGAAAGGATTATATTAAAAAGGCATTTATTCTAAAAGAACTATTTTATAAAAATATTCTTTGAAGGAAGTGTATTTTGAAATATTTTTATTACTTGAAGTATTTGACTATTCGAATGAAGTTTGTTGGCCAAGGCCTAATGTGAAAACTGTCGTAGTTGCTGAGTTATTACTTGTCTTTACTATATAAGTGATTTCAGATTTGGGTTATATTACCGTTCATTTTTCTGTGTTCTTATTATGGAGTTGCGCTGTTACTTGTTGTTTCATTTCTTATTGCAATTACTGTATTGTTAGCCCTATTGCGTAGTCGTTATATATAGATATCATGTCCTTTTGTTTCTATACTCACACTTGTTCATTTTATTAGACCAGTAGGTGTCCCGACTTTTCCTCGTCACTACTCCACTGAGGTTAGTCTTGATATTTACTGGGCATCACTTTGGTGTGCTCATACTATACTTCTGTATATTTTTTTACAGATCCAGGTATTTGCTCGTTAGAAGTTGTGCGGAACGTTGCTGTGGAGACTGAAGGTAAACCTGTTGCCGCGTTCGCATGCTTCGGAGTCACCATCCTATTTTTGTATTCACACTGTTTCACTTATTTCCGAATGATTGTATTTAGAAGTTGTATTAAACTCTATAGAGCTTATGATTTGTACTACCAATTTTGGAAAATTGTAAATTTTGTAAAGATTTCTATATCGAGACTCTTAGATTCTTTTTTATTATTGTTATTATTTAGTAAATGTTAGGCTTACCTTGTCTCTAAGACTAGGTGTCATCACGATACCTATTTGAGCAAAATTTGGGTCGTGTCAGCATGAAAAGAGAAAAGATGCTGGTTTAGCCTTCTATACATCGCAAATTCCTGAAAAATGGTAGGCAACTTAGTAACGTGACATTTCTGCTTAAACAAGAATTCGAGCAAGAATATCATACAACTTTTTCCCTACTTCGATCTGTCATTACATGTTGTCGCAATTGATGTGTGTTGGAAGGATTCTCAAAAGAATTTGCTCATGTATGTTAAATCTAATCCTTCTTTCTTTTGGCATGATTCAAGTAACGATACATAAACAAAATGTTATTCTATAAATGGTTCTACTCTTAGTAGTTAAGGATGTCTTTGTTATTTATTCATGTAAAGTGATATTCAAGCATGTCTAAGTATGTGATGACCTGACTGGTCATCTTAAGAGTTTACGCCCCGATCCCCTGTTAACTACTTTCCCCAAGTTTATTTCTACTATTTTGATTTACCGGGATGTTCGGTTTTGAGTTTCGGAGAGTTTTGGGACACTTAGTCCCTAAATAAGAGCTTAAGTGTTGGAAAGTTGGCCGTAGTTGGAACAGTGTAAAGATGGCCTCAGAATGTAAATCCAATGGTTCTGTTAGCTTCATTAGGTAATTTCGGGCTTAGAGGCATGTTCGGATTGTGTTTTGGAGATCCGTAGCTAAATTGGGCTTGAAATGCCGAAAGTTCAATTTTTGAATTTTCCGGTCTGATAGTGAGATTTTGATTCAAGGGTCGGAATGGAATTCTGGAAGTTGGAGTAGTCCCGTAGTATTGAATGTAACGTGTGTGCAAAATTTCAGGTCATTCGGACGAGGTTTGATAGACTTTTTGATCGAAAGCGTATTTTGAGAATTTTGGAGTTCTTAGGCTTGAATCCATGGTTAATTCGAGGTTTCGATGTTGTTTTCGGTGTTTTAAGGATTGGTACAAGTTTGGATAGTGGGTTGTGACTTGTTGGTGCCTTTGGTTGAGGTCCCGGAGGCCTCGGGATGAATTCGAATGTTTGACGGAAAGATTTTGGACGTAGAGTTGCAGCTTTAGCTGCTGGTTCTGTCATAACCGCACCTACGGTTTGGGTTCCGCAGGTGCAGTGCCGCAGAAGCGGCTAACAGGCCGTAGAAGTGAAATTAAGGGAGGTCAGCAGGTTCCGCAAATGCAGGAGATTTTCTGCAGAAGCGGAACAGCATATGCGAGTTGGAGACCGCAGGTGCGGAAATTGGCCCTTTAATGAAAAGTCGCAGATGAGACCTTGGCTCTGCAGAAGTGGGCGGCCGCAAATGCGGAAATCACTAGGCAGAACATATAAATTCTTGTCTTCGCGAAATTTAGTCATTTTTCATCTTTTCAAAATAGGAAGAATCTTGGGGAGCACTTTTCAAGAGGGATTTTCAGAGGAGTTCATTGGGGTACGGTCTTTGGTCCCTAAACTCGTTATTGGAGTGATTTTTATCGAATTAAGCATGAAAAATTAAGGAAAATCAGTGGTAATTAGGAGGTTAGGACTTATTTAATTAGAGACTTTTGAGTGATGATTTGAGGGACAAATTGAGGTCCGATTTTGGTACTTTTGATATGACTGAACTGGTGAGAGTGCGAGGTTTCTGGAAATATAAATTTTACCCGATTCCGAGACGTGTGCCCGAGGGGAATTTTGGTCATTTTTCATAATTTTGCGTATTAGCTTAGAATTTAATTGTAGAATCAGTTACTTGAAGTGTTATTTACGTTATGCAATTTCATTTAATTGATTTGGGCCATTTGGGGTCGAGTACTTGTGGAAAGAACGTTTGTCTCGGGTTGATTTTGAGCTGGTTTGAAGTAAGTGGCTTGTCTAACCTTGTTTGGGGGACCTTCCCCTTAGGATATAATATATTTGATAATTGAAATTCCTTGTACGTGAGGTGACGAGTGCAAACTTGAGCTAATTGTTGAAAATCCGGTTTTACTTTAAGTATTTCAATTTAGTTCCTTTTTCCTGTTTTATTCTACTTGCGAATTTAGCCTGTTGTAGTTTAGAAAAGCATGTTTAGTTGAGTTAATTGCCTATTTGCTTAAACTGCCTTAATAGCAATACGTGAAGCATGTTAGGTTAGAATTAACTATTTACCTGGTACAAAATTAGCATTAAATTGAGTATTCTTGTGTTGCTCCTGTGTGTTTTTAATTTGGGACTACGGGATGGCATCCCGGGAGATCCCCTGTACGTATTTATGATCTGGGCTGAAGTGCGGGATACCAAGAGATCCCTGGCACGTATATTGATTTTACCAAGAGATCCTCGGGATACCAAGAGATCCCTTGTATACATAGAGGATACCAAGAGATCCTCTAGATACTAAGAGATCCCCAATTATCATCCTTGTTATGAGTGGTACTTCCTTGTGGTTTGCCTTCATTCTCTATTTCCGTTAAGGCACTCTTATTATCCTATATAGATTCTTA
Organism: Nicotiana tabacum; assembly: GCF_000715075.1. NCBI lineage: Eukaryota > Viridiplantae > Streptophyta > Magnoliopsida > Solanales > Solanaceae > Nicotiana > Nicotiana tabacum. The sequence goes on along the minus strand of NC_134089.1, from coordinate 16,236,463 downwards.
CTGTAGATTCTCAATTGTACTGCTTATCTTATCCTGTCATCTTTATATTTATTTAATCTCAGTAGGGCCCTGACCTTCCTCGTCACTACCCAACCGAGGTTAGGCTTGGCACTTACTAGTACCGTTGTGGTGTACTCATGCCCTTTCTGCGTATGTTTTTCATATGCAGATCCAGGTACCGCTACTCAGGCCTACCATCCTTGAGGGAGGCGGCAGTTCTAGAGATTTCGAGGTACATCTGCCACATCCACAGACCGAGGAGTCCCTTTCTATTCCTGCTTTTAGTATTTAGCCCTTCTGTATTTTTCTGCTCTTATTAGACATTCCGAAGTTAGAGCTATGTAGTATTTTTCTTAGCTTGTGATTTGTGGGTTTCCGGGTCTTAGATTTATGTATTGGTAGTGAGAGTTAAACATGGTGTATGCCGAGCGACACATTTAAATATTGTTACTACTTTATTTCTATTTTAAATTGTTTTACTTCCGCAAATTTTGGTTGTTCTTCCGCATTTAAGCTTACCTAGTCATAAAGACTAGGTGTCGTCACGATGGTTCATGGAGAGCGAACCGGGGTCGTGACAATTTGGTATCAGAGCTCTAGGTTCATAGGAGTCATGGATCACAAGCCGGTTTATCAGAGTCTCGCTGATCGGTACAGAGACGTCTGTACTTATCTATAAGAGGCTATGTAACTGTTAGAAAAATTCCACTTTATTTGATTTTCTTATCATGCAATATTTTGAAATCACAATCCTAAACTTCTGCCTTCTATTTTGTCATAGATGGTGAGGACACGTGCTACCCGAGATGATCAGGCACCTGCGCCCCCTACTGCAGCCGTCAGAGGTCGGGGTCGAGGCCGGGGTATAGGCCGAGGAAGCGCACGTGGTGCAACCAAAGCACCTGTGCGAGCTACTGCCGAGGTACCACCAGCAGTTCCAACCAGAGTCCAGGCACCTGATACGCGTACTGGCCTACTACTATTGCAGCACTTTAGGAGACTCTAGCACAGTTCATGAACATGTACACCACTCTGGCTCAGGCAGGGTTGTTTCCCCTTGCTACAGCCACATCTCAAGCCGGGGGAGGAGCACAGACTCCCACTTCCCGCACTCCTAAGCAGCGAGTGCATGTTGAGAAGGTCCCTAAGATTATCCTTGTACCGCCTGCAGTGCTAGTTTAGCCTAAGGACAGGGCACCGGATTCTAAGAAGGAGCAGCTGAGGCTTGAGAGGTTCAAGAAGTACAAGCCTCATATATTCAACGGTCTAGCATTGAAGGATGCTCAGAGATTTCTAGATGAGAGTTCATGCATTCTCCGCACTATGGGTATATCAGGATCGAGCGGGGTTTCCTTCACTACCTTCCAGCATCGATGAGCCACCTATGAGTGGTGGCGCACCTATGAGTTAGACAGTTTGGATGAGGCTGCTTCACTAACTTGGACTTAGTTTTCAGATCTGTTCCTGAGAGAGTATGTTCCTCAGAGCCTCAGGGAGGCATGCGAGTTTGAGCATTTGCGCCAGGGTGCTATGACTGTCTCACAATATGTTGTCCGTTACACTAGTTTGGCTAGGCATGCACCAGCCTTGGTTTCTACGGTTCGTGATAAGGTTCACCAGTTTATTGAGGGCCTTATTCCTAGCATCAGGTGTAGCATGGCTCGTGAGTTGGAGATGGATATTTCTTATTAGTAGGTGGTGAGTATAACTAGGAGGATTGAGGGTATGCATTCTAGGAAGAGAGAGAGGAGAGGGAGGCCAAGAGGTCTCGAGAGTCGGGCAATTTCTTTGGTGCCCGTGCCCCAGCAGCAAGTCGTCATGGTAGGGGTTATATGAGTCGCCCTGTTCATTCAGCTCTTCTAGTAGCCAGTAGTGTTCCAGCTCCTCCTAGACCTCAGGAGCCTTATTATGCACCACCGATATCTAGCGCGCCTCCTGCGCGGGGTGCTTTCAGAGGTCAGTCCAGCAGACCTAGCCCGAGCCAGTCACAGCCGCCATGTCCTCCCAGAGCTTGTTTTGAGTGTGGTGACACACGCCACGTGGTGAGGGATTGCGTTAGACTTGGGAGGAGTGCACATCCACAGACCTCTCAGCCACAACATGCCCCACAGAGTTATCAGGCTATGATTACAACTCCAGTTGATACCCCACCTACTCAGCCAGTTAGAGGTGGAGGTCGGGGAGGTAGAGGTTGCCCTAGAGGGGGAGGCCAGGACAAATACTATGCCCTTCCTGCCCGTACCGAGGCTGTTACCTCCAATTCTTTCATCACGGGTATTATATTGGTTTGTCACAGAGATGCATCGGTTCTATTCGATCCAGGATCTACTTACTCTTATGTGTCTTCTTATTTTGCTTCGCATTTGAGTGTACCTATAGATTCTTTGAGTACCTCTATTTATGTTTCTACTCTTGTGAGAGATTCTCTTATTGTGGATCGCGTTTATCGGTCGTGTTTGGTTACTCTTCGTGATTTTGAGACCAGAGCCGATTTATTGTTACTCAGCATGGTTGATTTTGATATTATCTTTGGCATGGACTGGTTGTCACCCCATTATGCTATTCTTGATTGTCACGCCAAAATCGTGATGCTAGCTATGCCAGGTGTACCGCGTGTTGAGTGGAGGGGTACTTTAGATCACACTCCCAATAGAGTCATTTCTTTTCTTAATGCACAACATATGGTTGAGAAGGTGTGTGACACACATTTAGCTTATGTGAAGATGTTAGTATTGATACCCCTTCAGTTGATTCAATTCTAGTAGTACAGGAATTTCCCGATGTGTTTCCAGCTGATCTTCCAAGCATGCCGCCTGATAGAGATATTGATTTTGGCATTGATATGTTGCTGGGCAATCAACCCATTTCTATTCCTCCGTATCGTATGGCTCCTCCTGAGTTGCAGGAGTTGAAGGATCAGTTACAGGAATAGCTTGATAAGGGTTTTATTCGGCCTAGTGTATCACCTTGGGGTGCTCCTATCTTTTTTGTGAAGAAAAGGATGGTTCTATGCATATGTGTATTGATTATCGCCAGTTGAACAAGGTTATAATGAAGAACTGCTATCCTTTGCCTTGCATTGATGACCTATTTGACCAGCTTCAAGGCGCACGAGTGTTTTCTAAGATTGATTTGCGCTCAGGTTACCATCAGTTGAAGATTCGGGAGCCAGATATCCCGAAGACTGCTTTCACGACTCGGTATAGTCATTACGAGTTCCTTGTTATGTCATTTGGGTTGACCAATGTCCTAGCAGCCTTTATACATTTGATGCACAGTGTGTTCCGGCTGTATCTTGACTCTTTCATCATTGTCTTTATTGATGATATTCTGGTGTATTCCCGGAGTCGGGAAGATCATGAGCAGCACTTGAGGACTATGCTTCAAACTCTGAGAAAGAAGAAGTTATATGCTAAGTTCTTGAAATGTGAGTTTTGGTTGGATTAAGTGGCATTCTTAGGCCATGTGGTATCGAGTAAGGGTATTCAGGTGGATCCAAAGAAGATAGAGGCCGTGTAGAGTTGGCCCAGACTATCCTCAGCTACCGAGATCCGCAGTTTCCTTGGTTTGGCGGGCTACTACCGTTATTTTGTGGAGGGTTGTTCATCGATTGCAGCCCCTATGACCAGGTTGACCCAGAAGGGTGCTCTGTTCCAGTGGATAGAGGAGTGTGAGGCGAGCTTCTAGAAGCTCAAGACAGTTTTGACCACAACCCCAATTTTGATGTTGCCTACAGGTTTGGGGTCTTATATGGTCTATTATGATGGCTTGAGGGTTGGCCTCAGAGCGGTGTTGATGCAGGACAGTAGGGTAATTGCCTACGCATCCAGACAATTGAAGATACATGAGAAGAACTACCCTGTTCACGATCTTGAGTTAGCTGCCATTGTTCACGCCCTGAAGATTTTGCGCCATTATTTATACAGGGTTCCCTGTGAGATTTATACTGACAATCGAAGCTTGCAGCACCTGTTCAAGCAAAACGATCTAAATTTGCGCTAGAGGAGGTGGTTAGAGTTGCTGAAGGACTATAATATCACTATTATGTATCATCCGGGCAAGGCCAATATGGTGGCCGATGCTTTGAGTTGCCGGGCGGAGAGTTTGGGGAGTTTGGCTTATTTACCAGCATCGGAGAGTCTTATGGCGATGGATGTTCAGGACTTAGCCAGCCAATTTGTGAGATTAGATCTTTCGGAGCCTAGTTGGTTTCTAGCTTGCGTGGTTTCTCGGTCTTCCTTATTTGATCGTATCAAGGAGTGGCAGTATTATGACCCTCATTTCCTTGTCCTTAAGGACAAGGTTCAGCACGGTGATGCCACATATGTGACTGTTGGTGATAATGGGGTATTGAGGATGCAGGGTCGGATTTGTGTACCCAATGTTGGTGGGCTTCGGGAGTTGATTCTGGAGGAGGCCTATAGCTCGCGGTATTCCATTCATCCGGGTGCCGCGAAGATGTATCAGGATTTAAGGCAGCACTATTGGTGGAGGCGGATGAAGAAATATATAGTTGTATTTGTAGCTCGGTGCCTTAACTGTCAGCAGGTGAAGTATGAGCACCAGAGACCGGGTGGGTTGCTTTAACGGATAGAGATTCCGGAGTGGAAGTGGGAGCAGATCACCATGGACTTTGTAGTTAGGCTCCCACGGGCCTTGAGAAAGTTTGATGCCATTTGGGTGTTTGTGGATCGGCTGACCAAGTCCGCTAACTTTATTCCTGTGTGTACTACTTACTCCTCAGAGCGATTGGCGAAGATTTATATTCGGGAGATTGTTCGTCTGCATGGAATTCCAATGTCCATCATTTCAGATAGAGGTACTCAGTTCACATCACGGTTCTGGAGGGACGTTCAGCATGAGTTGGGTACTCGGGAGGAGTTGAGTACAACATTTCACCCACAGATGGACGGACAGTCCGGGTGCACTATTCAGATTCTTGAGGATATGCTCGGAGTGTGTGTAATTGAGTTTGAAGGGTCTTGGGATCAATTCTTACCATTGTCGGAGTTTGCTTATAACAACAGCTATCAGTCCAGCATTTAGATGGCACCGCATAAGGCTTTATATGTGAGATGGTGTAGATCCCTAGTGGGATGGTTTGAGCCGAGTAAGGCTAGATTATTGGGCACAGATTTAGTTTAGGATGCTTTGGAGAAGGTCAAGGTGATTCAGGATAGACTCCATATAGCCCAGTCCATATAGAAGAGTTACGCGTACCGGAAGGTTCGTGATGTTTCCTATATGGTTGGAGAGTTGGTTCTGCTTTGGGTTTCACCTATGAAGGGAGTCATGAGATTTGGGAAGAAAGGAAAGTTGAGTCCGAGATTTATTGTCCCTTTTGAGATATTGAGGTGTGTTGGGGAGGTTGCTTATGAGCTAGCCTTACCTCCCAGCTTGGCCGGAGTTCATCTGGTATTCCATGTTTTGTCGCACCGGAGGTATCACGGTGATCCGTCGCACGTGTTGGATTACAGTTCAGTTCAGTTGGACAAGGATCTGTCTTATGTTGAGGAGCCAAAGGCAATATTGGACATGCAGGTTAGAAAGCTGAGGTCAAATTGCATCAATAAAGGTTCAATGGCGGGGCTAGCCGGTCGAGAAGGCAACCTGGGAGACCGAGCAAGATATGCACAGCCATTACCCTCATCTTTTCACTACTTCAGGTATGTCTCTATGCTCATTCGAGGATGAACTGAATGTTTAAGTGTAGGAGGATGTGATGACCCGGCCGGTCGTCTTAAGAATTTACGCCCCGATCCACTATTAACTGCTTTCCCCAAGATTATTTCTGCTATTTTGATTTGCCGGGATGTTCGATTTTGAGTTTCGGAGAGTGACACTTAGTCCCTAAATAAGAGCTTAAGTGTTGGAAAGTTGGTCGTAGTCGGAACAATGTAAAGACAGCCTCGGAATTGAAATCCAATGGTTCTGTTAGCTCCGTTAGGGGATTTCGGGCTTAGGGAATGTTCGGATTGTGTTTTGGAGGTCCGTAGCTAAATTAGGCTTGAAATGCCGAAAGTTGAATTCTTGAAGTTTCCGGTTCGATAGTGAGATTTTGATCTGAGGGTCGGAATGCAATTCCGGAAGTTGGAGTAGTTCTATAGTGTTGAATGTGACATGTGTGCAAATTTTCAGGTCATTCAGACGATGTTTGATAGACTTTTTGATCGAAAGCGTATTTTGAGAATTTTGGAGTTCTTAGACTTGAATCCATGGTTAATTCGAGGTTTCGATGTTGTTTTCGGTGTTTTAAGGATTGGTACAAGTTTGGATAGTGGGTTGTGACTTGTTGGTGCCTTTGGTTGAGGTCTCGGAGGCCTCGGGATGAATTCAGATGGTTGACAGAAATATTTTTGACTTATAGTTGCAGCTTCAGCTGCTGGTTCTGTCATAACCGCACCTGCAGTTTGGGTTCCACAGGTGCGCCGCCGCAAAAGCGGCTAACAGGCCACATAAGTGAAATTGAGGGAGGCAAATGCGGAAATCACTGGGCAGAATATATAAATTCTTGCCTTCGCGAAATTTAGCCATTTTTCATCTTTTCAAAACAGGAAGAAGCTTGGGGAGCACTTTTCTAGAGGGATTTTTAGAGGAGTTCATTGGGGTAAGGTCTTTGGTCCTTAAACTCATTGTTTGAGTGATTTTTATCAAATTAAGCATGAAAAAAATAAGGAAAATCAGTGGTAATTAGGGGGGTTTAGGCTTATTTAATTGGAGACCTTTGAGTGATGATTTGAGGGACAAATTGAGGTCTGATTTTGGTACTTTTGATATGACTGAACTCGTGAGAGTGCAAGGTTTCTGTAAATATAAATTTTACCTGATTCCGTTACGTGGGCCCGAGGGGCATTTTGGTCATTTTACATAATTTCCCGTATTATCTTAGAATTTAATTGTAGAATCAGTTACTTGAAGTGTTATTTACATTATGCAATTGAATTGAATAGATTTGGGCCATTTGGAGTCGAGTACTCATGGCAAGAACGTGGTTACAGGTTGATTTTGAGCCGATTCGGGGTAAGTGGCTTGTCTAACCTTGTGTGGGGGACCTTCTCCTTAGGATATGATATATTTGATAATTGAAATGCCTTGTACGTGAGGTGACGAGTGCGCAGTTGAGCTAATTGTTGAAAATCCGGTTTTACTTTAAGTATTTCAATTGAGTTCCTTTTTCATGTTTTATTCTACTTGCAAATTTAGCCTGTTGTAGTTTAGAAAAGCATGTTTACTTGACTTAATTGCCTATTTGCTTAAACTGCCTTAATTGCAATACGTGAAGCATGTTATGTTAAAATTAACTATTTACTTGGTACGAAATTAGCATTAAATTGAGTATTCTTGTGTTGCTCCTGTGTGTTTTTAATTTGGGACTACGGGACGGCATTCCGGGAGATCCCCTGTATGTATTTATGGATTTGGGCTGAAGTGAGGGATACCAAGAGATATATGGCAATTATATTGTGGATACCAAGAGATCCTCGAGATACCAAGAGATCCCTAGAATATATTGAGGATAGCAAGAGATCCTCGGGATACCAAGAGATCATTTGTATACATAGAGGATACCAAGAGATCCGCAGGATACCAAGAGATCCCCGGTTATCATCCTTGTTATGAGTGGTACTTCCTTGTCGTTTGCCTTCATCTCTGTTTCCGTTATTTTACTCTTATTATCCTTTATAGATTCTTACTGTAGATTCTCAATTGTACTGCTTATCTTATCTTGTCATCTTTATATTTATTTAATCTCAGTAGGGCCCTCACCTTCTTCGTCACTACCCAACTGAGGTTACGCTTGGTACTTACTGAATACCGTTGTGGTGTACTCATGCACCTTCTGCGCATGTTTTTCATGTGCAGATCCAGGTACCGCTACTCATGCCTACCATCCTTGAGGGAGGCGACTGCTTTAGAGACTTCGAGGTACATCTGCCACGTCCGCAGACCGAGGAGTCCCTTTCTATTCCTGTTTTTAGTATTTAGCCCTTCTTTATTTTTCTGCTCTTATTAGACAATCCGAAGTTAGAGCTATGTAGTATTTTTCTTAGCTTGTGATTAGTGGGTTTTCGGGTCTTGGATATATGTATTGCTAGTGAGAGTTAAACATGGTGTATGCCGAGCGGCACATTTAAACACTGTTACTGCTTTATTTCTGTTTTAAATTGTTTTACTTCCTCAAATTTTGGTTTTTCTTCCGCAATTAAGGCTTACCTAGTCGTAGAGACTAGGTTCCATCACGATGGTTTACGGAGGGCGAACCGGGGTCGTGACAAAGCATGTATCTAGTTCCCTATTGAGGTACTTGATAAAGATATTAATGTTTATAATATAGTGATACATGTACATGAATCTTTAGGCATTTACCACTGTGTTACGGCCGGTCGGGCAGTTACCACCAGTTGGGCAGTTATGCATCATTATTTACCACCGGTTGGGTAGTTATATATATTCATTTACCATCGAGCTACGGCCAGTCGGGTAGTCATGCATTTACCAGGGAGCTACGACTGATTGGGCAGTTACATATTTACCACCAAGCTATGGCCGGTCGGGTATTCATGCATTTACCACCGAGCTACGGTCGGTCGGGCAGCTACCATTGATCAGTTGGGCAGTCATGCATCATAAGATATGGATAATAGTCTCAAAGGGAATCATTGTATATATATTAGTGTAATAATATGCATATACGGTGGAACTTCAGATATTTAGGTTGACTCTTATATGTATTTAATTAATGTTGACTTACTGTTCTATTTCAGTTCTGCCTTAGATATTCAGTACATTATTTGTACTGACGTCCTTTTGTTGGGGACACCGCATTCATGCCTGCAGGTATAGACAAATAGTTTGACGAGCCCTCATAGTAGATGAGGTTAGCATTCAGCGAAGGATCGGTAAGACTCCACCTCATTCGGAGTGGAACTGAGTCTATAAGTCATCGTGCTAGAGTTTGCTACAGACTTATGGGTACACCAATACCCTGTCCCATTTGATGTCAAATAATCTTAGAGGCTTTGTAGACAGAGGTTCATTTTGTACAGTATGTCAGAGGCCTTGGCGGCCTATATGTATTCATATTTTAAGAAAAATGGTTCATTGATACAGTGGTGCCCACTTATAGTTATGCCCTAGGAGTTGTTGCCATGTTGTCCCACGATGGCCACACAAAGAATGAGCTACAAAATGGTTCTCTCGAGCCTGTACGACACCAAGTTCCAGCCATGCCGCCCCAGGTTTGGGGCATGACAAAGTGATATCAGAACGGGTCGTGTCCTAGGGAGTCTACAAAGTCGTACCTAGTAGAGTCTCACTTATGGGTGTGTTGCGCGCCACATTTATAATTGAGAGGCTATAGGGCATTTAGGAAATGTTACCTTTCTTTTGTTTCCAGATCGTGCCATAGAGCTGAGTCGTAAGAAGTCAGTATAAAGTTTTCGCCAGATTTTGTATGCACCAGAGGTGCATGTATCACAGTAGAGCTTTAAGGCATAATGTGAAAGGGAGGTTATGAAAGAAATAGAAGATACGATGCAATATTTAAAAGTAAGCAAGGTAAAGGTGAAAAATATATGAGGTACTTAAGTACAAAAGGTTGTGAATAGTCGAGATTTCAGACAAAGGTTGGTTTTTACTTCAGTTTACAGAGGAGGCCCTAACGAAAATTTTGTAAATCTCTATGAATTAACATTCGAATATGAATTTTCTAAATGGGGAAGGATGTTATATTCCGTACTTTAATATTAGGATGAGTCATAGTAATCCATATGAGCTTGAAAGTATTAAGACCATTCATGAGATTTTAGAGGATTTGCGACTATGTTATTATAAGACCCCATAAGTTAAACAATCTTGATACCGTTAGATATTATGTCAGTGTGGTATTTTATTTTCAATGGAGTATTTTAGTAAAAGTTTTATAAGTATAATTTTGGATAGTTATCATTATTACTATTTTCGGATATGGTAAATTATACTCATAATATAAAAAAGTTTATGAGATTTCCTTTATTGTAAAGATAGAATTATTTTTGCACAAGAAAAGAAGGTTATCGTATTATCATTTTAAGAATAAAGCGCACGAAAATTTTTACTCTTTATATGAGATTAGGAAAATTAAAAGTTGAGAAAATATATGTATTTTTACATGGATGTTTTAATGAAATAATAGTGTATGTATTAATTTTATATGGTACCACATGACCATGATAGTAAGATGTATAAAGTGTGTTAAAAATGAGTAGTATTTTAAGAAATTTGAGATAATTCTTAATTATGCGGGTAAGTAATTAACTAAAATATTTTAGATAAGTCTAAATTTCCCCACGTGGCAGCAACACATGAGGCATTAGTGACTCTTGAATTAAATTGCAAGATGGCACCTTTGAGATGGTTTGGTACCTAAGTCATCACTTTAGAGTTTAGCCTACCTTTTCCGTAATTCTAATATGAAATTCTAACATATTTCACGGTAAAATAAAAATTCTTTTTGAATTTTGAACGCATAAAAAGAGAAAATATGCTGGTTTAGCCTTCTATACATCGCAAATTCCTAAAAAATGGTAGGCAACTTAGTAAAGTGACATTTTTGGTTTAAAAAGAATTCGAGCAAGAATATCATACGGATTTTTACTACTTCGATCTACTGTTACATGTTGTCACAATTGATGTGTATTTGAATGATTGTCAAAAAAAGCGGCTCAGGTATGTTAAGTCTAACCCTTCTTTATTTGGCATGATCCAAGTAACGATACATAAACCTAATGCTATTCCATAAGTGGTTTTACTCTTAGCAGTTAAGGATGTCTATGTTATTTATTCTTATAAAGTGATATTCAAGCATGTCTAAGTATGTATCTAGTTACCTATTGAGGTATTTGATAAAGATATTAATGTTAATAATATAGTGATACATGTACATGCATCTTCATGTATTTACCATTATGCTATGGCCGGTCGGGCAGTTACACCGGTTGGGCAGTTATGTATCATTATTTACCATCGGTTGGGTAGTCATGCATATTCATTTACCAACGAGCTACGGCTGGTCAGACAATCATGCATTTACCACCGAGCTACGGTCGGTCGGGTAGCCATGCATTTACCACCGAGCTACGGCCGGTATGGCAGTTACCACTGATCAGTAGAACTTCAGATATTCATGTTGACTCTTATATGTCTTTAATTAATGTTGACTTACTGTTATGTTTCAGTTCTGCCTTACATATTCAGTACATTATTCGTACTGACGTTCTTTTGTTGGGGACGCTACATTCATGCTTGCAGGTATAGACAATCAGTTTGGCGAGCCCTCATAGTAGACGAGATCAGCATTCAACGAAGGATCGGTAAGACTCCACCTCATTTGGAGTGCAGCCAAGTCAATAAGTCATCATGTCAGAGTATGCTACAGACTTATGGGTAGGCCGGTACCCTGTCCATTTGATGTCAAATAATATTAAAGGCTTTGTAGACAGAGGTTCATTTTGTGCAGTATGTCAGAGGCCTTGACGGCCCATATGTATTCATATGTTAAAATAGATAGTTCATTGAATTTCTGAAACCTATCAAATCAAGTCCGATTGACTTCAAATTCTGCGCACAAGTAATAAATGACATATCAGAGCTATGAAAATTTTCAGAACTAAATTCTAATCCCGACATCAAAAAGTCGACTCCCCAATCAAACTTCCAAACTTAAATTTCCTATTTTCATCATTTCAATCCTAATTTAGCTACGGACATCCAAAAACTTTTTCGGACATGATCCTAAGCCCAAAATCACCATACGGAGCTATTTGAATCATCAAAAATCTAGTACGGGGCGGTTTACAGATATTTTACCATGCGGTCCATTAATTCAACTTAAACTTCCAAAACATGAATTGTTTTTTCAATTAAAATTCGAATCATCTGAAAACAAAACTTGACCACCGTCGCAAGTCCTAATACACAAAACGAAGCTACTCAAGACTTCAAATAGCTGAACGGGATGGAAACGCTCAAAACCATCGGCCGGTTCGTTACATTTTCCCCTACTTACACATATGTTTGTCCTTGAATGTGCTAAGAGTTGTTCCGAAAGCCATCAAACCACTGTGTAGCCTTACCAGGCACATACCCGGGGTGATCCCATGTCACACTATCCCATATAGGTCTAATAATACCACATAACTGAAATTTCTTAATTCAACCTAGCCTATAAGCCTTAGAATCCAATTTTCAACATCCGTAATTTCCTACAAGATCTGAAGATCGTATCTATACATTGTATAATTCTGAACAAGTTGTACCAAGCCGTAATCATAACTCAAATACTCAAAGATCAAATACCACATAACTCAATGCTCATATCAATGATCTCAAATCACAGTAGCTACCCAAATTAGCCCTATACTGGTAATAAGCCTCATATCAAACAAGACCTCGTTCTAAAACCTTTGTTCACCACCGAATCTGAAATAATCATACAAGAACTCACAACCACTCACTGGATCAACATATGGTTCTGCTCGGACAACTCACGTGTCAATAACATAATTCGCATGGCATAGTCATATGGATCTAGTCCAAACATATGATATGGGAATTGTTAATAGGTATATACGTATATGATGAGTGAGATAAGATTCTCGCATTCCTGGACTAGTATAAATGACATGCTAAAGTGTAGGCAAGTACAAAGTGTGATATCGTAGCTCAAATCTAAAATCTTTTATCACCGATGCATTTATCAAGATCATCCAGGGATTTTAACTCCTATGTAGCCTCAATCACGCGGCTCAAATAGCTTCCGCAATGTTAACACATAGTTAGCAACTACCAAGTTCGTGTTAGAAATTAGACTCTTTGTAACCTCAAGTATAGCCCAGATGGTTCTCAACAAAGGTACAAATACGAGAAGCATTAAAACTTCAAGATTAACAGTCCACTCTAGGCATATCATAGCCTAAGGCTCAACAGTCAATTCTAGGCTTGTTATAGCCCAAACACATTCTGAGCATGGATAAAGAGTCCACAAAAAAGTCATCAATGACATAACTATAACGTGTACTATTATTTAGTTAACTTGGCCACACTTTCATAGTCCGCAGCCCCAAAACAATTAGCTTTTGAGAACTCCCAGTCCCCAAATTCATAGGACACATGAACCACCATAACTGATCATAACTCCAGCACTCAAATGACTAAAACACCCTTCATGCACGATCATCCCACTTGGAATACTTCCATAATTTTTCTATGCCACATAACAATAATTTGAAAATGAGTAGTCAATCAACCAAGTGAGTACCGTAATACCAATGAACATCCGTAAGTCAAAGCACAATGTGCCTTCTGAATACACACCTTTCTCAGAAATTACCAAGTAGTTATAACATTCATCTAAATATCTGAAACATTTCATGCTGTCCAAAACTAGTGACCTTCCACTTAAGACTAAACTGCCACGTTGTACCTGCAAATCTTAATCCCGCACAACACACCACATCTATCATGCTATTATGTGAAAAAATAAAAATCTCATGATCAATTCTAAGTCCCTAGCATATTACATATCCGGTTAGTTAGAAACTTTCCATTTACTCCCATCTATGTGGAAATTACCATACAAAACATGTTCCTAATATCGATAAAAAATTGTAACGACTCTGTCGGTCGTTTTGAATAATACAATATTGTTTCCCTATTTACTGTTAAATTCAAGATTTACAGTTGTTACGTGACTTGCCAGGTTAATTGATTAGGGTCCGGTGAGGTTTTGAAATGAATTGTGACACTTAGTCTCTAAGAAGAAAGCTTAAGTTGAATAAATTGACCGGAAGGTTAAATATGTATAAATGACCCCGGAATGGATTTTTGATGATTTCAATAACTCTGCATGGTGATTACAAGCTTAGGAATGTATATGGATATTTATTTCGAGGTTCGTAGCCAAATTAGGCTTGAAATGGCGAAAATAAGAAATTTAAGTTTGGAAGTTTGACTGGGGAATTGACTTTTTGATATCGGGGTTGGAATCTAGTTCTGAAACTTTTCATCACTTTGTTATGTCATTTATGACTTGGGTGCAAAATTTTAGGTCAATCGGATTTGATTTGATAGGTTTCGGCATCCAATATAGAAGTTGGATGTTTTTAGTTTCATTAAGCTTGAATTAGGGTGTAATTCATGGTTTTAGCGTTAGTCGATGTGATTTGAGGTTTCGACTAAGTCCGTATCATGTTTTAGGACTTGTTGGTGTATTTTATTGAAGTCCCGAGGCCTCGGTCGAGTTTCGAATGGATAAACGGATCATATTTGGACTTAAGCCAAAACTGAAGCTTCTGCCTTCTAGTATAACCGCACCTGCGGGATTTGGCTCGCAGGTGTGACTTGCAAAAACGAGCTTGTCACTGCAGGAGCGAAAGGACCACAGAAGCGAGCCCGCAGGAGCGGCTTCTCATCCACAGAAGCGAAGAAAGATGCAGAAGCAGCAGCTTAGCTGTAGAAGCGGCTTAGTGAGCCGTAGGTGCAAAATTGCTGATCTATGTACAAAAATAGAAGGGTCCGAGATTTTCTTCATTCTTGACATTTCCAACACGGGTTGAGGCAATTTTTGAGCGATAAATCACGGGAAATCTTGAGGTAAGTCCCTTGTGATCATTGTTAGTCAATATTATTGAATTATCATTGAATATCCCGGCTAGATTACGTGTTTTTGAGGTGTAAATCGGGAATTTGGACCTTGGGATTTGAAAATAAGATTTGATAATTTGGAGACCGAATTGTTGTCGGATTTTGGTAAATTAGTATGGTTGGACTTATGGTTGGATGGGTGTTCATATTCCTTGATTTTTGTCGGATTTCAAGATGTGGGCCCCACGAGCTAATTTTGAGTGCAATTTCAATGTTTAATGAAAAATGTTGAATTTCATATGGAATTAATTCTTATATTTTGTATTGACTTAATCGAATTATTTTGACAAGATTCAAGACATTTGGAGACGGATTCATGAGGCAAAAGCATAACAGAATAAAGAATTACACAGTTCGAGGTAAGTAACGGTTATAAATATGGTCCCGAGGGTATGAAAACCCATACATTGTGTCATATGACTATTTTGGAGGTGACGCACATGCTAGGTGACGGGCGTGTGGGCGTGCACCATAGGGATTGTGACGTGGTCCGTCCCTTGAGATTGTGGAATCAATTGGCCTACTGTTTAATACATGTTCCCTCTATTTTCATGGAAATTGACTGTACTTCATGTTAGGAATCATATTTAGGACTTATGTGATCACTGTTGAGACCTGCAAGTTTGTGTACTTGCTGAATTAGCTGCTAAATTATTGTTCTGTACTCAATCATAGTTTTTCTTGCTTATTATGCCTCATTCTCTTACTGTTCATTGTTGATACATAATATTACTTCTCTTTGGGTTGTTTATATGATTCCTGAGAGCCCGAGAGACAAGAGATATTGATGACTGAGTGAGGTCGAGGGCCTAATTATGAGTTTATTGATACTATAGCACGTGAGTTGTTCGTTCGGATCCAGATATTATATTATAGCACGTGAGTTGTCCAAGCAGATCCAGATATTATATTATAGCACGTGAGTTGTCCGTGCAGCATGTGAGTTGTCTGTACAGTTTATAAATCTTGGACTGAAGGAGCCCCGTCGGAGTTTGCACACCCCCAGTGAGCGCAGGTATCTATGAGTATGATTATTGAGGGCTGAAAGCCGAGTGATTGAGCTGTTGAGATGAGATGAATGACTATTGCCTTGAGAGGCCATACTTGCTTTTAGTTAATTGTTGCACTTAGTTGCTAATTGTCCTTGTTGTACATATTTCTGGAAGATTTGATATTTGGTTTATCTGAGTATGCACTGATATGACTTAGACTGTTAAAATTAAAAGTATGACTTTTCTTATATGAAACTGATTGAGATAACTATATTTGCATAGCTCGTCACTACTTATCAGTTCCTTATTTATTTCTATTACTTACTGAGTTGGTGTACTCAAGTTACCCCCTGTACCTCGTTTACAAATCCATGCACTTCTGGTTATGGCGGTCATTGATTGAGGAGTTAGACCCAGAAGACTATCGAGGTAGCTGCATGGCGTTCGTCGACCTTGACTCTCCTTTCCTTTTATGTTGTACTGTTCTATATTTTCAGATAGTTTTTATCAGTCGGATGTTGTTATTATTTAGATGCTAATGTACTCAGTGACACCAGGTTTTGGAAGAGTATTGTATCTCTATTTATGAAATTTCCCTTAAATCAAATTATTTGGTTTTCAAACTTAAATAAATCTATGGGATAATGAGATTGTTGGCTTTCCTAGTATTGAGATAGGTGGCATCACGACGGGTGAGATTTTGGGTCGTGACAAGTTGGTATCAGCGCCTAGGTTACATAGGTCTCATGAGTCATGAGAAGTTTTAGTAGAGTCTTGCGGATCGGCACGGAGACGTCTGTACTTATCTTCGAGAGGTTGTAGAACCCTTAGGAACATTTCACTTTCTTGTATTCTGTCATGCTGATTCCGGAAACTAAAATTTATGTTATTCCATTCTCTCACAGATGGTGAGGACACGTACTTTTGGATCAGGCGACCAACCATCAGTACCACCAGTTAGGGCCACGAGAGGCCAGGTCCGTGGCAGAGGCTTGGGCCGAGGTAGAGGTTAAGGTATAGCTCGTACGGCAGTTGGAGCAGAACCTGTAGCACCACTAGTTGCTCCATCTTAAGAGCAAATTCCAGATATAGCTGAGCCGACAGGGCCAGCTCAGGCACCGGTTGTGCCTCTTGTGATTCCAAGCCTTCAGGAGACTTTGTCCCAGATATTGACAGTTTGCACTAGCCTTGCCCATGTGGTTTCGGCTCAGGCCGCACCTGCCACTTCTTAGGTCGGAGGAGGTACTCATACCCCTGTTGCCCATACTCTAGATCAGGTGGTGCAGGGACTTCAAACACCGGGGGTACCACCATCCCAGTAGGTTCCAGCTGCTCAGGGCTATGTGGTTCCTACCATGCCTGATGATGACCAACATAGATTGGAGAGATTTGGTAGACTTCAACCTCCAACTTTCAGTGGTGCAGAGGGAGAGGATACCTAGGGTTTCTTGGATAAGTGTTAGAGAATTCTTCGTACAACAGGTATTCGGGAGACCAGTGGGGTCTTATTCACTACATTTCAGTTCTCTGGAGCCATAGGCCTGTCGGTGAGAGGCTTATGAGAGGCATAGGCCTGTCGGTGCAGCACCTATTTCATGGCAACAGGTCTCCGTTATCTTCTTGGAGAAGTATGTATTGTAGACCCACAGAGAGTAGCTGCGCAGACAGTTCGAGCAGTTGCTTCAGGATGATATGACTCTGACACTGTATGAGATGAGATTTTCTGAGTTAGCCTATCATGATATTTGTTTTGTTCCCATAGACAGAGAGAGGATCAGGAGAAGTATGAGAGGCATAGGCCTGTCGGTGAGAGGCTTATGAGAGGCATAGGCCTGTCGGTGCAGCACCTATTTCATGGCAACAGGTCTCCGTTATCTTCTTGGAGAAGTATGTATTGTAGACCCACAGAGAGTAGCTGCGCAGACAGTTCGAGCAGTTGCTTCAGGATGATATGACTCTGACACTGTATGAGATGAGATTTTCTGAGTTAGCCTATCATGATATTTGTTTTGTTCCCATAGACAGAGAGAGGATCAGGAGGTTTGTTGATAGCCTTGCATATCATCTACGGATTATTATGACTAGAGAGAGGGTGACTGGCGTTTCTTTTGAGGAGGTTGTTAACATTGCTCGAGATATAGAGTCAGTTCATCGCCAGGAGCGAGTAGAAAGGGAGGCCAAGAGGCCTCGTGGATCAGGTAGTTTTGGCGGTATTCCTTCTAGAGGTCAGTCTTACTACGGCAGGGGTCGTCATTTCAGACATGCTCAGACAACTCGGCCAGCTCATCTTGGTGCTTTAATTGGCCAAGGTTCTCATATTGCTTGTTCAGTCCAGTCTTCATTTAGTGCACTACCAGCGCAAAGTTCTCATCATGCCTCGTCTGCCCAAGTTTCGACGGGTAGATCTGCAGGGTATCATGAGTAGTAGTTCTGTCAGAGAAGGGGTTGTTTCGAGTGCGGGGATATCGGCCATTTCAAGAGAGATTGCCCTAGGTTGTTGAGTGGAACCACATAGTAGAGTTCTTGGCTGATGGCACCAGCACCAGCAGACACACTACCCGCCCAGCCAGCTCGGGGTGGGGCCCAATCTGCTAGAGGTTTCCCTAAATAGGGAGGCCTATCAGGTGGTGGTAAGGCCTAATTCTATGCTCTTCCTGTCAGACCAGATGTCATTGCTTCAAATGCAGTGATCACAGGTATTGTCTCAATGTACCACAGGGAAGCTTCTATATTATTTGACCCTTATTCCACGTATTCATATGTTTCATCATATTTTGGTCGTTATCTGGATATGCCCCAAGAGTCCTTAACTTCATATGTTCGTGTATCTACACCGGTGGGCGATACTATTATTATGGACCATGTGTATCGGTCATGTTTGGTAACTATTGGGGGACTGGAGACTAGAGTTGATCTTCTATTGCTCAGTATGGTTGATTTCGATGTGATTTTGGGTATGGATTGGTTGTCTCCATGTCATGTTCTAGACTATCATGCAAAAACCATGACGTTGGAGATTCCGGGATTTCCAAAGGTCGAGTGGAAAGGTTCTCTAGATTATGTTCCCAGCAGAGTAATTTCTTACTTAAAGGCCCAACGAATGGTTGGGAAGGGGTGTCTGTCATATTTGACTTTTTTACAAGATGTCGATGCAGACACTCCTACTATTGATTCCATACCGATAGTATGGGACTTTCTAGATGTGTATCCTATAGATTTGCTGGGTATGCCACCAGACAGAGATATCGATTTCACTATTGATTTGGTACCGGGCACTCAGCCCATTTCTATTCCACCATATCGAATGGCCCCAGCAGAATTGAAAGAATTAAAGGAGCAGTTGCAAGAGCTGCTTGAAAAAGGCTTCATTCGTCCTAGTGTATCACCGTGGGGTGCTCCAGTCTTCTTTGTAAAGAAGAAATATGGCTCCATGCGTATGTGTATTGATTATCGACAGCTAAACAAGGTTATAGTGAAGAGCGGGTATCCATTGCCTCGTATAAATGAACAATTTGATCATCTACACGGTGCCAAGGTGTTTTCAAAAATTGATTTGCAGTTTGGCTATCACCAGTTGAAAATTTGGGATTCAGATATTCTAAAGACGGCATTCAGGACTTGTTATGACCACTATGAATTTCTTGTGATGTCTTTTGGGCTGACTAACACCCTAGCAACATTTATGCTCTTGATGAACAATGTATTCCATTCGTATCTTGATTGATTTGTGGTGGTATTTATTGATAATATCCTGGTGTACCCATGTAGCCAGGAGGAACATGCACAACACTTGGGTATTGTATTACAGAGGCTGAGAGAAGAGAGACTTTATGCCAAATTCTCTAAGTGTGAGTTATGTCTTAGTTCGGTGGCATTCTTGGGACACATAGTGTCTAGTGAAGGAACTAATGTAGATCCAAAGAAGATAGAGGCAGTTCAGAGTTGGCTTAGGCCATCCTCGGCTACAGAGATTCGGAGTTTTCTTGGCTTTGCAGGGTATTATTGCCGATTTGTACAGGGTTTCTCTTCTATTGCTGTGCCCAAGACCAGATTGACCTAGAAGAGTGCTCCGTTTAGATGGTCTGAGGAGTGGGAGGAGAGCTTCCAAAAGCTCAAGAGAGCTTTGACTACTGCTCCAGTATTGGTGTTGCATGCATGTATAGGGTCTTATGCTGTGTATTGTGATGCATCTCATATTGATATTGGCATGGTGTTAATGCAAGACGGTAGGGTGATTGCCTATGCATCCAGATAGTTGAAGGTGCATGATAAGAATTATCTTATTCACGACCTTGAATTGGCAGCTATTGTTCATGCCTTGAAGATTTGGCGGTATTATTTGTATAGTGTCCATTGTGAGGTCTATACTGACCATCGATGTCTACAACATCTGTTTAAATAGATGGATCTCAATTTACTATGGCAGAGGTGGTTAGAGTTACTTAAAGATTATGATATCACCATTTTGTATCATCCTTGAAAGGCCAATGTGGTGGGTGATGCATTGAGTCGAAAGGCAGAAAGTTTGAGTAGTGTAGCATATCTACCGGTAGCTAAGAGGTCATTAGCATTGGAGGTTCAGGACTTGGCCAATCAATTCATGAGATTAGATGTTTTGGAGCCTTGTCGAGTTCTAGCTTGTGTGGTTTCTCGGTCTTCCTTATATGACCGCATTAGAGAGAGCCAGTATGATGATCCACATTTACTTGTCTTGAGGACACAATTCAGCAAGGCGATGCCAAGGATGTTACTATCGGAGATGATGGGGTGTTGAGGATGCAAGGTCAAATTTGTATATCAAATGTAGATGGGTTACCTGGATTGATTCTTGAAGAAGCCCACAGTTCCTGATATTCTATTCATTCGAGTGCCACAAAGATGTATTAGGATTTGAGACAACACTATTGGTGGAGAAAAATTAAGAAAGACATAGCCGGGTTTGTAGCTCGGTGTTTAAATTGTCAGCAAGTAAAGTATGAGCATTAGAGACTGGGCGGATTACTTCAGAGACTTGATATTCCTGAGTGGAAGTAGGAGCGTATGACCATAGACTTTGTAGTTGGGCTTCCACGGACTTCAAGGAAATTTGATGCTATTTGGGTGATTGTGGATAGATTGACCAAGTCCGCGCATTTTATTCTAGTTGGTACCACTTATTCTTCGGAGCGGTTAGCGGAGATCTATATCCGCGAGATTGTTCGCCTTCATGGTGTGCCAATGTCCATTATTTCAGATAGGGGCACACAGTTTACATCACAGTTTTGGAGGGCAGTGCAGCGAGAAGTAGGTACACAGGTACAGTTGAGTACAACATTTCACCCTCAGATGGACGGACAGTCCGAGTGCACTATTCAGATATTGGAGGATATGCTACTCACTTTTGTCATTGATTATGGGGGTTATTGGGATTAGTTCCTACCGCTAGCGGAGTTTACCTATAATAACAGCTACCAGTTGAGCATTTAGATGGCTCCGTATGAGGCTTTATATGGGAGACTATGTCGGTCTCCGATGGGTTAGTTTGAGCCGGGTAAGGCTAGGCTATTGGGTACTAACTTGGTTAAGGATGCCTTGGACAAGGCTAAATTGATTCAGGAGCGGCTACGCATGACGCAGTCTAGACATAAGAGTTATGCCGACAGGAAGATCCGTGATGTGTCCTACATGGTTAGGGAGAATGTTCTAGTAAAGGTTTCGCCTATGAAGGATGTTATGAGATTCGAGAAGAAAGGCTAGTTGAGTCCTCGGTATATTGGACCTTTTGAAATACTTAAAAGGATTGGAGATTTGGCCTATGAACTTGCTTTAACACCTAGTCTACTGAGTGTTCACCCAGTGTTTCATGTATCTATGCTTCGGAAGTATATTGGGGATCCGTCCCATGTCTTGGATTTCAGTACAGTTCAGTTGGATGGTAATTTGATTTATGATGTAGAGCCAGTGGCAATTTTAAATCGGCACGTTTGAAAGTTAAGGTCAAAGAACATAGCTTTAGTGAAAGTGCAATGGAGAGACCAACCAGTCGGAGAAGCTACTTGGGAGACTGAACGGGAGATACGGAGCAAATATCCACACATATTTGAGACTCTAGGTATTTTTCTAAACCCGTTCGAGGACGAACGTTAAAGTCTTCTTGTCCGCAAAAGCGAAGAAAACCGCAGAAGCGGCAGCTTAGCCGCAGAAGTGGCTTAGTGAGCCGCAGGTGCGAAATCGCTGGTCTGTGTACAAAAGCAGAAGGGTCCGAGATTTTCTTCATTCTTAACATTTACAACGCGGGTTGAGGTGATTATTGAGTGAGAAAATCATGGGAAATCTTGAGTTAATTCCCTTGATATCATTGTTAGTCAATATTATTGAATTATTATTGAATATCCTGGCTAGATTGCGTGTTTTTGAGGTGTAAATCGAGAATTTGGGCCTAGGTATTTGAAAATAAAATTTTATGATTTGGAGGCTGAATTGTTGTCGGATTTTTGTAAAACTAGTATGGTTGGACTCGTGGTTGGATGGGGGCTCATATTACGCGATTTTTGTTGCGTTTCGAGACGTGGGCCCCACAGGCAAATTTTGAGTGCAATTTCAAATTTTTAATGAAAATGTAGAATTTCATATGGATTTAATTCCTATATTTTGTATTGGCTGAATCGAATTATTTTGACTAGATTCGAGACGTTTAGAGACGGATTCGCGAGGCAAAGGCATAACAGAATAAAGAATTACACAGTTCGAGGTAAGTAACGGTTATAAATCTGGTCCTAAGGGTTTGAAAACCCATACATTGTGTCGTATGACTATTTTGGAGGTGACGCACATGCTAGGTGACGGACGTGTGGGCGTGCACCGTATGGATTGTGACTTCGTTTGTCCCGTGAGATTGTGGAATCAATTGGCCTACTGTTTAATACATGTTCCCTCTGTTTTCATAGAATTGATTGTACTTCATGTTAGGAATCATGTTTAGGCCGTATGTTATCACTGTTGAGACTTGCAAGGCCATGTACTTGCTAAATTAGCTGCTAAATTGTTGTTTTGTACTCAGTCATATCTTTTCTTACCTATTATGCCTTCGTCTCTTACTGTTCATTGTTGATACATGATGTTACTTCTGTTTGGGTCTGTTTATATAATTTCTAAGAGCCCGAGAGACTGGAGAGATTGATGACTGTGTGAGGTCGACGGCTTAATTGTGAGGTTATTGATACTATAGCACGTGAATTGTCCGTGCAAATCCAGATATTATATTATAGCACGTGAGTTGTCCGTGTAGCACGTGAGTTGTCCATGCGGATCCAGATATTATATTATAGCATGTGAGTTGTCCATGTAGTGCGTGACTTATCAGTACAGTTTATAGCGCTTGGGCTGAAGGAGCCCCTCCGGAGTCTGCACACCCCCAGTAAGCGCAAGTACCTATTGAGTATGATTATTGAGGGCTGAGAGCTGAGTGATTGAGTTGTTGAGATGAGCTGAGTGACTGTTGCCTTGAGAGGCCGTACTTGATTTCAAATAATTGTTGCACTTAGTTGCTAATTGTCCTTGTTGTACATATTTTTGGAAGATTTGATATCTGGTTTATTTGAGCACATACTGATGTGACTTAGATTTTTAAAAATTGAAAGCATGACTTTTCTCATCTGAAACTTGTTGAGATAACTATATTTGCATAGCACATCACTACTTCTCAGTTCCTTATTTATTTATTTATTTATTTTATTTACTAAGTTGGTGTACTCACGTTACCCTCTGTACCTCGTGTACAGATCCAGGCACTTCTAGTTACGACGATCATTGATTGAGGAGTTAGACCCAGGAGACTATCGAGGTAGCTGCATAGCGTTCACCAACCTTGACTCTCCTTTCCTTTCATGTTGTAGCATTCTATATTTTTAGACAGTGTTTTATCAATCGGATGTTGTTATCATTTAGATGCTCATGTACTCAGTGACACCAGGTTTTGGGAGAGTATTGTATCTCTATTTATGAAATTTCTCTTAAATCAAATTATTTGGTTTTCAAACTTAAATAAATCTGTGGGATAATGAGATTGTCGGCTTGCCTAGTATTGAGATAGACGCCATCACGACGGGTGAGATTTAGGGTCGTGACAAAAATACCTATCCCAAACCATGGTAGAAACCACAAGAACACCTTGAAATTCGTTTGTACATAATTTGGCGGTCAGAACTGAATTCCTCTAACTCGACCAAGTCACGTAGGTGGCAAAATCCATGAATATTGCCACCAAAACCTCTGTAGAGCCTTACCACATCATAAGTATACCAAGAACCGATCATATCCATTATTATGTTGATCTAACTTACTACCAAGATATACAGTTTCCTTGATTCCTTTCTGAATTACCCTTAAATCGACACTTTTCCTTAACATACACCATGAACATTACCCAAAGCTCATTACCAGAGATTCCAATATAAAACCACACGACTCTAAGGCCCATAAGCCATTGTATTTTTCTGAAGCATCCCCGTAAGTACCACAACCAAAATGCCCACTCTAAAAGTACCTTATATGAATTTAAAGTTGTTCTTTTACCTCTCTTATACTAGAATGTAGAATCCATAGTCATACAAAATTACTGCAAGTCCCAGTACCATTCAATGCAAATAATTGATTCTAGCGGTATACATATCCGAATTTTTTTAATTGTTGCATATACATTTTTTAAATCCATTAGAACTCTCTCAAGAGTCATCTACTCTGCTCAAATCTAAATTGCACGGCCCAAATAGGCCAAATGACACATGTTCCATTAGCACAACAACACTCAAAAAGGTAACCCTGCCTTAACACCACCAGACGAATTCATGTTCCATGCGCTCTACATTCTTCGAAATTAATAACTTAATCATTCCATGATTTTCATATACTCGTAAAGCGCAATATAACCCGTATTCAGGAATTTTATTATTCTAGTATTCCTCAATCTTAACCTCTGCAAGTCATAACTAACCTAAAAATATGTCTCGAACCAAAACCTAAATTTAACATATAACCTGAAATCGAATTGTCGAAAGTAGGCTCCCCCATTTGGCTCAAATCCATAGATCAAAACATTAAATAATTCTCAATACCATATTCATTTACTGCCATAACACTGTTGTGATACTTAACTAAATTCTTCCCAAGCTCATGCAACACAACCTATATGGTTCCTCAAATTGTCCACCAAGCTCATCAGTCTTGTGACAGTCAAGTCAACTTTCTTTATTCAAATTCAAATCCCAATATATCTACCCTACTGGTAGTAAAGAAAAATTCTCCATACAACATGGTAGGGATCACACATCTGTAGTTTACCCCGCAGGTGATAACCCACCTGTTTAGCTACAAACTGACATCTCTCCATGACCTTTCACGACCATAACTACTATGCCATCACTTAATCTTTATGAGTTTGAACTCATCAACAAGACATGAAAATTTTAATTTGTCCCACAATTTCACAACATGAAAGATCATTCAACACACTCATAACTCGAGACTATTCATCAAATCAAGATGGAGATCAAGCATCCAATGGCCCCTTTTACATCTCGAGAAACTCTTCTCTTCACATTCAAACCATCTGAACACATTCCACAGTCACATCATAATCATTATTTAGTCATTCCATTGCTCGTCGAGCCATAAATTCCACTCATACAGACACTACTGGAAGCATAAGTCCAAATATACAAGTTCACGCCACTAAAGCTACTAAGGCTAAGCTATGGTCGAACCCCGGCCTTAATTTCTCCAGGCTGGCCCATTACCAAAACACAGAATACACATCTCAAATCTCGTTCATGGATTCACAAGTCGGCGATACATAGCTGATACTGAGTGCTCATGTGTGCAAGAGAATGCGTGGAAGGTTTCAAAGAGTTATGTTTCAAGCTGAATCAATTCCGCACGATAAGAAAAGAAATATGGGAAGTTTATCCTAAAATGCCTTGTAGCCTCTCGAAGATAAGTATGGACGTCATCATACCGATCCGCGAGACTATATGAGACACATGCTCATGACTTGTAGAACCTATACACCTAGAGTTCTGATAACTATCTTTCACGACCTAAAATCTGACTAGCCGTGATGGCACCTAACCTCACCCTCTAGGTAAGCCAAATAGCAACAATTTGATTCTATTATTATCTAATTGACTCTAATACACTCCCCAAGGACTGCTAGTACAAATCATGATCTTCTAAGATTAGAGTTTACAAAGTTTATATAAAGCAAATACATCTTCTATTTGAAAAGTACATAAATAGGGTTTCAACATATAAGGCTACCATGAATAAGAGGCAGCTACAACGGGGATGCAGGTGCACTTTCAATGCTATCTCTCACCATGCACAACAACATCGGCATCCGAAATCTGCACGCAATGTGCAGGAAGTGAGTACAACCGACCACATGTACTCAATAAGTAACAAACCTAACCTTAGGTTGAAAGTAGTGACGAGCTGGAACATAGGTCGGGTCCAACACCAATAACCAATAGTAGTTCATAACAATGTAAATCAAGTAAATAAAGAAGTAGCTCAGAGATAAAATGTTCATCTTTTTCATAGTTTTCCGAAAACAATTTTGCTTTTCAAGTATATCAGTGAAAACCCAAATCCTTTACCGAAATCGTCAAACATATAAGTAAGTTTGAAAATTGTAATTTTTTCCAAAATCGTTTCATCAGGTAAATGTTTCATTTTTTTGATAGAATGAGGAAAGTGAATCTTTATTCCTATATGTCAAGATATAGGTAAAAATCATGAATGTCACCAAAATTGGGCAGCAAAAGAAAATGCATCTCTATGCATGTATCTCAAGTACGTATGTCAAATACAATGTCTCTTAGTGATGAACTCATGTACTCACACTCTCGGAGTACTCAACCTCACTGTTTCACATTATTTCTTACCGTGCTCAATACACAGCACACTCAATCACTCAGAACTTTACAATACTCATTGCGGCGTGCAACCCGATCTATATATATAGAGCCCTAAGGCTCATTGTAGCATGCAACCCGATCTATATACATATAGCCATAAGGCTCGTTGCGGTGTGTTACCCGATCCATATATATACATATTCGACTGCGCTTACTAGGATGTGTAAAGACTCCGAAGAGGCTCTTTCAGTCCAAGTGCTATATCGATGCGGCACGCAGCCCGATCCAATAAAATATAATCAATATAACATGTTGCGGCATGTGATAACTAGGGATTCTAGCCTATCTTATGCTCCTTTTTGCTTAGGTTTTGGATAAAAAATGTGTAGAAGTATTCCCAAAACTAACTTATTATGCATGTTTGCAGTGTTTGGTCAAAATAAGGCAAGAAAAACCTAACCATCTCATAAAGGAGTGAAACCTGTACAAGTCCAAAACTGAGCTAAAAGCACTGACAACAAAGAAATAGTGCGGCCATAGAAGTTGAACCGCTGAGGCGATCATATTACGCTCTCAGCGGATTGAGGTTCAGAGAAGGTACTTTTGGGCTCATCAGACACCGCTACCCACGGTAAAATTACGTTGGCAGCAAGATTAACTGAAGCGGTCGCGGTCAAAATTTCGAACTCAGCGAAATTGAGAACCAGAGGACTAGAGTTTGGAGCTAAATTGAAAAGCGCGGTCCGCGAACATATTTCGCAGCCGCAGTTGAAGATAACGCTGAGGCAGTTGGTTTTCCACTCCCAGCAGAATCAAGTCTGGACCAACCTCAGAAGAGAAGAACCGCAGTCCGCGCTTGCTTTTGCGCCGCCGCAGAAGTCCAAGCGCTGAGGCGCTCAATATTACGCTGTCAGCGGAATCTCCATATGGGCATTTTTTTCAGTAATTTCAGCTGTGTATAAATAGATCTTTTTCACATTTTTAGGTTATCTTTTGTATTGTAGAGCTCGTGAACCGTCGTACTTAGCTATTTTGAGTAATTTTAGAGTAACTTTAGCTATTAATGTTAGATTTTATTCTTGTAATCAACATTTATGGCTTATATTTCATCTTCATCTTTGATTTCTACCTTTATTATGAGTAGTTGAACCCATTAGCTAGGGTTGTGACCCAACCCTAGTGTGGATATTTAATGGGTCTTCTATTTTAGGGCTTAATTGTTTATGGGTTAGTGATATTTAGCCTGTTTCATGCTATAATTGTAGAATTGGTGGTTGCAAACACTGATTCATGCCTTTATGACTTAGACTCTTCTTAAGAAAGAGGGACTAAGTCTAGGAAATTCAGGCTAACAAGGAATTGGGGTGTATTCAACTAGTTGATAGCCCCAATTAAAGGGTTAAACCTAGAGATAGTAATACCCCACTTGAGCCAATTTTACTTGTATTGTTTGAACACCCAATTGGGCTTGAGAAAGCCTATTAGGGCAAAGTCACTCAAACTACCAAGAGGTATAGAGTGAGTACTTATGTGTAATGGTTATATCACGACCCCAAATATAACAAGCTTTCCCTAACTTTTAGACACCATTTGTTACTCACCTAGGTGTAAGTTACTTCCCTAGTGCTCTTTATCACTTGAGAAAACCCTTACAAAAAATATTGTACTTAGATTACTTTCAGCAATCATTAGCATTAAACATAGCATAGAAACAAATCCAAACATATTTAGATGTGTAATTAAGAACAACCCGCATAGCCAGATTAGATAGAAACCCAATTCCAAACCAATATTAACTCTCTGTGGATTCGATCCCGACCTTTCGGGTAAAAGCTGCATCGACCTCTCTTACCATTCTATAGAGGTATAGGGTTGGACTCCGATCACTTTTTGGCACCGTTGTCAGGGAGTTGAATGGTTTTGGCTATCTATCTGACTAGTTGTGTGTTTTGTTTTTCTTTCCTTCTGTTTTACTAATTTGTGTGAGTTAATCGATTCAGGTACAAAATGGCAAACAATGATCCTCTCGGAAATGTTCTCCCGGGGGAGGAGGTAGATGATAATGGTGAAGATGAGGTGCCTCTAGTACCTCAAGCTTAAAGAAGAGGCCACCAGGCCAATGAAAATATTCCAGAGCCTCCCCCACCTCCTCCACGAGTAGCTCCTCGGGGGCTTCCAAATGAAGGGTACGCAAATGCAATTGTCCCACCTCGGATCCGGGTGGGAAATTTCCAGATTACTAATGTCATGCTGACTTTATTGGAGCAAAGAGGGTACTTCACAGGTGCTCCACATCAGAATGCATATAAACATCTAAAAAGCTTTGTAGATAACTGTTGGGGTAGCAAACAAACAAATATGTCGAAGGATGCATTGAGATTGAGATTGTTCCCTTTTTCACTTAGAGGGAAAGCTTTGGACTAGCTCGAAAGACTCCCCAACCATTCCATCACTACGTGGGATGAGTTGGTTGATAAGTTTATAGCCAAGTTTTTCTCACCTGGGCATATGGCTACACTAAGAGATGTGATCTTTGCCTTCAAACAGGAACCAACTCAACCACTGCATGAAATTTGGGAAAGGTATATGACGATGGTGAAGGAATGTCCAAACAAAGACATGACTAAAGCAATGATCCAGCAAACATTTTACTGTGGCATCAACAGTACCAACCAGTGTGTAGTTAACCAACTCATTAGAGAAACTTTATGAACACACCTTATGTTAAGGCGAGTGATATACTTGATGAGATGGATGATACTTCCTCGGCATGTAAAAGTCAAGCTAATGTGCCACAAGGTGATCCTAATATTATTCATTTGCACAGGGAGCTCCATGACCACGGCCAAGCTATAGCTGAGTTGACTACAACCATGAATCAGTTGGTTAAGGTGCAATTGCAACAAGTACAGGGGCCCAATCAAGTGAACACCATGGAAGGAGTGAACATGATGAGAAGGCAAAGAGGTCAACAAAATCAAGGAAATCCGGATCAGTATGAGCAAGGTAGAAGTGATTATAACCAAAATGATGGGTACAATGATCAGAGTAAAGAGGTTCAGAATGTGAACAACTACCAAGGATAATGGGGTAATGCTCCGAATCAACAACAACAGTGGAGATCCCAAGGTAATTGGGGAAATCAAAATCAACAAGGAAACTGGAATATTGGAAAAAACAACAACCAAAACAACTAAGGAAACAATAATCAGAATTGGAACAATAACAACAACTCCAACAATTGGGGGAACAACAACCAGAATTGGGATAATAATAGCAATTGGGGTGGCAACAACAACCAAGTGGCTTGGAATAATAACAATCAAAGGTATGAGGGGTCGGGCTCTCAAAGGCCTCCAATGTATCAACAACCAAACAACTCGCCTCCATTTCCTTCTTAAGGCCCTAGCTCGTCCAACAATGAGATGGTAAGGATTGAGTCAATGTTTGAGCAAATGATGAAGAAAAACGCTGACTCTGATGCCCAATTGGAATCCCATAATACTTCTATCCGCAATTTAGAGGTGCAACTTGGATAGATTTCGCAAGATTTAAACACTCGCCCTAAGGGGGCACTACCTAGTGACACGGTAGTAAACCCGAAGGGTGGGAACAATACCGACCATGCAATGGCAGTGATCACAAGGAGCGGTAGAGGTGGTGAAGCAAGTACCTCCAAGTAAAAGGAAGTTGTGAGTGATGATGTTGAAGTGCAAAATAATGATGATCAAATGGTTGATAATCAAGTGAGTGAAAAAAAGATGAATGGTGAGGTGAGAATTAATGTTCATGACAATGAGGAGGAGACTCAAAATGACGTGAACCCGTCTAGGGAACACATGATAGACATACCGGAAATGGTAGTGCCCAAGGCCAGGCTCCTTTGCCAAGGCCTCCTCCATCATATCCTCAAAGGCTAGCTAAAAAGAACAATGAGAATCAGTTTAAGAAGTTTATTGATATGATGAAGAGCTTGTCCATCAATGTGCCTTTGGTTGAAGCTCTAGAGCAAATGCCGGGGTATGCCATGTTTATAAAGGACTTGGTGACAAAGAAGAGATCGATGAACTGTGAATCTATCAAGATGGCGCACTAAGTGAGTGTCATTGTACATTTCATGGCCCCGAAGCTAGAAGATCCCAATGTTTTTACTATTCCATGTACCATTGGGAGAGCGAATTTTGCAAATGGCTTTGTGTGATTTGGGAGCAAGTATAAATTTGATGCCATATTCTGTGTTTAAAACATTGGGGATAGGGAAAACTAGACCCACTTCTATGAGATTTCAAATGGCGGATAGAACAATGAAGAGGCCGCTTGGTATTATTGATGATGTTCTAGTCCGAGTTGACAAGTTTATTTTGTCTGCTGATTTTGTGATTCTCGACTGCGAAGTTGACTATGAGGTGTCGATTATATTAGGAAGACCTTTCCTAGATACATGGAAGCTTTGGTTGATGTGGAAGAATAGGAGATCACCTTCTGGGTGGGTGATAAAAACGTTATGTTCCATGTCTGCAAATCAATGTGGCAGCCCAATAGTAACGAATTATGTTCCTTTGTTGATCTTGTGACCGAGGTGATTGTAGAAGATACCAGTGCTGTGATAAATATGGTGGACCCTTTGGAAGTTTTGTTGTTGAACCATGATGTGGACGGAGGATGAAGACTTGGTGGAATATGTCAATGCTTTGCATGGAATGGGTTCATACACATATGAGCCCTAGAAACTTTCCTTGGATCTTGAGAACCGAAAGATTCCACCAACAAAGCCCTCAATCGAGGAGCCTCCCGTATTAGAGTTGAAGTCTTTACCTTCCCACCTCAGCTATGAGTTCTTAGGCCCTTGTTCTACTTTACCTATTATTATTTCCACTTGCTTAAGTAAAATGCAGGTAGATGATACCCTTGATGTGCTTTAAAGAAGGAAGAAGGCAATTGGATGGACTCTAGCTGATATTTGGGGGATCAACCCCGCCTTCTGCATGCACAAAATTATACTTGAAGAAGATGACAAGCCCTCCGTGGAACATCAAAGGAGGTTGAATGAGGCCATACAAGAGGTCGTCAAGAAGGAAATTATCAAGTGGATAGATGCAGGGGTTGTGTACCCCATCTCGGACAGTTCATGGACTTCACCAGTACAATGTGTGCCAAAAAAGGGGGTATGACTGTGATCACAAATGAGAAAAATGAGCTACTCCCCACTAGGATTGTTACAGGATCGGGGGTATGCATGGACTACTAGAGCTGAACAAAGCGACCCGCAAAGATCATTTTCCATTACCCTTTCTTGATCAAATATTGGATAGACTTGCCCGGGCATTCTTACTATTGCTTTTTGGATGGGTATTCAGGATACAACCAGATTCTCATTGCACTGGAAGACCAAGAGAAAACCACTTTCACTTGGCCGTATGGCACTTTTGCATTCGCAAGGATGCCATTTGGTATTCGTAATGTGCCGGCTACTTTTCAGTGGTGCATGATGGCAATTTTTACGGATATGGTAGAAGACTTTCTTGAAGTGTTCATGGATGATTTCAGTGTGGTAGGCGATTCTTTTGATGAGTGTTTGCAAAATCTTGACAAAGTGTTGGCCCGTTGTGAAGAGACAAATCTAGTGCTTAAATGGGAGAAATGTCATTTTATGGTTGAGGAAGACATTGTCCTCAGCCATAAGATCTGCAAAAATGGTATAGAAGTGGACAAGGAAAAGATTGATGTAATTGAAAGACTCCCTCCTCCCACTTATGTCAAGGGAGTTAGGAGTTTTCTTGGGCACGCAGGATTCTACCGGATGTTCATTAAGGACTTCTCAAAAGTGGTGAATCCATTATGTAAGTTGTTAGAAAAGGATGCAAAGAATGTTTTCAATGATGAGTGCATGAAAGCTTTTAAACTTCTCTAGTACAAATTGACAACCACTCTCATTATTACCGCACCAATTGGAGCTTCCCTTTTTAGCTCATGTGTGATGCAAGTTATGTTGCGGTAGGAGCGATCTTGGGTCAAAGAGTAAACAAGATGTTTCACCCGGTGTATTATGCAAGCAAAACAATGAATGATACTCAGGTAAATTACATGGTGACGGAAAAAGAGTTGCTAGCAATTGTGTTTGCAATGGAGATGTTTAGGCCTTATCTCATGGGTGCCAAGGTGATAGTTCATACTGACCATGCAGCACTCCGCTACTTGATGACAAAGAAGGATTGTAAGGCTCGGTTGATGAGATGGGTTCTATTGCTTCAAGAGTTTGACTTTGAGATTGTTGATCAAAAAGGATATGAAAACCAAGTGGCGGACCACTTGTCCTACTTGGAGGAGGAGGGGAGGCCCCATGATGACCTCAAAATTAATGATTGATTCCCTGATGAGCAACTCCTCTCCGTATTTGTGAATAGCATGCCTTGGTTAGCGGATATTGCCAACTTTCTTGTGACCGACATTGTTCCGTGTGAGCTCTCTTATAACCAAAGGAAGAATCTTAAATGGGATAGCTTGGACTACTACTGGAATGAGACTTATTTGTTCAAAATTTATAATGATGGGGTGATTCGTAGATGTGTTCTGGAGGAGGAAAAAATGAGTATTCTTCATGCTTGTCATTCCTTGCCCTACGGTGGTCATCATGGTGGGGTGAGAACTGCTTCAAAGGTTCTTAGCTGTCGTTTTTATTGGCCTACTCTGTATAAGGATGCTAGTGAACTGGTTAAGAAATGTGATGAGTGTCAGAGAGCTGGTGGGATCTCAGAGAAGGATGAAATGCCTCTTACCACTATTCTTGAGGTTGACATTTTTTATGTATGGGGCATAGACCTCATGGAGCCTTTTGTGAGTTCATGTGGCAATACTTATATTCTAGTAGTTGTTGATTATGTTTCCAAGTGGGTAGAGTCCATGGCTTTACCTAACAACGAGGCCCGGAGTGTGGTGGCATTTCTCAAAAAAAATATCTTCACATAGTTTGCCACTCCTCGAGCAATCATCAGTGATGGTAGTTCTTATTTCTTCAATAGGTCATTTGATAGTTTGCTTGCAAAGTATGGTGTCAATCACAAGGTATCAACTCCTTATCATCCTCAGGCTAGTGGACAAGTTGAGGTCTCCAATAGGGAGATAAATAGCATATTGTCAAAGATTGTCAATGCAAATAGAACTGACTGGTCAAGGAAACTGGATGATGCTTTGTGGGCTTCCAGGACTACTTATAAGATGCCAATTGGTATGTCTCCATACCGGTTGGTATTTGGGAAAGCATTCCATCTTCCAGTTGAGTTAGAGCACAAGGCCATGTCGGCGCTGAAGAGGTCAAATCTTGAAGGGGATGTTGCAGCAAATCTCCGGGTAGAGCAACTCAATGAACTTGATGAATTTAGGTTTCATGCCTATTCCAGCTCGTCCTTGTATAAGGACAAGATGAAGTACTTACACGACAAGTATGCCCGTAGCAAGGGATTCAAGGAAGGTGACTTGGTTCTCTTATTCAACTCCAGGTTACGACTGTGTTTCTGGTAAAGCTCAAGTCAAAATGGAATGGCCCTTTTGAGGCGGTGCTTGTAATTCCGTTTGGTGCTCTTGATTTGAAAAACAAAAATGGTAAAATCTTCAAGGTTAACGGGCATCTAGTGAAGCATTATCTTGGCAAGTTTGATGACAGCCATGTGGTGGCAATGATTTATTTCAAGTGATTGAGGGTAACCTACATCGTGCCGCGACGTTAAATCAGGTGCTTCTTGGGAGGTAACCCATGTGTTTTTTTTCTTCTCTTTGATTTTCTACTTAGTATAGGATTTGTTTTGATTAATTGGTTGTGAGATGTGGGTAGGAATGTTTGCTGCAGTGCAGGAAAATACTGGTAAAATTTGGCTAAGTCTATAACTGAACCGCTGACCGCGCTCAAAATTTCGCTGTCAGTGTAAGCTTTTCGCGGGGGCGTAATTGGGCAGCAGACGCGAACTTAAAAAGTCTAAAATGAGACTTCTCTGAAGTTTCATCTGCACCAGCGGTGTCGTTTTCGTAGCTAGTGGACCTATTCCGCGGTCGCGCTTATTTTTCCGCTCTCAGCGAAAGTGTTGAACAGGCAGCCTATCACGCCCTGAACCTGGGCCTGGACGTAACACGGAACTCGGTGCCTGACTACATATGACCGAGCGAACCAACTGGCTGGCTGAATCAACATATGATATCATAACATACTAAATGCGGAAGATAAACTAACACATACTGATATACTGAATGTCTGAATGATATAAATGAAAGTACGGAAATACTAATACAATTTCTAAAACATATTTATAGCAAACATAGCTTAACATGAAAAACTTGAGACTTAGTCTAACTGTTACTCTAGTCTATAAAGCCTTAAATGAAGTACTGAAAATACTGACTGTCTAAAAATACTGAAGACTGTAGTAATGATAATGCCTCGAAAGAACTGGGGATCACCAAATAGCTGGTACAAGAATCCTAGCGCTCTGAATCATCAACCTGTAAATCATTACCTGCATAATGAAATGCATGCCTCGGGTAAAAGGGACGTCAGTACATTTGAATTGCACTGGTATGTAAAGCAACTGAAAGAAAGAATTATAAATGCTGAAACTGAAACTAAGATGATAACTGAGAATTGATAATTGATAACTGAAATGATAACTATTGAAACTAAAACTAAAACTGAAAAGATAACTGATAACTGAACTGAATACTCAACTGATAACTAATAATTGAACTGAACAAAGGAAGTAAGGATATGAATACTCCCTCTTTTGAATGATGAGCAACCTGTTTATCTAAATAAGCTACGACCTCAGGACCAATATGTATGTGCACAAGCTACGACCTCAGGTCCAAGTATACGTATATATAACTACAGCCTCAAGTATGCATAACTACGGCCTCAGGCCCAAACATGCATAAAGCATAAACTACGATCTTAGGCCCAAGTATGCATAAAGCATATAAACTACGACCTCATGCCCAAATACAAGTGTTCAACATTCAGGAATTTAAAATCAGGAACTGAGAATCATACTGCAATACATGATAGTGAAGTACTGAATCACACTGAGTTACATAATACTAGAATATTGGATCACACTGAGTTGCATAACACTGGAATACTGAATCATACTGAGTTACATAATACTGGAATACTGAATAGGACTAGAATAAGACATGTATTCTTGAACTGATTATGAACACTGAAACTTTAACTGTTTATGACATGCTGAGTAAGCTGTACTGAGACTTAGGGACATCAAACCCAAGTCTATATTGAATAAGAACTGCGCTCACAACATTTAGAATGAAAGTCATGAACGAGTTATGAAGCTAGAGAATAGAAGTTCTACAAGTATTCAGGGAACTAGGCTTAACTATATTTCTGAGGCAATTGATACGTCGTAAAAGAAACGTAGTGTAGGGAGAATCATTAACATTCCCAAACATAGAGATTTAGCCTCACATACCTTAACTTCCTGCTCTTGAGCGTAATACAATGTTTGACAACCCTTTCAACTTTAATCTATATCAACACAAGTCAAATGGATTCCATATTAGCAATAATACTCATGTTTTGGTCCCTTAGGCATCTTATCAAACACTTGGAGGCATAAAGCTTCATAGCGCTTATTACTAGTGTTTCTACACCCAATAAACCATCATCTTACTCCTAGATAAATTCTAAAGTCTCAAATGGTTATAATCAACATCATTCATCATCACCCAAAAGGTAAATAACACCCTTAACCAATAATCATCAATCAACAACCCAAAGCTATAAAATCGTTCATGATTTTCTATCAAACTCATCAACTCATATCTTATGAACTAGGGTCTATAATTATTAAATCAATGTTAGAATCAATTGGAGGGTGAAGACATTACCTCTTTGAAGTTCAATCCCCTTGAATTCGAGTTCTAGGGTTCCTTCTCTCAACAATAATGTCCCAATCGAATATCTAATAATATGGAGGGTTAACCATGTTAATAAGATGTTGGGAAATTGAAATTAACTTAGAATCAGGATTAGAACTTACCTTGGGTGGTGAAGGGACCCTTAAGGAGTTAGGTTATTGAGAGTTTTCCTTTCTAGAGCAAGTTTTTATGTTTTGGGGCTGTGGGGGACGAAATATGGCTAAACAAATGTTTTTCCAAGTTGGCTACCACGTCCCAGTAGGCCTGACCGTGGTCTCAAATACGCTAAATAGCTGGAGCAATGCCTCACGACCAAAGTCGCCGTCAAACGTGGTCGAGCGCGGTGATTAAGCATTGTTCTGTAAAATGGGTATAACGTTTTGTACAGAGCTCCGTTTGGGCTCCACAATATATCGTTGGAAAGCTATTTCAAAGGGCTAAAACTTTTATTCTTTGAGGGTTTCAAATTTCCTTACAAATATTCACTAAACGCAGATGGAAGGCGGACCTTCTGCAAACTTAGTCGATTTTATCAAATCTTAATCACCTCACTTTCCATCTTGATTTTGAAACGACTATTTTCACCCATAATAATCCCTATGGGACTTCACATGTCCAAAATATAACCTTACTACTCCTTTAACTTATTCATACCTAATTCAAATGTGCGGGGTGTTACATTATCTCCCCCTTGGTATCATTCGTCCTCGAATGATTGTCCTGATTGAATCTTCTGCTGACTCCGGAACTTAAATGGGTCTGGTGCGAACATGAACATTCATAAACACTTGCATACTAAATTGAATGAATACATGACTACTGAACTACTGAGATAGTGAACTGAATGACTACTGCATTGACTGAATATTAGTCTGTCATGGATACGTGAATACTAAACCAAAATGGATATATGAATATTAAACTGGCACGAATATTTGAGTATTGAACTAACACCAATATTAGAGTACCAAGCTGGCATGAATTTCTAATTATACTGACATGAGTAGTTGAGTATTGAACTGACATGAGTATCTGAGTATTGAACTGATATGAGTATCTGAGTACTGAACTAACATGAGTATCTAAGTACTGGAAAGTTGAATGTTATAACATGACACATGAACTACTGGATGTACCACCACTAATTCTGGTGGCAACTCCAACTCATAAGCTAATTGACCGATCCTTCGCAAGATTCTATGGCCTAATATAGCAGGGAATATGTTTCCCTTCCCTTATTCCTAAATCTCATAACGCCCTTCATAGGTGAAACTTTTAGAAACACCCAATCATCAACTTGAAACTCTAGGTCTCTATGTTGCACACTCGAATAGGACTTTTGGCGGTTCTGAGTCATCTTCAAATGCTCTTGAATCAACTTAACTTTATCTATAGACTGATTGACCAAATCTGGTCTCAATAACTCCTCTTCGCCAACTTCGCACCATCTAATTGGCAATCTACACCTTCACCCATAAAACTTATGCTTTCAAAATGAGCAAGATAATCCTATTATAAGGACCATATTTTACCATCTCCACTAAAGGATATGTGTTCTATGATAAAATATTAGGCTTTCTGTTGCCCGACTTTCACTTGCTAACAATTCGAACAATTTGGCCAAAAAGTCTGTGATGTTGTTTTTCATTTTGGTCCACCAATAAACATCCTTAAGACCATGATACATATTTGTTGGTACCTGAGTAAATAGAATACCTGAAATTTTGGGCTTCTAGCATGATCTTCCCTCTTTAAGTCCATTTATGTCTAGAACACACAATCTGTCGTGGTACCTCAAAGTACTATCATCTCCCCCTTATTCAAAAGTCATCGTCTTATACTTGTGAATATCCTCTTTCAACTTCAACACGTAGGGATCATCAAATTGTTTCTCCTTCTCTTCGGCTACTAAGGGGGAACAAGTCCTGTTCGAGACAACAACTTTGTCATCTTCGGAGTCCAAAGTCGAACTCCTATCTTGGATGGTGAACTTCTTTCACCAGATTTCTCTTATCTACCTCAATCATGAGTTATACTTCCCACACTTGATTATCTTCTTAAGCACTTCCTGAAAACACTTATAGAATTGTTGTGAGCTAAGTCTTTGACCAGTACTTCAAAGACTAGAGTCTCATGCAATGGCACTACCCTCGTGACACATAAATAGGCATGATTTTATAGCTTTCCTATGATCACTTTATCATCAATAACTAAGCTCGGTGATCATTATACTCACTTTATGTTTCTTACACATGCTAGACATAATCCCTATGGTAATTATACAACTTTCCTCATTACCGAACTAGTTTTCTTTTTCATATCCCATGCTAACTATTCGAGTTTCAGATCTCCAGCTGGACTTACTGATGGTTTTCACATAACCCCTTAGACCAAAGGTCCTATACTTGTAGATCCTTCTTTTTTTGTTGGGATCCAAATGACTTTCCTTATTTTCTGCAATTCTTTGCACTCTACGTCAATAACGACTCATCTTCTGACTTACTTCTGAGAAATATTCCTTACTAAGAAAAACTAATTTACTTACATAAATGGAAAGCTAATGTATTCAAAACTATCATACACAATCTTAATAATTTAACTCTGCTCACACTGTCAATCCTGGAGAAACCACATTACGATAATTCCTAAAGGCTATTCTTCTATAGTTTGCTCTCCTATTGCTAGCTGATTATTTTTCCCATTATCACTATACTTCAGATTTAACTTAAAATCTTTGGGTTCTAACACATGCATTCGGTATTTCAAACTGTCATCTACTCACTAGAGATAACCTAGCTTAGTGGATCAAATATTACCTCTACTAGCTCTGCTAAAATTGATAATTCACTGTATCTACTCAAAACTTACTTACTATCCTTTCACTAACCACCTGCTAGCATCATATTTTCTTTTGTTGCTTTGAATAACTAAAGTGAAGCATCAGGTTACTCTTAACTTCCCTCATCATCTGACCATATTCTTTTGCCACACACTATTATTCTTTTTGAACTATGTACATGGATCACACCCAGGGGAATTTCATTTGTCTTAAAGAAAATTGGAATATCTAACCCTAAACTTTCTATACACTTCAAAATCATATCATATTATAAACATTCAGGGCAAACACTTAGTCACATAACTTAAGGGGAATTGTCGTATCCTTTATCTCACAATAATAGTTGCTTCTTATAGCAATTCACTAATGTGGTACTTTCTAATTCTGATTTGAATAAATCTAAACAACTTAAAATCGTTCCCTCAAATTCACTATTGGTTGCTCTTGGTTCTCATTGCATACATCATATCTTCTATTCATAAGTTGTACGAAATCACATCTTTGGTAATAACAAATGTTTCTGACTCCTAGGTATTTTACCCTTTGGCTCTTTTCTATCCAAAACTATAGTGACCAATGCTAGGGTCTGACATTTGAACTATCATCATCCAACTTGTGGCTCCATTTCCAAGAATTAAAAATGAGATTGTTTCATGAGATAAAACACATATAAATACACTACCATACACAAACTTGTCCTTCAGAGTATACCATCATCAAATAAATCACTTCATGTACCATACAATGAGTCCTGGGTCTTAATCCAGACCTAAAATATGTGAAGGTTTCTCTATAATCACTGTTAATTACATTTTCTTTGAGAACCCATATGCATCACTGCATACTCACAAGTCACCAGAAATTTTGATACACTAAAAATTGGATATTTGGTAAACATATAACTGAATACTGGCCTACTAAATAACCATAAACTTGCTAACTGAAAGACTGTATAACTGGTAACTGAGGTAAACTGATAACCATAAGACATGATAACTGCTTTTGTACTTTCTGATAAGGTTATGCTCTAACCTTTAATACTATCCATTGCATCCCACTTTTAACATCCTCTAAAGTCTCATATTTACCAATCTATACTCCATGATTATACCCCAATGGGCAATTATCCTCTCTAGGACCTTACGTTTCTCCAGCGCGTCGCTTGGGCATCCAATACATTTGGAATTCGATAGGAAGAGAAGGTTACCTTTTGCTATAAGCTTCATGGCATGATCTAGAGTAGAAAGAAGTGAGATAATCCTGGATGTCTTGGTAGTTAACAGTTTATATGAGTGGCTGGCACACACATATAAAGGAAACTCCACTGGACACGGCTTCATAGACTCCCTAGGACACTTGAATCTAGTCTCTGATACCAAGCTTTGTCATGCCCCAAACATGGGCCTAGACGTAACACGGCACTCGGTGCCAGACTACATGTGACCGAGCGAACCAACTGGCTAGCTGAATCAACATGTGATATCATAACATACTGAATGCGGAAGATAAACTAACACATGATGATACACTAGAAGTCTGAATGATATAAATCAAAGTACGGAAATACTAATACAATTTCTTAAATGTATTTGCAGTGAACGCAGATTAACATGAAAAACATGAAAATCTATCTAACTGTTACTCTAGTCTATGAAGCCTCTCATGAAGTACTGAAAATACTGACTGTCTGAAAATACTGAAGATTGTAGTAATAATAATGCCCCGAAAGAACTGGAGATCACCAAATAGCTAGTACGAGAGTCCTAGCGCTCTGAATCATCAACATGTAAATCATTACCTACATCATGAAATGCAGGCCAAAGGCAAAAGGGACGTCAGTACATTTGAATTGCACTAGTACGTAAAGAAACTGAAAGAAAGAATTATAAATGCTGAAACTGAAACTAAGCTGATAACTGAGAATTAATAATTGATAACTGAAATGATAAATATTGAAATTGAAACTGAAACTGAAATGATAACTGATACCAGATAACTAAATTGATAACTCAAATAACTAATAATTGAACTAAATAAAGGAAGTAAGGATATGAATATTCCCTCTTCTGAATGATGAACAACCTGTTTATCTGAATAAGCTACAGCCTCGGGCCCAATATATATGTGCACAAGCTACGGCCTCAGGCCCAAGTATACATATACATAACTACGGCCTCAGGCCCAAAAATGCATAAAGCATAAACTACGGCCTCGGGCCCAAACGTGCATAAAGCATAAACTACGCCCTCAGGCCTAAGTATGCATAAAGCATATAAACTACGACCTCATGCCCAAATACAGGTGTTCAACATTCAGGAATTTAAAATCAGGAACTGAGAATCATACTGCAATACATGATAGTGAAGTACTGAATCACACTAAGTTACATAATACTAGAATACTGGATCACACTGAGTTGCATAACACTGGAATACTGAATCATACTGAGTTACATAATACTGGAATACTGAATAGGACTAGAATAAGACATGTATTTTTGAACTGATTATGAACACTGAAACTTTAACTGTTTATGACATGCTGAGTAAGCTATACTGAGACTTAGGGACATCAAACCCAATTCTGTATTGAATAAGAACTGAGCTCACAATCATGAACGAGTTATGAAGCTAGATAATAGAAGTTCTACAATTATTCAAGGAACTAGGCTTAACTATATTTCTGACGCAATTGATACGTCGTAAAAGAAACTTAGTGTAGGGAGAATCATTATCATTCCCAAACATAGAGAGTTAGCCCACATACCCTTAACTTCATGCTCATGAGCGAATACAACATTTGCCATCCCTTTCAACTTTAATCTATATCAATACAAGTCAAAGGGATTTCATATTAGCAATAATACTCATGTTTTGGTCCTTTAGGCATCTTATCAAACACTTGGAGGCATAAAGCTTCATAGCCCTTATTAATGGTGTTTCTACACCCAATAACCCATCCTCTTACTCCTAGATAAATTCTAAAGTCTCAAATGGTTATAATCAACATCATTCGTCATCACTCAAAAGGTAAATAACACCCTTAACCAATAATCATCAATCAACAACCCAAAGCTATAATCGTTCATGCTTTTCTATCAAACCCATCAACTCATATCTCATGAACTAGGGTCTATAATTATTAAATCAATGTTAGAATCAACTGGAGGGTGAAGACATTACCTCTTTGAAGTTCAATCCCCTTGAATTCGAGTTCTAGGGTTCCTTCTCCCAACAATGATGTCCCAATCGAATATATAATGATATGGAGGGTTGCCCATGCTAATAAGATGTTGCAAAATTAAAATTAACTTAGAATCACCATTAGAACTTACCTTTGGAGGTGGAGGGACCCTTAAGGAGTTAGGTTTTTGAGAGCTTTCCTTTCTAGAGCAAGTTTTTATGTTTCGGGGCTGTGGGGGACAAAATAGGGATAAAAATGACTTCCCAAGTCGGACACCGCATCCCAGTAGTCCTGACTATGGTCCTGACCGCGAAGTACTGCCTCACGACCGCGGTCGCGGTCAAACGCGGCCGAACGTGGTGGTTATGCACCATTCTATAAAACGGGCATAACTGTTTGTACAGAGCTCCGTTTGGGATCT
Source organism: Nicotiana tabacum (assembly GCF_000715075.1). Taxonomy (NCBI): domain Eukaryota; kingdom Viridiplantae; phylum Streptophyta; class Magnoliopsida; order Solanales; family Solanaceae; genus Nicotiana; species Nicotiana tabacum. Next base: position 16,193,536 of record NC_134089.1, on the reverse strand, counting down.
ACAATATATAGTTGCAAAGCTATTTCAAAGGCCTACAACTTTTATGCTTTGAGTTTTCCCAATTGAATTACACATTTTCAGTAAACCCAGTTGGAAGACGGACTTTCTGCAAACTTAGTCGATTTTGTCAAATCTTATGCACCCACTTTCCATCTTGATTTTGAAATAACTATTTTCACCCACAATCATCTCGATGGGACTTCGCATATCCAAAATATAACCTTACTACTCCTTTAACTCATTCATACCTAATCCGAATGTGCAGGGTGTTACACAGCCCTTCAAAATTGTAAAATTGTAGACCGCGGTGGAATTCCCCTGCCGCGCCAGGTAAGCTCCGTGGGTCCATGGGCTATTTAGTATAAATAGAAGGTCCTCAGATCTTTTACCCTTTTCGCTCCTTGAAATCTCACAAGCATATTTCTACTGTTCATCATCTCTACACTGAGCACTAATCCGCACAAACACCAAATTAGAAATCCATTTCCTTAACTCATCCAACAACTGGTAATTTCAATTCATCATTATTTTTCAATTTCTACTTTTCCTTTCTTTTAGTGTTAATTTCTTCATCTTTTATTTTAATTTCCACTAGGGTAAATTAGTTGTTGATTCTTTGATGCTAAATTAGTTGGGGTTAATGGGTTATTGATTAATAATGCCTAAGAGGGATTGGTAATGTTCATAATACCAGTAAATAACTAGAAAAAGTGAAACCCTAGGTTGCCCAGCTATTTTTTATTTCTGCGGCCGCAGATGTATTTCCATGATCAACGTTTATGAGAAGGCTTGAAATAAAAATTGGTTAGAATTCTGCGGTCAGCAGTGAGATTTCCGCTATCAGCGGCCTGCTTTATGCGGTCGCGCTTCATTTTTTGTGGTCAACGGAATTAAAGTTCAGAATAGTGTCAAATTGGGTCCGCGACTGCGTTTGTTTTTTCGCGGATAGCGGTTCAACTTCCGCGGCCGCGCCCAAAATTCCGCTCTCAGCGGTTGTTCAACTTCAGAGGCTGGGTAGTCTGAATCCTAGTCCTCCATGGCTGCGTTCAAAATTCTGCTCTTAGCGGTACCTAGTCCGCGGTCGCACTTCTTTTTCTACTGTCAGCGGATATGAGATTTTAAAACACTGTAAATTTCTCATATGTTTTTCTTCACTACTTCTTTTAGCACCAATACTAATGATCTTTTACTGATTGTGTATGCAAATAATGGTCAAATCTAGAGGTGGCAGTGAGAAACAAAAAGGGAAGGCAGAGTCCTCCCGGGGTAGGGGACGAGGACAAATCAAGTTACCCCAAGCAGTACGACAATCCATTGGAAGAATGCAGAAGTCTATAAAAGCTGCGGATAGAGCCGCATCCCATTCCGAGGGTAGTGACTATGTCCCTTCCTGAGAAGCCCCAGAGAGTGATTTTGTACCTACTCATGTCCCGGACTTCCCAAGGAGGCTTCAGTTGAGAGACGTACCTACACCCCCAACTTAACCTATTTCTCCTACTTCTTCTAAGTCGTCTGATGTCTTAGAGGAAAGTAGTGAGTCTTCACCATCAACCTCTCCACCTAGACAGGAGCCAATTGATGTAGATGTTGAGATACCAGATGACGGGAGAGGGGGTGCTACCCAGACTGTAGGGTTGGAGAGAACGAGGAACTCGGTAGTGTGGCAAGAAAGATTCATCAATGAGAAATCCCACCTCAAATTCTTGGAGTGGTGGCCTCAGAGGTCACTCATACATGAGAGGCAAATCATATAAAGGGATCTTCTACCCCACAACCCCGACGTACAGAGGCAATTTGATGTTAGGTTGGGGTGGAAGTTCTTTACAAGAAAGCTACCGGAGGCAAATGAGCATATATTCAAGGAGTTTTATGTCGATGTCGCCCACATCAAAAAGGGCACATTTGTGACTAAGGTGCGAAACCTGAAGATTTGATGGGTAGACTCTAAACGATTATGCCAGATTCAATGATGAGGATGAGTCTTTGTACTTGCAAAAGGTGGCCATGTATGAGTTGGCTCGCCCGTGGCTGGCATCAGTTATTGATCTCCTGGGGACTACTCCAGCTTGGCTAACTCCTGGGGTCCCAATCTATAGGAACACCCTGATCTTTGAGGCAAAGGGTTGGGCGACTTTTGTATGTTGCTGGGTAGACCCTACTATACATGATAGTGATGGGCTGGTGTCTCGGACGATTATAGTGGGGGCCATTATGTTGGGGTACCCGATTAATGTCGGCAATATCATGTCCAGGGTGATCACTAGAGTGGTCAACAAAAATGAGAGCTCCTACCCATTCCCAAACTTCCTCACTATGTACTTAGAGGATCAGGAAGTGGAGGGAAGGGATTTTGATACCAAGGTAAAACCCAAGAGGCCCTTCTCATGGTACAGTCGTCAGGGTCCAGGCAACCCCAAGTCAAAAGGAAAAGCTTACACTTCCACTAACCAGTCTAAAGAGCCCGGGGTGGTAGCTACTAGTTCCGAGCCTCCTACTGCCATACCACAGCCTCCTACTGGACCATCTACTTCCATGCATATTGAGGTGCCATCTTCATCAGCTTACCCTCTCACTGCATTGAGGGTTAACCAGATATTGTCCATCATCAACAACTAGATGCAGGCAGCTACATCAAAGCTTTCAGTCATATCCAGCACCATGGCAGCTCAGGCAATTCCAGCTCAGCCTCAGGTGCTAGATTCCATTGGGGAATCATTGAAGGAGCTTCTAGACAACCAAAAGAAGCTCCTGGAAAACCAGAAGTTGATTATGGATGATTCGGAGGCACATGGAAAGGCAATCACAGACCTGAGCAAGCATACAAAGAAAATGAAGAAGACTCGGGCTTCTAAGGAGTCGGTGAAGCTGCTGAGGGAGGAGTTGGATAAGATTAGATCACCTTCGGACATTCCTTTGGAGCTATTACTAGAGGATCCAGTTCCAGCAGCTCAGACAGCACAGGTAGAGGAGCAGGAGGCTGATAGAGAGCCTATGAGGAGAGGGGTGATTCCCCAGACAGATGACTTGGTGATTCAGCTGGAGGACCCCGAGGGAGGTGACCTAGGGACCCAGCCACAGGACCCCATTGATGTTCCAGACCCCATGCAGACAAAGGACCTATAGGGATTTTTCTTTACTCTCTAACCCCTCTTTGATCTTATTTTTGCTATTAACATTGAGGGCAATGCTATTTTTTATTTGGGAGGGGCGTGGTCCTATTTTGATGATTTGATAATTGGATTGTAATTATGATACTGATTTTTTCTTTATTGTTATTTTGCACTTTTGGTATGTATATAACTTTACCATTTATTTTTTACTTTTTGTTATTTTTCAATTTCGATATGTATATAAAGTTACTTTTCCATGTATATATTCATTCCCCGTTATATATATTCATCTAAATACCCTATTGTAAATATTAAGTTTACTTCCATATTTTACTTTATAACTTTTTTTGAAATTTTCCTTCATAGGATAGCTGTTTATTTCATTTAGTAGCTTCTTTTTCAATTAGTAGCTTCTTACTTTTACAAGTTTTCGTGATCAATAAGCCTTAGTTTTCTTAATGCCATGGTTCTTTCCAAAGGTGGAGTTTGTGTGAACCGGGTGGCTCTTCCCGATGATGGATGGCTTGACAACCTTCTTAAGGATTAGAGTCCATTTTCTTTATGATTTTGTGCAAATAGTAGTAAAGAATGAAAGTGTCTCAGGCAAAGCTTCACTTAGGCCTAACACACTTACCTTTGACCTTATGGTTAGAAACAAGTTGATTTGAAAATATTGGTGCTAGTTGTGACCTTTAGACTCTTATGTTGGCTAAACAATCATCGAGTGGTTTTTAGGAGCCATTTGTGTTGCTCAATCTTAGCTAAAGTGGGTGTGGGCCCTCGACTATGTTCTCTTTAGCAATCTAATAGCTTGTGTGGTGAGGTTTTGATTTACAAGTCCAAGTCACGTGCCAATAAGTTTAGAACTTTCCCTGAATGTTTGTCTAGGCAAAATTCTAAGTGTAGCTCGACTTGAAAAATGATTATAGGCTCTCCTTGATTCAAATTGAAAACTTGAAAGCATCCATATCCTACCAAATATGAGATCCCTAGTCAACCCTGATAAGCCAAAGCCCTTGTTCTTTCAATAATCATGATACAAGCCTTTATCCATTCTAAGATGATCCTTTCTTGGAACTCGGTCTTTCCTTAGCACAATTGGCAAAAGGATAAGTTTGGTGGGAGAGATGAGGAATGCAAAAGTGAAAAAAGTACAAAATGAAGAAAAGGGAAGGCAAAAGAAAAAATAAAAAAGGAAAGAAAAGCCAAAAAGTTAAAAAGAAAGTGAATAAGATGGGAAAATGAAGGGATTCAATGAAAGCAACAAAGAAAGGTTTGGAATGATTAGAAAGGAGAAAAATGATTGTCATGAACAAGAAAGAGTGACAGTGTGTCTCTTTAGTCCCCTATGGAAGAGAAAAATGACTCAAAAGTCAATAAAGTGTGAGCCAAAATGAGAAAATCAAGTGCTTAAGGAAAGATGAAATCTTCATAGACAGATATATCCTACCTTGAACCAAAAGCTTTCATTAAATTCCCGCAAAAGTCCTATATGATTTGAAGTTGAGTGAGCTTACATCAGTGGTGATTCACATGAGGGGCAAGTTTATGGTACTTAGAGCCAGACTTGTGACCTTCCTTTGAGAGAGATGAGTATATTTTTCCACAATCCTTGTTTTGAGTGCTATAATCTAAAGTGAGATTTGCTTATGGAGAGCAGAGGAGAAAGAGTTTGGGTTCCACAGTGACCTATCTAGTAGAGCGAGCTTCCTTGATGAGTTAAGTCAACTCTTGAAGCACTTGTGTTGCACAGCCATGGTGCTAGAGAGGTTGTGTGTTGTTGATAATACATTTGTGTTAAGGGTAATTGTTAGTCCCAATTGATGCTTGTTGAAGTCACCTTAGAACAACGGAAATTCTTCTTTCTTTTACTTTGAGAAGGTGAGAATTACTTTGTTTGCTTGAGGACAAGCAAAAGCTTAAGTTTGGGGGAGTTGATAACTAGGGATTCTAGACTATCTTATGCTCTTTTTTCTTAGGTTTTGGATAAAACATGTGTAGAAGTATTCCCAAAACTAACTTATTGTGCTTGTTTGCAGTGTTTGGTCAAAATGAGGCAATAAAGTCCTAACCAGCTCATAAATGAGTGAAACATGCACAAGTCCAAAGTTGAGCTAAAAGCGCTGACAACAAAGAAATAGTGCGACCGCATAAGTTGAACGCGAGGCGATCATATAACGGTCTCAACGGATTGAGATTCAGAGAAGGTACTCTTGGGCTCAACAGACACTGCTGCCCATGGTAAAATTGCGCGGCAGCGAAATTAACTAACACGGTTGTGGTCCAAATTTCTCCCTCAGCAGAATTGAGAATCAGAGGACCAGAGTTTGGAGCTAAATTGAAAAGCGTCATTCGCGAACATATTTCGCGGCCGCGGTTGAAGATAACACTGAGGTGGTTGGTTTTCCGCTCCCAGCGGAATCAAGTCTTAACCAAGATCAGAAGAGAAGAACCGCGGTCCGCGCTTGCTTTTGTGCGGCCGCGGAAGTCCAGGCATTGAGGCGCTCATTATTATGCTATCAGTGAAATCTCCGTAGGGGCATTTTTGTCGAGTAATTCCAGCTGTGTATAAATAGATCTTTTTCATATTTTTAGGTTATCTTTTATACTATAGAGCTCGTGAACCGTCGTACATAGCTATTTTGAATAATTTTAGAGTAACTTTAGCTATTAATCTTAGATTTTATTCTTGTGATCAACATTTATGGCTTATATTTCATCTTCATCTTTAATTTCTATCTTTATTATGAGTAGATAAACTTATTATCTAGGGTTGTGACCCAACCCTAGTGTGGGTATTTAGTGGGTCTTCTATTATAGGGCTTAATTATTTATGGGTTGGTAATATTTAGCTTGTTTCATGCTATAATTGTAGAATTGGTGGTTGCAAACACTGATTCATGCCTTTATGACTTAAACTCTTCTTGAAAAAGAGGGACTAAGTCTAGGAAATTCAGGATAACAAGGAATTGGGGTACATTCAACTAGTTGATAGCCCCAATTAAAGGGCTAAACCTAGAGATAGTATACCCGATTTGAGCCAATTTTACTTGTATTGTTTGAACACCCAATTGGGCTTGAGAAAGCCAATTAGGGCAAAGTCACTCAAACTACCGAGAAGTATAGAGTGAGTACTTATGTGTAATGGTTATATCACAACCCCAAATATAACAAGCTTGCCCTAGGTTTTAGACCACACTAAATACTCGCCTAGGTGTAAGTCACTTCCCTAGTACTTTTTATCACTTGAGAAAACACTTACAAAAAATTGTCCTTAGATTACTTTCAGCAATCATTAGCATTAAACATAGCATAGAAACAAACCCAAACATGTTTAGAAGTGCAATTAAGAACAAACCGCATAGCTAGATTAGATAGAAACCCAATTCCAAACCAATATTAACTCTCTGTGGATTCAATCCTGACCTTTCGGGTAAAATCTGCATCGACCTCTCTTGCCATTCTATAGTGGTATAGGGTTGGACTCCGATCCGTGTGCAGCCCAATCCCATAAAATCACTCTCACTCAAGATCTCGGCCTCACTCAGTCATCAATCTCTCAAGTCTCACTCACGGGCTCACAATGTCATGAAACTAGCCCGACAACAATGATATGATGTATCAATAAACAACAACTAAGACTGAGATATGATATGAATACATGAATATGACTGAGTACGAAATATCAATGAAATCAGTAAGATGACAGTAAGAAACGACTACTATGGGTCCTAACAATATCAGAATAAAGCCTAAACATGATATCTATCATGATTGACAGCTCATCTAGTTAATCACATGGTGAAAACACAAATATCAACAAAATAGGGCCACTAAACAGTGCCAGAAAAATAATGGAACCACAATTCACAGGATGCCCGTCACCTAGCATGTGTGTCACCTCAATACCAATCACACAACACGTAATTTGGGATTGCATTCCCTTAACACTAAGTTTAGAAGAGTTACTTATCTCAATCCGAGTAAAACTCTACTCCAAAATGCCATTAGCCTCTCAAATCAGTCTCCAAACTTCTCGAATCTAGTCACAATAAATTCGATTCAGTCAATACAAATTACAGGAATTAATTCTATATGAAATTTTATATTTTCCAATAAAAATCTGAAATTGCACTCATAAATCGCCCGTGGGGCCCACATCTTGGAACTCAATAAAAGTTACGGAATATGAAAGCCTATCCAAGCATGAGTCCAACCATACCAATTTTACCAAAATCCGACATCAACTCGGCCCTCAAATCTTCAAATTAAACCAAGAAGATTTTCACAATTTTCCAACTTAAATCACCAATTAAATGTTATAAACAATAATGGATTTGGGTAATCTAACCAAAATTGAGTTAAGAACACTTACCCCGATGTTTCTCTTGAAAATCTCCCGAAAATCGCCTCTTCTCGAGCTTTCTTGGTCCAAAAATGTTAAAAATGGCCGAAACATCAAAATAAAGCTTCTGCCCAGGTATATACTCTTCGCGATTGCGGAAAATGCTTCGCGATCGCGAAGCACAATTTTTCTCAACCCAAAATTTGCCTTTCGTGATCTCGAATAACAAGTGTCCAGCTCTTCCAGACAGCCTCCAGTATAATGGTCATAATGTTTTGCACCCAACTCCAAATTATAAATGGTTTGACTTTTTGAAAACTAGCCACCAAGAGCTATAATTTCACATGTTGCTCATCTCCTGATTCCTATATATTGCAAGATATAAGCTACCAAAGTCATACCTGTGTGGCAGAGATTTTCGAACTCTACTCAGACACCCTATAGTGTAACCATCATAACTTTTTATACATAACTCCAAATGAAAATTGGTATGCCTTTATGGACACTAGGCACAAAGGGATACAAATTTTATTTTTGGATTATCTCCAAATTCCTTATAGGTTGCGAGATATGAGCCTCCAAAGTCGGGTCAGTGCAACAGAAAAATGTCTCTATGCAATCGCGAAAGACCTTCTGCGATCACAAAGCACTGGTCATTTTTTCGCATTTTACTCATCGCGATCGTAGCCAATTCCCACGATTGCATAGAACACTGCTGTAGCCAAAAACCAGCAGCTAAAAATAGCCTAGAAATGGTTCGAAACCACCCTGAAACTCACTCGAGCCTCTCGGGATCCCGTCCGAATATACCAACAAGTCCTAAAATATGATACGAACTTACTCGAAACCTCAAATCACATCAAACAACGCTAAAATCATGAATCACACCCCAATTCAAGGTTAATGAAACTAAGAGCTTCCAAGTTTTATATTTGGTGCCGAAACCTATCAAATCAAGTCTGATTGACCTCAAATTTTGCACACAAGTCATAAATGACATAACGGAACTATGAAAATTTTCAAAACTAAATTTTGACCCCGATATCAAAAAGTCAACTCCCCGGTCAAACTTCCAAACTTAAATTTTATATTTTCGCCACTTCAAGCCTAATTTAGCTACGGACTTCCAAAAATAATTTTCTGGACACGCTTCTAAGTCCAAAATTACCGTACAGAGTTATTGGAATCATCAAAAATCCATTCCAGAGTCGTTTACATTCAACTTAAACTTTTAAAATAGGAATTATTCTTGCAATTAAATTCCAAATCATCTGAAAACAAAACTTGACCACCCTCGCAAGTCATAATACACAAAACGAAGCTACTCAATACTTCAATAGCTGAACGGGATGGAAATGTTCAAAATGACCGGTTGGATCATTACATTCTCCACCACTTAAATATACGTTCGTCCCCAAATGTGCTAAGAGTTGTTCCGAAAGCCATCAAACCGATGTGTAGCCTTATTAGACACATACCCAGGGGTAATCCCATGTCACCCTATCCTATATAGGTCTGATAACAACACATAACTGAAACTTCTTAATTCAACCTGACCAATAAGCCTTTAAATCAAATTTCCAACATTTGGAATTTACTACAAGATCTGAAGATCGCATCTATACACTGTATAATTTTGTACAAGTTGTACCAAGACATAACCATAACTCAAATACTCCAAGCTCAAATGGCACATAACTCAAAGCTCGTAGCAATGATCTCAAATCACAATAGCTACCCAAATTAACCCGATACTAGTGATAAACCTCATATCAAACAAGACCTCGTTCTAAAACATTCGTACACTGCCGAAAATGAAATAAACATACATGAACTCACAACTACTCACTGGATCAACATATGTATCTCCATGGACAACTCGCGTGTCAATAACATAATCTGCCTAGCATAGTCACAGGCCTCATGTCCAAACATATTATAGAGGAATTGTTATTAGGTATATATGTATATGATGAGTGAGATACGATTCTCACATTCCTGGACTGGTATAAATGACATGCTAAAGTGTAGGCATGTACAAAGTGTGTTATCGTATCTCAAATCGAAAATCTTTTATCACTGATGCACTTATCAAGATCATCCAGGGATTTTAACTCCTATGTAGCCTCAATTAAGCGGCTTAATAAAGCGACTACTCATAGTTTACAGAATCAGTAGCGAGGGACGAAATAATATGGACAACTCAAAGATATAGACGATTAAACTAAGAATCACCGAGAGAAGACTAACATCACTGATTCACAACTAACAAATGACTAACAAATAATGTTAACCCAAACAAACGAGTAACCAAATTGACAAGTGATTATGCCAAAAAGCTGAAACTTTAGTTAATTATCACAATGAGCTAAACATGAACTATCAGAAACTATACTTGAAGTTTACGAACTTGAATCTATAACTAATTTCAAACAACTAGCAGAAAATATGAGATATTTGATCGAAACAAAGAACTAAAAGAACGAACAACATAATAATTTAACATCAACACGATGGCGGATGTCTGGTCTGTAGGATTGGGGAGAGAGTGAGGAGAAAGAGAAGAGAAGGGGAAATAATAAAGGGGAAATTTTGGCGGGTTTGGGTCGCTGATTTGGGGCCAAATTTGGTCTAATTAGATAATGGATTTTTAAATTATTTTTACAATTAATTTAATTTCAATACCGAACGAAGTCAGTTGATTTTTGTCAAATTATAATATTTAATATTTAACTTTGATATATATATATATATATAGCCCACGCCTTTCACCGTGGGGCTAGATCCTCGAACCCGGAACGTATAAAATAGTTATGGAACATCAAATACGACCTTAGGAACCATAGTCATAGGCCAGTCATGATCAAATTTTATTTTTTGGCATTTTACGGCCATAAAACTTGAATTCCGCCTGATTCCCATATTATCGTGTGTTATAGACCACGCATTTTGTCGTGGGCCCGGACCTCCGGACCCGAATCGCATAAAAATTTTTCGGGACATTAGATATGACCTAAGGAACCATAGTCACCGCATCTCTATGAACAAATTTCATTTTTTGGCGTTTGACGGCCATAAAACTAGAATTCAGCCTGATTCCCATATGTTCTATGCTATAGCCCACGCCTTCCGTCGTGGACCCAGGCCCGCGGACCAGGATCGCCTACAATTTTTTCGAAAAATTAAATACGACCTACAGAACCATAGTCACCACCCCGCCATGACCAAATTTTCTTTTTCGGCATTTTATGGCCATAAAACTGGAATTCAGCCCGATTCCCATATTTTGGCTTGTTATAGCCCATGTCTTCAGCCATGGGACCAGGCCCTCGGACCCGGATCGCCTAAAATATTTTTGGGATATCAAATAGGACCTAAGGAAACATTGTCACCGCCCTTCCATGACCAAGTTATATTTTTGGTGTATTATGGCATTAAAACATGAATTCCGCTCGATTCTAATATTTTCGTGTGTTATAGCCCATATTTTACGTCGTAGGCCCAGACCACCGGACCTGGATCCCCTTGAATTTTTTCGAGACATCAAATACGACCTAAGGAACCATAGTCATTGCCCCGCCATAACCAAATTATATGTTTTGGCATTTTACGGCCATAAAAATTGAATTCTACTCGATTTCCATATTTTCGTATGTTATAGCCTACGCCTTCCGCCGTGGTCCCGGGCCCCCGGACTCAAATCGCCTAAAATTATTCAGGGACATCAAATATGACCTAAGGAACTATACTCACTGCACCACCATGACCAAATTATTTTTTTAGGCATTTTACGGCCATAAAACTTAAATTCCGCTCGATTCCCATATATTTGTATGTCCACATCTTCCGCTATGGGCTCGGGCCTTGGACCCGTATCGGCTGAATTTTTTTCGGGATATCAAATATGACCTAAGAACCATAGTCACCGCCCTGACATGACCAAATTTCAATTTTTGGCGTTTTACAGCCATAAAACTAGCATTCCTACTGATTCCCATATTTTCATGTGTTATAGCCCACTCCTTCAGTCGTGGGCCCAGGCCCCCGAACCCGGATCACCTAAAAATATTTGGGTCAACAAATACGACCTAAGAAACCATCACCACGCCGCCATGACCAAATTTCATTTTTAGCAATACGGCCATAAAACTTGAATTCCGCTCGATTCCCTTATTTTCGTGTGCCCACACCTTCCGCCGTGGGCCTAGAGCCGGGAACCAGATCGCCTAAAAAATTTCGTGACATCACTTATGACCTAAGGAACCATAGCTACCGCCCCACCATTACCAAATTTTATTTTTTGGCATTTTACAACCATAAAACTGAAATTCTGTCAGATTCCCATATTTTCATGTGTTATAGCTCACACCTTCCGCCGTGGGCCCGGGACCCCGAGCTCGGATCATCTAAAAAAAATTTGGGACATCAAATACGACCTAAGGAACCATAGTATCTGCCCCGCCATAAACAAATTATATTTTTATATATTATAGCCTACGCCTTCCGTCATGGACCTGGGCCCCCAGACCCGGATCGCCTAAAGGATTTTCGGGACATCAAATACGACCTAAGGAACCCTAGTCACCGCCCCGCCATGACCAAATTTTATTTTTTGGCATTTTACGGCCATAAAACTGGAATTCTACCCAATTTCCATAATTTCGTATGTTATCGCCCACGCCATCTGCCGTGGGCTCGGACCCCTAGACCTGGATCTTTCGGGACATCAAATAAGACCTAAGGAACCATAGTCACCGCCCTGCCATGACCAAATTTCATTGTTCTTTGATAGCTATAAAATAAAATTTCTGCTCGATTCCCGTATTTTCGTGTGCTATAACCCATGCCTTCCGCTGTTGGCCCGGGCCCGGACCCAGATTATCTAAAACTTTTTCGGGACATCAAGTAAGACCTAAGGAATCATATTCACCGCCCCATCATAAACAAATTTCACTTTTTAGTGTTTTACGGCCATAAAACTGGAATTCCGCCTGATTCTCATATTTTCGTGTGCTATAAACCACGCCTTCTGCCGTGGGCCCGGGCCCCCTGACCCGGATCACCTAAACATTTTCGAGGACATCAAATAGTCTACGCCCTTCCATGACCAAATTTTACTTTTTGGTAGTTTACGGCCATAAAACTAGAATTCCGCCGGATTCCTATATTTTCGTCTGCTATAGTCCACGTCTTTCGTTGTGGGCCCGAGCCTTCGGACCCAGATCGCCTAAATTTTTTTCGGTACATCAAATATGACCTAAGGAATTATAGTCACCACCTCGTCGTGACCAATTTATAATTTTTGGTGTTTTACTGCCATAAAACTGTAATACCGCCTGATTCCCATATTCCGTGTGTTATAGCTCATGCCTTATACTATGGGTCCGGGCCCCCGGACCCGGATCGCCTTTAATAGATCTAGAACAGAAAATAAGACCTTAGGAACTATAGTCAGCGCCCCACCATGACAAAATTTCATTTTTTGGCATTTTACTACCATAAAACTTTAATTCCGTCTAATTCCCATATTTTTGTGTGTAATAGCCTACGCATTCCACCGTGGGACCAAACCCCCGGACGCGGATCGCCTAAAAATTTTTGGGACTTCTAATATGACCTAAGGAACCATAGTCAACACTCCTCCATGACCAAATTATATTTTTATCATTTTACGGCCATGAAAATAGAATTCTGCTCGATTCCCAAATTTTCATGTGTTATACGAACCCCAAGACCCGGATCGCCTAAAGTTTTTCTGGAACATCAAATACGACCTTAGGGAATCCTAGTGAGCACCCCACCATTACCAAATTTCATTTTTTGGCATTTTACGGCCATAAAACTGGAATTCCGCCGGATTCTCATATTTTCGTGTCCTATAGCCCACGCCTTCCGCCCCGTGCCGGGGCCCCCGGACCCTGATCACCTAAAATATTTTTGGGATATCAAATGCGACCTAAGGAACCATAGTTACTGCCCCTCCATGACCAAATTTTTTTGTTTACTGTTTTACGGCCATAAAATTGGATTTCCGCCGATTCCCTTATTTTCGTGTGCTATAGCTCACGCCGTCCGCAATGGGCCGGGGCCCTCTGACCTGGATTGCCTACATTTTTCAAGGACATAAATATGACCTAAGAAACTATAGTCACCGCCCTTCCATGACTAAATTTCTTTATTTTGGCATTTGACGGCCATAATACTTGAAATCCGCCCGATTCACATATTTTCGTGTGTTATAGCTCACTCCTTTCGCCGTGGGCCTAGGTCCCCGGACCCGGATCTCCTAAAATATTATCGGGACATCCAATACGACCTAAGTAACCATAGTCACCTCCCCTCCATGACCAAATTTCATTTTTTAGTGTTTTACAGATATAAAACTGGAATTCTACCCTATTCCCATATTTTTGTGTGTTATAGCGCACGCTTTCCGCCGTGGGCCCGGGCCCCCGAACCCAGATTACCTAAAAAAATTTCAAGACATCAAGTATGAACTGAAGAATTATAGTCACCGCCCCGCCATAAACAAATTTCACTTTTTGGTATTTTACAGCCATAAAATTGGAATTCCACTCGATTCTCATATTTTAGTGTGTTGTAGCTCACGCCTTCTACCGTGGGCCTGGGCGCCAAGACCTGGATAGCCTAAAATTTTAACAAGACATCAACTACAACCTAAGGAACCATAGTCACTGCCCCTCCATGACCAATTTTTAGTTTTTGGCATTTTACGGCGATAAAACTGGAATTCCGCCTAATTCCTATATTTTCGTGTGTTATAGCCCACGCCTTCCGCCGTGGGCCAAGTCGCGGACCCGGATCACCTAAATTTTTTTCATTACATCAAATACGACCTAAAGAATTATAGTCACCACCACTCCATGACTAAATTAAAATTTTTGGCTTTTTATGGCCATAAAATCGGAATACCACCTAATTCCCAAATTTTTGTGTGCTACAACCCACACCTTCCACTGTGGGTCTGGGCCCTCGGATCCAGATCTCCTTTAATAGTTCTGCAACATCATATACGACCTTAGGAACCATAGTCACCACCTCTCCATGACGAAATTTCATTTTTTGGGGTTTTACTGTTTTAAAACTGGAATACCACCTGATTCCTAAATTTTCGTGTGTTATAGCCCACATCTTCTACTGTAGGCCCGGGCCTCCGGACCCGGATCTTCTTTAATAGTTCTATAACATCAAATATGATCTAAGAAAACATAGTCAAGTCTCTCCATGATGAAATATCATTTTTGGCATTTTATGGCCATAAAACTTTAATTTCGCCCGATTCCCATATTTTCGTGTGCTATAGACCACGCCTTCTGCCCCGTGCCCGGGCGTCCGCACCTGGATCTTTTAAAGAATTTTTGAGACATCAAATACATCCTAAGAAATTAGATTCACCACCCAGCTATGAACAAATTTTATTGTTTGGAGTTTTACCGACATAAAATTTAAATTCCGCCCGATTCAAATATTTTCGTGTGGTATAGTCAACGGCTTCCGCTGTGGGCCCTAGATGCCGGACCCAAATTACCTAACAAAAATTTAGGACATCAAGTACGACCTAAGGAATCATAGTCACTACCCTGCCATAAACAAATTACACTTTTTAGCGTTACAACCTTAAAACTTGAATTCCGCTCGATTCCCTTATTTTCGTGACCATGCCTTCTGCCGTGGGCCCGGGCCCTCAAACCCGCATCGCCTAAAGTTTTCTAGGACATGAAATACGACCTGAGGAACTTTAATCACTTCCCCTCCATGACAAAATTTTATTTTTTGGCCTTTTTACGGCCATTATACTTGAATTCCACCCGATTCCCATATTTTTGTGTACTATAGCCCATGCCTTCCGCCATGGGCCAGGGCCACCGGACCCGGAACCCTGACCCGGATCGACTAAATTTTTTTCGGTACATTAAATACGACCTAGGAAATTATAGTCACCACCCCGCCATAACCAAATTACAATTTTTGGCATTTTACAGTCATAAAACTAGAATACCACCTGATTTCGAAATTTTTGTGTGCTACAGCCCACACCTTCCACTGTGGACCCGGGCCCCCGGACGTGGATCACCTTTAATAGTTCTGCAACATCATATACAACCTAAGGAACGATAGTCACCACCCCGCCATGATCAAAATTCATTTTTTGGTGTTTTACGGAGATAAAACTGCAATTCTGCCTGATTCTCATATTTTCGTGTGCTATAGCATACGCCTTCCGCCGTGGACCCGGGCTCTCGGACCCGGATTACATAAAAATTATTGAGGACATCAAGTACGACCTAAGGAATCATAGTCACCGCCCCGCTATAAACAAATTTTACTTTTTGGCATTTTACGGCCAAAAAAGTAGAATTTCACTTGATTCCCATATGTTTGTATGCTATAGCCCACGGCTTGGGTCCGGGCCCCCAAAACCCGAATCGCCTAAAAAATTTCCAGGATATCGAATACGACCTAAGAAACTATAATCACCGCCCCACCATGACAAAATTTTATTTTTTGGCATTTTGTGGCCATAAAACTGAAATTCCGCCTGATTCCCATATTTTCGTATGCTATAGTCCATGCCTTCCTCCGTGAGCCCGGGCCCCCAGATTCGGATTGCCTAAATTTTTTTTGGTACATCAAATACAACCTAAGTAATTATATTCACCACCCCTCCATAACCAAATTAAAATTTTTGGTGTTTTACGGCCTTAAAACTGGAATACCACATGATTCCTAAATTTTCATGTGTTATAGCCCACACCTTCTACTGTAGGCCCGGATCCCCGGACTTGGATCGTCTTTATTATTTCTAGAACATCAAATATGACCTAAGGAAACATAGTCAAGAACCCCATGACAAAATTTCATTTTTTGGCATTTTATGGCCATAAAACTTTAATTCCGCCCGATTTCCATATTCTCGTGTGCTACACCCGGATTACCTAAAAAAAATTTGGGATATCAAGTACGACCGAAGGAATCATAGTCACTACCCTGCCATAAACAAATTTAACGTTTTGGCTTTTAAGGGCCATAAAACTAGAATTCCACCTAACTCCCATATTTTCGTGTGTTATGCCCACGCCTTCTGTCGTGGGCCTGGGCTCCCAGACCTGGATAGCCTAAAAATTTTCTAGGACATCAAATACGATCAAAGGAACCATAGTCATCACCCCTCCATGACCAAATTTTATTTTTGGCATTTTACGGACATAAAACTGGAATTCCGCCCGATTCTCATATTTTCATATGCTATAGCCCCTGCCTTCCACCGTGAGCCCGGGCCCCCGGACCCGGATTGCCTAAAATTTTTCTAGAAAATCAGATATGAGCTTGGGAACCATAGTCACCACCCTGCTATGACCAAATTACTATATTTGGTGTTTTACAACCCTAAAACAGGAACTACGCCTCATTCCCAAATTTTCTTTTGTTATAGCTGACGCCATCCCTTGTGGGCCTAGGCCCTAAACCCGGATCACCTTTAATAGATCTGGAACATCAAATACGACCTTAGGAACCATAGACACCATCCCGCCTTGGCGAAATTTCATTTTTTGGCATTTTACAGACAAAAAAATTAATTCCTCCCGTTTCCCATATTTTCGTGTGTTATATCCCACGCCTTCCGTAGGGGAACCAAACCCCCGTATGCGGATTGCCTAAATATTTTTTGGGACTTCAAATATGACCTAAGGAACCATAGTCTCCACCCCTCCATGACCAAATTAAATGTTTTAGCATTTTACAGCCATAAAATTTGAATTCCGCTCGATTCACATATTTTCATTTGTTATAGCCCATGCCTTCCACCGTGGGCCCGAGCCCTAGGACCCGGATTGCCTGAATATTTTCCAAAATATCACGTATGGCCTAAAAAATAATGGTCACCGCCCCTCCATGACCAAATTTCATTTTTTGGCGTTTTACTGCCATAAAACTGAAATTTTGCCTGATTCTTATATTTTCATATTCTATAGCGCACGCCTTCCACCGTGGGCCCGGACACCCGGGCCCAGACGTCTAAAAGTTTCTCGAGACATCAAATACAACCTAAGGAACCATATTCTACACCCTGCCATAACCAAATTACATTTTAAGCGTTTTACGGCCATAAAATTGGAATTCTGCCCGTTTCCCATATTTATGTGTATTATAACCCACGCCTTCTGCCGTGGGCCCGGGCCCCCAAACCTGAATCGCCTAAAAATTTTTCGGGAATTTAAATACAACCTAACAAACCCTAGTCACCGCCTTGCCATGACCAAATTTTATTTTTGGTGTTTTACGGCTATAAAACTGGAATTCCACCAGATTCTTATATTTTCATATGCTATAGCCCACGCCATCCACCGTGGGCCTGGACCCCGGTACACGGATCACCTAAAAAAATTTTGGGACATCAGATGTGACCTAAGGAACCATAGCCACAACCCCTCCATGACCAAATTTCATTGTTTCTTTACGGCCATAAAACTGGATTTCTGCCCGATTCCCTTATTTTCGGGTGCTATAGCCCATGCCTTTCGCCGGGTTATATAAGATTCAAGGCCTGACCACAAAGAAGCTTGGTCCAGGCTTCATTTGATTCGAGATCTATGGCCATCTCCGGCCTTGCTCCGGCAAGCCATGGCTGTTCGAACCTGATCTCAACTTCTCCTGCTCAGATCAACGACTTTCCAAGCCTTTCTCACTATTTGGGTTCCTCTGAAATAGCTTTTGAGGTTCTTCTGATTTCTTTAGATTCGTTCAAGATCTGTGTTTTCCCTGAGATTTTAAACGGTTTCTCGAGATTTCTTTCAAAAACAATGCTTTCAAACCTTTATCTTTCTGATTTAAGGTTTTGTCGAGATGCTTCTCTGATTTTCGTTAAGTTTCTTGTGTGTTTCTTCTACTATTAGTTTCTTCTACTATGTGTTTCTATCCTATTGTGTTCTTACGAGTTCTTCTACTGTGTTTCCTATGTGTTTCTTCTACCATGTTCTTATGAGTTCTTCTACTGTGTTTCGCATGTTGTTCTTTTACTATGTTTCTCATGAGTTTCTTTTACTGGAAGATGCATGTTAAAGGTCTCAGTTCCTTTCTGAGATTTCTGAACTTATTTCATTAGTATTTTTGCCTAATTTACTTGTTTTCGTCTCTGCACTCGATTAATGGTAAAACCCCTAGAATATGGGGGTTCATCCGAGTTTTGAGACCATTGGCTATGTGATTTGCTTGTTCTTCATCTCTGAACTTGTTTGATTTCAAAAACCATAACTTTCTTTGGACCTATTTCAAGTTTCTGAAGATTGTTTCATCTGTTGCTCAACCGAGTCTTGTAATCTTTGTTTAAACCTTGGATCCTTTATATGATTTTGATTCCCTGCTAAACTTTTCTAAGGTCTTTCTACTGGACCCTTTGTATGCTATTTGGTACTCTTTCTTCTCCATTGCTGAGTTACCCTACCATGTTCCTATAGTCTACTACTTACTGATTGTGCAATTGCATGACACTTTTTCTTCGTCCTAAATTTAGCCTCGCATGCCTAATAATTGTGTACTCTTTATATGTGTTGAACTTCCCCTCTAAATGGCTTTCAATTTTTTGAATGATTTCAGACTTCCTTTTGTGTAAGTCTGATTGATTTCTTTCCTTGTTTGTTGATTGCCCTGTTACTTGGTTTGAGTCGAAAGTTTTCCTTAGCCTTTCTGACTTGGTTTATTCATGGACCAATAGTTACAAATCTCTAATTACTTGATTTACTGTGTACTAATTGATTCTTACCTTATTTATTTTAACCGTGTATTTCAAAACTCTGTCCTTAATTAAACTCTTATGTATTTACCCCTAATTGCCTCCTTTGCACAAGATGCTTATTTGATTTCTTTCCTTAAATAACTTTTGCTCATTACCGTTTAAGTCTGAATTCCTTAATTAAAGGAAGTATGATACTAATTTATTTTAATTGATACCCAGTTCCTTAATTATTTTCTTACCTTCTTTCCGCTTGTTTTCACACTATAAATACTTGCTCTTCATTGACACAGACACCAACACTCATAATTTTCTGAACTCATACTCACACTTAAAAGTATTCTCTCTTGTTACTTGTGGCCTGTTTGCAAATCCTGCTGCCTGCTTCTCTCTCTATTTGTTTTCTTTAAACTGGTATGTTCTAATTAAGATTCAGCACCACAACAATGTGTTTGTTTAACATTTTTTTCCTCCTATCTGCCTACTGCTTGTGTTTAGTTCAATACTTATTTAGCATTCTCTTTCTGCATGTGCTGCCTCTACTATGTATTCTAAGTGTGTTTGACAATGATGGTTGTTTGAGGCATAACAACATTAAAATATTGTTGTCTATGACTCAAACATGATCCCCTAAGATCATAACCTCATGCTACCATTGTATGCTATATATTCTATTGGCATAACAACATTCCCTATTGTTGCGTATGCCCAGAATCAATTAATGCCCAGGCACAAGGGCCCTCTGTAATCTGTTCCAAACCCCTGAATCCCTTTTGTGTGAAGTTATCAATTAATCCCTTTTGAGGCTCTTAGGGAACTTTGGCACACTCAAATGGCAGAAAGGCTTTGGGTTATGGTCTCTTTGAGTTGGTCTATCTCATAACTCAAAGAGGAAGTCAAGAATCAGGCTTCCTTTAGTTGTATTTTTCTTTATAGTTTCTGATGTAATTTTATTTATTCCGGGATGTAATAATTTGTAATAAACACTTGGGGATGGTTAGTGAAAAGGGTGGGTAACTATGTATGCAAAGGGTAGATACCATGTCTATAGGTATTTTGAATTTTGCATACTCAAATGCATATAGAAATCATGCCTATAGGTCATTTTGAATTCTGCATATCCCAATCTCACATAGATACCATGTCTATAGGTATTTTGAATTCCGCATACTCGAACGCATATAGAAGTTATACCTATAGGATGTTCTGAATTCTGCATGTTCAAACTTCACTTAGAAATCATGTCTATAGGGTTCTGCATATTTAACTTCATATAGAAATTATGCCTATAGGATTCTCCAATTCTTTATATTCTATTACATCTAGATGCCATTCTCATAGGTTTAAAAACAAATTCTGCATCTAGATACCATGTCTATAAGGTTTGAAAAAAATCAGCAATGTATAGAAAGCATGCCTATAGGGGTTTCTAATAAAAAATCTGATTCACCCAGTAATAATGGCTACTATCAGGCGCAGGACTTCTAATCAATTCGTCAAATCCTGCCTCTCTTTTAACAATCTGATTCTATCACTTAGCAAGTTTCACGAGTATGCATTAAAAACAGTTTACTTTGAGCCTTGTTGTTTCAATTTTTTCTAAATCTTGTAGATACCATGCCTATAGGATCCTTGTCCAACACTTAGGCAAGCCTTAGGTTATAAGCCAAATCGGTTTCTGTTAATGATTACAACCAGCAGGCAGGCCTGATTTGGACTTCTTATCTAAGTTATATGATAAGCTGAAACTGTCTCAACAATTTCCTCTCCCTCGTCTTTAATTTTTTTTTAAATCATACCTAAAACAGTATGTGTAAGTCATGATAATTACTTGCTTTTTTGTTCAAGGAGGCATATCTGAGCCTCTGCTTGTTATGTGCTTTTCCCAACTTGCAATACGTGTTTTGTATATCGCCTTAGAGTTTTTACCTTTGAAACCACAAATAAGCCCAATATCCCTCCCTTTTAGGATTAGTAGTCCTAAATGCCTCCGGGACTGATAGTATTGGGATGGGTAATAGCATGCAATAAGTAAACGAGACCAACCCGTGCTTTAAATACCTTAACGGGGTGGGAAGGGTAGATATGGATATGATGACCACGCAATAACGTCACGTGTAGCCCCTCATTGAGGAGTGATTATCGGACGTTGTATGGGGTGATCCATATTTTTAGTAAACCTAGGACCCCCCCCCCTTTCCTTTATTCTTATTTCTTTAACATTTTCATTCTAGAATCTGCTTCCTCAAATTGCTCTTTTAAACTTTGTCTATTTTCAAACCTTTATATGTGAAATCCCCTCTTATTTGAGCTTTATTTGTCTATATGTTAATTGTACCCTAAACTCACAATAATTGTCTGGCCGGGAACCACACTAGTGAATTTTGAGGGGTGCCTGACACCTTCCCCTTGGAATAATTTCAAGCCCTTACCCAATCTTTGGCTACTCAAGTCAAACCCTCTTGGTGTCCTAATGCACCCTAATCATTAGGTGGCGACTCTTCAAATTCAAACCTAATTCGCAAAAGGAATGAGTTGTCCCTCCAAATGTCATAAACCCAATTCCGCGAGGAAAAAGGAGGCGCAACAGCGTGGCGACTCTGCTGGGGATTTTTAGGCTTTTACCATTTCAGACTATTAATTATCTGTTTATTTCTTTCAAGCATTCAATTTTCTTTTCGATTGCAAAACTGACTTGTCTTTTTGTTTCTTTCCTTTATTACTTTCCTTTACTGCTTTCCTTTACTACCGCTTTAAGTTATGAAAAAATGTTATATTTACTGCTTTCCTAACGTGCAAATACGTGACAACCTGCTTTAATTGTTGCATAATCATGCTCAACATCATATTTCACTCGTGCCAAACAAAATACCATAGCAATGCTTATAATGATTGGTTGCGTTCTTCCGATATTATCACCCCCTAAATCCGAAGAAGGCGTATTTGCGGTAAAACCAATCGATCAATAGTGTAGTCGACGGTTCCGTGCCTTTCCCCCTTAAGTTGTCCGCTCAAGGGTACCAGACCAAAACCCCATAGAAACCTTACTCTGTTTAACTGTGCATGCATCATGGTCAAACCTAGCCGAGTTAGTTATGTTGTCCGCATAATGACTCTTTAAGATAGCCTTGTCCAAAGTCCATTGGGTTTCCCTAAAACTCAAATGGACATCATCACGTTCTGTGCATTTATTTAGAGAACTAGATGCGTTTATGCTAATTGTATTTTTTAAATAGTCAAGTCTGGTGGGGTTAAGGACCTAACCCTTTTTTTGTCTTACAAAAATATGAGGCACGAGGTCCCCAGTTTCGGGATGATTAGTACTCCCCCACTCTTGCTAGATTGGTGGAGGAGTCTTCCATCAAATAACTAGATCAATGAGTGGAAAGAGAGGGTCTCCAAAGCTAGCGAAAAGTTGGAATATCTGGAATACAGTCTACTGGAATTGGAAGGAAAAGTGAGGAAGAGAGTCACCGACTGCCAAAACACTGAGGGAAACGAAGGAGAACACATGGCAAAGGCATTTTTACTGGTGAACCTACGCGAACTGGAGGATTTGATCAACGAGAGCATTCAACCTGAGGAAGGTCCTTCTGGTACCAAATAGATAGGAGTTTTTCTTTTCGCTTTATAAAATGTAATAAGGTCGATGGCCATTAGTGGTTTTTCATTTCCTATTTATTTAGTGTCAATTTGGGATTTGTCTTCTTTTTATCATTAAAATGAGGCATTTAGCATCCTAAGTTCTCCAAATTAATTTGTCGCTAGGCCTACCTCGGGCACAAAGAGGTCCCCAAATTAGGACACGATTTAAATTCCCGCACTATGTGTTTAAATACTGCAATACCTTTTATGATCGTCAATGACTTGTTACCTTTTGTTTTTACTTTTTGTTTATTTATTTCCCTTCCCCAAAGGTTAGTTCGTGCACTCTAGAAACATCATCTTATTCAACGAGATCCAGGGGCCATCCACCCACTCCTCCTCTTAGTCCTATTAGAAACAAGAACAAAGGGAAGATGGAAGATCTGAACAACACCGAAAAGGAGAATTCAACTGAATGGGTAGAGGTCACTCATGCCCATGGTACTCAGGTTTCCAAAGAAAATGCATCCCGACTGGAACAAAAGTTGCTGAAGTTCCAAGAGGAACTTGATCAGGTCCGTAATCTGGCAAACCTATCATTTTTCCTCACCGCTCCAGATGTCAATTTCCCTAATGCTCATAACCCCACACTTTCACAAAATGTTCCGAAGCCACAAAACCATTTCGTTCCTCACCACTACTGCAACACCGGCCATACTTCCAACAATACCCCACTGCTCATCCCGAAACCCCAAAACTCCACAAATGACCACTTTCACACCCATCATAACACCCCTATATATGTGGAGACCATGCCACACTCCACCCAATCCATCTCAAGCACACCTGAGTCTGGTGATAAAGACTTGCTCATCAAGAATCTGGATAAAGAACTCAAGAAATTGACTAGCCGAATTCAAGGCGTCGAAGGAAGCAAGGGAATTGAGGGGCTGAACTATGAAGATATTTGCATACAGCCCGACGTCGAACTGCCCGAGTGGTACAAACCTCCTAAGTTCGAGATGTTTGATGGTACAGGGGATCCGAGAGTCCATTTGAGAACATACTGCGACAAGCTGGTCGGAGTAAGGAAAGACGAGAGAATCCACATGAAGCTGTTTATGAGGAGTTTGAAAGGAGATGCTCTATCTTGGTACATTAGTCAAGATTCGAAGAAGTGGTCAAGTTGGGTAAGCATGGCGTCCGATTTTATGGACAGGTTCAGGTTCAACACGGAGAATGTGCTGGATGTGTTCTACATTCAGAACCTAAAGAAGAAGCCCACGGAAACATTCTACGAGTATGCTACTCGCTGGAGATCAGAAGCTGCTAAGGTCTGACCTGCTTTAGAGGAAGAACAAATGAACAAGTTTTTCGTCCTGGCTCAGGACCTACAATATTATGAAAGGCTGATGTTGATTGAAAACCATAAATTTTTTGACATTATCAAGCTGGGTAAAAAGATTGAAGAGGGCATCAAAAGCGGTATGGTTACAAACTTCGAGGCCCTGCAAGCCACAAATAAGGCCTTACAGTCCGGTGGTGTGTCCAAGAAAATGGACGTAGGAGCCGTCATGGTGGCATAGAGAACCAAATCTCACATCAAATACCAAACCTACCCAATGCCTCCACTCACATACCAGCCTACTCCAAACTACCAAGCACGCTCACCCTCTTACCAAACAACATCACCCAATTATCAATCACCTCCACCTCCCACATATCAGCATACTTCACCCAGATATTCCCAACTCGCACATGTTTACCAAGCCTAAACAGTATATAGCCATTGCCTAACCCATCAACCAATTATATGAGAGACTCAAAGCCGCTGGTTATGTCACCCATATCCCTGCCATAACCTCTGAGAACCCTTCTCAATGGGTCAGTCCAGACAAAGCCTGTGCATATCATTCAAGCATGAAGGGACATACCATTGATGAATGTCGTTCCCTGAAAGACAAGATCCAGGCTTTGATTGACAACAAGATTATTGTGGCAAAGGAGCCCGCTCCGAATGTCTGCAATAACCCTCTACTATGCCATAAGGGTGGAGACGATCACATATTTGAAATAGAGGATGATTGGGATCCCGTGGGATCGATCAGTTTGATCACAGAAGGTGATGACCCAAAAAACCAATAGTTACTCTTAACCCGATCGTGGTCCAGATTCATCCCTCTGGGCACACTGAGGTAAATATATCAGTACCACTGGAATTTGAAACAACGTCATCTGCACACCAGCTGTAACGACCCGACCGGTCGTTTTGAGCTCCGGCGCATCATTCAGCAGTTTGAGGCCATGAGCGGCTTCATCTCAGGTATATTGACTTGTGTGTATGGTTAGACTTAAAATTCAGGAAGTTTGGAGTCAAATCTAAATGGAAATTATCATTTTGAAAGGTTAAAATTGAAGAAATGAACTAGGATTGGAATTTTGAGTAAACGACCTCGGAAATGGGATCCAAAGGTTGCAGCAGGTTCGTATGATGATTTCGGACTTAGGCGTATTCCCGGATCGGGTTCTGGATAACCCAGGAGCATTTTGGCGCCAATTGTGGAAGATAGCATTTTAGAAGAAATTGCATCAGTTTGGCTTAAAATGCATTTCAGTGTTATTTATGTCCGTTTGGAATTCCGAGACTGGGAGTAGCTCCGTATGGTGATTCTGGATTTGGGAGCGTGATCGGAAGTGAATTCGGAGGTCCGTAGGTCATTTTGGAGCCGTTCGGCTAAAGATGGAAAATTGAAGGTTTTTGAGAAAATTTGGCCGGAAGTGAAAATTTTGATATCGGATTCGAAATGCGAATTTTATGGTTTGGATTTCTTCGTTAGGTTATTTGGGACTTAGGAGTGTGTCCGGAATATCTTTGTGTTAAAATATATGAATTATGGGAAAAATTTGAAATATTTTGATATTTAATATTGTTAAAGTTGACTTTGGTCAACATTTCTGGTAAACGGACCCAGACTCGTGATTTTTCGGTCTCAAAAGGTCCATAGAAAAATATGGGAGTTGAACGTGTTTCCGGAATCGAATTTCGAGGTCCCAGTCCCGAGAAATGAATTTTTTTGTGAAATTATTTTCTGAAAATGTTTAAGGAAAATGAAAATGAAATTTGATCAGAAAGTAATGGTATCGGGCTCGTATTTTGTTTCCGACGCCCGGTACAGGTCATATATGTTGGTTAAGCGCTTCCTGTAAAGTTTGGTTACAAACGGACGTTGTTTGACGGGTTTCGGCCTTAAATTGAAAAATTTGAAAGTTTATGAAATTTGAAAGAATTCTTGGATTTAAGGCTCAAATCATTGATTTTGATGTTATTTTGGCGATTTTATCGCTCGAGCAAGTTCGTATGATGTTTTAGAGTCAGTGTTCATATTTGGTTTGGAGCTCCGAGGGCTCGGGAGTGTTTCGGAGGTGTCTCGGAGTGATTTCGGACTTAGGAAAAATTGCAGAAAATTCTGCTGTGCCCAGAAAATTTTAGGTGCGAGTAGTCCAGTTTGGAAGCTCATATCTTGTAATCTATAAGAAATCAGAAAAAGTGCAAAACACGAAAGTTGTAGCCCATACATTCTAGTTTTCGGAAAGTTACACCATTAGCGATTTGGATATTATCTCAGAAAGTTACAATGGATCGAAAAGGGCTGCTGGAGCAATTTTGGCAGAATTTACGATGCACTTTAGAAGCTCATATCTCGGGATATATAAAGAGTTATATGGTGTACAACCTATCAAATTAAAGATCTTTGAGTCTAGTTTCTAAATCTTCAAACCGTTTGTCATTTGGATATTTATACCAGACGTTATGGGTGTTTAAACAGAAGGTATCCGACAAGGAACAATTTTAATAGGATGTACAACTTGTATAGCACAAGTGCAAGGTACAACTCGATGAAGCACAGGCAGATTCTTTTATACACGGATTTAGCTCACTTTTCTTCATTTCTTCAAAGTATGGACGATTTTTGGGGAGCTTCAAGAGGGGATTTTCATCATCAATGTGAAGGTAAGTTATCCCCACCTATTTTGAGTTAAGTACATCAATTATGTATGGATTTGAGCATGAAAATTGTAGAAAAATTGAAGATTTAGGCCTAGGGATTTGAAAATAATATTTGGTGATTTGAGGGGTCAAATGAAATCCGATTTTGGTAAACTTTATATGTACGGACTCGTGGCGAGACGAGGAATCCGGTGATGTGACTTTCGTAATTTTTCAAGAAGTGGGCCCGGGGCTCGTGTTTTGCAAATTTCGTGATTTTCGATATTTTTCGAGTCTTTTCGATTGGGTTATATTCCCTTAGCCTATTGTAATATATTTCTTGTGGTTTTGGCAAGATTCGACGCACGAGGAGGTCGATTCGAAAGGAAAGGGCATCACGGAGTAGACTTTTGGCCATCTTGAGGTGAGTAATAGTTGTAAATGCTGTTCTGAGGGTTTGAAACCCCGGACTTTCACATCGTAACGCTATATTGAGGCATGACACGTACTCCATGGCGAGTGCGGGGTCGGATACTATTGGGGATTGTGACTTGGTCCATCCCGTGTGATGTTTATACTATACTGGTGATTGATACACATACTTCATTGATATTACTGGGCTTGATGCCATGTTTGGGGCCTTGTGCCGATTTGTAAAATCCTTCGAGGATTGATATTACTGCTTAGCATGATTTGCATATCATTTAATTTCAGTCCAAGGTTTTAAATGCTGTTTTGCAAACTCAGCCATAATTCTAAGTGTTGAAAACTTAAATGATATTTTTAAATGTATTTCGGGCTGGGAACTTCTGTTTTGTAAATGCCTAAGGGGCTTATTATATTATTTTCTGGACTGATTATAAAGTGACTTGAAACAGTGGTAACAATGACACTGTGTGATATACTTGAAACAGTGGTAACAATGACACTGTGTGATATACTTGAAACAGTGGTAACAATGACACTGTGTGATATACTTGAAATAGTGGTAACAATGACACTGGATGATATACTTGAACAATGGTAACAATGGCACTGTATGATATAAATTGGTCAGGTAACAATGGGTAACCGATCAGGTAACAATGATTGATCAAGATATTGCGCTTGGGCTGTAGGAGCCCCTCCGGAGTCTGTACACACACCCAGTGAGCGCCGTCGACGATAAATAAATATGGATGGCTCGGGCTGCACGCTGCAGTGGGTACTGGAATGTACCATAATATGCATTGCATTGCATTCATGTATTTGTATTTATACTGTTGTTTAGCTGCTCAGTTCCATATGTTGTTGTATATTCGAATTGTAGCTTACTTTGTGTATTTACTGGATTTTCTTCTCTTCGGACTGTAGTTACTTTTATTATTCACTCGTTCGGAGTACTCACTTTACTCCCTACACCTTGTGTGCAGATCCAGGGCAGTCTCAGGCTCAGTAGATCCAGTTGATCAGCAGATCCAGCTTCTGGGAGTATCAAGGTAGCTGCACGGCGTTCGCAACCATTGATCTTCTCCCTTCTATCCTATCTCTTTATTTCCGCATTATCAGACTTTGGATATACCATGTATTAGGATGATATTCTGCATTCTAGAGGCTCAGATTCGTGACACCGGGTCCTAGTGAGATTATATTGTGTATTTTGTATAATTCTTCAGTACTTTAATCTTGCTTAATTGATATTTTTCCCGCTATTTTTGATAAATTGGGTTAAGTGTTGAATAATGGTCAGGCTTGCCTAGTAGTGTGCTAGGTGCCATCACGACCAAGATTTGGGTCGTGACACCAGCGCCAATTGAGGTTGAATTCGTGTCTCTAGAAAATGCACCTATACTATTCGAAGTTGCAGTTTTACCACCCAAGGGATATGCTCCATTTGGAGTGAAGATAGCCATGCCGATCCTGGTAGCGATGTCGGTTGTGACACCATTCCAAACCAAGGCTATACCATGGGACTATACAACCGAGGTAAGAAGAAAAGGCAAGGGTAGGACCGAGGAAACTGTTGCCGCACAGGTATGACAAGAACTGGTAGAGTTTATACCCCAGAACATCTAGTCGAGTCAAGCAAGCAGGCCTCCAATTGGTCACCCATTATTGAGACAAGTCCAGACGACCTTTGGAGAAAGATACAGGCCAAGGAATACTCAGTCATCGACCAGTTGAACAAAACACCGGTGCAGATCTCCATACTTGCTTTGCTACAAAATTTTGAGGCAAACAAAAATGCTCTATTGAGGGTGCTAAGTGAAGTGTACGTGCCAAGAAACATCACTGATGGGGAAATGGCCAACATGGTCGGACAGATATTAGAAAGTCACAAAATTACTTTTCATGAGGATGATCTACCGCCTGAAGGGTTGGGTCATAACAAAGCACTGCATATCACTGTGCAATGCGAGGACTACTTTATCACTGGGATCTTGATCGGCGGGGGTTCTAGTCTCAACATTTATCCACTGGTAACACTCAAGAAATTTGTCAAAGGATTGCACGAGATAAAGGACAGAGCTATCAACGTGAAAGCCTTCGACGGCTCCCAAAGATCCACCATTAGGGAGATTAGTCTGTGTTTGCAAATTGGGCCAACTTGGTTCGATGTTGACTTCCAAGTGATAGACGTACCGGCATCTTACAATCTGCTACTGGGATGACCATGGATTCATGCTGTTGGGGCTGTGGCATCAACACTGCATCAGGTAGTGAAATTCGAATGGAACCATCAAGAGGTAATCATTTACGGCGACAGAAGCAATCCTATATACAGTCGCCAGACCATTCCGTCAATCGAAGGAAGAAAGAAGCTAGGAGGGGAAACTTACCATCACATCAAAAGGGTAAACGTTGTTGAAAAAGATAAATGGTGGGATAACAAAATCGAGAGTATACTGAATTGGTGTGGGTATGAACCTAGCAAAGGACTCGTCAAGAATCTCCAAGGAATCGCTAAGCCCATAAAGCTCAAAAAGCATGGCACTACTTTTGGTCTGGGATATGAGTACACCTGGGAGGAATTCAACCACTGGTCGCCACCATGGCGTGGTCCTAACTATCCGCTGGAGCAGCCAATACCACACTTGGAGCGGACTTTCCAACCGGCCGGTGTTATCTATGGGTCAGAAGAAGAAGAAGAAGAAGCACTTGCAGCGGTGAGGAATTTATTCCTAGAAGACAATGGCATGGACTGTTATGTTGTTCTCGAGGAGGAGGGGGAGGGAGGCCCTTCCATACAGGTCGTAAGCAGAGGGGCATGCCTCAATAACTGGACCATCAAGACAACTAGAGCCCGATGAGTCTCAGGGTAGCAAGGCTAAAACAAGCATCATGCACTGTTTTTATTTACTAAATGATTTTCCTTTCGCATTTTAATTCTCGCAATAAGATCTCCAATGTTCAAAACGATTATGCAATTTATCAAAACATTTTTGACTTTCTTTATGAATCAACACTTATTACTATTATTTTCTCTCATTACTTTATTTATACAACATTACTATTACCTATCTTGATGAACCAATGACTATGACGTGCAATGAGACAACGCAACAAATGGACACAGATTCAAAGGAAGATGAAATACCAAAAGAGGTTGTTAAGGAAGTTGAGAATTTTGAGAACAGACCTAAGTCCAAACTAGACGAGACCGAGATTGTTAACCTGGGAGATGCAGATAACGTCAAATAAACAAGAATCAGTGTCCACTTATTGCCATCAGAAAAGAAGGAATATACAGAATTTCTAAGGGAATATGCAGACATATTTGCTTGGTAGTATGATGACATGACTGGTCTGAGTACATCTATTGTGGCTCACAAACTACCAACAGATCCAACATGTCTGTCGATAAAGCAAAAGCTTAGAAAGTTTAAGCCTGACATGAGTCTGAAAATCAAGGAAGAAGTCACTAAGCAAGTCAAAGCCAAGGTTATCAGGGTAGTAGAATACCCAACATGGTTAGCCAATATTGTACCAATACCAAAGAAGGACGGGAAGGTCAGAGTCTATGTCGACTACCGGGATCTCAACCGGGCCAGTCCAAAAGACGACTTTACCTTGCCAAACATACACATCCTGATCGACAATTGTGCCAAGCATGAATTGCAGTCATTTGTGGATTGTTTCGCTAGGTATCATCAGATATGGATGGATTAAGAAGATGCTGAGAAAATGGCTTTCATTACGCCGTGGAGAATGTACTGTTACAAGATAATGTCGTTCGGCCTGAAGAATGTAGGAGCCACCTACATGAGGGCCATGACTACCATCTTCCACGATATGATACACAAGGAGATAGAGGTATACGTAGATGATGTTATTATCAAGTCCAAGAAAGCCACTGATCACATGGAAGATTTGAGGAAATTCTTTAACAGATTACAGAGGTATAACCTGAAGCTGAATCCCGCGAAGTGTGCAGTTAGGTTCCTGCCGGAAAACTACTTGGGTTTATTGTGAGTCACCGAGGAATAGAACTAGATCCATCAAAGGTCAAAGTTATTCAAAACTTTCCACTGCCAAAGAACAAGAAGGACGTGATGAGTTTCTTGGGAGACTTAACTACATTAGCCGATTCATAGCACAATCTAGGTTATCTGTGATCCAATCTTTAAGATGTTGAAGAATGACGCCGTTACCAAATGGATTGATGATTACCAAAGAGCTTTCGATAGAATCAAGGAATATTTATCAACACCACCAGTTTTAGTCCCACCTAAGCCAGGTAGACCCTTATTACTCTACCTTGAAGTATTGGATGGAGCTTTCGGTTGCGTTCTGGGGCAGCATGACGAAACATGGAGGAAGGAGAAGGCCATCTATTACCTCAGTAAGAAGTTCACCCCGCATGAGGCCCGGTATTCTCTGTTGGAGCGTACTTACTGTGCTTTGACTTGGGTAGCTTAGAAGCTGAGGCACTACTTCTATGCCATTGCTACATATCTCATATCAAGGATGGATCCTTTAAAGTACATCTTCCAGAAGCCCATGCCCACTAGCAAGCTAGCCAAGTGACAAATCCTGTTGAGCGAATTTGACATTGTTTACGTCACTTAGAAGGTAATCAAGGGACAATCACTAGCAGATCACCTTGCTGAAAACCCCGTGGACGGAGAATACGAACCCCTGAAAATGTATTTTCCCAATGAAGAAGTATCGTTCATAGAAGAAGACATTGCAGAATCCTATGATGGTTGGAGAACGTTTTTCGATGGAGCAGCAAATTTCAAAGGAGTTGGCATAGGAGTAGTCCTAGTATCAAAAATCAGTCAGCATTATCCGGTGTCCGCCAAGCTCAGGTTTCCCTACACCAACAACATGGCCGAGTATGTAGCTTGCATCCTAGGGCTCAAAATGGCCATTGACATAAACATTCAAGAGTTGCTAGTGATTGGAGATTCAGACCTACTTATACATTAGATCCGGGAAGAATGGGCAACTAAAAACTCCAAGATACTCCCGTATCTGCATTATGTACAGGAATTGAGGAAGAAGTTCATAAAGACAGAATTCCAACATGTTCCCAGGGTCTAGAATGAGTTTGCCGATGCATTGGCTAGCCTATCATCCATGATACAGCATCCAGACAAGAACTTCATTGACCCCATTCCGTAAAGATCGATGATCAGCCAGCTTATTGTGCTCATATTAAGGAAGAAGCAGACTGAAAGCCTTGGTTTCATGATATCAAGGAATATTTGGCAAAAGGTGAGTACCTAGACCTTGCAAATCCTACTTAGAAGCGCACACTTCGGAGGTTATCCAATAATTTCTTTCACAGCGGAGGAATCCTGTATAGGAGGACTCCTGATTTGGGATTACTAAGGTGCATCGATGCGAAAGAAGCATCCAGGATATTGGAGGAGATTCATGCAGGGACCTGCGGTCCACATATGAACGATTTTGTCTTAGCAAAGAAGATACTCCGTGCTGGTTACTTTTGGATGACTATGGAGACGGACTGCATGCAGTATGTCTGGAAATGCCACCGCTGTCAGATACATGCAAACATGATAAAGGTACCCCCAAACGAGCTTAATGCAACAAGCTCACCATGGCTGTTCGTCGCTTGGGAAATGGATGTTATTGGACCAATAGAGCCCGCCGCCTCCAACGAGCATAGGTTTATCCTAGTAACAATCGACTATTTCACCAAATGGGTCAAAGCAGCATCTTACAGAGCAGTGACTAAGAAAGTCGTGGCAGACTTTGTCCGCGACCGTATCATTTGTCGATTCGGGATTCCAAAGTCAATCATTACCGATAACGGCTCCAACCTCAACAGTGACTTTATGAAAGCCATGTGTGACTCTTTCAAAATCAGACACAAGAATTCTACAGCCTACAGACCCTAGATAAACGGGGCAGTAGAAGCCACCAATAAGAATATAAAGAAGATATTGAGGAAAATGATAGAGAAACATAAATAGTGGCACGAGAAGTTATCGTTTTCTCTTCTGGGATACTGTGCCACAGTCCGCACATCAACCGAGGCAACCCCCTATATGCTAGTTTATGGTACAAAAGTAGTCATTCCGGCCGAGGTAGAAATTCCCTCCCTAAGGATCATACAGAAAGCTGACCTCAACGACGCAGAGTGGGTGAAAAATTGTTATGAGCAGCTAGCCCTCATAGACGGAAAGAGGATTAATGCAGTTTGCCATAGTCAACTTTATCAGAATAGAATGTCCAGAGCCTTCAACAAAAGAGTCAAGCAAAGACAGTTCAAACTGGGGCAGCTAGTGTTAAAGAAAATCTTTCCACATCAAGATGAATCCAAAGGGAAATTCTCTCCCAACTGGAAAGGTCTGTACATGGTTCATCGAGTTCTAACAAGAGGAGCCCTCATACTTGCAGAAATGGACGGAGAAGTCTGGCCAAAGTCGATCAATTTAGATGCAGTCAAGCGTTACTATGTGTAATCTTTATGCTTTCCTATATGATGTAAATTGAACTACACCTGACCTGATTCCCGTTTAAGAGGGGATATGTAGGAAGCCCTATGGGTTCGATCACAATTCAATAAAACTTTTATTTCCCCCCGCAATTGGAAACTGGGGCAGAATTTTAAGGAGGGCCCTCAAAATTCTGAAGCTAATTTCAGCCAATCATCGCTAGCAGCAGTCGAAAGCATCAATCCATTGAACTGGGGTAGAATTTTCAGGAGGACCCTCAAAATTCCATAACAAGAAGGGTTAAAATGTTTGGAACAACGTCGCAGTCGTTAGTTCATCAAAAGAAAACTATTCTTAATTATGTATTTATGTACGACTTTACTAAATCATGCATGTCTATTTCTGAAATTGCCTTGTTTGGCAATGCTACCCCAATGATACATGCAGTATCACCAGATCAAAGCCGAGCAGGTCAAGTAGAGCCAGTGGGAATACGAACTAACCTCCACCCTTTACAAAACTCACGAATTTTCTTTGGATGCAGGCACTTGAGTTGCAAAATCATCAAATATACTATACACTCACGAGACTCACATTGCTTAGAAATACAACTCTCAAAACAGTTGCACTTACGCACATCTGCTATCCGCCCGTAGTGTCCCCAGCAGACACAGTATCCCCAACAGTCGCAATATCACAATTCGCTATCAGCTAAGAAAATTCTATTATCATTTGCCCTTTTACTTCTTGCATAAGGATACCATTCTGGCTTCCGAGGTTAAGCTCTACCTCCATTTGCATTTCTACATTGCATAAGGCTACCATTCTACCTTCCGATGTTAAACTCTACCGCCATCTGCATTTTCTGCATTGTATAAGGCTACTATTCTACCTTCCGAGGTTAAACTCTACCTCCATCTGCATTTTCTGCATTGCATAAGGCTACCATTCTACCTTCCGAGGTTAAGGTCTACCTCTATATGCATTTTTGCATTGCATAAGGCTATCATTCTGCCTTCCGAGACTAAACTCTGTCTCCATCTGCATTTCTGCATTGCATAAGTTTACCATTCTGCCTTCCGAGGTTAAGCTCTACCTCCATTTGCATGGCTGAAAGATTGC
Organism: Nicotiana tabacum; assembly: GCF_000715075.1. NCBI lineage: Eukaryota > Viridiplantae > Streptophyta > Magnoliopsida > Solanales > Solanaceae > Nicotiana > Nicotiana tabacum. The sequence goes on along the minus strand of NC_134089.1, from coordinate 16,158,747 downwards.
CACCTTATTTACATTTGCATGGCTGAAAGATCGCCACCTTTACATTTGCATTGGCTGAAAGATCGCCACCTTTATTATTTGCATGGTTGAAAGATCACCACCTTTACATTCACATCGACTGAAAGATCGCCACCTTTATTTGCATGGCTGTAATATCGCCACCTTTACATTTGCATGGCTGAAAGATCGCCACCTTATTTACATTTGCATGGCTGAAAGATAGCCACATACTCTATTTGCATGGTTGAAAGATCGCCACTTTATCATTTGCATGGCTGAAAGATCGCCACCTTTTGTATTTCATGGGCTGAAAGATCGCTACCTACTGCATCTCATGGGCTGAAAGATCGCCAATCATCCGAAGGCGTCATCATTCGGAGGCACTATTTTCATAGCTCGAGAACACCATATCATGGCCTAAGGACCCCTTTTAATCTTTTGCATATCATTACTCAAAGGCATCATAGTTCAGAGGCATCATTCTCATAGCCCAAGTGCATCATTTCATGGCCAGTGGATCCTCTATCATACGCTTCATGACCTAGGATGTCATGGTCTGAGGACGTCATCCTAACCATCCAAATACAGCATTCATGGTCCGACGGGAACTTGCATCATGTTTAAATTTCCGCACAATATACGCTTCTATTACTTATTTGCAGGTAACCGGCGAGCAACAGTCATCTCAGCAGGAGCGATCCCACTCCAGTTCCCGCAGCCCTATTAGACCTTAACCATTCATCCCAACCTGAATATTGCGTCCTTTCTTGAAAGGTCTCCATCGGCATACTCCGTCGACGGATCCTGAACTACATATGACCTGATTCCTGTAAAACTAGGGATATGTAGGTAGCTCAAGAACGAGAGCACGACCAAACCTCTTCAAACCATTTCATTCGGTCAAAATTGGTCATCATATCTTTACCCGACAACTCTTTCATCTTTTCCTGGGTAAAGATGGGCAGTTCTTGATACCCAATTTTTCCCTGTATAATTTTCATATGCAAAATACCTTTCAAATAGCATATTTATGCATATATAAGTATGCCCAAGAGTTTTCTTATTTTTCTTTAATTTTTTTTAAGATTTTTAAATCAATTTATTGCCCTATTTTATCAAGAAATGCCCAATAATTATTCCTAAAATTGTCATTTTGGAAATTTACTTATTAGATTTATTAGATTCTCATATTTATACTAAAATATAGCTAACATAATTTTGCATATTTTTACAAATTTATTTAGTATTTTTTTAAACTAAATTGCATATAATTGCAATATTAGCCTATTTTAAGGTTTAATTGTGTTTATAATTATAAAATTGACTCCAGTATTTTTATTTTTATAATTATATATTACTAATCATTTTAGTACCTTTAATTTACTCCCAGAAATTATTTTACTATTTTTTATAAATTAAACAAGGGGAAAAGTGGCTATTTAAATGTTAGCCCATTTCATTTCACTTCTGGCCGGATTTGGCACCCCAATTAAACCCAATTTCAGATCTCATTATTCGGCCCAATTTCTAAAATTACCCGACCCATGACCCTTTAAAATAACCCACTCGGCCTCCCCTTTTATCCCAGTCGTTGATTTAATAGATCAACGGCTCACACTCTTCCTTTCCTTTTTAATTCCCCAATACCCCCCAAACCCTATTCATTTCTCACCGGTAGCCGCCCTTGGATTCCCCTTCTCCCAAATTCTCTCTTAGAAACCCTAGCCGTCCCCCTCTATTTCCACCCTAAAACCACCGGAATCTATGGCTTCCAAGGCAACTGAAGTCTTACACCGACCTCCTATAACTCCTACACGCCAGGTTATTGAAGATTCAAGGCCTGACCATGAAGAACCATGGTCCAGGATTTGATTGATTCAAGATCTATGGCAGTCTCCGGCCTTGCTCCGGCAAGCCATGGCTATTCGAACCTGATCTCGACTTCTCCTGCTCAGATCAATGACTTTCCAAGCCTTTCTCACCATTTGGGTTCCTCTGAAACACTAGATTTTGAGGTTCTTCTGATTTCTTTAGATCTGTTCTAGATCTGTGTTTTCCCTGAGCTTTTAAACGGTTTCTCGAGATTTCTTTGAAAAACTATGCTTTCAAACTTTTATCTTTCCGATTTAGGGTTTTGTCGAGATGCTTCTCTGATTTTCGTTAAGTTTCTTGTGTGTTTCTTCTATTATTAGTTTTTTCTACTGTGTTTCTCTCCTACTGTGTTCATACAAGTTCTTCACTGTGTTTCCTATGTGTTTCTTCTACCATGGTCTTATGAGTTCTTCTACTGTGTTTCGCATGTTGTTCTTTTACTATGTTTCTCATGAGTTTCTTTTACTGGAAGATGCATGTAAAAGGTCTCAATTCCTTTCTAAGATTTCTGAACTTATTTCATTAGTATTTTTGCCTGATTTACTTGTTTTCGTCTCTTCACTCGATTAATGGTAAAATCCTAGAATTTGGGGGTTCATCCGCGTTTTGAGACCATTGGCTAAGTGATTTGCTTATTCTTAATCTATGAACTTGTTTGATTTCAAAAACCATAACTTTCTTTGGACCTATTTCGAGTTTCTAAAGATTGTTTCATCTGTTGCCCAACTAAGTCTTGAAATCTTTGTTTAAACCTTGGTTCCTTTATATGATTCTGATTCCCTGCTAAACTTTTCTAAGGTCTTTCTACTGGACCCTTTGTATGCTATTTGATACTCTCTCTTCTCCATTGCTGAGTTACCCTGTGATTATCATGTTCCTATAGTCTACTACTTACTAATTGTGCAATTGCATGACACTTTTTCTTCGTCCTAAATTCAGCCTCGCATGCCTAATACTTGTGTACTCTTTATATGTGTTGAACATCCCCTCTAAATGGCTTTCAATTTTTTGAATGATTTTAGACTTCCTTTTGTGAAAGTCTGATTGATTTCTTTCCTTGCTTGTTGATTACCCTGTTACTTGGTTTGAGTCGAAAGCTTTCCTTAGCCTTTCTGACTTGGTTTATTCATGGACCAGTAGTTACAAATCTCTAATTCCTTGATTTACTGTGTACTAATTGATTCTTACCTTATTTGTTTTAACTGTGTAGTTCAAAACTCTGCCCTTAAGTGTATTTACCCCTAATTTCCTACTTTGCACAAGATGCTTATTTGATTTCTTTCCTTAAATAACTTTTGCTCATTACCGTTTAAGTCTGAATTCCTTAATTAAAGGAAGTCTGATACTAATTGATTTTAATTGATACCCAGTTCCTTAATTATTTTCTTACCTTCTTTCCGCATGTTTTCACACTATAAATACTTGCCCTTCATTGACACAGACACCAACACTCGTAATTTACTGAACTCATACTCACACTTAAAAGTATTCTCTCTTGTTACTTGTGGATTGTTTGCAAATCCTGTTGCCTGCTTCTCTATCGATTTGTTTTCTTTAAACTGGTATGTTCTAATTAAGATTCAGTACCACAACAATGTGTTTGTTTAACATTTTTTTCCTCCTGTCTGCCTACTGCTTGTGTTTAGTTCAATACTTATTTAGCATTCTCTTTTTGCATGTGCTGCCTCTACTATGTATTCTAAGTGTGTTTGACAATGATGGTTGTTTGAGGCATGACAACATTAAAATATTGTTGTCTATGACTCAAACTTGATCCCCTAAGATCATAACCTCATGCTACCATTGTATGTTATATATTTTGTTGTCATAACAGCATTCCCTATTATTGTGTATGCCCAGTATCAATTAATTCCCAGGCACAAGGGCCCTCTGCAATTTGTTCCCAACCCCTGAATCCCTTTTGTGTGAAGTTATTATTTCTGTAGCACTCCATTACCTTTTCCCTTTACTCCCCTAGTTCTTCAAGTTCTGTTTCTACACTTGCACTCTCTCTTAGCCTTTAAGTTCTGCCCCCTCCCCCTCTTGTGATCCTTGCCTTGGGACCCATTGAGCTCCCTCTAAACTTGAACACTTGAAGGCTGGCTCTTCCACACTGCACTGACCCCCATTCTGATAATGCAATTTGAGTATGAGCATTGCCTGGAGTCCCATTGAGGCTCTTAGGGAACTTTGGCACATTCAAATGGGAGAAAGGCTATGGGTCATGGTCTCTTTGAGTTGGTCTATCTCATAACTCAGAGAGGAAGTCAAGAATCAGGCTTCCTCTAGTTGTAGTTTTCTTTATAGTTTCTGATGTAATTTTATTTATTCCGGGCTGTAATAATTTGTAATAAAGTCTTGGGGATGGTTAGTGAAAAAGGTGGGTAACTATGTATGCAAAAGGTAGATACCATGTCTATAGTTATTTTGAATTATGCATACTCAAATGCATATAAAAATCATGCCTATATGTCATTTTGAATTCTGCATATCCCAATCTCACATAAATACCATGTCAATAGGTATTTTGAATTCTGTATACTCGAACGCATATAGAAGTTATACCTATAGGATGTTCTGAATTTTGCATGTTCAAACTTCACTTAGAAATCATGTCTATAGGGTTCTGCATATTTAACTTCATATAGAAATTATGCCTATAGGATCCTCCAATTCTGTATATTCCATTACATCTAGATGTCATGCTCATAGGTTTAAAAACAAATTCTGCATCTAGATACCATGTCTATAAGGTTTGAAAAAAATCAGCAATGTATAGAAAGCATGCCTATAGGGGTTTCTAATAAAAAATCTGATTGACCCAGTAATAATGGCTACTATCAGCCGCAGGACTTCTAATCAATTCGTCAAATCCTACCTCTCTTTTAACAATCTAATTCTATCACTTAGCAAGTTTCACGAGTATGCATTCAAAACAGTTTACTTTGAGCCTTGTTGTTTCATTGTTTTTTGAATCCAGTAGATACCATGCCTATAGGATCCTTATCCAACACTTAGGAAAGCCTTAGGCTGATAATTATAAGCCGAATCTGTTTCTGTTAATGATTACAACCAGCAGGCAGGCCTGTTTCAGACTTCTTATCTGAGTTATGTGATAAGCTGAAATTGTCTCAACAATTTCCTCTCCCTCGTCTTTAATTTTTTTTAAAAAACAATCAGACCTAAAACAGTATGTGTAAGTCATGCTAATTACGTGCTTCTTTGTTCAAGGAGGTATATCTGAGCCTCTACTTGTTATGTGTTTTCCCCAACTTGCCATACGTGTTTTGTATGTCGCCTTAGAGTTTTTACCTTTGAAACTACAAATAAGCCCAATATCCCTCCCTTTTAGGATTAGAAGTCATAAATGCCTCCGGGACTGATAGGATTAGGATGGGTAATAGCATGCAATAAGTAAACAAGACCAACCCGCGCCTTAAATACCTTAACGGGGTGGGAAGGGTATATATGGATATGATGACCATGCGATAATGTCACGTGTAGCCCCTCATTGAGGAGTGATTACCGGACGTTGTGTGGGGTGATCCATATTTTTAGTAAACCTAGGACCCCCAGGACCCTCTTTTCCTTTATTCTTATTTCTTTAACATTTTCATTCTAGAATCTGCTTCCTCAAATTGCTCTTTTAAACTTTGTCTATTTTCAAACCTTTATATGTGAAATCCCCTCCTATTTGAGCTTTATTTGTCTATATGCTAATTGTACCCTAAACTCACAATAATTGTCTGGCTGAGAACCACACTAGTAGATTCTGAGGGGTGCCTAACACCTTCCCCTTGGAATAATTTTAAGCCCTTACCCAATCTCTAGTTACTCAAATCAAACCATTTTGGTGTCCTAATGCACCCTAATCATTAAGTGGCGACTCTTCAAATTCAAACCCAATTCTCAAAAGGAATGAGTTGTCCCTCCAAATGTCATATACCTGATTCCGCGAGAAAAAAGGGGGCGCGACACCGTGCCCCCAGACCTGGATTGCCAAAATATTTTCTAGGGCATCAGATACGACCTAAGGAACCATAGTCACCATCCCGCCATGATGAAATTATAATTTTTGGCGTTTTATGATCATATAACTGGAATACCGCCTAATTCACAAATTTTCGTATGTTATAGCCCAAATTTTCTGTGCATGTACTCATCGATCCATCCTTCTTCTTCACAAACAATACAGGCACCCCAGGGCGAGACACTAGGTCTAATAAAGCCCTTATCAAGCAAATCTTGTAACTGCTCCTTCTACTCTTTCAACTCTGGCGGGGCCATACGATATGGTGGAATAGAAATGGGCTGAGTTCCCGGAACCAAATCAATACAGAAGCCAATATCCTAGTCGGGTGGCATCCATAATAGGTCTGTAGGAAATACCTCTAGAAACTCTCGAATAACTAGTACTGAATCCTTGGAAGGAACCTCTACACTAGAATCGCGGACATAAGCCAAATAAGCTAGATAACGCTTCTCGACCATACGTCGAGCCTTCATATAAGAGATAACCCTATTGGTAGAATGACCATGAATCCCCCTCCAATCTAATCGAGGCAACCCCGGCAAGGATAAGGTCATTGTCTTGGCGTGACAGTCCAATATAGCATGATAAGGTGACAACCAATCCATCCCCAAATGACATCAAAATCGACCATATCTAGAAGTAGGAGATCTATGCTAGTCTCAAACCCCCAATAATAACAAAACATGAATAATAGACACGATCTACCATAATAGAATCACCCACCAGTGTAGACACATATACATGGGCACTCAAGGAATCACGGGGCACAACCAAATATTAAGCAAAGTAAGATGACACATAGGAGTATGTAGACCCTTGATCAAATAGAACTAAAACATCTCTACTGCAAACTGAAACAGTACCTATGATAATAACATCGGATGACTCAGCCTCAGGCCTGGCTGGAAAAGCATAACATCGGGGCTAGTCCCCACTAATATGAACCATATCTCTAGGACAGCCTCCTTTTGGCTGGCCTCCACCTCTAACGGCCTAACCTCTACCTCTAGCAGCCTGAACTCTACCTCTGGCTCCCTAACCCCAACCTCTAGCTGGCTAAGCGGGCGGTGGCACACCCGGTGCCAGAATCATGGCACAAGAATTCTCCTACTGTGGAGGAATACCCAATACTCTCGAACAGGTCTTCCTGATATGCTTATAGCCACCGTACTCGAAATAACCATCCTAATAATGTGGTAGTAGAAACTGGGACTGATCTGAACAGGTCGGCTGACCACAATTATAACTCTGAATAGGAGGTGCACTGATAGGAGCTGGTGGTGCACTGTAGGCTAGCTGGCCCGAATAATGCATGTGAGGACCACTACCACCTGAAGCACCATGGGATGCCTAGAGTGCTAAATGAAACGTCCTTGGAGGATGGCCTCTACCAAAAGTACCTCAACCTCTAGATGAGGCTCCACTAAATCCACTGGATTGACGAAGCCTCTTGTCAGACTCCTGGTCACTCCCCTAAGCTAAAACCATCTCAACTCGCCTGGCAACATTGGCTGCATCCTGGAAAGAAATCTCACTCCCAGTCTCCTTAGCCATCTGTAGTCTGATATGCTGGGCAAGTCCCTCAATAAACCTCCTTACCCTCTCTCTCTCTCTCTCTCTCGGTAGGAAGCAAAATAATAGCATCATTGGCAAGATCCACAAATCGAGTCTCGTACTGAGTGATAGTCATAGAACCCTACTACATACGCTCAAACTGCCTCCGATAATCCTCTCTCTGAGTGTTAGGAAAATATTTTTCTAGAAATAGCTGAGAGAACTAGTCCTAAGTAAGAGTCGGCGACCCAACTGGTTTGGCCAACATAAAATCCCTCCACTATTTCATGGCAGAACCTGACAGATTAAATGCAGCAAAGTTGACACCATTGGTCTCCACTATCTCTATGTTATATACCACCTCATGACAATTGTCCAAATAGTCCTGGGGATCCTCTAAAGATGTACCACCATAGTGAACTAGGAAAAGCTTGGTGAACCTATCCAACCTCCACAAAGCCTTAGAATCCACAGTTGATCCATTACCAGACTGTGCTGCAATACCCGACGGAACTACCCCAACGGGCTGAGCTGCTAGAGTCTGAAACTAATGAGCCATCTGCTTTGGAGTGTGGTAGCAAGAGTTTGTGCTTTTCCCCAGCCTGAGAGACGACTGGTGCTATAAGGAATGTGTCGTCCTATTCCACACTCTCCATTAGGCCTACTAGACGGACTAAAGCATCCTTAAGTACTAGGGTAGTGATGAACCACTCTGGAACCTGAGCTGGCCCTGCTAGAACGGTTTGGGCTGGAACCTCCTTATCAAACTCTACCTGAGGCTCCACCACTGGTGCTGCTGCTCGAGCTTCAGGCGGAGCCTTTCCCCTGCCTCGGCCTCTGGCATGGCTTTGGCCTTGACTATGCCACTCGTAGGAGCTGCCACTAGGGGCTCTAGCTACTGATCTGCTGAAGAAGTTGTATGTGTTCTCGCCATCTCCAAAAGAACAAGAGTAGAGAGTTCAATTAGCACTGAGAGAACAAAATCACACGACTGAGAAGAATAGAAATGAAATTGTTCCTAAACTTTGTAGCCTTTATGGGATAAGGACAGACGTCTCTGTACCGATCCCTGAGACTCTACTAATCTTGTTCATGAATTTGTGAGACCTAGGTAACCTAGTGCTCTAATACCAACTTGTCACAACCCGGAATCCCCACCATCGGGACCATGATGGCGCCTAACATCACACTTCCTAGGCAAGCTAACGTTAGAGTTGTAATTAGCCAAATTCTTTATGTTTCAGTGATTGACAATAAACAAGCTAAAACTAGTAAAAATGAATGTGGAAGTAAGTAAATAGCCTCTTTATTTATATACTATTACCAATAATGTTACTATTACTACCCAAAATCCAGTGTCGCAATCCACAAACACACTAAGATTTGCTACAAACATTTGTTCAAAAGAAGCTACAACTGTTCATGAAGGAAGTAAAAACAGTAAATGTAGGAGCATAGAAGGGGACGCCAGGGCCTGCGGACGCTAGCAGGACTACCTTGGGTCTCCTAGTTGTAAAAAAATTTGCAACTAACCTCTCGATCAGCCACTACCTGCTCCAAAATCTGCACAAAAATGCAGAGTGCAGTATCCATACAACCAACCCCATGTACTGGTAAGTGCCGAAAGTAGAAAGAAGGACAAGATAAAATAAAGTAGTAGCTTGCAGAGAATGAATACAGTTCTCGAAACCTATCGTCAGTGCCCAGCTATAACCAATCCTTAAGTATAGTTTGAGACTACCGTTCAGCTAACACGGTCAAAGGAAAACATAAGCATAAAGATTGTTCGGTGTGCAACCCGATCCCACCATATCACAATAATTACAATCACAGTTCACCCTTATCTCACCAAAGTCCACCCTTATCACACCTGTTGTGGCGCGCAACCTGATCCCACGATATCATAATAATCACAATCACAGTTCACCCTTATCTCACCATAATCCACCCTTATTACACCTGTTGCGGTGCGCAACTCGATCCTACCATATCAATATCATTTACTCAGCAAGTGTCGCGCCCCTTTTTTTCTCGCGAAATTGGATTTATGACATTTGGGAGGACAACTCGTTCCCTTTCGGGAATTGGGTTTGAATTGAAGAGTCGCCACTTAATGATTAAAGTGCAGTAGGACACTAAGAGGGGTTTGTTTTGAGTAACCAGAGATTGGGTAAGGGCTTGAAATTATCCCAAGGGGAAGGTGTTAGGTACCCCTCAGGATCCACTAGTGTGGTTCCCGGCCAAACTATTGTTGTGACTTAAATGCACATAGGCAAATAAAGGCTTCAGATAAGAGGGGATTTTCATGTATGGTTACAAATAAACAAAAGTAAGAAAAAGGAACTAAAAAGAGTTGATGTTCTTGAAAGAAACGGTTTAAAAAGATTTAAAGAAACAAAGAAAAGGGGGGTCCTAGGTAATAATTCCTCAGTGAGGGGCTACAAGTGATGTTATTGTGTGGTCATCATATCCATATCTACCATTTTCCACCCCGTTAAGGTACTAAAGCGCAGAATAGTCTCGTTTACTTATTGCATGCTATTACCCGCCCCAATCCTATCAGCCCCGGAGGTACTTGGGACTACTAATCTTAGAGGGAGGAGGTATTGGGCTTATTTGTGGTTTCAAAAGGTAAAATACTAAGGCGACAAACAAAACATATATAGCAAGTTTGGGGGAAGCATATAAACAAATAAAAGAGCTCCAACAGACCTCCTTTAAACCAAAGAAAGCACCTAATGTAGCATGACTTGCATGTACTGTTTAAGGTCTGATTAAAACTTAAAGGGTCGAGGCAGACTGATTTATTACATAGTTCAGATCAGAAGTCCGAATCAGGCCTGCCTGCTAATTGTAGCTGATAAAAAGTTTGATTCAATTTATAAGTTTACCCTATGGCTTGCCTAAGTGCTAGATGAAAACCCATATGCATAATATCTACTGATTCCAGAAACAATGAAGTAAACATGAATACATACTGATTTAAGAAAATCATATGTTATTAAAGAAAGGCGAGTTTTAGCAAAAGAGCATGCGTCACTGTTACTGGTTTTAGACTTATAAGTGAGTGAAATGATTCAGACTTGATTAATAGCTCCTATAGGCATGCTTTCTACGCGTTGTTGATTTTAAACCCCTTTTAACAGATATGGTAAAATGCGGAAACCCTATAAACATGATATCTAGGTGCTGAATTTCATTTAAGGCCTATGAACATGATATCTAATTGTGGTTGATTGATTAAGACCTATAAACATGATTTCCTAATGAAGATGTATATGCAAGATTCAGAAAGACCTATAGGCATTATTTTTTATATGCATATGTAGGATTCAGATTTCCAGGTAATTATAGACATGGTATCTATATAAGAGAATGTGGAGTTCCTACAGACATGGTATCTATATGAGAAATACAGAATTCAAGAAGTAACCCATAGGTAGGATATCTATACGAGAGTGCAGAAATTCAGAAATAACCTATAGGCAGGATATTTATATGAGAGTGCAGAAATTCAGAAATAACCTATAGGCAGGATATTTATATGAGAGTGCAGAAATTCAGAAATACACCTATAGACAGGATATCTACCATTCACATAGTTATCCCTCCCTTTTCACTATCCATCCCCAAGAGTTTATTACAAAATTATTACAGCCCAGAAAAAAGAAAAATACATCAGAAATTAAAAGGTACAATCAAGGAGAGCCTGATTCAGACTTCCTGTCTGAAATATGAAGTAAACCAACTCCAAGAGATCATATTTTAAAGCCTTTCTCCCATTTGGATGTGTCAGAGTTCCCTAAGAATTTCATAAGAACTTCGGGCAGTGCTTACACCCAAATGTATCACCAGATTAGGACATAGTGCAGTGTGGAAGGGCCCGCCCTCAGGTGTCCAAGTTTAGAGGGAACTCAAGGTCCTAAGGCAAGGATCACCAGAGGGGGGCAAAAACTTAGGAACTAAGAGGGAGTGCAAGTGCAAAAGTAGAATTCTGAAAGGGAAAAGGGAAAAGGGGAATAACTTAAAATCAGTACACATAAGGGTGTAGGGGAATGGGGGAATTTGCAAGAGCAAAAGAAAAGCAAGCTGATGGGCACATCCCAGCAATGGGAGATGCTGGCACACCCTCCAACCTGTTTACTTAGAGGTTGAGACCCCATTGGTTCAAACTTAATTCATGGGCACAACTCACATTGACATGCCTTAAGTCACAACTCTCAAACACATAGGGGTAATGGGGGTAGGGATCAAGGATTCACAGCAGAAACAAGCAGAAAGATATGAGCATACTAACTTAAATATTGAACTTTACAGAAACAGTACAGTAGACATGGATATAAAAGCTGTAAATGAACATATTGTGATGATGCTAAGAATTAAAACCGAACATACCAGTTTTCAGGGAAATAAGTAAAGAAAAGCAGTAGGTCTTGTAAAACAGGCCACAGTGCAGACAAGAAGAGAATATTATTATGAGAGAGTATGAGTTCAGAAGGATTCTGAAAGTGTCTTGTGTCTGTGAAGAGAGTCGTGCCTCTTATAGTGCAAAATCAGGCAGAAATAAGGTAAGAAAATAGTTGAGGAACTTATTGTCAATTAAGAATCAATTACACAAGACTTCCCTTAATTAAGGGATTCAGATTCAAACGGGTAAAAACCATTTAAGGAAAGAAATTGAGTAAGCACTTTGTGCACAACATGCAATTAGGGGCAAATACATAAAAGGTTATTTTAAGGACAGGGTTTTGAAGTACACGAATGTACAAATAAGGTAAGAAAATCAATTAGTAGCCAGTAAATCAAATGGTTAGGGATCTTGTAATTACTGATCCATAAATGAACCAAGTCAGAAAAGATGAAGAAGGGTTTTAACTTAGGCCGAGTCACAGAGAAAATTAGCAAACAATGGAAAGAAATCAATCAAGCCATATTCAGAAGGAAGTTGAACTAATTGCAAATTTGGAAGTCACTTGGGAGGGAAGTGCATCATATATAAGGAGCATGTGAACATGTTAAACATGAAAGAAAGAAAAAAAAGAGATTGTCGTATCATTGTGAAATCAGTAGAAAAATCTAGTGTAGAAGAGTTTAGTAAAAAGCTAGAATTGTATGAAAATAAAGATGTCCCAACTCAATTTAGAGACTCGAAGTTAGTCTGAATGAATTAGGGGTTTTTTAAAATGAGACCCTAGTCAAGCAAACCACAAAGCATAGATGAGAGGGCAAGCAATTGAATCGAAACATGTTTAGAGATTTCAGAAAAGAACTGAAACTTCTAACATGCTTCTTTCAGCAATAGAACTCGTGAGTAACATGCAAACACAGTAGAGGCAAATACACATGAAAGACAAAGAAAGTCAGAAAAACACTTAAACACTTTCAGAAAAACCCTGGATCAGAAAAGGAAGATTTTAAAAGTAGTTTTTTTTTTTGAAAGAAGAGTTAAGAAAATTGTTTGAAAACTCAAGGAAAGCATATATACACAACGGATCTAAAGGAATCGGAGAAACCTCGAAGGGTTAGGGTTTCAGAAAAACCCTAGAAATGGGAAAGGCTTAGAAAAGTCACCGATCTGAGTCGGAGAGGTCAGAATCAGGCTCACACAACCATGGTATGCCGGAGCAAGGCCAGGGATGTCCGGGGAACTCGAATCGGCAGAGGTCTGGACAAAACCCTTCATGGTCGAGTCATGGAGCTTCAGTTAACCAGGCGTAAGGAGCCATAGGTGGCTTGGTGGGTGGTGAAACCACCATGGATCTAGGTTAGAGGGTGGCCGGAAAAGGTGAAAAGGATTCATCGGAGAGGAGGGGATGGGGGAAGGTTCTAAATAGAACCAGGGGTTAGAGAGATAGAGACGAGTGAGGGGAAATGAAGGGTATTGGGGGTCGTTTGATTAAAAAAGGTAAGGGCGGATCTAGACCGTTGATCAAAATTGATCAACGGCCAAGATCTGATCCGGGTTGGGTCGGGTAGTTTTAGGAATTGGGCTAGGTGATTTGGAAATTGAAATTGGGTTGGATTAGGGGTGCAAATTAGGTTGAAATTGAAAATGAAATCTGGCTAGGTTTTAAATAGCCACTTTTCCCCATTTATTTTATAAAAAATAGCAAATTAATTTCTGGAAACAAATTAAAGGTACTAATTTAGTTAATAATATATAAATATTAAATTAAAAATGCTAGAATCAATTTTGTAATTATAAATGCAATTAAATCTAAAATAGGCTAATATTGCAATTATATGCAATTTAGCTTTAAAATACTAAATAAATTTGTAAAAAAAAGTGCGAAAATTACCTTAGCTATATTTTAGTATAAATATGAGAATTCAATAAATGAATTACCAAAATGCCAATTTTGGGAACACTTATTGGGTTTTTTCTTGATAAAATAAAGCAATAAAATTGATTTTAAAAGCCTTTACAATTAAGGAAAAATAATAAAAATATTTGTAAATACTTATATATGCATACATGTGCTATTTTGAAAGGATTTTGCATATAAAAAATATACAGGGAAAAATGGGTATCAACAGCTGCCCCTCTTTACCCGAGAAGGATGAAAGAGTTGTCGGGTAAAGATATGATGGCCAATTTTGACCGAACGAAATGGTTTGAAGAGGTTGACCATGCTCTGGTTCTTGAGCTACCTATATATCCCTGGTCTTATAGGAATCAGGCCATATGTAGTTCAGGATCCGTCGATGAGGTATGCCGATGGAGGTTTTTCAAGAACGGACGCAACGGGATGAACGGTTAAGGACTAATAGGGCTTGCGGGAATTGGAGCGGGACTGCTCCTACTAAGACGGTCGTTGCTCACTGGTTTACCTGCAAATAAGCAATACAAGTGTATATTGTGCGGAAATTTAAACATGATGCAAATTCCCGTCGGACCATGAATGTTGTCTTTGGACGGTTAGGATGACGTCCTCAGACCATGACGTCCTGGGCCATAAAGCTTATGATAAGGGATTCGCAAGCCATGAAATGATGCCCTCGGGCTATGAGAATGATGCCTCCGAACTATGACGCCTTTGAATAATGATATGCAAAAGATAAAAGGGGTCCTCAGGCCATGGCATGGCGTTCTCGGGCTATGAAAATGGTGCCTCCAAACAATGATGCCTTTGGATAGATTGGAGATCTTTCAGCCCATGAGATGCAGAGGGTGGCGATATTTCAGCTGATGCAAGATGTAAATGAAGTGGCGATCTTTCAGCCATGCAAGATGTAAATAAAGTGGCGATATTTCAGCCCATGAGATGCAGAAGGTGGCGATCTTTCAGCCGATGCAAAATATAAATAAGGTAGCGATCTTTTAGCCAATGAGATGCAGAAGGTGGCGGTTTTTCAGCCATGCAAGATGTAAAGGTGACGATCTTTCAGCCATGCAAAGGTAAATAAGGTGGCGATCTTTCAGCCAATGCAAATGTAAAGATGGCGATCTTTCAACCATGTAGATGGAGGTAGAGATTAACCTCAGAAGTCAGAATGGTAGCCTTATGCAATGCAGAAAATGCAGATGGAGGTAGAGCTTAACCTCAAAAGGCAGAATGGTAGCCTTTTGCAATGCAGAAATACAGATGGAGACAGTGCTTAGTCTCGGAAGGCAAAATGGTAGCCTTATGAAATGCAAAAATGCAGATGGAGACAGTGCTTAGTCTCGGAAGGCAGAATGGTAGCCTTATGTGATGAAGAGATGTAGATGAAGATAGTGCTTAGTCTCGAAAGGCAAAATGGTAGCCTTATGCAATGAGAAGAATGCAGATGGAGACAGATCTTAGTCTCAGAAGGTAGAATGGTAGCCTTATGCAGGAAGTAAAAAGGGCAAACGGCAATAGAGTTTTCTTAGCTGATAGCGGATTACAGTATCGTGATTGCTGGGGATATCGTGCCTACTGGGGACGCTATTGTGTGTGGATAACAGTAGCGAGCAAGTGAAATGGTTCGGAGAGTTGTATTCCTGAACTTTGTGAGTGAGCGTAAGGTATATTTGATGATTTTGCAACTCAAGTGCCTGCATCCAAAGAAAATCATGAGTTTTGTAAAGGGGGGGTTAGTTCGTATCCCCGCTGGCTTTGCTTAACCTACTCGATTTTGATCTGGTGATACTGCCCATATCATTGGGGTAGCATTGCTAAACAGAGCGATTTTAGAAATAAACATGCATGATTTTAGTAAAGAAAAATGTAACATAAATGCATAATTAAAAATAGTTTTCTTTAGATGAACCGACGACTGCGACGTGGTTCAAGACATTGCAAATTCTCTTGCTCCGGAATTCTGCCTCAGTTTCCAATTGCGGTGGGAAATGAAAATTTTATTAAATTGTGACCGAACCCATAGGGTTGCCTACATATCCCCTCATAAACAGGAATCAGGTCAGGCTTAGTTCAAATTATATCATGAAAGAAATCATAAAGGTTACACATAGTATCACTTGACTGCGTCTAAATTGATCGACTTTGGCCAAACTTCCCCGTCCATTTCTGCAAGTATGAGGGCTCCTCCTGTTAGAACCCGGTGAACCATGTACGGACCCTGCCAGTTGGGAAAGAATTTCCCTTTGGCTTCATCTTGATGCGGGAAAATCCTCTTTAATACCAGCTGCCCTAGTGTGAATTGTCTTGGCTTGACTCTTTTGTTGAAGGCTCTGGACATTCTGTTCTGATAAAGCTGACCATGGCAAACTGCATTCATTCTCTTGCCATCTATAAGATCCAGCTGCTCGTAATGACTCATCACCCACTCTGGATCGTCGAGTTCCGCTTCTTGTATGATCCTCAAGGAAGGGATTTCTACTTCGGCGGGAATGACTGCTTCCGTACCATAAACCAACATGTAAGGGGTTGCCCCAATTGATGTGCGGGCTGTGGTGCGGTACCCCAATAAAGCAAATTATAGCTTCTCGTGCCACTGCTTATGCTTCTCTATCATTTTCCTTAGTATCTTCTTGATATTTTTGTTGGCGTCCTCTACGGATCCTTTTATTTGAGGCCTATAGGCTGCAGAATTCTTGTCTTTGATCTTGAAGGTTTCATACATAGCTTTCATCAAGTCACTATTAAGATTGGGCCATTATCAGTGATGATTGACTCTTGAATCCTAAATCGGCAAACAATGCGGTCGCAGACAAAATCTGCCACGGCTTTCTTAGTCACTGCTCTGTAAGATGCTACTTCAACCCATTTGGTAAAATAATCAATTGCTATTAGGATGAACCTGTGCCCGTTTGATGCGGCGGGTTCGATTGGTCCAATAACATCCATTCCCCATGCGGTGAACGGCCATGGCAAGTTTGTTGCATTAAGCTCGTTTAGAGGCACCTTTATCATGTCTGCGTGTATCTGGCAGCGGTGACACTTTCGGACATACTGGATACAGTCTGTTTCCATAGTCATCCAAAGGTAACCAACTCGGAGTATTTTCTTTGCTAAGACAAAACCATTCATATGTGGACCGCAGGTCCCTGCATGGATTTTCTCTAATAGCCTGGATGCTTCCTTTGCGTCAACACACCCTAGTAATCCCAAATCAGGAGTCCTCCTGTACAGGATTCCTCCGCTATGAAAGAAATTGTTGGATAACCTCCAAAGCGTGCGCTTCTGAGTAGCGTTTGCAAGTTCTGGGTATTCTCCTTTTGCCAAGTATTCCTTGATATCATGAAACCAAGGCTTTCCGTCTACTTCTTCTTCGACATGAGCACAGTAAGCTGGCTGATCATGGATCTTTACCGAAATGGGATCAATGAAATTCTTGTCTGGATGTTGTATCATGGATGGTAGGGTAACCAGTGCATCGGCGAATTCCTTCTGGACTCTGGGAACATGCTCGAACTCTATCTTTGTGAACCTCTTTCTCAATTCCTGTACGTGATGTAGATAAGGGAGTATTTTGGAGTTCTTGGTTGCCCATTCTTCTCGGACCTGATGTATAAGCAAATCTGAATCCCCAATCACTAACAACTCTTGAATGTTCATGTCAATAGCCATCTTGAGCCCTAAGATGTAGGCTTCGTATTTGGCTATATTGTTGGTACATGGGAATTTGAGTTTGGCAGAGACCGGATAATGCTGACTGGTTTCTGATACCAAGACTGCTCTTATGCCAACTCCTTTGAAATTTGCTGCTTCATCGAAAAACATTCTCCAACCGGCATAGGATTCTACAATATCTTCTCCTATGAACGATACCTCTTCGTCGGGAAAATATGTTTTCAGGGGTTCGTATTCTCCATCCACGGGATTTTCAGCGAGGTGATCTGCTAGTGCATGTCCCTTGATTGCCTTCTAAGTCACGTAGACAATGTCAAATTCACTCAACAGGATTTGCCACTTGGCTAGCTTGCTAGTGGGCATGGGCTTCTGAAAGATGTACTTCAAAGGATCCATCCTTGATATGAGATATGTAGTATAGGCACAGAAATAGTGCCTCAGCTTCTGTGCCACCCAAGTCAAAGCACAATAGGTGCGCTCTAACAGAGAATACCGAGCCTCGTATGGGGTAAACTTCTTACTGAGGTAATAGATGGCATGTTCCTTCCTCCCCGTTTCATCATGATGACCTAGAACACAACCGAACGCTCCATCCAATACTGTGAGGTAGAGTAATAGAGGTCTACCTGGCTCAAGCGGGACCAAAACTGGTGGTGTTGATATGTACTCCTTGATTCTGTCGAAGGCCTTTTGGCAGTCATTGGTTCATTTGGTAGCAGCATCCTTCTTCAACATCTCAAAGATAGGTTCACAGATAACTGTAGATTGTGCTATGAACCGGCTGATGTAGTTGAGTCTCCCCAAGAAACTCATTACATCCGTCTTGTTCTTTGGTGGTGGCAGTTCTTGAATAGTTTTTTACCTTTGATGGATCCAGTTTTATCCCTCGACAACTCACAATGAACCCAAGTAGTTTTTCGGCAGGAACCCCAAATGCACATTTCGCGGTATTCAGTTTCAGGTTGTACCTTCTCAGTCTATTGAAAAACCTCCTCAAATCTTCCATGTGATCAGTGGCTTTCTTGGACTTTATGACGACATCATCTACATACACCTCAATCTCCTTGTGTATCATATCATGGAAAATAGTAGTCATGGCCCTCATGTAGGTGGACCCTACATTCTTCAATTCGAATGGCATCGTCTTGTAGAAGTACATCCCCCATAGTGTAATGAAAGCCGTTTTCTCATCATCTTCTTCATCCATCCAGATCTGATGATAACCAGCGAAACAATCTACAAATGATTGCAACTCGTGCTTGGCGCAATTGTCAATCAGGATGTGTATGTTCGGCAAGGGGAAGTTATCTTTTGGACTGGCCTGGTTGAGATCCCGGTAGTCGACACAGACTCTGACCTTCCCATCCTTCTTCGGCACCGGCACAGTATTGGCTAACCATGTCGGATATTCTACTACCCTGAGAACCCTAGCTTTGACCTGCTTAGTGACTTCTTCTTTGATCTTCAAACTCATATCAGGCTTGAACTTTCTGAGCTTCTGCTTTACCGGTGGACATGTCGGATCAGTTGGCAGTTTGTGGGCCACAATAGATGTTCTTAGACCAGTCATGTCATCATATGACCAGGCGAATATGTCCTCATATTCTCTTAGAAATTCTATGTACCCTTCTTTTTCTAACGGTGATAAGTGAGCGTTGATTCATGTTTCCTTGACATTTTTTGCATCTCCCGGGTTAATAATCTCAGTCTCGTCCAAGTTGGACTTCGGCCTGTTCTCAAAATTCTCAACCTCTTTAACAATTTCTTCTGGTATGTCATCTTCCTATGAATCTATGTCCGTTTGATGCATTGTCTCGTTGCATATCACAATCATTGGTTCATTAAGATAGGTAATAGTAATGTTGTATAAATAAAGTAATGAGAGAAAATAATAAGAGTAAGATTTGTAAGGAAACCGAAATGCTTTGATAAATTTCATAACTATTTTGAACATTGGAAGATCTTATTGCGAAGATTCAAAATGCGAAAGGAAAATCAACTAGTAAAAATAAAAAATAGTGCATGATGCTTTGTTCAGCCTTGCTACCCCGAGGCTTTCCGGGCTTTGGTGGTTCTGATGGTCCAATTGTTGAGGCATGCTCCTCGGCTTACGGCCTGTATAGAAGGGGCTTCCTCCCCCTCCTCCTTGAATATGACACAACAATCCATGCTTTCATTTTCTAAGAACAAATTCCTCACTGCTGCTAGTGCTTCCTCTTCTTACGACCCATAGATAACATCGGCCAGCTGGAAAGTCTGCTCCAAATATTGTATTGGCTGCTCCAGCGGGTAGTATGGTCCACGCCATGATGGCGACCAATTGTTGAATTCCTCCCAAGTATACTCGTATCCCAGTCCGAAAGTGGTGCCATGTTTCTTCAGTTTGATAGGTTTGGTGATTCCTTGGAGGTTCTTGCCAAGTCCCTTGCCAGGTTCATATCCGCTCCATTTCAAAATGCTTTCAATTTTGTTGTCCCACCATTTGTCTTTGTCAACGATGTTTATTCGCTCGATATGGTTATAGGTATCCCCGCCTATCTTTCTTCTTCCTCCGATTGCTGGGATGGTTTGGCGACTGTATATGGGATTCTTACTGTCACCGTGAATGATCACCTCTTAGTGATTCTACTCAAACTTCACTGCCTGATGTAGTGTTGACGCTACAGTCCCAGCGGCATGAATCCATGGTCGTCCCAACAGTAAGTTGTAAGATGCTGGAACATCTATTCCTTGGAAATCGACATCGAACCAAGTAGGCCCCATTTGCAAGCACAAACTAATTTCCCCTATAGTGGACGTTTGGGAATCGTCGAAAGCTTTGACGTTGATGACCCCGTCCTTGATCTCATGTAGCCTCTTTCCCAATGTTCTAAGTGTTACAAATGGACAAATATTGAGGCTGGATCCTCCATCAATCAGGATCATAGTGATAAAATAATTTTCGCATTGCACGGTGATGTGCAGCGCTTTGTTGTGACTCAACCCTTTTGGTGGCAGCTCATTTTCATGAAAAGTAATCTTGTGACTTTCCAATACCTGCCCTACCATGTTTTCCATTTCTCCTCCGGTGATGTTACTTGGTACATATGCCTCACTCAGAACCTTCAACAAGGCATTCTTATGTGCATCGGAACTTTGCAGCAAAGCTAGGATAGAAATCTAAGCCAGTGTTTTGTTCAGCTGATCAATGGCTGAGTATTCCTTGGCTTGTATCCTTCTCTAGAGATCATCGGGCCCGGTTTCAGTAATGGTCGGCCGACCAGAGGCCTGCTTACTCGACTCAGCTAAATACTTCGGAGTATAAACCTATCGGTTCTTGTCATACCCTGTGCCGCAACTATTTCCCCGAACTTGGCTTTCCCTTTCCTTTTCGCCTCGGCTGTGTAATCCCAAGGTATGGCATTTGTATGGAATGGTGTTATAGCCGACATTGCTACCGGAATCGGCACGAGCACCTTTACTCCGAACGGAGCATGTGCTTTGGAAGGTAACACAACAACTTCAAATGGTACAGGTGCATTTGCTGGAGACCCAAACTCGACCTCAATCGGTGTTGGCGTATTTGCCGAGGATGGTACTTCAAAATCAAGTGGTATGGACATGTTTACCTCGGCATCCCCAGAAGGTTGAGTCTGGACTATAATCGGATTAAGGGTGACTATTGGCTTTTTTGGTTCGTCACCTTCTGTGATTAAACCGATCGATCCTTTGGGGTCCCAATCATTCTCTATTTCAATCATGTGAACACCTCCACCCTTATGGTCCGGCAGAGGGTTGTTGCGGACATTCGGAGTAGGCTCCTTTTCCACAATGATCTTGTTATCAATCAGAGTCTGGATCTTATCTTTTAGAGAGCGGCATTCATCAATGGTATGCCCTTTCATGTCGGAATGGTATGCATAGGATTTATTTGGATTGACCCATTGAGAAGGGTTTTCAGGGGTTATAGTAGGGATAGGGGTGACATAACCAGCAGCTTTTAGCCTTTTGTATAGCTGGTCAATTGGTTCAGTAATAGCGGTATACTATTTAGGAGGTCTGTAGTCAAAATTTAGTCAAGGTCTGGGAAAGTTTTGATGTGTATGAGGTGATTGATAGTGGGATGGTTGAGCATTGTAGGCGTGGTAGACATGTGCGGGTTAGGAATATCTGGGTGAAGTAGGTTTATATGTAGGAGGTGGGAGTGATTGGTAAGTAGGTGGTGGAGTTTGGTAAGAGGATGAGGGTGCTTGGTAATTCGGGGTAGACTGATATGTAAGTGGAGGTATCGGATAGGCTTGGTATTTGATAGGGGATTTGGCTCTTTGTGCAACCATTACGGCACCTACGTCCCTTTTCTTGGACATACCACCAGACTGTAAAGCCTTATTAGTAGCTTGCAAAGCTTCGAAGTTTGTGACCATACCACTCTTGATGCCTTCCTTGATCCTTTCCCCTAGCTTGATGATGTCGGAAAATTTCTGGATCTCAATCAACATCAGTCTTTCATAGTACTGCAGGTCTTGAGCCCGGATGAAAAACTTGTTCATTTGTTCTTCTTCTAAAACCGGTCTGACCTTAGCGACTTTTGATCTCCAACGAGTAACATACTCGTGGAATGTTTCTATGGGCTTCTTCTTTAAATTCTGGATGTAGAACGCATCTGGCACGTTTTATGTGTTGAACCTGAACCTGTCCATAAAGTCAGACGCCATACTCACCCAATTCGACCATTTCTTCGGGTCTTGGCTAATGTACCAAGATAGAGCATCTCCTCTCAGACTCCTCATAAAAAGCTTCATGCGAATCCTTTCGTCCTTCCCTACTCCGACCAGCTTGTCGTAGTATGTTCTCAAGTGGACTCTCGGATCCCCTATACCATCAAACATCTCAAACTTAGGAGGTTTGTACCCCTCGGGCAGTTCGACATCCGGTTGTATGCAAAGATCTTTGTAGTTCAACCATTCAATCCTCTTACTTCCTTCGATGCCCTGAATTTGGCTAGTCAATTTCTTTAGTTCTTCAGCCAGGTTCCTGATGAGTGAGTCTTTATCATCAGACTCGGGTGCGCTTGAGATGGGTTAGGTGGAGTGTGGCATGGTCTCCACATAGATGGGGGTGTTATGGTGGGCGTGGAAATGGTCATTTGTGGAGTTCAAAGGTTTAGAGATGAGTAGTGGAGTATTGTTGGATGTGTGGAAAGTATTGAAGTGGTGGTGAGGAATGGGATGGTTTTGTGGTTTTGGGGTATTTTGTGGAGGTGTGGGGTTCTGAGCGTTTGGAAAATTGATATCTGGAGTGGTGAGAGAAAATGACAAGCTTGCCAGATTCCGAACCTGATCAAGTTCCTTTTAAAATTTCAACAACTTTTGCTCGAATTGGGACGCACTTTCTTTGGAGACCTGAGTACCATGAGTGACCTCTACCCGTTCAGTTGAGTTTTCTTTCTGGTGTTGTTCAAATCTTCCATCTTTCCTTTGTTCCTTCTTCTAATAGGACTAGGAGGAGGAGTGGGTGGAAGGCCCTTTGATCTTGTGGAATATGATGATGATGCTAGAGTGCACGAACTAACCTTTGGGGAGGGGAATAAAAATGAAAAATAAAACAAAAGGTAACAAGTTAGTGAGGATTATAAGGAAAAGATGTTGCGATATTTAAACACATAGTGTAAGAATGTAAATCGTGTCCTAATTTGGAAGCCTCGTTGTGCCTGAGGTAGGCCTAGCGACAAATTGATTTGGAGAACTTAGAATGCTAAATGCCTCATTTTATTGATAAAAGTAGACAAATCCCAAAATGACACAAAATAACAAGGAATAAAATGTCACTAGTGGTCATGGGCCTTATACATTTCTTAGAGCAAAAGAACAAGCTCCTATCTACTTGGTCCCAGAAGGACCTTCCCCAGACTTGGTATCGTCGAATAGCTTTCCTAGCTCACAAAGTCCCAGCAATAGATAAAATCTGGCTAGATGTCCGCCCTCATATCCCTCAGCATTTTGGCAATCCTCGATCCTTTTGAGTAACTTCCTTTCTAACTCCACTATGCCTCGTTCCAAGTGTCCCAGTCACTTCTTGGCACAGACAGCCATGTCTTTCCACTCCTCGATCAGTTTTTGATTGGCTTCTTGTATCTCATAGTGCTCGCTTTCACATTCCCAGATCCTCTTGCACAGTTGATTGTATTTGACCTATGCCTCGTCCCTTTCATCTATGATCCTGTGGCCCCTAGCAAACCCAGGTTGGCCCAGACCATTGTGACTATCCTCCAGCCATCCCGAATAGTATGGGGTGCAGCCAACATGGTATCTGTCTGGCTCGATAGTATCTCTTCCCATGATGATCTTACAATGCCACATATGCTGAGCTTGGCACTTATAAGGACTGTCATCAGCTTGGAAGTCAGCTCGGAAGTAACTCATCTTGTCCACCATTGGTATAACCTGCTTCCTACTAGCCTGTCTCATAATTCGGAGAGGGACACAAGGGTAGGTTCCTGTCAGATTGATTAGTATCAGAAACGGCGCATCCCTGAATCGGACGATGAACTCCTCAGTAGGGAACCACTCGAACATCCATTGTACTTGATCCTCAATTAGGTTTTCAAATAGCTATAACCATCCCTTGACGTCTTCTGGCTGGGCGAACATGTTGGGCATGTAGTTCATTCGTTTTGGATGGTGGAAGGCGATATGATCGTCCCAGTCTCTTCGCTGAATTTCCTGTCGGTGTTCACCCTTTTGGAGATGCTCCATGAGCCAAAGATGAAGTAGCAAATTGCAGCCTTCGAAGCGTTCGGCTCCTCGTTGACACTTTTCCAAGGCTCGGTATATCTCCGCAATAATCATGGGCACAATGCTGAATGGTTGCCCCCCAATTCCCTCCACTAGAGTTTTGGTTACCACAGCTAGCCTGGTGTGGATCCTTACTTTCTTCATTGGAAACACTATCATCCCCAAGAAGCAGAACATGAAGACAAAGACCCTTCAGTGAATATGCCCCAACTATGTAAGGGCGAACTCATCCAGATAAGTACGGTAGGATTTATTGTGACCGTACCTCTCGTACAAATAATCAAAGGGAATGTAGGACTCCTTCAAACATGTCAAGTCTGGATTCTTTTTTAGGCCTATTATTTTGAGAAACCTCTACCCTTGCGATTTTCCGGCATTAACAGACCCGGAGTTTCCCATGGTATGCCAGCTAATCCTCATATTTCCTCCAACAGGGGTGCCATCTCGATGTCCCCGAAGCGGAATACGGACCTATCACAATCCCAAAACAGAGTAGCAGCTTTTATGATCTTGTTGTTAGGTTGGACATCCAAGAGGGAAGGTAGATTTCCTAGGTATTTCCGGACAAAAGTCTGATCACTAGAATGAAGATCCTCCCACCAGCTTAGCAATTTTGGGTGGATGCTGGTGACCATGCTGAATTTGGGGACTTCGTGCCTCATATTTCTACAAGACAAAAGGGTTAGACCCTTACCCCCAGCAGACTCGACTATTTAACATCAACAATTAGCATGAAGCATTTAGTTCTCCAAATCAATGCACAAAACGTGGTGATGTCCGTTTGGGTTTTAGGGAAACCCAGTGGACTTTGGACAAGGCTATCTTAAAGAGTCATTATGCGGACAACATAGCTGACTCGGCTAGGTTTGACCATGATGCATGCACAATTAAACAGAGTAAGGTTTCTATGGGGTTTTAGACTGGTACCTTTGAGCGGACAACTCAAGGGGGAAAGGCACGGAACCGTCGACTACACCATTGATCGACTGGTTTTACCGCAAATACGCCTTTTTCGGATTTAGGGGTGATAATATCGGAAGAGCGCAATCACTCATTATAAGCGCTGCTATGGTATTTTGTTTGGCACGAGTGGAATATGATGTTGAAAACATGCAGTTGCAATAATTAAAACAACTTGTCACGTATTTGCACGTTCATAAAGTAATAATTACAATAATTTAAAACAGTAATAAAGGAGTGCAGTAAAGGAAAGTAGTAAAGAAATAAAGAAAGAAACAACAGACAAGTCAGTTTTTCCAGTAGAAAAGGGAATTAAATGCTTAAAGGTATTAAACAAATAAAGGCACATAAGAAATGTAAAGTCAAAGTAATAGCTTGAAATGGTAAAAGCCTAAAAGAATTTCCCCAGCAAAGTCACCACACTGTCGCGCCCCCTTTTTCTCGTGAAATCGGGTTTATGACATTTGGGAGGACAACTCGTTCCCTTTCGGGAATTGGGTTTGAATTGAAGAGTCGCCACCTAATAAGTAAAGTGCATTAGGACACTAGGAGGGGATTGTTTTGAGTAACCAGAGATTGGGTAAGGGCTTGAAATTATCCCAAGGGGAAGGTGTTAGGCACCCCTCAGGATCCACTAGTGTGGTTCCCGGCCAAACTATTGTTGTGACTTAAATGCACATAGGCAAATAAAGGCTTCAGATAAGAGGGGATTTTCACGTAATGGTTACAAATAAACAAAAGTAAGAAAAAAGAACTAAAAAGAGTTGATGTTCTTGAAAGAGACAGTTTAAAAAGATTCAAAAGAAACAAAGAAAATAAAGGAAAGGGGGGTCATAGATTTATTAATAATATGGATCACCCCACACAATATCCGGTAATCACTCCTCAGTGAGGGGCTACACGTGATATTATTGTGTGGTCATCATATCCATATCTACCCTTTTCCACCCCATTAAGGTATTAAAGTCTGGAATGGTCTCGTTTACTTATTGCATGCTATTACCCGCCCCAATCCTATCAGCCCCGGAGGTACTTGGGACTACTAATCTTAGAGGGAGGAGGTATTGAGATTATTTGTGGTTTCAAAAGGTAAAATACTAAGGCGACAAACAAAACATATATAGCAAGTTTGGGGGAAGCATATAAATAAATAAAAGGGCTCAAACAGACCTCCTTTAAACCAAAGAAAGCACATAATGTAGCATGACTTGCATGTACTATTTAAGGTCTGATTAAAACTTAAAGGGTCGAGGCAGACTGATTTATTACATAGTTTAGATCAGAACCTCGAATCAGGCCTGCCTGCTGGTTGTAGCTGATAAAAAGTCTGATTTAGTTTATAAGTTTACCCTATGGCTTGCCTAAGTGCTAGATGAAGACCTATAGGCATGATATTTATTGATTCCAAAACAATGAAGTAAACATAAATACATACTGATTTAAGAAAATCGTTTGTTATTAAAGAAAGGCGAGTTTTAGCAAAAGAGCATGCGTCATTGTTACTGGTTTTAGACTTATAAGCGAGTGAAACTATTCAAACTTGATTAATAGCTCCTATAGGCATACTTTCTATGCGTTGTTGATTTTAAACCCCTTTTAACAGACATGGTAAAATGTGGAAACCCTATAAACATGATATCTAGATGCTGAATTTCATTTAAGGCCTATGAACATGATATCTAATAGTGGTTGATTGATTAAGACCTATAAACATGATTGCCTAATAAAGAATGTATATGCAAGATTCAGAAAGACCTATAGGCATTATTTTCTATATGCATATGCAGGATTCAAATTTTTAGGTAATTATAAACATGGTATCTATATGAGAGAATACAGAATTCCTACTGACATGGTATCTATATGAGAAATGCAGAATTCAAGAAGTAACCCATAGGTAGGATATCTATATGAGAGTGCAGAAATTCAGAAATAACCTATAGGCAGGATATCTATATGAGAGTGCAGAAATTCAGAAATACACCTATAGACAGGATATCTACCATTCACATAGTTATCCCTCCCTTTTCACTAGCCATCCCCAAGAGTTTATTACAAAATTATTACAGCCCAGAAAAAAGAAAAATACATCAGAAATTAAAAGGTACAATCAAGGAGAGCCTGATTCAGACTTCCTGTCTGAAATATGAAGTAAACCAACTCCAAGAGATGTGTCAGAGTTCCCTAAGAATTTTATAAGAACTCCGGGTAGTGCTTACACCCAAATGTATCACCAGATTAGGACATAGTGCAGTGTGGAAGGGCTAGCCCTCAGGTGTCCAAGTTTAGAGGGAACTCAAGGTCCCAAGGCAAGGCTCACCAGAGGGGGGCAGAACTTATGAACTAAGAGAGAGTGCAAGTGCAAAAGTAGAATTCTGAAAGGGGAAAGGGAAAAGGGGAATAACTTAAAATCAGTACACACAAGGGTGTAGGGGAATGGGGGAATTTGCAAGAGCAAAAGAAAAGCAGGCCGATGGGCACATCCATCAATGAGAGATGCTGGCACACCCTCCAGCCTGTTTATTTAGAGGTTGAGACCCCATTGGTTCAAACTTAATTCATGGGCACAACTCAAATTGCCATGCCTTAAGTCACAACTCTCAAACACATAGGGGTAATGGGGGTAGGGAGCAAGGATTCACAGCAGAAACAAGCAGAAAGATATGAGCATACTAACTTAAATATTGAACTTTACAGAAACAGTACAGTAGACATGGATATAAAAGCTGTAAATGAACACATTATGATGATGCTAAGAATTAAAACCGGACATACCAGTTTTCAGGGAAACAAGTAAAGAAAAGTAGTAGGTCTTGTAAAACAGGCCACAGTGCAGACAAGAAGAAAATATTATTCTGAGAGAGTATGAGTTCAGAAGGATTCTGAAAGTGACTTGTGTCTGTGAAGAGGGTCATGCCTCTTATAGTGCAAAATCAGGCAGAAATAAGGTAAGAAAATAGTTGAGGAACTTATTGTCAATTAAGAATCAATTACACAAGACTTCCCTTAATTAAGGGATTCAGATTCAAATGGGTAAAAATCATTTAAGGAAAGAAATTGAGTAAGCACTTTGTGCACAACATGCAATTAGGGGAAAATACATAAAAGGTTATTTTAAGGACAGGGTTTTGAAGTACACGATTGTACAAATAAGGTAAGAAAATCAATCAGTAGCCAGTTAATCAAATGGTCAGGGATCTTTAATTAAAGATCCATGAATGAACCAAGTCAGAAAAGATGAAGAAGGGTTTTAACTTAGGCCGAGTCATAGAGAAAATCAGCAAACAATGGAAAGAAATCAATCAAGCCATATTCAGAAAGAAGTTTGAACTAATTGAAAATTTGAAAGTCACTTGAGAGGGAAGTTCATCATATATAAGGAGTATGTGAGCATGTTAAGCATGAAAGAAAGAAAAAAAAAAGATTGTCGTATCATTGTGAAATCAGTAGAAAAATCTAGTGTAGAAGAGTTTAGTAAAAAGCCAGAATTGTATGAAAACAAAGATGTCCCAACTCAGTTCAGAGACTCGAAGTTAGTCTGAAAGAATTAGCGGTTTTTTAAAACAAGACCCTAGTCAAGCAAACCACAAAGCAGAGATGAGAGGGCAAGCAATTGAATTGAAACATATTTAGAGGTTTCAGAAAAGAACTTAAACTTCCAACATGCTTCTTTCAGCAACAGAACTCATGAGTAACATGCAAACACAGTAGAAGGGTTCAAAGCAAACAGAGTGAAGAAACTAATTCGAAGCATAAAGAGAAAAGACTGATAAGAATAGTAGAAGAAGCATGCTTAAGAAGATCTTTTAGAAGAAACTTAAACAGAGCTCAGTAGAAGGAAAATAGTAAGAACACTTAAGAACACAGTAGAAAAAATATAGTATGAGAACATACCACAACATGGTTGAAGAAAATACCAGAATACAGTAGAAAAGCATACAAAAACATAGTATAGGAAAACGCAGTAAGAGATGCATACAAGAACATGGTAGAAGAAAATACAAGAACACGGTAGAGGCAAATACGAGAACACAGTACGAAAGCATACAAGAACAAGGTAAAAAAAATACAAGAACACAGTAGAGGCAAATACACATGAAAGACAAAGAAAGTCAAAAAAAAACACTTAAACACTTTCAGAAAAACCCTGGATCGGAAAAGAAAGATTTTAAAAGTAGTTTTTTTTTAAAGAAGAGTCAAGAAAATTGTTTGAAAACTCAAGGAAAGCATAGATACACAACGGATCTAAAGGAATCGGAGAAACCTTGAAGGGTTAGGGTTTCAGAAAAACCCTAGAAATGAGAAAGGATTTGAAAAGTCACTGATTTGAGTCGGAGAAGTCAGAATCAGGCTCACATAACCATGGTACGCCTGAGCAAGGCCGGAGATGACCGTGGAACTCGAATCGGTAGAGGTCTAGACACAACCCTTCATGGTCGAGTCATGGAGCTTCAGTTAACCAGGCGTAAGGAGCCATATGTGGCTTGGTGGGTGGTGAAACCACCATGGATCTAGGTTAGAGGGTGGCCGGAGAAGGTGAAAAGGATTCATCGGAGAGAAGGGGATGGGGGAAGGTTCTAGAGAGAACCAGGGGTTAGAGAGATAGAGACGAATGAGGGGAAATGAGGGTATTGGGGGATCATTTGATTAAAAAAAGTAAGGGCGGATCTAGACCGTTGATCAAAATTGATCAACGGCTAAGATCTGATCCGAGTTGGGCCGGGTAGTTTGAGGAATTGGGCTGGGTGATTTAGAAATTGAAATTGGGTTGGATTAGGGGTGCAAATTAGGCTGAAATTGAAAATGAAATCTGGCTAGGTTTTAAATAGCCACTTTTCTCCATTTATTTCATAAAAAATAGCAAATTAATTTTTGAAAACAAATTAAAGATACTAAATTAATTAATAATATATAAATATTAAATTAAAAATACTGGAATCAATTTTGTAATTATAAACGCAATTGTATCTAAAATAGGCTAATATTGCAATTATAAGCAATTTAGCTTTAAAATACTAAATAAATTTGTAAAAAAAGTATGAAAATTACCTTAGCTATATTTTAGTATAAATATGAGAATTCAATAAATGAATTACCAAAATGCCAATTTTGGGAACACTTATTGGGTTTTTTCTTGATAAAATAAGGCAATAAAATTGATTTTAAAAGCCTTTAAAATTCAAAAAAATAATAATAAAAATATTTGTAAATACTTATATATGCATACATGTGCTATTTTGAAAGTATTTTGCATATAAAAAATATACAGGGAAAAATTAGGTATCAACAGCAAGTACAGAAATTACACAATTCAAATCACATAACTCTTCACAAGGCTCAACTTTAAACCAAAGCATTTATAAAGATTATACACTATGATACTTTACACAAGTAATATTACTCAGCGAGACCAATCCATAATATGCCTTGAAAGTACCCCACGACCAGCTCAAACAATAATAGGAGACAACAAAGTTGTGAAAGAACTAACACTTCCAACAAAAAGATATAACGTTTAACAAGTAGAAATTAGGCATGGAATTACAAGTAAAGCATATAGCAGTTAAGGCAGGAAAAGACAATATAAGAATAATGGGAAGAAAACATGTAAAACAGATAAATTGGCAGTACATAGGTACTCGTCACCTCACCTATACACCGCTCACATGGATTTCATATAGCAAATAAGTCAAGGATTCCTAATCCCTCAAGTTAAAGTTAGACACTACACTTACCTCGCTCCGCGGGCCACTCAATTCTCAATTACCATTTTTCCTCTAGTATCCACCTCTGAACCACTCGTATCTAGCCACAATTAACTTAATAACATCAATTATTGTTAAAGGAATCAACTACAATGCATGAATTTAGGTTTCTCAAACTTTTCCCTCAAAAGTCAAAAAATGATCTCGGGCCCGCTTGGTCAAAACTCGAGGTTCGGACCAAAATTTATTTACCCATTGACCCCCGAGTCCAAATATACAATTGGTTTTGGAATCAGACCTCAAATCGAGGTCTAAATCCCCAATTTGCAAAAATTCCCAATTCTTCCTAAATCCCTAGTTTTCTGCCATGGAAGAATAAAGATTAAGGCTAGGAATTCAATGGGTAATATTAGAAATGGAAGAAAATGTGTTAAACAGCACAAACCTATGATTTGGTGTTGAATCCTCTCTTCAAAATCGCTCCTAGGTCGAGTTCTAGTGAGAGAGATGAAATTTTGAGAAAATCCCGATTTTTGGTCTGTTTTAAAATTACTGGGCAGGCCTTCTTCGAGTTCGCAAAGGGCCTGCCGCGATCGCGAAACAGTGGCTCGATTAGCCTACGGGTTCACGTGATACTCCTTGCATTCACGAAGTCTTATTCCCACCAGCTTATGCGTTCGTGGGCCAAGTGCCGCGTTCGCGAAAAGTATTGGTCATTTCCCCTCCCCCAAGTCACATGCCTCCACATTCGTGATAGCCTGGTCGCCTTCGCGAAGGGTAATTCCCCCAATGCTCCGCATTCACGACCAGTCCTTCGCGTTCGCGAAGAATAAAGTACCCCTGCCCCTATTTTACCTTTCACGTTAGAGAGAGTACCTCCGCGAACGCGATGAAGGGCACACCAGAACAGCTGTTGCAGCAAAAATACTAGATTTTCAAAGTCTAAAATAACCCGTAGCCTATCGGAAACTCACCCGAGCCTATCTGAAACTCACCCGAACCTTCAGGACTCCAAACCAAACTTGCACACAAGTCTAAAAACATCATACGCTTGCGAGATCTAATTGCCAAAATAACACCTATAACTACAAATTTAGCACCAAATTGAATGAAATTTTGAAGAAAGTTTTAAAACTTCTATTTTCTCAACCGGACGTCTGAATCACGTCAATCCAACTATGTTTCTCACCAAATTTGACATAGAAGTCTTAAATATCATAATAAACCTGTACCGGGATCCAAAACCAAAATACGGACCCGATACCAACAAGATTAAACATTAGCCAAAATCTTCAAACCATTAGATTTTAAATCTTTCAATTTTCAACAAAAATTCATATCTCGAGCTAGTGACCTTGGAATTCGATTTCGGGCATACGCCCAGGTCCCATATTTTGATACGGACCCAACGGGTCTATAAAACACGAGTCTGGTTTCATTTACTCAAAACGTTGACCGAAGTCACATAAATCAAATTTTAAAGGCAAAAATTATTATTTTCATCAACTTTTAACATAAAAGCTTTTCAGTAACACGTCCAGACTGTGCACGCGAATCGAGGAGAGATAAAATGAGGTCTTAAAGGCCTTGGAACATCGAATCAAATTCTAAAACATAAGATGATATTTTGGGTCATCACATAATTAATTCAACTCCATAAGTAATATCAGGCCTTGTAGAAGTCAAGTACCTTTGACTCCCTACCACCACCAACAACAACAATAACAACAACCCAGTAAAATCCCACTAGTAGGGTATGGGGAGGATAGTCTGCACGTAGACTTTACCCCTACCCCGAAGAAGCAGAGAGGTTATTTCGGAAAGACTCGCAGCTCAAGAGAATAAAAAGACAAAAGGAGATAATATTAGTTTCACCACAAAAATCATAGTGATAATAGGAACATGAAATGCATAAGAAAAAGGCAAAGCAAAAACGATGACTAGAAAATAGGTCCTGCGCCGAAATATGTAGCATCAACAAATTCACCAGTCCGATCTCTAACCAACTTCAATTATTCTTCAACAGGGGTCAAAATGGTTTGGTTCTATCCATATTAAATCTTTTCAGAATATCACCAGCATATTTTTTCTAAGAGATAAATATTCCACTATCTAATTGAGATACCTCAATGCCAAAAAATAAGAAATTAATCCTAAGTCGGTCATCTCAAACTGGCTAATCATGGCCTCCCTAAACTCAGAAATTAATTTAGGATTACTGCCAGTAAAAATTAAATCATCCACATATAAGCACACAATGAGAATAGCTTTGACAACCTTGAATTTGATATATAAAGTATGCTCATATGGACATCTTTGAAATCCATGTCCAATGTCCAATAAAATAAGAATCAATACGAGTGTACCAAGCTCTAGCAATTTGACTTTCTTTACTTCGGCGGAACCTCGATGTGAATTCACCAAGATTGTCCAAGCCTCTTTTGTTGATTTTGTATACAAAAATTTGTTAGATACACGCAATTCAACCTTGTTGGTGAGATAGTAACAGGCCTTATAATCCAATTGTCTATTTTTCTCTAATTACTTAGCTGCATCACCTGTCAATGTTGTACCTTCTGGAGGTTCCTCAAATCTTGTTTCAATAATGGGTCATAATCCAACAACATTGAAAAAACATTTCATATATTGATGTCAGTCTCCAAAATTATTTTTGCCATCAAACTTGAAAACTTGGCAATGATGTAAATATGGAGTATCCATATTTTTTTTAGGATCTCCACCAACTCTGATAGAATCACATGCTCTGATACCAATTTGAAGGATTCAAATATACCGAAGAACAATTTAGGCATAAGCAAAAATTCAAAAAAAGACTATATAGAACAAATTTATTAAACTAGGAGAGAGAGTGGTAGGAGGTTTTTTTTCATAACTCATAAACTTTTGAATCTCTCTATAACAAAACAACTAGTAGCACACCCCTATTTATAATGCTAAGAAACCAAAAACCTATTCCAATATAAAATTGGTAAACAAAACCTAACTAGACATGAATTAAAAAAAACTACCAACTATTAAATCCTAGACAACTTAGGGATACTAATTAATCTTAGTTTAATTTTCAATATTTATGATCCGAAAAACAATTTGAAAAATATTTTTCCATCGTACTGCACATGCACTAATTCAATGAATACCTATTCGGCTTGTAACTAGATAAAGCAATCTACTGATGGCCATTGTTAAGTCGCTAAAATTGTGAGGAAAATGTTCTTTAATTCACCCCATCTGGTGACAAAGTTAACTTAATCAAAATCTAAATGAACAATTTTTGTTGAGTTGAATCTATCTGTTAGTTGATATGGTGTCCATCTCATTCAAATGATTTGGTAGCCAACCTTGTTGAATTAGTATAATTTGGTAGCCAATTTTATTGACTTGATTTGGTTTGGTAGTCAGCCTTGTTGAATTTATGAAAAGGGTGTGTAAATTGTCAAATATTGTAGGCTTTAGAGAGTGAGGTTTTGGCTATAAAAGGAGAGCTTTAACTCTCATTTCTACACACCAACAAAGAGAGAAAAGAGAGAGCAAGGTATTCCATAAACTATAAGAAAATAGTTTGTGAAGAAAAATAGAGTGTGAGAGATATTGTAGTGAGGTGGAAAAAGCAAAAGAGTGTTTATTTCTTTTGAGGGTGTAGTGGTCTTAGGAGTATTTTTTACTCGTTAATACACAGTGTAAAATTCCTCGCTATAGTGATATCAGTTGCTCTTCTTGGCCGTGGTTTTTTCCCTTATTCAGAAGGGTTTCCACGTAAAATCTTGGTGTCATTATTGTTGCATTTCTATTCTTGCTGATTTAACCATAACTTAGTATTCTGCGTTTATCACTAATACCGTGAATACTATTTTACGGGGTTTATTCCCAACAAGTGGTATCAGAGACAAGGTTCTATTTGAGTATGCTCTGTGGTTGCAGCACAGTCTGAACTTCCACATCAAAAAAGAATTACTTTGGTCTCCTAATAAATAGTATTTGTATTTGTGATAAACGATGGAAGTCAACACTAGTAGAATGGTTACCTTGAATGGCACAAATTATGCCATTTGGAAGGGCAAAATGGAAGATTTGCTCTATGTCAAGAATTTTCATCAACCTGTCTTCGCCACTGTAAAGCCTGATAATAAATCAGATGAAGAGTGGAATCTGTTACACAGGCAGGTTTGCAGCTTTATTAGACAGTGGGTTGACGATAATGTTTTGAACCATATTTCTGGGGAGACACATGCTCGGACCCTATGGGAGCACCTTGAAAGTTTGTATGCTCGGAAAACTGGAAACAACAAGATGTTTCTGATAAAGCAGATGTTGGGTTTAAAATACCACGATGGTTCCGCGATGACAGATCATCTGAATAATTTTCAGGGGATCATGAACTAGTTATCTGCTATGGGCATTAAATTTGATGAAGAAATTCAAGGCTTGTTTCTACTTGGTTCCCTACCAGATTCTTGGGAAATTCTTAGAACTTCATTATCAAATTCTGCTCCGGATGGTGTGATCTCTATGGATCTTGCCAAGAGCAGCCTTCTAAATGAAGAGATGAGAAGAAAATCTCAGGGTTCCTCCTCATCAGATGTCTTGGTGACTGACTCTAGGGGGAGAAACAAGAATCGGGGTTCTCAAAATAGAGAACATAATAGAAGCAAATCCAGAAGCAGACTTAAAGATATTGAGTGCTATCATTGCGGGAAGAAAGGGCACACAAAGAAGTTCTGCCGGATTTTGAAAAAGGAGAATAGAGACAAGGAAGAACAGAAAGAAGATGGCAATCGTGTGGCCACCGTCACTACAGAAGATCTTGTTACAGTCCTTGATGCGGATCTGATAAATATTGCTTGTGATGAGTCAAGCTGGGTTGTGGACAGTGGTGCCGCATCTCACGTGACATCAAGGAAGGAATTTTTCTCATCCTATACTCAGGGTGACTTTGGAACTCTGAGTATGGGTAATGAGACTGTATCTAGGGTGGTTGGTGTTGGAACGATTTGTTTGGAAACTAGTATTGGAACTAAACTAGTTTTAAACAATGTAAAGCATGCACCCGATGTTCGTTTGCACTTGATCTCTATTGGTGTTTTGGATGATGAGGGATATGTCAGTACTAATGGTGCTGGAAAGTGGAAGCTCACTAAGGGCTCCATGATTGTGGCTCGTGGGGAAAAGCGTCGTGGTCTATACTGGACTACGGCCTCTACCTGTGTTGATATGGTGAATGCCGTTGAGAGCCATAACTCTTCAACGTTATGGCATAAGAGGCTTAGCCACATTAGCGAGAAAGGACTAAATGTTCTGGCCAAGAAGAAATTGTTGTCAAATTTTGAAAGTGCAAAATTAGAAAAATGTGAGCACTGCTTGGCTGGAAAACAAAAAAGAGTTTCTTTCCAGTCTCATCCTCCTTCAAGAAAGAAAGAGTTGCTTGAGTTGGTGCATTCAGATTTATGTGGTCCAATGAAGACAAGAACTTTGGGTGGTGCACTTTATTTTGCTACCTTTATTGATGATTGTTCAAGGAAACTTTGGGTCTACATCTTGAAGACTAAAGACCAAGTGTTAGGTGTCTTTAAGCAGTTTCAGGCTTCAGTTGAAAGAGAAACTGGAAAAAAGCTGAAGTGTATTCGTACTGATAACGGTGGTGAATATTGTGGACCGTTTGACGAATACTGCAAACAACAGGGTATCAGACACCAGAAGACTCCTCCTAAGACTCCTCAGCTTAATGGTTTAGCAGAAAGGATGAACATGAAATTGATGGAAAGAGTCAGATGTTAGCTTTCTGAAGCAAAGTTGCCGAATTCCTTTTGGGGTGAGGCTTTGTTGACCGCCGCACATGTTATTAATCTATCCCCTGCGGTTGCTTTGCAAAGTGATGTTCCAAACAAAGTTTAGTATGGCAAGGATGTTTCCTATGGCCACTTGAAAGTGTTTGGTTGCAAAGCTTTTGTACATGTGCCTAAAGATGAGAGGTCAAAATTAACTGCCAAGACAAGGCAGTGCATCTTCATTGGTTATGGCCTTGATGAGTTTGGTTACAGGCTATATGATCCAATTGAGAAGAAGGTTGTGAGAAGCCGTGATGTTATCTTCGTGGAGGATCAAACCATTGAAGATATTAACAAAGCGGAGAAGTTAAAATCTTCAAGTTCTGAAGGTTTAGTTAATCTTGATCAAGTTCCTCATACAAATGGGGATGACGCTGGTGGGCTCAATAATGATGGTGATGCCCAGAACCATATTCCAGATCAACATATTGATGGTGATGGGGATAACAATGATAATGTTGATGAGGTAGATGCTCCTACTCACGAAGCTGTGGACGAGTTAGATATTCCACTCAGGAGGTCTTCTAGACCTCGTACTCCTTCCTCCCGTTATTCACCCAATGAATATGTATTACTCACTGATGGGGGAGAACCTGAATGTTATGCGGAGGCCATAGAAGATGAGCACAAGGATCAATGGATTGAAACCATGCAAGATGAGATGAAATCTCTGCATGAGAACCATACTTATGAGTTGGTGAAATTGCCTAAGGGCATGAGAGTTTTGAAGAACAAGTGGGTGTTCAAAGTTAAAGCTGAAGAACATAGTTTGAAGCCCAGATACAAAGCTAGATTGGTTGTCAAGGGATTTGGTCAAAGGAAAGGGATTGACTTTGACGAAATATTTTCTCCTGTCGTAAAAATGTCCTCCATTCGGACAGTTTTTGGTTTGACTGCCAGTCTTGATTTGGAGATTGAGCAGATGGATGTGAAGACTGCTTTTCTTCACGGTGACTTAGAAGAGGAGATTTATATGGAACAACCTGAAGGCTTCAAGGCAAAAGGTAAAGAAAATCTTGTATGCAAACTTAAGAAGAGTCTATATGGATTGAAGCAAGCTCCCAGACTGTGGTACAAGAAGTTTGAGTCTGTTATGGGGGAGCAAGGCTACAAGAAGACTTCTTCAGATCACTGTGTGTTTGTACAAAGATTTTCTGATGACGATTTTATCATCCTCTTGCTATATGTAGATGATATGTTGATTGTGGGCAGGAATTCTTGTAAGATTGACGAGTTGAAGAAACAGTTGAATAAGTCTTTTGCAATGAAAGACTTGGGTCATGCTAAGCAGATTTTGGGCATGAGAATTACTCGTTCGAGAAACGAAAGGAAGCTTTACTTGTCACAGAAGAAGTACATAGAACGTATACTGGAGCGCTTTAATATGAAAAGTGCTAAGTTGGTTCGCACACCTCTTCCTGGTCATCTGAAGTTGAGCAAGAAGATGTGTCCAACAACAAAGGAGGAAAAAGAGAGAATGGTCAAGATTCATTATTCCTCTGCTGTTGGAAGTTTGATGTATGCAATGGTATGCACTCGACCAGATATTGCTCATGCAGTCGGTGTTGTTAGTAGATTTCTCGAAAATCCAGGAAAAGAGCATTGGGAAGCTGTAAAGTGGATACTCAGGTATCTAAGAGGAAGCTCACGTGAATGCTTATGTTTTGGAGGATCAAATCCAATTTTGAAGGGCTATACAGATTATGATATGGCAGGTGACCTTGATAACAGAAAATCCACTACTGGATATTTGTTTACTTTTTCAGGGGGAGCTATATCATGGCAGTCGAAGTTGCAGAAGTGTGTCGCACTATCTACAATTGAAGCGGAGTATATTGCGGTTACTGAAGCTGGCAAAGAGATGATATGGCTCAAGAGAATTCTTCAAGAACTTGGATTGTGACAGATGGAGTATGTTGTCTATTGCGACAGTCAGAGTGCAATAGACCTGAGCAAAAACTCCATGTACCATGCGAGAACAAAACACATTGACGTCAGATATCATTGGATTCGTGAGCAAGTGGAGAACGAATCACTTCAAGTCAAAAAGATTCACACAAGTGAAAATCCTGCAGATATGTTGACCAAGGTGGTACCAAGAGATAAGTTCGAGCTATGCAAAGAACTTGTCGGCATGCACTCAAATTAGAAGATAGTGCTACCTCCTCTAGATGAATGAGACTGGAGGGGGAGATTGATATGGTGTCCATCTCATTCAAATGGTTTGGTAGCCAATCTTGTTGAATTTGTATAATTTGGTAGCCAATTTTATTGACTTGGTTTGGTTTGGTAGCCAACCTTGTTGAATTTGTGAAAAGGGTGTGTAAATTGTCAAATATTGTAGGCTTTAGAGAGTGAGGTTTTGGCTATAAAAGGAGAGCTTTAACTCTCATTTCTACACACCAACAAAGAGAGAAAAGAGAGAGCAAGGTATTCCATAAATTATAAGAAAATAGTTTGTGAAGAAAAATAGAGTGTGAGAGATATTGTAGTGAGGTGGAAAAAGCAAAAGAGTGTTTGTTTCTTTTGAGGGTGTA
This sequence comes from Nicotiana tabacum, assembly GCF_000715075.1. Lineage (NCBI taxonomy): Eukaryota > Viridiplantae > Streptophyta > Magnoliopsida > Solanales > Solanaceae > Nicotiana > Nicotiana tabacum. The sequence goes on along the minus strand of NC_134089.1, from coordinate 16,119,472 downwards.
GTGGTCTTAGGAGTATTTTTTACTCGTTACAACACAGTGTAAAATTTCTCGCTATAGTGATATCAGTTGTTTTTCTTGGCCGTGGTTTTTTCCCTTATTCAGAAGGGTTTCCACGTAAAATCTTGGTGTCATTATTGTTACATTTCTATTCTTGCTGATTTAACCATAACTTAGTATTTTGCGTTTATCACTAATACCGCGAATACTATTTTACGGGGTTTATTCCCAACATTAGTTAGTATTAATTAGAGGAATCTTTGAACAAATTTTAGATCCTTGTTTGTTTCTTCCTATATTAAGAATGGTAAGAGCTCGTACTCGAAAAGAGTAGTACTTTAAGACAAAGAAGGAATGAAATAACAAGACCGACATTTTGTTTTACTTGTAGACATTATCTTCAGATATGGTCGTTGGTATATTCTCCGGGATGAAATAAAAGCAACTAACAAACTTCCACATTATATACCAATTAACACATTAGAACATGAAGCAATTAGTGGTTGGCATAAAGGAGGTTTAGCTTTTATAATATAGTTTATTATTAAAATTTGGGAAAATGCAATTTTTTTTTTTGTGCTTTTCTATATTGAATCTTGAGCGGTGCCATTTACTTCTAGTTATATAGGCCCGCAATGAAATAACATTGGTAATTTGGTACATGAAAAAATGAATTAATTATATAGGCCGGTAAAGAGAGTTATATAACCAATTTATCTTTCGGCCTGATATTCCAATAGATTATCATAAAACAAAAAAAAAGGGAGAATAATATTTCGTTCATTAAGGACCCGTTTGGTCATAGATTTTATCAAAATAAACTTGGATTTTATTTGGCAAGCACATGTTTGGCCATAGATTTTGCCTATATTTTGGTAAAATTCTAAATCCCAAAACTAGCTCAATAACTTATTTTCAATGTGCTCATGCCATATCCAATACCAATAAATCATCTTTATCAAGCACATTTGAAATCTTTTGTAAAACAAAAATATCTTAATATCTTCATTTAAATCTATAATTATATGCAATATTAATTTCTTAAACATTAAGAAATAACACAAATTTGAAGAACGAAAAATATTTATATTCATATAAAAAATATTACCTGTTTGAGAATGAATGACTCTTTTTGTTATTTTTTTACAAAAGGCAGCCCGATGCACTAAGCTCCCGATATGCGCGGGATCCGAGGAAGAGCCGGACCACAAGAGTCTATAATACGCAGTCTTACCCTACATTTCTGCAAGAGGCTAGTTTCCTATTTATTTATTTTTTATCTTTTAATATTTTTAATTAATCTAGTACCAGTGTACGCGTTACGCGTGTATCAAATAGTAATGATTTTTTAATAATATATAACATAATATTTTAAAAGATGTGTTTGTGTTACACACCTTTTATTTTTGTTGTCTCGATTCACTTGTGAAGCCAAAGAATTTGATAGCTTACAGTCTTGATTAATGAAAATAATGAACATTGCATGACTCCTATAAAAGGTTAAATCGATTCTCTTATAAATGAATCTCTTTTTTGGTTATTCAATTAGACTACAATAAGCTTATTTTTTAGTCGGTTGGGTATGAGGTCATTTTAATAGCACAATAATTTTTAGGTATATCAACTTTTATTGGGCCAATCAGTCGCGTAGCCATATACTTTGTGATCACTAAATAATATTAATTTTCATAATATAGTTTACCTTTTAACACATATTTTTTTAATATGTATGCAGTAAAAAAGTAATTTATATGCGGTAAAAATTCTTTTAATTATTCTTTATAATATAAGTATGCTGGAATATTTTTAGTTCATTGGTTTGGAAGAAATTGACAAATAAGTATACTTTTAGATAGGCGCATCAAAACTAAAGCTACATATCAATATAAGATTATCACTAATATTTTGATTGACCAACCAGATTGTATCATATATTATTACTTAGTGTCTAGTCTTTGTTAAATAGATCATAATTTTTAAACATTAGTTTTTTTTTTCCTATTATCAACTTGACAATAAAAATATTATTACAGTTAAGTGAATGGATTATATTTGATTTCGTCCTTGAGATTGTGAATATACTAATATTAAGATTATGAAAATTTCTTAGTAAAAAGTAAGTTTGTACCTATAAAATCTCGTCCATGAGGGAGATAATAGTTCTTTTTTGATAATTCAAACTTTTCATATTAATATTGTGTTTGATTGTCCATATTCTGTAGTTTTTATATAAGCTAAAATCAAAATGGAATATAAAGTCCCAAATATTAGGATTTCAAATAAGAAAAGATTTAACTATGAAATTTTTATTAGGAAGATAAATAATAGAAAGATAATTAAATGACTATTTTGTTAAGTGTAAATTCTATTTTGAAGAGGTAAAAAAAGGCGAACGACTTTTCGCTAAGGACTTCATGCTTTTAATAAAATATAGATATAGATATGTTATTAAGCCCACGGGTCGGCCCAGCCTAATCTTGGTCAAACCTCATGGGTCACGGGCTCACTTGGGCCGAACTTAAAAGTCTTATTTTTAAATGGACTAAAAAACCTTATTCCAACCCTATTAAATCATAGGCTGGGTTGGATTGGACCAACGAGCCAAACTCATATTAATGACTCAAATTATAAATTTTATTTTTAGACTTAATAAATCAGGAACAAAAACCACTAATAATTTTTTGATACATTTTCTTCAATTCAAATGGTTATGTTGAATTGCTCCAATACCAGGGCGAGTGCATAGATAGACATTTTCACATATGCTATTTAGATATTAGCCAGTACTTATTTCGTCTTGAAATTTCAAGCAAAAATTCCAAATTTCACGACATTTCAGGATATCTCAACAACAACTTCGAAAAAATAAAACGTCATTCCTTTCTTCAGGCGGGCTCCTGACCTCAACAACAACTTCAAAAAAATAAAGCGCCATTCCTTTGTTCAGGCGGGCTCGTGACCTCAATAACAACTTCAAAAAAATAAAGCGTCATTCCTTTCTTCAGGCGGGCTCCTGACCTAACAACAACTTCGAAAAATAAATCGACATTCCTTTCTTCAGGCGGGCTACTGACTTCAAAAATAAAGCGTCATTCCTTTCTTCAGGCGAGCTCCTGACCTCAACAACAACTTCGAAAAATAAATCGTCATTCCTTTCTTCAGGCGGGCTACTGACTTCAAAAATAAAGCGTCATTCCTTTCTTTAGGTGGGCTCCTGACTTCAACAACATCTTCGAAATTTTGTTCCAAAAAATATGAACTAAAAACTGAAATTCAGGAAGCACCGACTTAGAGTTGCTATCTCGTGTAATTTTCCAACACCGCCCCGGGCCAACATTCATTAGAATATATTTTTACCAAAGAAAATGAAAATGGGTTTTCTCACAATTATTGGACAGGGGAAAGGAAGATACCCCCCATGGCATTCTTCACAGGTAGATTAAACTTTTCATAATTCCTTTTTCCCATTTCTGAAACGTAATGTAGAAGTAGAACCCACATCTACTCTAGAAATATTGCTCTGATCACAGGCTACTTACCTTATTGAAATTAATGTGTCATTTCATGTTGTTTTTCCCTTTTGAATTTCTTGGTCACCTTTACTGTTAACATTAAGTTTTGATCAATTAAATCTCATTGCGCTGCTGATGCAAAAACGTATTCTCTTTCCTTTTCCCTAGCTCTCATTTGGAATTTTTTTCCATCTTGCCTCAGTGTGTTCTTCCTTGGTCTGAGCACATGCGAAAACATATTTGAATCTATGAAGATATGCCAACTGGTATGTTCTATGCTGCTTTTGCTGGGTTTTTTATTTGGCAATGGTGTCGGGCCAGCTTGCACGTGGCTCGACCATTTCACCGGGTACCTTGCTACCTCCCACTAGCACATGTGATGCGTAACTCTGTTCACCAACACTTACGTACACACGAAGAAATCACATTTTTCTGCTTCCTCGCAATTTGAACTTGAGACCTCATATTTGTCCCGCTATTTTATTAACCACTAGGTCACACCCTTTCGTGCAAGTTTTTGCTGTTTTTAGGGTGCCATAGATGTCATAAACCTTAGTATAATAAGTAGACCTCTTAGAAATATAAAATGTGCTGCTTATGAAGACTGATTCACAAGATACAAATTAGAAAAGAAAAACTGTATCCAGTTAAAAGTTAATTGGTTAGCTACTCAAGGTACTTTACTTTTCCCTTTATATTGTGCCATCTACTAATTTACCCGATAGCCAAATTTAGATGCCAACAAAACCAAAGCCGATGGAAGAAATTTTGGGAAACAGTATGTACAAGAGAAAGATGGATCAAGTGATGAAGCATGCAAATATAAAGGTAGATACAAGCTTCTATTCTTCACAAAATAAAGGATAGAAAGAAAATAAAACTCAAAAACTTTTAAGCTTATTGTTCACCTTGGTCCCGATAAAATTGAAGGCAGTATTGAACTGATAGTGGCTTCCCTCTGTTGGTTGCCTGCTCCAACCTGAGGTGCGTTTGTGAAATTATAATCCAAGTTGGTTTCAACAAAAACCAACCCTTCCAGCGCCTTAACCACCAATGTCATTGAAGGCCTCTTGGTGAAGTCGCCCTGTAGACACCATGCAGCGATGCTCATCATTTGTGTCACTGCTTCTTTATGGCGCTGCATATCCTCATTAGTTTTGTCAACCATGTCCATGAGCAGCTCTTCCTCTACTTTTCTTTCAAAAACACTTAGCAAATGAACATCATCATCAGCCTGGGACAAATCCAAATTCTTTCGCCCACAGAGAACTTCCAAGAGCACAATTCCAAAAGCATACACGTCTACTTTCTCAGTGATCACTGACCTCAGCCATTCAGGGGCTAGATACCCTGGTGTTCCTCTCATTCTAGTTACAACTTTGCTTTTGTCTTTCTCAATTAGTTTCGACAACCCAAAATCAGAGATCTTCGCATTGAAATTTTGATCTAGAAGGATGTTTTGTGGTTTGATGTCCAAATGAATTATTTTCTGGCTGCACTCTTCATGTAAATAAGCTAAGCCTTTGGCAATATCTGATATTATCCTTTGCCTTGTATGCCATGTAAGCCCATTTTCTGGAGTTTTATGTGAAATCCACCTATCTAGTGATCCATTTACCATGTGCTCATAGATCAGAAGTCTGTGGCTCTTTTCAGCACAAAATCCAATGAGTTTTATCAAATTGACGTGGTGAATTCCACCCACTATCTTTACTTCTGTTAAGAATGATTCCATCACATGACCTACACCATCCAGATGTTTCACAGCTATTCTGGTGCCATTACTCAGTGTTCCCTCATATACAGAGCCAAATCCTCCTTCCCCTAGCTTTGTGCTGAAATCTGCTGTAATTATTTTCAACTCATTGTAAGAGAACCGAGTTAGCATTCCCGGTAAGATTGGCTCTAGATCCAGAAAATCCCCTGCCTTGCTGGACTCGTATGTCCGCTTTTTGAAAAGAACAAAGCAGGTACTGATACTTAAAATTATCCCAAAGAAAGCTGCAAGAGTAGATCCTATTATCACTCTGAGAGATCTTAATTTTTTCCCTCCAGAAATGATTGGAGGCTGATTCTGTGCCTTAGAGGAATCCTGTGACTTTGAGGAATTCTGCACCTTAAGAAATACTCTCGTGTCCGTTCCACCCTGGTTATCTATGAGAGAGAAGACCTCATTCATTAACAAACAGCTCCCTCTTCGAGCCCCATCCGAATCATATTCGAAAACAGCAGCTTTGCAGGAACAGTTGCTAAGGCAGGCCCTTTTGCAATCTTCCAACTTTTTCCCCTCAAGCCGTGATATGCTAGAATTTAGTTCATGATTGAACTCATATGCAAAATATGTGGTTTTCCGGAGCTCTACGAAACTATGATACTGCGAGGAGTTGCAGTAAATGGATGTCAGCTGAGAACATCCAAGATCTTGTTCCCTCTCAAAAAATGGCCTGAAGAAATTTCGTTCTGGCGGACAAGTACATTGCGTGTTTTTTGTGCAAATGCTATATCTTCCACACACCATTGGGTACCCACAGTTCCCTGCATATGTCGTCAAAAGATCAGATACCTCTTTCCAATTAAGTAGTCTCATCTCCCATTGGTAAACCCGTAAATGTCCATCAGGCCCAAGCTTTATGAATTGAGCTGGTGATGTAGGAGGGAATTGCAGAGAAGTAATGGTTTGACCATCAAAACTGAAATAAGAACTATCCGGATAAGGTGAAGCGTAGTAAAACTGAGGTGGGTCAGAATCTATGTAAGCGGCAAGGCTTCCATTGAGAATAGTTAAAGATAGAAAACCTTGACTCCGATTCGTTGCTGAAACGCTTGCTATGAGCTTCCGCCCAGCAACTAGACTCTGCCCCGGGAGCAAAGAATCCGTAGGATGATGAAAAGATTGCCAAATTGTGTGGTTGGTTTCATCAAAGAGTACGAGATTCCCTGTTTCTGTCAAGTTTAAGCCTGAAACAGATTTCCCATTTGTATTTGTAGACCAAACAACAATGCCATCAGAGTCTGCCAAGACCAAGTTACCATCCTGGCCTAGTTGTAAGGTTGCATTGGCTTTGACAGGATGATTTCGGTTAGCGGACCAAACAAACTGGGAATCCATATAATATGTGTCTTCGCTAGCAGGGACGTTATTGAATGCAAAAAAGATACCAAGAAAGCATTCGGTGCCTTCGTCGTCATTGCAATAGAAGGCAAAGAGGTGGCACTTAATGCCATCAGTTCCACTCAGAAGGATGGGTGTTAAGAAAGATAAGCCGAAGGTGGAATCAGCAAACGAAAGCGGCTTGTTGATCCAGTAAGTGGGAAGTCCTGCAGTAGAATTCAAAAGACTGGCATTTAGGTGCCACGAAACCTGGGGTGAGGCAAACCTGGATGATAAAAGGTGGAGATAAATGATGAGTAGTACAGGAAAATACAACCTCTGCTTCACAAACATTGCTTTCTAAACGAAGCTAAAGCTAAGAAAATGTTTGAAATCTGGTCCAGTTTGCTAGCTACATCTCTCTATGTTATACTAATGCCTGCTATTTTGCCTTTTTCTTTGAATGCGTGTCTCTTAGTCAATACAAGAGAGCGGCCTCACAAAAACTTTATATTAATGTTTTCCAAATGTGTTTATCGACTTTTAGCACTTATTTTATAATAGTCAGAGATAGAAACCTATAGACTGCTTTTAAACCTGTGAAGCATGAATATCATATAGTAATTATTTCTTTCCCCAGTATTCAAAAGCAAAGTGGGAAGACAGACTGTTGTCCTCCTTTTTCCTATTATTTTAAAGGATCTGAAGACTAGAGACAGACCACTTTCTCTTCTTTATTCTTAGACACAAGTTCCAGATTGCTTCTTGATAACTAAAAAATACGTAATAAAATTTAACAAAATAAAAGTAGAAGAGAAAAGGAAGAGACCACACCAAGTCGGTGATCGGCAACTGCAACATGAGCGGTAAAACATTAATTCTACAATCTATCATGTCCCACGTCAAGAAACACTGTACATATATTTCATAAATTCTTAACGAAGTGAAGGTCTCTTCATACACTAAGTACATACATGATACATATAGGAAACACAAATACATAGTGCTTATTTCTTACGACTATATGTATTTGAATTTTATTTCAAATTATGTATTGTTTTTTTATTTCTTTTTACTTTAGATGAAGAATTAATAGCACTTATTTCCTAAACATCTTGAGATTGTAATTTAGAAAATGGAAAAACCGCAAGGGAGTTCAAAGTAATGGACAAATTGACAATTCAAATTGATTTTGCTCAATGAAGTTGCCAACTGCCGCTTACCATTTTTAATATTTTACATAGGGCACAATGGAAGAAATAGATTTATATAGGAAAACCTCAAAGAGTTGTCCACTTACAATATTTGGTGAAGGTATTATGGATTTCAGGTGCGACTCTTGGTGCAATGTCATTGAAAGAAATTCATTGGTTTGGACTTAGCTTCCTTAGACAACATGTATGTAACCTTCTTTCAGGTCTCCAAAGAATAACCTATACGTGCACAGAACACTACAATTGAGCTGGTTATTGTTTCCATCTTTTGTTATTTGTTTTGCAGTCATTCGGGGAGAAGTTTTTGGAAGAATCTTTGGACGAGAGTATATATATATATATATATATATATATATATATATATATATATATATATATATATATATATATATATATATACATATATACTTTATGTGACATGAATACCGATTCATGTAGTACATAAATTTTTAAAATAATATCAGTTATTATTAAACAACAATTTGAGTAAATATAATAAAGTACAAGTTTCTATGATTGACCAAACACGTATAGTAAAATTTTATGTCAAGACCAAGATGATTGGATCTCGTATGAACCTACGTATTAGATAAACAATCAAAGTTTAATTAGATCGATTATGTAATTTTTTTTCCTATTTCGATTTTGAGAGGTACAAACATGTAAAAAAGAGAATAAAACCATAAAAAACACATCCTTTAATCTTTTTTCCAATTTCAACATTCTATGTTCGAGTTATTTTCAGCGTAAAGAAAACCTACCATTCCAGAAGAGTTATTAATGAAATAGCACGTATGGAAGCCTTTCTTCTGTTTCCTACCCTCTATAAGATGTCATACATTTGGAAGAAAGAATAAACTCACAGCAAAAATTAAAACAAATGTTGTTAGCCCAAAATGCGATCAAAATTTTTACTTCAACAAATGTTACAAATAAACAAACAATACAATAGAGTTAATTTCCTTAAAGTAACATAATCAAACAAAAAAAAATAGAGAAATTATATGAACAAATTATACCGACACTATATTAAATATTATATTCAAAAGTGGTTAAGTGGTTTGATCAAAGCATCAAATGTACACCGGGACTTGGAGAGAGACCAAAACATGAAAGGCAGAAAGAAAAAAAAAAAAAAAGCAAAATGATTTCGAGGCCACTTATAGCATGTTTGGCCAAGCTTCTTTTTGGCCAAAAGTGTCTCTTTTTTTTCCAAAGCACTTTTGGCCAGAAATTGAGGTGTTTGGCCAAGCTTTTGGAAGAAGAAAAAGTGTTTTTGCGGAGAAGCAGAAACAGTTTTTGAGAAGCAGAAAAAAAATAATTTCTCTCCAAAAGCACTTTTTTGAGAAGCACTTTTGAGAAAAATACACTTAGAAACAGTTTTTTAAAGCTTGATCAAACACTAATTGCTGCTCAGAAGTGTTTTTCAAACTAATTAGCCAAACACAAACTGCTTCTCACCAAAAATGCTTTTGAGAAAAGCACTTTTGAAAAAAAGTACTTCTCAAAATAAGTTAATTTTTGCAGCTTGGCCAAACGGGCTATTAAACTTGTATTAGTTTGCCAATCTGGTACATAAACTCACATTTTTTTCATTTGGATACTCTAACTTTATGGATTGGATACTAATAAATACATCCTACTTAGCGTGTATACCAATTGCGCTGACATGTACAACACATCATATGTTAGACTATTTATTGCTTGATATGTATATTTGTGGTTCCATTTTTAAAATTTAATTATCAAAATTTTATTATATTCTTTATTTTTATTCTCCACTCAAACCCCCTCCCCTCCCCGCCCCAGCAATCCATAAAAGAACAAAAAGTTTTCGACCAAACCCCAAATCCAAAATCGGCAGCCCATGTTTATCTATAATCTCCATAATCATGTTTTTTGAGATTTGCAACAATATATTCTGTTATTAATCTGTATTGCTATAAATAAATAAAATAATAATCTTTCTGAAAACAGAAACAGAAAATTAGTAGAAATAAATTCTGAACAATAATCTTTCTGAAAACAGAAACAGAAAGTTAGTAGAAATAAATTCTGAAAATAGTATTTGAACTTCAAAATAAATTTTGAAAAATGGTGTAGGAACAAATCGAGACCACTGATTATATAGTGTGTCCTTATGAAAATTATTCCCCTCAAGTACCCGAGGTTCTGGAATATATCCTCCCAGGATAGAACGATTTAACTCACCAGAGTGTTGGTACCAAAAACGCCGATGAACAGCGAACCACTCGAATGCTGTAAAACACACTAGAATTTTTTGTGTAGAAGAAAAAGAAGATTATCAGAAAATTTCGTGAGTAAATATTCTGTGATTTGAAGGAATATTTATAGCCAATTTGGTACCATTTCTGAAAAGGTTTGCAACCTTTCAGAACAGTTGTGACGACCCGGCCAGTCGTTTCATGAGTTACCGCTCCGTTTCCCCTATTTCTGCTTCTTATTTCTTTGTCTATCGGTTCTATGTGTGATCGAGTTAGTTGGCTCGGGTTCGGAAAAGATTTGGTAAGGTTGGAGACACTTAGTCTCTTTTGAGGAAGCTTAAGTTGGAAAAGTCAATCGGACGTTGACTTATGTGTTAGAGGGATCAGATGTGAGTTCTGATGGTTCATATAGCTTCGGGAGGTGATTTGGGACTTAGGAGCGTGATTGGAATGAGTTTTGGAGGTTCGGAGTAGATTTAGGCTTGAATTGGCGAAGTTGGTATTTTGGCGATTTCTGGTTGGTAGGTGAGATTTTGATATAGGGGTCAGAATGGAATTTCGAGAGTTGCAGTAGTTTTGTGGTGTAATTTGGGATGTGTGTGCAAAGTTTCAAGTCATTCAGACATGGTTTGGTTGAGTTTTTGATCAAAAGAGTAATTTAGAGGATTTTGAAAACTTAGGCTTGAATCCAATGTGTTTTGGTTGATCCGATATTGTTTGAGGTGTTTTGAAGATTGGTAGTTTGAATAAGGTTTTGGGATACGTTGGTACTTTTGGTTGAGATCCCGGGGGCCTCGAGGTTATTTCGGATTAGCCGGAGAAGTTTGGAATTTTGGTGAGCTGGAGATTTTGCTGCTTCTGGTATTTCCGCACATGCAGATTGGGGACCGCATGTGCAATGCCGCAGATGCAGAAGATTGGTCGCAAAAGCGGATTTAGGCTGGAAAGGCTGGAGCTGCAGAAGCGGTTTAGGAGCCGCACCTGCGATGGCGCAAGTGTGGGCAATGTATCACAGATGCGGTTTTGGTGACTTAAGTAAGGATCGCAGATGCGGTGGTCTTGACCGTAGAAGCAGTACCGCAGAAGCGAGAATATGGCCACAGATGTGAAATCCCTGGGTCAGAAGGTATAAATTGTTTCCTTCGCGATTTTTGAGCTATTTCATCATTTTCAAGTCAGCTTTGGAGCTTTTTGGACGATTTCGAAGAGGAATTTCGAGGGAACTTCATTGAGGTAAGGATTTTGGACCTAAAACTCGTCCTTATGGTATTATTTCATGGATTAGAGCTATAATTAGTGGAATTTAAGGGTTAAAATTGGGGAAACTAGGGCTTAGTATTTGAGATCTAGACTTAAGGATTTGAGGGACCTATTATGGTCGGATTTTGGTACTTTTGATATGTATGAACTCGTGGGGGATATAAGAAATCCATTGATGTAAATTTTATCGAATTCCGAGATGTGGACCCGGGGGTCGGGTTTGGTAATTTCGAGATTTATGTTTTAAATTGATTATTTTTGCTTGGGTTTCGTTCCCTTAGCATATTTTGACGCCGTGATTCTGATTTTGGATAGATTCGACGTGAGTGGAGGCCGATTCGAGGGGAAAAGGCTTCTGCATGCCCTGATTGAGCGCGGGTACCCATTGTGATGTGAGATATAGCCTGAGAGGCTGGTATTGTTTTGAAATATTGCCCGAGGGGCGGATTTGTTGATACTGTGCCCGAGGGGCGAACCTTTATGTGTTTATCTTTCTTAATTTCCTGTCATTTACCTGCTTAACTGTTGAAAAGGCTTTTTATGAAGTTTAAGTTGAGCTAAAATGACTTTCACATATCTTTACTGAGTTATTGTTTTTACTAGTTTTACTACTTCATTATAGCCTGTAATGTGTCTTACGTGATTTCCTGCTTTCAGTCTTTATTTATGATTATTACTCACTGAGTTGGAGTACTCACTTTACTCCTTGCACACCGTGTGCATATTCAGGCGCATCTGGCCCCGCCCACAAGTATTGATCTTTCTAGCTCAGGCGGATCCGAAGATTCTCTAGGTAGCTATCGACATTTGCAGCCCAAAGCTTCTTCCTTATCTTATTTCTCCTAGTTTTAGTTTTGTATTGAACTCTTTAGAATTTTCTTGATTATTTCGGATTTTTAGATTCTCATGAATAGTGACACCCCAGTATCGGGCTGTGTTGGGTTGTATTCCGCATATTGTTCTGTATTGTCACTGTTCACCTTTGGATTATTTATCATATTTTAGACTTGAATCTTATTGTTTAACTGCTTAAAAATTGAAATGGGAAGTGTCGTATGGCCTTGTCTTCACGAGAGGCGCTATCACGACCGGGTCCGGGTTTAAGGTCGTGAAAAGTTGGTATCAGAGCCTAGGTTACATAAGGCTCACGAGTCATGAGCAGGTTTAGTAGAGTCTCGCAGATCGGTACGGAGACGTCTGTATTTATCCTCGAGAGGCTGCAGAACCTTTAGGAAAAAAACTTCATATTCTTGAAATTCTTGTCGTGCGAATTTGTTGATCCGAGTACTAAACTTTTGTTATTCTATTCTCTCATAGATGGTGAGGACACGCGCTACCGATCAGGATGGATGACCATCAGTACCACCAGTTATGGCCTTAGAGGCCGAGGACGCAGTCGTGGTCGTGGTATGGACAGAGGTGTGGCCCGCATAGCAGCTAGAGCAGCACCTGCAGATCCACCAGCCGCTCATTTTAGGATCAGGTCCCAGTTATGGACGCTCCAGTAGCACCAGCTGTGCCCATTGTGATTCCGGGTCTTCAGGAGGCCTTGGCTCAGATTCTATCAATTAGCACTGGCCTAGCTCAGGCGGTTTCAACTACTACAGTCGTAGCTACTTCTCAGGCCGGGGGAGGAAATCAGACTCCCACCACTCGCACACTTGAGCAGGTTGTGCAGGGACTTCAGATACCGGGGGCACATCCATCCCAGCTGGTTGCAGCTACTCAGGACTATGTAGTTCCTGCCATGCCAGAGGAAGAGCAGTGTAGGTTGGAGAGGTTTGGTAGACTTCAGCCTCTGACCTTTAGTGGTGCATATGGCGAGGATGCCCAAGGTTTCTTGGATAAGTGTCAGAGGATGCTTCGTACAATGGGTATTCTGGAGACCAACAGGGTCGCTTTCACTACTTATCAATTTTCTGGAGCTGCCTTCACTTGGTGGGAGGCTTTTGAGAGGCGTAGGCCTGTTGGTGCATCACCCCTTACCTGGCAGCAGTTCTCTATTCTCTTTCTAGAGAAGTATGTACTGCAGTGTCACAGAGAGAAGCTACGCAAGCAGTTTGAGTGGTTGCGTCAGGGAGAGATGACTGTGATGCAGTATGAGATGAGGTTCTCCAAGTTAGCTCGTCATGCTATTTGGTTGGTTCCGACAGCTAAAGAGAGGATTAGGAGGTTTGTTGATGGCCTCACTTATCAGCTTCGTATTCTCATGACCAGGGAGAGGGTGACTAGTGCTACTTTCGAGGAGGTTGTGGATATTGCCCGTGAGATTGAATCTGTTCATTGTCAGGAGCGAGAGGAGCAAGATCTGGTAGTTAAAGTAGTACTCCTTCGAGACGTCAGTTTCAGCACGGTAGAGGCTGTCCGTTCAGGCATGCCCAGCTAGCTCGCCCAGGGTATCGTGGGGCATCATCGGGTCATGGTTCTCACGGTTCTCACCAGGGCCAGTCATCACTTAGTTCCCTTCCAGCTCAGAGTTTGTCTCGTGCCCCATTAGTTCAGGGCTCTTCTATGCCAGGTGCATATGCTAGTCATTCCGGTGCGAGGGGTTCCTTTCAGTCCCCTTCTCCAACACTTGGGAGTTGTTATGAGTGTGGAGATATGGTTCATATGTGTAGGCAGTGCCTTCGTCGTCTTGCGGGTTCATCTCAGTAGAGGGGTTAGTCATTGGCTTCAGCGCTAGTTACTTTATCACCACCCACCCCAGCCAGCTAGGGGTGGAGTTCAGTCAGCTAGGGGTCGCCCTAGAGGGTGAGGTCGATTAGGTGGCGGTCAGGCCCATGTCTATACACTCCCAGCTAGACCTGATGTTATTGCTTCAGATGCTGTTATTATAGGTATTGTTCCAGTCTGCCACAGAGATGCCTCTGTATTATTTGATCCCGATTCCACCTTTTATTAGGTGTTATCATACTTTGCTCGTTATTTGGGTACGCCCCGTGAGTCTCTTGCTTCACCTGTTCATGTATCTACCCCGGTGGGTGATACTATAGTTATAGACCGTATGTACCGGTCGTGTGTGGTGACTATTAAGGGTTTGGAGACCCGAGTGGATATTTTATTATTGTGTATGGTGGATTTCGATTTCATTTTGGGCATGGATTGGGTATCTCTGTATTGTGCTATTCTGGACTCTCATGCCAAGACAGTCACATTGGCTATACCGGGTGTGCCACGGATTGAGTGGCGAAGTGTGACTGATTATGTTCCTAGTAAAGTGATCTCATTCTTGAAGGCCCAATGTATGGTTGGTAAGGGTTGTCTTTCGTATATAGCCTTTGTGAGGGAGGTCGGTGTTGAGACTCACAGTATTGATTCTATTCCAACTGTGAGGGATTTTCCCGATGTGTTTCCTGCTGACCTGTCGGGCATGCCACCAGACAGGGATATTGATTTTGGTATTGACCTTGTGCCGGGCACTCAGCCCATTTCTATTCTGCCATATCGTATGGCACCCGCGGAGTTAAAGTACTTAAAGTAGTAGCTTCAGGAGCTCCTTGATAAGGGGTTCATTCGGCCCAGTGTGTTATCTTGGGGTGCGCCAGTTCTATTTGTGAAGAAAAAGGATGGCACTATGAGGATGTGCATTGATTATAGGCAATTGAACAAGGTAACAGTTAAGAACAAGTATACTTTGCCTCGCATTAATGATTTATTCGACCAGCTTCAGGGAGCGAAAGTGTTCTCCAAGATTGATCTCCGTTCAGGTTATCACCAGTTGAAGATCAGGGACTCAGATATTCTTAAGACAACTTTCAGGACCCGATATGGTCATTACGAAATCTTGGTGATGTCTTTTGGGCTGACCAATGACCCAATAGCGTTCATGCATTTGATGAACAACGTGTCCCCGCCTTATCTCGACTCGTTTGTCATAGTCTTCATTGATGATATTCTGGTGTATTTGCGTAGTCATGGGGAGCACGTGGAGCATTTGAGAGTTGTGTTGCAGAGATTGATGGAGGAGAAGCTTTATGCAAAATTCTTCAAGTATGAGTTTTAGCTCAGTTCAGTGGCTTTCTTGGGGCACGTGGTGTCCAGCGAGGGTATTCAGGTTGATCCGAAGAAGATAGAGGTAGTTCAGAGTTGGCCTAGACCATCCTCAACCATAGAGATTCACAGCTTTCTTGGTTTGGTAGGTTATTATCGCCAGTTTGTTCAGGGATTCTCGTCTATCGCATCGCCCTTGACCAAGTTGACTCAGAAGGGTGCTTCATTTGTGTGGTCGGATGAGTGTGAATAAAGCTTTTAGAATCTCAAGACAGCTTTGACCACAACTCCAGTGTTAATTTTGCCATCAGTTTCAAGTTAATATATCGTGTATTGTGATGATTCGAGAGTTGATATTGGTTGTGTGTTGATGCAGGAGGGGAGAGTTATTACATATGCTTCTCATCAGTTGAAGCCCCATGAGAAGAACTACCCCGTTCATGATTTGGATTTGGCTGCCATAGTTCACGCATTGAAAATTTGGAGGCATTACTTAGATGGTGTGTCTTGTAAGGTGTTTACTGATCATCGTAGTCTCTAGTATTTGTTCAAGCAGAAGGATTTCAATTTGAGGCAGCAGAGGTGGTTGAAGTTGCTAAAGTATTATGATATTACTCTATTGTACCATCTTGGAAAGGTCAATGTGGTGGCTGATGCTTTGAGCCGAAAGGCGATGAGTATGGGGAGTTTGGCATATATTCCAGTTGGGGAGAGACATCTTGTAGTTGATGTTCAGGCTTTGGCCAATCGGTTCGTGAGGTTAGATATTTCGGATCCCAGTCGGGTATTAGCTTGTGTGGTTTCTCGGTCTCCTTATATGATCACATCAAAGAGCTCCTGAATGATGATCCGCATTTGCTTGTCCTTAAAGACAGAGTTTAGCACGATGATGCCAGAGATGTGCCATTGGTGATGATGGGGTGTTGAGGATACAGGGCCGAATATGCGTGCCCAATGTGGATGGGCTTCGGGAGTTGATTTTGGAGGAGACCCATAGCTCACGGTATTCCATTCATGTGGGTGCCGCGAAGATGTATTAGGATTTGAGGTAGCATTATTGGTGGAGGAGAATGAAGAAAGACATTGTGGGATTTGTAGCTCGGTATCTCAATTGTTAGCAGGTGAAATATGAGCATCAAAGACCGAGTAGCTTTCTTCAGTGGATGGATATTCCAGAGTGGAAATGGGAGAGTATCACTATGGACTTTGTAGTTGGACTTCCACGAACTTTGAGGAAGTTCGATGCTATTTGGGTGATTATGGATCGGCTGACCAAGTCCGTGCACTTCATTTTTGTGTATACTACCTATTCTTCAGAGCAGTTGGCAGAGATCTACATCCGGGAGATTGTTCGGTTGCATGGTGTCCCAGTTTCCATCATCTCAGATAGGGGCACTCAGTTTACATTGCAGTTTTGGAGGTCTGTGCAGCGAGAGTTGGGTACTCAGGTTGAGTTAAGCACAACTTTTCACCCTAAGATGGACGGGAAGTCTGAGCGCACTATTCAGAAATTGAAGAACATGTTGCGTGCTTGTGTCATTGATTTCGGAGGGTCATGGGATCAGTTTCTACCACTTGCAGAGTTTTCTTATAATAACAGCTACCAGTCGAGTATTCAGATGGCTCCATATGAGGCTTTGTATGGGAGACGGTGTATATCTCCAGTTGGTTAGTTTGAGCCGGGTGAGGCTAGGCTATTGGATACAGACTTGGTGCAGGATGCTTTAGACAAGGTGAAAATGATTCAAGAGAGGCTTCGTACAGCGCAATCGAGATAAAAGAGTTATGCTGATAGAAAGGTTCGAGATGTGTCCTACATGGTTGGTGAGAAGGTTCTATTGAAGGTTTCTCCCATGAAGGGTGTCATGAGATTTGGGAAGAAAGGTAAATTGAGTCATCGATTCATTGGGCCTTTTGAGGTGCTTCGGAGGATCGGTGATGTTTCTTATGAGCTTGCGTTGCCACCTAGCTTGTCGAGTGTGCATTCGGTATTTCATGTTTCTATGCTCCGAAAGCATATTGGGGATCCATCTCATGTTCTGGATTTTAGCACGATTCAGTTGGATGATGATTTGACTTATGACGAGGAGCCAGTAGTTATTTTGGGTCATAAGGTTTGAAAGTTGAGGTCAAAGAATATAGCTTCAGTGAAAGTGCAGTGGAGAGGTCGGCCCGTGGAGGAGGCTACCTGGGAGACTGAGCGGGAGATGCAGAGCAGATATCCTCACCTGTTTGAGGCTTCAGGTATGTTTCTTGACTCATTCGAGGATGAACGTTTGTTTAAGTTGGGGAGGATATAATGACCTGGCCAGTCGTCTCATGAGTTACCGCTCTGTTTCCCCCATTTCTGCTTCTTATTACTTTGTCTATTGGTTCTATTTGTGATCGAGTTGGTTGGCTCGGGTTTAGGAAAGATTTGGTAAGGTTGGAGACACTTAGTCTCTTTTGAGGAAGCTTAAATTGGAAAAGTCAATCAGATGTTGACTTAAGTGTTAGTGGGCTCGGATGTGAGTTCTGATGGTTCGAATAACTTCGGGAGGTGATTTGGGACTTAGGAGCATGACTAAAATGAGTTTGGAGGTTCGGAGTAGATTTAGGCTTGAATTGGTGAAGTTGGTATTTTGGCGATTTCTGGTTGGTAGGTGAGATTTTGATATAGGGGTCAGAATGGAATTTCGAGAGTTGCAGTAGTTCTGTGATGTCATTTAGGATGTGTGTGCAAAGTTTCAGGTCATTCGGACGTGGTTTGGTTGGGTTTTTTTATCAAAAGCGTAACTTAGAGGATTTTGGAAACTTAGGCTTGAATCCGATGTGTTTTGGTTGATACGATGTTGTTTGAGGTGTTTTGAAGATTTTTATAAGTTTGAGTAAGGTTTTGGGATGTGTTGGTGCTTTTGGTTGAGGTCTCGGGGGCCTCGGGGTTATTTCGGATGGTTGCTGGAGCAGATTTAGGCTGGAAAGGCTGGAGCAGCAAAAGCGGCTCAGGAGCCGCACCTGCGATGGCGCAGGTGCGGGCAATGTATTGCTGATGCGGTTTTGGTGACTTAAGTGAGGACCGCGGATGCGGTGGTCTTGACCGTAGAAGCGGTACCGCAGAAGCGAGAATATGGCCACAGATGCAAAATCCCTGGGCCAGATGGTATAAATTGTTTCCTTCGCGATTTTTGAGCTATTTCACCATTTCCAAGTTGGCTTTGGAGCTTTTTGGATGATTTCGAAGTGGGATTTCGAGGGAACTTCATTGAGGTAAGGATTTTGGACCTAAAACTCGTCCATATGGTATTATTTCATGGATTAAAGCTATAATTAATGGAATTTAAGGGTTAAAATTGGGGAAACTGGGGCTTAGTATTGGAGACCTAGACTTGAGTATTTGAGGGGCCTATTATGGTTAGATTTTGGTAGTTTTGATATGTATGAACTCGTGGGGAGGTAAGAAATCCACTGATGTAAATTTTATCGAATTCCAAGGCGTGGGCCCGGGGGTTGAGTTTTGGTAATTTCGTGATTTATGTTGTAAATTGATTATTTTCGCTTGGGCTTCATTCCCTTAGCATATTTTGACTCCGTGATTCTGATTTTAGATAGATTCAAAGCGAGTGGAGGCCGATTCGAGGGGCGAAGGCGTCGCGGGCTAGAGATGTTGTTGTGATATATTGAGGTGACGCACATGCTTGATGATGAGAGTGGGGTCGTGCACAGTTGGGGATTGTGACTTAGTCCGTCCCGAATGACTATTTTACCGCGTATTTGATTGAAATCTATTTGCTATCATCATGATTTGGGTTGAAAGCCATATTTGGGCTTGGTGCCAACTATTTGAACCCTTCGGAGATTATTATTGATATTTTCTCACTGTTTTGACTTTATACTTGAACTCAGTCATGTTATATTCCACTGTTTTCATACTCAGCCATGTTTACTATGTTTAATACTTAAATGATCTTTTAAATGATAATTGGACAGAGAATCATGTTTTACTACTGCCGAGTGGCTTGTGAGGATTTTGACTGAGTAAGGCCGAGGGCCTATGTTGTGAGGAAACACTGATTATGATTATGAGGCCGAGGGCCTGAGATTTGTACGCCACGAGGTGGCTTGTTGATATGAGGCCGAGGGCCTAGTGATGATGCCACGAGATGGCTTGATATTGCGCTTGGGCCGTAAGGGGCCCCTCCAAGAGTCTGCACACCCCCAGTGAGCGCGGTACCCATTGTGATGTGAGATATAGCCCGAGGGGATGGTATTGCTTATGAGATATTGCCGAGGGGCGGATTTGTTGACATTGTGCCCGAGGGGCAATCCTTTATGTGTTTATCTTTCCTATTTGCCTGTCACTTACTTGCTTAATTGTTAAAAAGGTATTTTATGAAGTTTAAACTAAACTCATTGACTTTACACTTCTTTACTGCTTCACTGTTCTTACTGGCTTTTACTGCTCCCTTATAGCTTATAATATGCCTTACGTGATTTCTTGCTTTCAGCCTTTATTTATAATTATTACTCACTGAGTTGGAGTACTTATTTTACTCCCTGCTCCCCGTGTGCAGATTCAGGCGTATCAGGTCCCACTAGTGAGTGTTGATCTTTCCAGCTCAGGCAGACTCAAAGGCTCTCTTAGTAGCTGCCGGCGTTCGCAGCCCAAAGCTTCTTCCCTTATATTACTTTTCTGTGTTTTGGATCTGTATTAGACTATGTAGACTTACTTGTCTTATTCCGGATTGTAGATTGCTCATAACTAGTGACACCCCGGTATCGAGCTGTGTTGGTTTTACTTCCGCATTGTACTACTAACTGCTTACTTTGGGGTTATTTATTACGTTTTAGACTTAATTCTTATTGTTTAATTGCTTAAAAACTGAAATAGGAAAGTGTCGGCTGGCCTTGTCATCATGATAGGCACCATCACGACCGGGTCCGGGGTTAGTGTCGTGACAAGGAACTTGTACCTTTGCTAGACATCCCCACACTTTGAAATATTTCAAGTTAGGTTTTTTTCCTTTCTATTTTTCATATGGAATAGATTGCGTTTTGTTGTGGGATACTTTGTTGAGTATTCGGTTAGCTGTAAGGAGAGCTTCCCCCACAAACTTTGCAATAATCTGGAACTTATTAATAAAGAATTCATCATTTCATTTAATGTTCGATTTTTCCTTTCTGCAATTCCATTGGATTGAGGTGTGTAAGGTGCAGTAGTTTGATGGATAATTCCATATTCCGAACATATTTCTGCAAAAGGAGATTCATATTCTCCACCTCTATCACTTCTAATCATTTTGATCTTTTTATTCAATTGATTCTCCACTTCATTCTTGTATTGGTAAATCTTCAATTGCTTCATCCTTACTATTAAGCAAATAAACATAACAATATCTAGCGTATGCGTCGCCTCAATAGCACAACGATGTGAAGTTCGGGGTTTCATACCCTCAGGACAGATATTTACAATCACTACTTACCTCTATCTGCCCCGAACTCTAGCCCGCGATGCCCTTGCCTCTCGAATCGGCCTCCAGATGCTCCAAATCTAACCAAAATCAGTACATAACCATTAAAATATGCTAAGGAAACAAAGCCCACTCGAAAATATCCAATTTACATAAAAAAATCCAAAAATTGCTCAAACTTGCCCCCGGGCCCACGTCTCGGAATTCGATAAAAATTAAATCAATAGAATCCTCATCCTCTCACGAGTCTATACATATCAAGATCATCAAACCTCAAATGGCCCCTCAAATCCCCAATTTAACTCTCCAACTTCAAGCCCTAATTTTTCAACTCTTTCTCTGATTTTTCCACTAATTTTTCATGATTGAATAATGAAATAATCACTATAACACAAGATACAAAGCCCAAGTAGCTTACCTCTCTATCAACACTTGATTCCCTCTTGAAATCACAGCTTGGAGCTCCAAAATCGCACAAAGATGGTGAACAAATGACTGAAAATCGCGAAGGAACCTTTATATATATTCTGCCCAGCATTTCCGCATCTGCGGTCCCCATTACACATCTGCGGGGCCGCATCTGCGCCAAAATCACTGCACCTATGATTTTAACTTAAATCACCAGCTCCCGCACCTGCGCCCCAGGCGTCGCACCTGCAGTCCCTTTTACCGCAGGTGCGGAAACAACAGAAGGTGAAAAATCTGTAGCAACAATTCCACTCTAAACCTTCCGTCAACCACTCAAAACCATCCCGAGGCCCCTGGAACCTCAACCAAAAGCACAAACACATCATATACCTCTACCCAAACTCGTACCAATCTTTAAAACACCTCAAACAACATCGAATCGACCAAATCACATCGAATTCAAGTCTAAGGTTCCAAAATCTTCCGAATTTTGCTTTCGATTAAAAAGTCTATCAAACCACGTTCGAATGGCCTAAAATTTTGCACACACATCCCAATTGACACAACGGACCTACTACAACTTTGGAAATTCCATTCCGACCACTATATCAAAATCTCACCTATCAACCGAAAAACGTCAAAAATCCAATTTGGACAATTCAAGTCTAAACCTTCCACGGACCTCCAAAATACATTCCGATCATGCTCCTAAGTCCCAAATAACCTCACGGAGCTAACCAAATCATAAGAATTCCAATCCGGGATCATATACTAACAAGTCAAATTTGGTCAACCCTTTCAAATTTTAAGCTTCAAACTGAGAACTATTCTTCAAAATTCATTCTGTTTACCCTGAAAACCAAAACCAATGATTTACATAAATCATAATGCATCACACGGGGCTAGTCATGCCCGAGAACTGGCGAACAAAGAGCAAAAGCTCAAGACGATCTGTCGGGTCGTTACATCCTCCCCCACTTAAACATGCATTTGTCCTCGAACATGCCTAGAGTTGTTCCGAAAGCCATCAAATTGTTGTGTAACCTTATCATGCACATACCCGGAGGTGATCCCATTTCACCCTATCTCATATAGGTCTGATAACATAATGTAACTGAAATTTCGCAACCCAAGCTAGCCCATAAACCATATAACCACATTTCCACTTCTGAAATCATCTACAAGATCAGAATCTCTCATCTATACTCCGAACAAGGTAACAACCCATACCTGCAGCCTCAGATGCAATTACATGATATACCACATAGCTTAAACTCTCGTAGCGATAACTTCTGATCATAACAGTTGCTCAAAACAACCGAATATCGATAATAAACCTCTTATCAAATAAAGTATCATTCCAACACTTCCGTATACTGCCCATGATAAATAAAACATGTAGAAAGTCATAACCATTCTTCAGATCAACCATTCATGAAGCCACTTCTCCTTTGGCAAGGACCATAGCAAATTGTTGAGCCGAACATCGATATTATCCTTCCAACACACTGAAACCGAATCCATTTGTATTCATTCTAGATCCCAACGATCTCATATAATCCAACACAACTACTCTAGTGACATGACAGATCAATACAATCTAAAGCCACAACTTATGTAATCTGTGCACTAATAAGCAACAATCCAAACGTACTCAAATCATGAAAAATGACTCAAATGAGAGAGTTGCACCGCAAGCTCACCAGTACCACCATACACAATGCTGAGAACCCATCACATATCATAGAAACAGAACACATGAATATAACCTGACGGGTTGTACCTCCACATAACTTCGTTGCAATGCCCGACCCTATCCAAACACTAGTCCACATAAAACACCTCAAGTCACTATGCTCAAAATCAACAACCATGCGCAATTTGATGTCTAGAACCAAAGAAAATCATCATAACGATGGCAAAGCAATTGACATAACATTACATAAACCCGAAAGGACACAACCGATACGCCATATACTGAACCATACCCGATACTCCTCCCGCTCGAATTTCACTGAGAGACCACAATAAAACTGCACCACATGTGCCTATAACCAAAAACTCTCCACGTCTCACAACATGGAAAGGTAACTCATAGATCTCTCCTGATCACTAATAAGCTCAATAACAATTGAATCAACTCATCCTGCTACAATACTACTCAGAGTCAACCAAGCCGGCTCGGTGTAGAACACACATCCATATCGGCCTATCAATGAATCCCTTATCAAGGAGTTCCTGAGCCGACATCCATCACGAAGGCCAAATAGGAAAGAGAACTCTTCCCAGCCACCCGTTGGGTCTTCAAAAATGAAACCTCCCTACTAAAAGCATAAACCGTCGAACCTCGCCACTCAATATGTGGCATCCCCGGCGTAGCCAATGTCGCTGCCTTAATGCAACAGCTCAGAATAAGGCAACACTGAGACAAACAGTCTATGTCCAATATCACATCAAATTCTAACTTACCAAGCTGCAAAAAGATCCACTCGGGTCTCCAAACCACGATAGTCACTACATAGTGTCGATACACGCGACCCACAACTACAATATAATTTGTTTATGAGAACTCATAGTCTCCAACTCCATATAGCACACGAATCACCATATCTGATCCCAATTCCATCGTCCAAACATATGCCACACCTCTAATACCCAATCTTCCCACGAGAGGTATTCCTACAAATCTTCTGTGCCACTAAGCAAACTCGAATATTAGCAGTCGATCCAACAAGAGAGTGTCGCAATACTAATGTAGTATCATTAACTCAATCATATTACCCTTTTTCTGAAACGTATCCCCTCATCAAGCCACCCCAATTAGTAATAACATTTCACTAATTATCTGAAACTTCCCATGCTATCTAAGAATTTTATGACCTTCCTTTCAGAACTGAACTGTAACCTTACACATGCAAATCTCAATCATCCATAACATACCGCATATATCATACCATCCTAGGATAAACATGAGAACTTCATATCCCTTCCGAGCCACAAGTAGTTATGTAC
Organism: Nicotiana tabacum; assembly: GCF_000715075.1. Lineage (NCBI taxonomy): Eukaryota > Viridiplantae > Streptophyta > Magnoliopsida > Solanales > Solanaceae > Nicotiana > Nicotiana tabacum. Next base: position 16,095,316 of record NC_134089.1, on the reverse strand, counting down.
CCAACTGGCCAAGAACTTTCCATTTGATCCCATGTAGGAGAAAATCACTATACATTACATGCTCCTCCAGCCAGTAGAAAATATATACCTCCAAACCGTGGTAGGAATCATCAAGAACTCTCTGAGTCCCCTTTGCACAAGACCAACCCTGCCGGGACTGAATCCTTCTAACTCAACCATATACCCAGGCCACTAAAACCCAAGAGCATCGCCGTGAAACACTAGTATAAACTCATTACCCCATAAGCATCCAAAGAACTAATCATATCCTCACCATTCCATTCCAGCCTACTACCAAGCTAACCTATCTACACAAGTTCCTTCTAATTTTCTTTCAACTTGACACTTCTTCTTGTTATAACACCACAATCTTCGACTCAGATTCGCCACACGAGACCCAAGCATAAAATCACATCGTTTAAGGCTTGTAAGCCGCTGAATACTCTCTTAAATATTCCCAAAAACACAAAGTTGAAAATACCTACCCTGAAGAGACTTCTTGCAAATCCAAAGCCATTACCTTAACCTTCCTGATACTGATCTGTAGAATCCATAATTATCTTTATTGTTTTGTTATCCCTTAATTGTGAATTCCTCTATGACCTTGTGCATATATGCTCGGTGTCCAAATTGTTGTTGTCACTGTAGTTATCACGTGCCTATTATGTATTGTTGTTTTGTTAAGGTTATTGTGCTTCTTGGTTTTTCCGTTATTCTCTTTTTGTCGTGTATTCATACTCTTGGTGGTGGAATTCCTTGTGATTGGATTGTTGGATTGTTGTTGATTCCCTTGCCGGTATGTTATTGTTGTCATGGCCCCGGTTCGCCCTCCGTGAACCATCGTGACGTCACCTAGTCTCTATGACTAGGTAATCCTAACAATGCGGAATATAAACAACAATTGCGGAAGAGATAATTAAAAACCGAAATAATGAAATATAATAGTGTTTAAAATGCCGCTCGGCATACACAATAACAACTCTCGAAATAATAACATTTTTCAATACCCGGAATCTCATGATCACAAGCCTTTGAATGTCTGTAAGCATCCAAATCCAGAATATCTAACAAAAAAACGAAAGTATAGAAGGGCTAATACAAAAAGGGAGAGTAGAAAGGGACTTTTCGGTCTGCGGACGCGGCAGATATACCTCGGAGTCTATACAAGCGCCTCTCCTCAAGCATGATAAGTCTGAGTGGAAGTACCTGGATCTGCACATGAAAAACATGCGCAGAAAGGGCATGAATACCCCACAGCGGTACTCAATAAGTGCCAAACCTAACCTCGGTCGGGTAGTGACGAGGAAGGTCAGGGCCTTACTGAGGTTAAATAAAATATAAGGTTCAATAGTGTAGAACAAAATAGTATAAGTAAGTACAATAGCAAAAGTAACACATGATATAAAGGACAACAACAACTACTACAGAGGCAAAGTAAACACAGAAAGAGATATAGCTTAGCATAAAGATAACAACCGGGGATATCCCAGGATGTCGTCTTGTAGTCCCAAATATAAATATCCAGTGGATCTCCTGGGATACCATCCTGTATTCCAACTCATAATGCGAGGGGATCTCTTAGAATACCGATCTGTAGTCCCAAATGTAAATACTCAGTACAGGGGGAATCTACCAGGTGCAGTCCCGTAGTTTCAATGTAAATGTGCAGGGGGATCTCCCGGAATACTGTTCTGTAGTCCCAAAGTAAACATACAGGGGGATCTCCCAGGATACCGCCCCGTAGTCCCAAAGTAAACATACAGCAACAACAAGAAGAGTACACATTTCAATTCAAGTTCCATACCAAGGTAAAACATGTATTCCTAACCTAGCATGTTGCACGTAATCCAAATAAGGCAGTTTGAGCAAGTAAGGAAATTATGTCAATTAGACATGTTTTCCTAAGGAAACAACATGTTTAATTTGCAAGTAATATAAACAGGAAAAAGAAACATACTAGAAATTACTTAATGAAAACCGGATATTCAACAATTAGCACAAGTACGCACTCGTCACCTCACGTACAAGGCATTTCAATTATCAATAATATCAAATCCTCAGGGGAGTTTCTCCCACACAAGGTTAGGCAAGCCACTTACCTCGAACCGGCTCAAAATTAACTTGAAACCACGTTCTTTCCACGAGTACTCGACTCTAAATGGCCCAAATCTCCAAGTGATTCCCCTTTGGTTTCCTCAATAATCTCCCTCAAAAGCTTCAATCTCGTTCAAAAATGGTGGAAAAATGAAGAAGGGTCGCGGATTGGCTATTTAAATACTGCTCAGTTATTTCCTTCTTCGCGAAAGCGGCCACTACTTCATGTTCGCAAAGCACAAAATCACTGACCAATTCAACTACTCCTTCGCGAACGCGAACACCTCCTCGAGAACGTGATGCTCAAGCTCTCCAATCCTTCGCGAACGCGACTCCACCTATGTGAACACGAAGCACAAAGCTTCTGGGATCCCAACTGTCCCAAATACTCTACACAAACGCGGAACCTGACTCATGTTCGTGGTGCACACTATGCCATACCCTTCGCGAACGCGGGAGAAATGTCGCGAACGCGAAGGGTAAATTCTTTGCTACACAGAACTGAAGAAATCTGCACCTTTCAAAACAAGAATTTGGTCCGTTTAACCACCCGAAACTCACCCGAGACCCTCGGGACCTTAACCAAACATGCCAACATATCCCATAACATCATTCAAACATGTTCCAACCTTCATAACACTCAAAACAACATCAAAATACCAATTTTAAATCAGATTCAAGCCTAGAAATTCCAAAAACTCTCAAATTACGCTTTCGATCAAAATGTCTATCAAATCTCGTTCGAATGACCTGAAATTTTGCACACACATCACATTCAACACAACAGAGCTACTCTAACTTCAGGAATTCCATTATGACCCCGATATCAAAATCTCACTATCGAACCGGAAACTTCAAAAATTCAACTTTTGGCATTTCAAGACAAAATTAGCTACGGACCTCCAAAATACAATTCGAACACACCCCTAAGCCCAAAATCACCCAACGGTTCCATTCCGAGGTTATCTTCACACTGCTCCAACTATAGTCCAATTTCTAAAACTATAACTCTCATTTAGGGACTAAGTGTCCCAAAACTCTCCGAAACTCAAAACCAAATATCCTGGTAAATCAAAATAGCAGAAATAAACATAGGGAAATAGTTAATAGGGGATCGGGGCATTAATTCTTAAAACGACCGGCCGGTTTGTTACATCCTCCCACACTTAAGCAGTCATTCGTCCTTGAACGAGCATAGAGACATACCTGAAGTAGTGAAAAGATGAGGGTAACGTCTGCGCATATCCAGCTCTATCTCCTAGGTCGCCTCCTCGATCGACCGACCCCGCCACTGAACCTTCACTGATGCAATGTTCTTTGATCTCAGCTTTTGGACCTGTCTGTCCAATATTGTCACTGGTTTCTCAATATAAGATAGATCCTTGTCCAACTGATTTGAACTAAAATCCAACACGTGCGACAGATCACCGTGATATCTCCGGAGCATCGAAACATGAAATACCGGATAAACTCCTGCCAAGCTGGGAGGTAAGTCAAGCTCATAAGCAACCTCCCCATCACGTCTCAATATCTCAAAAGGGCCAATAAACCTCGAACTCAACTTCCCTTTCTTCCCAAATTTCATAATGTCATTCATAGCGAAACCCAAAGCAGAACCCGCTCTTCAACCATATAGGAAACATCTCGAACCTTCCAGTCTGCGTAGCGCTTCTGTCTGGGCTGGGTTATATGGAGTCTATCCTAAATCACCTTAACCTTCTCCAAAGCATCCTGAACCAAGTCTATGCCCAATAATCTAGCCTCACCCGGCTCAAACCAACCTATCGGGGATCGACACCGCCAACCATATAAAGCCTCATACGGTGTCATCTCAATGCTGGACTGATAGCTGTTGTTGTAGGCAAACTCCACAAATGGCAAGAACTAATCCCAAGACCTTCCAAATTCATTCACACATGCACAAAGCATATCCTCAAGAATCTAAATAGTGTGTTCGAACTGTCCGTCCGTCTGAGGGTGAAATGTTGTACTCAACTCTACCCGAGTACTCAACTCATGTTATACGGCCCTCCAGAACCATGACGTGAACTGAGTACTTCTATCTGAAATGATGGAAACTAGAATACCATGCAGACGAACAATCTCCCGGATATAAATCTCCGCTAGACGCTCTGAAGAATAGGTAGTACACACAGGAATGAAGTGTGCAGACTTGGTCAGCCGATCCATAGTCACCCAAATGGCAACAAACTTCCTCAAAGTCCGTAGGATCCCAACTACAAAGTCTATGGTGATACGCTCCCACTTCCACTCTGGAATATCTATCTTCTGAAGTAACCCACCCGGTCTCTAGTGCTCATACTTCACCTGCTGACAATTGAGGCACCGAGCTACAAAGCCAACTATATCTTTCTTCATCCACCTCCACCAATAGTGCTGTGTAAAATCCTGATACATCTTCGCAGCACCCGGATAAATGGAATACCGCGAACTATGGGCCTCCTCTAGAATCAACTCCCGAAGCCCATCAACATTGGGTACACAAATCCGACCCTGCATCCTCAATACCCTGTCATCACCAATAGTCATATCTCTGGCATCACTATGCTGAACCTTGTCCTTGAGGACAATTAAATGAGGGTCATCATATTGACGCTCCCTGATACGATCAAATAAGGAAGACCAAGAAACCACACAAGCTAGAACTCGACTGGGCTCCGAAAGATCCAACCTAACAAACTGGCTGGCTAAGGCCTGAACATCCATCGCCATAGGTCTCTCCGATGCTGGTAAATAAGCCAAACTCCCCAAACTCTCTTTCTGGCGACTCAAGGCATCGACCACCACATTGGCCTTGCCTGGGTGATACAAAATAGTGATATCATAGTCCTTCAGCAACTCTAACCACCTTCCCTGGTGCAAATTTAGATCCTTTTGCTTGAACAGGTGTTGCAAGCTCCGGTGATCGGTATAAACCTCAAAATAGTCACCGTACAAATAATGTCGCCAAATCTTCAAGGCATGAACAATAGCTGCTAACTCAAGGTCGTGGACCGGATAATTCTTCTTATGTACCTTTAACTGTCTGGACGCATAGTCAATCACCCTACCGTCCTGCATCAATACCGCTCCAAGGCCAATCCTTGAGGCATCACAATAGACAGTATAAAACCCCAAACCTGTAGGCAATATCAAAATTGGGGTTGTAGTCAAAGATGTCTTGAGCTTCTGAAAGCTTGCCTCACACTCTTCCGTCCACTAGAATGGAGCACCCTTCTGGGTCAACCTAGTCATAGGGGCTGCAATTGATGAAAACCCCTCCATAAAACGACGGTAATAACCCGCCAGGCCAAGAAAACTAGGGATCTCTGTAGTTGAAGATGGTCTGGGCCAACTCTGTACTGCTTCCACTTTCTTCGGATCCACCTGAATACCCTCACTTGATACCACGTGGCCTAAGAATGCCACGAAATCCAACCAAAACTCACAATTTGAAAACTTTGCATATAATTTTTTTTCCCTCAAAGTCTGGAGCACTATCCTCAGGTGCTGCTCATGATCTTCCCGACTCTAAGAATACATCAGAATATCATCAATAAAGACAATGACGAACGAGTCAAGATACGATTGGAACACACTATGCATCAAATGCATAAAGGCTGTTGGGGCATTGGTCAACCCAAATGACATAACAAGGAACTCGTAATGACCATACCGAGTCCTGAAAGTAGTCTTCAGGATATTAGTCTCCCGAATCTTCAACTGATGGTAACTTGAGCGCAAGTGAATCTTACAAAACACTCGTGCGCCCTGAAGCTGGTCAAACAGATCATCAATACGAGTCAAAGGATAACGGTTCTTTATTGTAACTTTATTCAACTGGCGATAATTAATGCACATACACATAGAACCATCCTTCCTCTTCACAAACAAGACAGGAGCACCCCAAGGTGATACACTGGCCTAATAAAACCCTTATCCAACAATTCTTGTAACTGATTCTTCAACTTCTTCAACTCAAGAGGAGCCATACGATACGAAGGAATAGAAATGGGCTGAGTGCCCAGTAACAGATCAATGCCAAAATCAATATCTCTATCAGGAGGCATGCCCGGAAGATCAGCTAGAAACATATCAGGAAAATCCCGTACTACTAAGACTGAATCAACTGAAGGGGTATCAATACTGACATCTCTCGCATAAGCTAGATACGCTTCACAACCCCTTCTCAACCATTCGCTGAGCTTTAAGGAAAGAAATAACTCTACTAGGAGTGTGATCTAAAGTACCCCTCCACTCAACACGCGGTACACCTGGCATAGCCAGCGTCACAGTTTTGGTGTGACAATCAAGAATAGCATAATGGGGTGAAAATCAGTCCATGACCAAGATAATATCAAAATCTACCATGTTGAGCAACAATAAATTAGCTCCGGTCTCAAAACCACTAAGAGCAACCAAACACGACCGATAAACATGGTCCACAATAAGAGAATCTCCCACGGGACTAGAAACATAAACATGGGAACTCAAAGAATCTCGATGTACACCCAAATGTGGAGCAAAATAAGAAGACACATAAGAATAAGTAGAGCCTGGATCGAATAGAACCGATGCATCTCTGTGACAAACTAGTATAATACCTATAATGACAGAATTTGAGGCAACAACCTCGGTACGGGCAGGAAGGGCATAGTATCTGGCCTAGCCTCCCCCTCTAGGGTGACCTCTACCTCCCCGACCTCCACCTCTAGCTGGCTGAGTGGGTGGGGTAGCAACTAGAACTGTAACCATAGCCAAAGAACTTTGCGGGGCACGTTGTGGCTGAGAAGTCTATGGAGGTACACCTCCTAAGTCTAGGGAAATCCCTTACCATATGGTGTGTGTCACCACACTCAAAACAAGCTTTGGGAGGACGTGGTGGTTGTGACTGGCTTGGGCCAGGTCTACTGGACTGACCACTAAAAGCACCCCGTGCGGGAGGCGCACTAGATACGGGTGGTGCATAATAAGGCTCTTAAGGTCTAGGAGGAGCTGGAATACCACTAGATACTGGAAAAGCTGAATGAACAAAGCGACTCATATAACCCCTACCATGACGACCTGTGGCTGGGGCACGGGCACCAGAATAATGGCCCGAATCTCGAGACCTCTTGGCCTCCCTCTCCTCTCTCTCTCTCCATAGCATGCATACCCTCTATTCTCCTAGCAATGCTCACCACCTGCTGATAAGAAATATCCATCTCCAACTTATGAGCCATGCTAGATCTGATACTAGGAATAAGCCCCTCAATAAACCGGCGAACATAGAAACCAAGGCTGGGGCATGTCTAGCCAAGCTGGTGTAACAAATAACATACTCTGATATAGTCATAGTATCCTATCGCAAATACTCAAACTCTGCACGCCATGCTTTCCTGAGGCTCTAAGGAACAAACTCTCTCAGGAACTTATCTGAAAATTGGGTCCAAGTTAGTGAAGCTGTCTCATCCAGACCGTCTAACTCATAGGCGCGCTACCACTCATAGGCGGCTCCTTGAAGCTGGAAGGCAATGAAAGAAACCCCACTTGATCCTGATATACCCATAGTGTGGAGGATACGGTGACACTCCTCCAGAAATCCCAAGGCATCATCTAATGTTAACTCACTAAATACAAGAGGATCATACTTCTTGAACCTCTCAAGTCTCTGTTGCTCATCCTCTGAAGCTGCTACCCTGTCCTCGGGCAGACCTAGGACTATAGTTTGTACAGGAATAATCTCTGGGACCTGATCAATATGTACTCGCTGCTCAGGAGTATGGGCGGTGAGAGTTTGTGCTCCTCCCCTGGCCTGAGATGTGGCTGCGGCAAGGGGAAGCAACCCTGCCTGAGTCAAAGTGGTGTACATGCTCATGAACTACGTAAGAGTCTCCTGAAGTGCTGGAGTAGTAGTAGCAGTATGTGTATCAGGTGCCTGGACTCTGGCTGGAACTGCTGGTGGTATCTCGGCGGTAGATCGAGCTGGTTCTCTAGATGCACCACGTGCGCGTCCTCGTCCTCTACCCCGTCCCCAGCCTCTAACGGTTGAAGTAGGGTGTGCGGGTGCATGATAATCTCGGGTAGCACGTGTCCTCATCATTTGTGAGATAATAGAAGATAGAAGTTTAGAGTTGTGACATCAAAATCTCGCATGACAAGGAAAGCAAATGAAGTGGAATTTTTCTAACAGTTACATAGCCTCTCGCAGATAAGTACAGATGTCTCCATACCGATCTGCAAGACTCTAATGAACCGGCTTGTGATTCATGACTCCTATGAACCTAGAGCTCTGATACCAACTTGCCACAATCCTGGTTTGCCCTTCGTGAACCATCATGATGGCGCATAGCCTCTACGACTAGGTAAGCCTAACAATGCAGAATATAAACAACAATTGCGGAAGAGATAATTAAAAATCGAAATAATGAAATAAAATAGTGTTTAAAATGCCGCTCGGCATACATAATAACAAATCTCGAAACTAATAACATTTCCCAAAACCCGAAATCTCATGATCACAAGCCACTGAATGTCTACAAGCATCTAACTCCAGAATATCTAACAAAGAAAACGAAAGTACAGAAGGGCTAATACAAAAAGGGAGAGTAGAAAGGGACTCTTTGGTCTGCGGATGAGGCAGATATACCTTGGAGTCTCTACAAGCGCCTCATCTCAAGTGTGATAAGTCTGAGTGGAAGTACCTGGATCTACACATGAAAAACATGCATAGAAAGGGCATGAGTATACCACAGCGGTACTCAGTAAGTGCCAAGTCTAACCTCGGTCGAGTAGTGACAAGGAAGGTCAGAGCCCTACTGAGGTTAAATAAAATATAAGGTTCAATAGTGTAGAAAAAAGTAGTATAAGTAAGTATAACAGTAAAAGTAACACAGGATATAAAGGACAGCAACAACTACTACAGAGGCAAAGTAAACACAGAAAGAGATACAGCTCAGCACAAAGATAACAACCGGGGATCTCCCAGGATACTGTCTTGTAGTCCCAAATATAAATATTAAGTGGATGTACCGGGATACCGTCCCATAGTCCAACTCATAATGCGAGGGGATCTCACGGAATACCGACCCGTAGTCCCAAATATAAATACTTAGTATAAGTGGAATCTATAGTATGCACTCCCGTAGTTCCAATGTAAATGTGCAGAGGGATCTTCCGGAATACCGTTTCGTAGTCCCACATCAAAAATACACATATTTTTGATGTGTATGCAAAATTACAGGTCATTCAGACGAGGTTTGGTAGAGTTTTTGATCGAAAGCGGAATTTGAAAGTTCTTGGAATTCTTAGGCTTGAATCCAATATCATTTTGGCGTTTTGATGTTCTTTTGAGTGTTTTGAAGGTTGAAACAAGTTTGAATGAGTTTATGGTATATGTTGTCATGTTTTGTTGAGGTCTCGAGGGCCTCGGGTAAGTTTTGAGTGGTTAAACGGATCGTTTCATGTTGGTGGAACTTGCAAAATTACTGATGTTGTTGTTGCAGGATTTTGACCTTCGCGTTCGTGATGCATGTCCCGCATTCGCGAAGGGTTAGGGTGTGAGGCTATGGAATTGGCCTTCCTGTTTGTAAAGATGGTTCCGCGATGGCGAAGGGGTGAGTTCAATGGCTACCGCGTTTGCGAGGCTTATGCCGCGTTCGCGTAGAGGAAGAGGAATAGCTGGGTCCCCAAGGCGATTGTTCTACGCATTCGCATAGTAGAGGTCGCGTTCGCGAAGAGTTGAGTCAGATGTGCATCGCATTCACGAGTGGTTTATTGCGTTCGCATAGAAGGAATTCTGGTCAGTGAAGTTGTGTGCTTCGCGAACGCGAGGGAGATAATGCGTTCGCGATGAAGAAAAGTCTGGGCAGACAGTTTATATTTAAAAATCGAGGGTTTAAGTCTAATATCATAAAATCCATTGGAGAGCTTGGGAGAAGGTGAAATTTGAGGGGATTTTCAGTGGAGCAATTGGGGTAAGTATTCTTCACTCATATTTGGTTTAATTCCATGATTTAGTCTTGAATTTCATCATTTAATTTGAAAAATTAGAGTGAAAATTGGGGGAAAATGAAAGAAAAGTTTGAGAATTCTTTTGGGGATTTGAATGGGTAGTTGAGGTCGTATTTTGATGAATTTGATATGGGTAGACTTGTGAGAGGATAAGGATTCTATTGGTGTAACATTTATCGGATTTCAAAACGTCGGCCCAGGGGCCGGGTTTGAGCAATTTCGGGATTTTTGATGTAAATTGGATATTTTCGAGTGAGCTTTGTTTCCTTAACATATTTAATGGTTATGTACTGATTTTGTTTAGATTTGGAGTATCCGGAGGACTATTCGAGAGGGCAAAGGCATCACAGGCTAGAGTTTGGACCGAATCGAGGTGAGTAATGATTGTAAATGTTGTCCTGAGAGTATGAAACCCCGGATTACACATTGTTGTGCTATATTAAGGTAACGCACAAGCTAGATGACGAGTGTGGGGTTGTGCACCGTTGGGGATTGTGACTTAATCCATCCTGAATGATTGTTTTACCGGGTATTTGATTGAAAACTATTTGTAGGGGTAAGGTCTGCATACACACTACCCTCCTCAGACCCCATTAGTGGGATTTCACTGGGTTGTTGTTGTTGCATGTTTTGAGCTAAATGTCATATTTGGGCCTCGTGCCAACTATTTGGACCCTTAGGGGATTTTTACTAATATTTCCTCACAGTTTTGACTTTATACTTGTACTCACTCATGCTATATTCTACTGTTTTCATAACTCAGCCATGTTTACTTTATTTTAACACATTAAATGATAATGTGGGCTGAGCATCATATTTTATTGTTGCCCGAGTGGCTTATGAGATTCTGACTGAGTAAGGGCGAGGGCCTGTGTTGTGAGGATACACTGATTTATGATTATGAGGCCGAGGGCCTGAGATTGTCTACCACGAGGTGGCTTGTTGATATGAGGCCAAGAGCCTATTGATTATGCCACAAGATGGCTTTATATTGCGTTTGGGCCGTAAGGGACTCCTCCCAGGGTCTATACACCCCCAGTGAGCACTGGTACCCATTGTGTTATGAGATATAGCCCGAGGGGCTGGTGTTGTTCCATGATATTGCTCGAGGGGCGGATTCTGTTGACATTGTGCCCGAGGGGCTGATTTTATATGTTTATCTGTTCTTGTTGCTTTCCATTTAATTGTTTAATTGTCAAAAAAAGGTGTTTTAAAGAAGCTTATTCTGAACTAAGGTGTCTTTATATATTTTCACTGTTTCATTGCTTATACTGGTTTTGTACTGCTTCTTTATAGCATGTTGATGTGCTTTTACGTGATTTCTTATCGCTCAGTCTTAATTTATTGTTATTACTCACTGAGTTGGAGTACTCACATTACTCCCTGCACTTTGTGTGTAGATTCAGGTATTTTTAAACCGGGTAGTGGGTGTTGGTTGCTCAGAGGCAGAGTCATCGGAGTTTAGCAAGGTAGTTGCCTGACGTTCGCAGCATTGTTTTCCTCCCTCTTGATTTCACTAGATTGTATTTAGTTCATTTTTCAAACTTTCTGTTGTATTTAGATCTTAGTAGATTCTCGTGACTTGTGATACCCCGATGTCGGGCTGTATGTATTTCCGAACTTGTTTTATTTCGCTTAATTTTGGGATTTATTTCTTATCAATGATTTAAATTGACTTATTAAAATTGTTAAAAATGAATTTAGGAATTGTGTCGGCTGGCTTTGTCTTCACGAGAGGCGTCATTACGATCGGGTCCGTTTTGGGTCGTGACAATTGACAGGAAGAATTATAAGCAAGCCTCACGTAGATTTGTATTTAATCTCTCACGTCTTACTGGGAAAGCTTCTCTTTGCAACTGACTGTTGAGAGGAAAGCAAATATTTCCGAGCTTCCAACAAAGTTTTTAAATACAGTGGTGCCTTTCAGGCATGAAGCTTAAAAATATTGTATGTAATAATTACAAGATCAATATAACACTAGTATTATTTTATAGTACAAGATTATATGTTAGGATTATTTTTTCAATCTCTCCGACCAACGATCCCTTAGAAATATTTCACCTTGTATTTCTTAGAAGCATAGGTATATCAATTGTAAAGTAGTTGATTCCAACTGAATCTGGCGCCCAGTGGAAGAAAGACATTTGCATTGAGTTGATTTCTTCAACTATGAAATCCACTAAACAATCCTTGTAAAACCAATGGAGATCACATCATCCTACCCAAAAGTTTCTTGAATTTCTCCTAAGCTAATATTTAAGAAATGATTTTTCTGGCTAACCTGTCATCCATTTGGTTTTCTTATAATTATTGCTTAGAACTTGTGGACCTTTCCATGTTAAGTTTTTGGTTTAGTTACCAGTGAGTACATTTGGTATTAAGATCATGTCATATCTACATTACTTTAGATGGCCACATATAATAATGATGCATGAGTCACAATTGTATTAAGGCAAAAATCGGTCACGTTATGTTCTTATCCAAAATATTTTTGATAATTACTAATTACCCGCATAATTAACAATTATCTCAAAATACTACCTACTTTTAATACACTTTATATATCATACTATAATATACTTTGTACAACCTACTACCATCGTCATGTGGTACCATATAAAATAAATACATACACTATTATTAAAATGGTAAAAAAAATTCCTAATCTCATATAAAGAGTAAAAATTTTCGTACACTTAATTATTAAAATGGTAAAAAAATAACCTTCTTTTCTTGTGAAAAAATAATTCATATCTTTACAATAAAAAAATCTCATAAATTTTTCTCATATTATGTGTATAATTTAAAAAATATTCGAAAGCAGTAATATTAATATTATAAAATTTTATTTTTCAAACTATTTTTTATACAAAAATGTTCCACTCAAAATACCATATAAAATATATTTATAACGGTATCAAGGTTGTTAAACTTACGGGGTGTAACATCATTCCCCCCTTTAGAACATTCGTCCTCGAATGTTAACTCTTAGAGGTTTGCAAAATTTTCATTAGGTCTCCTCTATAAATTAAACTTAAAACCCAAACTATATCTGAAGTCTCGACTATTCACAACCTTTTGTACTTGAGTATCTCGTATCTTCTTCACATTTACCTTACTTACATTTCAACCTCGCATCGTATCTTTTGTCGCTTTCATAACCTACCTTCCACATAAGTAGAAATTACATCTACGACTTAAAGCTCTATTGTGATAGCACCTTTGGTGCATACAAAATTTGGTGGAAGCTTTATACTGACTTCGTACGACTCAGCTCTATGGCACGATCTGGAAACAAAAGAATGGTAATATTCCTAAATGCCCTATAGCCTCTCAATTATAAAACACACCCATAAGTGAGACTCTATGAGGCACGACTTTGTAGACTCCCTAGAACACGACTCGCTCTGATACCACTTTGTCATGCCCCAAACCTGCGGAGGCGTGGCTGGCACCCGGTGCCACACTGGCGCGAGCAAACCACTCTGTAACCCATTTTTTTCATGGTAACTATCATGGGCCAACATGGCCACAACACGTTAGGTATAACTATAAGTGGAAAATACTGTATCACTGAACTATTTTTTCTTAACACATAAATACATATGGGCCGTCAAGGCCTCTGACATACTGTACAATCTGAATCTTTGTCTAAAAAGCCTCTAAGATTATTTGACATCAAATGGGACAGGGTACCGGCCTACCCATAAGTATGTAGCAAAATTCTGATTCGATGACTCATAGACTTGGTTGCACTCCGAATGAGGTGGAGTCTCACCGATCCTTCACTGAAGCAAATCTCGTTAACTATGTTGACTTGTCAAACTGATTATCTATACCTGTAGGCATGAATGCAGTGTCCCCAACAAAAAGACGGCAGTACGAATAATGTACTAAGTATGTAAGGCACATAAACAAGTACATAACAGACATGGAAAAAATATAGACTAAATGACTCAACCTGTCCAAATAATGACATTGTATATAGTCCAACATTTCAGCAAACATTAATAGATATGTGTGACAACCCAGTCAGTCGTCTCATGAGTTACCACTCTATTTCACCCATTTCTGCTTCGTATTGCTTTGTTTATCGGTGCTACGTGTGATCGGGTTGGTTGGCTCGGGTTCGGAGAGGTTTTGGTAAGGTTTGAGATACTTAGTCTTTTTTGAGGAAGCTTAAGTTGGAAAAGTCAATCAGATGTTAACTTATGTGTTAGAGTGCTCGAATGTGAGTTCCGATGGTTCGGATAGCTTAGGGAGGTGATTTGAGACTTAGGAGCGTGATCGGAAAGTGTTTTGAATGTCCGAAGTAGATTTAGCCTTGAATTGGCGAAATGGGAATTTTGGTGTTTTCCGATTGATTGGTGAGATTTTGATATAGGGGTCAGAATAGAATTCGAAAAGTTGCAGTAGGTTTTTTGTGTCATTTTGGACGAGTGTGCAAAATTTTAGGTCATTCGGACGTGGTTTGGTAGACTTTTTGATCAAAAGCGTAATTTCGAGGATTTTTGGAATCTTAGGCTTGAATCCGATGTGTTTTAGTTGATTCGATGTTGTTTGAAGTGTTTTGAAGATTGGCATTGTCACGACCCTAAACCCGGACCTGGTTGTGATAGCGCCTCTTGTGAAGACAAAGCCAGCCAACACGTTTCCAATTTATTTTAAACAATGAAATAATAAAACTAAGTCTGAATCATAATCATAAATCCCAAAATAAGGTAAATAAAACAGTACAATAAGCGGAAAATAAACCCAACACAACCCGATACCGGGGTATCACTAGTCATGAGCATCTACAATCTGGATAATACAAGAAAGGTCTACATAGTCTAATACAAATCTAAAACAGAGGAAGATAAGATAAAGGAAGAATCTTTGGGCTGCGAACGCCAACAACTACCTAGAGAATCTTCGAATCCGCCTGAGCTGGAAAGATCAACACTCGCTAGCGGGACCTGATGCACCTGAATTTGCACACGGGGTGCAGGGAGTAAAGTGAGTACTCTAACTATGTAAGTAATAATCATAAATAAAGACCGAAAGCAAGAAATCACGTAAGGCACATTATAGGCTATAAGGAAGCAGTAAAAGCCAGTAACACAGTGAAGCAGTAAAGATGTGTAAAACTACTGAGTCTCAATTTAAACTTCATAAAATGCCTTTTTAACAATTAAGCAAGCAAATAACAGGCAAATAAGAAAGATAAACACATAAAGGACAGCCCTCGGGCACAGTGTCAACAAATTCGCCCCTCGAGCAATATCTCAGAAACAATACTAGCCCCTCGGGCTATATCTCACATCACAATGGGTACCCGCACTCGCTGGGGTGTGCAGACTCCTGGAGGGGTCCCTTATGGTCCAAGCACGATATCAAGCCATCTTGTGGCATAATCACTAGGCCATCGTCCTTATATCAACAAGCCACCTCGTGGCATACAAATCTCAGGCCCTCGGCCTCATAATCATAATCAGGTGTTTCCTCACAACATAGGCCCTTGGCCTAACTCAGTCAAAATCCTGACAAGCCACTCGGGCAATAGTAAAACATGAATTTCAGCCCAAAATATCATTTAAAAGATCATTTAAGTGTTAAAAAAAGGGTATACATGGTTGAGTTATGAAAACAGTAGAATCATTACTCACTTCAATCCGGTCCAAACTCTAGCTCGCGATGCCTATGTCCCTCGAATCGGCCTCCACTCACATTGAATCTATCCAAAATCAGAATCACGGCGTCAAAATATGCTAAGGGAACGAAGCCCAAGCGAAAATAATCAATTTACAACATAAATCCCGAAATTACCAAAGTCCGACCCCCGATCCCACGTCTCGGAATTCGATAAAATTCACATCAATAGGTTCCTTATCTCCCCCATGAATTCATACATAT
Organism: Nicotiana tabacum; assembly: GCF_000715075.1. Lineage (NCBI taxonomy): Eukaryota > Viridiplantae > Streptophyta > Magnoliopsida > Solanales > Solanaceae > Nicotiana > Nicotiana tabacum. Next base: position 16,079,335 of record NC_134089.1, on the reverse strand, counting down.
CAAAAGTACCAAAATCCGACCACAAATGACCCCTCAAATTCTCAAGTCTAGGTCTCCAATACCTAGCCCTAGTTTTCCCAAATTTTTAACCCTTAAATTCCGTTAATTACAGCTCTAATCCGTGAAATAATACTATAGGAACGAGTTTTAGGTCAAAATTTCTTACCTCAATGAAGTACCCTTGAAATCCTCCTTCAAAATCGCCCAAAAATCTCCAAACACCGACTTAGAAATGGTGGAATAGCTCAAAAATCGCGAAGGAAACTATTTATATGTTCTGCCCCAGCTAAACCGCTTATGTGGTCCCAAACTCGCGCCTGCGAATCCGCACATGCGGTCCCAGGTGCACTTTTGCGAAAAATCACTTAAATTTCCAATTTCTGCATCTGCGACACTTTACCCACACCTGCGCCATCGCAGGTGCGGCTCTTCAGTCGCTTCTGCGGCTCCAGCCTCCCCAGGCCCTTTCTGCTTCTGTGGCCTTATTCTTCGCATCTGCGGTATCACACCTGCAGTCTCCAATCTGCAGGTGCGGAAACAACAGAAGCAGAAAATCTGTAGCTTCACCAAAAACTCCCAACTCTCCGTCAACCATCTGAAATCACTCCGAGGCCCCCGGGACCTCAACCAAAAACACAAACATATCCCATAACCTTATTCAACTTTATACCAATCTTCAAAGCACCTCAAAAACATCGAATCAACCGAAACACATCGAATCCAAGCCTAAGTTTCCAAAATCTTCTGAATTATGCTTTTGATCAAAAACTCAACCAAACCATGTTCGAATGACCTGAAATTTTGCACATGCATCCCAAATGACACAACAGAACTACTACAACTCCTAGAATTCCATTCTGACCACTATATCAAAATCTCACCTATCAACCGGAAAATGCCAAAAATCCAATTTTGCCAATTCAAGTCTAAATCTACTCTGAACCACCAAAACTCATTCAGATCACGCTCTTAAGTCCCAAATTACCTCCCGAATTTATCCGGACCATCAGAACTCACATCCGAACCCTCTAACATATAAGTCAACATCCTATTGACTTTTCCAACTTAAGCTTCCTCGAAAGGACTAAGTGTCTCAGACCTTTTCAAATCTTTTCCGAACCCGAGCCAACTAACCCGATCACATATAAAACCAATAAACAAAGTAATAAGAAGCAAAAATGGGGGAAATGGAGTGATAACTCATGAGAGGACTGGCCATGTTGTCACATCCTCCCCCTCTTAAACAAACGTTCATCCTTGAACGAGTCAAGAAACATACATGAAGCCTCAAACAAGTGAGAATATCTGCTCTGCATCTCCCGCTCGGTGTCCCAGGTAGCCTCCTCCACGGGCCAACCTCTCCACTGCACTTTCACTAAAGCTATATCCTTTGACCTCAACTTTCGAACCTAACACTCCAAAATAGTTGTTGGCTCCACATCATAAGTCAAATCATCCAACTGAACCGTGCTGAAATCCAGAACATGAGACGGATCCCCAATATACTTCCAGAGCTTAGAAACATGAAATACCGGATGCACACTCGACAAGCTGGGTGGAAAAGAAAGCTCATAAGCCACCTCCCCAATCCTCCGAAGCACCTCAAAAGGCCCAATGAACCGAGGACTCAGCTTACCTTTCTTCCCAAATCTCATAACACCCTTCATGGGTCAAACTTTCAACAGAACCTTCTTACCAACCATGTAGGACATATCTCGAACCTTCCTGTCAGCATAACTCTTTTGCCTCGACTGCGATGTATGAAGCCTCTCCTGAATAACCTTCACCTTTTCCAAAGCATCATGAACCAAGTCTGTCCCCAACAGCCTAGCCTCACCCGGCTCGAACCAACCAACTAGAGATCTACACCACCCCACATACAAAGCCTCATATGGAGCCATCTGAATACTCCACTAGTAGCTGTTGTTATAAGCAAACTTTACAAGCGGTAGAAACTGATCCCATGACCCTCCGTAATCAATGACACAAGCACATAACATGTCCTCCAATATCTAAATAGTGCGCTCGGACTGCCAGTCCGTCTAAGGGTGAAAAGTTGTGCTGAACTTAACCTGAGTACCCAACTCTCGCTATACAGACCTCCAAAACTACGAAGTAAACTGAGTGCCCCTATCTGAGATGATGGAAACTGGGACACCATGCAAACGAACAATCTCCCAGATATAGATCTCTGCAAACCGCTCTGAAGAATTGGTAGTACACACAAGAATGAAGTGCGCGGACTTGGTCAGTCGATCTACAATCACACAAATAGCATCAAACTTCTTCAAAGTTCGTGGCAGTCTAACTATAAAGTCCATAGTGATCCTCTCCCACTTTCACTCTGGAATATCCATTTGCTGAAGCAAGCCACCCGGTCTGTGATGCTCATATTTCACATGTTGACAGTTGAGGCACCGAGCTACAAATCCCACAATGTCTTTATTCATTCTCATCCACCAATAATACTTCCTAAAATCCTGGTACATCTTCGCGACACCCGGATGAATGGAATACCGCGAGCTATGGACCTCTTCTAGAATCAACTCCTGAAGCCCATCCACATTGGGCACACAAATTCGGCCATGTAAACTCAACACCCCATCAACACCAATGGTCACATCTCTGGTATCATCATGCTGAACTCTGTCCTTAAGGACAAGAAAATGTGAATCATCATACTGGCGCTCTCTGATGCGATCATAGAAGGAAGACTGAGAAACCACACAAGCCAATACTCGACTGGGCTCCGAAATATCTAACCTCACGAACCGATTGGTTAAGGCCTGAACATCAACTGCAAGAGGTCTCTCCTCAACTGGAATATATTCCAAACTCCCCATACTCACCGCCTTTCAGCTCAAAGCATCGGCCACTACATTGGCCTTTCCCTGATGGTACAATATAGTGATCTCCGCTGCCTCAAATTAAGCTCCTTCTGCTTGAACAAGTGTTGGAGGCTATGATGATCAGTAAACACCTCATAAGACACACCATACAAGTAATGCCACCAAATCTTCAGCACGTGTACAAATGTAATTGTGAACTTCTGCTGCCTTCGTTTCTTCTTCACCTCATAATCCTCCTTCTCCCCCTTTGTATTTACCAAAGTTTTGGTAATGCCACCAAATCTTCACCTCATAATACTCCTTCTCCTCCTTCGTTTTCTTCTTTCTTCTGTTGTTGTTGGTGCTGCTAAAGCAACTGTACAAATGTAATAGTGAACTTTCTAGCGGATGGAAGCTTAAGTTTTGATAACTTAGTGTAGCATCATTGGAAATTTATTTTTCTGCTTTAGCCGTGTGTGTAGTTGTCTTTATGACAGTTCCCTTTTGGATCTGTCCTGGTGCATCGAAACTCAAAAACAATTCATCAGGATCACAGGCAAAGAAAAATAGAACTATTTAAATATCACGACCCAAAAATCCCGTTGTGATGGCACCTAGTCTCTAAACTAGGTAAGCCTAACATTAACTGAAATAACATTTATAGTTGCTAATTTTAATTTAAATAACTCTTAACAAATTACAATTTCCAAAACCGGTGGTACAAGTCACAAGCCTTTCTAAGAGTATTTATACAAAATAAATACATCACTACTCCAAAACAAAAGGAATAAATGGAAATAAGTACAAATGAAGGTGACTCCGAGGCCTGCGAACGCGGTAGCAGGTTTACCTTGAGTCTCCACCGCAACGACTCGCACATCTACTACCGATTAAATACCTAGATATGTACCTAAAAATATACAGAACTGTAGTATGAGCACACCACGGCGGTGCCCAGCAAGTATCAAGACTAACCTCAGAGGGGTAGTGACGAGGAACAGTCCAGACACCTACTGGTCAAATAAATTGAACAGGATTTGATAATAAACTATCAACCTAGAAATGACATAGTAATATCAACACTAAGGAAAGAACAAACTACAATCATTAGAAATAATAAAGAGAAACACGGGTGGAAACAAAGATAACCAAATAAATTAACACCAACATGGCTGGAACACAGACAAGTAAAAATGTACTCAAACAAGAAAGGCGATGTTAGCTCAATAAATCATATCGTTTCTGATGTACAATTTCCAGCCATCTAAAACTCGATGTCTCATATCATAACCTCAATTACCAAACTTTTAACACAACCGGCACTTTGTGCCCACATATTTCTATCTCACTTTACACAACAACGTTCTCATGTTACTCAATTCATAAGGTCCATAACCAATGCAATTAAGATGTTCAAGGAGTTTGATTTACTTAACATAAGTGGAGTACAACTTGTAAGCCAATTTGGAACTCAGCAAGAAAAAATGAAGTTATTTTTAGAAATTATTTAAGTAAAGAAAGTACTATTTTCAATTAAAGTACAGCATCGAATGAAATATTACCTTTAACAACGAATTTAATAAATTAACTTAGTAGAAATTCTATTTTTAATTAAAATACAACCTCAGATAGTTTAAGAAAATTTAATTGAGTAACCAAATGAATTAAAGATGAAACAATTATTAAAATTTGAAGTATTGAAAAATATGTATATAAGTATGGCGAAGTATTGAAAACTATATAGGGTTCCATCACAAGGGTCATTGCAGTAAAGAAATCTGAACAATAAAAACACTTGAATTGATAACTACAAAGAAACACATCACCCTTCGTGCTTTTACTCTCAATAATGTGGCACGACATCACCCTTCGTGCTTTTACACTCTTCCTCACAATATGCATAAATAGAAATGTACACGACATCACCCTTCATGCTTTATTTCTCTCTCACAATATCATGCACGACATCACCCTTCGTGCTTTACACTCTTCCTCACCCAAATAATAGGAACAATAACATCACGGCAAGGAAGTCAACAATATGAACAATAACATCCCAGCATGGGAGTCAACATTAGAATTAATAATATCCCGGCAAGGGGAATCAACAATAGAAACAATAACACCCCGGTAAGGGAATCAATAATAGAAATAATAACATCCCGGCAAGGGAATCAACAATAGAAACAATAACTTCTCGACAAGGGAATCAACAATAACCAATCGTGTTTTAACGGTTAGCTTCGGAATATAGATCTCAACTCGAGCCAATACTCAACAATGGACAATTACCAATAAAATGTCATAATTTTTGTTCGACATGAATAATCGTCAATTTAAACAAGAATAGTACATAATAAGGATCACGAAAAAACCAAGAAGCACGATAACCTTAACGAAACAACTAGACGTAACAAGCGCGTGATAACTACACCGGTAACTATAACAATTGGACATGTAGCATGTTTACACGAAGTCATAAAGGAAACTCACAATCAAGAAGTATCAAAACAATAAGGAAGGCAACCACTTCAATTAAGGCAATTAAGGGTCAAGTAATACGTACGAATTAGAGGAAAGATAATAACATCATATGGAGCATATAGAGGCAATTTAAGCAATTAGGAAACCCAACCATAATGGGATACTTTCCACATAATGAACAAAAGACCTAAGAACCCTAGAGGCAAATTTCCCACAAATAAGTCCGATCACACACTCGTCACCTCGCATGCACGGACTACAATTAGCATAGAAGACTCAAATCCTAAGGGGAAGTCCCCCACACAAGGTTAGTCAAGATACTTACCTCAATACGGCCAATTCAATACTCAATTTACCTTTTCCTTTACCAATTCATCAACGCTCGGCTCAAAAAACGACTTGAATATATCTAACAATGCAAGAGAAAACAATTCCAATTAACCAAACTATGATTCTTATACAATTTGCAACATGTCAACAAAAGTCAACTCCCCAGGCCTGCACCTCAGAACACGACAAAATTTACAAAAATCATATACCCATTCCAATATGAGTTCACCTATACAAAATTATCCAATTCTGATACCATTTGGTACTTCAAATCATCATTTTATATTTTTGAAAAATTTCACAATTTTTCCCAAATCACGAATCAAATGATGAATTCAATGATAGATTCATGTATTCTAGCCAAATCCGAATTAGAATCACTTACCCCGATGAATTTCTTGAAAAACTTTCGAAATCGCCAGGATCCGAGCTCTCTAGATCAAAATATGAAATAAAATCCTAAACCTCGTATTTATAGTGCACCTCCCAGATTTCCATCATTGCTGACTGCAAAAAAATCACCACTGACCGCGATCCATCTCCGCTGACCGCGGTAAATCCACCGCTACCGCGGAGAATGTTGACTGTAGTGACATGCTTTAGTATTTTGGCCATAACTTTCTCTACAAATGTCCAAATTGTGATTTCTTTACCTTTCTGGAAACTAGACACGAAGGGTTACAACTTTCATTTTGAATTATCTCAAAATTTCTTGTTTATAAAAAGATATAGACTTCCAAAGTCAAACCAGTGAACGTGTTCTTCTTCACCGTGGACCGCGGACCATTTTTCGCTACCGCAAAAATTCCACTGCTGCAGCGAAATATCACCGCTGACAGCGGTCCTTTTGGTTGCTGGGGTAATGATTTACCGCTATCCATAGCCCCCCGCCCCCCGATCCGTAACAACTTTCGAGTGCCGAAATGTCAGAACTCGCTCAAAACTCACCCCGAAACTCATCCGAGGCCACCGGAACCTCAACCAAATGTACCAACACATCCCATAACATCATACGAACTTAGCCCCACTTCCAAATCACTTCAAACATTGCTAAGACCAGGAATCAGATGCCCAAATGCATGAAAATCACTATGAACTTCAAGAACCTCTAGAATTATAACCAAGCGTCCGAACCATATCAAATCAACTCCAAACAACACCAAATTTTGCAGGCGAGTCCCAAATGACATAACGGATCTGTTCCAACTTTTAGAATCGCATTCCGTCCTCAATAAAATAAAAGTCAACCACAGGTCAACCTCTCCATTTTCCAAATTTCAACTTTTTCAACTTTCACCAAAATGCCTCAAATTACCCCACAAGCCTCCAATCTGAACATACGTCAAAGTCCAAAATCACCATACGAAGCTACTAACATCATCCAAAATTCACTCCGGAGCCGTTTACTCAAAAGTCAAATTCCGGTCAAATTCTCTCCGCTTAAGCTTCCAGAACTATATTCCTTCTTTCCAATTCGACTCTGATTCATGCGAAAACTGAATCCAACCATGCACACAATTCAATATACATAATGTGAAGCTGCTCTTGACCTCAAACTGCCGAACCGGGCCCAATTGCTCAAAATGACCAGTCGGGTCGTTACATCCTCCTCCACTTAAACATACATTCGTCCTCGAACGTGCCCAGAGTTGTTAAGTCATCGAACCACTATATGAGCTCACCATGCATACACCCGGTGGTGATTCCCCATCACCCAACCCATGCAGGACTGACAATTCCACTTAATTGAATATATCATCTCCTCCTTAATCCATAACCTTAGACCAGAACCCAGACCTCAACATCTGAAATTCATCATAGGACCCGAATTCCACTTCATCATACTGCATACACTCGAACAAGCTGAATCGAGCCAAAAATTCCAACCAAGAATACAATCACATGCTAATCCACGCAGCTCAAATACTCGAAGCAATAACCGCTAACCATCATAGCTGCTCAAATAACACTCTAGATGCCGACAATAAACTTCACATTGAATATAACCTTGTTCCGGACTTCCACAACACTGCCCATGATAAAGAAACATGCGGAAGCTCATAGCCGCTCGTGAAGACAACAAGTCAAGAAACTATCTCGCTCACCAATGGCCATTAACCAACTCTTAGCAAAAACAATCACGTACTTCCAAACACTCCTCATCCCCAATTCCATAGTACAAACCTCAGGTCTAAAAACATTATCTCAGTCAATACAAGCAACCCAACTAACAGCTCATCGTGGAACTGTCACGACCCCAACCTCGGTCGTGATGGTGCCCAACATACTGCTAGGCAAGCCTGACCAATTAACAACCTCGACCCATTTCTTATATATTTCATTATTAGCTAACACAGTTGAATTACCAAAACACCATATTAAAAATCTGAAACCAAAGTTAAATATGCGGAATTCAAATGATATTACTACTACTACATAGCCCATATAGATCCGGTGTCACAAGTCTGAGCCTCTAATACCAGTTTATCAACCTAATACATATCAATCTAGGGAATGCGGATAAAACAAAAGGATAGAAAGGAGAGATCAGGGTTGCGGACGCCATGCAGCTACCTCGATGCTCCCGAATATGCGCTGTTCAACTAAAAATCCTCACTCAGTCTCAGGTGCACCTGGATCTGCATGCAAGGTGCAGGGAGAAATGTGAGTACTCCGACCCAGTGAGTAATAAGCATAAATAATGATTGAGAATAAGAAATCACGGAGAACACATAGTATTCTATAATGCGGCAGTTTAAAACAAGTAATATGAAAGTAATATACCAATGGAAACAAAATGTGGTAATGCTACAACAAATGAGCAGTTAAATTAAAGACATATAAAGAAAATCAACACATAGCACGGTACCCTATAGTACCCGCTACGGCGTGCAGCCTGATCCGTTTATTTATCATCGACGGTGCTCGCTGGGGGTGTGCAGACTTCGGGAGGGGCCCCTTACGGCCCAAGAGCAATATCAAGTCATCTCGTGGCATCAACTAGGTCCTCAGCCTCATATCAATATCAATATAATACTGCTGCGGTGAGCAGCCCGATCCCATAGTATCCTCACATCTGGCCCTTGGCCATACTCAGTCTAGAAATCATATAAGCCTCTAGGGCGTTTAGTAAAACAGTAGTTTTTAGCCCAAAACATTAATTAATATATCATTTTAGTTTCAAAACCGAGTAAAAGTGGTTGAGTTGTAAAACAATAGAAAACGGTACGACAGAGTTCAAGTAGTAAGTCTAAACAGTGAGGAAATAGTGATAAAACTCCCCGAAGGGTTCAAATAGTTGGCACGAAGCCCAAATATGACAATCAATCCAAATAATGAGGATAACAAATAAGCTTTAATGAAATACGCGGTACAAGTAACACTCGGGATGGACCAAGTCACAATCCCCAATAGTAAATGACCCCACGCTCATCATCAAGCGCGTGTCTCACCACAATATAGCACTATGATGTGCAAATCCGAGGTTTCAAACCCTCACGACATCATTTACATTCATTACTCACCTCGAACCGGCTAATGCTCTAGCTCGCTATGCCCTTGCCTCTCAAATCGGCCTCCTCGCGCGTCGAATCTGACCAAAACTAGAACGAATACGTCACAATATGCTAAGGGAACAAAGCCTAAGCGAAAACAATCAAAAAATATCAAAATCCCAAAATTAGCAAAACTCGAGCCCCGGGCCTACTTCTCGAAACTTAGAAATTTCACATCAACGGGTTCCTTATCCTTCTACGAGTCCATACATGCCAAGAGTTCTCAAATCCGACCTCAAATGGACTTTTAAATCCCAATTTAAAATCTCAAAATCCCAAGCCCTAGTTCTTCCATTTTTTGCTAAATTTCCAAGGATTTCTAGGTTAATTTCACAATATAATCACGTTTTTGGTTCATAAAACTTACCTCAAATCAATCCTCCTTGAATCCCTCTTCAATTTCTCCCAAAGAGCTCCCAAAATACTCACCTATGGTGTAAAAATGGCTAAGACTCGCGGATCAAATGCTTAAAAACTTCACTGTTCAGTTCTGGAATTCCTCCTTCGCGAACGTAGTCAAACCCACGCGTTCGCGATGCACAATTTTCCTTGACCCACAAATAACCCTTCGCGAATGCAGCACCATACCTGCGAACGTCATGCTTTGACTTCCCAAAGCTACGCGAACGCGACCCTACGTTCGCGAACGCGAAGAGCAACTGCCCTAGGACCTGATTCCTTATACGCGAACGCGGACCTTCCCATGCGAACGCGAAGCACAGACCCCTCACCTTCCGCAAACGTGAGACACCTTATGCGAACGCGTAGGTCTACATCTTGCCCTCCCACATCCCTTCTACGCGATCGCGATGGACCCTACGTGATCGCGAAGGCTTAAAACCTGCAACATCTGAACAACAATTTCTGCAACTCCCAAAAGCCAAAAATGGTCTGATTGACCATCCGAAACTCACCCGAGGCCCCTGGGACCTCAACCGAAAGCACCAACACATCCTAAAACCTCATTCAAATTTTTTCCAATAATCAAAACACCTCAAACAATACCAAATCCATCAATTCACATCGAATTCAAGCTTAAGTTTTCTAAAAACTTCAGAAATACGTTTTCGATGAAAAACCCAACCAAACCACGCCCGAATGACCTGAACTTCTGCACACACATCCCAAATAACATAACGAAGCTACAACAACTCTCGGAATTCCATTCCGACCCTCGGATCAAAATCTCACCTATCAACCGGAAATCGCCAAAATACTAATTTCGCCAATTCAAGCCTAATTCTACACCGGACCTCCAAAACCAATTATGATCACACTCTGAAGTCATAAATCACCTCCCGAAGCTAACCAAACCATCGAAACTCACATCTGAGCCATCTAACTCATAAGTCAACATCCGGTTGACTTTTCCAACTTAAGCCTTCTTAAAAGAGACTAAGTGTCTCATTTCTCATCCATTCCACTCCAAACACAAACCAACTAACTCGACCACATAAGACACGAATAACGAAGCATAAAGAAGCAGAAATGGGGAAAATGGAGCGGTAACTCATGAGACGACGGGTCGAGTCGTCACATCCTCCCCAACTTAAACAAACGTTCGTCCTCGAACGAGTCAAGAAACATACCTGAAGCCTCAAACAGGTGAGGATATCTACTCCGCATCTCCCGCTCGGTCTCCCAGGTAGCCTCCTCCATGGGCCGACCTCTCCACTGCACCTTCACTGAAGCTATATCCCTTGATCTCAATTTTCGAACCTGACGACCCAAAATAGCTACTGGCTCCACATCAAAGGTCAAATCATCGTCCAACTGAACCCTACGAAAGTCCAAAACATGAGATGGATCTCCAACATACTTCCGGAGCATAGAGACATGAAATACTGGATGCACGTTAGACAAGCTGGGTGGCAAAGAAAGCATATAAGCCACCTCCCCAATCCTTCTAAGTACCTCAAAAGGCCCAATGAACCACGTACTCAACTTCCCTTTCTTTCCAAATCCCATAACACCCTTCATGGGTGAAACCTTTAGCAAGACCTTCTTGTCACACCTCCTTTTTCCGCGCCCGCGAGGGTACAGAGGAGTTTTCTCCAATTAAAGGACAGTCGAAACGGGATTTATTTGTTTATTTTAGAGTCGCCACTTGGGAATTTTAAGGCGTCCCAAGTCACCAATTTTAATCCCTGAATCGAGGAGAATATGACTCTGTTTATTATTCTGCGAACCAGAAATCCTGAGTAAGGAATTCTGTTAATCCGGAAGAAGGTGTTAGGCATTTTCGAATTCCGTGGTTCTAGCACGGTCGCTTAACTATTTTTATTCTTGGCTTTAATTATCTTGATTTTACATTTTTATTGCATGATTTTGTTACCGCTTCTATTTAGATTTAAAGACCCTTCTTAGAATCGAATCACGCGTACGTATATTCGTGTTATAAATTATATTTTTTTTAAAAACATGCGGAGTTGTGTCACGCGCACGTGTACACAATAATATAGATAATATTTTTATTATAATAATTATTTTCGAAATTATGCTTTAATAAAATCAAGAACATTTGCCCTTTTTGTATAATTAAGTAGTGAACCTCACATCTCGGGTTTTTATGAAATTAGTAATGATATTCTCCGAGGAATCCCTTTTATTAAATATTCGATCGAAGTTGCGCGAACGCATAATCCGAATTGCTTTTAGAAATATAATCAGGTTACGCGAACGTATCCCTAATCACAAAAATATTCTTGATAAGGTTCTCTACAAATTGTTATTATGTGTTGACCGCGAGCCTTGTTTTACACATATGAATCATATACCTCAAATTTTAAAGAATTAATGACATGAAAAAGAAAACAGACAATATGTATCTAAAACTAACATTTTTTCGTGGATACAACATTTGGATGTCCATAAATCGAATCGTGTATAAAATTGGGAAAGAACTTAAAATGATAAACAAATTAATAGTTTCCACAGAATCTTCATTGTTTCATTTAAGGCGAACTCTTCTTCTATATATCTTTTACATAAAATGCCACGATTCGTTTATAAATCCTATGTCCTTCTCATGTATTTGTTTTAGTCCAAAGTTGCAATGGTTTGGTTAATGTTTGCAATGGAAGACAAGAGTCAAGTTGATAAGAAAGAGAACTATTATACAAATTGATTCAATAAAATTTCATCACATGCAATATAGTTGTACGTTTGAACCATTCCTAATATTGTATCAACTCACCTTCCACATATGATTATATATATACTCATCATCATGCCATATATGAACATACAACTTATATCAATCTAAACCAAAATCAGATTTTTTACAAGATATACTAATAATGTAATTTCTTGATACTTCCATTCTACTTTACATTTAGCTAACAATATTACGGGATGTAATTAATGGCCCATTTTATGCCATGTTCCCTACCTTGATATTTCAATCATGACTTCACTTAATGAAAATTCCAAAATAGATGATATTATTACAACACTTAAACGAATTTTAAGAGGTAACAATTATCTTATACTCATTACGCCAAACGTACTATTATATTAATCAACTGAAACAAAAACCAAATTTTTTAACTAATGAACTTGAACGAATGGAAAACAGAATTATAATTCCTGAACTTCATTAATTTGTCATGTTGAAGCTTTTCGTGACATGAATTTACAGATATGTACCTGATATTGGAAGCAAAAGAAAATGAAGATGAGAATCAGCAGCAGTAATAACAGTACAACAGCAACAACTGCCCAGCAACAGTAACAACCCAGTAACAGACCGGTGGAGTAGTAATCCCAAAAACAAAAGCCTTAAGCTTTAAATGAAACAACAACCATCAATACTAATTTCAAACAAAGAAAGAAAGCAGTAGATTTTTTTTAGTTTTTATTTTTATTTTGAAAGCTTAAATATTTTTCAGAATTTTTCTCTCTCTTATTTTCAGATTTGTTTCTCTCTCTCGTATCTGTGTATATATTTTCTCTCTATCTGTGTGTGTTTTTCTCTATCTGTCCCCCCTTTATATTAAATAACCATATCACAACCCACCCCATTTTATTTTGTCTCCCATGCTTCATATAAACAATTACAAAATATACAATTCCTAAACTACCCCTCTGACCCTATTGCAAATTACTATTCTACCCCCGAAAGTACTATAAATTACCAAACTACCCATCAGCTATAACACATCAATTAATCAAACTTAACCAAAATATAGACAATATGATTAATTTCCAACAATGTTCAAACAACAAATTTCATGAACATGATTTCTTCAACAATTTCAACAACAAAGCACATGAACATGATTTTAACAACATTTCAACAACAAATCACATGAACACAAATTGAACAACAAAGAACAACTAAAATTTGATTGAACAATATTTTAGCAACAAACAATCCTATTTTCGGATTCAACAACAACAACAAACAAACAAGTACATTTAGATTTCTAAATTCAATAATATTGAACTTAAAATCAACCATAACAACATTACAACCAACAATTCCTATATCAAACTTAAACAAGATTATGAGACAAATTCACGAAATAATCATAAATGATAAACAAGAAATCAAGCTATACAAAATTCGGATTCAAGGTCATCCAAACAAAGTATGAACATGAATGAATCTATTTTAACAACAAACATGATGGATTTAAATGATTAAACCAACATATTTCTCTTAACACAACTAAATTTTTTTTAGACAAATAACAAGATCGACGAATAAACAATTATGAACTTAAGCTTGAACTTAACAATATTAACAATTTCTAACAATACATAAACACATGAAACAAATTGAAGAAATAGTTAATTAAATTTCAATTTGAATCTAACAAACATCAAACTAACAAATACTCACTTAAACAATAATACAAACATGAAATAAACATGAAAACAACTAATTAAACTTCCATTTTAAAATCTGAAAATTAATTTAACAAACAACACATGAACATGAACTAAAAATTAATTCAAACGATAAACAAAACAAACATTTGTTGATTTTAGATTCGAAAATATCAAAACAAAATATGGACAAAATAAAACTCAAAAACTACTAACCGGATCGAAAGACGAACAACGACCAAACAAACAACGAACTTGACGATGAACTCACGACGTATAGGATCTTCACTTGACGAAAAACCCTCAACCTTTGCCGGACTTTAACCGGACTGCCTTGCGTCGTCAACAACAGTACGAAGCGGCGAGCAGCAACACGGCGCGGACAGCCATGGACGACGACATGGTCGACGTCGAAACTCGTCCATGGCTGGACGTATTAGATGGCAGAAGAAGATGGAACGCAGCAACGACGAGCAGCAGCAGCTGTCTGTCTAACACCTACTGCGACGAGCAGCAGCAGCACGACGTCGAGAAGCAGAAGCAGCGACGGAGGAAGGAGGAGCAGCGGCAACGGCTGGCAGCATCGGCGGCGACAGGCAGAAGCAGTAGCGGCTTGTTTGGACGTAACAGAAGGAGCAAAAGCTAGCTGAAACGCAGCGGGGAAACAGCCATAGTCGAGCAAGCTTTGAGCTTGACGAGCTTCAATGGCGGATAGGGCTGGGTCATTTAGTTGAGCCGGGGTCGTGAAGGTGACGTACGTGTGTGTGTGTGTAGCCATGGCTTCTTCAGGTTGAAGGTAAAGGGAAGTCATGGGAGGTGGAGAAGCTTGAGGAAGAAGAAGAAGATAGGAGGGGTGGGGCGGATTGGTTTAGTGTTTTTTTTATGGTTTTCTTCCTTTAATTTTTGCTTTGTTTTTTGTAAAATCTAAGACAAAGGGGTTTGGGTCTTTTGGGTTGTGGACTGGGTCGACCCAGTTCAAAATGGACTGGGTCGTAGGGAAGATTGGGCCATTTTTTGGGCCTATGGCTTGAAATTGAAGAAGAGGCCCAATTCCGACTTTCTTTATATTTTCGCTCTCTTTTCTTCTTTTATTTTTCTAAAACTAAATTATAAAAATACTTAAACTATTATTAAGAACTAAATTAAGTTATAAAAGCGCAAATTAACTCCCAATAACAATTAACGCACAATTAAGTATTAATTAAGCATAAAATTGTATATTTGGACATTAAATGCTAAAAATGCAAATGATGCCTATTTTTTGTAATTTTCGTTTTTTTGTAAACAAACTTAATTAGTAACAATTATAGAATTAAATCCTACATGCAAATGCGACATATTTTTGTATTTGTTTATTAATTTAACAAATAAACATGCACAGACAAATACAAATAATTATTCAAAATATCACAAAATTGCACACCAAAGAAAAATCATTTTATTTTTAAATTTTTTGGGAGTAATTCTCATATAGGGCAAAAATCACGTGCTTACAGCTGCCCCTCTTTGCCCGGAGACACGAAGGGTTTTCGTGCAAAGATAAAGCGAGCGATTTTTGCCTATCCGAGTACTCCGTTGAAGCATTTTTTGAAAAAGATTTGACCGAACCTTTGCTTCAAAGGTTTTCTACATATCCTGGGCTAAACAGGAATCAGGTCAATATAGTTCGAGAAATTTTGGTAGCTGGGACTACCGTTGGTCTGCAATGTTACTGTTGTTGCATGCTATTACTACTGCTTACCGATCTCCTTGTTACACCGTGCTTAAAAAAACAAGAAGCTAGGCTAGAGTACAATTTGTTTTTGTTGCCTTGCTTCCTTCTCTGCTTGCATTTCTTTCGGTGCTTTACTTCTTTTGACACATGTACTTGAGTTTGTACTGTGACCTCTTTGTTGCAACCTTCTGTTTCCCGGTGCCGCAGAATTTTATTGTTTCCTGCTAGGGATTCCTATTGTAACCCTCTGTTTTATTGTCCTCTGACTTGATCTTGAAATGTATGCCTCTGTTATCTGGGCGGGCTCCCAACTTCAATACTTGAAAATTAAAGACTTGAAATGTATGCCTCTGTTATCTGGGCGGGCTCCCAACTTCAATGCTTGAAATGTAAAGACTGCAATGTATGCCTCTGTTGTCTGGGCGGGCTCCCAACTTCAATGCTTGAAATGTAAAGACTGAATGTATGCCTCTGTTATTATGGGCGGGCTCCCAACTTCAACACTTGAAAAGTAAAGACTGAAATGTATGCCTCTGTTATATGGGCGGGCTCCCACTTCCAACACTTGAAAGTAAACGCCATTCCTCTCTTCAGACGGGCTCCTGACTTCAAACCATACATCGCCATTCCTTTCTTTAGGTTGGCAAGATTTCAACAACCTTTTTAAAATGCCTTTCCTCTCTTCAGGCGGGCTCCTGACTTCAACAACAACTTTGAAAATAATTGACATTCCTCTCTTCAGGCGGGCTCCTGACTTCAACCGATAAATCGCCATTCCTTTCTTTAGGTTGGCAAGATTTCAACAACTTTTAAAACGCCTTTCCTCTCTTCAGGCGGGCTCCTGACTTCAACAACAACTTTGAAAATAATCGTCATTCCTCTCTTCAGGCGGGCTCCTGACTTCAACCAATACATCGCCATTCCTTTCTTTAGGTTGGCAAGATTTCAACAACTTTTAAAAAACGCCTTTCCTCTCTTCAGGCGGGCTCCTGACTTCAACAACAACTTTGAAAATAATCGCCATTCCTCTCTTCAGGCGGGCTCCTGACTTCAACCAACAACATTGAAAATAATCGTCATTCCTCTCTTCAGGCGGGCTCCTGACTTCAACAACTTTAAAATAAAATCCTATTCGAGGGCGGATGAACCCGAAATATCCTATTCGAGGGCGGATGAACCCAAAATATCCTATTCGAGGGCGGATGAACCCAAAATATCCTATTCGAGGGCGGATGAACCCAAAATATCCTATTCGAGGGCGGATGAACCCAAAATATCCTATTCGAGGGCGGATGAACCCAAAATATCCTATTCGAGGGCGGATGAACCCATAATATCCTATTCGAGGGCGGATGAACCCATTATATCCTATTCGAGGGCGGATGAACCCAAAATATCCTATTCGAGGGCGGATGAACCCATTATATCCTATTCGAGGGCGGATGAACCCAAAATATCCTATTCGAGGGCGGATGAACCCATTATATCCTATTCGAGGGCGGATGAACCCATTATATCCTATTCGAGGGCGGATGAACCCAAAATATCCTATTCGAGGGCGGATGAACCCAAAATATCCTATTCGAGGGCGGATGAACCCAAAATATCCTATTCGAGGGCGGATGAACCCAAAATATCCTATTCGAGGGCGGATGAACCCAAAATATCCTATTCGAGGACGGATGAACCCATTATATCCTATTCGAGGGCGGATGAACCCAACATATCCTATTCGAGGGCGGATGAACCCAAAATATCCTATTCGAGGGCGGATGAACTCATTATATCCTATTCGAGGGCGGATGAACCCAACAATATCCTATTCGAGGGCAGATGAACCCAAATATCCTATTCGAGGGCGGATGATCCCATTTTCAAAATCTGGAATTGTCTTACCTCCGACTGTTTTTCTTCAAATCGTGTTGTCTTGCTATCTCTTAAAACTTGAATTGATTTCCTCGTTCCTCCGAGAAAATTTTCGACAATGGCAGAAAATCTTCTGCCCCAGTTTTGGTGCTTTTCCTTGTTCTCCAGGTGGACGCCTGACTTCTGATATTTCAACTGTTCTTCCTTGTTCTCCAGGTGGATGCCTGATTCCTTTAAGCACGTGATTTTTGACCCTCCCCGAGAATTTTCACATTTTTAGCGTGAATATGTGAAATTGGGTCTAATATAGCCATTTTAACTATTTTACTTTATTTTGTTGAAAAAAGAAAAAATCACAAAAATATATATATAAATTTTAGTTTATGTATTTCTCATAAACTTGAAAAATACAAAAATTGTACTTTATTTTGGTACTTTATATAAATTTGAAAATTACAAAAAAAATAATTCTATTAATGTTTTGTAGTCGTTTTAATTTTAGAAAAATACAAAAAATATTACTTTATATTTTGTCTTTATTAAAAAACGAAAATTACAAAAAAAATAGTTTTATTAATATTTTATAGTCATTTTAACTTTGAAAAATACAACAAAATATTACTTCATATTTTATCTTAATATTTAAAAAATCGAAAATTACAAAAAATAGTTTTATTAATATTTTGTAGCTATTTTAAATCTTGAAAAATATTTAAAAAAGATATAGTTTTGTTTAAATACTAGTCTTATTTTTGCTAGTTATTTTGCTTACATAGGACTGGTTAAGCAACGTGTTCCTATTTCTCGGGTCCGGGCAAAAGAATAATATTCGGGTTCAAACTACCCGGTTTTAGGCCTAATTTCGGACCTAGCCCATAATAAACCGAGTCCATGACACATGGGGAACCCCACCACGCGTGGGGGACACAAGTCTCGAACCCCACCACGCGTGGGGCTCATTTTTTCTGGGCAAACCCATTACAAAACACGGACAAAACATTTTGAAGGAGGGGGGGACTTTGGAAATTTGGAAAAAACATGCACTATTCATCTTCTTCTTCCTAAAGAAGAAGAAGAAAAAAAACCCTACTACTCCAAACGGAAACCGGCCATAACCACCATCCAAACGACCACCCGTCTCCTCCCAAACTCCAACCTATCAGTCCGTCAGCCTTCTCCCTCGTCGTCTCACACAGTCGAACCACCGCGAAGCCTCCAATCTGGACTCCCTCGCGTTATCGCTGCCCTTTGAGCGCAGCTGCCCAAGCAGTCCAGTGAACGACTACCTCTAAAACAACCCTTCTAACGCCGAACCACCATAACTGGCCGGAAAACGAACCAGAAAAACCCATCGTCGACCTTACCACCAAACACCATAACCATCGTCATCATCTTCTTCGTCATTCAGCCCGTCGCCCCCCCTACCCAACTGCTGCTTCGTTGTTAGGGAGGCAGCTGTTGCTGTGTCGCCACGCTGCCTAGCAGCTATCGCCACAGTCTTCTCCTTCGCGCCACTAGTTCCCTCCATAGCTGCCCTTTCCTCACGTCCAAACGACCCCTCTGCTGCAGCTTCATGTACCAGTTGTTGCGTCGGAGATACAGCAGCAACCAACAATCTCGGATCGTTGATAGTTTTGGGTCCGAGCTTTCTATTTCCATTAAGGTCGTCTTTGGTTCGTCGAGGTCCGATACGTCGAGGTGTCTGTCCGAGGTTCCGTCGTCATTCTTCGTTCAGAGAGGTCCGGCTTGAGTTCCGTCAGGATCACTGTTTGTCGTTCTCGGATTGTCGAGGTTCGAAGGTTGGTGTTCTTCGTCCTTTGTTTCATTTCATTCGTTTTGCATATTATGGGTCAAGGCAAAAAATGAGAATATTCGATATTTATGAATGTCAACAATGCAATGTTTTGTTGTTGTGTTAAAAATGTTTATTCTATGTTTAGTTGCTGCATGCTTAAAGTACAGGTGAGCATATGAACGAGGTTATTCTAATTTTCATTTTACCATGGATATTATTACCTGTTAGAATCGTTGTTTTTTTTGTTTAACCTCGGATGATTTCATTGGTAGAAAATCGTAGTTGCCTTAAGTTTTCCCTCAAATAAATAAAAAACGAGACTAGCTTCGCCAAATAAAAATGTACCGATTGCGAAGCCCTCACAAAATATATGTCTTAAATACTTAGATTCCGGGACGGGCCGTTTAGCAAATTTCACGGCCCTACCCCAAAATAAGAATGCGTTAGTTGCTTTAGGCGCGCCTTTAATAATGTTATCTCCCTAAACTCGGGTGCACATTTATGTGACCCAAATCCAAATCTCAGCGGAGTTGAAATGTGTCTCTAAATCGCGGGTACATTGATTGTAACGTGGTTCGAGATGCATGTCCATGACGTTGCAAATTCCTTTTAAAAAATAAGAATGAGATGAGCCTCGCCGGATAAAAACACAAATTGCGGGGCCCTCAGTAAATACTTGTTTAAAATTACTTAGAATTCAGGAAGGTCGTTTAGCGAATTTCACGGCCTCTGCAAAATAATAACGCGATAGTCTCTTTAGGCGCGTGTTTAATAATTTACTTTCTTAAGCTCGGATGTGCATTTCATGCGACCCAAATCCAAATCTCAAAACATCAAATAAAATGCGTTCCGGATTGTGGGTGCATTTCATGTGACGCAGTCCAAAGACGTGTTTTAAGCGATGTTCACATTCTTGTAAAAACAATAATAATAAAGCGGTTAAAAGTTAAAATTTGCACATAAGTTCATATTCGTATAAAATCAGATAATCAAGCCAAATATAACAGTTGAGCGACCGTGCTAGAATCACGGAACTCGGGAATGCCTAACACCTTCTCCCGGGTTAACAGAATTCCTTATCCGGATTTCTGGTACGCAGACTGTAATATGGAGTCATTCATTTCCTCGATTCGGGATTAAAATTGGTGACTTGGGACACCCTAAATCTCCCAAGTGGCGACTCTGAAATAAATAAACAAATCCTGTTTCATTGTCCTTTAATTGGAAAAAACTCCCTTGCACCCTCGCGGGTGCGTAAAAAGGAGGTGTGACAGCTCTGGCGACTCTGCTGGGGATCAAACCCAGAATCTCTGGTTCAGGGTTAGAAATTCAAGCTTAGATAAATTGTTATATTTGGTTTTATCTGATTTTATTACATGATATGTGCTTAATGTGCTAATTGGTTGTCTTTTACCGCTTTGATATTACGTGAACTGTATATAACTGTGCCGAAACCCCTATCCTTTCTGAGTCTTCTAAATCATGAAGAATGGTGTACTTCGTACGACTTCTTTTCTGTATAGTGTCAAATCCCAATTTAGAACGAGGTTCGGACAAGTTGCTAAGCCGGTGAAGCTTCTGTATTCCCGGTACGCTGCCTCCCCTCGGTTCGAGCTGTCCGCTCGGGTAAGCCAGGTCTAGAACAAACACTCAGGTTCTGAACTTAGTATAACAAAGCCACATGCCGGATCCCTAGTAGGAACGTTTATTTGCATCATGTGCATTTGACTTAGGGGACTCAACACAGGGGTTGGGTCCGTCTAGGACAAGCAACCTGAAAATAATAGACCATCTTTTGGCGTCCTATGTGCTACATGTTGTACTTATTCAAGGGTGAATTGTTATGTTGATCACGTTTAATAAGAAGGCCGCACGTTTTTCCAGCATGATCTTATTTTAATCAAAAGCATGGGGAACATTTGTGGAATTCAAGAGGCCTTGGTATTCCATATGTCCCCCACGCTTTACATTTTGGGAAAAAGCACATGGGGAACCTTTGTGGAATCCAAGAAGTCTTGGAATTCCCTATGTCCCCCATGCTTCATTTTTGGGAAAAGCACATGGGGAACATTTGCGGAATCCAAGAAGTCTTGGAATTCCCTATGTCCCCCATGCCACATTTTTGAAAAGAAATACAATAAATATAAAAAATATATATATAAAAAAAAGAGCATGAAAATTCAAAAGATTTTTATATATATATATATATATATATAAAAAGAGCATGAAAATTCAAAAGATTTTGTATGTTGTCATCATTTTCCATAAATTAGAAAATCGTGAAAAAAGAGGAGAAAATAACAGTGTAGAGATATAACTACTTATTTTTAGAAAAAGCAATGTCCAAGTAGTATCGAAACTCTGCCGAAATTTTGAGAAAATAAAAAAAATGTCTTATTAGTTTGTTATATTAAAAGCAAAGGAAAAATAGAAGAAAAAATCATCATTGTCCTGCCTTGTTTTTTTTTTCAAAAAAGAAAATAGTTTGTTGTGCCACTAAATAAAAATCAAAAAAAAAGTCTGGTTTTTTTTTTTTAAATGTTTTTTTTAATCTTATTTTGGTTGTCTATGAAAATGCCAAATAAAAATAAAAAGAGTCGGGCGTTAACATGATTTTATTATCTGTTCCAAAATAAATATATATATAATCAAAAAAATTCAAAAGAAAATTTAAAATTAAAAAAAAAAATCCGAAAACATTTTGATTCTTCTTTAAAATCCAAAATTCAAAGAAAATATTTTTTAAGCAAGGTAAAAATTCCAAAAAAAAAAATTTCTTTTTCTTTAGAATAAGAAAAACAAAGGAAAAAGAAGGAATGTTTTATGTTTTTTGTATGTTTTTTTGTTAATTTGTTTGTTTGTTATGAATGAAAAATAATAGTCTATTTGATTGTTGTGGAAAAAATATAATAAAAAATAGAAAATGGAAAAGGGTCTTCTCCAAAATAGTTTATTTACCCGAACTACGCGGGTTTGATTCTCACCGGATGTGAGATACGTAGGCAACCCTCATCGGGTCCAACCCCACCTTTTGCTAAAAAGCCAAAAACAAATTAATAATAATAAACAAAAAATATATGTCAAACTTTAATTTTGTCATAAAGAAGTTGGGTGACGCTGCTTCATCAAGACATAGCCGAATGTTCCCGAAAGGGACGCCGGAAGGCTGACTTTGCATAAACAGCCACCTTTGGGTCATTTTTTAAGACTTGGTCCAGTTGACCCCCACAGCCTAAAAATCTTCGTCCCCGAGACGTTGAAAGGCCGTGTTTGCAATATTGACTTTTCTAATTTGAAAAACGATAAAAAAGAGTTATAAATAAGTCAGGTGATGCTGTTTTGTCATAAATAGCCAAATGTTCCCGAAAGGGACGCCGGAAGGCTGATTTGGCATAAACAGCCGCCTTTGGGTCATTTTGAGATATGGACCCACACAGCCTTAAAAATCTTCGTCCCCGAGGCGCTGAAGGGCCGTGTTTGCAACACCAGGTTTTATTATAATTTGAAAAGAAAAAAAACCGTTTGAATTTTGTCATAATAAGCCGAGCCAGCCTCGGCCGCGTCTTAAACCGTTCTTGCCGAAATAGCCTTAGAGTATCTTTCAGTTGTCGAAAGGTTATTTTCGTAAAAGAACGGACAAGTTTGTAAGGTGTCATAAAATAATCCTCCCCGGCCTCAAAATTCTTGTGAAATTTGGAAGGGGCCACATTTGCAAAAATAGCCGTTTGGTTGCATTTGTCAAATGGGAAAAGAAACTGGCCGTTTGTAAATCTTTTGATTAGAATATGCGGGTGTTTGATTTTCGAGTTTGTAGGTCATCTTCAAACCTTTGAAACCCGGTCTGTTTTAATATGAAAATTGAAAAAAAATGTTTATTATTCTTTATCTCTTATTGGTCCGAACTACGCAAGGTCTGATTCATGCGGGGTCATGATACGTAGGCAATCTCCATAAGATTCGACCACAACAAAAAGAAAAGAAAAAAAAAAAGAAACGAAAAAGAGAATGAAAAAAGAATGAAAAAAAAGAAAGGAAAAAAAAAGGAAAAGAGAAAAGAGAAAAATGGCAAGCTAGGAATGAGGAATGAGTTTTTATTTTATTTTACTCTATTTTCAAAAAAAAAAGAGAAAAAGAAAAAAATAAATAAAATAAAATAATAAACTAGTTAGTTTATAACCCGAACTACGTCGGTTTGATTCTCACCGGATGTGAGATACGTAGGCAACCCTCATCGGGTCCAACTCCCTTTTTCATTTTACCAAAAATGATATACCATAAAGCATATATGTATATATATATATACACATGTATATAAATACATATATTGTTTGTTTTTGTGTTCAAAGATTTTTGTTTAGAGTCAAAATAAAGGTTTTTGTTTTCGCCTAAAAGGTCACCTTAATAAATGTGCAGGATGAGCACAGAGCAAAATGAACCATTCTCGGCCCTCAGCGAGGTCCCTCTACAACTCCACATGTGGTGGAATGACTTGGAAGCCGATAGCAAAGGGGTAGTAGGAAGAATATTGGGAGGTTTTGTAAATTTGTTGGGTGTTAGGCCGAGGACAGATATTCTTGAAGCTCTAATACCATTTTGGGACCCAACCCGCAATGTATTCCGTTTTGTTGACTTTGAACTTTCACCGACCCTTGAGGAAGTTGCCGGATATGCGGGATTGAATGAGAGGTTAAGAGGGCAATATTTGCTTTCGCCAAGGCCAGTGTCTCCGCATGCGTTTCTGGATCTACTAAGCATTAGTCGGAAGGTACAACATGACAATTTATCGAGAGGATGTTGTGATCTCCATTTCTTGTATCAGCAGTACGGAACCCCGCAGGGTTTCGAGGAACCGAACCTTGGGCTAACTCACGGCGGGAACAGAAACAAATGGGAAGCAAGACGTACTTTGGCTTTTATCACAGCATTCTTGGGAGTCATGGTCTGTCCAAGGAAGGATAAAAAGATAGAGATAGGTCTGGTAGGGATGGCCGACGTGGCAATCAAAAGAACCAATAGTATTGTGGTTCCTTTGATTTTGTCCGAAATCTACCGGGCTCTGACTATATGCCGAGAAGGAGGCAAGTTCTTCCAAGGTTGCAACCTGTTACTTCAGCTATGGATGCAGGAACATCTCCATCACCGAGTAGGATACATGAACCACGGGTTGACCGAGAGGAATTGTATCAGCGGATTCAAGAAGCGCATGACAGGCGCCAGATTTCCTGAAGGTGTCGAAGCATGGTTTACACGGTTAAGGTCAACAACAGCTGACCAAATTTAATGGGCATTCGGTTGGTTGACTGATACTGAGGTGATCTACATGTCGGCTGAAGAATGTCATGTTCTCTTAATGGGGCTTCGCAGCATCCAGCCATATGCCCCTCATCGGGTATTACGACAACTAGGCAGGTTTCAAGTAGTCCCTACTGATGAAGATCTGAGCAAGCATGCCTTGGAATTAAGCCCGGGAGTCATATTCCCCGAGGGGAAGATTAGAAAACTGTGGCATGAATGTAGATTCTTGGAGCCCAAGACCATGGTGCGAGAACTAGCTAAAGGTGAGGTAGACCCAAAGTACGATGCTTGGTTCGAAAGAAGGTTTCAGATTCGGCAAAGACCTGCTAAAAGGGCCCACGTCCAACACTTCACAGATGATTCACAAGAGCAATGGGGATGGTTAAAAAGGGAGGAAGGTTACCGGGTTGAAATCGGGAAGCTAAAGCAACAAGTCGAAAGGCTTGTATTTGAGAACAATGTGCAAGTCGCTTCGTAGCAGGCTGAAAGAAACAAGCTAGCCCAAGAAAATCAAACCTTGAAGGCCCGCCTTCGCCAAGCCAGTAAGAGTAACGTTGACCGACAGAGGCGTCGCTCCGACGAAAGATTGATAGCGAGTTTGAGAAATCAGGTCATCCAAAGCCAAGAAGAATTAGAACAATCAGAAGCTTGCATAGCAGGGATGAAGGTCAGATGGGCAAAGTACACAATGGCCCGGAAGCAGCGTTTGCAACAGGTCATAAGGGATTATGAAATGAGCGTCGGAATATTAAGGGAGACGAACTCCACTCTACATGATCGGATCGTCAAACAAGCATGAGACGCCCAGGCCGACAGAAGACAGTGCTGCGATGCAATGGCCTGCATGGAAAGACAAATGGAGTTGTTCCAGGATCGACTTGCCGACAATGCTCAGGCACTGGGGTTAAAGAACCGACAAATCAGGCAGCTGTTCAGCGAAAGGGATAACATTCGAGCAAGGATTGACGAGATCGGGCATTACATCTACATGAAATGCCTGGCATGTGAGCGAACACCTCGGAAGACCCTCCTTGTTTCCATCATAGGCTGCGTCCACCGGATTATGAACGAGTTGAAGAGCCTGCAAAGAGACCTCACACCTAGAGCCGCGGAGAGGCCGAATGATGCCTCGAGGGCCCTTAAGTTGGAAAATTAGTTTTTGGTCAAGTCCTGTTTATTTGGCTTTTGTTGTTTTCCCATATGTTGTTTTCTTTTCTTCAAACCAAGTTTAAAACCGTGGAGTCTGTGTTGTTGCTATTTTTGTTTGAAACAATGTGTAATAGCAAATTTTGATAATGAAATTAAGTGACTCCAGTAGAATTTCTATGTGTCTTTACTTTGAGGCAGAACTACGCCTGGTCTGATTCACGCGGGAACGTGATATGTAGGCAATCCCCATAAGATTCGACCGCTTTTAATAAAGAAAGAAAAGAAAATACAAAATAAAATAAAACACAGGGTTTCCCAAAGTACTTTAAAAGGGGACGAATGAGCAAACCGGGATGACGCACGTTGTTTGAAGCAAAGCATGTAGAAACGATTAACTGCCTAGGTGCATTGCATCCTCTATGTGTTATGATCAAATCTGTTAAACTCTAACGCTAACAAAGTTTGTTGTTGTCTGAATCAAACAAATTAGTTGTTAAAGAACTCTGGCAACACACCCCTATCAAACCAGATCCAAAGGACCGATAGCAACCAGCATGACTACTTCAGAGAATAGTAATGAGGAAGAGAGGCCGATGAGCCAGTTGCTAAAAGAAGCGATGGAAAAGATTGAAAGGATGGGACTAGAGATGAATGCAATGCAGCTAGCCATAGCCAAAACACAAAAGAGCCCTGAAACACTGGGGCACATGCCGGAATACCCTCACTCTGGCCCTTCCACAAGCCGCCCAAATCCCCTTTATCATCAAGAAAGAAGCCCTCATGATTCCCAAGCTCCACCACCCCATCAACCTCTCCCAACACCCAATATTCCCATTTTTGTGGGACCAACATCAGCCCCTTTGCAAAGAACGACCAGTGAGCCATTGTTTCAGGCTCACAATACACAATACTACCCCCCCGAGCCTACGTTTCATGCCCCCGAACCACAGGCTTACAATCCACATTTGGAAGTGCCGGCAGAGATTAAGAAGCCGGCTAAGGCCCCTGAACAGGATGAAGTATTGAGAAAGTTCAAAATCCTGGAGCAGTCCTTCAGGAACTTGCACGGGCTGGGCAATCAAGTCAGTGTAGCATACAAAGATCTGTGCCCTTTCCCAGACGTCCAACTCCCGGCTGGGTTCAAGATGCCTAAGTTTCATTTATATGAAGGGCACGGTGATCCCATGGCACAGTTGCGGGGATTCTGTAGCAAAATGAGAGGGGCAGGCGGCAAGGATGAGCTGTTGATAGCTTATTTCAGCCAAAGTCTGAGCGGATCTGCACTAGAATGGTATACCAGGCAGGATTCCAGCAGGTGGTACACGTGGGATGATCTGGCGCAGGCTTTTGCAGGTCATTTCCAGTACAATCTCGAGATAGTCCCTGACCGTCTCACATTATTGAGAACTGGGAAGAAACCCGGGGAAAGTTTTCGCGAGTTCGGGTTCCGCTGGAGAGAACAAGCAGCTAGAGTCGATCCTCCCATGAGAGAGGGAGAGATGGTGGACTATTTCTTGCAGACACTGGATCCAACCTACTTTGGTCACTTGGTGACAACAGTTGGAAAATCTTTCAACGAGGTGGTCAAGATAGGGGTCATGATAGAAGAGGGTCTGAGGTCTGACAAAATCTTGAACTATTCGGCACTCAAAGCCACAACCCAGGCTATTCAAAGCGGCACGGGAGGTGCGCTGAGAAGAAAGAAAGAAGAGGTTGCCACGATCGAGGCAGGCAGTTGGTCCAGGGCTGGCAGGCCGCACTACAACCAACCTAGACCTCACAGGTCAAACTACCCATACAACCCACCACAAAATTTCTATCCACCTCGAGAACCACATTGTTCCGTACACCAGGCCCAAGCATACACTCAGCCTCCGGTTCGCCCACAATGGCGCGCGCCGGCTCCCCAGAACATATATGCACCACCACAAAACACCTATCCTCCACCGAGGGCATATAGAAACCCTTCAGGGGCAGGCTTCCGGGGAAATCCAGATGCTAGGAATGACAGGTTGCGGAAGCAGAGAACTTTCACGGAGTTAGGAGAAACCTACACCACTTTGTTCCACAAGCTGAGGCAATTGGGTTTGGTTAGTCCTGTCCAGACTCGAGAACCAAATCCCCCACCTCAGAATTTGGATCGATCAATAAGTTGTGAATACTGCTCAGGGATGCTCGGGCATGACACCGAGAAGTGTTGGAAGTTAAGGCATGCCATACAGGATCTTATCGACACCAATAAGATCGAGGTCCAGACACCAGAAGCTCCTAACATCAACCAAAACCCACTGCCAGCGCACCACGAAACTCACATGATTGAATTGGTGTGTGAGGAAGGAGAGTTGAGAAAACCCTCACAAACAGTGATGATGATCCAAGCCGCCCCGAAAGAAGTCTCGACCAGTGGAAGGACGAGTGTATAGTCGCAGGGAGAAGGCGTCAAGCCGGTAGTGATATTGGGAAAGAGCCCGTCCGCCATAACGAGCAAACCCGAGCCAAGCAAGTTGGTAATATCAGGAATCCCGCCCACACTGGCAGTCGTGTTAAAAGGGGTATGTAGAGAACTGGTGACCATAAAGCCTGTGGTCCAGCTGCCGATGACTGACAGCAGGGCTGTGCCTTGGAAATATGAAAAGGCGGTGGTGATGTACAAAGGAAAACAGGTGGAAGAAGTCAGTTGTGAAGCGTAAGGGCTGACTCGATCAGGTCGATGTTTTGCTCCGGTGGAGCTAAGAAGAACCAACCCAGTTGCAACCAAGAAACTTGTGTCCGAAGAAGAGGCTGAAGAGTTCCTGAGGAAGATGAAAGTACAAGACTATTCTGTGGTCGAACAGCTGAGAAAAACACCGGCCCAGATCTCACTGTTGTCATTACTGATCCATTTTGAGGAGCATCGTCGGGCCATGTTGAAGATATTGAACGAAGCTCATGTACCCAGTGAGATTTCTGTAAACCACCTGGAAACCATTGCCAGCAAGATTTTCGAGGTGAACAGGGTAACATTCTCAGATGATGACCTGTCGGTGGAAGGTACGGAGCATAATAAAGCTCTATACCTAGCTGTCAAATGTGAAGACTCGGTGGTAACTCGAGTATTGGTGGATAACGGCTCAAGCGCCAATATTTGCCCACTATCTACCTTGAACCAGTTAAAGATCGACCACGGAAGGATCCACAAGAATAGTATCTGTGTCCGAGGGTTTGACGGAAACGGAACAGCTACTGTAGGGGATGTTGTACTTGAACTGACCATTGGTCCGGTCCTATTTACCATGGAATTCCAGGTGTTGGACGCCACAGTATCTTATAACCTGCTGTTGGGACGACCCTGGATTCATGCAGCCAAAGCGGTGCCTTCCACCCTACATCAGATGGTGAAGTTCGAGTGGGAAAGACAAGAGGTCGTGTTACACGGCGAGGATACAACGTGCACCATGGGCGGAACCATTGTACCTTTCATAGAGACCGCTAATGACAAAGGTCCTTGGGTCTACCAGATTTTCGATACAGGGTCGGCCAACAAAATTTCTGAAGGAGAAATCATCCTGCACCCTAGGGTAGCTGCCGCAACAGTCATGATGGTCTCAGAAATGCTGGGTAATGGATTTGTGCCGGGAAAAGGCCTGGGAGTCGAGCTTCAAGGGATTGTCCAACCTGTCTCCCTTCCTAAAAATCTGGAAACTTTCGGATTGGGGTTCAAACCAACCGCAGCAGATAGGAAGCAAGCGCGAAAAATGAAGAAGAGGGTCTGGTTTCTGCCTAAACCAGTGCCACGCCTCTCAAGGTCTTTTGTCAAAGCAAGTGCCAAGGGGTCACCGGTCCCAAAGATTCTGGGACCTTTGATCGGTATAAATGAAGACCTGAATCAGAGTTTTGAGAAGCTATTCGCGGATGTCAGTATGGTGGAAGCTGGAGAAGGTTCCAGCAGAGCAGAGATACAGTTTGTAGGGCCTGAGGCCAAGACCAACAATTGGAAAGTTACTCCTCTTCCTGTCCGAGGGGAGTCTTGGTAGTAGGCTTTGATTTATGTTTTGCGTGTTTTGTTTTGTCCGGATTATTCAAGGGTGTAATCCAAATTTTACTTTCGTTTTTGTAAAAGTGTGAACCCTTTTATCCTGCAAGTTTAATAAAGTTCTTTTCTTTTGTACCATTTTAATTTTGTTTTGTTCTTTTTCTTTCTGAACAGTTCTCTTTTTACTAGTTCTAATGACATGGCATGCACAGCGGATCTTTGACCTAGTCTAATAAATCAATCTGAATCCGACTCAATGATACAAGAGGTCGTTTGTGACGATGAATCTGAATGTGACGAAGGGGGAGCCTTCGAAGAGATAAACCGAGAACTATGCCAATTTGAAGAGAAACCCAAGCCTAACCTAAATGACACTGAGGCTGTGAATCTAGGAGACGCTGATAACGTCCAAGAGACCAAAATTAGCATCCACATTGAGCCGAATGTCAGAGAAGAATTGATCAAAACCCTCATGGAATTCAAAGATGTTTTTGCATGGTCATATGACGATATGCCTGGATTAAGCACCAATTTAGTGGTTCACAAATTGCCCACTGACCCGGCATACCCTCCGGTCAAGCAAAAACTAAGGAAATTTAAAACAGAAATGAGTGTAAAGATCAAAGAAGAAGTGATTAAGCAGTTGCAAGCGAAGGTCATTCGGGTCACTCGATATCCCGAGTGGTTGGCCAATGTGGTACCAGTCCCAAAGAAGGATGGAAAAATCAGGGTGTGCATCGACTACCGCAACCTCAACAAAGCAAGTCCCAAGGACAATTTTCTGTTACCCAACATTCATATCCTGATCGATAATTGCACTGGGCGCGAGATCGGATCCTTTGTGGATTGCTATGCGGGTTATCATCAGATCCTAATGGACGAGGAGGATGCTGAGAAGACAGCGTTTATTACACCATGGGGAACCTACTGCTATCGGGTAATGTCGTTCGGGTTAAAGAACGCCGAGGCAACGTACATGCGAGGAATGACTGCCGTGTTTCATGACATGATACACAAAGAAATCGAGGTGTACGTCGATGATGTGATCACCAAATCTTGGCGTCAAGAGGACCATGTGGCAGACCTAAGGAGATTTTTCCAAAGACTCCGAAGGTATGATATCAAGCTTATCCCGGCCAAATGTGCATTCGGGGTTCCATCAGGAAAGTTGCTAGGATTCATCGTCAGTCGACGGGGGATTGAGTTAGACCCATCCAAAATTGAATCCATCCGAGATTTGCCACCGCCAAGGAACAAAACAGAGGTAATGAGTTTGTTGGGTAGACTCAATTACATCAGCAGGTTCATCGCTCAACTCACAGCAACTTGTGAGCCCATATTTCGGCTGCTGAGAAAGGATGCTGCGGTAGGTTAGACGGCAGAGTGTCAGGAGGCTTTCGACCAAATCAAAGGGTATCTGTCTAATCCACCCGTATTGGTCCCGCCTAAGCCCGGGAAGCCCCTAATTCTTTACCTGACGGTCTTGGAAAATTCATTTGGTTGTGTGTTGGGGCAACATGATGACACAGGAAGGAAGGAGCAAGTCATCTACTATCTTAGCAAGAAATTCACAGTACATGAGGTCAAGTACACTCAACTCGAGAAAACATGTTGCGCCCTAACTTGGGTAGCTCAGAAGTTGAAACACTACCTGTCTTCGTATACTACTTATCTCATATCCCGTTTGGACCCATTGAAGTATATCTTTCAAAAACCTATGCCCACGGGAAGGTTGGCAAAATGGCAAATTCTGCTCACAGAGTTTGATATCGTCTATGTAACGAGGACGGCCATGAAAGCCCAGGCGCTGGCAGACCATTTGGCAGAGAATCTCGTTGATGAAAAATACGAGCCCTTAAGAACGTATTTTCCTGACGAAGAGGTAATGCATACAAATGAGTTGGAATTGCCTGAGGAACCGGGTTGGAAGCTTTTCTTCGATGGAGCTGCAAACGCGAAAGGGGTTGGAATAGGAGCAGTACTCATTTCTGAAACAGGACGGCATTATCCTGTTACGGCTCAACTACGCTTCTATTGCACCAACAATATGGCCGAGTATGAGGCTTGCATTCTGGGTCTGCGCTTGGCTGCTGACATGGATGTCCAAGACGTCTTGGTCTTAAGAGACTCGGACCTCTTGGTACATCAAATTCAAGGTGAATGGGAAACGCGAGATCTAAAACTCATACCATACCGACAATGCTTGCATGATCTGAGCAAGCAATTTCGATCGGTGAAGTTCAAACACATCCCGAGAGTTCACAATGAGGTTGCGGATGCCTTGGCCACCTTAGTATCAATGCTGTACCACCCTAACAAAATGTATGTTGATCCTCTACACATCCAGGTCCGTGATCAGCACGCCTACTGCAATGCCATAGAAGAAGAAGCAGATGGCGAACCCTGGTTTCATGATATCAAGGAATACCTCAGAATGGGGATATATCCAGAACATGCCTCTGGAGACCAAAAAAGAGCCCTTCGGCGTTTGTCGAATGGTTTCTTCCTCAGTGGAGGAGTATTGTACAAAAGAACCCCGGATTTGGGATTGTTGAGATGCATAGATGCCAGTCAAGCAACGATGGTTATGGCAGAGGTACATGCTGGAGTTTGTGGGCCACACATGAGCGGATATGTATTGGCAAGAAAGATCCTTCGAACAGGGTGTTATTGGCTCACCATGGAACACGACTGTATCACTTTCGTGAGGAAATGCCATCAGTGCCAGATACATGGAGATTTGATTCATTCTCCGCCAACAGAGTTACATACGATGTCAGCACCCTGGCCGTTTGTGGCATGGGGCATGGATGTCATTGGGCCCATCGAGCCGTCAGCATCCAACGGTCATAGGTTCATTCTAGTGACCATTGATTACTTCACCAAATGGGTTGAGGCTAAAACCTTCAAATCGGTAACCAAAAAGGCAGTGGTGGACTTTGTTCATTCCCATATCATCTGCAGATTTGGGATCCCAAAAGTGATCATCACGGATAACGGTGCGAATCTTAATAGCAAGCTTGATGAGAGAGGTATGCCAACAATTCAAGATTACACACCACAATTCCACCCCATATCGTCCCAAGGCGAATGGAGCAGTCGAAGCAGCCAATAAGAATATCAAGAAGATACTGCGAAAAATGGTGGAAGGGTCCAGACAATGGCACGAGAGATTACCCTTTGCTTTGTTGGGTTACCGCACTACCGTCCGAACTTCCATAGGCACAACTCCTTATTTGTTGGTGTACGGAACTGAGGCCGTAATACCAGCGGAAGTCGAAATTCCGTCCCTCCGAATTGTCGCTGAAGCCGGGATTGATGATGATGAATGGGTCAAAGCTCGATTGGAACAGTTGAGCCTGATAGATGAGAAAAGATTGGCAGCAGTGTGCCATGGTCAGCTGTACCAGAAGAGAATGGCAAGAACATATAATAAGAAGGTGCGCCCCAGGAAGTTTGAAGTAGGGCAGTAGGTATTGAAGAAGATCCCCCCACATCAGGTCGAGGCAAAAGGCAAATTCGCCCCAAATTGGCAAGGGCCTTATATCGTGACCAGAGTATTGTCCAACGGTGCTTTGTGTTTGACAGATGTCGAGGGGAGATGTGTCGACATGGCTATCAATTCTGATGCAGTCAAGAGATATTATGCGTAATTTCTTTAATTATAGCAATTATTGGTTCGTTTGTTTGTATTTGGCATTTATTGGATAATGGGATGACGGAGGCAATTCTTTCTTCTATCCAAACACTTTTTAACCCTTGCTTCCCCCTTTGAGCCTTAAGTTATTCTTTCATACCCCTCTTTTGGAATCACTAATGGAAAAAAAATGAAAAGAAGGAGAAAGAAAAAGAAGATAAAATCATAAGAAATGCAAAACCGTTGGGAACTACGTTTGACCTGATTCCCCAAAGAGGATACGTAGGCGCCTCACGGCTCGGTCATAGTATGCATCATAGTGAATATAGGATGCATAATGTACATAGTGTGCATAATAGGCACAGTGTGCGTAACGCACATAGCGCAACATAAGTGTAAAAAATAAATTCCCCAAGCAAGAAAACTGGGGCAGAGGTTATGTTTTAAGTTCCAACAAAGGTTTGATTCCAAAAGTTGTAGCACATCACCCATCAAATTATTTTCATTTTTATAGCCTTTCTTTAACCCCCACACCAAAACCAACATCAACGTCCAAAAGACCTCCCGATCAATGTCCAAGAGATGCCAAGTCAGGCAAATAAGACCGAGAATAATACACCGATCCCCAGCAAAGAAGAGGATTGTAAGATTGGGAATGAATCAATGATCAAAGGAATATCCAGTAGAGAGGGTCGTATCTACAACACCCTGATTCCTCGAAAGAAATAAAAGGAGAGAGTCTTATCGGTGAAAACCTTCACAGGCACCGAGAGGCGATGTAAGATGAGGAATATGAAATGAGAGAGTCTTATTGGTGAAAACCTTCACAGGCACCATAAGGCGCCGGGAGATGAGAGAAAAGAGAGAGTCTCATTAGTGAAAACCCCTCGAAGGGCACTATGAGGCGACAAGACAAATCAACAAAAGCTACCACATTCGCAACGAAATGGACACTCATTTATCATCCCCAGCAAGTCAGACCATCAGGCAAATCGATTGATACAAATAGACTGGGTCAGGAATCTATGGTGCACGACATGATCACGAGGACCAGTCATGTCCTCCAGATAAGTTCTTCTGAGTTTCTTCTCCCACCAAATATTGGTTCAGAAAGATTTTCTCCTTTTCTATCTTTTATTTTCTCTTCCTAAAAATTTGTCTTGAAAAGGATTTTTCAAAGCTTACTACCAGAGATCGAAGGGGAGTTCATCCAATGCAGGATAACACAAACAGTCTTAAAAGCCGGCCCTAGGCAATGCAATAATTGTGCCTCGCAGTTTTGGAGGAAGTAAGCTCCAAAAGGAATGGTTTCAGGAGTAAAAGAAGATTCCCACAGTATGTGCTTAAAGAAAAGCAGAAAAGGGAACAAATTGAAAACCATCCCCAGCAGGCTAGAGACCCCCAGCAGGCAATTTTGTCCACTAACCAATTATGGGGACATAGAGCAAGAAAAGGGGAAGAAAGGAAAAATCATCCGCCGGAAAGGCACCCTCTACCACCACGATTAAAACTAATTAAATCCTTTTGTCTGCTGCAGGAAAACAAAGGATTGATGATGGCAGCGAGAGGCAACGCCAGGGAAGTCACCAAAAATCGGGGCAGAAAATTTTCTACCGATTGTCAAATTTTCTCGGAAGAACGGGGAAACAATTTCAAATACATTTAAGTTCTAGGTCGCCCACCAGTATAATGCGGGAATACATTTAAGTTCTAGGTTGCCCACCAGTATAATGCGGGAATACTTTTAAGTTCTAGGTCGCCCACCAGTAAAATGCGGGAATACATTTAAGTTCTAGGTCGCCCACCAGTAAAATGCGGGAATACTTTTAAGTTCTAGGTCGCCCACCAGTAAAATGCGGGAATACATTTAAGTTCTAGGTCGCCCACCAGTAAAATGCGGGAATACATTTAAGTTCTAGGTCGCCCACCAGTAAAATACGGGAATACATTTAAGTTCTAGGTCGCCCACCAGTAAAATGCGGGAATACTTTTAAGTTCTAGGTCGCCCACCAGTAAAATGCGGGAATACATTTAAGTTCTAGGTCGCCCACCAGTAAAATGCGGGAATACATTTAAGTTCTAGGTCGCCCACCAGTAAAATGCGGGAATACTTTTAAGTTCTAGGTCGCCCACCAGTAAAATGCGGGAATACATTTAAGTTCTAGGTCGCCCACCAGTAAAATGCGGGAATACTTTTAAGTTCTAGGTCGCCCACCAGTAAAATGCGGGAATACATTTAAGTTCTAGGTCGCCCACCAGTAAAATGCGGGAATACTTTTAAGTTCTAGGTCGCCCACCAGTAAAATGCGGGAATACATTTAAGTTCTAGGTCGCCCACCAGTAAAATGCGGGAATACTTTTAAGTTCTAGGTCGCCCACCAGTATAATGCGGGAATACATTTAAGTTCTAGGTCGCCCACCAGTAAAATGCGGGAATACTTTTAAGTTCTAGGTCGCCCACCAGTATAATGCGGGAATACTTTTAAGTTCTAGGTCGCCCACCAGTATAATGCGGGAATACATTTAAGTTCTAGGTCGCCCACCAGTAAAATGCGGGAATACATTTAAGTTCTAGGTCGCCCACCAGTAAAATGCGGGAATACTTTTAAGTTCTAGGTCGCCCACCAGTAAAATGCGGGAATACATTTAAGTTCTAGGTCGCCCACCAGTAAAATGCGGGAATACTTTTAAGTTCTAGGTCGCCCACCAGTATAATGCGGGAATACATTTAAGTTCTAGGTTCGCCCACCAGTAAAATGCGGGAATACATTTAAGTTCTAGGTCGCCCACCAGTAAAATGCGGGAATACATTTAAGTTCTAGGTCGCCCACCAGTATAATGCGGGAATACTTTTAAGTTCTAGGTCGCCCACCAGTAAAATGCGGGAATACATTTAAGTTCTAGGTCGCCCACCAGTAAAATGCGGGAATACATTTAAGTTCTAGGTCGCCCACCAGTAAAATGCGGGAATACTTTTAAGTTCTAGGTCGCCCACCAGTAAAATGCGGGAATACATTTAAGTTCTAGGTCGCCCACCAGTAAAATGCGGGAATACATTTAAGTTCTAGGTCGCCCACCAGTAAAATGCGGGAATACATTTAAGTTCTAGGTCGCCCACCAGTATAATGCGGGAATACTTTTAAGTTCTAGGTCGCCCACCAGTAAAATGCGGGAATACATTTAAGTTCTAGGTCGCCCACCAGTAAAATGCGGGAATACATTTAAGTTCTAGGTCGCCCACCAGTAAAATGCGGGAATACTTTTAAGTTCTAGGTCGCCCACCAGTAAAATGCGGGAATACATTTAAGTTCTAGGTCGCCCACCAGTAAAATGCGGGAATACTTTTAAGTTCTAGGTCGCCCACCAGTAAAATGCGGGAATACATTTAAGTTCTAGGTCGCCCACCAGTAAAATGCGGGAATACTTTTAAGTTCTAGGTCGCCCACCAGTAAAATGCGGGAATACATTTAAGTTCTAGGTCGCCCACCAGTAAAATGCGGGAATACTTTTAAGTTCTAGGTCGCCCACCAGTATAATGCGGGAATACATTTAAGTTCTAGGTCGCCCACCAGTAAAATGCGGGAATACTTTTAAGTTCTAGGTCGCCCACCAGTATAATGCGGGAATACTTTTAAGTTCTAGGTCGCCCACCAGTATAATGCGGGAATACATTTAAGTTCTAGGTCGCCCACCAGTAAAATGCGGGAATACATTTAAGTTCTAGGTCGCCCACCAGTAAAATGCGGGAATACTTTTAAGTTCTAGGTCGCCCACCAGTATAATGCGGGAATACATTTAAGTTCTAGGTCGCCCACCAGTAAAATGCGGGAATACATTTAAGTTCTAGGTCGCCCACCAGTAAAATGCGGGAATACATTTAAGTTCTAGGTCGCCCACCAGTATAATACGGGAATACATTTTGTCTGTTAATTCCATATTCTAGGTCGCCCACCAGTAAAATGCGGGAATACATTTAAGTTCTAGGTCGCCCACCAGTAAAATACGGGAATACCTTTAAGTTCTAGGTCGCCCACCAGTAAAATGCGGGAATACATTTAAGTTCTAGGTCGCCCACCAGTATAAATGCAGGCATGTCATTACCAATAGGAGACGCACTTCCTCAGTTTAGTTTCACCATAGGAGACGCACTTCCTAAGTTTAATCTTACCAATAGGAGACCCGCCTGTAGAACGGAGTTTGTTGTATGTCGAAGAAAAGAAGAAATCAGGCGTCCACCTGGAGAACATGGACAAAGAAAAGAAGTAATCAGGCGTCCACCTGGAGAATAAGGACAAAAGAAAAGAAGAAATCAGGCGTCCACCTGGAGAACAAGGACAAAGAAAAATAGAAATCAGGCGTCCACCTGGAGAACAAGGACAAAGAAAAGAAGTAATCAGGCGTCCACCTGGAGAATAAGGACAAAAGAAAAGAAGAAATCAGGCGTCCACCTGGAGAACAAGGACAAAAGAAAAGAAGAAATCAGGCGTCCACCTGGAGAACAAGGACAAAGAAAAGAAGTAATCAGGCGTCCACCTGGAGAATAAGGACAAAAGAAAAGAAGAAATCAGGCGTCCACCTGGAGAACAAGGACAAAGAAAAATAGAAATCAGGCGTCCACCTGGAGAACAAGGACAAAGAAAAGAAGTAATCAGGCGTCCACCTGGAGAATAAGGACAAAAGAAAAGAAGAAATCAGGCGTCCACCTGGAGAACAAGGACAAAAGAAAAGAAGAAATCAGGCGTCCACCTGGAGAACAAGGACAAAGAAAAGAAGTAATCAGGCGTCCACCGGGAGAATAAGGACAAAGGAAGGAAGAAATCAGGCATCCACATGGAGAACAAGGATAAAAAAAATAGAAATCAGGCACCCACCTGGAGAATAAGGGAATACAATTGAAGTATTGAAGTCAAAAGCCCGCTCATACGAGAAAGGAGCACACTTAGAATCAATAAAGCAGAGGAATACAACAGGAATCCCCAGCAGGAAGCAATAAAAATCCCCAGCATTCACAAAAGGCTGGTCAAAAAAAGACAACAAGAAAACAAGAGGAGAAAAGATGGGAAAAGAACCCAAGGTACGGAAGTGGAGAACAGATGTGGTCCGCTCAAGAACTAGCACCTACAACTAGCAGTATCAAGGTTCAAATCTGAAGTCTGTATGAAGCACCATTCAAGACTCAAGACCAAGTTTCAGAAGACTTACAGATAGGAATCCCTGTAACTAGTAGCTGATAGGCTTAGTTAGTCTTTTTCAGTCTTCATTTTTTGTTGTAACGACAGGACCGCGGACCGGAACCTCAACGGAACGGCACCTCGATCGGCTCCTCACCTCGGTACACTCTACCATCTCTCTCATTTCCGAACTACACGTGGCCTGATTCCTGTATAACCAAGGATATGTAGGCAGCTCAGATACCAGGGCTCGGTCACATTCCCTTCTTTTTTTTTCCTAGTGAGGTC
This sequence comes from Nicotiana tabacum, assembly GCF_000715075.1. NCBI lineage: Eukaryota > Viridiplantae > Streptophyta > Magnoliopsida > Solanales > Solanaceae > Nicotiana > Nicotiana tabacum. Next base: position 16,040,379 of record NC_134089.1, on the reverse strand, counting down.
CCTCCAAATAATGGTCGGGTCAAAAACATGTCTAGTCGTTCTTTGTCGGAAAACTCTTCGTGTTTCCAGTCAAAGAGGGGCAGCTGTAAGCACGTGATTTTTGACCCTCCCCGAGAATTTTCACATTTTTAGCGTGAATATGTGAAATTGGGTCTAATATAGCCATTTTAACTATTTTACTTTATTTCGTTGCAAAAAAAAAATCACAAAAATATATATATAAATTTTATTTTATGTATTTCTCATAAACTTGAAAAATACAAAAATTGTACTTTATTTTGGTACTTTATATAAATTCGAAAATTACAAAAAAAATAATTCTATTAATGTTTTGTAGTCGTTTTAATTTTGGAAAAATACAAAAAATATTACTTTATATTTTGTCTTTATTAAAAAACGAAAATTACAAAAAAATAGTTTTATTAATACTTTATAGTCATTTTAACTTTGAAAAATACAAAAAAATATTACTTCATATTTTATCTTAATATTTTAAAAAATGAAAATTACAAAAAATAGTTTTATTAATATTTTGTAGCTATTTTAAATCTTGAAAAATATTTATAAAAGATATAGTTTTGTTTAAATACTAGTCTTATTTTTGCTAGTTATTTTGCTTACATAGGACTGGTTAAGCAACGTGTTCCTATTTCTCGGGTCCGGGCAAAAGAATAATATTCGGGTTCAAACTACCCGGTTTTAGGCCTAATTTCGGACCTAGCCCATAATAAACCGAGTCCATGACACATGGGGAACCCCACCACGCGTGGGGGACACAAGTCTCGAACCCCACCACGCGTGGGGCTCATTTTTTCTAGGCAAACCCATTACAAAACACGGACAAAACATTTTGAAGGAGGGGGGGACTTTGGAAATTTGGAAAAAACATGCACTATTCATCTTCTTCTTCCTAAAGAAGAAGAAGAAAAAAAACCCTATTACTCCAAACGGAAACCGGCCATAACCACCATCCAAACGACCACCCGTCTCCTCCCAAACTCCAACCTATCAGTCCGTCAGCCTTCTCCCTCGTCGTCTCACACAGTCGAACCACCGCGAAGCCTCTAATCTGGACTCCCTCGCGTCATCGCTGCCCTTGGAGCGCAGCTGCCCAAGCAGTCCAGTGAACGACCACCTCTAAAACAACCCTTCTAACGCCGAACCACCATAACTGGCCGGAAAACGAACCAGAAAAACCCATCGTCGACCTTACCACCAAACACCATAACCATCGTCATCATCTTCTTCGTCATTCAGCCCGTCGCCCCCCCCCCCTACTGCTGCTTCGTCGTTAGGGAGGCAGCTGTTGCTGCGTCGCCACGCTGCCTAGCAGCTATCGCCACATTCTTCTCCTTCGCGCCACTAGTTCCCTCCATAGCTGCCCTTTCCTCACGTCCAAACGACCCCTCTGCTGCAGCTTCATGTACCAGTTGTTGCGTCGTAGATACAGCAGCAACCAACAATCTCGGATCGTTGACAGTTTTGGATCCGAGCTTTCTATTTCCATTAAGGTCGTCTTTGGTTCGTCGAGGTCCGATACGTCGAGGTGTCTGTCCGAGGTTCCGTCGTCATTCTTCGTTCAGAGAGGTCCGGCTTGAGTTCCGTCGGGATCACTGTTTGTCGTTCTCGGATTGTCGAGGTTCGAAGGTTGGTGTTCTTCGTCCTTTGTTTCATTTCATTCGTTTTGCATATTATGGGTCAAGGCAAAAAATGAGAATATTCGATATTTATTAATGTCAACAATGCAATGTTTTGTTGTTGTGTTAAAAATGTTTATTCTATGTTTAGTTGCTGCATGCTTAAAGTATAGGTGAGCATATGAACGAGGTTATTCTATTTTTCATTTTACCATGGATATTATTACCTGTTAGAATCGTTGTTTTTTTTTGTTTAACCTCGGATGATTTCATTGGTAGAAAATCGTAGTTGCCTTAAGTTTGCCCTCAAATAAATAAAAAACGAGACTAGCTTCGCCAAATAAAAATGTACCGATTGCGAAGCCCTCACAAAATATATGTCTTAAATACTTAGATTCCGGGACGGGCCGTTTAGCAAATTTCACGGCCCTACCCCAAAATAAGAATGCGCTAGTTGCTTTAGGCGCGCCTTTAATAATGTTATCTCCCTAAACTCGGGTGCACATTTATGTGACCCAAATCCAAATCTCAGCGGAGTTGAAATGTGTCTCTAAATCGCGGGTACATTGATTGTAACGTGGTTCGAGATGCATGTCCATGACGTTGCAAATTCCTTTTAAAAAATAAGAATGAGATGAGCCTCTCCGGATAAAAACACAAATTGCGGGGCCCTCAGTAAATACTTGTTTAAAATTACTTAGAATTCAGGAGGGTCGTTTAGCGAATTTCACGGCCTCCGCAAAATAATAACGCGATAGTCTCTTTAGGCGCGTGTTTAATAATTTACTTTCTTAAGCTCGGGTGTGCATTTCATGCGACCCAAATCCAAATCTCAAAACATCAAATAAAATGCGTTCCGGATTGTGGGTGCATTTCATGTGACGCAGTCCAAAGACGTGTTTTAAGCGATGTTCACATTCTTGTAAAAACAATAATAATAAAGCGGTTAAAAGTTAAAATTTGCACATAAGTTCATATTCATATAAAATCAGATAATCAAGCCAAATATAACAGTTCTAGAACCACGGAACTCGGGAATGCCTAACACCTTCTCCCGGGTTAACAGAATTCCTTATCCGGATTTCTGGTACGCAGACTGTAATATGGAGTCATTCATTTCCTCGATTCGGGATTAAAATTGGTGACTTGGGACACCCTAAATCTCCCAAGTGGCGACTCTGAAATAAATAAACAAATCCCGTTTCGATTGTCCTTTAATTGGAAAAAACTCCCTTGCACCCTCGCGGGTGCGTAAAAAGGAGGTGTGACAATTGCTGATACTTCAACTGTTCTTCCTTGTTCTCCAGGTGGACGCCTGACTGCTAATACTTCCATTTCTCTTCCTTGTTATCCAGGTGGATGTCTGATTGCTGTTTCTTTCATTACTCTTCCTTGTTCTCCAGGTGGACGCCTGATTTTCTCTTAAATTTTTTCATCCTCATTCTCCAGGTGGACGCCTGACTTCTTCTTCAATTTTTCATCCTCATTCTCCAGGTGGACGCCTGATTTTTTCTTCATCCTCATTCTCCAGGTGGACGCCTGACTTCAACCAATACATCGCCATTCCATTCTTTAGGGGGCTCCTGACTTCAACCATTTTTTTTCAATTCAAACTTCTTTTTTAAAAAAAAAAAAATTATTATCCTAGGAGAAAATTCATCAGACTAGGATTTGATATCTTATCTTAGGAGAAAGATTCATCGGACTAAGATTTAATATCTTATCTTGGGAGAAAAATTTCATCGGACCAAGATTGTGACTCTAGGAGATAAATCGTCAGACTAGGTCCATTTGTTGTGATCTTAGGAGAAAGATTCATCCGACTAAGATTTTATCTTGGGAAAACAATTTCATCAGACCAAGATTTTGACTCTAGGAGATAAATCATCAGACTAGGTCCATTTGTTGTGATCTTAGGAGAAAGATTCATCCGACTAAGATTTTATCTTGGGAGAACAATTTCATCAGACCAAGATTTTGACTCTAGGAGATAAATCGTCAGACTAGGTCCATTTGTTGTGATCTTAGGAGAAAGATTCATCCGACTAAGATTTTATCTTGGGAGAACAATTTCATCAGACCAAGATTTTGACTCTAGGAGATAAATCGTCAGACTAGGTCCATTTTGTTGTGATCTTAGGAGAAAGATTCATCCGACTAAGATTTTATCTTGGGAGAACAATTTCATCAGACCAAGATTTTGACTCTAGGAGATAAATTGTCAGACTAGGTCCATTTGTTGTGATCTTAGGAGAAAGATTCATCCGACTAAGATTTGATATCTTATCTTGGGAGAAAAATTTCATCGGACCAAGATTGTATCGGGAGGTAAATTCATCAGACTAGGACTTTTTATCCTAGGAGAAAAATGTAAAGATCAATGATTTGAGAAACTTACCTTCGTAATTTCTTCTTTTCTTTTCTCCTTCCTTCGCGCTGCTTTGTTCTTGCTTGCTGGGGATAATACCACTGCGGTAGTCTTCTTTCTTCCCCTCCTTCAAAATTTTTTTTTTTTTTTTTTAGAATTTATTTTCTCTCAACACTGCTGGGGATAAAAGTGTTATCTTCTTGGGATAACGTTGTTGAGGATAACGCTGCTGGGGAATTTTATCCCTTCAAATCGATGCTTCATTCTTCTGGAAGCTGCTGGGGATGATAATGGCTTTTTGCTTTTCTGAGCACAAGCGTCATCCCTTTATTCTGTCTGCTGGGGATCAATTTCCTCCATTGGAAACTTATTATGTTGGGGGCAACCCTGGTTCAAATACCACTTCCTTGGTGCTATCTTTATTCTTCCCCAAATGGGTACCTGATTTTCTAGAAAATTTTCTAACTGAAAAGAAAATTTTCTGCCCCAGTTTGACAATCTTTCTTGCGGCATGCATTTCCGACATCAATGCCATTTCCTTTACTTGTTTTAACTCAAACAAAATTTGTTAGCTTAAAGCGTGGTAGTTGGTTGTGATACTCCACTGGGATGGCTTTTCCCTTTCTCCTTCCGTGCTCTGCATTCCACCAGGGACGATATTATTTGCTGGGGATAATCCTTTTCTGCTAGGGATATCCCTCTTCTTTCGTGACATGGCTCGGAGACTTGCATTTTTCCGACCTTTTAGTCTCGCATGAATTTTCCAAGTCATGCTTATTGCTCTCCTTGTTTGTCCACGGGCCTTGGCCTTGAGGTTTTAATAACCTCTGATTTTGGCAAGGATATCCCTCTTGACACTCGTTGATCTTTTTGTCAATTCCCTTTTGCTGGGGATATCTTTTTTTTTGACACTGGCCTCGCGCTTGTTCCTTGCTGACTATACCATTTGTATGTATTAGTCAGATCTTATCTTGGAAAGCTAATGGCCTATTTTGAAGTCATTTCCCACTGGTTCTGACCAAACAGACTCTACTGGGGAAATTTCTATGAAAGGAAAAGATAAAAGGGAACAGAATAAAAGACAACGGAAAAAGATGACTCTTTAACAAAAGAAACTATAAATAAAAACCTATCAAACGCAAATACCTACTCTAATGGTCATGACATGCACATGTGGCCTATCCTTCGTCGTCAATCGTTTTTCAAGATTTTCCCTTGACTATCCCCCATCTGATTCCCAATATTATTTGACTTGTAGTGCCCGAAGGGTTTTCACTATCAAGCCTCTCTCATTTTGGTTTTTTTCTCTCAGCTTTCATCGCCTTATGGTGTCCGTAAAGATTTTCACCAATAAGACTCTCTCATTTGTATCACTTTCCAGTTGGGGATTTGGAGTGTTGCTGGTATGACTCTCTCTGCTGGAGATTAGAGTCCTTTCTGTTGTGGAACAGAGTGTTATGTTCACCGGTAAGACTCTCATTTGTCTGACTTGGCATCTTTTGCAGACTGGTCAGAAGGTCTTTCTTTGGACCGTAATGTGGTTTTTTGGATAGGCTTAGAAGGAAGGGTATTAAAGGCTCAAAAACAAATCAAATTTGGGGTTCAAAATTACAACCTTCGGAACCAATTTTTCTTACTACAAGCGCGACGCTTGCCCCAGTTTCTTGCTTGGGGATTTTTATTTTTGTTATACTATATTACACTATGCATATTACGCACATTATGCGCACTATGCACCCTATGACCGAGCCGTGAAGTGCCTACGTATCCTCTTTGAGGAATCAGGTCAAACGTAGTTCCCAATTCCTCTATTTTCATTTGACTTTCTTTTGTTTTTTGTTTTTTTTTTTTGATTTTTTCTTTACCTTCCAGGCTCGTATTTCCTAGTCGTTGCTATTGATTCCGAACGAGGGGTATGAAAGAAAATAAATAAGGCTCAAAAGGGTAACGAAGGATAAAGTGTTTAGGTAGCACAACAAAATGCCTTCGTCATTCCAGTCTTTAAAACATGCCAAGTGCAAACAACATAATTGATCATAGATTTATAGTCTCTTCCGATGGTGCTGGACTTGAACATTGTGTTAAACACTTGCTTTTTCATTTGTAATTTCTAAAGCACTACTGGGCGACACTCTCACTCTCATGAACGACCCTCATGCCAATTTGGCGAATCTTGCATTTAACGGTATTCTTTATGTTTTACTTGCCCCAGTTCCACATGATTCGGGCTTCAAATAATCTCAAACCGTTCTTATTTCCTTTAAATGCTCTGATTTCCTTTCCGGGGTTTTATGATTAACTTTAAAGACTAGGCCCAAACTGTGTGCGCATGTCATGTCCCTAGAATCGGCATTGAACAAAAATGACAAAGGGACTAAAACAAAAAGATGATTGGAAATAATAAAAGACCGGCTTTTGTATTAGACTACCGGCGAAATGGTTTGAATAATAAAACAAACAAAACAACCAGAATAAAATCTTAACACAGTCTTGACAAAACTTAAACAAATTGATATGACAAATTGGAAAGATAAGAAGGTTTGACACAAGACAATATTCGGATTACAACCCTAATAATAATCCGGACAACAGAAATGACAACAAAATAAGCCACCAAAAGCTTCTCTCTTGCTAACCAAGGAACGGAGCATCCTCCCACTTTATCAAAATTGGCATCTTAGCCACTAAGCTTTGCATTAATATTGTCGAGACCATTGCCAACTTCAATATCATCAACCTTAGTCAACAAGTCCCAATAGGATTCGAGTGTTTCTGTTATCAAGCCTGATCCCCGCAAAGTGTGCTTCTGGGTCTTGTAGTTTCGGCTTACCACAAACAAACCACCTTCTTTCTTTGCGATTCAAAACAGGTTAGAATGGACTCAGTCGGTCCTCATTATTAACAACATTTTTTTTTTCATTTTTCTTCTTTTTCGATTTTTTTTTTCATTCATTTTTTTATTAACAACATCTTTTCCCCTTTTTTTCGATTTTTTTCATTTTTTTCGATTGTTTTTCATTTTTTTTTATTTTTTTGTTGTGGTCGAATCTTATGGAGATTGCCTACGTATCATGACCCCGCATGAATCAGACCTTGCGTAGTTCGGACAATAAACAATAAACATTTTTTATCAATTTTCATATTAAAACAAACTGGGTTTCAATGGTTTGAAGATGACCTACAAACTTGAAAATCAAACAACCCACATATTTTAATCAAAAGATTTACAAATTCCAAAAATAAAGGGCCAGCTTCCTTTCTCCGTTTGACAAATCCAACCGAACGGTTATTTTTGCAAACGTGGCCCCTTCCAAATTTTGAGGCCGGAGAGGATTATTTTATGACACTTTACAAACTTGTTCGTTCTTTTACGAAAATAGCCTTTCGACAACTGAAAGATACTCTAAGGCTATTTCGGCAAGAACGGTTTAAGACGTGGTCGAAGCTGGCTCGGCTTATTTTGACCAAAAATCCAAACGGTATTCACCTGACCGTTGACTCTTTTTTTTTTCAAATTATAATAAAAACCGGGTGTTTCAAACACGGCCCTTCAGCGCCTCGGGGACGAAGATTTTTTAAGGCTGTGTGGGTCAACTGGACCAAAAATCCTAAACATGACCCAAAAGGTGGTTGTTTATGCAAAGTCAGCCTTCCGGCGTCCCTTTCGGGAACATTCGGCTATGTCTTGATAAAACAACGTCACCCGACTTCTTTATGACTCTTAAAATTTGACATATTATTTTTTGGCTATTTGTTTAGCAAAAGGGGAGGTTGGACACCGCCCGACTTATTTATGACAAAATTAAAATTTTGACACGTTTATCTATTTATTGGTTTTTGGCTATTTTAGCAAAAAAGGGGGTTGGACCCGATGAGGGTTGCCTACGTATCTCACATCCGGTGAGAATCAAACCGGCGTAATTCGGGCAGGTCATGAATAAAGTAAGTAAACTAATTTTAAATTATTATTATTTTAAATTTGTAAAAGAACTGCTTTGAAAGAAGAAATGAAGTATATATATTTTTTTGAATTTTTGATTGATTTTCTTTTTGAAAGAAAGACTTCTAAGAATTCCTTTTCTTTTGATTTGAACTTTGAGAATTTCAAAAGTAAAAGGAAGATTTTTTTTGTTTTTGTTTTTTCTTATTCTAAGAAGAAAGAAAATATTTTTTTGGAATTTTACCTTTAATAAATGAAATGCTTTCTAAAAAAAAATATTTTTTTTTTGAATTTTGAATTTTCTTTTCAATTTTTAAAGAAGAAGGAAAATATTTTCTATTTTCGAATTTGTTTTATTTTATTATATATATATATATATATATTTTAATAATTAAAAAGACTTTCTTAAAGAAGTCAATAATGGAAAATATTTTTGAATTTTTTGTTTTGAAAATTGGGAGTCTAAAAAAAAACTTTTCTAGACTTTTTGGCAGGACAAATATTTTTGCAACAAATAAAGATATATATACATTTTTGGAAATAAAGAAAAACTTTTTGGATTTATATATATATATATATATATATATATTTGCAACAAATAATAAAACCACTTTCAACGCGACTCTTTTTATTTTATTATTTTGAATTTTTCAGAAACGAATAAAAAAAACTATTTTAAAAGTAAGACTCTTTTTCATTGTCATTTTCAGGGGAAGACAAACTATTTTCCTTTATATATATATATATATATATATATATATATATATATATATATATTTATTTTTTATTTTTTTGAAAAATAAGACAGAACAACGATTTTTTTTTCTTTCTATTTTTTCTTTGGTTTTAATAAAACAAACTAATAAGACATTTTTTTTTCATTTTCTCAAAATTTCGGCAGAGTTTTGACAGTATTTGGGCATTGGTTTTTTTTTTCAAAAATAAACAGTCAATTCCCTAACCGCTATTTCTTTTTTTTCAATTTTAAAATATTATTCATGATATTCAAAAGTCAGTCAACACACAAATCCGGATCAAATAAATGCGCAAGTAGCAGCAAGTAAGATGCATCAGGATGGTCATTTTTTTGGTACACCTGTCCTAGACAGACCCAACCCCTGTGTTGAGTCTCCAAAGTCAAATGCACGTGATGCAAACAATCGCTCCTACTAGGGATCCGGCATGAAACTGAGTTATTCTAAGTGAAAAAACCTGAGGCATATTGATCTAGCTCTGGCTTACCCAAACGGACAGTTTGAGCCGAAGCGAGGGCAACGACCGGGAGCACGAAAGTCTACCCGGCCTAGTTACTTGTCCCAACTTCGTCTTATTTGGTATGACTTTAACAGAAAGGTGGGCCACGCGCACGTGTGCACCATAAATTTAGAAGACTCAGAAAGAAGGGGGTTTCGTAGCAGTTGTATATATTCATAATTCAAATAATATTAAAGCGGTAAAAGTGTCATTTAGCACATTGGGCATATATCATGTAAAAAAATCAGATAATAAATAAAGCCAACTATAACAATTATTTTAAGCTCGAATTCTTGAACCCTGAACCAGTGGTTCTGGGTTAAGTCCCCAGCAGAGTCGCCAGAGCTGTCACACCTCCTTTTTCCGCGCCCGCGAGGGTACAGGGGAGTTTTCTCCAATTAAAGGACAGTCGAAACAGGATTTGTTTGTTTATTTCAGAGTCGCCACTTGGGAATTTTAAGGCGTCCCAAGTCACCAATTTTAATCCCTGAATCGAGGAGAATATGACTCTGTTTATTATTCTGCGAACCAAAAATCCTGAGTAAGGAATTCTGTTAATCCGGAAGAAGGTGTTAGGCATTTTCGAATTCCGTGGTTCTAGCACGGTCGCTTAACTGTTTTTATTCTTGGCTTTAATTATCTTGATTTTACATTTTTATTGCATGATTTTGTTACCGCTTCTATTTAGATTTAAAGACCCTTCTTTGAATCGAATCATGCGTACGTATATTCGTGTTATAAATTATATTTTTTTTTTTTAAAAACATGCGGAGTTGTGTCACGCGCACGTGTACACAATAATATAGATAATATTTTTATTATAATAATTATTTTCGAAATTATGCTTTAATAAAATCAAGAACATTTGCCCTTTTTGTATAATTAAGTAGTGAACCTCACATCTCGGGTTTTTATGAAATTAATAATGATATTCTCCGAGGAATCCCTTTTATTAAATATTCGATCGAAGTTGCGCGAACGCATAATCCGAATTGCTTTTAGAAATATAATCAGGTTACGCGAACGTATCCCTAATCACAAAAATATTCTTGATAAGGTTCTCTACAAATTGTTATTATGTGTTGACCGCGAGCCTTGTTTTACACATATGAATCATATACCTCAAATTTTAAAGAATTAATGACATGAAAAAGAAAATAGACAATATGTATCTAAAACTAACATTTTTTCGTGGATACAACATTTGGACGTCCATAAATCGAATCGTGTATAAAATTGGGAAAGAACTTAAAATGATAAACAAATTAATAGTTTCCACAGAATCTTCATTGTTTCATTTAAGGCGAACTCTTCTTCTATATATCTTTTACATAAAATGCCACGATTCGTTTATAAATCCTATGTCCTTCTCATGTATTTGTTTTAGTCCAAAGTTGCAATGGTTTGGTTAATGTTTGCAATGGAAGACAAGAGTCAAGTTGATAAGAAAGAGAACTATTATACAAATTGATTCAATAAAATTTCATCACATGCAATATAGTTGTACGTTTGAACTATTCCTAATATTGTATCAACTCACCTTCCACATATGATTATATATATATTCATCATCATGCCATATATGAACATACAACTTAGATCAATCTAAACCAAAATCAGATTTTTTACAAGATATACTAATAATGTAATTTCTTGATACTTCCATTCTACTTTACATTTAGCTAACAATATTACGGGATGTAATTAATGGCCCATTTTATGCCATGTTCCCTACCTTGATATTTCAATCATGACTTCACTTAATGAAAATTCCGAAATAGATGATATTATTACAACACTTAAACGAATTTTAAGAGGTAACAATTATCTTATATTCATTACGCCAAACGTACTACTATATTAATCAACTGAAACAAAAACCAAATTTTTTAACTAATGAACTTGAACGAATGGAAAACAGAATTATAATTCCTGAACTTCATTAATTTGTCATGTTGAAGCTTTTCGTGACATGAATTTACAGATATGTACCTGATATTGGAAGCAAAAGAAAATGAAGATGAGAATCAGCAGCAGTAATAACAGTACAACAGCAACAACTGCCCAGCAACAGTAACAACCCAGTAACAGACCGGTGGAGTAGTAATCCCAAAAACAAAAGCCTTAAGCTTTAAATGAAACAACAACCATCAATACTAATTTCAAACAAAGAAAGAAAGCAGTAGATTTTTTTTAGTTTTTATTTTTATTTTGAAAGCTTAAATATTTTTCGGAATTTTTCTCTCTCTTATTTTCAGATTTGTTTCTCTCTCTCGTATCTGTGTATATATTTTCTCTCTATCTGTGTGTGTTTTTCTCTATCTGTCCCCCCTTTATATTAAATAACCATATCACAACCCACCCCATTTTATTTTGTCTCCCATGCTTCATATAAACAATTACAAAATATACAATTCCTAAACTACCCCTCTGACCCTATTGCAAATTACTATTCTACCCCCGAAAGTACTATAAATTACCAAACTACCCATCAACTATAACACATCAATTAATCAAACTTAACCAAAATATAGACAATATGATTAATTTCCAACAATGTTCAAACAACAAATTTCATGAACATGATTTCTTCAACAATTTCAACAACAAAGCACATGAACATGATTTTAACAACATTTCAACAACAAATCACATGAACACAAATTGAACAACAAAGAACAACTAAAATTTGATTGAACAATATTTTAGCAACAAACAATCCTATTTTCGGATTCAACAACAACAACAAACAAACAAGTACATTTAGATTTCTAAATTCAATAATATTGAACTTAAAATCAACCATAACAACATTACAACCAACAATTCCTATATCAAACTTAAACAAGATTATGAGACAAATTCACAAAATAATCATAAATGATAAACAAGAAATCAAACTATACAAAATTCAGATTCAAGGTCATCCAAACAAAGTATGAACATGAATGAATCTATTTTAACAACAAACATGATGGATTTAAACGATTAAACCAACATATTTCTCTAAACACAACTAATTTTTTTTTAGACAAATAACAAGATCGACGAATAAACAATTATGAACTTAAGCTTGAACTTAACAATATTAACAATTTCTAACAATACATAAACACATGAAACAAATTGAAGAAATAGTTAATTAAATTTCAATTTGAATCTAACAAACATCAAACTAACAAATACTCACTTAAACAATAATACAAACATGAAATAAACATGAAAAAAACTAATTAAACTTCCATTTTAAAATCTGAAAATTAATTTAACAAACAACACATGAACATGAACTAAAAATTAATTCAAACGATAAACAAAACAAACATTTGTTGATTTTAGATTCGAAAATATCAAAACAAAATATGGACAAAATAAAACTCAAAAACTACTAACCGGATCGAAAGACGAACAACGACCAAACAAACAACGAACTTGACGATGAACTCACGACGTATAGGATCTTCACTTGACGAAAAACCCTCAACCTTTGCCGGACTTTAACCGGACTGCCTTGCGTCGTCAACAACAGTACGAAGCGGCGAGCAGCAGCACGGCGCGGATAGCCATGGACGACGACATGGTCGACGTCGAAGCTCGTCCATGGATGGACGTATTAGATGGCAGAAGAAGATGGAACGTAGCAACGACGAGCAGCAGCAGCTGTCTGTCTAACACCTGCTGCGACGAGCAGCAGCAGCACGACGTCGAGAAGCAGAAGCAGCGGCGGAGGAAGGAGGAGCAGCGGCAACGACTGACTGCATCGGCGGCGACAGGCAGAAGCAGTAGCGGCTTGTTTGGACGTAACAGAAGGAGCAAAAGCTAGCTGAAACGCAGCGGGGAAACAGCCATAGTCGAGCAAGCTTTGAGCTTGACGAGCTTCAATGGCGGATAGGGCTGGGTCATTTAGTTGAGCCGGGGTCGTGAAGGTGACGTACGTGTGTGTGTGTGTAGCCATGGCTTCTTGAGGTTGAAGGTAAAGGGAAGCCATGGGAGGTGGAGAAGCTTGAGGAAGAAGAAGAAGAAGATAGGAGGGGTGGGGGCGGATTGGTTTAGTGTTTTTTTTAGGGTTTTCTTCCTTTAATTTTTGCTTTGTTTTTTGTAAAATGTAAGACAAAGGGGTTTGGGTCTTTTGGGTTATGGACTGGGTCGACCCAGTTCGAAATGGACTGGGTCGTAGGGAAGATTGGGCCATTTTTTGGGCCTATGGCTTGAAATTGAAGAAGAGGCCCAATTCCGACTTTCTTTATATTTTCGCTCTCTTTTCTTCTTTTATTTTTCTAAAACTAAATTATAAAAATACTTAAACTATTATTAAGAATTAAATTAAGTTATAAAAGCGCAAATTAACTCCCAATAACAATTAACGCACAATTAAGTATTAATTAAGAATAAAGATGTATATTTGGACATTAAATGCTAAAAATGCAAATGATGCCTATTTTTTGTAATTTTCGTTTTTTTGTAAACAAATTTAATTAGTAACAATTATAGAATTAAATCCTACATGCAAATGCGACATATTTTTGTATTTTTTTATTAATTTAACAAATAAACATGCACAGACAAATACAAATAATTATTCAAAATATCACAAAATATCACAAAATTGCACACCAAAGAAAAATCATTTTATTTTTGAATTTTTTGGGAGTAATTCTCATATAGGGCAAAAATCACGTGCTTACACTTCTCACCAACCATGTAGGATACATCTCGAACCTTCCGGTCCGCATAACTCTTCTGACGTGACTGCGCTGTACGAAGCCTCTCCTGAATCACCTTCACTTTCTCTAAGGCATCCTGAACCAAATCTGTCCCCAATAGCCTAGCCTCGTCGGGCTCGAACCAACCAACTGGAGATCTACATCGCCTCCCATATAAAGCCTCATACGGAGCCATCTGAATACTCGACTGGTAGTTGTTGTTGTAGGCAAACTCTGCAAGCGGCAAAAACACATCCCATGAACCAACAAAATCAATGACACAAGCACGTAACATGTCCTTCAATATTTGAATAGTACGCTCGAACTGTCCGTCCGTCTGGGGATGGAATGTTGTTCTCAACTCCACCTGAGTACCCAACTCTCTCTGCACGGCTCTCCAAAATTATAAAGTAAACTGAGTACCTCTATCTGAGATGATGGAAACTGAAATACCATGCAACCGAACAATCTCCCGAATATAAATCCTTGCCAACCGCTCTGAAGAGTAGGTAGTACATACAGGAATGAAGTGCGCGGACTTGGTCAGCCGATCCACAATCACCCAAATAGTATCAAACTTCTTCAAAGTCCGAGGAAGTCCAACAACAAAGTCTATAGTAATCCTCTCCCACTTCCACTCGGGGATAACCATCTGCTGAAGCAAGCCACCCGGTCTCTGATGCTCATATTTTACCTGCTGACAGTTGAGACACCAAGCTAAAAATCCCACAATATCTTTCTTCATTCTTCTCCACCAATAGTGCTACCTCAAATCCTGATACATCTTCGCGGCACCCGAATGGATAGAATATCACGAGCTATGGGCCTCCTCCAGAATCAACCCCCGAAGCCCATCCACATTGGGAACAAAAATCCGACCCAGCATCCTCAACACCCCATCATCACCAATGGTCACATCTCTAGCATCATCATGCTGAACTCTGTCCTTAAGGACAAGCAAATGCGGATCATCATACTGGCGCTCTCTGATGCGATCATATAAGGAAGACCAAGAAACCACACAAGTCAACACCCGACTGGGCTCCGAAATATCTAATCTCACCAACCGATTGGCCAAGGCCTGAACATCAACTGCAAAGGGTCTCTCCCGAACTGGAATATATGCCAAACTTCCCATACTCACTGCCTTTCGGTTCAAAGCATCGGCCACTATATTGGCCTTTCCCGGATGATACAAAAGAATAATATCATAATCCTTAAGCAACTCTAGCCATCTCAGCTGCCTTAAATTAAGATCCTTCTGCTTAAATAAATACTGAAGACTGCGATAATCGGTGAATACCTCACATGATACGCCATACACGTAGTGCCTCCAAATCTTCAATGCATGAACTATGGCAGCCAACTCCAAATCATGAACAGGGTAGTTCTTCTGATGGGGCTTCAACTAATGAGAAGCATAAGCAATAACTCTACCCTCATGTATTAATACGCAACCAATCCCAACTCTTAAAGCATTACAATATACTAGTTGTAAACCTGGAACTGATGGCAAAACCAATACTGGAGCTGTGGTTAAAGCTATCTTGAGCTTCTGAAAGCTCTCCTCACACTCGTCCGACCACGCAAATGGAGCACCCTTCTGAGTCAACTTGGTCAAGGTCGATGCAATGGATAAGAATCTATGAACAAACCGACGATAATAGCTTGTCAACCCAAGAAAGCTACGAATCTCTGTGGCTGAGGATGATCTAGGCCAACTCTGAACTGCCTCTAACTTCTTCGGATCAACCTGAATACCCACGCTGGACACCATGTGTCCTAAGAAAGCCACTGAACTGAGCCAAAACTCATACTTGGAGAATTTTGCATAAAGTTTCTCCTCTCTCAATCTCTACAATACAACTCACAAATGCTCCGCGTGCTCCTCCTGACTACGCGAGTACACCAGAATATCATCAATGAATACAATAACGAACGAATCCAGATAAGGTCGAAATACACTGTTCATCAAATGCATGAACGCTGCTGGGGCATTGGTCAGCCCGAAAGGCATGACAAGAAACTCATAGTGACCATGTCTAGTCCTGAAAGCAGTCTTAAGAATATCTGAATCCCTGGTCTTCAACTGGTGATAGCCCGAACGGAGATCAATCTTAGATAACACCTTCGCTCCCCAAAGCTGGTCAAATAAATCATCAATGTGAGGCAAAGGATACTTGTTCTTAATTGTTACCTTGTTCAATTTCCTGTAATTAATGCACATCCTCATTGTACCATCCTTATTTTTCACAAACAGAACCAGCGCACCCCACGGTGACATACTAGGCCGAATGAACCCCTTATCTAAGAAGTCCTGAAGCTGCTCTTTCAATTCTTTCAACTTCGTTGGTGCCATACGATATGGCGGAATAGAAATGGTTTGAGTGTTTGGCACCAGGTCAATACCAAAATTAATATCCCTGTCCGGTGGCATGCCCAACAAGTCTGCAGGAAACACATCGGGAAAATCCCTCACAACTAGAACAAAATCAATACTAGGAGTCTCAGCTCCAACATCCCTCACAAACGCTAGATATGAAAGGCAACCCTTTCAAACCATACGTTGAGCCTTCAAGAAAGAGATCACTCTACTATGGATATAATCAGTCACGCCATGCCACTTGATCCGCGGTACACCTGGCATAGCCAAAGTGACTGTCTTAACATGACAGTCTAGAATAGCATGACACGGAGATAACTAATCCATGCCCAAAATAACATCAAAGTCCACCATGCTCAATAGCAATAGATCAACTCGGGTCTCCAGACACCCAATAGTCACAACACATGACTGGTACCCATAGTCCACAACAACAGAATCACCCACCGGGGTAGACACATGAACAGGTAAAGCAAGAAACTCCCGGGGCGTACCCAAATAATGAGCAAAATATGAGGACACATAAGAATAGGTGGAACCAGGATCAAATAATACAGAGGCATCTCTGTGGCAGACTGAAACAATACCTGTAATGACAACATCTGAAGCAATAACATTTGTCCTACCTGGAATAGCATAGAAATGAGCCTGGCCACGGCCTGATCGACCTCCCCCTCTAGGGCGACCCCTGGCTACCTGACCTCCACCCCTAGCTGGCTGGGCGGGTGGTGAAGTAACTAGAGCAAAAGTAGAAGGCTGACCCCTCTGCTGAGACTGACCATCACGAAGTCGAGGGCACTGCCTCCTCATATGCCAAACTCTACACACTCATAACAACTACCCAGTGCTGGAGATGGGGACTAAAGGGAACCCCTCGCACTGGAGTGACTAGCAGATGCACTCGGCGTAGAAGAACCCTGAGCTGATGGGGCATGAGATGAACTTTGAGCTGGGAGGGCGCTGAATGAAGGCTGGCCCTACTGAGACCCATGATGACTACGACCTGAAGGTGCCCCACGATATTCCGGACGGGCCAACTGAGCAGGCCTGAAAGAACGACCTCTACCATGCTGGAACTGGCCCCTCGAAGGAGCACCACTGAAACTGCCCGATCCTCGAGGCCTCTTGGCCTTCCTCTCCTATCGCTCCCGACGTCGAACCGTCTAAATATCACGAGCGATATCAACAACCTCCTCGAACGTAGCACCTAATACTCTCTCTCTCTCTCTAGTCATCAGAATACAGAGATAGTAGTTAAGGCTATCCACAAATCTCCTAATCCTTTCACGATCTGTCGGAATCATCCAAATGGCATGACGAGCCACTCAGAAAACCTCATCTCATACTGGGTCACGGTCATACCCCCCTGCGTCAACCACTCAAACTGCCTACGCAGCTCCTCTCTGCGGGACTGTGGTACATATTTCTCCAAGAAGAGAGCGGAGAACTGCTTCCAAGAAAGGGGTGCTACACCAACAGGCCTACGCCTCTCAAAATCCTCCCATCAAGTAAAGGCAGCTCCCGAGAACTGATAGGTGGTAAATGCTACACCACTAGACTCAAGAATCCCTGCTGTACGGAGCATCTACTGGAACTTGCAAGAAAGCCCTGGGCATCCTCGCCCTCAGCACCACTGAACGACGGAGGTTGGAGCCTACCAAACCTCTCAAGACGACGTTGTTCATCATCCGGCATGGCTAGTACTACAAACTCCTGAACTGGCGCAACCAACTGAGCTGGAGGTGCCCCCGACGTCTGTAGTCCCTGCACTACCTGCTCAGGTGTACGAGCAGCGGGGATTTGATTGCCTCCCCCGACTTGTGAAGTAGCTACTGCGGTAGTGGCTGAAACTGCCTGAGCTAGGCTAGTGTAAATTGATAAGATATGTGCCAAGGCCTCCTGAAGACCCGGAATCACGATGGGCACAGCTGGTGCATGAACTGGTGTTGCTGGAGCCTGATCTGGAGCTGGGGCAGCTGGTGGATCAACAGGTGCTGCCCTCGCTGCTCTGCCTCTGCCACGTCCACGACCGTGTCCACGACCTCTGGTGGCCTCAGTGGGTGGCACTGGTGGTCGTCCACCTCGTCCGGTAACTCGCGTCCTCACCATCTGTGAGAGAATGGAATATCAAAAGTTTAGTACTCGGACCAACAAGTTCGCACGACAGAATTTCAAAGATGTGATGTTTTTCCTAAAGGTTCCGCAGCCTCTCGAGGAAAAATACAAATGTCTCTGTACCGATCCGTGAGACTCTACTAAACCGGCTCATGACTTGCGAGACTTATGTAACCTAGGCTCTGATACCAACTTGTCACGACCTCAACCCCGATCGTGATAGCGCCCTACACACTGCTAGGCAAGCCTGACCAATTAACAACCTCGACCTGTTTTTTATATAGTTCATTATTAGCTAACACAGTTGAATTACCAAAACACCATATTAAAAGTCTGAAACTAGAGTTAAATATGCGGAATTTCAAATGATAATACTACTACTACATAGCCCATATAGATCCGGTGTCACAAGTTTGAGCCTCTAATACCAGTTTATCAACCTAATACATATCAATCTAGGAAATGCGGATAAAACAAAAGGATAGAAAGGAGAGATCAGGGTTACGGACGCCATGCAGCTACCTTGATGATCCCGGATATGCGTTGCTCAACTGAAAATCCTCACTCAGCCTCAGGTGCACCTGGATCTGCACGCAAGGTGCAGAGAGTAATGTGAGTACTCCGACCCAGTGAGTAATAAGCATAAATAATGATTGATAATAAGAAATCACGGAGAACACAGAGTATTCTATAATGCGGCAGTTTAAAACAAGTAATATGAAAGCAATAAACCAATGGAAGCAAAATGTGGTAATGCTACAACAAATGAGCAGTTAAATGAAAGACATATAAAGAAAATCAACACATAGCACGGTACCCTATAGTACCCGCTGCGGCGTGCAGCCCGATCCATTTATTTATCGTCGACGGCGCTCACTGGGGGTGTGCAGACTCCGGGAGGGGCCCCTTACGGCTCAAGCACAATATCAAGCCATCTCGTGGCATCAACTAGGCCCTCGGCCTCATATCAATATCAATATAATACTGTTGCGGCGCGCAGCCCGATCCCATAGTATCCTCACATCTGGCCCTTGGCCATACTCAGTCTAGAAATCATATAAGCCTCTCGGGCGTTTAGTAAAACAGTAGTTCTCAGCCCAAAACATTAATTAATATATCATTTTAGTTTCAAAACCGAGTAAAAGTGGTTGAGTTGTAAAATAGTGGAAAACGGTACGACTGAGTTCAAGTAGTAAGTCTAAATAGTGATAAACTCCTTGGAGGGTTCAAATAGTTGGCACGAAGCCCAAATATAACAATCAATCCAAATAATGAGGATAACAAATAAGCTTTAATCAAATATGTGGTACAAGCATCACTCAGGATGGACCAAGTCACAATCCCCAATAGTAAACGACCCCACGCTCATCATCAAGCACGTGTCTCACCTCAATATAGCACTACGATATGCAAATCCGGGGTTTCAAACCCTCAGGACATTATTTACATTCATTACTCACCTCGAACCGGCTAATGCTCTAGCTCGCTATGCCTTTGCCTCTCAAATCGGCCTCCTCGAGCGTCGAATCTGACCAAAACCAGAACAAATACGTCACAATATGCTAAGGGAACAAAGCCCAAGCGAAAAAAATTGAAAAATATCAAAATCCCGAAATAACCAAAACTCGAGCCCCGAGCCCACTTCTTGAAATTCAGAAATTGTCATATCAACGGTTCCTTATCCTTCCACGAGTCCATACATGTCAAGAGTTCTCAAATCTGACCTCAAATGGCCTTTCAAATCCCAATTTAAAATCTCAAAATCCCAAGCCCTACTTTTTCCATTTTTTGCTAAATTTTCAAGAATTTCTAGGTTAATTTCACAATATAATCACGTTTTTGGTTCATAAAACATACCTTCAATCAATCCTCCTTGAATACCTCTTCAATTTCTCCCAAAGAGCTCCCAAAATACTCAGCTATGGTGGAAAAATGGCTAAGACTCACGGATGAAATGTTTAAAAACTTCACTATTCAATTCTGGAATTCCTCTTTCGCGAACGCGGTCAAACCCATGTGTTCGCGATGCACAATTTTCCTTGACCCACAAATAACCCTTCGCGAATGCAGCACCATACCCCCGAACGTGATGCTTTGACTTCCCAGAGCTATGCGAATGCGACCCTACGTTCACGAACGAGAAGAGCAACTGCCCTAGGACCTGATTCCTTATACGCGAACACGGACCTTCCCATGCGAACGCGAAGCACAGACCCCTCACCTTCCGTGAACGCGAGACACCTTATGCGAACGTGTAGGTCTAAATCCTGGCCTCCCACATCCCTTCTACGCGATCACGATGGACCCTACACGATCGCGAAGGCTTAAAACCTGCAACATCTGAACAACAATTTCTGCAACTCCCAAAAGCCAAAAAATGGTCCAATTGGCCATCCGAAACTCACATGAGGCCCCCGGGACCTCAACCGAAAGCACTAACACATCCTAAAACCTCATTCAAACTTGTTCCAATCATCAAAACACCTCAAACAACACCAAATCCATCAATTCACATCGAATTGGAGCTTAAGTTTTCTTAAAACTTCTGAAATACGTTTTCGATCAAAAACCCAACCAAACCACGTCCGAATGACCTAAAATTTTGCACACACATCCCAAATAACATAACGAAGCTACAGCAACTATCGGAATTCCATTCTGACCCTCAGATCAAAATCTCACCTATCAACCGAAAATCGCCAAAATACTAACTTCGCTAATTCAAGCCTAATTCTACACCGAACCTCCAAAACCAATTCCGATCACACTCCAAAGTCATAAATCACCTCCCAAAGCTAACCGAACTATCGGAACTCACATCCGAGCCCTCTAACTCATGTTGACTTTTCCAAATTAAGTCTTCTTAAAAGAGACTAAGTGTCTCATTTCTCATCCATTCCACTCCAAACGCAAACCAACCAACTCAACCACATAAGACACGGATAACGAAGCATAAAGAAGCAGAAATGGGGAAAACGGAGCAGTAATTCATGAGACGATGGGTCGGGTCATCACAGGAACTACATGGATTCTCAAACTACACCGTTTGTACACCAACCCAGCAATGACTCAATTATGTAGCACAAATAAAGGAAAGCAAAGTATAAGAATTATCTAACAAGTACAGTATATGTAACAACAAAAGTATAAAAAATAATTCAGTTGGTCCCACAGAGGAAAAACATGACACCACATAAACACAAGGAAAGGGTATCCCACATAACATCCGCTGCGGCGTGCAGCCCGCTCCCAAATACTCATCGAGCCAAAATGCTCGGGCTCACTAATCATATGAATACTGATATCAAGTACAACAAAGTGCACAAATAAAATTGGGGGAAAAAATGAATAGAAGTAATAAGACATAAAAGAAACAAGTACAACTGAGGTGCAATGAGCAATTAACATCACGAGGGCTATATCACTCACATCGCCATAAGGTCTGAACAGAATTACAACATGCGTGGAGAATAATCATACCGCCTCACAGCTCATCACAACATAAGAGAGCAGCACATAACATTGGCCAGAGGCATAAATAATATACATTCTGCCTGATAACATAACCAAAATGGCAGTCTCACATGAGCATACAAACTTAACTTGATACAAGATACATGTTCTCATTGAGCTTTCACATTGCCTCAACCAAATCTTGGTCCTTCCCAATTAGATAAATTTTCTTCAAAAGGATCCATAACGACTCATCAATAATACATGCTATTAATCATCTCATTCTCAATATTTCTTCAAAATCTGCAAACAGGAAATAGTCCATATATGAGGGCATCTGGAAAACCATAGGAATACCAAAATTTCCATACCCGACTCAACTACGTAAATCAAATGGCTGATATCTCACTTACATCCTATCATTCTACTGAAGCATCCATATAGGATTTCTGGTCGAGCAACCAAACATGAACCTTGAAAGCCTTAAAACTCAGTAATCATCATACTACTAGCCACGCACCCGCAAACCAAAACTCAAGGTCCTTTCCAAAAATGCACATTCTTCACATATGATAGCCAACAAGGTCAACTCTCTATTAATTTCTGATACCTATTCAGGGGAAAGCTAGAATGTACCACATATTCCCTATGCCCATAGAAGCCAGCAGAATCAAGTCATTGCCCAAACCATCAAGAACTCCCCGAGATCCACCCGCACATAAATAACCCATTAGGACCGTATCTCCCCAAATCAACCGAGTCACACAAACCTTCCAATACCAGAGTACTGCCACAAATGCTAGTAGAGCAATCCCATTCAAAAGGACCAATTACTTCCATTACTATGCTAACCCAACCCTACTAAGGTGACCCATTTCTTCGAATAGTCGATATGCAATAATTCCAATCAAAGTCCCAAATACAGATGATCCTAACACGAACCACGTAGCTAGAAGCTCATAAGCATTTCCTCTGAAGTACCCTGTTCTGCTGCAACCACGATACCCACGCTGGATAGACCTCCTATGAATCTGAAGTTGTCCTCCGACTCCCCTTGATGCTAAAATGTAGATCCATTATTGACGTAGAAATACTGTAAGCCCCAACATCATCTCGTGCAAGATATCAGACCCTGGTCATACCCTAAATCCGAGAACCTACCAATACCATACATACACATTTCTCAGGCTAAACTTGATATAAATCTGACTCTACAACTTGAATGTTGCTGATGGACTCCTCCACTTGGCACGAAGCCATCGAAAACGACGTCTGATGATCCGCAGAGCTAACCTTCACAGCTCATATAACAAAAATCACAAGGTACTCCAATACTGCCAACTATCCTCAATCAACACCCACCACGCTTCCGCTTCGCCTCCATGTAAACAACTAAATAGTCTCTCAATACCTCTGTATCTTCAGTCTGGACAACACGTCGAGGTAAGGCCTGAGCATCCCTGACTCCTTCGAAGAACGTTTGTAGCATCACGAACCACTGCCGCATAGCGAACACTGAGAGCGTAATATCGTACATGAGTGGATGTAGAGGAACATAAGTTATATACTTCGAGCTGAATCAATATTGCACGATAAGGAATGAAAGAAGTGGTATTTTCTAACATTTTTGTAGCCTCTCGAAGATAAGTACAAACGTCTCCGTACCGATCCGCAAGATTCTACTAAACTTGCTTGTGACTCGTAGCACCTATGAACCTAGAGCTTTGATACCAACTTGTCACGACCCAAAAATCTCTCCAAATGAGTCGTGATGGCACCTAGTCTCTAAACTAGGTGAGCCTAACATTAACTGAGATAACATCTATTTTTGCTAACTTTAATTTAAATAACTCTTAACAAATTACAATTCTCAAAACCAGTGGTACAAGTCACAAGCCTTTATATGAGTAGTTATACAAAATAAATACACCATTGCTCCAAAACAAAAGGAACAAATGGAAATAAGTACAAATGAAGGTGACTTCGAGCCCTGCGAACACGGTAACAGGTTTACCTTGAGTCTTCATCGCAACGACCTGCACAACTAGTACCGATCAAATACCTGGATCTGTACATAAAAATGTACAGAAGTGTAGTATGAGCACACCATGGCGGTGACAATAAGTATCAAGACTAACTTCGGTGGGGTAGTGGTGAGGAACAGTCCAGACACCTACTGGTCAAATAAATTAAACAGGATTTGATAATAAACTATCACCCTAGAAATGACATAGTAATATCAACAGCAAGGAATGAACAAACTACAATCAGTAGAAACAATAAAGAGAAACACGGGTGGAAACAAAGATAACCAAATAAATTAACACCAACATGGCTGGAACACAGACAAGTAAAAATGTACTCAAACAAGAAAGGCGATGTCATCTCAATAAATCATATCATTTCTGATGCACAATTTCCAGCCATCTCAAACTCGATGTCTCATATCATAACCTCAATTACCAAACTTTTAGCACACCCGGCACCTTGTGCCCACATATTTCTATATCACTTTACACAACAACGTTCTCATGTTACTCATTTCATAAGGTCCATAACCAATGCAATTAAGATGTTCAAGGAGTCTGATTTACTTAACATAAGTGGAGTACAGCTTCTAAACCAATTCGGAACTCAGCAAGAAAAGATGAAGTTATTTTTAGAAATTATTTAAATAAAGAAAGTACTATTTTCAATTAAAGTACAACATCGAATAAAATATTACCTTTATCAAGGAATTTAATTAATTAACTTGGTAGAAATTTTATTTTTAAGTAAAATACAACGTCAGACAGTTTAAGAAAATTTAATTGAGTAACTAAATGAATTGAAGATGAAACAATTATTGAAATTTGAAGTATTGAAAAATATGTATATAAGTATGACGAAGTATTGAAAACTGGATGGGGTTCCATCACAAGGGTCACTGCAGTAAAGAAATCTAAATAATAAAAATACTTGAATTGATAACTACAAAGAAACACAATAAACAGAAAGTGCATGGCATCACCCTTCGTGCTTTATCACTCTTCCTCACAATAAATAGAATTGTGCACAACATCACCATTCGTGCTTTGCAATCTTCCTCACAATATCATGCACGGTATTATCCTTCGTGCTTTTACTCTCAATAATGTGGCACGACATTTTTTACTCTCAATAATGTGGCACAACATCACCCTTCGTGCTTTTACACTCTTCCTCACAATATGCATAAATAGAAATGTGCACGGCATCACCCTTCGTGCTTTAACTCTCTCTCACAATATCATGCACGACATCACCCTTCGTGTTTTATACTCTTTCTCACCCAAACAATAGAAACAATAACATCACGACAAGGAAGTCAATAATATGAACAATAATATCCCGACAAAGGAGTTAATAATAGAAATAATAATATTCTGGCAAGGGAATCAACAATAGAAATAATAACATCCCGGCAAGAGAATCAACAATAGAAACAATAATATCCCAGCAAGGGAATCAACAATAAAACCAATAACTTTCCGGCAAGGGAATCAACAATAACCAATCATGTTTCAACAGTTAGCTTCGCAATATAGATCTCAACTCGATTCAATACTCAACAATGGACAATTATCAAGAGAATGTCATAAGTCTTGTTCGATATGAATAATCATCAATTTAAACAAGAATAGTACATAATAAGGATCACGGAAAAACCAAGAAGCACGCTAACCTCAACAAAACAACCAGACATAATAAGCACGTGATAACTACACTGATAACCACAATAATTGGACATGTAGCATGTTTACACGAAGTCATAAAGGAAACTCACAATTAAGAAGTATCAAAACAATAAGGAAGGCAATCACTTCAATTAAGACAATTAAGGGTCAAGTAATACGTACGAATTAGAGGAAAACTAATAACATCATATGGAGCATATAGAGATAATTTAAGCAATTAGGAAACCAAACCATAACGGGATACTTCCCACATAATGAATATAAGGACCTAAGAACCCTAGAGGCAAATTTCCCACAAATAAGTCTGAGCACACACTCGTCACCTCGCATGCACGGACTACAATTAGCATAGAAGACTCAAATACTAAGGGGAAGTCCCCCACACAAGGTTAGACAAGATACGTACCTCAATCTGTCTAATTCAATACTCAATTTAGCTTTTCCTTTACCAATTCATCAACGATCGGCTCAATCTAGCCAAAAAATGACTTGAATATATCTAATAATGCAAGAGAAAACAATTTCAATTAATCAAACTATGATTCTTATATAATTTGCAACAAGTCAACAAAAGTCAACTCCCCAGGCCTGCACCTCAGAACCCAACAAAATTTACAAAAACTGAATACACATTCTGATACGAGTTCACCCATACAAAAATTATCCAATTTCGATACCATTTGGTCCTTCAAATCATCATTTTACATTTTTGAAAGATTTCACAATTTTTCCCAAATTCCATCCCAAATCACGAATAAAACGATGAATTCAATGATAGATTCATATATTTTAGCCAAATCCGAGATAGAATCACTTACCCCGATGAATTTCTTGAAAAACCTTCGAAATATTGCCAAAATTCGAGTTCTCTAGGACAAAATATGAAATAAAACCCTAAAACTTGTATTTATAGTAAACCTCACAGATTTCCATCACTGCTGACCGCAAAAAACCACCGCTGACCGCGGTAAATCCACCGCTACTGCAGAGAATGTTGAATGAGGTGACATACTTTAGTATTTTGGACATAACTTTCTCTACTGATGTCCAAATTGTGATTTCCTTAACCTTTTGGAAACTAGACACGAAGAGTTACAACTTTTATTTTTGAATCATCTCAAAATTCCTTATAGATCAAAAGATATAGACTTCCGAAGTCAGACCAGTGAACCTGCGGATTCTTCTTCACCGCGGACCATTTTCCGCTACCGCAAAAATTCCATTGTTGCAGCAAAATATCACCGCTGACAGTAGTCCTTTTGGCTCTGGGGTGATGATTTACCACTGTCCATGCTCCCCCCCCCCTCACACAATCCGTAACAACTTCCGAGTGCCGAAATGTTCGAACTCGCTCAAAACTCATCTCGAAACTCATCTGAGGCCGCCGGAACCTCAACCAAATGTACCAACACATCCCATAACATTATACGAACTTAGTCCCACTTCCAAATCACTTAAAACATCTCTAAGACCAAGAATCAGATGCCCAAATGCATGAAAATTACTATGAACTTTAAGAATCTCTAGAATTGCAACCAAGCGTCCGAACCAAATCAAATCAACTCCAAATGACACCAAATTTTGCAGGCGAGGCCCAAATTACATAATGAAGATGTTTCAACTTTCGGAATCGCATTCCTACCTCGATAACATAAAAGTCAACTATAGGTCAAACCTCTTCATTTTCCAAACTTTAACTTTTCCAACTTTCACCAACATGCCTCAAATTACCCTACGAGCCTACAAATCCAAATCCGAACACAAGTCAAAGTCCAAAATCACCATACGAAGCTACTGACATCATCTAAAACTCATTCCGAAGTCATTTACTCAAAAGTCAAATTCCAGTCAAATTCTCTCTGCTTAAGCTTCCAGAACTATATTCCTTGTTTTCAATTTGACTCTGATTCATTCGAAATCTGAATCCAACCATGCATACAAGTCGATATACATAATGTGAAGTTGCTCTTGACCTCAAACTGCTGAACCAGGTGCAATTGCTCAAAACGACCAGTCGGATCGTTACATTAAATGACATGATTCCTCTGTATGTTGGTTAATTTTGATTCCAAAAGCTGAATTCTTGATTGTTCCTCACATCTCGCTGGCTACTAAAAAATTTCTTGATGTAAAAACTGGTTAATGTTACACTTGTCCATATCAATACAATTTGTGCTTTTAAGATGGATATTGGTTCTTCAAAACTTCAGCTTTTAGTGCTGAAGTTTTTAGAAATGAACTAAATAACTTCAGCATCTTCTGCTGAAATTTTTGAAAAAACTTATCCAGGACAAAAAAACTTCAGCTTATTTAGTGCTGAAGTTTATATAAATGAACTAAATAACTTCAACATCTTCTGTTGAAGTTTTTGAAAAAGTTTATTGACAAAACTAATGAATCTAAGCCAAAAAAACTTTAGCTTATTTATTGTAATTACAAACAAAAACTTCAGCAAATAGAGAACAAAACTTCAGCTACTATGCTTAAGTTCAACAATTACAAACAAAAACTTCAGCAAATAGAGAACAAAATTTCAGCTACTATGCTTAAGTTCAGCAATTACAAGCAAAAACTTCAGCACACTTGGGTAGAAATGGCGTGGGGTAGCCACTATTTAAGGTGGTATTTATTGTTTATCCAATAATTCTAATGTTGAGCAAAAATAGCCACTACTCTATTAAAATTAATATGAGAAGACATTTTTACCCTTTCTTCCATTGCTTTTCTTCCCAAACCTATTACATACTTACGTTGTACGCAGGCTAAAGCGTCCCTATTATGTCAAAACAGTTTGGGAGAAATAAGCTCTAAAATTATTATTTTAATTTTTTAGTAGCTACTATTCTTTCGTTGTATCATCAACAACATCAACTAATATAAATAATATGACACAGACAAAGGCTCTAAATTTGGAGAAAAGAGAAAACATGAATATTAATGTTCTTGCAGATTTGATGAAGAGAATTTTTTTTCAATCAAAGCCACAGTGATTTCGTTCATACTATACGAGTAAACAAAGATTAACGGTTCAAACAATCAAGGCTCTTGATACCACATGTAAGCATAAACTTTAATTCATACCAGGAATCTTGAACATGATAATCTTACATATAAGTTCAAAAGTTAAGGACATGTAGTCCTGAAGTCCTTAACTTAGACTTACAAGTTCAAAAGTTAAGGTAACTTAGACTTACAAGTTCAAAAGTTAAGGACAGACAGTCCTTAACTTACAGTTACAAGTTCAAAAGTTAAGGACACTTGGTCCTGAAGTTTGAGTTCCAAGTTCAAAAGTTAAGGACAATAGGTCCTGAACTTAGACTTACAAGTTCAAAAGTTAAGGACACTTTGTCCTGAACTTAGACTAACAAGTACAAAAGTTAAGGACGGGCAGTCCTTAACTTACAGTTACAAGATCAAAAGTTAAGGATAATAGGTCCTTAACTTTGACTTACAAGTACAAAAGTTAAGGATACTTGGTCCTGAAGTTTGAGTTCGAAGTTCAAAAGTTAAGGATACTTAGTCCTGAACTAAGTTACAAGTTTAAAAGTTAAGGACATGTAGTCCTGAAGTCCTGAACTTAGAGTTACAAGTTCAAAAGTTAAGGACATGTAGTCCTGAAGTTAAGTTCAAAAGTTAATGACATGAACAGAAGGGTATTTTCGTCCGGATAGTTAAAGTTTATTAAAGCAGTGGCTAAAGACTAAAAACATTTTAAATAGTGGCTTAAAAGTAAATACATATGTTATTAGTGGCTAACCGTGCCCTTTCCCTACACTTGGTTCAACACACTTGCTACTTCAAGTCGGTCTACTAGAATGCTGAAATTTTGCGTGATTGTCTTTGCTACTTCAGTCCCGTATGCTGAAGTTACGCGAAAAAATGGGTACGTTTGTAATTTTTTTGCAAAGCGAACACAAGTTAAAATGTAACCTAAAAAGCGGGTATAGATGCAAATATCCGTAAGAATAAGTTGTGCTTTTTAATGCCATTTACTGGGTTAGGTTATCGTACCATAAATTGGCCCAATATCTCTAAGCCCCTGCTTCTAAAAGACCAACAAAGGGGAGAGAAACACCCAAACACAAAATTGAAATTTATCAAAAAGCGGGAAGCACGTGAACAAACTTATAGATGAAAAGACACGTATTAACACCGAGCCGAAAAGTTCTCTTTTCTCTCTGACTCACTCTCCCCACATTGCACACACAATATTCAAAGCTTGTCACTTTCATAGAAATTGTCAGTGCAACAACATTTACTGCCTAGCAAATTAGCAATTTTTGAATGGGATCTCGTTCAAATTTTAAACCCTAAGTTAGAATCTTGAAATAAAAATCACTCAATGTGGCCAGCTTTGGTAGTTGCAGCAGCAGCAGGATCTGGTTTTCTAGCCAAGAAAATCTTTAACCAAAATGCTACTGAACCCACTTCTGGTTTCACTGAAACTAACATAAATTGTGATAAAGATTCAAGCTTTACGAGTAATCATGAAATTAACAGTAAATGTGATCAACCCAATGACCCAGAAGAAGGGTTTAAGGCCTCTTTTCAGCATAAAGATTCAAGCTTTGCATGTAATCTTGGCTGCAGCATTCAAGAACACAGTGAGGGGTTTTCTGATGGATCAATTTTTAGGTTTTCTAGTGCTTCTGGTTCTGAATTGGGGTCTAGGAATTTGAGGAAGAAAAATGTGGAAGGTTCTAGAAAGAGCAATGGGAATGCAATGGAGTGTAAGAGAAATAATGGTGGGAAGTTAGGAAAAAAATGTGGAAATGTAAGGGGTGGTGAAAAGGAATTGTTTAGATTGGATAAGAGGAAGAGTGGAAATGGGAATGGGAAGAGATTTTATGTTTGTTTAAAGAAGAGGAGAACTAATAAGGTTCCTTCAGGGAAATGTGATTCTTGTGCTTCCAAAGGTATGTATTGTCCTAAAAACATCTTCTTTACATTAAAAATTTGTCTTTTATTTTGGGTTAGGATCAATAGGTGGTGTTTTCTGCAATCATGCTTTAGTAGGATTGTGTTTAGATTTTCTATTGTCCATTACATTTTCTCGTTTTTAGTTAACTAGAATCCATTACTTTGTATATCGGAAACATCTTCTCTACTTTCTAAGTAAGAATAAGGTCTGCGTACACACTACCCTCCCCGGACACCACTTGTGGGATTATACTGGGTTATTTATTGTTGTTGTTGTAGTTGTAGTATCCATTACTTTGGCTTCCTTGTTCATAGAAATACCAATGGCTCACAAGTTATAATGCACTGGTTCATATTTGTCTTAACTCTTTACCTTACCAGTTATCTAGTGTAAGTAGAACAACTCAATTTGGAATCATCACGGTCAAATCCTCTTATGTTCAAAGTCTGCTTAAGAGAATATTGGAGTTTGATGCATAGAACTTGGTAATTCCAAGTAATGGTATCATTGTTTTTATGATTGGGGCAGCTTGTGCGTACCTTGACTAAATCCACCTAGCTATTTCCCACTAGTACAAGGTAATGGGATCATTTCCTTTGGGCAGAAATCTGTCAAAGAAGTTATAAAATTGTAGAGGGCAGAGTTACTTTTGTACATTGTTTAGCATAACTCTACTAGATCGTGGTAATGTCTTCCCCATGTTCGGAATGTATTAAATTCTTCAAATAAAGGGACATCGGAGTATCTGCACTGGTCACTGCCTAGCTCATATTCGTTAGCTATGTGGTCTGCTTTCCAATATTGATCTACTCTGTCTTTCTTTTTCTTGAATGAGTCGAGAAGGGGTTTTTGAGGTCCTCTTCTGTAGTGAGGTTGACCAGTAGTACCAGCAGTTGAGATGATGATAATCTGCATTTTGCTACATTAATGGAACACCTTTTTCGTGGTCAAATGGCTCCGCTTGTATCTGATCAACTGCTGCTAAAACAAAGAGTCAAAACAATTTTTAACCTGATTGTGGAGATAATCAGTAAGATACCGGATCTCAATAAGTTAAAAATTCCGAAAATTTTAGCGCTTTCATATTGTGAGCAAAACCATATCGCTACAAGCATTGCAATGTTTCAACTTGTATTGATCAAATTAGTTACAAATTTTCATATAACCTTTTATTTTAACTTTTGCCTATAATATGGGTTAAAAAAACTCTATATTATTGGTTCTTATTTTATTTAGTCCCTCAACAATAACTCTATGCTATAAGTTGCTTGTTCATTCCCAATTTTTCATGATTAATTTCTATTTCTGATTTGGTGCATTGTATAGCTTAACCTGTCTGATCTAGTCATGCTATTTGAGGACATCATCAATCTTTGAGATAAAATTTGGATCAATGCTCCCAATGCTGATGCTGTTTTGCTAGTTGGGTATACTGTCTTCTGTCACTGTGTTTACTTTCTCTAGTTGGTTGGTGTCGTCACATGGCTCGACCAAACTCCTATCATATTTACTTTCTCTAGTTGGTTGGTGTCGTCTCATGGCTCGACCAAACTCCTATCATATTGGTCGAACTCGAAGATGTGACTGAATATTTTGTTCTACCTGTTTATTTCTAATTTGCCATTTGTGCCTGTTATTTTGATAGTCTTGTTTGTGTGAATAGTCTTCTCTAATATTAAGTTGCCCCAAGTAGCCGAACCTAATTCCTTTGCTTAATATGTTTTTATGTTTCCAGGTAATTCCTTTTTCGGTTACGGACTAGGAATTGGAATGGTGTGCATGATGTCAGCTGGGAAATCTGAGATCAATAGGCTCAATTCTACCATGAATGAAACTGCAAAAGCTGTAGAAGAATTAAAAGCCGAACTTTCTAGGAGAAAAGTTGCACATGACCTGCGTGCTTCGAAAAATAAAGCTGAAACAAATGAAAAGAATGATGGAGAATGCACGATACGTGCTTTTCCGGAGAGTGGCACCGAAAACAGGAATATTTTTAGAGCAGTAGATCACCAGGTGGCTGAGGAAGGTGAATGTGCAAGCAGTGTCGTTACAGAAGAGCCGCAACCTGAGGTTATGGAAATGGATCAGCTGGAAGCAGAGCTTGAGTCTGAATTACAAAAGCTTCCATGGTGTGCTACTGAAGGTACAGATTTGGGTGGAGGAAGAGATCCTTGTAAGGTGTGTTCAATGTGAAATAAATTTCCTCTACATGGTCTTGTCTAACCTTCGTATTTTCTCAATCCATATTGATTTGTTGTTCTTTCTTCGTTGTCGGGAGAGTAAATAAGTGTTTCCTTCTTGTCCTCTCCACTCAACCTCTCTATGTGTTTTCAATCTACAATTTCGTAGTTTTCAACCGTTTTAATATTTTCTACCTATATTTGTGAATGAGTACATTTTCGTTGGGTCCATTCGAAGCAAATTTTACTAAAAATCTTTGAAGCTCCATCTGGATGTAAGTGATTTAAATTGTTATTTGCAAAAGGACACTACTCCCTCAATCCAGAAAGAGTGATGGAGTTTGGGGTAAGATGGTTGAAATGTCTAATTTTCGGTGTGAAATAGGCCAGCTATTCTTTAATTTCTTGAATATAATTTGTCATATTCAGAAATTATTCTAAGTCACATTTCATTTCCATATTTTTTTTAAAAATGTTTGAAAAATCATAGTCAAAGGGAGTAATTTTGACTCACCAAATAGTTATAGGGGCAGATAAACTGATACAAAAGGAGTACTCCATATTTTGTACTTATCAAGTAACTTATGAGCCGTTTGCTTTTTTTAAGATTAAGTAAAACATTCAGATGTCTGAATCTAAATTCACATTTGAATATTAAGATTTTGTCTTTAGATTTGATTACTGAATGATTAGAACTGTTTGTTTTCTCAACATCATAATGTTTATAATTTATTTATTATTAAAAATTATTACTCCTAAATATAAAATTCAAATAAAATAATTTAAATTTTATATCCACAAAATATTAGGTTGTAAGTTGGTGGCTGGTCAGTGGCAGTGTAGTGGCAAACTGGCAATGGTTGTGCAATGGGGGAGGTGGTTGGTGGTAGTGGTTGGCAATGTTGGTGGTGTTGTGGTGGTTGGTAGGGGAGATAGTATTAATGGTGGAGATAATTGATGTGACAGTGACTGGTCTTGGTGGTTGGTAGTTGGCAACACCGTTGGCAGTTGCAGCGGTGGTGGAGGTGGCTGATAGTGGTGGTTGTAGACAGAGCGGTGGTGAAAAATCATTTGCAAAAATCTTTGGATAGGCTCTTAATAATATTAAGACTCTGTTCGAAAGATCTGAGTCATTTAGACTTATTAAGTGGTTAAATCTTAAAGAAAAACCAAAGTGCACTAAATGGTCTGAGGTCTGAACTATTTTGATTCAAACCTCCATCAAGTGCAAACAGTTAGGCCTTAGTCTCATTGTTAATATCTATCCTTTTTAGAAACCATTTTCAAGGAGGTGTCATTGGAAATTCCTACTGCTATAACCTATATGTGTAACAATAGATGAGTTTACTATTATTTTCTATGATCAATTTTATATGGTACTGGTGCCAAGTTATCATTTTCCCTGGTCCAACTTTGCAATTGGTTAATCCAAATGAACATTCAATTAATTATCTTATTCTTGTTAAGAGGAGATATGAATTTTAATAAAATAGAGTCACATAGGCGCAAACAATAATTAGAAATTATTCTTAGGTTAGGTTGTTTGGACTTAAATGACAAAACTAATACATCCATTTTCTACCTAGAAATAGTTGGACATCCCCTCATGGCCTATGATTAATCCATGCAACTACTGCAGCAAATCAAATGGGATTTTTTCTGTCACACATCTAAAGTTGATTTATCATTCGTATAATGGCCTACATATCTTATTTGCATTTAATTGCAACTGTATATGGCAATGCTGGTACGTTTCCTATATCATTAGGAGTATTCGTGTGTAGTCCTTTTGAGTTTTTGGTGAGTTCAGATAAATGGCGACAACAGATTAAAGACAATACACTCCCTGCCAACTTAAGGCACCTATTTCCGCTTTATTACCTAATTTTCATTTGTAACTGTTGATTTTTGCTGTACAGGATGAATTTCTGGAGAAAAACTTTAACTTAGCCAATGACCACAATGCGGAAACTTATCAATTCAGTGGAGTATTGCCATCGGAACTGGATCAAAAGCTGTGTCATTTACTAATTGAACAACAAGAAAGCCAGATTGTGGAGCTGGCATCTGAGCTGCACCAAACTCATTCCAAACTCCATGAGAAAGAAGCTGAGCTCCAGGCGCTCAAGGATTGTGTCCGGCGTCTTACTGAATTTTCTCTAGGTAGTGCTTCAGGTATCACTACTTCTCGCCGTGCCTAAGTCTATTAAGCATTAAGAAGTGCCCCATCTTAAATCTAGATGAATACTATTCCTTCCGACCCTTTCTACCTCCAAAAGAAAAAATATTCCAATAAATTTGTCATTTTAGAAAATTAAGAAGGCGTTTTTTGTCCAGTTTCACTCTTACCATTCCAAGAAGATAACTTTAATTCAGTTAAATATCCCTTCTAAATATCCCTTCTGATTAATGCTATCAAATAGTTTTCTTGGATGTGTCACCATTAAAACATAGATGCAATCCTCCTTCCTCAAATGTAGAGATAACAACAATACCGACAACTATGTCTCAATCTCAAATTAGTTGAGGTCGACTCTCAACCCTAAAGCGGAAAAGCAAGGAACAAAAAATTCTATGCTTTGGCTTAGCAACAATATACAAGAATCACTTTTTTCCCTTTCAAAATTTGGGCAAAGATCACTTTTAGCCCCCG
The DNA here is from genome assembly GCF_000715075.1 of Nicotiana tabacum. Classification (NCBI taxonomy): domain Eukaryota; kingdom Viridiplantae; phylum Streptophyta; class Magnoliopsida; order Solanales; family Solanaceae; genus Nicotiana; species Nicotiana tabacum. The sequence goes on along the minus strand of NC_134089.1, from coordinate 16,005,056 downwards.
ACCAAAACTATTTATATCTGGTAGTCGCAAAAGTATATAAAATTTGTATATTTTTTGTATATAACACACACACACACACATATATATATATACACACACACATTTTCGCTATTATTTTGAGAGCGGCTATACAATGTCGTCTTCCCTTAAAATTTTGTTTTCCTGCTCATAAAAGTTTTGTTAATGATTTCTGTTTCTTATTATTCTTGACATGTTTTTCCAGATGAAGAGACTGATGGCAAAATGGAAGATGAGATCAGTGGTGGTGGGGATCAAGAGAAGAACATAGGACCTGAATCAAGAAAATCAATAGTTGGGATGAAAAGATCAATGAACCTAAAGTATTAAAGTAACATATGATTGGTTCACAAACATAAACTGTTGGCTTGTACCAAGTGAAAAAGATTTATTGATAGTTCAATCATCTGTTTACTTTAGTTTCTAAAATCTGTGGGCCATCTTTGTAACATCATAGAGGGGGGACAAAAAAGGGAAAGGAAAAAACTTTGAAAAGATGTATATTTCTATGAGTATTACTGTAGTGGAACTGTGTAAGCACTGTTTTTGAGGTTTTTTCATCCTAATATTGAAATATAAAAAACGGAAAAGGGTCATATTTATTCTTGTACTCTTTAAAAATGGTTATATTTGTCCATCGTTATATTTTTTTGATATATTTATCCTTACCATTATATTTTAGGATCATATTTGTCCTTGTACTCTTCAAAGAGGGTTACATTTGTCCTTCATCATACTTTTTGATATATTTATTCTTACACTTATACTTTAGGATCATATTTGTCCCTCGTCCATTAAATTCTCATATCCCACCTTTCTTTTCCTACATGGTGCCTATGTGGATTTCTTTTTCCTCCAATTTAAATATGGTCAACTATTTAAGATAATTTAATCCGCCCATCCAATTTAAATATGGTCACCTATTTAAGATAATGTTCTTTTTCAGCTCCATATTTTTCGGATAGCAGCGGCAACATATTGGCAAACAAGAACTTTGAACTCAAAATCACTAATCTGATACAACTTACAATTATTGCAGTAACCAAATTAAATTACGAGAAGTTGCACAACAATGGAATTAATGACAAAGGTCCGTGCTTAAAATAGAGCACTGCCAGAAGCCTAATATTGTCTAGGATTGTTTCCTCAAACATATTTTTTCTCGAAAAGAAAATATTGCTCCCTCCTCTCATTTTATATGAAAGAATTCGATTACAAGGGTCAAAACATCTAGTTTTTTTTGTGATTTGGGTATATAATTTTCATGTTTTTAAAAAATAAAATAAAATTACATATTTAAAAAAGTATATCTAAATAATTCAACTTTTTGGATGGCAGAGTCATGATTTAAAGTTTATAGGTTCTGATCTTGCTCATAGCTCATTTTAGTTATTAAGTTCGTAATTAAATATTTATACATATTTAATGTATTTCCTAATAGAACACAAATATAAACAAAAGCTATAGAGTTCATTCAAATCATACCTAATACTCTATCTCCACCCCTTATCTTCGACCTGGTTTAACATAAACCTACAATGACGAATAATATTAGAGTAATGTGAATTATCAGAATGAAGCCACTATATTTTATATATTGGCTGCCCAAAGACACAAATAAGTACAGACAACCAAATTATGGTTTATGGTTTATGGTTAATAGTTAATTAAATTATCTTAAATAGTTGACCATATTTAAATTGGAGGAAAAAGAAATCCACATAGGCACCATGTAGGAAAAGAAAGGTGGGACATGAGGATTTAATGGATGAAGGACAAATATGATCCTAAAGTATAAGTGTAAGGATAAATATGTTAAAAAGTATGACGAAGGACAAATGTAACCCTCTTTGAAGAGTACAGGGACAAATATGATCCTAAAGTATAATGGTAAGGATAAATATATCAAAAAGTATAACGAAGGACAAATATAACTATTTTTAAAGAGTACAGGGATCAATATGGCCCTTTTCCGTATAAAAAAAGGCAGCTCGCAGCACAAAGTTTTCACTATGCGAGAGGTCCGCAGAAGTGTCGAATCACAATGATCTATTGTAAGCTGTCTTATTTTGCATTTTTGTAAAAGACTATTTTTACGGCTCGAACCCGTGATCTCCTGGTCACATGGTGTATTAAGCTCCTGCTATACGCGGGGTTTGGGGAAAGGTCGGATCACAAGGGTTTATTGTATACAGTTTTACCTTACATTTTTGAAAGATGTCTCCACTACTCGAACTCGCGACCTCCTGGTCCTCTTGGTCATATGACAACAGTTTTATCAGTTACACCAAGACTTTCCTTCCAAGAGGTTGTTTGCAAGAGGCTATTTCTACGACTCGAACCCGTAATTTCCGGGTCGCATGGTGTACTAAGATCCTATTATACGCGGAACCTAGGGAAAGACCGAATTATAAGGGTCTATTGTTCACAATTTTACCTTGCTTTTTTGCAAGAGGGTATTTGCAAGATTTGACCTTGTGACCTCGTGATTACATAACAACTTTATTGGTTACGCCCTCCTCTTCCATCCTACTGAAAATATTGTATATTATTATAGGTCATATTCTGAATTGATTGCTTTCCTAGTGTCTAGAGCTATTTAACATCTTTTCATTGGATGATTCTTTGATTGACTTGTTACCCTCTTTTCTTGTCCTCTTGGGTTCAAGCATTTTCATAAGTGCCACAAGGATTTCTGAAATCTTAGTTGACTTTCTGTTTTCTTGTATAGTGCTAAATTATTCTACTGACATTTTATGTATATAGAAGTACTGACTTGCATGTGCCTTTAGAGAAGTTGGTCTCCAACCTACGGTGGTAAATTTGAGAATTTCCCTTTTTATATTTCTGCTAAGTAATTCGTTGAGAATTTGGGCATCTTTTACTTTTTATTAGCAGTGTTAACTTTTAACTATTAAGTTTAGGCAGATCAATTTTTTTTTTTGGCACGCGGGATAATGTATGATAAGGTGAGATTAAGTGTGAAATTATATTTATAATGTGTTTGGTTGACGGTATAAATTAATCATGTGTGAGATTATATTTATATTGTGTTTGGTTGACGTCAATCAAACATAGTATAAGTTTAATCCGAGACTTAATCCTGGATATCCCACCTCGTCTAATCAAACTTGGAATTATATTATCCCACTTTTCAAGTGGGATAAGTTGGTTAAAGAATTATAAAACTAGGACTATAATCTCGAGATAATTTGGTCTGCATACAAAACGACCCCTTACAGTACCTAGGGCCCGTTTGGCCATAAGAATTTTTTTCACCTTTCTTTGAAAAAAAATCACTGTTTTTCTTTTCAAAATTAGTGTTTGTCCATGATTCAAATTTCACTTGAAGTTGAATTTTAGAATTTTCGAAAATTTGAAAAACTTCAAAAAGTCATTTTTTAAAATTTTCACTTTAAATTACTCACGAAAATTCAAAAACATTTCCAAATTGTATTCATATCTAAACACAATTCTAATTTTTAAATACTATTTTTTTTTACGTTTCCCGGAATTTTCAAATAGTGTGGAAGTTGGAGTGTCAATTCATGTCTTTAATCAAAACAATAGTTACACCCCAAGAGAAAATAAGGAAAAATATAAATGAAAAGAACAACTACCCAAGATCTCTAGGATCATTGTGATTTAATAAGATGTACTAATTTTTATTACCTTAATTGTCAAAGTATGTGGGCTAGATTGCATTGAATGTCAAATAATATATTAATTCGGGTTGCTTAAAGTAGTTTAATTGCAGAACTGGACCAAAAACCAACTTCCTTTAACGAAAAGGAAATTAATGAGAGGAAGTTGTTTCAATTCAATATCAAGTCGTTACTTATAGTTATATGAAAACGACGAGAATTAAGAAAGTTGGTTGGATAATGGTTCTCTATTTGCAATTGGTTGAATTAGACTTATGGTATGAGTTTGGTGAATATATAATTAGGTATTTAAATGATGGCACATTTACTTGTGTATTAGACAAAGGCACGAGTATTACACTATCAAAGATATGATTGGCAATTACATTGAAAAGTGTATTACTCAGCTAAAATCATTCTCTTTAATGCAAACTTTTGTTTAATAATACAAAGTGTATCGTGAGATGATTGAGATACCGCTACTTTTAACTTGATATTACGAGTTTGAGCTTTAAAAAGAAATATCGTAGAAACGCTTCATTCTATTAGTGAATCTATCCAACACGAATTTGGATTAATTGTATTAGTACACTTTCAGATACCAAAAGGTTAAAAAATTATAAAAAGAAACTTTTGTTAAATAATAACTACTTGGTCTAGAGAATCACATACCACAAAAAATACTCAAAAATTATTGTATTTTTTTCTCGTTTGATCATAAATACTTACAATAACAATATATTCAGTGTATTTTTACAGGCAGATTGACCATAATACTTATAGTTTTTGTAAATACTAAAATTGTATCTGAAAATATTGAACTTCATTATTTGAAATACTGGTCAAAGATTGAAAGACTTGTTTGATGAATATTTAAAGTAAATTATGATTTTATCTAAAAATCTTCAATTATTTAACATGTACTTTTTTATCAGCAAGTTATTATAAAATCTAACGTGGTGACAAAATGCTTTTATCATATAGTCACAAAGTAAAATAACTGTTCCATAACCCATAAGTTTCAACATTTTATTTTCTTTGTTATTTTTTCAGAATTACTGCATCCCACCAAATATAAATGTGTAAGAGAAATATGAAAAGGAAAACTACAAAAGTTAGAAATTGCCAGACCCAATAAATTTGTGGTGAGATGTATAAAGCCAAAAAGAATCCTACAAAGCTACAATTAAAATATCTACCTGTCTGATTCAGCCATCCGTGCAATACTTTTTAATATTATTTGTACAACCATAATTTAACACCATACCCCACCACCTCAGTAACCACATTTCTACTCAATGTCAGTAAAAATTCACAAGAATCACCAAAAGTATGTTGGGAAATTCTTCTATATTGATGCGGCGTGCAGCCCGATCCATAATATATATATATATATATATATATATATATATATATATATATATATATATATAATTAGTGTATGATCATTATGAATTTGGCTAGCAATTGTAATTATTTTTGGCCAATCGGCCAGAGTGTAACTTGCCCAAATCCTTGGCCCTTGATCAAAATCTTGAATTCTAGTCTTGATAGAGAAGCTTTCGGGGCTGAATATAACTAAGGCAGTGGAATTAATCCGATGCAAATATGACTTAATTAAGCTCTGATTATTCAGTTGAAACCTAAGGTAAGTAGGTACGAACAAAATGACGGGTCCATTTATTTCTGTAATCATAAGGACTTTCTGGGCTGTTCAATACTAATATATTTCACAATAAAGTAGCGAAATTAGGATTTCTATTAAGAGAATAAGAAAAATTGTTAGAATACCACACTTAAAATTTTAACTTGTGACCTAAATAAGTTTTTAGTTACCTTTATAATCACATGCAAAGCTTCTTATGTTTCAAATAGATTCAGAGGTTGTGAGTTCGAATCACCCAAAAAACAAAGATGAGGAGTTCTTGGAGGGAAGGATGCCGGGAGTCTATTGGAAACAGCCTCTCTACCCCAGGATAGGGGGTAAGATCTGCGTACACACTATCCTCCCCAGATCCCACTAATGAAATTATACTGAGTTATTGTTGTTGTTGTCTATTTTAAAATTATTACATAATTATTTTACCCTATTTGCTCAATATAATTACCGGGAAGTGATTCAATTTTATCCCTCCATTGAATTTAGCTCCACCATCACCAAGTATTGGGAGAAAGTACAAAAATAGCCATTCTTAAGGTTACTATTTTTTGCCCCGAAAATGTGAAGTAAAATTCTTAATTTTAGAACAGTGTGTCCTAAAAAATTGAACTGAAAAACTAAAATATATTGGCTAATTCTGAAATAGCAGTCATCTAGAATGACTACTTAGTGTCTTCTACCTAGAATTATGGTGGAATGTATATGATTTTTTCTTCCTTAACCAGAATACTCGGGCTTGAACTTGGTGAATGAAAAAAATTCGGGTTGAAAATGTTTTTCTTTTAATAGATCTTATGCGATGTGAATCTAAATTAATCGGAGTTAAATACAAATACCGAATATTGTATTTGAAAAAAAAAAAATAATAAAAAAAGAACTTAGCTCCACCCACTTGGTTTATGGTACAAAATGCCTTAAAAAAGAAGGAAAAAAATTAGAAAAAAAACCAGAATAAAACCAGAGTATATAAAAACTGGTGTAAAATCTGTAAACCAGAAAGAAACATGGCAAAGGAACAAAACCACATCTTCTCTATCTCACCACCCAACCCAACACTTAAACAACAAACACACAACAAAACCAGATAAAGAAAAAGAGAGAGAGAGAGAGAGAGAGAAAGAAGTAAAGAAGATGAAGGGTTCAGCAAAAGCAATTTCAAGTCCAGGTAGAACAGAGAAATTTCCACCGCCATTAATGAGATTTCTAAGAAGCAACGTGGGAAGTAGAAGCAGAGGAAGGTCACGTGCCAGTCCTATGTTCATGCGCAAAAACAAGAGCAATGTTACCGTTATTGAACCAACTCAAGAACCATCTTCCCCTAAAGTCACGTGCATAGGCCAAGTTCGTGTTCGCCGCTCCTCTAAGTCTGCCGGCGGCGGACATAGAACAGGAACACGAACACGTCGGTCGAACTCCGCCAAAAAACAACGAAAAAAAACATGTTGGTGGAAGATTCACAAGACTCTATTTTGCAACAATAGTCAAGGAAAATGTTACAAATTACACAAACCCAAGTCGTTAATTTCAGTTTTGAAAAAGTGTTTGTGCTGTTTTCGATTTTGGTGTTGGAGAAAAAGAGTCGAAACTGTAAATTCTTCAACTCAAAGAGTACAAAGCCGAGTTAGTACCAGCACTACTGAAAGCTGTAGTACTATTGAAAATGTTACAAATACTGCCAAAATTGGAAGTTCTTTTGTAACGGAAAATAAAGAAGGATTTGTGGGTTCTAATTCTTCTTCTTCTTCTTCACCACCCAAAAATGCATTACTTTTAACTCGGTGTAGATCAGCACCATACCGATCTTCATCTTTAGCAAGTAGATTTTGGGGTTCTCCTATAAACTCATCAGAAGAAACTGAGGATAATACCGAAATAGAAATACTAAAATTAAAGACTCAAGAAATGGAAGAAAACCCAGTTCTTGAAAACCCCATTTCGCCAAATGGCGAAAATGGGGATTTGGAGTTGAGAAAAAGCCATGGAAGTGAAGAAATGGAGAGCTCTAATGGTGAAAGTAGCAGAGAAGAAGAAGCTGAAGAAAAAAATGGAGGAGTTTATGTTCATCCTTTATTGCTAACAAGGTGTAAATCAGAACCAGCAAAAAGAGGTGAAAGGCTGAACCCAGATTCAGTTTTGTGTATGCAAAGAAGGTCTACTGATCCTGATTCTCAAACATGATTCTTGTTTTTTTTTTTTAATTGCAATATACTTGTAATTTTTACAAGAAATATTAGTAATTACTATATGTGAGTAAAGTTGTTTCTAATCTTTTACATAATGATTTTTTAAAGTTGTCTGTAGCCCAGAGTCTTTTGGAAATAAAGTCTCTGTCCCTCCGGGCAAGGGGTAAGATTTGCGTATACTCTATACTCTCGAAACCCCACTTTTAATATTTTAGTAAAACCCCACTTTTAATATTTTAGTAGGTTTTTATTGATTTTTTTAAAGTTAAAGAAGTAGGGAGAGCGTCTTGCACAAAGCATTGTGCGTTCATGCAAGATTTAGAGAAGTGGTGCACCTCAATGGGATGTGATGTAGCAACTTATTATAATATAAGTATTAGTGATTGATTTCATTTTGAAGCCGCGACCTATATAAGTAGGGCTTAGAAGCAGAGACAGTTTAGCGTAGGAAACATTTCGTATTTATTCAAAGGAAGAGCCTCGTCCCAATGAGGTATGATATAGCAATTTGTGCGTTAGTGACCGATTCAAAGTCTCGTACCCTTTGACATAGTACTGCTTAAAAGTAGGAAAATACAAAATATTACAAGTAAGGTTCATTCAATCGTACGCTGAAAGATTGAAATGACAATGAAAATGTTTTTTTGGGTACTCTGCTCTCTCTGCTATGCTCAGCTCAGCCCATTCCTCAAGGACCATTTTATATTTATTATTCACTTTTATTTTATTTTTGGTGGTACCTTTTTTATTTTGTTATTACATTATTTACATTTCTTGGAATTTGTTTTTAATTTCTTTTTTTTAAACCTTTACTATATGTTTGATTATGTACTGTGTAGTGTGAACTGTGCTAGGCTTAAAGACCTGGAATTCATTTTTAAACATCTTTGGATGCTCTGACTTTCATAAATTTATGGAGAATAGATTTATTTATTGTCCTCTTTGAAGATTCAAAGATACCTAATCAATTCACCTACTGGTCTCCACAATTCAACCGGGGACCGTTTATTTTTTATGTGAATATTTTTTGTTTCTTTAATATTTTTTATAGCTTTTTACTTTTGCATTTTTCAAACTTGTTTCGAAAATATTTTTTTAATCTAAGGTATATCGAAAACAATCTCTCTATCTCACACAAAGTAGGAGTAAGTTCTGTGCACATCTCACCCTTCTTAGACCCCACTTGTGGGATCACTGTGGGTATGTTGTTGCTTTTATAGCGGGCATGAGTAGATGAGAACTCAAAGAACCTTGCACCCATTGTATTTTGTCTATTCCATTAATTACTTGTTATCTCTCACTAGTATAAATAAGGAGTAACTTTGCACTTTAAGGCTGAAGCATATAGGAAGAAATTGCTTAATGTTTTTATCTCACGTGATTGTTACTATTTGCTCCTATTTTATTGATTATTACTCTTCACCTCTTTAGCTTAGCGAGAACATGACCCTTAATAGGAGGGTGTAAATGTAGAAAATTAGATTAGAAGGTTAATAGGTAGCCGAACGTATTTTCTTTCCTTCTCAATAGTACTAGTACTACTCTCATATTTCCTTATTCTTAAATTTCTATTGCTACATGAGGTTTCTTCTGCTTTGGTTTTTGTATTATCTTGTTGTTATTACTGTTTTTTTTTTTCTTTTTTATGTTTTCTTTGCTATCATATTTCTTTTTAAACTGTTTTGATTTTGCTTTCGTTGAGCCGAGGATCTATCGGAAACGACCTCTCTACCTACACAAGGTAAGGGTATGATCTGTGTACACTTAGAGGCGGAGCCAGAATTTGAAGCTTATGAGTTTAAGATTCTAGTTCTTTGAAGTTACTTGGTTCTAACTTAATAATTTGTGCATATTTAATGAATTTCTTAAGACAAATATAAGGTTTGGACCAAAGCTACTGGGTTCGGCTGAACCTATAGCCGAAATGCTGGTTCCGCCCCTATGTACACTACCCTCCTCAAACCCCACATATCAGATTATACTGAGTATATTATTATTTTATTAATCACTACGCCATACCTAAATGTATAATATAGTTACACTAAATTTGTTGACTCAAAATACTAGAGAGTAGGGGCCTGAATTGGTTAGTTTTTTTCTTTTTTGTGGTCACATATGCCAGAAAAGTTGGGACATTCAGTGGGTAACTTTGTTGTGGACTTTAGCCGTTGCAACGATAAGGAAAGAACAATTTTTGATAAGAGAACTAGAGAAGGATATGTGAACAAGGTTTGATTTTGTTAAATAAATGCAAGGACAGTTAATTCAAAGTCTATTTTCCATGAAATGAGCATAATTTCTGATTGGTATAATCCCTAATAAAAGCAATGTCAATAATTATTCCTTGCTATTTATGTTGAGCAAATGTCAATTTTCTATTTTTAGATACTTTATTAATGGTTTCTTGACCTAGTTAATTAGTGTCCTCCCTAAAAAAGGAACTAAAAGATATTCCTTTATTTCCAAATTAAGTGAACAAGGGCTATTTAATCAATTTATAGAAGAAAAAAGATTATATATAAAGAAGAAAATTGAAGAAGTACTAAGGTGACTTTTTAGTAGATTTTGCGGAGGTCTTTTGACAAAAACGAATGTATTTTTTTTTTAACAATAACGTTTATTTTGTTTCTAAAAATGGTTTTAAAAGTACCTCAACGTTAATTTTAATTTTTTTTATAGAAAATAATCGTAGGACCTACAAAAATCGACCCTTTTTTTGTTGTAAATTTTGCATGTCAAAATAAGTCTAATTTTATGAAATAAAATGAAAATGTCCGGGGAGCCCTAAACTGTTTGGCTATATATTTTGGCTTTATTTTTTTCAAAAAAATTTTGAAAACATTGTTTGTTTATGAAATATGATCATGTTTTTTCGGAAAAAAAAATCTCAAAAATTTTCAAGTTCCCAAAAACTGGTTTTGGGTAAAAAAAATTCTTCTACTTACAAAATTTTAACTTTTCTTCAAATAAAATGCATGTTCAAATACAACTTCAACTTTCAAAAATTATTTTTTCAACACAACTTCATTTTTTTTTTTAAATTTCAACCAAATCTATATTCAAACGCTAATTCTTTACCAAGTTGACTGCTAACGAGTTAAAATATTAAAAAGATTGGAATTAATTTACCGCAACTGAGAAGGTAAATTACGAATATCAACCTAAAAAGAGCTGATTCCTTAAATGCAACTGTCAAATCTAAGACAAAAAAACAAGTGAAAACGTACTTGCAGCCTAAAGAGGGCTTTAATTTTATTCAGACCTCACCTGCCAGTAATGGTTTCGAAATCTTTCTTTTAAATAAAAAAAAAATTGTATTAAGTGGAAACTGGCATATTTATTGCTTTTTCCTATACGTGGCAAAATTGTCCACTTTTGTACGTGATCTTGTCTGTTAACAAAGTCGGCCATAGACCATATTACATGACGTTTGACCCTAAAAAGAGGAAAATATAAGGACGATATTCTAAATTGCATAGATTGTTTGCTTTTTTTCGTCGAAGATGCAATTTAGTGGGCCTTTGGACATAAGAATTGGAAAAAAAAAAAGTGAAGTGAAAATAGTATTTGAAAATTAGAGTTGTATTTGGACATGAATATATTTGGATTGTTTTTGAATTTTTGTGAGTGATCTGAATGAAAATTTTAAAAAATAACTTTTTGGAGTTTTTCAAATTTTCGAATAATCAAAATTCATCTTCAAGCAAAAATTAAAAAATTTATCACCAAATAATGATTTCGAAAAAAATAAAAATTCTCATGTCCAAACGGGCTCTTAGGTTAGAAAAACGCTTACACTCACCGTGCATATCTCAAAAATATTGGCTACGGCATGCATTTCTTTACCACAAACGTTAGCACTTCATTATAAGTAATTAAATTATATTTTTATCTCAATCCTTGCTTTGTATTCTCAAAATGATAAGCGTTTTAAAACAATTATTTTTGTCATACATGACAAATAAATACCTTTTCATTCCGTTTTATTTGTCTAATATATTACGAATAATTTTTTTTTCTCTTGTCTGTCCACTTTAACAAATGAAGAGAAAAATCGGGATGATTACATAAATAATCGGCCAGATTTAATAATTATTTTTCTAACCGGTACTTATGGATCATACATTGATTATATGCAGTTATATATATATTATACATAAACTACACATATATTATCAGCGGACCCAGGATTCGACGGTCGCGAAGGCACCATAACATTTAATATAAATTTACCACTGTTCATAAAGATTTATACGGGGTCATATGCCAATAACTGACTATTTCTTGAAGATAATTGCAAGTATAGATGGAGTTTTTGCCAAAATTTTCCGGTGCCGATGACCTGTCAACCTATAGTGTATCCGCCTTTGTATATTATATTCTCTAGTAATTTTTAGTTTAAGAAATTAAATGATGCGAATATTTGGGTTAATTTTTTTTAATTTTACCCGTATCATTAAATAACCATTTCCAAGCTATTGATAATACTGATTGAGGTTAATTACCTTTAAAAGAGTAACTTCGTAAAATAAATTACTATTAGTTAATGGACTTTGTTAAGGGGAGTAATGAAAGCTGAATATGAGTCCACGCTACGATAAGAATTGAACCTGACTTCACTTTTAAAGGCCTCTGCCTTAACTTTAGGCCCCGTTTGTTCATAAAATATTTTTCCTTTTCTCCAAAAAAATTTTAAAAAAATATATATTTGTCCATAAAATTTTACAGGTTTTTTTAAAAAAATTGAAAATGAGTTTTTCAAAAATCAAAAAGTGATTTTGACCTTTATTTCAAAATTTTCAGAAACACTTTTTTTTATCACTCACAAAACTTCAATATTTTTTCAAGTGAAATGTCATGTCCAAATATAATTTCAAATACTATTTTTCAAATTAATTCCAAATACTATTTTTTTTTCAAAAATTACAATTTTTATGTCCAAATGCCTGCTTATAACCACCAAACCAAAAACTCCACTTTTTAAGTTTTTAACTAAGTAACTACCAGACCAAAACAAGACTTACATTGGCAAATTATTGAAATTTCAGTTAGTAACAGTTTACTCTCTAGAGTTTTCTTCAAAAAGGGAAAGGAACCTAACCGTCGAAGTCCGAGAAGTTTTATTTTGTGTCTCATATAACTGACGTTAGTTGTATGAGGCTCTTTTTGTCTCACAAATTTGTGGACCCCAATTTTACACTTTTGGGTCCACAAAATTGTGAGACAAAAAAGTTGTCTCATACAACTAATGTCAGTTGCATGAAACACAAATTCGAGAAACATCGTGAAATATGACGATGTAATCACGTGAAAGGAAACCTAATGTACAATGACAACACAAACATCATGGTTCTTGAGTAATAAATGCAGTAACAGATTTTTTTATTTTTTATTTTTTTAAATCCCTCCCAATTTAAGAGGATCTTCTATATTGTTTCCACGCTAACCCTCCAACATGATTCGAACCCAGAACCTATCGTGGGTGGAAGTGTTTTACCAACAGAGATTGCAGAAAAGATCTAGGGGCTTTCTTGCTTTGGCGGAGCTAGAGTTTGACGTACTGTTCAGCCGAATTTTGATTCAAATTTCATATTTTTTTAATATGTATAGATTAGAAATATTAATTTATAATACGATAACTTTAAAGAGCGAGAATTTCAAACCCATAAAAATTCGAATCCTAGCTCTGCCTGTACTTTCTTGGTATCCATTTGGAAGAGGAAGATCAGTGTGATGATGAAATTTGCAGAGTAGCAATCTAAGCTATTGGCGAGCTAAAATGTAGTAGTAACTGATAGGCTAATAGAGGAAAACGGGCGACTTGAAGATACATAAAATAAATAAAGGGCATACTTTTCTTCACTGCGTTTTGTGGAAAACAAAAGCAGTTTTGGAGTTGTGTATAATCACAAGTTTAGAAGCTAGAAGTTCTATTGGGAAATAATACATACTATAGTATTTTACATTATAGATTTGTGTATGCACTATTTACTACTATTTCAATATATAATGACTCGGCCGGTCGTTTTGAATGGTGTAGCCTCGTTCCCCCCATTATTGCTTATTCTATGTTCAATTATTGTTATGTGACTTGTCGGGGTAGTTGGTTTGGTTCTTGGAAAGTTTCGGAATGAAGTGGGACACTTAATCCCAAGGCTGGAAGCCTAAGTTGAAAGAGTTGAGCGGATGATGACTTATGTGTAAATGGCTCTGGAATGGAGTTTTGACAGTTCTGATAGCTCCGTAGGGTGATTTTGAACTTAGGAGCGTGTCCGGATAGTGATTTGGAGGCACGTAGGTGATTTTTGGCTTGAAATGGCGAAAGTTGAAAAATTAGAAGTTTGACCGAGAGTGACTTTGTGGTTGCCAGGCTCGGATTTGGTTTCAGAAGTTGGAATAGGTTCGTGGTGTCATTTATGGCTTGTGCGCAAAATTTGAGGTCAATCGGAGTTGATTTTGGTTTTGGAAGTTGGCATAGGTCCGTGGTGAAGCTGTCTTCGTAGAAGCGGACGACTGGTCGTAGGAGCGCTTCCTCATGTGCGGATCTTGGAGCACACGTGCGAATCTTCTGGACTTAAGTGAATTTTCGCAGAAGTAGAATTTTTATTGCAGAAGCGATTCCATAGATGCGGAATTTTAGCTCGCAGGTGCGAAAGCACTAGGCAGAATATAGGTTGAAGGATTCTGAGGTTTTTATCATTGTTGGACTTTGCAAGCTCGGATTAAGGCGATTTTTGAGAGAGGTTTTAAGTGATTTCTTGAGGTAAGCCATTTTTGGTCATTTTTATTCAATAACATTGATTACCCATGAATTTTCCACCCAGTTTAAGTATTTTTAAAGTGGAATTTTGGAAGTTTTGGGCTAGGGATTAGAGAGTTAAATTTGGGAATTTGAGTGCCGATTTGATATCGAAATTTGGTATGGTTGTACTCGTGGTTGAAAGGGTGTTCGAATTTTGTAACTTTTATTGGGTTCCGAGACGTGGGCCCGTGGTTGACTTTTTGACTTTTGATTAAAAACTTAGCATTTTTATAAGGAATTAATTCATATAGCTTGTGTTAATTGTATCGAGTTATTTGTGGCTAGATTCGAGGCGTTCGGAGGCCGATTCGTGAGGAAATGGCTTATTGGAGTAGAATTTGCACGGTTTGAGGTAAGTAACACTTCTAAACTTGATTCTGAGGGTACGAATTCCTGAATTTCGCGTTATGTGATTGGTGTTGAGGTGACGCACATGTAGGTGAGGGGAGTGTGGGCGTGCACCGTAGAAATTGTGATCCGATTGATTTCATGGTTTTGTGTAGTGATCAAACCTTGTAGCCATTAATGTGATCCCTATGTGTTAGAGTAATTGAGCTGCAGATTCATGTTAGAATAATGTTAGGCTATATGATAATCCTGTTGTGACCCACTGTGGTCATTTCTACTGTTATTATTTGCTTAGATGACAATTTTGTACTCAGTCACATCATTTGCATGTCATATCTCAGTCTCTATTACTATTATTATTGTATTATATATTATTGTTTGGGCTAATTGGCATGAGATTTGTGAGCCCAAGAGACTTGAGAGATTGATCACTGAGTTGGGGCATGAGAGTCGTGTTGTGAGTGAGATTCGTGGATCAGGTTGAATGCCGCAATAAGCCTTATGAATATATGTAGATCGGGTTGCACGTTGCAACAAGCCTTATGGCTATATGTGGATCGGGTTACACGCCACAACAAGCCTTATGGCTATATGTGAATCGGCTTGCGCGCTGCAATAGGCCTTATGGCTATACATGGATCGGGTTGCACACTGCAGTAGGCATCGTACAGTGCTGAGTGACTGAGTGTGACGAGAAAGAATTGAGACAGTCAAATTGAGTACTCTGAGGAGGTGAGTATGTGAGGTTTTCATTGTGTTACATCACATACAGTTTTCATATTGCATATAGATATAGAGATGTCATATTTCTCATATCAATCATACTTGGCATATTTTATCTGTATTGAACTTAACTTTTAAACCTGAAAGCATGCCTACATTTTCTATACTGTTAAACTCTGTATATGTACTGTATCGGTTGAGCTCGTCACTGCTTTCAACCCAAAGGTTAGTCTTGTTACTTATTGAGTTGGTTGTACTCATGCTACACCATGTACTTCGTGTGTAGATCCAGGTATTTTCGGGCACGATGGTTGCTGATCTTGGAGTTTTTAGCAGTTCGGAGATTATCGAGGTAGCTGCTTCGGCGTCCGCAGACCTTGACTCTCCTCTATCTCTCAGTTTTACTTATATCGTTCTACCTTTTTAGATAATGTTTCAGACTATGTTATTATATAGATGCTCATGTACTGAGTGACACCCGGATTTTGGGAAAATTTGTATTCGAGTTACAGTTGTTCATATCGGCTATTTATGAGAGTTATTCTGTAAAACTTGCTTCATCTTATTTTTAATATAAAATACCTAGTTTTATTGTGATTGTCGGCTTGCCTAATTTTGTGGTAGACGTCATTACGACATGTTGAGTTTTGGGTCGTGACACAATATCTACAAATATTAGTTTGGCCATAAGTATTTGCAAATGACAAGGGTGTACATGGACCGGGTTGGTTCGGTTTTTATCAAAACCAAACCAAACCAATTATATCGGTTTGGATTGGTTCGATTTTGTCGCGTTTTTCGGGTTTTTTGTTACATGAATATTTTTTCAATCTTACTTTGTTAAATTTATAGATAAAGCTTTGATAAGTGAATATATGTTTAGTAAATATGGAAAAAAATTGACAAACATATGATCTATTAAAATATTCTAATGGGAGAATTTTTCTAGTAACACATGATAGTTATTTTCTTAGTCGTCTAACAATAATTTTTCGTTAATTCACGCTTTCAAGGTTAATACATGAGAGGACCCCAAATATTTCTATATTTTCTAAAGAAAAATCACTATAAAGTCTTAAAAATATAAATAAAATTTATATATTTATATGTCGATTTAGTTCGGATTTTTTTACTCAATACCAAACCAAGTCAAACCAAATCTAGTCGGGTTTTTTAATCGGTTTGGTTTAGTTTTTCGGTTTGGGGCGGTTTTCCGGTTCGGTTTGAACACCCCTAGCAAATGGTATCAAAATATAACATTTAGGGCGCGTTTGATTTGTTGTATTAGAGAAGATAGTCATGATATAAAATTCCGTATTATTTAGTTTGGCACTTTTGTTTTTTGTCTCCAAATCCTGCCTAATGAATCCTTGTACTATTAGTTATACCCCAATTTCTTTATAACTTTAATTATATCGGATGTAACATGAGATATTATTCTTGGACTCTTACACTTGGATAAAATATCCCAAAAAAACAATACTACCTTAGATCTCAATTAAATTTTCTTCTCAAGCACATTTCAGAATACTAAAAGTCACAGAACATCATTTCAACTGAACCAGGTGATAATTGGAATTAAAGTTTTATTCCATTTAAAACTAAACATGTGTTTTTGAGTTATACTTCCTATATCTTATTTTTATTTAATACAATATAGCAAGCGTTCACGAAAAATGCATATGCATTAATTAAATAATTCAATGATTATCAACTGCTATATTACAGTCCTGCATTATATATAGTAATTTATGAAATATGATGATGTTTTGAGAAAAAAAAGTCAAAAATTTTAAGTTTCCAAAAACTGGTTTAGGGCATTTTTTGGGTGAAAATTGTTCTTCCACTCACAAAATTTCAACTTTTCTTCAAATAAAATGCATGTCCAAACACAACTTCAATTTTTTTTATCTTTTTTCAAATTTCAATCAAATCTACATCCAAACGCTAGCTAAGTATTTTTTGATCTTCTTCTCCTTAGTGTCAAACTACCTAAAATGGTAAATAGTGCGTATCATGTAAGTTATAAAGTACATCTTTGTAATGTATTAATCAGTCATGTAGCTTTTTCGCTTTCTATAAAATAAGAATCATCCACGTATATCTATGTATATTTGTGTTAAGATACATGTTAGATATATATGTCGCAGAGAAACTTTCAAACTCGAATTTAACTATGAATTTTGACTCCAAACTATCATCTCCAATCTTCCTATAGTTTTGTATATTGCTTAGCATTAGTAAGTTTTTACGGCTATTTTTAATAGCATGAGTTAATGGTTAATTGTTGGTAAGTAGTGTCTATTTGTGGCTATTCTCATAACTTTCGCTTGTAAAATTATGTGGCTATTCTCATAATTTTCGCTTGTAAAATTATGATCCAAAACGCATTCTTCAAACGCCCAGGTCGCTGCCTACCTTACGGCCTGTTTTAGAATACGAAGAAATTTCCAATTTAAAAATATTTTTGAAATTTAATATCCAACAAATAATTTACAATTTAATTTGATGGCGTACGCACTTAAGTCTTTTGATGCTCTAGCTAATTATAATTCTACATGAGAAAGAGGAGCAAAAATCCGAATATATTTGTATAAATTGGCCAATTCGAGGCTATTCATTTCACCTGATAAATATACCTAATAGTATAAAACGAAGTATTTACCCAATAATAATAGTCGATAATATGTATATATTTTGTATATATATGTGTCCTATATAAATATAATATACATATCTTATATACGTTTTGGCTAGCAAATGCAATTAGTTTCGACCGATCAATTAATTTTGTATTTTGCCTATAAAAAATAATAATAATAAAAAAGCCTCCCCCTCCCCCCCTCCCCCCCGAAAAAAAGAGTTCCTATAAGTAGGGGTGTCAATGATTCGGTTCGGTTGGTTATTTTATAAAATTTGTACCATACTAATTTTCGATTATTCTATTATGTATAACTTAAATTAGTCTTTTCGAAACCGTCCAATTATGTCGGTTTGTCTTCGGTATCTGTACGGTTTGGTTAATTTTCGATATTTTTAAAAATATCATGTAATAGTCACTACTAAAAGTAGAATGCAATATTATACATACTTTTATAGGACTTGACAAATTTGTCACGGCCCATTTTCTGAACAAGCCGGGACCGGCACTCGATCACTAAACATGACCGAGCGAACCATCTCTGCTTATCAAATCTACTATAACTCCAAACTTTATATGCAACAAGGCAATACTCTAACCAAATACTTTTGTTTAATTTAAACATTTAAATAAACAACTCCAAAACTTTATTCATAGCAACCAATGAAATATTGCTAAGTTATTATCAAAAACATCTGAATCTTAACCCAACGACTATGTCTATGAAGCCTCTACTGATAAACTGACGCACTGCTCAGGACATGAGATTTCCTGGCCAGTTCTCTAAGTAACAAAGAAATAACTAAATAAAGATGACTCTAAGGAATACCCCACGAACAAAAGCGGAGCTCACCAATAGCAGTGAAAGAGAAGGAAGTCCTCACTCGTAGCCTGCTCGCCTGCAAATCCGGTTCCTACGTTGTAACGCAGACCAACGTAGGTTCCCAAAAAAGAACATCAGTACTATCCATTGTACTCAGTGAGTCTCAACAACGGGGGGCGAAACTTTAATAATATATACATTATGAGCAAAAGTTCTAAATACATGTAAAACATAAGGCTTATAAGAATAATTCTCAATAATTGCATAATAGCAGTTTATGAATATTCTAAAAGAAATTCTTTTCTTTTTCTTTATTATAAAAAAAATACTTCACTTTATACTTTGGGAGTTCCAACTATCCTGACTTAATTCTGTCTCAGTCACCGTGTGATCGGCACGGGTTCGATCCCAACCTGATCGAATAGGCCCAATCCACGAGGTGCCACTCGCTTTATGGTTCTCAGCGCTCATGTCTCATACCTTAGCATGACTAAGTAAATTCTCAGCAACGAGTCCCTCAGCTCGTGTGCTCCCTACTTTGGCACAAGTAGTTTCAGGAAGTCAACGCCTTGGTCAGGACCCTAGGCCTGGACGATGACCCCTTCTCAGAATAAAGGATACTCCCAAAAATCTTTTCTTTCTAAAACTTCTTCTTGTGACTTTTCAAGTCTAAATCTTTTATACATACTCATATTGGTATCCTTAAATGTAAGGCATGACATAAGATTGAAGTAAACATTCAAAAGTATTTATAAAGGTTCTTGATCCTTCATGAATTTTCAACATGAAAATGGCATATAAGAATAACATAAAAATCTGAAATTTATGCACATACATCCAAATAATCATCTAAACTTTAGCTAGAAAATAATTCTAAGCTAATAGATACTTACTACTCCAATTAAGTATATATTAACTCTTTTATGCAATTCATCAAACACCCTGTGTGCGTGCTTTTGTGAGTTAAGCCACTTTAGTAAAGGGTTATATCAACTCACCTCAAAACTTCTCGAGCCAATACGTAGGCCCCAGTCCAATTGATACCAGTCAAACAATGGATTCTACAACAACGAGTGTATTTTAATTAATTTTAAAATTTCGCACCTAAACGCGGAACTTTACTGTTGATATAGAGAAAGAAGAGAATAACTATTCAGTTCTTACCTATTACTACTATAGGGTAATTGATAATAGGGAATTTTATATACCTGAGTTCAAGAATTAGTGATTTGTAAAGAACCCTAAATTTTCCGTTGCCTGCGTGATAAGAAGCCTTTGTTTCGTGAGCAAACTGTTTTTTTTTCGTCTAAGCTTTTGCCTTCCGTCGTTTTTGATAATGACAGAACGAACGTTCTGTTTCTCTTTGAGGCTTGAGGCCTTTTTGTTTTCCACAGCCCTTCTATGGGCTTTTAGCCCTTTTTCCTTTCTTCCTTTTTTTCTTTTTTCTTTTTAATTTAACTAATAACTAATGATACCCACTTTTAAAAAAATTAATAACATTTTCCTAATTGTATATCCAATTATTTATAAATAGAAAAGTAACTCAAAAATCAATCACAAGAGCTTAAATGCTTAATAAAAATATAATTTAAAATAAAAAAAATTAAATTAAATTCTATATTTCGCGCGTCTTGAAACTTTTATAGATTTGAGGAGTGTTACAAAATTTCTCTAGACAATTTTATTGTTTAAATGGGGATGAATTAAGAAATATGAAAGATAACTAGAGTATAGATCCATCAACTACTCTATAACAACGTAAAAGAAACTAAGCAAAGACAAAGAAAAGATAAATCACATGAGTAGAAAGATATTAACCAAGCTGGGACTCAAGAATAAAGTATATAGAAGATTAAATATTCAAAAAGATAAATCTGAATCATACGAAAGAAAACATATTCAGTACATTGTAGTTTGCTACTCATAATCGTTAGAATACTTTGTGTCTTGCTAGTGAATATGCTGAAAATAATTTATTTTCAGTAAGAGTAGCATAATAGATTTGGAAATTAGGATTTTGATTTTAATTACTTGTTGGCTTGTAACCATTTTCATAATTCCGAGGCCCAAGAAAAAATTTAATGCTTTATTATTTTTAAACTTAATATATATAGTCAGACCTCTTTATAACAACAACTCTATATAACAACACTTCACTATAAAAGCCAAGCTTTTTCTGAACCAATTTTTATGTTATATTATAATATATGTTCTATATAACATCACTTCGTTATAATATCCAAAAATATTCGGAACAAGCGAGAGAGGTTTGACTGTAAATATATTTTCCATATATATAATTATTTGGTACGGTTCGGTATTTTTTCGGTTTATTTTTATAAAATAAAAAATCTACACTAATTATCAGTACAGTTGTAGATTTAGGGGTATTATCACTTTTATCCGCGCCAGAAACTATTTACATCTGGTTGCCGAAAAAGTGTATAAAACTTGTATAATTTTTGTATATAACATATAGAATGTATATATATATATATACAAAAATATATAAATTTTATATATTTTTCGGCTATTATTTTTATAGCGGCTATACAGTGTCATTTTCTCATTGAAAAAGAACCTACGATTATGTTAAAAGAAACCAAAAAATTGGTTCGGTGCGGTACAGTTCGGTCAGTTTAGTCAGTTTTTAAATATTCATTGACACCCCTACCTATAAGTGTTAGATCCTATTGTTAGTAGAAAGAAGCAAGACACTGCACATAGTTAATTGTAACAACTAGATTATTCTTTATTCATTTCATTAGTTTCATAGAGAATAGTAGCATAAAGTACAAACTCAATTTCGTTGAGCGAAATTTAATGGGTGGTAAGGTGTGATATACCTAAATGAATTCAAGGGTAGAGTGTCTAAATCGGACAGAGAAGCTGACAGCATGTAAATGTAGAGATGAGGAAGGACCATACATGCATACAGAGGGCATTAGCTGTTCGTGTGATAAATGGACTTAACCATTAATACGAGCATGCCAGTCCAGCAGTAGCATGGGCACAAAAAAATAGAGAAAATGCAACACGATAGGAAATTCTGGCGCGTAAGATCCTTGAATCAATCACAATTATTATTTACGGTCCACTTTTGTTCACTTCCCTACCTGAAAAGGGGATTAAAGAACGGTAGCTTGCTTCCTTCCTGGACAGATGACGACTTATGTAGTAGTCGGCTTTCTTATTACTATAGAGAGGGATTCAGGATTTAAAGTTAATGGATTCTTACAACGATCTCAAGTTAATATACAATAGTTTATGGGTTCATAATATAATACTTATAGATATTTGATGAATTTTCTAGTATATATATGAGGTATGAACAAAAGTTACTGGGTTTCGATGAACCCGGTCTTCACGCTTTGGATCTTCCCCTGCCTACCAGAATACCTTCTTGGTCGAAGAAAAAGAAGACCAAAGGGATTTCATCGAAAGATAAATATAGGGTTTGAACTAAAGCTACTGAGTTTGCCGAATACGTAGTCAGAACACTGACTCTGCCCCTTCCTCTTGCATGAATGGTATAGTAATGATCACTTATTCTCATTGTCATGTCTGTAATATTTGTTGAGTTCTAAAATTATTGTTTCACTTAACCCCACTATAAGGTGGGATTTTACTACGAAAAAGAAGAAGAATGTTATAAAATAAAGACTGTAAAGTAAAGACAAGTATAAAGAGAAACTGTTATATTATTCGAATTCAAACTGATGTACATAATGAACTGAAATTTCTTCTATATAGAAGAAAGGAAACTGCTGTGTAAGCTGCTACTATATCAGATATGGATAATCTTCTACTGAGAGCAATGTTTATCCATAACGGAGTACTGAAAGGATAAGCTTATTATACCCGATATGGATAATCTTCTACCGGGGGTAATATTTATCCGTAACTGGGTACTGAAAGGATAAGCTTATTATACCCGGTATGGATAATCTTCTACCGGGGGTAATGTTTATCCATAACTGGGTACTGAAAGGATAAGCTTATTATATCCGGTATGGATAATCTTCTACCGGGGGTAATATTTATCCATAACCGGGTACCGAAGTGATAAGCTTCTTCAGGAAACTTATTTCCAATAGAGTACTAAATAGATAAACATATTTACGGTGGAGTCCCATATGGATAAGCTTCTTCAGGAAACTTATTTACAACGGAGTACTAAATGAACGTCCATAATATAATATATTTATAACACTCCCCCTTGGATGTTCATTAAAAGATAATGTGCCTCATTAACACCTTACTAGGAAAAATCACGTGGGAAAAAATCCCAGTGAAGGAAAAAGAGTACACATATTTAGTAAGACGCATTGCTAGGTGCCTCATTAAAAACCTTATAAGGAAAACCCCATGGGAAAAAACCTTAGTAAGGGAAAAAGAATGTATCGCGTATTTTACTCCCCGTGATGAAAACCTTGTTTCAAATATTTGAGTCTCCGCATTCCAATCTTGTATACCATCTTCTCAAAAGTTGAAGTTGGCAAAGATTTAGTGAATAAATCTGCTGGATTATCACTTGAACGGATTTGTTGCACATCAATGTCACCACTTTTCTGAAGATCGTGTGTGTAGAATAATTTTGATGAAATGTGTTTCGTTCTATCTCCTTTTATAAATCCTCCCTTCAATTGGGCTATGCATGCAGCATTGTGTTCGTATAAAATTGTGGGTCTTTTCTCACATTCCAAACCACATTTTTCTCGAATAAAATGAATTATTGATCTCAACCATACGCATTCCCTACTTGCTTCATGAATAGCTATTATCTCAGTGTGATTTGAAGAAGTAGCAACAATAGATTGCTTTGTGGAGCGCCATGATATGACAGTACCTCCATATGTAAATACGTAGCCGGTTTGAGATCGAGCTTTATGGGGATCAGATAAATAACCTGCATCTGCATAACCAACAAGGTCTGCACTATCTTTGTTAGCATAAAACAAACCCATATCAAGAGTTCCCTTTAAATATCGCAATATATGCTTAATCCCGTTCCAATGTCTCCGTGTAGGAGAAGAACTATATCTTGCTAGTAAATTAACAGAAAATGCTATGTCAGGCCTTGTAGCATTAGCAAGATACATTAGTGCACCAATTGCACTGAGATAGGGTATTTCGGGACCAAGGAGTTCCTCGTCCTCTTCTGGAGGTCGGAATAAATCCTTATTCACTTCAAGTGATCGAACAACTATTGGTGTACTCAATGGGTACGCTTTGTCCATTTAAAAGCGTTTTAAGACCCTTTCTGTATAGGCAGATTGATGGATAAAGATCCCGTCTGCTAAATGTTCAATTTGCAGACCAAGACAAAGTTTTGTCTTTCCAAGATCTTTCATCTCAAATTCTTTCTTAAGATATTCAATTGCCTTTTGGAGCTCTTCTGGAGTTCCAACAAGATTTATGTCATCAACATAAACAGCAAGTATAACAAATTCTGATGCCATTTTCTTTATAAAAAAATATGGACAAATAACACCATTTATGTAACCTTCTTTCAGCAAATATTCACTTAGGCGATTATACCACATGCGCCCAGATTGCTTTAAACCGTACAAAGATCTTTGTAATCTAATTGAATACATTTCCTGAGATTTTGCTTTAGACATTTTAAATCCTTCAAGGATTTTCATATAAATTTCATTATCAAGTGAACCGTACAGATAAGCTGTAACTACATCCATTAGATGTATTTCAAGCTTTTCATGTATTGCTAAACTGATGAGATATCGAAATGTTATGACATCCATAACAGGTGAATATGTTTCATCAAAATCGACTCCAGGTCGTTGTGAGAATCCTTGTGCAACAAGGCGAGCTTTGTATCTTTCAACTTCATTTTTATCATTCCTTTTTCGCACAAAAACCCATTTATGACCAACTGGTTTTATACCAGCAGGTGTTTGGACTACTGGTCTAAAGACCTTTCTTTTAGCAAGTGACTTCAATTCCGATTGAATTACCTCTTGCCATTTTGGCCAATCAGATCTTTATCGACATTCTTCGATAGATCGAGGTTCAAGATCCTCACGATCTTGCATAATATTAAGTGCAACATTATATGCAAAAATATTATCCACCACTATTTCAGATCGATTTAAATTAATCTCATCACCGATCGAACTTATTAAAAGTTCCTCACTCACATGAGCTTCGGGTTCATTGATTTCTTCAGGAATCTCAGAACTAATCAGATTTTGGGTCTCTTCAGGAGATCCCTTCATAGTATCGTTTTGATCATTTGTCGATTTTCTTTTTTGAGGATTTCGATCCTTAGAACCCAAAGGCCTACCACGCTTTAGGCGTGCTTTAGGTTCACTAGCTCTCATGCTAGTAGATGGTCCTACTGGGACATCAATTCGGATAGGCACATTCTCTGCTGGGATATGTGACTTAGTTATCCTTTTCAAATCAGTAAATGCGCCTGGCATTTGATTTGCTATATTCTGTAAATGGATGATCTTCTAGACCTCCTGATTACATATAGGGGTACGGGGATCAAAGTGAGATAATGATGAAATTTTTCACACAATTTCTCTTTTGATTTCCTTTTTCTCTCCCCCTAATTGTGGAAAATTTGTTTCATCAAACCGACAATTTGCAAATCGAGCAGTAAATAAATCTCCTGTCAATGGTTCAAGATAGCGAATAATAGAGGGTGATTCAAACCCAACATATATTCATATCCTTCTTTGCGGTCCCATCTTACTACGTTGTGGTGGTGCTACTGGCACATATACAACACATCCGAAAATTCGTAGATGGGCAATATTTGGTTCATGACCAAAAACTAATTGTGACGGAGAATATTTATTATAATGTGTCGGTCTGAAACGGATAAATGATGTTGCATGCAAGATAGCATGACCCCAAGCAGTAGTGGACAATTTTGTTTTCATAAGTAGTGGTCTTGCTATCAATTGCAGGCGTTTAATAAATGACTCTGCAAGACCATTTTGAGTATGAACATAAGCTACAAGATGTTCAACTTTTATCCCAACGGATAGACAATAATCATCAAAAGCTTGAGATAAGAATTCTCCAGCATTATCAAGGCGAATAGCCTTTATAGGATAATCTGGGAATTGTACCCTTAATCGAATTATTTGGTCTAATAGCTATGCAAACGCCAAGTTGCGAGATGATAGTAGGCACACATGAGACCATCTTGAAGATGCATCTATTAGGACCATAAAATATCTAAACAATCCACTTGGTGGGTGAATAGGTCCACATATATCCCCATGTATACGCTCTAAAAAGGCAGGGGATTCAATACCAACCTTCATTGGTGATGGTCTAGTGATCATTTTTCCTTGATAACAAACATCACAAGAAAATTCGTCATTTGTAAGAATCTTCAAGTTCTTTAATGGATGTCCACTCGAATTTTCAGTAATTCGTCTCATCATTATTGATCCGGGATGGCCCAAACGGCCATGCCAAAGCACAAAAATATTTGAATCCGTAAACTTCTGGTTTACGATAGAGTGTGCTTCAATTATATTAATTTTTGAACAGTATAAGCCAAAAGATAAAGTTGGTAACTTTTCTACAATGCATTTCTGGCCAGAAATATTCTTTGTAATACAAAGATATTCCCTGTTTATTTCATCTATTGTCTCAACATGATACCCATTTCGGCGGATATCTATAAAACTCAACAAGTTTCTTCGGGACTTGGAGGAGAACAATGCATTGTCTATAATAAGTTTTGTTCCCTTAGACAGAAATATTATGGCTCTTCCAGAGCCTTCAATCAAACTTATATTACCAGAAATTGTTGAAACATTTGCTTTTTTCTTATGCAAATAAGAAAAGTATTTCTGATCCTTGAATATGGCATGAGTTGTTCCACTATCAATAACACAAATATCTTCATGATTTGTCTTTGATCCAAACATAATTTGAGGGTTATCCATATTCTTCAAAATAACATAAATAAAATATATTATAGTAAACATCATTATCAAAGCATAACTTTTATTTATGTATAACAATTACATAACCATACTATCTATTACAAACAACAAAAATTAAAATATTTACATTTCTACAGATTCACTACCGATTACATGACTTGTTTCTCCTTCTGGGAGTGCAAAGTAATCAGCTACATCCAAATGCATGAAGTCTAAATTATCTTCAGAAATAAAATTTGCTTCAGCATTTTTCTCTGTCTTCTTCAGGGAGGCTTGATAAAGCTCAACCAGGTGCTTTGGCGTACGACAGGTACGTGACCAGTGCCCTTTTCCTCCATATCTATAGCATGCATTTTCTGCATTTGGCGCTTGCACCGCTTCATGCTTTTGTTCCTTCCTTTTCCACTGTTGGTGGTGAGGAGTCTTCTTTGATGCATTATTATTACCATGATTGGGGTTTCTTCCCCGACCACGGCCATGACCACGACTGGGGCCACGACCTCTTCCACATTTAGCTTGGTGAAAGTTCGTCTCATTCACTTCAGGGAATGGACAAGAACCAATAGGCCGGCTTTCATGATTTTTCATTAATAGCCCATTATGTTGCTCTGCTATAAGAAGATGTGAGATAAGTTCAGAATACTTTTTAAATCTCATCTCTCGATATTGCTGCTGCAGGAGCATATTCGAGGCATGAAAAGTGGTGAAAGTTTTCTCCAACATATCATGATCAGTAATATTATCACCACATAATTTCAATTGGGAAATAATTTTGAACATAGCAGAATTATACTCACTGATAGATTTAAAATCTTGTAGCCTTAGATGAGTCCAATCATAACGTGCCTTTGGAAGAACGACCATCTTCAGGTGGTCATATCTATCTTTCAAATTATTCCACAGTATGATTGGATCTTTAATAGTGAGATATTCCATTTTTAGGCCCTCATCAAGGTGATGGCGTAAGAATATCATTGCTTTGGCACGGTCTTGGTTTGATGCCTAATTTTTATCCTTGATGGTGTCTGCCAGACCCATCACATCAAGATGAATTTCAGCATCAAGCACCCAACACATGTAGCTTTTGCCCGATATATCCAGGGCTACAAATTCAAGTTTAGAAAGATTTGACATTAATTAGGAAAAGAAAGTTCTTACCTCTAATACTTTCAAAGTATTTGCTCGAGATGTCAGAGTCTCGTGCTGATAACGTGTTATAAAATAAAGATTGTAAAGTAAAGACAAGTATAGAGAGCAACTGTTATATTATTCGAATTCAAACTGATGTAAATAATGAACTGAAATCTTTTCTATTTATAGAAGAAAGGAAGCTGCTGTGTAAGCTGCTACTATATCAGATATGGATAATCTTCTACTGAGAGCAATGTTTATCCATAACGGAGTACTGAAAGGATAAGCTTATTATACCCGATATGGATAATCTTCTACCGGGGGTAATATTTATCCGTAACTGGGTACTGAAAGAATAAGCTTATTATACCCGGTATGGATAATCTTCTACCGGGGGTAATGTTTATCCATAACTGGGTACTGAAAGGATAAGCTTATTATACCCGGTATGGATAATTTTCTACCGGAGGTAATATTTATCCATAACCGGGTACCGAAGTGATAAGCTTCTTCAGGAAACTTATTTCCAATACAGTACTAAATAGATAAACATATTTACGGTGGAGTCCCATATGAATAAGCTTCTTCAGGAAGCTTATTTACAACGGAGTACTAAATGAATATCCATAATATAATATATTTATAACAAAGAAGAAGAAATAAAAAGAATACATGTGGAAAAAATAAGAAAGATTCGATGAAAAAAAACTTGCATATTCTTGAATATACGCAATGCTACTTACTGTCAAACAAAAAAGAATTTATGAAGGACCATTCCTGAATGTCTCACCAAAGAGCTACATCCAGTTGTACTTCAACGTACTCATTTCTGAATCTCATATAAAAAGAAAGTCGAGAAAGGAAGAAATGGAAAACAACTAGACCCCTTTGGACCTTGGGGTAGCCGAGTTGGTTGAGCAGGGAGCTTCCCAAATGAGAGATCGGAGATCTAAGGCTCGAAACTCACTTGCATAATTCCTCGGTCGAGCCCGTCGATGAGGCTTGTTTGGTGCGGTTTTATCCATTCATGTATTATTTGTGGGGCTATTATATATATAAGATCGAAGTTTATTTTATGCGCAGTCAAAGAGTACCGACAACTGGTTCTCTTGTAAACAACCCAAAAAGAAAAAATGGAACTAGATTCAATTGGTCAAACTTCAAAGTATATTTATTATTGAGAAGTATGGAACTTTCTGCAATAATGTATCCAAACTTCAATCTTTTTCTGTTTTTCTTTGTCCACAATTTTCATCGATGGGGAATTTTTTTTATTCAAATAGGAGTAATACCAAGAAATGTCCTTATAGAACTGAGTAGGCATTTGGACATAAAAATTGTAATTTTTTTTAATAAAAATTTGTATTTGAAGTTAAATTAAAAAATTATATTTGGAATTTGAAATTATGTTTGGACATACATTTCACTTGAAAAATGATTGCAGTTTTATGAGTGGGATAAAAAAATTCTGAAAATTTTGAAAAAGTAGTTCCATTTTCTAATAAATTTTCAAAAACTTGTAAAAATTTATGGACAAACACAATTTTTGAAATTTTATGGACATATGGGGCCTAAAATCACTCACTTTGTCTAATTGAAGATTGAATGCGCTTGGTCGAATATCACAAGGACCAAAATTGGAATAAGCTAATAACTCAGGGACCAAAAATGCTCTTTCCCAAATAGGAGTACATAATACCAAGAATTTAAGAGGTATAGCACCTTTGATAATTCTAGGAAAAGGACTGCTCTTAATCAAATTTACAAATCAATCCAGCCAAATGCCTTAACATTTTGGTCCCCAAAATAATGCCTAAGAAAATGACCTTAAATTCACATGACCACTTACTCACTTACCTTCCTTGGGAACCCTATTTATGATTTTGTTAGACGTTGCTTTGTCATGATTTGCTATTTTTGACCGAGCCGGATCCAAGATTTAGATTTTTTGGGTTTAATTTTTAAGGTTTTTAGCATTGAATCCGCTGTATTCTTAAACTTATGAGTTCAAACCTATCGTTTGTTATAATTTTAAATTTTTTTTAAACATATTTAATTTATGCTCCAAAGCGAAAATACTGAGTTCACATGAACTCGACGGGCAAACTCTACCTCTGCCTCTTATCTTTGGTGTTCTTCTTGCTTTCACATGGAGTAGACCATGTTTTGTTCTTGAGATCTAGAAGGTTCTTATATTCATATTCATATTAGGCTCACATGTGTAATTAGGGAAATTTTGGGGATTTAAGTTCCAATATGTTAATTAAAGCTTAAATACCAATGATTTTGCATCTTTTTTATTTTATTTTATGTTTTTTATACCGTGGTGGATGGAGAACGTACGTACTAGATTTATCACATGGAGTGTAAAAATATATGTAAAAGTAGGTTTAGCGATAAAAACCTAAATATTAAACCCATCAAATCAAAATCTTTGATCCGCCTCTATTTTGTATATTAGATCTTATTTTAGAAGTAGGAATCTGATTAACTTCTTAGTCGGCCTCTTATTAAAAAATAAAAAGAAATACCAAGTCGGAGATCTCAAACATTATGCATGCAAGGGTATTGTTCGTTGTAGTATGTCGGCGTATATATTTATTTTGAAAAATATTTATCTACACTTATGTTTATATTAAGTCAATAAATAGAAGACATACGTTTTGCATGTAAATTTTTATTATTTGGCCATGTTAAATGATATATAATATTGCCACTTTAATTTGTGGCTTTGAAGTTTTAAATTAATTGATGTATAGTGTAAATACTTAATGCGAGTAAGTATTTTTTACAAAATATTTTAGTTATTTATGTCACGACCCGAATTTTCTCACCATTGGGATCATGATAGCACCTAACATCACACTTGCCAGACAAGCCAACGTTAGAGGTTATTTAGCTATTTCTTTCCACTTTTAGTAATCATCACTAAACAGGCAAAGAGAAGCGAAATAAATGTAAGATGTATAGATATCGGTTTCATTTAGATAATACTTCTACCCAGAGATCCGGTGTTACAATTCACGAAAACACTATGATTTTCTACAAACATCAGTCTGAAAGAAATTACAACTGTTTTGGAATAAAGAAAACAATAATATAGAGATGTAGAAGGAGACGCCAGGGTATGCGGACGCCAGCATGACTACCTTGGGTCTCCTAGTTGAAAATATATGCAACCGACCTCTCGATCAGCCACTACTTGCTTCAAAATTTGCACAAAAAGTGCAGAGTACAGTATCAAAACAACTGACCCATGTACTGGTAAGTGCCGAGCCTAACCTCGACGAGGTAATGATGAGACTACGACGGGATAATTATAATATAACCTGCATACCATGTATAATAAAAGCAGAAAGAGGGACATGATAATATAAAACAATAACTTGCAAGGAATGAATACAGACAGCTATAACCAATCCTTAAGTGAAATGCAAAGCTACCGAATAACTTACACAGTACAAGAATGATACATAAACACATAAACGGATGCGGCGCGCATCCCGATCCCACCATATATCAGTATCAATATGAATATTCACCTTTATTACTCCATATCAATGCACCCTTATTCCTCCTGTTGCGGCGTGCAATCCGATCCTACCATATAATAGCACTTCACCCTTATTCCTCCTCAATATACCACCCTTATTCCTCCTGTTGCAGAGCGCAACCCGATTCCACCATATAATAACATTTCACCCTTATTCCTCCTCAATATATCACCCTTATTACTCTTGTTATGGCGCAACCCGATCCCACCATATCAGTATCAATTATTCAATAAGTACAGAAATTTCTCAATTTAACTCAAACTTTTCACAATATTTAAACCTCAAACCAAAGCAAACGGAAAGTTGGTACATTATGAAACTTTACACGAATAATACTACTCAGTAAAACCAATCCAAATTATACCATAAAATACTGATAAACCAGCTTAAACTAATAATATGAGATAATAAGACTACGGGGTAACTAATACCTTCAATAATGGAAAACAATGTCCGGCAAGTAACAATTAAGCATGAAAATACTAGTAAAACATGTAGCAGTTTAGGCAGAAAAAAACAATATAAGAAGAACGGGAAATAAACAGGCAAAAGAGATAAATTGACGGTGCATAGGTACTCGTCACTTCACCTATATGCCACTCACATGGATTTTCACATAGCAATTAAGTCAAGGTTTCCTAATCTCTCGAGTCAAAGTTAGATACGTTACTTACCTCAATCCACAAGCCACTCACTGCTCAATTACCGCTTTTCCTCTAGATTCCACCTCCAAACCACTCATATCTAGCCATAATTAACTTAATAACATCAA
Source organism: Nicotiana tabacum (assembly GCF_000715075.1). Classification (NCBI taxonomy): domain Eukaryota; kingdom Viridiplantae; phylum Streptophyta; class Magnoliopsida; order Solanales; family Solanaceae; genus Nicotiana; species Nicotiana tabacum. Next base: position 15,972,820 of record NC_134089.1, on the reverse strand, counting down.
ATATTGCTAAAGGAATCAATTTCAATACATAAATTTAGTTTTCCCAATATTCCCCCCTAAAAGTCAAAAATCGACCCCGGGCTCGCTTGGTCAAAACTCGAAGTTCGGACCAAAAACCATTCACCCATTCACCCCGAGCCCGAATACATAATTAGTTCCGGAATTCGACCCCAAATCGAGATCTAAATCCCCAATTTGCAAAAATCCCTAATTCTACCCAAACCCTCAATTTCTACCATGAAAATCCTAGATTTGTTGTTAGAAATTTATGAAATGTGATGCGAAATTAAAAGAAAGTGGATTAGAATCACTTACCAAAGTCTTGGGGAAGAATTGGTCTTGGAGAAATTGCCTCTAGGGTTCTAGGATTTGAAAAATGTGGAGAATGGGAGAAAATCCCGTCTAACTTACATTTTGAACAGCTGCAGATGTCGCATTCGCAAATGCGAGAGAAGCTACAAATGCGAACTCCTCGCATTTCTGTTGCCTTCGCAAATGCGAAATATTGTTCGCAAATGTGACCTTAGGTTATCGCAATTGCGATCCTAATCTTCGCAAATGCGAAGTCCATCCCTCAGCCCAATTGCTCGCAATTGCGATGAACTCTTCGCAAATGCGTTTGCGAGTCAAACCTCGCAATTGCGAAGTCTGCAGACCTGAAGCATACCAGCAAAATTTTCTAAGTTCAAAACACTCTGTAGCCTATCCGAAACTCACCCGAGCCCTCGGGGCTCCAAACCAAACATGCACACAAGTCTTAAAACAACATACAAACTTTCTCGTGCGATCAAATCGCCAAAATAACACCTAGAACTACGAATTTAGCACCAAATCGCATGAAATTCTTAAGAACACTTTGAAATTCCTATTTTCACAACAGGACGTCCGAATCACGTCAAATTAGTTCCGTTTCTCACCAAATTTCATAGATAAGATATAAATCTTATTTTGGATCTGTACCGAGCTCCGAAACCGAAATACGGGTCCGATACCAACAAAATCAAACATTAACCAAATTCTTAAAACTATTTAATTTTCAGTCTTTCAATTTTCATAAAAAAATCAATTCTCGAGCTAGGGACCTCGGAATTCGATTCCAGGCATACGCTCAGGTCCCATATTGCGATAACCCAACGGGACTGTCAAAATACCAATCGGGGCCGTTTACTCCAAACGTTGACCGAAGTCAACTAAATCAATTTTTAAAGGCAAAAATTATTATTTTCATCAACTTTTAACATAAAAGTTTTCTGGAAACACGCCCGAGCTACGCATTCAAATTGAGGAGGAATAAAATGAGATTTTGAAGGCTTCGGAACACAAAATCGAGTTCTAAAACATAAAATGACCTTTTGGGTCATTGCAATTTATCTTTAGGATTCAACGAGCACCAAAATTCATTAGTCATGTCTTTCTCCCCTCTCAATCACATTATATGTTTTATTTGACGTTTAAAGAATCTTGGAGTTTTCTTGGAGACAATTTATATGATTTGGGTAAGGAATTATTAGAACGCGATAAACAAGTAACACTACGTACCAAAAAACTTGTAGATATTATTATAGTTTTGCTTTTATCTTATTATCAAATCAATCATAAGAATCAATCATAGTGATGTTTACGGAACATGTGAAATTAGTCCCACTTAATGAAATTGTCCAAGACTAAAATTAATATTTAGATAGTTTAGAACAAATATTTTCTCATTAGACTATTTTAATTCGAAAAAATATTTATATCAATCCTATGCTACAATTATTCTTCTTCTTATAAAATTTTTGGTTAGATGAATAGTGCTCTGCCACATGAGTGGCTCGACCATAAGGGCAGTAAAGCAATTGCTTGGGGGCCCCAACTTTTTGGGGTCTCCATTTTTTCCTTAAAGATGTATTGTATATGTATTATTAAAAAAATATGTACAATTAAATTTAAAAAGAATTTTTAGAGCGAAAGTAGAATAACTTTAATGTGAGGATTGTTGTAATAACTAGAGAATGGAATAATTTTTAATGAATTGTTTCCTTACATGAGTAGGGTAACTATTTTTTTTTTCTTGCATCATTTATATCCTTACATGAGGAATTTTATTATTTGTATATTTACCTTTTTCATTCTCTCTTTTACTATTCTTATTCTCAATATTGAAAAGTCTCTTAATCGGCAACTTACCGCGGCTTACAAGTTGTCTTCTTTGAAATATCAAGCATTACAACAAGCAACCATTATATTGAAGCAATGCAACACTTATCGATATCATTATAATATCAACTTATCTTGCTCTATAGTTTCTTACCCTTTGATTTCTGCTAATATCTATTGTTTCTGGTACTTCGATTTTATTACTTATCTATGAGAGTTATTGCTCCTTCTTAGATTGCTTTATCATGACTTATTCGCTTTCGTTACTTTCATTTTCTTACTGCAGTGAATTGATTGTCCTTATCTGACCTTTTTCTTGACATGCTTTCTCTTGAGCCGAGGGTCTTTCGGAAACAACCTCTCTACCTCCCAAGGTAGAGGTAAGGTTTGCGTAAACTCTACCTCTGAAGACTTCCCTTTATGGGTTTTCACTGGGTATGTTGTTGTTGTATATCAACTTATCAAATTCTTGAGCCGGTTTTATTATTCTACCTTTATTTTTTACTTTTTCATTGAAAATTTGTTGTTGATATTCTTACTTAATTAGGGCCTATTTCTGAAATTTGGCCTTAGGCCCCAATTTTGTGGAGATGGCCCTGCTCTGTTACATGACGGATCCCTCTTATAAAGCCGGTATCTCACTTTCAAAAGAGAATCTCAACTTCTCAAGGTGACAATATACACCTGACTCCATTGTTGGGCTAATCACTAAATCTATCGGATCGGAAACATTCGAGAAGATTATGTAACAACGACCAAGGAGGATCCTATCCTAAAGTACAACAGTAGCTTTATTAAATATGAATATGAATCTCCCTTAGTCGACCCAAGAAATGTTATATATATATATATAATGTCACTGAAGAAAATAGAGGAGAGATCCAGTTTTGCATATTTATTTTTTGGGGAAAAAGACTGTTATTTATAATCTCACATCTTCTGCAGTGTATTAAATTTTCCAACCGCAACGTACACAAAAAGAGCATAGTAAAGGGTGCCAATCTCTACTAAAGAAAAGAAAGAAGACAAACTGCCCATAATTTTTTCAACAAAAGTCCAAATACATCAGATTGAAATGAACTAAGTTTTAATGTAGACGATGAGCATAATATCTTCATAATCTGTAATGTCAGACTATTTTTAGGATTTACCAAATCCAAAGTTTTCTGAGACAGAGGAAGAAAAAGAAAACAAATAAATAAACGTAAATGATTTATTTAATTTAGTTATAGAAAATACAGGATTTTTAATTTAGCTTTAGAAGATATAGCCAAAAGGTCTCCTAAATGGGATGCCCTTCTACGACATTTATAACAATACACACATGGGACTGTCCTCTCATTCCAATAAATTTGTAAAGAAAAACAGACCCAAAAAAAAAACTAAATTAGATTTATTTTAGGTTCTTTCTTTCAAATTTACTATTTTTTGATTTGATTTTTCGTCGACTGGCCAATGTAAACACATTTTGAAAATATATTGACAAATAATACATTATAGTGATTGATTCTGAACTACTCCACTAATTATTTTAAAGGGATCTTAACACAAATAACCATCAGAATCACTGTTTACTTTTTCTAGTCGGATATATAAATTTTACTCATATTACACATATATTATACATGAACAATATATATATTATACATCAACGTGCTGATTGTTTTTTATTTAAACAGTTGAATGAGCGGCTATTTGAATTAATTCTTTGATATTAAAAGCTCTAGGTTTTTAGAATTTTGGATTTTTAAAGCTTAACTATACTATAAGTTGGTAGAAAACAAGTCTTGCTACAATTATTCCAAGAAATGTTTATAAAATAGAAGAAAGAAGAGTGGGTATGGTACACACTACATAAATGTTCCTATCCAACACATATCTACATCAAAACCTTGTAACTTATTGCTGTGTGGATGGCGATGGTTTCAATTGCCAAAACTTGTGCACTTAATTGTTCATCCTTAAACTCATATGTACTATTCCTTTTCCTCTTCTCTACTTCTTCATGCTTCTTTCATGATTTAATTTTCTCCCTAGCAAGTTTCATCACTCTTTGACACAAAATAAAACATACTCTCTTTGAAGATCTTGATTTTTAGCATGGAGCTTAAGTGTACTTTCACTGTCTTCTTTTTCCTCGTCCTTGTCTTCATCGCGCCTTCTGTTTCATCTTCTTCAGGTATGTATTCGAAAGAAATTTAGGCTACTTGTACTTACTTACCTAGACGGGGTCAATGGGCGATCGAGAAGGCCCATAGCCTAGGCTGGTGACCTCCATTGAACTTTGAAGGGGTGCCCACTTAAGGTTGAAAAAAAAAGCTACTTGTACGAGGCGGATTTAGGGCAGATTTTGCGAATTCGACTAGACACATTACTTTCAACTCAAATTATGTGTACATATTTTTTGAATCTGTACCCACCGACTATGGGGCAGCCCGATGCACGAAGTATATATCCTACGTTCATGCAGGGTTCGGGAAAGGGCCACACCCCAAGGGATGTGATATAGGCAGCCTATCCTGGTGCAAGCATTAATTGTCGATTCATAGCTCGAACTCGTAATCTATAGGTCACATGGAAACAACTTTACCGTTGCTCCAAGACTCCCATTCAACGTACCCACTAACTCTAGATTCTGAATTTGCGTCAACCTGCTGTATTTTGATTTTTATGAAATATGCATAATTCTTTGCTTATTGTATGTGGACTAGGGAAAATGGAGTTAACAAATGTGGAGTCGGGGATTTACGATATTGATTATAGAGGTCCAGAAACTCATACCAACATACCTCCACCACGAGGGGGAAGGCATAACAGTCATCATCAGGGAATGTTGTTTCATCACAAATCTAAGGGTTTAAGAGCTACTAGGCCTGGAAAAATGGTAAGAAGGTATTACTCCATTCCTATAGACGAATAAGAAATTAAGTTATATATATCGATCGTGTAATAATGTGGCGTAGTGGCGGATCCAGAATTTTAAAGTGATGGGTGCTCGCCGATAAAAAATCCGAAAGAAGAGGGAAAGAAGTTTAGTTATGGGTGCTCACTCTATATTTATCTAACTATTTTTATAATTGCCTATGCAAATTTATTAAATCCGATTAAAAGTAATGGGTGCTCAAGCACCCATAAGTATCCATGGACATCTGCCACTGCTGTGGCGGATGCACGTGGTGGCAAATGGGTTTAACTGAACCCACTTCATCAAAAAATAATACTGTGTATATATATAAATTACGATTAAAGCTGCATAAATATTGTATAAATATTTTATTTGAACCAACTTGACAACTACTATTTTACGACTAAAGTTATGTACTTCTACCCGTTTGTACAAAATTCAGGATCCGTTACTGTATTATGATATGTTTAAAACCACAAATTCCAAGAGTCTTCATTTATTCATAAACTGTCTCCCCGTGAAATATATTAACATAAATTGAACCCGTGGGAGTACTATTGTTGTTAGATCGTCAATTAATACATATAAAAAAATACATGTAATTACTTCGTAAATGACCTGATTGTATGTATATTTTTTTTATACCGCCAACACATAGAATTTTAATTGTGATTACATGAATAGCGAGTCTGTCAAAAATTATATGGTATTCATATATTGGTCTTCTTTTTTCTTTTCTTTTATTTGCTTTTTCCTTACAGTATTTTGTTTTTTTTACAGGGGAAGAAAAATCATGGATGAGCGTGTAAAAGTTTGATATATTGGTGAGCAAAGAAAGTGTGTCTAGTTTGGGTGAAGCAATATAAAAGATATATTTGAACTTCTTTATTTTTTTACTTTCATGTGATATATAGAGATTTGGTTCGTAGACATTGAGAAGGAATGTAATTAATTATCAAATGCATTAGATTAGTATTACATCCAAATTTTATGATATATATCTACTAAAGTTTGTGTAAATGAGGATTTTAGGTCTTTTCTACGTGCAAGTTATTCATTATGAATCAATAAACTATTTAGACAATGGTGTAGTGTTTCGTTTAAATTAATATAATGAGCATAGAAAAATTTGTTCTCTATAGAGAATAAAAATAAAAGTTTAATAATTACTTACTAAAAGGGTATTTTTGCTATTGAGCTCAAAAAATTGCATAAACAAATTATGATTATGCATATGTAAGTGTCGGTTCGTCCATGATATATTTTTTATTTACCTTTCTTCTTTTTTTTTTTTTGTTTGTCCCAATTTTTGACAAATCATTTTTCCTCCTTTTGTCCATTCGTGGAGAATGGAAAAGGACTCAGATTTATAGCAAAATTGTTGTTGGAATGTCCTTATCATCAAGTGACAAATTATTATATTTACTGAACCAAACACGTGAATTTGAACAAAAAATAAATAAAAAAAGAACCACACGGAAGCAGCCTTGGAGCAATGGTAAAATTATTTTCGTGTAACCTATAGGATACAGGTTCGAGCCAACGGTAGAAGCAACCACAAATGACTGCATTAGACAGAGGCGGATCCAGAATTTAAATTAAATGAGTTCAACGTTTAAGATTCTTAACGGTGAATCCATTATATTTTTAAGATTATGAGTTCAATCTACTATTTGTTACAATTTTAGTGAATTTTTATACCCTAATTTATACTCCACGTCGAAAATTATGAGTTCAATTATTGGAATGGTACATTCACCCCAGGCATTAGGATAAACTGTCTATGTCACGTCCCTTAATTAGTGTATGACAGTGGCGGAGTCACCTTATCCAAAGGGGTGTCAATTAATACCTCTTCGTTCGAAAAATTATACTGTATATAGTTCGGTAAATTTGTTTTATGTATATATTACTTTATGGTGACTTACCTTGACTTCTTTGTGTTTTTACTCTTTTATATTTTGATATCCCTTAGTGAAAATTTTTGGCTCCGCCATTAGTGTACGGTTCTTTTCCAGACCCTTCATGAACACGAAATATCTGTGCACCAAATTACTTTTTTTATGAGTTTGAATTTACTTTTAGTTGTACGTAGATTTGATGTTTGAATGAATGGTGATTGTTGAACTACGTGTTTAATCAAACATGGAATTACCATTTATTGTGAGATGTACCGTTTTGAAGGGTCTACATGTCTACAATTTGAAAAAACTGAAAGATTTATGAATATCGTCATTAATATCTCTGAATTTTTCAGCATCAATAATTAGTCACTCCCCTCTTACAGATATGATATTAAACTAATTTAATTTTCGAATGTACATCATACCGTGATTAATTTAACGTTATTAATTTTTTTCAGTATCAAATCACTGGTTTCCTGGTTTAGCAACTTTAGTCTCCACAAATAACTCCGAAGAAAAACCTATATAAGCACTGACGCTTCAATTAACTAGTCAAATTGTTATTATAGAAAATAATAAATATACCATATATCTTGTTATGAATCTAATAGAGATAGAAAATATACAAATTTCATGCATTATACACGAATATAAATATTTTCTCATATTACCAATTCCAAAAGTTATTCATGCACTTCACTAACTCTTCAATAGAACATTCAAAATTGAAAATCATTTAACAAAAAGATTTTAAATAAAAAGAATCAAAGCTAATTTCCTAAAATCCTTAAAATATTATCTTCTATTCACTAAGTTTAAGCGTAATTTCTTCGATAGGAAAAGTTTCATGCTGAAAAGGGCAGTTTTAGGAGAAGTTTTATACTGAAAAGGGCAGTTTATTGAGCTCCTCCCTCAAAAAAAATTCGCAAAAAAATTATTAATATTCAATTTTCATAAACTCTTTCTTTCTCTCGTAACTCATTGTCATTTTTTCTTATATAAAAACTTTTAGATGAATTAAAAGCACATCATATCATTCAATAGATATAGAGAGGAACGTTGGCAAACATATCATTGTGTATTGGTGTTCTTCAACCAATTTTTGCTGCAACTTCACTAATATGAAACGTGGATCCAAAATGAATTTGACGGGTTCAAAAATATCTCACGACTTTCAAAAATACATAAATAGTGAAACTCATGCTAAAGAAAGACGCCCATCTAGTTGCCTGTTGGTGATAATTAAACAATGGAGGATATTGGTAAAAAGAAATGGAAATAATCAAAATAGAGAAGTCTGGAGAATATTGATACTCCATATTTTTCTCGGCCAATTTAACTTATAACATTACCGATGGTACTTAATTTGAAGATAAACAGTGCTAAATAAATTTAATAAAATCTTCTCATAGATTGTTTTTTGAATTTAAAATTTTAATGCCACATATAACAACAATATATCAACATTTCATACAACTAAATAAAAGAAAAAAACAGTTCTAAAGTAGAACTATAGTAAATTTAAAGTACATGACAACATTTTTGTAAAGCTTAAATCATATTCCAGGCTCTAGTTACTAACTGTGAAAATATATTATTGTACTATAGTAACTAAGAAAAGAAAGCAACAAATACTTCATCTGAAATGAAATACATGAGCACAATTGTGAATGTAAAAAGGATCTAACACAAAGTAATCTTGAGCAAGCAAATTATCCTTAATTACTCCACCACTTCATGACTGAGTCCCTTCCTCACTATAATATTTCACGTGCATCGCCGCAAAGTTATAGTAGCATATACTCCCAATTCAACAATGACAAACAAAAGCATACAGTGACATACTTATATTCTTTTGTTTTAATTGCTTTTTCCGTTTCCGATCCTTCTAATTATAAAAGCTAATTACTCCCTTACCATTAATTAGGAAGTTATATGGAGGAGTGGGGATTTGTTTGGCCATGAAGAATTAAGAAGCCGTTTCTGATTATTCATTATTAAATTCCTTAATAAAAACTTTTGGGCTTTCTAATATAATTTGAAAGAAAATAAGGAGAGAAAGAAGAAAAAAAAGGAGAAAAAAGATAAATGTGATTCTTGGCCTAAGCACCTCTTTCTTACCCTTTGATTTCTGCTACTATCTATTGTTTCTTGTACTTCGATTTTATTACTTATCTATGAGAGTTATTGCTCCTTCTTAGATTGCTTTATCATGACTTATTCGCTTTCGTTACTTTCATTTTCTTACTGCAGTGAATTGATTGTCCTTATCTGACCTTTTTCTTGACATGTTTTCTCTTGAGCCGAGGGTCTTTCGGAAATAACCTCTCTACTTCCCAAGGTAGAGGTAAGGTTTGCGTAAACTCAACCTCTGAAGACTTCACTTTGTGGGTTTTCACTGGGTATTTTGTTGTTGTATATAAACTTATCAAATTCTTGAGCCGGTTTTATTATTCTACCTTTATTTTTTACTTTTTCATTGAAAATTTGTTGTTGATATTCTTACTTAATTAGGACCTCTTTATGAAATTTGGCTTTAGGCCCCAAATTTGTGGAGACGGCCTTGCTCTGCTACATGACGTATCCCTCTTATAAAGCCGATATCTCACTTTCAAAAGAGAATCTCAACTTCTCAAGGTGGCAATATACACCTAACTCCATTGTTGGGCTAATCACTAAATCTATCGGATCGGAAACATTCGAGAAGATTATGTAACAACGACCAAGGAGGATAATGAGAGAGAAGAAAAAAAGGAGAAAAAAGATAAATGTGATTCTTGGCCTAAGCACCTCTTTCTTACCCTTTGATTTCTAATATAATTTGAAAGAAAATAATGAGAGAAAAAAGAAAAAAAGGAGAAAAAAGATAAATGTGATTCTTGGCCTAAGAGAGGTGCCAAGTCACCTCTTTCATTCCCTCCTTAATTTATATATATATACTAATAAATTTGTCCGCGCTTTGCGCAGTCGCTAAGACATAGTACTAAATAATTTTATTAATGATTTGCTGGTTTATAACAAATTTAAACTACAGCTATTTTTGTGACAAACAAAACACCTAAAATAACATACATCTTGGTTAATTCATAAATTTGCTTTGGTTAGCATAATAACATGCACAAAAGTGAAAAATGAAATATGTTTAAATGTATAATGTTTTTCCATTAATCAATTGTCCAACACAAAAGAGATGGATAAAAATATGCAACTAACTCTCCTAAAGTCTAAATATAGATAAACTCATGGACTACCTTTTATACTAAGAACTTGTGAAGTAGTGCAAAGAAAAATCTGATTTTTTTCTTCTTTGGCATGTTCATGAGCAAGAAAATATTTCTGCATTTACTGTATCCTCTGGCAATGCTGCAAGTGATTGCAACCAAAGTATGAAAGTAGCATAAATATTTTTTTAATTTTAATATTGTGAAAAGTCATGAAGGCAAAATATTCAAAATCTTGACACCTTTCTTTTCACATAGAAAAATCAATATTTGTTTGTGTAAACTATTGCATCTACCTGAAGCACGCATCAAATTAACTTGTCATATATAAATTTTGCGTCCATAATTTCAGGCAAACATTCAAAAGACTATGTATAATAATGATGTATCATACATACATCATAAAGGCAGAATTATGGTTTACCCCTGAAACTTAGCACGAATAACCTTTTACATATCCAACATTTTCCAAATGTATCTAAGACAAATGAAATATTATGTGGAGCAATTTACTGCATTAAATTAAATAATTTGCTCGATTTCATGAATAAGCTGGATCCTTTAGTTACAGATAGACAAAAGAATTACACAAAAAAAGAAGAAGAATAAAACTCAATGTCAGAGTAATTTACTGCATCAGATTAAACAATTTTCTCCACTCTCTTTAGTTATAACCTGTTTGGCCAAGCTTCTTTTGAGGCAAAAGTGCTTTTTTTCTAAAATGAAGGTGTTTGGCCAAGCTTTTGAAAGGAAAAAAAGTAATTGTGAGGAGAAGCAGAAGCAGTTTTTGAGAAGCAGAAAAAAGTAGCTTATCTCCGAAAGGACTTTTTTAAAAAATACTTTTGAGAAAAATATATTTAGAAGTACTTTTTAAAAGTTAAGCCAAACAATAATTGCTACTCAAAAGTACTTTTCAAATTAAATAGTCAAACACAAACTTCTTCTCACCAAAAGAATTTTTTTTAAAAGCACTTCTCAAAATAAGTTGATTTTAGAAGATTGGCCAAACAGGCTATTATTCCGAGGGAGTTACAGCACCAGCAGCTTCATCATTCGACTTATATAAACTGTCAACAAATATTCGATCTGATTGCATACAAAGCCTAGCTAGACATCTTCTGCATTAAACAAAGGATGAGGAGACTACCCAAAAAATTTATGCACATTCAACTATCTAACAATAAGGGAATCTTGTTGAAACCCACAAAAAATAATAAAAACTTCTAAGCGTTTGAATTGAAACAGTTTTCAATAAATCGTTGTCTAAAAGCATATCTCTCCTCATTGCCCTCACAGTTCTTCATTGCTGTTGTTACTCTTCATTGGTCTCTTCTGTTTCAACAATTATATGGAAGGAAAAAAGAGCAAAGCAATGAGAAGAGAAGAAGAAAAAATAGCGAAGAGAGAGAATGTTACCAAGTATCGAGTTCCATGTTTCAGTTAGAAGGTAGTGACTTATGCAATGCATTTGATGGGATTTTCTCTTATTTTAGCTTGAGAGGAAATTTGTTTTATCTGATTTTTTTACGGTGAAGAGAGAATCCCAAAGTTACCAGATTTTCTTCTATCCTTCTTTAATGCATCATTCAATGCAATCTGAAAACTGAAATTGGGAAGCTATTCTCAATTAAAACAACCCCTCATTTGCCTTTGTAACTCTTCATAAAAATGCAGTTATGGAAGAAAGAAAAAGAAGAGTGGAAATTTGCAACTCTTCATAAATAAGGAGTTATTGAGAAATAAGAAAAGAGCAACAATAGAAAAAATTCACGAGAAAAAAGATAAATAGCTTTCTTGGATTATTAGATATGCCACATCAACTCTTCCATTCCCAACTTTATATTTATATATAGATATAGATATATAGATTGATAATGTATGATGGTTATAAATATAATTTTGGCAGACTACTTTAAAGTCATGGATCCCCAATTCAATTTGCAGAAAGGGCCATGGTTGTTGGTATAACGACCCGACCGGTCATTCTGAGCTTTTGCACTTCGGTCGTCAGTTCTCGGGCATGACTAGCCCCGTGTGATGTATTATGACTTATGTAAATCGTCGGTTTTGGTTTTCAGGATAATCGAAATAGATTTGGAAGAACAATTCTCAGTTTAAAGCTTTAAATTTGAAAGGTTTGACCAAGTTTTGACTTTTTAGTATTAGATCTCGGATTTGAATTTTTATGATTTGGTTAGCTCCGTTAGGTAATTTTGGACTTGGGATCATGTCCGGAATATATTTTAGAGGTCCGTGGTAGATTTAGGCTTGGAATGGCGAAATTGGAAATTTGGCATTTTCCGGTTGGCAGTGGAAATTTTGATATCGGGGTCGGAATGTAATTCCGAAAATTGGAGTAGGTCCGTTGTGTCATTTGTGACGTGTGCGCAAAATTTCAGGTCATTCGGATAAGGTTTGATAGACCTTTTGATCAAATTCGAAATTCGGAAGTTTTGGAATTCTTAGGCTTGAATCCGAGGGTGATTCGATGTTTTGATGTTGTTTTGAGCATTCCGAAGATTGGAACAAGTCAAATGATATTATGGGATGAGTTTCGGGGTGGTTTCGGATCATTTCTGGGCTATTTCTAGTTGTTGGTTTTTGGCTTCAGGGGTGTACAGTGCGTTAGCATAGATTTGACCGCGTTAACATAGAGAAAATTTGGAAAAATGGAGTTGTGCTATGCGATTGCGTAAGTCTTCCCGCGATCGCATAGAGTAAAATCTCTGTTGCACTGACCCAACTTTGGAAGATTATATCTCACAATTTATAAGGAATTTGAAGATGATCCAAAAATAAAAGTTGTAGCCCTTGATGTCTAGTTTTCAAAAAGTTAGACCAATTATAATTTGAAATTTTGTATAAAAGGTTATGACCATTATACTAGAGGCTGTCCGGAAGAGTTGGAGAAGGTTGTTGGAAAAATTTGTTCTACGCGATCGTAGGGGAATGGCCGCGATCGCATAGGATAAAAGAAGGGCTGGAAAATTTTGTGCTTCGCTATCATATTAGTTTGTCCGTGATAGCATAGGGTAAATGCCTGGGCAGATTATAAAGTACTCTATTTCGAGGATTTCAGCCATTTTTGCATTTTTGGAGCTATAGAGCTCGGATTGAGGCGATATATGAAGGGATTTTCAGAGGATTGATTGGGGTAAGTGTTCTTCACTCAAATTTGGTTAAATCTCATGATTATGTCTTGATTCTTATCATTTAATTTGGAAATTTGGGGTGAAAATTGAAAAAATGAAAGAAGGTTTGGAGAGCTAATTTTGGGGATTTGGATGGTCATTTGATGTCAGGTTTTGGTGAATTTGATATGGGTAGACTCGTGAGCGAATGGGTTTTCCAGTTTTGTAATTTTCATCGGATTCCGAAATGTGGGCCCGGGGGCCGGGTTTGAGCCAATTTCGGGATTTTTGAGTTAATTTGATTATTTTTGCTTGGACTTTGTTCCTTTAGTGTATATTGATAATAATACTGATTTTGGTTAGATTTATAGCATTTGGAGGCCGATTCAAGCAGCAAAGGCATCGCGGGCAAGAGTTTGGACCGATTTGAGGTAAGTAATGATTGTAAATATTGTCCTGAGGGTATGAAACCCCGAATTTCACATCGTTGTGCTACTTTCAGGTGACACACACGCTAGATGACGAGCGTGAGGTCGTGCACCATTGGGGATTGTAACTTGGTCCGTCCAATACGATTGTTAAGTCGCGTATTTGATTGAAAATTGTTTGATATCATTGTGTTTTGGAAAGTATTACCATGTTTTGGGCTGAATGCTATATTTGGGCCTCATGTCAACTGTTTTGGGCCCTTAGGGGATTTTTACTACTATTCCTCACTGTTTTGACTTCATATTTGTACTCAGTCATGCTGTATTCTACTGTTTTCATAACTCAACCGTATTTACTCCGTTTTGATATTTTAAATGATATTTTGGGCTGAGCATCATGTTTTATTGTTGCCCGAGTGGCTTGAAAGATTTCTCACTGAGTGAGGCCGAGGGCCTGTGTTGTGAGGATATTATGGGATCGGGCTGCACGTCGCAGCAAGTTATTACTGATTCAGGATTATGAGGGTGAGGGCCTGATTTGTTACGCCACGAGGTCGCTTGTTATGAGGTCGAGTGCCAGTTTGATTATGCCACGAGATGGCTTGTTATAGCGCTTGAGCTGTAGGAGCCCCTCCGGAGTCTGCACACCCCAGTGAGCGCGGGTACCCAGTGTGAGATGTGATATTGCCCGAGGGGCTGTTGTTGTTTCATGTTGTTGCCCGAGGGGCTGATTACGAGTGATTGTGAGGTAGCCCGAGGGGCTGGTTCTGTTGATATTTGCTTGAGGGGCGGTGTATGGTACATGTTTTACCTCGAGGGCTGTTTATGTTTCTATCATTTTTACTCACTGTTTTTATCACTCGTTTGAAACTATTGGAAGATGTTTTAAAAAGGAAAGGGTTTTTACTGAAACTAAGTTTGATTTACGAAATAAATGATTTCTGTATTGTTTTGGAAACGTATTGTATTTGTTGTAGCGTTATGATGTGGTTTACGTATTTTCTTACTGTTCAGCTTTCATTTACTTTTATTACTTACTGAGTTGGCGTACTCACATTACTCCCTGCACCTTGTATGCAGATTCAGGTATTTATGAACCCAATAGCGGTGTTGGTTGCTTAGTGGCAGAGTCATCGGAGTTAGCAAGGTAGTTGCCCGACGTTCGCAGCCCTGCTCTTCTCCCTCTTGTCTTCCTTAGACTATTTTTAGTATATTTTCAGACTCTTTGTTGTATTCAGACCATAGTAGAGGCTCATGACTTGTGACACCGCGATGCCGGGCTAGTGTATTTATTCCGCACTGTTTATTTAGACTTACATTATTTGATTAATTAAAGGCTTAAAAATGACTTTTATTGAATAATGGTTAATTCGGGCATTGTGTCGACTGACCTAGTTTCACGATAGGCGCCATCACGACCGGGTTGGTTTTAGGGTCATGACAGTTGGCTAGCTGGGGCGGATCTACGATGTGAGCTACGGATTCACGTGAATTCAATAGTTTTTCTTCAAATCTTGTATAGTTATTAAAAATTACAAAATATTTATAAATAATTAATTGTAGTACAAGCCTATCTATATCTATCTATATCTATATCTATATCTATATTTATATCTAAATATTGATGGACCAAAAAATTCTCAAAAAATTGATCGACTTTTTTGCCCTTTATAAAATTAGTATTGTTTCAAAGAAATAAATTTATATTGGATAAAAATGTAATATTTTGGATCCTTCTCTTATTCGAACTAGAGTTCAATTACAATCTTTTAGCTATTTAAGATGTTATGTTCTACCAGTTCTTTAAGTTCTAAATCCAAACTAATTTCACATTAACTAAAAGACGTTAAACCGCCTAATACCGTTATATCGAGAAGTTTTATTGTGTGCCTCTCACAACTGACATTAGTTGTGTGAGGCTCTTTTTTGTCTCACAAATTTGTGGACCCCAATTTTACACTTCTGGGTCCACAAAATTCGGGTCCACAAAACTGTGAGACAAAAAAGATGCTTCATACAACTAGTGTAAGTTGTATGAGACACAAAATAAAATTTTCTCGTTATATCATGTTGCATTTACATAAAGAATGCAGCATGGAATAGTTAAAAACCGATTTTCTATTTATAGGATTTCTTTTGTTGTTCTTTTTGTTCTATAATTATTTCCATATGTTGCTTATCCACTTATATGTATATGATTAAATTGCATATAACATACAGTTTTAAATTCTTTGTTATTGCTATATTCATGTATAATGTTTTCCTGATTAGTTATTTCGGGGTTTGTTTTATTTTATCCTCGAAATATTATTCTGATTTAGTAAAATTCTTAATTGTGCTGATGATCCTGCTAAAGATTTATATATCTGTCCTTGAAGAACAATGATCGAGTTGCGTTTAAATGTGAATAGATTTAGAGTTGCA
Source organism: Nicotiana tabacum (assembly GCF_000715075.1). Classification (NCBI taxonomy): domain Eukaryota; kingdom Viridiplantae; phylum Streptophyta; class Magnoliopsida; order Solanales; family Solanaceae; genus Nicotiana; species Nicotiana tabacum. The sequence continues at coordinate 15,956,668 of NC_134089.1, read as the reverse complement.
TGGTATATTAAACTTTTCTTCTTGATGAGAAGCCCTTCTCTTCTCTAACTGCTTTTTTCCTTACAAGTCAATAAATCTTCTCCTTTTATCGCAATTGAACTCAAAGCTTCAATTGGAATTATTAATTGTCACGATCCGGATTTCCCAACCTCGGGAGTCGTGATAGCGCCTACTGATTTGAGCTAGGCAAGCCAATTATTGAACAAATTACCTTTATCCATTTTTATACCTTTTTAGCATTTATAAAGCAATAATGTGAAAAACAACGGAAATTTCAATAAGCGGAAGAAATGTAGTAAAATATTTAAAATATGCATCTAATACAACTATTTAAGCCTTAATCATCCAGAACTGGTGTCACAGTACCACAGACGATCTAAGAATGCTACATACAAAGTCTGAAAATAAAAGATACACTGTTTCTGAATTAAGGAAATGAAATAGGGATAAAAGGGATGGAAGGAGACGTCAGGGCCTGCGGACGCCTGCAGGTCTACCTTGGATCTCCGTGGACTGAAGGTAGCCACCCAATCTACGGTCCAAAAGCTGCTCCAGGATCTGCACATAGTGCAGAGTGTAGCATCAGCACAACCGACCCCATGTGCTGGTAAGTGCCTAGCCTAACCTCGGCGAAGTAGTTACAAGGCTAGGACCAGACTACCAAATAAACTTGTGTAGTTATATAGTATACAACGGAAAATAAAACAGGAATAAACAAGTAAAGATGGGAGGGGTTCCATGCTGCGAGTGTATATCAATATCCACAGTAAATCAAGAGTAACGGCATAAGAACAGCTTAGAGTTCACAGCAAAACAATAAGAAACTTGTATCCAATCTATAAACACTTTGTATCAACAATTGTTGCGGCGCACAACCCGATCCCAATATATAACAACATTGTTGCGGCGTGCAACCAGATCCATATGATATCATTGTTGCGGCGTGCAACCTGATCCAATCATTTCATTGTTGCAGCGAGCAACCCGATCCAATCATTTCATTGTTGCGGCGTGCAACCCGATACACATATAATATTGTTGTGGCGTGCAACCCGATCCAAATATATCATTGTTGCGGCGTGCAACCCGATCCAATCATCTCATTATTGCGGCGTGCAACCCGATCCATATATAATATTGTTGCGGCACGCAACCCGATCCAAATATATCATTGTTGCGGCGTGCAACCCGCTTCCATTTCACATATCTCGTTGCAGGTGTGCAACCCGCTCCCATTTCACATATCTCATTGCAGGCGTGCAACCCGCTCCCATTTCACATATCTTGTTACAGGCGTGCAACCCGCTCCCATTTCACATATCTTGTTGCAGGCGTGCAACCCGCTCCCATTTCATATATTTCCTTAGCGGCGTGCCACCCGATCCCATTTACAAATCAACAACAATCACAAAAAGAATCCCAGTAAGGGAAAGTTATATTTCAACAATATCCCGGCAAGGGAACAATAATATCAAGACAATATCCCGGCAAGGGCACAATAATGATAATGACCTCCCGGCAAGGGAACAATAATGATAGTAACATGTGAAGCGCAATAAACCACAATAGAGTCATAACAATTACAATACAAGACTCATGGGCGTGCTTGACACCAACGTATAGATACTCGTCACCATGCCTATACGTCATACTCCACAATTAACATGTAGCAAATAAGACATGACTCCTAATTCCTCAAGCTAAGGTTAGACCAAACACTTACGTCGATGCCACGAACACAATTCAAGCCTCTACTATCGCTTTACCTCTTGATTCCACCACCAATTCGCTCGTATCTAGCCACAACTTACTTAATTACATCAGTAAACGCTAAATGCATCGATTCCAATGCATGAAAATAAGTTTTCCAAAGTTTTACCCAAAAAGTCAAAAATCGCCCTCGGGCCCACATGGTCAAAACCCGAGGTTTGAACCAAAACCCGATTACCCATTCCCCCATGAACCCAAATATATAATTTATTTTGAAATCGGACCTCAAATCGAGGTCCAAATCCCCAATTTTTGAAAAACCTAGGTTCTACCCAAAACACCAAATTTCTCCCATGAATATCATTGATTTAGAGTTGAAATCATTTTAAAAGATGTTAATAATTGAAGGAAACGAGTAAATATTTACTTACAATCGATTTGGAAGAAGAGTTGTTCTTGAAAAATCGCCCTAGGGAGTTTATGTTTTGAAAAGATGTGAAAAATAGTTGATTTTCGGTTAAGTATAAAAATTGCAGGTTGCAGTTATGGGAATTGCGAACAGGGTTCGCAATTGCGAATCCCGACCTCTTCTAGGTTCGCATATGCGAAGGGGGTTCTCGCATTTGCGAGATGGGAAATGCGAACAAGGGATCACATTTGCGAAGGGAATCTCGCATTTACAAGGAGGAGCTGGCCTGGGCTGCTTTCGCAATTGCGACAAAGCCCTCGCATTTGCGATATCGCATTTGCGAGCCAGGCTTTGCAAATGCGAAGCCTGCCGGCCTGCACAAAAATAGCTGAAGCCTGCAATTCCTTAAGTCCAAAAATTCACCCCGTGGCCTATCCAAAACTCATCTGAGCCCTCCGGGCTCCAAACTAAACATACACACCAACCTAAAAACATAGTACAGACTCGCTCGTGCATTCAAATCACTAAAATAACATCAACAACTATGAATTTTGCATCAAAATCATGAAATTTTCTCAAGAACTTCAAATTTTTAATTTTCTCAAAAATGATCTGATTCACGTCGTTTCAAGTTCGTTTCTTACCAAATTTCACAAACTTATCTTAAATCACATATAAGACCTGTACCGAGCGCCGGAACCAAAATACGGGCTCAATACCATCAATTTTTAATCACAATTCATTTCCAAATCTCATAAATAATTTTAGAAATTAATTTTCTTTAAAAATTTGTTTCTCGGGTGTGGGACCTCAGAATTCGATTCTGGGCATACGCCCAAGTCCCATATTTTCCTACGGACCCTTCGGGACTGTCAAATCATGGGCCCGGGTCCGTTTACCCAAAATATTGACCGAAGTCAACTCAAACTCATTTTAAAGTCAAAATTTATCATTTTTCACAAATTTTCACATTATGACTTTTCGGCTACGCGCTCGGACTACACACGCAAATTGAGGTGATGCTGAAAGAGGTTTTTAAGGCCTTGAAATGCAAAATTTACTTTTAAAATAAGTGGTGACCTTTTGGGTCATCACATTCTCCACCTCTAAAACAACTGTTCATCCTCGAACGGACAGAAGAAGAAAGTACCTGAGTCGGGGAAAAGATGGGGATAACGGCTCCGCATATTGAACTCAGACTCCCAGGTCAATGCCTCAGCAGGCTGACCTCTCCACTGAACACGAACATAAGGAAAACTCTTCGACCTCAACTGGCGTATCTGCCGGTCTAGAATAGCCACCGGCTCCTCCTCATAAGACAAGTCCTTGTCCAACTGGACATTGCTGAAATCTAACATGTGGGATGGATCACTATGATACTTCCGAGGCATGGATAAATGAAAAACTGGATGCACGACTAATAAACTCGGCGACAATGCAAGTCTATAAACTATCCCACTCGATCAAGAATCTCAAACGGGCCAATGAACCTAGGGCTAAGCTTACCCTTCTTCCCAAATCTCATCACGCCCTTCATAGGCGACACTCAAAGCAATACCCGCTCACCGACCATGAAGGCCAAATCTCGAACCTTGCGGTTGGCATAACTCTTTTGCCTAGACTGAGCGGTACGAAGCCTATCCTGAATAATTCTGACCTTGTCCAAGGCATCCTGAACCAGATCTGTACCCAACAATCGAGCCTCTCCCGGCTCAAACCATTCAACCGACGATCGACATCGTCTACCATACAAAGCCTCATAAGGAGCCATCTAGATACTCAACTGGTAGTTGTTGTTGTAGGCAAACTCTGCTAAAGGCAAAAGCTGATCCCACAAGCCTCCAAACTCAATTACACAAGCTCGGAGCATATTCTCCAAAATCTAAATAGTCCGCTCGGACTGCCCGTCCGTTTGAGGATGAAACGCTATGCTCAACTCAACCCGTGTGCCCAACTCTTGTTAAACTGCTCCCCAAAAATGTGAGGTAAACTGCGTACCTCAGTCCGAAATGATAGACACGGGTACACCATGAAGCCGAACAATCTCCCGGATATAGATCTCAGCTAACCTCTCGGAAAAATATGAGACTGCCACAGGAATGAAATGTGCTGACTTGGTCAACCTATCAATAATAACCCACACTGCATCGAACTTCCTCTGAGTCCGTGGGAGTCCAACAACGAAGTCCATAGTGATATGCTCCCACTTCCACTCAGGAATCTCAATCTTCTAGAACAACCCATCGGGCCTCTGATGCTCGTACTTAACCTGCTGACAATTCAAACACCGAGCCACATATGCAACGATATCCTTCTTCATTCTTCTCCACCAATAATGTTGCCGCAAGTCCTGGTACATCTTAGCAGCGCCCGGATGAATAGAGTACCGGGAACTATGGGCCTCCTCTAAAATCAACTCTCGAAGCCCATCCACATTAGGCACACAAACTCGACCCTGCAACCTCAAAACTCCATCATATCCTAAGGTAACCTGCTTGCCACCTCTGTGTTGCACCGTGTCTCTAAGGACACACAAATGGGGATCATCATACTGCCGATCATGGATATGCTCCAATAAGGTAGAACGAGCGACTGTGCAAGCTAGCACACGACTGGGCTCAAAAACATCCAACCTCACGAACTTATTGGACAAAGCCTGAACATCCAAAGCAAGCGGTATCTCACCGACCGGAATATAAGCAAGACTACCCATACTGGCTGACTTCCTACTAAAAGCATCGACCACCACATTGGCCTTTTTCGGATGATATAAGATGGTGATATCATAGTACTTTAATAGCTCCAACCACCTTCTCTGCCTCAAATTTAGTTCCTTCTGCTTGAACAAATACTGCAGACTGTTGTGATCTGTGAACACCTCACATGCCACGCCATACAGATAATGCCTCCAAATCTTCAACGCGTGAACAATGGCTGCTAACTCCAAATCATGAACCGGATAGTTCTTCCCATGAATCTTCAACTGCCGTGAAGCATAGGCAATGACCTTGTCATCCTGCATCAACACTGCACCAAGTCCAACATGAGATGCATCATAATAAACTGTATAAGGCCCTAAACCTATGGGCAAAACCAACATCGGTGCCGTAGTCAGAGTTGTCTTGAGCTTCTGAAAGCTCGCCTCACACTCAACCGACCATCTGAACTGGGTGCCTTTCTGGGTCAACCTGGTCATCGGGGCTGCGATAGATGAAAACCCCTACACAACCCGATGATAGTAGCATGTCAATCCCAAGAAACTCCGGATCTCTGTAGCTGATGCTGGTCTAGGCCAGTTCTTGACTGCCTCAATCTTCTTCGGATCAACCTGAATACCCTATGCTGATACAACATGACCCAGGAATGCAACCGAACTCAGCCAGAACTCACGCTTCGAAAACTTAGCATACAACTGACTATCCCTTAAAGTATGAAGAACCACTCGAAGATGCTACTCATGTTCCTTCCGGTTACGGGAATAGATCGAAATATCGTCAATGAAGACTATCACGAACAAATCCAAGTAAGGCCTAAACACTCGGTTCATCAATTCCATAAAAGCTGCTATGGCATTTGTCAACCCGAATGACATCATCAAGAACTCATAATGCCTGTACCGAGTGTGGAAAACGACCTTAGGGACATCGGATGCCCTAATCCTCAACCGATGGTAGCCAGATCTCAAGTCAATCTTCGAAAATACTTTGGCACCCTGAAGCTGATCAAACAAATCATCAATCCTCGGCAATAGATACTTATTATTGATTGTAACCTTGTTCAACTGCCGGTAATCAATACACATCCTCATCGATCCGTCCTTCTTCTTAACAAACAACACCAGCGTACCCCAAGGCGAAACACTCGGTCTAATGAAACCCTTCTCAAGCAAGTCTTGCAATTGCTCCTTCAACTCTTTCAACTCAGGCGGGGCCATATGATACAACGAGCTACAAATGGTCTGAGTGCCCGGAGCCAAATCAATGCAGAAGGCAATATCCCTATCGGGTGGCATACCCGGTAGGTCTGAAAAAAATACCTCAGGGAACTCACGAACAACAGGCACAGAATCAATAGAAGGAACCTCGACACTAGAATCACAAACATATGCCAAATAGGCCAAACACCCCTTCTCGACCATACATTGAGCCTTCACATAAGAGATAACACTACGGGTAGAATGATCAGGAGTCCCTCTACATTTTAAACGAGGTAAACTCGGCAAGGCTAAGGTCACAGTCTTGGCATGACAGTCCAAGATAGCGTGGTAAGGTGATATCCAATTCATCCCCAATATGACATCAAAATCAACCATTTCTAGAAGCAACAAATCTACATGAGTCTCAAGACCCCCAATCATAACTATACAAGAGCGATGGACTCGATCTACCACAATAGAATCACCCACCGGTGTAGACACATAAACAAGAGCACTCAAGGAATCACTAGGCATGACCAGATACTGTGCAAAATAAGATGACACATAGGAGTATGTAGACCCTGGATCAAATAAAATTGAAGCATCTCTACAATAAACCAGAACAGTACCTGTGATAACTGCATCGGAATCCTCAGCCTCGGGCCTGGCTGGAAGAGCATAACATCGGGGCTGGGCCCCACCACCCTGGACTACATCTCTGGGATGGCCTGCAGCTGGCTGGCCTCCACCTCTAGCGGTCTGAGCTCCACCTCTAACACCTCTACCTCCACCTCTAGCACCTCTACCCCTACCCCGGCATGGGCGGTGGAACACCTGGTACCTGAACCATAGCACAGGAACCCTGCTGCTGCGATTGAGTACCCACCAATCTCGGACAAGCCCTCCATATATGACCATACTCGTCGCACTCAAAACATCCACCTGAATGCTGCGGCAGGGGAAACTAAGACTGACCCTGACGACCTGAATGACCACCCCGAAAACTCTGGAGCGGCGGTGCACTGATAGGAGCTGGTGGTGCACTGTAGGGCTGCTGATCAGAATACTGTATATGAGAACCAAAGCCACCTGAAGCACCGTGAGAAACCTGAAGTGCTGACTGAAAGGGCCTAGGATGATGGCCTCTACCATACGAATCCCTGCCTCCAGACGAGGCACCACTGAATCTTCCTGAATGACAAGGCCTCTTGTCCGACCTATGGCTACCTCCCTACGGCAGAACCATCTCCACTCTCCTGGCCATATTGGCCGCCTCCTGGAAAGAAATCTCACTCTTTGTCTACCTAGCTATCTGAAGACGAATCGGCTGAATAAGTCCCTCAATGAACCTCATTACCCCCTCTCTCTCGGTGGGAAATATGATAAGAGTATGATGAACCAAGTCGATGAATCTGGTCTCATACTGGGTAATCGTCATAGAACCCTGCTGAAGACGCTCAAAGTGCCTCCGATAGGCCTCTCTCTGAGTGATGGGGAGAAACTTCTCCAGAAATAGCTGAGTAAACTGCTCCCAGGTCAAAGTTGGCGATCCGGCTGGTCTAGCCAAACAATAATATCTCCACCAAGTCTTGGCAGATCCAGACAAGCAAAAAGTAGCAAAATCGACCCCATTGGTCTCAACTATCCCCATGTTTCTGAGAACCTCGTGACAACTGTCTAGAAAATTCTGGGGATCCTTAGAAGATGCACCATTGAAAGTAGTAGTGAAGAGCTTAGTGAACCTGTCCAACCTCCACAAAGCATCGCCAGACATAGCTACTCCATCACCGGTCTGAGCTACCACACCCGACTGAACTGCTCCAACGGGTTGAACCGCTGGAGTCTGAAACTGGGGAGTTACCTGCTCCGGAGTGCGAGTAGCAGGAGTCTGAACTCCTTCTCCAGCCTGAGAGATGGTTGTGCTACAGGTAGTAAGCCTGCCCAGGTGACACTCTCCATAAGGCCCACTAGACGGACCAGAGTATCCTGGAGTACAGGGGTAGCAATAAACCCCTCTGGGACCTGATCTGGGCCCACCAGAACTGCTGGGGCCGGAACCTCATCATCAAAGTCAACCTGAGGCACCGCCGCTGGTGCTACTGCTCTAAGATGAGCTCAGCCCCTGCCTCGGCCTCTAACACGGCCTCGACCACGCCCTCTTCCCTTCGTGGGAGCTATTGCTGGGGGCTCGGGTTGCTGGCCAGTGGATGAGGAAGCGCATGTTCTCGCCATCTGCGAAAGAACATAGTAGAAATTCAATTAGCATTGAGAAACCAAACCGCACGATATGAAAGAATAAATGTGAAGTTTTTCCTAACTCTGTAGCCTCTGGGGGGATAAATATAGACGTCTCCATACCGATCCCTCAGACTCTACTAACTTGTCTGTGAACTGTAAGACACATGTAACCTAGAGCTCTGATACCAACTTGTCACAACCCGGATTTCCCACCCTCGGGAGTCGTGATGGCGCCTACTAATGTGAGCTAGGTAAGCCAATTATTGAACAAATTACCTTTATCCATTTTTATACCTTTTTGGCATTTATAAAGCAATAATGTGAAAAATAGCGGAAATTTCAATAAGCGGAAGAAATGTAGTAAAATATCTGAAATATTCATCTATTACAACTATTTAAACCTTAATCACCCAGAACTGGTGTCACAGTACCACAGACGATCTAATAGTGCAACATACAAAGTCTAAAAATAAAAGATACATTGTTTCTGAATTAAGGAAATGAAACAGGGATAAAAGGGATGGAGGGAGACGCCATGGCCTGCGGACGCCTGCAGGTCAACCTTGGATCTCCGTGGACTGAAGGTAGTCACCCAATCTACTGTCCAAAAGCTGCTCCGGATCTACACATAGTGCAGAGTGTAGCATCAGCACAACCGACCCCATGTGCTGGTAAGTGCCTAGCCTAACCTCGGCGAAGTAGTGACGAGGCTAGGACGAGACTACCAAATAAACCCGTGCAGCTATATATTATACATCGGAAAATAAAACAGGAATAAATAAGTAAAGATGGGAGGGGGTACATGCTGCGGGGGTATATCAATATCCACAGTAAATCAAGAGTAACGGCATAAGAACAACTTAGAGTTCACAGCAAAACAATACAAAACTTGTATCCAATCTATAAACACTTTGTATCAACAATTGTTGCGGCGCGCAATCCCATCCCAACATATAACAACACTATTGCAGCGTGCAACCCGATCTAATTATTTCATTATTGTGGTGTGCAACCCGATCAACATATAATATTGTTGCGGCGCGCAACCCAATCCAAATATATCATTGTTGCGGTGTGCAACCCGATCCACAAATAATATTGTTGCGGCGCGCAACCCGATCCAAATATATCATTGTTGTGGCGTGCAACCCGATCCAATCATTTCATTGTTGCAACGTGCAACCCGATCCAATCATTTCATTATTGCGGTGTGCAATCCGATCCACATATAATATTGTTGCCGTGTAACCCGATCCAAATATATCATTGTTGCTGCGTGCAACCCGCTCCCATTTCACATATCTCGTTGCAGGTGTGCAACCCGCTCCCATTTCACATATCTCATTGTAGGCGTGCAACCCTCTCCCATTTCACATATCTTGTTGCAGGCATGCCACCCGCTCCCATTTTACATTTCTTGTTGCAGGCGTGCAACCCACTGCCATTTCATATATTTCCGTAGCAGCGTGCCACCCGATCCCATTTACAAATCAACAATAATCACAAAAAGAATCCTAGCAAGGGAACAATTGTATTTCAACAACATTCCAGCAAGGGAACAATAATATTAAGACAATATCCCAGCAAGGGAACAATAATGATAGTAACATGTGAAGCGTAATAAACCATAGCGGAGTCATAACAATTACAATACAAGACTCATGGACGTACTTGACACCAACGTATAGATACTCGTCACCATGCCTATACGTCGTACTCCACAATTAAGATGTAGCAAATAAGACACGACTCCTAATTCATCAAGCTAAGGTTAGACCAAACACTTACGTCGATGCCACGAACACAATTCAAGCCTCTACTATCGCTTTACCTCTTGATTCCACCACTAATTCGCTCGTATCTAGCCACAAGTTACTTAATTACATCAATAAACACTAAATGAATCGATTCCAATGCATGAAAATAAGTTTTCCAAAGTTTTACCCAAAAAGTCAAAAATCGCCCTCGAGCCCACATGGTCAAAACCCGAGGTTCGAACCAAAACCCGATTACCCATTCCCCCACGAACCCAAATATATAATTTGTTTTGAAATCGGACCTCAAATCGAGGTCCAAATCCCCAATTTTTGAAAAACCTAGGTTCTGCCCAAAACACCCAATTTCTCCTATGAAAATCATTGATTTAGAGTTGAAATCATGTTAAAAGATGTTAATGATTGAAGGAAACAAGTAAAAATTTACTTACAATCGATTTGGAAGAAGAATTGTTCTTGAAAAATCGCTCTAGGGAGTTTATGTTTTGAAAAGATGTGAAAAATGATTGATTTTCGGCTAAGTATAAAAATTGCAGGTTGCAGATATGGGAATTACGAATAGGGTTCGGAATTGCGAACCCTGACCTCTGCTAGGTTCACATTTGCGAAGGGCGAACAAGGAATCACATTTGCGATGACATGCCCAAAAGGGGTGTATCGCATTTGCGAAGAGAATCTCGCATTTGCGATGAGGAGCTGGCCTGGGCTTTCGCAATTGCGACAAAGCCCTCGCATTTGCGATATCGCATTTGCGAGAGCCTGCAGGCCTGCACAGAAATAGTTGAAGCCTGCAATTCCTTAAGTCCAAAAATTTACCCCGTGGTCTATCCAAAACTCACTCGAGCCCTCGGGGCTCCAAACCAAACATGCACACTAAACTAAAAACATTATACAGACTCACTCTTGCATTCAAATCACTAAAATAACATCAACAACTATGAACTTTGCATCAAAATCATGAAATTTTCTCAAGAATTTCAAATTTCTAATTTTCTCAAAAAACGATCCAATTCACATCGTTTCTAGTCCGTTTCTTACCAAATTTCACACTTATCTTAAATCACATATAAGGCATGTACCGGGCGCCGGAACCAAAATACGGGCCCGATACCATCAAATTTTAATCACAATTCATTTCCAAATCTCATAAATAATTTCAGAAAATAATTTTCTTTAAAAATTCATTTCTCGGGCTTGGGACCTCGGAATTCGATTTCAGGCATACGCCCAAGTCCCATATTTTCCTACGGACCCTTCGGGACTGTCAAATCACGGGTCTGGGTCCGTTTACCCAAAATGTTGACCGAAGTCAACTCAAACTCATTTTAAAGTCAAAATTTATCATTTTTCACAAATTTTCACATTATGGCTTTCCGGCTACGCGCCCGGACTATGCACACAAATCGAGGTGATGCTGAAAGAGATTTTTAAGGCCTCGGAATGTAGAATTTACTTTTAAAACAAGTGATGACCCAAAGTCATCACATTTACATTTTGAGTGCGTGCTATAATTTGTTATATTTAATTAAGCTCCATTAAAAATGACTATATTTTAATTATTTTTTCACAAACTGAAAATTTAAATTATCTTATTCTTTTTTTGTACGGAGTTGTGCTATTTTCTTCTGTTAAAAAAAGAACAGTGTCCTATGGAGTTTAACGTGAATGAAGGCACATGCTTTCTGCCATGGATTTGATTGAATGAGAGCAAATTAAAATTTATGCAATTTGGTATTATACTACTTTGATTTATATTTCAAAGCTCAACTAAATATTTTCGAATATTAATGTGGTAAAAGTGTTACTATTTTCTGCACAAATTTTGTGAAAATAACATAAGATGACGGGGCAACGCACGTCCATAGAGACTAGAATATTTCACGTTATATGTAACTCGATCATTGTTCTTCAAGGAAAGATAGGTAAATCTTTAGTAGGATCATTTGCACAATTAAGAATTTTACTAAATCGGAATAATATTTCGAGGATAAAATAAAACAAACCCCAAAATAACTAAATTAGAATATTTCACGTTAAATGTCGAATAACTAAAATATCTCCGAAATATTGGTTGACTTTTATATCCTTTTAGTCTTATTCTACCATGTTTCTATTGGTTTTTTCTTAATTTAAAAAATATCATATTTAAAAATAGAGTTTTAAACAAATACTATTTCTAGAATTCGATTCCCGGTCTAATTAAACAAATACTGCAATCATGAAAGTAGAATTTTAAACCTTTGTGGTGAATTATGTCTAAGTTTGCTGATAATTCCAACATTGGTTACAATTGTAATATAAACTCAAGTTAATTCCTAGAAGATTCATATCCATAGTAGTTGAATTAGAGTTACTTTAGAGTTAGATAAAGTACGCACCCAATAGGACACAAGTCACACAATACTTTACACCGAATAACATAAATATGATTTAAACTATCCAACAGTTAGAAAGCTTTATATTACTTGTGATGTGTATTTCGTACTATTTGACACATGAAATTATACTATATTATCGTCGTTTATTGTTATTGTTGTTGTTATTATAAAAGACAACTTTTCAAGGCAAAATATAGATTATTGACTAAATATACGTGCAATTATTAGACAAATTGAATATTTACGTGCAATGCACGTTCATAGATACTAGTACTATATTAAAAGCATGAAAGCCCTTATCAAAATATCGTTTGTCTTTTTTACCCTTAAAAAAAAGAATTTACATTGGACAGAATTGTAATTTAAATTATTTTCTAATATTTAAGACTTTAAAATCAATTAAAACTTTGATTATCTTTTCTTTGTTGAAATATTTATGGAGTCCTAATATTTAGGACTTTAAAATCACTTAATATTTACCTTACATAAATTCTTTTCCTAATTGAAGTATATAACATAAGTATAATTAGTCAAACTAAAAATGGAAATTTTTTAAGGCAAAACGTTACTTGTCAAGAAGACAAGTGAAAAAGAGTCTACGCATAAAATTTTATCGCAAAATATATAATTTGTTTATGATGTTTTATCTAAGATTTAATATACATATTCAATTTTACACGAAACTTTATTCCAAACGAAATGCCAGTATTCTTTTTTCTGTTATTGATCAAATGAATGATAAATTCATATATCATTTATATATTTAATTATTTATTGAGATCTACAAAGAATTTTCATTTTTTTGGTACTGTCATGCATGGATAATTTTTTACCTAATTAATTTTTACTATTTGAAAAAGGATTCTTATTGAATAAAAATATAATCAGCTATACACAATCAATATTCATCATTTTCAGAAATTTCTATTTTTATTTTAACTCAAAGGACAATTTAAATAAATATTTCTTTATTGAGATAGGGTACACGCGCAAAGTGCGTACACTCAAACTAAATTTACAAATGAGAGACCGGTTCTGGTTAAAGTCAATGTAAAGGTAGAGGTATTGTTAATGGGACTTTTTTTATATATATATGTACGAGATTTTAAATTTATTTATCCGATTTTGTCTAAGTTTTTATATTTACAAAAAATAACTAATTTTTTTTTTACAAAATATATATAAATTCGGTCAAAATCTACAATTTATCTACAATTTAACTACACATTTTTGTATAGAATTCGATCAAAAAAGAAAATTTACATATAATTTATATACAACTTGTATATAATTGTGTAAGTTGTAGATATTTTGTACACTATTTTTACACTCGATATACAATATATATATATATATATATATATATATATATATATATATATATATATATATATATATATATATATATATAAAATTTATTTCATGTCTTCTTTTTCGAGTTTCAATATGAAATTTCAACCAAAATCACCTCGAATCTTCACTAAATTCTCTCAAAATTGAGATATAAACTCTAAAGGATATTCTCAATCGTTTGCAACAACACCCAATCCAAATAAAAAATAATTTTATAAATTTTGATTTTCGAATTCAAAACTTCTAAACTTTCTAATAGATTAACATAGTTTCCAATTCAATCTACTCGCTTCTGATTAATACTATTTTGTTTATTGATTCCAAATACATAAAAGAAATTAACGATCTTCCCTCCTCAAAAGTGATAATTCATTCATTATTTAACATAGGAAAAAAAGGGAAAAAAAAGAAGAGAAACACATAATAGAATTGCTCGATGCCAAATCTCTTTGTTCTCGAAAAGGTATGGCTGAATTTGAGGAGAAAGATGTCAAACATATTTCTGTTAATTTATAATTTTAGTTTTCGAGGGAAGAAGGAGAGAAAATATGGACGATTAGAGTCTAATACATTATTTTGTATAAAAATTGATAATTTGTATATGGATTTGTAATTAAGTTAAAACCTCAATTGTGAAGGTAACTAAGTTTCAAAATTAGTATAGATAAGTAAAAATCCCTTTTGGAAAATATATGTTAGACTTTAGATTTGACGCTAGATTTGACCCGTACATATTGATAGTGTAAAATAATTATTTATTAAAGTTCGTTTTGTAACGACCCAACCGATCGTTTTGAGATCTAGTGCGTCGTTCAGCAGTTTGAGGCCATGAGCAGCTTCACTTCAGGTATTATGACTTGTGCGCACAGTCGGAATTGAATTCTGGGAAGTTCGAAGTTGATTTGGAAAAAGAATTCTCATTTCGGAAGCTTTAAATTGAAAGAATTGACTAAGGTTGGATTTTTGAGTAAACAACCTCGGAATCGGGATTCGAAGGTTCTAGCAGGTTCGTATGATGATTTCGGACTTGGGCGTATGTCCGGACTGGGTTTTGGAAGACCGGGGAACGTTTCGCCGCCTATTGTGGAAGTTAGCATTTTGAAGGAATTTCATAAGTTTAGGTTGAAGTGCATTTCAGTGTTATCGATGTCCGTTTGGGATTCCGAGTCTGGGCGTAGCTCCGTATGGTGATTCTGGTATTGGGAGCTCGATCGAAAATGAATTCGGAGGTCCGTGGGTCATTTTGGAGTCATTTGGCTAAAGATAAAAATTTGAAGGTTTTTGAGGAGTTTTACCGGAAGTGGACTTTTTGATATCGGGGTCGGAATCCAATTCCGGAAGTTGGACTAGGTCCGTAATGTCAAATAGGACTTGTGTCCAAAATTTGAGGTCAATCGGACGTGATTTGATAGGTTTCGTCATCGAATGTAGAAGTTTGAATTTCTAAAGTTCATTAAGCTTGGATTGGAGGTCGATTCATGATTTTAGCATTGTTTGATGTGATTTGAGGCCTCGAGCAAGTCCGTAATGTGTTTTGGGACTGGTTGGTATGATTGGTCGGGGTCCCGGGGGCCTCGGGTGAATTCTGGGTGGTTAACGGATTGAATTGGAACTTGGAGGAAGAGCTGAAGTTGCTGGTTGTTGGTGTAACCGCACCTGCGAGACTTGGGCCACAGGTGCGGAGCCGCAGAAGCGGTCCCTGTGTCGCAGAAGCGGAAAATGGCTGAGAGTGCAAGGACCGCAGATGTGGTCAGCTCGCCGCAGAAGTAGGACCGCACTTGCGGGTGTTGAGGCGCAGAAGCGGAAAGGGAAGCCTGGAGAGAAACTGTAGGAGTGGTAGAGGGGCCGCACATGCCGAACCACATAAGCGGTCGTGTGACCGCAGGTGTGGAAGTGCTAGAGGCAGTAAGTTCTTTTAAAATTGGGGGTTGGTCATTTTTTCCCCATTTTCATTTGGTGTGGACGATTTTGGAGAGCTTCAAGTGGGGGTTGTCATCATCAACGACAAGGTAAGCTAACCCCACCTATCTTGAGTTAAATATATTGATTATGCATGGATTTTAGCATGTAAATTGGTAGAAATTTAGGGGTTTGAGGAAAACCTAGAAAATTCGTATTCTTGGATTTTGACCATGATTTTGGGAATGAAATTAATAGAAAATCATATATTTGAGTTCGTGAGTTCATGGGTAAACTTTATCTTTGATTTTTTTTGGAATTCGGGCATGTGGGCCCGAGGGCAATTTTGTCAACTTTTCGATCGGGGTTAGGAATTGTTATAAATTGGATTGTAATGAGTAATCGAACCTATATTAATGGATTTGCCTAATTATTGGCTAATTTTGTAGCATTTAGCATCGAATCGAGTCTTTGGAAGGGCGTGGAATGCCGGTTATGAATCTTCGGAGCGAGGTGAGTCTCCTTTCTAACCTTGTAAGAGGAAATTGTCCCCATAGGTGAAATAAGTAGTTATGTGCTTCTATTTGTGGGGGCTACGTACACACGAGGTGACGAGAGTCCGTGCGTAGCTACTATTATATGTAAGTCTGGGTAGTTTAGGACCCAAAAGCATGCTATACTTGGAATATCTGTGATCTTGTTGGCAGTTAAATTGCTTAAATCCTATCGAATCGGTAAATGAATTTTGTAAAAAGATTAAACTTCATTTTCTTAAATCGCTAAAAGAGAATTGGCTTTTATTTGGATAAACGTTCCCTGATAAATTCTTAATTGGCTATTTGATCATGTATTTCTATGTGTACCCGCATCGCATGTATGATTTGTGAGCAGAGTAATAGATGCATCTATGGTTCGCGTCGTTCGACCCTCGGCAGTGCACATTTTACATTTATGTTGGATTGGGCCATACGACCTCGACATGATTTACGCATGCTTGTATTGCTTGCCTTGAGAGTTGTTGATATTGATATTTGCTCTCCCCGGCTTGAGATAATTGTTAATTAATTGATTATGAACCCAGAGACTTTTAATAAAAAGGAACTCTTACCTATTTCGTGACTTATATGAATTTACTGTTGTTCTTAATAAATCCGTGATTTATCGCATTAATAATATTACTATTGGACTAATAGCAAGTGTCAAAGTCGACCTCTCATCTCTACTTTTTCGAGATTAGACGGGATACTCATTGGGTACACATTGTATTCGTATTCATACTACACTTGCTGTGCATTTTTGTTGACAGGTTCATATGTGGCTAGTGGCTTAGTGGAATAGTGGTATGGTTGATATGGAGACTTGAGTGAGCTACAATTATCGAGATGACCCGCAGCCAGCAGAGTCTCCTTCAGAGTATTGTACTGTATTTTCATTTCTGTCCACTTGTATTCCGGACAGTTACTGTATTTTACGTCATTCCCTAGTAAATGCTCATGCACTTGTGACACCGAGTTCTGGGATGATTATGGGATATCTTGTATTAACTGCTTAACATTCATATTCGATTTGAAACAGTTTTCTTTTACTGGTAAGATTGAAGGAAAATCATAGTTTTCAAAATTATTAAAACGAGAATTTAATTAAGTATTTTGGTTGGTTTGCCTGACAGCGGTGTCCGACGCCATCACAACTCTTAGTGGATTTTGGGTCGTGACAACATGGTATTAGAGCAGTAGGTTCCCTTAGGTCTCACAAGTCATGAGCGAGTCTAGTAGAGTCTTGCGGATCAGTACGTAGACGTTTGTACTTATCTTCGAGAGGCTACATGGCTGTTAGGAGCACTTCCCTTCTTGATTCCTCATCATGCGATTTGATTCCTTGGGGCTTATGCCCTTGTTTTCTTCCTACTCAATCTTACGCGACGCGAACCACTTGTTAT
Organism: Nicotiana tabacum; assembly: GCF_000715075.1. Lineage (NCBI taxonomy): Eukaryota > Viridiplantae > Streptophyta > Magnoliopsida > Solanales > Solanaceae > Nicotiana > Nicotiana tabacum. The sequence continues at coordinate 15,939,051 of NC_134089.1, read as the reverse complement.
AAATTGCGAATTGAAGAATTGTAATGGTACTACCGATGTGGAGCGGGATATTTCTCCCGGTATAGTTGATTTGGGATATTATCGTCGCCTTGCGGAAGGCTATCTTGTCATTTCAGCTCAGTAATAGTATTCTCGAGAGCTTTGAGTCTATGCGCAGATTTCTACGATTGCTCGTGATAGGTTGTCGCACAGTATGGGCGTGTTATTAAAGTTCTTGCCTATATGTTGGGGCAGTAAAAGATTTGGAAGGGAGTTCTCTAAGTGCATGATTCTGAGGTTCGGTATTTCATTTTCGGCGGGATAAAAAAAGCTATTGGCCTATGAATGTCTTGATTTGGATCGATGGAGTAACGAGACTTGGTGTTTTCAAGTGTGGTGAAATTTTTATCTGCGGCGTGGTATCGTCATCCTCGATTGAATATGTTAAGTTCGTCGGTGTTATGGTCTTCTACAATTCGCATTTGGGGTAAGATATTGTGAAATAATATTGGAAAAATGACTGTTAAATACCGCGGGGTGCGGTGGCTCAGGGTTTAATATGTATTTCTAATGTTGATGGCTCGAGAATGATGATCTTCGGAAAGGTTTAAAGTTAGTAGCGATTGGTGGGTTCAAGTGTTACGAAAATAGATTTTATTTAAGGTAATAACCGAGCAGTAAAGGATGAGAAAGGATGTGTAGGAAGTGTCATGTAATGGTTAAACTTCTAGAAGACCAGGTGCAAGAAGTGGAGGTCGAGTAGTTACTTAAAGAAGTGAGTCTGCCCAAAGTGAGGAGAGTGGCAGAGCAACAAGTGGATTCAGTGGAAGAATGACTTCACACCTAAGGAAGGTTTGGAATGATTTGGGAATTTTAGTGATCAGTGATTGGTCTACGGACTTAATTCAAAGTATTGGATATTATGTGGCGGGAGATTAGATATGACGGAGAGGAGTTTCTTGATATGAAGGAGGATACAACATGACTTGGAATGGAAGGAGATGGTCGCCTGCGAACAGGTGGGTTAGTGGTCGCGTGGTTGGTGATAATTTAGGATTTAAACATGTTTTATGCCCCTAATTGTCTATGCTTTGATCATATATTGTTACAAAATAGTCCTAAAAGGCTTACAAGTTGTGCTTGATTGCAGGTTTTATCGACAAAGTGACGAAATGTCAAAGATTGGCTAAAAAAGGAGTGAAACCTACTCAAGTATCAAAAACCAAGGAATCTAAGAAAAAAAGGCCTAGTGCGGACCGCGCAAAATGGAATGCGGCCGTAGTAGCTGGTTCAGGCTAGAAGAAGCGCGGTCGCAGTACACATCTCGCGGTCCGCGGTGAAGGCTCCGCGGCCGCACTACTCTTTTGTGCGGTCCGCGGTCATGAGATTCAGAGAGATGAAGTTTTCAAAGTCAAAGCCATGCGGTCCGCGGTCGTGAGTGCGCGGACCGCACTAGCTCCCTCCGCGACCGCGGTCCATTCTACGCGATCCGCGGAGTCCAAGTTCAGAGAAGCAAAAGTGAACCCAGTGCGGCCGCGGTCCATTTAATGCAGCCCGCACTGACCCCGCAGGGATATTTTTGTCCAGTTTTTCTAGCCTAGTATAAATAAAATATTTTACCATTTTTTAGGTATGAAGATAGATCAGTTGATAGCTGCGCTCGTGAGACCGACTTTTGTAGCCATTTTTGGCACTTTTGCTTTACATTTACAACAGATTCTTGTAGATTAATTTTAGCAATTAATTAATATGCTTAGTTCTTCATCTATTTCTTCAATTTCTTTATCTAGCATGAGTAGCTAAACCCATTAGCTAGAGTTGTGGCTCAAACCCTAGTGTGGGTAATTGATGGGTGTTGCCATCTAGTGTGAGGTTGACCATGGGTGTTTGCTATTTGGGTTGGTTTTATGTTTTAATCTAGAATTGGTGGTTGCCAACACTGATTCAAGCCTTGTGGGCTTAATTCTTCTTGAGAAAGAGAATCTATGACCCCAAAATTAACCAACAAGGAATTGGGATGGACTCATGAGAAATGATAGTCCCAATTAACGGGTTAAACCTCGAGAGAGTAATTACCCTACTTGAACCCTAGTTGCTTGGTCTAATTTTCTACCAATTTAGTCTCGAGAGAGTCAATCGGGCAAAATCACTCTCTCTACCGAGAGGCGTGAGAGTGGGTAAAATTGTGCAACGGTTATAGTATAAGCCCCAATTATGTCAATCGAACCTTAGTAACATCTACCTGTCAATTAGCCACCTAGGTAGTGTCACGACCCTAATGCCCTTCTTCCCATTAGATGCAACTTAGCACTATTCTCGTAGCATAATTTAGAGTTACTCAATAGTTTTATAAAATTAGTTATAATTCGAAAACTCAAAAATGTTTGAAGTGACATTAGGAGTACAAACACATCTCTAGGATAGACAGACAATTCAACTCCACTTCTAGCTCCCTGAGGAAATCGATCCCGACCCTCATATCAGGTAAAAGCTATTGCTACATGTGCTTCCTACCTTAGTGTAGCATCAAGTTGGCTTCGATCACTTTTTGGCGCCATTGCCGGGGAGCTTACGGTGTTGACTATCTATTTATTTAGTTTTGTGTTTTGCTTCTCTTTCCTTCTTGTTTACTAATTTTGTTTGTGTCGATCAATCAGGTACACATGGCTCTTAATACAAATGACCCTCTCGGAAATGTGATATCGGGGGAGGAGGTAGAGGATCTAGAACAAGATGAGGTCTTACCTCAAGTTCCACGGAGAGGCCGAGAGTGGCTCCCAGAGTTTTACCAAATCAAGGATACTCTAGTGCTATTGTTCCTCCCCGAATCCGGGCGGGGAACTTTCAAATCACAAATGTTATGTTGACCTTGCTTGAGCAAAGAGGGTATTTCACGGGTGCCTCCGATCAAAATGCCTACAAGCACTTGAAGGGGTTCGTGGATACATGCTGGGGTAGCAAGCAGACAAACATGTCCGAGGATGCGTTGAGATTGAGGCTTTTCCCGTTCTCTCTTCGGGGTAAAGCATTGGATTGGTTAGAAAGGCTCCCTAATCATTCTATTACAACATGGGATGAATTGGCGGACAAATTTATTGCCAAGTTCTTTTCTCCAAGTCATATGGCAGCTCTTCAGGATGAAATTCTAGCTTTTAAGCAAGAGCCAACGGAACCTTTGCACGAGATATGGGAAAGATATAGAACAATGGTGAAAGAGTGCCCTAATAATGACATGACCGAGGCTATGATTCAACAAACCTTTTATCGGGGCATCAACACCACGAATCAATGCATTGTGAACCAATTGGCCGGAGGGAACTTATAAAACTTTCTTACCAAGAGGCATTTGATGTACTTGATGAAATGGCCGACACCTCTTCGGCATGGCAAAGCCGAGCAAATGTGCCCCAAGGTGACCCCACGGTAATCCATTTGCACAAGGAATTGCACAATCATGGCCAAGCCATCGTCGAGCTTACAACAACTATGAATCATTGGGCAAAGGCGCAATTGCAACAAGTCCAAAACCCGCGCCAAGTCAATGAAATGGAAGGTGTTTCTATGTTGAAAAGGAGGCAAAGAGGACATCAATCTCAAGGTAATTGTGAACAATATGACAACAACAATGATGGTGGTGGTTATTCAAATGAGTGCTATGATGATCAAAGCGAAGAGGTCCAATATGTCAATAACTACCAAGGGAATAGAGGTAACTCTTCGAATCAACAATGGCGTCCTCAAGGAAATTGGGTCAATCAACAAAAAGGCGGAGGTAATTGGAATAACAACAATCAACAACAAGGCGGAGGTAATTGGAATAACAACAACCAAAACAACAATTGGGGTAATCAAAGCAACCAAGGGAATTGGAATGGTAATAACAATAATTGGGGCAACAACAACAATCAAGGAGGGTGGAATAATAGCGGGAACCAAGGCAACCGAGGGCAAGGCTTTCAAAGGCCCCCCATGTACCAACAACCGAACAATCCACTCCCCTTTCCTTCCCAAGGTCCGAGTTCTTCCAGAAGTGATATGGGGAGAATTGAAAGCATGTTCGAGCAAATGATGAAAAAGAACCAAGATTCCGAGGCCCACTTAGCGTCTCATAACATATCTATCCGGAACTTGGAGGTGCAATTAGGCCAAATCTCTCAAACATTGAATACTCGTCCCAAGGGTACTCTACCAAGTGATACGGTGGTGAACCCGAAGGGTGAGAATAATAATCATGTGATGGAAGTTACAACAAGAAGTGGGAGAGGCGGTGATGTGAATGCGTCAATGCAAAAGCAAGTTATGGATGAAGATGTTGAGTTGCGGGATGATGATGTACCTTTGATTGTTGATGATGTGGTTAATCAAAATGTGAACAATGATGCGCAGATTGATATTGATGATGACGCCGAGGTAGAGACTCAAGATGCCGTGAACCCGTCTAGGGAACACGTGATTGACATGCCCGAGCCAGTTGTAGAAAAGGCCAAGGCACCTTTGCCTAGGCCACCTCCACCTTATCCTCAACGGTTAGCAAAGCAAAAAAGTGACAATCAATTCAAAAAATTCATTGACATGATGAAGAGCCTCACAATCAATGTGCCTTTAGTGGAGGCACTTGAGCAAATGTCGGGGTACGCTAAGTTCATGAAAGATTTGGTAACAAAGAAAAGGTCAATGGAGTGCGAAACAATTAAAATGACTCATCAAGTGAGTGCCATAGTGCATTCAATGGCACCCAAGCTTGAGGACCCCAGAGCTTTTACTATCCCTTATACTATCGGAAGTGCGGATTTTGCCAAGGCCCTTTGTGACTTGGGAGCTAGCATAAATTTGATGCCTTACTCGATCTTCAAAACTTTGGGAATTGGACAACCTCGACCTACCTCAATGAGACTTCAAATGGCGGATCGATCGATGAATCGATCGTTAGGCATTATTGATGATGTGCTTGTCCGGGTGGATAAGTTTATATTGCTGGCCGACTTTGTCATATTGGATTGTGAGGTGGACTTTGAAGTGCCGATTATTCTTGGTAGGCCTTTCCTAGCTACGGGGAAGGCATTGGTTGATGTTGAAGTGGGTGAGTTAACTTTTCGAGTGGGGGATGAGAAGGTGGTATTCCATATTTGCAATGCAATGAGACAACCCAATAGCACAGAGGTGTATTCATTTGTGGACATTGTCATAGCTGTGATAGTGGATGACACAAGTTCCATGATCCATGTTGAAGATCCCATTGAGGTTCGTGCTTCTTAAAATGGATGTCAATGATGATGCTAGTAGAGTGGAGTGCGTGAATGCATTGCATGGTATGGGTTCATATTCTTATGAGCCTAGGAGGCTATCTTTAGATCTTGAAAACCGCAAAACTCCACCAATAAAGCCATCGATTGAGGAGCCACCGGTGTTGGAGTTGAAGCCACTTCCTCCACACCTCAGGTATGAATTCTTGGGTTCAAATTCTACTTTACCTGTTATTCTTTCTTCTTGCCTTACTAGCATGCAGGTTGAAGCCACCTTGGTGGTTCTTCAAAAGCGACAAAGGGCAATCAGATGGACATTAGCTGATATTCGGGGAATAAGCCCCGCATTTTGCATGCACAAAATCATCTTGAAAGAGGATGCAAAGCCTTCCTTGGAGCATCAAAGAAGATTAAATGAGGCGATACAAGAGGTGGTGTAGAAAGAGGTTATCAAGTGGCTAGATGCTGGGGTGGTTTATCCTATTTTTGATAGTTCGTGGACTTCTCCGGTGCAGTGTGTGCCGAAGATGGGTGGTATGACCGTGGTGACCAATGACAACAATGAGCTCATTCCCACTAGAACGGTCACTGGGTGGGGAGTTTGTATGGATTACCGGAAGCTGAACAAGGTGACTAGAAAAGATCACTTCTCATTGCCATTCCTTGACCAAATGCTCGATCGTCTTGCGGGCCGGGCTTTCTATTACTTTCTGGATGGTTACTCGGGGTACAATCAAATTCTAATTGCCCCGGAGGACTAGGAGAAGACCACCTTTACATGTCCTTATGGCACATTCGCTTTCTCTAGAATGCCATTTGGATTATGTAACGCTCCGGCGACCTTCCAACGTTGCATGATGGCTATTTCACCGACATGGTGGAGGATATCTTAGAGGTATTCATGGATGATTTCAGCGTGGTTGGGGATTCTTTTGAGGAGTGTTTGGTAAACTTGGATAGAGTGTTGGCCCGATGTGAAGACACCAACCTTGTTCTCAATTGGGAAAAGTGTCATTTTATGGTAGAAGAAGGTATAGTGTTGGGTCACAAGATCTCGAAGCGAGGAATTGAAGTTGATAAGGCCAAGATTGAGGTTATTTTGAGGATCCCCCTACTTCTGTCAAAGGGGTAAGGAGTTTCCTTGGGCACGTGGGTTTCTACCGGAGGTTCATAAAGGATTTTTCTAAAGTGGTACATCCATTATGCAAGTTGCTAGAGAAAGATGCAAAGTTCTTATTCGATGAGAGTTGTATGCAAGCATTCGAGCTTCTCAAGCTCAAGTTGACTTCTACCCATATCATTACCGTACCAAATTGGAGTTTGCCTTTTGAGCTCATGTGTAATGCTAGTGACATTGCGGTTGGGGCTGTTCTAGGCCAAAGAATCAACAAGATGTTTCATCCGGTGTACTACGCAAGCAAAACCATGAATGAGGCTCAAAGAAATTATATAGTCACCGAAAAAGAATTATTGGCTATCGTGTTTGCTATGAAAAAGTTTTGACCTTACCTTATGGGGGCCAAAGTTATAGTGCACACCGATCACACCTCCCTTAGGTATTTGATGTCCAAAAAAGATTCCAAAGCGAGATTGATCAGATGGGTGTTACTTCTTCAAGAGTTTGATTTAGAAATTGTTGACCGAAAGGGTAGTGAGAATCAAGTGGTGGACCACTTGACCCGCTTGGAGGAGGAGGGGAGGCCGTGTGACAGCTTTAAGATCAATGATTCATTTCCCGACGAACAACTCTTTGCGGTGTCAGTGAAGGATATGCCATGGTTTGCCGATGTTTCCAATTACCTTGTGACCGGAATAATCCCGTGTGAGCTCTCTTCTAATCAAAGGAAAAAGCTCAAGCAGGATAGTTTGGATTTCTATTGGGATGAGCCATACTTGTTCAAGATTTACACGGATGGTGTGATTCGTAGATGTATCCCGGAGGAAGAACAATTGAGTGTCCTTGAGGCTTGCCATTCTTCACCCTATGGTGGCCATCAACGGGGGGCGAGAACGACTTCTAAAGTGCTTAGTTGCGGATATTATTGGCCCACCCTATTCAAAGATGCGGGCGAATTGGTGAAGAGATGTGATGAGTGCCAAAGAGCTGGCAGAATTTCAAAAAGGGATGAGATGCCCCTCAATACAATTCTCGAAGTGGATATTTTTTATGTTTGGGGCATCGATTTCATGGGTCCTTTTGTGAGCTCTTGTGGGAACACTTACATTCTCGTGGCGGTGGACTATGTCTCAAAATAGGTTGAAGTCGTGGCTTTGCCCAACAATGAAGCCCGGGGTGTTGTGGCATTTTTGAAAAAGAGTATTTTCACAAGGTTTGGCACTCCCCGTGCTATCATTAGTGATGGGGGCTTTCACTTTTGCAACAAGGCTTTCGACACGTTGCTTTCTAAGTACGGTGTCAATCATAAGGTTTCGACCCCTATCATCCCCAAGCTAGTGGCCAATTGTAAGTCTCTAACAGAGAAATTAAGAGTATCTTGTCTAAAACGGTCAATGCTAATAGGACCGATTGGTCGAAAAAGTTGGATGATGCTCTTTGGGCTTATCGGATGGCCTACAAAACTCCGATTGGTATGTCACCGTATCGGTTGGTGTTTGGAAAAGCTTGTCACCTTCCGGTGGAATTAAAGCCCAAAGCCATGTGGGCTTTGAGGAAGTTGAACTTAGAATAGGATATTACGGCAAATCTGCGGGTTGAATAACTTAATGAGCTTGATGAGTTTAGATTCCATGCCTACTCTAGCTCGTCCTTCTACAAGGACAAAATGAAATACCTTCACGACAAATATGCTTGGGGTAAGGAGTTCAAGGTTGGAGATATGGTTCTTTTGTTCAATTCCCAGTTACGTCTGTTTCCGGGTAAGCTCAAGTTAAAGTGGAGTGGGCCGTTTGAAGTTGTGTTCGTGACCCTATTTGGTGTTCTTGATCTAAGGAACAATAATGGTGAAGTATTCAGAGTCAATGGACATCGGGTCAAGCATTATCTTGGGAAATTTGATGATGGCCACGTGGTGGCACTTCTCCATCTAAAGTGATGTGCTGGTAACATACGTCGTACCGCGACGTTAAATCAGACGCTCCTTGGGAGGCAACCCATGTCTTTTTCTTATTTTTGTTTTCTGTGTTTTCTTGATAGTGTAGGTTTGGTTTTTGAGCTAACTGATTGTGAGATGTTGCAGGGATTGAGTTGATGCAATGCAAAATAGTTTGAAAAAAGTGAACAGTCTCTGAAGATTGCCAGTGCGACCGCGGTTGCTTTTGTGCGGTCCGCACTGATGATGGTGAAAACCGGTGCTCTCTGAAGTTTGCCACCGCGGCCGCATTCCATTTAGTGCGGTCGCAGTCTGTTTTGTACGATCCGCAGAGGTTGCCTACTCAAGCTTCATTTGAACAAACCCAGCGCGGTCGGTTTTGTGCGGCCGTGCTGGTAGGTAGGTATGGGTCCCACTGTTTTCTATAAATAGAACCCATGGGTCACTATTTACCCTTTTCAAACTTTTTACACTCAGACCCCTAAAAGTTACTGTTCACTCTCTCTTCTGATAATAATTCTTGCTTAACCTGATTAATTGCATCTCATCATCACAATATGGTAACATTTCATCATCTTTCCTTGTTTTTATAATTTCGTCTTTTTTTTCTTGCCCAGTAGCTACTCTTCTTTTTTCCCGTTTTTTATTTCATTTGTTAGCCAAGGAATGTGTAATGGTTGGATATTGTGTGTTTAAGAACCTTTGTGAACAGGGTATATTGAGTAGGGACAAGTTATGTGGAAAACTTGAACAAATATAGCAAAAAACAAAAACTTAAGCCCTAACTTAGTGCCTCTGAGAAAGACTCGGCGCGGCCCGCGGTTGCGTTTGTGCGGTCCGCGGTGCCCTGACACGGTCCGCATTGCCATTTTGCGCGAACCGCGGTACCCGAGTGACTGAAAGTAAACCTCTGCCCAGTGCGGCCGCATTGCATTTTACACGGTCCGCGCTGGCCCACCGCGGCCGCGGTGGTTGGATTCAGAGAGGTGGTGTTACAAAAGTTACCTCAGTGCGGGCCGCGGTCACTTTTGTGCGGTCCGCAGTGACCTCAATGCGGCCGCAGTACTCTTTGTGCGGTCTGCGGTGATGAGATTCAGAGAGATGTTTTCAGGGGTCTTATCCCAATGCGGACCGCGGTCTGCGGTGCTCCTAGTGCAGCTGCACTCTTGTTTGTGTGGGCCGCGGTGCTCTACTCTGTAACTGTTTCTGCAACATGTAATCTGATGTCTGCAGTTCAACTTCAACACTTGTTTCACTGCTTGTGCTGATACTAACCATGTTAGATGTGTATGCTTGTAGATAATGGTCAAACAACGAGGCAGAGGTGCCAAACAACCCGGGCGAGGTAATTCCTCCCGGAGAGGGAAGCAAAGGATGGTTAAACTTACTCCCAGGCTAGAAAAAACATAAAACAAATGAGGAAAGCAATAAAAGTGGCTGACAGAGCCATTGACAACTTGGGAAGTGAGTATGAGCCATCCCGAGAGATCTCTTCAGATTCAGTCCATCTTTATATCCCGTATCCGAAGAACGCCATACATAAAGACACTCCTCTATCTTCCCCCGATGCTCGAGCCTCAATTAACATTTCTTTTGGGTCATCTGAGGGCTCAGTGGCAGGTAGTGGGGATGAATACTCTACATCTCCCACAACATCACTATCTGGAGAAGGTTCTAAGGGTGATAAGGGAGATAGGGAATTGCCTGGGGGTGGTGTGCCTCAGGTTGGGGGGGGGGGGTTGACCGGACTAGGAATCCCGCTGTTTGGGAAGACAGATTCGTCAGTCAGGTGGCGTTCCACAAGTTTAGGGAATGGTGGCTGTCACGGAAGGTGATTCTTGAGAGGAGCTTCATTGACAAAGACCTTCTACCCCTACACCCCAATGTGCATAGACAGTTTCAGGCTCGAGTGGGTTGGGAGTTCTTTAAAGACAATTGTGTGAAGGCGAATGAGCATATGGTCAAGGAGTTCTATAGCAATGTGGCACATATCTTGAAGGGCACTAAGGTGACCAAAGTGAGAAACAAAAGTGTGTTATTTACCGGGAAGGCACTGAATGAATACTTGGGGTTCAATGATGAAGATGAGTCCCTTTATAATGAAAAGTTAGCAATGGGTGAGGAGGTTCGTCCGTGGTTAGCTTCATACCTAGCAATCCCGGGTATGGTTCCAGAGTGGTTACAAGTAGGGGCTAAAATACTTCAGAGAACTTTCAACTTCGAGGCTAGAGGGTGGTTGACTTTTGTGTGCAGTCGAATCGACCCCACTACCCATGATCAGACTATTCCACTTGCCCGGGCAGTTCTTATTGCTTCTATTATGGAGATATATCCTATCAACGTGGGCAATGTGATGTCCCGCGTCATTTCTCCAGTGGGGGTTGAGCATGACCGGAACTACCCTTTTCCCAGCACCCTCACTATGTATTTCCGGGACTTGGATGTGGAGAAGAAACCGTTTGACATCAAGGTCAAACCTGTGCTCTGTTCTCCTGGTACAGTCTGAAGGGGTCAGACAACCCCAAGGACAAAAATTACAAGCCACCTGCTTCTGCCCCAACTGACCAGTCTGAAGAGCCGGTTGCGGTAGATCCCTCCACTGAGCCTACTTCCATAGTTGCTTACATGCCTCCCGGACCTTCCACTACTAACGGTCCCTCTACTTCAGTTGGCCCAGGGATTTCATCTTCCCGGGCCCATCATATCGCCGCCCACCAGTTGATCCAGACACTTCATAGCTTGAACAACTGGATGGTGACTGCTTCATCCAAGTTGTCCACCTTGACTTCTACCATTGCGGCTCAGTCGGCACCACAGCTAGTGCAGGTGCCCCAGCCTATCGAGGATGCACTTAAAGAGATTCTTGCCAACCAACAAAAGATCCTCGATTCTCAGGCTGCCTTGGCTAAGGCAATGGATTCACATGGCAAGGCCCTTAGGGAGCTTGCTAGGGAGCACAAGAAGCTTCGCAAAACACGGGCTTCCAAAGAGTTTGTGAAGGCACTGAGAGAGGATGTTGACAAGCTAAAGGCAGACCAGCTGCCTTTAGACTTGCTATTTAAGGACCCAACCCCAGCAGTAGTACCAGTAGCAGAGCCACAGCAGGAGCAGACTCAGAGGCTTCCTAGGAAGAAGAGGAAGCTCCCTAGTGCAGACGAGGAGGTCATCCGGTTGGCAGACCCACATGAGGTTTCCTCCAGTCACCCATAGGTTGCTCCAGATATTCAGCCCGTACAGGTCCATGCCCCAGTCCCAGCAGTTGAGCAGCAGGAGATCAGGAACCAGTCTGAGGTTCCCGTACATACAGAGGACCCGGGGACCACTCATGTGCCCATGCATACAGACGAGGCTTAGGGAGCTCCTATATCCTTTCCTCTTGTTTTATGATGTTTATTTGTTTAGTTGGCATTGGGGACAATGCCAGCTTTTATTTGTGGGGGTACGCCCTACTTTTTATCCGGATGATTGTATATATTAGTTGACTTAGTTTATGTTTCTGTTGATTTTTTTTATTTTGTCTGTATGTAACTTTACATTTAGTTACTTTTATCGCACTTTTTATCTTCTCTTTGGTCTGTATATAAAGTTACATTCTTGTATATATATTCGCCTCCCGTTGTATATTCTAATCCCCGATTGTAAATATTTATTCTATTTTCTATTTTCGTACAAATTTTTCATTCTTAGTTAGTAGATAGGCTCACAGCCTTTTTGTTCGGTTTTGGCGCTTTCAATAAGCCCTTGGTTTTCTTAATGTCACGGTTCTTTCCAAGGGTAGAGTATTGTGCGAACCAGGTGGCTCTTCCCGATGATGGATGGCGTAACAACTTTCTTAAGGGTTTGAGTCCATTTTTTATTTTCTTTTGTTTTTAGTAGTTTATAGTTAAGGGTACCTCAAGCAAAGCTTGACTTGGGCCTAACACATTTGCCTTTGATCCGATGGTCAAAGACAAGTGGTTGTGTTTAGGATGGTGAAAGTAGTGACCTTGAGACTCTTATTTTGAGCAAACAAACATCATGTGGTCTTTCGGTACTATTGTGTGCTCAATCATATCTAAGGTTGGTGTGGGCCCCCGACTTTATGTCTTCAACAATCCTTGAGTGTGTGTGGTGAGAAATCAAATTGTGAGTCCAAGTCCCGAGCCAATGGTCTAGAACTTGCCCTGAATGTTTGCTAAGGCGAAATTTTGAGTGAAATTCGACTTGAGAAGTGATTATAGGCTCTCCTTGATCCAAACAATAGTCGAGCAATTCCATAGCCTACCAATGATATAATCCTTAACTAACCCTTTTGAACCTTAAACCTTTTTCTTTCCAGAACCAACGCTACAAGCCTATACCCATTCTAAATTATACCCTCTCTTGGCATCCAAATCATCCTTAAGTAATGGCAAAAGTCTAAGTTTGGGAGGGAGAGACAAGAAAGGAAACGAAGTAGTAAAAGGAACAAAAGCAAAAGAAAAGGAAGGCGATGAAAAGAAAGAAAAGAAAAAGACAAGAAGAATGCCCAATGTGCAAAGAATAAAATGGGATTCAAGAAAAATAAAAGTGAAAAAGGTGTGGAAAAAGTAGAAAAAGGAGAAATGTTTTGAATTGCATAAGAAAGAGTGACAATGTGTCTCTCTAACCCCTTAAAAAGAAGTGAAATACTCAAAGAGTCAAAGAGAATTGTGCTAATGAATCAAAAGAAGTATTTAAGGGAAGATGAAACTCATATAAACCAAAAACTTTTCCTACCCTGAACCAAAAGCCTTCACATTGACTCCACAAAAGCCCTATATGATCTTGAGTTGGATGACGCTCGCATTAGTGGATACTTACATGAAGGTCAAGCATATGGTACTTAGAGCCGGACTTGTGACATTTCCTTGAGAGAGGCGAGTGAATTCCTATTAACCTTAGTTTGCGTGCTTGTACTCTAAAAGGTGAGGTTTGCCTAGGGAGAGTTGAGGATGTGTGAGTTTGGGTTCCACAACGACCAAAGTAATTGAGAGAGTTCTTTGATGTACTGTCACACTTGATCCATAGTTTTTCAAAGTTTAAGTTTTGTTAATGATCGATTCGTATTGAGGGCAATTGTTAGTCCCAATTGATGCTTGTTGAGGTTACCTTAGGACAACTGGAATTACTTGAATTTTCCTTTAAGGGGTGGGTTTTATTTTGTTTGATTGATGACAAGCAAAGGTTTAAGTTTGGGGGAGTTGATAATTTAGTATTTTAACATGTTTTATGTCCCTACTTGCCTATGCTTTGATCATATATTGTTACAAAATAGTCCTAAAAGGCTTACAAGTTGTGCTTGATTGCAGGTTTTATCGACAAAGTGACGAAATATCAAAGATTGGCTCAAAAAGGAGTGAAACTTGCTCAAGTATCAAAGACCAAGGAATCTAAGAAAAGAAGGACTAGTGCGGACCGCACAAAATGGAATGCGGCTGCACTAGGTGGTTCAGAGAGTTGGTGATTCAGGTTAGAAGAAGCGCGGTCGCGGTACACATCTCGCCGTCCGCGGTGAAGGCTCCGCAGCCGTACTACTCTTTTGTGCGGTACGCGGTCATGAGATTCAGAGAGATGAAGTTTTCAAATCCAAAGCTATGCGGTCCGCGGTTGTGAGTGCGTGGACCGCACCAGCTCCCTCCGCGGCCGTGGTCCATTCTACACGGTCCGCGGAGTCCAAGTTCAGAGAAGCAAAAGTGAACCCAGTACGGCCGCGGTCTATTTAATGCGGCCCGCACTGACCCCACAGGGGTATTTTTGTCCAGTTTTTCCAGCCTAGTATAAATAGAACATTTTACCATTTTTTAGGTATGAAGATAGAGCAGTTGATAGCTGCGCTCGTGAGACCGACTTTTGCATCCATTTTTTGGCACTTTTGCTTTACATTTACAACAGATTCTTGTAGATTAATTTTAGCAATTAATTAATATGCTTAGTTCTTCATCTATTTCTTCAATTTTTTTATCTAGCATGAGTAGCTAAACCAATTAGCTAGGGTTGTGGCTCAACCCTAGTGTGGGTAATTGGTGGGTGTTGCCATCAAGTGTGAGATTGACTATGAGTGTTTGCTATTTGGGTTGGTTTTATATTTTAATCTAGAATTGGTGGTTGCAAACACTGATTCAAGCCTTGTGGGCTTAATTCTTCTTGAGAAAGAGAATCTATGACCCTAAAATTAACCCAACAAGGAATTGGGATGGACTCATGAGAAATGATAGTCCCAATTAATGGGTTAAACCTCGAGAGAGTAATTACCTTACTTGAACCCTAGTTGCTTGGTCTAATTTGCCTACCCATTTGGTCTCGAGAGAGTCAATTGGGCAAAATCACTCTCTCTACTGAGAGGTGTGAGAGTGGGTAAAATTGTGCAACGGTTATAGTATAAGCCCCAATTATGTCAATCAAACCTTAGTAACATCTACCCGTCAATTAACCACCTAGGTAGTGTCATGACCCTAGTGCCCATTCTTCCCATTAGATACAACTTAGCACTATTCTCGTAGCATAATTTAGAGTTACTCAATAGTTTTATAAAATTAGTTATAATTCGAAAACTCAAAAATGTTTGAAGTGACATTAGGAGTACAAACACATCTCTAGGATAGACAGACAATCCAACTCCACTTCTAGCTCCTTAAGGAAATCGGTCCTGACCCTCATATCGGGTAAAAGCTATTGCGACCCGCTCTTCCTACCTTAGTGTAGCATCGAGTTGGCGAAGCTTCTGCGAAGGATTTTACTGGCCATCCGGTAGAGATTGAATATAGGGTTATTGATGGGAATTCAGAGTGTTCATGAAGTCCTAACGGGAGGGTTTCAAGGAATCTGGCGGTTTGATTGCGCAAAGTCATGTCAATGGGAGAGAAGGAATCTTGGTGGGTTCCATAGTTGTGTAATAGTAGCTTCAAGCTAAATGGGAGATTCCCACCGCCTACGGTTGGATTGCATGGTCGTCTATTCATGAGATTTTCAGTTATTAGCATATTGATGTGTTATTTCAGCTAAGGGAGAGTAACATAAGAGGAGATTTGAGCAAAGGAATTATTAAAGGTGTGCTATAGTTGGCCTTATTGGCTCATGTTCAGACGTGGGAAGGATTCTGGATTTATGCCTTGTATAGATGCGGGTTTCAAGGGAAGTGATTCTGCCGGGTGCTTCGCCGAGAGAGTATTCATGTGCTAGAAGATTCATGGAGTTGATTGTATTCGGGGCCAAGTCAGAGCGGGTATCTCTCAACAATGGTCCTAGTGGATTCAAAGGGGTAAAGTGTGGTGCCTAATAATTTCGAGCCTATAGGTTCGGTTAAGAATCAAGCTTTGTAGCAGCTTATGAGAAGAGACCCAAAATGTTCTACAATTTTTTGACTTGCAGTGTAGCATTTGGGAGGTATGAAATGGTTCATGGGATTTGAGACAACATGGTCTCGTAATTCAAGGTCACTCGGGATGAGTGCAGATGGAGTATCTATGTGTTGAATGGAGTTATTATTATTTCTAAGGTAATCAAGGATAAATTGGAAAGAAGATAGGTTGGTTAGCCATAGTTGAATTGGCATATTGCTGGTAGTGATCAGTTCCTTCAGCGTGATCAAGCTATGCAAGTGATTTGTGACGGTGCGTGAGAGGCTTGTCGGCCCCCGTAATTGATATTATTCAGAAATATTCTTCTGCTATGGCCTATCATGTGTAGGCATATCCCGGAAGGGCTATGGTGGCTTAGTCTACTACTTAGAGATTTGCATATTCTGCGGTTATGAGAATTCACCTATGTGTTGTTATGGTTCTCCTGAAGTGAGTTAAGTGAAAAGTTTTTATATGATGAAGCGTTAATCTGTTAGTGGTTCCAGAGTTGTGATGAAAATCGTGCTCTATCGTATATTGGCATATTGGGTGCAGTGAGCGGTATGGAATTTGAAGTGAGGACCATGGTTGCAGTTCGGTGTTGACAGGGATGTCACGAGCTCGAATGAGTAGGAAAGGAGTTTCGATGTTTAAAGTAAGTTGGTATTGTCTTCAGCGTCAGCTAAGATCGGTGTTTCGTGAAAAGGCTTTGCATCCTGATTAAGGATTCTTGATCGCTTTTCAGTGTTAGTGCGGCCGGTGGTTTGGATGTACAGACCTGTTATCTATTACGCAAGTTTGTGGGAGCGTTCCCCACGGGAAGGTTGTATAAGTGTGGCATGTAGTCACTTGATTGATTGAAGAGTTAAACCAAGTATGAAGATTGTAGTGATGCCATTAATTTGAGAATTTATACCTGGAGGGCACTCAGTTTATTGGGTGGTGGACTATGGAGGATTGCTCCGGTTATGATGGTTGATCTTATGTGTTATGAGGAAAGGGGGTTATTATGGACCCATGAAAAGTTATCGACCTAGTTCAGTGTGATCAGAGTCATCTTGAGGTCTGTGGATGAATTTAAATGTAAATATGGGCTCTATATCAGGCCAGGTGTGTTCATTTCAGCAATGCGCTCCTTATGGAAGAGTAGTCGGGGTGTTATTTTGTCGTCAGCTATTTCATGTAATGATATATTGCGCCGTGTGAGATGTGAGACGGCTAGGTGAATTTCTTATGTGTTGAGGTTCCGCGTAGAGATGATGTCATATGAGCAGATGGCTCTTGAGATTCTGATCATACATCGCACCTCAGTTGTGCTTGAGTTTGTAGCTTATAGCGCTATATGTCTCCCCGGGGATAGTATTATGCATGTAGCGTGCTTGTGACCGACGTTCGGTATTTTGTTGTAATGAGAAATCTAGCTTGGTGTGTATCTCCTTATGTGAATTTTATGAGGGGATCAGGTGGCATGCCGCCATGGGTATGTTGTTTGGATCGGGTTGCACACTGTAACAGTGTGATGTTGAGTACAGTTCCCCATATCGATTTTTATGTTTTTTGTTTCCTATTTTTCTGAGGAAAACTCATATTAGCTGTGTGCCCGCGTCGTAGGTATGATTTGCGAGCGGGGTGTTTGTTTAATTATGTTGACCGTGTCGCATGTATGATTCGTGAGCGGGGCAATTGGATTTCCTTTTCAGAGTTTGTTTTCCTTTGTATAACGTTCGAATTGGTAGTCCATTGGCACATTGTGGCATTATATGAGGCTTTTGATCATGTCCAGGGTGGCTTATTGCCTGAGCAGTTCGTACTGGGTGAGACGAGATCATTGGATTTAGGATCAGTGCAATCTGATTATATGAAGTATATTAAGGAGCTAAGACCATTATTTGGTTCAGAATGAGGTGATGGTTCTTGTCAGGAGTATAGACCCAATGATTTATTGATTCAGCAATCGGTTATGAATTTCTACACATCTCTTCCATCGTGGCGGTATTGTAAGAGTTAGAGCAAGACCTATGTATGTCATGAGGTGCAACGGGAGCATTCGAGTCATGGAATTTCGACTAAATTGATCGGAGAATGTTATTGTGGTCCTGTGAGTAAAGTGGTGCAAGGTGTGAATTCAGCTATGGTATGCAGTCATGTTTTGGTGTTGCGTGTAGTTATTGATTCGGTTAGCGTATGTTTGAACAGGCCTGACAGAGAATTCCGGATGTTGGAATTGGGCTCTAAGGCTTATTTGTCTAAGTGAAAACGTATGTTTAAGTGGGAGAAAATGTAACGACCCGACCAGTCGTTTTGAGCTCTAGCGCATCGTTCAGCAGTTTGATGCCATGAGCAGCTACACTTCAAGTATTATGACTTGTGCGTACGGTCGGAATTGAATTCCGGGAAGTTCAGAGTTGATTTGGAAAGAGAATTCTCATTTTGGAAACTTTAAGTTGAAAGAATTGACTAAGGTTGGATTTTTGAGTAAACGACCTCGGAATCGGGATTCGAAGGTTCCAATAGGTTTGTATGATGATTTCGGACTTGGGCATATGTCCGAACTAGGTTTTGGAAGACCCAGGAACATTTCAGCGCCTATTGTGGAAGTTAGCATTTTGAAGGAATTTCAAAAGTTTGGGTTGAAGTGCATTTCAGTGTTATCGATGTCCATTTGGGATTCCGAGTCTGGGAGTAGCTCCGTATGGTGATTCTAGTATTGAGAGCGCCATCGGAAGTGAATTCGGAGGTTCGTGGGCCATTTTGGAGTCATTTGGCTAAAGATAGAAATTTGAAGGTTTTTGAGGAGTTTGATCGGATGTGGACTTTTTGATATCGGGGTCGGAATCCAATTCCGGAAGTTAGAGTAGGTCCATAATGTCAAATAGAACTTGTGTGCAAAATTTGAGGTCAATCGGACGTGATTTGATAGGCTTCGTCATCGAATGTAGAAGTTTGAATTTCTAAAGTTCATTAAGCTTGGATTGGAGGTCGATTCATGATTTTAGCGTTGTTTGATGTGATTTGAGGCCTCGAGCAAGTCCGTAATGTGTTTTGGGACTGGTTGGTATGATTGATCGGGGTCCCGGGGGACTCGGGTGGATTCCGGGTGGTTAACAGATCGAATTGGAACTTGGAGGAAGAGCTGAAGTTGCTGGTTACTGGTGTAACCGCACCTGCGAGACTTGGGCCGCAGGTGCGGAGCCGCAGAAGAGGCCCTTGTGTCGCACAAGCGAAAAAATGGCTGGGAGTGCAAGGACCGCAGACGCGGTCATCTCGCCGCAGAAGTGGGGCCTCACCTGCGGGTGTTGAGGCGCAGAAGCGGAAATGGCAGCCTGGAGAGAAACCGCAGGAGCGGTAGAGGGGTCGCACCTGCGGAACCGTAGAAGCGGTCGTGTGACCGCAGGTGCGGAAGTGCTGGAGGCGGTAAGTTCTTTTAAAATCGGGGGTTGGTCATTTTTCCCCCATTTTCATTTGGTGTGGACGATTTTGGAGAGCTTCAAATGGGGGTTGTCATCATCAACGACAAGGTAATCTAACCCCACCTATCTTGAGCTAAATATATTGATTATGTATGGATTTTAGCATGTAAATTGGTAGAAATTTAGGGGTTTGAGGAAAACCTAGAAAATTCGTATTCTTGGATTTTGACCACGATTTTGGGTATGAAATTAAGAGAAAATCATATATTTGAGGTCGTGAGTTCATGGGTAAACTTTATCTTCAAAAATTTTTGGAATTCGGGCACATGGACCCAAGGGCAATTTTGTCAAATTTTTGATCGGGGGTTAGAAATTGTTATAAATTGGATTGTAATGAGTAATCGAACCTATATTAATGGATTTGCCTAATTATTGACTAGTTTTGGAGCATTTAGCATCGAATCGAGTCTTTGGAAGGGCGTGGAATGCCCGTTATGGATCTTCGGAACGAGGTGAGTCTCCTTTATAACCTTGTAAGAGGGAATTGTCCCCATAGGTGAGATAATTGGTTATGTGCTTCTATTTGTGGGGTCTATGTACGCACGAGATAACGAGAGTCCGTGCGTAACTACTATTATATGTAAGTCTGGGTAGTCTAGGACCCAAAAGTATGCTATACTTGGAATATCTGTAATCTTGTTGGCAGTTGAATTGCTTAAATCCTATTGAATTGGTAAATGAATTTCTAAAAGGAATAAACTTCATTTTCTTAAATCGCTAAAAGAGAATTGACTTTTATTTGGATAAATGTTCCCGATAAATTCTTAATTGGCTGTTTGAGCATGTATTTCTATGTGTACTTGCGTCGCATGTATGATTCGCGAGCAGAGTGATTGTTTATTTAAATTTGACCGCGTCGCATGTATGATTCAAGAGCGGGGTAATAGATACATCTATGGTTCGCGCCGTTCGACCCTCGGCAGTGCACATTTTACATTTATGCTGGATCGGGCCGTACGACCTCGGCATGATTTGCGTATGCTCGTATTGCTTGCCTTGAGAGTTATTGATATTGATATTTGCTCTCCCCGACTTGAGATAATTGTTAATTAATGGATTATGAATCCGGAGACTTTTAATAAAAAGGAACTCTTACCTGTTTCGTTACTTATTTGAATTTACTGTTGTTCTTAATAAATCTGTGATTCGTCGCATTAATAATATTACTATTGGACTACTAGCAAGTGTCGAAGTCGACCTCTTGTCTCTACTTCTTCGAGACTAGACGGGATACTCATTGAGTACACGTTGTTTTTGTACTCATACTACACTTGCTGTGCATTTTTATTGCACAGGTTCATATGTGGCTAGTGGCTTAGTGGCATAGCGGTATGGTTGATATGGAGACTTGGGTGAGCTGCAATTATCGAGACGACCCGCAGCCAACCGAGTCTCCTTCAGAGTATTGTACTGTATTTTCTTTTCTGTCCACTTGTATTCCGGACAGTTACTGTATTTTACTTCATTCCCTAGTAAATGCTCATGCACTTGTGACACTGGGTTCTAGGATAATTATGGGGTATCTTGTATTAACTGCTTTACATTCATATTTGATTTGAAACAGTTATCTTTTATTAGTTAGATTGAAGGAAAATCATAGTTTTCAAAATTATTAAAACGAGAATTTAATTAAGTATTTTGGTTGACTTGCCTGACAGTGGTGTCCGGTGCCATCGAGACCCTTAGTGAATTTTGGGTCGTGACACGTTTATTCTAGAGATAAATGACGTTGAGATCAATAATACAAAGATTGTAATGTAAGAATTAATAATATAAGAATTAGATAATGCAATGATTATATCCAGTTGAATGTTTAATTTGATAGTAAATTACATATAGTATACAATATATGTTTTGTAATATTTTTTCACTTCTTAAACAAAATATATTTCTAATACCTAAATTTTTATTTCATATTCTATTCTGTATAAAATAATATATAGATTATCGTGTAGCTTATGCATATATTATCTACTAGGAAAACAAAAAGGAGTAATCAGACATTGTATTAACTTGTGCCGATTTTTATGTGAAAATTAGATCTCCTCAAATTCCAACCAAACATTGCATGAAGTAATGTCGATTTTTATGTGGAGATTAAATCTCCTAATACCCAACCAAATGATTCCTTAATATATTTTAACATTTTGTGCTAGTTAATCTACTTTATATTTTAGGCTATTAATTTGTAAAAATAGCACTGTTAGTCAGTTTTTGAACTGGTCATTCAAAAATAGCCAGCGTTTATAAAATCATTGAAAAATAACCACTATTTTACTGCAACACGAAAAGTTCCAGCATAATATACTAGAGATCGGTGTACCTATGTATGAACTTCCAGCATATTATGCTGAAACTCCAACACGCGGAAAGTTCCAGTATAATATACTGGAGATTTGAGCACCACGCGAAAAGTTTCAGTATATTATGTTGGACCGATATATTATACTGGAACTCCAGTATAATATACTGGAGTTCCAACATAAGTATATTGGAACTCCAGTATATTATACTGGAGTATTTTTTCGGATTTTGAACAGTGTTTTCATTCAGATTTATCTTTACATGAAAAGTGGCTAAATTTCGATTACTTTTGAAACTGTGATTATTTTTGAATGATCACTTGTAAATCGTAAAAATCGCACGGAGCGCCCTATTTGGTCGCCCCCATTTAACATATACCCATTTTTTTAAAAATGTTTTAACTTGTACCCACTTTTTAAACAACTTTAGCTCCATTTCTTCTCCTCCTCCACCTTTTCCTCCTTCGTTTTCTTCTTCTTTCTTCTGTTGCTGTTGGTGCTGCTATAAAACTTCAGTTCATGGGATTATTGCCATAAATATGTTTATCAGATTATTTAAAAATAAATTATAAATAATTACGTAAGTTGGTAGACAATGATTTGTGAATATTTCCACGTACATAAGTTAGTAGACAATGATAATTCTGTTCTTTTCACGTTTATTGTTTCCAAAATTTACGATTTCGATACTGTTGGCAATCTGATTATTTATCTAGTATGTTAGAAAACTTTTTCAAAAACTTCAGCTTATATAGTGCTGAAATTTTTACAAATGAACTAAATAACTTCAGCATCTTCTGCTGAAGTTTTTGAAAAAGATTTATGACAAAACTAATGAATCCAAGACAAAAAAAACTTCAGCTTTTAGTGCTGAAGTTTTTACAAATGAACTAAATAACTTCAGCATCTTCTGCTGAAGTTTTTGAAAAAGCATATCCAGGACAAGAAAACTTCAGCTTATTTAGTGCTGAAGTTTTTATAAATGAACTAAATAACTTCATCATCTTCTGCTGAAGTTTTTGAAAAAGCTCAATGACAAAACTAATGAATCTAGGACAAAAAATTTCAGCTTATTTAGTGCAATTACAAAAAAAAAACTTCAGCAAATAGAGAACAAAATTTCAGCTACTATGCTTAAGTTTAGCAATTACAAACAAAAACTTCAGCAAATAGAGAACAAAACTTCAGCTACTATGCTTAAGTTCAACAATTACAAATAAAAACTTCAACACACTTGGTTCAGCACACTTGCTACTTCAGGCCCGTCTACTAGAATGCTGAAGTTTTGCGTGATTGCCTTTGCTACTTTAGCCCCGTATGCTGAAGTTACGTGAAAAAGTGAGTACGTTTGCAATTTTTTTACAAAGCGGACATAAGTTAAAACGTGATCCAAAAAACGGGTATAGATGCAAATGCCCCTCGTAAATCTGACTGGTTTTGAAGTTCTCCCTATTAATTTTAATATTTATGGATAATTATCTATAGTTATTTTTTAATTGACTCAAAATTTAAGAGCTTTAACGTATAAAAAAAAATTTAATCGATAAAAGTATAAGGTCAAAAGTTGACAATTTCAATGATTATTGAAAAAAATAAAACTTAGCAGTATAAGCAACTACCAATTCCACGCGGATTACAGAGGTTGAACTTTTTTTCTCGTACGTCGCTGTGTACAGTGTCCATATTACAGATATACACAAATTTTCACCTTCTTTCAGAAATTCAGATCCCTCAATTTGCTTGATTTCATCAAACCCCTTTTCGTTCTCCTGTAGTTGTTGTTGAGTATAGCCAATGGCCAATAACGAAGAATCAAACCCTCTTTTATCCCCTGAGGTGAAAGATGAGTTGAAAAAGCCCAATAAACGCGTTATTTCTTCTGCTGCCGGCGCAATCCCAGCCGCTTTTCCGATGGGGTGGACTGCTGATGGGCTTCCTATGGGCCATGGCGTCGTCGGTGAGACCAATAGGAGGCAGTGGGATTCTGGCCTTTGCGCTTGTTTTGGCAGGAATGATGAATTCTGCAGCAGTGATATTGAAGTTTGTGAGTTTTCTTTTCTGATTGGTTTTTTTCTTTTTTTGTGTTTAATCTTAGCGACTGAAATTAGTTTAGTTACTTAGTATTAAGGCACAGTTGATTGATTGAATTCTTTTTCCTTATATGTGCTATGTTGGATTAAACGTCTCTCTTTTGGATCAGAATTTGTGGATGATCACTGTATAGTCAATCACTCAAAGTATAATTTCAGGGATGATCACTCAAATTTACTCTTTTTGAGAGAAGTTCACTAAACTATTTTTTGTAACCTAAAAGTCATTCAAGTTTTTCTAAGTATCTTTTAGTAGTCCCATATTGTTTTTTGGATGGACACTTGACTCTTAATATGGTCTTGGACAATCTTTAACTCATGAGTTGGCCTTTAGAGTTGAATTAAGCCCAAAGTCTATTCTTTACATGATATCAGAGATATGCCCATCCCAGTTCTTGTTTAATCTTATGTTGGGCCCTGATATTATGTTGTTCACGCTCCAGTTGGCTGGCGAGCGAGGGGATGTTAATAGTTCCACAGCATTTGTGGGATGGGTAATTGGACTCTTGTGTTTTGAACAATTCTTACCTCATGAGCTAGCTTTTGGGGCTGAATTAGGTCCAAGGTTTATACTAAATAAATTTTTTAAATAAAAAAGTTATTCAACTTTGCCCTAATATCATAGAAATATCTCTTTTGTTCTCTTAGTAACCTTCTGTGATATTCTAGCAAAGTTGAATGACTTTCTTTACAAAAACTTGTTTAGTAGCTTTCACGATACTTGGTAAAATTGATGGATTTTTCATTACAGAAAAAAAGTTTAATGACGTTGGTGTAATAAAGTGAAATTTGGGTGACCATCCATGAAATAACCCATCAATCAAACCACCCCTCAGTTGCAAGTTAGTTGGGTCGACTATATGAATTGTTGTACTCATTCCGCTCTTTTCATGACCTTTTTTCCCAAATACCTTATTAGTCAATGAATATCTTAACTCTATGTAGCAATACATATATTCTAAGAGTTGATGAAACTGTGCGAGATGGATGTTAGGGTATGTTGGTCTCTTGGTGATGAAGTATCGGTTTAGAAATTTTAATTCAGATGTTGAATTGCAATCTTAAGTTACGTCCAGCCTTTGCTAAAATCACTTATTGGCCCCCCTGACTGTGTTGAATTGCAATCTTAAGTAAAGTTCAGCCTTTGCTAAAATCACTTACTGTCCCCCTTGACTGTGTTTATTGAATGATCTCGCCCAGTATATGCGTGCTATGAGCTAATATGCTCCTAAATTTCATGAGAAAAAGAACTAGCAAGCAAATTTATGGACAACAACAACAACAATAACGTACCCAGTAGAATCCCACAAGTGGGGTCTGGGGAAGGTAGTGTGTATGCAAATGTATGAACATTGATGATAATTGTAGATGGGGAATTGTATTTTCCTTCAATAGCTAGGCTAGGACTTCGAAATTTGTTGCTCAAAATTCCTACTCCTAATTCGTTTTTGCTTCTTCTGATGTATTTTTCTATCAACTTCTTCTGATGTAGTGAGATAATTGCTATACTAAGGTGGAATTAGCTGGAACACTTTATTCTTTAAATTGTATTTGCCAAAGTCTTTGTTGTTGTTCAAGAGTTCCCACTATAATGTCCATTTGCGAAAAATGCAACTGCTGCATCATGTTCGAAGTTATATTAATATTCTAGTCATATGCATCTTGCACAGACACCGATCTCCACATTTCGAACGATGTTTATCGATTATTGATGTCAAAAGAAAAAAAACACTTTTTTCAAGGTATAATTTGTTTTGATGTAATTTGTTTGAATTCACTTGCAAATCTGCATAGGGTCCTCCCTTTGCAAGACGCACACATGCTCGTTTTATGTCTTGATGCTATATTTTGCAATATGGTTTTTTCTGTTGATGCTCTAGACATACTTTTCTTTCTGCAGGTTTACTTGGGATGGCCCCGTGTGTGCTTTACGGGAGCAATGCCGAGAGACTTGGTTCTGCTCCTGGGACTTTTGCCAATCACTGCTTGCTTTACACTGGCCTCTACATGCTTGGACAATCCTTTTTTGGCTCGAACTGTGTGGCACCCTGCTTTACATATCCCACTCGTACAGCTATACGCCGAAAGTTTAATCTGGAGGTAGGCTGTCTTTCTTAAATTTTACCTTTCTGCAGGTGCTTTACTAATGCTCATTCTATGTCATGGTCTTTTGGGCACAAATGCATTTCTTCTTTTCCAATTACTGTGCTTCATATCACTGCTCTTCTTCTGTATGTATTTTCCGTATCAAAGCAAAACATCCATTTTAAGAAGTCTCATATGGAATTTGTTCACTGTACCCTTTGGTCCTATACGCGTGTATAGGTTTTTTGTGTAAATACTTTCAAACTGGTAGTTTAGGGCCGCTTGAAGTGTATTTTTAACACACTGTATACTGGAGATTGTTATTTGTGGTTGAATTTAAAAGATAAAGTGGTACAGATATCCCTATAAAAAATATTTAAAAAGATAAAGTGATTCAGACATAGTTCATTCATGTCAACTGGCGACATGACTTAAGAATCAGTAAGTTCTCTGTATGTAATATTTCATTTGGATGTATGTGTCTTTTGGTTAAGCTTGGGGCGCGGATACTTGATCTTGAACTCTCTTCGCATAAAGATAGAGATTTGAAGAGATTATAACTGCGCCTCTGTCCCAAACAAGTTGTGGTAGATTTGAAAAGATTCATACCCCCAAAATTTTTTTTTTTGAAGAAGGTAGAGGTTTGAAAAAAATGTTCTGCTTATGTACTTACGGAAAAGGAGATAAGAGAAAATGTAATTATACGTTCTTATGTTCTCTTTTTTCTTATCTGTTGATTACTTACGCATTTTTACAGTAGGATGTGAAAATGATAGTAGATCAAAATGCCATAAATTGATAGTCATCTTCATCAAACAACTAGGTGTACAGATAGTGTCTTCAAAACCATCTGAAGTTCATCTCTTTAAGTTTTGGATTAAAGCTTGTAAACTTTACAGTGTACTTCTTAATTGTGATTAATTCGGCTTTATTTCTGCCTAAGATATGCGAACTGGCTATCAGCTGTATTTCCTACTAACATCGTCTAGCTTTTGTTTCTTCTTGCTGTTTCTGCATCATTTCATTTTTATCGGATGAGGGATTTTCTTGCTATTATTTCAATTTCCTCCTAATGGTTGTATTAACAGTATTAGAAGTTTTATCCCTGTTATACAATTTATTTCCTCTACAGGGGAGCTGCGAGGCACTCAACAGGTCTTGCGGCTGCTGTGGGAGCTTTGTTGAGGATGAGGTGCAGCGCGAGCAATGTGAGTCAGCTTGTGACTTTGCAACTCATTTCTTCTGCCACCCTTGTGCTCTTTGCCAGGAAGGTCGTGAGCTTCGTCGTAGGCTCCCTCATCCTGGGTTTAATGCCCAACAAGTGGTCGTTATGATCCCCCCGGGTGACCAGACCATGGGCCGCTAAGCACAAGTATAATGCTTTAGAGTCCATCCGTTTCCAACCTGGTTTGATTTGTATCCAGTTTCTCAAAGCTTTCTGCAGTTATATTTCTTGACTTATTAATAGTTTCGCCTGTTTTGTAAAACTTAAGACCTGTCTGTATGTGGTGTGTTTATAATGTATACCTTAAAAGAGATTGATTCTGCTATAATCTTTGTGTTGCACTGTATAGAGTTAAGAGATGTGGAATATAGTATCTTAAACTTTCCCATGTCCCTAAATCTGGTTATGATCAGTTTGTCAGTTCATATGTTTTCAAGAATAAATGGCATATGAAAAAGAAAACCTGGGATCCATCCCAAATTGGTTGATTTTGCATTCTCATATAGGCTTTTTAATGGTTCATTGATTTTGAACTACTTTTTAAGTTTCTTTTTCCTAGTTCATTCTTTTGTTCCACGTTTGAAGCATGGAAGGGCAAAAACTTCTAAGAGCTCTGGGCCACTGCAATGTTATGTCCTTATGCTCTCCTTTATCTCATTGTTTATCTCGTAATCGTTTGATTCCATCCCTAAAGCTGGCTCTTACTCCTCCTCCTTTAGGATAGGATCCCCTTGATCTTTTTTACATAACACTCTCGGCTACGCAATATCTTGAAAGGCAAAGACAGGAAAGAACGCCGTACTATGATACATTTTGTTTTCTTAATCTTCGCGAGCTTAATTCTTCTTCGATATCGAT
Source organism: Nicotiana tabacum (assembly GCF_000715075.1). Lineage (NCBI taxonomy): Eukaryota > Viridiplantae > Streptophyta > Magnoliopsida > Solanales > Solanaceae > Nicotiana > Nicotiana tabacum. Next base: position 15,911,411 of record NC_134089.1, on the reverse strand, counting down.
ATAGTATTATTTATATGGTTCAAACAAACATAAGAAATAGCGGGTTCTGTGAAAATTATAGAAAGGGCAGTCCATCACTTATTTCCTGATATGTTTGGAGTTCGATTGTTCAAGGAAGGGCCGGATCACATTAGCTTTATATATTTTTGCAAATAATTGCACCCTATATTTCCACAGGAGGATGGTACTAAAAAACGAACAGCTGATTTTAAGGAAATAAACGTTATAATCCTTAGAATATCACTAAATTCAAAGAGTCTCGTTTAATTTTCTCTTTACAAATATAGATGATTTGGACTCAAGAGCTTGATCACGGACAATATCTTGATTTAATCGTATCAAATAAATGGTTTATTAAATTATTTTCGTGTCGCCTGGCGTGCATCATTATCTTATCGTTCAGCTTGTGGCAAATTCAGAATTTCAAGTCTTAGGTGCTCAATTGTCTTTAATCTAGAATTAATCTTTAAGATTGGATGGTCAATCAATATCTTTGTATGTTATTACTAGTTTTCAATATAAAAATAGTGTTTGTGTTAAAAAAAATAAGGATGTTTAAGCACCCAATGGACGTTGAATTTGAGTAAGCATAACTTTCTACATGGCATGAACTTGGGTATTATGATAGCATGACTACCGTATGGACGTTGAGAAATCTGATTGAATTATATCTTAAATCCATGTAATTTGTACTTGGACCAATATGTCTAGTCTAAATTTTGTAGGGTCTTTAACGCAATATATTTTCAGACTGCCGACACAGGACAGTGGACGACTTTATACGTTTCATCGTTCCATTAAAATGATAAATTTATTTGGTGGCGTACTTCTATGGGAATTTAGTGTTCCCAACTCCCAAATGCAGTAATTGCTTTTTGGCAACTATGGCTTAACATAGAGATGATTGCTAAGTTTAACCTCCTTGATCACCTATGCTTTTATATGAAGGGCCATTTTGGTTAAAGGGTGAAGCGCAATTTGTAGATATATAGGAGGCATCATTTTGGTCAAAGCTTCACTTTTTCAGGTTAAATAAGAAATCAGCACATAATAAAAGTAGAGAGCTAGGAGCTTTTCAGAGATCAAGTTAACCATAGCAGAAACTAATGTAATCAAATAAGACCTACCCAAAGCATGAATCTTGCCTAGTGCCAAGCATCATTAAGGTACAATGTACATAAAAGAGAGGCAACTAAGTTGACAACAGAAATAGAAATGGAAATTAAACACTAAAGGGAAACAACATTTGCCCATTCACGTCGTAAATCAAGACAATCCCACAGCCCTAAATCAATTTCCAGAGAGATTGGAATCTTGACCAGAAGAGCGGTTGAAGTATGCACCATCTGAAATTCATTTCCAACTAGACCTTTGGCACAAAAGTAGTTCATCACCCCACTACAATATAGGCCAAATCGAAACAGCGAAAATATTGACCTGTTTACACCTTGGATGGTAATACTTGTGCAAGCAGGAACTGCCTCTTCTTCTACCATCTAAACACCAGGGAAATAAATGTTCAACAATGACTATAACTCGAGCTTTTTTACTTTCCCGTAATCATCTACTCTAACTAAAAACAATGCTCCCTCCATTTCATGAGGTACTTTCCTTTTTAGTTTGGAAATAATTCAACTTTAAACTCTTTCATTTTACCCATTTACCCTTAATGAAAAACTTTTATAGCCACACAAATGTCATGGCCCCACAAACTTTTTACCCCTTAAGCTTTTAAGACCTCAAGTTTCAAAAGTCTTTTCTTTTTTCTTATACTCCGTGTCGAGTCAAACTACCTCATATAATATGAAAAGTAACGGCCCAGTTACGATCCTAGCAATATTTATCCACTGCCAAAATATTCATTCAAGGGCTAAAATCAACAACTTTGACAATTATGCAACCCAAGAAAGACGTAGTAAAGCATAAACCTACCTAGAAGTTCTGATATCACCAAACAGGAAAAACGAAAAGCAAGACTAGTTCTACTGGAAGAAGATAGATGATTCAGTAACTCGCAAGAAAACAACTTCTCAGTCAGCTAACAGAAAAATAGAAGCATATACTAAAGTTTAAGTTCTAACTATGATGATGGCAAATTGGTAACATTAACAACCATCTATTTGACACTGCCGCTGGATATGAACTAACATAGTCTTCTCAGATGAACAAGGGGAATAACCCCGATGTGTCTAGTATATCTATTCTCCAGGTGCCGAAACACCTTGCTTCAGTCTTTCCCTCTTCATCTTCTTCTTGGAGATTGGCTTCTTTTTCTTTGGAGGAAGGGTTTTTTGTGCATACATGTAAAGCACATAGTTTCCGATTAGGAATGCCAACACGAGTCCACCAACAACAGTTAAGACAATTAATCCTGGGTTGAATCCTTTCACTTCAACATCCTTGGCCATATTCTTCTGCTTCAACAGAGAACAAGGGTAAATATGTGTCTAAACCCACGTCTGTGATTAGGAAAGGACAGAGAGTTCATAAAGATACAGAAAAGAATTAAAAGGCCACAAAGTATTCTTCTACCATCCATGAGTAACATATTATCTAAATCCAACTTCTAAAGAAAACTTCACATCTTTCTAAGGAGACACAGATTTTAATTGCGTATATTTCAGATAAATGAGCCCAACATGTCGTATATTGATTCTTCTGGTAACAGCAGTAGCAGTAAAATTAAAACACGATCACAAAATTGTCAAAAGAATAAAGATCGGGACACCAGCATACCAATACATAAGCCAACCATGGAGGTCTTCGAAGAGTAAAATTTACAAGACCGGATCTGCTTCATCTTGGCATAGAAGGTAATAGAAATAGTTTAAAGAGAGTAAATCAGAAACTAGCTATATAGAAACTCATTAATTATGTAGTTAGACATGTTTTGCAGCTGAATCAATTGCCAATTGGGCTTTACAGCTGTTTTGGTGGCTAAACATACGCAGAAGCTGATCTGAGAAAAACAAGGAAGAACCTCACGGGCCACATACATTACTCCATTAAAATCATCTCGTACCAAATCATCTCAAACACTTTTGGCTTTGTTTTGAAAAAAAATTGAACAATAAAAATACAGAGCAAATACTCCTGCAATAAACCCCAGTCCAAAACAGAAAAGTGGCACTTCAACACAACCTCCTGCAGATCCAAATACATAAATCTACGGTTCTCTACATTCTATATTACCAACGCCAAAACTTTAACAATGCTGTTTACATATTCTTATCACGAAACAAATTTAACATAAACTCGAACCACACAACACTTTCATCTCCAAATAAACAGGGAATAAATGATATATCTAGCTAACATAAGTGACAGATCACATCCGGAAAACAAAAATTCATACATATCAATGCATATCCAAATGAATAAATCTACAGTTCTCTAAATTCCTCACCAATTCCGACATTAACAATGACTGTTTACATATTCGTTCACAAAATTTCAACAAATTAAAAACATTCGAACCATAACACCTCCAATTCAGAAAAAAAATGAAATTAATGATATCTAACTAACAAAATTGACAGATCACACCTCAAAAATAACAAATTCATACGTATAAAGTCAGATCTGGTGAGAAATAAAACAAAAATGAAAGAAATTAGGAAAAAAAAGTGAGATATGTAGAAAATGTACCACGTTATCAAAAGACGGAGGAGGATCAAAATCAGCTTCGGAATCCATGCCTTCAAACGCCGATCGTCGGCAAAAGGCGATATCGTCGGAGATGGAGACAAAATGGACTTACTGAATTGAGTTAAATACAACCTGATAGTAACAGCTAAGTGAGGATCAAAATCAGCTTCGTTATTTGCTAACAAGTCCTCTCTTTTCTGTTTTTTTTTTCTTTTGTTGGCCCCAAGAGTTCCTTTTTGTTCGTTTTTACAAATTTAGAAACATGTTCATATCAAATCACACGAATAATTTATATATGTGGCAGTCAGGTAAACAAGGTATCCTGAGTTCATGCAGGGTTCGGAAAATGGCCGCACTCCAAGGGTGTGATACAAACAATCTAACCTAATGCAAGTACTAATAGCAGAGGCGGCTAAATATGGGAGATTATGGGGCACGTGAACCTATGGTCTCTCCGTAAAATTTGATATTTTATGTAGGCCAAATACATATACAGTCCATTAAACTTGGCCCAATTTTTTATTTTGGCACTTTAACTCAGCCTTGTTCCATTTTGGCCCTCCAACCCCATTTATTTTGTTCCACTTTGACACAAAAGCTGACTAGATTCCATGTGTGATTTGCCTCACCCTTGTAGGCGTGTGAGAGCCATTTTTTAAGCCAAATTTCATACTCCCAACGTAGAGGCGAATCCAAAATTTAAATCCTATGGATTCAATTTTAATATTTTTAACATTGAACCCATTATATTTTTAAAGTTATGGGTTTTGTATATATATTTTTTTCAATTTTAATGAATTTTTACATACAAATTTTTACTCCGCGTCGAAAGTTATGGGTTCAGTTGAACCCGTAGTTATTACTGAAAATATATAAAAAAAAATACTTTTCCATGGGAGGGGGCAGAAAAAACGAAAAAAATAATAATTTGAAATTAAAAAAAAATAAAAAATTGCGGGGTTTGGGGAAGGCAATGGGGTGGGCTGGGGGTAGCAACTGGGTATTTGTCCGCGCTGTATTTTTATCTGGAATAAAAGTTTTATGTCAAAGTGGAACAAAAGAACCCATTATATTTTTAAATGTTATGGGTTTATATCTATTTTTTTTCTTACAATTTTAATGAATTTTTACATACAAATTTTTACTCCTCGTCGAAAGTTATGGGTTCAGTTGAACTCATAGTTGTTACTGAAAATATATAAAAAAATATTTTTTCCTCGGGATGTGGGCAGAAAAAACGAAAAAAATAATAATTTGAAATTACAAAAAAAAAAAAAAAAATTTTGCGGGGGGGAGTGGGTAGCAGCTGGGTATTTGCACGCGCTGCATTTTTACCTGGAAGAAATTTTTTGTGTCAAAGTGGAATAAAAAAATGGGGTTGGAGGGCCAAAATGTAACAAGGCTTAGTTAAAGTGCCAAAATAAAAAATTAGGCCAAGTTTAATGGTCTGTATATGTATTTGGCCTTTTATGTATATATTTTTTAAATTTAGCACCACCGCTCTGCTTTGTTATATTTGTAATGGTTATTTCAGTTGTTTGAAGAGGTATATCAAGTCTAAAGTGAGTGACCTCATAATAAAATCGTTGTTGGTATATCATTTGTTAATATTGCTAACAGTACCATGCCTCTTGATCTGATATTTACAAATAATGCACGATATAGAAAAATTATTTCGATTCCGCCAGAGGCATCTACAAAGGATGATTTCGCTGTAGTAAAGTCGACTCTTTATTATATAGTCTTGAAAGATTGTTCTTGTTCAAAATTTAGGTTTGATTGTGCTTCCTCGGACACTTGTATGACTGTTTGATTCTTAATACTATACTAACCTTTTCTACTTTTTGACCTAGTTTTTTTAATCTCTAACACTCTTTTTATGGAATAAATTTATGTACCCTAAGATATTTTTTTTAACTTGAAAAATATTTTTACTCATATAATGAATTTAAAAATAATTGAATTGAATTCTCTTGCTAAATAATTAATTGAAAGATTTAATTATTTGTTCTTAACATAAAAAATAATTTATTTTATGTTGATTAGATTCTTAATATTAGTTCATCTCTTGTTTTGAATATTTAATCTTAATTATAGTTTTACCCACCATAAATTTTATTTTCAAATAGTAAAAAGATCGATATGACATTTTGCTTTTAGATCTTTATATTTGTAGAATCATTAGTGATATTGACTCTTACCAACCATTTTTCTTTATCTTTCTCACTTTATATTCTTAAATATTTTCTTAGTTGTTGTTTAATAATTGGTATATTTTTTAATGTTACACGAAAAATAGATAAGAAAAAACATTATTTGAGTTGGAAAAAAGTTCAAATATAATATAAAAATATATTGTGGGGATATGTTTTTGGTCAATTTCAATGTTTTATTAAGTCAATTTAACATTACTTTTATCTTTTCTTGATATTGGACATTATGGAGTAGGAATGTATTGCCAATACGGAGGATTCTTATGAAATTGATTTTATTAAACCTCCTTACATATTTTTAATAGACAAAATTTTACTAATTTTAAAATTTTAAATATTAAAAAAGTTAACATAGAAGGTATTGTAGTTTAAAAAATAGGTTATTTCAGTTATGTCATTTCCCTATGAGTTCTTCTGTTTAATATTTTATGGCTATTTTGGTCTATCAATATTATATTCGTGCTCTCTCTCTCTCTCTCTCTCTATATATATATATATATATATATATATATATATATATATATATATATATATATATATATATATATATATGCAAGCTTGGCAAAATTATATTTATGGCCTTAAATGAAAAAGATGCAGCTAGCAAGAAATATGATAGCATGAACAAATCTCACATTCAGTAATTTCTTAATTCGTGTCAAAAAGGGAGAATAGCATATAATTAAAGATAATTTGCTTCTTCTTCAAAAATATTAGTTACCAATCAGTGGTGACATTATTGTGAAGATCGTTTAATAAGGATCATTAAAAGAATAACTATCTTCGCTAGCAGTAATGAACATGTTGATCAACTAAATGATATATTAATTGTCAAGTTCGCTGGTAAAAGAAAAATATTTCTCAATGTCAACTCAATAGAAGATGATATCAATAGCTACTACCAAGAAGAATAGTTAAATACTTGAACACCAACTGCCCTTCCACCACACATGTATATTCTCAAGTTCATTATTTATTATGTATGTTAAACTCATGTATGTATATAATAGACAAAGTTAAAATTGATCTTTCATTGCATACACGATCGTCTTGAAAAAATAATGTATCTATCATACTACTATAAGCACGTGATTTTTGCCCTATATGAGAAATACTCCCAAAAAATTCAAAATAACATGATTTTCCTTGGTGTGCAATTTTGTGATATTTTGTGATATTTTTGAATAATTATTTGTATTTTTCCGTGCATGTTTATTTGTTAAATTAATAAAAAATATAAAAATATGTCGCATTTTGCATGTAGGATTTAGTTCTACAATTGTTAGTAATTAAGTTTGTTTTACAAAAATTAAAAATTACAAAAATAGGCATCTTTTGCATTTTTAGCATTTAATGTCCAAATATACAATTTTATGCTTAATTATTACTTAATTGTGCGTTAATTGTTATTGAGAGTTAATTTGCACTTTTATAACTTAATTTAGTTCTTAATAATAATTTAAGTATTTTTAGAATTCAGTTTTAGAAAAATAAAAGAAGAAAAGATAACAAAAATACAAAGAAAAATCGGATTGGGCCACTTCTTCAACTTTCAACCCCAGGCCCAAATAATTGCCCAATCTTCCCCATGACCCGGTCCACTTCAAACCGGGTCGACCCGGTCCGCTCCATTAACCAACACCCCTCTTCATTTTTCATCCAACACAAAGCAAAACACAAAAACCAAAACCCTAAAAAACCAAAAGAACCTACCCGCCCCCTCCATCTTCTTCCTCTCCAAAACCTTCAACCCAAGCCAACCATGACTGCCTCCATCAACAAACCCATCGTCCCTCACGAACCAGCAGCTGCATCGTCCAGCCTCGTCGTCACCCCCCCTCGTCGGAACTCGAGCAGCTGCTGCTGCGTTCTTCTCCTTCGTCGACCACCTGCGTCCGACGACCACTGTTGGTTCATCAACGTCTTTCTCACCAGCTGAACCAGCGAAACCACCACTCCCTCCGTCCAAACACCACCACAAAACGCCACCACCAAACAGGCCCGTCAACCATTGTCACTGCCTTCGACCTTCTGTCAAACAAACCAGACCCAACTGTTTCTGCTTCATCTTCTCTGCCTCATCGACCAAACCTGCCGCGCCATTGCAGCTGTTTCCATGGCTGCCCAGCTCCTCGTCGAACAGCTCGAACAACCACTGCCTTCCTCCGAGCTGCTACCTCACCTTCATCTTCTTCGTCGTCCATGAAGGCTGTTGCTGCTCGAGCAGCGCTTCTGCCGTGACAACTGCTGCTGCTGCTGCTTCAACGCGGTTTCAAGTTTAAAAGGGAGGTGAGCTCGTCGTCGTTTGGTCGAGCTTTGGTCGATGGTCGTCAAAACAGTCCCCACCTAGTCGAGTTCGTCGTTGGTTAGTACATATTTCGTTTCAATCCGGTTAGTAGATTTTGAGTTTTATTTTTGTCCGTAGTTCGTTTTGATATTCTCGAATCTAAAATCGGTAGATATTTGATTTTGGTTTTGTTCATGTTCATATGTTTTGTTAAATTAATTTTCAGATTTCAAAATAGAAGTTTAATTAGTTGTTTTCATATTTATTTCATGTTTGTATTATTGTTTAAGTGAATATTTGTTAGATTCAAATTGAAATTTAATTAATTATTTCTTCAATTTGTTTCATGTTGTTATGTATTTTCCAGAAATTATTAGTGTTGTTTGAGTCATGTGAATCCGTCATGTTTGTTGCTTAAAAATAGATTTAATTCATGTTCGTCTTGGTTTGAAGTTCATGTTTAAATCCAGTGATTTAATGTGAGTTTATGTTTGTTTGTGATTTGTTGATTTAATTTGAATCATGCATATTGTTGTTTGTATTGTTGTCTCTTTGTTCATCCATTGATGGTCTAAGTTAACCAGGATTGGTTCCCGATATGGTTAATTTATTTCCATTAATTTGGAGTCGTGTTGTTCATTGTGTTCGTATAATTTTTGTTGAAGATTGTTGAGAAATTGGTCATCTTGGCTATCTTTTGGTTAAGTTATGATTAATTGATTGTTTAGAGCTGATGGGGGTAATTTGGTAAATTGCATTGCATTCGGGGGTAGAATGGTAATTGCAATAAGGTCGGAGGGGTAGTTTGGTAATTGAACATTATTTTGATTCTTTATGTTAAGCATGGGGACAAAATATAATGGAGTGGGATTTTTGATGTACTTGTTTAACATAATGGGGGACAAGACAAAACATAATGGGAAGGAATATTGTACTTATTTAATGTAAGCATGAGGGACAAATTATAATGGGTTGTGGTGGATGTATTTATTTAATGTAGGCATGGGGGACAAAGTTTAAAATAAAGAAAACATTAATAAGTGTGACAAAGCATGTCATTAGGGGAATAATTTGGGGTTGGGAATTGAAAACTTGTCTTGCTATATATATAGGGTCATTTGACACATTTGGGGAGGAGAAGGACTTGAACATTGAGGAAAAAAAGGTTGAACATTATTGAGAGATTATTATTGGGAGAATATTTTGGAGAGTAATACATTCTGGAAAATTTCAAGAGTGTCAGAGAGTAAAAGAGAAAGACAACTTGAACTTCTACTTGAATAATTTCCGGTTGCTTTTCTCGAGTGTTATTCAAAAAATCATTAAACCACTGCATCTTGTCTCCGTCTCTCTTTTGCTTTGACTGCGATTGCACTGTGGTCTTGTTGAGTTTTCAATCTGTTACTGGGTTATTCTACTGGTTGTTACTGGTTTGCGGTGTTGCTGAATCTGCTGTTGCTGTGGTATTATTGCTGCTGACTCCTGCTTTGTTTCTTCTTGTATTGCCATTTCCAGGTACACATTTGTACACTCTCGGCTTGAAGCGAAATGAAATATTAATCAGGTTTTGTTCCTGTTGAATCCCTCCTGTTTAGATTTGTGTTTGAATATAATTTTCTTTTCTCTGTATTAAGATGTAGTCGATTTATTAATGAGTAAGGGGGTTGCATATGTATAACTTCTTCATCTAATAATATTAGTTCAAATTAATCAAAGTTGTTTCGATATTATTATCTGTCTCATGTTCTAGTATTATTGAATAATAGAATATAGAATGAAAGCAGTTTTCCTTTGTACAAACTCGATCGCAATTTTCCATTCACATTAGCCGTAACTTAATAACTAATAAGTTACGTTTTCAGCATGTAATTAATTGAGAAATTTTCTTTTATTTTTAGAGACAAACTTAATAGAAAAATATAGTCGTTATAGGTTTATCCTTTAAAATAAAAATGAGACGAGCCTCGCTAAATAAATCACACATCGCCGGGGCCCTCAATAAAATACATAACCATTGACTAGACTTTGGATTTGGCCGTTTAATGAACCTTCACGGTCTCTTCCTAAAATAACAATACGTTAGTCTCTTTAGGACGCGCCTTAATAAACCTTACCTTCTTAAACTTGGGTGCACATTTATGTGACCCAAATCCAAATCTCAACGGAGTCGAAATATGTCTCTAATCACGGGTACATTAATGTGACGTGGTTCGAGATGTGTTTCCACGATGTTGCAATTCTTGATAAAAATAACAGTAAATGATAAAAGCGGTTAAAAGTTAAAATTTGCACATAAGTTCATACTTGCATAAAATCAGATGATCAAGCCGAATATGACAGTTGAGCGACCGTGCTAGAACCACGGAACTCGGGAATGCCTAACACCTTCTCCCGGGTTAACAAAATTCCTTATCCGGATTTCAGGTACGCAGACTGTAATATGGAGTCATTCTTTTCCTCGATTCGGGATTAAAATTGGTGACTTGGGACACCCTAAATCTCCCAAGTGGCGACTCTGAAATAAATAAATAAATCCCGTTTCGATTGTCCTTTAATTGGAAAAACTCCCTTGTACCCTCTCGGGTACGGAAAACGGAGGTGTGACAGCTCTGGCGACTCTGCTGGGGAAGACCCAGAACCACTGGTTCAGGGTTAGAAATTCGAACTTATATAAATTGTTATATTTGGTTTTATCTGATTTTATTACATGTTTTAGCCTAAATGTGCAAAATGTTGCTCTTACCGCTTTGATATTACTTGGACTGTATATATAAACTGTGCCGAAACCCCTCTCTTCTCTCTCTTGAGGAGTGCACGCTGGTCGTGACTTCTTTCTGTTAGTGTCATATACCAAAATAGAACGAGGATTCGGAGGAGTTGCAAAACCGGATGGCCTTTTGGTTACCGGTACACAGCTCCCATCCTCGGCTCGAGTTGTCCGCTCGGGTAAGCCAGGTCTAGAACAAATACCCAGGTTATGAACTTAGTATAACAAAGCCACATGCCGGATCCCTAGTAGGAACGTTTATTTGCATCATGTGCATTTGACTTAGGGGACTCAACACAGGGGTTGGGTCCGTCTAGGACAAGCAACCTGAAAATAATAGACCATCTTTTGGCATCCTATGTGCTACATGTTGTATTTTTTCAAGGGTGAATGAGTCATTTGGCGGACCAATGATAGTTGCGGACAAATGACATACCTGGTTATGTTGATCACGTTTAATAAGAAGGCCGCACGTTTTTCCAGCATGGTGTTATTTTAATCAAAAGCATGGGGAACATTTGTGGAATCCAAGAAGTCTTGGAATTTCCTATGTCCCCCATGCTTCATTTTGGGAAAAGCACATGGGGAACATTTGTGGAATCCAAGAAGTCTTGGAATTCCCTATGTCCCCCATGCTTCATATGTTGGGAAAAGCGCATGGGGAACATTTGCGGAATCCAAGAAGTCTTGGAAATCCTTATGTCTCCCATGCCACATTTTTGAAAAATAATAATAAATATAAAAAATAAAAATATATATAAAAAAAAAGGAGCATTGAAAATTCAAAAAGATTTTGTATGTTGTCATCATTCTCCAAAAATTAGAAAATCGTGAAAAAGAGGAGAAAATAACAGTGTAGAGATATAACTACTCATTTTTTTAGAAAAAAAAACCCAATGTCCAAGTACTGCCGAAATTTTGAAAAAAGAAAGAAGAAGGAATGTTTTATGTTAGTTTGTTTGTTTGTTATGAATGAAAAATAATAATTTGTTTGATTGTTGTGGAAAAAAAAATAGAAAATGGAAAAGCGTCTTCTCAAAAATAGTTTATTGACCCGAACTACGCGGGTTTGATTCTCACCAGATGTGAGATACGTAGGCAACCTTCATCGGGTCCAACCCCACCTTTTGCTAAAAAAGCCAAAAACAAACAAATAATAAAAAAATATGTCAAATTTTAATTTTGTCATAAAGAAGTCGGGTGACGCTGTTTTATCAAGACATAGCCGAATGTTCCCGAAAGGGATGCCGGAAGGCTGACTTTGCATAAACAGCCACCTTCGGGTCATTTTTAAGATTTGATCCAGTCGACCCACACAGCCTTAAAAATCTTCGTCCCCGAGGCGTTGAAAGGCCGTGTTTGCAATATTGACTTTTCTAATTTGAAAAATGATAAAAAGAGTCATAAATAAGTCAGGTGTTGTTTTGTCATAAATAGCCGAATGTTCCCGAAAGGGACGCCGGAAGGCTGACTTTGCATAAACAGCTACCTTTGGGGTCACGTTTAAGATTTGGTCCAGTTGACCCCCACAGCCTAAAAAATCTTCGTCCCCGAGACATTGAAAGGCCGTGTTTGCAATATTGAGTTTTCTAATTTGAAAAATGATAAAAAGAGTCATAAATAAGTCATGTGATGCTGTTTTGTCATAAATAGCCAAATGTTCCCGAAAGGGACGCCGGAAGGCTGACTTTGCATAAACAGCCACCTTTGGGTCATTTTTAAGACATGGACCCACACAGTCTTAAAAATCTTCGTCCCCGAGGCGCTGAAGGGCCGTGTTTGCAACACCACGTTTTATTATAATTTGAAAAAAAACAACAAAGAGTCAGCGGTCAGGTGAATACCGTTTGGATTTTTGTCAAAAATAAGTCGAGCCAGCTTCGGCAGTGTCTTAAACCGTTCTTGCCGAAATAGCCTTAGAGTATATTTCAATTGTCGAAAGGTTATTTTCGTAAAAGAACGGACAAGTTTGTAAAGTGTCATAAAATAATCCTCCCCGGCCTCAAAATTCATATGAATTTGGAAGGGGCCACATTTGCAAAAATAACCGTTTGGTTGCATTTGTCAAACGGAGAAAGGGAGCTGGTCATTTGTTTTTGGAGTTTGTAAATCTTTTAATTAGAATATGTGGGTTGTTTGATTTTTTTCCAGTTTGTAGGTCATCTTCAAACCTTTGAAACCCAGTTTGTTTTAATATGAAAATTGAAAAAATGTTTAGTATTGTTTATCTTTTATTGGTCCGAACTACGCTCGGTCTGATTCATGCGGGGTCATGATACGTAGGCAATCTCCATAAGATTCGACCACCACTAAAAAAAAAAATAAAGGAAAGTGTGGGAGATTTTCAGGGGGCACAATTGTCTAACTGCTTAGGTACATTGTATCTCTGATATATGATTGTCTGTCCAATGCCCTAACACTAACGTGATGGCTTCCCTTTGATGTGTCCATATATAGAAAGTGGTTGGTTGTGGTAACTCCTCCCTGCAAAGCAAAATCAAAGGACAATGGCTCAGAACCGCAGAACCGAGTGGGTCGGTACTGATGACCGACAACAATTGGTCGAACGGAACAACGGGTTGGTAGAAGAAGTGAAAATGCTGAGACAGCATGTGGCAGACATGTATCAGGCATGGATAACGGGAAAAGCACCACCCCCTCCACCGCCAAGCCTCTTGAACTCGGTCATTTCCCAAGCACCCAACCCCATAATGGAAGATCCCCCATACTCTCCATCCCAACCCACTTATGGCAGCTTTCCCAGCTACCCGAGTAGCTCCATCACTCCTCAATGCTTCTCCGCTCCCCCACACCACTTCTTTCCCCGTGACCTTAAAAGCCATACTTCACTTTCCAGGTACCCGGCTCCACGAAATGCTTATGCAGCCACACAAGCCTACCAAAAGCCATCTGGATCAGGTTTCCGGCCCTGTCAACATGCAAGAATGAAGAGGTTGCTGAAACGAGGAAAGGCTCTCACCCCTATCGGGGTATCTTATGCCAGTCTGTTTGAAAGGCTAAGGCATGCTGGCTCGATTGAGCCACTCCCCGCATGTACTCCAAATCCACTTGCAAGGAGCTTTGATCCGGCAGCGCGATGCGCCTACCACTCCAATGTCATAGGGCACAACATTGAGAGTTGTCATAGTTGGAGAAGGGAAGTAGAGAAAATGATCCAAGAAGGGCGGGTTGTGATTAATAACAGTGACATGGAGCACTCGAACCCCCTCAAGAACTTGCCAACGGAGGTTGATGAGGTTGAAGCTGGTAATGGTCTTGGCAGTATTGATGTAAAGCTCAGTGGCTAAGATGCCAGTTTTTGATAAAGTGGGAAGACACTCCGTTCCTTGGTTAGCAAGAGAGAAGCTTGTGGTGGCTTATTTTGTTGTCATTTCTGTTGTTCGGATTATTAGGGTTATAAGTCGGATACTGTCTTGTGTCAGACTGTCTTAACTTTCCGTTTTGTCATAGCGGTTGTTTAAATTTTGTCCAGTTTGTTTTAGGATTTTGTTCTGGATTGTTTTGTTATTCAAACCATTTCACCGGTAGTCTAATACAAATCCGGTCTTTTGTTGTTTCCATTCGTCTTTTTGTTTAGTCTTTTTACCATTTTGTTCAATGCCGATTCTAGTGACATGACATACGCACACAGTTTGGGCCTAATCTTAAAAGTTAATCATAAAACCCCGAAAAGGTGATCAGACCATTTAAAGGAAATAAGGACGGTTGAGATTATTCAGAGCTCGAGTCATATGGAACTGGGGCAAGTAAAACATAAAGAAAACCGTTAAAGGCAAGATTCTCCAAATTGACATAAGGGTCTTCATGATAATGAGAAGTGAGAGTGTCGCCCAACGGTGCTTTAGAAATGACAAATGAAAAAGCAAACGTGTGAATATAATTGTCAAGTCCAGCACCATCGGAAGAGACTATAAATCTATGTTCAAATGTGTTGTTTGCACTTGGCATGTTTTGAAGACTGGAATGACGAAGGCATTTTGTTCTGCTACCTAAACACTTTATCCTTCGTTACCCCTTTTGAGCCTTGTTTATTTTCTTTCATACCCCTCGTTCGGAATCAACAGCAACGACTAGGGAATACGAGCCTGGAAGGTAAAGAATAAAAAAAAATATAAAAAAAAACGAAATAAAGAAAAGAAAAATGATAACAAAAAGAAAAAAAGGAAAGTCAAATGAAAAAGAGGAATTGGGAACTACGTTTGACCTGATTCCTCAAAGAGGATACGTAGGCGCTTCACGGCTCGGTCATAGTTTTGAAAAATGAAAAAAAAATCAATTAAGATATCCCCAAGCAAGAAACTGGGGCAAATGTTGCGTTTGTTGTAAATAAATCTAGTTCCGAAGGTTGTAATTAATAACCCAAAATCGATGCATTTTTGAGCCTTTAATACCCTTTCTTTCTAGCCCTATCCAAAAACCCACATTACGGTCCAAAGAAAGACCTTCTGATCAGTCTTCAAAAGATGCCAAGTTAGACAAATGAGAGTCTTACCAACGAACATAACATTCTGTTCCACAGCAGAAAGGACTCTAATCTCCAGCAGAGAGTCATACCGGCAACACTCCAAATCCCCAGCTGGAAAGTGATACAAATGAGAGAGTCTTATCGGTGAAAATCTTTACGGACACCATAAGGCGACGAAAGCTGAGAGAAAAACCAAAATGAGAGAGACTTGATAGTGAAAACCTTCGGGCACTACAAGTCGAATAAGATTGAGAATCAGATGGGGAACTGCCAATTGAAGGTCTTGAAAGACGATTGACGACGGAGGATAGGCCACATGTGCATGTCATGACCATTAGAGTCGGTATCCGCGTTTGATAAGTTTTTATTTATAGTTTCTTTTGTTAAAGAATCATCTTTTCCTTTGTCTTTTTATTCTGTTCCCTTTTATCTTTTTCCTTTCATAGAAAAATTCCCCAATAGAGTCTGTTCGGTCAGAACAAGTGAGAATTGACCTCAAAATTTTCCATCGGCTTTCCAATCATGCAAGATGAGATCTGACTAGTACATCCAAATGGTTTAGTCAGCAAGGAACAAGCGCGAGGCCAGTGTCAAGAAAAATATTCCCAGCAAAAGGGAATTGACAAAAGGATTGACGAGTGTCAAAAAGGGATATCCTTGCCGAAATCAAAGGTTATAAACCTCAAGGCCGAGGCCCGTGGACAAAGCAAGGAGAGCAGTGAGCATGGTTTGGGAAATCCATACGATACTAAAAAAGATCGGGGAAATGCCAGTTTTCGTCTATGCCACAAAAGAAGAGGGATATCCCCAGCAGAATGGGATTATCCCCAGCAAATAATATCATCCCCAACAAGTTGTGGAGCGCAGAGCAAGGAAGGAGAAAGGGAAAGTCATCCCAGTAGGAGTATCACAACCAACCACCATGTTTTAAACTAACAAATTTTGTTTGATTTGAAACAGGTAAAGGAAATGGCATTGATGCCAAAATGCATGCCGCAAGGGATATTATCAAACTGGGGCAGAACGAGTCTCAAGGGAGTTAGTCTTCAAAGGAAGAAGCTAATAATAATAAAAAAAAATAATAATAAAAATAAAAATAAAATAAAAAAAATAAAAAAAGGGGAAGTAGTTTGCAGGGGAATGAAACATCCTACTCAAAAGGAAGTAGTTATGGAAGGAGTAAGATAACATATTTACTCAGCAGAGTTATCTTCAACAGAGTTATCCCCAGCGGATCATCGAGATGTAGAAGCATCTTCGACGGATTTTTTTGACCAAATTTCAAGAGGGTCGGACAACCCATAATGGGGAAGGTAGAAAGAGAAAATTCACCCCAAGCAAAATAATCCCCAGCAAGTATTCGAGGTAAGACATTTTCAAGTCTTAAGGATATTTTGGGTTCATCCGCCCTCGAATAGGATTTTATTTTCAAAGTTGTTGTTAAAGACAGGCGCCCACCTGAATAACGAGAGGAATACTTTTTTGTCTGTTCATTTCATATATTAGGCGCCCACCTGTATAACAAGGGAATACATTTTGTGTCTTTACCATTAGGCGCCCACCTGTATATCAAGGGAATACATTCCACGCCTTTACCAATAAGAGACGCACTTCCTAGGTCTAGTTTTGCCAATAGGAGACGCACTTCCTAAGTTAAAGATTTCATTAATAGGAGACGCACTTCCTAAGTTTAGTTTTACCCATAGGAGATGCATTTCCTCCTAAGTTTAGTTTTACCCATAGGAGACACATTTCCTCCTAAGTTTATTTTACCCATAGAAGATGCATTTCCTCCTAAGTTTAGTTTTACCCATAGGAGACGCATTTCCTCCTAAGTTTATTTTACCCATAGGAGAGGCATTTCCTCCTAAGTTTAGTTTTACCCATAGGAGAGGCATTTCCTCCTAAGTTGTTGAAATCAGGAGCCCTGCCTGAAGAGAGGAATGGCGTTTATTTTTTTATTTTTTTTTAAAAAGTTGTTTAAATCTCGCCAACCTAAAAAGAGGAATGACATTTTATTTTCAAAGTTGTTGAAATCAGGAGCCCGCCTGAAGAGAGGAATGACATTTATTTTTTTTAAAAAAAAGTTGTTTAACTCTCGCCAACCTAAAAAGTGGAATGACATTTTATTTTTCAAAGTTGTTGAAATCAGGAGCCCGCCTGAAGAGAGGAATGACGTTTATTTTAAAAAGTTGTTGAAATCAGGAGCCCGCCTGAAGAGAGGAATGACGTTTATTTTTAAAGTTGTTAAAATCAGGAGCCCGCCTGAAGAGAGGAATGACGTTTATTTTAAAAGTTGTTGTTGAAATCAGGAGCCCGCCTGAAGAGAGGAGTGACGTTTATTTTTAAAGTTGTTTAAATCTCGCCAACTTAAAGAAAGGAATGGCATTTTATTTTCAAAGTTGTTGAAATCAGGAGCCCGCCGGAAGAGAGGAATGGCATTTATTTTAAAAGTTGTTGTAATCAGGAGCCCGCCTGAAGAGAGGAATGACGTTTATTTTAAAAGTTGTTGTTGAAATCAAGAGCCCGCCTGAAGAGAGGAATGGTGTTTATTTTAAAAGTTGTTTATTTCATGTCAGGCGCCCACCTACATAACGAGAGGAATATTTTTCAGTCTTTACATTTCATGTCAGGCGCCCACCTACATAACGAGAGGAATATATTTCAGTCTTTAGATTTCAAGTGTTGAAGTTGGAAGCCCGCCCATATAACAGAGGAATACATTCAGTCTTTACATTTCAAGTGTTGAAGTTGGGAGCCCGCCCATATAACAGAGGAATACATTCCAGTCTTTACTTTTCAAGCATTGAAGTTGGGAGCCCGCCCATAATAACAGAGGAATACATTCAGTCTTTTCATTTCAAGCGTTGAAGTTGGGAACCCGCCCATATAACAGAGGCATACATTCAGTATTTTCATTTCAAGTGTTGAAGTTGGGAGCCCGCCCATATAGCAGAGGAATACATTCCAGTCTTTACTTTTCAAGCGTTAAAGTTGGGAGCCCGCCCATAATAACAGAGGAATACATTAAGTCTTTTCATTTCAAGCGTTGAAGTTGGGAGCCCGCCCATATAACAGAGGCATACATTCAGTCTTTTCATTTCAAGTGTTGAAGTTGGGAGCCCGCCCATAATAACAGAGGCATACATTTCAGTCTTTACTTTCAAGTGTTGAAGTTGGGAGCCCTCCCATAGAACAGAGGCATACATTTCAGTATCAAGTCAGAAGACAATAAAACAGAGGGTTACAACAGGAATCCCCAGTAGTAAACAATAAAATCCCCAGCACCGGGAAACAGAACAAATTCAGGCGCATGAGTCAAGTGTTGAAGTTGGGAGCCCGCCCATAATAACAGAGGCATACATTCAGTCTTTACTTTCAAGTGTTGAAGTTGGGAGCCCGCCCATAATAACAGAGGCATACATTCAGTCTTTTCATTTCAAGTGTTGAAGTTGGGAGCCTGCCCATAATAACAGAGGCATACATTCAGTCTTTACTTTCAAGCGTTGAAGTCGGGAGCCCGCCCATAATAACAGAGGCATACATTCAGTCTTTACTTTCAAGCGTTGAAGTTGGGAGACCGCCCATAATAACAGAGGCATACATTCAGTCTTTACGTTCCAAGTGTTGAAGTTGGGAGCCCGCCCATAGAACAGAGGCATACATTTCGAGATCAAGTCAGAAGACAATAAAATAGAGGGTTACAATAGGAATCCCCAGCAGTAAATAATAAAATCCCCAGCACCGGGAAACAGAAGGTTGCAACAGGAGGTCCCAGCACAAATTCAGGCGCATGAGTCAAAGGGAAGAAAAGACGCGTCTTGGAAGAAGCGGCTTGTGAACATTAAATCATGCCTAGCATAACAAATCTGATGAAGAAAGCTGTACCCACTAGAGGAACCGCCAAAAAGCTTAATGAAGAAAGCCATGTCCCCAGCGGAAAACTTCCTGAACTACATTGACCTAATTCCTGTTCAGCCCAGGATATGTAGGAAACCTCTGAAGCAAAGGTTCGGTCAAATCTTTTTCGAAAAAATGCTTCACACGGAGTACTCAGACGAGCAAAAATCACCCGCTTTATCTTTGCGCGAAAACCCTTCGTGTCTTCGGGCAAAGAGGGGCAGCTGTAAGCACGTGATTTTTGCTTCGCGAAAGTTACTCCAAAAAGAAAAAGAAAATCAAAAAATATATGTTAAAGTGGTGTGTTAATTGTTATAGGTGTTAACTAATATGTGTGTAAGTTTATTTTAATTTTTACAAATTTTTTAGGAATTGTTAGTTTAAAGGGAAAGGGAAAATCGGATTGGGCCCCAAAATGAGGCCCAAAGCCAAAGCAAAGACACAGTCCAAACCAGGCCTTCCCAGGCACGTCCCCAAAACGACGCCGCATAGGGCGTTTGATCTGAGCCATCCGTCCAGGACAATCCAATGGCTCAGGACCCCTTTTAGCAACCCGTTTTCAAACCCGACCCAATAACCGGTTTAACCCAACCCCTCACTTAAACCAAACGACCCCGTTTCCATACCAAACGACCCCGTCCTGTCAATCACCAATGGATCCAAGCCGTTGAGATCATCTGATCTAACGGCCCAAATCAAATGCCCCATTACGTATATAAACCTCCCATCACACCCCACGCCCCCCAAACCAAACCCCACCCTTCCCCACTGTACACCATCGTCCCAAACACAGCCCCTTCCCGTTGCAAACCCTAGCCGCCCCCATACACTCTCACCCTAAACCCGGCGGCCCCAACGCCGGTGACCACCAAAACAACACCCCTGATGCACCTCACCACCCTAAACATGAATCCACCAACCATATACCTCGAATCACACTTCGTCATCTCGAATCTTGATTTGAAGATTCGAGACCAAACCCCGATCTACACCAAACCAACCCGAAAACACACTAGACAACCCCCTGACCTCTCTCGTGACCAAACCAAGCTTGGTTTGGTCCGAATCTACCCACAAGGCCTAAAATCCCAGATCTGAAGATTCAAATCCTAGAACATAAGAACCTGGGGAATCCGACCTGTTTCATAAAGGAGTTTGGGGTCTAATAGACTTCAATCAGGGTGTTCTCGGTTGAGAACACCCCGATTAAAGTTTGTTCGGCCTCAAAGGGCCAAATCTGATTCAGACCTGGGTCGACTTTTGTTAAAGTTTTCAGTAAGTTTTTCTTTTCTTTTCTGTTTTATTTGAATACTGCTTGAGGATTGCCAGCATGTGTCGTTGTGATTGTTTGTTATTTTTTGATATTTTCTTTCAATTTCTTCCATCCTCGTAAAGACCTTTTATTTGGTCGTTTGTTCTTCTGTGTATATGTGAATACGTCTTGTGATATACATGCTCGATTAGATTAGTCGTGTTGTTTGAAACCCTTCAAAGTGGTCTGAAACCCTTTGGAACCCTATTCGTGTTGTTTATTTAATCGACTGATTATTCCTTGTTATAATTAGTGTAGTCGACTCGATAAACGTCGTCGATTAGTTTCCTATGACTTAATGTTCAAATATTCTAATTCATACAATTTCACGTAAGTGAACGAACTTGTTCGTTGTTAATTGATTGCTTGACATTACTTGAAAGTGGTTTGTAACTGCATTATAAACAACTAAAAGATCCAGGCTAGGGCAGCTGGAAATTGAACTTTCAAAAGTTCGAATTCCCTGCTGCAGAAGCAGGGCAAGACAATGATAACCAGGGATTAACAGGGGTAATTTGGGTGTCAAAAGAACAGAAATAATTAGTTTAAGTGAGCTGACAAATAGGGTACTGAATTAGGATTAAATTAATGCCAATGGGGAACAAGACATAAGAGTATGGGAATTAAATGAATACTTAACTAAACCCATTAACCCAACACCCCTTCTTCATTTTGTCAAAACACAAAAACAAAACAAAAAAATAGAAAAATCAAAAACCCTAAAAACTAAGAAAACATCCGCCCCCCACAACCTTGGCTTCTTCTTCTCCATCACCCAAATGAAGACCTCCCATGGCTGCCTCACCATCATCTTCTTTGCGTACCCTCCGCAATCCGCCATTGCCACTACTTCTTCTGCTTCCCGATGACCAACAACCAGTCGCCATGGACGACTGCCCCCTTCCTCGACGTTGTTGCATTTTCACGTTCAATCGAACGACCACAAACAGTCCGCTATGGTTGCTCCCCGTCGACCTCCAGCAGCCCTGCGTCACTGTTTCTACTTCACCATCCATCGCGACTTTACCGGTGTCGTCGCTGTCCCTCAACTTCACGACCAAGCAGATGCCATCCCAGTGTTTCCTCGTTGCCTCATCAACGACCAAGCTCCGAGCTGTCTCGCCAACGACCAAGCAGATGCCATCGTCATTGCTGCTAGTGTTTCCTCGTTTCTTCAGTCAACTTCTTAGATTCGGTCATCATTGTTTGGTCGAGCTCGTCGTTGAGTTCGTTGTTGAGTCCGGACAGATTCATTCCCATTCGAGGTTCGTCAAAACAGTCCGTACATATTTCTTTCGATCCAGTTAGTAGATTTTGAGTTTTATGTTTGTCCGTATTTCGTTTTGATATTTCTCGAATCTAAAATCGTTAGAAATGATTTTTTGTTTTGTTCATGTTCATATGTTTTGTCGAATTAATTTTTCAGATTTCAAATGAAAGATTAATTAATTGTTTTTCATGTTATTTCATGTTTGTATTGTTGTTTTAGATAAATATTTGTTAGTTTAATGTTTGTTAGATTCAAATTGAAATTTAATTAATTATTTCTTCAATTTATTTCATGTGTTATGTATTTTCCAGAAATTATTAATGTTGTTTGAATCGTTTGAATCCGTCATGTTTGTTGTTTGAAAAATAGATTTAGTTCATGTTCATCTTTGTTTGAAGTTCATGTTTAAATCCAGTGATTTAATGTGAGTTTATGTTTGTTTGTGATTTGTTGATTTAATTTGAATCATGCACATTGTTGTTTATATTGTTGTCTCTTTGTTCATCCATTGATGGTCTAAATTAACCAGGATTGGTTCCCGATATGGTTGATTTATTCCCATTAATTTGGAGTTGTGTTGTTCATCGTGTTCATATAATTGTTGTTGAAGATTGTTGAGAAATTGGTCATCTTGACTATATTTTGGTCAAGTTATGATTAATTGAGTGTTTAGAGCTGATGGGGGTAATTTGGTAAATTGTATTGCACACGGGGGTAGATTTGTAATTGCAATAAGGTCGGAGGGGTAGTTCGGTAATTGAACATTATTTTGATTCTTTATGTAGGCATGGGGGACAAAATATAATGGTTTGGGGTTTTTGAGGTACTTGTTTAATATAATGGGGGACAAGACAAAACATAATGGGGGGAATATTGCATTTGTTTATGTTAAGCATGGGGGACAAATTATAATAGGATTGGGTGGAAGCATTTATTTAATGTAGGCATGGGGGACAAGGTTTAAAATAAAGAAGACATTTAATAATTTGGGGTTGGGAATTCAAGACAAGGTCTTGCTATAAATAAGAGTTATTCTTGACATAAAAAGGACTTGAACATTATTGGGAGGACTTGAATATTATTGAGAGGATTTTTGGGGAGAGAGTTTTAATACTTGAGGTTGAACATAAAACAGATTTCTACACTTGAGAGCGGACAGACTTGAAACATTTTGAGAGTAAAAGAGAAAATGCAATTTGAACTTTCACTCGAATAATTTCCGTTTGCTTTTCTCAAGTGTTATTCAAAAATCCGAAACTACTGCCTCTTGTATCTGTCTCTCTTCTGCTTTGACTGTGATTGCACTTTGGTATTGCTGAGTTTTCAATCTGTTACTGGGTTATTCTACTGGTTGTTGCTGGTTTTGCGGTGTTGCTGAATCTGCTGTTGCTGTGGTATTATTGCTGCTGATTCCTATTTCATTTCTTCTTGTATTGCCATTTCCAGGTACATATTTGTACACTCTCGGTTTGAAGCGAAATGAAATATTAATTAGGCGTTGTTCCTGTTGAATCCGAACTGTTTAGATTTGTTGTTTGAATATAATTTTCCTTTCTTTGTATAAAAATGTAATCGATTTATTAATAAGTAATGGGGTTGCATATGTATAACTTCTTCATCTAATAATGTTAGTTGAATTAATCTGTTTTTGATATTATTGTGTATCTATATCATGTTCTAGCATTAGTAAATAATAGAATGTTGAATTAAAGCAGTTTTTCCTTGTACAAACGCGATCGCAATTTTTCGTTCACATTAGTCGTAACTTAATAACTGATAAGTTACGTTTTTCAGCATGTAATTAATTAAGAAATTTTCTTTTGCTTTTAGAGACAAACTTAATAGAAAAAATGTAGTCACTGTAGGTTTATCCTTAAAATAAAATGAGACGAGCCTCGCTAAATAAATCACACATCGCCGGGGCCCTCGATAAATGCATAACCATTGACTAGACTTTGGATTTGGCTGTTTAATGAACCTTCACGGCCTCTTCCTAAAATAACAATACGTTAGTCTCTTTAGGACGCGCCTTAATAAATCTTACCTTCTTAAACTCGGGTGCACATTTATGTGACCCAAATCCAAATCTCAACAGAGTCGAAATGTGTCTTTAATCGCGGGTACATTGATTGTGACGTGGTTCGAGATGCGTGTCCATGACGTTGCAAATTCTTTTTTTTAAATAATAAATGAGACGAGCCTCGACAAACAAAAATGCACAAGCTGCGGGGCCCTCTAAATGTATATATATTAAAACACTTAGAATTCGGGATAGGCCGTTTAGCGAATTTTACGGCCTTCCCCAAAATAACAATACGCTAGTTGCGTTAGGCACGCCTTTAATAATTTATTTTCCTTAACTCGGGTGCACATTTATGTGACCTAAATCTAAATCTCAACCGAGTCGAGATATGTCAAACAACCATGGGTGCATTGATGTGACGTGGTTCGAGATGTGTTTCCACAATGTTGCAATTCTTGATAAAAATAACAGTAAATGATGAAAGCGGTAAAAAGTTAAAATTTGCACATAAGTTCATATTTGTATAAAATCAGATAATCAAGCCGAATATAACAGTTGAGCGACCGTGCTAGAACCACGGAACTTGGGAATGCCTAACACCTTCTCTCGGGTTAACAGAATTCCTTATCCGGATTTCTGGTACGTAGACTGTAATATGGAGTCATTCTTTTCCTCGATTCGGGATTAAAATTGGTGACTTGGAACACCCTAAATCTCCCAAGTGGCGACTCTGAAATAAACAAACCAATCCCGTTTCGATTGTCCTTTAATTAGAAAAAACTCCCTTGTACCCCCGCGGGTGCGTAAAAAGGAGGTGTGACAGCTACTGAGAAACTTTGATCCATCAAATGACTTAACTAATGGTACAAGGATAGTATGTAGAGGTTTTAACAATAAAATCATACATGCAGAAATCATGATAGAAAATGAGCTTCCAAACACGCGTTTATCCCTAGAATTCCACTTTTATCTCCAGGAAATCAAGGATATCTTTTTGAATTTGTCTGAAAATAATTTCTAATATGTTTATGTGTTCAAGTGACAATAAATAAAGTGCAAGGATAAATAATCTCAATTGTTGGTCCATATTTACCATAACATATTTTCTCGCACGGATAGCTATTTGTTGCATGTTCAGGAAGGATATCAACATCGACAACAAGAGTTGTTGTGATGATGGAGCAATCAAAGAGTCAGAAGGAAATATACACAAAAAACATCATCTACAAAGATATATTTTAAACTATAACTACATAATGATATTTTATGACTATCATGACGAAATTGACCATTTATGCATGTTAAGATAATGTCCAATCATTTTAGTTTCCGTATTATGCTAATATAATGATATTTTTCGGTATTTAAATGAATATTCCTTCGAATAAATAATTGACTAAACCATTATGTGTTATTATTAACGTGCAACACACGTTCATTAAGCCAGATGGATTTCATGTACTGAAGATTTGGAGGCATTATCTCTACGGCGTGTCGTGTGAGATGTTCACGGATCATCGCAGTCTATAGTATTTGTTCAAGCAGAAGGATCTCAACTTGAGGCAGCAGAGGTGGTTGTAGCTGTTGAAAGACTATGATATTACCATTTTGTATCGTCCTAGAAAAGCCAATGTGGTGGCCAATAACTTGAGTAGAAAGGCTGCGAGTATGGGTGGCCTTGCATATATTCCAATTAGTGAGAGACCGCTAGCATCAGATGCTCGGGCTTTGGCCAGTCGGTTCGTGATGCTAGATATTTCGGAGCCCGGTCGTATTCTAGCTTGCACGGTCTCTCGGCCTTCTTTATATGAGCACATTAGAGAATGTCAATATGACATCCCCCATTCGCTTGTCCTTAAGGACACGGTGCGACACAGTGGTTCCAAGCAGGTTACTATTGGAGATGATGAGGTGTTACGGATGCAAGGTCGAATTTGTGTGCCCAATGTGGATGGGCTTCATGAGTTGATTCTTGAGGAGGCCCACAGTTTTTGGTATTTCATTTATCCGGGTGGCGCCAAGATGTATCAGGACTTACGACAACATTATTGATGGAGGAGAACGAAAAAGAATATAGATGCATATGTAGCTCGGTGTCTGAATTGTCAGCAAGTAAAGTAGGAGGATCAGAGGCCTAGTGGTTTGCTTTAGAGGCTGGAGATTCATGAGTGGAAGTGGGAGTGTATTACCATGGATTTTGTTGTTAGGATCTCATGGATTTCAAAGAAATTTGACGTAGTATGGGTCATTGTGGACAGGTTGACCATGTCCGCATATTTCTTTCCAGTAGTAGTTACCTATTCTTCAGAGTGTTTGACTGAGATCTATATCCGCGAGATCGTCCGTCTTCACGGTGTGCCCGTGTCCATCCTTTCTAATCAAGGTACGCAGTTCACCTTGTACTTCTTGAGGGCCGTGCAGCGTGAGCTAGGTACACGGGTTGAGTTGAATACAACATTTCACCTCAGATGGACGGACAGTCCGAGTGCACCCATTCAGATATTGGAGGATATGCTTCGCGCTTGCGTTATGGATTTCGTGGGTTCTTGGGATCAGTTCTTGTCGCTTGCAGAGTTTGCCTACAATAACAGCTACCAATCGAGTATTCAGATGGCTCCCTATGAGGCATTGTACAGGAGACGGTTTTGTTCGCTTGTTGGTTGGTTTGAGCCAGGAGAGTCTCGGTTGTTGGGTACTGATTTGGTTCAGGATGCCTTGAAAAAGGTCAAGATGATTCAGGATCGACTTCGCACAACTCAGTCTAGGTAGAAAAGCTATGCAGATAGTAGAGTTCGTGATGTTGCATTCATGGTTGGAGAGAGGGTTTTTCTTTAGGTTTCACCCATGAAGGGTGTGATGAGGTTCAGAAAGAAGGGCAAGTTGAGACCTAGGTATATCATACCTTTTGAGATGTTGAGAGAGTGGATGAAGTGTCCTATAAGCTTGCCTTGCCATCTATTTTATCAGCAGTCCATCTGTGTTCCATATGTCCATGCTCCGGAAGTATCACCGTGATCCGTCCCATGTGTTAGATTTTAGCTCAGTCCAATTGGACAAGGATTTGACTTATGAGGAGGAGCTGGTGGCCACTCTAGCCCAGCAAGTCGGGAAGTTAAGATCTAAGAGTTATCCTTCAATTCGAGTGCAGTGGAGAGGTCAGCCGATCGAGGCAGCCACGTGGGAGTCTGAGTCTAACATGCAGAGTAGATACCCATACCTTTTCACCAGTTCAGATACCTTTCTATGTCCGTTCGAGGACGAACGTTTATTTTAGAGGTCGAGAATGTGATGACACGATAGGTCATTTTGAATTTTAGCCTTTATGTCTATATTTCAAGACCTTGATTAGTGTCGTTTAGAGTTTTTTCGATTTGTGTGCAAATTCCGTGTCTCATTGCGGAAAGTTTTGATATGGAAAAGTGAAGAAATGTGTTTTGCCTTTACAATGACTTGAGTTGACTACGATCAATATTTTATGTAAACAGACCCGGATAAGTATTTTGACTGTCTTGGTGGGTCCATATCGTGATTTAAAAGTTGGGCGTATGCCCGGAATCGAATTCGAAAGTCCCTAACTTGATTTAACGTGATTTGTTGAAAACTAGTAATTTGAAGGCTTACAGAATTCCTAAGTTTGACCGTAGGTTGACTTTGTTGCTACCAGATTCGGATTTCGATTCCGAAACTTGGAATAGGTTTATTTCACTATTTATGACTTGTCTACAAAATTTGACGCAAAACGAAGTTGAGTTGACGTGATTCGGACGTTCGATTGTAAATTTGCAAGTTCTTGAGTTTCTTTAAAAATTTCATACATTTTGATGTCTGATTCGTAATTCTAGGTATTATTTTGATGTTTTGATCGCACGAACGAGTGTGTATGATATTTTTAGACTTGTGTTGATATTTGGTTTAGAGCACCGAGGGCTCTGGTGAGTTTCAGATGCGTTTTAGAGTGATTTGGAGAGTTTTAGAGTTGCTGGTGTGAGTTGGTGTTGCAGACTTTGCAATTGTGAGGTTAGAAGTCGCATTTGCGACATATGGCTTAGCCTGTTAGGGTTGCATTTGCTAGCCCAGTGTTCGCAATTGCGAAGGGGGCCTGGAATCAGCAGTGATCGCATTTGCGGAGTTCGCACGATTAGATTATTGACACCTATGTTCCAAGAAGGATGAATAGTGCACTTGGTCAAAGGTTGGGTTATTGATCAACAACAACAACAACAATAATAACAACAACAATCCAGTATAAGCCCACTAGTGTGGTCTGGGGAAGGTAGTGTGTACGCAGACCTTACCCCTACCATGGGTAGAGAGGCTATTTCCAAATAGACTCTTGGCATCCTTCCCACCAAGAACTCCCCACCTTGCTCTTGGGGTGACTCAAACTCATAACCTCTTGGTTGGAAGTGGGGGTTGCTTACCATCGGAGCAACCCCTCTTGTCATGAGTTATTTATCGTGAGGAATAAAGATCAATTCCCACTTAATACATTTTTTTCATCCTTTTTTAAGTACTACACCCATATACTAGAAATCCTAGATTCGCCTCTGATTAGTGACTGCTTTCAAGGTTCGAATTTAAGTCACATGAAAACAATTTTACCGTTGCTCTAAAGCTCCCCTTCCAAATAATTATATGTGTCTTTTATATTACTTTGTATTTTCGTCACAATTTTACAAAGGATGATAAATTATCATGATTTAATTTTCTTATACTTTATTATGATAAATTAGTGCGATTTTAAATAATATCATGTGATTACACATGAAAATCTTTTAGTTTTCTTAGTGGTTTTGTTTTGTTTCATCCCATTTCCTCCCCCCCCCCCCCCCAACCCAAACAAAAAAAAACCCTTTTTAAGAGGGTTTGAAACGTTGTTTTGTAAGAATTTTCCCATTCAATTGCCAACAAAATAAAGCGTCGACCTCTTTGTCCTTTTCTGTTACATTATGTGTTTGTCTTG
Organism: Nicotiana tabacum; assembly: GCF_000715075.1. Taxonomy (NCBI): domain Eukaryota; kingdom Viridiplantae; phylum Streptophyta; class Magnoliopsida; order Solanales; family Solanaceae; genus Nicotiana; species Nicotiana tabacum. Next base: position 15,882,542 of record NC_134089.1, on the reverse strand, counting down.
GTTGGGAAATTTATGCTTTTAATCCTTGAAATATTGATAGATTTTGTTTCCTATGGTATATGACTAAATAAGTTTATTTTTAAATTAATTAAAATGTGCATTTTTTATTCGGTTGCTTGCTAACTACATATTAACAATCACATTTTTAATTAACTATATTTTTTGTTGAATTATATTGTCATTATATGATGGTAATATAGTTTTAAAACTAATTTATATATAACACATTTCATGCATAAAGGACCAAAATCACACATTTTAATTATTGAATATTAAATATAATAAGTCAAATATCACAAAAAACTAAGATCAAAATTTACTATAATAACTAAGGAATCAATATACCTTTTAGTTTATTTTACTTTATCTTGAGCATTAGGAGTGTTAGTTTTGAAAAAACAATTTTCCGTTCGACGACCTATAAAATAAACCCCTTTCGATGTCACCAAAAAAAGAAATAGCAAAAACAAAAAGAAACAACTTGATGCGTGTTATAAAACAATAAAAGAAGAAAAGAGTATTGTAGAGAAAAGTAGAGAGAGAGAATTCTTATTGACTTTTGAGATCAATTACAATGGAATAGAACCCCTCTATTTATAGGGGAAAGTGACTTAGCCACCAAGTAACAAACCCTAAAATCTCTCTAAATATAGATATTTACCATAAATACAATTCTATTTATAATACTCTCCCTTGAATGTCTATTCAACAGATAATGTGCCTCGTTAAAACCTTAACTAAAATAAAACCCAGCGGGAAAAAAATTCTAGTAAAGGAAAAAGAGTACACATGTTTAGAAATACGTCTTTTGGTTGCCTCGTTAAAAACCTTGCAAGGAAAACCCAATGGGACAAAACTTTATAAGAAAAAAAGAGTACAACGCGTATTAACTCTCCTTGATGATAGCATCAATTTACATCTTTGAGCCTTCGCATCCCAATCTTGTGTACTAGCTTCTTGAAGATTGACGTCGGCAAAGATTTGATGAATAAAATAGTCATTTTAACTCCAATAAATATGTTGCACCTTGAAAATCCTCGCTATCACATTATCATGCTTATAAATATAGCAAGATACATATGTGCGCAAATTGTACTTAGGATGTTGTACTTCATGACCAAGAATTTTATATGCTTTAAGCGATTTAAATCCTTCAAAGATTGTCATATAAGTTAAGTCATATAATAGACTTTATTAGATGCATATCAAGTTTTCATATCATGCTAGACAAATAACATATCGAAAACTGATTGCACATGCCATTGACTTTATACTTTCAAGTGTTTGAACTACATGTCCAAAACTACATGTCTTTCATATGAAACCAATTCTATTTGAATTGTGTCTCTTGACCAATATTTTTGTGTCTATATTCGACAGACTTGAGGTCCTCATCTATACTTAGCGCTATCATAGATGTCGTCGACGAACATTTTATATCAGTTTCAATATTTTTTCATAAAGACATAGCATAGAGATCTCTTCATTCATATTTTCAGGTACCTGAATCTCTCTTGAGATTTTATGAAGTGTTATGTCATGTGAACTTCTAGATCACTTGCCTCCTTATTGTGATTATTTGCTCATCTTCTTTATCAAGAATTTTATTTGAAACCGATTTGTCTATATGCTTTAAGCGTACCATAGACTTTGTCCTTCTAGGACTTTTTCTAATAGGAACATTTGCAGTGAGAATATAGTTACTTTCTTTGGGTCAGCAAATGCGTCTAGCATGCTTTGCAATAAATGGTAAATAAATTATCTTTTTATGAATTTCAAGTTCATATTATCTTATTCAAAGATCTAGATGTACAAATGATAATTCATTCCACGTAACTTTTTCTCAACTATTTATCTTGTCTCTCCCTCACGTTAGAAAAACTAACTTTCTTTCTCAATTTTGGGAATCCATCTTTGTGCATTATGGGGTTAATGAAAATATACACCGCACATCAAAAATAATAAGATGTAATTATTTGGTTCCTAACCCCGAACCACTTGTGAGGGGAGAATATAATATACTTTCGTTTATAGCCTATATCAAACTGATATAGATAACTTTGTTCTCATAAATAATAATTTAACTATTAAGTGGAGGCACTCAATAAATTATTTTGCTAAACCAGTTATGATGTAAACTAACTTATGAAGATAAACTATCTTGAATAGAAAATTTGGAAATTATGCTCTAAATTAAATTATTGAGCAAGTTACCTCGCAAACATCAGGTTGCGGGTTAATAATAATCGCACATGTAACCATATCGTAGATGCATCTTATGTGGTATACATGGAAGGTGAATGGGCCCATATTCACCTTTGATATTTCCAGCATGCATGGGATTCAATCCCAATTTTAGTTGGTCTATTAATTAATGAAAATAAGTAACATAAGAGAATTTGTAAAGAACTTTCTAGTTCTTTAATATTTACCCATGTGAATCCTCTTTTATTTTTATACATCATACTTAAATTGATATGGCTAAACCAGTTATGCCAACTGATTTAGTTATCAATATTGATAAACTTCAGATTTACACCATGACGTGTGCAATTATCAATTAACTCCAAATTTATTATGATATGAGTTTTTATATCAATAAACTTCTACTTTATTGTGACATTCTTTTGTTTGTATAGTACAAACTGGAGAATAAAGCGGGTAGCTTTTCACATACATATTACCCCGCTACAAGTTATAGTAATAGAAGATATTAAATCTTTCCGTTATTCATAGTCTCAATTTAATCAACCGCTTTCGCGTATACTTTGAAAACTGAATAAGTTTCTTTGAGACTTACTACAACACAATACCTTATCGGTAATTAATTGTATTTCTCCAAAATAATATAATTGGCTCTTACATAGTTCTCAATTAATTTTGTAATACCACATATTCATCAACATCCATATGGTGAATATCTCTTTTAAAGAGAGAGTTATACCATTACGGTTATGGTCAAAATTATACGCAAGATCTGTTTCTTGCATTAACGTTGTCTTTTAATAATCACAGTGCCAAAATATTTTGGGGTACAGTAAGTACGTGACCAATGACCATTTATGCCATAATAATGACATTATTTTCTTATTTTATCTCAAATCTTCTTCTAGAGGTGAGTGCGGTATATACCACTAGCACGCTCATATTCTTCCAAGAATGAATATGTATTCATAAATCAAATATTGTCATATTCACATCATGAATGGACAATAATCATTTATATGTGCTTTATAAAATATCATGTCAACTATTACTTTCACATAGTGAAGGATTATTTTGAGAATCCTTATTATTCTCATTATCACAATGATGGTGATTATAATTTCGTCTATTGCCACGCCCACATCCATTGATACCTTCACGATAATAATTTTATCTTCTTTCAGACTTATTATATATTGCTACCACATTCTCTTAAGGGAATGAGAATGAAGCAAATACAATGGGACGAGTTTTTACTTCTTCTGCTCACGATCATACATGACTTTGATCATTGCAAGACATAGAAATTTACCACTTCGAGTGGTTATAATTTCTTACTATCTCCATTAGAGTTATAATAAAAATTTATTATTTTTTGCTTGTATTTAAAATCAAATTATAGAATAAAAGAGAAAAATATGGTAATATACGTACCTTAAATCCAGAATTTAATCATGAAGGAAGTTCACGGAACAATTGACAATCATTATGCTCAATCCCAAAGCTTCTACTCAATTGATTATAGTCTCGTGCTGATAACGTGTTATAAAATAATAAAAGAAGAAAAGAGTATTGCACAGAAAAGTAGAGAGAGAGAATTCTTATTGATTTTTGAGATCAATTACAATGGAATAGAACCCCTCTATTTATAAGGGAAAGTGACTTAGCCACCAAGTAACAAACCCTAAAATTTCTCTAAATATAGATATTCACCATAAATACAATTCTATTTATAACAATGCGAATGATTTTTTTTCATTTTAAGAAGGAAATAAGCTCTAATGCAGGAAATTCTTCCCAAACAGTCAAACACAATGTCCGCAATGTTAAAAATATTAACGATTAATAAGGTTGATGACTCTGTAACAAATTTGATACTAAGGTTGACAAGAAATCGTGGACATTAGTACACGAAACATCAGAAATCTTCCTAAATTTCTATTTTATGGCCCTGAAACGTCAAAAAATAGGAACGGTCATGGTGAAACAATGATTATCGTTCATTAGGTCATTTTTATGATCACACAATATTTTAGGCGATTTAGAGCCCTTTCACCCGAATTCATGAAGATGACGTGGAATTAGCACACAAAAAATTGGAAATCATCCTAAATTCTTGTTTTATGGCTCTAAAACTCCAAAAAACAAAAAACGGTCATGGTAAAGCATTTACCATTGTTCATTAGTCGTTTCTGATGGGCCCACAAAATTTTACGCGATTCGATGCCCGTCGCTCGAATTCATGAAGATGGCGTGGACATTAGCACACAAAAACGAAAATTGTCATGAATTCCTGTTTTTATGACCCTGCACGCCTTGAATCCAATATGTTTTGGTTGATTCGATGTTGTTGGAGGTGTTTTGAAGATTGGTATAAGTTTGAATAAGGTTATGGGATATGTTTGTACTTTTGGTTGAGGTCTCGGGGGGCCTCGGGGTGATTTCGGATGGTTGACGGAGAAGTTTGGAATTTTTGTGAGCTACAGATTTTCTGCTTCTGGTATTTCCGCACCTACGGATTGGGGACCGTATGTGCGATGCCTCAGATGCGAGGTAGAAGTCCGCAGAAATGGAAAAAGGTGAGGCAGGCTGTGACTGCAGAAGCGGTTGGGTAATCGCACCTGTGATGGCGCAGGTGCGGAGATAGCATCGCAGATGTGTAAAGTTGAGAATAAGTGAAAACCCGTAGAAGCATCTCTTGGATCACAAAAGTGGTACCGCGGATGCGGTGAATTGACCGCAGGTGCAAAAATGCCTGGGTCAGAATGTATATATTTCTTCCTTTGCGATTTTCAGAGGGTTTCACCATTTTTAAACGTGATTTCTGGAGTTTTGGGCAATTTTGAAGAGAGAATTCAAGGAGACTTCATTGAGGTAAGGATCTTGGACCTAAAACTCGTTCCTATGGTATTATTTCATGGATTAGAGCTATAGTTAATGGAATTTAAGGGTTAAAAATTGGGGAAACTAGGGCTTGGTATTGGAGACCTAGACTTGAGGATTTGAGGTACCATTTGTGGTCGGATTTTGGTACTTTTGATATATATGAACTCGTGGGAAGATAAGGAATCTATGGATGTGAAAATTATCGAATTCCGAGACGTGGGCCCGGGGTTAGGTTTTGGTAATTTTGGGATTTATGTTGTAAATTGAATATTTTCGCTTGGATTTCGTTCCCTTAGCATATTTTGACGTCGTGATTCTGATTTTGGATAGATTCGATGCGAGTGGAGGCCGATTCGAGGGGCAGAGGTATCGCGGCCTAGAGTTTGGACCGGATTAAGGTGAGTAATAATTGTAAATGATGTTCTGAGGGTACGAAACCCCGAATTTGCACATCGTTGTGCTATATTGAGGTGGCGTACACGCTTGATGATGAGCGTGGGATCGTGCACTATTGGGGATTTTGACTTAGTCCATCCCGAATGACTATTTTACCGCGTATTTGACTGAAATCTATTTGTGTACATCATGTTTTAGGCTGAATGCCTTATTTGGGCCTCGTACCAACTATTTGAACCCTTAGAGGATTTTTATTGATATTTCCTCACTGTTTTGACTTTATACTTGAACTTAGTCATGCTATATTCTACTGTTTTTCATAACTCAGCCATGTTACTTTAACACTTAAATGATATGTTAAATGATATTTTGGGCTGAGCACTATGTTTTACTATTGCCCGAGTGGCTGTGAGATTCTGACTGAGTAAGGCCGGGGGCCTATGTTGTGAGGAAACACAGATTATGATTATGAGGCCGAGGGCCTGAGATTTATACGCCACGGGATGACTTGTTGATATGAGGCCGAGGGCCTAGTGATGATGTCACAAGATGACTTGATATTGCCCTTGGGCCGTAAGGGGCCCCTTCAGGAGTCTGCACACCCCCAGTGAGTGCAGGTACCCATTATGATGTGAGTTATAGCCCAAGGGGCTGGTATTGTTCTGAGATATTGCCCGAGGGGCAGATTTGTTGATATTGAGCCCGAGGGGCGAACCTTTATATGTTTATCTTTCTTATTGTCTGTCATTTATCTATTTAATTGTTGAGTAGGCATTTCATGAAGTTTAAACTAAACTTAAATGATTTGACATATCTTTACTGATTCACTATTTTTACTGGTTTTACTACTTCATTATAGCTTGTAATGTGCCTTACGTGTTTTCATATCTCTCAGTCATTTATTTATGATTATTAGTCACTGAGTTGGAGTACTCACTTTAATCCCTGTACCTCGTGTGCAGATTTAGGCGTTGCTGATCCTACCAGCGCGAGTTGAGAGCTCCCGGCAGACTTCGGAGTCCACGAGGTAGCTGCTTGGCGTCTACAGACCCGTGTTTCTCCCCCTTTATATCATTTGTATCTCTTTATCAGTTGTTCTGTAATAGTTTAGAAGGCATTTCAGACTTGTAGCGTATCGTTAGATGCTCATGACTAGTGACACCCCGGTATAGGGCTGTGTTGGGTTATCTTCCACAACTGTACTGTTAACTGTTCACTTTTAGATTAATTATCATGTTTTAGACTTAAATTCTTATTGTTTAATTGCTTAAAACTAAATAAAAAATGTATCGATTGGCCTTGTCTTCACAAGAGGCGCCATCATGATCGGGTCCGGGTATGGGGTCGTGACACTTCTCCTGACAACAACGTGGAAAGAAGAGAAATGAAGACGGTTATGGGATCTTTGGATCTTGTGGATAAAGACCAAGTAATATACATTTGAGTAATATAATCAATGAACAAGACAACTTTTCGTAAATTCTCTCAAGTGAACGTTTTACAATGTATCTTTCTCTTAGGAAGTGAAGATCCCCTTTTTGTTCTCTATCTCTTCCTATTTATAAGGGATATCTCCAAGAAACCCTAAAAAAGTACAAAATATGGAATATCTAAAGGAATATTTCTTGTGTCCATATATAAACCTATCCTACCGTTATTTCTTAACTTCAGCTGCTCGTCCTTGACAACAGTCCTCTCAATGACGGCTCCTTGTTATCACACCGTGGTCGACCCCGTCCTTGATCCCGTTTATCCATTATTACTAAATTGCCAAAATTAGACCAAAACAGTTAGTTCCTCCGCTTGTTGAGGTCATGGTCATGTATGCCCTCGATAAGCGGACCTGATTTGCTTATTGAGGAAAAATTTAACTGTGTTGGATAAGTCGAATCGGTTGAGGTGGGGAGAATAGCGCAACCAACAAGTGATAGTTGGTGTGGCTGTCGTGGGTGACGTCATGGCCACGCGCCATAATTATGCATCTTCCCGAGACAGCGTCTATGTGTCTATCGCTTTGGTTTTGGTGCCATTTGACAATCATTTGCTTCGATTCTCATGCCACCCAGCCTTATAAATAGATGGGGATTTCAATTTTCGGATGTTTTCACCATCCTTTACTTTGTATGAGTACTGTTTTTCTTTGATCTTCTCCCCCAATTTCTGCTTCTTATTTTGCTTCCCCGATTCTATTCCTCTCCTTCTTACCTAGTTGTTATCTTCCTCTTCGGGCTTGGTATACGTTTCATTATCGAAATATGTCACAACCTTTTCATATTCATGATGAAGTTTCCGATGCCACTCCGTTATCAGTGGCTCTCCCTCCCAGCAGTGAGGAACTTGTGGCTATAAAGGATGATAGCTTCCCTACTTCGAAGGAGATAGTTCCTAGAAACCTTTTAGCTAGAAATGATTTTCCCAAGGAGCCTACTCCCGCTCCCGCTCAGGTTATTTCCGAGGCCGGACCGCCTCATATTGCAGACTTTCGGTCCAAATATCGTATCTCCCCCATGTCGAGATAAATCCGGCTAGTAGAGACATCGTGGAGGTCAATTGATCGGCTCCAACCCTGTACCACTATCGAATGACAAGAGTGGTCGATGCAGCTTTTACCCGAAGGTCGGGATCGAATCCACAGAGAGCTAATATTAGTTTGGAATTTGGTTTCTATCTAATCTAGCTGTGTGCGATGTTCTTAATTGCACCTCCAATCATGCTTTGTTTTGGTTGTTATTCTACTTTTAATACTAATGAAGAATGAAATTAAGCTAAGTATGATATTTTTGTAAGGGTTTTCTCAATTGGTAAAAAGGCACTATGGAAGTGACTTACACCTAGATGGGTATCTAACAGGGTCTAAAACTTAGGATAGACTTGTTATAATTGGGATCATGATATAACCATTTCACATAATTACTCATCCTATACCTCTCGGTAGTTTGAGTGACTTTGCCCTAATTGGCTTTCTCAAGCCCAATTGGGTGTTTAAACAATGCAAGCAAAATTGGCTCAAGTTGGCTATTACTATTTCTAGGTTTAACCCTTTAATTGGGGCTATCAATCTCTTGAATGCACCCCAATTCCTTGTTAGCTTGAATTTACTAGACTTAGTCTTTCTTTCTCAAGAAGAGCCTAAGTAAAAAAGGCATAAATCAGTATTTGCAACCACCAATTCAACAATTAAAGCATGAATCAAGCTAAATATCATTGACCCATGAATATTTAAGCCCTAAAATTAAAGACCCATTAAATACCTACACTAGGGTTAGGCCACAACCCTAGCTAATGGGTTTAGCTACTCATAATCAAAGAAGAAATCAAATATGGAGATGAAATATAAGCCATAAAAAGTAATTACAAGAGTAAAATCTAAGATTAATTGCTAAAGATGTTCTAAAATTACTCTAAAAGGCTAAAAACGGTTGTCACATGCTCTACAAAGCAACAGATGCCCTAAAAATCTGAAAAAGAACTATTTATACACAGCTAAGTTTTTCGGACAAAATTCCCCATACAGAGATTCCGTTGACAATGGAAAATAGGTCGCCTCAGCGCTATAACTTCCGCGGCCGCGCAAAAGTAAGCGCATACCGCGATTCTTCTCTTCTGAGCTGGGTTCTGAACTTGAGTCTATTGGGAGCGAAAAATCAACCGCCTCAGTGCTCCTTTAACTGTGACCGCGAAATATGATCGTGGACCGCGCCTTTCAATTTGAGCTCCAGACTTTAGTTCTCTGATTCTTCATTCCGCTGAGGGCGAGAATTGGACCGCGGCCGCGCCAGATGGTTCCGCTACCGCGCAATTTCACCGCGGATAGCGGTGACTGTTAAGCCTAATTGTTGACTCTCTAAACCTTGCTACTACCGAGAGCGTAGTTAAGACCGCCTCAGCAGTGAGACCTCTGCGTCCGCCTTTATTTCTTCGTTGCCAGCGCCTTTTTGACTCAGCTTTGAACTTGTGCAGGTTTCACTCCTTCATGAGCTGGTTATGACTTTCTTGTCTCCTTTTGACCAAACATTGCAAACAAGCACAATAAGTTAGCTTTCGGGAATACTTGCACATACTTTTAATCCAAAACCTAAGCAAAAAGGAGCATAACATAGGCTAGAATCCCTAGTTATCAACTCCCCCAAACTTAAGTTTTTGCTTGTCCTAAAGCAAACAAAGTAATTCCCCCCTCCTCAAGATAAAAGAAAGGAAAATTTCAGCTATCCTAAAGTAACCTCATCAAGAATCAATTGGGACTAACAATTACCCTCAACTCAAATGCATATTATCAATATACAACCTTTTTAGCACCATGGCTTTAGTGCGACACAAAAGCATCAAGAGTTGACTCAACTCATCAAGGAAACTCTTTCTACTACATTGGACGTTGTGGAACCCAAACTCATACTACTCGACTCTCCATATGCAAACCTTACTTTTAGATTGTAGCCTTCAAAATGAGGATTGTGGAAAACACACTCATCTCTCTCAAAGGAAGGTTACAAGTCCAGCTCTAAGTACCATAAGCTTGCCCCTTATTTGAGTTACCACTAATATAAGCTCACTCAACTCAATATCATATAGGGCTTTTGCGGGAATGTAATGAAGGCTTTTGGTTCAAGGTAAGATATATTGGTCTATGGAGGTTTCATCTTTCCTTAAGTATTTCATTTTCTTCATTTTGGCTCACATTTTCTTGACTCTTTGAGTCATTTACTTCTTCCTTAAGGGCTAGAAAGACACACAGTCACTCTTTCTTGCTCATTTCAATCTTTTTTCTCCTTTCTAGTCTTTCCAAGCTTTTCATCTTTGCTTTTATTGAATTCCTTCATTTCTTCTACATTGTTCACTTTCTTTTTGACTTTTTTGCTTTTCTTTATTTTTCTTTTTGCCTTCCCTTTTCTTCATTTTGTACCTTTTATCACTTTTGCATTCCTCGTCTCTCTCCCCAAACTTATGCTTTTGCCTTGTGCTAAGGAAAGATCGGGTGCCAAGAAAGGATAATTTTAAAATGGATAAAGCCTTGTATTATGGATTTAGAAAGAATAAGGGCTATGGCTCAACGGGGTTGACTAAGGATATTATTTTTGATGGGATATGGATGTTTTCAAGTTTTAATTTGGATCAAGGAGAGCCTATAATCACTTCTCAAGTCGAGATACACTTAGAATTTCGCCTAGACAAATATTCAGGGCAAGTTCTAGACTTATTGGCACGAGACTTGGACTTGAAAATCAAAACCTCACCTCACAAGCTATTAGATTGCTAAAGAGAACAGAATCAGGGGCCCACAACAACTTTAGCTAAGATTAAGAAACACAAATAGTTCCTAAAAACCACTCGATGATTGTTAAGTCAATACAAGAGTCTAAAGGTCACAATTATCACCATCCTTTATACATCAATTTATTTTTAACCATAAGGTCAAAGGTAAGTGTGTTAGGCCCAAGTGAAACTTTCCTTAAGGCACTATTGTTCACTAGGTACTATTTACACAAAAACAAAAAGAAAACAGACTCAAACCCTTAAGAAAGTTGTTATGCCATCCATCATCGGGAAGAGCCACCCGGTTCACACAAACTTCACCTTTGGAAAGAACTGTGGCGTTAAGAAAACTAAAGGCTTATTGATTACGAAAACTTGTAAAAATAAGAAGCTACGAATTGAAAAAGAAGCTACTAAATGAAATAAGAAGCTATGCTATTAAGGAAAATTGCAAAAGAAGTTACGAAGTACACTACGGAAAGTAAACTGAATATGTACAATAGGGGATTGAGACGAATATACCTAAGAGGGGATGAATATATACATGGAAAAGTAACTTTATATACATACCGAAAATTAAAAATAACGAAAAGTGAAAAATAAATGTATACATAACAAAAGTGCAAAATAATAATAAATAAAAATTAGTATCATAATTACAATCCAATTATCAAATCATCAAAATAGGACCACTTCCCAAATAAAAACTAGCATTGCCCTCAATGCTAATAGCAAAAATAAGATAAAAAAGGGGATAGAGAGTAAAGAAAACTCCCTATGGGTCCTCTGTCTACATGGGGTCTTGGGCTAGGTCCCTGGATCACCTCCCTCGAGGTCCTGTAGCTGGCCTGAAGCAACTCCCTCAGGGTCCTCCAGCTCAATCTCCAAGTCATCAACTTGGGGAATTAGTCTCCTCCTCCTAGGCTCTCCATCAGCCTCCTGCTCCGGTATCTACTCTGCCTGAGCTGCTGGAATTTGGTCCTGTAATAATAACTCCAATGGTAGGTCGCCAGCTGCTTTCATCTTTTCCACTTCTTCTTTCAACAGCTTTACCGACTCCTTTGAGGCCTGAGTCTTTTTCAGCTTCTTCATCTTCTTGCTCAGCTCCTTAATTGCTTTGCCTTGATCTGCCAGAGCATCCATGATGAGCTTTTGGTTGTCCCGAAGCTCCTTGAGAGATTCCTCCACTGAAGCTGGCACCCGGGGTTGTGCGAGAACTGACTGGGCTGCCACTAAGCTGGATAGTACAGACAGCTTTGATGTTGTTGCCTGCATCCAGTTGGTGATGCTGGAGAGAGTGGTTCAGCCTATGTGCATTCAAAGGGTATTCTTGAGGAAGGCATGGAAATAGATGGTCCTAGGGAAGGATCTGGTATGGTAGTGGGAGGCTGAGAATCAGTGACCACCACTGCTGGCTCTTCAGACTGGCCTATAGAAGTAGTATCTTTGCCCTTGTATTTGGGGTTGTATGGACCCTGAAGGTTGTACCATGAGAAGGGTTCTTGGGTTTCACGTTGATATCGAAATCCCTTTTCTCAACCTCCTGATCCTCCAAGTACATGGTAAGGAAGTTTAGAAAGGGGTAGGATCTCTCACCCTTATTGACCACTCTGGTGATTACCCTGGACATGATATTTTCGACACTGATCGGGTACCCCCATAATGGACGCCACTATAATCGCCCGGGAAACCGGTATGTCACTATCATAAGTAGTGGGGTCTAATCTGTTGCACATAAATGTCTCCCAACCCTTTGCCTCAAAGTTCAGGGTGTTCCTGTAGATAGAGACCCCTGTTGTCAACCAAGCTGGAGTAGTACCTGGCAGAGCAAGTATTGATGCCAACCACGGGCGGACCGCCTCATCCATGGCCACCTTCTCTAAGTAAAATGACTCGTCTTCATCATTGAAACTAATATAGTCATTCAGAGTCTTCCCATCAAACTTGATCTTAAGATTCCGCACCTTAGTCACAAATGTGCCTTTTATGATGTGGGCGACATTGGTATAAAATTCCTTAACTAGATGCTCATTAACATCCGGTAGCCTGCTTGTGAAGTGTTTCCAACCCACTCTTTCATCAAATTGCCGTTTCACATTGGGGTTGTGGGGAAGAAGATCCCGCTCTATAAATTGACGCTAATGTATGAGTGACCTCTGAGGCCACCACTCCCTGAATTTGTGGTACGCTTGCTCAATAACAAATCTCTGTTGCCACACCTCCGGGTTTCTTGTTCTTGCCAACCCTCCAGTCTGGGTGTCACCCCCTCTCCCATCATCCGATGTCTCAGCATCTACATCAATAGGCTCCGGTCTATGTAGGGAGGCAGTAGGAGAGGCTGATGCTGAAGATCCACTACTCTCCGATGAGCCATCAGACAACTTAGAAGAAATATGAGAAGTAGGAGAAGTTGGGGGTGTAGGCATGTCTCTCAATCGAAATCTCTTTGGGAAGTCTGGTACATGAGTGGGCCCATAATCATCCTCTGAAGCCTCCCAGGAGGGAACATACTGACTCCCCTCGGAGTGGGATGCAACTCTTTTTGCAGCTTTGATATCTTTCTGCATTTCCCAATAGATTGCTACACTGCTAGGGGTAACTTGATTTGTCCTCATCCCCTACCCCGGGAGGACTTTGCTTTCCCTTTTTGTTTGTCATTGCCACCTTTGTTTTAACTATTATCTCCATACATAGTCAGTGAAAGCTTGTTAGTATAGGTGTTAGAAGAAGCAGTAAAGAAAAGCAGATGAACAATTGATAGTGGTGTAACAACTTTCAGAACCACTGACAGCGGATAAAAAGGTGCGGCTGCGGAATGAGTACCGCTGAAAGAGGAAAAAGGGGGTGCGGCCACGGAGGCATGGGGACCAGACTACCCATCCTCTAATTCTACAGAGTCGCTGACCACGAAATCTTGGGCGCGACCGCGGAAGTTACACCGTTGTACGCAGAAAAACAACTGCGACCGCGGACCCATTATGTGTACTTCTCTGAACATATGTGCCGCTGACCGTGGAAAATACAGCGCGGCCACGTAAAGCGGGCCGCTGACCGTGGAAAATGCAGCGCGGAATTTGCCACCGCTGACTGTGGTATTCAAGACTTCCAAACTCAGATTTTTCTCATAAACGCTGACCGCGGAAAAACATCTGCGGTCGCGGAATTCAAAAAACAACTGAGTAACCTAGGGTTCAATTTTTCTTGCCATTAGTGGATATCTCATACATTATTGACCCCAACTAGGTATTAACTAATTATCCCTAACTAAATAAGCAACAATTAATTAACACTAATGAGCCTTAATTAAAAATTAAAAGAAAAAAAAGAAGAAGAAGTAAAAACTAACAAATAAAGGAAAAACAAGTACAAATTAAAGAACAATTATGAAATGAAATTACCAGGTGTGTGATGAGTGATGAGAATGGACTCTAATTATTGTGTTTGTGCAGATTAGGGCTTGGGTGAACAGTAAAACTGAAGCTTGAGAGTTCAGAGATCGAAAAGGTAAAAAGGTCTCAGGACCTTCTATTTATACAAATTACTCTGGGACCCACCAAACTTACCTGGCAAGGAATTTCACTGCATCCGCGCTTTGGAATTACAGACGGGCTGCTTGCTTAACACTTCCGCTGAGAGCGGAAAATGGGGCGCGACCGCGGAAAGGCACCGCTGACCGCGAAAATATCTCCGGGGACGAAACTTCAGAGAAGTCTCATTTTAGATTTTTCAAACCCACGTCCACTACCAAATTACGCCTCTGCGAACTGGCCACTGCTGACCGCAAAAAATGGAGCGCTGTCAGCGGTCCAACTACAGACTTGTCAAATTTTTCTAGCTTTTTCTTGCTTTGCATCAAACATTCCTACACACATCTCACAACCAGTTAGTCCAAAACAAATCCTACACTAAGAAGAAAATCAAAAGAAGAAAACACATGGGTTGCCTCCCAAGAAGCGCATGATTTAATGTAGCGGCACGATGCAGGTTACCATCAATCATTTGAGATGGACCATTGCCACCACGTGGTTTTCATCAAACTTACCAAGATAATGCTTCACTCTGTGCCCATTAACTCTGAAAATTTTACCATTTTTGTTTTTTCAAATCAAGAGTACCAAACGGAGTTACATGCACCATATCAAAAGGACCACTCCATTTTGACTTGAGCTTTCCCGAAAATAGTCGTAACCAGGAGTTGAATAAGAGAACCAGTCACCTTCCTTGAATTCCTTTTTACAGGCATACTTGTCATGTAAGTACTTCATCTTGTCCTTATACAAGGACGAGCTGGAATAGGCATGAAACTGGAACTCATCAAGCTCATTGAGTTGCTATACCCAGAGATTTACTGCAACATCAAGCCCACATAGCCTTGTGCTCTAACTCAACCGGAAGATGGCATACTTTCCCAAATACCAATCAGTACGGAGACATACCAATTGGAGTCTTGTAAGCAGTCCTGTAAGCCCACGAAGCATCATCCAGTTTCTTTGACCAGTCAGTCCGATTTGTGTTGACAGTCTTTAACAATATGCTCTTTATCTCTCTGTTGGAAACCTCAACTTGCCCACTAGCCTAAGGATGGTAAGGATTTAAAACCTTGTGATTGACACCATACTTTGCAAGCAAAGTGTCAAATGCCTAATTGAAAAAATAAGAACCTCTATCACTGATGATTACTCTAGGAGTGCCAAACCGAGTAAAGATATTCTTCTTGAGCAAAACCACCACACTCCAGGCCTCGTTTTTGGGTAAAGCCATGACCTCAACCCACTTGGAAACATAATCAACGGCCACCAGAATGTACGTGTTGCCACATGAACTCACAAAAGGCCCCATGAAGTTAATGCCCCACACATCAAATATGTCAAACTCAAGAATAGTGGTGAGAGACATTTCATCCTTCTTTAAAATTCCACCAGCTCTCTAACACTCATCACATCCCTTCACTATCTCACCCGCATTCTTGACAATGTAGGCCAATAAAAACCACAGCTAAGCACCTTTGAAGTTGTTCTCGCCCCACCATGGTGACCACTGTAGGGAGAAGAATGACAAGCATCAAGAATACTCATTTGCTTCTCTTCCAGAACACATCTCCGGATCACACCATCATTATAAATTTTGAACAAATAAGGCTCATCCCAGTAGTAGTCCAAGCTATCTTATTTAAGCTTCTTCCTTTGGTTAGAAGAGAGCTCACACGGAACAGTACCATTCACAAGAAATTGGCAACATCCGCGAACCTAGGGATGCTTTTCACAGATACGTAGAGGAGTTGCTCATTAGGGAATAAATCATTAATATCGAGTGCCTCCCCTCCTCCTCCAAGCGGGACAAGTGCTCTGCCACTTGGTTTTCACTTCCTTTTCGATCAACAATCTCAAGGTAAAACTCTTGAAGTAATAGAACCCATCTCATCAACCTAGCCTTGGAATCCTTCTTTATCATCAAGTAGCGGAGTGTTGCATGGTCAGTATGAACTATCACCTTGGCACCCATCAGATAAGGCCTAAACTTCTCCATTGCAAACACAATTGCTAGCAACTCTTTTTCCGTCACCATGGAATTTACTTGAGCATCATTTATTGTTTTGCTTGCATAATACACCAGGTGAAACATCTTATTTACTCTTTGACCCAAGACCACTCCTACCGCAACATCACTTGCATCACACATGAGCTCAAAAGGTAAGCTCCAATTGGGTGCGGCAATAATGAGAGTGGTTGTCAATTTGTACTTGAGAAGTTCAAAAGCTTTCATGCATTCATCATTAAACACGAACTTTGCATACTTTTCTAATAATTTGCACAAAGGATTCACCACCTTAGAAAAGTCTTTGATAAATCTTCGGTAGAACCCCGTATGCCCAAGAAAACTTCTAACCCCCTTGATTGAAGTAGGAGGAGGAAGCTTTGAAATCACTTCAATTTTCGTATTTTCTACCTCAATACCATTCTTTGAGATCTTATGGCCGAGGACAATGCCCTCCTCGACCATAAAATAACATTTTTTCCAGTTAAGCACTAGATTTGTCTCCTCACATCGTGCCAACAATTTGTCAAGATTACCCAAGCATTCTTCAAAAGAGTCACCCACAATACTGAAATCATCCATGAACACTTCCAAGAAGTCCTCTACCATGTCGGTAAATATAGCCATCATACACCGCTGAAAGGTATCCGGTGCATTACACAAACCAAATAGCATCCTAGAAAATGCAAATGTACCATACTAACATATGAAGGTGGTTTTCTCCTGATCTTCCGGAGCAATCAAAATCTGGTTGTAACCTGAGTACCCATCCAAAAAGCAGTAGAAGGTACGCCCAGAAAGTCTATCCAACATCTGTTCAAGAAAGGGTAATGGAAAATGATCTTTGCAGGTCACTTTATTAAGCTTTCAGTAGTCCATGCACACCCTCCATCTGGTGACAATCCTGCTAGGAATCAACTCATTCTGCTCATTGGTGACCATAGTCATACCACCCTTCTTCGGCACACATTGCACCGATGAAGTCAGAGAACTATCTGAGATGGGGTACATAACCCCTGTATCTAGCAACTTAATCACCTCCTTTTTGACAACCTCTTGCATAGCCTCGTTCAACCTCCTTTTATGTTCTACGGAGGGTTTGGCATCATCTTCAAGTATAATCTTGTTCATGCAAAAGGCGGGGCTTATTCCCCAAATATCAGCTAGAGTCCATCCAATTTCCTTCTTTCTTATTTGGAGCACCTCTAGTGTGGCATCTACCTGCACGTTAGTAAGACAAGAAGAAAGAATAACAGGTAAAGGCTTCAACTCCAAAATGGGAGGTTCCTTAATTGAGGGCTTTATTGGCGGAGTCTCTCTGTTCTCAAGATCCAAAGAAAGCTTACATGGCTCATAAGAATAAGAACACATTCCGTGCAAAGCATTGACACACTCCACCCTACCTTCATCCTCATTCACATCAAGGTTCAACAATACTGCTTCTAAAGGATCCTCCACATTGACCATGACACTAGTATCATCAACTATCACCTCCATGACAAGATCCATAAAAGAGCAAACTTCAGTACTATTCGGTTGCCTCATTGATTTGCACACATGAAAGATAACTTTTTCGTCACTCACCCGGAAGGTGAGATCCCTTGCTTCCACATCAACCAATGCCTTCCTAGTTTCTAGGAAAGGCCTTCTCAATATTATAGGCACCTCATAGTCGACTTCGCAGTCAAGAATCACAAACTCAGCAGGCAAAATAAACTTGTCCACCCGGACAAGAACATCATCAATAATACCAAGCGGCCTCTTCACCGTTCTATCCGCTATTTAAAATCTTATTAAAGTAGGTCTCGTTTGACCAATACCCAAAGTTTTGAACATGGAGTAAGGCATCAAATTGATGATTTCTCCCAAATCACATAATGCCTTTGCAAAATCCGCACTCCCAATGGTACTTGGAATGGTGAAAGTGTCGGTATCTTCAAGTTTTGGATCCATCGAGTGTACAATTGCACTTACTCGATGAGTCATTTTGATGGTCTCACAATCCATAGATCTCTTTTTAGTCACCAAGTCTTTCATAAACTTGGCGTAACCTGGCATTTGCTCAAGAGCTTCCACCAAAGAAACATTGATCGACAAGTTTTTCATCATCTCAATAAACTTCTTAAATTGTTTTTCATTCTTTTGCTTCGCAAGCATTTAAGGGTAAGGTGTATAAGGCCTTGGCAAGAGAGCCTTAGCCTTGGGCACTACCGTTTCCGGCATGTCTATCACGTGTTCCCTAGACGGGTTCACATCATTTTGAGTCTCCACCTCATTATCATGAATATCAATTCTCACTTTCGCATTTAAATTCTCTTCACTCACTTGCTTATCAACTATAGTAACATCATCATCTTGTACTTCCACCTCATCACTCACTACTTCCTTTTGCTTGGAGATATTCACTTTACCACCTCTACTCGCTTCTTGTGATCACCGTCATTGCATGCCCGGTAATGTTCCTACCCTTCGGATTTACTACCGTATCACTAGGTAGAGCCCCCTTAGGGCGAGTTTTCAAAGATTGCAAAATCTGGCCAAGTTGAACCTCCAATTTTCGGATTGAAGTATTATGGGATGTCAACTGGGCATCAGAGTTGGCATTATTTTTCATCATTTTTTCAAACATCATCTCAATCCTTCCAATCTCATTGTTTTATGAGCTAGGACCTTGGGACGAAAATGGAGGTGGGTTGTTTGGTTGTTGATACATCGGAGGTCTTTGAAATCCTTTCCCCCGATTCCCCTGATTGCCATTACTCCAACCCCCTTGGTTGTTGTTTCCTCCCCAATTATTGTTGTTGCCACTCTAGTTGCCCTAGTTTTTCTGGTTGCCCTAATTATAATTGTTATTCCCCCAGTTTCTATTTCCCCGTTGGCTTTGATTTCCCCATTTTCCTTGGGATCTCCAATGTTGTTGTTGGTTAGGAGCATTGCCCCTTTGTCCTTGGTAATTGTTCACGTACTGGACTTCTTCACTTTGCTCATCATACCCATCATCTTGGTTGAAACCACTGCTACCTTGCTCATATTGATCCAGATTTCCTTGACTTTGTTGACCTTTTTGTCGCCTCTTATTGACCAACATGTTTACACCTTCCATAGCATTTACTTGTCTCAGCGCTTGAACTTGCTGCAATTGAGTTTTAACCAACTGGTTCATTGTTGTAGTTAATTCTGCTATTGCTTGGCCATGGTCGTGGAGCTCTTTGTGCAGGTGAATGACAGTGGGATCACCCCGTGGCATATTTGCTCGACTTTGCCAAACTGATGAAGTATTACTCATCTCATCAAGAATATCATCAGCCTCAGCTTCATAAAATTACCCCCTGCTAACTGGTTAGCACACATTGATTGGTTGTATTTATACCCCGATAAAATGTCTATTGAATTATTGCTTTAGTCATATCATTGTTAGGGCATTCCTTGACAATAGTTCTACATCTATCCCATATTTCATGAATGGGCTCATTTTGTTCCTGTTTGAATGCTAAGATTTCATCCCTCAATGCAGCCATATGTCCCGGTGAGAAAAACTTGGCGATAAATTTATCGGCCAACTCACCCCACGTAGTGATAGAGTGAATGGGAGTCTTTTGACACAGTCCAAAGCTTTCCCTCTAAGTGAGAAAGGAAACAATCTTAGTTTCAATGCATCCTCCGACACATTAGTTTGTTTGCTTTCCCAGCAGGTATCCACAAAGCCCTTTAGATGTTTATATGCATTCTGATGGGGAGCACCTGTGAAGTACCATCGTTGATCCAATAAAGTCAACATCACATTTGTAATCTGGAAATTGCCCGCTCGGATCCGAGGTGGGACAATTGCACTTGCATACCTTTCATTTGGAAGCACCTGAGGAGCCACTCTTGGAGGAGCTGGGGGAGGGTCTAGAATGTTATCATTGGCCTGGCGGCCTCTTCTTTGAGCTTGAGGTACTAGAGGTACCTCATCTTCACCATTATCATCTATTTCCTCCCCCGGGATAGCATTTCCAATAGGATCATTGTTTGCCATATTGTACCTGAAATGATTAACTCACACAAGTTAGTAAAACAGAAAGAAAGAAAAATAAGACACAAAACTAGTCAGATAGATAGCCAAAACCGTTTAGCTCCCCGGCAACGGCGCCAAAAAGGGATCGGCTCCAACCTTGTACCACTATCGAATGGCAAGAGTGGTCGATGCAGCTTTTACCCGAAAGGTCGGGATCGAATCCACAGAGAGCTAATATTGTTTGGAATTGGGTTTCTATCTAATCTAGCTATGTGTGATGTTCTTAATTGCACTTCCAATCATGCTTTGTTTTGGTTGTTATTCTACTATTAATACTAATGAAGAATGAAATTAATCTAAGTATGATATTTTTGTAAAGGTTTTCTCAATTGGTAAAAAGGCACTAGGGAAGTGACTTACACCTACGTGGGTATTTAACGAGGTCTAAAACTTAGGGAAAACTTGTTATAATTGGGATCATGATATAACCATTTCACATAATTACTCACTCTATACCTCTCGGTAGTTTGAGTGACTTTGCCCTAATTGGCTTTCTCAAGCCCAATTGGGTGTTTAAACAATACAAGCAAAATTGGCTCAAGTCGGGTATTACTATCTCTAGGTTTAACCCTTTAATTGGGGCTATCAATCTCTTGAATGCACCTATTCCTTATTAGCTTGAATTTCCTAGACTTAGTCTCTCTTTCTCAAGAAGAGACTAAGTCAGAAAGGCAAATATCAGTGTTTGCAACCACCAGTTCAATAATTAAAGCATGAATCAAGCTAAATATCATTGACACATAGACATTTAAGCCCTAAAATTGAAGACCCATTAAATACCCACACTAGGGTTGGGCCACAACCCTAGCTAATGGGTTTAGCTACTCATAATCAAAGAAGAAATCAAAGATGGAGATGAAATATAAGGCATAAAAAGTAATTACAAGAGTAAAATCTAAGATTAATTGCTAAAGATATTCTAAAATTACTCTAAAAGGCTAAAAACGGCTATTCACGTGCTCTACAAAACAACAGATGCCCTAAAAATCTGAAAAAGAACTATTTATACACAACTAAATTTTTCGAACAAAATTGCCCCTACGGAGATTCCGCTGACAGCGGAAAACAGGTCGCCTCAGTGCTATGACTTCCACGGATGCGCAAAAGCAACACGGTTCTTCTTTTCTGAGCTGGGTTCTAAACTTGAGTCTGTTGGGAGCGGAAAATCAACCACCTCAGCGCTCCTTCAACCGCGACCGCAAAATATGATCGCGAATCACGCCTTTCAATTTGAGCTCCAGACTTTAGTTATCTGATTCTTCATTCCGCTGAGCGCGAGAATTGGACCGCGGCCGCGCCAGATGGTTCCACTACCGCGCAATGTCACCGCGGGCAGTGGTGACTGTTAAGCCCATTTGTTGACTCTCTGAACCTTGTTACCGCTGAGAGCGTAGTTAAGACCGCCTCAGCTGTGAGACCTCTGCTTCCGCTTCTATTTCTTCGTTGTCAGTGCCCTTTTGACTCAGCTTTGAACTTGTGTAGGTTTCACTCCTTCATGAGCTGGTTATGACTTTGTTGTCTCTTTTTGACCAAACACTGTAAACAAGCGTAATAAGTTAGCTTTTGGGAATACTTGCACACACTTTTAATCCAAAACCTAAGCAGAAAGGAGCATAAAATAGGTTAGAATCCCTAGTTATCATCCATCGACCTGGGTATTGTGCCTTCTATATCTACCCATTCCTGATTGGTTATACTCTTCCTCTTCTTCCGCTGGCGGAGGAATTTTACCGTTTTTACAATGTCTGCCCGGCGCAACTCTCTCCTTAATTGTATAAAGCTTTCCTGATGCTGATGAAGTACGCGGAGTTGGCTGGTTGTGAGGTTGATGTGTGCCATTTGCTGCACTTATTTTCACCAAGTTTTTATAGAGGTACTATGATACACCTACGACATCGCGGGACCAGAGGACTGGTAATCGGAATGGACGATTGAATGAATCGGAAGTTCTGGCATAAGTATTTCTTTATCAAGACTGAGCACTTAGTGGTGGACCTGACTGGGTTTCCCGAGCAGTGGAATCATAATCGTTAGTGTCTTTATTGTGCGCTCGTTGTCTTCTGTCGCCCTTTCATTTTTATCTCACTCGTAGTTTTTTTCAGGTGAAAGGCATGCACCCTCTCCTATCTTCGACATTAATGATTAGGTGGCTTGCGTGTTGCCTTACATGGTGGGGATTCGTGATTGGGTAGCTTTCCACAAGCATTTCGAACCTAAGGTCCCATCTAGTAAGTATTATTTTTGCTTCAGCTTTCTGTTGTTTATCATTGCTCGTTGATGTGACCTCTTTTTAGTGCTAGGTAGGCGAATTTCTAAGAAGAAGACTCCAGTGCCGGCATTTCTACAAGCTATCGCATCGGTTGGGATGTAGTTTGCTTTGGCCAAGTCTGTTCGTCGAGGTCGTACTCAAACTCCATCGATGAGGGATTTCGCCTTTAGACTGCTGTTACGCGAGATGCAATCTCTTCTCGGCCTATTTGTCATC
Source organism: Nicotiana tabacum (assembly GCF_000715075.1). Taxonomy (NCBI): domain Eukaryota; kingdom Viridiplantae; phylum Streptophyta; class Magnoliopsida; order Solanales; family Solanaceae; genus Nicotiana; species Nicotiana tabacum. Next base: position 15,859,728 of record NC_134089.1, on the reverse strand, counting down.
TTGTAGATGAGTCATCTAATAGAGAGGAGTTGCCATCGAGAAAAAGGCAAAGGATGGAGCTCAGGAAGGTCGTCATCACTGATATTGAATCGGAGAATCTCATTGCTCCCGGGAGAGGCGTCTGCACTTACACCAAACGTATGGGCCATGTTTACGGTGGATACCATTGCGGAGAGGAGGCACTCTAGGGCCAAGGGGGTGCATGATGGCGAGGAGCTTGTAAGGACCATAGAAGGTGGCTCGTCATCGGCGACTGGGAGAGATAGAGCGGTACCTGCAGGGGACGATAGTTCTAGCTCGGATATCGATCCTGAAGAGGTACGGGCCTTCTTGGAGAGGAATACTCGCGTGGATGTAATAATGGAGGGTCCTAACCGACATGTAATCATTCTTGTAGGGTACGGCCTTTTTTCCAACTCTGAACGGGCGGTGTCATTCTTTGCCCCCTTATGTGCGGCTTCTGAGAACACGGCGCTACATGCGATGAGCGATGCGGAGTTATCGATGAGTATATCTGGCATGGATTTGCGAGTAAGTGCTTTTTAATGTTAGGATTTGTTTTGCATGTGTAATCCGCTCATATTGACTCCTCTCTTTTGCATGTCAGACTCTTATCATGAGGATTGAGCGTGACCGGTGGGAGGAGCGGAGGACGGCCATTTTTAAGAAGGTGACCTCTAAGTACAAAGAATACTGTACTAAGCACCGAACGTTGGCCAACGTCTTTAACCAGGATAGCGAGTTTCAATTATCTCGTGACGGGTTTAAACAGAAGGACGACGAGTTGGTGAGGAAAGATGAGGAGCTAAAGGAGCGGGATGATGAGCTAATGAGAGCCATTGGTCGATGCAGCAATCTTGAGGCAGCTTTTAAGGCCAAGGAGGATGAGCTCGAGGTGAGCAAGGGGTGATGGCTGAGAATGCCGATCTTCAAGCGCGGATGGCATCTTTAACTACTGAACATGGGCAGAGAGAGGCAGAAGCTGTTGATCAACAGGGCGAGTTGAGTGCCAAGGTCAAAGAATTGACTCGTGCTGAGAAAGGCAGAGTGGCCGCTATGGCTGAAGCGGCAGCCTTAGAAGATGCCCTCCACGTTTGTAGGTCCGAGCGAGAGAATGAGGTGGAGACATCAACGCTCATGGTGGCGAGGTTAGAAGAGCAGAACCAGGATCTGGAGGCGGAGTTATCCAGATTGGACGTGTAGGACGTTGCCTTGAAGGCCGAAGAGGTACGACGACTGTCACAGTCGTCCACGTCTCATACTTCTGCCGATACCGGCATTTTGCGGGAGTTATATGAGATATGGGTTCATGTCGAGGCTCAGCTCGACGTGTATAAGTCTTTGAAAACCAACAGGAAAATTTTTGTTAAGGCAACATGCGGCCCATGAAGCTTGCGGTTACGCCCATGGTACGCCTGGTGGGGATAATGTTGATGATGATGCGGATAGGCTCGCCTCCGATTCCTGGTTTGATGATGAGTATGCCGATGGGGATGATGCATCGTAAAAACCATCATAGTTTTTGTTTTGTTTTGCTATTTTTTTAAGGGCGTCTTTGGGCTCTTTGTAAAAAGTATTGTAATTTGATAGTTGTAATGGAACATCCCCCTTTTTGGCTACGTGTTTCTTGATTTCTGTTCTCTTTCTTTTTGCTATGTGGGGAAGTCCCTGATTTTTTGATAAGGTCGATGTTCAACGCGGTCGAACATTTGAAGATTTTGAGCGAGGTTGAATGTTGAAGGAATTCAAGCGAGGTCGAATGTTAGTAATTCGAGCGAGGTCGAATGTTAAGTGATTCGAGCGAGGTTGAATGTTGAATTTAAGTGATTCGAGCGAGGTCGAATGTTTAAGTAATTCGAGCGAGGTCGAATGTAAGTAATTCGAGCGAGGTCGAATGTAAAATGTGAAAAAACTTAGAGTGTGAATATGCTCCTTTATTTCATTCATTGGAGAATATTACATGTTTCTATTTGTTTTATACATATATTAGAGAAGTTCTCATGTATCCAGTCCCTTAATCGTTCGACCTAGAGAAGTAGTCGGTAGGCGGGGCGATGAAATATACTTGAACTTCGAGACGTACCCTTTGTTACCTCATTAAAAACCTCTCCGAGAAAACCCAATTGGGACAAAATCCGGGTGAGGGAAAAAGAGTACGATGCGGAGGGCGTCTGTTTTCAGAAGTTGAAGTATTTGAGGTGGGCGACGTTCCAATTGTTTTGTAGTAGCTTTCCTTCCATTGTTTCTAGTTGGAATGATCCTTTGTTTGCTGCTGCCGTGACTTTATATGGCCCGTCCCAATTGGTTCCTAGTTTGTCTTCTCTCGAATCTTTGCTTGCCTGTGTTTTGGCCTTGAGTACTTAGTCTCCGACTTTGATGGTCGTATTTTGGCTTTTTCGTTGCAGTACCATTCTGCTTGTTGTTTTTGGGATACCATTCTTATGTAAGCCATGTCTCTTCGTTCCTCTGATTCATCAAGGTCTTGTTTCCTGTTCTCGTTATTGCTTGGTCTACTTTCATTGGAGTATCTCAAACTAGGTTCCCCGACCTCGACCGATATCATGGCGTCAGTTCCGTAGACTAGTGAATATGGCATTTCTCCGATGCTTTCTTTTTGCGTGGTACGGTATGCCCACAGTACTTTTGGTAGTAATTCCGGCCATAGTCCTTTGGCATCCTCAAGTTTTTTCTTCAAGATATTCAGTATTGTTTTGTTGGAGGATTCAGCTTGACCGTTGTCGGAAGGGTGATATGGTGTGGAGAGTATTCGCTTGATATGCCATTTTTCAAAGAACTCGGTGGTCTTCTTTACGGTGAATTATGGTCCGTTGTGGCAGCTGATTTCTTTAGGATGCCAAAGCGGCATATGATATTTCTCCATATGAATGTGATAACTTCCTGTTCGCGTATTTGGGTGAACGCACCTACTTCTATCCATTTAGAGAAATAGTCAGTTAAAACCAAAAGAAAACGTACATTAACTCACCTTGCTGGGAGGGGTCCGACAATGTCCATTCCCCATTTGATGAACGACCATGGCGATGTAACATAGTGGAGGTGTTCGCCCGCTTGGTGTATCATAAGAGCATACTTTTGGCATTGTTCGCACTTCTTGACGTAATCGACAACTTCCTTCTTCATTGTGGGCCAATAATAACCTGCTCGAATGAGGCATCTGACGAGGGCCCGGTTACCGGTATGGGCACCGCAGTGGCCTTCGTGTACTTCCTCGAGCACGCGTCTTGTTTGATTCGGCCCTAGGCATTTCGCCAAGGGGCCTCCAAATGTTCTTTTAAATAGGTCATGATTTACGATGTTGTACCTGGCCACCTGCATTCGAATCCTTTTGGATTCCTTTTTGTCTGTTGGGAGTACTCATTCTTGCAAATAAGTTATAATCCGGTTGTGCTAGACCCTTCGTGTACCTCGAGCTAGTTGTAAGCACGTGATTTTTGCTTCACGGACGATCGCTCCAAAAGAAAATAAAAAAATAGTGACAAATGGCTTCGCTGCACAATTTTTCGATCTTTCCGTAACATGTGTTGTTGGTCATTTGTGTGTCTGCCCATTTTGCATCCAGTCACTATCAAACAAAATACAAAAACTATGTGTCGGTAAAAGAAAATTCAAAAATATATATATGTGTGCATCGTTCGTTCTAGGCTTTTAGTTAACTTACTTAAATATTTTTGTGATAATTGTGTTAAAATGTTACATTGTTGTTTAGTTTTAGTTTCGTTGTTTTATTATCTATTATTTTTATTTTGTTGTAAAAGAAAAATGAAAAAAAAAGAAAGCAAAAGAGTGAAGGATTAAAATCGATTTGGGCCCAGAAATTGAAACAAAAGGGGCCCAAAAACGGCACTCAGACCCAGTCCAAATCCAGCCTGCCCAAGCAAGGACTCAAACGACGTCGTATCGGCATCCCCATTTGAAGCCGTTGATCTGATTCAAAGGAACGGTCCAGATCAGGCTGTTCAACTCACCTCAACGACGCCGTTTCAGGCGAAATGATCTGAGACGTCTGAGCCTCTTGATCCAACGGTCCACACACGCACCCGTGACCCAACCCCTCACTTAAACCAAACGACCCCGTTTAACTATCAAACGACCCCGTCTCATTTTCCACCCTCAAATCCAAACCGTTGAGATCATCTGATCTAACGGCTCAGATCCAATCAGCCTCCCCATATATAAACTCGACCCTTACCCCCACGCCCCAAGCCGTACCCCCCTTCAGCCACTGTTCACCATCTTCCCCAGGACCCCTTTCCTCTCAAACCCTTAGCAGCCTAGGTTTCCCCCGTGAGCCCGGTAACCATGGTTCCGATGACCACCAAAATAACATCCCCGATGCACCCAACCACCCCGAACATGAATCTGTCAACCGTTCACCTCGAATCACTCCGAATCTTCAAACGAAGATTCGAGCAAAAACTAGATCTACACCGATTGACCCCAAACTCACACCACAACCCCTCCTGACCTCACTCACCCCCGGAGTGGCTTTGGTTCCGTTCGAATCTGACAGGGATTGAACGGTTCCCAAATCGAACCTCAAGAGCCCTAGGATTCAGATCTATGGGTTTGTCCGAATCAGTGGCAGGATCAGGGCCTAGCAGACTTTTACCGAAGTGTTCTCAGTTGAGAACGCTTCGGTTAAAGTCCATTAGACCCCAAAATCACCTGGCCCGAGTTCGAACTTGAATCGATCTTAGTTTAATTTTTCTGAGGTATTTTTCTTTTTTTTTTTGCCCTCCTAAAATCTATCTGTCGTTCGTGTTCTGGTTTGTTTGTTCCGCGACTCGTCTGTCCATGTGTGTACGTTTTAAGTTAATAATGAGTTGGTTGTTGGTTTTATTGGTTGCTTGCTGTGTATTATAGCTTGTATAGTCATCTAAATAAGTGTCGTCAACTGAATTCACTTGAAAGATGTTATAGCTTGTGTAGTCATCTAAATGAGTCTACATTTCAGTATTGATTACTATGCCTGTTTCTTGTTGGTGTTACTTGTATCGGCATGACCAACTTGTACCCTTTAATTGACACCCTTGTTTGCTTAAAGTTTGAATCATTGCCTGAACTTAGGCAGAGAATTGGCAATTAGCTTCAGAAATCTAACAAATCAGCCTGAAAGCAGTTTGAGTTTAATTAGCTAGCAGTCGGGTATTGGCTGAAATTAGAGAGGTCTATATACTAACTATTAAGAGTTAGGGTAATACAGTAATATGCAAGGTGTAAGGGTAATCTTGGCATAAGACAGGGTCTGATTAGGGGATAATTTCAGAATGTGTCAAGTGGTAATTAAAATAGGATTAAATTAATGCTAATGGGGGACCAGACCTAAGAGTATGGGAATTGAATACTTAACTAAACTCATAACCCTTGATTAGAGTAATATAGACAGGCATGGGGGCTGATTAAGGATTCCAAGAAAGATGCCTTTAGGCATGGGGAGTTAAGGGGTATGGGCAGTCTGCAAGTAGGAGGGAGGCAGCTTAGCTGCCCTTGGTCATGTGGCTTATAAATAGGCCATTTGATAACTTAAACGAGGCTGGACACTTTTAGTCTTCAGAAAAAAAAAGGCTGGAATTTTTAGTCTAGAAGCTGAAACTTTTAGTCTGAAGGAAGGTTTACTGAGTTTAAAGAAAGCTGAAAAACATAAGTTAGTTTCCAAATAGATTATAACCAAACACCATCTGAAAGTTGAATAAGAATTCATATTGGTCAAGCTGCCTTGGCCAAGTTCTGTCATCTGCACTGACTGAGCTGTTTGTTGGTTGCTGAACTGTTGTTATTTGTTGCATCGAACTTCTTCTACTTCTGGTGTTCATTACTCTTCGTCTGGAATTATTGGTTTGGCACTCGACTATTTGCTGGTTTCATTTATTCTGGGAATCATTGTTGGTTGTTCGTGGACTGTGGAAAACAATCTTGGTTGTTGGTTTGTTGCTGTGCTGTTGCTGTGTATCTGTTGATGCTGTGATTACTGCACACTACTCAACTGATCACTCTCCTTCTTCCTTTCCTTTCCTTACCAGGTACACAATTGATACCACCAATGTAACTGAGAGTTTGAGCATGAATGCAAAAGAGAGGACCTGCAGATTGTTTTTATGTATACATGAACTGTTACATTAAATGTCATAAAATAGTTACATTTTCATTTGTATAATAGAAGTAGCCTACATGCTCAGTATATCAATGTAGGTTAATGAATGATAGTCATGTATGTATGCTGTTAGGTGAAAAACATTCCCAGGGTAATAGATTGTATTTTAGACTTAGTCTGATGGTGTAGTACATTCTATAATGTAGGCCAAAATAGGTAAACTACCCACATGAATTAAAGTTCTTTCCCCTTTTGCTAGTTTGTCACATATAAATTGATAAAGAACAAAGAATCAGTTCTAGGCCTCAACCTCAGGAAGGCCGAGCCCAAATCGAAAAATCAGTTAGGCCTGTATCGGAAAAACAGGGCCCAAGTCTGGCCATCTCGCATGAGCTAGGTTTGGGCCCATAATTTGCGGCTAGTTGTCCCTAAGTGCAATCACGTTTTATTATTCTGTAAAAGCACTTTAAATCCGGTTTTATAATCAACTAAGGCTATTTACTGCTTTCAATAGATAGAGACAAACACGACAAGAAACGTAGTTGCTATAGGATATCCTTTAAAAATAACAACGAGATGAGCCTCGATAAAAATAAACAAAACGCAGATGCGGGGCCCTTGTTAAATGTATATTAGTAAAGCATTTAGCTTCCAGGACGGGTTGTTTAGCAAATCTCACAACCTTCCTAAAATAACAATACGCTAGACTCTTTAGGACGCGCCTTAATAAATCTTACCTTCGTAAACTCGGGTGCACATTGATGTGACCCAAATCCAAATCCCAACGGAATCGAAATGTGTTTCTAATCACGGGTACATTGATTGTGACGTGGTTCGAGATGCGTGTCCATGACGTTGCAAATTCATTTTAAAAAAATAGAATGAGATGAGCCTCGCCAAATAAAAATACAAATTGCGGGGCCCTCAGTAAATATTTGCTTTAAAAAATTATTTAGACTTCGGGATGGACCGTTTAGTAAATTCAACGGTCTTACCCAAAATAAATACGCTAGTCGCTTTAGGCGCGCCTTTAATAACTTAATTTCCTTAAACTCGGGTGCACATTGATGTGACCCAAATCCAAATCTCAACGGAGTCAAAGGGTGTCGACGACCACGGGTACATTGATTGTAACGTGGTTCGAGATACATTTTTACAACGTTGCAAGTCCTACAAAAATAACAGTGAATGATAAAAGCGGTTAAAAGTTAAATTTTGCACATAAGTTCACACTTGTATAAAATCAGATAATCAAGCCGAATATAATAGTTGAGCGACCGTGCTAGAACCACGGAACTCGGGAATGCCTAACACCTTCTCCCAGGTTAACAGAATTCCTTATCCGGATTTCTGGTATGCAGACTGTAATATAGAGTCATTCTTTTCCTCGATTCGGGATTAAAATTGGTGACTTGGGACACCCTAAATCTCCCAAGTGGCGACTCTGAAATAAAAAATAAATAAATCCCATTTCGATTGTCCTTTAAATTGGAATAAACTCCCCTCGCGCCCCTCGGGCGCGGAAAAAGGAGGTGTGACAGCTCTGGCGACTCCGCTGGGGACTTAGACCCAGAACCACTGGTTCAGGGTTAAGAATTCGAGCTTAGAATAATTGTTATTATTCGGCTTTATTTATTATCTGATTATTACATGTTTTGATCCTAGTGTGCTAAATGCTGTTGTTACCGCTTTGATATTATTTGAACTGTATATAAACTGTGCCGAAACCTTTCTCTTCTTACCTCCGGGGATGTGCTCACTGGTTGAGACTCCTTATTCTGTTAGTGTCATACCCTAAATAAAAGAGGCTCGGAAAGTTTCTAAGCCGGCTGGCCTTTTGGTTCCCGGAAAGGAGCTCTTTCCTCAACTCGAGTTGTCCGCTCGGGTACACTGTCTAGAACACCGACCCAGGTTTTGAACATAGAATAACGTGACTTCATGCCGGATCCCTAGTAGGAACGCTTATTTGCATCACGTTGCATATGACTTAGGGGACTCAACACAGGGGTTGGGTCCGTCTAGGACTAGCAACCTGATATGAAAAGACCATTCTGGTGCATCCTATTGTTTTCCGTGCATTTATTTGTCTCATGCCCGCATGCTGACCGGTGTTTGAATATTTGGAATATTGTGAAAAAAAAAGGAAATAACGGTTAGGAATTGATTGTTTATTGTTGAAAAAAAAAGAAAAAAAAACAAATACTGTCAAAACTCTGCCAAAATTTTGAAAAGTCGTTGTTCTGTCTTTCAAAAAATAAAATATCAATAGAAATATATAGTTTGTCTTGTCATAAAATTTTTTTTTTTAAAAAAAAGACCCTATTCTTAAAATGGTTTTTTTTTTCTTATGAAAATAATAAAAAAAAAGAGTCTTATTTTGTCTTAACTTTTATTATTTGTTGCAAATATATGTATATATATATAAGTGAAAAATTCAAAAGTTTTTCTTTACTTCAAAATGTATATATATCTTTATTTGTGGCAAATATATTTGTCTTGCTAAAGGTCTAGAAAAGTCCTTTCAGGCTCCCAGTTTTCGAAACAAAAATCCAAAATATTTTCCGTTATTAACTTCTTTAGAAAGTTTTTTATATATATATATACGAAAATTCAAAATTCACAAAAAAATCGCATATATTTTGTTTTTATCAGGATAAGTGTCGTTTGTTAAAATTTTATTAATAAATGTGCAGAATGAGCACGATGCCGAATGAATCCTTTTTAATCATGAGTAAAATTCCCCTCCAATTGCGGCTCTGGTGGAATGATTTGGGAAAAGAAGGGCATGACGAAATCAAGAAGTATCTGAAAGGCCTCACGAGTTTGTTGGATATCAGGCCACGAGGAGATATCATAAGGGCACTAGTCCCCCACTGGGATCCTGCGCACAATGTCTTCCGTTTCTCAGATTTTGAACTTACCCCAACTTTAGAAGAAATAGCAGGGTATATCGGCAGCGCTGAGACTCCTTTGAGACACAAATATCTGATTGCTCCAAGAGCTGTAGCAATACACCGGTTCCTGGACTCCTTAAAGATAGTCAGAACAATCCATAACCCTGACTTGGCAAAAGGTTTTTGCAGCATGAGTTTCATATATCAAAGATATGGTCACATAGGAGGATTCGACAAGCCAGAAAACCAGTTGTGCAGCAAAAGTAATCGCCAAAAGTGGGAAGAACATAGACGGATTGCTTTCATGATAGCTTTCTTAGGACTACTAGTATTCCCAAGAAAAGACGGGAATATTGAAATAAAGATAGCAGGGGTCGTCAGTACGTTGCTCACACAGAGTGATAGTACGTTGGCGCCCATGATAGTATCTGATATATTCCGGGCACTCACTTCTTGCAAAGCCGGAGGAAGCTTTTTCGAGGGTTGCAATTTGTTGTTGCAAATGTGGATGACCGAACACCTCTGTCACCGAGCCCAGTTTCTGAGCCATGGATCCGCTGGAAAGACCTGCATAGAGGAGTTCTATACCAGAGTTAATGAAACCTACCTACCAGAAGGAGTCACAGCATGGACCTCATATTTCCATACCCTCAACGCCAGTCAAATACAGTGGGCGCTAGGATGGTTACCGATCGACGAAGTCATATACATGCCAGCAGCCAGGCCCCATTTTCTCTTAATGGGACTTAAGAGCATTCAACCATACGCGCCGCATCGGGTTTTAAGGCAACTTGGGAGGTATCAGATAGTGCCGAAAGACGAGGATCTGAGCATCCAGGTAATCGAGATCAGTCCCGACTGCCAGTTTCCTGAAGCAAGGGTTCGTCAAATTTGGAGCCAATGTCAATACTTAGAAGCAAATACTTGTGTAATGAATCGGGCGAAAGGGGAAGTTTCGCCCGGGTATCAGGCCTGGTACAAAGGGGAGACATCACCTGGAAGACCGACCAAAAGACCTCACCTGCAAGAATTTTCCAAATCTTCACAAGAACAGTGGGGCTGGTTGGCCAAAGAGCAGGAATATCTTGTCAAAGCAGGCAAACTGAAGCAACAAGTTCAGGATATGGGGTTTGAGTGCCAATTACAGTCTGCTGCCCACAAGGGAGAAAAGAACAAGTTAATCAGAGAAGGCGAGATCCTCAAAGCTCAGATCCGGAGAATGAAAAAAGAGGCTAATAGCCAGCTGAGAAGCCAGGCGGATAAAAGATTGATAGCAGGGTTTAAGGATCAGGTTGCGGAATGCCAGGAAGATTTGGAAAAAGCCAGGGCCAGCACAGCAAAATTGCGAACCAAGTGGGCAAAGGGTGCGATGGCTCGGAGGCAGCGCCTGCAACGAGTCATAAGGGAGTATGAACTGAGCATCGGGACATTAAGGGAAACGAACGCCTCTCTTCGAGAAAGGATCCTCAAGCAAACACGAGATGCCCAAGCCGACAGAAGGCAATGCTACGATGCAATGACCAGAATGGAAAGGCAAATGGAGATGTTCCAGGATCAGCTTGCCAACAATGCGCAAACACTGGGGTTGAAGAACCAACAGATAAGGCATTTGTTCGCAGAAAGGGACAACATCCGGGGAAAGATCGACGAGATTGGGCATTACATGTACATGAGATGCCTGGCATGCGAGCAAAAGCCTCGAAAGACCCTCCTCGTTTCCATCATGGGTTGCATCCACCGAATCATGAATGAGTTGAAAAACCTGCAGAGGGACCTCACACCAAGGGTCGCGGAAAGGCCGAATGATGCCTCGCGGGTCCCTAAGTTGGAAAATTAATCTTTGGTTGAGTCCTGTTTATTTGGCTTTGTCGCTTTTCCATATGCTGTTTTCCTTTCTTTTAGTCAAAACGGGTTAAGAACTGTGGAGTCTGTACTATTGCTATTCCTCGCTTGATGTAATTTGTAATAGCAAAATTTTGAGAATGAATTTAATGATTTCACAAGAATTGTGTGTTTCTTTACTTTAAGGCAGAACTACGCCTGGTCTGATTCACGCGGGGACGTGATACGTAGGCAATCCCCATAAGATTCGACCGCTTTTAATAAATAAATAAAAGAAAATGTAAATAAAATAAAACGCAGAGTTTCGCAAAATACTTTAAAAGAGACGAATGAACAAGACAGGATGACGCATGTGGTTTGAAGCAAAGCATGTAGAAACGGTTAACTGCCTAGGTGCATTGCATCCTCTGTGTGTTACGATCAAATCTGTTAAGCTCTAACACTAACAAAGTTTGTTGTTGTCTGATACCAGACAGTTAGTTGTTAAAGAATTCTGGCAACACATTCATACCAAACCAGATCCAAAGGACCGGTAGCAACAAGCATGACTACTTCAGAGAATAGTAATGAGGAAGAAAGGCCGATGAGCCAGTTGCTAAAAGAGGCAATGGAAAAGATTGAAAGGATGGGACTAGAGATGCATGCAATGCAGCTAGCCCTGGCCAAAACACAAAAGAGCCCTGAGACACTGGGACACATGCCGGAGTACCCTCACTCTGGCCCTTCCACAAGCCGCCCAAATCCCCTCTATCATCAAGAAAGAAGCCCTCATGATTCCCAAGCTCCACCACCCCATCAACCTCTCCCAACACCCAATATTCCCATTTTTGTGGGACCTGCATCAGCCCCTTTGCAGCGAACGACCAGTGAGCCATTGTTTCAGGCTCACGATACACAATACTATCCCCCTGAGCCTACATTCCATGCACCCGAACCACAGGCTTACAATCCCCATTTGGAAGTACCGGCAGAGGTTGAGAAGCCGGTTAAGGCCCCTGAACAGGATGAAGTGTTGAGAAAGTTCAAAAGCCTGGAGCAATCCTTCAGGAACTTGCACGGGCTGGGCAATCAAGTCAGCGTGGCATACAAAGATCTGTGCCCTTTCCCAGATGTCCAACTCCCGGCTGGGTTCAAGATGCCCAAGTTTGATTTATATGAAGGGCACGGTGATCCCATGGCACATTTGCGGGGATTCTGTAGCAAAATGAGAGGGGCAGGAGGCAAGGATGAGCTTTTGATAGCTTATTTCGGCCAAAGTCTGAGCGGATCTACACTGGAATGGTATACCAGGCAGGATTTCAGCAGGTGGTACACGTGGGATGATCTGGCGCAGGCTTTTGCAGGTTATTTCCAGTACAATCTGGAGATAGTCCCTGACCGTATCACGTTATTGAGAACTGGGAAGAAACCCGGGGAAAGTTTTCGCGAGTTCGGGTTCCGCTGGAGAGAACAAGCAGCTAGAGTCGATCCTCCCATGAGAGAGGGAGAGATGGTGGACTATTTTTGCAGACATTGGATCCAACCTACTTTGGTCACTTGGTGACGACGGTTGGAAAATCTTTCAACGAGGTGGTCAAAATTGGGGTCATGATAGAAGAAGGTTTGAGGTCGGACAAGATCTTGAACTATTCAGCACTTAAAGCCACAACCCAGGCTATTCAAAGCAGCACGGGAGGTGCGCTAAGAAGAAAGAAAGAAGAGGTTGCCACAATCGAGGCAGGCAGTTGGTCCAGGGCTGGCAGGCCGCACTACAACCAACCCAGGCCTCACAGGTCAAGCTACCCATACAACCCACCACAAAATTTTTATCCACCTCGAGAACCGCATTGTTCCGTACACCAAGCCCAGATATACACTCAGCCTCCGGTTCGCCCACAATGGCGCGCACCGGCTCCCCAGAACATATATGCACCACCACAAAACACCTACCCTCCACCAAGGGCATATAGAAACCCTTCAGGGGCAGGTTTCTGGGGAAATCCAGATGCTAGGAACGACAGGTTGCGGAAGCAAAGAACCTTCACTGAACTGGGAGAAACCTACACCGCTGTGTTCCACAAGCTGCGGCAATTGGGTTTGGTTAGTCATGTCCATACTCGGGAACCAAATCCCCCGCCTCAGAATTTGGATCGTTCAATCAGTTGTGAATACTGTTCAGGGATGCTCGGGCACGATACCGAGAAGTGCTGGAAGTTAAGGCATGCCATACAGGATCTTATTGACACCAATAAGATCGAGGTCTAGACACAGGAGGCTCCTAACATCAACCAAAACCCACTGCCAGCACACCACGAAACTCACATGATTGAGTTGGTGTGTGAGGGAGGAGAATTAAGAAAACCCTCACAAACAGTGATGATGATCCAAGCTGCCCCGAAAGAAGTCTTAACCAGTGGAGGAACAAATGTACAGTCGCAGGGAGTAGGCGTCAAGCCGGTAGTAATATTGGGGAAGAGCCCGTCCGTCATGGCAAGCAAACCCGAGCCAAGCAAGTTGGTAATACCAGGGATCCTGCCCACACCGGTAGTCATGTTGAAAGGGGTATGTAGAGAACGGGTGACCATAAAGCCGGTGGTCCAACTGCCAATGCTTGACAGCAGGGCTGTGCCCTGGAAATATGAAAAAGCAGTGGTGACGTACCAAGGAAAACAGGTGGAAGAAGTCAGTTGTGAAGCGCAAGGGCTGACTCGATCAGGTCGATGTTTTGCTCCGGTGGAGTTAAGAAAAACCAACCCAGTGGCAACCAAGAAGCCAGTGTCAGAAGAAGAGGCTGAAGAATTCCTGAGGAAGATGAAAGTACAAGACTATTCTGTGGTTGAGCAGCTGAGAAAAACACCTGCCCAGATCTCACTATTGTCATTACTCCTCCATTCTGAGGAACATCGTCGGGCCCTGTTAAAGATATTGAACGAGGCCCATGTACCCAGTGAGATTTCTGTAAACCACCTGGAAACCATTGCCAGCAAGATTTTTGAGGTGAACAGAGTGACATTCTCAGATGATGACCTGCCGGTGGAAGGAACGGAGCACAATAAAGCTCTATACCTAGCTGTCAAATGTGAAGACTCGGTGGTAACCCGAGTATTGGTGGATAACGGCTCAAGCGCCAATATTTGTCCATTATCCACCCTGGACCAGTTAAAGATTGACCGTGGAAGAATCCGGGAGAATAGCATCTGTGTCCGGGGGTTTGACGGAAACGGAACAGCCACTGTGGGGGATGTTGTACTTGAACTGACCATTGGTCCGGTCCTGTTTACCATGGAATTCCAGGTATTGGACGCCACGGTATCTTACAACTTGCTGTTAGGACGACCCTGGATTCATGCAGCTAAAGCGGTGCCTTCCACCCTACATCAGACAGTGAAGTTCGAGTGGAAAAGACAAGAGGTCGTGTTGCACGGCGAGGATACAACATGCACCATGGGCGGAACCATTGTGCCTTTCATAGAGACCACTGATGACAAGGGTCCCTGGGTCTACCAGATTCTCGATACAGGGTCGGCCAACCAAATTTCTGAAGGAGAAATTATCCCGCACCCTAGGGTGGCTGCCGCAACAGTCATGATGGTATCAGAAATGCTGGGTAATGGGTTTGTGCCAGGAAAAGGCCTGGGAGTTGAACTTCAAGGGATAGTCCAACCTATCTCCCTTCCTAAGAATCTGGAAACTTTCGGGTTGGGGTTCAAACCAACCGCAACAGACAGGAAGCAAGCGCGAAAAATGAAGAAGAGGGTCTGGTTTCTGCCTAAACCAGTGCCACGCCTCTCAAGGTCTTTTGTTAAAGCAAGTGCCAAGGGGTCAGCGATCCCAAAGATTCGAGGACCTTTGATCGGTATAAATGAAGACCTGAATCAGAGTTTTGAGAGGCTATTCGCGGATGTCAGTATGGTGGAAGCTGGAGAAGGTTCCAGCAGAGCAGAGATACGATTTGTGGGGCCTGAGGCCAAGACCAACAATTGGACGGTTACTCCTCTTCCTGTCCGAAGGGAGTCTTGGTAGTAGGCTTTGATTAATGTTTTGTTTGTTTGTTTGTTTGATCGGATTATTCAAGGGTGTAATCCCAATTTTACTTTCGTTTTGTAAAAGTGTGAACCTTTTTTATCCCGCAAATTTAATAAAGTTCTTTTCTTTTTATCCCATTCTAATTTCTTGTTTTGTTCTTTTCTTTCTGAACAGTTCTCTTTTTACTGGTTCTAATGACATAGCATGCACAGCGGATCTTCGACCTAGTCTAATAAATCAATCTGAATCTGACTCAATGATACAAGAGGTCGTTTGCGATGATGAATCCGAATGTGATGAAGGTGAAGCCTTCGAAGAGATAAACCGGGAACTGTGCCAATTTGAAGAGAAACCCAAGCCTAACCTAAATGACACTGAGGCTGTGAATCTAGGAGACGCTGACAACGTCCAAGAGACCAAAATTTGCATCCACATTGAGCCGAATGTCAGAGAAGAATTGATCAAAACCCTCATGGAATTTAAAGATGTTTTTGCATGGTCATATGATGATATGCCTGGATTAAGCACCAATCTAGTGGTTCACAAATTACCCACTGACCCGGCATACCCTCCGGTCAAGAAAAAACTAAGAAAATTCAAAACAGAAATGAGTGTAAAGATCAAAGAAGAAGTGATTAAGCAATTACAATCGAAGGTCATTCGGGTCACTCGGTATCCCGAGTGGTTGGCTAATGTGGTGCCAGTCCCAAAGAAGGATGGAAAAATCCGGGTGTGCGTTGATTACCGCAACCTCAACAAAGCAAGTCCCAAGGACAATTTTCCGCTGCCCAACATTCATATCCTGATCGATAATTGCGCTGGGCGCGAGATCGGATCCTTTGTGGATTGTTATGCGGGTTATCATCATATCCTAATGGACGAGGAGGATGCTGAGAAGACAGCGTTTATTACGCCATGGGGCACCTACTGCTATCGGGTAATGCCGTTCAGGTTAAAGAATGCTGGAGCAACATACATGCGAGCAATAACTGCAGTGTTTCATGACATGATACACAAGGAGATCGAGGTGTACGTCGATGATGTGATCATCAAATCTTGGCGTCAGGAGGACCATGTAGCAAACCTAAGGAGATTTTTCCAAAGACTCCGGAGGTATGATATCAAGCTTAACCCGGCCAAATGCGCATTCGGGGTTCCATCAGGAAAGTTGCTAGGATTCATCGTCAGTCGACGGGGGATTGAGTTAGACCCATCCAAAATTGAATCCATCCGAGATTTGCCACCGCCAAGGAACAAAACAGAGGTAATGAGTTTGCTGGGCAGACTCAATTACATCAGCAGGTTCATCGCTCAACTCACAGCAACTTGCGAGCCCATATTTCGGTTGCTGAGAAAGGATGCTGCGGTAGGTTGGACAGCAGAGTGTCAGGAAGCTTTCGACCAAATCAAAGGGTATCTGTCTAATCCACCCGTATTGGTCCCACCTAAGCCCGGGAAACCCCTAATCCTTTACCTGACGGTCTTGGAAAATTCATTTGGTTGTGTACTGGGGCAACATGATGACACAGGGAGGAAGGAGCAAGCCATCTACTATCTTAGCAAGAAATTCACAGTGCATGAGGTCAAGTACACTCAACTCGAGAAAACGTGTTGCGCCCTAACTTGGGTAGCTCAGAAATTGAAGCACTACCTGTCTTCATATACTACTTATCCCATATCCCGTTTGGACCCATTGAAGTACATCTTTCAGAAACCTATGCCCACGGGAAGGTTGGCAAAGTGGCAAATTCTGCTCACGGAGTTTGATATCATCTACGTAACGAGGACGGCCATGAAAGCCCAGGCACTAGCAGACCATTTGGCAGAGAATCCCGTTGACGAAAAATACGAGCCCTTAAGAACGTATTTTCCTGACGAAGAGGTGATGCACACGACTGATTTGGAATTACCTGAGGAACCGGGTTGGAAGCTTTTCTTCGATGGAGCTACAAACGCAAAAGGGGTTGGAATAGGAGCAGTACTCATTTCTGAAACAGGACGGCATTATCCTGTTACGGCTCAACTACGCTTCTATTGCACCAACAATATGGCCGAGTATGAGGCTTGCATTCTGGGTCTGCGCTTGGCTGCCGACATGGATGTCCAAGACGTCTTGGTCTTGGGAGACTCGGACCTCTTGATACATCAAATTCAGGGAGAATGGGAAACACGAGATCTAAAACTCGTACCATACCGACAATGCTTGCATGATCTGAGCAAGCAATTTCGATCGGTGAAGTTCAAACACATCCCGAGAGTTCACAATGAGGTTGCGGATGCCTTGGCCACCTTAGCATCAATGCTGCACCACCCTGACAAAATGTATGTGGATCCTCTACACATCCAGGTCCGTGATCAGCACGCCTACTGCAATGCCATAGAAGAAGAAGCAGATGGCGAACCCTGGTTTCATGATATCAAGGAATACCTCAGAATGGGGATATATCCAGAACATGCCTCTAGAGACCAAAAAGAGCCCTTCGGCGTTTGTCGAATGGTTTCTTCCTCAGTGGAGGAGTATTGTATAAAAGAACCCCGGATTTGGGATTGTTGAGATGCATAGATGCCAGTCAAGCAACGACAGTTATGGCAGAGGTACATGCTGGAGTTTGTGGGCCACACATGAGCGGATATATATTGGCAAGAAATATCCTTCGAACAGGGTGTTATTGGCTCACCATGGAACACGACTGTATCACTTTTGTGAGGAAATGCCATCAGTGCCAGATACATGGAGACTTGATTCATTCTCCGCCAACAGAGTTACATACGATGTCAGCACCCTGGCCGTTTGTGGCATGGGGGATGGATGTCATTGGGCCCATCGAGCCAGCAACATCCAATGGTCATAGGTTCATTCTAGTGACCATTGATTACTTCACCAAATGGGTTGAGGCTAAAACCTTCAAATCAGTAACCAAGAAGGCAGTGGTGGACTTTGTTCACTCCCATATCATCTGCAGATTTGGGATCCCAAAAATGATCATCACGGATAACGGTGCGAATCTTAATAGTAGCTTGATGAGAGAGGTATGCCAACAATTCAAGATTACACACCGCAATTCCACCCCATATCGTCCTAAGGCAAATGGAGCAGTCGAAGCAGCCAATAAGAATATCAAGAAGATACTGCGAAAAATGGTGGAAGGGTCCAGACGATGGCACGAGAAATTACCCTTTGCCTTGTTGGGTTACCGCACTACCGTCCGGACTTCCATAGGCACAACTCCTTATTTGTTGGTGTATGGAACTGAGGCCGTGATACCAGCGGAGGTCGAAATTTCGTCCCTCCGAATTGTCGCTGAAGCCGGAATTAATGATGATGAATGGATCAAAGCTCGCTTGGAACAGTTGAGCCTGATAGATGAGAAAAGATTGGCAGCAGTGTGCCATGGCCAGCTGTACCAGAAGAGAATGGCAAGAGCGTATAATAAGAAGGTGCGCCCTAGGAAATTTGAAGTAGGGCAGCAGGTATTAAAGAAGATCCTCCCACATCAGGTCGAGGCAAAAGGCAAATTCGCCCCAAATTGGCAAGGGCCTTATATCGTGACCAGAATATTGTCCAACGGTGCTTTGTGTTTGACAGATGTCGAAGGTAGATGTGTCGACATGGCTATCAATTCAGATGCAGTCAAGAGATATTATGCGTAACTTCTTTAATTATGGCAATTTTTGGTTTATTTGTTTGTATTGGCATTTGTTGAATAATGAGATGACGGAGGCAGTTCTTTCTTCTATCCAAACACTTTTAACCCTCGCTTCCCCCTTTGAGCCTTAAGCAATTCTTTCAATACCCCTC
Organism: Nicotiana tabacum; assembly: GCF_000715075.1. NCBI lineage: Eukaryota > Viridiplantae > Streptophyta > Magnoliopsida > Solanales > Solanaceae > Nicotiana > Nicotiana tabacum. Next base: position 15,841,076 of record NC_134089.1, on the reverse strand, counting down.
TTTTGGAATCACTAATGGGAAAGATATGAAAAAAAAAATAAAGAAGAAGAAAAGAAAGAAAAAGAAAAAGAAAAAGAAAAGGAAAAGAAAATGAAAAGAAAGAAAAGAAAAATCAAGAAATATAAAACCGTTGGGAACTACGTTTGACCTGATTCCTCAAAGAGGATACGTAGGCGCCTCACGGCTCGGTCATAGTATGCATCATAGCAAATATAGGATGCATAATGTACATAGTATGCATCATAGCAAATATAGGATGCATAATGTACATAGTGTGCACAATATAGCACAATGTGCGTAACGCACGTAGCTCAACATAAACGTAAAAGATAAATTCCCCAAGCAAGAAAACTGGGGCAGAGGTTATGTTTTAAATTCCAACAAAGGTTTGATTCCAAAAGTTGTAGCACACCACCCATCAGATTATTTTCATTTTTCATAGCCTTTCTTTAACTCCGCACTAAAACCAACGTCAACGCCCAAAAGACCTCCCGATCAATGTTCAAGAGATGTCGAGTCAGGCAAATAAGACCGAGAATAATACACCAATCCCCAGCAAAGAAGAGGATCGTAAGACTGGGAACGAATTGATAGTCAAAGGGATCTACAGAAGAGAGGGTCGTATCTACAACGCCCCGATTCCTCGAAAGAAACAAAATGAGAGAGTCTCATCGGTGAAAACCTTCACAGGCACCGAGAGACGATGTAAGACGAGGGATATGAAATGAGAGAGTCTTATTGGTGAAAACCTTCACAGGCACCATAAGGCGCCGGGAGATGAGAGAAAAGAGAGAGTCTCATTAGTGAAAACCCCTCGAAGGGCACTATGAGGCGACAAGATAGAGCAGCAAAAGCTACCACATTCGCAACAAGATGAACAACCATTTATCATCCCCAGCAAGTCAGACCATCGGGCAAATCGATTGATACAAATAGACTGGGTCGGGAATCTATGGTGCACGTCATGATCACGGGGACCAGTCATGTCCTCCAGATAAGTTCTTCTGATTGTCTCCTCCCACAAAAATATTGGTTCAGAAAGATTTTATCCTTTCCATATCTTTTATTTCTTTCCCTAGAATGTGTCTTGAAAGGATTTTTCAAAGCTTACTACCAGAAACCGAAGGGGAATTCATCCAATGCAGGATAATACAAACAGTCTTAAAGGCCGGTCCCGGGCAATGCAGTGATTGTGCCCGGAAATTTTGGAAGAAGTAAGCTCCAAAAGGGAGTGGTTTCGGGAGTTAGAAGCAGACTCCCACATCATGTGTTTAAAGAGAAAGCAGAAAAGGGGATAAATTGAAAACCAATCTCCAACAGGCTAGAGACCCCCAACAGGAAACTTTGTCCGCCAACCAATTATGGGGACAAAGAGCAAGAAAAGGGGAAGAGAGAAAAATTGCTCGCCAGAAAGGCACCCTCTACCACCACGATTAAAACTGACTAAATCCTTTTGTCTATTGCAGGAGAACAAAGAATTGATAATGGCGGCAAGATGCAACGCCAGGGAAGTCACCAAAAACCGGGGCAGAAAATTTTCTGCCAATTGTCGAAAATTTTCTCGGAAGAACGGGGAAGCAATTTCAATACACTTCAGTTCTAGGTCGCCCACCAGTATAATGCGGGAATACTTTTAAGTTCTAGGTCGCCCACCAGTATAATGCGGGAATACATTTTAAGTTCTAGGTCGCCCACCAGTATAATGCGGGAATACATTTAAGTTCTAGGTCGCCCACCAGTATAATGCGGGAATACATTTAAGTTCTAGGTCGCCCACCAGTATAATGCGGGAATACATTTTAAGTTCTAGGTCGCCCACCAGTATAATGCGGGAATACTTTTAAGTTCTAGGTCGCCCACCAGTATAATGCGGGAATACTTTTAAGTTCTAGGTCGCCCACCAGTATAATGCGGGAATACTTTTAAGTTCTAGGTCGCCCACCAGTATAATGCGGGAATACTTTTAAGTTCTAGGTCGCCCACCAGTATAATGCGGGAATACTTTTAAGTTCTAGGTCGCCCACCAGTATAATGCGGGAATACTTTTAAGTTCTAGGTCGCCCACCAGTATAATGCAGGAATACATTTTAAGTTCTAGGTCGCCCACCAGTATAATGCGGGAATACTTTTAAGTTCTAGGTCGCCCACCAGTATAATGCGGGAATACTTTTAAGTTCTAGGTCGCCCACCAGTATAATGCGGGAATACATTTAAGTTCTAGGTCGCCCACCAGTATAATGCGGGAATACATTTAAGTTCTAGGCCGCCCACCAGTATAATGCGGGAATACTTTTAAGTTCTAGGTCGCCCACCAGTATAATGCGGGAATACTTTTAAGTTCTAGGTCACCCACCAGTATAATGCGGGAATACTTTTAAGTTCTAGGTCGCCCACCAGTATAATGCGGGAATACATTTAAGTTCTAGGTCGCCCACCAGTATAATGCGGGAATACTTTTAAGTTCTAGGTCGCCCACCAGTATAATGCGGGAATACTTTTAAGTTCTAGGTCGCCCACCAGTATAATGCGGGAATACATTTTAAGTTCTAGGTCGCCCACCAGTATAATGCGGGAATACTTTTAAGTTTTAGGTCGCCCACCAGTATAATGCGGGAATACTTTTAAGTTCTAGGTCGCCCACCAGTATAATGCGGGAATACTTTTAAGTTCTAGGTCGCCCACCAGTATAATGCGGGAATACTTTTAAGTTCTAGGTCGCCCACCAGTATAATGCGGGAATACTTTTAAGTTCTAGGTCGCCCACCAGTATAATGCGGGAATACATTTTAAGTTCTAGGTCGCCCACCAGTATAATGCGGGAATACATTTTAAGTTCTAGGTCGCCCACCAGTATAATGCGGGAATACTTTTAAGTTCTAGGTCGCCCACCAGTATAATGCGGGAATACTTTTAAGTTCTAGGTCGCCCACAAGTATAATGCGGGAATACTTTTAAGTTCTAGGTCGCCCACCAGTATAATGCGGGAATACTTTTAAGTTCTAGGTCGCCCACCAGTATAATGCGGGAATACATTTAAGTTCTAGGTCGCCCACCAGTATAATGCGGGAATACTCTTTAGCTCTAGATTTTGGAATCAGTAGCCCCACCTGAAGGCGGAAGGTTACAACAGAGAGTCCCAAGCAGGAAAAACAATAAAATCCCCAGCACCAAGAAGCAGACAACTGCAGAGGCAAGCGCGCAATTCAAAAGGAAAAGGGAATGCGTCTCAAAAGAAGCAGTTTGGGAACGTTATGGCATGCCCGACATAACAATTCTGATGAAAAGCCATACCGCTGAAGAAACCATTGAAAGATTTAAGGAAGAAAGCCATGTTCCCAGCAAATCAAGCAAAGTGATGAGAACTGACATTCAGAAAAGGTGAAGGACCAGCATCATCTCCAAGTTCACAAAATAAAGGCGTCAGAGGAAAGTGTTAGCCAACAAGAAAGCAAGGCAACAAGAACAAGTTGAAGATGGATGAGATTTCAGGATCCTCAGTTTAACTTAGCTTCTTGTTTTCCTTTTAGAGCAATGTAATAGGGAGATCGGTTGAGCAGTAGCATCCTACAGCAGCATACAAAAGCGCACAACAACAGTAAACACTACAGTCACACGGTAGTCCCAGCTACCAAAATTTCCCGAACTACATTGACTTGATTCCTGTTCAGCCCAGGATATGTAGGAAACCGCTGAAGCAAAGGTTTGGTCAAATCTTTTTCAAAAAATGCTTCACACGGAGTATTCGGACGGGCAAAAATCGCTCGCTTTATCTTTGCGCGAAAACCCTTCGTGTCTTCGTGCAAAGAGGGGCAGCTGTAAGCACGTGATTTTTGCTTCACGGACGATCGCTCCAAAAGAAAATAAAAAAATAGTGACAAATGGCTTCGCTGCACAATTTTTCGATCTTTCCGTAACATGTGTTGTTGGTCATTTGTGTGTCTGCCCATTTTGCATCCAGTCACTATCAAACAAAATACAAAAACTATGTGTCGGTAAAAGAAAATTCAAAAATATATATATGTGTGCATCGTTCGTTCTAGGCTTTTAGTTAACTTACTTAAATATTTTTGTGATAATTGTGTTAAAATGTTACATTGTTGTTTAGTTTTAATTTCGTTGTTTTATTATCTATTATTTTTATTTTGTTGTAAAAGAAAAATGAAAAAAAAAAAAGCAAAAGAGTGAAGGATTAAAATCGATTTGGGCCCAGAAATAGAAACAAAAGGAGCCCAAAAACGGCACTCAGACCCAGTCCAAATCCAGCCTGCCCAAGCAAGGACTCAAACGACGTCGTATCGGCATCCCCATTTGAAGCCGTTGATCTGATTCAAAGGAACGGTCCAGATCAGGCTGTTCAACTCACCTCAACGACGCCGTTTCAGGCGAAATGATCTGAGACGTCTGAGCCTCTTGATCCAACGGTCCACACACGCACCCGTGACCCAACCCCTCACTTAAACCAAACGACCCCGTTTAACTATCAAACGACCCCGTCTCATTTTCCACCCTCAAATCCAAACCGTTGAGATCATCTGATCTAACGGCTCAGATCCAATCAGCCTCCCCATATATAAACTCGACCCTTACCCCCACGCCCCAAGCCGTACCCCCCTTCAGCCACTGTTCACCATCTTCCCCAGGACCCCTTTCCTCTCAAACCCTTAGCAGCCTAGGTTTCCCCCGTGAGCCCGGTAACCATGGTTCCGATGACCACCAAAATAACATCCCCGATGCACCCAACCACCCCGAACATGAATCTGTCAACCGTTCACCTCAAATCACTCTGAATCTTCTCGAATCTTCAAACGAAGATTCGAGCAAAAACTAGATCTACACCGATTGACCCCAAACTCACACCACAACCCCTCCTGACCTCCCTCACCCCCGGAGTGGCTTTGGTTCCGTTCGAATCTGACAGGGATTGAACGGTTCCCAAATCGAACCTCAAGAGCCCTAGGATTCAGATCTATGGGTTTGTCCGAATCAGTGGCAGGATCAGGGCCTAGCAGACTTTTACCGAAGTGTTCTCAGTTGAGAACGCTTCGGTTAAAGTCCATTAGACCCCAAAATCACCTGGCCCGAGTTCGAACTTGAATCGATCTTAGTTTCATTTTTCTGAGGTATTTTTTTTTTTTGCCCTCCTAAAATCTATTTGTCGTTCGTGTTCTGGTTTGTTTGTTCCGCGACTCGTCTGTCCATGTGTGTATGTTTTAAGTTAATAATGAGTTGGTTGTTGGTTTTATTGGTTGCTTGCTATGTATTATAGCTTGTATAGTCATCTAAATAAGTGTCGTCAACTGAATTCACTTGAAAGATGTTATAGCTTGTGTAGTCATCTAAATGAGTCTACATTTCAGTATTGATTACTATGCATGTTTCTTGTTGGTGTTACTTGTATCGGCATGACCAACTTGTACCCTTTAATTGACACCCTTGTTTGCTTAAAGTTTGAATCATTGCCCGAACTTAGGCAGAGAATTGGCAATTAGCTTCAGAAATCTAACAAATCAGCCTGAAAGCAGTTTGAGTTTAATTAGCTAGTAGTCGGGTATTGGCTGAAATTAGAGAGGTCTATATACTAACTATTAAGAGTTAGGGTAATACAGTAATATGCAAGGTGTAAGGGTAATCTTGGCATAAGACAGGGTCTGATTAGGGGATAATTTCAGAATGTGTCAAGTGGTAATTAAAATAGGATTAAATTAATGCTAATGGGGGACCAGACCTAAGAGTATGGGAATTAATTGAATACTTAACTAAACCCATAACCCTTGATTAGAGTAATATAGACAGGGCATGGGGGCTGATTAAGGATTCCAAGAAAGATGCCTTTAGGCATGGGGAGTTAAGGGGTATGGGCAGTCTGCAAGTAGGAGGGAGGCAGCTTAGCTGCCCTTGGTCATGTGGCTTATAAATAGGCCATTTGATAACTTAAACGAGGCTGGACACTTTTAGTCTTCAGAAAAAAAAAGGCTGGAATTTTTAGTCTAGAAGCTGAAACTTTTAGTCTGAAGGAAGGTTTACTGAGTTTAAAGAAAGCTGAAAAACATAAGTTAGTTTCCAAATAGATTATAACCAAACACCATCTGAAAGTTAAATAAGAATTCATATTGGTCAAGCTGCCTTGGCCAAGTTCTGTCATCTGCACTGACTGAGCTGTTTGTTGGTTGCTGAACTGTTGTTATTTGCTGCATCGAACTTCTTCTACTTCTGGTGTTCATTACTCTTCGTCTGGAATTATTGGTTTGGCACTCGACTATTTGCTGGTTTCATTTATTCTGGGAATCATTGTTGGTTGTTCGTGGACTGTGGAAAACAATCTTGGTTGTTGGTTTGTTGCTGTGTTGTTGCTGTGTATCTGTTGATGCTGTGATTACTGCACACTACTCAACTGATCACTCTCCTTCTTCCTTTCCTTTCCTTACCAGGTACACAATTGATACCACCAATGTAACTGAGAGTTTGAGCATGAATGCAAAAGAGAGGACCTGCAGATTGTTTTTATGTATACATGAACTGTTACATTAAATGTCATAAAATAGTTACATTTTCGTTTGTATAATAGAAGTAGCCTACATGCTCAGTATATCAATGTAGGTTAATGAATGATAGTCATGTATGTATGCTGTTAGGTGAAAAACATTCCCAGGGTAATAGATTGTATTTTAGACTTAGTCTGATGGTGTAGTACATTCTATAATGTAGGCCAAAATAGGTAAACTACCCACATGAATTAAAGTTCTTTCCCCTTTTGCTAGTTTGTCACATATAAATTGATAAAGAACAAAGAATCAGTTCTAGGCCTCAACCTCAGGAAGGCCGAGCCCAAATCGAAAAATCAGTTAGGCCTGTATCGGAAAAACAGGGCCCAAGTCTGGACATCTCGCATGAGCTAGGTTTGGGCCCATAATTTGCGGCTAGTTGTCCCTAAGTGCAGTCACGTTTTATTATTCTGTAAAAGCACTTTAAATCCGGTTTTATAATCAACTAAGGCTATTTACTGCTTTCAATAGATAGAGACAAACACGACAAGAAACGTAGTTGCTATAGGATATCCTTTAAAAATAACAACGAGATGATCCTCGATAAAAATAAACAAAACGCAGATGCGGGGCCCTTGTTAAATGTATATTAGTAAAGCATTTAGCTTCCAGGACGGGTTGTTTAGCAAATCTCACAACCTTCCTAAAATAACAATACGCTAGACTCTTTAGGACGCGCCTTAATAAATCTTACCTTTGTAAACTCGGGTGCACATTGATGTGACCCAAATCCAAATCCCAACGGAATCGAAATGTGTTTCTAATCACGGGTACATTGATTGTGACGTGGTTCGAGATGCGTGTCCATGACGTTGCAAATTCATTTTAAAAAAATAGAATGAGATGAGCCTCGCCAAATAAAAATACAAATTGCGGGGCCCTCAGTAAATATTTGCTTTAAAAAATTATTTGGACTTCGGGATGGACCGTTTAGTAAAATTCCACGGTCTTACCCAAAATAAATACGCTAGTCGCTTTAGGCGCGCCTTTAATAACTTAATTTCCTTAAACTCGGGTGCACATTGATGTGACCCAAATCCAAATCTCAACGGAGTCAAAGGGTGTCGACGACCACGGGTACATTGATTGTAACGTGGTTCGAGATACATTTTTACAACGTTGCAAGTCCTACAAAAATAACAGTGAATGATAAAAGCGGTTAAAAGTTAAATTTTGCACATAAGTTCACACTTGTATAAAATCAGATAATCAAGCCGAATATAATAGTTGAGCGACCGTGCTAGAACCACGGAACTCGGGAATGCCTAACACCTTCTCCCAGGTTAACAGAATTCCTTATCCGAATTTTTGGTACGCAGACTGTAATATAGAGTCATTCTTTTCCTCGATTCGGGATTAAAATTGGTGACTTGGGACACCCTAAATCTCCCAAGTGGCGACTCTGAAATAAAAAAAAAAATCTCGTTTCGATTGTCCTTTAAATTGGAATAAACTCCCCTCGCGCCCCTCGGGCGCGGAAAAAGGAGGTGTGACACTAGTCTATTGATGAGTGTAAGAGGGCGACCACGTTTTCCTTCGTGATGTTTTTGGTGGCCGCCGCTAACTTCGCGAGACCGTCTGTATCTATGTTTTATGCCCGAGGTATCTGATCGAGTCGACATTCGTCGAACTCTGGTAGCAGTTTATGGATTTCTGCCTGGTACATTTGTAGCTTCTATTCTTTAATTTGGAAAGTCTTTGTGACTTGGTTGACAACGAGTTGCGAGTCGCATCTAAGGACGACTCGTCGTGCTTCGTATTTGAGAGCTAGCTTCAATACTGCAATTACGGCCTCATACTCGGCCTCGTTGTTAGTCATACAAGGTACCGTATGGATTGGCAAATGACTTTGCCTGTTGGGACCTCAAGTACGAGTCCTAGTCCAGATCCTGGTGCGTTGGATGCGCCATCGGTATATAGGACCCATAGGTCGGGTAGACCAGATGAGGTACGAGAAATTTCCTTTTCGACCTCGGTTACTATTTTGGCACTGAAATCGTTGACGAAGTCGGAGAGTACTTGCGATTTTATCGTTGTTCGCAGCTGATACGTTATATCATGCTCGCTCAAGTCTATGGCCCATTTGGCCAATCTCCCCGATAGCTCGGGTTTATGCAGATACGTCGTTACTACTGATATGGGGTGGCATTGAAAATAGGGTCTAAGCTTTCGTGAAGTTATGACCAATGCCAAGGCCAATTTCTTGAGGTGAGGGTACCACGTTTCAGCGTCGACGAGAGTTTTTCTAATATAATAGATTGGAGACTGCGTACCTTTATCTTCGTAGACCAATATTGCACTTACCATGACCTCCGATACGGCCAAGTGTATGAGGAGGCGCTCACCGAGTTCTGCTTTGGCGAGTAGCAGGGGAGATGACAAGTACACCTTTAGTTCTCTTAAGGCCTCGATGCATTCTGCATTCCATTGGAGCTTGTTGTCCTTTTTGAGCACGTTAAAGAATTTGTGGCATCTGTCGGAAGATCGCGAGATGAACCTTGACAGAGCAGCTATGCGACCCAATAATTTTTGCACCTGTTTCTTGCTGGTTAACACTTCGGATATTTCCTAAATGGCCTTGATTTGGTTGGGGTTAACCTCGATGCCTATTTGTGACACTAAGAAACCGAGGAACTTGCCTGAAGTTACGCCGAAGGCACATTTTCCGGGGTTTAGCCTCATACTATATTGCCTTAGTATTTCGAAGGCTTCTTTCAGGTGGTCGATGTGATCTTCCTTCCTTTTCAATTTGACCAACATTTCATCTATGTAAACTTCCATAGTATTGCCGAGCTGGTCCTTGAACATTTTGGTTACCAATCTTTGATAAGTTGCCCTTGCGTTCTTTAAGATGAACGGTTTGACTCGGTAACAGTACGTTCCTTGATAGGTGATGAAAGTAGTTTTTTCCTGGTCCTCTTCCTTCATGAGAATTTGGTTGTAACCTGAGTAGGCGTCTGTCACGACCCGGATTTCCCACCCTCGGGAGTCGTGATGGCGCCTACTAGTGAAAGCTAGGAAGCCAACTATTTTGATTAATTTACCCTTTTCATTTTTAACCTCTTATCATGTGCAAGTTAACATGTTATAAACAACGGAAATAATAAAGCGGAAGAATGAAATTTAACAATTAAACTAATACCAATATGAATTCATAAACATAGACCACCCAGAACTGGTATCACGATATCACGGACTATCTAAGAATACTAGAAACATGGTCTGAACAAAATAAATACATGTCTGTCTCTGAAATAGTAAAGAACAAAAGAAAACTAGACAGGAAAGGGACGCCAAGTCCTGTGGACGCCTGCAGGACTACCTTGGGTCTCCTAATGGACTGAAGGCAGCAACCCCTAGCTAAGGTCCGTATTCTCCAGTACCAGGATCTGCACAAAAGAGCCTAGAGTATAGCATCAGCACAATCGACCATATGTGCTGGTAAGTGTCGAGCCTAACCTCGGGGAAGTAGTGACAAGGCTAGGACACAACAATTAACATAACCTACAGTTAAACAATACCTAGCAGAATAACAGTAATAAAAGCAATTCAAAAGTAACAGGGGAAGGGTAACATGCTATAGGGGAATATCAACATAAAGAATCACAGTAATAACGAAAATAAACAATTAAGGCACCTGAACTGATAACAACAAGGAATCATAACAAACAGGCAATAAGTGCATGGCATCACCCTTCGTGCTTTTACTCGCAATCCTCACCAATGCAATCAAGTAATGAAAATGTGCACGTCATCACCCTTCGTGCTTTATCTCTCTTCCTCACCATGTAAATATTAGAAATGTGCATGGCATCACCCTTCGTGCTTTATCTCTCTTCCTCACCATATGCATCAATATCAATGAAAATGTACACGGCATCACTCTTCGTGATTTATCACTCTTTCCTCACCGCATGCATAAATATGAATGTGCACGGCATCACCCTTAGTGCTTTATCTCTCTTTCCTCACCCAAACAATAGCAACAACAACATCCTGACAAGGGAATCAACAACAAGAATAAACACATCCCAGCAAGGGAATCAACGGTAAGAAATAAATACGTCCCGGCAAGGGAATCAGCTATAACCAAACTTGTACCAACAATTAACTTCATAAATAAACCTCAACTGGAGCCGATGCTCAATAATAAACCAATACCAAAAAAATAATCATACGTCTTGCTTAACATGGATAATCAACAATTTAGGCATTTGCAGTAATTATTAAGAAACACAATGATCACAATTTAAGGTTCACGGGCATGCTTGACACCAATGTATAGATACTCGTCACCACACCTATACGTCGTTCACTACACTAGCACATAGAAAATAAGACACAATACCTATTCCCTCAAGCTAAGGTTAGACCAAACACTTACCTCGAACTTTCACGGCCAACTCAAGCCTCAAACACCGCTTTTCCTTTAGAATTCGCCTCCAATTTACTTGTATCTAGCCCAAATTAATTTAACAACATCAATAAATTCTAAAGAATTCATACCCAATGCTTAATTATAGGTTTTCTATCATTTTCCCCAAAAAGTCAAAAATCAACCCCGGACCCGTTTGGTCAGAACTCGAGGTTCAGACCAAAACCCGATCACCCATTCACCCACGAGCCCGAATATACAATTAGTTTCGAAATCTGACCCCAAAATGAGGTTTAAATTTCAATTATTCAAAAATCCCTAATTCTACTCCAAATCCCTAATTCTACCATGGAAGAACAATATTTAGGCCTAGAAATCTAATGGGTGTTGATGGAAAATGAAGGAGATGGGTCTAGGAACACATACCTATGATTTAGTGTTTATTTTGTTGTTCAAGAATCGCCTATGTTCTGATTTTGGGGAAGGAGATGTGAAAAAATGGTTTATTCCCGTTTCTGCTACTGTTTAAAAGAGTAGGGCAACAGTGTTCATCGCGTTCGCGTGAACACTGTCACGTTCGCGAAGAGCTGCCAGTGGTGGACTTACACGATCGCGGGAGAAGCTTCGCGTTCGCGAAGGCTTAGCCTAGCCTTGCCTTCGCATTCGCAATAGAGGGGTCGCATTCGCGTAGTTCTCCCTAGGTTCCCAGACCAGCCCCCTCCTAAAGCTACGTGTTCGCGATTGACCGGTCGCGTTCGTGTAGAGCAAACCCCCCAATGCACCAAGTTCATGACCTAGGTCTCGTGTTCGCATAGGGCAAATTCCACCCCCAGCCCAATTCCCTTTCGCGATCGCGAGAGTTACTACATGATCGCGATGCACAAAATGTCTGTGCATCAGAAGCAGCAAAACCTGCAATTTTCTAAGTGTAAAAACATCCCGTGGCCTATTCAAAATTCACCCGAGCCCTCGGGGCTCCAAACCAAACATACACACTAACCTAAAAACATCATACAGACTTACTCGTGTGATCAAATTGCCAAAATAACATCTTTAACAATAAATCAAAATCTAAGAAAAATCTCAAGAACTCTTAAGTTCCAAATTTCGCAACCGAGGGTCCGATTTACGTCAAATGAAGTTCGTTTCTTACCAAATTTTACAGGCACAACTTAAACACCATATAAGACCTTTACCGGGCTCCGAAACTAAAATACGAGCCCGATACCATCAAATTGAAACACATTTAAATTTCCAAAAACTCTTATAATTTTAGTTAAACAATTTTCTTCAAAAATTCATTTCTCGGGATTGGGACCTCGGAATTCAATTTTAGGCATATTCCCAAGTCCCATATTTTTATACGGACCCTTCGGAATTATAATATCACGGGTCTGGGTCTGTTTACCCAAAATATTGACCAAATTCAACTTAAATTCAATTTTAAAGGCAAAATTAGCATTTTTATCAAGTTCTCACATGAAAGCTTTTCGAATTTATGCTCGGACCACGCATGCAAATTGAGATGAGATAAAGGGAGGTTTTTAAGGCCGTGGAACATAGAATTTTCTTTTAAAACAAGTGATGACCTTTTGGGTCATCACAGCGTCCAAGAAACTCAACAACTCGCGCCCTGTCGTTACATCAATGAGCTGATCGATATGAGGCAGAGGAAAAGAGTCTTTTAGGCAAGCCTTGTTTAGATCTGTGAAATCCACACACATTCTCCATTTCCCATTTTTATTTTTTACCATGACTACATTGGCGACCTATTTTGGGTATTTTGATTCTCGGATTGAGCAGTTAGCGAGTAGTTTATCCACTTCCTCGCTGACGGCCTCATTGATTGCAGAATTGAATTTTCTCCTTCCTTGTCCTACTGAGGGGTAGAAGGGGTCGACGTTCAACTTATGTGTGGCAACGTCTTTCGGAATACCTAGCATATCTACATGGGAAAAAGCAAGCAGATCAACATTATTGATTAAAAACTCATGAAATTTACCTGGCTCGGAGAGCTTATGGCCTATATAAGCCTTTTTGTTGATATTTCTACTATCCAGTTAGACGGGATCGAGATCCTTTATTGTTGATCCCGTGGCTTCCACGACGTCGGGGTCCTTGATAACGTCTTTATAATCGTTGAGTTTGGACCCCAACTTTGATAATTGCTATGCTTCTGAGTTTGTTCCTTTTAGCTGTTGAGTAAGTGTGCAATCTTGGGCGATGTGGTAGCATTCTTGGGCTATGCGCTGTTCGCCTCAGATGCTGAATATGCCCCACAGAGTAGGGAATTTGATTACTTTATACAAACTGGGCGGGATAGCCCTCATGGGTGTATCCATGGTCTTCCTATAATTGCATTGTAAGTTGTGTCCTGGTTCATGACATGGAACGTTGTTTCTAGGGTGACGCCCTCAGCCAGGATGGGCAATGTCATTTCTCCTGAGGTTCGTTCGACTGCATTGTTAAAAACCCGTTAGTGTTATGCAGCGTGGTACTATCTTGTCCTCGAGTCGCATTTTTGCAATCACTCAAGGGTGAGTAATACATGCGCCACTTCCGTTGTCTACCATTATTCTTTTAACATCAGTATCTGAAATGTGTAGTAATGACAAGAGCATCGAAGTGAGGAAAAATAAAATCGTTGGTATTTGACTTATCGAAGATGATACTTTCTCCGAGGTCATCATACCGATCGTGGGTGATTGACCGCTTTAGCTTGTGTGTGATGGTAACCTATATGTGGTTGATTGCTGCTTCATCGCCTCCACCGATGATCATTTGAATGGTGCGGGCAGAAGAGGGTGGCTTTGGAGGGCCTTGGTGTTGTTCTTGTCCGTGGCCGAAGTTGGCTCGTCCTCGGTCACTCATCAGATCTTGATTCAGCATGTTCACTACTTCTTGCCGTAGGGCTATGGAGTCCTGGATTTTGTGACCCCGCTCCTGGTAAAATTCACAAAGGATGTTAGACTTTCGGGTACTTGGGTCAGACTTCATTTTTTGCAACCACTTGACCTTTGTGCCAAGCTTCTCTAGTGCGTACACTATTTCTAAAGGAGAAACATAATAATTGTAAGTAGATAAGAGTTGAGGCATACCTCTTTTTTTCGTTGAGTCCCTGTGTGCGGCCTGCAAGGCCCTTCCGGATGTCGAGGCGATGGTGGAATGGCTGTTCTGATGTAGGGTTAATGTTTGTCTTGGTTGAGACGTGGGCCTGACTGATCTCTTCAACTATCATTACGACGGTCTTTACTCGACTCTGTTTGGATCGACGTTAAATATTGGGTTAGACCGTTAAGGTCGTCATCGTCTGCTCTCATCTCGGTACAGTAGGAGTTGTGAATTTCTTCCCAAGTGGTGGGAGGGTATTTCATGAGCCTACTTAACAACGTCCTGGTCGCCCTTGATCCATTCCTGTTCAACCCATTTTGGAAGGCTGCTACCGCCATCCCTTATGATACATTTGGTAAGTTCATTCTCACCCTGTTAAACCGAATGAGAAAGTCCCTGAGTCCCTCGCTAGGCAATTGCCTAACGGCGAATATGTCGTTCACCCTGGCCTCCGCTTTCTTACCTCCGGCGTGGGTAGTGCCAAACTTGTCGGTCATTTACTCGAACGTTGTTATAGACCGTGCTAGTAGTTATGAGTACCACGTTAGGGCTCCTTCAGTTAAGGTTTCCCCAAACTCTTTTAGTAATACTGACGGCACCTGCTCCTTTGAAAGTTCATTTCCTTTTACCGATGTGACGTAATGAATGATGTGATCTTCTGGGTTTGTGGTGCCATCGTATATCTTCGAATATGGTGGCATTTTGAAGGTCTTGGGTAAAGCATGTGGGGCTGCCTCCTCGCTATATGGTTGCTCGACGAATTGGCCGACATCCCGTTTTAGTAGCAGTTTCAGGGCGCCCGATATCTTATCGACCCTTTCTTGATGTTCTCTCATCTGGTTGCGGAGTGCTTTATTTTCGTTTTCCATTTCCTCCATTTTCTTTAAAATGGTTGTTAGTGCATCATTACCTGCATCAACAGTGGTGTGAGTGTTACCTGTTGGGGGAGCGGGTTGTTCACCGATAGTCGTTGTGGTATCAGCTGGCACGACATTTCTATTCGCCCTTTGAACGGGTTTGTCGAGTATGTCATTTAGGGTACTTGTCAGCCACTCCTCCAATAATTTCTTCACTACTTGTGGTGCTTCCTCATGTGTGGATGTGGAAGCTCCCCTTTCGCGTGAAGCGGTTACACTTGCATGATGGGGAGGTGAATCACTCCGCCTGGGTGTAGCATTTGGTGTTATATTCTCATCGTCTTCTCTGCCATCCTCGTCGATGGTGTTTAAGATGTTGGTAGTGACACCCACTATTGCTTTCTATCTTTTATCTCCTTTCCCTGCCATTATTAATTTTTGCAGACGAGAAAATGATGGTTGTCCCTTTTTTATGATCTTGAAGAAACTAAAATTTTAACTAAAAAACTCCCCACAGACGGCACCAAATTATTTTACCAAAAAAGTGTTAAACCTTTTAGTTAAACTAATTAATAATGAGATATAGGATGAATCTTAATTAAGAATAATAAATTCAAGATCAAATATGTTAAGGAATTGATGTGGTGAACGACGTTTGATAGCGTTAAATAATACATTTATATTCAATGAATGCTAGTAAATGTAGCAACATAAATATGGAATAAATGTAAAAAAATGATAATAAATATAATAAGAAGGAATCTACCACCCAATTATTATACGATTTGGATGGTTCCTTCTCCTGACAGCAAAGTGAAAAGAAGAGAAATGAAGACGGTTATGGGATCTTTGGATCTTGCGGATAAAGGCCAAGTAACATGCACTTGAGTAATATAATCAATGAACAAGATAACTTTTTGTAAATTCTCTCAAGTCAACCTTTTACAATGTATTTTTCTCTCAGGAAGTGAAGATGCCCTTTTTGTTCTCTATCTCTTCCTATTTATAAGGGATATTTCCAAGAAATCCTAAAAAGTACAAAATAAAGGAATATTTCTTGTGTCCATATCTGAACCTATCCTATTGTTGTTTTTTCACTTCAGCTGCTCGTCCTTGACAACAGTCCTCTCAATGATGACTCCCTGTTATTACACCGTGGTCGACCTTGTCTTTGATCCCATTTATCCACTATTACCAAATCGCCAAATTTAGACCAATACAGTTAGTCCCTCCGCTTGTTGAGGTTGTGGTCATGTACGCCCTCGATAAGCGGACCTGATTTGCTTCCATTGAGGAGAAATTTGGTTGTGTTGGATAAGTCGGATCGATCGAGGTGGGGAGAACGGCGCAACCAGCAAAGTGATGGTTGGTGTGGTTGTCTTGTGGTGACATCATGGCCACGCGCATTATAATTAAGCATCTTCCCATGACAGAGTCTGTGTGCCTACCGCTTTGGTTTTGGTTCCATTTGACTAACCGTTGTTTTCTTTCATTGTTGATCACCTTACTATCTGGTTGTTTTTATTCTGCTTTTATATGACTTCTTGGTAGTGTCCCTTCTTGTCTATATTTTCATTAATATGGTGCTTATACTTTCCTGAGCTGAGTGTCTATTGAAAACAACCTCTCTATCCTCACAAGGTAGGGATAAGGTCTGCGTACACACTACTCTCCCCAAATCTCACGGTGTGGGATATTACTGGGTATATTGTTGTTATTATACATTGCCATTTTTCTAATAAGGTGAGGGAAATCTAATTGTCTTTGCAGTTTCCTTTATGTTTTAAGCATATTGATCACACTTGGATCAACCTTTTACAATGTATCTTTCTCTCAGGAAGTGAAGATCCCCTTTTTGTTCTCTATATCTTCCTATTTATATGGGATATCTCCAAGAAACCCTAAAAAGTACAAAATAAAGGAATATTCCTTGTGTCCATATCTGAACCTATCCTACTGTTGTTTTTTCACTTCAGCTGCTCGTCCTTGACAATAGTCCTCTCAATGACGGCTCCCTGTTATCACATCGTGGTCGACCTCGTCCTTGATCCTATTTATCCACTATTACCAAATCGCCAAATTTAGACCAATACAGTTAGTCCCTCCGCTTGTTGAGGTCGTGGTCATGTACGCCCTCGATAAGCGAACATGATTTGCTTCCATTGAGGAGAAATTTGGTTGTGTTGGATAAGTCGGATCGATCGAGGTGGGGAGAACGGCACAACCAGCGAAGTGATGGTTGGTGTGGCTGTCTTGGGGTGACATCATGGCCACGCGCGTTATAATTACTCATCTTCCGGAGACAGAGTCTGTGTGCCTACCGCTTTGGTTTTGGTGCCATTTGACTAACCGTTATTTTCTTTCATTGTTGATCACTTTACTATCTGGTTGTTTTTATTCTGCTTTTATATGGCTTCTTGGTAGTGTCCCTTCTTGTCTATATTTTTATTAATATGGTGCTTATACTTTCCTGAGCTGAGTGTCTATTGGAAACAACATCTCTATCTTCACAAGGTAGGGGTAAGGTCTGTGTACACACTACCCTCCCCAAATCTTACGGTGTGAGATATTACTGGGTATGTTGTTGTTGTTATTATACAGTGTCATTTTTCTAATAAGGTGAGGGAAATCTAATTGTCTTTGCAGTTTCCTTTATGTTTTAAGCCTAGTGATCACATTTGGATTGAGATTTAAGAATAAATTAGGCGAAGCCTTTTTCTTATAATATTTTCTTCGACCACTAAGAAATCAGCGGATTATAGAATATAATCTAATTTTTTCTGTCTCTTATCGAGTCCTTCCTGGATGCACTAAATAGTTACCGTTACTATCATTTATTTATTTATTTTTCTTTTTATGATTTTTAAGAAAATAATTAAAAATTTATCTTCACCTTACAGCAGACGACCTATTGTTAAAAAAATTCTGGTTGGAAAGAAAAAAGAATCTGCTTTTGGTAAGGGAAAAAAAGAAGGAAAAGGGTGAAATTTTTTAAGGCAACAGTCGCTGTTTCTATAGGCGACCTATTGTTAAATATTGCAATTACAAAAGAAAAGGAAAAGTATAATGTAAAACTTCGAGGTAGCTCACTGATTAAAGAAGTGACCTATTCGATATAGATTATACCAAAATGAAGCATCTCTAGAAGACTAAAAACCATTAAGTGATTAAAAAAAATTAGAGAACAATATAAACTAAGTGTTAATAATTAAATGGATTTTTTTTATCATTCGTGCATATTTAGAAAAAAATAAATAGTAAATCTGATGATGTTATTCACCATCGTGCTAAGTGTAGACAAATTAATCACTAGTATTGTAACTATATATGGGGATTTACTTTACGAGCCAACCAAATATCATTTCAGAAGCGAATCAATTTACCGTTGCTATTATTTATTATATGGGATATTAAGTAATTACAATCTTTTTCTTTTTGTAACATAGCATAATTAAGGCAACGTAAGAAAAACAAAAGAAGGCAAGGAATAAGGAAAGTGATGAAAAATTGTCCATATTTGAGCATTTTAATGTGAAAATTGAAGACCCAAAATCCAACCAAGTATCAGCTATGATATTAGACATGCGTCATTGGATATTTTCCATGTACTGCATTTGTTAAAAAAAAAAAACAAATTCTTCTTTTGAAATATTATTTTTGAATTATCTTGTACTGCAAAAGTAAGTAGGTGTATGTGGTAGTCCTCATCCTACAAGATAGAAGTGGATGTTATAAATTTGCTATTTTGATGATATTTTGAGTTTTTAAAGTTTATAATAATTTCTTAGGACTGTTGAAATATGTAATATAAATTAAAAATAGGGAAATTTGTGTACAAGTAACTTCATAAATAATTGAAAATTATTCTTCTTCACTTCGATGAAAATCACTCCCTTCACTCTCAAATCTAGTGGTTTTAGCAAATTGAATTTATTTCAAAATATTTAATATTTTAGAAAATAAAAAAATTATCATTACCTTTTTTATAAATCTATCATTACTGTTTCAATTACCGAAGTATTATTTCAGTAAAATATTTAACGAGAGATAAAAAAGTAACTACTTGGCACACTTATAATTAATAATGACTTCTAAAAAGAATGCAAAATTTGGCTATGTAGGATATACTGATTTTTAAAGAACATATATTTTTTGTACAAATTAATGTAATCATTAACTTCAAGAAAAAGATTTCCTCCGCATCAGAGCATAGAAAGAGGAGCATATACTGGACCATCAAGTTTACTATTGCAATTAAGTTATTTTATTGACTAAAAAATATTACTTATTTGACATGTTAACAAACTCAACTTCATCACAATATCATGTCCTATGCTTTTCATTGCCTAAATGTTGAAGTCAAAATAACATGACAAGATTGATAATAATTTGGAGAATTTTGGGGACAATGGAAATAATTGTTTTTCTTTCCTTGGGTGAGACATGCGCAATCAGTACTTCCCTCAGTTCATCTAACAGAAAGTGTTTATATTATTATAACTTATTCAATCTTCAATACTCTCACTAACCTTCCAACTCTATAATCGGCTAGTATTGTAATTCTACCTTTTATCTTAGGTAAAATACCTTAAAACTCCCTTAAATTTGGCGCGTATTATTGATACATCCTTGAACTATTTGTGATCTTAATTTGTTGGAAAAAATTGGAAGATTATAGAGAATAAACGGTTTAGTTTGAGGCTTGTCAAAGACACTGTCCTTAAGGATATTTCGCCCACACCAAAATGAATAATATTAAGTGTATTCCCCAGGATTTAACAAGCTCTTCTAGTATAACTAGGAGCAGAAACAACAAAGCTTAAACAAAATAAAACCCAGCAATGAAATCAGTTTAGAAGAAGAGTTTTACTTTTTGTTTCATACACTTTTTTTGTCTCCCTTTCAAAGTGAATGTAGAATGAATTATATAGTCCAAAAGTGGACATAAGCTGGTAAGCAACGAGAACAAACAAATCCATTAAGATTAAGCCATTAATAATAAATAAATGTTATTTTTTGACTTCCAGAATAGTAACTTACAAATCGCATAATAGTCATTCAAAGACTATTCAAAACGCTATTTAAAATTTAAAGCCATTAAGGCTAATCAAGTAGTCATATTTGATTTCCGTCAAAATAGTAACGTATTTTCTCATAACTATAGCACTTCAATAGTCAGGTTAGTCAAAATTGAATTCAATTTTATCAAATAATCTGTTATAGAAAAGATTCAAAACAATTACTATGATACAGACTCATTAATAAATATTAAGAAAATGAATCTAGACATAGTTTTGAAATATTTCTTTTTGAGATATCAAAATAATTTTTCTATCATAATTACCTCCCTATACTTGGTTATTCGATAGTTGTTACCTCCTTGGACGATCTCATCCTAGGAAAGTGACATGCACTCGCCTACCACGTAGATTTTCGTGTCCATGTGGTATTTTTTGAAAAATAAAATATATTTTATACCTTTTTAAGTGTGTTACTTTTTTAGATAATCTTTTTCGAACAATATTTATAATAAAACTTGGCTAGAACTACATTATTTAGGCTAATTTTTTTTTATTTGGCTAAAAATAATAATGTTTTAGTTATTGTTTTTTGAATTTGACATGTAATACAGTTGAAATAAATAGTTAAGGTATCTAAAAAAATATAAAAAAATGCATTTGATTTTTATTATTTTAGCTAAAAAAATTTATATAGCTCTATATTTTTACTTCTAAATTCTTTTTGGTTAACATAAACGCCGTCTACATATGCATGCACTAACTAGTTAAAAGTCACTCTCACCAAACTTACCAAGAAAAAACGAAAGCCATAGAATATAGCTAACAAAAACTCTATATAAATCCAACAGCAAGTGGGGACTCCTTCAAAAAGAAAGTTCTTTTCACCACTATATATGTGGTTTAGCATAACTAAGCCTTTTATATACAGTAGAAATCGGGGCTACCCAATTTATAGGCTTGAGGACGAGGTCGAATTCGAGTCCGATAAACCAGACTCGAGCTCGAAGACAGAATGCAATGCCCGGAGATAGGAGTACGAGGAATATCGAAGCTGAGTATGCTTGACTAGTACCGTTGTGAATTTGTAACAGAATGAGCTAGATTCCTGCTATGTCCCCAAGATCATGGCGCAAATCCCGAAATAGGATTATACGATTCCGTACTAGGCGGTTAGACGACTGTATCAAGAATATTCTTTACTGTAAATAGAAATATACCTTATTTAGGGTTCCTCTGTTATATAAAGAGGACCCCAATCATTTTGTAACATCATTCAATCATTAGCAAGAATATATTATCCTATTTTTCTCTCTTACTGTTCATCAGAATTATCCCTTTACATTTATTGTTCTTATTTTATTGCTCTTAGTTCTTCTCGAGGTTACCACTACTGAGTAACATTGGTTTGATTCACTTGTTTCTTCCATTTCTACTTCATATTTCTTGATTATTAATTGGTATTGAACTAAATCACATATCTTTAAAACCACAAATCAAATTTAATTGTTACTCGTATTTTCGAGGTAAACATTTTGGCGCCCACCGTGGGGCTAAAGATAATAGTGATTATTTCATTACTGATTCTCATTACACACGTTATTTTTACATTTTTTCTTGTCAAGAATTTTTTATTCTTAGGCTAAAACATGTCTAGCTCGCAAAACGCACATGTTCATGACAACGAAGGTCTTGGAGAAAACAACGACATAGGGGTCGGTTTACCACCAATAAACCCTAGGGAAGAGCCAAATATTGAACCAGTTGATGTTAGCTCACACATTGCTCTAAACGCGGATTTAGGCACAGACCTCGGAGGGAGTGTACGCAGGGAAGCCCAATCTGGTGGCCAAGGAGCACAAGGAATTATGAGACGGGGGAATCAGCCTCCAAGTAATATTCGAGATACTACAAGCCCAACAGATTGCCATCGCTCAACTTCAAAGTTAGAATAAAACTCCAAATGTGGTCGAACCAGGGGACACTCAACGTACAGAGCCGGTGCCGAAGGGATCAAACGGTAATAGCTCGGGGACTGACCCCACAAATATGAGGATGATCGAGGAACTCACCAAGAGAATTGAGTCCGAGGAGAAGAAGATCGAGGATATGACAAAAAAATGGAGATTTATAACTCCCGTGTTGATCAAATACCGGGGGCACCCCCGATCTTAGAAGGACTAGACTCTAAAAAGTTCGTGCAAAGACCCTTCCCCTCTAGTGCAGCTCCGAAGCCAATTCCCAAGAAGTTCCATATGCCCAAGATTCCCAAGTATAACGGGACAACCGATCCAAATGAACACGTCATCTCGTATACGTATGCCATCAAAGGAAACGACTTGGAAGATGACAAAATAAATTCATACTGCTGAAGAAGTTTGAGGAGACTCTATCTAAGGGTGCCTTGATATGGTATCATAACTTACCCACTAATTCTATTGATTCGTTTGCTATGCTTGCAGATTCTTTTGTAAAAGCATACGTCGGAGCCATCAAAATTGTAACGAGGAAGTCGGACCTTTTCAAGGTAAGGCAAAAAGAAAACGAGATGCTCAGGGAATTCGTATCTCGGTTCCAAGCAGAGAGAATGGATTTGCCTCCGGTCACCGATGGCTGGTCCATTCAAGATTTCGCTCAAGGTCTCAACACTCGGAGTTCTATAGCTTCACGTCAGCTGAAGCAAAGTTTGTTTGAGTACCCGGCTATCACTTGGGCCGACGTACATAAAGGTACCAGTCGAAGATTAGAATCGAAGATGATCAACTAGGGACTCCTTCGGGGTCTGTTTATCCTAGCAGGCCTATGGGTAGGATCAAGGGGATGTCGATCGAGAGTCGAGGTCGAATAGAGATCGATATCAACCATACAACAGAGACCATAGAGGCGGCGGGTCTAGGCTTCGTAAAAAGTGAGACGAGAAATGGTCGAGGTCAAAATTCACGAGGGCCTGATCACATTAAATATCCAAAATCCGAATAAAGGTACGACCACATTCCGATTCTCTCTAGTTTTTTCGACCAACAGTTGCAGGCTATTGACAAGGATCAGCACGAAGCTTTGAATCTTAAAGCACGCATTGCACTCTTTTTTTCTTGGACCTGTTTTATCCCTAACAGGTTTTTCTGACAAGGTTTTTAATGAGGCAACCATTGTTCGTGTTGGCTTAGGGCAGTTCAAAGGTATCCGAGGTTCCCTGAGATAATCCTCGAGATTTGGGAGGCATTACACACGAATGTCCACTTTGTTGCAAGAAATTACTCCATGACAACGGGGCCTCGATAAGAAAATGTTGTCAGGGTCAAACGGTCAAATGAGTCGTGCCCAATAGGTTACTCGAGCCCTAACGTCAAACATGTGCGAATGTATAATCGTCCATTGAGAGAAGTACTTTTTCCTTGCCGATATCTCATGCTTCTAGAAAAAATTTCTATTTCATACTCTTGATTTATTGTGTAAACAGGCTTAAGGGCCGATCACAACGGAAGTTCAAACTGCCAACATTTCGAGACCATAAGACCTTAAAGGTGATCCTCGATTTTACGGGCCACGGCCACCCCACTCGGGGACTGACTATTCGGTCAAGCTCAAAGTGAAACGGAAGATAATCCAAAAGGGAAAGTTCCGAACTAAAAAGGCTACGTCCAAGTTAACGCGGATCGGGGGCGTCCGAAATCCGTAACGAATACAAAAGCCCAAGGGCTATCTTAACCCGAGTTCGAGTAAACTCTCATTCAGGGACTATCTATGAAGCCTAAGGGCTAACTTTACTTCTAGTTCGAGCAAATCCTCACTCGATCATAAAAGCCTACGGGCTATCTTAACCCAAGTGCGAGTATACCTCAGACACTCGGGGACTACCTACTCGAGCTATCCAAGTTTGAAATCATAAGACCTCAAAGAGGCACCCCCCGATATACAAGCCAAGGCCATCCAAAATCAACATACTCGGGGACTAACCTTTCGGATAAGTTCGAGATCTATCGGGAAAAAAGTCCAAGAGACATACCTGAAGGCTGCGACCATATTAAAAGGCTACTGCCATATTAAAGACTACAGTCATGTAAAAGGCTACGGCCGAAATAATGTGGCTCAGAGATGTCCGACTTGCACCATAAATTAAAGGCCTTCAAATACTTCAAAAAACTGGTTAAACTCGGCTACCCTCGGCAAAAGCAAAAAGGGCTTCGATAAAATTAGCCCTCGAATAATTTAAAGGCAGGGGCGGCTCAATGATATTTGTGGCCTAAAGCCAAACTTGAATGAGGGGCCCTAAGATTTTTGTTGTAGAAGAAAACTCATAATTTTATTTGAAATTTATTTTTCTAGCTTTTTGAGATGCGAAATTATTAATAATTTGTTTATAATCGACTTCTTCTAATAATTTATGGTAGAAAAATGTCTAAAGAATTTATCCTTTGGAAAATCTATGTTAGTAATTTTAATTGGCCCCTTTTTCTACTAATAATTCTCTCAACTTTGTATCTATACTAGTCCATTAACTAGGATCATATATATTTCTAGTAGTATAATTATCCAACTTATTTCGAACTTCTTGTTTTTCTTGAGGATATATGTTTGGTCTCTCGCCAACTTCTCCTCCTTCCTTTTCTTCTTGAATTTTATTATTGTCTATCTCAATTATATTAGTGATTTGTTCATCGATCATAAAATCTTCCGCATTTTCTGATTTAAAATCTCTACTATTCGCTACAAATTTATCAAGTGCTCCTTTTTGGGATTGTATAAGAGTTCCAATCCTTTTCCTTTTTTGACGTTTTGAACACCCGAATTCATATTTTCTAGTTGACATATTAAAACTTTAATAAATAACCAAAAAGACAATAAATACTTACAAAGAAATATATCAAAAAAAAATAAAAAATAGATGCAAATAATAAAATAAAAAACAATCAAACCTGATTCAACAAAGATAATTTGATAAGCTTTTGCTACTTCAAAATTCTTGATGAAACGCCAAAATAATTGAGAACTAAAAAAATAGATGGTACATGTAACTTGTGTTATGCTCTTTTTATTTGTGATAGTGACTCAATGAGATTGGAATGTAAAAAGACCAAAGGAACAATAGAAGAGTAAAAGTTAATAGACGTTTGTAGAGAAAGATAAAAGGAGATAAAAAGAATGTGGGCCCATTTATAATAAGGATGGTGCATAAATAAGGCAAGATGGTGGAATGTTCACACGTAAATTAGGTATGGATCTCAAAAATATATTCCTTTTCCAATTGTTCTCCAATGGGCCCCTTTCCTTGAAACTTGCATTTTTTTTCTTTTCAAATAATTAATATTGTTAAAGAAAATGGACAAATACATTATCGGCTAGAAAATTTTGGGGCCCTTACAAATAAGGGGCCCTAAGCAAGTGCTTTACTTGCTTGGCCACTAGGCCGACCCTGTTTAAAGGCTTCGATAACATCAGCCATTGAAAAAGCCTCAAAAGGCATTGACACGAATGGGTTCTAGTTGATTGAACCTTCGAAAAACCCAACGGGTATAAAAAACACATGTTAAGGCATAAAAAAATTCACTAAGTCTTTTAGCCAAAAAGAGGGAAAAATTATAGTCGTCTTAGAGGCCGAATTGGCCCGACTTAAAGAGCCTAAGTGCCTATCTAAAAGAGCCTAAGGGCCAATATAAAATAGCCTAAGGGCTGATCTAAAAGAGCCTAAGGGCCAATATAAAAGAACCTAAGGGCCAATGTTAAAAAGCCTAAGGGCTCACTTTACTTCG
Organism: Nicotiana tabacum; assembly: GCF_000715075.1. Taxonomy (NCBI): domain Eukaryota; kingdom Viridiplantae; phylum Streptophyta; class Magnoliopsida; order Solanales; family Solanaceae; genus Nicotiana; species Nicotiana tabacum. The sequence continues at coordinate 15,815,423 of NC_134089.1, read as the reverse complement.
AGTTCGAGCAAATCCTCACTCGACTACTAAGCCCAAGGGCTACCCGAGTTTGAGAAAATTCTCACTCGGGGACTATCTATGAAGCCTAAGGGATAACTCTATTTCGAGTTCGAGCAAGTCCTCACTCGATCATAAAAGCCCAAGAGACATCTTAATTCGAGTTCGAGCAAACCCTCACTCGGGGACTATCCATAAAGCCTATGGGCAAACTTTACTTCGAGTTCGAGCAAACCTTCACTCGGGGACTATCCATAAAGCCTATGGGCTAACTTTACTTCGAGTTCGAGCAAATCCTCACCTAGCCATAAGGCCTAAGGGCTATTTTCATTTCAAGTTCGAGCGTGCACTCGCTCAACTACAAGCCCAAGGGCTACCTTACCTCATCAATTGTTGAGCCTAAGAGCTACTTAAGTTCAAGTTCGAAAGGTCACTCGGAGACCATTGATCAGAAACGTTCAAGGGTAGAACTTATTGTCAGTCATTACCATCTCAAACTTTGGACATTCAAAGGGAGTTTTATGCTAAGGCGCTTTGACCCGCGCAAAAGGGTAACAGATTCGGAAGCAATGGAAGAAAAAAGGGGTTTTATATAAACCTCTTTACAAGAAGTTATAGGTCAAGATCGAGAGTTCCTTGCAAGGACTGATCAACCTCAAAAGCAAAAAATTACTAAGAGCACGACTCGCTAAAGATTCTCGAAGTTTTCCTCGGGAAAAGCTAGCTTCCAAGCTTTCGTTTCCTCAGTCGCTTGCATCACGATGATGATGTCGTGGCAAATCGGGGTAAAAATCAAGGACTCAATTTGTTTCTTGTCGTTATACTCTAAGAAACGCGGGGACTATCTGTATACGATAGAAATCGGGGCTACCGGATTTATAGGCTCGAGGGAGAGGTCGAGTTTGAGCCTGATGGACCAGACGAGCTCGGAGACAGAATCAATGCCCGGAGATAGGAGTACGAGGAATATCGAAGCCGAGTATGCTCGACCCCGAAATAGTACTGTTGTTGATTTATAACAGAATGAGCTAGATTCCTGCCACGTCCCCAAGATCATGGCGCAAATCCCGGAATAGGATTGTACGATTTCGTACTATGCGGTTAGACAGCTATATCAAGAATATTCCTTATTGTAAATAGAAATATACCTTATTTAGGGTTCCCCTGTTATATAAAGAGGACCCCAATCATTTTGTAACATCATCCAATCATTAGCAAGAATATACTATCCTACTTTTCTCTCTTACTATTCATCAGAATTGTCCCTTTTACATTTATTGTTCTTATTTAATTGCTCTTAGTTCATCTCGAGGTCACTAAGCTCGAGGTCGCCACTGTTGAGTAACATTGGTTTGATTCATTCGCTTCTTTCATTTGTACTTCATATTTATTGATTATTAATTGGTATTGAACTAAATCACATATCTTTAAAACCACACATCAAATATAATTGTTACTCGTATTTTCGAGGTAAAAAGTTTTCTTCACTGTACCTATATTGCTCGGACTCTTCGAAAATATCGACGGGTACGTGTCGGATCCTCCAAAAATAATGTATTTTTGGAGGATCCGACACGGGTGCAGCAACCGTTTTGGAGAGTTTACGCAACATAGCACCACATTGTATATGTGTTTTACAAAAGTAAAATCAAGATTTGAAGTATACTTGTGCGATTTTCTAGTCTTTTTTAAGTTGTTAAATTCTACTATTAATTTGTACATATTTAAATTTCTTAAGATAAATAAAGAGTTTAAACCAAAAGATATTGAATTTGATGCCCGTAATGGAAATTGTAGCTCCGCTTATGATGTTTTAGCCTAGAGCCGTCAAAATGGGCTTGGCCCGTGAGGCCAACCCAAACCAGCCCGTTACTTGGGTAGGGCTGGGTTGGGATTTTCTTAGCCCATTTAAGACTGAGGCTTATAAGTCTGGCCCAAGTCAGTCCGCTGGCCCTTGAGGCTTGACCGAGGCTGGGCCTGGGCCGGCCCGTGGGCCAAAAATTAATTAAATTCAAATTAAATATTTTTAAAAAGTAAATACTAAAAAAATATTATCTATTCCTCATTTTCCAACCTTAGATTGATCATTTACCCTTTCATATCAACTATAATTTATATTTTTGACATGCATGCAGTATGACAAGATTAGTTTTTCTTTTGCTTAATTAACAACGGACTAGGAAAGTTTTAAGTGGTCAATAATAATTTTTTTTCAAAAGAAAATATTACTTTAAGAATAATCAGTTTGGTTACTTTAATATATTATTAATTATTGAATTGCTCTTCAGCAAGAAAAAGGTCAAGTTTTAATACTCAAAGAAAATTGACAACAATAGCAAATTTTATGAATTTTAAAAATTTATGGACTATAATGATGAAATCAACAAATAATATTAAACCTAAATTAAAAAACTTTAACATATAAACTTATTGAAGCAATTCCCGAACCTAAGGAAAGTGAAAGAAAATTACTTAAAAAATATTCATGTAACATTAAAAAAGAAGAGCTAGAGAAATAGAAAATTTGTATTTCAATTACGAGATTTCTTGTCAAATATCAAGATTCTTGTACACTCTAAATAAACAAAAGTCGTTCATATGATTAAGAGATTATGTCACGAAAAAATACCTAGAGATTTGAAGAAAAAACAATTCTAAAAAAATTGAAGGGCCGGTCCGTCCTAGCCCGCGACCCTCTTAAGACTGGGCTGAGTTGGTCATTTTAAGGCCCATATAAATGGAGAATCAGCCCGTCCTAACCCACCAAATTTAAAAGCCCACAGACTTAGGTTGACGGCTCTATTTTAGCCTAACAAAGTTTTGTCATCATATTGTACATGTGCTTTTTGGGGGGTCAAAAAGCTAGAGCCTATGTGCAGAAAATAGTGAACATGAGACTAGCGTCCAATCAAAGTATTGGTGATTCCTAAAGTAAAAAACTTCAAGTCAGTAGTAAAAAGCACTCTTCCACCAAAGTTGTAATTATTGCTCTTTCGTCTACACATTGAACCTAAAGACACTTTTAGCACATGGTCCCCTCCTTGCATTAGCAATTACAATTATCCTTAGTTTTGGTCTTAATCAACTTTATATTTCACACAAATTATTTTTTAATGAGTTTAACTTTTATGCATTGGCAATATCAGCTATATAAAAGAAAGTTACATATATTCCTAAATAGAATGTGAGATCAATGACTTAACATGAGACTTGCATCCAATCAAAATACTATTGCTATAACATGTCAAATCACACTGATACTATAAAGATTTTTTATACTGTCAATTGATATAACTTAAATCTAAAAAATAAAGTTGGCTTGTTAAAATAGATATACACTGAAAGTATAAAATTATTTATACTGCCAGCATACATAAATTAAATCCTTTTATAAATAAATGATGAAAAGTTTCATCTATTGTTCAGTATACCCTCTGATCTTCCTGTATCCTCTGCAATACTGAGGACACAGAATATTTTCTTTTGCTTTGGATAATAGAATTTGATACGAAAGATAGTCGTTTTGCTCAAGGCATTTTCTAAAACTTTGGTTGGTGGTGCATTGAAATTACTGGTAATAATAGAAATAGTATGCATAGCACTAGGCCATAGCCTCATATATTCATACCTTCCCAAACTTCTGCTCAAAACCCTTGTGTCTGCTTTTGACTAAAGAAGTTGCCGTTGAAAGCAACTTGTCATCCCTCCACCAAAGACACCTCACCCAACCAACACCAAGAAAAGGACTCCCAATGATTTTATAAAACTATTGTACACAAATCCTTTTTTTAATAAGTGTAATGTCTGGACCAACTTATCTTATTAATTTTACGGTATATTTGTTACTTTCTACCAACACAATTCCTGAAAATTCTGACTACCGAGACTCGAACCAAACAAAAGCAATCTAATGCACAAGACATCACACGTTCACGAAAGGTTCAGAAAACTAAGGTGCAAAGGCGACTAGTTTCCACAATCACGGTTTTCTACCGAAGCTTTAACTGATGGAAAGAAATCATCTACTAATATTTGAACCGAGACCTTATGATTTTCACTTCACTCCATTAACCAAAAATTAGGTGCAAAAACAAGAAAATTTGGAAAAGTACAAAACCCCTTTTAATTAATATGGGCATATACAACTTAGACTTATTTTGTTACATACATATAATAATAAATAAATGAATGTATGAACAAAAGGCAGAACAAAAGATGACAAAAAGTATTCCATTCTCCTTTTCTTGATATTGAACTAGACTAGGTCCATACCCACACCACCACCATTGAAGCTATTTTCAGATGAAGAAGTTGAAAGTGTGATCATACCATTCAAGTCAGAAACACTATCTTGCAAAGTCATTAGCAGATGAGATGTGCTAAAACTCATAGTTGGCTTAGCTCTAGGGACAATAGGAACTTCAGCCTCACCAACTAACATTTGAACCACACCTCTCATTGTTGGTCTAGCCATAGGGTCAGGGTGTGAACAAGCCAAACCAACTAACAAAACCCTTCTCATTTCTTGTTCCTCAAACTCACCATTCAATCTTGAATCAGCTGCTGCTAATAACCTCCCTTCTTTATGTAATCCCCACACCCATTCCACCAAATTGCTATTCAATCCAACTTTCCCAACCCCATTTGTTTCTTTCTCAATTGGCCTTCTCCCACTTGCCACTTCAAGAACCACTGCCCCATAGCTAAAAACATCAGTTTTTTCACTTGCTCGACCGGTTAACAAATATTCCGGTGCTAAGTATCCCATTGTTCCTGCTGCTACTGTTGCATCAGGAGATTTGTCATGTTCAATTTGTTTTGCTAATCCAAAATCACCTAATCTTGCATTAAACCCTTCATCCAACATAATATTACTAGTCTTAATATCCCTATGAATAACTTGATTTTCACATTCTTGATGTAAATATGCTAAGGCTGAAGCAACACCTAACAAAATTTTCCTCCTATGTAGCCATGGTAGTACTATTCTTGACTCAAATAATGCCTTATCAAGACTACCATTTGGCATCAAATCATAAACTAATAAAATTTCACCTTTTTCATGACACCATCCTTGAAGTCTAATAAGATTTCTATGCCTAAGCGTTCCAATTATTGATAATTCAGATAAGAACTCAGCTTTCCCTTGTCCATTATGACTACACCTTTTCACTGCTACAATATCACCAGTCTCAGACAAAATCCCCTTATAAACTGTCCCAAATGCACCATGTCCGATTATCCTTGTCGAATCAAAACCTTTTGTCGCAATTTTGAGCTCCTTATAGCTGAATTCCTTAGGCATTTTGATAATTTCAGACCCCAAATTTTCAGAATTCTTCACATTCTTGAATTTTTTCGAATACAACCAAACAAGTACTAATGTAGCAAAAGCTAAGAAAAACGCTCCAGCAGTTACAACTCCAACTACAGCTCCAGCACCTTGTTTACAAAAACTGTTATGGCATTTGCTACTACTACTTTTTTGCTCTGAATTCACAGTACCATTAGACTGCAAAGGAGCCATCGAAGGCGGCGGCGATGTAACAGAATCCGCCGTGGGATTCATCAAACTAGCCGTTGGCGGCGGAGGAGGCAGCGCCGCCGCCGGAGATTTTGGATTTACATCAAATGATGAACTGAAACTCCACCATTCAATACTATGAATCTCAGTACTCCCTTGTGTTGAACCACAAAACCCCACAAACATAAAATCATTTACGTACTCAGAAAGATCAATAGTAACTGATAAAAATGGTTCTTTGGGCTTTAAATTAGAATATGAAACAAAAATATTCAGTTTTTTTGTTGAACCTGAATATTCAATCCATGAATTTACCAAATCACCACTCTTTAGATCAACATCAACAGAATCAAGATCACCAACTTGAGTTGAAACCATTGAATTTAAATCCAACCCCACATGATTCCCATTAATATCTTTAAATTCAACATCCATAAGTGTATCAAATTCAATAGCAAAATTACCATTTTGGGTCCCTTTTGCATCCATAATTCCCAAATAGCCGCCGGCATCACCTACTGATTCATCGTCCGGCGTGATGACAAAAGCTAAACCCCCACCGATCGATGAAGGGTTCAGATTTGTAACAGAAAATGAGAAAAACGTAGAGAAACTCGCCGGAAAATCAAGACCCGGCTGCCGGAATCTTACTGGTTTAGAATATAAAACTTTTCCGGCACCGGAATTTGGCACGGCAAGCTCACGTGTCAATTTGATTTTGTTGCTACCCATATGAGCATCTCCTAATAGCTTTAAACTACTCAAAGCTAAAGTACCAAAATCAAACTCAGTAGCAGACAGTACACTGAACCCATTACTAGCCAAGAAACAGAATAATACTATCAGTAATGGGTAAATCTCCATAAAATAAAATCAAAACACAAACTTTCGTATAATTTTGTGATTGAATGTAAGCATTAAGAAAGACCCATTAGAGAAAACAGATCAATTATCTGAAAAAGTGAAGATTTTGAGAATAAAAGAGTGAGAAAAAGGATGATGAAGTTAAGGAGAAGATAATAATTTGGGCATAGAAAGAGTAAAAAGAGGGAATGGAAAGTAGGAAAATAAGCAGAGGAGAGTGAGGAGTACGGAAAAAGGGGGATGTGAAAGGAGAAGAGAATCCAAAGAAGAAGAGGAGTGAAGAAGACAGAGGGGATAGCGGTTGAGAGACACGTGTTTGCTATAACGGTAATATTTTTCTTTGTAAAGACACCTTTTTTTCTGCTTATATTTATGTCCTTGTTGTAGACATGGGGTCCCATGCTGTAGTAATCAGTACTTAATTACTGCATTAAGATAGTTTGGTTGGAAAGAAGTTCTCCCAACATAAATTATTGCGGGATTAATTATTCCTAATTTAATTATTTCATTGTTGTATAGGGATAAAAATATATTACATTTTTGAAATAATTAATTCTGAGTCCGCAATTTTTTCCCAGCGAAACATGAAATAAACTTCTCTTAAATTTAATCCCGGGATGAGTTATTCCTTATCCCTCATACCAAACAAGTTCTAAGGGGACGTTTGGTTAAAGACAAGTCATGTTATAGGATTAGTTATCCTAGTATTATTTCTTATTAATTATTTGTATGTTGTATTAATCTTATGATTGTCAATTTAACTAATTTATCTTATGATTATTACTCCATCATCTGGCAAGTATAAGTTATCTCGTTATTATTTTTAATCCTGGGATAACTCATCCCAGAATTAATACGAAACAAGGGTTAAGCTGATACTAAATTTTTATTCTATAATTATTGCTTATTTGTCATACCAAACAAGACTCATAAGAGATCATTTGGTAGGATGTATTAGGGAAAATAATACATGTATTATTTTTTATATTATTATTTATAGTTTGGCGGTGTTTTCAACATATATTAAACTAATAATTATTAGTTATACATCTTATTCAGTACTATTTATATACATACCAAACCATAATATTAGCAATACTATGGTTTAAATATCTGGATAAATATATATAAGGACATAATTGTCCTTTCAAAACTTATAAACCAGCCTAAATAATCGATAAGAAATAATCTCAATATAATTGAGTTTAATATTACTAATCTCGATATTACTAATACAATCAATTCAATACTATTTTTATACACCCTGCCAAATGACTTCTAAAGGATGATAGAGGAGAGAATTAATGTTACAATAGCAGGAGTTAATAACGGTGATAAATTTTGGACAATTTTACTGTGATTTATGTGCTAATGCCTCAGAGTTGGCCGTGACATGAAATTTTATCAACTTTGAAATGGAGTTTTTAGGTTGATGAATACAAATAGCATGAACAAGATCATGACTACATTTATTACTTTGGTAATTTTTTTAATGGCGTGAAGATGAAGACTATCTTTTTACCTTTAAAAAAAACGTCTAAATGAAATCACCACTTAAAATGGCCCTTCTTAAAAAGATAATTTTTATTTTTAATCAACGGAAAATGGCCAAAATTATCTCTAGACTATTCGATTTGGTACAAAAATAACCTTCATTCACCTATATTGAGCCAAAAATATCTCCACCATTACCGTAGTGGCTCAATTATACCCTTAGTACTAACAGACCTATCTAAAAGAAATAATTTTTTTTAATGATTATCCATGTGTTACCGTGCTATTAGCATAAATATAAACCCTTGATAAATTTTTTTTTTTTAAAAAAACACCATAAACCTATATTTTCATTGATCCGCCCTGATTTTAAACCAGATTAATTCAAACCCGATTTTAAAATTCAATGTAATTTCTTATTCATCGTTTAAATTCTACAAATAAAAGAATTTGAGCCACTACAATAACAAGAAAAGTAACAATTTAAGAAAAAAAATATTGAGTTTTGAAATGAAATGAAATGGGTATGAGAATAAAATTTGGGATCTTGACTTAGGAAGAAATTCATTAAATAAAATCAAATTGGTATAAAATGGGTATGAGAAAAAAACTCATTATCTCCTCTCCTGATTCAATTTCATAGAAATTGAAGAAGAAATGGGGAGTTGGCAACATGGCATGTCCTTTTTTTGGGGGACTGTGAAGAAATCATAATAGGTATTTTTTTAAACAAAAATGGTAATAATTTAAATTTAAATTAATGGGATGGTGACACGTGAATATTAATTAAAAATATTTTCCAAATAAGTTCGCTAGTTAATAAGGGCATAAGTGAGTCACTAAGATAAGGTAGGGACATTTTTGGCTCAATAAGTGGACGGGGGCATTTTTGTGCCAAATCAAATAGTCTAAGGCAGTTTTGGCCCTTTTTGTTTAAACAAAATCATTTAGGTTATTTTTTACTTTTCGGGGTTCTTTTTATTTGTCATTTTAGTTTAAGGAAAAAATCCGATCAAATATTTATTATTTATAGAAAATCAAGAAGACACAATATTTTTTCAATTCAACTATTACTATTCTAAGAAGTCATATAGTCATTAATTAGACATTTAAGAAAGCGATAAATATTTATCTAATCAAATACTATTATAAATAGAGTTTTATTTATGATGAATATCTATATTTTAGAGAGATTTTAGGATTTGTTACTTGGTGTCTAAGTCACTTTTTTCCTATAAATAGAGGGGTTCTATTCCATTGTAATTGATCCCAAATCAATAAGAATTCTCTCTCTCTCTCTACTTTTCTCTGCAATACCGTTCTTCTTCTTTTATTGTTCATAATACGTTATCAGCACGAAACTCTAACCAATTGAGTGGAAGCTTTGGGATTGAGTATAATGATTGTCAATTGTTCCATGAACTTCCTTCACCAATAAATTATGGATTTAAATACCTTATTTTTCTCTTTTAAATTCTTGAAATTTTATAATTTGACTTTAAATACAAGCAATTACAACAAATTTTGGTTATAACTCTAATGGAGTTAGTAAGAAATTATAACCACTCGAAGTGGTAAAATTTCTATGTCTTGCCATGATCAAATTCATGTATGATTGTGAGCACAAGAATTGAAAACCCGTCCCATTGAATTTGCTCCATTCTCATTCGCTTAAGAGAATGCGATAGTAGCATGTAATACATCTAAAAGAAGACAAAATTATTACTATGAAGGTATCAATGGACGTGGATGTGGCAATAGACGAAGTTATAATCGTCATCATTGTGGTAATGAGAATAATAAGGATTCTTAAAATAATCATTCACTCTGTGAAAGTAATGTTTGTCATCAATTTGACATGAGATTTTGCAAATCATATATAGATGATTATGGTTCATTCATGATGTGAATGTGATAACATGTGATTTATGAGTACATATTCATTCTTGAAAGAAAATGAATGTGTCAGTGGTAGTTATACCACACTCACCTCTAGAAGGAGGTTTGAGAGTAGAACGACCCGACCAGTCATTTTGAGCTCTAGCGCGTCGTTCAACAGTTTGGGGCCATGAGCAGCTTCACTTCAGGTATTATGACTTGTACGGATGGTCGAAATTGAATTCCAGGGAATTCGGAGTTGATTTGGAAAGGGAATTCTCATTTCGAAAGCTTTAAGTTGAAAGAATTGAATAAGATTGGATTTAAGAGTAAACGACCTCGAAATCGGGATCTAAAGGTTCCAGTAGGTTCGTATGATGATGTCGGACTTGGGCATATGTCCGGACCGGGTTTTGGAAGAACCGGGAACATTTTGCCGCCTATTGTGGAAGTTAGCATTTTGGAAGAATTTTTATAAGTTTGGGTTGAAGTGCATTTCAGTGTTATCGATGTCAGTTTGGGATTCTGAGTCTAAGAGTAGCTCCGTATGGTGATTCTAGTGTTGGGAGCGTGATCGGAAGTGAATTCGGAGGTCCGTAGGTCATTTTGGAGTCATTTGGCTAAAGATAGAAATTTGAAGGTTTTTGAGAAGTTTGACCGGAAGTGGAATTTTTGATATCGGGGTCGGAATCCGATTTCGAAAGTGGGCGTAAGTCCGTAATGCCGAATATGACTTGTTTGCAAAATTTGAAGCCAATCGGACGTGATTTGATAGGTTTAAACATCGAAAGTAGAAGTTTGAGATTCTAAAGTTCATAAAGCTTGGATTGGAAGTCAATTCATGATTTTAGCGTTGTTTGATATGATTTGAGGCCTCGAGCAAGTCCGTAATGTATTTTGGGACTGGTTGGTATGATTGGTTGGGGTCCTGGGGGTCTCGGGTGGATTCTGGGTGGTTAACGGATCGAAAATGGAATTTTGGAAATGGCTGAAGTTGCTGGTTGCTGGTCTAACCGCACCTACGATACTAGGGCCGCAGGTGCGGAGCCGCAGAAGCTTCCCTCGTGCTGCAGAAGCAGAAATGGATGGCTAGAGTGGGACCGCAGATGCGGCCGTTTTGCCGTAAATGCGGGACCGCATTTGCGGAGGAGAGGGCACAGAAGCGAAATGGGCTGGGAGCCCTAGACCGCAAAAGCGGCGTTTGGTTCGCACCTGCGAGACCGCAGAAGCGGTCAAGAGACCACAGTTGCGGAAATGCTGAAGGCAGTGAGGTTCTTTTAAATCGGGGGGTTGGGTTCATTTCAACCCCATTACTTCCATGGGAGCCGATTTTGGAGCAACTTTGAGGTGCCATTTTCACCATCAAGCATGAGGTAAGTAATTTATGCTAGTTTTTAGTTAAATACATGGTTATATACGGATTTGGACATGGAAATTGGTAGAAACCTGGAGTTTGAGGAAAACCTAGAAAATTCGTATTCTTGGATTTTGACCACAATTTTGGGTATGAAATTAAGAGAAAATCATATATTTGAGTTTGTGAGTTCATGGGTAAACTTTATCTTCGAAAAATTTCGGAATCCGGGCACATAGGCCCGAGGGCAATTTTGTCAACTTTTTGATCGGGGTTAAGAATTTTTATAAATTGGATTGTAATGAGTAATTGAACATATATTAATGGATTTGCATAATTATTGGATAGTTTTGAAGCATTGTGCATCGATTCGAGTCCTCGAAAAAGCGTGGAATGCCAGTTATGGATCTTCGGAGCAAGGTGAGTCTCCTTTCAAACCTTGTAAGAGGAGATTGTCCCCATAGGTGAGTTAATTGGTTATGTGCTCCTATTTGTGGGGGCTACGTACACACGAGGTGACGAGAATCCATGCGTAGCTACTATTATGCTATTGTTCGGGTAGTCTAGGGCCCAAAAGCATGCTGTGCTTGGAAATATTTGTAATCCTATTGACAGTTTGAATTGGTTAAATCACATCGGATTAGTAAGTGAATTTCTAAAATATTGAGCTTCATTTTCTTGAATTGTAAAAAGAGAAATGTATTTTTCCTTGGATAGATGAAGTCTTGATTAACTGTTTGAATATGTGATTCTATGTATACCTATGTCACATGTATGATTCGTGAGCAGGATATTTGTTTACTTTATGTTGACCGCGTCGCATGGATAATTCGCGAGCAGGGTAATAGATGCATCTATGGTTCGCATCGTTCGACCCTCGACAGTGCACATTTTACATTTATGTTGGATCGGGTCGTACGACCTCGACATGATTTGCGCATGCTTGTATTGCTTGCTTGGAGATTTATTGATATTCGCTCTCCCCGACTTGAGATAATTGTTAATTATTATATTATGAAATCGGAGACTTTTTAATATAAAAAGGAACTTTTACCTGTTCGTGACTTATTTGAAATTACTGTCGTTCTTAATAAATCCATGACTACTTGCATTAAAAATATATTACTATTGGACCACTAGTAAATGTCAAAGTCGACCTCTCGTCTCTACTTCTTCGAGATTAGACGGGATACTCATTGGGTACACGTTATTTTCGTACTCATACTACACTTGCTATGCATTTTTGTTGCACAGGTTTATGTGTGGCTAGTGGCATAGCGACAGGGTTGATACGGAGACTCAGGTGAGTTGCATTTATCGAGACGACTGTAGCCAGCAGAGTCTCCTTCAGAGTATTGTACCGTATTTTCATTTATGTTCACTTGTATTCCGGACAGTTACTGTATGTTATTTCATTCCTAGTAAATGCTCATGCACTTGTGACACCGGGTTCTGGGATGGTTATGAGGTATCTTGTATTAACTTCTTAACATTTATATTTGATTTCAAACGATAATCTGTTACTGGTAAAATTGAAGGAAAATCATAGTTTTCAAAATTATTAAAACGAGAATTTAATTAAGTATTTTGGTTGGCTTGCCTGACAGCGGTGTCCGGCGCCATCACAACCCTTAGTGGATTTTGGGTCGTGACAACATGGTATTAGAGCACTAGGTTCCCTTAGGTCTCACGAGTCATGAACAAGTCTAGTAGAGTCTCACGGATTGGTACAGAGACGTCTGTACCTATCTTCGGGAGGCTACAGAGTTGTTAGGAACACTTCCCTTCTTGATTTCCTCATCGTGCGACTTGATTCCTTGAGGCTTATGCCCTTGTTTCCTTCCTACTCAATCTTACACGACGCGAACCGCTGGTTATAAATCGAGAATTGAAGGATTGTAATGGCACTACAGATGTGGTGCGGGATGTTTCTCCCGATATTGTTGATTGGGCTATTGTCGTTGCCTTGCAGGAGGATATCTTGTCATTTCAGCTCAGTATCAATACTCTTGAGAGCTTTGAGGCTATGCACAGATTGCCATGATGCTCACGATTGATTATCACACAGTATTGACTTGATGGTAGGATACTTGCCTATGTGTTGGGGCGATGAATGATTTGAAAGGAAGTCTACTCAGTGCACGATTCAGAGATCTGATATTTCATTTCTGGCGAAGGAAAAGTGATTGGCCTATGAATGTCCAGATTTGGGGTGATGGAGTAACGAGACCTAGTATTTTCGAGCATGGTGGAATTTTCATCTTCGATATAGTGTCGTCATCCTCGATCCTATGTGTTGAGATCGCCGGTGTTATGGTTTTCTTCAATTCGCCTTTGGGGCGGGATATTGTGAAATAATAATGGAGAGACGACTTTCAAAGATCGCGATGTGCGGTGGTTCAGGATTTAATCGGTATATCTAGTGTTGATGGCTCAAGAAAGATGACCTCTGGGAGATTTAAAGTTAGTAGCGGTTTGTGGGTTCAAGCACTACGAAGATAGATTTTATTTAAGGCAACAACTGAGCAGTAAAGGATAAGGAAGGACATGTGGGGAGTGTCAGGCGGTGGTTAAAATTTCTAGAAGGCCAGATAGAAGCAAAGCTCGAGTGGTCGATTAGAGGGGTGAGTTCCGCTAAAGTGGGAGAGTGGCAGAGTTGCATATGGGCTTTGTGTTAGGATGACTATGCACCTTAAGGGGAGTTTGGAATGATTTGAAGATTTTAGTAACGGGTGATTGGGGTCTACGGAATTAATTTGAAGTATGGGCTATTATGCGACATGAGATTTGATATAACGGGAAGTAGCTGCTTGAAATGAAGAAGGATACAACATAACTTTGAATTGGAAGGATGTTGCCGCATAATTAATTGATGTCCACGAGGGGTGAATGGACTTGTGTAGCTAGAGGGTGAGCCCGGACTCAGGATGGGTTATTGATGTTGTAGTGATTGTACCCCGTGCAGCAGCATTGGAAGATGCCGGGAAGTGATTTCCACAGGTAGGTTATTCCTTGTGAGCAGGTTAGCAGTCTCGTGGTTGGCGAGGCTTCTGCGAAGAATTCTATTGGTTGAACAGCAAAAGATCAGTCGTGCGAATGTGGTTGATGATTCAGAGTATAAAAGGGGTTTTACAGGAAGATTCCGAGAATTTTTCCGGTTGATTGTGCAAGGTTATGTCAATAAGAGATAAAGAATCCTGGTGAATTCCAGAGTTATGTAATAGTGACTTCAAGCTAAGTGGAAGAGTCCCACCGCCTATGATTGGGTTGCATGGTTAACTACTTGCGAGGTTTCTGGTTATTAGCACATTGATGGGCTATTTCAGCTACGGGAAAAGAACATAAGTGGTAATTTGAGCGAAAGAATTGTTAAAGGTGTGCTATGGTTGGCCTTATTGGCTAATGTTCAGACTTGGGAAATGATTCAGGATTTATGCCTTTTATAGATGCGGGTTTCAAGGGAAGTGATTCTGCCGGGTGTTTCGTCGAGAGGGTATTCATGTGCTAGAAGATTCATGGAGTTGATTATATTCGGGGCCAAGTGATAATTAGGGATTTTGCTACATTTTATACTCTTTCTTGCTTATGTTTTGATTAGAAATGTGTACAAAATAGTCCCAAAGGCTCACAAGTTGTGCTTGATTGCAGGTTTGATCAACAAGGCGGGAATACTCAAATATTAGCTCAAAAGAAGTGAAACTTGCACAAGTATCAAGACAAGACAAAGCTCAGACAAAACAAGGCCAGTGCGGCTGCATACCATTCTGTGCGGTCCGCACAAGTGAGGTTCAGAGAGTATGATATTCAGGCAAAAAGGGCAATGTGGCCGCACTGGGATCAATGCGGCCACACTCGATTTAGTGCGGTCCGTAGTAATAAGGATTAGAGAGTAGCCAGTTCCGAGTTTCATGCCAATGCGATCCGCGCTCCATTTCATGCGGACCGCACTAGAAGCCTCCATGGTCGCACTCCATTCTGTGCGGTCCGCATTGCTTGAGTTTAGAGAGTTGGATTCTCAGGCTTAGAGCCTTAGTGCGGTAGCACGTGATTTTGTGTGGTCGGCACTAGCCCCACAGGGGTATTTTTGTCCAGATTTTTTAGCTTAGTATAAATAGCTTCTTTTCCCATTTTTAGGTCATCAGATAGTTTTAGCTGAGAGCTGCGCTCGTGGGTTCGAATATTTTAGCTATTTTGGGCAATTTTATCTAGGGGTGTTCAAAACCGATCCGAATCCGAAAATTGAATCGAATCAAAGCTTAATGGCTTACTGGTAAGGGGTTAACGGCTTAACGGACGGAGAACAGTTTGAGATTTTTTTATTAACAGCTTATTGGTTTGGGGGCGGATTATTCAATTTTCTTAACGGATAATCCGTTAAGCCGTTAAGAATATATATATTAAATATCAAAAACCCTTCCACTTCTTTCACTTCTTCCACTTCTTCCAGCTATTAGCTTAGCTTATTCTCAAACTTGATTTAACGGGTTAACCGAAGCTAAGACTAACATTACGCAACTAAGGTCTCAATTCCCAAACGGCTAAACTCAATTCCTAGAAACCCTAACGCCTAAACCAGCAGCCACCACACCAGTCCTCGTCGACTTCCACCATCCATCGGTTTCCCTCTTGCTCTCTCGCCTCTCCCTCTCGCCATAGCCAGAGCAACATTCAACAGATGGTAAGTTTCAAGCGCAAGTTGTACCAAAAACACATCATCGGTATTCTCTTTTTTTGTTCTTCTAAACTAGTCTCTATTTACTTTATATATATATATATATATATATATATATATATATATATATATATATATATATATATATATATATATATATATATATCCCCATTTTAGTGTCGATTGATAATTTCAAAGTGGGTTCGAATAGAGCGGAATGTATGTGAAGTAATTATATACCCCACGTCAGCTAATTTGGGATTGGGTCGAAGTTGATAAATGATACAAATTGATTGATTTGTGCATTCTGATATTCAAAATCATTGGACTTCAGATGCGGTTTAGTGGGAAACTTGGTTACTACTCCATATGTTAATTAATGTCTAGCAGTATTTTGTAGGTGAAAAGTAGGACTTAAAATCAAAATTCATGAAACCCTAAGTTAGTGTTGCCTTTGGGCACTCAGTGCGGACCGCAGTTGATTCTGTGCGGTCCGCGGTGCCATTGTGCGGTTCGCAGTAACATTTTGTGCGGACCGCATTGCTGAAAGACTTGAAAACTGAAGTTTGGTGACTGTGGCCGCACTACATTTTGTGCAGTCCGTATTGGTCCCTGTGCGGCCGTACTACCTTTTGTGCGGTCCGCATTGCCTGGATACAGAGAGTGGGTAGTCTGAACCCACCTCTGTGCGGACCGCATGACCATTTTGTGCGGTCCGCATTGGCCTCTATGCGGCCGCACTGCATATCTTCTGCAACTGTCTGAAATTCTTTCTACAACTCTACTTTTAATGGATTTTACTGATACTAACAAACTTATTAGATTGTATTTGCATACAATGGTGAAACAATGAGGTAAAGACTCTAAACAACCAGTCAGAGGTGAATCCTCCCGGGGAAGGAAACAAAAAATGGTAAGATTGACTATTCAAGCCCAGCAAAACATTAAAAACATGAGGAAGATTATTAAAGCTGCTGATAGGGCCATTGACATGTCTGGGAGTGAGTATGATCCCTCCCGGGAGATATCTTCAGACTCAATCCCAGAGTACATCCCTGACTAGCCGAAGAGAAACAGACTAAGTGACACTCCTCCCACTTCCCCAGCTGCCCAAGCGTTAGTAAATGTATCTTCTGGGTCGTCTGAGGGCTCAGCTGAAGGCGGTGAGGATGAATACTCCACCTCTCCCACAACTTCATTATCCGGAGAGGGTGCAGTAGGAGACGATGGGGAAGTAGTAGGAAAAGTAGGAGAAGGGGGTGAACCTCAGGTTGGCAGGGTTGCGAGAACTAGGAAACCGGAGGTGTGGCAAGACCGATTTGTCAGTGAGGTAGCTTATCACAAGTTTAGGGAATGGTGGCCGATGAGAAAATTAATCCCGTAGAGGAGCTTTGTGGATAGGGACTTACTGCATCACAACCCCAATGTGAGGAAGCAGTTTAGGGAGAGAGTTGACTGGGAGTATTTCTTGAACAACTTTGAGGATGCAAACGAGCACCTGGTCAAGGAATTCTATACCAATGTTGCTCACATCAAAAAGGGCACAAAAGTGACCAAGGTGCGAAATTTGAATGTGCTTTTTGACGGGAAAACAATAAATGATTACCTCAGCTTTGATGAGGAGGATGAGGAACTGTATATGGCAAAGATGGAATTGGGCGAGGAAGTCCGTCCCTGGTTGGCACAGTATCTGGCAATCCCAGGTACCACCCCCGATTGGCTAAATACGGGAGTGAAAATTTTGAGAAGAAGTCTAAATTTCGAAGCCAAGGGGTGGGAAATATTTGTGTACAGCAGATTGAACCCCACTACTCATGACAACTCCCTCCCTCTTCATAGGGCAGTTTTGGTGGCATCGATCATGGCGGGGTACCCGATTAATGTTAGGAAGGTAATGTCTCGGGTAATCACACTAGTAGGCAATGAGCATGACAGAAACTACCCTTTCCCCAGCTTCTTGACTATGTACTTCATGGACCTCAAAGTTGAAAAGAGGCCATTTGATATCAAGGTCATAGCGAGGGCCCCATTCTCTTAGTACAACATGCAGAGGGATGACAACCCAAAGAGCAAGAACTTTAAGGGAACAACTACTGCTCCAACTGGCCAGTCTAAAGAGTCAGTTGTGGTAGTGGCTCCTGCTCAGCCTGCCTCCACCTCTACAGACATTCCTCCTGGCCCATCCACCTCAGCAAATCCGGAGATACCCTCTTCCCGAGCTTACCCAGTGACTGCCCACCGACTGAGCCAGGCTCTTCTTTGTATCAACAACTAGATGCAAACATCGTCATCCAAGTTGTCTATCTTCACTACCACAGTACAGGCTCAGTCGTCTCCTCCACCTCCATAGATCCCACAGTCCATAGAGGATGCCCTCAAGGAGATTATGGCCAACCAAAAGAAAATCCTCGACACTCAGAAGGTGCTCATAGATGCAGTTGATTCACACAACAAGGCTCTCAAGGAGCTTGCTAAGGAGCACAAAAAGTTGAGGAAGACGCGGGCTTCCAAGGAGTCCGCAAAGGCGCTAAGGGTTGATGTTGACAGGATGAAGGCCGATCATCTGCCTTTGAACTTATTGCTACAGGAACCAATACCATCAGCTCATCCCCATCTTGAGCAGTCCAGAGGCCTCCCAAGAGGAAGAGGATGATTCCCAGAGCGGACGATGCAGTCATCCAGTTGACAGACCCACCAGAGGCATAATATGCACCTTAGGAGCCTATCCAGGTCCAGGCACAGGTCCCAGCAGTAGAGCAGCAAGCCATAGGGAACCAGTCTAGGGTTCTTGAGCACAATGAGGACCTAGGGACCACTCAGGAGCCCATGCAGGCAGACGGGCCATAAGGAGTCTCTATATCATTTTCCTTTTTCTTTTTGGTGCTTATTTAGTTTAGTTGGCATTGAGGACAATGCCAGCTTTCATTTGAGGGGGTAGACCCTACTTTTATGGATTTGGATTACTGTATATATTTGACAGTTTTTATATTTTCTTTATTTTTCATCTTTGGGTTGTATATAATTTTAACATTTTGTTACATTTATCATACTTTTATTTTACTTTGGATCTATATATAAAGTTATGTTACATTGTACATATTTAACATTTTGTTACATTTATCATACTTTTATTTTACTTTGGATCTATATATAAAGTTATGTTACATTGTACATATTCATCCCATCTATTGTATATTCGACAAATCCCCTCTTGTATATATTCATTTTACTTTTCGCAATTTCTCATTCTTAGTTTCTTATTTATGTTCATAGCTCCGTGTTTTGAAAGTTTGCAATAAGCCTTTAGTTTTCTTAATGCCACGGTTCTTTCCAAAGGTGGAGTTTGTGTGAACCGGGTGGCTCTTCCCAATGATGGATGGCGTGACAACCTTCTTAAGGGTTTGAGTCCTTTTTTTTTGTTTTTGGTAGTTAGTGATAAGGGTGCCTCAAGCAAAGCTTCACTTGGGCCTAGCACATTTGCCTTTGATCTTATGGTCAAAAATAAATTGTTGTGTTTAGGATGGTGAAAGTCGTGAGTTTGAGACTCTTGTGTTGACCGATAATCATCAAGTAGTTTTTTGGGACCATTGTGTGCTCAAATATTATCTAAGGTCGTTGTGGGACCCCGACTCTATGTCTTTAGCAATCCCATATCTTGTGAGGCGAGAAATTGCATTGCAAGTCCAATTCCCGAGCCATTGGTCTAGAACTTGCCCTGAATGTATGTTGAGGTAAAATCCTAAGTGAATTTTGACTTGAGACATGATTATAAGCTCTCCTTGGTCCAAATGATAGCTCGAACACTTTCATAACCTAACAATGATAAGATCTCTAGTCAACCCATTTGAGCCTTAGACCTTTTTCCTTCAAGAACCATGATACAAGCCTATACCCGTTCTAAAAGAGACCCTCTCTTGGCACCCGATCTTTCCTTTAGCACATGGCAAAAGTATAAGTTTGGGGGGAGAGACTAGTATTACAACAAAATGGTAAAAAGGCACAAAAATGAAGAAAAGCAAAGGCAATAAAAAAGAAATAAAAGCAAAAAGACAAAAAGAATGTTCAATGTGAAAAAGAATAAAAAAGGGATTCAAGAAAAACAAAGAATGAAAGGTGTGAAAAGTTGAAAAAAGAGAAAAGGTTTTAAATGTATAAGAAAGAGTAACAATGTGTCTATCTAACCTCTTAGAAAGAAGTTAAATGACTCAAAGAGTCAAGGGAATGTGTGCCAAATGAAACAAAAGAAATGCTTAAAGGAAGATGGAACCTGCTTAGACCAAACATTTCCTACCCTGAACCAAAAGTCTTCACCATGTCTCCACAAAAGCCCTATATGATCTTGAGTTGAATGTAGCTTACATTAGTGGTGACTCACATAAGGGGCAAGCATATGGTACTTAGAGCCGGACTTGTGACTTTTTCTTGAGAGATATGAGTGAACTTCCATTGACCTCGTTCTGGGTGCCACTATTCTAAAGGTGAGGTTTGCTTAGGGAGAGTTGAGGATGTGTGAGTTCGGGTTCCACAATGACCAAAGTAATAGAAAGAGTTTTTTGATGTGTTGAGTCAACTTTTGATGCTCTTGTGTCGCACTTAATCCATGGTGTTTCAAAGAGTAAATGTTGTTAATGATTCATTTGTATTGAGGGCAATTGTTAGTTTCAATTGATGCTAGATGAGGTTACTTTAGGACAGCTGAATTTTCTGGGATTTTCACTTGAGGGGTGGGTCTTATTTTGTTTGTTTGAGGACAAGAAAAAGCTTAAGTTTGGGGGAGTTGATAACTAGGGATTTTGCTACATTTTATACTCCTTCTTGCTTAAGTTTTGATTAGAAATGTGTACAAAATAGTCCCAAAGGCTCACAAGTTGTGCTTGATTGCAGGTTTGATCAACAAGGCGGGAATACTTAAAGATCAACTCAAAAGGAGTGAAACTTGCACAAGTATCAAGACAAGATAAAGCTTAGACAAAACAAGGCCAGTGCAGTCGCACACTATTCTGTGCGGTCCGCACAAGTGAGGTTCAGAGAGTATGATATTCAGGCAAAAATGGCAATGCGGCCGCACTAGGTTTTGTGCAGTCCGCACTGGGATCAATGCGGCCACTCGATTTAGTGTGGTCCGCAGCAAGAAGGATCATAGAGTTGCCAGTTTCGAGTTTCATGCCAATGCGGACCGCACTAGAAGCCTCTGCGGTCGCACTCCATTCTATGCGGTCAGCATTGCCTGAGTTCAGAGAGCTGGATTTTCAGGTTTAAAGTCTTAGTGCAGCCGCACGTGATTTTGTGCGGTCCGCACTAGCCCCGCATGGGTATTTCTGTCCAGATTTTTCAGCTCAGTATAAATAACTTCTTTTCCCATTTTTAGGTCATCAGATAGTTTTAGCTGAGAGCTGCGCTCATGGGTTCGAATATTTTAGCTATTTTGGGAAATTTTATCTACATTTCAACATTGAATCTTCTTGTTTATCTTAGTAATTAATTAATATCAATTTTTCTTCATCTATTTCTTGCTTTTCTTCTTTAATTATGAGTAGCTAAACCCATAAACTAGGGTTGTGTCTCAACCCTAGTGTGGGTAATTGATGGGTCTTATGTTTTAGGGTTAGATTGACTATGAATGTTTGATATTTAGGCTAATTTCATGTTTAATTGCTGAATTAGTGGTTGCAAACACTAGTTTCTATTTAGTTGACTTGAGCTCTTCTTGAGAAAGAGAGCTTGAGTCTCTGAAATTGGTCCAATAAGGAATTGGAGTGTACTCAAGAGATTGATAGCCCCAATTAAAGGGTTAAACCTCGAGAGAGTAATACCCGACTTGAACCTTGATTGCTTGTGCAAATTTGCATACCCAATTGGTCTTGAGAAAGTCAATTCGGGCAAAATCACTTGAACCACCGAGATAGAGTGGGTAAAATCATGCAATGGTTATATCATACTCCCCAAATATGTCAATTATGCCTTAGTCTCAAGTATCCGTCAATTGACCACCTAGGCGAAAGTCACTACCCCAGTGCCTTTTAAACCATTTGAACAACCCGCAATATTTTACTCTTAGCTTATTCTAGTTTAATTTACCATTGTAGTTTGATAAAAGTAGAAGTAAAACAAAAAAAACAAAAAATATTTAGAAGTGTAATTTGGAACACATACCCAACTCTAAATTAGATAGATACCCGACTCCAACATCTAGCTCACTGTGAAAATCGACCCCGATGCTAAATCGGGTAAAAGCTGCTTCGACCCTCTATTGCTACTCAATAGTAGTGCATGGTAGGATTCGATCACCAAGTCAGAGCGGGTGGCTCTCAGCAATGGTCCTAGTGAATTCAAAAGTTAAAGTGTGGTGCCTAATGATTTCGAGCCTACAAGTACGGTTAAGAATCAAGCTTTTGTAGCAGCTTATGAGAAGAGGCCCAGAATGTTCTATGATGTTTTGACTTGCAATGTAGCATTTGGGAGGAAAATGAGAAAAGAATTCGGATTCGTAGAGGGACTATAGAATAGGCATACTAATTAAGGATGTGAATGTGCGCACAAGGGAGGTATGAAATGGTTCGTGGGATTAGAGACAACGTGGTCTCATGATTCAAGGTCACTCAGGACGAGTGAGGATGGGGTGTGTTATGTGTTGAATGGAGTTATTATTATTTCTAAGGCAATCAGGATAAATGGGAAGAAGATAGATTAATTAGCCATAGTTGAATTTGCATATTGGTGGTAGTGATCAGTTCCTGCAGCGTGACCAAGTTATGCAAGTGATTTGTGACGGTACATGTGAGGCCTGTCAGCCGCCTTAATTGATATTATTTTGAAATATTCTTCTATGTTGAATGACAGAGGATTTCAAGAAGATATTCTCCATATCAAGATTTGATCCTCTAAGATTTTTAGAGATAATTGTTGTAATCTAGAATATCAAATTATGATTCTTTTTTATTTTATTCTGTATAATCCCAGATTTTATGGGATTTAGATGATTCTGTTTGTAATCTCTTCTTGTATTTAAAGCCGTGTATTTGACATTCAAAGACATGAATGAAATTATTCAAGTTTCATACTCTTTCCACAAGGTATCAGAGCCTTAGGCTTATTACTAACTGATTTGTTTTTCATTCATCCATCTTTTCATCACATTTGTCCTCTTTATTCCGCCCAAGGGTTGAAATCATTTGAAAACCATGTCCGAAAAGAGTACTATTGCGAATACTCCAGTCTCTAAAAATATTTCTGCCACTGTAGAGCATAGCTCTACAGTTTCAACTGGAGATTTACAAAATATTCAAGCCTCTTATCGGTTGATTGGGAAAAATTATGTAAAATGGTCTCAGCTTGTTCGTACCTTTCTAAAAGGTAAAGGGAAATTAGGACATCTCCTCGGTATCAGACCATCCAAAGAAGACCCCAAGTTTAATGCATGGGATGAACATGATTCAATGGTGATGTCATGGTTATGGAACTCCATTCTTCCAGAAATTAGTGATACTGTTATGTTTCTGAATACTGCTAAGGAAATTTGGGATGCAGTGAAAGAGACATACTCTAAAGTTCATGATGCTTCCAGGATTTATAAAATAAAAACAAAATTATCTGCAACAAAACAGGGAGCTCGATCTGTCACTGAATATTCTAACCTTTTATAGGGGTTATGGCAAGAGATGGATCACTATCAATGCATTCAAATGCGTTGCACAGACGATGCTGTAATTTTGAAAAGATTTATTGAAAAAGAAAGGATTTATGATTTTCTTGCAGGGCTAAATGCAGAGTTTGATGTTGTACGAGTGCAAATTTTAGAGAAAGAAGATCTGCCATCATTGAATGAGACTATGGCCATTATACGGACAGAGGAAGGATGGAGGAGTGTTATGCTTGAAACTCAAATAAATGAAGGATTAGCTCTTATGACAAAAGGGACAAATAAAAAGGAATCTGAAGTTTCACAGTTGGAGAGCACCATCAAGCCCGCAAGTTCATTCTAACTGATTGTCAACAGGGACAATCTTTACTGCACTTACTGCAAAAAGTACCGGCATACGAGAGAGAGATGTTGGAAACTCAACGGTAAACCTCCAACCAAAAATACTTTTGATGGAAAGCAGTCACACATTACTAGCAACCCTCAGGTTGATGAAAAAAGTCCATTACTCCCAGAATTCAACAAAGAAGATATTGAGAAATTGAAGACATTGCTGGAATCTCTGGAGATATCATCTTCGGCAGGTAGTTGTTCAATGGCCTTTGCAGGTATTTCTTCCACTTTTGTTGCTAATGTTAGAGACAAATTTTCTCCAATGTGGGTGGTTGATTCTGGGGCAACTGATCATATGACTTGTTCCTCCCATCTCTTTATATTATATTCACCTTTCCCTAGCTATAAAAAATAACTATAGCCGATGGTTCAGTTATTACTGTAGATTGCCAAGGAGATATACAACTGAGAAAGTCTTTGATACTTAAGAATGTTCTTCATGTCCCAAAGTTATTTGCGAATCTCATTTCTGTCCACAAAGTCACCAAATATTCCAAATGTAAAGTAACCTTTTTCTCTTCATATTGTGCACTTCAGAAACAGGACACGAAGGAGATGATTGGGCGTGCTAGTAAGAAATGTGGTCTTTATTTTCTGGATTTTCACAATGGTGGAGATACAATTAAGAATTCCTTATCTAGTTCATTCTTGTCTGAATCTGTTATGTCTAATAAAGAGAGAGTTTGGCTCTATCATCGTCACTTAGGTCATCCTTTTTTAATGTAATCAAGCTAATGTTTCCATTGTTATTCAAAAATTTGGTTGTTGAGTCTTTTCATTATGAAGATTGTGAAATTACAAAACATAAACATGTTTCCTTTCCAATAAGCAACAAAAGAAGTCAGACTCCATTTTCTCTTATTCATAGTGATGTATGGGGACCCTCTTCCATTTCTAATATTTCCGGTGCTAGATGGTTTGTCATTCATTGATGATTGTACAAGAGTAACATGGATCTATTTGTTAAAGCAAAAATCAGATGTCAGCCATATTCTTCCTACCTTTTTTAATCTGGTTAAAACCCAATTTGATGTGACAATTAAAAGATTCCGTTCTGATAATGCCAAGGACTACTTCAATCAAAACATCTCTGTTTTCTTCAAAAATGAGGTAATTATTCACAAATATTCATGTGTCAATACTTCTCAACAAAATGGGATAGCGGAGAGAAGAAACGGTTTGTTACTTGACATTACTAGATCACTATTATTTCACAAAAGGGTTCCAAATCAGTATTGGGGGAAGCTGTCCTAACTGTTGCATATCTTAGTAACAAAATACCATCAAGAATTCTGAATTTTAAGAGCCCACTTGATACTCTTAGGAGTTTCTTCCCGAATTTCGAAAATTCCAGTAAATTGATTCCTAGAATCTTTGGAGTATTGTCTATGTTCACATTCATTCTCAGAATAGAGGCAAATTAGATCCACGTGCTTTTAAGTGTGTTTTCATTGGATATTCTCCCACTCAAAAAGGATATAGTGTTACCAACCATCAACCAAGAATTTTTTTGTTTCAGCTGATGTCACATTTGATGAAAGTGAGTCATTTTTTAAAAATTCTTACATTTAGGGGGAGTCATTGGATGGAAAAGGTTCTCTAGACTTATCACTACTGGATTTGTCTATTCCTAGCCATGACAAATCCTTATCTATGTCCTTGCCTGAGTCACCATCTCTTCGCTCATCTGAGTCTCTAAATCCTAATGAACTTATTGAGTCTTCTAATCTTGATATAGATAAAGGAATTCAAGGAAGTAATCCACCATTACAGGTTTATTCCAGAAGAAAGAGGCTAACTGGTCAAACTACTCAACCACAATTATCTCCTCATGTTACTACTACTAATACCTATCCTGAACCTGTTGAACCATCAGAAACACCAAACTAAACTGATTATGAAGAACATAACCAACCAAATGACCTTTACCTTCCCATTGCACTTAGAAAAGGAGCCAGAACCTGCACACAACACCCTTTGTGCCTTTCTTTGACATATCAAAACCTATCCCCAAGCCATAAAGCTTTTCTCAGTAACCTCCACACAATTCCTATTCCAAAAGATTTGTCTGAAGCATTAGGTAACAAAGAGTGGGAAGAAGCTATGAAGGTTAAAATGGAAGCATTGCAGAAGAATAAAACTTGGGAAATGGTGGAATTACCAAAAGGGAAAAAGCCGGTAGGGTGTAGATGGGTGTTTACCATGAAATACAAGTCATATGGGTTTATAGAAAGATTTAAAGCACCTTTGGTAACAAAGGGTTACACACAGACCTATGGAATTGATTATTTGGAGACTTTTGCCCCAGTGGCAAAAATGAATACAGTGAGGATCTTATTGTCATTGACTGCGATTTTTAATTGGAACCTACAACAATTAAATGTTAAAAATGCTTTTCTACATGGAGATTTAGATGAGGAGATCTATATATAGGTACCACCTGGTTTTGAAAGCAAGAAGGAAATGGTATGCAGACTGAAGAAGGCACTCTATGGACTAAAGCAATCACCCCGTGCATGGTTTGGAAGATTTACAAAGGTTATGATCAAGCTAGGCTATCGGAAGAGTCAAGGAGACCATACCTTGTTCATAAGGCACTCAAAAACAGGAAAGGTAACTGCTCTACTAGTCTATGTAGATGATATCATAGTAACAGGTGATGATTCAGAGGAGATGCACAATTTGAAGAATTGCTTACTCAAGGAATTTGATATCAAAGATCTTGGAAAATTAAAGTATTTTTTGGGAATTGAAGTAGCACATTCTAAACAAGGAATCTTTACTTCCCAACAAAAATATGTGCTTGATTTGCTGAAAGAAATAGGAAAATTAGGGTATAAACCAGTGGCCACACTAATTGAATATAATTATGGGTTGTGTAATGCTCCAGAAGATTTTGTGGTAGATAAAGGCTCGTATCAAAGGCAAGTAGGGAATTGATCTACTTGTCCCATACAAGGCCAGATATTGCCTTTGTTGTAAGTGTTGTTAGCCAATTTATGCATGACCCTAGAGAAATGAATCTCCAAGTGTCCAACAGGATTCTACAATATCTTAAAAGAAGTCCCGGAAAAGGAATACTATTCAGAAGAGGAGGAGACATGGTTTTAGAGGCTTATACTGATGCGAATTATGCTGGTTCACTAGTGGATTCGAAGGTCAACTTCTGGATACTGTACCCTTTTAGGAGGAAATCTTGTAACTTGGAGAAGTAAAAAATAAAATGTTGTGGCCAGATCAAGCGCAGAATCCGAGTTCAGATCTATGGCGATGGGAGTTTGTGAGTTGTTATGGTTAAAGATAATCCTTGATGATTTGAAGATAAGATGGGAAGGACTTATGAGACTATATTGTGACAATAAATCAGCAATAAGTATAGCTCATAATCCTATACAGCATGATCACACTAAGCATATTGAGGTAGATAGATACTTCATTAAGGCAAAATTAGATAGTGGACTCATCTGTACGCCATTTGTATCTATAAAAGATCGGTTGGCCGATGTTTTAACAAAAGGACTGCCAAACAATGTGTTTCAAGACCTGATAAGCAAGCTAGGAATGGAAGATGTCCATTCACCAGCTTGAGGGGGAGTGTTGAATGATAGAGGATTTCAGGAAGATATTCTCCATATCAAGATTTGATCCTCTAAGATTTTTAGAGATAATTGTTGTAATCTAGAATATCAAATTTTGATTCTTTTTTATTTTTTTTCTGTATAATCCCAGATTTTATGGGATTTAGATAATTCTGTTTCTAACCTCTTCTTGTATATAAAGCCATGTATTTGACATTCAAAGACAACAACAACAACCCAGCAAAATCCCATTAATGGGGTCTGGGGAGGGTAGTGTGTACGCAGACCTTACCCCTACCCCGAATGGGTAGAGAGGTTGTTTCCGAAAGACCCTCGGGTCAAGAAAGCAAAAATACAAAAATGAGACAATATTAGTATCAACAAAGAAATCATATGAAAATAGGAACAATATAAACTTTAGAAGAAAGATGCAAAGCAAAAGCGATAGCTAGTAAATAGTTCCTGCGCTGAAAAGTGAAATAGTAAGACACAACATTGCCACTAACTATCCTAGACAAAAACCCTACCAGACTGGTACCTAACCTACAACCCTAATACTCGATCTCCACATCTCCCTATGCAGTGTTATGCCCTCGGAAATCTGAAGCCTCGCCATATCCTGCCTGATCACCTCTCTCCAATACTTCTTAGGTCGCCCTTTACCTCTTCTCGTGCCCTCCACAACCAACTGCTCACATCTTCTAACTAGCGCATCTGGGCTTCTCCTTTGAACATGCCCGAACCATCTGAGTCTCGCTTCCCGCATCTTGTCATCAATGGGGGCCACATGCACCTTCTCCCGAATATCATCATTCCTAATCTTATCCATTCTAGTGTACCCGCACATCCACCTCAACATCCCCATTTCCGCTACTTTCATCTTCTAGATATGTGAGTTCTTTACAGGCCAACACTCAGCCCCATACATCATGGCCGATCTAACAACCGCTTTATAGAACTTACCTTTGAGTAACGGTGGCACTCTTTTATCACACAGGACTCTAGATGCTAACCTCCACTTCATCCATCCTACACCAATACGATGTGTAACATCCTCATCAATCTCCCCTACCCTCTAGATAACTGACCCAAGGTACTTGAAGCTGCCTCTACTTGGGATGATCTGTGATTCAAGCCTCACATCCACGTCCACTTCCCTTAGTTCAGAGCTAAACTTACATTCCAGGTATTCCGTCTTTGTCCTGCTCAACTTGAAACCCTTAGACTCAAGAGCCTGTCTCCAAACCTCCAACCTATCTTTAATACCGGCTCGCGACTCATCAATTAGAACTATGTCATCGGAAAATAGCATGCACTATGGCACCTCCCTTTGAATATGGTGTGCTAACGCATCCAGCAACAGGGCGAACAAAAATGGACTGAGGACAGAACCTTGGTGTAATCCCTTTTCCACCGAAAAATGGTTAGAATCGCCTCCTACTGTCTTAACTCGAGTCTTTGTCCCAATATAAATGTCCTTAATCGCCATAATGTAAAGGACCGACCTTTTGCCTCCAAGCATCTCCAAAGAACTTCTCTAGGAACCTTGTCATATGCTTTCTCTAGGTCAATAAACACCATGTTGATCACTGTCGACTTGACACTACACTATGGTAGGAAGAGCGGATCGCAATAGCTTTTACCCAAATAAAGGTCCAGGATCGAATTTCCACAAGGAGCTAGTAGTGGAGTTGTATTTTCCGTCTAGCCTAGAGTTGTGGTTGTGCTTCTAATGTCACTTCAATCATCTTTTGAGTTTTTGTATTTATAACTACTATTATAAAACTACGGATTAAAGCTAGATTATGCTAGGAGAATATTGCTATGTTATAATTAATGAGAAGGAAGAGCACTAGCATTGTGGCATTACCTTGGTGTCTAATTGACGGGTAGATGTTACTTAGGTTCGATTGACTTGTTTGGGGGTTATGCTATAACCGTTGTCACACCTCCTTTTTCCGCCCCCGCGAGGGTGCGAAGGGGTTTTGTCCAATCAAAGGACAATCGAAACGGGATTCATTTATTTGTTTCAGAGTCGCCACCTGGGAATTTTATGGCGTCCCAAGTCACCGATTTTAATCCCTGAATCGAGGAAAATTTGACTCTGTTTGTTATTCTGCGAACCAGAAATCCGAGTAAGGAATTCTGTTAATTCGGGAGAAGGTGTTAGGCATTCCCGAATTTCGTGGTTCTAGCACGGTCGCTTAACCATTCTTATACTTGGCTTAATTATCTCGATTTACTAAATACATTTTTTGTTGTTACATGATTTCGTTACCGCCTTAGATTGTTTATAATTATAGACCCTTCTTTGAAACGAATCACGCGTACGTATATTCGTATTATATATTTTTTATAAACGTAAAGAATCGTGTCACGCATACGTGTACAATCGTGTCACGCATACGTGTACACAATAAGATTGAGAATATTTTTATATTTTTATTATATATAAAAACTTATGTTCGAAATGGTGCTTAGAATAAAATTAAGAACATTTCGTCCCTCTTGTATGATTAAATAGCGAACTGCACATCTCGGGTAATATGAAATTAATTTAACATCCTCCTAAGAACCCCCCTTTTATTAAAAGTTTGCTCGAAGTTGCGCGAACGCATAATCCGAATTGCCTTTAGAAGTATAATCAGGTCCCGCGAACGCATCCCTAATTACGCAAAAAATTCTTGATGGTAATATAATTTCTCTACAAATGTTTATTGCATCCATCTATTTTTAATGTGAAAGTCATGGAAAATCACTATTTGGGACGCCTCTAAATTTTTTAAAAGAATTCAAAATTTATTGTGTTATATCTCAAACGCATGAATTATATACCTCAAAACTATCTAAAGTTAAAGAATTAATGATATGAAAAATAAATAACGTGCGACTAAATTTACCATTTTTTGTGAATACGGTATTCGTATACTCAAAATGTGAATTGCTTGCAAAAAGGAAAAGAATTAATTTGATAAACAAACTAATAGTTTTTGAAGAATTGTTACATCTAAAGCGAACTCTATTTTTGTATATCTTTGACTTAAATGCGGCAATTCGTATTTGTAAATCCCACCTCCTTCTCATCTACTTGTTTTTAGTCCAAAGTTATAATTATTTGGTTAATTTTGCTTACGATGATGGAGTTTGGGATAAATATAATCAAACCAATTCTTATTCTCGGCCTATGCGAGCTATTTGCAAATACTAACTCTACAATTTGTAAAAATTATTGACATTATTTTTTATACTATTTTTTAAGAAATGAATTGATCGCATTCTTAAAGTAATTGGGCTATTTGTTATAAAAAAAACTAATTTGCAAATCGATTTAGCAAGATGACATTACATGTAACGTAGTTGTACATCTGAACCATTCGTGATATTCCAACATCGTAAACGTAACGGATTATATCAATTCACCTTTCCACTATGGTTATACATATAACCGTTATTACGCCATATATGAACAAAATACAACTAACATCATCTAGCCTTAAACAAAATCGGATATTTGACAAAATAGGCTAGTAATATAGTTTCTTGATATTTCCATACTATTCTATACTTAGCTAACAATATCACAAGATTTAATTAATGGCCAACTTTCTGCCATGTTCCCTATCTTGACAATTCGAACATAACTATACTTAATGAAATTCTGAAATAGATAACATTATTACAACGCTTATACGAACTTCAAAAGGGAATGATTAACTAATAGTCATCATGTCAAGCACAAGCTAATAGTTAATAAAAAAATTAAACTCAACTAATGCCTTAAGATGAACAACAGACATATTTGAAATTCCAGATTTCATTTACTGGAAATATTGAAGCTTTTCATGACATGAGTCTACAGATATGTACCTGGAAATGAGGGTGAAAGAGGTAAAGTTCAGCAGTAGCAGCAACAACAAAACCAGCAGAATATACCAATAACTCAACAGATTTGAGCAAAACAACAAGACCCATGAAACCAGACGAACAGTAACAGAAATTTAAGAAAATTTCAGATTTAAACCAAACAATATAAACAAACAAACCCGGACAGATTCAAGAAAATAATGTTTCAGATTTTCTTTCTTTCTTCTCTATCTGTTTCAGATTTGTTCCCCTCTATCTGATTCTCCTCTTTTTTTTTTCTTTTCTGTTTTTCTGTTTCTTTCTATGTCTATTTTTTCTGTTTTTCTTTCTATATCTTTTTCAGATTCAAATGCAAATTTCCTCTCTTTCTTTTGTTATTCTCTCTATTTCTGTTCTCTCTGTGTAATTCTTTCTCTCTGTCCCTCTTCTCGATTAGTTCCCAACACCCCCCTCTTTATACAAGTCTGCCCAACACTTCTTCTTTTTTCAAAAATCAGAAAATCCCACTCAAAATCTGCTTTACTACTTTAAATCCCATTAAGTAAAACTTTTTTCCTGATTTTCAGCCCCTTCCACTTCCTTTGGCTCCCCATTAGGATTAATTAATAGCTATTAACATTCCACTACTATCACACTAATACTAACATATTATTCTTACTGTTTCATTCCCAAAATACCCCTGAAAATCCCTTAATATTACTGCCCCCAGACTAAAACTGCCCAAATTCAACAATTATCTAAACTAAATTGCCTAACAGCTAATAACCAATTCCTAAAATAAATCAAACATACATTCTATCCTCACAGATTGTGCCAAACAGGGAAATGCAATCTATGATCGATCCAGCATACCACATTTCTAATAACTAATTGACAAAACTGAATTCAAACATGGAACTAATAGGCTGAACTTGAATAAAACATATTAACACCACACAGAACTCAGTAGAACAATTTAAACTGAAATTGAAAATCGAACTAAGATCAAACACATGCAGGAGCATTGTCAGTATATTAACAATGCCCTGAAACTAACTGCCTAGAGATCAACATACACAACATCCATTTAACGAACTTATTGATTTACAAAAATGATTTAATTGACGAGTACTAATCAACTGATTATCTACAATAATTTATAACAATCAATCCCAAAATAGACAAACAGGTTATTTCAATCAGCATTAACGGAAACAAGAATTTATAAAACAACTAATCGACGAACTTAATCGAGTCGATTACACACATTGTAAACAATCACAACAAACAGAAACAATGCTATACTTTGATCAAATAAACGGGTATGAGACAGAATCAAATAAACAGATAGGAAAATTACACAGACTACTGAAACAAGCAACAACATACACATAGGATACAAAAAGAAGTAGGAAAAATACCTCTGAATCTTCAAATTTATACGGACACAGGCTCAACTTCGATTCGGACCTTTTGAGGCTGAACAGACTTTATTTGAAGTATTCTCAATTGAGAATACCTCGATTAAAGTCTCTTAGACCTCAATCCCTCATTTAATTTGGTCAAATTCCACGATTTGAATTTTTTAGGGTTTCTGATTCTTTGATTTAGGGCTCAACCATTTCTGGGCAGATTTGAACCAAACCAAGTTTGGTTTGGTTACGAGTGAGGTTAGGAAAGTGACTGGTGCGAGTTTGGGGTACATTGGGGTAGGGTTAGGTTTTACTCGAATCTTCAAATGAAGATTCGAGCAGTTCCAGGAAGATTCGAACCATGCTACTAACAAGTTCATGATGAGGATGGACCGGGGAGACTATGGTGTTAATTTGGAGACCATCGGAGAAAGTTGGATTTTCAGACCAACATTTGATCGAATATTCGAGACGTTGTGGTCTGATTCAAGGGAAACTAACACCAAATCCGTAAAGAGGGTGTTGTGAGGAAGCTATGTTGTTAAGATGGGGTCATTTGGACCACCAGAACCGCCGTGAGGCGATTTCCGGTGGGCGGTGCACGGTGGTGGACGGTGGGGTTCATCTGGTCTCTTGAAAGAGACGATGAACAGGACAGGGGGGTGTTTGGTTTAGGGGGTGGGGTATGTTTTAGGACTTATATACGGGTGGGGTGGATTGATCTTGACCGTCAGATCAAACATGATCAATGGCCTGGATCAACTCACTTAACTGAACGATGTCGTTTGGTTTAAGCTAGGGGAATGGGTTGGCCCGGGGGTGAAGTGGATCGGGTCTTGGTGAGTTCTTGAGGCTGTTGGATCAAGATAGATGAATGGTTCAGATCTGATTGCCTAAAACGCCGTCGTTTCATTTATGCAGGGGCTGAACTGGACCGTTTGATTGAAACGAATCAACGGCCCAGATTTGAAGTGCCAATACAACGTCGTTTGGACATGGTTGCATATAGACTGGACTTGGCCGGGTCTTTTGGCTATTTTGGACCTAATTTTTTGTTAAAAATTCTTGGCCCAGATCCGTTTTCAACTCTTTTCATTTTCTAATTTTATTCCTAATTATTACATTCCTAATGTTAATTATAAAAATAAAAATTAACCTTACAAAATATTAATCACCCTTTAACAACCATTAATCACACAAGACAAAACATTAATCACACAATGACACATTTAAATGACAAAAATAGGATAAATGCATATTTTTGTAATTTTTTTAATTAATTCTTAAATGCATAATTAAATCCTAGATATTCATGCAACATGTATTTTTATTTTATTTTTTTATTTAACTATAACAAAGTAAACACTTACGGATAAAACACAAATAATTATCCAAAAAAATGCCACATAAATTCTAAAAATTGCATACAAAGAAAAATTATTTGTGATTTCTTTTGGAGTAGTTCTTGTGAGGCAAAAAATCACGTGCTCACAGCTGCCCCTCTTTGTGCGGAAACTCGAAGATTTTTCGTGCAAAGATAAAGTGAGCGGATACGAGCGATTTTTGCCTGTTTGAATACTCTGTGGGAAGCATTTTTTGAAAGATTTGACCGAACCTCTGCTTCAAAGGTTTCCTACATATCCTTGGCTATAAAGGAATCAGTTTAATGTAGTTCGGGAGGTTTTGGTAGCTGGGACTACCATGGGACTGTGATGTTACTGCTGTTGCGTGCTGCTTTTACTGCTTGCTGACCTCCTTATTACACCCTGCTTAAAGAAAAATAAAAAGCTAGACTAGACTATGGTATATGAATTACAAAATCTTATCTAGATCATTCCCTCGCGTTTCTTGTTGCTTTGATGTCTTGGTGACTCTTTGGTATCCTTTGCTTCTGATTTGTCTCGTATTTCCCTTTGACCACCGATCTCGAACTACTCTTTTTTTTTTCTTTTCGCATTGTTTTTTTTTCATTGTGTTTTGTACTTCCTTCCTCTGTTTGGGACTCTTGTTGTTTCCCGCTGGGGATCTGGTTGGATTCCTCTGCTTTATTGACTTTAAGTGCACTCGTCTATTATATGGGCGGGCTCTTGACTTAAACCAGTAATGTCAACAATAAATTGCCATTCTGTTCTTCAGGGGGGCTCCTGATCACTTAAAATTTTGAATTGTATTCCCTTATTCTCCAAGTGGGCTCCTGATTGCTGATACTTCCACTGTATTCCCTTATTCTCCAGGTGGGCGCCTGATTGCTAATACTTCCATCGCTCTTCCTTGTTCTCCAGGTGGGCTCCTGATTGCTGATACTTCAACTGTATTCCCTTATTTTCCAGGTGGGCGCCTGATTGCTAATACTTCCATCGTTCTTCCTTGTTCTCCAGGTGGACGCCTGATTGCTAATATTTTCATTGCCCTTCCTTGTTCTCCAGGTGGACGCTTGATTGCTAATACTTCCCTTGTTCTTCCTTGTTCTCCAGGTGGACGCCTGATTGCTAATACTTCCATTGTTCTTCCTTGTTCTCCAGGTGGACGCCTGATTGCTAATACTTCCATTGTTCTTCCTTGTTCTCCAGGTGGACGCCTGATTGCTGATACTTCAACTGTTCTTCCTTGTTCTCTAGGTGGGCTCCTGATTGCTAATACTTCCATTGCTCTTCCTTGTTCTCCAGGTGGACGCCTGATTGCTAATACTTCCACTGTATTCCCTTATTCTCCAGGTGGGCTCCTGATTGCTGATACTTCAACTATATTCCCTCATTCTCCAGGTGGGCGCATGATTGCTAATACTTCCATTGCTCTTCCTTGTTCTCCAGGTGGACGCCTGATTGCTAATACTTCCACTGTATTCCCTTATTCTCCAGGTGGGCTCCTGATTGCTGATACATCAACTGTATTCCCTCATTCTCCAGGTGGGCGCCTGATTGCTAATACTTCCATTGCTCTTCCTTGTTCTCCAGGTGGACGCCTGATTACTAATACTTCCATCACCGGGTGTTTCCTGAAACAAATGTTGCTTTTGCCTCTGTTTTAAATCAAAGAAAATTTTGTTAGTTTAAAGCAGAGTGGTTAGTTGTGGCATTCTTGCTGAGGGCGGGGTTTCTCTTTGTCTTGTTTTACTGCCTTCGGGCAGTTGAAAAGACTATTTTATCCTCGTAACTGATCCTGAACCTTAGGATCCCCAACTGTTGTTTTCACTTTAAACTCTTTCAATTGTATCCATATGTTTCTCCTGGCATTACTGAACCACTTCTCTAATTCAACTTTTCTCACATCCATATCTTATTTTCATCCTATTACCTCCCGCCTATCATGGCCGCATTTTGCATTATGCGATCTTGAATCTTGGTAGTCTACCTTGACATTCCTTTTTATTCGTTTGGAACGAAACTTGCCTCAAAAGCTTTAGAAGAGTAAGGTTATTAGTGACGAAACATGATGATTTCGACAATATAGAATGAAAGAAAAATCCAAATTTGGATGACTGTTGGAGACAGGAATAAGGAACTTATCTGATTGGAGTTACTGGCACCAATGATCAGGGTATGCATTTTGGATTAATCAGCCTAGTCTTTTTAACCAATCTCCTTTTCAATTGTTTCACTTTGCTTTCCCAAAATTTCCACAACCCAATTTTACTTTTGCCAATTTACAGACCTTGTTCGACTTGCAGTATCTTAAAGAGTTTTCACCGACCAACCTTCCTCATTTGTTCATTTCTTAATTCCTTTTCGCCTTATGGTGCCTGCGAAGGTTTTCACCAATAAGACTCTCTCATTTTACTTTCTCTCAGCTTCTGTCGTCTCATGGTGCCCGTGAGGGTTTTCACCTATAAGACTCTCTCATTTTCATTGCTTTTCTTGTTTGGACCAGAGTGTTATGAATCACCCCTATTTGCTTGACTCGGCATTTTTCTAAGATTGATCGAAAGGTCTTTTGGTATGCGGTTGGAATGCAAGGGTATCAAAAGTTAAACAATTTTGATATGGGTTTAAAGTTACAACTCTTGGAATCATTTTTCTTATTGCCCATACAATTCCTGCCCCAGTTTCTTGATTGGGGGTCTCTTGATGTTTCCTTTTATGCACCCTATGACCGAGACGTGAAGCGCCTACGTATCCTCTTTGAGGAATCAGGTCAAACGTAGTTCACTCCAATAATAATACTTTTTTTTAATTGATTCCAAAAGAGGGTAGGAAAGAAACAAATATGGCTCAAAAGGGGGAACAAGGGGTACAGTGTTTGGATAGCAGAATAAATTGCCTTTGTCATTCCAATCTTCGAAATAATGCCAAATACAAACATTCAATAACTATACCAGAGAAAAATCATGCATAATATCTCTTTACCGCATCAGAATTGATAGCCATGTCTATGCATTTTCCTTCGATATCTGTTAAACATAATGCGCCATTGGACAATACTCTGGTCATGATGAACGGTCCTTGCCAATTTGGGGCAAATTTACCCTTTGCTTCAACCTGATGTGGAAGAATACGTTTCAACACATGTTGACCCACTTCAAACTTTCGGGGACGCACCTTTTTGTTGTATGCTCTTGCTATTCTTCTTTGATACAATTGGCCATGACATACGGCTGCCAATCATTTTTCATCAATCAAGTTTAATTGTTCCAAACGGGTTTTGACCCATTCATCATCATCAATCTTAGCTTCGGCGACGATCCGAAGGGAAGGAATTTCAACTTCTGCAGGAATTACCGCCTCAGTGCCATATACCAACAAATAAGGAGTTGCTCATACTGAAGTGTGAACAGTAGTGCGATATCCCAACAACGCAAATGGTAATATTTCATGCCATTGTCTTGAACCTTCTATCATTTTCCGAAGTATCTTCTTTATGTTTTTGTTGGCTGCTTCGACTGCTCCATTCGCCTTGGGCCGATATGGGGTAGAATTGCGATGTACAATCTTAAACTGTTGGCATACCTCTCTTATTAAGCTACTATTCAGATTAGCACCGTTATCTGTGATGATCACCTTTGGGATTCCGAATCGACATATGATATTTGAGTGAACAAAATCTACTACAGCTTTCTTGGCCACTAATTTGAATATTTTGGCCTCAACCCATTTGGTGAAATAATCAATGGATACCAGAATGAACTTGTGCCCATTGGATGCTGCCGGCTCAATTGGTCCAATAACATCCATGCCCCAAGCGACGAAGGGCCATGGTGCCGACATTGTGTGCAACTCGGATGGTGGAGAGTGAATCAAATCTCCGTGTATTTGGCATTGATGACATTTGCGCGCAAAACTGATACAATCTCGCTCCATGGTAAGCCAATAGTAACCAGCTCGGAGAATTTTCTTTGCCAACACATATCCGCTCATGTGGGGTCCGCAAACTCCCGAATGTACTTCAGACATGACAGTCGTAGCTTGTTTAACATCTATGCATCTTAATAATCCAAGGTCTGGTGTTCTTTTATACAAAACTCCTCCACTTAAGAAAAATCCATTTGCCAATCGCCTAATGGTTCTCTTTTGATCCCCTGTGGCTTGTGCTGGATATATCCCCATTCTGATATACTCCTTGATGTCGTGGAACCATGGTTCGCCATCAAATTCTTCTTCAACCATGTTGCAAAAAGCGTGCTGATCATTGACTTGAATATGCAATGGATCCACATAAGCTTTGTCCGGATGGTGCAACATTGATGTCAGGGTAGCCAATGCATCGGCAACCTCATTATGGATTCTTGGAATATGCCTGAATTCCACTGATCGAAACCGCTGACAAAGATCATGTAAACATTGTCGGTATGATATGAGCTTCAAGTCTCGTGTTTCCCATTCTCCTTGAGTTTGATGTACCAGAAGATCCGAATCTCCCAAGACCAGGATTTCCTAGATACCCATGTCTGCAGCTAGCCTTAACCCCAAAATACAAGCTTCATACTCAGCCATATTATTGGTGCAATAAAATCGAAGTTGAGCCGTAACAGGATAGTGATGCCCGGTCTCAGAAATAATTATAGCTCCTATCCCGACTCCTTTCATGTTAGCGGCCCCATCAAAGAAAAGTTTCCAGCCAGGTTTTTCAATTTTCTCCATCTCATTGATATGCATTATTTCTTCATCGGGAAAACAGGTTCTCAATGGCTCGTATTCCTCGTCGACCGGGTTTTCGGCTAAATGATTGACCAATGCTTGGGCTTTCATTGCAGTCCGAGTTACATAGATGATGTCAAATTCTGTGAGCAATATCTGCCACTTTGCAAGTCTCCCTGTTGGCATAGGCTTTTGAAAAATATATTTCAACGGATCCAGACGCGAAATGAGGTAAGTAGTGTAGGATGACAAATAGTATTTCAATTTCTGAGCTACCCAAGTTAGGGCGCAACATGTCCTTTCCAGATGAGTGTACTTAACCTCATAAGCTGTGAATTCTTGCTAAGGTAGTAGATGGCCTATTCTTTTCTGCCGGTGAGGTCATGTTGCCCCAATACACAACCAAATGAACTTTCCAAGACTGTCAAGTAAAGAATTAAAGGTCTTCCTGGCTCTGGCGGGACCAGCACGGGTGGGTTTGACAAGTATCCTTTTATTTTATCAAACGATTCTTGAAACTCATCGGTCTATTTGACCGCGGCATCCTTTTTCAACAATTTGAAAATAGGCTCACAGGTTGTCGTGAGCTGAGCAATAAACCTGCTGATATAATTCAACCTCCCCAACAAACTCATTACTTCAGTTTTGTTCCTTGGAGGTGGCAATTCTTGGATGGCTTTGATCTTTGATGGGTCTAGCTCGATGCCTCGCCGACTGACTATGAATCCCAATAGCTTTCCAGATGGAACACCAAATGCGCATTTGGCAGGGTTAAGCTTGAGGTTGTACCTGCGAAGTCTCAGGAAGAACTTCCTCAAATCCCCAACGTGGTTGGCCTGATGCTTTGATTTTATGATTACATCGTCCACGTATACCTCAATCTCCTTATGTATCATATCATGAAACACTGTGGTCATTGCTCTTATGTAAGTTGCCCCGGCGTTCTTTAAACCAAAGGGCATTACCCGGTAGCAATAAGTTCCCCATGGGGTGATGAATGCCGTCTTTTCTGCATCTTCTTCATCCATTAGAATTTGATGATACCCAGCATAACAATCCACAAAAGATCCTATCTTATGCTTGGCACAATTATCGATCAAAATATGGATATTGGGTAATGGGAAGTTATCCTTCAGACTTGCTTTGTTGAGATTGCGGTAGTCGACGCATACTCTAATTTTGCCGTCTTTCTTTGGTACAGGAACGACATTAGCCAACCAAACAGGATACCGAGTGACTCGAATGACCTTTGCATCCAACTGTTTGGTAATTTCTTCTTTAATTTTCACACTCATATCAGTCTTGAACTTCCTCAGCTTTTGCTTGACAGGAGGCACCATTGGATCAGTGGGCAACTTGTGAACCACTAGATCAGTGCTCAAGCCTGACATGTCGTCATATGACCATGCAAAAACATCTTTGAAGTCGATGAGTGTTTTAATTAACTCCTCCCTAATCTTTGGTTCGAGGTGGACACTTATTTTAGTTTCTCGGATATTATTTGTGTCTCCTAGATTGATGTCTTCGGTATCACTCAAATTAGGTTTGGTTTTTTCTTCAAAATGAATTAACTCTTTACTAATCTCTTCGAAAGCCTCATCCTCATCATATTCTGATTCATAATCACAATATACTTCTTGAATTAATATTTCGGAATCAGATTGATTTTTAAGATTGGGCTGAAGATTCCTTATGCATGCCATATCACTAGAGCCAGCGTAAAAAGAACTGTACAGAAAAGAAGAAAAAGAAAAAGAAAACTATCAGGAATGATAATGAAAAGGAAACTGTATTTTATTGGATGATGAAAGATAACAAGGTTTGCACACTTCAAACAAACTGTAAGTTAAGCATTGGGATTACAACCCTGAGGTAACTCAAACAAACTGAAGGAAAAACAAAATAAACTACCAAGACTCCTTTCGAATGGGGAGAGGAATGGCTTTCCAATTATTAAGCTTTGTCTCTGGCCCGACGAATTGAACTTCTGCGTCGCTAGAACCGCTTTCCACCATATTTACATCGTCAAACAGCTTTTCGAATCTATCAATTAATTCCTCCTCAGGATTAATCATGGATTTAGGAATGGTTGTTATTGGGTGATTTCTGGTACCGGGCTTGACAAAAGATTTTGATAGATGTGGGACTGGCTTTGGAAGGACACATGCCTTCTGTTTTGGCTTCTTGGCTTTTCTCACGTCTGCGATAGTGGGTATGAATCCCAAACCAAAAGTTTCCCAGTTCTCGGGGAGAGATACTGGTTGTATAATGCCTTGCAAAGATGAGCCCAAACCTTTGCCGGGTACAAAACCATTCTTTAACATTTCATAGGCTACCATGACTGATGCAGAGGTTGTCTTTGGATTCGGAAGGTACTTCCCCTCTGGAATTTTTTCTACCGACATTGTGTCGGAAACCTGGTAAACCCATGGTCCTTGGTCATTTTCTATTCCCTCGACTGGTACAATGGTACCGCTGTGAGCATTCAAACTGTCTTTCCCATGCACAACTATTTCCTGTTTATCCCATTCAAACTTGACTACCTGGTGTAGTGTTGACGAGACTGCTTTGGCAGCATGGATCCATGGTCGACCCAACAGCAAATTATAAGAAACAGCTATATCCAACACTTGAAACTCCATTGTGAATTCAACTGGCCCTATTGTCAGCTCCAGCACTATGTCTCCAAATGAATCTTTGCTTCCACCGTCAAACCCCCGTACGCAAATACTATTCTTCTGGATCCTCTCCTCTTTGATTTTCAACTTGCTTAGAGTGGAGAGAGGGCAGATGTTTGCGCTTGACCCGTTGTCAACCAACACTCGGGTCACTACAGAGCTTTCACATTTCAAGGTGAGGTAAAAAGCTCTGTTGTGCTCAGTACCTTCCACAGGCAATTCATCATCAGAAAATGTGATTCTGTTTGCCTCAAAGATTTTGTTGGCTATTTTTTCCAAGTGATTTATGGAGATTTTGTCAGGAACGTGTGCCTCATTTAGGATCTTCATTAAATCTTGACGATGCTCGTCAGAATGGATCAGCAATGACAATAATGAAATTTGAGCGGGTGTCTTTTTCAATTGTTCCACGATAGAATAGTCGTGGAACTTCATCTTTCTCAAGAATTCTTCCGCTTCTTCTTCCGTCACAGCTTTCTTCATTGGTGTTGGATTTTTAGTTTTTCTTAACTCTTCGGGAGTAAAACATCTTCCCGAGCGAGTCAAGCCTTGCACCTCACAGACTTCTTCCTTGACTTCTTTTCCTTTGTACATTACTGTCACCCGTTCGTAGTTCCATGGAATGGCCTTGCTGTTGATCACTGGTAACTGGGTTACTGGCTTGATAATAACCCGGTCCACACGGGCTCCTTCCACGACTATGATGGGTTTTCTGGAGACCCCTGGTACAATCACTTTTGATCTTTCCTGCTTCGTAGTAACTTTGCTTGAAGATCCCTTCTCAACTACCACAGATGGCTCATCACCATTTTTGTTCTGCTTAGGTACCGACTTCTCCTCTGCTAACTGTTCATCTGGCTTGGCTTCATGAGACCGAATCATCATGACGGTTTGTGACGGCTTCTTTGTTTCCCCATCAGCCCGTACTATTTCTATCATATTGGCCTCCTGATGGGCTGGCATTGGATTTCTGTTGATATTGGGAGCTTCGGGGGTTTGAACTTCAATTTTATTAGTATCGATCAGTTCTTGTATTGCATTCTTTAAATGCCAGCACTTTTCCGTATCATGGCCTGGTGTACCAGAACAATACTCACAGCTAACGGTGTAGTCCAGATTCTTTGGAGGAGGATTGGGCAGCTTGGATTGTATTGGCCTTAGCATATCTAGCTGTCTCAGCCTGTGGAACAGACTAGTGTAGGATTCTCCCAGCGGAGTGAAGGTTTTCTTTTTCTGCCCTCTTTCACCCCTGAATGCTTGATTAGACCTGAAACCTGGTCCGGGATAGGTTCGCGGATAAGGGTAGGTACTTGGTGAGACAGGAGCACGCCAATGAGCGTGGGCAGGTGGCTGATTGTATGCTTGCGCATGGTTAATGGAAAAATGAGGTTCCGACGGGTGATAGTAGTGTTGGGGTGAATTGTGGTGATAAGTTGGTTGGTGGGATTGATGTTGACTGTAGTACTGAGGTGATCCTCTGGATCCCGACCAAGTTCCTGAATCAATCATGGCCGCTTCCTCTCTTTTCTTCTTTCCAATCCCTCTTATTCCGCCTTGAATAACTTGAGTAGTTGCCTTAATAGCCGAATAACTCATGATTTTATTCGTCTTGAGGCCTTCTTCCACCATACCTCCCATCTTCACTACTTCGTTGAATGATTTTCCAATCGCTGAAACCAAATGGGCATAGTAGGTTGGCTCCAAGGCTTGTAGGAAGTAGTCTACCATTTCACTTTCCTTTATAGGAGGATCCACCCTTGCTGCCTGTTCCCTCCACCGGAAACCATACTCTCTAAAGCTTTCATTGTGCTTTTTCTCAAATTTTGTCAGGGATAGTCGATCTGGGATGAATTCCAGATTATATTGGAAGTGGCAAGCAAATGCCTGTGCCAGGTCATCCCAAGTATACCATCTCCCATGGTCCTGGCGGGTATACCACTTTAGAGCTGATCCACTCAAACTTTGACTGAAGTAGGCCATTAATAATTCGTCTTTTCCCCCAGATCCTCACATCTTGCTGCAGAAACCCCTCAAGTGGGCTACTAGATCGCCGTGCCCGTTGTATAGGTCAAATTTGGGCATCTTGAAACCAACTGGTAATTGCACATTTGGGAACAAGCATAAGTCCTTGTAGGCCACACTGACCTGCCCTCCTAACCCTCACATGTATCGGAACGATTGTTCTAGGCTTTTGACCTTCCGGAACATCTCTTCTTATTCGGTATTTTTGATGGGCTTGTCAATTTCTGTTGGGAGGTCAAAACGGGGAGTAAATGAATGGATTTCGGGGGCTTTGAAAGTGGGCTCCGGGGGATAGTATTGGTTGTCTTGGGCCTGGAATATAGGCTCATTAGGAGATTTATGGAATTTATCTGGGTGAGGTGCCACGAAGACAGGAGTTGCTGGTGGAGGATGGTATGGAACTAGTTTAGGAGGTGGAGACTGCGGTGTATGAGAGATGGTGCCTCGGTAATGTTGGTAGATGGGGAAACTCGAGGATAGTTCGGTAGTAGGATTATCCTGAGTTTGGGCTAGTGATGGGGTGGAGGCAGGGTTAGCTGGGTAAGATGGGGGTGATTGCCCTGTGGACCAGGCCCGATACATTTCAGCCATTTGCTGCTTAAGTTTAATCATCTCTTCCTTCATTTTACCGACGTCCATCTCCTATATCTCAATACTTGCGTCGACATCCGAGATAGACATGCTTTCGGGTATCGGTCCTTTTGATCTGGTGTGATAATGATAATATGCCAGTATACTCTT
Organism: Nicotiana tabacum; assembly: GCF_000715075.1. Classification (NCBI taxonomy): domain Eukaryota; kingdom Viridiplantae; phylum Streptophyta; class Magnoliopsida; order Solanales; family Solanaceae; genus Nicotiana; species Nicotiana tabacum. The sequence goes on along the minus strand of NC_134089.1, from coordinate 15,771,263 downwards.
AGAAAAACTAACTGCTTGAATTTTGGAAAATGAGCAAACTTGTTAGTCTTGAGAGTTTTAACACATATATAATTGCACGTTGAGATGCAATGTTCCTAGACAAATAACCCTTTTCTATCATGCATTTGCTCTGCTGCTTGTGTCATCCCAGCTTTTCTTGATTTTTTATTGTTACTCACTCTTTATTTTATTCTTTTATGATTATGGTCGAATCTTATAGAGATTGCCTACGTATCATGCCCCCGCATGAATCAGACCTTGCGTAGTTCGGTCGTAAAGCAATTGTCAACACTTTTATTTATTCTTGAAATAAAACAGAGATGGACCAGACATTACATTTTGAAAACATTACAAGAAAAATGGTTTAAAAACTCGACACAAACCCAAATCAAACAAAAGACATAACTCTCAACAGTTGTGAACATGCTCCACTCCCCACTTTTGTTTTTTAATCATTGGATCATCTGTTCATGGTGGGGCTGGCCCGGATGACCTCCCAACGTACGATACATTCTTTCTAATTCCATTTCCAGATGACGGGCAAAAATAGGTGCGTGCTCTATAAACCTTTCATAATCCATCCCTTGGCAGTTTACATAACTTTGAGAGGTGTAAACTGCTAAATCATGGATTTGTGCCCTGAAATCTTGGAGACGTTGGTCTTGGTTTTGCAGTTGTTGTTGGCGAGTGGTGGCTATATCTCTTATACGGTCTTCTCGATCTAAAGCTGACTCTAATTGAGCTCGGAGTCTGGCCTGATCGAGTCTTGCATGTGCTCTTTCTCTATCGATGTCCTCGTGCTGATGTTCCCTATTGTATCTTCTTGCTTCTTCCAATTGTGCATGAAGTTGGGCTTCTGAATGCATCCAACGGTCTTTCTCTTTCTTGAATTATGCCCTGTCTTCTTTGGATTGCCTTACTTGGCGTTCCTTATTAGATCTGGCCTCCTCGTTTAATTGTTGGATTCTTTCTTTAGCTTTGCTCAACGCCTTTTCGGTTTTTGCCAAAATGGAATCACAATCTTGCATTTTTTCCAAAAGATTGGCGATGATTTTTTGATCCTTCCAACTCCTCATTGGTGTTTCAGAAGCTTTCTTCATTTTTTGAAATTGAGCGTGAAGATTTTTATTCTCACAAGCCAGACTCTTCTTCTCACCTTCTGCTTCTTGTGCTTGTAAGTCTTTCTCCAAATTGAGGTTCTTCAGATTTTCCTTTAAGGCATGGATAGTTGCTTTGTACCCCTTTTCCTTTTCTCCCCAAATCAACCGCTCTTGGATTTTATCGTTAAAGGTTTGAACATGGGGTCTTTTTATAGGCCTTCTTAGATCGGGTTCTGGTGCATCATCTACGCGGGATCGTTTCTCAAACCACCTCGCATATCCTGGATTCATCTCGCCCTTTGTAGTGTCTGGAACTTGAGTATCATCTTTCAAGTATAGACATCCATTTCACATTTGCTGAATTAAAGCCTCGGGAAGAGTGGCTTCAAGGTGTAACTCGATTACTTGCATACTCAAATCTTCATCATCAGGAACCACTTGGTATCTCCCTAGTTGTCTTAGAACTCTCTGTGGCGCATATGGCTGGATGCTTATCAATCCCAATAGTAGCAAATAACTATTCAAGGTTGACATGTGTATCACTTCCCTTACCAGGAGCCATCCCAAAGTCCACTCAATTTGACTTGCCGTTAAAGATCTTAGATGAGATACCCAGGCTTCGACCCCTTCTGGAGACTTATAATATTTTATTCTTTCTTCATAACTCTCGATGAAATTATCATTGCTTGGACCATACTGTATGAACTTGGGGTGATGTTGGAGATGTTCAATCATCCACATTTGCAACAAAATTTTGCACCCTTCGAAGACCTTTGCCCCTGATTTACATAAAGTCAACGCCCGATAAATGTCTGAGAGAATGATAGGGGCAAGGGTGTGATTTTCTTTGGTAGTGAGGACCTGTATGACTTTCGCTGTGCGAATATCAATTGTTCGTTCTTTGTTTGGGAAGACCATGATTCCTAGAAAATCCACCATGAAAGCGAAGCGATGGTGAATCTGCCAGGTGTCTTTGTTCTGCTTGTTAGTAAGGCCCTTCTCATGAATTTCAAATCCATCTGGCTTTCCGAACCTTGAATATAGGAAGCTGAAAGAACAACACCCGTTGATAACGTTGCTTTTTCTGATTTGATTACTGATGTTCAGGAGCCCAAAGAATCGATGCACTGAGGGAGCTTTTGGGAATATAAGACTTTGGTTTCTTAAATCTCCGTCAAACCGGCATATCCAGCTATCTCTTCTAATGTAGGAGTAAGCTCAAAATCAGAGAAGCGAAAGACATTGTGAACAGGGTCCCAAAAAGTTACTAATGCTGCAATCAAATCATCACGTGGTTTGACTTTCATAATATCTGTGAGAGTTCCCAAATGCTTAATGATCCATTTTTGACCATCTTCTCCTAACTCATGCCACCACATCTGAAGCCGAAATAGAAACTCATCTGCATTTGCGGACGGTGGGTTTTGGATGGTGCTCATTTTGTATCTGCGATTATTTTTAACAAAATCAAGACTCATTTTGAAAACAGACACTCATAAACAAAAAAAATCATTTTTATTTAACACTTTTTTTTCAAAATTTGAAACTATTTTTGGGAATTTTCTAAAACGACCCATTTTATTTCTCAACTCTCACAATGATTTTTTTTTTCAATTACGCTGGTCAACAAGCAAATCCGAGGCAAATGAATGCACAAGTAGCAAGTAGGATGCATCAGGATGGTCTTTTCATTTTGGGTTCACCTGTCCTAGACAGACCCAACCCCTGTGTTGAGTCTCCAAGGTCAAATGTATATGATGCAAATAGACGTTCCTACTAGGGATCCGGTACGAGGCTGAGTTATTCTAAGTGAAAAACCTGAGGCAAATTGTTCTAGACCTGACTTACCCAAACAGACAGTTTGAGCCGAAGTGGGGGCAACGTACGGGGAGCACGAAAGTCTACCCGGCCTAGTTACTTGTCCCAACTTCGTCTTATTTGGTATGACTTTTAACAGAAAGGTGGGCCACGCGCACATGTGCACCATAAATTCAGAAGACTCAGAAAGAAGGAGGGTTTCGTGGCAGTTTTATATACACAATTTAGATAATATTAAAGCGGTAAAAACATCATTTAGCACATTAGGCATATATTATGTAAAAATCAAATAATAAATAAAGCCAACTATAACAGTTATTTTAAGCTTGAATTCTTGAATCTAGATCCAGTGGTTCTGGTTTATCACTTTAATCCCCACCAGAGTCGCCAGAGCTATCACACCTCCTTTTTTCGCCCCCGCGAGGGTGCGAAGGAGTTTTCTCCAATCAAAGGACAATCGAAATGGGATTCGTTTATTTGTTTCAAAGTCGCCACCTGGGAATTTTATGGCGTCCCAAGTCACCGATTTTAATCCCTGAATCGAGGAAAATATGACTCTGTTTGTTATTCTGCGAACCAGAAATTCGAGTAAGGAATTCTGTTAATTCGGGAGAAGGTGTTAGGCATTCCCGAATTCCGTGGTTCTAGCACGGTCGCTTAACCGTTTTATACTTGGCTTAATTATCTCGATTTACTAAATACATTTTTTGTTGTTACATGATTTCGTTACCGCCTTAGATTGTTTATAATTATAGACCCTTCTTTGAAACGAATCACGCGTACGTATATTCGTATTATATATTTTTTATAAACGTAAAGAATCGTGTCACGCATACGTGTACACAATGTAAAGAATCGTGTCACGCATACGTGTACACAATAAGATTGAGAATATTTTTATATTTTTATTATATATAAAAACTTATGTTCGAAATGGTGCTTAGAATAAAATTAAGAACATTTCGTCCCTCTTGTATGATTAAATAGCGAACTGCACATCTCGGGTTATATGAAATTAATTTAACATCCTCCTAAGAACCCCCCTTTTATTAAAAGTTTGCTCGAAGTTGCGCGAACGCATAATCCGAATAGCCTTTAGAAGTATAATCAGGCCACGCGAACGCATCCCTAATTACGCAAAAAATTCTTGATGGTAATATAAATTCTCTACAAATGTTTATTGCATCCATCTATTTATAATGCGAAAGTCATGGAAAATCACTATTTGGGACGCCTCTAAATTTTTGAAAAGAATTCAAAATTTATTGTGTTATATCTCAAACGTATGAATTATATACCTCAAACTATCTAAAGTTAAAGAATTAATGATATGAAAAATAAATAACGTGCGACTGAATTTACCATTTTTCGTGAATACGGTATTCGTATACTCAAAATGCGAATTGCTTGCAAAAAGGAAAAGAATTAATTTGATAAACAAACTAATAGTTTTTGAAGAATTGTTACATCTAAAGCGAACTCTATTTTTGTATATCTTTGACTTAAATGCGGCAATTCGTATTTGTAAATCCCACCTCCTTCTCATCTACTTGTTTTTAGTCCAAAGTTATAATTATTTGGTTAATTCTGCTTACGATGATGGAGTTTGGGATAAATATAATCAAACCAATTCTTATTCTCGGCCTATGCGAGCTATTTGCAAACACTAACTCTACAATTTGTAAAGATTATTGACATTATTTTTTATACTATTTTTTAAGAAATGAATTGATCGCATTCTTAAAGTAATTGGGCTATTTGTTATAAAAAAAAAACTAATTTGCAAATCGATTTAACAAGATGACATTACATATAACGTAGTTGTACATTTGAACCATTCGTGATATTCCAACATCGTAAACGTAACGGATTATATCAATTCACCTTTCCACTATGGTTATACACATAACCGTTATTACGCCATATATGAACAAAATACAACTAACATCATCTAGCCTTAAACAAAATCGGATATTTGACAAAATAGGCTAGTAATATAGTTTCTTGATATTTCCATACTATTCTATACTTAGCTAACAATATCACAAGATTTAATTAATGGCCAACTTTCTGCCATGTTCCCTATCTTGACAATTCGAACATAACTATACTTAATGAAATTCTGAAATAGATAACATTATTACAACGCTTATACGAACTTCAAAAGGGAATGATTAACTAATAGTCATCATGTCAAGCACAAGCTAATAGTTAATAAAAAAATTAAACTCAACTAATGCCTTAAGATGAACAACAGACATATTTGAAATTCCAGATTTCATTTACTGGCAATATTGAAGCTTTTCATGACATGAGTCTACAGATATGTACCTGGAAATGAGGGTGAAAGAGGTAAAGTTCAGCAGTAGCAGCAGCAACAAAACCAGCAGAATATACCAATAACTCAGCAGATTTGAGCAAAACAACAAGACCCGTGAAACCAGACGAACAGTAACAGAAATTTAAGAAAATTTCAGATTTAAACCAAACAATATCAACAAACAAACCCGGACAGATTCAAGAAAACAATGTTTCAGATTTTCTTTCTTTCTTCTCTATCTGTTTCAGATTTGTTCCCCTCTATCTGATTCTCCTCTTTTTTTTCTGTTTTTCTGTTTCTTTCTATGTCTATTTTTTCTGTTTTTCATTCTATATCTTTTTCAGATTCAAATGCAGATTTCCTCTCTTTCTTTTGTTATTCTCTCTATTTCTGTTATCTCAGTGTAATTCTTTCTCTCTGTCCCTCTTCTCGATTAGTTCCCAACACCCCCCTCTTTATACAAGTCTGCCCAACACTTCTTCTTTTTTCAAAAATCAGAAAATCCTACTCAAAATCTGCTTTACTACTTTAAATCCCATCAAGTAAAACTTTTTTCCTGATTTTCAGCCCCTTCCACTTCCTTTGGCTCCCCATTAGGATTAATTAATAGCTATTAACATTCCACTACTATCACATTAATACTAACATATTATTCTTGCTGTTTCATTCCCAAAATACCCCTGAAAATCCCTTAATATTACTGCCCCCAGACTAAAACTGCCCAAATTCAACAATTATCTAAACTAAATTGCCTAACAACTAATAACCAATTCCTAAAATAAATCAAACATACATTCTATCCTCACAGATTGTGCCAAACAGGGAAATGCAATCTATGATCGATCCAGCATACCACATTTCTAATAACTAATTGACAAAACTGAATTCAAACATGGAACTAATAGGCTGAACTTGAATAAAACATATTAACACCACACAAAACTCAGTAGGACAATTTAAACTGAAATTGAAAATAGAACTAAGATCAAACACATGCAGGAGCATTGTCAGTATATTGACAATGCCCTGAAACTAACTGCCTAGAGATCAACATACACAACATCCATTTGACGAACTTATTGATTTACAAAAATGATTTAATTGACGAGTAATAATCAACTGATTATCTATAATAGTTGATAACAATCAATCCCAAAATAGACAAACAGGTTATTTCAATCATCATTAACGGAAACAAGAATTTATAAAACAACTAATCGACGAACTTAATCGAGTCGATTACACACATTGTAAACAATCACAACAAACAGAAACAATGCTATACTTTGATCAAATAAACGGGTATGAGACAGAATCAAATAAACAGATAGGAAAATTACACAGACTACTGAAACAAGCAACAATATACACATAGGATACAAAAAGAAGTAGGAAAAATACCTCTGAATCTTCAAATTTATACGGACACAGGCTCAACTTCGATTCGGACCTTTTGAGGCTGAACAGACTTTATTCGAAGTATTCTCAATTGAGAATACCTCGATTAAAGTCTCTTAGACCTCAATCCCTCATTTAATTTGGTCAAATTCCACGATTTGAATTTTTTAGGGTTTCTGATTCTTTGATTTAGGGCTCAACTATTTCTGGGCAGATTTGAACCAAACCAAGTTTGGTTTGGTTACGAGTGAGGTTAGGAAAGTGACTGGTGCGAGTTTGGGGTACATTGGGGTAGGGTTAGGTTTTACTCGAATCTTCAAATGAAGATTCGAGCAGTTACAGGAAGATTCGAACCATGCTACTAACAAGTTCATGATGAGGATGGACCGGGGAGACTATGGTGTTAATTTGGAGACCATCGGAGAAAGTTGGATTTTCATACCAACCTTTGATCGAAGATTCGAGACGTTGTGGTCTGATTCGAGGGAAACTAACACCAGATTCGTAAAGAGGGTGTTGTGAGGAAGCTATGTTGTTAAGATGGGGTCATTTGGACCACCGGAACCACCGTGAGGCGATTTCCGGTGGGCGGTGCACGGTGGTGGACGGTGGGGTTCATCTGGTCTCTTGAAAGAGACGATGAACAGGACAGGGGGGTGTTTGGTTTGGGGAGTGGGGTATGTTTTAGGACTTATATACGGGTGGGGTGGATTGATCTTGACCGTCAGATCAAACATGATCAATGGCCTGGATCAACTCACTTAACTGAACGATGTCGTTTGGTTTAAGCTAGGGGAATGGGTTGGCCCGGGGGTGAAGTGGATCGGGTCTTGGTGAGTTCTTGAGGCTGTTGGATCAAGATAGATGAATGGTTCAGATCTGATTGCCTAAAACGCCGTCGTTTCATTTATGCAGGGGCTGAACTGGACCGTTTGATTGAAACGAATCAACGGCCCAGATTTGAAGTGCCAATACGGCATCGTTTGGATTTGGTTGCATGTAGACTGGACTTGGCCGGGTCTTTTGGCTGTTTTGGGCCTGATTTTTTGTTAAAATTCTTGGCCCAGATCCGTTTTCAACTCTTTTCATTTTCTAATTTTATTCCTAATTATTAAATTCCTAATGTTAATTATAAAAATAAAAATTAACCTTACAAAATATTAATCACCCTTTAACAACCATTAATCATACAAGACAGAACATTAATCACACAATGACACATTTAAATGACAAAAATAGGATAAATGCATATTTTTGTGATTTTTTAAATTCTTAAATGCTTAAATGCATAATTAAATCCTAGATATGCATGCAACATGTATTTTTATTTTATTTTTTCATTTAACTATAACAAAGTAAACACTTACGGACAAAACACAAATAATTATCCAAAAAAATGTCACATAAATTCTAAAAATTGCATACAAAGAAAAATTATTTGTGATTTCTTTTGGAGTAGTTCTTGTGAGGCAAAAAATCACGTGCTCACAACCGTTGCACAATTTTTACCCATTCTCACACCTCTCGGTAGAGAGAATGATTTTACCCAATTGACTCTCTTGAGACCAATTGGGTTGACAAATTAGACCAAGCAACTAGGGTTCAAGTAGGGTGATTACTCTCTCGAGATTTAACCCGTTAATTGGGACCATCATTTCTCATGATTCCATCCTAATTCCTTGTTGGGTCAATTTTGAGGTCATAAACTCTCTTTCTCAAGAAGAGTTAAACCCACAAAGCTTGAATCAGTATTTGCAACCACCAATTCTAAATTAAATCATAAAATCAACCCAAATAACAAACACTCATAGTCAATCTAACCCTAGATGGCAACACCCATCAATTACCCACACTAGGGTTGAGCCACAACCCTAGCTAATGGGTTTAGCTACACATAATTAAAGAAGAAACTGAAGAAATAGATGAAGAACTACACATATTAATTAATTACTAAGAAGAAACTACAATAATCTATTGTTAATGGGAAGCAAATATGCCAAAAATGGCTACAACACCAAGCATAGCTATTCTCCTGTTCTCACATCTGACCCTTCCTTTAAAAAAATAGTAAAATATTCTATTTATACTAGGCTAGAAAAACTGGACAAAAATACCCCTGTGGGGTCAGTGTGGGCCGCACAAAACGGACCGCGGCCGCACTAGCTCTTGGGTTTTAGTTGTTTGATGACTTGAACTGGGGGATGCGGACCATGTTGGAGTGTACCGCGTCCGCGAAAGCAACTGGCACGGTCCGCGCAGACGTGTCCGCGAACCGCATGAGAACAAATGCCCTTTGCTGAACCCTATGAACGCGGACCGCACAGAGCAGGAGTGCGGCCGCGAAGCTTCTTCGCGGGCCGCATGAATCCTACCGCGACCGAGTGACCTTAGGCTCAAAAATGTCCAGTCTCTGAACCTCCTAGTGCGGCCGCGGTCATTGTTACGCGGTCTACACTAGGCCCCTTTTTTCTTCACTTCTCTTGGTCTTTGATACTTGAGCAGGTTTCACTCATTTTTGAGCCGATCTTTGATATTTCGTCACTTTGTCAATCAACCCTGCAATCAAACACAACTTGTGAGCATTTTGGGACTATTTTTGTATCAATTTATACTCAAAGCATAGGCAAGTAAGGACATAAACACTTTAAAATCCTAACTTATCAACTCCCCCAAACTTAAACCTTTGCTTGTCCTCAAGCAAACAAAATAAGACTTACCCCTTAAAGGAACATCCCAGTAATTCCATCTATCCTAAAATAACCTCAACAAGCATCAATTGGTACTAACAATTTCCCTCAATACGAATGCAATCATTAACACATTTAAAACTTTGAAAACTATGGATCAAGTGCGACACAAGAGCATCAAGAGTTGACACATTTCATCAAAGAGCTTTTCTCACTTACTTTGGTTATTGTGGAACCCAAACTCTCACATTCTCAACTCTGCCTAAGCGAACCTCACCTTTTAAATATTGACACACAAATCGAAGCAAATAAAATTTCACTCATCTCTCTCAAAAAGGAAGGTCACAAGTCCGGCTCTAAGTACCATATGTTTGCCCCTTATGTAAGTATCCACTAATGTAAGCTCCCTTCAACTTGAGATCAAATAGGGCTTCTGTGGAGTCATTGTGAAGGCTTTTAGGCAAGGGTAGGACATATTTTTATTCACGTGGGTTCAATCTTCCCTTAAGCACTTCTTTTGATTCATTTCGGCGCAACTTTCTTGGCTCTTTTTGAGGATTTCACTTCTTCACAAGGGGTTAGAGAGACACATTGTCACTCTTTCTTATACAATTCAAAATATTTCTCCTTTTTCTACTTTCTCCACACCTTTTTTTCACTTTTGTTTTCCTTGAATCCCTTTTTATTCTTGTTCACATGGGACTTTCTTTTTGTCCTTTTTCTTTTCTTGCTTTTTCATTGCCTTCTTTTCTTTCTTTTGTACCTTACTGATTTGCTTCCTTTCTTGTCTCTCCCCCAAACTTAGATTTTTACCATTACTCAAGGGAATATTTGGGTGCCAAGAGAGGGTAATCGTTTAGAACGGGTATAAGCTTGTAGCATTGGTTTTTGAAAGAAAAAGGTTTAAGGCTCAAAAGGGTTATCTAGGGATTATTTCATTGGAAGGCTATGAAATTTTTCAACTTAGCATTTGGATCAAGGAGAGCCTATAATCATTTCTTAAGTCAAATTTCACCTAGGATTTTTCCTCAACAGACATTCAGGGCAAGTTCTAGACCAGTGGCTCGGGACTTGGACTCAAATTTTAATTCCTCACCACACACACTAGGGATTTGCTAAATACATCAAGTCGAGGGCCCACAACGACCTTAGTTATGATTTAAACACACAATGGTCCAAAAAGACCACATGATGATCGTTTGGTCAACGTAAGAGTCTCAAAGCCACGACTTTCACCATCCTGAACACAACATTATGTCTTTGACCATGGGATCAAAGGCAAATGTGTTAGGCCCAAGTGAAGCTTTACTTGAGGTGCCTTTAACTACGCTATCAAAAACAAAAGAAAAATCAAAGAAGCAGACTCAAACCCTTAAGAAGGTTGTCACGCCATCTATCATTGGGAAGAGCCACCCGGTTCGCACAATACTCCACCCTTGGAAAGAACCGTGGCATTAAGAAAACCAAGGGCTTATTGGAAATGCCAAAATCAAAACAAGCGGCTACGAGCCTACCTACAAAGCTAAAAATGAATTTTTTGCGAAAATAGAAAATAGAATAAATATGTACAATAGGGGAGTAGAATATACAACGGGGGATGAATATATACAGAAATGTAAAGTTATATACAACCCAAAGTAAAAGGACACAAAATCAATAAAAATAAACTAAGAATCTATATATATACAGTCATCCAGAAAAAGTAGGGTGCACCCCCACGAATAAAAGCTGGCATTGTCCCAATGCCAACTATCAAATAAATATCAAAACAAAAGAAAGGATATAGGATCTCCCTAGGCCTGGTCCGTCTGCATGGGATCATCAGTGGTCCCCAAGTCCTCTGTATGCATGGGAACCTCAGACTGGTTCCTGATCTCCTGCTGCTCAGCTGCTAGGACTGGGGCCTACTCCTGAACCAGCTGACAGATAGGTGCATCACTGGAGGGGGTCTCCTGTATGTCTGGTAGCTCAATAACTGCACCAACTGAACTGGGGAGCTTCCTCTTCTTTCTTGGGGGCATGAGTGCCTGCTCCTACTCCTGCTTTGGCTGTGGAACTGGTGCTGCTGCTAGGGCTGGATCCCCGAATAATAAGTCTAAAGGCATCTGGTCTGCCAATAGCCTGTCCACATCAGTCCGTAGCACTCTCACCGACTCCTTGGACGCCCTTGACTTCCTCATATTCTTGTGCTCCTTGGCAAGCTCCCTCAAAGCCTTTCCATATGAATCCACTGCCATAGTCAAGGCGTCCTGAGTCCTCATAATCTTCTCCTAATTTTCCAGGAGCTTCTGGAGTGTGTCATAAATGGACTGAGGAAACTCAGTAGTGGAAGGTGTTGAATGGGCCTTAACTGTAGCAGACAATGTAGACAACTTGGATGTCGCAGCTGACATCCAGTTGTTCAAACTGGCTAGTGTCCGGCTCAACTACTGGGTCATGAAAGGATGAGACCGGGAAGAAGGGACCCCGTGTCAACTGAAGTACTGGGGCCAGCAAAGGAGGAGGGTCATAGAGGCAAATCATTATCAGTGGTGACCGTAGGCATGGTGGAAGGCTATGTGGGGGGGCTCAACCAAAGACACTACCGCCACTGGCTCCTCAGACTGGCTAGCTGGAGTAGAGGAAGGTGGCTTGTAACTTTTGTCTTTGAGGTTGTCTGGCCCCTTCAAACTGTACCAGGAGAATGGAGCCACAAGTTTTACCTTGACGTCAAACGGTCTCTTCTCCACCTCCAAGTCCCGGAAATACATAGTAAGGGTGCTGAGAAAAGGGTAGTTCCGGTCATGCTCAACCCCTACTGTAGAAATGGTGCAGGACATCACATTTCCCACATTGATAGGGTAACCTGCCATAATAGAAGCAATAAGAACCACCCGGGCAAGTGGAATAGTCTGATCATGAGTGGTCGGGTCGAGCTGACTGCATACAAAGGTCAACCACCCTCTAGCCTCGAAGTTGAAAGTTCTTCGAAGTATTTTGGTCCCTGCTTGTAGCCATTATGGAACCATACCCATAATTGCCAGGTACGAAGCTAACCATGGACGAACCTCCTCGCCCATTGCTAACTTTTCATTGTACAGGGACTCATCTTCGTCAATGAACCCCAAATACTCATTCAACGCCTTCCCGGTGAAAACCACATTTTTGTTTCTCACTTTCATCACTTTAGTGCCTTTCATGATATGAGCCACATTACTGTAAAACTCCTTGACCATATGCTCATTTGCCTTCAAACAATTGTCTTTAAAGAACTCCCAAACCACTCGAGCCTGGAACTGTCTATGCACATTGGGGTTTAGGGGTAGAGGGTCTTTGTCAATAAAGCTCCGCTCAAGTATCAACTTCCGTGCCGGCCACCATTCTCTAAATTTGTGGAACGCCACCTGGTTGACAAACCGATCTTCCCAAACTTCAGGTTTTCTAGTTCTCTCAACACCCCCAACCTGGGTTACCCCATTGTCCGGTACCTTATTATCACTATTAGTCCCGCCTTCTGCACTCTTCCCAGATACTGAAACTGTGGGGGAGGTGGAGTATTCACCACTGCCTGATGCTGAGCCATCAGACGACTCAGAATGTATACGTTGTGGGGATTGGGCAGTATGTGAAGCCGGGACTGCAGTAGCTGGCCCTGATCAGAAGAGAGGTCCTGGGATGGTACGTACTCACTCCTCGATTGGTCGTCTATAGCAATTTGTTTCCTTTGTTTTCAGTTTAGGTCGGGACGTGAGTTTAACTTGTTTCCTTTTTCCTCCCCGGGAGGAGTCACCTCGGCCGGGTTGTTTAGCACCTCTTCCTCGTTGTTTTACCATTGTTTGCAAACAAGCACATCTCACATTGTTAGTTGAAGCATAGGCAGTGAAACATGTGACTGAATTAAAATTGCAGAAGCAAAATGAAAGTTGCAGACACTGCTGCAGAACCAGGCACCGCGGACCGCGCCATCAGGAATGTGGCCGCGTTGGAGGCACCAAGGACAGCGCTAAGGCGACCGCGGGCCGCACTGATCAAAACCCCAGGAAGGGTCTTCTTTGAATCTCACACCGCGGTCCGCACAAAATGGGGTCGTGGCTGCGGTGGGCTAGCGCGGACCGTACAAACGTTACCGCAGTTGTGATGGACACAAAGTGTTCCTTAGTCATTCAAGCATCACGGACCACGTGGAAGCGTAACACGGACCGCGTTAGGGCACAGTGGACCGTGCTAAGGCGACCGCGGGCTGCACTGGGTTAGGTTCAGTGAGTAAACTAGGGATTGCATGCTTTTGTTCTATTTTTGTTCAACGTTTTACCCCTACTTGTCCCTACTCATGTACCCAATCGTTAGTTATTTCAAACTAACATGGAAGCTACCCTAGACTAACAATTCGAAGACAATTGTGAAGGCAAAGAAGTTACAGAATACTGGCAAGCAATTAAAATTAAAATAAAAGAGTAATAATCAAAAATGCATGAAATGTTACCAGGATTATGAAGAATGAATGCAATCTATCCACACAAGTAAGAATCTCAGTTTTGGACGGGGATGAACAGTAGAATTAGGGTTCTGGGTTTCCAATTTGCAAAAATGGTAAAATGAGACCCTTGGTCTCTATTATAGAGCCCTAGTAGGACCCGTACTCACCTACCAGCGCAGCCGCACAAAAAGTGACCGCGGACCGCGCTGGGTTTATTTGTGTGACCCCTCGTGATGAAGCCTACGCGGACCGCACAGACGTGTACTACGGCCGCGTTAGCCCACCGTGGACCGCACTAACTTGACCGTGGCAGTGGTGAAGAACTTCAGAGAGTCCCCCTTTTGACTCATGCCAGCACGGACCGCACAAATTGCACCGCGGCCGCGCTGGCAATCTTCAGAGACTATGCTATTTTCCAACTTTGTTTTGCACTGCTTCAACACAATCCCTGCAACATCTCATAAATAGTTAGCTCAAAAATCCTAAGCTACACATGGGTTACCTCCCAAGAAGCGCCTGATTTAATATCGCGACATGACGCATGTTACCACCACATCACTTTAGATGAAGAAGCGCCACTACGTGGCTGCCATCAAACTTTCCGAGATAATGTTTGACCCGGTGACCATTGACTCTGAAGGCTTCACCATTTTTGTTTTTAAGATCAAGAGCACCAAGCGGGGTCATGAACACAACTTCAAATGGCCCACTCCACTTTGACTTGAGCTTACCCGGAAACAGACGTAACCGGGAATTAAACAAGAGAACCATATCCCCAACTTTGAACTCCTTGCCCGGAGCATATTTGTCGTGAAGGTACTTTATTTTGTCCTTATACAAGGACGAGCTAGAGTATGCATGGAATCTAAACTCATTGAGCTCATTAAGTTGTTCAACCCTCAGATTTGCAGCAACATCCCATTCTAAGTTCAACTTCCTCAAGGCCCACATAGCCTTGTGCTCCAATTCCACCGAAAGATGGAAAGCTTTCCCAAACACCAACTGGTATGGGGACATACCAATCGGAGTCTTGTAAGCTGTCCGATAGGCCCAAAGAGCATCATCCAATTTTTTCGACCAATCGGTCCTATTTGCATTTACAGTTTTAGACAAGATACTCTTAATTTCTCGGTTGGAGACTTCCACTTGACCGCTATCTTGAGGATGATAGGGGGTGGCTACTTTGTGATTAACTCCACATTTGGCTAGCAATGAATCAAAAGCATTGTTGCAAAAGTGAGATCCCCCGTCACTAATGATAGCACGGGGAGTGTCAAACCTCGTGAAGATACTCTTTTTAAGAAATGCCACAACACTCCGGGCTTCATTGTTGGGCAAAGCCACGGCTTCAACCCACTTGGAGACATAATCTACCTCTACCAGAATGTAAGTGTTTCCACAAGAGCTCACGAAAGGACCCATGAAGTTGATGCCCCAAACATAAAAAATGTCTACCTCGAGAATTGTATTGAGGGGCATTTTATCCCTTTTTGAAATTCCACTGGCTCGTTGGCATTCATCACATCTTTTGACCATATCACTGGAATCTTTAAACAAAGTAGGCCAATAAAATCCGCAACTAAGCACTTTACAAGCCATTCTCACCCCACCATGATGGCCACCATAGGGTGAGGAATGTCAAGCTTCCAAAATACCCAATTGCTCCTCTTCCGGGACACATCATCGAATCACACCATCGGTGCAAATCTTAAACAAATAGGGCTCATCCCAATAATAATCCAAGCTATCCCATTTGAGCTTCTTCCTTTGGTTAGAAGAGAGCTCACATGGGATGATTCCGGCAACAAGATAGTTTGCAATATCGGCAAACCACGATATTCCACTTATTGACACCGCAAGGAGTTGCTCGTCGGGAAATGTATCATTGATCTCAAGGCTGTCACAAGGCCTCCCCTCATCCTCCAAACGGGACAAGTGGTCCGCCACTTGATTCTCGCTACCCTTCCGGTCAACAATTTCTAAATCAAACTCTTAAAGGAGAAGAACCCATCTCATCAATCTTGCCTTTGAATCTTTCTTGGTCATCAAATATCTAAGGGCGTCATGGTCGGTGTGCACAATAACTTTAGCCCCCATAAGGTAAGTATGGAACTTTTCCATAGCAAAAACAATAACCAACAACTCCTTTTTGGTAACTGTGTAGTTCCTTTGAGCCTCATTCATGGTCTTGCTTGAGTAGTACACCAGATGGAACATCTTGTTGATCCTTTGGCCTAAAACCGCCCCCACCACAATGTCACTCGTGTCGCACGTGAGCTTGAATGGTAAGCTCCAATTTGGTGCGGTGATGATGGGGGTAGTGGTCAACTTTTGTTTAAGGAGCTCAAAAGCCTTCATGCATTTCTCATCAAAAACAAACTTGACATCTTTCTCTAGCAATTTGCACAACGGGTTTACTACCTTAGAAAAGTCTTTGATGAACCTTCGGTAGAAACCCGCATGCCCAAGAAAAATCCTCACCCCTTTGACAGAAGTAGGGGGAGGAACCCTTGAAATAACCTCGATCTTGGCCTTATCAACTTCAATTCCTCGCTTCGAGATCTTGTGACCCAACACTATACCCTTTTCTACCATAAAATGGCACTTTTCCCCGTTTAAAACAAGGTTGGTATCTTCACACCGAGCCAACACACTATCCAAGTTTACCAAGCACTCCTCAAAAGAATCCCCAACCACGCTAAAATCATCCATGAAGACCTCCAAGATAGCCTCCACCATGTCGGTGAAAATAGCCATCATGCAACGTTGGAAGGTCGCCGGAGCATTACATAATCCAAATGGCATTCTGGAGAAAGCGAATGTGCCATAAGGACATGTGAAAGTCGTCTTCTCTTGGTCCTCCGGGGCAATGAGAATTTGATTGTACCCCGAGTAACCATCCAAAAATCAATAGAAAGCCCGGCCTGCAAGACGATCAAGCATTTGGTCAAGGAATGGCAATGAGAAATGATCTTTTCTAGTCACCTTGTTCAGCTCCCGATAATCCATGCAAACTCTTCAACCCGTCATTGTCCGAGTTGGAATAAGCTCATTGTTGTCGTTGGTCACCACAATCATTCCACCTTTTTCGCTACACATTGTATCGGAGAAGTCCATGAACTGTCAGAAATGGGATAAACCACACCTTTGTCAAGCCACTTGATAACCTCTTTCTTTACTAATTCTTGCATAGCCTCATTTAGTCTTCTTTGATGCTCAAGTGAAGGCCTCGCATCCTCCTCCAATATGATTTTATGCATGCAAAAGGCGGGGCTTATACCCCGAATATCAGCTAGAGTCCATCCGATTGCCCTCTTTTGCCTTTAAAGAACCGCCAAGGTGTCCTTAACCTGCATGTTAGTAAGGCAAGAATAAATAATGATAGGTAAAGTAGAATTTGAACCCAAGAATTCATACTTGAGGTGTGGAGGAAGTGGATTCAACTCCAACACCGGTGGCTCCTCAATCGATGGCTTCGTTGGTGGAGTTTTGCGGTTTTCAAGATCCAAAGATAGCCTTCTAGGCTCATAAGAATATGAACCCATACCATGCAATGCATTCACGCACTCCACTCTACTAGCATCATCATTGACATCCATGTTAAGAACCACGACCTCAAGAGGCTCTTCAACATTGATCATGGAACTTGTGTCATCCACTATCACGGCTGTGACAATGTCCACAAAAGAACACACCTCCATGCTATTTGGTTGTCTCATTGATTTGCAAACATGGAATACCACCTTCTCATCTCCCACTCGAAATGTCAACTCACCCGCTTCAATATCAACTAATGTCTTCCCCGTAGCTAGGAAAGGTCTTCCAAGAATAATCGGCACTTCAAAATCTACCTCACAATCTAATATGACAAAGTCAGCCGGCAATATAAATTTATCAACACGGACAAGAACATCATCGATTATGCCCAAGGGTCGCTTCATCGATCGATCTTCCATTTAAAGTCTCATTGAGATAGGTCAAGGTTTCCCAATTCCCAAATTCTTGAAGACCGAGTACGACATCAAATTAATACTAGCCCCCAAGTCACAAAGGGCCTTTGCAAAATCCGCACTTCCGATGGTACAAGGGATAGTAAAAGCTCCGGGATCCTCAAGCTTGGGTGCCATTGAATTCACTATGGCACTCACTTGATGAGTCATCTTAATTGTTTCATACTCCATCAACCTCTTCTTTGTAACCAAATCTTTCATAAACTTTGCTTACCCCGACATTTGCTCAAGTGCCTCAACCAAAGGGACATTGATTGTGAGGCTCTTCATCATGTCAATAAATTTTTTGAATTGATTGTCACTCTTTTGCTTTGCTAACCATTGAGGATAAGGTGGATGTGGCCTAGGCAAAGGTTCCTTGGCTTTTTGTACAACCGGCTCGGGCATGTCAATCACGTGTTCCCTAGACGGGTTTATGGCATCTTGAGACTCTACCTCGGCCTCATCATTAATATCAATCCGCACATCATTGTTTGCATTTTGATTAACCATATCATCAACAATCAAAGGTACATCATCATCCCGCAACTCAACATCTTCATCCACAACTTGCTTTGGCATTGAGGCATTTACATCACCGCCTCTCTCACTTCTTGTTGTAAATGTCATCACATGATTATTATTCCCACCCTTCGGATTCACCACCGTATCACTTGGTAGTGCACCTTTGGGACGAGTATTCAATGTTTGAGAGATTTGGCCTAATTGCACCGTCAAGTTCCGGATAGATGTGTTATGCGAAGCTAATTGGGCCTTAGAATCTTGGTTCTTTTTCATCATTTGCTCGAACATGCTTTCAATTCTCCCCATATCACTTCCAGACGAACTCAGACCTTGAGAAGGAAAGGGGGGTGGATTGTTCGGTTGTTGGTACATGGGGGGCCTTTGAAAGCCTTGCCCCCGGTTGCCTTGGTTCCCGCTATTGTTCCACCCTCCTTGATTGTTGTTGTTGCTCCAATTATTGTTACTCCCATTCCAATTTCCTTGGTTGCTTTGATTACCCCAATTGTTGTTTTGGTTGCTGTTATTCCAATTACCTCCGCCTTGTTGTTGATTGCCCCAATTTCCTTGAGGACGCCATTGTTGATTTGAAGAATTACCTCTATTCCCTTGGTAGTTGTTGACATATTGGACCTCTTCGCTTTGATCATCATAGCACTCATTTGAATAACCACCACCATCATTGTTGTTGTCATATTGTTCACAATTACCTTGAGGTTGTTGTCCTCTTTGCCTCCTTTTCAACATAGAAACACCTTCCATTGCATTGACTTGGCATGAGTTTTGGACTTGTTGCAATTGCGCCTTTACTAATTAATTCATAGTTATTGTAAGCTCGGCGATGGCTTAGCCATGATCGTGCAATTCCTTGTGCAAATGGATGACCGTGGGGTCACCTTGGGGTACATTTGCTCGGCTTTGCCATGCTGAAGAGGTGTCGGCCATTTCATCAAGTACATCACATGCCTCTTGGTAAGAAAGTTTCATAAAGTTCCCTCCGGCCAATTGGTTCACAATGCATTGATTTGTGGTGTTGATGCCCCGATAAAAGGTTTGTTGAATCATAGCCTCGGTCATGTCGTTATTAGGGCACTCTTTCACCATTGTTCTATATCTTTCCCATATCTCATGCAAAGGTTCCATTGGCTCTTGCTTGAAAGCTAGAATTTCATACCGAAGAGCTGCCATATGACTTGGAGAAAAGAACTTGGAAATAAATTTGTCCGCCAATTCATCTCATGTTGTAATAGAATGATTGGGGGCCTTTCTAACCAATCCAATGCTTTACCCCGAAGAGAGAACGGGAAAAGCCTCAACCTCAATGCATCCTCGGACACGTTGGTCTGCTTGCTATCCCAGCATGTATCCACGAACCCCTTCAAGTGCTTGTAGGCATTTTGATCGGAGGCACCCGTGAAATACCCTCTTTGCTCGAGCAAGGTCAGCATAACATTTGTGATTTGAAAGATCCCCGCCCGGATTTGGGGAGGAACAATAGCACTGGCGTATCCTTGATTTGGTAAAACTTTGGGAGCCACTCTCGGTGGTCTCGGAGGAGGGTCTGGAATATTGTTGTTCTCATTTGCATTTACATTGACATGTCGGACTCTCCGTGGAAGTTAAGGTAAGACCTCATCTGGTTCTAGATCCTCTACCTCCTCCCCCGCTATCACATTGCCGAGAGGGTCATTTGCATTAAAAGCCATTGTACCTGATTGATCGACACAAACAAAATTAGTAAACAAGAAGGAAAGAGAAGCAAAACACAAAACTAACTAAACAGATAGTCAACACCGTAAGCTCCCCGGCAACGGCGCCAAAAGGTTGATCACTGCCGACTCGAAACTACACTATAGTAGGAAGAGCGGATCGCAGTAGCTTTTACCCGAATAGAGGTCCGGGATCGAATTTCCACAATGAGCTAGTAGTGGAGTTGTATTTTCCGTCTAGCCTAGAGTTGTGGTTGTGCTTCTAATGTCACTTCAATCATCTTTTGAGTTTTTGTATTTATAACTACTATTATAAAACTACGGATTAAAGCTAGATTATGCTAGGAGAATATTGCTAAGTTGTAATTAATGGGAAGGAAGAGCATTAGGGTCGTGGCATTACCTTGGTGGCTAATTGATGGGTAGATGTTACTTAGGTTCGATTGACTTGTTTTCACGTGCTCACAACCGTTGCACAATTTTTACCCACTCTCACACTTCTCGGTAGAGAGAATGATTTTACCCAATTGACTCTCTCGAGACCAATTAGGTTGGCAAATTAGACCAAGCAACTAGGGTTCAAGTAAGGTGATTACTCTCTCGAGATTTAACCCGTTAATTGGGACTATCATTTCTCATGAGTCCATCCCAATTCCTTGTTGGGTCAATTTTGAGGTCATAAACTCTCTTTCTCAAGAAGAGTTAAACCCACAAAGCTTGAATCAGTGTTTACAACCACTAATTCTAAATTAAATCATAAAATCAACCCAAATAACAAACACTCATAGTCAATCTAACCCTAGATGGCAACACCCATCAATTACCCATACTAGGGTTGAGCCACAACCCTAGCTAATGGGTTTAACTACACATAATTTAAGAAGAAACTGAAGAAATAGATGAAGAACTACACATATTAATTAATTACTAAGAAGAAACTACAATAATCTATTGTTAATGGGAAGCAAATATGCCAAAAATGGCTACAACACCAAGCGTAGCTATTCTCCTGTTCTCAAAAAATGACCATCCCTTTAAAAAAATAGTAAAATGTTCTATTTATACTAGGCTGGAAAAACTGGACAAAAATACCCATGTGGGGTCAATGTAGGACGCACAAAACTGACCGCGGCCGCACTAGCTCTTGGGTTTCAGTTGTTTGATGACTTGAACTGGGGGATTTTGACCGCGTGGGAGTGTATCGCGGTCGCGAAGGCAACTGGCGCAGTCCGCGTAGACGTGACCGCGGACCGCATGGGGACAAATGCCCATTTGCTGAACCCTGTTAATGCGAACTGCACAGAGTAGGAGTGCGTCCGCGAAGCTTCTCCGCGGGCCGCGTGAATCCTACCGCGGCCGCGTGACCTTAGGCTCGAAAATGTCCAGTCTCTGAACCCACTAGGCCCCTTTTTCTTCTCTTCTCTTGGTCTTTGATACTTGAGCAGGTTTCACTCCTTTTTGAGCCGATCTTTGACATTTCATCACTTTGTCAATCAACCCTGCAATCAAGCACAACTTGTGAGTATTTTGGGACTGTTTTTGTATCAATTTATACTCAACGCATAGGCAAGTAGGGACATAAACACTTTAAAATCCTAACTTATCACATGTGCAGATCCTTCTTTCTCTCTGTACAGTTCCACCAACCGCCTAATAAGGTGTATAGCTTCTGTGGTTGAACGACCCGGCATGAACCCGAATTGGTTATCGGATACAAACACTATCATCCTCACCCTCTCTTCAACCACCTTCTCCCATACTTTCATGGTATGACTCAGTAAATTGATACCCCTATAATTGTTACAACTCTGGATATCACATTTGTTTTTATATAATGGAACTATCGTACTCCACCTCCACTCATCTGACATCTTCTTCTCCTTAAAAATAACATTAAACAACCCATTCAACCACTCTAAACCTGCTCTCCCAACACACTTCCAAAATTCCACAGGAATCTCATCTGGTCCGGTTGCTTTACCCCTACTTATCTTATACAGAGCTCCTACAACTTCCTCAACCATGATACGCCTGCAGCACCTAGAGTCACAGTGACTCTCGGAATGCTCAAAATCGTCTAGCGCAATAACCTGATCCCCTTCTTCGTTCAGGAGTTTCTGAAAGTAAGTCTGCCATCTCCTCTTAATCTGGGCATTTTCCATCAATACTCTACCATCTTTGTCCTTAATGCATCTCACTTGGTCCAAATCCCGAGCCTTCCTCTCCCTCAACTTAGCTAGCTGGAATAACTTCTTCTCCCCGCCTTTTTCCCCCAGTTCCTCATACATACGACCATACGTTGTGGTCTTAGCCTATGTGATCGCCAACTTAGCTTCCTTCTTGGCTACTTTATACCTCTCCATGCACGCTCGCCTCTTCTCCTCACCTATGCTCCCCACTAACTATAGGTACACTGCCTTCTTAGCTTCCACTTTACCTAGGACCATTTCATTCCACCACCAATCTCCTTTGTGCCCACCATAGTCGCCCGTCGCGACCCCTAACACCTCTCTCCCAGCCTCCCTTATATAGTCTGCTATCACGGACCACCTATAGCTCGCGTCGCCACTGCTCCTCCAGGCTCACATAGCCGACAACCGCCCCTCCAGATCTTGGGCTTTATCCTTAGTTAAGGCTCCCCACTTGATTCTTGGTCTTCCTCGAGCAGACCTTTTCCTCCTCTTTAACATAATACCCACATCCATTACCAAGAGCCTATACTGCGTCGCGAGTAACTCGTCCGGAATCACCTTGCAATCCTTACACATCCCTCTATCATACCTCATGAGGAGGAGATAATCAATCTGAGTCTTCGCCATTGCATTCTAAAAAGTAACCAAATGCTCATCCCTTTTTGGAAAGCTAGAGTTCGCAATTACCAACCCAAATGCCTTAGCAAAGTCCAAAAGCGAGGTGCCTCCTCCGTTCCTCTCCCCAAAACCAAAGCCTCCATGCATTCGCCATAACCACCAGAGATTGACCCAATATGACTATTGAAATCAACTCCTATGAATAGCTTCTCAGCAGGCGGAACTTGGCGCACAATCTCATCTAATCCCTCCCAGAAGCACCGTTTAACCTCCTCATCTAGGCCCGCATGCGAAACATAGGTGCTAACAACATTTAGAGTGTACTCACAAACCACCAACTTAATTGCCATCAATCTATCATTCACTCATCTAACCTCAACCACAGAATCTCTAAGTTCTTTATCCACCAAGATACCCACTCCATTCTTACCTCTCTGGACTCCTGAGTACCAAAGTTTATACCCGTTTGTGTCCCTTGCCCTCGACCCTACCCACCTTGTCTCCTGAACACAAGCTATATTGACCCTCCTCTTCTGGAGGATCTTCGCCAACTCTATAGACTTACCCGTCAATATACCTACGTTCCATGACCCAATTCTCAACCTATAGACACCCTTGTTCCTTTTACCTCTATTGCCTCCCATCCCGCCCGCTAACCCCGGCCCTACCTCACACCCTGCCCCACTCCTCACAACACACTCCTCCCGAGGACATGACCTCACTCAACCATCCCAAACCACAGCCACTTTACCTACGACAAACTAAAGGAATCACTAACACACACAAGGCAACGGACCCAACTAGGGAAAAAAAACAAGTTGCAACTACAGGAACACTAATACGGTGAATAACTAATACGAAGAAAGATGACAACAATTTATTTAAGTAACACAATAGAGATAAACATAAAAACGGGAGGTACCAACTCTCGCTAGTAGAACCTGGGAATTTTCTCGGTATATACGAAGATGTTGCAGCCACCTAGCACGTTCGCGTCCAACTCCCACTGCCCCTTGCTGACACTCGCTCGGGTTGTTCTTTAATGTTTGCACGCACACGTTTCATTCTCCTCTAATAGCCACAAGCCCTAACCTGAAATACACACAGAACACAACAAAGCCAAATAAAGGCAGGAGGGGATATCATCGCTACCACTGGTGAGGCCCACTCATAGCAAATGAGCGAAAAAAAGGGTGAAATAAAACCTGAAGTTGATTTACAAAACAAGGTGAAATAATACAAAAAATTTAATTTCCTTAAATTGTCAAGTTAAAAATTCAATAAATCTGGTCAAGGCTTCCCAAGAAAATGGGGCGTAGATGTTTTGGCCTTTTCTGTTGAGACAACTAGACAGGACCGGAAAAATATTTTTTTTAAAAAAACAAAAAATTATGGAATCGTAGATCTAAAAATTGAAAGCCTATGAATCATGCAAAAAAGTTTCTACAACTATGCAACTAAACTACAAGAACGCATATACTACTGTAAAAGAGTTTTTTACAGATAATAAAAATATAATCGAATTTTTGTCAAATATACTACTGTAAATGTATATTAGAGTCGAAAAATCAGATTTCAAAGAAATTGTAGCGACGATATCAACCTGAGATGAAACTCTGGTTTGAAATAGCTGAGAAATCGCCAGAAAAGGAACAAAAAAGTGAACAAGTGCACCTTTTTGGCGGGGGGAGAAGATGAACTAGTGAAGTGGGGTAAGGGAAAGACGATAGAAGAGAGAGAGAGAGAGAGAGAGAGAGAGAGAGAGAGAGAGAGAGAAGGGAATTACAGAAAGAGACAGACGGAAAAAGGAGAGGGATTTTAATACTAAATTTTAATTATGCAAGGTACTTCGCCGGCAAAATCTGGAAATTGTTTTAACAGTTAGGGGAGATGGTACTTCAGTGAAGGAGGGACAATAGAGAATTTCAAAAATCCTTGACATTCAAAGACATGAATGAAATTATTCACGTTTCTTACTCTTTGCACATTCTACCATGGCCTGACATGTGTAAGCGGATCCCAGAAGGGTTATGGTGGCTTAGACCAATACTTAAAGGTTCTCCTGAAGTGAGTTAAGTGAATTTTTTTTGTATGATGAAGTGTTAATCTATTAGTGGTTTCGGAGTTATGATTAAAACCGTGTTCTATCGTATATTGGAATGTTAGGTGCAGTGAGTGGTTCGGAATTTGAAGTGAGGATCAAGGTTGCAGTTCGGTGTTGACAAAGATGTCACGAGCTTGGATGAGTAGGAAAAAAGTTTTGATGTACGGTAAGTTGGTATTGTCTTCAGCGTCACCTAAGATCGGTATTTTGGGAAAAAGGCTTTGCATCCTGGTTAAGGATTCTTGATCGCTTTCAGCGTTAGTACGGCTGGTGGTTTAGATGTACAAACCTGTTATCTATTATGGAAGGTTGTGGGAGCGTGCCCACGGGAAGGTTGTATTAGTGTGGCATGTATCCACTTGATTGATTGAAGAGTTAAATTAAATATGAAGATTGTAGTGATGTCATTAAATTGAGAATTGATTTCTGGAGGGCACATGGTTTATTGGGTTGTGGACTGTGGTTGATTACTCCGGTTATGATGGCTGTTCTTGTATGTTGTTAAAATAAATAGGGAGTTAATATGGACCTTTGAAAGGTTATTAGCTTAGTTCAGTGCGATCAGAATCAGCTTGAGGTCTGTGGTGGATTTAAATGTGAATATGGGCTCTATATCAGGCTAGATATGTTCATTTCAGCCATGCGCTCCTTATGGAAGAGTAGTCGGGGTACTATTTTGTCGTCAGCTATTTCATGAAATGATATATTGCACTGTATGAGTTGCGAGACGACTTGGTGAATTTCTTATGTGTTGAGGTTCCGCGCAGAGATGATGTTATATGAGCAAGATGGCTCTCGAGATTCAGATCGTATATCGCACCTCAGTTGTGCTTGAGTTTTGTAGCATATGGCGCTATATGTCTCCCCAGGGATGGTATTATGGACTTAGTATGCTTGTGACAGATGTTTGGTATTTTGCTGTAATGAGCAATCTGGCTCGGTGTGTAACTCCTTTGTGAATTTTATGTGTAGATCGGGTGGCACGCCGTCATGGGTATATTGTTTGGATCGGGTTGCGTGCCGCAATAGTTTGATGTTGAGTACAGTTCCCCGTATCTGTTTTTATGTGTTTTGTTTCCTATTTTTTTGAGGAAAGCTCATATTAGCTGTGTGCCCGCATCGCATGTATGATTCGCGAGCGGGGTGTCTGTTTAGTTATGTTGGCCACGTCGTATGCATGATTTGCGAGAGGGGTAATTGGATCTCCTTTTTAGAGTTCATTTTCCTTTTGTATCACGTTCGAATTGGTTGCCAATTGGCACATTGTGGAAAAATATGAGACTTTTGATCATGTCGGGGGTGGCTCATTGCCTGAGCAGTTCGTACTGGGTGAGACGAGATCATTGGATTTAGGATCAGTGCAATATGATTATATGAAGTACATTAAGAAGTTAAGACCATTATTCGGTTAAGAATGAGGTGAGGGTTCTTGTCAGAAGTATAGACCCAATGATTTATTGATTCAGCAGTTGGTTATGAATTTCTACACATCCCTTCCATCGTGGCGGTATTATAAGAGTTAGAGCAAGACCTATGAATGTCATGAGGTGCAATGGGAGCATCAGGGTCATGGAATTTTGACTAAATGGATCAGAGAATGTTGTTGTGGTCCTGTGAGTAAAATGGTGCAAGGTGTGAATTCAACTAAGGTATGCAGTCGTGTTTTGGTGTTGCGTGTAGTTATTGATTCGGTGAGCGTATGTTGGAACAGGCATGGCAGAAAATTCCAGATGTTGGGATTGGGCTCTAAGGCTTATTTGCTTGAATAAAAAGGAATATCTTCAGAATTGATTGAGCTAATGTGCTCAACTTAGTTGTGGTAGCACGGGTAGGTGCACGAGGAGTTAAATAGTGATTTCGGACAACTCCAGCGCAGTTCTCAGCATGTTCCAGGATGAACGTATGTTTAAATGGGAAAGAATGCAACGACCCGACCGGTCATTTTGAGCTCTAGGTCGTCGTTCGGCAATTTGGGACCATAAACAGCTTCACTTCAGGTATTATGACTTGTACGCATGGTGGGAATTGAATTTTGGGAAATTCGGAGTTGATTTGGAAAGGGAATTCTCATTCGGAAGCTTTAAGTTGAAAGAATTGACTAAAATTGGATTTAAGAGTAAACAACCTCGGAATCGGGATCTGAAGGTTCCACTAGGTTCGTATGATGATTTAGGACTTGGGCATATGTCCGGACCAAGTTTTGGAAGACCCGGGAATGTTTTGGTGCCTATTGTGGAAGTTAGCATTTTGGAAGAAATTTCATAAGTTTGGGTTAAAGTGCATTTCAGTATTATCGATGTCCGTTTGGGATTTCGAGTTTGGGAGTAGCTCTGTATGGTGATTCTTGTGTTGGGAGCGTGATCGGAAGTAAATTCGGAGGTCCGTGGGTCATTTTGGAGTCATTTGGCTAAAGATAGAAATTTGAAGGTTTTTGAGAAGTTTGACCGAAAGTGGACTTTTTGATATCGGGGTCGGAATTTGATTCTGAAAGTGGAAGTAGGTCCGTAATGTCGAATATGACTTGTATACAAAATTTGAAGTCAATCAAACGTGATTTGATAGGTTTAAACATCGAAAGTAGAAGTTTGAGATTCTAAAGTTCATAAAGCTTGGATTGGAGGTCGATTCATGATTTTAGCGTTGTTTGATATGATTTGAGGCCTCGAGCAAGTTCGTAATGTGTTTTGGGACCAGTTGGTATGATTGGTTGGGGTCCCGGGGGCCTCGAGTGGATTCCGGGTGGTTAACGGATCGAAAATGGAATTTTGGAAAGGGCTGAAGTTGCTGGTTGCTGGTGTAACCGCACCTGCGAGACTAAGGTCACAGGTACGGAGCCGCAGAAGCAGAAATGGACGGCTAGGCTGGGACCGCAGATGCGGTCGTTTTGCCACAGATGCGGGACCGCATCTGCGGAGGAGAGGACGCAGAAGCGAAATGGGCTGGGAGCCCTGGAGCACAGAAGCGCAGAAGCGGCGTTTAGTTTGCACCTGCGAGACCGCATAAGCGGTCAAGAGATCGCAAGTGCGGAAATGCTGGAGGCAGTGAGGTTCTTTTAAATCGGGGGTTGGGTTCATTTCAACCCCATTTCTTCCATAGGAGCCAATTTTGGAGCAACTTTGAGGTGCCATTTTCACCACCAAGCATGAGGTAAGTAATTTATGCTAGTTTTTAGTTAAATACATGGTTATATACAGATTTGGACATGGAAATTGGTAGAAACCTGGGGTTTGAGGAAAACCTAGAGAATTTGTATTCTTGGATTTTGACCACAATTTTGGGTATGAAATTAAGAGAAAATCGTCTATTTGAGTTCGTGAGTTCATGGGTAAACTTTATCTTCGAAAAATTTTGAAATCCGGGCATGTGGGTCCGAGGGTAATTTTGTCAACTTTTCGATCGGGGTTAGGAATTTTTATAAATTAGATTGTAATGAGTAATTGAACATATATTAATGGATTTGCATAATTATTGGCTAGTTTTGGAGCGTTGTGCATCGATTCGAGTCCTCAGAAGAGCGTGGAATGCCAGTTATGGATCTTCGGTGCGAGGTGAGTCTCCTTTCTAACCTTGCAAGAGGGAATTGTTCCCATAGGTGAGTTAATTGGTTATGTGCTCCTATTTGTGGGGGCTACGTACGCATGAGGTGACGAGAGTCCGTGCGTAGCTACTATTATGCTATTGTCTTGCTAGTCTAGGACCCAAAAGCATGTTGTACTTGGAAATATTTGTAATTCTATTGACGTTTTGAATTCCTTAAATCACATCGGATTAGTAAGTGAATTTCTAAAATATTGAGCTTCATTTTCTTGAATTGTAAAAAGAGAATTGGATTTCTCCTTGGATAGTTGTTCCCTGATAAAGTCTGGATTAACTGTTTGAATATGTGATTTTAAGTGTACTTGCGTCGCATGTATGATTCGCGAGCAGGGTGTTTGTTTACTTTATGTTGACAGCGTCGCATGGATGATTCGCAAGCGGGGTAATAGATGCATCTATGGTTCGCGCCGTTCGACCCTCGGTAGTGCACATTTTACATTATGTTGGATCGGGCCGTACTACCTCGACATGATTTGCGCATGTTTATATTGCTTGCTTGGAGATTTATTGATATTCGCTCTCCCCGACTTGAGATAATTGTTAATTATTATATTATGAAACTAGATACTTTTTAATATAAAAAGGAACTTTTACCTGTTCGTGACTTATTTGAAATTACTGTCGTTCTTAATAAATCCATGACTACTTGCATTAAAAATAGATTACTATTGGACCACTAGTAAATGTCGAAGTCGACCTCTCGTCTCTACTTCTTCGAGATTAGATGGGATACTCATTGGGTTCACGTTGTTTTCGTACCCATTCTACACTTGTTGTACATTTTTGTAGCACAGGTTTATGTGTGGCTAGTGGCATAGTGGCAGGGTTGATACGGAGGCTCAGTTGAGTTGCATTTATCGAGACGACCGTAGCCAGTAGAGTCTTCTTCAGAGTATTGTACCATATTTTCATTTCTGTCACTTGTATTCTGAACAATTACTATATTTTATTTTATTCCTAGTAAATGCTCATGCACTTGTGACACCGGGTTCTAGGATGACTATGGGGTATCTTGTATTAACTTCTTAAAATTTATATTTGATTTGAAACGATTATCTTTTACTGGTAAAATTGAAGGAAAATCATAGTTTTCAAATTATTAAAACGAAAATTTAATTAAGTATTTTGGTTGGCTTGCCTGACAGCGGTGTCTGGTGACATCACGACCCTTAGTGGATTTTGGGTCGTGACAGAGAGGAATAAGAGAATCATGTCATTATTGTGGTATAAATGGTCATCGGTCACATACTTATTGTTCGCCAAAATATATTGGCATTATGATTATTAAAAGACAACGGTAATGCAAGAAACAGATCTTGCATATAATTTTGACAATAACTATAATGGTATAACTTTCTCTTTAAAAGAGATATTTACCATATGAATTTTGATGAATATGTGGTACTACAAAATTAATTAAGAACTCTGCAAGAGCTAATTATACTATTTTGGAGAAACACAATTGATTACCAATAAGGTATTGTGTTGTAGTAAGTTTCAAAGAAATTTATTCAGTTTCCAAAGTATACGTGAAAATGGTTGATTATATTGAGACTACAAATAAAAGAAATTTAATATCTTCTATTTGTGACGACCCGGTCAGTCGTCTCATGAGTTACCGCTCTATTTCCCCCATTTCTGCTTCATTATGCTTTGTTAATCCGTGTTATGTGATATCGGGTTGGTCGGATCAAATCTGGAATGATTTTAGTAAGGTTTGAGACACTTAGTCTCTTTTAAGGAAGTTTAAGTTGGAAACAAAGTCAACCAGATGTTGACTTATGTGTTAGAGGGCTTGTATGTGAATTCCAATGGTTCAGTTAGCTTCGGGAGATGATTTTTGACTTAGGAGCGTGATCGTAATGAATTTTGGAGGTTCGTAGAAGATATAGTCTTGAATTGGCGAAATTGATATTTTGACGATTTCCAGTTGGTAGGCGAGATTTTGATATAGGGGTCGGAATGGAATTCCAAGAGTTGTAGTAGTTCCGTTGTGTCATTTGGGATGTGTGTGCAAAATTTCAGGTCATTCGGACGTGGTTTGGTTGGGTTTTTGATCAAAAGCGAAATTCGGAAGATTTTAGAAAATTTGGCTTGAATCCGATGTGTTTTGATTGATTTGATGTTGTTTTGAAGATTGGTACAAGTTTGAATAAGGTATTAGGACATGTTTTTGCTTTTGGTTGAGGTCCTGGGGGCCTCAGGATGATTTCGAATGGTTAACGGAGAAGTTGGAATTTTGTTGTAGCTGCTGAATTTACTGCTTCTGGTATTTTCGCACCTGCGGATTGGGGACCGCATGTGCGATACCGTAGGTGAGATAAGGGAGGTCACAGAAGCGGAAAGTGCTGAGGGAGTCAGAACCACAGAAGCGGTGAGATGGACCACTTTTGTGATGTCGCAGA
The DNA here is from genome assembly GCF_000715075.1 of Nicotiana tabacum. Classification (NCBI taxonomy): domain Eukaryota; kingdom Viridiplantae; phylum Streptophyta; class Magnoliopsida; order Solanales; family Solanaceae; genus Nicotiana; species Nicotiana tabacum. The sequence continues at coordinate 15,740,348 of NC_134089.1, read as the reverse complement.
TGCGGATGAGGGATCGCAGATGCGGAAAATAGTGAGTTAAGTGATTTCTGCAGAAGCGGAGAAACACCCGCAAATGCGGTACCGCAATGGGTATTGGGCCGCAAATGCGAAAAGTTCTGGGCAGAAAGTATAAAATGTGACCTTCGTGAATTTTAAGCTATTTCACCATTTTTATCTTGGCTTGGGAGCTTTTTGGGCTATTTGAAAAAGGGTTTTCAAGGGAATTTCATTGAGGTAAAAAATTTGGACTTAAAACTCGTTCATATGCTATTATTTCATGGATTAGAGCTTGAAATTATGGAAATTAAGGGTGAAAATTGGGGAAAACTAGAGCTTGGAAACTTAGACCTTTGCTTGGGGATTTGAAGGATCAATTGAGGTCGGATTTCAGAACTTTGGATATATATGATCTCGTGGGGAGATAAGGAATCTATTGATGTAAAAATTATCGAATTCCGAGACGTGGGCCCGGGGTTGGGTTTTGGTAATTTCGGGATATGTGTCGTATTTTGATTATATTTGCTTGGGCTTCGTTCTCTTAGCATATTTTGACGTTCTCATTCTGATTTTGGATAGATTCGATGCGAGTGGAGGCCGATTCGAGGGGCAAAGGCGTCGCGAGCTAGAGATTTGACCGGATTGAGGTGAGTAATGATTGTAAATGATGTTCTGAGGATTTGAAACCCCGGATTGCACATTGTAGTGTTATATTGAGGTGAGGCACACGCTTGATGACGAGCGTGAGGTCGTGCACTATTGGAGATTGTCGCTTGGTCCGTCCCAATTGATAATTTTACCACGTATTTGACTGAAATCTATTTGCTATCATCAATATTTGGGCTGAATGCCATATTTGGGCCTTGTGTCAACTATTTGAACCCTTCGGGGATTTTTATTGGTATTTTTTCACTGTTTTGACTTTATACTTGAACTCAGTCATGCTATATTTTACTGTTTTCGTACTCAGCCATGTTTACTCTGTTTTAAATACTTACATGATCTTTTAAATGATATTTTGGACTGAGGACCATGTTTTACTATTGCCCGAGTAGCTTGTGAGGATTTTTGACTGAGTAAGGCTGAGGGCCTATATTGTGAGGAAACATTTGATACTGATTATGAGGCCGAGAGCCTGAGGTATGTATACCACAAGGTGGATTGATTGATATGAGGCCGAGGGCCTAGTGATGCTGCCACGAGGTGACTTGATATTGCGCTTGGGCCGTAAGAGGCCCCTCTAGGAGTCTGTACACCCCCAGTGAACGTGGGTACCCATTGTGATGTGAGATTGAGCCCGAGGGGCTGGTATTGTGATCTGAGTTTGAGCCCAAGGGGCTGGTACTGTTTTGAGATGTTACCCGAGGGGCGGATTTGTTGATACTGTGCCCGAGGGGAGAACCTTTATGTGTTTATTTTTCCTAATTAACTCTCAATTACCTGCTTATGTATTGAAAAAAGCTTTTCATGAAAACACATATGAGTTAGAAGATTTTACCTATCTTTCACTGATTTACTGTTTTTAAATGGTTTTACTACTTCATTATAGAATGCTTTGTGCCTTACGTGATTTATTGCTTTCAGTCTTTATTTACCTTTTTTACTCACTGAGTTGGAGTACTCACATTACTCCCTGCACCCTTGTATGCAGATTCAAGCATTGTTGATCCTGCCAGTGCGAGTTGAGAGCTCCCGGCAGACATTCGGAGTTCACGAGGTAGTTGCTTGACGTCCGCAGACGTGTGTTTCCTCCTCTTTATCATTTCTATTTCTAATCAGACAATCGTGATAGTTTGTGGATTTGTCAGACTTGTATTAGGTTTTATAGATGCTCATGACTAGTGACACCCTGGTATCGGGCTGTGTTGGGTTGTTCTCCACGTATTTATGATATTATCTGCTACTTTGAACTATTTTATCATGTTTTGACTATTTCTTAAATGCTTAATCGTTAATAAATTGGAAATGGGAAGTATCGGCTGGCCTTGTCTTCACGAGAGGCGCCATCATGACCGGGTTCGGGTTTAGGGTCATGACAAGTTAGTATTAGAGCCTAGGTTATATAGGTCTCATGAGTCATGAGCAGGTTTAGTAGAGTCTCGCGGATTGGTACGGAGACGTCTGTATTTATCCTCGAGAGGCTGTAGAACCTTTATGAAAAACAACATATTCTTGTTGTGCGAATTTGTTGATCCGAGTAATAAACTTCTGTTGTTCTATTCTTTCATAGATGGTGAGGACACGTGCTACCGGTCAGGATGGACGACCACCAGTACCACCGCCTATGGCCACCAGAGGCCAAGGACGCGGTCGTGGTCGTGGTCATGGTAGGGGCAGAGCAACTAGGGCAGCACCTGCAGATCCACCAGCTGCCCCAGTCCAGGATCAGTCCCTGTTATGGACGCTCCTGCAACACCAACTCAGGCACCAGCTGTGCCCATTGTGATTCCGGGTCTTCAGGAGGCCTTGGCTCAAATCTTATCAGTTTGCACTAGCCTAGCTCAGGCGGTTTCAACCACTATAGTCGCAGCTACTTCTCAGGCCGGGGGAGGTAATTAGACTCCCGCCGCTCGCACACTTGAGCAGGTCGTGCAGGGATTTTAGATGCTAGGGGCACACCCAACCAGCCGGTTGCAGCTGCTTAGGACTATGTAGTTCCTGCTATGCCGGAGGATGAGCAGCGTAGGTTGGAGAGGTTTGGTAGACTGTAGCCTCTGACCTTTAATGGTGCAGAGGGCGAGGATGCCCAGGGTTTCTTAGATATGTGCTAGAGGATACTTCGTACGGCAGGTATACTAGAGACTAGTGGGGTCGCTTTTACTACTTATCAGTTTTCTAGAGCTGCCTTTACTTGGTTGGAGGCTTTTGAGAGGCGTAGGCCTATTGGTGCAGCACCCCTTACTTGGTAGTAGTTCTCCATTCTCTTTCTGGAGAAGTATGTGTCACAGTCCCACAGAGAGGAGCTGCGTAGGATTTTGAGTGGTTACATCAGGCAAAGATGACTGTGACGCAGTACGAGATGAGGTTCTTCGAGTTAGCTCGTCATGCTATTTGGATGGTTCCGACAGATAGAGAGAGTATTAGGAGGTTTGTTGATGGCCTCACTTATCAGCTTCGCATTCTCATGACCAGGGAGAGGGTGATTGGTGCTACATTTGAGGAGGTTGTGGATATTGCCCATGAGATTGAGTCTGTTCGTCGCCAGGAGCGCGAGGAGAGAAAGGCCAAGAGGCCTCAAGGATCTGGTACTTACAGTGGTGCTCCTTCGAGAGGTCAGTTTCAGCACGGCAGAGGTCGTCCATTCAAGCATGTTCAGCTAGCTCGCCCAGGTTATCGTGGGGCATCATCGGGTCATGGTTGTCACAGTTCTCATCAGTGCCAGTCATCACTTAGTTCCCTTCCAGCTCAGAGTTTGTCCCGTGCTCTATCAGCTCAAGGCTCTTCTATGCCGAGTGCATCTGCTAGTCACTCCGCTGTGAGGAGTTCCCTTCAGTCCCCTTCTCTAGCACCTAGGAGTTGTTATGAGTGTGGTGAGATGGGTCATATGTGGAGGCAAATCCCCCGTCGTCTTGCGAGTTCATCTCAGCAGAGGGGTCAGTCATTGGCTTTAGTGCCAGTTACTTCACTGCCACTCACCCAGCCAACGAGGGGTGGAGGTCATTCAGCTAGGGGTTGCCCTAGAGGGGGAGGTCGATCCGGTGGCGGTCAAGCCCGTTTCTATGCACTTCCAGGCAGACCCGATGCTATTGCTTCAGATGCTGTTATTACAGGTATTATTTCAGTCTGCCACAGAGATGCTCTGTATTAGTTGATCCCGGCTCCACCTTTTATTATGTGTCATCATACTTTGCTCATTATTTATGTACGTCTCGTGAGTTTCTTGCTTCATTTGTTCATGTATCTACCCCGGTGGGCGATACTGTTATTGTAAACCGTGTGTACCGGTCGTGTGTGGTGACTATTGGGGGTCTAGAGACCCGTGTGGATCTTTTGTTATTGTGTATGGTGGATTTCTATGTCATTTTGGGCATTGATTATCTATATCCGTGTCGTGCTATTCTAGACTGTCATGCTAAGACAGTCATTTGCCTATACCGGGTGTGCCACGGATTGAGTGGTGAGGTGTGACTGATTGTGTTCCAGTAGAGTGATCTCATTCTTGAAAGCCCAGCATATGGTTGGGAAGGGTTGTCTTTCGTATCTAGCCTTTGTGAGGGATGTCGGAGCTGAGACTCCCAGTATTGATTCTGTTCCAGTTTTGAGGGATTTCCCCGATGTGTTTCCTGCAGACCTGTCGAGCATGCCACATGATCAGGATATTGATTTTGGTATTGACTTGGTGCTGGGCACTCAGCCTATTTCTATTTTGTCGTATCGTATGGCACCAGCGGAGTTGAAGGAATTAAAGGAGAAGCTTTAGGAACTCCTTGATAAAGGGTTCATTCGGCCTAGTGTGTCACCTTGGGGGTGCACCAGTTCTATTCGTGAAGAATAAGGATGGCACTATGAGAATGTGCATTGATTATAGGCAATTGAACAAGGTAACAATTAAGAACAAGTATCCTTTGCCTCGCATTGATGATTTATTCAACCAACTTTAGGGAGCGAGAGTGTTCTCCAAGATTGATCTACTTTCCATCACCAATTGAAGATCAGGGACTCGGATGTTCTTAAGATAGTTTTCAAGACCCGATACGGTCATTATGAGTTTTTGGTGATGTATTTTGGGCTGACCAATGCCCCAGCAGCGTTCATGCATTTGATGAATAGTATGTTTCGGCCTTATCTTGACTATTTCTCATAGTCTTCATTGATGATATTCTGGTATATTCGCGTAGTCAGGAGGAGCACGCGGAGCATTTGAGAGTTGTGTTGCAGAGATTGAGAGAGGAGAAGCTTTATGCAAAATTCTCCAAGTATGAATTTTGGCTAAGTTCTGTGGCTTTCTTGGGGCATGTGGCGTCCAGCGAGGGTATTCAGGTTGATCCGAAGAAGATAGAGGTGGTACAGAGTTGGCCCAAATCGTCCTCAGCCACAAAGATTCACAACTTTCTTGGTTTGGCAGGCTATTATTGCCAGTTTGTTTAGGGATTATCATATATCACATCGCCCTTGACCAAGTTGACTCAGAAGGGTACTTCATTTGTATGATCGGACGAGTGTGAGGAGAGCTTTCAGAAGCACAAGACAGCTTTGACCACAGCTCTAATGCTAGTTTTGCCATTTGCTTAAGGTTCATATACCATGTATAGTGATGCTTCGAGAGTTGGTATTGGTTGTGTGTTGATGCTGGAGGGTAGAGTTATTGCTTACGCTTCTCGTCAGTTGAAGCACCATGAGAAGAACTACCTCGTTCATGATTTGGAGTTGGCTGCCATAGTTCACTCGTTAAAGATTTGGAGGAATTACTTATATGGTGTGTCTTGTGAGGTGTTTACTGATCATCGTAGCCTCCAGCACTTGTTCAAACAGAAGGATCTTAATTTGAGGCAGCAGAGGTGGTTGGAGTTGCTTAAGGATTATGATATCACATTATTACCATCCAGGAAAGGCCAATGTGGTGGCCGATGCTTTGAGCCGAAAAACGGTGAGTATGGGGAGTTTGTCATATATTCCATTTGGGGAGAGACCTTTTGCGGTTGATGTTTAGGCCTTGGCCAATCAGCTCGTGAGGTTAGATGTTTCGGAGCCCAATCGGGTATTGGCTTGTGTGGTTTCTCGATCTTCCTTATATGATCGCATCAGAGAGCGCCAGTATGATGATCCGCATTTGCTTGTCCTTAAGGACAGAGTTCAGCATGGTGATGCCAGAGATGTGACCATTGGTGATGAAGGGGTGTTGAGGATGTAGGGCCAGATTTGTGTGCCCAATGTGGATGGGATTCGGGAGTTGATTCTGGATAAGGCCCATAGCTCACGGTATTCCATTCATCTGGGTGCCACAAAGATGTATCAGGATCTGAAACAACATTATTAGTGGAGAAGAATGAAGAAAGACATTATGGTATTTGTAGCTCGGTGTCTCAATTGTCAGTAGGTGAAATATGAGCATCAGAGACCGGGTGGCTTGCTACAGCAGATGGATATTCCCGACTGGACGTGGGAGAGGATCACTATGGACTTTGTTGTTGGACTTCCACGGACTTTGAGAAAGTTCGATGCTATTTGGGTAATTGTGGATCGGCTGACCAAGTCCACGCACTTCATTCCTGTGTGTACTACCTATTCTTCGGAGCGGTTTGCAGAGATCTATATCCGGGAGATTTTTCGTTTGCATGGTGTCCTAGTTTCTATCATTTCGGATAGGGGCACTCAGTTTACAACGCAATTTTGGAGGTTTATACAGCGAGAGTTGGGTACTCTGGTTGAGTTGAGCATAACTTTTCACCCTTAGACGGACGGGCAGTCCGAGCGCACTATTAAGATACTGGAGGACGTGTTGCGTGCTTGTGTGATTTATTTCAGAGGGTCATGGGATCAGTTTCTACCGCTTGCGGAGATTGCTTATAACAACAGCTACCAGTCGAGTATTCAGATGGCTCCATATGAGGCTTTGTATGGGAGGCGGTGTAGATCTCTAGTTGGCTGGTTTGAGCCCGGTGAGGCTAGGCTATTGGGGATACACTTGGTGTAGGATGCCTTAGAAAAGGTGAAGGTTATGCAGGAGAGGCTTCATACAGCGCAGTCGAGGCAAAAGAGTTATGCTGACAAAAAGGTTCGAGATGTGTCCTATATGCTTGGTGAGAAGGTTCTATTAAAGGTTTTGCCCATGAAGTGTGTTATGAGATTTGGGAAGAAAGGGAAATTGAGTCCGCGGTTTATTGGGCCTTTTGAGGTGCTTCGGAGGATTGGGGAGGTGGCTTATGATCTTGCCTTGCCACCCAGCTTGTCGAGTGTTCATCCGGTATTTCATATTTCTATGCTTCGAAAGTATATTAGGGATCCATCTCATGTTTTGGATTTTAGCACGGTTCAGTTGGATGGTGATTTGACTTATGATATGGAGCCAGTAGCTATTTTGGGTCGTCAGGTTTGAAAGTTGAGGTAAAAGGATATAGCTTCGGTGAAAGTGCAGTGGAGAGGTCGACCCGTGGAGGAGGCTACCTGAGAGACCGAGCAGGAGATGCAAAGAAGATATCCTCACCTGTTTGAGGCTTCAGGTATGTTTCTTGATTCATTCGCGGACGAACGCTTGTTTAAGTTGGGGAGGATGTGACGACCCGTCCAGTCGTCTCATGAGTTACCGCTCTATTTCCCCCATTTCTTCTTCTTTATGCTTTGTTAATCTGTGTTATGTGGTATCGGGGTTGGTCGGATCAAATTCGAAATGATTTTGGTAAGGTTTGAGACACTTAGTCTCTTTTAAGGAAGTTTAAGTTGGAAAAAGGTCAACTGGATGTTGACATATGTGTTAGAGGGCTCGGATGTGAGTTATGATGGTTTGGTTAGCTTCGGGAGGTGATTTGTAACTTAGGAGCATGATCGGAATGAATTTTGGAGGTTTGTAGTAGATTTAGGCTTGAATTGGCAAAGTTGATATTTTGGCGATTTCCGGTTGGTAGGTGAGATTTTGATGTATGTATCGGAAGGGAATTCTGAGAGTTGCAGTAGTTTCGTTGTGTCATTTGGGATGTCTATGCAAAAGTTCAGGTCATTCAGACGTGGTTTGGTTGGGTTTTTGATCAAAAGCGGAATTCGGAAGATTTTAGAAAAACTTGGCTTGAATCCGATGTGTTTTGGTTGATTTGATGTTGTTTGAGGTGTTTTGAAGATTGGTACAAGTTTAAATAAGGTATTAGGATATGTTTGTGCTTTTGGTTGAGGTCCTGGGGGCCTCGGGATGATTTCGGATGGTTAATGGAGAAGTATAAATTTTGTTGCAGCAGCTGAATTTGTTGCTTATGGTATTTCCGCACCTGCGGATTGGGGACCACAGGTGCGATAAGGGAGGTCGCAGAAGCGAAAAGTGCTGAGGGAGTCAGGAACCGCAGAAGCGGAGAAACAACCACAAATGCGGTACCGCAGAAGCGGGTATTGGGCCGCAGATGCGAAACGTTCTGGGCAGAAAGTATAAAACGTGGCCTTCGCGAATTTTGAGCTATTTCACCATTTTTATCTCGGCTTGGGAGCTTTTTGGGCGATTTGAAAGAGGGATTTCAAGGGAACTTCATTGAGGTAAAGAATTTGGACTTAAAACTCGTTCCTATGCTATTATTTCACGGATTAGAGCTAGAAATTATGGAAATTAATGGTGAAAATTGGGGAAAACTAGGGCTTGGAAACTTAGACATTCTCTTGGGGATTTGAAGGACCAATTGAGGTCGGATTTCAGAACTTTTGATATGTATGAACTCATGGGGAGATAAGGAATATATTGATGTAAAAATTATCAAATTCCGAGACATGGGCCCGGGGTCGGGTTTTGGTAATTTCGGGATTTGTGTCGTATTTTTATTATTTTCGCTTGGGATTCGTTCCCTTAGCATATTTTGACGTCCTCGTTCTGATTTTGGATAGATTTGATGCGAGTGGAGGCCGATTTGAGTGACAAAGGCATCGCGAGCTAGAGATTTGACCGGTTCGAGGTGAGTAATGATTGTAAATGATGTTCTGAGGGTTTGAAACCCTGAATTGCACTTCATAGTGCTATATTGAGGTGAGGCACATGCTTGATGACGAGCGTGAGTCGCGCACTATTGGGTATTATGGCTTGCTCTGTCCCGATTGATGATTTTACTGCGTATTTGACTGAAATATATTTGCTATCATCAAACTTTGGGCTGAATGCCATATTTGGGCCTTGTGCCAACTATTTGAACCCTTCGGGGATTTTTACTGGTATTTCCTCACTGCTTTGAATTTATATTTGAACTCAGTCATGCTATATTTCACTCTTTTCGTACTCAACCATGTTTACTCTGTTTTAAACACTTACATGATCTTTTAAATGATATTTTGGGCTGAGAACCATGTTTTATTATTGCCCGAGTGGCCTGTGAGGATTTTTGACTGAGTAAGTGATAAGTAGAGATTTTAACGAGTTTTATGCTCCTTCTTGCTTATGTTTTGATTATAAATCATTACAATATAGTCCCAAAAGGCTCATAAGTTGTGCATGATTGCAGGTTTGATCGACAAAGTGACGAAATGTCAAAGATCGGCTCAAACGGAGTGATACCTACTCAAGTATCAAAGACAAAGTAAACTGAGGGCAAACAAGCCTAGTGCGGACCACACAAAATGGAATGCGGCCGCACTAGTTGATTCAGACAGATGGCAAGATCAGGCTTCAAGCAACGCGGCTGCAGTGGTCGCATTGCCTTTTTGTGCTGTCGGCGGAAGAGGTATTCAGAGAGATGACAAAAACCAGGCCTCAGGCAACGCAGCCGCGGTCCACAGTGCGCGGTCCGCGGTGAAGGTTCTGTGGCCGCACTGCCTTCTTGTGCGGTCTGTGGAAGAGATATTCAGAGAGATGGAAAATGCTAATGCGGTCTGTGGTCATTGTTGTGCAGACCGCGACAGCTGCCTCCGCGGACGCGATCCATTTTACGTGACCTGCGGAGCCCAAGTCAGAGAACCCAGAATTAAAGTCTAAGAGCCTAGCGCGGCCGCAGTTCATTTTACGTGGCCCGCGTTGACCCCGCAGGGGTATTTTTATCCAGTTTTTCCAGCCTAGTATAAATAGAACAATTTATCATTTTTAGGTTATCAGATATATCCAGAACTTAGCTGCGCTCGTGGGAGCTTCATCTGTAGCCATTTTTTGGCATCTTAGCTTCAAGTTAACGATAGATTCTTGTATTTTCATTTAGCATTTAATTAATATGCCTTGTTCTTCATCTATTTCTCTATTTTCTTCTTCAAGCATGAGTAGCTAAACCCATTAGCTAGGGTTGTGGCTCAACCCTAGTGTGGGTAATTGATGGGTGTTGCCATTTATTGTTAGATTAACTATGGATGTTTGTTATTTGGGTCAATTTTATGGTTTAATCTATGAATTGGTGGTTGCAAACACTGGTTTGTGCTAAGTTGACTTGGCTCTTCTTGAGAAAGAGAGCCCAAGTCTCCAAAATTGACCCAACATGGAATTGGGATGGACTCAAGAGAATTGATAGTCCCAATTAAAGGGTTAAACTTCGAGTGAGTAATTACCCCACTTGTAATTTGCCTACCCGTTTGGTCTCGAGAGAGTCAATTGGCTAAAATCACTCTCTCTACCGAGAGGTGTGAGAGTGGGTAAAATTGTGCAACGGTTATAGCATAAGCCCCAATTATGTCAATCGAACTTTAGTAACTTCTACCCGTCAATTACCCACCTAGGTAATGCCATGACCCTAGTGCCCTTCTTCCCATTAGATACAACTTATCAATTATCTCGTAGCATAATCTAGTTTCAAATAATAGCTTGGTAATAGTAGTTTATAATCTAAAAACCCTAAAATGTATGGAAGTGACATTTGGAACAAATACACACTTCTAGTCTAGATAGATACTCGACTCCATTCCTAGCTCCCTGTGGAAATCGATCCCGACCCTCATATCGGGTAAAAGCTATTGCGACCCTCTCTTCCTAATTTTTAGTAGTGTGGAGTTTGAAGTGATTACTTTTTGGCGCAGTTGCCGGGGAGCTAACGATTTTGGCTATCTATTTAGTTAGTTTTGTGTATTGTTCTTCTTTCCTTCCTTGTTACTTACTTGTTTGTGTCATTACTCAGGTACCAATATGTCTTTAAACAACGCTAATAATCCTCTTGGAAACGTGATAGCGGGGGAGGAGGTAGATGATCTTGAACAATATGAGGTGCCTCTTACGCCTCAAGGTCAACGGAGAGGCTGGAATGCAAATGCTATTCCAAATGACAATATTCCAGACCCTCCCCCGGTTCCCCCAAGAGTGGTTCCCAGAGTATTACCGAACCAGGGCTACACAAGTGCTATTGTCCCACCCCGAATCCGGGCGGGCAACTTTCAGATAACCAATGTGATGTTGACCTTACTTGAGCAGCGTGGGTACTTCACGGGCGCTACAAATCAAAATGCCTACAAATATCTCAAGGGGTTCGTAGATACATGCTGGGGAAGCAAACAGACGAATGTGTTCGAGGATGCGTTGAGATTGAGACTTTTGTCGTTCTCACTTCGGGGAAAGGCATTGGATTGTCTCGACAGACTCCCCAACCATTCCATCACAACTTGGGATGAGTTGGCGGATAAGTCTATTGCCAAATTATTCTCTCCTAGTCATATGGTGGCACTTCGAGATGAAATATTATCCTTCAAGCAAGAGCCAACGGAACTTTTGCATGAGATTTGGGAGTGATATAGAATGATGGTGAAGGAGTGCCCAAATAATGATATGACCGAGGCCATGATCCAACAAACCTTCTACCGAGGCATAAATACTACAAATTAATGCATTGTTAACCAATTGGCCGGGAGCAATTTTATGAAACTTTCTTATGAGGAGGCATGTGATGTACTTGATGAAATGGCGGACACATCTTCAGCATGGCAAAGTAGAGCAAATATGCCTCAAGGTGACCCTATGGTTATCCATTTGCACAAGGAATTACATGATCACGGGCAAGCGATAGCTGAGCTTACCACCACGATGAATCAATTGGCTAAGGCACAACTGCAACAAGTTCAGAATCCTCGCCAAGTGAATGCCATGGAGGGTGTTAGTATGCTTGTCAACAAGAGAAGTCAAAAGAGGCAACAAAATCAAGGAAATTCTGAGCAATTTGTTGGTGAATATGATGGGTGTCAAAATGATGGTTATGATGACCAAAGTGAAGAGGTACAATATGTCAACAACTATCAAGGCAATAGGGGAAACTCTTCAAACCAACAATGGCGACCCCAAGGAAATTGGGGCAATCAACAACAAAGTGGTGGCAATTGGAACAACAACCAAAACAACAATTGGGGTAATTAGAACAACAACCAAGGCAATTGGAATGGAAATAACAACAATTGGGGCAACAACAACAATCAAGGCGGGTGGAACAACAATGGAAACCAAGGCATCCGGGGGCAAGGCTTTCAAAGGCCCCCAATGTACCAACAACCGAACAATCCACCCCCTTTCTCTTCTCAGGGTCCTAGTTCTTCTGGTAATGATATGGGTAGAATTGAAATGATGTTCGAGCAGATGATGAAGAGGAATGCAGATTCTGATGCACAGTTAGCTTCTCAAAACACCTCTATCCGAAACTTGGAGGTGCAATTAGGACAAATCTCTCAATCATTGAATATTCGCCTGAAAGGTGCTCTACTAAGTGATATGGTAGTGAACCCGAAGGGTGGAAATAACAATCATATGATGGCGGTTACAACAAGAAGTGGAAGAGGTGGTGATGTGAATCCATCAAAGCAAAAGCAAGTTGTGGATGAAGACGTTGAGTTGCGGGATGTTGATGTACCTTTGATTGTTGAAGATGTGGTTGAAGAGAATGTGAACAATGATGTAAGGATTGATATTGGTGAGGCCGAGGTAGAAACCCATGATGTCGTGAACCCATCTAGGGAACACGTGATTGACATGCCCAAGCCGGTGTTGCCAAAAGCCAAGGTTCCTCTGGCAAGGCCACCTCTACCTTATCCTCAAAAGCTCGCAAAGAAGAAGATTGATAATTAGTTTAAAAAGTTCATTGACATGATGAAGAGCTTATCTATTAATGTGCCTCTGGTGGAGGCACTTGAACAAATGTCGGGCTATGCAAAATTCATGAAAGATTTGGTTACAAAGAAGCATTCTATGGACTGTGAAACTATAAAGATGAATCACCAGGTTAGTGCGTCAATGGCCCCGAAGCTTGAAGATCCCGGTGCTTTCACCATTCCTTGCACTATTGGGAGTGCGGATTTTGCTAAAACTCTTTGTGACTTGGGAGCTAGTATCAATTTGATGTCTTACTCGGTTTTCAAAACTTTGGGTATTGGGCAACCTATGCCAACTTTAATGAGACTTCAAATGGCGGATCGATCGATGAAGCTACATTTAGGCATTATTGATGATGTGCTTGTCCGGGTGGACAAATTCATATTGTCGGCCGACTTTGTGATTTTGGATTGTGAGGTGGACTATGAGGTTACAATTATCTTGGGCAAACCTTTCCTTGCAACGGGGAAGGCATTGGTTGATGTTGAAGCGGGTGAGCTCACTTTCCGAGTGGGAGACTAAAAGGTCATTTCCCACGTTTGCAAATCTATGAAGCAGCCCAATAGCACCGAGGTGTGCTCATTTGTAGACCTTGTCACAACACTGATTGTGGATGATACCAGTGTTATGATCAACGTGGAAGATCCGCTTGAAGCAGTGCTCTTGAACATGGATGTCAATGATGATGCTAGTAGAGTGGAAAGTGTCAATGCCCTACATGGGATAGGCTCTTATTATTATGAGCTGAGGAAGCTATCTTTGGATCTTGAAAATCGGAAAGCTCCACCAACAAAGCCATCAATTGAAGAGCCACCGATGTTCGACTTGAAGCCATTTCCTCCACACCTCAGGTATGAATTCTTGGGTTCAAATTCTACTTTACCAGTTATTCTTTCTTCTTGACTTACTAACATGCAGGTTGAGGCCGCGTTGGTGGTGCTTCAAAAGCAAAAAAGGGCAATTGGATGGACTCTAGCTGACATTCGGGGAATAAGCCCCGCATTTTGCATGCACAAATCAACTTGTAGAAGGATGCAAAGCCTTCCTTGGAGAATCAAAGAAGATTAAATGAGGCGATGCAAGAAGTGGTGAAGAAAGAGGTTATCAAGTGGTTGGATGCCAGTGTGGTTTATCCTATTTATGACAGTTCTTGGACTTCTCCGGTACAATGTGTGCCGAAGAAGGGTGGTATGACTGTGGTGGCCAATGACAATAATGAACTCATTCCTACTCGCATGGTCACCGGGTGGAGAGTATGTATGGACTACCGGAAGCTAAACAAGGTGACCCAAAAAAGATCATTTCTCATTGCCATTCCTTGACCAAATGCTAGATCGTCTTGCGGGGTGTGGTTTCTATTGCTTCTTGGATGGTTACTCGGGGTACAATCAAATTTTAATTGCCCTGAAGGACCAAGAGAAGACAACTTTTACATGTCTCTATGGTACATTCGCCTTCTCTCGAATGCCATTCGGATTGTGTAATGCTCCGACAACCTTCCAACATTGCATGATGGCTACTTTTACCGACATGGTGGAGGATAACTTGGAGATTTTCATGGATGATTTCAGTATGGTTAGGGATTCTTTTGATGAGTGTCTGAAAAATTTTGATAGAGTATTGGCCCGGTGTGAAGACACAAACCTCGTACTCAATTGGGAAAAATGTCATTTCATGGTTGAAAAGGGTATAGTGTTGGGTCACAAAATCTCGAAGCGAGGAATTGAGGTTGACAAATCCAAGATAGAGGAGATTTCAAGGCTTCCTCCCCCTATTTCTGTCAAAGGGGTGAGGAGTTTTCTTGGGCACGCGGGTTTTTATCAGAGGTTCATAAAGTATTTTTCTAAAGTGGTACACCCTTTGTGCAAGTTGCTAGAGAAAGATGCAAAATTCTTGTTCAACGAGGGTTGTATGCAAGCATTCGAGATTCTCAAGCTCAAGTTGACTTCTAGCCCCATCATTACCGCACCAAATTGGAGCTTGCCTCTCGAGCTCATGTGTGATGCTAGTGACGTTGCGGTTGGGGATATTTTGGGCCAAAGAATCAACAAGATATTTCATCCGGTGTACTACGCAAGCAAGACCATGAATGAGGATCAAAGGAATTATACAGTCACCGAGAAAGAGTTGTTGGCTATTGTGTTTGCTATGGAAAAGTTTCGACCTTACCTTATGGGGGCCAAAGTTATAGTGCACACCGACCATGCGGCCCTTAGGTATTTGATGACCAAGAAAGACTCCAAGGCGAGATTGATGAGATAGGTGTTACTTCTTAAAGAGTTTGATCTAGAAATTATTGACCAGAAGGGTAGTGAGAATCAAGTGGCGGACCACTTGTCCCATTTGGAGGAGGAGGGGAGGCCTTGTGATGGCCTTGAGATCAATGATTCATTTCCCGACGAACAACTCCTTGCGGTGTCAATGAAGGATATGCTATGGTTTGCCGATGTTGCCAATTACCTTGTGACCGAAATAATCCCATTCTAACCAAAGGAAGAAGCTCAAGCGGGATAGTTTGGACTTCTATTGGGATGAGCCATACTTGTTCAAGATTTGCACGGATGGTGTGATTCTTAGATGTGTCCCAGAGGAAGAACAATTGAGTATCTTAGAGGCTTGCCATTCTTCACCCTATGGTGGCCATCATGGTGGGGTGAGGACCACCTCGAAAGTTCTTAGTTGTGGATTTTATTGGCATACCTTGTTCAAAGATGCAGGCGATTTGATGAAGAGATGTGATGAGTTCCAAAGAGCGGGCGGAATTTCAAAAAAGGATGAGATGCCTCCCAATACGATTCTTAAAGTGGATATCTTTGATGTTTGGGGCATCGATTTCATGGGTCCATTTGTTAGCTCTTGTGGGAATACTTACATTCTCGTGGTGGTTGATTATGTCTCAAAATGGGTTGAGTCGTGGCTTTGCCTAATAATGAAGCCCGGAGTGTTGTTGTGTTTCTTAAAAAGAGCATTTTCACAAGGTTTGGCACTCCTCGTGTGATTATTAGTGATGGGGGTCTCACTTTTGCAACAAGGCTTTTGACACGTTGCTTTCCAAGTACGGTGTCAATAATAAGTTTTCTACCCCTATTATCCTCAAGCTAGTGGTCAAGTAAAAATCTCCAACAGAGAAATTAAGAGCATCTTGTCAAAAACTGTCAATGCTAATAGGACCGATTGGTCGAAAAAGTTGGATGATGCTCTATGGGCTTATCGGACGGCTTACAAAACTCTGATTGGTATGTCTCCGTATCGGTTGGTGTTTGGAAAAGCTTGTCATCTTCCGGTTGAGTTAGAGCACAAGGCTATGTGGGCTTTGAGGGAGTTGAATTTGGAATGGGATGTTGCAGCATATCTTCGTGTTGAACAACTCAATGAGCTCGATGAGTTTAGATTCCATGCCTACTCAAGTTCATCCTTGTATAAGGACAAAATGAAGTACCTTCACGATAAATATGCTCGGGGTAAGGAGTTCAAGGTTGGAGATATGGTTCTCTTGTTCAATTTCTGGTTACGTCTATTTTCAGGTAAGCTCAAGTCAAAGTGGAGTGGGTCATTTGAAGTTGTGTTTGTGACCCCATTTGGTGCTCTTGATCTAAGGAACAAAAATGGTGAAGGTTTCAGAGTTAATGGGCACCGAGTCAAGCATTATCTTGGAAAATTTGATGACAGCCACGTGGTGGCACTTCTTCATCTAAAGTGATGTGATGGTAACATGCGTCGTGCCGCGACATTAAATCAGGCGCTTCTTGGGAGGCAACCCATGTCTTTTTCTTCTTGTTTTATTTTATTTTATTTGTAGTGTAGGATTGATTTTTGAGCTAATTGGTTGTGAGATGTTGCAGGGACTGTGTTGATACAGTGCAAAACAATTTGGGAAAAATGAACAGTCTCTGAAGCTGCCAGTGCGGCCGCATTGCACTTTGTGCGGTCCGCACTGGTGAAGGACAAGTGAGGTGATCTATGATGATTGCCACCGCCGCCGCATTCCATTTAGTGCGGACCGCGGTGGACCTCCACGGCCGCGGTCGGTTTTGTGCGGACCGCGGAGGTTGCCTTCTCAAGCTTCTTCTAAACAAACCCAGCGCGGTCCGCGGTCCGTTTTGTGCGGCCGCGCTAGTAGGTGAGGATGTGTCCCACGTGATTTTCTATAAATATACCTCTAAGGTCACCGGTTACCCTTTTCGAAAAATTGATTCTCAAAGACCTAAAAATCACTGTTCATCTTCCCTCTTCTTTATACTAGCTTGTTTGCATTGTGTTTCTTCACTTCTTCTCAATATCTATTAACAATTGAACCACTTCTTGTTATTTTAATTAGTTAATTTCATTTTATGTCATTTTCTATTAACTGTGTAGGCTTCTTTCCCCCATAATTCTTCAATTTTGATGTTAGTTTAGTTTAACTGTTAAGTTTTTCATGCTTGAGGAGTATTATTAACTGGGTAAATTGAGTAGGGACAAAGTTAGGTGAAAATTTGAACAAAAATGCAAGATCAAGAACCCTAACGCAGTGCCTTGACCAAGCACCCACCGCAGACCGCAATCCTTTTTATGTGGTCTGCGGTGCTTCAACGTGGTCCGCGATTCCATTTTGTGCGGACTGCGGTGAGGATTTTTCAGGAATTGATCTCTTGCCCAGCGCGGCCACATTGCATTTTGTGTGGTCCGCGTTGGCTCACCACGGCTGTGGTGCTACCTTGTGCGTCCCGCGGTGGTTGGATTCAGAGAGGTGGTGTTATAGACCTTGCCTCAGTGCGGACCGCGATCGCCTTTATGCAGTTCGCGGTGCCCCCGGTGCGGCCGCACTTCTTTTTGTGCGGGCCTCGGTGCACTGTTTCTGCAACATGTTCTGCAGCTTGTGGCTTCTGTTCTGCAAATTCATTTTCCACATATCCTTCACTGTTTGTGTTGATACTAACAAAGCTAGATGTTTATGCTTGCAAGCAATGGTCAAATAAAGAGGCAAAGGCTCGAAACAACCTGGCCGAGGTAATTCCTCCCGGGGAGGGAAGCAAAGGATGGTAAAACTCACTCACAGGCTAGAAAAAAAAGGACATAAGGAAAGCAATCAAAGCGGCTGACAGAGCCACTGACAACTCGGGGAGTGAGCACGAACCCTCCCGGGAGATCTCTTCAGATTCAGTCCCACTATACATCTCGTATCCGGAGAACGGCATACATAGAGACACTCCTCCTTCTTCCCCCGATGCTCGAGCCTCAATCAACATTTCTTCTGGGTCGTCTGAGGGCTCAGCGGTAGGTAGTTGGGATGAATACTCTACCTCTCCCACATCGTCAATATCTGGAGAAGGTGCTAGAGGTGATGAGGGAGATGGGGAGTTACCTGGGGGTGGTGTGCCTCAGGTTGGGGGTGTTGACCGGACTAGAAATCCCGCTGTCTGGGAAGATAGATTCGTCAGCCTGGTGGCATTCCACAAGTTTAAGGAATGGTGGACGGCACAAAAGTTGATTCTTGAGAGGAGCTTCATTGAAAGAGACCTTCTACCCCTACACCCCAATGTACATAGACAGTTTCGAGCTCGAGTGGGTTGGGAGCACTTCAAAGATAATTGTGTGAAAGTGAATGAACACATGGTCAAGGAGTTTTGTAGCAATGTGGTCCACATCTTGAAGGGCACTAAAGTGACCAGAGTGCAAAACAAAAATGTGGTATTTACTGGGAAGGCACTAAATTAATACCTGGGGTTCAACGAAGAAGATGAGTCCCTTTAGAATGAAAAGTTGGCAATGGGTGAGAAGGTTCGTCCGTGGTTAGCCTCATATCTGGCAGTCCTGTGTACGATTCCAGAGTGGTTGCAAGCAGGGGTCAAAATACTTTGGAGGACTTTTAACTTTGAGGCTAGGGGGTGGTTGACTTTTGTGTGCAGTCGGCTCAACCCCACTACCCATGATCAGACTATTCCGCTTACCCGGGATGTTCTTGTTGCATCTATTATGGCGGGATACCCTATCAACGTGGGTAATGTGATGTCCCGTGTCATTTCTGCAGTGGGGGTTGAGCATGACCGGAACTACCTTTTTCCAGCACCCTCACTATGTATTTCAGGGACCTGGAGGTGGAGAAGAGGCCTTTTGACATCAAGGTCAAACTTGTGGCTCCGTTTTCATGGTACAGTCTGAAGGGGTCAGACAACCCCAAGGACAAAAATTACAAGCCGCCTGCTTCTACCCCAACCGGCTAGTCTGAAGAGCCAGTTGCGGTAGAGCCCTCCATTGAGCCTGCCTCCACAGTTGCTGACATGCCTCTCGGACCTTCCACTACTGCTGGTCCGTCTATTTTAGCTGGCCCGGGGATTCCATCTTCCCGGGCCCATCCTATCACTGCCCACCAGCTGAGCCATACACTTCATAGCTTGAACAATTGGATGTCATATGCGTCATCCAAGTTGTCCACCTTGACTTCTACCATTGCGGCTCAGTCGGCACCGCAGCCAGCACAGCTTCCATAGGCCATTGAGGATACATTGAAGAAGATCCTGGAGAACCAGGAAAAGATCATCAATACTCAGGGTGTCTTGGCTAAGGCAGTAGATTCACATGGCAAGGCCCTGAAGGAGTTTGCCAGTGAGCACAAGAAGTTGCGCAAAACACGAGCTTCCAAGGAGTCTATGAAGGAGCATAGAGCGGATGTGGACAAAATGAAGGCAGACCAACTGCCTTTAGACTTGCTATTTGAGGATCCAGCTCCAGCAGCAATACCAGCAGTAGAGCCACAGCAGGAGAAGACACAGAGGCTTCCAAAGAAGAAGAGGAAGCTCCCTAGTGCAGATGAGGTGATCATCCAGTTGGCGAACCCACCGGAGGCTCCCTCCAATTAGCCACAGGATGTTCCTGATATCCAGCCTGTCCAGGTCTAGGCCCTAGTCCCAGCAGCTGAGCAGCAAGAAACCAGGAACCAGTCTGAGGTTCTCGTGCATACAGAGGACCCAGGGACCACTGATGATCCCATGCAGACGGACATAGCTTAGGGAGTTCCCATATCCTTTCCTTATACTTTTTGGTGCTTATTTGTTTAGTTGGCACTGGGGACAATGCCAGCTATTATTTGAGGAGGTGCACCCTACATTTTTGGATGACTGTATATATTGTTACATTTTATGTCTTTTTGATTTTCATCTTTGGTCTGTATATAATTTTACGTTTAGTTACTTTTATCGCACTTTTTATCTTTCATTTGGTCTGTATATAAAGATATATTATTGTATATATTCATCCCCGTTGTATATTTAAATCCCCTATTGTACACATCTATTTTCTATTTTCATAAAAAAAATCATTTTTAGTTCCTTAGATAGGCTCGTAGCTTTTTGTTTTATTTTTGGCTCTTTCAATAAGCCTTTGGTTTTCTTAATGTCACGGTTCTTTCCAAAGGTGGAGTATTGTGTGAACCGGGTGGCTCTTCCCGATGATGGATGGCATGACAACCTTCTTAAGGGTTTGAGTCTGTTTTTGTTTCTATTTTTGGTAGCTTGTAGTTAAGGTTTCCTCAAGCAAAGCTTCACTTAGGCCTAACACAGTTGCCTTTGATCCCATGTTCAAAGACAAGTTGTTGCGTTTAGGATGGTGAAAGTCGTGACCTTGATACTCTTGTGTTGACCAAACAATCATCATGTGGTCTTTCAGGACCATTGTGTGCTCAAATCGTGTCTAAGGTTGTTGTGGGTCCCCGACTCTATGTCTTTAACAATCCTTGAGCTTGTGTGGTGAGAAATTGAATTGTGAGTCCAAGTTCCGAGCCAATGGACTAGAACTTGCCCTGAATGTCTGTTGAGGCAAAATCTTAAGTGAAATTTGGCTTGAGAAGTGATTATAGGCTCTCCTTGATCCAAATGATAGTTGAACAATTTCATAGCCCACCAATGATATACTCCCTAGTTAACCCTTTTGAGCCTTAAATCTTTTTCTTTCAAGAACCAATACTATCAGCCTATATCCATTCTAAAATATAC
Organism: Nicotiana tabacum; assembly: GCF_000715075.1. Classification (NCBI taxonomy): domain Eukaryota; kingdom Viridiplantae; phylum Streptophyta; class Magnoliopsida; order Solanales; family Solanaceae; genus Nicotiana; species Nicotiana tabacum. The sequence goes on along the minus strand of NC_134089.1, from coordinate 15,719,717 downwards.
CCTCTTTCGGCACCCGATCTACCCTTGAGCAATGGCAAAAGTATATGTTTGGGGGGAGAGACAAGAGAAGAAACAAGTGGTAAAAGGTACTAAAGCGAAGAAAAGGAAGGCAATGAAAAAGAAAAGAAAAGAAAAAGACAAAAAGAAAGCCCAATGTGAAAAAGAATAAAAAGGGATTCAAGAAAAAAACAAAAGAGAAAAAGGTGTGGAAAAAGTTGAAAAGGGAGAAACACTTTGAAGTGCAATAAAAAGAGTGACATTACGTCTCTCTAACCCCTTAAAAAGAAGTGAGATACTCAAAAAGTCAAGAGAATTGTGCCAAATGAATCAAAATAAGTGCTTAAGGGAAGATGAAACTCATTTAGACCAAACTTTTCCTACCCTGAACCAAAAGCTTCACATTGACTCCTCAAAAGCCCTATATAATCTTGAGTTGAAGGACGCTTACATTAGTGGATACTTACATGAGGGGCAAGCATATGGTACTTAGAGCCAAATTTGTGACTTTTCCTTGAGAGAGATTAGTGAATTCCCATTAACCTCGGTTTGTGTGCTAATACTCTAAAAGGTGAGGTTTTCTTAGGGAGAGTTGAGGATGTGTGAGTTTGGGTTCCACAATAGCCAAAGTAAATGGAGAGAGTTCTTTATTGTAATGAGTCAACTCTTGATGCTCTTGTGTCACACTTGACCCATAGTTTTTCAAAGTTTAAATGTTGTTAATGATTCATTCGTATTGAGGGCAGTTGTTAGTCCCAATTATGCTTGTTGAGGTTATTTTAGGATAGTTGGAAATACTTGGATTTTCCTTTATGGGGTAGGTCTTATTTTGTTTGCTTGAGGACAAGCAAAGGCTTAAGTTTGGGAGAGTTGATAAGTAGAGATTTTAACGAGTTTTATGCTCTTTCTTGCTTATGCTTTGATTATATATCATTGCAAAATAGTCCCAAAAGTCTCATAAGTTGTGCATGATTGCAGGTTTGATCGACAAAGTGACGAAATATCAAAGATCGGCTCAAACGGAGTGAAACCTACTCAAGTATCAAAGACAAAGTAAACTGAGGGCAAACAAGCCTAGTGCGGATCGCACAAAATGGAATGCGGCCGCACTAGGTGATTCAGAGAGATGGCAAGATCAGGCTTCAAGCAACGCGGCCACAGTCCATATTGACTGCGGCCCGCAATGAAAGTTCTGCGGCCGCACTGCCTTTTTATGCGGTCCGCGGAAGAGGTATTCAGAGAGATGACAAAAACCAGGCCTCAGGCAACGCGGCAGCAGTCTACAATGCGCGGTCTGCGATGAAGGTTCCGCGGCCGCACTGCCTTCTTGTGCGATCCACGGAAGAGATATTCAGAGAGATGGAAAATGCTAATGCGGTCCGCGGTCATTGTTGTGTGGACCGCGACAGCTGCTTCCGCGGCCGCGGTCCATTATACAAGATCTGCGGAGCCCAAGTCAGAGAACCCAGAATTAAAGTACAAGAGCCTAGCGCAGCCGCAGTTCATTTTATGCGGCCCGCGCTGACCCCGTAGGGGTATTTTTGTCCTGTTTTTCTAGCCTAGTATAAATAGAAAAATTTATCTTTTTTAGGTTATCAGATACATCCAGAACTTAGCTGCGCTCGTGGGAACTTCATCTGTAGCCATGTTTTGGCATCTTAGCTACAAGTTAACGATAGATTCTTGTATTTTCATTTAGCATTTAATTAATATGTCTTGTTCTTCATCTATTTCTCTATTTTCTTCTTCAAGCATGAGTAGCTAAACTCATTAGCTAGGGTTGTGGCTCAATCCTAGTGTGGGTAATTGATGGGTGTTGCCATTTATTGTTAGATTGACTATGAATGTTTGTTATTTCGGTCAATTTTTATGGTTTAATCTATTAATTGGTGGTTGCAAATACTGGTTTGTGCTAAGTTGACTTGGCTCTTCTTGAGAAAGAGAGCCCAAGTCTCCAAAATTGACCCAACAAGGAATTGGGATGGACTCAAGAGAATTGATAGTCCAAATTAAAGGGTTAAACCTCGAGAGAGTAATTACCCCATTTGAACCCTAGCTGGTTGAGCTAATTTGCGTACCTGTTTGGTCTTGAGAGAGTCAATTGGGCAAAATCACTCTCTCTACCAAGAGGTGTGAGAGTGGGTAAAATTGTGCAACGTTATAGCATAAGCCCCAATTATGTCAATCGAACTTTAGTAACTTCTGCCCGTCAATTAGCCACCTAGGTAATATCACGACCCTAGTGCCCTTCTTCCCATTAGATAGAACTTATCAATTATCTCGTAGCATAATCTAGTTTCAAATAATAGCTTGGTAATAGTAGTTTATAATCTAAAAACCCTAAAATGTATGGAAGTGACATTTGGAACAAATACACACTTCTAGTCTAGATAGATACTCGACTCCATGCCTAGCTCCCTGTGGAAATCAATCCCGAACCCCATATCGAGTAAAAGCTATTGCGACCCTCTCTTCCTACTTTTTAGAAGTGTGGAGTTTGAAGTGAACAGTAAGGCCTATGGCCTATGTTGTGAGGAAACATTTGATACTGATTATGAGACCGAGGGCCTGAGATATGTACGCTACGAGATGGCTTGATTGATATGAGGCTGAGGGCCTAGTGATGATGCTACGAGGTGGCTTGATATTGCGCTTGGGCCGTAAGGGGCCCCTCCAGGAGTGTTTACACCCCCAGTGAGCGCGGGTACCCATTGTAATGTGAGATTGAGCCCGAGTGGCTGGTATTGTGATTTGAGATTTGAGCCCGAGGGGCTGGTACTGTTCTGAGATGTTGCCTGAGGGGCGGATTTGTTGATACTATGCCCGAGGGGAAAACCTTTATGTGTTTATTTTTTCTAATTGACTGTCAATTACCTACTTAAGTATTGAAAAAGGCTTTTCATGAAAAGACATTTGAGTTAGAAGATTTTACCTATCTTTCACTGATTTACTATTTTTAAATGGTTTTACTGCTTCATTATAGAATGCTTTGTGTCTTACGTGATTTCTTGCTTTCAGTCTTTATTTACCTTTGTTACTCACTGAGTTGGAGTACTCACTTTACTCCCTGCACCCATGTGTGTAGATTCAGGCGTTGCTGATCCTGCCAGTGCGAGTTGAGAGCTCCCGGCGGACATTCAGAGTTCACGAGGTAGTTGTTTGATGTCCGCAGACCCGTGTTTCTCCCTCTTTATCATTTCTTTTTCTGATCAGACAATTGTGATAGTTTGTGGATTTATCAGACTTGTGTTAGGTTTTATAAATGCTCATGACTAGTGACACCCCGTTATCGGGCTGTGTTGGGTTGTTCTTCCGCGTATTTATGATATTATCTGCTACTTTGAACTATTTTACCATGTTTCGACTGTTTTTTAAATATTTAATCGTTAATAAATTGGAAAATGGGAAGTGTCGGCTGGCCTTGTCTTCACGAGAGGCGCCATCACGACCGAGTTCGAGTTTAGGGTCGTGACACTATTACTACAACTTGTAGAGGGATAATATGTATGTAAAAAGTTACCCGCTTTATTCTCCAGTTTGTACTATACAAATAAAAGAATACCACACTAAAGTGGATGTTTATTGATATATAAACCCATATCATACCTGAAGTTTATCAATTTTTGATAATTTATTTAGTTGTCATAATTGATTTAGCCATGTTAATTTAAGTATGATGTGCAAAAATAAAAGAGAATTCACATGAGTAAATATTAAAGAACTAAAAAATTCTGTACAAATTCTCTTATGTTGTTCTCATTAATTAATAGACCAACTAAAATTGCGATTGAATTCCATAAATGCTGGAAATATTAAAGGTGAATATGGGCTCATTCATCTGCCATGTATATCACATAAGATGCATCTATGAGATGGTTACATGCACAATTATTATTAACCCGCAACATGATGTTTGCCAGATAACTTGCTCAATAATTTAATTTAGAGCATATACCAGATTTTTTATTCAAGATAGTTCATTTTGATAAGTTGGTTTATATCATAGCTGGTTTAGCAAAATAATTTATTGAGTGCCTCCACTAAATAGTTAAACTATTTCTTATGAGAACAAAGTTATCTATATCAGTTTGATATACGTTATATACGAAAGTATATTATTTTCTCCCCTCAGAAACGGTTCAGGGTCAGGAACTAAATAATTCCATCTTATTATTATTGATGTGCGCGTGTATATTTTGATTGACACTATAATGCGCAAAGATGGGTTTTCAAAGTTGAGGAATAAGTTAGTTTTTCTAACATGAGGGGGAGACATGATAAACAGTTGAGAAAACGTTACGTGGAATGAATTATCATGTATACATCTAGATCTTCGAATAAAATAATGTGAGCTTGAAGTTCATAAAAGGATAAATCATTTGTAATATATTGCAAAGCATGTCGACGCATTTGCTAACCCAAAGAAAGTAACAATATTCTCATTGCAAATGCTCTTATTAAGTTCTAGAAGGACAAAGTCTATGGTACGCTTAAACGTATAGACAAATCGGTTTCAAATAAACTTCTTGATAAAGAAGATGAGAAAATGATCATAATAAAGGAGGCAAGTGATCTAGAAGATCACATGACATAATACTTTATAAAATCTTAGGAGAGATTTAGGTACCTGAATATATGAATGAAGAGATCTCTATGTTATGTCTGTATGAAAATAAGGAGGCTGGAAACTGATATAAAATATTTGTCGATGACATCTATAATAGCATTAAATATATATGAGGATCTTAAGTGTGAAGAAACAATTCAAGTAAAATTGGTTTCATATGAAATATATATAGTTTTGCAGTTCATACACTTAAAAGTATAAAGTTAATGGTGTGTGCAATCACCTTTATCTATCTTATATGTCTAGCATGACATAAAAACTTGATATGCATCCAAAGTCCATTCATATGGCTTATATGACTTAACTTATATGACCATCCCTGAAGGATATTTCTTAAAGCATATAGAATTCTTGGTCATGAAGTACTACATTTTAAGTGCAATTTGTGCACATATGTATCTTGCTAACTATAAGCATGATGATACGATAGCAAGAATTTTTCCCTTATGTGAAGATATTGAAATGACGATTCCAACAAGATCATATGAAGACAATACATCTATCAAGAATGATGATTTTATGGTGAAACATATTCGTTCAAGTTAATATGGCTGATTTGTTTATCAAATCTATACCAACAATACTTTGAAGATGGTGCACAAGATTGGAATGCAAAGACTCAAATATCTGAATTGATGTTCTCATCAGGGGGAGTTAATATGCGTTGTACTCTTTTTCTCTTACAAGGTTTTGTCCCACTGGGTTTTCCTTGCAAGATTTTTAACGAGACAACCAAAAAGCATATTATTAGATATGTGTACTCTTTTTCCTTCTCTAGAAATTTTTTCCCGCTGGATTTTATTTTAGTTAAGGTTTTAACGAGGCACATTATCTGTTGAATAGACATTCAAGGGGGAGTGTTATAAATAGATTTTATTTATTGTGAATATTTATATTTTAGAGAAATTTTAGGGTTTATTACTTGGTGGTTAAGTCACTTTTTCCCTATAAACAGAGGAGTTCTATTCCATTGTAATTGATTCCAAATCAATAAGAATTCTCACTCTACTTTTCTCTGCAATACTGTTATTCTTCTTTTATTGTTCATAACAAATGCTACTTAATCGTTTCTATTACTTGATTAGATTCAATGAAAATCCCTTTGAAGATAAGTCATGTGTTGGTTCTAATAGTTGTAGATATGGGCCCTCCATGTTCTTAATTAATCGTATTTCTTAAGTCAATATATTTTTTTAAAAAAATTTTGTAAGTCAATTCATTCCACTTTAAAACTTATTGCTCTCCATATTGTATAAAAAAAAACTCTAATATATATATAATAACATTTCAATACATGACAATAAATTACTTCACGTGGAAGTGATTATGCTCTTTTGGCTTTTACCTGTACTTAACCACTATAATAACATATTATATCTATCTAATGAACTCTGCATTTTGCTCATAATTACTTCCTCATGGCAATATTTTTAACCACATATTATGTTTGGATAGACACAATCATACAACATCTCTCAAATTATAATGTGGAATTGGAAATTACGAGAGGGAAGGGTACAGGAGAGGATCCCAATTCCAATTTTACTTGTATTATAAAAAACGTAGTCAGAATTTTAACTTTGGGGGTGTTTGGATAAAAGAATTGTGAATTTTGGAAAAAAAAGTAAAAAAAAAAAAATCAAGTTAAAAATGATATTTGAAAATTAGAGTTGCACTTGGACATGAATACAATTTGGAGTTGTTTTTGAATTTTTGTAAATGCTTTGAAGTGAAAATTTTGAAAAATAGTTTTTTGGAGTTTTTCAAATTCTGAAAAAAAAAACTGAAATTCAACTTCAAGTGAAATTTTCATGGCCAAACACTAATTTCGAAAAAAAATAAAAATAAAATTAAAAAGAAGAATCTTTTTTATGGCCAAACAGGCGCTTTATGACTTCTACATTTTAGAACGATGATTTCTTTCCTTTTTAAAGGGTAAGGAAAATGGTAGAGGAAATTACAAGATGAGAAATCTAACTTTTATCAATAAGGTGAAAATTCAAGTAGTCAACCAACTGAGCTATTAAGACTTCCCTAAAATGATGATCTCAATTGTTAATAACTAAGTTCTAAATGTTATATGTGTACGTAATTCCTTAAGATAAATACATTGTTTAATTAAAAATTACTAAATTCCGCACTGGTAAATATGTATGTGACACTAATCAATCAACAGTCAACACTCACCTCAGCAATAGTTAATAAGAACAATCGCCATCATACCAAGAAAAACAGCAACTATGTTTCATTAAGTAATGGAGTATTAATACAACAATAACTTTATGCTTAATTTCGGTGGGTGGGAAGGTTGATGATAATGCTCGTCAAATGCCCTAATTTAATATACGACAAAATACCAAGTTTGTAGTAATTAACTACAAATTGTATTTCTACCCAAAAAAAAAAACTAAAATTGTATGTTTGCACGGGCTATTTTCTTTATTTAAACTTCATGCTAGAAATAAGAATTGCTAATACACCATTTAAAACCTTAAACATGATGTCCTTTTCTTACCGTATGAAGAAGTTAAATTCAAGATTAAAGTTGAGAAAAAAGTTAATTGTCATAAATAAATTTTAATATTACTTTAAATGTTCAATTTTGATCTTTTGTTGTATATAATTCCATTATATTCCATGCTACCAACATTTTGTCAAGATAGGTTCATCATTTTTTGCACAAATGGAAGTTGAGGGAGCAACAATTGATCTGTATCATAGATAAGCCATGATGCAGTGAAATGAAATCTTATCCTATTGTTACGATGAAATTGATTCGAGTGCAGGCCAATAGCCCACAGAAAATAGTCGCTATCAATATAAATAATGTTTGGTATTTCAACAATAATAAGAAATCCAACAACAAAAAGAACAATAATAAGATATCCAAATTTTTTTGTTTCTGGCAATAAGTGGTATGCTGAAATCAATTTTTCCACTAAAATTAAGTTTTCTCTTGAATTTGAAAAATGTAATTATGAAAAATCGATTGTCTTTCAAGTTTTCAGTTTTGGGGAATACCCACAAGGGAGAAGAGAATTGTCAAATGGACAACATAAGGCGACTACCGTAGAAGTGTGAAGGGATCATGATTAACATAGGCCCACAATGCTTAAAAGGCCCACTCTTAGGTGTATTTCATGACTAATATTTGGAGGCTTATTGCTTAAAAATGGTACGGGGCGCTCCATTTGGTCGTTCTCATTTAACTTATACTTATTTTTTTATAAAGTTTTAACTTGTACCCATTTTTTAAACAACTTCAGCTCCATTTCTCCTTCTTCTCCTCCTCTTCCTCCTCCTCCTCCTCCTTCTTCTTCTTCTTCTTTCTTCTGCTGCTGTTGATGCTGCTTTGAAACTTCAGTTCATGGGATGATTGTCATAAGTATGTTTATCAGATTATTTAAAAATAACTTATAAATAATTACGTAAGTTAATAGACAATAATTTATGAATATTTTCACGTACGGGAAGTTTAAGGTCACACTTAGTGGTTCTTTTCATGATAATTCTGTTCTTTTCACGTTTATTGTTTCTAAAATTTATGATTTAGATATTGTTGGCAATCTGATTATTTATCTAGTATGTTAGAAAGCTTTTTGAAAAACCTCAGCTTATATATTGCTGAAGTTTTTACAAATAAACTAAATAACTTCAGCATCTTCTGCTAAAGTTTTTGAAAAAGCTTTATGACAAAACTAATGAATCCAGGACAAAAAAAATTTCAGCTTATTTAGTGTTGAAGTTTTTATAAATGAGATGCTGAAGTTTTTGAAAAAGCTTTACGCCAAAACTATTGAATCTAGGATAAAAACTTCAGCTTATCAAGTGCTGAAGTTTTTATAAATGAAATAAATAACTTCAGCATCTTCTGCTGAAATTTTTTAAAAAGCTTTACGCCAAAACTATTGAATCTAGGATAAAAACTTCAGCTTAGCAAGTGCTGAAGTTTTTATAAATGAAATAAATAACTTCAGCATCTTCTGCTGAAATTTTTGAAAAAGCTTTACGCCAAAACTATTGAATCTAGGATAAAAACTTCAGCTTATCAAGTGCTGAAGTTTTTATAAATGAAATAAATAACTTCTGCATCTTCTGCTGAAATTTTTGAAAAAGCTTAATGACAAAACTAATGAATCCAGGACAAAAAAAACTTCAGCTTATTTAGTACAATTACAAACAAAAATTTCAGCAAATAGAGAACAAAACTTCAGCTACTATGCTTAAGTTCAATAATTACAAACAAAAACTTCAGCAAATAGAGAACAAAACTTCAGCTACTATGCTTAAGTTCAGTAATTACAAACAAAAATTTCAGCAAATAGAGAACAAAACTTCAGCTACTATGCTTAAGTTCAGCAATTACAAACAAAAACTTCAGCACACTTGCTATTTCAGGTCCGTCTACTAGAATGCTGAAGTTTTGCGTGATTGTCTTTGCTACTTCAGCCATGTATGCTGAAGTTACGCGAAAAGAAGGGTAAGTTTGCAATTTTTTTTCCAAAGTGGGCACAAGTTAAAACGTGACCCAAAAAGCAGGTATAGATCCAAATGCCCTGCTTATTGCCGAGCGTAACTATAATTTAGTGATTTACATTTCGTAGCTACTAATTATATATCATGGAATGTATGTTATTGTATTCAATTCGGTTGTATACAATGTGTTCACTTCGAATGTATTCATTCTTATATATTTTATATTGTATTCAATTTTACTGTATTCAAACAACAAAAAATAAAAGATTCAATGATATTCGATTGTATTCATTTCAATGTACTCATTAAAAATGGGTACAAATTAAATGGGGAGACCAAATAAGGCGTCACATAAAATATTTACCATTTTATTGCGGGTAAAATTCACAAGTAATCACTTTTAAATTTTAAATAATACAAAAGGCCAATATATTGGAGTTTTAAATTTCGGAATAAAACTCCAATACATTAGCTATTTTGAAAGACATGACCGAAAAGTGATAAGTTGTAAAGAATGTGTCCACGTGTGAAGTCCCCTGATATGGCATGTAATAATTTAAATATAATTAGGGGTCATTTGGTATGAGATATAAGAATGTATAGTGCTGATATAAAAAATTTAATACCATTTTAATAATTTGTTTGGTTAGCAAATTGGGTATAAGTTATCCTATGATTAAAATTAACATAAGGGATAACTCATACCTTATAAAGGGTGGGATAATTAGCACTGGCATAACTTATACATTCTTCTTACAAATTATGCAATTGTCATATTTAATACAACATACCAAACAATGGATAAAAAATAATCTCAGCATAACTTATACCAATATAACTTATCCCGACATAAGCCGTATTAAAACCAAATGACCCCTTAGGGGTCATTTGGTATGAGGTATAAGAAGGTATAGTACTGGTATAAAAATTTAATATCACCTTAATACTTTGTTTGGTTAGCAAACCAGATATAAGTTATTTCAGGATTAAAATTAGTACCGGGATAACTTATACCTTGTAAAGGGTAGGGTAATTAGCATCTAAATAACCTATACTTTCTTCTTAGAATTATACAACTGTCATTTTTAATACAATATACCAAACAGTAAATAAAAAATAATCTCAGCATAACTTATCCCGGCATAAGTCATATTCAAACCAAACGACCTCTTAGTTAGTTAGCTGGTTACTTGTAATTATAATTGTCTATTAGTTTGTTGTACATATGTCATCGGTTAGCCGTTAGTGGTGTGAGTTGGTTAGATTGATATATAGTGAAAGACAATAGCTTCTTCATTACACTGAATGAGAAAATATTTGTTCTTTGCTCTCCTTTCATCTCCAAGTTATCTCTGTAGTAATTAAGAGCAAAAATTTTAATAATACTGTTTCAATATACTTTGTAAGTAGATACACGAATTAGCTTGAGTCATGTTAGGTATTGTCCTAAGAAATTATTTTAACAGTGTAAAATATTTTTCCAGGATTAAACAAACTTACCTTTATTTTAGTTAAAGGATATAGGAATCAGCAAAATATTTATATTATAATAATCCAACAAGATTGAAAAAGAGAATAGGAAAAAGAAAATTTTTAAGAAAAATTGGAAATAAGAGAAGCTAAGAGAGAAAGAGAAGAAGGCTAAGTAGAAAAGCACTTCTGATGGGTGGATGAATTGTGCAGCCAAATGATGGCTATTTATAATTGTAATTGCATGTAACTTTGCTGTGCATGGCAAGAAAGTGGCTGATCAAGTTTGCCACTTCTAACACTTACTTTGCCACTTAACATAGCCTTCTAGAATGGCTAAGACACTTGTCCAAGACCTTTAAAATATTGCCACAGTCTCCCACTATTTTAAAGACTCAAAAATAAACTTATTGGATTTGAATGGTCCAAATGTAATAGGTTTGGTGTCTTCTGGACTATGAACCAAACTTAGACCAATAAAATTTAATTCATAGAACTACTGGTGAAATGTAATATTTCTATGAATCAATAATTCTTATTATAAGTTAGAGATTTTATCAATCACATTCTGACCCCCGATAATTTTGTTGTTCAACGCGGTTTTGCGCCCAATAGACCATGCGTGTGCCTGGTTATTCATGAGAGCTCTAGAGACTAGGCCAAAATCTCATAGGAGCGGCCCACTCCACTCTCATATAAGTGAATTCATCAAGTGTATACTGCTTTTAAATACACCATTCATAAGGACTATGAATTTCATTAAGAGTTATAACTCAGCCTCTCAATTAGTAGCAGTCAAGCACTCTCTTTTAGTGCTTTAATGCCAATATCGACTTGTTATTATCCATATGAACCTACTTCATGGGATCTCCAATCACATAGGTTGGGTTACCCATCACTATTGATAACATATCGGCCTTAACCCCATCTCTTTTGAGGTTTGAAGAATTAGTTTTCTTCCCACGGGTTTAGTGAGAGGATCGGCCAAATTTATCTCTGACTTCACATAGTCAATGGAAATTATTCCATCTCTTAACAGCTGTTTTATGATATCATATCTCAGTTTCATGTGTCTACATTTATAATTATAAGATTTATTCTTTGTAATAGCTATTGCTGCTTGACAATCACAATGCATGGACATATGAGGCAATACGTCCTTTATTAAAGGGATATTAGCTAAGAAGTTTCTTAGCTACTTAGCCTCAGAACCAGCTAACGCCAGAGCTACAAACTCTGTGTAACGACCCGGTCGGTCATTTTATGAGTTACCGCTCTGTTTTTCCCATTTCTGCTTCTTTATGTCTTGTTCAGTTGTATTATCTGGTATCGTGTTCGTTAGTTTGGGTTCGGAGTGGTTTGAAGAGAAATGAGACACTTAGTCTCTTTTGAGTAAGTTTAAGTTGGAAAAGTCAACCGAATATTGATTTATGTAAAAAAGGTCTCGGATGTGAATTCTGATGGTTCGGATAGCTTCGTTAGGTGATTTGGGACTTAAGAGCGTGATCGGCATGTGTTTTGGAGGTCCGAAGTAAATTTAGGTTTGAATTGGCGAAATTGAAATTTTGGCGTTTTCTGGTTAGTAGTGAAAATTTTGATATAGGGGTCGGAATGAAAATTTTGAGATGGCGTTTTCTGGCGAAATTGTGCAGCCAAATAATGGCTATTTATAATTGTAATTGCATGTAATTTTGTTGTGCATGGCAAGAAAGTGGCTAATTAAGTTTGTCATTTTTTACACTTACTTTGCCACTTAACATAGCCTTCTAGAATGGCTAAGACACGTGTCCAAGACCTTTAAAATATCGCCACAATCTCTTCGACTACAAACTCAGTTGATAAATCATATCGATTGTAAGAATTTAATATTATATCAGAGCTAGACTCATTCCAATTTGTTGGAGGATGAGGATTTCGGCATTTTTCAAATACAATGCCGAAAAATAGCTAGTAAACACTGTTTCTAACTTAATATGGGCCAGCAACACTACTGAATGCCCATAATTTGGTTACGGCATTGGAATTGTTCAATCGCCGATTGCAGTCATATACCTTATTCAAGTCCAATATTACTGGTAAAGTTAGTTGACAAAAGTGAATGAAGGCCCAACTCCCACAATTGAACGGAATCGGAAAGTTTTGTGAGTAATAGCAACATATCTTGAGATACTAAATTTTTAGCCGGCCAAATTTACTGTTTATTTTTTCTAACGGGTATACATAGATTATATATTAATTATACGTATAATATACTTTGACTATACATATATTATACATTTGCCGGTTTTTTTGTTTTTTTTTTATTTAAGCGATTACGTGAGCGGCTATTTAAGCTAATTTTTCAAATTTTTGTGTTATATTCTAAGAAATGCTGACAAATTAAATCTTCTCTGAATGTAGAATACCATGAAAATTAATAAAGATGGCTATAAAAACAGAACTGGCATATATCGGATTAAGAGTTTTAACACCGTTTATAAATACACTTGATTTTACTGGTATTATTAATACACACTTGAAAATGCAACACAACAACAGAAATAAATATGAGAAAACAAATACAAACATTACATTCTTAGCTGCTACTAATAAATGAATTTTAAGCACTATTTACATAACGGCAAACTTTTCTAATCTCGCCTTGATCTCCAGTAAGTGGATTATTTTCAGACAAAATGACCAGAGCACGAGCAAATTGATCATGAAAATAGCCATTATCAGCAGCCATTTTTTCCACAAATGGAGAAGTATTTGGATCACTAACCAATTCTTGATCCACAATTAATAGCCCCTTGTGGTTCAAGATGTTTTTGTAGTACATATTGTCTAGGATCATTGTAGTTTCACGATCATTTCTTGAATATAAAACTGCCTCTGGGTCAGGATTCGGTGTCGGACATCGACCTTTAAGGTACTTAGCATAGTCGGGGTCAAGGGTCGGATCAACTGTTGGGTAAAGTCTGTGGACTAGGTTCACACAGTGAACTCGTCCTACCGAGTGAGCCCCTGTATCCAAATAAAATAAGATAACTAGAAGTCCGGTTGGGATAAATAAGTAGTTACGAGTTTGGATAAATGTATTTAAAGCAATAATAAGTAGTTGCAATGATGTATGTAATAAATTATTTCTATGAATTTACTAAATTACCCTTAATACTATTTGCAAGAAGTATAAATATAAAATTGTCTTTTATGTGGAAAAAGGAAGAATGACATAAATGAAATGGAAAAGGAGTCCAATCTAAAGGTATTTTGGGGATTACAAAAAAAAAATTAGGACATAATAGTAAAAAATTTGTTAAACCAAAAGTGTGAAAAAAATTATAAGTTGGGAGTAACCAGCTTTTGACTGATATTGACTTATATTAAATAAAAATTATGCTTCATAAATGCATAAATAAGTCAAGAAATACGTATAAATTAATGACCAGCTTATAAACTTATCGAAATGCCATCCAATTATACTAATTGACTTCTAATTAAGTAACCATATAATGCAATTTTTCAGTATATAAAATTTAGTCATTTACTTTTTGTGTTAAACTTGGGAGTTTGAAATAATAAACAGTAGCAAATTAGACGAGTGATTTACCAAAAAGAGCAACAGTTCCTTCAGTATCAACACCAATGGATTGGAATCGAGAAAGGACTGATGACATAGAATCATTGTGGTTAGGAATGGAACTCTCAACTTCTGCTAAGTAGCTTTCTTTGCTGTCCTTCCTTCCTGTTCTCATTTCGACACGTGGCCCTCCTAACTATGTGTCACAAAAATTAAACAAGTTATAAAGTAATAAATTATTAGTAATCTCTTTCATAGTTATGTGTTACAATACATTAAAATACATTTGGTCATCTCGATGCACAAAGTATTTGATATTCATGCAAAGTTCAAGGAAGGATGCATCTCAAGGAGTGTGTAGGGTAGACAGCCTACTCTAATGTAAGTATTAGTGGCTGCTTCTATAGCTCGAACCCTAACTTATAGATCATACGAACTTATACCATTGCGATCAGACTCATTGGATATGTTTCTTTTCTCTTCTACTATCGAGAGTCGTACGAGTGGGGAGGTGAGCTCTAAGTGTATACATATAGATAGGTCTGGGTAAGCAACCATCAGCATATGGGTAGCAACTACTATCAATATGTCAGTCTAAAGCTGTTCGTAGAGACAGGTCTTATATGAAGGGCTATCTTTAGCATAAATAGCATAGTTAATTACAGAATAGCGTAATGGTCGTAAAAAGATCATAAATAAGGTAAACAGTCTAAAGCAGATGTACATGTATCATGTGTGCCATGAGTGAGAGGTTGGTCATAGAGATCAGCCCTCAACTCTTCTTTCGAATTATCGAACACGATGACTTATCGGCTTGAGGCTTCTTTTCTTTTCAAGAAGAGTACAACTTTATTGTTGCTCTAAACCTCTACTTCAACAATCAAAATACACTGATAATATAAAATAATTTTGCACTATCAATATTAAATCCAGAGCAGGGGAGATGGACAAGAAGGTGGATTTGATCAACTTACCCAGAGAAGACCATCTCTAGCAGAAAGAGCAACAATATCAGCACAAGAGACAGTGTTAGGACATTCACTCTCAAGTGCCTTTTTAATAGTCTCTACATACTTAAAATTTCTCATTCCAAAGTTCTTTGGAGAATTCTTCTCTGATTCCTGGTCATTTGCTGTGTCCAAATATATTGATGCATCACATGACTGCAAGAAAAAAAACAAATTAATATATAAATTGGTCATAATGTTGTAGCTATTATCAGCGGCGGACCCAGAATTTTGTGCAAGCGGGTTCAGTCGGAGAAGTCCATAACTAACATAAGCGGTATAAGTTGTATAAGCGGGTTCAAAAATATTTTATATACAAAATTTACCTTGCTTTACCCATAATTTATACATATACACAGTATTATTTTTTGAAGAAGCGGGTTCAACTTGGGTCTGCCCCTGGCTATTATTATCTGCTGTTTTCTTACTCCGTTGGTTTAAATTTAGATAATGTAGTTTAACTTGACACGAAGTTTAAGGAAAAAAAAAACTTTTGAAACATGCGATCCACAAACTTAAGGGGGTAAAAGCTTTGTGGGGTCATGCACTTGTATGACTATAACAGTTTTTCATTAAGGTAAAATGGATAAAATAAGAAGTTTAAAGTTAAGTTATTTCCAAATGTAGAAATATGTCAGTCTTTTTGAAACAGACTAATAAGAAAAGTATGTCATTTAAACTAAAACGGATCGGAGGGAGTATTATTTCTCGCTTTGATTTTTTTAGTATCTTGTTGTTGTTACTGTCTATCGCTACTGCTTCTTTTCATCTTTTTTTGAGCTAAGGCTCTATCCGAAATAACCTCTTTACCTTCTCAAGGTAGGGGTAAGATCTACATATACACTACACACTAGCCTCTCAGACTCCACGTGTGAGATTTCACTGGGTTTATTATTGTTGTTATATAATGTTGTAGCTAATAGTGTTATTAATCTACTTTTAATTGGAGAATTAAGGGTATTAATTAATATTTACCTTAACCATGCAATCATGAAAGAGATTTCTAATCCAAGAAACTGCTGTATTGCCATGCTTGTGGTACAACTGTGCCACTTGTTCTTTGATTATTTCTTCAGCTCTTGGGCAACTCTCTGAGTAGTAGTTCAATTGAAGTTCACTTCTTACTGCAATTAAAACTCAGCAATTAGTACATATGTACAATAATAGATGTTAATAAACTTCTTTATTACTAGGGAATAGAAGTGAAAAAGGCTACTAATAGTCTCTTCTGTAGTATAGAATTTAAGTTTTGTGCAATGATAGCGTACATATAATATGTTCCACCATAGGTTAAGTTGCATACAATAACATTTAATAGTAACTTTTTATAACAAGCATGATATGTTTGCCGATGGTAAGTTGATAACGTGGAAAATAGAGTAAATAATCTGCAATAACATGTTTAATATAATTGCACAGATGGTGTAAAAATTATTTAAGCTAATATAGATTTGAAAATAAATTTTAGTACTATGATTGAGTATCTCCCAATTTAAAATCTATGTTGTTCGGATTCTCCAAAAATATTATCGGGTATGTGCCGGGTCCTCCAAAATTATTACATTCTTGAAGGATCCAACACAGGTGCTACATCATTTTAAAAAGTCCGTGCAACATGGCTTAAAATACAATTGTACTTGGTCTAGAATTTAGTCAAGATTTGAAAGAAGTACAAGAAGAATTACCATAGTGAATGTGAAGAAGTAAAGGCAGTAACAGAAGGAGAAATTGATTGTAGTTGTTGGCCATGTCTCTGTGTATAGTGAAGTCTTGTAACTTTGCCCAATGCTCAATTGCCCAAAATTAGCTTTATATAGCAAATGGTTGTAGAATTGATGTAGAAGTGGAAGAAGGAATATTGGGATTGAAAATTTGCCCCACTAATTTAGCAGCCAGCAGCCACAATGTTGGACCTTTAGGCTAGTAGTTGCAGTCCCACTCAAAGAAACTGCAATTCATCACCATTTTTAAACAAATAAGAAGAAATTAAATTACCACAATATGATTTAGCATGTGATTAATTTTAACTAATCACTTTCATTAATTATTGAAATATGCTTTGAAATGCTCTAATGTAAGATCATGGTTACATAAATCAACATTTCTAGGATGCAGGACTTGTTCGGAAATATTGGAATGATTCAGTTATCATTCGATTCTAACGAGAGATCTTAACAATGAATATTGATATGGAACGGATACGAAAACAGAGCCCTTACCTTCTCTTCTCAAAGAAGAAGCGAGAAGAAAAGGTTGGTTTTTGAGAGCAGAAAGGTAAAAATTTATCTACACACAATAAACATCAAGTCACTGAATACAAGATATGATTAAGTGATAGTATGTAATAGTATCACTTTAAGTTTTAATTTGTTTAGTTTAGTCCAAAGGGTGAAAGGATCTACTAAGGACGAGACTAAGAAGGAAATTAAAAATTAGCCATTATGATAAGTCAAATGTTGACGTGTATGACCGTCTCATATAAAAATTTAAATGGTTAAAAAGAATATTTTATTCACTTAACTATATCTTCTACACGTCCTTTCATGTGTGACCCTGGTTAATTTAAGTTTCACTTGCTCTAATTTGAAGGTCTTAATATTTTAGAAGAAAACAAAATGCCAAAGGTATAATTAACTTCACCAATAATGCTCCTTCTTAATAATTAGACTCCTAGTCAACCTCAACTATAGACATAAGTGACCAATTATCACTAATAATACCCTCTCTTAATTGAGCAAAGAAATAATAGCAAGAGACACAAGGACCACTTAACTTTGAGTACATCACAAGATTACAAGTTGGGAACTTTGTGGGCTATACGCTCCCCACCCCATCCAACCTAATGACAGACATTCTTAGTAAAGAAATATAATCCAACATAAAATAAAAATAAAATAAAATGTAGTTTGGTGTACAAAGTATCAGGTATTCATGTAAGGTTCGAGAAGGATTGCACCCCTAAAGGTCTGATACAGACAGTCTACCATAATACAAGTATCAGTGACTGCTTGCATTGTTCGAATACGTGAACTTTATTCAATATCGCTTAAAAAAATACATATAAGTCGATACTATTTGAAAATAGTATAAAGTAATATCAATTTAAGACATGAAGTAACGCGGTAAAATTTATGTAGTTCTAGGTTCAAATTAGCTGATAAATTTAATAGTAATAAAATTTTACGTACACCACTGATTTAACCCTTCCACCATGGCCTTTTTAGGGACAAAAGATGGTTCTTTTCTAATTGAGTTTGGGTGGGGCGGTTCATGCGCTATGTTAAAGGGGATAGGAAGAGAACTTGGTGTTGATAAAACAAGGGATTTGAACTTAAATACTCCATAACTGAATGAAAAGTATCAGTTCTCGTCCACTCATTTCATCTTGCAAATTAATATATTCTCACTTGTGGCGCACACACTAAGATTAGTGCGAAAATTCAAAAATGGGAGTGCGACTGGAAAAAAAAATAGCAGCTCGGTATATAAAGTATTTTGTATTCACGAGAAGAGCCGCACCCCAAAGAATATGATGTAGTCAGCCTAGCTACTGTAATGGATGCTTCTATGGCTCGAACCCGTGATCTATACACAAAAAACAACTTTACCGTTGATCTAAGGCTCTCTTCAGGCGACAATAACGAAAGGTGTAAATTAAGCATAACTAGTGGTTAGCATTACGATGATTAATCAGCAAGAAATCTTGCTTAAAAGCTCTTCAAATGGCCGTCTAATAGTCCAATTAACTATGATTTAAGCAAATTTGTTAATCTTATATGGAAGTTTGTATTATTATTTTTTGGTTCAAGAGGACAAAAGTAGGATTAAACTAACATGCATGACATCACAAAAGGAGAAATATGTGGTTTAAGTTGTTGATATGAAGTTTTTGGGTCCTAATTAATAAGCAATTTAGAATATTACACAACCTTGTCTCAGTCGGACTGCAGCTCGTCCACTTTATAGTTTTGTCAAAGATCGAAGCCATTTATTATTGTGATGTTATTTTTTTCATATTATTTTTCTTTTCGGAAAGTCAGCCTTGGCGTAATTGGTAGAGTTGCTGTCGTATAACCAAAAGGTCACGGGTGGAAATAACCGCTTGCAGAAATGCAGGATAGAGCTGCGTGTAATAGACCTTTGTGGTCCAACCCTTTTCTGAACTTCGTGCATAACGAGAGCTTAGTGCACCAGACTGTCTTTTTTTTTATTTTTTGGCTTTTGGCCTAATAATTAAGGCCTATGGGAAAGGATAGGTGGGGAAACATATGAATGGATTAGTTGACCTCTCTTACCTAATAATATTCCGATATATCCGATAAGTACAGTCAAGTAACATGATTACTTATTAATCAATAGAAAATTATCATATAACATAGTGTTAAATCAGCAGAATTGAGTTGAAATTATCATATTTTTATGTTATATTCTCATATGTTACATATAATAATATGCAAAATTTATGAATAATACTCGAGAATATAACAAAAAGAATATGAAAATTTCAACTCAATTCTGCTGATTTAACACTGTTCATTTTATTAGCACTAGCAAAGATTTGAATTGCAGAAACAACATTAGCTTATATAATTCATGGTCATTCCTATATCTCATCTCTTTTGAAAATCAACTTAATGCAAATCATGCAAAAATACATTTTATTTGAATTTGAGTTAAAATATATAGACAAATGGTCATGTATGATTATAACAACCAGGTGCATTACTCCGAGAAAAAATATAATAAAAAGGCGACTAAGTCTAGTGCACAAAGTATCTCGCATTCATGCAGGGTTCAAGGAAGTACTGCAACCCAAAGAGATGTGATAAGAGTCAGTAGATGATTCTGCGGCTTGAACCCGTGACTTATAGGTCACACAGAAACGACTATACTGTTGCTCCTCCCGAAAAAAAAATATAATAGACAAAAAAAGGGGAAAAAGATAAAGAAAGCAAACCTGCATGAACGAAAGATGTTGATTTATGATCAAGGTTGTAAGAGAAAGAAGAAAGAAATTGTACTCTTCTTTATAAGAAAGATGATGTTGAAGCCGATTGTTGCCCCATCAATTTATAGAAGATTGTCTTAGCTTGGGTCAAATAGTCTAAAACTGATTTTTATTTTTATTAGTTTTATATATGTTCCATTTATTTTTATTTTCTTGAGATGGTACGACTAGTTATAGACAACGCATTCGATGACATTTGATCATTTATTTTCTTAACATTTTATGAAATTATTATGTATGGTTTTTCAATTTGTTTTTAGAATTAGGATGTATAAATCAAATACATATTTGTTTATTAAGATATAATCTCTAAATCAATACTAGATAATTAAAATCGTTTCTTTCTACAAGCGAAAAATAAACTTAATACTACATCATCAGAGAAAATTTTAATTGTTAAGACTTTTTATACTATTATTTTTTTCTCTACAGAATGAAAAATACTTTCAACTGCACGAGGGATCTTAATCTTAATGAAAACTAAATCTTAATGTGTAGTTTAGATGAATATTACATCAATTAATTTTCTGAAAGGCATTAAATAAATAAAGAATATCAAAGTCGAAACTTAAAGAGTATGCCTCTTATGCCCATTTCTTGGGATATATAAAAAAAATGGTTATCCGTCTATATTATCCACTAAATAATGGATTGGATAGATAATTTTTTTTTAAAATGGGTCGAATATGAATAAAATCAATATTATCCACTTAAAAATGAATAATCAATGGATAACCGATTGATATAAATTTTGCATTTATAAAGACACAAATCGGAGATTCCTCAAGTTTTGGAGACTAGGAATCCTTCCAAAATCAATCGCATTCAAGAAGCCATGGATACTATGGATATTCATATAATCCGCTGGTTAACTCATAAAATCGAATAATTTATCTATTTTGCTTTACTCGTTTTTTATCCAACCATATCCAATCCAACTTGCCTGTATGTCACCTTGTGGGTAACTCTCTTTCTTTTCTTTTTTTGATATTTTTTCATAATATTTAATAGTGTAGCATTCTCTTTAAAAAAAAATGTTTAATCTCCTGTTTGAAGGCTAAATAATTTCAAGGCTTCGCAAACAATTCCATTGAACCAAATTTATTTAGAACAAATAAATAATTCTACAAAAAAAAGATATAATTAATAAATTGAGATCTGGATAATTCGGATCCAGATCCAAAATATCTGTATAAACTACTAGTTGACCAACTGAGTTCACAAATTCTGAGTTTTTATTCTATTAATAACTTAACAGATCAATCACATATAGTTGCCTCTTTTTTATTTGTATTTTGACTTTAGGGGCAGCTTGTGCATTATTTGCTCTGCACAACCATGTTACACTCTTTACAATTAGAAGATTTTAAAATGATAGTGCGGAATTATGGAAAGGGTTCATAATATTAAAATTATAATTTACGCTATTATTATTATTATTATTATTATTATTATTATTATTATTGGTCAAATCTTTTAGAATAAAATAACGCTTCAAATAGGTGGAAATGGACAAACTAAATTATTTAGTTTATACGCTATGTATATTGTTTCAAGTATATGTTTGATAAGTCATGACGCTATATTCGTTTAATTCCCCCTTAAGATAAGCCTAGTTATTCTTCAGCTTTATAAATTATTTAAATTGTTGTCACTGTGCCATTATTTTAAATTTAATTGTTTTGATAAGGAAAAGGACACCCGAAAAAGGAAAACGAAAGGAAAATTGGCCTAACTATTCTTCAGCTTTGAAAAATATTATAAATCTTGTCATATAATTTTATTTTAATTATTTTTATAGGGTAAAGGATGTCCGAACTAAAAAGAATGAAAGGTAAAAAACCTATTGAAAATTGAACTTTCCCCTTCTAAAATGGGAATTATACTAATCACCGACACTCCATCCTCTTATCAATGTACCATTAATTAAAATAGGAGTTGTATATTCTTGACTAAAATGTGTAAAAATAGCACGATATAGCCAGTTTTCGGATTGGTCATTCAAAAATAGTCAGCGTTTACGAAGTTAATGAAAAATAGGCACTATTTTGCTGCAACAGAGACCGGTCCAGCATAATATACTGGAGTTCGGTGCACCTGTGTATGAACTCTAGCATATTATGCTGGACTGGTATACTTTGTTGACTCCAGTATAATATACTGGAGACTAGAGCACCGGTGCTTGGAACTCCATCATATTATGCTGGAGTTACAGTATACTTATCCTGGAACTCCAGTATAATATGCTGGAATTCAAGCATACTTATGCTGGAACTCCAGTATAATATACTGGCGTATTTTTCGGGTTTTGAACAGTGTTTTCGCTCAGATTTATCTTTACATGAAAAGTGACTAAATTTTAATTACTTTTAAAACTGGGCTATTTTTGAACGACCAGTTGTAAATCTGGCTATTTTTGAATTTCGAATGGATGAGATTTAGTTTGATTGTTCTTTTTGCTGTGTTCACTTTAATATATCTACATCTGATTTATTTAATAGGATAAGATTAACTTGATTTGTCATGTCAATCATGAGCTGTAATATTCCAAACTTTGAAGAAGACTGAATATATATTCTTTCTAAAAATGCACTTTAAATTAAAAACAGAAGTCTCAAGAAAAATTATTTAGTCTCGAAAATAAAATTTAGCTTGAAATTGGAAGCACCTATAACCATTTCAGCTTAGTCATTTTCTTAACTTTTTTTTTATTCTTCTCTTTTTGTTGTGGATTCAGAATTTAGTTCAAAAATGTTAGGCCTTTAGATACCTAAGAACAACTTCGCATTCTTTACCAATTGTTAAAAACTAAATACTACAAAAACAAGGGGCGCCCTCAATTCTCACCCAAAAAATGTAATAATACTAAATAGATAGGAATGAAAATATGCAGAGATTGTGGAACTATGTTAGGCACATTAATTTTTAGGCGAAATACATAAACAGCCCCTCCAAGTTGTCCACAACAATCATTTGAATACCTCAACTGAAACCTTTTTCGCTTAAACATATCACGTATTCACGTGACTAAAAACTGAACTCAATAAACCCTTCAAAGTGACAGATCTTATAGGGTTACACTCGCGGATGACGTGGCAAATTAACAAATCAAAAGATGACACCTATTATTTCTTTAAAAAAATTTGTCTATAGTTAATAAAAAAGGAAAAGAGAAACACAATATTAATAATATTTGTTTGCCTCCTTCCTTGAAACCCTAGAGACCTAGACCCCTCTCAGCCGCCCCCTCTTCTTTTTCTTCAACCAAGAGCAGACTTTAATCCCCCTAAGAATTCCAATCGTCCAACGTCCTCTCCAAGGCGTCGCTGCTTCTGTCCAAACGACCCTTTCCTCCTCGAAGTGCCTTCAGCCGTTTCCAAACAGCCATTGACGTCGGTAATAGCCATGGACGTCGGCAATAGCCATGACCGCCGGCAACAATCATGAACCACTTCCTGTTTATCGTCTATGTTGTTGCAAAATTTCGAATTTCTGGGGTATGTTGTTTTTGCTTCTGAGTCGGGTTTTAGAAGTAGCCGATGTAACCGTAGCAGTAGCGTCATTGTTCGTGGACC
Organism: Nicotiana tabacum; assembly: GCF_000715075.1. NCBI lineage: Eukaryota > Viridiplantae > Streptophyta > Magnoliopsida > Solanales > Solanaceae > Nicotiana > Nicotiana tabacum. The sequence continues at coordinate 15,695,995 of NC_134089.1, read as the reverse complement.
TTATTTGCTAGCCGGATTTTTGTCGAAAAATCTGTTCCGACGAGCTCCATTAATTGCAGCTAAAGACACCACTATTTCACCACTAATTTTTGCCTCTTCGGATTGGCTGAAGAGGAATGGATGAAAAACACTTATGTAGTGGATAGCTTCTACTGTTTTCAATGGCTTCTACGCGTCGGGATTTTCAATGGCTTCTACTGTTTTGTACATTCACTATCATGGTAAAGTTGTGGTGTTGAGAATGGTGGGTTAAGGTGCAGTGAATAGCGGAAGAAAATTTTGGAGAAGAAAGAGTGAGAAAAAATGGACTCCACCAGTTAAATTAAAAAAAAAAAAGAAATAAACACAATTTTGAAAGGCTTCACTTGCTGCAACGCAAGTGTAGTACATACATTTTGCCATGTCACTTTGAAGGGTTTAAGAGATACACTAAAAAATAACTTGAGGTGTCTACTTGACAAATAGGTCAGTTGAGGTGTTCAAATGACCGTTGTGGACAACTTGGAGGGGACATTTATGTATTTCGCCTAATTTTTACTACTTTAACTAGGGGTATTCATGGTTCGGTTTGGATCGATTTTTCCCTTAAAAGAAACCAAACCAAGTAAGTCGGTTTTTCAAATATTAGAACCAAACCAAACCAATTAAGTCGGTTTTACTCGATTCGGTTTATGTCGGTTTTTTCGGTTATTTGTCGATTTTTTCTTAAATATAAGACATACACTACCAAACAAATATTTCGGCGACCACATTTTCAACGTAACACTATCAAATCAATTGACCTTTAAGAAATCTATTATTTACCAAGATATATTGATAATAATTGAATCAAATAGTGAAATAATTTAAGGACTCAATTAAAAATATATTATTTTTAACACGAAATGGATTCTTACACTTAACAAAAGAAAATTACCAATCAAACTAGAATGTAAAGGTAAAGAACTATACTAAAAGTGCAAACTATTACCATTTACCATTAAATTTTTGAAACTTTGTATAAAAATATACATATATATAAGTGTAATAATAAATTTGAAATAGCTACTCCTATAGTCGGTTTGGTTCGGTTTTTCTGATTGAAACCAAAACCAAACCAAATTTGATCGGTTTTTTAAATTCAAAACCAAAACCAAACCAAACCAAAAAATATCGGTTTTTTTGGTCAATTTGATTTGGTTTTCGGTTTTTCGAGTTTTTATGAACACCCCTAACTTTAACCAAGATTGGCTAAATTATGTTTGAAAATGTGCTAGCATAGAATTTAACTATGTGAACAAAAATAGATTCTTGATTATGTGTTCTTTGTTGAATATGAAGTTTAAATCCATGAACCCTTAATAATAACACATTCAGTGTATTTTTATAAGTGGGGCCCGAAAAGAATAGTGTGTAAGCAAATTTTATCCCTAACTTATGCAGGTAGAGAGGTTGTTTCCGCTAACCCTCGGCTCAAGTCAAGCATAATCGCAGCAGTAAGAAAAAGGAATATAGTAGTGAAAAAAGTCTTGGAAAATAAGCAATAACAACAGCGAGATAGTAGTTAAAGTTCTGAAATCTCTCAAGTTTATACAACTTATAGTAAATAAAAGAGTTAACTAAGCAAACAGGGCATTTGGTCTAGTGGTATGATTCTCGCTTAGGGTGCGAGAGGTCCCGAGTTCAATTCTCGGAATGCCCCTTTCCATTATTTTATTCTACACATTTTTCCTGGTTCTTATATCATCATGGGCCCCCGTTCTGGCCCAAAATAAAAATCACAGCAATTATATTTTGGGCTTTACGATTGATGTGCCCATGTCCATGCAATTATGCTGGTAAAACTAACACGGGCTAGTCACTTTAAGGAATTTTTACATTCCTATTTCATATAGGAAACTATATTACCCTCAATGTTTAAGGTTTGATTTAATTATATTTAGTATACCTTATTACCAATTCTATACCTTAATGTGTTTTAACTGTACAATTAATATACCGTATATCACTCTTTAATTAATTCTACCGTATATTCCTCCAAATCCCCACCCCCCACGTTTCTCTCTCCCAAACCCACACCCTCACTCACGTATCTCCCCACACTCACGTTTCAAACCCATTATTCTCTCTGCTAAAACCAGAGAAACATATGTAACACCCTTCCATTAACGTCCAATTTCAAGCTTTTTTTCTTCTAAAACCAGTCAAATCTTCAAAGTTCATACATACATTTACCTTCAGTTTCAAATTTTCTCAATGAAGAAGAACAAACCTTCAAAGAGACAAGAGAGCAACAATTTCACCATTGACAGTCATTAAAAAGCTTTGAAGCTTTGAATTTAAATTTGGGTTTTCAAAAATCATTATTTATTTTGATTGGGTGTTGTTGTAAATAATTGAGAATATGTTTTGGAGTTTATATCTCAATTTTAAGGGGTTTTGGTGAAGATTTAGACTTGGTTTTGGCTGAATTTTAGATTGAAACTCGAAGAAGAAGAAGACATGACATACATTATATTGCATCAATTGTAAATAAATTGTAGATAAATTGTAGACTGTTTTTTTGCAAAAGATTTGTAGAAGTTTTAGTTGTTTTTTATTTGTGTAAACAGAAAACTAAGCATTTACAATCACAATACAAATAATCTACAGTTTATCTACAAAATATCTACAAACTAGGTACATTAAATTTTAATATCTCAATTCTCATTCGATTGTAGTTTAATTGGGATTTTCAACATAATTGCGTTTTTTCAGAAGATTTGTAGAAGTTTTAGCCGTTTTTATTTGTGAAAGCAGAAAATAAAGCATCTACAATCAGAATACAAATAATCTACAATTTATCTACAAACTGGGTACATATTTGGAATCGACATACTTCCCCTGAAATGTATGTTTCACATTTTTTATACATATTTTTGTCCAAAACAGTACTAAATCATCCACTTTAATACAATTTTTATACAATATTGTTCAACTTTTATACAATAGGTAAATGAATAAAAGATAAATAAATAAACAACAGTCTACAATTTATCTACAATTTCTGCAATATGTCTTCTTCTTCTTCTTCTTATTCTTCGAGTTTCAATCTGAAATTCAGTCAAAACCAAGTCTAATCTTCACCAAAACCCCTCAAAATTGAGATATAAACTCTCATATTCCCGATTATTTTCAACAACACTCAATCCAAACAAATAATGATTTTTGAAAACCCAAATTTGAATTCAAAGCTTTCAAGCTTTTTAATGGCTGTCAATGGTGGAATTGCTGCTCTTTTTTCATTTGCTTTGTATTACTGAAATTTGCGATTGAGAAATAGAGAGAGATGTAGAGAGAATTTCTGAAAACAGAGTGTATCGCAAAAACAGAGTATGGAAAATCTTGTTCTGCGTTGTGGAAGATCAGAGTGAAGCCGACGATAATTATGGAATGTGCGTGATTTGCGTTGGGGAAGATCTGGAAAATATTTAATTCCCCTTTTTTATCGCGCAAAATAAGGAATCATAAAGCTACAGTGATTCCTTATTTAATGCATTGTATATATTAGGTAGAAATACTATTAGCATGAAGGGTAATAAGCAAACTATGAACATATTTGGTAATATAGTTTCATATATGGTATATATACGAAAAAGCCTCTTTTTGAATTGGTAATTGAAAAATAGCCAGCATTTGCAAAGTCACTGGAAAATAGCATTATTTTGTTGAAGCACGGAAAGTTCCACCATAATATCCTGGATTATGGAGCTCCTACGTATAAACTTCTATTATATTATGCTGGAACTCTAGCACACAGAAAGTTCCAGCATAATATGTTGGATCATGGAGTTTCTGCCCAACATATTATATTGGAACTCCAACACATTATGAAATTCCAGCACATTATGTTGGAATCTCATGTGTAAAAAATTCGAATTCCAAGATATTATGCTGGAATTTTTTCAAATTCTTAAAGGTATTTTTGTTCTGATTTTATCTTTACATGAAAAAAAAATGGCTAAATTTTAATTACTTTTAAAACTATGATTATTTTTCAATTATCATTTATAAATCTAGTTATTTCTGATTTTTGTTTCCCTTGCTGCCATCTACTTTAGGCTACGCGGAAATACAAGATGAACCCTTGCTGTTTCGCCAAATCAAGTTTATTTAGTTTTGGACATTACTCTTTAATTGAAATATTATTTAGTCATGATTAAGTGATATCAGATTAAATGCATGAAATTTTAATTTGATTTTAACAACAGAACACATGTAAATATGGGAGATATATATATATGTAAACAGAGAAGGCAGCATTGCTCATATTAACTAAAATTACTTCTGGTTGTATTTCATAATTAAAATTAGCATTTTTGACATTCACTAAATTCCGATTGTACACAGAAAAATTTTCCCCTTTAATTAAGGTCATTTTCCTAAATTAAGATTTTTCCTTATCACATTTAATTGGTCTATTTTTTATTTTGTTTTATTTTTGTTATCGTTATTTAATGTATTATCGGAAAGAGAATTTTGATCTTCAGAAAAGATGCTCTAATTAGGTCAATTGAATAATATTAAGAATTTTGAAACTCTATCTTACTTCAGAGTTTCTACTATTATTTTTGAGTGATTAAGAATTTCTCTAATTATTTTAGTTTTATTTATTAAAATAATAAAGTCAAAAAGGTTGTGCAATATCATTTGATTTTCAACCTCCTTAGTTTAGTTCGTTACTCCATTATTATTCTTATTTCGAAATTCTGTATCAAATGAAAAGAGAAAAGATGCAGGAGTGGAATTAAAAAGAATATTTTGCATCATGCTAAATGGAGTCACATTCGTCCTTGAAACTAATGTTAAGATGGGGAAGTCTCTTCGTCCTTAACGAGAAGTTTAGAATTAGTGTGAGCGGTTTAAACTTCGACCCTTGTTTCTTTTTTCATATGGTAAAGGGGAGCAAAGCCTGTTTTTTACTCCCTCTATTGATAGAAAAAGGGCACTCCTGCCGCCGTTTCAGTGACTCATAGGGCTTCCCTTAGCTCAATCATTTTGATTCTTGAGAATGGCCGCCACTTCTCCCAGGACCAGAATGTTTGACAAGAGGGAGAGGAATTATTCGTGTTGAATGATTAATGGGAATACGTAATCTCCGGAATGAATTTGGAAATTTATTTAAAGCAATAAAAAACTATTGTGATTGAAAATGATATTATCCACCCATGAGATAGGAAGAAGAATTTTGTCAAGAAAAGTACAAAATACGTGACCCAGCTTAATGAAAATTTTATATGGACGGAAACTAAGGTCTCACTCCCCGTTGTAATTAGGTAAATTTGATTTGACAGATTAATTTGATATTGCAACACGACTTAATCTTTGTTTTCCAGCCAAAAGTATTATGTTAGTTACCTTCAACTTAAGCTATTGAGTTTATAACCACATTGCAGCCTAGCCAGCATTTCGATTTCAAAGAGCAAACAAAAAGAGAGGGGGGGGGGGGGGTTTAACAAAAAGGTCCTTTAAACATTTGAAAGAAATGACTGATGATATGAAAACATTTGCTGTACAAATTTTGAGGTGATACTAGTACCCCCATTTGAGAATTGTCTGTTCTAAATACATATTTACACAAGTTTATGTCACTAGGTCATACTTGAATAGATCATTTTTCTTTCATATCGTCATCCAATGCAGTTTTCTTGCAGATCGGACACGAGTTCTTCATCGACAACCATCTTCTTATGCACCCGACATGAAAATCATGGCTGCATGATTTCAAGCTCCCAACATCATCCATGTTCACATACTCTTCCTGTCAAACAAGACATGTTAGATACAAAATCTACTTGTTAGAATTCTATTGTTTTACTCACATGAAAAGCAATTGCTGTATTCCTCCAACTAATAGACTGGTAAAACTGTTCAATGCACTATCTGATCTCAACAGTAAGGAAGAAGGCATTCGAAAGGCCGACCACTACATAAGCCGCTTGCTGACCTTCATTCATTAGTAAACCAAGGTCCCGGGTCTCCCAGTCAGACCGCGCTTTTTCAAAGAGTAAACTTGCATAGCGTCATAATGATGAAAGGACTGAAGTTCTGAGTGACTGTAAATTGTTTTTACACTGCTGGTGTAGTTTAACCTTAACCTATGATAGCATGTTAATTACTAGTTTTACCAGGTTACCAAGTACTGGTTATACACAAATTTACGCGCAATTCTTGTATAAATGACCTAATTGTTTAAATATTTTTTACACAGTGCATTAAACTTAACTCATGATGAGAACACCTAGGAAGCATTTTATTCTCGATGCGTGAACTCATAATCTCTAATGGTACTAATGTATGATGTACATTCCCAACAAGATGATAGTACTCACCAAACAGATAACACAAGTTCCCTCCTCATGAATTTGATCAGAGGAACAATAAATTGACTCGGTCATGCACTTTGAAATCAGCTCCTCCGACAAGCCAGTATTGACGTGACCAATTCTCTCTCCCAGTGCAAGAAGTTCCTGCTCAAGTCAAATATCGAAGTTCAGTAGATGGCTGCATGTTGAAAACAGAAAGCAAGATAAAGGTGCTAGTAGAGTCTCAGCATTACCTCATAGCCCATGTTGTCAATGTCAAGTCTCATGTCCCTATGCTGATCAAACAAGCTTCTGGATCCGTAGAAAGTAGAGCGATCTGGAACAATAACACCCTGAAAGAACCGACAGATTCACATTCAACATGCCTTGAAGAAGGTGATATGTTAAGAGATCATAGAAATGATTAGCTACAATATCATATTAAAGCCAAGTTACCATCTGCAGCTATTTGAATTTCCCATGATGCCAGATTGGAATAAACAAGTGCCAATACAAAAAGGCAAATAAATCCACTAAATTATAAGTTTTGAAAATTAAGGAGCTCTGACTGAATCACATCAAGACTGACTGGGATATAAGAAGGATCACAAGTCAAACAGACAGCAGAAACAGCTTAAAAAATGACACAACCTACATATCATAAATCTGGGCGCATACATATTCCCAGTTAATCTTTTCAAAGTGAAGCACATAATTCCCTGCATTAGCTAGTTAAACAAATGTACAAAATACACCTGGTAGCATTTATGACTTACCTAAAAAGGTTTTACACCAGTCTTGTAGCATGAAGCGGAAAGGTCATTTATTTATAAAAGAAAAAGAAAAAGAAAGACGGGGACATTCTTGTGGCATGAAGCAATACAACTAGATGCATGTCCTGATGACAAAAAAACAGTGTGTATTTATATAGGGAGTCTACACAGGAGCTGAGCCCCTCAAAAGGACGACATGACAATTTTTTGTATAAGATGAGTATACACACCTCAGATGCAAGTTGCTCACGGAAACCTGCCTCACCAGCCAATGATCTGTACCTATCACTAGATATCCTAGTTCTCCCATTTCGGTCACTACTGCGTGGTCCTAGAGTAGACAATGGACGTGAATGTCTTGAGGAGTAGCCTTCAGCAAACAACTGTGATGCGTCATCTGAAGAACCAACATGCCCATGGCGCAAATAGCTTGACGAAGTCCTGAAAGAAGGGGAAGATCTTTGACTGTAGCTACTTCGGACTCCCCTCGAAGATTGCAAGTTGCCAGGCAAATGTTGAGGAAGGGAACTTCTGTTTGGGGTGAAATCATTGTGGTAACTCCCCATCTCCAGCGAGGTAGATATATTTCCAGTTACCATATCGTAGTGGTTCATATCATAACAATAGAAGCCTGTATCTTCAGCTTGCAAAACATTACTAATTAAATCAGTACATAGTAAAGGATAAAAAAATAATTTAAGAAACTAACCAGAAGCGAAATTCCTCCCATGAGTGGCAGCAGGGGGCATGACTGCATGGTTCCATTCCCTTGTTGAAGAATTAGAACTTGGAGCCAGATAGTTCACTGAACTACAATAATCAGTGGTTGTTCTACTGCTGTTAGAGTGATGTGAAGGATTACTTGTTATATGCGCCCTTCCCACATTACTTTGCAGATCAAATGCAGATCTGCTTCTTACATTCCTCTGAGAACCTTCACCTCCAATAGACAGATTATTACCTCTGTAACTAGGATGTAAACCCCAAGACGTGTAATGAGAGTCTGGATTTTGTTTCTCATGCCAAGAGTCAGAAGGGATATCAGATGAACTGCCAGCATCGAAGTATCTGCTCGTACTACCACTTTCGCCACCTGCAGGTATACCAGGACTCTTACGTTTATATGGCCCTCTCCCGCTGCCCATTGTGAGGTCAACGAGGCCACCATCTACCCCATGATACGTCTGACCTCCATGGGTTGATGAAGATGCTTGATGTGGATAACTCTCATGGATCATATGAAAACCTCCAGTACCTGAATGCAGAAAAGGATCATGAAGAGGACCTTGAACCTGTGGCTGACAGTGTGGAATTTCCATATTTTGATTCGAGGAAGAATATCCACTTGGCCTGGAGGCATGACTCCCCAGAGCAGAATGGTGTGTCCCGTCGATTGACATATTGTCCACTGGATAAACAAGATTACTGCTTTCAGGAGCACCAGCCCGTGCTGCAATAAAGGAGACATTAACATGAGAAGGTTCTTTACTGTTTATTTACGTCCCCCCTATTTCAGAACATATAAATGGTCAACAAAGTATACGTCCTATTTTATACAGCCAGAAGGCAATATTTTGGTCACTACTCTTCAGCACTTCCACAAGAGTATTCTGTCAAATTGCTAATTTCCATGTTTAGCCAAGGCTAGTTCCACTAATTAAAAGCTAAAAGTTGCTGTTCTGAATCCAACAGTTTAGTTCAAGCCCATCCACTGGTACTATATGTAGGTAGATTTTACATGGACCATTTTCCCTGCAGGAGAAAATCCACCATGAAGCACCAGAAGGGCAGATCATTTTGCCACGTGTATTCTCCATCTTTTACAATATAGAAGTATTCAATGATTTATAATATGATCATAGGATCATCTCGACAATATAACGAGTTTTACTAGCACCACATGTCAATAACCAGAAGGAAGGGCAAGAATGACAAGGAACAAAATCATGGTATGCTTAGAAAAGGAGGGCTAATGGCATGTTATGAACCTGCAGCTCCTAGGCATGTGATAGATTTAGTAATAGACTAATTTCAGATAAAACCTAATAAAACTTTATTTTAAAAGTGAAAATCAGTACACCTAAAAGGAATATCTATTGTTACCGAAAGACAAAGGTGGCTGCTCTGGAAGATTCCATCTCTGATCATCTTCTGTCTCAAATATCTGAGACATGTTGAATAAATTTCTGTGCCCCATTGTACGTGAATGGCGGCAATAAATTTATATCTTAGTGAAAAAAAACCTGCATTCAAATAACAGAAGTCACTTCATAGAAAACATGATGAAAATTATTTTACTTTTGGTTTCACCTTGTCATTTTGTTTCTTTATACAGAAAGGAGATATAAAAAGTTACCCACAATTTTGACCGTTCATCTATAAACCACAAAATGACACATCAAAGATCCACATCGACCAAGCATGACTGAAAAAACTCAGCTGAAGCTAATTTTAAAAGTACCTTAGACAAGCATCTTTATGATATTCTATAACTTTCTCACTCTCTCTTTCCCTTTCCCTTTAGCACGCAAAACGTATTGGAAAAACATTGTCAATCTTACTGTATCTTCAGAACCCCGACATGAATTCTAAACAATTTCTCATCAAACAAATTTCAGACTTTTGAATTCCACAAACTACTCAAACACATCTTGGTACAGCTACTAACTAATAACAGATACAAGCCAACATAGACGAAAGATCTAATCAAAAGTAATTTTAAGGAAAAACAGGGATTAAGCTTGGATTTCACAACAGAACAGAAAAGCTCGAATTAAAATTGTCAAGCCTCTGACATAAAGTAATCAAGATCAGACAGCTAGATGGGGTAAAATTCTTGCACTGAAACTTACTTATCAGCATGCAGAATTAAGTCAAAACACAACTAACTCGTAATATTAATGGCTAAAAGACATAAGCTCTTGATTTGGCCAATCTGACACAGTTGACGGTTGCTATATGCTAAAACCGTGTTTTCCTTTTGATAGTTTATATTAAAAGTAAGAGAATTAACGTTGTTATATGTTGAATACATCCGGTTAATGGCATGAAATATTATTTTGTGGTTCTGTAATCCAAAGAACTAGGATATATTCTTCAGCCAAGATATTTTCTTATTTCATGTATTCCAAAATTTCCTCATCTCATTTTAGCCCAAACTCCAATATCAAGAGTCTAATATGTTTTTCACTGCTAATTCAAAGAAGGCTCTCTTCATTACTTGTCTCCTTTTACACGGTAAGCCTCTAAAAACTTGATCGACAGATAAGTAACTTCCTGCGTACATGCAGATGGCTTTTTGCAAATTGTCCACTCAAAATTTTCCCTTCTTTTTACAAGTTACTATTTTGGTCTCTATGACCAGATCCTTTCCGGTGGCACCATCTCTTCTGACCACTATTCTAGAAGAATTTCGAGCAAAATATTCTCCAAAGTTTTTTCTCATCTTTTTATTTATAGTTTCTCTATTTATTAAATTAAAAATTTTAACTAATAACCACTACCAAGGGAGTACTATAGAAAAAACAAAAGGAGAGTTTTCAAAACTGCTAAAAATTCAGGGAATCTAGTATATCCGTAATAGTTGACATGCTATTTCGGAAGTCTTTTCTTCTTTAGCCGAGGGTCTATCGGAAACAGCCTTCGGAGTAGGGGTAAAGTCTGCGTACACACTACCCTCCCCAGACCCCACTTGTGGGATTCCACTGGGTTGTTGTTGTTGTTGTTGTTGCTATTTCGGAATTCTCACTGAACCACATAATTATATTTTTTATACATCTGTCTCTTACTTTGCCTGTTTTCTATCTCTGCAGCAGTTCAACAACTGCTTCAGATTCTGTGGCATAACCCAAAAAACACCAAAGATGTATAGAAACACAGCATATCTGAAACATTTGGTAGCAGTGAAGAAACATGTGACTGATTCAGAGGATTGTTCACATAGAAAACATGTGCTGCGTAGAGTAAATCCTCCATAATATGAAGCTTATCTAATGTTAAACAAGCATCATGTTTTTACTACCATCCAAAACATGCTATTTTTTTTCTTCATGATATTGAAATTAGAACTCCTTAGAACATTGTTCCAGCAACTTTTTATATTACTCTTTGGTTGCCAATTCATGTTAAAATAACAATGATTACTGGATCTCGACGCTGAGATCATCTATCCCCATAACCTTCCCAAATTGTCTTGGAGATCCTCAATAAGCCACAGGAAAGGCAAAACAATAAATGGAGTGTGTCTGAATGGTTTTACGATAAAAGCTACCAGTAAAGTAGAGAATAAAATATCAGATCTACCATAAACTTAATGATACTAATTTTCTACGAGTCTCAATGGAGACAAATCTGCTCACTGTTCTAGATATTGACATTTGTAGCAGTGTATTGGCTCAAAATCAGTACGATGAAATTAGAGTTAAAATACCTTTTGGGAGGTGCACAACAACCATGATCTAACTACAACTTAGGAGTGGCTGCAAGTGAGTTCCCTACAAGAAACCTAGCTCTTTCCCTAGGAGGCAAATTCAACAATGGAGACCGTTGCTACTATTAGCAAAAAGTTCAAGAGAATATGCATGAAGTGGGAAAAAAAAGTGCATGTCAAAAGAGGGAGAATTACTTTGAAAAAGAAACTCTAACGAGCATTTTCATTATCAAGCATTGGTGGCTAAAAAACTTGAAAACCTTTTGAGGGCAAATGAATGAGATAGGAAATTTCACCTGGTGAGTTGGGAGAGATAGAGCCCCGATAGGATCAGAAGAGCCTCGGTAGGAATCATAGTTTTGGCATTTGGAGAATAACTATGTTCAACTGAGCCCTCTTGGGATGGTTATGGAAAGCTAGAAAAAGAAGAGAATGCTCGATGGAGTGACCTGATCAACGGAAAGTATATGAATTTCTAGAAATAGATTCATTGTTACACAACATAGATTCCCTGTAACTTGTAAGAACTAAGAGAACACTTTTGCTCTTTTTGTAAAAATGGGGCTTAGCACTGTCTTTGTGCTAATGATATATAACATTGTTACCTTTCTCAAGAAGAAAAACTATAACCACATATTTTGGATGGTTATGGAAAGTGGCAACTCCCTCTTATAAAACAAGCTTAATGGAAAAGATTATGAAGAGAAAGGATTTCATGAGGTTCATAGGAATCTCTTTTAGGAACTGTATTCAATGTTGGCTTGGTCATACCGCTCTAACAGCTGAATTTTCTCGTCTCTTTTGAATCACAACTGCAAAGGACACCGTAGTTGCAGAGATTCATAATAAGGAACGAGACTGGCAACCTAAAAAAAAAAAAAATTGACAAATATATAACACTGAAAATTGACAATGTGGAAAGATTTCCTCACAGGTATATAAGCTTTACAGAGTTACGGCAATAAGAAGGCATGGAAGATGACCTTCTCAAATGATTCTCCAAGTAGGAATGGCAATGGGGCGGTTCGGGGGCGGGGCGGGTTTAAACCTATGCGGGGCGGGCGGGTTTATATTTATGCGGTGCGGGTTAAAATAATTCTTTTTAAAATTCATCGCGGGGCGGGGCGGGTTGCGGGTTTGTGGATAAAGCTGTTGCGGTTTAGTGGATTAAGCTACTGCAGATTGCGGGTTTGTGATGAAATACAAAGTGTGATACCGGTGGTTCATCTTAATGCTTTTAAATTTGAGGATCGGCTTGCGCATGACTTTAATATAATTTTTTTTTCAGATAGATAAAGTTTAATATACCAAGCAAATTTTGGATTAAAATAACAGAATTACAACCAGAAGAATCAATTACTAAATTTCAACTTCTCCCTTATTCACTCAATTATTCATTCCTTTTGGCACTATTCATTTGTAAAATTTAAAGTAACTGCTACTTGAATTTTCTTAAATTCATACCATTAATACCAGATTTCTTTTCTCTTTTAATTGGGGAATGGTAGGGGTACTTTTCATTTTACTTCTACTGGGTCTTTAATTTTTTCTAATTTAATATCAAGAGTTTGGAGTTTAGATAGTTTGAATTTTTCTTTTTTTCAAAGATAGCTTGAAAATGAATGAACAATATTCAAGAACACACAGTAATTGATATTAGATGCTATGTACCAACAAAAAGCACATAAATTCAAATTAAGTTTCTATTTACATTTAAACCTATGAATATGCGAATAACAAAGTAGAAAAAAAGAGGGAAAAATATTATGCGGGGCGGAGCGCGGCGGGTTGATGCGGGGGGGGGGGGAGGCGGGGCGGTTTGAAAATACTGAAAATACTATGCGGGGTGGGTTGAGCCAAACCCGCCCCGCAACCGCCCCATTTCCATCCCTATCTCCAAGAAGTCTTACCATAACCTCCTGTTTGAGGGGTGGTGATGTAAAGACCATTTGGACGTCAATATGGAAATTGGAAGAGTAGAAATTTATTTGACCTATAAAAAGGAATAAAACTCTAATGACAGTAACTTCTTAGAACCCAACAGAAGCTCATAAGAGAGAAAAGTTTGTCATAATATATCTAACTTCATCCTCAATTTTCCTCTAAAGACAGGAGAGATGGGACTGATATGTTTATCTCCTTTGTTTCTTTTAGTAAGTTAAGACCATTATATGTGGAAAATTACAGCTAGTTTTCTTTTTACGTAGAAATATACGCCCTAGAATCCCTCCCCTAGCTGAAGAATATCCTTTACCTGACTAACATAACTCCTCCAACTAAGTCTTAGGAGAAATTGATTTTTGTTTTTGATAAATAGGAGAACTAATTTATTTTTAATTACTTGCAATGGAGAAAATGTATTGTTGTAAAGGCAAAAACAACACCATTGAATTCTATAGGATTATCCATGATGCGAATAGCTTCTAAGCTCATTAAAACTTTATGCTACTATCATTCATGGACAGTAAATAAGTTGTCTGAATATATGAGACTAGAGAACAATAAGCAAGCTAATGGTAGTAATGATACTCCTATGCACATAATCATATTACCCAAATTTGATGCAGTTATGACAATTTCCTTCACAAAGTTAACTCAGTAAGAATGAGAAAAGGGAAAGAGCAAGATCTGTCCTGGGGATGGATGTCTATGATCATTCCTATTGAACTACTCAAAATTGAATACGAAACAAGCACACAAGCTAAACCACTTGATTACTCCTGTTTCAACTAGATGATAGAAAAACTAAAGACAGCTCATTGTTTATGAAGTGACTGAAGGCAGCTAATTTATAAATCTAAAAGGAGAAACATATCACCACAAGTACCTTTGACGAGCCATACCACCAAATAGACAAGGCCAATTTGGTTCCCCTCATCCCATGGCAGTCTCACTGAAATATGTTCCATTAGGAAGAAGCCACTACAATTTTTGAATCCATCAATCTTTCTGTTAATGACTGTTTCAAGGTGCAGAACTCAAACAAATGCAGGACCAAGAGCAAGGGGTGGAGGAGGAGCCTGAGAGTTTCTATGGAAGCACTTATTAATGTTTGTATGAGTTATACCAGTGGTAAAAGAACATAAGAGTGTATTTACAAAGAAGCAATTGTTAATGTTTGTATGAGAAGGAGCAAGAGATTGACTAGTCAGAAAGACAGAAACTTAATGGACAATGAGTGTACAAGACAAGCAAAGGAATAATCTTGTCAGAGAGAAAGGAAAAAATTTTGTTAACAGTACCGGAGGTGCTTTGTGCTTGAATGAGTTTAAAATGAAGTATTGCCTAGTACAAAATGGAGAGTAGAAGCAAAAACTGTGAAATGGCTGTTAAAAGCGTTCCATGATTGCATCTACTTGCAATGTAAAATATAAGAGCCACCACCTCAGAAGATTGTGGGTAGTACCAAAAGATGAATATTGCAGGGCATCAACAAGCCCCAAGGAACAATAGGAGAAATCCTTGAAGCTGCAGAAGCAACAGCAGTTGGAGATTTTTTTACATCAATAGGAGTTCAGCCATAAGACAGAGGCTAACTGGTACTACACGTGTTTTCTGATTCATCTCAACCAACTATGGTAGCTGTCCTCCAATATTGGGTAGACCAAGCAACATTACGATTAAGTGCTCTATATAATTGCAGCACACTTAGCAATATACTAGCATCAATGGCTACATCTTAGTGGGCCACTAAGAAAATGTACCATCCATTGCAACCCCAGTTGTGTATTGTGATGCCACTCAAAGAATCTGTTAATCAGGATTGCTCTCACTTTATTTCGTTCTAAGCCACAAATAGAGTAAGATTACAACCTAAGACTTCAAAGGAGCACAAGTTCACTAGGTCAACAGGCTCAACTAAATGAATTACCAGCATACAAATGAATCAGGATAATGTGATCAGCTGTCAGTGAGAAAAGAGAGAGAACATCGTGTCTAGCGAGCACTAAGTATCTGCTCAGTGCCTCTACTCTGAGCCTTAAGAGGAAATGAGGAATGTAGTAATAAAGTTGCAAACCGTCCAATTAGCACACATTCTATTGTGCCCCATTTAGTGTTATTCGCCTGCAAACAATCCAAGTGTGCACGTACAAGCAGCAGATCTAGATGGCACCACCTCTGCCCCCATGTCACTACCAACAGACCCACTCCACAGGAACATGACACAAATCCCAGTCAAAAATGTGCTTTGAAAGCAGCACGCTCAGCAAGAACCTCATCCCCTATCATCAATCAAAAAAGGGCATAACCAAGACACTCTTTCCAAGTGAAAGTGGTCCCATACAACCAGCAGTTGTCATAAAGCAAAGGAGTCCCACAACTAATCAGAAAGTACTAGGATTGTAGAATGAACTTCAGTCTTTCAACAAATGATCACTCACAGATAGTGGCAGCCTGTAAATGACCTTCAGTTTTTCAACTTCTCACCCACAGTTAGTAGCAGCCAGTAAAGGAACTTCATGTTTTCACAACTTCAGGTTTTCAACCTTCAGAGAAGCATTTTAATTGTATAGGTGATTTTCACAGTGCAAGGTCATTAATTCTGCAAAGATAGCAGAATCTATTTCCTATGAGCTCTTCAGGCTCAAAGGTTGAAGGGTAGGAGACTGCAATAGCAGCAGCTCAGACTAATGAATCTGAATAAGAACACCATAAGAATGAAATGTCTTCATAACCTGCCAGATTGACCAAAATGTTGCCTGCAACATCATTTGTGATTGAGGTCTATAGAATAGCAAAGCTAGCTAGCTATCCACCATTTAAATACCCTGCACGAGCTCCCAGGTTATTTTCAGTAAGAAAGATGAAAAGAATCAGAAATATAATTATATGACCGTATCCTAAATATCTGAGACGAGAATAAGAAATACGGACTGAGATACGGAAAAAGAGAGGAAGAGCAGTAAGATGCTAGAGCAAAGCTAGAAACCAAAAGAACAATGTAAGATGAGGAAATTGTTCCTTAAAATAAGTACTACAGATAGATATGGCTGGACTGAGAAAGGTATGTACCAAAACCCTCACCTGTACTTGTAATCTGTCCTCATTCCAAGCCCTCACATCATCTTATGTCGTGTCAAAGGTAAGAAATGTCAATGAAAATGACATTTGATCATCAGGCCCAATATTAAGCTCAAGTCAACTCCAACAAAGCCCTAATTTGAACTATTTAGCTCAGGAAACCCATTCTTATGACTCTAGGGCAATATCCTTCATCTGACAACAATAAGCCACCAGCCTCCCTAGCCTGCACAGCAAAAACCATCTAAACCTAGATGCTCTGGAAGGTAATATTGAAAAATGCTAGTAAATATAATCTAGGGACTCGATGCCTAATAGATTACAAAGTGGGCGCTGGGCAGGAAGATTGGAGATAGATATTTGTTAATATAGAGCCACTGTCACTTGGCTTCAGATAAATATTTGCATACATCATTTAAGTTAGTTCTATCCAATTCCTTCAAGTTCATACCCTGATGCATACAGTCCCATACCATAATCAATTAATG
Source organism: Nicotiana tabacum (assembly GCF_000715075.1). Lineage (NCBI taxonomy): Eukaryota > Viridiplantae > Streptophyta > Magnoliopsida > Solanales > Solanaceae > Nicotiana > Nicotiana tabacum. The sequence continues at coordinate 15,678,960 of NC_134089.1, read as the reverse complement.
AGGCAACAAATGCTAAACAGGATGACAGAACAAGAAAAAAAGATCATTTATAAAAGAGAGTCAACAATGCAAATATTGTTCAAATTACAAAGTTTGTGGGATAAAGACAAATGCTTTCCTAGTTCCGAACTAGTCCAATGAAAGTAACTTGGCATGGTGTCCTACAAAAACAAAATACAATATAAACAAATATAGACGGTTCAGCGCTAAGATGTATCATTAAGTTGAACAAGGGACTGATAGACTGTTGTTTCTTACTTCATATTTAAGTGTTCAAAAATGTAAGAAAAACAGCGGTTAGAATAAAAGGGAAGGAAAATTTTGAAGAATAACATTGAAATATCATAATATGCAGCATCATATCCCCCTGGGATCCAAAGAGAGCTATGCCCCAATAAGAGAACTTTTGACAGCTAAAAGCTGCACCACACAGGTACATGCTCCACCTAGATTCTTTTAACAGTAGATCTTAAAGCTAACAATTTGAGAGCTTACGTAGGAAAAGGACATGCTTACGTGAACCGAAGAGCCTCTCTCAAGCGGTCAGCAACAAAGAAAAAGTATTATGTCTTCGAGTCCTTGCAGGGTCGTTAACTTTGTGGCCATATGGTAAAATATGCAAATAAAGCCTGCTTCATTTGCATTGGACAAAGTTTGCATTAAAAGTACTACCACTAATGGTATATACAAATCTTGGTTTTTAAGAACCACCGTAATACTATATGCACCAATAACTCCACAATCTCAAGGCTCTGATTTTCTCATACAAGTACCAAGATCAACAAGATTGTCCAGAAGGATCCTTGCAAAATGCAATACCAACTATGAAAATACCAATCTAAAGGAACTACAAATGCATTCGCCATGAACAGCATTGCTAATGGAAGAATGGCGTAAAACTGATTCTAGGCACCATTTTGGATTTGACTTGAAATTGGTGGACTCAAATTGTAATTTCTTATCCAAATAAGTTGCATCACTATGAGATTCAAATCTTAGTTCATTTGAAAAGTTTCACACTAAGACGTATACGGCATGTATCAATAACATATCATCTTTGCTTGGTCTCTAGACCACTGAGGTGAATTTAACTCCCGCGGAGTTATGAGTATACCGCCACCCCTTATTTGAGAAAAGGCGTTTCATGCTGATCCTTTTAAAATGACAGACACGCCATCAAATTTGGGGAAAATGGTCTTAAACCTGCACGATATAAATAACTCAAAATTGTACTCCCCCCATTTCATTTTATGTTGCTTGTTTGACTTACCATGCAATTTAAGAAAGAAAGGAAGACTTCTCGAACTTGTCATCTTAAACACGTCGTGACATTTCTTGTGACTATAAAAGTATGTTAGTAAGGGAAAAGATAATTTTTTCCCAAAAAGGTTTCATTCTTTTTTTTTTAAATAATCGTGGCGTCCCAGCCAGCATGCACATACCTCGACTAATTCCACAGGATTGCTACCTCCGGCCAACAACAAGTACCAGATAACTTTGTCCACCAAGGTTTGGACAGATGAGAAGAAAACACCTCATGTTTTCGCCTCCGCTGAGATTTGAACCTGAGACCTCATGGTTCTCAACCCACTTCATTGACTAATCGACCACTAGGCCAAACCCTTGGGTAATCATTCTTTTTAAAAAAATAAAAATAAAAAGGAAAGAGTGCCAAATAAAATAGAATAAAGGAATATTAGATTATAATTACTCTAACCATGATTGGCTAACGTGTCAATGTTTCACCTCACTGTGGTTTATTTTCTCCACTTAATTTACATGCAGTATGCTAGCGTAATTAATTATCAATCTCAAGTTGACAAACCACTCGAGCACATTAGAGAATCTCTAGTGCTAAATAATCCTTAAGTACATAGTATTGAAATATTATGGACCCAATGAAGCACTTATAATAATGAGGATTCATATAGCCGAACCCAACTAGCTTGGGATTGAGGCATAGTAGTAGTTTTGTAGTTGTTGATGTTGTAAGCTAGCGTAATTATCAATACCTCTTGCCATGAGTTATCAAGTTATGACTTAACGCTCAGGATCAATTTCTCTTCAAAAATGTAATCTTAGTAAATCAGTGCACCACTTATAATTTGTATCTCATTCCACTTGAAGGACATATAAGGTAATAGAACTGAGAATTGCCTGCTATCCATAAAGGAGAAAATGTATATATATTTCAGTTGCCTTCCAATCATACGAAACAAAGCTAAGCCATGAATACTTCACATAAGTGAAATAAACCAACCAATTTCTCTCTTTTACCCTCCCTCTCTCCCTCCCTCTCTTTTTGATAAATAATCGATGCTTTAGGAACTCCTATATGCAACACATACTCTCCTGGACATCAAGATTTTCACATTAAAAATTTACAGTTAATGTAGAAGATTACCAAATTGGGATGTTCAATTTTGTTCCTTTTTTAAACATTTATGCACTATGCGCGATGAATAACTACAAAAATTACTTGTTTCAATGATGGCGGTATTTGGGTCAACTTGGGCGCAGCTCGACTAGTTCCATTTAATACATGCTGCCTCCAATCAACACAGATAGCGGGTAACTTTGTACACCGAGGTTTAGGCAAATGTAAGGCTAGCGCTAGCCTACTAAATACGGGTTCGCCGGAATCCTCTGACTTTTACTTAACTGGATTTGTATTAAGAAATTTGTTAAATATGTATAAATATTCAATTACGAACCCACTAGCTAAGACGAGTTACGGGTTCTGTGGCAACTTCAGAACCACCCACAAACTTTAAATTTTAGTTCCGCCTCTAGGTGATGGAAAGACATCACCTTGCTTTTTGCCTCCGCTAGGATTTGAACTTGGAATAACTACAACAATTATATTCTCCTTAATTAATCCATGAGTAAATAGTCCACAGATTCAAATTTTTTTGTTGATTATATCAAGTCTCCAGTATTTACTTAAAAACACAAAAAACTAGGCACTTGAATAATTTACAATCAAAAATAATTTAAGTTTCATTTAGAAATCTTTTTAAGGTTCTTAGATACAATAAGTTGAAATAAGCAGAAAACAATTAATTCATGCAAAATATGTAAAATAAAAAATAAATCACATACTAAACGATCGGGTGGGAAAATAACAATCAGCTCAGAAAAAACGAAATACTATATATTCCCCCACAAAGTGATAAATGATTGATTACAAATATTAAGGATAAATAATTGTTTTTTTTTTAAGTTAGAGAATCTACCGAGCAAAAGCGAAAAAACAACCGCAAAAGAGGATGAATTTTGATTTTAAAAACAAACGATCGGGCGAGAAAAATCAACTTTAAACCCGATAACTTTTCCCCAACAAAAACCGAGCAAAAAATATGTACAATAAATAAAGGAACAGAACAATCAAACAGGAATACGAACTTGATAGATATTAAACATGGAATAAAATGATGATCGATGAATTACCTGGAAAATTTGCGGGGGAAGAAAACGATTGCTTTTGCTTCTGGATGATCGGTTAATTGTGTTTGATCAGAATAATTAATTTATTACAATTTGATATATTTTGATATATGGAGATAAAAGAAAAGACACACACGTAAAGAGAGAGAGAGAGAGGGGGAGCAATTATATGCGCACAAGGCAATGAATTACATAGCGGTTGGATTATTTTATAGTATTGCTAGTGACTCTTAATTTTTTTTCCTTTTCCTTTCCCTTTCAATATACAACAACAACATACCAATTCTATTTTCACAAGTAATTTGAGAAGCATAATATATAGAGAATTTTTTATAAAGCACCATCTTTTAGCCCTAATTAGTCATTTATAGATACTCTTTGCTATATTACTTGTTATAGATACCTTTTATGTTTTTATACAATGTATTTCATGTATTTAAGCAGTTGTATTCATTAATACAACCAAAAAAATAGGCGTAAAAACGGGAACTCCAGCTAATGGGTATCTATATTTATCTATATTCAAGCTGAATACAAATAAAATACAGTAACATTTTTGCGCAAATTCTGGAAAGTTAAACTTGTTAAAAACGGAAGGAAATAAATTCACATGATAGTCTCCTAATTTAACTCAAAGAAATAATACAAGTACACATTAATCTGCTCAAAGAAAGCAGAATAATCTTCTCCTTTTTTTCGTGAAAAGAAGCAAAAAATAAAGCAAACACTTACAGAATTGCATATTTCATAGCAAATCAGTTTTGAATACATATCAATACAACTACAAACACTTACAGAAGACTAAATACAGTAACAAGGCTAAATACATATTAAAAACTAGATACCACACACATGACATAAAAAATAAGTAAGTTGAATACATATGAATACATTTGAAAACTTACTGGAAAATTGAACAGTTGCAAACAAAAATACAGTCGAATACATTGCATATGTCACAATGTAAAAGAGAGAGAGAACATGTTTAGGAGTTATACAGTAATTAGGTGAGAGAAAATACAAAAAAGGAGAGAGAAAAATATTTTTTAGCATATATGGTGTCTTAATTGTAGGATGGAACTATATTTAGATTTTATGCTATAAAGAATAAAAGGTATTTATAGGATATAATATTTTAAAATGGTATTTATTTAATATAAATATGGTACTAATGTATTCTATAGGTTGTAAAATTTCCTAATATATACACAATTTTACCCCTAAATAGAGCAAGTAGAAAGAATATTTTCGATAAATCCTCGACTCAACAGTAAAAAAGAAAGAAAATAAACATGATAGTAAAAAAGCTATGAAAAGAAATAATAACGACAGCAAAATAGCAATAAAATTTATGCAGAAGCAATATCGGATAGTAATAGAAATTTAATAATAAGATAAACGAGAATAATACTAAAACTACTATTATGAAAATAAAGTGTGTTGTACACCATGTTAATCTTTTACCCTAATTCTCGACATCCACGACCTCCTATCAATGGTCATGTCCTCGGTAAGCTGAAAATATGTTATGTCCTGCCTAATCACCTTTCGCTAATACTTCTTTTGTCTTCCTCTATCTCTTTTTAGACCCAACATATTCAATCTCTCACACTTTCTCACTGGGGCGTCTATGCATCTCCTCCCCATGTGCCCGAATCATCCCAACCTCACTTCCTTCATCTTATCCTTCGTGTGGGACACCCTCAACCTTGTTCCGAATATTTCATTCCTGACCCTATCACTTTTAGTTAAAGGCGGAGTTAAGATGTTAAGTTTATTAGTTAGAAGGAGACATGTGCTTCCCAATTGCTCCAAGTTAAAACAAATAGTTGAGCAAAATCTAGATCCATAATATTTGGAGATGCATGTGAAATTTAATTATAAAGCTATTGGATTATACCGAATCTATACGTTAAAGACTACCTCCGCCCCTAACAGGAGGCAGCACCATCCAAAATCTTAGGGAAAAGATGTTAGGTGAAGTAATGCAGAGTTCTTGACTAACCAATACTCCACCATATAACACATCTGGTATAATCGCTATTGTGTAGAACTTACCTTTTAATCCTGGTGGTACATTCTTATTATATAAGACACCGGATGCAAGCCTATGTTTTAGCATCTTTTTTTTTCTTATTCTTTAGTTTAACTAATACTCACAAATTGTGCAAACAAATTAATACTATTAAAAAAATTTATCTGTTGTAGTAAATAACTTGCTTTATTTTTAAGATTGAAAAAGCACATTTCAAGGTCTCGTTGCTTCGGTGAATCACTTGAGTCCTGATACATTTTTGGTGCCATGGAGCTAGACATTTTTATTTAAGTTATTTTATGTCTAAGAAAATAGGATAACTAGGTTGAAGCGTAATGATCATACGTCTGTAATGCATTGTACGTCCCATAATAGGTCACATTCTTCTACTTACTCCCGGAAGTCGATGACTAGTAATAAATAACTTGCTTTATTTTTAAGATTGAAAAGACACCTTTCAAGGTCTCGTCGCTTCGTTGAATCACTTGAGCCCTGATCACGCCCAACTATGCCTTATAAAAAGGACTAAGCGATCGTTGCAAATATAATCTCGTTTACAAGTCCGGAGTCGAATCCCACAGAGAACTAAGGTTTAACTACAGTTGTTCACTACCACCAAGAAGACAAGCTTAAACAATTCCTAACTTATAGATACTAAGATTCCCGTGTTTAACTAATTAACTAATAAATTAAAATAGTAAATTAACAACTAAAGATACTAAGGGTTAGAGACAAGATTAAGGAGGTCTAGAGTTATGATTTCCCCTATTGTCGGAATCCTTCCCGCTACATTTTCTATAAATTCGCCTATGTATTCTCTACCGATCATGAGCACTCTGATTGTCGTAACTATCCCCCGAGTAATTGATCAAGGCCAACCCTGTACTACTATGAAGTAGCAAGAGAGGTCGAAGCAGCTTTTACCCGAGAAGGTCGGGATCGATTTCCACATGGAGCTAGATATTGGAGTTGAGTTTCTATCTAAATTGGTATTGCGTATTTGTTCCTAATTGCACTTCTAAACATTGTTGGTTTTGATTTTACTTCTAATTTTATACTACTACAATGCTAAATTAGGCTAAGTAAAGCTAAGATTAAACTATTGAGAGTTGTTCAAATAGATAAAAGGCACTAGGGTAGTGACTTTCTCCTAGGTGGTTAATTGACGGATTCTTGAGTCTAAGGCTAGATTGTCACATTTGGGGAGTATGATATAACCATTGCACGATTCTACTCACTCTATACCTCTCGGTAGTTCGAGTGATTTTGCCCGAATTGACTTTCTCAAAACCAATTGGGTATGCAAATTTGTGCAAGCAATTGAGATTCAAGTCGGGTATTACTATCTTTAGGTTTAACCCTTTAATTGGGGCTATCAATCTCTTGAATACGCCTCAATTCCTTGTTGGACCAATTTCATGTACTTAGGCTTTCTTTCTCAAGAAGAGTCAAAGTCTACTAGGCATGAACTAGTGTTTGCAATCACTAATTCAACATTAAAACCCAAAATTAGTCCAAATATCAAACACTCATAGACAATCAAGCATCAAAACACAAGATCCATCAATTACCCACACTAGGGTTGAGCCACAACGCTAGCTAATGGCTCTAGATACTCATAATTATAGAAAAAAACAAAGAAATAGATGAAAAAAGCCCATAATAATTAATTACTAGATAAAACTTGAAGATTCAATGTTGAAACTAAGCTAAAATTACTCAAAATGATAAAAGAGAGGAGTTCACGAGCGCAGCTCTGTCCCCAAAATCTATCTGATGACCTAAAAATGGGAAAATAAACTATTTATACTAGGCTGAAAATTCTGAACAAAAATACCCCCCTGCGGGTCTAGTGTGGACTGCACAAAATCGAGTGCGGCCGTACTAAGGCTCTTGGCTTGACTATTTTGTTCTCTGAAGTTGGCCACCGCGGACCGCACAAAATGCACAGTGGCCGCAGTGGCTCCTATTGCGGTCCGCATAAAATGGACCGCGGACCGCATTGGCCAGGTTCCTCCAAAATGTCACCTCTCTGAACTTGAGCTTTGCGGACCGCACGAAATCGAGTGCGGCCGCAATGACATCAATGCGGTCTGTACAAAATCCTTTGCGGCCGCATTGCCTGGCTGACTGAGAAGCATACTCTTTGATCTTCATCTTTGCGGACCGCACAAAATGGTGTGCGGCCGCACTAGCCCTATTTGATTGAGCTTGGCCTTGATACTTGTGCAAGTTTCACTTCTTTTTGAGCTGGTTTTTGACACCTTGTCACCTTGTTGATCAAACCTGCAATCAAGTACAACTAGTGAGCCTTTGGGACTATTTTGTACACATTTCTAATCAAAACTTAAGCAAGAAGGAGTGTAAAATGCATCATAATCCCTAGTTATCAACTTCCCCAAACTTAAGCTTTTGCTTGTCCTCAAGAAAACAAAATAAGACCCACCCGTTGAGAGTCAATTTAAGAAAATTCAGCCGACTTAAAGTGACCTCATCTAGCATCAACTGGGACTAACAATTGCACTCAATTCAAATGAATCATTAACAACATTCACTCTTTTAAACACCATGGGTTTAGTGCGACACAAGAGCATCAAGAGTTGACTCAACACAATAAAGAAGCTCTTTCTATTACTTTGGTCGTTGTGGAACCCAAACTCACACATCCTCAACTCTCCCTAAATAAACCTCACCTTTAGGATAGTGGCACTCAGAACGAGGTTAATGGAAATACACTCATCTCTCTCAAGGAACAATCACAAGTATGGCTCTAAGTACCATATGCTTGCCCCTTATGTAAGTCACCACTAATGAAAGTTTCATTCAACTCAAGATCATATAGGGCTTTTGTGGAGACATAGTGAAGGCTTTTGGTTCAGGGTAGGAAATGTTTGGTCTAAGTAGGTTCCAGCTTCCCTTTAGCACTTCTTTTGCTTCATTTTGGCACGCATTCACTTGACTTTTTAAGCCATTTCACTTCTTTATAAGAGGTTAGATAGACACACTATCACTCTTTTTTGTTCATGTCAAATCTTTTCTCCTTTCTCAACTTTCCACACCTTTCATTCTTTACTTTTATTGAATCCCTTTATTCATTTCTACATTGAACATTCTTTTTGTCTTTTTGCTTGTCTTTCTTTTTCATTGCCTTTCCTTTTCTTCATTTTGTATCTTTTTACCACTTTATTGCAATCCTCGTCTCTCCCCCTAAACTTATACTTTTGCCATGTGCTAAGAAAAGATCGGGTGCCAAGAGAGGGTATCTTTTAGAATGGGTAAAGGTTTGTATCGTGGTTCTTGAACGAAAAAGGTCTAAGGCTCAAAAGGGTGGACTAAGAATTTTATCATTGGTGGGCTATGGAAGTGTTCAAGATATCATTTGGATCAAGGAGAGCCTATAATCATGACTCAAGTCAAATTACACTTAGGATTTCGCCTAGACAAACATTCAGGGCATGTTCTAGACCAATGGCTCGGGACTTAGACTTGCATTTCAAATTCTCACCACGCAAGCTATGGGATTACTTAAAGACATAGAGTCGGGGGCCCACAATAACCTTAGATAAGATTTGAGCACACAATGGTCCCGAAAAATCACTTGATGATTATTGGCCAACACAAGAGTCTCAAGGTCACAACTTTCACCATTCTATACACAACAATTTGTTTTTGACAATAAGATCAAAGGAAAATGTGTTAGGCTCAAGTGAAGCTCTGCTTGAGGTACCCTTACCAACTAACTACTAAAAAGCAAAAAGAAAAAATAGACTCAAACCCTTAAGAAGGTTGTCATACCATCCATCATCGAGAAGAGCCACCCGGTTCATACAAATTTCACCTTTGGAAAGAACCGTGGCATCAAGAAAACCAAAGGCTTATTGCAAAAAACTCAAAATAAGAAGCTACAAATATAAAATAAGAAACTAAGAAAAAGACAAATGCGGAAAGTAAACCGAATATGTACAAGAGGGGATTTAACCGAATATACAATAGGGGAGATGAATATATACAATGAAATATAACTTTTATATACAGACCCAAGGTATAAAGTACGAAAAATATAATGAAATGCTGAAATTATATACATATCAAAGATAAAAAAAGAATAAGAAAGAAATCATAAAATCTATCATATATATATACAGTCATCCAAATCCAAATAGGGCCTACCCTCTCAAATGAAAGCTGGCATTGTCCTCAATACCAACTAAGCAAAATAAACACAAAAATAGAGGAAAGAGGAAAAAGAAACTCCCTATGGGTCGTCCATCTGCATAGGATCCTCTGTGGTCCCTAGGTCCCCTGTATGCTCGAGAACCTGTGACTGGATTCTTGTGATTTGTGGCTCTGCTACTGGGACCTGGGCTTGAACTGGCTCCTAGGCTGCATGATCTGGCTCATGGGGCTGGCTGGAGGCATACTCTAGTGGGTCCGCCAACTGAATGATTGCATCATCGGACAAGGGGATCACTCTTTTCCTCTTAGGAGGCCTCTTGGACTGCTCTGGCTGGGGATGGGCTGCTGGTGCTGGGTCATGGAGTAGCAAATCCAAAGGAAGGCGATCCGCCTTCAATCTCTCAACCTCGACCCGTAACTCTTTCACTGACTCTTTGGAAGCCCGAGTCTTTCTCTTCTTCTTTACCTCCCTAGCAAGCTCCTTGAGATCCTTTCCGTGTGAATTAACAGCATCTGTGAGCAGTTTCTGGTTCTCAAGGATCTTCTTCTGGTTTTCCAGAAGATCCTTGAGAGTGTCCTCAATGGACTATGGGACCTGTGGAAGAGGAGGTGCTGACTGAGCTGCCACAATAGTAGATAATACAGACAGCTTAGAAGTAGTTGTCTGCATCTAGTTGTTGATGCTGGTGAGGGCCTGGCTCAGACGATGGGCAGTCAATGGATAGGCAATGGTGGAGGTTATCTCTGGATTTGTGGAAGTGGAATGACATGGGGCCATGTCTGCTGAAGTGGAGGGAGGCTGCGGAGTAGTCACTACCACTACTGGCTCTTCAGACTGGCCAGTTGAAATAGTGGATTTTCCCTTGAAGTGATTGCCCTTAGGGTTGTTATCACCCTGTAGGCTATACCATGAGAAATGTGCCTTTGCCTTCACTTTCACGTCAAATCTACGCTTCTCCATATTTTGGTCCTTCAGGTACATGGTCAGGAAGTTGGGGAATGGGTAAGACCTATCACCCTCATTCACTACCCGTGTAATGACCCGGGACATCACATTCCTAATATTGATCGGGTACCCCGCCATGATGAATGCTACTAAGATCACCCGGTGAATTGGGAGTGAGTTGTCATGGGTGGTAGGATCTAGCTTGCTACACACAAATACCTCTCACCCTTCGCCTAGAAGTTCAATGTCCTCCTCAATATCTTCACTCCCACAATCAACCACTCAGGGGTGGTACCTGGGATTACTAAGTACTTCGCCAACCACGGACGAGCTTCTTTACCCAACTTCATTTTGTCCAAGTACAGGGACTCATCCTCCTCTGTGAAGCCCAAATACTCATTGATGATCTTGCCATCAAACTTCACTTTCAGATTTCACACTTTGGTGACCGTGGTACCCTTTTTGATGTGGGCCACGTTGGTGTAGAATTCTTTCACCAAGTGCTCAATGCATCATCCACCTGCCCTATGAAGTAGTCCCATCCAGCTCTATCTCTGAATTGCCTCAACACATTGGGGATGTGAGGCAAAAGATCCTGGGTGATAATTTTTCTCTCAGGTATCAACCTCTTTTCTGGCCACCACTCTCTGAATTTGTGGTAGGCAATTTCACTGACGAACTGGTCCTCCCATGCCTCCGGGTTCCTAGTCCTCTCTACCCCACCAACTTGGGTTTCACCCCCTTCTGCTCTTTCCCCTTCTTCTGCTACTGCACCCTTTCCGGATAATGAAGCTGTAGGAGAGGTGGAGTACTCATCCCCACTGCCTTCAACTGAGCTTTTAGACAACTCAGAAGATATATGAACTGAGGCTTAGTCAGTGGGGGATGCTGGAGGTGTATCTCTCAATCAGTTCCTCTCCAGCCAGTCAAGAACAAACTCTGGCACGGAATATGAAGATGCCTCCCGAGAGGGCTCATACTCACTCCCTGACTGGTCAATAGACCTGTCTGCAACTTTTATGATCCTCCTTGTGTTCTTTATGTTTTGTTAGGCTTGTGGGGTTAATTTTATCATTGCTTGCTTCCCACACTAGGAGGATTCTCCTCTTCCTGTTTGTTTACCACATTTGCCTCTTGATCATACCATTGTCTGCAAACAACATTCATTCATGCTTGGTTAGTATCCACAAAACAATGAAATACAAGTTGCAGAAAAAATTTCTTGCAGACAGTTTAGAAGTACAGAGTGCGGACCGCACAAAATGTAGTGCGGCTGCAAAAGGCCATTACGGACCGCACAAAATCCATTGCGGTCCGCACAGAGGTGGGCTTCAGACTACTCACTCTCTGAATCTATGCACCATGGACTGCACAAAATAGCAATGCGGTCCGCATTGAGGCACCACAGACCACACAAAATCCAATGCGGCCACAGTCCTCAAATGTTCAGCTTGCAGGACTTTGTCACTGCGGTCTTCATAAAATACCATTGAGGATCGCACAAAGGCACTACGGACCGCACAAAAATCCACTGTGGTCCGCACTGAGTGCCCAACAGCAATACCAACCTAGGGTTCATGTTTTGATCAATATTTGTCCAATTTTTCACCTATTGATGAGCCCCTAAGTGTTGGTTCAGTGTTTTAACTACCTAATCTTACTTAAAACAAAAATTAACTAACCTAAGGTACAAAATTGTAAGAAAAAATGGGTAGGGAAAGAAGAAGAGACAAGAAAAACAAAAATTCAATGAAAATAATAAAATTAAACAAATGAAAAAGGATTAAAGTACCAGAAATGAGATGTTGAGATGATGAATAAGCTTTAGTAGTTAATTACGTGCAATAGAGAGAGATGAACAATGATTTTTTTTATGCTCTGAGATGACAAGGATCAAAAAGTCCAAAAGGAGGACCTCAGGTCCTATTTATAGAAAAAGGTCCTAGGCCCAGCTTACCTACCCACCGCGGTCCACACAAAATGGCACCGTGGTCCGTGGTGCTTGAAACCATAGGGCACTAACAAATTGACCACTGTAGACCGCACAAAATGTAATGCAGCCACAGTAGACCAACGCGAACCGCACAAAATGTAATGCGGCCACAGTGGTAAACTTCATAGAACCCCAACTTTTGTCAAATCACCAGTGCGGTCCGCACTGATTTCTTGCCCCCGCACAAAGGTCTTTGCGGTCGCACAAAATGAGTGTGGTCCGCATTGACAACTTCAGAGAGTGATCATTTCCCAATTTTTTCCTGCACTGCATCAACACAATCCTACAACACCTCACAACTAGTCAGTCCAAAAATAAATCCGAAACTACAATAAAAACCAAAGAAAAACAAGAAGAAAAACACATAGGTTGCCTCCTAAGAAGCGCCTGATTTAACGTCATGGCACGACGCAGGTTACCATCAAATCATTTGAGATGAAGAAGTGCCACCACGTGACTGTCATCAATTTTTCCCAAGTAGTGCTTGACCCTGTTCCCATTCACTCTGGAAACTTCCCCATTTTTGTTCTTCAAGTCAAGTGCACCAAACGGGGTCACAAATACCACTTCAAAAGGTCCACTCCATTTTGACTTAAGCTTTCCTGGAAATAGACATAACCGAGAGTTGAACAAGATAACCAAATCACCCACTTTGAACTCCTTGCTACGAGCATATTTATCATAAAGGTACTTCATCTTGTCCTTGTACAAGGACGAACTGGAGTAGGCATGGAATCGGAATTCATCAAGTTCATTAAGCTTCTCCACACAAAGATTTGCTGCCACATCTCATTCAAGATTTAACTTCCTCAAAGCCCACATGGCCTTGTGCTCTAACTCAACCGGTAGATGGCAAGCTTTCCTAAACACCAACTGATACGGGGACATACCAATCGGAGTCTTGTAAGCAGTCCTATAAGCCCATAGAGCATCATCCAACTTCTTTGACCAATTGGTCCTATTTGGATTAACCGTCTTTGACAATATACTCTTGATTTCCCTGTTTGAGACTTCAACTTGGCCACTAGCTTGATAATTATAGGGAGTAGAAACTTTGTAGTTGACACCATACTTTGCAAGCAAAGTGTCAAAAGATCTATTACAAAAATGAGACCCTCCATCACTTATGATTGCACGAGGAGTGCCAAACCTTGTAAAAATGCTCTTCTTGAGAAATTCAACAACACTCCGGGCCTCATTGTTGGGAAAAGCCACGGCCTCAACCCACTTTGAAACATAGTCAACCGCCACAAGAATGTATGTGTTCCCACATGAGCTAACAAATGGGCCCATAAATCAATGCCCCATACATAAAAAATATCAACCTCGAGAATGGTATTAGAAACATCTCATCTTTTTTCGAAATTCCACCCGCTCTTTGACATTCGTCACACATCTTCACAAGTTTACTTGCATCTTTGTACAAAGTTGGCCAATAAAACCCACAACTAAGAACTTTGGAAGCCGTCCTCACCGCGCCATGATAGCCACCATAGGGAGAGGAATGATAAGCCTCCAAGATACTCAATTGCTCTTCCTCCGGGACACACCTTCGGATCACACCATTCGTGAAAATCTTGAACAAGTACGACTCATCCCAATAGAAATCCAAACTATCCCATTTGAGCTTCTCCCGTTGGTTAGAAGAGAGCTCACACGAGATTATACCAGTCATAAGGAAATTAGCAACGTCTGCAAACCATGGAATACCATTCACCGATACCAAAAGGAGTTGTTCGTCGGGAAATGAATCATTGATCTCTAGGCCATCATGAGGCCTCCCCTCCTCCTCCAAGCAGGACAAGTGGTCTGCCACTTGGTTTTCACTACCCTTCCGGTCCACAATCTCCAAATCAAACTCTTGAAGTAACAAGACCTATCGCATCAGTCTAGCTTTGGAATCCTTCTTCGCCATCAAGTACCGGAGTGCGGCATGATCGGTATGGACTATGACCTTGGCACCCATAAGATACGGTCAAAATTTCTCCCTTGCGAACACAATGGCTAGAAGTTCTTTCTCGGTCACCATGTAGTTCACTTGAGCATCATTCATTATCTTGCTCGCATAGTACACCGGATGAAACATCTTGTTCACTCTTTGACACAAAACCGCCCCAACCGAAACATCGCTTGCATCATACATGAGCTCAAAGGGCAAGCTCCAATTAGGTGCGGTGATGATAGGAGTGGTGGTCAACTTGTGCTTGAGAAGTTCAAAGGCTTGCATACATCTCGCATCGAACACAAACTTGGAATCCTTTTCCAATAGCTTGCATAAGGGGTTCACAACCTTTGAAAAGTCTTTAATAAATCTCTGGTAGCCCAAGAAAACTTCTAACTCCCTCGATAGAGGTAGGGGAAGGAACCTTGAAATCATATCAATTTTTGCTTTGTATACCTCAATACCATGCTTTGAAATTTTATTCCCAAGAACTATGCCCTCTTCCACCATGAAGTGGTATTTCTCCCAATTAAGAACAAGATTGGTTTCTTCACAACGGGCCAAAACTCTATCAAGATTTTTCAAACACTCATCAAATGAATCACCCACAACACTAAAGTCGTCCATGAACACCTCCAAAATATCTTCCACCATATCGATGAAAATGGCCATCATACACCGCTGAAATGTAGTCGGTGCATTACACAATCCAAAAGGCATCCGAGAAAAGGCAATGGTGCCATATGGACAAGTGAATGTGGTCTTCTCCTGATCTTCTAGAGCAATCAAGATTTGGTTGTACCCAGAATACCCATCCAAGAAATAGTAGAAGGCACACCCCGCAAGTCGGTCTAACATCTGATCAAGAAAAGGCAATGAAAAGTGATCCTTGCGGAACACTTTATTCAACTTGCGGTAGTCCATGCATACCCTCCAATCGGTGATGGTTCTGGTAGGAATCAACTCATTTTGTGAATTTGCAACCACGGTCATTTCACCCTTCTTCGGTACACATTGCACCAGTGAAGTCCAAGAGCTATTAGAGATGGAGTATACAACCCCGGCATCCAACCACTTGATCACCTCCTTTAACTTCTTGCATTTCCTCGTTCAACCTTCTTTGATATTTCAAGGAGGGCTTTGCATCATCTTCCAAAATAATTTTGTGCATACAGAATACGGGGCTTATTCCCCGAATATCAGCTAAAGTCCATCCAATTGCCTTTTTTTGCTTTTGAATCACCGCTAATGTGGCATCAACATACATGTTAGTGAGACAAGAGGAAAGAATAACTGGCAAAGTAGAACTAGGGCCTAAGAACTCATACCTAAGGTGTGGAGGCAACGGTTTCAACTCCAACACTAGAGGCTCCTTAATTGAAGGTTTTGTTAGTGGAGTCTTCCTATTCTTAAGGTCCAAAGATAGTTTTCTAGGCTCATAAGAGTAAGAGCATGTCCCATGTAAAGCATTCACACACTCCACTCGGCTTTCATCTTCATTGATATCAAGATTCAACAATACATCCTCTAGAGGGTCCTCCATATTGATCATTGCACTGGTATTATCAACTATCACTGCTATGACAAGGTCCACAAAAGAGCACACCTCGGAACTGTTGGGCTGCTTCATTGACTTGCATACATGAATGACCACTTTTTCATCACCCACCTAGAAGGTAAATTCCCATGCTTCCACATCAACTAAGACCTTCCCAGTAGCAAGGAAAGGTCTCCCCAATATGATTGGAACTTCATAATCCACCTTACAATCCAAGATCACAAAATCAGCTGGTAAGACAAATTTGTCCACCCAGACAAGCACATCATCAATAATACCCAATGGTCTCTTCATCATTCTATCCGCCATTTACAATCACATGGAAGTCGGCCTCAGTTTCCCAATTCCCAAAGTATTGAAAACTGAGTAGGGCATCAAGTTGATATTTGCCCCCAAATCACATAGATCCTTAGCAAAGTCTGCATTCCCAATAGTGCAAGGGATGGTGAAAGCACCAGGATCTTCAAGCTTCGAGGCCATTGAATGCACTATTGCACTAACTTGGTGGGTCATCTTTATAGTTTCACAATCCATGGATCGTTTCTTTGTCACCAAGTCCCTCATTAATTTAGCATAGCCCAGCATTTGTTCAAGAGCCTCCACCAAAGGCACATTAATGGATAAGTTCTTCATCATATCAATGAACTTTTTAAACTGATTCTCATTTTTCTGCTTCGTAAGCCTTTGAGGATAAGGTGGAGGTGGCCTTGGCAAATGAGCCTTGGCTTAAGGCACAATCGGCTCTGGCATGTCTATTACGTGTTCCCTAGACGGGTTCATGTCATTTTGAGTTTCCACCTCGACATCTTGAATATCAATCCTCGCTTCTTCATTCACATTCTCATCAATCACATTTTCAACCACCAAAGGAACTTCATCTTCTTGCAACACAACTTCATCACTCAAAATATGCTTTTGTTTGAAGGCATTCACATCACCGCATCATCCACTCCTTGTAGTTACCGCCATGACATGATTGTTCTCACCCTTCACGTTTACTACCTTATCACTTGGTAGAGCCCCCTTAGGGCGAGTATTCAAGGACTGTGAGATTTGGCCTAACTAAACCTCCAAATTTCTAATTGAGGTATTGTGGGAAGATAACTGAGCATTAGAATTTGCATTCTTCTTCATCATCTGTTCGAACATCATTTCAATTATCCCCATATCAGAGTTAGAAGAACTAGGACCTTGGGATGGAAATGAGGGTGGATTGTTCGGTTGTTGGTACATTAGGGGCCTTTGAAAGCCTTGCCCCCGGTTTCCTTGATTTCCATTGTTCCACCTACCTTGATTGTTGTTACCACCCCAGTTGTTATTGTTCCCATTCCAATTACCCTGATTGTTCTGATTATTGTTCTGATTGCCCCAGTTGGAGTTTTGGTTGTTGTTCCCCCAATTACCATTGCCTTGTTGTTGTTGATTGCCCCAATTGCCTTAGGGTCTCCATTGTTGTTGGTTAGAAGAATTGGCTCCTTGATAATTGTTTAAGTATTGCACCTCTTCATTCTGCCCATCATAACTATCATCATGGAATCCACTACAATCATTGTGAAATTGCTCCGAATTCCCTTGGTTATGTTGACCCCTTTGGCTTCTTTTGTTGACTAGCATGTTGACACCCTTCATAGCATTCACTTGGTGAGGATTTTGAACTTGTTTCAATTGTGCCTTTGCTAGTTGGTTATTGTAGTTGTCAACTCAGCTATAGCCAGCCCATGATCATGTAACTCCTTATGTAAATGAGTGACCGTGGGGTCACCCTGGGCACGTTGGCTCTACTCTGCCAAGTAAAAGAAGTGTCAGCCATCTCGTCAAGAATGTCACAAGCCTCATCATAAGTCAGCTTCATAAAGTTGCCCCCAGCAAGTTGGTTCACTATGCATTGGTTTGTTGTGTTGTCTGTTGGATCATCGCCTCAGTCATATCATTGTTGGGGCATTCCTTTACCATTGTTCTATAACGCTCCCAAATCTCATGCAATGGTTCAGTGGGCTCCTGCTTGAAAGCCAAGATCTCATCTCTCAATGTTGCCATATGCCCAGGTGAGAAATTTTTTGCAATAAACTTGTCCGCCAAATCATCCCAAGTAGTGATGGAATGGTTGGGAAGTCGTTCAAGCCAATCTAATGCCTTCCCTCTAAGTGAGAATGGGAAGAGTCTCAACCAAAGTGCATCCTCAGACACATTAGTTTGCTTGTTCCCCCAACAGGTATCCACGAATCCCTTGAGATGTTTGTAAGCATTTTGATTGGCAGCGCCCGTGAAATACCCACGCTACTCCAGCAATGTCAGCATCACATTGGTAATTTGAAAATTGCCCGCCCGAATTCGGGGCGGGACAATTGCACTTGCATAGCCTTGGTTTGGAAGCACTCGAGGAGCTACTCTTGGAGGTGGCGGGGGAGGGTCTAGAATCTGTGGTGGATTTGACCCAGAGAAGTGAGAGAGATCTCATCATGGTAGGTACGGTAGGACTTGCTATGGCCATACCTCTCATACAGATATTCGAAGGGTATGTAAGATTCCTTCAGGCATACCAGGTCAGCATTCTTCTTCAACCCCATCATATTTAAGAACCCTTTATTGTTTTCCGGCACCAATAACCCGGGACTATCCCAAGTCAATCCCGCAAGCCCTCCAATTTCTTCTAGAAGTGGTGTCATTTCTATGTCGCCAAAATGGAACACAGGCCTCTCATTGTCCCAGAACAAAGTGGCAGCCTCGATCAACTTGTTGTTTGGATCAATGTCTAGCAGGGAAGGCAAGTTACCCAGGTACTTTCTTACATGTTTCTTGTCACTTGAGGAAAGGTCCTCCCACCAATCTAGCAGCAATGGTGGAATATTGCTAACCATACCGAATCTAGGGACCTCGTGACTCATTTTCTGCAAAACAAAAGGGTTAGGCCTTTCTCCCATACCCGACTTGACTATTTATACATTTATAATTAGCGTATTGGCATTTAGTTCTCCAAATTAATGCACAGAACGTGGTTGTGTCCGTTGGGATTATGGAAACCCCGGTGGACTTTGGATAAGGCTTATCTTAAAGGATCATCAGGTGGACAACATAACTGATCTGACTAGGTTTGACCATGATGCATGCACAATTTCGATCAGAGTAAGGTTACTATAGGGTTTTAGACCGGTACCCTCAAGCGGACAACTTGAGGGGAATAGGCACAAAACCGTCGACTACACTGCTGATCGACTGGTTTTACCGAAAATAAACCTTTTCGAATTTAAGGATAATAAATAGGAAGAGCGCAACCACTCATGAAGCGTTTCTATAGGATTTGATACGCACGAGTGGAATATAATGTGGAGCATGATATATGCAGCAATTAATAGCATGTAGTCAAGTATTTGCACGTAAGAAAAATAAATACAGTATTTAAATAATTGAAAAGACAGTTACAGAAAAAGAAAACAAAGAGACAAGTCAGTTTCGTGAATAAAAGGAACATAAATGCTCAAAATAGGCAGTTAAATTCAAATAAGGGGAAGGGGTATGAGATAAAGCATGCTTGGACTAATTCATAAAAAATAAGTACGTTATGGTAAGAGCCTAAAGGTATCCTCAGCAGAGTCGCCATGCTGTCGCGCCCCCTTTTTTTCCCTCCGCGGAGAAAAGGTCCGGGTTTCGACATTACATGGGGGGTGATAACTCATTTTCATTTGGGAATTGGGTTTGAAGAGTCGTCACCTAATGGATTATGGTGCGTTAGGGCACCTAGAGTGATTAACGCTTGGATTGGTTTGCATTACCAGAGATTTAGGGTAAGGGCTCGAAATAACCTCGAGGGGAAGGTGTTAGGCACCCCTCTCAGTCCACAACGGTGGGTCCCGACCGAACTTATACTTATGAATTAGTCCTTTAACAAATAAGTAGTCGAAACAAATAATTGCAAATAAAGTATGTTGGACATTGTATGACTCAGATAATAAGACAAGGGATTTGAACAAGTAGTATACATAAAAAGAAAGTTTTAAGCAAAAGGAATTTGGGAAAGGAGGGGTCCTAGTTTGATTAGCCTACAGGATCACCCCACGCAATACCCGGTAAACACTCCTCAATGAGGGGATACACGTGACGTTAGCGCGTAGTCATCATGTGTTCTACCCAAGTCCCTCCCCTTGTTCATAGCCTAAAGTTTTCTAGTAACCTTGACAATGTCCTATGCATGGACTACCCGTCCCTTCCCTGTGGCCCTGGAGGTATTTTAGGACCTTTAAATCTGGGCAGTTCTAGACGACTCCTAAGGTGTTTTAAAAGGGGAAAATGCTTGGCGACAGGCAAAAACACATAGGACTTACAGATAAATGTAGAAAGAAGCACTTAAGAGGCCCAGGTTTACCTCCACAAGTAATGCACATAAGCAGCACGTCTCAAACACGAACAAGATCAGTTTTATTAGAGAAAAGACTTAAACAGGATATCTAAGTGGATGTCAATGCACAGAAATATGCAACTTTATTTTTTATAAACTTGACAGTAAGGTCCTAATCAGTTTGCCTACTGATTTTTTAAACCTGTTAAATTTGAACAACTTTAAGTAGCAAAAAATACAGTTTTAGAGTTGCAGAATTTAAAATCGCCCTATAGGCTTGCCTAAAAGCAGAACAATGGTGTCCTAAAAACATGATAACTACGTTGATATAGTAAAACAGTGAGCAATTTTCGAAACAGACTCTTGAGGTCCTATAGGCATGCTTTCTAGCAGTAGTGAATGAAGACAATGTTTAAAAGATCGATTAAAGAAGCGGACAATTGATTAAGCTAATTTCAAATGAAATAACACGAATTAGACTAACTTGTGTAACTAAATTGATTTTAATTCTATAGGCAGAATTCCTGATTTTATTTCCTATAAGCATGATATCTAGTTGTTAAGAGCTGATGTTAGAAACTTATAGGCATGATTTCTAGTAGAAACAAATGTAAACTCCCGTTGTAACAGAAACTGAACTTGATCACATTCTAAGGCTTAATATCTAATTATAAAGCCATTTAGGTCCTATCGGCATGATTTCTATTATTGGAACCATTTAAACCCTATAGACATGGTCACTAGTATGGTAAAGCAAACATAGCAAGTATATTAACAAAATCCTATAGGCATTGTTTCTAGTACGGTATAGCAAACATAACAAGTATATTAACAAAATCCTATAGGCATGGTTTCTACCCGTATTACCCATAGGTGTATAACTACCCATCCTTTTTCACTAATCACCCCAATATTCGTTTACAAATTGTTATTACAGACCAGCTAAATAAATTACATAAATAGATAAAAAAAAATAAAAAGAAGAAGTTACATTATAGGGAGTCGGAAGTAGGCCCAAATGATTTTTCCAAGCCTCCAATAGCCTCAAATTCCAAATTTCATAGATAATATCATTGTCTAGGTGCGTTAGCGTTCCCTAAGGATCTCAAGGATCTCGGGCAGTGCTCATACTTAGACTTTATAACTAGAACTAAGTAAGTGCAGTGTGGAAGAGCCAGCTCCAGTGCATCAGAGTTTAGAGGGATCTCATAAGGATCCCAAGGCAGTCACACACTGGAGGGGCAGAACTTAAGGACCAAAGAGTGGAGTGAGAGTACTTGACATGGTTTTTAATAGGAAAGCAGTATTTGAAAAGACACATTAGTTTTATAAATAGGAAAGTTTTTCAGTAAAATAGTTTTAACAAGAGTTGTGTAATCAAACAAATAGCAGATCAAACATATAGGCAAGACAGATTCAGCAACACTCAAATAATAGTCCCTCACACATGGGTGATGGGAATTGGGGACACATAGAGCACATAGTATACAAGAGCATAGCAGTTCTTGTGGGGTTTTATAGGATTAGGGGATAGCTAGTAGTACCAACACAGTATGAATTTCATAATCAATCATAAAATCAGACATTTAAAGTGGCAGATCAGTTTGCAAAGTAAATGCATATCAAAACTGGATAACAAGTAGACAAGCATTCAAAACAGGGTTGAAACAGACTACCAGGGGAATAGAACATGTTCTGAAATGCTCTAAGAGGGTTAGACTAGCATACTAGATGAAGCAGTAATGTAAACATGTCAATTACATGTTGAACAACACAACCATAGATAGAAACAAATTAGAAACAAGATAAATTGAAGCAGTAGAAGAAACATATTGGTTTTAGGACTTGAATTGAAATCAGAACATACCAATGAAGAGATAGTAAACATAAAGTGAAAAATAGGAGAGCACAATAATTACCCTTAGCTTCCAGTCGGCTAACTCAGAATAATAGCAAGTAACCAAAGAGAGAGAGAGAGCATAAAAATTTTGAGTGTGAGAGAGTTTGAACTAATGTGTTCGTGTGTGTTGACTGTTAATTAGAGAGCATATATATAGTAGTTCGAGACTAGGTAAAATAAGGTAAGAATCACAATTGTATAGTAATTATGGAACTCAGAACCAATTAGAGCAAAATCCGTAGAAGTACTCCCTTAATTTAGGGAATCAGTTCGAACGGTAAGAACAGGTGGCAAATAAGGAAAGGAATCAATGTATAACTGGAGCATAACAGACAAGGAAATAATTCAAATATAGTAGGCACAGAGTAAACAATTAGGGCTAGGTTCAGAAAATTCTAATTAAGGAGATAGTCGGTAAGAATCAAGTAACAATGCAGACAAGGTAAGCGAAAGTTAGTTTAGGCAAGCAAATCAATCATATTGAGTAGGAAGGTAAGAATCGAAGGTTTAAAGGAAATTTTTCAAATTAAACCAAGAAACAGAGAATTTAGAATCAATCAAAGAGAAGGTCATGAAAAGAGTTAGCATTTAACATATAAATAAAGTAAGACATGGATAGTCAAGAGTTAACATACAACTCTAGCAAACATGAAAATTAAACAATACTGATTCAATGAGAAAGAGGCAAGTCTTGAACAATCAAGATTTATGCAAGCATATAGAATCAGTGCAAGTTTAGGCTAAGAAACTCAGTAGAAACATATCAAGGCAAGATAGTTAAGAGATATCACAGAAACTCATAACGAGAACCGGTCAGTCATGCTAGTACACAAAACCAAACGAAGAACCCTAAAAAATTAGGGCTTTCAGCATAGACGTGTTAAGATGTAGTAAACTCATAGAATCAGTCAAAATATGTAAGAAATAGAAGTTAAACACAAAAAATCAGTTAGATAAGGTTTTAAAAAGAAGTTCCGAAAACCCTGGTTTTAGAAGAAGACGAAAAACACTTGAAATCACATGATTCTTGTAAAGAACCTCAAGGATGGTGTAAAACATTCAAGAAACAACTCAAATCATCCTAGATCTATACATATCTAAGAGATGTAGAAAAAAATTAGGGTTTCGAAAGAAACCTAAATAGAGATGAAGAAACATGTCTGGAAACCCAAGGATCGTAGCAAATATAGAATGACTTTGCTTGGAATCACACTGAAATAGCCAGGAATAGGCAGAAAATGAATCCTAGATGTAAGTCAGCATCGCCCTGGGCCCTTGAGGACCTTAGAGAAGGCAAGAAATGGCATGATAGAAGCCATGGGAGGCTTAAGAAACGATGAGAGGTCACCGGAGATGGGAGGTCGGCGTTTGAAGACTAAGGTTAGGTAGAGAGTGTTTTGAGAGCAGAGAGGATTTTTGTCACGACCCGAATTTTTCACTCTCGGTAGTCGTGATGGCGCCTACTGATTTGAGCTAGGCAAGCCAAACCTTTAATCTAATTACTTCATTAACCAATTATTTCTTTTTAACAAATATAAGACGATAACGTGGTGATAGCGAAAATTCAAATTTAAGCGGAAGACAACAATAAAAATATATGAAAATGGCATCTATTACAAATACTTAAGCCTTAACCACCCAAAACCTGGTGTCACAGTGTCACAGACTGTCTAAGATTTGCTACATACAAAGTTTGAAGAATAACAGTACATTGTTTCTGAATAAAAGGAAAATGAAACAAGAAATAGGGACAGAGGGAGACGTTAGAGCCTGCGGACGCCTGCAGGTCTACCTTGGGTCTCCGGATGGACTGAAGGAAGGAAGCCTCCAAGCTACTGCCCAAAAGCTGCTCCGGGACTGCACATAGTGCATAGTGTAGTATAAGAACAACCAACCTCATGTGCTGGTAAGTGTCCAGCCTAACCTCGACGAAGTAGTGACGGGGCTAGGATCAGACTACCAAATAAACCTATGCAGTTTCAATATATATGCAGCGGAACAGTAATATAGAAATAACCAACCAAGTATGGGAGGGGTAGCATGTTGTGGGGAAGATAACAATTCTAAATAGAAGGAATATCAAATAAACGAAGGAAAACAACATAACTTGGATATTAACAAAGAATCAGAAATCAATAAATGCACGGCATCACCCTTCGTGCTTTTACTCTCATCCTCACCAAAGCAATGATATAATAAAAATGTACACGACATCACCCTTCGTGCTTTTACTCTCTTTCCTCACCGTATAATCAATATAATCGACACGGAATGGTACAACGTGCGGCACAACATCACCCTTCATGCTTTACACTCTTTCCTCACAATCATACACGACATCACCATTCGTTCTTTACACTCTTTCCTCACAAAAAAAAAACAATGCACGACATCACCCTTCGTGCTTTAACTCTCTTCCTCACCCAAACAACAATCACAAACAATAGGGCAAGGGAATAAAGGAAATTTGCAATAAGAATCCCGGCAAGGGAGCAACAAGTCAACAATTAAATCCCGGCAAGGGAACAACATCAATAACATCAACATCCCGGCAAGGAAGATAACAAATAAGTCAACAATAGCCCGGCAATGGTGACAATATAATAATCCCTTCTTTTTCTCACTTTTACTTCGCAATTCACTTCACAACTCGAGCCAATGCTCTAGAGGTTCAACTATCTCTTACACTTTCACAATTCAATATGCAACTTGAGCCAACGCTCCTCAATGTTCATAGGTCACAATTTCCTTCCACAATTTTGTACAACAAATAGAAGCTCCCACTAAGGCATGAAAGATACAACAAAGTCATGATAATCACAATATAAAGACTCATGGGCATGCTAGACACCAACGTATAGATACTCGTCACCATGCCTATACGTCGTACTCAACAATTAACACATAGCAAAAAGGACTCGACTCCTAATCCCTCAAGCTAAGGTTAGACCAAACACTTACCTCGACGCCACGAACACAATTCACGATTCAATTATAGCTTTACCCCTTGATTCCACCACCAATTTACTCTTATCTAGTCACAAGTTACTTAATTACATCAATAAACGCCAAATGAATCGATTTGAATGCATAAAAATGAGTTTTCTAAAGTTTTGCCCAAAAAGTCAAAAATCGCCTCCGGGCCCACCTGGTCAAAACTCGAGGTTCGAACCAAAACCCGATTACCCATTCCCTCATGAACCCAAATATATAATTTGTTTTGAAATCGGACCTCAAATCGAGGTCCAAATCCCAATTTTTTGAAAAACCTAGGTTCTATCCAAAACACCCAATTTCCCCCATGAAAATTATTGATTTTGAGTTGAAATTATGTTAAAAGATGTTAATGATTGAGGGAAATTAGTAAAAATTAACTTACAATCAATTTTGAGGAAGAGTTGTTCTTGGAAAATCGCCCAAAGGAGTTTGTGTTTTGAAAAGATGTGAAAAATGAGTTTTAAATCGTCTAAGTATAAAAGTTGCAGGTCTCAGATGTGGGAATTGCAAACAGGGGTTCGCAATCCTCTGCTGGCTTGGGAATTGCGAAGGGAAGCTCGCATTTGTGAACCCTTAGGAAATCTGGGCTTTTCACATTTGCGAACAATAAGTCGCATTTGCGACTTCAAGCCTTCCCAGCATACGTCGCATTTGCGAGGTAAGGCAGGCCTGTGCTGGTTCGCATTTGCGACCAACCCCTCGAATTTGCAAGCCTGATCATACCAGCAAAATTTCCGCAATTTTTCTAAGTTCAAAATGCACCCTGTGGCCTATCCAAAACTCACCCGAGCCCTCAGGGCTCCAAACCAAATATCACACAACTTCAAAAACATCCTACGGACTTATTCGTTTACTCAAATCACCAAAATAATATCATGAACATCGAATTAAACCTTAAGATCAATGAAATTTCTCAAAACTCCTTTAAACATCAAATTTGCATTTAAGGTCTGAATCATGTCAAACGGATTCTGTTTCTTACCAAAATTCACAGAATTATCTTAAATCATATATAAGACTTGTACCGGGAGCCGGAACCAAAATACGGGCCCGATACCAACATGTTCAAATCAAAAATTCATTTCCAGCCCTTATAAACAATTTCGTAAAATAATTTTCTTCAAAAATTCATTTCTCAAGTTTGGGACATCGAAATTCGAGTCCGGGCATCCGCCCGTCCCATATTTTCGGTTTCGGGTTCGTTTACCCAAAACATTGACCGAAGTCAAATTGATTCATTTTATAGTCAAAATTTATCATTTTTTTCACAGATTTTCACATTTAGGCTTGCCGGCTACGTGCTCGAACTGCGCACGCAAATCGAGGTGATGCTAAGAGAGGTTTTCAAGGCCTCGGAACGTAGAATTTCATTTTTAAACAAGTGAAAAAGGTCATCACATTCTCCACCTCTAAAACAACCATTCGTACTCTAACGGACAGAAGAAGGAAATACCTGAGTCGGGGAAAAGATGGGGATAATGGCTCCACATATCGGACTCGGACTCCAAGGTCGATGCCTTAGGAGGCTGAGCTCTCCACTGAACATGAACAGAAGGAAAACTCTTCGATCTCAACTTACGAACCTGCCGGTCTAGAAGGAAATCACCGACTCCTCCTCATAAGACAAGTCCTTGTCCAATTGGACAGTGCTGAAATCTAACACGTGGGATGGATCGCAGTGATATTTTCAAAGCATGGACACATGAAACACTGGATGCACGGCTGATAAGCTCGGCGGCAACGCAAGTCTATAAGCCACCTCTCCCACTAGATCAAGAATCTCAAACGGGCCAATGAACCTAGGGTTAAGCTTGCCCTTCTTCCCAAATCTCATCACGCCCTTCATAGGCGACACTCGAAGCAATACCCGTTCACCGACCACGAATGCTAAATCACGAACATTGTGGTCGGCATAACTCTTTTGCCTAGACTGAGCTGCATGAAGCCTATCCCGAATGATCTTGACCTTGTCCAAGGCATCCTGAACTAGATCTGTACCCAACAACCGAGCCTCTCCCGGCTCAAACCATCCAACCGGAGACCGACATCGCCTACCATACAAAACCTCATACAAAGCCATCTGAATACTCGACTGGTAGTTGTTGTTGTAGTAAAACTCTGCTAAAGGCAAAAACTGATCCCACGAGCCTCCGAAGTCAATGACACAAGCTCGGAGCATATCCTCCAAAATCTGAATAGTCCGCTCGGACTATCCATCCGTCTGGGGATGAAACGATGTGCTTAACTCAACCCGTGTGCCCAATTCTCGCTGAACTGCTCTCTAGAAATGGGAGGTAAACTACGTACCTCGATCAGAAATGATAGACTCGGGCACACCATGAAGGCGAACAATCTCCTGGATATAGATCTCAGCTAACCTCTCGGGAGAATAAGAGACTGCCACATGAATGAAATATGTTGACTTGGTCAGCCTATCAACAATGACCCACACTGCATCGAACTTCCTCTGAGTCTGTGGCAGACCAACAACAAAGTCCATAGTGATATGGTCCCATTTCCACTCAGGAATCTCAATCTTTTGAAATAAACCACCGGGCCTCTGATGCTCGTACTTAACCTACTGACAATTCAAATACTGAGCCACATATGCAAAGATATCGTTCTTTATTCTCCGCCACCAATAATGCTACCGCAAATCCTGATACATCTTCGCGGTGCCCGGATGAATAGAGTACCGGGAACTATGGGCCTCCTATAAAATTAACTCTCGGAGCCCATCCACATTAGGCACACAAACGCGACCCTGCAATCTCAAAATTCCATCATCACCTAAGGTGACCTGCTTGGCACCTCCGTGGTGCACCGTGTCTCTAAGGACACACAAATGGGGATCATCATACTGCCGATCTCGGATACGCTCCAATAATAAAGAACGAGCGACGGTGTAAGCTAACACACGACTGGGCTTAGAAACATCCAACCTCATGAACTGATTGGCCAAAGCCTGAACATCCAAAGCAAGTGGTCTCTTACCGACCGGAATATAAGCAAGACTGCCTATAATAGCTGACTTCCTACTCAAAGCATCGGACACCATATTGGCCTTTCTCAGGTGATATAAGATAGTGACATCATAATCTTTCAACAACTCCAACCACTTCCTCTGCCTCAAATTCAAATCCTTTTGCTTGAACAAATACTGAAGACTCTTGTGATCCGTGAACACCTCACATGTCACGCCATACAGATAATGCCTCCAAATCTTCAACGCGTGAACAATGGCTGCTAACTCCAAATCATAGATCGGATAGTTCTTCTCATGAATCTTCGACTGCCGTGAAGCATAGGCAATGACCTTGACATCCTGCATCAACACTGCATCAAGTCCAATACGAGATGTATCATAATAAACTGTGTAAGGCCCTGAACCTGCGGGCAAAATCAACACCGGTGTCGTAGTTAGGGTTGTCTTGAGCTTCTGAAAGCTCGCCTCACACTCATCTGACTATCTGAACTAGGCACCCTTCTAGGTCAACCTGGTCATCGGGGCTGCAATGGATGAAAACCCCTCTACGAACGGACGATAGTAGCCTACCAATCCCAAGAAACTCTAAATCTCTGTAGCTGATTCTAGTCTAGGCTAGTTCTTGACTGCCTCAATCTTCTTCGCATTAACCTGAATACCCTTTGTTGATACGACATGACCCAGGAATGCAACTGAACTCAACCAGAACTCACACTTCGAGAACTTAGCATATAACTGACTATCCTTCAAGGTCTGAAGAACCACTCTAAGATGTTGCTCGTGCTCCTCCCAGCTGCGGGAATAAATCAAAATATCATCAATGAAGACTATCACGAACGAATTCAAGTAAGGCCTGAACACTCGGTTCATTAGAACCATAAAAGCTGCTGGGGCATTTGTCAACCTAAATGACATGACCAAGAAGTCATAATGCCCGTACCGAGTGCGAAAAGTTGTCTTAGGGACATCGGATGCCCTAATCCTCAACTAATGGTAGCTAGATCTCAAGTCAATCTTCGAAAATACCTTGGCACCCTGAAGCTGATCAAAAAAATCATCAATCATCGTCAGTGGATACTTATTCTTGATTGTAACCTTGTTCAACTGCCGGTAATCAATACACATTCTCATCGATCCGTCCTTCTTCTTAACAAACAACACGGCACACCCCAAGGCGAAACACTCGGCCTAATGAAACCATTCTCAAGCAAGTCTTGCAATTGCTCCTTCAACTCTTTCAAATCCGGCGGGGCCATATGATACGGTGGAATAGAAATGGGCTGAGTGCCCTGAGCCAAATCAATGCAAAAGTCAATATCCTTGTCGGGTGGCATACTCGGCAGGTCTGAAGGAAAAACCTCAGGAAACTCACGAACAATGGGCATAGAATCAATAGAAGAAACCCCAATGCTAGAATCATGAACATATGCCAAATAGGCCAAACACCTCTTCTCGACCATACGCCGAGCCTTCACATAAGAGATAACACTACGAGTAGAATGACTAGGAGTCCCTCTCCACTCTAAACGACGCAAACCCGGCAAAGCTAAGGTCACAGTCTTGGCATGACAGTCCAAGATAGCGTGGTAAGGTGATAACAAGTCCATCCCCAATATGACATCGAAATCAACCATGTCTAGAAGAAACAAATCTATGCGAGTCTCAAGACCCCCAATCATAACTATACATGAACGATGGACTCGATCTACCACAATAGAATCACCCACCGGTGTAGACACATAAACATGGGCACTCAAAGAATCACTAGGAATGACTAGATATGGTGCAAAATAAGATAACACATACGAGTACGTAGACCCTAGATCGAATAATATTGAAGCATCTCTATCATAAACCAGAATTGTACCTGTAATAACTACATCTGAAGCCTCAACCTCGGGCCTGGCTGAAAGAGCATAACATCGGGATTGGGCCCCACCACTCTGAACTACATATATGGGATGGCTTGCTGCTGGATGGCCTTTACCTCTAGCGGCCTGAGCTCCACCTCTAATACCTCTACCTCTACCTCTAGCACCTTTACCCCCACCTCTAGCTGGCTAGGCGGGCTGTGGAACACCTGGTGCCTGAACCATGGCATGGGAACCCTGATGCTGAGAGCTACTCGGTGCTCGAGGGCAAAACCTAGCAATGTGACCCATATCACCACAAGTGTAACAAGCCCTCGGCTATTGAGACTACTGGCTCTGATGACCTGAATGACCACCCCAGAAACTCTGAAGCAGTGGTGCACTGATAGGAGCAGGTGGTGCACTATAGGACTGCTAATCAGAATACTGCATCTGAGGACCACGGCCACCTGAAGCACCATGAAAAACCTGAAGTACCGATTGAAAAGGCCTAGGAGGATGGCCTCTACCATATGAATCCCTACCTCCAAACGAGGTACCATTGAATCGGCCTGAATGACGAGGCCTCTTGTCTGACCCATGACCACCTCCCTATGACAGAACCATCTCCACTTTCCTGGCTACATTGGCCGCCTCCTGGAAAGATATCTCACTCCCAGCTTCCCTAGCCATCTGGAGACGAATCGGTTGAATAAGTCCATCAATAAACCTCTTCACCCTCTCTCTCTCGGTGGGAAGTATGATAAGAGCATGACGAGCCAAGTCGATGAATCTGGTCTCATACAGGGTAACAGTCATAGAACCCTTCTGGAGACGCTCAAACTGCCTCTGATAGACCTCTCTCTGAGTGATATGGAGAAACTTCTTCAGAAATAGCTGCATAAACTGCTCCCAAGTCAAAGCTGGCGATCCGGTTGATCTAGCTAAACAAAAATTCCTCCACCAAGTTTTGGCGGATCCACACAAGCGAAAAGTAGCAAAATTGACCCCGTTGGTCTCAACTATCCCCATATTCCTGAGAACCTCATGACAGTTGTCTAGATAATCCTGGGGATCCTCAGTAGATGCAACACTGAAAGTAGTAGTGAAGAGCTTGGTGAACCTATCCAACCTCCATAAAGCATCAGTAGACATAGCCGCTCTATCACCGGTCTGAGCTACCACACCCGGTTGAACTGCTCCAACTGGATGAACCGCTAGAGTCTGAATCTAGGGAGCTACCTGCTCCGAAGTGAGAGTAGCAAGAGTCTGGGCTCCTCCTACAGCCTGAGAGATGGGTGGTGCTACAAGAAGCAAGCCTACTCGGGTGACACTCTCCATGAGGCCCACTAGACGGATCAGAGCATCCTGAAGAATTGGGATAGCAATAAACCCCTCTAGGACCTGAATGAGGCCCACCGGAACTACTAGGGCCGGAACCTCATCATCAAAGTCAACATGAGGCTCCGCCATTGGTACTGTTGCTCGCGGCTGAGCTTTGCCCCTACCTCGACCTCGCCCTCTACCTCTCGTGGGAGCTGCTGCTGGGGGCTCGGGATGTTGGTCAGTGGATGAGGAAGCGCGTGTTCTCGCCATCTGAAAAGGAACAGAGTAGAAATTCAATTAGCATTGAGAAACCAAACCGCACGACAGGAGATTATAAATGTGAAGTTGTTCCTAACTCTATAGCCTTTGGGGGTAAATACAGACGTCTCTGTACCGATCCCTCAGACTCTACTAAGCTTGTCTGTGAACTGTGAGGCCCATGTAACCTAAAGCTCTGATACCAATTTGTCACGACCCGAATTTCCTACCCTCGGTAGTCGTGATGGCGCCTACTAATGTGAGATAGACAAGCAAAACCTTTAATCTAATTACTTCATTAACCAATTATTTTTTTTTAACAAATATAAGATGATAACGTGGTGACAGCGAAAATTCAAATTTAAGCGGAAGAACACCATAAAAATATATGAAAACTGCATCTATTACAAATACTTAAGCCTTAACCACCCAAAACCTGGTGTCACAGTGTCACAGACTGTCTAAGATTTGCTACATCCAAAGTCTGAAGAAATAACAGTACACTGTTTCTGATAGGGGTGGGCATTCGGTATTTTGGTTTGGTATTTAAGAATTTCGGTTCGGTATTTCGATATTCGGTTTATCAATTGTGTATACCAAATACCATACCAAAATATTTCTGTACGGTTTGGTATTTCTTATTTTGGTTCAGTACGATTTTGGTACGATTTCGATTTAATAATCGTTGAATAAGCAATGCTAAATTCAATACTAAGTAGTAAGGTATAAGCAACAGTGCACCACAATTGTAGGCAACACTAAGTTAGTCACGACTAACGAGTGAAACTTTCATTGTGAAAGAATCTGTTCTGATATATAACAGTGCACATGCACAATTGAATAACTGAAAAGCAAAAGCTGAACAAGTTCTTTACAATCTGCACGCTAGTATATTATACGAGAAATAACTGAAAAGCAAAAGCTAAAAGAATCAAATTGAATCTGTACACAACTACACATTACACAACGATATTAACATATCTGCAAATTCAAAGTGCACTGCACATTGCACAATTCAAAGCTGCCAATTCTTCCTAACTCATAAGTCACAAATAACCACAATTCAAAATCTGCCAATTGACCAAATACCAATTCTGCCTAACTCACAATTCACAAATAACCACAATTCAAGTTTAACAATTAACATAGTGCAGCAGAATTAAACAAAAACATAGAGTCGAATAGTGCAACAGTTGCAGGAGAATTAACTTAGTCTTAAGTCTTAATAGTGAACAAAAGTAGCAGACTCTAACAGACAGTAGCAACAGAATCAAACACAGTGCAACAAAAACAGAGAGGGCATACCTCAATTCAAGTTTACACCTAATAGTCTCGAATCAACTTAGTCTTAATTCTTAAATACGGATTCCTGGAAGACGCCCAAGACAACGCTTAAGATGCTTCCTTAAACCAATTGTTCCATTCCTCTTTGGATTAACATTATAGACTTGACCATAATGCTTGCACTCTACTTTGCGAACTTCTCCGTTATCTTCTTTCACCTCAAAGTGTTCCCAAATATCAGAGTGTACTTTAGGAGCACGGGGCATGATTGCACTTGAACCTAAAAAAAATATAAATCATAAGTTAGAATATTATATTTTGATGATAATAAAACAAAACTACAAAAGTATTAAGTATATCACCAAACAAATAAAGTATTAAACTTACCACTCAAGATGCAAGTTGCAACTATACATCAAACAATGCTAGTAGTGCTTCCATTATTTTCCATATCTAAAGATAATTCGACCAAATATGTCATACAAATGAAAAGGCATGATATATTATTTTGAACTAAAATACACACAAAATATTAAAGCTTACCAAGCTCGAGTTCCTCAAGATACTTCAAATCTTCTTCAACACTAATAGGGTTCTTCTCTTCTCTAAGCCAATCTTGAACACTAATAAGAGCTTGCACACATTTAGGAGTCAATGAACTCCTAAATGAATCAAGAATATGGCCACCGGTGCTAAATGCGCATTCTGACGCCACACTAGAAATTGGAATGGCCAACACATCACGAGCCAACTCCGAAAGAATAGGAAATCTAGAAGCATGTGTTTTCCGCTAACTCAAGATATCAAATTCTTCACTAAAAGGCTCTTGTTCTTCACTAATGTATTTATCCAACTCCGATTTAGCACCGCCACTTCTATTGTCTTCCTTTTGTTTCTTCAAGCTAAGCTTAGTCCTTATTTTTATGCACTTATAACACTCTCACTAGATGTATTAGATGTGTTGTTAGATGGAGTAGAACTAGATGGAGATTGAGGACAAGATCCAGTTGAATACTTTTTTAGATACTCTCCAAACAAAGAATTCACATAAGCATACACCTCGGCATTTAATTTATTCTCTTTTTCCTCCCCAAAAAGTTCTTCAAGTGCTCCCTCAACATATTCAAATTTGTTACGTGGATCCAAGACGGAAGCAACAAAAATTATTTTATTCATCTTTTCAGGCTCACCCCAATACTTCTTGAACTTTTTTTGTATTCGCTCAGCCATTTTTTTCAAATGCTCATCCTCACTAGCTAAACACATTTTCAAATGACAATAAAATTCAGATACATCCTCAAAATGAGAATTACAAGTGACATAACGTGAACCTGAAACTTTTTTAGTTAGCTCGTGAAATCTTGCAAGAAACTCTATCACATTCCTCACATTCACCCAATCATCAGATTCAAGAGGACCTGCACTACTACCATCTTCACAAAGATGAGAACATTGATAAGCAGAAAATCCATCATCAAAAAGATGAAACTTGTCAAAGGCCTTTTCAAAGTTTTGTGCCGTATCCAACATCAAATAGGTGGAATTCCACCTAGTAGGAACATCCAAACACAATATTTTGGTACATTCTACCTTTACATGTGTACAACACTGTTTAAACTTTAAGGTCCTTGCAGGCAAATATCTTACATACCTCACAATATTTCTAACACGTGTCACATAAGCATTAAGTTCTTTCAAACTATATTGCACAATTAGATTTAGTATATGAGCCATACATCTCACATGAAGTATTAGTTTTTCACATATCTAACTATTTAGACAATTCTTTGACTGTGACATCATTTGAAGAAGTATTGTCCACGGTAATAGTGAAAACCTTGTCAAATTTCCATTCAAGCAAACAATCCCTAATAGCTTTAGCAATCTCTTCACCCTTATGACTAGTGATAGGGCAAAAATTTAGTATTCTTTTATGCAACTTCCAATCCCTATCAATGAAGTGGGCTGTCAAACACATATAATTTATTATTTGTAATGAAGTCCATGTGTCTGTTGTGAGGCAAATTTTTGGTTGTGCTTCTCTAAAAGACCTTCTTAGATTTTGCTTCAATTCACCGTAAACTTCATAACAATCCCTTGTTATTGTTCTACGAGAAGGAAGACGAAATAGTGGTTGAGTTTTTCTCATAAACTTCATAAAGCCTTCATTTTCTACAAAGCTAAATGGTAGTTCATCAATAAATATCATCTCAATTAAGGCCCTCCTAACCACTTCTTGATCAAATTTCCAAATTGATCCTTCATCATTTTGGCAAGATTGAAAATTTAACTTTGTTTGACTATTATCTTTATCAATGTTAAGTGGGTATTCTTTGCATCTAAGCAAATGATTCTTCAATCATGTTGTTCTATTCCTAGATGAATTAGCAGCATAAGCTTGTTTACAATATCGACACCGTGCTATCCCAACCTCATTAACCTCAAATTTATCAAAATGGTTCCAAACGTCAGACCTAGGTTGCATGGCTTTCCTTTTCTTGGAATCTTAAGTATCAATGGTGTTGGTGTTACTATCTACCGTAATAGGTAAATTTTCACTTAACCAGCATCACTTACTCTACTTGTATCTGCTATCTATACAAAATTAAACAAATATAAACACAAATTAACAATCAACAAGCTTTAGGTCTTGCAACAGCTAAAAGCAAAGTTAGAGTGTAACCATTTGAGCACTATTTTCCAAAGATGTGTAGATTATAAATGTATTGTTCTTAAAGACTCATGTTTTGCACATTTATTCAATCATAATCTTAAGCATACTATTTATTTAGCTGGAATTCAACTATACTATTTAGGAAATCCAGATTCTTTATCATATTCACCAATTTGAATGAAAGAATATGAAATACCGAAAAGATGCTAACAGTAACACTAGAAGTTCTTTTAAAAGATGCTAACAGTAACACAATATTGAGTCCATTAGCCCACCGATTAACATATATCAGCCTGAAATCTGAATAAAGTTGAAGATTCCATCAAGTCTAAAGAAGATTTTAACAAAATAGAAAGAGAAAACAAAATCCTTTTGTAATCATCTTCATTTATCTTTATATTGTCACA
Source organism: Nicotiana tabacum (assembly GCF_000715075.1). NCBI lineage: Eukaryota > Viridiplantae > Streptophyta > Magnoliopsida > Solanales > Solanaceae > Nicotiana > Nicotiana tabacum. The sequence continues at coordinate 15,642,848 of NC_134089.1, read as the reverse complement.
TACAAATTACAATATGATCTATCTAAAATTAATCAGAGTACTATGTTCATCGCTAAAGAACAGAGAGAATATTACAGGGAAAAAAAGAATAATCAACTATACAACTTCACAAGGAAACAAATAGTACTCAACAACAAAAATCGCTAGAAATCTTCATCAAATTCATTTCCATCGCTAGAAAGTAGAAATCGCTAGAAAGTAGAAACATACCTTTGAAAATTGAAACTATCACAAGTTCGCAAGTCGCAACAGCAGTGTCTTCGTTTGCCCGAAATTTGTGAGGACTGAGGACTGAGGAGTCGGAGCTCGAAATGGAAGTCAGAAATCGCCAGGAAGTCGGAAATCACCAAATCGCCGCTCAACTATACTGCACTCTAAATTGCTAAATGCTAATGCCCTAACCAGCTAACCTTTAGAGTTTAGAGTGGGCTTGAGCAGTTGGGCTGGGGCGATGGGCTGGGGCGCTGATGGGAATTAAATAAAGAAGGGTTTGCCGTTTGGGCTTGGGCGTTGGGGCTAAGGCAATGGGCTGGGTTAAGAAAATGTCTTTTAAAAATCGGTATTTCGGTATACCGAAATACCGACATTTCAGAATTTTAATACTGAGGACCGTACCGAAATACCGAAATTGCAATACCAAATTAGACCAAAATACCGAAAAAAAACTAAAACCGAAATACCGAATTAATTCGGTCCGGTTCGGAATTTGGTTTTTCAGATTTTATGACCACCCCAAGTTTCTGAATAAAAGGAAAATAAAACAGGAAATAGGGACAGAGGGAGACGCCAGGGCCTACGGACGCCTGCAGGTCTACCTTGGGTCTCCGGATGGACTGAAGGAAGCCTCCAAGCTACTGTCCAAAAGCTGCTCCGGGATCTGCACATAGTGCAGAGTGTAGTATCAGCACAACCGACCCCATGTGCTGGTAAGTGTCCAGCCTAACCTCGGCGAAGTAGTGACGAGGCTAGGACTAGACTACCAAATAAACTTGTACAGTTTCAATATATATACAGCGAAAAAGTAATACAGACTTAACCAGCCAAGTATGGGAGGGGGAGCATGCTGTGGGGAAGATAACAATTCCAAATAGAAGGAACATCAAATAAACGAAGGAAAAAAACATAACTTGGATATTAACAAAGAATCAGAAATCAATAAATGCATGACATCAACCTTCGTGCTTTTACTCTCGTCCTCACAAAAGCAATCATATAATAAAAATGTATATGGCATCACCCTTCGTGCTTTTACTCTCTTTTCTCACCATATAATCAATATAATCGGCACGGAATGGTACATCGTGCGGCACGACATCACCTTTCGTGCTTTACTCTCTTTCCTCACAATGATACACGGCATCACCTTTCGTGTTTTACACTCTTTCCTCACAAAAAAACAAACAATGCACGACATCACCCTTCGTGCTTTAACTCTCTTCCTCACCCAAACAACAATCACAAACAATATGGCAAGGGAATAAAGGAAATTTGCAATAAGAATCCCGGCAAGGGAGCAACAAGTCAACAATTAAATCCCGGCAAGGGAACAACATCAATAACATCAACATCCCGGCAAGGGAGATAACAAATAAGTCAACAATAGCCCGGCAAGGGTGACAACATAATAATCCCATCTTTTTCTCACTTTAACTTCGTAATTCATTTCACAATTCGAGCCAATGCACTAGAGTTTCAACTATCTCTTACACTTTCACAATTCGATATGCAACTTGAGCCAACGCTCCTCAATGTTCATAGGTCACAGTTTCCTTCCACAGTCTTTGTACAACAAATAGAAGCTCCCACTAAGGCATGAAAGATACAACGAAGTCATGATAATCACAATATAAAGACTCACGAGCATGCTAGACACCAACGTATAGATACTCGTCACCATGCCTATACGTCGTACTCAACAATTACCACATAGCAAAAAGGACTCAACTCCTAATCCCTCAAGCTAAGGTTAGACCAAACACTTACCTCGACGCCACGAACACAATTCACGATTCAATTATAGCTTTACCCCTTGATTCCACCACTAATTCGCTCGTATCTAGTCACAAGTTACTTAATTACATCAATAAACGCCAAATGAATCGATTTGAATGCATAAAAATGAGTTTTCCAAAGTTTTGCCCAAAAAGTCAAAAATTGCCCCCTGGACCACATGGTCAAAACCCAAAGTTCGAACCAAATACCCATTCCCCCATGAATCCAAATATATAATTTGTTTTGAAATCGGACTTCAAATCGAGGTCTAAATCCCCAATTTTTTAAAAAACCTAGGTTTTACCCAAAACACCCAATTTCCCCCATGAAAATCATTGATTTTGAGTTGAAATTATGTTAAAAATGTTAATGATTGAGGAAAATGAGTAAAAATTAACTTACAATCGATTTGGAAGAAGAGTTGTTCTTGGAAAATCGCCCAAAGGAGTTTGTGTTTTGAAAAGATGCGAAAAATGAGTTTAAAATCGTCTAAGTATAAAAGTTGCAGGTCTCAGATGTGGGAATTGCGAACAGGGGTTCGCAACCTCTGCTGGCTTAGGAATAGCGAAGGGAAGCTCGGATTCGCGAACCCTTAGGAAATCTGGGCTTTTCGCATTTGCGAATAATAAGTCGCATTTGCGATTTCAAGCCTTCCCAGCTTACGTCGCATTTGCGAAGGGGATCCTCGCATTTGCGAGGTCACATTTGTGAAACATAGCTCGCATTTGCAAGATAAGGCAGGCCTGGGCTGGTTCGCATTTGCGAGCAAGCCCTTGCATTTGCGATATCGCATTTGCGAGCCAGGCTTCGCAAATGCGAAGCCTGCAGGCCTGATCATACCAGCAAAATTCCTGCAATTTTTCTAAGTTCAAAATGCACCCCGTGCCCTATGCAAAACTCACCCGAGCCCTTGGGTCTCCAAACCAAATATACACACAACCTCAAAAACATCCTACGGACTTATTCATGTACTCAAATCACCAAAATAACATCATGAACATCGAATTAAACCTCAAGATCAATGAAATTTCTCGAAACTCCTTTAAACATCAAATTTGCATTTAAGGTCCGAATCACGTTAAATGGATTCCGTTTCTTACCAAACTTCACAGAATTATCTTAAATCATATATAAGACCTTTACCAGGCGCCGGAACCAAAATATGGGCCCGATACCAGCATGTTCTAATCAAAAATTCATTTCCAACCCTTATAAACAATTTCAGAAAATAATTTTTTTCAAAAATTCATTTCTCGGGCTTGGGACCTCGGAATTCGATTCCGGGCATACGTCCAAGTCCCATATTTTCCTACGGACGCTACGGGACCGTCAAATTATGGGTCCGGGTCCATTTACCCAAAACGTTGACCGAAGTCAAATTGATTCATTTTATAATCAAAATTTATCATTTTTTCACAGATTTTTACATTTAAGCTTTCCGGCTACGCGCCCGGACTAAGAACGCAAAACAAGGTGATGCTAAAAGAGGTTTTTAATGCCTCAGAACATAGAATTTTATTTCTTAACAAGTGTACATAGAAATGATTAGGGTTGGGGTCGTTTGGAATTAAAAAAAGGTAAGTTTTAACGAGGGTCGTTGATCTAAAAGATCAACGACCATGATCTGATGGGGTCTTAGGTCGGGTAGGTGTATTTAGGGTCTGGGTTAGGTAATTTGATCAGAAATTGGGTTGGGGTATTGGGTTGAATTGAGGCTGAACTTGAAATATAATTTGGCTAAATTTTAAATAGCCAATTCAACTCTATATAATTTATAATAAATAATAAATGATTTCGAAAAAAATAAGTTAATGTACTAAAATAATTTAAAATAATTTTTTAATATTTTTAAAATATAAAAAACCCTTTTATGCATTAATAACGTAATTGTACATTGATAGGGCTAATATTGCAATTATATGCAAATTGGTTTCTAAAAATTTAATATAATTATAAAAATATACTAAAATATTTAAGCAATATTTTGGCACAAATATAAAATTTAGATGGCTAAATCACTACAAAAATAATTTGAAGGATAATTATTGGAGTTTTATGAGTAAAAAGGGAGGAAATAAATTAATTTGAAGCCTTTAAAATTATAGAAAAATTATAAAAATACTTATGCATGCTTATATATGCATATATGCTATTTTAAAAGTATATTTATGTATTAAAAATATAGAGAGAAAAATTGGGTATCAATAACAACCTATCATCAACACCCCACACTTAAACCATTGCTCGTCCTCGAGCAATCAAATTACACTTTATATAGACACGACCTTTTTTTAATCAATTCTCCGAACTCATCACACCAAGAATATTTAAAATATACTAATCACAAAAGCGTAACATCTTCACCTCAAGATTTGATTCACAAGTACCACGCATTATTCACAACTCACCCACTTACCACGCATTATTCACAACTCACCCACTTACTCTAATATAGAGGTCACTAACATTACCTTTCCTTCATGAATCAAGTGTCCTCATACAACAAAAGAGAGTAGTTCCACACAATAAAATTTAAGAACGATTAGGAACTCAAGATAGAAAGAATTAACTCACTCTCAGAAATGACATTCATATGCCACAAAAGATGCTCCATAGGCTTGCCCGTAGTGTACTACTCTACTAATCGAGCTTATTCAGTCTAGGATCAAGTAGGACTTTAATTGGTTGTAATGTAGGTTGCAGGTTGGGTAGGATAAGCACTTTAATATATAAACTTTAACATTTAAAACCTCACACTTATGTCAAACCATGACTCCACCTTAACATCAATATACATCAACTCCCAAATTATTTAAGCACAATTACATCAAGAGTTACCACTTGGAAATGAATATATGTACACAATACAACTATTATTTTTCTTTTCTTTTTGTTTTCCAATTCAAGTGGCTCTTACTTTTTCAAAACAGTGCACATTTCGTCTTATCTCATTAGTTCCACTCAAAAGCCAAACCAATCACCCCACACTTTAACTTTTACAAAGTTCATAACAATTCAAGTGCTCATGAGAGGTGAAAAGGTTCAAATAGATGGTTAATTCAAACAAAGGGGTAAGACTTGTAATGTGATTGCCAAAGAAACATGATTACAGGCTCAAAGGGTTAACTACGTTACATAACAATTAGGCGGGTAAAATATACATATGGCTCAACAAAGAAACGCCTATATCACTTCCAAGACTGAAAAAAACTACTATTTCGCTTTGCAGACACGCGGGGCAAGTTCTAGACATCAAATGCAATGTATAGACTAACACAAAACCTTACACACACATGGTACATAACTCACTCGGGATTGGATTCATCAAGACACTCTAGCCAAAGCAGTTAAGCAAAATTAAGATCATACAATTTAAGGTACTTCTACAAGAGTCAAAAACTGAGCCTAAGCGTCACAGCCAAAGTACTCTCTATTCTCAAGGCATAACAAAGTCAAGAGATTATTGCTTCAATTCAAAACACAACACAAGTTTTCCTATTTCTACAAAAAAATAAATACTAACTACACTCGGTTTAAACAAAACCCTTGGAAAAGAACCGCGGCGCAAAGAAAAATCAAGGGAGAATTACTACACTACCTACAAAGAAAATCTTTTTATCTTTTTTCTTTAGACTTAAATCCCTCAAGAAAATTGTCTAATAGATCCATCGCCGGGAAAAGTCCAATCTATTTTTTAAAATATATATATATATATATATATATATATATATATATATATATATATATATATATATATATATATATATATTATTCAATCAAACTAATACGACTAAAATAGCATAGAAAGTAACTGAGACAATCTCCTCACCCCACACTTAAAATTGTGCATTATTCCCAATGCACACCATACTAATAAAAGGGTAAAAGAAACTCCCTGGTAGGCCAAAGGCCGAAGCGCTAACAACTCATGGGGTACTCAAACTTCTCCCAGGTCTGGTCCTTCGTGTGGGTACCTCACACTTAGTTCCAACCATCTAGTTTGTTGTTGCATTCTTCCAATAGCTTTGCTTTTCATGCTCCTAGAAAATTAAAAATCGACACTACAAACATAATACAATTAAAAAAATTAAAAAAATAAAATAAAAGAAAGTAGTAAAGCTGGGTTGCCTCCCAACAAGCGCTTGATTTAACGTCGCGGTACGACGCGAATCACTTTCTGCCTCCACTTTGAACTTGTGAATTGGACCCCAAATTTTGATTCTGCTCTATGATCATGCTCCTGGGGTGGTAGAACGAATCTGACTGGCCCAATAAAACAATGTAGTATTCTACACTTATTTGCCTTTGGATGAGATGTGTATTCCCGACTTTCTGGCACAAAGAATTCCAGAATGTAGGCATCTTGTTCCTTACTCCTTGACTCCTCAAGTGGCTCGGATGACTCTATTTCCATATCATCATCCAAATACAATGCAGAAAAATACTTTGAGTGTGGACCAATGGGCTCAACTACATAAACATTGTGATTGTCAATATCCTTAACACTAATGACAATAGAGTCAACTAAATATGTATCTTCAATATCCTTGGTTGAATCTAATATCTCTTCTACGACAACGACATCTTCAAAATCTAGTTCGATTGATTGTTGGTGTTTTACTCTGGCCTTCTCCTCTAGCTCCTCCATTTATGTATCTAATTCACGCTCTTCTTGGATACTATTCACAATATTGGCTTTTTGAGCATTAAAATATTCAACCAGTTGACTCACTTGAACTTTCACGTTGTGAATAGTTTCCTCTTGTCGTTCTATCTGCAGCTGTATTTTACTATGTTGTTCCAAAAGGCACTTTAACATATTTTCAATTTTCTTTAGGTCAGCTTCCTTAGGTTCTTTGTTCCTATTAACTTCACCAGAAAAAGAAGAATCATCAAAGTAAGGGGTTGGGGGAGGATAATACATATAAGCCCAACCATGAAAGTGACTATCTTGACCACCACACATCACACACATTCCACACATAAGACTGAGTTGGTGCATATAACTCACTCTCGGGAATATTTTGATAATTTTGCCCTGGGTGGTTTCCTCCACAATATGCATGAGGATCAAAAGTAGAATTACGAACATCAAAACTCTCATCATTCCAAGATGTCATGTTTTTTTTTTTTTTTAACAAGTAAAAAAAAAAAGCAAATATAAGAAAGCAAAAATAAAAGTTCAAACTTGCAACCTACCAATATATACACCTACAACTAAACTGTTAGTTCCCCAGCAACGACGTCGAAATCTGATCACGCCCAATTATGCCTTATAAAAAGGACCAAGCGGTTGTTGCAAATATAATCTGGTTTACAAGTTCGGAGTCGAATCCCACAGAGAACTAAGGTTTAGCTACAACTATTCATTATCACCAAGAAGACAAACTTGAATAATTCCTAACTTATAGATATTAAGATTCTTGTGTTTAACTAATTAACTAACAAATTAAAATAGTAAATTAACAACTAAAGATACTAAGGGTTAGAGACAAGATTAAAGAGGTCTAGAGTTATTATTTTCCCTATTGTCGGAATCCTTCCCGCTACATTTTCTATAAATTCGCCTAAGTATTCTCTATCAATCATGAGCACTCTGATTGTCGTAACTCTCTTCCGAGTAATTACCACAATTTACTAGACATATTCTCCCGAATTACGCTAGCTGGCATTAAGTACGGCTCACTCGGATCGCACCCAAGGTTTCGTTATCCCTAATCCCACCTTTAAACCTTTCGTATTGATCCCTTATATACGTTAGGAGTGATGTTGATCAACAACTACCTAAATATGCACTCTCTCCCGAGTAATACATACTAAATAGGCATAGTCAATTGAGAGTTCTTCAACCAACCACAATAACAATGTAGTTGGACTAATAGAGAAAATACTATAGTTAATCTATATTAACATAACAGGAAAATTATCCTCCAATAGGTTCCATCAAAAGCCTAGATAACAAATTAGCTATTCATAATAGTATGCATACAATACTAGAATTCATAACCAATAATGAAAATAGGAAGAAGGAATTGAAAAACTCATAGAAGAATTCTCCGTCTTGCTCCTAGTGTGTTCTTGACTCCTTAGGTTGAATCTCCGGTCTCCACGACGGCTTCATGCTCCTCCTAGGTCTAAAGTGTGTCAAGAGTCCCCAAAATAATGTTTTCCCATGTATATATACCAAGTACGATTGGGCCCAGATGAAAATACCTTCTCCCACGCGAAATAGGACAATCACTCTATAAAATTTGTACAGGCGCACCGTAGGCTGCGGCGCACTGTGCGGCGCGGCAGTGGGGAAGTTCAGAGAGCTGTTTCCTGACAGACTGTTGGAAAATTGCATAGATGCAGCGCAATATGCGGCACGATAGTGGAAATTCGCAAAAAATGCAAAGCATGAAAGTTGTATTCCTTTCGAATAGCTTTCCAACGATATATTGTGGAACCCAAACGGAGTTCTGAACGAAAAGTTATGCGTGTTTTACTAGACAATGCACTGTATGCCCGCTAGATTCTTTGTTTCGTTATTAACTATCATCCATTGATCCTCGAACACGATCCCAGCTTGATTCCTTGGGCTTTTACTCAGACTTCAAAACTCCAAATCACTTAAATTCATTCCATATCTACATAGCTCGGAATCACTCCTACAAGGCATAAAATATACAATTAGTGCAAAAACACTAGCGATTAAAGTTCAAACTCAATTAAAGTACAGTAAAATAAATTGTAATAAACGACTAAAATACGCAATTATAGCCTATCATCAAGCCCTGATACATTTTCTGTGTCATGGATCTAGACATTTTTATTTAAGTTATTTTCTTTCTAAGAAGTGAAATAGGATAACCTAGTTGAAGCGTAATGATCATACGTCACATTCCTCAAATCATTCCAAGAATATTACCTTGACACCAAATAAGAGTTTGGCCCAATGCTTTATTTTTGTCCTAGTTGATCCTAATTTGACATTATTAGTATATTGATTTTTCCCAATAACCGAATACTTTTGTCTGTAATACTGCATATTTGATCCTAGCAGGCCGACACTTGTATTGCTCTCCCACAACCCCGTTTTCACGGTTTAGGCTGCTCCCATTTCGCTCGCAGCTACTACGGGAATCACTTTTGATTTCTTTTCCTTTGTTACTAAGATATTGCAATTCGCTATGTCTCTTGCCTGCCCATGGATTCAGCAGCAGTTCGAAAAGGTTGCCCTATTCGGGAATCTCCGAATCTATGCTTATTTTCAACTCTCTGAAGCATTTCGTCGATTACTACGCCATTCTTCGTCTCCAGGTATCCACCGTAAGCGTTTCCTCGTTTGAACCTCACCCTTCACTTTTAAGGCTATGCCATCCTAAGGTGCTGCTAAACGGATGGATCTTATATACATTCTCATTATGAGAAGGGGTCATTCGGGCCTATCTAAATAGATATTATTTACATATGGATCCCTGCATCATTACATTCCATTTAAAATTAGAAATACACGTAATCAGGCCTGCTTTTTACATATCTTTATTTGGACCCTATTCACCTCTTTAAGTGAATCTAGAAATAGGTTTGATTGTCCATCTTTTTGATATATATCAGGCACTGCATTCTCCAAATAATTCAAATCGAAGCAATTGAATGTCCAATTCGGGCCTATATGACATGACCGATTAATAGATCCACCTTTGTCATATATTCCATACTATTGAACTCCTACTCTTTGTAGGTTTAGCAAGATTTAAGTACACATTCTTTGTTCGTTCATTAAAAAAAAATTAAAAAAATAAGTATGGGGGATGTATTATTTTGTCCATTTTTTCTCTTCTAAGTAGTACTTTTCATAGTAATTATTTCACTTGAGGAAAAAGTACTAATACGTAGTTCTTCTGGCACTTCTCTAAAAGAAATAATTGTATTTTCACATTAAATTCAAGATTAAAGGAAAAAATTTCCATCTCCTTAAAACAACGCCAAAAATTTAAGAAAGTAACTTGACGACTTTTAGAAAAGTTCTTTAAATTTCTAAGGAAAAACAAAACCTAACTCGATTATTTGTTAGTAGTATTTTATAAGAAGTTTTATAAATGTTCCTTAGAAAAGAATTTTTCTATATTTTTTTTAATAAAAAGTACAACAAAATCCATATACAAACATTGTCTGGCCTAATTTCCCTTTTCCATTTCTTCCTCGGTAACTGATACCTAGAGGTACTAGTTTTCTTCCAGTTTTTTGGTCCGCGGGCGAGTGGGGTTGGGCTTCAAAAGTTGTCTTTGGTACGAAGGGAAATATTTTTTAATTTCTTTATATTTGATTAACTTAAATGTTTGAATTTTTTTTTCCTTGTGAACTTATTTTTTTTCAATTGGAGGAAAATATTTTCCTACTAAAAAAAGAAAAATATTTTCCTATTAAAAAAAGAAAAATATTTTTCAAAACTGTTTTTCAACCTTCTCCGTTCCTATTCTCCCTCCCCACCAATTCCCACCCACACCCATCCATCCCACCCCCAAACCACCCACCTCAACCCCTACCCTCCCACCACACCACACCTAACCTCGTCCATCACCCACTATAAATAGAAATAATATTAAGGGGTCATTTGGTTGGAATACAGATTATGCCGGCATAAGTTATGTCGGTATAAGTTATGCTGGGATTGTTGTTTATTCACTGTTTAGTATGTTGTATTAAGAATGACAACTGCATAATTTCTAAGAAGAAGATATAAGTTATACCGGTGCTAATTACCCCACCCTCTATAAGGTATAAGTTATCCCGGTATTAAAATTAACACTGGGATAACATAGTATTAAGGTCGTATTAAATTTTTATACCACTCATATACCTTCTTATACCTCATACCAAACGATCCCTAAGGGGTCGTTTGGTTGGAATACGATTTATATCGGTATAAGTTATATTGTGACAAGTTATGCTGAGATTAATTATACTGGGATTGTTGTTTATTCATTGTTTGGTATGTTGTATTAAGAATGACAATTGCATAATTTCTAAGAAGAAGGTATAAGGTATACTGATACTAATTACCCCACCTTCTATAAGGTATAAGTTATTCCGGTATTAAAATTAACACTGGGATAACATATACCTGGTTTGCTAACCAAACAGAGTATTAAAGTGGTATTAAATTTTTATACCACTCTTATACCTTCTTATACTTCATACCAAACGACCCATAAGAGTACATTCTTTTCATGTTGTAAATAGAGTATTTTTTTAATTTAAATGAGTATATTCTTGAGTCCGAAACTTAAATAGTGCCAAAAATGGCACAAAATACGTTTCTACTGTTTAAAAAAAAGTTACATAAATACGTAAAATGCAGTATAATACTGCATTTTACTTTAACAGAAAGTTAGTCGTTAAAGTTAAACGCAGTACTATACTGCGTTTTATTAAAAAATTATTTTTTTTAGGAAAACACAGTACAATATTGCGTTTAACTTAAATGCAGTATTGTACTGCGTTTCCCTATAATATTTGGGCCCACTTCTGCAAGACTGCAAATCCCTATAATTTATTATAGGAAAACGCATTACAAAACTGCGTTTAAGGAAAACACAGTATTATACTGCATTTTCCTATAATAAATTATAGGGACCCTTCTTCCTTGGCTTCACGACAGAAGCCATTTTCACCAAAATTTTGCCCCCCCCCCTCCCCCCCCCCCCTCCCGCGATTTAAAAAAAAATTGGGCCCTACCCGTACATAAAAAGCGAAGAGTGTAGGTCCCGCACACATCACAAGCCTTGGATTCCTTCTTTCGGGTTGAAAATTTTAATTTGGATCTATTTCAAAAAACTTAAATCGAGGTATTTCGATTTTGTTTATGTCGAAACTCGTAGAGCATATGCATATTTGTTTTATTGAATGTGTTTTCACGTTGATTTGTGTTACGTTTGTGTTTAAATTTGTATGTTATTTTTATCCGGATTGAATTATTAGCTTTGGGACAAAAAATAGTTAATTATTAGCCTTGAATTATTTATTTAATTTGTTGTTCATATGTATGTTATGTTTGTTATTTTTATATGTAACTAGTTTCTCGACACGTGCGTCGCACGTGTATGCCAAGTCCTGTTGAATATGATGTAAATAATATTAATATTATTAAAACAAAAAGACTTGAATGTAGTAATTTCTTAGTGTAAACACAGTATAACAAGAACAACGATAACAATAATAAAAAATGCAGTAAAATTCTATAAGTAGGATTTGGAAGGATAAAGTGTACGCACACCTTACTCCTACCTCATGACGGTAAGTCTAAACATAATGTAGTAGTGAAAAACTGGATCCTCTCTAGATAATTAACAAAATAACTTCACACTTGAATTTCTCAGGTCAAGTTCGAAATCGGTGCATCATAAGCAATCAAGAGAAATTTATTGATAATCATAATTTGTATGAAATTTTACTCTCTTATCTAAGTCAATTAATAAAAAGTGCACTTTGTTTTAACATATTAAAATTTGATGTTATTGAGAGCAATTGAAAAGTATACAGTGTTTCTGACTTGCACATTTACTATAACATTAACTTATTTTATAAGATAAACATTTTTCACAAAAAAAAATCTCAAAATATTTTTCTCCATATGAAACTCACTCAAGATGGGACACGTCAAAGATGAGAATATTTAAATTTGTGAAAATTTAATCAAGAATAAATATTTAATAAATTAAAAGTACTAAGTCTTACCCATCGAAAACATTTAACTTATCAAATGTTGAGCACTATCTCTTTCCAAGAACTACCAATGAAAGATGAGAATATTTAAATTTGTGAAAATTTAATCAGGAATAAATATTTAATAAATTAAAAATACAGTCAAACCTCTCTATAACAACCTCGTTTACTCCGATATTTTTTAGCTGCTATAGTGAAGTGCTGTTATAGAAAATATATAACATAACATAAAAATCGGTTCAAAAAAAAAACATGACTTTTATAGTGAATGATTATTATATAAGAATGTTGTTATAGAAAGGCCTCACCATACTAAGTCTTACCCATCAAAACATTTAACTTATCAAATGTTGATCACTATCTCTTTTCCAAGAACTACAAATGAAAGTACAAAATTTCATAAAAATTGGGAAGTCAGAGAACAAATAAAAATTTGATATCAGTAAGTATCTGAATTATACTACCTTATTTGCGACCAATAATGAACTGTGTGTCTATAACATTAACTTGATTTTTGAAAATAAAAATATTTCTCGCAAAAAACTGCATCAAAATATTTTTCTCCATATGAAAGACGAAACTCATTCAAATAAGAAAAATTAGACACTTCAAAGTTGAAATTGTTATAATTTTGTATAAATAAAATGTGTCAAAAACCAATATCCAATGAATTACTTATATTAAACAGTATCGCACACCAAAATAATTTAACTTATCAAAATGTTAGAGATACACGGCCATCTTTTGAAAGGTACGTAAAAGAATTAGATTATTCGTTTTAAGCTATGGCAAAAATATAAAACTGCCTTCATAACAAAGAGGCCAATACTATTCTTATTTCAATGTGGTTATCATGTAATAAACAGACCATCCGTTAGGAGTAGTTTTTCAAAAAAAATTGAGTGATAAAAAAATTAAAAATAAGAGAGATAATAATAGTACTCAGACAAATATAATTTGGTGCAAAACAAAAAATTTGTGCTGACAAAATAAAAGAATAAAGACACCAGATACAGAAAAAATTATAGAATGAAGAAACCTTTTATCCCCTGATATATGAATTTAGAGACTTGCTAAACTACCATAAAACATTTGTCCTCAACCAATGGCCCCAACATCTAATCTAAATATAATAAAATCAAATTTGTCATTTCATAGTGAGTTTTTACTCATAAGAGTGTGATAAACAAAGATTAGTTGTATAAAAATGCTTTACTATAATATTTAATGTAGCCGGCTTCAATTTATTTAAGAAAGTATAGATATTGTTGTACAACAATACTTCAAAGTCCGAGGTAAATTTGAGTGAAAATGTAAACTTTTTATTTTTCAATTCCATAGTTGTCCCACAATGTTGGTCTAACTTAAGCTTAATGATTTAATTAAATGCTTCATGTACCAAGAGAACGATTAAACTAAATATTCTTAATCTTGATTGTCAAGTGACTGTAGCTATACGCAGTGGCAGAGCCACATTCAACCGGGAAGTGTCAATTGACACCCTTTCACCAAAAAATTACGTTGTATTGTTAGATAATCTTTTTTGGTTTTATGTATATTTACTATATGTTGACTCCTCTAAACTTTTCGGTGTATTTATATTTTTATATTTTGACACCCCTTGATGAAACTTCTGGCCCCGCCACTACTCTATTAGTTTAAACCCATATGTAACTCGGTTTACCCAAATAGTTACTTTTTTAAAAGCCGACATTAACAATGATTATATAAGATTATTTTACTTAATGCAATAGAAGATGTAGGAGAATCCTGCAACTCTTGGTGCAATTTCAATTATCCTCTTAACAAAATTAAGTAAAATATTCTCTAATCAGATCCTACGTTATTTATTATTTATTATATAAATAATATAATAGGACTAACATAAAGAATAATATAGATGAAACACTGACTTTTTGAGTGTGCTTACATCAATCGTCCCATCCTTGTACACATACAATTAAGGGAAGAACTTAAGGAATTTGGGTCGATCATACCTTGATAATCAATTATTAATTTTTTTTGAAAAGTCTCTTATTTGCTACTGTTTTTATGATGCTGCGTAGTATAAACCAAAACCATAATCGCAAGAGCCATGCCTAAAAATAAGTGAAATGCCGCTAACCTCTGAGTGCAACTTAAAAGTCAAAATTAACGTGAATTTCTTCATCCTTTAACGTTGAAATAGAGTATGTTTATTGGGGCAAATATTCAATGCACGTGTTTTCCAATCAACTTATTGTGATTCACTTGCTTTGTCCAGTGAAATCAAAAACTGTAAGAAAACTTTATTGCCGGTTATAATTTCGAAAGTGAATGGAAGGATATAGTAGCATTAAAAATAATATTCATCTAACTATGTTGAAGAAAAAAGTCTTAACTTCAAAAAAGAATATAGATTTGAATGGTTGTGTCTATTACTAAAGGAGTACGAAAAATATTGAGTCTTTTAGCGTAGTAAAATATAGAGCCTTTTAGCGTAGAGTCTCTGTAGTTTAAGTATGTACTAACTACAAACTCTATCCAATTACACTTTACAAAATTTATTATTTAATTTATAAAAATAAACTTACAAAACTAACATTAATATATGTTGTCGAATTAACTCAAATATCGAGCCTGGAACCCATGGATAATTACTCAGTCCAAATCAATAATTAATTGTTTAATTTATTAAACTAACAAAATTCTAAAAATGTTGAAATTGACACACATAATAATTAAGGATAACTTGGTGCTACCGGGCCTCAAATATCGAGCCTGGAACCCATAGATAATTACTCAGTCCAATTAAATAATTATTTATTTAATTTATTATAACACAAACACACAATTAATATTGTTTAAATTATAGTAGATGACATGGACTTGCCGCATGTGCATCCTGGACAGCCGAGGATGAGCTATTAGTGTTGCAGGACGACCATAGGTCCTCCTATGTATGGGAGGGTCATCTATCGGATCAGCCTCTCCGCGCCAGGAGACCTGACGATTTGTGGGACTTCTTGAGGGAGCATCATTTCCATTCCCATGTAGTCGAGCGCCTACAGGCTACGGGCTTCTTTATGATTTTTCGGATTGAGCGAATGCAGCTTGATTGGTCTCCCATCACGGCCTTGGTAGAGCGGTGGCGACCCGAGACACACACTTTTCACTTTCCCACTAGAGAGGCCACCATCACGCTTGAGGATGTTCAGGTTTTGTATGGGCTGCGCGTAGATGGACTGGCAGTTGCACTGCCCCAGTACATGAGATCCATGACGCGTGCCTAGTATTTGGATTTGATGGGGCAGTATATTGGTTACAGACCACAGGGTGAGGCTGTACTTAGAGGGGGCAGTCGCGTTTCTTTGTCAGCTATCAGAGAGCATATGAAGGAATTGCACCCAGACATTACCGGCGAGATAGAGGCTATCTATATTGAGCGGTACACGAGGTTGGCGCTGCTCCTGCCTTTTGGTGGTGTCTTGTTCCCGAACACTTCAGGAAGTCTAGTGAGTATGCGCTTTCTGCATCATCTGCAGCAGCTAGATGATTTACCCCTGTATAACTGGGGTGCTGCTATTCTAGCATATTTGTACATGAGTATGTGCCGGGCGAGCATGCTTTTCTAGGTGGACATATGTGGTTTTCTGCCCCTTTTACAGGTGACAACATTTTCGAATACTCTGTTCAATACTCAGAATTCTATATGGTCAATGACTCTTAAATTTTACGTCAACCTTTTATCTTATGTTTGGGCTTGGCAGTGGATCATGTCGTTGCAGCCACCTCTACCAACACTAGAGCCGGGTGAAGTACCTCCGTTTCTCCCTCTAGCTACGAGGTGGGTTCTCCGGCGTGGGAACTACCGAGGGACTGATGCTCATCATAATCTCCCCCTTGTCAGGGATGTGTTAGATATGCTTGTGGCCGGACAGGTGAATATGTACCTACACTTACTTGTTATAAATTGAGTTATGTTGCGCATACTCACTTTTATGTTATTATTTGGTAGTTCATCTAGATGCCATACAGCGACGAGTTGCTAGCTCAGCTACCCGATTATTGCTTAGTCGACCGGCTGCTTTGGAGCATTTTTGTCCTGATGATCTTCTTCGATGTGGTTGAGTATCATGCCACAGAGCGTGTGCTTCACCAGTTTCACTGTCCCCAGCCTATACTGGGGGAGCCTGCATGGGTGCCTACACATTATCAGCAGGATGACCGTACCAGGGTGGACGATGCATTTATGGGATGGCTAGAGCAGCAAGTCCATATTTGGGACCAGCGAGAGTATCGTATTCCGCCACCACCTTCACATATCCAGGAGGCCACTATTGAGATGTATACGTCATGGTACCGCCGTCACACCCGACTGATGATCGGGAACCCCATTCATGTACTTGGTGAGCGCTACAGACCATACGCTGGGAGGCACGAGGCACTGGTATGTTTTTGTGGTTTATTAATATCTTATAATTGTGATAGTGTTATTTAATTAATATTTTAAATGTTTCACAAGCTATTGGGCATCACATGTTCTACCAGTTGGGACAGGAGATGCAGCAGCATGGCGATAGTGCTGCACTCGTTGAGTATGGCTGGCGGGTGGAAGAGCTAGCTCGTCGGACCCTGTTTCAAGCGAGAGATGGTGCGAGGTTGGATCACGAGGCTGAGTATGCGGCGCCAGAGGAGTACCATTTGGGTAGGGCTGTCCCACGAGGCAGGGGTAGGGCATGAGGCAGGGTTGTCCCACAAAGCAGGGTGCCCCACAAGGCCGCGGGGGACGGCGAGGAGGTGGTCCCCAACAAGGGGGCGTTGAGGCACCTGTCGACCCACCTGTTGAGGCACATGATGAGGATCTTGGAGATGCTCAGCCGGGTTATTTCCCTCATGTAGATGAAACTTCTAGCAGCATGTCGTCGTACAACCTTTAGCTATCTCTGCCAGCATCACAGGTCACCCCATCAGATGCATTGTTGATCACGGGTACATTCGACGGGGATGTAGACCAGTTCTTTTCAGGCCCATTTACCGCAGTTAAGGATCGGCCGACCCGGGATGTGGATGGCGGGCGCAGGTTGAGTTATGCCTCATCTCCGGCGGTTGATCCGGATCTACCATAGGCGCAGGTATGTTTTTATTACTGTAAAATTTCAATTTGTTTTCTTTTTTTTTTCTTAATGATTTGCCATTAATTAATTTTTAATTTTCTTATTAAGTCTTCGTCCCAGCCCATCACGGAGGCCGTTGTATGCGCTGATGAGGACACCACGGATGCATATACTCAGGAGGCCGACGAGAGCACGGTGAGAAAATATTTTTGACTTAACACGTACAATACTAATATACATTCTCAAATGCTAAGCGTAGTACCTGTTTTGTAGGTTGCTGACGGCCCGACGGCCTCTTCTACCGATCCTGCCAGCTGTACTGTTGATGCTGCTGCGCATCCTCACATCAAGAGGCGACTTGACGATGATGATCCTGATAGTGTACCCGGGCGACAGAGGATGCGACTCAGGCCAGCAGCAACACTGAAGCACACAGGCTGCGGGACTCATTGATTTACTTATGTTTGTACTTTGTGTAAATACTACATTATGTAAATAATGGCAACAATTCATTTTTAACAACAATTTTATTTTAACTGCATTTAAACAACAATTTTATTTTAACAGTACAACACAAACATATCAAACCTAACACAAGAACAAATAGTAGAACTAATGAAAACACTTGACAAGGGAAACATAAAGATACACTACTACGCTCAACACGTACACGCCATTGTTTAGTCACGACCACCTAGTATTCTCTGCTCCAACCACTTGAGTTGGTCTTCCAGTTTTTTTTTTCTCTTCTTCCACCTCCTTGAGTTTCGCCTTCAACTCCGCAATTTCTTGCTTGGATTGGCGCTCTCTGTCCCACTGCCCCGTACACACATTATGAAGATGATACAACTTGTCTTTGTAGTATTCCTGCTCACATGGTTCATCAATCCACACCTTAAAATTGCATGTAGGTACATCGGGTTGCCTATAAAACTTGTTCATACACGCCCAGTAGCGGCGTCCAACTTCTTCCCAACAATCGTACATCATGCTTTTGATTCCGCAGTCGCACTTTGGGCAATAAAGGGGTTGTTGAGACATTTCTTAAAGAGAAACTTTGGTTTTATGGAAATATTTGCTATAGGTTGTTGTTAAGCGTAGAAAATAACTAGAATGCGCTCGTTATTTATAGGCAAAATTTCACATAAAACGTAGTATTATACCACGCTTTACATACACGTAAAACGTAGTATAATACCACGATTTACATATTAAATTTCTCTAGAATGAAACAGGTTTTTCACATAGTTTTCAGCTTTTTCAGAACGACAAAACAACTCAATAAAACGTAGTATTATACCGCGCTTTACATATTAAATTTTTCTGCAAGAAAACAGCTTTTTCACATGGTTTTCAGCTTTTTCAGAACGACAAGACAACTCAAAAAAATGTAGTATTATACCGTGCTTTACATATATTTTTTTTTAATTTTTAGATTAGTCTTCCTTAGTAACACCAATAAGTTGAATATTTGAACAATTCTATGAAGAAAATACTATATTATGTAAATAATGGCAACAATTCTATTTTAACAACATTTTTATTGTAACAGAATTTGAACAACAATTTTATTTTAACATGACAACACAAACACAAACATAGCAAACCTAAAGATACACATAACAAAAAACAAACAGTACAACTAATGAAAACACTTGACAAGGGAAACATAAAGATACATTACTACGCTCAACACGTGCATGCCATTGTTTAGTCACGACCGCCTAGTATTCTCTGCTCCAACCACTTGAGTTGGTCTTCCAGCTTTTTTTTTCTTCTTCCACCTCCTTGGGTTTCGCCTTCAACTCCTCAATTTCTTGGTTGGTTCGGCACTCTCTTTCCCATTGCCTCGTACATAAATTATGAAAATCATAAATTCCCTCTTTGTAGTATTTCTGCTCACATGGTTCATTCATCCATACTTCAAAATCATATGTAGGTTCATCGGGTTGCCTATCAAACTTTTTCATACACAGCAAGTAGCAGCGTCCACCTTCTTTCCACCAATTGTACAAACTGCATTTTTCTCCACAATAGCACATTGGGACATAAAGGGGTTGTTGAGACATTTCTTAAAGAGAAACTTTGGTTTTATGGAAATATTTGCTATTGTTTATTGATAAGCACATAAAATAACTAGAATGTGCCCGTTATTTATGGGCAAAATTTCACATAAAACGTAGTATTATACTACGCTTTACATATTAAATTTCTCTGAAACGAAACAGCTTTTTCCCATGGTTTTCAGCTTTTTCAGAACGACAAGACAACTCAATAAAACGTAGTATTATACCGCGCTTTACATATTAAATTTTTCTGCAAGAAAACAGCTTTTTCACATGGTTTTCAGCTTTTTCAGAATGTCAAGACAACTAAAAAAAAACGTAGTATTATACTGCGCTTTACATACTAAATTTTTCTGCAACAAAACAACTTTTGGAGATGGTTTTCAGCTTTTTCAGAACGACAAGACAACTCAAAAAATGTAGTATTATACCGCGCTTTATATATTAAATTTATTTTTTAATATTAATTTTTTTTTATTTTTTACAAACACCAATAAGTTTAATATTTGAACAATTATATCAAAAGGTCATGTTAAAAAATAAGATGTAACAAAATTACGGAACATAATTTTATTTGATAGATATTGCAACATACACAAGTACAGACACGTATTACAAAAAACAATACAAAAACAAAAGACTAGGGGTATCCTTGATAGTTGGGTACATTCGACGAACTTGCATCAGGAGATGGATTACTACCGCCACGCACACCACCTAAAGGACATTTACGATGGTCGTGTCCTGTTTGCGAGCACATGCCACATTTACGCGCATAAACGGTGTCACCAACATCCATTTGGTTCCGTATATGCGTTCTCTTTTGCACTTGTAGCTTGCGCAAATAGTCCTTGTTACATACCATCTTAAAAGGTTCCTGCGGTCAATAATGCTCAGCACCTAATGGCTGCAACTGCCCACTATACATGTCTACGTATGCAGCAACACTGTATTGCCTATCAATATAGTTAGTTGCCCCAAAACCAACTTGTTGAAAATACTTCAACGCATGTGCGCACGGCATGTGGTAGATGGTCCATTTCCCACATGAACACAACCTTATGGCTTCATTCACTGTCTGTAGATTATTCCCACGGTGTCCGCAGATAGCGGTCTTAACTTCAAAAACACCCCGGTCATGATCGTACTGTAGAAATGAATGCCAATCTGCTCGCCTCTTGTACCCTTCAAATCTTCTCATGGGTATTGGCATAAATTGAACACCCTTGTCCATCAATGCCGATGCAGCTCCATGCCTTTCAACTAACATGTGAAGCTCATTTCCCATTAACCAAGTATAGGCTCGTGGATCTAGCTGCCGGATCGCTTCCATGCACCTCATGAATTTGCACTATTGGTGCTCAGTTGCAACTATCCACATTAAGTCATGCAAGGCCTTGTCAGGATATTTCTTCTGAAAATTGGCCTTCAGGTGCCTCATACAGTAACAGTGGTATGTATAGGGTTCCTGCCATTCAGGCAAGTGCCGTATAGAACTTAAAATACTACCATGTCGATCAGATATTAGACAAATACCTGAACGCTGTTTGACAACGTGCTGCTTCAAGTGGTTCAAGAAAAGCGTCCACGTCTCTTCGCTTGCATAAATGGCAAAAGCTAGTGGAAATATTTGTCCGTTGGCATCTACTGCAACTGCAATCAAAAGCTTAATATCATACTTTCCATAGACATGAGTACCATTTATGGAAATTACAGGACGACAATGCACAAAACCATCAATTGCTGGTTTAAATGACCAGAACATATAGTTGAAAATATATTCCAGTATGTCCGGACTCCGCTCAAGCCTCCATTCAACAATAGTACCGGGGTTAAAGTGTTGCAGTGCAGCCATGTACCTGGGCAGCGATGAAAAAGACTTATCCCAGTTGCCATAAATAAGTTCAAAGGCACGTTTGCGACCGAGATATGCCTTTCTTTTGGTTATAGTATAACCATAGTCCTGGTGGACGGCTGTAATACACTCTTTAATCTTGAACCTAATGGACATTTCCAAATATAGAATCAAGACAAGAGAAATCAAGTCTACATCCAGGTTAAAATGATTCTCATTGAATGTGTCCATTTCACATCTGTGGGTGCTAATACATTTACCCACTTTCCACAAACCTGATTTCTTCTTGTTGGCATGCAACATTCAGTGACAACCCATAAAGCCTCTACGGCATACAGCCTTGTATACCTCCGTAGTTGACTCCCTTACCGTCATCTCACGACACTCTCTTACACTGTAGATTTTTACAGCCCTAATTAGGCGAGCTTTATCGGGGAAATACATGCCCTTTGTTAAAACCGCTGGTCTAGACTCATCCCACGCCGCTGACCGAATTTTGTCATCATCACTTGTGAGGGCATCCACGTTCGGCATACTTGGCAAATTATCAAGGTAGGGAATATTCCGCTCATAAAATGGCATGTGAGACTCGTACACTCTTGGTCTGGCGGGAGGTGGAGGAACATGCTCCCTCGTCATCTTAGATTCAACATTCACTTCCTCCTCATCATCACCCTCATCAGGGAAGGGTGTGTCATCTCCAGACTCATCCGTATTATTGTCAAAATCACTATCATCTTCCTGACTCTGCGCATCTGCCAAATCACGAGTCAATACGTCGTCTATGGGCAACTGTGTGAAGTCAGGAACATCAAGAAGCTCGTTTTCACTGCACAAAAAGAACAAAATGATAAGTTACCTAACTAGATAAATACTTTACATATAGCTATATCACTTTACTTACAAGTCGTACTGTCTTGACGTTTTATGATGGATATTTTCTTATTGGTGATGACTCCCAAATGGACCACCGTGGTCCAATACGCCAGAACTACGCATATTCTAACTAGGGGCGGGGTCATAACTTGTAAAATTCATATCCGGACGGTACCCCGTATGAAAAATATGAGTGTTAATACAAATCCAATTAAAACATAAAATAAACAATGCTAAAGCATAGAAAAATTGAAGTTTACCAGTCGTCTTGTGGATTATATAAAGTCGAAAAATTATTTTGTGGCTGCTCATTCGCCGGTGGTGACAAATTTAAATCAAGGCAAGCTCTTTCATCAGCAATCTGTCCGGCAAAACTGCTCCAGAATAACCACCCGATGACTGGGGGTTATCCCTACTATGCACGCCCTCATTATTGGGAACGTCTTCAACCTTGACGTATATTTCCAACAATTTTATTACAATAAATTTCCTGTATTCATCCGGAATACGCAAAAAATCTCTAAGAGTTTCATCATCTTCGATGTTAAACTCAGAATAATAAGCAAACCCCTGCGGAGTCACTGTATACGGAAATCTACCGGTTACTTTAAGGTTAACCAAACGCTTCCTTAGACTCATTTTTTTACGTAACAACGATACCAATTTATCGTACTCCATTGTACGCGGCAATTTAACATGACACTGTGGATGTGAGCTATACCTCACAGAGTTATTCTCCAGCACAACCTCACCCCCCCCAATATAATGAAACCCTTATTTTTGGCTCTTCAGACATTATAAAAAAATGATTGAAGAATGAACGAAAGTTTGAAGAAAGTATTGAATGGATTTTCATAAAATTGAAACGCTTTTAAATAAGGCAAGTCCGAGCTTGGGGTGCAGAATTTTTATATGTAAAATGCAGTACAATTCCACGTTTATGTATTTGAATTATTGTTATGTCAGTTATCCGCAGAACACTTATTGGTGGACACAAAAATAAGAGTAAAACGAAGTATAATAATACGTTACAGTGTAAAATGCAGTATAATACTGTGTTTTACACTAAAAAATAATTCTCTGCAGTCCTGCAGAAGTGGGCCCAAATATTATAGGGAAACACAGTACAATACTGCGTTTTCCTATATTTTTTTTTAATAAAACGCAGTATTATAATGCGTTTTGTGTATTTATGTAACTTTTTTTTTAAACAGTAGAAACGTATTTTGTGCCATTTTTGGCACTATTTAAGTTTCAGACTCGTATATTCTTTTAATGATGTACAAGTACAACAAATATTTTCTTTCATTTCAACAAAACGAATACTTTCTTTTCATGATGTAAAAAAAAGTATTTTCTTTCATTTCAATAAACTTATTTTCTTTTCATGATGTACAAAAGCATTTTCTTTTATTCAACATAATTTCTTTTCATGTTGTAGAAATGATACTTTTTTTTCAACAAAAAAATATATTTACTTTTTAGTAATCAAGCTCAAATTTCAACGTTGTTCTTATGTGAAAAAGTAAAGTAGCACATTAGTTCCTTTGAGTTTGTGTGAATTTTGAAAAGAATAATTAAATTCTTGAAGAAAATAGAGTCTCGGAAGGGGTGGGGGGGGGTGGAAGGAGTACTGGAAACATGATGATTTTAGGGAAGATGACTTGAGGAGAGTAGCATAAAAGATTATTTTTCTAAAAATATTTTATATTCTCTAATCAAACAGTAGAAAATATTTTTCGGAAAAAGTTTTTCACTCACCAAAACAAGGGAAAATACGTGATAAAAACACTCATTTTTCATGTTTCCTTTGTACCAAACACACCCACAGTCTCTTTTTTTTTTTTTTTTTTGGTTTCCCACCCGATGTATGATATTCATATTGAGGCTTGATTAAATTCGGATTCGTACCGGGAAGTAAAACGCTCTCTATAACAAAAGCGATTTTATATTCAGGCATCGAACCGAAACTTTTGGTTAAGAATAAAGAAGTACTTATCACTCTACCACAACTCTTATTGGTGCCTCATGGTGTCAACCAACAACTTGTGCATAAAAAATGATTGCAATAACAAAGCCAAATATAACGAGGAAACATATGCCAAAAAAATTACATAAAAACATAACATTATGTGCACATTATGCCAGAAAAACGTTACATTATGTACACACTATGTGCACAGAAGTCAAACTTATGCGTATAAAATTAGTTTAGTATCTGTAATGTGGATATTGATTTATTTTCCACTTATATAAGAAGAAAATCCGCAAATGGTTTAGTTACTCCAAATTGATAAGAGAACTAGCTTTACGCGCAAATATATTATATTTTAAAAATTTATATAAATATTATTAAAGTATGTATATTTGACATGTACTTGTTGTGTATCATTTCGAAAGTATTTTTTGAATTTGATGTTGAGTTAACTGATATAATAGTTATAAATATTGGATTAATTTATATCCAATAATAATATTTTATTAGAATGTATGTTATATTTTGGTACATAAATTTAATAGGAGTATCTGATTAAAAGGTAATGGACATACTATTGTATACCTAGAGAATCAGCATAACTTTTTCATAAAAAGTCTTGTTTTATATTTTTGCTGTGATTAAATTATATAAAATATATGAGTTTTAAGTCTATGGCCGGTTAAAATCTGAATTAAGAATAAGAAAAATAAAAAAAATGCCGAATGATATTATCGACTTTAGTTATAGGTTTTTTTTTTTTTGGTGCAAAGGATAATATTTATATATATTTAGTTATAGTTTTCTACTTCATCTTTCTCTTATTTCAGTTATTTTTGCTTAAAATCAACAGCAGACTAATTTTTGTTATTTTTTTTTTCAAATTAAAAATCAAAATCAAATCAAACAAAAAACATGTTAGTTTTTTCGGTTTGATTTGGTTTTGGTTTGGTTCGCTCCGTTAGGGGTGTTAATAGATTGGTTCAACCGATTATTTTATGGAACTTGTACCATATTAATTTTTCGGTTACTCTATTTTATATTACCAAAATTAAGTTTTTCAAAGGCATCCCAATCATTTCGATTTTTCTTCGGTAATGGTACAACCAGTAAATCTTTTTATTTTTTTTAAATGAGTCACAAATAAAAGTTAAAACACCATAACATGCGTTCTTGTATATGGTTTTGGCAAAACTCTCTAGACCTTTTTACTGTTTAAAAGATGATAAAGTAGTGGAACATGAAAGATAATCGGAATTTCATCCCGTTGTTCAACAACAACATAAACACAAATGAAGCAAAGATAAGAGAAATATAAATCATACGAGTAGAAATGTATTAATAAAGATGGAAATCAATTAAAGAATATTAAAAATTAAGTATCCAACATGAAAAATCTAATATGACAGAAAAAAAATATAAAATATCTTATGGCTTGCTACTTAAAATCGATAAAATACCTTGTGCCTTGATATTCAAGATGTTTAGTTTCAACGGGAGCAGCAAAATAAGCTTTGGGTGTTAATTACATGTTGACTTGTAATTGTTTCCATAACCTAACGCAAGAAACTTTTTAATGCCTTTTATATTTTTAAACTTAATATATATATATATATATATAGATATTTTCATATATAAATTTATTCGGTATGATTCGATATTGTTTTAGTTATTTTTTATAAAATGTAATAAATACCTTAATTATTTTGTCCGAATATAGATTTACACGAAAATCTAAAAATTTACATAAAATTATATAATTTTATAAAATAAACCTAATAATCTGTTAAGCATGAGTCAATTTTTAAGGATAATTTTTATAAAGCACTATCTTTTAGTAGTAATTAGCCATCTATATATATCATTTGTTATATTACGGATTATAGATACCTTTTATGTGGTTATAAGTTGTATTTGATGTATTTAAGTTATTGTATTCATGAATACAATAGTAAAAATAGGTTGAATCAGGGAAGTCCAGCTAATCAGTTGTTGTATTCGAGTGTATTCGACTGTATTCATGGAGTGAAACATGGGGTTACAGCTGGACAGATTATTGTATTCGACTGTATTCAAAGCGTGAAATAGGGGATTACATTATTTTTAAAACGGAAAGTGAATCAATTAACATAATAGACTCCTAATAATATAACTCAACAAACTCAATTATAATACACAAATTTTGTATTTTCAGTTATAAAAAAGATTCTCAACCGAAAAATACCCCAAAAACATAGCAATCTTCAGAGAAATTATATAATACATCTGAATACATAAATTATATTAATTAAAAAAAACTTATGAATACATTCATGGCATATAGCGAGACAGTGAATACGATGAAATATATATAATACAGCGGAATACATTGAAATACGATGAAAAAAAGACAGAGAATACAATAAAATACATGGAATACAACGAGATACATTAAATTACAATTAAAAAAAAAAGACAATAAATCCAATGAAATACATGAAAATACAGCGTAATACGCTGAAATTACATTGAAATATATTAAAAGAAATGTTCTTCTTCATCGCGAAAGATAAAGTTGTGGCATTTTTTGAAATATGATATTGAGAAATCGTTATCTTCACTGAAATATGTTTTAATATAATATTCAGACTTGGATGTCACGTGAAATTGCTCTGGATTGATGAAGTTGATTTGAAACTGAATCAGGGGAAGGCAAATCAGATGGAATAACAAGCTTTGGTCGCAATTGCGGAGGCGGCTGTAGCTGTTGCTGTTGCACTCCTGAAACAGCCGTCGCCGGTACTAAAACAGTCATCGCAGGAGGCAAAGATAAATCCACAAATCCTCCTTCCTCATGCTTCTGCTTCACTACCCCAAGAGCCATCTGTGAAAATTGCTCCTCAAAATTTCCACACTTTTGATTCTCTTTAACGTGAACCTTTATCGGCAGCAAATTCATAGAAGACATAGACCCAAACTGTTTGGAATCTTTCATACTTTGCACATAATATCACCAATAAAGTGTTTGGTTACCTTTTGAATCCTTCATACTTTGCACAAATTCGGTGGAAGGAGGAGGAGATCGGAAATTTTAATGGGATGAGAAAGAGAATGTGATGTATCAAAGTAGAGAGAGAAAGAAAATAGTGTAACTGATTAGCATATTTAGTAGCTTAGGACTAGGAGGTAACCAAAATTAAATATTTTGCTAGAAACCTTAAAAAATATTTATAAAATATAAATTTTTTAAATAATATTTATTTAAAATAAATAAGATGTTAACCTTTGGTTCCATTTTTTAAAATTCACCGTCATCAACGATTTGGGTCAGTTGAGATCCAGGAAAGGAAATTTGGCCCATAGTCAAGCCCCATAAAATTGGGCCGAATCTCAAACATCCATATACTCCAAGTCTTTTCACGCAAACAGTTATTCGAAATTCCATCTAACAATCCATAACGGCTTGCCTTAGGGTACTTCTCAAAGCCTCCCAGTGTTCACTTGCTCAGTCCACTTTCATCGGCCGCCGGCGGCCATCTCCGACGCCGTTTTCTTCTTCGTACGCATATCTCCGTCGCTGTATTTTCTCTTCTAAATCCGATAATATGGTGAGGTTTTTTCTTTTACTAATATATATCGTTTCTGAAAATTCAAACTTTCTCTAGTTTTTTTTAATTGATGTGAACTGAACTGATTGTAGGCTGACTCGTCGGGTAAATCACACGAAACAGTAAAAAATTGTAAAACGGAGGTAAGAATATTTGGGGTAGTTTTTCTTGTGATGCACATTGTGGTAGAATCTGTTTGGTTTAAATTATTAAGTTTCTGATAGGCGGCGGCGGCAGCATCAGACGGAAAGGAATTAACCCCAGAAGAGCTCGAAAAGAAAAAGAAAAAGGAAGAAAAGGTTTGAACCCTGTTTTCGTTTATGTTTTCTTGTGATGGATGATTTCTCACAATGAGCCAATGCGATTCCATAATATTTCTGGCGTTCAAATATCAATTCCTTGCTAAAGATCAATATTCTTCGAAATATTCAAGTGTATGGATTCTAACTTAGGACTGTTACAGTTGATTGATCGATTCGAAATATATGCATTGTCACAATGAACCAATGTGATTCCATAATATTTTTGGCGTTCCTTGTTAAAGACCAATATTCTTTGTGATATTCAAGCGCATGGATTCTAACTTAGGATTGTTTAGTTGATTGATCGATTCGAAATATATGTAGAAATTTTTTGACACTATCAGGTCACCTTTACTTGCTGTTGCTGTAGTAGGTAACTTGCCTTGTTTTCAGGATTATAAATCCCACTTTTTATGGAGGGTTACCTATAAAATATTTTTTGTCAATGACGTTGTATAGAACATAGATCTTTTTGCACTTCCTATATATTTCCTGTTCCTGAATGAATTTACTGGGCTTATACTTACTAAGTGGTCCTTTTTTGTCTATTGGTTGGTTGGTAGGCTAAAGAGAAAGAGTTGAAAAAACTCAAGGCTGCGCAAAAAGCGGAAGCAGCAAAAAAGGTATAACTATTTTTTATTTATCCAATTATGTTTGATTCTTGTCTATTTGGTAAATGTCTGTCTTGGTGGTATGGCTTCTGAGCCATTAATGCCATTTGCTATATATCAGTTTAGGAGGAAAACAAATTACCAAACACTAGGTATCACTACCAAGACCTTCAGCAAGCCTACATAGTGATAATATTATCAAAGTTTTAATAAGTGTTATCTAATTTATGGTTTTCCTGAGCTTCTCTGACACGGTTCGTCTGCATTAAGGCACAGGGCGCCTCCAATGTGTCAAAGACTGCTAAGAAGAAGATCTCAAAAAGGGAAGGTGAAGAGGAGAACCCTGAAGATTATGTTGATCCAGAAACACCTCTGGGGGAGAAGAAGAGGCTCTCCCGTCAAATGGCAAAGACTTTTAATCCCAGTGCTGTAGAGAAATCGTGAGTTTAGAATTGCTTTTCACCTTTACTTTCTAATTACTCCATGTTTTTTCTAAATACTGATTCAGAGTACAAGTTTTGTTAGAGCACAATTATGATTCATTATGCTAACCTGAATAGGTGGTATTCTTGGTGGGAGAAGTCCAATTTCTTCGTTGCAGACCCGAACAGCTCTAAACCACCTTTTGTGATTGTAAGTTTATTTCTGACTTCTTGTGCTTTTGTTCTAAAGAAAGATATTGGTGTGAATAAATATCGAGGACATATAGGATAAATAAGGAGTTGCATTCACCTACAAATGCAACTATGTGTACTTTGATAGTTTGATTTCATAGATTGGGATGGTGCGGGTGCGGTGCAGGTTCTGTTTCGCAAAATTTCACCCCACTCCGCTCCGCATAAGGACTTTCACCTGCGTCCCCCCCCCCAACCCAAAATCCACACCTGTGTCCACCTGCCCCGGCCCATTTATTTATTTATTTATTTATATTGTTAGTTTTATTTCTTTTTAATCCTTTGGCTGGAATTTTCATTTTGGTAAAGACTTAAGGTTGCTGTGGAATTGTCGATGTGATTTTTCTCATTTCACAACGGTATACACTAAAATCTTTTAAACTAACACAGTCTTTTAATGTAATGGAAACCAAAAACCATAAACAACTGAGCGGAAACATAACCATAAACAACGGAGTGGAAACATTGTGTCTATTTTGGTTCCATCTAGTTAAATCTGAACTTATAAGATGTCACGTTTGCAGAGGAACCTGGAGTGCTACAAGTTGTTCCAATTAAACTAGGAAAATCCTTGATTAAGATAAGAAATCATAAATCTGAATTAAGGACATAAAAGTAATATCTCTTGGAGTCAAAACAGAATAATAATAGAATATATCACTTTGATTTTCATAGGTCAATTCAGGTATAACAAATAGCAAGCTTTGTAGGAGATGCTAGATTCGCCAGTGCAATCTAGTCAAAAGCTTTTTATTAAACTACAAGGATAGCTTCAGTATTCATAGATAGAGAACCGAGAGAGGAAGGTGAAAGCCGAAGAAAGTTACCTTGGGGGGAAAGTTGTAATTTTGTAAAATTTTTAATCTTATCCTGCACCTGCACCGCACCCACCCGCACAGAATTAAAAAAGATTTGTTTCAACCTGCCCTGCAGAGGCGTATGTCTAAACCCGCCCTGCCCCGCATATACCTAAACCCCCTCAGCCCGCAGCCACGCCGCTCCATTGCCATCCCTATTCGTAGGAGAGTTTTTTTAAGGAGAAGCACATGTTGGTATCTCACAACATAGCAATTTTTACTTACTGGGATTTTAAAGTTTGAATATATGTACATCCAGGTCTTTTTATTTGTTATCTTACCTTGCTTTGTGTCATGATGTGGGTTTTGGAAACCTTTTTTCTATCCTCTTTCTAATGGATAGCAAAAGTACCCTAAACAGTTTTGTAGTTATAATAGAGGAAGGCACGTTTCAGTTGCTCATTTTCCTTCAGTATGCTAGGATAGTTTTGTCAATTTCAATTGCTCATTTTCCCAGGATTTCACAGGGGAGGATGTTATTATTCAAATCAGAGGGAAATTTATTTACCTTCTTTTATTTTGAATAGGGTGAAATTTTATTAAGCAAGACCAGAAACAAGTGTCGCTGGTAATTTCACATGAGTATAAAAAAGTTCACAGATTCTGCAGTGAGCTAACAAAGTCAAACATGGCAACTCAAAATCATTTACAACATCCATTTTTATCCCAAAAAGAAAGCAAAAGAATACAGTTGAGCTTAAGACTAAGTACAAAGCTTTTGTCTGGGAAATTGGAGTTGTTTCTTTTCCCAGAATGCCCACCAAACTGCTGCTGGATGGGATTCCAAGTTATCACGGAGACACTGTTTTACTTACTTACTTACTGTTAATGCTCATATGGGCCCAGAAGTAAAAAAGCTACTGAGGTTTATAATGAGACCTAACTGGTATCTTTTCATTTGGACAATTACTTGGTGAATTGTGTTACACTGTTACTCAATAATTTGTAAGGTAAATAAGCTGTAGCCAAAGTCTTGCTTGTTACTGTGTACATGGTCTAGCTTGGACTCCTTTCTCCTGAGCTGAGCTGCTTACCTCTCTGTTTAAATGCAGGTCTTGCCCCCACCAAATGTGACTGGTGCTCTCCATATTGGACATGCACTCACTGCTGCCATCGAGGTATAAGAGTCACCGAGCCTAGTTCTGAGTGTTCATTTGTTTATACGAATTTTACATTTTACCTTTGTTTCCAGGATACAATTATTCGTTGGCGGAGAATGTCCGGATACAATACCTTGTGGGTGCCAGGGATGGATCATGCTGGGATCGCAACACAGGTTGTGTGTCAAACATGTCAAATCATGACTTTAACATTTCTGCTGTTTGTTTGTCACTTTCACAGTTTATGGAACCGTGTGAGATTTTCTAATTGTGCATTGTGGATGCTGAATCTAGGTTGTTGTGGAGAAGAAGATCATGCGGGAGAGAAATTTGACTAGACATGATATTGGTCGTGAGAACTTTGTATCTGAAGTGAGTATATACGGCTAAGTGCTAGTAATTCCTTATTTAATGTCTTAAACTTATTTTAAAGTCTCATTACTATCTTTTCATTCCCGTAAAAAACCCACTTCAATGGCTATAATATCTTTCCAATTGTTTCCTTAATCAAAAAAATATCCGTCCAAGCATTTCCTCTCTCTCAGTCTGGAACGCGTCTCTGTTGAAGAGTTAAATAAAGAAAATCAAGTACTAATTTCTAACAATTCTTTGCACCCATAGATTTATTTATTGTACTTGCTAAGGTTTTTGTAGGTCTGGAACTGGAAGAATGAGTATGGAGGTACTATACTGCAGCAATTACGTCGCTTGGGTGCGTCACTTGATTGGTCTCGCGAGGTATAAATCGAGATTTTACCCTTTTCTACCTCGGTTGGAGAAATCCTGAAGTTGTTGTAGTTATACTTATTTATTGTGCTGTACTGCTGTAACACATGTTCTCCCAAATCAGTGCTTTACCATGGATGAGAAAAGGTCTAAAGCTGTTACTGAAGCATTTGTCAGGCTGTCCAATGAAGGTCTTATATACAGGTATATAGCTCTTTTTCTTCCTCTCTGTCTGCCTCCTCTCCTCATTATGTGCATGTGAATGTCTTCTTGCCTATGGGTAGGATTTAGCCATTTTCTTGAGTATGTAAGTTTCTTGAATTAGTTTTTGCTCTATATTAACCTTTTGTTATCATCTATCAAGGGCTCCACGTATGGTGCATTGGGATTGTGTCTTGCGTACTGCAATATCTGATATTGAGGTGAGCCACGTAGCCCTGCAGGATCAGGTTTTAGTTGGTGTTGAAAATACTTCTTTATACACTGTATAAGTTGCTTTCTGTTTGTAGGTTGAATATACAGACATCAAAGAGAGGACACTTCTGAGTGTTCCTGGATATGAGGAGCCTGTGGAGTTTGGGGTGCTGACATCATTTGCTTACCCCTTGGAAGATGGCCTTGGTGAAATTGTTGTGGCGACTACCAGAATTGAAACAATGCTTGGTGATACTGCAATTGCTATACATCCTGAAGACAAAAGATATAGTCACCTTCATGGGAAATTTGCTATTCATCCATTCAATGGACGAAGGCTTCCAATAGTTTGTGATGAAATACTTGTAGATATGAACTTTGGGACTGGTGCTGTTAAGGTACTTTATATCGTTATATTTGAATGTTGAGAAATAATTGCCTGAGTCCCAGATATTCATAATTCCTTGAATATTCTTGTAGATAACTCCAGCCCATGATCCAAATGATTTCGAGGTTGGACAGCGTCACAAACTTGAATTCATAAGTATTTTTACTGATGATGGGAATATAAATAGTAATGCGGGCCCAGACTTTGAAGGAATGCCTCGTTTCAAAGCTCGTGTCGCTGTGACTGAAGCTCTGAAGGAAAAGGTATCTTCATAATTTCTCTGTACTGTATTAGCGGTAAATGAAATGTTAATGGACAACGTGCATGTATTGATACGTAGTAATTTGTTCTAATTTATGATCATTTATGAGGTCTTGCATTTATAAGATCCATGGATGTGTCTTCATAAAAATACAACAGGCCTACCTCTAAAATACAAATAAAAATAAATAAAAGATCCATTCATGTGATACACCCACTTGCATCCGAAATATCCATGTATATCTGTCCAACATGAGTATGTCAAGATATATGAAGGATATTGAAACATAATAGCCATAAAGGTTTGACCCACCTTTATACATTCTAGTTCCATTTGAACCCATCATTCCATGTCCAGGAAAAGGTGAACAATTTTTTTTTTTTCAGGCACGTGATAAGATAAATGAAAAAAAAATATTTGGACAATGTAAGATGTATGTTGTACATGTGTTGCCGGTGCCTAAAACATCCTATTAGGCATTGTGTTTATGACCATTATGTAGCATCTATGCTCCAAAAGTGATGGAAGCCTAATACACAAGTATACTTCAAATACGATTACAAATTTGCTATAAGCACACATAGAAATCATGTATACATGTACATAGAAATAATGTATATATGTCTCTGTGTGTATGTGTCACCGGGGGCAGATCCAGGATTTGAAGGTGGCGCATACCATATTTTTTACCATAAAGTTTGAGTAGTGTAGTTGACCGGTTCGGTTCCTTATCAGTTTGAAATTAAAGTTATTCTATCAACAAAACAAACAAACATTTTCAATAGGGGAATCATGCCTCTACTACCCGCAACACACCTAAAAACATCATTTTCAATAGGCAAATCACATTTTTTCTTATTTTTGTCTAATTTAAAGTGAATTTGCATAAGTAAAGAATAACAACATTTTCAATTAGGGATTCATACCGTTTATGTTGAAAAGAAATTTGCACAATTAGAACACAATAGGGCAATCCCACTAATTTTATGAAAGTATAAGAAAAAATATAATGTCTTCAATTTTATTATATAAGCAAAAATCATTGTGAAGAAAATACTTATTATAATTTTTTTATTAATGTAAGTGCTAGATTTAAGCTACATCTTTGGATAACTAATTAAAATCCAACACAAAGATAGCTATGGATTAACATCAATTCCGTCCTTATTTCAAAATATTGATCTATGCAAATGTTATTATTCTCCGGATCAAATTAAAGACAAAGTATTTTATAGATTAATATAAAAACAATACTAGAAAATTCATGTTTTCTCTACCCCAATGCGTATAAAGTTTTCATCATAACTTAAAAGTAAAGAATTCTAAATTGAATTGAACAGTCATAGAAAATCACAAAATTTCATGATATAATAAACACAATAAATGAACATTTAATTCGATCTTAATCCAAAATTGCCAGTAAGATGAAAGCTTTTCAAACTTGATAAAGAAAGTAGGATTTAAGATTAAGAGCCGTGACTTTTGGGAGAGGGTGGTGGAAGCGAGGGTGAGGAGGAGTCTATCTATTTTCGAGAATCGGTTGTAGTCATTCACCATGTAAGGAGATTGGTGGAGTTGCATAGGGAGAGGAAGAGGGATTTGCATATGGTGTTCATTGATCTTGAAAAAATATACGAACAAAGCCCCAAGGGAGGTCCTTTGGAGTTGTTTGGAGGCTAGATGGGTTGCTGTGGCTTACACTAGGGTGATTAAAAACATGTATGATGGGGCTGAAACGCGAGTGAGGATAGTGAGAGGAGACTCAGAATACTTTTTAGTGGTGATCGGGTTGCACCAGGATCAACTCACCTTGGATCAATAATCCAAGGAAATGGAGAGATTGACGAGGATGTAGCACATCGTATTGGAGCGGGGTGGATGAAATGAAGGTTCACATTCGGTTTTCTATGTAATAAGAATGTGCCACCAAAACTTAAAGGTAAGTTCTACAAAGCGGCAGTTAGATCGACTATTTTGTACTGGAGGGAGTGTTGGCCAGTCAAGAACTCCCGTGTCCAGGAGATGAAGGTAGTAGAAATAAGTATGTTGAGATGGATGTGCCGGCGTACTCGGTTAGATAAAATTAGAAATGAAGATACTCGGGACAAGGTGAGTGTGGCCCTCGTGGAGGATAAGATGCGGGAAGCGAGGCTTAGATGGTTCAGACATGTGAAGAGGAGAAACATAGATGTCCCAGTAAGCAGATGTGAAAGGTTGGCCTTGGTGGATTTGAGGAGAGGCAGAGGTAGGTCAAATAAGTATTGGGAAGAAGTGCTTAGGCAGGATATGGCGCTGCTTCAGCTTACTGAGGACATGACACTTGATAGGAGGGTGTGGAGGTCAAGTATTAGGGCGGAGGATTAGTAGTCGTGTGCTTTTCTTGTCCATATTAGTAGTACTAGTGTTAGTCATGTACTTTCTTATTTTTTTAGATTTCTATCACTGCCTATGGTTTCTTTCGATTCGGTTTTCTTATTATTTTGCTGGTGTTATGGTGCTATTGCTTTTTTTTTTTAAATTTTTCTTTGAGCTGAGGGTCTATCGGACTACCTTCTCAAGGTTCCCGCTTGTGGGATTACACCGGGTTTGTTGTTGTTGTTGTGAATTCTCGATCACTTCGAGGTAGCAGAAAAAGAAATTGAATTGAGGAGGAAAAAGATAATGTAGGAAAAAAAGAGAGAATGGGATAGACGAATAGGGAAAAGGATTGAAAAAATAGGAAATAAAAAAGACAACGAAAAGGGAAAGAAATAGAGAAAGGACAAAGAAAGATAGCTGGAAGGTTACCGATTTAAAGCAAACTCACTTTGGATCTCACATTAAGAAAAAACCTTTAAGGAACATGTTTTCAGCCATTGCATTGGCACCCATCTTAAGTTTGAGACTGTGGGTGGCAAGCTAATATATTTAACATATTTTAAAAATTAAATATATAAATTTTTTGCCAAGCTGGCAGGTGCCATGTCACCCCCGCCTTTCAAGGTGGATCCCCCATCTGTGTCTCAGTGTCTCTTTCCGTGTGTATGTACAGACAAACACACATTTATGGATGCTATATGAAACTACAACCTAAGGCAACATACTTCATATTATTTTTTATAAAACGTTCTGTATTGATTACAATTAATGTATCATATGAAATTATGTATTTATGTCAAGCGTATTTCTTTTTCATACCAGTAGTTTTAGTGTTATTTTTGTATTTTCTTATTCTTAGATTTCAATTACTACCAGTTGTTTCTTTTGCTTCGGTGATTTTATTATCATGCTGTGTTAGTGCTTCTTTTTCTATGGCTTCTCCACTATCATATTTCTTTTTCAACATTGTGACTATGCTTTTCTTGAGCTGAAGGTGGAAATAATCTCTCTACCTTCACAAGGTAGGGTTAAAGGTCTATCCACCTCTCTACCTTCACAAGGTAGGGGTAAAGTCTGCGTACACACTACCTTCCTCAAAACCCATTTGTGGGATTATACTGGGTTTGTTGTTATTGTTGCTGTTATGCGAAGCTAATTATTGCAATAAAGCAAATTCAATGAATAGATAGAGTCAACGGTACAATAGATAATGCTACCTACAAGCAAATTAGTTTCGACATTGAGCTGTTCTATTCATTAAAAAAGAGAGTGCTGCTGCTACCTCTCGGTTGTACAAATAGGCGTTGTGCTGGGCCACTTTGAATGGCATGATCTGCATGCAACTTATTAATGGAAACAAGTTATGCCCTAGGGTCACAGAGGCATAGGATATATGAGCAGATATCCAGAAGCCTTGGTAATGGTTTTCCAACTTTTTGTCAAAAAAATTTAACACCTAATACTTTAGACCTAGTAGAACTCTATAACATAAAATGTGATGGATTTTGAGTATTTGATTATTTGGAATCGGGTGAGAGCACATCTTGTTCCAACTTCTCTTTTTGATATGTAACATCATGTCTCACTTTTAGCTTTATGAGTTCTTGAGACTTTTGAATTGTGCTTAAGTTTTTACCTACAAAAGTGGGTTACATTTGAGGTAACCCCCAAGAAGAAACTGTGTTATGTAACGTTGGGCATAGGACTTTATATGAGACACTGGAATAAGTCAAAAATAGTAACCTGGGATAATGGGATGAGACTGAGTTGTGTCGACTGAGGCTAAGATGCGTTGTCTGGTTTCCGTGTTACAGGGTCTCTACAGGGATGCTAAGAATAACGAGATGCGCCTTGGGATTTGTTCAAGAAGTAATGATGTGGTGGAACCTCTTATAAAGCCCCAGTGGTTTGTCAACTGCAAAAGTATGGCCAAAGAGGCTCTGGATGCTGTTACTGATGATGATAACCGGAAAATGGAGATCATCCCAAAGCAATATGTTGCTGAATGGAAAAGGTAATTTTTGATTCGCCCCAAAAGGATGCTTTGATCTATGTTGATTATTAATAAATTCAAGGGTTTAAATGAGATGCCAATTTGTGTCCCCCACTGTTCTACCATATGCAGACTAGTGCATTTTGATGGGTTTAATGACTCTGTTTTAGGTTCTTCTATTCAATATATCTTTTATTCATGTTGAAATGGATAGTTTATCATTTGCTTTTGTGCAAGTATCTCATCAGATATAGATGCATACATTCATAAAACTTGGTTGTGATTTTGTTATGGATTTTAATCATAAATTTTATACAGGATATTTTGTGCCATTTTTTCATTTCTTGATACATCACTTGCTTAAAAATCTGTTCTGTTCCATGTCACGAAGACTTATGTGGTGAACATGCAGATGGCTTGAGAATATCCGTGATTGGTGCATCTCAAGGCAGCTTTGGTGGGGTCATCGTATTCCATCTTGGTATGTGACACTGCATGATGACAAGCAGAAGGAGTTTGGTGTATGCGACGATCACTGGATTGTCGCTAGGAATGAAGAAGAGGCTCGAGATTTGGCTTGTAGGAAATTTTCAGGGAAGGAGATTGTTGGGCTCACTCAAGATCCAGATGTGCTGGATACCTGGTTTTCTTCTGGTCTTTTTCCATTATCTGTATTGGGGTGGCCAGATGATACTGCAGATTTCAAAACATTTTATCCAACTTCAGTTCTTGAAACTGGACATGATATTCTCTTCTTCTGGGTTGCACGTATGGTTATGTTGGGAATAAAGCTGGGAGGTGATGTACCATTTACGAAGGTTAGCAAACTTCATCATCCCTCATAGAAAAAACTAATTTTTCTTATTGAGCTTTATGCTCTTAGTGGAGTTTGATTCTTTGAATCTTTTTGATGATCAGTTGATATCATTTTCCCCAAGATAGCCATGATCCATGGTTTTTTCAGTGCTAAAACAGAATTTTAAGTGGAGTGCTTCTGAAAGTTATATTTAGTAGTCCGTATTTTATCTGCATGTTGTTATGAAACTTGATCTTT
The DNA here is from genome assembly GCF_000715075.1 of Nicotiana tabacum. Taxonomy (NCBI): domain Eukaryota; kingdom Viridiplantae; phylum Streptophyta; class Magnoliopsida; order Solanales; family Solanaceae; genus Nicotiana; species Nicotiana tabacum. Next base: position 15,603,952 of record NC_134089.1, on the reverse strand, counting down.
CTGTTGAGATCACAAAAAATCTTTTTTTTTAAATGCTTTGCAGGTTTATTTGCATCCAATGATCCGTGATGCACATGGACGTAAGATGTCCAAGTCATTGGGAAATGTTATTGATCCTCTTGAAGTTATTAATGGAATTGAACTTGCTGGTCTTCATAAGAGATTAAAGGAGGGTAACCTGGACGCCAAAGAATTTGAGAGGGCAAAAGAGGGACAGGCAAAGGACTTTCCTAGTGGTATTCCTGAATGTGGTGCAGATGCTCTTCGATTTGCCCTAGTCTCATACACTGCCCAGGTTTGTTACATTTGTAATATACAAGTTTAATAAGTCATTTCTTTTGACTTTCTTTGGATAGTATTGACTTTCTTAATTTATCCTTCCAGTCCGATAAGATCAATCTGGATATCCAAAGAGTGGTTGGGTATCGTCAATGGTGTAACAAATTGTGGAATGCCATTAGGTTTGCCATGAGTAAACTGGGTGAAGATTACACCCCTCCAACAAAGATAGTTCCTCATGAAATGCCTTTTAGCTGCCAGTGGATACTCTCAGCACTTAACAAGGCCATTGCGAAAACTGTCTTGTCCCTGGAATCTTATGATTTCTCTGATGCAGCAACAGCGGTATATTCGTGGTGGCAGTTCCAGTTGTGTGATGTGTTCATAGAAGTAATCAAGCCATACTTTGCCGGTGATAATCCTGAATTTGTATCTGCAAGAAGATTTGCTCAAGACACCCTGTGGCTTTGTTTAGATAACGGATTGCGATTACTCCATCCATTTATGCCATTTGTCACCGAAGAATTATGGCAGCGTCTTCCTGCTAGCGGGAATTCTATAAAGAAAGAATCAATAGTGATAAGTGATTATCCTTCAACTATAGAGGTATGATTTAAGCACAAATTTAATGTCCACTAGAAAATAGACATATTACCTCTATTGGTTGTCTGTTAAAGTAAATGTATACTTCCTCTTTTTATTTGACTTTGGTTAAAGTGTAGTTTTTTTCCTCCTTTTCCTCTTTCTTCTTGCTGTTGGTTTTGGTGTGATGGTATAGATGCTTAATGATTACCCTGAGCTGTGTAGGATCTATCTCTGAAAAATCAATATATGGAATCACATATGTACCTTGTTAAACTTCTCACCGAGTACATGTGAAAAGAAAACCATGCACGCAATTTATTTTGCAAGAACATGTATTTGGATATGTTGCTTGCTTGAGGGTCTGAAAAAGGCAGCTTATCAAGATTAGTCTAGTAGTAGAAAACAGGACTTGTGTAATGCTCCATGCTAGCTGACTATATGATTCTTATGTTCTCTATTAACCGTGTTGCTCTCCGCTTGTTCACTTTTGCAGAGCTGGAATAATGATAGCGTGGAAGCTGAGATGGAAAAAGTATCATCCATTGTTAAAGGATTGAGGTCGAAGAGAGCATTGTTGCCTCCAAAGGAGAGATTTGCAAGGTAAATGTTCAGGCGTTTCCTGTGTCTTCTTCTGGGTGAACTTATCTTTCATATAAAGAGCATTTCAACTGACATTTTCTGGTTATCTTTGGTATTTCTTCGTCGGAAAAGTTCTGTATGGTGTCCATTGGTGTGTGAAGTCCATGCTATAAATGCCCTATGCTCACTATTCATTGTCTCTTGGGCATTAAGAGAGAAATCCATCATGGGTTGTGATAGGGGTGACAAATGGGCCGGTCGAGTCGGATGTGGACGGGTCGATGGCATGTGAAGTCCATGTTATAAATGCCCTATGCTCACTATTCATTGTATGTTGGGCATTAAGAGAAACACACGTCATGGGTTGTGATAGGAGTGGCAAACGGTCGGGTCGGGTCGGATATGGGCGGGTTAACAACAACAATCTAATCCCACAAGTGGAGTCTAGGGAGGGTAGTGTGTACGCAGACCTTACCCTACCTGGTAAGGTAGAGGCTCGGATATGGATGGGTCAAAAATGGATGATGCAAAAACGGATAAACTATCCGATCCGACCTATATATAATACTAATAAAAAATGGGTTAACCGGCGGATAATACAGATATTCATATTATCCATGACTTCTTGAATATAATCACTTTTGGGAGAATTCCTAGTCTCCCAAACTTAAGAAATCCTCAATTTGAGTCTTTGCAAATGTAAACATTAGACACATTGGTTATCCATATGGATACTATGAATCTTATCCATATTTGACCCATTTTTAAAAAGTTCATTATCCAACCCGTTTTTATTAGATAATATGAATGGATAACTGCCTTTTTTTTATCCATTTTGCCACCACTAGGTTGTGAACATGAGCAACCTTATCCACACGAGAATGGTTGAAGTACCATAGAGATCACTTTTGAATGCAAAACAAGTAATATGCTGGATAAAGAGCATGTTTCGTGTTTAACGTCCATTGAATATGCGGTTGGTCAATTTCGGCTTTGTGATTATTAGAGATGTAGAAGGTTGAAATTATCTTTGAAGTGGTGCCAAGCAAATCCGTCCTCTACGGTGGAAAGAGTTAAAAATAGTCACAATTTGGGTGGGAGTATAATAAAAATAAAGAAATTTCAAGTGCCTTTTCAATTAAATATTTGACAATCAAGGAATTAGTTAATTTCTTCATTCCTAATGCAATATCTCATCTTAGTTGTTTGTAATGTCAGTCTTTCTTGCCCATCTTTAGGAGATTGAAATTCGCTACTTCAGCTTTCACATTGCTGTAATTGATATTTATCTTTTGAGTTTTACTTTCTCTAGGGACCTATGCTAAATTCCACTAGATAATGTATATTACTGGGACGTAGGATACTAGTGTGTTATGATTATGTGTTTGTGAATCATTCAGTCACTTATTATTTCAGCACTTTCTTAGTGCTGCAGTTTTAATACAATTACCACTTCTGAAGAAAATAAATTGATCATTCAGTCAGTGATACAGACTTTTGATGCATATAAATTATTGCAAGAGTGATTGATACATTAGGCTTTCTTTATATTGCTTGATAAGGATAGTTTGGTTTGAGAAGAAAAAGCTTTTTCATAAAGACAATTAGGATTTTTGGCTTTCCAAACTAATGGTGGCAAGTTGCTTTCTTTAGGCGTGAAGCATTTGTGCTTTGCCGGACAAACGATATTGTGGAGACGATAAAAAGCCGTGAACTGGAGATTTGCACTCTAGCCGCATTGTCATCTTTGAAGGTATCTCTTTCTGTGTCTGGCTTGGTTCATTTTGATTCTTGACTTCTTAATCTCCTCCTTATGGCATCTTCTCGGTTTGTGAAAAAAGAGAAATTCATATTGGTAATGATGCTTATTTATGGACCGTTTTGAGAGGAATGGTTCCTGAGCATTAGCTGGAAAATAACCCGACCAATGCATGTCGTCTTGATGTGAGTTAGCATGACTGTGCTGTAAAAACTAGTTTTGTTGTTTTGCGATTGCATTACAACATGTTATTCATTCTTATCTTCCCTATTCTTTTTTTGATAAAGTAAACAATTTTGTTAATAATAGGAAAATCTCACATGTACAAAAAGTATACCAAAAGTAGAGAATCTATCTCCTTATTTTGTTGGTACCTTTCCTCTCCCACATGGTATGAAGCTGTCAATCTTCAAACATCCTTCAAACATACTGTATGTTGCCCTAAATATTTCACTTGGCCTTTAAAATGTGATGACCACTCACCAAGTCATGATCAACAACAACAGCCGCCCCAATCTGTCGAGGACGAAATAGATTGAGACCTTTGTCCTTTTGAGGGAAAAGTGGAACTAGATGAGTGATACTTATTGACAAATACCATAGTCCTGCTTGTGCTTATCATTTTAGTGCAAGGTTTTATTGGAAGGGGCAGTGGTTGGTGAGGCAAATAGAGGTTTGACTATTAATTATGTGGATGGATGAACTGGGTGTAAAATCAAGAATAACATAGATAGCAGTAATAGGGAACCAACAGAGACTAGTGCCTTTTGAATATCCGATGTAGTATGCATGAGTCGGCTATTCAGTGGCTATTATGTTGGATGGATGGCATATACATGTTTTTTATTAAATTTTCTTATTTTTCTTTCAACGTACATTGCTTGATTAATTGTCATCAGGTCTCAAGTGACAGTGAGGCAGCTCCAACTCAGTGGCTGACAGAAGTTGTGGATGAGTCTGTCACAGTTTTTCTCGAGGAAAAAGGGACTACTATTAACCCAAAGGATGAAGTTGAAAGGCTCAAAAAGAAGAGAGAAGAGACGAGGAAGTAAGTGAAATTTCATAGTCTATCGTTTGCAAATTTTGATTTTCTGACTAGTAAAATAAGTGCCTTTGAATTGCTCTCCTTGGACATACTATTTATTTTTTCTATCAAAGAGAAGCGAACTAGAAGCTTTCCATTTGGTATTTAATTGAATCGCTATATAAGCATTTCGGCTTGCAAAAACAAGAAATTGGTGTTTGTCTTAGTATTCGAGCTGCTGAAACCTGAGGAAATTTTCAATCAGTTGAGTTGCAGAGGTCATTGAATTACATTAGATGTTGGGCGAATATGAAGAATAGGGTAAAAGATCAATCTAGCTTTTGACTTGATATTACTATCACTTTTCCAGATATTCATCTTCTTAATATACATCTGGCATGTTATTTCCTTTGATAATCCGAAATCTTGTTCCTCCCCTCATATCTACGAGTGAGTGCTTTCATCCGGAGGCAATTCAACCAAGTCTGGTTCAATTATTACTGCATTCGTTTGAAAAATACTACAGAATGCAGTTTGATTTTTTTCTTCTTCAGCTGTCTTCGTTCAAAATACTCAAGTATATATCATGAAATTTGAGTCAGTTTATATTGTGAAGTTTACAAGCTGTTCAATTTGCCATGTACCGATCCTTTCTTCTTTTGCAGGCAATATGAGAACTTAAATAAAGTCATGAGTGCCTCTGGCTACAAAGAGAAAGTTCCACCTAACGTCCATGAAGACAATACATCGAAACTTGGTGTGCTCAAGCAAGAACTGGAATCATTTGAAGAGAATATTGAGCGTCTCAGACGCCAAATTGAGGCACTATAGTTGCAGTATTTTCAGGTCCTGCGGAAAATTACCAGTGATTGTAACCTCTCGATTGTTTCACCCATTTGGTCCCCTTTAGCTTTACAGCTAAGTTTGTTTTTGTTGAAGTTAACTTACGTTGTTACAGGTGTGCTACTGTGTAGTATGTCTTAGTATACCGACGATTTTGAAATTTGTGATACTGCTAGGGGGTCTCTATAATTATCAGAAACTTTTCTTCTGGAACACTTTGAATCTTTCTGTAACATTATTAAATTTGGTCCAGATGAATTATATGCTACTAAAGTTTCGATGTGAATCACATTTTGCCAGTTACGTATCAGCTTTTTATCATCTCTTTGCAAGTATAAATGAAAAGAAGAGTTATTATTGTATTTTCTTGACTTTGTTTACTTTCGACATTTACCTTGTATGATCAATTTCATTATCAGTATTTATGCCTTTAAATAAAAAGTTTCTAAAGATATTGAAAATTGTGAAGATGTCAGTTTAAACTGTAAAGGAGATTAAATATGTTTCATTTTATTTACAACTTAATTTGGTTGTTAAAGCCTATCGTTGGACAATATTTCATTCAAGTGTGTTTGATGTGACGGAAGTGTGTAGTTGGTGAGTGATTTGAATTATTTTTTAAAAGAATATATATTAAAAATTAATCACTTCCAATATACAAATGATATTTGGTAATTTGGAATCAAGTGTATCTATTCATAACTCCCAATAGAACCAACTTAACAGTAGTTAAATACACAACCCAATATTTGATTACATAAACTTTAACAACCAATTCCTTCTGCTCTAGAACTGAGGAGAAACTCTAAAGTAATTTCCTAATCACTCTTCAATTTTAACTAAAACTTCAGCACACTTTCAATCCCTATAAACCACACATTTCTTATTTATCCACATTGTAATGTCCTTCGGTAGAAGGAGAGCCTTGGCGTAACTGGTAAAGTTGCTGCCATTGACCAAGAAGTCACGAGTTCGAGCCGTGAAAACAGCCTCTTGCAGAAATGCAGGGTAAGACTGCGTACGATAGACCCTTGTGGTCCGGCCCTTCCCCAGACCCCGCGCATAGCGGGAGCTTAGTGCACCGGGCTGCTCAATATTACCGGAGAAAATGCCAATATTAGTGTTGTCCTCACCTATAGCAAATACTTCTTGCTCTCAACCCTCTTTGTCACCACATTAAAGGGTTTTCTTATGTCAAAAGGCTCGAAATTTTGTATTATATATACACAAAAAATTCAGTTTTTGCTTTATTTGCACATGATAGTTTTTCAACAAAGGAGATTTAATTAAATCCCTTCATTGCATGTGGCTCATCCAGTGCATAAACCTTGTTGAAGTGGTGGTATATGTAAGTTATATTAATAAATGAATTTATTACTTGAGAAATAAAGCAAAAACATATGGTAATAGTTCCCCCCTAATAATAGTGTAAATATTCTTTACGCTTTTGTGATTGGTAAAATTGCGATGATAGTATAAATTTCTTTATGCTATAAACTAATGCAAATAAATCAAGCAACTTACTATGGCAAGTAAAATTACAATAATAGCGTAAATATTCTTTGCATTATTGGGTGGTCTAAGTTAAATTCTTTCAAGAGTTTAATGTTATGGAACGAGAGAACTTATTACTCTCATAGAGCATTTTCTTCTTGGAATTCCACATAGTTTGAGGAAGGCGATAATCATGCCAAATAATCTTTACACTGACAATGCATATAACTTAACTTCACCTTTAGGTAACTTTTTAAAAGAAATTTACAAAAGGGAAAATTAAAGAATGCTTGGTAGTTCCCATGGATTGAACTTATAAAGTTCAACTTCAGTAATAATATAATATTGATCGAGTTAGAAATTTGAAAACACATGGCGTTCTCTCTCTATATATATTAACATGTGAAATAACGAAAATATGGAAATGATTCAATTAACCATATTTTCTGTCTTAAGCTTTCAGAATTTAGCGGAACTTCCAGAGGAATTCGACATCTTTAGTCATATGATGACACGTTCTCTTCTTGTACTGTTTTGTTTTCAAGATTAAAATTTAAGCAAGTTTTCTGTAACTATTTTTTTTTTTAGATAATTTGATTGTGTAATAATTACTTAGATGTATGTAACTTAAACTCGAGTATATATTGGATATGACTTGATATGATAGTATTTGCATGCCATGCTGACATGGCGATTCTCCCTGTACCTGTAGGCAGATAGTAAATGTCAAGGCACTTGCACAAAGAGTGCTCTACAAAACCAATTCACTTATAAATACTGTTCCCTTCCTGCAAAATTAAATCGTCAAACAAAAATATTGGAACTCTCTGAGACAGGATTTGTTCGCACTGTTAGATAGTAAACCACTTCTGGAACGCTTTGCACTAAACCTTAATCAACACGATGACTAAGTAAACCACAAAATGCATTTGTTTCACTAAATATAACCGCGTATAACACAGAACGAAACGTTCTTCTTTATTTGTTTTTTTATGAATACCCCTAACTGTATACTTTTCATCCAATTTGGTAGTAGTTTTATTGTGAAATTGAATTTTATTCATAAAATGTGTGTTATGTATTGTTTGTGATCGGAGGCGGATCCAGGATTTGAAGGTTCAATGGGTTAAACTTGTATTGAACTTATTATACTATTAAAACTATATATGTTTTGCACATAACTACAAAAAATAGACCAAAATAATATATTATACTTCTATTGGACTGAAATACTGAATGAATGATGGAACTCATAATTCTTACATTGAAGACTCCTACAGTAGAATTGGACTGAATGCTCGTTCCCCTCTATCTATGAGATGAGAATCAATAATTCATTTATTATATGGTGGTTCTCATTTCAAAACATATTATATATACGCGTCGCTATTGTTACATATAATATTTACATCATTTATACTAAATAATAAAAAGAAAATAAAAATTATATTCTGTTCTCTGAACGGTTAGTTAAAAATGTAGATATTTTATATTTATTACACAATTTGGTAAGGTATAATTCGTAATTGTAGTATCGTATAAAGATTGTATAGGGCTTCCTTCTCACCTTGATGGCAAAAGGCCCATTACCTAGGGTAAAGTTCCTATTTCTTCCATTTAAATCCAAATAATCTAGATTTACATTGATACTTTAATTCTTTCATGTTAAAAATTAAAATATGTAAACTAACAATCTTGCGTCTCACATAGACTGTCTACATCATACTCTTAGGAGTGTAGTCCTTCCTCGGACCCTGCGTAAGTGCAAAATACTTTCTGCACCCGGCTGTCCTTTTTAATAAACTAGTCTCAATAAATAAAGAAGGTCTCGTAAAAATCCTTAATCATAAGTCAATAATTCAACTTAAAATTTATTTCAGTTTAATAATATTATAACTTTAATTTCACAAGCTATTATGCTTCCTTTTCAGTTTCACCAAGAACAAGTCCTTAAAAACCTAAATAGTGCTGAAGGATAACTTAAAATATATAATCAGACAACTAATAATCTATAACTTTCATATGATTACAAAATCAAATTAAATAGCAATGAAAATTTTAATTTTTTTTTTAAAAGGATACTAAAGCTAGCTTGTGAGAGAGTTTATCATTGAAAGAAGACTCATCCATGACATATATATTTACTCCAAACTTATGAGAAAGTTAAGTATATTAAAAGTCTTTTTACCTAAACAATATGGTATATCTTAACTGTTTTATACCAAAGAATTCTTAACACCTAATCTTTAAATTATTCCGAACAAAGGTCTAATTATTCTTTTCCAATATGCGTATATAATAAAATCTCATAAGGAGTGGACCAAACTTTAGTATTATAAACATGCCGACAGCTCCGGGCCAAGTTAGCCATCTATCATCACCAATTCTTTTTTGGTAGCTAATTCATTTTTCTTGTTCAAGTAATATGTTATAAAAATAAATTCATAATATATAGCTTTTGAGAAATAAAATAAAATGTGCCTGGAAAAAGTTCATAATTTCCTGTTCAAAAGTATTATTTCCTGCTTAATTTGAATTCTATTCCCTGATAATAAATATTTACACAATCAAATAATTTTAAAAATAAGATGATCATCCACATTATATTACTCACGAGTTAGTAATTAACTTGAAAAATTATGAATTGCTTGTTAAAAATACAATAAATGTTTAAAATAATTTTTGAACCATGGATGAATAAATATATTCTGGAAACATTTTCTTGCGTTGGTTAAAAATAACATCAAATAAATCATATTATATATAAGAGCTACTACTGCTTCAGAAATCCTATTAAATAACTAGTTCTTCTTTCTAATTTTTTTTAGAAAACTTACATTCTTTTAAATTTTACAGAAAATAAAGGATATTAAATAATACTTAGATACTACTAATTTTTTTAGAAGTAACATTGGATCCTATAGGTTGTAGATAGACAGTCCCATGTGTGCTTAGTCCCAAAGAAATGGAAATGTTTTGCCGTGGGAAAACGTGCATCTTGTATTGTGTTTCCCCATTGTTCTAAGTTATTGAAAAGCTATCCACCTTTTTTCTTAAAATAATTTTTAATTACAGAAAAAAATAGTTAAGCAAAAAAGAAAAAAAGATTTGCTTACCAGAAGTAGAAGCACATAGAAAAAGATTAAGACCCTAGAATATTCAAAATAAATTGTCGATGTGAGCTTATGGATTCGAAATTCTAATCATTTTATATTATTGAATTTTAATTAATAATTATATATATTCAAAAATATATATAAATTGTTAATTAAAGTTTAACAAATTATTAATTAATAATTTATGTATGTTCAATAAGAGTCGAGGGTTACAGGAAATAGCCTCTCTATCTTCATAAGGTAGGGGTAAAGTCTGCGTACACATTATCCTCCCCAGATCTCACTTGTGGGATTACACTGGGTTTGGTGGGGTGTGTGCGTGTGTGTGTATATATATATATATATATATATATATATATATATATATATATATTCAATAATTTTTTTAAAATTAATAAATAATTTATATATATTCAATAGGTTGCTTAAGACAAACACATAATTGAACTAAAATTTTTGGAATTCTGACTACTAAATTCGACCGAACTAGTATCTAGGCCTCCACTCATGTGTGCTTTAGGGGGGTTGCAGAGGAATTACACAGAAACAAACTTTATGGGGTATTTTGTTCCTCCGTAAATTTTTGACGGGTTAAAGTAGAAATAACGACCAAAAATTTCGGTCTCCGATGTTTAAAATAGATTAAAATTGGAATTGGCACATTTGCTAATGAACAAATAATTTTCTCCTAATAGAGATAAGTAGTTATATATTATATACTCTCCTACCACATAGGTATCTTGAAAATTGTAACACTATAACGTGTTTTAAGGACTACGATTTTCAACAAATAATTCTTAGGATCAATATATTAATGACTAATAAGAAAATAAATCTAAATTCTTAACCATATCTAGTGGACATAAAATAAAAGAGGGAAAGTATAATAATAGGAGTCTTAGAAATTATATTTTATATATGATTGATATTTGTTAACGTCCATTGGGGAGTGAAGGAAGGAATCTATGCAACGGATGGGTGCAAGTGATGTCGTATGTGGTCGGACACAACCAAATCTCATCCCATATCCTCACCACCACCTTGATAATATATTAATAGTATACTAATATTTTTACACTATCAGTGTAAAGAACGGCTCGACGTATAAAGTATCTCGCATTCACGTAGGATTTGGTAAAGGGTTACATTTCAAATGTAGGCAGGTACCCGCATTCACATAGGGTCCGAGAAAGGGTTTCGTCCCAAGAGGGTGTGATGTAGGCAGCGTACCCTGGTGCAAGCATTAGTGGCTGATTCCACGACTAAATCCCTGACCTATAGATTATACGAAGACAAGACAGCTTGATCGTTGCTCCAAGGTTCCCCTTCGATCTTTTGCTCTATCAGTATACAGTGGCGAAGTCACATATGGTCATAAGAGTGATCAACTGACCATCCTTCGTCGAAAAATTACACTATATACATAGGTAAATGTATAACATTTTAGAGGTATATAACACATATTGAATACCCTTTGTCGGATTTTTTTTTTCCATTTCTTTTAAATTTGAACACCCTTGGAGAAAGTCTTAGTTTCGCCTCTATCAGTATATTTAACCTGTTATAATATGGGGAATCTTTGGTTCCTATATGTCCCTACGTGTGCATGTGAATGAGAAGTATATATAAATTGAGGAAGAACGTACAATGTGCTCAAGAAGTCAGATACACACGTAAGTATAGGGTCTTTTTCTTCTTGTGGGGTAAGTAGAAAGAGGTGGGGTAATAATATATAGGGAAAAAGAAAGAATAATTCAGTTGTAGTAGGATCCGAGTGCATGGAGCCAAAAGCAGTTGAATTATAAGTATATATTATGGACTCATAATACCATATTGTTTAATTATGTCACATGTATAGTCCCTTATTTTATCAGTGAATTATGCTAAGGTATGGACCACCTTCAACTCAATCAACAATCTTGACACTTTTTCTCGTAAAATGTTTGGAGTAACACTACAAAAAGTTGGAATTAGATAAGAGCTTAATTGCTAATTTATCGTTTTCTCGTAGTTAACAGAATTTTTTGATAATCTGTTACTAATTTATCGTTAAATAGGATTAGAACATCAAATTTTTCTATTTAGCTATAAAATTTATCTGTCGCAATTTCCTATTTTGTAGTAGTGTTATATTTTGCATGGGTAGTTTGATCGATGCTTCAACTCTTTTTCCTTTTACGATGTCAAAAGAAATGGGAGGTCTCCCTCTATAATAATTAATAAGCATGTGTATGCGGGGATGTATTGTATATATGTTATTTTAAGGATTTAATTTTATAAATACTGACAATATAAGTTTTTGCAGTATCAATGTAATAGCAGGCTGCTTTAATTTTTTAGATAATTAGTTACACTTATTATAGGCAATTTGGATTTTGACGGCCATCCTAAGCTTAAAAAGGAAGAAAATGTCAAAGGGAGAAATTCGTTATGAGCTTTACGCATCGTTTCATAATGTATCTATCGTACTGTATTGTATTGTACTGTATCGTTTGATAAATACAATGTTTGGATAGATTGTGTCGTTTGCCGTCGTTTCATGATATCACACACCAACAATATGAAAAATAAACTTGCAATATTATAAAGAAAAATTGTGATACAAGGTAAAATTACTATATTAAAAAGTAGGGTAAATGATACAATAAAATAATTTAATAATAATAAAGGGTGAGATTGAGAGAAAAAGACAAGGTAACGGCATGACCACACCAAATCGGTCGTTACATAAAGTGGTACATTTCGTCGTTATGTAACGATGGATTTAACGATACGATACAATAAAATTTAAGTAACAATCAAAACAAACTTGTATTTAAAGTAGCAATACGATACGATACAATGGGTAACAACCCTCCAAACAAGCTGTTAGGTACTGGAGTTGTTTTGTGAAAGTAGCATTAACTACCACCTTTATTTGTGATTAATGATATTTTCGTTTACACTCAATGCATGATTTGTGACACGAGACATCTTACCTGAAAATAGATCGACATTTTATTTGTGAAAAATGTATGCACAAAATAGAAAAATGTTTTGTCTTTCAAATACTTCTAGCTACCAAATGTATAGTTTCTTTATCCCCCTCCCCCCTCTTTACAATCTACAAACCACAAGTCTCACAAATAGGTTTGTCACATAGCATAAAATTAAAGGGTGTAATTGATGAACCGGCAATAATTTTTTCATCTTTAATTAGAGATCTCGAATTATTTCTTTTTTGGATTAGGATACAAGGCTCGAACTCGTAGCCAAGTGGCATGAAGGGAATTCGCTCAACCACTACAATTACGTAATTGTAATTTTTTCTGCATTTAATAGTTTCGAGTTTGAACTCTGAAAATGAAGTCTTCTTCGTTGGAAAGCGTTAAAACCCCCATATAGACTTTGTACGAGCCAAATCCGGATTAGTAAGGCCAGTAGGTTCATGATACCGGAATGTTAAACAAAAGAAAAAGGTTTGCCACATTATTCAAAAAAAGTCTAAATAAAATATTCTGAGGCTTGTGATATGGAAATTATATCGCCAAGAAAAAAGAACAGCTGTTCATGTGCTATATTTGTGATATAAAAATTGTTATGAAGAGCTATATGGACATCTACACTAGATTAGGAGAGTAGTTGCTAAATCAAATTTCAATCATTCAAGCAGAAAAAGAAAACCTAAAGAAAGCATGTACTAACAAAATTCATAGCATAAATATGTTATTTTCATAAGGGTAATAATGGAAACAAAAGGGTTTTTGAAAATGATAGCTAACAGATTGGATATTTTTCTTTGTTTACTTGTATTTTCCAAAAAGGAAGAAATATAAAAACTCTTCTACTTATATTAAAATGGAAATATAGATATATAATTGATGATTACTTCAATTGTAAATTTTACTTTCTTTTTTTTTCACTGGAAAATATGTGTACTGCTTCAAGGACATGCACTCTATGCTATGTGTTAGTATAATTTAAGAGCACCTAATTTACATTCTATAAAATACGAGAAACATATATATTTAATTTTGTATTATTCATTATTTTTAAGGAAATAAGATTAATGAAGCTGACCTAATTAATTAGAAAAGTGGTTAAATTGGGTTAGAAAATTCAAACGTAGTCTTAAAAATAATCAAGTATGGTGATTTTTATCTAATTGAGCATTTTTACTCACTGTTAAATATGAGCTGTGACTGCCGTGGACATGCACGCACAAAGAGAACCACGTACATTACCTCTATTCTATTTTGTATGATTTTTTCATATTTTTTTCTCTTGCCTAAATATTGACAATTTTATAAATTTATTTATTTGAAAACTTTTTATTCTAGTATACTTTTTCTAATTTTGATGAAAAACTCTTGTATGATACATATAATATTAATATTAATATGACATGTCAAAAATGACTAGTTCTAAGGACATTTGATTTTCTATAGGAGTATACATTTACTTATATATCACATTTTGGGTTAAAGGTTGAATATGGCTAGATATAATGCACTTAATAATTATTAAGGTTTGTGGTGGAATGCATACGATCTCTACATGCCTAACAGAGATTCTGAATTCAAATCTTGATAATACAAAAAAAATCTAATAGAGAATATTTTCTCATTTAAAGAATTTTATGCAATGCTAATTCGAAGAGTCAATTCTTTAGATGGTCATCCAAATTACAGAAATAACTCAGTAATGTCAATTTTATTTGTTATACTTATATATATCAATAAAATCATTCATATTTTACCTATTGCTCTGCAGAATAACTCCTTACACGAAAAGCATTAGATGACTAGCATAAATAGTTCCTTAAGTTTGAGAGGAGGTCTACAATTGTCCTATAAATATACCTTTGTTCATATTAAATCCTTTATATTTATCAAAATAAGCATTTTTGGCTCCTATGAAATAAGTTGAATAGAGGTAATTTAAATTTCTTTTTTGGTTCATTTTTTTTTTTGATAATTTGAAGTTTGGCTGCTATGAAAGTTGAGTATGTACAGCGTAGTTTCCCCAAGTTAACATGCGCAAAAAATGTTTAGTTCCGATAAATTTAAATGATTTAATATGCATAAAGGTATATTTATAAGACAACTTTACTGCTACTAGGGGTGTATATCAGTCGGGTTGGTTCGGATTTTATAATTACCAAACCAAACTAATTGTGTCGGATTATTAAATCTAAAGACCAAACCATACCAATAAAACTCGGGTTTTTCACTCTCGATTTTTCTCGGGTTTTCGGGTTATTCGGGTTTTTTCGGGGGGTTTTCCGGTAAAATCTTCATAGAACAAAACATATAAATTATGCTCAAAATATTTCTTTAGTCCTAGTAAGATATGACTATATAAAGTATTTTTCAAGAAAATAATACAAAATATGAGATATGTCATGGCATTATCCTAAAATATTCAACAATAAAGACAATAAAATTATGTAATATAAATATTGCTAATTAAGAATCTATAATAAAAATAAACATAATCTAAGAGTACTAAGTCATGCTAAAATAAGTAAACTAATAAGGGAGTATTAAATACATGACTAAGCACTAAAGAAAAAGAAAAATAGGTTATGCATTTTTATCTAAATTATTGCAAAACAAAAAATAGATATTCAATACATTCCCGTTTATAGTATTGAATTAAATGTCTTTTGTTAGCATTAGTATTGATTTGATTTTGGTTTGAGCTTTTGTTAGCACTATTTAATTTACTAGTGTTAATGTCTATAAAACTTATTGGAACATTCAAAAGTTCTAAGTCTAACCTTGAAATAATACCTTAAAAAATAAAATTATGAAATCTTTTAAGAAATATTTATAAATTACATCACAATAAGTATATTTATATATTAAATATATCTAAAATTTCTATATATGTAATGTCGGGTTGGTTTGGTTTCGGTCTGATTTTCTTTAGTTAAAACCAAACCAAACCAATTATGCTTGGGTTTTTTTTCCCAACACCAAACCAAATCAAACCAACCCATAGTCGGGTTTTTTTCTCGGTTTAACTCGGATTATCGAGTTGGTGCGATTTGTCGCTTTCTTTTGTATACCCCTAACTGCTACTCTCAAACATAAGGAATTATTTATATTATTTTTTTAGTATTTTTCATATAGGAGTTATTTTGTAGGATAATATGCAAAATATATATGAATGATTTTATGGTTATAAACAAAAAAAAAAATATTTTACCAAGTCATTTTTATAACTTGGATGATCATCCAAGGAATTATCTCAAATTGAAATTAGTCGGGATGACAACAACAAGAGCAATATATCTAATGAAATTCTATAAGTGAGTTACAGGGAGAATAATGTGTACGTAAATTTTACTCATACTTTGTAAAAATAAAAAGGCAATTTCCGATAAATATTCAACTCGAAGAAAACATAATCCCAACCGTCATTTAAAAAAATGATAATAGAGAAATTATTTTATTTTGCTATGATTTTGAGCAATCACAAGATTATTCTATAAAAATTATTCTGTGTAAAGTACAAACCCAAATTACAGAAGGGACCCCACATGTTCAGTCTACTGTGATATACAGACGGGGACAGCATCACACGAAGAACAGATTCACGGACTGACCATTGGGAATTGCAAAAATTTCCTTTTTATTTTAATTTTTAATTTAAGATGGGCCCCCATTTTGTAGCTGAGGCTCGTGTGGGCCCCATTGTTTTAATTATGTTGTAATCATTTTATTCCTGATGTTGATCAGAAGAAAGGAAAAGGGTTAAAAAGGTCCCAAACCTTTCTAGTGTTTGAACTTTCTAACTTTTATTTTATAATATTATTAGTTTGTTAATTTCAAGAAGAACACATTTAAAAGTAATTTTCTTCACACGTTTGTACAAAGTTAATCACAATCCATCAATTTACCCCTTTTTGCTCACTTTTGGTCCACTTTGTCAAAGAATTATGGAGTGATTGAAAACTATTCCATCCGTTTAAAAAATTTAGCACTATTTTTTATTAGTCTATTTAAAAAAGATTGAAATATTCGTATAATTTCTTAGTAAGAGATTTTTATAATCACATAAATATTATGACTTGTTTATGACCATATATTTCAAAAAAATTTATTGCCACACAAATTTTATACTCTCTCCATTTATTTTTATTTGTTCACTATACTAAAATATATATTTTCACTTTTACTTGTTCACTATACTAATCAAGAGAAAGACAATCTTTTTTTCCATGTTTTATCTTTACCATTAAGTACTCATTTTCAAATCATTTGTCATAATTTTTAGAAATGCTATCATTATTATAGGTAAAATTGTAAAATACATACTTTATTTTTTTTTCTTTTAAAACGAGTGCAAAGTTAAAAATGGACAACTAAAAATTAACGGGGAGGTTGTATATTTAAGACCTTAAATTTTAAAATACTCCATGTCTTTATTAAAGTGCGTGCAAGTCAAACTAAGACAAACAAATTGAAACAAGACCTGTAAAATTCAACTCTCACCAGTAATAGCCAATTCTTTAATAAATCTTTAAAAATAGAATTCAAATTTTCTGTAGATCATTTCTTCACCCACTACTTACGCACATTCAATTTATTGACCTTTAACTAATAATTGGAGTTTATACCTACAGTCTTTATTTGATTTGATTAGTAATTAAGTGGAGAACACCACTTTTGCTCTTCACTAAAAATGGATAATATTCATTTGCTTCACAGGGTGGAAAAGGCAGATATCACTTATACGTTTTAGGCAAACCTGTTATTTCTTTTATTTATTTATTTATTTATTTTGCATTGCTGAAAATGAAATTATACCAACTAATAATAGATGTCTGAACAGGAAAGAACCATTATTATCAATAAGACGATTTGATATCCATTATATAAGCGTTTATATGTATATATTTTACAGGATTACAAAATAAATTCTCCAAGAACTTTCAGTAGAGCTGAATCTAAAACAATGGATAGTATCTATTTTAAATTGATGATCTTTCATTTTTAATTAATCAGAGATCTAGAATACGAGCTTTTGATAATTGAAAATCATTTGTAGGAAGTGTTTACTTTTTAATAAGCCTAACAAAACGCAAATTCAAATTAGTTGCGACTGTTTTCATTATAGAAAGATTTTTTTAGTAAAGTAACTACTAGAACCAAATAGGCTTTCTACATATGCATTATTTAAAACTACAATTTTTATCAGCTATAGCAAAAAAGAAACAAAATTATTGCGTTTCTCCAAGACTGCCTAGTTAAATTCATTTTATCATTCAACAGTAAGCCGTTAAACAATATATCTAAATATCTAATGCATGTACTTATGCAGATATACTTATATATAAAAAAAATTCCAAAAAATAAATAAATTATAAGATCAGTATGCTCATTTCACACCTAAAAAAATGTAGAGGGAATAATTATATACTCCACGAGACTTGGCGTCATACTTACTAAAAATGGAAGCAATGATGAAAACAGTGTATTTCTGTCTTATGTAATATGTGCAAAGTTTAATGCGAAAGCGTTATCTACTCCAATATTCTCATTGTACTCTGGCAATGTCATCATTATTACAATTTAATTTGACCAAAGGATGACCATATAAATTCAATAAGTACTATCTAGTTGGAGATTAATTGAAAGATCTTTACATTAATATTCATGCCCTTCTCATACCTAGGATAGTCATGGAGGAGGAGGATATTCATGAGATTGGTGAAGAAGAGAAAGAAAAATTAAATGATGTGGACTACTTGACTGGAAATCCATTGCCAAATGATATTCTACTATATGCTGTGCCCGTCTGTGGTCCTTATAATGCTCTACAATCCTACAAATATCGTGTGAAATTAGTTCCAGGCACTGTTAAGAAATATATATATATATATATATAGTCAAAGGCTCTATAAAAAATACTTTGATCGAACCAACAAAATCATGATAAAGCAAATAAAGGAATAAAAAGAGATCGCGATGCATCATGGCAGTAGAAGCACGTCGCATCATGGCAAAAGAACCACGAGGCATCGTGGCACCTTATGAGATTTAATTTCTATAAAAAGGATGTCATATTTGTGTTGAAAGAGGGGGAAGATCATATGTGCCTAATTAGCAACTTTTCTCTAGATTTGGTCTTTACTTCTTTCTTTATCTCTTTCACTTTCCTCTTGTAGTTTTTGAATTTTCTAAGAGTGTTGATAGTATTTTAAGAATTTCTTTCTTTGTGAGATTTAAAGACTCCATAATGGAGTAATTTCTTTTGTTGGGATAGTTGATAAAACTCGATATTGTTATAATATTAATCTCAATTTTACTACATGCTTGACCTGAAACGTTCTAATTATATTTCGATATTGTGCTGGAATATTAGTTTTAATTAATTATTATTACTTCTATCTATTTGTTCTCCAAAATTACTTGTATGTCAATTTTGTAATTCTTACAAAGCAAAATTAATATACGATAACTATTGGGTAAAATAATAGAGTGAGAGTAATTCTTTTTAAGCTATCATTCCAAGTCTGTAATCTTGCTTACTTCCATTCTAATTCTCACGGAGGAGTTGTAGTTGGCAAGATTATTGCTTTTTAGTAAAAAGTAATCGCAGGAGGTTTTTGCTATCTTTTAGCACAATTCAGGCAAGAAAATTATTTCAGTTTAATCGTCACGGGCCATATATCAATTGATTTACATAACCTCACAGAGTGTTATTAATTGATTATTTCTGAGTGAGCAAATCCCATTCTAACTAAGAATGAGTCATTGCCCTTCTCCGACCCTGACTGCCCAACCTGAGAGCGGACAGCTAATGCGTTCCACTTATTGAACAGGGTTCTATGGTCGGTCTGTGACCCCTGGATGCCGAAGGCGTCCTTGGGGTGATCTCGTAGTTCCTACGGGGTGGAGATGATGGGGTCGGTCCATGGATTTTCCTTCCTTTTCTTTTGCCGCATTTCGCTCAAAGGGTTGAAGGGAGATAGTGCATCAGATCCTTCGAGAAAAAGATTCATTCTCTTCATAAAAAATAGGAGGTAGAACCAATAAAGATTTCTTTTTCGATTCATCCCTGGCCTCATTCAAGAATTGTTTTTGATCCAATCCGCAGGAATCAATAGAAAAGGCAAATCCCTTATGATACACCAGATCCGGCTCGGTTATTGATAGAGTGAATAGATCTGCCATTTCTTGAAATCTCTCTTTACGAATCAATTTAGATAGTCCTTTGTGTCTCCGGTGGCGACTAGATCAACGCGTTATTGCTTCAAGAGAAACTCCCATCGAAGTTCACTATGAATCTTTAGGTACTTTTTATGAGATTTATGGACACTATCTAATAGTAAGAAGTCTAAAAAAACAAATCCTTTTTATATACATTCGAACCACTGTTGGTCATATTGCTCTTTATCGAGAAATCGAAGAAGCTATACAGGGGTTTTCTCGGGCCTATTCATCTGGTACCTAACGTAATTCTATGATACCCGTGGGACTAAACAGTTATTCCTAAGATAAATACATGTAGAAGTTAAAATTTTATTATTATCACGCTATCGAGTGAATTCAATGATTCCCAACTCTTTTTAAATATAAATCTTCCGAAAGTTATTTTGTCTCAACTTAAGCAATTTAAATTTTCAACAAACAAAACTTCATCAATCCGATTCTCTCAAATAGTAGTAAGAATATTATAAGTTTGTAGCTAGATTCTCCAATCTCTGTGGGACGATATCATAAACTATACTAGAACTTGACAGAGTACGAGTAGCAAAATCTTATACGCATTGGCCTCGTCAAATGTTTAAAATGCGACACCATTTTATAGGACGCGCACAACTACAATAAGGTAAAAGAATTATGTATATATCTATATGAGATAGTTGAATTCCCTTGGCTTCTTCACATGTTTAAATTTTTCGTTATTTTCTGAATCCCTTGATGAAAATCCTGACTCCGCCACTGACTGTAAGTTATTGTATTAGTTGATCGTTGTAATTACATAGTATCTGTATGGATTGATATATGAGTGATCTAATGTGTGAGAGATTTGCATCAGAAGAAAACGAGTCACATATAATTTAAATTAAGGACGAGCTAAGCGTTAATATTGTTTTCGAAAATGCAGAAAAGAAAAGGAAGAAAATGAAAAGCTGCATAAAATTTTCATTTCTCCAAGTAACAAAACAAAATACCTATACTGATGCTAACGGTATATTTTTACATTAATTATCGGTATATTTTAATATGTTGTAACAAGTTATTTATTTTATTTTTCATATCCGACTTGATATTTGTAATTTTTTGTTGTTACAGGTAACTTAACTTATGGTACTATATACGTCATTGCACATAAGTTTAACAAACAATAACTAATCTAGTGTGAACTCACAAATAGAGTTTTGGGAAGGGTCGTGTGTACGGAATATTTTCCCTGCCTTGTGATGGTAAAAAGATTGTTCCCGATAGACTCTTGGGAAAAACATAGTAAAGCAAATTTAACAAACTCAAAAAGAAAGAAAAAGAATTTAAAAAAAAAGCAAGGAGGCATTGAGACAATTTCGGTGGCTGTAAATTCTGAATCTCGTAGTTACAATATTAGCTTCTACTATTTTTTTAGTATCCTCTTAAATTATCATCTGTCTTGATAATTGGAATTTAGCTCGAAAAACTACAAAATGACACAGAGCTCTACACATTCTGGTTACAAGCAGCATACAGCCAATTCTACATATATACAAATACATATTTTAAAAAGGAAGTATTCCTTTAAAAAATAAATATGTTATGATAGAGAGCCTCAAAGCCTCGGAACACCGGTAAAGTTATTTTCGTGCGACTTTTGTGTGACTTATAGGTCACGGGTTTGAACTGTGAAAGTAATCACTAATTCTTGCATTAGAGTAGACTATTGCGGCTTTTCCTTGTATCCTGCTTAAATACGAGATACTTTATGCACAAGATTGCTTTTTCAGATAGAGAGAGATCAAAACAAAAAGGTGGCCCAGCAGCTAAATCTATGGCTGACCGACCTTGAAATATAACAACGTAAAAATGAAAGGACATTGAACGAGAAAACTTGCAAGAGAGAGAAATTAGAGAGAGAAGTGTGTTTTTTCTGTGTGTGTATATGTGTGTGTTGGTTAGAAAAAGAAAGGAAATATTCTCTTTTGCTTTCATGGTCTTTTTTTGGTGTTTTCTTTTTAAATCACACAAACTTTTCTCCAGCTAGCAGCTGCTAATCTCTCCTCTTCAGAAATCTTAGCTGTGATACAAAGCCAAGAAAACCTTCACAAGTTTGAAATAAGTCTTAGGTTCTTTGTTTTTTCTTGGTGTTTTTAAGATTCAAAGTTTTGTGTTTTTGTTTGTTGTTTGGCTATACACTTATTCTTACTTTGTTCTTTTGGAACAATCTGAAAGTTCTGAGATTTGAATAATACCAAGTTTTTTTTATCTGTATGTATTTGGAAAAAAACTTAAACTCTTTGAGTTAGCTTTGTTTTTTAGCTCCACTGCTTCTTTAGTTGTCAAAAACAAAAACCCTTTATATCAAATGATGTCTGGTGATGTTTTTTCAATTCCTTCTTCTGTCAAAGGAGTAGTACTACCTCATCATCCTCAAGATGTATTACTTGAACCAAACCCTAACCCTAAAGCTAATTCTTCTTCCAAGAAAAGAAGAAATCTTCCAGGTACACCAGGTATACAAATTAACTACTCATTTCTTATATCATATATAGAAAAAACATCTATATATGTTTAGTGCACCGGGCCCTTTTCCGAATCTCGCGCATAGCGGGAGCTTAGTGCACGGGGGCTGCCGATGTTCTTGCTATAGTACTTGACCAAGAGCTTTTTTTCTTTGTATGTTGACAGATCCAGATGCTGAAGTTATTGCACTTTCACCAAAAACACTGATGGCTACAAATAGATTTTTATGTGAAATCTGCAACAAAGGTTTTCAAAGGGACCAAAACTTGCAACTTCATAGGAGAGGACACAATCTACCATGGAAATTAAAGCAAAGGAATAAACAAGAAATAGTGAAGAAAAAAGTATATATATGTCCAGAAAAAACTTGTGTACACAATGATCCTTCACGTGCACTTGGAGATCTTACTGGTATAAAGAAACATTTCAGTAGAAAACATGGTGAGAAAAAATGGAAGTGTGAGAAGTGTTCAAAGAAATATGCAGTTCAGTCAGATTGGAAAGCACATACTAAAACTTGTGGTACTAGAGAGTATAAATGTGACTGTGGAACTCTTTTTTCCAGGTAATTAATTTCCCTTAGATTGGTACCATGTAACATGGTTCTTGTTTAGGAATATTTGTTTCAAACCGAAATAAATGCTAGCTCATTCATTCATAGGAATTAAGTAGTTTAATTCAATGTCTTTGTTTTGATTCAATTTATTGCCTCAACTCCTCCTGAGTTCTGAGTTCTGACCACAAATTATCAGCTATTAAATTGTTTGATATTCCATGCGTATATTATGTGATCAGGAGGTCACGAGTTCAAGCCGTGGAAACAATCTCTTGCGGAAATGTCTATAATAGACCCTTGTGGTCCGGCCCTTCTCCTAACCCGCACACAGCGAGAGCCATGCTGCCGTTTATTCCATGTGCCTGTTATGCCTTAAATTTAATGTTGGGTTTTCTATTTTTTCTTCCATTTTACAGGAAAGATAGTTTCATTACACATAGAGCATTTTGTGATGCTTTAGCTGAAGAGAGTGCAAGAATCACTTCAGTGGGAACAAACAACTTGAACTTCAACCAGCAACCCAATTTAGTTGGTGGAATTTCCCAAATTGGGACAGGTTTTGTACAAGATTTTAGTGGTATGACAAGTGGGAATTCTCTACATCATCAGCAACAAAAGCCAAGATTATCACTTTGGTTAAATCAAGTCAATAATAATTCTCAGCTCAATAATCCTCTTCACATGTCAACACCAAGTTCAAATCTTTTTGCTTCCTCTAGTTCAACTGGATTACCAGATCATATGGTGCAAATGCAATCTCCTAATAATATCTTTGGTAATCAAATGCAATGGGCAATTGACAAGAATGTTGCAGCCACTACCCCTGCAACTTCAATGACTGAAACCTTATCTTCTATGTATTCTGATAATCAAAATCAGCACCCAAAATCTTCAACACCAATGTCAGCTACAGCACTTCTTCAAAAAGCTGCCCAAATAGGTTCAACCAAAAGCAGCCCAACTTTCTTTACAAACACTTTTGGTGTAATGAACTCTTCATCTTCTTCCTCAAACACACAAATATTCAACACTTTGTCTCAAACCACAAGTGAAATGCACCAAGTTTTTGCTAAACAATCAGAGGATTACAACCCAACAGATAATGGTCTCATTAATGGGTGTCCAAATATGAGTTCATCAGCTAATACTAAAGCAATCAATTTGGATCAGGCATTTATGCAAACAGTTGGCATGCAAACTCAAGCTGTTTCGTTCAACTTGGATAATAGTCTAACCAGAGATTTTCTGGGCATGGGAAATGAAGGGGGACGGCCATTTTTGCCACAAGAGCTGGCTAAGTTTGCTTCGATGACTTCAGCTATGGGGTTAAGCCATTACAGTAGTGGTCACTAGCAATATGTCTTTTCACTTATCTTTTTTTGTATCACAAAATACAATAATGTAAAATTTGAACCTTATCTTGAGCTGGATGGCTCAGCCTATTGGTTATATTTCTTTTTACTTTTTACTTTTTTTTTTTTTTTGCATTAATTTGGATATGTTTCCTCTTGAAGATAAAACGCTCCAAAAAAGAAAACAAATGTATAACTTAGCAGTCAAACGTATTTAGAATTTAAATTTACTTTTAGTACAGTAGTCTTTTGTTTCTTGTGACCGTTGTTATGAATTTACTATAAATATTTATTTTTTAAACTTTTAATAGTTAGTAGAAATGTTGACTGCATACTTAAATCTAACCTCTATTTTTGGAGGAACCTAAACTGATTTTAATTTCCATTTACGGGATGGAAATAGTGCAGTCTATGCTAAACCTCCCATATATATCTCTAAAAGTTACTATGAAAAATATTTAGCGCGCGATCGAAACTATTTATATTCTATAGCTGCAAAAGTGTATAAAATTTATATAAAAAAGTGTATAAAATTTATATAATTTTATATATAGTATACATAATATATATATATTTTTTCGATTATTATTTTGAGAGCGGCTATATAACGTCATTTTTTATTTACACTTAATATGAATTTGTATTTCGTGAAAGTTTATTTTAGTATATCTCTGCTTTGGGTCAAAGTTCAAATACTATACTCTGTGCATGATTTGCTGGCTCTCCATCACGCAATTGATGAGAGGCCAATGAGGCAATGACCAAGATATTTCACTTTGAAAACTTGCATTATGTCCTTTTGCGACCAACTAGTTTAATTATTGGAGTACTTAAGATTGTTCATGTTCTCTATTATATTAGAGAAAAGCAGAATAAATCTTAACTACTGCCTAATTTCCCCTTGCATAAAAATAATATAATATTAAAATTTTGGGCAAATTCAAGATTGTGGGGTCTAGCAAATTAACGTGGGACCTTTATGTCGAGAGTTGGTGACAAAAAAGTAGCCATGCATATTTTTTATTTTACTACGTGTTGGTTACTCTAATTTTATCTTTCAAGTCTATGCAAAGACCCTAAATATTTTATATATGTATTTATTTTTCCTACGATCTTAGACCTTTCTTATTAGATAGGAAAGGACATAATTGTAGCCTTTTTATTTAGAAAAAATAGGGCACAAAAAACCATGAATTAAAGTGTTGACTAGTTGTCAAAGTGACTAATGAAGTAGTCAACGTTGGTGGGTTTTACAGAAAACTTTTTGATTATTTGATTTGATTAGTCTTTTAGCTGCAGCTCGTCACTTGCCATAGGCACCTACTAGTTGATTTATTAGGTTATTTATGATGGACCCACAAAATTGCAAACCATTCAAAGTCGATTGTGTGAACACAAAAGGAATTTGGGCAAACTTTTTGATTATTTGATTTAATTCCTTTTGTGTTCACGCGCAATCGGTTTCGAATCGCCTACAATTTTATGGATTCACCAGAAATGACATAATAAACCATAGTTACTGTTTCTCCAGGACGGTTCTTTATTTTTTGACACTTTAGAGTCGTAAAATATGAATTCATTATTTGATTCAAAATTAAGATATTTTAGGATTATTTTGAGATAAAATAATATTAATTTTAATTAAAATCTTCAAATAAACATAAGATAAATTTAATGTTAAATTGTATTGAGATAATTCACCTAATCCCTTAAACCAAATAGCTCCTCAAAGAGTTATAGTATTAGTTAATTTTTCTTCTTGGAAAATTGAGACCTCAAACATATTCATTCATGTCTTATTCTCCAGAGACGAATATTAAAATAATAAAAAAATTTATTTCGTAGATAAAGATGACTAACTTCAATTATCAGAATAATATTTATCACATTATTCATGGAATTTCTAGAGAATTTCAAAACTAAATTAACGCAGCCTTTGCTGAATATACTGCCTGCTTCACCAGTGCGGTAACTTTGTTCAAATTATTTGTAGTTGCATAAATAAAGAAAAAGGTAGCTTTAAAAATACTCTGTACCATAAGATATTATCAACAGAGAAAAATTAAGAAGGTGGTAAAAGAAGCAAATATGCAAAAAATTACCAATATCCTGGTTTCGAAATCGTACTAATAAACATAATTAACTTGTCAGGGGCGAAGCTATACTCCGATGGTCAATTAAACATTTTTCTTCAAAAAATTAGATTGCATATATAAGTAAAATAATAAGTTTTAGAGATATATAATATATAATAAAAATTATTTGTCGGGGATTTTTTTTCAATTCTTTCAAGTTTGAACATCCTAAGAAAATACCTGGCTTCACCGTTGTTTGTACTTCACTGAAATTAGTACTTTTGTAACTATAATAAATTTTCGGCAGAAGGCCAAATATATCCTTGCACTATGGAAAAATATTTAAATATACTCTTTGTTATACTTTGGGTCCAAATATACTTCCATCGTAATACTATTGGTTCAAATATACCATTCTTCTGTTAAGTTTGTTTAAATTGGACATTCAATCTATGTGGCATTAATATTTGATGAGTTGGATGCTACATGACATACCACCCCAGCGCCCCTAATCCATATATAAAAGACCAAAATTTAAATACAATATTTTTTATGGTAGCGGTAATGGTGGCAATAGTGGTAGAGGGGGGAGAAAATTTAACGGCAGAAAAAAAATATAAGGGAGGGGTAAAATGTGTTATTAGAGACACTGAGGTGACAAGACATGTGACATCCACCTCATCAAATGTCAGTGTCACATAGGATTGAATGTCCACTTTGGACAAACTTAACGAAAAAGAGGTATATTTGAACCAATAGTATAACGACATAAATATATTTAGACTCAAAATATAACAAAAATTAGATTTAAACATTTTTTGATAGTACATATTTGGCCTTTTCCATTAATTATCAAATCAATTGACTCCCCAGTGAGACTAACCAAAGAAGATTAAAGAAAAATCTACCAAAAGGTGGTCCAAATCTTGACTAAAGTTTTACTTAAGTAAGAAAACTGTGGTCATCACTGACCACCTTAATTAGGTTTAATTGGAACTAAGGCAGAATATTAGGTAATTGTGTTGGTCGCACAGCCTATTTATCTGGTATGAATAATGCAAGAGAAAGAAAGGAAAATATATTTTCCCTTGGCTTGAGAGTCCGAAACTGAAATAATGACTTTTTGGACACAAAATACGTTTCTACTGTTAAAAAATAAAGTTACATTTCTATATAAAATGCAGTATAATACTGCGTTTTACTTTAACGAAAAATTAGCAGTTAAAATTAAACGCAATATTATACTATATTTTATTAAAAAATTAATTTTTTATAGGAAAATGCATTATTGTAATGCGTTTTCCTTAAACGCAGTATTGTACTGCGTTTCCCTATAATAAAATATAAGATGGTAAAGTAAAACGGAATAACGCATTAGTATACTGCGTTTTGCCCACATATGGTCCGTCAAAATTCGTTCGAAGAATATGGCTGTCTGTCATTGGATATCGTGTAACAAAAAATAAGTGCTTATTTTTTCTTTAAAGTTAGTGCTTTTGAATAATAACAAAAGCTTTAAATCTATATTATATTAAAAGCATGAAGGCTCTTAGCGAAATGTCGTTCGTCTTTTTTACCCTTTAAAAATAGAGTTCACACTAAATAAAATAGTCATTTGACTATTTTCCTAATATTTGAAAATATTTATTTGGTTAATTTCCTAATATTTAGGAGTAGTCAATAAATTATTTTCCTAATATTTAGAGCTTTGATATTTGAATTTCCTTCCATTCTAGGAGTTCAACGACGACATTCTAAGAATAGTCAAAATAATATGCATACTATTTTTTCGGTCATAATTTTATCATTCTAGGAAAGCTTAAATCTTAGAGAATTCATTTAATTTTTCAATTCCTTCATTACGAAGTTTAGTTCTTTTCAATTTCTTCATTAACAAAGTCTCGTTTGATTTTCAATCCCCTCAATTGGAAAGTTTCATTCTTTTTCAAACCTTTAAAAATATATTATATATTAGACAAAATAGTAATTTAGTTATTTCCTAATTTTAAGGACTTTAAAATTATCTAAGATTTTTATTATTAAGTTTTTCCTTATTTAAAATATGTATCTTTTTGTATAGAAATATTAAATGCACTAAATCTCCTTTTATAAAAAAAAAATACTTATATTTAGGAGTTTGAGATCATTAATGAATCTCACTTTTATTCTCAAACAATGTTCAACGTTAAAGTCTTTATGAATGGAAACAAGTTTAAAGCCTACAAACACCCAATTATGTCTTCTAAAAATCCTACCAAATCTGGTGGCTTTGTGTTCACCTACATACAAAATTCACCGAAGGAAAACTTTTTCTTTTTCCATTGATTCCACCAAATGACTTAATGTAATTTTTCATATAGTAAGTTATTTGTATTAATTTATAAATCTTTGAGAAATTATGACAAATGCATATGGAGTAACAAATATCCATAATTTAAGATTTAATATTAGGTCATACAAATAATAACGTTTTTCAAAAGATATAGTTAAAGGACATTCTTTTCAAGTTCATGCAAAATCGATAGATCAAAATCCTTATATAAAATTGAACGATCTTTTAACCTTAAAAACTAACACGCATTCTTTAACATTTATGTATAAAAAAATAAGTACATATTATACTCTTTAAATCAATATCAAATTCTAGAAATACTTAATTAATAATAGGATACTTGACAATTGCACGTCAAGTTCAAATGATACATCTAATTTTAGAGCAGACAAAGATATTATTATTACATCCCTATCATTTAATTTATGTATATCAAGTATACTCATTATCATTATTTAACTTTTCCCTTATATTTCAAAGTTTTTAATTAATTAAATTTTATGCATTAAATCCTTCACTATATGAATTGTATTTAAATTTTTAATATTGTACATATTATACGAATTCTTATTTTATTTATATTATGTAAATTTTTATTTTATAACTCAAACATAATTTTAATAGAATATTTATATAATTATTTTAAATATATTTACACATCGAGATGGAGTACACGCGCAAAGCGTGTACCCTAAGACTAGTACAAATAAATATGTAGACCTACTTATGTCATGACCATTGTCAGAAACTCCCATACCAAACTATACTTTGTTTCTATGACATTATTTTCTACCATGTATCTTTGATTTTCATGCGACGTTACTGTACCGCTAAGAAAACTTTTGATTTTTTTTTTTTGGAGTTTATTATGTATATTAACCATCCATAAAAGTGGAGTTAATTAATAACCTAAAATATAAAATATAGTTACATGATATAATAGGATAAAATACACTAACAGTATAATTGTTTTTACATTTTTTAACCTCTAACTCTTTAGAGTGATTAATATGCAAACAATGCCAAGATTTTTTTTATTTTTATTTTTACACTCAAAAGGACATATACAGACCTTTAGTAATTGCTCGAGTTTGAAACTATACTAGAATCCTGTAACAGTTTTTAGTTTTTCAAGGTATAACTTTTTCCACTAGGCTTGAGAATTGAGAAACTCTACTCAATGTAGGTTATTTTAATATAATTAATTATTTCTTTAATTGAAGCTTTATAGTTGATCTAGAAATATACGAATTGTTTCTTTATAGGAGCTTGAAGGTCAACGGTAAAAGATTAATATTCTTCTTTTCTTTTCCTAGAGACAAAGTACCAAAAAGGGCTGATTAACTTTTCTGAAAATGCAGTAGAAGAGATGACATTTTTCTCATAGGTTTAAGTTGGAATCCTACGAGTATTTGACATTTTCATTCGATCAATCATCCAAATAATATTTATAACTTAGTGTAAATTAAATATAATTAACTACGTACTCCTCCATTTGTTTCAGTTTATGCAAATCTTTGACCTTTCGAGAATCAATTTGACTACTTTTAAGATAAATTTGGTTATATTAACTTAATATTTTAAGTTAAAATTTAAATATGCAAAAACCATACCAAAAGTATTATAAGTTGTCATTTTTGCCATATTAATATAATGAAAAATTCACTTCAAAATATTGGTAACAACTTTACAGAGTTCGAATTTCTAAAAACGAAAAGGTTCACGTAAGTGGAAGTGCAGTTTGGTTTTTAGCCTGTTTGGTCTCGACTAAGTTATCATTTGTTATTGTTTTCATAGAAAACTTGCTGAAATATGAGCTTAACAGATGAAGCTTGAAGCTTCTCCAATGGAAGCAACTGGTGCAGAATGAGATAAGAGAGAGGAACAAAATTGGAAAAAAAAAATCTTTGTATTAACTGAATATTGAAGTCTCTATATATACAATTGAATCCTCTAATCTGCTCCACTACTAACTAGTGAAAGCTAAGCTACAGCTGGATATAATATTAGTAACTAACAACTACTAACTAACCAAGCTGGACTGCAACGTAAGATTGCCCATATACATACATATCAATACTCCCCCTCAAGCTGGAGGGTGTAAAATATTGAGCACTCCCAGCTTGCATTAAATGAAAGTGTTGTACTTTGCTGAGCCCTTTCGTCAATAAGTCCGCTAGTTGATCTTTAGTGCCAATGAAGGTAGTGCGTATGACTCCTTGCTTGATCTTATCTCGAATAAAGTGGCAATCAATTTTGATGTGCTTAGTGCGCTCCTGGAAAATTGGATTTGCAGCAATCTATATAGCAACCTTGCTATCACTGTGAACCACGACAGGCTGTGTAATGACAACTCCCAATTCTTGAAATAAGCCAAGTAACCATGTTACTTCAGCCACAACAGATGCCATGCGTCGATATTCTGCCTCTGCAGAGCTCCTTGAGACAGTTTGCTGCTTCTTGGACTTCCAAGACACCAAGGATTCACCAAACTTGATAACATAACCAGTCACAGATCTCCTAGTGTTAGGACAAGCAGTCCAGTCAGAGTCACACCAACAAGTAAGATGCTGTGTTGATTCTGCCTTCATAAACACACCTAAACCAGGTGCATTCTTGAGATACTTCACCACTCTGATGGCAGCTTCCCAATGTGATTATTTAGGCTCTTGCATAAATTGACTGAGTGTCTGCACTGTATAGCTGATATCAGGTCTGGTGATGGTCACATTTAGCAATTTTCCTAGCAATCTTTGATAAGCACAAACATCCTGCAATGGCAGATCATCTGATGCACCTACTGCCTTATCATATTCCATTGTAGTCAATTTTTGATTTGTTTCCAGTGGTGTTGCATAAGGCTTTGCTCCACTGAGTCCCATTTCTGAAATCAATTCAAGTACATACTTTCTTTGATTCAACAAAATAACCTGTTGAGACCTTAAGACTTCTATGCCTAAGAAGTACTTAAGCTCCCCTAGGTCCTTGACCTTGAACTTGTCATGCAGTATACTCTTAGCAGTACTCACGAGCTCTTTACTACTTCCTGTGATAAGCAAATCATCCACATAGACTAAAATGATCACCATATACTCACTTTTTTTCATGGTAAACAGAGAGTAGTCATGATTGCTCTGAGTGAAACCTGCACTTGTCAAGGTTTTAGTCAACTTAATGTTCCACTGCCTAGATGCCTGCTTGAGTCCATACAAGGACTTGCGCAACCTGCATACCTTTTTCTCCCCCTGACTTCTAAAACCTTCTGGCATCTCCATGTATACCTCCTCACATAGGTCTCCTTGCAAAAAAGCATTATAGACATCCATTTGGAATAGTTCCCAGTTCTTTGATGCTGCTAGTGCTATAATGGATCTTACTGTAACCATTTTTGCCACAAGAGAAAAGGTATCATGATAATTTAACCCTTCCTTTTGACTGTAACCTTTGACAACTAATCTTGCTTTAAACCTCTCTACTGCTCAATCTGCTTTAAACTTGATCTTGTATACCCACTTTGATCCTATAGTGTTTTTCCCTTTGGGCAAATCAACTATTTCCCAAGTTTTGTTTTCTTCGAGTGCTGTGATCTCTTGTTTCATTGCCTCAATCCACTTGGGGTCTTTGACAGCTTCTCTGAAGTTCTATGGTTCAACCAAGGAAGAAAAACCTACAAGATAACTTTGATATTTAACAGAGGTGCCTGCATAGGACAAGTAATCTGACAAAGGATACAAGCTGCAATGTGACTTGGATTTGGCCTTAGTGACATAGTCCTTCATCCATATAGGTTGTTTGCCTTGTCTGATCGATTTTCTTACTTCTGTCTCAGTAGCCACATTAGTAGGAGCTGATGGAGTATTATCAGCAGCAGAGATGTCTTCATTGTTCTCAGTATCATCTTCAGGAATAGAGGTTTCAATTTCAGGGGTCTCATTGTCCTGACATTGTGAATCAGGAACTATGCTGTCCTGGACATAAGTAGCCTCATCTTCTCTCACTTCTAAATCAGGAACTATGCTGTCCTGGACATAAGTAGCCTTTTCTTCTCTCACTTCTGATGGACCATCAATGTCTGATGCAGTATTGTGTCTTGCAAAGGATGAAGCAAGATGGCATCCGGGAAATTAGTATCAGGAGGAGTTGTGCATCCTGAAGAAACCTGTGTTCTGAATGGAAAATCTGTTTCTCTAAAAGTCACATCCCTACTGACAAAGAATTGCCTAGAAGCTAAGTCCAGCAAGATGTAACCCTTCTGTGTTTCTAAAAAACCAAGTAATACTGCAGGTTTAGCCCTTTGTGCAAACTTATCTCCCTTGACCAAGTTAGTTGCATAACAGAGACAACCTAGTATTCTAAGGTGACTTAGCTTGGCCCTTTTGTGATACAATTGTTCATATGGTATGCTACCTAATAAATAGAGGGCATCCTGTTTATCAAGTACACTGTTGCCTTTACACACACGCCCCAGTATCTGAGAGGGATAGATGCTTGAAATCTTAAGGCTCTAGCGGTATCAAGGATGTGTCTATGTTTCCTCTCTACAACACCATTCTGTTGTGGAGTGTAGGGACAACTACTTTGATGAATGATCCCTAGTTTAGTGAATAGTTCAGTGCATTGTGAGTTGAAAAACTCAGTTCCATTATCTGACCTCACTATCCTGATCATAGTGTTAAACTGGGTTTTTATCATTGCCACATATTGTTTTAACACTACAATTACTTCAGATTTCAGCTGCAACAAACAGATCCATGTATATCTAGTATGATCATCCACAATAATGAGAAAGTAATGCTTTCTATCAAACGTAGGAACTTTGTAAGGTCCCCAAAGATCCATGTGCACAAGATGAAAGGGAGCTTCAGCTCTAGAAGAACTGAGTGGAAACTACAGTCTAGTTTGTTTTGCCAAAGAACATATATGGCATTTATTCTGTGCTCTGTTATTAATACTGTCAATAAAGCTCTACCATATTCTTCATAGTTGCTAATGAAGGATGTCCCAGCCTCATATGCCACAGGCTGTCCCTTTCTGCACTCTCTAATGCATGTACTACCTTTATTCCTTTAACTAGTTCATCATCATCTGAATCACTTCTCAGCACATATAATCCTTCATTCTCTTTACCAATCCTCTTCACCCTGCCACTGTAAAGGTCCTGAAATACAACAAAATCAGGAAAAAACTGCACAGAACAGGATAACTGTCTGGTTAGTTTTGATACTAACAGTAAGTTGAATTTAAAGTCAGGCACATAAAGCACATTGCTAATGGTCTCCCCATTGAACAGTTTTGCACTACCAACATGTGTAATATCTGCTTGTCCTCCTATTGGAAAGTGAACTCTGTCTGTACTTGTTTTGACAGTGTGATTACTTTCATTCAACAGATCTAAGCTAGAGGTGATATGGTGAGTAGCTCCTGAATCTACAATCCATTCCCTTTGTTGTTTGAAATTAGAGATTAGACAAGTGACAATACCTGCCATTTTAGCTTGATGATCTCCAGAATCTTTGTTCAGCAAACTCAGGATTTGATTGTATTGTTCAGGTGTGAAGAACAATCCCTTGTGTCCTGCTACCTTGTGGTTGTCTCCATCATTTTGAGCGACTGATGTTGCATTTGTATTATTAGCAGCAGCTAAGGGTTCCTTCCTCCATCCTTCATGAGATCCACCTCTAGGAGGCTTCCAACCATCAGAATTACCAACACTAAACCTCTTCTTTGCTTGAAATCAGATGGATAACCCGCTATCTTATAGCAATTTTCCTTAGTGTAACCTTTCATCTTACAGTAATCACAGTATAAAAACTATTTTTTGCCTTTGAATCCTTGGCCTCGCCCTGCCTGCATAACTAAAGGATCAATTTTGTCTGTCATAGTATTAGCATTAACAACCTGTTGGCTTTCATCCTGAATGATCATAGCATAAGCTTGATTGAGAGTTGGCTCAGAAGAATTCATGAGGATTTGCCTTCTAGCTTGGTCATATGAATCATTCAAACCACTAAGAAACTGCATTACTCTTTGTCTATGAAGATGTTCTTCATGCTCCTTAGACTTTGGACAACCACAGTTAGGGGATGGTATTATCACATCATATTCATGCCATAATTCCTTTAGTTTTGAGAAGTAAGCAGAAACTGAACTGGGTCCTTGTGACAAAGTAGCTATTTCTTTATGTAATTGAAATATACGAACTCGATTGATCTTGTCAAACCTCTCTCTCAAATCTTCCCAAACTAAGTGTGCATTGGATGCATACACAATTCCACCTAGGAGTTCCTCAGACACTGTATTCATGATCCATGACAAAACGATCACATTGCAGGTCTCCCACTGCTCATGCAGTTCCTTTTGAAAGGTCTCCAATTTACATGTGCCTATTACGAACCCTAGTTTCTTCTTCCCCAGTAATGCAATGCGCATAGATCTACTCCAAAGACCATAATTCTCCGATCCTGTAAGCTTTACAGGAATTAAAATTGATCCTGGATTTTTCCCGAGGCCTACATATAGTGGATGTGTGTAATCAATTTTTGATTCCGCTATTGTTGACAGTTTGAAGAAATCTCAAGCTTCGATGCAATCTAATAGTGAATCGATATGCACGAACCAACAGAAATTATATAGCGAATTCCTCCGGCATCGACCACTCTGATACCATGCTGAAATATGAGCTCAACAGATGAAGCTTGAAGCTTCTCCAATGGAAGCAACTGGTGCAGAATGAGATAAGAGAGAGGAACAGAATTGGGGAAAAAAAATCTCTGTATTAACTGAATATTGAAGTCTATATATATACAATTGACTCCTCTAATCTGCTCCACTACTAACTAGTGACAACTAAGCTACAACTGGATATAATATTAATAACTAACAACTACTAACTAACCAAGCTGGACTGCCACGTGAGATTGCCCATATACGTACATATCAATAAAACTCATTAAAAATTCAACAGTTTTTGCTGGTAGTTAACTGAACTGATTGCAGCTACTATATATAACTGATTTAAATGTATAAGAAAATCAAAGAAAAATAAAGTTATTATAACTACACTTGATTTTCTACCATTCTTTTGAAGTTGGTAAAGATTGAAATAGATTACATGCAAAAAATTCCTTGTAAAGGTAGAAAGTCTTTTTCTTATAGACCCTCAGCTCAAGGAAAATATAATCACATTATTTAAAAAAGAAATAGGATAGTGGAGAAGCCATGAAAAAAGGAAGCAATAACAATAACAAGATAACCAAAGCAAAATAAATAACAGGTAGTAATAAAAATCTAAAAAAAAATACGAGATTAATACTGGTATGGAAAGCAACTGTCCAACAAATACTTGTATAATGTCCATTATGTTCTGCTTATAGTATAGGTATAATGATAGATGTATGTATGGCTGTCCAGCGGTTCCCGTCCCGGTCCCGTCCTGTCCCGCTTCAAGTTAAATAGTATGGGCCAATGTTAAACGGGACACGAGTTAGGACGGGACGGCCATTTCGTCCCGTTCGTCCCGTGCCGCATCCCGTCCCGCCAGATTTTTTTTTAAAAAAAACTAGCCATTGGGCAACGACTTAAATTGCAAAAATAGCCATTGCCAACGGTCCAAATAGCCCCTAACCCCCTCCGAAACACCCCTACCCCCTAAACTTTTAATATAATCCCTAAGTTTATTAAATTACACTTTGGCCCTATTTTCTACTATAAATACCCCCCATTCTTCTTCATTTTTTCCCATAAAAAATCAATCTTCTCTCTCAAATCTCTTACATTCTAATATTCTATCTATATTCTATATTATTCTCTCAATTTTGTTACTATCAAGTATCAAGTATCCACTATCAACTATCAAGTATCAAGTGATAACTTTCAAGTATTTGGGCAAACTTTTTGGAGCAACTTTCTAGCTCCAAATTAATTCGTCAAGTATTTGAAGCAATATTTTGGGCAATTTCTTCAAGTTTCAATATTTAATCACGGTGCACTCGTTCCATCTCCTAATTTTAATATATAATTTTTGCATATCATTTTAGTGCTTAATTTTTATGTTTGCTTTACTTTAAGCTTATGATTATCGGGTGCCTATCCAAAAGGTATCTAATATGCATAATGCTCACCCTGTTGATCAAACTGTTGATTCTGATTGGGATGAGATCAGAGAGCTTACTAAATCTTTAGAATTTTTTTATTATGCTACAAAATAATTTTCTGGTATATATTATCCTACTGTTATACAAATATTATGGTATATTTGTGGAATTTCTGTTATATTTGGTAAGTATAAAATAAATCCAACTTATGCACCGGCCATTAAAGAAATAATTTTAAAATTTAAAAAGTATTTTTTCCCTATTCCCGAAGTTTATAATTTCTACTTTACTTAACCCATCTTTAAAACTAAGAGGTGCAAAAGGACTTGTTCGTAAAATTTATGAGAATTTAGAAATTCAAGAAAATGAACAACCATCTCTCGAAAACTGTCAAGCTAGCATATATTCTTATGCTAGATCAATGTTTGATAAATATAAATCTATGGATACAACTGGTTGTGAAACTGCTTCTTCTACTTCTAAGTCTAGAGCAGAAGTTTTATGGGAAGATATGGATGATATAACATGTTTTGATTCCTCTATTGATGATGAACTTGATTCTTATCTTAATCAAGGATTGGAAAATATTAAAGACGAAGAAGGCAAGGAACAACTTTTGTCATGGTGGAGGGAGCGTGGCAAGGCTTTTCCAACACTTTCAATTGTGGCCCGAGATATCCTGGCTATTCAAGCATCATCAGTAGCATCGGAAAGTACTTTTAGCGCGGCAAGATTTCAAATTGGAGATCATAGACATTCATTAGCGGAGGACAGTCTAGAGATTTCCGTATTATTCAGAGATTGGATTAATTCAGAAAGAAGAAATCTTGGTTTTGAAAAATTAACCACTAGGGAAGAAGAAGAATACAATGAGATACTAACAACTGGGAGCGATGATGGCATGGAGCTCATGGAACATCAATCTACATTGCCAATTCCAACAGAATGTCAGAGAGATATTATTGATAAGTTACAAAGAAGCAATATAAGAGCTTATAAATATTAGTATGATAATTTTTAATTGGCTACTAAGAGGCCTAGTTCAAACATAACCCTTTCTAGAAGGTGGTTGCGTAGATTAGATGCTCTTCAAAAGAATTATATTTGTATTTGAGACTTGAAAGTTCTATTAATAAAATAAAAGGCTCTAAGCGTTGGATTTTATTTATGAATTGTCTTAGTTACTTAATAGTTAATACTTTGAAATTATATTAAATAAATTATAACTCTATTATAAATTTATAATTACTAGAATATTTCATTACAAGTCTTTTGTTTTAATATTTTATAATTCTTTACTTATTTTTCTAATTTCATTTTAACATAGTAACATTTAAGTTTATTAAATAAGTCAAAAATCTAGCCGTTGCAAACTTTAAAAACATAGTAATTTTCAAAAAACTAGACCTTTTTTTAAAAACAATACACTTAAAGCCCACGAACCCATCCCGTCCCGTTCCGTCCCGTCCCGTCCCGTCCCGTCCCGTTTGTTAGCGGGACGGGATGGGACGAACGTTCGTCCCGTCCCGCCACCATCCCGCTTAAATGTCGTCCCATCCCGTCTCGTCCCGTTGGACAGCCATAAATGTATGTAAAGAATTAAGCAAGTCGAGGATGACTTTGCTGATTTGTAATGACTTCTTTGGTGATTAATGAAAAATATAATTACCCAAAAAAAATTACTGTTATGGAAAAAAATACACTATCTTCATAATTACATGTCCAATAAATTGCATGTATAGAGAGCTAAAGAACGAACAAAGAATGTTAAAGAAGTGAGAAAGAATAATGGAATTTCTGTTAGAAGTATTGATGTCCAATTAAAAGGAGATATGGCTCGGAAAATAGTGCTACAAACTAAGTAAACTTTGAGACACAACTAAAACCCCGGAGTCGTTTGGTACGCGGATTAAATTATTTTGGGATTATAGTTCTGGAATTATAATCCCTGAACTAATTTATCTCACTTGAAATATAGGATAAAATAATATCAAGTTTGATGGAATAAGGTAGATAATATGAGATATCCAGAATTAAGTATGAGACTGAGTTTATACTATGTTTAGTTGACAGTATAAATTTATTCCAAGATAAACAAAATATTATTTCAGTACCACACCTTATTACACCTTATCCCGCAAACCAAACGACCAAAGAGTAATGTTAAGTATTAATATAGAGTTATGGAAATTGAAGAAATACAAACTGAGAACAATGCTAAAATCGATCTCGCCTATTATTCGGCAGAAAATAAAAAAAATTATTTCTTGAATTATAGAACACATTTCTTTCTTCGTTGTTCATCCAGCCCGCTAAATCCAATGAAAACTATACAGCCCACTAAAAGCAATATGGACTTGGGCCTAACTAACTCCATTCATTCAAATGGACCCTCCTAAATATTTTCTTTTGATTTGTAGTATTATATTTTCTCATAAATTAATCTAGCATGTTAAATTAAAATTTAGATGTCAAAATCTTAACAAAAAGTTGAGCTGACTAGGTACAAAGATCTTATAAAAAGAGGACAATCATGGACGATAGAATTGTTGGAAGAAGGAAAAAGTGTCCCTAGTTTAGTATGAACACTTGATTCAAGGTCATTTGAATGCAATCATGGAATAAGCACATAAGTTTGTGTATTTTGGTCTCTGCATTACAAACATAATATATTAGCAGCTAAAAACTTTACAATCATACTATATCAAAAGTATGAAGCCACAAAACTTAAAGTTGAAATTGGTCAGGGAATTCCTATCTGGGCTATATCAACATTGTATTGAAATTGCTTGACGAAATCTCGGACCAAGTCATCCCATATATGCCAATGGGAGATGTCCTGGTCCATGTACCATTCTGACGCAATTCTCGTCAAACTCTCCTCTAAATAGGCCATCAAAAGTTCTTCCTTTCCACCCGCCCCTCTCAGCTGATTATAATATCTTTCCAAATGAGTGATCAGGTCTCCATGCCCATCGTATTTTTCGAATTTTGGCGTTTTAAAACCAATGGCAAATGAACATGAGGAAACATGCACAGATCGAAGTACGAAACACTCTTTTGGCTATTCAGGCCTTGCATGTTCTTAAGACTTCGTTCGAGACTTTTCATCTTCCGAGCCATTTCTTCTTGCTCGAGGTTTCTTGCTGTTCTTTCCTGTTCCACTGGAGACTCGTATTGCGGGTGCTGAGGGTAGGAGTTTGGGGTGACATTAGCTGTGTCTAGCTGAAATTGTGGTACTTGAAAAGTAAAAGCTGACGGTTCGAAGCATGGCCTAGGCATTGTTAGCTGTACTGTAGTAGAGACTGGTGGTAGGTGAATACTGTAGAAGATACTCCCGAAAAGGGAACGTGAGGGCGAACCTCAGAAGGCATAGCGGTGAAATTAGCGGATATAGTGGGGTACCCAAACGTGATGAATGGGTTGGTTACGGGAATGAGGATGTTAGAGGTTCCGCTTGTCTTGGGAAGCAGTTCAGGAAATTCAGGGATTGTACTGGGCGGTTCTTTGCCATTAGACCAAGCATCCCATATCTCTAACATACGACAGCACAACCTTTTGTTTTCTTCAACAGCTGCTAATTCTGACTGTGGGATAACCAATAACGGGCTATCCTCAGAAGGATCAATAATTGGTAGATGACTTTCAGAGGCCATAGGAACACTGCCTTTGGATCTTATGAAATAAGGATGGGAAGCCAGATTACCACAAAACCAACCACCTGAAACAGGACCTGTCTTATTTGCACACACAACAAACCAATTAGTTTGAGAAATTTAACAGATAGAGAATCACATATTGGGGATGCAATGCACTTGACAGTTAAATGTTTTTAAATATTTTTGCAACGATTGTGTGTCATCCCGGCTTTGCTATCTCTTTTCTCAGATTCTAAAATCCTGATTCTTTTTCTTTCTCTTTTACTATTTTTCGCTCTTATTATTTTTTCACTCCTTTCTTTCTTTTTCACTCAAATTTTCTCTTGTTTCTCTCTTTTTTATTCGTTTCTGGTTTATTCTTTTACTCAGATTGTCTATGGCTATGATCGAATACGATAGGGATTGCCTACGTATCACGATGCTGCATGAATCAGATCATTACGTAGTTCAGGGAATAAATGCGAAATAAAAGAAAAGAAAATTTTGGGTTTTCAATATTTCATTAAAAAAAATCTTTTTGGGTTTTTCTATTATAATGATTCGGAAATACTGACGATAAAAAGGGAACATACAGACTCAAAATAGAAAAACAAACAGACTTGGAAAAGACTAACAGACTCGAAAAGGTGAAATACAGACTCAAAACCAAAAGAAAATCAGGAATACATAAGAGCCTCCAATACTACTTCGGGGGCCCGCGAGACATTAGTCGGTCTCGACACGGGCCTGCGTGCAATCTCTTCTTGAAGGTATTCTTAATTAACCATCATCTGACGGACAAAGGTCATCATAGCAGCAAAGAACATAGACCTGGTCATATCTTCGTATTCATGGCACTTCATTGCGACATAATCAACAATTTATTTAATCCTCATTCTAATAACACCCTTTTCTTGGAGTAGGCATCCAATTTGCTGAGATCGGGCCTCCAACACATGCGTGGCCGTATGGTTTTGGTCTTGCAATTGTTGTATGTCTTCTTTCAATCGAGAAATCAATGTATAGCAATGCTCTCTTTCCGTTTTGAAATCCTTTGCTTGCTGGACCATTTTATTTTCAAAAGTAGTCAACCTTTTCTTTAAGATTGTGACTCCTCTTAATACTTTTACTTTAAATGCTGAACAAACTCTGTCCGTTCTTCTGCACTCTTTTCCAACTTTTCCCGAGCTTTTGTCAATTTATCCTCGGCCTTTGCCAGATCAAACCCATAATCATACATTTTTCGCCTCAGATTGCTTATGAGTTTTTCGTGTTTTTTGCTTCTTGCCGGATTTTCAGCGGCTATTTTCATCTTCTGAATCTAAGCTCGGAGGGCTTCATTTTCTCGGGCCAACCTTTTCTTTTCTCCTTCATCCACAGCGGCCTGCAAACCACTATCAAATTTGATGTTTCTGATTTGATCTTCTAGTTTGCTTATGGTAGTCATTCTCTTTGGCTAACCAAGCCCACTGTTCTTGCGAAGCGTCAACAAATTCATGGATATGAGGCGTTTTAGTCGGCCTTTCAGATTTATCATTTGTCGTGACTCTCTTCCCATACCAAGCAAGATAATCAGGCAAAACCTTGCCCTTGGATAAATCGCGTACTCGGGCGTTTTCCCCAATACTAGCAGTTGTTCCAAACATGGCAAACAACTTCTTCAGGAAATTGACCCTCCGAGCGGATAACAACCACATGAATACTAAGATCTTCATCTCTAGGAACTGTTTGGCATCTTCCAAGTAGTCTCAAAACCCGATATGGGGCATAGGGTTAGATTCTTTGGAGACCCATTAAGAGGAAGTAAGGACCGGTGGCAGGCATGTAAGCAATCTCATCAACGAGAAGCCAACCCAATGTCCACTTTATCGGATCTGCGGTTA
The DNA here is from genome assembly GCF_000715075.1 of Nicotiana tabacum. Lineage (NCBI taxonomy): Eukaryota > Viridiplantae > Streptophyta > Magnoliopsida > Solanales > Solanaceae > Nicotiana > Nicotiana tabacum. The sequence continues at coordinate 15,561,658 of NC_134089.1, read as the reverse complement.
TAGAACAAAGGCGGGATATCCAATATTTGACCCCTTATGGAATTTTGAATCCTATCATTCGTGTATCAAACTCTTCGATGCAGTTTTTTCCCGTAGACCCGTAGTTCATGTATCGGGGATGATGACAAAGGTGTTCGATCATCCACATTTTCAATAATATATTACACCTCACAAAAAATATTACTCCTGTCTTACAGGATGTGAGAGCTCAGAATATATCTAATACGATCATGGATGCGAGGGTACTCTTGGCCTAGGTAGTCAAAATATGAAAAACTCCAGCTACACGCATATTAATGTTCCCGTCCTCCCTTGGAAACACTAAAAGGCCTAAAAATGGCATCATGAAGGCAAAACATCTATGCGTTTCCCATTTTGATCGGTTTCCCTTACTGCATAGTCCATTTTCTGTGTCCTCGAATCCCCCTAAATGCCCATACCGCTGGTACAAAAAGTGAAAAGTGGAAGCTCCACCTGCTGGACTTTCAATCTTGATCTGCCTGTTTATTTTCAGTAAGTCTAGAAACTTGTAGGGAATAGCAGTCCTTGGAGATATCAGGTACTTATGTCTTAATACCTCTGTACTCCCGGCATAACCCGCCATTTCTTCCAAGGTAGGTGTAAGCTCAAAATCTGAGAAGTGCAAAACATTGTGAGAAGGGTTCCGGAGTGACACTAATGCCTCTATCAAATCACTTCTAGGTTTAGTTTTCAATAGTCCAGTGAGTGCCCCCAGGTGTCGGTTGACCTTGTCTTGCCCTTGTTTTCCCAGATCCTCCCACCACATGTGGAGTGCCAGTGGAATCTGATCCATAATCTTTACCGGTAAATTCTGAACAGTGCTCATTCTGCATATTTTAAATTAGAGTGACTAGGTTAAAACATGTGAGTTTTATTTGAAACCTGATCAAAAAAGATTATTTTTTGCAAAATTCAATTTAAAAAAAATCACGACTACTTTTGCGAATACGGGCCTTCAACACTTCAGAATGGAAGATTTTAGGGTTGTATTTGCTAAGTGGCCAAAATTGAAAAAAGGACCATAGGTGGCTATTCTTGCAAAAACGACTTTCCGGCATCCCGTCGAGACATTTCTGGCTATTTGGACAAAAAAGCATCACCTAACTTTATTTATGACAAACTGACAATATTTTTTTCTTCATATATTAGGTTATTTTTACAAAAGCAGGGCTGGACCCGATGAAGGTTGCCTACGTATCCCACATCCGGCGAGGAACAAACCCGCGTCATTCGGTAAGTTTTGATGTAACAGGAAAATATGATTTATTATGAAATGACCTTTTTTTTAAAATTTCGGTAGAGTTTCGGGATATTTGGAATACTAGAGTTTTCAGAAACGAGTGATTTTCTCTCTCCTACCTCAATCTTGGTTTTTCTTGATTTTTCTTCCCAATTCTAGAAGTCGGTCAACATGCAAGCCGAATCAAATAAATGTACAAGTAGCACGTAAAATGCATCAGGATGGTCTTTTTTATTTCGGGTACACCTGTCCTAGACGGACCCAACCCCTGTGTTGAGTCCCCAAAGTCAAATGCACGTGATGAAAACAAGCGTTCCTACTAAGGAGCTGAAATGAGGCTATGTTATTGTTGGTTTAAAATCTGTGTGTATTATTCTAGACCTGGCTTACTCGAGCGGACAACTCGAGCCGGGAGGGGGGGAAGGTAGCGTACCGATAACCAAAAGATCATCCGGCTTTGCAACTTGTACGATCCTCGTTCTAAATTAAGGATATGATACTAAAAGAAAAGAAGTTACGCCAGCGTGCACTTCCCAGAAGATTTATAAGACTAAAAGAGAAGAATGGTTTTGCAACAGTTTATATACAGTTCACACAATATCAAAGCGGTAAAAAATAGCATTTAGCACATTAGGCCCAAACAAGTAATATTAGGTAATAAATAAAATTCAAGTATAACAGTTAATCTAAGCTTGAATTATAAACCCTGAACCAGAGATTCCGGGTTCGTTCCCCAGCAGAGTCGCCAGAGCTGTCACACCTCCTTTTTTCCGAGGGGATAGAGAGTTTTTCCAATTAATGTGATATTATTCGAAATGAGATTATTTATTTAAATTAGAGTCGCCACTTGGAATAATTATATGGTGTTCCAAGTTATCGGTTTATTTTAAAATCCCAAATCGAGGAAATTGACTCTTATTTATGGTCTGCGAACACAGAAGACCGGGTGAGGAATTCTGTTAACCCAGGAGAAGGTGTGAGGCACCCCAGATTCCGTGATTTTAGCACGGTCGCTCAACTATTAATAATTGGCCTAATTTTCTAATTTATTACATATTTAAAATCCTATTGTGCATTTTAAAATTTTGACCGGTTTTTAATAGTTATGAAATTTTTGAACAAGTCGCGATATCGCGCACTCGTTTGTTTTTGTACACATTGCGAATCACGTCACATGAATCGTACCCGCGATCTACAACATGTTTATTTTTATTATTGTTTGAAGTTGTGATCGAGTCACATGAAATGTGCACCCAAATTTTGGGAATTACATATCACAACTACGTCACGGGAACCGTACCCATAGTCGTAATGATTTATTCATCGTGCCTAAAGCAAAGCTACGAATGTTCATGGTTTGATTAATTCTAAAATTTGAGACCACGCCGGAAGTTTTTGGGGCATTATAATTATGGCCATGTGAAAAGACTGTAATGTTCGATAAATTTATTTAATCATGGATGAGCGAATTGTAGTTATAAGGATAAGATTATGAATAATAAATAAATAAAAAAAAGATTTTTTTTAGGGAAAAAACAAGATTGAGTGGAAAAATAAGGCTTAAGCCCGTGTCACAGTCCAACATATGGGAAGCTGCCTTCAATAATCCTAACTAAGGAAAGATGGGCCTGGCACAAATGGCCCGGGGGCGGCCCAGTTGAGAACATTTACTATTGTGAATTTCACAACAAACCAGGAGCCCAATTTCAGGTGAAATACAGTAACTACGGGCCTGGATAGTGGCCAAGCCCAATATGTGCATATCGACAGATTACAAGGAAGCGAATAAATTATGTAAAAAATGTAATTAGTCCAGCATTTTAAAGAAAGACTAGATGTGCCTGTACAACAGGCCGAGGCATTTCCAACTCAAACATAAATTCAAATTGAACTACTATACAATATCATCCTCAATTGAAATTCATATAATAATCATCTTGCAATCATCTCATAACCTAATGCTAATATACTGCAACCAGTGAAACTGTTTTCGAGTAAGAGGCACTTTAACATGGCTAAACTCATGCTAAATTTCTACAATGACATTCCATAATTTATATTTTTTATTGAACACTATATATCAATCTACTGAATCCCTATAACTATATTTACTAATAATGGACTGAATTATTATAACTTTGCATCAAGAACCATGTTAATAACCATACTACTGAAATTCAGCAATTACAATATAAAATTAATTTCAACTGATAAAACTTAAAATAAGGCCAAGCACTAGCCAGATTTCCAAGCTTATCTCGAACACTTCAACCTTTCACTTCTTAGGCCACAAATCTAACAGAAAATTTCCAGAACTTCACATGAATCCAACAACAGCAAGACAAATCTCAGCAATCATGAATCAAAATACAGAAATGATAACTATTTTATCACTCAGATTACTAATATGTACGAAGATTTATCAAAACATTTTCTTCAATCTAAACTCAAATTTATAGTCCAAACACAAAGGAATATCCAGTACACATGTGAACTAACAAAATAGCAGAAATTTCAAAACCATTTGATATTCAGATAACTACTACACTATTTGAAGCTGTCAGCACATACTTTAACAACAACAAAGAAAGAAAAGAAGAGAATAAGTCTCTGAAAATTGAGAAGAAAGCAGCAGCAAGAAAAAACACAGCAGCAGGAAATCAACAAGAACCAAGAACCAAGCAGTTGATTTGAAACCCCACCGGACTGGAATAAACCAGTAAAAATGAAGAGAAAAATCAGTTTTTTTTCTAGTTGTGTATTGACTCCTTGTGAGTGTTTTCTTTTTGAGAGCAAACAAAAGTGCAGAGAACCTTTTCTGTGTATAGAAATCAGTCTATATTTGAGAAAAATCTGAGTGCTTAACACGTGTGTGTGAGGGAGTGTGAGGTCCTTTATATAGAGTGTAGAGATGAGTCACGTGCTTCAAAGAAATCAGGGAATAATTCCCAGCAGCAGTCCCTAAAATTCAGGAAAAGTGTATCTTTCAAAACTGAATTTGGACAACTATTGGGACAACTGTCTTATCCATATATTTCCTATCTATTTTAGCCCTTTTATCTTCTAATTTTAAATCCTTTTTACTTCAAATTTTGACATAAACTCTCATTTTTAATGCACTTTAGTCCCTTCTACAGACTTCCCCAAACAAACAAACCAGATTCCCTAATTTGCCTAATCCCTTTGACCCCTTTAACTTTTGTTAATTACAAATAGATACACCAGAAGAGCAAACAAGTTCAACAATAGACTCAACTACCCATTTTCAATCCTAAACATCTCTTTTAAACTTTTGGTTAGTGATAAACTAACCATTGCTAAAACAGAAGCAAACATGTAAGACAAAATCAATTAGCTACTAACTTGTTTTAATACCTAACTAACTTAAAATTAAGTAAATTTACAACTTATATAATTAAAACTAATTAACATGTAATTAACTAGGTAACCCTATCAATCAAACAAAACAATTAAAAATTAAAAACCTACTGATAATTAGAAAAAGAAGCAAAGGAATAAAAAAGGAGGGGTATACTGATTTTGGGCCAGAAGATAAGTCGATGATTGAGGCGAATCAACGAACGATAGTGATGAAACTTGGCCGGTCAGTGATGAGTTGGCCGGAATTCGATGAGCTTTGAAATGAACCAAACTAACATGAATCGATTGCTCGTGTAAAGAGCAATCGACTCATGTAAGTTTGAACCACAACGTACTTGAAATTTTCCGAAAAAAACCATATTTAAGTTTTCTGATTTTCTTAGATTTGAAATTGGAGAAAATGGGCGGGGATTTTGGGGAAATTGGTGGTAGGATGGTGATTAGGGGGTGTTGGAGATTATTTGGTGTCAATTTGGGGTGGCTTGGAGTGTCACCATTGCTATAGGTGATTTTCGGCAGGTGGCGGACGACGGAGGTGAGAGAGACGAGTTATGGGGAGTCTAGGGTTTAGGGGGGGCATAATTTCAGATAATTATAAGGGGGAATGATGGGGAGTTCCCAGCCATTGGATGGTTCAAAAGCAACGAATGTGATTGACTTAAGCGAAACGGGATCGTTTTGGTAAAAAGGAAACTGGATGAGCTCGGAGATGGGTTAGGGAGGCGATTATGCTGTTTAAAATTGAGCCCAGCCCGATTTTTTGACTTAGAGAATGGCCCTTTTCCTTTCTTCTTCTCTTTTCCTTGTTTTTCTTTCATTTTAAAAATTCTACAAATTTAAAAATAAAAATCCTAATTAGATTCTATCTTAATCCTAATTTTCAAAATTAACCTACTCATTATTTCTAATATTTAGATAATTAATTAACCTAAAACTAATGAAGGAAAAATTAATAATTTGAAACTAAGAGCTAAAAATATAAGAGCCTATAATATTTTGTAATTTTTGTTTAATAATGCAATTAATTAATAACTTAATGAAAATAAAAACCTAAAATGCAATGCATGAATTTTTTTGATATTTGTGATTCTTTTTGTAATTTTAAAATATTAAACATGCAACTAAATACAAACAACAATTAGCAAGAAATTCCTTAAAATTCTATAAAAATTATAATAATTAGAAAATTCCTATTTTGTGAATTATATAGAAATATTTTAGTCGAGCCAAAATCACATGCTCACAGTTGTCCCTCTTTGGTCGGAAATATGAAGAGTTTCTGGGCAAAGATAACGTGAGCAATTACGAGTGATTTTTGCACATTTGGATACTCCATGGGAAGCACTTTGAAAAAGTTTGACCGAACCTTGCTTCGGAGGTTGCCTACATATCTTTAGCTATAAAGGAATCAGGTCAGTGTAGTTCCGAAAGTTTGGTAGCTGGTACTACCGAGAAGCTTTGATTTTACTGTTGTTGCTGCTGTTATTGCTTGCTGAGCTCCTTATTACACTAAAATCACAAATAAGAAAAAGACTAACTAAACCTATCAGCTATGAGTTTCAAGATTCCTATCTATAAGTCTTCTAAAGTTTGATCTTGAGTCTTGGTTGGTTCTTCACGCAGACTCTGATCTGAATCTTGATGCTTAATAGCTGCAGATGCTAGTTCTTTCTTTTTCGGCTTTTCGGATCAAGACGGGACATGCAAAGTTTGTGAATTCAGTCATGTCTTGAGCAATCTATATCTTTCTATTCACTTCTTTTCTTTTTCTTTTCTTTATTTTGGATTGAGACTTCTTCTTTTGGTCATCTCGAACCCTATGCCTCGAGGCATAACCTGCTCAGGCACCAAAATAAACGAACGAACGAAATTTTTCTGCCCAAGTTTTTACTAGGAAAATTTCGTGAGTTATTTGTAATGAAACTCTATACTACTTCATTATTGAAAGCAAATAAAAGGTCGGGATTGTGTACCCTTGGAAAAACAGAGATTAGGGAATGGAGACCCTATATCTAAAATGAAAGCAACTAGGGAGTGGAGACCCTATGTTGGAAAAACGACTAGGGAGTAGAGACCCTATGTCTAAAAATCATCAACTAGGGAGTGAAGACCCTATGTCTAAAAATCATCAACTAGAGAGTGAAGATCCTATGTTGGAAAAACGACTAGGGAGTGGAGACCCTATGTTTAAAAATTATCAACTAGGGAGTGGAGACCCTATATTGGAAAAACGACTAGGGAGTATAAACTATGTCTCTAAAAATCATCAACTAAGGAGTGAAGACTATGTGTCTAAAAATCATCAACTAGGGAGTGGAGACCCTATGTTGGAAAAACGACAACTAGGGAGTGGAGATCCTATGTTGGAAAAGCGACTAGGGAATGAAGGCTTTATGTCTAAAAAAATCATCAACTAGGGAATAGAGACCCTATGTTGGAAAAATGACTAGGGAATGGAGACCCTATGTCTAAAAATCATCAACTAGGGAGTGGAGACCCTATGTTGGAAAAGTGACTAGGGAGTGGAGACCCTATGTCTAAAAATCATCAACTAGGGAGTGGATACCCTATGTTGGAAAAGCGACTAGGGAGTGGAGACCCTATGTCTAAAAATCATCAACTAGGGAGTGCAGACCCTATGTTGGAAAAGATGACTAGGGAGTGGAGACACTATGTCCTGGAGACCCTATGTCTAAAATAAATATCAACTAGGGTGTGGAGACCCTATGTTGGAAAAACGACTAGAGAGTGGGGACCCTATGTCTGTAAATCATCAACTAGGAAGTAGAGACCCTATATTGGAAAAATGACTAGGGAATGGAGACCCTATGTCTAAGAAATACCAACTCGGGAGTAGAGACCTTATGTGGAAAAATGCAGCTAGGGATTGGAGATCCTATACTACCATGAGGGGGGAAGATTAGGCCAGGCGGGTTGGGTCTTTAAAATGGACTGAGGATTTAAACTAAATGGGCTGTTCAGAGTTGGACCAGTCCGATTTTGAGCTTCAAAATAGCCCCTTTTCCTTTCTTTCTTTCAATTTATTCAAGTTTCAAGTAGCCATTTCAACCCCATATTCCAAATTAAGCCTATTTTGCAAAATTAACCTACTTACTATTATTTTCTATCAATTAGCTAATTAATTATGTTACTAATGTAAACTAATAAAAATTATTAGTTTTAAACCCAAATATAAAATGTAAAAATGACTATGTATTTTTTTGTAATTTTCGTTTGATAATGAATTTAATTAATGTAATTTAATTTTAAATGCAGTTAAGGTCTAAAATGCTATGAGATGAAAAATTAAACATTTTTAATGATTTTTTATGGTTTAAAACACTTCAAAATATGCATGAACAATGTAAATAAATTCAAAACAAATTGGATAAAAGTAAAGAAAAATTCCTACAATTCTATGTAATAATTAAAAAACTATTTTGGAATATATTTAGGAGTAATTTTCATTAGAGCAAAAATTCGGTGCTCACAGCTGCCCCTCTTTGCTCGTAAACATGAAGACTTTTTGGGCAAAGATAAAGTGAGCAATCATGAATAATTTTTGCCCGTTTGATACTCCATGGAAAGCATTTTTGAAAAAGTTTGACCGAACATTGCTTCAGAGGTTGCCTACATATCCTTGGCTATAAATGAATCATGTCGGTGTAGTTTTGGAAGTTTTGATCGCTGGGACTATCGAGAAGCTGTGATTTCACCATTGTTGCTGTTTTTACTGCTTGCTGAGCTCCTTATTACACCAAAGTCAAAATAAAAAGGACTAACTAAGCCTATTAGCTACGAGTTACAAGATTCATATCTATGAGTCTTCTAAAACTTGATCACGAGTCTTGAGTGGTTCTTCATACAGACTCTAATCTGAATCTTAATGCTTGTTAGCTGCAGGTGCTGGTTCATTCTTTTTCAGCTTTTCAGATCAAGGCGGGACATGCAGAGCTTGTGACTTCAATCATGTCTTGAGCAAGTCCACATCTTTTTTCCGCTTCTGCACTTTGAGTTCACTTCCTTTTTTTTTTTAATTTTGAATTGAGACTTCTTCTTTTGGTCGTCCCGAAGCCTGTGCCTTGGGGTAAAACCTGCTCAGATACCAAAACAAGATGAACAAACGAATTTTTTCTGTCCCGGTTTTCACTAGGAAAATTTGGTGAATTATTTGTAATAAAACTCTATACTACTTCATTATTGAAAGCAAATAAAAGGTCGGGATTGTGTACCCTTGGAAAAACAGAGATTAGGGAGTGGAGACCCTATGTTTAAAAATCATCAACAAGGGACTGGAGACCCTATGTTGGAAAGGCGACTAGGGAGTGGAGACCCTATGTCAAAAAATCATCAACTAGGGAGTGGAGACCCTATGTTGGAAAGGCGACTAGGGAGTGAAGACCCTATGTCTAAAAATCATCAACTAGGGAGTGGAGACCCTATGTTGGCGACTAGGGAGTGGAGACCCTATATTTAAAATAAACATCAACTAGAGAGTGGAGACCCTACGTTGGAATAACGACTAGGGAGTGGATGCCTTATGTCTAAAAATCATCAACTAGGGAGTGGAGACCCTATGTTGGAAAAGCGACTAGGGAGTGGAGACCCTATGTCTAAAAATCATCAACTAGGGAGTGAAGACCCTATGTTGAAAAAGCGACTGGGGAGTGGAGATCCTATGTCTAAAAATTATCAACTAGGGAGTGAAGACCCTATGTTGGAAAAGCGACTAAGGAGTGGAGACCTTATGTCTAAAATAAAAGCATCAACTAGGGAGTGGAGACCCTATGTTAGAAAAACAACTAGGGAGTGGAGACCCTATGTCCAAATATCATCAACTAGGGAATGGAGACCCTATATTGAAAAATGCTGCTATTAGAGACCCTCTACTACCATGATTTTGAACTTTTTCTTCCTTTTTTTTTTCATTATCATATTTTTTTTATTTTTTTTATTTCAGAGAATGAATAAATGCGGGAAAGAATTTTGAAGACTTCGTTTTTTGGAGTTGTTGTTGGAAAGTTGTTTCTAGCCCTTGCGCATTTTCTTTTTAGTTGCACCTGCTTCTTGCAAAGTTGCTTTTGGATTGCACCTGTTTTTTTTTCAAACAAAGAACAATTTGTTAGTTTGAAACAGCGGTTGATTTTGTGGCCTTGCATGTTTCGGTCACTTGATCTCTTCCCTTTCAACTGCAACTGGTTATTTCCTGAATACCAATTGCATTTCTGACCCTAAAGAACCTCTGGATTTTCCAAACTTTTCCATGACGGTTAGTCACAAATCTTACCATCCCTTTTTGTCTTAGTTTCAGAACTGAATTAGAGCGAAAGGGATTCAAAGAAAAACAAACAATGAAATGACAAATGAACTTAGATGAGAGGTATCCCTTTCGAAAAAAAAGGACTTATCTGGAGTGCATGCGAACTTCAATGAACATGACATGCCTCTTGGACTGGATGCTTGATTTATGTAAACCGTCCAAATCTCAAAAATTCATCATAACTTATATCTCAAAATTGAGAAACCTTGCTAGGACTCTATCGATGCCGAGACTGTGAGGATTCCCTTTTCGATCAATAGGGACCTTTTGCGGGTTTTCACTAGCTGGCCTCTCTCATTTCTTTTCTCACTGTCGCCTTGTAGTGCTCTTTACGAGTTTTCACTAACAAGACTCTATCATTTTCAATTTCTCTGCTTACCATCGCCTTATGGTGCCCGTGAGAGTTTTCACCGATAAGACTCTCTAGTTTTATTTCTCTCATTTTGTTGTACTAGACCCAGGTAACTGTATCCTCCCATTTCGAACCTCTTTGCCGATTGATTAGAAGGACTTGAACATGGTTTCGGGGTAAAAAACATTTGGATTGAATTACACCCTTGGAACTTTTCAGGTGAAACCATGGCTGAACCATTATAACATCTGCCCGAGTTTCAACTTTAGGGAAATTTGGATTTTTGATTTTGGTGTGACTGAACCCCAGAGAGAGGCTGCCTACGTATCCTTTTTGAATCAAGTCGAACGTAGTTCAAGGAACTTTGTTTTTGATTTTCTTTTGTTTTCTCTTTCTTTTTCCTTTTCCCTTTTTTCATTTCATTTTCTTTTTGTCTTCTTCATTTTTTTTCTTTTTTCATTTTCCATTCATTTTCTTTTTGTCTTCTCTTCCTATTTTTGTATTTTTTTTTTCTTTTTTTCTTTTTTCATTCATTTTTTTCCAATAATATTTTCGGGCTCCAAAGAGGGTAATCAAAGAAAAGTAACCAGCTCAAAGGGTTTGCAAAGGGTTGACAATGTTTAGATAGCGAGAATGAAAGCATCCGTCATCCCAATCGGAACATTAGTTCTATATAGAGGATCAAACATAGTATCTTTTAACTGCACCTACGTTGATAGTTGTTTCAGGGACATTTCCTTCGATGTTTCCCAGGAACAACGCTCTCTTTTGGCATGACTCTCATTACCATGTATGGATTTTTCCAATCTGGAGCTGATTTTCCCTTAGTTGTTCCGAGTCTTTGTATTATTTCTTTAAACTTATGTTCATTGCATTCTGATTCTTGATTCTTTATTTCAAGGTCTGACAACGTTTTAGGATCTAGGCATGAAGTCCGCAAGCATTTCATGTTATTGAAATCTACATTTAACAAAATTGAAAAGAGAATAAGAAAAGTGACAAGATTAAGAAAAGAGACATTCCTGGAGATTAAAATATTAATTTCATTTGATTTTTTTAATTTTTTTGATTGATTTGTTTTTTGAATTTTAAAGATAGAAGGGTTTACATCGGAAAGTAATACAATAAAGTAAAACATTCGGATCACACCCTGAGATAATTCAGACGCAGAAAAGATAGCAAGACTGGCTACCGAGACTCCCTGTCTAATGGGGAGCTTTCAGGCTTGGCGACCGTTTTTTGGCTTTTCTTCTGTCTCAGCAATGACTGTAATGGCCTTCAGTGCTGAATCAAATTCCTCATCTTCACAAATCATTCCGACTACTGGCACATTGTTGTGAGCAAACAACGGGTTATTTGTCACATCAGAAGCCTCTTTGTCCCAAAAATGATTCTTTCAGCTTCAATCAAGTTTTCAATTGCCCTTTTGAGGGTCCAACAGTCCTCCGTATTGTGTCCCACTGCTCCAGACTGGTATTCACATATAGCATCATCTCAGTGAGAGGGGGACTCGGGGTTCGGCCGGTTTGGGGCCACTGATTGCGATAGATCTAGCCTGATTAGCTTTTGGAACAAGCTTGAATACGATTCACCAATAGGGGTGAACTGATTCTTTCTGAAAGGCTCTCTTGGGCGAGGATTGTACTGGGGGACATTCGGTTGGGGATTATATGGAGCTTAGTAAGGATGGGCATTTCTGGGAGGTGGGGATCGGTTTTGTGTATAATGATGTGGCCCTGTGTAAGGTTGTGCGTTCATCACCACATAGGGAGGCGATGCCACGGCATAAGCAGCATCTTGAAGGGGATAATAGTGCGGTGGGACCTTAGGAAGCATATATGATTGGCTGAATGACATGCGGGTCTCCCTCGAGCTCGAAACCATCATGGCTCCCTCTTCTCTCCCATTTCTGTTCATCAAACCCTCTGAACCATTCTGAGCAGCCTATGATGTGGCCTTAAGAGTAGCATGACTCAAGATTCGACCTATTTTTAAACTGTTTTCAACCATTTCCCTAATTTTGATAGCCTCAGCGAACAACTTACCCATGACAGACATCATGTTTTGGAAGTAGTTCGCCTCTTGGGCCTGTAGGAAGGTTGTAACCATTTCAGCTTCGTCAATTGAAGGCCTTACCCTAGTGGCTTGCTCGCGCCATTTGACACCATATTCATGGAAGTTTTCCGCGGTTTTCTTTTTCAAATTGGACAAAAAGTTTCTGTTGGGAGGGATGTTAACATTATACTGGAAGTGGAGGACAAAATCTCGGGCCATATCATACCACACATGCTAACGGCTAATTTCTTGATCCGTATACCACTCAGAAGTGATTCCGGTGAGGCTTTCCCGAAAATAGGCCATTAGCAACTCTTCTTTTCCACCAGCACCCCTCAGCTGGTTACAATATCTTTTTAGATGAGCGACTGGGTCTCCGTGCTTGTCGTACTTTTCAAATTTTGGTATCTTGAAGCCAGTCGGCAAGTGAACATATGGAAACATACGCAGGCTGCAGTATGAGACACTCTTTTGGCCACTCACACCTTGCTTCTTTTTTAGACTTTGTTCCAGGCTCTTCATCTTCCGAGCCATTGCTTCTTGCTCGGGATTCTTGACAACCTTTTCTTGCCCCACCGAGAAGTCACATTGCAGAGGTTGAGTAAATGAGTATGGGGTCACATATGGTATTTCTGGTTGAAACTGTGGACCCTAAAAGATGAACATTGGAGGCTCAACATATGATTGTTGTATAGTTGGTTATGTTGTGGTGCAGACTTATGCTGCAGAGAACATTGATGGTGGTGCCTTTGAAGCCGACGCCTGTGGGGCGAACCACAGAAGGCATTCCGGGACCGTTAAACGGCATTGGAGGGTACCTGCATGGGATGAACGGGTTGGGCACAGGGGCATTGGTAGCCTCACCTGACTTGGGGATCAACTCAGGGAACACGAGGATTGCACTTGGCGGTTCCCTACCATTAGATTAGGCGTCCCACATTTTCAATATATGGAGACAATATCCTATTCTTTTCAGTAGCTGCTGATTTTGGTTGTGAATAGCCGGAGCTAGGCTATCCTCATGATTGATAATTGGTACAAAGACTATTATCAAAACTTGGAATCAAATTTGAAGGGTCGACTATATTGTATGGAGATAACACCAATGCAATACGAATAACAACCAACCCCGTTCATCATGAAAATACTAAGCACATTGATGGAAACTGTCTATATCATACAAATGGTGAAGATTGGAGCATTAACCTGAGGTATATGTCCTCTAAAGATCAACTAGTTTATTTGTTTACAAGGCCATGTCAAGAAGTCGACATGGCCTTTGTGAAACACAACATTAGTTTGAGGGAGGGGTGGTGATTATTCCTTGTTTAGCAGCCCAATTTTAGGGATCCCCGACGAATAAAAAAAACCTAGAACAAAAATGGAAGTCTAAGCTTTCACATCCGAAACTAAAAATCATCAGTTGGAGAATCGCTTTTACAGGGTAGGCATGGTGAAGGCAGAATGGAAATAGAAAACTACTAAATGACTTAGTTTTGCCTTCTTCTTCCTTTACGGAGATCTCCCATTATGGCTAACGGTCAAACTATATAGCAAATTAGTAACCCAATTTCAAGGATCTTTATATAGCATTTAGTAGGTATTAATCAAGAGATAATTGAGACTCATTTGCTTGTATAAATACCTTGTAAGTCATACAGTTTTAATCATTGAAATACATCAGAATTTTTTCATTCCTAATTGTTCTGACTTTCTCTTTATTCAATTAAGAGAAACAAAATCTCACTAAACTTTTTATCTATTTGCTTTGCATCTCTATTACTACTATTTTATAACGGTTTATAGCTATTATTGCTATTGTTTTCCAAGTGCAATATTAATATGAGCTGCATGAATTCCCATCAATTGTTCAGTTCTCAGACATGTCTTAATACCTTTGCACCTTGCTCTTGATGAATCTACACGAGATTATTCTTTTATTTTCTTCCCACTTTTTTTCTCTTTAAAATTTTGTTTAGGAACTGCCATAAATTAATATGAAGAATAAGAAAAGGTCCTTGACGAGATTTGTGCCCTGTACCATTTGCATCTCTATTAATACTATTTTATTCAATTAAGAGATCAAACAATTCTTCATGTATCGTTGAAGATCGCCGAATTAACATTTTTTTTGGTCTCCAGTTGATAATGATGAATAGTTTTCCACTTTCATTTTATACCTTCAAGATGTATTAAAGTAACTAGGGTACTTCTTTTTCCCTTTTTTCATTTACATCAGAATCAAGCCGATCACCATCAAGAACAATGACAAAGTAATGACCTAAAATATCATAAACAATCTAAATAAGTAGAACTAGTTCTTTAATAATAAAAATTAAATGCACTTGTATTCATGTCACAAACTACTGGAAAATATTAACTAACTACATGCCAAACTTTAATTTAATCAAAAGCTTTGCATGAAATTAACACTTGCAATTAACCACCAATACATTCCATCCAAGCATCTATTGTATCTTCATCTTCCATTCTAAGTTCATCTGCAGACTCTATGCCCTTAATTCTCTTACCATCGTAAGTGAACCTTATTACTTCATATTTTAGCCCAACTCTATCAGAATAAGCATGTAAGAGTGTCAGCAGAGGAACATCATTTTTGCACCTGAAGAAGACATCTTCCATCTGTACTCTAATAGTTGCATGAGAAAAAATACTTTTCCCCTTAACGTTTGATGTTTCCGTTTCTATTTCCTTTCATATGTATTCTCAAGATAATATTTATAGTATATGATGGAGAATTTTATGAGTTGAGATCTCATCATGAGAAAGAAAGCCCTTTCAAATTCCAATTATTGGAATACTAAAGGATAGGTTCATTGATATAGGACATAGAGCATTTTATTATCTCCTGCAAATAAATAATTAAGAAACATTTATTGGTTAAATATTGTTGGGACGATTACAGTAATCTCTCTGCCATTTGGTTAGAAGTCAAATAGTTAAATCGGTTGTCACCTTTTCACATTGTCAGCACAATTTAACTGGTCATAAACTCTATTTTGCATATGGTCATAGAAGGTTCTCACTCTATTTTGTAGGTTTCTATATCAGATATGAAGAGTTACCTATTGCCTATTGGTATAAATTAAGTTTACCTTATGGTGTAAAAATATAAACGTCCCACTATCAATGCACATAACTTAAAATATTTTATAGATAAGTAACTTCTTTTTCTCTTTTTTGCATATTTAACGCGAGAATATGAAAAGTCCAATTTATAACTAGCTAGTAATAACTTTATATTTTCAAGTGATAATAAAGTTTCTTTAATTACCAGAAAAAAAAACCCTTTAAACTTATGATAATGCCATTTAAATTATACCTTTTAATCATTCAATTGCTCTTTAGGGACATGGTGAAGTTGTTTCAATGGGGCATCATTGAGAAGATCCAGCTGCTTGTATATATAATCAGTTCAAAAGTAAAGTACGTCATAAACAATTATGGACTACAATATAAAATCTACAAAAGACTGAAGACACCATGTTTTGTATGAAGACCGAATACTAGATGAAAATAGCAAAATCCACATTCTACTAACTTTTCCACATGGAGGTTTCATGTAACGATCCGACCGATCGTTTTGAGCTTTGCACTTTGTTCGCCAGTTCTCGGGCTTGACTAGCCCCATGTGATATATTATGATTTATGTAAATCGTCGATTTTGGTTTTCACGGTAACCAGAATGAATTTTGAAGAACAGTTCTCAGTTTGAAGCTTAAAATTTGGAAGGTTTGACCAAGATTTGACTTGTTAGTAGATGACCTCGGATTGGAATTTTTATTATTTAGTTAGCTCCGTTAGGTGATTTGAGACTTAGGAGCGTGGCCGGAATGTGTTTTGGAGGTCCGCGGAAGGTTTAGGCTTGAATTGACGAAATTGAGATTTTGACATTTTCCGGTTGATAGGTGAGATTTTGATATTGGGGTCGGAATGAAATTACGGAAGTTGGAGTAGGTCCGTTGTGTCATATGTGACGTGTGTGCAAAATTTTAGGTCATTCGGATGAGGTTTGGTAGACTTTTTGATCGAAAGAGGAATTTGGAAGTTCTTGAAATTCTTAGGCTTGAATCAGATGCAAATTTGGTGTTTTAATGTTGTTTTGAGAGTTCCGAAGGTTGGAACAAGTTTGAATGATGTTATGGGATATGTTTTCATGTTTGGTTGAGGTCCCGAGGGCGTTAGGTGAGTTTCGGGTGGTTAAATAGATCAAATTCTTGTTTTGAAAGTTGCAAATTTCTTCAGTTCAGTGTTGCAGGATTTTGACCTTCGCGTTCGCGATGGATGTCCCGCGTTCACGAAGGGTAAGATGTGAGGCTATGGAGTTCGCCTTTGCGTTCGCAAATATGGTTCCGTGATTGCGAAGGAGTGAGGTTAATGGTCTCCGCGTTCGCGAGGCTTATGTCGCGTTCGCATAGAGGGAGAGGAATAGCTGGGTCCCTGAGGCGATTTTTCTACGCGTTCGCATAGTAGAAGCCGCGTTCACGAAGTATTGAGTCAGCTGTGCATCGCGTTCGCGAGAGGGTTCTCGCGTTGGCGTAGAAGGAATTCCGGTCAGTGAAGCGGTGTGCTTCGAACGCGAGAGATATGCCGCGTTCGCGATGAAGAAATATCTGGGCAGTGAGTTTATATTTTAAAATCGAGGGTTTAAGTCCAATATCATAAAAGCCATTGGAGAGCTCGGGAGAAGGTGAAATTTGAGGGGATTTTCAGTAGAGCAATTGGGGTAAGTATTCTTCGCTCATATTTGGTTTAATTCCATGACTTAGTCTTGAATTTCATCATTTAATTTGAGAAATTAGAGTGAAAATTGGGGGGGAAATGGAAGAAAAGTTTGAAAATTCTTTTGGGCATTTGAATGGGCAACTGAGGTCGGATTTTGATGAATTGGATATGAGTAGGCTCATGAGAGGATGAGCGTTCTATTGATGTGATTTTTATCGAATTTCGAGATGTGGACCCGGGAGGCTGGGTTTGAGCAATTTCGGGATTTTTTATGTAAATTAAATATTTTTGAGTGGGCTTTGTTCCCTTAGCATATTTTAATGGTTATGTACTTATTTTGATTAGATTTGGAGCATCCGGAGGTCGATTCGAGAGGCAAAGGCATCGCGGGCTAAAGTTTGGACCGGATCGAGGTGAGTAATGATTTTAAATGTTGTCTTGAGCGTATGAAACCCTAGATTACACATCGTTGTGCTATATTGAGGTGTCGCACACGCTAGATGACAAGCGTGGGGTCGTGCACCGTTGGAGATTGCGACTTAGTCCATCCCGAATGACTGTTTTTACCGCGTATTTAATTGAAAACTATTTGCTATCATCATGTTTTGTGCTAAATGCCATATTTGGGTCTCGTGCCAACTATTTTGGACCCTTAGAGAATTTTTACTGATATTTCCTCACTGTTTTAGTTTTATACTTGTACTCAGTCATGCTATTTTCCACTGTTTTCATAACTCAGCCATGTCTACCCTGTTTTAATACATTAAACGATATTTTAAATGATAATTTGGGCTGAGCATCATATTTCACTGTTGCCCGAGTGTCTTATGAGATTCTGACTGAGTAAGGCTGAGGGCTTGTGTTGTGAGGGTTCACTGATTATGATTATGAGGCCGAGGGCGTGAGATTTGTACGCCATGAGGTGGCTTGTTGATATGAGGCCAAGAGCCTATTGAGTATGCCACGAGATTGCTTGATATTGCGCTTGGGCCGTAAAGGAGCCCTCCAGGAATCTGCACACCCCTAGTGAGCGCGGGTACCCATTGTGATTTGAGATATAGCCCGAGAGGCTGGTGTTGTTCCATGTATTGCCCGAGGGGCTGATTCTGTTGGTATTGTGCCTGAGGGGCTTAAACTGAACTAAAGTGACTTTACATACTTTCATTGTTTCATTATTTTTACTGACTTTTACTGCTTCTTTATAGCCTGTTGATGTGCTTTTACGTGATTTCTTATTGATCAATCTGCATTTATTATTATTACTCACTGAGTTAGAGTACTCACTTTACTCCATGCACCCCGTGTGCAGATTCAGGCGCTTCAGGTCCTGCTTGCGAGGGTTGAGAGCTTCTAGCAGACATCAGAGATTCACTAGGTAGCTGCCCGGCGTTCGCAGCCCTGTGATTCTCCCTCTATCTTGTTTTTCTCCTGTTTTAGCCATGTAATAGTTGTGTAGGCTCTTTCAAACTTGTAGTTTTTATGATAGATGCTTATGACTAGTGACACCCCGATGTCGGGCTATGTCTATTCTGCAAACATTAGTATTCACCTTATTTTGGGGATTTTTATTATGTTAAAGACTTAATTCGTATTATTTTAATTGCTTAAAATGAATTAGGAGTGTGTCGGCTAGCCTTGTCTTCATGGGAAACGCCATCATGACCCGACCCGGGTTTGGGGTCGTGACATTTCAACTGCTTAAAGCAGGAGTGCATCCAAAGATTCGACAAGAGTCTCTGCCTTTAGTTGAAACAATTATAGGTGTCAATAGACCGATTTCACTAGCAAAGAACTACTCATTACAATCCACACATCCTTACTCTTGTGTCTTGTCATTTATAATCACAATATGTCCTCCTTTTTTTGGTCATTCGCTTCCCCACGAAGCTGAACCGAGTATGGTCCATATGCAAGTTTTGGCGCTCACCTGGGGTTTTTCCTTGCTGATCCTTCAAAGTTAGATGACTTGTTTCAAACTAACACTTAAACAACTAGTTCAGTCCAATACTGTCATTTAAAATGAGAGCAAAATCACTAAACAAGGAAATAGATAGAACCCCATTTTTACGGAGTTTCAACGTCTTTTAAGGGTTTTTACGGCTTCACCAATTACGAAACGACAGTTCTCATATTATGACGTTTCTATCTTTGTACCTTTTCTTTTGACGGTTGCTTCTGACTATAAATATAACTTTTTACCTTTGTTTTTTTCACAAAAGTTTAGAGTATTCAATTCTAATTTTCTTCTTCCTCGTACTACAATGCCTTCTTCAAACCCTAACCCTCGGAGAGTCCCCGTTATTGACAACCTTCCTCATGCTCCTGTTAGAAGTAGAAGAGGGGGAAGACTTCGTAGTTTAGGGTCTTCTTCATCACGAGGCCCCTCTATTCCTTCTACTCCACTTTCTAGAACCAGTGGTTCACTTTCTCAAAGATTCATCTAGGATTAAGGAACCCACTGAACCTCTTCTTGAACCTTTAGTAGATGAAATTGTTCCTGCGGAACTATCTTTCTACAATGATAGAGAATCCATCAAAAACCAAATGTCTTCATTAGATCGTGCTGACATCTACCTGACTTAGATTAATGAAGGCCTGATTTCTATAGTTCGTAGAGATTGCCATTGGAGTCATGACTTCCCCATTATAATCCCCGATGCAAACCAAAGAATCACCTCTTATTTAACTGGATTTTCTTTTGTTTATACATACCCTTTCACGTTGGGTTTCAAACCTGCTATTGACCTCGTTATCCTCGAATTCTGTCGCTTTTTCAATGTTTGCTTAGGACAAATTGGCCCCATCGTGTGGAGGTCTGTTGCTTGCTTGAGGCATTTGGTCAACATGGTTGGTATGCCTTTTATGTTTTTTTATTTAATCCATCTTTATTCTCTCAAACTCTTTCGCCAAGGAATTTTTACTTTAGTGGCAAGAAGCAAAAGAGTTCTGGTAAGTCCAGAAGATGATAAAGACCGTGGCTGGTACGCCAGGTTTGTTGCTGCCCCCGCTGTTGGTTTAGTGGGTAAAGAGAATGTTCCCTTCCCTAAGAAGTGGAATTTTGCACGTGAGTTTTCTTCTTAATAACTTTCTCATACCTTTTTCTCAATTTTGATGGTCATCATTTTAATTTCCTCTTCTTTTTCAGCAACCATGGGAGTTGTTGATGAAATTCCCAACTTTCGTGGTTGGGTAGAAAAGCTATTAAATGTTGCTCCGATGGACGGTAGGTCCTAGAAAAACCTTTCTCAACGGTTTGGTTGGAAAGTGAAAACTCACGGTAAGTGCTTCTTTCCCTTATATTCTTTGCATTTCTGTTTACTTCTTTCTTTAGAAATTACTTCGACCCTTCTTGTTGTCAGGGTTACCTATTCGAGGCATAAGTGCTGAGGCCGTCGTAGCTTCAAGAATTTCTTTGGAAAGACCCCAAGAGATAATTTTGGGTTCTTCATCGAAAAGGAAAGCTACTGTTGATCAAGACTCTGAAGAGGAGGAAGATCAAGATAGGGGTTCTTTGATAAAAAGGTCACGGGCTAGAAGATGCATTATTTCAAATGATGAAGCATCTCCCCCTCGTTCTATTCCTTCCATCCAGTGTCACGACCCCGGTTCACCCTTCGTGAACCATCGTGATGACACCTAATCTCTACGACTAGGTAAGCCTAAATTGCAGAAGATAACCAAAACTTGCGGAAGTAAACAATTTAAAAACAGAAATAAGGCAATAACATGGTTTTAATGCACCGCTCGACATACACCATATATAAATATTCAAAACCAATATCCAAATCAAGACCTGGAAACCTACGAATTACAAGCTAAGAAAAGGAAATACTACATAGCTCTAACTCCGGAATTTTTCTAATAAGAACAGAGAGTATAGAAGGGCTAAATACTAAAAGGTAGGAATAGAAAGGGACTTCTCGATCTGCGGACGCGGCATATGTACCTTGAAGTCTCTAAGTAGTCGCCTCCCTCAAGGATGGTAGGCCTGCGTAGAAGTACCTGGATCTGCACATGAAAAACATGCGCATAAGAGGCATGAATACACTACATCGGTACTTGGTAAGTGCCAAGCCTAACCTCAGTTGGGTAGTGACGAGGAAGGTCAGGACCCTACTGAGATTAAATAAATATAAAGATGACAGGATAAGATAAGTAGTACAATTAAAAATTTCCAGTAAGAATATACACAGGCTAATAAGAGTACAATAACGGAAACAGAGATGAATGCAAACCACAAGGAAGTAATCGCGGATCTCACAGTATCCCGAGGATCTCCTAGTACCCTCAATATATGCCAAGGATCTCTTGGTATCCCGATGATCTCTCGGTATCCTCAATAGATGTTAGGGATCTCATGGTATCCCGAGGATCTCTCGGTATCCTCAATATATGCTAGGGATCTCTTGGTATCCTGAGGATCTCTTGGTATCCCGAAGATCTCTCGGTATCCTCAATATATGCTAGGGATCTCATGGTATCCTCAATATATGCTAGAGATCTCTTGGTATCCCGAGGATCTCTTGGTATCCTCAATATATGCTAGGGATCTCTTGGTATCCCGAGGATCCCTTGGTATCCTCAATATATGCTAGGGATCTCTTGGTATCCCGAGGATCTCTTGGTATCCTCAATATACGTGTCAGGGATCTATTGGTATCCCGCATCTCAGTCCAGATCATAAATACGTACAGGGGATCTCCCTGGATGTCGTCCCGTAGTCCCAAATTAAAAACACATAGAAGCAACACAAGAATACTCAATTAAATGCAAAATTTCGTACCAAGTAAATAGTTAATTCTAGTCTAACATGCTTCACGTAATGCAATTAAGGCAGTTTAAGCAAATAGGCAATTAAATTAACTAAACATACTTTTCTAAACTACAACAGGCTAAATTCGCAAGTAGAGTAAAATAAGAAAAAGGAACTCAATTGAAATACTTAAAGTAAAACCGTATTTTCAATAATTAGCTCAAGTACGCACTCGTCACCTCACGTATAAGGTATTTCAATTACCAATTATATCATATCCTAAAGGGAAGGTCTCCCACACAAGGTTAGACAAGCCACTTACCTCGAACCGGCTCAAAATCAACCCAACACCACGTCTTTGCCACGAGTACTCGACTCCAAATGACCCAAATCTATTCAATTCAATTGCATAATATAAATAACACTTTAAGTAACTGATTCTACAATTAAATTCTAAGCTAATACGCGAAATTATGTAAAATGACCAAAAACGCCCCTCGGGACCACGTCTCGGAATCGGGTGAAATTTATAGTTTCAGAATCCTCACACTCTCACGAGTCTAATCATACTAAAGTTATCCAAATCTGATGTCAAATTCCCAATCAAAACTCAATTTCTTGGCCTAAGAACTTTTCCCCAATTTTTCATACAAATTCCAAAATTAAAGGATGAATTCATGTTTAGATTAATGGGTTACAAGCAAAAATGAGTTAAGAATAGTTACCCAATCGATATCTCTGAAAATCCCTCAAAATCTCGCTCAAATCCGAGCTCCCAAGCTTAAATTTGATAAAATGGCTAAACCCTTGATTTGAAATCTTATATTTGCCCAGGAGTGTTCTTCTTCGCGAACGCGAGGCTGCTATCGCGAACGCGATGCACAAAAGTCCTGCTGGCCAAATTCCTCTTTCGCGAATGAGAGGTCCACTCATGAACGCGTAGCTTACAGGGGCAGACCCTATGCGAATGTGAGGACCATGTCGCGAACGCGAAGACCAACGGGTCCTTACCTTCGCGAGCGCGAAGCACATTTCAGTTGCTTCACCCAAATGCTCTGCGCGAACGCGAGACCCTCTCGCGAACGCGATGAATGCTTTCTCTGCAACACAACAACAAAAAATCTGTTGTCTTTCCAAGTCCAAAAGTTGTCCGTTGAGTATCCGAAACACACCCGAGGCTCCCGAGACCTCAATCAAACCTGCCAACCAATCCTAAAACATCATTCAAACTTGTTCTAACCTTCAGAACGCTTAAAACAACATCAAAACACGTATTTTTCATCGGATTCAAGCTTAAAATTTTCAAAAACTCTAAAAACACACTTTCGATCAAAAAGTCTACCAAACCTCGTCCAAATGACCTGAAATTTTGCACACATATCCCAAATGACATGATGGAACTACTGCAACTCTCGGAATTCCATTCCGACCCTCGGATCAAAATCTCACTATCGAACCGAAAACTTCCAAAATTCAACTTTCGGCATTTCAAGCCTAATTTAGCTATGGACTTCCAAAACACAATCCGAACACGCTCCTAACCCCGAAATCACCCAACGGAGCTAATAGAACCATAGAATTTCCATTTCGAGGCCATCTTCACACTGTTCTGACTACGGCCAACTTTCCAACACTTAAGCTCTCATTTAGGGACTAAGTGTCCTAAAACTCTCCGAAACTCAAAATCGAACATCCCGGCAAATCGAAATAGCAGAAATAAACTTGGGGGAAACAGTTAATAGGGGATCGAGGCATTAATTCTTAAGATGTCCGGCCGGATCGTCACATCCTCCTACATTTAAACATTCGTTCGTCCTCGAACGAGCATAGAGACATACCTAAAGTAGTGAAAAGATGAGGGTAACGGCTGCGCATATCCTGCTCGGTCTCCCAGGTCACCTCCTCGACCGACTGTCCCCGGTACTGAACCTTTACCGAAGCAATGTTCTTTGACCTCAGTTTTCTAACCTGCATGTCCAATATTGCCACTGGCTCCTCAACATAACATAGATCCTTGTCCAACTGGACTGAACTGAAATCCAATACGTGCGACGAATCACCATGATACATCCGGAGCATCGAAACATGAAATACCGAATGAACTCCTGCCAAGCTGGGAGGTAAGACAAGCTCATAAGCAACCTCCCCAACACGCCTCAATATCTCAAAAGGGACAATAAACCTCAGACTCAACTTCCCTTTCTTCTCAAATCTCATAACGCCCTTTGTAGGTGATACCCGAAGCAGAACCTGCTCTCCAACCATATAGGAAACATCATGAACCTTCCGGTCCGCGTAACTCTTCTGTCTGGACTGGGCTGTACGGAGCCTATCCTAAATCACCTTAACCTTCTCCAAAGCATCCTGAACTAAGTCTGTGCCCAATAATCTAGCCTCACTCGGCTCAAACCAAACCACCGGGGATCTACACCGTCTCCCATACAAAGCCTCATACGGTGCCATCTGAATGATGGACTGATAGTTGTTGTTATAAGCAAACTCCACCAATGGCAAGAACTAATCCCAAGACCCTCCAAACTCAATCACACACGCACGGAGCATATCCTCAAGAATCTGAATAGTGCGCTCAAACTGTCCATCCGTTTGAGGGTGAAATATTGTACTCAACTCCACCCGAGTACCCAACTCATGCTGAACGGATCTCCAGAACCCTGATGTGAACTGAGTACCTCTATCTGAAATGTTAGACACTGGAATACCATGTAGATGAACAATCTCCCGGATATAAATCTCCGCCAGTCGCTCCGAAGAATAAGTAGTACACATAGGAATGAAATGAGCGGACTTGGTCAGCCGATCCACAATCACCCAAATAGCATCAAACTTCCTCAAAGTCTGTGGGAGCCCCAACTACAAAGTCCATGGTGATCCGCTCCCACTTCTACTCCGGAATCTCTATTTGCTGAAGCAACCCACCTGGTCTCTGGTGCTCATACTTCACCTGCTGACAGTTGAGGCACCAAGCAATGAATCCAACTATATCTTTCTTCATCCGCCTCCACCAGTAGTGCTGTCTCAAATCCTGATACATCTTCGCGGCACCCGGATGGATGGAGTACCGCGAACTATGGGCCTCCTCTAGAATCAACTCTCGAAGCCCATCAACATTGGGTACATAAATCCGACCCTGCATCCTCAATACCCCATCATCACCAATAGTCACATCTCTGGCATCACCAGCTGAACCTTGTCCTTGAGGACAAGCAAATGAGGGTCATCATACTGTCGCTCCCTGATACGATCAAATAAGGAAGATTGAGAAACCACGCAAGCTAGAACCCGACTGGGATCCAACATATCCAATCTCACAAACTGGCTGGCTAAGGCCTGAACGTCCATCGCCATAGGCCTCTCCGATGCTGGTAAATAAGCCAAACTCCCCAAACTCTCTGCCCGATGACTCAAAGCATCGGCCGCCACATTGGCCTTGCCTGGGTGATACAAAATAGTGATATCATAGTCCTTTAGCAACACTAACCACCTCCTCTGGTGCAAATTTAGATCCTTTTGCTTGAATATGTGCTGTTAGCTCCATGGTCAGTATAAATCTCACAGGGAACACCGTATAAGTAATAGCGCCAAATCTTCAGGGCGTGAACAATGGCAGCTAACTCAAGGTTGTGAACATGGTAGTTCTTCTCATTTATCTTTAATTGTCTGGACGCGTAGGCAATCACCCTACCATCCTGCATCAACACGCTCCAAGGCCAACCCTCGAGGCATCACAATAGACCGTATAAGACCCCGAACCTGTAGGCGATATCAAAATTGGGGCTGTGGTTAAAGCTGTCTTAAGCTTCTGAAAGCTCGCCTCACACTCCTTTGTCCACTGAAACGGATCACCCTTCTGGGTCAACCTGGTCATAGGGGCTACAATTAATGAAAACCCCTCCACAAAATGATAGTAGTAGCCAGCTAAACCAAGGAAACTGCGGATCTCGGTAGCTGAGGATGGTCTGGGCCAACTCTACACGACCTCTATCTTTTTCGGATCCACCTGAATACCCTCACTCGATACCACGTGGCCCAAGAATGCCACTGAATCCAACCAAAACTCACATTTCGAGAATTTAGCATATAACTTCTTCTCTCTCAAAGTCTGAAGCACGGTCCTGAGGTGCTGCTCATGATCTTCCCGAATCCGGGAATACCCCAGAATATCATCAATAAAGACAATGACGAACGAGTCACCGGAACACACTATGCATCAAATGCATAAAAGCTGCTGGGGCATTGGTCAGCCCAAATGACATAACAAGGAACTCGTAATGACCATACCGAGTCCTAAAAGAAGTCTTCGGGATATCTAGCTCCCGAATCTTCAACTGATGGTAACCTGAGCGCAAGTCAATCTTAGAAAACACCCGTGCGCCCTAAAGCTTGTCAAACAGATCATCAATACGAGGCAAAGGACAACGGTTCTTCACTATAACCTTGTTCAACTGGCAATAATCAATACACATACGCATAGAACCATCTTTTTTCTTCATAAACAAGACAGGAGCACCCCAAGGTGATACACTGGGCTGAATAAAACCCTTATCAAGCAATTCTTGTAACTGAATCCTTCAACTCCTTCAACTCAGGAGGAGCCATACGATACGGAGGAATAGAAATGGGCTTAGTGCCCGACAACAGATCAATGCCAAAATCAATATCTCTATCAGGCGACATGCTTGGAAGATCACCTGGAAACACATCGGGAAAATCCCATACTACTGGGACTGAATCAACTGAAGGGGTATCAATACTGACATCTCTCATATAAGCTAAGTACGTGTCACACCCCTTCTCAACCATACGCTGAGCTTTAAGAAAATAAATAACTATATTGGGAGTGTGATCTAAAGTACCAATCCACTCAACACGCGGTACACCTAGCATAGCCAGCATCACGATTTTGGCGTGACAATCAAGAATAGCAAAATGGGGCGACAACCAGTCCATGCCCAAGATAATATCAAAATCAACCATATTGAGTAACAATAAATCAGCTCTGGTCTCAAAACCACTAAGAGCAACCAAACATGACCGATAAATGCGGTCCACAATAAGAGAATATCCTACAGGAGTAGAAACATAAATAGGGGAACTCAAAGAATCCCGAGATACACCCAAATGCAGAGCAAAATAAGAAGACACATAAGAGTAAGTAGATCCTGGATCGAATAGAACCAATGCATCTCTGTGGCAAACCAATGTAATACATGTGATGACAGAATCAGAGGCAACAGCCTCGGTACGGGCAGGAAGGGCATAGTATCTATCCTGGCCTCCCCCTCTAGGGTGACCTCTACCTCTCCGACCTCCACCTCTAGCTGGCTGAGCAGGTGAGATAGAAACTAGAGCTGTAATCATGGCATGTGAACTCTGCGGGGCACACTATGGCTGAGAAGTCTGTGAAGATGCACGCCTCCCAAGTCTAGGGCAATCCCTCAACACGTGGCATGTGTCACCACACTCAAAACAAGCTCTGGGAGGACGTGGTGGATGTGACTGGATCGGACCAGGTCTGCTGGACTGACCTCTGAAAGCACCCCAAGCAGGAGGCGCGCTAGAAACCGAAGGTGCATAATAAGGCTCCTGAGGCCTAGGAGGAGCTGGAGCACTACTAGCTGCTGGAAGAGCTGAATGAACAGGTTGACTCATATAACCCCTACCATGACGACTTGTAGCTGGGGTACGGGCACCAGAATAATGACCCGACTCTCGAGACCTCTTGGCCTCCCTCTCCTCTCTCTCCCTAGCATGCATACCCTTGATCCTCGTAGCAATTCTCACCACCTACTGATAAGAAATATCCATCTCCAACTTACGAGCCATGCTAGATCTGATACTAGTAATAAGGCCCTCAATAAACCGGCGAACCCTCTCACGGACAATAGAAACCAAGGCTTGGCGCATGCCTAGCCAAACTGGTGTAACAACCAACATACTTTGAGATAGTCATAGCACCCTGGCGCAAATGCTCAAACTCTGCGTGCCATGCGTCCCTGAGGCTCTAAACTACATACTCTCTCAGGAACAGATATGAAAACTGAGTCCAAGTCAGTGAAGCAGCCTTATCTGGACTGTCTAACTCATAGGTGCGCCACCACTCATAGGCGGCTCCTCGAACTGTTCATCCTCGGAAGTCGCTGCCCTGTCCTCGGGCTGAACTGGCACTGCACGCGACACAGGAATAATCTCAGGGACTTGCTCAACATGAATTCGCTGCTCAGGAGTGCGGACGGCGGGAGTCTGTGCTCCTCCCCCGGCCTGAGACATAGCTACAACAAGAGGAAGCAACCCTGCCTGAGCCAAGGTGGTGGACATGCTCATGAACTGTGTCAATGTCTCCTGAAGAGCTGGAGTAGCAGTAGGCGTATTAGGTGCCTAGACTCCGACTATATCCACTGGTGGTACCTCGGTGGTAGCTCGCGTACGTGCCCTAGCTGCACCACGTGTGCGTCCTCGGCCTCTACCCCGGCCCCAACCTCTGACGGCTACAGCAGGGGGCGCGGGTGCCTGATCATCTCGGGTAGCACGTGTCCTCACCATCTGTGAGAGAATAGAAGATAGAAGTTTATAATTGTGATGTCAAAATATCGCACGATAAGGACATCAAATGAAGTGGAAATTTTCCTAACAGTTACATAGCCTCTCGTAGATAAGTACAGACATCTCCGTACCGATCAGCGAGACTCTACTAAACCGGTTTGTGATCCATGACTCCTATGAACCTAGAGCTCTTATACCAACTTTCCACGACCCCGGTCGCCCTCCGTGAACTATCGTGATGGCACCTAGTCTCTACGACTAGGTAAGCCTAAATTGCGGAAGATAACCAAAACTTGCGGAAGTAAACAATTTAAAAATAGAAATAAGGCAATAACAGGGTATAAATGTGCCGCTCGACATACACCATATATACATATTCAAAAGCGATATCCAATTCCAAGACCCGGAAACCTACGAATCACAAGCTAAGAAAAGGAAATACTACGTAGCTCTAACTCCGGAATTTGTCTAATAAGAACAGAGAGTACAGAAGGGATAAATACTAAAAGGCAGGAATAGAAAGGGACTCCTCGGTCTGCGGGTGTGGCAGATGTACCTCGAAGTCTCTAAGTAGTTGCCTCCCTCAAGGATGGTAGGCCTGAGTAGAATTACTTGGATCTGCATATGAAAAACATGCGCAAAAGAGGCATGAGTACACCACAGCGGTACTTAGTAAGTGCCAAGCCTAACCTCGATTGGGTAGTGACGAGGAAGGTCAGGGCCCTACTGAGATTAAATAAATATAAAAATGACAGGATAAGATAAGCAGTACAATTGAAAATCTCCAGTAAGAATATACACAAGATAATAAGAGTACAATAACGGAAACAAAGATGAAGGCAAACCACAAGGAAGTAACTGGGGATCTCACAGTATCCTGAGGATCTCTTAGTACCCTCAATATATGCCAGGGATCTCTTGGTATCCCGAGGATCTCTCGGTATCCTCAATATATGCTAGGGATCTCATGGTATCCCGAGGATCTCTCGGTATCCTCAATATATGCTAGGGATCTCTTGGTATCCTGAGGATCTCTCGGTATCCTCAATATATGTTAGGAATCTCTTGGTATCCCGTATCCTCAATATATGCTAGGTATCTCTTGGTATCTCGAGGATCTCTTGGTATCCTCAATATATGCTAGGAATCTCTTGGTATCCTCAATATATGTGCCAGGGATCTCTTGGTATCCCGCAACTCAGTCCAGATCACAAATACGTACAGGGGATCTCCCGGGATGCCATCCCGTAGTCCCAAATTAAAAAAACATAGAAGCAACACAAGAATACTCAATTAAATGCAAAATTCCGTACCAAGTAAATAGTTAATTCTTGCCTAACATGCTTCACGTAATGCAATTAAGGCAGTTTAAGTAAATAGGCAATTAAATTAACTAAACATGCTTTTCTAAACTACAACAGGCTAAATTCGCAAGTAGAGTAAAGCAGGAAAAAGGAACTCAATTGAAATACTTAAAGTAAAACCGGATTTTCAACAATTAGCTCAAGTACGCACTCATCACCTCACGTACAAGGCGTTTCAATTACCAATTATATCATATCCTAAGGGGAAGGTCCCCCACACAAGGTTGGACAAGCCACTTACCTCGAACCGGCTCAAAATCAACCCAACACCACGTCTTTGCCACGAGTACTCGACTCCAAATGGCCCAAATCTATTCAATTCAATTGCATAATGTATATAACACTTCAAGTAACTGATTCTACAATTAAATTCTAAGCTAATACGCGAAATTATGTAAAATGAAAACGCCCCTCGGGCCTATGTCTCGAAATTGGGTAAAATTTATAGTTTCTGAATCCTCACACTCTCACGAGTCTAACCATACCAAAGTTATTCAAATCCGTTATCAAATACCCAATCAAAACTCAATTTCTTGGCCTAAGAACTTTTTCCCAATGTTTCATACAAATTCCGAAATTAAAGGATGAATTCATGTTTAGATTAATGGGTTGCAAGCAAAAATTAGTTAAGAATAGTTACCCAATTGATATCTTTGAAAATCCCTCAAAATCTCGCTCAAATCCGAGCTCCCAAGCTTAAGTTTTGATAAAAATGGCTAAACCCTCGATTTGAAATCTTATATCTGCCCAGGCGCGTTCTTCTTCACGAACGCGAGGCTGCTATCGCGAACGCGATGCACAAAAGTCATGCTAGCCAAATTCCTCTTTCACGAACGTGAGGTCCACTCGCGAACGCGTAGCTTACAGGGGCAGACCCTATGCGAACGCGAGGACCATGTCGCGAACACGAAGATCAACGGGTCCTTACCTTCGCGAATGCGAAGCACATTTCAGCTGCTTCACCCAGATGCTCTACGCGAATGTGACAAATGTTTTCTCTGCAACACAACAACAGAAAATATGTTGTCTTTCCAAGTTCAAAAGTGGTCTGTTGAGCATCCGAAACACACCCGAGGCCTCCTGGACCTCAACCAAACCTGTCAACCAATCCTAAAACATCATTCAAACTTGTTCCAACCTTCGGAACGCCCAAAGCAACATCAAAACACCTATTTTTCATCGGATTCAAGCTTAAAAATTCCAAAAACTCTAAAAACACACTTTCGATCAAAAAGTCTACCAAACCTCGTCCGAATGACCTGAAATTTTGCACACACATCCCAAATGACATGACAGAACTACTGCAACTCTTGGAATTCCATTCCGACCCTCAGATCAAAATATCACTTTCGAACCGGAAACTTTCAAAATTCAACTTTCGGCATTTCAAGCCTAAATTAGCTACGGACTTCCAAAACACAATCCGAACATGCTCCTAACCCCGAAATCATCCAACGGAGATAACAGAGCCATCAGATTTCCATTCTGAGGTTGTCTTCATACTATTCCGACTACGGCCAACTTTCCAACACTTAAGCTCTCATTTAGGGACTAAGTGTCCCAAAACTCTTCGAAACTCATAACCTGTGATGGCCCAAAGGGCATCACTTGTTTTTAAATTAAATTCTACATTTTGAGGCCTTAGAAACCTCATTTAGCTTCACCTTGATTAAGCACAGTACGGGCACGTAGTCGGAAAGCTTAAATGTGAAAATCTATGAAAAATGATAACAATTTGGTTATAAAAAGAGTTAATTTGACTTCGGTCAACGTTTTGGATAAATGGACCCGGACCCATTATTTGACGGTCCCAGAAGGTTCGTAGGAAAATATAGGACTTGGGCGTATGCCCGAAATCAAATTCTAAGGTCCCAAGCCCGAGAAATGAATTTTTAAAGGAAATTGTTTTCTGAAATTGTTTAAGGAAAATTGATATGAAATTTGCTTAGAACATATTGGTATCGGGCCCGTATTTTGGTTCCGGCACCCGGTACAGATTTTATATATGATTTAAGATAATTCTGTGAAGTTTGGTAAGAAATGGAGTCCGTTCGACTTGATTCGGACCATAATTGGAAAATTTGATGTTTAAGAAGTTTTGAGAAATTTCATTGATCTTGAGGTTTAATTCGAGGTTTTTGATGTTCTTTTGGTGATATGAGTACACGAATAAGTCCGTGAGATGTTTTTGAGGTTATGTGTATACTTGGTTTGGAGTTCTGAGCGCTCAGGTGAGTTTCGGGATGTCACAGGCTTAAAACCAGATGTTGCAGGTTCAGAGAAGTTGCAGGTCTCTGAACCCGCTAGTGCGGTCCGCACGAAAATGTGTGCAACCATGGAAGGGGCCAATGCGGTCCGCGGTTGGCCTTGTGCAGTGCGCGGTGGAGGGCATTGCGGCCGCAGTCGACTTTGTGTGGTCCGCACAGGGGCACTGGACTGTAGTACCCTCAGGAAGGGCTGTGCAGCCGCAATCCTTTTTGTGCGGTCCGCACAGGGGGTATGAAAGGGGTATAAATAAACGTGATTTTTTGTTATTTTTATTTTTCAAAACCCCAAAAATATAAAAGTCGATTTTTTCAAACAACCTTTTTTCTCCAAAACGTTGGTAAGTGATTTCTAACTCATTTTCTTCACTTCTTATTACCTTTAAACATGATTTCAACTTCAAATCAATGATTTTCATGGGGGAAATTGGGTGTTTTGGGTAGAACCTAGGTTTTTCAAAAATTGGGGATTTGGACCTCGAATTGAAGTCCATTTCAAAACAACTTATATATTTGGGTTTGTGGGGGAATGAGTAATCGGGTTTTGGTTCGAACCTCGGGTTTTGACCATGTGGGCCCGGGGGAGATTTTTGATGTTTTGGGCAAAACTTTGGAAAACTCATTTTCATGCATTCAAATGGATTCATTTAGCATTTATTGATGTAATTAAGTAATTTGTGGCTAGATACGAGTGAATTGGCGGTGGAATCAAGGGGTAAAGCTATAATTGAAACTTGAGTTGTGTTCGAGGCATCGAGGTAAGTGTTTGGTCTAACCTTAGCTTGAGGGATTAGGAGTTGTGTCCTATTTTCTATTTGCTTCTTGTTGAGTACGACGTATAGTCATGGTGACGAGTATCTATACATTGGTGTCAAGCATGACCGTGAGTCTTAAATTGATAGATTGTTGCATTCTTAAATGTTACTACGGATGCTTTAATTGATGGTTCTCGATATTGAGCAAAGGGTTAGTTGTTCTCGTGGATTTCATTTATGATTGAGTATTGGTATGAATTGAGCTAAGTAGAAATTGAGTTAGGATTGGTTATAGTTGATCCTCTGTGACGACCCGACCAGTGGTCTCATGAATTACTGCTTCGTTTTCCCCATTTCAGCTTCTTTACGCTTCGTTGTCCATGTTTTATGTGATCGGGTTGATTAGTTTGAGTTCGGGGAGGATTCTGGTAAGAAATGAGACACTTAGTCTCTTTTAAGAAGGCTTAAGTTGGAAAAGTCAATCGGATGTTGACTTACGTGTTAGAAGGCTCGGATGTGAGTTCCGATAGTCGGTTAGCTTTGGGAGGTGATTTGTGACTTAGGAGCACAATCAGAATAGGTTTTGGAGTTGTAGAGAAGATTTAGGCTTGAATTGGCGAAATTGATATTTTGGAAAATTCCGGTTGATAAGCGAGATTTTGATATAGGGGTCAGAATGGAATTCTGAGAGTTGCAGTAGCTTCGTTGTGTCATTTGGGATGTGTGTGCAAAATTTCAGGTCATTCGGACGAGATTTGATAGACTTTTTGATCAAAAGCATAATTTAAGAGTTCTTGAAGTTCTTAGGCTTGAATCCTATGTTAAATTGGTGATTTGGTGTTGTTGTGAGCATTACGAAGTTTTGAGAAAGTTTGAACGATGTTGTGGGATGTGTTGGTACGATTGGTTTGAAGTTTCGGGGGGTTCCGGGATGTTTTAGTGCGAAAATCATAGTCGTAGCAGGTTCAGAAGGGTTGCAAGCCCCGGAACTCACCCACGTGGTCTGCACAAAAATGAGTGCGCCCACGGCGAGTGCTGTGCGGACCGCACAAAAGCGGCCGCAACCGCGGTAGGTGTCGCACGGACCGCACAAAAGGGGGCGCGGCCGCAGTGAAGAACCTTCCCGCTAGTCCAACTTCGGAAGCTCATATCTTTTGATCTACAACGAATTTTGAGGTGATTCAAAAACAAAAAATGTAGCCCTTCGTGTCTAGTTTCCAGATAAGTAAATATATTGCAATCTGGACATCCGTAGAAAGAGTTATGGCCAAAATACTAAAGCCTGTCACTGCAAAGGAAGGCCTGCGCGACCGCGGTTGTTTTTGCGCGGACTGCACTGGCTTGTGCGGACCGCGGTTGTTTTTTTGTGGACCGCACTGGATTGTGTGAACCGCGGTCGATTTGGTGAGGCCCGCAGAGGCTGAAATTTGAGGGGTACTCTATAAATACGAGGTTTTGGGTTTTATTTAATATTTTGACCTAGAGAGCTCGAATTTTGGCGATTTTTCGAAGGTTTTTCAAGAAATTCATCGGGGTAAGCGATTTTAACTCAGATTTGGCTAGAATACATGAATCTATCACTGATTCATCATTTAATTCGTGATTTGGGATGGAATTTGGGAAGAAAAATTGAGAAACCTTGCAAAAATATAAAATGATGATTTGAAGGACCAAATGGTATCGGAATTGGATAATTTTGGTATGGTTAGACTTGTGAGGGTATGAGGATTCTGAAAATGTAAAATTTACCCGATTCCAAGATGTGGGCCCAGGGCTCGGGTTTTGCTACTTTCGGGATTTTTGATATTTTTCGAATGGTTTCGCTTGAGCTTTGTTCCCTTGGCATATTGTGACGTATTCATTCTGATATTGGATAGATTCGACGCGCGTGGAGGCCAATTCTTGGGGAAAAAGCGTCACGAGCTAGAGAATTAGCCGGTTCGAGGTGAGTAATGATTGTAAATGATGTCCTGAGGGTTTGAAACCCCGGATTTGCACATCGTAGTGCTATATTGAGGTGAGACACGCGCTGGATGATGAGCGTGGGGTATTTTACTACTGGGGATTGTGACTTGGTCCGTCCCGATTGATGATTTTACCGCGTATTTTACTGAAATTCATTTGTTATCATCATGATTTGGGCTGATTGCCATATTTGGGCTTCGTGCCAACTATTTGAACCCTTCGGGGATTTTTATCAATGTTTCCTCACTGCTTGACTTATTATTTGAACTCAGTCCTGTTGATATCTACTATTTTACAAACTCAGTTACTTTTACTCAGATTTGAAACTTAAATGATATTTCTACATCATGTTTTTGGGCTGAGAACTACTGTTTTACTAATGCCCAAGGGGCTTGTGATGATTTTTGGACTGAGTGAGGTCGAGGGTCATATGTGAGGATATGCTGAGTGACATGAGGTCGAGGGCCTGAGATACTTTATATGCCATGAGGTGGCTTGAGTGATGTGAGGCCGAGTGCCGAGTGATGTGAGGCCGAGTGCCGAGTGATGATGCCACGAGGTGGCTTGATATAACGCTTGGGCCGTAAGGGGCCCCTCCGGAGTCTGCACACCCACAGTGAGCACGGGTACCTATTGTTCTGAGTGATTGATACTATACCCGAAGGGCTGATATGAGTGATTGTGAGGTAGCCCGAGGGGCTGTTACTATTCTGATATGTAGCCCGAGGGGCTGGCGTTGTTCTGATATTGAGCCCGAGGAGCTGGTTCTGTTGATATTATGCCCGAGGGGCGGTTTGTTGTACATGTTTTGCCCAAGGGGCTGTTTACATTTCTATCATTTTTGTTACTCACTTGTAAACTACTTGCTTTTCTTGATGGAAAAAAGGATTTTCACTTGATTTCTCACTGCTTTACTGTTTAAAGTGATTTTACTGCTTCAGTATGGAATGCCTTGTGTTTTTACGTGATTTCTTACCTTCAGTCTTTATTTATTATTATTACTCACTAAGTCGGAGTACTCACACTACTCCCTGCATCGTGTGTGTAGATTCAGGCGTAGCAGAGTCCGCACCTGAGCGTTGATTCCTTCCAGGCTAAGTAGTGATTTGGAGTTACGAGGTAGCTGTTGACGTCCGCAACCCCTTGTCTCTCTTATCCTCTATCATTTATGTTTTCTTCAGGCTGTTGTATCGGATTCCGTACTTTGTAGACCTATAGCAGATTCTGTAGTAGCTCATGACTTGTGACACCCCGGTTTAGGCTGTGTCGGGATGGTTTCCACTGTTGTTATCGTTAAAGGTTTTGCAATTTATGAATATTATATTATATGTTATTACTGTTTATGATGATTAACCGTTTAAAAGAGGTGTTCCGTTTTGGTCTGGCCGGCCTTGTCTTCACGAGAGGTGCCATCACGAGCGGGTTTGAGGATTGGGTCGTGACATCCTCCCTTACCGGGATGTTTGTTATTATATTGTTTTTGTTCATTTGCCGGGATTCCTTGCGATTTTGTGTTGGCTTGTAAATGGGAGCGGGTGGTATGTCTACCACGAGAAATGATGAAATAGGAGCGGGTGGTACGCCTACCACAAGAAATGATGAAATAGGAGCGGGTGGTACGCCTACCACAATATATGATGAAATGGGAGCGGGTGGTACGCCTACCATAAGATAAAATGAAATGGAAGCAGGTAGTACGCCTACCACAAAATGCAATGAAATGGGAACGGGTGGTACGCCTACCGCAAGATAAAATGAAATGGGAGCAGGTGGTACGCCTACCACAAGATTAAAGAAATGGGATCGGGTTGCACGCCTGCAATAAGATGTGAATCGAAAGTGAAATATGTCTTTGTTTGTTTTTCTTATTCTGGTTAAAAGTTGGATTTTTGGGTTTCCTTAAAATTCTCTTAAGATTCTGTTTTATCTGTCATTCCCCGGAGTATGTTTCCCCTTCCAAGCTTTAACTTGTTGGCCTAGTTTATATATATATATATATATATATATATATATATATATATATATATATATAACTGCACAGGTTTATCTGGAGTCTGGTCCTAGCCTCGTCACTACCTCACAGGGGTTAGGCCAGGCACTTACCAGCACATGGGGTCGGTTGTGTTGATGCTACACTCTGCACTTATGTGCAGATACCGGAGCAACACTGGGTCAACATCAGTAGCTTGGGAGCCAGCCTTCAGTCCACCAAGATTCCGAGGTAGTCCTGCAGGCGTTCGCAAGTCCAACGTCTCTTCTATCAGTTATTTTGTTCTATTATCATTGTATCCGAGACATACAGTGTTCCTTCTTTCAAACGTTTGTATGTAGTAATCATAGATAGTCCGTGAATGTTGTGACACCAGTTTCTTGGTAGAGGCATATGTTTATTTCTGTATTATTCTGGTTTATTTTGTTTAAGTCTTCTGCTTAATCTCATATTCCGCTATTATTTTAATGTTTATCACCTATTAATGCAAGTTGTTAAAATGATTAAAACAAAGGAGTAAAGAATTTTTTAATTTCTTGGCTTGCCTAGCTTCTACGAGTAGGCGCCATCACGACTCCCGAGGGTAGAAAATCGGGGTCGTGACAAAACCGAACATCCCGGCAAATCGAAATAGCAGAAATAAACTTGGGGAAAACAGTTAATAGGGGATTGGGGCGTTAATTCTTAAGACGACCGGTCGGGTCGTAATACCGAGCCTGTTGAAGCCTCGTTGGTGATTTCCGTTGATGATACTCCCGCGGCTGCCCATGATTCTGTTGATCAACTTTTTGCTCGTGGGTTCAATAATGAAAATTTGGGTCTAATTTCTGACAAAGTGCCCCTTGCCTCTTTTTCCATGTCTGTCCCTATGACATCTTCTCTACCTGCCGTGACTGTTGTCGTTGCTGCTCTGCCTCAGGCTGTTTTGACTCCTTCCACAGTTCCTCTTATAACTGTTCAACACACTGAGGTTGGTTCCTCAAGTGGAAGTGGAGCTATGAAATAGGTTATCATCGAGGTCCCTGCCGATGGTAATCTTTTGAGAAAATCAGGTGGGGCTGATGTGTGGTTGAAACCTCTGATTGAACCAATCGAGAGAGCCAAGCTTGAGATCCACAACTCTTTAACTTGGATGAATGACATAATACAATCATCATTAAAGGTATTCCTTTTAATGATTTACTATTCCCTTTTTATTAAGGTTCTTACCCTTTTCTCTTTTCCTTTTTCTTTTTAGATCAACCTCGTTGGTACAGAAATGATGAAGAGGGTTTCTCACACAGAGCAATTAATGCATGAGTATCAAGTTGAACCAGACAACTGGAGAGAGCAATATGAAAGCCTTCAAATTGATATGGAAGTGTCAGAAGAGAGCAAGTGCACCTTAGAGCAGCAGGTAAAACTTTTAACTTCAGAGTTGGCGGTTGAAAAAGCTTCCTCAAACCAAGCTGGTAAAGATAAGAATCTCCTTGAGACACCTTTTTCCGAGCAACTCTCCAAGGCTAGTGAAGAAATCAGAGAGTTGAAGGCTATCTTAAATGAAAAAGAAGTGTATGCCGGTGAACTTGTGCAAACTCTGACTCAGACTCAAGAAGACCTCCGGGAGTCTTCTGATAAAGTTCGTTCCTTAGAAAGTTCGCGTGCTTCTCTTCAAACTTCTTACGATTTTGCCTTGGCTGAGAATGAGAAGCTTAAAAGTGAAATTGCTGAATGGGAGAAAGATTACGAGATTCTTGAGGACAAGACCGCAATTGAAGTGAGTTAGGCGTTTTTAAATACTCGCCATGATACCCTTGTGGAAGTTAGCCAAGAGAACTTTAACTTGGAAGTTGAGTTAGCTAAAATAAGAGAAACTATTGAAAAGACTCAGCATAGCCAAGACTTTCCCTCTCCCGTGGCTGAAACTTCTGGAAATATTGAAGATGATATGGGTACGGTGAATGTTCCAATTCCTTCAAGTCAACTTGAGCCTACTGCTGCTGATGACCCTGCTTTGGTTCCTTCTTCAACTCCTCAGTGACTAGTTTATGATATGTGACTCTCCTTTTGTTTTTCTTTTTTTGGTGGAATGTGGTTACAACCCTTGGTCCCATTTGAGAGTTTGTTGAAAATATCAAGTCCCCAGACCTTTTTTGGGGCGTTTTGTATAAGTGACTCTTAGTTTATGACTAAGTTCATCCTTAGTCTAAACTTTTTAATATTAAGAAGTTTTTGTAGTTATTTTGAACTTCTATTTTGCTCATTCTTGCCTTTATATTTAAGGATTTATTGAATAATTTGCACTTTTATTTTATAAAATGATTTCTTAACTTCATGAATGTTTAAATCAATCCTGAATTTTATAAAAGAGGGCCCTTTTATATTCAACACTTAATGAAGAAGACGTCTCAACTTCATAATGGTGTAAATGTACGACAAAAGAAATAGGAATACACATGTTTCTTGAAATAACTTTGATAAGTTTGTATTTGAACTTTGTCAAGTTTTAAAATACCTTACATGTATTTAAATAACTTCTATAACTTTTTCGTAACTGTTTTCTTTACAACAAATTTCAAAAAAGAAAATAAAACACGAGGTTTTTATTTATAACCCATTTCAGTACATTGACTTTAACCTAACTATGATAAGGCTTTCTTTGGCTTTGGCTCGTAACTTTGCTCTGCACTTGACTCATTCAATGAGTAAACTTTTCAGGCTTGAACTTTGATTATTTCCCAATCTTCTCTGCCTTCTTTATACATATGCCTATGTATATTATATAGTCTTCCAAGTGTTTGAGTTCTGAAGTATGAAGTCTCGAGCACTTGATTACTCCTCTTATTTGGTCCTTTTCCTGAAAAGGAATAAAACATACGGGACTCAAAGGTACGATTATAGATGAAGACTGCTTAACCCGTCTTAATTTCTATCAGAATAGTTATAACCCTAGACCGTGAATTTATTTTCTTCCACGTGCCTTGCAGGTCGTGATTCATCATTTAGTGCGGGTTAACATTTTGCATATCATCTAAAATCATTAGTAAAATTTTAAAAATTCAAAAATAAAATTATAAAATGAGGATACCTGACCGTAGGTACTCCTTAGAAATAGTATCTCTTCAGGTGAACGGCATTCCAATGTGAAAGTAATATCTTGCCATCCATTATTTCTAGCTCGTATGCTCCTTTCCCCACGATACCGTGAATCTTGTAAGGTCCTTCCCAGATTGGACTTAATTTTCCCGCATTAGCCGCTTTCGTGGATTGAAAACTTTCTTGAGTACAAAGTCCCCAATCTTGAGTATCTTAAGCGAGCTTTCCGATTATAATATTGTTCCATGACTTGTTATTGTGCTGCCATTCTTATTAATGCAGCTTCCCTTTTTCCTTCAAGTAAAATCAAGGTTTATGCGCATTTCATCTTCATTGGATTCCTCTGACGCTTGCGTGTACCTCGTGCTTGGCTCCCCTATCTCAACTAGGATTAAGGCTTTAGCTCCGTACACCAATGAGAATGGTGTTTCGCCCATGCTTGTTTTTGTTGTGGTACGGTATGCCCATAAAACACCAAGTAGCAATTCTGGCCAATTACCTTTGGATTCTTCCAATCGTTTCTTCAAATTATTGATAATGACTTTATTTGTTGAGTCAGCTTGTCCATTACCCACCGGATGGTAAGGCGTTGAGGTACTCCTTTTAATCTGCCAACTTTGAAAAAATTCTATGATTTGTGCACCTATAAATTGCGGGCCATTATCACAGACGATTTTCTTTGGTACACCGAATTGACATATGATATTTCGCCAAATGAAATCCCTGACTTCTTTTACTCGTACCTATTTAAATGCTCCTGTTTCTACCCATTTAGTAAAGTAGTCAGTGAGTACAAGCAGGAATTTTACCTTACCTTTTGCTTGTGGTAGTGGACCCATGATGTCCATCCCCCATTTCATAAAAGGCCACGGTGCAATTACCGGATGTAGCAATCTGCAGGTCTATGCATGTTGTGTATCTTTGGCACTTATCACATTTAGCCGCGAAATTTTCCGCTTCTTCTTCCATTTTGGGCCAATAATAGCCTGCTCTAATCATGGTTCTTACTAGTGATCTTCCTCCTGCGTGATTTCCACAATGCCCCTCGTGTATTTCTTTCATCACATATTCCGTTTGAAAAGGCTCGAGGCATCTTGGTAAGGGACCACCGAACATCTTTCGATAAAGATTGACTTGCTTTAAACAGTACCGAGCAGCCTTTTTATGAAGCGTGTGAGCCTTTTTTTGTCTTCAGGGACAGTTCCACACTATAAAAAATTGACAATATCGTTCCTCTAATCCCATGTTAAGTTATTGAGATTTACCTCATTTTTGTCAGGATCAAGTACTAAATGAAACAAATGAATTACAGAAGCATTTTCGTTGCTCGTCACGTCCGCCGCGGATGCGAGATTGGCTAGGGCGTCTGCCTCGACATTTTCCTCTCTTGGTATCTGCGTAACTTTCCAGGTTTGGAATTGCCTAATCAAATCTCGTACCTTCTCTACGTACTTCTGCATTCGTGCTTCCCTGGTTGTATAAGTCCCCAGCATTTGATTAACTACGAGCTACGAATCGCTTTTGATTATGATCTGATTAATGCCAAGTTCACGTGCCAGTTCTAAACCTGCAATCATAACTTCATACTCTGCCTCATTGTTAGTTATAGTATGACATTTTATGGCTTGTAGAATGGTTTCACCCGTAGGTGGTACCAAAACAATTCCTAAACCTGCCCCCTTCACATTAGATGAACCATCAGTAAATAAGGTCCAAATTCCCTGATCAGACCCATTAAACACTTGTAGTTCCTTTTTAACTTCTAATTGTATCCCATGGCTAAAATCAACCAAAACATCTGCTAACACCTGAGATTTTATTGCGGTTCTAGGTTGATATGCGATGTCGTATTCACTCAATTCTATGGCCCACTTAGCTAACTTAC
Organism: Nicotiana tabacum; assembly: GCF_000715075.1. Classification (NCBI taxonomy): domain Eukaryota; kingdom Viridiplantae; phylum Streptophyta; class Magnoliopsida; order Solanales; family Solanaceae; genus Nicotiana; species Nicotiana tabacum. The sequence continues at coordinate 15,519,931 of NC_134089.1, read as the reverse complement.
CTGATAACTCATGTTTGTGTAATATATTACGCAATGGATAAGCAGTTACTATAGAAATAGGGTGGCATTGAAAATAAGACCTTAGTTTTCTAGATGCCATGATTAGTGCAAGTGCAAGCTTTTCTAATTGAGGATACCGTGTCTCCGCATCTAATAATGATTTGCCAACATAATAAATTGGAGACCATTTACCTTGGTCTTCACGAACTAAAACAACATTCACCGCTACTTCCGAAACAACTAAATAAATAAGTAATCTTTCCCCGACCTTCGATTTTGCGAGCAACGGTGGATTTGACAAGTATGCCTTCAGGTTTTTGAGCGCTTGTTCACATTCTTTGGACCATTCGAACTGGTCTTGCTTTTTAAAAGCCGAAAAGAATTTAAAACATTTTTCTGATGACTTGGAAATAAATCTTCCCAAGGCTGCAATTCTTCCCGTTAGTTTCTGTACCTCTTTCTTATTTGTAAGCATGTCAGGAATTTCTTCAATGGCTTTAATCTGTGCAGGATTTACTTCAATACCACAGTTAGAAAACAAGAAAATCCAAAAACTTACCTTATGAAACACTGGATGCACATTTCTCGGGGTTTAGCTTCATATTGAATTTTCGTAAGATCTGAAATATATCAGACAAATGGGATATATGATCTCCTTGATTGTTGAGATTTGACAAGCATATCATCTATGTAGACTTCCATAGTTTTTCCTAAATGTTCTTGGAACATTTTAGTCACCAATCTTTGATATGTGGCATCAACATTTTTGAGCCAAATGGCATTACTTTATAACAATAAGTCCTCCTGTCTGTTATAAATGAAGTTTTTTCTTCATCTAGGGGATCCATTTTGATCTGATTGTACCCTGAATACGCGTCTAAAAAGCTTAACAATTCATGTCCTGCAGTAGCATCAATCAGTTGATCTATATGTGGTAATGGAAAAGAATCTTTAGGACATGCTTTGTTAAGGTCGGTGTAATCTACACAAACTCGTCATTTGCCATTTTTTCGGTACCACTACAATATTGGCTAACCAATTAGGATACTTTACCTCTCAGATAGACCCAATTTTTAATAGTTTTTGAACCTCATCTTGAATCACCTGATTTTTTAAAATCCCCTGCTTTCTCTTCTTTTTCTTGACAGGCGGATACAATAGATCTTCATTTAACTTGTGAGTCATTACTTCCGGGGGTATTCCTGTCATATTAGCATGGGACCAAGCAAAACAGTCCACGTTAGTTTTTAAAAATTCAATCAACTTACCTTTCGTGACGTGGCTTAAGTTGGCCCCAATGTAGACTTTCCTTTCAGGCCATTGTGCAAATAACTCTACAGCCTCCAGTTCTTCAATTGTTGTTTTGATATTTTCATTTTCTTCTGGTTCTTGAATGTAATCAGGCCTTGAGTCTACATCTGTTCGTCCTTGTTAAAGTTGAGGCTTGTGTCGTGGTATACTCAACTGGATTCTGTAACTGCTACTTTTCTTCTTTTTTCATACTTGAATCTGCTACAGAATTGATGCTCTTGGAAGTCTGTTGATCCCCACGAATTTGACGTATTCCCCATGGTGATGGGAATTTAACAACTTGATGTAAGGTAGATGGAACAACATCCATCTCATGAATCTAGGGTCTCCCGAGAATCATATTGTAAGCCATTTCCATCTCCACAACCTGAAATTTTGTATCTTTGACAACCCCTTCTGCGAAGGTTGTAAGTGTTACCTTACCTTTTGTCACAACGCTTGAATTGTCGAATCCAGACAAAGTATGTGCCTTAGGTACTAGCTTATCTTCAGCTTGCATCTCGTTTAGTACTCTTAGTAAAATAATGTTCACGGAACTACCTGGATCAATCAAAACTCATTTCACATTAGTATCATGTACAAGTAGAGATATTACCAGTGCATCGTTATGTGGAGTTAACATGCCATCCGCATCTGCATCATCAAATGTAATACTTTCTTCCTCCAAAACATGTCGGACCCGCTTCCCGTGGGTAATTGTAACTTTAGAAACTTTATTGGCTGCCGTATATGTCACACCATTGATTTCCTCGCCCCTACTTATAACATTAATGGTCCTTTTCAGAGAAGGAGGTTTAGGGGGATCTTGCCTGTTCTTCATGTATGCTTGCTTACCTTTTTCACTAAATAATTCAGTAAGATACCCTTGCTTTAATAGATGGTCAATTTCACCTTGCAACAATCTACAATCTGCCATTTTATGACCATGATCGTTGTGAAATTCACACCAGTGATCATGATTGCGCCTGTTTGGATTTGATCTCATTTCTTTTGGCTACCGCACCTTATCACCCATGCTTCTTAATACGGCTACTAGCTCTGAAGTGCTTACATTAAAATTATAACCGCCAAATCTTGCCTTCAAGTTCCTATCATCATCTTGCGTGTTTCGATCTTTTCCAAATCTCGATGATGAACCTGACTCTCTATTACTCGATCTATGATCAAACCTTGAATTATCTTGCTTTGATCGTGAGTCTTTTCCTGCTGGGCCCATGTATGGTTCGTATCTATTTTTACCGGACCTTTTTTCGGTTTCTGCTTGTCTTGAATTCACCTTCTCCTCTTTCCGAGATCGTAAGATAGTATCTTCTTCTATCCTTAGCTTCGTGCTGTATTTGTTGTAAACATCATTCCAGGTTGTTGCTAGAAATTCCCGCAGACTTTCCTTGAGTCGTCTCGTGGCTTCCGAGCTTTTCTCATTCAAATTACTGGCAAAAGTCATAGCTGCCTAGTTATCAGGTACGTGCGGTAACATCATCCTTTCACGCTGGAACCTATCCACGAACTCTCTAAGCAACTCTGAATCTCCTTGCTTGATTTCGAAAATATCTTCCATTCTTTTTTCAACTTTTTGAGCCCCCGAATGTGCTTTGATAAATAAATCTACAAGCTCAGCAAAAGAATTTATAGAATTTTTGGGTAAGAGAGAATACCAAGTTAATGCTCCCTTGGTGAGTGTTTCACCGAATTTCTTGACCAATACTGACTCAATTTCCCGTTTGGTTAAATCGTTGCCTTTCACACCAGTTGTGAATGCAGTCACATGGTCTCGTGGATCAGTAGTGCTATCATACTTTGGAATATCAGGCATCTTGAACTTCTTCGGGATCGGCAACGGAGCAGCACTAGGCTTCCATGGTTGTTGTGAGTATTTATCCATGTCTATTCCTTTGATTACAGGTGGTACTCCCAGTATTTGTTCTATGCGATCGCTTTACTTCTTAAGCTGCTTCTACAAGGTTAGAACTAAATTTTGTAAATCAGAATTAATTATGTTACCTGGTTCGCCATCACGAGACTCGCTGGGAGTTCCACCAGTGCCTGAATTAATGAGCCCAGAACATGGGTTTTCCAAAGTATTCTGATTCGGAGTTGGTGTTGGTGGCGCAACTGGCAACTGGTTGGTAAAAACTCGGAGAGCATTACTAACTTGTTAAGTAATTAGATTCTTCAGAGCATCACCGAGTGCTTGTTCGTTCGCAACTCCAGTATTTTGATTTGCCTCAAATCCGTTTTGGTTCGCAATCCCGTTGTTTGTTTCAGAGCCATCTGGAGTTCCTTCTCGTGACTGACGTTGTGAATCACGTGGTGAGGGAAGTGGGGTCCTGTCACCCGTATCATTCTCCTGATTTTGAGGATCTTGTTGGTTGTTGTCGTTGTTATTTAACATGGTAACTCTTTTGATGAAAGAATTGATTAAGAAAGCAAACAATTATCAGAGTCTCGGCAACGGAAACAATTTGTTTAACCAAAAATTGGGATTTCGGTCAAAGCTTATTTTAGAAGAACTCGGGTTACTGATAATCAAATAGAAATAAGAATAATTGATAAATAGTAGCTGAATATAATGCAAAGTAAATCAATATATTTTAATAGTATTTCGTGTCCTTACAAATGATCAGTCTTCTCCTTTTATAGCTATCTCTAGGTAATACGTTTTGTTTCTACCATAACATAGTCATTATTGACAATTAATGGCATTTAATGGCCTTTAATGTAACGTTACAATTGATAATCATATTTTATTCATTACAGATTCCTTAACGTTTTCCGTATTTAATGCCCATAATACGTATCTAAACCTCATTTACTATCAAATTCATTCTCTTTAATCATAAAGAGATTCGAGCGTCTATCTTTCTGAATATCTTTCCGTGCCTCTTGAAGCTCGTGCCTCTTTGATTATTCTTTGGCACCTATCCTCCTTTGACTGGTCCACGTGTCATCTTATAATAACTTCCATATATGAACTTAATTTTTCCCAACACACATTTCAGAAACTAGTTTCAGCATGCTCCCAAATGAAAGAGACCTTTAAAAATAAGCATTTTGATACTAGTCCAATCCAAACAATAGATATGCAATGCACATCATACAAAACTGTTGCAGAACGCAAGTAAACGACATAAAATACTCCCTCCATCACAAATAACAAATATACTCCTAGTCTTAAATAGAAATAATTCCATCTTCAAGTGTTATTTCATGAACAAAATTTCAAATTCATTAACTATTTGAATCTAAAGTCGGGGTCTGAATAAAGCTAATGTGTACTAAGGATTTACGTCGCAGAACCCACCTATTATTGGAAGGTATAGTTACTTGATTGATATTCAAATGTAAATTCCGGTGGCATAGTTTTCCCCACCAAACTAACTTCTAACGATTATTTTTAATAGTTTCTTCATTCACTACTGATATAAAGAGAACTAGTAGACTTACCCGTGCGGAGTTTAAAAAACATCAATAATATTTTAAAAAAGAATTTATCGAGTTAATAACAAATGTAGATATTATCCATCTTTTATGAGAAAGAAAATTGCCAATAAATAAAATATGTTTGGTTTAATTCATAAATTTAGTTTATTTGTAGCATCTAATCAAAATGATGTATAGTTAATTGTATATTACCAATGAATATTACTTAAATTTTATCTAATTAAGAAATTTCAAGACCAAGAAAAATAAAACCTAAAATAAAAATAAAAGTTCGCATAGATTGTTAAAGCTACCAATTACACAAATAAAATAAATTAAATTATTGTTAGTTGTATATTGAGAAGCTGAAAATTTCTATGAGAAAAAATATGTACTTTTTGACAAAAGATCATTAGGAAGACCTTCTCCTCTTAGTTTGCAACACATGTTAAAAACTTTTATTCCATTAATTTATTGTATTATTCTGGTAGTTAAAGCATGATTTTATGTGATACATTTAATTGAGTAACTGTAATATTAAATTATAGATAATATTACACTTTAAAGAATAAAATTCACCAAGCATTCACATGAACAATTAATTTTTTAATAAAAAAATCTCTCAAAATAACCCACTTAATAAGATAAGAATCAAAACTAATTGTGTGTAAATCCTAACATTAGAATAATGAGTATTGTTTGTAACTTGATTATGAACTTCACTAAGTTTTCAATCATCGATAGTATATCCCCAAAATAAAAAATACATTATTTCATAAAGTTAATAACTCGTTGTCTAGTGATTTTTAAAACCGAAAGTCTGCCCCATTCACATTATTAAATTTTTTATCGATAATAACCTATTATTACATGTGATTTCTTAATTAATTAGATTATATTGTATGTTAACTTAAAGTTATCTACAAATTGTCAATGTCATAGATTAATGCCTAATTCAAAAAAGTTCATTGGAAAAAAATAGAGGCAAAAGAATTATGAACAAATAGAAAAATATATTTATAAAATAAATCTATATATAATAGGAAAATAAAAACACATTAGAATCTCACTTCGACATCGGATAAAATCACGACTCAAAGTTATTGCAATTGTAGAGTACAAATATATACAACAAAAAACAGCTATCAAAATCTCTATGTATATATTATTTGGAAAAAAATCACTACTTCAGCTTATACAACATCAACCTAAATATGACAAAATCAAAGATCAGTAATGAGAATTATGAAATACACTTTACTTCGATCTTCACCTCATTATTTGACACTTCTTCTTAAACATTCTTCTTAAGATTCACACATGCTTCTTAAGATTCACACATGCATAGAATATCTTCGTGCATTTACCTTAAACAAAAAACAAAGAATAAAAATTATACCATATCTTAGTATAATTTTTCTTTCTCACTACAACCTTTGACATAGAGATAGCTCAAACCATTATAAGCAAAATATAAAGTTAGTGTCAATCATATTTATTCAACACATAGAAGTCCTTATATAGGTACATATGTAGGAACATATAATAATTAGTCATAAAATTACACATTAAATATTTAGAGGTTATGAATATGAAATGCATGAGAGTTATTGAGATAATTAAAAAATATAGGTTATGAAGATAAAGAGGTGTGAGTTATGGTGATTGAATTTATATGACTAAATAAATGGAAAAAATGATGAAAACCCCCCAAAAAGGAGAAAAAAGATAAATATGTTTCTTGACTTAAGAGAGGTGTCACCTCACTTTCTTATTGCCCACATTTAAATATACTAGTATCTATGAACGTGCATTGCACGTTAATAATGACACGTGATGATTTAAATATTTATTTATATAAAAAGAACAATAAGAATTAATTAATGAGAGAAATTTTATGTAATAATACAACAATCATCTAAATGCCGAAAATATTTTTACATTAGCATGATACATGAATTTAAAATAAAAGGACATCATCAAAACTTATACAAATGATCAATTTTGTCATGTTAGTTAGATAATTATGTATTATAATTTAAAAGTATTTAATGTGATGATATCTTAACGAATACTTCTTTGTGGATAATATTATTTTGTGTATGTTTTCTCCTAATACTTTGGTTGCTCTTCCTTAATCAGAACTCTTGTTGTCGATCTTGATATCTCTCTTGAAAGTGCAACATACAGTTGTTCATGCAAGAAAATATATTGCGGTAAATATAGTCCAATATTTAGGATGTTCGTCCTTGTGCTTTATTTATTATATTTGTAAAATATAAACATACTAAAAATTATTTCACACAAATTTAAAAGGATATTCCTTAGTTGCGGAAGACGAAAGTTGAATTCAAGGATAAGAATATACTCAGAAGCACATTGACCATATCGTAATTTTTGCATGTATGACGTTATTGTCAAAACTTCTATATACCGTTTGTGTGCTATTACATAAGCTATTCAGCATATCTAAGTTTTTCAGTAGCATGACGGACATATTTTTCTTCAAAATTAACCTATATACAGTGAAAGATCAATTTTAACTTAGTCTATTATATATACAGTGACACTAACATACGTATGAAATAATAAACTTGACAACAAACATGTATGACCATTTGGTGTTAAAGTATTTAATTATTCTTCTTGGTAGCAATTATTGGTACCATTTTTTTGCTGAGTCAAAAATTGAAAAATATTTTTTTTATCATAAAATTTTGCAATCAACTTTTTATTTAGTTGATCAACATATTCATTTCTGCTAGCTAAGATGTCTTTTTAATTCTATCATGCGATTCCCATAAATTGCATTTTAATCTAACGATAAAAATATTTCTCTTATTAAATGCGCTACCATTACCATTGTGATTAATAACCAAGTGTTCAAGAAAAACCAAATCATCTTTTATTGGATGCTCTTCTTCGTTTTTGACACGAAGCAATAATACATTGAATACTGGATCTATTCTTACTTTATATTTTTTGTCAGTTGAATCTTTTCATTTGAGACCAGAAATATAACGTTGGCAAGCTAACTTTTAATGTCTCTGATTTTGTCGATTTTGAAACTACCGGTAGTACTTGATAGAAATACCTCCCAACTCATTAATTTTTCCACCAAACGGTTCATTAGTATCTAATATATTTCTAGAACTCCGGGCAATTAATTTGATTATTTGACACTTAGTCATAAGTGTTTCATCCCATATTATCAATTTTGCTTTCCTTTTGAATTTAGCATCATTACTCTGCTTTGATATATTTGTGATGGTTATTTAAGTTTTTTGAAGAGGTATATCAAATCTAAAGTGGGTGACCTCATAATAAAATCGTTGTTGGCACACCACTTGCTATTATTGGTAACAATGTCATGTCTTTTGATATGATATTTGCAAGTAATGCATGACAAAGAAATATTATTTCGATTCCGCCGAAGGCATCTAAAAGAATAATCTCGTTATACAAGGGTCGACTCTTTATAATATAGTCTTGAAAGCTTGTTCTTGATTAGAATTTGGCTTTGATTGTGCTTCCCCAGACACTTGTTGTTCTAACCCTCTTTTTATGGAATAAATTTACGTACCCTAAGATTTTTTTAAAAACTTGAATAAGAATTGTACTCAAATGATGAATTTAAAAAAATAATTAAATTGGATTCTCTTGCTAAATAATTAATTAAAAGATTTAATTATTTCGTTTAACATAAAAAATAATTTATTTGATATTGATTCATATCTTAATAATAGTTCATCTCTTGTTTTGAATATTTAATCTTAATTATTTATCCACCATAAATTTTATTTTCAAAGAGTAAAAGATTGATATGACATTTCACTTTTAGATCATTATATTTATAGAATCATTAGTGGTATTGACTCTTACCAACTATTATTTTTCTCTTTCTCCCACATTTATATTCTTAAATATCTTTTTAGTTGTTGTTTAATAATTGAGTATTTTTTAATACTACTTTGATTCAAAAATATTATTTGAGTAGTAAAATAGTTTAAATATAATATAAAAATATATTATCGTGGGTGTATTTTTTTTCTAAATTTTAACTCTTTGTGCAGTCCATTTAATATTTTTTTTATTTTTTCTTGGTATTGGACATGATGGAGTAGTAATGTATTGCCCATACGAAAGATTCTTATGAAATTAATTTTATTAAACCTGCCTATATATTTTTAATAAGAATTTAATAGACAAAATTTTATTAATTTTAAAATTTTAAAATTAATATTAAAAATTAGCATAGAAGGTATTGCAGTCCAAAAAATAGGTTATTGCAGTTATGTCCTTTCTCTATAAGTTCTTCCGCTTAATATTTTAGGGTTATTTCGTATATTAATATTGTATTTATGCTTTTATAATAATATAGGCTCTCTTTTCCTAAATGAATTTGGAGAATATAATACATTCTCAAATTAAATTAGTAATAGGACATTATAATACGTTTTCAAATTAAATTAGTAATTGAAATTTTTAAGAAGTATATCCTAAAAATAATAGGGTTACATGACTAAAAATATTTACTTGTTCAATTTTATATAAATTAGACAGCCCGAAAATAATTATACTAATAGGATTCCTAAAAGGTAATCATGTAGGATTCCTAATGTGTAGTATTATTTCCTAAAATTAAGAGGATTATAAGGCTAATATCTAGAATTCCGGTTGTGTCCTTTTATTCGAGTTATTATATTTAATATTATAAGGTTATTTTTGTAAACCGATACTGTATTCATGCTTTAATAATAATATAAAAAATATAGATAGATATAGATAGATATAAGAAAATTTAAACTAAACTTAATTTGAGGAAGTTTTGAAAGATCATCAAATTAAGAACTCTTTTTACCGAGCATCTTATTGAAAAGATAATGAACTCAAGTAGGAAATCAATACATAGTGGAACGTAACTAAAATAAACTTAAAAGATCATCAAATTAAGAACTCTTTTATTAGTATTTTATTGAAAAGATAAGGAACTCAAGCAGAAAATCGATACTTAGTGGAACGTAACTAAACTTATAATTAGTGCCTGGTTGTAATTCCAACGAAGATCAAATACCTAATATTAGGTGAGAAGTTTACTTTCAAGGGAGAGAAAATAGAAGCAGACAATATAACTAAAGCTGTAATTAATGATCTTCTATTTATTATAAAGTACTTTTACCCTTTTTTACATTAATAATTAAGTATTTTAGGGATATTTTGGTAAACCAACATTTATATTCATTGCTTTTATAATAATATAGATATATATAGATTTATTTCGCAAATTACATGCTCAATATTACATAGAAATGGGACATAGGGACTAAGAAAGAGAATAGCCCTAAATGCACTAACAGTTAAAAAGAATAGGTGCATTCACTGAAGCAATATATCGAACAGCTGACAAACATTCATCAACCAAAGACTTTACAGCCTAACTTAGATGAATTAAAAGGATAAAACGTTGAAGATAAAAAAAAAAAAAAAAAAACATCGGGAATCTATGATACGAGAAAGTTTTGATGAAGTTCAGACAGCTGAAGAACATCCTACCTTTCACCGTGTTTCCCTTGCTCCTTTCCCTCCCTCAAACTGTCAAACCGTACTCTCTGTTTTGAATTGAATTAGATTTCAAAAGTCTATCCACGGCGGAAGAATCAGATTTCACCGTTCTCCTTACTCTTTTCCCTTCCTCAAACTGTCAAACGGCACTCTCATATTTGTATGTTTCATGAAGAAGAATGGGCTGGAGTAATAAAATTGAAGAGTAAGATAATAGTCGACGTAGAGTTTGGAGAGAGAGTCTCTCCCTTCTCACTAGAATCCCTTCTTACTTCCACCCTGTAATATCCCCTCCCACCAATCCAATGAATCAAGAACACTGCCACGATGGTATACCTCCAAAACCACCAGACATAAAATGAAACCTTCTCAATATTATCGCCTCTGCCATATCTCTCTCCAACGGATATGGATACAAATGAAATGGAAGATGAAAAGCTTTCTGAGAATCCTGAGGAGGAGATTAAAGTTCCCATAAGTGGGGAAGATAAACTACATATTTATTACCCTTGGAGATTCTCAGTTATAATAAAACTACTGGGAAAAAAAAATCCTTCATCAAGTTCTTAAACGCAAATTAACAGATCTTTGGAAACCAACAGAAGTTTTTCCCCTAATAGATCTAGGTGAACAATATTTCATAGTAAAATTCAACAAGGAAGAAAACTTGGAGACAATTTTACAAAAAGGGTCATGGTTCGTCTTTGGCCACTTTCTTTCTGTTCAACGCTGGGAACCAAACTTTGTTCCAGCTATGGATAAACAAGTTCTAACTGCCATATGGATCCATTTACCAAACCTCCCAACAGAATTTTATGATAAGAAAATTCTGAAAAAAGTAGGCAACACCATAGGCAAATTACTTAAAGTGGATGCTTTCACATCAGCAGCCTTAATGGGTCGCTATGTCAGGCTCTGCATTGAACTCCCTCTAGACAAGCCTGTGAAATCCGACGTATGGATAGGCAACCACAAACAACAGATCTTATACGAGGGAAAAAATCTCTTATGCAGGAATTGTGGCTGTCTAGGACATGTAGCAAGGCAGTGCAACACCAAACCAAAAGATACAACTACCATAGCCACCATGAACAACACTGGTGATAAGGAACAGAGGTGTCAAGATGAGCAACACCCAAAGGAGAAGGAAGAATGGAGGACAGTTTCTTTTAATCAAAGAAGGAAGGCTACTCCCACTCCCACCAAAGGCACTGGATCCTCCAAAGCGGCAGGTATCAATGTTAATATCTTTGATGCCAATATAGGTAAGTTCCTCACTACCCAAATCTTCAATTATTAATCTTGTCTCTACAATAACAAATTTACTGAAGGCACTACTGGAAAATCTAAGCCTAAAGAACACCCCTCAAGCAGTAGCAATGATGTCCAAACAAGCAACCTTTTTAGTGCTCTAATGGAACAAAACCTGGTTTTGGAAAAAAACACTAATCACCTAACGGGGGATAAAGCTGGCACTAACCAAACATCCAATACTTACACTCTCAAAGACACATCAACAAGACACGTGTCAGACTCAAACACTAAAGCTCCCTCTATTAACCATAATTCATGCACTAACCCTATCACCCACCCAAATCAACCAATTAACCTCCATAACTTAACCATTCATGAAGCTAATGACCCTATACACTTGTATGAAAATCAGACAACACTCCTACAAATGGCCAATTCCATCCAACAGGTAAACCAAGCCCAATCCTCTTCCTTACTTGATAAATCCTTTACGCTTCCCCTCCCAAATGCCATGCAAATCGACCAAGCAATCATTGGCAAAGATACTCTGCAACCTAGCAAATCTGAAACAACACAAACACACAATATAAACCTTATCACTCTATTAAAAAATGCCAAGAATTCCTTTTCCCAACACAAGATGATATCGTCTGATTCAGCTACTACGCTAGAGGCCCTTAACAATGGAGAATCAACCTTCTCCAAACAATCCACCAACAAATGCTCCCATAATATTCATCCAACCTCCAATGCCACAGAACCACCAACCTATGTCATGGATGGAACTGGGCCTAATGAGTCATGCCATATCCTTCAACATAATATTGAATGGAGGGAAACAATAATAGTAATCCACAACTCCCACTATTTAGCTCAGTTAATCTCGGAAGGGATTCGGATGGCAATGAACAATTTCATGAACCATGTATGGGTGAACAACATCCTCCACCCAATAGCCCCAAGCATACTATCAAACATAACTCAAACAATGATGGGACAATGGGGTTTGCCTCCACACTTCGTCCCAGTTCAAAATGCAAATCAAACCCTGATGGACCTCCCATTTTTCACTCCAGAAGTGATGACCAATATCAATCCAGTTTTCACACCATGGGATGTGCATACAAGTCAGGATCAAGCTCCACCTACTCAACATGCACCCCAGTCCCACCAGCCAAGACCATCACACCCACTACCTCACCAAAACATACCACCAAACATTCATCTCTCAGAATCAATAGGGCAAGTAGTGGATCCAAACTCAACCCTAGAACCAATACTAGAGGATTCAAATCTCGACGAGATAAAGGTGTTCATCTTCATGGAGATACAAGAGCAGAGGTACATTCTCAAGTGTCCAACGGCTCTTTACAAATGTACAATGGATATAAGGCCCCCAGCAGATCCGACCATTGGTAGCATGCAATGATTTTGGTTCCTTTACAGAGAAGGAATCTAATTCATGTACCACGAGTGTTGGAGAACGGAGACCTTCACAACTGGAATCTCATGATGAATAGACCCATCAATTTTATAATCTGGAACATTAGAGGTGGTAACAACGATAACTTTAGGTTAAACTTTATAGAGTTGGTCAATTATCACCATCCATGCATGGTAACTCTATTGGAAACAAGAATAGACAATCACATGTCGCTCCTCAATCCATTTGGGTTCACTGACATAATTGAAATCCCTGCTGAAGGTCAATCGGGTGGTATGATTATCCTATGGAATCATACTCTAGTTAATGTCCACGGCTTCGTACGTAGAAATCAAGAAATCAGTGCAACAATTGAGGCAATCCAAACCCACAAATCTTGGCTTTTTACTTCTGTTTATGCTAGCACAAATATTAATAATAGAAATTTTTTATGGGACAATCTCATTAACATGCATAACTCTACAAAGGATCCTTGGTTAGTGGGAGGTGATTTTAATGACGTACTTAGTTCTAGTGAAAAACTCGGGGGCAATATTATTAACAGGAATCGGGCTAATTTTGTATGGAACTGCATCAATAAATATGGCCTCATAGACCTTGGTTATAAAGGATGCAAGTACACCTGGACTAATCGTAGGAAAAAAACAGCCTTATTATGGAGCGACTTGATAAAATTTATGCCAATAGTGATTGGATAAATATGTTCCCGAATGCTTCTGTTACCCATCTCCCCAAAGTGCACTCAGACCATAATCCCCTCTTACTTGAAATAATTTCTAAATCTAATTTGATTCTTCAAAAGCCTTTTAGACTTGAAACATTTTGGTGCAGGCACCTTGATTTCAATACCTTAGTCACCAATACTTGGGTAGGTACTAACTACCCCCAAGCATCCAATTCCTTTCTAAGTAATGTTAAAGATTGGAAAAATAAAGTTTTTGGGGACATTTTTAGAAAGAAAAAAAAGAATTTTGGCAAGACTAAATGGAATTCAAAATTTCATTCAATATCCTCACAGTACCTTCCTCCAAAATCTTGAAAAAACTCTACAAGTTGAATACAATAATTACCTTAGAATTGAAGACGACTATTAGAAATTGAGAGCTAGAATCTCTTGGATTCAACATGGTGATGCTAACACTAAGTTTTTCTATATTATGGCCACCAATAAAAAAAAGGAGAAACAAAATAACTCACTTCAAAAATGAGGCAGGTGAGTGGATCAATGATCCAATTGAAATCCTTAATCACATATATGACTATTTTCTCAAGGCTTTCTCCACCTCTCACCAACATACTAATTGGCTGGACATTACCACTAGCCCAAATACCTTTGGCAGAGTTAACTTAGACTCACTAGACAATCCTCTAATGCCCTATGAGATAACTAAGGACATTTTTTCTTTCAAACCTTTCAAAGCACCCGGGCCATATGGAATTCACCTATTTTTTTACCAGAAATATTAGAAAACAGTTGGTCCCTCAGTCATACATCTTTGTCTTCAAGTTTTTCGTACCAACACTTTTCTAATGGAAACTAATAATACGTACATCGGCCTAATTCCTAAATCCGACAATGCAAATAATCTAAAAAACTTTAGGCTTATTGGTTTATGTAATACTATCTACAAAATTGTTACCAAGATTATTGCTAATAGATTAAAACCCTTCCTAAAAGATCTAATCAGTCCGTTTCAATCAAGCTTCATCAAAGGAAGAAGAACTTGTGACAATGCTATTATAATCCAAGAAATCATGAATCAATTCAAAAAGAGAAAAGGTAAGAAATATAGCATGATGCTCAAGCTTGATTTAGAAAAACCTTTTGGTCGCCTAGAATGGTCATTCATTTATTGAATGCTCAAATTCTTCAAATTCCCTCCCTCTATATCAAAACTAATCATTCATTGCGTTACTACTAGTAACATTGCAGTCCTAGTCAATGGATCAGTTACATCCTTCTTTAGGCCAAGTAGGGGAATTAGGCAAGGATGCCCCATGTCCCCTTACTTATTCATCCTCTACATGGAAATATTTTCACGCTTAATCTGTCATCAAGTTGACACTCACAATTGGGACCCAATCTATCTCAGTCCTAATAATCAGGGTATCTCTCATTTATTCTTTGCAGACGACCTTACCCTTATGGGCAAGGTCAACAAGAAAAGCGATAACACCATTAAGAGAATCTTCTCCTTTTTTTGCTCATTATCAGGGCAAAAGCATCAATTACCACAAATCAAAAATAATCTTCTCTAATAACTGCCTCATCTCAATCGCGAAAGAAGTTGCTAATGATCTTAATCTAATGGTTAGCAAATTATTTGGTAAGTACCTAGGTTTTCCAATTCTCCAAAATCATCCTAAACCTAGCGATTACTAATTTATTATTGACAATATGCATAAGAAATTATCTTCATGGAAGGAAAATTTTCTAAATATAGCAGGACGTACCACTCTAGCAACCTCAACCCTAAATGCTATACCAAGCCACGCAATGCAATACACTCTTCTCCCTGCCAAAATCCTTAAGCAAATTAACCGTATTCAACGTAACTTCATCTGGGGTACTACGAATGAATACAAAAAAATCCACTATGTAAACTGGAATATGGTTACTAAAAGCAAAGAAAATGGAGGGTTTGACATAAAAGATGCTAACACTAAGAAGTTTCTAGCTCTAAGTAACCTTGCATGGAGAATTATTACTAACCCTACAGTCCTTTGGTGCAAGGTTATCATTCTCAAATACACTAGGAATAAAACTTCAACCAATATCTCTTTCATTTGAAAAAACATACTTAAAGGATGGTCTATATGCTCCAAAGGCATCACTTGGCAACCTAGTAAAAATTCGAACCTAAACTTGTGGCAATCCAATTGGATTCCTAATCTCCAGACCTTAAGGGAATGCATTGAGGGCCCTCTTAACAAACATGAATTATGCTCTAAAATAAGAGACATCATCTCCAACGGCCATTGGGACCTCTTAAAGCTATTCCAACTGCCTCCCAATATCATAGAAAACATTCTTCAAATCCCCATGCATCTTCATAACTGTAAGGACACTCCTATATGGAACAGGAACTCTAATGGCTATTACACTAGTAAATCCTATCTTAATATTATTAAACCAATAAAAGAGCATCAACACAAGTTCATGTGGATATAAAAGTCCAACTACCCTAACAAAATCAAATACCTCCTTTGGCAATGTCTCCACTTCCACACCTCCTTCTTCCGCCCCCGCAAGGGGTGCAAGGAGTTTTTTCCAATTAAAGGACAGTCGAAACGGGATTTGTTTATTTATTTCAGAGTCGCCACCTGGGAATTTTAAGGCGTCCCAAGTCACCAGTTTTAATCCCGAAGCGAGGAGAATATGACTCTGTTTGTAATTCTGCGAACTAGAAATCCGAGTAAGGAATTCTGTTAATTCGGGAGAAGGTGTTAGGCATTCCCGAATTCCGTGGTTCTAGCACGGCCGCTTAACCATTTTTATACTTGGCTTAATTATCTCGATTTACTAAATACATTTTCTTGTTGCATGATTTTGTTACCGCTTTTGTTTAGATTGTTTATAATTAAAGATTTTCTTTGAAACGAATCACGCGTACGTATATTCGTATTATATATTTTTTTTATAAATGTAAAGAATCGTGTCACGCATACGTGTACACAATAAGATTGAGAATATTTTTATATTTTTATTATATATAAAGACTTATGTTCGAAATTGTGCTTAGAATAAAATTAAGAACATTTCGTCCCTCTTGTATGATTAAATAGTGAACTGCACATCTCGGGTTATATGAAATTAATTTAACATCCTCCGAAGAACCCCCTTTTATTAAAAGTTTGCTCGAAGTTGCGCGAACGCATAATCCGAATTGCCTTTAGAATTATAATCAGGTCACGCGAACGCATCCCTAATTACGCAAAATATTCTTGATGGTAATATAAATTCTCTACAAATGTTTATTGCATCCATCTATTTTTAACGTGAAAGTCATGGAAAATCACTATTTGGGACGCCTCTAAATTTTTGAAAAAGAATTCAAAATTTATTGGGTTATATTTTAAACGTATGAATTATATACCTCAAAACTATCTAAAGTTAAAGAATTAATGATATGAAAAATAAATAACGTGCGACTAATACCATTTTTCGTGAATACGGTATTCTATACTCAAAAAGTGAATTGCTTGCAAAAAGGAAAAGAATTAATTTGATAAACAAACTAATAGTTTTCGAAGAATTGTTATATCTAAAGCGAACTCTATTTTTGTAAATCTTTGACTTAAATGTGGCAATTCGTATTTGTAAATCCCACCTCCTTTTTTAGTCCAAAGTTATGATTATTTGGTTAATTTTGCTTACGATGATTGAGTTTGGGATAGATATAATCAAACCAATTCTTATTCTCGACCTATGCGAGTTATTTGCAAACACTAACTCTACACTTTGTAAAAATCATTGACATTATTTTTTATACTTTATTTTTTAAGAATTGAGTTGATCGCATTCCTAAAATAACTAGGCCATTTGTTTTTAAGAAAGAGAACTAATCTACCAGTTGATTTAATAAGACGACATCACATATAACGTAAATATACATCATGAACCGTTCGCAATATTCCAACATCGTAAACGTAACGGATTATATCAATTCACCTTTCAACTATTGGTTATACACATAACCGTTATTACGCCATATACGATCGAAATACAACTAACAACATCTAGCTTTAAACAAAATCGAATATTGGACGAGATATGCTAGTAATGTAGTTTCTTGATATTTCCATACTATCCTACGCTTAGCCAACAATATCACAAAATTTAATTAATGGCCAACTTTCTGCCATGTTCCCTATCTCAACAATTCAAACAATAAATGTCATCACTGGACTTCAAAATACATAAGATATAGAATTTACTACTTCAGAAGGTCAATTGGTTAATAGTTTATCATGTCAAGTATAATACTATATTAACCAACTAAAACAAAATTGAAACTCAAACTAATAGATTTAAATGAGTAGAAGACATAATTATAATTCCAAACTTCATTTACTTGCAATGTTGAAGCTTTTCATGATATGAGTTTACAGATATGTACCTGGAAATGAGGGTAAAAGAAGTAAAGTTCAGCAGTAGCAGCAGCAACAAAAACCCAACAGCAGAAAAATGACAATGATTCAGCAGATTTGAACAACAAACAACAAGACCCGTGAAGCCCAGACGCACAGTGGCAGGAATCTTAGGAAAATTTCAGATTTAAACCAAACAATATCAACAAACAAACCCGGACAGACTCAAGGAAACAATGTTTCTGATTTTCTTTCTTTCTTCTCTATCTGTTTCAGATTCTGTGTGTGTGTGTGTGTGCACTCTTTTCTGTTTTTTTTTTCTTTTTCTGTTTCTTTTTTCTTTTTCTGTTCCTCTCCTTTAGATTTTTTTTTCTTCCCCTCCTTTTTTCTGATTCAGATTTCTGATCTCTCTTTCTTTTTTCTGTCCAGTTTTTCTGTGTATGTTCTGTGCCTCTCTCTTTCCCTTCTTAGTTCTCTTGAAACCAGTCCCTAACCCCCTCTTTATACAAGTCTGCTCTTTCTAACAGCCTACTGTCCGGACCTCTTTTCCCTTTTTAAAATCAGAAATTTTCCACTCAAATAACACTAAGTCTGATTTTCTATTGATCAAACCACTAAGGATACCTTTTTCCCTTAATTTCAGCCCCCTCCATTACCTTTTGTTTCCCATTGTCACATCTCCTTTTTGCGCGCCCGACCCCGAAGGGTTTAATGCGCGAGGGGAGTTTTTCCAATTTAAGTGACAATACTCGAAATGAGATTATTTATTTAATTTAGAGTCGCCACTTGGGAAAGGTTTGGCTTTTGGTGTCCCAAGTCACCGGTTTATCTTGAATCCCGAATCGAGGAAAATATTCGACTTTTCCAAATGAAGTCTGCGAACCAGAAATTCTAAGTAAGGAATTCTGTTGACCCGAGGGAAGGTGTTAGGCACCCTCGAATCCCGTGGTTCTAGCACGGTCACTTAAATTGTTATAATGGCTACATATCTGATTTAAATACATGTTGTGACTTATGTGCTTTTATTAAGTTTAAACCGCTTTTATCATTATCATTTGTTTTTATAGAATTGCAACGTCGTGAAAATGCACCTCAAACCACGTCACAATCAATGCACCCGTAGTTGTTAACACATTTCGACTCCGTTGAGATTTGGATTTGGGTCACATAAATGCGCACCCGAATTTAAGAATGTAATTTAATTAAGTCGCGCCTAAAGAGTCTAACGCGTTATTATATTTAGGGAAGGCAGTGAGATTCACTAAACAGTCCATCCCAAATTCTAAATATTCAATACACTTATGAGGGCCCCGCAGTTTGTGTCTTTCATTTGGTGAGGCTTGTCTCATTATTTTAAAAAGGATAACCTTAGCATGACTACATTTCTATTTTTTTGTTTTCTGAAATAAATGAGAGAAAATCCTAACTCGTTACAAGCTTAAAAGAGGCATACTATATTAAATGCTAGATTGAGACGCACATTTACTGAAAGGAACATTACTAGAAATTATAAACAAAACGAGAACGATGAAATAATATATCTGAACATGATTGATTATCCTATAGCTAAATTAACTCCTCATAATTATGTGAACAAACGAATAATCGTCCGCGACTATTAGTGCTGAGATTAACCTTAATTATTAATGCTCATTTGGGAGTTTATTTGACCTAAGCGCCGGACCATCTTACCCAGCTCGTGCCTATTAAATTAGTGTTTCTCAAAATTGTTGCGTTATTTCGTGCTTAAAAATAGGTAAGAACCTGCTGAACCTATTAATAGCCACTTTGTCTAAAAGGGTGGGCCGATGCCAATATCAGTTATTATCAAGCCTATGTCGAAGCAAGGAATCCAACAAGAGAGTCGGCATACATGGCTAACCCGTTAACGTAACACCGCATGAGAATTTGTTTGGGATACGTTTATCTTGAAATCAAATTGGACCGGATATAGCAGGTTTGACAGTTCAAAGGTCCAGACAGGAATACATACAGATACTTGCCATGATTCTATGTTATACTGTCATCACTAAATCCAGGCTAAATTGTTATACACATGGAGGTACGTTTGATCTAATCATACTATCTAATAGTCCATCTCAATTAGGATATGTATTAATTCATACAGAACAAATGCAGTTGGAATGAGCTTAAACAAATACAAGCTAACTATCATTCAACCTATTGCTATACTTTGAACACAAGTACTGTGAAGCAAACGATGTTCATTTCTTTATTTCTACTTCAAACTTCAAGCTTTCAACAACACATGGTTTCAGAAGTGTGTACCTGGAAGTGCTTACAATTGAAGAAGAAGAGAGGTCAGTAGAGCAGTAGTGTAAACGAACAGCAGCAGTAACAGATAAGTAACAGCAGAACAAGTTCCAGTGCAAGATGCAACTATAGCCGATGGAAAAAGTAGCAAAATGACAGCAGCAAGCAGTAGAGTAGAATCAGAACTCCAGACAGACCAAATCCAGAAATAAACCAATGAAACACACAACCAGTAAACTCAACTGGGACTTGGAAAGATCAGTATTGATTAAACAGGTCGAAACAAGTGAAATCAAGACAACAATGGGAAGAACAGTTTCTGATTTTGTTTGTGTGATTTCTATCTCTCCCCCTCTATCTATCTGTCTGTGTTCCTTATGTGTGTCTGTGTGTGTGTATCTCTCAATGTGTATCCCTGTATATGCCTCTCTATTTTCTATCCCCTCCTTTTGATTTTCAGTCTGTATCTGTATATGCCTGTCTATTTCCCTCTCCCTTTCCAGTCTCTATGTATGTCTCTCTCTATCTCTGTATATATGTCTCTCCCTGTGTGTATGTCTCTTCTATATGTATATCTCCCTCTTTTATAGCCTAGCATCAGGCCATTTACAGTCTGTAAAACCTATTCATATCCCCCCTCATGTGGCATGCTGCCTTTCCACTCAACTATTTAAAATAAACAAACCTCCTATGAGATTCCCCTGACAAACCTTTATCATTTTATTGAATTAGACCAAACATGGGCAGCAGGAATATAATCTGACAGCACATGCAGTCCAATTATTCTAATTTCTGACCAAAAAACATGCTGCCCAAAACCTAAAATAGGTGAACATGCTATCCATTTAAACCAAAGTCTGAACTGCAACTATAACACCACCCTTAAATGTTTCTGATTCAGATTGAACACACTCACAGGCCACTATACTCAGTTCCTAATTGGCTTTAAGTAAGACTTCAGCAGAAAAACCAATAACATGAATCAAATTATTACCATTCGAAGTTGAACTTATTGACGACGTATATCGACTCGACTATACCAATTGTAACACAGGACAAGCAGTCGACCCAAACAAATCAACACAAAACAAAGCTTAACACTGTTCTTGACAATTTTGCAATGATACAGGAAAACAAGCATTATTGATTCGACGACGTTAATCATATTGAAATATGTATACTACTATATGAATTTAACATAACAGAATAAACAAAAAACCAAATAAAAGGTCTTATAGAGACGGGGAAACAAACTGATAACAGAAATCCCAAAAATAGACAAACAAACTAAACATGCTGATAAATTAATCTAAACTAAAAATGGACAACAAAAGGGGCAAATGAACAAACCTGAAAAGCTTTAAACACAGATGACCCCAGGCCCGGGCTTGATTTGCCCGTTTGAAGTCAAACAAATCCTAACCGAGGTGTTCTCGACCGAGAACACTTCGATTAGGGTCTACTAGACCCCAAACTTTGTTTAAATTCAAACAGACTCCACAAATTCTTTGTGTTCTAGGGTTCGATTTTTTCAGATTTGGGTTTTTGGGATTTTGTGGGTAGATTCGGACCAAACCAAGCCTGGTTTAGTCACGAGGGAGGCCAAGGGAGTGTCTAGTGTGAATCTGGGATGGGTTGGTGTAGGTCGAGTTTTTGCTCGAATCTTCAAATGAAGATTCGAGAAACTAGGGGTTGATTCGAACTAAACGGTTGGTGGATTTGTGTTCAGGGTGGTTGGGTGGTCCTATGGTGTTAAGATGGTGGTCACTAGCATCCTTGCCGCCGGGTTTAATGGTGAGGGGAAAGGGGGCGGCGTTAGGGTTCTAAGGGATTGGGGGTTTGGTGAGGATGACCTAAGGGCAGGGGGGTCTGGCTAGGGGGCGTGGGGTAAAGGGATGGGCTTATATAGTAGATGAGTGATCAAATCCTGGCCGTCGGATGGAGCGAGATGAAGGGCCAGGATCTTTCAGCTGGTGAGGAACGGTGTCGTTTCAACTACAAGGGGTCGGGCTGGTCCAAGTTTGAACGGGTCGGGCACATGGAAGTGGCCTGAGGCCGTTGGATGGGATTGGGTTTTAACGGTTGGGATTAGACGGCCTTATACGGCGTCGTTTGAGTAAAGGATTGGCCTGATCGGGGCCGTTCCTTTGAATCAATCAACGGCTCAAAAGGAATAATGCCTATACGGCGTCGTTTGGAGCGTCTTGCAGAAAACCTGGTTGGACTGGGTCATTTGTATTGGTTTGGGCCTGATTTCATTTGAAATTTTGGCCCAAATTCAATATTTTCCTTCTTATAATTTAAACAAAAATTCCTAACTAAATTATAACATCAAGATAAAATCATACCAATATTAATCAATACTCAAACAACAATTATCACTCGTATTAACATTTAATAAAATCACTTAATGACAAACAAAAATAGGATAAAAGACGCATTTTTTTTTATGATTTTCTTTTTTTTAAAAAACAAATTGTAGTTTGACTAATTCCTAGCAGTAAAATGACATCCTAAACTCACATGCGACATATTTTTTTTTTATTTTTTGTTGGATGAGACTAAATAGACACGGACAAAAACACAAAATGACCGACAAATTTACAAAATTATACACGAAGACAATTTGTTGTTATTTTGATTTCTTTTGGAGTATTTATCGTGTAAACAAAAATCACATGCTCACAGCTGCCCCTCTTTGTGCGAAAACGTGAAGAGTTTCCGTACTAAGATAAAGTGAACGGATATGAGCGATATTTGCCTATTGGAATACTCCGTACGAAGCACATTTTGAAAGATTTGAGCGAATCTTTGCTTCAAAGATTTCCTACATATCCTGGGCTAAACATGAATCAGGTCAATGTAGTTCGGGAAACTTTGGTAGCTGGGACTATCGTGGGATTGCAATGCTTACTGTTACTGCTGTTGCTGTTGCCACTATTGCTTTACTGACCGCCTTATTACAACCAAAGGAAAATTGAAACTGAACTAACTACTTATGCTCGTCAACTGCTAGTTACAAGATTCCTATCTATGATTCTTTTGCAATTTGATTTTGAGTCTTAGCTGATTCTGCTTGTAGACTTCGATCCGAATCTTGATGCTTGCAAGTTGTAGGCGCCTGTTTATTTCTGCGATATTGAGTGAGACGAGATTGGTAGAACTCGGGACCTTGATCAAATTTTGGAGCGATTCGCCCTTCGTTTTTCCCAGTATCTCGGGACATCTTCTTTTTGTCTTTTTCTTTCTTTTCTCTATTCTGGGTTGAGACTCATCTCATGGGTTTTCTCGATCCGTGTGTCTCGAGGTCATACATGCGGGGAAAAACAGATGAACGAAACTTTCTGCCCCAGTTTCACTAGGAAAATTTCGTGAGTTAAATGCCAGGAAGTTTATAGAATTGAGGAAGGGATTTGGAGAATTTCAGTCTATCCAATGCAACTCCGGGATTGGATCCCTAATACTGCCACAAGATAAAAATGCTCAGTTCAGGGTTGGAGCCCTAATGCTGGCTAAATGGAAAAGTGCTCAGTTCAGGGTTGGAACCCTAATGCTGGCTAAACGGAAAAAGTTCAGTTCAGGGTTGGAGCCCTAATGCTGACTAAAAGACAATGCTCAGTTAAGGGTTGGAGCCCTAATGCTGGCCTAATGGAAAAAGTTCAGTTTAGGGTCGGAGCCCTAATGCTGACTAACAGAAAATGCTCAGTTCAGGGTCGGAGCCCTAATGCTGGCCTAATGGAAAAAGTTCAGTTCAGGGTTGGAGCCTTAATGCTGACTAAAGGGAAAAGTTCAGTTTAGGGTTGGAGCCCTAATGCTGACTAAAGGGAAAAGTTCAGTTCAGGGTTGGAGCCCTAATGCTGACTAACAGACAAAAGTTCAGTTTAGGGTTGGAGCCCTAATGCTGACTAAATGGAAAAAGTTCAGTTCAGGGTTGGAGCCCTAATGCTGACTAAATGGAAAAAGTTCAGTTCAGGGTTGGAGCCCTAATGCTGACTAACAGGCAATGCTCAGTTCAGGGTTGGAGACCTAATGCTGGCCAAATGGAAAAAGTTCAGTTCAGGGTTGGAGCCCTAATGCTGACTAAATGGAAAAAGTTCAGTTCAGGGTTGGAGCCCTAATGCTGACTAAAGGGAAAAGTTCAGTTCAGGGTTGGAGCCCTAATGCTGACTAAAGGAAAAAGTTCAGTTTAGGGTTGGAGCCCTAATGCTGACTAAAGGGAAAAGTTCAGTTCAGGGTTGGAGCCCTAATGCTGACTAACAGACAAAAGTTCAGTTTAGGGTTGGAGCCCTAATGCTGACTAAATGGAAAAAGTTCAGTTCAGGGTTGGAGCCCTAATGCTGACTAAATGGAAAAAGTTCAGTTCAGGGTTGGAGCCCTAATGCTGACTAAATTGAAAAAGTTCTGTTCAGGGTTGGAGCCCTAATGCTGACTAAAGGGAAAAGTTCAGTTCAGGGTTGGAGCCCTAATGCTGACTATCAGACAATGCTCAGTTCAGGGTTGGAGCCCTAATGCTGACCAAATGAAAAAGTTCGAGGATACTAACTGACCCCCCTTTTTGTTTTAAATTTTCTTATTTTAGTAAAATGTAAAAGAGAATTTCGTGGAAACTTACCTTTCGAGTGGATTCCTTATTGCCAAACTATTTCTTGTACTCATGTACTTTCTTCTTTGGGTGACACCTGCTTCTTGCACGGTCGTCTTGGATTATACCTATTTCAACTTTTCAAACAAAGAACAATTGTTAGCTCGGCAATGGCGGTTGGTTCGGTGACCTTGATTGTTCTAGTTGCTTTGTTGCGTCCTTATTTCTGTTGAGAAATTCTGCCATTGATTGGATTCAAATGGCGAAACCCTTTTAGACTGCTCAGGCTTGCATTCCAGATTCTGTGATGATTTGCCTTGTAAGGCTTTGGTTTTTCCATCCCGTTTTGCTTGGGGATTTTCAATGAGGATTTTATTGGGGAGACTCTGTGGGGATTTGCACAGGTGGAAACTCTGTAGAGATTTGTCTGAGGGCGGCTCTGTGGGGATTTTTTACAAAGCGGACTTGCCGGGGATTTGTTGGGGCAGGCTCGCTAGGGGGAATTTACAAAGCGAAGCCCTGTGGGGATTTGTACAAAGGGAAAACCTGTGGGGATTTTGCTGGGGCAGACTCTTTGGGGAATTTTTTACAACGGGAGGCTTTGTGGGGATTTGTACAAAGGGAAAACCTGTGGGGATTTGTACAAAGGAAAACCTGTGGGTTTTTTTTTCGTTTCGTGACTTTACTTAGAATGCAGTCAACATCATGATCCATCAGGTTTGGACGAACGTACCAACGAAGCGAAGCATTTTCCCTTGCGAAACGGAAATCCGTGAAGCCAATCCTGCCACCTATCTTTTCCGGTATATCTGGAACTTAGGGTTAAAAATGAAGGGGATTCGAAGAAAAGTAAAACAAAGAACGGAGAAAACAAATTTCAGAAAAGAAGTGTCTCTTTCGGGACAAGAAAGACTTATCTGAGGGAAACAATGCTGACTTTAAATGGACATGACATGCTTTTTGGACTGGACGCCTGTCCTTCAATGAACTTGCATTTCCTCCTGAACCAAAATGGATCTGTGCTTCCAAACCGGTGGAACTTTGCCGAGACCTCCTGAGGTGGAGTCACCCTTTAGGCCAACAGCGCCCTTTGCGGGTTTTCGCTAGTTGACCTCTCTCATTTCTCTTCCTGTCGTCGCTTGATAGCACTCTTTGTGAGTTTTTACTAAACAAGCTCTCTCATTTTGGTTTCTCTACTCCCGTCGCCTCGCGGTGCCCGAAGGTTTTCACCGACAAGACTCTCTCATTTTATTTCTCTCAATTCGGAATTTACCGGCCTCCATTCGTGACACTTCTTGGCGCCCCCTCCCTTTGGTAATTGATCCGAAAGGCCTGTGTTTGGTAAAGAACGGTGGATGATACTACAAATTCTTAAGCCGTTTGGTGTGCCCCGGCTTCAATTTCAGGGTAAATGGGATTTTATTGTTGGTGTGACTGAACCTCAGAGAGAGGCTGCCTACGTATCCTTTCAGAATCAAGTCAGACGTAGTTCAGGCCTCGATCAATGTTTTGTTTTGTTTCTTTTGTTTCTCTTTTTTTTCTCTTTTTTTTTCTTTTTCTTTTTTTTCTTTTTTTTTTTGATTGGTAACCAAAAAAAATGTAACCGGCTCAAAGACTTGTAGAGAGATTTGATAGTGTTTGGGGTAGTGGGAATAAAACCTTCATCATTTCAAATGTGTCAGGACCACTAGAGTATAATTCAGACATAGTATCTTTTGACTGCATCCGCATTCACCGCTATTTCGGGATCATTTCCTTCAATATCACCTAGGTACAATGCTCCTCTCGGCAATATCTTCCTGATGATGTATGGGCCTTTCCAGTTTGGAGCAAATTTCCCTTTCGCTTCCTGGTGATGTGGCAGAATGCGCCTCAGTACCAGTTGACCCACTTCAAAATTCCTGGGTCGGACTTTCTTATTGTAAGCACAAGCCATTCTTCGTTGGTACAACTGCCCGTGACAAACCGCAGCCATTCATTTCTCGTCAATTAAAGTCAACTACTCCAATCGAGTCTTAACCCACTCGCTGTCTTCGATTTCTGCTTCGACAATGGTTCGAAGCGAAGGAATTTCTACCTCTGCTGGTATCACAGCCTCGGTCCCATAAACCAAAAGATAAGGGGTTGCCCCTACTGACGTGCGTACCGTAGTGCGATATCCCAACAATGCAAACGGTAACTGCTCATGCCACTGTCGGGAACTCTGGATCGTCTTCCTCAAAATCTTCTTGATGTTCTTGTTTGCTGCTTCTACAGCGCCATTGGCCTTGGGCCGGTAAGGAGTGGAATTCCTATGCGTTATTTTGAATTGCTCGCATACATCTCCCATCAAGTGACTATTCAGGTTTGCTGCGTTATCTGTGATGATAGTTGCAGGAATACCGAAACGACAGATAAGATTTGAATGTACAAAATCCACTACAGCTTTTTCTAGTGACCGACTTGAGAGTGACAGCCTCTACCCATTTCGTGAAGTAGTCGATGGCAACCAGTATAAATCTAAGTCCATTTGAGGCCTTCGGCTTGATCGGACCAATGACGTCCATGCCCCAATCAACAAATGGCCAAGGTACAGACATGGGATGCAATTCCGTAGGAGGTGCATGAATCAAATCACCGTGCACCTGACACTGATGACACTTCCGAACGAAGCTAAATCAGTCCTTTTCTATGGTCATCCAGTAATAACCTGCTCGAAGGATTTTCTTTGCTAAGACATACCCGTTCATGTAAGGTCCGCACACTCCTGCGTGTACTTCGTGCATGATCCTTCTTGCCTCCTCGGCGTCAACATATCTTAGTAGAATGAGGTCCGGGAGTCCTTTTATACAACAATTCGCCGCTCAAAAAGAAACCACTTGCATGCCGCATAATGGTTCTCTTTTGATCTCCAGTAGCATGTTCGGGATATTCTTGTGTCTTCAAGAACCTCTTGATATCATGGTACCATGGCTGTGTACTCGATCCTGTCTCGATTGCGTTGCAGTAGCCGTGTCTTTCCCTGATTTGGATTTCCAGAGGATCAACGTGGGCGTTGCCTGGGTAAGGTAGCATTGAAGCCAAGGTAGCAAGTGCATCCACTAGTTCATTGTGACACCACGGGATATACCTGAACTCTATTGATTTAAAACACTTGCCGAGGTCCTCCACGTGCTGTCGGTAAGGAATAAGCTTGACATCCCGAGTTTCCCATTCACCTTGGGCTTGCCGGATAATCAGGTCAGAATCTCCCATAATCAGTAAGTCTTCGACATCCTGATCGATCGCCATATGCATGCCCATGATGCAGGCTTCATACTCAGCTGTATTGTTCATGCAGAAGAAACGCAGTCTAGCTGTGGCAGGATAATGCTGACCGGAGGGCGAAATCAAAATTGCCCCGATTCCTACACCTTTGGCGTTTACGGCCCCATCAAAGAACATCTTCCAAACATGGGCATTTTCCGAGACCACTTCTACGGTGTTTATTTCTTCGTCCGGAAAATAAGTGCTCAATGGTTGGTATTCATCATCAACCGGGTTTTCAGCCAAATGATCGGCTAACGCCTGGGCTTTCATTGTCGTGCAGGTGACATAGACTATGTCGAATTCAGTAAGCAAGATTTTCCACTTGGCCAGTCTTCCAGTAGGCATTGGTTTCTGAAATATATACTTCAAAGGATCCAGCCTGCTTATGAGGAAAGTAGTGTGGGCTTGGAGATAATGTCTCAGCTTTTGAGCAACCCACGTCAGAGCGCAACACGTTCTTTCTATCAGAGTATACTTGGCCTCGTAGCCGGTGAATTTCTTTCTCAAGTAGTAGATCGCCTGCTCCTTCTTTCCGGTTACGTCATGTTGCCCGAGGATGCAACCAAAAGAATTTTCCAAGACTGTCAGATACAAGAACAGTGGTCTCTCTGGCTCTGGTGGGACCAAAACTGGGGGGTTTGAAAGATATTCTTTGATTTTGTCGAAAGCTTCTTGACACTCATCCGTCCACTTGATCGCTGCATCCTTCCTCAATAGCTTAAATATGGGCTCACACGTGCTAGTTAGCTGGGCAATGAATCGACTGATATAGTTCAACCTGCCCAACAAACTCATCATGTCTTTCTTCGTTCTTGGGGGAGGTAGATCCCTGATAGATTTTATCTTTGTTGGATCTAATTCGATGCCTCTCCTGCTCACTATGAAGCCCAAAAGCTTGCCCGATGGGACTCCGAAAGCACATTTGGCTGGGTTCAGCTTCAAATCGTATTTCCTCAATCTCTCGAAGAACTTCCTCAAGTCTTGGATGTGATTATCCTGCGTCCTGGACTTGACTATCATTTCGTCCACGTACACCTCTATTTCTTGATGCATCATGTCATGAAAAATGGCAGTCATGGCTCTCATGTAAGTTGCCCCAGCATTCTTCAGACCAAATGGCATAACCCGATAACAGTAAGTGCCCCAAGGTGTGGTGAAGGCAGTCTTCTCGGCATCTTCTTCATCCATCAACACCTGATGATACCCAGCGTAACAATCTACGAAAGACTGGATCTCATGTTTGGCGCAATTATCAACAAGGATGTGGATGTTGGGCAATGGGAAATTGTCTTTGGGACTCGCCCTATTCAGATCTCGATAATCCACACATACCCGAGTTTTCCCATCTTTTTTCGGCACTAGAACTACGTTTGCCAACCATGTTGTATACTGGACTACCCGAATCACTCCCGTCTTCAGCTGTTTGGTGATCTCTTCTTTAATTTTGTCACTGACCTCAGTTTTGAACTTTCTTTGCTTTTGTTGAACTGGAGGACAATCAGGGTGAATTGGCAATTTATGAACCACTAGATCAACACCTAGTCCTGGCATGTCATCGTATGACCAGGCAAACACATCTTTAAATTTAAAAAGGAGTTGAATTATCGCGTCTCGCGTTTTCTCATACGTGTGAATGCTTATTTTGGTCTCTCTGATTTCTTCAGGAGTTCCTAAATTAACCGGTTCAGTGTCATTCAGATTTGGCTTAGGTTTATTCTCAAAGTGTTCCAATTCTAGGTTTATTTCCCTAAAAGCCTCTTCTTCATCATATTCTGGTTCTGGGTTCATTATTTCACAATTAAATAGCTCGTTGTGATCTGGGCGTGAAGTCCGCAAGCATGTCATATTTAAAGCCGCATTATTATAACTGAAAGAAAAGATAAAGGAAAAAATAACAAAAATCAGAACAAAGGAAAAAATGAGAAAACAATGATGATTTTTTTTATTTTTCTTGGAATTTAGAAGACAACAATGTTTACAACTCAGGAATTTAAAACAACAATTGAAGGGAAGAAAACATCCAAGTTATATCCTGGAGATAACTCGTGATGCAGGAAAGGTGGCAGGACAGGTCTACCCGGACTTCTGCCTAGTCGGGAATGGCGTGGCCTCCCAGTTTCGAAGTTTGGCGTTTGGCCCCATATATAGCATTTCGGCGGTGCTGGTGCCTTCTCCTGGTTGAACCATGTGAGCCTCGTAGAGCATTTCTCTCATTGCCCCACATATCTCCTCGATTTCCTCAGCCGTGAAAACCTCATCGTCTTTTTCTTCAGTGTATCTTGGTCCGACAAAAGTTTTATATAAATCCGGCAGTGGCCGAGGCAGTTTCCACCCCCCATTCTTCCTCTTCTTTGCCCATTCTTCATCTTCTGGAGTGCGTTGAAAACCTATCCCAAAATGTTTCTTGGCGGAAGGCAAGGTGATGGGTTCCATTATTCCTTGCAATGTTCGTCTGAGCCCTTTCCCTGGCCTGAATCCGTGCCGGATCATCTCTTTAGCCACCATGATCGAGGCGTTAGACAAGAAAGGTTGGGGACAAGGTCTTCCCTCTTCATACTGCTCTGCTAACACAACTTCGAAAGCCTGATAGACCGTGTGCTCGCTCCCTTCCTTTGGTTCAAGATATGGGATGGATGGGTCCTGATAAATAGACTGTTCGTCTTCTCCGTGGACCACAATTTCCCGGTCTTCATACTCAAACTTCACCATTTGATGAAGAGTGGAAGGTACAGCCCCTGCCGCATGAATCCAAGGTCTGCCGAGGAGAAAATTGTAGGACGTATCCATGTCAAGCACCTGGAAAGTTATTTCAAACTCCACTGGCCCTATGGTCAACACCAAGTCTATTTCCCCAAGGGTGTCCCTCTTGACACCGTCAAAAGCCCTTACGCAGACATTATTGGGGCGAATTCTTCCGGTCCCAATTTCCATTCTCTGTAGCGTGGAGAGCGGACAAATGTCAACACCTGAACCTCCATCCAACATTACCCGCTTGACATAGTAGTCTTCGCATTTAACTGTCAGATGCAAGGCATTGTTGTGAGCTGCTCCCTCTGGGGGTAGGTCGTTCTTGCTAAAAGAGACCTGGTTAACGGCGAAGAACCTCTCTATCATCCGTTCCAGTTGTTCAACTGAAGTTTCAACTGGTATGTATGCTTCGTTCAGGGTCTTGAGAAATATCTTTTGGTGCTCGGCCGACCTTATCAGTAGTGATAGCATGGACACTTGCTCGGGGCAGTTGCGTAGTTGATCCACCACTTCGTAGTCTGGCATTTTCATTTGTTGGAAGAAAACTTCCGCTTCTTCAACGCTTACAGGCTTCTTCGGTGGGAAGCGTCTCCGTGTGGCGTTGTTTAGCTCTTGAGTGTTCGAATACTTTCCAATGAAAGTATTTTCCGGAAGTTCTCCCGTGACTTCTTTACCTTTGTACGTAACCAACGTTCTTTGATAGTTCCACGGCACTGTGGACGGGTTGGTCATCGGCTTCTGTGGCACGCGTTCGATAACTACTGTCTCATTCAGCCGAGGTGGTTGAATCGTCCCCCGGACCACATAGGCCCCTTTTGGTGCGTACATTGGCCTTGCCCTTTTGACTTCGAAACTCCGCGGCTTATCTGCTTGACCTCGCGGGATGTAAAGAACTCCATTCTTCACAGGCACCATCTTTTTCTCCACCTTCTTTTCGGGCTCGCACTTCACAGTACTGACCTTCTTTTCCCCTTTTTCTAGCTTCTGGGCTGTTTCAGGCTTTTTCCTTGCGTCGACGATGGCGATTATAGCTTTCAAAGCAGGGTCAAATTCTTTGTCTTCGCAAATCATTCCAATCAGCGGCCCGTTATGTTGAGTTGGAAACGGATTGTTAGTCACGTTTGGGACCTCCTCGTCCCTTAGCACTATTTTCCCCTGCTCTATTAAATTCTTGACCACCCTTCTCAAAGCCCAATAGTCGTTTGTGTCATGCCCTTCTGCTCCTGAATGGTAGGCGCACCTAACACCGGCTTTGTAAGAAGGTGATGCCGGATTGTGCCTTGTCTGAGGGACCGGCTGCAGTAAACCCAACTGGACTAGCTTCGGGAACAAAGTAGAGTATGGTTCACCGATGGGTGTGAAAGTTTGCGTTCTAGGTGGTTCCTAAGGGCGGAAGTTATTTTGCGGAGGCTGTGGGTTATAGTGGTTACGGTATGGAGGCTGATTTCTGGGAGGTGGAGCTTGGCCTCGATTGGCTTGCTGCGGCGGATGGACATAAGGTTGGGTGTTCATGACCATGTAGGGTTGAGGAGCATATGCCACATTTTGGTGGGGGTAGTAGTGTTGTGGGGTCCTTTCTGGAAAACGGTGCCTGGGATTACGATATTCCCTTGCTTCTGATGCTTCCATGGCCGTTTCTTCCTTTTTCTTTCCTCTTGCCATTCCCCCGGACCCACTTTGGACAGCTTGGGAGGTTGCCCTTATGGCTGCCTGACTCAAAATTCTACCCGTTTTCAGACCATTCTCTACCATCTCCCCAATCTTAATCGCTTCTGCGAAAGGCTTTCCCATGGCTGACATCATGTTTTGTAAATAGTCGGACTCTTGAGCCTGGAGAAAAGTAGTGACCATTTCTATCTCGTCCATGGGAGGCTTCACCCTCGACGCCTGCTCTCTCTGAAGCTTTCTGAAGGTTTCTTCTTCAAGTTTGACAGAGAATTTTGGTCTGGTGCAATGTCGATGTTATACTGGAATTGTCTCACAAAATCTCTAGCGAGATCATCCCATATATGCCATCGGGATATGTCCTGGTCCATATACCATTCCGAGGCTATTCCTACCAGACTCTCCCCGAAATATGCCATTAGAAACTCCTCTTTTCCGCCGGCTCCCCGCAATTGGTTGCAATATTTCTTGAGATGAGCAATGGGGTCACCGTGCTCATCGTACTTCTCAAACTTTGGGGTCTTGAAACCCACTGGTAGGTGCACGTTAGGGAACATGCATAGATCGGTATAGGAGACACTCTTCTGTCCGCTCAAACCTTGCATGTTCTTCAAACTCTGCTCAAGGCTTCTCATTCTTTTGGCCATCTCATCTTGTTCAGCAGATTTGGGGTTTTGATCTTGCCCAGGTGGAAACTCGCACTGAGGCTGTGGAGGATGAGTGCCGGTGGCGAACCGAGTTAGTTCTATTGAGAAAGATGGTGCTTGGAATGTAAACGAGGATGAGTCAAAATTTGGCTTGTATGTAGCAGGTTGTGCCGTGATCGGGCAGGGTGGTGCAGTAAAGATGTTTGTATTTACATCCGTTGTTGACACTCGGGGGTGAGAATCAGAGGGCGATCCAGCAGAGAAAACTGAAATTGCTGGGTACCCGAATGGGGCAGCCGGATAGCTTATGGGGACGTTAAAAGTCCCGCTCGTCCTGGAGAACAACTCAGGGAATCCAGGGATGACACTTGGTGGCTCTTTTCCGTTATTCCAGTCATCCAACATTTCCAACATACGGAGCCGCAGGATTCTATTCTCTTCCGCAGTTGCGGACTCGGGCGTGAGGACGGCCGAGATCGAACTCTTCTCGGAAACAGGAACTGTTGGCAAAGGAATTTCTGAAGACATTTCTATGCTTCCTTTGACCTTGTGAAGTAAGTGTGAGCACCGCCTCCTGACTTAACAACAGGTAATTGAACACTCCCTTTTGACCTCGTGAAGTATGAGTGTGAGGCCAAACTTTCACCAAACCAACCGCCTTTTCCAAAACCTGGAAGGAACTCAACGACAAACGAACGGTTAGTTCGAAACAAATAACAGATAGGCAATCTCACGTTGGGGCATGATGCACCTATACAGTTAAGTGAATTCCTACATGTTTGCGACGAAATCATGCGTCATTCCGGCTTCCTTTTAGGCTTCCTTTTTATTTTATTATTTTTTGTTATGTTTTTTTTCTTCTCTTTTTGTTACTGTTTTCAATTTTCGTGTTTAAAATGTGATCGGATCTGATAAGGATTACCTACGTATCACGATGCCACGTGAATCAGATCATTACGTTTTCAAAAACAGATGAATGTAAAAGAAACGCACATTTTATTACTGAAACGATCTATTACAAGCAACATTTTCGAAAAATAAAACTTGAAAATAAACATAGACTCAAACAGACTAATGCACCCGGATGCGAGAAGACGGACAGAAGATTCGAAGGAAACAAAAGACGACTTAGGGATGAGGGAGGCCTAGGGGTCATTTGGTGTGAATTTGAGACGGATCTGGGTGAGTTTATGTTTGACTCGAATCTTCAAATGAAGATTCGAGAAACTCTGAGATGATTCGAGCCAAACGGTTTGAAGATCCGTGTTGGGGGTGGCTGGAAGGTTACTGGGTGTTGGTTTGGTGGTCATCGGAGATGGTCGTGTCCTCAGGCCCACCTTTGATTTAAGATTCGACGAGCTGGGGCCTGATTCGATGGGAGTTATGGGGATAGTTGGGAAGAGGAGGTCGAGGGGGTTCAGGGGTGTTAAAGTGGTGACCGGCGGCGTTGTTGCCGCCGGGTTTCAGGCGAGGGGGAGTTAGGGCGGCTAGGGTTTAGGGCATCGTCTCAAAGACGATGATGAACAGGAGGGGGGGTGTTTGGTTAGGGGGCCGGGGTATTAATTTAGGGCTTATATAGGGGATGTGTGGATTGATCTGGGCCGTTAGATCAGGCAAAATAGATGGTTAGGATCTATCCACTTAAAGGAACGGTGCCATTTTGGTTTAGTTGGGGAATGGGTCGGCCCGGGCAATGGGTCAGGTAGGGGATTACGGGTTTGGTCAAAGCTCTATGGCCATTGGATCAAAGAAATGGGTGGCTCAGATTGAACACCTGAAACGGTGCCGTTTCAAATCAAACCAGGGCTGCCCTGAACCGTTTGATTTGTTCGATCAATGGCTCAGATTGATAATACTCACACGACGTCGTTTGGGAGCCGATTGAGAGACCTGGTCTTGGACTGGGTCATTACACATTTTGGGCCTGATTTTTTGTCAATTAAAACGGCCCAACCCAATTTTCTTTCCTATTTTCCCTTTA
The DNA here is from genome assembly GCF_000715075.1 of Nicotiana tabacum. Lineage (NCBI taxonomy): Eukaryota > Viridiplantae > Streptophyta > Magnoliopsida > Solanales > Solanaceae > Nicotiana > Nicotiana tabacum. The sequence continues at coordinate 15,484,664 of NC_134089.1, read as the reverse complement.
ATTCCTAATTATTAAATTCCTAATTTTAATTATAAAAATCAAAATTACCCTTACAAAAATATTAATTACCCTTTAACAACCATTAACACACAAGGCAAAACATTAATCATACAATGACACATTTAAATGACAAAAATAGGATAAATGCATATTTTTGTGATTTTCATTTTTAGAGCTAAATAACAGTTTAATTAATTCTTAAATGCATAATTAAATCCTAGATATGAATGCAACATGTATTTTTTATTTTATTTTTCATTTAACTATAACAAAGTAAACGTTTACGGACAAAAACACAAATAATTATCCAAAAAATGTCACGTAAATCCTAAAAATTGCACACTAAGAGAATTTTGTTTTGATTTATTTTGGAGTAGTTATCGTGAAGCAAAAATCACGTGCTCACAGCTGCCCCTCTTTGTCCGAAAACACGAAGAGTTTTCGTGCAAAGATAAAGTGAGCAGATACGAGCGATTTTTGCCTGTTTGAATACTCCGTGGGAAGCATTTTTTGAAAGATTTGACCGAACCTCTGCTTCAAAGGTTTCCTACATATCCTTGGCTATAAAGGAATCAGGTCAATGTAGTTCGGGAAGTTTTGTAGCTGGGACTACCATGGGACTGTGATGTTACTGCTGTTGTGTGCTGCTTTTACTGCTTGCTGACCTCCTTATTATACCCTGCTTAAAGAAAAACAAAAAAAACTAGACTAGACCATTAATTACCAAATCTTATCTAGATCATGCCCTTGCGTTTTGTTGTTGCCTTGATGTCTTGGTGATTCTTTGGTATCCTTTGCTTCTGGTTTGTCTCGTATTCTCCTTTGACCACCGATCTCGAACTGCTTTTTCCTTTTCGCATTGTTTTTTTTTCATTGTGTCTTGTACTTCCTTCCTCTGTTTGGGACTCTTGTTGTTTCCCGCTGGGGATTCGGTTGGATTCCTCTGCTTTATTGACTCTAGGTGTACTTCTCTATTATATGGGCGGGCTCTTGAATCCAGCCAGCAATGTCAAAAATAAATTGTCATTCTGTTCTTCAGGGGGGCACCTGATCACTAATACTTCAATTGTATTCCCTTATTCTCCAGGTGGGCTCCTGATTGCTGATACTTCAACTGTATTCCCTCATTCTCCAGGTGGGCTCCTGTTTGCTGATACTTCAATTGTATTCCCTTATTCTCCAGGTGGGCTCCTGATTGCTGATACTTCAACTGTATTCCCTTATTCTCCAAGTGGACGCCTGATTGCTGATACTTCAACTGTATTCCCTTATTCTCCAGGTGGGCTCCTGATTGCTGATACTTCAACTGTATTCCCTTATTCTCCAGGTGGGCTCCTGATTGTTGATACTTCAACTGTATTCCCTTATTCTCCAGGTGGGCTCCTGATTGCTGATACTTCAACTGTATTCCCTTATTCTCCAGGTGGGCGCCTGATTGCTGATACTTCAACTGTATTCCCTTATTCTCCAGGTGGGCGCCTGATTGCTGATACTTCAATTGTATTCCCTTATTCTCCAGGTGGGCGCCTGATTGCTGATACTTCAATTGTATTCCCTTATTCTCCAGGTGGGCTCCTGATTGCTGATACTTCCATTGTATTCCCTTATTCTCCAGGTGGGCTCCTGATTGCTGATACTTCAACTGTATTCCCTTATTCTCCAGGTGGGCGCCTGATTGCTGATACTTCAATTGTATTCCCTTATTCTCTAGGTGGGCGCCTGATTGCTGATACTTCAATTGTATTCCCTTATTCTCCAGGTGGGCGCCTGATTGCTAATACTTCTATCGCTCTTCCTTGTTCTCCAGGTGGATGCCTGATTTCTAATACTTCCATTGCTCTTCCTTGTTCTCCAGGTTGACGCCTGATTGCTAATACTTCCCTTGCTCTTCCAAGTTCTCCAGGTGGACGCCTGATTGCTAATACTTCTATTGCTTTTCCTTGTTCTCCAGGTGGACGCCTGATTGCTAATACTTCCATCGCTCTTCCTTGTTCTCCAGGTGGACGCCTGATTGCTAATACTTTCATCGCTCTTTCTTGTTCTCCAGGTGGACGCCTGATTGCCAATACTTCCCTTGCTCTTCCTTGTTCTCCAGGTGGATGCCTGATTGTTAATACTTCTATTTCTCTTCCTTGTTCTCTAGGTGGACACCTAACTTCTCCCCTCACCGGGTGTTTCCTGAAACAAATGTTGTTTTTGCCCCTGTTTCAACTCAAATAAAACTTTGTTAGTTTAAGGCATTGCGGTTAGTTGTGGCATTCTTACTGAGGGTGGGGTTTCTCTTTGTCCTGTTTTACTTCCTTGGAGTGGTTGAAAAGACTGTTTTGTCCTTGTAATTGATCCTTAACCGTAGGATCCCCAACTGTTGTTTTCACTTCAAACCCTTTCAATTGTAATCATATGTCTCTCCCGACATTACTGAACCACTTTCTTACACCCATATCTTATTTTCATCCTATTACTTCCCGCCTATCGTGGTCGTATTTTGCATTATGCAATCTTGAATCTTGGTAGTATACCTTGACATTCCTTTTTATTTGTTGGGAATGAAACTTACCTCAAAAGCTTTAGAAGAGTAAGATTATTAGTGACGAAACATGACGATTTTGACAATTAAGAATGAAAAGAAAAATCCAAATTTGGATGACTGTTGGAGAAGGAATAAGGAACTTATCTGATTGGAGTTACTGGCACCAATGATCAGGGTATGCATTTTGGATTAATCAGCCCAATCTATTTAACCAATCTCCTTTTCAGTCTTTCCAAAATTTCCACAACCCAATTTTACTTTTTGCCAACTTACAGACCTTGTTCGACTTGCAACATCTTAAAGAGTTTTCCCCGACAATCCTTCCTCATTTATTTATTTCTTAATTCCTTTTTGCCTTATGGTGCCTGCGAAGGTTTTCATCAATAAGACTCTCTCATTTTACTTTCTCTCAACTTTCGTCATCTCATGGTGCCCGTGCGGGTTTTCACCTATAAGACTCTCTCATTTTACTTTCTCTCAGCCTCTGTCGTCTCATGGTGCCCGTGCTGGTTTTCACCTATAAGACTCTCTCATTTTCATCGCTTTTCTTGTTTGGACCAAAGTGTTATGAACCACCTCCATTTGCTCGACTCGACATTTTTCTAAGATTGATCGAAAGGTCTTTTGGTGTGTGGTTGGAATGAAAGGGTATCAAGAGTCAAAACCATTTTGATATGGGTTTAAAATTACAACTCTTGGAATCATTTTTCTTATTACCAATACAATTCCTGCCCCAGTTTCTTGATTGGGGATCTCTTGATGTTTCCTTTTATGCACATTATGCATATTATGCACCCTATGACCGAGCCGTGAGGCGCCTACGTATCCTTTTGAGGAATCAGGTCAAACGTAGTTCACTTCAATAATAATACATTTTTTAAGAGTTAATCCAAAGAGGGTAGGAAAGAAACAAATGTGGCTCAAAGGGGGAGCAAAGGGTACAGTGTTTGGATAGCAGAATAAATTGTCTTTGTCATTCCAATCTTCGAAATAATGCCAAATACAAACATTCAATAACTATACCAGAGAAAAATCATGCATAATATCTCTTTACCGCATCAGAATTGATAGTCATGTCTATGCATTTTTCTTCGATATCTGTTAAACATAATGCGCCATTGGACAATACTCTGGTCACGATGAACGGTCCTTGCCAATTCGGGGCAAATTTACTCTTTGCTTCAACCTGATGTGGAAGAATACATTTCAACACATGTTGACCCACTTCAAACTTTCGGGGACGCACCTTTTTGTTGTATGCTCTTGCTATTCTTCTTTGATACAATTGGCCATGACATACTGCTGCCAATCGTTTTTCATCAATCAAGTTTAATTGTTCCAAACGGGTTTTGACCCATTCATCATCATCAATCTTGGCTTCGGCGACGATCCTAAGGGAAGGAATTTCAACTTCTGCGGGAATTACCGCCTCAGTGCCATATACCAACAAATAAGGAGTTGCTCCTACTGAAGTGCAAACAGTAGTGCGATATCCCAACAACGCAAATGGTAATTTTTCATGCCATTGTCTTGAACCTTCTACCATTTTCCAAAGTATCTTTTTTATGTTTTTGTTGGCTGCTTCGACTGCTCCATTCGCCTTGGGCCGATATGGGGTATAATTGCGATGTACAATCTTAAACTGTTGACATACCTCTCTCATTAAGCTACTGTTAAGATTAGCACCGTTATCTGTGATGATCACCTTTGGGATCCCGAATCGACATATGATATTTGAGTGAACAAAATCTACTACAGCTTTCTTGGTCACTGATTTGAATGTTTTGGCCTCAACCCACTTGGTGAAATAATCAATGGCTACCAGAATGAACCTGTGCCCATTGGATGCTGCAGGCTCAATTGGTCCAATGACATCCATGCCACAAGCGACGAAGGGCCATGGTGCCGACATTGTGTGCAACTCGGATGGTGGAGAATGAATCAAATCCCCGTGTATCTGGCATTGATGATATTTGCGCACAAAACCGATACAATCTCGCTCCATGGTAAGCCAATAGTAACCAGCTCGGAGAATTTTCTTTGCCAACACATATCCGCTCATGTGGGGTCCGCAAACTCCCGAATGTACTTCATATATGACAGCCGTAGCTTGTTTAGCATCTATTCATCTTAGTAAACCAAGGTCTGGTGTTCTTTTATACAAAACTCCTCCACTTAAGAAGAATCCGTTTGCCAATCGCCTAATGGTTCTCTTTTGATCTCCTGTGGCTTGTGCTGGATATATCCCCATTCTGATATACTCCTTGATGTCGTGGAACCATGGTTCACCATCAAATTCTTCTTCAACCATGTTGCAGTAAGTGTGCTGATCGTGGACTTGAATATGCAGTGGATCTACATAAGCTTTGTCCGGATGGTGCAACATTGACGCCAGGGTAGCCAATGCATCGGCAACCTCATTATGGATTCTTGGAATATGCCTGAATTCCACTGATCGAAAACGCTGACAAAGATCATGTAAACATTGTCGGTATGGTATGAGCTTCAAGTCTCGTGTTTCCCATTCTACTTGAATTTGATGTACCAGAAGATCCGAATCTCCCAAGACCAGGATTTCCTGGATACCCATGTCTGCAGCTAGCCTTAACCCCAAAATACAAGCTTCATACTCAGCCATATTATTGGTGCAATAAAACCGAAGTTGAGCCGTAATAGGATAGTGATGCCCGGTTTCAGAAATAATTACAGCCCCTATCCCGACTCCTTTCATGTTAGCGGCCCCATCAAAGAAAAGTTTCCAGCCAGGTTTTTCAATTTGCTCCATCTCATCGATATGCATTATTTCTTCATCGGGAAAATAGGTTCTTAATGGCTCGTATTCCTCGTCGATCGGGTTTTCGGCTAAATGATCAGCCAATGCTTGGGCTTTCATTGCAGTCCGAGTCACATAGATGATGTCAAATTCTGTGAGCAATATCCGCCACTTTGCAAGTCTTCCCAATTGCATAGGCTTTTGAAAAATTTATTTCAACGGATCCAGACGCGAAATGAGGTAAGTAGTGTCGACATTTTTGCATTGCCCAACATTTTTGCACCTACAGTTACTTGTGTCGACATCCGGGATAGACATACTTTCGGGTATCGGTCCTTTTGATCTGGTGTGATAATGATAATATGCCAGTATACTCTTAGAGAAACTAACTGCTTGTATTCTGGAAATGAGCAAACTTGTTAGTCTTGAGAGTTTAACACATATATAATTACACATTGAGATGCAATATTCCTAGACAAATAACCCTTTTCTATCATGCATTTGCTCGGCTGCTTGTGTCATCCCAGATTTTCTCGACCTTTTTACTGTTACTCACTCCTTATTTTATTTTTTTTTTATTTTTTTTGAATGTGGTCGAATCTTATAGAGATTGCCTACGTATCATGCCCCCGCATGAATCAGACCGTGCGTAGTTCCGGCGTAAAGCAATTGCCAACACTTTTATTTATTCTTGAAATAATACAAAGATGGAACAGACATTACATTTGGAAAACATTATAAGAAAATTGTTTAAAAACTCGACACAAACCCAAATCAAACAAAAGACATAACTATCAACAGTTGTGAACATGCTCCACTCCCCACTTTTGTTTTTCAATCATTGAATCATCTGCTCATGGTGGGGCTTGACCCGGATGACCTCCCAACGTACGATACATTCTTTCTAACTCCATTTCCATATGACGGGCAAAAATAGGTGCATGCTCTATAAACCTTTCATAATCCATCCCTTGGCAGTTTACATAACTTTGAGAGGTGTAAACTGCTAAATCATGGATTTGGGCCCTGAAGTCTTGGAGACGTTGGTCTTGGTTTTGCAGTTGCTGTTGGCGAGTGGTGGCTATATCTCTTATACGGTCTTCGCGATCTAGAGCTGACTCTAATTGAGCTCGGAGTCTGGCCTGATCGAGTCTTGCCTGTGCTCTTTCTCTATCGATGTCCTCGTGCTGATGTTCCCTATTGTATCTTCTTGCTTCTTCCAATTGTGCACGAAGTTGGGCTTCTGAATGCATCTAACGGTCTTTCTCTTTCTTGAATTGTGCCCTGTCTTCTTCGGATTGCCTTACTTGGCGTTCCTTATTAGATCTGGCCTCCTCGTTTAATTGTTGGATTCTTTCTTTAGCTTTGCTCAACGCCTTTTCGGTTTTTGCCAAAATGGAATCACAATCTTGCATTTTTTCTAAAAGATTGGCGATAATTTTTTGATCTTTCCAACTCCTCATTGGCGTTTCAAAAGCTTTATTCATTTTTTGAAATTGAGCGTGAAGACTTTTATTCTCACTAGCCAGACTCTTTTTCTCGCCTTCTGCTTCTTGTGCTTGTAAGTCTTTCTCCAAATTGAGGTTCCTCAGATTTTCCTTTAAGGCATGGATAGTCGCTTTGTATCCCTTTTCCTTTTCTCCCCAAATCAATCGCTCTTGGATTTTATCGTTAAAGGTTTGAACATGGGGTCTTTTTACTGGCCTTCTTAGATCGAGTTCTGGTGCATCATCCACGCGGGATCGTTTCTCAAACCATCTTGCATATCCGGTATTTATTTCACCTTTTGTTGTGTCTGGAACTTGAGTATCATCTTTCAGGTATCGACGTCCATTCCACATCTGCTGAATTAAAGCCTCGGGAAGAGTGGCTTCGGGGTGTAACTCGATTACTTGCATACTCAAATCCTCATCATCAGGCACCACTTGGTATCTCCCTAGTTGTCTTAGAACTCGCTGTGGTGCATATGGCTGGATGCTTCTCAATCCCAATAACAACAAATAATTATTCAAGGTTGACATGTGTATCACTTCCCTTACCGGGAGCCATCCCAAAGTCCATTCAATTTGATTTGCCGTTAAAGATCTTAGATGGGATACCCAGGCTTCCACCCCTTCGGGAGACTTATAATCTTTTATTCTTTCTTCATAACTCTCGATGAAATTATCATTGCTTGGACCATACTGCATGAACTTGGGCTGATGTTGGAGATGTTCAATCATCCACATTTGCAACAAAATTTTGCACCCTTCAAAGACCTTTGCCCCTGATTTACATAAAGTCAACGCCCGATAAATGTCAGAGAGAATGATCGGGGCAAGGGTGTGATTTTCCTTGGTAGTGAGGACCTGTACGACTTTCGTTGTGCGAATATCAATTGTTCGTTCTTTATTTGGGAAGACCATAATTCCCAGAAAAGACACCATGAAAGCGAAGCGTCGGTGAATCTGCCATGTGTCTTTGTTCTGTTTGTTAGTAAGGCCCTTTTCATGAATTTCAAATCCGTCCGGCTTTCCGAACCTTGAATATAGGAAGTTGACAGAACAACACCCGTTGACAACATTGTTTTTTTCTGATTTGATTACTGATGTTCAGGAGCCCAAAGAATCGATGCACTGAGGGAGCTTTTGGGAATATAAGATTTTGGTTTCTTAAATCTCCGTCAAAACCGGCATATCCAACTATCTCTTCTAATGTAGGAGTAAGCTCAAAATCAGAGAAGCGAAAGACATTGTGAACCGGGTCCCAAAAAGTCACTAACGCCGCAATCAAATCATCATGTGGTTTAACTTTCATAATATCTGTGAGAGTTCCCAAATGCTTAATGACCCATTTCTGACCATCTTCTCCTAACTCATGCCACCACATCTGAAGTCGAAATAGAAACTCATCTACATCTGCGAATGGTGGGTTTTGGGTGGCGCTCATTTTGTATCTGCGATTAATTTTTTTAAAAAAAATCAAAACTCATTTTGAAAACAGACACTCATAAAAAAGATCATTTTTTTTATTTAACACTTTTTTTTCAAAATTTGAAACTATTTTTTGGGAATTTTCTAAAACGACCCATTTTATTTCTCAACTCTCACAATGATTTTTTTTCAATTACGCTGGTCAACAAGCAAATCCGAGGCAAATGAATGCACAAGTAGCAAGTAGGATGCATCAGGATGGTCTTTTCATTTTGGGTACACCTGTCCTAGACAGACCCAACCCCTGTGTTGAGTCTCAGAGGTCAAATGTATATGATGCAAATAGACGTTCCTACTAGGGATCCGGTACGAGGCTGAGTTATTCTAAGTGAAAAACCTGAGGCAGATTGTTCTAGACCTGGCTTACCCAAACGGACAGTTTGAGCCGAAGTGGGGGCAACGTACCGGGAGCACGAAAGTCTACCCGGCCTAGTTACTTGTCCCAACTTCGTCTTATTTGGTATGACTTTTAACAGAAAGGTGGGCCACGCGCACGTGTGCACCATAAATTCAGAAGACTCAGAAAGAAGGAGGGTTTCGTAGCAGTTTTATATACACAATTCAGATAATATTAAAGCGGTAAAAGCATCATTTAGCACATTAGGCATATATTATGTAAAAATCAGATAATAAATAAAGCCAACTATAACAGTTATTTTAAGCTCGAATTCTTGAATCTAGAACCAGTGGTTCTGGTTCATCACTCTTGTCCCCAGCAGAGTCGCCAGAGCTGTCACACCTCCTTCTTCCGCCCCCGCGAGGGGTGGAAGGAGTTTTCTCCAATTAAAGGACAGTCGAAACGGGATTTGTTTATTTATTTTAGAGTCACCACCTGGGAATTTTAAGGCGTCCCAAGTCACCATTTTTAATCCCGAAGCGAGGAGAATATACTCTGTTTGTAATTCTGCGAACTAGAAATCCGAGTAAGGAGTTCTGTTAATTCGGGCGAAGGTGTTAGGCATTCCCGAATTCCGTGGTTCTAGCACAGTCGCTTAACCATTTTTATACTTGGCTTAATTATCTCGATTTACTAAATACATTTTCTTGTTGCATGATTTTGTTACCGCTTTTTGTTTAGATTGTTTATAATTAAAGATTTTCTTTGAAACGAATCACGCGTACGTATATTCGTATTATATATATTTTTTTTATAAATTTAAAGAATCGTGTCACGCATACGTGTACACAATAAGATTGAGAATATTTTTATATTTTTATTATATATAAAGACTTATGTTCGAAATTGTGTTTAAAATAAAATAAGAACATTTCGTCCCTCTTGTATGATTAAATAGTGAACTGCACATCTCGGGTTATATGAAATTAATTTAACATCCTACGAAGAACCCCCTTTTATTAAAAGTTTGCTCGAAGTTGCGCGAACGCATAATCCGAATTGCCTTTAGAAGTATAATCAGGTCACGCGAACGCATCCCTAATTACGCAAAATATTCTTGATGGTAATATAAATTCTCTACAAATGTTTATTGCATCCATCTATTTTTAATGTGAAAGTCATGGAAAATCACTATTTGGGACGCCTCTAAATTTTTGAAAAAGAATTCAAAATTTATTGGGTTATATTTTAAACGTATGAATTATATACCTCAAAACTATCTAAAGTTAAAGAATTAATGATATGAAAAATAAATAACGTGCGACTAAATTTACCATTTTTCGTGAATACGGTATTCTATACTCAAAAAGTGAATTGCTTGCAAAAAGGAAAAGAATTAATTTGATAAACAAACTAATAGTTTTCGAAGAATTGTTATATCTAAAGCGAACTCTATTTTTGTAAATCTTTGACTTAAATGTGGCAATTCGTATTTGTAAATCCCACCTCCTTTTTTAGTCCAAAGTTATGATTATTTGGTTAATTTTGCTTACGATGATTGAGTTTGGGATAGATATAATCAAACCAATTCTTATTCTCGGCCTATGCGATTTATTTGCAAACACTAACTCTACACTTTGTAAAAATCATTGACATTATTTTTTATACTTTATTTTTTAAGAATTGAGTTGATCGCATTCCTAAAATAACTAGGCCATTTGTTATTAAGAAAGAGAACTAATCTACCAGTTGATTTAATAAGACGACATCACATATAACGTAAATATACATCATGAACCGTTCGCAATATTCCAACATCGTAAACGTAACGGATTATATCAATTCACCTTTCAACTATTGGTTATACACATAACCGTTATTACGCCATATACGATCGAAATACAACTAACATCATCTAGCTTTAAACAAAATCGAATATTGGACGAGATATGCTAGTAATGTAGTTTCTTGATATTTCCATACTATCCTACGCTTAGCCAACAATATCACAAAATTTAATTAATGGCCAACTTTCTGCCATGTTCCCTATCTCAATAATTCAAACAATAAATGTCATCACTGGACTTCAAAATACATAAGATTATCGTAGAATTTACTACTTCAGAAGGTCAATTGGTTAATAGTTTATCATGTCAAGTATAATACTATATTAACCAACTAAAACAAAACTGAAACTCAAACTAATAGATTTAAATGAGTAGAAGACATAATTATAATTCCAAACTTCATTTACTTGCAATGTTGAAGCTTTTCATGATATGAGTTTACAGATATGTACCTGGAAATGAGGGTAAAAGAAGTAAAGTTCAGCAGTAGCAGCAGCAACAAAAACCCAACAGCAGAAAAATGCCAATGATTCAGCAGATTTGAACAACAAACAGCAAGACCCGTGAATCCCAGACGCACAGTGGCAGGAATCTTAGGAAAATTTCAGATTTAAACCAAACAATATCAACAAACAAACCCGGACAGACTCAAGGAAACAATGTTTCTGATTTTCTTTCTTTCTTCTCTATCTGTTTCAGATTCTGTGTGTGTGTGTGTGCACTCTTTTCTGTTTTTTTTTTCTTTTTCTGTTTCTTTTTTCTTTTTCTGTTCCTCTCCTTCAGATTGTTTTTTTCTTCCCCTCTTTTTTTCTGATTCAGATTTCTGATCTCTCTTTCTTTTTTCTGTCCAGTTTTTCTGTGTATGTTCTATGCCTCTCTCTTTCCCTTCTTAGTTCTCTTGAAACCAGTCCCTAACCCCCTCTTTATACAAGTCTGCTCTTTCTAGCAGCCTACTGTCCGGACCCCTTTTCCCTTTTTAAAATCAGAAATTTTCCACTCAAATAACACTAAGTCTGATTTTCTATTGATCAAACCACTAAGGATACCTTTTTCCCTTAATTTCAGCCCCCTCCATTACCTTTTGTTTCCCATTATCCCATTAAATTAGAACCATTAACATTCCACTATAACACACTAACACTAACATACTGTTCTTACTGTTTCATTCCCAAAATACCCCTATAATCCTACTGTTATTACTGCCCCAGACTAAAACTGCCCAAACTTAACAATTATCTGAACTAAACTGTTTAACAGCTAATAACCAATTCCTAAAATAAATCAAGCAAACATTCTATCCTCACAGATTGTGCCAAACAGGGAAATGCAATAGCTAATTGATCCAACAAACCCAATGTCTAATAGCTAATGGACAAAGGCTAAATTCAAACTGGAACTAACAGACTGAACACTGAACTTGAATAAAAATATATTAACAATACACAGAACTCAACAGAACAATTTAAACTGAAATTGAGATCAGCATGAATGCAGGAGCATTGTCAGTATATTGACAATGCCCTGAAACTAATTGCCCAGAAATCACCATACACAACATCCATTTGACGAACTTATTGATTTACAAACAAAACGATTTAATTGACGAGTACTAATCAATTTATCGTCTACAATAATTGTCAACAATCAGTTTATAAATAGATAAATAGGTTGTTTCAATCAGCATTAACAGAAACAGGAATTTATAAAACAAATAATCGACGAACTTAATCGAGTCGATTACACATATTGTAAACAATCTCAACAAACAGAAACAATGCTATAATTTGATCAAATAAACGGGTATGAGACAGAATCAAAATAAAAAGATAGGAAAATTACACAGATTACTGAAACATGCAACAATACACACATAGGATACAAAAGAGAAGTAGGAAAAATACCACTGACTCTTCAAAATTATACGGACACAGGCTCAACTTGGATTCAGACCTTTTGAGGTTGAACAGACTTTATTCGAAGTATTCTCAATTGAGAATACCTCGATTAAAGTCTCTTAGACCTCAATCCCTCAATTAATCGGACAAATTCCACGATTTGGCATTTTAGGGTTTCATTTTTTTTTCGATTTAGGGTTTGACCAATTCTTGGCAGATTCGAAGGGAACAAAAGACGACTTAGGGGTGAGGGAGGCCTAGGGGTCATTTGGTGTGAATTTGAGACGGATCTGGGTGAGTTTATGTTTGACTCGAATCTTCAAATGAAGATTCGAGAAGCTCTGAGATGATTCGAGCCAAACGGTTTGAAGATCCATGTTGGGGGTGGCTGGAAGGTTACTGGGTGCTGGTTTGGTGGTCATCGGAGATGGTCGTGTCCTCAGGCCCACCTTCGATTTAAGATTTGACGAGCTGGGGCTTGATTCGATGGGAGTTATGGTGATAGTTGGGAAGAGGAGGTCGAGGGGGTTCAGGGGTGTTAAGGTGGTGACCGGCGGCGTTGTTGCCGCCGGGTTTCAGGCAAGGGGGAGTTAGGGCAGCTAGGCTTTAGGGCATCGTCTCAAAGACGATGATGAACAGGAGAGGGGGGTGCTTGGTTAGGGGCCGGGGTATGAATTTAGGGCTTATATAGGGGAGGGGTGGATTGATCTGGGCCGTTAGATCAGGCAAAATAGATGGCCAGGATCTATCCACTTAAAGGAACAGTGCCGTTTTGGTTTAGTTGGGGAATGGGTCGGCCCGGGCAATGGGTCGGGTAGGGGATTACGGGTTTGGTCAAAGCTCTGTGGCCATTGGATCAAAGAAATGGGCGGCTCAGATTGGACACCTGAAACAATGCCGTTTCAAATCAAACCAGGGCTGCCCTGAACCGTTTGATTTGTTCGATCAACGACTCAGATTGATAATACTCACACGACGTCGTTTGGGAGCCGATTGAGAGACCTGGTCTTGGACTGGGTCATTACACATTTTGGGCCTGATTTTTTGTCAATTAAAACGGCCCAACCCAATTTTCTTTCCTATTTTCCCTTTAATTCCTAATTATTAAATTCCTAATTTTAATTATAAAAATCAAAATTACCCTTATAAAATATTAATTACCCTTTAACAACCATTAACACACAAGGCAAAACATTAATCATACAATGACACATTTAAATGACAAAAATAGGATAAATGCATATTTTTATGATTTTCTTTTTTAGAGCTAAATAACAGTTTAATTAATTCTTAAATGCATAATTAAATCCTAGATATGCATGCAACATGTATTTTTTATTTTAGTTTTCATTTAACTATAACAAAGTAAACGTATACGGACAAAAACACAAACAATTATCCAAAAAATGTCACGTAAATCCTAAAAATTGCACACTAAGAGAATTTTGTTTTGATTTATTTTGGAGTAGTTATCGTGAAGCAAAAATCACGTGCTCACATCCACAACAGTCTTCCATGCAGGAAATACCAATATTAACAAGGATTGTCCAATGTGCAAAAAGGAAGAGGAATCTATAGAGCACATATTCATTAAATGCCCCTTAGTGCAACACCAGTGGAATGAGCTTGGCATTCCCACCCCTTCCCCTACATCTAATCGGCACTAGCTCATTCACATAAATAAAATAACCCCACAATTAAGTCACTACATCTGGAATGGCGAGACCTCCTTCAATTTCTAATTTGGGGAATTTGGACCAACCGCAACTACAACAACATTAACAACAATAATAGAAAACCTTCCCTAAAATCCATCTATAACCATGCTATTGAATTTCACTTCCTCAATAGCAAAAACCCCATAACTCATGATACAAAAATTATCCAAGTCAAATGGCATGCTCCACAGAAAGGTTGGATAAAGCTTAGCATAGATGGAGCATGCACCAAAACAGAAGGCAGAATAGGGGGAGTATTCAGAAACAGCTTGGGAAAATGGATCCTAGGCTTTCAAAAGCACTGCAACGCTCTATTTCCACTTCACATGGAGCTACAAGCATTCCTGGAAGGACTTCAGGTGGCCAAAAAGTATAATCTCTACCCACTAGAAGTAGAAATAGACTCAACCGAGGTAATCAACATAATAAATAATGGTCACTCAATTCTTACTAATTTAATTCTTTCATGCAGGTTATTAATGCTCCAGGAGAAGGGCCTTTGACTTCGACATAATCTTAGGGAAGGGAATGTTGTAGCTGACGCCCTAGCTAAGGAAGCAAAAACAATAAAAACCAGTAATTTCAATCAAGGAAGGATCAGGATGCTAGCTGAACCGCCATTTTGTGTACAAGAACTTTTGCAAAAGGATATGAGCGGGGAAAGCTTATGTTCGAAGAAAATGTCTAGTTCGCTATGTAATATGTTTAAGGCATTAGGGAACCTGAATATTACAAATGATGACAGCTAGATGCAAGAGGGGATATGTCCCCCACTCATCACTATGGAAGGTAATATGTAAAAATTTATCTAGTATTATTATATATATAAATATCATCTTTACTGCTAAAAAAAGAATGGGCTGAATGGCCCATCTAAAGTGGGTTGATTGCTTAGATAACTTTGCGGCTTTTGCATCTATACCCGCTTTTTTAGTCACGTTTTAACTTGTGCCCGCTTTACAAAAATAATTACAAACGTACCCACTTTTTCGCGTAACTTCAGCATACAGGGCTGAAGTAGCAAAGGCAATCACGCAAAACTTCAGCATTCTAGTAGACGAGACTGAAGTAGCAAGTGTGCTGAAGTTTTTGTTTGTAATTGCCGAACTTAAGCATAGTAGCTGAAATTTTGTTCTCTATTTGCTGAAGTTTTTGTTTTATAACTGGCGAACTTCAGCTCTAGAGCTGAAGTTTTTGTTTGTAACTGGCGAGTCTAGAGCTGAAGTTTTTGTTTTGTAACTGGCAAACTTCAGCTCTAGAGCTGAAGTTTTTATTTGTAACTAGCGAACTTCAGCTAGAGCTGAAGTTTTTGTTTTGTAACTAGCGAACTTCAGCTCTAGAGCTGAAGTTTTTGTTTTGTAACTGGCTTATGGTTTTCATGCTTCCCAGAGGCTTTTCCAAGACAAAGCCTTTGTCATTCCTCGGAACCTTTTTCTTAATTCTACAGGGTAGTAATAGTATATTTCTTTTTACCAAAGAAACTAGATTGTCAGTTTCACAATGGTTCGATCTTATATTTCAACTGAGCGTTGTAAACCTTTTCCAGATGATGTATGGATGGATATTCTGAGAAGTCTTCCAACAGAAGACCTACTCCATTGGAACTTCTTAATATCTACACCACATTTCAACGACTTGTATCTCAACTGTGGCGCTGTTCCTATTATGGTTGTCCAGCATAAAGAGGTTGAGGGCGGATATAACTTTGAGGAGGAGAAGGAGGAGGATAAAGAGGGCTGAAGTTGTTTAAAAAGTTGGTACAAGTTAAAAGTTTTTAAAAAAAATGGGTATATGTTAAATGGAGGCGACCAAATAGGGCGCCCCGTGCAATTTTACAATAACTTCGGGAAAGTGCACCAATAGCCATTTTTGGACCCTCTTTAAAGAATAGTCATTTTGAGGCTTTACAAATGTAAAAGTTTAACCCATGAGTTATCCATTAGTTACTCATTGGATAATATGGTTCTTATCCATATTTGACCTGTTTTTAAAAAGTTCATTATCCAACCAATTTTTAGTGGATAATATGGGTGGTAACTGTTTTTTAACTATTTTGCCACTACTAATCATTAGGGGTGTCAAAATAATTCTGAAACCCGACCGAACCGAACCTAACCGAACCGATTATTAGGTTTTTTTAAGTAAAACCGTACGTTTCAATAAAAATTTATAATCGTACCAAATATTAGGGTAGGTTTTTTTATTTTACAAAAAATACCGAACCAAACCGTTATTTTATTATATGTATAAAGTATATTTATATGTTAAGTCTAAAATAGAAGAAATTAAATATTTACCTTGGGCCTTGGACTTTGGGTGGATTTTGATGAAAATAATTAACTAAGATACCCATACGTCAAATTTACCTTTAACCTATTACTATTGACAATAAATATATTTTATACATTGACTGCTGCCCTATTATTTGAGTTTCTCCATTGACTGCTGCCTGCTATTGAAACAAAAGAACTTTCAACCCCCACGTTCCACACGGCACACACTAAGGTATATTTTCTATTCTTCTTTTCCCAATTTTATATTGAAGCTATTCTTGTAGTTTTTTTTTTGGAAGCATACATGATAGTAAACTATTCTCTTAGTTTTCTTTATATATGATGGTAAACTACAACTTAGAAAAAGTACAATTGATAAATAAAGCCAAATTTGATAAGGCATATAACATCTTGTTTCCAGCAAATATTAATACATTGAATTATAGTATCTGTATGCTCTGACAGTTCACTATGTTCATATAATACCTAGAAAGATGTTTGTGCCAAATAATTAAGCAAGAATGTGATATCACATAATTCAAAAACATTAAATTTAACATTCATATTTTCAGTATTCATTTAATACATTCTTCATAATAAACAGTTTTTTTTTATTTTTTCTTATTTCAGCTATTCATCGAGAATTACCAAATATTTTTGTCTTTCTTTAATCACTAATGATTTTCATTTTTATTTGTTTTAACAGGTTATATTCATGGATCAATCAAATGCTATGGGCAAGAGTCAAAGTTTTCAAGCTAATGGACATAATCAGGGAAGAACAGAGGATATTAAAACAGAACCAAAGACAGGTATACCTCCTCAATCACCTCAAAAACTAAAAATAACTAACCAAAAAGCTCCTCAAAAGAAAAATAGTGATCAAGGGTCAGAGGTTTGGTATCATTTTACTAAGATAGAAGAAAGTGAACCAGTTAAATCTACATGTAATTATTGTAAAAAAGAACTTGTTGCTTCAGGGAGAAATGGCACTTCAGGCATGTGGAGCCATATGGATTGGTGTAAATTATATCCTTATAAAAGAGAGAAAAATCAAAAATCTATAACTGATTTCACCACCAAAGGTGAAAAGGGTGATGGTAAAGAAACTAGCAAATCAAAACCACCTTAACATAGAAGAAGTTAGAAACGCATTGGCTGCGATAATTATTATTGATGAGTTGCCCTTTAAGATTGTAGAAGAGGAAGGTTTTCAAAGATACAGTAAAACACTTGAACCTAGATTCATAATCCCTTCAAGAAATACAATCGTAAGAGATTGTTTGGAGCTTTACGTAAAAGAGAAAGTCAAATTGAAAAAATTAATTGAAAAGCATCGTTTGTGCCTTACCACAGACACTTGGACATCAATTCAAAATCTTAATTATATGTGTCTTACAGCACATTGGATTGACAATGATTGGTTGTACCAAAAGAGAATTTTAAACTTTCAGCTCATTGAGAGCCATGTAGGACGGATTATTGGCAGTTCTATTGAGGAATGTCTAATTAATTGGGGAATTGAAAGTGTTTTCACAGTGACAATAGATAATGCAAGCTCAAACGATACTTGTCTTGATTACTTGATGAAGTGTGTAAAGTGGAAAGATTCAATTTTAGAAAATAAATACATGCATGTTAGATGTGCTGCCCACATTGTTAATTTAATTGTGAAAGAAGGCTTAGCTGAGCAAGATAAGGCCATAATTCGAATTCGAAATGTAATTAGATATGTGCGATCTTCTCCTGCTAAGTATAGTTTATTCAAGAAATGTGTAGAAAAAGAGAAGATTTCTTATAAACATCTTATTTGTCTTGATGTTGATACGAGATGGAATTCCACATATAAGATGTTGGAACATGTTGAGAAATTTGAGAAAGCTTTTGTAAG
This sequence comes from Nicotiana tabacum, assembly GCF_000715075.1. Lineage (NCBI taxonomy): Eukaryota > Viridiplantae > Streptophyta > Magnoliopsida > Solanales > Solanaceae > Nicotiana > Nicotiana tabacum. The sequence goes on along the minus strand of NC_134089.1, from coordinate 15,466,428 downwards.
GATGGAATTAGATGATCCAAGTTATAAAAAGTACTTTGATGGAGGTTATAATGGATTGGCAGATGAAAAGAAAGATGCAAAATATAACAAGGAAAAGGATAAAAAAACTATTGGAATTTTAAAGATCAATGATGTTGGTAATTCTTGTGAAGAAGCGAAAAATGGGAAAAAGAAGTACGTGAATAAGAAAAAAAAAGAGATCAAAAAACCATTGGTCCTCCTAGGCATGAAGATTTTCAAGCGGCAAGATGCTTTGCGAAATTTCTAAAATTATTTTATAGTGTGACATTAAAGTTTTCTGGTTCATTGTATACTACTTCTAATACATTTTTTCGTGAACTGGTTGCTATTCATTCTACAATTGGGTCTCTTTCTGTTCATGAGGATGATGACATGAGAAGCATGGCATTGAGAATGATGGAGAAATTTGATAAATATTGGTCTTTTAATAATAAGACTAATTACCTGTTGTTTGCTGCTATTGTTTTGGATCCACGTTACAAGTTAGATTAAGTGGAATTTTGTTTTGGTGAGATATATGGCCATGATAATATCTTAACAAAATTGAGGACTACTAGTGTTGCCGAATCTTTGGATGAGTTGTATCATGAGTATAAGAGATTATATCCAGATGAACAAGAAAAAGTTGGAGATGTAACATCTAAAGAAATTTCTCATGGCATGGATATTGATGAATGTGATAAAAGTTTAGACTTTCTTGATTCACAATTCTCAAAACGCATGGAATCATTAAAGAAAACAGAGAATGCATCAGAGATAAGCAAATACTTAAATGATGAGCTGATAGAAAAGAAACCTGAATTTGATCTCCTGGCTTGGTGGAAAGGAAATAGAACTAAATATCATATTCTCTCAAAGTTGGCCAAGGATGTTTTAGCCATTCCAGTGTCTACTGTATCTAGTGAACAGGCCTTTAGCACCAGTGGTCGTGTAATTGATTCATTTAGGAGTTCTCTAACTCCTAAAACAGTGAAAGCTCTTATCGGTACACAAAATTGGTTGCGGTCTACTCCTATTGATTTACGTGAATCACTGGATAATATTGAGAAGATTGAGGAGATTGAAGAAGGTAATAGAATCTTTTATTAATTTGATTTTTTTTATTTTTATGTGAAACGTTGATGTTTATTAATCCAATTTTGTTTGTCTTATATTTTACAGATTGTCTAAATTCTGCAGCAGTTAACATTACTAATATTGACGAATAGTTAGGTCCAAGGTTCACTGGTAAAATAATTATTTTGTTAGTTTTTCATAAAATATTCCTTCTTCATCAAATAATATAGATTAGCTTGATTTTCTTGCTATTTACAGATATAGAAGGAAGACGATGTTTTCAAAATCCACGATGTGGTGTGTTTACTGCCTTGATTCTTGCTAAATCACTTCTTAGTTCTTAGTTCCATTAATTTATATAGTTTTTTGATAGTCTTAATGCTAAAGTATTTTATAGAAGAAACAAATAGAAGCTTTGTTTCATGGTGCAGACAACTTTTTCTATTATATTTATATATGTCGTAGGTATTATGAAGTCTCTTAAGGTGAATGACACCATAGAAACTTTGATGGTCAAGTAAGTTCCATTTCACATGGAAATTAGCCTGATCACATACTCAGGTGCAACTTTTTTCAAGGATACTTTTATTGATATGACTATGCAAAAACTTTATTAAATTTTCAAAAAGAAACATTTGCAGCTGTTGTTCATATAAGTTTTACTTTGAGTTTTGTGGCTGGAATTTGTCACATTTTTTAGAGCACCATCTTTCATACATACTTTAGATTATGTAATGTGCAGTTTTTACGGATAAATTCAATTTTTCTTGATCATAAGTTATGTACAATAGCATGGTAAATTTTGCATCAGTTCTCGTGGCTATGAGCAGTCTAGAACCATATCAATCTTATATGGTTATGAGAATTGTATACTGTATGCATTATATTAAAGCTTGTTACTATTTTAGACAATAAATAGGGACATTCCAATAACAGTGCATTCTTAAATGACACTTTCAAAAAGTTTACCGAAAAATTACCGAACCGTACCGATACGGAAGAGAAACCGAGATGACATGGATGGTTTTAGAAAGTTTAATTTTGGTTATATACAGTAAAATAACTGAAAAATTGGTATGGTATAATTTTTTAAAAATAACCGGCCGAATCGTACCATTGACACCCCTACTAATCATGATCAAGTGCATAAATATACTCCTGAAAGATAAGTAGATATTGGAAGTTTTGTTGTTACAATTAGTGTTTTAAAAGGCGTTTTCGGAGCTGTCACACCTCCTTTTTCCCGAAGGGATGTTGATACCCAATTTTTTCCTGTATATTTTTAACATGCAAAATACTTTCAAATAACATATGTATGCATATATAAGCATGTCCAAATATTTTATTATTTTTTCTTAATTTTAAAGATTTTTTAAATCAATTTATTGCTCTATTTTATCCAGAAAAATCCAATAATTATTCCCAAAATTATCATTTTGGTGACTCATTTATTGTATTTTCATATTTATGCTAAAATATAGCTAATCTAATTTTTACATATTTTTACAAATTTATCTAGTATTTTTAAAGCTAAATTGCATATAATTGCAATATTAGCCTCTTTTGGATTTAATTACATTTATATTTATAAAAATCAAGTTCAGTATTTTAATTTGATAACTATGTACTATTAGTCATTTTAGTACCTTTAATTTATTTCCAGAAATTATTTTACTATTTTTTATAAATCAAATAGGGAAAAGTGGCTATTTAAATATTAGCCCAATTTTATTTCGATTATAGCCCTAATTCAGACCCCAATTGAATTCAATTTAAACCCAATTTTACCCCGACCCAATTCCCATTCAAACCGACCCATGAACCTTTTAAACAACCTACCCGAATTCCCGTTTAATCCTAGCCCTTGATCTCTTAGATCAAAGGCTCACATTAACCCTTTCCTAAATTAATTCCCAACTACCCCCAAACCCTAACCATTTCTTACCTACAGCCGCCTCTGAATCCCCCTTCTCTCTCAATCGTCTCTCAATCGTCTCTCAAACCCCTCTCAAACCCTAGCCGCCGCCCTCAACTACCACCCGAAAACCTCCTAAATCCATGGCTTCCAAGATCATTGGAGGCCTGTATCCACCTCCTTTGGCCTCTACGTGCCCGATTATTATGGTTTCAAGGCCAGATCGTGAAAGAACATGGTTCAAACCTGGGTCGATTTCAGTTTATGGTTGTTCTCCGGTCATCTCTGATCTTCCCCCGGCCAGCTATGGCGTGAAAACATTTCCATTTGGGGTTCTTCTGAAACCCTAACCTTTAAGGTTCTTCCGATTTCTTTTAGATCTGTTTTTTAAATATATGTTTGCTCTAAACTTTTAAATATTTTTCCTCAAAGTTTCTTCTAAGACTCTACCTTCAAAACCTTTATCCTTTCCGATTAGGTTTTCTGTTAAGTTGTTTAACATGTGTTTGCTATGTTTCCTTATGCCATTCTTCTACTTGAGTTTGCTTGTTAAGGGCCTTAACTCCTTTTGAGGTTTTCGATTCTATTTTTGTTAGTATTTGTTCGATTTATTTGTTTTTCATCTCTAGACTCGATTGGTGGTAAAAACCCTAAAATTTTGGGTTCATTCGAGTTCTGAGACCATTTGCTGTGTGATTTACTTGTTCATCATCTCTGAATTCGATTGGTTTCAAAACCCTAATTTCTTTGGGGGCTATTCGAGCTTCTGAAGCTGTTTCACCTGTTTGAAATTGCTCGATTGGATTCGAAATCCTCTTGTTTCAGCATCTGTTTCTTTATGTGATTTGGTTTCTTGCAATCATTGAAACTAGACTATACTTTTCAGAAAGGGCTTTTTTTTACTTGACCCTTTTGCATGCTTCTGATACTCTCTCTTTTCTCTATTACTAAGCTAATGAAGTTGACCTATGTGGCTACCATGTTTCGATAGTTCACTGTCTACTAACTTTGTGATTGTTATTACATGCTGCTTCTCTTTTCCATAGTTTAGTCTCACATGCCTAATGTTTTGTGCACTCTATTTATATGCTAAAACAGGACTCATGGTTCTCTCTTTGATTGACTCTGAGCTCCTTGTTTCTGGGCTTGATTTGAAAACTTTCCTTAGACTTTTGATTCTCCTATTTTAACTTGGTTTATTTGCTTACTCATGGGAACCCATGTTACTCTCTTTAAATTAGTGATTTCGAAATCCTTGATTCCCTGATTTACTATGTACTGATTTTTGATTATCTCCATATTCTGCAACTTTATTTTGTCTTCTTACCTTATTTGGATTAACCGAGTATTTCAAGGATTCTTCATTAGTTGTTCCCTTAATTGAACCTCTATGTACTTATCCCTAATTGTCTATTCTGCCCATGATGCTCTACTTGATTTCTTTCCTTAAATATTTTCTGCCTATTATCGTTTAAATTTAACTCTTTAATTAAAGGAAGCACTTATACTGATTTGATTTTAATTAGTACATAGTTCCATAATTACTGCTAAACTATGATTCTTGCCTTATTTTCTACCTGTTTTCAAACTATAAGTACCTTGCCCTTTCATTAGCACAAACACACGAACACTCTTTGTTCTGAACTCACTTACACTCAAAACATTCTCTCTTGCTTCACTACTTCTATTGTGGCCTATTTAGCTGGCTGAAAGTCAAAGCTATATTTCAAAAATCCTGCTACCTTTCTTTACTACGTTTTGCTTCTTTGAACTGGTATGTCCTAATTAAGTTTTCATCATCAACAACAACATGGTTACTTAATGTTCTTGCATTCTTGTCTGCCTACTGCTTGTATTTAATTCAGTACTTTATTTTAGCATGCTGTAATTTCTTTCTTCCTATTCTGAATCTATGTATTATGAACCTAAACCCCTACCCCAATGTGTTTGATACTTATGGTTTGTTTGAGGCATGGCAGTATAGAACATTGTTGTCCATAACTCGAACTTGATCCCCTGGGATCATAACCTTTATGCCTCTCTGATGTTGTGTGTTCTGGTAGGCTTATAGGCATGCCAACATCTTCTATTATTGTGCATACCTAAAGCTGACCCTTGCCTAAGTACATAGGCTTTTTGCAATAAATTCTCAACCCTTAAACCCTTTTTGTGTGAAGTTATCAACTCTGTAACTGTTTCCCAGCACCTCTTTCATTGCTTAGTCCGTAAAGCTCTGTTTCTGCACTTCCACTCTCTCTTAGACTTAAGTTCTGCCACCCTCTTGTGAGCCTTGCCTTGGGACCCATGAGCTCTCTCTGAACTCGGACACATGAGGGCTGACACTTCCACACTGCACTTGTCCCTATTCTGGTTATGAAACTTGGGTGTGAGCACTGCCTGGGGTCCTATTGAAGCCCTTAGGGAACTCCGACACACTCAAATCTGAAGAAAGGCTTTGGATCAATGGTCTTTGAGTTGGTTTATCTCATAACTCAAAGAGGAGGTCAAGAATCAGGCTTCCTCTGGTTGTACTTTTCTTTGTACTTTTCTGATGTAATTTATTATTCTGGTTTGTAATAAGTTGTAATAAATATTTGGGGCTGGCTAGTAAAATGGGTTGGATAATATGCATGCAAGGGTAGAAAATATGCCTATAGGACATTTTAAATTCTGCATATTCAAACTTCATTTAGAAAACATGCCTATATGGTGTTTTAAATTCTGCATATGCAAACTTCATTTAGAAAACATGCCTATAGGGTACTTTTTAATTCTGTATATTCAAAAGTTCACCTAGAAACCATGCCTATAGGGTGGTTTAAATTCTACATATTCACTACATATAGAAATCATGCCTATAGGGGTTTCTAAAATAAATTTGATTCGTTTTATTCACAATCAATGTTAGATTTCATGCTCCTAGGAAATAAAATCAGTAATAGTAGATAATATCGCCTGCAAAAACCTGTAACCGGTTTAATTTTTAATTTTGTACATTTTGAACCTCTTTTAATAACCTAATTTCCTCGCTTAACAAGGTTTAGCAAGCATGGCTATAGGACCCCGCCTAAACATTTAGGCAAGCCTTAGAGTAATAACCGCAAATTGAATCCGCTTTGTTAATTGCTACAACCAGTAGGCAGGCCTGATTCAGACTTCTTATATAAGTTATGTAATAAACTAATCTGCCTCAATAATTAATCTCCCTCATCTTCAGTATTTTAAATCAGTCCTACGCAGTATGTATAAGACATGCTATTTTATGTGTTTTCTTTGAGGAGGTATATTTGAGCCTATATGCTTATGTGTTTTCCCTTTAATATGCAGTATGTGTTTTTTGTATGTTGTCTTAGAGTTTTTACCTTTGAGACTTCAAATAAACCTAATATCCTTCCCTTTTAGGATTAGTAGTCCTAAATGCCTCCAGGACTGATAGGAATGGGACGTGTAATAGCATGCAATAAGTAATCGAGACAAATCCGCGCTTTAATACCTTAACGGGGTGGGAAGGGTAGATATGATGACCACGCGATAATGTCACGTGTAGCCCCTCATTGAGGAGTGATTACCGGACATTGTGTGGGGTGATTCATATTTTTAATAAACCTAGAACCCCCCTTTATTCTTTATTCTTTTTTTAGCATTGTAACTCTTTATTTAAAAAATCAGCTCTTTGATCGTTCTTTCAAATTTGTTTACTTTCAAACCATTATGTATTGAAATCCCCTCTTATTTGAGCCTTATTTGCTTATATGTTAATTGCACCCGAATTCACAATAAATGTATGGCGGGGAACCACACTAGTGGATTCTGAGGGGTGCCTAACACCTTCCCCTTAGAATAATTTCAAGCCCTTACCCTATCTCTGGTTATTCAAATCAAACCCCATTGGTGTCCTAATACACCTTAATCATTAGGTGGCGACTCTTCAAATGCAAACTCAGTTCCCAAAAGGAATGGGTTGTCCCTGCAAATGTCATAAATCCGATTTCGCAAGAAAAAGGGGGCGCGACAGGGGATAGGGAGTTTTTCCGATTAAAGTGGCATTATTCGAAATAGGATTATTTATTTAGTTTCAGAGTCGCCACTTGGGATAATTATTATGGTGTTTCAAGTCACCGGTTTATTTTAAATCCCAAATCGAGAAAATTGCCTCTATTTTTGGTCCGCGAACATAGAAGACGGGGTAAGAAATTCTGTTAACTCGGGAGAAGGTGTGAGGCACTCCCGAATTCCGTGATTTTAGCACGGTCGCTTAACTATTAATAATTAGCCTAAGTATCTCATTTATTACATACTTAGAACCTATTGTGCATTTTTTTATTTTTTAACCGCTTTTAGTATTTATGGAAGTTGTTTGAACAAGTCGCAGTGTCGCGCGCTCGTTTGTTTTTAGTACACATTGTGAATCGCGTCATGTGAAACGCACCCACAATTTACAATATGTTTATTTTATTACTATTTGAAGTGATGGTCGAGTCACGTGAAACGCATACTCAAATTGGGATTTACTGGTGACTATGCCAAAGAAACTGTATTCATGGCCATGATAATTTATTATTAATCGCGCCTAAACCATATCTAACGAGTGGATTGTTCAAATCATAACTTTGAGATTTAATTGTGAATGTTATAATGTATGGAGTTATTGTGAGGAAGTATTATCACTTAACTATTGTTGCAATTGACACGATTATGCATAGCACAAGTAATCAACGGGCCAACATTAAGGGGGTTTTAAAGTTGGCCCAATTCTGTTACCTACACATTGACATGTTTCTTCCAAAATTAAAGCCACCTCTTCGTCTTCCCAGAATGACAAACAATGGTACAAAACCCAAACCAATCCTATTAGCATCACGTTAACAACCAGAATTCCACAATTTGCATTCAACTAATTCTATAACAACTCAATTGTCTTGGAATTAATATCTCTATAATACTAATTAAGGCATGAATAATTAAGTCCAAAGTATTAACTAGAAATAGCATATATCCTTCTCTTAATTAAACATGGGTAAACAATTAGGTGCACTAATGACATTTATGAGCAGAATAACATCATTTTAAATGTCGTGTTCCAACTATTACATTGTATCTTTATAGTTCAACCACCAAATAAAAGGGAGGAGTCCAATTCCTAAACATTTAAGCAATTATTAAGCAAATGTGTAGAATCTTCAATGACTTAAAAATCCAAAGATGTCCATATTTCAAATTTGATCGAATCAGATCTCGAATAAATTTACTAACAAACAGATCTGAAGTAAAAAAACATGATTTTAGGAATGCAACTTAATTTTCAGAACCAAGAAAGAAGAAACTATATAATCATACAACTCAGTACATTTAGAAATCTATAAGAACACTTACCTTAAACTTTGAACATGGAGAAGGAAATAAACCCAAACAGAGGTCAGAAAATCGGAGAGAAATCAGACACGCAGATACAACAACTTCAACATTGAGCAGCACTAATTTTGACTCTGAGAGACACTTATAGCTCGTTTGGCCAAGCTGCAAAAATCAGCTTATTTTGAGAAGTGCTTTTTTTCAAAAGCGCTTTTCTCAAAAGTACAGTTTATGTTTGGCCAATTAGTTTGAAAATCGCTTCTGAACAGCAATTAGTGTTTGGCCAAACTTTAAAAAACTGTTTCTGAGTGTATTTTTCTCAAAAGTGCTTCTCAAAAAAGTGCTTTTGGAGATAAGCTACTTTTTTCTACTTCTCCAGAACTGCTTTTGTTTCTCCTCAAAAACATTTTTTTCCTTCTAAAAGCTTGGCCAAACACCTCAATTTTTGGCCAAAAGTGCTTTTGGCAAAAAAAAAAAACACTTTTGGCCAAAAAGAAGCTTGGCCAAACAGGCTATTAGAAGCCCAGATTTTCAGAAGCTCCTCTTTTTTAGCTTTTCGGATCCGACTTTGGGATTTTCTCTTCTTTTTTTTCTTTTTCGAAAGCTTCTTCAACCCGCTATTGAAGAGCGTGTACCAAGATAGGTTAGAGGAGAAGAAAGAAGAAGGAGAGGGAGGGGGTCTCCGTTCTTCTACTGCTAATTCTTTTTTAAGGGGGCGTCCGTCACTTGTTGAAGATGGAGAGAGAGCGCCGCTAGGTTTTACTTAAGGGAGGGGGTCTGATTGTTCGTCCTCTAGGGTTAACAGAAAAGGGGTTTTTAATGAAAAGGGAAGATTGGGCCAGGCGGGTTGGGTCTTTAAAATGGACTGGGGATTTAAACTAAATGAGTCGTTCAGAGCTGGACCAGTCCGGTTTTGAGCTTCAAAATAGCCCCTTTTCCTTTCTTTCTTTCAAATTATTCAAGTTTCAAGAAGCCATTTCAACTCCATATTCTAAATTAAGCCTATTTTGCAAAATTAACCTACTTACTATTATTTTCTATCAATTAGCTAATTAATTATCTTACCAATGTAAACTAATAAAAATTATTAGTTTTAAACCCAAATATAAAATGTAAAAATTACTATGCATTTTTTTTGTAATTTTCGTTTGATAATGAATTTAATTAATGTAATTAAATCCTAAATGTAATTAAGGTCTAAAATGCTATGAGATAAAAAATTAAATATTTTTAATGATTTCTTATGGTTTAAAACACTTCAAAATATGCATTAACAATGTAAAATTAATTCAAAACAAATTGGATAAAAGTAAAGAAAAATTCCTACAATTCTATGTAATAATTAAAAAACTATTTTGGAATATTTTTAGGAGTAATTTTCATTAGGGCAAAAATTCGGTGCTCACAGCTGCCCCTCTTTGCTCGAAAACATGAAGAGTTTTTGGGCAAAGATAAAGTGAGCAATTATGAATAATTTTTGCCCGTTTGATACTCCATGGGAAGCATTTTTGAAAAAATTTGACCGAACCTTGCTTTAGAGGTTGCCTACATATCCTTGGCTATAAATGAATCATGTCGGTATAGTTCTGGAAGTTTTGGTAGCTAGAACTACCGAGAAGCTATGATTTCACTGTTGTTGTTGTTGTTGTTGTTGTTGTTACTGCTTGCTGAGCTCCTTATTACACCAAAGTCAAAATAAAAAGGACTAACTAAGCCTATTAGCTACGAGTTACAAGATTCATATCTATGAGTCTTCTGAAACTTGATCTTGAGTCTTGGGTGGTTCTTCATGCAGACTCTGATCTGGATCTTGATGCTTGTGAGCTGCAGGTGCTGGTTCATTCTTTTTCAGCTTTTCGGATCGAGGCGGGACATGCAGAGCTTGTGATTTCAATCATGTCTTGAGCAAGTCCACATCTTTTTTCCGCTTCTGCATTTTGAGTTCACTTTTTTTTATTTTTTTTTATTATGAATTGTGACTTCTTCTTTTAGTCATCCTGAACCCTGTGCCTCGAGGTAAAACCTGCTCAGACACCAAAACAAGCTGAACAAACGAATTTTTCCTGCCCCTGTTTTCACTAGGAAAATTTCGTGAATTATTTGTAATAAAACTCTATACTACTTCATTATTGAAAGCAAACAAAAGGTCAGGAATGTGTACCCTTGGAAAATAGAGATTAGGGAGTGGAGACCCTATGTTTAAAAATCATCAACTAGGGAGTGGAGACCCTATGTTGGAAAGACGACTATGGAGTGGAGACCCTATGTCTAAAAATCATCAACTAGGGAGTGGAGACCCTATGTTGGAAAAGTGACTAGAGAGTGGAGACTCTATGTCTAAAAATTATCAACTAGGGAGCGGAGACACTATGTTGGAAAGGCGACTAGGGAGTGGAGACCTTATGTCTAAAAATCATCAACTAGGGAGTGGAAACCCTATGTTGAAAAAGCGACTAGGGAGTGGAGACCCTATGTCTAAAATAAACATCAACTAGGGAGTGGAGACCTTATGTTGGAAAAATGACTAGGGAGTGGAGACCCTATATCTAAAAATCATCAACTAGGGAATGAAGACCCTATGTTGGAAAAATGACTAGGGAGTGGAGACCCTATGTCTAAAAATCACCAACTCAGGAGTGGAGACCCTATGTGGGAAAATGCAGCTAGGGATTGGAGACCCTATACTACCATGATTTTGAACTCTTTCTTCCTTTTTTTTTCATTTTCATCATCATTTTTTTTTATTTCAGAGAATGAGTAAATGCGGGAAAGAATTTTGGAGGAGACTTCCCTTTTTAGAGTTGTTGCTGCAAAGCTGTTACTAACCCTTGCGCAGTTTCTTTTTGGTTGCACCTGCTTCTTGCAAGGTTGCTTTTGGATTTCACCCATTTCCTTTTTTTCAAATAAAGAACAATTTGTTAGTTTGAAACAATGGTTGGTTTTGTGGCCTGCAATGTTTCGGTTACTTGATCTCGGCCCTTTCAACTGCAACTGGTTATTTCCTGAATACTGATTGCATTTCTGACCCCGAAAAACCTCTGGCTTTTCCAGACTTTGCCATGACGGTTAGTCACGTAGGACTTAACCTTTCAACTTTATTTTGCCTTTGTAGGCATTTGACTTTGATTCCTTTCTTTTCAGGAGTTCTTGATTTTGAAACATCGGCCATCATAGCTAGTCAAAGTCGACTTGATGCCCCTGCCGAGGCTGGGTGCCTTTTGCATATTGGTTTATACCAAGTAAGAAACTTGGAAATCAGTCTTTCCATCCCTTCTTTTTCTAAGTTTCGGAACAGAGTTAAACTGAAAGGGATTCAAAAAAACAAATAATGGAATGGAGAATGAGTTTAAACAAGAAGTGTCCCTTTCGGGGAAAGGAAAGAAGGACTTATTTTGAGTACATGCGAACTTCAATGAACATGACATGCCTCTTGGACTGGATGCTTGATCTGTGTAAACCGTCCAAGTCTCAGAAATTCATCATGGCTTTACTTCAAAATTGAGAAACCTTTCCAGGACTCTATCGATGCCAATGGCTGTGAGGCTCCCCTTTTCGATCAGTGGCGTCTTTTGCGGGTTTTCACCAACCTCTCTCATTTCTCTTCTCACCATCACCTTGTAGTGCTCTTTGCGAGTTTTCACTAACAAGACTCTCTCATTTCAATTTCTCTGCTTACCATTGACTTACGGTGCCCTTGAGCGTTTTCACCAATAAGACTCTCTCATTTTATTTCTCTCATTTTGATTGTATCAGATCCAAGCGATTGTATCCTCCAATTCTTGAACATTCTCGTCGATTGATTGGAAGGACTTGAAAAGGAATTGGGTAAAAATAATTTGGATTGAATTATAACTTTTGAACCTTTCAGGCGAAACCATTGCTGAAACATTATAGCATCTGCCCCAGTTTCACTTTTGGGGGATTTTGGATTTTTGTTTTGGTGTGACTGAACCCCAGAGAGAAGTTGCCTACGTATTCTTTTGGAATCAAGTCAAACGTAGTTCAATAAACTTTTGTTTTTTGATTTCTTTTGTTTTCTTTCTTTTCATTATTTTTTAATCATAACTTTCAGGTTCAAAAGAGGGTAATCAAAGAAAAAAGGGAACCAACTCAAAGGGTTTGCAAGGTTGGTAGTGTTTGGATAGCGGGAATGAAATCCTTCATCATCCCAAATAGAGAGCATTAAAATTGCGTAAAAGGGTCAAACATAATACCTTTTGACCGCATCTACATTGACAGCTATTTCGAGATCATTTCCTTCGATATCTCCCAAATACAATGCTCCTTTCGACAAAAGTTTTCTTATAATGTACGGAGCTTTCCAATTTGGAGCAAATTTTCCTTTTTGCTTCCTCATGATGTGGGAGAAAATGTCTCAGAACGAGTTGCCCCACTTCAAAGTTTCTAGGTCGCACTTTCTTGTTGTAGGCACGGGCCATTCTCTGTTGGTACAAATACTCGTGGCAAACTACGGCCGCTCTATTTTCATCAATTATAGTTAATTGTTCCAACCAGGCCTTGACCAATTCATCATCCTCTATCTCGGCTTCAACAATGATTCGAAGAGAGGGAATCTTCACTTCTGCTAGTATTACGGCTTGAGTTCCATAAACCAATAAATAAGGCGTAGCCCCAACTGATGTGCGCACGGTTGTGCGATATCCCAATAATGCGAAAGGTGTCTTTTCATGCCACTGTCTAGAACTTTGAATTATTTTCTTGAGGATCTTCTTGATATTCTTGTTTGCAGCTTCAATGACGCCATTAGCTTTGGGCCAATAAGGGGTAAAATTACGATGCATAATCTTAAATTGTTCGCATTCCTCCCTCATCAAGTGGCTGTTCAGATTTGCAGCATTGTCTGTAATGATAGTTTTAGGAATACCAAAACGACAAATAATGTTGGAATGTACGAAGTCCACCACCGCTTTCTTGGTGATGGCTTTGAAAGTGACTGCTTCAACCCACTTTGTGAAATAATCAATGGCAACCAAGATGAATCTGTGCCCTTTTGATTTTTTTGGTTATATTGGCCCAATGACATCCATACCCCAAGCAACGAATGGTCAAGGTGCTAACAGAGGATGCAACTCTGAAGGTGGTGCATGAATCAGGTCACCATGTATCTGACATTGATGGCACTTCCGGACAAAACTGAAGCAATCCTTTTTCATGGTCATCCAGTAATAACCTGCCCATAGGATTTTCTTTGCAAGGACATATCCATTCATGTGGGCCCCACATACTCCCGAATGCACTTTGTTCATGATCTTTTCAGCTTCTTGGGCATTTACACACCTCAAAAGATTCAGATCTGGAGTTCTTTTGTACAAGTCTTCTTCGATAAAAAAGAAACTGCTGGCAAGCCTTCTAATGGTTCTCTTTTGGTCTCCACTAACTTGCTCGGGATATTCCTTTGTTTTCAATAACCTTTTGATATCACGATACTATGGTTGAACATTTGGTTCAATTTCAATTGTATTTTAATAATCATCCCTTTCTCGAATTTGGATTTCCAGCAGGTCAATATGGACATTGCCTGGATATGGCAATATTGAGGCCAAAGTAGCTAGTACATCAGCTAACTCATTTTGAAATAGAGGAATATACCTAAATGTGACGAATTTTAACCGTTTGTTAAGATCTTCCACATGTTGCCTATACGGGATGAGTTTGATATCTTGAGTTTCCCACTTACCCTGAGCTTGCCGGATAACAAGTCAGAATCTCCCATGATTAATAATTTCTCAACATCCCGATCAATTGCCATGTTCATGCCAATGATGCAAGCTTCACACTCGGTAATGTTGTTCGTACAGATGAACTGAAGCCGGACTGTGGCTGGATAGTGTTGACTAGTGGGCGAAATCAAAATTGCCCCAATCCTAACACCCTTTGCATTTACAACTCCATTAAAGAACATTTTCCAAGCATTAGTGTCTTCTGGAATTACTTCAACTGAATTTACTTCCTCGTCTGGAAAGTATGTACTTAGGGGTTGGTATTCATCATCAACCGAGTTCTCAGCTAGATTATCTTCCAAGGCTTGAGCTTTCATCGTCGTGCATGTGACATAGATAATGTCAAACTCATTGAGCAGGATTTGCCATTTTGCTAACCTTCCTGTGGGCATTGGTTTTTGGAATATGTACTTCAGAGGATCCATTCTGTCTATGAGATATGTGGTGTAGGCCAAAATATAATGTCTAAGCTTCTGGGTGACCCAAATTAGGGCTCAGCAAGTTCTTTTCAACAAAGTGTACTTGGCTTCATAACCAGTGAACTTCTTGCTCAGATAGTATATGGCTTGTTCTCTCTTCCCGGTCGCATCATGTTGCACTAGGACATAGCCAAAAGAATTTTCCAGGATTGTCAAGTACAAGAACAAAGGCCTTCCTGGCTTAGGTGAAACCAACACTAGCAAATCCGACAGATATTCTTTGATTTTATCAAAAGCCTCTTGACACTAATATGTCCATTTGATTACTGCGTCGTTCTTTAATAGCTTGAATATGGACTCACAAGTGGTAGTGAGCTGAGTGATGAACATGCTAATGTAATTCAATCTTCCTAGCAGTCTCATAACCTCTTTCTTGGTTTTCGGAGGTGGAAAATCCCGAATAGACTTTATCTTTGTTGGATCTAACTCGATACCCCTCCGGCTGACTATAAACCCCAGAGGTTTTCCAAACGGAACTCCAAATGCACATTTAGCTGGGTTCAATTTCAAGTCATACCTGCGATGCTCAAAGAACTTTCTCAAATCCCGCACATGGTCTTCCTGCATTCTATATTTAAAGGTCACATCATCCACATACACCTCAATTTCCTAGTGCATCATGTCATGTAAGATGGTATTCATAGATCTCATGTAGGTGGCCCCGACATTTTTCAAACCAAATGGCATGATCTTGTAATAGTAAGTGCCCCAAGGTGTGGTGAAAGCCATCTTTTCTACATCTTCTTCATCCATCAGAACCTGGTGATACCCAGTATAACAATCCATGAAAGACTATATCTCATGTTTGTCACAGTTGTCGACAAGAATGTGGATGTTTGGAAATGGGAAGTTGTCCTTGGGGTTTGCCTTGTTCAAATCCTGATAATCAACACACACTCGGGTTTTCGCATCTTTCTTTGGCATTGGGACCACATTAGCCAACTAGTTGGTGTATCGGACCACTTGGATCATGCCAGCTTTCAATTGTTTGGTGACTTCTTCTTTGATCTTATCACTGATATCCGTCTTAAACTTTCTCTGCTTTTGTTGGACAGGTGGATAACCAGGATAAGTTGGCAATTTATGCACTATCAAATTAACACTCAGTCCTGGCATATCATCATAGGACCATGCAAACACGTTTTTGAATTCAAACAAAAGTTGGATCAATACATCTCTAGTTCTTTCATCGGCGTGAATGCTTATCATGGTTTCTCGGGCCTCTTCCAGACTACCCAAATTAACTGGCTTGATTTAATTTAAGTTTGGTTTAGGCTTATTCTCAAATTGTTCCAATTCTCGATTTATTTCCTTAAAAGCCTCATATTTATCGCATTTTGCTCCTTGATTCATTATTTCACAATTAGACACCGTTTTAGGATATGGGCATGAAGTCCGCAAGCATGTCATGTTATTTAAGTCCGCATTACTAGACTGAAAATAAGAAGATAATAAAAATAGCAAAATTAGAATAAAGAAAATAAGACATCCATTGACGATGAAATATTGATTTCATTTCATTGAATTGAAGATAGGAGGGATTACACCGAAATCAAAAGACAATAAAATAAAAACATTCGAGTTACACCCTGAAATAACTTGTAATGTAGAAAAGATGGCAAGACTGGACTACTAGGTCGCCTGACAGGGAATGGGGTAGCCTTCCAATTCTGAAGCTTGGCATTTGGTCCCATGTACGGCACCTCAGCAGTGCTCGGGCCTTCCCCCGACTGGACCATGTGGGACTCGTACAACATTTGTTTCATGGCTTTACAAATATCCTCAATCTCATCGACCGTGAAGGCCTCTTCTTTCTCTTCTTATACATACTTGAGTTTAACAAATGACTTGGCGAGATGCGGAATGGGCTAAGGTAGGACCCACCCATTTCTCTTGCACTCATCAGCCCATTTTATGTCAGCATTTGTAGCTTGGAAACCTACATCGAAGAACTTCTCATTGGTGGTAGAAGTAATGGGCTTTGTGATGCCATGTAGAGATACCCCGAGCCCTTTCCCCGGCTTGTACCTATGTTTAATCATTTCACTAGAGACCATGACCGATGCATTTGATAAGCAAGGTTGAGGAAATGGGGCCCCTTCTTCACATTGGTCGGCGACCACAATTTCGAAGGCTTGATAAACAATATGCTCACTTTCTTCTCTAGCTTCAAGACACGGAACTGACGGGTCCCTATAAATAGATTGTTCATCCTCCCCGTGGACAACAATTTCTTGGTTTTCATGTTCAAACTTGGCCATTTGGCGGAGAGTGGAGGGCACAACCCCTGCAGCATGAATCCATGGTCTTCCTAGGAGAAAATTATATGAAGTATCCATATCCAGAACCTAGAAAGTCACTTCAAAATCCACAGGGCCAATAGTCAAAATCAAATCAATTTCCCTTATTGTGTCTCACTTGACTCCATCAAAAGCGCGCACACAGACATTGTTTGGTTGAATTCTTTCTGTTCCAATTTCCATCCTATAAAGCGTTGAGAGAGGGCAAATGTCGATCCGAACCCACCATCTAGCATGACCCTCTTCACATAATAACCTTCGCATTTGACAGTCAAGTGAAGTGCTTCATTGTGTGCGGCTCCCTCTGGGGGCAAATCATCGCGGCTAAAAGAAATCATGTTGACTTTGAAGAATCGTTCAGCCATTCTCTCCAATTGTTCGACTGAAATTTCAACTGGGACATATGACTCATTCAATGTTTTCAAGAGTACATTATGATGTTCATTTGAGCTCAATAGCAGGGATAAAAGCAAAACCTGGGAAGGAGTCTTCCAGAGTTGATCAACTATGGCATATTCTGAAGTTTTTATTTTTCGGAAAAACTCTTCTGCTTCTTCAGCACTCACAGGCTTCTTGGGTGGAAACCGTTTCTCCTTGTTCAATTTTGATTTCTTTAACTCTTCCGAGTTGTGGCACTTCCCAGATTGATTCATTTCGTTCACCTCTTACATTATCTCTTTCCCCTTGTAAGTAACAACTATTTTGTTTTAATTCTATGGGACTGCAGTGGGGTCTCTCATAGGGATTTGTGGTGCACAGATAATAACCATGGGCTCAGTCAACCTTGGTAAAATTACCGGCCCCTGCACCACATAAGTCCCTTTTGGCACATTCAGCGTGACTTTCCTTTGCTCAAATTTTCTGGGAGTGTTTAACATGAGTTGTTCTTTCCTTAGGGCCCTAGGAACATAGAGAATTGTATCCTTAGCAGGTGCTTCCCTAGTTTTTGTTTCCACGGCTTTTTCTGCAACTTGAGGAATTGAAGTGATTTTCTTCTCATTTCTGGCTTGTTTTGCCGCTGCTTTAGGTTTTGCCTCTGAATTGGCAATGGCGATGATAGATTTCAAGGCTGGATCAAACTATGTATCATCACAAATCATTCTAATGACCGGCCCATTGTTGTGAGCCTGTAATGGATTGTTAGTCACATTGGGGACTTCCTCGTCCCTCAGCACCACTCGTTTTTGTTCTATCAAATTCTCAACTGCCCTTTTGAGAGTCCAACAATCCTCCGTATCATGACCCTCAGTCCCTGAATGATAGGCACACCTGGTACTAGACGGTATGATGGAGATTCCGAATTTTATCGGTTTGGAGGCAGAGGTTGCAATAGACCCATTTGGATTAATTTCGGAAATAGGTTAGAGTAGGACTCACCAATAGGGATGAAGTCGTTTCTTCTGGGAGGCTCACGGGGGCATGTATTATGTTGGCAATTGTTTTGTGATGGACGATGGTTATATGGATCTTGGTGAGGATGGTTATTTCTTGGAGGTGGAGCTCGGTTTTGGTTGTAGTGTTGTTGTAGCCATATATAGGGTTGAGCATTAATCACCGCATAAGGAGGCGGTGCCACAACATATGTTGCATCTTGATGGGGGTAGTAGTGTTGTGGGGTTCTGGAAGGCGGGTAAGAATGATGACGGGATCGACAGAAGCCTCTCGAACTTGAAGCCATCATGGCTCCTTCTTCCCTCTTCTTTTGATTTGCTAATCCTCCCGAGCTATTCTGGATGGCCTGGGAAGTGGCTCTTAAAGCGGATTGACTTATGATTCTACCAGTTTTCAGGACATTTTCCACCATTTCTCCGATTTTTATTGCCTCTGCAAAAGGTTTTCCCACGGAAGTCATCATGTTCTAAAAGTAATCGGCCTCTTGGGCCTGCAAGAAAACATTGACCATTTCGGTCTCATCTATAGGCGGCTTCACTCTGACTGCTTGCTCACGCCACTTGATAGCGTATTCATGGAAACTTTCCGCGGTTTTCTTCTTAAAATTGTTCAGGGAATTCCTATCTAGGGCTATATCAACATTGTATTAAAATTTCCTGATGAAATCTCGGGCCAAGTCGTCGCACATATGCCAATGGGAGATGTCCTGGTCCATGTACCATTCTGATGCAATTCCCGTCAAACTCTCCCCAAAATAGGCCATCAAAAGTTCTTCCTTTTCACCCGCCCCTCTCAGCTGATTACAATATCTTTTCAAATGAGCGATCAAGTCTCCATGCCTGTCGTATTTTTTGAATTTTGGCATTTTAAAGCAAACGGGAAAATGAACATGAGGAAACATGCACAGATTAGAGTATGAAACATTCTTTTGGCCACTCAGGCCTTGCATGTTCTTAATACTTCGTTCGAGACTTTTCATCTTTTGAGCCATTTCTTCTTGCTCGGGGTTTCTTGCCATTCTTTCCTGTTCCACTGGAGACTCGTATTGCAGGCGCTGAGGGTAGGAGTTTAGGGTGACATGAGCTTTGTCTAGCTGAAATTGTGGTACTTGAAAAGTGAAAACTAACGGTTCAAAGCATAGCCTAGGCACTGTTGGTTATGCCGTAGTAGAGTCTAGTGGTGCGGTGAATACTGTAGAAGATACTCCTGAAATGGTACCTGGAGGCAAAACTCAGAATGAATACCCATAAAATTAGTTGATATAGTAGGGTACCCAAATAGGATGAATGGGTTGGCTACGGGAATGGGGACGTTGGAGGTTCCACTTTCCCTAGGAAGCAGTTTAGGAAATCCGGGAATTGTACTGGGCGGTTCTTTACCATTAAACCAAGCGTCCCATATCTCTAACATATGGCAACGCAACCTTTTGTTTTCTTCAGCAGCTGCTGATTCTGAGTATGGGATAACCAATATCGGGTTATCCTCAGAAGGATCAATAATTGGTAGATGACTTTCGGAGGCTATAGGAACACTGCCTTTGGATCTTGTGAAGTAAGGATGGGAAGCCAGATTACCACAAAACCATCCACCTGAAACAGGACCTGTCTTATTTGCACACACAACAAACCGGTTAGGTTGAAAAATTTAACAAATAGGGAATCGCATATTGGGGATACAATGCACCTGAACAGTTAAACGTTTCTAAATGTTTTTGCAATGGTTGTGTGTTTCATCTTGGCTTTGCTATCTCTTTTCTCAGATTCTAAATCCTGATTCTTTTTCTTTCTCTTTTGTTGTTTTTCGCTCTTATTATTTTTTCACTCCTTTCTTTCTTTTTACTCAAATTTTCTCTTGTTTCTCTCTTTTTTTAATTCATTTCTGGTTTATTCTTTCACTCAGATTGTCTATAGCTATGATCGAATCTGATGGGAATTGCCTACGTATCACAATGCCGCATAAATCAGATCATTACGTAGTTCAGGGAATAAATGCGAAATAAAAGAAAAGAAAATTTTGGGTTTTCAATATTTCATTAAATAAAATCTTTTTGGAATTTTCTATTACAAGGACTCGGAAATACCGACGATAAAAGGGGGATATACAGACTCAAAACAGAAAAATAAATAGACTTGGAAAAAACTAACATACTAGAAAAGGTGAAATACGGACTCAAAGCCAAAATAAAATCAGGAATACATAAGAGCCTCCAATGCTATTCAGGTACTTGTGTCTTAATCCCTCTATACTCCCGGCATAACCCGCCATTTCTTCCAAGGTAGGTGTAAGCTCAAAATCTGAGAAGTACAAAACATTATAAGCGGGGTCCCAGAATGACACTAATGCCTCTATCAAATCACTTCTAGGTATAATTTTCAATAGTCCAGTTAGTGCCCCCAAGTGTCGGTTGACCTTGTCTTGCCCTTATTTTCCCAAATCCTCCCACCACATGTGTAGTGCCAGTGGAATCTAATCCATAACCTTTACCGGTTAATTCTGAACAGTGCTCATTCTGCACATTTTTAAAGTAGGGTGACTGGGTTAAAACATGTGAGTTTTGTTTGAAAACTGATTAGAAAAGATTATTTTTTGCAAAATTCAATTTAACACAAATCACGGCTACTTTTGCGAATACGGCCCTTCAATACTTCAGAAGGGAAGATTTTAGGGTTGTATTTGCTAAGTGGTCAAAATTGAAAAAAGTACCATAGGTGGCTACTCTTGCAAAAAATGCCTTCCGGCGTCCCCTCAGGACATTTCTGGTTATTTGGACAAAAATGGCATCGCCTAACTTTATTTATGACAAAATGACGATATTTTTCATATTTTTGGTTATTTTTGCAAAAGCGGGGCCGGACCAGATGAAGGTTGCCTACGTATCTAACATCCGGTAAGAATCAAACCCGCGTAGTTCGGTAAGTTTTGTCGCAATAGGAAAATATGATTTATTTTGAAATGACCTTTTTTTAAAAAAAAATCGGCAGAGTTTCGAGATATTTGGAATATCGGGGTTTTTAGAAATGTGTAATTTTCTCTCTCCTACCTCAATCTTGGTTTTTCTTGATTTTTCTTCCCTATTCTAGAAGCCGGTCAACATGCAAGCCGAAGAAAATAAATGTACAAGTAGCACGTAAAATGCATCAGGATGGTCTTTTTTTATTTCGGGTACACCCGTCCTAGACGGACTCAACCCTTGTGTTGTGTCCCCAAAGTCAAATGCATATGATGTAAACAAGCGTTCCTACTAAGGATCCGACATGAGACTATGTTATTGTTGGTTTAAAACATGGGTGTATTATTCTAGACCTGGCTTACCTGAGCGGACAACTCGAGCAGGAGGGCAGCGTACCGGTAACCAAAAGATCATCCGGCTTTGCAACTTGTACAATCCTCGTTCTAAATTAAGGATATGACACTAATAGAAAAGAAGTCACGCCAACGTGTACTTCCCAGAAGATTTATAAGAGTAAGAGAGAAGAATTGTTTCGTAGCAGTTTATATATAGTTCATATAATATCAACAACAACAACAACAATCCAGTATAATCCCACTTAGTGGGGTCTGGGGAGGGTAGTGTGTACGCAACCTTATCCCTACCCTAGGGTAGAGAGACTATTTCCAAATAGACCCCTGGCATCCTTCCATCCAAGAACTTCCCATCTTGCTCTTGGGGAGACTCGAAGTTCCCACCTTCCCACCTCCAAGTTCACATAATATCAAAGCGGTAAAAAATGGCATTTAG
This sequence comes from Nicotiana tabacum, assembly GCF_000715075.1. Lineage (NCBI taxonomy): Eukaryota > Viridiplantae > Streptophyta > Magnoliopsida > Solanales > Solanaceae > Nicotiana > Nicotiana tabacum. Next base: position 15,444,433 of record NC_134089.1, on the reverse strand, counting down.
CACATTAGGCCCAAACAAGTAATATTAGGTAATAAATAAAACCCAAGTATAACAGTTAATCTAAGCTCGAATTCTGAACCCTGAACCAGAGATTCTGGGTTCGTTCACCAGCAGAGTCTCCAGAGTTGTCACACCTCCTTTTTCCGAAGGGATAGGGAGTTTTTCCAATTAAAGTGACATTATTCGAAATGAGATTATTTATTTAAATTAGAGTCGCCATTTGGAATAATTATATGGTGTTCCAAGTCACCGGTTTATTTTAAAATCCCAAATCGAGGAAATTGACTCTTATTTATGGTCTGCGAACACAGAAGACCGGGTGAGGAATTCATTTAATACGGGAGAAGGTGTGAGGCACTCCCGAATTCCGTAGTTTTAGCGCGGTCACTCAACTATTAATAATTGGCTTAATTATCTAATTTAATACATATTTAAAATCCTATTGTGCATTATAAACTTTTGACCGCTTTTAATATTTATGGAATTTTTGAACAAGTCACGATGTCGCATACTAGTTTATTTTTGTACACATTGCGAATCGCATCACGTGAACCGTACCCGCGATCTATAGCATGTTTATTTTTATTACTTTTTGAATTTGTGGTCGAGTCACATGAAATGTGCACCTGAATTTTAGGAATTACGTATCACAATTAAGTCACGGGAACCATACCCATAGTCGTAATGATTTATTCATAGCGTCTAAAGCAAAGCTATGAATGTTCATGGTTTGATTAATTTTAAAATTTGAGATCATGCCGGAAGTTTTTGGGGCATGGTAATTATGGTCATGTGAAAAGGCTGTAATGTTCGATAGATTTGTTTAATCATGGATGAGCGAATTGTAGTTATAAGGATAAGATTATGATTAATAAATAAAGAAAGAAAAAGATTTTTTTCTAGGGAAAAAACAAGATTGAGTGGAAAAACAAGGCTTAAGCCCGTGTCACAGTCCGACATAAGGGAAGCTGCATTCAATAATCCTAACTAAGGAAAGATGGGTCTGGCACAAATGGCATGGGACAGCCCAGTTGAGAACATTTAGTATTGTAAAATTTACAACAAACCAGGAGCCCAATTTCAGGTGAAATACAGTAACTACGGGCCTGGATAGTGGTCAAACCCAATGATGAGTGGTGATTTTACCACTCAATCTAGTCTCTTTTCCTTAGCTTTTATGTCTTTCAACTATAATATGAGGTCATTTATGGTGTGTATTGCTAGATTTTCAGGTAAATGATGCTACGAAGTGATTTGAATTGAATTGAAGTGGAATTTAGCAAAAGAGGGTGAAAACAATGCAAAAGTCTCTAGTGATTCCGCATCTGCGGAAGAGTGGTCGCAGAAGTGACCCCGCATCTGCGAAAGTAAACGCGCATCTGTGGAGCTGGACAATTTCTCAGCAACTGCATTTGCGGTTAGATTTTCGCTTCTGCGTTGGCGCATCTACGCCTGGTGAACTGCATCTGTGGTGACAGCATTTATTTGGAATCCCGCTTCTGCGATGAGAACTCCACATCTCCGGAGACGCACCTGCGGTGATCCTTCCGCAGGTGCGGAAGTCGGGCATCAGACCTAAGCAAATTTGGCATTTCATATGTTCTCATCCCCAAACCATTTTTATACTCGTCCAAGTAGATGTTTTGGAGGATCTTTGGCTTATTTTCAGTCCCATAGACTAGAGAAGAACAAGTTTTGAAGCTAGAGTTTGCACACACACTTTGGTCTTGAAGATTTGAAGCTTGTGGTTAAGATTTTCTTACCCATTTATGTTAATTTCTTCATTTCCTTACTTTGTATTGTATATCTAAGTGTGTAGTATTTTATCTAACACTTGAATCTTGTTTATGGAAATATTCATGTTTAAAGTGTGGATTAAATACCTTGTTGTGCTTATGTATTGAATGATTTTTATTTATTTATGAAGTGAGTTGTTGTTAGTTTAATTATTCTTGTTCTTTAATGTTTCCAAAGGGATTAGCTAACCCTAGGACTTGCCCATTAACTTCGAATTAATTTTGGAAAAGATAATTTGGGGTTGGGAAAGATTAATTAACAAGAACTTGAGGCGTTAACCCTCATTTTATAGATTCTACCTAGGGATAGGATTGAATTACTTGTAGCCATTCCGGGTGTGCTTAATCTCTTAATTGTTTTAGGAATAATTCAATTAGGAAGTCTTGTTAGTCTTCGGAAGAAGCTAATTAAGAATTATTATCCGTGGCTAATTAACATAAACTCGCTCATATTTGTAAAATCATACAATACATTGGATCGTTGCTTGAGTGTAATCCCCGATGCATTCATACTTGTAGCCATTGATCATTTTACTTGCTTTCTAGGTTAGTTTACATTTCCGCATTTAGATATAAAATATTTTCAAACCAAATTCTTAGTGTTTGGCATTGCGCGATAAGTGATAATTTTCTTACATTCTTAATCGCCTACACATTGTTCTCTGTGGGATTCGACCCCGACTCATAGTTGGGTAAATTATATTGCATGCGACCGTGTCCATTTATTTCTTAGTAGTGGATTTGGACGTCATCACCCAATATGTGCATATCGACAGATTACAAGGAAGCAAATAGATTATGTAAAAAATGTAATTAGTCTAGCATTTTTAAAGAAAGATCAGATGTGCCTGTACAACAGGTTGAGGCATTTCCAACAAGTTCAAACATCAATTCAAATGAAACTACTATACAATATCATCCTCAATTGAAATTCATACTATAATCATCTTGCAATCATCTCAAAACCTAATGCTAATAAACTGCCATATGTGAAAAAGTTTTCAAGCAAGATCCACTTTAACATGGCTAAACTCATGCTAAATTTCTACAATGACATTCCATAATTTATATTTTTTCTTGAACACTATATATCAATCTACTAAATCCCTATAACTACATTCACTAATAATAGACTGAATTATTACAACTTTGCATCAAGAACCATATTAATAACCATACTACTGGAATTCAACAATTACAATATAAAATCACTTTCAACAGATAAAACTTAAAATAAGGCCAAGCACTGGCCAAATTTTCAAGCTTATCTCCAACACTTCAACCTCTCACTTCTTAGGCCATAAATCTAATAGGAAATCTCCAGAACTTAGGTGCGATTCCACAGTCTCGCGAGACGAACCTAATCACAATCCCTTCGGTGCACGCTCACACGCCTACCACCTAACATATGTGTCACCTCTAAAATAGTCATAGGAGATACAATGTCCGGGGTTTCATACCCTTAGGACCAGATTTATAACCATTACTTACCTTAATCCGAACAAAATCCTTCTCTGTGATGTCTTTGCCTCTCGAATCGGCCTCCAAATGCCCTGAATCTAGCCACAAGTAGTACAATATCATTAATATATGCTAAAGGAATCAATTCCACAAGAAAAACTACTAAATTAGACTCAAAACCCGAAATTGGCTCAAACTCGGCCCCGAGCCCACGTCTCAGAATCTGACAAAAGTCACAAAACTAGAAATTCCATTCACTCACTAGTCTAACCATACCAAATTTACTCAAATCCGACAACAAAATCTTATCCAAAGCCTCAAAATTCTATCTCAAGAACTCTTCCACTTTTTTTCTCAATTTCTTACCCCAAAACACAATTTAGATGATAAAAATAAAGATGTAATCATGGAATTTAACCAAAACCAAGTGAGAAGCACTTACCTTAATCAACTCTCTCAAAATCCCTTCAAAAATTGCCCAATTCCGTGGTCTCTAGCTCAAAATGTGAAAAATGGGTTCAAACCCTCGATTTTGAAATTTAATACTGCCAGCCCAGATTCCTTCATCGCGAACGCGACAGCACTCTCGCGTTCGCGTAGACCACTTGGACACTCTTCAATTAACTCTTCGTGAACACAAAGCTTTACAGCTCAAATAATCACGAATGTGACCACCCCTCACGAATGCGTAGACCAAACCAGTTGCCTCTTCTCTTCTTCGCGAACGCATTACTCCTCTCGCGTTCGCGCTGCACTCTACTACTGAACCTTCGCGAACGCATCCCTTCCTTGGTGAACGCGAAGAACAATTCTCACTCGATCTCCAGATGCTGCCTCGCGAATGCGTAAGAGGAACCCAACAACAGCAAAATACCAACAGATCAGCTATCTCTCAAAGGCCATAATTGATCCGTTAACCACCTGAAACTCACTCGAGGCCCTCGGGACCTCAACCAAACATACCAACACATCCCATTAAACCATACAAACTTAGTCAAACCTTCGAATCACTGAAAACAATGTCAAAACACCAAATTACCCCTGGGTTCAAGCTTAAAAACTTCTAAACTTCCAAATTCCACAAACGACGCCGAAACCTATCAAATCACGTTCGAATGACCTCAAATTCTGCACACAAGTCAGAAATGACACCGCGAACCTACTCCAACTTTTGGAAATCCTATCCGAACCCGATATTAAAATTTTCACTGCCGGCCAAAATTACCAAAATTCCGGATGCGCTCCTAAGTCTAAAATTACCTAACAGAGCTAACAGAATCATCAAAATTCAAATCCGAGATCATTTACACATAAGTCAACATCCGGTCCACTTTTCCAACTTAAACCTTCTCCTAAGAGACAAAGTATCTCAATTAACTCCAAAACCACACCGGACTTGAACCAACTGACCCGGTAAGACATAATACAACTATAGAACACAAAAGAAGCTGGAAATGGGGGAATGGGGCTATAACTCTTGAAACGACCGGCTGGGTCGTTACATCCTTCCCCTTTTAAACAAATGTTCATCCTCGAACGGGTTTAGAAACATACCTGGAGCATTAAATAGGTGTGGGTATCAGCTCCGCATCTCCTGCTCGGTCTCCCAAGTAGCCTCCTCCACGGGCTGACCTCTCCACTGCACCTCCACTGAAGCTATATCCTTTGACCTCAACATTCGAAACTAACGCTCCAAAATAGCCACCAACTCCACATCATAAGTCAAACCACCATCCAACTAAATCGTGCTGAAATCCAACACAAGAGATGGATCATCGATATACTTTCGAAGCATAGAAACATGAAATACTGGATGCACACTCGATAAGCTAGGTGGCAAAGCAAGCTCATAGGCTACCTCCCCAATCCTCCGAAGCACCTCAAACGGCCCTATAAATCGAAGGCTCAACTTGCCCTTCTATCCAAATCTCATAACACCCTTCATGGGTGAAACCTTCAGCAAAACCTTCTCCCCAACCATATAAGGCACATCACAAACCTTTCTGTCAGCGTAACTCTTTTGTCTCGACTGCGCCGTAAGAAGCCTCTCCTGAATCAATTTCACCTTTGTCACACCTCCTTTTTACTACCCCCGAAAGGGTATAAGGGAGTTTTTTCCAATTTAAGTGACAATTGAAATGGAATTATTTTATTTAAAAATCAGAGTCACCACTTGGGATAATTTATGGTGTCCCAAGTTACCGGTTTTAAATCCTGAATCGAGAAAAGATTGACTCTGTTTTCAGTCCGCGAATATAGAAATCTGGGTAAGGAATTCTGTTAACCCAAGAGAAGGTGTTAGGTATTCTCGGGTTCCGTGGTTTTAGCACGATTGCTCAACTGTTATTATTGGCCTATTTATCTGATTAAGTACATTTTTAAACATATGTGCATTTTATTCCTTTTAAATCGCTTTTAATAATCCAATTGTTATACAACTAATTATTTGATTACACGTTGCAAATTATGTCATGGGAACCGTACCCACGATCCACAACATGTTTATTTTATTAACAAGATTAAATTGTGGTCGGGTCACATAAATGTACCCCCGAATTTTTAGAAATTAAGCTTCACGACCATGTCACGGGAACCGTACCCGTAGCCATGACAATTATTTAATTAGTGCACCTAAAGCAACTACGAAAGTTCACAGCATTTTCTAAACTAACTTCGTAGTTATGTGAGGGCCATATGTTATGGATTTTATTTGTGTATGGCGCTCCTCAAATTATTTTAAAGAAAAAGTTTGTATATATTTTTTGAAGGCAAACTAAAGACATTCCTACTTATCTAATTTAAAAAAAAAAAACAAGTACCACAACCATGTCACGGGAACCGTACTCGTAGTTGTAATAGTTTTACTACACGCCAAAAGTAAGCTACAGGTGTTTATAAATACTCAAATCCAACTTAATTAAATTCAGGGCAACTCTCAATCAGCTTCGTTTTCAAACTTAAGAATAAACAAATATTGATGTATGTATTAAGTAGAAATTGGATAATGTCAGTTGAGATAAGAAAGGGATGTAATCTGACTTAGAAATATTAGAATCCAACTCATATTTTAAAACATAGAACAATCCGAAAATGAATCTGTAAGGGATAAAACATTTGAACAACCTTTGGTCCTTTTTGCAGAGCAACAAAAGCGGAAAATTATTCAAACTCTTAGATGGAATTTCCAACAACAGAAAATATCAAATACCCCAAGTTGAATTCCCCCATAGACACATCATATAAATAAAAATCCATATCCATCAGTAGTGAATTCGATTTGTCGTTTCAACATAGGCACATCAGTAAGAAAATCAAAACCCATACATCCCACCAATCCATGGAGCTCTAGTAATTAACATTGGCGATGCTCTTCAAATAATGAGCGAGGGACGATACAAGAGTATTGAGCAACGAGTTATGCCTAATGGCAGCAACAATAGGATTTCTGTGCCAATTTTTGTGAACCCCAAACCTAGTGATGTAATTGGTCCTTTGGCTGAAGTGTTAGAGAATGGAGAGGAACTAATTTACAAACTAGTTCTTTACTCAGGTTATGTCAAGCGTTTCTTTAGGAAAAGCTCATGATGAGAAAGACACTGTTGATTTTGCTAAAATCAACTAGAACTTATAGTGGATCTACTTGAAGAATAAGAAGATGAACTAATAAAATTTCTTCAACAAATATCACAAGCAAACACATGGACTCAATGTCGGATGGCTAATATTCACATTCATTCTCAGTCTTTTAACACAAGAAAGCAGCCAACAATTGTCCCGTAAATTCACGGCTTGGACTCGAAAAGCAGAAAATAGAATTACACTAATCTCAACTTGCTAACTGGCTGATTCAATCCAAGAAAAAGGGAGTGATTGTCAGCCATTCATGGAGGAAAAACAGAGCAGGGGATTATGCAGGTCCAAATCAAATTGCGACATTAGAGAGATCATGATTGAATGACGAATTAAGCACACACAAGTCACTAGGATTGACTCGATTAAGATTCAAAGATTCGTACAGTTTTTAGAAAACTAAACAAAGCTAACCAAACCAATGACGGACAAAGAACACCAGAGAACAATTCCAGAGAACTCATTTTAATATATACACAGCCAAACCAAACCAGAAATACTCGTGCAAATGGCAAACAAACACATTACGACCAACAATCACCAAGATTTAAACAGTTCTAAACCAGCTGAACTCAAACTCTAAATACATTTCTTAATCAAATGCCAAAGATAGGCTACAAGATATTAGAAATGAACCTGAATCAGTAAACACTTCCGATTAACTTTGCTCGAACGTCGAATACAAGTGAAATCCAATAGCTAATATCAGCACAACCAACAACAGAAGCGAGTAGAAATCAGAATCTCAGATAGAAATTTGAAATGGTACGGGGATTTAGAACTTAAACGCAAACTCCAACTCAAACTTTAATCAAGCTCTATTTTTTTTAGAACCAGAAATCAAGAGAAAGAAGAAATGCTAAAAAAAACAAAATCTGTTCTTGGTGAGTTTTTTTTATTTTTCTTGAAATGAAGTAAAACTTGAATGAAATCAAACTTAGACTATATTTCTTTTTGATTTTTTGTGCTTCTGAAGAAGGTCGAAAAGAAAAACCGAAAGCAATCTCACGCAAAAGAGCTCAAGAACCCTAGAAAATATTTTTTTACCCGAGAATTTTTTCTCCTCCCTCTTAAACAAAAAAACTTACCTTATCTCTGAAACTCAGAAATCTCGAACCATCTATTCCCTTCTTTCCCAAGAAATCCCCTAATTCTATCCAAAATCCGCAAAAACAATCCCCAATCTCATATAGAACGAAACCTGGACAAATGGAAGGCGTGAATGTGATTTCTCACATCCAACCACTCCCATTTACCCGAGATTCATCCCAAGAGATAAAGAGATCATGAGAATGGCTAAATGTTGAAAATATTCTGTCAGAGAGACGGTTATGCCACGTTGGAGAGATGAAAGAAGGGTCTATGTGCAATATGTTCGGGCAAAACTCGTTCTGAAAACTCAACCGAGTTGGACGAATTTGGGCGAGCAGAATCGGGGATAGGGGTTGGGCTCCATTTCTATGATCCTAGGTTTAGAGTTTACTTTGGGGATGAAATTATAAGGTGGTTATGTATTAAGGAGGGAGTGGGGCGGGTAAGGCAGGTCGGGGAGTGTTTTTTTGGGCTGGACCTGGGCGGGCAGGCGTGGGACTTGGGATGGGAGAGGAATTGGGTTAATTCCCAGCCCGATTGAACAAATCTCCTTCCCAAATTCGTTTTCTTTTTCCTTTTTCTCTTTTTTTCTTTTCTTTAATTAATAAAATCCTAAAATTAACTCCTAAATTAATCTAAGTTGTAAAATTAAACTAATTGCCTAGTCACAATAATTATAAAATTACTTAGTCCTAAATTAAAGGGAGAAATCAATAGACTAAAATTAAAATGTGTAAAATGAGCTATTTTGTGATTTTCGTTTTTTAATAAAAGAAATAATTACTAATTAATTCAAAAAAATGTAAAATTGAAACTAAATGCACATGCATAGTATTTATTTGGTAATGTTTGATTTTTAGTGGAAATTGAATATGCACAATAATGCAAATAATTAATAAAATTCTACGAAAAATCCTATAAAATTGCAAAAATTAGAAAAAAAATTATTTTATTACATTTTCTGGGAGTAATTCATATAGGGCAAAAATCACGTGCTCACAACCTTGTCCAATGCATCCTGAACCAAGTCTGTACCCAAAAGCCTAGCCTCACCCGGCTCAAACCAACCCATTGGAAATCTACACCACCTTCCATATAAAGCCTCATACGGATCCATCTGAATACTCAACTGGTAACTATTGTTGTAAGCAAACTCCGCGAGTGGCAGAAATTGGTCCTATGAACCCCAAAAATCAATGACACAAGCGCGTAGCATGTGCTCCAATATTTGAATAATGTGCCTGGACTGTCCATCCATCTGAGGATGAAATATTGTGCTCAACTCTACTTGAGCGCCTAATTCTTGCAGTACGACCCTCCAAAATTGCGATGTAAATTGTGTGCCTCTGTCTGAAATGATGGAAACCGACACCACATGTGTCACAACCCAAACTAATGGGCCGCGACGGGCATCCGGTATCTTACTTAACCGAGTACCAACATAACGTATCTTTTAATGTCATATTATCATAGATAACTAATCTGGAAGGCTGCCGTGAGATAAGTAGAATACAACACGTGATACCAACTTATACATAAGACATACGGGCCTATAAGACCAAAACAACCACTTGTATATTGAACATAGGCCGACAAGGCAATACAATCTTTTACGTACATGACATCTGTCTGTAAGCCTCTGAGAATACATAATTTTCATAAGGTCGGGACAAAGTCCCGCCATACCAAACAATATACGTCTAAATCATACTAACCAAACAAGCAACTCCGAAGCAAATGGAGCGTACCAACATCTTTCGTTGAGCTGATAGCCTACTTGGAGGGTTCTCGACCTCTCTATCGGTACCTACGGGCATCAAAGTACCATCCCCAGGAAAAAAGGACATTTGTACGAATAATGTACCGAGTATGTAAGGCACATAAATAAGTACATAAAAGACATGGAAGAAATATAGAGTAAATGACTCAACCTGTAAGTTTGGATAACTCTGTAAATCATGAAATACTTATAGTACAATGCATATGCGTATTAATGTCATGTCGTGCATAGGTACATATTTCATAACATCATCAGGCCTCTGAGGGCATCCCATCATATGATCTCGACCATTGTGGGCAAAATCATCAACGTATACCAGCTGATCAGGTGGTGGTCCGTATACAATGCCATAACTTTTCCCATATCCTATATACATACATACATATATATATGCATATATAACGTCATCTGGTCATAGGTCAATGTGCATGTATAAATGCATGAAATGCATACAAAATACGTTAATAAAATCTCTCGGTACGTCATAAGATCATTATGCCTCTGATTAATATCATGAAATAAACTTTACCAACTTATGTATTTTTGAAAGCTATGAACATATGATAGAATAATAAGACATATGAGAATCAAGAAGATAGGAACCTCTAGTATTTCTATGAATAGAGTCATTTATGAGTGCATTTTCTCGTTTCGTTTGTATTGTATGGATCATGCCAAAAAGAAAGAAGGGATAACCTTAACATACCTGAGCCGATTCTCTTGAAAATCCCTCTAATACACATTAATAATTAATCAATTACCCACATAATTAAGAATTATCTCAAATTACTTATAATACTACTCACTTTTAACACATCTTATACACCTTGCTATCATGGCCATGTGGTACTTGTATGGTACTAGTCCATAAATACTGGGTATTTTAGCTCGGGCCGTATTTTATCCCAAAATGCTAGACTTTGATGAAATTCATTTCCTTTGATTTGCTTACCATTCTCCTTCACGAATTTACTTATCATGTGCTTAAAATAGCATAATGCTTATAATCTCAAAATAATCTCATTCCCGAACTTATGTTGATTAACTTACGACAAAACTTTAACGTACGAAAATGCGGGATGTAATATCTCATTTCCGAGCTTTCATCAATTTACTTATGCGTACTTTTACGTACGAAAACCTGGGGTGTAACATCATTCCCCCCTTTGGAATATTCGTCCTCAAATGTTGACTGATACACTTATGATTCTCATAACCCATAGCTTTTGCGAATACTTTAATACTCTTCTAGCCATTTAGGCAGCTGTTCTTTGAATAAATCCAAAGGCCAGGTCATTCCCCCCTTTAGGCCTCTTTCTCACACCACGGTCTGTGGTCGGAATTCTTCCAATCTCGTAACTCTTGCTACTTTATGTCATGCAGCCTGTACAACTTTTTTCTTGTATGTGCGCCTATGCGACTCTTCTCTCCTCTTTCCTCCAGTTTTTAGCCAATCTTTAGGCCTCACTTTGCAAACATATACAAAGCTTGATAAATTGTCCCTCTGGGCATCTGTAGGTAGTCTGAAGTTCTTTGCTCGGTACTTTGTCAAACTTACGAATATTGTTATACCTTATTTCATAGATCCGCTTATCCATTCATATGACTTTACTGCATCTATAGGTCATACTATACCATAACTCTTACTTCGATTTATCGTTACTGAGGTCTACTACCAAACTCTAGGTTACTTTCGTTGCTTATCCCATATGTATAAATCTAAGTACTTTAATGCTTAGTCATTACTTGTTCATCTTAAGAATGACGGCCTAATCTCACCTCATACTTTGTGAGTCCTGTCCACCACTATTGATTCACCTTAATGTTGATCTATCATCTATCACTAATAACTTGATCTCTTATGTAGCACTACCGCTAGGGCTCATGTTTCATCCACCTAGGGGTGATACCATGCTTCCATAATCGTATTTCATAGCATCCCAATATGATACACCTTACGTGGGTATTTTAATCTCGTACAATTCATGAACCCGCTTTTTTGTTTCTTCTAATCATTACTCAATCATAGGCCCAATGTCATTCTTTATCTAACACAATTACACCCTTATTCTACTATCAGGGCAGCATTCCATCTCTTTTAAATGCTATTAGTCTTAGATTCCTTCGAGTTCATTCAGGCTATACTGAGCTTTTTGTAACTTAGGGAAACCATCAGCTCTCTTGTTTTCATGGGCTTAATCCTAAGGACTTATCCATTCTCATCACCTTCTCACTCGCCCTTTCTTATCCTTACTCATGTCTTCCTAAAACCTTGTCGCTTTATACTACTCGCAACCTTCCTTCAACTTGCTTGCACCTTAAATTTCCTTATGTTATTTTGGAACATCAAGCGAGACATCATTTCGTCTCAAACTTTTCTTTACTCTTTTAACTAGAGCTCTCGACACCTAGAAACCATAGGCTGGAAGATATGCCACTGACGATGTCACTATCATCCTGGATATTGAATCCCCACGCTTTTAGCCTCCTATCCAAAGTATAGACTATTCACAATATTTTACATTTGAGTATCTCATACGTTGTTTACCTTTACCTTACTTACCTTAAAGTCTCGCATCACATCTTCTATCTTTGTTATGACATCCCTTCCACATAGGTATAATTCACATCTATAACTTGAACTTCTATTATAATACTTGCACCTTTTTACACGATTCGGTGAGAGCTTCATACTGACTTCTTATAAGGTTGGTACTCTTCTAATTAGCTTTATCGTAGAGCCGTTATAAAATATGGCTATTATACTACCTCTGATATTAAGAGTGATTCTGCATTATTCTCAATCACGATATCCATAATTTCCTGAGTCCAATAATCAAACTTTTGATTTGCTTAGTTGATGTAACTCTTTAGTTTCCTCTTCTTTCTGATCAGCCTTTATGTAGGCTTAATCTATCTTTCGATCTATGGCTCCTGGTATTAGTTATTACTTTAGCCTTTCATGGGCGCTGAGGGATATCCATGATACAATCCTTTAACAATTCAATTCTTCGTCTATAACCTAGGCTATTCTTCCTTTTAACGTATACCAGAATCTTCTACGGTTGTATATGCTGCAGGTATAAAACTCCAAACTCTTAAGTACATTCATAATGTCACCAACTCGGGATCATTGATCGAATAATTCCTTTTGTTCCTTCATAGCTTTCTTTAACGTAAGCTATTACTTTTCCTTGTCTTTCTGCCCTCTTGTTGCGTGCATACTTAGCTTATCCTAGTTCTCACCCATGCCAGAGTTTTCGTGCAACTCATATGATCTCAAATATTACTTTTAATTTTACTTCCCGTTCATTAGACACAGTAGGTGCCACTTTCCTTTGGAGTTATTACAATATTGTTGTGAGACTGTTGTTACACGACCATTTCCTCTCTAGCTCACTGTGCTTAGGTTGAAGCCTTCTTCCTTATTTTCTCAGCTAGTCTTTCATTGTAGTACTTAACGACCCTCTGACTCTTATAAAGCTGCAAGCTTATTACATCGAATATTCGACAGAATTTTTGATGTCCTTCCTCTCCTATAATTATCCGTAGTTACTTACCTCCACGCCCTTGTGCTTGTAGGGTTGCTTTTGAACTGAAATTTTGACTGTCTTCCTAATGGCACTCTCTTTTATTTCTCCAACACTCATATGGTACCTTTAACTACCCCGACTCCTAGTTGAATATTTCTCAAGTATTACAATGTCAGAGCTGCGGGGCTGAATTCACTATATTAGGTTTTTCTATGTTTATCTTGCATGATCTGTTGATTTGTCTGTGTCCTCTTGTCTAGCCATTAACTAGGATTTTCCTGAATTAACTACTAACTACTCGTTGGCCCATTCTCATATTAATATTCTGCGTAATCTTTCTTGGGTTATTTCCTTTGTCTTAACTAACGTCTCACACTGACTTCTTATCTATCAATAGCATCTCGGGCAGGAGACTTTATTTCCTCTCCTTGACGTCGTGCTTGCTTAATGTTTTGTAATCGTGGCAAATATGTAGGATTTGGATAAGTGCAATCTCACTCTTTTCTCATTTTTATCGCATTCTTCCTTTACCATTCCTTAGTTACTAGAACCACTTAATCTTGACTTAATGCCACATCACTCCATATTCCCTCCTTTAGGGGAGTACTACGATTTAGTGCTATGATGATCTATGTATAGGTATTTTATCTCTTCATCTTTGGCACCTTTTAACATCATCAATAACCCTTACTCGCCTTGCGGTAGTCCTTCTGTTACCAAGGATAACAAAATTCCTTACTCGCGATAGTGACACTTAGTGTAACTGGCACATACAACCCCTTAAGCTTAACTTTGCTCACATTGCTTGCTTTAGGGAAGCGTCTTCCTGAGTAACCATTCTCTGAATTCATCATGTATTTTCTTCTGTTATCTATTCTATTATCGCTGGAACATAATTTGAAATTCTCATGATGCTGACTATTATAAAATCACTCAGTCCCTAATTCATTTTTAGTTTATCTTGTTCACCAGTCCATACTGATTTATATTATTCTAGGGTCTAACTTTTTCTTCAATTAATCACGTTAGAGTTGCGAAATTATTTCTCGAAATGAGGATGTAATTGTATGGCCTATACTCTTTTGTTGTCTTAAGGCCTATCACCTGTCGTCTCTTTCTTTATTTGACTATAGATTCTATAACACTCTACCGTTGTTAACCATGTATCACAACTCACTCCTAATTCTTCCTTATCTCTCTTCTCATTACTCTGCTAATATTTTTGCCTATCCCTTTCTTGTGAAAACTTCATGACATTCTTTCGCTTTAGCTCTTCTTAATTCATTCATCGGCTCTTCAGGTTGCTTAATATCCTCGCTCTACTAGGGACAAGAGTCACACTAAGGTAATATTTATCCCTTCCAGGCTTTCATTGCCTATCTTTGTAGTTCTTATATCTAGTTGTACTATTTTAGAGTGCAACATCTGGGTATCTCACGAGGAGATGTATTAGCACATTTTCAATATTCTTCGGAAATGTCAACTGATGCAAATAATCCATCTATCATTTTAGGTTACTCTAACCCCTGCCCGATCCTGATATCCTGTCCTCCTCTTATACTACTCTATTAACCCCCATAGGGCATAACTGGAATGGGTGTGACCAATTATACATACCTCTGTTACTATTGAAGGTAACTCAAAATGCTTATATCTACTTTCCGATTCTCTTTTTCCTTTTTATCGTAAAAGTGGATAGGCATTCTTTCCTTAGGGATCCTTATCAAGAAGCTTACACATCTTAGTATACACATGGTTTGTTGAATACTTCATATTTATCCATCATAAGCATGATGCAAAAATCGAGTTCCTCTGACTCAACTCTTCCACAACTATGTCTCTTACCAACCGTCTTTCTGGATGTAGGCATCGTCGTATTATGAATAAGATAGAGTTTAGGAAATTGAGCTCTTATAACTGAGCTCTACCACACGATCTAGAGTAAGAAGAAAGAGTGATAGTCCTAGATGCCCCGTAGCCTCATGCTTATAAGTGTGGTGCACGACACACCCATAAATAAGACACTACTAGACACGACTTGCAAACTTCCTAGGACAGAACTGCTCTGATACCACTTTTGTTACGACCCAAACCGATGGGCCGCGACGGGCATCTGGTACCTTACTTAACCGAGTACCAACATAATGTATCTGTCATGTCATACTATCATAGATAACTAGGCCGGAAGACTGCCGTGAGATAAGTAGAATACAATATGTGATACCAACTTATACACAAGACATACGGGCATATAAGACCAAAATAACCACTCGTATAGTGAACATAGGCCGACAAGGAAATCTTTTACGTACATGACATCTGTCTACAAGCCTCTAAGAATACATAATTTTCATAAAGGTCAGGACAGAGCCCCGCCATACCAAACAATACACATCTAAATCATACTAACCAAACAAGCAACTTCGAAGCAAATGGAGCGCACCAACATCTTCCGTTGAGTTGATAGCCTACTTGGAGGGCTCTCGACCTGTGTATCGGGACCTGCGGGCATAAAACACAACGTCCCCAGGCAAAAAAGATGTTTGTACGAATAATGTACCGAGTATGTAAGGCATATAAGAAGTACATAAAAGACATGGAAGAAATATAAAGTAAATGACTCAACCTGTAAGTCTGGATAACTCTGTAAATCATGAAATACTTATAGTATAATGCATATGCATATGAATGTCATGTCATGTATATGTACATGTTTCATAACATCATCAGGCCTCTGAGGGCATCCCATCATATGATCTCGGCTACTGTGGGCAAAATCATCAACGTATACCAGCTGATCAGGTGGTGGTGCGTATATAATGCCATAACCTTTCCCATATCCCATATATATATATATATATATATATATATATATATATATATATATATATATATATATATATATATGCGTATATATATATATATGCGTATATAACGTCATATGGTCATGGGTCAATGTGCATATATAAATGCATGAAATGAATATGAAATACGTTAATAAAATCTCTCGGTACGTCATAAGACCATTATGCCTCTAATTATTATTATGAAATAAACTTTACCAACGTAAGTATTTTTGAGACCCATGAACAGATGACATATGAGAATCAAGAACATAGGAACCTCTAGTAATTCTATGAATAGAATCATTTATGGAAGTTGTGCATTTGCTCATTTCGTTTGTATCGTATGGATCATGCCAAAAAGAAAGAAGGGATATCTTTAACATACCTGATCCGATTCTCTTGAAAATCCCTCTAATACATGTCAATTGGGATAACACGTAACGGCGAATCGAAGTAGGGGAAAATCCATATGATATTCTTGAGGAAGATTGCGCCGTACTCCATTATAATTGCAAAATCTCACTTTAATTTGAATTGTTGAAGGTTTTATCTTACATATATGACTTACGGTTGTGACTTATGTTTGTAACATACAAACATTTATGTTTGAATGTATATAGTAATGGAATTGTGAGTTATGTATCTTAAGAATAGATATGACTCACGTTTTTGTTTGGTAACTAGATATAATGACTCATGTTATATGTGTCTATCCATTACTAAATGGAAATGACTCACTTCCTTAAGAATTGACACATAATATAGTAATTTTTGAGTCACAGTTCCTAGATCCTTTTGCTGCCACATTACTATACTTGAACTTATCCAAATTTCCACCCCTTCTCATTAATCAACTTATTAATCCCCCACTAATTCAATAATTAATCAACTACCCACATAATTAAGAATTATCTCAATTTACTTATAATACTACTCACTTTTAACACACCTTACACTTTGCTATCGTGGCCATGTGGTACCTTGTATGGTACTAGTCTATAAATACCGGATATTTTAGCTCGGGCCGTATTTTATTCCAAAATGCCAAACTTTGACGAAATTCATTTCCTTTGATTTACTTACCCTTTCTACTTCACGAATTTACTCATCATGTGTTTAAAATAGCATAATGCTTATAATCTCAAAATAATCTCATTCTCGAACTTATGTTGATTAACTTATGATAAAACTTTAACGTACGAAAATGCGGGTGTAATATCTCATTTTCGAGCTTTCATCAATTTACTTATGGCGTACTTTTACGTACGAAAACCTGGGGTGCAACACCATGAAGGCTAACAATCTCTCTGATGTAAATCTCATCCAACCACTCTGAAGAATAGGTGGTGCTCACAGAAGTGCACAGACTTCGTTAACCGATCCACAATCACCCAAATAGCATCGAACTTCCTCGAAGTCCATCGGAGCCCAACTACGAAATCCATGGTGATCCGTTCTCACTTCCACTCTGGAGTCTCTATCTACTGAAGCAAGTTACCCGGCATTTGATGCTCATATTTCACCTGCAGACAATTGAGACACCGAGCTACAAACCCAATTATGTCTTTCTTCATTCTCCTCTATCAATAGTGCTGTCTCAAATTCTGATACATCTTCGCGGCACCCGGATGGATGGAATACCGCGAACTATAGGCCTCCTCAAGAATCAACTCCCGAAGCCCATCTACATTGGGCACACATATATGGCCCTGCATCCTCAATACCCCGTCATCTCCAATAGTCACATCTTTAACATCATCATGCTGAACTTTGTACTTGAGGACAAGCAAATGAGGACATCATACTGGCACTCTCTAATGTGATCAAACAAGGAAGACCGAGAAACCACAGTAGTTAGAACCCGACTGGGCTCCGAAATATCTAATCTCACTAGCCAGTTGGCCAAAGCCTGAACATCACCCGCAAGAGGTCTCTCCCCAACAGGAATAAATGCAAGACTGCCAATACTCACTGCCTTCATACTCAAGGCATTGGCCACCACATTGGCCTTTCCCGGGTGATACAGAATAGTAATATCATGGTCTTTTAGCTGCTCCAACCGTCTCTGCTGCCTCAAATTGAGATCCTTCTACTTGAACAAATACTGGAGGCTATGATGATCAGTAAACACCTCACAAGACACACCATAGAGATAGTGCCTCCAAATCTTCAACGCGTGAACAATGTTAGCCAACTCCAAATCATGAACAAGGTAGTTCTTCTCATGGGACTTCAACTGGCGCGAAGCATAAGCAATCACTCTACTCTCCTGCATCAAAACACGCCCAATACTGACCCGAGAAGCATCACAATATACTGTATAATAGACTAAAGCTAATGGCAGAACTAACACTGGAGTTGTGGTCAAAGCAGTCCTGAGCTTCTAAAAGCTCGCCTCACACTCATCCGACCACCTGAAAGGAGCACCCTTTTGGGTCAATTTGGTCAGGTGCGATGCAATAGACAAGAAATCCTGAAAGGACCGATGGTATTAACCCTCTAAACCAAGAAAGCTCCGAATCTCTGTGGTTAAGGACGGTCTAGGCAACTCTGAACTGCCTCTATCTTCTCGGATCAACCTGAATACCCTTGTTGGATACCACGTGACCCAAGAACGCTATTGAACTAAGCCAAAACTCATACTTGGAGAACTTGGCAAAAAGTTTCTTCTCCCTTAGACGCTACAATACAACTCTCAAATGCTCAACGTGCTCCTCCTGGATACGAGAGTACACCAGGATATCATCAATGAATACAATAACGAACAAGTCGAGATAAGGCTGAAACACGTTGTTCATCAAATGCATGAACATTGTTGGGGCATTGGTCAGTCCAAAAGACATCACAAGGAACTCATAATGATCATATCGGGTCCTGAAAGCTATCTTGAGAATATCCAAGTCTTTAATCTTCAACTGGTGATACCCTGACCTCAAATCAATCTTGGAGAACACCCTCGCTCCCTGAAACTAGTCAAATAAATCATCAATGCGAGGCAGAGGATACTTGTTCTTGATTGTGA
This sequence comes from Nicotiana tabacum, assembly GCF_000715075.1. NCBI lineage: Eukaryota > Viridiplantae > Streptophyta > Magnoliopsida > Solanales > Solanaceae > Nicotiana > Nicotiana tabacum. The sequence continues at coordinate 15,425,273 of NC_134089.1, read as the reverse complement.
CTTTGTTCAATTGCCTGTAATCAATGCACATTCACATAGTGCCTTCCTTCTTCTTCACAAATAGAATTGGTGCGCCCCAAGGTAACACACTAGGCCGAATAAACCCTTTTATTAAGGAGTTCCTGAAGCTGCTCCTTCAATTCTTTTAACTCCGTCGATGCCATATGATACGGTGGAATAGAAATTGGCTGAGTACCTGGAACCAAATCAATACTGAAGTCAATATCCCTATCCGGCGGCATGCTCGACAGGTTTGCAGGAAACACATCCAAAAAATCTCTCACCACCGGAACTGAATCAATAGTAGGAGTCTTGACAATGACGTCTCTCATAAAGGCCAAATAAGAAAGACAACCCTTCCCAACCATCTGCTGGTCCTTTAAGAACGAAATCACTCTACTAGGCACATAATCCAATGAACCTCACCACTCAATCCGTGGCAATCCCGACATAGCCAACGTCACCGTCTTAGCGTGACAATCCAGAATATCATGACACGGAGACAACCAATCTATGCCCAATATCACATCAAAATCAACCATACTAAGTAGCAACAGATCAACTCAAGTCTCTAATCCCCCAATAATCACTACACACGACCGGTATACACGGTCAACAATAATAGTATCGCCCACCGGCGTAGATACAGGACAGATGAAACTAGAGACTCATGGGGCATGTCCAGGTAATGAGCAAAATATGACGACACATATGAATAGGTGAACTAGGGTCAAATAATACAAAAGCATCTCGATGACATACAAAGATAATACCTGTAATCACTGTGTCTGAAGCAATGGCATCTGGTTTGGCACGGAGCACATAGAAATGGGCCTGACCACCACCTGGTCGGCCTCCCCCTCTAGGGCAACCCCTAGCTGATTGAGCTCTACCCTGAGCTGGCTGAGTGGGGGGTGAAGTAACTGGTGCTGAAGTCAAAGGTTGACCCCTCTGTTGTTGTGTTGTACCTCCCACTAAGCGAGGACACTACCTCCTGATATGACCAAACTCTCTACACTCATAGCAACTCCCCGATGCTGGTGGTGGGGACTGAAGGGGCCCCCGAGCACCAGGATAACTGGTATAATAACTTAGCATGGATGAAACCTGTGCTGACGGTACATGAGTCGAACTCTGAGTTGAGAGGGCACTGAGAGATGAGTGGCCCTGATGTGAACTGTGAGAACCATGGCCAGATGATGCACCACGGTGAACTGGGTGAATCGTCTGAGCATGCTTGTAAGGATGGCCTTGTCGTGGTGGAATTGATCTCCAGAAAAAATACCACCAAAACTACCTGATCCCCGAGGCCTTTTGGCCTCCCTCTCAGCCTGCTCTTGGTGGCGAATAGACTCTTATCTCCCAAGTGATATCAACAACCTCCTCAAAAGTAGAACCAGACACCCTCTCTCTAGTCATAAATATCCGCAACTGATATGTGAGGCCATCCAAGCACCTCGTGATCCTCTCCCTGTTTGTGGGAACCAACCAAACAGCATGACGAGCTAGCTCAGAAAATCTCTTCTCATACTACATCACAGTCATATCATCCTGATGCAACTGCTCAAACTGTCTGCACAGCTCCTCTCTGCGGGACTGTGGCACATACTTCTCCGGGAAGAGAACAGAGAACTCCTACCATGTAAGGGGCGCTACACCAACTGGCCTACGCCTCTCATAAGCCTCCCGCCAAGTGAAGGCAGCTCTGGTGAACTAAAATGTAGTGAACGAGACCCCACTGGTCTGCAGAATACCTATTGTACGGAGAATCCTCTGACACTAGGCATCCTCGCCCTCTACACTGCTAAAAGGTGGAGGCTGGAGCTTCCCAAAACTCTCCAATCTACGTTGCTCATCATCAGGCATGACAAGGACCATATAATCCTGAGCAGGTGCAACCGGCTAGGCTGGTGGTGCCCCCGGTGTCTGGAGTCCATTTACCACCTGCTCTGGTGTACGGCCGACGGGAGTCTGAGTACCTTCCTGGCCAGGGAAGTGGCTACTGTAGTAGAAACAGAGACCGTCTGAGCAAGACTAGTGCACACAGTCAAAATCTGAGCTGAGGTCTCCTGAAGACCTGGAATCACGAAGGGCACAGCCGGTGCCTGAGCTAGTCTCACTGGTGCATCCATAACTAAGACATGATCCTGAACTGGGGCAACCGGTGGATCTACAGGTGCTGACCTAGTTGCTGCACGGGATATACCTCTACCCTTACCGCAGCCTCTACCACGACCTCGGCCTCTTGCATCTCCAACTAGTGGTACCGGTGGTTGTCCATCCTGACTAGTAGCGTATGTCCTCACCATCTATGAGAGAATAGAATAACACAAGTTTAGTTACCTGAATCAACAGGTTCACACAATAAGAATTCAAGAATGTGAAGTTTTCTAAGGTTTTTGCAGCCTCTCGAAGATAAGTACAGACGTATCTGTACCGATCCGTAAGACTCTACTAAACCTGCTCATGACTAGTGATACCTATGTAACCTAGGCTCTAATACCAACTTGTCATGACCCAAAACTAAATCTCGTCGTGATGGTGCCTATCGTGGTACTAGGCAAGCGGACACACTTCTAAAATACTTTAGTATTTCATTAAAAAAATAAGTCAAAGCTTTTCCATACTAAAAACTTCATGAAAGAGTTCAACTCAAAACAAAATGCAGAAAAGATAGCCCGACATTGGGGCGTCACTAAGTCATGAGCATCTAAAACCAGTCTAGAATCAGAGTTTACATTAGTCCACTAATACCAAAACAGAAAGAAAACGTGGACTTCAGGTCCCAGCATGAATTTCCTCTAGTAGCATGGATGCTTCCTTTTCCACTACAAAAAAACTGGATTTAGCTACGAACGTCGTCGCTAATCTGTCGCTAAAATGCTCGTTGCTAGAAGAATCTTTTGATAATCCGTCGCTAATCCGTCGCTAAATGAGATTAGCGACGGATTTTTCTGTTTAGCTACAGATTTTGTCCGTCGCTAAACCCTGGTTTTTTTAGTAGTGAAAGCTCAAATAACATTCTACTTTCTTGTTTATTTGCACTGTTCTTATTACTCCTAGTAGCTCTGCGTCCAGAACCGAGATATCTGCGTTTAGGAGTAGTGACGACCAATGCAAATACAGTTTATTTCAATTATTTTCAATAAGGATTAGTCATGCTTCCAACTTTAGTAGTTTAAATCAAATCAGCCCGTACCCAAGTAAACAAATATTGCACAATAGGGACAGGTAACAACTAAGTGCAACAAATAATCAAAAGCAAGTATAGCCTCTCAAGGCAAAAGTCACTCATCTCATCTCAACAGCTCAATCACTCGGCTCTCAGCCCTCAGTAATCATACTCAATAGGTACTTGCGCTCAATGGGGGTATGCAGACTCCGGAGGGGCTCCTTCATCCCAAACGCTATATCGTTGCGGCGTGCAGCCTGATCCAATATATAAACATCCATAAGGCTTGTTGCGGCGTGCAAGCCGATCCAATATAACTAATTAGCCCGAAAACTTGTTGCAGCGTGCAACCCGATCCAATATATATACACTCATATCGCTCACAGCTCGGCACCCAGGCCCTATCTCAGTCACTAACCTCACCAGTCCCTCGGGCTCTTAGAAAGCATATAATTCAGTCCAAATAGAGATAATAACATGTATCAATATTGAACAGTAAGAGATGGAGGTATAATAAGCAAGAAAAGCTACGACTGAGTACAAAAATGCAATTAGCAGCTAATTCAGCAAGTACACGACCTCACAGGTCTCAACAATGATAACATAAGGCCTAAACATGATTCCTAACATGATGTAAAATCAATTTCCATGAAAACAGAGGGAACATGTAATAAATAGTAGGTCATGCGATTCCACAGTCTCATAGGACGGACCAAGTCACAATCCCTTCGGTGCACGCCTATAGGCCCATCACCTAGCATGTGCGTCACCTCCAAAATAGTCATACGATCTAAATTCCGGGGTTTCATACCCTCAGGACCAGATTAAAATCGTTACTTACCTCAATCCGAGCAAAATCCTACTCCGCGATGCCTTTGCCTCTCGAACCGACCTCCAAATGCCCTGAATCTAGCCACAAGCAGTACAAAACTAGAAATCCCGAAATTGGCTCAAACCCGGCCCCGGGCCCACGTCTCGGAATCTGACAAAAGTTACAAAACTAGAAAGCCCATTCAATCAATAGTCTAATCATAACAAATTTACTCAAATCCGACAAAAAAATCTCACCCAAAACCTCAAAATTCTATCTCAAGAACTCTTCCACTTTTTCCCTAATTTCTCACCCCAAAACACAATTTAGATGATAAAAATCAAGATGTAATCATAGAATTTAACCAAAACCAAGTGAGAAACACTTACCCCAATCAATTCTCTGAAAATCCCTTCAAAAATCGCCCAATTCCGTGGTTTCTAGCTCAAATGTGAAAAATGGGTTCAAACCCTCGATTTTGAAATTTAATACTGCCAGCCCATATTCCTTCATCGCGAACGCGACATCACTCTCACGTTCGCATAGACCACTTGGATTGTCTCTTCAATTAACTCTTCGCGAACGCGACCTTTTATTCGCGAACACGAAGCTTTACCAGCTCAAACAATCGCGAACGCGACCAACCCTCGCGAACGCGTAGACCAAATAGATGGGTTTCCTAGCTGCCTCTTCTCTTCTTCGCGAACGCGTTACTCCTCTCGCGTTCATGATGCACTTTACTCTTGAACCTTCGTGAATGTGTCCCTTCCTTCGTGAACATGAAGAGCAATTCTCCCTCGATCTCGAGATGCTTTTCACGAATGCGAGACCTGCCTCGCGAACGCACAAGAGGAAACCAACAACAGCAGAATACCAGTAGATCAACTATCTCTCAAAGGCCATAATAGATCTGTTAACCATCCGACACTTACCCGAGGCCCTCGGGACCTCAACCAAACATACCAACACGTCCCATAATATCATACCAACTTAGTCAAACCTTCGAATCACTCAAAACAATATCAAAATACCAAATTACCCCCGGATTCAAGCTGAAGAACTTCTAAACTTCCAAATTCTACAAACGACGTTGAAACCTATCAAATCACGTCCAAATGACCTCAAATTTTGCACATAAGTTAGAAATGTCACCACGAACCTACTTCAACTTCCAAAAATCCAATCTAACCCCGATATCAAAATTTCCACTTCTGGCCAAAATCGCCAAAATTCCAACTTTCGCCAATTCAAGCTTAATTCTACCACAGACCTCCAAATCACATTTCGGATGCGCTCGTAAGTCCAAAATTACCTAATGGAGCTAACAGAATCATCAAAATTCAAATCTGAGATCATTTATACATAAGTCAATATTTGGTCGACTTTTCCAACTTAAACCTTCCCCTAAGAGACTAAGTGTCTCAATTCACTCCAAAACCACTTCGGACCTGAACCAACTGACCTGGTAAGACATAATACAGCTGTACAATACAAAAGAAGCTGGAAATTAGGGAACAAGGCTATAACTCTCGAAACAATCGGTCGGGTCTTTACATGGCACAAATGTCCTGGGGGCGACCCAGTTGAGAACATTTACTATTGTGAATTTCAAAACAAACTAGGAGCCCAATTTCAAGTAAAATATAGTAACTACGAGCCTGGATAGTGGACAAATCCAATATGTTTATATAGCCAATAGATTATGTAAAAAATGTAATTAGTCTAGCATTTTTAAAGAAAGATTAGATGTGCCTGTACAACAGGCTGAGGCATTTCCAACAAGTTCAAACATCAATTCAATTGAAATACTATACAATATCATCCTCAATTGAAATTCATACTACAATCATCTGACAATCATCTTAAAACCTAATGTTAATAAACTGCTATCAGCGAAACTGTTTTCGAGCAAGAGCCACTTTAACATGGCTAAACTCATGCTAAATTGATACAATGGCATTCCATAATTTATAATTTTTCTTGAACACTATATGTCAATCTACTGAATCCCTATAACTACATTCACTAATAATGGACTGAATTATTACAACTTTGCATCAAGAACCATGTTAATAACTATACTACTGGAATTCAATAACTACAATATAAAATCGCTTTCAACTGATAAAACTGAAAACAAGGCCAAGCACTGGCCAGATTTTCAAGCTTATCTCCAACACTTCAGCCTCTCACTTCTTAGGCCACAAATCTAATAGGAAATCTAAAAAACTTCACATGAATCTAACAACAACAAGACAAATCTCAGCAATCATGAATTAAAATACAGAAATGATAACTATTTTATCACTCAGATTACTAACATGTACGAAGATTTATCAAACCATTTCCTTCAATCTAAACTCAAATTTGCAATCCAAACACATTGGAATATCCAGTACACATGTGAACTAACAAAACAGCAGAAATTTCAAAACAATGTGATATTCAGATAACTACTACATTATTTGAAGCTGTCGGCACATACCTTAACAACAGCAAAGAAAAAAAAGAGAATAAGTCTCTGAAAATTGGGAAGAAAGCAGCAGCAAGAAAAAACACAGCAGCAGGAAATCAACAAGAACCAAAAAACCAAACAGCTAATTTGAAACTCCACCGGACTGGAATAAACCATTAAAAATGAAGAGAAAAATCACCTTTTGTGTTTTCTAGCTGTGTATTGACTCCTTGTGAGTGTTTTCTTTTTTAGAGCAAACAAAAGTGCATAGAGCCTTTCTGTGTATACAAATCAGTCTATATTTGAGAAAAATTTGAGTGTTTAACGTGTGTGTGTGTGAGGGAGTGTGAGGTCCTTTATATAGAGTGTAAAAATGAGTCATGTGCTCCAAAGAAATCAAGGAATAATTCCCAGCAAGCAGTCCCTAAAATTCAGGAAAAGAGCATCTTTCAAAACTGACTTTGGACAGTTGTTAGGACAGCTGTCTTATTCAGATATTCCCTATATGTTTTAGCCTTTTTATCTTCTAATTTTAAACCCTTTTTACCCCAAATTTTGACCTAAACTCTGATTTTTAATACACTTTAGTCCCTTCAACAGACTTCCACAAACACACCAGATTCCCTAATTTTCCTAATCCCTTTGACCCCGTTAACTTTTATTAATTACAAACAACTACCCCAGAAGAGCAAACAAGTTCAACAATAGACTCAACTACCCATTTCCAATCCTAAACGTACTTTTAAACTTCCGTTTAGTAACCATTGCTAAAATAGAAGCAAGCATGTAAGACCAAATCAATTAGCTACTAACTTGTTTTAATACCTAACTAACTTAAAATTAATTAAACTAACAACTTATATAATTAAAACTAATTAACAGTTAATTAACTAGGTAATCCTAACAATCAAACAAGACAATTAAAAATTAAAAACCTACTGATAATTAGAAAAATAAGCAAAGGAACAAGAAAGGAGGGGTGTACTGATTTTGGGCTAGAAGATGAGTCGATAATTGAGGGGAATCAACGAATGATGGCGATGAAACTTGGCCGGTCAGTTGTGAGTTGGTCGGAATCCGATGAGCTTCGAAACAAACCAAACTAACATGAATCAATTGCTTGTGTCAAGAGCAATCGATTCGTGTAAGTTTGAACCAAAACGTACTTGAAATTTTTCGGGAAAAAACCATATTTAGGTTTTCTGATTTTCTTAAATTTAAAATTGGAGAAAATGGGTGGGGATTTTGGCGAAATTGGTGGTAGGATGGTGATTAGGGGGTGTTAGAGATTGTTTGGTGTCAACTTGAGGCAGTTTGGTGTGTCGCTGCCACCGTAGGCGATTTCCGGCCGGTGGCAGACGGGGGAGGTGAGAGAGAGGTGTTATGGGGAGTCTAGGATTTGAGGGGGGGTCTAATTTCGGACAGGTATAAGGGGGAATGATGGGGAGTTCCCAGAAATTGAATGGTAAAAAATCAACGGTTGGGATTGACTTAAGTGAAGTGGGGTCGTTTTGGTAAAAAGGAAACTGGGCTAGCTCGGAGATGGGTTAGGGAGGCGACTGGGCCGTTTAAAATTGAGCCCAGTCCGATTTTTTTACTTAGAGAATGGCCATTTTCCTTTCTTCTTCTCTTTTCCTTGTTTTTCATTCATTTTAAAAAATCTACAAATTTAAAAATAAAAATCCTAATTAGATTCTATTTTAATCCTAATTTGCAAAATTAACCTACTCATTATTTATAATATTTAAATAATTAATTAACCTAACACTATGAAGGAAAAATTAATAATTTGAAACTAAGAGCTAAAAATATAAGAGCCTATGGTATTTTGTAATTTTTGTTTAATAATGCAATTAATTAACAACTTAATGCAAATAAAAACCTAAAATGTAATGCATGAAATTTTTTGATATTTTGTAGTAGTATTTTCTTGTAATTTTAAAATATTAAACATGCAACTAAATGCAAATAACAATTAGCAAGAAATTCCTAAAAATTCTATAAAAATTAAAATAATTAGAAAAATCCTATTTTGTGAATTATGTAGGAATATTTTAGTCGGATGAAAATCACATGCTCACATCCATCAGACACTCAGGGTTCTATTATGATATCTTTACGCTTCTAGGTTCATGAAATTATCGTCATTACGGATAAATCTATTAAAATTATTTTACTTTCTAAAAACAAGGTAGAGTTTGTTCTCGATTCTTATATAAGAGATATGAATGAGCATATGCTACATTCAATGGAATAGATGTAATAAAAGCACGCAATCATAGATAATGAATATATTTTTCAAAGAATAAATAACATTATTTGTGCATCAAATGCTCATAAGGTTTGGAAAGATCTTAGAAGGAGGTATGGTAAAGTAATTGTATTTAGAGAATTTTAATTACATAAAAAGAATGTGGCATTGTATCAAAGAATATTGTGATGACCCGCCATGTCATCATGCCACATCGGCGCCATTTGGCATATATTAATGCCATGTGGAAACTTACATAAGAAGAAGGCTAGCATTTGTGAGAAGATTCTAGAGAGGTATGGACATTTCCTTAGGAAGAACCTAGATCCTTATGGATTTGCTAAGAAAGTCCTTGGAATCTTCTAGGCTTGTAGAGAATTCTAGAGAAAGCCCTTATCTTGTAAATATCAAGGACTTATATAATAATTAATATTTACACGCAAGCCCCTAGGAGACTAGTATATAAATGGGGGCACTCATTTGTAATTCACGAAGCAAACAATTCAAGTTCTCTCTAATACAAAGCTTCATTTAACAATTCTCTTGTTCTTTCTTCTATTCTCTTAGCGATCTTGAGTGTAGTAAGGATGACTTGACATAGCAAGAACGTGAGCAAGTTGTGCAAGATCGTGAGCGAGTTGTCAAGTGCCGCACATGTACTTAGTTAACAACTAAGGACGTGAGAACGTGGTATCATAGCGAAGGTTTCAACTAAGGGAATGGCGAACGACGGAGAATTAATGATGCCAACACCTAAGCCAATGTCATCAAGGATGCTGCTGGCAAGAGCGGCCGTAGCAAAAAGAGGAATGCCACCAACAAGAGCCAGGAGGTGCCACTTGAGGTTGTGTCAAACGAAGGGCTTACATCCCAAGAACCATCTGCCACTGAGGCAAGCAAGGATGAAGTAGAGGTCCTTCCAGAGGACGTCTCGCTCGATAAAGAGTGGGTGGTGAAGATGAACGCGGGGATGGACACCGTGGAGATCTTTGGCCAACTCTTGGGGAGGGTGGAAGGCACTCTTAACGTTCTTGAGGGGCACACTCTTGAAGAGATTGAGAGTATCTGAAATGACTTGGAGGGACGTACACAGACTGAGATGTAACTAAGGCAAACCATCACTGCCTTAAAGTGTAGACTCATGGAGGCTTTGAGTACTATCGATGCTATGAAGGCAAAGATCGATTCACTCGAGGAGCATGTCAATGTTGGCGTGACCGAGGTAGCTAACAATGTTGTAGTGACGAGGGAGGCCAAGATCAAGCCTCCCAAACCCCCAGTGTTCAAAGGTGTTTGTGATGCACAAGAAGTGGAAAGCTTCCTTTGGCACTTGGAGAACTACTTCAGGCACGACAAAGTGAGGGATGACGAGGCCAAGACCAACACTGTGGTATTGTACCTCTTAGAGACTGCCATGCTATGGTGGAGAAGGAAGATGGTTGACGTGGATAAAGGTCTATGTACTATTAGCACATGGGATCAGTTCAAAGCGGAGTTCAAGCGACAGTTCTTTCCAAATAATGTCTTGTACGAGGCAAGGCGCAAGCTTAGGGAATTGAAGCAAACATGGAGCATACGTAACTATGTCAAGGAGTTCACTACTCTTATGCTTCAAATCCCCAACCTGACCAATGATGACTTGTTATTCCACTTCATGGACGGGTTGCAAAATTGGGCTAAGCAGGAGTTACAACGCCGACAAGTCACTGATATAGAACAAGCCATAGTGGAGGCCGAATCATTGATGGATTTCAGGTATGACAAGCACGACAAAGGCAATGGCAAGGAGTCAAAGGTTAACAATGTCGGGGGGGAGACCGTGGCAAAGGCAAGGAGATACAACAACAATACTCCAAGACTTAAGATTTCAAAAAGTCGAGTGTCTATCAAGGCTATGCCGAGAAGAAGGCGCAGGTCGATAAGAAGGGATGCTATATATGCGGAGGGCCACATGGCTTCAGGAATTATCCTAACCTCTAGAGCCTTAGTGCCATGGTACGTGAGCGGAAGGAGCAGCCCCAAGGAGAGAGTTCGGGAACTGCACAGTTGGGTATGATCGGATTATGTGGTGCTATCGCGAAGCAAGCTATCCAACCTACCGAGAATGGCAATCAGTACGTGGATCTCACCATCAACAACAAGCCCGCTCATACAATGGTAGATACTAGAGTAACTCATAATTTCGTGACTGAGGCTGCCACAAAGAGACTAGAATTGAAGCTTGCTCCAACCAACTCTCGCGTCAAGACTGTGAATGCCGAGATATAGAATGCTTGTGGGGTAGCTAATGGAGTTGGTGTCAAATTGGGAACTTGGAAAGGTATGACAAACTTTACCATAACCGCTATGGATATCTTTGACATCATACTGGGGTAAGAGTTCATTAGACATTGTCATACTTTAATCGACCCCTACCTCCAACGTCTCTTGGTTATGGAGCGAGAAGGAGATTGCATGGTACCTACAGTGACTATGCCATAAGGACAGATCCAAGCACAACTCTCAGCTATGCAGGTTGTCAAGGGGATCAAGAAGGGGGAGCCGACGTTCGTGGCAACCATTGCAAGTCTAGAAGAAGACAAGAATTTTCAAGAGACAGTGCTGCCTTGCATAGAGAAGTTGCTTGAGGAGAACAAAGATGTCATGCCCGAGGAGTTACCTAAGCACTTGCCTCCTAGGCGAGAGGTGGATCACAAGATTGAGTTGGAGCCAGGGGCTAAGCCACCCGCATTTGCCTCATATCGTATGGCACCGCCCGAGCTGGATGAGCTCAAGAAACAATTGAAAGAGTTGCTGGATGCTGGTCACATTCGCCCATCAAAGGCACCTTTCAGCGCACCAATATTGTTCCAGAAGAAGAAGGATGGATCGTTGCGCTTATGCATAGATTACTAAGCACTTAATAAGGTTGCAGTGAAGAATAAGTACCTGATCCCGCTCATTGCTGATTTGTTCGATAGACTTGGGCAAGCCAAGTACTTTACCAAGGTGGATCTTCGAAAGGGCTACTACCAGGTTCACATTGCGGAAGGGGATGATCCAAAGACAACATGTATGATGAGATATGGAGCCTTTGAATGGTTGGTGATGCCCTTCGGCTTAACCAATGCACCGACCATATTTTTCACCCTTATGAACAAGATTTTTCATCCCTACCTTGATCAGTTCGTGGTAGTCTACCTCGATGATATAGTCATCTACAACAACACCTTGGAGGAACACATGGAGCACATAAGGAAGGTTCTCCAAGTCTTGCGGGAGAATGAGCTATACATCAAGAGAAAGAAGTGCGAGTTTGCATAATCAAAGGTGCACTTCTTGGGCCATGTCATTATCAATGGCGAGCTACGCATGGACGAGGCTAAGGTACATGCTATCCAGGAGTGGGAGGCACCCATAAAGGTAACTGAGTTGAGATCCTTCCTTGGCCTTGTTAACTACTATCGTCGGTTCATCAGTGGATACTCAGCAAAGGCCTCACCATTGACTGAGTTGCTAAAGAAGAACAAGCCATGGGTTTGGACGGAGCATTGTCAAAAGGCATTTGAATGCCTTAAGGCAGCTGTAACAGACGAGTCAGTTTTGGCATTACCTGACTTTGCCAAGACATTTGAGGTGCACACAGATGCCTTAGACTTCGCCATTGGGTATGTCCTGATGCAGGATAAGCATCCCATAGCATTTTAGAGCCGCAAGTTAAATGAGACGGAACGGCGTTACACAGTGCAAGAGAAGGAAATGACTGCCATTATGCATTGCCTTCGTACATGGAGACATTATCTGCTCGGGTCGAGGTTAGTGGTCAAGACTGATAATGTGGCTACTAGCTACTTTCAGACACGGAAGAAGATCATACCAAAGCAGGCTAGGTGCAGGATTTCTTAGCCGAGTTTGATTATGCGATGTAATATAAGCCGGGAAAAGGTAATGTTGTAGCCGATGCTTTGAGCCGGAAAGCCGAGCTTGCTGCAATCACTTTAGTGAGATGGGACATTCGGGAGGCTATAAAAGAAGGCATGCAGCATGATCCAATAGCCAGACAGCTTATTGAGTTAGCTAACAAAGGCAAGACGAGACGGTATTGGATAGAAGACGGCCTACTACTTACCACAGGTCGGCGGGTCTACGTTCCTAAGTTTGGAGACATTAGACGACAGATCATAAGGGAGAGTCATGACACAATGTGGGCTGGTCATCCAGGTCAACGTCGCACTAGGGCCTTGGTTGAGTCAGTCTACTATTGGCCACGCATGCGAGATGACATAGAGTGCTATGTGCAGACTTGTCTTGTCTATCAACAGGACAAGGTTGAATAACAACAACCCGAAGGACTTTTGGAGCCACTACCAGTTGCAGAGCGTCCATGGGAGAGCGTGACTATGGACTTTATCACTTGCCTACCGAAGTCTGACGGTTATGGTCTGTTATGGTAGTCGTGGATAGATTTCCAAATATGCCACTTTCATGCCCGCCTCACCAGGTTGCATAGCTAAGGAAGCCGCCAAGCTATTCTTTAAGAACGTGGTAAAGTATTGGAGCTTACCAAGGCATATCATCAGCGATCGAGACCCCCGCTTCACTGGGAACTTTTGGAGAGAGTTGTTCGACATACTTGGCACGAAACTGCACTTTTCTACTAGTTTCCACCCACAGAATGCTACTTGAGGCATTATGTAAGCGCGCATCGGAAAGATTGGGCAAAGCTCCTAGACATTGCCCAATTCTCTTATAACTTGCAGCGGAGTGAGTCCACTAGGCGAACACCATTTGAGCTAGTCATAGGCCAACAACCACAAACTCCACATTCATTACCAGCCGCGTTCGAGGGAAAGAGTTTGGGGGCTTATCATATGGCCAAATAATGGGAGGAGGAGCTCGATACTGCTAAGTCCTACTTGGATAAGGCAGATAAAAAGATGAAGAAGTTTGCGGACCGTAAGCGACGTCCCACATACTATAGAGTTGGGGACATGGTCATGGTGAAGTTTAACCCAAGACAGTTCAAGGCACTACAGGGCATGCATCAGAATCTGATTCGCAAGTATGAGGGGCCATTTAAGATCGTCGCCAAGGTAGGCAAGATCTCATACAAGCTTGACATACCATCGTATCTGAAGATCTACCATGTCTTCCATGCCAGCAGGCTTAAGCCATATCATGAAGATAAGGATGATCCGAGTAGGGGCCAATCAAGTCGAGCGCCAATGACTATCACCTCCTCGCATGATCGGGAGATTGAGGTTATCATAGATTACCAGGCCAGGCGAAAACAAGGGCAAAAAGCCATCGCTATGTTCCTCGTCCATTGGAAAGGGAAATCACCGGAGGAGGCCACGTGGGAACGATATGAAGACTTGTGGCAATTCAAAGATAAGATCCGAGAGTTTATGCAGTAGCATTGCGCCACGGTCGTCGCAATATTGGGTGGGGGAGAGTGTGATGACCCGCCATGTCATCATGCAACATAGGCACCATTTGGCATATATTAATGACATGTGGAAGCTTACATAAGAAGAATGCTAGCATTTGTGAGAAGATTCTAGAGAGATATGGACATTTTCTTAGGAAGAACCTAGATCCTTATGGATTTGCTAAGAAAGTCCTTGGAATCTTCTAGACTTGTAAAGAATTCTAGAGAAAGCCCTTATCTTGTAAATATCAAGGACTTGTATAATAATTAGTATTTACACATTAACCTCTAGGAGACTAGTATATAAAGGGGGCCACTCATTTATAATTCACGAAGCAAACAATTCAAGTTCTCTCTAATACAAAGCTTCCTTTAACAATTCTCTTGTGTTCTTTTTTCCATTCTTTTAGCGATCTTGAGTGTAGTAAGACTGACTTGACATAGCAAAAATGTGAGCAAATTGTGCAAGATCGTGAACGAGTTATCAAATGCCGTACGTATACATAATTAACAACTAAGGACGTGACAATATACTCAGAAAACTAACCCAGACATTAAGCGTCGAGGAAACCATAAGGTCCCTTTTACATCGCTAGGACCATAAAACTAGAAAAGTTTGGTCGTGAGTGTCGTGAATGTCAGCTAAAGCATTTAGGTTTCAGTTGGGGAGAAATGGACCTATCAGATTAGGGCCGGCATATATCTGGTATAACCGATAAACCGAACTGATAAAATACTATTGGGTTATCGGTATCGGGTTATTGGGTAAATAGTTCGATAACAGTTTAATATTATTTGACTAATGGGTTATCGGTTCGAGTCTCGGTTTGTCCAATTTTATTAACGGTTTAACTGATAGCCCAATAAGCTTTATCAAAATTATAATTTTACCCACTAGTATATAAAACCACATTATGACTTCATTCTCTCAATTCTCTCGGTAGTTACTCTTCATCTTCTGACTTTAGTCCTTAGAGTAAGTTTTAAACTTTTCTGAATTTCTCATTTTAATTTTTCAATTAAGTTTTTTTTAGTTTTAAACTTTAGATAATTAATTGTTCAGATTTTTAATTTTTCTATTTGTTTCTTTTGTTGCACTGATTCTTTAGTATTTACAAGAATAGGATTTTATTATTTTTCTATGAATTATGCCCGCCCACAATGAGATAGTTAGTAAGATTAGATTGTTGAATGTCTTATCCCTTACTCCTATTAACTTATAATTTTGAAAATTGAGATCATTCATTGGGATTTTCAAATGTAAATAAAGTTTTATTTTCTAAGTTGAAATTTAATCCCTCTTCTGCAAAAATTCAATTCCTTTCTCTTAATAGTATGGTCACGATTTCTATAATAAATATTTGGATAGTTTTTATTCTTATCGGGTAAACCGATAACCGAACCGATAAGGATTGATAACCGACTAATCGATACCCAATAAACGATATCTTATCGGTTCGGTTATTGGTTTAGTATATTTATAAACCGATAACCAATACGAATAACCGATAATATTCACAACTGAACCGACCGATGCTCCCCCCTAGTTTGGGTACCTCGATTGAGATAATAATCTCATAATATAATTTATTATTGTATTTATTTTGTGTTTGATTATGAATATTAACTAATATCGCTACAAATTTTATATCAAAATGGTGATATTAATCGACTTTGTATTAAATAATAACAATTGAGAAATTATAATCCTAAGATTATTAATCCCCAGATAACTCTCTTTGGAACCAAACAACCACTTATATTAGTTTTTATTTTTCTATTTTTAATAGGAAGAATTCCAACTTCAAATCATTAGCAGTATTTTTTCTATTTTTATTTTATAATTCAATGAAATATATACGTGATAATAGTTGAAAGTGACTGCGCACCCAATTTACCGATACGAATTTGAAATTAATTGACATAGAAAGATTTAATAAGTCAGTATGAACTCATCAATGAGTGCTCTAATTGAGGTTGTTCCTATCCTTAAGTTTTGAATCTTGATTACTGTAATATCATGTTTTAAATTGTTTACCATCTTTAATTCTTGACTATTGATTTGCTGTAATCTCTTGTTTTAAATTTATTACTATCCTCAGTTCTTGACCTTTGATTTGCTGTAATCTCTTGTTTTAATTTTGTTACTATCCTCAATTTTTTGAATTTTGATTGTTATATTCTCTTGTTTTTAAGGCTGTTCTTTTTATTTTTATTTTTTTATGACCGTTGTGTCCTGGCTAGTTTGCGCGTAACTCTTGTTTTAAGGTTGTTCTAATTCTCAATTCATGAATTTTTATTACTGTAATCTCATTGTTTTATTAAATAGTCCCTTTTCCCTCTGCCATTTACTTTGTTTGCAGCCAAAGCATTTCACTTGTTTGATATTTTGGTGAGTGTTAGTCTCTGCTTTCAAGGGTTAGTTCTTTGTGAGAAAAAAAGTCTTTATTGATATAAACCTCCCTTCATTGTTTTCTTGATTTATTGTTTGATGTGTGGTGTATGTTAATAAATTTGATGCAAAAAGTAGGTGCCCTTTTGATGTAGAATAATCAAATTGGTTTATTTTGATTATACCGAGGGGCGGAGCCACCTATTGGGAAGGGGGTCCAATTGAATCCCCTTCGTATACTCCGTAAATAGGGTAAAAATAATTCTTTTTTTTATATATAAACGATTGAAGCCAGTTAACATAAGAGAAACTTCTAGTGTAATAAAGGGGTTCAAAATTAATTTTAAGTCGTAGATTCAAATTCCAAATGTGTCATTCTTGTAGTTTTTCGAATCCCCTTACTAAAGTTCCTGGCTTCGCCACTGATTATACCATTGAATCTTTTACCTTGATGGTCATGCAATCTTTTACCTTGATGGTCATGCAATTATCCATGGTAATTCATATAAATTTTACCTTTTTTCTAATTAATCATATATTTATTTCCTATTTTATGATTTTTGGCATCAGATTTTGATTTTGATGAGATATGGCCTGAACTGGTTTTGAATATACAAATTTTGGGGAGGAAAAGGAGTATGAAGTGAAGAGGATATGAACGAGGTTTCTTGGACTCTAAATTTGTCTAAAAGCTTAATCCTCTTTGATTCCTCTCCATGGACAGAAAGTTATTGTTTTTTGCCTTTTTCTGCTTAAGGACTTTAGATTGCAATTGTTATCATATTTATTAATGGTTTTCTGATTCTGATAGATCTTTGTCATATCTAAGCCTAATCTTTGGTTATTCTCCACCCTCCACCCCTTAAAAAAAGGAAAAAGGGAACCAAAAAAGGGAAAAAGAAACCAAGAAAGGAAAATTTACTTTCATTAGGTGCTTGCTTTGGTTTGGGTTAATAAAAGCCCTTGCTCTTGATGAGTTGGAAATCGAGCATGTGTTATATCCTTTAGGTCGAGCAAGAACTAAATATTGGTGCTCATTTTTTTAATGTATAATGTTATTTGGTGGACAAAGTTACTTGGTACCTGTTGCTGGTGGGGAGGTGACAGGTATCCTGTGAAAATAGTCGAGGTGTACGCAAGCTGCCCCGGACACACCACGGTTATCAAAAGAAAAAAGGCCTTATGAAAGTTGTTATATGTTAGCATTTGAAATCTCTCCCATTTAGAGATGAAGTTACTTCTATCCTTATGTCTTCCTTGTTGTTTTTACCCTTTTATGCCTTTTTAAATTTTTTTTTAATGTTATTACTTAAAAATTAGTCTACCTATGGTGAACCTTTTGAATACTAAAAGAGCAAGGGGTTTCATTTCATTTCTTGGGTGCAAGGGAGATCGTAAATAGAGTGGAGTAGATTCAAAGGTTTCATTTAGCCAACTCCAAGTAATTTGGGATTAGCAAAGTTGATTGATTAATTGACAAGTTACATGTGTTACAAACTTTTTTCGGGTGATTGTCATTGATCTTTTAGTTCAGATTAATTAGATACGGATGATGCTCCTTATCTTCTTGAAGGACATTAGCTTATAATGAAAAAAAATCATTGGCTAGATACTGCTCTCGGGCAAGAGAGTTCGAATTACCTTGCATTTTATC
The DNA here is from genome assembly GCF_000715075.1 of Nicotiana tabacum. Classification (NCBI taxonomy): domain Eukaryota; kingdom Viridiplantae; phylum Streptophyta; class Magnoliopsida; order Solanales; family Solanaceae; genus Nicotiana; species Nicotiana tabacum. The sequence goes on along the minus strand of NC_134089.1, from coordinate 15,407,128 downwards.
AAACACTACTTACTGCTTTCAGATACTACTAAACTTCTTTTGTTGTTCGTCAGCCTGAGCTATGACTTTTACTTTTGCAGACAACTGAAGTTTCTCTATCTCGTGTCTACTTAAGGGAACATTTGGCACGCTTGAGGTAAATATTCCTTTACCTGCTTCTGTGGCAACTGTGTTTTCTTGTAAACGGTTTATGGATAATTCCCTTTTTGCAATTTTGTGTTTTCCGGAAGTTGGCTTAATGTGAAATTTACTTTACTCTTCAATCATGAAATATTGATTTTTTTCGTGAAGTAGTGGAAAATAACGAGTAACGGCTTAAAGGAAATGCATGTTTAGTGAGGTTCCGGATAGTTTTTAACTAGTTTTCCGAATGTGGGAACGTATGTAATCAATTTTCCTAATACTAAATGCCAAATAGCTAAGTTAAGTTTCAATTTTCCTTCTCTTCCTTTCTTTGACCTCTAGGTGTTTGGACTTGGCTTGGGTTGGTATAATACTTTCCAAGTTGCATTTATGATTTATCATCCGCGTATCTAAGAATGCAAAATAGCTATTCCCAGAGAAGTTTTTGTTTTTCTTTCCCTTCCCTTCCTCCCCCACCCAAAGGATTTAGCGTTGTCTTGGGTTGGTTTAATACTAACCTAGTTGGACATGTTAGTTGCAACCCTTAATAGTATATCTACCGTTTTTTTGTGAAGTAAGTTGTTTCTTTAATAATGCATCAAGTAGATGCTGGAGTACAAAAGAGGAAACACGAAAAAGAAAATGATAGCTCTAGTACATCAGGCCTATTCTAGAATCAGAGAGCTAACAAAATCCCGAAACATAACCAGGCTATTTAAAGGAGTTAGCTTGTTCCAACTAAATAAAATAAAAAAACTACTAGCTTTTCGAGAGTGGTTTGGAGCTTAATAGTATATCTACCTTTTTCTTTATATTTCAACTTAGAATGTCTTTTAATGAGGTAGTTTTTCCCATCACCCGGAAGGGGAGCCTTGGTCGTATCTGGTATAGTTGTTGCCATGTGACCAGGGGGTCAGGGGTTCGAGCCGTGGAAACAGTCTCCGGTAGAAATGCAGGGTAAGACTGCGTACGATAGACCCTTGTGGTCCGGCCCTTCCTCGGACCCCGCGCATAGCGGGAGCTTAGTGCATCGGTTGCCCTTCAGTTTTTCCCATCACCTACTGTACTGGTGGTTTACATTAGTGTTACCTCCTCCTAGTTTGTTCCAGAATTCTGTTGAAAAGAAATTTCTAGCTCTTCTCTTACCTTCTTTAGAAAAAAAAAGGAGATAGATATTTTCAAGCTCTTCACTAAGCTACCCTTCTTTCAATATCTCAACCAATTGCTCTAACAAACAGCAATTCATTTCTTATTGCACCTCAGATGGAGAGCTACGGAACTAATGGTGACAGCAACTTGACCTTCAACGGAACTCTTAATGCTGCTACTAATTCAACTGGTGCTTATAGGGTAAGAGTTGAAAATACTCTTGAACGGATGGTTGAGAGTATTGTGTCCGTGATCCGGGGACTGCAGGAAACAACAGCAGCGTTGACTTTCTTGATTCGAAATAATCTTGCTCTCATGATTCCAGTTAAGTTTCTTCACTTTACTAAGGTTTCAGTCGTACTCCTCTTTTTTATGTTGGTGGTTCTATATTATTTAGCCATCTATTCCTTAACAAAATTGGGCTCGTTGCGGATATTGATTTTGGAGAAGGATTTAGAGATGATAACATTTTTCTCTAGAATATTTCCTTGCTAATCTCCCCTTTGTTTGAGAACTCCCTTCTACCCATCTAATGTCTTTAAAAACTCTATTTCAGCTTGTTTGTTTATCTCTGCATGTCTTATCAATATATTCGTGTTTGACACTTGATTTGAAACTTAATTGTACACTTTTAAGTATTTTAGGTATTTGCTGCTTAGGGCAAAGTTGCTTCCTCAGAATATTTTATTGTTATTTTCCAATTATTCCTTGTTGAGTTGCATTAATTATAAATACATGTATTAGCCGATGGTTCTTAAAATCTTGCTAGCCTGTAAGTTTTCTCTGAGTAGTAGTTTTCTGTGCCTTCCCAATAACCTAAATTTCACATTATTCCAAAGAAAAGGACAGAGTATCTCTCAATTGAAAATGATTAAATCATAGACGAAGTTAGCGTTCTACCCTGACCTAGCTCAGGAACTGGGATGCCAACGCCAATTCTTTGTACTCAAAACAAGGTATTTGTGAACTTTTGTCTATATGCATACGAATAGGAATGATGTGACTTTTCAGTTGAGCTTCATTTCATGTGTAATTGTGCACACGTTTAGTTCCACATAAAAAGATATTTATCAGTTTTAACACCACTTGTTACTAGCATCTGAATATTGCAACCCAATAATTTGTTCTTATGCTTGCATGAGTAACTTCTTCTGTTGCTTGATTATGTAAGAGTAGTTGTATTCTCTACCTACTGTCTACCTTCTGTTTGCAACTGGATAAGAACAACGCTGTCGGGTTATTCATTCAACTCATTTAAGAGTTTGTTGCTCATTAAAAAATAAAAGTTAAAAAAATGAAGGGAAGTTTTTGCAGATTTCTCAATTTGGTATAACCCAGAGCTAAGGCTAGAATTTCTCTTCTGCTCTTATAAATTTATCGTGCAATTTTGTTGTTGGTATGGTGTTCAATGAGTTTGCTCCTAAGTGAGTCCAACATTTCAGGAAAGTGATGATGGATTGGAAGACGAAGAAGATGAAGATGATGAGCAGGGTATTTTGCCTTCTGAGGTAATGCTTTAGAAACACAATAAATTAGTGTTTGATACAGCATACTTTGAATAGATGATATCCTGTAACTAGTGTTTTATCTTTCAGGAATTATTCAAACTACACAGGTATCTGAAAAATGTTAATGCTGGATGGAGAGCAAGAGCTTTTGATTTAAGCATTAAGCTGCATAAGTACGAGTCATCAACATCTCTTGAGAGCAACGAGAACTGCTGCATATGCTTGGTAAGGAGCACCTAATTTCAGAATTCCCCCCCCCTTAAATCTGTCAGCTTACTTAAGTTTGATTCTAACCTTTTTTTTTTTTTTGGTCATGTGTGTATTAGGATGACTACTGCGACGGGGAAGAACTCGCAAAAACTGATTGTGGCCATCTATACCATGTTGATTGTATTAAAAAGTGGATCGAGCGCAATAAGTCTTGCCCCATTTGCAAGAGGGATGCATTGGCTATTCTACAAGTATAATCCGTGCACTTTGTGCTCGCTCGGCTGCAGTAATCAGTTACAGTTTGGCTGGGTGAACCGACTGGTGGCATCTTTCTGCATCTGGTTGTTTGATGTGCTCAAGAGAGTTGAGCAGAACTTAAAAATAAGGAACCGTTCTCAGATAGAGAAAACAATGGTTTTTAGTTCTATTTTTAGTAAGTTTGATGCTTTTTCTTGCTTTTCGATGATAATAAGATTTAGCCAGATCTCGAAGCTAAAGATAACTTACTACCCATGTTGGTTTTGAGTAGCTTATATCACAAATTTGGTTTGTTGGATATTTTCTGCTGGTTTTGAATACCTCCTTTACTGGTGCTGCTTCATTTTAGTTCTTGATATAATTACTGATCTATATTCCAGTTTGCTAGGTTATGTGCTCAAATTAGTGGGAAAAACGTGTTAATATTAATATGCATAAATGTGTATGTATTACCTGCATAATAGGTAAACACGTGCATGTAATATTTTCTGCCGTATTTGAATACCTCTTTATATGGTGCAGCTTCATTTAGGATATGATATAATTACTGAATTATCTTAGTTTCCAAAGTTACGTGCACCTGATTGTTTGTACTACTTACTAAAAAGAACCCATTTGTGCTTGTATGAATACACATAAATGTCTCTTTAATATGTACTACTTTATATGTACTCTTTCAGTCCAAAATATTTAATATGCAATATTTTCTGCAGTATTTGAATACCTCATTTGTGCTTCTTTCTTAGGTGCAAGTAAAACAGTGTCTTTTTGTATTAGAATCTATTATGGTTTTGAGAATTAAGAAGATTGAGTTCTTTCAAATATATCCAGTAAAACTAGAACAAAAGGTTGGAGGATAATATGATCTTAGTCTGGGTTGTCTTTCCCTTTTTCTTCAGAAATGTTTAAGGAGAGGGGTGGAGTGAATAATGTGGATTAGTGTTGCATGACCGAGTAGCAACCTTAATCCGCTAGGTTAGATATTGGAATTCAAGAATCAATTTAGCCCTTGAAACTTGAAAGTAGATACTGCCCTGAGCGTCTTCAGATAACTAGTCATCTCAGTTATATTAGATATTGACTAGGATTACATTATAAATTTATTACTGTAATTGTCTATTCGTTAGCAGATATGCTAGACTGACTTGAAATTATGCAGTCAGAATTCCTGACATTAAGGTTCTTTTCACTTCTTCTCAAACTAATTCACGTAGAGATAAATTTTTTTTCACTGCTGGACTTTTGCTTAGACCCATACGATTTAGCTTTTTCATCATCTTTAGAATTTTGGGAAGTCATCTGTTTGCATGAATGTACTAGAAGTTCTGCTGAAATTGTGAAACAGTAGGAGAAGGTGCTCCTAACTTATCGAATTATACTTTTACCAAATTTGAATGCGAAATCTTGGTGGTGATCGATCTAAAGTTCGAGTATCCTGCTCGGCTATTTTAGGTTGGAGAGTATTATAGTCCAAGTTTTTTTTCCAGTAAACTTAAAAAGGCTTATTTTCGCACAGATTCTTTAAAGAGGTACAAAAGATAACCAGTAGCCCGAAATGATACTATTTGTGCAAATCACCCTGATTTTCCTTACTGAAGGCGCATATCCGGCAAAACCCAGAGCCAGCACAAACAAGAGAAATTTAAGGGAAAGACTAGTCTGTTAGGCTAAAGACAAAAGGGTTAATAGCATATCAGTATGAACTCATCAAGGATAATGTCCAAGAACCACAATAGTAGTGACATGAGTATGATGATGCTCAAGAAACATGCTGTTTCCCTGTGTATGTTACAGACTACATATTGGTTTGCAATGCGAGGAGGCTGCATTGCCTCGTATCGCCATTTCCATGCATTTCTCTCTATGTGAGCGCTGTAATTAAGGTTGCTCCTATTCGTGAATCTTGATTGCTGTAATCTCGTGTTTTAAATTTGTTACTATCCTCAATTCTTGACTGTTTATTGCTGTAATCTCTTGTTTTAAATTTTTTACTATTCTCAATTCTAGACTGTTATTGCTGTAATCTCTTGTTTTAAATTTGTTACTATCTTCGGTTCATAACTGTTTAATTGCTGATTCATGAATATGAATTACTGTAATCTCGTGTTTTATTAAATAGTCCCCACTCACCACCCACTTTTCCCTTTGCCATTTACTTCCATTGCAACCAAAGCATTTCCCTTGATTCAGATATGGGTGAGTATTAATCTCTGCATTCTTATCTTGATATATTATGGTTTGATGCATGGAGTATGCTAATAAGGGGGACACAAAAAAGTTGGTGCCTTTTCGTCGTAAAATAATTTAGTTGGTTTATTTTGATTATACCATTGAAACCATCACCTTGATGGTCATGCATGTATCCATGATGATTCATATTTTTCTTTCCTTTTCTGATAAGTCATATATTTCTTTCCTATGCTATGTTTTTGGCATCAGATTTTGATTTTGATGAGATCTGGCCACAATCTGTGGTAGAATATGACTTCACTGTGTTGTGTCATTCTTTACAATTCGGTCTGTGGTTCTGAATACCCAAAATTTTTGGGGAAAAGGGAAGGATGAAGTGAAGAGGATATGAGATATCAGAGAGAGCCCCCCTAAAAAGGGGGGAAAAAAGGTTTTACGTGTGTTACAAACTTTTTTCGGGTGATTGTCATTGATCTTTTAGTTCAGATTAATTAGATATGGATGATGCTCCTTTTCTTTTTGAAGGACACTAGCTTATAATTAAAAAAAACATTGGCTAGATACTGCTCTCGGGCTAGAGAGTTCGAATTACTTTGCAGTTTATCAAACATTACTTACTGCTTCCAGATACTGCTAAACTTCTTTTGTTGTTCGTCAGCCTGAACTGTGACTTTTGTTTTTGCAGACTGAAATTTTGCTGTCTCGTGTCTACTTAAGGGAACATTTGCTACATTTGAGGTAAATATTTCTTTACCTGTTTCTGTGGCAACTGTCTTTTCTTGTAAACCTTTTATGGGATATTTTCCTTTTTGCAATTTTGTGTTATCCGGAAGTTGGCTTAATGTGATAGATTTTCCTTTTAGGTGATCTCTGTATGTATAAGGATATCTGCTAGTAAGTTCTAGGTTATTTAATATATGTCAGGTTAAATTCTTTAATACATCCAGAGAATGCGCTGGACAAGAAAGTGAGGAGAAAGGAAAGTGAGTTTCTTGCTAACATATGATTGACCTCCCAGCAAGTTAGAGAAATTTATTAATTAACTCTAATAAACAACGTTTTTCCAATACCTGCACAAGTAACTGTAGATGAATTTGAAATCTTTGTGAAATATGACAGTTCGGAATAATTTCAATAAACAGCTCAAAGTAAATAATGGAGGAACTGTATTATTTCTCTAAAAGATGATGGAACTACTATATCATCTCCAGAGGCGGATCCAGGATTTAAAGTTTATGGGTTCCTATATCGACCTTAAGTAAATATACAATAAGTAACTGGGTTCACAACTAAATATTTATGGATATTTAGGTAATTTTTTAATATATATACAGGGTATATGCAAAAGCTACTAGGTTCACGGGAACCCACGTATAATAGGCTGCATCCACCCCTGATCATCTCTGTAGCAAAAGTTAAAAGCTTTACTTAATGAAGTTGTAGCTTTTGAAATGCTTTATTATAGGCTCCTTCCTTCTAAAAAACTTGACCTGATTGACTATAACATTATCAAATTGACTAATGTTGTATTGGTTTGTTATAATAGAATCTATGTACTTCAAAGCACAGAAAACACTATTAATCTTGAACTTTGAATTAGAAAGCATTACACATTCTTTTGACAAACCAATGCAAATCCTTTTGGCCCTTTAATGTTGACTTTTTAGTGATGGAGGAAGTGGAAAATAAGGAGTAACGGCTAAATGAGAATGCATGTTTAGTGAAAAAATTGAGGTTCTCCCAATAGTTTTGCATCCACTAGTTTTGTTGTTGTGGGAGGGTATGGGATCAATTTCCTTATATCAAACGCCTAAAGCTTACACATATTGTAACTCCTTAACTTTATATCTACCTTTATATTTTATCTTAAATGTAGACGGTTCTGGAGGTTGGGGATTAGGGTAGAAGGTTAGTCTATAGGTGTGAGATCTCCCTTTCATGTCGGTTGCATTAGTATTAGTCTTGTATGACCGTTTCTTCTTATCTGCAGATTTCTTTTACTATTTGTTGGTTCGTTTGCTTCAGTTATTCTATCTCTGTATCACCTTATCACCTTTCCCGTTGTTGTTACCAATTGTTATTTCTGCTTCTTTTCCTTTTTCTTTGAGCCGAAGGTCTACCAGAAACAGCCTCTCTACTTTCACAAGGTAGGGGTAAGGTCGCGTACACTCTAACCCTCCCTGCCAACCGGACCCCGCTATATGGGATTACACCGGGTTTGTTGTTTGTTGTTGTCTTTTGATGAGGTAGTTTTTCCTGTCACCTACTGTACTGGTGGTTTGCTTGGTGTTCTTCCCTCTTCTCTTTTAGTTTACGCACCTGTGCTTTCAGTATTTTCTCCCTTCTTGTCTTTTAGTTTACACCTGTGCTTTCAGTACATTGTAGTTTTTCCATTGGTATAATCTTTTGGCCAGGAAAAGATTTCGGTAATTCTGTTGAAAAGAAATTTTCAAGCTCTTCCCAGAGCTATCTCTCTTCTATTAGTAAAGAGGACTTCAAAATCTCAACCAATCGTTCTAACTAACAACAAATGATTTCCAGTTGCACCTCAGATGGAGAGCTCCAACTCTAATGCTGAAAACTCGACCTTCAGTGGAACTCTTAATGCTAGTGCTAATTCAACTCCTGCTAATATGCCAATAGATGGCAGTATCCAGTCCCATATCGAGGAAGTGCAGGTCGAACTCGGACAGAGTGGTCGAGCATCAGCTGAATTCGTGTCTAACCAGGAGGATGTAAACCATTCTTCTCATGCTGAATTTTGCTTAGTATGTCAAAGAGTGATGTCTGGGAGCTCGACATTGAATTCCTTGCTTGAACATACTCATGAGCTCCTTTCTGCTAATGCTGGTGGTGGAGAGAGAACGGCAGATGTGGTCGATTCATCTACACAAACCATGATTCCAGTTAAGTTTCTTTACTAAGGTTTCAGTTGTACTGTTTTTTAATTTGGTTCTATATTATTTAGAGATGACCAAATTTTCTCTCGAATATCTCTACCATGTCTTATCGATATAACTATATCTCGTGGTAACAAAAATGTATTGTTCTGGGGTATATCAAGGTTCAGTCTTCGGTTCATATTTCGTCGACCAATCCTTCCTAATTCACGTCTTTGTTGAAAGAATTTCTTTTGTAATTCCTTACATAACGCTTGATTTGAAACTTAATCCTACACTTTTAAGTAGTTTATATATTTGTTGCTTAGAAAAAAAATACATAAATTATAGACGAAGATGGTGTTCTACCCTGACCTAGAGGAACTGGAATGCCAACGCCAGTCCTTTATACTCAAATCAAGAATTTTGTGAATTTATGTCTATTTGAGGGATGATGTGACTTCTCAGTTGAGCTTCATTTCATGTGCACACCTTTAGTAACTTCTGTTGCTTGATTATGTAAGAGCAGTTCCATTCTCTACCTACTGTCTATACCAGGATAAGAGCAATTTTAACACAATTAAGAGTTCGTTGCTCGTTATAAAATAGAAAATAAACAAAGAAAGCATGTCATAGATTTCCTCCTCACTTTGGTATAACCAAAAGCTAAGGCTAGAATCTTCTGCTCTTATATATTTGTCATGCAATTTTTCAGCCGGTGAAGGGGAGCCTTAGCGTAACTGGTAAAGTTGTTTCCATGTGATGAGGAGGTCACGGGTTCGAGCCGTGGAAATAGCCTCTTGCAGAAATGCAGGGTAAGGTTGCGTACAATAGACCCTTGCGGTCCGGCCCTTCCCCAGACCCGCGCATAGCGGGAGCTTAGTGCACCGTACTGCCCTTTAAGTTTTTAGCCGGTATGGTGTTCAAGGAGTCTGCCCCTAAGTGATTTCAACATTTCAGGAAAGTGAAGGTGAACTGGAAGAAGAGGAAGGTGAAAATGATGGGCAGGATCCTACTATTGACAATGAGGTAATGCTTCGGAAACAGATAATTTAGTGTTATATACAGCATAATTTAAATCTTCCTTGAATGGATAATATCCAAATAGTGTTTTATCTTTTAGCTCTTAATGGAATTGGAACTCTACGAGCATATGAGAAATGTTATTGCTGCATTGAGGCACACAACTTTTCCGGTATACATTAAGCTGCATAAGTACGACTCGTCAACATGTCTTGAGAGCGAGGAACAGTGCTGCATATGCTTGGTAAGGGACACCTAATCTAAAATTCACAACCCCCCCCCCCCCCCCACAAAGTCCGTAAGCTTATGTAAGTCTGATTCCAACTTCTTTTTTTGGTCATGCGTGTCTTAGGATGAGTATTGGCACGGGGAAGAACTTGCAAAAATTGATTGTGGCCACGTATACCATATTAATTGCATCAAAGACTGGATCAAGATCGAGAACTCTTGCCCCATTTGCAGGAGGCTCGCTATGATACCTTGAGAATCCGTGCATTCCATGTTCACTCGGCTGCAACTAATCAGTTTAGTTCGGGTTGGGTGAACTGACTTGTGGTGTCGTTCTGCATCTTGTTGTTTGACAGAGCTCAAGAGAGTTGAGCGAAACTTAAAAATAAGGAACCGTTCTCGGATAGAGAAAACAATGGTCTTTGATCTTTTATTTTTTACTTGCTTTTCAGTGATAATAAGTTTAGCGAGACCTCGAAGCTAAGCATAACTTGATACTCATATTGGTTTGAGTGTTTGATATCCAACAAATTTGATTCTTATGGATATTTTCGGCAGGTGTTTGAATACCTCCTTTGTTGGTGCTGCTTCGTTTGGTTCTTGATATTATTACTGATCTATATTCCAGTTTGCTAGGTTATGTGCACCGGTGAAGTTGCTGCCATGTGACCAGGAGGTCACGGGTTCGAGCTGTGGAAACAGTCTCTTGCACAAATGCAGGGTAAGGCTGCGTACAATAGACTCTTATGGTCCGGCCCTTCTTCGAACCCCGCACATAGCGGAAACTTAGTACATTCCTCGAACCCCGCACATAGCGGAAACTTAGTACATCAGGCTGCCCTTTTTATTCCAGTTTGCTAGATATGTGCACTGCATTGTTTGATCAATTTATTAATATTAATATGCATAAAATTGTATTTGTACTAATTACATAATATATAGGTATACATGCATGCAAAATTTTCTGCCATTTCTGCATACTTCCTTATATGGACCTGCTTCATTTATGATGTGATATAATTAATTACTGAATCATTATCTTAGCTTACAGAGTTATGTGACCTGATTTGCTCCCGTTTGACCAAAAAATTTGGGAGTTTCTTTTTTCAAAATTTGTTTTCAAATATCTGTTTGTTAATAAATTTTAACTATTTTTTGGCTGATTTTGAAAATAAAGTCTTCAAATCCCAAAAATGTAGTTTTTCAAGTTTTTACTCATAAAACTTCAACTTCTTTTCAAGTAAAATGCATGTCCAAACACCAACTTTCAAAAATCATTTTTCATCTCTTCTTCAAAAAACTCACTTTTCAAGTTTTAATCAGATCTATGTCAAACGTTAGCTTAATTTTCTTTCTTTCTTAGGTGCAAGTAAAACAGATTCTTTTTGTATTTTTACATTAAAGTTTTGAGAGTTAAGAATATTGAGTACTTTCAAATATATCCTGTAAAAGTAGAAAAAAGATTGGAGGTTAATGTGATCTAAGTCTATGTTATTTTTTCTCCAAAAATGTTTACGAAGAGAAGTTATGTTCGGGCTACATAACTTTAGTGCAATCTTCATTCTATCTATGTTGTTAATTTGTTCACAAGTCTTGCCAGATTGACAAATATTGCCTAATTGACAAGTTATGCTAGGTGTACATAACTTTGATACAATCGTCATTTTATCTATCCTGTTAAGTTGTTCATAAATTTTGCAGGATTGAATAATTTTTGCATGTGTTCGACATATTCGTCTTAATCATATTCGATCGTATCTTTCTTCTAAATCTTCGACATTTTCAGCGGAATCTTCATCTTTCTTCTCCAGTTGATGATGCTTTAGATAGAATGAATGAAAAAGGGGTGCTTGTGTTGTGGTTTTCGTAGTTGCAAGAATTTTTTTTTCGAGAAAAGGTCCCCTCCTTCAATATCATGATTGGGTTGACCAGGCCAGATCATGAGTGAATAGAAAAAAAAATGTACATAGCTGTTCATAGAAATACAAAAACGTATCGTCGGACCCACTAGATTTGATACTATTCACTTTACCTATCTAGTTAAATTCTTAGAAGTCTTGTTGGGTTGGCAAATCTTATTTGTGCTATTCAATTGTTTAATAATTTTGTCGGACTGACAAGACTACTGCTTTATTTATTGAGAAATTTTCATAAAGCATTATCTTTAGTGGTAATTAGCTATCTATAGATATCATTTGTTATATTACGAATTATAGATACGTTTTCTGTTGTTATAAGATGTATTATATATATTTAAGTTATTGTATTCATGAATACAGTAGCAAAAATAGGCGTGAATCAGGGAAGTCCAACTAATCAGTTGTTGTATTCGAGTGTATTCGACTGTATTCATGGCGCGAAACATGGATTATAACTGGACAGATTATTGTATTCGACTGTATTCACGACGTGAAACACGGGATTACAGTGTTTTTAAACGGAAAGTAAATGAATTAACATAATAAACTCCTAATATAACTCAACAAACTCAATTATAACACACAAATTTTGTATTTTCAGTTATAAAAAAATTCTCAACCGAAAAATACCCCAAAAACATAGCAATCTTCAGAGAAATTATATAATACATCTGAATACATAAATTATATTAATTAAAAAAATATATATGAATATATTCATGGCATATAACGAGACAGTGAATACAATGAAATCCGTAAAATACAGCGGGATACATTAAAATACAATGAAAAAAAGACAGTGAATACAATGAAATATATCGATGAGTAAAACCAGAGGCGAAGAAGAAAATGAGGAGGACCAGAGCTTTCACGACTCACTTGACCGTTTGTCACACCTCCTTTTTCCGTCCCCGCGAAGGGCGTAGGAGTTTTTTCCAATTAAAGGACAATTGAAACGGGATTTGTTTATTTATTTCAGAGTCGCCACTTGGGAGATTTAGGGTGTCCCAAGTCACCAATTTTAATCCCGAATCGAGGAAAAGAATGACTCCATATTACAGTCTGCGTACCAGAAATCCGGATAAGGAATTCTGTTAACCCGGGAGAAGGTGTTAGGCATTCCCGAATTCCGTGGTTCTAGCACGGTTGCTCAACTGTCATATTCGGCTTGATTATCTGATTTTTATACAAATATGAACTTATGTGCAAATTTTAACTCTTTACCGCTTTTATTATTATATATATATTTTTTAAAAATGTGAACATCGTTTAAAACATGTCTTTGGATTACGTCACATGAAATGCACCCGCAATCCGGAACACATTTTTATTCAATGTTTTAGGATTTAAATTTGGGTCGCATGAAATGCGCATCCGAGTTTAAGAAGGTAAAATTAATTAAATCGCGCCTAAAGAGTCTAGCGCGTCATTATCTTTGAGGAAGGAAGTGAAATTCACTAAACAATCTATCCCAAATTCTAAGTATATTTTTTTTAAATAATTAAATAAATAAATGAGATTGGAGAATCCTGCAAATTTTTGTATTGTTTACATCTATTTATTTTTAGCGAAATCCTTCCTTATTTTAAGAAAATCCTTTAATGACTACATTTTTATTATTACTAAGTTTGTCTATAAATATAAAATCAATCTCTACATTCTTAAAAATAACATATTAAATAGAAGAGAAAAACAAATATTAACAGAAAGTAATAAAAATTATATTGTTAGATGACTTGAGCTATTGAAATTAATTATTTACAAATACTGAAAATTAGAGATAATCTTGATTACTAAACCGTATTTCTAAAAATTAAATAATTTAACCTTAACTAACCTTGTTTTAATTCAAATCCTGTCCTAATATTTGATTCGCAAAATTAATTCATGTTTTAACTGAATTTAGCTACATGATTCCGATTAACTTAACGTTGGCGATACTAAAACCCTTATGAATAAGGAACTTAATCAATTTTGCCAAACTGATTTAATAAAGCCATTTTTACGTTATTTTCTTCTATTTTAATTATTTGACAGTTTAATCGGTAATGAACATGCTTAAATATATACTACCTAATAATCAGGTTAAAGCAATGCATTATTTAATACATCGCTACAATATGCCTAATTATGCAAAACAACGGCGATTTACAGAATAATAATACATGAAATAACATAAATGCAATTAATAAAAAAAACTAAATTTAAAAATTTAAACTTCCATTCTTCATTTTCAGCTTACAAAAGGCCAAAATTACAGTTGTGTACCTGGTATTGTCAATATAAGAAGAAGAAAGTCAGTCACGTAGTACGTAACACAGCAACAACAATAATAATCAGCAATCCAGTCAACGGAAATCCCAGTGACAGATTTGAAAATCAAAATAAAATCCAGAAACACCAACAACAAACAACGGACAGAAACCAAGGGAATTTCCAGATTTTGAAAGGCTAATTAATATTTAACCCTTCTTTTCTAAACCCGTATATCAGGATATTTATCAGGTGTGTACTACTCTCTCTTCTAATTTCCAGCTCTTTTATTTGTATTTTTTTCTTTTCTTTTTCTTTCTTGAAAGTTTTAATATTTTTTCGGATTTTTCTTTCTCTCTTAAATATTCAGCTTTTTTCTCTCTCTATATATGTCTTCCTCTTCTTCTAAAATCTGATCAAGCCTCCTATATATATCACATCCCCAAACCCTTTAATTAATTAATAAAACAACCATTTTCTCCTATCAAACCCATTATCTTCCCACTCATCCCCATTTTCATCCCCCACTACATTAAACTAATATATCAAACCAACCCATTACATCTTGTCCCCCATGCCTACCATAAACAATTACCATATTCCCCTCCACTACATTTTGTCTTGTCCCCCATTTATATTAAACAACTATATCACCCACACCCCATTACATTTTGTCCCCCATGCTTAACATAAAGAATTATTCAAAAATGTTCAATTCCTAAACTACCCCTCTGACCTTATTGCAATTACCATTTTACCCCTGAACGTACTGCAATTTACCAAATTACCCTTATCAGCTATAACCAATCAATTAATCAAACTCAACCAAAATATAGCCAATATGATCAATTTCTACACAAATTCAAACAACAAATCACATGAACATGATTTCTGAACCAATTCAACAACAATATCACATGAACACAAATCGAACAACAAAGAACAACTAAAATTTTGATTGAACAATATTTTTAGCAACAAACAAACCTACTTTCAGATTCAACAACAACAACAAACAAGTATATTCAGATTTCTAAATTCAATAATCATTTGAACTTAAAATCAACTCTAACAACATTACAACCAACAATTCCTATATTAAACTTAAACAAGATTATGAGACAAACTCAAGAAATAATCATAAATGATGAACAATAAACAAGAAAAATCAAACTTATACTAATTTCGGATTCAAGAACAATCAAACAAAGTATGAACATAAATGAAAAGATTCAACAACAATAACAAGCAAGTTTTATTCAAATTCGAATTAAACTTGTATTAAGCTTAAACAAAACAAATAAACTTATTCAAATCACTAAACTTCAAATAATCAATTGATCTTTTAAAATTAAATCCAACAAAATTATAACAAAGATACATGATTCCAAAAAATTAAAACATAACTTCACATTAAATCACTGAATTAAAAACGAACTTCAAACAAAGATGAACATGAATTAAATCTATTTTTAAACAACAAAACATGACGGATTCATATGATTAAACCAACATACTCCCCGACTACAACTAAATTCTTTTTAGACAAATAACAAGATCGAACAAGAACCAATTATGAGCTTAAACTTGAATCTAACAATATTAACAATTTCTGAAAAATACATAAAATACATGAAACAAATTGAAGAAATAATTAATTAAATTTCAATTTGAATCTAACAAATATTAAACTAACAATTTCACATGAACAACTGAAAAATTAACAAAACAATGAACATGAACAAAACAAAAATCAAACATCTACCGATTTTAGATTCGAGAAATATCAAAACGAAATACGGACAAAAATAAAACTCAAAATCTACTAACCGGATCGAAACGACGAACAACGACTAACCAACGACGAACTCGGACTATGTAGGGACTGTTTTGACGACCCCAACCAAAACTCGAACAGAAAACTCGACGTACCGGACCTCGACTCAACGAAAGACCCTCGAACTTTGACGAAACGAAGAAGATGAAGCAACAGCAGAAGCAGAAACATGAAGCAGAAGCAGCTGGCCATGGCAAAGCAGTGGCAGCGGTCGCGAGCAGCAGTAGCAACGCTACTCAACTGGTGGCAGTGATGGAGACGACGATGCTCGTTTGGACGAAGACATGGTCGACGTCGACAACCATGAAAGCTTGAGCTTGAGCTTGTTCATGGCTGCTCGGAGACGAAGAAACATCGAAGGTGGTCGACGACGCGACGGACTGTGTGCGACTAGCTGGACGGAGCAGCAACATCGCGATGACAGTAGGGTCGTTTGGTCGTTTGGATGAAGAACGAAGAAGAAGAAGCAACCATGAAAGGCTGCTGCGTGTGTGCGTTTTTTACTGTGTATGTGTGTGTGCGTGTTGACGTGTGTGTGTGTGAGTGTGACGGGGTAAGGGGGAAGGGCTGGAGGGGTGGTCATTGGGCAAGGGGGGAAGGGCAGCCATGGTTGTGAAAGCTTAAAGAAGGAGAGCAAGAGAGGGGGCGGGTGGTTTTTTTTCAACAGTGAATATTTTAAGGTTTTGTTAAATGAAAGATAGGGAAATAGGGGTGTTGGTCTTTGGGGTTATGGACTGGGTCGACCCGGTTTGAAATGGACCAGGTCGTTTGGGAAGATTGGATAATTTTTTGGGCCTTTGGCTTACAATTGAAGAAGTGGCCCAATCCGATTTTTTTTTGTATTTTTGCTCTCTTTTCTTCTTTTATTTTTCTAAAACTAAATTATAAAAATACTTAAATTATTATTAAGAACTAAATTAAGTTATAAAAGCGCAAATTAACTCCCAATAACAATTAACGCATAATTAAGTAATAATTAAGCATAAAATTGTATATTTGGATATTAAATGCTAAAAATGCAAAAGATGCCTATTTTTTGTAATTTTCAATTTTTATAAAACAAACTTAATTACTAACAATTGTATAATTAAATCCTACATGCAAAAATGCGACATATTTTTGTATTTTTATTAATTTAACAAATAAACATGCACAGACAAATACAAATAATTATTCAAAAATATCACAAAATTGCACACCAAGGAAAATCATTTTATTTTTGAATTTTTTGGGAGTAATTCTCATATAGGGCAAAAATCACGTGCTTACAGCTGTCCCTCTTTGCCCGAAGACACGAAGGGTTTTCGTGCAAAGATAAAGCGAGCGATTTTTGCCCATCCGAGTACTCCGTGTGAAGCATTTTTTGAAAAAGATTTAACCGAACCTTTGCTTCAGAGGTTTCCTACATATCCTGGGTAAAACAGGAATCAGGTCAACGTAGTTCGGGAAGTTTTGGTAGCTGGGACTACCATGGGACTGCAATGTTAATGTTGTTGTATGCTACTTTTACTTGTTTGATGACCTCCTTATTACACCATGCTTAAAAGAAAACAAGAAGCTAGGCTAGACTACGGATCATAAGATCTCCTTTATCTGCAACTTGTTCCTGTTGCCTTGCTTTCTTGTCGGCTTGCGTTTCTTTCGGTGCTTTTCTTCCGAGACTTTGGGGATGACACTGGCCTTTTGCTTTTCTGAATACCAGTTTTCATTATTCCGTTCTGTCTGCTGGGGATATGGCTTTCTTCATTAAGCTTTGTTATGCTGGGCATAATTCAATGTTCACATGCCACTTCTTTCAAGACGCATCTTTTCTTCCTTTTGACTCATGCGCTTGAGTTTGTGCTGGGACCTCTTGTTGCAACCTTCTGTTTTCCGGTGCTGAGGATTTTTTATTGTTTCCTGTTGGGAATTCCTGTTGTAACCTTCTACCTTCCGGTGGGTTACTGATTTCAAGATCTGCAGTATAAGACTGAAAAGTATTCCTCTCGTTATACAGGTGGGCGCCTGGATGCAACAATATGAAATGTATTCCCTCGTTATACTGGTGGGCGACCTAGGACATGAAATGAAAATGTATACCCGCATTATACTGGTGGACGACCTAGAAATGAAAAACTGAAATGTATGCTCGCATTATACTGGTGGGCGACCTAGAACAGAAATGAAAAGACAGAAATGTATTCCCGCATTATACTGGTGGGCGCCTAGGACATGAAATGAAAAACTGAAAGGTATGCCCGCATTATACTGGTGGGCGACCGAGGACATGAAATGAAAAGACAGAAATGTATTCCCGCATTATACTGGTGGGCGCCTAGGACATGAAATGAAAAAACTGAAAGGTATGCCCGCATTATACTGGTGGGCAACCGAGGACATGAAATAAAAAAACAAAAATATATTCCCGCATTATACTGGTGGGCGCCTAGGACATGAAATGAAAAGCAGAAATGTATACCCGCATTATACTGATGGGTGGCCTAGAAATGAAAAACTGAAATGTATACCCGCATTATACTGGTGGGCGACCGAGAACATGAAATAAAAATAGAAATGTATACCCGCATTATACTGGTGGGCGACCTAGGACATGAAATGAAAACAGAAATGCATACCCGCATTATACTGGTGGGCGACCTAGAACATGAAATGAAAACATAAATGCATACCCGCATTATACTAGTGGGCGACCTAGAACATGAAATAAAACAGAAATGTATACCCGTATTATACTGGTGGGCGACCTAGAACATGAAATAAAAACATAAATGCATACCCGCATTATACTGGTGGGCGACCTAGAACATGAAATAAAAACAGAAATGTATACCCGCATTATACTGGTGGGCGACCTAGGACATGAAATAAAAACAGAAATGTATACCCGCATTATACTGGTGGGCGACCTAGAACATGAAATGAAAACATAAATGCATACCTGCATTATACTGGTGGGCGACCTAGAACATGAAATGAAAAGACAAAAAATGTATTCCCGCATTATACTGGTGGGCGCCTAATTGGTAAAGAATAATTTGAATTTGTTTCCTCGATTCTCCGAGAAAATTTTCACTTGTGGCAGAAAATTTTCTGCCCCAATTCTGGCGATCTTTCTTATGGCGTATCTTTAGGCCATCATCAACACTTTATTTTCCTGTTCAAATCAAAGAAAATTTAGTTAGTTTTTTTTTCTTGAAATATGGCGAGTGGTCATGTCACTCCTGATGGGGATGATTGTTCCCTTTCCCTTATTCCTGTTCGGCGTTCCCAAAACTTGTTGGGGATGATGTTATTTGCTGGGGATAACATTCTGATGGGGATAGTTTTTCCATTTATCCCTTCCCCATTTTGTATCTCAAAAATTGCTGGGGGTTATTTTGTTGAAGATGGATTTTCCTTTCTTCCCTTCCCATTCTGTGTTGTCCGACCACCTCGGAACTTGGTCGATATTCGGTCGGAGTCCTGCTGGGGATCGTCTTGGAACTTGGCCCACAATTTCCTCAACATATTTTTTTTCCGGTTCTTCCCCGTACTTTCCTTGCCATTTTAGGACAATATTATTCGGCCTGGCAACCAACGTCTTTTGTCTTATTGCCTTATCTCTGGCCTGCCCTTTTCACATTTTATGTTGTACCATTTTGGCAACTGGTAGTAAGCTCTGAAAGACCTTTCTTAAAACATAAATTTCTGGAAAAATTCTTTTAAACAAAGAAATGAAAAGATAGAAAAAGAGAAAATCTTTCTGAACAAATGATGGGGAAAAGAAAAGAAATGAACTTATCTGGGTGATATAACCGATTCCAACGATCATGTTGTGCATTCCGGATTAATCAACCCAGTCTATTTGTGTCGATCAATCTTTCTGATGTCTTCACTTGCTGGGGATAAATAGGTGCCCAATTCTTCGCAAAATGCGGATCCTTTCCGCCAATCTATCTTGTCGCCTCATAGTGCCCTTCGCGGGGTTTTCACTAACAAGGCTGTCTCATTTCTCACAGCTCCCGTCACCTTATGGTGCCTGTGAAGGTTTTCACCGATAAGACTCTCTCATTTTGTATTTCTCAGCTTACGTCGCCTTATGGCGCCTGTGAAGGTTTTCGCCGATAAGACTCTCTCATCTTATTTTCTCAGCTGGGGATTGGAGTGTTGCTGATAAGATTTTTCTCTGCTGGAAATTCTTATGGCTATCAATTCTTTCAACTCATGATCCTCATTCAGTCGGGGACCGGCGTTTTATTCTTGGTTTTCATTTGCCTGTCTTAACACCTCTCGGATACTGATCGGGAGGTCTTTTTTGGACATCAATATAGGTTTTAGAAGAAAAGGATATAAAATTCAAAATAACTTTGATGGGTAAAGTATTACAACTCTTGGAATCAAACTCTTTTTTTTTTCAAAATTTAGAAACATAATTTCTGCCCCAGTTTTCTTGCTTGGGGATTTTTTCTTTTGATTTTTTTTTTCCTCTTTTTTTTGTTACCTTATGACCGAGTCGTGAGGCGCCTACGTATCCTCTTTGAGGAATCAGGTCGAACGTAGTTCACTGACTCCTTTGTTTTCTTGCGACCTTCAATTTTTTATTTTTTTTTGATATATATTTTTTTCATTTTTTTTCATTAATGATTCCAAGAGAGGGGTATAAAAAGATAAGTAAGGCTCAAAGGGGTAAAGCAAAGGTTAAAAGTGTTTGGATAGAAGAAAGAATTGCCTCCGTCATTTCATTATCCGATAAGCACTAAGTACAAACAAACAAATAAACAACAAAAGAAATTACACATAATATCTTTTGACTGCATCAGAATTGATAGCCATGCCGACGCATCTTCCTTCGACATCTGTCAGACGTAAAGCGCCGTTGGATAATACTCTGGTTACAATATACGGCCCTTGCCAATTCGGGGCGAACTTGCCTTTTGCATCAATCTGATGTGGGAGGATCCGTTTCAATACTTGTTTCCCTACTTCAAATTTCCTGGGGCGCACCTTCTTATTGTATGCTCTTGCCATTCTCTTCTGATATAACTGGCCATGACATACTACTGCCAATCTTTTTTCATCCATTAAACTCAACTGCTCTAGTCGGGCTTTGACCCATTCATCATCGTCAATCCCGGCCTTAGCGACAATTCGAAGGGATGAAATTTCAACTTCTGCTGGTATTACTGCTTCAGTTCCGTATACCAACAAATAAGGAGTCGCACCTATTGAAGTACGAACAGTAGTGCGGTATCCCAACAACGCAAATGGTAGCTTTTCATTCCATTGTCTGGATCCTTCAACCATTTTCCTCAATATCTTCTTTATGTTTTTGTTGGCTGCCTCAACCGCTCCATTCGCCTTGGGCCGATACGGGGTGGAATTACGGTGTGTAATCTTAAACTGTTCACATACTTCTCTCATCAAGTTGCTGTTAAGATTAGCACCATTGTCCGTGATTATTATTTTTGGGATCCCAAATCTACAAATGATATGGGAATGGACAAAATCCACCACTGCCTTCTTGGTTACTGACTTGAAAGTTTTGGCTTCAACCCACTTAGTGAAATAATCGATGGTTACCAGAATGAACTTGTGACCGTTCGAAGCTGCCGGCTCGATAGGCCCAATGACATCCATGCCCATGCCACAAATGGCCATGGTACTGACATTGTGTGCAATTCCGTTGGCGGAGAATGAATAAGATCTCCGTGTATCTGACACTGATGGCATTTTCATACGAAACTGATACAATCATGCTCCATAGTGAGCCAATAATATCCCGCTCGCAGAATCTTCTTTGCCAACACATATCCGCTCATATGGGGCCCACAGACTCCAGCATGTACCTCTGTCATCACTATCGTGGCTTGACCTGCATCAATACATCTCAGCAATCCCAGATCTGGGGTTCTTTTGTACAACATTCCTCCACTGAGGAAAAATCCATTTGCCAGTCATCGAATGGCTCTCTTTTGATCTCCGGTTGTCTGCTCCGGGTATATCCCCATCCTGAGGTATTCCTTGACATCATAAAACCATGGCTCACCATCCATTTCTTCTTCTATTATGTTGCAGTAGGCATGCTGATCACGAACCTGAATATACAATGGGTCAACATAGATTTTGTCTGGATGGTGCAACATCGATGCTAAAGTGGCCAAAGCATCGGCAACCTCATTGTGAACTCTCGGGATGTGTCTGAACTCCATTGATCGAAATTGCTTGCTCAGATCGTGCAAACATTGTCGATGTGGTATAAGCTTCAAATCCCGTGTTTCCCATTCACCCTGGATCTGATGTACTAGGAGGTCCGAGTCTCCCAAGACCAAGACGTCCTGAACATCCATGTATGTAGCCAATCGTAGGCCCAAAATGCATGCCTCATATTCAGCCATGTTGTTGGTACAATAGAAACGTAGCTGAGCTGTAACATGATAGTGATGTCCTGTTTCTGAAATAAGTACTGCTCCTACTCCAACTCCTTTTGCATTCGCAGCCCCGTCGAAGAAAAGCTTACACCCTGTTTCCTCATTCAGTTCTAACTCATCTATATGTATCACTTCTTCATCTAGAAAATATGTCCTCAAAGGCTCGTATTCTTCATCAATAGGATTCTCAGCCAAGTGATCAGCCAATGCTTTGGCTTTTATGGCCGTCCTCGTCACATAGACAATGTCGAACTCTGTGAGTAATATCTGCCATTTTGCCAATCTTCCTGTGGGCATAGGCTTCTGGAAAATATACTTTAATGGATCCAGGCGTGAAATAAGGTAAGTAGTATGTGACGACAGATAATGCTTAAACTTCTGTGCTACCCAAGTTAGAGCACAACATGTCTTCTCAAGTTGAGTGTACTTATTCTCATAAACTGTAAACTTCTTGCTGAGATAATAGATGGCTTGCTCTTTTCTTCCTATGATGTCGTGTTGACCCAACACGCAACCAAACGAATGATCCAGGACCGTTAGATAAAGGATTAATGGCCTCCCCGACTCAGGTGGAACCAACACAGGTGGATTGGATAAATATCCTTTGATCTGGTCAAATGCCTCCTGACATTCTGCCATCCATTCTATCGCGACATCTTTCCTCAGCAATCGAAAGATGGGTTCACAAGTCGTTGTGAGCTAAGCGATGAATCTACTGATATAGTTCAACCTTCCCAACAGACTCATTACTTCTGTTTTGTTCCTCGGTGGCGGCAATTTCTTGGATGGATTTGATCTTTGACGGATCCAACTCAATGCCTCACCGACTGACGATGAATCCCAACAGCTTTCCAGATGGAACACCAAATGCACATTTGGCTGGGTTGAGCTTAATGTCGTACCTTTGAAGTCTTTGGAAAAACTTCCTAAGGTCTGCTATGTGGTCTTCCTGACGCTTGGATTTGATGATCACATCATTTACGTACACTTCGATCTCTTTGTGTATCATATCATGGAACACAGTAGTCATTGCTCTCATGTACGTTGCCCCAGCGTTCTTTAAACCGAATGGCATTACCCGATAGCAATAAGTCCCCCATGGCGTAATGAAAGTTGTTTTCTCTGCATCTTCTTCATCCATCAGAATCTGATGATACCCGGCGAAGCAATCCACAAAGGAGCCGAATTCTCGTCCGGCGCAATTGTCGATCAAGATATGGATATTGGGCAATGGAAAGTTATCTTTTGGGCTTGCCCTGTCCAGATTACGGTAGTCGACGCATACCCTGATCTTCCCATCTTTCTTTGGTACTAGCAACACATTAGCCAACCAATCAGGATATCGAGTGACCCGAATAAACTTTGCTTGCAGCTGCTTGGTTACTTCTTCTTTAATCTTCACACTCATATATGTCTTGAACTTCCTCAGTTTTTGCTTGACGGGAAGGCATGCCGGGTCAGTGGGCAATTTGTGAACCACTAGCTTGGTGCTTAAACCCGGCATGTCATCATATGACCATGCAAAAACATCTTTAAACTCAATGAGTGCTTTGATTAATTCTTCCCTGATGCCAGGCTCAATGTGGATGCTGATTTTGGTTTCTCGGACATTATCCGCATCCCCTAGATTTACAGCCTCGGTGTCATTCAGATTAGGCTTGGGTTTCTCTTCAAATTGGCATAGTTCTCGGTTTATTTCTTCGAAGGCTTTATCCTCGTCATATTCAGACTCATTGTCACAATCGATCTCTTGTATCATTAAATCAGAGTCAGATTGATTTATTAGACTAGGTCGAAGATCCGTCGTGCATGCCATGTCATTAGAACCAGTAAAAAGAGAATTGTTCAGAAAGAGAAAAGAATAAAACAAAATTAAAATGAGACAAGAAAAAGAATTTTATTAAAAATGCGGGATAACAGGGTTCACACTTTTACAAGACAAAATGAGATTTGGATTACACCCTGAATAATCCGAAAAACAAGAAAGCAAAAATCAAAGCCTACTACCAGGACTCTCCCCGAGTAGGAAGAGGAGTAACCGTCCAATTGTTGGTTTTGGCCTCAGGCCCATAAACTGTATGTCTGTTCCGCTGGAACCCTCTCCGACTTCTACCATATTGACATCAGTGAACAATCTTTAGAAGCTCTGATTCAGATCCCCGTCAATCCCCATCAAAGGCCCGAGATTTTTTGGACTGGTAACCCCTTGGAGCTTGCTCTAACAAAAGATCTTGAGAGACGTGGCACAGGTTTGGGAAGAAACCCAACTTTCTTCTTCATTTTTCGCGCTCACTTTACATCTGCCGCAGTCGGTTTGAACCCCAACCCAAAGGTCTCCAAATTCTTAGGCAAGGAAACAGGTTGAACAATTCCCTGAAGTTCAGCTCCCAAGCCTTTTCCTGGCACAAACCCATTACCCAGCATTTCTTAAACCATCATGACCGTTGCGGAAGCTACCCTAGGGTGCTGAATGATTTCACCCTTAGGGATCTTGTTTGCCGACACTGCATCAAAAATCTGGTAGACCCAGGGACCTTTGTCATCATTGGTCTCTATGAAAGGTACAATGGCCCCTCCTATGGTGCACGCAGTGTCCTCGCCGTGCAACACGACCTCTTGTCTATCCGACTCGAACTTGACCATCTGATGCAAGGTGGATGGCACTGCTTTGGCTGCATGGATCCACGGTCGTCCCAACAGAAGGTTATAAGATACCGCGGCATCTAATACCTGGAATTCCATGGTAAACTGGACTGGACCGATGGTCAACTCAAGTGCAATATCCCCCACGGTGGCTGTTCCATTTCTGTCAAATCCTCGGACGCAAATGCTATTCTTGTGGATTCTTCCATGGTCGATCTTCAACTGGTTCAGGGTGGATAATGGACAAATATTGGCGCTTGAGCCATTATCCACCAATGCCTGAGTAACTGCCGAATCTTCACATTTGACAGTTAGGTAGAGAGCATTATTATGCTCTGTGCCCTCCACTGGCAGATCATCATCTGAAAATGTTACCCTGTTCACCTCGAAAATTTTGTTGGCAATCGTTTCCAGGTGATTTACAGAAATCTCGTTGGGCACATGAGCTTCATTCAGTATCTTCATTAGGGCCCGACGATGTTCATCCGAATGGATGAGTAATGATAGCAGCGAGATCTGGGCCGGTGTTTTCTTCAACTGTTCGACCACGGAGTAATCCTGCACTTTCATCTTCTTTAAGAATTCCTCAGCTTCTTCTTCTAACACAGGTTTCTTTGTTGCAGCTGGATTGGGTCTTCTCAACTCCGCCGGAGCAAAACACCGTCCTGATCAAGTCAGTCCATGCGCCTCACAACTATTCTCCTCCACTTGTTGTCCCTTGTACATCACCACTGCCTTCTCGTACTTCCAAGGCACGG
Source organism: Nicotiana tabacum (assembly GCF_000715075.1). Lineage (NCBI taxonomy): Eukaryota > Viridiplantae > Streptophyta > Magnoliopsida > Solanales > Solanaceae > Nicotiana > Nicotiana tabacum. The sequence continues at coordinate 15,381,743 of NC_134089.1, read as the reverse complement.
CCTTGCTATCAATCACTGGTGTTTGTACTACTGGCTTTATGATGGCCGGTTCCCTGCAGACCCCCTTCACAACAACCACGGGTGCAGATGATGCTCCCGTTATTACCAACTTGGCTGGTTCTGGTTTCCTTGTAGCGGCAGATGGATTCTTCCCCAATATCACCACTGGCTTGACATCTTCCCCCTTCAACTGTACCCCTGCTTCCTTATCGATCGATTTTTCTTTCGGAGTGGCACGGATCATCATCACTGTCTGTAAGGGTTTCTTCAGCTCCCCTCCTTCGTGCACAAGCTCGATCATGTGGGCTTCAGGGTGCTTTGGCAATGGGTTCTGGTTAATGTTGGGTGTCTCCGGTGTCTGTACCTCGATCTTGTTGGTATCAATAAGATCTTGTATTGCATGTTTCAGCCTCCAACATTTCTCGGTATCATATCTGGGAGCTCCCGAACAATATTCACATCTTACCGAGTGATCCATATTTTGGGGTAAGGGATTTGACAATCTAGGCTCAACAGGATTTAATAAACCCAACTACCTCAATTTGTGGAACAAGGCAATATAAGTTTCCCCCAACTCAGTAAAAGTTCTTTGCCTCTGCAATCTTTCATTTCTGGAGGCCGGATTTCCCCTGAAACCCATCCCTGGAGGGTTCCTGTAGGCTCTTGGCAGTGGATAGGTGTTTTGTGGTGGTGGGTAGGTGTTATGTGGAGATGGGTATGTATTATGGGGAGCCGGCGCGCGCCATTGTGGGCGAACCGGAGGTTGGGTGTATGTCTGGGCTTGATGGACGGTGAAATATTGTTCTTGTGGTGGGTAGTAGGGTTGTGGAGGGTAATTTGGAATGTGTGGGTAGTTTAGACGATGGGTTCTGGGTTGGTAATGAGGGGAAGGACCTCTAGATCTGGACAAATTGTCGGCCTCTATTGTCGTGACCTCCTCTCTCCTTTTCTTTCCGAGCGCACCTCCCGTGCCGCTCTGAATGGCCTGAGTTGTTGCCTTAATTGCCGAGTAACTCAGGATCTTATTGGACTTAAGTCCCTCTTCTATCATACCTCCCATTTTCACCACTTCATTGAATGATTTGCCAACTGACGTCACCAAGTGACCAAAGTAAGTTGGCTCGAGAGTTTGTAGAAAGTAATCCACCATTTCTCCCTCTCTCATTGGGGGATTAACTCTGGCTGCCTGTTCTCTCCATCGGAACCCAAATTCCTGGAAGCTCTCTCCGGGTTTCTTCTCAAGCTTTAGCAATGTGAGACGGTCTGGGACTATCTCAAGGTTGTATTGGAAATGTCCTGCGAAAGCCTGTGCCAAGTCATCCCAGGTGTACCACCTGCTCGGATCTTGTCTTGTATACCACTCTAATGTCGACCCGCTCAAACTCTGGCCAAAGTAAGCTATCAATAGCTCATCTTTGCCCCCTGCTCCCCTCATTTTGCTACAAAAACCCCGTAGATGTGCCATAGGATCGCCATGCCCTTCGTATAAATCGAACTTGGGCATCTTGAACCCTACTGGTAATTGAACGTCAGGGAAAGGGCATAGATCCTTGTAAGCCACGCTGACCTGGTTGCCTAACCCATGTATGTTTCTGAAGGACTGCTCCAGGCTTTTAAATTTTCACATCACCTCATCCTGCTCTGGGCTCTTAGCCGGCTTTTCACCGGGACCTCAAAGTGGGGATTATAGGCATGTGGCTCGGGTGCTTTGAATGTGAGTTCAGGGGGGTAATATTGTGTGTTGTGAGCCTGAAACAATGGCTCACTGGATGATCTGTGCAATGGGGCTGGGGGAGGTGCCACAAAGACGGGAACATTTGGTGGAGGAGGGTTTTGAGTGGGTGGTGGAGCTTGGGAATCATAAGCCTCTCTTCCCTGATAATAGTGATGGCTTGGGAGACTTGTTGAAGGACCGGGAGAGGGGTATTTCGGCGTGTGTACTGGTTGGAGGGTAGGAGTAACGGGTAGTTCCTGCCCCTTCTGGGCTCTAGCTAAGGCTATCTGCATTTCATTCATTTCTAGCCTCATTTTTTCCATTTTCTCTAAGGCTTCCTTCAGCATCTGATTGGCCGTTTTTTCTGACTCAACGCTGTTGTCTGACCCAGTCATGCTTTCTGGTATAGGACCTTTTGATCTTGTTTGATAATGGTACGGTGCCAGTACGCTCTAACAACTAACTGATATTGATTGGAAAAACAACAAACTTGTCAGTGTTAGAGTCTTAACAGATATTGTAATTGCACGTTAGGGGGATGCAATGCTCCTAGGCAGTTAATCATTTCTAACATGATTTTGCTCTGACCGCATGCATCATCCCGGCTTATTTTTGCTCTGACAAATATATATTCTTCTTTTTTTTTAAATTACGGTCGAATCCTATAGATATTGCCTACGAATCCTATAGAGATTGCCTACGTATCGTGACCCCCGCACGAATCAGACCAAGCGTAGTTCGTGCCAAAAATAAAGACTCAATTATAACTTTTATTATTCAAATATGCTATTACAAGCCATCAAAAACAAACAAAAATACAGACTCCATACTTTTCTTTTTAAGAATGTTTGAAGAGAACATAAGGGTAGACAACAGACTTTGAAAAACAAACAAGTGCAAGATTGAACTAGGGATACATTAAAGCTTTGAATTTTGGTGCCCGCGAGGCATCGTTCGGCCTTTCCGCGGGCTTGGGGGCCAGGCTTCTTTGCAATCTTTTTAGTTCTTCCATGATCCGGTGGACATAATCCATGACTGAGGCAAAAAGGATATCACGAGGCATCTCTTCACATGTTAGGCACTTCGTGGTGATATAGCGCCCTATCTCATTGATCCTACCCCTGATTCTATCCCTCTCTATGCACAGTTGTTCTATCCGTTGATTCTTTAGTCCCAATATTCGAGTATTGTCAATGAGCTGATCTTGGAACCTCTCAATTTGTTCTTCCATCCGGGCTATCGACTCATAGCAGCGTTCTCTATCTGTTCTAGCATCCCGGGCTTGTTTGAGGACCCGATTATTGAGAATGGAGTTTATCTCTCTCAATGTCGCAACACTCATTTTGTAGTCCCTTTTTACTTGACATAGGTGCTCTCTCCGTGATGCTGTAACTTTGGCCCACCTGACCCACATTCTTGTTATACAAGCCTTGGATCTCTCCAAGTCTTCTCGACTTTTGCTGACTTGATTTCTCAATTCCGCTATCAACCTTTCATCAGAGCGACGTTTCTGTCGGTCACTATCACTCTTACCGACTTGGCGAATTCGGGCTTTCAGTGCCTGGTTTTCTTTGGCTAATTTGTTCTTTTCACCCTGCTCTGAGGCTACTTGAACGTTGTTTTCAAACATAAGCCTTTCAATTTGTCACTTCAGCTTCTCGATTTCAGCCTGGTAGCCTTCCTCTCTCACTAACCAACCCCACTGTTCCTGCTAATCATCCGCAAATTGTTGGACGTGAGCTCTTTTAGCAGGCCTCTGACGAATCTGGAACCTTTTCCCGAACCAAACATCGTATTTTGGGTCTACCTTACCCTTAGCCAGCTCTCGAACCATAGTCTTGGGCTCAAGGAATCTACATTCGTGCCACAGTTTTCTAATATTTCCTTCGGGGAACACGACTCCTGGTCTCAACTCAATGGCGTGCTTGCTTAGATCCTCATCAGTAGGAATTACCTGAAATCTTCCTAGTTGGTGCAGTACCCGATGAGGAGCATATGGCTGGATGCTGCGAAGTCCCATCAAAAGAACATGACATTCCTCGGCCGCCATGTATATTACCTCAGTATCATTCAGCCACCCAAATGCCCATTCAACTTGGTCGACTGTTGTTGACCTCAATTGTGTAAGCCATGCTTTGACGCCTTCGGGAAATATGACGCCTGTCATTCGTTTCTCAAAGCCGCTAATGCAGTTTCTCTCAGTCAACCCGTGGTTCATGTATCCCACTCGGTGATGGAGGTGTTCTTGCATCCACAGCTGGAGTAACAGATTGCATCCCTGAAATAACTTGCCTCCTTCTCGGCATATAGTTAAAGCTCGGTAGATTTCGGACAAAATCAAAGGAACCACAGTACTGTCGGTTCTTTTGATTGCAACATCGACCATCCCTACAAGGCCTATCTCTATTTTTTTATCTTTGCGGGGACAGACCACAACTCCCAGAAATGCTGTGATAAATGCCAAAGTACGTCTTGTTTCCCACTTGATTCTGTTCCCAGTGTGAATTAATCCGAGGTCTGGTTCTTCCAAACCCTGAGGAATTCTGTACCATTGATACAAGAATTGGAGAGTACAACATCCCTTCGACAAATCATCATTCTGCACCTTCCGACTAATGCTTAGCAAATCCAAGAACGCGTGCGGAGATACTGGTCTTGGTGAAAGTAAATACTGCCCTCTTAGTTTCCCATTCAATCCTGCATATCCGGCGACTTCCTCTAGTGTAGGTGAAAGTTCAAAGTCAGCAAAACGGAACACATTGCGGGTTGGGTCCCAGAACGGTATTAGAGCCTCGATGATATCTGTCCTTGGCTTGATATTCAATAGATCGACAAAACCTCCCAAAACTCTTTCCACTATCTTTTTACTATCATTTTCCATATCATTCCACCACATGTGGAGTTGCAAAGGGACCTCGCTACAGACTGAGAACGGTTCACTTTGACTTGTGCTCATCCTGCACATTTATTATAGTGATTAAAGAAGGAAAAACTTTTATTTGACTTAAAAACTATCTATATTCTAAAGAAATATTTTTTGGATTTTAAATCTTCTTTTTTTTTTTGAAATTTTGAAAAACTTTTAAAGAGAAAGGAAATATTTTTGAACTATTATTCTGAATTTATGAAAGAAATACTAAAAAAAAATATTTTTGAATTTTCTTTTGAATATTTTTTAAACAAATAATTTGGATTTTGAGATTAAAAGGAAATATTATTATTTTTTTTAAAAAAAATTGAGGTCTAAAAGAAAAACTTTCTAAAGAAGCAAGTAATGTTAAATATTTTTGGATTTTTTTTTTGAATACGGTGGGCCGAAACCAAAGAGGTTTGCCTCTGATCTCACATCCGGTGAGAATCAGACCCGCATAGTTCGGGCTATAAACTAACTAATTTTTGAAAACAAACAAAATTTTTCTTTTTCTTTTATAGCAAAAAAACTATTTTTCTTTTTCGTTTTTTTTTTTTGAAAATAAAGCAAAATAAAAGACTCATTCCTACACGCTTTCTGCTTTCTAGGCAAACAAGCAATTCTAAAAGTAAAAATATATCAAAATTTCGGCAGCGTTCCGATAGCACTTGGACACTGATTTTTTCTAAATTAATCATCTAACTCTCCACTTGCTATTTTTGTTTTATTTTATTTTTTTCTCTTTTTTTTTTTACATTCCCGAGATTCAGAAGCCGATCAACATGCAAGACCGAGCAAATAAATGCACATAAAACAAATAAGATGCATCAGGATGGTCTTTATTTCAGGTTGCTAGCCCTAGACGGACCCAACCCCTGTATTGAGTCCCCTAAGTCAAAATGCACATGATGCAAATAAGCGTTCCAATTAGGGATCCGGCATGAAGCTGAGTTATTCTAGGTTCAGAACCTGGGTGTTTGTTCTAGACCTGGCTTACACGAGCGGACAGCTCGAGCCGAGGGGGAGGCAGCGTACCGGGAATACAGAAGCTTCACCGGCTTTGCAATTTATCCAACCTCGTTCTAAATTGGGAATTTAGACACTATACAGAAAAGAAGTCACACAAAGTGCACCCTTCTTCATGATTCAGAAGACTCAGAGAGGAGATGGGTTTCGGTACAGTTTATATACAGTTCACGTAATATTAAAGCGGTAAAAGGCAATTAATTAGCACATTGAACCAAAATATGTAACAAAATCAGATTAAACCAAATATAACAATTTATATAAGCTCGAATTTCTAACCCTGAACCAGTGGTTCTGGGTAAGTGTCCCCAGCAGAGTCGCCAGAGCTGTCACACCTCCTTTTTCCGTCCCCGCGAAGGGCGTAGGAGTTTTTTCCAATTAAAGGACAATCGAAACGGGATTTGTTTATTTATTCCAGAGTCGCCACTTGGGAGATTTAGGGTGTCCCAAGTCACCAATTTTAATCCCGAATCGAGGAAAAGAATGACTCCATATTACAGTCTGCATACCAGAAATCCGGATAAGGAATTTTGTTAACCCGGGAGAAGGTGTTAGGCATTCCCGAGTTCCGTGGTTCTAGCACGGTCGCTCAACTGTTATATTCGGCTTGATTATCTGATTTAATACATGTTGAACCTATGTGCAAAATTTAACTCTTTACCGCTTTTATTATTATATATATATTTTTTTTAAAAATATGAACATCGTTTAAAACATGTCTTTGGATTACGTCACATGAAATGCACCCGCAATCCGGAACACATTTTTATTCAATGTTTTAGGATTTAGATTTGGGTCGCATGAAATGCGCATCCGAGTTTAAGAAGTTAAAATTAATTAAATCGCGCCTAAAGAGTCTAGCGTGTTATTATCTTTGGGGAAGGAAGTGAAATTCACTAAACAGTCCATCCCAAATTCTAAGTATATTTTTTTTAAATAATTAAATAAATAAATGAGATTGGAGAATCCTGCAAATTTTTGTATTGTTTACATCTATTTATTTTTAGCGAAATCCTTCCTTATTTTAAGAAAATCCTTTAATGACTACATTTTTATTATTACTAAGTTTGTCTATAAATATAAAATCAATCTCTACATTCTTAAAAATAACATATTAAATAGAAGAGAAAAACAAATATTAACAGAAAGTAATAAAAATTATATTGTTAGATGACTTGAGCTATTGAAATTAATTATTTACAAATACTGAAAATTAGAGATAATCTTGATTACTAAACCGTATTTCTAAAAATTAAATAATTTAACCTTAACTAACCTTGTTTTAATTCAAATCCTGTCCTAATATTTGATTCGCAAAATTAATTCATGTTTTAACTGAATTTAGCTACATGATTCCGATTAACTTAACGTTGGCGATACTAAAACCCTTATGAATAAGGAACTTAATCAATTTTGCCAAACTGATTTAATAAAGCCATTTTTACGTTATTTTCTTCTATTTTAATTATTTGACAGTTTAATCGGTAATGAACATGCTTAAATATATACTACCTAATAATCAGGTTAAAGCAATGCATTATTTAATACATCGCTACAATATGCCTAATTATGCAAAACAACGGCGATTTACAAAATAATAATACATGAAATAACATAAATGCAATTAATAAAAAAAACTAAATTTAAAAATTTAAACTTCCATTCTTCATTTTCAGCTTACAAAAGGCCAAAATTACAGTTGTGTACCTGGTATTGTCAATATAAGAAGAAGAAAGTCAGTCACGTAGTACGTAACACAGCAACAACAATAATAATCAGCAATCCAGTCAACGGAAATCCCAGTGACAGATTTGAAAATCAAAATAAAATCCAGAAATACCAACAACAAACAACGGACAGAACCAAGGGAATTTCCAGATTTTGAAAGGCTAATTAATATTTAACCCTTCTTTTCTAAACCCGTATATCAGGATATTTATCAGGTGTGTACTACTCTCTCTTCTAATTTCCAGCTCTTTTTATTTGTATTTTTTTCTTTTCTTTTTCTTTCTTGAAAGTTTTAATATTTTTTCGGATTTTTCTTTCTCTCTTAAATATTCAGCTTTTTTCTCTCTCTATATCTGTCTTCCTCTTCTTCTAAAATCTGATCAAGCCTCCTATATATATCACATCCCCAAACCCTTTAATTAATTAATAAAACAATCATTTTCTCCTACCAAACCCATTATCTTCCCACTCATCCCCATTTTAATCCCACTAAATTAAACAAATATATCAACCAACCCATTATATCTTGTCCCCCATGCCTACAATAAACAATTACCATATTTCCCTCCACTATATTTTGTCTTGTCCCCCATTTATATTAAATAACTATATCACCCACACCCCATTACATTTTGTCCCCCATGCTTAACATAAAGAATTATTAAAAAATGTTCAATTCCTAAACTACCCCTCTGACCTTATTGCAATTACCATTTTACCCCTGAACGTACTGCAATTTACCAAATTACCCTTATCAGCTATAACCAATCAATTAATCAAACTCAACCAAAATATAGCCAATATGATCAATTTCTACACAAATTCAAACAACAAATCACATGAACATGATTTCTGAACCAATTCAACAACAATATTACATGAACACAAATCGAACAACAAAGAACAACTAAAATTTTGATTGAACAATATTTTTAGCAACAAACAAACCTACTTTCAGATTCAACAACAACAACAAACAAGTACATTCAGATTTCTAAATTCAATAATCATTTGAACTTAAAATCAACTCTAACAACATTACAACCAACAATTCTTATATTAAACTTAAACAAGATTATGAGACAAACTCAAGAAATAATCATAAATGATGAACAATAAACAAGAAAAATCAAACTTATACTAATTTCGGATTCAAGAACAATCAAACAAAGTATGAACATAAATGAAAAGATTCAACAACAATAACAAGCAAGTTTTATTCAAATTCGAATTAAACTTGTATTAAGCTTAAACAAAACAAATAAACTTATTCAAATCACTAAACTTCAAATAATCAATTGATCTTTTAAAATTAAATCCAACAAAATTATAACAAAGATACATGATTCCAAAAAATTAAAACATAACTTCACATTAAATCACTGAATTAAAAACGAACTTCAAACAAAGATGAACATGAATTAAATCTATTTTTAAACAACAAAACATGACGGATTCATATGATTAAACCAACATACTCCCCGACTACAACTAAATTCTTTTTAGACAAATAACAAGATCGAACAAGAACCAATTATGAGCTTAAACTTGAATCTAACAATATTAACAATTTCTGAAAAATACATAAAATACATGAAACAAGTTGAAGAAATAATTAATTAAATTTCAATTTGAATCTAACAAATATTAAACTAACAATTTCACATGAACAACTGAAAAATTAACAAAACAATGAACATGAACAAAACAAAAATCAAACATCTACCGATTTTAGATTCGAGAAATATCAAAAAGAAATACGGACAAAAATAAAACTCAAAATCTACTAACCGGATCGAAACGACGAACAACGACTAACCAACGACGACCTCGGACTATGTAGGGACTGTTTTGACGACCCCCAACCAAAACTCGAACAGAAAACTCGACGTACCGGACCTCGACTCAACGAAAGACCCTCGAACTTTGACGAAACGAAGAAGATGAAGCAACAGCAGAAGCAGAAACGTGAAGCAGAAGCAGCTGGCCATGGCGAAGCAGTGGCAGTGGTCACGAGCAGCAGTAGCAATGCTACTCAACTGGTGGCAACGATAGAGACGACGATGCTCGTTTGGACGAAGACATGGTCGACGTCGGCAGCCATGAAAGCTTGAGCTTGAGCTTGTTCATGGCTGCTCGGAGACGAAGAAACATCGAAGGTGGTTGACGACGCGACGGACTGTGTGCGACTAGCTGGACGGAGCAGCAACATTGCGATGACAGTAGGGTCGTTTGGTCGTTTGGATGAAGAACGAAGAAGAAGAAGAAGCCATGAAAGGCTGTTGCGTATGTGCGTTTTTTACTGTGTGTGTGTGTGCGTGTTGACGTGTGTGTGTGTGAGTGTGACGGGGTGAGTGGGAAGGGATGGAGGGGTGGTCGTTGGGCAAGGGGGGAAGGGCAGCCATGGTTGTGAAAGCTTAAAGAAGGAGAGCAAGAGAGGGGGCGGGTGGTTTTTTTTCAACAGTGAATATTTTAGGGTTTTGTTAAATGAAAGATAGGGAAATAGGGGTGTTGGTCTTTGGGGTTATGGACTGGGTCGACCCGGTTTGAAATGGACCGGGTCGTTTGGGAAGATTGGATAATTTTTTGGGCCTTTGGCTTACAATTGAAGAAGTGGCCCAATCCGATTTTTCTTTGTATTTTTGCTCTCTTTTCTTCTTTTATTTTTCTAAAACTAAATTATAAAAATACTTAAATTATTATTAAGAACTAAATTAAGTTATAAAAGCGCAAATTAACTCCCAATAACAATTAATGCACAATTAAGTAATAATTAAGCACAAAATTGTATATTTGGACATTAAATGCTAAAAATGCAGAAGATGCCTATTTTTTGTAATTTTCAATTTTTGTAAAACAAACTTAATTACTAACAATTGTATAATTAAATCCTACATGCAAAAATGCGACATATTTTTGTATTTTTATTAATTTAACAAATAAACATGCACAGACAAATACAAATAATTATTCAAAAATATCACAAAATTGCACACCAAGGAAAATCATTTTATTTTTGAATTTTTTGGGAGTAATTCTCACATAGGGCAAAAATCACGTGCTTACACCGTTTACTCTCTTTTACTAACATGTCTTGCTCTTCCTCTCCTTCTTCTGACAACGAACAAGACGATATTAAAGATCTTAGTTTTAACTTGGGTTCCCCACTAAATTATGGTGTTCCGGACCCACTTCCTGTTCCTCAATTTCCCATGGGTGTCTCCAACAACTATGATGTTTGGATCTCTGAACCCTCCTCCATTGAAGAACGTTGTATTTATAGATTTAATGATGTTTTTGCCCAATGGTTGTAATAGAATCTAGGCAAAATCACCGTTTGTGACGAATGGTAGGTGATGTGGGTAAAAGGAATTTTGAGATTGAGCATCATGTTTTCAGAAAATGGGGGAAGAGAATGGCATGTAGGGGTGTGCATTCGATTTATCGATTCGATTTTGACTCTTATCGATAATTACTTATCGATTATCGATTTGTACATATGCTTATCGTTATCGTTTCAATAAGGTTTCGATTTTTTCGATTTTGATTTATCGATTTTTGGGGCTTATCGATTAAAAAATTTACGGAATTCCACGGAAAGTATATCGCTACAAACACACCTAACTAATATGGACAAAAGGAAGCTAAAATAAGAAGAGCACCGTTTATAACATAAAAATTGTGTCAACAAGCACATGCAACGAAACTAAAGTAAGGGATCAAATGTATGTCACTAACACTCCAACGGTATAAACAAACAAAAAATCAAAATATATCATCAGGACTAATTCTGTTTTCCATTAATTTGAACTTCATTCTCTTGAGTTTTAAATATGATCATTCCTTAAATGTGGTAGAGAAAATAATAGGGTTAGGGACTTAGGGTAAAGGAAAGGGTATTATAGAATAAGGGTAAGAAATTTAAAAAATTTAAAAAAAATTTAAAAAAATTTACTGTAGCTTATCGGTTTATCGATAAACCGATAATCGAAGAGGACAAAATCGAAATCGATAAATTGATAAGGAAAATTTTGAAATCGAAATCGAAATCGATAAATCGATAAACCGATAACAAATAATCGATTTGATTTATCGATAAACCGATTCGAGAGAGAAAGAAAATAGTGTAACTGAATAGCATATTTAGTGGCTTAGGGGTAAGAGGTAACCAAAATTAGATATTTTGCTATAAACATTAAAAGGTATCTATAGAATATAATTTTTTTAAATGATATTTATTTAAAATAAATAAGGTGTTAATATTTGCTATAAGAGGTAAGAATTCCTTATTTATTTTACCTTATTAAATTATTCACAAGTTTTGTTATATTGATAAATCCTGCTTGTGAAAAAGGTGCATGCAATTCACCCCCAAAAATCGAACATCGAAGTCCTATCGGGGACGTTTGTTTTAGAGAGAGAACGTCTCCCTTCTCTCTAAAATTCCCTGAATCACATTAACTCCCCATCATAAACTCCCCAATGACTACCATGAATACTGACCAAGCTCACCTCTAAATCCTCCCAAAACCACCTGACACTACTAATTCCTGCCATAAGAGAGAGGAATATGTTTTGGATATCCCAAAAGTGTCACGACCCGGATTTCCCACCCTAGGGAGTCGTGATGGCGCCTGCTCGTGGAAGCTAGGCAAGCCAAATATTGTAAAATCATTACCTTCCTTTTTTAAAAAACATGTTCAACAATTTAAAATAATAAGTGATTAAACAGCGGAATAAAATTAAGTAACCAGAATGCGGAAGACAAAAAACTTAATAATTCAACCAAACACTACTATATAATTTGAAGTACAATACTACCCAGAATTTGGTGTCACAAGTCATGGACTATCTAAGAATACTACAAATAAGGTCTGAATGGAAATACATAAGTCTGTCTCTGAATAAGTAAAAACAGAAAGAGAAAAGATAGGAGGAGACGCCAAGGTCCGTGGACGTCTGCAGGACTACCTCGGGTCGCCTGAATGGACTGAAGACATCACCTTCAATGCGGTCCAAACGCTCCGGTATCAGTATCTGCACACAGTGCAAAGTGTAGTATCAGCATAACCGACCCCATGTGCTGGGAAGTGCCTAGCCTAACCTCGGCGAAGTAGTGACGAGGCTAGGACCAGACTACCAAATAAACCTGTGCAGTTAAATCATATACAGCGGAAATAGAAGCAGATAATTACAACTAAAGTTGGGCAGGGGAAACATGCTGCGGGGAGTAACAGATAACAACAGAATAACAATAGAGAAATGTAAGGAATGCCATAAATTAATTACCAGCAAAATATAAGAAAATAAGAAGAACAAGTACAAATGTAATACCGTGCAGGCGTGCAACCCGATCCCATTTCATATAGTACCGTTGCAGGCATGAAACCCTCTCCCATTTCATATAGAATCATTGCAGGCGTCCAACCCGTTCTCATTTCATATATTACCGTTGCAGGCGTGCAACCCGCTCCCATTTCATGTATTATCGTTGCAGGCGTGCAACTCGCTCCCATTTCATTTATCAACACCAATCATAAAAGAATCCCGGCAAGAGAACAATAGCATAATAGCAATATCCCGGCAAGGGAACAATAATATTACAACAACATCCCGGCAAGGAAACAATAATATCACAACAACATCCCACCAAGGGAACAACAATATCACAACAACATCCCGGCAAGGGAACAATAATAAAATCCTCATATGAAGCACGAATAAACCACAACGGAGTCATAAAAATTACAAGACAAGAATTACGGGCATGCTTGACACCGACGTATAGATACTCGTCACCATGCCTATACGTCGTAATCCACAGTTAACACGTAGCAAATAAGACACGACTCCTAATCCCACAAGCTAAGATTAGACCAAGCACTTACCTCAAACTTCCACGGCCAACTCAAGCCTCAAACATCGCTTTTCTTTTAAAATTGGCCTCCAAATTACTTGTATCTAGTCCAAATTAATTTAACAACATCAATATATACTAAAGAATTCATATCCAATGCTTAATTATAGGTTTTCTATTATTTTTCCCAAAAAGTAAAAAATCGACCGCAGGCCCGCTTGGTCAAAACACGAGGTTCAGACTAAAACTCGATCACTCATTCACCCACAAGCTCGAATATGCAATTAGTTTCGGAATTCGACCCCAAAAAGAGGTCTAAATTCCAATTATTTAAAAAGCCCTAACTCTACCCAAATCCTCAATTTCTACCATAAAGAATCATGATTTAGGCCTAGAAATCTAATGGGTGTTAATGGAAATTGAAGAAAACAAGTCTAAGAACACATACCTATGGCTTTGTGGTGAAATCCCTCTTCAAAAATTGCCCAAGTTCGAGTTTAAGTAAAAAGGTTATGAAGTTTTGAAGAAATCCCGTTTTGCTACTGTTTTAAAATAACTGGGCAGGGAACCTATGCGTTCGCACACGATTGGATGCGTTCCCATAGAACAAATGGTGACCCCCAGAATTAACTCTATGCTATCGCGGACCTACCTATGCAATCGCATAGAACAAATGATGACCCCCAGAATTAACTCTATGCTATCACGGACCTACCTATGCAATCGCATAGAACAAATGATGACCCCTAGAATTAACTCTATGCTATCGCAGACCTAGCTATGCAATCGCATAGAACAAATGATGACCCCCAGAATTAACTCTATGCTATCGCGGACCTACCTATGCGATCGCATAAAACAAAAACCTGGACACCAGCAAACAACAAAAACACCAGATTTTCTAAGTTCGAATCACCCCGACGCCTATCCGAAACTCACCCAAGCCCTCGGGGCTCTAAACCAAACATGCACGCAAGTCTAAAAATATCATACGGACTTGCTCGTGCGATCAAATCGCCAAAATAACATTTTAAACAACAAATTTAGCATAGAAATCTAAGAAAAATCTCAAAACTTTCAAAGTATCAAATTTCACAACTACGGGTCTGAATCACATCAAACGACTTCCGTTTCTTACCAAATTTCACAGACGCATCTTAAATGTCATATTGAACCTATACCGGCTCCGAAACCGAAATACGGGACCGATACCATAAATTTCAAATATAATCAAATATTCAAAAACTCTTATATTTTCAGTAAAACAATTTCTTGGGCTTGGGACCTCGGAATTCGATTTCGGGCATACGCCCAAGTCCCATATTTTCCTACGGACCCTCCGGGACCGTCAAATTATAGGTCAAGGTTCGTTTACCTAAAATGTTGACCAAAGTCAACTTAAATTCAATTTTAAAGGCCAAAATAACATTTTCATCACATTTCCACATAAAAGCGTTCCGGATATGCGCCCGGACCCGTGTACGCAAATCGAGGTGAGGAAAAAAGAGGGCCTCGAAACACAGAATTTACTTGTAAATCAAGGGTCATAGGGTCATCACATCCTCTACCTCTACAACAACCATTCGTCCTCGAATGGACATAAGAAGGAAGTACCTAAGTCGGGGAAAAGATGGGGATAACGGCTCCGCATATCAGACTCGGAATCCCAGGTCGATGCCTCAACAGACTGACCTCTCCATTGAACACGAATAGAAGGGAAACTCTTCGATCTCAGCTGACGAATCTGTCGGTCTAGAATAGCTACCGGCTCCTCCTTATATGACAAGTCCTTGTCCAACTGGACAGTGCTGAAGTCTAACATGTGGGATGGATCGCAGGGATACTTCCGAAGAATGGACACATAAAACACTAGATGCACGGCTGATAAACTCGGCGGCAACATAAATCTATAAGCCACCTCTCCCACTCGATCAAGAATCTCAAACAGGCCAATGAACCTAGGGCTAAGCTTGCCCTTCTTTCCAAATCTCATCACGCCTTTCATAGGCGACACTCGAGCAACACCCGCTCTCCAACCATGAATGCCACATCACGAACCTTACAGTCGGCATAACTCTTTTGCTTGGACTGAGCTGTACGAAGCCTATCCTGAATGATGACCTTGTCCAAGGCATCCTGTACAAGATTCGTACCCAACAACCGAGCCTCTCTCGGCTCAAACCATCCAACCGGTGACCGACACCACGTACCATACAAAGCCTCATAAGGAGCCATCTGGATACTCGACTGGTAACTGTTGTTGTAGGCAAACTCCGCTAAAGGCAAAAACTGATCCCACGAGCCTCCAAAGTCAATGACACAAGCTCGGAGCATATCCTCCAAAATTTGAATAGTACGCTCGGATTGCCCGTCCATCTGAGGATGAAATATTGTGCTCAACTCGACCGGTGTGCCCAACTCTCGCTGAACTACTCTCGAGAAATGCGAGGTAAACTGTGTACCTCGATCAGAAATGATAGACACGGGCACACAATGAAGACGAACAATCTCCCGGATATAGATCTCAGCTAACCTCTCGGAAGAATAAGAGACTGCCACAAGAATGAAATGCGCTGACTTAGTCAGCCTATCAACAATTACCCACACTGCATCGAACTTCTTCTGAGTCCATGGGAGTCCAACAACAAAGTCCATAGCGATACACTCCCACTTCCACTCGGGAAGCTCAATCCTCTGAAACAAACCACCAGGTCTCTGATGCTCGTACTTTATCTGCTGACAATTCAAATACCGCGTCACATACGCAACAATATCCTTCTTCATCCTCCTCCACCAATAGTGCTGCCACAAATCCTGATATATTTTAGCGGTGCCCGGATGAATAGAGTATCGAGAACTATGGGCCTCCTCTAAAATCAACTCTCGGAGTCCATCCACATTAGGCACACAAATTCGACCCTGCAATCCTCAAAACTCCATCATCTCCTAATGTAACCTGCTTGGCACCACCGTGTTGCACCGTGCCTCTAAGGACACACAAATGAGGATCATCATACTGCCGATCTCGAATACGCTCCAATAAAGAAGAACGAGTGACTGTGCAAGCTAATACACGAATGAGCTCAGAAACATCCAATCTCACAAACTGATTGGCCAAAGCCTGAACATCCAAAGCAAGCGGCCTCTCACCGACCGGAATATATGTAATACTGCCCATACTGGCTAACTTCTTACTCAAAGCATCGGCCACCACATTTGCCTTCCCTGGATGATATAAGATGGTGATATCATAGTCTTTCAATAGCTCTAACCACCTACTCTGCTTCAAATTCAACTCCTTCTACTTGAACAAGTATTGCAAACTCTTGTGATCCGTGAACACCTCACATGCCACGCCATACAGATAATGCCTCCAAATCTTCAACGCATGAACAATGGTTGTTAACTACAAATCATGAACTGGATAGTTCTTCTCATGAATCTTCAACTGACGCGAAGCATAAGCAATGACCTTGGCATCCTACATCAACACCGCACCAAGTCCAATACGAGATGCATCACAATAAACTGTATATGGCTCTGAACCTGTGTGCAAAACCAACACTGGCACACCCCAAGGCAAGACACTAGGTCTAATGAAGCCTTTCTCAAGCAAGTCTTGTAACTACTCCTTCAACTCTTTCAACTCAGGCGGGGCCATACGATATGGCAGGATAGAAATGGGTTGATTTCCTGGAGCCAAATCATAAGTCAATATCCCTATCGGGTGGCATACCCGGTAGGTCTGAAGGAAATACCTCAGGAAACTCACGAACAACAGGCACAGAATCAATAGAAGGAACCTCGATACTAGAATCACGAACATATGCCAAATAGGCCAAACACCCCTTCTCGACCATGCGCCAAGCCTTCATATATGAGATAACACTATGGGTAGAATGACTAAGAGTCCCTCTCCACTCTAAACGAGGCAACCCCCGGCAAGGCTCAGTCACAGTTTTGGCATGACAGTCCAAGATCGCGTGGTAAGGTGATAACTAGTCCATCCCCAATATGACATCAAAATCAACCATATCCAGAAGTAACAAGTCTACTCAGGTCTCAAGACCCCCAATCACAACTATACAAGAATGATGGACACGATCTACCACAATAAAATCAACCACTGGTGTAGACACATATACAGGAGCACTCAAAAAATTACTAGGCATGATCAAATACGGTGCAAAATAAGATGACACATAGGAGTATGTAGACCCTGGATCAAATAGCACTGAAGCATCCCTACTACAAACCAGAACAATACCTGTGATAACTGTATCGGAAGCCTCAGCCTCAAGCCTGGCTGGAAGAGCATAACATAGGGCTGGGTCCCACCACTCTGAACTACATCTCTGGGACGGCCTGCTACTGACTGGCCTCCACCTCTAGCGGCCTGAGCTCCACCTCTAATACCTCGACCTCTACCTCTAGCACCTCTACATCCACCTCTAGCTAATTGAGCGGGCAGTGGAACACTCGGTGCTAGAACTATGGCACGGGAACCTTGGTGCTGAGAACTGCTCGGTGCTCGAGGGTAATATCTAGCAATATGCCTCGTGTCGCCACAAGTAAAAGAAGCCCTCGGCTACTGGGGCTGACGACCCTGAAAACTCTAAAGTGGAGGTGCACTAATAGGAGTTGGTGATATATTGTAGGACTGCTAATCGAAATACTGCATGTGAGAACCACAACCACTTGGGACACTATGAGAAGCCTGAAGTGCTAACTGAAAAGGCCTAGGAGGATGGCCTCTACCAAAAGAATCCTTGCCTCTGGACGAGGCACCACTGAATCTGCCTGAATGACGAGGCCTCTTGTCAGACCCCTGACCACCTCCCTGTGATAGAACCATCTCAACCCTCTTGGCCATATCCTGAAAGGAAATCTCACTCCCCGTCTCTTTAACCATCTGAAGTCGAATAGACTAAATGAGTCCCTCAATGAACCTCCTCACTCTCTCTCTCTCTTAGTGGGAAGTATAAGAAGATCCTGACGGTCCAAGTCAATAAATCTGGTCTCGTACTGAGTAACAGTCATAGAACCCTGCTGGAGACGCTCAAACTGCCTCTGATAGATCTCTCTCTGAGTGACAGGAATAAACTTCTCCAGAAATAGCTGAGAAAACTAGTCCCAAGTCAAAGCTGGTAACCCAACTGGTCTAGCCAAACAATAATCCATCTACCAAGTCTTGGCGGAACCAGATAAGCAAAAAGCAGCAAAGTCGACCTCATTGGTCTCCACTATCCCTATGTTCCTAAGAACCTCATGACAGATGTCTAAATAATCCTAGGGATCCTCAAAAGATGCACCGCTGAAAGTGGTAGTGAAGAGCTTGGTGAACCTGTCCAATCTCCACAAGGCATCAACAGACATAGCTGCTCCATCACTGGTCTGAGCTACCACACCCAACTGAACTGCTCCAACTGGCTGAGCTACTGGAATCTGAAACTGGGGAGCCATCTGCACCGGAGTACGAGTAACAGGAGCCTGGGCTCCTCCTCCAGCCTGAGAGACGGCTGGTGCTACAGGAAGCAAGCCTTCCCAGGTGACACACTCCATAAGGCCCACTAGACGGACCAGAGCATCCCAGAGTACTAGGGTAGCAATGAACCCCTCTAGGACCTGAGTTAGGCCCACTGGAACTGCCTGGGCCGGAACCTCATCATCATACTCAACCTGAGGCTCCATCGCTGGTGCTGCTGCTCTGGGCTGAGCTCTGCCCCTACCTCGACCTCTAGCACGACCTCGGCCTCGCCTTTTGCCCCTCGTGGGAGCTATTGCTGGGGGCTCGGGCTGCTGATCGGTGGATGAGGAAGCGCGTGTTCTCGCCATCTGCGAAAGAACAGAGTAGAAATTCAATTAGCATTGAGAAATCAAGCAGCACGACATGAAAGAAAAAATATGAAGTTTTTCCTAACTCTGTAACCTCTAGGGGATAAATACAGACATCTACATACTGATCCCTCAGACTCTACTAAGCTTGTCCATAAATTGTGAGACCTATGTAACCTAGAGCTCTGATACCAACTTGTTACGACCCGAATTTCCCACCCTCGAGAGTCGTGATGGCGCCTACTCGTGGAAGCTAGGCAAGCCAAATATTGTAAAA
This sequence comes from Nicotiana tabacum, assembly GCF_000715075.1. Lineage (NCBI taxonomy): Eukaryota > Viridiplantae > Streptophyta > Magnoliopsida > Solanales > Solanaceae > Nicotiana > Nicotiana tabacum. The sequence continues at coordinate 15,362,395 of NC_134089.1, read as the reverse complement.
TTATTACCTTCCTTTTTTTAAAACATGTTCAACAATTTAAAATAATAAGTGATTAAACAGCAGAATAAAATTAAGTAACCAGAATGCGAAAGATAAAAAACTTAATAATTCAACCAAACACTGCTACATAATTTGAAGTACAATACTACCCAGAATTTGGTGTCACAAGTCACGAACTATCTAAGAATACTACAAATAAAGTCTGAATGGAAATACATAAGTCTGTCTCTGAATAAGTAAAAATAGAAAGAGAAAAGATAGGAGGAGACGCCAAGGCCCGTGGACGTCTGCAGGACTACCTCGGGTCGCCTAAATGGACTGAAGACAGCACCCTCACTACGGTCCAAACGCTCCGGTATCAGTATCTGCACACAGTGCAAAGTGTAGTATCAGCACAACCGACCCCATGTGCTGGTAAATGCCTAGCCTAACCTCGGCGAAGTAGTGACGAGGCTAGGACCAGACTACCAAATAAACCTGTGCAGTTAAATCATATACATCAGAAATAGAAGCAGATAATTACAACTAAAGTTGGGCGGGGGAAACATATTGCGGGGAGTAACAGATAACAACAGAATAACAGTAGAGAAATGTAAGGAACGCCATAAATTAATTACCAGCAAAATATAAGGAAATAAGAAGAACAAGTACAAATGTAATACCGTGCAGGCGTGCAACCCGATCCCATTTCATATAGTACCGTTGCAGGCATGAAACCCTCTCCCATTTCATATAGAATCGTTGTAGGCGTGCATCTCGCTCCCATTTTATATAGTACCGTTGCATGCGTGCAACCCGTTCCCATTTCATATATTTTCGTTGCAGGTGTGCAACCCGCTCCCATTTCATGTATTACCGTTGCAGGCGTGCAACTCACTCCCATTTCATGCATTACCGTTGTAGGCGTGCAACCCGCTCCCATTTCATTTATCAACACCAATCATAAAGGAATCCCAGCAAGGGAACAATAGCATAATAGCAACATCTCGGCAATGGAACAATAATATTACAACAACATCCCGGTAAGGGAACAATAATAAAATTCTCATATGAAACACGAATAAACCACAATGGAGTCATAAAAATTATAATACAAGACTCACGGGCATGCTTGACACCGACGTATAGATACTCGTCACCATGTCTATACGTCGTACTCCACAGTTAACACATAGCAAATAAGACACGACTCCTAATTCCTCAAGCTAAGGTTAGACCAAACACTTACCTCAAACTTCTACGACCAACTCAAGCCTCAAACACCGCTTTTCTTTTAGAATTTGCCTCCAAATTACTTGTATCTACTCCAAATTAATTTAACAACATCAATATATACTAAAGAATTCATGTCCAATGCTTAATTATAGGTTTTCTATCTTTTTCCCAAAATGTCAAAAATCGACCGCAGGCCCGTTTGGTCAAAACACGAGGTTCAGACAAAAACTCGATCACCCAATCACCCACAAGCCCGAATATGCAATTAGTTTCGGAATCTGACCCCAAAAAGAGGTCTAAATTCTAATTATTCAAAAAGCCCTAACTCTACCCAAATCCTCAATTTCTATCATAAAGAATCATGATTTAGACCTAGAAATCTAATGGGTGTTAATGGAAATTGAAGAAAACAAGTCTAAGAACATATACCTATGTCTTTGTGGTGAAATCCCTCTTCAAAAATCACCAAGTTCGAGTTTAAGTAAAAAAGTTATGAAGTTTTGAAGAAATCCCGTTTTGCTACTATTTTAAAATAACTGGGCAGGGAACCTATGCGTTCGCACACGATTGGATGCGTTCGCATAGAACAAATGGTGACCCCCAGAATTAACTCTATGCTATCGCGGACCTACCTATGCAATCGCATAGAACAAATGATGTCGCGGACCTACCTATGCAATCGCATAGAACAAATGATGACCCCCAAAATTAACTCTATGCTATCGCAGGCCTAGCTATGCAATCGAATAAAACAAATAAGGACCCCCAGAATTAACTCTATGCTATCGCGGATCTACCTATGTGATCACACCGAACAAAAACCTGGACACCAGCAAACAACAAAAACATCAAATTTTCTAAGTTCGAATCACCCCGACGCCTATCCGAAGCTCACCCAAGCCCTCGGGGCTTTAAACCAAACATGCACGCAAGTCTAAAAATATCATATGGACTTGCTCGTACGATCAAATCGCCAAAATAACATCTTAAACAACAAATTTAGCATAGAAATCTAAGAAAAATCTCAAAACTTTCAAAGTATCAAATTTCACAACTACGGGTTCGAATCACATCAAACGACTTTCATTTCTTACCAAATTTCACAGACGCATCTTAAATATCATATTGAACCTGTACCGGACTTTGAAACCAAAGTACGGGCCGGATACCATAAATTTCAAATATAATCAAATTTCCAAAAACTCTTATATTTTCAGTAAAATAATTTCCTTCAAAAAATTCATTTCTTGGGTTTGGGACCTCGGAATTCGATTCCGGGCATACACCCAAGTCCCATATTTTCCTACGGACCATCAAATCACAGGTTCGGGTCCGTTTACCCAAAATATTGACCGAAGTCAACTTAAATTTAATTTTAAAGGCCAAATTAATATTTTCATCACATTTCCACATAAAAGCATTCCGGATATGCGCCCGGACCGTGCGCACAAATCGAGGTGAGAAAAAAGGAGGTTTCTAAGGCCTCAGAACACAGAAATTACTCGTAAATCAAGTGATGACCCTTTACAAAAAGAATCTTCTATTCTCCCCCCCCCCTTCTTTCAAGGATACACTCTTAAAACGAGACAATGGAATTATTATTACTACAGACCCTTCCTCATCCCCTACCCTACGTTTGGATATGGACATTGAAGACTGTCATACACACTCCCCATCTACGAATGACAATAGTAAAAACCCCATTATTATACCTATATCTTTGGAAGACAAACAGAGAATATACCTCCTATGGAGATTCTCGTTAATCATAAAGCTTCATGGAAAAAGAATTCTCCATCAATTGCTGAAACGAAAAATTCATGAGCTATGAAAAATAAACAAAAAATTTCCTCTAATTGACCTTGGTAATGACTACTTCACAGTAAAATTACAAAAAGAAGAAAGCATGAACCAAATTCTTGAAAAGGGTCCATACTTCATCTTTGAAAATTTCCTATCAGTTCAAAGGTGGCAACCAAACATTGTTGTAATGGAGGCAGTACAAAACTTCACAACAGTATGGATAAGACTCCCTCGGCTCCCTACTGAATTTTACGATGGTTTAATACTTCAAAAAAAAAAATTGGAGGGGCCATAGGAAGATTATTAAAAGTAGATGCATGCACATCATCTTCTCTACGGGGGAGATATGCTAGATTATGCATAGAACTGCCAATGGAAGAACCAGTTGTTAAGTTTATTTACATTGGAACACATAAACAACAAATCCATTATGAGGCAGATCAACACCTATGCAAATAATGTGGCATATTGGGTCATGCAACAAAGGTTTGCTACACAAAATTGACAGCGTTATTCAACCAATTGCCACTCATATGGATCCTCTTAATGATAACATCAGTAGCATGAAACCAGCGCACGAAGATGACTGGTATACAGTGCCATTCACAAGAAACAAAAAACAAATTAGAAGGCCGACACCAGAAGACAACAATCAGGTAGCAAAACCCCAAGTCCAAGTATAGATGTCAAATTGTTTAACGCGGCCACAGGTAAGTACATTGACACTCAAAAATTAAAATACGATGGGAAAAATAGTATTTCCCCTACTAGCACTGCTATTTTTAGTTCTCCTATGAACTACAGTGTTGAAAATCACATTGAAATCCAAAACCACTTTTCTAACATCCATTGGATAGCCAGCAAATGGTTTTTGAAAAAACCACTTATAACAATTCCAATAATACTACTAATCATGCATGCATGAACCACCTACAACAAACAAACTCAGTTCATGCACCCCTAGACCCACTAGACGACAAATCCTTAAATACTAACGTCCAAAAAGATTGTAACGACCTGAACGGTTGTTTTGAGCTTTTGTACTTCGCTCGCCAGTTCTTAGGCATGAATATCCCCGTGTGATGTATTTTGACTAATGTAAATCGTCGGTTTTGATTTTTGGGGTAATCGGAACGAAATTGGAAGAACAGTCCTTAGTTTGAAATTTAAAATTTGAAAGATTTGACCAAGTTTTGACTTGTTGGTATATGACCTCGGATTAGAATTTTTATGATTTGGTTAGCTACGTTAGGTGATTTGGGACTTAGGAGCATGATCGGAATGTGTTTTCGAAGTCCGTGGAAGGTTTAGGCTTGAATTGGCGAAATTGAAATTTTGACGTTTTCCGGTTGATAGGTGAAATTTTGATATAGTGGTCGGAATGGAATTTCGGAAGTTGCAACAGGTCCGTTGTGTCATTTGGGATGTGTGTGCAAAATTTCAGGTCATTCGAACGTGGTTTGGTAGACTTTTTGATCAAAAGTGGAATTCGGAATATTTTGGAACCTTAGGCTTGAATTCGATGGTGTTTGAGGTGTTTCGAAGGTATAAGTTTGGGTAGTGGTATATGTCTAGTTTGTGCTTTTAATTGAGGTCCTGAAGGCCTCGGGGAGATTTTGGATGGTTGGCGGAAGGTTTGAAGTTGAGTTAGGACAGCTGAAGCATACTGTTACTGTCATAACCGCACCTGCGGTTGGGAGGCCGCAGGTGCGATGCTCACAGAAGCGGAAGGCAGCCGCAGATGCGGTAAGAAGAAGATCATCAGGAACCGCAGAAGTAGTGAAGTGGGTGCACCTGTGGTAGCACAGGTGCAAGGTTTTTAACCGCAGATGCGGAAATGGCCATTTAAGGGAAAACCGCAGATGCAGTTGATTAGTCTGCACAAGCGGGAAAAGGATCGCAGGAGTGAAAAGCCTGGGTCAGAAAGTATAAATGGTTTCCTTCGCGATTTTGAGCTATTTCTTCACCATTTTATTCGAGTTTGAGCTTGGGGAAGCCATTTTGAAGAGGAATTCAAGGGATAACGTCTAGAGGTAAGATTGTTGAACCTAAAACTCGTTTCTATGGTATTATTTTATGGAATTGAGCTATAATTATGGAAATTAAGGGTTAAAAATTGGGAAAACTAGGGTTTGGTATTGGAGACCTAGATTTGAGGATTTCAAGAGCCATTTGTGGTCGGATTTTGGGACTTTTGATATGTATGAGCTCGTGGGGAGATAAGGAATCTATTGATGTAAAATTTATCGAATTCTGAGACGTGGTCCCGGGGTTGGGTTTTGGTTAATTTCGGGATTGATGTTGTAAATTGATTATTTTCGCATGGGCTTTATTCCTTTAGCATATTTTGATGTCGTGATTCTTATTTTGGATAGATTTGATGCAAGTTGAGGCCGATTCGAGGGGCAAAGACGTCGCAGGCTAGAGTTTGGACCGGATTGAGGTGAGTAATGATTTTAAATGTTGTCCTGAGGGTATGAAACCCCAGATTTACACATCGTGGTGCTATATTGTGGTGACGCACATGCTAGATGACGAGCGTGGGGTCGGGCACCGTTAGGGATTGTGACTTAGTCCATCCTGAATGACTGTTTTGCTGTGTATGTGATTGAAAACTATTTGCTATCATCATGTTTTGGGCTGAATGTCATATTTGGGCCTTGTGCCAACTATTTGGACCCTTAGAGGATTTTTACTATTATTCCTCACTATTTTGACTTTATACTTGTACTCAGTCAAGTTATATTCTACTGTTTTCATAACTCAACTATGTTTACTCTACTTTAACACTTAAAATGCTATTTTAAATGATATTTTGGGTTGAGCATCATGTTTTACTGTTGTCCGAGTGGCTTGTGAGATTCTGACTAAGTAAGGTCAAGGGCCTATGTTGTGAGGAAACACTAATTATGATTATGAGGCCGAGAGCCTGAGATTTGTACGTCACGAGGTGGTTTGTTGATATGAGGCCGAGAGCCTATGTGATTATGCCACGAGATGGCTTGATATTGCGCTTGAGCCGTAAGGGGTCCCTCTAGGAGTCTGCACACCCCCAGTGAGCACGGGTACCCATTGTGATATGAGATAGAGCCCGAGGGGCTGGTATTATTTCATGTGTTTCCTGAGGGGCTGATTTTGTTGGTATTGTGCCTGAGGGGCGGTTCTTTATGTGTTTACCTTTTCTAGTTGCCTGTCTTTTACTTGCTTAACTATTTAAAAAGGCAAATTTTAAGAAGCTTAAACTGAAGTTAAGTGACTTTACATATCTTCACTATTTCATTGCTTTTACTAGCTTTTACTGCTTCTTTATAGCCTGTTGATGTGCCTTTACGTGATTTCTTATTGCTCAGACTGCATTTATTATTATTACTCACTGAGTTGGAGTACTTACTTTACTCCCTACACCCCGTGTGCAGATTCAGGCGTTTCAGGTCCTGCTTGCGAGGGTTGAGAGAGCTTCCTGTAGATTCCGGAGATTCACTAGGTAGCTGTCGGCGTTCGCAACCCAGTGCTTCTCCCACTATCTTATTTCCTTCTGTCTTAATTATGTAATAGTTGACTAGACTCTTTCAGACTTGTAATATTATTATAGATGCTCATGACTGGTGACACCCTGATGTCGGGCTATGTCTTTTTCCGCAAATTGTATTATTTACCTTATTTTGGGGAATTATTATCATGATTAAGGCTTAGTTCTATTATTTAGTTGCTTAAAAATGAATTGGTAGTGTGTCGACTGGCCTTGTCTTCACGAGAGGTGTCATCACGACCGGATCCGGGTTTAGGGTCGTGACAAAGATATTATCACTAATCCTAATACCAGCTATCTCATTATATATAATAATGACCCTAAAACTCCTATTAATATAAACAACCAATCAATTAACAACATAAAGTTGCATGTTAAGGCATACCCGGCCACTCAAGATGAAAGCTCTTTACAAATATCACTGGACGAGGGCCAAGTGTCAACTCAATCTCATGCAAAATCTACTATTAATCCATGCACGCTAACCCTCACAGAAAGCATGCAAATAGGTACCATCATTCCTCCTTCTCCGACCCCTACTACATTAAAACTATACCCTGATCCTTCCCCAAATGCCATCCCTTCGCTACACTCGACTTAAACATCTATAAAAAAGCCCTTTCTCCTTTTCGAAATAAGGTAAGCGCAATTGACTCCAAAATCATTGTTGATTGCTTCAATGAAAATAAAGAAGCCCCTATCTTAATAAGTGGATTTCGATTCATGTAGTCGTTCTCTACTGCATTGGTCTTTTCACTCCCCACTCTCCACCATAATAGAGAATCCCTCTCAATCCTCAGAGAAGGTTCAGATTGATTCAATCTTAAGAAACTATGGACCATAAACGATGGACAACCTCCCTCCTTTTCCTCTTCAACACCCAAACCTTCCAGTGATCTATGCCTAGCCCCCACTTCCTCAGCACCATCATCCAACTTCGTGGATAGAGTTGGGTCTGATGGGGAGAGCCTTTTCTCTCCAACTCACTATCAATGGTCAGGAGACCATAATACTAGCCCAAAATCCCCAATTCCTAGCCCAACTAATCTCCGAGGGGTTACACCTAGTCATTAATAACTACATGAACCACATTTGGGTCAACAATACACTACAACCCCTATTTCTTTTTTCAAGTGCACAATTGACATTCGTCCACCTCAAGACCCAACAGTGGGCAAACTAGCAATGATTCTAGTTCCCAGTCTAAGGAGGAACCCAATCTTTCCCCTAGGAGGTCAAGTGCCGAGTCTCAACCAACAACCTCAGAACCAATCAATGAATCAAGCTAAAAACATTATAATCTGGAATATTAGGGGAGGAGACAATAAGGACTTTAGGAGAAATTTCCATGATATGATTAGTACCACCATCCCTGCATGGTTACTCTATTGGAAACTAGAATGATTAGTCATGCTGCCTCATGAATGAATTTGGTTTCTCGGATATGATCGAGGTTCTAGCGGAGGGGCAGTCTGGTGGTATGGTTGTGCTATGGGATACGAGTCTAGTGAATGTCAATAACTTTGTGAGGAGGAACAATGATATCCATGATTTGATTGAGGTACCCCTTATTCGCCACCCTTGGCTCTTTTCTTCTATCTATGCTAGTACTAAAATAGCTTCTAAAAATCAAATGTGGGATAATAGAACTAACATTTTTGATAGCTATAAAGGAGCATGGCTTTTAGGAGGTGACTTTAACGATATTTGGAATGCTAACAAAAAATGGGAGGTAACCCTATAAATAGAAGACGGGTTGCTAAACTTTGGTCCAAAATAAATTACTGTAACTTAATAGACTTAGGGTTTAAAGGGTGTAAATATACTTGGTCTAACAATAGGAAATATAGGTCCGATCTTATTATGGAAAGACTTGACAAAATATTTTCGAATAATTTCTGGATTAATTTATTTCCTAAAGCCTCCATTATTCACCTTCCAAAAACTTACTCGGATCACAACCCTATTCTCCTAGAATTCATTCCAAAAGTTAACAATCTAAATCCTAGGCCGTTTAGACTGGAATCCTTTTGGTATAAACACCCTGGGTTTAGTACAATAGTTAATAATTGTTGGCAAAATAATGATTTTATAACTACTTCAAATACCTTTAAAGATAAGATCTCAATTTGGAAAAAGGTCACTTTTAGAGATATATTCAAAAAAAAAAGAAAGGTTACTTGCTAGATTGAATGGTATTCAAAAATCAAACGCTTATGGTCATAGCCAATTCCTTCATAAACTGGAGGACTCCCTCAAAAGAGAGTTTAATAATTGCCTTAAGATGGAGGAAGACTATTGGAAACTTAGAGCTAGAGTTCAATGGTTAAACGAGGGCGACTCTAACTCAAATTTTTTCCACCTAACTGCTACCAATAAAAGAAGAACTAATAAAATAGTCTACTTTAAGGACTCGGATGGTAATTTGATTGATGAACCTTCTAAAATAATGAATCATACCTACTCTTACTTCCAAGAAGTGTTTGATACAAGCCATACTATGTCAAACTGGAAATATATCAAATTTGACCCCCTCAAGTCACAAATGTATTGACATGTCACCGCTTGATAAATCCTTAACCTCTCAAGAAATAAAAAATGCAATATTTTCATTCAAGCCCTTTAAATCACCCGACCCTAATGGTTTACACCCATTTTTCTTCCAACAATACTAGGACATTGTTAAATCCTCAGTATCTAACTTTTGCCTGAAGGCATTTGAATCAAGCACGCTCCCTGACAATATCAATGATACCTATCTCTGTCTCATACCGAAAATTCCTAATGCTAATAACCTAAAAAACTTCCGACCTATTGGGTTATGTAACACCATATACAAAGTGGTTACCAAATTGATTGCAAACAAACTAAGGCACCACCTGCCTTACGTTATCAGTCCTCAACAAGATAGTTTTTTAAAGGGCAGAAGGCCGAGTGACAATGACATTGTCATTCAGGAACTCATAATGCACAAACAACTTAGCAAGAAAGCCAACATAATTTAAAAATAGATATGGAAAAAGCATTTGATCGTTTGGAATAGTCTTTATCTACAGAACTCTTTGTCACTTCAAATTTCCTCCTAAGATCACCAATCTAATAATGAGTTGCATTACCACTAGTAGGATCTTTATTCTAGTAAATGGCAATAGAAGTAAGTTCTTCAATCCTAGTAGAGGAATCAGACAAGGTGATCCTTTGTCTCCATATATATTCATCCTTTGTATGGATATGCTATCTACCCAAATATCTTATAATGTGGACATTAAACATTGGTCTCCTGTCAGACTAGGGAAACATAATTTCCCCTATCTCATCTATTTTATGCGGATGACCTTACTTTGATGTGCAATATTGATAACAACTCACCTACCACTATTCTCTCATGTCTCAAGAGCTTTTGTTCCCTCTCCGGTCAAAAAATTAATAGCTCAAAATAAATAAAAAACTTGGTGTCCAAGAATTGTCCAATTACTATCTCCAAGTATCTAGCCAAGCTATTTGGTATTAGAATCAGCAATACCTTTGGTAAATATTTAGGATTCCCAATTACTAATACAAAACCTAAATCATCTGACTATCAATTCATTCTAGATAACATGTCTAGGAAATTATCTTCTTGGAAAGCAAATTTCCTAAATATGGCGCGCAGAACTACTCTAGTAAATTTTGTTCTAAACAACATGCCCAACCATATTATGGATTACAACTTCTTCCCCATAAAAATTCTCAAGCACATATAAAAAAATTCAAAGAAATTTTATCTGGGGTACAACAAATACAAAAAAAAACCTCCATCTCGTCAGTTGGAAAACCATCACTAGTGATAAAAGCAGAGGAGGTTAGGTATTCATGTTGCCAAATATAAAAATGTGGTCAATTTAGAAAATCTTTCATGGAGACTGATTCACAATACACATTCCCCCTGGGTCCAAATCCTGTCCTCCATCTACGGCTCCAACACAAATCTCAAAGGTACCTCATTCATATGGAAAAGCATTATGAAAGGTTGGGAACTATACAACAAAGGAATCAACTGGATCCCCAGTAAATATTCAAAAATAAATATATAGGAGTCCAATTGGATTCCAAATTTTCAAAACCTTAGGCAAACCATCCAAAGGCCTATTACAAACCAAGCCAAATGTCTTAGAATAAGCGATATCTGGATTAACAATACATGGGACCTCAAAAATCTATCGTTTGACTTACCCAAACCATTAGCTAATAACATTCTTTCTATTGTACCAAAGGATAGTCCCATAGACACCCCTACCTGGGCTCTTACTGAAAATGGTAAATTCACGTCAAAATCTTGTTACAACCTTGTTTCATCAAACGATCAAAACTTACCAGATTTCAACTGGATATAGAACCCCCAATGCCCTAATAAGATAAAGTATTTTTCGTGGAAATGCCTTCATATTAAACTTCATACTCGTTCTTACCTCAACTATATTGGTATTAACATAGATCCTAATTTCCTAATCTGTAAAATGAAAACGAAACTACTGATCACATCTTCATTGGGTGTAAAATGATTCACGAAACCTAGGAACTAAGAGGTCTTAATAAACAACCCATTAGAAACCAACACAATTGGCTTACTAATATAAAAGACCTCAATACTCCAGTCTTATCTCCTTTTCTCACATGGCTAAACCTATTCCCTTTTATTATTTGGAATACTTGGATTAACCGAAATAAAACAATGTAGACAACACTTCTCACAAATTCTCCCTTGGCAGTTCTATCAAGTTGGCCACTGAATATAAACTCCTCACCCAGAAAGAAAGATTGAGAGTCCATACCCATGCAATCAACATTACGTGGCACAAACCTCACAACGGTTTTCTTAAGCTAAACATTGATGGTGTCTTTCGTGAAAAAGAATATTTGGCAGGATTAGGAGGAACCATCCGAGACAGCAGCGACCATTGAATATCGGGTTTCCAACACCAATGTCCGGCATCTTCAACACTCCAATCAGAGTTAGAAGCACTCAAGGAGGGTCTAAACTTAGCCTTGATAAAGGGTCTTACTCCTTTAGTAATAGAAACTGACTCAACTGAGGTTATTAAAGTACTGCATGAAGATTACCAATCTCACCACATGACTGTTTCTTCTTGTAGGTGGTTACTGCACCAGCTAAAGGACCCAACAATCCAACATAACTTCAGGGATGAAAATCAAGTTGCGCACAAGTTGTCAAAGGAAGCTCTCAAGAATCCAAAATTTCATGTTGTGTTAGATAGGCCACCTCCCCCCCCCCTTCGTTATAAATAAGCTTGACACAGACATGGATGGTTATGTTTAACTTATTAAGTCTTTACCTACTAATGTCTGTATTAATCTTGCCAACTTAGGCAATATCAGTGTTCTTACGTCGTCTAGTTATGGCGGTGATGTAACAAACTCTATTCCGTAGTTATAATATATATTTTCCTGTTTTGTCAAAAAAGTGATAAATCTTGCTTGTGTTGTTCAATTACATATCATGCAATTCATGTGGTAATTTATCCCTTTTTCCATATTTAGTAACTCTTATTTTTTTGACTCCACAAACTAAAAAAAGAAAAACTTACATTTTAATTGTCGACTAGCTGAAGGAAAATAACATCGCCTATGAAGACACATTCTGCTTTGAGGTTGGATTTATTATCCTAGTCCTCTGCTGTTGAACCGGTCAAAAACGCCATGAATAATCATTGAAGCTCGCTTAAGTTTGAGTTTAAAAATTTGTGTTTTTGAAAATAAAAATTATTCTGAACGGATATTGTTAAAATAGATTGATATATTTGAATCACAATTTTGGTATAATTTGGTGAAAATTTAAATGTTGTTTGAGTTGAACATTTGCATGTACAACTAAGTATCTTTTGTGTATCCTATAATCATATGTATCCCATGTGTATACGAATATATTTTGTATACCTATATATACTTGTGTGTGAGTTACGTGTGATATACATATGTCATAGAGAAAAAATTTAACGATTTCAACTCTGAAGACTCCAAATCAATTCAAATCACCTAAATTTTCCTCAAATTTTGTATATTGCCTCGTATTCTCAATGATATTCTAACTATACCTATTGAAAATATAACTACTTTTTTTTGACAACTTTTTACTAGCAAAAATGAGTAAATGATTAAAATGACTAAGAGACTGTAAATATTTTGTATTTCGAGTTGTTCTCGTAGTTCTCCCATTATTCTGTAAAAATTTCATGAGGCGTCGTATTTGGTCACTTCCATTTAACTTGTACGAACTTTACACAATGTTTAACTAATACCTATTTTTTTTATAACTTCAGATATATCACTTTTCTATTCTTCTTCGCTGTTGCATTCTTCTTCTTTGTATTCATGTCACATGTATCCAGGAGCTTTGCCGCTGCTTTCTTCTTCTCTATATTCATGTTTCATGTATCCATGAGTCGTTTGACTTCTTCTTCTTCTTCTTCTCACTTGCAATACACCATTTGCGGGGTGTGCTTAGGGTTTCTTCTTCTTCTTAGTTGCAGAATGGGTTTGTTAGATTTATTGTTGTTTTGACAATTTGATGCTTGGGGTTTGTTTTTATTATATTTTGAAAGTTATGTTTTAATTTGAGCTCATTTGAAGTAGCTTTCAGTGTTGAATTGTGTGTTCGATTGTTGAAATTCGAAGAATAGATTTATGTTTTAAAACTTAAGATTCGATTTCTGAATTTGCATTGAAGATTGAACTACTTAAGATATGAATTTTTTGAAGTTATATTTGAAAGATAGAAGAACTTAAGATTTGATATATGAAGTTGCATTGAAGAAATTGAACTACTTCTAATCGTGAATGCTAAATTCTACAAGTTTTTGTGCAATGTGAGTATAACTTAAATTATCTATGCAAAAGCCCCCATTTATTGGTTGGCCGGAGCACCCAAACAACCTAGGGAAAATAACATTGTATAGCCGCTTTCAAAATAAATAGCCGAAAAAAATAATTTTTTGTGTGTGTGTGTGTATATATATATATATATATATATATATATATATATATATATACTGTATGTTATATACAAAAATTATATAAATTTTATACATTTTTTTGGCTATCAAATATAAATAATTTTTGGCGCGGGCTAAAAGTGTTAATATCCCAACCGCCATGTTAGCGGTTGGCTCCACTCGGCAGTCGGCACCACCATGATCTCCCAAACAATATTTAATACTCATTTTATTCAACTTTATATGGTAGTATTATGTAATTTAAAATATAAATTAAACCATTAATTTAATTTATCTATATGTATCTATCTATATTATTATAAAGCATGAATTATTTATGCTAAATATTAAACGACTAAAATATCCTTAAAATATTGATCGACTTTTATGCCCTTAAATATTTGTATAATTTAAAGATATAATTGTAAATCACCTACAGCTAGAATTCTATTCCGATTTAAATTATACATACGCCGAGCAAAAAGGAAAACGTGGGAGGTGAAATTAATTTTATATTTTTCTTAGTGTCTCAAATTGCAGTCACTAACTTTTGTTATATTTTGTCAGTCATGCTAAATGTTGAACAACTAAAATATCATTAAAATATTAATCCACTTTTATGCCCTTAAATATTTGTATAATTTAAGGATATAATTGTAAATCACCTACGGCTAGAAGTCTATTCCGGTTTAAATTATACATACGCCAAGCAAAAAAGGAAAACGTGGGAAGGTGAAATTAATTTTATATTTTTCTTAGAGTTTCAAATTGCAGTCGTTAACTTTTGTTATATTTTGTTAGTCTTTTTTTAGATTATGTATTCCACAAATTTCATGTTGATAAATTACCGGAGTATCCGGTGACTACTTTTGCTTACCATTAAAACGACTCGAAGCCCCCTATTATCGGTATATATGTGTGTGTGTGGTTTGAGTTTTTTATTCCGAATGTTATTCAAATTGTATTTTAATTTAATAGTGTAAATCCTTTTTACACTTTAGTTTAATATTGCGTAGCGGGATATTGTATATTTTATGGGTTAAAAGCTTATTACTTGTGCTTGGCTTTTGAACAGCCTAATATTGTCAAAAAAAGTCTCACTGTTTGTGTATTACTGTTAGACTCAAATATAACAGTATTTTCTTGTAAGTATAGCAGGTTCATATATTTAAGATTACCAGTTTAATTTAGTTTACAGAAGAAGAATTAACCGCTATATGTATATGGTGGATTTGAGAATAAAATGATAGATTTTAAAAGGTATTTTTAAAAAAAAGATAATTATTTGTTGATAAAATTGTCATATTTATAACTTTTCCTAATTTGAAAACTTTGAATTCAATTCATATTTTATATCTGAAAACTTTTGAGTAACTTTTAACTATGGGTAAATTGTCGCATGGATTAAAAAGCAAAAGTGAAACTTTATTGGATTTAAAAGTCTTTCCTTGTAATAAAGACTGCGTTAAAAGTAATACATAAATATATTTTATCTGCTATAGAAACTTTTGGCTAAAGAATCCTTAAATGAAAGGGAAAGACAGGAATTAGAAAAGGAATGGTCTGCATTTTACCATAAATTTACAATAGTACAAAAAAAATCACGTCCTATGATGTTTTTTTTTGTTAATCTCTTTTTTTAAGTCATGTCGTAAGAAGATATTTGGATATATATAAAGAATTAAAATCCAAGTAACAAACATTCTCACACTATCTATTAAGATTCAAGTTTTGTTGGTTAATTATTTTATCGTTTTGTTTTTAGTTATAAGGCCCCACATTCGAGGCACGTGAAATAGAGACTAGTACTATATTAAAAGCACGAAGGCCCTTAACGAAATGTCGTTTGTCTTTTTTACCCTTGATAAACAGATTTTACACTGGACAAAATTGTCATTCAATTATTTTTCCTATAATTAGGAGTTTAAAATCAACTAAAATTTTGGTCATTAAATATTTTCCTATTTGAATTGTGTAGCAATTCCTAATATTTAGGAGTTTAAAATCGATTATATTATTCTTTGTAAAAATTCTTCCTTATTTTAAAACTTTTACTTATTAGAAAAGCTGCATTTATAAAATTACAAAACCTTGAATAGTTGGAAGTCCGTAATGTAGAATACAATTCCTTCACTATATTATGTTATTAGAATACTTTTAGTTGGGGCCGAGAAAAAATTGTTTATATATTTGGTTAATTTTTAATTCTCTTCTTTTAATTTTTTGTTACCTTTGTATTAAATATGTGAAATTTACACACACACACACACACACACACACACACACACACACATATATATATATATATATATATATATATATATATATATGTGTGATATATTTACATTATATTGAAGTCATTTCATCGGTAATCTGTAAAATATTTTAATACTTAGCTCATCAATTAGAATAACAAAGAAAATACTTAGAATATAAATGAGAAAGAAAGTGAGCGAAAATTAGTCCACGAACGTTAAATAACACTGGCGGTTCAATAACATAAAGATCCAAAACTAAAGTACTCATTGATTCTTTACTATTTTAGAATAAATTTTTATTTAAAATTAAATTTTGTAATGTATTTGATAAAAGTGTAATTACAATTAATATTTTAGATTTGTGACGAGCTATATCTCTTACACTTTTATATCTTACACTTAGATTATATCAAAGTAAAAAAACTGCAGCTAAAAATTCATAATCTATTTATTTACATTAACATATCTTGCATTTTTATTATAACTCAAGCACACATTTTAATATAATATTAATAAAATTTTATTTTAAATAGTTAATCATTGTGACAGGATACACGCGCAATGCGCGTACACTAAAACTAGTTTATTATATAAGTGGCTGTCATATATTAAAAGTAAACTTAGTTCAAAATATTATAATTGTTGAAAGGCTAATGGATGAAGAAAATCCAATTATAAAATTTGAATAATCAAATAAATTTACGTTCTTAAAAACTGAGAAAATCATTGGACATAATATTATTTGCAAAGTAATTATAGCGATTTACATTCTTGAAACGATATCTTACTGAAATAATCTTATACATTAATTTGAATAATAAAATGAATCATATTTTTGAAAGTTGTGAAAGTCCAATTAATGGAATAGCTTCAAATATGTTTGAATGTCTCTAAAACCAAAAAAAATTCTCATATAAATCGAAACATAGTTCTAAAACAAATTAAAAGAAAGATCAACACAGCTAGTACTCCATCATTTAGTACCAGTTGGATAATTTTGTGATTTGAAAATCCAATTAAAGGTATGCACACTAAGATATAATCTAAAGATATGAGTTAAGCTTTCAGTACCACCAAAACAATGTAGTGGCATGGATGAGATCTCTCGGGTTCCAAATTAAGAGTGCTTCTCCCTGTATGGGTCTTGAGTGACGCGAACTTAAAGTAGTCGAACCGTAAATTCGAGATATCTAAGGATTAGACAAAAAAAGGTTAAGGAGTTAAGCCTTCAATACTATCAAGAATATGATAAGATGAATGGGATTCTCCATTATTAATCAGAAATTTCGAGTACAAATTTACATTAACCGAACCAATATATTTCGAGAATAGATGGTTAAAAAAATGAGTTAGACTTGTCGTAAAAATAAAAATGTGCCTGTAAGAATTGGCTAAGTTGGTTGGGTGAGTGGTTTTCCACATCGGAGACCTGTGATTGATTTCCCTCACCAGCAGTCTTTTCAGGCAGAGCTCGTCGTATCGGGCTTGCCTAGTGTGATTTATATCTCATATGTGATTTGCGAGCTATTGCACAGTGAACAAGTTACCGTGCGCATCCAACGGGTTCCACGGGAATTTTCCCACAAAAAAAAAAAAAAAAAGTGTAAGTAATCTCTTCAAATATGTCTAATCAACTAATCACCTTTATTAGAAGAAAATCCAAACAAATAAATTAAATTTAGTCGCGTACGAAAAAGCACATAGCAAAATCCTACGTGTCAAGATCCCAGTGGAAGATCCACAAAACCAAATTTTCCAAAGACACGTGGCATAAGCCGATAGGCTAATCTAACGTGGAATGACACGAGAAACCTTTAACCTTTGAAACCCCTCTTTGTCACTTGTAACACAAACAAAGCTTTACATTGTGCGAAAAACGCAAATCTATATAGTTTGGTTCAAAAATTACACACATATATGTATTGTATTTTGTATGTATTTACAGCCAATTGAATAATGGAGCCATTGATTAAGAAGCTATGGAGCTTTGATTATTTCGTGGCGTGGAGGGGCTTCTTATTTTCAGCATTGATACTCAACTTTGTATTTGCCTGCCAATTTCTTTTTCTTCAACCCCTTGTATCTGCCTTAGGTAAACTTTCAAGATTTGATTTTTATGATTATATTGTTTAATTTTTTTATTTGGGGTTTTTAAATTTTTAGCTGTGAATTTGGATACCGAGATTCGTGCATTGTGATTAATAGTGACAGTTGATTTGGGGATTTGAGCTTTGAGCAAAAATGTTATGGTTTTCTTGGCTTGGAATGCATATTGCTGTTGTACCAGAATCAACTCATTTAATTTTTAACTTAGAGAGTATGAAGATTACAAATTTAATTCTAAAAAAGTGTAGAAGTGAAAAAGAATTTGCTGTTCTTCTTTTGGTTGGTCGTTATTAACTTCTAAGATATTGCATTCTTTTTCCTCTCTTTTAGTCTTTCTGCTAATGAATTGTCTTCAAAGTAATGAAAAATATGCTTTTGATCCCATCTGCCTAAGCCTTGGTGGACATAGTTACTCAATACCTGTGCTGGTAGGACGTAGTAGATATGATTGTGCGCACAGGTTGGCACGAGCACCAACATTATCCCAAAAAGAAACTAGGCAGGTGAAGTTTGTGTATTCATAGGCTTGTCGTAATTAAAGTTCTTTTGTGAAAAGGAAATTAGAGAATTAGTCTAATGAGAAAGAACTAGATCTGGTAAAATGATGAAACGTGAGTGGTTGAACTTTAAAGTAATGCAATGTTGTAAACGTGGATCTTTGATACTTTAAATTGGGAGGGGGAATTAAATTATTATTTGATGTTATCTTGAGTGATTCCGGTAGTTGTGTTGTCGTAAGGAAGGAGCAAAGAGATTATGTGCCTATTAACACCTCTAGCTTGATCCAATTTAAATGCCAAGGAACATGATTTACACTGTTCTTTTGTCATGTCATTGAAGTGGCATTTATTGTTCTCTGATATTTTCTTGTTATTCTTGATACATAGACACCAAACCTGGAGATGCTGCTGCACTGTTTGAGAGAGTTTCACAAAATGTAAAAGTTAAGAAATACAGTGAGGCACTTAATGATCTAAATTCAGCCATAGAGGCAGACCCAGCGCTTTCAGAGGCGTATTGGCGTCGTGCATCTCTTCTTTGTCAGTTGTGCAGGTTAAGTCCAACTCTTTTACTGCATATTAAAAGTTGGTCATCTTGATATAAGATTGTTTGATGTACGTGAACATCTTTGTTAGATGCTTCCTATTATCTACCATTTAATGGTGTGTGCTGCATGTTGTTGTTGATGGTGCTTGCAACTCCTAGAAAGCAAAGAATTACAATGGCTAGTGGGGTACGCCTTCAATGATTAGACTCCTAGGCAGTGGCGTAACCAAGAATTATAACAAGAGTATTCAAAAAATTGCAAGAATGCTACTCCTGGGATTTAAACCTATTGCCCAAAACATTTTTGAACCACCTTTGCCACTGGACTGGAATATTCTCGTATGTCATGGGGAGTCAAAACATATATATATATATATGCAAGAAGTTTACTTTTGCCGTAGTTGTACTTGTAATTTTCCTGTAAAGCTAATTCAACTGAACCTCCTTGCATCTACCTAACACCCCCCTCCTCCTAGGAATTGCTATAACTGCGACCATTTAGAATTTCTATATTCTGACCCCACTGGGGTGCGGCCCTCTGGACTTTGCGTGAACGTAGGATGCTTCATGCACCGGGCTGCCCTTTTTTTTGAATTCGTTATTCTGACATAGGTTTGAGATATTTAGGTGTGTAAATATGGTAACAACCATTTGCATCATGTCCAGGGCTTGAATACACTAGCATATCATCAAAATTGTTGTTTTCTAGATCAACTCATGTACCTCCTAATTTTGTTGCCATCTTGCTCAAGTAGCCTATTGCCTCAAATTGTGGGCTATTTACTTTGGAATGGTGCAGTAAATGTATCTGTGATCCCGCAAACCTTGTTCCCCAGTAGTTAGTGTTCAAGCATTTAAGATCTTATATCTATAGGTAGCATCTTATCTGAAAATTATATGATTAAGGCTTTTACCTTTCATCAAATAATCATATGATTTAGGCGATCTTTGGCTTATGTAGATATGATGAATCAGAAAGAAGCTACAAAAAGTTTCTGGAGATGAAACCAGGAGACTCAGCTGCGGAAAAGGAGCTTTCTCAGTTGCACCAATCTAAGAGTGCTTTTGATTCAGCTACCAACCTGTTGGACACAGGTGACATTAAAAAAGCATTGGAGTATATTGATAAAGTCGTACTTGTTTTCTCTCCAGCATGCTCCAAGGTATTCATTTCTAACAATTTGAGGCTTTTGTCATTGTTACAGATGAAGTCATATTGTATTATTGTCCTAACTTCCTGTGGAAAAGCCACTTGGTGTTACACCGAGCATGATGGTTTCTTAATGTGAATTTCTAGGCCAAACTCCTTAAGGCGAAACTATTGCTCTCAGATAAAGATTATTCCAGTGTCATATCTGAAACGGGATACATACTTAAAGAAGATGAGGATAATCTGGAGGCTTTACTGCTACGAGGCCGTGCCTACTACTATCTGGCTGATCATGATGTCGCCTTAAGGTAACTATCGACCTTGTCACTATTTCCCTACCTCCCGCTACACCAATCCAAGATAAAATCATTCAGCATTAATGCTGAAATGAGAGAACCCAAAAGAAAATGAAGGGCCAATGTTAAAAAAGCCAAATGTCATGTTATGAAGATTTTTTAAAGAAGCTTTTTACGCCCTTCTTCAGGCACTACCAAAAAGGTCTTCGTTCAGACCCAGAGCATGGGGAATTGAAGAAAGCATATTTTGGCTTGAAAAACTTACTGAAAAAGACTAAAAGTGTAAGCCTCACTATCTTTCCTGACAATCTTCCCATAAATGCAGACTTTTTTTCTGTTGCTATATCTTTAAGATATGATACAATATGAGCTTCTCCAACCTTGACCTTTCGCGCAGGCCGAAGATAATGCAAGTAAGGGTAAGCTTCGCCTTGCTGTGGAGGAGTATAAAGCAGCACTGACAATGGACCCCAACCATTCTGCACATAATGTAAATCTTCATCTTGGTTTGTGTAAAGTCTTGGTGAAGCTTGGAAGAGGGAAGGATGCCATATCGAGTTGCTCAGAAGCTCTTGAGCTTGATGGAGAGCTTATTGATGCTCTAGTGCAGGTTCTATCTTCATCTGCTTATGCTTTGTTTCAACCTGTAAATAAATATAGTCAATGGGCATTAGGATGTCCTACTTGCTAAGTTGCTCGGAGTCTTCACTTTCGATGCCGCACATCGACGGTGAAATTCGGAGCAGATACGGTAATTTCTGAAATCAAAACTAAAGCTAGGATAAAATTGAAGAAAATGGAATATCTTGTATATAGAAAATTCTATGTTAGTCATTTTCGTTTTCTCTTTCTCGGATTCTCCTCTTGATCAATATTTCTCCTTCTCGGAATACTTTGTAAGTTTTCTGCGTATTGACTCATAATTTAGACATATTTTTATAACTTTTTTTTAGATATTTGAATTATTTTTAGTCGAATCCCTGCACCTGTATCCATACCTGGATGTATCCCCGAATCTTAAAATTTAGATCATGAAGAATCCGACCTCTATATCGGCACCCATATCGGATACCCGCACCCGAGTCGGAGCAACTTAGCCCAATTTTACTAGATCAAGTTGTTTGCTTAGAAATATCAAGTTTACACCATAAATCCTGAATCTTGGAGTTGGACATATTTTTACAGAGGGGTGAAGCCAAGCTTCTAACAGAAGATTGGGAGGGAGCTGTTGCAGATTTGAAAGAAGCAGCCGAAAAATCTCCTCAGGTTTGTTGGCAACTATTTGCTTTTTTTAACTACAACCTTTTCTTCTCAGCGTGTTGTTTCTTGACATGGTAATACTGCATCTAGGATGAGAGAAGACATTGGCATGATAACTCAATCTGGCCAACACATATGGTGGATATATGATATGATTTGCGTTTTTTATTTTGAAGAGGGGGGGGGTATTGAGTTTTGATCGCAACAAGGCTTAGACTTGGCAAGCTTTGTGATAACCGTGAACCAAAAGTCAGCATATTGAAAAGCAAAAAAATTCATGATTCACTGTCTCCAAGTCAAAATAAGATCTTTCCTTTTTACTCAAAACCAGTTCTCTTGTCCGATGTTTTCCTACATATGAATCCATATATCTACATCTATATCTGTGGTCCTCTCTATAGAAGTTTATCTTTTTAGCCTTAATCTGAATATCAAATAATCTGAAGTATACTTCTATAGGATAGGAATATTCGTGAAGCGCTGATGAGGGCTGAGAGATCTTTGAAATTGAGCCAACGGAAGGATTGGTACAAGATCTTGGGAGTCTCAAAGACAGCATCTGTTTCAGAGATCAAAAAGGCATACAAAAAGCTTGCTCTGCAATGGCATCCAGACAAGAACGTTGAAAACAGAGAAGAAGCAGAAAACAAATTTCGTGAAATAGCAGCTGCATATGAGGTTTGTTTTTCTTTTCTTTTCCATCAGTTTTCATTTGATCTGTTTCAGTCTTATGTGTTAGTAGCCACATTGCAGTGTTAGATTGACGACACAAGTGAGTCATTTCAGATAAAGTAGTTTGAAATTATGCCTATCTATTAACAGATCTCTTAGTATAAAATGGCTTTTCTTTGATTTTTTTTCCCCTTAATTTTTCCTCTATTAGCATGTCACGCTATGGGGGTTCTGCTATTTGTCTGAATGTCATGCCTCTCTTAACAGGTTCTAGGTGACGAGGAAAAACGTACACGATATGACCAAGGGGAAGACATTGACGACATGGGTTCAGGAATGGGTGGTGGGGGATTCAACCCTTTCGGCGGAGGAGGGCAGCAGTATACATTCCACTTTGAAGGAGGATTTCCAGGTGGGGGATTTGGCGGATTCCATTTTTGACCTCGACAGTGTTCTTTGCCAAGAAACTCCTCACATTGTTTCTGCAAGGGATGCACAGTTCAAAAGTACAGTAGGCTCTCATACTCATTCCCAAGAAGTTTTTGCTTTGCGGATACCATTTTTTCTTTCATTTATGTATTGTAGCAGTAGATTTAAGGAGAATTGATCGGATCGATAACAGGTCCATGTGTAACTTCCTAACTCAAAATATGGATGTTGTGGAGGAGATAACTGATGTAGCTACAATATCAAATAGTTCTTCTGATGTGACAAAAGATTCGAAATAATTTCTCGTTTCTGTACTGAGTTCACATGAGCAATTGTACGCATCGTCTACCTCCTGAAACAAGGTAGTATGAGGTTTGTTAAGCCAAGTAACTCAGATTTGAGAGTGACAAGTTGAAGTACAGGTAGTTGATGCAGTTGGTTATGTTTTTTTTTCTTTTCTTTTAGTTGCATTTAGTGATACTTTTAAATGCTTTTCTGATTATACTGAGTTTATGAAAGAAACTTGACACTCAACTATGAAAAGGGATTCATGCTCTCTTTTTGTTTGAATCACTATTTAAACTCTCAACTAGTATTTGTACCAAATAATTGTAAAATATAGGGTTTCTTTATTAACATATGTTAGTTCAATTGCAATGATGTAACTAGTGATGGCAAAATGGATTGAAAAAACAATTATCCATTCATATTATCTATCTAAAAATGAGCTTTTTAAAAATGGGTTAAATATGGATAAGATCCATATCATCTGCTTAAAAATGAATAACCAATAGATTTAAATATTACATTTGCAAAGACTGAAATTGGGTTTTGTCAAATTTGAGGGACTAGGAATTTTTCCAAAAGTGATCTATATTATCTGTCGGTTAACCTATTTTTTATCTGTATTAAATATGAGCCGGGTCATGTAATTTATTCATTTTTTGTATTACCCGTTTTCGACTTGTCTATATCCTACCCGACGCGCCGTTTTGCACCTCTAGGCTCTAGATGTAACTATGCTAGGATAGGCTGATTTTACAATTAAGGAAGAGTGTCTTTAAGCAGATAAAATCTAAATATCATAGATATTTATAGCAATTAAGAGCATTTGAGCAAACTTATCAATTATTCGTACAAAACAAAAATAAATCACATGTAAATACAATAAATGATGTCAAATACAAGGGGATCCCGAGCTACTATACCAACAACAAAAGTACAAAAGAAACAGACAAAAATAATAAATGAAACTGAAACTGAAACTGAAAGAAAGGATATTGTTTAGCACATCCACATTCGGAATTCTCAGAAATCAGAATATTCGCCTGTAGAATATTGCCTATAGAATTATTGCTATTGCCTCGTAATTCTGGACACGTGCACTCATTTTTACAACAACAATAATGAGAGAATAATCAATATCTTATCTTTAGTACCTCTATATACTTGATCAGTGAGTGACATAGGTCAATTCCTTGTATCAATAATGGAGTCCAGACCAAAATCACTGTACCTTTTTATGCTCTTCTATTGCTTATCATCAGCAATAATAACTGCGCAATCTTCCTTTCCCAAAGAAGCCCTGCCAACAAAATCAGGTTACCTCACAGTTAACTCAACAACTGGTTCAGCCATTTTTTACACTTTCTATGAAGCTCAAAAATCCAGCACAAAACTCAATCTTTCTGAAACCCCAATTCTTATTTGGCTCCAAGGTGGTCCTGGTTGCTCTTCTATGCTTGGAAACTTCTATGAACTTGGTCCTTACCGTGTCTCATCTTCTTTCAGGCATAACGTCGAACACCTTTCGCTCGAACCTAATTCTGGTTCTTGGAATCGAATATTTGGGCTCCTTTTTCTTGATAATCCTATTGGAACTGGATTTAGTATTGCTTCAAGTCCAGATGAGATACCAAGAAACTTACACGATGTTGCTAAACACCTTTTTAAAGCTACAAGGGAGTTTATTGCATTAGATCCTTTGTTTATGACGCGTCCGATTTACTTAACTGGTGAAAGTTATGCTGGTAAGTATGTGCCAGCATTTGGGTACTATACAGTGAAAAAGAATGCGGGTTTGCCTAAATCAAGACGGTTGAATTTAGCTGGGATTGCGATTGGGAATGGATTGACTGACCCTGAAACTCAAGTTGGCACTCATGCTCTAAGTGCTTACTATTCCGGATTGATCAATGAGAAGCAAAAGACACAACTGGAATCACTTCAAAAGGAAGCAATTCGACTTACCAAAAATGGCAATTGGAGCGCGGCAACGAGTGCTAGATCGAGGGTGTTGGGGATGTTGGCGAATATGACGGGGCTTGCCACTTTATATGATTTTAGGAGGCTAGAGCCTTATGAAGATGAATTGGTGGCTAAATTTTTAAGCAATGTAGATATCAAGAGGGCTCTAAAAGCAAATGAATCCATAGCTTTCGAAGTATGCAGTGATTCAGTAGGCAAAGCATTGCACGAGGACGTGATGAAAAGCGTGAAGTACATGGTGGAGTACTTGGTTAAGCATACTAAGGTGTTGTTATACCAGGGACAGTGTGATTTGAGAGATGGAGTGGTGTCGACTGAGGCATGGATGAAGACGATGAAGTGGGACGGAATTGAAAAGTTTTTGGAGGCGGAGCGGAAGGTTTGGAGAGTGAATGACGGGCTTGCTGGATATGTGCAAAAGTGGGAGAGTTTGAGCCATGTTGTCGTAATGAACGCAGGGCATCTTGTTCCTACCGATCAGGCAGTGAATTCTCAGGTGATGATTGAAGATTGGGTATTGGAAAAGGGATTGTTTGCCACAGGTCAGATTAAGCAAAAGCCAAGCAATATTGGTAAATCACTTTGAGCTCTTTGTGGCATGTGCTACTCTGTGTTGTAGTTGTACTATGACTTCCTGGAAATTTGAGTTTTATGCTTGTTGTATCAGTTCGTTTCACGAAGTTTGAAATGTTCTAACTAGAAATAAAAGGCAAAACTTTCTGATAATCGAATGCTTGGAGTTCATTTGACCATCACAAATGTCATTGTATGTGTTTAGATAATGAAAGTATACCTAATCGAAGGAAGCACACTATTTTCCTATGGTTTGGAGAGCAAAACAAAACAACATTGGCCAATAACCATTAGACCAGTGTATATTTTCTTTGATAATTTCAATAGAAGTAGCTAAAGGTAATGAACTTTTTTCAATCTCCTTCCTCCTGCTCCTTCAAATATAGAAATTTCATTCTTATAAAGATCTGTCATTTACTCAATGGTCGAGGCCTTCATGCTCACTCCACTCAGATATTTCATTGTTGAGTCCATGTGAGTACCAGCAGTCGACCACCTCAAGTTCCCTTTTCTCCTTGCTGTCTCATGCTACAAATGCATACTGGTTGAGATGATAAATGACAAGAGGAAGATCCAGTTAGAATCTCTCCAAGCTAAAGCCATTTCATTGACAAAAGGTGGCAATCGGAGTGAAGCAACAAATGTCAGAATTAAGGTTTTCAACACATCTCGAATCATGACTAGATTGGAAACATTCTAGTACCCTAAGGCAAAAGCCATTTGCAGTAATACAATAACAACAAACCCAGTGTGACCCACAAGTGAGGTCTGGGGAGGATAGTGTGTCCGCATACCTTACCCCTACCTTGTGAAGGTAGAGAAGTTGTTTCCGATAGACCCTCGGCTCAGTAAAAGCATAGTCACAACATTATTAAAAAGAAATATAGTAATAGATACAGTAATGGAAAAGAAGCAGTAACTAGGAGTCATTTGCAGTAATACATTTAAGAAATTATTCACCAAGGATACCGCCGGCTGGATCCAAGAATAGAAACATGGACTTGATGCCTCTCCGTAAGCTTTATGATAACGGTGACCCAAGAGTCAGCAAGAATTCATGATCACTGTCTCCAGTCTAAGTGAGGTCCTTCCTTTTGGCTCAAACCAAGTTAGCATGGTCTTTGCTCAAGCGGTTTGCTGTTGCTTGTCTGTTGTTTTTCTGTAGATGAATCCAAATATCTATCTATATCTGTAAGCCATACTATACAGGTTTATCTTCTTTAGCCTTAATCTGGATATGTACACTTCCATACATACTGAAAAATATTTGTAAGTAGCTACCTTACAATGTTAGACTGATGACACAAGTGAGTCATTTTGGATAAAGTTGTTTGAAAATATTATGTTAGTGCATGGTGACATTTACTGGTTGAATTTGTACACCAATCTTTTAACAGATCACGTTCTGTAAAATGGTCTTTCTACAACTTTTTCCCCCCTTAGCTTCTTCTCTAGCATTTTGCCCAATGTTACTTTGCTATAATCCCGATTTCAAAAAGGATGACCTCTTTGAACTTTTTGCTATTTGTTTCATTGTTATGTCTCTCTTAACAGATTCTCGGCGATGAGGAAAAATGTACATAATATGATAGGAGAGAAGACATTGTGACATTGGTTCAGGAATGGTTTGTGTGGGGTTCAACCCCTTCGGCGGAGGAGGGCAGCAGTTTACTTTCCACTTTTGAAGGAGGATTTCCAGCTGATGGTTTTCCAGGTGGGGGATTTGGCGGATTCCATTTTTGACCTCAATGGTGTTTGTTTTTCATGTTTCCTAAATGGTTTTGGCAAGAAACTCCTCACATGATTGCTGCAAGGGGTGCACAGCACAAACTACAGTAGGCTCTTATACTCATTTCCAAGAAGTTTTGCTTTGGGGATACCTTTTTCCTTTCTTTTATGTATTGAGTAGCAGTAGATCTAAAGGAGAACTGTTCAGATCGATAAACAGGTCCATTTGTAACTTCCTTACTCGAACGGGATGTTATGAGCAGATAATGATGTAGTTACATTAGAAACAGTTCTTCTGATACTGAATCTAGTTACTTTCTTATTTCTATACTGGCTAATTTGAGATAAAGGTGTAGTTTTAATTGAGTGATATACACTGGTTGAACTATTTTTGGAGTACGTTTACCTTTTGTGACTAATGCATGATCATCAATGTTCTTCATTTATGTAATAAGATCACTTAATCTGTATTTGTCCAGCAATTTTAATGCAGAAAAATGAAGGTCTGATTGTCAGAGCTTGAGATGAATTTAAATGGAAAAACATAGATTCGTGTAACTGACCTTAACTTGTTTGGAATTGAGACCTTGATGTAATATCTCACTGTCGGAATGACAAGCTTTTGAAAATCTACTCTTAGCCACTAAATTCTGGTTGCACTATCTTGTCATGCATTGATATTGCAAAATCATACCTAATAACCAACAATTTGACATATAATCTTGCTATGTTGCATTATACATTATCATTAGCTGTACCAATATTTTCTGGATTGTGACCAATGTAGTTGCAAATTGCAACTAAATTAGCCCTCTTGTCCCACCATTCCTATCAATTATAATTGATGATTATCCTCCTGTAATTTTTTAGCCATTGAGTACATATTCCAACTAAAAAGATTCTAGTTGGGGATTGTACCCCAGCAGAAATCACAATTGAGAAACTGAATAGGATTCACAACTTCAAAAAACTTACCTCACTTTTCCCCATCTGTTTTCCTTCAATCATAAGCTAACCAGCAGCTGCTATAACATCATCAAAAACTTATTATTATCCACTTCTTCACCTTAAATGTAACCCTTCACCAAACATCACCCTCATTTTCATTTCATCCCAATACCCTTTTTATTGAAGGGGAGTCTTGGAGCAACAGTAAATTTGTCTCTGTATGACATACATGTCATGGGTTCGAGCCGTGGAATCACTCACTGATGCTTGCATCAGGATATGCTGCCTACATCACACCCCTTTGGGTGCGGCCCTATTCCGAACCCTGCATAAACGCGAGATACTTCGTGCACCGGGCTGCCCTTTTGCCCAATACCCCACTAACTTTTTTCTATCATTTTCCCTTTTTTAGTTTCCTTAATTGTTTTAGAGCAAGGAGTCTACACACTCATTATTTAAGTGGCATAATCTTCTTTTGCCACCACCAAAGCAACTTCAAATTAAGCTTAACCAAAAAAGACAAAATGAAACATAACTTAGTGTCAACCTTTCTCTTCTTGTTTCTCCAATGCATTGGCATTTTGGCTCAAGGTCCAACTCCAGCTCCAACTCCACCAACTCGAGCTTCGGCTCCTGCTCCCGGACCACCTGGTCCGACTAATGTGACAAAAATCCTAGAAAAAGCAGGCCAATGTTCAACGTTTATTCGATTGTTACAAACCACTCAAGAAATCAGCCAAATAACCTCATTACTAAACAATTCCAACAGTATCACTATCTTTGTGCCACCAGATAATGCATTTTTGAGTATGAAAGCCGGGACTTTGAATTCGTTTAATGATCAGCAGAAAGCAGAACTGATCAAATTCCACATTCTGCCACAATACTTCTCCATTTCTCAGTTCCAAACTGCTAGCAATCCTGTACAGACACAAGCCGGTGGAACCAGTAACCGCGAATTCCCAATCAACATAACAACAAATGGCACTTCAGTGAATATAACTACTGGAATTGTCAATGCAAGTATTTCTAGTACAATTTACACAGATAGCCAGTTAGCTATTTATCAAGTGGACAAAGTTCTTCTCCCATTGCAATTCTTTGTCCCTCCTGCACCAGCACCTGCTCCTGCACCACCTAAGCCGAAAAAGAAAGCTGATTCGTCGGATTCTGACTCTACTTCTGCTCTATCTTCTGGTGCAATCTCTCTGGTTCCAGACATAATTTGTGCAATCAACTCTCCCCGCGGATTTGTCTTGTTCTTGGCTGTGTTTTCTTTTGTATATGTGAGCTCATAATTAAGTTGAAGTTGATATTATTGTGCATGCCTGCATTGCTGTGATTTCATTTAATTGTAATTTTGGTTTCTGCCATTTAATTGTATTGCATGCATGCATTGTTGTGATTTCATTTAATTGTAATTTTGGTATACGCCGTGTAAATTTGATTTGGTTTTATTACCTGATTTTCTACCTACTCGCTGTTAAATAGTTTGTAATAGGAAGTGGGGTTGTCTCGTATCAGAAGGTAAATATGATTTTGAAGACTTTGTATATTAAGAGACTTAGTTTTCTTGACTGTTAACGCCTGAAAGCCTACTGCTTTACTATGTTTATTCTATTTCTCTAACATTTGCACTATAACGTTCACTAAAATGTAGAAGAGTAATAAAAAGGGATTATTCTTTTTCTGTTTCTATACTTTCCAATTTATGTTATAATCTTCAACTGCATGTTTGTTTTCCAAGTTAGATTTCTGTAAACCTGTTTCCCTCCTTGAGGCTATGAAAAGGAGTTAAGTTCTATGCACTGACCACATATAACTTTAAACAATCAGGTCACTTATAAGGTAATTCTCTAAATTCATTTTAGTTGATAACCTAACTCGAGTATGATTTACACATTCGTGAATATGACATTATAACTTAAATCAATGAAAAAGTATCAACCAGCCCTGGTGTTCTATCGACCATACAGGGAATTGGAGTAGCATTCTACCGATGTCAAGTCATGGACTGGTTTCTTCAGCCCTTTTTCTATGTGTTGGTATTCTATATGACCGACATAAGACTCGGTTGTTAGATATTACGGACGTTCAGTGAGCACCATGCCGCATCTCTCTACTATTTTTTCTCTTCCACTTTGGCCAATATGAGTTTACCTTGTACTAGTAGCTTTAACGGGGGAATTTCTCATCTTAGTAGGAGCTTTCCAAAGAAATAGGAGTCTACCTGCTTGATGAACTAAACAATAACTTGGGAAATAGCATCCCGGTATACTAAGCTCCCGCTATGCGCGGAGTCCGGGAAAGGGCAGGACCAATTGTACGCAGCCTTACCCTGCATTTCTGCAAGAGGCTGTTTCCACAAGGGTCTATTGCTTGAACTAAACAGCAACTTGGGAGTCTTTTTATTTGATCCATCCAAAGCTTCTCTTCCTAAAGGCAATTTCAATCATTTAACAGTGCTCCAAGTTTTGTGGAGTTAATGAAACAGCTCCATTTAGGTATAAAATATTGTGAACCAACATACTTGGTTAACCCTGATTATAAGCAGTCCATACACATGTGACCATTGGCTCAAACTTGGACTATAGATATGTATATGTTAAATGAAATAAGGTTTATGATTAAGAAGCTTATGACCATTATGTCAAATGTTCAATGAAATAAAGTTTCAAGCCAATGGACTCTGAGACTCTAAATACATCATCTCACTGGGGATTCTGGACAGGAATGAGGCAAGAAAAATTTATCCTTATTTATGTGGTATTTAAGTGGAGAAAGGTAGAGGGGCGGGTCCTTTATCCCCATGTTTAAGGCTGCGCTTGATCCTAAGGATTGGTCCCAGATGGATTTCTCGATCGTGACAAAAAAAAAATTTATCCTCATTTAAAAAGTATAGTAGCTAATTACACCATAAGAGGCATCTGAAATCTTTCCAAAATTACAACTGCTAAATTTTGCTTATACTGTTTGTCACTAATTTACATTGCAAAAACATACCTAATAACCAATAAAGTTGTTTGCTGGATTACAAGTTGCTATCTTACATTGATCTCATCAGTTGTACCTAGAGTTTTGTCGATTGTGACTGTTGAAATTACATCTTAATTAGCCCCCCTGTCCCATTATAACCATAAATAATGATTTATGATTGTCCTCCTCTAAATATATTTACATTACATACATGGACTAAGGATTTTCCCTCGTAGATTTTTGACAACAAACAACAACAACAATCTCAGTGTAATCTCATAGGTGAGGTCTGCGAAGGATAGTGACTATGCAGTCTTACTCCTACCTTATGTAGGTAGAGAGGCGGTTTTCAACAACAATAATAAACCCAGTGTAATCTCACAAATAAAACTGGGGAGGGTAGTGTGTACACAGACCTTACACCTGGTTTGAAGAAGGCAGAGAGGCAGTTTGTGATATAGATTTTTCTCAACATCTAGCTCAAAACAAAAAATTGAATAGTATCCACACAAAAACACAAACTTACTGTAGACATAAAATAAACTTATCTCTGCTATTCTCAGCTGTTTTTCCTCCCATCATAAGCAAACTAACAGCTGCTCTGAGTTTATCAAATACCTATGATGTTCCTTCCCACCTTAAATTACACTCTTTCACCTAACTTTACACTCAATTTGTTTCTACCTCAATACCCCACAAATCCTTTCTTTCATTGTTTTCAAATCAAGAAATCCACCCTCTCAAATATATAAATTCCCACATTTTCCCTCCTCCCTCCACCACACCTAGAAATATAAACACCATTTACTGCAACAACAACAAAAAAAACCAAAGAAAAGAAAAATGAAAAACATGTTCTTGTTCTTGTTCTTTTTGTTCTTGCAATGCATGGGCATTTTGGCTCAGGCTCCGGCTCCAGCACCAGGCCCACCACCTCCATTAAACGTGACAAAGATCCTCGATAAAGCAGGCCAATGTTCAACGTTTATCCGTCTACTACAGAACACACAGCAACTCAACGAAATCACCTCACAACTCAACAATTCCAACAATGGAATCACAATGTTTGTGCCCACAGACAATGCATTCTTGAGTATGAAAGCAGGAACTTTAAATTCTTTCACTGATCAACAAAAAGCTGAACTTATCCAATTCCATATTCTTCCTACATATTATTCTTTAACTCAATTCCAAACTGCAAGCAATCCTTTAAGAACACAAGCTGGTGGAACCAGCAACCGCGAATTTCCAATAAATATTACTACAACAGGAAGTTCAGTTAATATAACAACTGGTATTGTTAATGCAAGTGTGTCAAATACTATATATACTGATAACCAATTAGCTATATATCAAGTGGATCAAGTTCTTCTTCCATTGAAATTCTTTGTACCTCCTGCACCAGCTCCTGCTCCTACGCCTATTAAGCCGAAAAAGAAAGCCGGGTCCGCAGATTCTTCTACTGAACCGGCTGTTTCCTTTGCTACTTCTCTGGTTCCAAACATGATCTACAAAACCGGTTTTTTCTTCTTCTTTTCTGTTGTGTTTTGTTGGAGTTTATGAGGTTATAAGTCTGTTGTTAGTATCTGTGTGCGTGTATGCTTGTGATTCTTTACGTACATTTCATTCATATTGAATTTTGAGTGTTAAGTGGTCTTGTCATTTTTTACAAGAATTGATCTTGGTTAGTATTAGTTGTACTTACCCTCAGACCCCTCTATAACATTATCGGTATATAACAATCATTCACTATAAAAACTAAGTTTCTTTTGGAACTAATTTCCATGGTATGTTATAATATATATTCTATATAATAGCACTCCGCTATAACAATCAAATTTTTTTGGAACAAACGAGGTTGTTATAAAGAGATTTAATTGTATTTTATTTCAAGAGGCAAAGAGAGGTGAAGTATTTAGAGTAGTGAACAAATTTTAGCAGTAAATTACAAAATATAAAGGTGTACATTTGTAATAAATTCTAACAACTTGTTTGGAGGGTTGTTACATATAGTTTCATAATGTATCGTATTTTATTGTATTGTATTATATTGTATTATTTGATGAATATAATGTTTGGATAGATTATACCGTTTGACGTTGCTTGATGATATCACGCACCAGTAATATGAAGAATAAACTTGTAATATTATAAACAAAAATTATAATACGGGGTAAAATTATTATATGAAAATATAGGATAAATAATAAAATAAAATTATTTAATTATAATGAAGGGTGAGATTGAGAGAAAAAGACAAGGTAACGACGCGATCACACTAAATCGGTTGTTACATAAAGTGACACATTTTCATCGTTACGTAGCGACGAATTTAATGATACGATACAATAAAATTTAAATAACAATCAAAACAAATATCGTATTTAAATTAACAATACGATACGATACAATAGGTAACAACCCTCCAAACAAGCTGTAAAGTAGCATCAATAAAATTTGAGAACATTTGGATTGACTAGCAATTCATTAGGTTGCAGCCTAAATTTATATTTAAGAAGATAAACTTATAAGTGGGGCGACTCCCATTTGGTTTTCTTTGTTGGAAGTTAGGAATTTTCTTGTTTGTGTGATTGGATCGGATGTAACTTCTATGATACAATTCATTAAGGACAAGCTACACTTTTAACCGGTTGACAAAAATAATTATATTTTCTAACCAAATATACAAAAAAAATACATTGATAAGGATCCAAAATATGTATAATATATATATATATATATATATATATATATATATTACATTTATATAAAAAAATTATTTTGCCAGTTATTATTTATTGGAGCAAATATAATACATAGTTTTCCCATTAATTCAATAATATCAATAATTAATTATGCCTCAAATCCAAATTGGTAGATTTAACTATAATCATCTATATCATTCACTTTGTTCAGTTTTGATAATATTTATGCGACCATCGAGGGTTGCAGTAAGATAAATGAATAAAATTTCTTCACGGATAACCAGAAGTTTTAGGTTCTCGAGCCTTAAAAATGAAAAATATCCTCGTAGAAAGAGCTTGCTCCTTTAACGAGCCTTACGGGGCGTGAAAAAAAATGATTTATGCAAATATTGCAGAAATAAAGCCTGATATTTAATTAGTCTTTACTCGGGTGCGGAAACACAACCACAAAGGTAAGGGGGATTGTGAATTAGGCTCCTAGAAGGTGAAACACTATTTACACTAATGATGAGACAAAGAAAATCAACCTCCATTGATATTTAGGGAAAAGATAATTTCAGCTTCCACTTATAGTTGTCCACTCCATTTTTGTGAAAAATAGAGAGAGTCACCCTCACGTATGTTTTATCATATTTATAGAATCTATTACTATTGTTTATTTTGCAACCTCCACCACAAAATATTAAAGTAACCACATACTATATGATATATAGGCTTCCAAAAATTTCCTTTGCTTTTCCACTTCATATTATTATGTCTACTTCTACCTTTTTCTCATTCTACTTTTTCTTCTTTTCAAAGTGAGATACTTTTCTCAAGTAGATAGAACAAAAAATGGATGGATTTAAATGGAACGACGTAGACGTCAAGAATTCTTATAGCCCAATCCCAACTTGCTTGAAGTTTACATGCAGTAGTAGTTTTTTTTGTACATAGAATAAAAAGTAGCACATGGTTTAATTCTATAACAACCATATTGGCTATACTCTTCGTATCATATCAATTATACCTCTTGGATAATATAAGAATACATAAACGCCGAGGGATGGCAATTGAGCGATGCGAGTTTAGATACATGCGAAATGGTACGGGTTTAAATATATGTGGGTGCGGTACAGACGGGTCAAAATAAAAAAAAATCTATACGGGTGCGGGTTTAAAAACTTCATCAAAGATGGAAACTCAATTTTCTGACTTTCTGATGATAAAATTGGTTCCATATAATATATTGAAGTAAAATTAAGTTTCATATTGTTTTAACTTTGAACCCAATGCTTGCACGTCAAATTCTTATTCTTTTATGACAAGTTCTGATAATGTAATATCTAACACATAATTATTAATTAATTATAAAATTATTTTATTGATCAAAGTGTTATTCCTTATTTTGCTCAAATAGACTACTGATTAAAAAAAGAAAAATATCTATTAATTGGTCTTGATAGAGATTTTTTGTATTTCTAATGTATGCTTGAATAGGGTAAAATTAACATATATATATATACTTTTATCAAATATAAAAAGTTAAAAAACAAAGAGATATCATGATATCAAAGATTTTTTTTAAGTTGCTTTTAGGCAGATTAGTCTAAATACCACTTATACTTGTGCCACTTTGTTATGTCGGTCCCCAAACTTATTATTTTGTCAATTGAACACTTACACTAATTCAAATCGTATATTCTAAATCCCTTTAACCATTAACCGAGCTTGTGTGGCATTTGACATAGCTGAGGTGGACTATGTGTAACACGCGAGTAAAGAGAGTGATACTAATGATTTTGATTAAAAAAATAAATTAAGCTAAAATTAGGCACAAAATCGGGCCAGCCTTCAAAGGCTTGTTTTGGTTATTGTTGTTGTGTTTCACTATTTGAATCTTTATTCGGATTTTGGTGAGGAGATTCAAAGGCTTGTTTGTTGAGAATTTTCGAAATTCCATTGATGGTCTTGCGAAGAACGAATCTAGTGGTTTGAAACCTAGTACTAAAACTCAGCTGGGTATTGAAATTTAGACTTAAAAATGCGATAAACATTTGTGTTTGAGGATCAAAACCGAAGGGACAAGCAGACACGCCATTAAAGCTCGCTTGAAGCTTCTGGGTATGTGTGGTTCGAAGATTTCAATTTTAAGGCTCTGTGTTTCGGATTCCCCCTCTTTGGTCCATCTCTACGGAGCATCTCGTCGCCTTTATGGGATTGTGTCGAAAGCCCAATGCAGCTTAGTTGTGGACTGTGGATTTTCATTTACTCATGCCTCACCCGTGTTTCAGAATTTCACATTGAATTATGGGCGTCTTACGTGTAGGAGATTATATTACACGCACTGGTAACCTCCTATCATAAGCGTTTATTATATACGATTTGAACTAGTGTAAGTATTCAATTGGCAAAATAATAAGTTTGGGGACTGGCATGACAAAGTGGCACAAGTATAAGTGTCATTTAGGCTATTCTGCCTTGCTTTTATTGTATACAGACAAGATTTAATTTTCGTAAGTATCTTACCTCCTTTTCGTAACTGAAGTCTTCCATAATCAGTAGAATTAATAAAAAGCACAAGTATATATATTAAAAGTGTAAAAAAAATTCCAACCAAAGGATTAAAAAAAATTAAAACTAACAAAATAAAAAATAAAAAAAATTATGCGGGGCGGGTGAATACGAGTTAAGGGTGTATTGTGGGCCGGCCCGGGCCCGTGTGCCAAACGGGCCAAATGGGCCGGTCTCTAGTGGTGCAAAAGCCCATAGCGGGACGGTCCTGGCCAAATAGCCCGTGAGCCCGGGACCGGCAGGCGGGCCTGAGCCGGTTCAACCGGGCCAAACGGTCCAAACGGGCCCCAACAGAAAAATGGCCAACGGTCAGATTTTTAAAATCTAGCCGTTGGCCTTCAATTTTCAATCGTTTGGAACTTTAAAAAATAGTCATTTGGCCCCCAAACTTTATTTTAACCCCAAACTTTTTATAATTACACTTTTTCCCTATTCTCAACTATAAATACCCCCTCATTCTTTCATTTTTACTCACAAATTCATCAATCTCTCTCTAATTTTCTTCTATAATTGCTTACTTTATTATTGCAATTTCGTGAAAAATTGTGAAGTTGGTGAATTGAAGTATGCAAGTCTTCAACGATATTCAATTTTCAAGAAGTTGTTCGTCAATTCGGTAAACTCGTTCCAACTCTTAATTTTTAATATTATAGTTTTGTTTGTTTTATTTAGTATAATTATAATTAATATGGACTTTTCTTTGAAAAAAATATTTGGTGGTAAGGGTAAGAGAAAATCTA
This sequence comes from Nicotiana tabacum, assembly GCF_000715075.1. NCBI lineage: Eukaryota > Viridiplantae > Streptophyta > Magnoliopsida > Solanales > Solanaceae > Nicotiana > Nicotiana tabacum. Next base: position 15,325,150 of record NC_134089.1, on the reverse strand, counting down.
AAATTGGTGAATCTAGTCGTCAAGCTACTACTCTTCCCCCGGCTCCCCGACCCAGACCTGTTACCCATCCTCCTTCACCTATTATTCTTGATAGTGACAACCCTTATTTTCAATTTTTCGATAGTCAATTTTGCCATGATGTTGCACCAGGTCAACAATTAAATGAAGAAGTTATGAATGCTATTTATCCTAATGAAACTATCTTTAAAAATGATGAGGAAAATGATGATTTAGATGAAACGCAACCGGATTTAGATGATACACCTACTAGTCCTGTTAATAACCCAACTGATGCCCCGCCTGACCCTCCTGTAGTAACCCCTACTTTTAATAGACAACCTTCTAAACGGCCCGAAACATCTCTTGTTTGGCATTTTTTTACTCAACTAAGAGAAAAAAATAAGGCTAAGTGTAACACTTGTGGGTCTCAACTAGTTCATAAATTTACTGGAGACCGTAGCGGTACGGGCAGTTTAACTAGACACATATTGAAACACCCTAGAGATAAAGCTAGATTTTTACAAATGAAAGTTGCGCAAGAGGGGACAAGTGTAGATACTACGGTTAACCCTAGTACAAGTTCAAATCTAGTTCAACCGGGAATTAACACTGTTACCGGTGGCATTTTATATTAAGATCCAAATAAAGATCGTGAAGAATTGGCAAAAATGGTTACTGTTATGTGCTTACCCTATAGTTTTCCTTCTAACCCTCATTTTGTGCATTATATTAGAAGAATTTTTAATCCTACTTATAAAGGATGGCCTCGCGCAACCATAAAGAGTGATATTTATAAATATAAACATGAATATGAACAATATTTGCGCTATTTATTTACTCATATAGATTGTCGCATTACTATTACTACTGATATTGGTAGAAGTGGTAATGACTGTGATTATCTAACTATTACAAGTCATTGGATAGATGAGGAGTGGATAATGCAAAAGCGCATTATTGCTTATAGAATAATTAATTCACGCCACATAGGTAAGTTTATTGCTAACACAGATGCAGATATTTGTAGATATTTTTGCATTAGAGATAAAATAATGTCGGTTTCAATGGATAATGCTTCTAGTAGCACTAATGCTATAGGCTTGCTTACAACTACACTAAATCCTGCATTTAGTAATTTTTTTCATGTTAGATGTATTTGTCATATTTACCATTTAATCGTCGATGATGGTATGAAAGTTTTAAATGTAGAAATTGAAAAGGTTAAAATGTCTCTTAATTGGCTTTTTTATTCAAACCATAGAAGTAGACTTACAGATTATTTTAAAAAATGTGATGAATTTGGCCTTAGAGAAAGAAAGGTTCCTAAACCTTGTCCGACTAGATGGAATTACATGTATGAAAGTTTAGTTGTTGCATATGAATATAGAAATCCAATAAGCGCAACATATAATGCTCGTGTAGGTGATGATGATGATGATGATGATGATGATGATGATGATGATGAGCACCTTACAAATCAAGATTGGACTAATGTTAAAATGCTTGTAGACTTTTTAGAACAATTTCATGTTGCTACAAATGAATTATCTGGGCAATATTATCCTACTATTTCTAACTATTTAGTTTATATTGCAGCACTTGCAGATTTATTTACTCAATTTTCAGAGGGTGGGGTAATTTATGAACAAGCTATTAATTCTATGAAAGCTAAGTTTAAAAAAAAAAATTCCATATCCCCCCTATTTTTGGTGTTGCTGTAGTGTTAAATCCTACAATGAAATTAGGAGGTCCTCACTTTTGGTACTCAAAAATTTATAGCGCTTTATCACTTTCAGCTGAGGAATTTGCTACACTTGGAGATGCAAAAGCCTCAATTAAAATAAATGCTCAAACAATTTATAATGCTTATCAACTTGCCTTAGATCATGCTAGACCAAATGTTTCAACTCCTACTTCGTCTAGTTCGCAATCATCTAAAAGAACTGCGGGCCTAAAAGCCCTTAGTTCTTGGACGGAGTTCCGGGTCAAGGTGATAATATTGGTGATAGTTCACACCTAAATGAGCTTCAAGTTTATTTATCGTAGGAACTTGAATTAGAGAATCCCGACGGCTCTTTCAATGTTTTGGAATGGTGGAAGGACAAACAAAAACACTATCCGGTTCTTTCAAGGATGGCTCGAGATATTTTAAGTGTTCAAGCTTCAATAGTGGCATCGGAGAGCGCTTTCAGTTAAGCGAGATTTCAAATCGGTGATCACAGAGCGTCTATGCGGGAGAGCTTGGAAAAATCAGTACTCTTCAGAGATTGGATCCGTTCGGAAAGAAGAAATTTTGGACAATCACAACTGGAGATAGACGAAGCTTATGAAGAAATGCTAGCGGAACTTGCGCAGGATGCTGCTTCGCTCGGAAATGGTGATGAACAAGCTTCTTTTCCACCACTACCAATGAAAATTCATCCGGACCTTGAAGGATTTATGAGATTTATTAGAGATAATACATAGACTAATATGTAACTTGTATTTTGGCACATCTTTCTTAGTTTTTTTTTTCCTTTTAATGGTGGTATTACTACATTGTTGTGCTCATTCCATTGAGAGGAGGAAGACTAAGAAAGATATTGCCATTTTTTTTAATGTTGTAATAATAAAAAGTATAAGACATTCCCTTGAATATTTCTTTGCAATTTATTTTGTGTTTAAATTTGATATAGTATATATATATTATATATCTAATACATATAAATATATATATTGTATATATAATATATATAAGCTATATATTATATAAGGCAATATATAATTATATATACATACTATATATACTATATATATTTATATAGTTATATATAAGCAATTTATATTAATATATACATATATAGTTTACAAGAAATTGCCTTAGATAAAAAAAATAAAAAATAAATAGCCCGGAACAAAAAAGTCTGTTTAGGCCCGCAGGCCCGGCCCATTTAGCCCGAGACCATGTGGGCTTAGGACCGCAGTGGGCCGGTTCCACTCATTTGGCCCGTTAGGCCTGGGCCCGCCTAAGCCTAGGCCCATTTGGCCCATTTAGGTCCGTGCCCGGACCACAATACAGCTGCTATGTGGGGCGGATTGAAATTTTACGGGTTAAGAGAAAACCCGCACCGCTTGCCATTCCTATGTCAGCCATATATAGTAAATGCAAATTTAATGAGTATGCAACTTTTGGATTGATTGAAGAGGAGATATATATATATTGCCGATTCTTTGTTCCTTCACACTCGTAAGGAACAACAAGAATACAATATATGCATAAGAAATTAGCGTTTAAGTAAGATGGATGAGATTTTATACAAGACTTTTTTTGTCCAAATAAACTTCTGTCCAGAGGCGGATGCATCACGGTAGTTACGGGTTCAATTGAACCTATAACTTTTGACGCGAAGTAAAAATTTATGTATAAAAATAATAGATTTGAACCCATAACTTTAAAAATATAATGGGTTCAATATTAAAATCTTAAAAAATCGAACCCATAGAATTTAAATCCTGGATCTGCATCTGCTTCTGTCATGTGTAGATTTGGCCAACGCTTTAACATTTAGATCCTAACCAGCCTGATCCTGTGATCTGTCGGGTCAAGTCGACATGCATATAGTACGTATTGGAATTTTTACATTCTTATACACTATGAAACTATATTACTCCCTACTCAAGTTTTACTATAATTACATTTTATATACTCAATTACCATTTATGTACATTTTAAGGAATTAATGATAATAATTAGTGTCCTAAAATCACTCTATATCTTCCACTCCCCCTCCCCCCCCCCCCCCCCACGTTTCTCTCTCCACATCCCACCCCCTCCCCACGTATATTCCAGTAAGAGAGCAGCAATTCCATCATTGACAACCATTAAAAAGTTTTGAAGCTTTAAATTCGAATTTGAGTTTTCAAAAAAAAAAATTATTTGTTCGAATTGAGTGTTGTTGCAAAGAATTGAGAATTCTCTTTATGTCTCTCTCTATCTTTCAATCCCTAATTTCAGTAATGCAAAGCAAAGGAAAAGAGAGCAGCAATTCCACCATTGACAGCCATTAAAATGTTTTGAAGCTTTGAATTCGAATTTGGGTTTTCAAAAATCATTATTTGTTTGGATTGAGTGTTGTTACAAACAATTGGGAATATGATTTGGAGTTTATATCTCAATTTTGAGGGTGTTTTGGTGAAGATTAGACTTGATTTTGGCTAAATTTCAGATTGAAACTCGAAGAAGAAGAAGACATGATATATATTATATTTATGAAATTGTAGTAAAATTGTATCATGTTATATAACTATTGTATGAAAGTTGAACAATATTATATAGAAATTATATTTAAGTTGTATGATATTGTAGTTGTATATAACTTAGTAGAAATAATGTAAGAAAATTGTAGATAAATTGTATAATATATAATTAGTTGTATAAAAATTGTAGATAAGTTATAGATAAGTTGTATAATATATAATTAGTTGTATGAAATTTGTTTTTACTATGTATAAATCAGATACAAAATATACAAAAGACATATTGTATAAAATTTGTACAAAAATTATATTAGAGTGGTATGATATTGTAGATGTATATAATTGGATATAAATAATGTAGATAAGTTGTATAAATCTCATCCATATTTGGAATATTATTTCCTCTCGAGAAGAAGCCACGTTTATGAGATTTAACACCTCTCTTTGTAGAAGAAGAAAAATTACCTTTGAAGCTGTAAAACTTGCCATTATTTTCATTTTCTGCACCACAACAATATGGAACTTTGAAATGCAAAAGCCCCAGAAGAAGAATAACACATAAAAATGCGAAACTCAACTATTTCTTGCTAAAAACCCAAGTCATGGCTCATGGGAATTTTCAAGAAAAGATCTATATTTTTCCATGGCTCATGGGAATTTTCAAGAAACTTAATGCATAAATTAAGTCCCAAATGGGATGAAATTGGTCAGTATTAAACAGCGTGGTGCACATTCAATTGCATTTGGAGAGAAGAGGGGAGAGAAGAGAGAACAAAAGAAAAAGGTGTAATTAAATGAAACACAAATAATGGATATATTAATAATGGATATATTGTATATATTTTGTAAACAAAACTTGTTTATACTAGGTAATTAATTAAACATAAATATTTAGAGTAATAAAATTTTTAATAGGGTATAAGAATGAAAAAATCCCTTTCGTATTCTCTTAACTAATAAAAGGTAGAAGAAAAGAAGAAGAAGAACGAGGAGAAGAAGAAGAAGAAAGAAAGGGACAGGGCATTTGAACATATAGCCTTTTTAGCCACTATTCAAATTCTGACCCCGTTAGTCAATTATTTTTTTAATTTTATTATTATTTTTTATTTTTTTTGGGTTTGCTCAAAAGAGTTAATCTGCAAAAAGAAAATACATTCAACTACCTTTTGAAGCAAAATTTAGATTATTGTGACAAAATTTAAAGTCAGCTCAAATTATATGGTGCAAATAATCCTGGTTTAATGGGGCAGATTTATCACTATTTTCTTTGCAAGTTTTCAAAGAATTAAAAATTTATTTGCATTTAATATTTATAGTAAATTATTTAAATTATTATAATTAAAAATAATAAATTAAAGTGATGATATATCTTAGTTAACTATTTTTATTATAATAATACATGTACATATATCACGTATTTATTAAATTGAGATAGATTAATTTTAATTGGATAAGTCTTTACCTTCCAAAGGCCAAAAGCCTAAATTAGACACAAACACATTCCTAGTGAATCTCAACCCCCTCAAACTCTCAAACTGACAGCGAAATAGAAAAAGAAAAAGAAAGAAAAAAAAAGTAGCAGCAGCAGAAGAAGAACGGGGCCAAGTAGAAGAAGAATAAGAAGAAGAAGAAATAGTCAATCTCACCTTTCTCAAAGCTTCATCACTCTACACACTTTGATCTAGAGAAGCAATTCACATCCAACAATTTATTAAGAGCACTTTTGAACAAAAAGACCCAATTGCTTAAATGATCTCATTATTACATGTATAAACCACATATATTGAATTGTAGATAAGAAAGAGAAAAAGGGTTTTTCTTTTTTGGATTGGTTAAGAATGATGAATTCTGGGGTTAGTAGTAGTAGTAATAATAATAATACGATGTCGTCTGCGAACAATAACAACGCAGCACAATCACCAGGTTTGAAGACTTATTTTAAGACCCCAGAAGGAAGGTACAAGCTTCACTATGAGAAGACTCACCCTGCTGGTCTTCTTCACTATGCTCATGGAAAGACTGTTACTCAGGTATAATTAGTTATTAGCTCTTATGCTTTTGTGGGTTCTTGTTTTTACATTCTTGATTGTGAATATTGATAATTTGAATGTTATGTTCTGTAAGATGCTCAAGAGTGGATTTTGAGCATGACCCATTTAGTAATATCCATATTTTGAGCCGAATATAGAAGGGGTTTGGCTAATATGGTTAATTTCAACTTTAGTGGTTTGTAAGATGGTCGAGATTGGATTTTGGCATGACCCACTTGGTAATATCCATGTTTTTAGCTGAATATAGAAGGGGAGTCTTGGAGCAACGGTAAAGTTGTCTCCATATGGCCTATAAGTTACGGGTTTGAGCCGTGGCTCCGTGCGTCAGGTTAGGCTGCCTACATCACACCCTTGAGATGTGGCCCTTACCCAGACCTTACCTGAATGCCGGATGCTTTGTGCACCGGCTACCCTTTTTTGGTGTGATGATAAAGATTGGATTTTGGGGTTGACCCACTTGGTAATATCCATGTCTGAAGCTGAGTATAGAAGGGGTTTAGCTAATATGGTTAATTTCAAATATGGAGGTTCTACATCTCTACACCATCCTTTTCCAGAAAAGGAAAAAAGAGAGTTTACTTTAGGTCTACATGGCACATGTATTTGTGCATGTAGCAGGTTACCCAGTGGATTATTCGAAGCTGATACGCCGACATAGTCCTTTTCCAAAAAAAAGAAAAAAAAAGGAGGTTAATTTCAAGTTCAAGGTATGTTCTGGGGGTTTGAATAATTGAGTTTTACAGTAAATTGGTTTTGTTCTTATCTGCCTTTTAACTCCGAATCGAAAATCCATTATCTGTCTTTTTACCCGAAATCGAGGATCCACCAAAGAGATAATAGTAATTTTTTGTTCCAGGTAACCCTTGCTCATCTCAAGGATAAACCGATGCAGGCGCAGCCCCAATCATCATCAAGTTTTGGAGTGAGCAGTGGTGTTAGGTCAGCTGCAGCAAGGTTCTTAGGTGGAAATGGTAGTAAAACACATAGTTTTGTTGGAGGAAATGGTGGAAGTAAGTCTATTAGTGGCATGAGTGGTAGGGTTGGATCATTTAGCGTGTCAAGTTCAAGCAATTCTCTTGGCAATTCGAACTTTGATGGCAAAGGAACCTATTTGGTGTTCAATGTTGGTGATGCAATTTTTATCAGTGACTTGAATTCTCGAGATAAGGTATGCTCATCAACAGATTTTGCTTTTCTGAGATGGTAGATTTGATGATACAGATTATGAAAGATTTACTGTCCAGTACAGGATCCTGTAAAGTCTATACATTTCAGCAATTCAAACCCCGTTTGCCATGCATTTGATCCGGATGCAAAGGAAGGACATGACTTGCTCATTGGTTTAAATTCTGGAGATGGTAAATTTCCATTTATCAGTCATGACATATAGTTTACAGCTTCTAGTAGGATTTTTTTTTTTTTTTTTGAGAAGGTAAAGTGTCCAGTATATTCAAAAAATCATCAGCACAAACTTTGTGCTGGAAGCCAAAATAGGCAATTATAATATGGAAAAGCAAAAATATAGTCCTTGTTCTTCTTACAAGGAACTCAAAACATCTAGGATTGAATCAGGATCCTCTACATATTCTGATTTACACCAAAAACAAAAAAGAAGAATACACTTCATCTTAATCTTTTGTAGAGAGTTGGTTCTATCAATAAAGCATCTCAGGTTCTTTTCTTTCCAAATTGTCCACCAAATAGTTGCTGACAATTTTCCATTTGTTTTTGTATGTGGTAAAGTCTATCTCTGTGTTCCAGCATAATAAAAGTTCAGAGGTTCTCCCTGGCATTACCCATCTAGTAGGATTCTGTTTTGAACCATAATGTCTGTTTTCACACTTGCAGTTTATTCAGTATCTTTACGGCAACAATTACAAGATGTTGGGAAGAAGCTTATTGGGGCACAACATTACAACAAGGATGGTGCTGTTAACAACAGGCAAGGCTGTCAAATCAAACCCTGTGATTCTTGTCTTTATCTTGTTTTTGGGGAATAGTGTTTGTACACCTAAGCTTCCTTGACATCCTTTTAAATTGAGTTTGAAAGTAGATGAATATTTAGTCGGACAGACGTCATATGTACTTATCGGTGGCTAGTACGGCTTTTGAGTTCCCTAAAATTTGTTTATAGTAGATAGTTTTCCCTTTTAATAAATGTGGATGTGTACTTTTTAACTAATCTTACTGACCCTCTATAAATGGAAGCCTCATTTGCTGATTGGCATAATAGCATAATTTGAATTAAGTGCCATTGAGCTGGTTATTTCCCATTTATGGGGGTCAGAAGTTAGATTTAAATTGGTAATCATAGTTGAGTCATCCAGAAAATATACTGCTTTTGCAATGCATTTATTAAATGGCATTTATGATTACTGAATATTCTTTGAGGCACTCCATCTCATATTTCAAAGTAACATTGTAAGAAAACAATCAGTAACCTAAAAAGAATATTCCATTAGGCATTAGCTTATAAATGTACTGCTATCATTAACTATACGTCGTCTCCTATGGACCATTAGAGATACTTTGACACCTCCCATGTACAAACTCGCCCTTCCCCTGAGTTGAGGGAAGATAAGTAGATTAATCTATGAAGTGTAAGGATGAAAACAAAAATATGATTAGATTTATTTTTCAGTTTTTCAGAACCGTCACGTAATCAAGAAGTTATTGAAGTTGACAAGAAAGCTTTTCTTTTTGAATAAATAAGAGGCACTATATATAAGAAAGAGCATTAAGGAGATTGAAGATACCCCCCCAAAAAAGGAGAAGATAGAAACAACTAAATAAGATAAGGAACAAAGAAAAAGAAGAGGGGTAAGATCTTGAAGGCACCATCATTTAGACAAAGGAAATCTTGGAACAATAAAAAATCTTTAGCTCCTTCCATCAAAAGAGAAAATTAAATAAAGAGACAAATTCTTACATGTTTAACAGAAGCTGCAGGAGTAGTTCAAATTATTTTTTCATGCTGATTAATTGAGGACAACTTGTAGTGAAATTTGGTGACATGGTAAATACTGTTATAATATAAAAATATTTATGTTCCACACATGCCTTCTTTAATGTATTTTTAGGAAGATATTTAATTTTCTTTGACATCGTAGACTTCACCACTCAAAGCCCCTACCCACGAGCCCAACCATGCCCCTTTCTCACTTTACCCCTTTGGTGACTCAAACCCCCAACCTTATTATTAGAGGTGGGGGCTCTTTACCATTAGGCTACCCCTCCCTTTCCAGAAGATCCATAATTCATTTAAGTGTTTGTCGCGTTCATCACTTGGTGAATATTTTACAATTAGTTTCATGCAATGTCTAGCCATGCTAGTACTGCAAGTGTGATAGTTACACAAACAACAAAGATGTTTATATACCAAGATGAGAATGATTTATTTGCCAATTTAACAATTTCCTTTGTATTCAACACCAGTCGTTGTACTAGTGTCGCATGGGTGCCTAACAGTGATGGCGCTTTTGTCGTTGCTCATGCGGATGGAAACTTTTATGTCTACGATAAGGTAAATATTGAATCTGAATGGTGTCTTACTAATTTCCAATGTTAATGATTCTCATATTTCCAACTTCTGTTAGACCAATGTGCAATTTGTTGTTTTGCAGAGCAAAGATGGTTCTGCTGATCCTTCATTTCCGGTCATCAAGGATCAAACTCAATTTTCTGTTTCCCATGCACGCTATAGTAAGGTATAGTGCTTATAGACATAGTACTTTTCTGCAGTAATTTGCCACGGATATAAATACCGAGAAACAAGCCTACAATTGTCTCTTGTTTGTCTCCAACAATTGCCAATTTATTTGTTTATCTTTTGAGATCGAGAGATCAACCACACCTCAATCCCTTAATTATTTGGGGTCAGTTGTATGGATTTGTGTATCCATACCGTGGTATTTAGGTTCATTAATTTCATTACTGAGTTAATTGACTTGTAAAGCATATTAGGGGTTCTCTAAATCTCACACTTAACCCTATGCAGACGTACAAGTCTCTAACCAGGATAAATAGAATAAAGAGACTCTTGACGCACAGTAGACTTGTTGCAAGTATAACACAATAATGAAACCTTAATTACAACTAGTTGCTATAGCCTATATGGATCATTTATTTCCGTTTCATCATGTTTTTAGCTAAATAAGCATTGATTTGGAGAGGTTGTAGGTATACCAAGATAACTTCCATTCATGTATTTTACATCACCTTATTCCTCCTCTCTCTTTTTTTTTTTTTTTTTTTTTGGAGAAGGAACCTTATTCCTCTTTTATCACCTTAGATCATCATATTGTCACACCTATGCTGGTGCATATGATGGTCTATATAGGACATGATTAAACAATCTCAGGTGATCTATCATTTTACCCTATATTGTGTTTTCCTTGCACCCTCGCAGTCTTAGATGATCATTTCTAATCCTTATAAAAAATCTTGCTGCGATCTGATAATATCTGTTTTTATGTCATATATCTAATGGATGTCATCCCACCTGTGGGATTACAACACTGGGTTTGTTGTTGTTGTTGTTGTTGTTGTTGTTGTTGTTGTTGTTGCTGTTATTGTTGTTGTTGTTGTTGTTGTTGTTGTTGTTGTTGTTGTTGTTGTTATCTAATGGATGCCACACTTTATTAATATTTTATTGCTTTTCTTTAAGGTTCTTCTCGAATCCTTTTAAATAGACTTATGAAAGCACCTGCATGTTCCTTCTGTTTGATAACATGATGGATAAAGGGCCTATATTCCTTCTGCTATTCTTCTTCTTGATATGGTGGGGTTATACTTCTAATGAGTGTAGTCTTATACTCTATTTTGAGGTAGTGTCTACATCGAAGATCAGATGGGTGAACGAGAAGATTGAGATGTGATTAGCCCTTAAGCAGCTTTTTTTTTCCACATGATTTAAAGATGCGTTTGCTCCTTTTTAAGTTATCCTTCTCTGTTAGTTGTGTTAATTTGAGGGGGTCATGTTATATGAGTACACTGGGCTGTTGTTGTTGTTGTTGCATGTTATATGAGTACAACGATATTAGTCTGGATCTTGGTACTTTCTTCTAACTTTACCAGCGGAGTTTTCTATATAGACATATAGGACATGACTAAACCATTTCCAAGTGATCTCTCATTTTACTCTTTATTCTGTGTTCCTTGCACCTATGCTGTCATCGATCATGCCAGACTAGATGATGTTGCAAAACAATTTATAAAGCCAGAAAATGTGGCAAATTAAATGACGTTGGTCCTGTGTTTTCTTTTTTCTTTTTGATAAGGTAAAACTTTTTTAACTGAGTACCAATATGGTACCAAAAAATAACACAACGCTGTTGTGAATATCTATACAGTCAGTACAACATCTCCTTAACAATTCCAGAAAGTCCATATATTGATTGATACTATCAATGAAACTACTCTTACACCAAAGAAACAATTTATGCAAACACTTGTTTTTACTCTAAAAGTATGATCTTTAAACCCATCAAAACAAGCTCTATTTTCTCTAGTCAAATAGCCCAAAATATTCTCAGAGGTATGGTTCTCCAAATCTGCTTCAATGTTCTATGAGGCATGGTCCATGAGATCCCACGGATATTGAAAAAGAGTTCCCAGCATTGCCTTGATTAGAGGGTGTTTGGATTGGCTTATAAAAAGTAGCTTTTAAGGTAAAAGCCAAAAGCCATAAGTTGGTAATACCCAACTTTTGGCTTATTTTTGTACTTTTTATGCCTAAAAGTAAGTGCTTTTAAGCACTTTTTATCATTGCCAAACACCACACAAACTAAAAAAGTGCTTAAAAGCCAATAAACACTTAAAATAAGCTAATCCAAACACCCTCTAAATCTGCACTGCAGAAGAAGATGATTCACAGTCTCCGCCTCGTCTTCACACAAATAGCACATATTACTTAGTACAAAACCCCTCTTGTGAAGATTATTCTGGGTAAGACAAGCTTCTTAAGTTGCAGTTCAGCAAATGTCGGGTCCTCTAATATTTTAGCATGAGCTAATTGTTAAAAGCCTCTTCATCGAGGCATAGGCACATTGCTAGTTTCTAGACTTTCTGACTCCTACTAATAGCTTATTTACTTTTTTCGAGGCTATTCTAAGCAAAGACACTCTTTTATTGATGAGGTTTACCACTTGTTTGGATGGTTTTGTCTATTGTTTCATGATGTATCAACCGATAAGCTTACGAAAATGCCTTTAACTGCTATATGTATTGAATTTATGAACAACTTCTTTTCCCTATATAATCAAACAATTATGCCTTATACATATATTAAGTTATTAAATCCACTCGACTCCTAATGAAATTAAACAAAAACAAGATAATAATGCAAACGACAATTAAGTACACGCATTTCATTTGGAACATAAATAATATTTCCTAACAACATGCATTCAAATAATCCATGACATAAAATGCCAGAATAAGACCATCATTTGCTTTGTTTTATCATACAGGTATGTCAAATCCGATAGATATAAGTTATCACATGGATTCATAAGAAAAGACAAATAAAAGACATGGCAAATAATTGTCATAAGTAATCATTACACAAAGTAAAAAGAATAGAAAAAAAGAAATCATGAAACAAGTACACAATGATTTCATAGTCTTACCTGTGGTCTCAAATTGGACCATGCTACAGACAAAAGGAAAAGGCAGTAGCAAAACCACGAACCAATTCAAGTTATGAACTCTGTGAATACTGAATAGCAATTTTAAGTTATTCCTTTCACCTTTTATCATTTGGCTTTATAGTTCTTTCTTCAATTTCCTTATGCAGAATCCTATAGCTAGATGGCATATTTGTCAAGGTTCAATCAATAGCATTGCTATCTCAAATGATGGGTCATATATCGCAACTGTAGGGAGGGATGGTATTTCCTTCATCTGATAACATTTGGATCTTTATTATGTCCTTTTCATTGTTAACTCGGCTGATAATGGCTAATAAAATGCAGGTTATCTGCGAGTATTTGACTACAAAAACGAACAGCTTATATGTGGTGGGAAAAGCTACTATGGTGCTCTATTATGTTGTGCTTGGAGGTGAGTGCGTGTGGTGTTTTAGATACAAGGTATATCTGTGTCTTGAAGTTGCTTTTGCCTTCTCATTTAAACTTAGGATCCTTCCCCTTAGTATACATTTTCTTTTTTCCCTCCAAATATGTTGTTATCAATGTTTTGAGTAGAGAAACATTTTACTGAGAGTGCATGAACTGACAGTACGGACGGGAAGTACATTTTAACTGGTGGAGAAGATGACCTAGTTCAGGTTTGGAGCGTGGAGGAACATAAAGTAGTTGCATGGGGTGAGGGACACAGCTCTTGGGTGAGTTTGTAGCAGATTAGTAAAACTTACCTTATCTTCTCTGTGATGTTCAATCTTCCTTATTGTCTTGACTCGTGTCTGATAGGTAAGTGGAGTGGCATTCGATTCATATTGGACAGCACCAAATTCAGATGGCACGGATGAAAGTGTTGTCTACCGATTTGGTTCTGTTGGTCAGGTATTGTTCAAATGAAGTACTATAACTGTTTTTGTTTTTGTTTTTTTTACTAGGAAAACGAAATTTAAGATGAGATCCCACCGGGAGTCAAAACCAGGTCGCATGAAGCGCTATAGCTGTTTGAATCACTGTTGAAACTAGAATCTTATGTGCCTATTCAAGATGAACACTTTACCCGAGTTGAAGCTTATGTTCTTCTCTTGCTCAACAAAGGAAATGAGATCAGAACTTATCTTCTTTTTTTCCCTCTTAACAAACATACCTTTATAAATCTTCGTGCAGTGTGATATATTGACGCTTACTCTCTTTAGTCTAGCTGTTTATCCCTCTTATCAAGCTTATATTACAACAGCAACTACTACACCTCAATTCCAAGCAAGTTGGAGTCTATTATAAGGACCCTCTAACCATATTACTGCATATTATCTCATCTCAAAGTGTACCCTTATGATAAGATGTGACAAGTTCCTGATAAACACTTAGCAGGTGGTTTTGTGTGTGTGGCCCTTTTTTTTTTTTTTTGGAGGGGGGGGGGGGATTAGTTCTTTACCACTGCATTTCATTTGTGATATGTAGTTTTTGTACTACTTGCTTCCTCAAATCTTTACATTAGTCCTAACAAATTTATTTATTTCTTAATCTTTGTATGTATCTCCAAAAAGTGTTGCAAATAAACTTTTGTAATCGTAATTTGTTATTTTGAGGATATTTGTAAAAATTGTATATTTTTTAAATCTTTTTTGTGCCGTGAAGTTGGTACTTCCTTGCTGGTAGCGGGTTGGAGCTAATCTCCACAAGGAACCTGCTAAGCGGAGGATTTTCTCTTCTTTAATATGCTTATCCAATAGTTGAGTATGAATTGAGCATACATGATATATTTTTGCGTGTCTTTTGCAGGACACACAATTACTTCTATGGGATCTTGAAATGGATGAAATTGTAGTACCAATGCGCCGTCCTCCAGGTGGATCCCCAACTTTCAGCACCGGGAGTCAATCGTCACATTGGGATAATGCTTGCCCCGGTGGTACTTTACAACCTGCTCCAAGCATGCGAGATATTCCAAAAATATCACCCCTGGTTACTCATCGTGTTCATACTGAACCACTTTCTAGTTTAATATTTACTCATGAATCAGTCCTTACTGTCTGTCGGGAGGGGCACATTAAGATTTGGATGAGACCAGGCTTTGGTGAAAGCCCATCAAGCAACTCGGATTCTTTATTGAGTACTAGTATTAAGGAGAAGCAATCGATATCGGGGAAGGTTGTTACTTCAAATTACAAGTAATGACATATACATTATTACGGTGGAGTGCAAAAATGGAGAATGCAGTAAATGGAGGTCTTTTACATACTGACATTCACTGGTCTTCAGTTTAGTTTGCTCGATGCTGATAAGCATATGATATGAGGTTGTGCGGTGAGATTAACTGACCAATTGTATAGCGAACAATGAATTTGCTGATGGGAGCAAGATGAGGTTGGAAGAAGGGTGCACACCCCGCGTGTAAGTATGAAATGTTAAGAGAATATTTAAACTGATAGGCTGAAATAATTATCGACATCTTTTGAGATGTGTTACTAGTTTCCACCCTCTCAGAACTCCTTAACCCCTCCCATTTTCCCTTTTGTTCCTTTCTTTCTTTCCTTCTTTTAGCCAATTTTGCATAGAAACTACTGGTTGACATTTGATTTACATTGGATTAACCTCATGTTTTGCTGTGTCCAACATTTTGGCCGTGGTTTTATGGGGTTGATAACGCTTTTTCATGTGATTTTTTTTGTGCAAGTATAGTCATTGAGCCCTTTTCTTTTTACTATATTGTGACACCTTTCCATTAAAGGCAATAACATATTGTGACTTGGTAGAAAAACAAACTAAGACAATTAAATGTCAGCTTGTGATGTGATGTGTGGATTAGGCGCAACATTACGAGTCAAAACCTTGTAGCAGACAAAAACCTAGTATTTAAGGTGGAGAAGGGTAACGAGACAAACTCATTATCCACTGAGTTTTGAATTGTGCACCACTGAACTACTGGGATTTCTCGATTATAAAAATAAAGATTTATATAATATTTTTTTTTAAATACACTATTACATGGGGAGAAAGGATAAGAGGGCTAGTCCACCTATATTGTGTGGGAGACTCCCACAAATACCAGTAAACTGTAACATGCGATCAAAGATGTGCCAAGCAATTGAATAGAAAAAGTAACAGGAAAGATACAAGATTACATTTTTCAACAGAAAAAGGAAAGGAGAAAATCAATCTTAGTTACATTCTGATATTTACATTATTTCAGTTTCCCTTTCAAGCACTACCTATCTGCTGGAACAATGAACCAGCCGCGTAACTCAAAACTGTACAGTTGTGACTTGCAACGACTAGCTATACACTCCAATGATTTTCTTACAGGAGACGGAAATGTTTTAATCTTGAATATAAGTAGATTATGTGTTCCTTGCATTCAGCTTCCATGCACAGCTCCAGAAGTACCAGCTTCAGCTCCATGCATTTGGCTTTCCACCTGGGGCGTCGGACTAACTTCAGATGATTGATTTGGACGCGCCCCTTCCTGAGATTCGCGTTGTGAATTCCATCTCCTCCTCAATTTCAAAAGCTCAAGAAGGATAGAAGTCCCACACATTGTACCCCCAAAACCCGCAAAGGTGGCAAGAAGAATCGATAAAACTGCTTGCACTCGAAGCTACAATTCCGAGCAAAAGATAAAAAGCTTTTAGTATTAGGTGGAGCCCAAGGCAATTCAAGAGAATCACATAATCTTTTTTCTTTCTAGTTGGCCATGTGTTTAAGTTTTTTGTTTATTTGAGCTGAAGCACTACTTACCACTGAGTAGAAAACATGAGCAAACAGAACCACCAAGGCAAACTGACTGACAGCATAAATCCAAGCATATCGTCTTATTACTGAACACGTAAAGCATGTAGTTTGTATGTTAAATAACCATATTGATGTAATCCAACACTATCAAATTTGAAAGAAGCTAGTGAACAAAGGGAGTTTTGTTCATGTACCCATAGTTGTCGATGTCATGGAAGCAAGGAGACCTAATATGCATGAAAAGGGCAGAGATATAGCAATGGCGCCCGATCCCATTCTGGTAACCTGTAAACAAAGCACTATTTAGGACCCTTTCTGGAGTAGGATAATATATTACTGTATAATCTTTACTCACCAAAAGCTGCTCCAGAAAACAAAAGTAGGCAAGCATGCTGACAATGACAAGAACAGGAACATCCTGCCAAACCCTGTAACCAGTTTTCACAGCTCAAGTTAAATACCATGTACTTCAGCTTAAAACTTTTTCTATAGGTACGATGTAATTCAACTTAAACTATTTTATCATAAGAAATGATACAGAGCAACAAAAGAAAGGGAAAGGCAAGTTCATGCGTATACCTGTATCGTCCAGCTTCAGCTTGAACTCCATTTCCTCTATGATTAGTACTTTGAATCCGCAAAAGAGTGACAGGTAAGTTCCGAACCTCTTCATTGCAGACATCGCAGATCTTGTTGCCTTTTATGCTGAACCATTTTATAGCACATTCTTGATGAGCTAAGGCTAGTTCACCTTTACAGCTACATTCCATCTTCAGAGTTTCCGAACCCTCCCCAAGTTCAACGAAGCAGATTCTGCAGACAGCATCTTCTTGAGTGATGTCTTCACCAAAATTAGCATTTCCATCTGAAACCATAACACTAAGAAAGGTGTAGGTTAGTTATCCTAGGTGAGTGAATAGAAGGTTCAAGCTCTAAATGCAATGCTACATAAGAGTAATGCCATCTAGATTTAAAGAATATTCTTCGTCCAAATACAGGTTAAGTACAAGTTCTTACAGTTACCAGATTTTAAACATCGATTATATGGATTATAAATGCTATAACTCAACTTCTAAGAACTCTTATCCACAAAAATTGCAGTCTATCAGAAATTGGCGATTACATATTCCTATACTCAGATGATCACCGAGCAGCCAAAATTTTATAAATCGCAATCTGTAGTATGAAATCCTAGTTAGTATGGCCTCCTAAAAATAAGTTGAGACAGCACTCCACTATATTCGTATACAGCTGCTTCTTACTAGAATTATAACTTCAGACACAATAAAGCACGAAAGATGTAACTAAAAGAGAATCACAGGTTTGCAGAACCAAGCCTTTTATTATACGACAATGCATCAAACATGATTATAGACATTAATTACCTGCGCTAAGAGTTGGAGTCGCATTAAATGATGGAGCATCATGTCTTGGCACGCGAGGAGTAGAGGGGACTACACGATAGATGCTCCCTATGTAATCCATCTGTTTTATGCTCCCATCTTTGATTAGCGTTGGCACTGAATGTGAGCGAGGTATGGGATGTCTAGCTCCTGCTTTCTAGAAGATGGTGAATTCATAAGATTTTAGTAGAGAAAATGAAATGTCCAGAGTGAACAGAGCAAAAGGAATCTTGAAGGTTAAATGAAATTACAAAAACCTTTATATTTATGCCAACAAAACCAGTAAGAAGATCCATAATCAGTATATACATCTAGGTAAATGAATTAAGACTTTAGAGTACTGTAATTTGAGAACAATAAATATTTTTGTCTTTTGACTACACTCATCTTTCATTGCCCAAAGTAACATACTCTCACTGAGAATTTTACATATAAGAAGACGGGCAACAAATAGAAGAACTTACAACTGAATTGAATGCTGCATTTCCGTAACCACCATGTGTTGATTCAGGATTAGAGTGTTCAATTGGAGTTACAGGCAACGATGAAGTTCTTTTCATCTTTGGATTAAAAATCCTTTTAACAGATAGAGTCCTGAAAATCGAAGGCCTGTCCTGAGTTTGCGGAGAGGCTCCAAGAGCTAACATTGCAGCCTTTTCAATATCAGTTGTCCTATTCCGGAATTTGAAACTTAATTTAGGGAGGAGAGATTTGATTGACGATTTAGCTCTTGATAATGAGGGACCTGGAGATCCGTTTACTTTAACATGGCTCGGGCTTGGTAATGGGGAAAAATTCACTCTTTTGGGAGTTTGAGTTGGCGACGGGGACAACATATTTATCCTCACGAAATCCTCTATTGGTCCATCAACGATTCTTTCTGGTACTTCCAGAAGTAGATTTAGCTGTCTTTGCCGTTCGCAGAGTTGTAGTTCTTCTACTATTTCACTTGATTCACCAACCTAAAAGAATTTGAGAACCACAATACCGGAGTTACTAATCCACTTTTTGTCTCTCACCACACAAAACTATAACTGTACCAATTTGCAATGAAACAAAGATATAATCATGAAACACTTCTCTGATACAAAGATTCAGCACGCAGCATTGGTAACAAGAATTAGCTCCAAGAATGATGTTGAAGCAAAGATAAACAATTCATGCCAAAAATAATATACAAAGCAGTAGGTGATCAAGACACAAATCAAACCAGTTCAGAAATTCCTTGTACAATCCTAAAAATCCAAAATCTTTGGAGTATAAGTTCTATGAACATATGGTGTAAAAAATATTTACAACATCATGTCACTTAAAAGTCAACTACAAGAAATTCTCTATACAACAATAACAACAACAACAAAGCCAGTAAAATCCCACAAGTGGGGTCTGTGTACGCAAGCCTTACCCTACTCTGGGGTGGTAGAGAGTCTGTTCCCAAAAGACCCTCGGCTCGAGGGGAAGACAAGTAATTCTCTATACAAACATTAATTGATATCTTGAAAAAAGGGAATCAATCTTCTATAAAGGTCAAAATAAACCGATAGTGTACAAAATTGTTCGCATCATCGGTGCAAAATAAACCGGGCAGCCCAGTGCATGAAGCATCGCGCGTGACATTATCAGTGCACATAACATAAATCCTTTTGCCCTTGAAGATATTTTTAAGAATACAAACAGAGTTTTGCAAAAGAAAAACAATCCAAGAAAACCATACCATAATTCAGCCTGGAAAACGAGGAAATTGAGTGATATCCAAGCAAAAAAAAAAAAAAAAAAATCTATTTTTGAAGGGACATCAAAATTCCAACAAAAAAATGTTAAGCAAATAAGAAAAAGGTTATGAATAAAGATATAGAAACCCAACAAAAGAATTTCTCAGAAAAAGAAAAAAAAAAAGCCATAGCTCAAAGAAATAAATGGGTAAAAGCAGAAAAATACAAAAGACAAACAAAACCCATATACAGCATCCCTTGTTAGTGTTTTACAGCAAAATATAACAAGAAAAAAGTTACCTTTACAAGAGGAAGAGGAGGATCAAGTCTACTGTTGAGGTTATTAGTACAATTCTTATCATCCTCTTCAGCTAATGATCTCTTGTTACTAGTTTCCATTAAATGTAACAATTATCAGAGAAACAAAAAAACAAGGAAGTAAAACCCTAAAGAAAATCTTGGGAACTGAATTACTGAAAGTAAAGAAGAGTAGCTAATGAACAAAGTTGCAAGCTTTGAGAGAGAAAAAGAGAGACAACAAAGTAATGAGGAAGCACTCTTCTTGACTATACTATAAAATTTGTTTTTATTACTAGAGTTTATGTCAAAAGAACAAAAAAATGCAAGAGGTCTTTTGTCAAAAATTGTACCCCTCCGCTTCACTTTGTTTCACGTCATATCATATCTATACTATATTAAAAACACGAAATTTTTAGCGAAATATTGTTCGTTTTTTTTACCCTTTAAAAATATATTTTACATCGGATAAAATTATAAAATTAAAAAACTTTCCAAATATTTAGGAGTTCTAAATAGACTAAGTTTTTTCTAAGTAATTTACTATTTGATATCTTCTCCTAATAAGGATACAAAATATTAAGACAATAAAAGAATCCAAAAAGTAGGAGGAAATTTTTTTCGTTAGTTCCCAACAAGTAAACTTCACGATTTTGTATAAAATTTCTTTTCTTTGTCCTTGTTTAATCATAAAGACCAATTTTGCCTCTTTATTTCCCTTTCATATAATTTATTTATTATTTTAAAAATTTAAATGAAAAGTATTTTTTTTAAAAACTTGGTTGTTAAATTTGTTTATTTCTCAAATTTTCTACGACATTAGGTTTTAGGGAAGAGTAATTATTTTTGGAAAAAAGTAATAACTAATTTGTGATAAAATATTAATTAGCGTAATCTAATTTACGAAAATACCTAAAGTACCTCAATAAAAATTCGTGTTAAAAAAGAAACTAATATTATTATTAAGAAATTTTATTGCATAATTTAACTTTAAAAATAGGACTTAGTTACGAAATTCTTCTTGTAGCTGATCACTTTTTTTTATTGATCTGTCACTAGCGATAATTTTTTATTATTTAACTACATAATTTTTTTATCGCTAATTTATTTCTTTATGTAGTTGACTTGTCTAGAATACATGGTATCTAGATGATTATTTTGATACGAAACTAATATAAAAGAACACTAAACTTTCAAAATCATCTTGGTTACGTTGTTTCATGCTTAGCTTCTACTTTTGTTTTTTTTTACTAAATAGGCTCAATATTTCTATTGATTTCCCTTTAAAATCAACTAGAATTTTGACTATTAAATATTTTCTTTTTGAACTAGGTAAAAAGTCCTAATATTTAGGACCTAACATTTAAGAATTTAAAACCAAATAAGATTTTACTTAAGTAAATTCTTTCCTTATTTACTTCATAATTAATTTATCTTCGTTAGATTTCTTACGTCTATATTTGTTCTATATAAAGTTTAGGTTTGGTTTATATAAAGGTTGATTCCCATTTAAATTCTACCATTAAATCTATCTTTTCCTTATATAATTTTTTTAATTTAAATTTTTTATATGTTACGCTTTATTTTTACTTTGGGGGAAATTATTCTTGCATATAATCTTCTTTTCTTCGTTTTTCAGGCGGGTGTAAGCACGTGATTTTTTCCCTATATGAGAATTACTCCCAAAAAATTCAAAAATAAAATGATTTTTCTTTGGTGTGCAATTTTGTGATATTTTGTGATATTTGGAAGAATTATTTGTATTTGTCTGTGCGTGTTTATTCGCTAAATTAATAAAAAATACAAAAATAAGTCGCATTTTGCATGTATGATTTAATTCTACAATTGTTAGTAATTAAAATTGTTTTACAAAAATTAAAAATTACAAAAATAGGCATCGTTTGCATTTTTAGCATTTAATGTCCAAATATACAATTTTATGCTTAATTAATACTTAATTGTGCGTTAATTGTTATTGGGAGTTAATTTGCGCCTTTATAACTTAATTTAGTTCTTAATAATAGTTTAAGTATTTTTATAATTTAGTTTTAGAAAAATAAAAGAAGAAAAGAGAGCGAAAATATAAAGAAAGTCGGAATTGGGCCTCTTCTTCAATTTCAAGCTATAGGCCCAAAAAATGGCCCAATCTTCCCTACGACCCAGTCCATTTCGAACTGGGTCGACCCAGTCCATTAACCCAACACCCCTTCTTCATTTTTGTCCAACACAAAACAAAACCAAAAAAATAAAAAAATAAAAATAAAAAGTGAATTATCACTATTAATAGTTTTATTTTTTGTTTTTTTATATATATAAAAAAAATCCGAAAATATTTTATTTTATTTATTATTTTTATTTTAAAAATATATATATATATATATATATAGTAATTTCGGAAATGATTTTAAAAAAATAAAAAATAAAAAAATAAAAAAAAGTAAAAGAATGTAGAAAATTTAAAAAAAAAGTAAAAAGTTTTAAAAAATTTAAAAGTAAAAGAAGGTTGGAATTAAAAAATAAATATAAAGATATCTGAAAATTTAAAAAATTTAAAGTAATTGAAAGTAGCATTTTTAAAAGAAAAAGAAAAGATAGTGGTTTATTTTTTAAAGAAAAGTTAAATAAAGTGAGATTCTCTTTTAAAAAAATAAAAAGTGGGATTTTAAATAAGATAAAGTAATTAAAGTTGGAATTTTAAAAATAAAAGTAAATAAAGGTGGGATTTCTTTTTCTAAAAAAATAAAAGCAATTTGTAAGTGGGATTTCTTTTAATTAAAAAATAATAAAATAATAAAAAACAAATCTGAAAATTTCGAAAATTTTGCTATAAATAGAAGAGAAAATTTAGGAAGAAGGGTGGGAAAAAAAGAGAGGAAAAACTAGATAGAGAGAAGAAAAAAAGAGGGGGCGGAGTGAGAAGTATACACCCGATATACATTCTGGATACACTGAATATACAGGGGCAGAATTCATTTTGGAGAGTTTTGAAGTTGAAAAAGAATAGTTACTGCTTCATTGCCTCGCTTAAGATCTGAAATAGTCAGAACCTTCCTACCTTTTACTTCTTCACTATACTTGGAGTCGTTTATAGTCTCCTGGGTTTTCTGCTATTCCTACTGTACTGGTTTGCGATGTTGCTGAATCTGCTGTTGCTGTGTTATTACTGCTGCTGACTTCTCCTTCTTTTGTTCTTGTACTGCTGTTTCCAGGTACACATTTGTACAATCTCGGCTTGAAGCAAAAAATGAAATATTAATCAGGCTTTGTTCCTGTTGAATTCCTCCTGTTTAGATTTGTGGTTGAATATAATTTTTCTTTCTTCGTATAAAGATGTAGTTGAATGATTAATGAATAATGAGGTTGCATATGTATACTTTCTTCATCTAATAATGTTAGTTTAAATTACGGAGAATAATTAATCTGTTTTGATATTATGGTCAATCTCATGTTCTAGTATTATTGAATAACAGAATATAAAATGAAAGCAGTTTTTCTTTGTACAAACTCGATCGCAATTTTCCATTCGCATTAGCCGTAAACTAATAACTAATAAGTTACGTTTTTCAGCATGTAAATAATTAAGAGATTTTCTTTTATTTTAGAGACGAACTTAATAGAAAATATAGTCATTGTAGGTTTATCCTTTAAAAATAAAAATGAGACGAGCCTCGCCAAATAAAACGTATAGATTGCGGGGCCCTCACAAAATGTATGGTTTAATTAGAATTCGGAAGGACCGTTTAGCGAATTTCACGGTCTTCCCCAAAATAATAACGCGATAGTCTCTTTAGGCGCGTGTTTAATATTTTACTTTCTTAAGCCTGGGTGTGCATTTCATGCGACCCGAATCCAAATCCCAAAACATCAAATAAAACGTGTTCCGGATTGTGGGTGCATTTCATGTAACGCAGTCCAAAGACGTGTTTTAAGCGATGTTCATATTTCTTTTAAAAACAATAATAATAAAGCGGTTAAAATATAAAATTTGCACATAAGTTCATATTTGTATAAAATCAGATAATCAAGCCGAATATAATAGTTGAGCGACCGTGCTAGAACCACGGAACTCGGGAATGCCTAACACCTTCTCCCGGGTTAACAGAATTCCTTATCCGGATTTCTGGTACGCAGACTGTAATATGGAGTTATTCTTTTCCTCGATTCGGGATTAAAATTGGTGACTTGGGACACCCTAAATCTCCCAAGTGGCGACTCTGAAATAAATAAACCAATCCCGTCTCGATTGTCCTTTAATTGGAAAAACTCCCACGCACCCTCGCGGGTGCGAAAAAAGGAGGTGTGACAGCTCTGGCGACTCTGCTGGGGATGAAACCCAGAACCACTGGTTCAGGGTTCAAGAATTCGAGCTTAAAATAATTGTTATAGTTGGCTTTATTTATTATCTGATTTTTTTTTACATGATATATGCCCAATGTGCTAAATGACACTTTTACCGCTTTAATATTATTTGAATTATGAATATATACAACTGCTACGAAACCCCCTTCTTTCTGAGTCTTCTAAATTTATGGTGCACACGTGCGCGTGGCCCACCTTTCTGTTAAAGTCATACCAAATAAGACGAAGTTGGGACAAGTAACTAGGCCGGGTAGACTTTCGTGCTCCCGGTACGTTGCCCCCGCTTCGGCTCAAACTGTCCGTTTGGGTAAGCCAGGGCTAGATCAATATGCCTCAGGTTTTTTCACTTAGAATAACTCAGCTTCATGCCGGATCCCTAGTAGGAGCGATTGTTTGCATCACGTGCATTTGACTTTGGAGACTCAACACAGGGGTTGGGTCTGTCTAGGACAGGTGTACCAAAAAAAAATGACCATCCTGATGCATCTTACTTGCTGCTACTTGCGCATTTATTTGATCCGGATTTGTGTGTTGACTGACTTTTGAATATCATGAATAATATTTTAAAATTGAAAAAAGAAATAGCGGTTAGGGAATTGACTGTTTATTTTTGGAAAAAAAAAAACCAATGCCCAAATAACTGTCAAAACTCTGCCGAAATTTTGAGAAAATGAAAAAAAAATGTTTTATTAGTTTGTTTTATTAAAAGCAAAAGAAAAATAGAAAATGAAAAAAAAAGAGTCTTATTTTTAAAAATGGTTTTTTTTATTTTATTTGCTTATGAAAATGCAAAAAAAAAATAAAAAAATAAAAAAAAAAGGTCTTTATTATTTGTCGCAAATATATATATATATATATATATAAATCCGAAAAGTTTTTTTTATTTCCAAAAGATATATATATCTTTATTTGTTGCAAAGAGTATTTGTCTTGCCAAGAAAATTCAAAATAAAATTCCAAAAAAATATGTCTTGCAAAAAATAATATAAATATCTTTATTTTCCATTGTTGATAAAACAAAAATAATAAAAATGTTTTCTTTTAGGAAAAAAAAATCCGAAAATATTTTGATTCCTCTTTCAAAATTGAAAAGAAAATTCAAAATTCAAAAATATTTTTTAGAAGCATTTCTTTTATCAAAAGTAAAATTCCAAAAATATTTTTTTCTTTAGAATAAAAAAAAAGACAAATGGAATTCGAAAAAAAAAACTTCCTTTTACTTTTGAAATTTTCAAAGTTCAAATCAAAAGAAAAGGAATTTTTACGAGTTTTTCTTTCAAAAAGAAATCAATCAAAAAAAAATATTTATACTTCCTTTGAGCAGTTCTTTCACAGTTCCAATAAAAAAAAATATTAGTTCATTTACTTATTCACGAGGCCCGAACTACGCGGGTTTGATTCTCACCGGATGTGAGATACGTAGGCAACCCTCATCGGGTCCAACCCCCTTTTTGCTAAAATAAGCCAAAAACCAATAAATAAATAAATAAAAAACATGTCCAAATTTTAATTTTTTCATAAATAAGTCGGGCAGTGTCCAGCCTCCACTTTTTGCTAAAACAAAATAGCCAAAAAAAATATGTCAAATTTTAGTTTTGTCATAAAGAAGTCGGGTGACGCTGTTTTATCAAGACATAGCCGAATGTTCCCGAAAGGGACGCCGGAAGGCTGACTTTGCATAAACAGCCACCTTTTGGGTCATGTTTTAGATTTGGACCGATTGACCCACGCAGCCTTAAAAATCTACGTCCCCGAGGCGTTGAAAGGCCGTGTTTGCAATATCTGGTT
This sequence comes from Nicotiana tabacum, assembly GCF_000715075.1. Lineage (NCBI taxonomy): Eukaryota > Viridiplantae > Streptophyta > Magnoliopsida > Solanales > Solanaceae > Nicotiana > Nicotiana tabacum. The sequence goes on along the minus strand of NC_134089.1, from coordinate 15,298,934 downwards.
TTTATTGTAATTTAAAAAAAAACACACAAAGAGTCAACGGTCAGGTGAATTTTTTTTTAGTCAAAAATAAGCCGAGCTAGCTTCGACAGTGTCTTAAACCGTTCTTGCCGAAATAGCCTTAGAGTATCTTTCAGTTGTCGAAAGGCTATTTTCGTAAAAGAATGGACAAGTGTGTAAAGTGTCATAAAATAATCCTCTCCGGCCTCAAAATTTGGACGGGGCCACATTTGCAAAAATAACCGTTTGGTTGCATTTGTCAAACGGAGAAAGGAAGCTGGCCGTTTGTTTTGGAGTTTGTAAAACTTTTGATTATAATATGTGGGTCGTTTGATTTTCTAGTTTGTAGGTCATTTTTAAACCTTTGAAACCCAATATGAAAATTGAAAAAAAAATGATTAGTATTGCTTATCTTTTATTGGTCCGAACTACGCAAGGTCTGATTCATGCGGGGTCATGATACGTAGGCAATCTCCATAAGATTCGACCACAACAAAAAAAAATGAAAAAAAATCGAAAAAAAAAAGAAAAAATGAAATGAAAAAAAAAAATCGAAAAAAAAAGAAAGAAAGAAAATGAAAAAAAAGATGTTATTAATTATGGGGACCGACGGAGTCCATTCTAACCTGCTTTGAATCACAAAGAAAGTTAAGGTGGTTGGTTTGTGGTAAGCCGGAAATACAAGACCCAGAAGCACACTTTGCGGGGATCAGGCCAGATAGCAGAAGCACTCGAATCCTATTGGGACTTGTTGACTAAGGTTGACGATATCGAAGTTGGAAATGGTCTAGACAATACTGATGCAAAGCTCAGTGGCTAAAGATGCCAATTTTGATAAAGTGGGAGGTCGCTCCGTTCCTTGGTTAGCAAAAGAGAAGCGGGTGGTGTCTTATTTTGTTGTCATTTCTGTTGTTCGGATTATTAGGATTGTAATCCGAATATTGTCTTGTGTCAAACCTTCTTATCTTTCCAGTTTGTCATATCAATTTGTTTAAGTTTTGTCAAGGTTGTGTTAAGATTTTATTCTGGTTGTTTTGTTTGTTTTATTATTCAAACCATTTCACCGGTAGTCTAATACAAAAGCCGGTCTTTTATTGTTTCCAGTCATCTTTTGTTTAGTCCTTTTATCATTTTGTTCAGCGCCGATTCCAGTGACATGACATGCGCACACAGTTTGGGCCTAGTCTTAAAAGTTAATCATAAAACCCTGGGAAGGTGATCAAAGCATTTAAAGGAAATAAGAACGGTTTGAGATTATTTGGAGCCCGAGTCATGTGGAACTGGGGCAAGTTAAACACAAAGAAAACCGTTAAAGAAAGATTCGCCTAAATTGGCATGAGGGTCGTTCATAATAATGAGAATGAGAGTGTCGCCCAACGGTGCTTTAGAAGTGACAAATGAACAAACAGATGTTGAATATAATTGTCAAGTCCAGCACCATCGGAAGAGACTATAAATCTATTGTTCAATTGTGTTGTTTGCACTTGGCATGTTTTGAAGACTGGAATGACGAAGACATTTTATTCTGCTACCTAAACACTTTATCCTTCGTTACCCCTTTTGAGCCTTATTTATTTTCTTTCATACCCCTCGTTCGGAATCAATAGCAACGACTAGGAAATACGAGCCTGGAAGGTAAAGAAAAATCAAAAAAAAAAACGAAAAAGAAAAAGAAAAATGAAAAAAAACAAAAACAAAAGAAAGTCAAATGAAAAAAGAGGAATTGGGAACTACGTTTGACCTGATTCCTCAAAGAGGATACGTAGGCGCTTCACGGCTCGGTCATAGTTTTGAAAAAAATGAAAAAAAAAACCAATCAATTAAAATATCCCCAAGCAAGAAACTGGGGCAAATGTTGCATTTGTTGTAAATAAATCTAATTCCGAAGGTTGTAACTAATAACCCAAAAATTAATGCATTTTTGAGCCTTTAATACCTTTTTTTTCTAGCCCTATCCAAAACCCACATTACGGTCCAAAGAAAGACCTTCTGATCAGTCTTCAAAAGATTTCAAGTCAGACAAATGAGAGTCTCACCGGTGAGCATAACATTTTGTTCCACAGCAGAAAGGACTCTAATCTCCAACAGAAAGAGTCATACCGGCAACACTCCAAAACCCCAGCTGAAAAGTGATACAAATGAGAGAGTCTTATCGGTGAAAACCTTCACATGCACCATAAGGTGATGAAAGTTGAGAGAAAAACCCAAAATGAGAGAGGCTTGATAGTGAAAACCCTTCGGGCACTACAAGTCGAATAAGATTAAGAATCAGATGGGGAATTGCCAATTGAAGATCTTGAAAGATGATTGACGAAGGATAGGCCACATAGGCATGTCATGACCATTAGAGTCGGTGTCTGCGTTTGATAGGGTTTTATTTATAGTTTCTTTTGTTAAAGAGTCATCTTTTTCCGTTGTCTTTTATTCTGTTCCCTTTTATCTTTTCCTTTCATAGAAAAATTCCCCAGTAGAGTCTGTTTGGTCAGAACCAGTGGGAAATGATTTCAAAATAGGCCATCAGCTTTCCAAGATAAGATCTGACTAATACATCCAAGTGATATAGTCAGGAAGGAACAAGCGCGAGGCCAGTGTCAAGAAAGATATCTCCAGCAAAAGAATTGACGAGTGTCAAGAGGGATATCCTTGCCGAAATCAAAGGTTATTAAACCTCAAGACCAGAGCCCATGGACAAAACAAGAAAAACAATAAGCATGATTTGGGAAATTCATGCGAGACTAAAAGGTCGGGAAAATGCAAATTTCCGAGCCATGCCACGAAAGAAGAGGGATATCCCCAGCAGAAAAGGATTATCCCCAGCAAATAATATCATCCCCAACAAGTTGTGGAACGCAGAGCAAGGAAGAGAAAAGGGAAAACCATCCCAGTGGGAGTATCACAACCAACCACCGCGTTTTAAACTAACAAATTTTGTTTAAATTGAAACAGGTAAAGGAAGTGGCATTGATGACAGAAATGCAGGCCATAAGGGAGACTGTCAAACTGGGGCAGAAAATTTTCCTTTCATTTGGAAAATTTTCTGGAAGTCAGATAACCATTCAGGGTAAAATGAATATAGCACCAGTCTCAAGGGAAGTGGTCTTTGAACCAGTTTTATCCCCAGCATAACAAGTTTTAATAAAAGAAGTTGTTCCCCAGCAGACAGAACAAAGGGATGACATTTGTGCTCATAAGAGCAAAAACCATTATCATCCCCAGCAGCTTCCAGAAGAATGATGCATCAATTTGAAGGGATAAAATTCCCCAGCAGCATTATCCTCAACAACGTTATCCCAAGAAGATAACACTTTTATCCCCAGCAGTGTTGAGAGAAAATAAATTCTGAAAAAAAAATTGAATTTGAAGGAGGGGAAGAAAGGAGACTCCCACAGTGGTATTATCCCCAGCAAGCAAGAACAAAGCAGAGCGGAGGATAAAAAATTGAAGAAGAAGTCAGGCGTCCACCTGGAGAATGAGGATGAAAAATTGAAGAAGAAATCAGACGTCCACCTGGAGAACAAGGAAGAGAAATGGAAGTATTAGCAGTCAGGCGTCCACCTGGAGAACAAGGAAGAACAGTTGAAGTATCAGCAATCAGGCATCCACCTAGAGAACAAGGAAGAACAGTTGAAATATCAGAAGTCAGGCGTCCACCTGGAGAACAAGGAAAAGCACCAAAACTGGGGCAGAAGATTTTCTGCCATTGTCGAAAAATTTCTCGGAAGAACGAGGAAATCAATTCAAGTTTTAAGAGATAGCAAGACAACACGATTCGAAGAAAAACAGTCGGAGGTAAGACAATTCCAAGATTTTGAAAATGGGATCATCCGCCCTCGAATAGGATATTTTGGGTTCATCCGCCCTCGAATAGGATATTTTGGGTTCATCCGCCCTCGAATAGGATATTTTGGGTTCATCCGCCCTCGAATAGGATATTTTGGGTTCATCCGCCCTCGAATAGGTTATTTTGGGTTCATCCGCCCTCGAATAGGATATTTGGGTTCATCCGCCCTCGAATAGGATATTTGGGTTCATCCGCCCTCGAATAGGATATTTTGGGTTCATCCACCCTCGAATAGGATATTTTGGGTTCATCCGCCCTCGAATAGGATATTTGGGTTCATCCGCCCTCGAATAGGATATTTGGGTTCATCCGCCCTCGAATAGGATATTTGGGTTCATCCGCCCTCGAATAGGATATTTTGGGTTCATCCACCCTCGAATAGGATATTTTGGGTTCATCCGCCCTCGAATAGGATATTTGGGTTCATCCGCCCTCGAATAGGATATTTTGGGTTCATCCGCCCTCGAATAGGATATTTCGGGTTCATCCGCCCTCGAATAGGATTTTATTTTTTAAAGTTGTTGAAATCAGGAGCCCCCCTGAAGAACAGAATGGCGATGTATTGGTTGAAGAGAGGAATGACATTCATTTTTAAAGTTGTTGTTGAAGTTGGGAGCCCGCCCATAGAACAGAGGCATACATTTCAGTCTTTAATTTTCAAGCATTGAACTTGGGAGCCCGCCCAGATAACAGAGGCATACATTTCAAGTCTTTAATTTTCAAGTATTAAAATTGGGAGCCCGCCCAGATAACAGAGGCATACATTTCAAAATCAAGTCAGAGGACAATAAAACAGAGGGTTACAATAGGAATCCCCAGCAGGAAACAATAAAATTCCCCGGCACCGGGAAACAGAAGGTTGCAACAAGAGGTCACAGTACAAACTCAAGTACATGTGTCAAAAGAAGTAAAGCACCGAAAGAGAAGCAAGCAGACAAGGAAGCAAGGCAACAAAAACAAATTGTACTCTAGCCTAGCTTCTTGTTTTTTTTAAGCACGGTGTAACAAGGAGATCGGTAAGCAGTAGTAATAGCATGCAACAACAGTAACATTGCAGTCCAACGGTAGTCCCAGCTACCAAAATTTCTCGAACTACATTGACCTGATTCCTGTTTAGCCCAGGATATGTAGGAAACCTTTGAAGCAAAGGTTCGGTCAAATCTTTTTCAAAAAAATGCTTCAACGGAGTACTCGGATGGGCAAAAATCGCTCGCTTTATCTTTGCACGAAAACCCTTCGTGTCTCCGGGCAAAGAGGGGCAGCTGTAAGCACGTGATTTTTGCCCTATATGAGAATTACTCCCAAAAAATTCAAAAATAAAATGATTTTTCTTTGGTGTGCAATTTTGTGATATTTTGTGATATTTTGAAGAATTATTTGTATTTGTCTGTGCGTGTTTATTCGCTAAATTAATAAAAAATACAAAAATATGTCGCATTTTGCATGTAGGATTTAATTCTACAATTGTTAGTAATTAAAATTGTTTTACAAAAATTAAAAATTACAAAAATAGGCATCGTTTGCATTTTTAGCATTTAATGTCCAAATATACAATTTTATGCTTAATTAATACTTAATTGTGCGTTAATTGTTATTGGGAGTTAATTTGCGCCTTTATAACTTAATTTAGTTCTTAATAATAGTTTAAGTATTTTTATAATTTAGTTTTAGAAAAATAAAAGAAGAAAAGAGAGCGAAAATATAAAGAAAGTCGGAATTGGGCCTCTTCTTCAATTTCAAGCTATAGGCCCAAAAAATGGCCCAATCTTCCCTACGACCCAGTCCATTTCGAACTGGGTCGACCCAGTCCATTAACCCAACACCCCTTCTTCATTTTTGTCCAACACAAAACAAAACCAAAAAAATAAAAAAATAAAAATAAAAAGTGAATTATCACTATTAATAGTTTTATTTTTTGTTTTTTTATATATATAAAAAAAATCCGAAAATATTTTATTTTATTTATTATTTTTATTTAAAAAAAAAATATATATATAGTATATATATATAGTAATTTCGGAAATGATTTTAAAAAAATAAAAAATAAAAAAATAAAAAAAGTAAAAGAATGTAGAAAATTTAAAAAAAAAAGTAAAAAGTTTTAAAAAATTTAAAAGTAAAAGAAGGTTGGAATTAAAAAATAAATATAAAGATATCTGAAAATTTAAAAAATTTAAAGTAATTGAAAGTAGCATTTTTAAAAGAAAAAGAAAAGATAGTGGTTTATTTTTTAAAGAAAAGTTAAATAAAGTGAGATTCTCTTTTAAAAAAATAAAAAGTGGGATTTTAAATAAGATAAAGTAATTAAAGTTGGAATTTTAAAAATAAAAGTAAATAAAGGTGGGATTTCTTTTTCTAAAAAAATAAAAGCAATTTGTAAGTGGGATTTCTTTTAATTAAAAAATAATAAAATAATAAAAAACAAATCTGAAAATTTCGAAAATTTTGCTATAAATAGAAGAGAAAATTTAGGAAGAAGGGTGGGAAAAAAGAGAGGAAAAACTAGATAGAGAGAAGAAAAAAAGAGGGGGCGGAGTGAGAAGTATACACCCGATATACATTCTGGATACACTGAATATACAGGGGCAGAATTCATTTTGGAGAGTTTTGAAGTTGAAAAAGAATAGTTACTGCTTCATTGCCTCGCTTAAGATCTGAAATAGTCAGAACCTTCCTACCTTTTACTTCTTCACTATACTTGGAGTCGTTTATAGTCTCCTGGGTTTTCTGCTATTCCTACTGTACTGGTTTGCGATGTTGCTGAATCTGCTGTTGCTGTGTTATTACTGCTGCTGACTTCTCCTTCTTTTGTTCTTGTACTGCTGTTTCCAGGTACACATTTGTACAATCTCGGCTTGAAGCAAAAAATGAAATATTAATCAGGCTTTGTTCCTGTTGAATTCCTCCTGTTTAGATTTGTGGTTGAATATAATTTTTCTTTCTTCGTATAAAGATGTAGTTGAATGATTAATGAATAATGAGGTTGCATATGTATACTTTCTTCATCTAATAATGTTAGTTTAAATTACGGAGAATAATTAATCTGTTTTGATATTATGGTCAATCTCATGTTCTAGTATTATTGAATAACAGAATATAAAATGAAAGCAGTTTTTCTTTGTACAAACTCGATCGCAATTTTCCATTCGCATTAGCCGTAAACTAATAACTAATAAGTTACGTTTTTCAGCATGTAAATAATTAAGAGATTTTCTTTTATTTTAGAGACGAACTTAATAGAAAATATAGTCATTGTAGGTTTATCCTTTAAAAATAAAAATGAGACGAGCCTCGCCAAATAAAACGTATAGATTGCGGGGCCCTCACAAAATGTATGGTTTAATTAGAATTCGGAAGGACCGTTTAGCGAATTTCACGGTCTTCCCCAAAATAATAACGCGATAGTCTCTTTAGGCGCGTGTTTAATATTTTACTTTCTTAAGCCTGGGTGTGCATTTCATGCGACCCGAATCTAAATCCCAAAACATCAAATAAAACGTGTTCCGGATTGTGGGTGCATTTCATGTAACGCAGTCCAAAGACGTGTTTTAAGCGATGTTCATATTTCTTTTAAAAACAATAATAATAAAGCGGTTAAAATATAAAATTTGCACATAAGTTCATATTTGTATAAAATCAGATAATCAAGCCGAATATAATAGTTGAGCGACCGTGCTAGAACCACGGAACTCGGGAATGCCTAACACCTTCTCCCGGGTTAACAGAATTCCTTATCCGGATTTCTGGTACGCAGACTGTAATATGGAGTCATTCTTTTCCTCGATTCGGGATTAAAATTGGTGACTTGGGACACCCTAAATCTCCCAAGTGGCGACTCTGAAATAAATAAACCAATCCCGTCTCGATTGTCCTTTAATTGGAAAAACTCCCACGCACCCTCACGGGTGCGAAAAAAGGAGGTGTGACAAAAAGTATAACGTTAAATATGAAATTATTTTCATAATATATTTAAATTCTAGAAAAAAGGTCTATAATTTCTATTCTATTTACTATTCAGTTAAAAATAAAATAAAGAATATAGTATTATTCTATTGTATTCTTTTATTTATGTTATTCCTTATACATATATGAATATATACAATAAGTTTTATTATCTTCTACTTCCATAAGCCGATTTTGTATATTTTTATACTTATTTTGTTTAATGTGTAAGAAGCTATAAGCGATTATTAGCATACATAGAATTTTTTTTTTATATTATGCTAGCTGGCATAAAGGACCAATGCACAGCTATGGACGAAAGGGTAGCCTCATTTCGCCTTACCAACCCCATGGAAACTCCGAATACATGCCTAGATTGTTTGTACAGACACACTTTTTGGGTGCTAAAAATCCAAAGTCGAAAGGAAAACAGCTCAAAATCAAACAATAAAGAGGTATAAGATTATTATTTTCAGTATTAGGTAAACTATGGTATATTATTTTAATAAAATTATAAAACTGGGAGAAATATTAAGTTGAATATAATAATTGAGATGCATGATTGAGAATCTCTATGAGGTAGAATATTTTTTTTCTTGAGTAATTGGCTAAATTAGATCAACTATTATTATTCTCAAGAATTATTTTTTTGTAAAATTTTATTTTTGTAACTCAATAACAAGCATATAATTCATTGAGACAGGTTACGTACTCAAAGAGTAGTTATACTAAAAGTAGGAAGCTCTAAATATCAAAGTTGAATTACCAAAAAGTTCATAAAATTGAAGGACTATTTTACCCATTAACTATATAAATACTACTTCAATAATATTCTTGTACAAAAAGGTAAAGACAGTCACCTTCCAATAAATAATAAATTTGTACTTAATGCAGCCTATCCAATTCCTAAGTATTCCTTTCATCTTCCATACTTTATTGCAAATGTACATACTATTTCAACCTTTAGAATGCTCATTTAATGTTTACTCCTTTGAGCTTCCAACAATTATTATAGATTCATGTATTTCAGCCTTCTCTCCTTCTTTCATTCACTTTACAAAATTGGACAATGAAATCAATTAAGCAATTCTTCTTAATGTGACACCATTTGTCAATTGGAAAAATGGTCATTAACCATTTGTTCTTTTCATTTGGCATACCTGCTAACTGTCTATAACACATAATACCAATCTATAGTTTTCAAATGAGGTAATATTTTCTTTTCCTATTAGTTCTATGAGTCTCACACAAATTTTACGATTGTTCATGTTTTTTATACAATATTTCCATAGTCTTTATCATGAAAATGACTATCTTTTGTTACGAAAAGTTTGGCTACTATACTATCCTTATTGATTATCAGTGAAAAATAACGTTAAGTTTATTATTTTCCTTTTGCTGTATTATTCAAGTGTTAGACTAATTACCAAGCCCATTAGTAGACTTAACTTCTTTACTCCCTCTTCTATTTACTTTTACCATTAAGAAGTCATGGGTTATGTGAAAGGGCTACTACGTAAATCAAATATATTGTTATTAACTTATTTCATAAAGAGAAATCTTAGATTATAGAAACAAATAATCTAAGTAAAGAGGGTGAACGATAGTACCTACAATGCACGGTTAGTGTTAAATTATTTCATAAGTCAATTGTTATCATTTGAATCTAAGTTTCAACGATATATAAGTAGAAGAATATAAGACACGTAGAAGAACATAATTCAAATCCCTTATAAACCAGCTATCATTCGGTAGGATTTAGGGCACTATAATTATTACATATCGAAATTAATTTCGGTGGGAAAAAGAAAAATTAAGTGTGTGAATACATTTGATATACATCCATTTTATAGAACTTTTAACAAATCATTTAGATATTTTTGGATATTTTCAATTTTCAAAAGTTTGTAACAATTGATAAGGGTTACACGTGCAACGCACGTGTTCAGAAATTAGTAGTTTTAAATACGAGGGTCAAAATATTTAATTTTAACTATAAATTTGAGTATAGTTAGACATGACATGTTATTGCTTTAGCTTATCGAGATATGACCCACGATAAAAGGTGTGGAGGTCGATGATTAGGGTTGTAAATTGACAGATAGTAGTGTGTTCCTCCTAGGCCATTCAGTAGTACTAGGACTATTTTTGTAATTTCTTATTTATGGTTCTTTATTATGCATGTTGTGGCATTCCCGCCCGTTAACATTTTACATTGTTGCTAATATTCTTTGCTGCTTGGTTGTTTTATCTTCACTGCTCCTTGAGCCGAGGATATATCGGGAACAACCTTTCTATCTCTATGAGGTATGTGTAAGGTCTGCGTGCACACTACCCTCCCTAGACTCAGTTCATGGAATCAAACTGGATTTTTTTTTTGTTGTTGTTGTTATTTTGAACATAAATTTTTTAAGTTTTTAGAAATAAAATTTGCATATTTAAAAATCATATAAAAAATAGTATAAGTCAGTTTTTAGAAATAAATTTGTTTGAAAATTATATAAAAAGTATTATAAGCTAAAGTAGTTAACAATTTAAAATATTAAAAAAAATATTTAAGAAACTATTTTTGACTCTGCAAATAATATATGTGCCGAACAAAATGAAACAGTAGGAGTATGTTTTTTTTTTTTGAAATAATGGTGTTGAATTATATATATATATATATATATATATATATATATATATATATATATATATAATGAAAAATGATTTTATATAGTTATTGTGAAAATAATAATCGTAAAAATATATAAAATTTATATATTTTTTGTGTATATATACATTTTGTATATTATATACAAAATTATACAAATTTTATATACTTTTTCTGCTACCAAATATAAATAGTTTCTCGCGCGACCTAAAAGTGATAATACCCTTTAAAAAGTCAGACAAAAATGTCAGGGCAAATTTATAGATAGAATAGACTAGCATTAAAAAAACAGAATAGACTAACATTGAAAATTGTAGTAGTTGAATTTGAACCTAAAATATACTAGTATTTTGTTGTTATGTTATGTCTCAATCGATAAGTCATCTCTTAATAACAATTTTTATGTATATGGAAGTCTTATCACATAAATAAAATTTCTTAATGGGAACGTCTGCCTTAATTATATCTAATAGGTTATAGGTCTATATCAAGTTCTTGTTAAAAATTAGTGTTGGTTCTGATTAGGTGTGATATGAAGTGTTTATTCATGCAAATATTTTAGATATTTTGCAATTAAATTGAAGACGAATTTAAAGTCCTTATTTCTTTCGTTGGTGCAATGTTAGCGAAAACCCAAAGTAATTAAATATGGAGTAATATTTATTTTAATTGTTACTTAAATTTTATTTTATTGTATTGTTAAATTTATCATTACGTAACAATAAGAAGTGTCACTTTATGTAACGATCGATTTGGAGTGGTTGTGTAACTTATATTATTTCTTTCCTATCATCTTGCCTTTTTTTATTATTAAATAATTATATTTTATCTTTTTATATAATAATTCTACATCATACCTTATTTTTTTCTTTAAAATATAACAAAATTTATTCTTCATACTTTTTTTAAAAAATGACTAAAATAAAGAAAAAAGGGAGAAATATTCATCCCATAATTTTTCGCTTACTTTGATTATAAGAAACTTTATCTTTTAATTTCTGATGTCATAATAGCACCTAGATTTCAACCACATTTTGTTTTATTGTGTTTTCCCTATTATTTAATCTTACTTTTTTTTTTGTTCACTTACTAATACTGTATCAACTCTTTTGTGCCAATTATTGCCTTTGAAAATCCTTTTCTATCAAGTCAATGAGGTGACTCAGTAATGAAAGTTACTTAAACCAACTAGCCATTATAGAAATAGTTCCACATAACTTTAAATGGACTTTGGAATTCCGAAAGGTTTTTGAAAATTAACGACTTATGTTTTCATTCCATATTCGTTGTTATCTTTTTCTTTACTAAGAAACTTTTTAATTTATAATTTTTTGTAAAATTTTAAAGGATATTTTAGTCATTTTTTTAAAAGAATAACTTATCAGCATTTTTCTATCAAACACATAAACTACTTATTATCAGTTCAGCACGTCTATCCAAATACGTAAATACTTATTTAAAAAACCAGGTTCAACACTTCAAATTTATCAGATATTTGCAATATCTGACTCTATAGGTTCTACTTTATTTGCAGATAATAATCCAAACGGGCTCTAACTCTTATGTGACACTGGTGCACGTGTATCAAATTGTTTAATTTTCAGTGTGTATTTAGAAAGAATTTTTAAGATTTTTAAACAAAATCTAAATACTTAAAAGTTAAATAAAAATACTATAAGTTATAACAATTAAAAAGTTAAAATATTTAAAAAGTGTTTGAAAAATTATGGTTAAGAAAACTCTTTGAACTCTCCAATGAAAGAGGAGTATATTATCACATTTTTTTCAAGTGTATTAAACAAAAACTTATTTTCAGAAACTTTTATATATATATATGCACACACATTAACATATTTCTAAAGAAAAACATCCTTACAAGTAATGCCTATTTATCCTAAAAATTGGATAATAATTAAATTTATAATGTGGTTTTAGGGACACGTGATTTTACCTAATACCAATTGATAAACGTAAAAATTAGCAATAAAGATTAATAATAAAATAAAGCAAATCAGTCTTGAAACGTGATTAAACTCTCGAGCTTAAGTGGGCTCGAACTGATCGGTGCCCAAAATAGTTAAGAAGCAAACTGATGAACAAGAATATTGATGATAGGCTATAATTACGTATTTTAATCACTTATTACACTCTAATTTACTGCACTTTAATTGAGTTTGAGCTTTAATTGCTAATGTTTTGCATTAATTGTGTGTTTTGTGCCTTGTAGGAGTGATTTCGAGCTATGTAGATGTTATGGAATGAATTCAAGTGATTTGGAGCTTTGAAGTCTGACTAAAAGCCCAAGGAATTAAGCCGGTATCGTGTTCGGGGATCAACGGATGATAGTTAAGAATGAACGAAGAATCGAGTAGGCATATTGCGCACTGCCTAGTAAAATATACATAACTTTTCTATTAGAACTCCATTTGATCTCCACAATATGTGGTTGGAAAGCTAATTCAAAGGGCTAGAACTTTCATATTTTACATTTTTCCAAATTCCAAACACAAAAGGGTGAAAAATGCGTGAAAAGGGTAAAATCCGAGGCTACATCCGCGGTTGAATCCGCGGCCGCGGACGTCCTGACCTGGAAAAGTGTCCTTTTTCGCGTAGGAAAAGGTATAATTGTTTGGGCCTGACCCTACTTGGTATATATACGTGGAAACATGGTATCTTGGGGACCTTTGACATAATTTTGACATAATTTAGACCTAAGGAGACTAAGAAGACCGGGGATTCGATCTAAGGAGGCAAGAACACACCAGGAGCAAGGCGGAGAATTCTTCTACAAATTTCTCACTTCCTTCTTCCTATTTCTATTATTGGTTATGAATTCTAGTATTGTATTTTTGCATACTATTATGAATAGATAATTTGTTATCTAGGGTTTTGATGGAACCTTTTGGAGGATGAATTCTTGTTATGTTTTTATGTAATTGAGCCATTGGATTTTTCTACTTGTTCAACTGCGTGTTTGTTGCTGTTGATTGAATGGCCATCAATTGATTGTTCCTATTTAGTGTGTACTACTACTACTCGAGAGAGTATATATGTAGGTAGTTGTTGAACAACATCACTCCTAACGTATGTGAGAGATCAATAACGGGGGGTTTAAAGGCGGGATTAGAGATAACGGAACTTTAGTGCGATCGTAGTGAACGGTGAATTAAGTGCAGCTAGTGTAGTTCGAGAGAATACATCTAGTAAATTGTGGTAGTTGCTCGAGAGAGAATTACGACAACTAAAGTACTCATGATCGGTAGAGAATACTTAGGCGAATTTATAGAAGACACAACGGGAAAGATTCTGACAATTGGGAAAATCATAACTCTAGACCTCTTTAGTCTTGTCTTCAATCCTCATCCTTGTTAATTGATAGTTGTACTGCTTTCTAGTATTTGTTAGTTAATTAGATAAAAATAAACATTGTAATCTTTATAATTAGAAAATTGTTTGGACTTGTGTTTCTTAGCGATATTGAACAGTTATAGTGAAACCTTAGTTCTCTGTGGGATTCGACTCCAAACTTTTAGACCAGATTATATTTGCAGCGACCGCTTATCCTTTTTAGGATTAGAGTTGGGTGTGATCAAATATAAGCTAGAAAGTATTGTATTGCTTTGATATGCATGAATGTAAGATGGTTACAAGATGATTAGGACCCTTTTTATATATTAGAGAAATCCTATTTATGGTACAATTCTAATTACGGAAGTAAATCCCATGATTAACTAAATAACCACCCTTGATTTGATTTGTTCCGAGATTTATGTCATGATTTTCGGCCAGTCACGGATATCTCGCCTTCCCGTTATTATGCTTTGCTCGATGTCTATCTCTTTTGGTCTTGATCGCTATTGGCCTCGATCTTCGATAAGTGCCTCAGTCTTCGAACTCGGTGCCTTGACCTCGTACCTGGGTCTGGTATGTTGCGAGGCCGACCCTCGACGCAATTTCCTAACCTCGATCACATAATAGGATCGGGTAGGGCCCGTTTTAACCGTATACAATACCATTTGTGAGTTCTCTTGAATGTGTCTAAGAAGAAATGTTGTCCATATATAATCGTTCCAAAAATTGTCACCTAATAAATATTTTTCGGGGACAAAAGACTTTCAAGTTGGCTAGAGCAAAACAATTATCCTCAGACGTAACGACAAAGAACAAGGGGAAAAAAACAAAAAAGCAGAAAGCAGTAGTGAGGCACTGTTGCCACCTTTTTTTGTTTTATTATTTTTTTACTTAATCAATTGATACCTAAAATTTACTTATCTGACTAATTCAAATTCATGTCCAATAAGCTCATTAAAAAGTAAAATGCTCCTTACAAAAAATATTTCGTTTAAATTTCGAATTTGAAATCTATAATTAAAAGTTTCATCTTATAAATCACCCCTTGGGGAATCAAAAAGTCAGTTATTATCCGTTTCATTAACAGTGTGGACTCTGAAATTGTATATATTTGTGTATATATCACTTCACTTTTTTATATTACATTATGCCAGGACAACGTTTAACGTACGTATTATATTACTTTTGCCAGTTTGCATATTCTCTATTTTAAGTCAAGCATGATTCTTGCCAACTTAACTAGCTTCGGTTATGAAAGTCAACTTATCAAATTATTACGTTTTTAGCGAAAATTAATAAGGATAAATAAGATAAAAGGTTTAAATTTACCCCTCAAATTTTGACCATAGTTTAAAATTATGCTCGAGTAGAAGCTCTGCCACTGATAAGTGATCGCTGTAAATATAATCCGGTTTAAGAGTCCGGAGTCGAATCCCGCAGAGAACCACGACTTAGCTACAACTGTTCACTATTACTGAGAATACAAGCTCGAATAATTCCTAAGTTATAAATATAAAGATTCTTATGTCTAACTAATTAACTAATAAATTAAAGGAGTGAATTAATAACTAAAGATGCTAAGATTGGAGACAAGATTAAGGAGGCCTTGTCGGAATCCTTCCCGCTACGTTTCTTTAATATCGCTTAAGTATTCTCTACTGATCATGAGCACTCGACTTATCGTAATTCTCTCTCGAGCAACTACAATAATGTACTAGTAATATTCTCTCGTACTACGCTAACTCACACTTTTTCACTGCTCATTATTATCACGTCAAAGCTTCATTATCTCTAATCCCGCTTTTAAACTCGCTGTATTGATCTCTCATATATGTTAGGAGTGACGTCGTTCCACAACCACCTAAATATGTACTCTTTTTCAAGCAATACATAATAAATAGGCACTGTTAATTGAGAGCTCTTCAGTTTACTAAAATAAACACGTAGTTGAGCAAATAGAAAAATTCAAAGATTCAATTATACCAAAACTGATGTGGATTTGAAAGAAAACACAGAAGAAAATTGCAGAATTGAAATCTAAGAAGATGAGCTAATAGTATTTCATATCATAAGAACCAGTATACAGCCATTGTTTCGTACATATACTCTCATAGTTGGGCTGATTTGTAAAGTAAATAACTAATGGGCCTAATTGAAATATAAGGCAAGGACCAAATTGTAACTTCTCAAACTAAGTACCTAACATAACTACTTTTATTCCATTACTACTCTTAAAGCCTAAGGTACTCCTCTCGTCTGTGCAAGCTCTCATTCAGGTCATATCAGTACTCCCCCCTCAAAAAATTCCTTGACCTCAAGGAATGAAGGTAAGGAATCTGACTTTGATGGCATTAGAATCTTCCCAGGTTGCTTGGTCTTCAGGCAGCTGCTCCCATTGAATTAAGAATTGGACCACTACTTTATTCCCTTTATGTATCATCCTTCTGCCTAACACCTTAGTTGGGTAAGGGTAGTAGGGGCTGGACAAATCCAAAATGGGAGGATAATTCACTATTGCTGGTACTTCATAGAAGGGCTTGAGGAGTGAAACATGAAATGTTGGGTGTAGGAGTAACTGGGAGGGTAAAGCAAGTTTATAAGCCACGGTTCCAACCCTTTCCAAAATCTGATATGGGCCATAGTATTTGGAAGAGAGTTTGGTGAAGTGCCTTGTGGATAGAGTTAACTGTCTATAGGGTTGCACCTTTAAGTAGACCCAATCTCCCACTTGAAATTGCCTGTCCAACCTGTGTTTGTTGGCCCTATTCCACCATTCTTTGTTGAGATCTAGCCAAATGAAATTTCAGCAGCTGAAGCTTCAGCTCTCTAGTAACTAAGCTCCTATCCACTTCTTCCATAACTGAATCCCCCGACATATAAGGTAGATACAATGGTGGAGGTTGGCCATACAAAGCTTCATAGGGAGTGGTCTGAATGGATGTGTGAAAGGTGGTGTTGTACCACCATTCAGCAAAGATTAAGTATTGTACCCATTCCTTGGGAGAATCAGTGTAATAACACCTAAGATAGGTCTCTAAATACCTGTTGATAACCTCAATTTGGCCGTCAGATTGAGGGTGGTAAGCAGTAGAGATGTTCAAGGTAACCCCATGTATGACAAAGAGCTCTTGCCATAGTTTACTAGTGAACACAAGGTCCCTATCACTCACAATATCTGCAGGCATGCCATGCAATTTAAAAATGTATTACATGAATAAGTGAGCAATATCAAAGCAGAGTATGGGTGGGATATGGCTATGAAGTGAGCATACTTAGTTAACTTATCAACAACCACCCAAATAACCTCTTTGCCTTTGGATTTGAGCAAACCTTCAATGAAGTCCATACTGATGCTACTCTAAGCCACATATGGAATTTGAAGTGGTTGCAACAACCCAGGGTAAGTAGAATGATCATACTTACTCTTCTGACAAACATCACACTTCTTAACATACTCCTCAACATCTGATTTCAATCCCTTCCAGTAGAAAAGTGAAGCTACTCGTCTGTATGTGTAATCTATCCCTGAATGCCCTCCACCTACAGAGTTGTGCCACAAATAGAGGATTATCTGTCTTAGAGTCTGATCACTCCCAATCACCAGCTGTAGACATGTAATTTTTGACCCTCCCCGAGATTTTACTCTTTTTAGCTTTTAGATATTTAGTTTAGGCCTAATATTGCTATTTTACCTAGTTTTAACAATATACTTTATTTTAAGAACAAAAATTGAAAATTACTAAAATAGTTCCATATTTCTCTACTTAATTCACGCATTAGATATTTTTAGAAGGATATGTTACTTTGAACCTATTTTTATTCTAATATAATCCTTGAAAATACCAAAAATAGTTTCAACTTTAATTATAGTTTATTAAAATCAATTAGTAAGAGTAATTTTATATCTTTTATAAATATTCATATTTTCTTAAAAACAAATTGAATTTTTAGCTTTCTTAGCCCAATTTTTGTAGGAAACTAGAGCCCAATTTTGAAGCCCAAATCTTGTTAGCCATACCCCATTTAGCATAATATACAAAAAAAAAACCTAGACCTAGAAAAGAGACCAGTTGTTGCCCTAGCCTCTTCTTCATGGAGACAACAACAAAAACCCTAGGCTGAACCCTAGAGAATCATCCCAGCTGCCGCCGCCGCACAACCTTCCCCAATAGTCGTCTGCCTTACCCCTCTGACCAGCGGCACCCCCAAATCTTTTCCACCAAAAGCCATCGAAAAATAGACACACACAAAAATGCAAAGAGATCCATACACACGCACACACGGACATAGAACGGGGAGGTCGACCGAAGACGAAACAGGAACGAAAAGGGGAAGGGGAAGGAACGAAAAGTATGGGTGCCTTCTTTTCTTCAATTTCATCTTCCTTCCCTTATCCATAATAGCTAATTTCGATAAGCAAAAACCTTAGCAGAAATTTGGGAGAATGGCAGAGCAAGGAGTTTTCTTCTTTCCATTTTACAATTTTTGTTCGACTTCATGTTTTATTAAAAATTATAAAAGAAAATTATATTTCGGAATTTCCTCCTTTTTGATTTGATCTTCAAAAAATGGAATCGAGCTGAAGTGGGTGTTCGGATTTGGAATTTCCTTTCGTGGTTGCCGAGTTCGCGGTTCCGATTCGTGATTTTGATGGTTGGATTTTACTGTGTAATTCAAGTTTCTATTTCTTAAATTCCTCAAGCTCGAAGGAAAATTTCTCTGCTGGAGGTCCATTTCTTCCCTTAATCTTCATTGTCTTGATACTATGTGATATGTAATGTGATGTTAGTCCATTTGGGTTTACTTTTATTTTTCTTTCTATGCTTTTCCTGTGTCGTTCGGTATTTGGATAACTTTGATTCATTACTGCTTATTTTCATGCATTGTCTATTTTGATTGTATGTTATTGCCGGGATTTGAGTATTTCATTTGATTGCAAGTTAGCGGATGATTGCCACCTACTTTTCTGTCGTTACTTATTAAGTTTGGCATATAAAATTAGAACGATGGTAGGCTGCGTGGAAAAAATAAAGCTCTGTGAGATGTGTCAGGAAAGTTAGGCTAATGAATGAATTAAATGGTTGGTCTGGATAATATTAAAGGAATGGACTAGCGTTATATTTTTAGTTCTGTTGTTTAATTTTCCCTTTGGCCGCTAGCAAAGGATTAGGCCATCAACGCTTGGGTAGGCAAGCCTTAGGATTTTTGTTAGTTTCGAGGCGAGAGGTCGTTTCTTTAGTTAAATTTATCGGGGGAATGCCCTGAAGAATTTGTATTTATTTTTATCCGGGGTATGCCCCGTAGTATCATGTATTTGGAGGCCATGACGAACCTTGAGGAAAAATATAGTATATATTAGTATTTTGGACTTTATTTTTTTTTATTTTCTTTTATTAGGTGGGGACAACCTCGAGCCTTTGTGTGCTTATCTCGTTTTATGTGTTTTTGCCTCAATTAGAATATTCTTAAAAGCCGACTAGATCAAGTTTGCAACCGTACTAGTTACGGGACTTAGGGAGTGCCTAACACCTTCTCCTCGAGTCAAATGAACCCCCTTACCCGAATCTCTGGTGTAGACTTAGTTTTGGAGTCCAAAGTGTTTGACAGGAAAAATTATTTTTTTTAAAAAAAACGGTGACCTGACACACCGAAATCAAAGTTAGGTGGTGACTCTGAGTTATTTCCTTTTGAACACAACTTGTCACTTTTTAATTAAAAACCCTTTTGAGCTTCAAAAATTCTTTTATTTATTTTAAGAAAGTTAGTGAAGTTTGGTGGAAAAAAGGGTGTGACATCTCTGGCGACTCTGCTGGGGACTTGCAGGTTCGAGCTGGTAGTTGATCTTGTTGGCTTTTACGATATTCGGTTGAGGTGTTTGTTTTCTTTATTTGCTTTGTTTGTCTTATTTCCTTATTTTGTTGGTAATTTGTTTATCGCTTTTCTTAATGTGTTACTGCTTTATAAACTGTCATCATTTGCATAACCATGGGTCTTCTTTCTGCAACAAGTCTCGGAGTACGCGTCGCGTACACGAACTCTTTGTTGAGTCACCCTTAATTTAGAGGGAGGGGGGCGTCGGACGTATGGAGTGGGTGGAAAGCTTAAGCAGCCACCATCGACCATACGCTCCCCCGAATTGCCTTGTTAGTGGACCCCAAACTTAGGTCAGCCTTTAGGTCATTTTTATTTGCATAATGTTATTTAGACCTAGCAGGGTTCGGTCCTAGGAACTGCGTCCCTTTGTAGGAAGCCTCTCCAAATTTTGTCAAAAATGGGCCCGTGGCCTAAAAAGACATTCAATCATCCCTATGTGATAAATGTTGCATCTACGAGGGTAGAAAGATCATTTGGCGGACCGATGCTTGGGAAAGAAGGGTGAAAAATGAAGAAAGTAGGGCCCAGTTATATTTTTTTCACAACCTTTAAAAAAACGAAAATGAAAAATCCAAAAAGATTTTGCACTTTCCCCTCATTTTCCAAAAAATAAAAAAATCAAAATCCAAAAAGATTTTACATTTTCCATCATTTGTCAAAAAGACAAAAAAAAATATTTTTTCCAAATTAGTGTCATTTTTTAAGCTTTCTCTCATATCCAATCTTCCCGAACTACGCATACCTGATTCTCGTCTTTCGGGGCGGGATACGCAGGCAGCCCACATAGGGTCCGGTTTTCCTAGTAAGTTTTAGGTTATTTGCTTCGCGGTGTATTAGCCAAATCTTGCATGTCTAGCCACTTTTGGCCACATCGGCCATTCTTGCAAAATTGGGTTATTTTCGCAAAAGTGGTTCAATTACTCATGTCTTAGGATCTTGAGTCCACAACTCGGTGTAATATTACTTTAAGGTCCTTCCTTTTTGAGTTTGCATCTTTAGCCACTTTCGGCCACATAGGCCATTTTTGCAAAATGGGTCATTTATGCAAATTAATTTTTTTGACTGTGATTATTGGGAATTTGAATCCATATAAGACGTAGTAAGGCATTTTCCATGTTTATGAGGTCAATCTTGTTGAGTCTACACTTCTATCCACTCTTGGCCACATAAGTTAATTTTCATAAATAGCTCAATCGTGTCTTGCATGTGTCCCATAGGAGGTGTTGTGGCGTCGCATAGTGTCTTGAGCCGCTAACTCTATTTGATCTTATTTTTCTCATTCAGGTATGGATTAATTTTCTAGAGTTTGACCGTGACAAATACCCCAGGACCATTCTAGTCAAGGGCATTGCATGCACGAGTTGCTTGAGGAAACTTTTTATTTTTTAGTCTATTTTATGTTGTTTTTTAATTATTAATCTTGTACAGTAGTATCGAGTCTGTCGGTCTAGTTAAGATTTTTGAGTCTTTTGTTATAGTGCTTCCTGTTTTGTATTTGAAAAACCAAAAAAGATTATTAAATGAAAAATTCCAAAAAGATTTTTTGTTTCTTAGTTTATTTTGTCCATCATTTTTCCAGAACTACGTGTGATCTGATTCATGAGGGGCATGATACCTAGGCAATCTACATAGGGTTCGATCGAATCATCTTTTGAAAACAAAAAAAAACAAAGAAAAAAAAGAGATGAAATTGAGCATGTGAGAAATGAGAGAAAAAAGAGAGAGAAAAAAGAGAGCGATAATCAGAAAGAAAAGAAGGGGAAAGAAATAAAAAACCAAGCGGTGTTAGAAAGAAAAATGAAGAAGGAAAGGGCCGGAAGAGTGAAATTGGGATGATGCCATATGACCTTCGTACCCTCGAAGTCATTCTAGAACCGTTAATTGTTGCTAGGGGCATTGCACGAAATGTGATATTTCTATTTGATAAATGCTCTAACGCTAACATGTGACTTTGTTTTGCTCCTCTTTGTTACTTTCATTGTTATTATAACAGAGGGTGGTTAGTTTGTGGCGCTTTGGTGATTCGTCCATACAACACCAGAAAGCATAAGTTAGTCATGGCTAGCAAAGAAACGGACACTGAGGTTGTACACCCACCAAGGGAGATTGTAGAATCAGAATCGGAACTGAAAGAGGTGGTCTGAAGGTTGAAACAACAGATGACAGAAATGTATCAGTCTTGGGTCAAGGGGCATCTTCCACCTTCATTCCCCACTAACTACACTGAAAAGCCTGCAACGATCCCACCATTATCATAAGCCCAGGTCCCCACTACCATTGACCTTTCCCCTCAACATGCACCGGGCTTTACCCCTTACCACAATTACCCTGGCGCTTCCTCCCAAATTTTCATGCTCTACCAGCCAAAACAACCTCATACCCTGCTCTGACATTTGCTCCTATTTTTGTAGCTCCTCCACCAGCTACTCTTCCTCGATCCTCTAGCGAGACTGTGTTCAAAGTCCCCGATGCCCAAGGAAAGAGACCCAAGGAAAGTTTTAGGGTGTTTTGGTTTAGATGGAACGAACAAGTTGCTCGGGTCAGTTCTCTGATTGATAGAAAAGATATTGTTGGGCCCCGCCAACAATAGGATCCAATAGGAAACCTTTCTAAATGCTTTCAACCTCAATACCGACCCCGTAAATATCCTCATACTCCAAATATTCCTCCCCAATGCTACTTTCCTCCACAGAATCCCCAAAGTCATACCTCAACTCCCAGTACTCTATCCACGATGCACCGCCATATGCTCCATACTCACAAAACCCGCAACGGCTTGCACCGCTTCTACAAATGTCTTACCCACCTCTACAAGCATATCAACCCTCTACCCGAAAGAGGTTCCAACCAAGACTGGAGTACAAAATGAGAAGGCAGCAGCAAAGAGAAAAGTCTTTCACTTCAATCGGAGAATCCTATGCGAGTTTGTTTGAGAAATTAAAGCATTATGACCTGATTACACCTATTCCTCCGAATCATGTGGACCCGTGTGCAAGAAGCTTTGACCCTTCTAAAAGTGTGAATACCATTCCAATGCTCAGGGGCACAATGTCAAAAGTTGTCGGGATTTTAAAAGGGATATAGAAAGAATGATTCAAGAAGGGATAATTGTGGTCTAGGACAGTGACACCCAAAACATTTCACAGAATCCTTTACCTGCATATGATGATGTACACTTTGTGGGGAAGATGCGTGGTGACAAGGAGTATGAAAATCCTCTTGGGAACTTGCTGACTGGAGTGAATGATATTGAAATTGGCGAAGGCCCCAGTAATTTTGATGTGCAACCCAGTGGCTAAGACGTCGAGCTTGGTAATTGGAAAGAAACTCCTTTCTTGGCTAGTCAAGGAGGAGATTTGGTGGTTTATTTTATTATCATTTCTATTGTCCGGTTATTCAGGGTTGTAATCCGGATATTGTCTTGTGGCTCAACCCCTTCTTTTTCTTATTTTGCCTAGTTCGTTTAGTGGTAGTAACTCGTCTAGTGTTATCTAGGATTGTTCCAGGTTTGTAACCCATGTTTATTTTGCTTGTTTTGTTCAAACCCTTTTCACCATCTATCTAATGCAATCTCTTGTTTTCTGTTAGTTGTAGTCAGTTTTTGTTTAGGTCACTTTTTCTTTTATAGTTCTTTTAATGCCGACTCTAGTGACATGACATACACGTATAATTCTCAGCCTGGTCTTGAAAGTTAGTCTAATCATGAAGTAATGACACGGTTTTGAATATGATAAAAGGATGCGTTTGAGGAAACAATTAAAGATTCATGCATTTTGAGATGACCTGAACTTTGAATTGAGTGAAACTGAGGCAGTAAGTCTGGGAAATCAAGAGGTTGATAAGAGCATACAACAAGAAAATGTCTCTCAAGCAGTTTGAGGTAAATCAGTCATTGCTGAAATGCATTCTCCCACATCAAGATAAGGCTGAGTCAAGTCTGCTTTGAACTGACAAGGGTCATTCATTGGAATAATGGTATTGCCCATTAGCACTTTTTGTTTGTGTTGATGCCATCAATAGATACTATGTCTGATTTGTTTGCTTATCTTCAATTGCATGTTTGTACTTGTCATTTTTAAGTTTGGTATGACGAAGGCATTTTATTCTACTACCCAAACACTCTTATCCTTTGCTACCCATTTTAAGCCCTAATTTTTTGTTTTATATCCCTCTTTTGGAATCAGAAATAGAGTTAGGAACTAGAAAAGGAAAAAAAAAGGAAAATAGAAAAAGAAAAAAAAAGAAAAAAAGGGGAGAAAAGAAAAAAGGAAAAAGGAAAAAAAGAGAAAAGGAAAAGAAAAAAAACAACTTTGTCGTTGAACTACGTTCGACCTGATTCTTGTCACCACAAGATACATAGGCAGTCTTATGGTTCGGTCATACCAAATAAAATATTTCATAATCACCGAAGTCAAGAGTGGGGCAGTTTTCTTAGAAATCCCATCAAAGCAAAAATCCAAAAAAAAAAATCCCCAAACTCCAAGAAACTGGGGCAGAAGTTTTAATTTTGCCAAAAGGCCCTGATTTCAAAAGTTGTAATTTTGAACCCTTTTTATCTTAAATTATTTTGAGCCTTTATACCATCATTTTTTTCCAACCTTGTCCAAAAGCCTACATTACGGTCCAAATAAAGACTTTCTGACCAATCTTTGAGAATGCCAAATCAAGTGTGTGGTGAAAGTATGATCTTCCTGCATCATAGGTAATACCTTTGTTCTCAGCACAATGAGAGAAAATGATAAAATGAGAGAGTCTTATCGGTGAAAACCCTCAGGGGCACCGTAAGGCGACAGTGAGTTGAGAAAAGAGCAAAACGAGAGAGGCTTGATGGTGAAAACCCTTCAGGGCACTACAAGTCGACTAAGGATCATGGATCAAATAGGACAACTGGAGCGTCGAAGCCCAGTTTCACGACTTAGAGGTACAACAAGAGTTGAATATTAGACTTGCTTGAGAGATTAGGCCACTTAATCCAAAGGTGCATGTCATGGTCATTAGAGTTGGTATCCACATCTGATAAATTTCTACTTTGTAATTTTTTTGTTAGGTATCATCTCTTTCCCTTGTCCCTTATTTTGTTCCTCTTATTTTGTTTGAGCCCTTTCTCGAGTCTGTTTGATTAGAACAAGTGAGAAATGACTTCAAAATTTACTACCAGCTTTCCGATTGCACAAAACGAATTTGGCTAGGACAGGTGCAGAAGTTAAAGCACCTTAAAGGTTCTCAAATGTTGTAGTTGCCTGAGCATTCCACTTGAAGTGATCCTTTTTTAGTAAGTCTGTTAATGGTTTGCTTATGTGCCCATAGCCTCTAATAAACCTTCTATAGTAGCCTACTAATCCAAGGAACCCCCTCATTTGTTTAACAGTAGCAGGTGCTGGCCACTGCTTGACTGCTTGTATCTTCGTAGGATCAGTAGTCATGCCCCTAGCAGAGATGAAATGGCCCAGATATTCAACACTAGCCACAAGAAATTGACACTTAGTCCTTCGAGCATAAAGTTGGTGCTGCATAAGAAGTCTGAAGGTAATTCTCAAGTGCTCAGCATGGTCCTCCATGTTCTTGCTAAAGATGAGGATGTCATCAAAAAATATTAGAATAAACTTTCTGAGATGCTCTTGAAAGACATGATTCATCAGACCTTGAAAACTAGAAGGAGCATTAGTCAACCCAAAGGGCATGACTAAGTACTTATAGTGGCCCGAGTGTGTTCTAAAAGCAGTCTTATGAATGTCCTGAGGTGCCATTCTGATTTGATGGTAGCCTGATCGAAGGTCTATCATAGAATAAACCTAGGAACCCCCCAATTCATCCAATAGTTCTTCAATGATGGTAATGGGGCATTTATCCTTGATGGTAATCTGATTGAGTGCCCTGTAGTCCACACAAAGCCTCAAATTGCCATTTTTCTTTCCCACTAAGACCACAGGAGAGGCAAATGGACTGCAACTATTTTGTATCAACCCCTGAGACTTCAATTCTTGGACCATTTGCTCAATCACATCTTTCTGAACTAGTGAGTACCTGTAAGGTCTTGAATTGATTGGGTCAGCACCCTCTTTCAAGGGAATATGATGGTTGAAGTATTCTCTGAATGGAGGCAGCCCTTTAGGTTCTTGAAAGACTGCCTCATAGTCCTGAAGCACCTGCTGAACCTCGAGGGGCTTTTGACCTAATTGTTTCTCCTCTATCTCTTCAAGAGAAGAAACTCTGATTATAAAGAGCTGGACATTGTCCCTTGTAGATTTTTGGAGGGAAGAAGATTTCACCATTTTAAGCTTGGGTGTAATCCCCTGTAGGGCAAACACTTTTCCTTCGTAGTCAATTTGTATAGTTAATTGTTTGAAATTGAAGACAATGTCACCCAAGGTGCTAGCCATTGAACCCCCAAAACCATGTCACAAGTACCTAGTGGAAGTAACAGGAAATCAGCCCTAAAGATTGTGTTATGCAACATCCATTCTAGCCCTTTACACATCCCAGAGATAGACACTGAATTTCCATCAGCTAGGTTAGCATCCAACACTTTACAAGGATCCACTCTCTACCCCATCTTGGCTACTAATCCACTATCCATGAAGTTGTGTGTCGACCTACTATCAATCAAAATATTGAGAGGTTTCCTGTTAGAGTACCCCATAAGTCTGATGGTATGATATCCTTGAGTACCCTGCAAGGCATGGATGGAGATTTCACAAGTTTCAGCCAACTCTTCTACCTTAGGTAAGTCCTCCTCCAGTTCTTCTATAAGTTCAGCCTCTTCTACTAATTCCAGCATGTACACATGTGCTTTATTCTTGCAAATATGCCCTGGGTGAAGCTTTTCGTCATATAAGAAACATAGTCCTTTAGACCTTTTATCACTCAATTCTGCCGGTGTTAGTCTTCTCCTTCTAAAGATTGGTTTGTTCTGGGAGTAGACTATAGAATGGCTTGTTTCCTAGCTTTGGACTGTTCAAGGAATATAGATTTCTGGAGTCTAGCTAGATGATAAGCTTGAGGCAAGGAATATGGCTTAAGGATTCTCACTGCATCTCCCAATTTAGGTTTGAGCCCTTCCAAAATATGTTAATTGCATAACTAGGTTCTAAATTGAGGCTAGTCATAGCTCGATCAAAAGACTCTTGAAACTCCACCACCCCTCATGTTTGCTTTAATTTGACCAGTTCACTCATAGGGTCATCAAGCTCTACACCAAATCTATCTGACAAAGCCAAAATATACTCCTCCCAACTTGGGTATGGCAGTTGCAAATGAGCCTTACCCCTCATGTAAGCTCTATGCCACTGCAATGCTAAGTTATCTAAGTGCATGGAGGTAACCCGTATCTTTTCCTGATGAGGGACCTCATCCATGGAAAAATATTGCTCTATTTGATACCACAAATCCTGGAATCCTTTTACCCCAAACCTTGGGAATCCAATTCTGTACTGCCTCAGAATAGAGCATGGTTATTGGTTGTTCCAGCCAGGGTTGTAATATTCTGGATACGGGGTAAACTGGTGAGGCATATGGGGTGTAGGTAGCTGGATTTGGGGCAATTGGTGCTGGGACGTGGATATATGTACTGGGTTGGTGAAGAAACATGGAATGGAGCTGGAGATCTGGCCATTTGCTCCCATTGTTTGGGTAGGGAACTAAGAAATTGGGGCAGAAATTGGCTGGAATTGGAAGGTGGAGTTTGGGGTTGATGTGGGATTTAGGTGTTGGGTCGAAATGAAGGGTACAGCTGGGGAAGATGGGTTTACTGGCTGTGTGATGGGTAAATGAAGTGAAACAGGGGTATGTAAGGTTGGGGATGGAGAATTTTGACTGGAGCTAGGGTTCGACTACTGGGTAATTGCAGAGCCATGGGTCTACTCCCTCTAGGGTTGGAATTCAATGGAGGAAAAGAGACATGATCATCGATACCTATAATTTCAAAAGGTCCATCAGTAGGGAAATACTGCTCTTCCTGATTAGACACAGCTGAACTTGATTATTTTCCTCGACTGGAGCTGCTTCCAACCGTAAGAGTTTCTTTGAGCTCGCGAAATGCCTTCTCGTTGGCAGATTCCAGCTGATTTTGTCTCAAATTGACATTACCAACTTCAATGGCCACACGATCTAGTCGATTAAGTACCTCTTTAATTTCCCCCGACATCTCGCTATCCTACAGAGCGGAAAGTGCTCTGATACCAGTGATGTGGTTTTGAAAGAAAACACAGAAGAAAATTGCAGAATTGAAATCTAAGAAGATGAGCTAATAGTATTTCATATCATAAGAACCAGTATACAGCCATTGTTTCGTACATATACTCTCATAGTTGGGCTGATTTGTAAAGTAAATAACTAATGGGCCTAATTGAAATATAAGACAAGGACCAAACTGTAACTTCTCAAACTAAGTAACTAATATAACTACTTTTATTCCATTACTACTCTTAAAGCCAAAGGTACTCCTCTCGTCTGTATAAGCTCTCATTCAGTTCATATCAAAAACATATCAAGAACTCATCCTACATAAGGTTCCATTAAAACCCTAGATAACATAATATTGGCTACTCATAAAAGTATATAAAACTACAATACTAAAATTCATAACCAACAGTGGGAATAGGAAGAAGAAAATGAAAAACTCGTAGAAGAATTCTTCGCCTTGCTCTTTGTATGTTTTTACCTCCTTTAGGTCCAATCCCAGTTCCAAAAGTGAGTTTAAAGACTATTTATATGGGATAGGATTAGCATGAGGCGAAATAATATAAGCCAACTTTGGAACAGACTTTTCAAGTTACATCGCTCACTCTCTCGTGCGCACGGGAGAGTGAACGAGCGAATTACTTTTCTTTTTCTTTTCCTCCCAAATCTCTTGTATACTTCCACGCCTTTTTAGCTTAGTTTACCTTCTTTTTTTCAAGCTTTCCTCGGCTAGCTCGTTCACTCTTTTGTGTGTACGCGAGAGTGAACGAGCAACATTTTTCTTTTGTGTTTTGGTCCCGAATCAACTTCTTTTGCTCGCCTTTCGTCCAACTTGCTCCTTCACATAAGAATGCATGTAATGAGCATAATTCATTACAAAACTCATGTAACCTTCCGCAACCACACAAGTTATGAGATAAAAATACACCGAAAATTATGTATTTTTAGCCGTTTATCACAAACTAAATCAAACCAAACCTAGTCAGATTTTTAAAGCGATTTGATTTGACTTTTCGATTTGGTGCGTTTTTCCAGTTCGGTTTGTATACCCCACCGTTAAGTTTTACTCTTTTAAGTTAATTTAGCTGACTTTGGAGCAAAAACTAACATGATGGATGATGATTAGGATAACAATTATTGAAATCACAACCAGCACATATTTGTGGTTGTATTTATCTAATTAAGCAGCACATTAGTATCATATTTAGTGGTTAATAATTGCAATGCTATGCATATACTTTGAATTAAAAGAAGGAAAAGGCTACCATTTAAAGAAAAAAAAGTTGAAAATGGATAAAGGGGTAGCCACCCAAAACATGCTTTTAGTGAAAATAGAAAATTAGTAGTACGACTTTACAACCAAGTTTCACTTCAAAAAACATCATTACATAAACATATTCAATAAACAAATGGGCCTTTTTTATTTTTTTTATTTCATTTTCAACATACTTCACACGACTGATTCTTAAATCCTAGTGTTAACTTTTTCCTTTTTAATTCCTTTTTTAAGGATTAATGCGGGCGATTTGTATAAAATTTTGACCTCGTTAAGAAAATTTTGGAAAAAGGAATTCGCAGTCAAAGGTAAAGTCTACATATATACTACTTTTCCCAAATCCGATTTATGAAATTAAATTGAGTTTGTTGTTGTTGTTGTTGAACTCGAAGCCTACATTAGATAGCGAAATCCTGAAAAATATGGTTTTAGTGGTGTGAAACGCACTTGCGTTTAAAAATATGATAGTCGGAGTCTCAATACGAATACCAGACAGGAAGATACCGAGTACAACTACAACAACCACAAAAAATAACCAATGTAATTCTATAAGTGGAATATGGGGAGAGAGGGTTTACGCAGACCTTATCCCTACCTTGTGAAGGTAGATAAATTATTTCAACGGAAAAGTGTTCAAAATGCCCTTAAACTATTGGAAAGGTTTAAAAATGCCCTTCATCCACCTATTGGGCTAAAAATATCCCTTCATCCACTTTTTGGTTCACTTATACCCTTTGACCGTAGGTCAATGCTAAATTAAAAATAATTATTAAGTATTCTTTTTGTAAAGCTTAAAAAAAATTGCAAAATATTTTCATTTTTTTAAACTAATGCACCAATAGTCCACTAATTTAGTAAAGTCTTTTTATTTTTTTTCTTCAGTTTTTATAAAAAAAAAATATTTTTCCATTTTTTTCAATTTTTTAGAAGCATTTTTTTTTTGTGAAAACTAAAAAAAAATATAAAAACAGAAAAAAAATATTTTTCGTTTTTAAAAAACTGAAAAAATACTTTCAACAAAATATTTTCGTTTTTGAAAACTATTTTTTTTTTTATTTTTTAAAGCATTTCGTTTATTTTGTTTTTCATTTTTTTAAAAGAAAAAATATTTTCGTTTTTTTAAAAAAACTGATAAAAATGAAAAAAAAATATTTTTCAAAAACAAAAATATTTTGTTGAAAATATTTTTTTCTGTTTTTACAATTTTTCTCAATTTTTAGAAAAAAAATGCTTTAAAAAACTGAAAAAGTGAGAACAAAATATTTTTTTTGTAAAAACTGGATTATCTTTTGTAAAAACTAAGAAGAAGAAGAAGAAGAAGAAGAAGAAGAAGAAGAAGAAGAAGAAGAAGAAGAAGAAGAAGAAGAAGAAGACTTTACTAAATTAGTGGACTACTGGTGCATTAGTTTAAAAAACAAAAATATTTTATGAAATATTTTTTTTTGTTTTACAAAAAGAATAATAATTATATTTAATTCAGCATTGACCTAACAGTCAAAGGGCATAAGTTAACCAAAAAGGTAGATGGAGGGGTATTTTTAGCCCAATAGGTGGATGAAGGGTATTTTTAAACCTTTTCCAATAGTTTCGGGGCATTTTGAACCCTTTTTCCGTTATTTCAGTAGACACTCAACTCAAGCACCGAGCGAGAATTTAACCCCCCAAAAAAGTAAATAATAGGTGTCACAAAAACTTCAAAAACACCACTACTATTTAATAATAGGATTGATATCATTGATGTAGTCTCATAAAGGGACCATCCATCAAACAAAGTCAATTAAATTTTAAAAAGCTATACTACATTGATTTATGTCCAACCCAAAAGTAGATGCTCACCTATTTTATTGGCTTGTTATATATACTCCACTTGTAATCTTGTGGTGGAAAGTTTGACATATAAAGGAGCTAAAATTGTACGATGAAGAGTTAACACCAAAATTAATGGTGTTATCTTATCTGTAGTTGGTGGCTGAGGGGACAAATTTAAGTAAAATGAATAACTAAAAGAATTGCATGTTATAATAAAATAACTTGTTCAGACTAAATTTGTCATAATCTGAATATCAAGAAATGCAAGAACTAACGATGGAAAATTTGTCAATGAAATACCAAACATTGCCAACCAATGACGTTGATTGGTTACACGGTTAGAATCGAAAAAAGTCAGGTGTCATATGGAAGCTAGTAATAAATCAAACAATAAACGAGAAATATATTAAAAAGGACACATATATTTAACGTGGTTCGGTCAATTGACCTACATCCATGGCGGAGATGCGCAATCCATTATATAAAAGAGAGTACAAAATATCGACAAAACAACCTCACAAAAAGGCAAACACAAGTGGCAGGCTTACACCCGCCTCGTAATTCTCCTCTCAAACACGACTCTCAAACTCCATTTGACTATATTGTAAATGATACTAAACGAGAAGGAATGATTCTCAATTTATAGAAGTTCGAACATTTTCCTACGAGAAACCAAATATGTGATAAAAAAGGAAAACCCAATTATACATACACAAATACACTTAACAAATTAGAAGACAAAATCTCTTTCATTTATATATTCTTTGAGAGTGGTGGGTGGTGGGTGGGTGGGGGGGGGGCAAAAATCGCATCACAGTATTAATAAAAACAATAATAGTATGAGGAGTTCGACAATGACTTCATGATTAGTCTATCTATTTAATTCTCTTTACAATTTCGTGTTAATTACATAAAATAAATTTATAAAACACTTATCGCGTGCAAAGTGTGATTGTATAATCCCTTAATTCAAAACCCAAAAAAATGTCGGTAATAATTGTCGGTAAATGCTAATAATTTTCCAATCAAACTAAAACAATTTTTAGGGAAGTTTAAAATAAAACAAAAGGGAAAATGAATGTCTTGTTGATAGTGATAAAAATGAAGGAAAGGTAATACAAGTAAAAGCAGTACTACCAAGGGTAGTGATGGAACGAATAGGAACATTCCACCCTAAATTAAAGGTCTCGGCTTTAAACACGAAATAGAAAGAAAATTAATTATAGATGCTAATTTGAATTAATCAAAGCCCCGAAATAGCTATCGAGCACTGAATGGGATCAAAAAAAGTAAGGAAAAATGATATTGTATAGCCGCTTTCAAAATAATAGTCGAATATATATATATATATATATATATATATAAATTATAGGTCTTGACTTCGAGTTTGAAATGAAAAATATCCTGCTAGATAGTGTTTTGCCCTTTAATAAATCTTACACGGTGCGAATCCAAATTAATCGGAGCCCCAAAATAGCTATCGAGCGCGGAATGGGGAACATAAAAAGTAATACAAATAGTTAAAACACACAATCAATCTTTATGATACGGGGGAGGTTTGAGTCCAATAGATAGTAATGTTAGTGGAGGAAATGATTGGTTAATGTAGGATTCTTATGATTTTCTAGGATTTGTGTTGTTATATTGAAGAATTTAATTGGAGAATATACATTATGTCATGATCAAAAAGCACAAATTATTGTTAGGACATGATGTTCTAACTCTAGTATCTTAAAGTTAAAGCAAAAAATAGAACATAAAAAGCACTTTATTTGAGCACTGATTTATTAACTCACTGAATTTAATTCCTTCCCCTTTTCTTCTTTTGGTAACATTAGCTTAATTATTAGCAAAAAAAACATTAGCTTAATTCAACCTTTACTGTAATATTTTGTATTCTAAAAGTAGAAGCTTTCTTCCTCATGCATAACAAAGAAAGGAAAACACACTCATTTTCTTGATAATTAATATAACCTTTATTGAAGACTGGACCTGGAGCTCTATTTCTTCAATTGTTTCTAATTCAAGGTCCAATTTATTATTCAAAAATCATTTAACTTTCAATGCTAAAACTGGGTTATATGAACTCGATTACAATTATTCTTTCATTTTTCTATTTGGTGTTATTAAGGAAAAAATTGATTGGTGTAGCCACTTTTCGGCAAGAGGTTGACCGCTTTTTCAAATGCATTGACTAGGTAGCCACTGGTTCGACTAATTTGATATTTTTGTCCCCAAGTAAAACACGGAACACGACTCCAGTAATCGATATTGGAGTTCGAATCCCAGGAATGATTCCTTATTTTTAAGCCTTTACTAGTGTATAATCGAGGAACGATTCCTGGATTTCAAAACAAGATATTTGAAACAGTGTGAAATGATTCGAACCCTAATAATTATTACTCCGGTTTGAACTTATAAAAGTTTGAATACCAGTAACAATTACTGGGGTTTGAACTTATAAAGATTTGAACCCTAATAATTATTGATGGGGTTTGAACCTAAAAGGAGTGTGTTTCACTTGTGGTACCTCTTTTGAATTCCCCGAAGTTTCAACTTATAGAAGTTATAACTCTATGATTGTGTCGTAATATTTCAAATTAGGGTACCACTGTTGGGGTTTGAACTTATAAAGGTTTGAATTCCAGTACAGTGTGCTGAAATGTTATTTTTAAAAGATATATACCATATATTTTAAATTTCACATGTAGAAAGTTTTTCAGACCCAATATATTATGCTGGAATTTCACTTGTAGAAAAATATTTCACTGGATTTGTTCAGTGAGTTGGGAGTACTGTTGTCCAAATTATACCCTGTATAAATGAAACGCCTAAAGTATAATAGTTTTTTTAAAAATAAAAAAATAAAAAAAATCGAATGCTAATAGCAAGGATAAAAAGTGGCTAATTACTAATTTTTGAAGAATTAACCAAAATGGCCGGTCATCCGAGCACTTAAACTAAAAATAGTCGGTGGATGTATAATATATGCATAATTTATATATTATATTTGTAGTATATGTGTATAATTGTATATAATCGATGTATAATCTAAATATATGGCTAGAAAAAGTAAATAATGAATATGGCGGGCTATTTGTTTAAAGATCCCACTTTTTCAGGTCCAGCTTGAGGCCCAGATGGAGATCTCAGACCCATCTTATGTGAATCAAAATGAGACTCCAGAATTGATCAAATTTGCTATAGTTATTCCTCCTCCTCCTTTGAGTAAAGAGCTTTTGAATTGAGTACCAGTGGTTGATTGGTCTTTCTTTTTCATTTTCAGATCTTTGGAAATTCAGTTCTGTTTTCTCTGGGTTTTTTTTTGCAGAACTTCACCCGTAGACTTGAGAATAATCTGAGTTTCGCCGGTTTAGTTGGATTTAATTGTTCCACTTAAGCGTGAAATCGGCATCAGCAAAGACAGGCTGTTGGGATTTTTTTTTCTTGAAACATGATTTTCACTAAAGAGAGAAAAAGGCAAGGGAATTCCGTGTTAAAAGATACCAAAAACTTTATTGAACAAGATATTTTAGAGGAATTTTCAGAAACCACTATAGTTAAGTGATTATTAACGTGTTATAGCTATAATATTCATATTTACTGGCTGTAGCTACAATTTTCTTGCTACCGCGATATATTCCATGTATTCGTGTGACTGTTTATAAATACAGTGAGGTAATCCGCCTAAAAAAGGATTACAACAGTTTAATAATGTATTTTATATATTTGCGCCGACTGTATTTATAGATACAGTGAGGTATATGCCTAAAAAATAGGGATTACAGATGTTCAATAATAGAAAGCGCAATAAATTAGCGTTTATCAATTCGATTGTATACACTGTATTTAACAATGAAGATGGCAGACTCCCGATGGTGGAAGCGAAGAGGGGGGTAGGAGAACAAATCTGGCCATGACTCCGGATTGAGCTTTTGAAAATCTGAAGTAGAGTTTTCGAAAATCTAAATAAATCTAACCATGGCGGTGAGTCGTCGAAGAAGAAGGTGGTCTTGACAAAGAGAGGGAAAAAAGAGAGAGAATTGAGGGAGAACAAAGAGGGTTGAGGGAAAAGTTGAGGGACCAGTTGTATATATTTGTATTTGCTATAAAATATAAAAAGTAATTATAAATAATAATATTTTTAAAGTGTTTTGATTTATAATAAACTAGGTGCATTATTATGATAGGTTTAAAATTGATGCTAAAATTTTTTGCCAACGATTATTTTTCTCTCTAAAAAAAAATAATTCTGACGCACATGGATACAACCACGATCACAACACCCATTCCGCCGGAACCGGGATAAGAACAATTAGATGGACATTGAAGAGACAACAACAACACACTCCTACAAGGAAATGCTACTGGATAAATCGGTAAGTCAGCAAAATGATACTATGAGGAAGATGCACCCACATTCATCAAAGATGATAAAGGGAAAACATCAAAGGATCAATCCTACTATCCCACGATGACAAGAACCGCCTCTACCTCCCATGGCGTTACTCTATAATCATAAAGGAATTTGGACGTAGAATGCCACATCAATATCTTCGCTCTAAACTAGTTGACCTATGGAAACCATCCGAATAGTTAATCTTGATTGACCTAGGATGAGACTTCTTTGTTGTCAAATTCAGTCTAAAGGAAAATATGACCAAAGCACTACACCTAGGACCATGGTTTGTTTCTGGGAATTTCCTTTTAAATTTGTACCACAAAAAGCCACGCTCTCTACCACAGCTATCTGAATTCACCTCCCACAACTCCCAACAAAATTCTACGATATAGAAATAATGGAAAAAGTGGGCAGGAAGCTGGGCAAACTACTGAAAAAAGACTCATGCACCACCTCCACCCTCAGTGGAAGGTACGCACGCATATGCATTTAAGTACTCCTAGAAACACCAGTGGAGACATATGTGATAATCGGAGACCACAAATAAGCAGTGATTTACAAAATAGTGGAGACATAAGTGGCAGACTTCAAGGGGTTACAACTACAGAAAACCACAACCACCCGCACCTACAGAAGCACCGGAGACTTCAGAAAAAATTACGAAACAAGGAGAATAAAATGAATGGAAAACAGTTACCTTCTCAAGAAAGAAATAACAAGGCCAGCAAAGGACGAAAGAAAGGAATGGTGGAGCGTCAAACAATCAAAACCATACACCACATGCTCAACGGATCTAGGTAAACATGTTCGACGCAAACTCAGGTAAGTTCCTATAAACTCAAACTGTTCAGTACAATTCCAAAGAAAGCAAACCCAATCCAAAACCATACAGTATCCCAATCAACAAACAAAGCTCCACCCCTCATTACCAGGCCACCACTCCCACGCGACCCAACCCAAAACAAATGCAAAATGCAAAACAGGTACGGGGCCCGAAGAATCTGACACATGCTCCACTCTTGACCCCCACTTAGTTTCCCAAGACAAGCCCCCTACTTTTGGCCCATTAAACGAGGCAACAGACCCCAATTTTGAGGTAATGGACTATAGGGCCAGCCACGCCCACCCAATTAGAGGCTGTTAGCCCAAAAATCCAACTCTACACCCTCGCCTACGCGCCCCTATCACTACCTCAGAGATAACCTTTAATGGGGAAATTTCAACGGTCACCATGAACACTCAAGTGTCTCTCCTGGAACCACACTCAAATTCAGGTGAAAAGACACTCACCGTCCACTCCACAATATCCCTAATTAATTCAGAATCCCTCTCCCCAGGCACAATTAACACTGCCTCCTCCACTGACCGAGATTTGACATCAAAGGTCACAATAATAGCTCAACCTCTTAAGTTAATCACCCCTATTACTCAAAGTAGTAAATCTAAAAAATATAGAAATGAAAAAAAAAACAAATACCACCCTTCCTTGTGACCTCACTACCGCTACCACCGGAACCTACCAGCATCCTAGCTGGAGGCGTCGCTGCAGGGCCAGGGTTTAACCTACAATTTTACCCTGGGAAGCCAACCGGTAACATTGATTGTACAGAATCCGACTCATTTGGCAAGGGTAACCGTAGAAGCCCTGAACAAAGCCCTAACTGCCTTTGGTCCATGCCTGTGGCAGATGTTGGTGAACAAGGGCAACATGCAACCAACAATCGACCCACCGATGCTCAACAATCAAATGTCCCAAATCTTTCAATCAACACCGTTCTTCCCAGACATGGGAAGAGAGGACCCAGCAACGGAGCCGATCTTTGTGACCATCGACCCTCAAATACACCAAATGCCATCATCTTCTGCTCTACCAGAGAAGAGCACGTCCCCACCACTCAGCAACATCAAAAAGGAAATCAGCAAGGCCCTAGACCTCCTCGAAAGGAAAAAACTCGACAGAGGCGGAAGGAACAATCTACGCCCCCTACGAACAGACACGCTCTTACTGGACTCAGTCAGGGCGATCGAATTCAATGTGGAGACCAGCGAGGTGCTAATGATTCTATGCCCCAGATCAATGACCAAATGTGGACCGAGCCTAGTGTCTCACCAATCCCAAGGATCTATCTGACTTCGGTACTCAGCTTAAAGAGGAAATCCCATTCGCAACACAAGGAATGGGGAACCCTCAGGAAGCTCACCACCCAAACAATCAACCACCCCTAATGAGTTACATCATATGGAATGTTAGAAGGGGAACAACACTGAGTTCAAAAGGCAGTGTATGGAGATGGTCAAGTTGCACAAGCCAGCCATGCTCATTCTGCTGGAGACCAAAATGTCTGACCACAAGAAACTGGCTGAGGATCTTCAATTTGATCTGATAATCCAATCAACGGCCATTGGTCTATCTGTGGGGGATTGTGATTATGTGGAAGGAGGACAGTGTTAGTGTAGATGAGGTGGCCACCGCCCCTCAAGGTATCCATGCCATGGTGAAGGTACTCCCTCATCATACTCCTTGGTTATTCTCTTGGTTATTCCAGTCGTCATGCTCATTCTGTTGGAGACCAAAATGGCCGACCATAAAAAACTGGCTGAGGATCTTCAGTTTGATCTGATAATCCAATCACCGACCATTGGTCTATCTGGGGGGGGATTGTGATTATGTGGAAGGAGGACAACGTTAGTGTAAATGAGGTGGTCACCACCCCTCAAGGTATCCATGCCATGGTGAAGGTGCTCCCTAACCATACTCCTTGGTTATTCTCTGCTATTTATGCTAGTAATAATTTAGCAGATAAGAAACTCCTCTGGGAGAACTTAATTACCATCTCCAAAACTCTCACATACAACTGGTTTATGGGAGGAGACATCAATGAAGTCTTGAAAGCTAGGGACAAATTTGGGGGCAACCCGATAAACCCTAGTCGCAGCAACATGTTCTGGAATTGCATTAATGAATGCAAACTTTTAGACCTAGGCTACAAAGGTAGTAAATTCACTTGGTCTAATAAGAGATACAACAATAGGGTCTCTCTGATCCTTGAAAGAATAGATAGGTGTTTTGCCAATGAGAGTTGGATCTCACAGTACCCTGAGACTACTCTGTTGCACCTACCTAGGACCCACTCTGACCACTGCCCCATCCAAGTTATCCTAAAAGGGAAACCCTCCAATAACTTGACTAGACCCTTTAGGTTTGAAACTATGTGGGCTAGCCACCTAACTTTCCCCAGTATCATCAATGAGGCCTTCAACGAAAAATTCCACCCTTCTACAATCCACTAAAGTCTTTCAAGAGAATTGTGACACAGTGGGACAGAGATACCTTTGGCAACATTTTTCATAAAAAAAAAAAAGAATCTTAGCAAGAATTGTACGAATCCAAAGATCCCCCAACTATCAATTCAGCAGTTACCTGTTAAACCTAGAAAACAACCTTTTTAGTGAGTTAGACTCAATTTTAAAAAATGAAGAGGACTTGTGGAAGCTCAAATTTAGGATTAACTGGCTTCGTGAGGGGGATGCCAACACCAAATTCTTCCACACTTCCACTCTTAATAGAAGAAGAAGAAGAAACTGAATCCTTTCTCTCAAAGATGAGAGTGGGAATTGGCTCTATGACCAAAAAGACATCCAAACATCCATAATGAGCTTCTACCAACCTATATACCTCCCCCCACTCTCAAGCCCCCATCTCCACCACCAGTCAACTAACAATGTCTCATACCCTTTCTGACTCCCAAAGAGACAGATTGGACATGCCCCTTGAGATGGGGGAAATCAAAATGGTTATCTTCTCCCTCAAGCCTTTTAAGGCTCCTGATCCTAATGGCCTCCACCCTTTCTTCTATCAAAAGTACTGGAGCATTGTGGGCAACTCTGTCTCTGACTTCTGCAAAAAATGCTTCTCTACTAACTCCATAGAGGAGACCATGAACCAAACTCTGCTCTGTCTCATCCTAAAATTCCCCCAAGCCTCAATGCTGAAAAACTTCAGACCAATTGGACTTTGCAACACAATCTAAGTCCATCACCAAGATCATTGTTAATAGAATCAAGCCAATGCTACCTGATATCATAGGGCCTAGTCAGGCCCATCTCCTTTCTAATAGAAGAGCCTCTGACAATGCTATCATTGTGCAAGAGTACATCACTCATTTTAGGAAAGTGAAGGGGAAACAAGGCAACATGATCCTCAAACATGATCTAGAAAAAGCCTTTGATATGCCGGAATGGTCCTTCATCAGGGACACACTCCATACTTTCAACTTTCCCTCGAGGTTGACCAAGCTCATTATGTCTTGCATTAGCTCTTCCAGCATCTCAATCCTTGTTAATGGAGGGAAGGCTGAAGCCTTTAAGCCCTCCAGAGGCATCAGACAAGGAGATCCAATATCTCCTTATCTTTTCATAATGTGTATGGAGAGGCTATCCAGGTCAATAGACAAGGTAGTTCCAGACAATCAATGGCAACCCATAAGTATCAGCAGGTCTGATCCTAAAATATTGCACCTCCATATACTCAATCTTGCAGTCCTTCAATGAGAGCTCAGGTCAAAAAAATCAATCTTACTAAGTCAAGAGTGCTATTCTCCTCCAACACATCCCAGGATACCATGGAAAACCTCACCAATGCTCTATCAATCCAAGCTACCACCTCATTTGGTAAATACCTTGATTTTCCCATCTTCCATAAGAAAGCCACTAGTGCAGATTTTCAGTTCATAATTGATAATATGCAATCCAAACTGGCTGGCTGGAAAACCAGTTGTCTCAACATGACTGGCAGGACCATCCTGGCCAAGTCTTCCCTAAATAGTATCCCTAACCATGTCATGTAGTATATCAATTTGCCCACTAAAATCACCAAACAAATTGATAGAATCCAAAGGAACTTTATCTGGGGCACCACCCCAGATAGGAAAAAAATGTATCTAATAAACTAGGATATGGCTACTAAAAAGAAGGTCGATGGAGGGTTAGGACTCCAAATGGCTTATTTGAAAAACAAAGCAGCCCTTGCAAATCTGGCATGGAGGACTTATCACAACACAACAAGCTTATGGGCCAGAGTCCTCATCTCTAAACATTGTAATTGGAACCATACCTTTAGATACCCTAAATATCTCCTACCTGGCAATGCATCCTCAAGGGATGGGATACTCGCAGGAAGGCAATTAGATGGGTAGTCCATAAGGGAAACATGGTTAACTTCCTGAATGATGCTTGGATCCCTAACTGGCCAGCAATTAGGTACATAATTGAAGGCTCCCTTTCTCAAAATGATCTAATTGCCAAAATAGACATTGTCTACAAATCATGGATTTGGGATTTATGGTAGACAAATCATGGATTTGGGATTTTTCTACCATATCCATGGACCGCCACCAAGCATCTCCAGCATGATCAATTCTGTCTTCATACCCCCAAATCCTACCAAAGATGACAAAGTAATATGGGGATTAACTGCTAGTGGGTATTTCACCAACAGCTTTGCTTACCCCTTCCTTAGCAAAACCAAAAACAATGTTGAAATAGAAGAGGAAAAAATTTTCAATTGGATCTGGAAACTTCAAACACCCAACAAAATCAAGAAATTCATCTGGCTTCCTACCCACAAAAGATTACCTACTGGAGGCTACCTTCACAGAATTGGGGTTAACTGTAACCCAATGTTGTTTTTGCCACAATTTTGAAGAAACAAGCGACCACATCTTCTTTGATTGCATAAATGCAGCCCAGTTCTGACAAGATTTACTATCCAGAGCCTCCATTGAGAGTAGGCAACAGAACTCCACCTTTTCACCCCAACACTGGGTCACCACTCGAAATACATTTAGAAAAAAACCCTTTAATGGTCACATTCTTTGGGAAAACACCCCCCTTTTTTGTTTCTGGCATATTTGGCTATGCAGAAACCACAACTTGTTCAATAACAAAAAAGATAGAATCAACACTGCCAACACCATCTCTAAAGCTACTGAATATTTTATGTTGGTAAAAAATACTTCTACCAAAATAACTTTCCAAATCACTGTCAAATGGGAGCCACCCAGAAGAGGTTCCTTTAAGCTGAATACGGATGGGGCAACAAAGGGCAACTCAGGAATAAGTGGTGTATTCAGAAATCATAGTAGAGATTGGATAATGGGGTGTATGGAGAATATATCATATACAACAAACACTTTAGCTGAATTGAAGGCTCTCCTGAAAGGACTGCAATTTGCTGAACAAAACAATTGGGTCCCACTGGACATCAACACTGACTCGGCCGAAATCATACAAATGCTAATCACAGGTAACCTAACATATGATCCTATGATTTGTGAATGCAGGTTATTAATACAAATGATGGGCAGCCACCATGAATTAAGTAATTGTAGGGACATTGAGATCGACGAAGTCATGGAGGCAATGCGTAAGATGAGAAGGGGCAGAGCTACCGGGCCAGACGAAATTCCGGTTGAACTGTGGATGTGTGTGGGTAGAGCAGGCTTGGAATGGCTTACTGCATTGTTTAGTGTTATATTCAAGATTAATAGGATGTCTGAAGAGTGGAGGTGGAGTACAATGGTCCCGTTGTATAAAAACAAGGTGATGTCCAGAGCTGTAACAACTATAGGGGCATCAAATTACTAAGTCATACCATGAAAGTTTGGGAAAGAGTGGTAGAAATGAGAGTGCGAAGGACAGTATCTATTTCAGACAACCAGTTCGGGTTCATGCCGGGGCGATCTACCACAGAAGCTATCCACCTTATTAGGAGGATGGTGGAACAGTACAGAGATAGGAAGAAGGATCTCACATGGTGTTTATTGATCTGGAGAAAGCGTACGATAGGGTTCCTAGGGAGGTCTTATGGAGCTGCTTAGAGGATAAAGGGGTCCCGGTTGACTATATTAGGGTGATTAAAGACATGTATGCTGGAGCTAAGACTCGGGTTAGGACAGTAGGAGGCGACTCTGAACACTTTCCAGTTATTACAGGGTTGCACCAAGGGTCTGCGCTCAGCCCATTCCTATTTGCCCTGGTGATGGATGCACTGACTCATCATATTCAAGGGGAGGTGCCATGGTGCATGCTATTTGCTGATGACATTATTCTAATTGACGAGACACGAGGCGGCGTCAACGAGAGGCTAGAGATTTGGAGACATGCTCTTGAGTCTAAAGGTTTCAAGTTGAGCAGGACGAAGACGGAATACCTCGAGTGCAAATTTGGAGTTGAGCCGACGGAAGCGGGAGTTGAAGTGAGGCTTGACTCTCAAGTCATTCCCAAGAGGGGTAGTTTCAAGTACCTTGGATCGGTTATTCAGGGGATCGGGGAGATTGACGAGGATGTCACACACCGTATAGGGGTGGGGTGGATGAAGTGGAGGTTAGCGTCGGGAGTCTTGTGTGACAAGAAAGTGCCACCGTTACTAAAAGGTAAGTTTTATAGAGCAGTGGTTAGGCCTGCCATGTTATATGGAACTGAATGTTGGCCGGTAAAGAACTCACACATCCAGAAGATGAAAGTAGCAGAGATGAGGATGTTGAGGTGGATGTGCGGGCATACAAGGATGGATAAGATTAGGAATGAAGATATTCGAGAGAAGGTAGGCGTGGCCCCCATGGAAGACAAGATGCGGGAAGTAAGACTCAGATGGTTCGGGCACATTCAGAGGAGGAGCAATGATGCACCGGTGAGGAGGTGTAAGCGACTAGCTGTAGTGGGCACGCGGAGAGGTAGAGGGCGACCTAAGAAGTATTGGGGAGAGGTGATCAGACAGGACATGGCGCGACTTAGGATTATGGAGGACATGGCCCTTGACAGGGAATTATGGAGGTCGAACATTAAAGTTGTAGGTTAGGGGAAAGTTGTGAATATTTCTACAGCACAATAGAGTGAGACTAGCCAGTTAGGAGTTAGACTAAGAATGTCATTGGTCGGCTATTGATGCAGGGCTTTACTTGCTAGTTTTACTATACCAGTCATCTATTTCGTATTTCGTATTCTGTATTTCATATCTCTTATATTGCTGTTATTTTATTATGCATTTTTATGGCACTAATATATCGGCTCCTGTTGCTTTTTTGAGCCGAGGGTCTCCTGGAAACAGCCTCTCTACCCTTCGGGGTAAGGTCTGCGAACATATTACCCTCCCTAGACCCCACTTGTGGGATTATACTAGGTCGTTGTTGTTGTTGTAATACAAATGATGGGCAGAGTCATGGTGAAGCACACATACAGGGAACAGAATAGGGTGGCGGGTGCAATGGCAAAGGAAGCAGCGAAGACGGTTTTTTGGGGCAAATCCAGCCTACTACCAGTTCCTCCGATGTTTGCTAATAATATTTTTTGGGCAAACATCCTAGGAACTAAAGTTTTTAAGGATCTTGTGGCATGTAATATTGACTCCATATCTCAAAACATTGCAATGCTGGGGTTCTACAATACTCCAGCAGTGACACTACTGTATAATATATTTTGTCTACTAGTCATATATAAATATCCATCTCTAACCCAAAAAAAGAAGGGAAAAAAACAGGGTGCATTAGTTAGCTATAGCATGTAAAATTTCCATAAAATAAAGCAATTCAAGAACATTTTGCATATATAAGTCAATACACCATTCCACTGCTGAAAAATGACTCAAGGTTTTGCTAACAAGAGATGTCGAACGAGAATTTAACCAAGGGAGTTTGAAAATAAAATAGAATATAACTGCAGATTTGAGCAAGCAAACAATATATTTACTATGTATACTAACAACAATCTAAACAAAAAATTGCAGGGAAGTACAACAAAGCACTAAATAAACTAAAAGAAGATGTAAAAGCAAGATGGCTCAACTCAACAGCAAGTCTTGATCCAATGGTCGGACTGCATTATATGCAACCACTTACAAACTTTTATAAGAGGCTTGCTGTTGGATTATTCTAATTTAGAAAGCGGACACAGAAAAGAGTAATTGCGAAGGTCAAGGAGGAGAGGAGAGAAAATACAGATATTTATACAAGAGTGATTCTGCCAACTCTTCGTATCTTTACTCTTCAGCACCTTCGCTAACCTTGATCTCCAAGAGGCGCTCAACTGGCTGCCGACAAATAGGACAGCGATTTGTCTGGAACCTCAAAACCTTTGCACATCCGCTGCACATACACTGCATCAAGAAAGATACTCAATTATGTGATCAACAATAAACAAAACTTTTGTTAATTGAAAAACCTAGCAACAGGTACCTCATATATATTGGCTTGTTCAATCAATAAATGTCTAAAGGGAAATGCATGGAAAATACAGCAACAACAACATCATACCCAGTATAATCCTACAAGTGGGGTCTAGTGAGGGTAGTGTGTACGCACACCTTACCCCTACCTTGTGGAGGTAAAGAGGTTGTTTCCAAAGACCCTCGGCTCAAGGACAAAATGAAAAGGAGAAGCAGCAATAAGCAGTAACAACAACGATATAGTAACAACAGCGATATAGTAAAATAACCAAAATAATTGAAGCGAAAGAAATAACAGGTAGAAATATAACTACGAAAAAAGAAAAGGAAAAAGAATACAAGATTAATACTACTGCCACAGGGATGACAACGGAATACACTCAACTACCCTCTAACTTGCCACAGGCTAAATGATGCTTAAAAATGATATGTCTGCTACCCAG
The DNA here is from genome assembly GCF_000715075.1 of Nicotiana tabacum. Lineage (NCBI taxonomy): Eukaryota > Viridiplantae > Streptophyta > Magnoliopsida > Solanales > Solanaceae > Nicotiana > Nicotiana tabacum. Next base: position 15,253,945 of record NC_134089.1, on the reverse strand, counting down.
TATCTTTCTATTGACATCTTAAATCACTCAAACTATACTACATAAATTCACGAAATTGCAGATATTGGTGAATATATTGAGACCAACACTCAACACAAATTGTTAACAAAGGGTAGGAGGCATACCATGTGCCGACATGGAAGTACAGTAGTGTCCCGAGGTTCAGAGAGGCATATCACACATTCTTTCCCGGGATCATTTCCATCAAAGTCGCTTTCAACTGAATTACCAATCCCATATATCTCTTGCAATTCATACCTCATGCCATTGACCCAGAGGATTTGCTTCACCACCCTAACATGGTACTCACCTTTGTCCTTTTCGAAAATTGCTTGAGTAATCTGTGAATTAGTGGACCCTGCCGCTGCACTCCCATCCTCTGATCCACTGTGGCTATCTGGTGATGCCTCCGCCTTAACAGCAAGTGGATACACATCCGCCTCACCATCTTTGGACAATTCTACTTCTTCAAACATTGAAAGATCAATGCCAGTTCCGGAAGGTTGCCTAAACTTCTGAGCTAAACCTTTTTGAAACTCAAAAGTTACTGGTGGAAGCAAGCTTTCCTTCATAGGAGTCAAGCAACAATCTTCACCTTCTTTTGCAAAGAAAATGACAGTCATGCTGCAAAAGAACGAAGTTCAAGACATACTTTTGATTATCTCACGTTGAAAGCACTTCCATAACACTTAAAGAATCAATAATATATTACCAAGCAGTAAGAAATGACTACAATTTTCAGTAACAAACAAGCACAAAGCAACTACTTTCATTTAATAAGTCCAACAGCCGTCAACATTGTAGATGCTACTCTAAGAGTCAGCAACAGATGACTGAATAGAAAGTACAACAACAACAACAACAACAACAACGACAACGACCCCAATGTAGTCCCACAAGTGGGGTCTGGGGAGGGTAATGAGTACGTGGCCTTACCCCTACCTTGAAGGGGTAGAGACGTTGTTTCCGATAAACCCTCGCCTCCAAGCAAGCATGCAAAATCACAACAGTATGGAGAAGAAATGCAGTATTGCTAAAGTCATGGAAGCAGTAACGACAACAAGATAGTAGAACAACCAAAACACGCTGAATATAGAGGAGTGAGTACAGTTTCCACACGACCAACAAAGAGAAAGAAACCACCTTCATTAATTTTTTCCAAGGTAACAACTACCACCTTTATTGATCCCTTGTTATTGTATTGTGAAAGCATATCAGGTCTCAATCTTTGGTGATTAGCGTCTCAGCTTGCAGTATGAAACACCATTATGGAACTCTTAGACACGCGAGATAAATATATGATGTATTCATAATATGAACTAATTGATTCTAGTATATTACTATCACTTTAGAAAGATGAAGATCTAGTTGATAATTAAAGTACTTATGTATCCAAATCTCAAATGATACTCCATTTATTTCTTCTAACTATGCATCTCAAGATGAGATTCTACAGATCATATCCTTTTTTACAACAAAGGGATAGCTGTAAGGAGAGCAGTACAGAAATCGACTACACAAATGAAGGACATGCTGACAAAACGATACTTAACATCTCCCACCCGTTTTCATCAAAAGAGAAAGCAATAATCCATATTAGTCCAGTATACAGTTTTGCCCATCAGAAAAATAGTGTCAATACAGATGGAGTAGAAGACCAAAGTACTGATTACTACTCTGAACATCAGTGCTTAAAAGGAGACCCTTCAAATTATTGTACACGAGTAATTATTAATTAGAATCAAACGCTTATTCAAATGACCTAAAGTAGTACTAAATCATGCTCTACAGGATGCTCAAAGATCAGCAGCAGAACTTTCTCATTTATTACTATTTTTAAATATACACATTCATCTAATCCTCCAAGGTTGTTATACAGATTGCTGGACTAGCAACAAAAAAAAAGATTCCATTACTGTGCAGATCAGGTTTCCAGATTCTCTCTCGACAAAGTATCAATCGGCAGCTATCATATTGGTGATTGTAAAAAGGTTGCCTCACCGAAGGCACGAGTATAAATAAATCCCGCAAACTCAATAGTCCTTATCCTCTTAGTGTATATAAGTTCCTAAACTAATGAATGATTAGAAAGTACAAAACTTTCTTGGAATAAAATAAATCCACTATACCACTCCCTCTGTCCCAATTTTAGACCGACACTGATCCCAATTGTAACGAACATTCCAAGATGTTCGACACCATTCTATTGAAAATTTAATTAACTTTACATACTTCAGGAACTTAAATTCAGTTGCCTATTCAAATTTATACTTTTTTCTAATGACAGTGATGTCGGAGCCCAACTTATGCACACCTCGACTAATCCACAGGCTACCTGCTGCTATCTCCCATGACCTCCCACCAGCACAAATGCCGGGTAGCTCTATTCAACCATCAAATTTAAACTTTAATCTTGTGTTTTACATATCAAACTAACTTCCAAACCATTATTTCACTATTTTGTCCACACTACTAACATAATATCAATGTCAAGTTAAGTCTTTAACTCCGCAGTCCGACCCTATAAGAAACAATCAAATTAAAGAATTCACGGGAAAGGCACCAAACTGAAAGTCCTATATATCGAATTCTCTTCAATTTTAAGACCAAGGCCTAAACCACTACAAAGATTTCAGTACACTTCAACAGACAAAGATCCAAGATACATGAATAATAACCACAACTAACTACTACTATTACGACTCAATTCTAAACAAGCTAGGGTTTGCTATATGAATCCTCACTGACCATGTTACTCCATTTAAATTCATCTCAGGCCAATTTGCATAAATTTCATAAACAAGCAAACATGAAAAATAAAAATAAAAGACATTTTTTAAAATATTTAAGAAGCAGTACCTCCCAGGAACAGTGGCATCAAAAGTGAAAGCCACAAGGTATTTGCCAGGGTTATCTTCATCAGGCTCAATCCTTAAAGTCTCCTTCTTCAAATTAACATCATTTCTTATTGTCACAGCTTTTTGATGCTCCACATATGGTGCAGGCGGAGGCATCATCGGCCCACACGGGTACCGCCCCGGCCCGTTAACCCAATTAGCATGACCCGGGTGGTTGTCCATCCTATGATGATGATCATAAGGAGCCGGTAACGGCACGGGCATCGCCGGCGCGGCGGTGGCGGATAGTAACCCGGGTATTGATAATACGGCGGAGCATTAGGGTTTGGGTATTGAGCAGGATAAGGTGTGGCCGCCGCGAATACGTACCGGTTCGCGCTTATCTCCGGCTGCGGAGGTTGTGGTGGTGGAGGCGGTGGTGGATGGCTCCTCCGGCTACTGCTCCGTCGCCGGCCGTTCACACCACTGCTTCCCATATTACCCATCTTATAAAAATTCAATCTTTTTTACCCCCAAAATCAAGAAACAATTTTTACAAAATTTGATCAAACCATTAATCAAGATTAACACAATTTCCGACACCCTTTTGCCTTTTTTGTCAATTTAAGAAACACCCAGATGAAAATTCACCCAAAATTATGGATTTTTTTAGGAAATGGGGGTTTGAGGAAACAGAAGAAGAGAAACAATAAGATTATTAAGGAAGATAATATAGGTAATAATAAAGATAATTAATGGAGTAAGTGGAAGAGGAATCTTATGATGGGTAGGGCAAGAGCAGGTATTATGGGATTGCGTAAAGTTCCACCATCAACAGTATCAAGGATTAGAAGGAAAATGGAACAGCTTTCTCTTTTTCTGCATACATATCCTCTCTTTTTATCAATTCTTTAATTCTTTTCTTTTCTTTCTTTTTATGTTCTTTTTTTGTCACCTTTTTTTGTGAATGAGATTTGAGGTGAGGATTTGGAAAAGCACTATGTAATTATCCTGATTTCATTAGGTAATCCATGTTTATTCAAGTTGATTGCCCCTAATGTACGCACTTCTCTTCCCCTACCTCCACAATTTAACCTTTTCTCTTTTTAGCAATGGTTTGTTAAAATCTTCTAAATTTGACATTATTTATTAGGTGCACACTTGAATAACTTTTAGTTTAGAGCCCGTTTGGACATAAGAATTTTTTTACTTTTTTTAAAATAAAATATTTTTTTCAAATTCGGTGTTTGGTCATACAATTTTCAATTTTCACTGAAGTTGAATTTTGAATTTTTTCGAAAATTGAAAAAAAACTCCAAAAAGCTACTTTTTAAAATTTTAATTCAGATCACTCACAAAAATTTAAAAACAACCCAAAGTTATATTCATGTCCAAACATAACTCTAATTTTTAAATATTATTTTTACTTAAATTGTTTTTCACTTTTTTAGAATTTTACAATTTTTATGTCGACGCTCACTTAGTTAGCCTTAGGCTAGATACCCTATAGCTCCTGGACACTTAACGTAGCAAAGAAAGTGAATATATAATTTTTTAGGTGTGTAGGGAGTGAAAAAAAAAATCAAAAGAATAATTTTCAATTTGGATATTTATATTAAACACCCTCCATCTCCGTTCATAAATATGTGGTTCCAGTCATCAGGAGAACAATGTGGGAAACTCATGAGAGAGTGTGTATATATATATATATATATGGTACGCGCGTTGCGCATGTACCTCATTTTAATAAGTATAATTTTTTAAAAATTAGAGTCTTGTTTTAAAATTTTTTTTAGTGCGAAGACTCTATTCGTATCCATACCGAGACCGATCTTTGCTATTAACTCTTTGATCAATGAAACTGGCAAACAAATTGAATGTCTTTTTTACCCTTTAAAAATAGAGTTCACACTAAACAAAAAAGTCATTTATATTCACCTAATATTTAAAATTTTAAAATACACTATAACTTTATTATTATTATTATTAAATCTTTTCTTATTTGAACTTTATAAAAAGTCCTAAAATTTACGACTTAAAATTCAAGTAAAATTTGCTTTCCATAAACTATTTTAAGTTTTAAATTAACGAGCTTTAATTTACACGTTACTCTAAATTTTGAGAATCTTGCTTCCTTGTTAGTATTTGTTTATTTTTTATTTTGTAACAGTTAGAACGGTTGTTTTTTATTAAATAATTATTCTTAAATATGATAAAATAAATTAAAATGATTATTTTGTCTAATATGAAATTTATTTTTAAAGAATAAAAAAGACAAACGACATTTAACTAAGGGTTTTTATAAATATATTTTTTTTTTGGTAATTAAATCATCGTATTAACCACCAAAGTAAATATTTACAAATCAGTAGGTTATCTCGACCTAACTTCCTTACTGGAAAAAAAAAATTAACTATATATCAGACTACCCTCTAATATCTTCTATATGATTTCTATCTGACTAACTACTCAGTAATTACATATTGCTAGTAAGACACAAGTATATCCCTCAACGCTAATGTTGCACATGCATACTACTCTCCTTGCAAGAACATCCCATGTTATTTTTTGCTCAAATATTCTTGCATTTCTTTCAATCCACAATGTGTACGTGTATTATGCAAATACAATTTTGAGGATTATGGTCATTTGAGATCTCCCTTTTGTCTTATGTATTATCTAATTCTATCATTCTGACCATGAAGATATGATTGGTTGAACTTGTTGCACCACATGGTTCTACCATATGAGCATTCTGCAAAGATATGCTCCATTGTTTCAAGTGCTTGATTGCAAAAACAACATGTTTCATCCACTTACACTTTCCATTTCTTCAACCTGTCAGCAATAAGTAGCTTTCCATGCATTAGTAACCACATCGTGAATAAGAGAAGTTGACGGCAAATAAGAGAAGTTGAATCGGCCGGAGGGCGATCTACTTGTATACTTTTAATATTCTATTCGTATAATGTGTAATTGGTGTGTTCTTCCTAAACATATCGAAGATTTGTAGAATTATTCATTTTCGAACGAAGAAATTACAATGTTAGATTTTGACCGAGACTCATTTACTTGTCTGCTTGAAGGGATAACATTTACAATTTGATTCCAACAAGGAACTATGAGCGAAATCTAGTGTCATTCCTTTAAAGCAATGCTCTTATAAGGTAAAATTTTAATAAACTTTAAAGTCCTAAATATTAGAAATTTCTATCTAATTCAAATAAGAAAAAATTTAATAAATTTTATTTTGATTTTAAGGTCCTAAATATTAGGCAAATAATTTAAATTACAATTTTGTCCAATGTGAAAGTTATTTTTAAAGGGTAAACAAGGTGAACGACATTTCACTAAAGGCGTTCGTGCTTTTAATATATAGTACTAGTCTCATGTACGCGTTTTGCACGTGTAACCTATTTTAATAAATATTAATTTTTAAAAATCATATCAATACTATTGAATCATAGATGCCTGCGTGCAAGTGTGAAGTGTCATTTCGAAAATATTTTTAAAATTTGTTGATCTAAAAAGTCTAATAACTTTGGACATTGAAATAAACTATATCTAATTATAGTATTCATTAGGTATGTATTTTTATTTTGGTACATAAATTTTCTAAAAGAAATATTTGAGTAAAGGGTAATGAAAATATTATTGTATACCTAGAAAATCACATAACTTTCCACAAAAAGTCTTTGTTATTTTTACTAAGGTTATTTTATTATGTAAAATTAATTGGTCTTAATTTTATGATCGGCTATAATTTAATTATGAATAAAAATACAAAAGTTATGCTGATCGACATTATCGACTTTGGTTATAATTTTCAAATATATTAAAATTTTCACACTGCACTTTTAAGGATACTTTAACTAAGATTTATATTTTTTAAGCTCCTTTGTCTTATATTTATATTTTTTAAGCTCCTTTGTCTTATTTATATTTACGTTAGCCATTCTTCAAATAAATACATAATAAAGAGTATAAAAATATTGATATTTGGTTGACCCTTTTTTTTAAACTCTTAGTTGACCCTTAATTTAAATAAATATTGAATTCTGGCAAAATATTTATATTATAATTCTATCTCAAATTGATAAAAAAGGCAAACGATATTTCGCTAAGGACTTTCGTGTTTTTAATATAGTATAGATATATTTCAATGTTAAAAAACTTACTTTAATGTTTTTAAAAGTAAATTCATTTTGTATCTGTGAACAAACTAACTTGTCCTTGAGCATAATATTTTAATTGTTAAAACAAAACTCTCTACACAAAAGGAAAGTCAAATAAAATTTGTACACTCAAATAATTACTGCCGTACTACAATAGAGCTAATCTTGAGAAAAAATTTCCAAGATTGAGTGCCAAAGTAAATAACTTTAGGATTTTTTAGGTCTTACTTATTTCAAATAAGGAAGGATTTAGTATGAGAAATTTTAATTGATTTCAAAGTTCTAAATATTAGAAAAATATTTAGTTCTTACTTATTTCAAATAAGGAAGAATTTAGTATGAGAAATTTTAATTGATTTCAAAGTTCTAAATATTAGAAAAATATTTAGTTCTTACTTATTTCAAATAAGGAAGGATTTAATATGAGAAATTGTAATTGATTTCAAAGTTTTAAATATTAGAAAAATATTTAATTCAAATATATGGAATTATAGTTCAAGTATGGAACAATTTAATAAGCAAAATGTGAATAGATTTTAAAGTCCTAACTATTAGGAAAGTAAATTAAATTATATTTTTATTCAATGTGAAATATGTTTTTAAAGGGTAAAAAAGGCGAATGACATTTCGCTAAGGGCCTTCGTGCTTTTAATATAGTATAGATAAATCATGGAAGAAAAGGCTTAATATTGCAAACTCTTTTTACTAGTGTAATCCCATTAATGTACCTTTTTTGTAGTTTTTTTAAAATTTATTATTCAAATACAATGATTATTTGTTCCAACCGTATATTTTTTCTTTCTTGCCCCAAATTTGTATAAAAGAACTTTGGTAAAGCTCCACGATTTTTAGTCAAATAAAATATTTTATCCAGAACAATAAAACTTCAATTGTGTATTCTTATTTATTTATTCTTGAGGTGCAATGTCATTTCTTCTTTTTGGGACAAATTTGTAAAAAAAGATTAAGAGGAAATTTCATATTTTCTTGCCAAATAAAAAATAATAGCCATAAGTTCCATAAATTAAATGGCCCATAACTAATGAAGTTCCAGCTAACCTTTTTTTTTATTTTATTTTAAATTTGGACCCAAATAATAATTTTAAAAGATGTTTTACACGTGAAAAAATTAATGAAGTTGTGCGTCCCTCTCACTTCTTTGCGATGGGATCGTTTAAGTAAGCATCAAATAAATGATGTCAAATTTAGAGGAAATTTTAGATATTCTACTTAATCTAAAAAAGAAGATGCCACAAGCTAGGATAATCATACTAATATATTATACACCCTTATAAAAAGTATACTATATTCTTTCCTTTCGATGCTATGTTTTTTTAAGTTTTTTTTGGAGAGAGAAGTAGTTGGTTTTGAGGCAATAAATAAAAATACTTGGCTTACATGTTGAAGTTTGTTTTTAAACAAAGAAAAGGTTTTGGAGAATGGACAAATATCTACATTCCACCACTACCATCACTATACAATAAAAACAATTATTAAAAGTGAAAGATATTTCTTAGTTGGTCTTAACTCTTTCTTTCATACCTTCCATTTAAAAGATTTGATTGTTCAAAATCACCCCATGCATAATTTAGCAACAAAAAGTAGGGATAGAAATAACTATAGTTCCTACAAAAAATAAAAAGATTAATTCGATTTTGACGATCTGATTAAAGATTATGCTATGGGTGAGCCTTGGAGCAACAATAAAACTATTTCCATATGACCTATAAATCACGGATTCGAACCATGAAAACATTCATTAGTGTTTGCATTAGGTTAGACTGTCTATATCACATCACTTAGGGTTGCGATTCTTTTTCGGACCCTGCATAAACGCGAAGTATCTTGTACTCGGGCTGTCCTTTTGATTAAAGATGATGCTATAACCGGCATAAGGTTTACTTTTTACCAGACTTTTCCTTTCCCCCTGCTGTAATCGGAGTTTCTTTATCAAATAATAGCAATGACAAAATCAATAACAATAATAGTAATATACCCCCTTTGGACTTCAAAAAGGTTGCAGGCTTCCACCAACTTGGTCACTTGTACAAAAAAACTGCATTCATTCTCTAAAAAGAGATGATATCTTGCCTGATTTTTTGCACATTTGAATCCGCCAACTAAATTCTATTAATTAAATGTAGGCTAATTTTTAGAAAGTAATAGTCTAGAGATATTGGTCACCTGTCGTTCTGAAACAATAGTAAAGTTATCTTCGTGTGACCTAAAGGTTACGGGTTCGAGTCTTGAAAGCAGTCACTAATATTTGCATTAGAGTATGTTGTCTACATCATACCCCTAAGGGTGCGACTCTTTTTCAAATCCTACGTGAATACGAAATACTTTGTGCACCGCCCGACTGTCATACAGTCTAGATACTGTGGAAGATGGCCACACATATATTACTCATTTGGATATGTTCTAAAATTATTAAATGCTAAAAAGTCCATCATATTTCTTTCCGTATCAAAAAAGTATTCCTTTCTTTGTACTCATAATTGTGGAGTTATTCTCTTATGGATGGGACACTTATTTAATATTTCAGTGTTTTCGAAAATAAAGTCTTTTAAAAGTAGCGCATTTAGTGTTGAGAAATTTCTTATATAGGAAAAGATCAAAAGGAATTGTGCTGAAATAGTTTAATGTAACTTCCTAAGTTAAGAGAAGGGAAAGTTTTACCGTTTGGCACTAGACTTGAAAAATTATTAAAGTGAAGAAAAACTTAATTTATTAATGATATAATTAATATTGGCAGCAAATAATGAAGCTGTACTCACTGCCGTTTAATAATTCTTAACAGCCGGGGAAAAAAGACTGAAAAAAAAAGAGGAAAAAGGAGATATAGATATAGAAAGAAAAGGAGAATTTTTTTTCCTCGCAATGTGCACAAAGAACTACAAAAACTACACAATCCTATTATATAGAGCGAAATTGGTTTATATTAAATAATCGAATGATAGCATGACACGTAGAACGAGAGATAGACAAAAGACAAATCGAGTAAGAATCAAAACCGGGAACAACAACTACAGTTGGCATCAATAGACCCCAAAGGGATCGGAGCATAATCAACGTGAACGGGTCGAATGTTTGTCACCAGATGGCATTTAATGAAAAATATTCCTAGTATTAAATAGGCAGAATTTTGGCATTCATGCCAGCCATTACATATTCATCAATGACCCGCTTTATTATCATTTAAGAAGGGCTTGATCCTAGGATCTTGTTTTCTTAAGTATAATTATAAATAGTAGTTTCAACAGCCATTGTAGGGACACGAAATCATTGGCAAAACTTATGCTACATTCACAATTGTGAATAAGATAACTTTACTTGTTCTTATTTCTTTCCTTGGAAGCATCATTCCCGGAGCCAGACCTACTGTTTCCTTTGATTTTTATGCTAAGTATTATTTATAATCTTATTTATCTATTATTTTAGGATCAAATCAATTTGCTTGTGTATAAACTACATAACAAATTTAACTATACCATTTTACGAGTAAACACCTATATATATCTCTATTATAAAAAGTTACAACAAAACGAGTAAAATGACACCAACACTCCTATGCTCGAGAGTTATCTAATAAAAACACACTGTAGATGTAAGATATCAAATGAGAAAACTTTATCTAATTTATTTATTCCTATTTTGCCAAAATCTATGATGTGAATAGATGAACTAGGAGTCGTATCTGAATTTTGTTATTGTCATTTTCGACCACTTGGGGTGTACAGGTACTAGTTGTTGTTTAAGCTGTCAACACACATTTTCACGAACGTTTTTGATGTGAACTAAACTCCGACTCTCTTTTTAGCTTTGGCTCCGAAAATGTTGGCCTTTAGATTTGGCTTTTGACTAAAAAATTAAAATATAATGCTTGAATATTTTATTTTATTTATTTTCAAATGTGCGCGAAGAAATTGAGGGTCTACGGAAATAGCTTCTTTATTCGCACAAGATAGAGATAAGACTGCGTATTCACTACCTTTCCCATACTTCACTTATGCGATTATACTAGGATTGTTATTGTTGTTGAAATAAAATTCCCAAACAAAGTGAAAGTGTATGTTGTTACATTTGTGAGCAAAACTTGTTAAATAAAAAGAATCCACTCATGATATCATTGAAAAACGAATACTAGTATGTAAAAGATGTCGGGGACCAAACAAGGTGTATACGGTCGAAGTCGAGCTCGACTACAACTTGATAGATTTGGATTAGAACGTGGTGACAACGGACTTGAGATTGACCTCGAGTCTCAACTTGAGGTCGGAAAACGTGGCTTCGAGGAATATTGAGTCTGGTATCGACCTTAGTCTCGAGCGAGCTCGGAAATAACAAACAAAAGACCGAAATATCCGCGACCAGGCGGATATTATGGCATAAATCTCGGAGGCATATCGGCTAGGAACCAAAAATTAGCAAATTAAGAGATTTTGACCTTTTATAGAAATGTACCTAGAGTAGGACTCCTCTACTATATAAGGGGGTCTGATAATTCATTGAACACATTGTAACACGTATCCCAAAGCAATATACTGTTAGTACTAGTTCTTATTATCTCATCATTTTGTTCTGATATCGATTAAGGTATTTTTGACTCGAGGGGGACCAACCTTCAAGGCCAATATTATTCAACTTGTGCGGTTTGCATTTATTTTTCTATCATTAATTTCAATATTAATCTGTTTTCTCAATTTTTATCAAGTTAGATCATGTATCCTTAAAATCGCGTATAAATTTAATTGTTATCTGAATTTGAAGGTAAATAGTTTGGCGACCACCGTGGGACTAAGGATAATAGTGGTTATTTGGTACAAATTTTCATAACACACATATTATTTTACACTTATTTTTTCGAGTGTCTCTGATTTCAGAATAAAAATGTCGAACTCTCAATCAACACTCCTACATGTTGACAATGATTTCGGCCATCACAGCGAAAATGATAACGTAGCACCCAAGAACGATATGCCCCCGGTCGATCTCGATGCAGTCCCGGTTGCAGATCTAATCGATGTTAGCTCGTATGTGGCCATCAACACAAATTTACTCACCGATCCTGAGGACGACGTCCATAGGGATGTTCGATCGGCCGTTCAAAGCACACATGGCGGCAAAGATGGTGGAAGAAACTTGCGAGTGATCTTCAAAATGTTATGGGATCAATAGGCGGCGATAGCCCAACTCCAGAACCAAAGTCGCCCACCAAGTAGGATTGAGCCCGAGCCATCCTAGAAAGTTGTTCACAGAGTTGAATCAACCTCAAGGAGATCAAATGAGAAGGAATCAGGGACCAATCCGATAATCATGAAGATGCTCGAGGAACTGACAAAACGGATTGAGTCGGGAGAGAAGAAGATCGAGGCAAACGACAAGAAGGTAGAAACATACAATTCCAGGGTCGATCAAATCCTAGGAGCCTCGCCGATATTGAAAGGCCTAGACTCTAAAAAGTTCGTGCAAAAACCTTTTCCCCCGAGCACAGCTCCCAAGTGATTCCTAAGAAGTTTCGCATGCCCGAAATTCCTAAATACAATGGAACGACCAACCCAAATGAGCATATAACCTCTTACACATGTGCCATCAAAAGGAATGATTTGGAGGATGATGAAATCGAATATGTCTTGTTGAAGAAATTTGGAGAGACACTGTCGAAGGGAGCTATGATATAGTATCATAATTTACCACCTAATTCTGTTGAATCATTTGTTATGCTTGCTGACTCTTTCGTGAAGGCACACGCCGGGGCTATCAAGGTCGAGATCAGGAAGTCAGACCTTTTCTAAGTAAGGCAGAAGGGCAATGAAATGCTCAGAGAGTTCGTGTCCCAATTCCAAATGGAACGGATGGACCTATCGCCGGTCGCTGATGATTGGGCCGTTCAAGCCTTCACCCAAGGATTCAATGTTTGAAGCTCAGTGAATTCACAGCAGTTGAAGCAGAATGTGATAGAGTACCCGACTGTTACTTGGGCCGATGTGTATAACTGATATCAATCAAAAATCAGGGTCGAAGACGATCAACTTGGGGCTCCTTCCGGGTCCGTTTATCCTGTCAAACCCGTCGACAAAATCAAGAGAGATATCAACTGCAAACCAAGGTCAAACAGAGATCGGTACCAGCTATATAATGGAGATCATAGAAGCAGTGGGTCCGGGCAAAGTTCTATGCAAAATGAAAGGAGAAGTGATCGAGGTCAGAGCTCTCGAGGACTCATGAGCAAGAACGGCTTCGAAAAGCTTATCAGACCTAAAGAAGCACCAGGATTATCGAAATATCTTTAATGTTGATGCGGCTGCCATCGTGTCAGCTATCGGACGCATCAAAGAAACCAAATGGCCTCGACCATTACAATTCGATCCATACCAAAGAGATCCCAACTAGATGTGCAAATATCATGGCACTCATGGCCACAGAACAGAGGATTGCAGACAGTTGAGAGAGGAAGTAGCCCGGTTATTCAACAACGGGCACCTTCGATAATTTTTGAGCAACCGAGCCAAGAATCATTTCAGAAACAGGGATTCTAACAAACAGGTTGAACCGGAGGAACCTCAACATGTTATCAATATGATCATCAGTGGAGTTGATGTCCCTCAAGGACCGATGTTGAAATGCACCAAAGTGTCCATCACAGGGGAAAACAGACTCGAGATTACATATCGGAAGGAACCTTGTCTTTCATCGACAAGGGGATCGTGCAACCTCACAATGATGCTCTGGTAATATATGTACTTATAAATAAATCTCGAGTTAAGCGTGTGTTAATTGATCCAGGTAGCTCGGCCATCATCATCCGGTTGAGAGTCGTAGAACAGCACGGTCTACAAGATCAAATTGTGCCCGCAGTTCGAGTTCTGAATGGGTTCAACATGGCATGTGAAACCACTAAGGGGGAAATAACATTACCAGTCAATGTCGTCGGGACCATCCAGAAGTCTAAGTTTTATGTGATCAAAGGTGACATGAGGTACAACGCCCTGTTCGGGAGGCTATAGATCCACAACATGAGGGCAGTGCCCTCGACTCTTCACCAAGTGTTAAAATTCCCAACAGCAGGGAGGGATTAAGACGATTTACGGAGAACAAGCAGCCGCAAAAGAAATATTTGTAGTAGATGAAGTAATTCCGATATCAACACTCATAACGTCAAAGGAACCAAGTTCGGGAGCAAAGCAAGAGGCCAAATAGCAATCATTGATACCAGCCTCGACCCAACCAGACAAGCATGAGACTGACGAAGACGATGATTATGGGGTTCCCCGATCCTTTATAGTCCCTGATCACTCAGACGCTACTAAATCAATGGTCCCAGCTGGAGCATGTCATATTGAGAACATTTACCCGATCAGAAGGTATACCTTGGCACGGGGTTAACTCCCAAGCTCAGGAAAAAACTCATTCAATTTCTTATAGCTAACATAGATTATTTCGCTTGGTCGCAATCTTGATATGATAGGAATACCATTGGAGATAACCACTCACAAGCTAAGCCTGGACCCAAAATTCTATCTAGTCAAGCAAAAAATGAGGCCCCAGTCCGAGGTCAAGCATGTTTTCATCAAGGACGAGGTATCTAAACTCCTTAAAATAGGGTCCTTTTGGGAGGTTAAATACCCGGATTTGTTAGAAAACGTAGTGGTAGTCCCTAAAAAGGGGAACAAACTAAGAATGTGTGTAGACTATAAGGATTTGAACAAAGCATGTCCGAAGGACTCCTTCCCTCTGCCTAACATCGATTGCATGATCGATGCCACGACCGGCCGCGAGATCCTCAGCTTTCTCGATACCTATTTCGGGTACAACCAAATACGGATGGACCCAGATGATTAGGAGAAAACCTCCTTCATTACTAAGTATGGCATGTACTACTATAATGTGATGCCATTCGGACTAAAAAATGCCGGTTCCACTTATCAACGCCTAGTAAACTGGATGTTTGAGGGACAAATAGGAAAATCGATAGAGGTTTATATTGACGACAAGTTGGTTAAGTCCTTGCGAGCAGAGAACCATTTGAAATATTTGCAGGAAACTTTCAGCATTTTGAAGAACTACAATATTAAGCTGAACTTAGAGAAGTGTGCGTTCGGAGTCGAATCAGGTAAATTCCTCGTCTTCATGGTATCCAACCGAGGAATTGAGATCAACCCTATCGAAATCAAAGCCATCGAAGACATCACGGTCGTGGACAACGTGAAGCCGTGCAAAGATTAACCATATGCATAGCCGCCCTAGGTGATTCATCTCGAGGTCCTCGGATAAGAGTCACCGATTCTTCTCGCTACTCAAAAAGAAGAACAACTTTTCATGGACCATGGAGTGTCAACGGGCCATGGAGGAGCTCAAATGGTATTTATCGAGCCCACTGCTGCTTCCTACACCGAAAGCAGATGAACAATTGTACTTGTACTTTTGTAGTCTCGGAGATAGCAGTAAGTGGAGTCCTGGTCCGAGAAGAACAAGGTACGCAATTTACAATTTACTATGTTAGCAGGACCCTAAGTGAGGCCGAGACTAGGTACCCTCACCTAGAAAAACTAGTGCTCGCTTTGCTAAGCGCCTCTAGGAAACTAAAACGGTATTTTTAGTGCCACCACATATGTGTTGTGACAACTTAAACCGTTGCAAATATTATGCACAAACCCGAATTCTCGGGACGATTAGCCAAATGGACCATGGAAATAAGTGGGTACGATATTGAGTATTGACCCCGGACAGTCATCAAGTCTCAAATTTTGGCATCGTATTAAAGCCACCAATAGGCAATGTAGTTAGGCAATCTATTAGGCCTATAAAATTAACTAACAATGAGGCCGAATATGAGGCCATGATTGCAGGTCTCGAACTAGCCAAAATCTTGGGGGCGGGGGTGATCGAAGCTAAATGTGACTTCGTCCTCGTGGTAAACCAAGTTAATAGAACATTTGAGGTTAGAGAAGAATGAATGCAAAGATACTTGGATAATTTAGGGTACCCGGGACCAAAATAGTGCGGCCGATGCCCTTGCTAACTTAGGGTCATCGGTCGAAGACAATGAGCTTAATTTCTTGGGCAGTAGTGAAACTCATGAGATCGGTGGTGGAAGAAGGTCATGCTGAGGTAAACTCTACAAGCCTGACTTGGGATTGGAGAAACAAATACGTAGAATATCTGAAGAATGGAAAACTGCCCTTGGATCCAAAAGAATTGAGGCCCATGCGTACAAAGGCATCTAGTTTTGTTTGTCCAAGGATGGAACTTTGTTCAGGAGAATGTTTGATGGCCCACTGGCAATATTTTTAGGACCAGGATATACCAAATACGTTTTGAGGGAAATTCACGAGGGCACCTGTGGAAATGATTCGGGCGCTGAATCATTGGTTCGAAAGGTGATCAGAACAGGCTATTATTGGATCGATATGAAAAATGATGCGAAGGAGTTCGTACAAAAATGTGATGGGTGCCAACGACATGACCCGTTGATTCATCAACTCGGGGAGTTGTTGCATTCAATTTTATCACCATGGCCGTTCATGAAGTGGGGAATGGACATCGTTGTCCCCCTTCCGTGGGCACCCGATAAGGCTCAATTTATATTATTTATGACCGACTATTTTTCTAAGTGGGTGGAAGCCCAGGCGTTGAGAAGGTCAGGGAGAAGGAGGTCATCAATTTCATTTGGGACCACATCATATGCCGAATTGGAATACCGTCCGAGATCGTATGCGATAATAGGAAACAATTCATCAGAAGCAAAGTAACCAAATTCCTTGAAGACCACAAGATTAAAAGGATGCTATCTCGACACCCTATCACCCTAGTAGGAATGCATAAGCTAAATCTACCAACAAAACCATACTCCAAAATCTTAAAAAGAGGTTAACCGATGCCAAAGGAAGATGGAAGGAAATACTACCCGAAGTCCTATGGGCATACCGTACAATCTCAAAGTCCATTACCGGGGCTACCTCGTTTACTTTGGTTTTTGGCGCCGAAGCTTTGATACCGATCGAGGTCGGGGAACCAAGTACCAGATTCTAATATGCAACAAAGGAATCAAACAACGAAGCTATGAGTACAAACCTGGAAATATTAGATGAAACGCACGAAGTCGCCATTGTCCGGTTGGCCGCCCAAAAACAGCGGGTCGAAACATATTACAATTGAAGGTCCAACCTTCAACACTTCAATACCAGGGACTTGGTACTAAGAAAGGTCACACTAAGCACCCGGAACCCAAACGAAGGGAAATTGGGGCCGAACTGGGAAGGACCTTACCAAATTATCGAGATCACCAGAAAAGGATCCTACAAGCTCGGAACAATGAACATCGAGCAACTATTGAACAACTGGAATATAACTCACTTAAAGCGATATTACTGCTAAGGTAACACCCCGTTCTTTCTTTTATTTACATCTTAAACTAATGCTTGCAAGTAACCAACAAGGGACTATACGAGATTTTAGGTCTGAAAACGTGCGTTGCACTCTTTTTCTCTTGAACCGGTTTTGTCCCAAATGGATTTTCCGTCAAGGTTTTTAACGAGAAAACAAGTAAATCATGCTAACTTAGAATTGAAAGCCGGTAACGAACCGACGACGATGATCGCAATAATATTTAAGGCCTCTTTTCGATCAACCCCGAACACTGGAGGGCGTTACCTTCTGATATTGACTTTAGCATGGAAAGAGACTTCAGGATTGAACCTTCAAACATAACCTAATTATTTCATGCTAAGGTATTTCGATCTTTGTGAATACAAATAATAAAGCAAAGGGAAAAATTTAAAAGCCGTGAAAGGGAAAGAAAACCTTATATATTTATCCAAAATTCTTTTTACAGGGGCCAGATGGACCCTATACAAAATTCTACAACGGCTAAAACGGCCTCAAAAAACAAAAGACAAAAACGTCTAAAAAGATCCTAAGTGGACTAGTCTTCATCGGGGACCGCATCATCACCTTATGGATCTCCGCCACCTTCAGGCTCATTCGAATATTCTGACCCCTTGGAATCATCCTCCTCGGGATAAGACAACTTTCTGGCCTTGGCTTCGAATACCTTGGCATTCTCGATTTCAGCCAACAGGTCAAAACCACGAGCTTGAACTCCCTCAAGGGCCTCCCTTCGGGATTGCCACTTCATATGCTCTACCATATTTCTCACTTGGTCGAGCTGTCTCGGCATCAACCTTATGCTGGGCCACCTTCTCATCAGCCTCGACCTTGACCACAACAATTTCCCACTTGGCCACCTCAAGTTCTTTGGCTGGAAATCGCCGAGCTCAGTTGAGACTGGATCTCCTCGATATTTTTGGACTGAACCAAGGCCTTTTCCTTTGCATCCCCGAGCTGGACCTCAGTCGAAGCCAGTTGTGCCTGGGGCAGTATCCTTTTCCGAGGCCAGGAGGTCCATGTTTCTTTTCCATTCTTCGACCTCAGATTTCACCGTATCTACCTCCGCCTGGAGCTACTCGATCTGGTCAAGTTTCTTTTGAACCTGCGGGTTCGGGTCGTTATCCACTATGTATGAATCATCATCACTAACTTCAAATAGTCGTCTTAACTGCTCGATCAGATCAGCATGCTCCTTTCGAGCCGCTTCTAGCTTAGCCTGGATTTTCTCACTGAGAAGCTTGTAAGCATCCCTCTTCTCAGTAAGCTTCCGAGTCTCGGCCTCATGTTGGCTTAACTCTTCCCGATATCGGAGAAAAGTTTCATGATGAAGCATCAAGGCCTGCAAACATAAAGAGAAATATTGTGATTGTTTGCGACTTAAATCTAAGTACATAATAAAGAGGCATTCGAAGTTACCCAATTTAACGCCTGTTGGGCTTCGTTGAATAGGTAGGGCGCTTCCACCTCGTCCATCTTGTCCTAGTCCTCTTCGGTCTCCAAGTACCGAAGATATTTGGCAACCCCCATAGGGGAAGAGAGAACCCGGGCATCCTTCGGGATAGACATAATGATTGACCGCTCCCGGTCAGGATCTGCACTTGGAGCTGGGAACCATTCCACTAATCTCGGACTTGAAGAAGACCCGCTGGCTTCCGAAGACGGTGCCTTCTTTGGTACTAATAAGTCACCCAACCCGGTGACATCCTCCGATGCAGTAGAATCTAAGCCATCAAAGAAGTTATTGAAAGAATCTGCCGCCCCTTGAGGCCCCTAGTTTGAGCGTCCTTTCAGCATATGAGCCTCTTTGATCAAGGAGTCGGTAAATAAAGGCAACTCGAAGAGATCTATCACCCCAATACATCCTTTGGGGCACTTTCCTGTGCCCGAAAATAACGGTCGTTGTCTCCTTGTCGACCTCCCCAGCTTGGGGAAAAATTGAATCGTATCTCCCTGGTTCGGAGGCTTCAACAACTGCCTCTTCATCAGCCATCCTGGTTTGAGGCAGCTTAGTACCACTTCTCACGTGGGTCATCAACTCAGAAGCTTCTTCTTCTTCTTCTTCATTTTTGGACCTGTCCCTCAGTCGATTCAGTGAATCCAATGGGACCTCCTGGGCGTTGGTACTTTCCTTGGATTTGCGCACCAACCTCCTTTTCGGCCTTTTCTTCTCTGAGTTCGGGGAACTCGGAGCCCTTTTCATTTCTTCTCTTTATCCTGCCTTGGAGCAGATGGTTTGGGGAGGATATCTTCATCACCGAATGGAGGCCTTATTTAAACATCATTGGGAAGACCTGCAAAGGAAGAAAAGTGAGAAGGAGCGCGGCAAGAAAACTAAGTGTTATTCATTCAGAAGGGAATCTCATCGTGGGAATGGGCCTCCCACCGACGCTTCAAAAGTTCGCGCCACGCGCGCTTGGAATAGGACTTCTATGAAACGATGCCCTCGACCCACTCCTTGAGTCGAGGAACTGCATCCAACATCCGAGCAACAACTCTGCCATAAATATCGATATGAAGGGAGGAAAAGGAAAAGCAATAAACAAAATCTTAAAGGCAAGGTTATACTTTCATGTTCTATTTCTTGGAAAATGGCATATCCTCGGCCGAGATTAAATCCGAAGACTTCAATCGAA
This sequence comes from Nicotiana tabacum, assembly GCF_000715075.1. Lineage (NCBI taxonomy): Eukaryota > Viridiplantae > Streptophyta > Magnoliopsida > Solanales > Solanaceae > Nicotiana > Nicotiana tabacum. Next base: position 15,233,911 of record NC_134089.1, on the reverse strand, counting down.
TGAATTGGCCTAACCAACCTCAGTCTTGATCCTTGTCTATGCTCGAGAATGGGGCCTTAGTGGCCGGACGGGCAAGTTTTATTAGTCTTCCTCGATAGAGTCGTGGACTGTAAAGACGCATGAGGTGATCGATGGTGAAGGGATACCCTTCGATTTTGTTTACAAAGAAGCAGAGTAGAATTACTATCCTCCAGAAAGAGGGATGAATTTGACTGAGGTTCACCTCGTACCTCTTACAAAAGGTGATGATGACCGGGTCCAAGGGGCCCAACATGAAGGGATAAGTATAAACACTTAAAAAACCCTCCACGTGGGTAGTAATTGTAGACACCTGATTTTTTACCCTCCCCGAGAATTTTCACATTTTTAGCGTGAATATGTGAAATTGGGTCTAATATAGCTATTTTAACTATTTTACTTTATTTCGTCGCAAAAGAAAAATTACAAAAAATATATATATGAATTTTAGTTTATGTATTTCTCATAAACTTGAAAATATACAAAAAACTGTACATTAATTTTGTACTTTATATAATTTTGAAAATTACCAAAAAATATAGTTCTATTAATGTTTTGTAGTCATTTTAATTTTTGAAAAAATACAAAAATATTACTTTATATTTTATCTTTATATAAAAACGAAAATTACAAAGAAAATAGTTTTATTAATATTTTGGAGCTATTTTAATCTTGAAAAATATTAAAAAAGATATAGCTTTGTTTTAAATATTAGTCTTATTTTGGTAGTTATTTTGCTTACATAGGATTAGTTGAGTAACGTCGTGTTCTTATTCTCGGGTCCGGGCAAAAGAATAATATTCGGGTTCAAACTACCCGATTTTAGGCCTAATTTTCGGACCTAGCCCATTATAATCCGAGTCCACCACACATGGGGGACACGCGTGGGGAACACGGGCGGAACACGACACACGGGGAACCCCACCACGCGTGGGGGACACAAGTCTTGAACCCCACCACGCGTGGGGCTCATTTTTCTTGGCATTGGGTATCAAATACACGGGCAAACACAGAAGGAAAGGGCTGGACTTTGAAAAATTTGAAAAGGGTGCACTATTCATCTTCTTCCTGAAAGAGAAGAAGAAAGAAACCCTAACGAAACCCTAACCCAATAACCACACCCCAAAAACCACCATCTACCACAACCAGTAGCGGCGTCGTCACCTGAACACCACGTCCAAACACCACCTACCACCAGCTCCCCCCCAACGTCTGAACCCAACCACCCGTCAAGCAGCAGAGCTGCTGCTTCGTCCAAAACCACCGACGACACCAACTCCCTCAACTTCCCCATCGCCTTCTTCCTCCGTGAAACCCATCACTACTGTCGCAACCACTCCTCCATTGAAGCCGACGACCACAGTTGTTGCTGCTGCGTCGTCACTGCTCAAACGACCCTCCACAGCTGCTCCGTCCTCAAGCCAAACGACCACCGGAGCCCCGACGAGCAGCAGCTATTGCTGCTGCGTCGTCACTGTCCATCGCGCCACCAGCTCCCTCCATCCCGTCCAGCTTCCCCAACTCCCCCGTCGTCAAATATCACCGTCAACAAACCACCAGCCAAACGACCCTCCATAGCCTCCTCCTTCCTCACATCCAAACGACCCCTTTTGTTGCATTTTTCGAACCAACCTGCTGCGTCGAGAAAATCCAGCAGCAGCCGACATCTCGTGCGTTGACAGTCTTGGCCGAGCTTTCAGTCTCCATTGAGGTCGTCGTTGTTCGTCGAGGTCTGGTACGTCGAGGTTGTTCCGAGGTTTCGTCGTTGTTCCTCGTCTAGTGAGGTCCGGCTTGAGTCCCGTCGGGGTCGCGTTTGTCGTTCTGATGTTGCCGAGGTTCAAAGGTTATTGTTCTTCATCCTTTGTTTCATTTCATTCGTTTCGCATATTATGGTTCAAGGCGAATGAGAGTATTTGATATTGATGAATGTCAACAATGCAATTTTTGTTGTTTTGTTAAAAATGTTTATTTTTATGGATAGTTACTGCATGTTTAAAGTAAATGTGAGAACATATGAACGGTTTGTGAGTCGTCTTTGTTGAATTGCTTTTTCATTTTACCATGGATATTATTACCTATTCTAGTTTTCGTTTAACCTCAGATGACGTCATGGGTAGAAAATCATAGTTGTTTTTAGGCTTGCCTTTAATAAAAATGAGACGAGCCTCGAAAAAATGCACAAGCTGCGAGGCCCTCTAAATATATGTATTAAAATAATTAGACTTCGGGATATGCCGTTTAGCGAATTTTTACGGCCTTCCCCAAAATAACAACACGCTAGTTGCTTTAGGCGCGCCTTTAATAATTTATTTTCTTAAACTCGGGTGCACATTTATGTGACCCAAATCCAAATCTCAACGAAATCGAAATGTGTCTCTAATCACGGGTACATTGATTGTGACGTGGTCTGAGATGCATTTCCATGACGTTGCAAATTCTTTTAATAATGAATGAGATAAGCCTCGACAACCAAAAAATGCACAAGCTGCGGGGCCCTCTAAATGTATATATATTAAAACACTTAGAATTCGGGACAGGCCGTTTAGCGAATTTTACGGCCTTCCCCAAAAATAACAATACGCTAGTTGCGTTAGGTACGCCTTTAATAATTTATCTTCCTAAACTCGGGTGCACATTTATGTGACCCAAATCCCAATCTCAACAGAGTCGAAACGTAGCTCTAACCACGGGTACATTGATTGTGACGTGGTTCGAGGCATGTTTTCCACGATGTTGCAATTCTTTGATAATAATAACAATAATTAAGAAAGCGTTAAAAAGATAAAATTTTGCACATAAGTTCATATTTGTATAAAATCAAATTAATCAAGCCGAATATAACAGTTGAGCGACCGTGCTAGAACCACGGAACTCGGGAATGCCTAACACCTTCTCCCGGGTTAACAAAATTCCTTATCCGGATTTCTGGTACGCAGACTATAATATGGAGTCATTCTTTTCCTCGATTCGGGATTAAAATTGGTGACTTAGGACACCCTAAATCTCCCAAGTGGCGACTCTGAAATAAATAAAGCAATCCCGTTTCGATCGTCCTTTAATTGGAAAAAACTCCCTTGTACCCTCGCAGGTGCGGAAAAAGGAGGTGTGACAGCTCTGGCGACTCCGCTGGAGACTATGACCCAGAACCACTGGTTCAGAGCTAGAAATTCGAGCTTAGATAAATTGTTATATTTGGTTTTATCTGATTCTGTTACATGATATATGCCTAATGTGCTAAATGATGCTTTTACCGTTTTGATATTATCTGGACTGTATATATAAACTGTGCCGAAACCCCTCTCTTCTCTCTCTTGAGGAGTGCACGCTGGTCGTGGCTTCTTTCTGTTAGTGTCATATACCAAAATAGAACGAGGATTCGGAGGAGTTGCAAAACCGGATGGCCTTTTGGTTACCGGTACACAGCTCCCATCCTCGGCTCGAGTTGTCCGCTCGGGTGAGCCAGGTCTAGAACAAATACCCAGGTTATGAACTTAGTATAACAAAGCCACCTGCCGGATCCCTAGTAGGAACGTTTATTTGCATCATGTGCATTTGACTTAGGGGACTCAACACAGGGGTTGGGTCCGTCTAGGACAAGCAACCTGAAAATAATAGACCATCTTTTGGCATCCTATGTGCTACATGTTGTATTTATTCAAGGGTGAATGGGTCATTTGGCGGACCAATGATAGTTGCGGACAAATGACACACCTTGTTATGTTGATCACGTTTAATAAGAAGTCCGCACGTTTTTTCCAGCATGGTATTATTTTAATCAAAAGCATGGGGAACATTTGTGGAATCCAAGAAGTCTTGGAATTCCATATGTCCCCCATGCTTCATATTTTGGGAAAAACGCATGGGGAACATTCGTGGAGTCCAAGATGTCTTGGAAATCCTTATGTCTCCCATGCCACATTTTTGAAAATAATAATAAATATAAAAAAATAAAAATATATATAAAAAAAGGCATGGAAAATTCAAAAAAATAAAAAAACATGAAAATTCAAAAGATTTTGTATGTTGTCATCATTTTCCATAAGTTAGAAAATCGTGAAAAAGATGAGAAAATAACAGTGTAGAGATATAACTACTTATTTTTAAGAAAAAACCAATGTCCAAGTAGTATCGAAACTCTGCCAAAATTTCGAAAAAAGAAAGAAAAGAAGGAATGTTTTGTGTTAGTTTGTTTGTTTGTTATGAATGAAAAATAATAGTTTGTTTGTTTGTTGTAAAAAAAAATAGAAAATGGAAAAGGATCTTCTCAAAAATAGTTTATTCGCCCGAACTACGCGGGTTTGATTCTCACCGGATGTGAGATACGTAGGCAACCCTCATCGGGTCCAACCCCACCTTTTGCTAAAATAGCCAAAACCAATAAAACAAAAACATTTAAAATATTAAAGAAGTCGGGTGACGCTATTTTATCAAGACATAGCCGAATGTTCCCGAAAGGGACGCCGGAAGGCTGACTTTGCATAAACAGCCACCTTTGGGTCATTTTTTAAGATTTGGTCCAGTTGACCCACACAACCTTAAAAATCTTCGTCCTCGAGACGTTGAAATGTCGTGCTTGCAATGTTGAGTTTTCTATTTTTGAAAAATGATAAAAAGAGTCACAAATAAGTCAGGGTGATGCTGTTTTTGACAAAAATAGCCGAATGTTCCCAAAAGGGACGCCGGAAGGCTGACTTCGCATAAACAGCCGCCTTTGGGTCATTTTTAAGATTTGGTCTAGTTGACCCACACAGCCTTAAAAATCTTCGTCCCCGAGGCGCTGAAAGGCCATGTTTGCAACACCAGGTTTTTATTATAATTTGAAAAAGAAAAAAAAACAAAGAGTCAGCGGTCAGGTGAATACCGTTTGGATTTTTAGTCAAAATAAGCCGAGCCAGCTTCGGCAGTGTCTTAAACCGTTCTTGCCGAAATAGCCTTAGAGTATCTTTCAGCTGTCGAAAGGCTATTTTCGTAAAAGAACGAACAAGGTTGTAAAGTGTCGTAATATAATCCTCTCCGGCCTCAAAATTCATGTGGAATTTGGAAGGGGCCACGTTTGCAAAAAATAACCGTTCGGTTGCATCTGTCAAACGGAGAAAGGAAGCTGGCCATTTGTTTTTGGAGTTTATAAATCTTTTAATTAGAATATGTGGGTTGTTTGATTTTCCGGTTTGTAGGTCATCTTCAAACCTTTGAAATCCAGTTTGTTTTAATATGAAAATAAAAAAAAATGTTTAGTATTGTTTATCTTTTAGTGGTCCGAACTACGCAAGGTCTGATTCATGCGGGGTCATGATACGTAGGCAATCTCCATAAGATTCAACCACAACAAAAAAAAAGATGAGAAAAGAGAAAAATGAAAAAGAGAGAGAAAAAAGAAAAAAAAAAGAAAAAGAAAATCGAAAAAAAAGAAAGAGAAAAAAGAAAAAAAAAGAAAGAAAAAGAAAAAAAGATGTTGTTAATAATGAGGACCGACTGAGTCCATTCTAACCTGTTTGTTTCGCAAAGAATGTTAAGGTGGTTGGTTTGTGGTAAGCCGGATAATGACACCCAGAATCCTTTACTGGCATCTCATGATACACACTCTGTGGGGATCAGGCCTGATAACAGAAGCACTCAAATCCTATTGGGAACTTGTTGACGGAGGTTGATGATATTGAAGCTGGCAATGGTCTTGACAATACTGATGCAAAGCTCAGTGGCTAAGATGCCAGTTTTGATAAAGTGGGAGGACGCTCCGTTCCTTGGTTAGCAAGAAAGAGGCATTTGGTGGCTTATTTTGTTGTCATTTCTTTTGTTCGGATTATTAGGATTGTAGTTCGGATTTTGTCCTGTGTCAAACTTTCTTATCTTTCCATTTTGTCATATCGGTTTGTTTAAGTTTTGTCCAGGTTATTTTAGGATTTCATTCTGGTTTGTTTCGTTTGTTTTGTTATTCAAACCATTTCACCGGTAGTCTAATACAAAATCGTGTCTTTATTATTTCCATTCATCTTTTTGTTTAGTCCTTTTATCATTTTGTTCAGCGCCGATTCTAGTGACATGACATGCGCTTACAGTTTGGGCCTAATCTTAAAAGTTGATCATAAAACCCTGGGAAGGTGATCAAAGCATTTAAAGGAAATAAGAACGGTCTGAGATTATTTGGAGTCCGAGTCATGTGGAACTAGGGCAAGTTAAACACAAAGAAAAACTGTTAAAAGCAATATTCGCCATATTGGCATGAGGGTCGTTCAAGATAATGAGAGTGTCGCCCAACGGTGCTTTAGAAATGACAAAGGAAAAATAAAAGGTTTAACATAATTGTCAAGTCCAGCACCATCGGAAGAGACTATAAATCTATGTTCAATTGTGTTGTTTGCACTTGGCATGTTTTGAAGACTGGAATGACGAAGGCATTTTGTTCTGCTACCTAAACACTTTACCCTTTGTTACCCCTTTTGAGCCTTATTTATTTTCTTTCATACCCTCGTTCGGAATTAGTAGCAACGAATAGAAAACGCAAGCGCGGCAGGTAAATAAAAGAAAGAAAAAAAAAGAGAAAGAAAAGAAAACGACAAAACGAAAAAGGGAAAAGAAAAAAAAAAGAAAAGAAAAATGATAACGAAAACAAAAAAAAAAGAGTCAAATAAAAAAAAAGGAATTGGGAACTACGTTTGACCTGATTCCTCAAAGAGGATACGTAGGCGCTTCACGGCTCGGTCATGGTTTTGAAAAATGAAAAAAATCAATTAAGATATCCCCAAGCAAGAAACTGGGGCAAAAGTTGCGTTTGTTGTAAATAAATCTAGTTCCGAAGGTTGTAATTAATAACCCAAAATCGATTCATTTTTGAGCTTTTAATACCCTTTCTTTCTAGCCCTATCCAAAACCCACATTATGGTCCAAAGAAAGACCTTCTGATCAGTCTTCAAAAGATGCCAAGTCAGACAAATGGAGAGTCTTACTGGTGAGCATAACATTCTGTTCCACAGCAGAAAGGACTCTAATCCCCGGCAGAAAGAGTCATACCGGCGACACTCCAAATCCCCAGCTGGAAAGTGATACAAATGAGAGAGTCTTATCGGTGAAAACCTTCACGGGCACCATAAGGCGATGAAAGCTGAGAGAAAAACCAAAAATGAGAGAGACTTGATAGTGAAAACCCTTCGGGCACTACAAGTCGAATAGGATTGAGAATCAGATGGGGAATTGCCAATTGAAGATCTTGAAGGATGATTGGCGGTAGAGGATAGGCCACATGTGCATGTCATGACCATTAGAGTCGGTATCTGCATTTGATAGGTTTTTATGTATAGTTTCTTTTGTTAAAGAGTCATCTTTTTCCTTTGTCTTTTATTCTGTTCCCTTTTATCTTTCTCCTTTCATAGAAAATTCCCCAATAGAGTCTGTTTGGTCAGAACAAGGGTGAATTGACTTCAAAATACGCCATCAGCTTTCCAAATGTGCAAGATGAGATCTGACTAGTACATCCAAGTGGTATAGTCAGCAAGGAACAAGTGTGAGGCCAGTGTCAAAAAGATATCCCCAGCAAAAGGGAATTGACAAAAGGATTGACAAGTGTCAAGAGGGATACCCTTGCCGAAATCAAAGGTTATAAACCTCAAGGCCAAAGCCCGTGGGCAAATCAAGGAGAGCAATGGGCATGATTTGGGAAATTCATACTAGACTAAAAGGTCGGGGAAATGCCAGTTTCCGAGCTATGTCACAAAAGAAGAGGGATATCCCCAGCAGGAAGGGATTATCCCCAGCACATAATATCATCCCCAACAAGCTGTGGAATGCAGAGCAAGGAGGGAGAAAGGGAAAATCCATCCCAGTAGGAGTATCACAACCAACCACCGCGTTTTAAACTAACAAATTTTGTTTGATTTGAAACAGGTAAAGGAAACGGCATTGATGCCAGAAATGCATGCACAGGGATATTATCAAACTGGGGCAGAAAATTTTCCTTTCATTTAGAAAATTTTCTGGAAGTCAGGTACCCATTCGGGGAAGAATAAAAGATAACGCCAGTCTCGAGGGAAGTGGTCTTAGAACCAGTGTTGCCCCCAACATAATAAGTTTCAATGGAGGAAGTTGTTCCCCAGCAAAGGGATGAAACTTGAGCTCAGAAAAAGCAAGAGGCCAACATCATTCCCAACAGCCTTCCGAAGAGTGAAGCACTAGTTCTGAAGGAATCAAAATCCCCCGGCAGTGTTATCCTCAACAGCGTTATCCCCAGCTGATAACATTTTACCCCCCAACAGGTAAGTAAATAATTCCCCAACAGTGTTATCCCTAGCAGTTTCGAGGAGTCCAACACAAGGTTGGAAAGTCGGTATCCTCAGCGGTTCCTTTCGGGGAAAGGCAAAACGACTCTCAAGGGAGGTAGTCTTCGAAGGAAGAAGCTATGCAAAAACAAAACAAAAAAAAGAATAAAAAAAAAGAATAAAAAAAAGAAGAATAAAAAGACAATAATGAAAAAAAAAGGAAAGCCATCCCCATCAAAATAATCCCCAACAGTTTCGAGGGAAGACAACACATGTAAGTAAATAATGCAGGAAGAAGGAATTGGTTCACGCATAGGAGACACACTTCCTACCAAGTTTAGTTTTACCCATAGGAGATGCATTTCCTCCTAAGTTTGTTTTAGTTTCATCTATAGGAGACGCATTTCCTCCTAAGTTTAGTTTTACCCATAGGAGATGCATTTCCTCCTAAGTTGGTTTTAGTTTCACCCATAGGAGATGCATTTCCTCCTAAGTTTGTTTTTACCCATAGGAGACGCATTTCCTCCTAAGTTTATTTTACTCATAGGAGATGCATTTCCTCCTAAGTTGTTGTTAAAAAAAAGACCTAGTCTGATGAACCTTCTCCTAGGATCCAAATCTTAGTCTGATGAATCTTTCTCCTAAGATACCAAAAAAAAATAAGACCTAGTCTGATGAACCTTCTCCTAGGATCAAAATCTTAGTCTGATGAATTTTTTCCTAAGATAGAGACCTAGTCTGACGAACCTTCTCCTAGGATCAAAATCTTAGTCTGATGAATCTTTCTCCTAAGATACCAAAAAAAACAAAACCTAGTCTGATGAACTTTCTCCTAGGATCAAAATCTTAGTCTGATGAATCTTTCTCCTAAGATAGAGACCTAGTCTGACGAACCTTCTCCTAGGATCAAAATCTTAGTCTGATGAATCTTTCTCCTAAGATACCAAAAAAAACAAGACCTAGTCTGACGAACCTTCTCCTAGGATCAAAATCTTAGTCTGATGAATTTTTCTCCTAAGATAGAGACCTAGTCTGACGAACCTTCTCCTAGGATCAAAATCTTAGTCTGATGAATCTTTCTCCTAAGATAACCAAAAAAAAAAAAAGACCTAGTCTGACGAACCTTCTCCTAGGATCAAAATCTTAGTCTGATGAATTTTTCTCCTAAGATAGAGACCTAGTCCGACGAACCTTCTCCTAGGATCAAAATCTTAGTCTGATGAATCTTTCTCCTAAGATACCAAAAAAACAAGACCTAGTCTGATGAACCTTCTCCTAGGATCAAAATCTTAGTCTGATGAATTTTTCTCCTAAGATAAAGACCTAGTCTGATGAACCTTCTCCTAGGATCCAAATCTTAGTCTGATGAATCTTTCTCCTAAGATAACAAAAAAAAAGACCTAGTCTGATGAACCTTCTCCTAGGATCAAAATCTTAGTCTGACGAATTTTTCTCCTAAGATAGAGACCTAGTCTGACGAACCTTCTCCTAGGATCAAAATCTTAGTCTGACGAATTTTTCTCCTAAGATAGAGACCTAGTCTGATGAACCTTCTCCTAGGATCCAAATCTTAGTCTGATGAATCTTTCTCCTAAGATACCAAAAAAAAAATAGAGACCTAGTCCGACGAACCTTCTCCTAGGATCAAAATCTTAGTCTGATGAATCTTTCTCCTAAGATAACCAAAAAACAAAAAAAGACCTAGTCTGATGAGCCTTCTCCTAGGATCAAAATCTTAGTCTGATGAATTTTTCTCCTAAGATAGAGACCTAGTCTGACGAACCTTCTCCTAGGATCAAAATCTTAGTTTGATGAATCTTTCTCCTAAGATACCAAAAAAAAACAAGACCTAGTCTGATGAACCTTCTCCTAGGATCAAAATCTTAGTCCGATGAATTTTTCTCCTAAGATAGAGACCTAGTCTGACGAACCTTCTCCTAGGATCAAAATCTTAGTCTGATGAATCTTTCTCCTAAGATACCAAAAAAAAAAAAATCAAAATCTTAGTCTGATGAATCTTTCTCCTAAGATACCAAAAAAAAAAAACGTTTGAATTTGAAAAAAAAAGAGTCATTTTTAGTTTTCTTAAGATTATCACTGTTTAGTTTTCTTAAAGCCAGACGCCCACCTGTATAACGAGAGGAATACTTTTCAGTCTTTACATTTCATGTCAGGCGCCCACCTGTATAACGAGAGGAATACATTTCAGTCTTTACATTTCATGTTTCAGGCGCCCACCTGTATAACGAGAGGAATATTTTTTAGTCTTATACTGCAGATTTTGGAAATCAGTAACCCCACCGGAAGGTAGAAGGTTACAACAGGAATCCCCAGCAGGAAACAATCCCCAGCACCGGGAAGCAGAAGGCTACAACAAAAATCCCCAGCATTCAACCAAGTTATAAATAGCAGAAGCTCGCCTCAAGAATGCGAGTCAATAGGCTGAGATGGTCAACAGAAGCTGGTCACAAAAACAAAAAAAAAAAACAAGAAAAGAAAAAAAGAGAAAAAAACGAATCCAAAGCACGGAAGTGGAGAACAGATGTGGTCTGCTCAAGAACTAGCACCTACAACTAGCAAGTATCAAGGTTCAAATCCAAAGTCTGTATGAAGCACCATTCAAGACTTAAGATCAAGTTTCAGAAGACTTAAAGATAGGAATCCTTGTAACTAGTAGCTGATAGGCTTAGTTAGTCTTTTTCAGTTTTTATTTTTAATGTAATGACAGGACCGCGGACCGGAACCTCAACGGAACGACACCTCGATCGGCTCTTCACCTCGGTACACTTTACCATCTCTCTCATTTCCGAACTACACGTGGCCTGATTCCTGTATAACCAAGGATATGTAGGCAGCTCAGATACCAGGGCTCGGTCACATTCCCTTCTTTTCCTTAGTGTAGTCCGTTCAAGTAATGGTCGGGTCAAAAACATGTCTAGTCGTTCTTTGTCGGAAAACTCTTCGTGTTTCCAGTCAAAGAAGGGCAGCTGTAGACACCTGATTTTTTACCCTCCCCGAGAATTTTCACATTTTTAGCGTGAATATGTGAAATTGGGTCTAATATAGCTATTTTAACTATTTTACTTTATTTCGTCGCAAAAGAAAAATTACAAAAAATATATATATGAATTTTAGTTTATGTATTTCTCATAAACTTGAAAATATACAAAAAACTGTACATTAATTTTGTACTTTATATAATTTTGAAAATTACCAAAAAATATAGTTCTATTAATGTTTTGTAGTCATTTTAATTTTTGAAAAAATACAAAAATATTACTTTATATTTTATCTTTATATAAAAACGAAAATTACAAAGAAAATAGTTTTATTAATATTTTGTAGCTATTTTAATCTTGAAAAATATTAAAAAAGATATAGCTTTGTTTTAAATATTAGTCTTATTTTGGTAGTTATTTTGCTTACATAGGATTAGTTGAGCAACGTCGTGTTCTTATTCTCGGGTCCGGGCAAAAGAATAATATTCGGGTTCAAACTACCCGATTTTAGGCCTAATTTTCGGACCTAGCCCATAATAATCCGAGTCCACCACACATGGGGGAGACGCGTGGGGAACACGGACGGAACACGACACACGGGGAACCCCGCCACGCGTGGGGGACACAAGTCTTGAACCCCACCACGCGTGGGGCTCATTTTTCTTGGCATTGGGTATCAAATACACGGGCAAACACAGAAGGAAAGGGCTGGACTTTGAAAAATTTGAAAAGGGTGCACTATTCATCTTCTTCCTGAAAGAGAAGAAGAAAGAAACCCTAACGAAACCCTAACCCAATAACCACCACCAAAACCACCATCCACCACAACCAGTAGCGGCGTCGTCACCTGAACACCACGTCCAAACACCACCTACCACCAGCTCCCCCCCAACGTCTGAACCCAACCACCCGTCAAGCAGCAGAGCTGCTGCTTCGTCCAAAACCACCGACGACACCAACTCCCTCAACTTCCCCATCGCCTTCTTCCTCCGTGAAACCCATCACTACTGTCGCAACCACTCCTCCATTGAAGCCGACGACCACAGCTGTTGCTGTTGCGTCGTCACTGCTCAAACGACCCTCCACAACTGCTCCGTCCTCAAGCCAAACGACCACCGGAGCCCCGACGAGCAGCAGCTATTGCTGCTGCGTCGTCACTGTCCATCGCGCCACCAGCTCCCTCCATCCCGTCCAGCTTCCCCAACTCCCCTGTCTTCAAATATCACCGTCAACAAACCACCAGCCAAACGACCCTCCATAGCCTCCTCCTTCCTCATATCCAAACGACCCCTTTTGTTGCATTTTTCGAACCAACCTGCTGCGTCGAGAAAATCCAGCAGCAGCCGACATCTCATGCGTTGACAGTCTTGGCCGAGCTTTCAGTCTCCATTGAGGTCGTCGTTGTTCGTCGAGGTCTGGTACGTCGAGGTTATTCCGAGGTTTCGTCGTTGTTCCTCGTCTAGTGAGGTCCGGCTTGAGTCCCATCGGGGTCGCGTTTGTCGTTCTGAGGTTGCCGAGGTTCAAAGGTTATTGTTCTTCATCCTTTGTTTCATTTCATTTGTTTCGCATATTATGGTTCAAGGCGAATGAGAGTATTTGATATTGATGAATGTAAACAATGCAATTTTTGTTGTTTTGTTAAAAATGTTTATTTTTATGGATAGTTACTGCATGTTTAAAGTAAATGTGAGAACATATGAACGGTTTGTGAGTCGTCTTTGTTGAATTGCTTTTTTATTTTACCATGGATATTATTACCTATTCTAGTTTTCGTTTAACCTCAGATGACGTCATGGGTAGAAAATCATAGTTGTTTTTAGGTTTGCCTTTAATAAAAATGAGACGAGCCTCGAAAAAATGCACAAGCTGCGGGGCCCTCTAAATGTATGTATTAAAATAATTAGACTTCGGGACATGTCGTTTAGCGAATTTTTACGGCCTTCCCCAAAATAACAACACACTAGTTACTTTAGGTGCGCCTTTAATAATTTATTTTCTTAAACTCGGGTGCACATTTATGTGACCCAAATCCAAATCTCAACGAAATCGAAATGTGTCTCTAATCACGGGTACATTGATTGTGACGTGGTCTGAGATGTATTTCCATGACGTTGCAAATTCTTTTAATAATGAATGAGACAAGCCTCGACAACCAAAAAATGCACAAGCTGCGGGGCCCTCTAAATGTATATATATTAAAACACTTAGAATTCGGGACAGGCCGTTTAGCGAATTTTACGGCCTTCCCCAAAATGACAATACGCTAGTTGCGTTAGGCACGCCTTTAATAATTTATCTTCCTAAACTCGGGTGCACATTTATGTGACCCAAATCCCAATCTCAACAGAGTCGAAACGTAGCTCTAACCACGGGTACATTGATTGTGACGTGGTTCGAGGCATGTTTTCCACGATGTTGCAATTCTTTGATAATAATAACAATAATTAAGAAATCGTTAAAAAGATAAAATTTTGCACATAAGTTCATATTTGTATAAAATCAGATTAATCAAGCCGAATATAACAGTTGAGCGACCGTGCTAGAACCACGGAACTCGGGAATGCCTAACACCTTCTCCCGGGTTAACAGAATTCCTTATCCGGATTTCTGTTACGCAGACTATAATATGGAGTCATTCTTTTCCTCGATTCGGGATTAAAATTGGTGACTCGAGACACCCTAAATCTCCCAAGTGGCGACTCTGAAATAAATAATCCAATCCCGTTCCGATCGTCCTTTAATTGGAAAAAAACTCCCTTGTACCCTCGCGGGTGCGGAAAAAGGAGGTGTGACAGTATTCACTTCCTCGAGCATAGGCACCACCACGCGCTTACCAACCCAGTTGCAATCCTCATTGACCTGGGAGAGGATACTGTCGCTGATCGAGTATATATATCTCGAGACCGGCTCGCACCAACCCGGTACCGATGAGGTTTTCTCGACCTTGAAATCAGCACCGGTCGGGCACCCTGCAGGAACGAACATCTTCAGGGGGGGGGGGCTCCGTGTCGTCTCCTCAGCAGCAGCAAATGATACATTTTCCTCTTCAGTCGGTCGCGAGGCAGAGGGAGTTTCTTTTTGGGGAACGAACTTTGAGATCTTTGCCTTTTTTTTTTGGAAAGTTAAGGGAAAAGAGGAAGTTAAAAGGATATGTTTGATAATTTGGGATAAACAACAAAAGCTCTTATAAAGTGATTTCAGAGTAATCAGAAAATTGATGTTTGGGAATATTGAAATTTCTAAGGTACGAGGGCAGAAGTTTTGAAAGTAAAGTTTGAATGAGCTAATGAGGGGGTATTTATAGTTTCTCAGCGACTATTCATATCTGGGAGTGGCCGACTGGCAACTGACAGGCATTTAATGCCGTTAAGACTTGACTGACGAGACGTTTTGACTATTTTGTCGTTTCTGTCACAAAATATCGGGATCAGGATCGGAAGTTCATATCGTTTCTCGTCATCTACTCTCTAAAAAACGAGGGGACTATATGTATACGGTCGAAGTCGAGCTCGACTACAACTTGGTAGATTTGGCTTAGAACGTGGCGACCAAGGACTGGAGATTGACCTCGAGTCTCAACCTGAGGTCGGAAGACCTGCCTTCGAGGAACATTGAGTCCAGTATCGACCTTAGCTTCGAGCGAGCTCGAAATAACAAATGAAAGACTGAAATATCCGCGACCAGGCGGATATTACGGCAGTAATCTCGGCGCATATCAGCTAGGAACCGCAATTAGCAAATCAAATGATTTTTAAGTTTTATAAAAATGTACCTAGAGTAGGACTCCTCTGTGAGCACGTAATTTTTGCCCTACATGAAATACTCTCATAAATTCAAAATAAAGTAATTTCGTTTCATTATTTGTAATTTTGTGGATTTTGTGGCATTTGCTGTTAATTATTTGCATTTTTGTCTGTGCATTTCGTTTGTTAATTAATGGAAAATACAAAATATGCTGCATTTGCATTTAGGATTTAATTTTTTGCATGTTTGAAATAATTAGTAATTTAGTGTTTTATAAAACTAGAAAAATCACAAAAAAATAGTTCATTTTTGCATTTTAATTTTAATTTCTCGAATTTTGTTAGCTTTCTTTAAATTTAATTCTTTTATTTTCCTCGATTGTAGAATTCCTGAACATTCTGAGATGACATTCTCTCTCTCCTTTCTTTATCTCCGAAAGCCCCAGCCTTAACGGCTACTTCAACACCCGCCGGCGACCACTCCCCAAGTAAGTCCCCCCCTCATCCCATCTCTCTTCCCCAATCTCTCTCATACCCCACCCTCGTCTGTTATCTCTCTCATAACCCCCAATCCCCGGCTTGTTCTTCACCCTCACAACTGGATCGTCGCCGGTGGATATCTGAGCGCCGAACACTACTCTCCTCGTCTCTGCTCATCTCCCCTTCCTTTTCTTTTCTTTTTCTTTTTCTTGTTCTTTTTTCTTCTTCTATCCCCCCCTCCCCCAAAACCCCCACCCCAAAAAAAAACTGCAAAGATCCCGTATCGGAGCTTCGGCGGCCTTTCGGGTTTGATCCTTTTCGACAGCGGGTTTCCTCTTAAAAAAAATTGTAAGATTTCTACCTTGAAATTGTTCAGTTTGTTGTACCACGGTAGAACTTGGTGAATTTTGTATAGTTCTCTGCTTTTTCCCTATATTTGCACTACTACTGTCAGGGCTACACCAGTGGTAGCGGTGACAGCCCTCCTGCTTTTTGGGTCGTGGTATATTCTGTGTTTTCAGGGAAGTTCGCGAACTTGTCGAAGACAAGTTGGGCACACAAGCACTAGCAAAGGAGAGCAATCTGAGTGAGCGTCATCAAAGGGCGGTGAGAAGCGGTGCGTGAGCGTATAACTACACCAAGTATAGCCAGTCAACACAGGTTTGGTTCTCGGGAGGTTGTACCTCCCGTTCTACGGTTTCCCTTTTGGTGTTTAGCTAAATTGATGTCCCTTTAGTTCACAATAGTTCAATCATTCTACAAGTGTACTTGTAGTGATTTGTTTCCTTCTAGTTTGATTCGTTGGTCGTTGGGCACTAGCGAGCCCTCTTTAGATTAGCAGTAGGGGTAAGTGGCTGCAGTCTGGGATGGTAGATTAAGGGCATGTCCTCGTGTAGGGCAGAGTGTGGGGACAGGGTCAGGGTGTGGGACGGGAGGCAGGGGAGGTAGAAGGGGCAAGGGAGACTATAGGTTGAGAATCGGGTCATGGAACATAGGTTCGCTGACGAGTAAGTCCATAGAGTTGGCAAATATCCTCCAGAAGAGGAAGATTAATATAGCATGTGTCCAGGAGACTAGGTGGGTTGGATCGAGGGCGAGAAACGCGGATGGGTATAAGTTGTGGTACTCTGGAGTCCACATGGGTAAGAATGGAGTGGGTATCTTAGTTGATAGCCATCTTACAGAGTCGGTGGTTGAGGTCAGGAGGGTGAATGATAGACTAATGACTATTAAATTGGTGGTGGGTGAGTGTACTTTAAATGTCGTCAGCGCGTACGCGCCGCAAGTTGGCTTGGATGAGGAGATTAAAAGGCATTTTTGGGAGGGGTTGGATGACATCGTTTCTAGCATTCCACCTTCCAAGAGGTTATTCATAGGAGGAGATTTCAATGGTCATATTGGGTCGTCCGCATGTGGTTATACTGAGGTGCATGGCGGCTTTGGTTTTGGGGAACGGAACGGAGGGGGCACTTCGCTGTTGGACTTTGCCATGGCATTCGATCTAGTGATTGCAAACTCAAGTTTTCCGAAGCGGGAGGAGCATTTGGTTACTTACCAAAGTTTGGCGGCGAAGACTCAGATTGACTATCTCCTCCTCCGGAGATGCGACAGAAGGTGGTGCGAGGATTGTAAAGTTATCCCAGGTGAGACCCTTGCAACGCAACATAGGCTTTTGGTGATGGGAAGAAGAGGTCAGTACGAGGCCTCCCGAGGATTAGGTGGGGCACCTTGATTGAGGATAAAGCTCAGGAGTTGGCAGGAAGGTTATCGGCAATGGGAGCTTGGAGAAGTAGTGGGGACGCAAACACTATGTGGTCGACGACGGCAGACAACATAAGGAAGGCGGCGACAGAGGTGTTAGGTATATCTTCTGGACGCACCGGTGGCCACAAAGGAGACTGGTGGTGGAATGTCGGTGTCCAAGGTAAAGTGGAAGCGAAGAAGGTGGCTTACTTGCGACTAGTAGGGAGCACTGGCGAGGAGGAGAAGATAGCGAACAGAGAGAGATATATGGTTGCTAGGAAGGAGGCGAAGATGGCAGTAACGGAGGCTAAGGCAGCAGCTTTTGCTCGTCTGTATGAGGAACTAAGGAACAAAGGCGGGTAGAAGAAGTTATTCCGACTCGCTAAGGTGAGAGAGAGGGCGGCTCGGGATCTGGACCAAGTGAGGTGCATAAAAGACGATGACGACAAAGTTTTGACGGGGGAGGACCAGATTAAGAGGAGATGGCAGTCCTATTTTCATAGACTTCTAAATGAAAAAGGGGATCAGGATATTACACTAGGTGAATTGAGGAATGCGGACAGGCCCCATGAATCAAGTTATTGTAGGGACATTGAGGTCGATGAGGTCATATAGGTAATGCGTAAGATGAGGAGGGGCAGAGCTACCAGGCTAGACGAAATTCCGGTTGAACTTTGGAGAGGTGTGGGTAGAGCAGGCTTGGAATGGCTTACTGGGTTGTTTAATGTTATATTCAAGACTAATAGGATGCCTGAAGAGTGGAGGTGGAGTATAATGGTTCCGTTGTATAAGAACAAAGGTGATATCCAGAGCTGTAACAACTATAGGGGTATCAAATTACTGAGTCATACCATGAAAGTCTGGGAGAGAGCGGTTGAAATGAGAGTGCGAAGGACGGTGTCTATTTCAGACAACCAGTTCGGGTTCATGCCGGGGCGATCTACCACAGAAGCTATCCACCTTATTAGGAGGATGGTGGAACAATATAGGGATAAGAAGAAGGATCTTCACATGGTGTTTATCGATCTAGAGAAAGCGTACGACATGGTACCTAGGAAGGTCTTATGGAGCTGCTTAGAGGCTAAAGGGGTCCCGGTTGCATACATTATGGCGATTAAAGACACGTATGATGGAGCTAAGACTCGGGTTAGGACAGTAGGAGGCGACTCCGAGCATTTTCCGGTTGTTACAGGGTTGCACCAAGGGTCGGCGTTCAGCCCTTTCCTATTTGCCCTGGTGATGGATGCCATAACGCATAATATTCAAGGGGAGGTGCCATGGTGCATGCTATTTGCTGATGACATAGTACTAATTGACGAGACATGACGCGACGTCAATGAGAGGCTAGAGGTTTGGAGACATGCCCTTGAGTCTAAAGGGTTCAGATTGAGCAGGACGAAGACGGAATACCTCGAGTGCAAATTTGGGGATGAGGCGACGGACGAGGCAGTAGAAATGAGGCTTGAATCTCAAGTCATACCTAAGAGGGGTAGTTTCAAGTACCTTGGGTCAGTTATTTAGGGGACCGGGGAGATCGACGAGGATGTCACACACCGTATAGGAGTAGGGTGGATGAAGTGGAAGTTAGCGAGGGGAGTCCTGTGTGACAAGAAACTGCCACCGTTACTAAAAGGTAAATTTTATAGAGCAGTAATTAGACCTGCCATGTTGTATGGTACAGAGTGTTGGCCGGTTAAAAACCTACACATCCAGAAGATGAAAGTAGAAGAGATGAGGATGTTGAGGTGGATATGCGGGCATACAAGGATGGATAAGATTAGGAATGAAGATATTCGAGAGAGGGTGGGCGTGGCCCCAATAGAGGACAAGATGCGGGAAGCACGACTCAGATGGTTCGGGCACATTCAGAGGAGGTGCACTGATGCACCTGTGAGGAGGTGTGAGCGATTGGCGGTGGTGGGTACGAGGAGAGGTAGAGGGAGACCTAAGAAGTATTGGGGAGAGATGATCAAGCAGGACATGACGCGACTTAGTATTACTGAGGACATGGCCCTAGAAAGGGAATTGTGGAGGTCGAACATTAAGGTTGAAGGTTAGGGGGAAGTTGTGAATATTTCTACAGCGCACTAGAGTGAGACTAGCCCGTTAGGAGTTAGGCTTAGGATACTACTGGTTAGCTACTGATGCAGAGCTTTATACGCTGGATTTTAGTTTACCTTCCATCTCTCTCGTATTTCTAATATTCTCCTATATGGCTGTTATTTTGCTATTTTAATTTCTTTTATGTATGTTATGTATTTTATGTTATTATATTATGAGTCTATCAATAGTACTAATATATCGCCACTTGGTGCTTTCTTGAGCTGAGAGTCTCCTGGAAACAGCCTCTCTACCCCTCGGGGTAGGGGTAAGGTCTGCGTACATACTACCCTCCCCAGACCTCACTTGTGGGATTAATTTTAATTTCTCGAATTTTGTTAGCTTTCTTTAATTTGGTATTTAATTAGCATGGTAATTATTTTTAGATGTTAATTAGTTTAATTTGATAGGATAATATTAGTTTTAATAATTAATTTAGGATTTATTTCTAATTTTGGAAAGAAAAGAAATTTGGAAATTGAAAAAAAGAAGAAAAGATTCAAAAAACAAAGGGAAATTCGGATTTGGGCCATTTATTTAAACCCCCTTCAGCCCAATTGCCCCCTCGTACCCGCCCAACGTAGCCCAATACCCGCCTGACCCGGTCCGGATCCCCCCTCAAACGAAACAACGCCGTTTCGATCGGCGTCAATCTGAGCCGTTGATCTCCACTTGATCGAACGGCTCAGAACATAAACCTGGGAAGTATATATATTTCCGAACGCACCCCCCATTTCATTATCCTGACTTCAGAAACCTCCCCCCCTCCCAAACCCTAGTAGCTGCCCCAGAATTCCCCACCGTCCGGTGGCGGCGCCACCGTGAACCGCCACCAAACTTACACCAAACACCCCTCCTCTTCCTCTCTCCGAATCTACAAGTCCCCGCCCTCGAATCAACCTAGAATGGCTTGAATCTAGCTTTGAGGGAAAACCCTAGCTGAGCCGCCCCCCAAATCCCCGGCCTCTGATGGCGGCGCCTACCCCGACCCTACCCAAAATCACACCCTATAACCACTCCACTCCCCTTTTTCTAAATCCCGGACTGATTTCCTTCGAATCTGCCCAGAACTTCTCGAATCTTGGGGTGTGCTGAAGGTTTCAGACCGCAACAGACTTTATTTGTGTATTTTCACATAAAAATACACGATTAAGGGCTATTCCAGTCAGAAATTTGAAAAGCCCTGCAAAGTTTGTGGAATCGGCTTTCTAGTTGATGCTCAGGTATCTTCTTTGTCCGCTTTGTTTAGTTATTTATCTTTTTTCTTTGTTTCTGCTTCATCTCCGCTTCTGGGTTTTGTCATGCATGCATGATTAGTTCAGGGTCCTTTCTTAATTAGTCTAGCAGTTAAGTTGTTTCCCTCTATTTTGTGTCAGATAATAGTAATTTAGTTTAGGGTCTTAGTTTTAAGAAACTGGCCTTTGGTCTGTTATTGATTTGTCCCACAAATGTAGCCCATTTAATTTGGTCCATATCCTTGGGTCAATTTGACCCGTTTGGATTTCTAAAGTAAATATCAGAGGTCTGAGGGGTAATTTGGTGTAGCCGGTTGAGGGAATCTTTGCATAACAGAACAGGAAACTTCTAGGAAGCTGGGGGAAGGGGTATTCTGTAAATTTGATATGTGAACTGAGGTTATTTGAGCAAAAAAAAATTGAATAAGGGCCTAAGCTAAAATCAGAATCAAAAAGGGTTTCATTTGTAAAAATCTGATTCTAGAATAGACTTGCCCTAATGCCTTGCCTATAAAGGAATCTCTATCTTGCCTTTCAAAAAGGAGGGAAAGAGCTGAAAAATATAGAGAAAAAAACTAAAAACGGCTGGGATTTTCTTGAAAAATTCTGAATTCCTTGCATGGTCGGTTGTAAAAAGTTGTTCAAACTTTGTTGATTTTGAATTTTCTGATTGCATTCGGTGAATAAAACTCTTGGGAACAATAGCTTCTCATTTTGGGATTTGAAATAAATTGAAAGTGTGTTGTGAAAAGTTTTGGTTCAAATTTTGTTGAGGGTTACTGTTCCATTGGATTTTTGAGCTGATTTCATTGTTCTGATTACTGAATCTGGGTTAATTGCTACTGCCTACTGCTGAGCTCCTCACTTCTGCTGACATTTTGCTTTCCAGGTACATGACTATGAACTTTATTTAATGTAAGGTTGGATTTGAAGAAATGAAATGGACATGGAACCTTGGAGCAGTGCATTGAATTTGCTCATTCCTATAGCTTAGTCGTATTTTTGCCTTGTTCGTAAAATGTCACTCATGTCTTTGGAAACTATCAGAATGTGTAGAATAGTCTAATATTCCCTTTATCATGTTCACTCTTAATTGTTTAGTTGTAGACATGCCATGTAGCACTGGTTGGATCATGGACTTTGGCCTTTGAATAAGTTCGAACTCATGTTAGTAGGACCTTAAGTTTTGTAATTGCTAATTTCACGCTGGTTTGTTATGGATTTTGGTTAGTTTTTGGCTGTGCGTTACTGGGATTCTTTGGTGTAGATGTGCGTTCGAGCTCACTGTGAAATGGGCATTTGTTAGTTTGGTTTTACTTCAGCAAGGTTGGTTTGATTTGTTCTTTTTTTTTGTAATCATCAGGCCTTTATTTTAAGTTAATCTGGAGGCCTGGAAATAAGCTGTCTACTATTAGTTATTTAAATCAGACCTTCAAACTATCATTGCTAAACTGCATATAATCACCCATTAAGTAATCGGAGGTTGATTTTAAAGGTCGATTGAATAAGTAGGGGTGTCCCGTTGTTAGCCATTTGGACTCACGTTGCACCCAGTGATATTTTTCAGACGCTGCTGGTGTACCTCAGGGATTCGACCTGGAGTCCCCCTTTCCGCTGACGCCCAGTCTCCCCAAGGACTTGGGCTCACGTTTGGGCCCAAATCGTGTGGCCCTTTATTCATTAAGCCATCAGCTCATTTGGAGTTGGGTTAAACCCATTTTCTTAAATAACCAACCTTTGACTACACTTGGCATTTTGATTAATTAAGCTCTTTATCAATAATTGGGTCGAGTTATCTCTTATAACACAAGTAGTATATGGCCCTCATGGATTGGTTTAAAAACCGTTTGGCTAGAATAATTCGAAGTGTGTCATGCCATACAAAAATGACAATCGCATGACCCTCGTTTAATTAATTTTGATTTAATCCTTTAAGAGTTCGAGGCGTGCCATTTAGTGAAATTTCCATGGCCCTCGCAAAGCTGAAACGCGTAGTTGCTTTAGGCGCGTATTTTAATAATATTATCTTCCTAAATTTGGGTGCGCATTTCAAGCGACCCAAATCCAAATCCTAAAATGTTGAATAAAATGTGTTTCGGATTGCGGATGCATTTCATGTGGCGCGATCCAAAGGCATATTTTAAGCGACGTTCAATCTTCTTCAAAAATCAATTAAAAACGGTTAAAAGGTTAAATTTGCACATAGGTTCATAATTGTTTAAAATCAGATAATTAAGCCGAATATAACAGTTAATCGACCATGCTAGAACCACGGAACTGGGGAATGCCTAACACCTTCTCCCGGGTTAACAGAATTCCTTACCCGGATTTCTGGTTCGCAGACTGTTAAAAAGAGTCAACCCTTTCCTCGACTCGGGATTTAAACCGGTGACTTGGGACACCATAAATCTCCCAAGTGGCGACTCTGAATCTTTTAAAATAAATCCCGTTTCGATTGTCCTTTAATTGGAAAAACTCTTTTTTATACATCCTTTGCGGGGTGTAGGTGAAAAGGAGGTGTGACATCCTCTACCATATAAAAAGGGGTCTGATAATTCATTGAACACATTGTAACACGCATCCCAAAGCAATGTATTGTTATTACTAGTTCTTATTATCTCATCATTCTATTCCGATATCGATTAAGGCATTTTTGACTCGAGGGTGACCAACCTTCATAGCCAAGATTGTTCAACTTGTGCGGTTTGTATTTACTTTTCTATCATTAATTTCAATATTAATCTGATTTCTCAATTTGTATCAAGTTAGATCACATATCCTTAAAATCGCGTATAAATTCAATTTTTTGTCCGAATTTGAGGGTAAACACAAAGAATGGGAGAATCTACTAATTTTGTAATTATATTTTTCAGCATTAACTAATTAAATCAAAGATCATACTGAATATAGACCATAGAAGGTGCAATTAGTCTATTGTCCATCATTATCAATATTTCTCCTATATTTTATTCTCAGCTTTATCTTGTTGAAAATAGCACTTTTTATTCCTTTTTTGGCTCCTTTTGACTGAAAATCTAACATGGAAATCATATCCAGGTAGAACTTAATTTACTTATTTAATAGAAGCAACAATTAAGGAGTTACGTTGCCGACAGGGAGGGTTTTTTAGGGATTTAAAATTATTTGCAATTTGACGCTATTGTGTTTTAATGCTAATGGAGGAATGATTATATTGTTTGAATTTGTGTCAAAATCTTGACGATCATCAGAATTTTCAGCCACAATACTAAAAAAACTCTGGTGATCGTCATGATTTTGCTACAAATCATGATCGATCAAGCGATCACCAAATTTTTTTTATGTGACTATATTCCCGGTACTTCAAAATTATGACGAACGTGCTTCAAAGTTCTAGCGGGAGGTTATGTTCCCAAGATATTTCTTAGAGGGGTCAAAATTTAAATGGTGGCCCTGAAAATGTCAATCCACCATAATTTTTTTTAACTTTTTTAGCCGCTTTTAGGGACATTAGAAATTGGGCCTCTATCCTCTTCTCCACAATTTGAAGCCCACTAGCACAGAAAGCAAATATTAATAGTAACTCATTCAAGTTCTAGCTTGATAGTTGGTGCCACAAATGAAATATTCTGAAAAGTTTTCTATATACTTTCAAAAATCTTTATTCTCCTGCGTAAAATAGAATAACACTTTCTGATGATACTGTAATTTTAGGGACGTTGCATGAAATTTTTTACTTGGATCTAACTATCAAATTTTAAACTTAAACATATTATTTAGAATGTTGAGTGAGTTCAAGTTAACCCACATAACCTTAACTATTGGGCGATAACAGAGGCAGGCTAGCGAACCTCTTTCCAGGGGATACAATACAAAGGGCAAAGCTCGAGTAGATTACTTTGAGGGACCTTCATGGCGGATGTTCCGGTGTTAACGAGTTCAGAAAGAAGATCAAGAATGAACCGTAGACAAAGACAAAGGAAAGAGGAAATGGAGCTGACCTCGCTGCTGACGTGGGAGGCCCAAGATTTTGATGTGTGGGCACAATATTCGCTGTTAAACCAGTCCAACTAAATTTAGTTGAGCTTACAAAGACAACGCGATTTTCCACTTGTACATACAGGTACAAGAAATAGCGAAATACTACTACATATAAAGGTATATTCAAATTCAATTTTGACTTTTCTTGGAAATAAATATCATTATAAGTAGTTTTTAAACTCAATTAAAAAAGGTGTATTCGTCACGTTTAAATGCTCTTTCCTCGTCTTATCTAAAACTGTTAAATTTCCGGCCGTTCCCTTGGAGCAATAATAAGATAAATTAACTTTTTTGTAACTTTGTTTAATGGAAAAACTTAATGTATTTTAAAATAGGGAAATCACCAGCTATGTCCATTTACAGGTAGCTCATTACAAAAATTTGTCAATTGATAAAATATTACTAATATTAGCCAATTAGTTATTTGTAGCAAAAAAATATCAAATTTTTGCTTTGTTTTGAGTGTGTGTTATTAGAATAGATTGGGCACAACTTAAGGAGCTTGAATTTCAGTTTTGGTATGATTTGATGAAGTTTTGAGGTGGTTTGAATTGAAAATTCGGTAAAAACTGAACATGAAAAAAATGATATGTGTATCACACTGTGTATCATTTTTGTATCACATATGTATCATATTTGTATCTATTGTGTATCACATGTATATCTATGTATACATGTGTGTGAGATACATGCGTGATGCATGTGTCGCAGAAGACTTTTTGAACTCGATTTAATTACGAATTTTGATACAAAACCAGTCCAAATCATCTCCAATCTTTCTCAAATTTTGTATATTGACTTATCTATATTTTTTCAATGAATTTCAACTATACCCATTGAAAAAGCTCCTTTTTTGTTGTTTAGATTTTTGGAATATTGTATATATTTTTGTATTTCATCACCTTATTTGCTACCTCATCCATAAAATTTCCTTTCCCTCTTGTATCTAGTGTTGCTACTCACGCTTAAAAATATGGAAGGTGATTTTTGCATGTGATTCTTTGAGAGAAAGAACCCTATTAGTATTTGATTTTTCAATTTTTGTTGGCTAGTTTTGGTAAGTCTATAATTAATGGCTAGATGTTGGTAAGTTGAGATTTATTTGAAATATTTGTGTAAGTTTCCCTTTAAAATAATGTCTTGCTTAAGAAGCATAACTCGACGATCTCTCATCTATTTAATTTAGCTCCTAACCTAAATGTTAGAAGAGGAAATTATTCCATGTATAGAACCAATAACCGGGTTACACATGTGTGAGGGCAGAGACAGATCCAGGACTTGAATTTTATAATTTCGAGTTCGAGATTTCTACGACAACTCATTTGATTTTCTGTGTTTGAAATCAATTATTTGAACTTATTTATTGAACTTTAACACATGTACATCGTTGGAACTGGAGTTATTTGTTCGGGTGAGTTTATAAATAACTACCACATTGCATTCGCCTCTACGTATTGTATTAGAGAATACTTGTCCTCATCGATTGCGTAGAAGTTCTCAAAGGGGTTGGATTCTAATTCTTTCGCACTTTCATTCTCTTCTATAAATACAAGTTCTCTCGTTTTACTGTGCAAGATTAATCACAAAATATTACTCCTACGCTAGTATGATTTCATTACTTTATATTGTACCCCTGGGAAAGATCAATAGTTTTTGGTGTTTACCCTCGAAAATGAATAACAATTGAATCCATACGCGGTTTAAGGATAAATGAATTAAGTCAATACAAGTGATTAATGACGATAGATAAGTAGATAAAATTTAGAATAAATTGTCAAACCAGTGATGATAGTGAATGCGGGCTCGGTTAAAATGCGGAAAACTATTTTTGAGTCCCGCGAAATTTATTTTTCAAGAAACCGACCAACTTTTGTCGGTTTTTGCAATTAAAATAAATAAAAATTAATATTAAAAAAACCGACCAACTTTGATCGGTAAATTCAACCGGTCATTTTAAAAAACCGACCAAATTTTATTTTTTAATAAAATCGACCAACTTTGGTTGGTTATTTTCGTGCGAAAATACAATTAAAGAGTATAAATAAAACATAAGACAATCTTAAAACAAAATGCACTAATGGTTTAGTGGTAGAATAGTATCCTGCCACAGTACACATCCCGGTTCAATTTCCAGATGGTGAATCTTTTGAGTTTTGATTACATAATTAAAATACCGACCAACTTTGGTCGGTTTTTTTTTGCGACCCACCTTGGCCCTTCTACCTTTGCGACCAACCTTGGTCGGTAATTAGCGACCAACCTTGGTCGGTATACTAAAACGACCACCAAAATAGCGACCAAGCGTGTTTGGACGCGTTTTGGTCGGTAATTTGCCAAAACCGACCAACGTTGGTCGGTTTTTGTGATCGCTAATTACCGGATTTCTAGTAGTTATCCGAGTCCCGAATCTTCAACTGGTGATACCCAGACCTCAAATCAATCTTGGAGAACACCCTCGCTCCTTGAAGCTGGACAAATAGATCATCAATACGTGGCAAATGATACTTGTTCTTGATTGTGACTTTGTTCAACTACCTATAGTCAATGCACATTCTCATAGTGCCATCCTTTTTTCTTCACGAACAGAATCGGTGCACCCCAAGGTGACACGCTAGACCTAATAAACCCCTTCTCAATGAGTTCCTGAAGCTGCTGCTTCAACTCAGCCGGTGCCACACGATACAGAGGAATAGAAATGGGTTGAGTACCCGACACCAAGTCAATATCAAAGTCAATATCCCTATCGGGAGGTATGCCCGACATGTCTGCAGGAAACACATCCGGAAAATCTCACACCACCGGAACATAATCAATAGTAGGGGTCTTTGCATTGATATCCCTCACAAAGGCCAAGTAAGATAGATAACCCTTTCCAACCATCCACTGGGCCTTCAAGTATGAAATTACTCTACTGGGAACATAGTCTAAGGAACCTCGTCACTCAATCCGTGGCAACCTTGGCATCGGCAACGTCACAGTCTTAACGTGACAATCCAAAATAGCATGGCATGGGGACAACCAATCCATACCTAATATCACGTCAAAATCAACCATACTAAGCAGCAAGAGATCAACTCTTGTAGGGGTATAAAAGCATTGTTAGAACAAATCATGAAAGACCATTGTTATACGCCTATATTATGTACCATATGTATTTAATTATGCTAGAAATTGTATACAATTATTTGGACTTGTGATTATTTTAGGGCCATAATTTGGACTTGTGAGGGCTATGTATTTAATTATGCTAGAAATTGTACAATAATTGAATATAATATCGGTTTACCAAAATAACCTTAAAATATTAAATATAATAACTACCAAAGAAAGATCATAATTGGAATTTTAATGCCGGCCCTCTAATCCTATTAGTCGTAGGACACATACATAAATAGATCCACACGTCCCTAAACCTATCCCAGGAACACGTTAATTAAACTTAAAAGTTCCTAAATACATGAATAGACTAAACCTATCTTAGGAACACGTTAAACTTAAAAATTCCTATATACACAAATAGATCCACACATCCCTAAACCTATCCTAGGAACATGTGAAACTTAAAAATTTCTATATTTGACAACATCTAATTATATTGTCCAAATTCTAAACCAATGCCAATACCTCTTGGAATCCATTCCTATCACAAATTTAATAATTTAAAAACTTATTCTATTGTATGAATCCATTAGGAAAAAGGACTCAAACACTTCTATATAAAAAAAATGCCACTATTCTATATTTTCCATCATAATTTTTTTGCGCAGTAAAAGGTATTATTTCTTCGTTAGTTAGACCTCTAACTCTTTGTTACTATTTATAACTAGCATTGCCAGCACAAGTTGCCACCACCCATTAAGAAGGTTTTTCCTGTTTAATTAAGTGAATCAACCATATTAAATAATAAAATTATTTCATCTTTAGAGAAGATATATATTGTTTTGCAACTTTTCCTCATATATATATATATATATATATATATATATATATATGAGTCTTGCTAACATACTACATGAAGGTAGGATGTTAGCATTGTACCCATTTTTAAATTCTCAAATTTACCATTTAAGTTGCATTTATTTTTTGTTGCTCTCTTTTTCTTTTCAGATATCTCTACCGTGGGAAATTTATTACCCCTGTTTCAGGCTAAATCAAATTCTAAATTAATCATGAGCATAGCAATAATATGAATAATCTTGGGTCATTACCAATTGCATATTTTTTGTGATTATTTCAAGGACTACTGTAAGCAATGAATCATGGAAAATGAACAAATAATGGTATATCTCCTATTTCCTCAAATCAAGACTCATTCTCTCACTCTCAAAATCCCTTGCAATAACAAAACTATATGTACTAAACAAGTTCCAAATTAAAATAGCTGATTCGTAAGGCATCTAAGACCATTTCAAAGTCTTTTTACATATATTTAATTTACCCCTGTACTAGGTTCTTTCTTCTTATCTCACAATTAAATGCCAATATACTTTTCATGCTAGTATTAATAAAGACATGCACAAAACCATCAAGTTTGTGTCTTGAAAATGAAGAACTTCTTGGTAGAAAACCTTTTACGACCTTAGTGAATTGCGATGAATCCAAATTAGTAGAGTCGATTCTGAATACGACTGATAAACGTGAAGAAAAAAACACATGCACGTACGTTGCAATTTCTCAAGCTAAGCTTGGACTGGTCCTCCGTCTTATAAAGAAGACTACTAACTAGATCTTAATTAAGATGGTCAGCCATGGCGACCTAAGCTTTCATTTCTATCGTTTTGGAATTCTAAATTCCTCTCTTTCTTTCCTTTACAAAATTCCAAAATTCTATTGGTTAGTTATGTTGCGGAAGCCAAATGTATATAGTGTGAATAAGTCACAACTACTATACCAAAAATTATGACAGCCATCAAATAAGACAATAAAACAACAATAAAGGAAACACCAGAATTTACGAGGTTCGGCTAATTTTGCCTACTCCTCGGACACAACCAATATTTTATTCCACTCCAAAAATACAAGTGAAATAATACTAAAGAGAGAAGATACAAATGCCTTAAACAGATGAGAAGGCAAATGAGAGGTGTGTCTCAATCCTAAACATTAGGCCTTCTTTTATAGGGGAAAAATCCCCTCCAAACTTAACTCCCAACCAATGTGGGACTTTGGCATTTTGCCAAACTTCAACAAGTTAATTATCTGTTGGAAATAATCTAAACACATTCACACTTGAATTTAATTGGGAATACATAAGTGCGTGAATATATACTTACTAGAGAACCTTAAAAATGTAATAAAAAACAAGAGTTGTGGTGGAGTGATAAGTACTCCGTCATCTTTAATCAAAGGTCTCGGGGTTTAGCCTTGGGTACGAAGTCACATTTGTTAGGGAGCGCTTTATCCCATATGTCGGACTTCTCGATACGAATTCGGATTTAGTCGGGTCTCGGGCCCAATGCAGGTACCAGACATTGAATGAAATTTTTTTTTTTTAAAAAACTTAAAAATGTTGACACAAGCATTCAATTTAAAACCTTAAAATGATTTAAAATCTTTTCTTAATCGCCTTGAATGTTATTATATACCCGACGTGCAACAAAATTATATATGTTTCGTCAGCTCTGATTCTCCTAGATTTGATTACGTTAAATTTTTATTTTCCCCAAATATCTTATTTTTCTACTTGTTTTTTTTTTTTATTTAAAATTTGAATGTGCCTGGTTTCTCTTAGGACTAATTTATTTGAGATTATTATTTTATGATTTGCCGCCGGGGAAATTAGAAGGTACGTAACGGGGAAGCTATTACCTATTACATCACAATACAAAAGTATCTCGATCTACCTAATTAATAAAAGTTTTTGTATTAAGTCAACTGTTTAATATATTATTCAAGAAAATTACAGGTTAAATAATTTTAGTTTATCTGCTGAGAGATGGATGGATATGGTAAGATGATGAATGGAAAAAATATAGTGAGACATATGAGATCGCTCCGCCCTTAATCAAAAGTCT
Source organism: Nicotiana tabacum (assembly GCF_000715075.1). Taxonomy (NCBI): domain Eukaryota; kingdom Viridiplantae; phylum Streptophyta; class Magnoliopsida; order Solanales; family Solanaceae; genus Nicotiana; species Nicotiana tabacum. The sequence goes on along the minus strand of NC_134089.1, from coordinate 15,203,310 downwards.
TAGGTCCAAATACAATAAATGGTGAAACACTTGATAGGTATCGTTTTCTTTTTTAGTGGTCCTACACTGCACGAATCCAAATATCAGACCAATACAGTTTTTTTATAAACTTTCGACTACCAATATAATCAATGTGTTAATCAAAGTACACATTCCTATAATATAGTACTCCCCCGGTCTACTTTAATTGATTTTTCGGACTTTTTTTTTGTGATCCACAATACTAATTTTTTCAGATATTAAAAAGGAATTAACTTCTTTTTGTCACAGATGTCCTTGGAGTAAAAAGCTTAGGAATATTTTTTATATTTTCAATGAACAAATTAAGGTTAATATGGTCAATTTTATTGTTAACTAATACTAAAAGATGAATTTCTTAATATATGTGAAAACAACCAAAAATCAATTAAAGTGAACTGGGAGACTAGTAAATTAAATTTTTTTTAACACATGTAAGAATCTTTAACATGCTTAGACTATTTTATAAATAAATACTCTAAGACAAATCTTAAACTTTATGTTTGGATCATATAAATATATGATTTTCACATATAAATACAAAAATAACTTAAATTCTTAATCGAGATAGCTGTAGTAATTAAATGGACTATTCATTTTTTAAATTAAAATTTAAATATATATTCAGAAACTACACATAATATAGAACTCTACAAGTACAAGTTTTCTCATATCAAGCTAGTGAAAGAATATTTATAGAATGTAAAGTGAAATTCAGTTAATTTGAATCCTGATATACAAAGGTGAGAAACTGTTGTAGCAAAAGTCTAATTTTCTACTTGTCTAAGAATATGGTTGAGAGTTCCAAAGAACCTAGTACTACTATGTAAGACCCTTTCAATGAATATTATAAAAAAAAGGTAAATGTTTTATAGCTTTAGTTATTATCCGCTCTTTATGTTTTATTGAGCTTAGAGTTTACTGAAAACAATCTTTTTATCTTCACGAAATATGAATATGGTCTGCGTACACATTTATACTGGGAATGTTGTTATTGTCGTTGATGTTTTTGTAGTTATTACCTGCTCTAATATTGTAGAAATACCATATATAGAAGGATTTAACTCATATATACGGATGGTATAATGATTTTTTTACACAATCAACTAATAGCAATTTAACTATTATTAATACTAAATTATCATTATGTACTTAATATTTATCGAAAATTTATATGTAAATACCTAAATAATAACATAATTGTATAAAATAGTTTTTACTCCATCACTAGGATAGAACTTAAACTCTTCATAGAATATTATATTGACCAAAGTCTATTCATTTGTTGAATTAGTTGAAATATTCTTAGGATGTTGTAATTTAAAAACTAAAATTGTTAGCTGGAGTAGGCCAAGAGAAAACATTTTATTACTACAACAACAACAACAAACAACCCAGTATAATCCCACTTAGTGAGGTCTGGGGAGGGTAGTGTGTACGCAGACCTTACCCCTACCCTGGAGTAGAGAGGCTGTTTCCAAATAGACCCTCGGCATCCTTCCCTCCAAGAACTTCCCACCTTACTCTTGGGTAGACTCGAACCCCTCTTTTTTATTACTATCATACATTAAAAAAGTCTTGGCAAGAGTCAAAATCTATGGGCATGACATCAAATATATAAACAATTCTAATCTATGAAACTCCTCCCTTTCTGTTGCTTTTCCTCCCACTCCTCTTCTCATTTCTTTTCACACTCTTTCCCATTAATATTTTTTTATAAAAAATCATTGCTTATAACTAAATTGCATAACCAAAATTCAAGACTGAGTTTCATAATTCAAGAAGTATGAAGTTTTCTTTTCCATTTCTCAAGTGTTTTAGCTCATCTTCAGTTACTTTAGAGGGCAGCCAAATCCCATATGGTAACTTCTCAAACCATTTTGTTTTACTTAAAAGTCTCATTATTTATTGTTGTCTTTGATAATTCTGGTTTAAAATTTTCAACTTGTACTAGAAGGGTATTTTCTTAAGAATATGAATTCAAAAAACAGGTGGACAAATTTCCCAGCATTTTACAGTGTACTCTTACAATGAATTGAAAGCTGCAACTCATGGATTTAGAGCTTCAAATAAAATTGGAGAGGGTGGTTTTGGTTCTGTTTACAAGGTGAGTTTTTTCTAAAAAATATTTTTTTTCTTTTTCCAAAAAATAGTTGAGTTCCAAAAAAAAAGAAAAAGGGGGTGTGAGTTTTGGTTTGTTTAATGTGTATTTATTATTTTGATGTTTATTTTGTGGCTTTTCTTGAAAAGGGTAAGCTTCAAAATGGAATTTTTGTGGCTGTAAAAGTTCTATCAGTTGAATTGGAATCAATGCGAGGTGAAAGGGAATTTGTATCAGAGATAGCTGCATTGTCTGATATTAAACATGAAAACCTTGTCAACCTCAGAGGATGTTGTGTTGATGGAGCAAATAGACTTTTAGTCTATGATTACATGGAAAATAACAGTCTTTCCCAAACATTCTTAGGTAATTTCTTTGTTTTCCTGTACTGGTCGAAAGTAGCCGGTAGCCCGTCGAATTAGTCGAGGCGAGCAATGGCGCAAGCTGCATCAGGAGGTTTGGCGTAACTGGTAAAATTGTTACCATGTGACCAAGAGGCCACGGGTTCGAGCCGTGGAAATAGCCTCTTGCAGAAATGCAGGGGAAAACTGCTTACAATAGACCTTTGTGGTCTGGACCTTCCCGAACCCCGTCATAGTAGGATTAGTTTACCGGGTTGCCCCTTTTTGCGCAAGCTGCATCAGACGCCACAGTTATATTAAACAAAATCTTGAGGTTGTTTCTTGATTGAATTGTTTTGACTAAGCAGGTGGGGAGAAAAACAGAAGTAAATTTACATGGAAACTAAGGAAAGAAATTTCAATAGGAATAGCAAAGGGACTTTCATATCTACACGAAGAAGTGAGTCCACATGTTGTACATAGGGATATTAAAGCCAGCAACATACTACTTGATGAGGATTTTACACCAAAAATTGCAGATTTTGGTTTGGCTAGGCTATTTTCAGAGAACACGTCACACATTAGTACCCGAGTTGCTGGAACATTGTAAGTTAGCATTAGTAGATATATGTTCTTTTTGAATTTTGAAGTGTACTCATGTTGTTCTTCCTAGTCTTTGTTGTGCTGATCATGTTGTGAATTTTCTTGAACTCATGATCTTATGCCCTACAGAGGCTATCTTTCTCCAGAATACGCCATCAGTGGACACTTAACGCGCAAATCAGATGTTTATAGCTTTGGAGTCGTGCTACTAGAAATAGTCAGCGGTTCACCAGTTGTTGCATTTGACATTACTAGAGGAGAGCATTTCCTAGTTAACAAGGTAATTACTTTTGACTAGTATGAATCCTACTATTAAAGGGCAACCCGATTTACCAGTTACGCTCACTTTCGAATGAATCCTACTATTAATAATCTAAAATTTACCTTTATTTGAATGCAAATATCTAAATGGGAACCATGATTTTGACTTATTAAGATGTTGATGTTAGTTTGTTGGCTTGATATGACATGAGAAGATCAATTTGTGTTGGTATTTATTGTTTGCTAGGCATGGGAAATGTACAATTCTGACCAACTATTAGAGCTAGTGGACCCTGTTTTGGATAGAGATTTTTCGAGCGATGAAGCTGTCCGATTCTTGAAAGTTGGCCTGCTCTGCGTGCAAGAGAACGCCAGCCTCCGCCCTAAAATGTCAATGGTCATCAAGATGCTGAGCAGCAATGGTGCGACAATAGTAGACGAAATGAAGATTACTCAGCCTGGGATTGTTGCTGATTTAATGGATGTTAAGATAGGCAGAAAACATTCTTCTCAAAGTTTTTTTTCTAAAGCTTCCACAAGTATGAGCCCAGGAAGCCCATTTCAAACAGGAAGAAGGAAGTAGTAAAAAAGGTCAGCTCGGTACACTAAGCTCCCGTTATTAGCGGGGTCGGGGGAAGGGCCAGACCACAAGGATCTATCGTACGCAACCTTAGCCCTTACTCTACTTTTCTGCAAGAGGCTGTTTTTACGGCTTAAACAAGTAGTGATAGCTAGAAATTAGAATGTACTTTGTACAAAGAGTATATTATGCACACAGATTGAAACACATGCACTGAGTTTGCTCACTTTTTTTTTTTCCTTTTTTTGGTTGTTGGAGAAATTGTATATTAATGTGGGCAGCTAGGTCTTTCATTATTGTTTTTGGTGGTTACTTTGTTGTAGACACTACCTTTAGTATTGTTTTATTCTTGATACCTTTTTTAAGCTTCTCATTTATTATGAACATTTTCTTGTTACAATGGATTCATATCATTATATGGTGCAACAGCTATTACCAAAATAACAAAATGATGAGGCATTATTAAAATTGCTCCATCACTTCTGTTAAGTCTTTAACAAAGCCAGACACAGCCCTCACATTTTACTACTCCCTTCCGAAACAATATCAACTATGCCTCAGCGTCAAACAAGTTGGCATCTGCTTAGTGTGAATTGATAAGTTTAAATTTGGTCGTCAACCTACCGCAACCTTATTTCTTTATCCTAGCTTGAAATTGATAATACGAGCAAGTTCACACAGACAGAGTTTGAAACGAAAAGGAAAAAGAACAAAGTGCATAAAATATAGGAGCAATAAAGCATCCTTATTATTGTCAAGAAAGCTACAAAAACAGAAAATGATGAGACAAGAGTTGATAAATTAGTGAATGGGATGTTAATCTATTAACCACTACTTAATTATTGATACGGTTGACAAATGATACATTAATGATATGATTGATTTTTTTGTTGAAATAGACATCTTGTCTTGATAATAAATGTAGAAGGAAACTTATAAGCTGCGCAAGTTGAGGTATCAATGTATAGTCCCTTGACATTAAGGGCTTATGGCTGCTAACATCTAAGGGTCAACCCTTCCACTAGGGTCATTTGTTGAAGAATGGATCCTTCAACCTGCCTTCGTGAGATATTAGCCGATTCGTTCACACTCAATCAGAGGTCTCGGGCAAATATAGGCTATTTTACAAAGAGATATTTACACAAATAGTCAATTGGTTTCATTGTCTGCATTATTGATTATATGTTAAAGCACATCGTATAAATTTTATACGAGGTACTGATCCATCCTCCAGCACAACTTATTCACGAACGAATCTATCAACTGAGGTTTTATACTGAAAAATTACAACAAAAACAATAACAAACTCAGTGAATTCTCACAAGTGGTTGTGGGGAGGATAGTGTGTGTGAAGATTTTATCCCTGCTTTAAGAGCAAAGAGAAGTTGTTTCCGATAGGCCCTCGGAGGGAGCTAATAAGATGTTCAGTTCCCATATTTTCAAATGATATTGGATAAGAATTCGATATCAATAGATACTTTTTCAAAGATATTATTTTGTTGTTTTTATTTATAATTTTGTTTGATTTTAGATCATCTTAAGAGAAAAATGAAAGGAGATCAATTTTTTATTCAGAAAAAAAAAAGGACAACACAACTGAAAAACAGGTCATTTTGTTTTTATTTCTGAAAAGCAAAAATATCTATAGTGATCTTCCGTTATCGCCAAAGAGCCCCTCCATTTTAAACAAAATGACAAACAAAATACTCTTTCTCTTTGTTTTCTTCTTGACATGTCTCTTTTCTGTTCTTATATATACTTTTGACATACAACCATTTAGTGTTATATAGGGACATCTTTAACTAATTTAGGTGACATAATTGCAATTAAACTGTTAGACATATAGTAACCTAGTTGGAGGGGAGCATTGAATCAACAGTAACGTTGTCTGCATCTGATCTATAGATCACGGATTCGAGCAGTGCAGCCACTAATATTTGCATTAAGTTAGATTGTCTACATCAAACCCCTTAGATACGGCCCTTTAATCCTGCATAAATACAAGATACTTTGTGGATCGAGCCTTTTTTTATGTAGAGTAATCCAAAGGGTAAACATATTGATTAAGATGGCACAGACACTAGTGTTTGGGGCAAGAAGTAAGGTAAAAAAGAAAAAGAATCTAGTGACCAAAATAAAAATCTTTTTATTTTGTCACTACTAATAAAGGTCTCTTTGTCCAGCAACTTTTTGATAATTAGAACCCAACCCCACTTTCACCTACCCAAACAACAAATAATTTTCAAAAAAAATATTAATAGTATTTCCTTTAAGAGCAATGACTCAAAGTGGAACATGTGGTGGCATCGAATTAAACAAAATACAAGTGCTACAACCCAAAAATATAAAATTTTAAATAATTAATCAATTAATAGCTCCTATGTAATTATGTGTATTCTTTAAAATATATCCAACGCCAAGCTTAGATGAAGAAAAAAGAGCTGTGTTAGGTTGACGGATAGAAGAGTCAAAAAAATGTTGTGACACTCCATTTGAACCATCAATTAATTTTGACTATAACTTCACCAAGTTTTTTTTAAACATAAAAAATTGAGATGTTGAAACCTTTTAACCACATTTTAAATGTTTTAATGAAGGTAAACAACATTTGCAGGTGAGATTTTACTTTTTAGAGGTCAAATTTTATTGTTTAGCTCTTGATTATTGAAACATCTTACCGTATGAAATTAGAAAATATGACCTTTATTGGAGGTAGTATTATCTTGATGTTATTTTTTATCATCAAGTTCATAAAATTATGATTTAACTTATACGGTTTATTAGTTTCAATTAGAAAATTGGTAATTTGACCTTAACAAATTACAACAACAACAACAACAAACCCAGTAAAATTCCACACGTAAGGTCTGAAGAGACCGATAAAGTATACACAGAACTTAACTCTTACCTTATGACGATAAAGAGGTTGTTCCGAAAGACCCTCGGTTCAAAAGAAATGAAAATGAAATAATAAACTGACAATAGCAATAACAAGTTAATTAGACAAAGCGAAAATGGAGCAACGTGCAATAACAGAGATCTATAAGAATAGAGTCAATCTTGTTGGAAATAATGACACAATGTGTAATAGCAAGGGGCTAGGAATAGAAAAATACAAGACAGTACTAATACTACTGAAAAGGCTAGATGAAGCTCTAGACTGCATGTCAACCTACAACCCTATTCCTCGACCTCCACACTCTCCTATCGAGAATCATATCCTTGATAAACTGAAATAGCACCATATCTTGCCTAACAAATTAGGTGACATAAATTGTAAAGAAGAAGGAATTTGTTAGAGTGGAAAACTCCAACAAGATAAAAAATTCCGTATTTTAAGAAGACTTACCTATATATATTCTGATAGTATAAAATATTTTTTACACTAACAGTGTATATTATTTAAACTACTTGAGGAATTGTGATGACCCAGAAGGTCATCACTTATTTTAAAATAAAATTCTGCGTTTCGAGACCTTAAAAGCCTCTTTTAGCATCACCTCGATTTGCGTGCGCAGTCTAGGCACGTAGTCGAAAATCCTAAATGTGAAAATCTATGAAAAAATGATAAATTTTGAGTATAAAATGAATTAATTTGACTTCGGTCAATGTTTTTGGTAAACGGATCCGGACCCATGATTTGACGGTCCCTAGGGTCCGTAGGAAAATATGGGACTTGGGCGTATGCCCGGAATCGAATTCCGAGGTCCCAAGCCCGAGAAATGAATTTTTGAAAGAAATTGTTTTCTGAAAAATATAAAAGTTTTTGAAAGTGAAATATTATGTGAAACCTGTGGTATCGGGCCCGTATTATGGTTCCGGAGCCTGGTACAGGTTCAATATGATTTATATATGTTGTCTGTAAAGTTTGGTGAACAATGAAGTTTATTTGACGCGAGTTGGACTTCCGGTTGGAGAGTTATGAACTTTGAGAGTTCTTGATGAAAATGTTGAGTTTTGAGGTTTAATTCGTCATTTTACATGTTATTTTGATGATGTGATAGCACAAGTAGGTCCATATGATGTTTTTGAGGTTGTGTGTATATTTGGTTTGGAGCCCCGAGGGCTCGGGTGAGTTTCGGCTATGTTCCGGGGTGTCTTAGGCTTAATCATGACTATTGGAGGTTCAGAAAACTGCAGCTCTCTGAACCTGCTAGTGTAGTCCGCACTGGTTTTGTGTTGTCCGCACTGGTGGTTGTGCGGCCGCAGTGGATCTTGTGCGGTCCGCACAGGTTCACTGGTGACTGTGCGACCGCAGTTGATTTTGTGCGGTCCGTACAGGGAGTCTGAGAGGGGTATATTAAGACGAGATTTTCAGTTATTTTTCATTTTTCAAAACCCCAAAAACATAAAAGGCGATTTTTCAAACAACCTTTCTTCTCCAAAACATTGGTAAGTATTTTCTAACTCGTTTTCTTCAATCATTAACATCTTTCCACATGATTTCAACTCAAAATCAATGATTTTTATGGGGGAAATTGGGTGTTTTGGATAGAACCTAGGTTTTTTAAAAATTGGGGATTTGGACCTCGATTTGAGGTCCGATTTCAAAACAAATTATATATTTAGGTTCGTGGGGGAATGAGTAATCGGGTTTTGATTCGAACCTCGGGTTTTGACCATGTGGGCATGGGGGCGATTTTTGACATTTTAGGCAAAACTCTAGAAAACTCATTTAATGCATTCAAATTGATTCATTTAGCGTTTATTGATGTAATTAAGTAACTTGTGACTAGATACGAGCGAATTGGTGGTGGAATCAAGGAGTAAAGCTATAATTAAGTCGTGAAGTGTGTTCGTGGCATCGAGGTAAGTGTTCGGTCTAACCTTAGCTTGAGGGATTAGGAGTTGTATCCTATTTGCTATTTGCTTCTTGTTGAGTACGACGTATAAGCATGGTGACGAGTATCTATATGTTGGTGTCGAGCATAACCGTGAGTCTTAAATTGATAATTATTGTGTTCTTAAATGATACTACGGATTCTTTAATTGGTAATTCTCGATATTGAGCGAGAATTTAGTTTATTTTCGTGGAAATTACTTATGATTGAGTATTGGTGTTAGCTAAGACGAGTAGGAGTTGAGTTAAGATTGATTATAGCTGATTCTCCCTTGCCGGGACGTATATACTTTTATTGTTGAATTTCCTTGTCGGGTTAGTATAGTTTACTGTTGATCCCTTGCCGGGACTCGTGGTATGGATGAGTTTAAGGTATATAAATATATTGGATGGGGTTGCACGCCGTAACAATGATATATATTAGATCGGGTTGCATGCCGCAACAATGATATATCTATTGGATCGGGTTGCACGCAACAATAATATTATATTGGATCGGGTTGCACGCCGCAACAATGATATATATATTGCATCGGGTTGCACGCCGCAGCAATGATATATATATTGGATCGGGTTGCACGCCGCAACAATATTATATTAGATCGGGTTGCACGCCGCAACAATGATATGTACAATGGATCGGGTTGCGCGCCGCAATCGTGTTATTATTGCTTTGACGTAGATTTTGAATTGTTTCTCTCGTATTTCTCTTTGTTTCAGCTGGATTTGATGTGTTCCCCCGAAGCATGCACCCCCTCCCATTTAAACTGCTTTTACCTGTTTATTTTTCGTTGTATATTATATAATTGCACAAGTTTTATCTGGAGTCTGGTCCTAGCCTCGTCACTACCTTGTCGGGGTTAGGCCAGGCACTTACTAACACATGGAGTTGGTTGTGCTGATGCTACACTGTGCACTCTGTGCAGATATCGGAGCAGCACCAGGACAATAGCACTTGGGGAGCCAGCCTTCAGTCCACAGAAATTCCGAGGTAGTCCTGCAGGCGTCCGCAAGCCCGACGTCTCTTCTATCTGCTTATCTGTTCTGTTTTCATTGTATCCGAGACAAGCTGTATTTCTTTTCTTCAGACATTTGTATGTAGTATTCATAGACAATCCGTGAATATTGTGACACCGGTTTCTGGGTAGAGATGCATGTTGGTATTTTCATATTTATTTTGGGTATTATATTAGTCTAAGTCTTCCGCTTAATTTCATCTTCCGCTATTATTTAAATGTTGATCACCTGTTATTACAAGCTGTTAAAAATGATTAAAACGAAAGAGTTAAAACTTCTAAATTTCGTTTGTCTAGCTTCTACGAGTAGGCGCCATCACGACTTTCGAAAGTAGGAAATCCGGACAGTGACATAAATGGTAAGGAAACTGAACAAAACTAAACTAGTAGGATCCTTCTTGCCTATCAAAGGAGAAGTCACCAAATCAGATAACCAGTCCATTTAAGACATTGTCCTTGGTCACGGAAATGGAAGTTTGGTCAATTGACCAAGTACCAACAAATTAAAACCATCAATGAGACCATGACTGCTTAAAAAAAGACTTAGATTTGGACTTGGCCTTATTGGCTCCACATAGAATCATATGTTGAATAGTTCTAACATAGTACTTACTACTACTTTATATAAACCAAACCAAAATATCCAAGGAAAGAAAACAGAATCCAACATTGACCATGATTACATGTTTTTCTCCCACCTTTCTTTGCTAAGAACTGGTCATGCTTGCTGCTTGCACATATATATTTTTGAACAATTTAGTTCTACTTCTAATACTCACTTTTAAGCTAAACTAGAGAAAAGAAAGAACTCTTTGACCCCGTAAAGGCAGAGCTCTTTGACCCCGTAAAGGCAGAATCAAGATGTGAAACTTATAGGATTCTAGTCCTTTTAAGTTACTGATTTATAAATTAGTACTAATAAATTGTACATATACAATGAATTTTTTGAGACAAATATAAAATTTGGATCAAAGTATAACTAGGTTCACCGGAACGCATAACCTAGTTATAAGGGTGAAGTGCTTGATAAGGGTGAAGTGCTTGATAAGGGTGAAGTGCTTGGGAGGGGGAGATAGTGGCAGAGACACCCTTTTGGCAAAAACTTTTCATATATATATGTGAGTATAGATTACATTTTTTTAAAAATGAATACATACAAATAGGCATACAATGCTTGAAAATAATAGAAAATAAATATCAATTTGTGAGATAAAGCAAAACCTAAAACGGCCATAGTTCTAGACCTAAACTCAATTGCAAACTGAATTGTGACAATAAACGGCCACTGCTGGCATAAAATCATGCGTACACGTACATCACTAGAAAAGACTTGCCGATATGAAAATTATACCATAACAATTATGTCTCAATCTTATACTAGTTAGGATAATTAAAAGAAGATTATGGGAGCCAAAAAAAGATGCGAGAAATGCTTGATTTGAAGCTCAACATGGATGCATGGCTCCTAGCATGCCATCTGAAAAGGCCATCAATTATAGATGGAACAATGCAAATGGCATACAAGGAGCCAGGCATGTATCTATATATCATGAAAACAAGCGACTTACCTTTCATGATTCTTCGACTCTAGACTGAATCAAACTGAGAACATCAACGGAACACTCTCTTACCCTCACTGATCAGCTAGTGTGCAACGACGACCGGCCTGCAAGTTACTCGATTTTTTTCCTTAGTTGCTTTAAATTCTATTCTAGATGCTACTTACTTACATATGATACTTACCTTTCTTGATTTCCAGACTCTAGACTGAATCAAACAACTTGTCTTGATTTTCTCTATAGCCAAGGTTCTACTGAAACTACTACAAAATGTGTAGGCTAAAGTGTCCTCCGCAACAGAATTTATAGGGAAAAAAGAAAAGGAGGGGCGGCTATAACTAAAAGATAAAACTAGCAAAGTTATAGATCATTGAGTTTGAACTGGCACCCATATTTTCTCTCTTTTCCAATCAACTTTTTCTCTCTGGAAAACTACCATATTTTGAATTGGCAGTTTATTACAAAGGACATAGCTGAAGAAACCACTTAGTAAAGAACTCCTTGTTTTGTTACTTTATTTTTCCTTCTACTTGGTAAAGCCCTGATCTTTTAGTGGGGGTTTCTGTTCCTAAGAACGCTTTTATAGGAAACAACCTATCTATTTGTACAACGTAAGGGTCAGAGGCGGATTTAGGATTTAAGCTCTATAGCTTTAAACACATTATATTTTTTAAGTTATGAGTTCATAACTACTATTTCTTGCAATTTTAGTGGATTTTTATACATAAGTTTAGGTTTGCGTACGCTCTATCCTCCAAAGACCTCATTTGTGGGAATACCTGGTATGTCGTTGTTCCGTTCTTAAGAAGCTGTTGAAAAGCAGTTATTGCCAGTCAAAAGCTAAAAGGGACATATGTACACCCCTCCATTTTGTTTTTAGCACTTAATCACCTTTCATTTCTTTTACAGCATGATAAAGCAAGTATCTTTAACATTCTTTTTGAAACTGTTTTGTTTTGGAAGTATTTGATGAGAGGTGCAAAGCATACGTACTACTTCTTTCCTTCATTTCCCTTCTGTCAATTTCCTCATCTCAACCTTTCGGCCTTAAAAAGGGAAAGAAACGTCTAATATGATTTAAAAGGTTTCCACATTTGTCCAAAAACATAAGAAAAAACGAGGAAAAGCATCCTAGTTTTTATACACCTTTTGTAATTTAGCCACACAACTGGTTTATTGAAACTGCTTTCTAACAGCTTCAGTGCAGTTAGCAACTAACTTGAGTTTCTACACCAGAAATGTCACGATCCAATTTAGGATCATGATCGGCGTGCTCCTAAGTAAGCCTCATTGATATTTAAAAAAAAACGGACAGAGTTTCCACTATTTTTGGACTATCCAAAAAAAATTTATGTCGCAAAATCAACAACCAAACATCTTAATATCAATCCAACCAACAATAACTTTATACATTAACCAAAACAAGTCTCAATCATTATAATATACTCACTAACAGCCACAAATACTAATTTATCTCCAAATTCAATAAGGAAGTGCAATACTCATCATAAGTCTATAATAACGAAAGAATACTCATGACACTAAAAGAATGACTATGGAGCGACTCTATGAGTTAAATAGAAAACACGATAACAAAGAAATAAACTCTTCGCCCACGCGAATAAGTGTGGGGCTCACCAGGAACTATCAACTCGTATACTCTAATTAACGAAATTCTCGTTTGCGTCAACTGCTGTGTCTGTAAAAAAAATAATAGCGGGGAGTGAAGTCGCTAGCTCAGTGAGTAATAATATTTAACCACAACCGTTTTTAATTGGGGACAAGTAAGAAATCATGCTTGTATAATAATAACAAAATAAAATGCCCTTTTTTAAAACGGTAATAATAATCAGTCTCATCATGTGTTTCCTGCAACAAAATCAATTTAACAATTCAATAATAAACTCGGTAATACTGTGTCATATCAAATCTTTATATTTGGGAGGTTACCAAGAAAGGATCATGTAATCTGTATCACTCTATGGACCCCTTCTTAAGAGGAGTCAAATATAACTGTAGGTCCCTACTTGAGGGAAAACTATATCTGTATGCTAGTTCTACCTTCCCACTAGCGAGGGCTCTAACTGTACACGGTAACCAGTAAATACAAGGTGCACCAGGTCTCGTCGTTAGCTACGGGATCCTTCAAAGTCTCCTCCCATTCATATTTTTCTTTGTAAACAGTAAATCTTCACATAGAAGAATTTTCAAAACAGTACAGGGCATTTTAATTTTTATCAAATCATGTAATCCAATTTCGGTAATGGTAATCATATCTCTAGTAATAGTAAAACATGTCTAGTAACAGGGAACATTTTAAATAACTATAAACATCTCAAGTAAACTATTCAGTACCATATCAAGTAAGACTTGTCCCACATGCAATTTCAAACATTCGGTAACATATTTTATTTTCAAAATAATTTATAAACCATGCAGGTTATGAAAATACAAATTGTGGTAAGATTACTACTCACAGTACTCGCGCCAACATAACAAGCGCGCCAGCTCGAGCACACATTCAACTTCTTCAACTACCTATAATGTTACAAAATCAATCTTGCATCAACTTCGTGAATTGCCAACGTAATTGGTCCATTTCTATCACATTTAATCAATTCCCCGATATCCATTCCTCTGAAATATGACCCTTAATTCTCTGTTAATTAATTTAGTATTACTTAATTGGCTAGGAGTTGCATCTTGTTTTTTTTTTTTAAAATCTATTCTTATTATTTGATTTATACTAATATATATATAGGACAAGAAGAATTTATTTTGTTTGACACAAAAACAATACTCATATCCTTATGTAGCAGTTTACAAGCACTGCTAACTTGCATAGTAAAGTGCTTAATATAAACTGATAGGTTTTTTGTTCAATCTAATAGGAATTCCATGATTGTGCTATATTGAAACACCTTAAGAATACTTTGTTATCTTTACCCTAAATTACAAAATCAATAACTAATAATAGGCTAGGTATTGAATAAAGGAAATATCAAATAAATTACCAAGGGAAAAAAAGGGATTAAATTACCTAGCTTGTTCTCCTCCATTCCAAAAATCCCTTCATTAGAAAGAAGTAAACTCTCATCTTTTGTTGCCTCCGATCACTTCTGCCGAATTTCAATTGCTTCATACCCTATCCCCTTTTGCTTTAGGTTAGTTACGTAGTGCACTTTGACACTAATTCTTCTCTTATTTTCCTTAAGGCTTGATATTAGCTTCTTCTTTTGTTTTTTTGTTTGCAGGTGCTTTTATCCTCCATCCCTCCTACTCTCGTTCCTTTTTCTTTGAGATTGCAAGGAATTAAAATATTAACCCTTTCCAATCTCTATAAGATGCTCTACAGTAGTTATCTTTTGGGCTTCGACCCTTTAATTTTTTTTAAAATTTATGTACTTACAAATTACGCTTGTACCCTTATAATGTAAGGTATTACATTATCCCCATCTTATGAAATTCGGTCCCTGAATTTCAAAATAAGTGCATCCCTATAGTCCTAAACAAGTGAGGATACTTCGCTTGCATATCTTCTTCTACCTCCCAAGTAGATTCCTCGATGATACTGTTTCTCCACAAGAATTTAACGAATATAATTTCTTTTTGACCGTAGCTGTCTTACTTGACTATCGATATTAGCTACTGACTCCTCCTCATAAGATACATTTTGATCAAGCAGCATAATCAGTATTTCATATGGTTGAGAGGAGTTTGTATATATCTCTTAGCATAGATACATGAAATATTTATATAAGATAAGAAGGAAGTTCCAAACTATAAGCCACAACTCTCATTCGGTAGGTATCTTGTATAATTTTATAAATCTTGGATTCATCAACCCTATTTTTACAAATTGCATCACGTCTTTCATAAGGGATACCTGTATGAACACTCTGTCTCCAATTGTGAACATTAAGTCTCTTTTTCTCTTATCCGCATAAGAATTTTGTCAAACTGTGAGCAATCGCGGTCTGATCAATTGGACCTTATCAATAGCTTCTTGTACTAAGTCGGGTCCCAATAAATTAGTCTCACCAGCTTCAAACCCTCCGATAGGAGAACGACATCTTCTACCATATAATGCTTCGTATGATGCCATCTGAACACCATACTGGAAGCTATTGTTGTAAGCAAATTCAGCCAAAGGTAGATAAGCGTCCCAACTACCTCCACACTCAAGAATACATCTTCTCAATATATCCCCCAAGATCTGTACAACACATTCGGACTTTGCGTTTACGTGCGATAAAACTAGTATTAATATCTACTCGTGTACCCAACATTAGGTTTTCAATCTATTAGAGGTGATGGACAATAGATCTCTACTGAGTCAAATAATTTTCTGTTCATGTATATCTATGCATATTTTACCTCACTATAAGAGGTTTTAACTAGCAAGAAGCGTGTCTACTTTGTAAGCCAATTTACAACTTTTCTACATATAATCATACCTCTAATGGTTTGAGTAATTTAGTCATATAATGTACTGTTCTATTTATGTCCACTTCAAAATCTTGAGTTATTTTAATGGGCCTATGAGTCGTAAGTCCTTGCCTTAACGTACTGACATGTCAGCTAGTTAGAAACAAAGTTAACGAATTTTCTTTTTCCTTCTTTCTTTTTCAACCAATCAATTTTTTTTTATAGTCATGGTGCATCTTATAGACCTGAGACATAAGTGTATCTAGAGTTGTGAGTTCCATCACGAATAGCTTGTCTCAACCCATATGTGTTTGCTATACGTAATTAATTATCTAGTCTGAGATACCCTCACTATTAACAGTCTTATCCTTGCTTTTACCAGCTAGAAACTAATCTCAGTAATTAAACAATCACTCATCCTCGTATTGGCTAGACTTTATACACTCTACATGAGGCTTGACCAATAGCTAATAATGTCTTTGAATTTTTTTTCTTCACATTGAATCTAATACGTGTACCCTCTAGTATATGTGTATCTTGTCCAGAAGTGTCTTTACAGGAGCTATATGTGCCAAATCACCCATATTTTTTTTGCATAAGCTATAATATTTATTTTTCCCGAACAATACCAAATAGTACAATTATATCTTCAGTAGTTCCCTCCACCAGCATTGCTAAATATTTATATCTCTATTGATTTTAAATGTACTTCAGGCTCTTGTGCTAGGAATAATTCTCATAGGTTTCTTCGTATAAATAGTCTCTAAATCTAAGAAGGAAATACCACTGATCATCTCCACATCATGAGTGGCATAATACGACATGAGCTTCTTCAATTTCCTTAAAGCTTAAGCTATCACACGATTATTCTACATGAGAAAATATCCTAATCCTACCCTCGAAGTATTACAGAACATCGTAAATCCTCTAGACCCTAACATTCGTATGATTGTTAAACATGCCATGGGCTTCTGGAATCTCGTTTTACATTCCTCCGTCCACTAAAATTTAGCGGTTTCTTTTATGTTAACTTGGTGAGTGGTGATGCTATTTTGAGAAATCCTACACAAATGCCGATAGTAGCCTATCAAGCCAAAAGTAATCTCTGTAGGAGAAATGGGTCTTGGCCATTTATGAACTGTTTCTATCTTTTTAGAATCTACCAGTTTTTCCATTCTTAGATACCATGTGTCCTATAAATTCCATCGTGTCCAGCTAATTGAAGAACTTGAAAAAAAAAGGTTGATTTTCCTGCAGCTTCTTTGACATATTTTTCAAGTAATTCTCGTGCTTTTCACGGTACGAGGATATACCAGAATGTAGTAAGTAAAAACTATGATTTTGTTTTTTTCAAAAAAAAAAATAACTTTGAACATCATATTCATTATATACATCAATGCAATTGGAGCGTTGGCTAATCTAAAGGACATCACAGGTAATTTATACGGTTTGTACCAAGTACTAGAGGCAACATCGAAATATCTTCCTTTCTTATTCTAAGCTGATGATAGCCAGACCAAAGATCAATGGCTTCTTGTAACTGATCAAATAAGTTATCTATACAAGATAAGGGATATTTGTTGTGTATTGTCATCTTATTTAAATTATTTGTAGCTGGCCCACATTCTTAAAGACTCATCCCCTTTTTTTCAAACAATATTGGTGTACCCCATAGTGCAACACTCGGTATAATAAAACATGTATCCAGTAGGTCTTTCAATTATTCAATTAGCTCTCTCAACTCTGTTGGTGCCATATGATATAGTTTGCGTGTGAGGTGTCAGCTCAATACCGAAGTCTGTTTCTCATATTGGAGGTAGTCCTAGTAAATCCTTAGGAATACATTAGAGAATCTTTCATTATAATACTTTTTTCTTCTCAAACCAAGTGTTTCTTCTCTTGTGCCCCTTACCGTATCTATGAAATCCAAAAGTCTTCAAAATATATAATTTGCCCGTCTCTAAAACCTCTAATCCCCTTTTTCGATAAAACTAACTTTCAAAGTTCACCAAACCTAATAGTCTTTCTATAGTAATCGAGGGTAGCATGGTAAGAAGATAGCTAATCCATATTCATTTGTACGTTAGAGTCAACCATATCAAGTACAACTTGGTTAGCTAGGTTTCCTTCTCTTAACTGAATCTTAAAAGTTTTAAGCACATTTCTAACTATTATAAATTTTTCACAGATATGGAAACCCGAAAAGGATCGCTTAATATCTCAAAACATTCTTGAATTTTTAAATCTTCAATGCATATTAAAATCCATACTAAAAGATATTCTAATTTCAATCTTCTTATGTGAGTTCTTGCACGTCTATCATGTCCATATTTTTAATCTTTATGGTAAGTACAACTGCTACAACATAGGTTTAAGTATTCATATAAGCAGTTGCTGTCTTATTTAAACAATTAATCAACCTTTCAACAAGCCTCTAAACTTAAGATATTGCTTGCTTATCCACCTACGAAAGTTTGGCGTTATATGTAAGTATACCCAACGTCAAAATCAGTTTCTTAAATGATCTAGCATGTAAGTTCATGTCACAAAGTACCAAGAAGGAAGTGATTCATAAGCACTTTAGTGAAATTAATCCCAATTTAGTTGTATTGATCTTGTCGGAATCTCTAAGAGTACAGTAGCATTTCATGTATTCGCCATGTTCTCTAGTCTAAAATGCATATTCCATAGACCTCTTCATGAAATATCCTATAGCTAATAACGTGGTAATTATTTTACTAAAACCTTTAAGAATCCTTTGAACTATTAGAAATAGTAAACTTAGTAGTTTCAACTTTAGGAACATTATTAAGAATATTTTGTTGTTTCCCATAATCTTCAAGGTGCATGAAGACTTTAGAGCCCCTATTCTGTTGCGCATTCTTTTCGTGTTTATATATTATATCCATAAAGATCTCAATTTTTTTTCATGGGGGTAAGTACCTTTTTGTGATAGCACTCCTTTATCGTTGTAGTGGTGGACTGGTATAAATTTCCGAAATTGACTCTATTACATCTTACCGAAAAACACCTCATATGGCACAATGAACAATTTTACTTGTTTGGTACACTACTTATTTAGCATCTCTTTGCTTGGAGATGGATGTATGTCCATAGGCAAAATTTGACGTCTTTGAAGTTTGAACCTCTAGCAAAATTCAATTATAGAGTGATTGGTCCGAGCCATACACGAATAGGATAAGTAATGACAGATTCAGTTATTTAATCCTAATCGCCACACACGTACGGAGGAATAAGAAAGAAAGACAAGACACATCCTATCACGCCTTCACAGAATCATGATTATGGGAATGGCCTGCTACATAGTCATAATTGAGATTCTACTATCGACGTGTGCTCCGTTAGTCACAAGAATAACCTAGGGCTTTGATACCAACTTTGTCACGGCCCAATTTAGGATCATGACCGGCGCTTAGGAGCAAGTGCCCCTAAGTAAGCCTCATTGATATTTTAGAAAAAAACGGACAGAGTTTCCCCTATTTTTGGACTATCCAAAAAATATTCATGTCGCAAAAATCAACAACCAAACATCCTAATATCAATCCAACCAACAATAACTTTATCCATTAACCAAAACAAGTCTCAACCATTATAATACACCCACTGACAGCCACAAATACTAATTTATCTCCAAATTCGATAAGGAAGTGCAATACTCATCATAAGTCTATAATAACGAAAGAATACTCATGACACTAAAAGAATTACTATGGAGCGACTCTATGAGTTAAATGGAAAAGACGATAACAAAGAAATAAACTCTTCGCCCACGCGAATAAGTGCGGGGCTCACCAGGAACTATCAACTCGTATACTCTAATTAACGAAATTCGCGCTTCTGTCAACTGCTTTGTCTGTAAAAAAAATAATAGCGGGGAGTGAGTCGCTAGCTCAGTGAGTAATAATATTTACCACAACCGTTTTTAATTGGGGACAAGTCAGAAATCATGCTTGTATAATAATAACAAAATAAAATGCTCATTTTTAAAACGGTAATAATAATCAGTCTCATCATGTGTTTCCTGCAACAAATTCATTTTAACAATTCAATAATAAACTCGGTAAATATTGTGTCATATCAAATCTTTATATTTGGGAGGTTACCAGGAAAGGATCATGTAATCTGTATCACTCTATGGACCCCTTCTTAAGAGGAGTCAAATATAACTTTAGGTCCCTACTCGAAGGAAAACTGTAACTGTATGCTAGTTCTACCTTCCCACTAGCGAGGGCTCTAACTGTACTCGGTAATCAGTAAATACAAGGTGCACCAGGTCTAACGAACCCGCCATTAGCTACGGGATCCTTCAAAGTCTCAGCCCATTCATATTTTTCTTTGTAAATAGTAAATCTTCACATGGAAGAATTTTCAAAACAGTACAGGGCATTTTAATTTTTATCAAATCATGTAATCCAATTTCGGTAACGGTAATCATATCTCTAGTAATAGTAAAACATGTCAGAGAACATTTTAAATAACTATAAACATCTCAAGTAAACTATTCAGTACCATATCAAGTAAGAGACTTGTCCCACATGCAATTTCAAACATTCAGTAACATATTTTATTTTCAAAATAATTTATAAACCATGTAGGTTATGAAAACACAAATTGCGGTAAGATTACTACTCACAATACTCGCGTCAACATAACAAGCGCGCCAGCTTGAGCACTCGTTCAACTTCTTCAACTACCTATAATGTTACAAAATCAATCTTGCATCAACTTCGTGAATTGCCAACGTAATTGGTCTATTTCTATCACATTTAATCAATTTCCCGATATTCATTCCTCTGAAATATGACCCTTAATTCTCAGTTAATTAATTTAGTATTACTTAATTGGCTAGGAGTTGCATCTTCTTTTTTTTTTTTTAAAATGTATTCTTATTATTTGATTGATACTAGTATATATAGAGGACAAGAAGAATTTCTTTTATTTGACACAAAAACAGTACTCATATCCTTATGTAGCAGCTTACAAGCACTGCTAACTTGCATAGTAAAGTGCTCAGTATAAACTGATAGGTTCTTTGTTCAATCTAATAGGAATTCCATGATTGTGCTATATTGAAACACCTTAAGAATCTTTTGTTATCTTTACCCTAAATTACAAAATCAATAACTAATAATAGGCTAGGTATTGAATAAAGAAAATATCAGATAAATTACCAAGAAAAAAAAAGGATTAAATTACCTAACTTGTTCTCCTCCATTCCAAAAATCCCTTCATTAGAAAGAAGTAAACTCTCATCTTTTGTTGCCTCCGATCACTTCTGCCGAATTTCAATTGCTTTGTACCCTATCCCTTTTTGCTTTAGGTTAGTTACGTAGTGCACTCAGTGGCGGATCCACATGCTGATTTTGGGTGCTCAAGCACCCATTATCTTTGACAAGATTTAGTAAATTTGTATAGCTAATTATAAAAATATTTAGATAAATATTGGGTGAGCACCCTAACTAAACTCTATTTTCCTCTTTTTTCAGAATTTTTATCAGTGAGCACCCACGACTTTAAAATCCTGGATCCGCCACTGAGTGCACTTTGGCACTAATTCTTCTCTTATTTTCCTTAAGGCTTGATATTAGCTTCTTTTTTCTTTTTTTTTTTGTTTGCAGGAGCTTTTATCCTCCATCCCTCCAACTCTCGTACCTTTTTCTTTGAGATTGCAAGGAATTAAAATATTAACCCTTTCCAATCTCTATAAGATGCCCTGCGGTAGTTATCTTTTGGGCTTCGGCCCTTTAATTTTTTTTAATTTATGTACTTCAATTACGCTTGTACCCTTATAATGTAAGGTATTACAAGAAAAGCTTATATATTTTAACTTTCGACAGCCCACGGCAGAGGCGGATCCAGGATTTAAATCTTATGGGTTCAACTTTTAAGGTTTTCGACATTGAACCCATTATATTTTTAAAATTATGGGTTCATATCTACTATTTTTGTAATTATAATAAATTTTTACATATAAACTTTTACTCTGCGTCAAAAGTTATGAGTTCAATTAAACCCATCGGTTCAACACTATATTCGCCTCTGTCTATTGAAAATAGCCTCTCTACCTTCACAAAGGTAAGGGTAAGGCGATATACACACTACCCTTCCCAAACCTCACTTGTGGGATTTCACCGTGTATGTTGGTGTTGTTGCTGTTGTTGTCTTCAGAAAACCATGTCTATCGGAAACAACCTCTCTACCTTCACAAAAGGTAGGAGTAAGGTGACGCACGTACTACCCTCTCCAGACCACACTTACGGGATTTCACTGAGTATGTTGTTGTTGTTGACTTCAGAAAGCCATGAATTGAATATTTTTGTTTTAAAACAAGTCCATTCAATCTAAACAAATATGTGGAATATGATACTAAAATCATTTCCCTATTTATAGAAGAATATATGCTTTAGTTTTTTATATGAACACACTTGCACATGCACACTACATTACAGTAGCTAACATGAATATTCAGAATTTTATTGGATGAGTAGGAAAGCAAAAGTTCAACTTATTGATTTTGGAAACATATTCAGAATTTTATTGGATGAGTAGGAGAACAAAAGTTCAACTTATTGATTGGAACTAATTCCATAAAGCTACATATATTGAATATTCTTTTGAAAAAAACCACTCAATATTTGTAGCTTTATGGAATTAGTTGCAATAAAAAAAATGCCCTGATCCTAGTTGAACCTTTGCTTTTCCTACTCATCTAATACCAACAACCCTATTTGTACAATAAAATATGCACAAAAAACAATTTCTGGTCCATAGATTCATGAACTTTCTTTTGTCCTGTAGGTCATAGATCTCCTTAACAGATCTAGATCAAATTAAAGATCTATCCACAACTAACTCTGAAGAATTTTTGTACAAAGAAATTACATTAGTCTCTCGGACATAATCCTTAAACATTAATCGACTATAATGTATCGGAAACAGCCTCATTACCTGCATAAGGTAGGGGTAAGGGTGCGTACATACTACCCTCCTAAGACCCCTATTTGTGGGATTACACTGGGTTTGTTGTTGTCGTAATCGGCTATAATGTCAGCAACGCTGGATAGGGGAAAAGAGGCAGTTCTCTGATACTATTAGCTGGTGAACAAGGAAAGAAGTAAGATTTTTCCCTAAGAATCTGCTCCTACTCATTCAGTTTGTAACATGTGACCTTGCTAATAGTGTTTTACCATCTCAGTAAAGGCAATAACAACAGCCAGAGGACAAAATCTGAGAGCATAATAAGCTGCGCTAGAAACCATATACATCCTGCTAAAATACAGTTGTATCTTGAATCTATGCTATAATATGAAGATCTCTCTGCCCAAATTTATGAAATGCAATGTCACAATGTTCATTTTTGACGAATTCTATGCACAAAGCCCCTGGATGATAACATCTTTATACAGTAGCCAGCAAAAGGCATCATTCTTCTGGCCTTGTTAGAAATGCTAATTACATCTGATGCTGCACTTAAACAGGATCTACAGAAGAAGTCCCATAAAATGGACAAAATTATGTCAATGACACAATGTAACATGGGAAAGGTCACGTAGGATTCAAAGAGTACTGGCGAAAGGAACTTATCTACCAGCTTTCTGTGTTGAGCAGGCTCTCAGGGGATTTGCCAAAACTGCAGTTTTCACCAGTTCGTGATTTCAAATCTCACAATCTCATGAATTTCAAATATCACAAGTATTTGTTGAACCCATGATTTCATAAGTATAATGAGTTCAGTGCTAAGAACCTTAAAAGCTAAACGCATCAAGTTTAAATTTTGGATTCCCCTTTGAACAACAGTACTATATTTCATTTGGTACTAAACGCAAAAATATCTAACTGATCAATGTTATCGAAATAACAGAAAAATTTTCAAGTGAATTATTGTTGTCTGGTGTAAATTACATCATCATGGAGCAATACGAAATTAAATGACCAGATTTCCCGATTTATCTGCCAATTAACTTAGCAGGTACACTATGCCAAATTTTACTGTCTCGTCCCATCTACTCAGTGAACAAAGAAGACTATCATTATACAGAAATGTGGAAAACGCCTCATTACCTTGATACTATAAGAACTGTGGAAAACGCCTCAGAAATGTGGAAAACTCAGTGAACAACATAGTTCATTGCTATAAGAAAATGTTAAAAACTTATTGTTGACATTTGTCCAAGAATGTGGCAAACAAAAAATATAAGCACAAAATTTACAAGCAGCTCGTAGAAATGTACAATTGCAGAAGAGCGTTACTCACCAATATGCTATCCTCTGATTGTTTTCTGAAAAATTTCAATCCACCAAAAAATTAATATAAAGACTCCGACAGGAAGGCTATGATATCATTACATCCTTCACTAGCTGCTCTAACAGAAGGGCCAACTGTGACATATCAGGGCGCTCAGCAGGATTTTCCCGTAATGCCTGCTCTGCAATTTCAGCAAGTTTAAGTAGAGGTTCGACATTTCTTGGAAGAGCAACATAACGATCTATGATGACAGCTGCTTTGCCTTGTCTGATCAGAGGCAGTGCCCAGTCAATAATACTTGGAGGTGTGCAATCCCGGTCATAGGCTTTTCTTCCACTAAGAATCTCTAGCAACACGATCCCAAAGTTATAGACATCAGTTGTCACATCTCCGTTAAGATCCTTCTCATTAGGTGTAAGCAATCCAAAATCTGCAATACGAGCTCCCCAATCAGCGTCCAAGAGAATGTTCGAACTCTTCACATCACGGTGCACAATAGGAGGAGAAACTTCCTTGTGAAGGTACTCGAGCCCCTTTGCAGCCTGCATCGCAATCTTCAGCCTAAGGTTCCAGCTCAGAGGAGAAAGACCGCCGTGGAGGTGGTCGTGAAGCGTTCCGTGAGGCATGAGTTCGTAAACAAGAATCTGCTCCCCCATTTCTGCACAATAACCTAACAAATTAACTATACTGCTGTGGCGAACACTGCAGAGGATCTCTAGCTCCATCTCAAATTCTCGGCTGTTGGTGTGTATAATCGTAGCAGCATTGGCTCTCTTTACTGCTACTTGCCTCCCATCGGCCAGAACAGCTTTATAAACAAAGCCATAACTTCCCCTTCCAAGTTCGTTGAACTCCTTGAACCCGTTAGTGGCATCTTTCAACTCTGAGAGTCGGAAAACCTGAGCTTCACCTGGACACGGTGACACTGACACAGGAGGATGAGGGTCGGTATTTGCATCAGTTTCCTTCTCAGGCTTGCGAATACATGAGGCAAATTGGTTCTTTCCACCTTGTTTAGTTCTGCTGCCTATCATGCGGATTAACAAACATAACCCAACTAAACATAACAAGAAACCCAAAGCAGAAGACCCGACTATGAGCAGTAGTTGACGCAATTGATGCTGATGCTGATGCTTCATCATTTCCGAGTTTTGGAGCCTGCAAACATCCGAACAAGAGCTATTCTGGCAAAGAGAGCAAGGAGTACATACCCTGTCTGCATTTTCAGTACAAGAACTAGAAGGGAAGAATCCTTCAGAACAATTCGCCCCACAAGGTGAACAAATCTTTAGATCTTTCCTAACACACAGATTTATCAAATCAGGCTCATTCAAAAGGCTTGCATTAAAAGAAAATTTTCCTTCCCCACAAGAACTAGTAGGAGTACACAATCCCGGACTACACAGCTGCAACGGCGGATCATAATCTACTTGCGATGAAACATTTGTATACCAGCAATCAAGAACTAAATCGCTTTCCCTAATACCACAAGTGATAAAATCAGAGGAAGCAATAGCAAGAAAGCCTGATCCTTTTGGAATCAAAGATGAATTATAGTTTCCCCAGCATTGAATCCCATGATTATCTTTTCGAATCCCACAAAAGTGATGCACACCAGCTGCTAACGACACGAATGGCACCCCCACCGGAGGACTACCAAACGAGGCATTATTACCACCCCAACATTTGACCTCATTAGACTCTTCTAAAACCCCACAAACAGAATCAATCCCTGCAGTTAAAACATGAACATTCTCCGATATGCTCGAAATTCCAAGGCCACTTGAATTTGGACCCCAACAAAAGATCCCTCCATCCCTAACACCCCCACAACTAAACCCATCTCCAGAAACTATCTTTTTAAAAGCTGCTGAGTTAGTATACTGATTGTAGAACAAAGAACTCTCCCTTGATATAAAAGTATCATTATCATTCGATTTTCGAATAATATCCCAACAATCAACACTACCCCAATCACTTTCTGAATAATAAGGTCCCCTAATAGCACACACATGACTTCTACCAGCAGCAATATGTGAGTAAGCATTAGATTTAAACAGAGTAGGAACAAGATCAGACCTCGATCCTAAAGAGTCCCAACAAAATGCCTGTGAAGTGTTTGCTAAAATGCCACAAAGAAAACCATCACCACCAGAGAGAGCAGCCATAGGTGGAACATCACTAGAGGAGTTGGGTACTGCAGCAGAGGAATTGGTTTTATTTCCCCAACAAATTACATCTTGTTTGCCACTAGCATCAATAGCACAAAAGAAACCATTTTTACCAAAAGCAGCTGAAATAGGTCCCATTGAACCAAACCCAGATGCAGATTTGAGGAACAATATGAAGGGAAGAAGATGGAAAAATGAAAGATTGAAAAGGGTGTTCATATTTGCAAGTGTTTGTTGAATGGGCAGAGAAGAGTAAAGTCATGGAGTAGTAGAAGGAGTAGAGTTTTTGGAGGTGATGAGCATTGATCAAGATTGGAGTTTTTTTGGAGAAGTTGGGAGTTGTACTTCAGCTGGAAATGCTGATGATGAAACAACGTGGGTGTCGCCATTTTTACAGTTTTGTTGTTGGACGGACCGTTAAGAAATGAAAGTACTGTTATTTTAGTTAGTGACTGGGGAGCTCACTGTTAAAATTCTTCAATACCCTTTTAGTACTTACTACATTTGCGGACAGTCTACTACAGTTTACAAACGTCAAATTAATTCATTATTATAAAAATATAGTAAGCATTTTTTCGGTTTATTATCCGGTGTCTGATATAGGTCTTGACAAATTTAAATTCGTACCGCATAACGCCTTTTCGCTTTTTGGAGGTGGAAGGAAAAAGAAAACGTAGGGGAAGGCAGGGCAGATCTATGTTTACCGTGTTGGGTGCTGAAGCACCCATTAACCCCGTCACATTCAAATAGTTATGAATTATACTATGTGATCGGTAACAACCTTACATTAAAGGAAGTGAGCACCCACGAACTTAAAGTCCTGAATCCGCTACTGGGAAGCGCTCCTTATCAAGATTTTTTCTATTTTAATGGCTTAACCTGAGGCCTCCGGTTAAGTGCGGAAGATCATATTCATCCTAACACAACGCTTAGTAGTATTAAAAAAAATTGTGCATTCAAATATGAAAGAAGTTATCCCTATCTCACAATTTGTTTGTCGCTTTTGGTTTTGGAGAATCAATTTCATCAAGTTTCATTTAGCAATAAAATCAACTTTATTAATTCATTCTTTAAAAATAAAAAATAAAGATTCAGAAAGTACACAAAATGAGTGCTCCATATAAGTTCTAGTTAATCTCATATCAAAATGACAAAACAATATATGTTAAAATGTTGACAAAAATGTACTGGTTTGAGTCTCAGAGGGAGTACTTCGATTTTGATACATGAAAATAAAAGAAGTTGAAACGTTTTACAAATATATACAGAATTGTACTAGAAGTTTAATAAACAAATTTAACTACTTTTACTATGTTTGAATATAGAGACTGAGTTAGAGGCTAAAGCAAAAAGGAAATAAATGGTTGCTTTAGTATAGTACTCATTGTTATGATAAAAATCAAAATATGGTGGATGTCTACTCTTCCTCCATGATCTTTCTCTTAAATGGTTAATGACATATTCAATGACATATTTTCTATGTTCAATGACATATTCCATGACATATTTTCTTCACTTTTCATGCCTATATAAAGGCCTTGTAATAGATAGGAAAATACACACAATTGAAGAAGAAAATCTCTTCCTTCTCTCTATCTCTATTTCTTGTTCATGTTTTACTAAATTGCTTTTATTTCTTGTTCATGTTTTACTAAATTGCTTTTATTTCATAACACGTTATCAGCACAAATTGCTTTTATTTCATAACACGTTATCAGCACGAGTCTCTAACTAATTGTATATATATATATATATCTACAAAAAAAAATTCTACATCCGGAAAGATTACAATTAGAAGCCATACATATCATCACATGGTTAAATGTAAAGAGAAACTACATATGGTAAGTAATGAAATGTAAGAAGGTATGATTATCTTATACTTGTCATTCCTTTAAAATCTCATATGCACACAACTTCGTACTACACCTGTATTGCATAAGCACATATTAATATTACATCTTTTATACCACATGAATGGAATAAAATTTTCGAAGTTCTATATGTGAAAATCATAGTAGCAGTTAATTGTTGATATGATGCATGTCATGGTAACCAAGGATATTTTATATAAATTGTCCTATGCATATTTATGTGTTAACTATCTTCAATCTGTCCTGCCGCTTTAAACATTTTCTTTTACTTGGATGAATATTTTTTTTCCTTTTGGATTTTTACACTTGCATATAGTACAAAAAAAAAGGAATAAAAAATAAAATAAAATTGGTCATACTGATTAAAAGCATAAATCATCTTGAAGAAAACAAGAAATACTTCACATCTTTATCTAGGTTGATTAATTAATACTTCTTTGATATTTGGAAAACAAACCAGCTATTTGAAAATATACTTCATAATTTATGATCGTATCATTTGAAAGCAAACAATGATTAGTATGATTACTAGAAGAGGTATTTTTGAGTATCCATGACCTACTTGATGTTTGCTACTGACTTACCATTTTTAAGTATTTTATATGAATGATGCACAAGCTACAACTGGTAAGTTGTTACCTATAATGTCACTTTTCAGGTAATATAAATGTTGAATTTGTGTATTAGTGCTATATATGTGTTAGGTGTACTTTTGATAAATTTATACACTAATTGCTTGGTTGAATTGAGTGAAGGAAAGTCATGGCGTTAAATCAAATCCAATAGGTAGGGTATACCCCGAAAACAACAATGTTTTTGAGAGAGACTCAATAAATATTATGACAATGATTTTATAATCCTTTTAAACTCTAATAGAATTTAGAAAAAATATTCTGACTACAAATGATTGTATTTCATATAGATGTTACAAATAATTAATAAAGCTTTACGCTGATTTGAGATTTGTACACTTATTTAAGAAAGCAAATTTGATTTGCTAAGTTGCAAATTAGTTGTATATAATTTTTTTGGCATGTGATTGAAATTAAGGCTTGAGAATGAATCTCAATATTGTTTAGCCTATTATGTCATTAATTGAGAATAAGACATCGGGATCAAGTCCTGATGCTCCATAATGATAAGAGTTGGGTTTGAGTCCCAATTTATTATGGCCTAACATGCCTTTATATTGGTAAGACATTGGGTTTGAGTCCCAATGTACCATATTGATGATGTAATGATGACTAAAGAAAAATAATATATTTTTCATGAAAAAGGCATGAAAATTGTCCCACTTTATTTGTTTCATTCTTGAAGTGAATGTGATAACAATGCATAATAAGTTTCAATGAAGACAATTGGTTGAACAATGAACGTTGGCATTCCAAATATCAAAATAATAATAATCATCACTATGATTATAAAAGGAGAACAATAAGGGTCCTCAAAATAGTCCTTCAAAATGTGAAGGCAATGCTTACCATCAAATTGGTATGAAAATAATAAAGCACGTCGCTGATTATGATCCATTCCTTGAAGAGAATGTGACTTATGATAAGCATTGAGAATGCAAACCCATTCCTAAAGTTGAATGTGCCAATATGTGATAAAAGCAATGAATAAAGACATGCAATTCATGATTATATGAATACCACACAACTCATCTCTAAGGGAGG
Organism: Nicotiana tabacum; assembly: GCF_000715075.1. Taxonomy (NCBI): domain Eukaryota; kingdom Viridiplantae; phylum Streptophyta; class Magnoliopsida; order Solanales; family Solanaceae; genus Nicotiana; species Nicotiana tabacum. The sequence goes on along the minus strand of NC_134089.1, from coordinate 15,173,576 downwards.
TTTGAGTAAAATAAAGAGAATAAATATTATTGTGTGGTTACATGAATATGTCATTGGTCGCGTACATGTGATATGCCAAATATTATTTTTCCATGCCTTATAAAAGTTATTAAAGGCAAAATTAAAGCAAGAAATGATTTTGCTTATGATGATTTTGACCATGATTATTTATTATGATATAATTTTCTCCGTGAAGGAGACATTTACCATATGAATGGTATGATAAAAGATCCTGTAGTACAAAAGTTGTTAAGAACTCCGGAAAAACTAATTTGTTACTACCCTGATGAATAAACTTATTCATGACATTGATATTGTAAAGTCTCAAAAAAAACTTTTTGAGTTTCAAATATATAAGTCAAAGTGATTGACATATTGAGACTATAAATGAAAGGAAGATTGAATATCTTCATATTTCTATAATCATACCGGGTAAATATGAAAGGTTACCCGATCCTCTTTCTATTTGTACTACACAAATATAAGCATGATGCTGGAATCATATGCCACAAGTAAACTAGAGATTTACTAAAATAAATATTAATTGGCATGACCGGTTGACCATATCGGTTCAATTATGATGCGAAAAATTAATTAAGAATTACATTGACACATATTGAAGAATAGAAGATTCTTCAAGAATTCTCTTGTGCTGCTTATTCTCATGATATACCAGTTAAAGGTTGGGATTGAATCCTTTGATTTCTGGAAGGAATAAAAGGTGATATATATATATGGGCCCAGTCACCTGCCATGTGTATGGGCCCAGTCACCTGCCATGTGGACCGTTTACTATTATATGATTTTAATAGATGCATCTATTTTATGGTCACATGTGCATTTGTTATCAACTTGCAGTTTGGTTTTTGCAAGATTGTTTGCTCAAATTATTAGAGCACAATTCCAGAATATAAATTATGATGATTTATCTTAATAATACTGGTTTAAATCCAAGTTGGTTTAGCAGAAATTGTATGCCTCCAATTATAGCTAAATCATTGGTTATGAGAACAAAACTTCCAAAAACAAAATTTGGTATGAGATTTATTATTTAATATACAGCAGCACTTGTACGCATCTAGCCAAGTTATAAAAACTTCTCCCTATCACAATCGGTTCAGGGTCAGGAACCAAATAATTTCTATATAGAAATATGGATGTGCTATATGATTTAATTATGCCACCAAAATGCACAAAGATGAGTTCCCAAAGATAGTTGGAAAATGTGTTGGTGATCCCAACATTATGGGGAGAAAATGGGCAGCTGAGAAAGTGATACGTGAAATGAATTATTATGAATACATATAGATCCTCGTACAAGAAAATATAAACTTGAAGTTCAAGTGATAATTCATTTACAAATTATTGCCAGACGCATTTGCTGACCCAAAGCTAAATGTCATATTTCAGCTGCTAATGCTCCAAATAGAATAAAGTCCATGAGGGACAGAGTCTATGGCACGCATGAAGTGTAACAGACCAATCGGTTCCAAAGATAAAACTCCTTGAAGAAGGAGAGGGGAAAATATTCAAAATGGTCATAATAAGGAGGCAAGTGCCCTAGAAGAGCACCACGACATAACACTTCATAAGACCTCATGGGAGAGGCTCAAGTACCTGAAAATAATGAAATAAAGAGATCTCAATAAGTTATGTCTTTATTGGGTAATAATGGAACCGATATAAAATGATTGTCGACGATATTGTTAATATAATGTAGCGCTCAATATGATTAATATTGACGAGGATCTTGAGATCAAATCTGTCATGAAATTTGAACGGATAAAAGATTGGCCAAATAAAAAATATGTAATGAAATTGACTTCAGTTGAAAAATGTGAAGTTGGACGGATAGTCCAACACCTGAAAGTATAAAGTCAATTGAGGTATAAATGTGTTCTTGTGCGAAAGGTTCAAGTCGATAGACATAAAGACGACTTGTGGCACAAGAAAATTAGTAAATATCCTCACATTGATTATATGGAGACATAGTCTCTTATAGTGGATATAGTCACTTCAGGTTTTAATCTGGCAATATATGAAAAACTTGATATGCGTATAGTGGATATCATTGAAAGATTTAAATTGTCTTGGAGCATATTAAGGTTTCCAAGAAATTTATTAAATAAAGCTTCAAAAATCCTTATACGGATTGAAACAATCAGGGCACATGTGGTATAATCGCCCGAGAGAATACTTGTTGAAAGAAGGGTATAAGAATAATTCAATTTGTCCTTGTGTCCTTATAAAAGGATATGGATTTGAATTTGTTATAATCGCCATGTATGTTGATGATTCAAATATCATTAGAACTCCCGGAGAGCTTCCTAAAGCAGTAGACTGTTTAAAGAATTTGAAATGAAAGATCTTGGAAAGACAAAATTTTGTCTTGGTCTACAAATTGAATATATGAAAGATGAAATTTTTGTCCTTCAATCAGCATACACTAAAAAGATTTTAAAGAGCTTCTATGTGGATAAAACACATCCATTAAGTACCCCGATGGTTGTGAGATTACTCGATATAAATAAAGATCCACTCTGACCTCATGAAAATAATGAAGAGCTTCTTGGTCCTAAAGTACCATATCTTAATGCAATTGGTGCGCTAATATATCTTGCTAACACTACAAGACATGACATAACTTTTTCAGTTAATGTCTTAGCAAGACATAGCTCTGCTCAAGGAGAAATTGGAATGAAATCAAGCACATATTGCGTTATCTAAGGGGGATTACCGGTGTGGGCTTATTTTATGGCAATGATTGCAATACCGATCTTATTAGTTATGTTGATGTGGGGTATTTATCTGACACACACAAGGCTTGATCTCAAACATGTTATGTGTTTACATGTGTGGCACTGTCATATTTTAACGATCGACTAAGCAATCAATCGTGGCTACTTCTTTTAATCATGCTGAGATAATTGTTATTCATGAAGCAAATCGAGAATGTGTATGGTTGAGGTCTACTATACATTTTATTCGAGACAAATGTGGTTTGAAGTGTGATAAACTACCCAAAGTTTTGTATGAAGAAAATACAACATGCATAGCCCAATTAAAGGGAGGATTCATAAAGGAGTTAGGACAAAGCACATTTCACCTAAATTATTGTTCACACATGATCTTCAAAAGAATGGTGATATTAATGTGCAACGGATCCGTTCAAGTGATAATATGGCTGATTTGTTCACCAAATATCTACCGGCGTCAACCTTCAAGAAACTAGTGTACAAGATTAGGATACGAAGGCTCAACGATGTGAACTGATGATCTCATCAGGGGGAGTTAATACGCGTTGTACTCTTTTTCCCTTACAAGGTTTTGTCCCATTGGGTTTTCCTTGCAAGGTTTTTAACGAGACAACCAAAAGGCGTATTTCTAAATATGTGTACTCTTTTTCCTTCATTAGGATTTTTTTTCTAATAAGGTTTTAACGAGGCACATTATTTATGGACATCCAAGGGGGAGTGTTATGATAAAAATCAAAATATGATGGATGTCTACTCTTCCTCCATGATCTTTCTCTCAAATGGTTAATGACATATTCAATGACATATTTTCTATGTTCAATGACATATTCCATGACATATTTTCTTCACTTTTCATGCCTATATAAAGGCCTTGTAATAGATAGGAAAATACACACAATTGAAGAAGAAAATCCCTTCCTTCTCTCTATCTCTATTTCTTGTTCATGTTTTACTAAATTGCTTTTATTTCTTGTTCATGTTTTATTAAATTGCTTTTATTTCATAACACTGATGATTTATTTCCACCAATTTTTTTATAAACCTATTTGGTTCTCCTTTTAGAATTTTCCTTGCAAAATAGAAAGGAAAAAAATATTATCAATACTCACTGTTCTCTGAAAATGACTTTATACTGTTTTAATAATATGTCTCATGGTGGAATGCATAATGTATATTTTATAATGCTTATTTGATCAATAAAAGAGGTCACAAGTAGGCAATTGAATTAAGTTTTACAAGAGGTAGTGGTACTGGTTGTTTTTTTTTTGGTTTCTTCCTCTTTCTTTTTGGAAGGATAGGCATAGTATTTGTGCACTAATAAAGTAGATATCCAAAATCGTACACAGCAAAAATGCCATAGGGCCAAACTAATGAAAAAGCAATATTGATGTCACTCACATCTAATGGATAGAAATACTTTTTCTTTTTATGGAACAAAAGTATTTACTTCATATTTCGTGAAATCTTTCCAGTTCATAATAGATTAAGGATTCAACCACATTTTTTCCCTGAAATATTGCCACAATTTTTCAAAAATATTTATTTTGTATTAAGACTACATAATGGACAATTTATATTTTTTCGTAATGGTTACTTGTTGAAGGGTAGTGTTGAAAACGCATGCTATCACCATTCCTAAATTAGAAGATTATCTAATTTCATTCGCTTTCCTAGCTTTCGTCTCTCAGTATCAGTGTCGGCCCAGTAGAGTGTTTTTACCGTTGGTTTCCTTTTCGATCTCTATGTATTTCACCGCCCTATCGAAAATTTCATTTGCCCTTACCGTACTTCAGCTTGATAGTTTTCATCGTATGCCCTGAGAAAAATGAAACATGTTAAAGAATATGCAACAAAAAGAGTAACATAAAAATGATGAAGTACTACTACTAGAATTAATTTACAATCATATTACAAACTAGCAAATAGGTAACGAAATTATAGGTAGGTGCTATAGTATAATTGTGAATACAAATAGTACACATAGAGATGCCCCCAAGATAAAAGAGGAAACTAAAGAAAAGGTAAAGGGAGGAAAAAAGAAGTAATTTGACTATTTTCTAGTATTCGATTGATTCTGTCAAAAATGGCCTCAATTTGTCCAATTTTACGAACTAAATACATGAAACTGCAACAGATGAAAAGAGCAATGAGAAAAGCCAAAGACAAAAAGATAAGAGCAAACTAGATCCCCCCCCCCCCCCCACAAACAAAAAAAAAAGAAGCAACGAAGAACGAAGTAAAAAAATTAAAACATCTAATTTTCAGTATGAATTTCGGATATTAATTTTTAATTTATTAATAATAAAATTTATATAAAATGTACATATCAAAATATTCTATAAATAAAAATATTTTTAAAATATTTAATTAGATTGTATAAATATTGATAATATGTACTATAAATGGGATAGGGTTAGAGATTACACATAGGAATTACTAACCGACGTAAATTCGTATTAACAATTGGTTTACGGACCACCAAAGGATGTGGTGCAGTAGATGAGACTGTTTTTTCCTCAACCAGAGGTCTCGAGTTCGAGCCCTGGGCATGAAAAAATTCTTAGCATCCCCCGAATGGGGCCCTACACGACGCGAAAGCGGATATAATTGGGTTCCAATGCTGATATCAGACATCCAGGAAACCAAAAAAAAAAAATTGGTTCACTGAATTTTAATTGTTGAATGATTAAATTAAAAGAACGTACAAGTACATGCAGGGACAATCATTATGGAAATTATGAAGAAAAGTTGATTAGTGTAAAGTCCTCTCATTGATGAGGGATGGCAGAATGATTAATAATGCAAATCTTTTAGTAAGATATAAATGAGGAATAATCACAAAATTATTTTAAAGTATTATAGAGAGGGCCCCTGAAATGCCTTACGTACCAACTAACAAACACAGATGATCATTCGCTGTACGTCTTATTCTAAAATTCTGATCAAGAAAAAAAAATTGTACCAAAAACAGTTCATGAAATTTGGAAGAAACATATCAAATCAAAAATTATATTATGTTCTTATCTTAACCAAAATTGTTGAGATCTTTTATTATTGGCCATGCACATGCCTTCTTTTCTCACCTTTCTATGTCACTTTGAAAAGGGAATTTGTCACTACTTCATTTGTCACTTTGATGTGGTCTTTTCAGCTTTACTATCTCATTTTTGGGTTCATTTCACATAAAATCAAACAAAGTATTTATTGCACAAGTTATAATCCTAAATAATGTACCAAAAAAGTATAGGACTAAATTTGCCCCTTTATTTCTAAGAGTCCGTTTGGATTGACTTATTTTAAGTGATTTTAAGTCAAAATCGCTTTTAAGCCACTTTGTAGTATTTGGATAAAGTAAAAAAGTATTTTTAAATACTTATTTTTAAGCTAAAATGACAAAAATAAGCCAAAAGCTAGAATTCTTAACTTATGACTTTTGGCTTAAAAGTCACTTAAAACAAGCTCATCCAAACAGGCTCTAAAAATATTTATTTAAGCTCCATTTAAGTTTCCAAACAAAATGCTGCCTACCATTATAAAAAAGAGCAGTCAGGTGCATAAAATATCCCTCATTCACGTAGAGTCCGGAAATGAGTTGCATCAGAAGGTATATGATGTGGACACCTTACCCTAATACAAATTGTTAGGCTAAACTATCCCAAATACACTCTTAATATGGTGTGATATTGTCCGCTTTGGGCCAAGCCCGCACGGTTTTCCCCAAAAGGTCTCACACCAATGTGGGACTTTGTTTGCACACTCAACAATATAATCTCCCCCTCGAACTAAGTTCGACGTGGCTCACTACCACGATTCACGAGTCTCCCCCTGAACTAAGTTCTATGTGACCATTGCCACGATGTAGGGGTCAACTTCCGAAACCATTGCCACGATTCATGGGTCAATTTCCGAGATTCACTATGTGCAACCCACATTGTTAGATATTATGGCAATCGAAGCCCCGCAACTAGCTTCTTCTTGTGTGTGCATCGCCCCGCACCATCACTTTGTCATCTTCATACTCGTTTCGTCGAACTTGGGCTCTGATACCAGTTGTTAGGCCTAAACTAGCCTAAATACACTTTTAATATGATGTGATATTGTCCGTTTTAGGCCAAGCCCGCACGATTTTTCCCAAAAGGCCTTACACCGTTAAAAGATCCCTACACCTTATATGTAGGCTCTCAATCTTTTCAGCTATCAATGTGGGACTTTGTTCGCATACCCAACACAAATATTAATGGTTGCTTCCATGGCTCGAACACGCAACCTACTATTATGAAATAGTTTAAATTTATTCTTAAGCCATTAATTGATGAAATTATACTTAAATGAGATGTTAAGACGAGATAAGAATAGTTTTGACAAATATTTTTTGATTTAAGCAAAAATTGCCAAATTATCTATGGTATTGCACGACATCAATAGTCAATAGGCATATATCGTCTTGAAATTAACCCCAAGTTACATACTTTCACTTACCATTTATATATGTTTACTTGGTATATTAAGACTTAATTAGTTCTTTAAAAAAATATTTTGTTTCTTGACGTTTGAAAATCAAGGCGTGATCAAGTTAGTCTCATGTTCGTATGACACCCACAGAAGCAACAAATTCTTAAAAAAATATTTAACAACTTTAACCTTAGGATACCCGTTGGAGACATTTAACATCTTCCTTTTTCTCATGTTATACTCCCCGTCCAAGATAAATAAATATATAGTTGAAAAACAAGAATGGAAGCATCAAAAGTTAATGTCGGACGTGTAGAAGAGGTCAAATTTTTAAAAAGCTTATGTTTTGTGAAATAATAATTTTAGTATTTTTTCATTCATATACGCTATTGGAAACTTTATTACCCTAAATGTTCATATTTAGTAAATTATCCTACCTACACAAGTTTTGTTTACAAAATATATACATTTCATGCTCTCAATCCATTATTAGTGACTTTAATCAAGGAATTTAGCTATACATTTTCCTTTTTCATCTCATCTTTCCCCTTTCTCTCCGATCTTCCGCCCTTTTCACAAACCGTAATTCCCAAGCACTGATTCGTTCAAAAAGAAAGTATACGCTATATAAAATCCCATATTTAATTCTGTACATCTGATTCGTTCATCCACGTGCTTTACCGCAACCAGCAGTCCAGTAGTAATATTTTTGAATATTCTCTCGCAACTTTCAAAATTTTATAAAATTAAGATAATAGTTTGGCAAATTGAATGACTAACGATTTTGGGTCCATTTGTATAATAGTTTGTAGTTATTAGCCTAGTACTTTTCCAATAAATCCTATTTATTTTTGGTTAAACAAGTTCAATGTCTCTTCATGGTAACTTTTAGATTTTGAATCTTAAGTTCTGAAACATAAACTTATTCTTCAAACATCAACAATTCAACACACAATTTAACGGCCAAATCTACTCCAAATGAGCTCAAATTTGAAACATAACGCTTACATATCATAAGAAACAAATCTCAAACATTAAATTATCAAAACAACAACAAATTTAAGTAATCTATTTTGCAACTAAGAAGAAGAAGAAGAAACTTTAAGCACAAAGAAAAAGAAGAAAGCAACATCAAAGAAGAAAAGAAAATTGTATGTATTTGAAATTATCCAAATATTAAATATCAGTTAAACCTTTTTTCAAAAGTGAATACAATTTCAATAGATAATGCAAAGTTGGGCGCCACGTAAGATGTTCACCAATATTACACGCTAAAAGTATTATTGAACTGTTGTAGTCCAACATTACCCTATCAGTAGATTTTAACTTAGTTTTACAAGCCAACATGTCTTAGTGCCACTTTTTTATGGACAGTTACATATTTGTTTTTTTATGATCTGATAATGAATTATTTTTTTCAAGACCGCTGGCTAGTGTATTAAATTTATTTAATCTCTAAAAAAGGTAAAGCAACCACAACGTAATAGTTTTTACAGTTAATGCTTCCAAATAAATCAGAGTCCTAGAAATTCTCAACTTGTAATTCGGCTATATCACGTGGTTGCTTGATCAGCAGCTTTGGCATATTCTTTTCCCACTCTGCACAAAAATCTTATTTTATTTCATGACTATGGTCAACCCCTAATAACTTAACATCACAAACCAAACACTTTCAATATTGTACACCTCAGTCAAACATTAAATAATGGGGGTCAGTCCAAAATTTTAGACAAATTGAATCTTCATTGGCCTCCCTTGTGTAATCTGTGTGCATGTGCCTCTTACTATTTGTCTAATTTTAGTGGGGGGCTCTTATTTGCCCAATAGGAAAGTTCATTGTATGTTCTTTACTTTTATGTAGGTCCCCTTGTCCATAGGGCCCTTGTTGGAGAAAATTTTATCACTATACGGCAAAATCACAATTATTACTTAGAGGAGTTAAAATATTTAAAAGTATAACAACAACAACAACAACAACAAATTCAATTGAATTCTATCGATGGAGTTTAAGGAGGATATTGTGTACGTAAATTTTATCCTTACCTTAAGAAGATAGAGAAATTATTTTCGGTAAATTTTCGGAAATATTCGAAAAAGTCAAAGGAATTCAGCGTATTATATATATTATAAGATATATATATACACAAAAAAATTACCTAGCTCTGTCACTGCTTGACGTTAGCACTATATTAATAGATGCAAGCTATTTTTCTTTTATAGCCATATATATTCCTAATATGTATTCTTTAATTAATTATGACTCTTAAGGTTAAATTGCTTTTGGTCTAATATAAAGACCTGGAATCGGATAAGTGTTTTCTGTTAGGACATTGTCCATAAACACCCCATACTTGATTTTTTTTCCACTTACACTCGATGTTTTTACCGAACCATCATTATTTACAATTATAATTAATGATAAAGTCGATGAGAAAACATGTATTAATTAATTATGGTTAGGTGATTACAACTTATGCATGTGTTTATTGAATTGGCTAAACATGGTCGAATGTGAGTAAGTAGTTTTTCGCAGCTGACATACAATCGAAACAACACCTATTACTATCGTCAAACCTTTCTTTTACAGCATCGTTTGTAAGGGCGCGAGGGGAGGCAAAAGTTGCTAGCACTAGACAAAAGTTCAAAACAGTTTCAATGATCCTAGAGCTACAGAAAACAAACAAACAAATACATGGGGTTTTAGTCTAGTATATGATAATGGTGAGAGGGTGGGGGATGATATTGTGTAGATTTGGTCAGTGTGGGTTGGATATGGGGATTAGAGAAAATACTGAAAAGATCATTTCTTGTCCCACTTGCTCTGAGTTTTGATCAAACTGCATGTGCTATGTCTGCAATTAAAATTTACCCTGGATTTTCTATTCATTTAAAAGATTAGAATCTTCCAGTATTGGTATCCGAGGAAAATTGCATGTATTAATACCTACAAAATTGAGGATTACATTAATGCAATTGTACTGCGCTGCCTTCTTTTTTTTTTGTATATTAAGAAGTGGCAATATTGAAAAATTAATGGAAAAGGGCCAAATATATTCATGTACTATGATAAAAGGTTTAAATGTATTCCTCGTTATACTGTTGGTTCAAATATATCCTTGCCGTAATATTATTGGTTCAAATATACCCTTCTTCCGTTAAATTTGTCTTAGGTGGACATCCAATGTCAGTGCCACGTAGGGTTAAATAGGTTAGGGGCACTGAAGTGGCATATCACTTGGCATTCACCTCATTAAATGTCAGTACCACGTATGACTAGATGTCCACCTTGGACAAACTTAATGGAAAAGGGGATATCTGAACCAATAATATAATGACAGAAGTATATTTGAATCCAAAGTATAACGAGGAGTATATATGTAAATCTTTTCTCATAGTACAGGAGTATATTTGGCCCTTATCCGAAAAATTAAAGTAGCTCATTTTGATGATACTAAGATAAAAACCTCATTATACAGCGATTTTTTGAATTTCATTGGAAAATTAACTGGGAAATTCCCCAGCCGCTACCCTATGGGTGCACACTGGGTAACTTAATCATTGTAAATAGCTCGCAAATCATACAGGAGATGTAAACCGCACTAGGCAATTCCGATGCAATGAGCTCTGACTAAGAAAGCTGCTAGTAAGGGGAATCAATCCTAGATCTCCCATGTGGGAAACTCCTCACCTAACCAACTCAGTCAATCCTTCTGGGGCAGTACATGTGGAATTTGTGAAGGCCTTTGACGAAGAATTCTTGTGCCCACTCAATATTTACACCAACCTAAACAATTTAATCATAAAAGTCACAAAGTAAAGTGCACCATAATTCATATATAATCCATATATATATATATATATATATATATAACCATAGTTAAGTACCATATAAATGTTTATATGCGAGTAAGGAGTTTTGACCAGTCTATTTTATCAAGATCTTCTACTGCAAGTACGGAAAAAAACATGCACAAACTAAGAGTGAGAAAATCAATTTAAATGATGCATGTCAACAATATAATTGCTATATTAATGTTGAAGAGCTTTTATAAAGTGAAGAGCAAGCATTATAGAAAATAACAGCAGAGCATATGCAGACAGAGAAGCAATAGATCCTATAGAGATGGGTTAAATGGAAGACATTGTCTTCTTCTTCATTTTTTTTCACATTAATTTTTCATTCTTAACAGGGAAGCATTAAGGAGACAGGCTGCCATGTTCAATCTTTGGTATTAAATGATAATAACAAAAGCCTTGTCCTTTGTCATGTACTAGTGACTTACCAAGAACATTAAAAGGACAGATCTTGTGTTTAAATACAAGGTTCAGGATTACATAACATACGTTTACCTACATGAATGAATTTTACGTACAAACAAAATAAAAGATATTTTTACTATCAGATCACTTATTAGGTAATGATATGTAAATTTTTATAATAAATAGTAATAATATAATAAAAATGATAACTAACTTGCTATTACAGGTTAAAACTATATTGATAATGTACAAATTCTTTACGGTATTAATAGTATAACTTGAATTCGCCACATGAATATATTTTGCATGTGGCTAACAAGACAAGAACGTAATAATCACCAATAACGACTGCATATTCAACGGTCATGCAATCATAAAAATATCCATAAAAACAGAGAGGGACGAAAAGCAGATCGTGTTCTAGTAATAGTACTGTTTTCTCCTTAGACAACCTCCTACTGTTATTTAAACTGTTTGGTCAAGCTTTTTTTTGGTCGAAAATATTTTTCTTTAAAGTTAAGGTGTTTTTAAAAGGAAAAAAATATTTTTCAGTAGAAACATAAATAGTTTAGCCAGGTATTGGACAGAGGCGGATCTAGGATTTCTTGAACATGGGTGCACCACTAAAAAAGTAGGGGAAAAAAGTATTAAGTGAAAATCGATCCATATTCCTTTGGGTGAATAACCCAATACTCAACCAAGTGCACTATTCGGTCTTTTTGGAGCATGGGTGCCAACACATAATATTAGACAAATTTTAGAAAATACGTACATAAAATACCTAGTTTGACGGAAAGACCATGGGTTCACGTGCCCCGTGATTTGGGATATACCTCCGCCCATGGTATTGGAGATATCGGACTTGGACGGAGTTAGTGTGTTGATCGCAAGGATTCAAGGTAGAGCTGCTTGGTCGTCGTAGTCCCTTGGAGTATTTCCATTTTATTGTACTGTCAACTCTTATTTGAACAGTATTGTATATCTGATCCTTGAGATCATTGCATGTATTCAGTTAGAGTTCGTGACTCAGTATTACCGGTCTTGGAAGATTGTTATATTTATTTTCGCTTTTGGTTTCGACACTTGTATTAAATTATATATTTCAAAAAAATGGCTTGAAATGTAATTGTAATCGGCTTACCTAGTTTTAGAGACTAAGTGTCATCACGACGCCTGTGGTAGAATTTTAGGTCGTGACAATTAGCCTATTTGACCAACCTTCTAAAATCAGCTTATTTTGAAAACTACTTTTCTTAAAAGTATTTTCAAAAAAGTACTTTTGATAAGAAACAGTTTGTGTTCGGCTAATTAACTTGAAAAACATCTTTGAACAACAACTAGTGTTTGGCCAAGCTTTTAAAAATTGATTCTAAGTGCATTTTTCTCAAAAGTATTTTTCAAAAAATTGCTTTTCGAAATGGACAAAAATATGCAGTAGTGTAGTATGAGTACACCACAGTCGATACCCAATAAGTATCAAGACTAACCACGATGGAGTAGTGACGAGGTACAGTCAAGACACTCATTAGTCAAATAACCTGTGCAATATGGCAGTATACAATAGTACTGGAAAACAACTAGCAGTGATAGCAACAAAAATCAACCAATGATATAAATAGCAAGGCAACAAAAACACCACAATTATTGCTCAAACGAATAAGGAACACAAGTACAACCCATTAATCAAGTCCTTCGAATATAAAATTCTTTCAAATAAATATCTTTCGAATATACTTCTTTCAAATAAATATATTTCGAATATAATTCTTTCAAATAGATATCTTTCGAATATACTTCTTTCAAATAAATGTCCTTCGAATATAAAATTCTTTAAATAAATATCTTTCGAATATACTTCTTTCAAATATATGTCCTTCGAATATTAAATTCTTTCAAATAAATATTTTTCGAATATACTTCTTTCAAATAAATATCTTTCGAATATAATTCTTTCAAATAAATATCTTTCGAATATATTTCTTTCAAATAAAAGTCACTCTGTGACACCTCATTTCATAATCGTAAAATACGGGTTTCAGCCCACTTTCATATTTTCATGGCACCTCGTGCCCATATTTCTATCAAAATTGCACGGACAACTCACGTGCCTATATTATCATCATTTACTCACGGCACCTCGTGCCCATATTTCCTATCACATTTGTACGGACAATTCACAAGACATAATAATATAATGAAATGACTGAGAAGTGAACAATGAGAAATTACAAAAAGATAACAACACAACAAATAGAGGTAAACAACAGGGGCGCTCCCGAGGTACCACCTCGTAGTCCCAAAATAAGCTGATTTTAGAAGGTTGGTCAAACATACTAATGCATAAAATAATTTATAAAGGATTAATATGAAATTGAAGTTAATTATAGTAATGGTTACATTGACATCCCGACAAGCATATTTTCTGTTCCTTTTATTTTTAATGATAATAATCACTCATCACATCTCTGTCAAAAATTATTCAGGCAAGAACAAACTTGACTGATAAAACTATCAGCCAGATGATCAGCAAGAAATTAAATAAAGCTTCGTAAGCAGGCATCAAGATCCCCAAAGGTGTTTGACTAACGAGATTCTAAAGTTTCTGAATTTCAAAGGAATTCTAATTTTTGTTACATGACAGACAGGGATATATTCAGTACACAAACTTTGCTTTAATTGACATGATTCTTGAAAAGCCGGCGAAGTCAGGAATTTTATTTATTGTGTTCAAATTTGAAATAAGTAAAAAGGGCGTTTAATTTATGTTATATACCATTAAAATCTATTATTTTACCTATATATACAGTGTAATTTTTCGACGATGGGTGGTCAGTAAGAATATGTACCTTCGCCCCTGCTTGAAGTTCCATTGTTTCATAAGGGCAAAATACGAAATTAGTCGGTCAACCAAACTAATTACATGCTATAGCTAAAGTGTATAGTTAGTATATATATATACATACATATATACTTGTATTTTTGGTATCTGGTATTTTGTTCTATACCATTTTATTTATAATTTTTTATAGTAGTTTGAATGAAAGAAACTTCCAGTATATTACATTGGAATTTTATTAATTCAGAAAGCTCCAACGTATTATACTTATGTTTTGTTCTGGTTTTGAATCAAGCACTGTAACACCATTTTATGCTGCGGACTTTATAGTTTTCACATATAATCATAAAAGTCTAGCATTTTATTCAAGAAATTAGGGGAACCTTAAAAAGTTAGATGTGTTCATCTTATTTGAATCACAGATACTTCCAGTATAATAAGCTGGAAGAATCTGAGTTTTTGATATTAATAAAGAAACGACCAGCATATTATACTGAGGTTATCTTTTGTATCATTTTATGTATTATTTTTTCTCATTTCTAATTAAAGATCCCTTTATTCCAAATATATATATATATATATATATATTTGGAATGACTAAAAATATGCATTTCACGTTTCATAATTGTAAACCAGTTCTGAAAGTCGATTCCATTTTGGCCCAATATTAATTTAGTGGGCTTCTTTTAGTCAAAATGGCATGGCGTAGCTATTATTATGGTTGGCTATCCAAAAATAGTCACCATCGCTAATGTAATCGATTTCTAGTCATTTTAACTTAAAATATATTAGTAAATAATGTCACACCTCCTTTTTCCGCCCTCGCGAGGGTACAGGAGTTTTTTCCAATTAAAGGACAGTCGAAACGGGATTTATTTCTTTATTTCAGAGTCGCCACTTGGGAGATTTAGGGTGTCCCAAGTCACCTATTTTAATCCCGAATCGAGGAAAAGAATGACTCTGTATTACAGTCTGCGCACCAGAAATCCGGATAAGGAATTCTGTTAACCCGGGAGAAGGTGTTCGGCATTCCCGAGTTCCGTGGTTCTAGCACGGTCGCTTAACTGTTATATTCGGCTTGATTATCTAATATAATACGTATTATAAACTTATGTGCAAATTTTATCCCTTAGCCGCTTTTATTATTCTTTTTATTTATTGTTAGTATTTTACGAAAAAATTGCAACATTGTGAAAACGTATTTCAAATCACGTCGCAATCAATTGCACCCGTGGTTATCGACACATTTCGACTCCGTTGAGATTTAGATTTGGGTTACATAAATGCACACCCGTATTTAAGGAAATAACATTATTAAATACGCGTCTAGAGCGACTAGCGTGTCATTATTTTGGGTAGGGCCGTGAAATTTGCTAAAACGGCTCCTCCCTAATTCTAAGCAATTAACTGTACATTTATTGAGGGCCCCGAAATCTATACATTTCATTAAGCGAGGCTCATCTCATTTATTTTAAATGGACAAATCTTAAAGCGACTACATTTTTTCTATAAAAATTAGTCCCTAAAATAAAGAAAGAAAAATCCTAATTAATTACTAGCTTTTATAATTTTAAGAAAACATGACATGCTAATTGCTTGGTTAATACAAATATTGATGAAAAAAAATTACTCTTAATTTCGAAATTTAAAATAAAATAAAAATTCAACAACTAATATTCAAAATAAACAAATATAGCTAGATTAAAACTCAGCATTGTTATTATTATTTTTTTTAAAAAAATATTATTGAGATTAATTATTCACAATCATTTGAAACTAGATTTAACCATAATTACTAAAGCTTATTAGAAAGTTTATTAGACTTAAACGTTCTTCTAATCTTGCTTAAGCTCAAGTCATGCCTTAATGCCTAATTTACGATGTTTAATTTAAATTCATGTTTTAACTAAATTTAGCTACTTGTTCATGATCAACCTACAATCTTGAAGCCTTCATAGCTAGTGAATTAACCTGTTTTGCCGAACTGATTTATTACAGACTAACTTATGATATTATTTTCTTATTCCAGCTATTATTTAGTAATTCATGAAATAGCTTAAATACAATCAACAAAAGAAACAAAGAAAAAAAACGAAATTAAAACTTCAAATTTTCATTCTTCATATGTATTCATGCTTCATATTTCGGATTACAATAACCAGCTTTTCAGTTGTGTACCTGATATTGGAAGCAAAAGAAAATGAATATGAGTATCAGCAGCAGCAGTAAAATCAGTACAACACAACAACAATAGCCCAGCAACAGTAACAAACCAGTGGAGTAGTAATCCAAAAAAAAACAAAATCTTCCAGCTTTGATGAAACAACAATTAATTCTGATTTCAAACAACAAAAGAAAGCAGAATATTTTTTTTAGTTTTTATTTTTATTTTTTGAAAGCTTAAATATTTTTCGGAATTTTCTATCTCTTAAATGTTCAGCCCTTTTCTCTCTCTTATTTTCAGATTTGTTTCTCTCTCTCGTATTTGTGTATTTTTTCTCTATCTCTCTGTCTATATTTTTTGATTTCAAGACCTCACATATATAACTCATCCCATAAACCTTTCAATTAATTAAAATCCATACTTTTCTCTACCCAACCCATTATCTTTCCACTCATCCCCATTACATTAAATAAACATATCACACCACCCCATTTCATTTTGTCCCCCATGCTTCATTTAAAATAATGCAAGATTCCCCTTTAAATTAAATCTTGTCCCCCCTTTATATTAAATAATCATATCACAACCCACCCCATTTCATTTTGTCCCCCATGCTTCAAATAAACAATTACAAAATGTACAATTCCTAAACTACCCCTTCCGACCTTACTGAAATTACCAAACTACCCCTGAACGTATTACAAATTTACCAAACTACCCATCAGCTATAACACATCAATTAATCAAACTTAACCAAAATATAGACAATATGATCAATTTCTAACAATGCTCAAACAACAATATGAACACGGATGAACATCATAACAACAATATCACATGAACATGATTTTAACAACATTTCAACAACAAATCACATGAACACAAATTGAACAACCAAGAACAACTAAAATTTGATTGAACAATATTTTTAGCAACAACAAACCTATTTTTCGGATTTAAACAACAACAATCAAACAAGTATATTTAGATTCTTAAATTCAATAATATTGAACTTAAAATCAACTCTAACAACATTACAACAAACAATTCTTATATTAAACTTTAAACAAGATTATGAGACCAATTCAAGAAATAATCACAAATGATAAACAAGAAATAAGAAAATCAAACTATACAAATTTCGGATTCAAGATCAATCAAATAAAGTATGAACATGAATGAAAAGATTCAACCACAATAACAAACTTTATTCAAATTTCGAATTGAACTTAAACAAAACAAATAAACATATTCAAATCACTAATCTTCAAATAATCAATTAATCTTTCTTAATTAAATCCAACAAAAAAAATATAACAAAGATACATGATCATGAATGAAATCTATATTAAACAAACAACGGATTCAAGCGATTTAAACTAAATCTAACAATATTAAACCTAAACTAACAATTCCTTTTTTTGCAAAAATTAAATTAACATGAAATAAACTGAAAATCAATTAATTAAATTTTCATTTGAATCTGAAAATTAAACCAACCAAACATATAAACAAACTAAAAAAAATTATTTCAATGATGAACAAACAAAACAAGAATTGAATCATTTATCGATTTTGGATCCGAAAAATATCAAACAAATTACGGGCAAAAAATGAAACTCAAAAACCCACTAACCGGATCGAAACAATGACGAACTTGAACGGAAACAAATCTGCCCGGAAACAAATATCGCACCAAAATCATTTGACGTCGAAGACGATCACGAACGGACAAACGAAGAGCTTGAAGGAGAGGTAGCAGACAACCGTGAAAGCGATGCCGGACGGGGCAGCAACAATGCAAAACGTGAGCAGCAGTAGATGCTGGACGAAGCAGTCACGCAGCATCATGAAGTGAGGAAGAAGAAGAAGCAACGATCAACGTGAACTTGAAGAAGAAGAAACACTCGCGATCTTGAAGAAGAAGAAGAAACACGGGCGGCGGGTGTGTGTGTGTTGTGTTGCCGTGGTTGTGTGTGTGTATGTGAAGGAGAAGAGGTGGGGGAAGGGCAGCCATGGATGGGGTGTTTGGATGCTTGAAGAAGAAGAAGAAAAGAGAGAAAGAGAAGGGGGGGGGGGCGGATGAGAGAGAGGGATTTTTTAGGGTTTTCTTCCTTTTCTTTTTTTTGTTTTGTTTTGTTTTGCTTTGTTTTTTTTTGAAATGCAAGATAGGGGGTGTTGGGTTATGGACCGGGTTGACCCTGTTTGAAATGGACTGGGTCGTTTGGGAAGATTGGGCCATTTTTTGGGCCTGTGGCTTGAAATCGAAGAAGAGGCCCAATTCCGACTTTCTTTATATTTTCGCTCTCTTTTCTTCTTTTTATTTCTCTAAAACTAAATTATAAAAATACTTAAATTATTATTAAGAACTAAATTAAGTTATAAAAGTGCAAATTAACTTCCAATAACAATTAACGCACAATTAAGTAATAATTAAGCATAAAATTGCATATTTGGACATTAAATGCTAAAAATGCAAACGATGCCTATTTTTGTAAATTTTTATTTTTTTGTGAACAAACTTAATTACTATCAAATTATAGAATTAAATCCTACATACAAAATGCGATATATTTTTGTATTTTTTATTAATTTAGCAAATAAACATGCACAGACAAATACAAATAATTATTCAAAATATCAAAAAATTGCACACCAAGGAAAATTATTTTATTTTTGAATTTTTGGGGAGTAATTCTCATATTGGGCAAAAATCACGTGCTTACAGCTGCCCCTCTTTGCCCGAAGACACGTAGGGTTTTCGTGCAAAGATAAAGCGAGCGATTTTTTCCCATCCGAGTACTCTGTGTGAAACATTTTTGAAAAAGATTTGACCGAACCTTTGCTTCAAAGGTTTCCTACATATCCTGGGCTAAACAGGAATCAGGTCAATGTAGTTCGGGAAGTTTTTGGTAGCTGGGACTACCGTTGGACTGCATTGTTACTGTTGTTGCATGCTATTACTACTGCTTACCGATCTCCTTGTTACACCTTGCTTAAAAGAAAACAAGAAGCTAGGCTATACTGCAATTTTTCTTGTTGCCTTGCTTTCTTGTCTGCTTGCATTTTTTCCGGTGCTTTTCTTCCGATGCTTTTCTTCCTTTCGACACAAGCACTTGAGTTTTTGCTGGGACCTCTTATTGCAACCTTCTGCTTCCTGATGCTGGGGATTTTTATTGTTTTCTGCTGGGGATTCCTGTTGTAACCCTCTGTTTTATTGTCCTGTGACTTGATCTTGAAATGTATGCCTCTGTTCGATGGGCGGGCTCCCAACTTTAATACTTGAAAATTAATGCTGAATGTGTTCCTCTGTTATATGGGCGGGCTCCCAACTTCAACACTTGAAATGAAAAGACTGAAATGTATGCCTCTGTTATCTGGGTGGGCTCCCAACTTCAACGCTTGAAATATAAAGACTGAAATGTATTCCTCTGTTCTATGGGCGGGCTCCCAACTTCAACACTTGAAATAAAAAGACTGAATGTATGCCTCTGCTATCTGGGCGGGCTCCCAACTTCAACGCTTGGAATGTAAAGACTGAAATATATGCCTCTGTTATCTGGGCGGGCTCCCAACTTCAATGCTTGAAATGAAAAGACTGAAATGTATGCCTCTGTTCTATGGGCGGGCTCCCAACTTCAACTCCTGAAATGTAATATCTCTATTCTCCAGGCAGACTTCTGACTTTTAAAATTTAAACTATGTGTCTCTGTTCTTCAGGCGGACTCCTTACACCAAACTTGAAAAGTATGTCTCTGTTCTCCAGGCGGACTCCTGACTTTTAAAATTTAAGCTGTATGTCTCCGTTCTTCAGGCGGACTCCTGACGTCAAACTTGAAAAGTACGTCTCTGTTCTCCAGGCGGACTCCTGATTGCTAAATTTGAAATGAATGTCTCTATTCTCCAGGCGGACTCCTGACTTTTAAAATTTAAACTGTATGTCTCCGTTCTTCAGGCGGACTCCTGACTTTTAAAATTTAAACTGTATGTCTCCGTTCTTCAGGCGGACTCCTGACGTCAAACTTGAAAAATACGTCTCTGTTCTCCAGGCGGACTCCTGACGTCAAACTTGAAAAATACGTCTCTGTTCTCCAGGCGGACTCCTGACAACTTGCATTTATCCTAATTAGTGCTTGTTTTTCCCTCCTGGAGAATTCCTCTTCAACAACTAATTTTTCTCCCCCTGCTTAATCAAAGAAAATTTCGTCAGTTTAAAACAGTGGTTAGTTGATGGCATTCTTGCTGAAAAATCCTTCCACTGCCTTGCTTTGTGTTGACTAATTTCCACACACTGACCCTGAACTGCTTGACTTTCTGACCAACTTTTAAATTTCCCAACCTCTGGCGACCTAAATGCTTTACACCCCTGCTGTTATTTCACTTTTCTGACCTTTTATTTGAGCTTTCGCCTTTCCCACGACATTTCCCAATCATTTCACCGATGAAACTTCTGTTTATTCCCTGTATTCCACTTGACATTAAGTTGTTTTTGACATGCTCTGACTACGTTGTGCTTTACAATTCTAGAAGCTGGTAGTGAACTTTGAAGTCCTTTCTGCTTGCATCGAACAAAACTGGCACTGAAACATCTCAGCTAGATAAAAACCCTCAAAAGAAAAATGAAATGATTTTTGAGTTAAGGATAAGAAGAATCCAAAACCAGATGACTGTTTGAAAAGAGAAAGAAAAGAAACTTATCTGAATGAGACAACTAGTACCAATGGTCAAGACATGCATTTTGGATTAATCAGCCCAATCTGTCCAAACAAACAACTCTCAATTGTCGTACCTCATTGCCCAGAACTTCCATCACTTGTTTGATTTATCTAGACCTTAATCTTGTTTCCTTGCGGTACCGCGAAACGGTTTCTATCAACATACCTTTCTCAGTTTTCCATTTCTTATCTCACCTTCGCCTTGAGGTGCCCGTAAAGGTTTTCACCAACAAGACTCTCTCATTTATTTTTCTCTCAGCTCCCGTCGCCTTACGGTGCCCGTGAGGGTTTTCACCCATAAGACTCTCTCATTTATTTTTGTTCTTCTTGCTCGAACCAGAGTGTTGCCCCTATCGTGGGTTATTCCTACCTGTTCATCTTGGCATTTCTCAAAACTGATCATAAGGTCTTTCTTCGGTCCGTAATGTAGGCTTTTGGATTGATTTAGAAAGAAAGGTATAAAAGGCTCAAAACAATTCCAATGGGTTCAAATTACAACTTTCGGAATCCAACTTTCATAACAATCACCACTTCTGCCCCAGTTTCTTGCTTGGGGATTTTTGGATTTCTATTTGGTATGACTGAACCTTGGAGTAAGGCTGCCTACGTACCCTTTCGGGATCAAGTCAAACGTAGTTCACTTCATAGAGACTACGTTGTTATGTTTTCTCTTCTTTCCCTTTTTTTTCATTTTTCCTTCTTTTCTTTTCTTCTTTTCTTTTTTTTTTCTTTTCTCTTTTTTTTTCTTTTCTTTCCTTTTTTTTCCTTTATGTTCGACACTTGTGTTCTCTGATAATGCTGATGATTCCGAAAGAGGTGCATGAAAAATAAGTAAGGCTCGAAGGGGATAACAAGGGATATGAGTGTTTGGATAGCAGAACAAAATGCCTTCATCATTTCAATCTTTAAGATATGCCAAATACGAACAAATACATTTAGAAAAATAAAGAAATCATACATAATATCTCTTGACCGCATCGGAATTGATGGTCATTTCTACACATTTTCCTTCCGCATCTGTCAAATACAATGCTCCATTAGACAACACTCTGGTTACTACAAATGGTCCTTGCCAGTTTGGGGAAAATTTTCCTTTTGCCTCAGACCAATGAGGCAAGATCCGCCTCAGTACTAATTGCCCTACTTCAAATTTCCTTGGACGTACTTTTTTGTTGTATGCTCTTGCCATTCTTCGTTGGTACAGTTGGCCATGACACACTGATGCCAATCTTTTCTCATCGATCAAACTCAACTGCTCAAGACGGCTTTTCACCCATTCATCATCATTGATTTCAGCCTCTGCAATGATTCGCAGAGATGGGATTTCCACTTCTGCGGGTATTACCGCCTCGGTACCATATACCAATGAGTAAGGAGTCGCCCCTACCGAGGTACGCATGGTGGTGCGATATCCTAACAATGCAAAAGGCAATTTCTCGTGCCATTGTCTAGATCCTTCAACCATCTTCCGGAGTATTTTCTTTATGTTCTTATTGGCCGCTTCAACCGCACCATTTGCCTTGGGACGGTACGGAGAAGAGTGCCTGTGAGCAATCTTAAACTGCTCACATGTCTTCTTCATCAAATGACTATTAAGATTAGCCCCATTATCTGTGATGATTACCTTTGGGATCCCAAACCGACATATGATATTTGCATGCACGAAGTCAACTACAGCCTTCTTGGTCACAGACTTGAATGTCTTTGCTTCCACCCATTTGGTAAAATAATCTATAGCTACCAAGATAAATCTGTGCCCATTTGATGCTGCTGGATCAATTGGCCCAATAACATCCATGCCCCATGCAACAAAAGGCCATGGCGCGGACATCATATGTAATTCTGATGGTGGAGCATGAATCAAATCTCCATGTATTTGGCATTGATGACACTTACGCACAAAACTTATACAATCTCGCTCCATCGTGAGCCAATAATAACCTGCTCGAAGAATTTTCTTTGCTAGAACATACCCACTCATATGCGGTCCGCAAACTCCGGAATGCACCTCAGTCATGATAGTTGTGGCCTGCCGTGCATCTATACATCTCAACAAACCGAGCTCTGGCGTTCTTTTGTACAGTACTCCTCCACTAAGGAAAACCCCACTTGCCAACCGTCGAATTGTTCTTTTCTGATCACCGGTGGCTTGCGTTGGATACACTCCCGCTTTGATGTACTCTTTGATATCATGCAACCATGGCTCTCCATCGATTTCCTCTTCTATCATATTGCAGTAAGCATGTTGATCACGGACTTGAATCTGCAATGGATCAACATAGGCCTTATCTGGATGGTGCAACATTGATGCCAAAGTAGCCAAAGCGTCAGCAACCTCATTATGAATCCTTGGAATGTGTCTGAATTCTATGGCCTAAAAACGCTGGCAAAACTCATGCAGACATTGTCGATACGGTATAAGCTTCAAGTCCCGTGTTTCCCATTCCCCTTGAATCTGGTGTACCAGTAAGTCCGAGTCACCCATGACCAAGACTTCCTGTACACCCATATCCACAGCTAATCTCAATCCCAATATACACGCCTCATATTCTGCCATGTTGTTTGTACAGTAGAAACGAAGCCGAGCTGTAACAGGGTAATGCTGACCTGTTTCCGAAATAAGTACTGCTCCTATTCCCACACCCTTCATATTTGCAGCCCCATCAAAGAAAAGTTTCCATCCCGACTTCTCAGCTTGTTCTAATTCTTCAATGTGCATTATCTCTTCATCAGGGAAATAAGTTTTCAAAGGCTCATAATCTTCATCAACGGGGTTCTCAGCCAAGTGATCGGCTAATGCTTGTGCTTTCATGGCAGTCCGTGTCACATAGACAATGTCGAACTCTGTAAGTAAGATCTGCCACTTTGCAAGCCTTCCTGTGGGCATGGGTTTCTGGAAAATATACTTCAACGGGTCCAAGCGAGATATAAGGTAAGTGGTGTAAGATGACAAGTAATGTTTCAATTTCTGTGCCACCCAAGTTAGGGCACAACATGTCCTTTCCAGATGAGTATACTTGACCTCGTAAGATGTGAACTTCTTACTGAGATAGTAGATAGCCTGCTCCTTTCTGCCCGTAACATCATGTTGCCCCAGTACACAGCCGAATGAACTGTCCACAACTGTCAGATATAGAATCAAAGGTCTCCCTGGTTCTGGTGGGACCAGCACGGGTGGGTTTGACAAATACCTCTTTATCTTATCAAAAGCCTCCTGGCATTCATCAGTCCATTTGACCGCGGCATCTTTCTTTAACAATTTGAAAATTGGTTCACACGTTGTCGTGAGCTGAGCAATGAACCTGCTGATATAGTTCAGTCTTCCCAACAAACTCATCACCTCGGTTTTGTTTCTTGGAGGTGTCAACTCCTGAATAGCTTTGATCTTTGACGGGTCTAATTCAATACCCCTCCGGCTAACTATAAATCCCAACAACTTCCCAGATGGCACCCCGAAAGCACATTTCGCAGGATTGAGCTTAAGATTGTATCTGTGAAGCCTTTGAAAGAATTTTCTCAAATCTCTGGCATGGTCAGATTGCTGTCTAGACTTAACGATCACATCATCCACGTATACCTCAATTTCTTTATGTATCATATCATGGAAGATAGTTGTCATGGCCCTCATATAAGTTGCCCCAGCATTTTTCAAACCAAACGGCATGACCCGATAACAATACGTTCCCCACGGCGTGATGAATGCCGTCTTTTCTACATCTTCCTTATCCATTAGAATCTGATGATAACCCGCATAACAATCCACAAAAGAGCCAATATCATGTTTGGCACAATTGTCGATCAGTATATGGATGTTGGGCAGTGGGAAATTATCTTTTGGGCTTGCTTTGTTAAGGTCTCGATAATCGACGCACACCCTGGTCTTGCCATCTTTCTTTGGCACAGGCACGACATTGGATAACCAAGTGGGGTACTGTGTAACCTGAATGACCCTTGCCTCAAACTGCTTGGAGATCTCTTCTTTGATCTTCACACTTATGTCTGTTTTGAACTTTCTCAACTTCTGCTTGACAGGGAGGAGTGCTGGATCAGTGGGCAATTTATGAACCACCAAATCGGTGCTTAGACCCGGCATATCATCATATGACCATGCAAAAACGTCTTTGTACTCATGCAATACTTTAATTATCTCCTCCTTGAGTTGTGGATCCAAATGAACACTTATTTTAGTTTCCCGTACGTTATCTTGGTCCCCTAGATTAACTGCTTCTGTGTCATTTAGGTTAGGTTTGGGTTTTTCTTCAAAGTGACTTAATTCTTTACTAATTTCCTCATAAGCTTCATCATTATTACAATCCATCCCATCATCACACTCGACCTCTTGTATTATTACTTCTGAATTAGATTGGCTTTTAAAGCTGGGCCGAAGATTCCTCATGCATGTCATGTCATTGATATCAGCATAAAGAGAACTGTACAAAGAAAAGAAACGAAAATGGAAAGAGAATTAGGGACGAAGAAAATTGCATTTCATTAAACGTAAAGACAACAAGGTTTTAACTCATCCAAACGGACGGAACATAACAACTGGATTACAAACCCTGGAATAATCCAGGTGACAAAAAGGAAAACAAAACCCACTACCACGACTCCCTCCGAACTGGAAGAGGAGTAGCTTCCCAATTGCTGATGTTAGCACGTGGTCCGATGTACTATATGTCTGCTCTGCTTGACCCTTCCCCGGCCTCAACCATGTTTACTTCAACAAATACTTTCTCAAACACCTTATCCAAATTCCCATCCGCCTCAACTAACGAACCCGATATCTTTGCCAATGACTGTTTCTTGATATTCGGTCTGACGAAGGACCTGGACAATCGAGGAATTGGTTTAGGGAGCACCCAAGCTTTCTTCTTCAATTTACGGGCCTTTCTGATATCTGCTGCTGTTGGTTTGAACCCTAACCCGAAGGTGTCCAAATTTTTGGGCAAAGACACAGGTTGAGTAATGCCCTGCAGTTCAACCCCCAAACCCTTCCCGGGCACGAACCCGTTATTCAACATTTCTGACACTACCATGACGGTCGTAGCTGACACCCTAGGACATGGCATGCTTTTACCCTCAAGCAACCTGCTCACCGGAACCGTGTCGAGGATCTGATACACCCATGGCCCCTTATCATCTTCGGTCTCTATAAAGGGTACAATGGCATCATTCACGGCGCATGTGTGATCTTCCCCATGTAACACAATTTCTTGTCTGTCCCACTCGAATTTGATCATTTGGTGCAGTGTGGAGGGCACGGCTTTTTGCCGCATGAATCCACGGTCGACCCAACAAATGATTATAGGATACTGCAGCATCCAACACCTGAAATTCCATCGTGAACTCGACTGGGCCAATAGTCAATTCGAGTACAATATCCCCTACTGTGTTTGTTCCCCCTCCATCGAACCCTCGAACACAAATGCTATTTTTGCGGATTCTATCCTCATCAATCTTTAACTTGTTCAATGTGGATAACGTGCAAATATTAGCGCTCGACCCGTTATCGATTAGTGCCCGAGTAACCATTGAACCTTCACATTTGACCGTCAAATAGAGAGCCTTGTTGTGTTCTGTGCCTTCCATAGGCAATTCATCATCAGAAAATGCTATCCTGTTCACTTCAAAGATCTTGTTGACAATTGTCTCTAAATGGTTTACTGAGATTTTGTCAGGCACATGAGCCTCATTCAATATCTTCATTAAAGCTCGGCAATGCTCATCAGAGTGAATTAATAATGACAACAACGAGATTTGGGCCGGTGTTTTTCTCAGTTGATCAACAATGGAATAATCTTGTCCTTTCATCTTTTTCAGAAACTCTTCTGCTTCCTCTTCCGTTACAGCTTTTTTAACTGGCAATGGATTGTCTTTTGCGCCCTTAGCTTTTCTCAACTCTTCAGGGGCGAAACAACGTCCTGACCGGGTCAGTCCCTGTGCTTCACAACTTTCTTCCTCAATTTCCTTTCCTTTGTATGTCACCACTACTTTGTCATATTTCCAGGGTACGGCTTTGCTATCAACCATGGGTAACTGGACTACCGGTTTTATGACAACCGGCTCTATATAGACTCCCTTCACGACCACCACGGGCATGGATACTGACCTTGGTACCACTATCTTGACTGGCTCCTGCTTTTTCTCGGCCACAAACGATCCTTTTCCCATTACTAGCACTGGCTTGTCTTCTACTGCTTTTAACTGAACCACTGGCCTTGCACTCACTGTCTTTTCTTTGGTTTCCGTAGAACGAATCACCATAACCACCTGCGAAGGTTTCTTAGGCTCTTCCCCCTTATGTATCAGTTCGATCATGTTGGCCTCATAATGCGCTGGTAACGGATTTTGATTGATGTTCGGGGCCTCTGGAGCCTGTACCTCAATACGACGATTATCAATGAGCTCTTGGATTGCGTTTTTCAACTTCCAACATTTTTCAGTATCGTGCCCCGGCATCCCTGAGCAATACTCGTAGCTAACAGAGTGGTCCAGGTTTCTGGGAAGAGGATTTGGTGCTTTGGATTCAACTGGGGTCAACATCCCCAACTGTTTCAATCTGTGGAAAAGAGAAGTGTAAGATTCTCCCAGCGGGGTAAATGTTTTTTTGTTTGGGGCCTTCTCATTTCTAAAAGCTTGGTTTGGGCGGAAGCTGGTTCCTGGTCTGTTAGCCCTGGGAGGTGGATAGGTGTTTTGTGGGTGTGGCTGTGTATTTTGGGGACTTGGTGTACGCCATTGCGAGTGCACTGGGGGTTGAGTGTAGGTCTGGGCATGGTGAATAGAAAATTGTGGTTCTGGTGGTGGATAATAGTGTTGCGGTGGACCATATGAGGTATATTGATAGTTTGGGTGATGGGGTCTGGGTTGGTTGTAGTAGAGTGGACGGTTATTGTGCCTGGACCAAACATTAGCTTCAACTGCAGCAACTTCTTCTTTCTTCTTCTTTCCCAGCACACCACCAGTACCGCTTTGGATGGCCTGGGTGGTTGCTTTCAAAGCCGAGTAGCTCAAGATCTTGTTAGATTTCAATCCTTCTTCAATCATGACTCCCATCTTTACCACTTCATTAAACGACTTCCCGACAGATGTCACTAGATGACCAAAATAGGTAGGTTCCAATGTTTGCAAGAAGTAATCTACCATCTCACTTTCCCGCATGGGAGGATCAACCCTTGCAGCTTGTTCCCTCCAGCGGAAACCAAACTCTCTAAAACTTTCCCCAGGCTTCTTTTCTAGTTTCAACAATGACAGACGATCAGGGACTATTTCGAGGTTATATTGAAAATGGCCGATGAATGCCTGGGCCAAATCATCCCATGTATACCATCGGCCGGGGTCTTGCCTCGTGTACCATTCTAGCGCTGACCCGCTCAGGCTTTGCCCGAAATATGCTATCAACAACTCATCTTTTCCCCCAGCCCCTCTCATTTTGCTACAAAAACCACGCAGATGGGCTACTGGGTCACCGTGCCCCTCATATAAGTCAAACTTTGGCATTTTAAACCCCGTAGGCAACTGTACATCAGGAAAAGGGCACAAATCTTTGTATGCGACACTAACTTGGTTTCCTAAACCATGCATGTTCCTGAAGGATTGCTCCAGGCTTTTGACTTTACGAATTACCTCCTCTTGTTCTGCATTCTTAACCGGTTTCTCAACTTCTCCCGGGATTTCAAAATAGGGAGAGGAGGTATATGGCTCAGGCGCTTTGAAAGTGGGTTCGGGAGGGTAATATTGGGTGTCGTGAGCTTGGAATAGCGGCTCACTGGATGATCTATGTAGTGGAGCTGGGGGAGGTGCCACAAAGACGGGAACATTTGGTGGAGGAGGGTTTTGAGTGGGAGGTGGAGCTTGGGAATCATAAGCCTCTCTTCCCTGATAATAGTGATGGCTTGGGAAACTTGTTGAAGGACCGGGAGAGGGGTATTCCGGCGTGTGTACTGGTTGGAGGGTAGGAGTAACGGGTAGTTCTTGCCCCTTCTGGGCTCTAGCTAAGGCTATCTGCATTTCATTCATTTCTAGCCTCATTTTTTCCATTTTCTCCAGGGCTTCCTTCAGCATCTGATTGGCCGTTTTTTCTGACTCAACGCTGTTGTCTGACCCAGTCATGCTTTCTGGTATAGGACCTTTTGATCTTGTTTGATAATGGTACGGTGCCAGTACGCTCTAACAACTAACTGATATTGGAAAAACAACAAACTTGTCAGTGTTAGAGTCTTAACAGATATTGTAATTGCACGTTAATCATTTCTAACATGCTTTTGCTCTGACCTCATGCATCATCCCAGCTTATTTTTGCTCTGACAAACATATATTCTTTTTTTTTTTTTAAATTACGGTCGAATCTTATAGAGATTGCCTACGTATCGTGACCCCGCACGAATCAGACCAAGCGTAGTTCGTGCAGATAAATGTAAAAATATGGGTGGAAATAAAATGCTCAACTTTCATTAATAAACAGACTCTTACAAACTCGACATCTTTTGTTTTGGAAAGAAACTAACAAACGTAATCTGAAAGCAAACAAAAACTCTAAGCTGCAAACATACTCAATCCGGACGTACAAAAGACTGACTCGACATGGTAGACACTCAAAGACACGGACTATGCATATTCTAGTGCTTCAAACTTAGGTATCCGCGGGGCGTCGTTCGGCCTCGCCGCGGGTCTAGGATCCAAATCCCTTTCAAGCTGCTCTAACTCATTCATGGTTCGCTTCACATAGATCATCACTGCTGAGATAAAAGTAGTACGGGTCATGTCTTCACAAACCCGACATCTCCTGACAATAGCATGAGCAATGGCTCTAATCCTGTCTTTTGTTTGCTTCTTTTCTATGAGCAAGCGTCTTATCTGATCGCTGCACGTCTTTAAAGCTCGAGAGTCTTGCAAGTGCTGGTCTTGCAGCTGTTGCACTTCTGCCTCCATTTGGGTTAACAAGTTGTAACAATGTCCGCTCTCAGTTTCGAAGTCTCTAGCCTGCCTAACCGCTCTACCTTCAAGGGCAACTACTTTTCTCTTTAAATTGGCAACAATTTTCTCATGGTCCCTCTTCAACTGATTCAAGTATTGGCGACGCTCTTCGGTTCTTGTCGCCCATTGTGCTTTGAGTTCTGCCATGACATTTTCAGCTTTTCCTAGCTCATCCCGCCATTCTCTGACTTCGCTTTCCAATCTTTTTACCAATTGTTCATCGGATCGGCTCCTCGGTTGCTTATCGATGGTTATCTTCAACTGTCGGACTTGGGCTTTAAGAGCGTCATTTTCTCTGGCTAGTCTATTCATTTCACCTTGATCCTCGACAACCTATACACTGCTCTCGAATTTCAGACTCTCGACTTGTTGCTTTAATTTACCAATCTCAACCAGATAGCTTTCTTCCTTTGCTAACCAATCCCACTGCTCTTGGGACGACTTGGCGAAATCTTCGAGATGAGGTCTTTTAGCCGGTCTTCCATATGCCACGTCACCTCTGAACCATTCGTGATACCCTGGAGCAATTTCCCCTCTGACCCTATCAGACACACAAGTGTTTGCCATCAGATATTGACACTCACTCCAAATTTGACGAACCTCTTCCTCGGGGAATCGACCGTCAGGACTAATTTCTATCACTTGGGTACTTAAATCTTCATCTCTCGGTATTACTTGATATCTACCGAGTTGCCTCAGAACCCGATATGGTGCATAAGGTTGTATGCTTTTGAGTCCCATTAACAAAAAATGCGGTCGGGCTGCTGGCATATATATGACTTCCTCGACAGACAACCATCCAAGCACCCACTGTATCTGGCTAGCCTCGAGGTTCCGAAATAATAATGCCCAAGCTGTGACTCCTTCAGGTAGACCAACCCCTTTGATTCTCGTACAAAATTCCCCTATACAAGTTTTCTCAGCCGAGCCATAACTCAATAACTGAGAGCGCGGGCACAAATGCTCAATCATCCATATTTGCAACAATAAGTTACATCCCTCAAAAAATTTGCCCCCAGCTTTGCACGCAGTGAGAGCTCTGAAGATATCAGCCACAATCATAGGTGCTAAAGTGCTTTTCCCCATGGTTTGCAAAGTACTGACGACGCCTGCTATTTTCAAATCAATATTACCATCTTTCCTTGGGAATATTACGAGACCCAAAAAAGCTACCATAAATGCCACTCGCCTGTGTTTCTCCCATTTTTGTCGGCTATTTCTGCTGCAAAGCTTAAAGTCTGGATTATTGAACCCGCCCACATGTCCATATCTATCATACACGAAGCGGAAACTGCAGAAACCCTTTGCAAAATCTGGGTGATGAACTGTCCGGGGTACTTTCAAGGAATCCAGGAATCGATGTATGGTAATGGCTCTAGGAGCAATCAAGTATTTGAATCTCAATGGAGCTTGGTCACTTCCAATGTACCCCGCTATTTCTTCTATTGTTGGGGTGAGTGCAAAGTCTGAAAAATGAAACACATTATGTGCCGAATCCCAATGGGCGACCAATGCCCTGATGATATCCCCCCGAGGCTGAATGTCTAATAAATCCGGAAGGTCTTTCAAATATTTTCTCACTTCGTCTTGCCCTTCTTTGCCCAAATCATTCCACCACAATTGCAGCTCAAAAGGGATTTTGGTCATTATTGAAAAAGGCTCATTTATTGTTGTGCTCATCCTGCACATTTATTAAAGCGTTTAAGCAAAAGAAAACTTTTATTTAACTCCAAAAACTACTATCTATATTATCGACTCAAAATTAACCCTATATTTTAAATGAAGAACTCAATTCTTAATTCTAATATTTTTAGATAAAAGACCCGATATTGCGACACGGCCTTCCTGCGCCTCAGGGGCAAAAATTTTAAGGCTGTGAAGGTCAAAAATCAAAATACGACCAAAGGTGGTTGTTTATGCAAAGTCAGCCCTTCGGTGCCCCGTTTGGGAATATTTGGCTATTTATGACATAACAACATCACCTGACTTATTTATGATTCTTTTTTTTTTTTATCGTTTTTCAAATTAGGAAACTCACTATTGCAAACACAGCCTTTCAACGTCTCGGGGACGAAGATTTTTAAGGCTGTGTGGGTCAACTGGACCAAATCTTAAATATGACCCAAATGTGGCTGTTTATGCAAAGTCAGCCTTCCGGCGTCCCCTTCGGGAACATTCAGCTATGTCTTCATAAAACAGCGTCACCCGACTTCTTAGAAATTTGACATATATATTTTGCTATTATTAGCAAAAGGGGAGGTTGGACACCACCCGACTTATTTATGGCAAAATTAAAATTCTTGACATGTTTTTTTTTATTTATATTTATTTATTTGTTTTTTGGCTTTTTTTTAGCAAAAAGGGGGTTGGACCCGATGAGGGTTGCCTACGTATCTCACATCCGGTGAGAATCAAACCCGCGTAGTTCGGTCAAATTAACCGAACTATTTTAAAACATGACTCTTTTTCATTTTTATTTTTTTCCTGGCAAGACAATCTATTTTCCTTTTCTATTTTTGAAAAAGACAAAATAACGATTTTTTTTTCATTTTCAACAAACAATAAAACAATCTATTTTTCCGGAAAAAAAAATAATAAAAGACTTTTTTTTATATATTTTTTAGTAAAACAAAATAAAATATTTTCCCTTTTTTTTTTCAAAATTTCGGCAGAGTTTCGCCAGTAATTGGTCATTGATTTTTTTCTAAAATAATCAATTAACTCCCTAACTGATATATTCTTTTTCCCTTTTTTTTTCTTTTTCTTTTTTTTTTCAATTTTCCAACATTCCCGAGATTCAGAAACCGGTCAACATGCAAGTTCGGAACAAATATATGTACAGAGCAAGTAGGATGCATCAAAATGGTCTTTTCATTTCAGGTTGCTAGTCCTAGACGGACCCAACCCCTGTGTTGAGTCCCCTAAGTCATATGTAACGTGATGCAAATAATCGTTCCTATTAGGGATCCGGCATGAGGTTTCGTTATACTAGGTTTATAACCTGGGTATATGTTCTAGACTGTATACCCGAGCGGACAACTCGAGTCGAGGAGGGGGCAACTTACCGGGAACCAAAAGGCCATCCGGCTTCGTAACTTATCCGTCCTCTTTCTTATTTCAGGTATTGACACTAACAGAATAGGGAGCCTCGACCAGCGAGCTTCTCCCCGGAGGTAAGAAGAGAAGGGTTTCGGCACAGTTTATATACAGTTCAGATAATATCAAAGCGGTAAAAGACAACATTTAGTATGTTATGTCAGAACATGCAATATATATCAGATAATAAAGCCAAATATAACAATTATTCTAAGCTCGAATTCTTGAACCCTGAACCAGAGATTCTGGGTTCGATCCTTTGTTAGAGTCGCCAGAGCTGTCACACCTCCTTTTTCCGCCCTCGCGAGGGTACAGGAGTTTTTTCCAATTAAAGGACAGTCGAAACGGGATTTATTTCTTTATTTCAGAGTCGCCACTTGGGAAATTTAGGGTGTCCCAAGTCACCTATTTTAATCCCGAATCGAGGAAAAGAACGATTCTGTATTACAGTCTGCGCACCAGAAATCCGGATAAGGAATTCTGTTAACCCGGGAGAA
This sequence comes from Nicotiana tabacum, assembly GCF_000715075.1. Classification (NCBI taxonomy): domain Eukaryota; kingdom Viridiplantae; phylum Streptophyta; class Magnoliopsida; order Solanales; family Solanaceae; genus Nicotiana; species Nicotiana tabacum. The sequence continues at coordinate 15,139,827 of NC_134089.1, read as the reverse complement.
GGTGTTAGGCATTCCCGAGTTCCGTGGTTCTAGCACGGTCGCTTAACTGTTATATTCGGCTTGATTATCTAATATAATACGTATTATAAACTTATGTGCAAATTTTATCCCTTAGCCGCTTTTATTATTCTTTTTATTTATTGTTAGTATTTTACGAAAAAATTGCAACATTGTGAAAACGTATTTCAAATCACGTCGCAATCAATTGCACCCGTGGTTATCGACACATTTCGACTCCGTTGAGATTTAGATTTGGGTTACATAAATGCACACCCGTATTTAAGGAAATAACATTATTAAATACGCGTCTAGAGCGACTAGCGTGTCATTATTTTGGGTAGGGCCGTGAAATTTGCTAAAACGGCTCCTCCCTAATTCTAAGCAATTAACTGTACATTTATTGAGGGCCCCTAAATCTATACATTTCATTAAGCGAGGCTCATCTCATTTATTTTAAATGGACAAATCTTAAAGCGACTACATTTTTTCTATAAAAATTAGTCCCTAAAATAAAGAAAGAAAAATCCTAATTAATTACTAGCTTTTATAATTTTAAGAAAACATGACATGCTAATTGCTTGGTTAATACAAATATTGATGAAAAAAAATTACTCTTAATTTCGAAATTTAAAATAAAATAAAAATTCAACAACTAATATTCAAAATAAACAAATATAGCTAGATTAAAACTCAGCATTGTTATTATTATTTTTTTAAAAAAAATATTATTGAGATTAATTATTCACAATCATTTGAAACTAGATTTAACCATAATTACTAAAGCTTATTAGAAAGTTTATTAGACTTAAACGTTCTTCTAATCTTGCTTAAGCTCAAGTCATGCCTTAATGCCTAATTTACGATGTTTAATTTAAATTCATGTTTTAACTAAATTTAGCTACTTGTTCATGATCAACCTACAATCTTGAAGCCTTCATAGCTAGTGAATTAACCTGTTTTGCCGAACTGATTTATTACAGACTAACTTATGATATTATTTTCTTATTCCAGCTATTATTTAGTAATTCATGAAATAGCTTAAATACAATCAACAAAAGAAACAAAGAAAAAAAAACGAAATTAAAACTTCAAATTTTCATTCTTCATATGTATTCATGCTTCATATTTCGGATTACAATAACCAGCTTTTCAGTTGTGTACCTGATATTGGAAGCAAAAGAAAATGAATATGAGTATCAGCAGCAGCAGTAAAATCAGTACAACACAGCAACAATAGCCCAGCAACAGTAAAAACCAGTGGAGTAGTAATCCAAAAAAAAGACAAAATCTTCCAGCTTTGATGAAACAACAATTAATTCTGATTTCAAACAACCAAAGAAAGCAGAATATTTTTTTTTAGTTTTTATTTTTATTTTTTGAAAGCTTAAATATTTTTCGGAATTTTCTATCTCTTAAATGTTCAGCCCTTTTCTCTCTCTTATTTTCAGATTTGTTTCTCTCTCTCGTATTTGTGTATTTTTTCTCTATCTCTCTGTCTATATTTTTTGATTTCAAGACCTCACATATATAACTCATCCCATAAACCTTTCAATTAATTAAAATCCATACTTTTCTCTACCCAACCCATTATCTTTCCACTCATCCCCATTACATTAAATAAACATATCACACCACCCCATTTCATTTGTCCCCCATGCTTCATTTAAAATAATGCAAGATTCCCCTTTAAATTAAATCTTGTCCCCCTTTATATTAAATAATCATATCACAACCCACCCCATTTCATTTTGTCCCCCATGCTTCAAATAAACAATTACAAAATGTACAATTCCTAAACTACCCCTTCCGACCTTACTGAAATTACCAAACTACCCCTGAACGTATTACAAATTTACCAAACTACCCATCAGCTATAACACATCAATTAATCAAACTTAACCAAAATATAGACAATATGATCAATTTCTAACAATGCTCAAACAACAATATGAACACGGATGAACATCATAACAACAATATCACATGAACATGATTTTAACAACATTTCAACAACAAATCACATGAACACAAATTGAACAACCAAGAACAACTAAAATTTGATTGAACAATATTTTTAGCAACAACAAACCTATTTTTCGGATTTAAACAACAACAATCAAACAAGTATATTTAGATTCTTAAATTCAATAATATTGAACTTAAAATCAACTCTAACAACATTACAACAAACAATTCTTATATTAAACTTTAAACAAGATTATGAGACCAATTCAAGAAATAATCACAAATGATAAACAAGAAATAAGAAAATCAAACTATACAAATTTCGGATTCAAGATCAATCAAATAAAGTATGAACATGAATGAAAAGATTCAACCACAATAACAAACTTTATTCAAATTTCGAATTGAACTTAAACAAAACAAATAAACATATTCAAATCACTAATCTTCAAATAATCAATTAATCTTTCTTAATTAAATCCAACAAAAAAAATATAACAAAGATACATGATCATGAATGAAATCTATATTAAACAAACAACGGATTCAAGCGATTTAAACTAAATCTAACAATATTAAACCTAAACTAACAATTCCTTTTTTTGCAAAAATTAAATTAACATGAAATAAACTGAAAATCAATTAATTAAATTTTCATTTGAATCTGAAAATTAAACCAACCAAACATATAAACAAACTAAAAAAAAATTATTTCAATGATGAACAAACAAAACAAGAATTGAATCATTTATCGATTTTGGATCCGAAAAATATCAAACAAATTACGGGCAAAAAATGAAACTCAAAAACCCACTAACCGGATCGAAACAATGACGAACTTGAACGGAAACAAATCTGCCCGGAAACAAATATCGCACCAAAATCATTTGACGTCGAAGACGATCACGAACGGACAAACGAAGAGCTTGAAGGAGAGGTAGCAGACAACCGTGAAAGCGATGTCGGACGGGGCAGCAACAATGCAAAACGTGAGCAGCAGTAGATGCTGGACGAAGCAGTCACGCAGCATCATGAAGTGAGGAAGAAGAAGAAGCAACGATCAACGTGAACTTGAAGAAGAAGAAACACTCGCGATCTTGAAGAAGAAGAAGAAACACGGGCGGCGGGTGTGTGTGTGTTGTGTTGTCGTGGTTGTGTGTGTGTATGTGAAGGAGAAGAGGTGGGGGAAGGGCAGCCATGGATGGGGTGTTTGGATGCTTGAAGAAGAAGAAGAAAAGAGAGAAAGAGAAGGGGGGGGGGGGGCGGATGAGAGAGAGGGATTTTTTAGGGTTTTCTTCCTTTTCTTTTTTTTGTTTTGTTTTGTTTTGCTTTGTTTTTTTTTTTTGAAATGCAAGATAGGGGGTGTTGGGTTATGGACCGGGTTGACCCGGTTTGAAATGGACTGGGTCGTTTGGGAAGATTGGGCCATTTTTTGGGCCTGTGGCTTGAAATCGAAGAAGAGGCCCAATTCCGACTTTCTTTATATTTTCGCTCTCTTTTCTTCTTTTTATTTCTCTAAAACTAAATTATAAAAATACTTAAATTATTATTAAGAACTAAATTAAGTTATAAAAGTGCAAATTAACTTCCAATAACAATTAACGCACAATTAAGTAATAATTAAGCATAAAATTGTATATTTGGACATTAAATGCTAAAAATGCAAACGATGCCTATTTTTGTAAATTTTTATTTTTTTGTAAACAAACTTAATTACTTAAAAATTATAGAATTAAATCCTACATACAAAATGCGATATATTTTTGTATTTTTTATTAATTTAGCAAATAAACATGCACAGACAAATACAAATAATTATTCAAAATATCACAAAATATCACAAAATTGCACACCAAGGAAAATTATTTTATTTTTGAATTTTTGGGGAGTAATTCTCATATTGGGCAAAAATCACGTGCTTACAAATGACATAATTGCTCTTGAACTTTTTAACATCCTGTTTAGTTACTTTTCATATTTTATCGCTCTTCTCTTTCTTTTTACAGCAGTGTATGGATTTTCGCATTCGTGAGAGCACTTTCTTCGAATTTAGTCTGGGCTAGGTCTAATTTTCTTCAAAATTATCTGGTGTTTTGTTCTATACCATTTTATTTATAATTTTTATAGTAGTTTGAATGAAAGAAACTTCCAGTATATTACATTGGAGTTTTATTAATTCAGAAAGCTCCAGTGTATTATATTTGTGTTTTGTTCTAGTTTTGAATCAAGCACTGTAGCACCATTTTATGCTGCAGACTTTATAGTTTTCACATATATAATCATAAAAGTCTAGCATTTTATTCAAGAAATTAGGGGAACCTTAAAAAGTTAGATGTGTTCATCTTATTTGAATCACGGATACTTCCAGTATAATAAGCTGGAAGAATTTGAGTTTTTGATATTAATAAAGAAAAGACCAGCATATTATACTGAGGTTATCTTTTGTATCATTTTATGTATTATTTTTTCTCGTTTTTAATTAAAGATCCCTTCATTATTATATGCTGCAGAGTTTGTATCTTTCACATATGTAATCATAAAAGTTTAGCATTTTATTCACAATATTAGGGAAACTTTAAAAATTTAGATGTGTTTCTTCTGGTTTGAATCACAGATACTTCCAGTATAATCTATGCATAATCTAGATATTCCAGTATACCTCCAATACTATATGCTGGAGACTGTGTAGTTTTTCATATAAATTTATGATAATATCAGAACAATGCAAATTTTATTAGTTACGATCTGAATTACAAACAAGAAGATATATTATACAATTAAGTACAGATTAATGCATTGAAAAAATTTGAGATTAGCACAGATTAAAGCATTGAGATCAAACCAGAAAATTCGAAGAATTAGAAGAATAATTGAGAGCTTACTTCACTCAATTATTTTACTGATTCTTTGAATTTTCTGATTTGAATTACAAATGAGAAGAATCGTAGATTATCACATTGAAGTCTGATCGTAGAAGAATACAAAATCAAACCATAAAATTCAAATACAACAACAACAACAACAACAACAATCCAGTAAAATTCCATAAGTGGGGTCTGGGGAAGGAGTAGAGAGACTGTTTCTGGAAGACCCTCGGCTCAAGATAATAAGAAAAACAAAAAGGAGAGAGCTTACTTCGAATAATTGACGCCGCAAGATTCTGCTAAAACAGAATATGAGGTCAAATCGCGTAAATTTATAAAGAGGGTAGGGGTATTTTAGTCAAAAATTATTCGCATGCTAACTTAGTGGCTAAATATAGTTGACTTTTGATTATGTGGCTAAATTTGATTGACCGGGCGTAAAAATGGGTATTTGTAAATTTTTCGCCTTCTTTCAGTCTCTTGTTTTGCTACTTTTTGAGTTTTTGCGCCTCTTCATCGTATATCTTGAACTCGGAATATGGGTTTGATTTTGAACCACGTGGCAATTTGAGTGCTAATCAGTCTAATTACTAACTAATAAGTCTCAAACAATTTCCCGTAAGTCCATTTCTAATCAGTTCTGTGATTGCAAGGACTGTGTTGAATCTATATATTAATATTAAGGGAGGTCACAGATAACCATTTCGCATAGACCAGGGATATGTTTGAACTTTTTACCTCTCTCGGACTAAAAATTTTGGGTTCTTTATATTATATATCGTATACTATATACTATATTATATATTTTTAATTTAAGAGGTTGTAAGAAGTTATTTCAATTAATTTTTAATTTAAACGGTTGGGTGAACGACAATATAGGTAAATTCTTCAAATTTTAAAATATACATGCATGAGAACTTAAAAGATTGAGACTTTTGGTTAGGTGGGCCAAGCGAGGGCCACTGATTAGTGTACTTCTGGGCCAGATCGTCTTTTGAGCCCATAGTTTTATATAAGGTGAAATTCAAAAATAGCCAGATTTATAATTGGTAACTGAAAAATAGCTACAGTTTTAAAAGTCATCAAAATTTAATTACTTTTTATATAATGATAAAATCTAAACAAAAATACTGTAAAAATTCGGAAGTATTCCAACATAATATGCTGGAGTTCGATTTTTTTACATATGAGCTTCCAGCATAGGATACTGAAATTTTATTTTATGCTGGAGTTCTATTATAATATGCTAGAAGTTTATATGTATGAGCTCCTTAATCCCGCATATAATGCTAGAACTTTCCGTGCTCTAGAGTTCTAACATAATATGCTGGAAGTTTATACGCAGAAGCTCCATAATCCCGCATATTATGCTGGAATTTTCCGTGATTCAGCAAAACATCGGTTATTTTTTAATGACTTCGCTAACGCTAACTATTTTTCGATTACCAGTAAGAAAAATAGCTCGCCCCGCGCTATTTTGACTTTTATATAGGTATAACTGACGAAAGGTAGGAGGCCCAACGGGCTTGAACCAAAAACCGAATAAAAAGAAGAGGTTTTTTCATTCCTATACACTATTGGAAACTTTATTACCCTAAATGTTCATGTTTAGTAAATTACCCTACCTACATAAGTTTTGTTTACAAAATGTATACATTCCACCATAAAAGGCTCACAATCCATTATTAGTGCCTTCAATTAAGGGATTTAGTTACACCCTTTTCCTTTTTTTTTCTTGTGATGACCACTTGTGTTGCAATGAAATTATACATTTTGAGGTCTTAAAAATCTCCCTTAGCACCACCTCGATTTGCGTGCGCAATCCGGGCGCGTAGCCAAAAAGTATAAATGTGAAAATCTGTGAAAAATGATAAGTTTTGACTGTAAAATGAATAAATTTGACTTCGGTCAACGTTTTGGGTAAACGGACCCGGACCCGTGATTTGACGGACCTGGAGGGTCCGTAGGAAAATATGGGACTTGAGAGTATGTTCGGAATCGGATTCCGAGGTCCCAAGCCCGAGAAATGAATTTTTTAAAGAAAATTATTTTCTAAAATTGTTTAAAGAAATTTGAAATGGAAGTTGCTTAGAACATGGTGGTATCGTGCCCGTATTCTGGTTCCGGCGCCCGGTATAGGTCTTATATATGATTTAAGACATTTTTGTGGAATTTGGTGAAAAACGGATGTCATATGACGTGATTCAGACTTAAATCGCAAAGTTGATGTTTAAAGAAGTTTTGAGAAAATTTCATTGATCTCGAGATTTAATTTGATGTTCATGATGTTATTTTGATAATTTGATTACACGAATAAGTCCGTAGGATATTTTTGAGGTTTTGTGTGCGCTTGGTTTGGAACCCCGAGGGCTCGGGTGAGTTTCGGGTAGGTTCCGGGATGTCTTAAGCCTAAAAACACAATTGTGGCAGGTTCAGAGAAGTTGCATGTCTCTGAACCCGCCAGTGCGGTCCGCACTTAAACGTGTGCGACCGCGGAATGGGGCCAGTGCGGTCCGCACTTAAACGTGTGCGACCGCGGAATGGGGCCAGTGCGGTCCGCGGTCGGCTTTGTGCGGTGCGCGGTGGAGGCCTGTGCGGCCGCAGTCCATTTCGTGCGGTCCGCACAGGGTACTGGACAGCAACACCCTCAGGAAGGCCAGTGCGGTCTCAGTCCATTTTGTGCGGTCCGCACAGGGGGTCTGAGAGGGGTATAAATAGATGAGATTTCAGTTCTTTTGAATTTTTCAAAACCCCAAAAACATAAGAGGCGATTTTTCCAACAACCTTTCTTCTCCAAATTAATTGTAAGTCATTTTTTAACTAGTTTTCTTCAATCATTAATATCTTTTAACGTGATTTCAACTTCAAATCAATAATTTTCATGGGGGAAATAGGGTGTTTTGGGTAGAACCTAAATTTTTCAAAAATTAAGGATTTGGACCTCGATTTGAGGTCCGATTTCAAAACAAATTACACAATTGAGCTCGCGGGGGAATGGGTAATCGGGTTTTGGTTCGAACCTCGGGTTTTGACCACATGGGCCCGGAGGCGATTTTGACTTTTTGGGTAAAACTTTGGAAAACTCATTTTCATGCATTCAAATTGATTCATTTAGCGTTTATTGATGTAATTAAGTAACTTGTGGCTAGATACGAGCGAATTGGCGGAGGAATCAAGGGGTAAAGCTATAATTGAAACTTGAGTTGTGTTCGAGGCATCGAGGTAAGTGTTTGGTCTAACCATAGCTTGAGGGATTAGGAGTTGTGTCTTATTTGCTACATGTTAATTGTGGAGTACGATGTATAGGCATGGTGACGAGTATCTATACGTTGGGGCAGCTGTAAGCACGTGATTTTTGCCCTATATGAGAATTACTCCCAAAAAATTCAAAAAAAATAAAGTAATTTTTCTTGGTGTGCAATTTTGTGATGTTTTGTGATATTTTGAATAATTATTTGTATTTATCTGTGCATGTTTATTTGCTAAATTAATAAAAAATACAAAAATATGTCGCATTTTGCATATAGGATTTAATTCTACAATTGTTAGTAATTAAATTTGTTTTACAAAAATTAAAAATTACAAAAATAGGCATCGTTTGCATTTTTAGCATTTAATGTCCAAATATACAATTTTATGCTTAATTAATACTTAATTGTGCGTTAATTGTTATTGGGAATTAATTTGCGCTTTTATAACTTAATTTAGTTCTTAATAATAGTTTAAGTATTTTTATAATTTAGTTTTAGAAAAATAAAAGAAGAAAAGAGAGCGAAAATATAAAGAAAGTCGGAATTGGACCTCTTCTTCAATTTCAAGCCACAGGCCCAAAAAATGGCCCAACCTTCCCTACGACCCAGTCCATTTCGAACTGGGTCGACCCAGTCCATAACCCAACGCCCCTATTATTTTACAAACAAAATAAAACAAAAAAAAAGAAGAAAGAAAAACCCTAAAAATGCCTAAGCATCCGCGCCCCCCCCCCTCCCCATTTCTCCTTCTTCTTCCTCAAGCTCCCCTCCCAAGCCATCAATGGCTTCCCTCACCGACGTCGACCACCCTCCACCACGACCACCCCATCACACTCACACACACACACACCAACAACTCCATAGTTGCCTTCCTCCATCGAGCTTCGTTATCCATGGCAAGCTCAAAGCTCATCCATGGCTTCCCCTACTACGTCGACCGCTTCTTATTCTTCTTCTCCACTGTTGTTACTACCATGGTTGCGTCACTGCTGCCAGCTTCACGTCGCCATGGCTGCTGCCAGTTTCTTCTTCGTCCTAGCTCACCCTAAGTCGCCGGAAAACTCGCCATGCCCGCGACCGCTTCTGCCTCATCACCATGGCTGCGCGTTTCTACTTCACACTGCTTCTTCTTCCCGTAGACGACGCCATGGCAGCTGTCACTGCTGCTCCGCGATGCTACAGCTCGCCGTGGCCAGCTTCTTCGGCTTTCTTCTTCGTCATCCAAACAAATCCCATTGCAGCTGCTTCAGTCCAGTCGAGTCCGCATACTTGATTAAGTTTTGGTCGATGTCGTCGATCACTGTTCGAGTTCGTCGTTGGTTGGTTGTTGTTCGTCGTTTCATTTCCGGTTAGTTGGTTTTTTGAATCTCATTTATCGTCCATATTTTGTTTGGTATTTTTCGGATCAAAAATCGATAAATGATTAAATTCTTGTTTGGTTTGTTCTTCGTTGAAATAATTTTCAAGTTTGTTCATATGTTTTGATTGAATTAATTTTCAGATTTCAAATGAAAAGTTAATTAGTGGTTTTTTTTTTCATGTTTATTTCATGTTTGTTTTATTGTTAGAATAAATATTTGTTAGTTTGATGTTTGTTAGATTCAAATTGAAATTTAATTGATTATTTCTTCAATTTGTTTCATGTGTTTATGTATTTTTAGAAATTGTTAATATTGTTAAGTTCAAGTTTAAGTTCATAATAGTTTCTAACAACAAATTTTGTTATTTGTCTAAAAAATTTTAGTTGTGTTGAAGGAAATATATTGATTTAATCATTTGAATCTGTCATGCTTGTTGTTTAATATAGATTTAATTCATGTTCATACTTTGTTTGGATGATCTTGAATCCAAATTTTGTATAGTTTGATTTCTTGTTTACCATTTATGATTATTTCTTGAATTGTTCTCATAATCTTGTTTAAAGTTTAATATAAGAATTGTTTGTTGTAATGTTGTTAGAGTTGATTTTAAGTTCAATATGATTGAGTTTAGAAATCTTCATACTTTGTTTATTGTTGGTGTTGAATCCGAAAATAGGATTGTTTGTTGCTAAAATATTGTTCAATCAAATTTTAGTTGTTCTTGGTTGTTCAATTTGTGTTCATGTGATTTGTTGTTGAAATGTTGTAAAAATCATGTTCATGTGATATTGTTGTTATGATGTTCATCCGTGTTCATATTGTTGTTTGAACATTGTTAAAAATTGATCATATTGTCTATATTTTGGTTAAGTTTGATTAATTGATGTGTTATAGCTGATGGGTAGTTTGGTAAATTTGTAATACGTTTAGGGGTAGTTTGGTAATTTCAGTAAGGTCGGAAGGGGTAGTTTAGGAATTGTACAATTTGTAATTGTTTATTTGAAGCATGGGAGACAAAATGAAATGGGGTGGGTTGTGATATTATTATTTAATATAAAGGGGGGACAAGATTTAATTTAAAGGGGAATCTTGCATTATTTTAAAAGAAGCATGGGGGACAAAATGAAATGGGGTGGTGTGATATATTTATTTAATGTAATGGGGATGAGTGGGAAGATAATGGGTTTGGTAGAGAAAAGGATTGATTTTAATTGATTAAAGGGTAGGGATTATATATATAGAGGTCTGGAAATCAGATAGAAAAAAAGGACAGACAGAAAAAAAAAAAAAGAGATTGAAAAAAAAGCTGAACATTTATTCCGAAAAAAAAAAAACATTGAAACTCTCAAGAAAAGAAAAACATACAAAGAAAAAAAAAGTTGAAAATTAGAAGAGAAAGTAGTACACACTTGATAAATATTCTGGTATACAGGTGTAGAAATTAAGGGTTGAAGATTAACTAGCCTTTCAAAAATCTGAAAATTTCCCTTGGTTTCTGTCCATTATTTTCGACATTCCTGGATTTTAGTTTGAATTTTTCAAAGCTGTCACTGGGATTTTCGTTGACTGGTTATTGCTGGTTATTATTGCTGTTGCTGTGTTACGTATTACGTTGCTGACTTTCTTCTTCTTATATTGACAATATCAGGTACACAACTGTAATTTTGGCATTTTGTAAGCTGAAATGAAGAATGGAGTGTTAAATTTTTAATTTAGTTTAATTTAATTTTTTGTATTGTATTTAGGTTATTCATGTATTATTATTCCGTAAATCACTGTCATCGACATAACTAGGCATATTATAACGACATATTAAATAACGCCTTTACCAGATTATTAGGAAATATATTTAAACCTGATTATTAATTAAAATTGTTTAAATAAAAAAAATAGAAGAAATAACGTAAAAATGGCGTTATTGAATCAGTTTGGCAAAAATTAACTAAGTTCCTTATTCATAAGGTTTTCGTCAACGATAAGTTAATCCGAATCATGTAGTCAATTTCAGTTATAACATGAATTAGTTTGCGAACAAGTATTAGGACATGATGAATTAAAACAAAGTTAGTTAATGTTAAATTGTTTAAATTTTTAGAAATATGATTTAGTACTCAAGTTTTTATTTTTATTTCTTTCAATTTTCAGTATTTGTAAATAATTAGTTTCAATAAGCTTAAGTTTTACTAACAATTTGAATTTTAATCCAACTATGGGATAATTAGTTTTTTTTGTTTTATTTTTATTTTTTTACTTTTCGATAATTCCATGTTGTATTTATGATTATAATTTTATTACTTTCTGTTAATATTTGTTTTTCTCTTCTATTTAATATGTCATTTTCAAGAATGTAGATATTGATTTTATATTTATAAAAAAACTTAGTAATAATAAAAAGGTAGTCATTAAAGGATATTCTTAAAGGATTTCGCTAAAAATAAATAGATAGTCTTACTAACAATTTGAATTTTAATCCAACTATGGGATAATTAGTTTTTTTTTATTTTTATTTTTTTTTACTTTTCGATAATTCCATGTTGTATTTATGATTATAATTTTATTACTTTCTGTTAATATTTGTTTTTCTCTTCTATTTAATATGTCATTTTCAAGAATGTAGATATTGATTTTATATTTATAAAAACTTAGTAATAATAAAAAGGTAGTCATTAAAGGATATTATTAAAGGATTTCGCTAAAAATAAATAGATGTAAATAATACAAAATTTATAGGATTCTCCAATCTCATTTATTTATTTAATTATTTAAAAAAAATTACTTAGAATTTGGGATGGATTGTTTAGTGAATTTCACTTCCTTCCCCAAAGATAATGACGCGTTAGACTCTTTAGGCGCGATTTAATTAATTTTACCTTCTTAAACTCGGATGCGCATTTCATGCGACCCAAATCTAAATCCTAAAACATCAAATAAAATATGTTTCGTATTGTGGGTACATTTCATGTGACACAATCCAAAGATATGTTTTAAGCGATGTTCACATTCCTAAAAAATAATAATTATAATAATAAAGCGGTAAAAGATAAAATTTGCACATGGTTCATAATTGTATTAAAAATCAGATAAATAAGCCGAATATAACAGTTGAGCGACCGTGCTAGAACCACGGAACTCGGGAATGCCTAACACCTTCTCCCGGGTTAACAGAATTCCTTATCCAGATTTCTGGTACGCAGACTGTAATATAGAGTCATTCTTTTCCTCGATTCGGGATTAAAATTGGTGACTTGGGACACCCTAAATCTCCCAAGTGGCGACTCTGAAATAATTAAACCAATCCCGTCTCGACTGTCCTTTAATTGGAAAAAACTCCCTTGTACCCTCTCGGGTACGGAAAAAGGAGGTGTGACAGCTCTGGCGACTCTGCTGGGGAACATTAACCCAGAACCAGTGGTTCAGGGTTAGAAATTCGAGCTCATATAAATTGTTATATTTGGTTTTATCTGATTTTTACATGTTTGAGCCTAATGTGCATAATGTTGTTTTTATCGCTTTGATATTACATGAACTGTGTATAAACTGTGCCGAAACCCATCTCTTCTCTGAGTCTTCTAAATCATGAAGAAGGGTGTACTTCGGTACGCTACCCCCTCTCGGCTCGAGCTGTCCGCTCGGGTAAGCCAGGTCTAGAACAAACACCCAGGTTCTGAACCTAGTATAACAAAACCACATGTCGGATCCCTAGTAGGAACGTTTGTTTGCATCACGTGCATCTGACTTTGGAGGCTCAACACAGGGGTTGGGTCTGTCTAGGACAGGTGCACCAAAAATGAAAATGACCATCCTGATGCATCTTATTTGTTTTATGTGCATTTATTTGCTCGGTCTTGCATGTTGACCGGCTTCTGAGTCTCGGGAGTGTAAAAAATAAAATAAAATAAAAATAGCAAGTGGAAAGTTATTTGATTAATTTAGAAAAATCAGTGTCCAAGTACTGTTGAAATGCTGCCGAATTTTTTTTTAAAAAAAAACATATATATTTTTACTTTTAGAATTGTTGGTTTGCCTAGAAAGCAGAAAGTGTGTAGGAATAAGTCTTTTATTTTAATTTGCTTTATTTAAAAAAAAATGAAAAAGGAAAATAGTTTTTTTTGATATAAAAGAAAAAGGAAAAGTTTGTTTGTTTTCAAAAAAAAATTAGTTAGTTTATAGCCTGAACTACGCGGGTATGATTCTCACCGGATGTGAGATCAGAGGCAAACCTCTTTGGTTTCGGCTCACCATATTCAAAAAAAAATCCAAAAATATTTAACATTACTCACTTCTTTAGAAAGTTTTTCTTTTAGACCTCAAATTTTTTTTAAAAAAAAAAATATATATATTTCCTTTTAATCTCAAAATCCCAATTATTTGTTTAAAAGATATTCAAAATAAAATTCAAAAATATTTTTTCTGTAGTATTTCTTTCATAAATTCAGAATATTGGTTCAAAAATATTTCCTTTCTCCTTAAAAGTTTTTTTTTTCAAGAAAAAAAAATTAAAATCCAAAAAATATTTCTTTAGAATATAGATAATTTTTAAGTCAAATAAAAGTTTTTCCTTCTTTAATCACTATAATAAATGTGCAGGATGAGCACAAGTCAAAATGAACCATTCTCAGTGTGTAGCGAGGTCCCTTCGCAACTCCACATGTGGTGGAATGATATGAGAAAGGATAGTATAAAGATAGTGGAAAGAGTTTTGGGAGGTTTTGTCGATCTGTTGAATATCAAGCCAAGGACAGATATCATCGAGGCTCTAATACCGTTCTGGGACCCAACACGCAACGTGTTTCGTTTTGCTGACTTTGAACTTTCACCTACACTAGAGGAAGTCGCCGGATATGCGGGGTTGAATGGGAAACTAAGAGGGCAGTATTTACTTTCACCAAGACCAGTATCTCCGCACGCGTTCTTGGATTTGCTAAGCATTAGTCGGAAGGTACAGAATGATGATTTGTCGAAGGGATGTTGTACTCTCCAATTCTTGTATCAACGGTACGGAATTCCTCAGGGTTTGGAAGAACCAAACCTCGGATTAATTCACACTGGGAACAGAATCAAGTGGGAAGCAAGACGTACTTTGGCATTTATCACAGCATTTCTGGGAGTTGTGGTCTGTCCCCGCAAAGATAAAAAAAATAGAGATAGGCCTTGTAGGGATGGCCGATGTTGCAATCAAAAGAACCGACAGTACTGTGGTTCCTTTGATTTAGTCCGAAATCTACCGAGCTTTAACTATATGCCGAGAAGGAGGCAAGTTCTTTCAGGGATGCAATCTGTTACTCCAGCTGTGGATGCAAGAACACCTCCATCACCGAGTGGGATACATGAACCACGGGTTGACTGAGAGAAACTGCATTAGCGGCTTTGAGAAACGAATGACAGGCGTCATATTTCCCGAAGGCGTCGAAGCATGGCTTGCACAATTGAGGTCAACAACAGCCGACCAAGTTGAATGGGCATTTGGGTGGTTGAATGATACTGAGGTAATATACATGGCGGCCGAGGAATGTCATGTTCTTTTGATGGGACTTCGTAGCATCCAACCATATGCTCCTCATCGGGTACTGCGCCAACTAGGAAGATTTCAGGTAATTCCCACTGATGAGGATCTAAGCAAGCACGCCATTGAGTTGAGTCCAGGAGTCGTGTTCCCCGAAGGAAAAATTAGAAAGCTGTGGCACGAATGTAGATTCCTTGAACCCAAGACTATGGTTCGAGAGCTGGCTAAGGGTGAGGTAGACCCAAAATACGATGTTTGGTTCGGGAAAAGGTTCCAGATTCGTCAGAGTCCTGCCAAAATAGCTCACGTCCAACAATTTACGGATGATTCACAGGAACAATGGGGCTGGTTAGTGAGAGAGGAAGGCTACCAGGTTGAAATCGGGAAGCTGAAGCGGCAAATTGAAAGGCTTATGTTTGAAAACAACGTTCAAGTAGCCTCAGAGCAGGGTGAGAAGAACAAATTAGCCAAAGAAAACCAGGCACTGAAAGCCCGAATTCGCCAAGTCAGTAAGAGTGATAGCGACCGACAGAAACGTCGATCTGATGAAAGGTTGATAGCGGAATTGAGAAATCAAGTCAGCCAAAGCCGAGAAGACTTGGAGAGATCCCAGGCTTGTATAACAAGAATGCGGGTCAGGTGGGCTACAGTTACAACATCACGGAGAGAGCACCTATGACAAGTAAAAAGGGACTACGAAATGAGTGTTGCGACATTGAGAGAGATAAACTCCATTCTCAATAATCGGGTCCTCAAACAAGCCCAGGATGCTAGAACATATAGAGAACACTGCCATGAGTCGATAGCCCGGATGGAAGAACAAATGGAGAGGTTCCAAGAGCAGCTCATTGACAATACTCGAATATTGGGACTAAAGAATCAACGGATAGAACAGCTGTGCATAGAGAGGGATAGAATCAGGGGTAGGATCAATGATATAGGGCGCTATATCACCACAAAGTGCCTAACATGTGAAGAGATGCCTCGTGATGTCCTATTTGCCTCAATCATGGGTTATGTCCATCAGATCATGGAGGAACTAAAAAGCTTGCAAAGAAGCCTGGCCCCCAAGCCCGCGGAAAGGCCGAATGATGCCTCGCGGGCACCAAAATTCAAAGCTTTAATGTATCCCTAGTTCAATCTTGCACTTGTTTGTTTTTCGAGTCTGTTGTCTACCCATATATTTTTTTTTTCTTCAAACATTCTCAAAAAAAAATAAAAATAAATAAATAAATATATATATATATATATATATATATATAAAGTCTGTATTTTTTGTTTTTTTTTGTGATGGCTTGTAATAGCATTATTTTGAGTAATAAAAAAAATATTTGGTCTTATGGCACGAACTACGCTTGGTCTGATTCGTGCGGGGTCACGATACGTAGGCAATCTCTATAGGATTCGACCGTAATTAAAAAAAAAAAAAAGAGGAAGAATATATATTTGTCAGAGCAAAAATAAGCCGGGATGATGCATGCGGTCAGAGCAAAAGCATGTTAGAAATGATTAACTGCCTAGGAGCATTGCATCCCCCTAACGTGCAATTACAATATCTGTTAAGACTCTAACACTGACAAGTTTGTTGTTTTTCCAATCAATATCAGTTAGTTGTTAGAGCGTACTGGCACCGTACCATTATCAGACAAGATCAAAAGGTCCTATACCAGAAAGCATGACTGGGTCAGACAACAGCGTTGAGTCAGAAAAAACGGCCAATCAGATGCTGAAAGAAGCCCTGGAGAAAATGGAAAAAATGAGGCTAGAAATGAATGAAATGCAGATAGCCTTAGCTAGAGCCCAGAAGGGGCAAGAATTACCCGTTACTCCTACCCTCCAACCAACACACACGCCGGAATACCCCTCTCCCGGTCCTTCAACAAGTTTCCCAAGCCATCACTATTATCAGGGAAGAGAGGCTTATGATTCCCAAGCTCCACCACCCACTCAAAACCCTCCTCCACCAAATGTTCCCATCTTTGTGGCACCTCCCCCAGCCCCATTGCACAGATCATCTAGTGAGCCACTGTTTCAGGCTCACGATACACAATACTACCCCCTGAACTCACATTCAAAGCACCCGAGCCACATACCTATAATCCCCACTTTGAGGTCCCGGTGGAGATTGAAAAGCCGGCTAAGAGCCCAGAGCAGGACGAGGTGATGCGGAAATTTAAAAGCCTGGAGCAATCCTTCAGGAACATACACGGGTTAGGTAACCAGGTCAGCGTGGCTTACAAGGATCTATGCCCTTTCCCTGACGTTCAATTACCAGCAGGGTTCAAAATGCCCAAGTTCGATTTATACGAAGGGCATGGTGATCCTATGGCACATCTACGAGGTTTTTGTAGCAAAATGAGGGGAGCAGGGGGCAAAGATGAGCTATTAATAGCTTACTTTGGCTAGAGTTTGAGCGGGTCGGCGTTAGAGTGGTATACAAGACAAGATCCGAGCAGGTGGTACACCTGGGATGACTTGGCACAGGCTTTCGCAGGACATTTCCAATACAACCTTGAGATAGTCCCAGACCGTCTCACATTGCTAAAGCTCGAGAAGAAACCCGGAGAGAGCTTCCGGGAATTTGGGTTCCGATGGAGAGAACAGGCAGCCAGAGTTGATCCCCCAATGAGAGAAGGAGAAATGGTGGATTACTTCTTACAAACTCTCGAGCCAACTTACTTTGGTCACTTGGTGACGTCAGTTGGCAAATCATTTAATGAAGTTGTGAAAATGGGAGGTATGATAGAAGAAGGACTTAAGTCCAATAAGATCCTGAGTTATTCGGCAATTAAGGCAACAACTCAGGCCATTCAGAGCGGCACGGGAGGTGCGCTAGGGAAGAAAAGGAGAGAGGAAGTCACGACATTAGAGGCCGACAATTGGTCCAGATCTAGAGGTCCTTCCCCTCATTACCAACCCAGACCCCATCGTCTAAACTACCCACACATTCCAAATTACCCTCCACAACCCTACTACCAACCACAAGAACAACATTTCACCATCCATCAAGCCCAGACATACACCCAACCTCCGGTTCGCCCACAATGGCGCGCGCCGGTTCCCCACAATACATACCCACCTCCACATAACACATACCCACCACCACAAAACACCTATCCACCACCAAGAGCCTACAGGAACCCTCCAGGGATGGGTTTCAGGGGAAATCCGGCCGCCAGAAATGAAAGATTGCAGAGGCAAAGAACTTTTACTGAGTTGGGGGAAACTTATATTGCCTTGTTCCACAAATTGAGGCAGTTGGGTTTATTAAATCTTGTTGAGCCTAGATTACCAAATCCCTTACCCCAAAATATGGATCACTCGGTAAGATGTGAATATTGTTCGGGAGCTCCCGGACATGATACCGAGAAATGTTGGAGGCTGAAACATGCAATACAAGATCTTATTGATACCAACAAGATCGAGGTACAGGCACCGGAGGCACCCAACATTAACCAGAACCCATTGCCAAAGCACCCTGAAGCCCACATGATCGAACTTGTGCACGAAGGAGGGGAGCCAAAGAAACCCCCACAGACAGTGATGATGATCCGTGCCACTCCGAAAGAAAAATCGATCAATGAGGAAGCAGGGGTACAGTTGAAGGGGGAGGATGTCAAGCCAGTGATGATATTGGGGAAGAATCTATCTGCCGCTACAAGGAAACCAGAACCAGCCAAGTTGGTAATAACGGGAGCATCATCTGCACCCGTGGTTGTTGTGAAAGGGGTCTGCAGGGAACCGGTCATCATAAAACCAGTAGTCCAAACACTAGTGATTGATAGCAAGGCTGTGCCTTGGAAGTATGAGAAGGCAGTGGTGATGTACAAGGGACAACAAGTGGAGGAGAATAGTTGTGAGGCGCAGGGACTGACTCGATCAGGACGGTGTTTTGCTCCGGCGGAGTTGAGAAGACCCAATCCAGCTGCAATAAAGAAACCTGTGTCAGAAGAAGAAGCTGAGGATTTCTTAAAGAAGATGAAAGTGCAGGATTACTCCGTGGTCGAACAATTGAAGAAAACACCGGCCCAGATCTCACTGCTATCATTATTAATCCATTCGGATGAACATCGTCGGGCCCTGATGAAGATACTGAATGAAGCTCATGTGCCCAATGAGATTTCTGTAAATCACCTGGAAACGATTGCCAACAAAATTTTCGATGTGAACGGGGTAACATTTTCAGATGATGATCTGCCAGTGGAGGGCACGGAGCATAATAAAGCTCTCTACCTAACTGTCAAATGTGAAGATTCGGCAGTTACGCGGGCATTAGTGGATAACGGCTCAAGTGCCAATATTTGTCCATTATCCACCCTGAACCAATTGAAGATCGACCACGGAAGAATCCAAAAGAATAACATTTGCGTCCAAGGATTTGACGGAAATGGAACAGCCACCGTGGGGGATATTGTACTTGAGTTGACCATCGGTCCAGTCCAGTTTACCATGGAATTCCAGGTATTAGATGCTACGGTATCTTATAACTTTCTGTTGGGACGACCGTGGATCCATGCAGCCAAAGCAGTGCCATCCACCTTGCATCAGATGGTCAAGTTCGAGTGGGATAGACAAGAGGTCGTGTTGCATGGCGAGGACACTGCGTGCACCGTAGGAGGCGCCATTGTACCCTTCATAGAGACCAATGATGACAAAGGTCCCTGGGTCTACCAGATTTTTGATGCAGTGTCGGCAAACAAGATCCCCGAGGGTGAAATCATTCAGCATCCTAGGATAGCTTCCGCAACGGTTATGATGGTTTCAGAAATGCTGGGTAATGGGTTTATGCTAGGAAAAGGCTTGGGAGCTGAACTTCAGGGAATTGTTCAACCTGTTTCCTTGCCCAAGAATTTGGAGACCTTTGGGTTGGGGTTCAAACCGACTGCGGTAGATGTAAAACGAGCGCGGAAAATGAAGAAGAAAGTTTGGTTTCTTCCCAAACCTGTGCCACGTCTCTCAAGATCTTTTGTTAGAGCAAGCGCCAAGGGGTCACCGGTCCCGAAAGTTCTCGGGCCATTGATTGGGATTGACGGGGATCTGAATCAGAGCTTCGAAAGATTGTTCACTGATGTCAATATGGTAGAAGTCGGAGAGGGTTCCAGCGGAACAGACATACAGTTTATGGGGCCTGAGGCCAAAACCAACAATTGGACGGTTACTCCTCTTCCTACTCGTGGAGAGTCCTGGTAGTAGGCTTTGATTTTGCTTTCTTATTTTTCGGATTATTCAGGGTGTAATCCAAATCTTATTTTATCTTGTAAAAGTGTGAACCCTGTTATCCCGCATTTTAATAAAATTCTTTTCTTGTCTCATTTTAATTTTGTTTTATTCTTTTCTCTTTCTGAACAGTTCTCTTTTTACTGGTTCTAATGACATGGCATGCACGACGGATCTTCGACCTAGTCTAATAAGTCAATCTGACTCTGATTTAATGATACAAGAGATCGATTATGACGATGAGTCTGAATATGATGAGGATAAAGCATTCGAAGAAATAAACCGAGAACTATGCCAATTTGAAGAGAAACCCAAGCCTAATCTGAATGACACAGAGGCTGTAAATCTAGGGGATGCGGATAATGTCCGAGAAACCAAAATCAGCATCCACATTGAGCCTGGCATCAGGGAAGAATTAATCAAAGCACTCATTGAGTTTAAAGATATTTTTGCATGGTCGTATGACGACATGCCGGGTTTAAGCACCAAGCTAGTGGTTCACAAATTGCCCATTGACCCGGCATGCCTTCCCGTCAAGCAGAAACTGAGGAAGTTCAAGACAGATATAAGTGTGAAGATTAAAGAAGAAGTAACCAAGCAGCTGCAAGCAAAGGTTATTCGGGTCTCTCGATATCCTGATTGGTTGGCTAATGTAGTGCCAGTACCAAAGAAAGATGGGAAGATCAGGGTATGCGTCGACTACCGTAATCTGAATAGGGCAAGCCCAAAGGATAAATTTCCATTGCCCAATATCCATATCTTGATCGACAATTGCGCCGGGCGAGAAATCGGCTCCTTTGTGGATTGCTACGCTGGGTATCATCAGATTTTGATGGATGAAGAAGATGCAGAGAAAACAGCTTTCATTACGCCATGGGGGACTTATTGTTATCGGGTAATGCCATTCGGTTTGAAGAACGCTGGGGCAACGTACATGAGAGCAATGACTACTGTGTTCTATGATATGATACACAAAGAGATCGAAGTGTACGTAGATGATGTGATCATCAAATCCAAGCGTCAGGAAGACCACGTAGCAGACCTTAGAAAGTTTTTCCAAAGACTTCGAAGGTACGACATTAAGCTCAACCCAGCCAAATGTGCATTTGGTGTTCCATCTGGAAAGCTGTTAGGATTTATCGTCAGTCGGCGAGGCATTGAGTTGGATCCGTCAAAGATCAAATCCATCCAGGAATTGCCGCCACCAAGGAACAAAACAGAAGTAATGAGTCTGTTGGGAAGATTGAACTATATCAGCAGATTCATCGCTCAGCTCACAACAACTTGTGAACCCATCTTTCGATTGCTGAGGAAAGATGCCGCGATAGAATGGACGGCAGAATGTCAGGAGGCATTTGACCAGATCAAAGGTTATTTATCCAATCCACCTGTATTGGTTCCACCTGAGTCGGGGAGGCCATTAATCCTTTATCTAACGGTCCTGGATCATTCGTTTGGTTGCGTGTTGGGTCAACACGACATCACAGGAAGAAAAGAGCAAGCCATCTATTATCTCAGCAAGAAGTTTACAGTCTATGAGAATAAGTACACTCAACTTGAGAAGACATGTTGTGCTCTAACTTGGGTAGCACAGAAGTTTAAGCATTATCTGTCGTCACATACTACATACCTTATTTCACGTCTGGATCCATTAAAGTATATTTTCCAGAAACCTATGCCCACAGGAAGATTGGCAAAATGGCAGATATTACTCACAGAGTTCGACATTGTCTATGTGACGAGGACGGCCATGAAAGCCCAAGCATTGGCCGATCACTTGGCTGAGAATCCTATTGATGAAGAATACGAGCCTTTGAGGACGTATTTTCCAGATGAAGAAGTGATACATATAGAGGAGTTAGAACTGAATGAGGAACCAGGGTGGAAGCTTTTCTTTGACGGGGCTGCTAATGCAAAAGGAGTTGGAGTAGGAGCAGTACTTATTTCAGAAACAGGACATCACTATCCTGTTACAGCTCAGCTACGTTTCTATTGTACCAACAACATGGCTGAATATGAGGCATGTATTTTGGGCCTACGATTGGCTGCAGACATGGATGTTCAGGACATCTTGGTCTTGGGAGACTCGGACCTCCTAGTACATCAGATCCAGGGTGAATGGGAAACACGGGATTTGAAGCTTATACCATATCGACAATGTTTGCACGATCTGAGCAAGCGATTTCGATCAGTGGAGTTCAGACACATCCCGAGAGTTCACAATGAGGTTGCCGATGCTTTGGCCACTTTAGCATCGATGTTGCACCATCCAGACAAAATCCATGTTGACCCATTGTATATTCAGGTTCGTGATCAGCATGCCTACTGCAACATAATAGAAGAAGAAATGGATGGCGAGCCATGGTTTTATGATATCAAGGAATACCTCAGGATGGGAATATACCCGGAGCAGGCAACCGGAGATCAAAAGAGAGCCATTCGACGACTGGCAAATGGATTTTTCCTCAGTGGAGGAATGTTGTACAAAAGAACCCCAGATCTGGGATTGCTGAGATGTATTGATGCAGGTCAATCCACGATAGTGATGACAGAGGTACATGCTGGAGTCTGTGGGCCCCATATGAGCGGATATGTGTTGGCAAAGAAGATTCTGCGAGCGGGATATTATTGGCTCACTATGGAGCATGATTGTATCAGTTTCGTACGAAAATGCCATCAGTGTCAGATACACGGAGATCTGATTCATTCTCCACCAACGGAATTGCACACAATGTCCGCACCATGGCCATTTGTAGAATGGGGCATGGATGTCATTGGGCCTATCGA
The DNA here is from genome assembly GCF_000715075.1 of Nicotiana tabacum. Lineage (NCBI taxonomy): Eukaryota > Viridiplantae > Streptophyta > Magnoliopsida > Solanales > Solanaceae > Nicotiana > Nicotiana tabacum. The sequence goes on along the minus strand of NC_134089.1, from coordinate 15,116,879 downwards.
GCCGGCAGCTTCGAACGGTCACAGGTTCATTCTGGTAGCCATCGATTATTTCACTAAGTGGGTTGAAGCCAAAACTTTTAAGTCTGTAACCAAGAAGGCAGTGGTGGATTTCGTCCATTCCCATATCATTTGTAGATTTGGGATCCCAAAAATAATAATCACGAACAATGGTGCTAATCTTAACATCAACTTGATGAGAGAAGTATGTGAACAGTTTAAGATTACACACCATAATTCCACCCCGTATCGGCCCAAGGCGAATGGAGCAGTTGAGGCAGCCAACAAAAATATAAAGAAGATATTGAGGAAAATGATTGAAGGATCCAGACAATGGCATGAAAAACTACCATTTGCGTTGTTAGGATACCACACTACTGTTCGTACTTCAATAGGTGCGACTCCTTATTTGTTGGTATACGGAACCGAAGCAGTAATACCAGCGGAAGTTGAAATTCCTTCCCTTCGAATTATCGCTGAGGCCGGGATTGACGATGATGAATGGGTCAAAACCCGACTAGAGCAGCTGAGTTTAATGGATGAAAAAAGATTGGCAGCAGTATGTCATGGCCAGTTGTATCAAAAGAGAATGGCAAGAGCATACAATAAGAAGGTGCGCCCCAGAAAATTTAAAGTAGGGCAACAAGTATTGAAACGGATCCTCCCACATCAAATTAAGGCAAAAGGCAAGTTCGCCCCGAATTGGCAAGGGCCGTATATTGTGACCAGAGTATTATCCAATGGCGCTTTACGTCTGACGGATGTTGAAGGAAGATGCGTCGACATGGCTATTAATTCTGATGCAGTCAAAAGATATTATGTGTAATTTCTTTTGTTGTTTATTTGTTTGTTTGTACTTAGTGCTTATCGGATAATGAAATGACGGAGGCAATTCTTTCTTCTATCCAAACACTTTTAACCTTTGCTTTACCCCTTTGAGCCATACTTATCTTTTTATACCCCTCTCTTGGAATCATTAATGAAAAAATGTATGAAAAAAAAAACTTTTTGAAGGTCGCAAGAAAACAAAGGAGTCAGTGAACTACGTTCGACCTGATTCCTCAAAGAGGATACGTAGGCGCCTCACGGCTCGGTCATAAGGTAATAAAAAAAAATCAAAAGAAAAATCCCCAAGTAAGAAAACTGGGGCAGAAATTATGTTTCTAAATTTTGAAAAAAAAAAGAAAAAAAAGAGTTTGATTCCAAGAGTTGTAATACTTTACCCATCAAAGTTATTTTGAATTTTATATCCTTTTCTTCTAAAACCTATATTGATATCCAAAAAAAGACCTCCCGATCAGTATCCGAGAGGTGTTAAGATAGGCAAATGAAAACCAAGAATAAAACGTCGGTCCTTGACTGAATGAGGATCATGAATTGAAAGAATTTATAGCCAAAAGAATTCCCGGCAGAGATAAATCTTATCGGCAACACTCCAATCCCAAGCTGAGAAAATAAGATGAGAGAGTCTTATCGGCAAAAACCTTCACAGGCGCCATAAGGCGAAGTAAGCTGAGAAATACAAAATGAGAGAGTCTTATCGGTGAAAACCTTCACAGGCACCATAAGGCGATGAGAGTTGTGAGAAATGAGAGAGTCTTGTTAGTGAAAACCCCGCGAAGGGCACTATAAGGCGACAAGATAGATTGACGGAAAAGATCCGTATTTTGCGAAGAATTGGGCACCTATTTATCCCCAGCAAGTGAAGACATCAGAAAGTTTGATCGATACAAATAGACTGGGTTGATTAATCCGGAATGCACAACATGATCATTGGAATCGGTTGTATCACCCAGATAAGTTCATTTTTTTTGTTCAGAAAGATTTTCTCATTTTTCTATCTTTTCATTTCTTTGTTTAAAAGAATTTTTCTAGAAATTTATGTTTTAAGAAAGGTCTTTCAGAGCTTACTACCAGTTGCCAAAATGGTACAACATAAAAGGTGAAAAGGGCAATCCAGAGACAAGACAATAAGGCAAAAGACGTTGATTGCCAGGCCGAATAATACTGTCCTAAAATGGCAAGGAAAGTACGGGGAAGAGCCGAAAAAAAAATAAAAAAATGAACAAGCAGAAAAACGATCCCCAAGACGATCCCCAACATGGCTTACATGTTGAGGAAATTGTAAGCCAAGTTCCAAGACGATCCCCAGAGTACTCCGACCGAATATCGACCAAGCTCCGAGGTGGTCGGACAACACAGAAGTGGAAGGGAAGAAAGGAAAATCCATCTTCGGCAAAATAACCTCCAGAAATTTTTGAGATACAAAATGGTGAAGGGATAAATGGAAAAACCATCCCCAGTAGAATGTTATCCCCAGCAAATAACATCATCCCCAACAAGTTTTGAGAACGCCGAACAGGAATAAGGGAAAGGGAACAATCATCCCCATCAGGAGTGACATGACCACTCGCCATATTTCAAAAAAAAAAAAAAAGAAAAAGAAAAAAAAACTAACTAAATTTTCTTTGATTTGAACAGGAAAATAAAGTGTTGATGATGGCCTAAAGATACGCCATAAGAAAGATCGCCAGAATTGGGGCAGAAAATTTTCTGCCACAAGTGGAAATTTTCTCGGAGAATCAAGGAAACAAATTCAAATTATTCTTTACCAATTAGGCGTCCACCAGTATAATGCGGGAATACATTTCAGTTCTAGGTCACCCACCAGTATAATGCGGGAATACATTTAAGTTCTAGGTCGCCCACCAGTATAATGCGGGAATACTTTTAAGTTCTAGGTCGCCCACCAGTATAATGCGGGAATACTTTTAAGTTCTAGGTCGCCCACCAGTAAAATGCGGGAATACATTTAAGTTCTAGGTCGCCCACCAGTATAATGCGGGAATACTTTTAAGTTCTAGGTCGCCCACCAGTATAATGCGGGAATACTTTTAAGTTCTAGGTCGCCCACCAGTATAATGCGGGAATACTTTTAAGTTCTAGGTCGCCCACCAGTATAATGCAGGAATACTTTTAAGTTCTAGGTCGCCCACCAGTATAATGCGGGAATACATTTAAGTTCTAGGTCGCCCACCAGTATAATGCGGGAATACATTTCAGTTCTAGGTCGCCCACCAGTATAATGCGGGAATACTTTTCAGTTCTAGGTCGCCCACCAGTAAAATGCGGGAATACATTTAAGTTCTAGGTCGCCCACCAGTATAATGCGGGAATACTTTTAAGTTCTAGGTCGCCCACCAGTATAATGCGGGAATACATTTCAGTTCTAGGTCACCCACCAGTAAAATGCGGGAATACATTTAAGTTCTAGGTCGCCCACCAGTATAATGCGGGAATACATTTCAGTTCTAGGTCGCCCACCAGTATAATGCGGGCATACATTTCAGTTTTCCATTTCCAGGTCGCCCACCAGTATAATGCAGGCATACATTTCAGTTTTCCATTTCCAGGTCGCCCCACCAGTATAATGCAGGCATACATTTCAGTTTTCCATTTCCAGTCTTATACTGCAGATTTTGAAGTCAGTAACTCCACCGGAAGGCAGAAGGTTACAACAAGAATCCCCAGCAGGAAACAATAAAAATCCCAACACCGGAAGGCAGAAGGTGGCAACAAGAAGTCCCAGCGCAAATTCAAGTGCATGTGTCAAAAGAAGAAAAGTACCGGAAGAAATGCAAGCAGACAAGGAAGCAAGGCAACAAAAACAAATTGTACTCTAGCCTAGCTCCTTGTTTTCTTTTAAGCACGTTGTAACAAGGAATTCGGTAAGCAGTAGTAATAGCATGCAACAACAGTAACAGTGCAGTCCAACGGTAGTCCCAGTTACCAAAGTTTCCCGAACTACATTGACCTGATTCCTATTTAGCCCAGGATATGTAGGAAACCTTTGAAGCAAAGGTTCGGTCAAATCTTTTTCAAAAAAATGCTTCAACGGAGTACTCGAATGGGCAAAAATCGCTCGCTTTATCTTTGCACGAAAACCCTTCGTGTCTTCGGGCAAAGAGGGGCAGCTGTAAGCATGTGATTTTTGCCCTATATGAGAATTACTCCCAAAAAATTCAAAAAAAATAAAGTAATTTTTCTTGGTGTGCAATTTTGTGATGTTTTGTGATATTTTGAATAATTATTTGTATTTATCTGTGCATGTTTATTTGCTAAATTAATAAAAAATACAAAAATATGTCGCATTTTGCATATAGGATTTAATTCTACAATTGTTAGTAATTAAATTTGTTTTACAAAAATTAAAAATTACAAAAATAGGCATCGTTTGCATTTTTAGCATTTAATGTCCAAATATACAATTTTATGCTTAATTAATACTTAATTGTGCGTTAATTGTTATTGGGAATTAATTTGCGCTTTTATAACTTAATTTAGTTCTTAATAATAGTTTAAGTATTTTTATAATTTAGTTTTAGAAAAATAAAAGAAGAAAAGAGAGCGAAAATATAAAGAAAGTCGGAATTGGACCTCTTCTTCAATTTCAAGCCACAGGCCCAAAAAATGGCCCAACCTTCCCTACGACCCAGTCCATTTCGAACTGGGTCGACCCAGTCCATAACCCAACGCCCCTATTATTTTACAAACAAAATAAAACAAAAAAAAAGAAGAAAGAAAAACCCTAAAAATGCCTAAGCATCCGCCTCCCCCCCCCCCATTTCTCCTTATTCTTCCTCAAGCTCCCCTCCCAAGCCATCAATGGCTTCCCTCACCGACGTCGACTACCCTCCACCACGACCACCCCATCACACTCACACACACACACACCAACAACTCCATAGTTGCCTTCCTCCATCGAGCTTCGTTATCCATGGCAAGCTCAAAGCTCATCCATGGCTTCCCCTACTACGTCGACCGCTTCTTATTCTTCTTCTCCACTGTTGTTACTACCATGGTTGCGTCACTGCTGCCAGCTTCACGTCGCCATGGTTGCTGCCAGTTTCTTCTTCGTCCTAGCTCACCCTAAGTCGCCGGAAAACTCGCCATGCCCGCGACCGCTTCTGCCTCATCACCATGGCTGCGCGTTTCTACTTCACACTGCTTCTTCTTCCCGCAGACGACGCCATGGCAGCTGTCACTGCTGCTCCGCGATGCTACAGCTCGCCGTGGCCAGCTTCTTCGGCTTTCTTCTTCGTCATCCAAACAAATCCCATTGCAGCTGCTTCAGTCCAGTCGAGTCCGCATACTTGATTAAGTTTTGGTCGATGTCGTCGATCACTGTTCGAGTTCGTCGTTGGTTGGTCGTTGTTCGTCGTTTCATTTCCGGTTAGTTGGTTTTTTGAATCTCATTTATCGTCCATATTTTGTTTGGTATTTTTCGGATCAAAAATCGATAAATGATTAAATTCTTGTTTGGTTTGTTCTTCGTTGAAATAATTTTCAAGTTTGTTCATATGTTTTGATTGAATTAATTTTCAGATTTCAAATGAAAAGTTAATTAGTGGTTTTTTTTTTCATGTTTATTTCATGTTTGTTTTATTGTTAGAATAAATATTTGTTAGTTTGATGTTTGTTAGATTCAAATTGAAATTTAATTGATTATTTCTTCAATTTGTTTCATGTGTTTATGTATTTTTAGAAATTGTTAATATTGTTAAGTTCAAGTTTAAGTTCATAATAGTTTCTAACAACAAATTTTGTTATTTGTCTAAAAAATTTTAGTTGTGTTGAAGGAAATATATTGATTTAATCATTTGAATCCGTCATGCTTGTTGTTTAATATAGATTTAATTCATGTTCATACTTTGTTTGGATGATCTTGAATCCAAATTTTGTATAGTTTGATTTCTTGTTTACCATTTATGATTATTTCTTGAATTGTTCTCATAATCTTGTTTAAAGTTTAATATAAGAATTGTTTGTTGTAATGTTGTTAGAGTTGATTTTAAGTTCAATATGATTGAGTTTAGAAATCTTCATACTTTGTTTATTGTTGGTGTTGAATCCGAAAATAGGATTGTTTGTTGCTAAAATATTGTTCAATCAAATTTTAGTTGTTCTTGGTTGTTCAATTTGTGTTCATGTGATTTGTTGTTGAAATGTTGTAAAAATCATGTTCATGTGATATTGTTGTTATGATGTTCATCCGTGTTCATATTGTTGTTTGAACATTGTTAAAAATTGATCATATTGTCTATATTTTGGTTAAGTTTGATTAATTGATGTGTTATAGCTGATGGGTAGTTTGGTAAATTTGTAATACGTTTAGGGGTAGTTTGGTAATTTCAGTAAGGTCGGAAGGGGTAGTTTAGGAATTGTACAATTTGTAATTGTTTATTTGAAGCATGGGGGACAAAATGAAATGGGGTGGGTTGTGATATTATTATTTAATATAAAGGGGGGACAAGATTTAATTTAAAGGGGAATCTTGCATTATTTTAAAAGAAGCATGGGGGACAAAATGAAATGGGGTGGTGTGATATATTTATTTAATGTAATGAGGATGAGTGGGAAGATAATGGGTTTGGTAGAGAAAAGGATTGATTTTAATTGATTAAAGGGTGGGGATTATATATATAGAGGCTGGAAATCAGATAGAAAAAAAGGACAGACAGAAAAAAAAAAGAGATTGAAAAAAAAAAACTGAACATTTATTCCGAAAAAAAAAACATTGAAACTCTCAAGAAAAGAAAAACATACAAAGAAAAAAAAAGTTGAAAATTAGAAGAGAAAATAGTACACACTTGATAAATATTCTGGTATACAGGTGTAGAAATTAAGGGTTGAAGATTAACTAGCCTTTCAAAAATCTGAAAATTTCCCTTAGTTTCTGTCCATTATTTTCGGCATTCCTGGATTTTAGTTTGAATTTTTCAAAGCTGTCACTGGGATTTTCGTTGACTGGTTATTGCTGGTTATTGTTGCTGTTGCTGTGTTACGTATTACGTTGCTGACTTTCTTCTTCTTATATTGACAATATCAGGTACACAACTGTAATTTTGGCATTTTGTAAGCTGAAATGAAGAATGGAGTGTTAAATTTTTAATTTAGTTTAATTTAATTTTTTGTATTGTATTTAGGTTATTCATGTATTATTATTCCGTAAATCACTGTCATCGACATAACTAGGCATATTATAACGACATATTAAATAACGCCTTTACCAGATTATTAGGAAATATATTTAAACCTGATTATTAATTAAAATTGTTTAAATAAAAAAAATAGAAGAAATAACGTAAAAATGGCGTTATTGAATCAGTTTGGCAAAAATTAACTAAGTTCCTTATTCATAAGGTTTTCGTCAACGATAAGTTAATCCGAATCATGTAGTCAATTTCAGTTATAACATGAATTAGTTTGCGAACAAGTATTAGGACATGATGAATTAAAACAAAGTTAGTTAATGTTAAATTGTTTAAATTTTTAGAAATATGATTTAGTACTCAAGTTTTTATTTTTATTTCTTTCAATTTTCAGTATTTGTAAATAATTAGTTTCAATAAGCTTAAGTTTTACTAACAATTTGAATTTTAATCCAACTATGGGATAATTAGTTTTTTTTTATTTTTTTATTTTTTTTACTTTTCGATAATTCCATGTTGTATTTATGATTATAATTTTATTACTTTCTGTTAATATTTGTTTTTCTCTTCTATTTAATATGTCATTTTCAAGAATGTAGATATTGATTTTATATTTATAAAAAAACTTAGTAATAATAAAAAGGTAGTCAGTAAAGGATATTCTTAAAGGATTTCGCTAAAAATAAATAGACAGTCTTACTAACAATTTGAATTTTAATCCAACTATGGGATAATTAGTTTTTTTTTTATTTTTATTTTTTTTTACTTTTCGATAATTCCATGTTGTATTTATGATTATAATTTTATTACTTTCTGTTAATATTTGTTTTTCTCTTCTATTTAATATGTCATTTTCAAGAATGTAGATATTGATTTTATATTTATAAAAACTTAGTAATAATAAAAAGGTAGTCATTAAAGGATATTATTAAAGGATTTCGCTAAAAATAAATAGATGTAAATAATACAAAATTTATAGGATTCTCCAATCTCATTTATTTATTTAATTATTTAAAAAAAAAATTACTTAGAATTTGGGATGGATTGTTTAGTGAATTTCACTTCCTTCCCCAAAGATAATGACGCGTTAGACTCTTTAGGCGCGATTTAATTAATTTTACCTTCTTAAACTCGGATGCGCATTTCATGCGACCCAAATCTAAATCCTAAAACATCAAATAAAATATGTTTCGTATTGTGGGTGCATTTCATGTGACACAATCCAAAGATATGTTTTAAGCGATGTTCACATTCCTAAAAAAATAATAATTATAATAATAAAGCGGTAAAAGATAAAATTTGCACATGGTTCATAATTGTATTAAAAATCAGATAAATAAGCCGAATATAACAGTTGAGCGACCGTGCTAGAACCACGGAACTCGGGAATGCCTAACACCTTCTCCCGGGTTAACAGAATTCCTTATCCAGATTTCTGGTACGCAGACTGTAATATAGAGTCATTCTTTTCCTCGATTCGGGATTAAAATTGGTGACTTGGGACACCCTAAATCTCCCAAGTGGCGACTCTGAAATAATTAAACCAATCCCGTTTCGACTGTCCTTTAATTGGAAAAAACTCCCTTGTACCCTCTCGGGTACGGAAAAAGGAGGTGTGACAGCTCTGGCGACTCTGCTGGGGACTTTACCCAGAACCGGTGGTTCAGGGTTAGAAATTCGAGCTCATATAATGTTATCACCATTGTTCCCTTGCCAGGATGTTTGTTGATATTAATGATCCCTTGCCGGGATGTTTGTTTTGATAGTATTGTTCCTTTACCGGGATGTTTGTTTGATATTATTGTTCCCTTGCAGGGATGTTGTTGAAATATCATTGTTCCTTTACCGGGAAGTTGTTATATTGCTCTTGTACCCTTGTCGGGATTCCTTGTGATTATTGTTGGCTTGTAAATGGGAGCGGGTAGTACGCCTACCACAAGATATAATGAAATGGGAGCGGGTGGTACACCTCACAGACTTGTTTCTAAATTTCATTATATACACGAAGCGGGGGTACTTCTGCGTTATCGGCCTTTACTAAAATTGCATTTCCTGCTGTAAAGTCGGCTCGTTCGTTATTTGTATGTATCAGACCATAATGGATAGTGAATTTAATAGAACGAAATCCGCTATTGTATGCATATTTCATTAACAGTATCATTACCGCTAATGAGATAACTTCAATTTCGACACATTTAAGGTAAATCAATCCTTATTCCGCACTCCCTCTCACCGGCCTGAAACATATATAAATCATGAATTCTTCAGAGCGGGCCGGCAGGCCGGGCGTACGGGGACCGTCGAAGAAGTGCCTCAACGCGCCGCAGCCACTACTTTGACTCCTTTTATGCAATTATGAACTCCAAGTGGTACGCCTACCACAAGATATAATGAAATGGGAGCGGGTGGTACGCCTACCACGAGATATAATAAAATGGGAGTGGGTGGTACGCCTATCACGAGATAAATGAAATGGGGCGGGTGGCACGCCTGCCACGAGATACATGAAATGGGATAGGGTTGCACGCCTGCAACAAGACGTGAAAAGAAAGTGAAATCTGCCTTTGTTTTCCTTATTCTTGCTAGTGGTTGGATTTTAATTCCTTTATAGTTCTCTTGATATTTTCTTTTATCTGCTATTCCCTGAAGCATGTTTCCCCCTCCCATCCTTACTTGTGTATTCCTGTTTTACTTTTCACTGTATATCATATAACTGCACAGGTTTATCTGGAGTCTGGTTCTAGCCTCGTCACTACCTCGCCGGGGTTAGGCCAGACACTTACCAGCACATGGGGTCGGTTGTGCTGATGCTACACTCTGCACTTATGTGCAGATACCGGAGCAACATTGGGCCAGCTGCAGTAGCTTGGGAGCCAGCCTTCAGTCCACCGAGATTCCGAGGTAGTCCTGCAGGCGTTCGCATGCTCGATGTCTCTTCTATCAGTTATTTTGTTCTGTTATCATTGTATCCGAGACAGTCAGCGTTCCTTCTTTCAAACGTTTGTATGTAGTAATCATATATAGTCCGTGAATGTTGTGACACCAGTTTTTGGGTAGAAACATATTTTGATTTCCGTATTATTTTGGCTTATTTTGTTTAAGTCTTCCGCTTAATCTCATATTCCGCTATTATTTACATATTTATCACCTGTTAATGCAAGTTGTTAAAAGGATTAAAACAAAGGAGTAAAGAATTTTCTAAATTGCATGACTTGTCTAGTTTCTACGAGTAGACGCCATTACGACTCCCGAGAATGGGAAATTCGGGTCGTGACATTTCTCTTCTCTCCCCTTTTCTCTCCAGATTTTGTCTTTCTCCTACAATACAACCCTCCGGACAATGCTCTTCTTTTTATAGGAAACTGATGAATATGAAACAAATTCTTACAACCGTCCAGATTACTGGACGACAAATTAGTTTTGCACTTCAATCTTATCCTCCAATGTCAAAAGATCTGCTAGGATATCATTGAAAGTGGAAACTCTAATTCTTTTATAGATGTGATATTCTATGTACATTATTCATGATATCTGGAAACTAAAGTTATTTTACTCATTTCTCACAGTGATTTTTTTCAATTTCTACTCAAGTGGCATTCTTTTTTCTAATTACAGACACTAGTATAATTAAGTTTGGTTAAAGTAGTTAAATGCAGGTAAAAAGGAAGACAAATGCAACAATATGTCTTTTGTATATTTTGTATCTAATTTATACATAATAAAAATAAATTTCATACAACTAATTATATATTATACAATTTATCTACAACTTTCACACATTATTTCTACCCAGTTAAATACAACTACAATAACATACAACTCAATTTTATACAATATGTTTTTTGTATATTTTGTATCTGATTTATACATAGTAAAAACAAATTTCATACAACTAATTATATATTATACAATTTATCTACAATTTTTATGCATTATTTCTACTCAGTTATATACAACTACAATATCATACAATGTAAATATAATTTTTATACAATGTTGCTCAACTTTCATACAATAGTTAAATAAATAAAAGAAAAATATATAAACAACAGAATATAATTTTTCTACAATTTTACTATAATTTCTGCAGTATAATATATGTCATGTCTTCTTCTTTTTCTTCTTCGAATTTCAATATGAAATTCAGCCAAAACCAAGTCTAATCTTCACCAAAATCCATCAAAATTGAGATATAAACTCCAAATTATATTCCCAATTATTTGCAACAACACATAATCCAAACAAATAATGATTTTTAAAATCCCAAGTTCGAATTCAAAGCTTCAAAGCTTTTTAATGGGTGTCAATAGTGGAATTGCTGCTCTCTTTTCCTTTGCTTTACATTACTGAAATTTGGGATTGAGAGATAGAGAGAGATGTAGAGAGAATTATCAGTTCTTTGCAACAACATCCAATCCAAACAAACAATATTTTTTAAAAACCCAAATTCGAATTCAAAGCTTCAAAACTTTTTAATGGTTGTCAATGGTGAAATTGCTGCTCTCTTGTGCAAGATACGTGGAGAGGGGGTGAGATGTGAAGAGAGAAACATTGGGGAGTGAAAGATATGTTAGAGTAATTTTAGGACACTAATTATTATCATTAATTCCCTTAAAATGTACATAAATAGTAATTGGGTATATAAAATGTAATTATAGTAAAACTTGAGTAGGGATGGTAATATAGTTTCATATAGTGTATAAGAATGTAAAAATTCCTAAAAAGAAATGAAATCTACGTTCAATCTTATGAATAAATACGGGATCTTTACACCTAGGTAGCTTGGCACAATTTACTTTTATAGTCAGTATACATAAATTATACACTGATTATATATGATTATACACATATTATACATATACTATACACTCATCGAGTATTTTCGATAGGCTACTATTTAGGTTAAATATTCAATAAATACCAATGGGATATTAGCACTTTTGATCCCTTAATTATTAGTGTAATTATATCCAAGTATATCAAAATTCAATTATAAGGTGGCTTTTTAAACATGCCCTAGAAAAATATTTGCTATACTTGTTCCTTGTAATGTCACTACTCAATGTCAATCGTCTGAATTTAGCGACGGGTTAAGATTTAAATTTAATGAGTTCTTAACTTTTAGAGACAACATCAAATGTTAGTAATTGGATTCTGAATTTAAATTTTATACAAATACTAAAAAATTAGGACTAAAATTACTAAGTTCAGCCGAATTCTAACTTAACCTTCTAACTCCACCCTACTATCTCATATTCATCTGAAAGACTACTTACTAGGTTTGATTGCACCAATACCAAGGAGAAGCCTTCACTTGCTAATATGCAAGTATCAAAAAATTGACAATAAACACAAAAGTCCTTAGTCATTTCATTATATTATTTGGATAATGGTGACAGGAGGAGAAAATGAAAACTACAAGGAAAAACGACTGGAAAAACTGGAGAAAAAAAAAATACAAGAGAAAGGACAAAAGGCTACAAGTAAACACAATTTGAAGAGACCCTCTTCTTCTAGAATTCTTATTTACAGTTGGAGCAATTTATAAAACTTGAACTCTGAATTTAAGACCTTATATTCATTGACTCCATTTCCTTAAGTACTTCATAATTGCAAATTCTTCCAATTAAGCATTGCTCCTGAAGGAACCAAGTGCTTTGACTGCTCCAGCTCTCAATATAAATTGATGGTAAAATGCAGCAATTGCAGCTCCAATAAAAGGTCCAACCCAGAATATCCACTGTCACATTCAACACAAGCCAAAAGTTAACATCAATTCCTTGCTATAAGATCCAACAAATGTAAATTCTTTTTACACTCTCAGCGAAGGAAGCCTTAACGTAACTGGTCAAGTTGTTGCCATGTGACCAGGAGGTCACGGGTTCAATATGCGAAAACAGTCTCTTGCAAAAATCTCGGGTAAGATTGCGTACAATAGACTCTTGAAGTCCGATTTTTTCCCGGAACCCCACGAATAAGGGAAGCTTAGTGCACTGGGCTGGCCGTTTTACTATTAACATATTTTAACCTTTTAAATGACTTAGAGCTTGTTTGGCCAAGCTTTAGGAAGCCAAAAAAACTTTTTTTTTTGTCAAAAAAGTATTTTTTGGAAATTTTGAGATGTTTAGCCAAAATAAAAAAGTGTTTTTCAACAGTTGTAGAAACAATTTTTCTACTTTTGGAGTGAAGCTAAATTATTGCTTCCTCCAAGAAGCAGAAGTAAGAAATTAATTTGTTTAGGACTAATTTTTTTTATAATAAATTACTCAGCCCTACATGAACGCAAAATACTTTGTATACCAAACTACTTTTTATTATAGTATTTCAGGGGAAAACAAATACATAAAAGGCCAAAATGTATTCAAGTTGTTATAAACAAAAAAAGAGGAGTATTTGCTTACTTGGTCATCCCATGCTTTTTCTTTACCATAAATAACAGCAGCTCCAAAACTTCTAGCTGGGTTAATACCAGTTCCAGTTACAGGAATTGTAGCCAAATGAACCATAAACACAGCAAATCCAATTGGAAGTGGTGCCAACACCTTTAATTAATCACATTAAAAATCAAAATTATCAACCCAAACCATCAAAATTAGCATTAAAATAAGTAATTAAAAAGTCACAAAATTATACTTACAGGAACATGAGAGTCTCTAGCATTTCTCTTAGGATCAGTAGCAGCAAAAACAGTGTAAACAAGAACAAATGTGCCAATAATTTCAGCACCCAAACCGGTACCTGTACTATAACCATCATTCAACGTATTAGCACCACCACCATACTTAACATAGTACGCCTTCTGAAATGCCTTCACCAAACCACAACCACAGATGGCTCCTAAACACTGAGCCAACATATACATAATTGCGCGAACCAACGACACTTTCCTAGCCAAGAATAGTCCAAATGTAACAGCAGGGTTAATATGTCCACCAGAAATACCAGCAGTACAATAAACAAGGACAAAAATCATGCCCCCAAATGCCCATGCAATTCCTAGAATTCCAACACCACCACATTGTTCGCCGTTATGGTCAGGGTCAATTTGGCTCTTGTATCCAATCACAGTGAGGACAGTAATGTAGAGAAATAATAAAGTGGCTATGAATTCAGCTATTATGGCTCTGTAAAATGACCATTTTCCTAGCTCCTCTGGGTCAATTAGAGGTGCAGGGGGTGGGTCTTGGTAGTCTTTTGGGGCATATTCTGTGCCAACTTCAATGTCCTTGCCCATATTTGCCCTTTGTTTAATTCGGCTAAGGAAGAAAGACTAATCTTGAAAATATATTGTTTGATATTTGGCTGAAGTGAAGTTGATAGAAGAGTGATGGGGTATTTATGGAGTTGGAAATTTTAATTTGAGAGTGTACATTATGACTTATTTGATGGATTAATAAATAATTAAACTTAATCATATGCCGCCCCATATTTGCTCACTCCCATTTTCTTGCATTTTTCATATGGTTCAATGTCCCTACCTCTCAGCACAAATCTTCCTTGGGCACCCTTTAAGGTTAGTTTGGTACTAGACATAATTAATCCAAAAAAATTAAATTTGAGATGAGTTTATCCCATATTTGATTGAGATAAAATTACAATATAATTAATTACAGGATTATAGTATTATTTTATCTTTATGAAAGAGTGATATAAGTCATTCCGAAATAATTAACCCTGAACGACCCTCAGTTTACAAGATAGATCAAAATATATTTCCCTTGTCACAAATGACTAATATGCAGAGCGGAGCTACAACCGGAGAAAGGGTTATTTGTTGGACATTCTTCGCAAGAAAATGACACACTGAATATTTAGTTAAATACTTAATTATACAGATACATATATTAAATCTTAAGTGCTTTGTAAATTTTTAAATTTCGTCACTACTGATGTACAAATGACTTAAAATCTTTTAATCAGTGAACCGACCACAATCATCATCCTTTAGAAATAATGAACCATTTGTTTTTCTCCCTTGCCACCCGCACCACCGTCCATCCCAACTCAGCCCACAATGTTGATTTTTTCAACCACTCATTTCTTGCCATCTCAGCTTGGGCCCCATCTCCAATCCTTACTATTTAAAAAAGGCTGCTTAATTACCAAAATATATTTAATTATTCTAGAAAACAATTTTTGAAGAATACGTGGTTACTGACTTGCCATGTGTCCAACACCAAGCAATGAGTTTATATAAATATGGATTATACATTTAAAACGGTAATATAATGCTCTTCTGGATTATTTTTTAATTAGTAATAACAGATTATTGAAAGATAGCTTTTTAATTGTGTAACTGTTCAATGAATGTCACCTTATTTGGAAAGATTCCTCTTCAAACCATATGACTCTGCTCTTTCTCAATAAAATCATTTTAAGGGTTTGTTTGGTTTCGTTAAATATAAACAAGATACTATATACTCCCTCATTGTGATTGAAGACATAATAGCTGAATATGGAACCATGGTTGTGTTCTCCTACAGAACAATGCGTAAATATGGACAATGAATTAACTCTTTCAAAACATATACAAACGCATATACTTCCAACATAAAAAAGGGCGTGCTTGGCAAGAAGGAAAAATATTTTTCAATTATTTCATGTTTGGTTGGCTTAAATGTTTTGAAAAATATTTTCCTCAGTAATTCATTTTCCTCCAATTGTAGGAAAAAGTTTTTCCTATGGAAAAATATTTTTCAAAATACTTTTCAACCTTCCCCACCCTGTTCCCCACCCCACCAACCCACCCCTACCCTCGCCCCATCCCCACCTCCAACCCTCGCACCCTCACCCCACTTCCACTCTAAATAATAGAAATACTATTAATAGTATTTTCTTTTCATATTATAGATAAGGTACTTTTTTTTTTCATATTCAACAAATGATATTTTCTTTTCATGATATAATTTTTTTTTAAATAATACTTTCTTTTCATGATGTAGAAAAAATATTTTCTTTCATTTCAACAAAATGTAGTAAAATGTAATTTCTTTCATTTCAACAAAATGATGTAGTAAAAAGTATTTTCTTTCATTTCAACAAAAAGAGTATTTTCTTTTCATGATGTAGAAGAAGTATTTTCTTTCGTTTCATCAAAATAAGTATTTTTTTTATGTTGTAGAAAGAGTACTTTTTTTCAACCAAAAAAGAGTATTTTCTTTTTAGTTATGGAGCATAAATTTTATCATTATTTTTGTGTAAAAAAAGTAAAACAACACATTAGTTCTTTTGTATTTGTGAAATTTTTAGAAGAATAATTAAATTCTAAAAGAAAATAAAGTCCTGAAAATGATGGGTATTTGTGGGGGGGGGGGGGGGAGAGGGGGCACAGGAAATATGGGGACTTGGGGGAAGTCGGTGAAAAGAGTAGCATAAAAAATTATTTTATTAAAAAATATTTTTCTATTATCTTATCAAACACTAAAAAGTATTTTCCAAAAAATATTTTTCACTCACCAACCAAATAAGAAAAAATAAGTGATAAAACCACTCATTTTTCATAAAAATATTTTTTAAGAAAACATTTTCTATGAAAATTATTTTTGTTCGTACCAAACACACCCAAAGTTACAAATGAAATTGTTTTGCAGCCAGATACCATGTAATTGTTAGACTACTTCCCTTGATATGTTTTGAGCATTTGGAGATGAATAACTTTATAGTTTTCAGTATATAGGTCGGAGAAGTTTTATAACTTGTACATTATTTCAAATGTTTTATTCCAAAAGACGTAGTGATTTAAGTTTAACTTAACGCTTTAATTAAATTCTAATAACTATTAATGTACGTGTGAGCGGAGGAAACTTAAATTAAACTTGCTGTTTCGATCTTTATATATGTATAGGATAAAATATGTCGTGTTCGGTGGCCGTTTGGAAGAATGACACGTGGAATCAAAGACAATTATCTCATCTGATATCAGAAAGAATGACATTCATAAAGAAGCAATAAATACTCTCCGCCCGGAGGCATTAATGAAGAATATTCAAAAGCATTAAGTACATTGCTCGTTACAAGGAATTTGACATTTATGCTCATCGTTAGATCTTCATCAATGACCCATATAATTGACATTAAAGAAGGGCACGATCCTAGAAACTCATTCCCTAACGTAGTTATAAATAGCTAGCTCTGTTATCATTATAAGTACATTAATTTTCTGGCAAACTAATACTACAATCTATTCAAAGCTCTATACAATTTTATCTTCTTATTTTTTGTTCTTATTATTGTTCTTATTACTGTTGCGCCCGGAGGCTTCACTACCAGAAATCGGAGGCGCTTAATTAATGCGTACTTACAGAGAAAATAAAATTGAAAACATTAGACACGCAAGAATTAAAATTAACATACAGATCCTAATTTTTATGATCTAGCGAAATAATGCCAAGTAGTTCTCTTAGGGAGCAAAATCTATCATCAAGTAAAGACTTAGTAAAAATGTCTGCTAGTTGATTAGTGGTGCCAATAAATGATAACTCTATATCTCCCTTAAGGGCATGATCTCTAATGAAATGATGTTTAATATCTATATGCTTAGCCCTAGAATGATGCATCTGATTCTTTGAGAGACATATAGCAGTAGAGTTATCACAAAATATTTGAAAAGATTTAAAAAATAGTTCATAGTCACCCAGTTGACGAGATATCCATAGTAAATGTGCACACATTATCCAATATCAATATATTCTACCTCAGTTGTGGATAATGCAACTGAGCCTTGTTTCTTACTGTTCCAAGATATTAATGACTTTTCCAGTAATTGACATGTTCCACTGGTGCTCTTTCTGTCTTCCTTATCACCTGCAAGATCAACATCTAAAAACCCTTCAAGTTTTAAATTGTTAGAACGTCGGTACCATAGTCCATATGAAATAGTTCCGATGAGATAAGGAATTATTCTCTTTACTGCACTCAGATGCGATTCCTTAGGAGTTGACGAAACCTGGCACATTTACACACATTGAACATAATATCTGGTCGACTGGCAGTCAAGTAAAGCAAAGAGCCAATCATTCTACGGTATTTAGCTTCATCAATTGGATTTTCTTTTTCATCCTTGCCAAGACATGTTGACGGGCTCATTGGTGTACCAATTGCTTTAGCACTGCTCATACCAAACTTTTGAATTAATTCGTTTGTATATTTCGTCTGGCATACAAAAGTTCCTTCTTCAGATTATTGAATTTGAAGTCCAAGGAAAAATGTAAGCTCTCCATCATACTCATTTCAAACTCACTTTTTCTGAGATTAGCAAATTCCTTGCACATAAGAGGGTTAACACTTCCAAAGATAATATCATCAACATAGACTTGAATAATAAGATTACCTCATGATGATCTTTTGATAAATAATGTAGTGTCTATTTTACCTCTTGTAAACCATGATCAAATAGAAATGATCTAAGCCTTTCGTACCAGGCTCAATGAGTTTGTTTGAGTCCATACAAAGCTTTAGTCAACTTATACACGTGGTAAGGAAATTTTGTATCTTTAAATCAGGAGGTTGTTTTACATACACCTCCTCATCAATAAAGCCATTTCAAAAGACGCTTTTGACATCCATTTGAAAAAGTCTAAATTGTTTGAAGGATGCATATGCAAGAAGAATCCGTTTAGACACTAGTCGAGCTATTGGAGCTAAAGTTTCATCGTAGTCGACTCTTTCTGCTGTGAGTATCCTTGGGCTACTAATTTGGCTTTGTTTCGCACAACCTTTCCATCTTCATTCAGCTTGTTTCTGAAAACCATTTGATTCCAACTATGGCAGTATTTGCATGCTTAGGTAGTAGTTCCCAGACTTGATTTTATCAAATTGATCGAGTTTTTCCAGCATTGCTTGTACCCAGCTGAAGTCTTTTAAGGCTTCTTCAACCTTTTTTGGTTCGATCTGAGAGATGAGTGCTACATTTGCCTTTTCTTGAAAGCTCCCCTGTTTTTCGTTCCTTCACTTGGATCTCCTATAATACATTTTTGAGGATATTCCGGTTCACTTCTCCACTCATTTGGACATGTTCCAATCGTATGAGTAGTTGACTCCTTCTGTGATTCTGGTTGATTGTTGACAGGTTCATTAGTCGACTCCGTGACAATGTCGGTACTACCAGTCGACTTTTGTGACTTGCTTGTCTGTGATGTTTCTTGGCTGATATCTTATCGTCTGCAATAATTCCTTTCTCGGTCGTAGTCTTATTTTCATAAAATATGACATGTACTAATTATTCTACAAATAAAGTACGTTTATTATAAACTCTGAAAGATCTACTATTTTATCATGACCCGAATTTTCCACTCTCAGGAGTCATGATGGAGCCTACTCGTGAAAGCTAGACAAGCCAATTATTAGGGTCCTACACATTTAACATTCAACTCAAACAGATATAAGCCAAAAATTAAAGGTTAATAGATTATAAATGTGGAAGAGTTATAACATGATCAAATAATCCAATACAAGTCTACCCTCTGATCTGGTGTCACAACTTCACGAACATCTACGAGTTACTACAAATATCAGTCTGAAAAGAATGTACAACTGTTCTCAGAAAGAAAAATGAGACAGTAGAACGCTAAAATAGGCAAGGGGGACTTCATGATCTGCGGACGCTAGTAGATCTACCTTGGTCTCCCTGGACTGAAGGCAGCTATCTCAGCTACTCACCGGGTTCGGTACCAAAATTTGCACAACATAGTGCAGAGTGTAGTATCAGTACAACCGACCCCATGTACTGAGTAAGTGTCGAGCCTAACCTCGACGAAGTAGTGACGAGGCTAGGACACGACTATCAAATAAACCAGTGCAGTTAAATCATATACAGACAAAATCATAATAACAGGAAATAACAGAATAAAGTGGGAAGGGGACATGCTGCGGGAATAACTGATTCTAACAATAAGCCAGTAAAGAAAACCAATAAAGAAGCATAATGAACATCATATCCATATCAACAAGAATAATGAAACGGTAACACGTACACGGCATCACCCTTCGTGCTTTTACTCTCGTCCTCACCATAAAAAATAATAGATTCAACGGGACGGCATCACCTTTCATGTATTACCTCACATAATCATGACACGACATCACCCTTCATGCATTAACACTAATAATATCAACACAACATCACCCTTCGTGCTTTACACTCTCTCACAATATCATGCACGACATTACCCTTCGTTTTTTACACTCTTCCTTACCCAAACAATAGAAAACAATATGTCCCGGCAAGGGAAATCAACAATATAAACAAAATATCCCGGCAAGGGATTCAGCTATAACCAATCTCGTTTCAACAATTTCTTCACAAAATGAAACTTCAATTTGAATCGATACTCAACAATAAACAATTTACCAAGAAACCTTCATAATCTTTGTTCAACATGACTAAGCATCAATTGAGCATGATTGGTACATGAAAGGTTCACAAATCATGATATAAGACTCACGGGCATGCTTGACCCCAACGTATAGATACCCGTCACCACATATATACGTTGTACTCGATACAAACACATAGCAATTAGACCACAACTCCTATTCCCTCAAGCTAAGGTTAGGCCAAACACTTACCTCGAATCCACGGACAAGATTAAGCTTCAACTACCGCTTTACCTCTCGATTCCACTTCCAATTTGCATGTATCTAGTCACAATTTACTTAATAACATTAATAATTGCTAAATAAATCAATTCCAATGTAGGAAAATAGATTTCCCATTGTTTTCCCTAAAAAGTCAAAAATCGACCCGAACCCGCTTGGTCCAAACCCGAAATTCGGACCAAAACCCGATTACCCATTCACCCCCGAGACTGGATATACAATTGGTTTTGGAATCTGACCTCAATTTAAGGTCAAAATCCCAAAATTTTGATATTCCTAAGTTCTACCCAAAATTCCCAATTCCACTATGAAAACCCTAGATTCTAGGATAAAATCTTGTAAAAAGAAGTTAAGGAGTAAAATAAATGAGTTTAAAATCACTTACTTATGTTTTGGGGGAAGAAAGAGTGTTTGAAAAATCGCCTCTTATGTTTTAGGGTTTTGAAAAATGAAAAATGGCTAAAGAGCCTCGTTTATATATACCCCTCTCAAATCCTCACCTCTGACCGTAGAAAAAGGACCGCGGCCGCAGAGCTCCACCGCAGACCGTAAAATATCGAGCGCGGCTACGGAAGTTTGGCCTTGCCTACCGCTGACTGCAAAATTTTACCGCGGCAGCGAAGACCCCAGCGCGGTCACAAAAAGTTACCGCGAACCCCAGTTCAAAGACCTGCAACTTTACTGAACCTACAACAACTATCTTTCTAAGTCTAAATTCACTCCGTGGCCTATATAAAACTCACCCGAGCCCTCGGGGCTCCAAACCAATCATGCACGCAAGTCTAAAAATATCATACGGACTTGAAATTTTCAAAGAACATTGAAATTTTCATTTTCTAAACTATGGATCCGTTTTTATACCGAACCACTTCCATTTCTTATCAAAGTTCACAGATTCAACTTAATTATTATTTTAAACTTGTACCGGGCTATGGAACCAAGATACGTGCCCGATACCATCAAGAAAATGCATCAATTTACTTCTAAAAGCCTTGATCTTTTTCAGCAAATAATTTTCTTTAAAAAATTCTTTTCTCGGGCTTGGGACCTCAGAATTCGATTTTGGGCATACGCCCAAGTCCCATATTTTACTAGGGACCCTGCAGGACCGTCGAATCACGGGTCCGGGTCCGTTTTCCAAGAATGTTGACCAAAGTCAACTTTAACCAATTTCTTAAAGGCCAATTTCATTAGTTTTTCTTAAATTTCACATAAGAGCTTTTCGGAAACGCACCCGGACTGCGCACACAATATGAAGTGAGATAAAAAGAGGTTTTCAAGGCCTCAGAATTCAGTTTGACTTCTAAAACAAGAGATGACCTCTAGGGTCATCACATTCTCCACCTCTAAAATGACAGTTCGTCTTCGAACGGACATAGAAAAGTACCTGAGTGGGTGAAAAGATGAGGATAACAACTTTGCATATCAGACTCGGATTCCCAGGTCGCTGCCTCAACAGGCTGACCTCTCCACTACACACGAACTAAAGGGAAATTCTTCGATCTCAACTGACGAACTTGCCGGTTTAGAATGGCTATCGGCTCCTCCTCATAGGTCAAGTCCTTGTCCAACTGGACGGTGCTGAAGTCTAACACGTGGGATGGATCGTCGTGATACTTTGGAAGCATGGACACATGAAACACTAGGTGCACAGCTGATAAACTCGGCGGCAATGCAAGTCTGTAAGCCACCTCTCCCACTCGATCAAGAATCTCAAAAGGACCGATGAATCTAGGGCTTAGCTTGCCCTTCTTCCCAAATCTCATCATGCCCTTCATGGGTGATACCCGAAGCAACACTCGCTCTCCGACCATGAATGCCACATCACGAACCTTATGGTCGGCATAACTCTTTTGCCTGGACTGAGCTGTACGGAGCCTATCCTGAATGATCTTAACCTTGTTTAAGGCATCCTGTACTAGATCTGTACCTAACAACCGAGTCTCTCCCAGCTCAAACCATCCAACTGGCGACCGACACCGCCTACCATATAAAGCCTCATAGGGATCCATTTGGATGCTGGACTGGTAAATGTTGTTGTAGGTAAACTCTGCTAATGGCAAGAACTGATCCCATGAACCTCCAAAGTCAATAACACATGCTTGAAGCATATCCTCCAAAATCTGAATAGTAAGCTCGGACTGTCCATCCGTCTGGGATGAAATGCTGTGCTCAACTCAATCCGTGTGCCCAACTCACGCTGAACTGCTCTCCAAAAATGCGAGGTAAACTGCGTACCTCGATCAGAAATGATAGACACGGGCACACCATGAAGACGAACGATCTCCTGGATATAAATCTCTACCAACCGCTCAGAAGAATAGGAGACTGCCACAGGAATGAAATACGTTGACTTAGTTAGCCTATGAACAATAACCCACACTGCATCGAACTTCCTCTGAGTCCATGGGAGTCCAACAACGAAGTCCATAGTGATACACTCCTACTTCTACTCAGGAATCTCAATATTCTGGAACAAATCACCAGGTCTCTGATGCTCGTACTTTACCTGCTGACAATTCAAACACCAAGCAACATATGTAACAATATCCTTCTTCATCCTTCTCCACCAATAATGCTGCCACAAATCTTGATACATCTTTGCGGCGTCCGTATGAATAGAGTACCGGGAACTATGGGCCTCCTCTAGAATCAACTCACGAAGTCCATCCACATTAGACATACAAATATGACCTTGCATCCTCAAAACTCTATCATCTCCGACTGTAACCTGCTTGGCACCCCCATGCCACACCGTGTCCCTAAGGACAAGAAAATAAGGATCATCATACTGCCGATCTCGGATACGCTCAAATAATGAAGAACGAGCGACTGTGCAAGATAGCACACGGCTGAGCTTAGAAACATCCAACCTAATTAACTGATTGGATAAAGCCTGAACATCCAAAGAAAGCGGCCTCTCACCGATCGGAATATACGCAAGACTGCCCATACTGGTTGACTTCCTACCCAAAGCAACGCATACTCCATTGACCTTCCCCGAATGATACAAAATGATGATATCATAGTCTTTCAATAGCTCCAGCCACCTCCTCTTCCTCAAATTGAGCTCCTTTTGCTTGAACAAGTATTGCAAACTCTTGTGATCCGTGAACACCTTACATGACATGCAATACAAATAATGCCTCCAAATCTTTAGCGCGTGAACAATGGCAGCTAGCTCCAAATCATGAACTGGATAATTCTTCTCGTGGATTTTCAACTCTCGCGAAGCATATGCAATAACCTTGCCATTCTGCATCAACACCATACCAAGTCCAATACGAGATGCATCACAATACACTGTATATGGCCCTAAACCTGTGGGCAAAACCAATACCGGCGCCATATTTAGAGCTGTCTTGAGCTTATGAAAGCTCGCCTCACACTCGTTCGACCACTTGAACTGGGCACCCTTCTGGGTCAACCTGGTCATCGGGGCTGCAATAGATGAAAACCCCTCCACAAACCGATGGTAATAGCCTTCCAAACCTAAGAAACTCTGAATCTCTGTAGCTGATGTGGATCTAGGCCAGTCTTTGACAGCTGCAATCTTCTTAGGATCCACCCGAATACCCTCTGCTGATACAATATGACCCAAGAATGCAACTGAACTCAACCAAAACTCACATTTCGAAAACTTAGCATATAACTAACTGTCCCTCAGAGTCTGGAGAACGACTCGAAGATGCCGCTCATGCTCCTCCCAGCTGCGGGAATAGATCAAAATATCATCAATGAAGACAATCACGAAGGAATCCAAATAAGTCTTGAACACTCGGTTCATCAAATCCATGAAAGTTGCTGGGGCATTTGTCAACTCAAATGACATCACTAAGAACTCATAATGCACGTACCGAGTGCGAAAATCTGTCTTAGGGATATCAGATGCCCTAATCCTCAATTGATGGTAGCTAGATCTCAAATCAATCTTCGAAAACACTTTGGCACCCTAAAGCTGGTCAAATAAATCATCAATCCTAGGCAATGGATACTTATTCTTGATTGTGAACTTGTTTAACTACCGATAATCTATGCACATCCTTATCGATCCATCCTTCTTCTTAACAAACAACACCGGCGCACCCCAAGGCGAGACACTAGGCCTAATTAAACCTTTATCAAGCAAGTCTTGCAGTTGTCCTTTCAATTCTTTCAACTCGGGCGGGGCCATACGATACGGCAAAATAGAAATAGGCTGGGTGCCCGGAGCCAAATCAATACAAAAGTCAATATCCCTGTCGGGTGGCATCCCCGACAGGTCTGAAGGAAATACCTCTGGAAACTCGCGAATAATAGGCATAGAATCCATAGAAGGAACCTCGACACTAGAATCACGAACATACGCCAAATAAGCCAAACACCCCTTTTCAACCATACGCCGAGCCTTTATGTAAGAAACAACCCTATTGATAAAATGACTTGGAGTCCCTCTCCACTCCAATCGAGGAAAACCCGGCAAGGCTAAGGTCACAGTCTTGGCGTGACAGTCCAATACAGCATGATAAGGGGATAACCAGTCCATCCCTAAAATGACATCAAAGTCTACCATATCTCGAGAAGTAAGAGATCTACACGGGTCTCAAGACCCCCAATAATAACCACACACGAGCGATAGGCTCGATCTACAATAATAAAATTACCCACCGGTGTAGACACATATACAGGTGCACTCAAAGAATCATGAGGCACAACCATATAAGGAGCAAAATAAGATAAAACATAGGAATATGTAGACCCCGGGTCAAATAGAACTGAAACATCTCTACTGTAAACTGAGACAGAACCTGTGATAACTGCATCGGAAGCATTAGCCTCAGGTCTGGCTGGAATAGCATAACATCGGGGTTGAGCCCCACCACTCTGAACTATGTCCCGAGGACGACCTCCTGTTGGCTGGCCTCTACCTTTAGCTGCTTGACCTCTACCTCTAACGGCCTAACCTCCACCTCTAACGGCCTGACCTCAACCTCTAACACCTCGACCCCTACTTCTAGCTAGCTGAGTGGGCGGTGGAACACTCAGTGCCTGAACCATGGCACGAGAACCCTGATGCTGAGAACTGCTCGAGGCTTGAGGGCAAAACCTAGCAATGTGCCCCAGATCACCACATGTATAACAAGACTTTGGCTGCTGAGACTGCTGACCCTGAAACTGACACTGACGGCCTAAGTAACTACTATGATAACTCTGGAGCAGAGGTGCACTGATAGGAGCTGGTGGAGAACGGTAGGAGTGCTGATCGGAATACTGCATATAAGAACCACGGTCACCTGGCGCACCATGTAAAGCCTGAAGTGCTGAATGAAACGGCCTGGGAGGATGGCCCCTACCAAAAGAATCTTTGCCTCCAGATGAGGCACCACCGAACCTGCCCAAATGACGGGGCCTCTTGTCATATCCCTAACCGCTCCCCTATGATAGAACCATCTCCACTCTCCTGGCCATATTGGCCGCATCCTGAAATGAAATCTCGCTCCCTGTCTCCTTATCCATCTGCAATCGAATCGGCTGAGCGAGTCCCTCAATGAACCTCCTCACACTCTCTCTCTCGATGGGAAGTATGATAAGAGCATGACAGGCCAAAGCAATGAATCTGGTCTCATACTGAGTGACGGTTATAGAACCCTGCTGAAGACGCTCAAACTGCCTCCGATAGTCCTCCCTCTGAGTGATAGGTAGAAACTTCTCCAGAAATAGCTGAGAGAATTGATCCCAAGTCAAAGCTGGTGACCCAGCTGGTCTATCCAAACAAAAATCTCTCCACCAAGTCTTGGCGGAATCTGACAGACGAAAAGCAGCAAAGTCGACGCCATTGGTCTCCACTATCCCCATTTTCCGAAGAACCTCATGACAGTTGTCCAAATAGTCCTGGGGATCCTCTGAAGATGTACCACCATAAGTATTAGTGAAGAGCTTGGTGAACCTGTCCAACCTCCATAAAGCATCAGCAAACATAGCTGCCCCATCACCGGTCTGAGCTACAATACCCCGCTGAACTACCCTAACTGGCTGAACTGCTGGAGTTTAAAATTAAGGAGCCATCTGCTCCGGAGTGCGAGTAGCGGGAGTCTGAGCTTCTCCCCCAGCCTGAGAGACGGCTGGTGCTACAAGAAGTAAGCCTGCCTGGGCGACACTCTCCATAAGGCCCACTACAAGAAGTAAGCCTGCCACTAGGGGCTCAGGCTGCTGATCAGTGGATAAAGAAGCACGTGTTCTCTTCATCTGCGAAAGAACATAATAGAAGTTCAATTAACATTGAGAAATCAAGTCGTACGACAGGAAAGAATAGATGTAAAGTTTTCCAAAACTCTGTAGCCTCTGGAAATAAGCACAGACGTCTCCGTACCGATCCCTT
Organism: Nicotiana tabacum; assembly: GCF_000715075.1. Taxonomy (NCBI): domain Eukaryota; kingdom Viridiplantae; phylum Streptophyta; class Magnoliopsida; order Solanales; family Solanaceae; genus Nicotiana; species Nicotiana tabacum. Next base: position 15,089,936 of record NC_134089.1, on the reverse strand, counting down.
AGACTCTACCTAGCTTGTTCATGAATTGTGCGACCTAAGCAACCTAGAGCTGTGATACCAACTTGTCACGACCCAGATTTCCCACTCTCGGGCATCGTGATGTCGCCTACTCGTAAAAGCTAGGCAATCTAATTATTAGGGTCCTACACATTTAATATTCAACCCAAACAGATATAAGCAAAAAATTAAAGTTTAACAGATTATAAATGCGGAAGAGTTATAACATGATCAAATAATCCAATACAAGTCTACCTTCAGATCTGGTGTCACAATCAGATCTGGTGTCACAACTTCACGAACATCTACGAGTTACTACAAATACCAGTCTGAAAAGAAAGTACAACTGTTCTCAAAAAGAAAAATGAGACAGTAGAAAGCTAAAATAGGGAAGGGGGACTTCAGGCAGCTACTCACCGGGTCCGGTATCGAAATCTGCACAACATAGTGTAGAGTATATTATTAGTACAACCGACCCTATGTACTGAGTAAGTGTCGAGCCTAACCTCGACAAAGTAGTGACGAGGCTAGGACACGACAATAACATAAACCTGTGCAGTTGAATCATATACGAGAAAATAACAACAAACAGAAATTTAGCAGATATTAACGGGAAGGGGAAAACATGCTGAGGGGAAATATCCAGATTCTTACAATAAGCCAATATAGAAGCATTAGTAACAAAGCATAATAAATATCATATATAAAAAAACAAGATATTGAAACGGTAACACGTGCACGACATCACCCTTCGTGCTTTTACTCTCGTCCTCACCATAAGAAACATCATAAATGGCACGACATCACCCTTCGTGCATTACCTCACATAATCATGGCACGACATCACCCTTCGTGCATTAACACTCATAATATCGGCACGACATCACCCTTCGTGCTTTACACTCTCTCACAATATCATGCACGACATCACCCTTCGTGCTTTACACTCTTCCTCACCCAAACAATAGAAAACAATATGTCCCGGCAAGGGAAATCAACAATAAAAACAAAACATCTCGGCAAGGGATTCAACTATAACCAATCTCATTTCAACAGTTTCTTCACAAAATGAAACTTCAATTTGAATCGATGCTCAACAATAATCAATTTACCAAGGAACTTTCATAAGCTTTGTTCAACATTACTAAGCATCAATTGAGCATGATTGGTACATGAAAGGTTCACAAAAATCATGATATAAGACTCATGGGCAGGCTTGACCCAAATGTGTAGATACTCGTCACCACACCTATACGTCGTACTCGATACAAACACGTAGCAATTAGACCACAACTCCTATTCCCTCAATTTAAGGTTAGGCCAAACACTTACCTCGAATCCACGGATAAGATTAAGCTTCAATTACCCCTTTACCTCTCGATTCCACTTCCAATTCGCATGTATCTAGTCACAATTTACTTAATAACGTTAATAATTGCTAAATAAATCAATTCCAATGCATGAAAATAGATTTTCTATTGTTTTCTCCAAAAATTCAAAAATCGACCTGGGCCCGCTTGGTCCAAACCCGATTACCCATTCACCTCTAAGATCGGGTATACAATTGGTTTTAAAATCCGACCTTAATTTGAGGTCTAAATCTCCAAATTTTGATATTCCTAAGTTCTACCTAAAATTCCCAATTCCACCATGAAAACTCTAGATTCTAGGATAAAATCCTGTAAAAAGAAGTTAAGGAGTGAAAGAAATGAGTTTAAAATCACTTACTAGTTTTTTGGGGGAAGAATGAGTGTTTGAAAAATCGCTTCTTATGTTTTAGGGTTTTGAAAAATGAAAAATGGCTGAAGAGCCTCGTTTATATATACCCCTCTCAGATCCTCACCGCTGACCGCTGAAAAAGGACCGCGATCGCGGAGCTCCACCGCGGACCGCGAAATATCGAGCGCGGCCATGGAAGTTTGGCCTTGCCCACCGCTGACCGCAAAATCCCACCGCGGTAGCGAAGACCCCAGCGTGGTCACGAAAAGTCACCACGGACCGCGAACTGCGAACCCCAGTTCAGAGATCTGGAACTTTACTGAACCTGCAACAGCTATCTTTCTAAATCTAAGTTCACTCCGTGGCCAATCCAAAACTCACCCAAGCCCTCAGGGCTCCAAACCAATATGCACGCAAGTCTAAAAACATCATACGGACTTGCTCGTGCCATCAAATCATCATAATAACATCAACAACTATGAATTAAACCTCAAATTTCATGACATTATCCAAGAACATTAAAATTTCTATTTTCTCAACTATGGGTCCATTTTTATACCAAACCACTTCCAATTCTTACCAAAGTTCACAGATTCAACTTAAATATTATTTTAAACTTGTACCAGGCTCCGAAACCATGATGCGGGCCCGATACCATCAAGAAAATGCATCAATTTACTTCTAAAAGCCTTGATATTTTTCAGCAAATAATTTTTTTTAAAAATTCTTTTCTCGGGCCTGGGACCACAGATTCGATTCCGAGCATACGCCCAAGTCCCATATTTTACTACGGACCCTACGGGACCGTCGAATCACGGGTCTGGGTCCATTTTCCAAGAATGTTGAGCAAAGTCAACTTTAGCTAATTTCTTAAAACCCAATTTCATTAGTTTTTCTTAAATTTCACATAAAAGCTTTTCGGAAACGTGCCTGGATTGCACACGCAATACGAGGTGAGGCAAAAAGAGGTTTTCAAGGCCTTAGAATGCAGTTTTGACTTCTAAAACAAGAGATGGCCTCTAGTGTCATCACATATTTATGCAATAACCTAGAAAAATACCTTCATCACTCCTTGGATCAAATTTTCAAGATTGTCCTTTTCGTTATTGTGAATGAAATACTTGCTGCCAAATGGATGAAAATAGTCTATGTTGGGCCGTTTACCTTTCCGTAATTCATATGTGTTTTCTTCAAGATAGGTCTTATAAGACATTTGTTGAGAATGCGGCAGGCTATGCTTACTACCTCTGCCCAAAAATGATTTGGCAAGGAATATCATTGTTCTAGCCATATATTATAACGTTCGATTTTTCCGCTCAACTACTCTATTCTGTTGAGGTGAACGTGGAGCTGAAAAGTTGCGAGTATATCCTTGATCATTGTAGAAATCTTCAAATGCTCTGCTTTTGAATTCTCCTCATGGTCACTTTGGATGGTTGTAATGAGATACCCTTTTTCTCTTTCAACTTTTTACAGAAAATCTCAAAGTATTTCAAAGCTTCATCTTTATGAGATAAGAAAATTACCCATGTAAAACGTGAGTTGTCATCAATAATAACAAAAGAATAACGTTTTCCTGCAATGCTAGAAGTTGTAATGGGTCCAAATAAATCTATATGAAGCAATTTTAAGGGCTTGATCATAGACACAATATCTTTGCTTTTGAAAGAATTTCTGGTTTGTTTACCAATCTGACATGCATAACATATATGCTTTCTAGAAAAATTGAGTTTAGGAAGTCCAATAACTAAATCATGCTTGGAGAGTTTCTCAATTAGATGCATGCTTGCATGACCAAATTTCTTATGCCACAACCATGGATCATCAAATATAGATGCTAAGTAGATGTGACTATCTAAATTTTCAATGCCATCACGAATGTAAACATTTCTATACTTTTTTCCTGAAAGTATTATTTTACCTGACTCATCTTCAATACCGCATCCTGTTTTCTTGAATTTAACTTCATGCCCTGAATTACGTAGCTGACTTATAATCAGGAGATTATAGTTCAGTCCATCTACAAGATATACTTTAGTAATGTCACAGTTATTATTGAATAGAACTATGCCGGTGCCAACTATCTTTCCTCTTGAATCATTACCAAATTTGACACTTCCTTCATTTATCTTAGTAACTTCGTTAAACAGGTTTTTGTCACCTGTCATGTGATTGGAACACACACTGTCTAAGTTCCATTTTCCTTTGCAGCTCTTTGTGTGGTATTCGTACAAAATAGAATTATCACATTCTTTTAGGTACCAAGCTTGCTTGGGTCCTTGCTGGTTAGTTTTACTGGAATTAGGCTTGTCTATGGGTTTCCAAATCCATCCTGAAACACTAGAATTACGAAATCTGCAAAAAAGAGTATTTATGTCTAACTTTGTTACAGTAATGACACACATTGATTGATCCAGTTTTTGATATATCACGTGTGTCAGTACTTGTGGACTCAGTTCTAGCCAGCCATTTTTCAATTGACTTGTAACTCGCCTGGTTGGACTTGACGGAACTGTGACTGGTTGATTTGCACATGCCATTCAGTTGCATTTGTAATTCCTAAACCTCATCTTGAAGTACATACCTTTCGATTTCACATATTTCAAGTTTGAGTTTCCAATCCTTCTTTTCCCTATTGAGTCTTCTCAATTCATTCAATATCTTTTGTGATTCCTTTAGGGTGAGATCAAGAATATCCTGTAATTCATTAAATCTATCATGATTATAGAATCTTAGCTCGCTTGTGTCACCACGTGTCATGAAACAATTTTCAGTATTTTCTTTGCTTTCATCATCTTATGTGTCTTCATCAGTCTAGCATCCAGAGTATTAGTTCATATTATTTTCTAGAATTGTCATGAAGCACATGTTTGCTATTTCTTCATGTTCTGAGCTATCTTCATCACTCCAACTTCCGAAAGATTCATTTTTGTTGAATCCTCTAAAGGCTTTTCTTTTAAGTTCAAACATTCAGCTTGAACATGCCCGTACCTTCCGTATTCATAGCATTTCCTATCATTCTTGTCTTGTTCATTATATTGTTCGGTTTGTCCAAATGAAATCCTTCCCTTATTTGTATTTCTATACCTTCTTATTAATCTATTTATGTTCCTTGATACCCATGGCAATTTCTTGTTCAAGAGCTTCTAGATCGTCATCAATATCATCTTCAGGTCCTTCCATTGTAGCTTTGAAGGCAATTGTTTTCTTCTTTTCTTCCTGATTTATTTCCTTGAGATGAGTTTTCTCGAATGCTATAAGATCTCCTCGTAATTCATCATATGAAAGTTTGTTTACATCTTGGGAATTGAGGGAAACTACTTTTGTTTGTCATGTGGTAGGCAAACTTCTTAGAATTTTTCGAACTTGATCACAACTTGGGTAGGGCTTTCCAAAGGCTTTCAGATCACCAATGATTTTGCTAAATCTTGCAAATATTTACTCAATGGATTCTCCTTCTTTCATCTGGAAGAGTTCATAGTCATGAACTAACATGTTTATCCGTGTTTCTTTCACTTTGCTGGTTCCTTCATAAGTAACTTTCAATTTATCTCACATTTCTTTGGCAGTATCATAGCCTGAAATTTCTCGTACTCTTCTCCACTTATAGCATTAAAGATAAAATTTCGACCCTTAGCATTAACTTGAACAAAAACAATTTGCTCATCTATGTATCCGTCTATATCCTCAGGATCAGAGGGAGGTTTAGCTGTAGCAAGCAATGGATAGTTTCCCTTTTTTATGACACGCCATACTTTGACGTCATAGGATTTTGCATAGATTTCCATGCGTATTTTCCAGTGAGAGAAAAATTGTGTAGTGAAGTATAATGGCCTTACTTGCGATGTCCCTTCTTGAAATAGTGCTCCAATTGTTGCTTGGTTTACTATGATCTTTTCTCACTAGTTGTTAAGCAAAAGATAAAAGTGTGAGACCCACTCTGATACTGATTGAAAGTACAAGAGGGAGGGAGTGAATTGTCGATTTTTATTTTCAGTATTTTAAGTAGTTGACTAGTTTACCAATTAACCGACTAGAGATAAGAACAAAATAGTAATTTTCCTGAAATAAAGTGCATGAAATAAAGATACTGGGATTTTTATACTGGTTAGGATTCAATGTGAATCATACGTCTAGTCCCCTTAGGTTGCAAGGGTGATCTCTTTCAGTATTTGAAGTTTCTTGATTACAAGATGGTTGATGTAGCTTTACACCAACAACTTAGTCTCTATGTCACTTTTCCCTTTTTGATACAATGCCTCACCAATGTGTATCTCTTTTTCTTCTCTCACTAATTACATAGCAGATTCAAAAAAAAATACAATGCTTATTTGGAGTAGAACAAAAAGAGTGATAATGGTTTGTTTTAGAACAAAAAGAGTGATAATGGTTTGTTCAAAGTATATCTGCTTCAAGCCTAGAACCGATGTCTATTACTTCGTGATGCCTTCTTGACACTTGATTGATGTGAATCTTGAGTGATTACAAACCCAAGGGAGTTTATCCTTGAACCGAATTGTAAATTGATTCTTTCCAAGAATAAGGTCAAGTTTCCGTTGATCTTCCTTGACTTGTGGCCTTGACAAGCTTTTCTTCCGTAGGGCAGATATTCCCGTTACTTGAGTGATTGATGATGGATCCCCTGATTTCGGGCTTTAACGATCTCCAGTGTAGAGCTTTGCAATCTTATTTTCCTTTGATTTTGGGTCCTTCCTATAATAGCTTCTATCAATCATTATCATTGATTGATTCTTCTTCCGGATTTCCACTGCTTCTTCCTTTTTCATCTATAATCATTGATACTTTTTCTTTCCTTTGCTTTCGTTGATAGATTGTTTCCTTAGTCCATGCTTGAATGATTGGGAATCTTGATTCCTTTGTTTTATCCCTTGTGATCCTGCACCAAACGTGAAATATTATTTTTTCATCATTGAAACTCATATTTAACATATAGGAGAAAGAAGGAGATTGAGAAAGTTGTATTAGAAAGTATATCTTTAGCTCTCAAAGACCATGTTTATATAGGTGTTGCTTCAACGGCTAGTTAACAGCTAGATAACGTCTAGTTAATGGCTAGTTTGACTCTATTAAATGTAAATTAATTTACTAAATAATAAGTGTCAATATAAATAATACTGAGAAAATATTTTCCAAACCAAGATGGGCATTACCTCTTGACTCTTGAGATATCACAAATTTTCAACAGTTATATCTCGCTCCTTCAACTGTCTATTCCCCCACATCCACCTTTATCATCTTTCACCTTTATCTTACAACCTCGGTACGTACTTAGGTACACTTTTTAGTTTGGCGTAATACATACGGAGACATCTAAAGTTGGCACGTTCTTTCAATTAGATACTTAAACTAGACCTCTTTCCAATTAGACACGTTTCCTAGGCAATTCTCATACCAATAAGACACGTTTTTTGCTGGCTTATTAATTAACCAAGCAAGTGTTTTGCAATCTCCGTCTACGTGGCAAAAGTAACCATTATAAATCGTGCCACATCATTTTATTTGTCCACCTCACTGTCCACCTCAGCTATATAGTGTTATTTCCACTAAAATACAAATAACTAGCCCTAAACAAACATCTAAACATATTACCAACCCACCCCTCGCCTCCGTCATCTTCCCCAACGACCCCCACCCCCTTCCTTTCCATCTTCATCTGCAAACAAAGTTGGCTCCCCTTCTCCTTGAACTTGAACCACCCCAAAAGACCCTTCTTCTCCATCCCTAAAATACCAGCCAGCGCCCACCCACAAACGACCACTATATCTCCACCTCTTTCCGCCGCTCAAACCTAACACACACAACACCAGCGACTGAATCTCTCCGCTGGCAGACCCCAGCAGCCGCACCGTCTTCTTCAGCCTCATTGTCGCCATCCCCGCCACCAGAGCTCGCCGTAAACCACCACTCTCTGCTGCCTAGAAACAGCCACACACACACACGCATAAATAATGAACAGACAAAGAAAGAGTGATGAGACGGAAAGGAGCTAGATTTAGAAAGGAAAATTTCTGTTTACCTTCTTCATTATCCAGATTTCTTGACATAATTAATTTCAGTTATGGCAGCTGGGTTAGGCTTCTTCTTCTTCACTTTATCCTTTTTGTTTTCTTCCAATCACAAATACTCACCTTTTCGTTTTCGGCTGAATTTGAATCTGGTATGGGATTCGAAAGAAGAATAGCGATTTGAGTCGGAGAAGATGACGAAAAATGGAGGAGGCAATGGTGGAAATGGTGGTGGACATAAAGAAGAAGAAGGAAATAAAAAAACAAAAAAAATCTGTTTTTTGGGCTTTTCACGCGCCCATATTGGGTGAAACTCACTTTATGTGCCAACTCAGCAAGAAGTGTTTAATTGGAACAAAGTTCATGTAACGTACGTGCTCAATAGGAACTCTATTAAGTTCAGGTGTCTAAATGAAAGATCGTGCCAACTTTAAGTGTCTCCGCATGTATTACGCCTTTTAATTTTAAAAAATTTGTAAAGATTTCTCGGAAAATTGCAAGGTCGCATTCATATAAATGTTCAACCATTTAAATGTATGTTCTAAGATTTGAAACTAAATCTCACTTGTAGAGATCAGGTTTATCATTCCCATACGTAAATTGCATGCACAACTCCAGGAAATGAGTTTGGAGTCCTAATCCGGTAGGATAGGACGGCACTTTGTTCTAGTCCAAATAAAGGTCTTATTTTTTGTTTAATTTTTGTAGAGGAACATTAGAACAACAATACAGTTATCTTTGCGTGACCTATAGATTACGAGTTCGAACCGTAAAAATAGTTAATAATACTTGCAGTGCTACCCTCTATTAAATCCTACATTAATGCGAAATATCTTGGGCACCGAACTGTCTTTTTCTATTTAGTTTATCAAATTCTGTTATTCCCCACAAGATTATCTATTCAGAAGAATTGTTAAAGATCAATGGCACATTAATGATGAAATTGTGCGAAGTTAGAGACGCAACTTTTTCAATAATTGGCGCAGACCAAAGTGGAGGTTCATTGAAGAAAGACAAAGCACACCGACTATTCAATATCGTCCACAAAGACAAATATAACACATGTATATTCACGATTATTGTATTTTCTTCTATTGATCTCTACATGTTTGACACATGGCAATCTTTTTCACCAGTTATCTCTATTACTATCTTTTTTGACTCTTCCTAAATTGGTGACGATGACGTTTCCCTAATTAATTAGCACCATTCTTATTAGGCCTCTATATTCTTTCTTTTTTTGGCTCTTTCTAAATTGATGACCAAGACATTTCCCCTAATTAGCGCATATTTTCTTATTAAACAAACTCAAACGACAATGTACTACCAAGACTTCATAGATTAGTGGTGCGTGGGCAGTGACAAAGCTCAAGATTTGATGTACTTTATTCTCATAAATGTGCCAATTTCTTTTAAAGACATATATTACAAGCTAGACATAGTTAGTTCTGTCAAATGCATGCGTGAGAATTGCTGGACATGATAAGCCATCGAATTTTGGTGTGTGTAGTTTGAATCTGTTATTGGCAGTGATAGTGTGTAACAATATAGATGCAGATTAATTTTATAAGAAAAATTAATCTAAATTGTCATTTTATCCGATACCTAAAGTAATCACGGATGCATTCATACGTCATATAATATATGTATAATTGTATATAATCTATATATACTGACTAGTAAGTAAACAGCAAATTCGATCGATTATTTATGTAAAGATATGATTTTATTATCCCTTTACCTCTACCACTTTCTCTAATCCTCTATGTGATAGAGATTTAGGTAATCACCAAAAATTTTAGGTAGAGTATTAAGAACTCATTCGTCCTTAAGCAAAAATCTCGTATTATAAAGTCGTTTTTGTTAGGAAATAATTTACTAGCCGGCACTAATGTGGAGTAATCATGTCTCATAGCAAAAAAAATTAGGGAAAAAAATATAGATCTGGTGGCTGCTGCTGATGTGGCGAGAGATTAGTGGTTAGATGAATTGAGGATATGTGGGGGCTAAGTTGGACTGGACGGTCCAGTAGGGACCAATCCATCATAAGAAAAGTAATGGTTCATAATCATAGTCGGTTTGTGTAATTTGTCACATGTAGCCGTTTGATTTGATATGTCGTTTATGGCCATTTTCGTCTATGTTATTAGTAGGGGCCTAACATGCACTTCGATTTTCTTGTCTATGGTAGGGGCCTACAATTTTGTGAACTTCTTTTCTTGGATTTTTTTTTTTTTTTTTGTTTCCGATAAATATTTGCCTTGATATAAGTTTGTTTTTTCTTTAATGTCATTTGCAAGATTCTTTACTTTTCTAGAACCAACGTTCCTTTTTTCATTGTTTTTTGCTTTGGCTAAATTGTTAACGAATGATAGGCTTATCTAGTAAAAATAGCACGGTATAGCCAGTTTTCAGACTGGTCATTTAAAAATATCCAGCGTTAATCATGTTAATAAAAAATAGCCACTATTTTGCTGTAACAGAGAACGGTCCAACATAATATACTGGAGTTCGGTGCACCTGTGTATTAACTCCAGCATATTATGCTGGACCGATATACTTTGCTGACTCCAGTATAATATACTGGAGACTAGAGCACCGGTGCTCCAAACTCCAGTATATTATGCTGGATAGATATACTTGCTGGAACTCCAGTATATTATGCTGGAGTTCAAGTGTACGTATGCTGGAACTCCATTATGATGGAGTTCCAACATACTTATCCTGAAACTCCAGTATAATATGCTGGAGTTCAAGTATACTTATGCTGGAACTCCAGTATAATATGCTGGAGTTCAACTATACTTATGCTGAAACTCCAGCATAATATACTGGTATATTTTTGGAATTTTGAATAGTATTTTCGTTCCGAGTTAGAGGGTGGGTCACTCTGCCACTAACTGAAGCCTTAAATTATTACTCATTACTCATACCAAATCCAAAGCTTCTCCATAAATACATCCTTTCACTCCTTAACAACTCCACGACATTCTCCTCTCTCAAAATTAGCAAAGCTCAAATTTAACATCTTATGAGTCTATTTTTTGGTGAACAAATGGCTAAGGACACTGAAGTTGGCACAGAATACGCCCCAAAAGACTACCAAGACCCACCCCCTGCACCCTTAATTGACCCTGAGGAGCTAGGAAAATGGTCATTTTACAGAGCCATAATAGCTGAATTCATAGCCACTTTATTATTTCTCTACATTACTGTCCTCACTGTGATTGGATACAAGAGCCAAATTGACCCTGACCATAACGGTGAACAATGTGGTGGTGTTGGAATTCTTGGAATTGCATGGGCATTTGGGGGCATGATTTTTGTCCTTGTTTATTGTACTGCTGGTATTTCTGGTGGACATATTAACCCTGCTGTTACATTTGGACTATTCTTGGCTAGGAAAGTGTCGTTGGTTCGCGCAATTATGTATATGTTGGCTCAGTGTTTAGGAGCCATCTGTGGTTGTGGTTTGGTGAAGGCATTTCAGAAGGCGTACTATGTTAAGTATGGTGGTGGTGCTAATACGTTGAATGATGGTTATAGTACAGGTACCGGTTTGGGTGCTGAAATTATTGGCACATTTGTTCTTGTTTACACTGTTTTTGCTGCTACTGATCCTAAGAGAAATGCTTAGAGACTCTCATGTTCCTGTAAGTATAATTTTGTGACTTTTTAATTACTTATTTTAATGCTAATTTTGATGGTTTGGGTTGATAATTTTGATTTTTAATGTGATTAATTAAAGGTGTTGGCACCACTTCCAATTGGATTTGCTGTGTTTATGGTTCATTTGGCTACAATTCCTGTAACTGGAACTGGTATTAACCCAGCTAGAAGTTTTGGAGCTGCTGTTATTTATGGTAAAGAAAAAGCATGGGATGACCAAGTAAGCAAATACTTTTCTTTTTTGTTTAAAACCACTTGGATATATTTTGCCCTTTATGTATTCCTCCCCCCTCCCCCTCCCCCAAAAAAACTACAATAAAGGGCAGTAGCAGGGGAGTCTTGACGTAGCGGGTAAAGTTATTGCTATATGACTAGGAGGTTACGAGTTTAAACCGTAGAAATAGCCTCTTACAAAAATGAAAGATAAGACTTCGTACATTAAACCCTTATCTCCAACCCTTCCGGACCCCACACATGCCAGAGCTTTGTGTACTGGGCTGCCTTTTTACTACTGCTGACGAAGTGCCCCATACCCGCACTAAGGGGTAACCTGAGATAAGGTATGGAAGCAGTCTGATTATTTCCACTTGAGTCGACTTAAGTCTTTCTCTCCTCGTACAGTCTTGGCTCTAGTAAAGAGAAAGAATCTCTCCCTACCCTACTGCGGGAAAAAACACTTTCTATCCCCCCGTGCTACAAAACAAACAAACTTATCTAAGCACTAAAAAGCCCAATGGAAAAAACATCCCTCATTCCTACAGGGTCCGAGAAAGTGTCGCACCCAAAAGGGTGTGATGTAGGCTGTCTACCATAACGCAAGTATTAGTGGCCATTTCCATGACTCGAACCCATCACCTATAGATCACACAGAGACAACTTTACCCTTGCTCTAGGTCTTCCTCCTAATATGTTTTGGTTAATTAATTTACTTGTGTGACAGTGGATATTTTGGGTTGGACCTTTCATTGGAGCTGCAATTGCTGCATTTTACCATCAATTCATATTGAGGGCTGGAGCAGTCAAAGCACTTGGTTCATTCAGGAGCAATGCCTAATTAATCACGAGAATCTGCAATTGTATATTTGAGAAAAGTCTCTCTAAATTATGCTTTTCATTTAGTAGAGTGGTCTTGGTTGTTTGGCACTTTTTTTAAAATGTGCCAAATATTTGTCAGTGCTGCTTTTCTTCTTGTTTCCCTTGCTTGTTTTTTGTTTGTGTATGTAATTTTTCTTATGCTTGTTTAAGATGCAAAATAATGGAATGTGTAAGACTATTATATTTAACTCTTCTTCTTCACCAAATTAATATACAAAATAGCATTTTGTTCACTTGGAAAAGGAATATGACAAATTATTCTTACTGGAGATTTAAACTTTTTAATTTTGGTCGTGCATGATGACATAGAATTTTTTAATTTTTTGAAATAAAATTTACATATTCAAAAATTACGTAAAAAGTATTATAAATTTCAAAAATTAATAATTTAAATATTGAAAAGGCATATGAAAAAATTACGATAAAAATTAATTTATTTGGCTCTCGAAATTCGAACACTATCACATAAATTAAAACGGAAGGAGTAGTATTTCACTTTAATTTAAAGCTCAATTGCTCTTTTTTCCTCAAAAAAATGAATGTCTTTAAACAATAGGAGTAATTGGCTACGTATCATCTCGAAAATAATTTTTTTTATTGGCTACGTAACATATTATGGTGGCCAGGGGTGTCCATAAAAATCCGAAAACCCGAACCAAACCGACCCAAAAAACCGATACTTTTTGGTTTGGTTTAGTTTTGGTTTTGAAATTTAAAAACCGATCAAATTTGGTTTGGTTTTGGTTTTAATAAAAAAAACCGAACCAAACCGAATATAGGAGTAGCTATTTTAAATTTATTATTACACCTATATATATGTATACTTTTATACAAAGTTTCAAAATTTTTATAGTAAATGTTAATCGTTTGCACTTTTAGTACAGGTCTTTACCTTTACATTCTAGTTTGATTGGTAGTTTTCTTTTATTAAGTGTAAGAATCTATTTCATGTTAAAAATAATATATTTTTAATTGAGTTCTTAAATTATTCATCACTATTTGATTCAATTATCATCAATATATTTTGGTAAATAATAGATTTTTCAAAGGGCAATTGATTTGACAGTGTTACGTTGAAAATGTAGTCGCCGAAATATGTGTTTGGTAGTGTTTGTCTTATATTTAAGAAAAAACCGACATAAACCGAATCAAGAAAAAACCGACTTAATTGGTTTGGTTTGATTCTAATATTTGAAAAACTGACTTACTTAGTTTGATTTCTTTTTAGAAAAAAACCGATCCAAACCGAACCATGAACACCCACCGAGAACTTGAAAGTTTCTGATTAAGAAAATAAAAGCATGAAGCATGCGGGAAATATAATTTCTTAATTAGGAGTATTATACATTTTGTCATGGGTTAATTTTCATTTTTGTTTTTGTATTTCGAGCTCCAAAATTTAAGATATCAACCGCTAATCAACACCATCCGAATAAGTCAGTGGATGGGATTGAGAGATCATATAACTTTTGTATTTTAGTCAACTTTTTACCCTTGTGTTTCATTTTATATGTCTAAATTTGATTTGACAAAAATTTTAAAATGTTAAGAACACTTTTGAATGTTGTGCTCTTATATTAAATATGTGTTTAACATACTAAAAATATTTGTTGACTCTTATGATCATCTTAAACATGTCTTGTCATTCTTAACAGGACGTGTCTCTAAGGACAAAATGAAAATGTTAGAATTAAAAATTTAAAATATATGAAAAGAGATTCTCTTTCAAATATTTTTTTTTTTAACAAAAAGACACATAAAATGAAATTGAGGGAGCATTTCCTTCTTCCCCTACCCGAGACCACTCGTGCCTGTTTGCTGTAAAAAATAGTATGGTATAACTAATGTTCGGACTGGTCATTCAAAAATAGCTAACGTTTACCAAGTTAATGAAAAATAGTCACTATTTTATTGCAACAGAGATCGGTCCAGCATAATATACTGGAGTTCGGTGCACCTGTGTATGAACTCCAGCATATTATGCTGGACCGGTATACTTTGCTGGCTCCAGTATAATATACTGGAGACTGGAGCACCGGTGCTCCAAACTCAAGTATATTATGCTGGAACGGTATACTTGTTGGAACTCCAGTATATTATGTTGGAGTTCTAGTGTACTTATATGATGGAGTTCCAGCATACTTATCGTGGAACTCCAGTATAATATGCTGGAGTTCAAGTATACTTATGCCGGAACTCCAGCATAATATACTGGCGTATTTTTCGTGTTTTGAATAGTATTTTCGCTCAGATTTATCTTTTCATGAAAAATGGCTAAATTTCGATTACTTTTGAAACTGGTTATTTTGAAACGACCAGTTGTAAATCTTGCTATTTTTGAATTTCTCCCCTGTTTGCTGGACAAAGCGAAATTGAGCTTGACATTGAATTGTTGTTGGTCCAGACCCATATAAATAAAATGAGAAATATATGTTTTGGGGCTTTTGCATCTATACCCGATTTTGGGGTTACAATTGAACCTATACCCACTTTACGATCAAGTTATAAAAAAAATGCTTGAAGTGAAAAAATTGCACTTCAAATGCACTTAAGGCAAATAGGTCTGAAGTGCAGCCAATGGTTTCATGCACTTAAGGCTTATAAGTCTGAAATAAAAAATTACACTTAAGGCCAATAAGTTTGAAGTGGAAAATTGCACTTCAGATGCACTTAAAGCCAAAAAGTCTGAAGTGCAACAAACGTTTTCATTCACTTAAGGCCAATAAGTTTGAAGTGAAATTTGCACTTCAAATGCACTTAAGGCCAAAAAGTCTGAAGTGCAACAAATATTTTCATTCATTTAAGGCCAATAAGTCTGAAGTGAAAATTGCCCAGAAACGAAAATTTGTTCTTCGAATAACAATCCAATATACGATTTAATACCTAAATCTACTCCAAATGAGCTCAAATTTGAAACATAGCCTCCAAATATCATCAGGAACAAACCCCAGTCATCAATTTGTCAAAACAACAATAAATCTAATCAACCATTTTTGCAATTAAGAAAAAAAAATGAAGAAACCCTAAGCAATAGTAAAAAAATAAAATTTCATAACAGTTTTACCATTGTAAGACATCATAAACTACATTAAAATATATTTACAATCACCATATAAAATCATTGTCACCAAAAGAAGAAGAAGAAGAAGGAGGAGGGGAAAGATGCCTGAAATTGTTTAAAAAGTGGGTACATGTTATAACTTTTTTAAAAAGTGGGTATAGGTTAAATGGGGGAGACCAAATAAGACGCCCCGTGTAATTTTTACATGTTAGCATATATGCCGATTATGTCATTTTTTTACTAGCAAATGCAATTAGTTCCGACCGACCGATTAATTTTATATTTTTCCCATATAAAATTTGGCCAAGATTCAGTAGTGGAGCTGCCATTTCCCTCCTTTTGTCAGTTGTTTCCACTCCAATAAAATCTTTTCTCCTACCTAGCTAATGTTTTGTGAATTATCACTTGCATTAGAAATTAGTATTTAATTGCCAGTGTACCACCAAAATTAACTGTTTCCCTTAGAGATTTGTTGTCAAGTATTTGGTAATAGAATAAGATTCTAATATTGCCTCAGTGATTTCTCTAGATATTTTTTAAAAATGGTGGTGTCGGATCAACTTGAAGCAACATGATCAATGACAATTACTTAGTCGGTCGCAATTTTTTTTTTTGGATTGTGGCGCAATTATTGCTGTTGGTAGTCATGCTCGGACCAATTCGTATGCATCTTGACTATTTCATCGTGCACGTAGATTCTCTTCCTTCTATGTTCTAACCAAAAGAATAAATAAGGAAGCAATTGTGACTCTGTAACAAGTGTTAAAAAAAAGACATAACATACAGACATAGAAAACAAATTTGGCATCGGAACTAACAAAAAACATCCATATATCGCCAATGAACTGAAAATCATTTGTAATTACAAAATTCCATTCTCTATTGCTTTAAGGCTCAGCAAACATTCATAAATCACTATCATCGTCGCAAAAGCGGAGCCAGAATTTGAAGTTTATGAATTCTGAATTTGTTACGGAACCCATAGTTTGTCTTAGTTACTGGATTCGTAGTTACATATTTAATGAATTTCCAAATACAAATACAATATTTAAGCAAAGTTTTTGAATTCGACCGAACCCGCACCTGATAGGCTAGCTCCGCCTCTGCATCATGGTCCTCATAGTCGTCTTCCTCAGTGATTGTCTCTAAGCAAGGACCATTAAAAGTCTTCTTCTTAGGTGAAACGAGAATTGGAGGAGCTACCTCAATCGAAAACTTAGAATGAACTATTTTCTTCGCCATTTGAAACATAAAAGAACTTCAGATATAAGGTTTTACTAATTACTAATATAACCAAAAGCACAAATTTCAAGATGTTTGAGGTGTTTTGGAGATGGCTTCGTAATATATATAATGAGAGATAGAAGCACTAATTAAGTTTTTGAAAAAATGAATAGAGAAAGACACTGGAAAATGCACTTCAAAACTTTCTTTGAATAGGAAGTTTCTAGATATAGGAAACAAAAACATGAAGCATGTGGGAAATGACGAAAATAAAAACAAATACTCAATATTTTTGTATGGAAAGATTAAGACATTTTGTCCTTTGTTTTTTCCAAGTTCCTAAAATTAAAATTATACCACCAATTAAAGCCATGCAGAAGTTGCAAAGAGATTGGTGGATAAGATTTAAATATCGCATAAATAATTCGTGGGGTCGTGTCAAAATAAACCTCAAATGGGATAAAAAATTTCATATACTTGTTAAATATTTTAAATTGTTAATTATTGATTTACGTCATTTTTTAAAAATATATTGTGGTAAATTTGCAATTTGTTTTATTTTTTATCTTCACTTTGAAGTAGAAGAGGAGAAGTGCTTTTTCACTCCCCGAAATGAATGGTATTCAAGTTTTTTTTTTCTTCGCAACCTATGATTTCACGAGTTTTGCCTTTTAATTATAATTCTTGAATTTAATATTTTATTATGCACAACACCTGATTAAAGTTACATCTTCGAAGAGAAGGATCTTACGACGAGTTTAATCCCGGTCCTACGTCATAAAGAAGCTATCTTTAATGAATACTTTAATTTGTTTATTACTTCCCAATAATTTGCTTCAAGTATTAGTTGTGCTACAAGGCACGGAGATTGTCTTGTCATTTATTTAAGTGTACGGTTTCTATTTTAAAAAAATATCTGAAAATATTGAGTCATGAATACCCCTTTAAGAATTTAAGTAAATGTCTATTTGGAATTCAAGGACAGAGGCGAAGTTAGAATATTTTTTTTGTTGCTAATAATGATACTTATATTAGAAATTAAGTAACGTAACAATTATAGTTATTACAAGCCAAGACTGTTCGAGCGTTCAAGTCTTCAGAATAGTCCTTATTGAAAGCTGATAAAGCAAAGGGAGGGGGAGATAAGTAATATAAGAGATACCATGATCCATCTGAGGGTGTGAGGTAAATCCTATGCTTAGCCAAGGCATCTGCTACAACATTAGCTTCTCGGTATACATGTCTAAGCTCCACGTGATCCAGTTCCAGCATCAGTGATATGCAGTCAGAAATAATAGGTAAGTAAAGTTCATTACCATGTTCGACCATGGTGCACAGTACCTGTGAACCCGTTTCTATTTGAAGCGGCCAGAGGCTAAAGTCTTTAGCTAACTGTAAGCCTAGCCGCAGTGTGACGAGTGCAAAACACACACTTAAATATGTTTGCTAGTAGAATAATATAATATCGTATCCACAGGGATTGGAGTTAAATAGTTTTATCGTAGTTCGTTGCTATCACACCTCCCTTTTTACTACCCGGAAGGGTATAAGAGAGTTTTTTCCAACTTAAAGTGACAATCAAAACATGATTTATTTAAAATTCAGAGTCGCCACTTGGGATATTTATGGTGTCCTAAGTCACCGGTTTAGAATCCCGAGGAAATTTGACTCTGATTTATAGTCCGCGAACACAGAAATCAAGGTAAGGAATTCTGTTAACCCGGGAGAAGGTGTTAGGGATTCCCGAGTTCCGTAATTTTAGCACGGTTGCCTAAACTATTATAAATGGCCTATTATCTGATTTTAATACATGTTTTAGCCTATGGTATATTTTAACTTATTAGCCGCTTTTAATTAATTTTAGGAAGTTTCAACGTTATCTAAAACACATCTTGAACCACGCCACATGATATGTACCCGCGGTCCACGACACATTTTATTTAACGTTGTTGAGAATTGGAGTTGGGTCACATGTAATGCACACCCAAGTTTAGGAAATTAATTTTAAAATAGCGCTCCTAAAGCAACTACGCGCTTTCAAGTTAATAACAAGGTTTGCGAGGGCCATGGAAAATTCAACTAATGGCATACCTCGATTCCTAAAGAGTTAAAATTAATTATTCGAGGGCCATGGATTATCTAATTTTGTCTATGGCACACCTCAAGTCTAATTTTAAAGGATGTTTGAACTACTCTTTTGACGGCCATAAATTATATGTTTTGTTGAAATGACACACCTCAATCTAATTGGAGGACGATACTTAATAAATAAAAAACGTTAAGCCTAATATAAATTGAGGTTCAATTCACTCTTGCTAGCCATCAACCCAAGTGTAGTGAAACAAATATTTTAATCACATGAAATGGTTTGGGCTGGCTACAGGCCCAAAGTCACTTGAAGAATTTTGGAATGAGGAAAAAAAGAACATGTTGGGCGTGATACCCAACCTAGCGTTAAACCCAAGTGACCATGCAATACTCAAAGGCAAATCCCTTTATTATATCAATCACTAAGAAATGACAAATTACTTCCTCTTGGACATGATAGGGCCCAAAGTTGGGCCTAAAGAATCACAAGGGCGGAGATAGGTATGAGAGCCTTTCCTAGCACTGACCCATATCGTCCAAAACAGGTCCAATGCCTTTAAGGAGTTCCAGAAAAATAAAACATAGAACAAGAGATACATGCATCCAGATTACGATTTCGAGTTTTATACCTGTTCACAAACATTTATGAGATGAATATGAATCCAAAATTATTTTTTCCATATGCCAATTTTGCGCCAACTGCTTATTCCAACAATGATAAGGTTATGCAGCTTCGAAAATCAACTAAGCTGCTCAAATTGAACAATCCAACTATAGAGTTTCAACTACCAGTATTCACATAGCGTCCCAATTACTAGCTTCAGATATGAACTCAGTATTGTTTAACAAATTTTTGAGCCATTTACAGAATAATTAACTAGTAAATGAAGACTTACAGACCTTAACCTATGAAATAACGAACAAATTAATCTAAACTACTAAAAACCAAATACATATCAGATTGCAACCCTCCATAAAGCTGCAAGCTCTTCCCATACATGAGTGATATCAATTTAGCTTCCAACTCTCACGAATCTGATCATGTCAAGATCAGATCTATCAAGAGTCATGCTACACATAGACTAACCCCTGGCTAACACACTCAATTTAAAACATGAAACAAATATTTAGCGTGAATGAGCAAAGAAATAGTACACGTAGAACTCAGGACCAACAGATATCGACTAGTGTAGTTGAAGGATAAGAGAAACATGTTTTGAACATATGAGACAAGGATCAACATAGATGTTTATTCCATTATTCAAGCACCATTTCTAGCATTCATGTGAGGTCATGACTACAAGGATTTTGGCATAAGGCCATGATGTGTACCTTGATGCCTGAAATTCTGCTCCAAAATCTCCAAAAAACTGATACTTCAACAATAGAGGACACGGCAGCAAACAACCAGTAAATACAGCTCCTTCTGTCCATATCAAATCCCAGAAACTCAGCAAATGCAAGATTTAAAACCAGAGAAATGGAAATAGCTAACCAATGGAACAGTGCCTGAAATTTCCATTTTTTTGTGTTTTTCTAATTCTAAAGTTCTATCACTATGTATGTATTTTTCAATGCTTTAGGTGCAGAGAAATAGCTTGAAATCTCTCCGCCGTTTACTCAATTTTTGGGCCCGATCCCCCTTGAAAATCCAGGAAATGAGACCTTTATAGAGGGCTTTTAGGGCAGCAGTAGTTAGTTTCCAAATTTACCATTTTTCCCTTCTCCAAATTTCCTCTATTCACTTCAGACCCTAATTTAAAACCTGTTTTGATAGCCAGTCCCTTCCCCAATTTCCTGGAAGCTTCCTAGTTAGTTAGGCAAGATTCCCCTGAGTTAAAATGACCAGAACAGCCCTTGACACCTCTGTATTTACCTTCAAGAAATCACTCCTGGGTCAAATTAACCCAGGACTCAACCCAACCCATGGGCTTGTGTACTAAATCCCAAACCATAAAGGAATGGACTAAAATAGAAATTTAAGCAAATAACCCCTGAATTAAAAACAATGGACTTCAAAAGAGACACTCGGAAACAATAGTTTGTAAACAAATACACTTAAACTAATTGGGACTATTATTAATCAAAAGAAACAGTCGATGTATGAACCTATTTCAACTTTTGAAGCAATTAAATCAACCATACTAATATGCTGACTATTAAACATAAACTAAATCTTAATTGAAAAACTGGAAACCTAATGACCTAATGGCAAACTCATGATTTTAAACCTAAAATAACTGACTAACAATGAAGATTAAACACAGGGGAAGGAAAACAACACCTGGCAGACCTAAAACTAAGACTAATTAACCCATTTCATTTTCTGGCCTAAAGAAAAACAGAAACAGTAGAAGAAGATGACAAGAAGCTAAATAAAAGTAGGACGGTGAGAGGATAGAAGAAAGGAAGAGGAATCGAGTACCTACTGCCATGGCTGTCCGGTTGTTTTGGCTAGACCCGTCTTCTTCGATTTAAATCCAAAAAGAGGTGTCAAATGAATGTTCCCCCTTGAGAACAGACAAGGGATACCTTTTTCCGGCTCAAATCGCCTTAGAAACCCATGCATGCCCGCTCAGATTTGATCTTTGTGAGGTTTGAGAGGGATTTGAAGGGACTGACTTCAGGTTTTGGGAAGAGAAAGAAGTGGTGAGTGTTTGGGCATAATTTAGCTGAATTAGGGTTTGAACTCCGACTTTTAGATTTAAGATTCGAGGAGATTGAGAGGGATTCGAGAGGAACTATGTTGAGATTTGGAAAGAGGAGGGTGAGGATATCGCGTGGTATTAATTTGGGGAAAATCATAGCTGGTTATGCGTCGCTGCCGGCGGGGTTTCAGGACGACATCTCTAGGGTTCCTGTGTTATAGACGAAGAGGACTGAGGGGGTTCCTGAGGGGGTGGGGTTGTTTTCGGACAGATTTATACATAGGGAACTTCATTTCCCATCCATTCAATGAGGAGAGAATCAACGGATGAGATTGGCTCTGATCGAAGCGGCGTCGTTTGAGTTATGGTGGAGTTGGACCGGGTTGGGGCGTGAGTTTGGGCATGGAGCTGAACGGATCTTGGGGATTGGGTTGGCATATTGGCCCAAAATCAAGGTAGCCTTTTCTTTATTTTCTTTTCTTTTTCTTTTCAATTTTCAAATTCCCTTTCTTTTGAAATTAAAACCTAAATTAATTTTTAAACTAAATAAACTTACCAAATTAGATTGATTACTAGTCAAACATTTACAAAATAAATCACTCCTAAATTAAAGAAAAACTATAAAATTTAAAATTAAAAAGTTAAAAATGCAAGATGAGTTATTTTTGTGATTTTTTCATTTTTATAAAACACCTAACTTACTAATTAATCTAAAAATAATAAAAAAAATCCTTAATGCAAATGTAAAGTATTTTTGTATTTTTCATGAATTAAATAAAATAAACATGCACAGACAAATGCAAACAATTAAAAAAAATGCTACAAAAAATCTACGAAATTGCAAATAGTGGGAAAAATTTATTTTCTTGAATTTATGGGAGTAATTCATATAGGGTAAAAATCACATGCTCACAGCTGCCCCTGTTTGCTCGGAAACATGAAGAGTTTTCATGCTAAGATAAGTGAGCGGATACGAGAGATTTTTGCCCGTTTGAATACTCCGCGGGAAGCATTTTTGAAAGATTTTACCGCACCCTGCTTCTGAAGTTGCCTATATATCCTTGGCTATAAAGGAATCAGGTCAGTGTAGTTCGAAAAGTTTCGGTAGCTGGGATTACCAGAAAGCTGTGATTTCACTGTTGCTGCTGCTACTGCTTACTAAACTCCTAATTATACCAAGACA
The DNA here is from genome assembly GCF_000715075.1 of Nicotiana tabacum. Classification (NCBI taxonomy): domain Eukaryota; kingdom Viridiplantae; phylum Streptophyta; class Magnoliopsida; order Solanales; family Solanaceae; genus Nicotiana; species Nicotiana tabacum. Next base: position 15,067,226 of record NC_134089.1, on the reverse strand, counting down.
AAATAAAAGAAGCTAGACTAAAATATGATCTATGCATTACAATAATCCTATCTATATCTTCAAACTTGATCTTGCAGTTCCTGTTGCTCTGTTGACTCGTACTCTCTAGGGGAAATTCCTTTGTTGCTGACTTGAATTGTAATCTGAGATGCTTTCCCTTTTCTCCCGGTGGGCGCCTGATTGCTGAACTTGAACCGTCCTCCTTTGACCACTGTTGCCTTCCCTTTGTTCTCCAGGTGGGATCCTGATTTCCAACACTTGAATTATCTTCCTTTCCTCCAAAACTTGCCTTGTTCTCCAGGTGGGCTCCTGATTACCGAACTTCCTTTGAATATTGCTGCTTCCCTTTGTTTTCCAGGTGAGCTCTTGATTGCTGTCTTCCTTTGAACATTGCTGCTTCCCTTTGTTCTCTAGGTGGGCTCCTGATTACCAACACTTGCGCTGCTTTTCCTCGAAACTCGAACTGCTTCCCTTTGTTCTTCAGGTGGGCTCCTGATTGCTGAACTCCTCTGAACCTAGCTGCTTCCCCTTCGTTCTTCAGGTGAGCATCCTGATTGCTGAACTCCTTTGAACCTTGCTGTTTCCCTTTGTTCTTCAAGTGGGCTCCTGATTGCTAAACTCCTTTGAACCTTGCTGCTTTCCTTTGTTCTTCAGGTGGGCTCCTGATTACCAACACTTGAATTGCTTTCCCTTTGTTCTCCAGGTAGGGTCCTGATTGCTTGAACCTGATCCGCTTTCCTTGGAATTTGATTTGTTTTCCCTTTGTTCTCCAGGTGGGCTCCTAATTACCGAACTTGAACTACTTCCTCTTGCGATTGCTTTTATTTTGAACTATCTTTCCTTGTTTCCCCAAATGGGTGCCTGATTGCTTGACCCTGAACTGCTTTCTATCATTAAAACTCGTGTTGTTCTCCCTTGCTCTCCAGGTGGGTGCCTTATTTCAATAAAAATAGACAAAACAAAGAAAAGTTTTTGCCCCAGTTTGGTAGCTGGGCACATCTGTGAGTGTTAATTGAATCATGTTACCAAATATCTCTAAGAATCTGAAAGCTAGATCCCATTATCCAGGAGGGTCCTGAAAACTCCTAGTAAAATGACAGTTTTAAAGCTACATTATATTTTCCAAAAGGTATGACTTCCGCTAAATCTTGTTATCTAAGAAAGTCTTAAAACTACATCCCATTATCTAGGAGGGTCCTAAAAATCAAAATCAAGTTCTATCTTAAGAGTGACAACTTTAGGGCTAAATTATACTCCCCTACAACAAAACTTACACTAAATCTTGTTATCTAATGGAAATCTTAAAGTTAAGTCCCGTTATTCAGAAGGGTCCTGAAAATTTTAAATTAAATCCTATCCTAGGAATGTAAACTTCGAAACCGATTTATATTTCCTCAAGGTAAAGCTTATGATAGATCTTGTTACTCATGAATGGCCTGAATTTTAACTAAGTCCCATTATGCAGGAGGGTCTTGAGGATTTACGGTCAAACCTGTTTGGTGTTTGCTTTTCCTTACGAAGGGTTTCTCCGAATCAAACGAAATTTTCTGCCCCTGTTTCAAATCAAAGAAATATCTTGTCAGTTTTAAAAATGTGGTGGTTAATTTGTGGCATTCTTGCTGAAGGTGGCTCTTCCCTTACCGTGCTTTGCTTTGACTGGCTGCCTTGAACTGGGTAAGAATTATTTGACTGATCCTCAACCGCAGGACCCTGGATGACCCGAGTGCTCTATACCCAAATCGTTGTTTTACATTTCTGACCCTTCTATCTGAACCTTTGCATCTCCCCGAAATTACTAAACCATTCCACTGATGAAACTTTCACTGACACTTTATGCCCCATTTTAAATCATACCATCTCTGGCATGTTCTGGCCGCACTGTGCTTTGTGCAATTTTGGAAGTTGGTAGTGAGCTTTGAAATCCTTTCTTATTTGCTTAAACAAGACTGACATTGGAAACATCTTAGAGAAATAAACCCAAAAGAAATGAAATGCAATGACTTTTGAGAGTTAGGAATAAGAAAGAAAAATCCAAAACTGGATGACTGTTTGAAGGGAAAAAAGAAAAGAGACTTATCTGAGGGGAGCAACTGGTACCAATGATCATGACATGCATTTCGGATTAATCAGCCCAGTCTATCCAACCAATCGACTTTTAGTTGTCATACTTTATGCCCCGAGATTTTCAAAACCAAATTTCTTCACCAAATCACTGACCCTGTTCGACCTGCAGTGCCCTGAAGGGTTTTCACCAACAAACCTCCCTCATTTGTTCATCTCTCAACTCACTGTCGCCTTACGGTGCCCGTGAGGGTTTTTACCAAGACTCTCTCATTTTAATTTCTCTCAGCTTCCCATCGCCTTACGGTGCCCGTAAGGGTTTTCACCAATAAGACTCTCTCATTTTTCATTTTCTTACTCAAAATGGAGTGTTGCCTCTGATATGAGTCACCTCTACTTGCTCGACTCAGCATCTCTCGAAGACTACGGAAGGTCTTTCTTTGGACCGTAATGTGGGCTTTTGGATAGTGTTAGAAAGAAGGATATCAAAAGGCTCAAAACAACTCAACTGAGTTCAAAATTACAACTTTTGGAATCAAATTTCTTACAACAACCACAACATCTGCCCCAGTTTCTTTGCTCGGGGACTTTTGAATTTTATTTTGATGGGACTAAACCGTGAGGCTGCCTACGTATCCTTAAAGGAATCAGGTCGAACGTCATTCATGTCATAGAAATTACTTTGTTGATGTGATTTTCTCTTTTCTTTTTCTTTTTCTTTCCTTTTCTTTTTTCTTTTCCTTTTTTTTCTTTTTTTTTCTTCTTCTTTCTTTTTTTTTTTCCACTCTTTTTCATTCTTTTTTCTTTCTCTTTTCTCTCTTTTCCTTCACTTATTTTTTGCGCTCGCGTTTCTAAACTTTGCTACTTATTCCAAAAGAGGGGTTTGAAAGGAAATAAATAAGGCTCAAAGGGGTAACAAAGGATAAAGTGTTTAGATAGTAGAACAAAATGCCTTCGTCATTCGAATCTTCAAAACACACCAAGTACAAACAAACACAATTTAAACCACAGAAATAATACATAATATGTTTTGACTGCATCAGAATTGATAGCCATATCTACGCATTTGCCTTCTATATCTATTAAATACAAAGCACCATTGGACAACACTCTCGTTACGATGAACGACTTCTACCAATTTGGGGCGAACTTGCCTTTTGCTTCAGCTTGATATAGAAGGATGCATTTCAATACTTGCTGACCCACTTCAAATTTTCGGGGATGCACCTTCTTGTTGTACGCTCTTGCCATTCTCTTTTGATACAACTAGACATGGCACACTGTTTCCAATCTCTTCTCATCAATCAAACTCAGTTACTCCAGACGGGTTTTGACCCACTCATCATCATCAATCTCGGCTTCCGCAACAATCCAAAGGGATGAAATTTCAATTTCTGTGGGTATCACTACTTCTGTGCCATATACCAACAAGCAAGGAGTTGCTCCTACTGAAGTACGAACAATAGTGCGATAACCCAACAACGCAAAGGGCAATTTTTCATGCCATTGCCTGGAACCTTCCACCATTTTCCAAAGTATCTTCTTTATGTTCTTGTTGGCTGCCTCGACTGCTCCATTCGCCTTGGGGCAGTATGGGGTGGAATTGTGATGTGTAATTTTAAACTGTTGACATACCTCTTTCATCAGATGGCTGTTAAGATTAGCACTATTATCTGTGATGATCACCTTTGGGATTCCGAACTGACAAATGATATTTGAATGAACAAAATCGACCACTGCCTTCTTGGTCACAGACTTGAAAGTTTTAGCTTCAACCCACTTAGTGAAATAATCAATGACCACCAGAATGAACCAGTGCCCATTGCATGATGCTGGCTCAATTGGTCCGATGATATCCATGCCCCAAGCAACGAAGGGCCATGGTGTAGACATTGTGAGCAATTCGGATGACGAGGAATGAATCAAATCTCTGTGTACTTTGCATTGATGACACTTGCGCACAAAACTGATACAATCTCGCTCCATGGTGAGCCAATAATAACCTGCTCAGAAAATTTTCTTCGCCATAACATACCCACTCATATGCGGTCCGTAGACTCCAGAATGTACTTCGGTCATGATGGCCGTGGCCTGTCTAGCATCTATGCATCTTAACAAACCGAGATCTGGAGTTCTTTTGTACAAAACTCCTCGACTGAAGAAAAATCCACTTGCCAACAGTCGAATTGTTATCTTTTGATCTCCCGTGGCATGTATCGGATATACCCCCATTCTGATGTACTCCCTGATGTCGTGGAAACATGGCTTCCCATCAAGTTCTTCTTCCACCACGTTATAGTAAGCATGCTGATCACGGACTTGAATATGCAGATGGTCGACATAAGCTTTGTCCGGATGGTGCAACATTGACGCTAAGGTAGCCAAAGCATTGACAACCTCATTATGGATCCTTGGAATATGCCTGAACTCTACTGATCGAAATCATTGACAAAGATCATGCAAACATTGTCGGTATGGTATGAGCTTTAAATCCCGTGTTTCCCATTCTCCTTGAATTTGGTGCACCAGAAGGTTTGAGTCTCCCAAGACCAAGACTTCCTAGACACCCATGTCTACTGCTAACCTCAAACCCAAAATGCATGCCTCGTACTCATCCATGTTGTTGGTACAATAGAAACAAAGTTGAGCTGTAACAGGGTAGTGGTGCTCTATTTCAGAAATAAGCACGACCCCTATTCCGACCCCTTTCATGTTTGCAGCCCCATCAAAGAAAAGTTTCCAACTTGGTTTTTCAGTCTGCTCCAGCTCGTCAATATGCATCACCTCTTCATCGGGAAAATAAGTTCTCAACGGTTCATATTCTTCATCATCCGGGTTCTCGGCCAAATGATCAGCCAATGCTTGGGCTTTCATCGTTGTCTGAGTCACATAGATAATGTCAAACTCTGTGAGCAAAATCTGCCACTTCGCAAGTCTCCCTGTGGGCATAAGCTTCTGAAAGATATACTTTAACGGATCCAGGCAAGAAATGAGGTAAGTAGTGTAAGATGACAAATAATGCTTCAACTTTTGTGCTACCTAAGTTAGGGCGCAGCATGTCCTTTCAAGGTGAGTGTACTTAACCTCATAAGATGTGAACTTCTTGCTGAGATAGTAGATGGCTTGCTATTTCCTGCCAGTGATGTCCTGCTGACCCAACACACAACCAAATGAATTATCCAAGACCGTTAAATACAGAATCAAAGGTCTTCCCGGTTCTGGTGGGACCAACACAGGTGGGTTTGACAAGTACCCCTTTATCTTATCGAATGCTTCCTGACACTCATCAGTCCATTTGACCGCAGCATCCTTCTTCAACAACCTAAAGATAGGCTCACAAGTTGTCGTGAGATGAGCAATAAACCTGCTGATGTAGTTTAGCCTCCCTAACAGACTCATCACCTCAGTCTTGTTCCTCGGCGGTGTCAATTCCTGGATAGCTTTGATCTTTGACGGATCCAATTCAATGCCCCGCCGGCTGACTATGAACCCTAATATTTTCCCCGATGGAACACCAAATGCGCACTTTGCAGGATTGAGCTTAAGATTGTACCTGCGGAGCCTCTGGAAAAAATTTCTCAAATCTCTGACATGGTCAGACTGCTTTCTGGACTTTTTGATCATATCATCCACGTAAACCTCAATCTCCTTGTGTATCATGTCATGGATTATGGTCGTCATTGCCCTTATGTAAGTTTCCCCAGTATTTTTCAGACCAAAAGGCATGACCCGGTAGCAGTATGTTCCCTACGGTGTGATGAATGCCGTCTTTTCTGCATCCTCTTCGTCCATTAAAATTTGATATACCCCGCATAGCAATCCACGAAAGACCCAATCTCGTGCTTGGCATAATTATCGATCAAAATGTGGATATTTGGCAGTGGGAAGTTGTCCTTTGGACATGCCTTGTTGAGATCACAATAATCAACAAACACTCTGGTCTTACCATCTTTCTTTGGCACATGCACAACATTGGCTAACCACGTGGGATACCGCGTGACCTGAATGACCTTTGCATCAAGCTGCTTTGTGACCTCTTCTTTAATCTTCACACTCATGTCAGTTTTGAATTTTCTCAACTTCTGTTTGACGGGAGGGAGTGCCGGGTCCGTGGGAAATTTATGAACCACCGAGTCAGTGCTTAGACCCGGCATGTCATCATATGACCATGCAAAAATATCTTTCTATTCAAACAATGCTTTAATTATCTCTTCCCTGATTTGCGGTTCAAGATGGACACTTATCTTAGTCTCTCTGACATTATCTGGGTCCCCTAAATTGATTGCTTCCGTATCATTCATTCAGGTTAGGCTTGGGTTTTTCTTCAAAATAATTAAATTCCTTACTAATCTCTTCAAAGGCCTCATCCTCATCATGTTCTGATTCATCATCACACTCTATTTCTTGAATTATTATTTTAGAATTAGATTGACTTTTAAGACTGGGCCGAAGATTCCTCATGCATGTCATGTCATTGAAACCAACATAAAAAGAACTGTACAGGGAAGAAAAGAAAAAACAAAAATAAAAATATAAGGAATGATGGAAAATGGAAACTACATTTCATTAAAACTAAAAGAAAACAGGGTTCATACATCCAAACGGATGGAACATAAAATCTAAATTACAACCCTGGAATAATCTAGATAAACTGAAAAGAAAACAAAGTAAACTACCAAAACTCCTTCCGGGTAGGGAGAGGAGTAGCCTCCCAATTTAAGCTTTGCATTCGGCCCGACAAACTGCACATCTGCTTTGCTAGAACCTTTTCCAACTTCCACCATATTCACATCATCGAACAACCTCTCGAACCTTTCAATTAACTCTTCATCAATGTCAACCACAGAACTTGGAACTATTGCCACTGGGCGTTTCCTGGCACCAGGCTTGACAAACGACCTCTAGAGACGTGGGATAGGCTTTGGAAGTGCCCACGCCCTCTATTTCAACTTTCTATCCCTTTTCACATCTGCGGCTGTGGGTTTGAATTCCAGACAAAATGTACCCAAGTTTTTAGGGAGGGACACCGGTTGTATGATACCCTGCAGAGATGCACCCAGACTCTTACCAAGCATAAATCCATTTTCCAGCATTTCAAAGGCCACCATGACTGATGCGGAGGTTATCTTTGGGGTTGGAACACATTTCCCTTCTGGAACCTTCTCCACCGACACTGTTTCAAAAACTTGATAGACCCAAGGCCCTTTGTCGTCTTCAATCTCAATGAACGAGATAGAGGCATCACTATGAGCACACAAGTTATCTTCACCATGCACGAAGATCTCCTGTCTATCCCATTCGAACTTGACCATCTGGTGCAGAGTGGACAGGACTGCTTTGGCGGCATGAATCCAAGGTCGACCTAACATCAAATTGTAAGATATGGCTACATCCAGCACCTGGAACTCCATGGTGAATTCCACCGGTCCTATTGTCAACTCAAGCACTATGTCACCAACTGAATCTTTCCTTCCACTTTCAAATCTCCAAACGCAGATGCTGTTCTTGTGAATCCTCTTATCATCCACTTTCAACTTGTTCAGAGTAGAGAGAGGGCAAATGTTTGCACTAGAACCATTGTCAACTAGTATCCTGGTAACCACAGAATCTTCACATTTTACCGTAAGATAGAGAGCTCTGTTGTGTTCAGTACCTTCCACGGGCAACTCATCATCAGAGAAAGTAACCCTGTTCACCTCAAATATTTAGTTGGCAATCTTTTCCAGATGGTTTACTAAAATTTTGTCGGGAACATGAGTCTCGTTCGGAATTTTCATCAAGGCCCGACGATGCTCGTTTGAGTGGATTAACAATAACAATAGTGAAATTTGAGCAGGCGTCTTGCTCAATTGCTCCACGATGGAATAGTCTTGTACCTTCATTTTTCTCAGAAACTCCCCCGCCTCTTCTTCAGTCACTACTTTTTTCACTAGAACTGGGTTATCTCTGGAGGTTTTTGCTTTCCTTAACTCTTCCGGGGCAAAGCATCTCCCCGAACGAGTTAATCCATAAGCCTCATTGACTTCTTCTTTCATTTCCTTTCCTTTGTAGGTCACTATCATCCGTTCATAGTTCCACGGGATAGCCTTGCTGTTAACTATCGGCAATTGGGTTACAGGCTTGATGATGACAGGATCTGTACGGGCACCCTCTACAATTATGATAGGCTTGTTTGCCACTCCTGGCATAACCACTTTTGACTTTTCTTGTTTTGCTGCAACATCACTTGGGGACCCTTTCTTGACTACTGCAGATGGTTCACAGTTTTCCCCACTCAACTTGTTCACTGATCCTTCAATCGTGGGGTTTTTGACTAGTTTGACCTCACTGGACCGAATCATCATGACGGTCTGCGAAGGCTTCTTGGGCTCCCCTCCTTTATGTACTATCTCGATCATATTTGTTTCTGAATGGGCTGGCAATGGGTTCTGGTTGATGTTGGGTGCCTCTGGAGTTTGGACTTCAATCCGGTTTGTGTCAATGAGCTCTTAGATGGCATTTTTCAAGTGCTAACACTTCTCTGTGTCATGCCCCGAAGGACCAGAACAGTATTCACAGCTTACAGAGTAATCAAGATTCTTTGGAGGAGGGTTTTGCAATTTCGACTCAATTGGCCTCAGCATATCCAATTGCCTCAGTTTGTGGAACAAACTAGTATAGGACTCCCCCAACAGGGTGAAGGTTTTCTTCCGCTGCAATCTCTCGTTTTTAAATGCTTGATTGGGCTGGAAACCTGGGTCGACAAGGTTTCAGTAGGCTCATGGGGGTGGGTAAGCATTTTGTGGAGCTGGGTTAATGTTTTGTGGGGTTGGCACATGCCATTGTGCGTGGGTAGGAGGTTGAGTGTATGTTTGGGCATGGTGGACAGAAAAATGAGGGTCTGGTGATGGGAAGTAATGCTGGGGTGGATTATACGAGGTTTGGGTGTAGGTTTGGTGGTGGGGTCGAGGCCGAGTATAATGGTGTGACGGGCCCCTAGGTCCAAACCATGATCCTGAATCAATTGTTGCCACATCTTCTTTTTTCTTCTTTCCGATTATTCGCCCTAGTACCGTTCTGAATGGCTTGGGTAGTTGCCTTAATAGCCGAGTAACTCATGATTTTGTTTGATTTAAGCCCTTCTTCCACCATGCCACTCATCTTCACTACCTCGTTGAAGGACTTGCCTATGACCGATACCAGATGGCCGTAGTAAGTGGGCTCCAAGGCCTGCAGAAAATAATCCACCATTTCGCTCTCTTGCATCGGAGGGTCAACTCTTGCCGCTTGTTCTCTCCAACGAAAATCGTACTCCCTGAAACTTTCACTAGGCTTCTTCTCAATCTTAGTCAGAGACAAATGATCTAGAACAATCTCGAGGTTGTATTGGAAATGACAAGCGAATGCCTGGGCCAAATCATCCCATGTATACCATCTGCTGTGATCCTGACGAGTGTACCACTCCAATGCTGCGCCGCTCAGACTCAGGCTAAAATATGCCATCAACAGCTCTTCTTTCCTACCAGCTCCTCTCATTTTACTGCAAAATCCCCTCAAATGGGCCACCGGGTCTCCTTACCCATCATATAGATCAAATTTGGGCATCTTAAATCCTACTGGCAGTTGAACATCGGGAAATAGACACAAATCTTTGCAGGCCACGCTCACCTGGCCTCCCAATCCCTGCATGTTTATAAATGACTGTTCCAGGCTTTTAACCTTCCTGAACATCTCCTTATGTTCTGGATTTTTAGGTGGTTTCTCAGTCTCAACAGGGAGGTCGAAACGAGGAGTGTAGGAGTAAGGTTCCGGGGCCTTGAAAGTAGGCTCTGGGGGATAGTATTGGTTATCTTGGGTCTGGAATAATGGCTCACTAGAGGATTGGTGGAGTGTAGTGGGTGGGGGTACCAAGAAAACAACGGTGGCTGGTGGAGGAGGGTATGGAACTAGTTTGGGTGGTGGAGCTGGTGGTGCTTGGGAAGTGGTGCCTTGGTAGTGGTGGTAAATGGGAAAGCCTGGAGATGAATCAACAGTTGGAGGTTCCTGGGATTGATCCAACGGCAGGATGAAAACAGGGTTGGAGGGGTAGGATGGTGGTGGATGCCCTTTCACCCATGCCTGGTACATCTCTGCCATCTATTGTTTCAGCTTATACAACTCCTCTTTCAGATTAACCTCAGACTCTTCCCCTTCTCTTGACGGATCAATAACACTTGCATCCAGTTCTTGGTTAGCCATGACCAACTTGTTTTTGAACCTGGTGTTGTACGGGTGAGTTGCCAGAATGCCAAACAAATTAACTACCTGCCTGGTTGCTTTCAACAACAAACTTGTTAGCGATTAGAGCTTAACAGATAGGCAACCATACATTGGTGATGCAATGCACCTAAGCAATTAACCATTTCTATTATGCATTTGAACGGTTGCTTGCGTCATCCCAGCTTTCCCTAATTTTCATTTTGCAACTTCTTTATTTTTCTTGCCATTCTTTGCTTGATTTCTCGTTGTTCTTTATTCTCTCATTTTTCTCTCATTGTTTTGCCATTGTTTCCTTCCCACAGTTTCTTGTTTTCTCTCTCTTTTTCTTCTTTTTCTTCTATTTTTTTCTCTTTTTTTTCTTTTCTTTTTTCTCTTTTTTTCTTTTCTGATTATGATCGAATCCTATGGGGATTGCCTATGTATCAGACGCCGCATGGATCAGACCAAGCGTAGTTCTGGGTGATAAGTGTAAAAATAAAATGAAATAATAAAAAACATTTTGGGGTTTTCAAATTTTCATAAAATAAAAATATTTTGATTACAATGACTCTTCCTACCGAATTAAATCATAAAAACTAATAGACTCAAAAAGGGAAACTAACAAACTCAAATAGAAAGATGAAAATACAGACTCGAAAACAGACTAACAGACTCCAACAGAAAGACAAAAATACAGACTCGAATAAAAATCATGAATACATCAATGTCTCAACTGCTCCGGGGACACGCAGGATATTAGTCGGTCTCGCCACGGGTCTATGCGTCAGATCCCCTTGGAGACGATATAGATCCTCCATTATCTGGCGGACAAAGATCATTACAGTGGCGAAGAACATGGATCTGGTCATGTCCTCACTCTCATTGCATTTCATCGTGATGTAGTCGGCGATCCTCCTGATCCTTTCCCTTATGATGCCCTTTTCTTGCAACAAACGCCCAATCTGCTGGGATCTAGCCTCTAAGATCTGGGTGGCAGTATGATTCTGCTCTTGCAAGTGCTGTAGGTCTCCCTCTAACTGTGCCATCAAAGCGTAACAATGTTCTCTCTTGGCTTTGAAACTCTTGGCTTGTTTAGCCATTTAACTTTTTAGGTTGCTAATCTCCTTTTCCCAACCTGTGACCCCTTTTTCATATCTTTCTTTCATCTATTGAATGAAAGCTGCCCATCCCTCTACGTTCTTCGCTAACTGTGCCTGAGCTCTCGCCAGATTACCCTTGGATTTTTCCAGATTATCCTCACACTCAGCTATTTTCCTCTTGAGCCCCTTATGAGTCTTTCATCCTTTTGGCTCATTTTCTGATTCTCGGCAGCTATTTTCATTTTTTGAAGCTATGGTCGAAGGGCCTGGTTTTCTTGAGCCAATTTCATCTTTTCTCCTTCATCGACAGCGGCTTGTACACTTTTGTCAAATTTAAGATCCCGGATCTGTCCCTCCAATTTGCTTATGGTAGCTCTGTAGTTTGCCTCCTATGCCAACCAATCCCATTGCTCTTGCGCTCTATCAGTGAATTGTTGGACATGGGGCCTTTTTGCAGGTCGTTCAGGCTCTAGATGGGTTTGGGACCTTTTATCGTACCAAGCTATGTAACTAGACTCCAACTCGCCTCTGGATAGATCTCGTACATGAGTCTTTGGCTTTAAGAAATACATTGATGCCAAATTCGACGCACCCTTTCTTCTGGAAAAACAACTTTTGGTTCTAATTCGATAACCTGCCAACTCAAGTCCTCATCATGTAGGATGGTCTGGTACCTGCCTAACTGACGTAGAACTCTATGTCGGGCATAAGGCTGAATGCTCCAGAGGCCCATCAATAGAGAAAACACACCTCGGCCGACATATAAATGACTTCACTGACCGAGAGCCACCCGAATGTCCATTCAATCTTGTTTGCAGTCAGAGAGCTCAAGTGTGCATACCATGCTTCCGTACCATCCGAAAACTCATAGCCTTCCACCCGTTGTTTATGTTTTTCAATTCATACAAGTCCGATCATGCCACAGTTCACGTACCCCGGACGGTGGCAAAGGTGTTCCTCCATCCAGAGTTGTAAAAGCATATTACATCCTTCAAAAAACTTTCCCCCTTCTCGGCATGCGGTTAGATCTCGGTAAATCTTCGCCAAGATCATCGGTACAATGGTGCCATTTACCTTTTTAGTCATGAAGTCGGCTATCCCCACAAGCCCCAACTCTATGTTTCCATCTTTTCTGGGACAAATCAAGACACCCAGAAATGCTACTATAAAAGCCAATCCTCACCGAGTTTCCCACTTATCTTTGTTCCCCGAGTGAGTAAGACTGGTATCTGGCATCTCAAAACTGTGGGGATTCCTATAATGTCGGTACAAGAAATAGAATGTACAGAATCCTTTGGCCAAATTTCCGTCCTGAACTTCCCGACTGATGCTTAACAGGTCCAGAAACTTATGTGGAGTTATTGTTCTAGGAGTCACCGGGTATTTATTTCTGAGATTCCCACTGAAACCAGCGTAACCCGCTATTTCCTCAAGCGTAGGAGTTAGCTCAAAGTCAGAAAAATGGAACATATTATGTGCTGGGTCCTAGAAAGGTATCAGAGCCTAAATTATATCCTTCCTCGGCTTAATCTTCAGAAGCCCAACAAGACCACCCAAAGCTTTTATCACAATTTTTCTGCTGACTTCTCCCAAATCATGCCACCACATATGTAGTTCTAACGGGATCTCCTCGCGGACTGTGAAAGGTTCATTTTCAATTGTGCTCATCCTGCACATTTATTTAAGGTGATTTATTAAAGACTGTGATTTTCTTTGGCTCAAGAGAAAAATATCATTTTTTCACAAAATTTAAAACAAAACATTCTTGCGCATACAACCCTTTAACACCTCAAGATAATGATAAAAACAATTTTATGGCTGTTTTTGTTAATCGACCAGAATTTTGAAAAAGGACCCTAAGTGGCTATTCTTACAAAATCAGTCTTCCGATGCCTTTTGGGGCATTTTTGGCTATTTTGGACAAGAATGGAGCCACCTAATTTATTTATGACAAAACAACGACACTTCACATTTTTTGGGTTATTTTTGCAAAAGTAGTTGGACCCGATGTGGGTTGCCTACGTATTCCACATCCGGTGAGAATCAAACTTGCGTAGTTCGGCCAATTTTGATGCAACAAAAAACACAAACTATTGAAACAACTTTTTTTTTCCAGAAAATTTCGACAGAGTTTTGGGGTATTTTGGACACTAGGGTTTTCCACAGGCGGGTAATTTCCTCTCTCTCACCTCAATTTGGTTTTCCTTAATTTTCCTTTATTCTAGAAGCCGGTCAACATGCATTCCGAATCAAATAAATGCGCAAGTAGCAAGCAAAATGCATCAGGATGGTCTTTTGATTTCAGGTGCACCTGTCCTAGACGGACCCAACTCCTGTGTTGAGTCCCCAAAGTCAAAATGCACATAATGCAAACAAGCTCTCCTACTAGGGATCCGGCATGAGGCTATGTTATACTAGGTTTAAAACTTGGGTTTATTTGTTTTAGACCTGGCTTACCCGAGCGGATAACTCGAGCGGAGGGGGGCAGCGTACCGGGAATACAGAAGCTTCACCGGCTTTGCAACTTGTCTGAACCTCGTTCTAAAATTGGAATGACTCTAACAGAAGATAAGTCACACGAATTGCACACTTACCAGATGATTTAGAAGACTTTGAGAGTGGAGGGATTCGTAGCAATTTATATACAGTTCAACAATATCAAAGCAGTAAAAAGCAACATTTAGCATATTAGGCCCAAACATGTGAATAAAATCAAATAATAAATAAAGCCAATTATAACAGTTATTCTAAGCTCGAATTCTTGAACCCTGAACCAGAGATTCTGGGTTCGATCCCCAGCAGAGTCGCCAGAGCTGTCACACTTCCTTTTTTACTACCCGGAAGGGTATAAGGGAGTTTTTTCCAACTTAAAGTGACAATCAAAATGGGATTTATTTAAAATTCAGAGTCACCACTTGGGATATTTATGGTGTCCCAAGTCACCGGTTTAGAATCCCGAATCGAGGAAATTTGACACTGATTTATACTCCGCGAACACAGAAATCCGGGTAAGGAATTCTGTTAACCCGGGAGAAGGTGTTAGGCATTCTCGAGTTTTTTTGGTATTAGCACGGTCGCTTAAACTATTATAAATGGCCTATTATCTGATTTTAATACATTTTTTAGCCTATGGTATATTTTAACTTATTAGCCTCTTTTAATTAATTTTAGGAAGCTCCAACGTTATCTAAAACACATCTTGAACCACGCCACATGAAATGTAACCGCGGTCCACGACACATTTTATTTAACGTTGTTGAGAATTGGAGTTGGGTCACATGAAATGCACACCCGAGTTTAGGAAATTAATTTTAAAATAGCGCGTCTAAAGCAACTCGCGCATTCAAGTTAATAACAAGGTTTGCGAGGGCCATGAAAAATTCAACTAATTGCACACCTCGATTTCTAAAGAGTTAAAATTAATTATCCGAGGGCCATGGGTTATCAAGTTTTGTCTATGGCACACCTCGAGTCTAATTTTAAAGGATGTTTGAACTATTCCTTTGAGGGCCATAAATTATATGTTTTGTTGAAATGGCACACCTCAATCTAATTGGAGGACGATACTTAATAAATAAAAAACATTAAGCCTAATGTAAATTGAGGTTCAGTTCACTCTTGCTAGCCATCAACCCAAGTGTAATGAAACAAATATTTTAATCACATGAAATGGTTTGGGCTGGCTACAGGCCCAAAGTCACTTGAAGAATTTTGGAATGAGGAAAAAAAGAACATGTTGGGCGTGATACTCAACCTAGCGTTAAACCCAAGTGACCATACAATACTCAACGGCAAATCCCTTTATTATATCAATCACTAAGGAATGACAAATTACATCCTCTTGGACATGTTAGGGCCCAAAGTTAGGCCTAAAGAATCACAAGGGAAGAGATAGGTATGAGAGCCTTTCCTAGCATTGACCCATATCGTCCAATATAGGTCCAATTCCTTTAAGGAGTTCCAAAAAAATGGAACATAGAACAAGAGATACATGCATCTAGATTACGATTTCGAGTTTTGCACCTATTCACAAACATTTATGAGATGAATATGGATCCAAAATTATTTTTTCCACATGCCAATTTTGCGCCAACTGCTTATTCTAATAATGATAAGGTTATGCAGCTTCGAAAATCAACTAAGCTACTCAAATTGAACAATCCAACTATAGAGTTTCAACTACCAGTATTCACATAGCGTCCCAATTACTAGCTTCGCATAGCGTCCCAATTACTAGCTTCAGATATGAACTCAGTATTGTTTAACAAATTTTTGAGCCATTTACAGAATAATTAACTAGTAAATGAAGACTTACAGACCTTAACCTATGAAATAACGAACAAATTAATCTAAACTACTAAAAACCAAATACATATCAGATTGCAACCCTCCATAAAGCTGCAAGCTCTTCCCATACAGGAGTGATATCAATTTAGCTTCCAACTCTCACGAATCTGATCATGTCAAGATCAAATCTGTCAAGAGTCATGCTGCACATAGGCTAACCCCTGGATAACACACACAATTCAAAACATGAAACAAATATTTAGCGTGAATGAGCAAAGAAATAGTACACGCAAAACTCAGGACCAACAGATATCGACTAGTGTAGTTGAAGCGTAAGAGAAGCATGTTTTGAACATATGAGACAAGGATCAACATAGATGTATATTCCATTATTCAAGCACCATTTCTAGCATCATGTGAGGTCATGACTACAAGAATTTTGGCATAAGGCTATGATGTGTACCTTAATGCCTGAAATTCTGCTCCAAAATCTCCAAAAAACTGATACTTCAACAATAGAGGACAAGGCAACAAACAACCAGTAAATACAGCTCCTTCAGTCCATCTCAAATCCCAGAAACTCAGCAAATGCAAGATTTAAACCAGAGAAATGGAAACAACTAACCAATGGAACAGTGCCTGAAATTTCCCTTTTTTTTATTTTATGTTTTTCTAATTCTGAAGTTCTATCACTATGTGTGTATTTTTCAATGCTTTAGGTGCCGAGAATATTGCTTGAAATCTCTCAGCCGTTTACTCAATTTTTGGGTCTGATCCCCCTTGAAAATCCAGGAAATGGGACCTTTATAGAGGGGTTTTAGGGCAGCAGTAGTTAGTTTCCAAATTTACCATTTACCCCTTTCCCAAATTTCCTCTATTCAGTTCAGACCCCAATTTAAAACCTGTTTTGATAAGTCAGTCCCTTCCCCTATTTCCTGAAAGCTTCCTAGGTAGTTAGGCAAGACTCCCCTGAGTTAAAATGACCAGAACAGCCCTTGACACCTCTGTATTTACCTTCAAGAAATCACTCATGGGTCAAATTAACCCAGGACCCAACCCAACCCATGGGCTTGTGTACTAACAACCCAAAATGAATCTCAAACCATAAAGGAATGGACTCAAACAGAAATTTAAGCAAATATCTCTTGAATTAAAAATAATGGACTTCAAAAGAGACACTCGGAAACAATAGTTTGTAAACAAATACACTTAAACTAATGGGGACTATTATTAATCAAAAGAAACAGTCGAAGAATGAACCTATTTCAACTTTTGAAGCAATTAAATCAACCATACTAATATTCTAACTATTAAACATAAACTAAACCTTAATTGAAAAATTGGAAACCTAATGACCTAATGGAAAACTGATGATTTTAAACCTAAAATAACTGACTAACAATGAAGATTAAACACAGGGGAAGGAAAACAACATCTGACAGACCTAAAACTAAGACTAATTAACCCATTTCGTTTTTTGGCCAAAAGAAAAATAGAAACAGTAGAAGAAGATGACAAGAAGCTAAAAAAAAGCAGGACGGTGAGAGGATATAAGAAAGGAAGAGGAATCGAGTACCTACTACCACGATTGTCCGGTTGTTTCGGCTAGACCCGTCTTCTTCGATTTAAATCCAAAAAGAGGTGTCAAATGAATGTTCCCCCTTGAGAACAGACAAGGGACACCTTTTTACGGCTCAAATAGCCTTCGAAACCCATGCATGCCCGCCTAGATTTGACCTTTGTGAGGTTGAGAGGGATTTGAAGGGACTGACTTCAGGTTTTGGGAAGAGAAGAAGTGGTGAGTGTTTGGGCATAATTTAGCTGAATTAGGGTTTGAACTCTGACTTTTAGATTTAAGATTTGAGGAGATTGAGAGGGATTCGAGGGGAACTATGTTGAGAATTGGAAAGAGGAAGGTGAGGAAATCGCGTAGTGTTAATTTGGGGGAAAATCATAGCTGGTTATGGCGTCACCGCCGGCGGGGTTCAAGGCGGCGTCTCAAGGGTTCCTGATATTAGAGACGAAGAGGACTGGGGGGGTTCTAAGGGGGTGGGGCTATTTTCGGACAGATTTATACGTAGGGAACTTCAGTTCCCAACCGTTCGATAAGGAGAGAATCAACGGATGGGATTGGCTCTGATCGAAGCAGCGTCGTTTTAGTTATGGTGGAGTTGGACTGGGTTGGGGCGTGGGGTTTGGGCTTGGATATGAACGGATCTTGGGGACTGGGTTGGCATATTGGCCCAAAATCAAGGCAACCTTTTCTTTATTTTCTTTTCTTTTTCTTTTCAATTTTCAAATTCCCTTTCTTTTGAAATTAAAACCTAAATTAATTTTTAAACTAAATTAACTTACGAAATTAGATTGATTACTAGTCAAGTATTTACAAAAATAAATTACTCCTAAATTAAAGAAAAACTATAAAATTTAAAATTAAAAAGTTAAAAATGTAAGATGAGTTATTTTTGTGATTTTTCATTTTTATAAAACACCTAACTTACTAATTAATCTAAAAATGTAAAAAAATAAATCTTAAATGCAAATGCAAAGTATTTTTGTATTTTCCATGAATTAAATAAAATAAACATGCACAGACAAATGCAAACAATTAACAAAAATGCTATAAAAATCTACGAAACTGCAAATAGTGGGAAAAATTTATTTTCTTGAATTTATGGGAGTAATTCATATAGGGCAAAAATCACGTGCTCACAGTAGCTAGATTGCTATCCAAGATAATCAACAATTGAGGTTTTTGTGATTCTAACTAAAATTAACCAAGAGTCTAACTATTGACTAATGACAGTCGAAGCAAGTGTTTGACTCAAAAGATATTGAAACCTTTTTGAATAAATCAATTAAAGAGGATGAAGGGGTAAATCTTAGCTAAGTATAATAAACTCTAGAAACAAGGGTATAAAAGATGAACACAATGAATAATATTTTTGATATTACAAAGATGAGTGATCGAACACCAAGGATGTCAATCGTTTACGTAGGAAAGTATTACAGTCAGTGTTCTTAGCTGATAAAGCAAAAAGCCCCCTTTTCAAGATTGTTTTCCCGCTATATATAAGGGACCTTCTGAACCCTAAGAGACATATCACAGGGAATATTCGAAAGAATATTCTTAATGCCTCCTGTCGGGCCTATATCACTGTCAAAGTCATGCAATCTCTGCTCACTTGTCTGTCGTCCTCCGTAGGACGTTAAGCTGCAAAGATCCCGTCGTTTGTCGTATTCGTCAATGGTCGTGGTCGTCCAAATTTGGACCCATACAGTTAGTCCCTCTGCTTGTTGATGTTGCAACTTGGTGCGTCCTTGGTAAGCAAACACCACCCACTCTTGTGGAGAAATTTGGTTTTACGAAGCGTTATGGCTTGGACAACAATGGGGGGTTAGCGTGCTCAACAAGATAACGGATAGTGTATCTTATCAGGAGATGACGTCATCTCCACGTGCGTCATCATTATGCGTGTTTTCAAGATAGGGGTTGAGGGCTTGTCATTTCAATTTTGGTGCCACTCTGCAGCCTGCCGCTTCGATTTTGGCGCCACCCAATCCTTTAAATAGGTGGAGGATTTGTTTTTTCAAAAACTCTTGGCCATTCGATTTCTGGTTATCCTTTCTCATCCCCCTAGTGTTTTCTTCAACAATTTTTCTGCTTCTTCTTCTCCCCTTCTTCGTTTAATCTTTCTCTGTCATTTTGACACCTTTTCTACTAAGAAGATACCTATAACACATCGATCTTGTGAGTGGGTTTCTGACGCCAACCTGTTGTCCGAGGCGCTTCCCTCTGGCGGTGAGGACATGACGGTGGAGGAGGGGGACAACTTTTCCACCGTGGAGGAGTTGCTGCCGAGACACCCCATGTATCGAAGTGACTTTCTCAAGGATCCTCCTCCTACTCCTATCCCCGTGCTCACTAAGATGGAACAAGTTTTTATCGATGCTCTCCATACAAAATATAGCATCCCCTCTCATGTTGATATGGTTCCAGCGGGAAGGGACTTTGTGGAAGTCCATAGGCTTGGGTACTGTGCTTTTTACGAGTACCCCTTCGTGATTGTCCATTCTTTCCCCCTTCTTCCATTAGTGGAAGAGTTCTGACAATTCTATCAAGTTTGCCCGGCGCAACTTTCCCCATACACACTTAAAATACTTCTGCTGTTGACAAAGTACGCGAAGTTGGCGGGGTGCGAGGTTACCGTTCACCACCTCTTGCACTTGTTCTCACCTAGCTTTCATAGGGGCACTATGATTCATTTGAGATACCGTAGGACAAAAGGGATGGTGGTTGGGACCGACGACCGAGCAAGTCACAAGTTTTGGCATAAGTACTTATTTGCCAAAATCGAACACATTGTGTCTAACCCCGCTAGGTTCCCGGAGCGGTGGAATGAGAATCGTAAGTGTCTCCACTTGTTTTACTCTTTCTTTTCCTCTTCATTCATTATAGGGTTTGTTTGCTTCTCGTTTGCAGCTATGGTGCATCCACCCCACCCTATTGCAGGTATAAGGGATTGGGTAGCCCCTCTGTTGCCCCATGCAACAGAGACCCGAGATTGGCCCGCTTTCGTGAAACGTTATGGGCCGAGATTTTCCTCTAGTAAATGTCTTCCCCTATATCACTTTGTTGGTTATATACCATTGTCTATTGATACGACTCTTCGTGATGACATGTCGAGGAGCTTCTAGGAGGAGGGCTCCAGTCCCCGCATTCCGACAGTCTGTCACTGCTGTAGGAATGCAGTTTACTTCAAATGAATCCTTTCGAGGGGGTCGTACTTAGCCGACACAAATGGAAGGTCCTTCTCGAGACATGGTCGTGAGGGAAGAGGCTTCTTCCGTACCGACCCTCACCTCGTGGATGAATCCTCTAACGGGGACGAGTCGTTACTAAGAAAAAGGAGGAGAGTGGAGCTTGGGAAAGATGTGGTTGTAGACACCGATAGAAGTAGGGTGGTTCCTCGCAGACGGCACCCGTGCCCATATTTATGGCCAACGCAATTTTGGCGGGGAGCTCTCCCCAAACGGAAGGGGTTTACCCAAAAGACGGCTCCGTGCGCTCCGCTGAGGGCGGCGCATCATCTAACGTTGGAGAGGGCATCAATGGCGAAGGCTCGGGTTCAGATGTCGACCTGGAGGATGTTCGTGAGTTTTTAGAACGCCATACTCATGTGGAGGTCAGAGTGGAGGGTTCTGATCGGCATATAGTTGTCCCAGGGGACTACAACTTGTTGTAGAGTTGTGATCAGGTGGCGTCTGCTTTAGCCCCTTTATGTGCTTCCCCCGAGAGCAAGGTGCTTAGAGCAATGAGCAACATGGAGTTGTCTCAGAATGTCACCGGCATGGCCTTGCGGGTAGATGTCTCACTTTTGCATTTTGTTGTTGGGTTTGCGTTGTTATTGTCGACCTGTCTTTTTATTTTAACTTATTTCTTGTTGTGCCAGACCCTTGTCAAGGAGACCGAGCGCGATTGTTGAGAAAGGAAGAGGACGAACATCTATGGGAAGATGTCTTCCAAATATAAAGAATATCATACTAAGCACCGTGTGATGGCCAACATCTACAACCCGGACCCTAACTTACAACTATTCCACGAAGGGCTTAAACAGAGGGAGGATCAGTTGGCGCACAAGGTCGAGGAGTTTAGGGAGTGAGACGAGGACCTTATGAAGGCCATTGCCCGCAACAGTGAACTTGAGGCATCCTTTTAGGTGAACGAAGATGAGCTCGAGTTAAGTATAGGGGTGATGACCGAGAATGCCAACTTACAAGCAAAGATATTTATTTTGTCTGTCGAATTGAGTACAAAGGCAGCGGAGATTAATGGGCTTAAGGGTGAGTTGAGTATCAGTGCCAATAAGCTGGCGACTGCTATTTCTGAAGCGGCGGTTTTGGAAAATATCCTCTGTATCTGTAGGCCGGAACTAACCAAGGAGAAGGAGGCATCCACGCTTAAGGTAGCGGAGCTTGAGGGGCGTGTTAAGGAGTTGGAGGTGGAGTTATCCGCATTAGCCGAACAAGTGGCATCACTGAGAACGGAGGACACGCGTCGACACTCGCAACCTTCTACGTCTCGTGCCTCAGCCAATCCCATCATGCCCCGTCATTTATACGAGTTTTGAGTTCACGCCGAGGCCCAACTCGATGTGTACAAGGCTTTTCACACCGACAGGAGGGCATCTGAAGTTGAATATCAGGATATGCGTGCCAAAGCTCAAGCAGCTTGTGAGGCATGCAGATATGACCCGCTAACGCCTAACAGAGATAATATCAACTCTGATGATGTGGACCATCTTGCCTCTGACTCTTGGTACGAAGATGTGTATAGTACCATAGATGATGTGTAATTTTTCGTTTGTACTTACTTTTGCTTCGGGATTTTTGTAAGGGCGTCTTTGAGCCCATTGTAAAGATAGGTGCTGGAAATATTTTGTTGTAATGAAAAAATTATTTTGTTGATTATGTGTCAATCTTTTTTATATTTTTTTCGATTTGAGTGATGTCGGACCCTTTTCTTTGGTGACGGCCTTAGCCTTTGAGATGTTACCTTCGAGCCTATATCGAGGTAATATCCTGTCGTAGTTCGAGTGAAGTCGAACTTGTATCTTTGTTGATGGCCTTGGCCATTGGGATGTTACTTTAGAGCTGGCATCAAAGTAGTATCCCGTCGTAGTACGAGTGAAATCGGACTCATATTTTTGTCGATGGCCTTGACCATTGGGATGTTACTTTTGAGCTGGCGTCGAAGTAATATCCTGTCGTAGTTCGAGTGAAGTTGAACTCACATTTTTGTCGATGGCCTTGGCCATTGGGATGTTACTTTCGCGCTGGCGTCGAAGTAGTATACTGTCGTAGTTTGAGTGAAGTCGAACTCATATTTTTGTGGATGGCCTTGGCCATTGGGATGTTACTTTTGGGCTGGCATCGAAGTAGTATCCCATCGTAGTTCGAGTGAAGTCGAACTCATATTTTTGTCGATGGCCTTGGCCATTGGTATGTTACTTTCGAGCTAGCATTGAAGTAGTATCCCATCGTAGTTCGAGTGAAGTCGAACTCATATTTTTGTCGATGGCCTTGGCCATTGGGATGTTACTTTCGAGATGGCGTCGAAGTAGTATCTCGTCGTAGTTCGAGTGAAGTTGAAATTGTGTCTTTGTTGATGGCCTTTGCCATTGGGATGTTACTTTCGAGCTGGCATCGAAGTAGTATCCTATCGTAGTTCGAGTGAAGTCGAACTCATATTTTTGTCGATGGCCTTGGCCATTGGGATGTTATTTTCGAGCTGGCGTCGAAGTAGTATCCTGTCGTAGTTCGAGTGAAGTCGAACTCATATTTTTGTCGATGGCCTTGGCCATTGGGAGTTTCATTCGTACATTGGAGATTTGATTATATTCCTGTATGAAATACATGTTGACTTTGTACATACAATGGAGATTTGGCTATCTATACCTAGTCCCTTCATTACTCGGCCTGGAGATCACGTCGATGGGCGGGGTAATGAACAATACTTCAGACCTCGAGACGGCCCCCTTGCTGCCTCATTAAAAATCTCACCGAGAAAACTCGATCGGGTTAAAACCCGGATGAGGGAAAAAGAGTACGACTTAGGTGGCGCCTCTTTTCAGAAGTGGAAGTATTTAAGATGGGCGACATTCCAATTATTTTGGAGTAGTTTTCTTTTCATTATGTCTAACTGGAATGCTCCTTTGTTTACTGCCGCTGGGATTTTGTATGGCCCGTCCCAATTTGTTCCCAGCTTTCCCTCATTAGGGTCTTTCGCTGCTTGTGTTTTAGCTTTGAGGACGTAATCTCTGACCTTGAGTGGTCGTACTTTGGCCTTCTTTTTATAGTATCTTTCTGCTTGTTGCTTTTGGGCTACCATTCTTACGTGGGCCATATCTCTTCATTCTTCAACTTCATCCAGGTCTTGTAGCCTACTTTCGTTGTTACTTGGTCCACATTCGTTGGAGTATCTCAGGCTAGGTTCTCCGACTTCGACGGGTATAACCGCGCCAGTCCCGTAGACTAGCGAATATGGCATCTCCTGTGCTAGTTTTTGGCGTGGTATGGTATGCCCATAGTACTTCTGGCAGTAGTTCAGGCCATAGCCCTTTGGTGTCCTCTAGCTTCTTTTTCAATAAATTCAATATCGTTTTATTGGAGGATTCGGCTTGGCCGTTACCAGCGGGATGGTATGGTTTGGAGAGTATTCACTTGATGTGCCATTTTTCAAAAAACTCAGTTGTCTTCTTTCCGACGAACTAAGGTCCGTTGTCACAGCTGATTTCTTTGGGAATTCTGAAGCGGCATATTATATTTTTCCATATGAACGCGATGAATTCTTGCTCACGTATTTGTGTTTATGCACCTGCTTCCACCAATTTAGAAAAATAGTCAATTAAAACTAAAAGGAAGCGTACCTTACCTCGTTCTGCTGGGAGGGGTCCAACAATATCCATCCTCCACTTTATGAATAGCCATGGCAAAGTGACAGAATGCAAGAGTTCTCCTGCTTGGTGTATCATAGGGGCATATTTTTGGAACTGTTCACATTTTCTAACGTAATTTACGGCTTCTTTTTTCATGGTAGGCCAGTAGTATCCTGCACGGATGAGGCATCTAACGAGGGCATGGTTTCCCATAAGGGCACCGCAGTGCCCCTCATGTACTTCTTCTAGTACCCGCCTTGTTTGATTTGGCCTAAGACATTTGGCCAGGGGGCTGCCGAACGTCCTTTTGTAAAGATCATAGTTTATGAGGCTTTATCTAGCCTCCTGTATTCAGAGCTTTTTGGCTTCTTTCTTATCTTGTGGGAGTGTCCCTTCCTGTAAATAAGTTATAATACGGTTGTGCTATTCCCAAGTTAGATAGAATGTACCTTGTCCTGGTCTATTGCGGAATGGAGAAGGGTGACCACGTTTTCCTTGTTGATATTTCTAGTGGCTGTTGCTAGCTTGGCGAGACTGTCCACTTCAATATTCTGCGCCTTAGGTATCTGGTCGAGGCGGCATTCATCGAATTCTGGTAGCTATTTGTGAATTTCTGACTGGTACTTTTGTAGTCTCTATTCTTTGATTTGGAAAGTCCCAGTGACTTGGTTCACCACGAGTTAAGAGTCGCAATGGAGGACGAGTTGTCGAGCGCCATATTTGAGGGCTAATTTCAATCCTGCAATCACATCTTGATACTCGACCTCATTGTTAGTCATCTCAGGGCACCGTATGGACTGGCGAATTACTTCGCCCGTAGGGACTTCGAGGACGAGTCCTAGTCCCGATCCCGATGTATTAGTTGTGTCGTCGGTGTAGAGGACCCCGAGGTCGGAATGTGCGGAAGCACGGAGCACCTCCTGCTCAACTTCAGGCAAATATTTCCACACTGAAATTAGCAACAAAATTGACGAGCGCTTGCGACTAGCAGTTCGCGATTGATATGTTATATCGTGCTCGCTTAGTTCTATGGTCCATTTGGCCAACCTGCTTGATAGTTCGGGTTTGTGTAGGATGCCCCTGAGGGGGAAGGTTGTCACTACCTTTATAGGGTGACATTGAAAATATGGTCTAAGCTTTCGTGAAGCTACGACTAATGCCAGAGCTAGTTTCTCAAGGTGGGGGTACCTTATTTTGGCATCAATTAAGGTTTTGCTGATATAATAAATTGGAGACTTCGTACCTTTGCTTTCGCAGACCAGAACTGCACTTACCGCGACTTAGGAGACTGCTAGGTACACCAGGAGGCATTTGCCCGGGTATGCCTTGACGAGTAGTGGTGGCAAGGATAGGTACGCTTTCAGTTTTCTTAAGGCGTCAACGCATTCTGAATTCCACTGTAGCCCGTGATCCTTCCTTAGTACATTGAAAAATTTAAGGCATCTGTCTGATGATCGTGAGATAAACCTCGATAGGGCGACTATCCATCCTATCAATTTTTGTACCTTCTTCTTGCTGGTTAATGTCTCCGGTATTCCTTCGATGGCCCTGATCTGATCCGGGTTGACCTCGATACCCCTTTGCGACACCAAAATACCAAGGAACTTTCCTGAGGTCACACCGAAGGCGCATTTATCGGGATTCAATTTCATTCCGTATCGCCTCAATATTTCGAAGGCTTCCTTCAGATGACCAATGTGATCCTTCTTCCTTTTCGACTTCACTAGCATGTCGTTGATGTAGACCTCTATACTCTTTCCGAGTTGTTCTTTGAACATCTTGGTGACTAACCTTTAATACGTCACCCCTGCGTTCTTGAGTCCGAACGACATGACTCTGTAGCAGTACGTTCCTTGGTGAGTGATGAAAGTGGTATTTTCTTGGTTTTCTTCTGCCATTAGAATTTTGTTGTAACCAGAATAGGCGTCTAAAGAGCTTAATTTCTCATGCCCTGTCGTTGCATCGATGAGCTGGTCGATATATGGTAATGGAAAGGAATCTTTTGGGCATGCTTTGTTCAGGTCGGTGAAGTCGACACACCTCCGCCACTTTCCGTTCTTCTTTTTTACCATGACCACATTGGCGACTGATCGAGTCCAACCCTACACTACTATTGAGTAACGAGAGAGGTCGAAGCAGCTTTTACCCGATGAGGTCGGGATCGATTTCCACAAGGAGCTAGATATTGGAGTTGAGTGTCTATCTAAAGTGGAGTTGCGTATTTGCTCTTAATTGCACTTCTACACATTTTTGGTTTTGATTATGATTCTAATTTTATAATGCTACAATGCTAAATTTAGCTAAATAAGACTAAGGTTAAACTATTGCGAGTTGTTCAAATGATTAAAAGGCACTAGGGTAGCGACTTTCGCCTAGGTGGTTAATTGACGAATTTTTTAGTCTAAAGCTCGATTGTCACATTTGGGGAATATGATATAACCATTGCACGATTCTACTCACTCTATACCTCTCGGTAGTTCGAGTGATTTTGCCCGAATTGACTTTCTCAAGACCAATTGGGTATGCAAATTTGCACAAGCAATCAAGGTTCAAGTAAGGTATTACTATCTCTAAGTTTAACCCTTTAATTGGGGCTATCAATCTCTTGAGTACGCCCCAATTCCTTGTTGGACTAATTTCATGGACTTAGGCTCTCTTTCTCAAGAACAGACAAAGTCTACTAGGCATAAACTAGTGTTTGCAAACACTAATTCACAATTAAATCCTAAATTAGCCCAAATATCAAACACCCATAGACAATCAAGCATCAGAACAAAAGACCCATCGATTACCCACACTAGGGTTGAGCCATAACCCTAGCTTATGGGTCTAGCTACTCATAATTAGAGAAGAAAACAAATAGTTGATGAAGAAGAACTCATAATAATTAATTGCTAAATTAAATTTGAAGATTCAATGTTGAAATTAAGCTAAAATTACTCAAAATAGGTAAAAGGAACGAAGTCACGAGCGCAACTCTCAGTACAAAACTATCTGATGACCTAAAAATGAGAAAAGAATCTATTTATACTATGCTGAAAATCTTGGGAAAAAATACCACTGCGGGGCTAGTGCGGACCGCACAAAACTGAGTACGGCCCGCACAAAATTGAGTACGGCCTCAGTAAGGCTCTGGGCTTGAATAATCAGCTCTCTAAACTTGGGTAATGTGGACCGCACAAAGTCGAGTGCGGCCACGGTGGCTACTATTGCGGTCCGCACAAAAAGGAACGCGGACCGCATTGACCTTCAACCTCCAAAACACCATCTCTCTGAACCTTGGCTTTGCGGACCGCATGAAATCGAGTGCGGCCGTGGTGAACTCAATGCGGACCACACAAAACCCTTGGCGGCCGCATTGCCTTTTGGCCTGAAAAGCAACCTCTCTGAACTTCACTTGTGCGGACCGTACAGAATGGTGTGCGACCGCACTGGCCCTGTTTGACTAAGCTTTGTCTTGTCTTGGTACTTGTGCAAGTTTCACTCCTTTTTGAGCTAGTTTTTTGACACTTTGTCATCTTGTTGATCAAACCTGCAATCAAGCACAACTTGTGAGCCTTTGGGACTATTTTGTACACATTTCTAATCAAAACTTAAGCAAGAAGGAGTGTAAAATACATCATATTCCCTAGTTATCAACTCCCCCAAACTTAAGCTTTTGCTTGTCCTCAAGCAAACAAAATAAGACCCACCCCTTAAGAGAAAATCCAAGAAAATTCAGCTGTCCTAAAGTGACCTTATCTAGCATCAATTTGGACTAACAATTGCCCTCAATACAAATGAATCATTAACAACAACATTTACTCTTTTAAACACCATGGATTAAGTGCGACACAAGAGCATCAAGAGTTGACTCAATACATTAAAGAACTCTTTCTATTACTTTGGTCATTGTGGAACTCAAACTCACACATCCTCAGCTCTCCCTAAGCAAACCTCACCATTAGGATAGTGGCACTTAGAACGAGGTTAATGGAAACACACTCATCTCTCTCAAGGAAAAGTCACAAGTCCGGGTCAAAGTACCATATGCTTGCCCCTTATGTGAGTCACCACTAATGTAAGCTTCATTCAACTCAAGATCATATAGGGCTTTTGTGCAGACATAGTGAAGGCTTTTGGTTCAGGGTAGGAAATGTTTGGTCTAAGTAGGTTCCATCTTCCCTTTTGCACTTCTTTTGCTTCATTTTGGCATACATTCACTTGACTTTTTGGGTCATTTCACTTCTTTCTAAGGGGTTAGAGAGCACACTGTCACTCTTTCTTATTCATTTCAAATCTTTTCTCCTTTCTCAACTTTCCGCACCTTTCATTCTTTGCTTTTCTTGAATCTCTTTATTCATTTCTATATTGAACATTCTTTTTGTCTTTTTGCCTTTTTTTTCATTGCCTTTCCTTTTCTTCATTTTGTGCCTTTTTACCACTTTGTTGCAATCCTCATCTCTCCCCCCAAACTTATACTTTTACCATGTGCTAAGAAAATATCGGGTGCCGAGAGAGGGTGTCTTTTAGAATGGGTAAAGGCTTGTATTATGGTTCTTGAAGGAAAAAGGTCTAATGCACAAAAGGGTTGACTAGGGATTTTATCATTGTTAGGCTATGGAAGTGTTCAAGCTATCATTTGAATAAAGGAGAGCCTATAATCATGTCCCAAGTAAAATTTCACTTAGTATTTCACCTCGATAAACATTTAGGGAAAGTTCTAGACCAATGGCTCAGGACTTGGACTTGCAATGCAATTTCTCACAACACAAGCTATGGGATCGCTAAAGACACAAAGTCGGGGGACCACAACAACCTTATATAAGATTTAAGCACACAATAGTCCCAAAAAACCACTTGATGATTATCGGCCAACACAAGAGTTTCAAGGTCACAACTTTTACCATCCTATACACAACGATTTATTTTTGGCCATAAGATCAAAGGCAAATGTGCTAGGCTCAAGTGAAGCTTTGCTTGAGGCACCCTTACCACTAACTACTAGAAAGCAAACAGAAGGAAAAACAGACTCAAACCCTTAAGAAGGTAGTCATGCCATTCATCATCAGGAAGAGCCACCCGGTTCACACAAATTCCACCTTTGGAAAGAATCGTGGTATTAAGAAAACCAAAGGCTTATTGCAAAAATCTAAAACAAGAAGCTATGCACATAAATAAGAAGCTAAGAAAGAAAAATTGCGGAAAGTAAAATGAATATTTACAAGAGGGGGGTTTAATCGAATATACAATAAGGGAGATGAATATGTACAATGTAACATAACTATTATATACAGACCCTAAGATAGAAAGTAAGAAAAATGTAATGAAGTGCTGAAATTATATACATACCAAAGATGAAAAATAAAGAAAGAAATAAAATATGTCATATATGTACAATCATCCAATCAAATCACAGTAGGGCCTACCCCCTCAAATGAAAGCTGACATTGTCCTCAATGCCAACTATGCAAAATAAGCACCAAAAATAAAGGGAAGAGGATACAGAAACTCCCTATGGCCCATCTGTCTGCATGGGATCCTGAGTGGTCCCTGGGTCCTCTGTAAGCTCGGGAACCTGAGACTGGCTCCCTATAACCTGCTGCTCTGCTGGGACCTGGACCTGGACCGAGGCCTGGGCTAACTCCTGGGGCTAGATGGAGGAATCTCCCTGCGGGTCCTCCAACTGGATAACTGCATCATCTGAACTGGGAATCACCCTCTTCCTCTTGAGAGGCCTCTCTGACTGCACTGGCTGGGGATGGGCTGCTAGCACCGGGTCATGTAGCAATAAATCCAAAGGCAGGTGATCTGCCTTCAACCGGTCAACCTCAACCCGCAACTCTTTTACGAACTCCTTGGAAGCCCCGAGTCTTCCTCATCTTCTTGGCCTCCCTATCAAGCTCCTTGAAAGCCTTCACATAGGAATCTACATCGTCCGTAAGCAATTTCTGAGTGTCAAGGATTTTCTTCTGGTTGTCCAGAATATCCTTGAGAGAGTCCTCAATAGACTGTGGAACCTTTGGAGGTAGTGGTGCCGACTGATCTGCCATGGTAGAAGATAACACAGATAGCTTGGAAGTAGCTGTTTGCATCCAGTTGTTGATGCTAGTAAGGGCCTAGCTCAGATGGTGGGCTGTCAATGCATAGGTAGAGGGAATGTCAGGATCTACGGAGGTGGATGGACCTAGGGCAAGTCTGCTGAAGTAGAGGGAGGCTGCTGAGTAGTCACTACCACTACTGGCTCTTCAGACTGGCCAGTTGAAGTAGTGGATTTTCCTTTCGAGCCCTTGCCCTTGGGGTTGTCATCACCCTGCAGGCTATACCATGAGAAGGGTGCCTTTGCCTTCACCTTCACATCAAATCCCTGCTTCTCCACATTGAGGTCCTCTAAGTACATTATCAAGAAGTTGAGGAATGGGTAGGACCTGTAACCCTCACTCACCACCCGTGAAATAACTCGGGACATAACATTCCCGACATTGATCGGGTACCCTACCATGATTGATGCAACTAAGATCTCCCAGTAAAGTAGGAGTGAGTTGTCATGGGTGATAGGATCTAGCTTGCTGCACACGAATGTCTCCCACCCCTTTGCCTCAAAATTTTGTGTCCTCCTCAATATTTTTACCCCTGCAGTCAGCCAATCGGGACTGGTACCTGGGATTTCAAGGTACCCCGCCAACCACGGACGGGCTTCTTCACCCAATTCATTTTGTCAAGGTACAGGGACTCATCATCCTCTATGAAGCCCAAATAGTCATTGATGGGTTTTCCATCAAACTTTACTTTCAAGTTTCAGACTTTGGTGACCGCTGTACCCTTTTTGATGTGGGCCACGTTGGTATAGAATTCTTTCACCAAATGCTCATTTGTGTCATCCACTTGCCCGATAAAGTAGTCCCATCCAGCTCTATCATTGAATTGCCTCAACACATTTGGATTGTTAGGTAAAAAATCCCTGTAATGATTTTTCTCTCCAGAATCAACCTCTTCTCTGGCTACCACTCTTTGAACTTGTGGTAGGCAATCTCACTAACGAACCAGTCCTCCCATGCCTCCGGGTTCCTAGTCCGCTCAACCCCGACAACTTGGGGCTCACCCCCTTATGCTTCTTCCCTCTCCTCCGGTACTGCATCATCTCCGAATAATGAAGATGTATAAGAGGTGGAGTAATCATCTCCACTACCGTCAGCTGAGCCCTTAGACGACTCAGAAGATACATGAACTGAAGCTTGGGCAGTGGGTGATGCTGGGGGTGTATCTCTCAATCTGTTTCTCTCCGGCCAGTCAGCAATGTACTCTAGCACGGAGTCTGATGATGCCTCCCGGGAGGGCTTGTACTCACTCCTCGATTGATCAATAGCCCTATCAGCAACTTTAATGATTTTCCTTGTGTTTTTAATGTTTTGCGGGCTTGGGGGGGGGTCAACTTTATCATCTTTTGTTTTCCACCCCGGAGGACTCTCCTCTGCCTGGTTGTTTACCATCTTTGCCTCGTGATTTCACCATTGTCTGCAAATAATATTCATTAGACTTGTTAGTATCCAGAAAAGCATTGTGATTCACAGTTGTAGAAAAAATGTTGCAGACAGTTTACTTGTTGCAGGGTACGGACCACACAAAATGTAGTGCGGCCGCAAAGAGGCCAATGCGGACCGCATAAAATAACACCGTGGTCCACACAAAGGTGGGTTTCAGACTACCCACTCTCTGAATAAATGCATCGTGGACCGCACAAAATGCCATTGCAGTCCGCATTGAGGCACCGCGGACCGCAAAAAATGCAATGCTGCTGTGGTCCTCAATGATCAGGTTTCAGAACTTTTAGCAATGCGGTCCGCACAAAATACCATTGTGGATCGCACAATTTCCACCGCGGTCCGCACAGAGTACTAAGTAGCAGAACCAACCTAGGGTTCATGATATTTTGAATTTAAGTTCAATTTTACACCTAATAAAAAGTCCCGAAGTGTTTGCCCAATGTTTTAACTACCTAATCTAACTTTAAACAAGAATTAACTAACCTAAGCTACATTACTGAAAGAGATACCGAAAGGCTATAAAGAAGAACTAAGGAAAACAAAAAAAGTAAAAGAAAATAACAAAATTAAGTAATTAAGAAGAAGTTAAAGTTACAAGATGTGAGAATTACTGAAGATAGACAATTCCTAGCAGTTAATTACGAGCAAGAAGGAAGATGAACAGTGAAATTTTGAGTTTAGAGAGTGAAAAGTCGAAAAGTTGAAAAGGAGGGCCTCATGTCCTATTTATAGAAAAAGGTACTGGGGCCCATCTCACCTACCCACCGCGGACCAAATTGCACCACAGTCCGCATTGCTAAAAGTCATAGGACTCAGACAAGGCAACCACTAAGGTTCGCACAAAATGCAATGCGGCCGTAGTGGACCACCGCGGACCGCACAAAATGCAATGCGGCCGTGGTGGTAGACTTCAGAGAACCTCCACTTTTGCTCATTCATCAGTGCGGTCCGCATTGATTTCTTGCCACTGCACTGAGGTCTTTGCAGCCGCACAAAATGGCAGTGCGGTCCGCATTGACAATCTTCAAAGAGTAGTCATTTTTCAACTTTTTCCTGCCCTACATCTGCGCAATCCTACAACATCTCACAACCAGTCAATGCAAAAGTAAATCCTACACTACAATAAAAATCAAAGAAAAACAAGAAAAAAAACACATGGGTTGCCTCCCAAGAAGTGCCTGATTTAACGTCACGACACGACGCAGGTTACCATCAAATCATTTGAGATGAAGAAGTGCCACCACGTGGCTGTCATCAATTTTTCCCAAGTAGTGCTTGACCCTATGCCCATGCACTCTGAAAACTTCCCCATTTTCGTTCTTTAAATCAAGTGCACCAAACGGGGTCACACACACCACTTCAAAAGGTCCATTCCATTTTGACTTAAGCTTTCCCAGAAACAGACGTAACCGAGAGTTGAACAAGAGAGTCAAATCACCCACTTTGAACTCCTTGCTACGAGCATATTTATCATGAAAGTACTTCATCTTGTCCTTATACAAGGACGAACTGGAGTAGGCATATAATTAGAATTCATCAAGCTCATTGAGCTGGTCCACACGAAGATTGGCTGCAACATCTCTTTTAAGATTTAGCTTCCTTAAAGCCCACATGGCCTTGTGCTCTAACTCAACTGGTAGATGGCAAGCTTTCCCAAACACTAACCAATATGGAGACATACCAATCAGAGTATTGTAAGTAGTCCTATAAGACCATAGAGCGTCATCCAACTTCTTTGACCAATCGGTCCTATTAGCATTGACCGTCTTTGACAATATACTCTTGATTTCCTGTTTGCGACTTCCACTTGGACACTCTCTTGATGATGATAGGGAGTAGAAACTTTGTGACTGACACAATACTTTTCAAGCAAAGTGTCAAAAGCTCAATTGCAAAAATGAGACCCCCCATCACTTATGATTGCACGAGGAGTACCAAACCTTGTAAAAATGCTCTTCTTGCAAAATGCAACAACACTGCGGGCCGCATTTTTGGGCAAAGCCACGACTTTAACCCACTTTGAAACATAGTCCACCGCCACAAGAATGTATGTGTTCGCACACGAGCTAACAAACATGCCCAAAAATCAATGCCCCATACATCAAAATTATCAACCTCAAGAATGGTATTGAGAAGCATCTCATCTTTCTTCGAAATTCCACCCGCTCTTTGACATTCGTCACACCTCTTCACAAGTTCACTTGCATCTTTGTACAAAGTTGGCTAATAAAACCCATAACTAAGAACTTTGGAAGTCGTCCTCGCCCCACCATGATGGCCACCATAGGGAGAGGAATGACAAGCCTCCAAGAAACTCAATTTCTCTTCCTCCGGGACACAACTTCAGATCACACCATCCGTGCAAATTTTGAACAAGTACAACTCATCCTAATAGAAATACAAACTATCCCGTTTGAGATTCTTCCTTTGGTTAGAAGAGAGCTCACACGGGATTATACCAGTCACGAGGAAATTAGCAACATCCGCAAACTATGGCATACCATTCACCGACACCGGAAAGAGTTCTTCGTTGGGAAATGAATCATTGATCTCTAGGCCATCACGAGGCCTCCCCTCCTCCTCCAAGCACGACAAGTGGTCCGCCACTTAGTTTTCACTACCCTTCCGGTCCACAATCTCCAAATCAAACTCTTGAAGTAACAAGACCATCGCATCAGTCTAGCTTTGGAATCCTTCTTCGTCATCAAGTACCGGAGTGCGGCATGGTCGGTATGGATTATGACCTTGGCACCTATGAGATACAGCCAAAATTTCTCCATTGCGAACACAATAGCCAAAAGTTCTTTCTCGGTCACCGTGTAGTTCACTTGAGCATCATTCATTATCTTGCTTGCATAGTACATCAGATGAAATATTTTGTTCACTCTTTGACCCAAAACTGCCCTAACCGCAACATCGCTCGCACCACACATGATCTCAAAGGAGAAGCTCCAATTAGGTGCGGTAATGATAGGAGTGGTGGTCAACTTATGCTTGACAAGTTCAAAGGCTTGCATACACTTTTCATCAAACATGAACTTGGAATCTTTTTCCAATAACTTGCATAAGGGAGTCACTTCCTTCGAAAAGTCTTTGATAAATCTCCGATAGAACCCCGCATGCCCAAGAAAACTTCTAACTCCCTTGACAGAGGTAGGGGAGGGAGCCTTGAAATCACATCAATTTTTGCTTTGTCTACCTCAATACCATGCTTTGAAATTTTATGTCCAAGAACTATGCCCTCTTCCACCATGAAGTGGCATTTCTCCCAATTGAGAACAAGATTGGTTTCTTCACAACGGGCCAAAACTCTATCAAGATTCTTCAAAAACTCATCAAATAAATCACCCACAACACTAAAGTCGTCCATGAACACCTCCAAAATGTCTTCCACCATATCGAAGAAAATGGCCATCATACACCGCTGGAATGTAGCCGGTGCATTACACAACCCAAAAGGCATCCGAGAAATGGCAAAGGTGCCATATGGAAAAGTGAATGTGGTCTTCTCCTGCTCTTCCAGAGCAATCAAGATTTGGTTGTACCTAGAATACCCATCCAAGAAATAGTAGAAGGCACGCCCAGCAAGTCGAACTAACATCTAATCAATAAAAGGCAATGGAAAGTGATCCTTACGGGTCACTTTATTCAACTTGCGGTAGTCCATGCATACCCTCCAATTGGTGATAGTTCTAGTAGGAATCAACTCATTTTCTGAATTTGCAACAACGGTCATGCCACCCTTCTTCGATACATATTGCACCGGTGAAGTCCAAGAGCTATCATAGATTGGGTACACAACCCCGGTATCCAACCACTTGATCACCTCCTTTTTCACAACTTCTTGCATTGCTTCATTCAACCTTCTTTGATGCTCCAAGGAGGGATTTGCATCATCTTCTAGGATAATCTTGTGCATATTGAATGCGGGGCTTATCCCCCGAATATCAGCTAAAGTCCATCCAATTGTTTTTTTTTTGCTTTTGAAGCATCGCCAATGTGGCATCAACCTGCATGTTAGTAAGACAAGAGGAAAGAATAACTGGCAAAGTAGAACTTGGGCCTAAGAACTCATACATGAGGTAGGTTCCTCAATTGAAGGCTTTGTTGGTGGAGTCTTCCTATTCTCGAGATCCAAAGAAAGTTTTCTAGGCTCATAAGAGTACGAGCCCATTCTATGATGCATTCACACACTCCACCCGACTTGCATCCTAATTGACATCAAGATTCAACAAACCGACCTCAAGAGGGTCCTCTACATTGATCATTGCACTAGTATTATCAACTATCACTGCCGTGACAAGGTCCACAAAAGAGCACACCTCGGAACTGTTGGGCTGTTTCATTTACTTGCACACATGAAAGACACTTTTTCATCACCCACTCGGAAGGTGAGTTTCCCTGATTCCACATCAATTAAGGCATTCCCAGTAGCAAGGAAAGGTCTCCCCAAAATGATAGAAACTTCATAATCCACCTCACAATCCAAGATCACAAAGTTAGCTGGTGATCACGGCCTACTATACACTCCTAATTATGTAGCAAAAGAGGGTCGGAGCAGCTTTTACACGATTTTGGGTCGGGATCGATATCCATAGAGAGCTAGAATTGGAGTCGAGTATCTATCTAGCTTAGGATTGCGTATATGTTCCAAATTACTCTTCTCATCATTTTTGTGGTTTTCTTTATAATTGTTCTTTTAACAAACTACAAATTGTAAATTAAGCTAAGAGTTAAATACTACGGGTTGTTCAAATAGTTTTAAGGGCACTAGGGTAGTGACATCCGTCTAGGTAGTCAACTGACGGGTACTTGAGTCTAAGGCACAATTGACATGATTGATGAATATGATATAACTGTTGCACTACTTTACCCACTCTACACCACTCGGTGGTTCAAGTGATTTTTGCCCAATTGACTTTCTCAAGACCAACTGGGTATGCAAATTTGCACACGCAACTTAGGGTTCAAGTCGAGTATTACTCTCTCGAGGTTTAACCCTTTAATTGGGGCTATCAATCTATTGAGTACGCCCCAATTCCTTGTTGGATCAATTTCGGAGACTTAGGCTCTCTTTCTCAAGAAGAACCCTAGTCAACTAAACACAAACTAGTGTTTGGAACCACTAATTCAGCAATTAACCGTGAAATTGACCCAAATATCAAACACCCATAATCAACTTAGCCCTAAAATACAAAACCCATCAATTACCCACACTAGGGTTGAGCCACAACCCTAGTTGTGGGGTCTAGCTACTCATATTCAAAGAAGAAAAACAAGAAATAGATGAAGATAACCACATATAAAATTAATTGCTAAGCTAAATATAAAGATTCAATGATAAAATGTAGTTAAAGTTTCCCAAAATGACTAAGAAAAGTCGACCCACGAGCGCAACTATGCTATTACAATATCTGCTGACCTAAAAATGGAAAAAGGATCTATTTATACTAAGCTGAAAAATCTAGACAAAAATGCCCCTACGGGGTTAGTGCGGACCGCACAGAATGGACTACGGCCGCACTAGGACTTTTGGCTTCAAAATTCAGCTCTCTGAACTCAGGCTCCGCGGACCACATAGAATGGACTGTGGCCGCGGTGACTTCTAGTGCGGTCCACACAAAATGGGCTACGGACCGCATTGGCTTGAAAGCTCCAAACTGCAACTTCTCTAAATCTTGGCTCTGCGGACCGCATAGAATGGTAGTGTGGCTGCATGGACTCCAGTGCGGACCGCACTACATCTAGTGCTGCCGTATTGCCTTTTATCCTGAATACCTGCTCTCTGAACCTCCTAGTGCTGACCGCACTGGACCTATTTTCCCTGAGGTTGTCTTGTCTTTGGTACTTGTGCAAGTTTCACTCCTTTTGAGATGATCTTTGACATCTTGTCACTTTATTGATCAAACCTGCAATCAAGCACACTTTTGAGCCTTTTGGGACTATTTTGTATGAGTTTCTAATCAAAGAATGAGTAAGAAGTAGTATAAAATGCGTCAAAATCCCTAGTTATCAACTCCCCCAAACTTAAGCTTTTGCTTGTCCTCAAGCAAACAAAATAAGATCCACCCCTTAAGGGAAAATTCAAGAAATTTTCAGCTGTCCTAAAGCAACCTCAACTAGCATCAATTGGGACTAACAATTTGCCCTCAATACAAATGAATCATTAACAACATTTACCCTTTGAAACATCTGGATTAAGTGTAACACAAGAGCATCAAGAGTTGACTCAACACATCAAAGAACTCTTTCAATTACTTTGGTCATTGTGGAACCCAAACTCACATATCCTCAACTCTCCCTAAGCAAACCTCACCTTTAGAATATTGGCATGCAAAACGAGGTTAATGGAAATTCACTCATCTCTCTCAAGAAAAAGTCACAAGTCCGACTCTAAGTACCATATGCTTACCCCTTATGTGAGTATCCACTAATGTAAGCTTCATTCAACTAAAGATCATATAGGACTTTTGTGGAGACATTGTGAAGGCTTTTGGTTCAGGGTAGGAAATGTTTTGGTCTAAGTAGGTTCCATCTTCCCTTAAGCACTTCTTTTGATTCATTTGGCATATATTCACTTGACTCTTTGAGTCATTTCACTTCTTTCTAAGGGGTTAGAGAGACACACTGTCACTCTTTTTTATGCATTTCAAACCTTTTCTCCTTTTTCAACTTTCCACACCTTTCATTCTTTGCTTTTCTTGAGTCCTTTTTTTTACATTGAACATTCTTTTTGCCTTTCTTTCTTTTTCATTGCCTTTCCTTTTCTTCGTAAGTCAAAATTCACTTATGATTTCACCTCAACAAACATTCAGGGCAAGTTCTAGACCAATAGCTTGGGAATTGGACTTGCAATTGCAATTACTCACCACACAAGCTAAGGAATTTCTAAAGACATATAGTCGGGGGCCCACAACGACCTTAGATACGATTTGAGAAGACAATGGTCCCGAAAAACCACTTAATGATTATCGGTCAACACAAGAGTCTCAAGGTCACGACTTTCATCATCCTAAACACAACAATTTGTTTTTGACCATGAGATCAAAGGCAAATGTGCTAGGCCCAAGTGAAGCTTTGCTTGAGGCACCCTTAACTACTAACTTATTAAAACAAAAAGAAAAATGGACTCAAACCCTTAAGAAGGTTGTCACGCCATCCATCATTGGGAAGATCCACCCGGTTTACACAACACTCCACCTTTGAAAAGAACCGTGGCATTAAGAAAACCAAAGGCTTATTGCAAACTTCGAAAACAAAAAGCTCGAATCACAAATAAGAAGCTAAAAATGAAAAAATTTGCGGAAAATAGAATGAATATATACAAGAGGGGATTTGAATATATAATGGATGGGATGAATATATACAATGTGATATATTCTTTATATATAAACCCAAAGTGAAATAAAAATGCGATAAATGTAACGAAATATCAGAATTATATACAGATCAAAGATGAAAAATCAAGAAAGCATAAAAAATGTTAAATATATACAATCATCCAAAATGTAGGGCCTACCACCTCAAATGAAAGCTGGCATTGTCCCCAATGCCAACTAGTCTAAATAAAGCACCAAAACGGTAAGAGGAAAAAGGATATAGAAGACTCCCTATGGCCCATCTGTCTGCATAGGCTCATGTGTGGTCCCTGGGTCCTCTCTGTGCTTTGGGACCTCAGACTGGTCCCCTGTGGCCTACTGCTCTACTACTGGGACCTGGGCCTGGACCTGGATAGGCTCTGTAGGTAGTGCACCCTGTGGCTGACTGGAAGAGGTCTCCTGTGTGTTAGCCGGCTGGATGACTGCATCATCAGCTCGAGGGATCATCC
The DNA here is from genome assembly GCF_000715075.1 of Nicotiana tabacum. Taxonomy (NCBI): domain Eukaryota; kingdom Viridiplantae; phylum Streptophyta; class Magnoliopsida; order Solanales; family Solanaceae; genus Nicotiana; species Nicotiana tabacum. The sequence continues at coordinate 15,027,772 of NC_134089.1, read as the reverse complement.
TCTTCCTCTTGGGAGGCCTCTGTGGCTGCTCCGGCTCTGGATGAACTGCTGGTGCTGGCTCCTGGAGCAGTAAATCTAAAGGCATGTGATCCGCCATCAGTCTGTCTATATCTAATCTCAACTCCTTCACAGACTCTTTGGAGGCCCTTGTCTTCCGCAGCTTCTTATGCTCCCGAGCAAGCTCCTCGAGAGCCTTGCTATGTGAATCAACTACCTTTGAGAGCACTATTTGAGTGTCGAGGATCTTCTTTTGGTTGTCAAGTATCTCTTTGAGAGCATCCTCTATCGACTGTGGAACCTGTGCTGGCGGGGGTGCTGACTGAGCCTCTACCACAGTGGTGAGTGTGGGCAACTTGGATGAGGCAGTATGCATCCAGTTGTTGATACTAAGGAGCGCCTGACTCAGTCGGTGGGTAGTAATAGGTTGGGCCTAGGAAGATGGAATCTCCGGGCCTACTGAGGTGGATGGGCCATCAGGAATGGCTGTGGATGTGGAAGGACCGGGAGGGATGTGTGTGGAAGTGGAGGTAGGCTCAGCAGGAGCCACTACCACAACTGGCTCTTCAGACTGGCCAGTTGGCACAATATCTGTACCTTTGAAGTTCTTGCTCTTGGGGTTATCATCCCCCTGAATGATGTACCAAGAAAACGGGGCTTTCGCCTTGACTTTGATGTCGAAGGGCCTCTTGTCCACTTTCAAGTCCTGGAAGTACATTGTGAGGAAACTGGGGAAAGGATAGTTTTGGTCATGCTCTGTACCCACGATAGTAATAATTCTGGACATCACATTCCCCGGGTACCCTGCCATGATAGAAGCCACTAACACAGCCCCGTGGAGAGGAAGAGAGTTATCATGTGTCGTGGGATCCAACCGGCTACATACAAAGGTCTCCCACCCCCATGCCTCAAAGTTCAAACTCCTTCTTAAGATCTTAACTCCAACAGTCAACCAGTCCGGGGTGGTACCTGGGATTGCTAGGTATTGTGCCAACCATGGACGAACCTCCTCGCCCATTTGCATCTTTGCCATGTACAGGGTCTCGTCCTCCTCATTGAAGCCAAGGTATTCATTTATTGATTTTCCATCAAATAACACTTTCAGATTCCGAACCTTGGTCACTTTGGAGCCCTTTTTGATGTGGGCTACATTGCAGTAGAATTCCTTGACCAAGTGTTTGTTGGCTTTCACACACTCATCCAGAAAATGTTCCCATCCAACTTTCATCCTAAACTGCCTCCTCACATTGGGGTTGTGAGGTAGCAAGTCTCTATCTATGAAACTCCTCTCCGGGATCAACTTTCTCACCGACCACCACTCCCGAAATTTATGGTACGCCACCTCACTCACGAATCTATCTTGCTAAACCTCCGACTTTCTAGTTCTAGCAATGCCTCCCACCCGAGGCTCACCTCCTTCTGCTACTCCCTCATCTCCCTCTACTTCGTCCTCACCTCCTACTGCATCCTCTCCGGATAATGAAGCTGTAAGAGATGTGGAGTATTCCCTACTGCCTGCTACTGATCCCTCAGACGACTCAGAAGAAATGTTCACTGATGCTTGGGCAGCGGGGGAAGTGGGAGGAGTGTGTCTCAGTCTGTGCCTCTCCGGATACAGGATGTATTCTGGGATTGAGTTCGAAGAGATCTCCCGGGAGGGCTCGTACTCACTCCCCAACATGTCAACGGCTTTGTCAGCAGCTTTTATGGCCTTCCTCGTGTTTTTTGATGTTTTGCCTAGCTTGGGGAGTGAGTTTGACCATTTTTTGTTTCCCTCCCGGGGAAGATTCACCTCTGCCAGGTTGTTTAGATCCTTTACCCCGTTGTTTCACCATTGTTTGCAATCACCATTCAAATGACTTATTAGTATCAGTTACTGCAGCTAAGAAGCAGTTAGAAGTAGTGTTGCAGAATAGAGAAAAAAAATTGCAGAAGGGTTGCAGAAGCCTCCCAATGCGGATCGCACAAAATGATGTATGGCTGCACAGGCGTCAGTGCGGACTACAAAAATGGCCATGCGGTCCGCACAGGGAAAGGGATTAGACTACCCATCCTCTGTAGTGCGGCCGCATAGGGGCCAGTGCGGTCTACACAAAATGTAGTGCGGCCGCACTGCCCAATGTTCCGCTTCCTAGAAGTTCATCAATGCGGTCCGCACAAAATGGTAGTACGGACCGCACATAAATGACTGCGGTCCGCACTAAGTGCCCAATTTCGTCACTAAGTTAAGGTTTCATGATTTTTTGATTTTAAGCTCAATTTTTCCCCTAGTTAATGTCCCTAAGTGATTTTCCAGTGATTATAACTACCTAGGCTTACTTTAATGAAAGAATTAACTACTCTAACCTAACTAATTGAAGAAAAATATGCTAAGCATAGAAGGGGAAGAGGTTAAAACAAAAAGTAAAATGAATTAACAAAATTAAACAAATAAAAGGAAGATAATGGTACCAGATAATGAGATGAAATGAAGAACTATGGTTCCAAGCAGTTAGTTACGAGGGAAAAGAGTGATGAACTGTGTTTATATGCTTCTGAGAATTGAAAGTTTGAAAAGAGTAAAAGGGGGGCCCCAGACCCTATTTACAGAAAAGGACCTGGGGCCCAGTCTCACCAACCAATGCGGACCGCACGAAATGGACCGCGGTCCGCACTACACTGTTTTGTTCAAGCTTGAAATGGCAATGCTCTATGGTCCGCACAAAATGGACTGCGACTGTAGAGGTCCACTGCGAACTGCATAAAATGTAGTGCGACCGCAGTGGCTAACTTCAGAGAGGCTGCATTTTACCCTCACCAGTGCGGTTCGCACAGAATGTAGTGCGGGCGCACTGGCGACTTCAGAGACCTGTGCATTTTTCCACTATATCTTGCACTACATCAGCACAACCCTATAACATCTCACAACCTGTCAGTCCAAAAATCAATCCTACACTACAATGAAAATCAAAATAAAAACAACAAGAAAACCACATGGGTTGCCTCCCAAGAAGCGCCTGATTTAACGTCGTGGCACAACGCATGTTACCATCACACCATTAGAAATGAAGAAGCGCCACCATGTGGCTGTCATCAATTTTTCCAAGATAATGCTTGACCCGCTTCCCATTAACTCTGAAAACTTCACCATTTTTGTTCCTTAAATCAAGAGCACCAAACGGGGTCACACACACCACTTCAAAAGGTCCACTCCATTTTGATTTGAGCTTTCTTGGAAACAGACGTAACCGGGAGTTGAACAAGAGAACCAAATCTCCTACTTAGAACTACTTTCCACGAGCATATTTATCATGAAGGTACTTCATCTTGTCCTTATACAAGGACAAACTGGAGTAGGCATGGAATCAGAATTCATCAAGTTCATTAAGCTGCTCCACACGAAGATTGTCTACAATATCCCACTCAAGATTTAGCTTCCGCAAAGCCCACATGGCTTTGTGCTCTAACTCAACCGGTAGATGACAAGCTTTCCCAAACACCAACCGATAAGGAGACATACCAATCAGAGTCTTGAAAGCCGTTCTATAAGCCCATTGAGCGTCATCCAACTTCTTCGACCAATCGTTTCTATTAGCATTGACCGCCTTTGACAATATGCTTTTGATTTCCCTGTTGGAGACTTCCACTTAACCACTTGCTTGAGGATGATAGGGAATAGAAACTTTGTGATTGACATCGTACTTAGAAAAGCTCTATTACAAAAAATGAGACCCCCATCACTTATGATTGCACGAGGAGTACCAAACCTTGTAAAAATACTTTTCTTGAGAAATGCAACAACACTCCGGGCCTTATTGTTGGGTAAAGCCACGACTTCAACCCACTTTGAAACATAGTCCACCGCCACAAGGATGTAAGTGTTCCCACAAGAGCTAACAAATGGGCCCATGAAATCAATGCCTCATACATCAAAAATATCAACCTCAAGGATGGTATTGAGAGGCATCTCATCTTTCTTCGAAATTCCACCCGCTCTTTGGCATTCGTCACATCTCTTCACAAAGTCACCCGCATCTTTGAACAAAATTGGCCAATAAAACCCACAACTAAGAACTTTAAAAGTCATCCTCACCTCGCCATGATGACCACCATAGGGAGAGGAATGACAAGCCTCCAAAATACTCAATTGCTCTTCCTTCAGGACACACCTTCGGATCACACCATCCGTGCAAATCTTGAACAAGTACGGCTCATTCCAAAAGAAATGCAAACTATCCCGCTTGAGCTTCTTCCTTTGGTTAGAAGAGAGCTCACACGGGATTATACAAGTCACAAAGAAATTAGAAACATCGGCAAACCATGGCATATCATTCATTGACAGTGAAAGGAGTTATTCGTCGGGAAATGAATCATTGATCTCTAGGCCATCACGAGGCCTCCCCTCCTCCTCCAAGCGGGACAAGTGGTCTTCCACTTGGTTCTCACTACCCTCTGGTCCACAATCTCCAAATTAAACTCTTAAAGTAACAAGACCCATTGCATCAGTCTAGCTTTGGAGTCCTTCTTCGTCATCAAGTACCGGAGAGCGGCATGGTCGGTATGAACAATAACCTTAGCACCCATAAGATACGACCGGAATTTTTCCATAGCAAATACAATAGCCAAAAGTTCCTTCTTGGTCACCGTGTAGTTTACTTGAGCATCATTCATTGTCTTGCTTGCATAGTATATCGGATGAAACATTTTGTTCACTCTTTGACCCAAAACTGCCCCAACCGCAACATCGCTAGCATCACACATGAGCTCAAAGTGCAAGCTCCAATTAGGCGCGGTAATGATAGGAGTGGTGGTCAACTTATGCTTGAGAAGATCCAAGGCTTGCATACACTTGTCATCAAACACGAACTTAGCATCTTTTTCCAATAGATTGCACAAGGGGTTCACTACCTTCGAAAAGTCTTTGATGAATCTCCAATAGAACCCCGCATGCCCAAGAAAACATCGGACTCCCTTGACGGATGTAGGGGGAGGGAGCCTTGAAATCACATCTATCTTTGTTTATCCACCTCAATGCCATGTTTTGAAATTTTATGCCAGAGATTGATTCCTTCTTCTACCATAAAGTGGCATTTCTCCCAATTGAGGACAAGATTGGTTTCTTCACAATGGGCCAACACCCTATCAAGATTCTTCAAGCATTCATCAAATGAGTGCCCCACAACACTAAAATCGTCCATGAACACCTCAAAAATGTCTTTCACCATATAGGTGAAAATGGCCATCATACACCGCTGAAATGTAGCTGGTGCATTACACAACCTAAAAGGCATCCTAGAGAAAACAAATGTGCCATACGGACAAGTGAATGTGGTCTTTTCCGGATCTTCCGGAGCAATCAAGATTTGGTTATACCCAGAATATCCATCCAAGAAGCAATAGAAGGCACGCCCAGCAAGTCGATCTAGCATCTGATCCAGAAATGGCAAAGGAAAGTGATCCTTGCAGGTCACTTTATTCAACTTGCGGTAGTCCATGCATACCCTCCAACCGGTGATGGTTCTTGTCGGAATCAACTCATTTTTGGAATTTTTCACCACAGTCATGCCAACCTTCTTTGGTACACATTGCACCGGCGAAGTCCAAGAGCTATCAGAGATGGGGTACACAACCCCGACATCCAACCACTTGATCACCTCTTTTTTCACAACCTCTTGCGTTGCCTCATTTCCTTTGGTGCTTCAAAGACGGCTTTGCATCATCTTCCATAATAATCTTGTGCATACAGAATGCGGGGTTTATTCCCCAAATATCAGTTAAAGTCCATCCAATTGCCTTTTTCCTCTTTTGAAGCACCGCCAATGTGGCCTCAACCTGCATGTTAGTAGGGCAAGAAGAAAGAATCACCGGCAAAGCGGAATTTGAGCCTAAGAACTCATACCTAAGTTGTGGAGCAAGTGGTTTCAACTCCAACACCGGAGGCTCCTCAATTGAAGGTTTGGTTGGTGGAGTCTTTCTATTCTCAAGATCCAAAGACAATTTCCTAGGCTCATAAGAATAAGAGCCCATTACATGTAAAGCATTCACGACTCCACTCGTCTTGCATCCTCATTGACATCAAGATTCAACAAAACGGCCTCCAATGGGTCCTCCACATTGATCATGGCACTGGTGTCATCAATTATCACTACTATGACGAGGTCAACAAAAGAGCACACCTCGGTACTGTTGGGTTGCTTCATAGACTTCCACACATGAAAGACAACCTTTTCATCTCCCACCCGGAAGATGAGTTCCCCTGCTTCCACATCTACCAATGCCTTCCTCCAAAGTTTTGAAAACTGAGTAGGGCATCAAATGGATACTAGTTCCCAAATCACATAGAGCCTTGGCAAAGTCCACACTCCCAATGGTGCAAGGAATGGTGAAAGCACTGAGATCTTCAAGCTTCAGGGCCATTGAATGCACTTTAGCACTGACTTGGTGAGTCATCTTTATAGTTTCACAATCCATAGAACGCTTCTTTGTAACCAAGTCTTTCATGAATTTTGCATAGCCCGACATTTGTTTAAGTGCCTCCACCAAAGGGACATTAATTGATAAGCTCTTCATCATATCAATGAACTTTTTAAACTGATTATCATTCTTCTACTTTGCGATCCTTTGAGGATAGGGTGGAGGTGGCCTTGGCAAAGGAGCCTTGGCTTTTGGCACAACTGGCTCCGGCATGTCAATTATGTATTCCCTAGACAGGTTCACATCATTTTGAGTTTCCACCTTGATTTCTTGAATATCAATCCTCACTTCATTTTTCACATTTTCATCAACCACATCTTCAACCACCTAAGGGACTTCGTCATCTTGCAACTCAACATCATCATCCACGACTTGCTTTTTCTTAGAGGCATTCACATCATCGCCTCTCCCACTTCTTGTTGTAACCGCCATAACATGATTGTTCCTACCCTTTGGGTTCACTACCGTATCACTTGGTAGAGCACCATTCGGGCGATTATTCAATGACTGAGAGATTTGGCCTAATTGCACCTCCAAGTTTCGGATAGAGGTGTTGTGAAAAGCTAATTGTGCATCAGAATCCGCATTCTTCTTCATCATCTGCTCGAACATCATTTCAATTCTACCCTTATCATTACCCGAAGAACTAGGACCTTGAGATGGAAATGGTGGTGGATTGTTTGGTTGTTGGTACATTGGGGGCCTTTGAAAGCCTTGCCCCCGGTTTCCTTGATTTCCATTGTTCCATCCTCTTTGATTATTATTGCCACCCCAATTATTGTTATTACCATTCCAATTCCCTTGGTTGCCTTGATTGTTGTTTTGATTTCCCCAGTTGTTGTTTTGGTTGTTGTTCCCCCAATTATTGATGTTTTGTTGTTGGTTTCCCCAATTGCCAATGTTTTGTTGTTGATTGCCCCAATTGCCTTGAGGTCTCCACTGTTGTTGGTTGGAAGAGTTGCCCCATTGGCCTTGATAATTGTTTACATATTGAACCTCTTCACTTTGGTAATCATAACCATCATTTTGAAACCCATCACATCCATAATCAAATTGCTCAGAATTCCCTTGGTTTTGTTACCATCTTTGACTTCTCTTGTTGACACGCATATTAACACCCTCCATAGCATTCACTTGGAGAGGATTTTGGATTTGTTGCAACTATGCCTTAGCCAATTAATTCATAGTAGTTGTCAACTCCGCTATAGCTTGCCCATGGTCATGTAATTCCTTGTGCAAATGAATAACCGTAGGGTCATCTTGAGGCACATTGGCTCTACTTTTCCATGTAGAAGAAGTGTCAGCCATCTCATCAAGTACATCACATGCCTTATTATACGATAGCTTCACAAATTTGCCCCCAACAAGTTGGTTCACTATGCATTGATTTGTTGTATTGATGCCCCGGTAGAAAGTTTGTTGGATCATAGCATCGGTCATATCATTGTTGGGGCATTCTTTCACCATCGTTCTATACCGCTCCCAAATCTCATGCAAAGGTTCTGTGGGATCTTGCTTGAAAGCCAATATCTCATCACGCAATGCCGCCATATGCCTCGGCAAGAAAAATTTAGCAATGAACTTAGTCGCCAACTCATCCCAAGTTGTGATGGAATGGTTGGGGAGTCTCTCTAGCCAATCCAATGCCTTCCTCCAAAATGAGAATGGGAAAAGCCTCAACCTAAGAGTATCCTCAGACACATTCGTCTGCTTGCTTCCCCAACATGTATCCCCGAACCCCTTGAGATGTTTGTAGGCATTTTGATCCGTAGTGCCCGTGAAATACCCACGCTGCTCAAGTAAGGTCAACATCACGTTGGTTATTTGAAAATTCCCCCCTCGGATTCGGGGTGGGATAATAGCACTTGCATAGCCCTGGTTCAGAAGTACTTTGGGAGCCACTCTTGGAGGTGGTGGAGGAGTGTCTGGAATATCACCATTTGGATTAGCATTGGCATTCCGGTCTCTACGTTGTCCTTGAGGTACAAAAGGCACCTCATCTTCGCCGACATCATCTACCTCCTCCCCCGCAATCACTTTTCCAAGAGGGTCATTAGCATTGTTCACAACCATTATGGTACCTGAGTAGTGACACAAACAAGTAAGTAACAAAGAAGGAAAGAAGAACAATACACAAAACTAACTAAATAGATAGCCAAAATCGTTAGCTCCCCGGCAACGGCGCCAAAAAGTGATCACGACCTACTCTACACTCCTAATTATGTAACGAGAGAGGGTCAGAGCAGATTTTACCCGATTTTGGGTCGGGATCAATATCCATAGAGAGCTAGAATTGGAGTCTAGTATCTATCTAGCTTAGGATTGCGTATATGTTCCAAATTACACTTCTCATCATTTTTGGGGTTTTCTTTATAATTCTACTTTTAACAAACTACAAATTGTAAATTAAGCTAAGCGTTAAATACTACGGGTTGTTCAAATAGTTTTAAGGGCACTAGGGTAGTGACATCCGTCTAGGTGGTCAACTGATGGGTACTTGAGTCTAAGGCACAATTGACATGATTGATGAATATGATATAACTGTTGCACTACTTTACCCACTCTACACCACTCGGTAGTTCAAGTGATTTTTGCCCAATTGACTTTCTCAAGACCAACTGGGTATGCAAATTTGCACACGCAACTTAGGGTTCAAGTCGAGTATTACTCTCTCGAGGTTTAACCCTTTAATTGGGGCTATCAATCTCTTGAGTACGCCCCAATTCCTTGTTGGATCAATTTCAGAGTCTTAGGCTCTCTTCTCAAGAAGAGCCCTAGTCAACTAAACACAAACTAGTGTTTGCAACCACTAATTCAGCAATTAACCATGAAATTGACCCAAATATCAAACACCCATAATCAACTTAGCCCTAAAATACAAAACCCATCAATTACCCACACTAGGGTTGAGCCACAACCCTAGCTGTGGGGTCTAGCTACTTATATTCAAAGAAGAAAAACAAGAAATAGATGAAGATAACCACATATTAAATTAATTGCTATGCTAAATATAAAGATTCAATGATAAAATGTAGTTAAAGTTTCCCAAAATGACTAAGAAAAGTCGATCCACGAGCGCAACTATGCTATTACAATATCTGCTGACCTAAAAATGGAAAAAGGAACTATTTATACTAAGCTAAAAAATTTGGACAAAAATACCCCTATGGGGTTAGTGCGGACCACACATAATGGACTGTGGCCGCAATAGGACTCTTGGCTCCAAAATTTAGCTCTCTGAACTCAAGCTCCGCGGACCGCACAGAATGGACTACGGCCGTGGTTACTTCTAGTGCGGTCTGCACAAAAAGGACTGCGCACCGCATTGGCTTGAAAGCTCCAAACTGCAACTTCTCTGAATCTTGGCTCTGCGGACCGCATAGAATGGTAGTGTGGCTGCATGGACTCCAGTGCAGACCATACTAAATCTAGTGCGGCCGCATTACCTTTTAGCCTGAATACTGCTCTCTGAACCTCCTAGTGCGGACCGCACAAAGTGGTGTGCGGACGCACTGGACCTATTTTTCCTGAGCTTGTCTTGTCTTTGGTACTTGTGCAAGTTTCACTCCTTTTGACCCGATCTTTGACATCTTGTCACTTTGTTGATCAAGCCTGCAATCAAGCACAACTTATGAGCCTTTTGGGACTATTTTGTATGAGTTTCTAATCGAAGCATGAGCAAGAAGGAGTATAAAATGCGTCAAAATCCCTAGTTATCAGCTGGCAAGATAAATTTGTCCACCCGGACAAGCACATCATCAATAATACCCAATGGTCTATTCATCGTTCTATCTGTCATTTGCAATCTCATTGAAGTCGGCCTTGGTTTCCCAGTACCCAAAGTCTTGAAAACTGAGTAGGGCATCAAGTTGATACTAGCCAACAAATCACATAAAGCCTTAGCAAAGTCCGCACTCCCAATGGTGCAAGGAATGGTGAAAGCACCGAGATCTTCAAGCTTCGGGGCCATTAAATACACTATTGCACTAACTTGGTGAGTCATCTTTATAGTTTCACAATCCATGGACCATTTCTTTGTCACCAAGTCCTTCATGAATTTAGCATAGCCCAACATTTGTTCAAGAGACTCCACCAAAGGCACATTAATGGATAAGCTCTTCATCATATCAATGAACTTTTTAAACTGATTCTCATTTTTCTGCTTCGCAAGCCTTTGAGGATAAGGCGGAGGTGGCCTTGGCAAAGGTACCTTGGCTTTAGGCACCACCGGCTTCGGCATGTCTATTATATGTTCCCTAGACGGGTTCACATCATTTTGAGTTTCCACCTTGGCATCTTGAATATCAATCCTCACTTCTTCGTTCACATTATCATCAATCACAATTTCAACTACCAAGGGAACTTCACCTTCTTGCAACTCAACTTTATCACTCAAGATTTGCTTTTGCTTGGAGGCATTCACATCACCGCCTCTCCCACTTCTTGTAGTTACCGCCATAACATGATTTTTCCCAACCTTTGGGTTAACCACCGTATCACTAGGTAAAGCCTCCTTTAGGATGAGTATTCAAAGATTGTGAGATTTGGCCTAACTGCACCTCCAAGTTTCTGTTTGAGGTATTGTGGGAAGCCAACTGCGCATCAGAATCTGCATTCTTTTTTATCATTTGTTCGAACATCATTTCAATTCTACCCATATCATTGCTAGAAGAACTAGGAGCTTGGGATGGAAATGGGGGTGGATTGTTCGATTCTTGGTGCATTAGGGGCCTTTGAAAGCCTTGTCCCCGGTTTCCTTGGTTTTCATTGTTCCATCCACCTTGATTGTTGTTACCACCCCAATTGTTGTTGTTACCATTCCAATTTCCTTGATTGTTTTGGTTGTTGTTCTGATTACCCCAGTTGTTGTTTTGATTGTTGTTTCCCCAAATACCATTGCCATGTTGTTATTGATTGCCCGAATTGCCTTGGGGTCTCCATTGTTGTTGGTTGGAAGAATTGCCTCTTTGGCCTTGATAATTGTTCACGTATTGCACCTCTTCATTCTTCCCATCATAACTATCACCTTCAAATCCACCACAGTCATTGTCAAATTGTTCCGAATTCCCTTGGTTCTGTTGACCTCTTTGTCTTCTTTTGTTGACAAGCATGTTGACAACCTCCATGGCATTCATTTGGCGAGGATTTTGAACTTGTTGCAACTATGCCTTTGCTAGTTGGTTCATTGTAATTGTCAACTCAGCTATACCCTGCCTATGATCATGTAACTCCTTGTACAAATGAGTAACCGTGGGGTCACCCTGGGGCATATTGGCTCTACTTTGCCAAACAGAAGAAGTGTCAGCCATCTCGTCAAGAATGTCACAAGCCTCATCATAAGACAACTTCATAAAGTTGCTCCCAGCAAGTTGGTTCACTATGCACTGATTTGTTGTGTTAATGCCCCGGTAGAAAGTCTGTTGGATCATCGCCTCAGTCATATCATTGTTAGGACATTCCTTCACTATTGTTCTATAATTCTCCCAAATCTCATGCAAAAGTTCAGTGAGATCCTGCTTAAAGGCCAATATCTCATCTCTCAATGCTGCCATATGCCTCGGTGAGGAAAATTTTGCAATGAACGTGTCGGCCAACTCATTCCAAGTAGTGATGGAATGGTTGGGAAGTCGCTCAAGCCAATCCAATGCCTTCCCTCTAAGTGAAAATAGGAAGAGTCTCAACCGTAGTGCATCCTCGGACACATTAGTTTGCTTGCTCCCCAAACAGGTAGCCACGAACCCCTTGAGATATTTGTAAGCATTTTGATTGGCAGCGCCCGTGAAATACCCAAGCTGCTCTAGCAATGTCAGAATCACATTGGTTATTTGAAAATTGCCCGCCCGGATTCGGGGTAAGACAATAGAACTTGCATAGCCTTGGTTTGGAAGCACTCTAGGAGACACTCTTGGAGGTGGTGGAAGAGGGTCTAGAATATTGTCATTGGCATTAGTATTGGCCTGGCGGCCTCTACGCTGTCCTTGAGTTACAATAGGCACCTCATTATCTCCAGCATCATCTACCTCCTCCCCCGCAATCACATTTCCAAGAGGGTCATTAGCGTTGTTTGCTGCCATTTGGTACCTGAAGTTGTGACACACACAAATTAGTAACAAAGAAGGAAAGAAGAACAATGCACAAAACTATTTAGATACATATCCAAAACCATTAGTTCCCCGGCAATGGCGCCAAAAAGTTGATCGAGACCAACCTTGCACTACTATTGAGTAGCGAGAGCGGCCAAAGTAGCTTTTACCTGATGAGGTCGGGATCGATTTCCATAGGGAGCTAGATATTGGAGTTGAGTGTCTATCTAAAGTGGAGTTGTGTATTTGCTCTTAATTGCACTTCTACACATTTTTACTTTTGATTATGATTCTAATTTTATAATGCTACAATGCTAAATTAAGCTAGATAAGACTAAGGTTAAACTATTGCGAGTTGTTCAAATGATTAAAATGCACTAGGGTAGTGACTTTCGCCTAGGTGGTAGAAGGATTTTTGAGTTTAAAGCTCGATTGTCACATTTGAGGAGTATGTATAACCATTGCACGATTCTACTCACTCTATACCTCTCGGTAATTCGAGTGATTTTGCCAGAATTGACTTTCTCAAGACCAATTGGGTTTGCAAATTTGCACAAGCAATCAAGGTTCAAGTCGGGTATTACTATCTCTAGGTTTAACCTTTTAATTGGGGCTATCAATCTCTTGAGTACGGCCCAATTCCTTGTTGGACTAATTTCATGGACTTAGGCTCTCTTTCTCAAGAAGAGCCAAAGTCTACTAGGCATAAACTAGTGTTTGCAATCACTAATTCACAATTAAAACCCTAAATTATGCCAAATATCAAACACTTATAGACAATCAAGCATCAAAATAAAAGACCAATCAATTACTCACACTAGGTTTGAGCCACAACCCTAGCTTATGGGTGTAGCTACTCATAATTAGAGAAGAAAACAAAGAAATAGATGAAGAATAACTCATAATAATTAATTGCTAAATTAAACTTGAAGATTCAATGTTGAAATTAAGCTAAAATTACTCAAAATAGGTAAAAGGAACGAAGTCACGAGCGCAACTCTCAGTACAAAACTATCTGATGACCTAAAAATGGGAAAAGAATCTATTTATACTAGGCTAAAAATCTTGGACAAAAATACCCCTACGGGGCTAGTGCGGACTGCACAAAATTGAGCGCAACTGCACTAAGGCTCTGGGCTTGAATAAAGCTCTCTGAACTTGGGCAATGCGGACGCACAAAGTCGAGTGCGGCCGCTGTGGCTAGTATTACGGTCCGCACAAAAAGGAACGCGGACCGCATTGACCTTTATCCTCCAAAACACCACCTCTCTGAACCTTGGCATTGCGGACCACACGAAATCGAGTACGGCCTCGGTGAACTCAATGCGGACCGCACAAAACCTTTTACGACCGCATTGCCTTTTGGCCTGAAAAGCAACCTCTTTGAACTTCACTTGTGCGGACCGCACAGAATGGTGTGCAGCCGCACTGGCACTGTTTGACCAAGCTTTGTCTTGTCTTGGTACTTGTGCAAGTTTCACTCATTTTTGAGCTGGTTTTTGACACTTTGTCACCTTGTTGATCAAACCTGCAATCAAGCACAACTTGTGATCCTTTGCAACTATTTTGTACACATTTATAATAAAAAATTAAGCAAGAAGGAGTGTAAAATGCATCATATTCCCTAGTTATCAGCGACCCATTGAGGATACTTTGATTCTCGGACGGAACCATTAGCGAGCAACTTATCAACTTCTTCGCTGACTACCTCGTTGATTGCAGCATTGAACTTTCTCCTTATTTTTCGTACTAGCGGGTAAAGAGGATCGACATTTAGCCTATGTGTGGCGATGTCCCTCTGGATTCCCGGTGTATCTAAAAGGAAAAAGGCAAACAAATTAGCATTGTTAGTTAAGAACTTATAGAACTTAGCTGGTTCTGACAGGTTGTGTCCGATACAAGCTTTCTTCGTGCAGTCGGTGTTATCCAATTGAACGGGGTTGAGGTCTTCTATGGTTGCCTTGCAGGCTTCTACGACATCTGGGTCTTTGATGGCATCTATTTGTATGTCGGTTTTGGTTCACGATATGACTGATTGCTATGCTTCCGCACTTGCCCCCTTTAGTTGTCGGGTGTGTGTTCAATCTTGGGCGATTGGGTAGCATTCTTGGGTGGTGCGTTGCTCGCCCCGGATGCTGAATATTCCCCATGGGGTAGGAAATTTTATTACTTGATAGAAACTTGACGAGACGGCTCTCATGGCGTGTATCCATGGACACCCTATAATAGTGTTGTAGGCTTTTTCCTAGTTCATGACGTGAAACGTCATTTCTAGAGTGAATCCTCCTGCTAGAATGGGTAGCACTATCTCTCTAGAGGTTTGTTCCACTGCATTATTAAAATTCGTTAGTGTTATGCAACATGGTACTATCTTATCCTCAAGTCTCATTTGTATGAGAACTTGTGGATGAATAATACATGTGCCGCTTCTGTCATCCACCATTATTCTTTTTACATTGGTATCCGCGATACATAAAGTTATAACCAAAGCATCATAGTGAGGGAAAGACAAATCGTTGGTATCTGACTTATCGAAGATGATACTATCCTCGAGGTCGTCGTACCATTCGTGAACGACTGTCCACTTGAGTTTGTGTGTGGTGGTGAATTTCATATGGTTGATTACCATATCGTCACTGCCATAAATGATCATTTGTATGGTACAAGCTGGTGAAGGTGGTTTTGGGGGTCCTTGAGTTTGGTCGCGTCCGCGAGCGAAGTTTACCCGTCCTCGATCGCTCAGTAATTCTTTCAGGTATCCTTGGTTCAACATTCTTACCACTTCATGTCGTAGACCTACGCAGTCTTCGATTTTGTGTCCCCTCTCCTGGTGGAATTCACACAGAACGTTCGATCTCCGGGTGCTCGAATCTGACTTCATCTTTTGCGGCCACTGCACCTTCGTGCCGAGCTTTTCTAGTGCATACACTATTTCTGAAAGAGAAACACAAAAGTTATGAGCAGATAACAGTGGAGGCATAGTCTCTTTCATTTCGGTGTGGCACAGTGTGTCGAGGTGTGGCATATGCATGTCGTGGAGGAGGCAGGATGGATGCCCGGATGTAGGGATGATGCCTTTCTCGATTGAAACGGGGTAGCTGATCCCTTCGACCATCGTTGCGGTGATCTCTCCTTGTTTCGGTTTGGACCGACGTCAGCCGTTGGAGCAGACTATTTATGTCGTCCTCATTTGCCCTTACTTTGGCACAATAGGCATTATGGATTTCTTCCCACGTGGTGGGAGGGTATTTCATGAGTCTACTTAGTAGTTTTTTGGTTGCTTTCAACCCGCTTCTATTTAACCCATTTTGGAAGGCTGCTACCGCCATCCCTTCTGATACGTTTGGTAGGCTCATTCTTGCCCTGTTAAATCGGGCTAGGAAATCCCGAAGTCCTTCGCCCGTCGTCTGCCTAATGACGAAGATGTCATTTACCCTGACTTATGCTTTTTTCGCTCCCGCGTGAGCGGTGATGAATTTATCCGCCATTTCTTTGAATGTTGATATTGACCGTGCCGGTAGTTGGGAATACCACGTAATGCTCCCCCTGTCAGAGTTTCGCCGAACTTTTTCAACAGCACCGATGGCACCTGTTTTTTCGATAGATCGTTGCCTTTTACTGTAGTGACGTAGTGGATTATGTGATCTTCCGGATCCGTGGTGCCATCATATATTTTCAAATATGGCGACATTTTGAAGGTTTTCGGAATAGAGTGGGGAGCCGCCCCTTCATTGTATGGTTGCTCGATGAATCATCTTACATCACGTTTTGGTAGCAATTTCGGAGCGCCCGATATTTTATCGACCCTTTCTTGATGGTCCTTCATTTGATCACAGAGCGTTTTGTTCTCATTTTCCATTTCTTCCATTTTCTTTAAGATGGTCTCAAGTGCATCATTACCTGCATCAATGACAGTATGAGTGTTATCTGTGCGTGGAGTTTCTGGCTCATCAATGATAGTTGCAGTTTCTGCATGTATTGTGCCTCTGGTATCCCATTGATTGGGTTTATCGAGTACGCTGTTCAAGGTGTTTGTCAACCACTCTTTTAATAGCCTTTCACAGTCGGTGGTGCTTCTCCTGTCGCGGATGTTGAGGTCTCCCTATCATGCGAGACAATCACGCTTTCATGCGGGGGGTGGGGGGTTGAGGCATCTCCCTCAAGTGTAACGCTTGGCGTTGCATTTTCATTGTCTTCTTTGCCGGCTTCATTGATGGAATCTAGAAGGTTGGTCGTGACACCTTCTTTTACCTTCAACCTTGCTTCCCTTTTTCCTGCCATTGTTGGTCTTTTCGAAGCTAAGAAGAGGTGATTATCCCTTTTAAGGATCTAGACGAAACTAAAATCTTAGCTATAGAAATCCCCATAGACGGCGCGAAATTATTTGACTCAAAAGATATTGGAACCTTTTGAATAAATCAATTAAATAGGATGAAAGGGTAAATCTTAGCTAAGTATAATAAACTCTAGAAACAAGGGTATAAAAGATGAACACAATGAATAATATTTTTGATCTTGCGAAGATGAGTGATCGAACACCAAGGATGCCAATTGTTTACATAGAAAAGTATTATAGTCAGTGTTCTTAGCTGAGAAAGCAAAAAAGCCCCCTTTACAAGATTATTTTCACGCTATATATAAGGGACAAACCCCTTCTAAACCCTAAGAGACATATCACAGAGAATTCGAAAGAATATTCTAATGCCCCCTGTCGAGCCTACATCAGTGTCAAAGTCATGCAATCTATGCTCACTTGTCTGTCGTCCTCCGTAGGACGTCGAGTTACGAAGATCCCGCCGTTTTTCATATTCGTCAATGGTCATGGTCGTCCAAATTTGGACCCATACAGCAAGGAATAAGCAAGGAAAGATATCAATGGGAGAAGATAGCATATTGATAGGATAGGTGCAAGATAATTGTTTGGGATCTAACTCTAAATAATTCACGTCTAATGTTCAAGTGAGTCTCTCGAATTCACTTGATTATTAGTTCACACGTTTAGTACAAACTCTTATCTCTATTAAGTCTCAACTTCACCGAATGAATCAATTTAAGCTCGACGAAGATATAGAAGAATGCGTAGTGGATTGGTCTTTAGGAGAACCTCTTTCAATTATCCTCCTAGCTAGGTTTGATCAATGATTCAACTAGCCTCTTTCAATTACTAAGAAGAATTAATAAACTCAATCAACAATATAATGCAAAGATATCACAAGTTATGCCTCTCTCGGTTACATGAACAAGTGAATTTACATGCAACAATTAAATCATCCAAAAATACTTCAATACATAAAACTAGAGTTAATATCCACAAACTAAGATCAGTACACCAAATCCATCAAACCCTAAAGAGAACTATTCCATATATATGGAGTAATCCATCACCAGTGCATTTCTTTAGCAGTTGAGTCTTCCTTGAATTTTGACGTCCAGAACTGATCCTCGACCCCCGAACACGATCCCAGCTCATTCCTTCGGGGTTTTACATAGACTTCAAAGCTCCAAATATCTTGAATTAATTTCGCAATATCTATATAATATGGAATCACGCCTACAAGGCATGAAACACACCATAAATGAAAACACTAGCAGCTAAAGCTTAAACACAATTAAAGTGTTGGGATTAGAATGCAATAAGCGACTAAAACACAAGATTATAGTCTACCATCATCATCCCTCACTTAAACCATTGCTCGTCCTTGAGCAATCAAACTAACTTTATATATACACGACCTTTTTAAACAACTCTCCTAACTCGTCACACCAAGAATATTTAAAATAGATTAAGCACAATAGTGTAACATCCTCGCCTCAAGATTTTGGCTCAAAAGCACCACGTATTTTTCACAACCTGCTCACTTACTCTAACACAGAGGTCAATGACATTACATTTCCTTCATGAATCAAATGCCCTCGCACAAAAATAGAGAGTAGTTCCACGCACAATAAAATTTCAAAACAATTAGGAACTCAAGATAGACAGAATTCACTCACTCTCAAAAACAACATTTATATGCCACAAAAGACGTACCATAGGCTTGCCCATAGTGTACTACTCTACAAATTAAGCTCATTCAATTAAGGATAAAGTAGGACTTTAGTGGTTGCAATGTAGGCTACGGGAGGGTATGATACATTTAGATATAAGAGTGACTACACCTCCCTAAGCATTTTAATACATACAATTAACCATTCAAAGCTCCACACTTTTGTCAAACCATAACTCTACCTTCACATCAATATACATTAATTCCTACTTCTTTAGCACAATTACATCAAGAGTTACCACCTATCAAAGAATATTTTTCACAACAATATAGCTATTTATTTCTTTTTTTTTTCTTTTTCTTATCCAATTCAAGTGGCTCTTACTTTTTCAATACACTACACCTTTCTCCTTATTTCAATTGTTCCACTCAAAAGCCATACCAACCAACCCACACTTCAACTCTTACAAAGTTTATAACAAATTCAAGTATTCACGAGAGGTACACGGTTCAAATAGATGGTCAATTCAAACAAATGGTAAGGCTTGTAATGTGGTGGCCAAAGAAATGGGATTACGGGCTCAAAAGGATATATAACACTTGTGTGGGTAAAATCATATAACTAGCTCAATAAAGAAATGCCTATATCACTTCCAAGACTAATAAAACTACTACTTTGCTTTGCAAATACATCAAATGTAATGAACAGAATTACAAAAAACTCACACACACATGGTACTTGACTCACTCAGGATTGGACTCATCAAGACACTCTAGTCAAAGCAGTTAAGTAAAGTTAAGATCATACAATTTAATGCACTTATACAAAAGTCAAAAATTGAGCCAAGCGTTACAACTAAAACACTCACTATTCTCAAGCCATGACAAAGTCAAGAGACATTGCGTCCATTTCAAATCTTAGCACAAGGTTTCCTACTTCTAACAAAAATAAAAACTAACTATACTTGGTTCAAACAAAACTGTTGGAAGAGAACCACGACCCAAAGAAAAATCAATGGGAATTAGTACACTACTGAACAAAAGAAAGTCTTTTTATCTTTTTGTTTCAACTTTAATCCCTCAAGAAACCTGTCGATGTGATATCCATCGTCGGAAAAATCGGAAATTTTAAAATTTTATGTTTTTTAGAAAATTTTCTATCTCAAACTAACAAAAGCAAAAATTAAACTTATATACATACAACATACAAATATCATCCACCCCACACTTTAAGTTGTGGCATGTCCCCATGGAACACAATTAAAAAGTATAAGGTAGAGAAATCTTCCATGAACATCTAGTCGGGGTCTGAATCAAAGTCGGGCTCCATTCTTTGCGCCCGAACTAGTGCACACATCTATGCAGATAGCTTCTTCTCAGCCTTCTAGGGGTACACCCCACCCTTATCTTTCTCATTAACTGCAACTTTCTCTTTTGAGCCCTTCGCTTTCCACTCAACACTTGCAGCTGGCTTCTCCTTTTCACCACCATTGCTACATTCATCTAAAAAGTCACAGTCTCTTCACCCACTCTAAGCATGAGTTTTCTATCACGTATATCTAATATTGCTCTATCCGTTGCTAAGAATGTTTTTTCTAAAATGAGGGGGACCTACTTGTTCTCATCCATATCCACCACTATAAAATCTACAGGTAACTTATCCGCCCGAACTAACACATGTTCTACAATCCCCTCGGGTGTTATAGTCGTTTGGTTTATCAGCTACAAAGATATTGGTGCATACCTTATCTCTCCAATATCCTTCTCTAGTTTCTCGTAAATAGACAAAGGCATTAGATTAATTTAGGCACAAGAATCACATAAAGATTTATCAAAATTAATAGTGCTTAAAGAGCAAGGTATAGTAAAATTCCCTCGATCTCCACACTTTTGTAGGATTTTTGTTTTGCAAGATTGCACTACAATGCCTCGTAAGCTTGACTACTGATGTCTCTTCTATCTTCCTCTTCTTTGTTAGGATCTCCTTCAAGAACTTGGCATACGCTGGCACTTGTGAGTGCACCTTTGTGAATGGTAAGTTTACATTAACCCGTTTAAGCATATCCATAAATCTCTCAAACTACTTGTCTAGCTTTTCTCTATACAACTTTTGCAGGAAAGGTAGAGCAAGATTCCTCCCTTCTCGAAGTTTCCTCCTTCTTCTTTTTGTCAGCTCCCTTCTTGCCTTTCTTCTTCTTATCAACTTTAATTTTCAGTTGCTCTCCATTTTCTTTTTCAGGTACACCCTCTTTTAGGTTGGAATGGCATTTTTCAACACTTTCCCACTTCTCGAGGTCCAACGTTCATCGTTTATTTGGGATTTCTCTATGTATCAGCAGGGAGAGTTCCTGGAACCCTCTCAAATAATATTGTTGCAGTTTGTCCCATTTGCTTCTCAAGATTTTGAATTGCTGCCCCATGAGCATCTGACCTCTCATCTCTCTTGACAATGAAGGCCTTTATTAGATCTTCTAGACCAGGTCGATGGCTGTTGAGGCTAAAATGGCTGCCTCTGCTTATTTACAAAACCCAGAGCTCCTTGTCCCTGAAATCTGGGGTTTTTTTGTTGCCATGTATTTGTTGTACCCCTAGGTAAACTCCATAAAAATCAGGGTGCTTCTAACCCATTGCATTAAAGTTATAGTTCCCCACTACATTCACTTCATCGGTTGAGGCTTGAACTCATGAGTAGTAAGGAAATTTTTTTTTTTTGAAAAATATTACCAAATCAAGTGTGGTTCCAACTTTAGATGACACTAGTAAATTGAGTCAGTGTAGGTTAGTAGTCATTATTGGCGAACAAGATATTATTGATAAGTGGAGCGAATCCAGCCTGACTGATCCACATCATTTCAAATCGAAAAGTTGATGAAGGTCACATGGCTGCTTTAGCTAAATTTAGTAAAATAGGGCAATAATCTGAATGTGTGCGAGGTAGGTGGAGGACGAAAGAGTCTTGGAAAAGTTGTAGTCATTCAGAGTTCGCTAGAATAAGGATATTAGTGAGTTTTCTATTATTCGTCCACGTAAAACGTGAGCTAGTGAAGCCCAAATCATGCATGCCAATCGAACAAAAATGTAAAAAAGCAGATGTTGTACTAATGTTGATAGGATTACCTCCAAACTTCTCGGAAACAGTAATAACTTCATTAAAATCACCAAAAAGAAGCCATGGGTTAGAGTTAGTCATATGAAAGCTTTGTAAGTTTTCCCAAAGCTTAAGCCTATTACTAAGATCAGTGATAGCGTAAATAACTGAGAAATTCCAAGCTTGAGAAAATGGATTTACCTTTAAAGTGGAATGAATTTCTTGATGTTAACTAGTAGTTCAGTAGTAATAATTTCAGCAGATTTCCACATTAATGCGATCCCATCGGAAAAACCTTGCGCTCGTACCTGATAAAGCCCTATAAATACAAGTTCTTCCATTAGTGGTTGATGCTCAAAAAGTCTTGTTTCAGCAAGTGCCAATACAGACGGATTGTTCCAAGCTAAGAGATCCTTGATATTTCATTCAAAAGTGGGATTCGCCGCCCCACGACAATTCCATAATATGAACTTTATTTTTTTTTAACAATTGGTGGGGTGGAGATCTTGTTGGGATCCATTGACATAGTCAATTGAGCTGCTAAGGGATGTAGTGGTTCCCCTTCCTCTTCTTGGAAGGTAGTAAGAAAGTTTGTGGCTAGTTGAGCAGCTGGTTGGATAGCAATCTGCTTGTCCTCCTCTATAGCAGTGTTCGGTATGGATGTCAGAAAGATTACAACATATTTTTCCGGGTTCTAAGGCGGGCTTGCTCGGAGATTGATTGATGCTTCGTTGATTGTCCAATGTCCCTGCACAAAAAAAATTCTTTCGAAATTTTCTAGAAGAGTTATTGTTAATGTCATCTTCAGTGAAAAATATTCCATGTCCATATCGTGGATGTTTGGTGGCATGTCGTTGTCTCTCTACTCAGCTCCTCGTCTAGCAGCCAAGAACAAGAGAGCTACAACACTCAGGTTGTTGAATGATTTAGGATCAGATATGAAAACCAACCCTAGGAGAGAGTTCCCGGAAGGAGGTCCCACTATTTACTTGACTCTTAGAACCTTTGTTGGTTTTGGGCAACGGGGATCAACTTCTAGGACAGGAAAGGGCGATCCATCTATTTATTTGACTGAACCTAGTTCACGAGAAAGAGTCCTAGGGTTCCAAACCTTTGTTTTACACCGAGAAGAAATCAATAGAATCGTCTAACGAATTGTCTGATACTAGATGAAGAGTTACCCCGGAAAGCAGGAATAAAGGAGGCACAGGCCTGCCATTAGAAGAAACCAAAGGCAATTAGTTCATCTTTGAATAGGTAGCCCAGTTAACCAGACAAACTAGAGGGACTTCCTGCCATAGAGGAAAGGAAAGACCTGGGACCTGTACTCCCCAACTTGGGAACTCTGCTTATAGCGAAGGGAAGGAACAGCTTTTTATGCGACTCTACTATGGTGAAGAGTGAACCGAGACTTTTTTTATTGATATTTCCCCCGGGTTTCTGCTTCATTCAAGTCTTAATTCAAGGAAGGACAAGCCCTTATCATCCCGATTAGGATAGCAAAGTGATTGATTCAGGGCACCGCCCTCCTTCTTAGAATTAGAACCCATTGAAGGGGGCCTCGGTCCGGGAAGGGTAGAGTGGCCGAGTGTTCAAAAGCGGTAGACTGTAAATCTGTTGAAGTTATTCTACGTAGGTTCGAATCCTGTGTCACGACCCAAACTGAAGGGCTGCGACGGGCACCCGGTGCCTTACTCAACCAAGTACCAACTCAACATATCTTTCTTATCATATTATCATGAGTAAATGAGCCAGAAAACCCATCATGAGATAACAAGAATAAAACATAAGGGAATACTCAACATATGAAGACCCAACATGATATACAAACTTATATATGTGACATACAAGCCTATAAGGCCGACATGACCATTAGTAAACTCGAAACATAAGCCGACAAGGCCATACAAGTATCCATACACTTGATATCTGTCTACAAGCCTCTAAGAGTACATAAAATCACAAAGGTCAGGACAGGGCCCTGCCATACCAATCAATACATATCCAAAGCATACTAACCAAATATGCAACTTCGGAGTAAGTGGAGTGCACCAACACCTTCGCTGAGCTGATACCGTACTAGGAGGACTGTCAACCTATCAATCGGGACTTGCGGGCATGAAACGCAGCGTCCCCAGGCAAAAGGGACGTCAGTACGAATAAAGTACCGAGTATGTTAGGCAGGAAAGCATAAACAAGAACAATAATGTAAAGAGAGAGATAGAGGAGATACAACCTGTAACATCTGAGTGCCTCTGGGGTTACTGATATGAAATGCATAATACATATATATACATAAACTTTTTAAAACATTCGCTTCTGTGGGCATCATCATCATCATATCGTACCCGGCCTCAAAGAGGACTCGATAAAAGCGTACCCGACCATCATAAGGTTCGGTAGAATCGTACCTGGCCACGTGGAGCTCGGTAAACCCAACTGATCAGTGGTTTCACAATAGGTGCCGTACCCGGTCGACTATAGAGTGGCTCGGTAGAATAAAATAGATACTATATATAATGCATGCTAGACTCATGGAATCACCTTCTAAACCTTTTGAAGTGACTTAAGAACACTATGGACATCCATACCCTCAATATGAACCTTAGTAGGATTCAAGGATCATACACACTTGCTTAGAATAATTTTATAAGGAAAGAACAACATGGACAACCTTAGTTGCTAGGAATAGATCCATTATGAAGTAGCGTATTCATTTCACATTAGATCATGCCAAAATAAAGAAGAAAGTGCCTTAACATACCTTAAACCCGTTGAGTCCTTAATCACTTCCAAGTAACTCTTCAAACAAGTAAACTCAATCAATCATAGTATAAGGAGATTCAAAATCAGTGCTGAGCAAAGGCTAAGTCTATAACTTAAGCTAGTAGCTCGTTTACGTAAATTTTGGCAGCATCTCCCTTGTAACAAGGGCCTCCTCCAATACCATATACAAACAACAATGACTAGAGCAATCCATCAGTACATAATTATCAATATCAAGACACCATATAACCATAACAAGTCACAACTACATTACGACGAGCGGCAAGCTCCGATTGGAATCCGTATACCCCTTATCAATCCTTATAGACTTCTTACTTCAACATAAAAGTATCATTAACTTGATAATGAAGTCATTAATCAATGATTCCATCCTTATACCATATATTTATAAGAACGAAAATAATCCACAACTTCAACTATCCCCAACTAGCAACTTTATTCACTAGTTCATGTCTAGCCCATCCATTTAACTTAATCAATATCAAGATAACCTTAGGCATAAGCAAGAACACAATATACATACCTCCTACAGTAACTTCAAGTCAAAATCCAAGTTATATTCATTTTAAAACAACACTTAATAGCAATACAACACCATAGAAGTGACTTAAGCTAATCCAAGTATTATCTTGTAGTTTATCATCCTAACAACTTAACCAACATACAAGAAAGATTAAGCACAATTAGTAGGCTGTTATACTCACCTTAGACAGCAACAACAACTTGGAATTTCATCCAAATACAGCCCACAACAATCCTCAATGACAACACAACCTCAAAGAGGTGTTGTTCTTCACTAGAACTAAGTTTTGATGTTGAAATATGGTGTAATCACTTTGGAATCACTTCAAACCCTTGTGGTATATGTTTAGGAGGGTTAGGAGAAGTTTGGAGACGAATTTTAGTTGAAAAATGAGCAAAAATAGGCGTCCAAATCGTTTATAAATTGAAGTAGGTCAACCACCGCCTAAGTGGGTCCCATTGGGAGCTGCTTGCGCGGTCTCGCGAAAACACGAATATCTCTCTACTCTGATGTCGTATTGATGAACGGTTTAATGAGTTAAAAACTAGACTCGTAGATATTCAATTTAGGTAGGTAGAACACCCCATGATTCCAAGTATATTTGGAGAAATTCTCATATACATTTGACCTAAATTTCAGCAAATTTATGAATGTAACTTGTGATGACCTTTGCCAACTCTTGTTCCACAACTTGCTTGCCTTCAAAATGTAGAAAGTGAATATCATACGACTAAAATAACTCATAGAATAACCTCCTTATCATGTTAAGAACCCTAGTCTCACCCCAAAGTACATGTTATAACATTCCAAACTTATCGACTTTTGACGAAACTTATTTTCTTCAATTGGTTTAGCTTCTAAGATTTCCAACCCTCTTGGTACTCGTTATTCATGATCTTAAATATTTGTAACCTCCAAGGTAACATGATTAACTTACTTTATTTTCTTCCAAATATAATCTCATTTCCGAGCTTACATCAATGACTTACAACGTACTCTCACGTATGAAAACTTGAGGTGTAACATCATTCCCCCCTTTGGAACATTCGTCCTCGAATGTTGACTGATGCGCTTATCAGTTTCATAAACTATGGCTCTTATGAATACTTTAATGCTCATCTTTCCATCTAAGCAACTGTTTTGTGAATAAATCCAAACGCTTGGGCATCCCCCCTTTTAGGCCTCTTTGTCACACCATGACATGTGGTTGGAATTCTTCCAACATCGTAACATTTGATACCTTATGTCATGCAGTATGTACGACTGTGTCCTTGTATGAGCGCCTAACAACTCTTCTTCTCTTTTTCCTCCATATTTTAGCCAATCTCTAAGCCTCACTTTATGAACATATACAGAATTATGACAAGCTGTCCCTCTAGGCATCTATAGGTGTACTGATGTCTTTCGCTTGGTACTTTATCGAACTTAAGACTATTTCTATCTCTTGTTTCATAGCCTTGTATATCTATACTTATGGATTTACTACATCTAGGTAGGTTATACTATACCATAAAACTTACTTCGATTTATTATTACCGAGGTTTGCTACCCAATTCCAGGTTACTCTCTCGCTGCTTATCCTATATGTATAAATCTAAGTCCTTTAGTGCTTCCTCATTATTATTCATCTAAGAATAACAAACAAATCTCATCTCAAACTTTGGAACTTGTACCCACCATCTATTGTTTATTCACCTTAATGTTGATCTATAATCTATCACTGATAACTTGCAACCTCTTACGTAATACACTGTCACTAGGGCTCACATCTTATCGGGGAACATATGAAGTGATTTTCTTGATCCACCTAGGATAATACTATACTTCAATAACCATATTTCATTGCATCCCAACGCGATTCATCTTATGGGGGTATTCTAATCCCGTGCAATTAATGAAATCCCTTTCTCGTTAAATCGTTACTCAATCAAAGGCCTAAGTATCACCCTCTTATCTATCACAATTAGACCCTTATTCTACTGCCAGGGCATCATTCCATCTCTTCTAAATGCACCTAGTCTCATACTCCTCTGTGTTCATTCAGGCTGTACCAAGCTTTTTATTACATATGGAAATCATCAGCTCCCTTGTTTTGATGGGTTTAATCCCGAGGACATACATATTCTCGTCACCTTCTCACTCACCTTTTCATATCCTTACTCTTATCAACCTAAAACCTTGTTGCTCTACAATACTTTACCCTAGGACCTACACCGATCTATTTATACTACTTGCAACCTTCCTTTAACTTACTAGCACCATAAATTTCCTTTCGTGCCTTCTCAGTTGTCCTTAAATGTAAGCAATTACTTTTGCTGGTCGTTCTATCACTTGTTGCATGAATACTTGGCTTGTCTTTTTACCCACAAATACTATAATTTTCTGTACCTCATATGATCTCAAACATCACCTTTGATGGCTTTTTTTTACCATTCATTAGCCATGATAGGTGCCACTTTCTTATGGAGTGTATACAATATTGTAGTGAGACTATTGTTACAGGATCATTTACTCTTTAGCTCAGATGCTTAGGTGGAAACCTTCTTCCTTATTTCCTTAGCTAGTCTTCCATTGTAGTACTTAAGGAGACCTTCTGGCTCTTGTAAAGTTGCGAGCTTGATATATCGTACACCCGAAGGTAATTTTCGTTATTCTTACTCGCCTATAATAATCCTTTGTTACATAAATTTATGCCTTTGTGCTCGTAGGGTTACTTCTAATCTCAAATTTTTATTGTCTCCTTAGTGGCACTCTCTCTTATTTTCATAAACCTTAAAAATGGTACCTTTAACTGCCTCAACTCCTATCTGAAATTTTTTTCAAATGATTATGATCTCGTATCTGCGAGACTGAATTCACTATGCTGCGATTCTCTACATTTATCTTGCATGATCTATTGATTTATCTGTGACCTCTTGTCCAGCCATAACTGGGCTCTTCCTGAATCAACTACTAATTACTCGTTGGTCCATTCTCATATATATATATATATTCTGCATAATCCCTCTTGGGATATATCCTTTGTCTTAACTTATCTCTCGCCACTAGCTCCTGATGTATCAAGTGTCTATTCACACTTATTTATCAATAACATCTTGGCCGAAAACTTTTACTGCCTCTCTCTGGTGTCGTGCTTGTATAATGTTCTGGAGTCGCAACATATCTGCAGGAACTGAATAAATGCAACATCATCCCTTTCTCCTTTTTACCATATTCTTTCTTTACCATTCCATAGTTAACTGAACCGCTTAACTCTGACTTAATATCATATCACACCATATTCCCCCCTTTAGGGGAGTACTAAAATTTAGTACTACGACGATCTACCTATAATTGTTTTACCTTTTCATATTTGGCGTCTTTTCACATTATCAATGAACCTTAATCACCTTATGGTAACCTTCTGTACCAAGGATAACTAAATTTCTTACGCACGAAGGTGACACCTACGGTAACTGGCACACTTAGTCCCTTAAGATTAACTCTGCTCAGAGTGCTTGCTTTAGGTAAGCGACTTCCTAAATAACCTTTAAAGGTTATTCGTCAGTTGTCTATTCTATTATTGTTGGAGCATGATCTTTGAAATTCTCACGATGTCGACCATTATCAAATCCTCCGGTCCCTAATTCATGTTCGGTTTTATCTTGTTCACCAGCCCATACTGATTTTTATTACTCTGGGGTCTAACCTTTCATCCTGGTAATCACGTTGAAGTCACCATCTCATTTCTCGAAATAAGAATATGACTTTATGGCTTATACTCTTTTATTGCCTTAAGGCTTGTCACCTCTTGTATTTTCCTTCACTTGACTATAGACTCTGTCATCGTGTCATATTTTGATTTACTGTTATCACCCATATATCACATCTTACTCATGATGCTTCATTTATTTTCTATTCTCCGGATAATATTCTTTTTGTCTATCACTTTATTCTGAAAACTTCAACAAAAAGTTCTTTCCCTATAAGCTCCCCTAGCTTCATCTCACTGGCTCTTGGGAATGCCTAACATTCTTTTTTTTTACTCGGGGCTAGAGTCATACTAAGGTAAATATTTGTCCCTTCTAGGATCCCACTGCCTATCTTCTGAAATTTCTGAATATTCCAGTATTCGTATCTGATTGTACTACTCTAGAGTTCACCATCTGGGTGTCTTAGAAGGAGATCTATTACCACATTTGCACCATCTTTCAGAAACGTTAGTTAATGATAACAACCTATCCACAATATTTGGGTTACTATAACTCCAACTGGATCCTGATATCCCATCTTTCTCTTAAATAATATCTGTTAGCTCCCATAGAACATAACTGAGATGGGTGTGGCCAATTGTACTTACCTCTGTCATTGATGAAGGTACCAAAATGCTTATATTTCTCTGCCTGATTTGAAAATATTGATAATCTTCATTATCTGGGTGCCTCGTACCCCTCTTCACCTTACTTCTTTTACTTGTTGAAACTTGTATCTAGCTTCTGAATCCCTCATAGATTTTCACCATATTCGTGAATAGATATCCTTGACTTAAGGCTCCTTATTAAGAAGCATACACATCTTAGTACACACATGATCTGTTGAAGACCTCACATTTACTCATCATAAGCATGATGTGAAATCGAGTTCCTCTAACTCAACTCTTCCACATCCACATGCAATTTCTTACCAACTGTCTTTGTGGATGTAGGTATCGTTGTATTATGACTAAAGTCGAATTTAGGAGTTTGAATTCTTACAACTGAGCTCTACTGCATGATCTAGAGTAAGAAGAAAGAGTGACAGACCTAAATGCCATGTAGCCTCCTGCTTATAAGTATGGTGCACAACACACCCATAAACAAGACTCTACTAGACATGGCTTGTAGACTCCCTAGGACAGAACTGCTCTGATACCACTTCTGTCACGACCCAAACCGAAGGGCTGCGATGGGCACCCGGTGCCTTACTCAACCAAGTACCAACACAACATATCTTTCTTATCATATTATCATGAGTAAATGAGCCAGAAAACCCGTCATGAGATAACAAGAATAAAACATAAGGGAATACTCAACATATGAAGACCCAACATGATATACAAACTTATATATGTGACATACGGGCCTATAAGGCCGACATGACCATTAGTAAACTCGAAACATAGGCCGACAAGGCCATACAAGTATCCATACACCTAATATCTGTCTACAAGCCTCTAAGAGTACATAAAATCATAAAGGTCGGGACAGGGCCCCGCCATACCAATCAATACATATCCAAAGCATACTGATCAAATAGGCAACTCCGGAGCAAGTGGAGTGCACCAACACCTTCGCTGAGCTGATAGCCTACTAGGAGGACTGTCAACCTATCAATCGGGACCTGCGGGCATGAAACGCAGCATCCCCAGGCAAAAGGGATGTCAGTACGAATAAAGTACCGAGTATGTTAGGCAGGAAAGCATAAACAAGAACAGTAATGTAAAGAGAGAGATAGAGGAGATACAACATGTAACATCTGAGTGCCTCTGGGGGTTACTGATATGAAATGCATAATACATATATATACATAAACTTTTTAAAACATTCGCCTCTGTGGGCATCATCATCATCATATCGTACCCGGCCTCAAAGAGGACTCGGTAAAAGCGTATCCGACCATCATAAGGTTCGGTAGAATCGTACCCGGCCATGTGGAGCTCGGTAAACCCAACTGATCAGTGGTTGCACAATAGGTGTCGTACACGGCCGACTATAGAGCAGCTCGGTAGAGTAAAATAGATACTATATATAATGCATGCTAGACTCATGGAATCACCTTCTAAACCTTTTGGAGTGACTTAAGAACACTATAGACATCCATACCCTCAATATGAACCTTAGTAGGATTCAAGGATCATACACACTTGCTTAGAATAATTTTATAAGGAAAGAACAACATGGACAACCTTAGTTGCTAGGAGTAGATCCGTTATGAAGTAGCGTATTCATTTCACTTTAGATCATGCCAAAAGAAAGAAGAAAGTGCCTTAACATACCTTAAACCCGTTGAGTCCTTAATCACTTCCAAGCAACTCTTCAAACAAGTCAACTCAATCTATCATAGTATAAGGAGATTCAAAATCAGTGCTGAGCAAAGGCTAAGTCTATAACTTAAGCTAGTAGCTCGTTTACGTAAATTTTGGCAGCATCTCCCTTGTAACAAGGGCCTCCTCCAATACCATATACAAACAACAATGACCAGAGCAATCCATCAATACATAATTATCAATATCAAGACACCATATAACCACAACAAGTCACAACTACATTACGACGAACGGTAAGCTCCGATTGGAATCCGTATACCCCTTATCAATCCTTATAGACTTCTTACTTCAACATAAAAGTATCATTAACTTGATAATGAAGTCATTAATCAATGATTCCATCCTTATACCATATATTTATAACAACGAAAATAATCCACAACTTCAACTATCCCCAACTAGCAACTTTATTCACTAGTTCATGTCTAGCCCATCCATTTAACTTAATCAATATCAAGATAACCTTAGGCACAAGCAAGAACACAATATACATACCTCCTACAGTAACTTCAAGTCAAAATCCAAGTTATATTCATTTTACAACAACCCTTAATAGCAATACAACACCATAGAAGTGACTTAAGCTAATCCAAGTATTATCTTGTAGTTTATCATCCTAACAACTTAACCAACATACAAGAAAGATTAAGCACAATTAGTAGGCTGTTATACTCACCTTAGACAGCAGCAACAACTTGGAATTTCATCCAAATACAGCCCACAACAATCCTCAATGACAATACAACCTCAAAGAGGTGTTGTTCTTCACTAGAACTAAGTTTTGATGTTGAAATATGGTGTAATCACTTTGGAATCACTTCAAACCCTTGTGGTATATGTTTAGGAGGGTTAGGAGAAATTTGGAGACGAATTTTAGTTGAAAAATGAGCAAAAATAGGCGTCCAAATCGTTTATAAATTGAAGTAGGTCAACCACCGCCTAAGTGGGTCCCATTGGGAGCTGCTTGCGCGGTCTCGCAAAAACACGAATATCTCTCTACTCTGATGTCGTATTGACAAACGGTTTAATGTGTTAGAAACTAGACTCGTTGATCTTAAATTTGGTAGGTATAACACCCCATGATTCCAAGTATATTTGGAGAAATTCTCATATACATTTGACCTAAATTTCAGAAAATTTATGAATGTAATTTGTGATGACCTTTGCCAACTCTTGTTCCACAACTTGCTTGCCTTAAAAATGTAGAAAGTGAATATCATACAACTAAAATAACTCATAGAATAACCTCCTTATCATGTTAAGAACCCTAGTATCACCCCAAAGTACATGTTATAACATTCCAAACTTATCGACTTTTGACGAAACTTATTTTCTTCAATTGGTTTAGCTTCTAAGATTTCCAACCCTCTTGGTACTCGTTATTCATGATATTAAATATTTGTAACCTCCAAGGTAACATGATTAACTTACTTTATTTTCTTCCAATTATAATCTCATTTCCGAGCTTACATCAATGACTTACGACGTACTCTCACGTATGAAAACTTGGGGTGTAGCATCCTGCCTCTCCCACTTGTTTGTTGTAGACTTTAGAGAAGAGAAAAGAGGCATTCGTCAGCGTAGGAAGGCCAACTGAGAAAAGCTCTTTCTTTTTTTTGGTCGTGCCATGAAGTGAAATTGTATCATATGTTAGTTATAGAGGTTGGTGAACTACTACGATCTATAGATTTCCCATCTATATCTAATCCCAACGAGAATAGAAGTGAGTCGCTTTCGGCCTGTCTTGTAGTCGTAGTCTTTTAGCTTATGTAGTCGTCGGCCTTCCTACACGCATGCGTCCACGATATTGTCCATCGCCATTTAGCTATTGTATTTATTTTTCTCGTTGCTGGTCATATGTATAGAACCAATTTCGGGATTGGGCACAGTATGAAAGATCTTTGAAATCCTTGATAGTATGGAAATAGAACGCGAATCTAGCCACCTAAAGTTCACTTTTGGCTTACCAAAAAAGTTGACTGAAGGAACTAACCTAAGCATAGCTCTCTCTCTCAAATACAAATGCCAAGAAAGGGAATCTTTGGATAAAGTGGAAAAATGCTAAAAAAATCCTTTCATTTCTCTTTGAAGGCCTTTGTCCTACTTATAGTATCAGTCCTCCAGCCTATACTTGTGTTTTTATTAACCAAGAACACATGCACTTTGTTGGCACTAAAAAAAGATTATTCAATCCACTAGTGCAACTGAAGGTGCGCAGCCTCTTCTGAACCAGAACAAGAAAGAGATCATAACCACTGCTTGTGAACAACTCTCCTCAACTTAAGGCATACCTCAGTGGTAGAGAAGGGGACAATTGCTATTGGGGTGTTTGTAACAATAATTGATTGGCATTGAAGATCCTCCGATAGTGGTATTAGAGGAGATGGTAGTCGTGGTAAAAGAAGAGGATTATTCATTTGGTGTGTCATGTGTGGGGCTTTGTGGGGTGAGGTTGTTCAAGTCCTTCTCTGGCTGGATGATGTTCTAGTTATTGTGCAATTCCAGGGGAGGGGGTTCTTGTAGACGAAGTAGGTGGAGTAAGCTCATATTCACATGAATTGCCTCTATCAGTAGCTTGTTGAAGTGATCGTGTTCTGTACGTGATTCCGGAGGAGTCAGATGAAGTGGAGCAGTGGGTAGATGTATGGTTTGGTCCGGCTCTGACTGGTATAGGTGAGCATAAGGCGGGAGATAAGGGATTGAGCAGGAGGATTGATAGTATACCATTTATGGGGGTAGGAAGGGAATATTGGTGTGCTATATAGTGGATTATGGCCTGAGGGGTTATTTTCGGAGGTGGAAAGTCCTCCATCTCGTAATAATGGGTATGAGGATTGTGGAACTAGTATATATGTTGAAGGTACCAGGAGCTTTGGAGACTGTCTCTATAGTGATAAGGAAATCTCAGCATTTTCAGTAATTGAGTTAAGCTAGGAATTATCAGGGTTGGTTATAGACATAGTTTGGGTTTGGTTATATATAATTTCTTAGTGAGATGTAATAGGTGTGGTACTAGGGGCTACCAAAAATTGTTTTATTCGCTGAACCTTGGAAGTTGAACTGGCAGTAGAGTCATCGTTTCTGTCAAAAAGTGAAGGAGTTGTCATTTGGTGCATTTGAGAAGTAGAAGGAGATATATCCAAATAATTTTTGGAGGGTACTGACTGCACTTTCGCAGGTGGCTGTTTAGTGAAGTATCAGTGTCAGGTGCCAGCATATTGTTGATTCTTTTGTATCTAACAATCTCTTCTTTTTTTTGTGAAATGCTTTTTTCTTTTCTATATCATCCCTTTTCCTTGTTTTCTCCATGGAATTGTTTGAAAATAACTCAAATTGTTGTGAGGGCATAGCCTCAAATACCAACGATTTAGGGCCAGAAATAGGTTGTGTCGTAGGTAGCTCTTCAAGTAATGAGAAGGAGTTATTTAGGTGGACTAGTGTCGTGGAGTGTTGCATGTCTAGTTTTGAGTAATGATTGTTTGGGATTGTATTAGGATTATGATATTGTATTATACCCAAACTGATAGTTAGAAGGGTGGGTAGTAGGGGATGTGAAAAGTGTGTCAAATATGGCTTTGTTAAGGGGTTGATCTATTATAGGAGATGGTGTTGGGGGAATGGGTGCACTTTGTTGGTTCATGATAGAATTGGGCTTTGGGGTGTGAGATGGATTTCAGATGTAGATGGATCTGGGGTTTGGGATTTTTTCCTACGTGGATATGTTACAGTGTACCAAGCATTGTTTTCGTAAAAATTGCAAATAGGGCGCCCCTTTTTAACCTATAGCCGCTTTATTTTTCTGTTTGCATTCGTACCCATTTTTTTGTTAAAAGCCTTTTAAAAAGACTATTTTGCCCTTCTTTATTAAAAAATACTTTTCTCTCCAAGTATACGCTAGTCTTCTACTGTCTTTGTCTCTCTCTCCCGTTACTCGCATTTTTTGATTTGTTCTTCTCTGAAATCAAACAGGTTTCGTCGTTGTTTTTTATTTTTCAACTGCTAGTCGTCATTGTTATTGTTCACCAATAACATTATGATTTAATCACAGGTACATTGCATTAACTTTCTAGGTTTTATTTTAGTATTAACTTTTACGATTTAATTTCTGATTTTGGTTTTGATAGTCATGTATTTATGATAAAATTGTTTTTTAGGGTTTAGTTTGATAAGTGCATTAGTTTTACTTTTACAATTGTATTTTTAGGTTTTTTGAACGTGTGTTTGTGTTGTTGATGAAAATTTTATAAATTCTTCAGTGATTAGATGTCGAAATCTTTACAAATTTTGAGAGTTAAATAGATGATACTATTAAAATGTGAAGTTTAAATAGTTCAATGATACCTTAGATAGGAGCTGAAGTTTTGTTTCATGTTTTGTATTTTTTTGTTATATTTTTTATGAACTTCAACATTATTTTTGGATTTGAATTTGTGTTTTATTTTTTGTAAAAACTACAGCATGCTTTTGCTGAATGTTTTGTTTTGTAACTGGTGAACTTCAGCTTTAGGAACTGAAGTTTTTATTTTTGTAACTGGTGAACTTCAGCTCTAGAGATTAAGTTTTTGTTTTGTAACTGACTTCAGCTCTAGAGCTGAAGTTTTTATTTTGTAACTGTCGAACTTCAGCTCTAAAGCTGAAGTTTTTGTTATGTAACTGTGGAACTTCGGCCTTCTTAGAGTTGAGGTTTTAACTAATCTTTTTGATAATGTCCTGCTGTTATTTTTTTGTATCTTTTACTTTTTTTGAACAAATGACACCTAAAGCACCTAAAGATCCTAATGCAGCTAAAGCACGCAAAGCAGCTAAAGCACGCAAAGCAGCTAAAGCACCTAAAGTACCTAAACAACCTATAATATCCCCAGGTCCTTATGTCCCTGCTCCTCCACCTACAAGACCAGGGCAAATATATTTTGAGTTTCGAGATTGGTTGTCACGACCCCATTTCGCCTTCCGTGAACCATCGTGACGACACCTAGTATCTACGACTAGGTAACCTAAATTGCGGAAGATAAATCAATTCGCGGAATAAAAATAATTTAAAACAGAAATAGAGTGATATAACAGTGTTTAAAAGTGTCGCTCGGCATACAATATATAAATTCTCGAAGCTAATACATCTTCTCAAAACCCGAAAACCCATGAATCACAAGATACGAATATAATAAAAATGCTCTAACTCCGGAATGTCTACATTAACAGAAAAGATAGAAGGGCTATCACCACAAGATA
The DNA here is from genome assembly GCF_000715075.1 of Nicotiana tabacum. NCBI lineage: Eukaryota > Viridiplantae > Streptophyta > Magnoliopsida > Solanales > Solanaceae > Nicotiana > Nicotiana tabacum. The sequence continues at coordinate 14,991,561 of NC_134089.1, read as the reverse complement.
GAATGGAAAGGGACACCTCGGTTTGCGGACGCAACATATATACCTCGAAGTCTCTGGAGTAGTCGCCTCGCCTCAAGGGTGATAGGACTGAGTCGCAGTATGTGGATCTGCACATGAAAAACATGCGCAGAAAGGGCATGGTTACACCACAACAGTACTCAGTAAGTGCCAAGCCTAACCTTGGTCGGGTAGTGACGAGGAAGGTCAGAGCCCTACTGAGTTTAAATAAAGTATAAAGTTTGACAGTGTAGAACAAATCAATATAAATAAGTACAGTAGTAAAAGTAACACAAGATATAAAATGGCAACAATAACTATTACAAAGGCAAGGTAAACATAGAAAGAAATACGGCTCAGCACCAAAACAACAATCGGGGATATCCTAGGATACCGTCCTGTAACCCCAAATATACATATCCAATGGATCTCCCGGATCCCGTCCCTTAGTCCAACTCATAGTGCACGGGGATCTACCGGAATCCGGTTCCATAGTCCCAAATGTAAATACCCAGTACTGGGGGAATCTACCGGGCGCATTCCTGTAGTTCCATATAACCATGCAGGGGGATCCACCGGAATTCCACATCCATCATCCCAAACATAAATAGATAAGGGAGGGGGGGAGCTACCAAAATCCCACATCCGTAGTCCCAATGTAAATATACAACAGCAACAGGAAAATATTCAGAAATGTCAAATTTTATATTAAGGCAAACAAGTAATTCTAGCCTAGCATACTGCACAGAATTTAGGTAAGGCAGTTTGAGCAAATACAGCAATTAAATAACTTAGACATGCTTTACTAAACTAACAACATGCTTAATAGTACAAGTAATAAAAACAAGAAAGGAAACATACTAGTAATTACTTAATGAAAAACCGAATTTTCAACAATTAACACAAGTACACACTCGTCACCTCACGTACAAGGCATTTCAATTAATAATAATACTAAATCCTAAGGGGAAGGTCTCCCACACAAGGTTAGGCAAGCCACTTACCTCAAACCGGCTCAAAATCAACTCGAAACTACGTTCTTGCCATGAGTACTCGACTCCAAATGGCCAAAATCTATTCAATTCAGTTTCATAATATAAATAACACTTCAAGCAACTGATTCTACAAAGAAATTCTAAGCTAATATGCGAAATTGTGTAAAATGACCAAAACGCCCCTCGGGCCCACGTCTCGGAATCAGGAAAATTTATATTTCCAGAATCCTCACACTCTCACGAGTTCAGTCATACCAAAAGTACCAAAATCGAACCTCAAATGGTCCCTCAAATCATCACTCAAAGGTCTCTAATTATTCAAGCCCTAACCCTCAAATTTACCACTGATTTTCCTTAAATTTTCATGTTAATAATGATAAAAATCACCTCAATAACGAGTTTAGGTTCCAAGAATCTTACCTCCTCGAAGTTCCCTTGAATTCCCTCTCAAAAACCTCCCCAAAAGCTCACTTCCCGGATGAAAGTGGTGAAAAAATAGCTCAAATTCGCGAAGGCAACTATTTATATGTTCTTCCCAGCAATTCCGCATCTGCAGTCCACCCATGGCATCTGCGATACCGCTTCTGCGGTTCTCACTTAAAGTTCCATCTCCGCACCTGCGACCTAGATGCTGCATCTGCGGTCCCACAGGTACGGTAATCCTATCTCTTCTGTAGTCCCTGCTCAAATTCCTCTTAGCCACTTCTGCGGCTCAACTCCACATTTGCGGTAGTCGCATTTGTGGCCTACCAACCGCAGATGCGGTTATGATAGCAGCCCAAAGACGTCAGCTGCAATTTCCAACTTTCCAGATTTCTGTTAACCACCCAAAATCATCCTGAGGCCTCCGGGACCTCAACCAAAAGCACAAACAAGTCTAATACCCCTGTCCAAACTTATACCAATCCTTAAAACACCTGAAATAACATCGAAACGATGAATTCAAGCCTAAGAACTCCAAAGCTCTAAAAATACACTTTCAATCAAAATATCTATCAAACCTCGTCCGAATGACTTGAAATTTTGCACACATGTCACATTCAACAATACGGAGCTACTCCAACTTCCGGAATTCCATTCTAAACCTCGAATAAAAATCTCACTATCAAACCAAAAATTTTAAAATTCAACCTTTCGACATTTCAAGCCTAAATTAGCTACGGACCTCCAAAACAAAATCCGAACACGCTCCTAACCCCAAAATCACCCCATGGAGCTAACGGAACCATCAGAATTCCATTCCCAGGCCATCTTTACACTGTTCTGACTACGTTCAACTTTCTAGCACTTAAACTCTCATTTAGGGACTAAGTGTCCCAGAACTCTCCGAAACTCAAAACCGAACGTCCCGGCAAATCAAAATAGCAGAAATAAACACAGGGAAAGCAATTAATAGGGATTGGGGCGTTAATTCTTAAGATGACTGGCCGGATCGTCACATCCTCCTACACTTAAATATTCGTTCGTCCTCGAACGAGCATAGAGACATACCTGAAGTAGTGAAAAGATGAGGGTAACGACTGCACATATCCTGCTTGGTTCCCAGGTTTCCTCCTCGACTGGCTGACCCCGCCACTAAACCTTTACTGATGCAATGTTCTTTGACCTCAGCTTTCTAACCTGACTGTCAAATATTGCCATTAGCTCCTCAATATAGGATAGATCCTTGTCCAACTAGACTGAACTAAAATCCAACACGTGCGACGAATCACCGTGATACCTCCGGAGTATCAAAACATGAAATACCGGATGAACTTCTGCCAAGATGGGAGGTAATGCAAGCTCATAAGCAACCTCCCCAACACACCTCAATGCCTCAATAGGGCCAATAAATCTCGGACTCAACTTCCCCTTATTCCCAAATCTCATGACGCCCTTCATAGGCGAAACCCGAAGTAGAACCCGTTCTCCAACCATATAGGAGACATCACGAACCTTCTGGTCCATGTAGCTCTTCTGTCTAGACTGGGCTGTACGGAGTCTATCCTGAATCACCTTAACCTTCTCCAAAGCATCCTATACCAAGTTTGTGCCCAAAATTCTGGCTTCACCCGGCTCAAACCAAACCACCGGGGATCTACATCGCATACCATTTAAAGCCTTATATAATGCAATCTGAATGCTGGACTAATAGCTGTTGTTATAGGCAAACTCCGCCAATGGCAAGAACTGATCCCAAGACCCTCCAAACTCAATCACGCACGCACGGAGCATATCCTCAAGAATCTGAATAGTGCGCTCGAACTGCCCGTCCATCTGAGGGTGAAATGTTGTACTCAACTCCACCCGAGTACCCAACTTAAGCTTAACGGCTCTCCAGAATCGAGATGTGAACTGAGTACCTCTATCTGAAATGATGTAAACTGGAATACCATGCAGACGAACAATCTCCTGGATATAGATCTCCACCAACCACTCCGAAGAATGAGTAGTACACACAGAAATAAAGTGAGCGGACTTGGTCAGCCGATCCACAATCACCCAAATAGTATCGAACTTTCTCAAAGTCCGTGGGAGCCCAACTGCAAAGTCCATGGTGACCCGCTCCTACTTCCTCTCCGGAATCTCTATCTACTAAAGCAACCCACCCAGTCTCTGGTGTTCATACTTCACCTGCTGACAATTAAGGCATCGAGCTACAAATCCAACTATATCTTTCTTCATCTGCCTCCACTAGTAGTGCTGCCTCAAATCCTGATACATCTTCGCGGCACCCGGATGAATGGACTACCGCGAACTGTGGGTCTCCTCCAGAATCAACTCCCGAAGCCAATCAACAGTGGGTACACATATCCGACCCTGCATCCTCAATACCCCATCATCACCAATAGTCACATCTCTGACATCACTGTGCTGAACCTTGTCCTTGAGGACAAGGAAATGAGGGTCATTATACTGATGCTCCCTGATATAATCAAATAAGGAAGACCGAGAAACCACGCAAGCTAAAACCTGACTGGGTTCCGAAAGATCCAATCTCACAAATTGGCTGGCTAAAGCCTGAACATCCATCTCTAAAGGTCTCTCCCATGCTGATAAATAAGCCAAACTCTCTGTCAGGCGACTTAAGGCATCGGCTACCACATTGGCCTTGCCTGGGTGATACAAAATAGTGATATCATAGTCCTTTAGCAACTCTAACCACCTCCTCTGGTGCAAATTTAGATCCTTTTGCTTGAACAGGTGCTGCAAGCTCTGATGGTCAGTATAAATCTCACAGAAAACACCATACAAATAATGATGCCAGATCTTCAGAGTGTGAACAATGGCAACTAACTCAAGGTTGTGAACCGGATAATTCTTCTCATGTACCTTCAATTGTCTGGATGCGTAGGCAATCACCCTACCTTCCTGCATCAACACCGCTCTGAGGCCAATCCTCGAGGCATCATAATAGAAAGTGTAAGACCCCGAACCTGTAGGCAATATCAAAATTGGGGCTGTAGTCAAAGCTGTCTTGAGCTTCTGAAAGCTCGCCTCACACTCTTCCGTCCACTGAAACGGAGCACCCTTTTAGGTTAGTCTGGTCATAGGGGCTGCAATTGATGAAAACCCCTCAACAAAACAATGGTAATAACCCGCCAAGCCAAGAAAACTGCGGATCTCTATAGTTGCGGATGATCTGGGCCAACTCTGCACGGCCTCTACTTTCTTCGGATCCACATGAATACCCTCACTTGACACCACGTGGCCTAAGAATGCCATGGAATCCAACCAAAACTCACATTTCGAGAACTTAGCATATAACTTCTTTTCTTTAAAGGTTTGAAGCACTATCCTCAGGTGTTGCTCATGATCTTCCCGACTCCGAGAATACACTAGAATATCATCAATAAAGACAATGATGAACGAGTCAAGATATGGCTGGAACACACTGTGCATCAAATACATAAAGGTTGTTGGGGCATTGGTCAGCCCAAATGATATAACAAGGTACTTGTAATGACTATACAGAGTCCTGAAAGTAGTATTCGGGATATCTAGCTCCCGAATCTTCAACTGATGGTAACCTGAGCATAAGTCAATCTTAGAAAACACCCGGGAACCCCGAAGCTGGTCAAATAGATCATCAATACGAGGCAAAGGATAACGGTTATTCACTGTAACCTTGTTCAACTAGCGATAATCAATGCACATAAGGATAGAGCCATCCTTCTTCTTCACAAACAAGATAAGAGCACCCCCAAGATGATACACTGGGCTGAATGAAACCCTTATCAAGTAATTCTTGTAACTGATCCTTTAATTCCTTCAACTCAAGAGAAGCCATACGATACGAAGGAATAGAAATGGGCTGAGTGCCCGGCAACAGATCAATTCCAAAATTAATATCTCTATCAAGCGTCATGCCTAGAAGATCAGCTGGAAACACATCGGGAAAATCTCGTACTAGTGGGACTGAATCAACTGAAGGGGTATCAATACTGACATCTCTCACATAAGCCAAATACGTGTCACACCCCTTCTCAACTATACGCTGAGCTTAAAGAAAAGAAATAACTCTACTAGAAGTGTGATCTAAAGCACCCCTCCACTCAACACGCGGTACACCTAGCATAGCCAGCATCACGGTTTTGTCATGACAATCAAGAATGGCATAATGGGGCGACAACCAGTCCATGCCGAAGATAATATCAAAATCTACCATGCTGAGCAACAATAAATCAGCTCTTGTCTCAAAACCAGTAAGAGCAACCAAACACGACTGATAAATGCGGTCCACAACAAAAGAATCTCCCACAAGAGTAGAAATATAAATAGGGGAACTCAAAGAATCCCGAGGTACACCCAAATGCAAAGCAAAATAAGAAGACACATAAGAGTAAGTGGAGTCTGGATCGAATATAACCGATGCATCTTTGTGACAAACCAGTATATTACCTATGACGATAGAATCGGAGGCAACAGCCTCGGTACGGGCAGGAAGGGCATAATATCTTGCCTGGCCTTCCCTTCTAGCTGGCTGAGCAGGTGGGGCAGCAACTGGTGCTGTGATCATAGCCTGAGAACTCTGCAAAGTATAGGGAGCAGGATAGGGGCCAGCATAAGAGGGCGAGATTTGCAAGGTATACTAATGACTTCAGAGGCAGCGTCAGGCCCCAGACTTTGAGGAGTTCGGCGCCACCTATAGCTAGTGCTCCCCCACAGTTTCAGAGGCCTCAATATGATCGATTTACCCATTCTGGTCCAGGTCAGAGTTCGCCGGCATCAGGCTCACTTAAGCATCATTTGCTGAAGTTTTTTGAAAAAAGGTGTATGATAGGATTAATAAATCGAGGGACAAAAACTTCAGCTTATTAAGTGCTGAAGTTTTAGAAATGAACTAAATAACTTCAGCACATTGGGCTGAAGTTTACCAAATGAATTAAATAAACTTCAGCATGTTTCAACATTAATTGCATAGTATACAGAAGTAAACGTAACAAACACAATTAAAGCAGTAATTATATTGCATTGGGGTTATGTGTTAGTGTAATAATTGCATTCCTATCATATTCATGCATGCTTTTCATTAGACAACGTTTAAAATTCCTCTTTGCCTTTTCATATACCATTCAGAAGTTTTTTTCACCTATATAAGCACACTATACCTTGTCAGTTTATTCACTCAAACACATATATTTTAGCAGATAAAATACAAAATAGAGAAAAATGGATGCTGTAATAAGGCAAATAATTGACGAAATTAAACAAGACTGTTACGACCCCAGTTCGCCCTCCGTGAACCATCGTGACGGCACCTAGTCCTCTACGACTAGGTAAGCCTCAATTGCGGAAGATAACCAAAGTGCAGAATAAAAACAAATTAAAACAGAATGAAGAGTGATAAAACAGTATTTAAAAGTGCCGCTCGGCAAATACAATATTTAACTCTCAAAACCCAATACATATCTCCAAAACCCGGAAACCCATGAATCACAAGCTAAGGATCACTACGCAGTACTCTAACTCCAGAATAACTAATAAGGAAAAGAAATACATAAGGGCAAACATTTAAAAGCTAGAATAGAAAGGGACTCCTCGGTCTGCAGACGCGGCAGATGTACCTCGAAGTCGCTGGAGCAGTCTCCTCGCCTCAAGGGTGAGAGGACTAAGTCACAGTACCTGGATGTGCACATGAAAAACATGCGCAGAAGGGGCATGAGTACACCACAGCGGTACTCAGTAAGTGCCAAGCCTAACCTCAGTCGGGTAGTGACGAGGAAGGTTAGGGCCCTACTGAGATAAAAAAACATAAGGTATGACAGTATAAGATAAGCAGTACAGTTGAAAGCTAACAATACAATTTTAATACAGGAAAACAAGGAATTCAATAATTGAAACAGAGGCAAAACAATCATAAGGAAATAAACGGGGATCTCTCCGTATCCCGAGGATCTTTTAGTACCCTCAATATATGCTAGGGATCTCTTGGTATCCCAAGGATCTCTCGGTATCCTCAATGTATGATAGGGATCTCTTGGTATCCCGAGGATCTCTCGGTATCCTCAATATATGCTAGGAATCTCTTGGTATCCCGAGGATCTCTTGGTATCCTCAATATACGTGCTGGGGATCTCTCGATATCCCGCACTTCAGTTCAAATCGTAAACGCATACAGGGGATCTCCCAGGATGTCGTCCCGTAGTCACAAAGTAAAACATACAACAATGGCACAAGGAATCCTCAAATAAACTCAACTATATAACAAGGTAACACAATCAATTCTAACCTAGCATACTTCATGTAATACAAATAAGGCAGTTAAAGCAAATAAAGCAATTAAGTCAATTAGAAATGCTAACTAACAACAGGTTTAAAAGTGCAAGTAGAATAAATAGAAAGGGAAAGCACAATTTAAGTTACTTAATGAAAATCGGATTTTTCAACAATTAGCACAAGTACGCACTCGTCACCTCATGTACAAGGCATTTCAATTACCACAATACGAATCCTAAGGGGAAAGTCCCCCACACAAGGTTAGGCAAGCCACTTACCTCAAACCGGCTCAATAATCAATCCGAAACTACGTTCTTGCCACGAGTACTCAACTCCAAATGACCCAAATCTATTCAATTCAAATTCATAACATAAATAACACTTCAAGTAACTGGTTCTACAAAGAAATTCTAAGCTACTACGCGAAATTAGGTTAAAATGACCAAAATGCCCCTCGGGCCCACATCTCGGAATCGGGTAAAATTCATATTTTCAGAATCCTCACACTCTCCCGAGTTCATGCATAGCACAATTATCCAAATCTAAGGTCAAATTCCCAATCAAAAGTCGATTTCTAGGTCTAAGAACTTTCTTCCAACTTTTCCCCAATTTTCATCTCCAATCCGAAATTAAATGATAAAACTAACTATAGATTGATGGATTATAACTAGAAAGGGTTAAAGAATCGTTACGCAATGATCTCCTCTTCAATTTCCTCTCAAAATCGCCCTCTCCCCAGCTCCAAATCGAATTTCCAACTTTTGAAACTAAACACTCAAAATTTCATATTTCTGCCAAGTTGTTGCATCTGTGGTCCTGGGACTGCTTCTACAGTCCCGCATTTGCGTAACAATGGTCGCATTTGCGACTTTTCACTTAAGGCTCAGATTTCCGCATATGCGGTCCCTACTGCCTTTCCTCCTTTTCCGCTTCTGCGGTATATCCGTTGCTTCTGCAGCTCCACACCTGTGGTCCCACACTCGCAGGTGTGGTTATGACAGAAGAACAGCTGAAGCTGCAACTCCAAAGTCCCAAAATCCTTTCGTCGACCATCCGAAATCATCCTGAGCCCCTCGGGACCTCAACCAAACCTACCAAAATATTGCATAACTTCATTCAAACTTGTTCCAACCTTCGGAACGCTCAAAACAACATCGAAACACCTATTTTTCATAGGATTCAAGCCTAAGAATTCCAAAAACTCTAAAAATATGCTTTCGATCAAAAAGTCTATCAAACCTCATCCGAATGACCTGATATTTTGCCCACACATCACATTCAACACTGTGGAGCTACTCCAACTTCCGTAATTCCATTCCGACCCTCGGATCAAAATCTCACTATCAGACCAGAAACTTCAAAATTCGACCTTTCGGCATTTCAAGCCTGAATTAGCTACATACCTCCAAAACACAATCTGAACATGCCCCTAAGCCCGAAATCACCCAACGGAGCTAACGGAACCAACGGATTTTCATTATGAGGTCGTCTTCATACTATTCCGACTACGGTCAACTTTCCAACACTTAAGCTCTCATTTAGGGATTAAATATCCCGAAACTCAAAACCGAACATCCTGATAAATCTAAATAGCAGAAATAAACTCGGGAAAGCAGTTAATAGGGGATCGGGGCATAAATTCTTAAGATGACCGGCCGGGTCATCATATCCTCCTACACTTAAACATTTGTTCGTCCTTAAACGAGCATAGAGACATACCTGAAGTAATGAAAAGATGAGGGTAACAGCTACGCATATCCTGCTCGGTATCCTAGGTCGCCTCCTCGAACGGCTGACCCGACATTGAACCTTCACGGATGCAATTTCTTTGACCTCAGCTTTCTAACCTGCATGTCCAATATTTCCACTAGATCCTCAATATAGGATAGATCCTTGTCCAACTGGACTGAACTGAAATCCAACACGTGCGATGGATCACCGTGATACCTTCAGAGCATCGAAATATAAAATACCGGATGAACTCCTGCCAAGCTGGGAGGTAAGGCAAGCTCATAAGCAACCTCCCCAACACGCCTCAATATCTCAAAATAGCCAATAAACCTCGGACTCAACTTCCCTTTCTTCCCAAATCTCATATCGCCCTTCATAGGAAAAACCCGAAGCAGAACCCTCTCTCCAACCATATAGGAAACATCATGAACCTTCCGATCCGTGTAACTCTTCTGTCTCGATTGGGCTGTACGGAGTCTATCCTGAATCACCTTGACCTTCTCCAAAGCATCCTGAACTAAGTCTGTGCCCAATAGTCTAGCCTCACCTGGCTCAAACCAACCCACTGGGGATCTACACTGCCTACCATATAAAGCCTCATACGGTGCCATCTGAATGCTGGACTGATAGCTGTTGTTGTTAGCAAACTCCGCCAATGGCTAAAACTGATCCCAAGACCCTTCAAACTCAATTACACATGCACGAAGCATATCTTCAAGAATCTGAATAGTCCGCTCGGACTGTCCGTCCGTCTGAGGGAGAAATGTTGTACTCAACTCTACCCGAGTACCCAACTCATGCTGAACGGCCCTCCAAAACTGTGATGTGAGCTGAGTACCTCTATCTGAAATGATAGACACTGGAATACCATGCAGACGAACAATCTCCCGGATATAGATCTTCGCCAACCGCTCCGAAGAATAAGTAGTACACAAAGGAATTAAATGAGCGAACTTGGTCAGTCGATCCACAATCACCCAAATAGCATCGAACTTCCTCAAATTCCGTGGAAGCCCAACTACAAAATCCATGGTGATCCACTCCCACTTCCACTACGTAATCTCTATCTACTGAAGAAACCCACCCGGTCTCTGGTGCTCATACTTCATCTGCTGATAGTTGAGACGCTGAGCTACGAATCCAACTATATATTTCTTCATCCACCTCCACTAATAGTGCTGCCTCAAATCCTGATACATCTTCCCGGCACCCGGATGAATGGAATACCGCGAGCTATAGGCCTCCCCCAGAATCAACTCCCAAAGCCCATCAACGTTGGATACACAAATCCGACCATGCATCCTCATACCCCATCATCACCAATAGTCACATCTCTGGCATTACCGTGTTGAACCTTATCCTTGACGAAAAGCAAATGAGGGTCATCATATGGACGCTCCCTGATACGATGAAATAAGGAAGACCGAGAAACCACGCAAGCTAGAACCCGACTAGGCTCCGAAAGATCCAATCTTACAAACTGGTTGGCTAAGGACTGAACATCCATCGCCATAGGTCTCTCCGATGCTGGTAAATAAGCCAAACTCTCCAAACTCTCTGCCTGGTGACTCAAAGCATCGGCCACCATATTGGCCTTGCCTGAGTGATACAAAATAGTGATGTCATAGTCCTTCAGCAACTCTAACCACCTCCTCTGGTGCAAATTTAGATCCTATTGCTTAAACAAGTGCTGCAACCTCCGATGGTCAGTATAAATCTCACAAGGCATATCGTATAAATAATGGCGCTAGATCTTCAGGGCGTGAATAATGGCAGCTAAATCAAGGTCATGAACATGGTAATTTTTCTCATGTATCTTCAACTGTCTGGACGCGTAGGCAATCACCCTACCGTCCTACGTCAACGCCGCTCTAAGGCCAATCCTTGAGGCATCATAATAAACCATATAAGACCCCGAACCTGTAGGTAGTATCAAAATTGGGGCTGTGGTCAAAACTGCCTTGAGCTTCTGGAAGCTCGCCTCACACTCCTCCGTCCACTGGAACAGAGCATCCTTCTAGGTCAACTTGGACATAGGGGCTGCAATTGATGAAACCTCTCTACAAAATGATGGTAGTAGCCCGCCAAGCCAAGGAAACTACGGATCTTGGTAGCTGAGGATGGTTTGGGCCAACTCTAGACGACCTCTATCTTCTTCGGATCTACCTGAATACCCTCAATCGATACCACGTGGCCTAAGAATGCCACTGAATCCAACTAAAGCTCACATTTTGAGAACTTAGCATATAACTTCTTCTCTCTCAAAGTCTAAAGCACAGTCCTCAGGTGTTGTTCATGATCTTCCCGACTCCGGGAATACACTAGAATATCATCAATAAAGACAATGACGAACGAGTCAAGATACGGCCGAAACACACAGTGCATCAAATGCATAAAGGCTGCTAGGGTATTGGTCAACCCAATGACATAACAAAGAACTCGTAATGACCATACCGAGTCCTAAAAGCAGTCTTCGGGATATCTGGCTCCCGAATCTTGAACTAATGGTAACCTGAGCGCAAATCAATCTTAGAAAACACCTGTGCGCCCTGAAGTTGGTCAAACAGATCATCAATACGAGGCAAAGGATAATGGTTCTTCACTGTAACCTTGTTCAACTGGTGATAATCAATACACATACGCATAGAACCATCCTTTTTCTTCACAAACAAGACAGGAGCACCCCAAGGTGATACACTGGGACGAATAAAACTCTTATCAAGCAGTTCCCATAACTGATCCTTCAACTCTTTCAACTCAGGAGGATTCATACGATACGGAGGAATAGAAATGGGCCGAGTGACCGGCAACAGATCAATCCCAAAGTCAATATCTCTATCAGGCGACATGCTCGGAAGGTCAGCTAGAAACACATTGGGAAAATCTTGTACTACTGGAACTGAATCAACTATAAGGGTATCAATACTGACATCTCTCACATAAGCTTAATACGCGTCACACCCCTTCTCAACCATACGCTAAACTTTAAGAAAAGAAATAACTCTACTAGGAATGTGATCTGAAGTACCCCTCCATTCAATACACGGTACACCTGGCATAGCCAACGTCACGGTTTTGGCATGACAATCAAGAATATCATAATGGGGGGACAACTAGTCCATGCCCAAAATAATGTTAAAATCTACCATGCTGAGCAACAATAGATCGCCTTTGGTCTCAAAACCACTAAGAGCAACCAAACACGACCGATAAACGCGATCCACAACAAGAGAAACTCCCGCAGGAGTAGAAACATAAATAAGGGAACTCAAAAATCCCGAGATACACCCAAATGCGGAGCAAAATAAGAAGACACATAAGAGTAAGTGGAGCCTAGATCAAATAACATCGATGCATCTTTGTGACAAACCAGTATAATACCTGTGATGACAGAATCGGAGGCAACAACCTCGGTACGGGCAGGAAGGGCATAGTATCTGGCCTGGCCTCCCCTTCTAGGGCAACCTCTACCTCCCCGAACTCCACCTCTAGCTGGCTGAGTAGGTGACAACTGGAGCTGTAAACTCTATAGGGCACGCTGTGGCTAAGAAGTATGTGGAGGTGCACTCCTCCCCAGTCTAGGGCAATCCCTCACCATATGGCGTGTGTCACCACACTCAAAACAAGATCTGGGAGGACGTGATAGTTGTGACTGGCTCGGGCCTGGTCTGCTGGACTGACCTCTGGAAGCACCTCGTGCAGGAGGTGCGCTAGATACCGGTGGTGCATAATAAGGCTCCTAAGGCCTAGGAGGAGCTGGAATACCACTGGCTGCTTGAAGAGCTGAATAAATAGTGCGACTCATATAACCCCTACCATGACGACTTGCAGTTGGGGCACGGGCACCAGAAAAATGGCCCGACTATCGAGACCTCTTGGCCTCCCTCTTCTATCTCTCCCTAGCATGTATACCCTCAATCCTCCTAGCAATGCTCACCACCTGATGATAAGAAATATCCATCTCCAACTCACGAGCCATGCTAGACCTGATACTGGGAATAAGGCCCTCAATAAACCGGCAAACCCTCTCACGAATAGTAGAAACCAAGGCTGGTGCATGCCTAACCAAACTAGTGTAACAGACAGCATACTCTGAGACAGTCATAGCACCCTGGCGCAAATGCTCAAACTCTGCGCGTCATGTGTCCCTGAGACTTTGAGGAACATACTCTCTTAGGAACAGATCTGAAAATTGAGTCCAAGTTAGTGAAGCAGCCTCATCCGGACTGTCTAACTCATAGGCACACCACCACTCATAGGCGGCTCCTCGAAGCTGGAAGGTAGTAAAAGAAACCCCGCTCGATCCTGATATACCCATGGTACGGAGAATGCAGTAACTCTCATCAAGAAATCCTAGAGCATCCTCCGATGCTAGACTACTGAATACATGAGGCTTGTACCTCTTGAACCTCTCAAGCCTCAGCTGCTCCTCCTCGGAAGCTGTTGCCCTACCCTCGGGCTGAACTGGCACTGCAGGCGGTACAGGAATAATCTCAAGGACCTACTCAACATGCACTCGCTACTCAGGAGTGCGGGAGGCAGGAGTCTGTGCTCCTCCCCCGGCCTGAGATGTAGCTGTAACAAGGGGAAGCAACCCTGCCTGAACTAGAGTGGTGTACATGCTCATGAACTGCGCCAGAGTCTCCTAAAGAGCTGGAGTAGTAGTAGCCATAGGCGTATCATGTGCCTGGACTCCAGCTAGAACTGCTGGTGATACCTCGGCCTCTATCCAGGCCCCGGCCTCTGACAGCTTCAGTAGGTGGCATGGGTGCCTGATCATCTCGGGTAGCACGTGTCCTCACCATCTGTGAGAGAATAGAAGACAGAAGTTTAGAATTGTGATGTCAAAATATCGAACGACAAGGAAGTCAAATTTTCCTAACAGTTACATAGCCTCTTGTATATAAGTACAGACGTCTCCGTACCGATAGTCGAGACTCTAATAAACTGGCTTGTGATCCATGACTCATATGAACCTAGAGCTCTAATACGAGCCTGTCACGACCCCAATTCGCCCTTCGTGAACCATCGTGACGGCACCTAGTCCTCTACGACTATGTAAGCCTAAGTTATGGAAGATAACCAAAGTGCGGAATAAAAACAAATTAAACAGAATAAAGAGTGATAAAACAGTGTTTAAAAGTGCCGCTCGACAAACACAATATTTAACTCTCAGAAACCAATACATATCTCCAAGACCCGGAAACCCATGAATCACAAGCTAAGGATCATTACACAGTACTCTAACTCCAGAATATCTAACAAGGAAAAGAAATACATAAGGGCAAATGTTTAAAAGCTAGAATAGAAAGGGACTCCTAGGACTGCGAACGCTGCAGATGTACCTCGAAGTCGCTAGAGCAGTCGCCTTGCCTCAAGGGTGATAGGACTGAGTCGCAGTACCTGGATCTGCACATGAAAAACATGCATAGAAGGGGTATGAGCACACCACATCAGTATCAATAAGTGCCAAGCCTAACCTCGGTCGGGTAGTGACGAAAAAGGTCAGGGATATACTGAGATAAAAATAAAACATAAGGTGACAGTATAAGATAAGCAGTACAGTTAAAAGGTAACAATACGAATTTAAGACAGGAAAACAAAGAATTCAATTACTAAAATAGCGGCAAAATAATCACAAGGAAATAACCGGGGATCTCTCAGTATCTCGAGGATCTCTTAGTACCCTCAATATATGCCAGGGATCTCTTGGTATCCCGAGGATCTTTCGGTATCCTCAATGTATGCTAGGGATCTCTTGGTATCCCAATGGTCTCTCGGTATCCTCAATATATGCTAGGGATCTCTTGGTATCCCGAGGATCTCTCGGTATCCTCAACGTATGATAGGGATCTCTTGGTATCCCGAGGATCTCTCGGTATCCACAATATATGCTAGGAATCTCTTGGTATCCCGAGGATCTCTTGGTATCCTCAATATACGTGCTGGATATCTCTCAGTGTCCCGCACTTCAGCTCAAATCGTAAATACGTACAGGGAATCTCCCAAGATGTCGTCCCGTAGTCCCAAAGTAAAACACACAACAATGGCACAAGGAATACTAAAATAAACTCAACTTCATAACAAGGTAACACAGTCAATTCTAGCCTAGCATACTTCATGTAATACAAATAAGGCAGTTAAAGCAAATAAAGCAATTAAGTCAATTAGATATGCTTCTCTAACTAACAGCAGGTTTAAAAATGCAAGTAGAATAAATAGAAAGGGAAAGCACAATTTAAGTTACTTAATGAAAACCGGAGTTTTCAATAATTAGCACAAGTACGCACTTGTCACCTCACATACAAGGCATTTCAATTATCACAATATGAATCCTAAGGGGAAAGTCCCCCACACAAGGTTAGGCAAGCCACTTACCTCGAACCAGCTCAATAATCAATCAAAACCACGTTCTTGCCATGAGTACTCGACTCTAAATGGACCAAATCTATTCAATTCTATTTCATAACATAAATAACACTTCAAGTAACTGATTCTACAAAGAAATTCTAAGATACTACGCGAAATTAGGTTAAAATGACCAAAATGCCCCTCGGGACCACATCTCGGAATCGGGTAAAATTTATATTTTCAAAATCCTCACACTCTCCTGAGTTCATGCATACCAAAATTATCCAAATCTAAGGTCAAATTCCCAATCAAAAGTCGAATTCTAGGTCTAAGAACTTTCTTCCAAATTTTCCCCAATTTTCATCTCCAATCTGAAATTAAATGATGAAACTAACTATAGATTGATAGAGTATAACTAGAAGGGGTTAAAGAATTGTTACCCAATGATCTCCTCTTCAACTAACAATGGCCGCATTTGCCACTTTTCACTTAAGGCCTAGCTTTATGCATCTGCGACTATCCTTTCGCAGATGCGGGGCCGCTTCTGTTGTGAAGACTCCGCTTCTGCGGTCCCTGCTACCTTTCCTCTTTTTCTGCTTCTGTGGTATATCCACCGCTTCTGAGGCTCCGTACCTGCAGTCCCACACTCACAAGTGGGTTATGACAGAAGAACAACTGAAGCTACAACTCCAAAGTCCCAAAATCCTTCCATCGACCATCTGAAATCATCCCGAGGCCCCTCGGACCTCAACCAAACCTACCAACATATCCCATAACTTCATTCAAACTTGTTCCAACCTTCAGAACGCTCAAAAAAACATCGAAACACATATATTTCATCGGATTCAAGCCTAAGAATTCCAAAAACTCTAAAAATACGCTTTCGATCAAAAAGTCTATCAAACCTCGTCCAAATGACCTGAAATTTTGCATACACATCACATTCAACACTGCGGAGATACTCCAACTTCCGAAATTCCATTCCGACCCTCGGATCAAAATCTCACTATCAGACCGGAAACTTCAAAATTCGACCTTTCGGCATTTCAAGCCTAAATTAGCTACGGACCTCCAAAACACAATCCGAACATGCTCCTAAGCCCGAAATTACCCAACGGAGCTAACAGAACCATTAGATTTTCATTCCGAGGTCATCCTCACACTATTCCGACTACGGTCAACTTTCCAACACTTAAGCTCTCATTTAGGGACTAAGTGTCCCAAAACTCTCTGAAACTCAAAACCGAACGTCACGGCAAATCAAAATAGCAAAAATAAACTCGGGGAAAGTAGTTAACAGGGGATCGGGGCATAAATTCTTAAGACGACCGACTGGGTCATTACAAAGACATTATAGAGGCTTTTGAGCTGAAACTGGATGAGCTCATAGACAAGTACGACAAGGAGCTGGAAGAAATCAACAACAAGCTTGATAGGATTGAGATGCTGGTGATATTTGATAGTATTGGTGATGAAGATGCTCGTCCATCTGGCAGTGACGATGATGATGATGATGATGATGATGATATGGACGATTAGTTTTTCTTTTTTTGGATAATCCTTTAAGTTAAAGGATTATAATGTTATTTGTTTTTTTATGTAATTTTAATTTATATTTTTAATGTTTAATGAAATATTCTATTTTTTTAAAGTTTTTTGTGCTTTTTTTTAATATTAATTTTCTTCAAACTCGAAAAATAACAGAGAAAATGAACTAAATAACTTCAGCAGGAATTAACAAAAACTTATCCGAAAATTAAGCATTTTTTTGGTATGAAGTTTTCCAAAAATTCATAATAAAATACATAGTGCATGAGAAAAACTTCAGCTCCCATTGTTGAAGTTTTCAAGAATGAACTAAAAAGCTTCAGCATTTTATGCTCAAATTTTTGTGCAATATGTAATTTTAATTTATTTTTTATTTTATTTAATGAAAAATGATGTTTTTGTATTAATGTTTTTATGCGTTTTTTAATATTAATCTTTTTTAAACTTAGAAAATAACAGAGGAATTAACAAAAATTTATCCGAAAATTACATATTACTGGACAAAATATTAAGCATGTTTTAGCAGATAAACTAAAAAAACTTCAGCATACTAAAAACTATATGAAAAATATTTTACATATTCTAGAAAACTTAAGCATTTTTTGGTATGAAGTTTTTTCCAAAAAATTATAATAAAATACATAGTGAACCTATGCTGAAAACTTCAGCTAGTTTTGCTGAAGTTTTTAAAGATTAACTAAAAAACTTAAGCACCTATGCTGAAGTTTTTGTGCAATATGAAATTTGAATTTATGTTTTATTTTTTTTACACCAGTGTAGGAGGAAAACTTCAACTCGTTTTGCTGAAGCTTTTAAAGATTAACTAAAAAACTTCAGCACCTATGCTGAAGTTTTTGTGCCTAGTGTAGGAGGAAAACTTCAGCTCGTTTTGCTGAAGTTTTTAAAGATTAACTAAAAATCTTAAGCACTTATGCTGAAGTTTTGCTAAATGTGTAAATACTTTAATACTTCAGCTCGTTTTGATGAAATTTTTAAAGATGAACTAATTTTGGCAAATAAACAAGACATATACTTCAGCATATGTAAAAACTCAGCTTGTTTAGCAAATAAACCAAATATTTCAGCATATTATGTAGTGGAAAACTTCAGCATATTTAAATTTGTCATATTAGAATGTTAGAATTCAACGTGAAACAGATTTAGAATGCAAATTCAGCATATCAGTGAAGAGTTCATGTTTCATCCGTCAAACAACTTCAATCAATCAATCAGAAAACATATATCATAAAATCAATCAGTTTCAAAAACTATTTTGAATTCTGAAGATGAATTTGAATACTTACAATGTATTTTGTAATTTTGAATTTGGAATTTGAATCTGGTTCAAATCTGGTTTGCGAGAGGCGATCTGAGGAGAGACGGAATGATGGAGGAGAGACGGAGGCGATTTGGAATTTGAATCTGGTATGCGTGATGCATATTTTATATGTTTTGAAAGGGGTATAATGGTCATATTATTACGGAATTTTTTGTTAGTTGGTTACGAAATCAATAGTTTTTAAAAATAGGGTATAGGTTAAAAAGTGGCATAAATATAGGGTATGGCTGCAAATCGCCCATTGTTTTCTGACAAGGGCTTTTGGTTGACTTGGTCGGAGAGACCTTTTGACTCGTCCACCGGCGCATTGTGGGAGGGGGAAATGTTACTGGAAGTACATGATGTAACTTAATGGCCAAGGCAACCACAATGAGAGCACATTGGAGTAGTGGTTTCATAGTGAATTTTTTGTAGATGGTTATCCAACAAAATTTTTTGGGGAAGAGATCTTCCAACTGGTGCAAGGACACAAAGGCAGCTAATGCAGTACAGTTATCAATTTTGAGGAGCACCCCAATCTTGTTGCCTATTTCTGTTTTTAGAATATCAAGATTATAATATTCAGTAGGCAGTTCGTTTAATTGTATCTGTCACAAATACAATTGTGACATTGGGTCAGCTATTGCTTGGGCTGAGGATCAGCTTATGTTAAGGCCTATTGCTATTTCTGCAGTATTGAGCTCATTAATTAATTACCTCTCTCTTGTTAGTTTATATTCCCTCAAATGGCTATAAGCCCAATCAAGGACAAGTGTCCAATTATAGTACTAGTTTGTTAGGAAGACAGTTGTAGCTAGCTGAATATCCCTATTTATCTTGCTATGTATTTTGAGGAATGTATCAATGAAATCAGAATTTGCTTAATTTTCTTCCTTTATATTTTTTTCCTTTTTCCCAACAATCCAAATTGGTAGCCCAGGTGCTACATTTGGTATCAGAGCATCGATCCAATGGTGGATCCACAACATGAAATTACTGATGAAGAAAGAACTCCGACTCTCGAGCTTCAACTTCAGTCATTCATGGAGGCTTCGACGAAACGGATGGAATAAATGGAAACGATGATGAAGGATTTAAATCGGCGAAAAGATTCACGAGCAGCTGCACGCTCATTCATGGCGACAGCTCAGGGAAACTCCTATGTTGAATCTAGTAAGTCATCTGTAGGGGGATTATTTCGCCCAGCATCAGCGCCGGCGACTCCCG
Source organism: Nicotiana tabacum (assembly GCF_000715075.1). Taxonomy (NCBI): domain Eukaryota; kingdom Viridiplantae; phylum Streptophyta; class Magnoliopsida; order Solanales; family Solanaceae; genus Nicotiana; species Nicotiana tabacum. Next base: position 14,971,695 of record NC_134089.1, on the reverse strand, counting down.
TTTCCTCCTCCTAGGCGACGATAACCCCTAGTTTCTCAAACATGAGTCGTGGTCTAGTTTTGAGTACCTCTCATCCCATGGTTCCTTGTGTAAGCTATGTCCTGAGTTTCATGGAGGCATTATCCCTTGGACCAATGAATCCCTATTTTTCTCATGCCCTTCACTCTACTCTAAATTCCAACATTCTTGTTTCCCTCAGTGCTTCACAACCCTTCACAAGTTTTTCAGCTTCCAGTGGTCATATGCTTCTTCACCATTATCAAGCCATCCTTTAACCTTTGGTACTTATGTGGGTACCCAAACGCCTCCTATATCTCACCCTCCAGTTCTTTCTTCAGCCCAATTACTACCTTATATGTCTATTGTTCCATTGTCAACAACTTACATGACATAAATGCCCATTTTCACCACTCAAGCCCCATGTCTATGTCCTAATTACCCCCTCACTTTGATTTCACACTTTCAACCCTGTTTTCCCACTCTGACCTTATGGCCTATAACTTGCAATTTCTAAATGCTAAGTTGGATTTCCCAGAATTTGATGAAAATAATGTCAGGGGATGGATACGTCGTTGGCAGTACTATTTTGACTACTATCAAGTCCTAGAGGCTGCCAAAATGACATATGTAGCAATGAGTGTCAAGGACAAGTTTGATAGCTGGTTTGATTCATACGTCATTGATCATGGAGGGCAGGTGTTTTGGAAACAATTTTGTGTGGATTTGTTTGCACGCTATGATGGAATTGGGCCGCTAGATATGGTCACTATTTTCAATAGGCTACAACAATGGGCCGACATAACAAGTTACCAAAAACGTTTTGAGGATCTACACTGCCGAGTCCAAGTAGTTAGACCTCATTTTGATGAGATCTATTTTATAACATATTTCGTGGGGGGCCTCAAAGAGGAGATTGGGCCACTGGTGAAAGACGCAAATCCACAAAAATTGTTGGCAGCCTACAATATGGCAAAACTCTATGAGCAGTCCCTAAATGCCCAAGCAAATAATTCATCTGCCAAATTTTCTAAGCCGCCCACATATAACCCTTCCTACAAAACTACCACCCAAACTCCATTCCCAATAACCAAAGGCCCAAATCCTATATTACCCAACAAACCCATAGCCCAAAAGGTCCCAAATCTCTTCGTGAACAGAATCTATGTTACAAGTGCCACGGCAAGTATTTCCCGGGGCACCAGTGCAAACCAAAAATATTAAATGCTACAGGAGGAGAAGGCAGTAGGAGAGGAGGAGCAATAGAGGTGGTTGAAAGAATGGAAGAGGTGGACCAGGCTGAGATTTCTTTAAATGTATTACTAGGCCTCAATCATGCCCCTTCCACAATCAGAATCAGCGGATGGGTCAAGAAGCATCCAATTACAATTTTGATTGATAGCGGGTCTACGCATAGCTTTGTAGACCCAGCCATTGTGAAACAACTCAAATGGAGAACAGAGCCCATGGCTAAGCCCATGAAAGTAAGGGTAGCTAATACACAAATTATGAGTTGTACTCAATTGTGCCCTATTTTCAAATGGAAAATGAATGAGGAAGTGTTCTCTTTTGACTTGAGACTCCTAAAGGCTGGGGGAGTGGATATTATATTGGGAATGGATTGGGTGGATACAATGGCCCCAATTGTTCTACACACTAGGCCACACAACATTTCCTTTTTCAGGGGGGACAAAATCATCACTTTGATAGGTTGTGATAATTCTGGGCCGAGTGAATCTTGTGATGAAAAGGTTATTCAGAAGTTGTTAAGGATGGGCCAATGTATCATTTCGGCCCAACTAACAAAACTAGATGCCTTAACCAAAGATGACAGACCACCAGAACGAATCCAAAACTTACTGTCCAGATCTGTGGACATATTCCAAGAGCCTAAAAGCCTTCCCCCAAATAAGACTTGTGATCATGCAATCAAGCTGCTACCAGGGTCTATGACTGTTAACATCCGCCCTTATAGATATTCATTTGAGCATAAAAATACCATCGAAAAAATGGTCAGAGAGATGATGGAAGCTCAAACAATTTCACATAAAACTTCTTCTTTTGCATCCTCAGTCATATTAGTTAAGAAGAAGGATGCTACGCGGAGATTTTGTGTGGATTATCGTATGCTGAACGACATTACAATAAAAAACAAGTATCCAATTCCAATTGTGCAAGATCTTATGGATGAACTCCATGGAGCTAAAATATTCTCCAAATTGGACTTGAGGTCGGGCTATCACCAAATAAGAATTGTCGCACCTCCTTTTTACCGCGCCCGCGGGGCGCGTGGGGGAGTTTTCTCCAATTGAAGGACAGTCGAAACGGGATTTATTTAATTATTTCAGAGTCGCCACCTGGGAATTTTAAGGCGTCCCAAGTCACCAATTTTAATCCCTGAATCGAGGAGAATATGACTCTGTTTATTATTCTGCGAACCAGAAATCCTGAGTAAGGAATTCTGTTAATCCGGAAGAAGGTGTTAGGCATTTCCGAATTCCGTGGTTCTAGAACGGTCGCTTAACTGTTTTTATTATTGGCTTAATTATCTTGATTTTATTAAATACATTTTTCTTGTTACGTGATTTTTCTACCGCTTTTTTACTTATTGTTTACAATTATATGGACGAATTACGCGTACGTATATTCGTATTATATACTTTTTATAATTACCGGGGATCATGCCACGCGTACGTGTACACAAAAAAATTGTCCATGTTATAGTTTTTATAAAAAATATATGTTCGAAATTTAAAATAAAATCAGGAACATCATCACCCTTTTTATTTAAATAATGAACTGCACACCTCCGGTTATATGAAATTATTTTAACATCCTTGGAAAAATCCTTTTCTTAAATATTCGCTCGAAATTGCGCGTACGCATAATATGAATTTGCTTTTTAAAAAAATAATCAGGGTACGTGAACGCATCCCTAATTGCGTATAATTTTTGTAATAATATTATGGATTTTCCACAAAATTGTTTATTATATCTACACATTTTTTATATGAAATTCCTGTAAAATTCATATTTTAGGGGATGCCTTTAAATTCTTAAAAGAATTCACAATTTATTAAATATTGCCCGTTGACTATAATTTCCGAGTATTAATTATGTTCATCCCAAGACTATTCAAATTCAAAGTAAAATAAGAACATGATTAATACTATTCTTCACAAATACAACATATACATATACCAAAGGATGAATGCCATATGAAACTCACAAAAATAATTTATGAAGGGAAGAAGTATTTTTGAACAATTTTTATTTATTTTAATTCGTGCAAATTCTACTTTTATTTACCATTGATATAAAGTGTTGCGATTTGTTCTTATACATATCACCTCATTCTCACATGCTTGTCTTTGATCCAGAATTATAATTGCTCAGTTTATTTATAACGATAAATAATCAAATTGATGAGAAAAGAATTATTATTCAAATTGATTCAATTCGAATTGTATTACATACAACATAGTTGTACGCCTAAACATTCATAATATTCTTAACATCATGACGAGCTATACCAACTCACTTTACTCATATGATTATACCTGTCATCATACCATATAATAACTTATACCAATCTAAACAAAATCATATTTGTTACAAGATATACTACTAATGTAACTTCTTAATATTTCCATTCTACTTTACATTTAGCTAATGGTATTATGGGATGTAATCAATGGCCCATTTTTATGCCTTACTCCCTGTTTTGACAATTCACATATACCTATACCAATGAGATTTCGGAATGGCTAACATTATTACAAAGCTTTATATGAATTTCAAAATAAGACAATTAACTCATAGCTATCAAATTGAATTCACTACTAGTTAACTAACATGAAACAAAAAAAATGAAATTTAAACTAATGAACTTGGACAATTGGAAACAGAATTGCAATTCAGGCTTCATGGATTTGTCATGTTGAATCTCTTTTCAACATAAAATTCAAAAGATAAGTACCTGGAAATGAAGGTAGAAGAAGTAAATTTCAGCAGTAGCAGCAGTAACAAAATACTGGCAGAATATAAGTATTTCCACAGATTTGAGCAATAACAGTATCCGAGAAACCCAGATTCACAAGAGTAAAGCTTCTTAAAGAACTTCAGATTTTAAAACCAAATAGTATCAGTACACAGACCCGGACAGATTCCAAAAAGAACAACAAAGTTTCGGATATTTTCTTTTCTTTTCTATTATTTCTGTTTCAGCTTCACTGTGTGTGTGTGTGCGAATACTTTCTTTTCTATTTCTTTTTCTAAAAGAGCTCCTAAATCAGATTTCTTCTCCTTTCAAAATCAGATTTTTCTTCTTAAAATCTTTCTGTTTTAAAATCTGCCTCTATCAGATTTTTCTCTTTCAAAATGTGCCCTCAAATCTGATTTTTTTTCTTTCAAAAAAATCTCTCTTATCAGATTTTTCTCTTTCAAAATCTGCCCCAAATCTGTCCTAATCCCCCTCTATTTATACAGGGCTGTCCTGTACCCTTCTAGTGCTGCCTGGACCCTTTTCTCCTTTTAAAAATCAGAAAGTTTTCCATTAAAACTGCTTTTGAATACTTTAAATCTAAGTGCTCTTATCCTGATTTTTCAGCAGCCCATTACCCTTTGTTTCCCATTAGTATCTTAAATTATAGCCAACCAACATTTCACTTTCAGTCCACTATTCTATCACATTACCCTCACTATTCTGTCCCAAAAAATGTCCCAGATTTCCTACTGTAATTACTGTTATTACTGCCTTAAATTCAGAATCTAACAATACATATTTTAAAATCTGTTTAAGCTGCTATAACCAATCCTAAAGTTTTAGACTGAATCCTAACTAAGAATGTAACCTTCTAACACAATTACATCTAATCAACATTTGTAAAATCACACTGAATTCAGAACTAACATCATAACAACATATTACTGAAATTATTATAACAATTCAGACTGGAACTTAACATTGAACCAAGATCAAACACACACAGGAGCATTGTCAATATACTGATAATGCCCTGTTCAGAAAACAATACATACACATCATACATTTGAATTTACTGATTTGTAATCAAACATGATTTAATTGACGAGTATTAATCAGTTGATTATTTACAACATTTGTCCATAATCAGTTTAAAACAATAGAAGCAGATTGTTTCAATCAACATCATCATAAATGAGAATTCATAATATAACTAATCGACGAACTTAATCGAGTCGATTACTTACATTGTGAATAATCACAACCAACAGAAACAGTTTCATATTTTGATCATATAGACGGGCATGAGACAAAGATGACAGAATTAATCAAAACAAAAATATGAAAAATTAACAAGTTATTAAAACAAACGAAAATACATACAGAATACACAAACAGAAATAGAAAAGTACCTCTGAATTTTAATCAAACTCGAACTCAACTTGGCTTCGGATTTTGTTTGAAATCAAACAGACCTTAGTTGAAGTATTTTCCACTGAAAATACTTCTACTAAGGTTGATTAAACCTCAATCTTTATTCAATCTGGACAGAATCCAAAAGTCTGGTATTTTTAGAGTTCTTGAAAGTTCGATTTGGGACTTAACCATTTCTGGTCAGATTCGAGGAGAACCAAGTACGACATAAGGGTGAGGGAAGCCTAGGGGTCATTTGGTGTCACTTTGGAACAGGTCTGGGTAAGTTCTTGTTTGGTCCGAATCTTCAAAAGAAGATTCGAAGAGTTCTGAGAGGATTCGAACCAAACAAACAACAGATCTATACTTAGGGTGGTTAGGGGAAGCTATGGTGTTATTTTGGAAGCCATTGGAAAGGTTGGAGTTTTCAGACCCACCTTCGATTTAGTATTCGAAGAGTTGGGGTCTGATTCGAAGGAAACTAAGGTCAGATCTGTGTAGAGGATGTTCAGGGGGTTCTAGGGTGTTATTTTGGTGACCGGCGGCGTTGTTGCCGCCGGGTTTCAGGCGGTGGGATCCTAGGGCGGCTAGGGTTAGGGGTGAGTTTCGGAAGGGACGATGAACAGGGAAGGAGGGGGGGTTTGGCTAGGGGGCCGGGGTAAGGTTTTGGGCCTTATATAGGGGTGGGGTGGATTGACATTGTCCGTTGGATTAGGCAGGATAGACGGCTAAGATCTATTCACTTAACCAAACGATGTCGTTTGGTTTAAGTAAGGGGGACGGGTTGAACCGGGTATTAGATCGGGTAAGGGTCTCGGGTTAGGGTGATGAGATCTCGGCCGTTGGATGGATTTAATCCAACGGCCCTTGATGAAGGATGATGAAACGTCGTCGTTTGACGTAGCTGAATTGGACCGGACAGGCTTGTTTGGATTGGGCTTTGGAGGGTTTAAAATTGTTTGGGCCTGATTTTTTGTTTCAAGATTTTTGGCCCAGATACGTTTTACCCTCTTAATTTCCACTTCTTTTAATTTAATTATTAAAATCCTAATTAAGATTATAAAAACAAGAATTAACTTTACAAAACTAATCAGTCTTTAACAATTATTAACACATAAAAAAAATTTAATCACATAGTGAAACATATTTAAAAATAGAACGAATGCATATATTTTTTTTATTTAAATTATCTTTCAAATGCATAATTAAATCCTATATGCATGCAATATGTATTTTATTTTAATTTTCATTTCATTATGACAAAGTAACATTTACGGACATAACACAAATATTTAACACTACGCAAAAATTCAAAAATTACACAGTAAAAGAAATTTATTTTATTTTTTGATTTATTTTGGAGTAGTTTTCGTAAGGCAAAAATCACGTGCTCACAGCTGCCCCTCTTTGCGCGTAAACTCGAAGAGTTTCGTGCAAAGATAAAGTGAGCGGATACGAGCGATTTTTGCCCGTTCAAATACTCCGTGGGAAGCATTTTTTGAAAGATTTGACCGAACCTCTGCTTCAAAGGTTTCCTACATATCCTTGGCTATAAAGGAATCAGGTCAATGTAGTTCGGGAAGTTTTGGGTAGCTGGGACTACCGTGGGACTGTGATGTTACTGCTGCTTCGTGCTGTTTTTACTGCCTGCTGACCTCCTTATTACACCTTACTTCCAAGGTAATACAAAAAGCTAAACTAGACTATGGTACATGAATTATAAAATCTTATCTAGATCATGCCCTTGCGTTTCTTGTTGTCTTGATATCTTGGTGACTCTTGGGCATTTGGCTTTTTTCGTTTTCCTTTTCATTGTGTCCCGTATTTTCTTCATCTGTTTGGGACTCTTGTTGTTTCTTGCTGGGGATTTTGTTGGACTCCTCTGCTTTATTGATTCTAAGTGTGCTCCTTTCTCATATGAGCAGGCTTTTGACTTCAATACTTCAATTGTATTCCCTTGTTCTCCAGGTGGGTGCCTGACTGCTTCTTTTCTTTCTTCATCCTCGTTCTCCAGGTGGACGCCTGACTTCTTTTTAACTTCTTCATCCTCATTCTCCAGGTGGATGCCTGACTTTTTTAATTCTTATCCTCGTTCTCCAGGTGGATGCCTGACTTCTTCAATTCTCTATCCTCATTCTCCAGGTGGACGCCTGATTTCTTCAATTCTTCATCCTCATTCTCCAGGTGGACGCCTGACTTCTTTAATTCTTATCCTCGTTCTCCAGGTGGACGCCTGACTTCTTTAATTCTTATCCTCGTTTTCCAGGTGGACGCTAGACTTCTTTAATTCTCATCCTCATTCTTCAGGTGGACGCCTGACTTCTTCTTTTCTCATCCTCATTCTCCAGGTGGACGCCTGACTTCTTTAATTCTCATCCTCATTCTCCAGGTGGACGCCTGACTTCTTCAATTCTTATCCTCATTCTCCAGGTGGACGCCTGACTTCTTTAATTCTCATCCTCATTCTCCAGGTGGACGCCTGACTTCTTCAATTCTTCATCCTCATTCTCCAGGTGGACGCCTGACTTCTTTAATTCTTATCCTCGTTCTCCAGGTGGACGCCTGACTTCTTCTTTTCTTCTTCATCCTCATTCTCCAGGTGGACGCCTGACTTCTTTAATTCTCATCCTCATTCTCCAGGTGGACGCCTGACTTCTTTAATTCTTATCCTCATTCTCTAGGTGGACGCCTGACTTCTTTAATTCTTTACCAGGTATTTCCTGACACAAATATTGTCTTTGCCCCTGTTTTAAATCAAAGAAAACTTCGTTAGTTTAAAGCGGGGTGGTTAACTGGGGTATTCTTGCCGATGGTGAGGCTTCTCTTCGTCTCTTTTTATTGCCTTGGAATGGTTGAAAAAGACCGTTTTGTCCTTGTAATTGATCCTTGACTATAGGATTTCCCTCTGTATGTTTTCCTTCAAACCCTTTTAGCCGTGATCATATGTCTTTCCTGACATTGTTGATCCACTTTTGATTTCACTTTTCTTTCTCCCATATCTTATTATTTTTATCTCCCGCCTTTCATGGCCTTATTTTGCATCATGTAACCTTGATTCTTGGTAGTATACCTTGACACTCCTTCTTATTTGTTTGGAATAAAACTTATCTCAAAGCTTTAGAAAAGTAAGATTATTAGTGACGAAACGCGCTGATTTCGACAATTATAGAATGAAAAGAAAAATCCAAATTTGGATGACTGTCGAAGAAGGAATAAAACTTATCTGATTGGAGTTACTGACGCCAATGATCAGGATATGCATTTCGGATTAATCAACCCGGTCTTTTAATCAATCTCCTTTCAATTGTCTTATTTTTGTTTTCCCCAAAATTTCCATAATCCAACTTCATTTTTCATTTCACAGACCTGTTGGACTTGCAATATCTCAAAGAGTTTTTACCGATAAACCTTCCTCATTTGTTCATTTCTCACTTCCTTTTCGCCTTATGGTGCCTACAAAGGTTTTCACCAATAAGACTCTCTCATTTTTACTTTTCTCTCAACTTCCGTCGCCTTATGGTGCCCGTGTGGGTTTTCACCTATAAGACTCTCTCATTTTTACTTTCTTTTCTTGTTTGTACCAGAGTGTTATGAACCATCTTCATTTGCTTGTCTCAGCATTTTTCTAAGATTGATCGAAAGGTCTTTTTGGTATGAGGTTAGAAATGGAAAAGGTATTAAAAGCTAAATAGCTTTGGTATGGGTTTAAAATTACAACTCTTGGAATCTTTTCTTATTTCCAATACAATTCCTGCCCCAGTTTCTTGATTGGGGTCTCTTAATGTTTCTTTTCGTGCACATCGTGTATGTTGTGCACCCTATGACCGAGCCGTGAGGCGCCTACGTATCCTTCTTTGAGGAATCAGGTCAAACGTAGTTCACTAAATAATAGTGATTTTCTCTTTTTATTATTATTATTATTATTATTATTATTATTATTATTATTATTATTATTATTATTGTTACTTCAATTTGATTTTCATCGATTCCAAGAGAGGGTAGGAACGAAACAAATATGGCTCAAAAGGGGAAGCAAAGGGTATAGTGTTTGGATAGCAGAATAAATTGCCTTTGTCATTCCAATCTTCGAAATAATGCTAAATACAAACATTCAAAAGTTATGCGTAATATCTCTTTACCGCGTCAGAATTGATCGCCATGTCCATGCATTTGCCTTCAATATCTGTTAAGCATAGTGTACCATTCGACAATACTCTGGTCACAATGAATGGTCCTTGCCAATTCGGGGCAAATTTGCCTTTCGCCTCAACCTGATGTGGAAGAACACGTTTCAGCACATGTTGACCCACTTCAAACTTCCGTGGACGCACCTTTTTGTTGTATGCTCTTTCTATTCTTCTTTGATATAATTGACCATGACATACTACGGCCAATCGTTTTTCATCAATCAAGTTTAACTGTTCCAGACGGGTTTTGACCCATTCATCATCATCAATCTTTGCTTCGGCGATGATCCGAAGGGAAGGAATCTCAACTTCTGTAGGAATTACTGCTTCAGTGCCATATACCAACAAATAAGGAGTTGCTCCTACTGAAGTGCGAACAGTAGTGCGATATCCCAATAATGCAAATGGTAATTTTTCATGCCATTGTTTTGAACCTTCTACCATTTTCCGAAGTATCTTCTTTATGTTTTTGTTGGCTGCCTCTACTGCTCCATTCGCCTTGGGCCGATATGGGGTAGAGTTGCGATGTGTAATCTTAAACTGTTGACATACTTCCTTCATTAAGTTGCTGTTAAGATTAGCACCGTTATCTGTGATGATCACCTTCGGGATTCCGAATCGACATATGATATTTGAGTGGACAAAATCGACCACAGCTTTCTTGGTCACTGATTTAAATGTTTTGGCCTCAACCCATTTGGTAAAATAATCAATGGCTACCAGAATGAACCTGTGCCCATTGGATGTTGCCGGCTCAATTGGTCCAATCACATCCATGCCCCAAGCAACGAAGGGCCATGGTGCCGACATTGTGTGCAATTCGGATGGTGGATAATGAATCAAATCTCCGTGTATTTGGCATTGATGACACTTGCGCACAAAACTAATACAATCTCGCTCCATGGTAAGCCAATAGTAACCAGCACGGAGGATCTTCTTTGCTAATACATATCCACTCATGTGGGGTCCGCAAACTCCCGAATGTATTTCAGACATGACAGCTGTAGCTTGTCTGGCATCTATGCATCTTAATAATCCAAGATCTGGTGTTCTTTTATACAAAACTCCTCCGCTTAAGAAGAATCCATTTGCCAATTGTCTAATGGTCCTCTTTTGATCTCCTGTGGCTTGTGCGGGATATGTCCCCATCCTGATATACTCCTTGATGTCGTGGAACCATGGTTCACCATCAAATTCTTTTTCGACCATATTGCAATAAGCGTGCTGATCGTGGACTTGAATATGTATCGGATCTACATAAATTTTATCCGGATGATGCAACATTGATGCCAGGGTAGCCAATGCATCGGCAACCTCATTATGGATTCTTGGAATATGTTGGAACTCCACTGATTGAAACCGCTGACAAAGATCATGTAGACATTATCGGTATGGTATGAGCTTCAAGTCTCGAGTTTCCCATTCTCCTTGAATTTGATGTACCAAAAGATCCGAATCTCCCATGACTAAGATTTCTCGGATACCCATGTCTGCGGCTAGCCTTAACCCCAAAATGCAAGCTTCATATTCAGCCATATTATTGGTGCAATAAAATCGCAATTGAGCCGTAACAGGATAGTGATGCCCTGTTTCAGAAATGATTACGGCTCCTATCCCGACTCATTTCATGTTAGAGGCTCCATCAAAGAAAAGTTTCCAGCCAGGTTTTTCAATTCGCTCCACCTCGTCGATATGCATTGTTTCTTCATCAGCAAAATAGGTTTTCAATGGCTCGTATTCCTCATCGACCGGGTTTTCGGCTAAATGATCGGCCAGTGCTTGAGCCTTCATTGTAGTTCGAGTCACATAGATGATGTCAAATTCTGTGAGCAATATCTGCCACTTTGCAAGTCTTCCCGTTGGCATAGGCTTTTGAAAAATGTATTTCAATGGATCCAACCGAGAAATGAGGTAAGTAGTGTAGAATGACAAATAGTGTTTCAATTTTTGAGCTACCCATGTTAGGGCGCAACATGTCTTTTCCAGATGAGTATACTTAACCTCATAAGCTGTGAACTTCTTGCTAAGGTAGTAGATGGCCTGTTCTTTTCTGCCAGTGAGGTCATGTTGCCCCAATATGCAACCAAATGAATTTTCCAAAACTGTTAAGTAAAGAATCAAAGGCCTTCCTGGCTCTGGCGGGACCAACACGGGTGGGTTCGACAAATACCCTTTTATTTTATCGAACGCTTCTTGACACTCATCGGTCCATTTGACCGCAGCATCCTTTTTCAACAATTTGAAAATTGGCTCACAAGTTGTTGTGAGCTGAGCAATAAACCTGCTGATATAATTTAACCTTCCCAACAAACTCATTACTTCAGTTTTGTTCCCTAGCAACTTTCCAGATGGAACTCCAAATGCGCATTTGGCAGGGTTAAGCTTGAGGTTGTACCTGCGAAGTCTTAAAAAGAACTTCCTCAAATCCCTAACGTGGTCGGCCTGATGTTTTGATTTTATGATCACATCGTCCACGTATACTTCAATCTCCTTGTGTATCATATCATGAAACACTGTGGTCATTGCTCTCATATAGGTTGCTCCGGCGTTCTTTAAACCGAATGGCATTACCCGGTAGCAATAAGTTCCCCATGGTGTGATGAATGCCGTCTTTTCTGCGTCTTCTTCATCCATTAGAATTTGATGATACCCGGCATAACAATCCACGAAAGATCCTATATCATGCTTGGCACAATTGTCGATCAAAATATGGATATTGGGTAATGGGAAATTATCCTTTGGACTTGCTTTGTTGAGATTGCGGTAGTCGACGCATACTCTAATTTTGCCATCTTTCTTTGGTACAAGGAACGATATTAGCCAACCAAACAGGATATCGAGTGACTCGAATGACCTTTGCTTCCAATTGTTTGGTGATTTCTTCCTTAATTCTCACACTCATGTCAGGCTTGAATTTTCTCAGCCTTTGCTTGACAGGAGGCACCGTTGGATCGGTGGGCAATTTGTGAACCACTAAATCAGTGCTCAGGCCCGGCATGTCGTCATACGACCATGCAAAAACATCTTTGAATTCTATGAGTGCTTTAATTAACTCCTCTCGGATTTTTGGTTCGAGATTGACACTTATTTTAGTTTCCCGGATATTACTCGTGTCCCCTATATTGATGTCCTCGGTATCACTCAAGTTAGGTTTGATTTTTTCCTCAAAGTGAATTAACTCTTTACTAATCTCTTCAAAAACCTCATCTTCATCATATTCTGATTCATAATCACAATATATTTCTTGAATTATTACTTCGGAACCAGATTGATTTTTAAGACTGGGCTGAGGATTCCTCATGCATGCCATATCACTAGAGCCAGCGTAAAAAGAACTGTACAGAAAAAAGAAAAAGAAAAGAAAACTATCAGGAATGACAATAAAAAGGAGACTGCTTTTTATTGGATGATGAAAGATAACAAGGTTTTGCACACTTCAAACAAACTGTAAGATAAGCTTTGGGATTACAACCCTGAAGCAACCCAAACAAACTTGAAAGAAAATCAAAATAAACTACCAAGACTCCTTTCGAATGGGGAGAGGAGTGGCTTTCCAATTATTAAGCTTTGTTTCTGGCCCAACGAATTGAACTTCCGCATTGCTACACCCTTCTCCGCTTTCCAACATATTCACATCATCAAACAACTTCTCGAATCTTTCAATCAACTCCTCCTCAGGATTGACCCGGGATTTAGGAATTGTTGTTATCGGGCGATTTCTAGCACCGGTCTTGACAAAAGATTTTGACAGATGTGGGGCTGGTTTTGGAAGATCCCATGCCTTATGTTTCAACTTTCTGGCCTTTATCATGTCATTTACGGTGGGTATGAACCCCAAACCGAACGTTCCCCAGTTCTTGGGGAGAGATACTGGTTGTATAATTCCTTGCAAAGATAAGCCCAGGCCTTTGCCGGGTATAAAACCATTCTTTAACATTTCATAAGCTATCATGACTGATGTAGAGGATATCTTTGGATTCGGAAGGTATTTCCCCTCTGGAATTTTCTCTACCGACACTGTGTCGGATACTTGGTATACCCATGGTCCCTGGTCATTTTCTGTTCCCTCGACCGGTACAATGGTACTGCTGCGAGCATTTAAACTTTCTTCCCCATGCACAACTATTTCTTGATGATCCCATTCAAACTTGACAACCTGATGTAGTGTTGACGGGACTGCTTTAGCAGCATGGATCCATGGTCGGCCCAACAACAAGTTGTAAGAGACAGTTATGTCCAACACTTGAAATTCCATTGTGAATTCAACTGGCCCTATTGTTAGTTCCAACACTATGTCGCCAAATGAATCTCTGCTTCCACCGTCAAACCCCCGTACGCAGATACTATTCTTCTGGATCCTCTCCTCTTTAATTTTTAATTTGCTTAAAGTGGAGAGAGGGCAGATATTTGCACTTGACCCATTGTCAACCAATACCCAGGTTACTACGGAGTTTTCACATTTCACGGTGAGGTAAAGAGCTCTGTTGTGCTCAGTACCTTCCACAGGTAATTCATCATCAGCAAATGCAATTCTGTTTGTCTCAAAGATTCTGTTGGCTATTCTTCCTAAATGATTTACGGAGATCTTTTTAGGAACATGAGCCTCATTCAGGATTTTCATCAAAGCCAGACGGTGCTTCTCTGAATGAATCAGTAATGACAACAATGAAATTTGAGCGGGCGTCTTCTTTAATTGATCCACAACAGAATAATCATGGAGTTTCATTTTTCTTAAAAAACTCTTCCGCCTCTTCTTCCGTCACAGCTCTCTTTATTGGAGTTGGATTGTTTTTAGTTTTTCTTAACTCTTCGGGCATAAAACATCTTCCCGAACGAGTCAAGCCTTGCACCTCACACACTTCTTTCTTGACTTCTTTTCCTTTGTACATTCCAGTCACCCGTTCATAGTTCCATGGGATGGCTTTGTTGTTGATGACTGGCAGCTGGATTACAGGTTCGATAATAACCCGATCTGTACGGGCTCCTTCCACGAATACAATGGGTTTGTTAGCAACCCTTGGTACTATCACTTTCGGCCTTTCTTGTTTTGCGGCAACTTTGCTCGATGATCCCTCCTCGATTATCATAGATGGTCCATCACCATTTCTGTTCTGCTTAGGTACCGGCTTCTCCTCTGTTAACTGCTTATCTGATTTGGCTTCATGAGACTTGATCATCATGACATTTTGTGACGACTTCTTTGTCTCCCCATCAGCTTGTATGATTTCTATCATATTAGCCTCTTGATGGGCTGGCATTGGATTTCTATTGATATTTGGGGCTTCGGGGGTTTGAACCTCGATTTTATTAGTATCAATCAGCTCTTGTATTGCATTTTTTAAATGCCAGCATTTCTCCGTATCATGGCCTGGTGCACCGGAGCAATATTCACAGCTAATGGTGTAATCCAGATTCTTTGGAGGAGGATTGGGTAGCTTGGATTGTATTGGTCTCAGCATGTCTAGCTGTCTCAGCCTGTGGAACAGACTAGTGTAAGACTCTCCCAATGGAGTGTAAGTTTTCTTTTTCTGTTCTCTTTCCCCCCTGAACGCTGGCCTCGGCCTGAAACCTGGTCCGGGATAGGCTCGTGGGTAAGTACTTGGTGTGGCAGGAGCACGCCAATTGGTGTGAACAGGTGGCTGATTGTATGCTTGAGCATGGTTAATGGAGAAATGAGGCTCCGAAGGGTGATAGTAGTGTTGGGATGAATCATGGTGGTAAGCTGATTGGCGAGGTCATTGTTGATTATAGTAAAGCGGTGAACCTCTGGGTCCCGACCAAATTCCTGAATCAACTACCGCTGCTTCCTCCCTCTTCTTTCTTCCGATTCCTCCTACCCCGCCTTGAATAGCTTGAGTAGTTGCCTTAATTGCTGAATAGCTCATAATTTTATTTGTTTTGAGACCTTCTTCCACCATACCTCCCATCTTCACCACTTCGTTGAATGATTTTCCAACCGCTGAAACCAGATGGGCATAGTAAGTTGGCTCCAAGGCTTGGAGGAAGTAGTCTACCATTTCGCTCTCCTTCATAGGAGGATCCACTCTTGCTGCCTGTTCTCTCCACCGAAAACCATACTCTCTGAAACTTTCATTGTGTTTCTTCTCAAATTTTGTCAAAGATAATCGATCTGGGATGATTTCCAGATTGTATTGGAAATGGTATGCGAATGCCTGTGCCAGGTCATCCCAGGTGTACCATCTCCCATGGTCCTGGCGTGTATACCACTCCAAAGCTGATCCGCTTAAACTTTGACTGAAGTAAGCCATCAATAATTCATCCTTTCCCCCAGCTCCTCGCATCTTGCTACAGAAACCCCTTAAGTGGGCTACTGGGTCGTCGTGCCCGTTGTATAGGTCAAATTTGGGCATCTTGAAGCCAACTGGTAATTGTACATTGAGGAATAAGCACAAATCTTTGTATGTTACACTGACTTGCCCACCTAATCCTCGCATGTCTCTGAACGATTGTTCTAAACTCTTGACCTTCCTGAACATCTCTTCTTGTTCAGCATTTTTGGCTGGCTTGTCAATTTCGGTTGGGAGATCAAAACGAGGAGCAGTTGAATTAATTTCGGAGGCTTTGAGGGTGGGCTCCGGGGGTAATATTGGTTGTCCTGGGCCTGGAATGTAGTCTCACTAGGAGATTTGTGAAATGTAGCAGGGGGAGGTGCTACGAAAACAGGAGTCATAGGTGGAGGAAAGTATGGAACTGGTTTCGGAGGTGGAGACTGTGGTGTCTGAGAGGTGGTGCCTCGGTAGTGCTGGTAAATGGGGAAATTTGGGGATAATTCAGTGGTAATATTATCCTGAGTGTGGGTCATTGATGGAGCAGGGTTATTTGGGTAAGATGGGGGTAACTGTCCTGTAGACCAGGCTTGGTACATCTCAGCCATTTGCTGCTTGAGTTTAAACATCTCTTCTTTCATTTTCCCGACATCCATCTCCTCTAGCTCCATACCTGTGTCAACATCTGGGACAGACATACTTTCGGGTATTGGTCCTTTTGATCTTGTGTGATAGTGATAATATGCCAGTATACTCTTTAGAGAAACTAACTGCTTGAATTCTGGAAATGAACAAACTTGTTAGTTTTGAGAGTTTAACACATATATAATCACACGTTGAGATGCAATGCTCCTAGACAAATAATCCCTTTCTATTATGCATTTGCTCGGCTGCTTGTGTCGTCCCAGCTTTCTTGAAATTTTTATTGTTATTCACTTCTATTTATTATATATATCTTTTATCGTGGTGGTCGAATCTTATAGAGATTGCCTACGTATCATGCCCTTACATGAATTAGACCTTGCGTAGTTCGGAATAAAGGCAATCACTTTTATTCATTATACAAAGATGGAATTACATTTGAAAACTTTAAGAAAATGTCTTGAAACACACACACTTAAATCAAAATAAAAGATACAATTCTTAACATCTCACAACGTGCCCCACTTTCCACTTGTGTTGTATATTATTAGACTATTTGCTCAATGTGCAGCTTGACCTGGATGACCTCCCAGCGTACGATACATCCTTTCCAACTCCATTGCTAGATGACGAGCAAAAGTGGGCGAATTCTCTGTAAACCGTTCATAATCCATTCCTTGGCAGTTTACATAACTTTGAGATGTGAAGACTGCCAGGTCGTGGATTTGTGCCCTGAAACCTTGGAGACGTTGGTCTTGGTCTTGCAATTGCTGCTGATGAGTGGTGGCTATATCTCTGACACGGTTTTCACGATCTAGAGCTGATTCTAACAGAGCTCGGAGTCTGGCCTGCTCTAATCTTGCTTGCGCTCTTTCTCTGTCGAGGTCTGCTTGTTGATGTTCTCTGTTGCATCTTCTTGCCTCTTCTAGTTGTGCACGAAGCTGGTTTTCTGATCGTATCCAATGGTCTTTTTCTTTCTTGAATTGTGCCCTGTCTTTTTCGGATTGCCTATCTTGGCGTTCCTTATTAGACATGGCTTCTTCGTTTAATCGTTGGATCCTTTCTTTTTCTTTGCTCAACGTCCTTTCGTTTTCTGCAAGAATAGAATCATAATCTTGCATTCTTTCAAAAAGATTGGCGATGGTTTTTTGATCCTTCCAGCTCCTCTTTGGTGTTTCAGAAACTCTTTTTATTTTTGGAATCGAGCATGAAGATTTTCATTCTCACAAGCTAGACTCTTCTTCTCGCCTTCGGCTTCTTGTGCTTGCAAATCTTTCTCCAAACTGAGGCTTCTCAGATTTTCTTTTAGGGCATGGATAGTTGCTTTGTACCCTTTTTCCTTTTCTCGCCAGATCAACCGCTCTTGGATTTTATCATTGAAGTTTTGAACATGGGGTCTTTTTGTTGGCCTTCTTAGCTCAGGCTCTGGTACATCATCCACGCGAGACCGTTTTTCAAACCACCTTGCATATCCAGGATTTATCTCACCCTTTGTAGTGTCTGGGACTTGAGTATCACTTTTTAAGTATCGACATCCATTCCACATCTGCTGAAGTAGAGCCTCGGGAATAGTGGCTTCTGGGTGTAATTCGATTACTTGCATACTCAAATCTTCATCATCAGGAACTACTTGATATCTCCCTAGTTGCCTTAAGACTCTTAGTGGCGCATACGGCTGAATGCTTCTCAATCCCAATAGTAGTAGATAACTATTTGAGATTGACATGTGTATTACTTCCCTCATCGGGAGCCATCCCAAAGTCCATTCAATCTGATTTGCCGTTAAAGCCTTTAGATGAGATACCCATGCTTCTATTCCCTCTGGAGCCTGATAATTTTTTGTTCTTTCCTCATAGCTCTCGATGCAATTATCGTTGTTTGACCCATACTGTATGATCTTGGGCTGTTGTTGGAGATGTTCCATCACCCACATTTGCAACAAAATTTTGCATCCTTCGAAGACCTTTGCTCCTGATTTACATAAAGTCAAAGCCCGATAAATGTCTGATAGAATGATGGGGACAAGGGTGTGATTTTCTTTGGTGGTGAGGATTTGCACAATTTTTGCGGTGCGAATATCAATTGTTCTCTCTTTGTTTGGGAAGATCACAATTCCTAGAAAAGCCACCATGAAGGCAAAGCGACGGTGAATCTACTAGATGTCTTTGTTTTGCTTGTTAGTAAGGCCTTTCTCATGAATTTCGAACCCATCTGACTTTCCGAACCTTGAATACAAAAAGTTGAAGGAACAACATCCATTGATGACATTGCTTTTCCTGATTTGACTGCTGATGTTCAGAAGGCCGAAGAATCGAAGTACAGAAGGAGCCTTTGTGAATATCAGGCTTTGATTTCTTAGACTTCCGTCAAAACCAGCATATCCAGCTATTTCCTCTAACGTAGGAGTAAGCTCGAAGTCAGAGAAACGAAAGACATTGTGAGCAGGGTCCCAAAAAGTTACTAATGCCGCAATCAGATCATCACGGGGTTTAACCTTCATAATATCCGTGAGGTTTCCCAAATGCTTGACGACCCATTTTTGACCGTCTTCGCCTAAATCATACCACCATATTTGAAGCTGAAAGAGAAATTCTTCTGTACTCGTGGATGAGGGGCTTTGTGTGGTGCTCATTTTGTATCTGAAGTTTAATTTAATAAAGTTAAGACTCATTTTGAAAATAAAAAAAAACTATTTTCAAAATTTTATATTTTTGAAAATTTACACTAAAAAAATCATTTTATTTATTAAATATCTTTATTTCAAGATTTAAAAAAAACAACTCATTTTATTCCTCTCTTCTCACCATGATTTCGTTTAAGCTGGTCAACAAGCATGTTCGAGGCAAATGAATGCACAAGTAGCAAGTAGGATGCATCAGGATGGTTTTTTTGTTTCGGGTTCACCTGTCCTAGACAGACCCAACCCCTGTGTTGAGTCTCCAAGGCCAAATGTATATGATGCAAATATCCGTTCCTACTAGGAATCCGGTACATGGCTGAGTTATTCTAAGTGTAAAACCTGATGTTGATTGTTCTAAACCTGGCTTACCCAAACGGACAGTTTGAGCCGAAGCGGGGGCAACGTACCGGGAGCATGAAAGTCTGCCCGGCCTAGTTACTTGTCCCAACTCCGTCTTATTTGGTATGACTTTAACAGAAAGGTGGGTCATGCGCACGTGTACACCATAAATTCAGAAGACTCAGAAAGAAGGGGGTTTCGTAGCAGTTGTATATATTCACAATTCAAATAATATTAAAGCGGTAAAAAGCAATATTTAGCTTATTAGCATATGAACAGTTGAAAATTATATAGTAAATAAAGCCAATTAACACAGATATTTTAAGCTCGAATTCTTTAAACCCTGAACCAATGGTTCTGGGTTACAGTTTACACTGTAAAATCCCCAGCAGAGTCGCCAGAGCTGTCGCACCTCTTTTTTACCGTGCCCGCGGGGCGCGTGGGGGAGTTTTCTCCAATTGAAGGACAGTCGAAACGGAATTTATTTAATTATTTCAGAGTCGCCACCTGGGAATTTTAAGGCGTCCCAAGTCACCAATTTTAATCCCTGAATCGAGGAGAATATGACTCTGTTTATTATTCTGCGAACCAGAAATCCTGAGTAAGGAATTTTGTTAATCCGGAATAAGGTGTTAGGCATTTCCGAATTTCGTGGTTCTAGCACGGTCGCTTAACTGTTTTTATTATTGGCTTAATTATCTTGATTTTACTAAATACGTTTTTATTGCATGATTTTACTACCGCTTTTTTACTTATTGTTTACAATTATATGGACGAATTACGTGTAAGTATATTCGTATTATATACTTTTTATAATTACAGGGGATCATGTCACGCGTACGTGTACACAATAAAATTGTCCATGTTATAGTTTTTATAAAAAATATATGTTCGAAATTTAAAATAAAATCAGGAACATCATCACCTTTTTTATTTAAATAATGAACTGCACACCTCGGGTTATATGAAATTATTTTAACATCCTTGGAAAAATCCTTTTCTTAAATATTCGCTCGAAATTGCGCGTACGCATAATACGAATTTGCTTTTTAAAAAATAATCAGGGTACGCAAACACATCCCTAATTGCGTAAAATTTTTGTAATAATATTATGGATTTTCCACAAAATTGTTTATTATATCTACACATTTTTTATATGAAATTCCTGTAAAATTCATATTTTAGGGGATGCCTTTAAATTCTTAAAAGAATTCACAATTTATTAAGTATTGCCCGTTGACTATAATTTCCGAGTATTAATTGTGTTCATCCCAAGACTATTCAAATTCAAAGTAAAATAAGAACATGATTAATACTATTCTTCACAAATACAACATATACATATACCAATGCCATATGAAACTCACAAAAATAATTGATGAAGGGAAGAAGTATTTTTGAACAATTTTTATTTATTTTAATTAGTGCAAATTCTACTTTTATTTACCATTGATATAAAGTGTTGTGATTTGTTCTTATACATATCACCTCATTCTCACATGCTTGTTTTTGATCCAGAATTATAATTGCTCAGTTTATTTATAACGATAAATAATCAAATTGATGAGAAAAGAGTTATTATTCAAATTGATTCAATTCGAATTGTATTACATACAACATAGTTGTACGCCTAAACATTCATAATATTCTTAACATCATGACGAGCTATACCAACTCACTTTACTCATATGATTATATCTGTCATCATACCATATAATAACTTATACCAATCTAAACAAAATCATATTTGTTACAAGATATACTACTAATGTAACTTCTTAATATTTCCATTCTACTTTACATTTAGCTAATGGTATTATGGGATGTAATCAATGGCCCATTTTTATGCCTTACTCCCTGTTTTGACAATTCACATATACCTATACCAATGAGATTTCGGAATGGCTAACATTATTACAAAGCTTTATATGAATTTCAAAAATAAGACAATTAACTCATAGCTATCAAATTGAATTCACTACTAGTTAACTAACATGAAACAAAAAAAAATGAAATTTAAACTAATGAACTTGGACAATTGGAAACAGAATTGCAATTCAAGCTTCATGGATTTGTCATGTTGAATCTCTTTTCAACATAAAATTCAAAAGATAAGTACCTGGAAATGAAGGTAGAAGAAGTAAATTTCAGCAGTAGCAGCAGTAACAAAATACTGGCAGAATATCAGTATTTCCACAGATTTGAGCAATAACAGTACCCGAGAAACCCAGATTCACAAGAGTAAAGCTTCTTAAAGAACTTCAGATTTTAAAACTAAATAGTATCAGTACACAGACCCGGACAGATTCCAAAAAGAACAACAAAGTTTCGGATTTTTTCTTTTCTTTTCTATTTTTTCTGTTTCAGCTTCACTGTGTGTGTGTGTGTGCGAATACTTTCTTTTCTATTTCTTTTTCTAAAAGAGCTCCTAAATCAGATTTCTTCTCCTTTCAAAATCAGATTTTTCTTCTTAAAATCTTTCTGTTTTAAAATCTGCCTCTATCAGATTTTTCTCTTTCAAAATGTGCCCTCAAATCTGATTTTTTTTTCTTTCAAAAAAATCTCTCTTATCAGATTTTTCTCTTTCAAAATCTGCCCTTAAATCAGTCCCAATCCCCCTCTATTTATACAGGGCTGTCCTGTACCCTTCTAGTGCTGCCTGGACCCTTTTCTCCTTTTAAAAATCAGAAAGTTTTCCATTAAAACTGCTTTTGAATACTTTAAATCTAAGTGCTCTTATCCTGATTTTTTAGCATCCCATTACCCTTTGTTTCCCATTAGTATCTTAAATTATAGCCAACCAACATTCCACTTTCAGTCCACTATTCTATCACATTACCCTCACTATTCTGTCCCAAAAAATGTCCCAGATTTCCTACTGTAATTACTGTTATTACTGCCTTAAATTCAGAATCTAACAATACAGATTTTAAAATCTATTTAAGCAGCTATAACCAATCCTAAAGTTTTAGACTGAATCCTAACTAAGAATGTAACCTTCTAACACAATTACATCTAATCAACATTTGTAAAATCACACTGAATTCAGAACTAACATCATAACAACATATTACTGAAATTATTATAACAATTCAGACTGGAACTTAACATTGAACCAAGATCAAACACACACAGGAGCATTGTCAATATACTGACAATGCCCTGTTCAGAAAACAATACATACACATCATACATTTGAATTTACTGATTTGTAAACAAACATGATTTAATTGACGAGTATTAATCAGTTGATTATTTACAACATTTGTCCATAATCAGTTTAAAACAATAGAAGCAGATTGTTTCAATCAGCATCATCATAAATGAGAATTCATAATATAACTAATCGACGAACTTAATCGAGTCGATTACTTACATTGTGAATAATCACAACCAACAGAAACAGTTTCATATTTTGATCATATAGACGGGCATGAGACAAAGATGACAGAATTAATCAAAACAAAAATATGAAAAATTAACAAGTTATTAAAACAAACGAAAATACATACAGAATACACAAACAGAAATAGAAAAGTACCTCTGAATTTTAATCAAACTCGAACTCAACTTGGCTTCGGATTTTGTTTGAAATCAAACAGACCTTAGTCGAAGTATTTTCCACTGAAAATACTTCGACTAAGGTCGATTAAACCTCAATCTTTATTCAATCTGGACAGAATCCAAAAGTCTGGTATTTTTAGGGTTCTTGAAAGTTCGATTTGGGACTTAACCATTTTTGGTCAGATTCGAGGAGAACCAAGTACGACACAAGGGTGAGGGAAGCCTAGGGGTCATTTGGTGTCACTTTGGAACAGGTATGGGTAAGTTCTTGTTTGGTCTGAATCTTCAAAAGAAGATTCGAAGAGTTCTGAGAGGATTCGAACCAAACAAACAATAGATCTATACTTAGGGTGGTTAGTGGAAGCTATGGTGTTATTTTGGAAGCCATTGGAAAGGTTGGAGTTTTCAGACCCACCTTCGATTTAGTATTCGAAGAGTTGGGGTCTGACTCGAAGGAAACTAAGGTCAGATCTGTGTAGAGGATGTTCAGGGGGTTCTAGGGTGTTATTTTGGTGACCGGCGGCGTTGTTGCCGCCGGGTTTCAGGCAGTGGGATCCTAGGGCGGCTAGAGTTAGGGGTGAGTTTCGGAAGGGACGATGAACAGGGAAGCAAGGGGGGTTTGGCTAGGGGGCCGAGGTAAGGTTTTGGGCCTTATATAGGGGTGGGGTGGATTGACATTGTCCGTTGGATTAGGAAGGATAGGCGGCTAAGATCTATTCACTTAACCAAACGATGTCGTTTGGTTTAAGTTAGGGGACGGGTTGAACCGGGTATTAGATCGGGTAAGGGTCTCGGGTTAGGGTGATGAGATCTCGGCCGTTGGATGGATTTAATCCAACGGCCCTTGATGAAGGATGATGAAACGTCGTCGTTTGACGTAGCTGAGTTGGACCGGACAGGCTTGTTTGGATTGGGCTGTGGAGGGTTTTAAATTGTTTGGGCCTGATTTTTTGTTTCAAGATTTTTGGCCCAGATACGTTTTACCCTCTTAATTTCCACTTCTTTTAATTTAATTATTAAAATCCTAATTAAGATTATAAAAACAAGAATTAACTTTACAATACTAATCAGTCTTTAACAATTATTAACACATAAAAAAAAATTAATCACATAGTGAAACATATTTAAAAATAGAACGAATGCATATATTTTTTTTTATTTAAGTTATCTTTCAAATGCATAATTAAATCCTATATGCATGCAACATGTATTTTATTTTAATTTTTATTTTATTATGACAAAGTAACATTTACGGACATAACACAAATATTTAACACCACACAAAAATTCAAAAATTACACAGTAAAAGAAATTTATTTTATTTTTTGATTTATTTTGGAGTAGTTTTCGTAAGGCAAAAATCACGTGCTCACAAGAATGAGGCCATGGGATGAGTTCAAAACTGCTTTTCGGACTCACCATGGACTATTGGAATTCAAAGTAATGCCCTTTGGGCTTACCAACACCTCTGCCACCTTCCAAGCCCTGATGCACGAAGTTTTGAGCCCTTACTTGCACAAATTTGTCCTATTTTTCTTCGACGACATCTTGATCTATAGTGCTAATCTGAATGATCATCTCCAACACCTAGAAGTGGGTTTTAAAGTGCTGAAAGCAAATCAGTTTTTCGCCAAAATATCCAAATGTAGTTTTGCCAAGGCCTAGGTCGAGTACTTAGGGCACATTATCTCAGGGCATGGAGTAAGTACTGATCCAACCAAAATTGAGGCAATTGTTAGTTGGCCCTATCCTGTCACCATTAAGGAGTTGCATGGGTTTCTGGGACTTACTAGATACTACATGAATTTCATCAAAGAATTTGCTATCATTAGCAAGCCACTGACTGAATTGTTAAAGAAAGGGGCATTTAATTGGAACGAAAAGGCTGTGGAGGCCTTTGATGAACTGAAAAATGCCATGGTCCGAGCTCCAGTACTAGCCTTACCTGACTTCTCAATACCATTCATCGTGGAGGTAGATGCAAATGGTATGGGAGTGGGGGCTGTTCTGATGCAAAATAGTAGGGCAATCGCCTTCATGAGTCAAGCCCTTAGTCCAAAGCATTTGGGCCTATCTACATATGAGAAAGAATTGATTGTCTTGTTGCTAGCAGTGGAAAAGTGGCGGCAGTATCTTCAACCTCATCATTTCATCATTCATACTGACCATTTTAGCCTCAAATTCTTGAGAGACCAAAGAATCACCACAGCTTTTCAACACAAGGGAATCACAAAAATAATGGGGCTGAGCTACAAAATATAGTATCGAAAAGGGGCAGATAATGTAATTGTTGATGCTTTGTCACGCAGGTTCGAGTCTACTGAAGAATGCAATGAACTCACAACTGTGCAACCAAAATGGGCTACTGAAATAATGGAAAGCTATGAAGGGGACCCTGAAGCTCAACATATTCTAACACAATTAGCAGTCGATAGCAATGCCCTACCCAACACTACCTTACAAAACGAATTGATTAGAATAGATGGCAAGATATTTGTGGGGAGTAAGGGTCAATTGCGAGAGAAGCTTATTGAACAAATGCATTCCACACCTTGGGGAGGACATTCAGGAATTTTGGGCACCCAACAGAGGTTAAGGGCCTTGTTCTTTTGGCTAGGACTATTGATTGAGGTGAAAGAGAAGGTCAAGAGTTGCGAGGTTTGTCAACGCAACAAGGCAGAACATGTTCTTTATCCTGGACTTTTACAACCTCTTCCAATCCCTTCAAGAGCTTGGGAACACCTAACTATGGATTTCATCGAAGGACTACTAAGGTCATTTGGAATGGATACTATTCTGGTAGTCATTGACAGGTACACCAAGTATGCTCACCTATTCACATTGACTCATCCTTACAACGCAACTCAAGTAGCTCAGTTATTTTTGGATCACATTTGCAAGCTTCATGGAGTCCCTAGCTCAATTCTGTCAGACCGTGATCCCATCTTCACAAGTTTGTTCTGGAAAGAGCTGTTTAAAGGTTTGCGCGTTGAGCAAAGACTCAGCACTGCGTATCATCCGCAGTCTGATGGGCAATCTGAGAGACTAAACCAATGTGTAGAGGCTTACCTGCGTTGTATGACTAGTCATAGAGCCAAAGAATGGAGCAAGTGGATTTCACTCGCTGAGTTTTGGTATAATACCAATTACCAGTCAGCTATTGGTATGACTCCGTTTAAAGCATTGCATGGCTATAAACCACCCTTGCCAACCTTTGAACTAATTTCCCAATCTAAGTTGGACTGAGTAGATCAACTATTAAGGGAGCGGCAAATAATTTACAAAAGCTTGAAAGAGAATTTGACCAAGGCTCAAAACCGTATGAAACAGTACGCAGATTCCAAAAGAAGTGAGAGTGAATTTATGGTAGCAGACATGGTCTTCTTAAAATTACAGCCATATCGTCACACTTCATTAGCAATGAGAAGGAATTTGAAATTGGCAGCCAAATTTTACGGTCCTTGTGAAGTAATTCGTAAGCTGGGCCAGGTAGCTTACGAGTTAAAATTATCCCAAGCTCGAAGATTCACCCAGTATTTCATGTATCTCAATTGAAGAAGAAGATTGGGGACAAAGTCATTCCTTCCCAAGAACCTCCATTTTGCTCTGATAATGGTCAAATCCTTGCTGATCCAGTTGCAATTCTGGACAGGAAAATGGTCAAAAAAAGGAAATAAAGCAGTGGTACATGTACTAGTCCAATGGGCAAACCTTTCGAAGGAAGAAGCGACATGGGAAGATTATGCATTCTTAAAGTCTCAGTTTCCTGAGTTTGATCCTTGATAGAAGAAGTGCTCTGTTCGAAAGGAGGATGGGATGTCACGAATACAATTGTGACATTGGGTCAGCTATTGCTTGAGCTGAGGATCAGCTTATGTTAAGGCCCAGTGTTATTTCTGCAGTATTGAGCCCATTAATTAATTACCTCTCTCTTATTAGCTTATATTCCCTCAAACGGCTATAAGCCCAATCAAGGACAAATGTCCAATTATAGTACTAGTTTGTTAGGAAGACAACTGTAGCTAACTGAATATCCCTATTTATATTGCTATGTATTTTGAGGAATCTATCAATGAAATTAAAATTTGCTTAATTTTCTTCCTTTATATTTTTTTTTCTTTCTCCCAACAATCCAAATTGGTAGCCCAGGTGCTACAGTATCCAAATGGCCGATGAATTGGTAGTATCCTCCGTGGTTGAGAATTTCGACTCCCAATTGAGAACTGTGATATACTGAAACCCAATAAACCAAGGCTCCTGATGAAGAACTTTATGAAAATTTTCTAAGTGTGTAAATCTAATAAGGTAGTAATCGTTGCCTAAATCTATAAGAGTGATTGGTTCAATGGATTGCCAAGGTGTCTGTAGCCCAATTTCCTTCCCAATGGTTTAACAATAACAGATAACTTTCAAGTGTTGTAAAGTCAGGCTCTTGTCATCTGTAGTGATGAGAATAAAGTGAGGATGGCTGGTAGGATTGTCATATTCATTAGAAAGACCAAAGGTTTGGAATGATTGATTTAGATCTTGGAAAGATAAATTAGTGAATGGAGTAGTATCATTTCTGGTGAGTCTATCACGGTAACTGGTGTTAGTGGGTGGAATATCTGATGTATTTTTACTTTGAAGCAAATCAGAGTCTTGGTCATGAATCCAATAGTTTATATACCAAGAACAACTCCAAGAATGAGGCTATGAAACTGAAAAGTGCAACTTACTTTGGGTTTATGAAAAAGAGACAGAAGTTTTCATTCTTTGATTATTTTGAGTATATTTTTATGGAAAAATTTTATTTTGTGTCTCATACAATTGATATTAGTTGTATGAGGTAACTTTTTTGTATCATAATTTTATGGACCCAAATTTAAATTTCTTGGACCCAAAGGTATAAGATTATGATCCACAAATTTACGAGGAGACACCAAATAAAACTTCTCATTTTTTGTGGGGTCTGATGGAAGAGTTAAGAGTGCGAGAATTGGGCGAAGAGTACTCGTAGAAAGACAGAGGAAGCATCACCAAAGTCTGAATCTGTCCCTTTTCGATGTTACCTAATTTTGGTGTAAAGACGTGGAACATGTGAAAAAATGAGCACACGCTTAAGATCCTGTTTGAACATAGATTTTTGTTATTTTTTCTCAAAAATTATTAAAAACATTATTTATTCTTGAAATTTGATCAGTTTTTGAAATATTTCTAATTTTTTTTAAGTTCCAAATATTGGTTTGGATCAGTTTTTGGGTGATTTTTTTTTCAATCATAAAACTTTAACTTTTTTCCAAGTAAATGCATATCCAGACACAATTACAATTTCCAAAAATTAGTTTACAATACAACTTCAAACTTTTTTTTTTTTTTAATTTTCAATCAAATTTATGTCCAAATGCTAGCTAGCTAAAAGTACCTTATTTTACTTCACCTATTTATAATTGGATGTATTACATTAAATTTTTCATGATAGTCAACTATTTTTATCATTGGATGCAATTCATAGACATCGTCTTCCTTATTAGACTTCATAAAAATGTGATTTGCGATCACAAATGTATTTAAATATTCCAAAACATAGACATTACCACTTTCAACTTACAGAATAAATTACAGATGCAACTTTTGCATCTAGACTACAGAGTATAGACTGACAAAGAAACAGAGTGAGAAGTAGAATCTTCAAGATATACCCTTATGTCAAAAAAGAAAAGGGATGAAGAAAAAGTTAACTACTATGCTAATTATTTCAACTTCAGTGAACTCAAGACTCTAGGGAACGATACAAAATTCCTTGTCCCACAAGAGAACTCATAAGAATCAGAGTCCTCGAAATCTTCTTCTTCAAATATAGTCTCTAATTGAGGAGAAATTGAAATCCTATAGGGTGCCATTAGAACTGCTGGAACAGCAACTTCCATCCAAGATTTTTGGTTCTCACTGAACTTGGCCATTTTTGCAATAAAAAAAAAAAAAAAAAAAGCAAGAATGAGGCTATGGAGGCAAATTCTAGAGAGGTGTTCACTGTTCAGTCTTGTAATAGTTTCTTGAAAGAACCCTTTAGCCAATAACAATAAAATGCAAGAATCAAACTATCAAACTGAAATTTGCAACTTATTTTTGGGTTTATAAACGAGAAATTGTGGACCAGAGAGGTATTCACTCTTCGATCTTGATTATGTTGATTGTTGAGTATATATTTTGTGAGGTTTGAGTAAAGAGTGCAAAGTGTGAGGGATTATATAAAGGTGAGGCGAAGCGAGGAAGTATAAAGAATTTGGGGTGAAGTGTCGGTAGAAAACAGTGGAAATATCAGCTGAATCTGAATTTGTCCTTTTCCATGATTGATGGGTTGTACCTAATTTTGGGGTCAAGACGTGCAACATGTGGGAATTGCGCACTCCTTATAGATTTTTGTTGAGAAATTTTATTTAAGTACTCGAGTTTAGAATTTAATTGTTATATGTAATTATAGTTTGCTTAATTACCATTCGTAATTACTATTCAATTATTACTAGCTTATATCATTTGTATTCGGCGACAAATACAATTATACAACCTATTTAATGGTATTCATTTGTATATAAAATAGAGAATTTTCATAAAGCACCATCTTTTAGGTCTAATTAGCAATTTATAAATACCCTTTGTTATATTACGTGTTATAGATATCTTTTATGTTTTTATACAATGTATTTCATGTATTTGAGATGTTGTATTCATTAATACAACCAAAAAAATAGGCGTAAAAACAGGAATTCCAACTAAATCTGATATGTATTTAACTGTATTTAAGCAGCTTTAACGTGAAATACAGTAACGTATCTGTGCAAAATCTGGAAGGTTAAACTTGTTAAAAACGGAAGGAAATCAAATCACATGATATTCTCCTAAATTAACTCAGCGAACTAAAACTAGTACACATTAATCTGTATTCTGCTCAAAGACAGCATCTCAGAAACGTGAATACAGCGAAAAAACAGAGCAACATCTGATCGAACTTCTTCCATTCTTTTCTCTTTTTTTCGATTGATACAAATTATATACAAAATAAGGTATTCATCCTCTATACATATGGCAAGTTTAATAGTTTTGTTGCGTCATTCTGGCAAGTGGAACGATGAGGGCAATTACATCGATTTTTCAGTTGAGGGAATACTGATAAAAGAGTATGCCTCCTTTAATGATCTGGTTGTTTCAATTTCAAATCAACTGGGTATCGATACTATGCCTCCTTTAATGATCTGGTTGTTTCAATTTCAAATCAACTGGGTATCGATTTGAGCTCCAAGACCATTAAAATACAATACAAAGTAGAAGGAAATTGCACACCAATGGAAATACACAATGATATGGGTTACAGAGTTTATGTAGAATTGAAAAAAGAGAACAGAGAATTTGGGATGTATCCTTTGTGCATAACAACTATCGAAAACGATCTTATATCCGGAGGTAGTTTAAATCAAGGCGACATTGTGCAAATAGACGAAGGAGTTCAAAGGTACGATTCCGATACAAATGATACACTGGCTCTAGATTTTGTCAATTCAGGAGAAGCGATTGGAGTGTTCGAACTCCACAAGGATTTGATAATTTCAAAAACTAATCAAAAGGAGGTTATGGCTGGACAAGTTTATGAGGATAAGGCTACATTGAAAGAGGTGATGGAGAATTATGCTATAGCTCAAAGGTTTCAATTCCGGGTTGATAGGTCTAATGCTGTCAGGTTTGCATGTATTTTAATTTTTTTTTCCATTGTATTTTAGATTATTTGTTTGAGCTGTAAGTTTAACGTCGTTGTATTTATGCGTATTTGTATATTTCATCTAGATGATCACAGATGAAGTAAACATATGTTTGTTTATGGTATTTAAATACATGTATTCATATGTATTTTACTGGTATAAATACACAACAGTGGCTCTAATTATTTTCTTATTATGTCTACTGTGGTATTAAGTGTATGCATATACAAACAAGTGTATTCAGTTGTATTCATTGTATTCAAACGCATATAACTATAATGGAATTCAGTAGTATAAAAACTTATATATATAGATGTCAGGATGTATCTATGTCAGATTATATTTGTCTGTATATGAGCTGCATTTTTTGTGAACACTTATGCTAATCAAATGTAAAATAATTAATTCTTTGCAGCTATGCATTATTATGCATTTCAGAAGATTGTGAATGGAGGTTTAAGGCTTCAAGTATTAACAAATCGGAACTATTCAAAGTGAGAGAATTCAATGATAACCATACATGTCCGCTGAAGGACAAGGTGTATGAGCAGCGGCAGGCTAGTAGCAGCCTTATAGGTGGTATGATAAGGCCTAAGCTTACAAACCATAAGAGGAAATACACTCCAAGGGATATTATTGATGATGTGAAATCAGATTTAGGTGTAGATGTTAGCTACATGTTGGCGTGGAGGGCTAAAGAAAAAGCAATGAATTTTCTGAGAGGTGAACTGGCTGATTCATACAAAAATTTACCAGGATATTTATATACAATGGATATGACATATCCAGGTTCCCACATAAGAATGGTAAAATCGCCAAAAAATGAATTCATGTACGTGTATATATCCTTGTATGCCTTTATAAGGGGGTTTAATCATTGTAGACCCATTATTGTTGTGGATGGAAGTCACCTAAAATCTTACTACACCGGGACATTCGTTTCGGCAAGCACGTTGGATGGTGCAGGTGAGTATCTGAATTATAATACAATCTGTTAATATTTTTAAATATTGAAATACATTTTTTAAAAATAATTATACTCAATTGTATTTATAGGTCATATATTGCCACTAGCATATGGTGTTATTGATTCAGAGAACGATGTTGCTTGGACGTGGTTCTTTGAGCAATTCAAGATAGCATACGATGAAAGGGAAAACATGTGCATCGTTTCAGATAGAAATGAGAGTATCATTAAATCTGTATCGAGAGTGTATCCAGATGTACCGCATTTTGCTTGTATATGGCATCTATGGAACAACGTATATAAGAAATTCAAAAAAAGCCATGCCAAGTTGAGCGAGATATACTTCTCTATGTCAAAAGCATACACACAAGCTGAATTTGACAATCTGATGGAGAAGGTAGATATTAGGGTGAAAGAATACTTAGAGTTAGCTGGTTACGAAAAATGGACTAGGTTGTATGCACCTGTTAACAGGGGATGGACAATGACGTCAAATATTGCTGAGTCAATCAATGTCGCACTAGTTTCAACAAGGGAATTGCCAATATACGACTTCCTCGAAGAAGTTAGGAAGATGTTTGGACATTGGAATTTTAGTAACCGCAAAGAAGCTACACAGACATACACGACGTTTGGAAAAAAATACCAAGAGATGCTGACTTTGAATGAGGAAATGTCTACATGTATGACTGTAAGTTATATTTTAACGTCATTGTTGTATATAGCTTAATTGTTACAGAATTAATGGCATGAATACAACTGAATACAATGATTTTTTAAGTAGAACTACCATTAATACATATGAATACAACTATATTCAAACTCATAAAAGATATATTTTTCCGTAGATCTGATATGAATAGAACTGAATATAACTAAAAGCATGCTGCAAAAACTATTGGAATACATCAGAATATAACTAACAAAGCTGTATTATATGTAATTTTAATATTTATTGTCAATACGTATGATTCTAATGCTTTTGTTAGCATCCTATTGCCTAAAGTACAGCAGATTAAAACAGTTGATTAATTGAATACAACTGAATACAACTGAATACATCTTGAATACAAATGCAGTTGAATATATCTGACTACAGCTGATTAAAACAGTTGAATTTAATTGAAATTAGCTGAATAGAACTGAATAAAGATGTTGAATAAAGTTGAATATAACAATTGAATACAACTAACTATAGCTGATTAATACAGTTCAATTCAAATGCTTCTAAAGTATGATTCTAATGCTTATGTTAGCATCCTGTTGCCTAAAGTACAACAGAATTCTGATAAGTTCTGCACTAATAGCAGTTGGTATTGTGCTGGTCTAAATATTGATGTATTCATCTATATGCAAAAATTTCAGTTGTATGTAACTTATTAATTCAGCATTATACATTTGGTAATTCAGATATATGTGGTCAAAACTTATATTTCTATTTTTAAACGTAGGTGGTACCATCAACTGAATACTTACATACGTTTAACGATGGTGGGAGGAATTACACAGTCTGCCTATTAGAGAGAAAATGTGTTTGTGAGAGGTTCCAAGTTGATGAATTGCCATGCCCACATGCTTGGGCTGTATTGAAGATCAAGTTTCTAATGCCAGAAGAATATTGCTCTAACTATTACAAACCAAATAAAATTGTAATGACATATGATTTGCTAGTGTACCCGCTACCGGACAGAAATGACTGGAATATACCAGAACATGTTGCAGAGGAGGTTGTACTACCCCCCAAATGGAAAAGACCTCCTGGAAGGCCAAAGAAGAAGCGCGATAAAACATTAAGTGAATTGTTGCAGCCAAAAAATCAACATTCATGTAGAATATGTGGGCAGAGAGGACATAACAAGCGAACGTGTAGAAATGCTCCACGTAATAATAGTTAACACTCTGACATGTATTAGTGCTTCAACGATTTGTCAATACTTATGTTAACATTGTCAAGTAATAAATTCTCATAGTCAAGTAATATATTCTGAAATGACTTTCGTGAATAGTTTCTGAATACATATAGTTGAAATATTTTTATACAGATAAATACATATGCACTATACAGTTGAGTATAACTCAGTATGGATGAATACTAAAAAATACAACTGGATACAGCTGAAGTATTTTTATGAATAATACAGTTGAGTAGCACTGAATGTAAATGAATACATCAAAATACAATTGAATACAGCTGAATAATACACTTAAATACAACTAACTACTGTTGAATAAAACAAGTTGAATACAACTGAGTACATCTGAATACAACTGATTACTTAAAACCTGTTTAATACATCTGAAATTGTGTTCTTTAATATGTGTTATCTGAACTTGGAAGATACATTTAAGTGGATGTTGCTGAATACAACTGAATACAACTGAACTTGACAGTTAAATACAACTGAATCCAGAAAAAAATACATCTGAATTCTTTTATATAACCTACCATCAGCATACATAATGTTTCTGACTTTGACATTAACATGTTCATTAACTAAAACGTGTTCAAGCAAAGTTGCTTGGTATTAACACATACGTGAATCCTGTAAGATAAATATGTATTCAGATTGAAGAATAAGCATGAATACCTATGAACAATTCAGTGAAACAATGATTGAAAAGTTGCAATTGTCATACACGAACACTGTTGATAAAGTGATAAGTTTTTCAAACTAAATACCATTTACACCAAAAACTACTCAAAATAGTATTCATCTTGAAACTACACTCCAAAACTACAATAACCTAAAGCTACTCTAACACTATCTGCATCCTTGAATCTGACTCCGTGATTTGCCTAGCAATCTTTGAAGGTGATTCATTCTCGCTTATGGCATCAGCGTCTATCTTCCGCATAGCATAGTCCCAGAGGAGAGCACCATATCTTTGACGAAGTAGAGAGGAATCAAATGTTATTTGTGGAATCTCTCCAAGAGTGCTCAGAAATTCTGCGTATGCTGCAACATGCACTCCACAATCCCTAAAAAATAATTGATTGAAACAATTAAAAATAATGCATACAATTAGATTTGTATATAACATGCAATAATGATGCTTGAATACTTACATGCTACCAACTTTCTGTTGAGGCAGATCTGAAATGAAAAAAACTTCAAAGGGATCATTATGTGACTTGTCAGTATATGCTGAGTAAGTAGATCAATCTATGCCTTGACTATCTCTGTAAAAGCCACTGATTGATAGATATAGAGGTACAAGCTTAGCTAGCTTATCAATCTCAGAAACTACATAAGCATCATGACCTGCAGATCTGTACGAGTCATACACTTTGATACATCTCTCCTTGAATGAGACAACAGCCAATACCCAGTGTAGTTTGTCCTTCAAGTTGACTGGTATCATGACATTATCCACAGTATGCCAAGGTACATTTGCATGCAATCTGTAGCCTCTTATATACTCACATACCACATCCTTTTCTTTGGCTACATTATCATTACTATCTGTATTAGCATACCTGTCGAATATTTCAGCAATTCTTGTCTTGAATATACAATCAACAGTTGTATACTTGAAGTTTCTTGTTTGATTGTACTTTCCCTTCTTTCTCAAATAGTAGAATATGACGTCAATATGCTATACACAAAGTTAAGTACATGGTGTGAGTCCAATTAATCAAACTATTAAAGAATATAGCTGAATACAGAGAAATACATATGAAAAATACAGTTGAATACAACAGATTGTATGTGAATAAAACTGTTGACTACAACTGACTATAGCTTACTACATCTGATTAAAATAATTGAAAACAACTGAATATAGCTGAATAATACTGAATAATACAATTGACTACTTATGATTTAAAGACTTCAATATGACTGTCTACAGTTGAATACTGCTGAATACAGAGAAATGCAGTTGAATACATCTGATTAAAACAGTTGAATTTAATTGAAATTAGCTGAATAAAGATGTTGAATAAAGCTGAATATAACAATTGAATATAACTAACTATAGCTAATTAATACAGTTCAATTCAACTAACTATAACTAAATACATCTGAATACACCCAAACACAGCTGAATACAACTAAATGCAAAAGTAGAATAAAGGTGAATATAGCAATTGAATTCAGCTGACTATAGCTGATTAATACAGTTCAATTAAACTGACTATAGCTTGAATACAGTTGAATACAGCTTAATACAACTTAATGCAAATGAATAATACAGCTGAATATAGCTGAATAAAACAGCATGTTGTTATTCAAAAAAAATTAGTCAGTTAGGGGAAAAAACTTACGTTGTCATCCCATAGCTTCCCGTCAAACGATAGAAGGTAAAACCAATTTTTTGAATTAACTTGATCAACTCCGAAATCCAATGGTATATGAAGTGTTGACTTGTTCTTCTTGTAATGATCTTCCAAATTACTTCTAAAAGTATGGTATAAAAAATGTTATATACATTTTTAAAAATATAAAAACTTAATACACATACCGGGGGAAAACTCACCTCTGATCATGTCTAGCGAGAAGACCATCACGAACCCATTTGTCATATTCCTGAATGATTAATGTAGGATGTGGCCTCGTTATTGAATCATCCTCAAAGGGGTGTCTTTTTTCAAAAATGGGGGTCAACTTTACTGAGGTACCTGTTGTTCATTGAATTCGTGATTAGAGACTTTTAAATTTAAAAACCTTGAGGAAAGCTGAATCTTTACTTTACAAAAATACTAACCTGCAGAGTCGAAGTTAGATTCATAAGGCGAAGAGTACCATCTACTTGGTCGCCGATTCCTATGAGATGGTATTGGGGTTGATTCAGTTTTTTTTGCATTGTTGTGAATCACAATTCTAGTTTCTGGAATTTGACTGGGAAGAAACTTGTCGTCCAGCTCAAATTGAGATACATAGAATTCTGTAGATACACCCTGTTGACCAGTAGATGGTATGTTGGACGGCACCTCTGATGTAGTTTTCCCCTCTCCTCTATACTCCAAACATTGATCATTAAGCACTTGTTTCTGTTAGTTGTATGTATCATTGTTAGTGTATTAACTTAATGTTACAATACAGTTAAATACATATAAGTGTAGTAAGAAAATAGATTTTGGTAATGGAAATGGGAGTTTGAAATACATCACACATATTCAAGAAATACAAATCAGAATACATCAAAATATAGTTGAATATGTTTAAATACAGTAGTTAATTCCATTTACATATTAAGGTTAACACATATATGAATACAGCTAAATACATGTGTTGGCCGATGCATTTATCAGTTTAGTGAGGCAGTTAAAGGCTAGTCGAATACATACAACATTTATAAATACAATTATTTAATTATAACAACAAGCAGGAGATATAAACAAATGCTCAATATGTTAAGAATGGTATACCTCAACATTATCTCTGACATCTGTGTCAATGTCATCATCACGTCTCCCTATGGATTCCTTTCTTTGGTGTAAACTTTCAGTTTGCTGATTTTGTTGAAGATGGTCAGAAAGATTCTTGAAGTTATCATTGATCAGTATTCTTAGAGACTTGAACTCTCCCACAACCTTAACAATACAAAAATAATTATAAGATTGCGCCAAAAATATATGAATGCTATTCATTAAAATGTAATGTTTAATTTGTTAAATACTCACGTATTCTTTGAATGAATTTAGGTCTTTCCTCAAAGAAGATACTTCGTCATTTTGGGAATCTTGCAGCTGATTGTCATGCAAAACTTTATGTCCAAATTCGGATACACAAACAGGAGGAATCTTGGGTTGATATTCTGTTTCGTTAGGATGCCTTTCGTGTTCCTTGCGCTTTTTATGGGGCGGTGATGAAGATGGACCAACACTTGCAACATGTTTCTTCTTACATTGAAGCTCGGGGTAGGAGAAAAGTCATCTGAATCATCTCCCGATTTGTCTGAATGAGCAGGGGAAGGTCTCTTCTCAACATCGACGCCTATAGGAGGATTCTGAATAATGGCAAGCTCTATATCGCTTGGACTGATGTCCTTGTAAACAATCTGAAAAACGAAATATAATCAAAGCCTTACTAGAAACATGCAAATGCAGATCTGGAATACAAACTGAAATTTGTATTGAATATAAAATGCAATTGTATACAAATGCAGATCTGGCAGCACTAATGATTTGGAAATAATATGCAATTGTATGAAGAATTAATAATGTAGGCTACAACAGCTATATATTGCCGTATGCATATGAATGCATTTCTATGCATTAGATGTATTCAAATGTATACAGTTTTTGTATGCATTTGTATACAAGTGTATGCAGCTGTTTATTAGTCCTTATGCATTTGTATACATGTATCTTGACTTTGTATGCAAGTATTTATATATGTAAGCATATGTATACAAATGTATATTACTGTATGCATCCCCTGAAAATGAATGCAGTCTCTTGTATGCAAATGTATGAGTAGTCTGGATGCAACATATTTGTGAGAATATGACAGCTGCCTGCAGCAGGTATTACATCACCAAAAATATATATGAATGCAACTGCATACTTCTATATGCAAATGTATGCCTATTAATTATTACTAAAATATAAACTATCAATGATACAATTTGTATATTACCATGTTCCCGGTGTCATTGAACATGCCGTTCATCAGATAAGCAAAGGTTGGCTGATATCCGGTGGTTCTCCAATTGAGTATTCTGGGGACCACGTCATCAACTCGAAGTGCAATTTTGGAATCAACAACTGAACAACACTCATAAAACCACACTTGCATAGCCAGTGGCATCCCAGCTATCCTGTAATACTTCTTCTCAGCATCCATCTTCATGCTAATCGATTTTGTTAGCATTTCAAATGCTTTTAAACCCCAATGATATTCAGAATAGCGCCCACTCTCTACCAGGTCAAAATGTAGCCTTGGTATAGTTGTACTATTCTTCTCGGATGAAAAAAATGAAGGTGTGTATGAAATACAAC
The DNA here is from genome assembly GCF_000715075.1 of Nicotiana tabacum. Taxonomy (NCBI): domain Eukaryota; kingdom Viridiplantae; phylum Streptophyta; class Magnoliopsida; order Solanales; family Solanaceae; genus Nicotiana; species Nicotiana tabacum. Next base: position 14,932,955 of record NC_134089.1, on the reverse strand, counting down.
AAAGATATCTTCAAGGCATCACCATCATTGTCGGGACCCCAGTTCTTGTCAGCAAAGCATTTCATCAATTGTTCCTTCTTGACAAGATTAACACCTCCAAAGTAAGTCTCAATAAGCCGGTTAGGAAACTTTTCACTAAACTCAAAATTTTCATCATTACCAACACATTTGAGGCTAGTCACAATCGCAAGCTCCCTTAATGTGAAATGTAATGAAGTACCATTGACGTGTAATGCAAATACATTGTTAGGAGTGCCTTCTAACTGAGAGCCATGAAGCATCTGAAGAGTTGATGTTGAACTTCACAACGCTTCATTTGAAGAAATGAGCCAAAGCAAGTATTGTCAAGTTGTTGGTACTGATCAGGAGTAAGGTTCTCTTTTAGCTGGGAGACTATATCAGTATTGTGAGCACGTAATTTTTGCTTCACGAGACAATCGCTCCAAAAGAAATAAAAAATAACAACAATTGATCCCGTTGTACAATTTTGGGATTTTTACATGGCACTTCGTTAATTGTTTATGACTTTGGCCCATTTTTACTTTATTAAAACAAAATACAAAAAAATGTACGTGTTATGCATAATCTGAACCGTAACATGGTTGTTAAATAGAAAAGCATAGACAGGCATCTTTGCCCGTGATTTTGTTTTATTTGATTTTTACCTGTTTTGAATTATTTTAATGTGTGTGCAAATAATTGTATTAGGTGTTTATTTTAATTTGATTTTACTTAGTTTTGTATTTTTATAATAAAAGAAAAAAAAAGAAAAAAAGGCCCTTCCTTTTCCGGACTTGGGCCAATTTGTTAAAATTGGCCCAAACAAACAATGCACAAAACCAGGCCTGCCCGGTCCAGTCCAACCTGATACCCAGGGTGTCCAAACGACGCCGTTTTAATCCAGTTTGATCTGGGCCGTTGATCTCAGATTGATCAACGGCCAAGATCACATTTCCCATACCCACGAACAGAACCCGACCCGTTTCCACCCGGACCAACCCAAACCCTTTACCCTTGAAACGACGCCGTTTCCTTCGAGCTGAAGGATCCTGGCCCTTCATCGCATCTCATCCAACGGCCAGGATCCACCCACCCACTAACTATATAACCTTCTAACCTTACCCTACCCCCCCATCTGACACCCCAGCTTCCGTCTTCACCATCTTCCCCATCAAACCCTAGAGCCACCCTTGTATCCTTCACCATGAAAACCGGCGGCACGGACGCCGGTGACCTCGCCCTTAACACCATAGAACCCCCGTGCCGTCCTGAACCCAAATCTACCAACCACACACCTCGAATCCTATCCCACCTTCTCAAATCTTCATTTGAAGATTCGAGTCGGAACCTAATCTACACCGATCTGCTTTAAATTCATACCAGACACTCCCCAGACCCCCCTCGTGACTAAACCATACTTGGTTTGGTCCGAATCTGATCAGGGAAGCATGAATCCTAGATCTGAGTTTTGGAACTTTGTGATTCTTCGTCACTGGTCCATATCCGTTCAACCGAAGAGATTAAGGTCTAATGGACTTTAATCAAAGTGTTTCTCATCTAAGAAACACTTCGATTAAAGTCCGTTCAGCCTTAAGAAAGGCCTGACCAAGTCCGAGTTAAGGTTTTGATGTTTCGGGATTTGAGGTGAGTTCTGTTCTGTTCTCTTTGTTCTTTAGTCCATGTTTGTTCGAAAGGCTGTTATTGTTGTTGTGTAATGTTTGTGTCCTTGACTTTTATCAACTGTGCCTTGACCACTTTGCCTGAACCTCTGTTGTTTGATTGAGTCTTTCCATTTGTTCTGATAATGTGTATGTGAGTGTTGTGCAATTAGCTGATTTTCAAAATTTGGACGGACTAATTGACTCTTCGAGTGCAATTCTGCTTAGTCAATATAGTGCGAACCTTGTGTGATACTGTTAAATGTCTGATTTTTGGCTACAATTGTATGTGTTGTAACTAGTATAGTCGAATCGACATGTGTCGTCAATTAATTTCAACTGCCTGAACAATAACAAATCGATTTGCTTCTGGACACATTTGTTGAATCAATTAGGAACTGAGTTGGTTTACTTATAGTTGTTAATTTGAATCGGAAATGTAAAAGGAATGTTTTGTTTAAGTTCTGAATTGGAGGGCATGTGTACTCGTGCACCTCATGTGCATTGTGCACAACTTGTGGCCTGCATAAAGGTTTTTGTTAAGTTTTAAATAATTTGACAGCATATGCTGTCAGATACATTCTGCTGCCCATACTCTACTTTAACCTCAAAAATAACAAACATTACTTAAAGTGAGTCTGTCAGGGAATATCATGGGTTTTGTTCATACTTAATTAGCCAATTGGAATCTGAAAATGGAAGGCACATGGGAGGGTGTTGTGATATTCTAAACAGGCTGTTAAAAGGGGTAATGAAAGGCTTATAAAAGCAGGATGGAGAGATAGATAGAGGGGGATCGGATAGGAGATAGAGAGAGGAAAAAAGAGGACCTGGGGATAAAGGAAGGAGGGTTGAAATACATACAGATACATACAGACATAGAGAGACACATAGAAAAAAAAGAGGGAGAGAGGGGATACACACTGAGGAGTATACACACACAGACATACATAGACAGAGATATACACAGAAGATAGGAGGAAAGAAAAGAAGAGGTCTGATAGATACACATAGATACAGAAATAGAAAGAGAGCAAGAAAGAGATAAAACATACTAGGAAATCAGAAACTTGGTCTTGTTTGTCTGAAGTTCATCTGTTGTCAATGTGTTAGGCAGTGTTGCTTCTTCTAAGTTTCAATCGAGATTATTGTTAGTGTTTTGTTGCATTTGGTATATCTCGGAATTGGATTGTCTGGAGTTTTGTTTCCATCACACTGGGTGCTGCTTCATTTGGCTGTTTTTCTCTTCAACTATAGCTTCACTTCTTGCAATAGAATCTGTTCTGCTGTGTTTTTTCGATTGCTGCTGTTATTGCTGCTGCACCTGTTGCCATTGTTACTCTGCTGATTTCCCTCTTCTTCGAATTGTCAAATATTTCCAGGTACACAACTCCTGAAACCATGTGTTGTTGAAAGTTTGAAGTTGAGGCAGAAATAAAGAAATGAACATCTGTTTATGTTATAATACTGGTGTTCAAAAATAGGTTGAATGCTAGTTTAGCCTGTATTTGTTTAACTGCAAACTGCAAACATTCTGTATAAACTAACATACATTCTGTTTGAGATGAACTATTCGATAGCATTGTTTAATAGTAATGACAGTATGACTTAGACAGTATGTTTGATTCAGTATACATTCAGTTCAGTATAACATTCTGTTTGATTTAGTTATGACAGTATAACATAGAACCATGGCAAGCACCTGTATGTGTTTTGCCTAGATCACTGAATTGACAAATCTGTGGTACTTGGTCTGGGATAAATGTATCCCAAACAAACTCTCATGCAGTCACATTAAGAGTCTGGCTATGAATACCAGCTCTCTTGTCAGATTATTTGTTCCGATATAGGTTCGATATCGGGTCTCGGTATAGATTCCTTGTTTTCGAAATAATGCGACGACTGTTGAGAAAAACTAACAGGCGTTTTTGAGTTCAATTAGTAGTAATTTTTCTAATAAACAGCCAATTTCATTTATCAAGTTCAAATAGGTCCAATTTCATTTATCAAGTTCAAATAGGTTAGCGTTTAAAAATAAAACTTGGAGGTCGTTAAATATAACTCAGTATATGTTGTTAGTTTGCTTGCAATCTCACTTAGCAAATTAATAAGCGTATTCACTCAATGAAGACAAAGCATGAGGTAATTCTCACCTCATAAACAATCAATCAGGTAATCAAACAAATTTAGGTTCGGCAAATATAACAAAGATTCAGTCTGTATTTGTTCAAACAAGTAAGTTTCGGTATCATCTTTCTTTTTTTTTTAGAGACAAATGCATTAGAAATGTAGCCACTTCAGGATATCCTTTCTAAAATAGAGACGAGCCTCGCCAAATAAAAATGCAAATTGCGGGGCCCTCAATAATTAACCATAATAAATATTTAGAATTCGGGATAGGCCGTTTTAGCGAATTTCATGGCTTCCTACAAAAATAATAATGCGCTAGACTCTCTAGGCGCGACTTAATTAAATTACATTCTTAAACCCGGGTGCACATTGATGTGACCCGATTCCAAATCTCAACGGAGTCGAAGTGTGTTTAACAATTACGGGTGCATTGATTGCAACGTAGTTCGAGATACATTTTCACGACGTTGCAATTCTATAAAAATAAATGGTAATAATCAAAGCGGTTTAAACTTAATAAGAGCACATAAGTCATAACATGTATTTAAATCAGACATTTAGCCACTATAACAATTTAAGCGACCGTGCTAGAACCACGGGATTCGAGGGTGCCTAACACCTTCCCTCGGGTCAACAGAATTCCTTACTTAGAATTTCTGGTTCGCAGACTTCATTTGGAAAAGTCGAAAATTTCCTCGATTTGGGATTCAAGATAAACCGGTGACTTGGGACACCAAAAGCCAAACCTTTCCCAAGTGGCGACTCTGAATTAAATAAATAATCCCATTTCGAATATTGTCACTTAAATTGGAAAAACTCCCCTCGCGCATTTACCCTTCGGGGTCGGGCGCGCAAAAAGGAGGTGTGACAGCTCTGGCGACTCCGCTGGGGATGGCGAACCCAGAACCACTGGTTCAGGGTTCAAGAATTCGAGCTTAGAATAATTGTTATATTTGGCTTTATTATCTGATCTTTATTACATGTTTTTGCATAACGTGCTAAATGTTGTCTTTTACCGCTTTGATATTATCTGAACTGTATATAAACTGTGCCGAAACCCTTCTCTTCTTACCTCCGGGGAGAAGCTCGCTGGTGTAGACTCCCTATTCTGTTAGTGTCTATACCTGAAATAAGAAAGAGGTCGGACAAGTTACAAAGCCGGACGATCTCGCGGGTCCCTGGTACGTAGCCCCCTCCTCGACTCGAGTTGTCCGCTCGGGTACACAGTCTAGAACAAATACCCAGGGTATAAACCTAGTATAACGAAGCTTCATGCCGGATCCCTAGTAGGAACGTTTATTTGCATCATGTTGCATTTGACTTAGGGGGCTTAACACAGGGGTTGGGCCCGTCTAGGACAGACAACCTGAAATGAAAAGACCCTCCTGCTGCATCCTATTTGTTTCGTGCATTTATTTGCTTCGGTTCCGCATGTCGACCGGTTCCTAAAAAGAAAAATAGCAGTGTAGGGGAGATAATTACTTATTTTGGAAAATAAATGTCCAAGTATTGTCAAAACCTCGCCGGAATTTTTCTAAAAAAAAAAAGAATAAAAAACAAAATTTGTCTTCTTAGTTTGAATTATCAAAAAAAAAATACAAAAATTTTCTTTTTTTATCATTTCCAAAATCAAAAAAAAAAAGAAAAAAAAAGAAGGTATTTATTTAAAAGTAAAAAAAAAACGGAAAATTCATAATTCAAAAAATGTTGTTTCTTTCATATTACCCCTTTTATAAATTCAGACTAATAGTCCAAATATTGCCTAAAAAATAATAAATATTTTCTTTAGTCTTTATCTTTTTTTTCAAAAATAATAATAAAAAATACTTATTCTTGATTTCTAGGTTTATTTGATTTTCTCTATTCCTGATATGCCCGAACTACGCCGGTTTGATTCTCACCGGATGTGAGATACGTAGGCAACCCTCGTCGGGTTCAACCCCCATTTTTACTAAAATAGCCAAAATCAATAAATAAATAAAAAATGCGTTTCAAACTTAAAAAAAAAAGAGTCGTAAATAAATCGGGTGACGCTGTCTTGTCATAAATAGCCGAATGTTCCCGAAAGGGACGCCGGAAGGCTGACTTTGCATATATAGCCACCTTTGGGTCTTGTTTAGCATTTTTATCCAGTAGACCCACACAGCCTTAAAATCTTCGTCCCCGAAGTGTTTAAAGGCCATGTTCAAAACTTGATCCCCCTGTAAAAAAATTTTGAGTCAGTTCGTTTTGTTAAAATCACCTTAATAAATGTGCAGGATGAGCACGATGCAAAATGAACATTTTTCAATAATGACCAAAATCCCTGTCAAGTTACGGCTATGGTGGAATGATCTAGGTGTTGAAGGACAAAATGAGGTTAAGAAATATCTGAAAGGTCTTGTGGGTTTATTAGAAATCCAGCCTCGGGGAGATATCATAAGAGCTTTGGTTACCTATTGGGACTCGGCGCACAATTTTCCATTTCTCTGATTTTGAACTCACCCCGACTTTGGAAGAAATGGCCGGATACATCGGGAATACTGAACTTCCTTTGAAGGAAAAATACTTGGTCGCCCCAAGAGTCGTCACGGTACATCGGTTCCTAGATTCATTGAAGATACCTAGAACAGTCCACAACACGGATTTGGCAGCCGGATTTTGTACTCCATGCTTCATATATGATAGGTACGGTCATGAGGGGGGATTCAATAATCCAATCAACAAACTGTGCAGCAAAGGAGTTCGTCAGAAGTGGGACAAGCACAGACGGGTAGCTTTCATGGTGATGTTCCTAGGCCTTCTGGTATTTCCAAGGAAAGACGGAAACATTGATCTGAAGATATCCGGGGTCGTCAGCACTTTACTCACGCAAAGTGACAGTACTCTCGCACCTATGGTGGTATCTGACATCTTTCGAGCTCTTACAGTTTGTAAAGCTGGGGGAAATTTCTTCGAAGGTTGTAACTTGCTCCTACAAATATGGATGACCGAGCACCTCTGCCATCATTCCGAGATTTTGAGCCATGGTTCCCCGGAAAAGACCCGCATAGAAGAATCTTACACGAGAACCAAAGAGATCATTTTGCCCAAAGGAGTCCTGGCATGGACCTCGTTCTTTCAAGCTCTTACTGCCAGCCAAATACAATGGACGTTGGGATGGTTTCCTGTTGATGGGATCTTATATATGTCGGCAGCTAAAACTCATTTCTTGCTGATGGGGCTTAAGAGCATTCAACCTTACGCACCCTGCCGAGTTTTAAGACAGTTTGGAAGATGCCAGACAGTACCTCATGAGGAAGATCTTAGCGCTCAAGCAGTTGAGATAAGTCCTAACGGACAATTCCCAGAAGCAAAGATTCGCCAAATCTGGAGTGAGTGTCAATATTTGAAATCAGATACTCGTGTACGGGATCGAGCCAAAGGAGAGATGGCACCAGGTTACCTTGCATGGTATAGAAGGGAATTCGAGCATGAAAGGCCGGCTAAGAGACCCCACATCTGGAATTTTACCGAATCATCACAAAGGCAGTGGGATTGGTTAGCAAAGGAAAGAGGCTATTGCGCCGAAATCAGCAGGTTAAAGCAACAAGTGGAAAGCTTGAAATAGGAACACAACGTGCAAGTTGCTACCGATCTAGGAAAGCGGAATAGGTTACTTCAAGAAAATGAAATGCTCAGAGCCCAGATCAAACAGATAAGGGTGGATGCGGATAAACAACCAAGGCGTCGATCAGACGAGCAGCTGATAAAAAGGCTAAAAGGTGAAATCAGGGAATGGCAAGATGGTTTGGAGGAATCTGAAAACATCATAGCAGAGCTCAGGGCACAGTGGGATGCAAGAGCAGATGAGCATCGCCGGTACCTGAATCAATTGGAAGGCAACCACGAGAAGACTGTGGCTAAAGTAAAGAGAGAGATGGCTGCACTTGAGATCAAAGCAGCTAGTCAGGCCGAGGACTTCCAAATGGAGAGCAGATACTGGTACGACTCAATAGCCCAGATGAAGTTGGAAGTACGGCGACTGAAGCATCAGCATATACAAGATGCTCAAGTATTTAAGACATGCAGCGATCAGATAAAACGCCTACTCGTGGAGAAGAAGCAAACCAGAGATAGGATCAAGGCCATTGCCCATGCTATCACCAGACGATGTCTACGATGTGAGAACATGTCCAGCGTTACCGTCCTCTCAGCAGTAATGGGTTATGTCAAGCAGACTATGCACGAGCTGGAGCAACTTGAGAGGGATCTCACGCCTAGGACCGCGGCAAGGCCGAACGATGCCCCGCGGACACCAATTTTCAAAACCATAATGCATTCATAGGTCAAATCTGTATCTTAGCATCTTCCGCTTGTTTTTCCCATCCGGGTGATTTTTAGTCTATTTTTGAATCTAGGTTTATTTTCAAAGTTCGTTTTTCTTTTGCAAATGTAGTTTGTAATAGAACATTTTCAACAATAAAGAGGTTGTTTCCTTTACGATCATTTGTGTTTTTCGAACTACGTAATGATCTGATTCACGTAGGCATCGTGATACGTAGGCAATCCTCATCGGATCCGGTCGCATTTCTTTTACTGCAAAATAAAAAAATAATAGAATAAAAAAAAGAGAAAAAAAGGGGAAAACTAATAAGAGGAAAAATGCCGGAATGACGCATGCTCTCGTAGCAAACATATAGTAATCCACTTAACTGTATAGGTGCATCATGCCCAACGTGAGATTAACTATCTGTTTATTTGCTACAAATTAACCGTGCGTTTGTCATTGAGTATTTCCAGGGTTTTTTGAAAAGACGGTTGGTTTGGTGAAAGTCTGGCCTCGCACTCATATTTCACGAGGTCAAGGAGAAGCGTTCAACTACCTGTTGTTAAGGCCAGAAGCGGTACTCACACTTACTTCACCAGGTCAAAAGGAAGTGTGGAAATGTCTTCAGAAATTCCATTGCAAACGATCCCTGTTTCTGAGGAGAGCTCGATCTCAGCCGTCCTCACACCTGAATCCGCAACTGCAGAGGAAAATAGAATCCTACGGCTCCGCATGTTGGAAATGCTGGACGATTGGAATAATGGGAAAGAGCCGCCAAGTGTCGTCCCCGGATTCCCTGAATTATTCTCCAGGTCAAGTGGGACGTCTAATGTCCCCATAAATTATCCTGCTACCCCATTCGGGTACCCAGCCACCTCAGCTTTCTCTGCTTGATCGCCTTCTGAGCCTCATCCCCGAATGTCAGCCACCGATGCAAGCATGAACATCTTTACTGCATCGCCTTGCCCGATTACGGCACAGCCTACCACATACAAGCCAAGCTTTGACTCATCCTCCTTTACATTCCAAGCACCATCGTTCTCAATGGAACCAACCAGGTTCGCTACCAGCACTAATCCTCTACCGCCTCAGTGCGAGCTTGCACCGGGACAGGATCAGAACCCTAGAATTGCAGAACAAAATGAGATTGCCAAGAGAATGAGAAGCCTTGAACAAAGTTTGAAGAATATGCAAGGATTGAGCGGACAAAAGAGCGTCTCTTACGCCGACCTGTGCATGTTCCCTCACGTGCACCTGCCAACGGGTTTCAAGACCCCCAAGTTCGAGAAATACGATGGGCACGGTGACCCCATTGCACATCTTAAGAAATACTGCAACCAATTGCTGGGAGCCGGCGGAAAAGAAGAACTGCTAATGGCATATTTTGGGGAAAGTCTAGTAGGGATAGCTTTGGAATGGTATATGGATCAGGAAATGTCCCAATGGCATATATGGGATGATCTCGCCAGAGATTTTGTAAAACAATTCCAGTATAACATCGACATTGCGCCAGACCAAAACTCTCTGTCGAATTTAAAGAAGAAGCCTTCGGAAAGCTTCAGAGAGTATGCTATTAAGTGGCGTGAACAGGCGTCGAGAGTGAAACCTCCCATGGATGAAGTGGAAATGGTCACTACCTTTCTCCAGGCTCAAGAGTCTGACTATTTCCAAAACATGATGTCAGCCATGGGTAAGCCATTCGCGGAAGCGATCAAGATTGGAGAGATGGTGGAAAATGGTTTGAAAACAGGTAGGATTCTGAGTCAAGCAGCCATAAGGGCGACCTCCCAGGCCGTCCAAAGCGGGTCCGGAGGAACGACAAGGGGGAAGAAGAAGGAAGAAACGACTATGGCAGCCTCTGAAGCAAGGGAGTATCGTCATCACAGGCCCCATTTTCCGGAAAGAGCCCCACAACACTACTACCCCCACTCAAATTTGGCATATGCTCATCAACCTTATATGGTCATGAATGCCCAACCTTATAACCATCCACCACAACAAGCCAACCGAGGCCCAGCTCCACCTCCCAGAAATCAGCCTCCTTACCGCAACCACTATAACCCACAACCCCTGCAGAATAACTTTCGCCCTCAGGAGCCACCTCGAAGGCGAACTTTCATGCCCATCGGTGAACAATACTCTACTTTGTTCCCGAAGCTAGTCCAGTTGGGTTTCTTACAACCAATCCCTCAAACGAGGCAAAACCCAACATCACCTTCTTACAAAGCCGGAGTCAGATGCGCCTATCATTCAGGGGCCGAGGGACATGATACAAATGACTGCTGGTCATTGAAAAGAGTGGTCGAAAATTTGATAGAGCAAGGGAAAATAGTGCTAAGGGACGAGGAAATCCCGAACGTAACTAACAATCCATTACCTGCTCACAATAATGGGCCGCTGATCGGAATGATTTGTGAAGACAAAGAATTCGATTCTGCTTTGAAAGCTATAATTGCCATTGTCGACACGGGGAAGAGGCCCAAAATGGACCAGAAACCAGAAAAGGGGGAAGAGGTCAAGGCTATAAAGAACAAGCCTGAAAAGAAGGTAGAGAAGAAAGTGGTACCTATAAAAAATGAAGTTCTTTACATACCACGAGGTCGATCTGAGAAGGCGCAGAACTTCGGGATCAAAAAGACAAAACCTATGTACGTGCCAAAAGGGGCCTATGTGGTCCGGGGGACGATTCAACCACTTCGGCTGAATGAGCTAGTGGTTATCGGACGCGTGCCACAAAAGCCAATGACCAACCCGTCCACAGTGCCGTGGAATTATCAAAAGACTTTGGTAATGTACAAAGGTAAAGAGGTCATGGGAGAACTTCCAGAAAATACTTTTATCAGAAGGTATTCAAATACCCAAGAACTGAACAACGCCATACAAAGGCGCTTCCCGCCAAAGAAGCCCGTGAGTGTTGAAGAAGCGGAAGTGTTCTTCCAACAAATGAAAATGCCGGATTACGAAGTGATAGATCAGCTGCGCAAGTACCCTGAACAAGTATCCATGCTGTCATTATTGATGAGGTCGACCGAGCATCAAAAGATCCTATTGAAAACCCTGAATGAAGCATATGTACCAACTGAAACCTCGGTGGAACAACTAGAGCGAATGACAGAATGATTCTTCGCCGTCAACCAAATCTCTTTCAGCAAGAACGATTTACCCCCGGAAGGAGCGGCACACAACAAGGCTTTGCATTTAACAGTTAAATGCGAGGACTACTATGTCAAGCGGGTAATGTTGGATGGGGGATCAGGTGTTGACATTTGCCCGCTCTCCACGCTACAAAGGATGGAAATTGGGACCGGAAGAATCCGACCCAACAATGTCTGCGTAAGAGCTTTCGACGGCATCAAGAGAGATACCATGGGAGAAATAGACCTGTTGTTGGTCATAGGACCGGTCGAATTTCGAGTAACCTTTCAGGTGATCGACATGGACACATCCTACAATTTTCTCCTTGGCAGACCTTGGATCCATGCGGCAGGAGCCGTGCCTTCCACTCTTCACCAGATGGTGAAGTTCGAGTACGAAGACCAGGAGATCGTGGTCCATGAGGAAGATGAGCATGCCATTTATCGGGACCCATCCATCCCGTACCTTGAACCGAGAGAAGGGAGCGAACATACGGTCTATCAAGCTTTTGAGATTGTACGGGCGGAGCGGCGCGAAGAGAGAATACCCTGCCCCCAGCCTTTCTTGTCTAACGCCTCGGTCATGGTGGCCAAAGAGATGATCCGGCATGGATTTAGGCCAGGAAAGGGACTTGGACGAACCCTTCAGGGAATAACAGAACCCATTACTTTGCCAGTCATCAAGAAACCTTTTGGACTAGGTTTCAAACCTACTCCAGCAGACGAAGAGTGGGCAAATAAAAGGAGAAATGAGGGTTGGAAGTTACCTCAACCACTGCCGGATTTATATGCAACTTTCATCAGGCCAAGGTACGTTGAAGAAGATGATGAGGTCTTCACAGCTGAGGAAATCGAGGAGATATGTGGGGCAATGAGGGAAATGCTCTACGAGGTCCACATGGTTCAACCAGGTGAAGGCACAAGCACTGCTGAGATGATGTACATGGGGCCAAACGCCAAACTCCAAAACTGGGAGGCCACGCCATTCCCGACTAGACGGAAGTCCGGGTAGACCTGTCCTGCCACCTTTCCTGTGTCACAAGTTATCTCCAGGACATAACTTGAACGTTTTCTTCTTTTTGTTGTATTGAATCCCTAGTTGTAAACATTGTTGTCTTCCAACTTTCCAAAGAAAATAAAAAAAAAATCATCATTGCTTTCCCATTCTTTCTTTTGTTCTAATTTTTGTTATTTTGCCTTTTATCTTTCTTTTCAGTCCTAATAATGCGGCTTTAAATATGACATGCTTGCGGACTTCACGCCCAGATCACAATGAGCTATTTAACATCGAATTAATGAACCCAGAACCAGAATATGATGCGGAAGAGGCTTTTAGGGAAATAAACCGAGAGTTGGAATATTCCGAGAATAAACCTAAGCCAAATCTGAATGACACTGAACTGGTAAATTTGGGAACCCCGGAAGAAATCCGGGAGACCAAAATAAGCATTCACACGGACAAGAAAACGTGAGAGGCGATAATTCAACTTCTTTTTGAATTTAAAGACGTGTTTGCTTGGTCATATGATGACATGCCAGGTCTAGGTGTTGATCTAGTGGTTCATAAATTGCCGATTCATCCTGATTGTCCTCCAGTTCAACAAAAGCAAGGAAAGTTCAAAACTGAGGTCAGTGACAAGATTAAAGAGGAGATCACCAAACAATTGAAAACGGGAGTGATTCGGGTAGTCCAGTATACAACTTGGTTGGCAAATGTGGTTCCAGTACCGAAAAAGGACGGGAAAACTCGGGTATGTGTAGATTACCGAGATCTGAACAGAGCAAGTCCTAAAGATAATTTCCCACTGCCCAACATCCACATCCTCGTTGATAATTGCGCCAAACACGAGATACAGTCTTTTGTAGATTGTTATGTTGGGTATCATCAGGTATTGATGGATGAAGAGGACGCCGAGAAAACTGCCTTCACCACGCCTTGGGGCACCTACTGTTACCGGGTCATGCCATTTGGTTTGAAGAATGCTGGGGCTACTTACATGAGGGCCATGACTGCCATTTTCCATGACATGATGCATCAGGAAATAGAGGTGTACGTGGATGACGTGATAGTCAAGTCCAGGACGCAGGATAATCACATCCAAGACTTGAGGAAATTCTTCGAGAGGCTAAGGAAGTATGACTTGAAGCTAAACCCAGCCAAATGTGCTTTCGGAGTTCCGTCGGGCAAACTTTTGGGCTTCATCGTAAGCAGGAGAGGTATCGAGCTAGATCCAACTAAGATAAAATCCATCAGAGATCTGCCTCCCCGAGAACAAAGAAAGACGTGATGAGTCTTTTGGGCAGGTTGAACTACATCAGTCGGTTTATTGCCCAGCTGACAAGCACATGTGAGCCCATATTCAAGCTGTTAAGGAAAGATGCGGCGATTAAATGGACAACTGAGTGTCAAGAAGCCTTTGATAAAGTCAAAGAATACCTTTCGAATCCCCCGGTCTTGGTCCCTCCAGAATCGGGAAGGCCACTTTTCTTGTATCTAACAGTCTTGGAGAACTCTTTCGGCTGCGTCCTCGGGCAACACGACGTAACCGGAAAGAAGGAGCAAGCAATCTACTACTTGAGCAAGAAATTCACCGGCTACGAGGCCAAATACACACTGTTGGAAAGGACATGTTGCGCTCTCACATGGGTTGCTCAAAAGCTGAGACATTATCTCCAAGCCCACACTACGTTCCTCATAAGCAGGTTGGATCCTTTGAAGTATATATTTCAGAAACCAATGCCTACTGGGAGACTGGCTAAATGGCAAATCTTGCTTACGAAATTCGACATAGTCTATGTCACTCGCACGGCAATGAAAGCCCAGGCGTTAGCAGATCATTTGGCCGAAAATACGGTCGATGAGAAATACCAGCCATTGGATACCTACTTTCCAGATGAAGAAGTAAACACCGCAGAAGTGGTCTCGGAGGAAGCTCATGTTTGGAAGATGTTCTTTGATGGAGCCGTGAACGCAAAGGGTGTAGGGATTGGGGCAATTTTGATCTCGCCTTCTGGTCAACATTATCCCGCCACAGCTAGACTGCGTTTCTTTTGCACAAATAATACAGCTGAGTATGAAGCCTGCATTATGGGCATGCATATGGCAATAGATCAGGATGTCGAAGACTTACTGATTATGGGAGATTCTGACCTGATTATCCGACAAGCTCAAGGTGAATGGGAAACTCGGGATGTCAAACTTATCCCTTACCGACAGCATGTGGAGGACCTCAACAAGCGCTTTACGTCAATAGAGTTCAGGTATATTCCGAGGTGCCACAATGAACTGGCAGATGCACTTGCTACTTTAGCTTCAATGCTACCCTACCCGGGCAACGCCCGCGTCGATCCTTTGGAAATCCAAATCAAGGAAAGACACGGTTACTGCAGTGTAATCGAGGCGGGATCAAATACGCAGCCTTGGTACCATGACATCAAGAAATTCCTGAAGACACAAGAGTACCCCGAGCACGCTACTGGAAATCAGAAGAGGACCATTAGGCGACATGCAAGTGGTTTCTTTCTAAGCGGTGAGTTGTTATATAAAAGGACCCCGGACCTCAATCTCCTAAGATGTGTCGATATCGAGGAATCGAGAAAGATCATGCACGAAGTGCACGCAGGTGTGTGTGGACCTCACATGAACGGGTATGTCTTAGCGAAGAAAATCCTTCGAGCAGGTTATTACTGGATGACCATGGAAAAAGATTGCTTTAGCTTTGTTCGGAAGTGTCATCAGTGTCAGGTGCACGGTGATTTGATTCATGCACCTCCCACGGAGTTGCATCCCATGTCTGCACCTTGGCCATTTGTCGCATGGGGCATGAACGTCATTGGACCAATCGAACCGAAGGCTTCGAATGGACACAGGTTTATACTGGTTGCCATCGATTACTTCACCAAATGGGTAGAAGCTGTCACTCTCAAGTCGGTCACTAAGAAAGTTGTGGTGGATTTTGTACACTCAAATCTTATCTGTCGCTTCGGTATTCCTGCGACTATCATTACAGATAATGCAGCAAACTTGAACAGTCACTTGATGGGAGATGTATGCGAGCAATTCAAGATAACGCATAGGAATTCCACTCCTTATCGGCCAAAAGCCAATGGTGCTGTGGAAGCGGCAAACAAAAACATCAAGAAGATTTTGAGGAAAACGATCCAAAGTTCCCGACAGTGGCATGAGCAGTTACCTTTTGCATTATTGGGGTACCGCACTACGGTACACACATCGGTGGGAGCGACTCCTTATCTTTTGGTTTATGGGACCGAGGCTGTAATACCGGCAGAGTTAGAAATTCCTTCGCTTCGAATCATTGTCAAAGCAGAAATCGAAGACAGCGAGTGGGTCAAGGCTCGACTGGAGCAATTGACGTTGATTGATGAAAAGCGAATGGCCGCAGTTTGTCACGGACAGTTATACCAACGAAGGATGGCCCGTGCTTACAACAAGAAAGTCCGACCCCGGAATTTCGAAGTAGGTCAGCTGGTACTGTGGCGTATTCTGCCGCATCATGAAGAAGCAAAAGGAAAGTTTGCCCCAAATTGGAAAGGCCCATACATTGTAAGGAAGATATTGCCGAGAGGAGCATTGTATTTAGGTGATATCGAAGGAAATGACCCCGACACAGCAGTAAATGCAGATGCAGTCAAGAGATACTACGTCTAGATCATACTCCAAGTAGTCCTGACACATTTGAAAATGGCGAAGGTTTTATCCCCCACCACTCCCAAACACTACCCAATCCTCTCTACAAAAAAAAAAAAAACAAAACATTGATTGAGGCCTGAACTACGTTTGACTTGATTCCGAAAGGATACGTAGGCAGCCTCTCCCTGAGGTTCAGTCACGCCAACAATAAAATCCCATTCGCCCTGAAATTGAAACCGGGGCACGTCGAGCAGTTGAGAAGTTAGTGTCGTCTACCTCTCTTTACCAAGCACAAGCTTTCAAATCAGTTACCAAATATGGTGGGAAACCAATAAGCGTCGCAAATGGAGACCAGCACACTCTGAATCGAGAAAGATAAAATGAGAGAGTCTCGTCGGTGAAAACCTTCGGGCACCACGAGGCGACGGGAGTAGAGAAACCAAAATGAGAGAGCTTGTTTTAGTAAAAAACTCACAAAGAGTGCTATCAAGCGATGACAGGAAGAGAAATGAGAGAGGTCAGCCAGCGAAAACCCGCAAAAGGGCGCTGTTGGCCGAAAAAAGAATGACTCTACCCCAAGTCTCGGCAAAGTTCCACCGGTTTGGAATCACAGATCCGTTCTGGTTCAGGGAAACGCAAGTTTATGGAAGGTCAGGCGTCCAGTCCAAAGAGCATGTCATGTCATCTAAAGCCAGCGTTGTCTTCCTCAGATAAGTCTTTCTCGTCCCGAAAAGGACACTCCCTTCCTGAAATTTGTTTTCTCCTTTCTTTGTTTCTTTTCGAATCTCTTTTATGTTTTAACCCCAAGTTCAGGATACACCGGAAAGGGCAGGTGGCAGGTTTGTTTTCACGGAGTTCCGTTTCATGAAGGAAAACACCCCGTTTCGTTGGTACGTCTGTCCAAACTTGATGAATCATGATGTTTGATGGCGTTCGAAGTAAAGAGGAAAAAGAGAAATTTCCCCCAGCAAGTCCGCCTTCGGACGAATCCCCACAGAGTCTCCCCTTGTACAATCCCCCACAGAGTCTCCCCAATATATATATAAAAAAATCCCCGTTGGAATTTCCCCAGCACATCCCCAGCGAGTCCCTTTGTAAAAATTCCCCAACAAGCTTACCCCAACAAATCCTAGAAAGCCCGCTTCGAAACAAATCCCCAGCATGCCCCATTGTACAAAAATCCACACAAAGAATCCACTTTGTAAATATTCCCCCATAGGGCTTCCTTTTGTACAAATCCCCGCAGAATACCTCCAATAAAATCCCCGTTGAGAACCTCCAAGCAAAACGGGACAAAAAAAAAAGAAAAAAGGGGAAAAGAAAAAAAGGGGAGAGCCTTACGAAGCAAGTCATCACAGAATCTGGAAATACAAGCCTGAGCAGTCTAAAGGTTTTCGCCATTCGAATCAAATCAATGGCGGGACTTCGCAACAGAAATAGAGACGCAACAAAGCAATTGGGAACGATCAAGGTCACCGAACAGACCGTCATTTCCGAACTAACAATTGTTCTTTGTCTGAAAAGTTGAAACAGGTATAATCCAAGACAACCGAGCAAGAAGCAGGTGTCTCCCAAAGAGGAAGGTACACGGGTACAAGAAACACTTTGGCAATGTTGAATTCACTCGAAAGGTAAGTTTCCACGAAACACCCTTTTATCTTCTACTAAAACAAGAAAATTCAAAAAAAAAGAAAAAAAAAGGTCAGCGGTTGTTCTCGATTTTTGTCCCCAAGCCATCAGCATTAGGGTTTTAAACCCTAAACTGAATTTTTTCTTTTAGTCAGCATTAGGGTTTTAAACCCTAAACTGAACTTTGTCCATTCATCCAGCACTAGGGTTTTAAACCTTAAACTGAGCTTTTCCATGTAATCAGCATTAGGGTTTTAAACCCTAAACTGAACTTTTTCCTTTAGTCAGCATTAGGGTTTTAAACCCTAAACTAAACTTTTTCCATTCAGCCAGCATTAGGGTTTTAAACCCTAAACTGAGCTTTTCCATGTATTCAGCATTAGGGTTTTAAACCCTAAACTGAACTTTTTCCTTTAGTCAGCATTAGGGTTTTAAACCCTAAACTGAACTTTTTCCATTCAGCCAGCATTAGGGTTTTAAACCCTAAACTGAGCTTTTCCATGTATTCAGCATTAGGGTTTTAAACCCTAAACTGAATTTTCCTTTTAGTCAGCATTAGGGTTTTAAACCCTAAACTGAACTTTTTCCATTCAGCCAGCATTAGGGTTTTAAACCCTAAACTGAGCTTTTCCATGTAATCAGCATTAGGGTTTTAAACCCTAAACTAAATTTTCCTTTTAGTCAGCATTAGGGTTTTAAACCCTAAACTGAACTTTTTCCATTCAGCCAGCATTAGGGTTTTAAACCCTAAACTGAGCTTTTCCATGCAATCAGCATTAGGGTTTTAAACCCTAAACTGAATTTTCCTTTTAGTCAGCATTAGAGTTTTAAACCCTAAACTGAACTTTTTCCATTCAGCCAGCATTAGGGTTTTAAACCCTAAACTGACCTTTTTCATGCAGTCAGCATTAGGGTTTTAAACCCTAAACTAAATTTTTCCTTTTAGTCAGCATTAGGATTTTAAACCCTAAACTGAACTTTTTCCATTCAGCCGGCATTAGGGTTTTAAACCCTAAACTGAGCTTTTCCATGTATTCAGCATTAGGGTTTTAAACCCTAAACTGAATTTTCCTTTTAGTCAGCATTAGGGTTTTAAACCCTAAACTGAACTTTTTCCATTCAGCCAGCATTAGGGTTTTAAACCCTAAACTGAGCTTTTCCATGCAATCAGCATTAGGGTTTTAAACCATAAACTGAATTTTCCTTTTAGTCAGCATTAGGGTTTTAAACCCTAAACTGAACTTTTTCCATTCAGCCAGCATTAGGGTTTTAAACCCTAAACTGAGCTTTTTCATGCAGTCAGCATTAGGGTTTTAAACCCTAAACTGAATTTTTCCTTTTAGTCAGCATTAGGATTTTTAACCCTAAACTGAACTTTTTCCATTCAGCCGGCATTAGGGTTTTAAACCCTAAACTGAGCTTTTCCATGTATTCAGCATTAGGGTTTTAAACCCTAAACTGAAT
The DNA here is from genome assembly GCF_000715075.1 of Nicotiana tabacum. Lineage (NCBI taxonomy): Eukaryota > Viridiplantae > Streptophyta > Magnoliopsida > Solanales > Solanaceae > Nicotiana > Nicotiana tabacum. The sequence continues at coordinate 14,914,001 of NC_134089.1, read as the reverse complement.
TTTCCTTTTAGTCAGCATTAGAGTTTTAAAACCTAAACTAAACTTTTTCCATTCAGCCAGCATTAGGGTTTTAAACCCTAAACTGAGTTTTTCCATGCAATCAGCATTAGGGTTTTAAACCCTAAACTGAATTTTCCTTTTAGTCAGCATTAGGGTTTTAAACCCTAAACTGAACTTTTTCCATTCAGCCAGCATTAGGGTTTTAAACCCTAAACTGAGCTTTTCCATGCAATCAGCATTAGGGTTTTAAACCCTAAACTGAATTTTTCCTTTAGTCAGCATTAGGGTTTTAAACCCTAAACTAAACTTTTTCCTTTAGTCAGCATTAGGGTTTTAAACCCTAAACTGAACTTTTTCCATTCAGCCAGTATTAGGGTTTTAAACCCTAAACTGACCTTTTCCATGTATTCAGCATTAGGGTTTTAAACCCTAAACTGAATTTTCCTTTTAGTCAGCATTAGGGTTTTAAACCCTAAACTGAACTTTTTCCATTCAGCCAGCATTAGGGTTTTAAACCCTAAATTGAGCTTTTCCATGCAATCAGCATTAGGGTTTTAAACCCTAAACTGAGCTTTTTCTTTAGTCAGCATTAGGGTTTTAAACCCTAAACTGAACTTTTTCCTAGTCAGCATTAGGGTTTTAAACCCTAAACTGAACTTTTTCCATTCAGCCAGCATTATGGTTTTAAACCCTAAACTGAGCTTTTTCATGCAGTCGGCATTAGGGTTTTAAACCCTAAACTGAATTTTTCCTTTTAGTCAGCATTAGGATTTTAAACCCTAAACTGAACTTTTTCCATTCAGCCGGCATTAGGGTTTTAAACCCTAAACTGAGCTTTTCCATGTATTCAGCATTAGGGTTTTAAACCCTAAACTGAATTTTCCTTTTAGTCAGCATTAGGGTTTTAAACCCTAAACTGAACTTTTTCCATTCAGCCAGCATTAGGGTTTTAAACCCTAAACTGAGCTTTTCCATGCAATCAGCATTAGGGTTTTAAACCCTAAACTGAATTTTCCTTTTAGTCAGCATTAGGGTTTTAAACCCTAAACTGAACTTTTTCCATTCAGCCAGCATTAGGGTTTTAAACCCTAAACTGAGCTTTTTCATGCAGTCAGCATTAGGGTTTTAAACCCTAAACTGAATTTTTCCTTTTAGTCAGCATTAGGATTTTAAACCCTAAACTGAACTTTTTCCATTCAGCCGGCATTAGGGTTTTAAACCCTAAACTGAGCTTTTCCATGTATTCAGCATTAGGGTTTTAAACCCTAAACTGAATTTTCCTTTTAGTCAGCATTAGGGTTTTAAACCCTAAACTGAACTTTTTCCATTTAGCCAGCATTAGGGTTTTAAACCCTAAACTGAGCTTTTCCATGCAATCAGCATTAGGGTTTTAAACCCTAAACTGAATTTTCCTTTTAATCAGCATTAGGGTTTTAAACCCTAAACTGAACTTTTTCCATTCAGCCAGCATTAGGGTTTTAAACCCTAAACTGAGCTTTTCCATGCAATCAACATTAGGGTTTTAAACCCTAAACTGAATTTTCCTTTTAGTCAGCATTAGGGTTTTAAACCCTAAACTGAACTTTTTCCATTCAGCCAGCATTAGGGTTTTAAACCCTAAACTGAGCTTTTCCATGCAGTAGGGTTTTAAACCCTAAACTGAATTTTTCCTTTAGTCAGCATTAGGGTTTTAAACCCTAAACTGAACTTTTTCCTTTAGTCAGCATTAGGGTTTTAAACCCTAAACTGAACTTTTTCCATTCAGCCAGCATTAGGGTTTTAAACCCTAAACTGACCTTTTCCAATGCAATCAGCATTAGGGTTTTAAACCCTAAACTGAATTTTCCTTTTAGTCAGCATTAGGGTTTTAAACCCTAAACTGAACTTTTTCCATTCAGCCAGCATTAGGGTTTTAAACGCTAAACTGAGCTTTTCCATGCAATCAGCATTAGGGTTTTAAACCCTAAACTGAACTTTTTCCTTTCAGCCAGCATTAAGGTTTTAAACCCTAAACTGAATTTTTTCTTTTAGTCAGCATTAGGGTTTTAAACCCTAAACTGAACTTTTTCCATTCAGCCAGCATTAGGGTTTTAAACCCTAAACTGAGCTTTTCCATGTAATCAGCATTAGGGTTTTAAACCCTAAACTGAATTTTCCTTTTAGTCAGCATTAGGGTTTTAAACCCTAAACTGAACTTTTTCCATTCAGCCAGCATTAGGGTTTTAAACCCTAAACTGAGCTTTTTCATGCAATCAGCATTAGGGTTTTAAACCCTAAACTGAATTTTCCTTTTAGTCAGCATTAGGGTTTTAAACCCTAAACTGAACCTTTTCCATTCAGCCAGCATTAGGGTTTTAAACCCTAAACTGAGCTTTTCCATGCAATCAGCATTAGGGTTTTAAACCCTAAACTGAATTTTCCTTTTAGTCAGCATTAGGGTTTTAAACCCTAAACTGAACTTTTCCTTTCAGCCAGTATTAGGGTTTTAAAACCCTAAACTGAGCTTTTCCATGTAATCAGCATTAGGGTTTTAAACCCTAAACTGAATTTTCCTTTTAGTCAGCATTAGGATTTTAAACCCTAAACTGAATTATTAACGAAATTTTCCTAGTGAAACTGGGGCAGAAAATTTCATTCGTTTGTTTGTTTTCTCCCGCAGGTCTAACCTCGAGCCACATGGATCGAAATGACCCATGAGATGAGTCCTGGTTCGGAATCAACGAAGAAAAAGAAGAAAAAGAGAGAAGATGTCCCGAGATATCAGAGTAAACGGAAGGCAGATTGACTCCAACATTTGATTAAGGTCCTGAACCCTGCCAATCACGTCTCACTCAGTATCCCAGAGATTAAACAAGTCGCCGCAACTCGCAAGCATCAAGATTCAGATCGGAGTCTACAAGCAGAATCAGCTAAGACCCAAGATCAAGTCGTAAAAGAATCATAGATAGGAATCTTGTAACTAGCAGTTGACATGCATATAAGTAGTTAGTTCAGTTTCCAATTTTCGTTTGGTTGTAATAAGGCGGTCAGTGACGCAGCAGTGACAACAGCAACAGCAGTAGCAGCAAGCATTGCAATCCCATGGTAGTCCCAGCTACCAAAACTTCCCGAACTACATTGACCTGATTCCTGTTTAGCCCAGGATATGTAGGAAATCTTTGAAGCAAGATTCAGTCAGATCTTTCAAAAAATGTGTTTCACACGGAGTAGTCCATAGGCAAAAATCGCTCATACACGCTCACTTTATCTTTGCACGGAAACTCTTCGTGTTTCCGAACAAAGAGGGGCAGCTGTGAGCACGTGATTTTTGCTTCACGAGACAATCGCTCCAAAAGAAATAAAAAATAACAACAATTGATCCCGTTGTACAATTTTGGGATTTTTACATGGCACTTCGTTAATTGTTTATGACTTTGGCCCATTTTTACTTTATTAAAACAAAATACAAAAAATGTACGTGTCATGCATAATCTGAACCATAACATGGTTGTTAAATAGAAAAGCATAGACATGCATCTTTGCCCGTGATTTTGTTTTGTTTGATTTTTACCTGTTTTGAATTATTTTAATGTGTGTGCAAATAATTGTATTAGGTGTTTATTTTAATTTGATTTTACTTAGTTTTGTATTTTTATAATAAAAGAAAAAAAGAAAGAAAAAAGGCCCTTCCTTTTCCGGACAAATTGGCCCAAATAAACAATGCACAAAACCAGGCCTGCCCGGTCCAGTCCAACCTGATACCCAGGGTGTCCAAACGACGCCATTTTAATCCAGTTTGATCTGGGCCGTTGATCTCAGATTGATCAACGGCCAAGATCACATTTCCCATACCCACGAACAGAACCCGACCCGTTTCCACCCGGACCAACCCAAACCCTTTACCCTTGAAACGACACCGTTTCCTTCGAGCTGAAGGATCCTGGCCCTTCATCGCATCTCATCCAACGGCCAGGATCCACCCACCCACTAACTATATAACCTTCTAACCTTACCCTACCCCCCATCTGACACCCCAGCTCCCGTCTTCACCATCTTCCCCATCAAACCCTAGAGCCGCCCCTGTATCCTTCACCATGAAAACCGGTGGCACGAACGCCGGTGACCTCGCCCTTAACACCATAGAACCCCCGTGCCGTCCTGAACCCAAATCTACCAACCACACACCTCGAATCCTATCCCACCTTCTCAAATCTTCATTTGAAGATTCGAGTCGGAACCTAATCTACACCGATCTGCTTTAAATTTATACCAGACACTCCCCAGACCCCCCTCGTGACCAAACCATACTTGGTTTGGTCCGAATCTGATCAGGGAAGCATGAATCCCAAATCTGAGTTTTGGAACTTTGTGATTCTTCGTCACTGGTCCATATCCGTTCAACCGAAGAGATTAAGGTCTAATGGACTTTAATCAAAGTGTTTCTCATCTGAGAAACACTTCGATTAAAGTCCGTTCAGCCTTAAGAAAGGCCTGACCAAGTCCGAGTTAAGGTTTTGATGTTTCGGGATTTAAGGTGAGTTCTGTTCTCTTCTCTTTGTTCTTTAGTCCATGTTTGTTCGAAAGGCTGTTATTGTTGTTGTGTAATGTTTGTGTCCTTGACTTTTATCAACTGTGCCTTGACCACTTTGCCTGAACCTCTGTTGTTTGATTGAGTCTTTCCATTTGTTCTGATAATGTGTATGTGAGTGTTGTGCAATTAGCTGATTTTCAAAATTTGGACTGACTAATTGACTCTTCGAGTGCAATTCTGCTTAGTCAATATAGTGCGAACCTTGTGTGATACTGTTAAATGTCTGATTTTTGGCTACAATTGTATGTGTTGTAACTAGTATAGTCGAATCGACATGTGTCGTCAATTAATTTCAACTGCCTGAACAATAACAAATCGATTTGCTTCTGGACACATTTGTTGAATCAATTAGGAACTGAGTTGGTTTACTTATAGTTGTTAATTTGAATCGGAAATGTAAAAGGAATGTTTTGTTTAAGTTCTGAATCGGAGGGCATGTGTACTCGTGCACCTCATGTGCATTGTGCACAACCTGTGGCCTGCATAAAGGTTTTTGTTAAGTTTTAAATAATTTGACAGCATATGCTGTCAGATACATTCTGCTGCCCATACTCTACTTTAACCTCAAAAATAACAAACATTACTTAAAGTGAGTCTGTCAGGGAATATCATGGGTTTTGTTCATACTTAATTAGCCAATTGGAATCTGAAAATGGAAGGCACATGGGAGGGGTGTTGTGATATTCTAAACAGGCTGTTAAAAGGGGTAATAAAAGGCTTATAAAAGCAGGATGGAAAGATAGATAGAGGGGGATCGGATAGGAGATAGAGAGAGGAAAAAAGAGGACCTGGGGATAAAGGAAGGAGGGTTGAAATACATACAGATACATACAGACATAGAGAGACACATAGAAAAAAAAGAGGGAGAGAGGGGATACACACTGAGGAGTATACACACACAGACATACATAGACAGAGATATACACAGAAGATAGGAGGAAAGAAAAGAAGAGGTCTGATAGATACACATAGATACAGAAATAGAAAGAGAGCAAGAAAGAGATAAAACAGACTAGGAAATCAGAAACTTGGTCTTGTTTGTCTGAAGTTCATCTGTTGTCAATGTGTTAGGCAGTGTTGCTTCTTCTAAGTTTCAATCGAGATTATTGTTAGTGTTTTGTTGCATTTGGTATATCTCGGAATTGGATTGTCTGGAGTTTTGTTTCCATCACACTGGGTGCTGCTTCATTTGGCTGTTTTTCTCTTCAACTATAGCTTCACTTCTTGCAATAGAATCTGTTCTGTTGTGTTGTTTCGATTGCTGCTGTTATTGTTGCTGCACCTGTTGCCATTGTTACTCTGCTGATTTCCCTCTTCTTCGAATTGTCAAATATTTCCAGGTACACAACTCCTGAAACCATGTGTTGTTGAAAGTTTGAAGTTGAGGCAGAAATAAAGAAATGAACATCTGTTTATGTTATAATACTGGTGTTCAAAAAATAGGTTGAATGCTAGTTTAGCCTGTATTTGTTTAACTGCAAACTGCAAACATTCTGTATAAACTAACATACATTCTGTTTGAGATGAACTATTCGATAGCATTGTTTAATAGTAATGACAGTATGACTTAGACAGTATGTTTGATTCAGTATACATTCAGTTCAGTATAACATTCTGTTTGATTTAGTTATGACAGTATAACATAGAACCATGGCAAGCACCTGTATGTGTTTTGCCTAGATCACTGAATTGACAAATCTGTGGTACTTGGTCTGGGATAAATGTATCCCAAACAAACTCTCATGCAGTCACATTAAGAGTCTGGCTATGAATACCAGCTCTCTTGTCAGATTATTTGTTCCGATATAGGTTCGATATCGGGTCTCGGTATAGATTCCTTGTTTTCGAAATAATGCGACGACTGTTGAGAAAAACTAACAGGCGTTTTTGAGTTCAATTAGTAGTAATTTTTCTAATAAACAGCCAATTTCATTTATCAAGTTCAAATAGGTCCAATTTCATTTATCAAGTTCAAATAGGTTAGCGTTTAAAAATAAAACTTGGAGGTCGTTAAATATAACTCAGTATATGTTGTTAGTTTGCTTGCAATCTCACTTAGCAAATTAATAAGCGTATTCACTCAATGAAGACAAAGCATGAGGTAATTCTCACCTCATAAACAATCAATCAGGTAATCAAACAAATTTAGGTTCGGCAAATATAACAAAGATTCAGTCTGTATTTGTTCAAACAAGTAAGTTCGGTATCATCTTTCTTTTTTTTTTAGAGACAAATGCATTAGAAATGTAGCCACTTCAGGATATCCTTTCTAAAATAGAGACGAGCCTCGCCAAATAAAAATGCAAATTGCGGGGCCCTCAATAATTAACCATAATAAATATTTAGAATTCGGGATAGGCCGTTTTAGCGAATTTCATGGCTTCCTACAAAAATAATAATGCGCTAGACTCTCTAGGCGCGACTTAATTAAATTACATTCTTAAACCCGGGTGCACATTGATGTGACCCGATTCCAAATCTCAACGGAGTCGAAGTGTGTTTAACAATTACGGGTGCATTGATTGCAACGTAGTTCGAGATACATTTTCACGACGTTGCAATTCTATAAAAATAAATGGTAATAATCAAAGCGGTTTAAACTTAATAAGAGCACATAAGTCATAACATGTATTTAAATCAGACATTTAGCCACTATAACAATTTAAGCGACCGTGCTAGAACCACGGGATTCGAGGGTGCCTAACACCTTCCCTCGGGTCAACAGAATTCCTTACTTAGAATTTCTGGTTCGCAGACTTCATTTGGAAAAGTCGAAAATTTCCTCGATTTGGGATTCAAGATAAACCGGTGACTTGGGACACCAAAAGCCAAACCTTTCCCAAGTGGCGACTCTGAATTAAATAAATAATCCCATTTCGAATATTGTCACTTAAATTGGAAAAACTCCCTCGCGCATTTACCCTTCGGGGCGGGCGCGCAAAAAGGAGGTGTGACAGTAGTCATACAATCAATGAATCATGGATAATAAATTCACATAATCTAACACAAAAAAATTAATTCCCTGCATTTAACAAGAATAAATACATGTAAATACAATTGAATACAAAGCATATTTCAGGGTAAATCTTACATGAATATATATGAATACAACTATATACACTTAGAAGTATAGATATAACTGAATACACAGAATATATTACAGTACATCTGACATGAATACATACGAATACAACTAAATACATTGACAAGGCTAAATACATATTAAAAAACTAGCTACAACACACATGACATAAAAAATAAGTAAGCAGAATACATATGAATACAATTAAAAACTTACTGGAAAGTTGAACAATTGCAAACAAAAAATAACTAAGATGAATACATATGAATACAATTAAAAACATACTGAAAAATTGAACAGTTGCAAACTATCAAAATACATAAGAATACATATACATACTTATAAATACAACTGAATACAGTAATACCAAATAGTACAAAAATGTGAAATTGAATAAAACTAAATATATTTAAATACAACCAGATACATACGAATACAACATTGTACATGTAAAATAACTTGAATAATTATAAATACATATAAGTTTCTTTGAATGCATATTGATACAATAGCAATTACCTTTTGGTGTCGTGTATCTGATATTTTTTTTGCAGCGACTTCCTTTACATTGACACATGAAGAATCATTCATAGGTTTTTTCATCTTTGAAACAACTGGATTTTTTGTTTCTTTTGAAGATTTCTCAACTTGGACTTCTTTCGACTTGTCATTGTGTAATTTAGTTCTTCTCTGTGAAACTGTAGTTGCTGACTTACCTGCAAAATCCGACTCCCCTTGAGTTATTTGCAACGAGAAAGAGGGCCCATCAAAATTGAGAATTTTGGTGGGTATACCTCTGCTTATCATCTTGTGTGACATTGAATCCGCCATTGAAGAGAAAAAACAAAGCTTCCTGGTGAGCAAACAATACCAATGGTTATTGTTTCAGAAATTTATGAAAAATCTGTATAAAAATTAGAGAACCAAATTAATGATATCAAAGTTCGAAGAAGTAAACTTACCAGGAGAAAACTTACCAAATTTTAAGATATATTTTGAATGTGGGATTGATAATGGCGGAGAAATAGAGAATTTGTGTGGGAGAAGAGTTATGAAACGTGGGTTTGTGGGAGAAGAGAGTAAAGTGTATGCAAAAAGAGAGAGAGAACGGTTTAGAGCAGATATACGGTAATTATGTGAGAGAAAATACTAAAAAGGAGAGAGAAAATATTATTTAGCATATATGGTGCCTTAAATATAGGATGTAACTATAATTAGATATTTTGCTATAAAGGATAAAAGGTATTTATAGGATGTAATATTTTAAAATGGTATTTATTTAAAATAAATAGGGTACTAAGGTTTTCTATAGGGTGTAAAATTTCCTTTATCATTTATGAGCAAGCATGGCATGTATTTGTTACCAAGGCGAAATACAAAAATACAGAAAAATAAAATGCTTGTGTTGCAAGTCGAACTCAAGACGTTTGCATACTACGTAGATGCTCTAACCAACCAAGCTACGAGAGCTTGTTGCTCTCTTATTTTAGTCAAAGGCGGAGCTAGAATTTCAACCTGATAAGTGCTAAATTTCGACACCATGACTTCAAGTGATAATGAGTGGGTTCTAGATTTAATATTTATACAGATTTTATGAACTCAAATAATCAAATACATTGTTTGAGCAAAAGAGCCCGTAGTTCGGCTTGTGCCTCCGCCCCTGATTTCACTTCAAACATTTTGTCTTGTTTCAATAGTATAAGTGGATTTGCTATAAAATTCAAACATCACTACAAACAGTAATTTTTTGAAATATAGCTACGAATGATAAATACAATGTATATATTTGTTGTGTCGCATAACTTTTTCATTTTTGTTTACTTCCCTAAGCCCGTTATTTATTTATTGTTTATTTACTTTCCCAGTATAACACCCTCGCGATCCCAATTGTTTATTTTCTTTTGTTTTTCTTTCGGCAGCTTGGTTATGATGGACTGATTTTCTTCTACAAGAGTCGCTTCTTTTGTTGATTTTCTTTAGGTTACTACTTACCACATACCTAAAGGGAAATTTTGATTTTTTAGTACCAAATTGAAGGCTATTCTCTTAAGTTGGTAGAGATTTACATTAAACTTTTGAAAATTCAAGAGCCCTTACTACCTGAAATATTAAACTTTGGTCCACTGTAGTAATTATTTTTGCCAAACTTGTGACTATTTCAAAGCGAGTTAGCGCCTTCTTGTGTTAGCTAATTGAAAGTGGCGATAAACGTCAAGTATCTCAAAATAATTTTATGTACAATTAGTTATATACCTGGAAATAAGTATTAAACTAATAATAGTTAATGTGTTTGATAAAAAAAAAAAAAAGAAGAAGAAGATGTTAATAAGTGTTGGGATTAAAGATTGGTGAATGGGAAATGGAAAATTTTATTTTGTGTCTCATACAACTGACACTAGTTGTATGAGGCAACTTTTTTGTCTCACAATTTTGTGGACCAAGATTTCTGTGGACTCAGAAGTGTAAGATTGGGGCCCACAAATTTGTGAGACAAAAATGAGCCTCATACAACTAGTGTAAGTTATATAAGACACAAAATAAAACTTCTCACGGGAAATGGAGGAAAGAAAGTGGAGGAAAAATGAGCTCCCTTTTGCTTTGGAAAGAGCAAAGTGTCCCTCATTGGTGGTGGAAAGAAAAGTGAATGTGCTTATATTGAGAAAACACTTCTCTTGATGTTAAATGGGTTGGAAAGAAAGTAAGCCTCGCGCCATCGTCTGCGGCTTCGGCTTTTTTCAATTATTTAATTAATAATTAATTAATTAAAATTGACGAAAATTCAACCTGGAATAACTCAAGACCAGCGACATGACCCAGTCTGGTCCGTTTTCTTTCCCGGATTATTTTAAATCCGCTTTTTCGCAATATTTCAAACAAAAATATTCCCACCTGTTCCAACAACCATGGTTGTTTCTGAAAGGTTGCAAACCTTTTCAAAAACAGTGCCAGAAAGTCTATATATATATGCTTTGAATCCCAGAATCTTCCCTTACGATATTTTCTGATCTTCTTCTTCTTCTTCTTCTTCTCCTGCACAAAATTTTCAGTGTGTTTTACAGCCTTTGAGTGGTTCGCTATTTCACCGGTATTTTTGGTACCGAGTGGTTCGCTATTTCACCGGTATTTTTGGTACCAACACTCCGGTAAGTTAAATCGTTCTATCCTGGGAGGATAATATTCCAGCACCACGGGTACTTGAGAGGAATAATTTCCTTAAGGATACACTATGCATTCAGTAGGCTCGATTTATTCCAAAATTATTTTTTTCAGAAATTATTTTGACATTCTATTGTTGCTAACTTTCTGTTTCTGTTTTTCCTATTTCAGAAAGTTTAGCATTACATTATTTATTACTTTAATACATATTGCATAACAATCTTAAGAAAATTATTTTATTTCTTATCTGTATTATGTTTCTGGAGATTAAAACCTGCGTGATTTTCTACTCCTTGTGAATTTTTCTATTCTGATTTGAAGATATAAAAACTTCATCAGGGTATTAAAATTCAGAAACGATTTGAAGAACATAAAAATTTCATCATTTTTTGTGAAACAATATATAAAAACTTCGGTTTTTATTTATTAAACATACTGTTTATCGTTAATTATAGTATTGTTTACTGTTCTGTTTTTTATCATTAATTGAACTCTTCTGTTATTGACAGTGAGAAATGGCAATTGATAATGAAAATCCTTCTACGATTGTTGCGGCAACGACGATAGCCTCGTCAAGTCGAACTGCTATTCCACCAGCCGAGAAACCGGGAAAATTTTCTTGAGTCAACTTCAAAGGATGGCAACAAAGGGTGTTTTTCTGGCTTACCAAACTTGGTATGCAGAAGTTCACTAGTGAAGACCCTACATGCCGGACATTGAGAAGTTTATGATTGTTGAGGCGTGGAAACATGCAGACTTTCTTTCCAAAGGCTACATCCTAAGTGCTTTGGAGGATGACTTATACAATATCTACAGTGCTGTGGAAACTATGAAAGAATTATGGGACCACTAAGAAGAAGTACAAGACTGAAGATGCATGCTTGAAGAAGTTTGTGGTTGCCAAGTTTCTAGATTATTAAATGATAGACAACAAAACTGTTGGAACTCAAGTTCAAGAACTTCAACTTATTTTTCACAACCTTATTGCTGAAGGTATGGTCATGAATGAAGCATTTTAAGTGACTGCAATGATTGAAAAATTGCCTCATTCGTGGAGAGATTTTAAAAACTATCTTAAGCACAAGCGCAAAGAAATGAAGTTAGAAGATCTTGTGATATGTCTCAAGATTGAGGAAGACAACCAAACAGCCGAGAAGAAAATCTTGAGACAACCAAACAGCCGAGAAGAAGTCTTGTGGAAATTCAACGATCATAAGAGCTAATATCGTTGAGGAGTCTACTCCAAAAAGTAAGAAGACGAAGAGGTCTTCTGGACAGACTAAGGAGCAGAACAAAAAGAAACTCAAGGGCAATGACTACAATTGTGAAAAAGCTGGTCACAAAGCCCCTGATTGTCGTCTCCCAAAAAAGGAAAAGAAGAAAGGACAAGCCAACATAATGGAGAAAATTGATGACATTGATGATCTATGTGCAATGCTTTCGGAATGCAACCTAGTTAGAAATCCGAAGAAGTGGTGGATTGACTCTAGAGCCACTCGACATGTTTGTTCTATCAAAGAAGCATTTGCGACTTACTCTACTGCTAGTTCCGGAGAAGTGCTCTCCATGAGAAATAGTGCAACAACCAAGATTGAAGGTTATGGGAAGATATTCCTAAAGATGACTTCCGGCAAGGTGTTAATGCTCAACAACTTTCTTCATATTCCTACTATTATGAAGAATTTAGTTTCTACTTCTTTACTTGTTAAGAATGGATTCAAATGTGTATTTGTTTCTGACAAAATTGTTGTAAGCAAGAATGAAATGTATATTAGAAAGGGTTACCTCACATAGGGCCTTTTCACACTCAATGTAATGGTTGTTAACGGTATGAATAAAATTTCAGCTTCTTCTTCTTTATTGGAGTCAAATAATTTATGGCATATTCGTTTAGGACATGTCAATTATAAAACCTTGCAGAAGTTAATTAAAGTATTGCCTAAATTCGAGTGTAATAAATCAAAATGTCAAATATGTGTTGTAGCTAAGTTTGTAAAACATTCTTATAAATCTATTGAAAGGAATTCAAATCCTTTAGACTTAATTCATACTGACATTTGTGATATGAAGTCGACACCATCTCGAGGTGGGAAAAAGTATTTTGTAACTTTTATTGACGATTGCACTCGATATTGTTATGTTTATTTGCTTAATAGTAAGGATGAAGCAATTGAAGCATTTAAGAAATACAAGAATGAAGTGGAGAATCAATTGAATAAAAAGATCAAAATGATTAGAAGTGATAGGGGTGGAGAATATGAATCTCCATTTGCAGAAATATGCTCGGAATATGAAGCTATCCATCAAACTACTGGCCCCTACACACCTCAATCCAATGGAATTGCGGAAAGAAAAAATCGGACATTAAAGGAAATAACGAATTCTTTATTAATAAGTTCTGGATTATCGCGGAGTTTGTGGGGGAATCTATCCTTACAGCTAACCTAATACTTAATAGAGTACCCCACATCAAAATGCAATCTATTCCATATGAAAAATAGAAAGGAAAAAAACTCAACTTGAAATATTTCAAAGTGTGGGGGTGTCTCTTTTACCCAAAAAGGGTTAAAATTGGATCAAAAACTGTAGATTGCATTTTTATTGGATATGCTACAAACAGTAAAGCATGTCGGTTTTTGGTTCATAAATATGATAATCCTAAAATTCATGTTAATATGGTAATTGAATTAGATAATGCTAAATTTTTTAAAAATATCTATCTGAATTTAACTGAATGCGAGTCTTTAAGTGAAAGATATAAACGACAACGGGAAGAACCAAAAGATAATACTCCAAGTGAAGAAGATCCAAGGCGCATCAAACGTCAAAGAACATCTACTTCCTTTGGACCAAATTTTGTGACATTCTAGCTTGAAAATGAGCCTCAAACTTTCAAAGCAACTATGTCATCTTCTGATTCAACATTTTAGAAAGAGGCAGTCAATAGTGAGATTCAATCAATTTTAGATAACCATACATGTGAATTGGTTGATCTACCTCCAAGAAATAAGCCTTTAGGTTTGAAATGGATCTTTAAACGGAAAATGAAAGTTGATGGCACTATTGGCAAATATAAGGCAAGACTTGTTGTCAAAGGTTATATACAAAAGGAAGGACTTGATTACTTTGACACTTACTCGCCAGTAACGAGGATACCATCTACTAGGGTGTTAATGGCACTGGCGGCCTTCAAATTCATCAAATGAATGTTAAAACAGCTTTCTTAAATGGAGAATTAGAGAAAAAGGTTTACATGGAACAACTTGAGGGTTTTGTGGTTCCAGGTTAAGAAAAGAAAGTGTGCAAACTTGTTAAGTCGCTTTATGGACTTAAACAAGAACCCAAACAATGGAATGCCAAATTTGACCAAACAATATTGGCAAGTGGGTTTATAATCAGTGAGTGTGACAAATGTGTTTACAATAAAAACACTCCAAGACATGAAGTCATTATGTCACGACCCGGATTTCCCACCCTCGAGAGTCGTGATGGCGCCTACTCGTAGAATCTAGGCAAGCCGCGACATATAGAAATTCTAACTCTTCCATTTTAATCCTTTTTATGATTTTGAATTAACAGGCAATCAACATTTAAATATTAACAATAAACAGAACAAGCGAAAGACTTAAACAGCTAAAAATAACCAAGCCAGTACTATAATGCCCATATACTCCTCTACCCAAAATCTGGTGTCACAATATTCACGGACGGTCTATGAGTACTACATACAAATGTCTGAAAGAAATACAATTTGTCTCGAAATCTAATGAAAACTGAGTACATAACAAGGTAGAAGAGAACGCTGGGCCTGCGGACGCCTGCATGACTACCTCGGGATCTCTGGCTGGACTGAAGGTAGGCTCCCCAAGTGCTATTGTCCAAAAGTTGCTCCAGAATCTACACATAGTGCATAGTGTAGCATCAGCACAATCGACCCTATGTGCTGGTAAGTGCCTGGCCTAACCTCGGCGAGGTAGTGACGAGGTTAGGACCAGACTCCAGATAAACCTGTGCAGTTATATAATATACAGCAGAAGATAAACAAGAATAAACAATTAACATGGGAGGGGTACATGCTACGGGGGAAATATCGAATCTAGTAGAAACTTAAGAAAAATATGAGAGAACAATTCAAGATTTACAACAAAAACCATAATAACACTGTTGCGGCGCACAACCCGATTCCTATCATTTAACACTGTTGCGGCATGCAACCCGATCCATTTATATCACTATTGCAGCGTGCAACCCGATCCAATATAACAGTATTGCGGCGTGCAACCCGATCCAATATAACATTGCTGCGGCGTGCAACCCGATCCAGCTATAGTATTGTTGCGGCATGCAACCCGATCCATATAATTATATACTTTTAACAACAACCATACCAAGAGTCCCGGCAAGGGATCAACAATAAACTACACTATCCTGGCAAGGGATTCGACAGTAAAAGTAAATACGTCCCGGCAAGGGAGAAACAACTATAACCAATCTTAACCCAACTTCTACTCATCTCAGCTAACACCAATACCCAATCATAAGTAATTTCCACGAAAACAAACTTAATCCTTGCTCAATATCGAGAATCATCAATTAAAGCATCCGTAGTACTATTTAAGAACACAAAATAAATTGCTTAAGACCCATGGTCATGATCGACACTAACGTATTGATACTCATCACAAAGCCTATACGTCATACTCAACAAGAAGTAAATAGCAAATAGGACACAACCCCTAATCCCTCAAGCTAAGGTTAGACCAAACACTTACCTCGAACTTCCACGGACAACTCAAGCCTCAAACACCGCCTTTCCTTTCGAATTCGGATACAAATCAATTGTATGTAGACATAATCGACTTAATAAAATCAATAAACGCTAAATAATCCAATTTCAATGCTTAATTATAGCTTTCTCATTATTCTTCCCAAAAGTTAAAAATCGACCCCGGGCCCGCTGGGTCAAAACACGAGGTTCGGACTAAAACCCGATCACACATTCACCCACAAGCCCGAATATATAATTTGTTTTGAAATCCAACCTCAAAACAAGGTCAAATTCCCAATTAATCAAAAAGCCCTAACTCTACCCAAATTCCTAATTTTCTACCCTTAATCACATGATTTAGGCCTAGAAATCTAATGGGTGTTAATAAAAATTGAAAAACAATGAGTCTAAGATTACATACCTATGAATTGGTGGTGAAATACCCTTTCAAAAATTGCCCAATTTGGAGTTGAAGAGAAGAAGTTATGAAATTTTGGCTAAATCCCGTTTTTGGTTCTGTTTTAAAATCACTGGACAGGACTTCATCGCGTTCACGATAGGCCTGTCGCGTTCGCGATGAAGCCAACTTATGTGACCTTCGCATTCGCGTCTAGGTGGTCGCATTCACGTAGGGTATAGTACCCCTCCCCCTGCCCAGACTATAAGCCTTTGCGTTCGCGATACCAGGTCCGCGTTCGCGAAGAGAAGACCCCCCAATGCTTTGCATTCGCGACCTGGTTCTCGCGTTCGTGTAGAAGGAATTTTCCTTTAGCATGAATAGCTCATCGCGTTCT
The DNA here is from genome assembly GCF_000715075.1 of Nicotiana tabacum. NCBI lineage: Eukaryota > Viridiplantae > Streptophyta > Magnoliopsida > Solanales > Solanaceae > Nicotiana > Nicotiana tabacum. The sequence continues at coordinate 14,897,631 of NC_134089.1, read as the reverse complement.
CGAGGTTCCTCCCGCGAACGTGAAGAAGAAAATATCAGCACACCAGAACTGAAAAACCTGCAACTTTTTGAGTTCCAAAAACCTTCCGAAACACATCTGAAACTCATCCGAGCCCTCAGGGCTCCAAACCAAACATACGTACTAACTCAAAAACATCATATGAACTTATTCGTGCGGTCAAATCGCCAAAATAACATTATTAACAATGAATTAAATCTCAAAATCAATGAGATATTTCAAAACTTCTTAAAACATCAAATTTGCATTTAAGGTCCGAATCACGTTAAATGGATTCCGTTTCTTACCAAACTTCACAGAATTATCTTAAATCTCATATAAGACGTGTAGGGCACCAGAACCAAAATACAATCCCGATACCAATATGTTGTAATCAAAATTCATTTCTAAATCCTTTAAACAATTTCGGAAAACAATTTTCTTTAAAAAATTCATTTTTCGGGCTTGGGACCTCGGAATTCGATTCCGGGCATACGCCCAAGTCCCATATTTTCCTACGGACTCTCAGGGACTGTTAAATCATGGGTCCGGGTCCGTTTACCCAAAACGTTGACCGAAGTCAAATTAATTTATTTTATAGTCAAAATTTATCATTTTTCACAGATATTCACATATAAGCTTTCCGGCTACGCGCCCGGACTGCGCACACAAATTGAGGTGATGCTAAAAGAGGTTTTTAAAGCCTCAGAACGTAAAATTCACTTTAAAAACAAGTGATGACTTCTTGGGTCATCACATTCTCCACCTCTAAAATAATCGGTCGTCCTCGAACAGACATAAGAAGGAAGTACCTGAGTCAAGGAAAAGATGGGGATAACGGCTCCGCATATTGGACTTGGACTCCCAGGTCGATGCCTCAGTAGGCTGACCTCTCCACTGAACACGTACAGAAGGAAAACTCTTCGATCTCAACTGACGAACCTGCCAGTCTAGAATAGCTACTGGCTCCTCCTCATAAGACAAGTCCTTGTCCAACTGGACAGTGCTGAAATATAACACGTGGGATGGATCACCGTAATACTTCCGAAGCATGGACACATGAAACACTGGATGCACGATTGATAAGCTCGGCGGCAATGCGAGTCTATAAGGGATAAATAAGGGATTTTGATATATTTTATACTCCTTCTTGCTTTAGTTTTGATTAGAAATTTATACAAAATAGTCCCAAAAGGCTCACAAGTTATGCTTGATTGCAGGTTTGATCAACAAAGTGACAAGATGTCAAAGATCAGCTCAAAAAGGAGTGAAACTTGCACAAGTACCAAGACAAGACAAAGCTCAAGCAAAACAGGCTCAATGCGGCCGCACACCATTCTGTGCGGTCCGCATGAGTGAGGTTCAGAGAGCATGACATTCAGGCAAATAGGAAATGCGGCCGCACTAGATTTTGTGCGGTCTAAACTGGGATCAACGCGGCCGCACTCAATTTAGTGCGGTCCACAATAAGAAAGATCAGAGAGCTGCCAATTCCAAGTTTTAAGCCAATGCGGTCCGCGCTCCATTTCATGCAGACCGTACCAGAAGCCTCCACGGCCGCACTCCATTATGTGCGGTCCGCATTGCCAGAGTTCAGACACATGACTTTTCAAGTTGAGAGCCTTAGTGCGGCTACACACCATTTTGTGTGGTTCGCACTAGCCCCGCAGGGGTATTTTTGTCCAGATTTTTCAGCTTAGTATAAATAGCTTCTTTTCCTATTTTTAGGTCCTCAAATAGTTTTAGAAAAGAGCTACACTCGTGGGTTCGATACTTTTATCTATTTTGGGCAATTGTATCTACATTTCAACATTGAATCTTATTGTTTATCTTAGTAATTAGTTAATATGAGTTGTTCTTCATCTATTTCTTGCTTTTCTTCTTTAATTATGAATATCTAGACCCATAAACTAGGGTTGTGGCTCAACCCTAGTATGGGTAATTGATGGGTCTTGTATTTTAGGGTTAGATTGACAATGGGTGTATTGATATTTTGGCCAATTTCATGTTTTATGGCTGAATTATTGGTTGCAAATACTAGTTTGTGTTTAGTTGCTTGAGTTCTTCTTGAGAAAGAGAGCCTAAGTTTCCGAAATAGGTCCAACAAGGAATTGGGGTGTACTAAAGAGATTGACAGCACCAATTAAAGGGTTAACCTTGAGAGAGTGATACCTTACTTGAACCTTGATTGCTTTTGCAAATTTGCATACCCAATTGGTCTTGAGAAAGTCAATTCGGGCAAAATCACTTGAACCACCGAGAGGTGTAGAGTGGGTAAAATTGTGCAACGGTTATATCATATTCCCCAAACATGTCAATCATGCCTTAGACTCAAGTATCTGTCAATTGACCACCTAGGAGAAAGTCACTACCCTAGTGCCTTGTAAACCATTTGAACAACCCGTTTTAGTTTAGTCTAGTTTCGTTTACCATTGTAGTTTGATAAAAGTAGAAGTAAAACAAAAACCCCAAAAATGTATAGAAGTGTAATTTGGAACACATACGCAACTCTAAACTAGATAGTTACCCGACTCCAAATTCTAGCTCTCTGTGGAAATTGATCCCGACCCAAAATCGGGTAAAAGCTCTTCGACCCTCTCTCGCTGCTTAATAGTAGTGCAGAGTAGGCCTCGATCACCTTTTGGCGCCGTTGCCGGGGAGCTAACGGTTTTGGCTATCTATTTAGCTAGTTTTGTGTATTGTTCTTCTTTCCTTCTTTGTTAATAATTCGTTTGTGTCACAACTCAGGTACCAAATGGTAGCGAATAACGCAAATGACCCTCTTGGAAATGTGATTGCGGGGGAGGAGGTAGATGATGTCGGAGATGATGTGGTGCCTCTTGTACCTCAAGGACAACGTAGAGGCCGCCAAGCTAATGCTAATGTTAATGACAATATTCCAGACCCTCCTCCTCAACCTCCAAGAGTGGCTCCTAGAGTGCTTCCGAACCAAGTCTATGCAAGTGCTATTGTCCCACTCCGAATCCGGGCGGGCAATTTTCAAATAACCAATATGATATTGACCTTACTAGAGAAATGCGGATACTTCACGGGTGCTGCAAATCAAAATACTTACAAACATCTCAAGGGGTTTGTGGATACATGTTAGGGAAGCAAGTAGACTACTGTGTCCGAGGATGCTCCTAGGTTGAGACTCTTCCCATTATCACTTAGAGCGAAGGCATTGGATTGGCTCGAGCGACTTCCCAACCATTCCATCACTACTTGGGATGAGTTGGCAGACAAGTTCATTGCAAAATTCTTCTCACCGGGGCATATGTCGGCACTGCGAGAAGAGATATTAGCTTTCAAGAAAGAGCCCACGAAACCTTTGCATGAGATTTGGGAGCGTTATAGAACAATGGTGAAGGAATGCCCCGACAATGATCTGACTGAGGCGATGATCCAACAAACCTTCTACTGGGGAATTAATAAAACAAACCAATACATAGTGAACCAACTTGTTGTGGGCAACTTCATGAAGCTGTCATATGATGAGGCTTGTGACATTCTTGATGAGATGGTTGACACTTCTTCCGCTTGGAAAAGTAGAGCCAATGTGGCCTAGGGTGATCCCACAGTTATTCATTTGCACAAGGAGTTACATGATCATGGGCAGGCTATAGATAAGTTGACAACCACGATGAACCAACTCGCAAAGGCACAGTTGCAACAAGTTCAAAATCCTCGCCAAGTGAATGCCATAGAGGGTGTCAACATGCTTGTCAACAAAAGAAGACAAAGAGGACAACAGAATCAAGGGAATTCTGAGTAATTTGACAATGATTGTGATGGATTTCAAAATGATGGTTATAATGAACATAGTGAAGAGGTGCAATACGTGAATAATTATCAAGGCCAAAGAGGCAATTATTCCAACCAACAACAATAGAGACTCCAAGGCAATTGGGGCAATCAACAACAAGGCAATGGTAATTGGGGGAACAACAACCAAAACAACAACTGGGGAAATCAGAACAACAATCAAAATAACCAAGGAAATTGGAATGATAATAACAACAATTGGGGTAGTAATAACAATCAAAGTGGATGGAACAATGGAAACCAAGGAAACCGGGGGCAAGGCTTTTAAAGGCCCCCAATGTACCAACAATTGAACAATCCACCTCCATTTCCATCTCAAGGTCCTAATTATTCTAGCAATAATATGGGTAGAATTGAAATGATGTTCGAACAGATGATGAAGAAGAATTCGAATTCTGATGCGCAGTTGGCTTCCCACAATACCTCAATCAGAAACTTGGAGGTGTAATTAGGCCAAATCTCAAAGTCTTTATATACTTTCCCTAAGGGTGCTCTACCAAGTGATACGGTAGTGAACCCGAAGGGTGGGAACAATCATGTTATGGCGGTAACAACAAGAAGTGGGAGAGGTGGTGATGTGCATGCCTCCAACCAAAAGCAAATTGTGGATGATGATGTTAAGTTGCAAGAAGATGAAGTTCCTTTGGTGGTTGAAAATGTGATTGATGAAAATGTGAATAAAGAAGTGGGGATTGATATTCAAGATGTTGAGGTGGAAACTCAAAATGATGTGAACCCATCTAGGGATCACATAATAGACATGCCAGAGCCAGTTGTGCCTAAAGCCAAGGCTCCTTTGCCAAGGCCACCTTCGCCTTATCCTCAAAGGCTCGCGAAGCAGAAAAATGAAAATAAGTTTAAAAAGTTCATTGACATGATGAAGAGCTTATCCATCAATGTGCCTTTGGGGGAGGCTCTTGAACAAATGTAATCCTATGCTAAATTCATGAAGGACTTGGTAACAAAGAAGCGGTCTATGGATTGTGAAACTATAAAGATGACTCACCAAGTTAGTGCAATAGTGCATTCAATGTCCCCGAAGCTTGAAGATCCCGGTGCTTTCACCATTCCTTGCACCATTGGGAGTGCGGATTTTGCTAAAGCTCTATGTGATTTGGGGGCTAGTATCAATTTGATGCCCTATTCCGTTTTCAAGACTTTGGGTATTGGGCAGCCGAGGCCGACTTCCATGAGATTACAAATGGCAGATAGAACGATGAAGAGACCATTGGGTATTATTGATGATGTGCTTGTCCGGGTGGACAAATTTGTCTTTCCATCTGACTTTGTGATCTTGGACTGCGAGGTGGACTATGAAATTCCTATCATATTGAGAAGACCTTTCCTAGCTACGGGGAAGGCCTTAGTTGATGTGGAAGTAGGGGAACTCACCTTCTGGGTGGGTGATGAAAAGGTGGTCTTTCATGTGTGCAAATCAATGAAGCAGCCCAACAGTACCGAGGTGTGCTCTTTTGTGGACCTCGTTACAGTAGTGATAATTGATGACACTAGTGCAATGATCAATGTGGAGGACATATTGGAGGCCGTATTATTGAATCTTGATGTCAATGAGGATGCAAGCCGAGTGGAGTGCGTGAGTGTTTTACATGGAATGGGCTCTTACTCTTATGAGCCTAGGAAATTATCTTTAGACCTCGAGAATAAAAAGACTCCACAAACTAAACCTTCAATTGAGGAGCCTCCGGTGTTGGAGTTGAAATCGCTGCCTCCACAACTCAAGTATGAGTTCTTAGGCTGAAATTCTACTTTGCCAGTTATTCTTTATTCTTGCCTTACTAACATGCAGGTTGATGCCACATTGGCGATACTTCAAAAGCAGGAAAAGGCAATTGGATGGACTTTAGCTGATATTCGGGGAATAAGCCACGCATTGTGTATGCACAAGATTATTCTGGAAGATGATGCAAAGCCCTCCTTGAAGCATCAAAGGAGGTTGAATGAGGAAATGCAAGAAGTTGTGAAAAAGGAGGTGATCAAGTGGTTGGATGACAGGGTTGTGTACCCCATCTCTGATAGCTCTTGGACTTCACTGGTGCAATGTGTACCGAAGAAGGGTGGCATGACCGTGGTTACAAATTCACAAAATGAGTTGATTCATACAAGAACTCTTACCGGTTGGAGGGTATGCATGGACTACCGCAAGTTGAATAAAGTGACCCGCAAGGATCACTTTCCTTTGCCTTTTCTTGATCAGATGTTGGATCGACTTGCTGGGCGTGCCTTCTACTGTTTCCTGGATGGGTATTCTGGGAACAACCAAATCTTGATTGCTCCGGAAGAGCAGGAGAATACCACATTCACTTGTCCATATGGCACCTTTGCCTTTTCTAGGATGCCTTTTGGGTTGTGTAATGCAGCGGCTACATTTAAGTGGTGTATGATGGCCATTTTCACCGATATGGTGAAATACATTTTGGAGGTGTTCATGGACGACTTTAGTGTTGTGAGGGATTTATTTGATGGGTGCTTGAAGAATCTTGATAGAGTTTTGGCTCGTTGTGAAGAAACCAATCTTGTCCTCAATTGGGAGAAATGCCACTTTATGGTGGAAGAAGGAATAGTTCTTGGGCATAAAATTTTGAAGCATGGTATTGTGGTAGATAAAGCAAAGATCGATGTAATTTCAAGGATCCCTCCCCTACATCCATCAAGGGAGTTCGAAGTTTTCTTGGGCATGCGGGGTTCTACCGGAGATTTATCAAAGACTTTTCGAAGATAGTGAATCTCTTGTTCAAGTTGTTGGAAAAAGTTGCTAAATTCGTGTTTGATGAAAAGTGTATGCAAGCCTTTGAACTTCTCAAGCATAAGTTGACCACCACTCCTATCATTACCGCGTCTAATTGGAGCTTACCCTTTGAGCTCATGTGTGATGTGAGCGATGTTGCGGTTGGGCAGTTTTGGGTCAAAGAGTGAACAAAATGTTTCATCCGGTGTACTATGCGAGCAAGACAATGAATGATGCTCAAGTGAACTACACGGTGACCGAAAAAGAACTATTGGCTATTGTGTTTGCAATGGAAAAATTCTGGCCGTATCTTATGGGTGCTAAGGTTATTATTCATACCGACCATGCCGCACTCCGATACTTGATGACGAAGAAGGATTCCAAATCTAGATTGATGCGATGGGTCTTGTTATTTCAAGAGTTTAATTTGGAGATTGTGGACCGGAAGGATAGTGAGAACCAAGTTGCGGACCACTTCCCGCTTGGAGGAGGAGGGGAGGCCTCGTGACAGCCTAGATATCAATGATTCATTTTCCGATGAACAACTCCTTTCGGTGTCGATGAATGATATGTCATGGTTTGCCGATGTTGCTAATTTCCTTGTGACTGGTATAATCCCATGTGAGCTCTTTTCTAACCAAAGGAAGAAGCTCAAGCGGGATAGTTTGGATTTCTATTGGGATGAGACATTCTTGTTCAAGATTTGCACGGATGGTGTGATCCAAAGGTGTGTCCCAGAGGAAGAGCAATTGAGTATCTTGGAGTCTTGTCATTCCTCTCCCTATAGTGGCCATCATGGCGGGTCGAGGACGGCTTCGAAAGTTCTTAGTTGTAGGTTTTATTGGCCAACTTTGTACAAAGAAGCAAGTGAACTTGTGAAGAGGTGTGATGAATGTCAAAGAGCGGGTGGAATTTCGAAGAAAGATGCGATGCCTCTCAATACCATTCTTGGGTTGATATTTTTGATGTGTGGGGCATTGACTTTATGGGCCCGTTTGTAAGCTTGTGTGGGAACACATACATTCTTGTGGCGGTGGACTATGTTTCAAAGTGGGTTGAAGCTGTGGCTTTACCCAACAATGAGTCCCGGAGTGTTGTCGCATTTCTCAAGAAGAAAATCTTTACCAGGTTTGATACTACTCATGCAATTATAAGTGATAGGGGGTCTCATTTTTGCAACAGAGCTTTTGACACTTTGCTTTCAAAGTATGGTGTCTATCGCAAAGTTTCTACTCCCTATCATCCTCAAGCAAGTGGTCAAGTTGCAGTCTCCAACATGTAAATCAAAAGCATATTGTCAAAGACGGTCAATGCAAATAGGGCCGATTGGTCAAAGAAGTTGGATGACGCTCTATGGGCTTGTAGGACTGCTTACAAAACTCCAATTAGTATGTCTCGTTGGTGTTTGGATAAGCTTGCCATCTACCGGTTGAGTTAGAGCACAAGGCCATGTGGGCTTTGAGGAAGCTAAATCTTGAATGGGATGTCACAGTCAATCTTCGTGTGGAGCAGCTTAATGAACTTGATGAATTCCGATTCCATGCCTACTCCAGTTCGTCCTTGTACAAGGACAAAATGAAGTACCTTCATGATAAATATGCTCGTATCAAGGAGTTCAAAGTGGGCGATTTGGTTCTCTTGTTCAACTTCGGGCTACATCCATTTCCGGGAAAGCTCAAGTCAAAATGGAGTGGACCTTTTGAAGTGGTGTGTGTGACCCCGTTTGATGCTCTTGATTTAAAGAACAAAAATGGTGAAGTTTTCAGAGTGAATGGGCATAGGGTCAAGCACTACTTGAGAAAAATTGATGACAGCCACGTGGTGGAACTTCTTCATCTCAAATGATGTGATGGTAACATGCGTCGTGCCACGGCGTTAAATCAGGCGCTTCTTCGGAGGCAACCTATGTGTTTTTCTTTTTGTTTTTATTTGATTTTCATTGTAGTATAGGATTGGATTTTGGGCTAACTAGTTGTGAGATGCTACATGGTTGTGTTGATGCAGTGCATGACATAGTGGAAAAAGTGTTCAGGTCTCTAAAGTTGTCTATGCGGCCGCACTACATTCAGTGCGGACTGCACTGATGACAGGTGAAATGCCCAACTCTCTGAAGTTTACCACTGCGGCCGCACTACATTTTGTGCGGTCCGCAGTGGACCACTGCGACCACATGACATTTTGTGCGAACCACAGTAGGTTGCCTTCTCAATCTTCAAAAAGTGTTAAGTGATGCGGACCGCAGTCCATTTTGCGCGGTCCGCATTGGGGTAGGTAAGCTGGGCCTCAGGACTTTTTCTTTAAGTAGTACCTGAGGCCGAACGTTTAAACTTTTCGATCCTCTGACTCTCAAACCTCATAAAAAACACTATTCATCATATCTCCTGCTTGTAACTAGTTGCTAGGACTCATTAATCATCTGTAAATCTCACATCTGGTACCTCTACTTCTTTTTAATTGCTTTAATTTCGTTATTTTCTTTTCCTTTTTGTTTTACTTGTCTATTACTCTTTTCTTCCTTTAATTGGTTCCATTGGTTAGGTTAGGGTAGTTAATCTCTTGATTAAAGTGGACTTAGATAGTTAAATACACTGGGCAAACATGTAGGGACACTACTTAGGTGAAAAATTGGGCTTAAAATCAAATTATTTTGAACCCTAAGTTAGTGTCACAACTGGGCACTCAGTGCGGACCGCGTTCGATTCTGTGCGGTCTGCGGTGCCCTTGTGCAGTCCGTAGTAATATTTTGTGCGGACCACATTGTTGAAAGTCCTGAAAGCTGAACTTTGGGAACTTCGGCCGCACTACATTTTGTGCGGTCCGCACTGCCTGGATACAGAGAGTGGATAGTTTGACCCCCACCTCTGTGCGGACCGCATTACTTTTTGTGCGGTCCGCACTGACCTCTGTGCGGCCGCACACCATTCTGTGCGGTCTGCACTGCATATCTTTTGCAATTCTTTTTGTGACTCTGCTCTTAATTATTTCTAATGATACTAACAAGCTTATTGGATTGTGTTTGCAGACAATAGTGAAACAACGAGGTAAAGGATCTAAACAACCAGGAAGATGAGAATCCTCCCAGGGAGGGAAACAGAAAATGGTAAGATTGACTGTTCAAGCCCGACAAAACATTAAAAACATGAGGAAGATGATTAAAGCTGCTGATAGGGCCATTGACATGTATGGGAGTGAGTATGAGCCCTCCCGGGAGATATCTTCAAACTCAATTCCAGAGTACATCCCTGACTGGCCGGAGAGAAACAGGCTAAGAGACACTCATCCCACTTCCCCCGCTACCCAAACATCAGTAAATGTATCTTCTGGGTCGTTTGAGGGCTCAGCTGAAGGCGGTGTGGATGAATACTCCACCTCTCCCACAACTTCATTATTTGGAGAGGGTGCAGTAGGAGATGTGGAGGAAGTAGGAGGAGAAGAAGTAGTTGGAGAAGGGGGTGAACATCAAGTGGGGGTGTTGCTAGAACTAGGAAACCGGAGGCGTGGCAAGACCGGTTCATGAGTGAGGTAGCGTATCATAAATTTCGGGAATGGTGGCCGGTGAGGAAGTTGATCCCGGAGAGGAGTTTTGTGGATAGAGACTTGCTACCTCACAACCCCAATGTGAGGAGGCAGTTTAGGGAGAGAATTAACTGGGAATACTTTTTGGGTAGATGTGTAGATGCCAACGAGCACTTGGTCAAGGAATTCTACACCAACGTTGCCCACATAAAAAAGAGCACAAAAATGACCAAGGTGTGAAATCTGAAGGTGTTTTTTGATGGGAAAACAATAAATGACTACCTTGGCTTTGATGAGGAGGATGAAACCCTATATATAGCGAAGATGGAAATGGGCGAGGAGGTCCATCCCTGGTTGGAACAGTATCTAGCAATCCCAGGTACCACCCTCGATTGGTTGAATATGGGCGTCAAGATTCTGAGAAGAAGTTTGAACTTCGAGGCAAGGGGGTGGGAAACACTTGTGTGTAGAAGACTGGACCCCACTACTCATGACAACTCCCTCCCTCTGCACCAGGCAGTTTTGGCGGCTTCAATCATGGCGGTGTACCCGATAAATGTGGGAAATGTAATGTCTAGGGTAATCACACTTGTGGGCAGTGAGAATGACACAAACTACCCTTTCTCTAGCTTCTCGACTATGTACTTTCGGGACCTCAAAGTTGAGAAGAGGTCGTTTGATATAAAGGTCAAGGCGAAGGCCCCATTCTCGTGGTATAGCATGCAAGGGGATGACAACCCAAAGAGCAAGAACTTCAAGGGAACAACTACTGCTCCATCTGGCTAATCTGAAGTGCCAGTTGTGATAGTGACTCCTGTTCATCCTGCCTCCACCTCCACAGACATTCCTCTTGCCCCATCCACTTCAACTGACCCAGAGATGCCCTCTTCCCGAGCGTATCCAGTGACTGCACACCGACTGAGCCAGGCTCTCCTCAGTATCAACAACTGGATGCAGACATCGTCATCCAAGTTGTCTATCCTCACTGCTACAGTTGAGGCTCAGTTGGCATCTCCGCCTCCATAGGTCCCACAGTCCATAGAGGATGACCTCAAGGAGATTTCGGCCAACCAAAAGAAAATCCTCGACACTTAGAAGGTGCTCACAGATGCACTTGATTCACGCAGCAAGGCTCTCAAGGAGCTTGCAAAGGAGCACAAGAAGTTGAGGAAGACGTGGGTTTCCAAGGAGTCCGTAAAGGTGCTGAGGGTTGATGCGGACAGGATAAAGGCAGATCATCTACTTTTGGACATATTGCTACAGGACCCAGTACCAGCAGCTCATCCCCAGCCCGAGCAGTTTTAGAGGCCTTCCAAGAGGAAGAGGATGATTCCAGAGCGGATGATGCAGTTATCCTGTTGGCAGACCCACCGTAGGCCTCCTCTAGTCAGCCACAGGTTGCACCTTAGGAGCCTGTCCAGGTCCAGGCCCAGGTCCCAACAGTAGAGCAGCAGGCTATAGGGAACCAGTCTGAGGTTCCCGAGCACAGTGAGGACCCAGGGACCACTCAGGAGCCCATGCAGGTAGATGGGTCATAGGGAGTCTCTATATCCTTTTCCCTTTTATTTTTGGTGCTTATTTAGCTTAGTTGGCATTGGGGACAATACCAGCTTTCATTTGAGGCGGTAGGCCCTACTTTTATGGATTTGGATTACTATATATATTTGATAGTTTTTATGTTTTCTTTATTTTCATCTTTGGGTTGTATATAATTTTAACATTTTGTTACATTTATCATACTTTTATTTTACTTTGGGTCTGTATATAAAGTTATGTTACATTTTACATATTCATCACATCTATTGTATATTTGACAAATCCCCTCTTGTATATATTCATTTTACTTTCCGCAATTTTTCATTCTTAGCTTCTTATTGATGTTCGTAGCTTCGTGTTTTGAAAGTTTGCAATAAACCTTTAGTTTTCTTAATGACACGGTTCTTTCCAAAGGTGGAGTTTGTGTGAACCGGGTGGCTCTTCCCAATGATGGATGGCATGACAACCTTCTTAAGGGTTTGAATCCATTTTTCTTTTTATTTTTAGTAGTTGGTGGTTAAGGGTGCCACAAGCAAAGCTTCACTTGGGCCTAGCACATTTTCCTTTGATTTTATGGTCAAAAACAAATTGTTGTGTTTAGGATGGTGAAAGTCGTGACTTTGAGACTCTTGTGTTGACTGATAACCATCAAGTGGTTTTTCGGGACCATTGTTTTCTCAAATCTTATCTAAGGTCGTTGTGGGCCCCCGACTCTGTATCTTTAGCAATCCCATAGCTTGTATGGCGAGAAATTGCATTGCAAGTTCAAGTCCCGAGCCATTGGTCTAGAACATGCCCTGAATGTTTGTTGAGGCAAAATCCTAAGTGAATTTTGAATTGAGACATGATTATAGGCTCTCCTTGGTCCAAATTATAGCTTGAACACTTTCATAATCTACCAATGATAAGATCCCTAGTCAACCCTGTTGAGCCTTAGACCTTTTTCCTTCAAGAACCATAATACAAGCCTATACCCGTTCTAAAAGAGACCCTCTCTTGGCACCCGATCTTTCCTTTAGCACATGGCAAAAGTATAAGTTTGGGGGAGAGGTGAGGATTGCAACAAAGTGGTAAAAAGGTACAAAAATAAAGAAAAGGAAAGGCAATGAAAAAGAAAGAAAAGCAAAAAGACAAAAAAGAATGTTCAATGTGAAAAAGAGAAAAAAGGGATTCAAGAAAAGCAAAAAATGAAAGGTGTGGAAAGTTAAAAAAGGAGAAAAGGTTTAAAATGTATAAGAAAGAGTAACAGTATGTTTCTCTAACCCCTTAGAAAGAAGTGAAATGACTCAAAGAGTCAAGGAAATGTGTGCCAAATGAAACAAAAGAAGTGCTTAAGGGAAGATGGAACCTACTTAGACCAAACATTACCTACCCTAAACCAAAAGCCTTCACTATGGCTCCACAAAAGCTCTATATGATCTTGAGTTTTATGAAACTTACATTAGTAGTGACTCACATAAGGGGCAAGCATATGGTACTTAGAGCCGAACTCGTGACTTTTCCTCGAGAGAGATGAGTGATTTTCCAATAACCTCGTTTTGAGTGCCACTATTCTAAAGGTGAGGTTTGCTTACAGAGAGTTGAGGATGTATGAGTTTGGGTTCCACAATGACCAAAGTAATAGAAAGAGTTCTTTAATATGTTGAGTCAACTCTTGATGCTCTTGTATCGCACTTAATCCAAGGTGATTCAAGGAGTAAATGTTGTTAATGATTCATTTGTATTGAGGAAAATTGTTAGTCCCAATTGATGCTAGATGAGACTACTTTAGGACAGCTGAATTTTCTCGGATTTTCCCTTAAGGGGTGGGCCTTATTTTGTTTGCATAAGGACAAGCAAAAGCTTAAGTTTTAGGGAATTGATAACTAGGGGTTTTTGATGCATTTTATACTACTTCTTGATTATGTTTGATTAGGAATTTATACAAAATAATCCCAAAAGGCTCACAAGTTATGCTTGATTGCAGGTTTGATCAACAAAGTGACAAGATATCAAAGATCAACTCAAAAAGGAGTGAAACTTGCACAAGTACCAAGACAAGACAAAGCTCAGGCAAAATAGGCTCAATGCGGCCGCACAACATTCTGTGCGGTCCGCATGAGTGAGGTTAAGAGAACATGACATTCAGGCAAACAGGCAATGCGGCTGCAATAGGTTTTGTGCGGTCCGAACTGGGATCAACGCGGCCGCACTCAATTTAGTGCGGTCCACAGTAAGAAAGATTAGAGAGCTGCCAATTCCAAGTTTCAAGATAATGCAGTCCGTGCTCCATTTCATGCAGACCGTACCAGAAGCCTCCGCGGCCGCACTCCATTATGTGCGGTCCATGTTGCCAGAGTTCAGAGACATGAATTTTCAAGTTCAGATCCTTAGTGAGGCCGCACACCATTTTGTGCCGTCCGCACTAGCCCCACAGGGGTATTTTTGTCTAGATTTTTGAGCTTAGTATAAATAGCTTCTTTTCCTATTTTTAGGTCATCAGATAGTTTTAGAAAAGAGCTGCGCTCGTGGGTTCGATACTTTTAGCTATTTTGGGCAATTTTATCTACATTTCAACATTGAATCTTATTGTTTATCTTAGTATTAGTTAATATGAGTTGTTCTTCATCTATTTCTTGCTTTTCGTCTTTAATTATGAATAGCTAGACCCATAAGCTAGGGTTGTGGCTCAATCCTAGTGTGGGTAATTGATGGGTCTTGTATTTTAGGGTTAGATTGACAATGGGTGTTTTGATATTTGGGCCAATTTCATGTTTTATGGCTGAATTAATGGTTGCAAATACTAGTTTAGGTTTAGTTGCTTGAGCTATTCTTGAGAAAGAGAGCCTAAGTCTCCGAAATAGGTCCAACAAGGTATTGCGGCGTACTCAAGAGATTGACACCCCAATTAAAGTGTTAAACCTCGAGAGAGTAATACCTGACTTGAACCTTGATTGCTTGTACAAATTTGCATACCCAATTGGTCTTGAGAAAGTCAATTCGGACAAACTCACTTGAACCATCGAGAGGTGTAGATTGGGTAAAATCTTTCAACGGTTATATCATACTCTCCAAACATGTCAATCATGCCTTAGACTCAATTATCCGTCAATCGTTCACCTAGGCAAAAGTCACTACCCTAGTGCCTTGTAAACCATTTGAACAACCCATTTTAGTTTAACTTTTAGTTTAATCTAGTTTCATTTAGCATTGTATTTTGATAAAAGTAGAAGTAAAACAAAAACCCCAAATATGTATAGAAGTGTAATTCGGAACATATACACAACTCTAAACTAGATAGATACCCGACTCCAAATTCTAGCTCTCTGTGGAAATCGATCCCGACCCTAAATCAGGTAAAAGCTCTTCGACCCTCTCTCGCGTCTTAATAGTAGTGCAGCAATGCAAGTCTATAAGCCACCTCTCCCACTCTATCCAGAATCTCAAACGGGCCAATGAATCTAGGGCTAAGCTTACCCTTCTTCCCAAATCTCATCACGCCCATCATAGGCGACACTCGAAGCAATACCCACTCACCGACCATGAATGCTAAATTACGAACCTTGCAGTTGGCATAACTCTTTTGCCTGGACTTAGCTGTACGAAGCCTATCCTGAATGATCCTGACCTTGTCCAAGGCATCCTGAGCTAGATCTGTACCCAACAACCGAGCCTCTCCCGGCTCAAACCATCCAACCGAAGACCGATATCGCCTACCATACAAAGCCTCGTACAGAGCCATCTGAATAGTCGACTGGTAGCTATTGTTGTAGGCAAACTCTGCTAAAGGAAAAAACTGATCCCACGAGACTCCAAAGTCAATGACACAAGCTCAGATCATATACTCCAAAATCTGAATAGTCCGCTCGGACTGCCCGTCCGTCTGATGATGAAACGTTGTGCTCAACTCAACCCGCATGCCCAACCCTCGCTGAACTACTCTCCAGAAATGGGAGGTAAACTGCGTACCTCGATCCAAGATGATAGACTCAGGCACACCATGAAGACGAACAATCTCCCGGATATAGATCTCAGCTAACCTCTCGAAAGAATAGGAGACTGTCACCGGAATAAAATGCGCTGACTTAGTTAGCCTATCAACAATAACCCACACTGCATCGAACTTCCTCTAAGTCTGTGAGAGTCCAACAACAAAGTCTATAGTGATCTTCTCCCACTTCCACTCAGGAATCTCAATCTTCTGGAACAAACCACCAGGCCTCTGATACTCATACTTAACTTGCTAACAATTCAAATACCGAGCCACATATGCAACGATATCCTTCTTCATTCTCCGCCACCAATAATGCTGCCGCAAATCCTGATACATCTTCGTAGCGCCCGGATGAATAGAGTGCCGGGAGCTATGGGCCTCCTCTAAAATAAACTCTCGAAGACTGTCCACATTAGGCACACAAACTTGACCCTGCAATCTCAAAACTCCATCATCACCTAAGGTAACCTGCTTGGCACCTCCGTGAAGCACCGTGTCTCTAAGGACACAAATGGGGATCATCATACTGCCGATCACGGATACGCTCCAATAACGAAGAACGAGCGATGGTGCAAGCTAACACACGGCTGGGCTCAGAAACATCCAACCTCACGAACTGATTGGCCAAAGTCTGAACATCCAAAGCAAGCGGTCTCTCACCGACTGGAATATAAGCAAGACTGCCCATACTGGCTAACTTCATACTCAAAGCATCGGCCACCACATTAGCCTTTCCCGGATGATATAAGATGGTGATATCATAGTCTTTCAACAACTCCAACCACTTCCTCTGCCTCAAATTCAACTCCTTTTTTTTGAACAAATACTAAAGACTCTTGTGATCCGTGAACACCTCACATGCCACGCCATACAGATAATACCTCCAAATCTTCAATGCGTGAACAATGGCTGCTAACTCCAAATCGTGAATCGGGTAGTTCTTCTCATGAATCTTCAACTGCCTCAATTACCTTGCCATCCTACATCAACACTACACCAAGTCCAATACGAGATGCATCACAGTAAACTGTATAAGGCCCTGAACTTGTGGGAAAAACCAACACCGGTGCCGTAGTCAGAGCTATCTTGAGCTTCTGAAAGCTCGCCTCACACTCGTCTGACCATTTGAACTGGGCACCCTTCTGAGTCAACCTGGTCATCTGTGCTGCAATATATGAGAACCCCTCCACGAACCGACGATAGTAACCTGCCAATCCCAAGAAACTCCGAATCTCTATAGCTGATGCTGGTCTAGGCCAGTTTTTGACTGCTTCAATCTTCTTAGGAACAACCTGAATACCCTCTACTGATACAACATGACCCAGAAATGCAACTGAACTCAACCAGAACTTACACTTCAAGAACTTAGCATATAACTGACTATCTCTCAAGGTATGAAGAACTACTCTAAGATGCTGCTCGTGCTCCTCCCGGATGCGGGAATAAATCAAAATATCATCAATGAAGACTATCACGAACGAATCCAACTAAGGACTAAACACTCGGTTCATCAGATCCATAAAAGTTGTTTGGGCATTTGTCAACTAGAATGACATCACCAAGAACTCATAGTGCCCGTACCGAGTGCGAAAAGCTATCTTAAGGACATCGGATGCCCTAATCCTCAACTGATGGTAGCCAGATCTCAAGTCATCTTCGAAAATACCTTGGCACCCTGAAGTTGATCAAACAAATCACCAATCCTCGGTAATGGATACTTATTCTTGATTGTAACCTTGTTCAACTGCTGGTAATCAATACACATTCTCATCGACCCATTCTTCTTAACAAAAAACACCAGCGCAACCCAAGGCGAAACACTCGGCCTAATGAAAACCTTCTCAAGCAAGTCTTGCAACTACTCCTTCAACTCTTTCAACTCAGGCGGGGCCATACGATACGGCAGGATAGAAATGGGCTGAGTGCCCGAAGCCAAATCAATGCAAAAGTCAATATCCTTGTCGGGTGGTATACCTGGCAGGTCTGGACGGAAAACCTCAGGAAACTCACGAACAACGAGCACATAATCAATAGAAGGAACCTCAGCACTAGAATCACGAACATATGCCAAATAGGCTAAAGACCCCTTCTCGACCATATGTCGAGCCTTCACAAAAGAGATAACACAACGGGTAGAATGACTAGGAGTCCATATCCACTCTAAACGAGGTAAACCTGATAAGGCTAAGGTCACAACCTTGGCATGACAGTCCAAGATAGCGTGGTAAGGTAATAACCAGTCCATCCCTAATATGACATCGAATTTAACCATGCCCAGAAGAAGCAAATCTACATGAGTCTCAAGACCCCCAATCACAACTACACATAAACGATGGACTCGATCTGCCATAACAGAATCACCCACCGGTGTAGACACATAAACAGGGGCACTCAAAGAATCACTAGGCATGACCAGATACGGTGCAAAATAAGATGACACATACGAGTACGTAGACCCTAGATCGAATAACATTAAAGCATCTTTATCACAAAGTAGAACCGTACCTGTAATAACTGCATCTGAAGCCTCAGCCTCAGGCATGGCTGAAAGAGCATAACATCGGGGCTGGGCCCCACCACCCTAGGCTACATCCTTGGGACGACCTGCAGCTGGCTGGCCTCCACCTCTAGTGGTCTGAGCTCTACCTCTACCTCTAGAACCTCTACCCCCACCTCTAGCACCTCTACCCCCACCTCTAGCACCTCTACCCCCACCTCCAGCTATATGGAGAGCTGTGGAACACCTGGTGCCTGAACCATAGCACGGGAAACCTGCTACTGCGAGTGAGTACCTACCAATCTCGGACAAGCCCTCCGGATATGACCATACTCAGCACACTCAAAGCATCTACCTGAGTTTTGCGACTGAGGAAATTGAGACTGACCCTGGCAACCTAAATGACCACGCCAAAAACTCTAGATTGGTAGTGCACTGATAGGAGCTGGTGGTGCACTGTAGGGCTGCTGATTAGAATACTGCATGTGAAAACCACACCGTGAGAAACTTGAAGTGCTGACTGAAAGGGCCTAGGAGGATGGCCTCCACTATACGAATCCCTGCCTATAGACGAGGCACCAATAAATCTACCTGAATGATGGGGTCTCTTGTCCGACCCATGACCATCTCCCTGCGATAGAACTATCTCCACTCTCCTGGCCACATTGGCCACCTCCTGGAAAGTAATCTCACTCCTAGTCTCCCTAGCCATCTGAAGACGAATCGGCTGAATAAGTCCATCAATGAACCTCCTCACCCTCTCTCTCTCGGTGGGAAGTATGACAAGAGCATGACGAGCTAGGTCGATGAATCTGGTTTCACACTGGATAACAGTCATAGAAACCTGCTGGAGATGCTCAAACTACCTCCGATAGGCCTCTATCTGAGTGATGGGGAGAAACTTCTCCAGAAATAGTTGAGTAAACTAGTCCCAAGTCAAAGCTGGCGATGCGGCTGGTCTAGCCAAAAATAAATCCCTCCACCAAATCTTGGCGGATCCAGACAAGCGAAAAGTGGAAAAATCGACCCCATTGGTCTCAACTATCCCCATGTTCCTGAGAACCTCATAACAGCTGTCTAGATAATCTTGGGGAACCTTAGTAGATGCACCGCTGAAAGTAGTAGTAAAGAGCTTGGTGAACCTATCCAACCTCCACAAGGCATCGACAGACGTAGCTGCTCTATCACCGGTCTGAACTACCACACCAAGCTGAACTTCTCCAACTGGCTGAACCGCTGGAGTCTGGAACTAGGGAGCTACCTGCTCCGGGGTACTAGTAGCAGGAGTCTGGGCTCCTCCTCCAGCCTGAGAGACGGCTGGTGCTACAGGAAGCAAGCTTGCCCGGGTGACACTCTCTATAAGGCCCACTAGACGGACTAGAGCATCCTGAAGTACTGGAGTAGCAATAAACCCCTATAGGACCTGAGCTGGGCCCACCGAAACTGTTGGGTCCGGAACATCATCATCAAAGTCAACCTGAGGCTCAGATGCGGGTGCTGCTACCCTGGGCTGAACTCTGCCCTTACCTTGGCCTCACCCTCTGCCCCTCGTGGGAGCTGCTGCTGGTTAGTGGATGAGGAAGCACGTGTTCTCGCCATCTACGAAAGAACAAAGTAGAATTTCAATTAGCATTGAGAAACCAATCCGCACGACAGGAAAGAATAAATATGGAATGTTTCCTAACTCTGTAGCCTCTATGGGATAAATACAGACGTCTCTGTACCGATCCCTCAGACTCTACTAAGCATGTCCGTGAATTGTGAGACCTATGTAACCTAGAGCTCTGATACCAACTTGTTACGACCCGGATTTCCCACCCTCGGGAGTCGTGATTGCGCCTACTCGTAGAAGCTAGGCAAGCCACGACACATAGAAATTCTAGCTCTTCCATTTTAATCCTTTTTGCGATTTTGAATTAACAGGTAATCAACATTTAAATATTAACGATAAACAACAAGCGGAAGACTTAAACAACTAAAAATAACCAAGCCAGTACTACAATGCCCATATACTCCTCTACCCGGAATCCGGTGTCACAATATTCACGTACGGTCTATGAGTACTACATACAAATGTCTGAAAGAAATACAATTTGTCTCGAAATCTAATGAAAACAGAGTACATAATAAGGCAGAAGAGAACGACGAGCCTGCGGACGCCTGCAGGACTACCTCGGGATCTCTGGCTAGACTGAAGGCAGGCTCCCCAAGTGCTACTGTCCAAAAGCTACTCCAGAATCTGCACATAGTGCAGAGTGTAGCATCAACACAACCGACCCTACGTGCTGGTAAGGCCTAACCCCGGCGAGGTAGTGACGAGGCTAGGACCAGACTCCAGATAAACCTGTACAGTTATATAATATACAACGGAAGATAAATAGGAATAAACAATTAACATGGGAGGGGTACATGCTACGGGGGAAATATCGAATCCAGCAGAAACATAAGAGAAATATGAGAGAACAATTCAAGATTTACAACAAAAATCATAATAACACTATTGCGGCGCACAACCCGATTCCTATTAATTAACACTGTTGCGGCGTGCAACCCGATTTAGTATAACATTATTGCGGAGTGAAACCCGATCCAATATAACATTGTTGCAGTGTGCAACCCGATCCAATATAGCATTGTTGCGGCGTGCAACCCGATCCAATATAACATTGTAGGGGCGTGCAACCCGATCCAGCTATAGTATTGTTTCGGCATGCAACCCGGTCCATATATTTATATACCTTTAACAACAACAATACCAAGAGTCCCAGCAAGGGATCAACAATAAACTACACTATCCCGGCAAGGGATTCGACAGAAAAAATAAATACATCCCGGCAAGGGAGAAATAGCTATAACCAATCTTAACCCAACTTCTACTCATCTCAGCTAACACCAATACCCAATCATAAGTAATTTCCACGGAAATAAACTTAATCCTTGCTCAATATCGAGAATCATCAATTAAAGCATCCTAGTACTATTTAAGAACACAAAATAAATTGCAATTTAAGACTCACGGTCATGCTCGACACCAACATATAGATACTCGTCACCATGCCTATACGTCGTACTCAACAAGAAGAAAATAGCAAATAGGACACAATTCCTAATCCCTCAAGCTAAGGTTAGACCAAATACTTACCTAGAACTTCCACGGACAACTCAAGCCTCAAACACCGCTTTTCCATTCGAATTCAGCTCCAAATCAATTGTATCTAGACATAATCGACTTAATAACATTAATAAACGCTAAACAATCAAATTTCAATGCTTAATTATAGCTTTCCCATCATTCTTCCCAAAAAGATCGACCCCGGGCACGCTTGGTCAAAACATGAGGTTCGGACCAAAACCCGATCACCCATTCACCCACAAGCCCGAATATATAATTTGTTTTGAAATCTGACCCCAAAATGAGGTCAAATTCCCAAATAATCAAAAAGCCCTAACTCTACCCAAATCCCTAATTTTCTACCCTTAATCACATGATTTAGGCCTAGAAATCTAATGGGTGTTAATGGAAATTGAAGAAATGAGTGTAAGATTACATACCTATGAACTGGTGGTGAAATCCCCTTTCAGAAATCACCCAATTTGAAGTTAAAGAGAAGAAGTTATGAAATTTTGGCTAAATCCCGTTTTTTGCTTCTGTTTTAAAATCACTGGACAGGCATTCATCGCGTTCACGATAGGCCTGTCCCACTCGTGATGAAGCCAGCTAAAGTGACCTTCGCGTTCGCGCTAAATGACTTGCGTTCGTAGAGATTCAGCTCCCAGAGCCTTTGCGTTCGCGTCGAGGAGGTCGCGTTCACATAGGGTATAGTACCCGTCCCCCTGCCCAGGCTATAAGCTTTCGCGTTCGCGATACTAGGACCGTGTTCGCGAAGGGAAGACCCCACAATGCTTCGCGTTCGTGACCTGATTCTCGCGTTCGCGTAGAAGGAATTTTCCTTTAGCATGAATAGCTCATCACGTTCGCGAGGGTCCTCCCGCGAACGCGAAGAAGAAAATATCAGCACACCAGAACTGAAAAACCTGCAACTTTTTGAGTTCCAAAAACCTTCTGAAACTCACCCGAGCCCTCGTGGCTCCAAACCAAACATACTTACTAACTCAAAAATATTATATGAACTTATCAGTGTGATCAAATTGCCAAAATAACATCATTAACAATGAATTAAACCTCAAAATTAATGAAATATTTCAAAACTTCTTAAAACATCAAATTTTGCATTTAAGGTCCGAATCACGTCAAACGGATTCCGTTTCTTACCAAACTTCACAAAATTATCTTAAATCACATATAAGACCTATACCAGGCGTCGAGACCAAAATACAGGCCCAATACCAACATGTTCTAATTAAAATGCATTTCCAAATACTTTAAACAATTTCGGAAAACAATTTTCTTTAAAAAATTCATTTCTCGGGCTTGGGACCTCGAAATTCAATTCCGGGCATATGCCCAAATCCCATATTTTCTTACGGACCCTCTAGGACCGTCAAATTACGGGTTCGGGTCCGTTTATCCAAAACGTTGACCGAAGTCAAATTAATTCATTTTATCATCAAAATTTATTATTTTTCACATATTTTCACATATAAGCTTTTCGGCTACGCGTCCGGACTGCGCGCGCAAATAAAGGTGATGCTAAAAGCGGTTTTTAAAACCTCAAAATGCAGACTTCATTTTAAAAACAAGTGATGACCTCTTGGGTCATCACACATTATTTGTTTATATGTTGATGACATATTGATAATGAGCAAAAATATGGCAGATATAAATGCTAATAAGCACATGTTGGCTAGCAAATTCGACATGAAAGACTTGGGAGTTGCTGATTTGATCTTAGGAATCAGAAACAAGACTCCACTTGGTCTAGTATTATCACAGTCTCGATATATTGAAAAGGTACTTGACAAGTTCAAGTATTTGGATTTTATAATTGCCAAGACTCCAATTGACATGAGTTATGTACTTCAAAAGAATTAAGGTAAAAGTGACTCATAATTGGACTATGCAAGAGTATTTGGAAGTTTGATGTATAACATGAATTGTACGCGACCAGATATAACATGTGCTATTAGTAAATTGAGTCGGTTTATAAGTAATCCTAATCAAATACATTGGATGGCAATGAAACGAGTTTTGGAGTATCTGAAATAT
Source organism: Nicotiana tabacum (assembly GCF_000715075.1). Taxonomy (NCBI): domain Eukaryota; kingdom Viridiplantae; phylum Streptophyta; class Magnoliopsida; order Solanales; family Solanaceae; genus Nicotiana; species Nicotiana tabacum. Next base: position 14,874,374 of record NC_134089.1, on the reverse strand, counting down.
ATGCAAAATTATGCTTTGCATTATAACAAATATTCCTCCGTGATCGAGAGATATAGTGATGCAAATTGGATCATCGAATCATCTGAAGTTAAATCCACAAGTGGATATGTTTTCACAATTGGAGGTGGAGTAGTGTCTTGGAAATCATCCAAACAAACGTGAATCGCCAATTCGATAATGGAATCTGAATTCATAGCTTTAGATAAGGCCGGTGAAGAAGCTGAATGGTCCGAAATTTCTTGGAAGATATTTTATTTTGGCCGCAACCTTTGGTACCTATGTATACATTGTGATAGTCAAGAAGCAATAGGTAGTGCAGGGAGCGTTATGTATAACGGAAAATCTCATCACATGCGACAGAGACACAATACCATTAGACAACTACTCTCTACTTTTGTTATCACTATTGACTACATAAAGTCAAGAGATAACGTGTCGGATCCACTTACAAAAGTCCTATCTAAATATCCCAAGTGCTAGGTTCAAAGAGATCAAACAAAGTTATGAATAACGGTTCAACATTGTCAAATAACTCAACCCATTCAGAAATCGAGGTAAAGCATTACGGCTTTTTGATGAGTCAATAAAGCTTAAAGCTTTTTAATGATTTGCTATGTGTGGTAGGATATGACCAGATAGTGTGTCCATAGGATTACACGTTTAGAAATCACCTACATGAGTGTGAAGTGTAAGCTGCTTCAAAGGGAATGAAAGTAAAGGTCCATTCTCTAAGCACTCATGAAAGCAGGCGTGTTGTTCATGACTGAAACGAACACAACCGTGAGAATCATAGATGGTTAAGGGTTGATTGTGTGACTTATGTTGTCTAGGTATACAACAAAGCTCGACAGTTCAAAGATATCAAATCTACCAATTCATCGAGTATATCCGATATAAGTTCACTACAAAAAGTTCAAAAGGAAACCTACTTATCCAGATACAATTAATCCTTGCATGTAAAACACACAATCGTCTGTGCATTCCTTTGTCTTATAGGTATTCCCTATTCATGTGGGGGATTGTTGGGGATTAAAGATTGGTGAATGGAAAATGGAGGGAAGAAAGTGGAGGGAAAATGAGCTCCCTTTTGCTTTGAAAAGAGCAAAGTGTCCCTCATTGGTGGTGGAAAGAAAAGTGAATGTGCTTATATAGAGAAAGCACTTCTCTTGGTGTTAAATGGATTGGAAAGAAAGTAAGCCTTGCTCTGTCGTCGTCGTCGCTAGCTCGGCTCGGTTTTGATTCAGATTCGAATTCCGATTTGGATTTGGTCAAAGATCGATTGAATGATTAACCTTTTTCGAAAATATTTCTTTCAATTATTTAATTAATTAGCAATAATCCAATCCAGAATAACCCAGGACCCGCTACGCAACATGTTCCGGTCTAGTCCGTTTTTTTTCTCGGATTGTTTTAAATCCGATTTCCCACAATATTTCAAGCAAAAATATTCCCACCTGTTCCAACAACCATGGATATTTCTGAAATATTGTAAACCTATTCAGAAATAGTGTCAGAAAGTCTATAAATATACTTTGAATCCCATAATCTTTCCTTACGAAATTTTCTTATCTACTTTTTCTTCTTCTGCACAAATTTTTCAGTGTGTTTTACAGCCTTCGAGTGGTTTGTTGTTTCACCGACATTTTTAGTACCAACATTCCGGTGAGTGATAACTAGGGATTTTGATACATTTTATTATCCTTCATGCTAAAGTTTTGATTAGAAATGTGTACAAAATAATCCCAAAAAGGCTCACAAGTTGTGCTTGATTGCAGGTTTAACCAACAAGGTGACAAGATGTCAAAGATCAGCTGAAAAAGGAGTGAAACTTGCACAAGTATCAAGACAAGACAAAGCTAAGGCAAAACAGGGCCAGTGCGGCCGCACACCATTCTGTGCGGCCTGCACAAGTGAGGTTTAGAGAGGCTTCTATTCAAGCAAAAAGGCAATGCTGTCGCACGAGGTTTTGTGTGGTCCGCACTGGGATCAATGCTGCCGCACTTGATTTAGTGTGGTCCGCAAATCCAAGGTTCAGAGAGTTGTCAATTCCAAGTTTGAAGCCCAATACGGTCCGCGCTCCATTTCATGCGGACCGCACTAGAAGCCATCGCGACCGCACTCGATTTTGTGCGGTTCGCATTGCCCGAGTTCAAAGAGCTGTTTATTCAAGTTTAGAGCCCTAGTGCAGCCGCAAGTGATTTTGTGTGGTCCGCACTAATCACACAGGGGTATTTTTGTCTAGATTTTTTAGCTTAGTATAAATAGCTTCTTTTCCCATTTTTAGGTCATCAGATAGTTTGTAGTGAAGGTTGCGCTCGTAACTTCGATATTTTTAGCTGTTTTGAGTAATTTTAGCTTCATTTCAACATTGAATCTTCTAGTTTAATTTAGTAATTAATTAATATGAGTTTTTCTTCATCTATTTCTTTATTTTCTTCTCTAATTATGAGTAGCTAGACCCATAAGCTAGGGTTGTGGCTCAACCCTAGTGTGGGTAATTGATGGGTCTTGTGTTTTAGGGCTTGATTGACCATGGGTGTTTGATATTTGGACTAATTTCATGTTTGATTGCTGAATTAGTGGTTGCAAACACTAGTTTGTGTTTAGTTGATTTTGGCTCTTCATGGGAAATAGAGCCTAAGTCTCTGAAATTGGTCCAACAAGGAATTGGGGCGTACTAAAGAAACTGATAGCCCCAAATAAAGTGTTAAACCTAGATATAGTAATACCCGACTTGAACCTTGATTTTTTGTGCAAATTTGCATACCCAATTGGTCTTGAGAAAGTCAATTCGGGCAAAATCACTCGAATTACCGAGAGGTGTAGAGTGAGTAGAATCGTGCAATGGTTATATCATACTCCCCAAATGTTAAAATCATGCCTTAGACTCAAGTATCCGTCAATTGACCACCTAGGGGAAAGTCACTACCCTAGTGCCTTTTATCCATTTGAACAACTCGCAATAGTTTAATCTTAGCTTATTTTAGTTTAATTGATCATTGTAGTTCTATACAATTAGAAGTAAAACAAAAACCCAAAAATGTTTAGAAGTGCAATTAAGAGCAAATACACATCTCCACTTTAGATAGACACCCGACTCCAACTTCTAGCTCCCTGTGGAAATCGATCCCGACCTTAATAGGGTAAAAGCTACTTTGACCTCTCTCGCTACTCAATAGTAGTGCAGGGTTGGCCGCGATCACTTTTTGGCACCGTTGTCGGGGTGCTATCGGTTTCGGCTATCTATCTAGATAGATTTTTGTATTGTTCTTCTTTCCTTCTTTGTTACTAATTTGTTTGTGTCACAACTTCAGGTACAAAATGGAAGAGAACATAAACAATGCACCTCTTGGAGATCTTCCACCGGGGGAGGAAGTAGATGATAATGTTGAAGATGAGGTCCCTGCTGTGCCTCACGGACAAAGGAGAGGCCGCCAGGCCAATGATAATATTCCAGACCCTACTCTGCCACCTCCAAGAGTGGCTCCTAGAGTGTTTCCGAACCAGGGCTATTCAAGTGCTATTGTGCCACCCCGAATCCGGGCGGGCAATTTTTAAATAACCAATGTGATGCTGACTTTGCTAGAGCAGCATGGGTATTTCACGGGCACTACAAATCAAAATGCTTACAAACATCTCAAGGGGTTCGTGGATACATGTTGGGGGAGCAAGCAAACTAACGTGTCCTAGGATGCTCTCCGCTTGAGACACTTCCCATTTTCACTTAGAGGGAAAGCACTTGATTGGCTTGAGAGACTTCCCAACCATTCCATCACTACTTGGGATGAGTTGGCGGATAAGTTCATTGCGAAATTTGTCTCACCGGGGCATATGGTTGCATTGAGAGATGAGATCTTGGCATTCAAGAAAGAGCCCACGGAATCTTTGCATGAGATTTGGGAGCGTTATAGAACAATTGTGAAGGAATTCCCCAACAATGATATGACTGACTTGATGATCCAACAAACCTTTTATCGGGGCATTAACACAACAAACCAATGCATAGTGAATCAACTTGTTGGGGGGAACTTTATGAAGTTGTCTTATGATGAGGCTTGTGACATTCTTTACGAGATGGCTGACACTTCTTCTGCATGGCAAAGTAGAGCCAACGTGCCCCAGGGTGACCCCATGGTCACTTATTTGCCCAAGGAGTTACATGATCATTGGCAGGCTATAGCTGAGTTGACAACTACAATGAACCAACTAGCAAAGGCACAGTTGCAACAAGTTCAAAATCCTCGACAAGTGAATGCCATGGAGGGTGTTAACATGCTTGTCAACAAAAGAAGACAAAGAGGTCAATAGAACCAAGGGAATTCAAAGCAATTTGACAATGATTGTGGTGGATTTCAAGATGATAGTTTTGATGGACAGAGTGAAGAGGTGCAATACATGAATAATTATCAAGGCCAAAGGGGCAATTCTTCCAACCAACAACAATGGATACCCGAAGGCAATTGGGGCAATCAACAACAATAAGGCAATGGTAATTGGGGGAACAATAACCAAAACTCCAACTAGGGCAATCAGAACAACAATCAAAATAATCAAGGAAATAGGAATGGTAACAACAATTGGGGTGGTAAAAACAATCAAGGTGGATAGAACAATGGAAACCAAGAAAACCAGGGGCAAGGCTTTCAAAGGCCCCCAATGTACCAACAACCGAACAATACACCTCCATTTCCATCTCAAGGTCCCAATTCTTCTAGCAATAATATGGGGAGAATTGAAATAATGTTCGAACAGATGATGAAAAAGAGTGCGGATTCTGATGCTTAGTTGTCTTCCCACAATACCACGATTCAGAATTTGGAGGTTCAGTCGGGCCAAATCTCACAATCCTTAAACACTCGCCCTAAGGGTGCCCTACCAAGTGATACGGTAGTAAACTCGAAGGGTAGTAGCAATCATGTTATGGTAGTAACTACAAGGAGTGAACGAGGCGGTGATGTGAATGCCTCCAAACAAAAGCAAATTTTGAGTGATGATGTTGAGTTGCAAGAAGATGAAGTTCCTTTGGTGGTTGAAAATGTGATTGATGACAATGTGAATGAAGAAGTGAGGATTGATATTCAAGAAGTGAGGAAACTCAAAATGACATGAACTCGTCTAGGGAACACATAATAGACATGCCGGAGCCGGTTGTGCCTAAAGCCAAGGCTCCTTTGCCAAGGCCACCTCCACCTTATCCTCAAAGGCTCGCGAAGCAGAAAAATGAGAATCAGTTTAAAAAGTTCATTGACATGATGAAGAGCTTATCCATTAATGTGCCTTTGGTGGAGGCTCTTGAACAAATGCCGGGCTATGCTACATTTATGAAGGACTTGGTGACAAAGAAGTGGTCTATGGATTGTGAAACTATAAAATAACTCACCAAGTTAGTGCAATAGTGCATTCAATGGCTCTAAATCTTGAAGATCCCGGTGCTTTCACCATTCCTTGCACCATTGGGAGTGCGGATTTTGCCAACGCTCTATGTGAGTTGGGTGCTAGTATCATTTTGATGCCCAACTCAGTTTTCAAAACTTTGGGTATTGGGCAACCTAGGCCGACTTCCATGAGATTGGAAATGATGGATAGAACGATGAAGAGACCATTGGGTATTATTGATGATGTGCTTGTCCGGGTGGACAAATTTATCTTGCCAGCTGACTTTGTGATCTTGGATTGTGAGGTGGATTATGAAGTTCCTATCATTTTGGGGAGACCTTTCCTTAATACGGTGAATGCCTTAGTTGGTGTGGAAGCAGGGGAACTCAGCTTCCGGGTGGGTGATGAAAAAGTGGTCTTTCATGTTTGCAAATCAATGAAGCAGCTCAACAGTACTGAGGTGTGCTCTTTTGTGGACCTCGTCATAGCAGTGATAGTTGATGACACCAGTGCAATGATTAATGTGGAGGATCCATTGGAGGCCGTATTCTTGAATCTTGATGGCAATGATGATGAGGGTCGAGTGGAGTGCGTGAATGCTTTACATGGAATGGGCTCCTACTCTTATGAGCCTAGGAAATTATTTTTAGACCACGAGAATAGGAAGACTCCACCAACAAAACCTTCAATTGAGGAGCCTCCAGTGTTGGAATTGAATCCACTACCTCCATACCTCAGGTATGAGTTCTTAGGCTCAAATTCTACTTTGCCAGTTATTCTTTCCTCTTGTCTTACTAACATGCAGGTTGATGCCACATTGGCGGTGCTTCAAAAGTGGAAAAAGGCAATTGGATGGACTTTAGCTGATATTCGGGGGATAAGCCCCATATTCTGTATCCACAAGATTATTCTGGAAGATGATGCAAAGCCCTTCTTAGAGCATCAAAGGAGGTTGAATGAGGCAATGCAAGAAGTTGTGAAAAAGGAGGTGATCAAGTGGTTGGATGTCGGGGTTGTGTTCCCCATCTCTGATAGCTCCTGGACTTCATCGGTGCAGTGTGTACCGAAGAAGCGTGGCATGACCGTGGTTGCAAATTCACAAAATGAATTGATTCCTACCAGAACCGTCACCGGTTGGAGTGTATGCATGGACTACCGAAAGTTGAATAAAGTGACCAGCAAGGATAACTTTCCTTTGCTTTTTCTTGATCAGATGTTAGACCGACTTGCTGGGTGTGCCTTCTACTGTTTCTTAGATGGGTATTCTGGGTACAACCAAATCTTGATTGCTCCAGAAGATCAGGAGAAGACCACATTCACTTGTCCATATGGCACCTTTGCTTTCTCTAGGATGCCTTTTGGATTGTATAATGCACCGGCTACATTTCAGCGGTGTATGATGGCCATTTTCACTAATATGATGGAAGACATTTTAGAGGTGTTCATGGACGACTTTAGTGTTGTGGGAGACTCATTTGATGAATGCTTGAAGAATCTTAATAGAGTTTTGGCCCGTTGTGAAGAAACCAATCTTGTTCTCAATTGGGAGAAATGCCACTTTATGGTGGAAGAGGGTATAGTTCTTGGGCATAAAATTTCACAGCATGGTATTGAGGTAGACAAAGCAAAAATTGATTTGATTTCAAGGGTCCCTCCCCCTACATCTGTCAAGGGAGTTCAAAGTTTTCTTGGGCATGCGGGATTCTTCCGGAGATTTATCAAAGACTTTTCGAAGGTGGTGAATCCTTTGTGCAAGTTGTTGAAAACGATGCCAAGTTCGTGTTTGATGAAAAATGTATGCAAGCCTTTGAACTTATCAAGCATAATTTGACCACCACTCATATCATTACCACACCTAATTGGAGCTTGCCCTTTGAGCTCATATGTGATGCGAGCGATGTTGCAGTTGGGGCAGTCTTGGGTCAAAGAGTGAACAAAATGTTTCATCTGGTGTACTATGAGAGCATGACAATGAATGATGGTGACCGAGAAAGAACTTTTGGCTATTGTGTTCACAATGGAAAAATTTTGGCCGTATCTCATGGGTGCTAAGGTTATTATTCATACCGACCATGCCGCACTCTGGTACCTGATGACGAAGAAGGATGCCAAAGCTAGACTAATGCGATGGGTCTTGTTACTTCAAGAGTTTGATTTGGAGATTGTGGACTGGAAGGGTAGTAAAAACCAAGTGGCGGACCACTTGTCCCGCTTGGAGGAGGAGGGGAGGCCTCGTGATGGACTAGAGATCAATGATTCATTTCCCGATGAACAACTCCTTTTGGTGTCGATGAATGATATGCCATGGTTTGCAGATGTTGCTAATTTCCTTGTGACTGGTATAATTCCGTGTGAGCTCTCTTCTAACCAAAGGAAGAAGCTTAAATGGGATAGTTTGGATTTCTATTGGGATGAGCCGTACTTGTTCAAGATTTGCACGGATGATATGATCCGAAGGTGTGTCCCGAAGGAATAGAAATTGAGTATCTTGGAGGCTTGTCATTCCTCTCCCTATGGTGGCCATCATGGCGGGACGAGGACGGCTTCTAAAGTTCTTAGTTGTGGGTTTTATTGGCCAATGTTGTATAAAGATGCAAGTGAACTCGTGAAGAGGTGTGACGAATGTCAACGAGCGGGTGGAATTTCGAAGAAAGATGAGATGCCTCTCAATACCATCCTCGAGGTTGATATTTTTGATGTATGGGGCATTGATTTCATAGGCCCGTTTGTTAGCTTGTGTGGGAACACATACATTCTTGTGGTGGTGGACTATGTTTCAAAGTGGGTTGAAGCCGCGGCTTTGCCCAACAATGAGGCCCGGAGTGTTGTTGCATTTCTCAAAAAGAGCATTTTTACAAGGTTTGGTACTCCTCGTGCAATCATAAGTGATGGGGGATCTCATTTTTGCAATAGATCTTTTGACACTTTGCTTGCGAAGTATGGTGTCAATCATAAGGTTTCTACTCCCTATCATCTTCAAGCAAGTGGTCAAGCACTACTTGGGAAAGATTGATGACAGCTACGTGGTGGCACTTTGTCATCTCAAATGATTTGATGGTAACCTGCATCATGTCGCGATGTTAAATTAGGCGCTTCGTGGGAGGCAACCCATGTGTTTTTCTTCTTGTTTTTCCTTGTTTTTCATTGTAGGATAGGATTTTTTTTGGATTGACTGGTCGTGAGAAGTTACAGGTTTGTGGTGATGCAGTGCAGGACGTAGTGAAAAGATTGTCAAGTCTCTGAAGTTTTCAATGCAGACCGCACTACATTATGTGCAGCCGTAAAGAACTCAGTACAGAGGGCACAAAATCAGTGCGGACCGCATTGATGGAGGATGAAAACACCAGCTCTATGAAGTTTGCCACTGCAGCCGCATTATATTTTGTGCGGTCCGCGGTGGACCACTGCGGCCACATTACATTTTGTGCGGACCGCAGTGGTTGCCTTCTCAATCTTCACATTACACTATGTGGTGCGGACCGCATTGCATTTTGTGCGGTCTGCATTGGGGTAGGTAAGTTGGGCCCAGGACTTTTTCTATAAATAGTACCTGAGGTCCAACATTTAAACTTTTCGATCCTTTTGCTCTCAGAACTCATAAAATCACTGTTCATTGTCCCTATTGTTCGTAATTAACTTCTAGGAATCATTAACCTTCAGTTCTTCTCACAACTGGTAACTTTAACTTCTTTTTAATTGTTTTAATTTCTTTTAATTTTTGTTTTTCTTGTTCTTCTTCTTGCTATACCCTTATTTCTTTCAGTAATGTAGATTAGGGTTAGTAAATTCTTGTTTATTGTTAGATTAGGTAGTTAAAAAACACTGGGCAAATACTTAGGGACCTTTCTTAGGTGTAAAATTGGACTAAAAATAAAATTATCTTGAACCCTAAGTTAGTGTTGTGACTCAGTGCGTACCAAGAATTTTGTGCGGACCACATTGCTACAAGTCTTGGAATCTGATCATTGAGGATCGTGGCTGCATTGCATTTTGTGCGGTCCGCAGTGCCTCAATGCGGACCGCATTGGCATTTTGTGCAGTTTGCGGAGAAATTGTTCAGAGAGTGGGTAGTCTGACCCCCACCTATGTGCGGACCGCATTGGCATATTGTACGGTCCGCATTGGCCTCAGTGCTGCCGCACTACATTTTGTGCGGTCCGCACTCTGCAACATTTGATACTGTCTGCAACATTTTATTTCATGCAACTATGAACTTCACTGTCTTTCTGGATACTAACAATCTTAATGAATGATGTTTGCACACAATGGTGAAACAAAGAGGTAAGGGTTCTAAACAAGCTGGCAGAGGAGAATCTTCCTTGGAAGGGAAACAAAAGATGCTAAGATTGACTCCCCGAGCCCGGCAAAATATTAAAAACATAAGGAAGCTTATTAAAGCTATTGATAGAGCGTCAATGAATGTATCTTCTGGGTCGTCCGAGGGCTCCGCTAAAGGCAGTGGGGATGAATACTCCACCTCCCCCATAGCTTCATTATATGGAGAGGGTGCAGCAGGTGAAGAAGAGGTAGTAGGAGAAGGGGGTGAGTCTCAGGTTGGCGGGGTAAAACAAACTAGAAATCCAGAGGTGTGGCAAGACCGCTTTGTGAGCGAGGTGGCCTACCATAAATTTGGAGAATGGTGTCATGTGGGGAAATTAATTCTGGAGAGAAATTTTATAGATAGAGACCTTAAACAATTGTGAGGATGCAAACGAGCACCTGGTCAAGGAATTCTACACCAATGTTGCCCCCATCAAGAAGGGCACCAAAGTGACCAAGGTCGCAATTTGAAAGTGTTGTTTGATAGGAAAACAATAAATGACTACTTGGGCTTCGATGAGGAGGATGCGTCGTTGTATTTTGCAAAGATGGAATTAGGTAAGGAGGTTCGTCCTTGGTTGGCACAGTATCTGGTAATCCCAGGTACCACCCCCGATTGGTTGAATGCGGGAATGAAGATTTTGAGAAGAAGTTTGAATTTCGAGGCCAAGTGGTAGGAAACATTCGTGTGCAGCAGATTGGACCCCACTACTCACGACAACTCTCTCCCTCTTCACCGGGCAGTATTGGTAGCATCAATCATGGTAGGGTACCCGATTAACGTCGGGAAGGTGATGTCTCGGGTGATTACACAGGTAGGCAGTGAAGGTGACAGAAACTACCCCTTCCCTAGCTTCTTAACTATATACTTCACGGACCTAAAGGTAGAAAAGTGGCCATTCGATATCAAAGTGAAAGCAAAGGCCCCGTTCTCATGGTACAGCATGTAGGGTGATGACAACCCTAAAAGCAAGAACTATAAGGGAACAACCACTACTGCAACTGGCCAATCTAAAGAGCCAGTAGTGGTAGTGGCTCCTACTAAGCCTTCGTCCACCCCAGCAGACATGCCCCCTAGTCCATCTACTTTAGCAGTTCCAAACATACCCTCTACCCCGGTCCACCTAGTGACTGCCCACCGTTTGAGCCAAGCCCTTCTCAGCATCAACAACTGGATGAGACAACTTCCTCTAAGTTGTCTGTCCTTACATCTATAGTGGCAGCTTAGTCGGCACCTCTGCCTTCGTAGGTCCCACAGTCTATTGAGGATTCCCTCAAGGATATCCAGGACAACTAGACAAAGATCCTGGCCACTCAGAAAGTGCTTACAGAGGTTGTGGGTTCTCATGGAAAAGCTCTCAAGGATCTTGCTAGGGAGGCCAAGAAAATGAGAAAGACTCGAGCTTCCAAGGAGTCCGTGAAGAAGTTGAGGGTTGAGGTTGATAGGTTGAAGGCAGATCATCTGCCTTTGAATTTATTATTACATGAACCTGTGCCAGTAGCTCATCCCCAGCCAGAGCAGTCCCAGAGGCCTCCCAAGAGGAAGAGGATGATTCCCCGAGCAGATGATGCAGTGATTTAGTTGGCAGACCCACCGGAGACCTCTTTCAGTCAGCCACAGGATGCAGTTAGGAGCCTGTCCAGGTCCAGGCCCAGGTCCCAGCAGTAGAGCAGTAGGCCATAGGGAACCAGTCTGAGGTTCCTGAGCATATTGAGGACCCAGGGACCACACAGGATCCCATGCAGACAAACAGGCCATAGGGAGTCTCTATATCCTTTTCCCTTTTATTTTTGGTGCTTATTTGGTTTAGTTGGCATTGAGGACAATGTCGGCTTTCATTTGAGAGGGTAGGCCCTACTTTTATTGATTTGGATGATTGTATATATTTGAAAAATTTATGTTTTCTTTATTTTTCATCTTTAGTATGTATATAATTTTAGCATTTCTTTACATTTCTTGTACTTTTTACTTTGGGTATGTATATAAAGTTTATGTTACATTGTATATATTCATCCCCTCTATTGTATATTCGATCAAATCCCCTCTTGTAAATATTCATTTTACTTTCCGCATTTTTCTTTTCCGTAGTTTCTTACTTATGTTCGTAGCTTCTTATTTTGAATGTTTGCAATAAGCCTTTGGTTTTCTTAATGCCACGGTTCTTTCCAAAGGTAGAGTTTGTGTGAACCGGGCGGCTCTTCCCAATGATGGATGGTGTGACAACCTTCTTAAGGATTTGAGTCCATTTTTCTTTTTGCTTTTAGTAGTTAGTGGTTAAGGGTGCCTCAAGCAATGCTTCACTTAGGCCTAGCACATTTGCCTTTGATCTCATGGTCAAAAAAAAATTGTTGTGTTTAGGATGGTGAAAGTCGTGACCCTGAGACTCTTGTGTTGACCAATAATCATCAAGTGGTTTTTCGGGACCATTATGTGCTCAAATCTTATCTAAGGTCGTTGTGGGCCCCTGACTCTATGTCTTTAGCAATCCCATAGCTTGTGTGGTGAGAAACCGCATTTCAGGTCCAAGTCCCGAGCCATTAGTCTAGAACTTGCCCTGAATGTTTGTTGAGGCAAAATCCTAAGTGAATTTTGACTTGACACATGATTATAGGCTCTCCTTGGTCCAAATTATAGCTTGAACACTTTTATAACCTACCAATGATAAGATCCCTAGTCAACCCTGTTGAGCCTTAGACCTTTTTCCTTCAAGAACCATGATACAAGCCTATACCCGTTCTAAAAGAGACCCTCTCTTGGCACCCGATTTTCTTTTAGCACATGGCAAAAGTATAAGTTTGGGGAGAGGCGAGGATTGCAACAAAGTGGTAAAAAGGCACAAAAATGAAGAAAAGGAAAGGCAATGAAAAAGAAAGAAAAGCAAAAAGACAAAAAGAATGTTCAATGTGAAAAAGAATAAAAAGGGATTCAAGAAAAGCAAAGAATGAAAGGTGTGGAAAGTTGAAAAAGGAGAAAAGGTTTAAAATGTATAAGAAAGAGTGACAATATGTCTCTCTAACCCCTTAGAAAGAAGTGAAATGACTCAAAGAGTCAAGGGAATGTGTGCCAAATGAAACAAAAGAAGTGCTTAAGGGAAGATGGAACCTACTTAGACCAAACATTACATACCCTAAACCAAAAGTCTTCACTATGTCTCTACAAAAGCCCTATATGATCTTGAGTTGAATGAAACTTACATTAGTGGTGACTCACATAAGGGGCAAGCATATGGTACTTAGAGCCGGATTCATGACTTTTCCTCGAGAGAGATGAGTGATTTTCCAATAACCTCATTCTGAGTGCCACTATTCTAAAGGTGAGGTTTGCTTAGGGAAAGTTAAGGATGTATGAGTTTGGGTTCCACAATGACCAAAGTAATAGAAAGAGTTCTTTGATATGTTGAGTCAACTCTTGATGCTCTTGTATTGCACTTAAGCCAAGGTGTTTCAAGGAGTAAATGTTGTTAATGATTCATTTGTATTGAGGGCAATTGTTAGTCTCAATTGATGCTAGATGAGGCTACTTTAGGACAGCTGAATTTTCTCGGATTTTCCCTTAAGGGATGGGCCTTATTTTGTTTGCTTGAGGACAAGCAAAAGCTTAAGTTTAAGGGAGTTGATAACTAGGGGTTTTTGATGCATTTTATACTCCTTCTTGATTATGTTTTGATTAGGAATTTATACAAAATAATCCCAAGAGGCTCACAAGTTGTGCTTGATTGCAGGTTTGATCAACAAAGTGACAAGATGTTTCTAAAAGATACCCTCTCTTGGCACCCGATCTTTCCTTAGCACATGACAAAATATAAGTTTGGGGGGAGAGACAGGGATGGAAACAAAGTGGTAAAAATGTACAAAATGAAGAAAAGGAAAGGCAATGAAAAAGAAAAAGAAAAAGCAAAAGGACAAAAAGTATGCTCAATGTAGAATTGAATAAAAAAGGATTCAAGAAAAGTAAAGAATGAAAGGTGTGGAAAGTTGAGAAAGGAGAAAAGATATGAAATGTATAAGAAAGAGTGATAGTGTGTCTCTCTAACCCCTTAGAAAGAAGTGAAAAGACTCAAAAAGTCAAGTGAAATTCTGCCAAAATGAAACAAAATAAGTGCTTAAGGGAAGAGCGAACCTACATAGACCAAACATTGTCTACCCGGAACTAAAAGCCTTCACTATGTCTCCACAAAAACCCTATATGATCTCTAGTTGAATGAAACTTACATTTGTGGTGACTTATATTAGGGGCAATCATATGGTACTTAGAGTCGGACTTGTGACTTTTCCTTGAGAGAAATGAGTGATTTTCCATTAACCTCATTCTGAGTGCTACTATTAAATGTGAGGTTTGCTTAGGGAGAGCTGATGATGTGTGAGTTTGGGTTCCACAATGATCAAAGTAATAGAAAGAGTTCTTTGATGTGTTGAGTCAACTCTTGATGCTTTTATGTCGCACTTAATCCATGGTGTTTAAAAGAGTAAATGTTATTAATGATTCATTTATATTGAGGGCAATTGTTAGTCCCAATTGATGATAGATGAGGTCACTTTAGGACAGCTGAATTTTTTTGGATTCTCTCTTAAGGGGTAGGTCTTATTTTGTTTGCTTGAGGACAAGCAAAAGCATAAGTTTGGGGGAGTTAATAACTAGGATTTTTGATACATTTTATACTCCTTCATGCTAAAGTTTTGATTAGAAATGTGTACAAAATAATCTCAAAAAGGCTCACAAGTTGTGCTTGATTGCAGGTTTGATCAACAAGGTGACAAGATGTCAAATATCAGCTAAAAAGGGAGTGAAACTTGCATAAGTATCACGACAAGACAAAGCTTAGGAAAAACAGGGCTAGTGCGGCCACACACCACTCTGTGCCGTCCGTACAAGTGAGGTTCAGAGAGGCTGCTAATTAGGCAAAGAGGCATTGCGGCCGCACAAGGTTTTGTGCGGTCCCCACTGGGATCAATGCGACCGCACTCGATTTAGTGCAGTCGGTAAAGCCAAGGTTCAGAGAGTTGTCAATTCCAAGTTTGAAGCCCAATGCGGTCCGCGCTCCATTTCATGCGGACCGCACTAGAAGCCATCGCGGCCACACTCGATTATATGTGGTCCGCATTGCTTGAGTTCAGAGAGCCGTTTATTCAAGTTCAGAGCCCTAGTGCGGCCGCACGTGATTTTGTGCGGTCCGCACTAACCCCGCAGGGGTATTTTTGTCCAGATTTTTCAGCTTAGTATAAATAGCTTATTTTCCCATTTTTAGGTCATCAAATAGTTTGTAGTGAAGGCTGCGCTTATGACTTCGATATTTTTAGATGTTTTGAGTAATTTTAGCTTCATTTCAACATTGAATCTTCTAGTTTAATTTAGTAATTAATGAATATGAGTTTTTCTTCATCTATTTCTTTGTTTTCTTCTCTAATTATGAGTAGCTAGACCCATAAGCTAGGGTTGTGGCTCAACCCTAGTGTGGGTAATTGATGGGTCTTGTGTTTTAGGGCTTGATTGACCATGGGTGTTTGATATTTGTACTAATTTCATGTTTGAATGTTGAATTAGTGGTTGCAAACACTAGTTTGTGTTTAGGTGATTTTGGCTCTTCTTGAGAAAGAGAGCTTAAGTCTCTGAAATTGGTCCAACAAGGAATTGGGGCGTACTTAAGAGATTTATAGCCCCAATTAAAGGGTTAAACCTAGAGATAGTAATACCCAACTTGAACCTTGATTGTTTGTGCAAATTTGCATACCCAATTGGTCTTGAGAAAGTCAATTCGGGAAAAATAACTCGAACTACCGAGAGTTGTAGAGTGAGTAGAATCATGCAATGGTTATATCATACTCCCCAAATATGACAATCATGCCTTAGACTCAAGTATCCGTCAATTGACCACCTAGGCGAAAGTCACTACCCTAGTGCCTTATATCCATTTGAACAACTCGTAGTAGTTTAATCTTAGCTTATTTTAGTTTAATTGACCATTGTAGTTCTATATAATTAGATGTAAAACAAAAACCCAAAAATGTTTAGAAGTGCAATTAAAAGCAAATACACATCTCCACTTTAGATAGACACCCGACTCCAACTTCTAGCTCCCTGTGGAAATCGATCCCGACCTTAATTGGATAAAAGCTGTTTCGACCTCTCTCACTACTCAATAGTAGTGCAGGGTTGGCCGCGATCAGTGAGTTAAATCGTTCTATCTTGGGAGGATAATATTCCAGCACCTTGGGTACTTGAGGGGAATAATTTTCTTAAGGACGCACTGTGCATTTAGTGGGCTCGATTTATTTCGAAATTATTTTTTCCAGAAATTATTTCGACATTCTGTTGTTGCTAACTTTCTATTTCTATTTTTTCTGTTTCAGAAAGTTTACTATTTCATTATTATTATTATAGTAATACATATTGCATAACAATAAGTACTTTTCTATTGATTGCAATAATATAAATTAAAGCACAAATGAAATTGAGAAGGAGTAAGAGGTTTTATTTTGGAAAGATCAATATTTTTGGGGGGGGGGGAGGGGAGGGGAGGAAGGGGGTGTAGGGGGTAGAAGGTTATTATGAATAAATAGTAAATCTTAGAGAAATAATTATTTTTTAAAATAAATATAAAAACTCTAAGCTTTGAGCGACCAAATTATAATTTGTTTGGTTGATTTTGACTTATAGTCACTAAATATAATCAAGCATGTAGATAAATCAAATCTTATTAGCTTATTTATAAGCTAACCTAAACACCTTCTTACTCTCGATATCGAACTAAATATAATCAAGCATATAGATAAATCAAAGCTTATTAGCTTATTTATAAGCTAACCTAAACACCTTCTTACTCTCGATATCGATTACAAACCCAAAGTCTTTATTAAGAGTAAGAGTTAAAAGGTAATTGGATGTCTTAATGGAGAAAAGGGTAAAAAATAAAGCAATTGAATAAGACAATGCATTAGTTCAAAATTGTTTTGTGCCCAGAATATATAGGTACTTGTTTGACCAAAAAGTGTTGAGCTTTTTGTTAAACCAATTAATAAAGAAAATGAAGGATAAATCTTAGCCAAACATAATTAACTTTAGATCTAAGCATATTGAAATATGAGAATCGAAGGAGGCTTAGCTTATGTAACATTCCCTAAGATGATTAACAGACATCAAACATAAATGATAAGCTTACATCTTTGATATATTGTTCCGCATTTGTAAGAGCAAAGAAGGAAAATAGGGAAAGTCATTGAGAATTATGAGATCTATCTTTATTGATTCAACAATGACGATTACAAAGAGTTGCAATCAAAATCTTGGCTTTTGCTTCAATGTTGGAGATCTCTTTCTGTTTTCATCTTTGGCACATTGTTCCTCTCTTTCTCTCGGATGGAGAGGAGGATTTCTTGCCTTCCCCTATCATGTATATATATTACCAATCTTTCCCTTTATCCAATGGTCTTTAATCAGCGTACCCTCCCATGACTATACTCTTCCTTACTCGCCCAAGTATTACGACATTTGTTCTGCCGTGTAAACCTTCTGATGGCTCGATCTCGGCAGTGGCCGTGATACTTGTCACTATTACGCCTCATGGATATGACTATGGCTTGGTCGACCCCTTGCCATTCCTTTTAATGATAATCCACTTCTGGTCAGATTTTGACCCATATAGTTAGTCCCTCCGCCCGTTGGGGTCGCTTTTTGGCGAGCTCGATGGGCAGATTCTGTTAATTTAAAACTTAGGAGAAATTTGAACATTATGCAAGGAACGAGATCCATATGGTGAGGTAGCAATGTGGTGCTTCAAGGATATCATCAGACCATTGCGTCAGTTTAGAGTCGGATTGTCGCATCAATTCAGGGCATCATGAATACTTATTATGCGTCATTATGGCGCACGTTTCCTAAAGATTGTTTCGTTTCCTGTGCCCTTTCTGTTTCCTGATTGGCGGCTCTTGGACTTTCCGCTCAAGACATTTATACTCCTGCTTTACTAGAATTCGACGTGACCATTACCGTTTTTCCTTCACCATTCTTGTTTATTTTGATCAAGGAAGACAAATGGCTAGTGCTTCTTCCCAATCTGATAGAGTTGTTGGTGCTCCGGTGCCGGAAAGCGGCGTATTCCTATTCGAAGAGGGAGTGGAGACGGTGGAAGACGAAGGATTTTCGATGATAGATGAGATAATTCCTCGTCCAGGGAAGATGAGAATTAATTTTTACATCCCTTCCAGAAATGAACCAGAACCCGTTACTTCCACTATGGATAAGGCGGCGATCATGGCGCTGAAAGCTAAGTGGGGAATCCCTGCTCATATAGAAATGGTGCCGGCGGGGAAGGATATTGTGCATTTGCACCGCCCGGGCTACTGTGCATTTTATGCGTACCCCTTCGTCATCGGACACACACTCCCCCTTCCTTCTCTGGTGGTGGATTTCTGCCGCTTCTACGAAATGTACCCGGCTCAACTCTTTCCGTATACGTACAAGCTCTTTCTTATGCTCATTAAGTATGCGGAGCTGGCCAGCCGAGGATTTCCCTAGTGTACATGCTTCACATCTTCATCCCTCATTTTCTTCGGGGTACGATGATTCACATGAGCCATCGAAGAACCAAAAGCTTGGTGGTGAATATGGATGATAAGGCCAATCTCCGCTTTTGGGAAAGTATAACAATCGGCCGGTTATTTTATGAGTTACCGCTCTGTTTCCCCCATTTATGCTTCTTATTGCTTCGTTTATCGGTACTATGTGTGATCGGGTTGGTTGGCTCGGATTCGGAAGGGTTTTTGTAAGGTTTGAGACACTTAGACTCTTTTGAGTAAGCTTAAGTTGGAAAAATCAACTGGATGTTGACTTATGTGTTAAAGGGCTCGGATGTGAGTTCTGATGATTCAGATAGCTTTGAGATGTGATCTGGGACTTAGGAGTGTAATTGGAATATGTTTTGGAGGTCCGGAGTAGATTTAGGCTTGAATTGGAGATGTGGGAATTTTGGCATTTTCCGGTTGATAGGTGAGATTTTGATATATGAGTCGGAATGGAATTATGGGAGTTGCAGTAGGTCCGTTGTATCATTTGGGTTGTGTGTGCAAAATTTCAGGTCATTCGGACATGGTTTGATAGACTTTTTAGTCAAAAGCGGAATTCAGAAGATTTTGGGAACCTTAGGCTTGAATCCGATGTATTTTGGTTTATTCGATGTGGTTTGAGGTGTTTTGAAGATTGGTATAAGTTTGAATGGTGGTATATGACTAGTTTGTGCTTTTGGTTGAGGTCCCGGGGGCCTCGGAATAATTTCGGGTGGTTGACGAAAAGATAGGAATTTGGAAATGGAAGCTGAAGTGTTCGGACTGCTGTCATAACCGCATTTGCGGTTGGGAGGCCGCAGGTGCGACCCCCACAGATGCGGACATGAGTCGTAGAAGCAGAAGGGGCCAAGGAGAGCTGGAGTCACAGAAGCGGCTAGGTAGGCGCACCTGCGGTAGCGCAGGTACGGAATTTGTTTCGCATATACAGAGCCTGGAATTTAAGTGAGGACCGCAGATGCAGCGTCATGGACCGCAGAAGCGGTAGCTGGACCGCAGGTGCAGAATCCCTGGGCCAGAAAGTATAAAAGGATTCCTTCGCGATTTTTGAGGTGTTCTTCACCATTTTAATTCGGGTTTGAGCTTGGGGAAGCTATTTCGAAGAGGGATTCAAGGGATAACGCTTGGAGGTAAGATCTTTGAACCTAATAATCGATCATATGGCATTATTTCACTGATTTAGCCTAAGATTAATGGAAATTAAGGGTTAAATATTGGGGATTAGGGCTTGGTATTGGAGACCTTGAAATAGGGATTTGAGGGGCCATCTGTGGTCGGATTTTGTTACTTTTGATATGAATGAACTCGTGGGAGGATAAGGAGTGTATTGATGTAAATTTTATCAGATTCCGAGGCATGGTCCCAGGGTCGGGTTTTGGTTAATTTCGGGATTTATGTTGTAATTTGATTATTTTTGCATGGGCTTCGTTCCTTTAGCATATTTTGATGTTGTGATTCTGATTTTGGATAGATTCAATGCGAGTTGAGGATGATTCGAGGGGCAAAGGCATCACAGGCTAGAGTTTGGACCGGGTTGAAGTGAGTAATGATTGTAAATGTTGTCCTGAGGGTATGAAACCTCGGATTACACATCGTTGTGCTATGTTGAGGTGACGCACACGCTAGATGACGAGCGTGGGGTCGTGCACCGTTAGGGATTGTGACTTAATCCATCCCGAATGACTATTTTACCGCATATTTGATTGAAAACTATTTGCTATCATCATGTTTTGGGCTGAATGCCATATTTGGGCCTCGTGCCAACTGTTTTGAAAACTGTCATGCTATATTCTACTATTTTCATAACTCAGCCATGTTTACTCTATTTTAACACTTTAAATGATATTTTGGGTTGAGTATCACGTTTTACTGAGCCCGAGTGGCTTTTAGAGATTTCTGATTGAGTAAGGCCGAGGGCATGTGTTGTGAGGATTATTATGGGATCGGGCTGCATGCCGTAGAAGGGCTGTACTAATTATGATTATGAGGCCGAGGGCTTGAGATGTACGCCATAAGGTGGCTTGATATGAGGCCAAGAGCCTATTGATTACACCACAAGATGGCTTGATATTGCGCTTGGGCCGTAAGGGTCCCCTCCCGGAGTCTGTACACCTCAGTGAGCGCGGGTACCCAATGTGATATGTGATATAGCCCGAGGGAATGATGTTGTTCCATGTTATTGCCCGAGGGACTAATTCTGTTGACATTGTGCTCGAGGGGCGGAAACTATGTGTTTGTCTTTTTTTTCTAGCTGTTTTTCATTACTTGTTTAATTGTTAAAAAGGTGTTTTAAAGAAGCTTATAATGAAATGAGGCATTTTTATAAGATTTCACTGTTTTATTGCATTTTTATTAGTTTTAGGCTGCCTCTTATTAGCATGTTATTGTGTTTTACGTGAATTCTTATCACTCAGTCTTCATTTATTGTTATTACTCACTGAGTTGGAGTACTCACTTTACTCCCTGCACCCTGTGTGTTGATTCAGGAGCTTCAGGTCCTGCCAGTGAGGGTTTATTGCTCCCAGCAGGCCATCCGGAGTCCACTAAGTAGTTGCTCGGCGTTCGCAGCCCAGTGTTTCTCTCTCCTATCTTACTTTCTGTTTCTAGTTATGTAATAGACTATGTAGACTCTTTTAGACTCTTAGACTTATGTTAGATGCTCATGACTGGTGACACCCTGATGTTGAACTGTGTTGGTTTCCGCAAATTGTATTATTTCACTTTTATTTTGGGATTATTATCATGTTAATGACTTAAATTGTGTTATTATAATTGTTGAAGTGAATTGGGAGTTATGTCGGCTGGCCTTGGCTTCCCGAGAGGCGCCATCACGACAAGATCCGAATTAAGGTTCGTGACAAGTTGGTATCAGAGCCTAGGTTACATAGGTCTCACGAGTCATGAGCAGGTTTAGTAGAGTCTCGTGGATCGGTATGGAGACGTCTGTATTTATCCTCGAGAGGCTTCAGAACCTTTAGGAAAAACTTCATATTCTTGAAATTCTTGTCGCGCAAATCTATCGAGTACTAAACTTTTGTTATTTTATTCTCTCACAAATTGTAAGGACACACACTACCGGTCAGGATAGATGACTACTAATACCACCAGTTGTGGCCACTAGAGGCCGAGGATGCGGTCGTGGTTGCGGTAGGGGCAGGGGTGTGGCCCGTACAACAGCTAGGGCAGCACCTGCAGATCCACTAACCACCCCAGTTCAGGATCAGGTCCCAATTGTGGATTCTCCAGCAGCACCAGCTTAGGCACCAGCTGTGCCCATTGTGATTTCGGGTCTTGAGGAGGCCTTGGCTCAGATTCTATCAGTATGCACTGGCCTAGCTCAGGCGGTTTCAGTTACTACAGCTGCAGCTACTTCTCAGGCCAGGGGAGGCACTCAGACTCCCACCGCTCGCACACATGAGCAGGTCGTGTAGGATTTTCAAACACCGAATGCACATTCAGCCTAGCCGGTTGCAGCTACTCATGACTATGTAGCTCCTGTCATTCCAGAGGACGAGCAGCGCAGGTTGGAGAGGTTTGGTAGACTTCAGCCTCCGACTTTCAGTGGTGCAGAGGGCAAGGATGCCTAGGGTTTCTTGGACAAGTGTCAGAGGATTCTTTGCACAATGGGTATTCTGGAGACCAGTGGGGTAGTTTTCACTACTTTTCAGTTTTATGGAGCCGCCTTCACTTGGTGGGAGGCTTATGAGAGGCGTAGGCCTGTTGGTGCAGCACCCCTTACCTGGCAGTAGTTCTCCGTTCTCTTTTTGGAGAAGTATGTGCCGCAGTCCTGCAGAAAAGAGCTACGCAGGCAGTTCAAGTGGTTGCGTTAAGGAGAGATGATTGTGATGCAGTATGAGATGAGGTTTTCAAAGTTAGCTCGTCATGCTATTTGGTTGGTTCTGACAGATAGAGAGAGGATTAGGAGGTTTGTTGATGGCCTCACATATCAGCTTCGTATTCTCATGACCAGGGAGAGGGTGTCTGGTGCTACTTTTGAGGAGGTTGTTGACATTATTCATCAGATTGAGTCAGTTCGTCGCTAGGAGTGAGATGAGAGGGAGGCCAAAAGGCCTCGAGGATATGGTAGTTATGGTGGTGCTCCTTTGAGAACTCAGTTTCAGCACGGCAGAGGCAGTCCATTTACACATGCTCAGCTAGCTCGCCCAGGTTATCATGGGGAGTCATCGGGCCATAGTTCTTACAGTTCTCATTAGGGCCAGTCATCACTCAGTGCCTTTCCAGCCCAGAGTTCGTCTTGTGCTCCGTCGGTTCAGGGCTCTTCTATGCCAGGTGCATCTGCTAGTCATTTCGGTGCTAGGGGTTCCCTTCAGTCCCCATCTCCAACACTAGGGAGTTGCTATGAGTGTGGAGAGATGGGTCATATGTGGAGGCAGTGTCCGTTTTGGGGGTTTATCTCAGTAGAGGAGTCAGTTATCGGCTTCAGCACCAGTTACTTCACCACCACCCACCCAGTCAACTAAGGGTCGCCCTAGAGGGAGAGGTCGATTAGGTGGCGGTCAGGCCCATTTCTATGCCTTTCCAGCTAGACCCGATGCTATTGCTTCAGACACCGTGATCACATGTGTTTTCTCAGCTTGTCGTAGAGATTCATCTGTGTTATTTGATCCCGGTTCCACTTATTCTTATCTGTCATCATACTTTGCTCATTATTTGGATACGACCGTGAGTCCCTTGTTTTACCTATTCATGTATCTACTCTAGTGGGCAATACTGTTATTGTAAACCGTGTGTACCGGTCGTGTGTGGTGACTATTGGGGGTCTGAAGACCCGAGTGGATCTGTTGTTGTTATGTATGGTAGACTTCAATGTCATATTGGGCATGGATTGGCTATCTCTATGTCATGCTATTTTGGACTGTCATGCTAAGACAGTGACATTGGCTATGCGGGTGTGCCACGGATTGAATGGCAAGGTTCTACTGATTATGTTCCCAATATGGTGATTTCATTCTTGAAGGCCTAGCATATGGTTGGGAAGGGTTGTCTTTCATATCTAGCCTTTGTGAGGGATGTTGGAGCAGAGACTCCTAGTATTGATTCCATTCCTGTGGTGAGATATTTTCCCGATATGTTTCTTGCAGACCTGTTGAGCATACCACCGGACAGGGATATTGATTTTGGTATTGACCTGGTGTTGGGCACTCAGCCCATTTCTATCCACCGTATCGTATGGCACCAGCAGAGTTGAAGGACTTAAAGGAGCAGCTTCAGGAACTCCTTGATAAGGGGTTCATTCGGCCTAGTGTATCGCCTTGGGATGCGCCGGTTCTATTTATGAAGAAGAAGGATGGCAGTATGAGGATGTGCATTAATTATAAGCAGTTGAATAAAGTAACAGTTAAGAACAAGTATCCTCTACCTCGCATTGATGATTTGTTTGACCAGCTTCAGGGAGCGAGAGTGTTCTCCAAAATTGATCTCCGTTCAGGTTATCACCAGTTGAAGATCAAGGACTTGGATATTCTAAAGATGGATTTCAGGACCCGATATGGTCATTATGAGTTCTTGGTGATGTCTTTTGGGCGAACCAATGCCCCAGCAACGTTCATGCATTTGATGAACAACATGTTTCAGCCTTATCTCGACTCGTTTGTCATAGTTTTCATTGATGATATTCTGGTGTACTCGCGTAGTCAGGAGGAGCATGCGGAGCATTTGAGAGTTGTGTTGCAGAGATTGAGGGAGGAGAAGTTTTATGCAAAGTTCTCCAAGTGTGAGTTTTGGCTCCGTTCAATGGCTTTCTTGGGGCACGTGGTGTCAAGTGAGGGTATTCAGGTTGATCCGAAGAAGATAGAGGCAGTTCAGAGTTGGCCCAAACCGTCCTCAATCATAAGGATTCGTAGCTTTCTTGGTTTGGCGGTTTATTAATGCCAGTTTGTTCAGGGATTCTAATCTATCGCACCGCCCTTGACCAATTTGACTCAAAAGGGTGCTCCATTCGTGTGGTCGGACGAGTGTAAGGAGAGCTTTTACAAGCTCAAGACTGCCTTGACCACGACACCAGTGTTAGTTTTGCCATCAGCTATAGGTTCATATACTGTGTACTGTGATGCTTCGAGAGTTGATATTGGGTGTGTATTGATGCAGGGGATAGAGTTATTACTGATGCTTCTCATCAGTTGAAGCCCCATGAGAAGAACTACCCCATCCATGATCATCGTAGCCTCTAGCACTTGTTCAAGCAGAAGGATCTCAATTTGAGGTAGCGGAGATGGTTGGAGTTGCTAAAGGATTCTAATATTACTATACTGTACCATCCAGGGAAGGCCAATGTGGTGGCTGATGCCTTGAGTAGGAAGGCGGTGAGTATGGGGAGTTTGGCATATATTCTAGTTGGGGAGAGACCTCTTGCAGTTGATATTCAGGCCGTGGCCAATCAGTTCGTGAGGTTGGATGTTTTGGATCCTAATCGGATATTGGCTTGTGTGATTTCTCGGTCTTCCTTATATGATTGCATCAGAGAGCACCAGTAGGATGATCCTCATTTGCTTGTCCTTAAGGACAGAGTTCAGCACGATGATGTCAGAGATGTGACTATTGGTGATGATGGGGTGTTGAGGATGTAGGGCCGGATATGTGTGCCCAATGTAGATGGGCTTTGGGAGTTGATTCTGGGAGAGGCCCATAGCTCGCGGCCATTCATCCGAGTGCCGTGAAGATGTATCAGGATCTGAGACAGCATTATTGGTGGAAGAGAATGAAGAAGGACATTGTGGGATTTGTAGCTCGGTGTCTCAATTGTCAGCAGGTGAAATATGAGCATCAGAGACTGAGTGGCTTGCTTCAACAGATGGATGTTCTAGAGTGGAAGTGGGAGCGGATCACCATGGATTTTGTAGTTGGGCTCCCACGGACTTTGAAGAAGTTCGATGCTATTTCGGTGATTGTGGATCGGCTGACCAAGTCCGCGTACTTCATTCCTATGTGTACTACGTATTCTTTAGAGCAGTTGGTAAAGATCTATATTCGGGAGATTTTCGTTTGCATAATGTCCCATTTTCCATCATTTCAGATAGGGGCACACAGTTTACTTTGTAGTTTTGGAGGTCTGTGAAGCGAGAGTTGGGTACTCAGGTTGAGTTGAGCACAACTTTTCACCCTCAGACGGACGGGGCAGTCCGAGTGCACTATTCAGATATTGGAGGAAATGGTGTGCGCTTGTGTCATTGATTTCGTAGGGTCATGGGATCAATTTCTACCGCTCACAGAGTTTGCTTATAACAACAGCTACCAGTCGAGTATTCAGATGGCTCCGTATGAAGCTTTGTATGGGAGATGGTGTAGATCTCCAGTTGGTTGGTTTGAGCCGGGTGAGGCTAGGCTATTGGGAACAGACTTGGTGCAGAATGCTTTAGAAAAGGTGAAGGTAATTTAGGAGAGGCTTCGTACTGCGCAGTCAAGACAAAAGAGTTATGCTGATAGGAAGGTTTGGGATGTGTCCTACATGGTTGGTGAGAAGGTTCTGTTGTAGGTTTCACCCATGAAGGGTGTTATGAGATTTAGGAAGAAGAATAAATTGATTCCTCGGTTCATTGGGCCTTTTGAGTTGCTTCGGAGGATTGGGGAGGTGGCTTATTAGCTTGCTTTGCTACCCAGCTTGTCGAGTGTGAATTTGGTATTTCATGTCTCTATGCCCCGGAAGTATATTGGGGACCCGTCTCATGTTCTAGATTTCAGCATGGTGCAGTTAGATGGTGATTTGACTTATGATGTGGAGCCAACAACTATTTTGGAGTGTCAGTTCGAAAGTTGAGGTCAAAAGATATAGCTTCAGTGAAGGTGCAGTGGAAAGGTCGGCCCGTGGAGGAGGCTACTTGGGAGACCTAGCAGGAGATGCGAAGCAAATATCCTCACTTGTTTGAGGCTTCGGGTATGTTTCTTGACTCGTTCGAGGACGAACGTTTATTTAATAGGGGGAGGATGTAACGACTCGGCCGGTCAATCTATGAGTTACCACTCCGTTTCTCCCATTTCTGCTTCTTATTGCTTCGTGTATCGGTACTATGTGTGATCGGGTTGGTTGGCTCGGGTTCGGAAGGGTTTTGGAAAGGTTTGAGACACTTAGTCTCTTTTGAGTAAGCTTAAGTTGGAAAAGTCAACGGGATGTTGACTTATGTGTTAAAGGTCTCGGATGTGAGTTCTGATGATTCGGATAGCTTTGGGAGGTTATTTGGGACTTAAGAGTGTGATCAAAATGTGTTTTGGAGGTCCGGAGTATATTTAGGCTTGAATTGGCTAAGTGAGAATTTTGGCGTTTTCCGGTTGATAGGTGAGATTTTGATATAGGAGTCAGAATGGAATTTCGAGAGTTGGATAGGTCCTTTGTATCATTTGAGATGTGTGTGCAAAATTTCAGATCATTCGGACGTGGTTTATACTTTTTGATCAAAAGCAGAATTCGGAATATTTTTGGGACCTTAGGCTTGAATCTGATGTGTTTTGGTTGATTCGATGTGGTTTGAGGTGTTTTCAAGATTGGTATAAGTTTGAATGGTGGTATATGACTAGTTTGTGCTTTTGGTTGAGGTCTCGGAGGCCTCGGAGTGATTTTGGGTGGTTGACAAAAAGATAGGAATTTGGAAATGGTAGCTGAAGTGTTGGGACTGCTGTCATAACCGCATCTGCGGTTGGGAGGCCGCAGGTGCAACCCCCACAGATGTGGACATGCGTCGTAGAAGCATAAGGGGCCAAGGAGAGCTGGAGTCACAGAAGCGGCTAGGTAGGCGCACCTGCGGTAGCGCAGGTACGGGATTTGCTTCGCATATACGGAACGTGGGATTTAAGTGAGGATCGCAGATGCAACGTCATGGACCGCAGAAGCGGTAGCTGGACCGCAGGTGCGGAATCCCTGGGCCAGAAAGTATAAAAGGCTTCCTTTGCGATTTTTGAGTTGTTCTTCACCATTTTAATTCGGGTTTGAGCTTGGGGAAGCTATTTTGAAGAGGGATTCAAGGGATAACGCTTGGAGGTAAGATCTTTGAACCTAATAATCGATCCTATGGCATTATTTCACTGATTTGGCCTAAGATTAATTGAAATTAAGGGTTAAATATTGGGGATTAGGGCTTGGTATTGGAGACCTTGACTTGGGAATTTGAGGGGCCATCTGTGGTCGGATTTTGGTACTTTTGATATGAATGAACTCGTGGGAGGATAAGGAGCATATTGATGTAAATTTTATCGGATTTCGAGATGTGGGCCTGGGACTGGGTTTTGGTTAATTTCGGGATTTATGTTGTAATTTGATTATTTTCGCACGGTCTTTGTTCCCTTAGCATATTTTGACATCGTGATTCTGATTTTGGATAGATTCGACGCGAGTTGAGGCCTATTCGTGGGGCAAAGGCATCACGGGCTAGAGTTTGGACCCGGTTAAGGTGAGTAATAATTGTAAATGTTGTCATGAGGGTATGAAACCCCGGATTACACATCGTTGTGCTATGTTGAGGTGACGTACATGCTAGATGACGAGCGTGGGGTCGTGCACCATTAGGGATTGTGACTTAGTCCATCCTAAATGAATGTTTTACCGCATATTTGATTGAAAACTATTTGCTATCATCATGTTTTGGGTTGAATGCCATATTTGGGCCTCGTGCCAACTATTTTGAAAACTGTCATGCTATATTCTACTATTTTCATAACTCAGTCATGTTTACTCTGTTTTAACACTTTAAATGATATTTTGGGTTGAGCATCATGTTTTACTATGCCCGAGTGGCTTTTAGAGATTTCTGACTGAGTAGGGTCGGGGCCTGTGTTGTGAGGATTATTATGGGATCAGGGTACACACTGCAGTATTGTTGTACTGATTATGATTATGAGGTCGAGGGCCTGAGTTGTACGCCACAAGGTGGCTTGATATGAGGCCAAGAGCCTATTGATTATGCCACGAGATGGCTTGATATTGCGCTTGGGCCGTAAGAGGCCCCTCCCGGAGTCTGTACACCCCCAGTGAGCACGGGTACCCATTGTGATATGTGATATAGCCCGATGTCGGGCTGTGTTAGTTTCCACAAATAGTATTATTTCACTTTTATTTTGGGATTATTATCATGTTAATGACTTAATTGTGTTATCATAATCGTTGAAGTGAATTTGGAGTTGTGTCAGTTGGTCTTGTCTTCACGAGAGACGTTATCACGATCGGGTTCGAATTTAGGGTTGTGACAGAAAGCTACTTCTATGTGCGGATAGAGCACCTTGCGAATTCGGCAGGGTTTCCAGAGATGTGGAACTTTGCTCATAAGCTTTTCCCTTACTTTTGTGAGTTTTTTTAATAAGATGGTCGTCAATCGTCTTCCTTTTAGCGACTTTACTGGGACTTGTTTTTTGCTTTTGCAGCCGAGAGACTACCTCCCCTGCTAGTTGTCTATATTCGCGAGTGGTTGAGCACAATTCTCATCCACACGGTGGGGATTCGTGAGTGGGCTCCCTTTCATGAGAAGTTTGGGCGCAAGCCTCTTACTGGTGAGTTGGCATGTCGTAGTTTTGATTTGTTCCCTGCTACGTAGCTTCGTTTTTGTTGTTATATGATCTAATCCCTCCTTATTGATAGGTCGGAGAGGAGTGAGGAGGACGAGGGCTCCTACACTCATATTCCGTCAACTGGCAACCTTAGCCCATCTGGCGGCGAGGGCTGCTGCCCGGCCTATACCAAGAACTACTGTCCTGACTGCGCCTGGGCCGAAGCTATGCGCTTGGAGGTTACTCAGCCGGAGACTCCGACTCCATTAGTTCGTTCGATGGGTGAATCTTCCCGCGCTAGTAGTGGGGAGGCCCCATCGAAGAGACGAAGGGTAGTGTTAGAAGAGGTTTCTCCAACTGAAACTTCTTCGAGGGACATCCTTGCCCCGGCAGTGGCCAAAGTCGGAGGTGGTGCCAGCCCAGCCGTCGAGACGGTGCCCATTGCGAGCACTCAAGGGGCTAATGTGGTAGAGAGACGGAGTTCCGAGGTCGCCGCTGCTGTTTCGGACGGCTCTTCAACTTCTTGGCAGAACCACGCCCCCTTGTCGGCCAATGAGAGGGGGAATGGCACCATGGTTGAGGATTATGAATTCGAGTCCGACATTGACCCAGAGGACATGGGGATGTATGAGGAGGGACTCACCCAAACTATAGTAAGAGCAGGAGGCCCTTCCCGAATACTCGAGATTCCATCTGATCTCAACCTGCTGCATGACATAATGGACTTTGTGCCATAGTTCGATCTTCTATGCTCCGCCGCTAAAAGCGAAGTTCTTCAGGACATCAGCGACTCCGAGCTGTCATGCGATATGGCCGCAATGGGCTTAAGGGTGAGTTCCCCTTCTTCTTTTTCCTTTGCTTTGTGACCTTCGTCTTTACTACTTCTTTCCCTTTCTTCTTACTTTTCTTTCTTTTTTTTTTAGACTTACACGTTGGAGGTCGAGAGTTCTCATAGGGCCGAGACACGGGCCGAGGTTTTTCTGAAGATGGCCGAGAAGTATCGATGGTACCGTAACAAATGCCGTGAAATGCATGAGCAGCACAGAGCGGGTGCCAGTACCCAGTCTACCAGGGAGGAGTTGGAGAAAAGAGATGAGGAACAGATGCGATCTATCCACAGATGCAGTGAGCTGGAGGAGCAGCTTCATGCGAAGGACGAAAAGCTTAAGGTGGGCGGGGGGTTGTCACGGAGTGCGAGGACCTTCAAGTGAAGGTATCTTCTCTACGAGTTGAGCTAGAGCAAAATGCTACTACGGTCAACGCTCTAAGTGTGGAATGGACGGAGAAGGTGGTCGAGTTAGAAAAGAAAGTGGCTGACATGGAGAGAGCTGAGGACGCTCGAGTGTCAGCTTTAGTGAGGGTGGCAACACTAGAGGATACTATTTGCGTTCTCAAGTCCGAGCAGGAATCTGAGAGAGCGACGACCACGCTAAGGGAGGCACGACTCGATGAGCGAATTGGTGAACTTGATCGAGACTTCGATCTTAGGAGACCAATTTGCGGCCCTCGAAGCTGAGAAGACGCAGTTATTGGCTCAAGATTCCCTTCAAGAGTCTGCTTCGGCCACTGTTCCCCACCGCCTGTATGAGCTATGGGTCCATGTCGAGGCCCAACTTGATATATACAAAGGTTTATGGGAGGCGGGGAATTTTCTATAGCCCGCCTTTGAAGATGCTCGGGCGAAGGCCCGGGAGGCTAGTACTGCCTGCGGTTATGACCCTACAACACCGAAAGTCGGTGAGGGCGTTGATGTCGTGGATGGTCTCCCTTCTAATGATGATGATGATGTTTGGGAGAACGGCGGTGGGGATAACGCTGAGTGAAGCTTTTACTGTAACCTTTATAATTAGTTTTTTTTGTTTTAGTTCTCTTGTTATTTATTTTCATCATATTCCCGAGGGCCTGTTTTGGCATTTTGTAGGGTGTGGCTGTCGCGCATGTATATTTGAATGAAATAGTTGTTTCTCCTTTGTTTGTGTATTTTTTGATATATTTTTTTTGTGAGTCCCTGATCTCTATAACTGTGAATCTGACCTTGCGAGTTCGGGCGAGGTTGACTTCTGATTTGCCAACTTAGGTAGAACAACCTTAGCTCAAATGAGGTCGAATTTAGACTTGCCATCTTGGGCGAAGTCAGTTTCGACCTATGTATTTGAGTGGGATCGAGTTCAGACTTACCAATTTAGGCGAAGTCAATTTTTCCATGTGTAATCGAGCGAGGCCAAACTCGAAGTTGCTATCTTGGGCGAAAGTTTGACCTATATATTCAAACAAGGTTGAACTTGGAGTTGTTGTCTCGGGCGAAGTCAATTTTCAGACATATTCAAATGAGTTCGAACTTTAGTCTGTCGATTCGAGTGGTGAACTTTTATTTTTACTGGGCGATAACCGACGGCCGCAAAGGCATGAATCTGAGATCAAAATTGTAATCTGTTGTAAATTTGAGCAAGGTGGAAAGTTTCTCTTTTGTTATGGTGATTGATGACCGTAAGGTGTTAACTCGAGTGAGGTCGAATTGTAACCCGTCTCACGATGTCTAGTGGCCGTAAAGGTGTTAATTCGAGTGAGGTCAAATTGTAAACCCATTTAACAATGGCCAGTGTCCGTAAAGATGTTAATTCGAGCGAGGTCGAATTGTAACCCGTTTGACGATGGACAATGGTCGTAAAGGTGTTAATTCGAGCGAGGTCGATTGTAACTCATTTGACGATGGTTCGTGGCCGTAAAGGTGTTAATTCGAGCGAGGTCGAATTGTAACCAGTTTGACGATGGCAAGTGGACATAAAGGTATTTTTCGAGCGAGGTCGAATTGTAACCCGTTGTATTATTTTTAATGGAGAAAATTACACGTCATCGTACTATTTATGCGTGCGTTAGGTGAGTCCCGGTGTGCTTGGTTTTGCTTTTACTGTAGAATACTGCACGTTTCATAGGTGAGTCCCAGTTCACTTAACTTTGCGTTCATTGGAGATTACTGCGCGTTTTATGGGAGATTACTACGTGTTTCATGGGCGAGTCCCCTATTCTGGAAATTTTCTTAATAGTCGACCTGTGTTGAACCGTTCCAGTTATTTATAATGCGGTACGGCTTATAGGGCTTTGGTCGGTGTCACGACCCGGATTTTCCACCCTTGGGAGTCGTGATGGCGCTTACTCGTAGAAGCTAGGCAAGCCATAAATTTTAGAAAATTCTTTACTTCTTTATTTTAATCCTTTTAACAACTTGCTTTAACAGGTGATAACCATTTATATAATAGCGGAATAGGAGATTAAGCGGAAGACCTAAACTAAATAAACCAAAATAATACGGAAATCAACATATGCCTCTACCCAGAAACTGGTGTCACAACATTCACGGACTATCTATGATTACTACATACAAACGTTTGAAAGAAGGAACACTGTCTGTCTCGGATACAATGATAACAGAACAAAATAACTGATATAAGAGACGTCGGGCTTGCGAACGCCTGCAGGACTACCTCGGAATCTCGGTGGACTGAAGGCTGGCTCCCAAGCTACTACTGCTGACCCAGTGCTGCTCCGGTATCTGCACATAAGTGCAGTGTGTAGCGTCAACACAACCGACCCCATATGCTGGTAAGTGCCTAGCATAACCTCGGCGAAGTAGTGATGAGGCTAGGACCAGCATATTGTTACCTCGGCGAAGTAGTGAGATATGTTGGTAAATATATTTAGACTTTGCTGGTAAGTGCCTAGCATAACCACCCGCTCCCATTTCATTTATCTTGTGGTAGGCGTACCACCCGCTCCCATTTCATCATATCTTGTGGTAGGCGTACCACCCGCTCCCATTTCATTATATCTTGTAGTAGGCATACCACCCGCTCCCATTTTATCATATCTTGTGGTAGGCGTACCACCCGCTCCCATTTCATTATATCTTGTGGTAGACGTACCACCCACTCCCATTTCATTATATCTTGTGGTAGGCGTACCACCCGCTCCCATTTTATTATATCTTGTGGTAGGCGTACCACCCGCTCCTATTTCATTATATCTTGTGGTAGACGTACCACCTGCTCCTATTTCACGTCAACAATAATCACAAGGAATCCCGGCAAGGGTACAAGAGTAATATAGAAACTTCCCTCCAAGGGAACAATGGTATTTCAACAACATCCTGGCAAGGGAACAATACTATCAAAATAAACATCCCGGCAAGGGATCATTAATATCAAACAAACATCCCGACAAGGGAACAATGGTGATAATAATATAGGAAGCGCAATAAACCACAACGGAGTCATAACAATTATAATACAAGACTCACGGGCATACTTGACACCAACGTATAGATACTCGTCATCATGCCTATATGTCGTACTCCACAATTAACATGTAGAAAATAAGACATAACTCGTAATCCCTCAAACTAATGTTAGACCAAACACTTACCTCGATGCATCAAACACAACTCAAATTTCAATTATAGCTTTACCCCTTGATTCCTCAGCTAATTCGCTCTTATCTAGCCACAAGTTACTTAATTACATCAATAAACACTAAATGAATCAATTTGAATGCATGAAAATGCGTTTTCCGAAGTTTTACCAGAAAAGTCAAAATTGCCCCCAGACTCACGTGGTCAAAACCCGAGGTTCGAACCAAAACCCGATTACCCATTCCCCCACGAGCTCAAATATATAATTTGTTTTGAAATCAAACCTCAAATCGAGGTCTAAATCCCCAATTTTTGAAAACCCTAGGTTCCACGCAAAATACCCAATTTCCCCGATGAACATCATTGATTTGAAGTTGAAATCATGTTAAAAGATGTTAATAGTTGAAGAAAACTAGTTAAAAACGGCTTACAATTGATTTGGAGAAGAAAGGTTATTTGAAAAATCTCCTCTTATGTTTTTTGGGGTCTTAAAAAATAAAAAATAACTAAAAATCTCGTCTAAATATACTGCCCTCAGTGCCCTATGCGGACCGCACAAAATCAACCGCGGCCGCACAGGATTCCTGTGTTCTGCAGTGATAGGTCTTAGTATTTTGGCCATAACTTTCTCTACAGATGTCCAAATTATGATTTTTATATTTTTCTGGAAACTAGACATGAAGAGATACAACTGTGTTTTTGAATCATCTCAAAATTCTTTGTAGATCAAAATATATAGGCTTCCGAAGTCGGACCAGTGAATTGTTCTTCACCGTGGACCGCACCAAAACTAGTGAGGCCGCACAGGCCCTCACCGCGGTCCGCACAAAATCTAGTGCGGCCGCACAAGCCCCTTCGCGGCAGCATTCCTTTTTGTGCAGACCGCACTAGTCGGTTCAGAGGCCTTCCATCTCTCTGAATCTGCAACACCTATGTTTTTAAGTCTAAGACATCTCGGAACCTACCCGAAACTCACTCGAGCCCTCGGAACTCCAAACCAAGTGTGCATACTAACTCAAAAATATCATATGGACCTACTCCTGCGATCACATCATCAAAATAACATGTAAGATTATGAATTAAACCTCAAAACTCAACATTTTCATCAAGAACTCTAAAAGTTCATAACTCTTCAACCGGAAGTCTAACTCACGTCAAATAAACTCTGTTTTTCACCGAATTTCATAGTTATCTTTCAAATACTATAACAAGTTTGTACCGGGTTCCGGAACAAAAATACGGGCTCGATAACAATGGTTTCAAACATTAATTCTTTTCTTTATTCCTTAGATCAGTAAAACAATTTCTTTCAAAAATTGATTTCTAAGGTTTAGGACCTCGGAATTCATTTCCGGGCATACGCCCAAGTCCTATATTTTACTGCGGACCTCCCCGGATCGTCGGAACACGGATCCGGGTCCGTTTGCTAAAACTATTGAACAAAGTCAACCATAATCAAAAATTTAACTCTAAAATTCCTATTTCTCATATTTTCACATAGAAGGCTTTCCAAATATAGGTCCGGACCACACACGTAAATCAAGGTGGGGTAAAAAGGGAGGTTTTTAGGCCTCGAAACACTGAATGCACTTGCAACACGAGTGATGGCCTTTTGGGTCATCACATTCTCCACCTCTAAAAAACCGCTCGTCCTCGAACGGACATAAGAAGGAAGTACCTGAGTCGGGAAAAAGATAGGGATAACGGCTCCGCATATCGGACTCGGACTCCTAGGTCGATGCCTCAGCGGGCTGACCTCCCCACTGAACACTAACAGAAGGAAAACTATTCGATCTCAATTGACAAACCTGCCAGTCTAGAATAGCTACCGGCTCCTCCTCATAAGACAAGTACTTGTCCAACTGGACAGTGCTGAAATCTAACACGTGGGATGGATCCCCGTGATACTTCCGAAGCATGGGCACATGAAACACTAGATGCACGGCTGATAAGCTCGGCGGCAAAGCAAGTCTATAAGCCACCTCTCCCACTCGATCAAGAATCTCAAACGTGCTAATGAACCTAGGGCTAAGCTTTCCCTTCTTCCCAAATCTCATCACGCCCTTCATAGGCGACACTCGGAGCAATACCCGCTTACCGAACATAAAAGCCACATCTCGAACCTTGCGGTCTGCATAACTCTTTTGCCTGGACTGAGCTGTACGAAGCTTATCCTGAATAATCCTGACCTTGTCCAAGGCCTCCTAAACCAGATCCGTACCCAACAACTGAGCCTCTCCCTGCTCAAACCATCCAACCGTAGATCGACATCGTCTACAATATAAAGCCTCATAAGGAGCCATCTGGATACTCGACTAGTAGCTGTTGTTGTAGGAAAACTCCACTAAAGGCAAGAACTGATCCCACGAACCCCCAAAGTCAATGACTCAAGCTCGGAGCATATCCTCCAAAATTTGAATAGTCCGTTTGGACTGCCCGTCCGTCTGAGGATGAAATGTTAAACTTAACTCAACTTGAGTTCCCAACTCTCGTTGAACTGCTCTTCAGAAATGCGAGGTAAACTACGTACCTCGATCCGAAATGATAGACACAGGCACACTATGAAGACGAACAATCTCCCGGATATAGATCTCAGCTAACCTCTCGGATGAATAGGAGACTGCCACAGGAATGAAATGCGCTGACTTGGTCAGCCTATCAACAATAACCCACACTGCATCGAACTTCATCTGAGTCCGTGGGAGTCCAATAACAAAGTCCATAGTGATCTGCTCCCACTTCCACTCAGGAATCTCAATCTTTTGGAACAAACAACTAGGCCTCTGATGTTCATACTTGACTTGCTGACAATTCAATCACCGAGCCACATATGCAACGATGTCCTTCTTCATTCTTCTCCACCAATAATGCTACCGCAAATCCTGATACATCTTAGCGGCGCCTGGATGAATAGAGTACTTGGAACTATGGGCCTCCTCTAAAATCAACTCTCCGAGCACATCTACATTAGGCACACAAACTCGACCCTGCAATCTCAAAACTCCATCATCACCTAAGGTAACCTGCTTGGCACCTCCGTGTTGCACCGTGTCTCTAAGGATACACAAATGGGGATCATCATACAGCCGATCACGGATACGCTCCAATAAAGAAGAACGAGCCACCGTGCAAGCTAACACCCGACTGGGCTCAAAAACATCTAACCTCACAAACTGATTGGCCAAAGCCTGAACATCCAATGTGAGCGGTCTCTCACCGACCAGAATATAAGCAAGACTGCCCATATTGGCTGACTTTCAACTCAAGGCATCGGCCACCACATTGGCCTTTCCCGGATGATATAAAATAGTGATATCATAATCTTTCAACAACTCCAACCACCTCCTTTGCCTCAAATTCAACTCCTTTTGCTTGAACAAATACTGAAGACTCTTGTGATCCGTGAACACGTCACATGCCACGTCATATAGATAATGCCTCTAAATCTACAATGCGTGAACAATGGCTGTCAACTCCAAATCATGAACCAGATAGTTCTTCTCATGAATCTTCAACTACCGAAGCATAGGCAATGACCTTGCCATCCTGCATCAACACTGCACCGAGTCTAATACGAGATGCATCACAATAGACTATATAAAGACCTAAACCTTTGGGCAAAACCAACACCGGTGCCATAGTTAGAGCTGTCTTGAGCTTCTGAAAGCTCGCATCACACTCATCCGACCATCTGAACTGGGCACCCTTTTGGGTCAACCTGGTCATTGGGACTGCGATAGATGAGAACCCCTCCACAAACCGATGATAGTAGCCTGCCAATCCCAAGAAACTCTGAATCTCTATAGCTGATGTTGGTCTAGGCCAGTTCTTCACTGCCTCAATCTTCTTCGGATCAACCTGAATACCCTCTGTTGACACAACATGACCCAGGAATGCAACTGAACTCAACCAGAA
Source organism: Nicotiana tabacum (assembly GCF_000715075.1). Lineage (NCBI taxonomy): Eukaryota > Viridiplantae > Streptophyta > Magnoliopsida > Solanales > Solanaceae > Nicotiana > Nicotiana tabacum. The sequence continues at coordinate 14,837,314 of NC_134089.1, read as the reverse complement.
CTCACACTTCGAGAACTTAGCATATAACTGACTATCCCTCAGAGTCTGAAGAACCACTTTGAGATGCTGCTCGTTCTTCTCCTGGCTGCGGGAATATATCAAAATATCATCAACGAAGACTATCACGAACGAATCCAAATAAGGCCTGAACACTCGGTTCATCAAATCCATAAAAGTTGTTGGGGCATTGGTCAACCCAAAAGACATAACCAAGAACTTTTAATGTCCGTACCGAGTGCGAAAAGTTGTCTTAGGGACATCGGATTCTCTAATCCTCAACTGATGGTAGCCTGATCTCAAGTCAATCTTTGAAAATACCTTAGCACCCTGAAGCTGATCAAACAAATCATCAATCCTCGGCAATGGATATTTATTCTTGTTGTAACCTTGTTCAAATGCCGGTAATCAATACACATTCTCATCGACCCATCCTTCTTCTTAACAAACAACACCGGCGCACCCCAAGGCGAAACACTGGGTCTAATGAAACCCTTCTCAAGCAAGCCTTGCAACTGTTCCTTCAACTCTTTCAACTCAGGCAGGGCCATACGATAAGGCAGGATAGAAATGGGCTGAGTGCCCGGAGCCAAATCAATGCAAAAATCAATATCCCTGTCGGGTGGTATCCCCGGCAAGTCTGAAGGGAATACCTCAGGAAACCCACGAACAATGGGCATAGAATCGATAGAGGGAACCTCAGCACTAGAATCACGAACATATGCCAAATAGGCCAAACACCCCTTCTCGACCATACGTCGAGCCTTCACATAAGAGATAACAATACGGGTAGAATGACCAGGAGCCCCTCTTCACTCTAAACGAGGCAAACCCGGTAAAGCTAAGGTCACAGTCTTGGCATGGCAGTCCAAGATACCATGGTAAGGTGATAACCAGTCCATCCCCAATATAACATCGAAATCGACCATGTCTAAAAGAAACAAATCTACATGAGTCTCAAGACCCCCAATCACCACAATACAAGAATGATGGACTCGATCAACTACGATAGAATCACCCAACGGTGTAGACACATAAATAGGAACACTCAATGAATCACTAGGCATGATCAGATACAATGCAAAATAAGATGACACAAACGAGTATATAGACCCTAGATCAAACAACACTGAAGCATCTCTATCACAAACCAGAACCATACCTATAATAACTGCATCTGAAGCCTCAGCCTCGGGCCTGGCCGGGAGAGCATAACATCGGGGCTGGGCCCCACTACCCTGAACTACATCTCTGGGATGGCCTGCAGTTGGCTGGCCTCCACCTCTAGCGGCCTGAGCTCCATCTCTAGCACCTCTACCTCCACCTCTAGCACCTCTATCCCCACCTCTAGCTGGTTGGGCGGCCTGTGGGACACCTGGTGCCTGATCCATAGCACGGGAACCCTGATACGGAGAACTACTCAAAGCTCGAGGGCAATACCTAGCAATGTGCCTTGTGTCTCCACAAGTAAAACAAGCCCTCAGTTGTTGGAGTTGATGACCTTGGAAACTCTAAAGCGATGGTGCACTGATAGGTGCTGGTGGTTCACTACAGGACTACTAAGCAGAATACTACATCTAAGGACCACGGCTACCTGAAGCACCGTGAGAAACCTGAAGTGCTGACTGGATAGGCCTAGGGGGATGGCCTCTACCATATGAATCTCTACCTCCAAACAAGGTACCACTGAATCTGCTTAAATGACGGGGCCTCTTATCCGACCCGTGACCACCTCCCTGTGACAGAACCATCTCCACTCTCCTGGCAACATTGGCCGCCTCCTAGAAAGATATCTGACTCCCAGTCTCCCTAGCTATCTGAAGACAAATCGGTTGAATAAGACCATCAATAAACCTCCTCACCCTCTCTCTCTCTATCTTGGTAGGAAGTATGACAAGAGCATGGCGAGCTAAGTCGATGAACCTGGTCTCATACTGGGTAACAGTCATGGAACCCTGTTGGAGGCGCTCAAACAGCCTCCGATAGGCCTCTCTTTGAGTAATGGGGAGAAACTTCTCCAAAAATAGATGTGTAAACTACTCCCAAGTCAAGGCTGGCGATCCTGCTGGTCTGGCCAAATAGAAATCCCTCCACCAAGTCTTGGTGAATCCCGAGAAGTGAAATGTAGCAAAATCGACCCCATTGGTCTCAACAATCCCCATGTTCCTGAGAACCTCGTGGCAGCTATATAGATAATCCTGGGGATCCTCAAAAGAAGCACCACTGAAAGTAGTAGTGAAGAGCTTGGTGAATCTATCTAGCCTGCACAAAGCATCGACAGACATAGCTGCTCCATCACCGGTTTAAGCTACCACCAGCTGAACTGCTCCAACTGGTTGAACCGTTGGAGTCTAAATCTGGGGAACTACCTGCTCCGGAGTGCAAGTAGCAGGAGTCTAGGCCCCTCCTCCAGCCTGAGAGACTGCTGGTGCTACAGGAAGCAAGCTTGCCTGGGTGACACTCTCCATGAGGCCCACTAATCGGACCAGAGCATCCTGAAGAATTGGGGTAGCAATAAACCCCTCGGGGAACTGAGCTGGGCCCACCGGAACTGCTGGGGCCGGAACCTCCTCATCAAAATCAACCTGAGGCTTTGTCACTGGTGCTGCTGCTCGAGGCTGAGCTCATCCTCTAGCACAGCCTCGGCCTCGCCCTCTGCCCCTCATAAAAGTTGTTGCTGGAGACTCGGGCTGCTGAGCGGTGGATGAGGAAGCGCGTATGCTCGCCATCTGCAAAAGAACAGAGTAGAAATTCAATTAGCATTGAGAAACAAACCGCACGACAAGAAAGAACGAGTGTGAAGTATTTCCTAACCTCGTAGCCACTGGAGGATAAATACAGATATCTCTGTACCGATCCCTCAGACTCTACTGAGCTTGTCCATGAATTGTGAGACCTATTTAACCTAGAGCTCTAATACCAACATGTCACGACCCATATTTCCCACCCTCGAGAGTCGTGAGGGCGCCTACTCGTAGAAGCTAGGCAAGCCATAAAATTTAGAAAATTCTTTACTTCTTTGTTTTAATCCTTTTAACAACTTGCTTTAACAGGTGATAAACATTTAAATAATAGCGGAATATGAGATTAAGCGGAAGACCTAAACAAAATAAACCAAAATAATACGGAAATCAACATATGCCTCTACCCAAAAATTGGTGTCACAACATTCACGGACTATCTATGATTACTACATACAAACGTTTGAAAGAAGGAACACTGTCTGTCTCGGATACAATGATAATAGAACAAAATAACTAATAGAAGAGACGCCGGGCCTGCGAACGCCTGCAAGACTACCTCGGAATCTCGATGGACTGAAGGCTGGCTCCCAAGCTACTGTTGCTGACCCAGTGCTGCTCCGGTATCTACACATAAGTGTAGTATACAGCGTCAGCACAACCGACCCCATGTGCTGGTAAGTGCCTAGCCTAACCTCGGCGAAGTAGTGACGAGGCTAGGACCAGACTACCAAATAAACCTGTGCAGTTATATAATATACAACGGAAAGTAAAGCAGGAATAAACAAGTAAAGATGGGAGGGGAAACATGCTTCGGCGGAATAACAGGTAAAAATAGAATATCAAGAGAATTACAAGGGAATCAAAATCCACCACTAACAAGAATAAGGAAAACAAAGGCAGATTTCACTTTCTTTTCACATCTTGTTGCATGCGTGCAACCCGATCTCATTCATGTATCTCGTGGTAGGCGTGCCACCCGCTCCCATTTCATTTATCTTGTGGTAGGCGTACCACCCGCTCCCATTTCATCATATCCTGTGGTAGGCGTACCACCCGCTCCCATTTCATTATATCTTGTAGTAGGCATACCACCCGCTCCCATTTTATCATATCTTGTGGTAGGCGTACCACCCGCTCCCATTTCATTATATCTTGTGGTAGGCGTACCACCCGCTCCCATTTTGTTATATCTTGTGGTAGGCGTACCACCCGCTCCTATTTCATATATATCTTGTGGTAGGCGTACCACCCGCTCCTATTTCAAGCCAACAATAATCACAAGGAATTCCGGCAAGGGAAGAAGAGTAATATAACAACTTTCCGGCAAGGGAACAATGATATTTCAACAACATCCCGGCATGGGAACAATACTATAAAAACAAACATCCCGGCAAGGGAACAATACTATCAAAACAAACATCCCGACAAAGGATCATTAATATCAAACAAACATCTCGGCAAGGGAACAATGGTGATAATAACATAGGAAGCGCAATAAACCACAATGGAGTCATAACAATTATAATACAAGACTCACGGGCATGCTTGACACCAACGTATAGATACTCGTCACCATGCCTATACGTCGTACTCCACAATTAACATGTAGCAAATAAGACACGACTCCTAATCCCTCAAGCTAAGGTTAGACCAAACATTTACCTCGATGCCTCGAACACAACTCAAGTTTCAATTATAGCGTTACCCCTTGATTCCTCCGCCAATTCGCTCATATCTAGCCACAAGTTACTTAATTACATCAATAAACGCTAAATTAATCAATTTGAATGCATGAAAATGAGTTTTCCAAAGTTTTACCCAAAAAGTCAAAATCGCCCCCAGGCCCACGTGGTCAAAAACCGAGGTTAGAACCAAAACCTGATTACCCATTCCCCCACGAGCTCACATATGTAATTTGTTTTGAAATCGGACCTCAAATCGAAGTCCAAATCCCCAATTTTTGAAAAACCTAGGTTCCACGCAAAACACCCAATTTCCCCATGAAAATCATTGATTTGAAGTTGAAATCATGTTAAAAGATGTTAATGATTGAAGAAAACTAGTTAAAAACGACTTACAATTGATTTGGAGAAGAAATGTTGTTCGAAAAATCGCCTCTTAAAATTTTTGGGGTCTTAAAAATAAAAAATAACTGAAAATCCCGTCTAAATATACTGCCCTCAGATGCCCTGTGCGGACGCACAAAATCAACCGCGGTCGCACAAGCTTCCTGTGTTCTGCAGTGATAGGTCTTAGTATTTTGGACATAACTTTCTCTACATATGTTCAAATAATAATTTCTTTATTTTTCTGTAAACTACACATGAAGATCTACAACTATCGTTTTTGAATCATCTCAAAATTCTTTGTAGATCAAAAGATATAGGCTTCCGAATTCGGACCAGTGAATTGTTCTTCACCGCGGACCGCACCAAAACTAGTGCGGCCGCACAGGCCCTCACCACGGTCCGCACAAAATCTAGTGCGGCCGCACAAGCCCCTTCGCGGCAGCATTCCTTTTTGTGCGGACCGCACTGGTCGGTTCAGAGGCCTTCCACCTCTCTGAACCTGCAACACCTATGTTTTAAAGCCTAAGACATTCCGCAAATTACCCGAAATTCACTCGAGCCCTCGGAACTCCAAACCAAGTGTGCATACTAACTCAAAAATATCATATGGACCTACTCGTGCGATCACATCATCAAAATAACATGTAAAATTATGAATTAAACCTCAAAACTCAACATTTTCATCAAGAACTCTCAAAGTTCATAACTCTTCAACCGGAAGTCTAACTCACGTCAAATAAACTCCGTTTTTCACCGAATTTCACAGTTATCTTTCAAATACTATAACAAGTTCGTAACGGGCTCCGGAACTAAAATATGGGCCCGATAACAATGATTTCAAACATTAATTCTTTTCTTTATTCCTTAGATAATTCAGTAAAACAATTTCTTTCAAAAATTGATTTCTAAGACTTGGGACCTCGGAATTCATTTTCGGGCATATGCCCAAGTCCCATATTTTACTACGGACCTCCCAGGATCGTCAGAATACAAATCTGGGCCCGTTTGCTAAAAATGTTGACCAAAGTCAACCATAATCAAAAGTTTAACTCTAAAATTCCTATTTCTCATATTTTCACATAGAAGGCTTTCCAAATATATGTTCGGACCACGCACGTGGGGTAAAAAGAGAGGTTTTTAGGCCTCAGAACACTGAATGCACTTGTAACACGAGTGATGGCTTTTTGGGTCATCACACTCGATCACTGCTTTCAAGGTGGTATGGTATAGAACCTTTTCCAGGGGTATTTTGGTGGCGCCTGTTCCTTGTTCACATCCCTGTGAAAGTGCTTGTGTTCCTGTTCTGATCCAACAAGAGATCGTGATAAATGAAACCCAAATGAAATTGTCTATTACCTTGCCTGGAAGTTGGTGAAAGGAGTAACGACGTCGTAGGGTCGTTCGCTTCGCCTCGTCCTCGAATGGTGATTTCGGGTTTGGTGGTCGTGTTCGGCTCCGTTGTTAATCGCGTCTAGGCTTCTCGTGGGTCGGAATTACATCTTACCTATTGGGGTATCGAAACCGAGTCCCAATCCGACCCCGTCAGATATGCACAAACAATAAGGGAAATATATCATACTTTGTTCATAATACATCCCGTGCATGTGGGTATGAAAATAGGGCAGGATATGCTCGCTGTTTCAAAGGATCAGATAGTAGGCTATTGTCTCTTCTTAAGAGGTGGGGGTATGGGTCAGTATATAAGTATGAATATGTCAAATGGGGTTACAGTCATGCCAAGCGCATAGTGACCGTGATTCTACTTTAAACATGCATATGGTGTTCAAACCCATCGCTGTATGGGTTTTGCATAGACACCAGTCACAATTTCTATTTTATGTAGAGATCTGACCCAGATTGATACGATTATCTCAAAAGCTTACCTACAATTCTTTCGAGTTGGTGTTTATGCCTAGACGGTGAGTATGACAGCCTGGTAGTAATACTTGGCTGGCTCTAGATCTAAAGAAAACTAAAAAATTTGGCTAAGAAATCCCCACATATGGCACCAAATAGGGGTAGGCATATATCGAGTAAAACCGAGAACCCAAACCATTAATTACTTATTGGGTTATTGGGTTAACGGTTCGATAACGGGTATATTATTTTTTATTGGGTTATCGGTTCGGGCTCGGTTTAGCAATTCTGTTATTGGGTAAACCGATAACCCAATAAGGATTAACTAATTTACTAGTTTACCCTTAAGTATATACATGCTAGGGTTTCATATACATAGTTCAATTTCTCTTTCTCAGTTCTTTCTCCGCCTCACACCCTGTCACCCTCACGGCCTTACCCTCAGTCCTCACTCCTCACCAGTTCTCCGCCAGTCCGCCACACGGCTCACGCCCTCACCAGTTCTCCGCCTCATGGCTCACACCCCCACGGCTGAGCCCATCAAGACTCAGTTTACCATTATCTTTTTCCGTCAGAGCATTGTACTAAGGTTAGTGTTTCATATCCCATTTCTGAATTCATCTTAGTTTGGTATCTTAGAAACACTGATTTAGGTGTTGAGCAGCTACTGATGATGCTATATTAGCAGGGCCAGATACCATTAGTTTTTTTCCTACAAGAGGGGCAGTAGTATCCGAGCTACTTGGAGTAGTACTCATATTTTCATCCTGGAATTTTCCCATCTGTAGGTAAAATCTTTTTGATACTGTAACTGTCCCATCTCTTCTTTGCTTGTTGCGGAGAAATATTGGCCATTGTAGAATTAAACTAATTCCTTTAACTCGGTATCAATATGACTAATTCAGGAACAAAAGTAGAATCGAATTTATACTATTCCATTATTCGATTGACATCTGCTAGGTTCTCTTAGCTGGTTGTCCACAACTGTCGCTTTGTGTTTATTAGTTTGTTATTTCATCTGCCGCCCTAGCTTTAGACCCAGTGATTGGAGCAATTTCGGTTGGAAACACAGTTGTCCTCAAACCTTCAGATTAGCACCAAAATGCTCCTCTTTTCTAGCCAATAATATCAATGGTTCTCAAGAAACTATAAAACTGTTTTAAAAAAAATCTGCAACATAAAACAGAATTGTTCTCATTTGCAGAATCTGTTTTAGTTTTACCTTATCGGGTTGTCACGACCCAGATTTTTCACCCTCGGAAGTCGTGATGGCACCTACTCGTAGAAGCTAGGCAAGCTACGGAATTTAGAAATTTTAACTCTTTCGTTTTAATCCTTTTTAATAACTTATAATAACAGGTGATCAACATTTAAATAATAGCGGATGATGAAATTAAGCGAAAGACTTAGACTAATATAATACCCAAAATAAATATGGAAATGCCAACATGCGTCTCTACCCAGAAACCGGTGTCACAATATTCACAGACTGTCTATGAATACTACATACAGATGTCTAAAGAAAAGAAATACAGTCTGTCTCGGATAAAATGAAAACAGAACAGATAAGCAGATAGAAGAGACGTCGGGCCTGCGGACGCCTGCAGGACTACCTCGGGATCTTTATAGACTGAAGGCTGGCTCCCCAAGTGCTACTGTCCCGGTGCTGCTCCGATATCTACACAGAGTGCAGAGTGTAGCATCAGCATAACCGACCTCATATGCTGGTAAATACCTGGCCTAACTCCGACGAGGTAGTGACGAGGCTAGGACCAGACTCCAGATAAACCTGTGCAGTTATGTAATATACAGCGGAAAATAAACAGGTGCATGCTTCGGGGGGGACACATCAAATCCAGCAGAAATAAAGAGAAATATGAGAGAAACAATTCAAAATCTACGTCAAAGCAATAATAACACTGTTGCGGCGCACAACCCGATCCATTTATAACATTGTTGCGGCGTGCAACCCGATCCAATATAATATTATTGCGGCGTGCAATCCGATTATCACTTAACATTGTTGCGGCGTGCAACCCGATCCAATATTATATATATATATATATATATATATATATATATATATCATTGTTGTGGCGTGTAACCCGATCCAATATATAAAAATACCATAACTCAACCATACCACGAGTCCCGGCAAGGGATCAACAATAAACTACACTATCCCGGCAAGGGAATTCAATAATAAAAGTATAAACGTCCCGGCAAGGGAGAATCAGCTATAACCAAATCTTAACTCAACTCCTACTCATATCACCTAACACTAATACTCAATCATAAGTAATTTCTACGAAAATAAACTAAATCCTCGCTCAATATCGAGAATCACCAATTAAAGAATCCGTAATATCATTTAAGAACACAACAATTATCAATTTAAGACTCACGGTCATGCTCGACACCAACGTATAGATACTCGTCACCATGCCTATACGTCGTACTAAACAAGAAGCAAATAGTAAATAGGACACAACTCCTAATCCCTCGAGCTAAGGTAAGAACGAACACTTACCTCGAACTTCCACAGCCAACTCAATTCACGACTCAATTATAGCTTTACCCCCTTAATTCCACCACCAATTCGCTCGTATCTGGTCACTAATTACTTAATTACATCAATAAACGCTAAATGAATCAATTTGAATGCTTAAAAACGAATTTTCCAAAGTTTTGTCCAAAAAGTCAAAAATCGCCCCGTGGCCCACATGGTCAAAACCCTAGGTTCGAACCACAACCTGATTATTCATTCCCCCACGAACCTAAATATATAATTTGTTTTGAATCGAGGTCCAAATCTCCAATTTTGAAAAACCTAGGTTCTATCCAAAACACCCAATTTTTCCCATGAAAATCATTGATTTTGAGTTGAAATCATGTGGAAAGATGTTAATGATTGAAGAAAATGAATTAGAAATCACTTACTAATATTTTGGAGAAGAAAGGTTATTTGAAAAATTGCCTCTTATGTTTTTGGGGTTTTGAAAAATGAAAAATAACTGAAAATCCCGTCTTAATATACCCCTCTCAGACTCCCTGTGCGGACCGCACAAAATCAACTGCGGCCGCACAGTCACCAATGAACCTGTGCGGACCGCACAAGATCCACTGCGGCCACACTGCCACCAGTGCGGACAACACAAAACCAGTGCGGACCGCACTAGCAGGTTCAGAGAGCTGCAGTTTTTCTGAACTTCCAATAGCCATGTTTAAGCCTAAGACACCCCGGAACCTACCCGAAACTCACCCGAGCCCTCGGAGCTCCAAACCAAAGATACACTCAACCTCAAAAAACATCTCATGGACTTATTCGTGTACTCATATCGCCAAAATAACATCAGAAACATCGAATTAAACCTCAATATCAATGAAATTTATCAAAACTTCTTAAACATCAAATTTTGCATTTAAGGTCCGAATCACGCCAAACGGGTTTTGTTTCTTACCAAACTTTACCGACTACACATATAAATCATATCGAACCTGTACCGGGCTTCGGAACCATAATACGGGCCCGATACCACAGGTTCCACGTAACATTTCATTTTCAAAAACCTTTACATTTTTCAAAAAATAATTTCTTTCAAAAATTCATTTCTCGGGCTTGGGATCTCGGAATTCGATTCTAGGCATACGCCCAAGTCCCATATTTTCCTACGGACACTCCAGGACCGTCAAATCACGGGTCCCGGTCCCGGTCCGTTTACCCAAAACGTTGACCGAAGTCAAATTAATTCATTTTATAGTCAAAATTTATCATTTTTCACAGATTTTCACATTTAGGCTTTTCGGCTACGCGCCTGGACTGTGCACGCAAATCGAGGTGATGTTAAAAAAGGGTTTTTAAGGCCTTGGAACGCATAATTTTATTTTAAAACAAGTGATGACCTTTTGGGTCATCACACGGGTAAACCGATAATGATCAATAACCGATAACCAATATCTTATCAGTTTGGTAATCAGTTTATCATATTTATAAACCAATAACCGATAGGCAAAACCGATAATATTCATAACCGAACCGAAACGACCGATGCCCACCCCTAGTGCCAAATTATTTGACCGAAAAGTGTTGAGCTTTTCGTTAAACCAATTAATAAAGAAAATGAAGGATAAATCTAAGCCAAACATAATAAACTCTAGATCTAAACATTTTTAAATATGAGAATCGAAGGAGGCCTAGCTTATGTAACATTCCCTAAGATTATTAACAGACATCAAACATAAATGATAAGCTTACATCTTTGATATTTTGTTCCGCATTTGTAAGAGCAAAGAAGGAAAAGTCGTTAAGAATTATGAAATCTATCTTTATTGATTCACAATAACGATTACAAAGAGTTGCAATCAAAATCTTGGGTTTTGCTTCGTTGTTGGAGATCTCTTTATGTTCTCATCTTTGGTACATTGTTCCTCTCTTTCTCTCGGATGGAGAGGAGGCTTTCTTGCATTCTCCCTCTCATATATATATATATATATATATATATATTTATTTATTTATTACCGGTCTTCCTCTTTATTGAACCGTCTTTAACCAGCGTACCCTCCCATAACTATACTCTTCCTTACTCGCCCAAGTATTACTATATATGTTCTGCTGTGTAAGTCTTCTGACGACTTGATCTTGGCAGTGGCCGTGATACTCGTCACTATTACACCTCGTGGATATGACTATGGCTTGGTCGACCCCTTACCATTTCTTTTAATGATAATCCACTTGTGGTCAGATTTTGACCCATACAGTACTCAACTTACTGACGAAAATGACAAGAATATAGGAGCAGCGGCATACACAGAAATTTTTGTAATTGCTGTCAATATTTGAAGAAGTGAACAAGTAAATTAATTAGTATAACGATAAGTGTTGTCAATTTCTATATTTATACCCAAATTTTTTATCTGTTTCTACATATATATATTTACGAATATTTTTGACGAAACGGTCATAAATAAGGTACCTACGCCCCTGTATATAAGTATGCACCTTGTTTACTGTTGTTTTTTCAGATTTTCTCTGCCGAAATCCAACACAAAGTATCATACACAACAGCCCATTTTTAACATAAAATCACACCCTTAATCTTGATTAGAGAAAAAAAGAAACAGATATATAGAGAACCGTCATCACCCTTTAAGTAAAAAAAATAAAAGGGATGAACAAAAAGTTGCATTAGATATTACTATGCCTAATTATTTCAACTTCAGAAAACTCACAACTTTGGGGAACAAAACACAATTCTCTGTCCTAGAAGAAAACTCATACAAATCAGAATCCTCAAAATCCTCTTCTTCTAATGTAGTTTCCAGCTGAGGAGAAACTGAAATCTTATTGGGTGCAATTAGAACTGCTGGAACTCCAACTTCCATACAAGATTTTTGGTTCCCAGTAAACTTGGCCATTTTTGCAAAAAGAGCAAGAAAGAGTCTATGGAGACAAATTCTAGAGAGGTGTTCAGTGTTCGGTCTTTGGCTATTTTTCAGAAGATTTGTTGGGTTTGGGAAAGACTGCATAGTGTGAGGGACTTATATATAGGTGAAGAAACAGAAAATTTTGGTGAGGTGTCGGTCGAAAGACACAGGAAACGTATCTGAATTTCAATTATTTGTCTTTTTCGATAATTGCTGGATGTAACCTAATTTCCGAGTAAAGACGAGCAACATGTGGAAAATGCTCACACGGCTTTGCATATTATTTTGAAAAAGAACTTAATTTTAGTTAATACAAGAAATATGTCTTGTACATGTGCTTTTGTCACATAAGCAATGTTAAGTGGGCTTTTCAAGAAATTTTAGTGAGGGTTTTATATTCCCTCCACTCCAATTCATGTGAAGTTATTTGACTAGACACCAAGTTTTAGTAAGAAGGTGTAAGAGGTTGGCCATAGTGGATGTTAGGAAGGGTAGAGTGTATGAGTCAAAATATGACCACAAGTGGGTTATCATTAAAAGGAATGGTAAAGGGGTCGGCCAAGCCATAGTCGTGCCCACGAGGCGTAATAGCGACGAGTATCTCGCCACTGCCGGGATCGAGCCATCAGAAGGCCTACACGGCAGAACATATGTCATAATACCTGGGTGAGTAAGGAAGAGTACAGTCATGAGAGAGTACGCTGGTTAAAGACCGTTGGATAAAGGAAAAAATTGGTAATATATATGTGAGAGAAGAAGGCAAGAAAGAGGGGGTTCCCATCCGAGAAAAAAGAGGAACAATGTATCAAAGATGAGAACAGGAGAGGACCTCCAACAACAAAGCAGAAGCCTAAATTTTGGTTACAACCCTTTGTACTCATCCTTGTTGAATGAATAAAGAAAGATCTCATAGTTATCAATGATTATTCCTCTTTTCCTTCTTTGCTCTTGCAAGTACGGAAACAATGTATCAAAGATGTAAGCTTATTATTTATATTTGATGTCTTTTAATCATCTTAAAAAATGTTATACAAGCTCGGCCTCCTTCGATGCTCATATTCAATATGCTTAGATCTAGAGTTAATTAAGTTTGGCCAAGATTTATCCTCCATTTTCTTTATTAATTGGTTTAACGAAAAGTTTAGCACTTTTTGGTCAAACATAGAGATAGGCCTAACAAGTATCGAGAAGAGGTGATAAGATAAGATATGGCATATCTTCAACTTACCGAGGATATTAGCCTTGATAGAAAGGTGTGAAGATCGAGAACTAGGGTAGAAGGCTAGTAGATAGTCGTGAGAATATCATTTTCTACATGTAGGATCAATATTATTCTCGTATTTTCATATACTTAGACATGTATTATTACCAGATGTTCTTCAATTTTCTTGTTATCCTGTTGTTATTGGTACTGTTCGTGTTACTGTTTCTTTCCCTAGCTAGTTTATATACGTTTTCTTTTGAACAAATGATGCGACTATGCTTCTCCTGAGCCGAGGGTTTATTAAAAAAAGTCTCTCTACCTTCACATCATAGTGTAGGGGTAAGGCTACGCACACAACCCTCTTCAGACCTTACCTGTGAGATTGCATTGATTTTTTGTTTTTGTTATTGTTACGGAATTTAATTAGGAAAGAAATGAATACTTTTTTCCCCAATCAATTCATTTATCACCCACATATTGGGAACAAATTACTTTCAACGCTATAAGTTTTGAGTTCGTTTATAGAGTGCAAAAACTAATTATATTCCCAAATAAAGTTACTCTAGACCTGAAGTCAATGATAAATCTGAAGTGTACGTAACAGTACATAAATTCTATTTTACATTTATATCTCCTAGTATCATAGTTCAAGAAATACCATTCAACGTCCGTTAAATTAATTGTAAGAATTTACGTTCATCCGTTTATAGTGTATTTCTTTTTCACAATTTAACTTGACCAGCTACAAGTTTTCCAACTTTTTCTAGATCATCAACCTGGGCGGATACTCTTAAAAAATTGTAATTTATTTCTGAGTGATCCAAAATTTGCTTTAAAAAAAGAGTATTGGACTTAAACAGGTCTTAAATCTAAATCACTAAACCATCCAACGGAACCTGAGAGAAATTAATCCAAATACCATCAAATGCTGTTAATATTCTTGAGCAATAATGGTTCACTACATGTAAATGAAAGAAAAACTAATTTTTTAATAAGAAAATGTACATGAATGGATTAAATGGCATATAATTCAGCTTATGCAGCTATATATCCCTCTGGCCAGAAATCCACACAAATACATATCTTGAATCTGCAATGGAGGGATAAAATTTCAACCTCTCAAAGAGAAAAACACTAAGTACATGAAGCCATAATTTCTAATCATATTTCATGATTGCGTCGTTGCCATTGAAGAGAGAACAATAAATGTTGTGTATCATCGTCGCAACCCTCATTGATCTCTTCTCTAATGGTCTCCAATCCTGGTGCATTTGAAGGTTTTCGTCGATAGCTGGTTATAAGTGCAGGAGCAACCTCCATCCAAGGACGCACATTTCTAGTTTCTCTTGCCATTTTTTTTTTTTAATGGAAAATCCACGTGAAAACCAACTAAAAAGATTATATCAATCAAATAATAAGTTGGATTTGCTCTCTTTTCTCCCTTCGCTTTAGGAAGAAAGAGAGATGAGAAAAATGAGTTGTTCTTTGAGAAAGATAAATCTCTTTTATTTTTATTTTTTTATGAATTGATAGGGAATTAAAGTAAATGCTTGGGAATTTATAGATGTGGTAGCTAGGAATTAAGGGGTGGAGAATAGGCAAATGCTAGAAAAAAGGACAAATTAATGCTTTTATTTGTGGTTGTTGAATATGTCAATTTTGAGACTTTTTGTGGCTCCCCGTTTGAAGTGGATCACCACACATATTGAGGTAGGTGTTAATTCATTAGAAATTTTCATAAAACACTATATTTTAGTAGTAATTAGTCATCTATAAATGTCATTTGTTATATTACAGATTATAGATATATACTTTTTTTGTGGTTATATTTGATGATTTAAGCTATTGTATTCATGAATATAGTAGCAAAAATAGGCGTGAATCAGGGAAGTCCAGCTACTCAATTATTGTATTCGAGTGTATTTGACTGTTTCATGGAATGAAACATGGGATTATGGCTAGACAGATTATTGTATTCACGACGTGAAATAGGGGATTACATTGTTTTTAAAACGGAAAGTGAATCAATTAACATAATAGACTCCTAATATAACTCAACAAACGCAATTATAACACACAAATTTTGTATTTTCAGTTATAAAAAAGATTCTCAACCGAAAAATACCCCAAAAACATAGCAATCTTCAGAGAAATTATATAATACATCTGAATATATAAATTATATTAATTAAAAAAATATATGAATACATTCATGGCATATAGCGAGACAGTCAATACAATGAAATACATAGAATACAACGGGATACATTGAAATACAATGAGAAAAAAAACAGTGAATACAATGAAATACGTGGAATACAACGAGACACATTGAATTACAATGAAAAGAAAAGACAATGAATACAATAAAATACATGAAAATATAGCGTGATACGTTGAAAATACATTGAAATATATTAACAGAAAATCAAGTTGCTCAGCCCCAAAATCCGTCGTCTTTGTTCAAGAACAAACCCTAATTTCTGGCGAATCCGTCGTCAAGCAAAAATCCTGAATCTCACTGTTCCCACGCATTCTGTACATTGCTTCTGACACATCTGCCAGTACCATCGTAGCTTTTGTTAGCCCTTAGCTTTGATTCGATTCGCAATAAGCCCTTACCAAATATCTGCCAACCTTTTCTAGTTGTTGGTCTGTTTGTTTCAATTGGGTTTTGTGTGTATGTGATGTACAAATCATACGTACATATAGGGAAAATGTATAAGTACTCTCTGGCTTATACCCGGATTTCTAACTACACATTTTTTCTTTGCGGAAATTCTATTACCCCCCTAAACTTATTTTAAATGGAATTATTTGCACCCTAAAACTAGACAATTATACTCTTGGCAAGTGGTGAGCTACACGCGCCCCACATGTATTTTTAGTACTTTTTTAATTCTTTTTTCTTTTTCTTTTTCTTATCCTTTTCTCTTATTTCTTATTATTCTCATTTTTTTTAGTTATTTCATTCTCTTTCTTTTTGTTTTGGTCACCGGCGGCATAAAATGGTGGTCGTCGGAATTTCACAAACACCATTTTTCCCAGTGAATTTTTTTTCCAGCGACAGATTTTTATCCCGATCTAAGTGTGTTTTGCTTTATATATATATGAGTGGGAGGAAGAGCAAAAGAAATAAAAATAAATATAAGCTGAGAAAACTTTTTCCAGTTAAAATTTCAATACATTATTTCTTTTCCAGTGCGGGAAGGTTTTCCGATGATGAATTTTTCCCCCCAAATCTGAGTATATTTTGTTTTGCTTATGAATAGATCTTTTTGAGAGTTTAATTTGTGTGTGAAAAGAAAAAAAAAAGAAGAAAAACGGTTAGACAAAATCGCCGGTGAATGAATATCCGGCGGAATTAGAGAAAAAACGGAAAAAAATAAAAGAAAAAAAAGGAAAAGGAAAAGGAAAAGGAAAAAAAAAAGTAAGAAAAAATGGTAAAAAGGAATAAAATATAATCTGAAAATTATTTTTTCTCGCTTCTCGCTCTCCTTTGGAAGAGTGAAATACATACACTCTGTCACGTCAGCATTAAGGGTGCAAATAATTCCATTTAAAATAAGTTTAGGAGGTAATAAGATTCCTGCAAAGAAAAAGTGTGTAGTTAGAAATTCGGGTATAGATCAGGGGCTACTTATGCATTTTCCCATACATATACATAGTATCTATCCTTTTCCTCTCTCTTTAGTTATAATCCTATAAAAACTCTTCACACGCCGCCTCACTTCACTTTCACTTCCTCTGTGATTTTTACAATTCAAGAAAATCTCCGTTTTTGTTTGATTTTTAACCTTGAAAAATCAAGAAAAGCCTTTTCCTTGTAAATTTATAATTCATGGAGAATGATTAGCGTTGAGAGAGAGGGTGAAGAAAAATCTAAAAGAATGGGAGAGAAAAATAATACAAAGTATATTTTATGGCTTAAGGGTAAGAGGCGACCATAAATAGATATTTGGCTATAAAAATCAAAAAATAGCTATAAAATATAATTTTTTAAAAAAATATTTATTTAAAATAAATAAAGTATCAACCTTTACTACAGAAGGTAAAAATTCCTTAATTAATTCAAGGCCTTCTGGAACAATGGACGAAATAGGTCAACCCTTGTAACAGTCATAACTGCCTTAAAGTTTAAACAAGCGACTACAATACAAGACCCCAATGGCAAATATCAGTCAACAGTTGATGAACACAAAAATATTTGGGCCAAAGGCTTAGATGACATTGGGCCAGAAAAATGTAGCATGAGTTTGTGCAGGACATTAATGGATTTTTGTAGATCACTATAATTTAGAGCCTAGTAACTATAGTTTACCGAATCACCATTCATAGTTGTTGTTCAATTATTACTAATTTGTATTACTTGTATTCAAACACGCAATGAATACAGTCTGTCTCAACTGTTCGTACAAGGAATACGACCTGTATAAACTGTAAACTAAGGCAAAATATAAGGGTGTATACAAAGGATACAACTTGTATCGACTGTAAATAGGGGTGTATATAAAGGATAAAACATGTATCAACTGTATTTATTCGTGCGACGAATACAACTAAGGAAAAATATAAAAATATAAAAAAATAAAATGGTGTTGTTGAGAGTCAAACTCAAGACCCTTGCTAATTAAGCAGACGCGGTAACTAACTGCGCTACAAGAGATTGTTGCTCTCTTGTCTCAGTTCAAAACAATTAATCTCTTATTTTATGGATTTACTATAGAATTCAAATATAACTATGAATGGTAAATTTGTTGAAAGTATAGTTACGAATGATAAATACAGTATAAATATTCGATGTATAGCGTAATTTTTCCTTTGATTTTTTATCCCTCTCTTGCTCCATAGACAAAGATTTAAGGTTAAAAGTCAAAACTTTTCCCCATGGGGCAAACAAAGGGCAACACTTGTTAACTTGAAGTTCTGCTCATGAGGCAAACGAGTGTTAAAAAAACAAGAGTAGTGCCGAAGTGTTTTATTATTACAAATCATCCGAGTTAGTGGCTACATAGCCCATTCCATCCCATTGAGAAACTGAGTTGGGCTGGTTATGATTAAAGCCTTTTCCATAAAGGAATTTTTACCTCCTATAGGAAAGGTTCACACCTTATTTATTTTAAATAAATACCATTTAAAAAATTATATTCTATAGATACATTTTAAGGTTTATAGCAAAATATTTAATTTTGATTACGTCCTAGCCCTAAGCCACTAAATACGCTAATCAGTTACATTATTTTCTTTCTCTCTCTACTTTGATACATCTCATTCTTTTCCCCCATCCCATTAAAATTTCTCAGAGTAAATAAAATCCCATACTTCCTCTCTCACGCTTTGTTCCCTAACATACCAAATCCCCCGCCACCATTAACGCCTAAATTGACCCACCTCTGCCGTCTACCACCACGGATTCTCTCTTAGACCTGCCACCTCTTCCCACTTCCATCACCAAGATCCACCTTTTATGCAGCTACGGTGATTGCAAGTAAATATCCACATCAACCAGAAGATATTATTCACGATTCAATGTTCTGTTTTGCTAAAGAACGGGGAGGAAAGGGAGCAGGAGGGACGATTCTAGGAAAACGCCTTTTTACCTGCCAACCTACACCTCTGTTGAGTACGGATGGTGGCAAGGGAGTAGCACTTGCATATCTCGTAATTGCAATAAAACAACCAGTGGACTGAAAAAAAAAAACAAATCAACCATCAGAAGGGAGTCGGTTCCAGGCTTGTCTAGCCCAGGTATCTTTTTCTTCATAAAAATTAGCAATCAAAAGACAAGGCCTCAATAGAAGTGGAAGACGATATAGTAGACCGGATACTAGGTGGATTATTTTGTTGCTCGACGACGGATTCGCCGGAAATTAGGGTTTGTTCTTGAACAAAGACGACGGAGTTTGGGGCTGAGCAACTTGATTTTTTATTAATATATTTCAATGTATCACGATGTATTTTCATGTATTTTATTGTATTTATTGTCTTTTTTTCATTGTAATTCAATGTGTCTCGTTGTATTCCATGTATTTCATTGTATTCACTGTCTTTTTTTTCATTGTATTTCAATGTATCCCGCTGTATTATATGTATTTCATTATATTCAATGTCTCGCTATATGTCATGAATGTATTCATATATTTTTTTTAATTAATATAATTTATGTATTCAGATGTATTATATAATTTCTCTGAAGATTGCTATGTTTTTGGGGGTATTTTTTGGTTGAGAATCTTCTTTTATAACTAAAAATACAAAATTTGTATGTTATAATTGAGTTTGTTGAGTTATATTAGAAGTCTATTATGTTAATTGATTCACTTTCCGTTTTAAAAATAATGTAATCCCCTATTTCACGCCATGAATACAGTTGAATACAATAATCTGTCCAGCTGTAATCCCATATTTCACTCCATGAATACAATCGAATACACTAGAATACAACAACTGATTAGCTGGACTTCCTAGATTCACGCCTATTTTTGCTACTGTATTCATGAATACAATAGCTTAAATACATCAAATACATCTTATAACCATACAAAAAGTATCTATAACCGTAATATAGCAAATAGTATCTATGGACGGCTAATTACTATCTTTTATGAAAATTTCTCTTCCATAAACCCCCATTGGCAATGACCAAGTGGATGCTGTAGACTATTGAATACTAACGCATTTGATACAGGAATGTGGAATCATCACTAAATGTGATAATAATCCATCAACAAAATGGTGATCATAAGAGGAATAATTTCGAAAGCACAGTACCTTCAAATGCATCAGAATCCTTCTAATAACACGATGATTTTCAATTTTTCCCCTGCTAATATTCACGCCATCTTTATGAATTCGGGAAACAGGTTTTGAATCTTCCAAAATTTTGTGGGTCCATCAGAATCGACGCAATAAACAATAGTCATAGCTTCACCTTGATCGTTTCTCGTTTTTTGGTATTTTAGGGGCCATAAAAAGGAGTTCAGTACGATTTTCAATTTTTTGTGTGCTAATGTCCATACCATCTTCATCAATTCGGGCTACGGGCTTCGAGTCTTTTAAAATTTTGTGGGCTCATCAGAAACGACCTAATTAAGAACAGTCATTGATTCGCCATGATTGTTCCTCGTTTTTTGGTATTTAGAGCCATAAAATAGGAATTCAGTATGATTTTCAATTTTTCGTGTGCTAATGTCCACGTCATCTTTATGAATTTGGGCGACAGGTTCTGAATCACCTAAAATTTTGTGGGCTCTTCAGAAACGACCTAATAAAGAATAGTCATTACTTCGCCATGATCATTCCTCGTTTTTTTGCCATTCAGAGCCATAAAACAGGAATTAAGGACGATTTCAAAATTTATTGAGTGAAGACTTTATCAAAGACATACATCAGTGGTTTGAGGAGTTAAAGATGAAAAATAGGAAAATGTTGAGATTGAGGTGTTGACCTCCCGTGGACTTGACCATCTGATGGAACATTATTTGCCAAAGAAGTTGCAGGTCTTAGATTGGGTAGAGGGTAACAATGGTGTAAAGAATTCGAATTTTAGGTTTGTGGTGACAGTTGTTTGAATTCTGACAAATTAATATATAGTGTTGGGGATCGAAATTGATTGTTGCTTAAACTATAGATTATTCAGTCTGAATTGCATGTGTCATGGTTTGTACGTTGGGCAATAGTCTGCTTTCACTTGTTCATATGTTTTTTAGTGTTTTTCAGGAAGCTAGACTGAGATTACTTTTTTTACTGATATAATTGACTATACAAATCTGGATATCAAACAGACCATAGTATATTTGCAGTAAATGTTACTCATATTCATTTAGCTGAATAACAAAAAATAATTTCTTTTTCACCATCCCTTTTCCCTTGGTCATTAGTCAAATTCGTTTCTAATAATCCAGTTGCTTTTGGTGCGGTTCCTTTTTGTTGCGGTTTGGTGCGATTATTTTCGGTTTTAGGTTTGTGAAATTGGAATTTTTTCTTAAGCAATAAATGAGCCTCAAAATTAAATTCTTACAAAGTTTGTGAGGCTCAATGTATGTACTTAGCAATTTCTCCTACTATAATTTTTTGTAACATGAAATTTAACTAGAAAATAATAAAATATGCACTAAAAATATATGTTTTATATACGGTCAAAATCAAGGAGCCCGATTTCGAAGTCTTAAATTGGGCTATGAGTCCGGGTCCGGGCGATTCGAAGTGGAGGTCAGACCTGGTTGGAGGACACACACCTCGAGGAGACAAATCGAAGACCTGACACGACCTACATCGAGGGTAGTACATTCTCGAGGGTACTCAAGAAAGAGCGGAAATTTCTCAAGGGTACGTGGATCAGGGCATAAATTAAAGGATAAGGTTTGTACGAAATGGTACAGGTTCGTACTAGGTTGTTATACACATGTACCAATAGAATTCTTTACCTCAATTAGG
Organism: Nicotiana tabacum; assembly: GCF_000715075.1. NCBI lineage: Eukaryota > Viridiplantae > Streptophyta > Magnoliopsida > Solanales > Solanaceae > Nicotiana > Nicotiana tabacum. The sequence continues at coordinate 14,815,583 of NC_134089.1, read as the reverse complement.
AATGTACTATATTGGGGTTTTCTCCTCCTATATAAAGGGGACCCCAATCATTTGTAATATCATATATTATTCACTACAATAGAATATTCTACTATGCTTTTCTTGTTTACCGTGCTCAACAAGTGTTCTTCAGCTTTATTGCTTTTACTTTATTGTTCATACTCCATTGCTCTTAGCTGACTTCGAGGCCACCAAGAAAGTCGAGCTCGAGGTCTCCATTGTTATAGTAACACTGGTTTGGTTCATCAATTCTCCTTACTTAAACATAATATTACTTGTATATTCACTATTATTAGAATAAATCACATATCTTTAAAACCACATATCACATTTAATTATTACCCCTATTTTTCGAGGTAAACAGTTTGGCGCCCATCGTGGGGCTAAAGATAATAGTGATTATTTTAGTGCTAGTTTTCTGATAACACATGTTATTCTTCACACTTTTTCTTGTCAAAGATTCTTTGATTTCAGGCTTAAATATTGTGAGCATGTGATTTTTGCCCTATTAGAAATACTCCTACAAAATTAAAGAAAATAGATTTTTTCCAAATTGTTTTCAATTTTATAGGATTTTTATTAATTGTTTGCACTTTTGTGCACGTTTAGTTTTGATAAAATGATGAAAAATGCCCCAAAAATTTCATGCATTGCATATTAGGTTTTGTGTTCGTATTTTAGGATTAATTGGTTAATTAATTGCTATTTAGGACTTTAACTATTTTAGTTAAGTATTTAAAATTCAATAAAAGAAAGAAAAAAACAAAGAAAAGAAAAATGAAAGAAGAAAGCTTTGTTTGTAGTTGAATTTGGGGCCAAAATCATTTCCTATTTTTTCGGCCCAAACGAACCAGCGTCCGCCCTAGCCCAGCTCCCCATACCCGGTCTAGTCCCTTAGTAAAACCCAAACGATGCCGTTTTTGTTTGATTTAATCCCAACCGTTGATCTTCGATGATCCAACGGTTAGGAACTAACCACTCCTTCCCATATAACTGTCCGAATGAGACCAGCCCCCATAGACCCCCCCTCACTTCCATCTCTGAGAGCTAAACAACAAACCCTAGCTGCCCCTATTCCCCCACCGTCTCTGCCGATCAAAAATCGCCTCACGGCGGAGGATCACCTCCAAACCATACCAAATTAACTCCAGATGATCACTTCCTCTTCCTATTTCCATATATCACAACAGTTTCCTTCAAACAATCCTGAAAATTCTCGAATCTCGGATCTAAGATCCAAAACCCTAGTTTTTCCCCTTCCGATTTTCGTTCAATTTTGGGTTGTTTGAACCAAATACCTTCATTACTCGATTGCTCTTGATGAGAGCAATCAATTAATGGTTGTCTAAGTTCATTTTACCCTGTAGAAGTTGATCCGCTTTCGTGACTGGTCCCTTCCAAAACAAGCCTTGGGTAATTTCTTTTCTATTTTTTTCTTTATTTTATCTTCCTTCTTCTTTCATAGTGATTTTCTTTCTTCTTCTTTTTTTTTGTTTATCCTCCATGACTTAGGAAATTACATTGTTGTTATTTTCCTTTTTGTTTTGTATTTTGTTTGTTTGTTTATGCTAATTGAAACATGCTGAATTCTGTGATTTTCTGAAAGTTAGTTTCGATTGCATAAGGTTTAGACTAATGAGGGTTAACTTTTGGGTTTTGTTATATTGCATGATTATTCTATTTTTTTTATTTTTGTGGTTGTTTCTCTTTTTCGATTCAGTGTTAGCTTAGGTTGATTAGGTTAGTTTCAGTAATGATCCGCCCAGTCATTTTGCTTTTAGAACCATGTTCCCTTAAATAAAACTTTCTGTGCCTGCTTTAGCTAATTTATGACTTACGGGGACGGTTGGTTCAGGATTTGGAAGAGTTTGGAGTGAAATATGCCCATTTGATTCCTCAAGGATTTTCTTAAAAAGTTAAGTTTGACTTTGGTCAATATTTTGAGCAAACGGTCCCGGATTAGTGATTTGACGGTCCCGGAGGGTCCATCGGAAAATATGGGACCTGGGCATATGCCCGGAATCGAATTTCGAGGTTTCTAGCCGGAATAATGAATTTCTTTTTAGAAATTGTTAATCTGAAGTTTTAAGGATTTAAAGAAGCTAAGTAATGATTGATTTCATGGGTATCGGGCTCGTATGTTGGTTCCAAAGCCCGATACAGGTCTGACATATCATTTAAGACTTGCCCATAAAATTTGGTGTCGATCCGAGTAGTTTAAGGGCGTTTTGGCCCGTTAGAGGAAAATTAAGAACTTGAAGTTCATAAGTTTGATTCATTTGGTTTTAGGGGATGATTATTAGATTTAGCATTGTTTCGGGTGTTCAGAAGTTTCGAGTAGGTCCATCTCGTGATTTCAGACTTGTCGGTATGTTCGGGCGGGGCCCGGGAGCCCCGAGCGTCAATCAGACGAGGCTCGAGTGAAGTTGAAATTTTTGAGAAGTGCTGAAGCTGCTGCTTCTGTCAAAACCACACCTGCAGGTGCGAGACCGCAGATGCGGTCCATCATTGCAGATGCGGCCCAAGGTAGGCCAAGCCAAACCGTAGAAGTGGCCCTCGAACCACAGAAGCAATTCCGCAGAAGCGGCCTCAAGACCGCGAAAGTGGTCCCAGACCTTTTTGGCCCCTTCCGTAGATGTGGTCCTTTTCTCGCAGATGCGGGACTGCAGATGCGGTCCTCTCACCGCAGATGCGGAAATCGCTGAGACAGTGAGTTCATTTATTATGGGTTCTAAGTCCATTTTTTCCATATTCCACTCCTCCATTGGGCAATTTTAGATCTTTAGAGAGAAGACCTTCACCTAGCATCTTGAAGTAAATGTGTTCCACCTATTTCTAGTTTAATATTCATGTCTTAGGTAGATTAAACACTAGTATTAAGGTGAAATCATAGGGGTTAGAGGAAAAAAACCTATGGTTTTGACAAGAGTTGAATTTGACCACGAAATTTGTTATGAAATGAGTTAGAACTCATATATTATTGATCCTTGGGTTATGAAGAACAACTTCCCTTGAAAAATTTCGAAATCCTGGCACATGGGCCCGGGGTCGGATTTTAGGAAATTGGTGTTTAGGGGGGGGGATTGCTTAAATAGTTAGAATATGATCTTGTAAGCTTGTATTGACTAGTTCCTACCTCGTTTAACTAGTTTTGGATCGTTTGGCTCCAAATTGAGGGCTTGGACTCGTTCTTGGTATTGAAGGTGCACTTTGGAGCGAGGTGAGTCTCTTTTCTAATCTTGTAAGAGGGAATTGTCCCCATAGGTGCAATAATTGAATTAATTGTTATTATATGTGGGTGCTACATACACACTCGGTGACGAGAGTCCGTGCGTAGCTACTATTATGTTAAGTCTAGGTAGTCTAGGACCCAAAAGCATGCTCTACATGATATCCTTATAACTTGACGATAAATTCGGCTTCGTATAAATTATGTTGATTAAGGTAATTGAGACTAGTAGAGGGACGTTATCTTGCTCGGTCTTTTTAAAAGAAAATTTGAATATTCCTGTGTAACCATTCCTCAGATATATATATCATTGTCTGCTTGTTGACGAAGTTATTTATATTTACCCGTGTCGCACGTGTGATTCACGAGTAGGGTAATAGATGCATCTATGGTTCGAGCCGATCGACCCTCGGCAGTGCACAGTTTATTTTTATGTTGGATCGGGCCGTATGTCCCTCGGTATTACTTGCGCATGCTTTACTTAGTATTTCTCTGTGGACTGAACTTCATATATGCCTTGAAATGTAAATGGATACCCATAACATTATTTGGAAAAAGAATTGTTATTAATTGCCATAAAACGTTGATAAATTGTGCATTCCATGCTTGTTATAAATTCTTCTCACATTATTTGACCCTAGTAAGTATCAAGCCGACCTCTCGTCTCTACTTCTTCGAGATTAGACGTGATACTTACTGGGTACATATTGTTTATGTACTCATAGTACACTTCTGTACTTAATTGTACAGGATCTGAGGCAGCTGTATCTGGCTATTAGTCTGGTGCGCATCCTTGAGTGGACTTCGAGACTTCTATGGTGAGTTGCTCCCCTTCCATGTCGTTCAGCAACCTGAAGAAGTCTTTCTTATGTATTTTTGTTGTCTATTCTGTTTCGGACAGTAGGATAGTGTGATTCTTTTGTATATTCTACTAGTTCCCCACAGCTTGTGACATCAGGTCTTGGCACACACATTAGTAGACTGTATTATTTTGGGGTTGTATGATTATTTTGACTTTACTGATCATTTCTGATTTTTATTCCAACTTAAAGATTTATTTCAACTATTTCGGGTAAAGGTAAATGGAAGTTATTTAGTATTTTCCGCGTTGGCTTGCCCCGTAATGGTATTGGGCACCATTATGACCTATAGGAAATGGGTCGTGACAATATGGTATCAGAGCACTAGGTTCACATAGGTCTCACAAGTCATGGGCAAACCTAATAGAGTCTTGTGGATCGGTACGGAGACGTCTGTATTTATCTTCGAGAGGCTATAGAGTGTTAGGAAAACCACTCTTTATTCATTTCCTATCGTGCAGTGGTTGGTATACTAAATTTCCCTCCTCTATTCTCTCACAGATGGTGAGGACACGCACGGTTGATGTTCCAGACCCGGACGGAGCTGCTCCCCTCGTTGCTAGAGGCCGAAGCAGAGGTCGAGAGAGGGCACCGGACCGTGGTAGGGGACGAGGGCATCCCAGAGTTATTCTAGTAGTACCACTAGCAGATCCCGCGGGAGATCCTATCATCGAGGAGCAGGGCGAGGTTCCCGCAGCTGAGCCTACCCCGAAGGACTTTATGACAGCACCGGGGTTCTAGGAGGTCATGGGTCGTATGCTACGGTTCATGGATTCTATGACTTTATTTCCTGCAGATCCAACTACATCACAGGCCGGAGGGGGAGCACAAACCCCTATTGCTCAGGCTCCTGGACATGCAGCTGCAGTGTATCAGACTCCGGGTGCACTACCCGTAGAGGGGGCCCAGCTAGTTGCTGCAGTGTCACCCCAGTCCAGGTCAGTTGGGGATGGCGATCCGCAAAAGTTATTGGATAGATGGACTAAACTTCACCCTCCTATTTCGGGGGTGAGCGACATGAGGATGCCTAGGACTTCATTGATAGGTGCAGGGACAGACTGCACAATATGAGGATATTGGAGTCGCATGGAGTTTACTTTACTACTTTTCAGCTGGAGGGCAGGGCCCGTAGATGGTGGCAGTCCTATGTTCTTGGCAGGCCAGCAGGTTCTCCTCCCCTCACCTGGGGTTAGTTCACCCAGTTATTCTTGGATAGGTATATTCCACCCTCTGAGATGGAAGAGTTACGGTACAAGTTTGAGCATCTTGAGCAGGGTCAGATGTTTGTGACCGATTATGAGGTGAGGTTCTCTGGGTTGTCTCGCCATGTACTCATGATACTTCTCACAAATGCAAAGAGAGTGCAGAGATTTGTTGTGGGGTTGCACCCCAGTATTCGAGTTACATGGCCCGAGAGGTGGAGATGAGTACTGAGTATCAGCTAGTGGTAGAGATTGCTCGCAGGATTGAGGGGTACCGCCAGAGGGGTAGAGAGCAGATTCAGCAGGACAAGAGGGCCCGATTTTTGGGAGAGTTCAGAGGTGCCCCAGCTAGGGGTAGAGGTCACTTCGGAAGGGGTCAGCCTAGCAGGCCCCGTATTCAGCACCACCACCCCCTTCACGAGGTTCTCCAGTGAGACCTTATTTCAGTGCGATGCCGAAGAGTTTTTATTGCCCACCAGCTATTCAGGGTTCCTCCGGTGGGTATTCTGGTCATCAGGATTCTTCTAGTGCTCACTTTAGTGCTGTCCCAGAGAGTCCATATCGCCCACCAGCCATCCAAGGCTCTTCCAGTGGGTATTCAGGTTAGCAGGATCAGACTTCAGGTCAGCAGGCTATGGTACCAAGAGCATGCTACGAGTGTAGAGATCTGCGCCATATGAAGAGGACCTACCCCAGACTTCGGGGCAAGGCAGTGCAGTAGGGCAGCAGCCTATGACTTCGGCACCGGCTGCCCCGCCACCTAGAGGTGGAGGGCAGGATGGTAGGGGCCATCCTAGAGGTGAAGGCTAGGCTGGGAAAGGTCAGCCAGATATTGCTCAGTCAGGTGGAGGCCAGCTAGCCGGTTCTCCAACCAGATTCTACGCCCTTCCGGCCAGGCCAGATACATTGGCCTCAAATGCCATCATCACAGGTATTATCTCCGTCGGTGGTAGAAATTCTTCGATATTATATTTGACCCAGGGTCTACTTATTCATATGTACCATCTTTGTTTGCTCGTTTCCTAGTTATTTATCCTGAGCCGTTGGGCACTCTTGTTCATGTGTCCACTCCTATGGGTGATTTTGTGGTTGTGGATTGGATATACCAGTTCTGTGTGGTCACATTCTATGGTTTCGAGACTAGATTAAACCTCTTGTTGCTTGATATGATTGACTTTGAGGTCATCCTGGGTATGGATTGGTTGATCCCTATCACGCCGTCCTAGACTGTCATGCCAAGACTGTTACATTAGTGATGCCAGGGTTATCGAGGTTGGAGTGGAAGGGTTCCATAGTTGATACATCTAGTCGGGTTATTTCTTTCTTGAAGTCTTAACATATGGTTGAAAAGGGGTGTTTGGATTATCTAGATTATGTTCGGGACACCACCGTAGAGTCTCTGACAATTGATTCAGTTCTAGTGGTTCGAGAGTTCGCCGATGTGTTTCTTTCTGATCTTCCTGGCATGCCACTTGATCGTGATATTGATTTCTGTATCGATTTGGCTCCAGGCACCCAGCCTATATCTATTCCACCGTACCGCATGGCTCCTAAGAAGTTGAAGGAGCAGCTTGAGGAATTGTTAGAAGCGGTTTGTTAGACCAAGTGTATCACCTTGGGGTGCACCAGTGTTATTTGTGAAGAAGAAAGATGGGACTATGCGGATATGCATTGATTACCGCCAGTTGAACAAAGTCACCATCAAGAACAAGTATCTGTTGCCTCGTATCGATGATTTGTTCAACCAATTGTAGGGTGCTAAGGTGTTCTCTAAGATAGACTTGAGGTCAGGGTACCATCAGTTGAAGATTCGGGACTCAGATGTTCCGAAGACTGCATTCCGGACTAGATATGACCATTATGAGTTTTTGGTGATGTCCTTTGGCTTGACTAATTCCCCAGCAGCATTCATGGACTTGATGAATAGGGTGTTCAGACCTTATATTGATTCATTTGTCATCGTTTTCATTGACGACATCTTGATATACTCCCATAGCCTGGGGGAGCACGAGCAACATTTGAGAGTAGTGCTTCAGACCTTGCGAGAGCAGAAACTATATACTAAGTTCTCCAAGTGTGAGTTTTGGCTAGAGTCAATGGCATTCTTGGGGCATGCTGTGTCAAGAGAGGGCATTAAGGTGGATCCCAAGAAGATTGAGGCAGTTCAGAGTTGGCCACGTCCTACCTCAGTGACCGAGATCAGGAGTTTTCTAGGGCTGGCAGGTTATTACCGGCAATTCGTGCAGGGATTTTCATCTATTGCATCACCTTTGACTAGATTGACCCAGAAGGGTGCTCCTTTCCGTTGGCCCAATGATTGTGAGGAAAGCTTTCAGAAGCTCAAGACAGCTTTGACTACAACACCTGTTCTTGTGTTGCCTTCCGGTTCATGGATGTATACGGTATATTGTGACGCTTCATGCATTGGCTTGGGATATGTATTGATGTAGGAGGGGCGAGTTATTGCATATGCTTCGCGTCGGATGAGGTTCATGAGAAGAATTATCCTGTGCACGATCTAGAGTTGGCCGTGATTGTTCATGCCTTTAAGATATGGAGGCATTATCTGTATGGAGTGTCATGTGAGGTTTATACTGATCATCGTAGCTTGCAGCATCTATTCAAGTAGAGGGATCTTAATTTGAGGCAGCACAAGTGTCTTGAGTTACTGAAGGATTACGACATCACCATTCTTTATTATCCGGGCAAGGCAAATGTGGTCGTGGATGCCTTGAGCAGAAAGGCAGAGAGTATGAATAGCTTGGCATTCATTCCAGCAGCGGAGAGGCCACTAGCTTTGGATATTCAGTCCTTGGCTAACAGACTTGTGAGGTTGGACATTTCATAGCCCAGCCGAGTTCTTGCGTGTGTGGTTGCTCAGTCTTCATTATTGGGGTAGATCAAGGCCCAGCAGTTCGATGATCCACATTTGGCTATTCTCAGAGAGACGGTAATTCGGGGAGGTGCCAAGGAGATTTCTATTGGCGAGGATGGTGTTATGCGGCTTCAGGGCCGTTTATGTGTTCCTAATGTTGATGGTCTGAGGGAGAGGATTCTAGAGAAGGCACACAGTTTGCGGTATTCCATTCACCCGAGATCTACGAAGATGTATCGCGACTTGAGGCAACATTATTGGTGGCGGAGGATGAAGAAAGACATAGTAGAGTATGTGGCTAAGTGTTTGAATTGCCAGCAGGTCAAGTATGAACACCAGAGGCCAGGTGGCCTACTTCAGCAGATGCCTATACCGGAGTGGAAATGGGAGCGCATCACCATGGATTTCGTAGTTGGGTTGCCGCGGACATTGCGGGAGTTTGATTCAGTATGGGTCATTGTTGACAAGTTGACCAAGTCGGCCCACTTTATTCCAGTGGCAACTACTTATACAGCAGAGAGGTATGCTCCGATTTACATTCGGGAGATAGTCCGGTTGCACGGTGTGCCTATTTCCATTATATCAGATAGGGGCCCTCAGTTTACCTCCCATTTCTGGAGAGCCATTCAGAATGAGTTGGGGACCCATGTAGAGCTCAACACAGCATTCCATCCTCAGACCGATGGGCAGTCGGAGCGGACAATTTAGATCTTGGAGGATATGCTCCGAGCATGTGTGATTGACTTTGGAGGGCAGTGGGATCAGTTCTTGCCCTTGGTGGAGTTTGCATACAATAACAGCTATCAGTCCAGCATAGAGATGGCTCCATACGAGGCTTTATATGGTCGACATTGTCGTTCTCCCATCGGGTGGTTTAAGCCTGGTGAGGCTAAGTTATACGGTACAAATTTGGTACAAGATGCCTTGGATAAGGTAAAGCTGATTCAAGAGAGGCTTCACACAGCTCAGTCCAGACAGAAGAGTTACGCTGATCAGAAGGCGCGTGATATATCATTCATGGTTGGCGAGAAGGTTCTCTTGAAAGTCTCGCCAATGAAAGGCATTATGAGGTTCAGTAAGAAGGGCAAGTTGAGCCCAAGGTTTATTGGCCCCTTTGAGGTGTTAAGACGAGTTGGGGAGGTTGCCTATGAGCTTGCCTTACCCCCAGCTTATCGGGAGTCCATCCGGTTTTTCATGTATCGATGCTTCAGAAGTATCATGCCGACTTGTCCCATGTGTTAGACTTCAGTACTATTCAGCTGGATGATAGTTTGGGTTATGAGGAGGAGCCAGTTGCCATTATAGATAGGCAGGACTGCTAGTTGAGGTCTAAGAGGATTTCTGCGGTGAGGGTCCAGTGGAGGGGCCAACCGGTCGAGGAGGCGACATGGGAGTCTGAGGAAGACATGCGGAGCAGATATCCCCATTTATTCAGCAGTTCAGGTACTTTTATATGTCCGTTCGAGGACAAACGTTTGTTTAAGAGGTGGAGAATGTAACAACTCGTCCAGTTGTTTTGCCTTTCAGAACCCCGTTCCCTTAAATAAAACTTCCCCTGCTTGCTTTATCTAATTTACGACTTGCGGGGACAGTTGGTTCGGGATTTGGAAGAGTTTGGAGTGAAATATGCCCATTTGACTTTGGTCAATATTTTGAGCAAACGGACCTGGATTCATGATTTGACAGTCTTGGAGGGTCCGTAGAAAAATAGGGACCTGAGCGTATGCCCGGAATCGAATTCCGAGGTTCCTAGCCCGAGTAATAAATTTTTTATTAGAAATTGTTAATATGTAGTTTTAAGGATTTAAAGAAGCTAAGTAATGATTGATTTCATGGGTATCGGACTCGTATGTTGGTTCTGAAGCCTGATAAAGGTCCGATATATCATTTAAGACTTGCCCGTAAAATTTGGTGTCGATCCGAGTAGTTTAAGGGCGTTTTGGCCCATTAGAGGAATTAAGAATTTGAAGTTCATAAGTTTGACTCATTTGGTTTTAGGGGGTAATTATTAGATTTAGCATTGTTTAGGGTGTTCCGAAGGTTCTAGTAGGTCCGTCTCGTGATTTCAGACTTATCGGTATGTTCGGGCGGGGCCCAGGAGCCCCGAAAGTCAATCAGACGAGGTTCGAGTGAAGTTGAAATTTTTAAGAAGTTCTGAAGTTGCTGCTTCTGTCATAACTGCACCTGTGGTTGGTGAACCGCAAGTGCGAGACCGCATATGCGGTCCATCCATCGCAGATGCGGCCAGGGAAGGCCAGGTCAAACCGCAGAAGCGGCCCTCGAATCGCAAAAGCGGCCCTCGAACCGCAAAAGCAGTTCTACAGAAGCGGCCTCAAGACCGCAGAAGCGGTCCCAACCCTTTTTGGCCCCTTTCGCAGATACGGTCCTTTTCTCGCAGATGCGGTCCCCTGCGATGCGGTCCCCTGCCCGCAGATGCTGGACCGCATATGCGGAAATTACTGAGGTAGTGAGTTCATTTTTTATGGGTTCTAAGTCCATTTTTGTCATATTCCACTCCTCCATTGGGCGATTTTAGAGCTTTAGAGAGAAGACCTTCACCTAGAATCTTGAGGTAAGTGTGTTCCACCTATTTCTAGTTTAATATTCATGTCTTAGGTAGATTAAACACTAGTATTAAGGTGAAATCATGGGGGTTAGAGTAAAAAAAACCTAGGGTTTTGACAAGAGTTGAATTTGACCACGAAATTTGTTATGAAATGAGTTAGAAATCATATATTATTGATCCTTGGGTTTTGAAGAACAACTTCCCTTGAAAAATCTCGGAATCCGGGCACATGGGCCCGGGGTCGGATTTTAGGAAATTAGTGTTTAAGAGGGGGGAGGGGAATTGCTTAAATAGTTAGAATATGATATTGTAAGCTTGTATTGACTAGTGCCTACCTCGTTTAACTAGTTTTGGATCGTTCGGCTCCAAATTGAGGGCTTGGACTCGTTCTTGGTATTGAAGGTGCACTTTGGAGCGAGGTGAGTCTCCTTTCTAACCTTGTAAGAGGGAATTATCCCCGTAGGTGTAATAATTGAATTAATTGTTATTATATGCGGGGGCTACGTATGCACTAGGTGGCGAGAGTCCGTGCGTAGCTACTATTATGTTAAGTCCGGGTAGTCTATGACCCAAAAGCATGCTCTACGTGATATCTTTGTAACTTGACGATAAATTTGACTTCGTATAAATTATGTTGATTAAGTAATTGAGACTAGTAGAGGGACCTTATCTTGCTCGGTCTTTTTAAAGAGAATTTGAATATTCCTGTGTAACCATTCCTCAGATATACATCATCGTCTGCTGTTGATGAAGTTATTTATATTTGACCGCGTCACATGTGTTATTCGCGAGCGGAGTAATAGATGCATCTATGGTTCGAGCCGTTTGACCCTCGGTAGTGCACAATTTATTTTTATGTTGGATTGGGTCGTACATCCCTCGGTGTTACTTGCGCATGGTTTACTTACTATTTCTTTGTGGACTGAACTTCATATATGCCTTGAAATTTAAATGGATACCCATAACATTATTTGGAAAAAGAATTGTTATTCATTGCCATAAAACGTTGATAAATTGTGCAGTCCATGCTTATTATAAATTCTTCTCACATTATTTGACCCTAGTAAGTATCAAGTCGACCTCTCGTCTCTACTCTTCGAGATTAGACGGGATACTTACTGGGTACATATTGTTTATGTACTCATACTATACTTCTGTACTTAATTGTACAGGATCTGAGGCACGTGTATCTGGCTATCAGTCTGGTGGCATCCCTGAGCGGACTTCGAGACTTCTACGGTGACCTGCTCCCCTTCCATACCGTTCAGCAACCTGAAGAAGTCTTTCTTATGTATTTTTTTGTCTATTCTGTTTCGAATAGTGTGATTCTTTTGTATATTCTACTAGTTGCTCACATCTTGTGATACCAGGTCTTGGCACACACATTAGTAGACTATATTATTTTGGGGTTGTATGATTATTTTGACTTTACTGATCACTTCTGATCTTTATTCCAACTTAACGATTTATTTCAACTATTTCGGGTAAAGGTAAATGGAAGTTATTTAGTATTTTCCGCGTTGGCTTGCCCGACAATGGTGTTGGGCGCCATCATGACCTATTATGGAAATGGGTCGTGACAGTTTTGCTCAAATTCGAAATGGTAATTAACAAGCTGCTTGGTTTATCTCTGATTAACTATTAGAAATATCAGTTTAGTTGTTAATTGGCTTAGTTTGATCATTTGTAGATTAATTAGGTCAATTTTTAGGGTTTCGTTGCATCTTCACTTTAGTTCTGATTAGTCACTGTTTTGATATGCTATTTGTTTAAATTCAGTCAATTAGATGAACATTTAATTCACTAACTAGCTGGTTTGTTTGGATTAAACCCTGGATTCCTTTGAGTTTGGAACTAATGAAAAATAGTACCCAAAGCTGTTAGGGGGGTACAATTGAAACAATGTTAGGAATTTCCATGTTAGAATCACCTAGATAGTTCTAGAAGATCCCATAAGGATTTCTAAATTAAAACCTAGGTCAGATGGGTTAGAATTGAAATAAGTAGAACTTAAAGGGTAAAATTAAAATTTACAATCAGTAAAATATCATAATGTTCTAGCATTGTACAGTTGTCCCCATTTTTAGCATGAAAAATACTGAAAAAGGACAGACAATTGTTCAAATATACTTTACTATCTGACATTTAAGGAGTTTAGGGTCGAATATTCTTTTTTGATGTTGTTTTTTTATACTTTATAAAGGAACAATTATTCCATCATTCTGGACAGAAGATCATTTAGAATATTTACCTTAAATTTTCCGAATACACAAAGAAGAGAAAAAGGAAAAGCTCCTTGCATTTCCTGGTTCTCAACATCAGTTTTCTTTTAACTTCATTACTGGTTCATTCTGGCGTTGTCTACTTGGATTCTGGCCATTCAAAGTAGCATTTTTCCTTTGGTTTCTTGGCTGAGATCCTGCTGTGTTGCTTTGTTTCTTGCTGCTGTTTCCTTTTACGTTTCAGCCAGCATTTCACTTTGTTTCCTGCTGGTCTTTTGTTGTTTTAAGGTACCGATTTCATCTTTCTTCATGTACTATTTGTTTGAATGTTATAATATCAAAAGCTGCAATTATGTGTGATAAATGAGTGGCATTTCATACAGTGCTGATTACATTGCTATAGATCTTATTAATCTTTGCTATATGAGTTTAAGGATTGAAACAATCTGGTATGAGTAGCTTGGTTGGTACATTGATACTTGTAGTCTTCTTTGAAAATATGTAAAGTACTGATTCCAATGGCCTTGTTTGAAGTTGTTTCTTTAGTTAGATTTTCAAGTATTAAACATTTATTATGAACATTAGTTGTTGAGTCTTTTTCTTTCTTCTTCTGCTTGTGTGATGAATAACATGGTGTTTATTTGAGGTCATGTTGCTTCATGGGCTATAACTTGCGAATTTGGTCACTAGTTGGCCAAACCAGCAAGTTCTAAAGCCAAGGGCTGGAATTTTGCTGTCAATGTCATACTGAGATTAATGGCTCCATGTGATGGACTAAAGCTTTGATGGATAAATCATATCCAAAAGGGGCAAGTGTTCACTATGCAACTAATTTCATGGAAGTTGTAATAGAATTAGTTCATATATTTTTCTTTAAAAATTAAATTCTGGTGTAGTAGATCAGTTGTAATTCTCATATTGTTGTTAAGAAGATAGTCTGTAATAACTGCTAGTTAGTATCAAGGTGTTGTAAATATAGCATGACTATTAGAAAATCAACTGAGCTCATGTAGATTCATAATGAGTTTGAAGTATTTGATGACTTGATGATAACATCTTTGTGTTTATGATTGTTATTTAAAAATTAACTTTGAGCAGAAAAGTATAATCGAGCATGTTATGTCGAGTTTCATGGCTATTGTACTATAAATTTATTGCATGATGTTTGATTTTTGTTAGCTGTGTTATTAAGTAGCCAAAGTGACTTTGGGCCAGACTGATAAAGTGACCCAGTTGAGGTTGTTTAAATAATCCTGGACACTCTAGGCCATTGAGCCTTAGAGTTAACCCATTAAAATTTGTTCGAAGGAATTGATTGACAATCCAACGTTATATTCTATTACTTGTGTGAAAGTATGAATCATTCGGCCCCATCTGGACTTGTCGAAATTTTGGGAATGGAAATTTTACACCGTACTACTTCATCTCATTATCCTAATTAAAATATTTCCCAAACGTGTAGGCCCTAAAGTGATATTGAACCAGTATATGGGAATAAGTGCAAGCAACTATTTGAATCAAATGTGCTAACTCTTTGACTATTCATAATGATCATCTCTTTATTTACTAGCCAATAATTTCCTTAACCTTGGCCTTCACAATAATCTCAAAGTAGTTTTAGAAAATAATTTGAACATCGTAGTTTGTTTTAGACGTGTAATTAAATCATCATGACCATGGGTACGGTTCCCGTGGCATAGTCGTGATACGTAACTCCCAAATTCGGTGCACATTTCATGTGACCCGACCACAACTTCGAACAATAATAAAAATGAACATGTTGTAAATCGCGGATGCATTTCATGTGATGCGGTTTGCAATGTGCACCAAAACGGCAAGTGTACGACAATCGTAACTTGTTCCAGAAATAATTCCATAAATAATTAAAAAGTGGTTTTAAAAGGTTAAAATGCACAATAGGTTTAAAACTTGTAATAAATCAGATAATTAGGCCAATTATTAATAGTTAAGCGACCGTGCTAGAACCACGGAACCCGGAAATGCTTAACACATTCTCCCGGGTTAACAGAATTCCTTACCTAGTTTTTTTGGTTTTGCAGACTTTTAAAATAAAGTCAATTTTCCTCGATTTGGAATTTTAAAAATAAACCGGTGACTTGGGACACCTAATAAATTATTCCAAGTAGCGACTCTGAATTAAATAAAATAATACCATTTCGATTAATGTCACTTTAATTGGAAAAACTCTCTATCCCCTTTCGGGAAAAAAAGAGGTATGACAACTCTGGCGACTTTGCTGGGGATAGGAACCCAGAACTCCTGGTTTAGGGTTGAAGAATTCGAGCTTAGAATAACTATTATACTTGACTTTATTTATTATATGATTTTACATGTTTTAGCCCAATGTGCTAAATGCCGCTTTTTACCGCTTTGATATTATTTGAACTGTATATAAATTGTTACGAAACCCTTCTTCTCTCTGAGTCTTCTAAATATTCTGGGAAGTACATGCTGGCGTGACTTCTTTTCTGTTAGAGTCACACCCTAATTTAGAACAAGGATTAGATTAGTTACAAAGCCGGATGGCCTTTTGGTTACCGGTACGTTGCCCTCCCCCTCCCTAACTCGAGTTGTCCACTCGGGTAAGCCAGGTCTAGAACAATACACCCAAGGTTTAACCCTAGAATAACATAGCTTCATGCCGAATCCCTAGTAGGAATGCTTATTTGCATCACGTGCACTTGACTTTGGGGACTCAACACAAGGGTTGGGTCCGTCTAGGACAGATGTACCCAAAAATTAAAAGACCATCCTGATGCATTTTTACGTGCTACTTGTACAATTATTTGTTTTGGTTTGCATGTTGACCGGTTTCTAGAATAGGGAAGGAAAATCAAGAAAAACCAAAATTGAGGTGAGAGAGGAAATCATCCGTTTCTGAAAACCCTGGTGTTCAAAATATCCCGAAACTCTGCCGAATTTTTTTAAAAAGAAGAGGAAAAACCATTTCGAAGTGAGTCATATTTTTGAATTATGTCAAAAATTGACCGAACTACATGGGTTTGATTCTCACCTGATGTGGGATACGTAGGCAACCCTCATCGGGTCTAGCCCCGCTTTTGTAAAAAACAACCAAAAATATTGAAATGTCATCATTTTTATCGTAAATAAAGTGGGTGATGCCGCTTTTTGTCTAAATATCCATAAATGTCCCCACGGGACGCCAGAAGGCCCTTTTTGCCGGAATAGCCACCGACGGTCTCTTTGTCAATTTTTGGTCGCTTAGCAAGCACAACCCTAAAATCTTCCCTTCTGAAGTGCTGAAGGGTCGTATTTGCAAAAGTAGTCATGCTTTATCTAAATTTTGCAAAGATAAACCTTTTTTAATAATTTTATTAGTTTTTAAATAAAATTTATTTTTGGTTTAAACCAATCACCCTAATCTATATGTGTAGAATGAGAACGATTCAAAATTTGCCGGTGAATGTTTTGACTTAGATTCCGTTGGACCTCCACATGTGGTGGGAGGATTTGGGAAAACAGGGGCGAGACAAGGTCAACCACTACTTGGGGGCGCTCACTGGATTATTGAAGATCAAGCCTAGGAGTGATGTAATAGGAGCATTAGTAACATTCTGGAACCCCGCTCACAACGTTCTGCATTTCTCAGATTTTGAGTTTACACGTACCTTGGAGGAAATGACAGGTTATATTGGGAGTACAGAGGGTTTAAACTACAAATACTTGATAGCTCCAAGGGCCGTTACTCCCCACAAATATTTGGACATATTGAAAATAACCAGGCAAGTCCATAATGCAGATCTGACAGAGGGATTTTCCACTTTACACTTTCTATACCAGCGGTATGGGAATTTAAGAGGATTGGATGACCCAGAAGGTGGACTTTGCAGTAACGGAAATAGATCAAAGTGGGAAATACATTGATGGTTTGCTTTCATGGTGGCATTTCTAGGCCTCTTAGTTTTCCAAGGGAGGATGGAAATATTGATTTGCGAGTAGCTGGAGTCATCAAAGTTTTGATTTCCAATGCCAAGAGCACCCTCGCGTCCATGATCGTAGCAGAAATATTTCGAGCTCTTATAGCCTATAAGGCCAGAATAGAGTTTTTTGAGGGGTGCAATATGTTATTACGAATGTGGATGATTGAACACCTCTACCACCGCCCCCGATACATGAACTACGGGTCTATAGGAAAAAGCTGCATTGAAGAGTTTGATACTCGGGTGACTAGATTTGAAATACCACAAGGAGTCAAAGATTGGATATCCCACCTTTGTTCCATAACTGCAGATCAGATAGAGTGGACACTAGGTTGGATTCCCGTTGATGAGATTGTATACATGCCTACCACCGGTCCTTACTTCCTGCCAATGGGTCTTCGAATCATCCAACCCTATGCCCCATACCGGGTTTTGAGACAACTTGGGAGATGCCAGATAGTTCCCAAAGACGAAGATCTTAGTATTCATGTAGTTGAAATCCACTCTGAGGCTCAATTTCTTGAAGAAGTGGTTTGCCAGATTTGGAGCGAATGCCAGTATCTGGGGACAAAAACCCAAGTGCGTGATTTATCCAGAGGTGAGGTTTCACCAGGTTATCTTGCTTGGTATGGGAAGCGAATTACGGCCAATGATGAATCTGAAAGGCCAACCAAAAGGCCCCACATCCAAGAGTTTACTGACGCGTCACAAGAACATTGGGCTTGGTTAAACAAAGAGAATGACTATAGGGCTACCATAAGCAAGCTAGAAGGGCAAATCAGAGACATTAAATTTAATAGTGGTTTGCAGACCGCTGCTGATAAAGGAGAGAAGAAAAAGTAGGTCAGAGAAAACGAAGCCCTCCTAGCCCAGATTCAAAGGATAAAGATAGCTGCTGAAAACCCGGGAAGGAGCAGAACATATGAAACATATAAACGGTCTTAGGCGAAAAATGTGTGATTATGGTGCTGATTTGGAAAAAGCCGAAGAGGAATTGGCAAGAACCCGGGCAAAGTTCGCAAAGAATGCAGAAGAACGGGCGAAGTTTGTTCAGCAGCAGAAAGGAAAGTATGACAAAGAAGTCACAAGTTTAAAGAAAAAGCTAACCACTCTTGAGAACGAAATGGCTCAGAAAACAAAGAACTTTAAAGCGGAAAGAGAGCATTATTATGCATTGATGTCTCAATTGGAAGAAGACATGGAGCAATTACAAGAGCAAAACCATACGGCCACCCAGGTTCTGGAGGCTAGGTCTCAACTTATTGGGTGCCTACTCCAAGAAAAAGGCATCATTAGAGAAATGATTGGAGGAATTGCTGATTATGTCATCATGAAATGCCATAAGTGGGAGGATATGACTAGATCCATGTTCTTCGCCGATGTGATATTTTTGTCTGTCAGATAATGGATGACCTATATCGCCTCCAAGAAGATATGGCACGCAGGTCTGCGGCGAGACCGACTGATGTCCCGCGAGCCCCTGGAGTAGTATTAGAGGCACTTATGTATTCCTGATTTTATTTTCGAGTCTGTATTTCAGTTTCTTTTAGAGTCTGTTAGTCTACTTTAAGTCTATTTTGGTTTTTCAGTTTTTATGTCTGTATGTCGGAGTCATTGTAATAGAAGAAAATCAGAAGTTTTTATTTAATGAAAATTTGAAAAACCCAAAAACAAAATGTTTCTTTCTTTTATTTCGCATTTATCCTCTGAACTACATAATGATCTGATTCACGCGGCATTGTGATACGTAGGCAATCCTTATCGGATCCGGTCATAGCTATAGATAACTCGAATAAAAGGGGAAAAATGATGAAGAGAGGGCACAAGAAAAAGAGAGAAAACAATGCAAAATAGAGAGTGCAAAGAAAAGAGAGAAAATAATAAAGAGCGCAAAGAAAAGGAAAAGATTCAAGATCTAGGAGGTAACAAGAGCCGGGATGAGACACGCAACTGTTGCAAAGCATGTAGAAAAACGTTTAACTGTCTAGGTGCATTGCATTCCCCAACGTGTGATTCCCTATGTGTTAATGACTCAAACTAACCAGTTTGTTATGTATACTATTTGAGATCAGGTTCTGTTTTTAGGTGGTTGGTTTTGTGGTAACCTGGCTTCACACCTTTATTTTACAAGATCTAAAGGGAGTGTCGAAATGACATCAGAGAGTTATCTACCAATAATTACCCCCTCATAGGATAGCCCGATATCAATTATCCCGGTTTCAGAGTCAGCAACTACTGAAGAAAATAGAATACTGCATCTCCGTATATTGGAGATGTAGGACACTTGGTCTAATGGTAGAGCACCACCCAGTGCAATCCCTGGATTTCCTAAACTGATTCCTAGAATAAGTGGAACCTCCAACGTCCCTATAACTTACCTGGCACCCCGTTCGGATACCCCACTATGTCAACCCATTTCATCGGAACACCTTCTAAGGTTCGGCCCTAGGCACTACTTTCGGGAGTGTCTTCCAACATATTCACTGCACCATCAACCTCTGCTACGGCACAGCCAACAGTGCCTAGACCATGTTTTGAACCGTCTGCCTTCACTTTCCAAGTACCACAATTTCAATTGGACACGACTCATGTCACCCTAAACTCCTACCCTCAACACCCTCAGTATGAATCTACCATAGAACAAGAGAGAACTATGAAGAACCTCGAGCAAGAAGTGATCACTCGGAAAATGAAAAGCATCGAACAAAGTCTCAAGAACATGCAAGGCCTGAGTGGCCAGAAGAGTGTCTCCTACGCTGACTTGTGCATGTTCCCTCATGTTCATCTGCCCGTCAGTTTCAAGACTCCCAAATTTGAAAAGTATGATGGACATGGAGATCCCATAGCCCACCTAAAAAGGTATTGCAATCAGTTAAGAGGAGCGGGCGAAAAAGAAGAACTCTAGATGGATTACTTTGGGGAGAGTTTAGCCGAAATTGCATCTGAATGGTATATGGACCAAGACATCTCCCACTGGCACATATGGGACGACTTGGCCCAAGACTTTGTTAGACAGTTCCAGTACAATGTGTACATAGCTCCAGATAGAAACTCTTTGTCCAATTTCAAAAAGAAATCTTCAGAAAGCTTCCGAGAGTATGCTATCAAGTGGCGTGAACAAGCTGCCAGGGTGAAACCCCCAATGGATGTGACCGAGATGGTCAGTGTCTTCTTACAAGCCCAAACTGCTGATTATTTCCAAAACATGATGTTTGCTATGGGCAAGCCGTTTGCAGAAGCCATAAAGATTGGGAAAACGGTGGAAAATGGTTTGAAAACGGGTCGCATCTTGAGCCAGTCGGCTATAAGAGCCACTTCTCAAGCAATCCAGAGTGGGTCAGGAGGTGTAAAAAATCGGAAAAAGAAAGAAGAAGTGTCAATGATGGCCTCAAGTCCGAGAAACCCCCGTCAACCCCGAGGTTACTTTGGCTCCTCTTCTAGCACCCCGCAATATTACTACCCTCACCAAGATGCGGCATATGCCATGACTCCTCAACCTTATGTATTAATGAATGCCCAGCCATACGCTCGACCACAATAACATTATAACAAGAATCGAGCTCCACCTCGAAGAAACAACCCTCCTCATCAAACCCCGTATAATCCACGTCCTCCACAGAATAATTATCCATATTATGCCCCTCCTAGTGAGCCACCCCAAAAAACTAACTTCACACCCATCAGTGAATCTTATTCCAGCCTTTTCCCAAAGTTGGTCCAAATGGGCCTTTTACAGCCCGTACCTCTAAACAGGTTAAACCCAGAGTCATCATCCTACTGACTCGGTACCAGATGCACATATCACTTAGGGGCGGAAGGACATGACACTGAAGATTGTTGGACCCTTAAGAGGGTGGTCGAAAATCTGATAGAAGATAAGCAGGTAGTAATGCTGTATTCTGGCCCGGGCCTTAGTGGGCCTAACGGGCCGGGCTTCGTGGTCCCGGGCTTCGTGGGCCTAGGCTCTGGCGGTCCCGGGCCTGGAGGTCCCGGTCTTCGTGGGCTCAATGGGTGGAACCGGCCCGTGACGTGCCTAAGCCCACATAGTCCTGTGCTTAACGGGCCGGGCTCGTGGGCTTCGCGGGCCTAGCGGGTTTTTTTTTTTTTTTTTTTTAAGGAAATTTCTTGTAGTATCATGGCTATATTAAAAATCTTATGTATATATATTCGCATAATATATTGTCTTGTAGTATATATATTGTATCTTATGTATATATATTCGCATAATATATTGTCTTGTAGTATATATATTGTATCTTATGTATATATATTCTCTTATATATTTTCTTGTAGTATATATATTGTATCTTATGTATATATATTCGCATAATATATTTTCTTGTAGTATATATATTGTATCTTATGTATATATATTCGCATAATATATTGTCTTGTAGTATATATATTGTATCTTATGTATATATATTCTCTTATATATTTTCTTGTAGTATATATATTGTATCTTATGTATATATATTCGCATAATATATTTTCTTGTAGTATATATATTGTATCTTATGTATATATATTCGCATAATATATTGTCTTGTAGTATATATATTGTATCTTATGTATATATATTCTCTTATATATTTTCTTGTAGTATATATATTGTATCTTATGTATATATATTCGCATAATATATTGTCTTGTAGTATATATATTGTATCTTATGTATATATATTCGCATAATATATTGTCTTGTAGTATATATATTGTATCTTATGTATATATATTCGCATAATATATTGTCTTGTAGTATATATATTGTATCTTATGTATATATATTCTCTTATATATTTTCTTGTAGTATATATATTGTATCTTATGTATATATTGTAGCTTATAAATAATTCTAAGCATAGACAAAGAAATATTGCGAAAAGATATTCATGGTTAGAAGCAATAAATTTTATTACCAAAAATGGCATATCTTTCTTAGTCATCCTTCCCCCAATGGAATGAGCACAACAAGGTACTAATACCACCATTAGAAGGAAAAAAACTAAGGAAGATGTGCCAAAATACAAGTTACATATTAGTCTATGTATTATCTCTAACAAATCTCATAAATCCTTCAAGGTTCGGAGGAGGTTGCGTTGGTGGTGGTGGAAAAGAAGCTTGTTCATCACCACTTCCGGGCAAAGCCGAATCCTCCGCAAGTTCCGCTATCATTTCTTCATAAGCTTCATCTATCGCCGGTTGTGCTTCTGCAATTCCAAAGTTTCTTCTTTCCGAGCGGATCCAATCTCTAAACAGTACTGATTTTTCCAAGCTATCCCTCATAGACGCTCTATGATCACCTATTTGCAGTCTTGCTTGACTGAAAGCGCTCTCTGATGCAACAGTTGAAGCTTGAATTGATAAAATATCCCGAGCCATCCTTGCAAGAACAGGAAAATGTTTTTCCCTTGCCTTCCACCATTCCAAAAGATCAAAAGAGCCGTCTGGATTCTCCTTTTCAAGTCCCTAAGACAAATAAACTTGAAGCTCATTTAGATGTGAAGTTTCATCATAATTTTCACCTTGAGACCCCCTGAACTCTGTCCAAGATTTAAGAGCTTTTAAGCCCGCAACTCTTTTAGACGATTGTGAGCTAGACGAAGTAGGGGTTGAAATAGTTGGCCTAGCATGCTCTAAGGCATGTTGATAAGCATTATAAACTGTTTGAGCATTAATCTTAATTGAAGCTTTTGCATCTGCAAGTGTAGCAATTTCCTCATTTGAAAGATCTAATGCCTTATAAATATTTGAATACCAAAAATGAGGACCTCCCAATTTCATTGTAGGATTTAGCATTGCAGCAAGACCATAAATAGGAGGGATAAGAAAAAAATATTTTTTAAACTTTTGTTTCATTTCATTTATAGCAAGTTCATAAATGTCCCCACCCTCACTAAATTCAACAAACAAATCAGATAGTGCTGCAATATAAACTAAACAGTTTGAAATAGTAGGATAATATTGCCCAGAAAATGCATTTGTAGCAATTTGAAAATGTTCTAAAAAATCTAAAAGAATTTTAACATTCGTCCAATCTTGAGTAGTAAGCATTTCATCATCATCCTCACCACCTACCCGAGAATTAAACGTTGCATTAATTGGGTTTCTATATTCATATGCTACTACTAAACTTTCGTACATACAATTCCATCTAGTCGGGCAAGGTTTAGGAACCTTTCTTTCTCTAAGGCCATATTCATCACATATTTTAAAATACTCTCTAAGTCTACTTCTACGGTTTGAATAAAAAAGCCAATTAAGAGCCATTCTAACCTTTTCAATTTCTATGTTTAATATTCGCATACCATCACCGACAATTAAATGATAAATATGACAAATACATCTAACATGGAAAATATTAGTAAATGCAGGATTTAGTGTTGTTGTAAGCATGCCTATAGCACTAGTGTTACTAGAAGCATTATCCATTGAAATTGCCATTATTTTATCGCTAAAGCAAAAATATCTACAAATATCTGCAACAGTATTAGCTATAAACTTACCTGTGTGACGCGAATTAATTATTCTATATGCAATTATGCGTTTTTGCATTATCCATTCCTCATCTATCCAATGACTTGTAACAGTTAGATAATCACAATCATTACCACTTCTACCAATATCAGTAGTAATAGAAATCCGATTAGGTATATGAGTAAATAAATACTGCAAATATTGTTCATATTCATGTTTGAATTTATAAATATCACTCTTAACTGTTGCGCGAGGCCAACCTTTATAAGTAGGATTAAAAACTCTTCTAATATAATGAACCCAATTAGGATTAGATGCAAAAGTATAAGGTAAGCACATAACAGTAATCATCTTTGCTAATTCTTCACGATCTCTATTTGGATCGTAATATAAAACACCTCCGGTGACAGTGTTAATTCCTGGTTGAACAAGATTTGAACCTGTACTAGGGTTAACCGCAGAATCTACACTTGTCCCCCTAGTTGCGCTTTCATTTGAAAAAATCTAGCCTTATCTCTAGGGTGTGTTTTTATGTGCCTAGTCAAACTACCCGTGCCGCTACGGTCTCCAGTATATTTATGCACCATTAATTTCCCACAAGTTTTACACTTAGCCTTATTTTGTTCTCTTACTTGAGTAAAAAAATTCCAAACTAATGATGTTTCTAGGCGTTTAGCAGGTTCTCTATTAAAAGTAGAAGTTTCTACAGGTGGGTCGACCGGTGCATCAGTTGGGTTATTAAGAGGACTAGTAGGTGTATCATCTAAATCCGGTGCTTGGGTTTCATCATCATCCTCATTTTCCTCATTATTTTCTAAGATGGTTTCATTAGGATAAAGAGCATTCATAATTTCATCATCTAATCTTTCACCTGGTGCAACATTATGGTAAAATTCACTATCGGTAAATTGAAAACAAGGGTGATCACTATCAAGAATTACGGAAGGAGGAGGACGTCTAGGTTGGCGACTACTTTCAACTTGCTTATCATTTCTAGGTCGGGGAGCCGGGGGAAGGGTAGTTGGTTGGCCACTACTTTCACCGGTTTTATCTTTTCCTTTACCAAACATTTTTTTCAAAGTAAATGCCATATTAATTATAATTATGCAAACTAAACCACACAAAAATATATTCTTAAAACGTAAGAGTTGAAATGAGTTTACCGGATTGCCAAACAACTTCTTGAAAATTGAAAATCGTTGAACACTTGAAAACTTCAATTCAACAACTTCACAATTTTTCACGAAATTTCAACAATAAATTAAGTAATTGTAGTAGAGAGATTGAGAGAGATTGAGAGATATTGATGAATTGGTGAATAAAACTGAAAGAATGAGGGGGTATTTATAGTTGAGAAATGGGGAAAAGTGTAATTATATAAAGTTTGGGGTTAAAATAAAGTTTGGGGGCCAAATGGCCATTTTTTAAACTTAAAAACGGTCATATTTTCAGCCCAAACGGCTAGATTTTAAATATGGCCGTTGGAGATTTTTTTTTTTAAAAAAAAAAAATAGTCGTTCGGCCCGTTAGGCCCGCCAGGCCCGGCTGACGGTCCCGGGCTAGACGGTCCCGGGCTCATACTAGAAGACCGGCCTGTCACGGGCTTCTGAGGAACACCAGGACCGGCCCACCAGGCCCGTTAGGACCGCGGGCCCGATCCGGTCCGGTTCAGGCCCGGCCCACCGAGCAGCCTTAGCAGGTAGTATTGAGGGATGAGGAAGCTCCCAATGTAACTAATAACCTATTGTCGGCTCATAACAACGGGCCAGTCATTGGGATGATCTGTGAGGACAAAGAGTTCGACCCAGCTTTGAAAGCTATCATTGCTATTACTGACATAGAAAAGAAACCCAAAGCGGCAACAAAGCAAGCTAAGGATGAGAAGAAAAGCAACTCCACTCCTCAAAGCATAGAAAAGGCCGTGGAAACCAAGACAGGGACACTACCTCCTAAAGATGTCATTCTCTATGTTCCCAAGTCCCCTAGAAAGGAACAGTTCGTGTTGAGTCCCCCCCAAAAGATTTAATCAAAACAAGGTTACGTTGAAGGTACCAAAGATGTACATACCAAAGGGAATTTATATGACGCGGGGGACGATAATTTCACCCAGACTGACTGAGCCTGTGGTTATCACCCACGCACCACAGAATCCCATGAAGGACCCCACTGTTATCCCCTAGAACTACAATAAAGCAGTGGTGACATACAAGGGAAAGGAAATCATGGGGGAGGTGAATGAAACGAACCTGTCTGGGAAGTACCTCAATTTAGAAGAATTGAACAAGACCAAACAGAAGCGTTTTCCGCTTAAAAAGCTAGTCAGTACTGAAGAGGCAGAAGAATTCCTCCGAAAGATGAAAACCTCGAACTACGCCGTGATTGATCAACTCAGAAAGTCCCCCTCGCAGGTCTCACTTTTGTCCCTGCTGATAAGCTCGAATGATCATCATACAGTGTTATTTAAGACGCTTAATGAGGCATATATTCTGGTCGAGACCACGGTTAAACAATTGGAAAGAATGGCGGAACGATTTTTTGATGTCAACCGGATCTCATTCAGTCGAAATGACTTGCCGCTGAAAGGGGCTGCCCACAACAAAGCTCTTCATTTGACCGTCAAGTGTGAAAGATACTACGTGAAAAAAGATATGTTGGACGGAGGATCTGGGGTCGATATTTTTCCTCTCTCAACCTTACAGAGGATGGAAATTGGGACTGAAAGGATTAGACCCAACAATGTCTACGTACATGTTTTTGACGGCATCAAGAGGGATACAATAGGGTAGATTGATTTTATCCTAACCATTGGCCCTGTGGATTTTGAAGTTGCATTTCAGGTTTTGGACATGGACACCTCTTACAACTTTCTCCTAGGAAGACCCTATATCCATGCTGCGGGAGCCGTACCTTCTATTCTCCACCAAATGGTTAAGTTTGAACATGAAAACTAAGAAATAGTGGTCCACGGAGAAGATGAACAATCAATTTACAGGGACCCGTCAGTCCCATGTTTGGAGGCTAGGGAGGGTAGTGAGCACATAGTCTACCAAGCTTTTAAGATCGTGGTCGCGGATCAGTGTGAGTAAGGAACCCTATGTCCTCAACCCTACTTATGAAACGCATCAATCATAGTCGCCAGTGAAATGATCAAACACGGGTACAAGCCCGGGAAAGTGCTCGGGGTACCTTTGCAAGGCATTACAGAACCCATCACTTTGACTGCCAGTGAGAAGTTCTTTAGCATAGGCTTCCAAGATACAAAGGCCGATGTAAAATGGGCTAATGAACGTAAGAACAATGGATGGGTCCTGCCTTAGTCAGTCCCGCATCTTGCCAGGACGTTTGTTAAGCCAAGATACATAAAAAAAGAAGAAGAGGTCTTCACGGTCGAAGAAATTGAGGACATAAGTGGGGCAATGAGGCAAAATGTTGTATGAGGTTCACATGGTCCAATCGAATGAAGGCTCAAGCACTGCCGAGGTTCAATATATGGGGCCTAATGCCAAGCTTCAAAATTGGAAGGCTACTTCGTTCCCAATCATGCGGGAATCCCGATAGTTCAGTCTTGCCATCTTTTCTGCATTCCAAGTTATTTCAGGGTGTAACTCGAATGTTTTTAGTTTATTGTCTTCAAAATTCTGATGTAAACCCTCCTATATTCAAATTCAATGAAATGAAATCAATATTTCATCATCTATGAATCTCTTTCCTTATTCTTTCTGATTTTTGTTATTTTTTCTTATCTCTCTTTTTAGTTCTAATAATGCAGACTTAAATAACATGACATGCTTGAGGACTTCATGCCTAGATCTTAATACGCTGTCTAACTATGAAATAATGAATCAAAAACCAAAATATGATGAAGACGAGGCTTTTAGGGAAATAAACCGAGAACTGGAACAATTTGAGAATAAGCCTAAGCCAAACTTAAATGAAACTGAGCCAGTTAATTTGGGTAGTCCGGAAGAGGTCCAGGAAACCATGATAAGCATTCACGCCGATGAAAGAACTAGAGATGCATTGATCCAACTTTTGTTCGAATTCAAAGACGTGTTTGCTTGGTCCTATGATGATATGCTAGAATTGAGATGCGTGGATGACCAAGAGGCTGAAAAAATCATGAATGAGGTGCATACGGGAGTATGTGGACCCCATATGAATAGATACATCCTTGTAAGGAAAATATGTCCGCACCGTGGTTGTTTGTTGTTTGGGGTATGGATGTCATTGGGCCAATCAAGCCAAAAGCTTCAAATAGGCACTGATTCATCTTAGTTGCCAGTGACTATTTCACAAAGTGGGTTGAAGCAGTCACTTTCAAAGCCGTCACCAAGAAAGCGGTGGTGGGCTTCGTGCATTCCAACATTATCTGTCATTTTGTATTCCTAATACTATCATTACGGACAATGCAACGAACTTGAACAGTCATTTGATGAGGGAGGTATGCAAACAATTTAAGATCACGCATCGGAATTCTACCCCTTATCGGCCCAAAGCTAATGGTATTGTTGAAGCGGCAAAGAAAAATGTCAAGAAGATCCTCAGGAAAATGATTCAAAGTTCTAGACAATGGCATGAAAATTTGCCTTTTGCATTGTTGGGATATTGCACTACCGTGCGCACATTAGTTGGGGCAACACTCTATCTGTTGGTTTATGGTACTGAAGCCGTAATACTCGCAGAAGTTGAAATTTCATCTCTTCGAATCATCGTTGAAGCTGAGATTGAGGACAATGAATGGGTCAAGACCCGTCTAAAATAGTTAACCATGATTGATGAAAAGCAGATGGCCACAGTTTTCCACGGGCAGTTGTATCAACAATGAATGGCCCGTGCCTACAACAAGAAAGTACAGCCTAAAAACTTTGAAGTGGGGCAACTCGTCTTGAGACGTATTCTCCAGCATCATAAGGAAGCAAAAGGAAAGTTCTCTCCAAACTGGAAGAGTCTGTACATTACAAGAAAATTGTTTCCAAAAAGGGCATTGTACTTGGGGGACATTGAAGGAAATGAACCCGAAACAGCTGTCAATGCGGACGCGGTCAAAAGGTATTACGTTTAACCCTTCTGCGGTACTAATATTCTCCGATTAGGATGATGAAGGCTTTCATTCTCGCTACCTAAACACTATCAACCCTTTGCAAACCATTTGAGCCGGTTACCTTCTTTGATTACCCTCTTTGAAACCCAAATATGTGTTTTAAAAAATCAAAAAAAAAATCAAAAACAAAGTTCTCTGAACTATGTTTGACTTGATTTTGAATAGATACGTAGGCAGTCTCTCTCTGGGGTTCAGTCACACCAAAACAAAAATTCACATTTCCCCAAAGTTAAAACTGGGGCAGAAGTTATATTGGTTCGGCAATAGTTTTTGCCTGGAAGGTTCCAAAGTTATAATTCAATCCAAATTCTTTTCACCCTAAGTCCTGTTCAACTCCTTCCTATCAATCGATAAAGATGTTCAAAATTGGAGGATATGGTTACTTGTGTCTGATACAATCAAATGAGAGAAATAAAATGAGAGAGTCTTATTGGTGAAAACCCACACGGGCACCATAGGGCGATGGTAAGCAAAGAAATTAAAAATGAGAGAGTCTTGTTAGTGAAAATCGCAAAGAGCACTATAAGACGACGGTGAGAAGAGAAATAAGAGAGGTTAGTTGGTGAAAACCCGCAAAGGGCGCCACTGATCGAAAAAGGGATCTCTTACAACCATCGGTACTAATAAAGTCCTAGCAAGGTTTCTTGGGTTTGAGGTATGGGTTATGATGGGTTTATGAGAGTTGGATGGTTTGCACAGATCGAGTATCCAGTCCAAGAAGCATATCATGTCTATTGAAGTCTGCATGCACTCCAGATAAGTCCTTCTTTCCTTTCCCCAGAAGGGACACTTCTAGTTTAAATTCATTAGCATGTCTGTTGTTTACTTTTCTTTGAATCCCTTTCGGTCTAATTCTCCTCCAAAATTAATACAAAGAAAATATGGCAAGATTGGTTTTATAGGGTTTTGTTTGACAAAAGGCTAATATTCAAGAAAGCACCCAGCCTCAGCAGGTGCATCAAGTCGACCTCGACTGGCCGTGATGGCCGATGCTTCAAAGTAAAAAACTATTGAACAGAAAGCAAATCAAAGTCAAGTGCCCATAAAGGCAAAATAAGATGGAAAAATCCAAGTCCCACATGGGTTAATCATCATGTGGAATTTGGGAAAAGCCAAGATCCCCGGGTTTAGAAATGAAACCAATTTCTAGAGAGCCAACAAGTAATGGGGAATTTTATTGAAAGAGCTGGGCCAAGATCAAGTGATTGAAACAATCAAGGCCACAAAACCAACCACTATTTCAAACTGACAAATTTTTCTTTGTTTGAAAAACAGGGGAAAACAGGTGCAATCCAAAACAACCTCTCAAGAAGCAGGTGCGATAAAAGCAAAGTACACAGAGAGTAAAACAGTTCTGCAGCAACAACCCAAAAAGGGAAGTCTCCTTCAAAATTCTTTCCCGCATTAACTCATTCTCTAAAATAAAAACAAAATAAAAAAATGATGATGAAATGAAATGAAAAGAAAGAAAAGAAGAAAAATTCAAAATCATGGTAGTATAGAGTCTCCGATCCCTAACAGCGTCTTTTCCAACATAGGGTCACACTCCTTAGTTGATGTCGGTATAACCCGATGACTTTTCCAACATAGGGTCCCACTCCTTAGTTGATGCCGACATAACCCAATGACTTTCCCAACATAGGGTCCCACACCCTAGTTTATGCCTGCATAGCCCGATGACTTTTCCAACATAGGGCCTCACTCCCTAGTTGATGTCGGCATAACCCAATGACTGTTCCAACATAGGGTCTCACTCCCTAGTCGATGCCGGCATAACCCGATGACTTTTCCAACATAGGGTCCCACTCCCTAGTCGATGTCGGCATAACCCGATGACTTTTCCAATATAGGGTCTCACTCCCTAGTTGACACCAGCATAACCCGATGACTTTTCCAACATAGGGTCTTCCCTAGTTGATTCCGTCATAACCCGATGATTTTCCAACATAAGGTCTCCACTCCCTAGTTGATGCCAGCATAATCTGATGTTAACATAGGGCCACCACTCCCTATTTGATGCCAACATATGGTCTCGACTCCCTAGTTGATGCCAGCATAACCTGATGCTAGCATAACCTGATTCCAATATAGGGTCTCCACTCCCTAGTTGATGCCAACATAGGGTCTCCACTCCCTAGTTGATGCCAGCCTAACCTGATGCCACATAGGGTCACCACTCCCTAGTTGATGATTTTCCAAAAATAGGGTCTCCAATCCCTAGTTGATTTCATTTTAGATATAGGGTCTCCACTCCCTAATCTCTTTTTCCCAAAGATACACAATACCGACTTTCATTGCTTTCAATAATGAAGTAGTATAGAGTTTTGTCACAAATAACTCACGAAATTTTCCTAGTAAAAACAGGGGTAGAAAATTTTGTTCTTTTAGTTTATTTTGGTGTCTGAGCAGGTTATACCTTGAGACACAGGATTCGAGACGACCAAAAGAAGAAGTATCAATCTAGAATAAAATAAAAAAGAAGAAAAGAAAAAGAAGTGAACTCAAAACGCATAAGCGGAGAAAGATGTGGACTGCTCAAGGCATGATTGAAGTCACAAGCTTTGCATGTTCCGCCTTGATCCGAAATGCTGAAGAAGAATGAACCAGCACTTGCAGCTAACAAGCATCAAGATTCAGATCAGAGTCCGTATGAAGAATCAGCCAAGACTTAAGATCAAGCTTCAGAAGATTTATAGATAGGAATCTTGTAACTCGTAGCTGGTAGGTTTAGTTAGTTTAGTTTTTCATTTTAAATTTTGGTGTAATAAGGAGCTCAGCAAGCAGAAACAACAGCAACAGCACTGAAATCACAGTTTCTCGGTAGTCCCAGCTACCAAAACTTCCAGAACTACACTGACCTGATTCCTTTATAGCTAAGGATATATAGGCAACCTCCGAAGTAAGGTTCGGTCAGACTTTTCCCAAAAATGCTTCCCAGGGAGTATACAGACGGGCAAAAATTGCTCATTTTATCTTTACCCAAAAACTCTTCGTGTTTCCGAGTAAAGAGGGGAAGTTGTGAGCATGTAATTTTTTCCCTATTAGAAATACTCCTACAAAATTAAAAAAAAAATAGATTTTTTCCAAATTCTTTTCAATTTTATAGGATTTTGTAGGATTTTTATTAATTATTTGCATTTTTGTGCACGTTTAGATTTGATAAAATCATGAAAAAATGCCCCCAAAAATATCAAAAATTTCATGCATTGCATATTAGGTTTTGGGTTCTTATTTTAGGATTAATTGGTTAATTATTTTCTTTATTAAAATAAAAATCACAAAAATATCGCTCATTTTTACATTTTTTAGCTTTTAATATTAGACGAGTAATTTTCTCACCATTAATTTAGGATTAGTTAATTTTGTAAATATTATAAATAGATAATTTATCTCATTTTACATATTAGATTAATTTAGGATTTTAATTATTTTAGGTAAGTATTTAAAATTCAAGAAAGAAAGGAAAAAAACAAAGAAAAGAAAAATAAAAGAAGAAAGCTTTGTTTGTGGCTGAATTTGGGCCCAAAATCATTTTCTATTTTTTCGGCCCAAAAGAACCAGCGTCCGCCCCAGCCCATCTCCCCATACTCGGTCCAGTCCCTCAGTAAAACCCAAAAGACGCCGTTTTTGTTTTATTTAATCCCAACCGTTGATCTTCGATGATCCAACGGTTGGGAACTAACCACTCCTTCCCATATAATTGTCTGAATGAGACCAGCCCCCAGACCCCCCCCCCCTCACTTCCGTTTCTAAGAGCTCTCAAACAACAAACCCTAGCCGCCCCTTTCCCTCACCATCTCCGCCGTGGTTCGGCGATCGGAAATCGCTCATGGCGGCGGACCACCTCTAAACCATACCAAATTAACACCAGATGACCACCTCCTCTTCCTCTTTCCATGTATCACAATATTTCCTTTAAACAAGCCTGAAAATTCTCGAATCTCGGATCTAAGATCCAAAACCCTAGTTTTTATCCTTCCGATATTCGTTCAATTTTGGATTGTTTGAACCAAAGACCTTCATTAATTGATTGCTCTTGATGAGAGCAATCGATTAATGGTCGTCTAAGTTCATTTTACCCTGTAGAAATTGGTCTGAGTTCGTAACTGGTCCCCTCCAAAACAAGCCTTAGGTAATTTCTTTTCCATTTTTCCTTTATTTTATCTTCCTTTTTCTTTCATAATCATTTTCTTTTTTTTCTGTTTAGCCTCCATGACTTAGGAAATTACAGTGTTTGTTCTTTTTCTTTTTGTTTTATATTTTGTTTATTTATTTGTTTATGCTAATTGAAACATGCTAAATTCTGTGATTTTCAGAAAGTTAATTTTGATTACATAAAGTTTAGACTAATTAGGGTTAACTTTTGGGTTTTGTTATATTGCATGATTATTCTGTTTTTTATTTTATTTTTGTGGTTGTTCTCTTTTTCGCTTCAATGTTAGCTTGGGTTGATTAGGTTAGTTTTGCTCAAATTCGAAAT
This sequence comes from Nicotiana tabacum, assembly GCF_000715075.1. Taxonomy (NCBI): domain Eukaryota; kingdom Viridiplantae; phylum Streptophyta; class Magnoliopsida; order Solanales; family Solanaceae; genus Nicotiana; species Nicotiana tabacum. The sequence goes on along the minus strand of NC_134089.1, from coordinate 14,782,609 downwards.
GGTAATTAACAAGCTACTTGGTTTATCTCTGATTAACTATTAGAAAGATCAATTTAGTTGTTAATTGGCTTGATGTGATTATTTGTAGATTAATTAGGTCAATTTTTAGGGTTTCATTGCATATTTACTTTAATTTTCTGATTAGTCATTGTTTTGATATGATATTTGCTTAAATTCAGTCAATTAGATGAACATTTAATTCACTAATTAGTTGGTTTGTTTGGATTAAACCCTGGATGCCTTTAAGTTTGGAGCTAATGAAAGATAGTACCCAAAGCTATTAGGGGGGTACAATTAAAACAATGTTAGGAATTTCTATGTTAGAATCACCTAAATAGTTCTAGAAGACCCCATAAGGATTTCTAAATTAAAACCTAGATCAGATGGGTTAGAATTGAAATAAGTAGAACTTAAAAGGGTAAAATTGAAATTTACAATGAGTAAAATATTAGAATATTCTAGCATTGTCCAGTTGTCCCCATTTTTAGCATGAAAAATACTGAAATCGGGTTAAAAAAGGACATACATCTGTTCAAATATGTTGTACTATCTGACATTTAGGGGGTAGAATATTCTTTTATGATGTTGTTTTTGTATACCCTATAAAAGGAACAGTTATTCCCTCATTCTGGATAGAAGATCATTTAGCATATTTACCCTAAAATTTTCTGAATACACAAAGAAGAGAAAAAAGGAAAAGCTCCTTGCATTTCCTGGCTCTCAACATCAATTTTCTTTTAACTTCATTACTGGTTCATTCTGGCGCTATCTACTTGGATTCTGGGCGTTCAAAGCAACATTTTTCCTTTGGTTTCTTGGCTGAGATCCTGTTGCGTTGCTTTGTTTTCTTGTTGTTGTTTCCTTTTAAGTTTCAGCCAGCATTTCACTTTGTTTCCTGCTGGTCTTTTGTTGTTTTAAGGTACTGATTTCATCTTTCTTCATGTACTGTTTGTTTGAATGTTATAATATCAAAAGCTGCAATTATGTGTGATAAATGAGTGTCATTTCATGTAGTGCTGATTACATTGCTATAGATCTAATTAATCTTTTCTATATGAGTTTAAGGGTTGAAATAATCTAGTAAGAGTAGCTTGGTTGGTACATTGATACTTGTAGTCTTCTTTTAAAAGATGTGAAGTACTGATTCCAATGGACTTGTTTGAAGTTGTTTCTTTAGTTAGGTTTTCAAGTATCAAACATTGATTCCGAACATTAGCTGCTGAGTCTTTTCCTTTCTTCTTCTGCTTGTGTGATGAATAACATGGTGTTTATTTGAGGTCATGTTGCTTCATGGGCTATAACTTGCAGATTTGGTCACTAGTTGGTCAAACCAGCAAGTTCTAAAGCCAAGGGCTGAAATTCTGCTGTCAATGTCATGCTAAGATTAGTGGCTCCATGTGATGGACTAAAGTTTTGATGGATAAATCATATCCAAAAGGGGCAAGTGTTCACTATGCAACCAATTTCATGGAAGTTGTAATAGAATTAGTTGATATTTTTTTCTTTAAAAATTAAATTCTGGTGTAGTAGATCAGTTGTAATTCTCATATTGTTGTTAAGATAGTCTGTAATAACTGCCAGCTAGTATCAAGGTGTTGTAAATATAGCATGACTATTAGAAAATAAACTGAGCTTATGTAGATTCATAATGAGTTTGAAGTATTTGATGACTTGATGATAATAGCTTTGTGTTTATGATTGTTATTTAAAAATCAACTTTGAGCAGAAAAGTATAATCGAGCATGTTATGTCGAGTTTCATGGCTATTGTACTATAAATTTATTTCATGATGTTTGATTTTTGTTAGCTGTGTTATTAAGTAGCCAAAGTGACTTTGGGCCAGACTGATAAAGTGACCCAGTTGAGGTTGTTTAAATAATCCTGGACACTCTAGGCCATTGGGCCTTAGAGTTAACCCATTGAAATTTGTTCGAAGGAATTGATTGACAATCCAATGTTATATTCTATTACTTGTGTGAAAGTATGAATCATTCGGCCCCATCTGGACTTGTTGAAATTTTGGGAATGGAAATTTTACACCGTACTGCTTCATCTCATTAGCCTAATTAAAATATTGCCCAAACATATAGGCTCTAAAGTGATATTGAACCAGTATATGGGAACAAGTGCAAGCAACTGTTTGAATCAAATGTGCTAACTCTTTGACTGTTCGTAATGATCATCTCTTTATTTACTAACCAATAATTTCCTTAACCTTGGCCTTCACAATAATCTCAAAGTAGTTTTAGGAAATAATTTGAACATCGTAGTTTGCTTTAGGCGCGTAATTAAATCATCATGACTATGGGTATGGTTCCCATGGCATAGTCGTGATACGTAACTCCCAAATTCGGGTGCACATTTCATGTGATCTGACCACAACTTTGAACAATAATAAAAATAAATACGTTGTAAATTGCGGGTGCATTTCATGTGACACGGTTGCAATGTGCACCAAAACGACAAGTGTACGAAAATCGTAACTTATTCCAGAAATAATTTCATAAATAATTAAAAATGCACAATAGGTTTAAAACTTGTAATAAATCAGATAAATAGGCCAATTATTAATAGTTAAGCGACCATGCTAGAACCACGGAGCCCGGGAATGCCTAACACCTCCTCCTGGGTTAACTGAATTCCTTACCTAGTTTTTCTAGTTTCGCACGCAGACTTTAAAATAAGGTCAATTTTCCTCGATTTGAGATTTTAAAAATAAACTGGTGACTTGGGACACCAAATATATTATTCCAAATGGTAACTTTGAATTAAATAAAATAATCTCATTTCGATTAATGTCACTTTAATTGGAAAAACTCTCTATCCCCTTTCGGGAAAAAGGAGGTGTGACAAACATGTCTAGCACACAGAATGCACCTATTCACCAAGACGAAGGTCTTGTAGAAAATAACGGTATAGGGGTCGATGTATCACCCATAAACCCTGAGGGAGTACCAAATGTGGAGCCAATTGATATCAGTTCGCACAACGCTCTAAACACGAATGCAGGAACAGACCTCGTAAGGAATGCACATAGGGAAGCCCGACCCGATGGCCAAAGAACACGAGGAATGGAAGAGGGAGGAGTCAGTCTCCAGGTGATATTCGAGATGTTGCAAGTCCAACAAGTCTCCATCGCTCAACTTCAGAGTAAGAATAGAACTCCAAACACAGTTGAACCAGTGAATAGGCGGCCTGTTGAACCAGCGCTGGAGAGGCCCGATAAAAGTGGCTCAGAGACTGACCCCACGATTATGAAAATTCTCGAAGAGCTCGCCAAAAGGATTGATACCATAGAAAAGAATATTGAAGAAATTGACAAAAAAGTGGAGACATACAACTCGATGGTCGACCAGATACCGGGAGCACCCCCAATCTTAGAAGGACTAGACTCTAAAAAGTTCGTGCAAAGACCCTTCCCCTCTAGTGCGGCTCCAAAGCCAATTTCCAAGAAGTTCCATATGCCCGAGATTCCCAAGTATAACGGGACGACCGATCCAAATGAACACGTCACCTCGTATACGTGCGCCATCAAAGGAAACGACTTGGAAGATGACGAAGTTGAATCTGTACTGCTGAAGAAGTTTGGGGAGACACTGTCCAAGGGTGCCTTGATATGGTATCATAACTTACCCCCTAATTCTATTGATTCGTTTGCTATGCTTGCAGATTCTTTTGTAAAAGCACACACCGAAGCCATCAAAATTGCAATGAAGAAGTTGGACCTTTTCAAGGTAAGGCAGAAAGAAAACAAGATGCTCAGGGAATTCGTATCTCGGTTCCAAGCAGAGAGAATGGATTTGCCTCCGGTCACCGATGACTAGGCCATTCAAGATATAATTCAAGGTCTCAACACTCAAAGTTCTATAGCTTCACGTCAGTTGAAGCAAAGTATGCTACGTCACTTAGGCAAACATACATAATCGGTACCAGTCGAATATTAGAGTCAAAGATGATCAGTGAGGGACTCATTCGGGGTCCGTTTATCCTAGCAGAATCAAAGGGGACGTCAATCGAGAGCCGAGGCTGAATAGAGGTTGATATCAACCATACAACGGGGACCATAGAGGCAGCGGGTCTAGGCGAAGCTTCGCATAAAATGAGAGGAGAAATGGTCGAGGTCAAAATTCACGAGGGCCTGATTTCGAGAGAAGATCACATTAAATATCCAAAATCCGAATAAAGGTACAACCCCAGTCCGATTCTCTCTATTTTTCCGACTAACATTTGCAGGCTACCAACAAGGATCGGCACAAAGCTTTGAGTTTTAAAGCACGCGTTGCACTCTTTTTCCCTTGGACCAATTTTTTTCCCAAACAGGTTTTTCCGACAAGGTTTCTAATAAGGCAACCATTGTTCGTGCTGACTTAGGACAAGTCAATGGCATCCGAAGTTCCCTGAGATAAGCCTCAAGATCTGGGAAGCATTACCCTCGAATGTCCTTTGCAAGGAAATTACTCTATGACAACAGGGCCTCGATAGGAAAATTTTGTAAGGGTCAAACGATCAGATGAAGCCGTGCCCATAGGATACTCGAGCCCTAACATCAAACATGTGCGCATGTATAATCGTCTATTAAGAGAAGTATTTTTCATTGCTAATATCTCATGCTTCTAGAAAAAATTTCTATTTCATACTCTTGATTTATTGTGTAAACAGGCTTAAGGGTTGATCGCAACGGAAGTTCAAACTACTAACATTTCGAGACCGTAAGACCTTAAAGGCGATCCTCAATTTTATGGGCCTCGCCCGCGCTACTCAGGGACTGACCCTTCAGTCAAGCTCGAAGTGAAACGGAAGATAAGCCCAAAGGGCAAGTTCCGAACTAAGAATTCCGCAGCCAAGTTAACACGGATCAGGGGCGTCCGAAATCCGTAAGAAATACGAAAGCCTAAGGGATAACTTTACTTCAAGTTCGAGCAAATCCTTACTCGATCATAAAAGCACAAGGGCTATCTTAACCCAAGTGCACGCATACCTCGAACACTCAGGGACTACCTACTCGAGCTATCCTAGTTTGAAATCATAAGACCTCAAAGAGGCACCCCCTGATATATAGGCCAAGGCCATCATACTCGGGGACTAACCTTTCGGACAAGTTCGATTGGTTATCGGGAAGCAAGTCCAAGAGACATACCCAAAGTCTACGGCCATATCAAAGGCTACGGCCATATCAAAGGCTACTACCATATTAAAGACTACGGTCATATAAAAAGGCTATGTCCGAAATAATGCGGCTCGGAGACATACGACTTTCGCCATAAAATTAAAGGCCTTCAAATACTTCGAAAAATGGGTTAAACTCGGCTACCCTCGGCAAAAGCAAAAGGGCTTCGATAAAGTCAGCCCTCAAATGATTTAAAGTCTTCGATATATCAGCCTTCAAGAAACCTCAACAGATATTCAATTATTACACAAACAAGTTAGTAATAAGGTTCTGATACGTCGAAACCCTAAAAACCCAACAGGTACAAGAAACGCATGCTAAAACATAAAGAAATTTTCACTAAGTCTTTTAGCCGAGAAGAGGGAAAAATTATAGCCATCTTAGAGGCCGAACTGGCCCAACTGCAAGAGCCTAAGGGCCGACCTAAAAGATCCTAAGGGCCGATCTAAAAGATCCTAAGGGTCAATCTAAAAGAGCCTAAGGGTCGATCTAAAAGAGCCTAAGGGCCAATCTAAAAGAGCCTAAGGGCCGATCTAAAAAATACTAAGGGCTAACTTTATTTTGAGTTCCAGCAAGTACTCACTCGACTACTAAGCCCAAGGGCTACCAGAGTTCGAGAAAATTCTCACTCGGGGACTATCTATGAAGCCTAAAAAGCTAACTTTATTTCGAATTTGAGACCTTGCTCTCTCTCAACTCGGACTCAGGAGTCCCGGTGTCCTGAGCTCGCATCAAATCAATTTAAGCTTAACTCAAGGATTAACAAAAAACCTTAAGGGGTAATGCATTGATCGATTAAAAACCTAAGGGTTTATTATGTTCTGAGTCCAGTATTCGGACTGATCATTGGAGTTATGCACTCGAATTTTTCACAAATGAAAACGTAATTGAATTCAACACAAATCAAAGATGAAGTGAAGAAATTCTTTATATTTACAAAAGATATTTACAAAACCCACGAGGGGCCCTTACACAGAAACAAAGAAGAAAAACAAAAAGCTAAGAACCTAATCTATTCTTGGGGGTATATCCTCGAGAGTGGTATCTTCGGGAACCTCCTCTTCTGGGACTCCATCTCCATCTTTAGTTTTTGTGGCCTGGTGAATAACTTGACAAGTATGAGTCTTATCAGCATAACTATTTTGAAGCCACTTCTTGAGACGTTGTACCGATATGGGATGCAAAAGTTAGTAGATCATAGTGCCACCTTACTCCATGGAAAGTAGAAGGAATGAAGTGCCACACCAGGTTGAAGTTAAGAGAGATGAGCGGCGGGGTGAAGTTCGCATATTTTCTGATACGGGAAGGATTCTATGCTCCTTTTCTCGTTGTTCCGAATCGAAGCTTTGAGAAGGGGAACCTTGGCGTAACTGGTAAAGTTGTTGTTATGCGACCAGAAGGTCGCGGACTCAAATCATGGAAACAGATGATTAGAGGAAGAAATAAAGAAGGGAAAGAATCAGAGTAAAAGTGATGAACGAGTACAACTCTTTGTTCAACGGAGTAGCCTCATATTTATAGGAAGGCGACGACGGTTCGGCGATGCTAGTGGATGACCAGTACTGGCGCGCATTTGATGTTTTGGGGAAGCGTGTTGACATGACATTTCCGATCATTTCGAACGCCTACGTCACGAGCATGACACATCATAAGAGGTTCGGGAAAATCGAGGTTCAAATCGTTTCTTATCATCTTATTCTAAGAAATGCAGGGACTTTCTGTATACGGTCAAAATCAAGGAGCCCGATTTCGAAGTTTTAAATTGGGCTATGAGTTAGGGTCCGGGCAACTCGAAGTGGAGGTCAGACCCGGTTGGAGGACACACACCTCGAGGAAGCAAATCGAAAGCCTGGCACGACCTACATCGAGTGTAGTACATTCTTGACGGTACTCAAGAAAGAGCGGAAATTTCTCAAGGGCATGTGGATCATGGCATAAATTAAAGGATAAGGTTTGTACGAAATGGTACATGTCCGCACTAGGTTGTTATACACCTGTACCAATAGAATCCTTTACCTTAATTAGGAATGTACTATATTGGGGTTTTCTCCTCCTATATAAAGGGACCTCAATCATTTGTAATATCACACATTATTCGCTGCAATAGAATATTCTACTCTGCTTTTCTTGCTTACCGTGCTCAACAAGTGTTCTTCAGCTTTATTGCTTTTACTTTATTGTTCATATTCCATTGCTCTTAGCTGACTTCGAGGCCACCAAGAAAGTCGAGCTCGAGGTCCCCATTGTTATAGTAACACTGGTTTGGTTCATCAATTCTCCTTACTTAAACCTAATATTACTTGTATATTCACTAGTATTAGAATAAATCACATATCTTTAAAACCACAAATTACATTTAATTGTTACCACTATTTTATAAGGTAACATGCTTATTGTATCACGTGACACCGCTTTTTGTCGAAATTTTTTATTAAATATATTTGTTTAAACAATAAGCAAAATGAAAATAAAATGACATTGCTTATCATCATAATAATTTATAGATTTGTTTATTTTTTTCAAATGTTATTATTAAGACAATGCAAGCGATAATAACGGAAAGTTCCTTCAAATGATGAATTTATCTAATTTTCCGCGTGAATAAAGGTGTCCATAATTAATTAACACTTGTTAAGGAACAAAGAATAGGTAAAAGAAACTGTATTTCTAGTTTGACTTGCCTAACTATACGTGAATAGTTTGACCTTATTATTACTCTTCCTTTGGGTCGAGAGAGATAAACCTTGAAAAAGAGGTATATTTTATTTTATCCTCATCTTTCCACTCTTCAATAAGGAATCTCTTTAATTAGACTTATGGTGAAATCTAACTTCTATATCTTGATAGGACAAATATATTTTACAACTATTGCATCATCTAAAGAATAAATATTGATAAAAATAATCACAATAAGTACTCGAACTAATTGCCTATAAAATAAAGCTAGCAATCAAACCATTACAACAAGTTAAATTAAATTGATAACGTAAAGCTATGTAAAACTTAGTATATACTCTTTTATGTTTCAATATTTATATTTTTCGGAGTACAGAATCAAAGTGACTAATTTTTTGTGTGAATTCAAATATAGATTCTTTAAATTTTTTAAAAATTAAAATAAAATTTATATATTTATAAACTACAATACTATACCGTGCTGGCTGAAGCACAAGGCAAGTAAAGCAAATATTTTAGGCCCCAAATTCAGGGGCTCCATTTTACAGTAGTAGTAGATTTATGAAAATTAAATTTTTAAAAATTTGAAATTTTGAAGTAAAAAGGGACAGTTTTTTTAGTAAACTAAGAACATCAAACTTCAAAATTTTGAACAATATTTAGAAGCGGATGAAAATATTTTTGTATTCCTATTTAGAGGTAAAAGAATATGATATAATTAGGTGACGAGAATTTGGAAAGACATTGTCTTAACCACGAAAGATATGGATGGTTTAGACTTATTTTTTAAATTAAAAATATTAAAGAAAAATAATACAAGTAAAAGATAATACTTGATCAAATAAAAGACTTGCGTCCTTTTTAAATATCTATATTGCTTATAGGATAATGTTAACGGTAAAGAGGTAAAATAAATTTTTAAAAAATAAACTTAAGGCCATTCATCAAGGTTTAGTTTTAGGCCATTGATTTTATTGAGCCATCTCTGATACTATAACACGTTCATATTTTTTGATTCCCCAAATAGTAATAAATTCATTATTTTTAAAACGGATGAAATATAAATTAAAAATATGATGCAACTACGTACAAGTATTCAACATTCATGAATGTTCCATACTGAATAATTAAACACATGTTAATTTTAAAAGGTTTGTTAAATGAGGTTGCCCATGTTTCACACGGGAGATATGCATGCACATCCACCTCCTACAATTAATGTTTCCTTGTCAACGTCGGCCAAAAATAATACTTCGGTTTTATATCATATGGGAGGTTTTACAGTACTTGTCTTCTAAATCAAAAGCCACCGTTACCATTAATAATTATGAGCCGCTAAAATGGGAAAAGTTCATTGATAGGTTAACTAAACACACGAATAATCAAATTTCAATATCTACTAATATGCATAGACACACACATTTGACTCGAACTAATTGTCACACAAAAATTAGTAAATGTCATAGCATTCAATATCCACTGATTTGGAATTCACAAATGTTAATTCTATTTTTGATGACAGAAGGATAGTATCACATATGGAAGATGGGATAATGATTAGTAAAATTAAAATCTTATATCTAAGTAATGTATAATCCTGACCTCACGTTGTGGGATAATAATATTGGATATGTTGTTGTTATCTAAATAATATATAAGAAATAAATGCATAGTGAAAAGAAATATTGGATTGTTGTTACATGTTATTTCATAATTAATATATCGTATTGTATTGTACTGTATTGCATTGTATTGTTTGATGAATATAATGTTTGGATAGATTTTATCGTTTGTCATCGTTTCATGATGTCGTACACTAATAATATGAACTTACAACATTACTAGGAAAAATAGGATACGACGTAGAATTATTATATAAAAAAGTAGGGTAAGGAATAAAATATATAATAATAAGGAAGGGCAACATGAGAAAAAATAACGATACCACCACATCAAATCCGTCATTCCATAAAGTGACGCTTTTCATTGTTACATAATGATGAATCCAACAATACGATACCATAAAATTTAAGCAAAAAATCAAAACAAACATTATATTTAAAGTAACAATACGATACAATATAGACAACAACCATCCAAACAAGTTGTAAGGAAGAGAGAAGAATAATATCATTTACAATTAATGCTATTACATACTCCGTTAGTTTCAATTTATATAGGAATTTTTACCTCCTATAGCAAAGGTTAACACCTTATTTATTTTAAATAAATATCATTTAAAAAAATTATATTCTATAGATATCTTTTAATGTTTATAGCAAAATATCTAATTTTGATTACCTCCTACCCCTAAGCCATTAAATACGCTATTCAGTTACACTATTTTCTTTCTCCCTACTTTGATACATGTCCTCCTTGTGCACTTTCAGACGACCCTTCAGATCTTCAACATAAGGGAAGGGAGGTCCAAAACACAGAAACAAAGAGAAAAAGAGAGAGATCGAAGATCTGCTTCCCTATGGGAATTCCAGTTTTACGAAATTTTGCAGCAGTTTCGTATACTTTTAGAAAATCTTGGCCTCGATTTGCTTCAATCAGTGCCATCTTCTCTTCTGATATCAAAAACTTCGAAGATATCAAAATTTTCGACAAGGAATTCGTGAACACTAGCTTCAAAAACCCGTTTGAAGTTCTATTTGCTGCTAATTACCTTAACATTAAGGGCTTATTTGAGTTTTTATGTTAGACAATTGATAGAATTAAGAACAAGTCGGTGAAGGCTGTTAGGAAGATACTTAATGTAACTAATGATTACACAGAAGAGGAAGAGGCAAAGGTTTATGAGGAAAATAAGTGGGCTTTTGAAGAGAACGTGATGAATCTGTTGATTAGTTTGTGTTTGTGATCTTTAGCGTTTGTAATTAGTTTCTGGAAGCATATATGGTGGTTATGGTATAGAAAATCTTGGCCTCGATTTGCTTCAATCAGTGCCCTCTTCTCTTCTGCCTCCCTGTGAATCACAACCATATTGTTCTTCATCTTCATATGGCTCGAAATCTTGTTCTCCATCTTCATAAAACTTGGAGATAATGAATTTTGAGACAGAGGAAGACAATATGAAGGACGAAGATCTGCTGGGTTTATAGTTTTTGCGATGAAAAGAGTTACCGGTTCTTGGTTTTTACGCTGTATTTTCATGTATTTCATTGTATTCATTGTCTTTTTTTTCATTGTAATTCAATATATCTCGCTGTATTTTATGTATTTCATTGTATTCACTGTCTTTTTTTCATTGTATTTCAATGTATCCCGCTGTATTTTATGTATTTCATTATATTCACTGTCTCGCTATATGCCATAATGTATTCATAGGTTTTTTTTAATTAATATAATTTATATATTGAGATGTATTATATAATTTCTCTGAAGATTGCTATGTTTTGGGGGTATTTTTCGGTTGAGAATCTTTTTTATAACTGAAAATACAAAATTTGTGTGTTATAATTGAGTTTGTTGAGCGATATTAGGAGTCTATTACGTTAGTTGATTCACTTTCCGTTTAAAAACAGTGTAATCCCCTGTTTCACGTCGTGAATACAATCGAATACAGTCGAACACAATAATATGTCCAGCTGTAATCTCATGTTTCACACCATAAATACAGTCGAATACACTCGAATACAATAACTGATTAGCTGGACTTCCCTGATTCACGCCTATTTTTGCTACTATATTCATGAATACAGTAGCTTAAATACATCTAATACGTCTTATAACAACAGAAAACGTATCTATAACCCGTAATGTAGCAAATGGTATCTATAGATAGCTAATCACCACTAAAAAATAGTGCTTTATGAAAATTTCTCATTTATATAGCATAGTTTAATCGGATATAGAGTTCCGAAATTTGTGTTTTTAAATATCACATATAATATTTCCGCTACCATAAAAACTTATTATTTAGAATAAAATTATACTCCAAATTTAAGGCAAATTATTTATATTTAAAAATAAATCTATTTTTTTCGAACAACGTAATAAGAAAATAATGTTAATTTTTCTTTAACGGATAGAGTAATTTCAAATTGGTGTGTCAAAATCAACACTAAGCAAGTTACAATGAAAAACTAAAGAATTAGGTTCCTGTGTTCTGTCAAAATATGATTTGACATTATATTACTTGGAACCGATTAATTTGGCAATATTCTGAATCTTATCACGTTGAAAAAACGATAATAAAAAGTTAGATTACTTGTAATTCGAGAAGTTTCCATAAAAAAAATACGTAGGCAAGATGAGAAATTCTTGAACGTGACGTGTCTTGATAAGAACATTTTTCATGTCTTGTAAAAGTCTAAGTGATGGGTTGAAAAAGAAAAGATTGTCCCACAAAAATAAAGTCCATCATTTTCTAAGCCATTTTCTATTTTTCAGTTCTGAGATTAAAATTTCTGATTCGTCCACGTTTCACCTGTCATTTTTATTGGATAAACTATGCTATCTTCTTTGTATCATTTAATTTATCTATATTTCCCAAAATCAATGATTGATCCAACAAATATCCTACGTGTCATTCTCAGATAATTCAGTAATTTTCAATCTTCAGCTATATTTAATTATAGAGATAATTTTATCCATGACCATTGAACTTTTGTGTTTGTTACCCAAAAGTTACTTTTTTTTGGGTTACGTAAAAATCATTCAACCTTGTGTTCATTACACAAAAATCACTTTTCTTTCTTTTGTTACACAAAAATCATTTTACTTTGCTCTAATTCTCACAAAAGTCACATTTTACTTGAAAAGTCTATTATGCCCTTGATATTATTTAAACCTTCATATTTATATAATACCTTCTATATTACTATATAATATATTTTTATCTCGTTAATTATACCAAGCACACAGCCTTATGGGTGAGACCATGTCTCCTCTTATCATTTTTTTTCCTTTAAATTAATTTTGATTAATTTCGTGAACTAATAGTATAGGACAAATCTTATCTTGCTAATATATCGTTTTGCAAAACACTTACAATTTGTATAGAAGAAAATAACCTTAGAAAAATATATTTTGGGTCAATATGGATCGGGATAGATTCTCAATTCAGATTATTACTAGTAATTCGTCGATTGTCTAATATTCCATGCCTTAAACTTTAACAAAAGTTAATTTTTTTATTAAGGAATGTCAAAATATAAAAAAGTAAAACAAATTGAGAAAATAAGGGGAGTTAATATATAGTACATATACATAAAAATAAATTTTTAATCTAATTAAATAGTAAAATTTTCCAATGAAGGAGTGTTAATTGATACCCCTTAACATAAGATGGCTCCGGCACAAACTTTATCTACTAATCAATGATATGGACAAGAGAAGTACTGTGATGACTCATTTAGAGTCACCTCGATTTGCGTGTGCAGTTCGGGCGCGTACCCGGAAATCTTAAACATGATAATCTGTGAAAAATGATAAGTTTTGATTATAAAATGAGCTAATTTGACTTCGGTCAACGTTTTGGGTAAACGGATCCGGATCCGTTATTTGACGGTCCCGGAGGGTCCGTAGGAAAATATGGGACTTGGGCGTATGCCCGAAATTGAATTCCAAGGTCCCAAGCCCGAGAAATGAATTTTTAAAGGAAATTGTATTCTGGAATTTGTTTAAAAAAATTTGAAATGAAATTTGATTAGAACATGATGGTATCGGGCCCGTATTTGGTTCCAGCGCCCAGTACAGGTCTTATATATGATTAAGACATTTCTGTAGAATTTGGTGAAAAACGGATGTCATGTGACGTGATTCGGACTTAAATTGCAAAATTTATGTTTAAAGAAGTTTTGAGAAAATTTCATTGATCTCGAGATTTAATTTGATGTTCATGAGGTTATTTTGATGATTTGATTACACGAGTAAGTCCCTATGATATTTTTGAGTTAGTATGACATTTGGTTTGGAGCCCCGAAGGCTCGGGTGAGTTTCGGGATGTTTTTACACTTAGGAAAAAGTTGCAGATTCATAGAAGTTGTAGGTCTCTGAAGCCAGGTCTCGCGGTCCGCGGTGGGGACTCCGCGACCGCGGTGGGATTTGTGCAGTCTGCGGTGAGCAAAGTCAAGCCTTCGCGGCCGCGCTCGATTTCTTGCGGTCCGCGATGGAGACCTGTACGGTCACGGTCAATTTCGTGCGGTTCGCACAGGGCACTGGATCGCAGTACCTCAGGAAGGCCTGTGCGGCCGCAGTCCATTTTGTGCGGTCCGCACAGAGGGTCTGAGAGGGGTATAAATAGACGGGATTTCCAATTATTTTCATTTTTTAAAACCCCAAAAACATAAGAGGCGATTTTCTAACAACCTTTCTTCTCCAAATTAATTGTAAGTCATTTTTAACTAGTTTTCTTCAATCATTAATATCATTTAACATGATGTCAATTTCAAATCAATTATTTTCATGGTGGAATAGGGAATTTTGGGTAAAACCTAAGAATATTGAAATTTGGGGATTTAGACCTCAAATTGAGGTCGGATTTCAAAACCAATTATATATCCGAGCTCGGGGGTAAATGAGTAATCGGGTTTTGGTCTGAATTTCGGGTTTGGACCAAGCGGGTCCGGGGTCGATTTTTGACTTTTTTGGGTAAAACTTTAGAAAACTCATTTTCATGCATTCAAAATGATTCATTTAGCGTTTATTGATGTAATTAAGTAATTTGTGACTAGATACGAGCGAATTGGCGGTGGAATCAAGGGGTAAAACTATAATTGAACCTTGAGTTGTGTTTGTGGTATCGAGGTAAGTGTTTGGTCTAACCTTAACTTAACGGATTAGGAGTTGTGTCCTATTTGCTATTTACTTCTTGTCGAGTACAACGTATAGGCATGATGACGAGTATCTATGCGTTGGTGTCAAGCATGACTGTGAGTCTTATCTTGTGATTTTCATGATCTCGTTGTATTATTCATGCCTTGGTGAAGATTTCTATTTGTTGTGTAAAGTTGTGGAAAGAATTGTGACCTATGAACATTGAGGAGTGTTGGCTCCAGTTATATAACGAATTGTGAAAGTATAAGTGATAATCGAAACTCTAGAGCATTGGCTCGAGTTGTGAAGTAAAAGTGAGAAAGAGAAGAGATCATTATGTTGCCCCCTTGCCGGGCTATTGTTGAGTTGAGGTTCCCTTGCATTATGTTCTTAATTGATATTACAGACGCTTAGGTTGATGATTCTTCGTGTTAGGTGTTGTAACAAGTTTAGTTATAGCTGAGGTAGTTAGATGTTGAAACTAGTTGAGCTATAGTTGAGATAGTTAGATGTTGGAACAAGTTTGGTTATCGCTGTTTCTCCCTTGCCGGAACATATATACTTGTACTGTTAAGTTCCCTTGCCGGGATAGTGTAGTCTATTATTGATCCCTTGTCGGGACGGTTAATTATGATTATTGTTGAATGTATATTTGGAACGGGTTGCGCGTCGCAACATCATTAGATATTATATTGGATCAGGTTGCACGCCGCAACAGTTTTATATGTGGATCGGGTTGCACGCCGCAGCAGATATTATATGTGGATCGGGTTGCACGCCGCAACATATATTATATTGGATCGGGTTGTTGACTGTATATTTGGAATGGGTTGCACGTCGCAACAGATATTATATTGGATCGGGTTGCACGCCGCAACAGTTATATATGTGGATCGGGTTGCACGTCGCAACAATGTTAAATGATAAGGGATCGGGTGGTGCGCCGCAACAGTATTGTCATTGTATTGATTGTAGACATCGAGTGTTCTTTCATACTTTATTAAGTTTCTGATAGAATTTATATGTTTCCCCAAAGCATGTTTGCCCCTCCCTTTTAAACTGTTATTACCTGTTTATATTTTCGCTGTATATTATATAAATGCACAGGTTTATCTGGAGTCTGGTCCTAGCTTCGTCACTACCTCGCCGAGGTTAGGCCAGACACTTACCAGGACATGGGGTCGGTTGTGCTGATACTACACTCTGCACTCTGTGCAGATACCGGAGCGGCACTTGATCAACAGCAGTAGGGGAACCAGCCTTCAGTCCACCGAGATACCGAGGTAGCCTTGTAGGCGTCTGCAGGCCCGACGTCTCCTCTATCTTTTATTATGTTCTATTATCTCGTGTATCCGAGACAAACAGTGTTATTTTTCCTTCAAACTGTTGTATGTAGTACTCTTAGTAGTCCGTGGATATTGTGACACCCGTTTCTGGGTAGAGGCATGTGCTGACTTTCGAAACATTTTGGTTTTATTTATTTAAGACTTCCGCTTAAAGCTCATATTCCGCTGTTATTTAGATGTTTATCACTTGTTATTATAAGCTGTAAAAAGGATTAAAACAGAAGAGTTAAAGATTTCTAAATTCGTGGCTTGCCTAGCTTCTACGAGTAGGCGCCATGACGACTTCCGAGGGTGGGAATTCCGGATCGTGACAAGTACGAAAAGTTGTTTAAGAACTTCAGTTTTAAACTACATAGATAGTTATAAATTCATTAAAAGATTTGATACTTTCTATTAACAATGTTAGTTACATTCAATAATTCAACAAGTATAAAGTATCCGCTGACTACAGCACGTTTTGAAAAATAGTAAATTGGTTGTTTGGATAGCTTAAAAATCTTTGGTGAGTGAGTAGAATCTTGTTTTTGATAATGTCCCTCATTAAATTAAATCTCCATAAAATTAGGAAAATATCATTAATAGACAAGCTGATTAAGATACAGCATTGAATTATTTCGTCACCTAATTATTTAAATTACCATATAGAACGATCACTTTCCATTGTTATATATCCATCCATTATTTCGTCACCTAATTATTTAAAAACATTTATATCCTACTTTTTCTTTTTGCAATTCTGTCGAAATTTGATTGGTCAATTGTATTTGGTGGTGGTCATTGTATCGTACTGAAAAAATAATTCAAGATCACAGTAAAGTCCAGCTAAGAACCTTTTTTCTTGCTATAAACGGTTAAAAATACATACTCCTATTTATTTAGTTAATCTTAACACACATGATTCTCTTATCTAAGAGTATACTCTTAACACACATCGATCAATCCCTTCTTTTTAATATATCAAACATGTGAATATATTTTTTGCTTTTTTTTTTTGGGAAGTGAGATGTGAATTCATAATTCCTGCATACTGTGATAATACATTAAATCATGTGATCATCTCATTTTATTTGAGTTTTTAAAATGCCCGTTAGAGACAATTCATAAAACGGAAAGGGCCAAATATAATCATGTACTATCATAAAATATTTAAATGTACCATTCATCATATTTTATGTCCATATATACCACAATCGTTATATTATTGGTTCAAACACACATCTTTTCTGTTAAGTTTGTCCAAAGTAAATATTTAATTTTACGTGGCACTGACATTTAATGAGGTGGATGCCACATGGCTTGACACCTCAGTGCCCCTAACCCATTTTACCCCTCCCTTCTATTTTTTTCCACCACTAAAATTTCCTTTCCCTCCACCACTGTTGCCACTATTACTGCTACCATAAAAAAAATATTGTATTTTAAATTTTAGTCTTTTATATATGGATTAAAGGCACTGAGGTAGCATGCCATGTGACATCTACTTCATCAAATATCAGTGCCACGTAGGATTCGATGTCCACCTTGGACAAACTTAACATAAAAAGTATATATTTGAACCAATAGTATTACAATAGGAGTATATTTGAATCCAAAGTATAACGAATAATATATTTAAATCTTTTCTCGAAGTACATGAGTATATTTGGCCCTTTTGCCCTTCATAAAAACCGAAACATGAAAAAGTTTAAAATGAAACATTGTGATATTATTATACAAGCATTGTTCGACTTGAACTATTAAGGGGTCGTTTGGTAGGAGTATTAGAAAAAATAATGCAAGCATTAGCTCTATGCATTACTAATAGCTTGCTTGATACATTTTTTCAACATGTGTATAACTAATAGTTATACATCATACTTGGTATTATCCTATGCATTAGTAATGCATAGATTACCATGGCATTAGTAATACCAAGGCTATTAATGCATGCATTAGTATGTTTAAAGACAAAATTGTCCTTAAAGTCCTTTAAAATTAGAGAACATGAAGGACATTTTTATAAACAACTATTTTTCTTAAAATTTTTGCAATTCATTATAATTTTAATACACCACACCAAACAGTAGCTAAGAAATTATATATGCACAACTAATACTTGCATTACTAAAACATACATTACTAATACACTTTATTCCACATTATTCTTATACATCCTACCAAACCACCCCTTAAATCCTTCTTTAGTAGTCTAGGTTGATGCATGCACTATGACTGCCGGAAGGTCTTTATTTTTTAGTATTAAATCTAATGACTTTACCTTATTAGAACCAAAAGGAATATGTTTTTTTTTTGGTTTGGGGAGAGGGGGGAGGGGGCATAAAAGATCATAGGTAGCTGCTAATGAACTAGGAACCCATGCCAAAAATTTATTGGGATCTGCATTTGATACTTTCATGAAGGATCACGTGTAAATTGCATATTTGAATTATAAAAATGCAAAGAAAAGTAGTTACTAGAAGTAAAAGTCAATTTATTTGAATATTTTTTTCAAGCTAACCTGCATTCAACTTACTTTATCGATAAAGTCTATCACACCAAGTCAAATATACCGTCTAAGCAAGGAAATTAATTACTAATAGTTTTTATGCAGTGTAAGAAAAGACTTAAAAATATTTTTGAGCATTAACTAATAATAACTTAATAAAAATGCTTAGTAACATGCTACTTACATACTTTCTCCATTCTCTTTTACTAATCCCTTATAAATATTTTTTTTTACTTGTCCACTTTAACAAAATAATACAGCTTAATTGTTTTCTTTCAGTATACCCTTAGTATTAAGTACCCATACTCCTCAATTTTATTAGAGTTACAACTTTAATAACTATTAACAAGGATAATTTAATAAAATAAACTCTTAATTAATAAATAAGTTTTTGAGAGGCGTGCCTAATCGATAGAGAACTAATAAAAAGAAACAAAGGAAGTACTCTATCTTTAACAATACAAGTCTATTTTTATGTTCACTTTATATTACTTTTTTTTGGTTTCACATTTGGTGTTCGGTATCCGCATTGGAGTTCGACTATATCTGAATTCGTACCGCATATGGCCCCATTTGAGAAAAAATACTTCTTTCTAAGGATTTTTCCATACACATAATTTGAACCTGAGACCTTTGATTAAGAGAAAAACAGTCTCATTCATTGATGGTTCTTTCTGATGGGATTGGTGCGTTAGTGCTGATTTGATCATATCCCAATTTATGTAACTTAGATCCTTAGTAAATAGGTGTAGCGAGTCACTTCATTATTGTTTTGTGATAAAGAAGTTGAACTTATCATAAATGCACATTATTTAACAATTAACTAAATATAATTACATACATACACGTATTTGTGAGTTAGAAGCCGTGGTCCTAAGTCTTAACCATGATAATCCAAAATAAAAAAGTAAAAATTATTTTTTCCAATGTGTACTAATGATGGTAAAGTCTTAGCTAGTTACTATAGTACAAAATCCAAAACAAGCAAATAAAAATGGTTGAAATAGAACTTATCCAATACAACTCAATTATTTATATATATATCCCTTACTTCAATCAAAACACACAGTTTAACTATTACAAACCTAACAAATAACAAACAACAGTCTTCTTCTTCTACAACTCCTCTCTCAATATTCATTTCCTTTATCCCAATGGCAACGAGAAAAAACTTCCTCTTTCTCGAACGAAAAGACAGAATTACCCCTCTCCCCTCTAGTAGCCTTCAGTTCGAATTTGATGAAGCTGAAATATGGTGTAACAACACTAGTTCAAACGAAAATGTTGTTCATAATTCTGAAGCCAAAATATCAATACCCAATTCAAGATTCTTGAAAAAACCAGGGAAAAAGAGTGAAAGATCAAGGGCAATTTCGTCAACATCACTGCCAGTGAATATACCAGATTGGTCGAAAATCTTAGGTGATGAGTACAGGAGTTGTCCGAAAGAAATTGATGATAATTATAATGTTGTTGAGGATTTTGATGAAATTGGAATTCCACCACATGAATATTTAGCAAGAACAAGAGTTGCTTCATTTTCAGTACATGAAGGTATTGGAAGAACACTTAAAGGAAGAGATTTGAGTAGGGTAAGAAATGCTATTTGGAAACAAACTGGTTTTGAAGATTAGTTAATCTTGATTAATTAGCTGGAGCAACGGTAACATTGTCTCTTTGTGACCTATAGGTTACAGGTTCGAGCTTTAGAATCAAGTCGTTTATGTTTGCGTTAAGGTAGGTTGTCGGCTCTTACCCTAACCCTGTGTGAATGCGGGATATTTGTACGCCGGTTGCCCTTTTATTTTTATTTTTTATTTTTTAAATTGGATTAATGGGTTAATTTTTGTAAGTTATTATAGGGTGGATTGATCCTCTAGTTTTGATGGTTATCTTTTAGCTGTGACTTCAATTCAGAGGATCTAATGTAATGTAAGATTGTGTTGCATATTCACATTTCTTTCCTTAGATTTTGCATAATCCTTTGGATTTTTGAATGGAATATCAGTCCGAGGGATTAGTTTGTAATTTTAAACTTGATGAGTTTTGGATTTGTACTGTGGAATCTCACCTAATTAATTTATTTTTCTTTGATTAATATAATGTTATTCACCTTTCTCTCTTTCATGTAGATAGAAACCTTTTGCTTTATGACTTTGATTTGCTTTTCACCAAAAGCCATATAAAAGAAAAGGATATTATTAACATATATTGCATGTTAGAAATGCACTAATTAACATGTTCATAATTTTGGTTTAGTTGCTTTTGCTTCTTGTTTTTGTAAATAAACTTTTGTGTTAACATGGAAATAAATGAGAAAACTATGTAAGTTTGTATTAGAAAATTCATAAATATTTCATTATAAAATTACTAATAAATAAGTTATATGTTCAATGGCAAGTTCTTAACGCATAAATTTTAAATTTTGGCACCGTTTCTAATTTGTATTAGAAAGAGAGATATATTATGGCCTCGTTTGTTTGTACTTAATGGAGGTCTGAATATTAATCATCTAGATCTCAGTCATTAAGTATGTTTTTTACTTCTGAATCTTAATCATTCAGATCTTAACCATCAAGTTTGTTTGCTTTTTCAATTTTACAACCGCTTAACGAGTCTGAATAGATCATCATGATTAAGATATATAATAGAGTCTTAATATCATTAAGATTTTATACATTTAAAAATTTATGTAAAAATAATATTTCACTATTACTCCTACACTTTCATCATTAATCATCATCACCACTGCTATCAATGTCCCCCACTATTATACACTACCACCAACCTCAGCTACAAGCACCACCGTCACCAATCACAATAGTTAGTCATCACCATCACTAGCCACCATTTACAATTATCACCACCAACCACCATTACCACAATAACCACCAATTATTGGCGACAATCACCACCACCAGCCATGGACCACATTATATCGCTGATCATTGCTATCAGTCACCATCACTATTAACTATTATTATCATCCACCATAATTATCAGCTACCGCCACCATCAACAACCATCATTAATCACTACTAGCTAGTATCCACGATCAAGTATTAGATTAATTAGAACTATTTGATTTGAAGTTAGACTTATTAATTTTTAAATAAAGACAAGTTTTATACCTTAAAAAACAAACAGACTTAATTATTCAGTATTCAGATCTTAATATAATATTTTAATATTCAGATGCGTATTTAAATTTAAATATTTTAATCTTAATACACATATTAATATTTAGATGTGTATTAATCTTAATCTTACTAAAAACAAATAAGGCCCAGTAGACGTTTTGGATAGTATTTAGTGGTAGGTAAGAAAGCAACATGTTAACTTGGACAATCCTTTGAAGCAAAAATTCACACGCTAACTAAACACCCACCCCATCCCCACCCCCACACCCCTAAAGGGAGGAAATTTTATTTTTATTTATCTTCAAAGAAATGGTAACTTGGCTTGTTTGTTTGGATATGGACAAATTTGTATCGTGTATGAGTTGTAATTTATACAGATAATGTATACCAATAAATAAATTGACCTTATGCATTTGTAATTCCTGAATACTGAAATTGAGGTCATATTTCAAAGTTTGAACACACTTCTATCCTTTTCCCATCTCTCATCTTATTTTAGGACCATAGTTTTTTATTTTCTACAGCCTGGTATTGCATGTACTTTCATGTGTTTGTCTATGACACATTCTTCTCAAACCTTGTCACTTGGATTTTCTTTTTTTTAATCAAACAGCCAATTATTACTCGTCAGCTCATTTTCCAAAAATAAAAATAAAAATACATTAAAATATTTTATCTTTATATTCTACAATATTTTAGAGTTTACCGTGATTCTCTTATCAATCAGTCATAATTTTGATTCGAGTCTAAAATAGTTGGTATCAGTTATATGAATACTCTACTCTGTAATTATTTTGTTCTTCTTTGATTATTCAATAGATCATACTTAAATTATTCTACACTAGCAACCAATTTACCACAATTTTTTTGTTTAAGTTAATTTGAGATCGACTGTGTTATGCTCACATCAGCAAAGTACCTCGTCAAGCCATATACATCCACATAGTTCTAAGGATGGTTTGGTAGGATGTATTAGGAAAAATAATATATGTATTAGCTTTGGTATTATCAATCTCTTGTCTGGTAGTATTTTTCAACCTAATAATATATGTATTAGGAAAAATACTATTCTTATCATAATTGTATACGATGGAAATCGGGGTTACCCGATTTCGTTCTTCAATGGAAAAAGTGATACCACGTCGAGAGGCCAGGACGCCGAGCTCGGGGTCGAGGCTCCTTTCCAATATCGAGGTCGGGGTCGATATCATGTGCCGAGGTCGGAAGAAGGCCCACTTCGAGATAATACCGCTATGATTTAGTAACAGAAAAAGCGAAATTCCCGCAATGGCCCGAAGATCACGGCGTAAATTCCGGAACGGATTGGTCCTTGGCGGTTAGACAGCTGTCAAATATGATTCCCTACTATAATTAGAAGTGTACCTTATTTAGGACTCCCCTATTATATAAAGGGAAGCTCATTCATTTGTACGAGACAGTTCATTGACAAGAGAATATACAATCATCATTTTTTGCTTCCTGTTCATCAGAATTGCCTTATAATTTGTTGTTCTTACTAACCACCTCGAGACTGCCAGAGGTCGAGGTCGAGATTTAGCTTGCACACTGGTTTGACTTATTTCATTCTCTAATTTATCTATCTAATTCCTTTATATCAATTGGTATTGGACTAAGTCACATATCCTTATCACAACATAAAATTTAATTATTACTCGGATTTTAAGGTAAACAATTTGGCGTCCACCGTGGGGTAAAGGATAATAGTGATTGTTTCAGTGCTGATTCTAATAACATACGTTATTTTCACACTTGTTCTTGTCAAGAATTTTTGTTCTCAGGTTAAAACATGTCAAACTCACAAAACGCACCCGTACATGGTGATGATTGTCTTGAATTTCACGGGGAAAACGATAAGATAATTGCTCCAGAAGCCGGGGTGCCACCTATTAACCCTGGGGGAGTGCCAGTTGCCGATCCAGTCGATGTCAGTTCGCACACTGCTTTGAATGTGGACTTAGGCGTGGACCCTGGAGGGAGTGTGCGCAGGGAAGGCCGATCTGGTGGCCAAGGAACACAGGGCAAATGAGACGGGGGAGTTAGTCTCCAGGTAATATTCGAGATGCTACAGGCTCAATATGCCGCTATTGCTCAGCTTCAAAGTCAGCATAGAACTCCGAGTGTGGTTGAGCCGGAAGTCACTCGTCGTACCGAGCCAGTGCCAGAGAGGTCGAATGGAAACGGATCAGGGATTGATCCTACAATTATGAAAAAGCTCGAGGAACTCACAAAAAGAATTGAGTCTGGAGAGAAGAAAATCGAAGATAATGATAAAAAAGTGGAAAAATACAACTCCCGAGTTGATCGGATACAGGGGGCACCCCCGATCCTAAAGGGTTTGGATTCGAAAAAGTTCGTACAGAAGCCTTTTCCTCAGAGTGCAGCTCCGAAGCCTATTCCTAAGAAGTTTCGTATGACGGATATACCTAAATACAATGGGACCACCGATCCTAATGAATACATCACTTCATACACGTGCGGAATAAAGGAAAATGACTTAGAAGACGATGAGATCGAGTCCGTTTTGTTGAAAAAATTTGGGCAAACTCTATCAAAGGGAGCAATGATTTGGCATCACAACTTGATACCGAATTCCATCGAATCATTTGTCATGTTAGCAAATTCTTTTGTGAAGGCACATACCGGGGCCATAAAGGTCGCAACAAGAAAATCGGAAATTTTCACGATAAGACAAAGGGATAACGAAATGCTGAGGGAGTTCGTATCCCGATTTCAAATGGAACGCATGGAGCTGCCGCCGGTCACAGATGATTGGACCATTCAAGTTTTCACCCAGGGGTTGAACGAGCGGAGTTCGATAGCATCACGACAATTGAAGCAAAATTTGGTCGAGTATCCAGCTGTAACTTGGGCAGATGTGCACAATCAATATCAATCAAAGATTAGGGCCAAGGATGACCAATTAGGAGCCCCTTCGGGCCGAGGATAACCAATCGGTAGTTAAAACCCAAGGGACACCGACAGGGAATCAAGGTCGAACATGGAATGATATCAACCATATACCGCAGATCAAAGGAACAATGGCTCGGGATGCAATCCCTCCCCGAATGATCGAAGAAACGATCGAGGACAAAATTCTTGGGGACTTATGAGCAAAATTGGTTTTGATAAGCATGCCAATTGCGTGGAGGCACCTCGGCTATCAGAGTATAACTTTAGCATCGACGCATCAGGAATTGTATCGGCAATCGGAAGGATCAAGGATACTAAATGTCCCAGACCCATACAAACCGATCCTTCTCAAAGAAACCCAAATTTGATGTGAAAATATCATGGCACGCATGGTCATAAGACCGAGGATTGCAGGCAATTAAGTGAGGACATAGCCCGACTATTCAACGAGGGCCACCTTCGAGAGTTCCTCAGCGATCGAGTCAAGAATCATTTCAGAGACAGAGACGCCAACAGGAAAATTGAATAGGAGGAACCTCAACATGTCATTCATATGATCGTCGGCGGAGTCGATATTCCACAAGGGCCCGTGTTCAAGCGCACTAAGGTGTCGATTACTAGGGAGAAATAGACCCGGGATAACGTGCCCGAGGGCTCCTTATCATTCAACGATGAAGAAGCAGAAGGCATTTCTCAACCACACAGCGACGCTCTGGTAATTTCTATCTTATTAAATAAAGTACAAGTTAAGCATGTTTTAGTTGATCCAGGTAGCTCGGAGAATATTATCCGATCGAGGGTCGTGGAGCAGCTCGGCCTACAGGATCAAATTGTGCCCGCAACTCGGGTCTTAAACGGATTCAACTTGGCCAGTGAAACAACTAAATGGGAGATTACTCTACCAGTGAATGTGGCTGGAACTATTCAAGATACCAAATTCTACGTGATCGAGGGCGACATGAGGTACAATGCCCTACTCGAAGGCCCTGAATTCATAACACGAGGGCTGTTCCTTCAACTCTCCACCAAATGATGAAATTTTCGACATCGGACAGTGTGAAAATAGTGTAAGGGGAGCAGCATGCAGCAAAGGAAATGTTTGCAGTTGATGAGGTAATACCGATATCGACATTATCAACTCCGGAAAGGTCAAGCATCAAAGGTAAACAGGAAACCAAATAGCAATCACAGCCACCAGCCTCGATCGAATCGGGAAAGTAGGAGATAGAAGAAGAAGAGGAGGAGGATTTTCTGACCCCTTGAACCTTTATTGTTCCCGAAGACTCTGACGCTATCAAATCAACTGTCGAGGAGCTGCAACTGGTTATATTGATCAAGTACCTGCCCGAGCGAAAGGTATATCTGGGAACGGGGTTAACCCCCGAACTCAAGAAAAAGCTTATTCAATTTTTTATCGATAACATGGATTGTTTTGCTTGGTCCCATTTAGACATGACATGGATCCCACCGGAGATAATGACACATCGGCTAAGCCTTGACCCTAAGTTCAAACCGGTGAAACAAAAGAGAAGGCCCCAGTCCGAGGTAAAGCATGCATTCATAAAGGACGAGGTAACTAAACTTCTCAAAATAGGATCCATTCGGGAGGTAAAATACCCCGAATGGTTAGCCAATGTAGTTGTAGTTCCTAAAAAATGGAACAAACTTAGAATGTGTGTAGATTACAAGGATTCGAACAAGGCATGCCCTAAAGACTCTTTTCCACTGCATAACATCGATCGTATGATCGATGCCACGGCTAGCCATGAGATTCTTACCTTTCTTGATGCCTATTCCGGGTACAATCAAATTCGAATGAACCCGAAAGACTAGGAGAAGACCTCATTTATCAACAAGTATGGAACATATTGTTACAATGTAATGCCATTCGGGCTAAAAAATGCAGGAGCTACTTACCAACTCCTAGTGAATAAGACGTTCGAAGAGCAAACAAGTAAGTCAATGGAAGTTTATATTAATGACATGCTAGTTAAGTCCCTGCGCGCAAAGGACCATTTGGCTCATTTGCAGACAACGTTCGAGATTTTTGAGAAAATACAACATGAAACTCAACCCCGAGAAATGTGCTTTCGGGGTCGGCTCGGGCAAGTTCCTAGGCTTCATGGTATCAAATCGGGGGATCGAGATCAACCTCGATAAAATCAAGGCCATCGAATACATCATCGTCGTGGACAGCGTGAAAGCCATGTAGAGGCTAACTGGGCAGATAAATGCTTTAGGCCGATTTATCTCGAGGTCATTGGATCGAAGCCACAGATTTTTCTCTTTACTCAATAAGAAGAACGATTTCACCTAGACCCCGGAGTGTCAACAAGCATTAGAGGAATTAAAGCGATATCTATCGAGCCCACCATTGCTTCACACACCGAAGGCAAATGAGAAACTTTACTTGTACTTGGCGGTGTCAGAAATTGTGGTGAGTGGTGTCCTGGTTCGAGAAGACCAAGGTACGCAATTTACCGTTTACTATTTAAGTCGAACCTTAGGGAAGCAGAAACTAGATATCCACACTTAGAGAAATTAGCACTTGCACTAATAAGCGCTTCTAGAAAGTTAAAATCATACTTTTAATGTCACCCCATATGTGTGTTAACCACTTACCACTTCGTAATATTTTGCACAAACCTGAACTTTCGGGTCAATTGGCCAAATGGTCCGTCAAACTCAGTGGGTACGATATCAAGTATCAACCTCGAATGACTATCAAGTCTCAAATTTTAGCGGACTTCATGGCCGATTTCACGCCAACCCTTATGCCCGAAGTTGAAAAGGAACTCTTGTTAAATCGGGCACATCATCGGGGGTATGGACCCTTTTCACAGATGATGCTTCTAATGTGAAAGGTCCGGGCTAGGCATCATTTTGAAGCCACCCATAGGTAGCACTATTAGGCAATCCATCAAAACTTCTAGGTAGACTAACAATGAGGCCGAGTACGAGGCCATGATTGCAGGTCTCGAGCTAGATAAAAGCTTGGGGGTGGAAGTCATTGAAGCCAAGTGTGACTCTTTATTGGTGGTGAACCAAGTAAACAAAAGCTTCGAAGTTCGAGAGGATAGAATGCAAAGGTATTTGGACAAGCTACAGGTAACTTTGCACCTTCAAAGAGTGGACTCTAGATCACGTACCTCGAGAACAAAACAGTGAGGCCGATGCACTTGCAAATTTAGGATCATCAGTCTAGGAAGACGATATTATCCCGGGGATTGTCGTCCAATTATCGAGATCTGTGGTCAAGGAAGGTCATGACGAGATAAACTCTACAAGCTTAACCTGGGATTGGAGGAATAAATATATTGAATATTTAAATAACGAAAAGCTCCAATAGGACCCTAAAGAGTCGAGGGCCCTACGAACCAAAGCTGCCCGATTCACATTGGATAAAGATAGAACATTATACAGAAGGACGTTCAATAGACCATTGGCAGTATATTTAGGGCCGGGGGACACCGATTATGTTTTATGAGAGGTCCACGAAGGCACTTATGGGAACTACTTCGGTGCCAAATCTTTGACTCGCAAAATCATTAGAGCAGGGTGCTACTGGGATAGCATGGAAAAAGACACTAAAGAGTTTGTTTGAAAATGTGGTAAATGTCAAAGTTTTGCACCCATGATCCATCAGCCTGGAGAGCAACTTCATTCAGTCCTATCCCCATGGCCATTCATGAAGTGGGGGATGGATATCGTCGTCCCTCTGCCAATAGCCCCAGGTAAAGCTAAATTCATTTTATTTATGACTGACTACTTTTCTAAATGGGTGGAAGCACAGGCCTACAAGAAGATCAGAGAAAAAGAGGTTATAAACTTCATTTGGGACCACATCGTGGGTCGATTCGGGATACCTGCTGAAATTGTATGCGACAACGGAAAGCAATTCATCGGCAGCAAGGTAACAGAGTTCCTCGAAGAACATAAAATTAAAAAGGATATTATCGACGCTGTATCACCCAAGCAGAAATGGACATGCCAAATCGATGAACAAGAGTATCGTTCAAAACTTAAGAAAAGGTTGAGCGATGCTAAGAGGAAGTGGAGAGAAGTTCTACCCGAAGTTCTTTGGGCGTATCGAACAACATCGAAGTCCAGCACGGGGGCAACCCCGTTATCCTTAGTATATGGCTCCGAGGCCTTAATTCCAATCGAGGTCAGGGAACCTAACGCCAGATTTCAACATGCAACGGAGGAATCAAATCACGAGGCTATGAATACTAGCCTCGAACTATTGGATGAAAAACGAGAAGTTGTGCTTGTTCGGATGGATGCACAAAAGCAAAGAATCAAGAGATATTATAATAGAAGAGCCAACTTTTGCCACTTCGGGATCGGGACTTAGGTCTAAGGAAAGTCACCCACAATACTTGGGACCCAAACAAAGGGAAACTAGGCCAAAATTGGGACGGACCATATCGAGTCCTCGGTGTCATCAGAAAGGGATCTTACAAACTCGGCACAATGGAGGGCGAACAATTGCCAAACAATTGGAATGTAACACTACTCAAATGATATTATTGTTGAGGTATGACTTTCTCCCTTTTCCATTTGTATTTGATACTAACTTATTGCAGGTGTCCGATCGAGGCGTCGAGAAAACTCTTCAACACGAAGATCTTAGGTTTTAAAGCACGCGTTGCACTCTTTTTCCCTCAGATCGGTTTTTATCCCGAATGGGTTTTTCCGGTGAGGTTTTTAACGAGGCAACAATTATGTGCTACCTGAGTAAAATTCAATAGTATCCAAGGCTTCTTTTCAATTAACCTCGAATACTGAGAGGCATCACCCTCGGAGGTTATATTTTTGAGAAAAATACTTCATGTCAAAGGGCCTTGATAGTGAAACCTTGTAATGGGCCAAACGGTCGAGTGAACCATGTCCATATAGATTAGTCAAGCCCCGATGGAAAAACATGTATGCATTATTTAAAGAAGCATTCTTTCTATATTAAACACTTTGTGTCTCAAAGAAAATTTGCCACTATATGAGCTCCATACTTACGATTTTGTGAGAAATGGCTCAAGGGCCAAGCACAAATATACCTCGAACACTCGGGGACTGTCATCGAGAATCAACATATTAGAGTTATCTAAACTCGAATTCATAAGACCCCAAAGAGGCACCCCTCGATCTATAGGCCAAGGCCATCTTTCTCGGGGACTAACATCTCAAACAAGTTCAAAGTGTTATTAAGGAATAAGCCCAAGAGGCATACCCAAAGGCTACGACCAAATTAATGCGGCTCGGAGACGTCCAAACCTCGCATCAAAATAGGCCTTCGATCTCTTTAAAAAACCAGTTAAAAAAGGCTACCATCGGCAAGTGATAAAGGACCTCAATAAAATAGGCCCTTGAAAAACCTTAAGAGGTATCAAAATTATCTTAACACAAACGTACTAAGGCACAAAAAGCAGAAGGGTTTTAATCGACATCGAACCCTCAGAAAACCCAATGGGTAAAAAATATATGCTAAGGCATAAAGAAATTTTCACTAAGTATTTTAAGCCAAAAGAGGGAAATAATAGCCAACTTATAGAGGCCATAACGGCCCGATCTAAAAGAGCTAAAGGGCCAATACACTTAGAGTTCGAGATCTTGTTCTCACTCAATCCGAACCCAAGGGTTCGATTATCTCGAGCCCAAATAAATAATAACTTGATTATGGCTCGGGGACTTACCATTATCCGACACAAACCCTTAAGGGTCTATGCCTCAAAGTTCGAACCTTATTCGAACTCGACCATGGTAACTTCGAGGAAGCCGCCCGAGACAAAGTCTCGAATACAACATTCAAAGAATAAGATTGTGCTAAAATTTTACAAGGCAAAACACATATTTATAAAGATCAGGAAGGCATTTAAGAGAAATTTTCTTTTATATATATTTGAAAAAATATATGTACAAGAGACCAACAGAGATCTTACAAAAAGAAAAGGAAAAAATCCTAACTATGCCCGGGGCTGGTTTCTCCCTCGGGAGCAGCTGATTCTTCGGACTCATCGTCATTATCAGACCTGCCTTGGATACCTTCATCATCATCATCGTTGGAGGAGGAGACGAGAAATCTAGCATCAGTCTCAAGCGCCTTAGCTTGAGCTATCTCTTCGAAGAAGTCGTAACCTCGAGCATGGATTTCCTCTAGCGTCTCCCTCCGGGATTGGCACTTGGCCATATCATTGCTCCATTGCTCTCGATCGGAAGCCTCCCTTGACTGCATTTAAGCAGCCTCAGCATCGGTCAAGTATACGTCTATGGTTTTGTCAGCTACGATCTTCGACTTCCTAACCTCAGCAAGCTTGTCCTCGAGCTCGTCGATCCTTTTGGCCTAGGCTGAACTTTTCTCTTTAGCTCCCCAAGTCGAGCCTCGGCCAATGCCAGTTTGTCCAAAGTATCCTCTTTCTCCGCAGCAAGGCGGTTCATGTTCGCCTTCCACCGATCGCAGTCGGCCTTGATCTGATTGACCTTCCTTGAAGCAGCTCGATCCTCTCCAGTTTTTGCTGCAGTTGAGATACTGAAGTATTAGCCTCCACATTAGGGTCGAGTAGACCATACTCTTTCAAAATGACAGTCACCTGCTTGTCTAGATCGGCCTCATCCTTACGAACCTTGGCCAAGTCTGCCGGAAAGTCCCTGAGCTCCTCCTCCTTTTGACTGCAAAGGAGCTTCAAAATGTTCCTTTCATCCGACGTCTTCTAGAGCTCGGCCTCGCATTGTCTCACGTAGGCCCTAAACTTAGTGAAATCTTGCACAGAAAGAAAGATACAAGTTAGGGTAAAGGGAGAAGAAGGAAAAGAAAATTTCAACGGTAGAAATTAATGCTTACTCGAGATAAAATACGTTGAGCCTCTTCGAAAAGGGTAGATGCATCGTTGAGATCGATGGTATCATCGACCCTGGTAAATCAATCCCTGAAGGGATCCTCTTCACTTGGGACTCCACCTAAGTCAGGCATCTGCAGAGCCCGAGCCTCCCTTATGGCCTTCTTGGAATAAGCCGGTAGAGATAGAGATTGACCCATTATCATGGCCCTAAGCAAATCACTCGGGGCGCTCTGTTTAGTCCTAGGGTACTTGTTGATGTCCGAGGAACAATCTCGACCTCAGGCGATTCAGGGGTTTTGCCCACATCTTTCTTCGAATCATCCTCATCATAGGGTGGGGTCTCCGGCTCGGAGGGCTTGGAAGCTTCAACCGACTTCTTGACTCGAACCACCAGTGCCGAGTTTTCACCCTCTTATTCTTCTTCTTATTCATCATTCAGCTGGTGGACCGATTTATATCCATAGGAATGAGATTCTTGCTGCATCTTCAAGCCGGAGCCTTTTTATTTTGGGGGTCTTCGGGCTTCGAAACCCTTTTCCTCTTATTATCTTTCCCCGATTTCAGAATCAGGGACTCAGTGTCTTCCCCAGGCAGCACCGGCCTCATTTTAGAAACATCTCCAATAACTGCATAAATAAGAATCAAGTATGAGTAAAGAGACATCCCCGATAAAGAGGAAGGCGTCAAAAGCTTACAAGATGAACTTACCATGATGTTTGGCTTTTCATCTGCCCTTCGCCAAGTCACGCCAGTGGTGCTCATTATAAGAGGAGATCGAGGCTAGTTTTCGAACCCAGTCTTCGAGGTCGGTAATCGCATGAGGCATCCAAGCGACCGCTGTGAAATGAACAAAGGCATCACACAATACAAAAATGGAGTACTAAGGCTAATGGGTAAAAACTTCACTTACGTTCAGGGTTCCACTTCTCTGGGAACGACATTTTTTCCTCTAGGATGATGTCGTAGGTCCTCACTCGCACGAACCGGCTCATCCATCCCCGATCTTTTTCCTCATCGTTGCTATAAAAAAAGGCCTTGGTTGCTCGGTATTTGAGCTTGATAAACCCTCGAAAAAGCTGAGGTTGATATAATCGAATGAGATGGTTGAGGGTGAACTCTAGCCCCTCTGCCTTGCTAGAGAAGAAATGGAGCATGATCACTATGCGCTAGAAAGAAGGGTGGATCTGGCCGAGAGTGACCTGGTACCTCTTGCAAAAATCGATGACAACTGGATCAATGGGACCTAGTGTGAAGGGGTAAGTGTAGACACTTAGGAACCCCTCCGCATGAGTGGTAATACTCTCATCGAAGGTGGGGATCTGTACCACGACCTCGTTTCCCATCTCTCTTCATGGCCTTGAGGTGTTTCTCCGCTATCGAGCAAATATATCTCGATACGTGCTTACATCGGCCTGGGATCGATGAGGGATTTTCGATTTTGAAGTCGTTTCTTGTGACACAGGGGCTGGGAACAATTTCATGAAGGGTCGGCGCTTTATCACCGGCCGGCCGGGAAGAAGATGAGGAAGCTTTCTCCTTTTGAGGAATAGTTTTGGAGGTTTTCGCCATTGATTTAGGTGGGAGGAAGTGGAAAGAGGGGGAGTTTGATATTTTTTGGTGCTAAAAGGGTTGGATCAACAGGTAGTGAAAAAGAAAGATGAAGTGAGGAAGAGATCAAGAAAGTTTGAAGGCGGAAGCAAAGTCTTTGATTCAAATAGAAGCCCTGTATTTATAGATACATGGTGATGGTTTGGCGGCGCTAGTGGTCGACCGCCACTGGCAAGCATTTAATGTTTTGGGGAAACGAACCGACGGGACGTTTTGGTCACCTCGAGTACTTACATCACGGGGATGACGTCATCATCAGGGCCATCGGAAAATCGAGGTTCAAGTCATTTCTTATCATTTTATTCTAAGAAACGAGGGGACTATCTGTATACAGTGGAAATCGGGGCTACCCGATTTTGTTCTTCGATGGAAAAAGTGATACCACGTCGAGAGGCCAGGACGCCGAGCTCGGGGTCGAGGCTCCTTTCCAATATCGAGGTCAGGGTAGATATCATGTGCCGAGGTCAGAAGAAGGCCCACTTCGAGATAATACCGTTATGATTTAGTAACAGAAAAAGCAAGATTCCCACAATGGCCCGAAGATCACAACGTAAATTTCAGAACGGATTGGTCCTTGGCGGTTAGACAGCTGTCCAATATGATTACCTATTATAATTAGAAGTGTACCTTATTTAGGACTCCCCTATTATATAAAGGGGAGCCCATTCATTTGTAAGAGACAGTTCATTGACAATAGAATGTACATTCATCATTTTTTGCTTACTGTTTATCAGAACTGCCTTATAATTTGCTATTCTTACTAACCCACCTCAAGACTGCCAGAGGTCGAGGTTGTGATTTAGCTTGTACACTAGTTTGACTTATTTTATTCTCTAATTTATCTATCTAATTCCTTGTTTATCAATTGGTATTGAACTAAGTCACATATCCTTAAAACCACAACATAAAATTTA
Organism: Nicotiana tabacum; assembly: GCF_000715075.1. Classification (NCBI taxonomy): domain Eukaryota; kingdom Viridiplantae; phylum Streptophyta; class Magnoliopsida; order Solanales; family Solanaceae; genus Nicotiana; species Nicotiana tabacum. Next base: position 14,748,741 of record NC_134089.1, on the reverse strand, counting down.
ATTGTTACTCGGATTTTAGGGTAAACAATAACAAACCATGACATTGCAACACCATAATTTTTAATACATATAAGCATGTATATGTATTAGGTAAAATTAAAGTTTGCATATTGGAGGTGACGTGTCATGACACGTGAATTAGTCAAATGGTCAAAGAGTTATAATTAGCCAAGAGGCACGAGCAACAACAGATACGAGAGAAGGTGATGAAAGAGGCACGAGCAGTTATTCAAATAGTTTGGCGCCTGTACCTATTTAAATCATTTAAAGCTCAAAGATCAAGAAGAATCAAGGAAATGAATCTGACAGCGCATGAGAGTCCAAATTGAGTATTTAACATACATTAAATACTGAATACGTTAGAGAATTTGTATTTAATGTAAATGATTGAGTAACGTTTCTTTTATTGTCATTTATTGCTCATAATTGCCTTATTAAGACAAAGGCAATAAACATATCTCAAAAACCATTATAAAAGGGAGAATGCTGAACATTTGTAAGGACAGGGAAAACTATTGGAATATACTGATTTACTTTGCTTTCTTCTGCTCATCTTGTTATTGTTGAAAGCCAATTTCTACATTCTTTCGATTATCAGTAACCCGTGTTTTTCTAAATTCTAGCTTTGACTAAAATTCTATTTTTTGGTTAAACAAATTGGTTCCGTTACCGGGAATCTGATAATCTATTTTCTTTTCACCTAGCCTTCCTTGTTGCATCAACTATGTCAACTAACGATGTCAATACCCAAGGAAACCAAGAGAACCAACAAAGTCAGGGGGATCCACAAAATATCAACATTCAAGTTCCTGCTCCGCAAGATTCTCCACGACAATCTCGCGAGGGTTATCCTGATGAATCTCAAACAAACGAGTATGCTCAATTTCAAAACATGGAAGCCGCTGATGAAGCTTTGCAGAAATTAATTACTGCTCAGGTCAACAGAGCCATTGCAGCACTTGTTAACCAGTTACTTGTTGCAACACCCGCACCTACTCCAAATAATAACACTATAGAAAACCCTCGTTCAGGGCTCGTTAACTCAGGCAGTGGTGGAACCCCCAATAACTCACATGAGGGAGAACCAGGTAATGCAATTAATTCTGATTTGCAAACTTTAATACTAACCTTGCAGAAACAGCTTAAGGAGCAAAGTGAATGCATAGAGCAAATACCTGGGGTGCCACCTATAATCAAGGGGGTAGACATGGATAGGTATTCACAACAACCTTGGAATCCAAGTGCTGCTCCGCTCTTAATCCCAAAAAAGTGAAAATGCCTGATATTCCAAAGTATGATGGAACAACAGACCCACGAGACCACGTGACTGCCTTCACAACGGGTGTAAAGGGCAACGATTTGACTAAGCAGGCGATTGAATCGGTTCTAGTCAAGAAATTTGGTGAAACACTCATCAAAGGAGCACTAACATGGTATTCTCTTTTACCTGAAAATTCTATAAATTCTTTTGCTGAGCTTGTAGATTCTTTCATCAAAGCACACTCGGGAGCTCAAAAAGTGGAAAAAAGAATGGAGGATATTTTCAAAGCACACTGGGCAGCTATAGCCTTTACAAGAAATTTGAATGAAAAAAGTTCGGAAGCTACGAGGAGGCTCAAGGAATGCCTTCGTGAATTCTCAGCTACAACGTGGAATGATGTTTACAACAGGTATAGTACGAAGTTGAGGATTGAGGAAGATATTGTGCCACGATCTCAAAAAGAAGAAAATATATGCCCGAGAAGGGCAGAGACCGACAAAAGGTCCGGTAAAAATAGGTACGAGCCTTATATGGGACCTGCGGGAAAAGACTCACTATCAAAACAGGACAACCAAAGGCACGTTCGCAAGCCAAGGAACAAAGAAGCAGGTTCCTCATCGAGATTCAGGAACGAGCGACACCATTATGAGTCATGGGACAATGATAGAAGTTTAAAAGCGAGGTTTGGAGGTTACAACTTTAACGTCAGCACTTCTGAGCTCGTAGCCGTTTTGAGAAGTATGGGAAATAAGGTTCGATGGCCAAAGGAAATGAGGTCGAATCCAAACAGGCGCAACCCTAACCATTGGTGTGAGTTCCATAATGACCATGGACATAAAACAACAGATTGTAGATTTTTACAAAGTGAGGTTGATCATTTATTAAAACAAGGATATCTCACCGAGTTATTCAGTGAGAAAGGCAAGCAAGCTTATATGAAAAACAGGCAGGAGCCTCAAAAGTCCCCCCCTCTCCCAAAAGAACTGTTAATGTTATAAGTGGGGGTGAAGGCATCAATGGTGTATCATATACTGCAGCCAACAAAGTTTCCAAAGTAACTATTACCCAAGGGAAACGGGTGCGGCAGGTTCTAGAAGAAGACAATATTACATTCAATGATGCAGATGCTGACGGCGTATTAACCCCTCATAACGATGCACTGGTAATATCTCTAATTGTTTTTGATACTAATGTGAAACGAGTTTTAATTGATCCAGGTAGTTCCGTGAACATTATTTTGCTAAGAGTATTACGTGAGATGCAAGTTGAAGAGAAAATAATACCAAAGGCGCATACTCTATCTGGATTTGATAATTCCAGTGTCGTCACAAAAGGAGAAGTAACACTCACCACTTTTGCTGAAGGGGTCATCAAAGATACAAAGTTCCAGGTAGTAGACATGGAGATGGCTTACAACATGATTCTGGGGAGACCATGGATCCATGAAATAGATGCTGTTCCTTTAACCTTGCATCAAGTTATCAAATTCCCATCGCCATGGGGAATTTGTCAAATTCGTGGAGATCAACATATATCCAGGGCTATTAATTCTGTTGCAGATACAAGCACGAGAAATTAAGGCAAATAGCAATCACAGAAGGCAGTTGAGGACACCACAACACAGACCTCAACTGAACAAGTGTGAACAGATGTAGACTCAAGACCTGATACCATTCAAGAACCAGAAGAGAATGAAGACATCAAAACAACGATAGAGGAATTAGAACCTGTCGTGTTGTTTGCTCAGTGGCCTGATAAAAAAGTCTATGTCGGGGCTAATCTTGACCAAGGAATGAAAGGTAAGTTAATCGAATTTTTGAAAACTAACATGGACTGCTTTGCTTGGTCCCACTCCGACATGACAGAAATACCACCGGAGGTGATGACTCATAAACTAAATGAAGATCCGTCATATCCTCCTGTGAAGCAAAAGAAAAGAAAACAGGGAATTTTCAAGAATCAGGTGATTCAAGAAGAAGTCCAAAAATTGCTAAAAATTGGTTCCATTCGAGAGGTAAAGTATCCTAACTGGTTAGCTAATACTGTTGTGGTTCCAAAGAAAAATGGTAAGTGGCGGGTTTGTGTGGATTATACAGATCTTAACAAAGTCCGCCCTAAAGATTCTTTTCCACTACCACACATAGATCAATTGATTGATGCAACTGCAGGTCATGAATTGTTAAGTTTTCTAGATGCATATTCAGGATATAATCAAATTAAAATGGATCCGGCAGATGAAGGAAAAACTTCATTCATAACAGACAGGGGGACTTATTGTTATAAAGTAATGCCCTTTGGTCTAAAGAATGCAGGTGCAACGTACCAGAGGTTAGTTACCAAAATGTTTCAGGAATATTTAGGAAAGACAATGGAGGTATATATAGATGATATGCTTGTTAAAACTCAGCACTCAAAAAATCACATATCACACTTGTCTAACACATTTTCAATTATGCGTAAATATAATATGAAGTTAAATCCCGAAAAATGTGCATTTGGCGTTGCATCAGGCAAGTTTTTGGGTTTTCTCGTTTCTAACCGTGGAATTGAAGTGAATCCTACACAGATTAAAGCCATTGAAGAAATCCCTGATATACTTACAAACAAAAAAGAAGTTCAAAGGTTAACAGGGAGAATTGCGGCTTTGGGAAGATTCATCTCTAAATCATCAAAGAAGTGTTTTAAATTCTTCTCAGCTCTTAAAAAGCAGGATCATTTTGAATGGAATGAGGAATGCCAACAAGCACTTAGGAATTTGAAAACGTATTTATCAAATCCGCCTCTATTGGCAAAACCAAAGGTTGGGGAAAAGCTACTCCTATACCTTGCTGTTTCGGAGGTGGTGGTAAGTACTATTTTGGTCCGAGAAGAGCAAGGTAAACAATTACCTATCTATTACGTAAGTAAATCTTTGTTATATGCAGAAATGAGGTATCCTCAGTTAGAAAAACTTGCATTTGCATTAATCATGGCTGTGAGCACGTGAGTTTGCCCTATATATGAATTATTCCCAAAATTCAAACAAAATGATCTTTTTCATTATTTTACAATTTTGTGAATTTTGTGTCATTTTCTGTTAATTGTTTGCATTTTTTGTGCATTTTAATTCATATGAAAATACAAAAAAAAATATATTTGGCATTTGCATTTAGGATTTAACTTCATATTTTAGGATTGATTAGGGGATAGTTTGTTTTGGAACAAAATATAAAGAAAATAACAAAAATAGTCCACTTTTGCATTTTTTGTTAATTGTTGAAATTGTCATGAAATAAATTTTAAACAATTTTAGGAGTTAATTAGTTTAACTTTGAAATATACTAGGACTCTATTTTACTTTTGCATTTTTACAAAATCAGAAAAATACAAAAATACAAAATGAAATACAAAAATAAATAAAGGACATAAAAGAAAAACAATTAAAAAAAAGAAAAAGAGGAAAAGAAACTATCCGGAATTGGGCCAAATACGCAAGCCAATCGGACCAAACACACCCTAGACCAGGCCCACACCCCGTCTCAACCCGGCCTGCCCTTCCCTTAGCGAAACGATGTCGTTTGGCGTCGATCAATCCAGGTCGTCGAGGTTGATCAATCCAACGGTGGAGAAGTGGGGTCTTATTAGTATAAGACTGTCCGAACCCCTTCACCCCCCTATCTCGCCTCTCAGAACTCACCCCTACCCAAACCCTAGAGACGCCGCCTCTATACGCTCCGTCAAGTTCGCCGGCGGCGACTACGGTAACCACTCCGTTCCCACCCAAAATAACACCACTTGTTCCCCGGCCTTTTCCTCCTCTTGACAAATCCACCCTATGTTTCCTTCGAATCCCACCCCATCTCGTCAAATATTGGATCGAAGCTTTTCCGGCCAAAATGCAAACTCGACAAATCCGACCAAATTTACACCATTGACTCTCCTCAACTCCCTCAACTCAAATCCACAACCATTTTCCCTCAAATATCAGTGAAACGTCTCGAATATTACATCACAGGTTGGCCGGAAACCCTAATTTCTCTAAAATTTACCAAATTGGTAATACACAGTCTCCCTATTCTCCTTGTGAAGAATCGACCCTTGGCGAGGTTCAAATATCATCAAGAGCACTCGAATTTTGAATCAAAGAGTTCGAGTCAAGCCGTGAGTCCTCGTTTTTTGTTATCTTTCTATGTTCTTCGCTTCTTCTTCTTCTGATTAAAACAATGAATAAGTCTCTTAAATTTCTGATTAGTTGTGGTTTTGTTTAATTTTAACACTGATTTGATTTTCTTTAGTTTAGTTTAATTTTAGTTTGATTGTTGTTTTGTTCTGTTAGTTTAAGTATTAAATATTAGCTTAATTAGTTCAAATTGATTAGTTTAGTCGAATGCCCTTCTTGTAATTTGATTCTTTTAGATTTTTAGTTTAATTCCGTTTCCAACTTGTTTTGAAACTGTTTGATTCTCGTCTGGTTGAATTAGTACTTTTGTTAGTTGAGTTTAGTTTTATTTGATATTCAGTGTTCATTTGCAAGACAATTAGCTTTAGGGGGATTGGATATAGTTGATTAGAATGTTAGTAGTGTCAGGGATAATCAGGGGGGCAAATTGGGTATTTAGGTTAGGAGAATAATGATCTAGTTAATACTAGAGTTTTCTAGATCTTTCTAGAAGGGGTTCAATTCAGATTTTAGTAATTGTTAGGATAGTGACTTGAGGCATAAGTTAGAAATTAAGGGACTAAATTGAGTAAAAAAAAGGACCAATAGGGTAAATAGAAGTTTTCAGGGCTGCCCTTTTGGTGCCTATAAAAGGGCATCATTGATGCCTTGAAACAGAGGTTTTCACCAAAATATTCCCCCCAAAACTCTCCCTAATCTCAGATCTGGTTTTGAAATTTAAGCATTCAAAACCCAAAAAAAAAATGATAGAAAACCTCTAGAAAAACAAAAAAAAATGATGAAGTACTGTTCTAATGAGAAGTTAACAAGTTAGTTCCAGGATTGGTGCTGGGTCTACTAGAGTTTTGCAAGTGTATTTGGTTCACTATTGGTTTTAATCATCTCTGACTGATTCCTGGGCTAATTGAATACTGATTCTGTTGTTGTGGTCTGCTGTAAAAACTGCTGCTGATACTCTCTTCTTCTTCTTCTTCTTACGTTTCATATCCAGGTACACATTCAAAATTCTGATGTAATTATGAGCTTGAACATGGAATAAATTGCACACTTGCTTGGTTCTGAGAATTGCTTTTGGCTGTTGGATTTAAATAGATATTAGAATTGTTAAGCATAGTTGAGTAGTGATTTGTTGTATATAAACTGTGGATTTATTTTTATTCATGGACTATTAGCTGATTCAAGGTCTTCTGATGCGCATTTTGTAGTCATTAGGTGATAATTGGATCTGATTTAAACTTCCAGTTGATATTATTGAATGTTAATTGTAACTACTGAATTCAAAGTAGAAGTTCGACTACAAATTGAAAATTGATTTGAGCCCGTCATGATTTAATGTTGAGGTCAGCTCAGATGTGATAATAGTTTAACTGGACTGGGTTGGTAATATGGCTGTCCACCGTTTTAACATATACATGAGAATAAGTGTTCTGGACTTAGTTAATGTGTGTATTTGAATTGTTATCGTTGAATTAACGTTGGGATTTGTGAGTACTCAGATTCATGGAATTGGTTCATTAAGTTTAGTAGTTTGCTTTAGTTAATAACCCCCCTTAATTTGATCAACACCTTCAAATAAATACCTTCAGTTATTTGCATGCCTGAGTATGAAGCTACAATCAAAACAATCAATACTAGCTTGAATTAAGTGAATAAACTTGAGACAACTCTGGAGTAATTGCTCAATTCGAATTGTTGTGTCTGGGCTTTTGACTCAATATAGTTTTCAGTCCTTGAATAAGCAGCCCAAGCCCATCTTTGATGGCCGTGTATATTTGGGTCCAGGCTGAAATCAGCGCATAGCCCATCATTGGCGTGGGCATGAGCGTAACACTCTCTTCGTTGGGCTTGTCTTAGAGCCCGATGGCTTTGGTGCAGATTTATTATATGGTTTTCCTTAGTCCAACGAAAAATTAATTAGGACCTTTCTTTTATCTGTAGAGACAATAAAGGTAGAAAATCATAATCTCTTTAGGATTGGCCTTTAAATAAAAATGAGATGAGCCTCGCCGAATAAAAATGCAAAATTGCAGGGCCCTCAATAAATATTTGTTTTAAAATACTTAGATTTAGGGACGGGCCGTTTAGCGAATTTCACGGCCCTCCCCAAAGATAATAACGCGTTAGACTCTTTAGGCACGATTTTAATAAAATTACATTCTTAAATTCGGGTGTGCATTTCATGCAACCCAAATCCAAATCCTAAAACGTTATATAAAAATGTGTCAAGGATCCGGATGCATTTCATATGACGCGATCCGAAAATACGTTTGTTAAACGACGTTCACTTTCTTAAAATTTTTAATTGAAGCGGTAAATGATCTTTAAAATTGGCACATAAGTTCCACATGTATTAAAATCAGATAAAAAGCTAAACACGACAGTTGAGCGACCGTGCAAGAACCACGGAATCCGGGAATGTCTAACACCTTCTCCTGGGTTAATAGAATTCCTTACTTAGATTTCTGATTCGCGGACTGTTAAACAGAGTCATATTTTCCTCGATTCGGGATTCAACCGGTGACTTGGGACACCATAAATTTCCCAAGTGACGACTCTGAATTTCTTAAAATAAATCCCGTTTCGATTGTCCTTTAATGAAAAAAATTCCTTTACGCCCTTGCGGGTGTAGGTAAAAAAGAAGGTGTGACAATGGCATCTAGGAAGTTAAGACCTTACTTTCAATGTCATCCTATCATTGTGGTAACTACCTACCCTTTACGTAACATACTACATAAGCATGAGTTATCAGGTAGGTTAGCTAAGTGGGCAATAGAGTTAAGTATATGAAATTGCATACCAACCTAGAACTGCTATAAAATTGCAAGTATTAGCTGATTTCGTGGCTGATTTTAGTCAAGGAATACAGTTAGAATCAGAAAGAGAATTACTGGTGTTCAATGGAGCCAACCCAGGAACTTGGACTCTATTCACTGATGGCTCATCTAATGTGAGAGGAGTAGGTTTGGGGATTGTATTGGTACCACCTACGGGTGAAACCATTCGGCAAGCTATTAAATGTCATTCCATAACTAACAATGAGGCAGAATATGAGGCTATGATTGCAGGTTTAGAACTGGCACGGGAACTTGGCATAAATCAGATTATAATCAAGAGTGATTCACAACTCGTAGTTAATCAAATGCTGGGGACTTATACAGCCAGGGTAGCAAGGATGCAACAGTATTTAGAAAAGGTACGGGAATTGATAAAACAATTTCAAGATTGGAAAATTAGACAAATACCCAGGGATGAAAATCTTGAAGCAGACGCCCTAGCTAATCTCGCATCTGCGGCCGACGTGGCAAACGATGCAAATGCCTCAGTGATACATTTATTTCATTCAGTTCTTGATCCTCATGTTAACGAGGTAAATTTTAATAATTTAACTTGGGATTGGAGGAACGAAATTGTTGCTTTTTTGCAGTATGGAACCATTTCTGATGACAAGAGAAAGGCTTGTGCACTTCGAAGAAAAGCTGCTCGATACTGCTTAAAACAAGGCAATTTATATCGTAAAATGTTCGGTGGTCCATTAGCAAGATGTCTTGGACCTTCGCAAACAGAGTATGTAATGAGAGAAGTACACGAGGGTCATTGTGGGAATCACGCAGGTGGCAGATCACTGGTAAGAACCTTGATTAGGGCAGGTTATTACTGGCCTAAAATGGAAGAAGAGACAGAAAGTTTCGTGGCCAAATGTGATAAATGCCAAAGGTACGGTAACAATATGCATAGACCTGCGGAATTATTACATCCGGTCATTGCACCATGGCCATTTATGAAATGGGGAATGGATATCGTGGGTCCATTACTGCAAGCAAAAGGACAGGTAAATTTTTTGCTTGTTCTCACTGATTATTTTACTAAATAGGTAGAGGCAGGTGCATTCAAACAGGTGTGAGAAAAGGAAGTTAGAGATTTTATTTGGCGAAATATCATATGTCGATTCGGCGTACCAAAGGAAATCGTATGTGATAATGGCCCTCAATTTATTGGAGCTCAGATCACGGAATTTTTTCAAAGTTGGCAAATTAAATGGATTACGTCAACACCATACCATCCAATGGGTAATGGGCAGGCAGAGTCAACAAACAAGATTATCATTAACAATTTGAAAAAGCATTTACGAGAAGCAAAAGGTAACTGGCCTGAAGTGTTACCTGGGGTTTTATGGGCATATCGAACAACTGCTAAAACAAGTACGGGCGAAACACCATTCTCGTTGGTTTTTGGAGCCGAAGCCTTGATTCCAGTTGAGATAGGAGAGTCGAGCACACGGTTCATGCAGGCAACGAAGGAGTCTAATAGCGAAGAGATGCGGGTCAATCTTGATTTACTCGAGGGAAGAAGAGAAGCTGCATTAATAAGGATGGCAGCACAAAAGCAAGTCATTGAACGATATTACAACCGAAAAACGCGCCTCAGATTCTTCAAAATTGAGAACTTCGTGCTTAAAAAGGTCTTTCAATCTACAAAGGTAACTAACTCAGGGAAATTAAGTCCAACATGGGAAGGACCCTACAGAATTAATGATGTTGCAGGAAAGGGAGCATATGAACTGGAAACAATGGATGGCAAGATACTGCCTTCAGATTGGAATGCTGTTCATTGGAAGAGATACTATTTCTAAGAAAAACCCACGGTCAGGTATAACCATTTTAAATTTTATTTTTGAATTATTAATTTTACTAACGATTTTAGATGATAGGCAAAAAGCTAGCCCGTACTAAATGATGAGTCACGACCTGTAAGGCACACGGAGTAACCCAAAATTCCTGGCTTAGGGTTATAATTATTCTGATAGAAACGAAAATGAGTTATGCAGTCTTCATCTATAATCGTCCCTCCGAGTCCTGTATGTTTTTCCTTTTCAGGAAAAGGATCAAGATGAGAGAAACAAACAAGTGCTCGAGGCTTCAAACTTCAACGCTCAAATACTTGGGGGACTACATAATATACACAGACATATGTGAGAAAATCAAGCAAAGATTTGAGGAAAAAATCAAGTTTAGAAGAAACAAGTGCAGAGCAAAAGTTACGAAGTTATGGCATTCATAGCATTCACCATAGTGTTCTTTCCCATTAAGGCAATGAAGAGCTATGACATTCATCATAGTGTTCTTTCTCATGAGAACAACGGAGTCACTTCTCAAACCTTTCCTAATACATGGGGTTAGGGTAATGACTGTACTGAAATGGGTTATAAGGAAAAACCTTGTGTGTATCATTTTTCTTTTGTAAAAATCTGTTACGAGAAAAACAGTTACGAGAAAGCTATAGATGTAATCCAAATACATGTAAAGTATTATTCAAAAACCTGTCAAGGTTCATAAATAAAAACCTGTCAAAGTTATTTAAAACAAAACATGTGTGTTCCTATTCATTTCATCGTATTATAACACCATTATGAGGTTGAGACGTCTTCTTCATTAAGTGTCGAAAATATAAAAGGGCCCTCTTTTATAAAACTCATGTTATTAAGTCATGAGATTAATCATAGAGCATTTTCAAAGGATAAAAATGCAAGTTATTCTTTAAGTCCTTAAAAATAAAAGGCAAGAATAGAACGAATAGAAGTAATAAAAACTTCTTAATATATTTAAAATCTAAAGACTAAGTATAAACTTAGTCATCAAAATTGTTTTATATGGATGCCCCATAATAGGAACTGGGGACTTTTTCCTTCTAAAAAACCCTTAAAAACAAACTAAGGGTTTGATCATTATCTTCCAAAAAGAGAAAAAAAACAAAAGACAAGTTAAGTTCTAAAAACTGGTCACTGGGAGACAGGAGCATCAGAAGTAACGGTGCCAACATCAGAAGGAGCAGCCACAAGCACGGTGTCAACTTGTCTTGAAACAGCAGGATAGTTGAGGTGAGCAAGAGACACGGAAGCCTCACCTTCGGGAGCCTCAATTGCGGGAGATGGAAAGTCCAGTGGTTGTTGAGCCTTCTCAATAGTCTCCATGACTTCAGCCAATTCTAACTCTAAATTAAAGTTCTCTTGGCTAGCCTCGGTTAAGGCATCACGGCAAGAGTTCAGAAAAGTCCACCTTACCCCAACAGTCATTTTATCCTCGAGAAGCTCGTAGTCTCTCTCCCAAATAGCAATTTCAATTTTGAGCTCTTCATTTTCAGCCAAGGTGGAATTGAAAGAGATTTGAAGAGCGGCATTGGACTTTCCAAAGCACAGATTTTATCAGTAGAGGCCCTCAAGTCCATTTGAGTTTGGGTCAAGCTCTGTGCAAGATCTTTCTCATAAACCTCCTTTTGACTCAGGAGTGCCTTCAATTCTTTAATCTCCTCATTTGCCTTAGATAGCTGATCTGAGAAAGAAGATTCAAGGTATTCTTTGTCCCTCTCTGCTTGGCTTGAAGAAGCTTTGGCCACTGCCAATTCCAAAGTCAATGCACGCACCTGCTGCTCCAGGTTACTCCTATTCTCTTGCATATCTTCAATAGTGATTTGTGCACTATCAAATTTCCCTTTCCAATTAGCCGCTTCTAGTTGAGCTGCATGAGTCACTTTCTCGGCCTTAAATTGCTTTCTTAGAGTCACGGGAAACTTTCTCTAAAAGAGAAATTCTGCTCATCAACTCTGTACCAATAAGGTTGGCCTGAAAATAGTGAAGAAGGAAAGTAAGAATTCAAGAATAAAAAGAAAAAGAATTCTTTTTAAATAAAGGAGGAAAATACCTTCAAAGTGGCATGAACAATGTCGTTCATCAAAGTTAAGCAGCTATGGCTATTCATCTTCTCTTTTTCAATTGAGCCAATCAAAGGCTCGTGCCAAACGTCTGCCTGACCAGATTTTCTCAAAAGGCTATTGTTGGCGGGAACTTCAATAGTCACGCTCCTCATGGAAGTAGTTCTTCTTGCAGAACCAATTTCAGTATGGTGAACAATAGGAGGGGGAATAATCAAAGGAGGAGCTGGAGAAGAGGTGAGTGCAATAGAAGAAGGAACGGAAATAACCGGGGTTGGTAAAGAATGAATCGCAGGCACGGGTGATGAAAAAGACGATAAAGGCACTTCATCTAAAACAGGCCTGAGATCACCACTATCAAAACCACTAGCAAAAAGTTGGTCGGTGGATTCACGAGTATCTTAGGGGGTAACATCGTCATCAGAGACGAGATGAACGGGCTCGGCAGAAGAGGCACGGGGAGAGACTTCAGCCTCATCATCAAACATAACACGTCTTTTAGCCCTTGGCCTCTTTATCAAAGAGCCATCTTCATCTTTCTCCTCAGAATCTTCAGCGATGGTCTTCCTCTTCACAAGTATATCTTGAGCCCTCTTTAAAGTGAGTTGAGCTCCTGTAGAGGTTCGAGAGGCCGCAACTGCTTCAGCAGAAATGCCTCGAATTGAAAATCCTGACAAAAAGAAGGATGAAAATTAAGGTGATAAACAGAAGATTTTACATACGAGAAAATAAAAAACCCTTACCATAAGTTTTCACTTTCCAACCGTACTGATTGGAAATAGATTTCCAGGACCTGGCCTCTATAGGTGCGGCCTTCAATAACTTCTCTACCCAACCACGAAAGTTGGGGACTTTATCCACAACTTCCATGATTGCTACAAAGAGGAGAGGGAGAGAAAATTAAAAAAAAATTGTCAAAATTGAAAGAAAAAGGTACGAGAAGTATAAAAGACTTACGTGCAAAATTCCATTTTTCGGGAAAGGAACATCTTGTTCACCCACCAAACCAACAGTGGGGGCAGCAACGAATCAAGCGTACTAGACACGATCCTTATCATCTTCTGGGCTTACCAAAACCCTTTTACTCCTGGCTACTAAAGTAAAAACACCGATGCGAAAGAGCCCGGGGGAGTAAAGATGAATTAGATTAGGGAAAGTAAAATCAACACCAGCCTTGTTTGATAAATGTCTTAAGCAAGCCACAACTCTCCAAACGAGCGGGCCGATTTGTGCTAAACAAACTTGAAAAAACGGCAAAAATCAAGAATTATTGGATCAATGGCTGGTTTAAATCCTAGAGTAAAGGGATAAGTATAAACGAAAGAAAAACCAGTCATATAAGAAGTAATTCTTTGATTTGGGTTAGGAACAACAATTGGGAAGTCACTATTTCAATGACAGTCGTTACAAACTATGGGGGTTAAAACCTCTATAATCATGGTAGGGTAGGTATCAGCACGACTCAACTCAGAAACTTGTTTTTGAAGTGATTCTCTATCATGGGTAAAAAATAAGTCGCTAGGAACTATCTCTTCTATCAAAGGTTCTTGCAAAGGTTCAGAAGTTTCTTTACCCTTAGAAAATAATTTCTGAGTAGAAGAACCAGCAGAAGAACTGCCGCCACGGGCAGATCCTAAATTACGGAGTCTACCACCCCTACCCCTTCTATGTCTAACAGAGGCATTAGGGAAGTTATCCAAGATAGGAACTCTTCTAGGGTTAGGGTTTGAAGAAGACATGATGAAGAAGGTCGAATTAAGGAAGAAGTGAACAGTATCGAAGAATAAAGTATTCAATAAAACTTTATGAAAAGGAGGACAAGAGAAAAAGGTTATATTTATATGAGAAAATGACCGTCAAAGGCAAGAAGTGTAAATGATGGAAAGCCTATAATAAAGGCAACTAACTCTTCGTGAATAGTGGAGCTGTAAAAGCCTTGAAAAAAGGCTGCAAAACTGCAGAACCGATGGGAGAATGACACGTGTATAGAACATTTAATAGAAGAGACAATTGAAGCGTCCATGTTGTCATAGCATTAATGATGACATAAATTCCCTTTTTAATGAAAACCACTTCCCAAATATTTAATTGATAAATAAATGAAAAGTGGGGGACTATCTGTATTGGGTAAAATTAAAGTTTGCATATTGGAGGTGACGTGTCATGACACGTGGATTAGTCAAATGGTCAAAGAGTTATAATTAGCCAAGAGGCACGAGCAACAACAGATACGAGAGAAGGTGATGAAAGAGGCACGAGCAGTTATTCAAATAGTTTGGCGCCCGTACCTATTTAAATCATTTAAAGCTCAAAGATCAAGAAGAATCAAGGAAATGAATCTGACAGCGCGTGAGAGTCCAAATTCAGTATTTAACATACATTAAATACTGAATACGTTAGAGAATTTGTATTTAATGTAAATGATTGAGTAACGTTTCTTTTATTGTCATTTATTGGTCATAATTGCCTTATTAAGACAAATGCAATAAACATATCTCAAAAACCATTATAAAAGGGAGAATGCTGAACATTTATAAGGACAGGGAAGACTTTTGAAATATACTGATTTACTTTGCTTTCTTCTGCTCATCTTGTTATTGTTGAAAGCCAATTTCTACATTCTTTCGATTATCAGTAACCCGTGTTCTTCTAAATTCTAGCTTTGACTAAAATTCTATTTTTTGGTTAAACAGTATAAAGATAGAATTGCCCTTTCAAATCCTTTAATACACAAAACCAAAGTCGATAAAAAATAATCTCAACAAAACTAATCCCAATATTATTAATACATCATATTTAGTATTATTTTTATACATCCTGCCAAACTACCCTAAGTGATAAAAAGTGAATATCTAACGTTGATATATTTGTAAATTTGAAATTCTCCTCACTCAAGGTCATCTTAATTTCGGTATTTATTAATTCTCTATTTGGTCCATGCTTTGAGAAATTAATGGAAACATTTCAAACAGACACATCTTGACATGAAATTATGAGATAAACCTCTAAAGTTTGACGGATTTGACAAAGAGTTATCCGTTAAACACTTTCCTAATTATCCTAAACATGTTAATCAGACGCTAAACAATTGGCGCAGCCTGTTTGTGTTCTAAACATGGTTAAGTAATTAGGTAGATTTACATTAATTATATCAAAAAGGACATCTGATATTGCTAAATTCACGTCGAAGTTACAGACATCAGGGTCTATATCTAATCATAAGAAGTTGCTGTCAAACATAATTATATATAAATAAGTTTGATTTGAACTCATAACTTTCGACTCGAAGTATAGATACGTATGTAATAACCTACTAAAATTTCAACATATATTATATTTGAACCAACAATTTTAACGGTATAATTAATTTGGCATAATACATACGGAGACATCTAAAGTTGGCACAATCTTTCACTTAGACACTTAAATTAGGTCTCTTTCCAATTAGACACAAGAATTCATTTCAAACTGTACCGATTAAACACAAAACTATGACATGGCAAAGAAATTATTTCTTAGTCTCCTTGAGCGCGTGAATGAAATAAACATGGCATTTTCCAATTAATTAAATATTAAAAATATATTTGACACAAAAAACCCTATTTTCACTAAATCCCCCATCCCCTCGCCCCCCCCCCCAACCCCAAACTACGTTCCATCATCTTCTTCATTTTCCCACCATATCAACTCCCCCACTATCGTATAGTACATTTGTTTTTTTCCCTTTCATTTTTCCATATGAAACTTTTCTTTTATTCATTTTTCTTGTTTTCACACTTAAATCTAAAGGGTTCGCCAACTATTCTTTTCCCCCTTTTATTATCTCACTATCTATCTCTTTGAGTTTGACCCGTTGCCACCTACGGCAGCTTCTTTGCTCCCCTCCAATGGCTACCCCTGAGAAGTAACCATCTGAGTTAATATGTGAAAGAAACTCCGCCGGCGAACTCTGCTGCCGGAGAAAATTACTACTACCGCCGGATTCAAATAGATCCGCATCGCCGGTGAACCTAGTTTCCGGCTTAACAAGCTCCGGAAGCTGCTGCTGAGTAGTTGATGGGTGGGGTGGTGGTTTGTTGGGTGAGTGTAAAATGGGAGAAGAAGGGTTAAGAACCACTTCGTTTTCGGTATCGGATTCGAGAAGTGCCTCTAACCATGTTGCCGGAGCTGAATTTTAGTGGAAATAACACTATATAGCTGAGGTGGACAGTGAGGTGGACAAAAAAATGATGTGGCACGATTTTAATTGGTTACTTTTTCCACGTAGACGGAGATTGCAGAACACACGCTTGGTTAATTAATAAGCCAACAAAAAACGTGTCTAATTGGTATGAGAATTGCCTAAGAAATGTGTCTAATTGGAAAGAGGCCTAGTTTAAATGTCTAAGTGAAAGATTGTGCCAACTTTAGGTGTCTCCGCATGTATTACGCCAATTAATTTTGTGCGAAGTTGAATTCATTGTATTTCAATCCTGGATCTAAATACCTATGTATATATTATGTTCAGCTCATATTGCTATATATTTATTTATTACTTGCATTTTTTTTTTTGGTGCAGAATCCATTTTTTGTATCTCATTTTCACTTTTAGGTACGATAGAAACTTGTTTGGAGCTATTAGAAATTTTTCAGTTTCATCAACTTATTTTTTTTATCTCATTAACCTTTTTGACAGACACAAGAAATCGTCAACTCTTTCAACACTTCACCTCAATTTTGTAGATTAAAACCTAAATCAAAATTTAGTAGAAAAGAAAAAGAAATTGGAAAATAGAAGAAAGAATCAGATATGATATAGCTATATCATATCGGTTTTTCTTTTTCTTATTTAAATGTAAAGCTATATTTTGTAGCTTGTATATTGTACTGTTCATTGATTTACATGTAAAACTATATATTGTACTAGTATTAATTGAAGAAAACGAGCTAATTCTGAAGATTTCATTTTTTTTCTTTATTCTGGTTTAAATTGAAACTAAAGTGTGAAGGTAATACACTGCCATATAGATTCCTTATTTGGAACAAGTTAATATGCTTGAATTATATTTGACGAAAAATGTTAAAAAGTTAGGAATTGTCTTCAACCAAACACCACCTAAAATTTCTGGCTTTCTTTAATCAGATGTTATGTACCTATAGTAAAATGCAGGACATGTTGGAGGTTATATTTTTGTTGCCATGACCCGGATTTCCCACCATCGGAATCGTGATGGCGCCTAACTTTTCAGAATGCTAGGCAAGCCATCAGTTAAAGAACTAATACGCTAACCATTATCCAAATCAGTAAATAACAATAATTAAGCCAAAACAGAGTAACGAAGTGCGAAAATTCGTAACAATCCAAGTACAAATACACGACTAGCCAAAATCTGGTGTCACAATCCACGAACTTCTAAAATTCACTACAAATACTGACTGAAAGAAAATACAACTGTTCTCGAATTAAAAGAAAACAGGAAAGCTAGGGTATCTGGAAGGGGACTCTAGGGTCTGCGAACGCCGGCATATCTAACTTGGGTCTCCTGTTGGACTGAAGGCAGCAACCCAACTCTGATCAATACGGTGCAGTACCGGAATCTGCACAGAAAGTCTAGAGTGCAGTATCAGTACAACTGACCCCATTGTACTGATAAGTGCCGAGCCTAACCTCGACGAAGTAGTGACGAGGCTAGAACCAGACACATATATAAACCTATGCAATTAAACAATATACGAGTATAATAACAGATAATAGAAATTAAATACATATTAACGGAGGGGAAAAACATGCTGAGAAGAGTATAAGATCATGAGAATAGAACAATATAGAATCACAGCAAAACAAGTGCACGACATCACCCTTCGTGCTTTTACTCTCGTCCTCACCATAACAAATAAAATGGATAATGATAATGAATATAAAATGGCACGATATTACCCTTCGTGCTTTGCACTCTTCCTCACATTATAATCAATAACATGGCACGACATCACCCTTCGTGCTTTACACTCTTCCTCACATAATAATGAATATGCAATGGCACGGCATCACCCTTCGTGCTTTACACTCTTCCTCACATGATAATAACAAAACAATAACAACCGGGCAATAGAATTACTAATAACAAGCCCCATATCAATATTTAGTTTCCCTACGTCAACCTCAACTTCAAGTCAATACTCAACAAATATCCAATTCCAGTAAAACATGATAAGAATTGTTCAACATAAGGAATAACTAGTTTAAGCATGAATAATACGAATAAAGAATACAACAATCATAAGAAATAGATCCACTGGCATGCTATGACCCGACAACAACGTATAGGTACTCGTCACCTCACCTATACATCGTACTCAACAACCAAACACGTAGCAAATAGACAATGATACCTAATCCCTCAAGCTAAGGTTAGCCATAATACTTACCTCGATTTCAAGGCCAAACTCAAGCCTCAAACACCACTTTTCCCTTCTCACAAGCCTCTGGTCCAATAGAATCTAGCAAATTACCAACCAAATAATTCAATTTAAGCCTTAGGAACTACCCACGATTGCAAGGAATTCAATTTAGGTCATTTTGGAAAAAGTCAACAAAAGTCAACACCCGACCCGCTTGGTCCAAACCCGAAACTCGGACCAAAACCCGATTACTCATTCACCCCCGAGCCCGGATATACAATTGGTTTTGGGATCCGACCTCAATTTGAGGTCTAAATTCCCAAATTTCAAAATTCCTAAGTTCTACCCAAAAATCCCCAATTCCACCTTGAAAACCCTAGGTTTTAGGATGAGATCTTGTAAAAAGAAATAAAAGAGTGAAAGAAATGAGTTAAGAATAACTTATGATTTGGGAAAGAAAAAGTGTTTGGAAAATTACCTCTTATATTTTAGGGTTTGCAAATTGAAAAATAACTGAAAAATCTCGTTTATATAGCACCCCTCTGATCTATACTATGCGGTCCGTGGAATTCCAGGCGCGGTCGCGAACCCCCACTACGGTCCTCGATATTATGGGTGCGGCTGCGAAACTTGAGCGTTACCCTACCGCGGTCCGCGAAGTCCCCACCGCGGCCGCGTTCTTCTACCGCGGTCTGCGAATTTCACTCCGCGGCCGCACTCCTAGGACCTGAGACCTGCAATTTCTACAACTATCCAACACCATGTCCTTTTTTCTAAGTCTAGACATCCCGTAGCCTATCCGAAACTCACCCGAGCCCTCGGGGCTCTAAACCAAACACGCACACAAGTCTTAACACATCATATGAACTGGCTCGGGCGATCAAATTGCCAAAATAACACCTAGAACTACGAATTTAACACCAAATTGCATGAAATCTTCAAGAGAGTTTCAAAACTTCTATTTTCTCAACCAAAGGTCCGAATCATGTCAAATGAGTCCCGTTTCTCACCAAATTGCACAGATAAGGTATAAATATCATAATGGACCTCTACCGGGCTCTAGAACCACAATACGGACCCGATATCAACAAGATTAAATATTAACCAAATTATTAAAACCTTTATAATTCCAGTTTGACAATTTTCATCATAAATTCATTTCTCGGACTAGGGATCTCGAAATTCGATTCCGGGCATACGCCTAGGTCCCATATTTTGCTACGGACCCATCGAGATAGTTAAAACACGGGTCTGGGTATGTTTACACAAAACGTTGACCGAAGTCAACTAAAAATTAACTTTTTAGCCTAAAAATTATTATTTCATAAATTTTCCAAATAAAGGCTTTTCGGAATCACGCCCCGACTATCACGCAAATCGAGGAGAGATAAAATGAGGGTTTTAAGGTCTCAGAACACGGAATCGAGTTCTAAAACAGAAGATGACCTTTTGGGTCATCACATTCTCCACCTCTAAAATAACCATTCGTCCTCAAACGGACATAGAAAAGTAACTGAGCTGGAGAAAAGATGGGGATATCTGCTCGCATATCGGACTCAGACTCCCAGGTAGCTGCCTCAACAGGATGACCTCTCCACTACACAAAAATCGAAGGATGACTCTTCGATCTTACTTGACGAACCTGCCGGTCTAGAATAGCTACTCGCTCCTCCTCGTAGTTCAAATCCTTATCCAGCTAGACATTGCTGAAATCTAACACGTGGGACGGATCACCGTGATACTTCCGAAGCATGGACACATGAAATACTAGATGTACCACTAATAAGCCTGGTGGCAACGCAAGTCTGTAAGCCACCTCTCCCACTCAATCGAGGATCTCAAAAGGCCCGATGAACCTAGGGCTTAACTTTCCCTTCTTCCCAAATCTCATTACACCCTTCATGGGTGACACCTGAAGCAACACTCTCTCTCCGACCATGAAGGCTACATCACGAACCTTACGGTTAGCATAACTCTTTTGCTTGGTCTGTGCTGTACGAAGTCTATCCTGAATGATCTTAACCTTATCCAAGGCATCCTGCACTAAATCTGTACCCAATAACTGAGCCTCCCCCGGCTCAAACTACCCAACCGGCGATCGATACCATTTACCATATAATGCCTCATAGGGAGCCATCTAGATGCTCGACTGATAGTTGTTGTTGTAGGAAAACTTCGCTAATGGTAAACTGATCCCAAGAACCTCCAAAGTCGATAACACAGGCGCAAAGCATATCCTCTAAGATCTGAATAGTACGCTCGGACTGTCCGTCCGCATGAGGATGAAATGCTGTGCTAAAATCAACCCGCATCCCTAACTCACGCTGTAGTGACCTCCAGAAATGCGAGGTAAACTACGTATCTTGATTAGAAATGATAGACACGGGCACCCCATGAAGACAAACCTCATGGATATAAATCTCTCCTAACCGCTCCCAAGAGTAGGAAACTGCCACAGGAATGAAATGTGTTGACTTGGTCAGCCTATCCACAATAACCATACTGCATCAAACTTCCTCTGAGTCTGTAGGAATCCAATAACATAATCCGTAGTGATACTCTCCCACTTCCACTCAGGAATCTCAATCTTTTGAAGCAAACCACCAGGTCTCTGATGCTCGTATTTACTTGCTGACAATTTAAACACCGAGCTACATATGCAACAATATCCTTCTTCATCCTCCTCTACCAATAATGCTGCAGCAAATCCTGATACATCTAGCGGCGCCCCAGATTAATAGAATACCGGGAACTGTGGGCTCCTCTAGAATCAACTCATGAATCCCATCCACATTAGGCACACAAACACGACCCTGCATACTCAAAACTCCATAATCTCCAACCGTAACTTGTTTGGCATCATCGCGGCGCACTCTCTCCCCAAGGACAAGCAAATGAGGGTCGTCATACTGCCAATCCTTGATGCGATCAAACAAGGAAGATCGAGCAACTGTGCAGGCTAAAACACGGTTAGGCTCAGAAACATCCAACCTCATGAACTGATTGGCCAAGGCCTGAACATCGACTGCAAGCAGTCTCTCACCGACTGGAATATATGCAAGGCTGCCTATACTGGCTGACTTCTTACTCAAAGCATCGGCCACCACATTGGCCTTCCCGGGATGATACGAGATGGTGATATCATAGTCTTTCAATAGCTCCAACCACCTTCTCTGCCTCAAATTGAGCTCCTTTTGCTTGAACAAGTACTGCAAACTCTTATGATCTGTGAACACCTCACACGACACACCATATAGATAATGCCTCCAAATCTTTAGCGCGTGAACAATGGATGCCAACTCTAAGTCATGAACTGGATAATTCTTCTCGTGAATCTTCAGCTGGCGCAAAGCGTTTGCAATAACCATGCCAAACTTGCATCAATACTGCTCCAAGATCAATACGAGATGCGTCACAATATACTTTATAAGGCCCTGATCCTGTGGGCAATACCAACATCGGTGCCGTAGTAAAAGTTTTCTTGAGCTTCTGAAAACTCGCCTCACACTCGTCCGACCACCTGAACGGGGCACCCTTCAGGGTCAACCTGATCATCGGGGCTGCTATAGATGAAAACCCTTCCACAAACCGACGGTAATAACCTACCAAACCCAAGAAACTCTGAATCTTTGTAGCTGATGTGGGTCTACGCCAGTCCTTGACTGCCTCAATCTTCTTAGGATCCACCTGAATACCCTTTGCTGATACAATGTGACCTAAGAGAGCAACTAAACTCAACCAAAACTCACATTTAAAAAACATAGCATATAACTGGCTGTCTCTTAGAGTTTGAAGAACTGTTGCTCATGCTCCTCTCGACTGCGGGAGTAGATCAAGATATCATCCATAAAAACATTCACGAAAGAATCCAGATAGGGCTTGAACACCCGGTTCATATAATTTATGAATGTTGCTGGGGTATTTGTCAACCCAAATGACATCACTAGAAATTCATAATGCTCATACTAAGTTCAAAAATCTATCTTAGGGACATTGAATGCCCTAATCCTCAACTGATCATAGCCAGACCTCAAATCGATCTTTGAAAACACTTTGGCACTCCCAAGCTGATCAAATAAGTCATCAATCCTTGGCAATGGATACTTCTTCTTGATAGTGACTTTGTTCAACTGCCGATAGTCTATGTGCATCCTCATCGACCCATCCTTCTTCTTTACAAATAACATCGGTGCACCCCAAAGTGAGACACTAGGTCTAATAAAGCCCTTATCGAGCAAATATTGTAACTTCTCCTTCAATTCTTTCAACTTTGGTGGGGCTATACGGTATGAAGGAATGGAAATAGGCTAAGTGCCCGGAGCCAAATCGATGCAAAAGTCAATATCCCTGTCGGGGTGGCATCCCCGGCAGGTCTGTAGGAAATACCTCTAGAAACTCCCGAACAACTGGTACAGAATCCATGGAAGGAACCTCCGTACTAGAATCACGAACATAAGACAAATTAGCCAAACACCCCTTCTCGACCATACGCCGAGCCTTCATATAAGAAATAACCCTACTGGTAGAATGACCAGGAATCCGTCTCCCCTCTAATCGAGGAAACCCCAGCAAGGCTAAGGTCACTGTCTTGGCGTGACAGTCCAATATAGCATGATAAGGTGACAACCAATCCATCCCCAAGATGACATCAAAATCAACCATATCAAGAAGTAGGAGATCTACATGAGTCTCAAGACCCCCAATAATAACCACATACGAATGATAGACATGATCTACAATAATAGAATCCCCCACATGTGTAGACACACATATATGGACACTCAAAGAATCACGTGGCACAACCAAATATAAAGAAAAATAGGATGATACATATGAATAAGTAGATCCCGGATCAAATAATACTGAGGCATCCCTACTACAAACTAAAACCGTACCTGTGATAACCACACCAGATAACTCAGTCTCAGGCCTGGCTGGAAGAGCATAGCATCGGGGCTGCCCCCCACCACTCTGAACTACATCCCTGGGACGGCCTCCTGCTGGCTGGCCTCCACCTCTAGCGGCCTGACCTCCACCTATAGCTATCTGTGTTACACCCCGTAAGTATAAAACATTGATACCGTTATATATATGTTTGTTGTGGTATTTTGAGTGGAGCATTTTTGTAAAATATTTTTGAAAAAATATAATTTTAAATAGTTATTAATATTACTACTTCCGAAAATGCTTTAAATTGTACACATAATATGATATAGTTTAAGAGATTTTTTTATTGTAAAGATATGAATTATTTTCTTTCACAAGAAAAGAAGGATATCTTTTTTTTACCATTTTAAGAATTAAGTGTACGAAAATTTGTACTCGTTATATTAGATTAGGAAAATTATAAGTTGAAAAAATATATGTATTTTTACATGGATGTTTTAATGAACAAATAGTGTATGTATTGATTTTATATTGTACCACATGACCATGATAGTAAAGTATATTATAGTAAGGTGTATAAAGTATATTAAAAATATGTATAATTTAAGTAATAAGATTATTTTTTATGGAGTCACATATTTTTTAATTTAACTACGACTTCTTCAAAAAATTTAAGATAGTTGTGATTTATAATTACGTTTAATTGAATTTTCATTTATAATTCCTTTAAAAATAAATTGATACTTTATCAATTCATACTGTTCGATCACTGTATTTCGTAGACTGATTTATAGGGGGATGATAGAGTTGTAGTATTGTAGGGAGAATTATTATTATCTTCTGTTCATGGGTCTCAGAATAATACACAATTGATAAAGTTTATCCGAAAGGAATATTAAGATTATTGCATATTTTCATGCATTTCATTCATTTATACATGTTCATTTACCCATGACTCAGATGGCGTTATATATATATATATATATATATATATATATATATATATATATATATATATATAGTAATATATGTATATAGGATATGGGAAAGGTTATGGCGTTATATACGTACCACCATCTGATCAGCTGGTATATGTTGATAATTTGCCCACAGTGGCCGAGATGATATGATGGGATGCCCTCAGAGGCGTGATGATGTTATGACATTATATATGCGTATACATATGTAATATATGTATATGGGATATGGGAAAGGTTATGGCGTTATATACGCACCACCACCTGATCAGCTGGTATACATTAATGATTTCGCCCACAGTGGCTGAGATGATATGATGGGATGCCCTCAGAGGCTTGACGATATTATGTACGTATAGACCTATGCAATACATGACATATACACGCATATGCATGACCTTATAAATATTTCATGATTTACAGAGCTATCCAGATTTACAGGTATAGACAATCAGTTCGACGAGCCCTCATAGTAGATGAGGTCAGTATTCAGCGCAGGTATAGACAATCAGTTCGATGAGTGCAGCCGAGTATATAAGTGATCGTGTCAGAGTTTTGCTCTATACTTATTGGTAGGCCGGTACGCTGTCCCATTTTATGTCAAATAATCTTTAAGGCTTTGTAGACACAAGTTTATTATGTACAGTATGTCAGAGGCCTTGACGGCCCATATGTATTCATATTTTATAAACAATGGTTCATTGATATAACATTTGCCCACTTATAATTGTACATTATGAGTTGTGGCCATGTTGGCCCATGATAGTTACAAAAGGAATGAATGAGTTACAGAGTGGTTCGCTCGGGTCAGTGACACAGGGTGCTAGCCACGCCTCCCAAGGTCGGGGCGTGACAAAGTGGTATCAGAGCGGGTCGTGTCCTAGGAAGTCTACAAAGCCGTGTCTAGTAGAGTCTCACTTATGGGTGTGTTGCGTACTATATTTATAATTGAGAGGCTATAGAGCAGTTAGGAAATGTCACCCTTCTTTTATTTCCAGATCGTGCCATAGAGCTAAGTCGTAAGAAGTTAGAACGAAGCTTTCGCCAAATTTTGTATGTGCTAGAGGTGCAAGCATCACAATAGAGCTTTAAGGCATAATGTGAAAGGGAGGTTATAAAAGCGACAGAAGATACGATGTGATATCGAAAAGATAAGTAAGTTAAAAATGAAGAAGATACGAGATACTCAAGTACAAAAGGTTGTGAATAGTCGAGACTTCAGATATAGTTCGTTTTTCAAGTTTAATTTACAGATGAGACTCTAGTGAAAATTGTGCAAATCTATAAGAGTTAACATTCGAGGACGAATGTTTTAAAGGGGGAGGATGTTACACCTTGTAAGTTTAAAAACCTGGATAACGTTATGTATATGTTTGTTGTGGTATTTTGAGTGGGGCATTTTTGTAAAAAAAATATAATTTTAAATAGTTATTAATATTACTACTTTCGAAAATGCTTTATATTGTACACATAATATGATATAGTTTATGAGATTTTCTTTATTGTAAAGATATGAATTATTTTCTTTCACAAGAAAAGAAGGATATCTTTTTTTACTATTTTAAGAATTAAGTGTACGAAAATTTGTATTCGTTATATGAGATTAGGAAAATTATAAGTTGAGAAAATATATTTATTTTTACATGGATGTTTTAATGAAATAATAGTGTATGTATTGATTTTATATTGTACGACATGACCATGATAGTAAAGTATATTATAGTAAGGTGTATAAAGTGTATTAAAAATATGTATAATTTTATGCAATAAGATTATTTTTTGTGGAGTCACATTTTTTTTAATTTAACTACGACTTCTTCAAAAAATTTAAGATAGTTGTGATTTATAATTACTTTTAATAGAATTTTCATTTTTAATTCCTTTAAAAATAAATTGATACTTTATCATTCATACTGTTCGATCAGTGTATTTCGTAGACTGATTTATAGGGGGATGATAGAGTTGTAGTATTGCAGGAAGAATTATTATTATCTTCTATTCATGGGTCTCAGAATAATACGCAGTTGATAAAGTTTATCCGAAAGGAATATTAAATTTATTACATATTTTCATGCATTTCATTCATTTATACATGTTCATTTACCAATGACTCAGACGACGTTATATATATATATATATATATATATATATATATATATATATATATATATATATATATATATATATATATATATATATATATGAGAAAGGTTACGGCGTTATATATGCACCACCACCTGATCAGCTGGTATACGTTGATGATTTGCCCACAGTGGCCGAGATGATATAAGGGGTTGCCCTCAGAGGTGTGATGATGTTATGGCATTATATACGCGTATATATATGTATTTATATGTATATGGGATATGGGAAAGGTTATGGCGTTATATACGTATCACCACTTGATCAGCTGGTATACGATGATGGTTTTGCCCATAGTGGTTGAGATGATATGATGGGATGCCCTCAGAGGCTTGACGATATTATGTACATACAGACCTATGCATTACATGACATATACACGCATATGCATGACCTTATAAATATTTCATAATTTACAGAGCTATCCAGATTTACAGGTATAGACAATCAGTTCGACGAGCCCTCATAGTAGACGAGGTCCGTATTCAGCAAAAGATCGGTAAGACTCCACCTCATTCGAAGTGCAGCCGAGTATAAGTCATCGTGTCAGAGTTTTGCTCTATACTTATGGGTAGGCCGGTACCCTGTCCCATTTTATTTTCAAATAATCTTAGAGGCTTTGTAGACATAGGTTTATTATGTACAGTATGTCAGAGGCCTTGACGACCTATATGTATTCATGTTTTATGAACGATGGTTCATTGATATAACATTTGCCCACTTACAATTGTATATTACGAGTTGTGGCCATGTTGGCACATGATAGTTACAAAAGGAATAAATGAGTTACAGAGTGGTTCGCTCGGGTCAGTGACACAGCGTGCCAGCCACGCCTGACCTCTACCTCTAGTTGTCTGACCCCTACCTCTAGCTGGCTGAGTGGGCAATGAGACACCCGGTGCCGAGGCCATGGCACGAGAACCCTGATGCTGAGAACTACTCAATGCTCGAGGGAAAAACCTAGCAATGTGCCTCGGATCGCCACAAGTATAACAAGATTTTAGCTGATGTGGCTGATGACCCTAAAACTGACCCTGGCGGCCTGAGTAACCACCATGAAAACTCTGGAGTGGAGTTGCACTGATAGGAGATGGTGGTGTATTATAGGCTAGCTGATCGGAATACGGCATATGAGGGCCACAACCACCTGAAACATCGTGAGAAGTCTGAAGTGCTGAATGAAACAACTTGGTAGGATGGCCTCTTCCAAAAGTACCCCTGCCTCCAGATGAGGCTTCACTGATTCTGCCGGAGTGACGAGGCATGTTGTCAGACCTCTGACCATTCC
This sequence comes from Nicotiana tabacum, assembly GCF_000715075.1. Taxonomy (NCBI): domain Eukaryota; kingdom Viridiplantae; phylum Streptophyta; class Magnoliopsida; order Solanales; family Solanaceae; genus Nicotiana; species Nicotiana tabacum. The sequence continues at coordinate 14,720,941 of NC_134089.1, read as the reverse complement.
CATGAGCTAAAACCATCTCAACTCGCCTGGCCACATTGGCCGCATCCTTGAAAGAAATCTGACTCCCTGTCTCCTTAGCCATCTGCAATCTGATAGACTGAGCAAGTCCCTCAATAAACCTCCTAACCCTCTCGCTCTCTCTCTCGGTAGGAAGTATAAGAAGAGCATGTCAGGCCAAATCAATAAAGCGGGTCTCGTACTGAGTAACAAACATGCTGCTCTGCTAGAGATGCTCGAACTGCCTGCGATAATGCTCTCTTAGAGTGACAGGAATGAACTTCTCGAGAAATAGCTAAGAGAACTGGTCTCATGTCAAAGAAGGAGACCCAGCTAGTCTGTCCAAACAAAAATCCCTCCACCATTTCTTGGTGGAACCTGACAGATGAAAAGCAGCAAAGTCGACCTCATTGGTCTCCACTATCCCCATGTTACATAACACCTTATGACAACTGTCCAGATAGTCCTGGGGATCCTCTGAAGATCTACCGCCATAAGTAGTGGTGAAAAGCATGGTAAACCTATCCAACCTCCACAAAGTATCATAAGACATAGCTGATCCATCACCGGTCTGTGCTGCAACACCAGGCGGAACTACCCCAAGTGGGTGGGCTGCTAGAGTCTGAAACTGAGGAGCCATCTGCTCCGAAGTGTGAATAGCGGGAATCTGTGCTCCTCCCTTAGCCCGAGAGACGGCTAGTGCTACAGGGAATGTGCCAGCCTGAGTAACACTCTCCATAAGGCCCACTAGACGAACCAAGGCATCCTGAAGCACTGGGGTGGATATGAACCCCTATGGAACCTAAGCCGATCTGGCAGGAACAGTCTGGGCCGGGACCTCATCATCAAACTCCACCTGAGGCTCCACTATTAGTGCTGCTACTCGAGCTCTAGGCTGAGCCCTGCCCCTGCCTCAGCCTCTAGCACGACCTCATCCTCTACCCCTCGTAGGAGCTACCACTAGGGGCTCGGGCTGCTGATAAGCTGATGAAGCGATACGTGTTCTCGCCATCTGCGAAAGAACAAGAGTAGAGAGTTCAATTAGCATTGAGAGATCAAATCGACCGACAGAGAAGAATAGAAGTGAAGTTATTTCTAAACTCTGTAGCCTCTAGGGATAAGCACAGACGTCTCCATACCGATCCCTCAGACTCTACCTAACTTGTTCGTGAATTGTAAGACCTAGGCAATCTAGTGCTCTGATACTAGCTTGTCACGACCCGAATTTCCCACCATCGGGATCGTGATGTCGCCTAACTTTTTAGAATACTAGTCCAGCCAACAGTTAAAAAATTAATACGCTAACCATTATCCAAATCAGTAAATAACAATAATTAAGCCAAAATAGAGTAACGAAGTGCGGAAATTCATAACAATCCAAGTACTAATACATGACTACCCAAAATCTGGTGTCATAATTCATGACACCAAGCCTCAAACAACTCTTTTCCTTTCTCACAAGCCTCCAGTCCAATAGAATCTAGCAAATTACCAACCAAACAATTCAATTTAAACCTTAGGAACCACCTATGATTGCAAGGAATTCAATTTAGGCCATTTTGAAAAAAGTTAACAAAAGTTAACACGCGGGCCCACTTGGTCCAAACCCTAAACTCGGACAAAAACTCGATTACCCATTCATCCCGAGCCCGGATATACAATTGGTTTTGGGATCCGACCTCAATTTGAGGTCTAAATCCCCAAAATTCGAAATTCTTAAGTTCTACCCAAAAATCCCCAATTCCACTATGAAAACCCTAGATTCTAGGATGAGATCTTGTAAAAAAAAGTAAAAAAGTGAATGAAATGAATTAAGAATCACTTACTTATGATTTGGGGAAGAAAAAGTATTTGAAAAATCGCCTCTTATGTTTTAGGGTTTGAAAAATTGAAAAATGAATGACAAATCCCGTTTATGTATCACCCCTCTGATCTATACTACGCGGTCCGCGAAATTCTGAGCGCGGTCACGAACCCCCACTGCGGTCCACGATATAATGGGTGCGGCCGCGAAACCTGAGCCTTACCCTACCGCAGTCTGCGAAATCCCCATCGCGGCCACATTCTTCTACCGCGGTCCATGAATTTCACTCCGCGACCGCACTCCTAAAACCTGAGACCTGCAATTTCTGCAACTATACAACACCAGGTCCTTTTTCTAAGTCTAGACATCCCGTAGCCTATCCGAAACTCACCCGAGCCCCCGGGGCTCTAAACCAAACACGCACACAAGTCTTAACACATCATATGAATTGGCTCGGGCGATCAAATTGCCAAACAACACCTAGAACTACAAATTTAATACCAAATTACATGAAATCTTCAAGAGAGTTTCAAAGCTTCTATTTTCTCAACCAAAGGTCCGAATCACGTCAAATCAATCCCGTTTCTCACTAAATTTCACAGATAAGATATAAATATCATAACGGACCTCTACCGGGCTCCGTAACCACAATACATATCCGGCGTCAACAAGATCAATTATTAACCAAATTTTTAAAACCTTTATAATTCTAGTTTAACAATCTTTATCAAAAATTTATTTCTCGGACTAGGGACCTTGGCATTCGATTCCGGGCCTACGCCTAGGTCCCATATTTTACTACGGACTCATCGGGACCGTCAAAATACGGGTCCGGATCTGTTTACCCAAAACACTGATTAAAGTCAACTAAAAATCAACTTTTTAGGCCAAAAATTATTATTTCATAAATTTTTTCCAAATAAAGGATTTCCAGAATTATGTTCGGACTGCGCAAGTAAATCGAAAAGAGATAAAATTAGGTTTTTAAGGCCACAAAATATGAAATCGAGTTTTAAAATAGAAGATGACATTAATGTGATGACCCGAAAGTTCATCTTATGTTTTAGAACCCAATTCTGCGCTTTGTAGCTTTAAACATCTCATTTTATACCTTCTCAATTTGCATGCGCACTCCGGGCATGTTTACAAAAAGCTTTTATGTTAAAAACTGATAAAAATAAGAATTTTGCCTAAAAATTTCATTTGAGTTGACTTTGGTCAATGTTTTGAGTAAACGGACCTGAATTCGTATTTTCTGATGGGTCCGTATCGTGATTTGGGACTTGGGTGTATGCGTGGAATCGAATTAAAAAATCCGTAGCCCGAGTTATCGCATTTTTTTGAAATTTGATAATTTAAGGCTTAATGAATTTGAAATGTTTGAACGATATTTGATTTTTGGATCTCGGGTCCATATTTTGGTTTCGAAACCCGGTATAGGTCCAATACCATATTTATGACTTGTTTGTAAAATTTGGTAAGAAACGGAGTTGGTTTGATGAGATTCGAACGTCCGGTTGTGGAAATAGAAGTTTCAAAGTTTTCTTGAAAATTTTATTTGTTTTGGTGTTCAATTCGTAGTTCTAGGTGTTATTTTGGTGATTTGATCGCGCGAGCAAGTTCGGATGATATTATTAGACTTGTGTGCACCTTTAGTTTAGAATCCCGAGGGCTCTGCTGAGTTTCGGATAGGCTATAGAGTGAAATTTGGACTTAGAACATTGCTGGTGTGCTTCAGATTTTGTTGCAGGCCTCAGACCTCGCAATTTCGAGGTCAATCTTCGCATTTGCAACCACTGATGGACTTTATTTTCAATCTACTCATCGCATAGCTGGGGAGGCCAGAGTTCGCATTTGCGAACAAAACTTCGCATTTGTGAAGTAGGGGCTGGGCAAGCAGTTATCGCAAATGTGATCAATGAGTCGCATTTGCGGAAGGATCAGAGTTCGCATTTGCGAACTATTCATCGCAAATGCGATGACAATAGGAATGTGAAAAACTTTGCATTTGCGATAGGTTCTTCGTATTTGCTGGGCTCATATTTGCGAACCCTAGGTTGCAAATGCGACACCTGCAACTGATCAAAACTTGACTTAGACGGAATTTTTGGTTTATTCTTCAAATTTTCAAACTTAGAAACCCTAGAGGCGATTAGGCTCTTCTTCCCTAAATCACTGGTAAATGATTCTAAACTAGTTTCTTTCAATCTTTCACTACTTTTCCCAAGATTTTAACCTAAAATCTAAAGTTTTCATGGTGGAAATTGGGGGTTTTGGGTAGAATTAGGGATTTTTGTAAAATGGGGATTTAGACTTTAAATTGAGGTTGGATTCCAAAACAAATTACATAACCAGGCTTGGGGGTGAATGGATAATCGGGTTTTGGTCCGAATTTCGGGTTTGGACCAAGCGAGCCCGGGTGTTGACTTTTGTTGACTTTCTTAATAATGACCTAAATTGAATTCTTTACAATCGTGGTGTCACACCCCAACCTCGGGAGGTGCGACCGACGCTCAATCGATTAAGCCCAACTGAACAAGCCTTATCGAACACTTTCTATGATACCAAATTTGTCACGCCCCAACCTTGGGAGGCGCGACCGGCGCTCAATCGAGTAAGCCCGACTGAGCAAGCCTTATCGAACACTTTCTACCCAACTTAATATGATTAAGGAAACCATGCTTTCGTTTATTTAGATAATAGGAAAGGTTGTACCTTTAGCATTTTTTTGTTCATCTTATATCACAACCTTAAACCATAGTTAAGTTCCAAGATTTTCATATAGCTACAATTTAGAGAAACAAGAGTTAGAATTATAATATAGTTCATAGACCCATCCAAAACCCGTACATAACCCTCAAAAACGTCTACGGAGCCTCTAAGGATACAAAAGACAATGATGACAACGTCGGCAACAAGGCCCCGGCTATACCTCAAAAGTGAAAGTCTACAACAAAAGATGTACAACATAACCCCCTTGAAGAAAAATGGGCTCACCAAGACTTTGAGAGGAGGATACTCTGCTATGCATGATCGACATTGTCCGCTATAGAGCCACCTACATTCATTCAAAAATATAGCGCCCTCGGCAAAAGGGACGTTAGTACTAGCATGTATAACTAAACACCATCTTATTAGAAAGAACTGTCATACAAGAATAAGGAAATCACAAGAGACAATCGAAAGCTTTAACCGAACACCACATTATCGAATAAAAGAATCATATAACTTTCACATAATTTCTATAGCTTTAGTTTATGGCATTTCATACTGTTCATCATCAATCATAATACCACCGCTTTCTTGAGCGGAGTCCGATCACGACTTGATCGGCTAGGTTGCCTCAATTGAGACATGTACCTCAAATCACAATCTCATTCTCCTTTTCCAGAATTCAATATCAGCACAATACCACCATGTATGAGGCATGGCGTCCGATCATGGCCCGATCGGCTAGTCCGCGTTACCGAGGCATTGTTCCTTTCTCATTAATCATCTCGTTTCAATCTTTATTTCACATGTATCAATTCATAAGCACTTAGGGCCACAATTATCACATCATTTCCATTTTCAATGCTAATCTTGCAATTTGAGATCATAAGAACGTACAAAAGAAATTCAAGTTGTAAGCATAGGTAAGATTTCACATAGTTGGCATGACAGTCTCAGTTTTAATCTTGGATTGTAGCCTAGGCATTTCAACATATGGTTCATATTCTTCGCACATCTCTAAATATCAAGAATAGTACATTGCATACATTGAGGCACACCCTTCATGTGTATATATATATATATAATTGCAAACCAATTCATGTGAAATAACAATCAATACATCAACCAATTCTAGTCTTACCACATTTGCGTAAACACCAACGGAGCTCAATTTCTAATAAGAGGGGTTTTAGCCGTACATACCACAATAGAGCTTTCCTTAAATTCTTAAAAAATTCCGGGACTCTTATCAACTTTAATCTATTTTATGAAAATTACAAATTCAATCAAGAATTAGAGACATGATTAAGATTCTAGCTCATTTAAGCATATTATCAAGCACTGAGTGTGCATTGCGATTTTAGGACCCTTTTGTGAGCTATTTTCATCACCTTACACCCCAATTCCTATCATTTTAACTCACAATCTTCCCATACCCCATTATCACTCATGCATGCAAGAAAATCCATTTTTATACCCATGAACCCACTTGCTATTTACTCGTTTTAGTGTGAATTTCGAATCCAAAGGTTTGGGCTCAAGTTCTTACCTCTTGTGGTGAAGGCCTAATAGCTTTTCTTGATAATATTCAAGGGATTAGGCAAGGATTGAGTGGGGAATTGTTGAATACCACCCTCTCTCTCTCTAGAACTTCCTCTCTCACTCTTTTTGCAGTTGAATATCTTAAAAGGGGTCTAATGGGGTGTTTTAATGGGATAGAGTCGGGTTTTAAATGTTATAAAATAGGATCCCTGACAAACTCTGCGGTCGCATATGCGATCGCATAATGGACATGCGGCCCGCAAAAAGGATCGCAAAAATGGTCCCAAAAACCTGAACAAACTGTCCGGGTAAGCGGTAAGAATGTGGTCTGCATACCTGTTTTGAGGTCGCATAATGCACTGCAGAACTACCCCTTGCAAAAATTCCAAGGGGATTATGCGATGACTATGCGGCCCGCATATTGATTATGCGATTGCATAATTGTCCGCATAGTTGACCTCAAAATTAACCATTAGACTGTCTGACTCTGCGGCGACTATGCGGTCCGCATAGCTATTATGCGACCGGATAATGGACCGCGAAAATGCACTTTTTTGGTAACTACGAGCTTTCGTGTTTTGGGTAAAAAATTTCACGAGGCCTTACATCCTCCCCCACTTAAGATCATTCGTCCTCCAATGAGGATCAATGTTCACTCATTAGCAATCTTTATGCAATCTCAGCTTTTCACACCATGAAACATATCAACAACCCTAAATTTGGCTAACTCCCTAAATTTCCAAAAATTTTGCCAGAGTTTCCTTTGTATCTAGGCCTATCCACCTATCAGAAAGACCCAGAAACATATCTTAACAACATATACACAATCCATAGACATGACATAACTTGTAGTGACACTAACCATGGCTGTATAGGCAACATATAACCAAAACAGAACAGTTTTACATAGACCAAATCAAAGGATAAGAGTTCATAGGAACCAAATGCATAAAAGCTATTACATGGCTATACAAACAAATGTGAGTACTTCTTTTTTATATCTTCCTCGGCTTCTCAGGTGGCTTTTTCAACCTTCTGGTTTCACCATGACACTTTCACGGAGACAATTTCTTTGTTTCTCAATTCCGGACTTGCCTATCAAGAATGGCAACTGGAACTTCTTCATATGACATATCTTCATTAACCTCAATTTCTAACACATATTCCTAACTTGGCACTATGAGATTTTGGGTTTTGGGTAAAAAAATTTACGGGGCCTTACACATGGGTAGTTCCTAAGGCTTAATTTGAATCATTTGATTGGTAAATTGCTAGATTCTATTGATTCAGAGGCTTGTTTGAAAGGAAAAGCCGTGGTTGAGCTTTGAGTTTGGTCATTGGAGCAAGGTAAGTGTCGTGGTTATCCTTGACTTGAGGGAATAGAACTTGTTTGTCTATTTGCTACTGTTAGCACGTGATTATTGCTCGACTAAAATACTCTTACAAAAATTCACAAATAAATTTTTTCCTTAATTGTTTCCAATTTTGGTATAATTTGTAAGAATTTTTGTTAATTGTTTGCATTTAGTTGCATGTTTAATATTTTAAAAATTATACGAAAATACCAAAAACTGTCTAAAATATTCGTAGCATAACATCTTAGGTTTATTTATATTTAGGAATTAATTACATTGAGTTAATTGCATTATTAAGCAAAAATCACAAAAAATAGTCATTTTTACATATTTAGCTTTTAGTTTTTTAAATTAGTATTTTTCTTTAGTTTTAAATTAAATAATTGTTTTAATGTTTGAAATAGATAAATAATTTTGATTTTTACAAATTAGATTAATTTAGGACTCAATTTAGATTTTTAATTAATTATGATTTAAAGTCAAAAAAGGAAAAGATTAAAGAAAGGAAAAGGGCTTATTTGCTCTTCATTCACAACTGAGCCAACCATTTTAGAGGCCCAATTGTTCACAATCTCGCCCAACCCAATTAACCTCTAACCTGTCCACTCCCCACTAAACCAAAACGACCCCGTTTCAATTAGCCTAATCTCTACTGTCCAAAATATCCCATCCAATGGCCACGAACTAACAACCCTGTCCCCTTATAATTGTCTGACCCCCCCCCCCCAAACCCTAAAGACCACTCCCATAACTCTCTCTCTCACCCTTGACTCTTACCACTGCCCGTCGCCCATCGGAAATCGCCTACTGTGATGACCCGAAAGGTCATCTCTTGTTATAGAAGTTAAAAATGTGTTCCGAGGCCTTAAAATCACTTTTTGTTTTACCTCGATTTGCGTGCACAGTCCGGGTACATTTTCAGGAAAGCTTTTTTGTGAAATTTAAGAAAAAGATTGATTTTGACCTTTAAAATTGAATAAAGTTGACTTTGGTCAACGTTCTTGGTAAACGGACCCACACTTGTGATTTGATGGTCCTGTAGGGTCCGTAGTAAAATATGGGACTCGACCGTATGTCCGGAATCGAATTCCGAGGTCCCTAGCTCGAGAAAAGAATTTTTTTTAAAATTGTTTGCTAGAAAATATAAAAGCTTTTAGAAGTGAAATGAGGCATTTTCTTGATGGTATAGGGCCCGTATTTTGGTTCCAGAGCCCGGTATAGGTTTAAAATAATAATTAAGTTAAATCTGTGAAATTTGATAAAAATCGGAGTTGATTTGGTATAAATCGAACCTTTAGTTGAGAAAATGGAAATTTCAATGTTCTTAAGGAATTTCATGAATTTGAGGTTAAATTCGTAGTTGTTGATGTTATTTTGATGATTTTATCGCACAAGCAAGTCCGTATGATGTTTTTACACTTGCGTGCATGTTTTGTTTGGAGCCTCGAGGGCTCGGGTGAGTTTTGGATAGGCTACGGAGTGATTTGGACTTAGGAAATTGCATCAGTGCATCTGGTACTTTTAGCCCAGGCCTCTGATCTCGCAATTGCAAGATCAGGCTTCGCAATTGCGAAGTGGTCAGGCTTGGGAAATGCGACCAAAGTGTCGCAATTTCGAACCGAGCCTGGGCAGGCCCTCATCGCAAATGCGAACACTGGGCTGGGAATTGCAAAGCCCCTTTATCGCAAATGCGACGCCCCCCTTCGTAAATGCGAAGATAACAGACTTCCAAAGGGTTTGCAATTGTGAACCCTTGGTTGCAATTGCGACATCTGAGACCAGTTAAGTGGGATTTCAGATGGGAGTTTTCATTATTTTTCAACTTTTTCAAAACCTAAACACCCTTAGGCGATTTTTCAAAGGCTCAAACTTCTCCAACTCATATGTAAGTGATTTCTAACTCCTCTTCTTCAATCAAATCCATCTTTTTACATGATTTCACTTCAAAGTCTAGGGTTTTTCATGGGAAATTGGTTGTTTTTGGGTAGAAGTTAGGATTTTTAAATTTTGGGGATTTGGACCTCAATTTGAGGTCCGATTTCAAAACTAATTGCATATTTGAGTTCGTGAGTGAATGGGTGATCGGGTTTTGGTTCGAACTTCGGGTTTTGACCAAGCGGGTCTGGGGTCAATTTTTGACTTTTTGGGGAAAATAATGGGAAATCTATTTTCATGTATTAGAATTGGTTTATTTAGTATTTATTGATGTTATTAAGTAAATTATGACTAGATACAAGCGAATTGGAAGTGGAACTGAGAGGTAAAACGGTAGTTGAGGCTCAATCTTGTCTGTGGAATCAAGGTAAGTGTTTGGCCTAATCTTAGCTTGAGGGAATAGGTGTTGTGGTCTTATTTGCTATGTGATAGTATGAGTACGACGTATAGGTGTGGTGACGAGTATCTGTACGTTGGTGTCAAGCATGCCGGTGGGTCTTATATCATGATTGTTATGACTCTATTATGCATCGTCCATGCTTAAATTGATGATTATCGATGTTGAATAAAGCTTATGAAAGTTTCTTGGTAATTGATTATTGTTGAGTATTTGCTCAAGTTGAGTTTCATTTTGTAAAGTAATTGTTGAAAACGAGATTGGTTATAGCTGAATCCCTTGCTGGGATATTATTGTTGATATTGTTGATTCCCTTGCCGGGACGTATTGTTTCTAATGCTTGGGTGAGGAAGAGTGTAAAGCACGAAGAGTGATACTGTGCATGATATTGTGAGTGAGTGTAATGCACAAAGGGTGATGCCGTGCCGATATTATGAGTGTTAATGCACGAAGGGTGATGTCGTGCCATGATTTGAGAGTTAATGCACGAATGGTGATGTTGTGCCTATATTGTGAGGAATAATGCACGAAGGGTGATGCCGTGCCATAATTATGAGAGGTAATGCACGAAGGATGATGCCGTTTCATTTCTGTTATTTCATATGGTTAGGACGAGAGTAAAAGCACGAAGGGTGATGCCGTGCACGTGTTACCGTTTCATTGTTCTTGTTGATATAGATATGATGTTCATTATGTTTCTTTATTGATACCTCTTTATTTGTTTATTGTTAGAGTCTCATATTCCCCATAGCATGTCCCCTTACCACCTTTTTCTGTTGATTCCTATTATTATGATTCTGTTTGTATATGATTTAACTACACATGTAGATATGATTGTCGGGTCTTAGCCTCGTCACTACTTCGCCGAGGTTAGGCTCGACACTAACTCAGTACATGGGGTCGGTTGTACTGATGCTACACTCTGCACTCTTTTGTGCAGATTTCGGTACCGGACCCGGTGAGTAACTGGACGATACTCTCCATAAGTCCCCCTTACCTGTTTTAGCTTTCTACTGTCATTTTTCATTCTAAGAATAGTTGTACTTTTCTTTACAGACCAATGGTTATAGTAAAAATCATAGATGTTCGTAAAATTGTGACACCAGATTCATGGGTAGACATGTATTGGATTATGTGGTTTTGTTATAACTCTTCCGCGCTTTTCATTTGTTTAGCTATAGTTATGTTTATATTTGTTTGGGTTGATTGTTAATTGGTTGAAACTTTATAGTTGACTTGCCTAGCTTTCACGAGTAGGTGCCATAACGATTCCCGAGGGTGGGAAATCCAAGTCGTGACAAGTTGGTATCAGAGCTCTAGGTTTCCTAGGTCTCATAATTCATAAACAAGCTAGGTAGAGTCTGAGGGATCGGTATAGAGACGTCTGTGTTTATCCCCCAGGGGTATAGAGTTTAGGAATAACTTCACATCTATTATTCTCTGTCATGCGCTTTGACTTCTTAATGCTAATTGAACTTCTACTCTGTCCTTTCATATATGGTGAGAACACGTACCGCTTCATCAGTCGATCTGTATCCTGAGCCCCTAGCGGCAACTCCTACGAGGTGAAGAGGATGAGACTGAGGCCGTGCTATAGGAAGGGGCAGGTCTCATACCAGAGTAGGCGCACCAGCGGCGGAGCCTTAGGTAGAGTTTGAGGATGAGGTTCCGGCCCAGACAGTTCTAGCTGGGCCAACTCAGGTTCCATAATGGTTTATCGCCACCCCGTTACTCCGGGATGCTCTGGTCCGTCTAGTGGGCCTTATGGAGAGTGTCACCCAGGCAGGCTTACTTCTTGTAGCACCAACTGTCTCTCAAGTTGGGGAGGAGCACAGACTCCCGCTACTCGCACTCCGGAGCAGATGGCTCCCCAGTTTCAAACTCTAGCAGCTCAGCCAGTTGAGGTATCAGCCGGGTGTTGTGGCTCAGACCGGTGATAGAGCAGCTATGTTTGTTGATGTTTTGTGGAGGTTGGACAGATTCACAAAGCTCTTCACTACTACTTATGGTGGTACATCTTTAGAAGATCCCCAAGACTATTTGGACAACTATCATGAGGTTCTACGGAACATGGGGATAGTGGAGACCAATGGGGTTGACTTTGCTACTTTTCGTTTGTCAGGTTTCGCCTAGACTTGGTGGAGGATTATTGTTTGGCTAGACCAGCTGGGTTGCCTGCTTTGACTTGGGATCAGTTCTCTTAGCTATTTCTGAAGAAGTTTCTACCTATCACTCAGAGGGAGGACTATTAGAGGCAGTTTGAGTGTCTCCAACAGGGTTCCATGACCGTCACTTAGTACGAGACCAGATTCATTACCTTGGCCCGTCATGCTCTTTTTATACTTCCCCCGAGAGAGAGAGGGAGAGAGAGAGGGTGAGGAGATTTTTGAAGGATTAGCTCAGCCTATCAGATTGCAGATGGCTAAGAAGATAGGGAGCGAGATTTCTTTTCAGGATGCGGCCAATGTGGCCTGGAGAGTTGAGATGGTTCCATCGTAGGGGAGTGGTCAGGGGTATAACAAGATGCCCCGTCATTATAGCAGGTTCAGTGGTGCCTCGTCTATATGCATGTATTCTTTTGGTAAAGGCCATCATTCTAGGCTGTTTCATTCAACACTTCAGGATTCTCACGGTGCTCCAGTTGGTTATAGTTCTCATGTGCCATATTTTGATCAGTTGCCCTACAATGCACCACCAACTCCTATCAGTGCACCGCCACTCCAAAGTTTTCAGGGTGGTTACTTAGGCCGTCAGGGTCAGCAGTCCTAGCAGCCGAGGGCTTATTATTCTTGTGGCGATACGAGGCATATTGCTAGATTTTGCCCTCGAGCACCGAGCAACTCTCAGCATCAAGGTTGTCGTGCCATAGTTCAGGCACTAAGTGTTCCACCGCCCGCTCAGCCAGCTAGAGGTAGGGGTCGAGGTGTTAAAGGTGGAGGTCATGCCGTTAGAGGTGGAGGTTATGCCGCTAGAGGTGTAGGTCAGGTAGCTAGAGGTGGAGGCCAGCCAGGAGGAGGCCATCCTCGAGATGTAGTTTAAATTGGTGGGTCCCAGCCCTGATGTTATGCTATTCTAGCCAGACTTGAGGCTGAGGCCTCCGATTCAGTTATCACAGGTACAGTTTCAGTTTGAAGTAGAGATGCTTCTGTTTTATTTGATCCAGGGTCCATATATTCCTATGTGTCATCTTATTTTGCCTCTTATTTGGTTGTGCCTCGTGATTCTTTGAGTGCTCATGTATATGTGTGTACATTGGTGGGTGATTCTATTGTGGTAGATCATGTCTATCATTCGTGTGTGGCTATTATTGGGGGTCTTGAGACTAGTGTAGATCTCCTACTTCTCGATATGGTGCATTTCGATGTTATTTTATGGATGGATTGATTATCCCCTTATCATGATGTATTGGACTATCACGCCAAGATTGTGACTTTATGCTGGGTGTGCCTCAATTAAAGTGGAGAGGGACTCCTAGTCATTCTGTCTATAGGGTTGTTTCTTACATAATGGCTCGACATATGGTTGAAAAAGGGTGTTTGGCTTATTTGGCATATGTTCATGATTCTAGTGCTGAGGTTCCTTCTATGGATTCTATGCCCGTCATTCGTGAGAGTCCAGAGGTATTTCCTTTAGACCTACCGGGGATGCCACCCGACAGGGATATTGACTTTTGCATTGATTTGGCTCCGGTCACTCAGCCCATTTCTATCCCGCCATATCGTATGGCCCTGCCAGAGTTGAAACAATTGATGGAATAGTTGCAAGACCTGATTGATAAAGGCTTTATTATACCTAATGTCTCACCTTGGGGTACGCCGGTATTATTTGTTAAGAAGGACGAAACGATAAGGATGTGCATAAACTATCGGTAGTTGAACAAGGTCACCATCAAGAACAAGTATCCATTGACGAGGATTGATGATTTATTTGACCAGCTTTAGGGTGCCAAAGTATTTCTGAAGATTGATCTGAGATCTGGCTACCATCAGTTGAGGATTAGGGCATCCGATGTCCCTAAGACAGCTTTTCGCACTCGGTACGAGCATTATGAGTTCTTAGTGATGTCCTTTGGGTTGACAAATGCCCCAACAAATTTCATGGATTTGATGACCGAGTGTTCAAGCCTTATTTGGATTCCTTCGTGATTGTCTTCATTGATGATATTTTGATCTATTCCCGCACCCGAGAGGAGCATGAGTAGCATCTTCGAGTCGTTCTCTAGACTCTGAGGGATAGTCAGTTATATGCTAAGTTTTTGAAATGTTAGTTTTGGTTGAGTTCAGTTGCATTCTTGGGTCATGTTGTATCAGTAGAGGGTATTCAGGTGGATCTTAAGAAGATTGCGGCAGTCAAGGACTGGCCTTGACCCACATCAGCCATAGAGATCTGGAGTTTCTTGGGTTTGGCGGGCTATTACAATCAATTTGTGGAGGGGTTTGCATCTATTGCAGCCCCGATGACCAGGTTGACCTAGAAGAGTGCCCAGTTCAGGTGGTCGGATGAGTGTGAGGTGAGCTTTCATAAGCTTAAGACAGCTTTGGCTATGGCACCGGTGTTGGTATTGCCTACAGGATCAGGGCCATATACAGTATATTGTGATGCATCTCGTATTGCGCTTCGTATGATGTTGATGTAGAATGGCAAGGTTATTGCATATGTTTCGCGACAATTGAAGTTCCACGAGAAGAATTATCCAGTTCATGATTTGGAGCTAGCAGCTAATGTTCATGCGCTGAAGATCTGGAGGCATTATTTATATGGCATGTCTTGTGAGGTGTTCACGGATCACAAGAGTTTGCAATACTTGTTCAAGCAGAAGGAGCTAAATTTGAGGCAGAGGAGGTGTTTGGAGCTATTGAAAGACTATGATATCACCATTTTGTATCATCCGGGGAACGCAAATATAGTGGCCAATGCTTTGAGTAGAAAGTCAGCAAGTATGGGTAGCCTTGTGTATACTCCAGTCGGTGAGAGACCGCTTTCTTTGGATGTTCAGGAGTTAGCCAATTAGTTCGTGAGGTTGGATATTTCTGAGCCCAGCCGTATGATAGCTTGCACATTCGCTCGCTCTTCATTATTTGAGCGTATCTGAGATCAATAGTATGATGATCCTCATTTTCTTGTCCTTAGGGATACGGTGCGGCACGGGGGTTCCAAGCAGGTTTCAGTTGGAGATGATAGAGTTTTGAGGATGCAGGGTCGTATTTGTGTGCCTAATGTGGATGGACTTCGTGAGTTGATTCTAGAGGAGGCCCATAGTTCCCGGTACTCTATTCATTCGGGCGCCGCTAAGATGTTTCAGGATTTGCGGCAGCATTACTGGTGGAGGAGGATGAAGAAGGATATTGTTGCATATGTAGCTCGGTGTTTGAATTATCAGCAGGTAAAGTACGAGCATCAGAGACCTGGTGGTTTGTTCTAGTAGATTGAGATTCCTGAGTGGAAGTGGGAGCATATCACTATGGATTTAGTTATTGGACTCCCATAGACTCAGAGGAAGTTCGACGAAGTGTGGGTTATTGTGGATAGGCTGATAAAGCCAGCGCATTTCATTTCTATGGCAGTTTCCTATTCTTCTGAGCGGTTGGCAGAGATTTATATCCGAGAGATTGTTCGTCTTCATGGTGTGCCCGTGACTATTATTTCTAACCAAGGTACGTAGTTTATCTCACATTTTTGGAGGGCAGTTCAGCGTGAGTTGGGTACTCAGGTCGAGTTGAGCACGACATTTCATCATCTGACGGACGAACAATCCGAGCGTACTATTTAGATTTTGGAGGATATGCTCCGAGCATGTGCTATCGACTTTGGAGGTTTGTGGTATCAGTTCTTGCCATTACCAGAGTTTGCCTACAACAACAGTTACCAGTCGAGCATCCAGATGGCTCCCTATGAGGCCTTATATGGTAGGCGGTGTCGGTCGCCGATTGGATGGTCCGAGCTGGGAGAGGCTCGATTTTTGGGTATAGATTGATTCAGGATGCCTTGGATAAGGTTAAGATCACTCAGGATAGGCTTCGTATAGCTCAGTCCAGGCAAAAGAGTTACGCCGACCATAAGGTTCGCGATGTGGTATTCATGGTCGGGGAGCGAGTGTTACTTCGGGTGTCGCCCATGAAGGGCGTGATGAGATTTGGGAAGAAGGGCAAGCTAAGCCCTAGATTTGTCGGTCCTTTTGAGATTTTTGATTGAGTGGGAGAGGTGGCTTACAGACTTGCATTGCCGCCGAGTTTATCAATAGTGCATCTAGTGTTTCATGTGTCCGTGCTTTGGAAGTATCACGATGATCCATCCTACGTGTTAGACTTCAGCACTGTCTAGTTGGACAAGGACTTGACCTATGAGGAGGAGCCGGTGGCTATTCTAGACCAGCAGGTTTGTTAGTTGAGATCGAAGAGTTTCCCTTCAGTTCGTGTGCAGTGGAGAGGTCAGCCTGTTGAGGCAGCGACCTGAGAGTTTGAGTCCGATATGAGGAGCCGTTATCCTCATCTTTTCACCGACTCAGGTACTCTTTTATGTCCATTCGAGGCCAACAGTTTTTTTAGAGGTGGAGAATGTGATGACCCGAAAGGTCATCTATTGTTTTAGAAGTCAAAACTGTGTTTCGAGGCCTTAAAAACCTCTTTTTGTCTCACCTTGATTTTCGTGCGCAGTCTGTGCGCGTTTCTGGAAAGCTTTTATGTGAAATTTAAGAAAAATATTGATTTTGACCTTTAAAATTGAATAAAGTTGACTTTGGCCAACATTCTTGGTAAGCAGACCTGGAATCGTGATTTGACGGTCCCAGGGTTCGTAGTAAAATATGAGAATCGAATTCCGAGGTCCCTAGCTCAAGAAAAGAATTTTAAAATTTTATTTGCTGGAAAATATAAAGGCTTTTAGAAGTGAAATGATGCATTTTCTTGATTGTATCGGGCACGTATTTTGGTTCTGGAGCCCGGTACAGGTTTAAAATAATAATTAAGTCGAATCTGTGAAATTTGGTAAGAATCGGAGTTGATTTGGTATAAATCGGACCTTTAGTTGAGAAATGAAAATTTCAATGTTCTTAAGGAATTTCATGAATTTGAGGTTAAATTCGTAGTTGTTGATATTATTTTGATGATTTGATCACACGAGCAAATATGTATGATGTTTTTAGACTTGCATGCATGTTTGGTTTGGAGCCCCGAGGACTCGGGTGAGTTTTGGATAGGCTACAGAGTGATTTGGACTTAGGAAATTGCAGTAGTGCATCTGGTATTTTTGCCCAGGCCTCTGATCTCACAATTGCGAGATCAGGCTTCGCAATTGCGAAGTGGTCAGGCTTGGGAAATGCGACCAAAGTATCGCAATTGCGAACCAAGCCTGGGCAGGCCCTTATCGCAAATGCGAACACTGGGCTGGGAATTGCGAAGCCCCTTCATCGCAAATGCGATGCCCCCTTTCGCAAATGCAAAGATAACAGACTTCCAAAGTGTTCGCAATTGCGAACCCCTAGTCGCAATTGCGACATTTGAGACATGTTAAGTGGGATTTCAGACGGGATTTTTCGTCATTTTTCAACTTTTTCAAAACCTAAACACCCTTAGGCGATTTTTCAAAGGCTCAAACTTCTCCAACTCATAAGTAAGTGATTTCTAACTCCTCTTTTTCAATCTAATCCATCTTTTTACATGATTTCTCTTCAAAATCTAGGGTTTTTCATGGGAAATTGGGTGTTTTTGGGTAGAAGTTAGGATTTTCAAATTTTGAGGATTTGGACCTCAATTTGAGGTCCGATTTTAAAACTAATTGCATATTTGAGTTCGTGAGTGAATGGGTGATCAGGTTTTGGTTCGAACTTCGGGTTTTGACCAAGCGGGCCCAAGGTCGATTTTTGGCTTTTTGGGAAAACAATGGGAAATCTATTTTCATGCATTAGTATTGGTTTATTTAGCATTTATTGATGTTATTAAGTAAATTATGACTAGATACAAGCGAATTGGAAGTGCAACCGAGAGGTAAAGCTGTAGTTGAGGCTTAATCTTGTCCGTGGAATCGAGGTAAATATTTGGCCTACCCTTAGCTTGAGGGAATAGGAGTTGTGGTCTTATTTTCTTTGTGATAGTATGAGTACGACGTATAGGTGTGGTGATGAGTATCTATACGTTGGTGTCAAGCATGCCAGTGGGTCTTATACCATGATTGTTATGACTCTATTATACACCATCCATGCTTAAATTGATAATTATCGATGTTGAATAAAGCTTATGAAAGTTTCTTGGTAATTGATTATTGTTGAGTATTAACTCAAGTTGAATTTCATTTTGTAAAGTAGTTGTTGAAAGCGAGATTGGTTATAGCTGAATCCCTTGCCGGGATGTTATTGTTGATATTGTTGATTCCCTTGCCGGGACGTATTGTTTCTATTGTTTGGGTGAGGAAGAGTGTAAAGCACGAAGGGTGATGTCGTGCATGATATTGTGAGTGAGTGTAATAGGGAAGTGCACGGATCAGATCGGATCGGATTTAGCACATTTCAGATTTCGGATTCTTGAAAATGCAATCCGAATCCGATCCGAATTTTATCGGATCAGATCAGATTTTAAGTCCGGATCGGATCGGATTTCGGATCGTATTATTGTGCCTCAAAGTTAAATTAATATATATTTTTTCTTTGTAAAATAGGCAATGCATTAAGAAATATTCATGTTTATGCAATTATGAGAGTATTATGGTGCTAATATAGCTAAATCTAGGAATTGTAAAGGTAATAACTTGGAGGTTGATGTAAAGGAAGTACTGACTATCCGAAATTAAAGTGTATTATTTATACATGCCCTAATAACTTCAGATTTCGGATCGGATCGGATTAAAACATACCAATCCGAATTCGACCCGAAATCAGAAATTTTAATAAATATAATCCGAAATCCGATCCAATCCGAAATCCGAAATCCGATCCAATCCGAAATCCGAAATCCGAAATTGAATGGATTGGTTCGGATTTCGAATATCCGATCCGAATGAACAGCCTTAGAGTGTAATGCACACAGGGTGATGCCGTGCCAATATTATGAGTGTTAATGCACGAAGGGTGATGTCGTGCCTATATTGTAAGGAATAATGCACGAATGGTGATGCTGTGCCATAATTACGAGAGGTAATGCATGAAGGGTGATGCTGTGCCATTTATGTTGTTTCATATGGTGAGGACAAGAGTAAAAGCACGGAGGGTGATGCCGTGCACGTGTTACCGTTTCATTATTCTTGTTGACATAGATATGATGTTAATTATGCTTCTTTATTGATGCCTCTTTATTGGTTTATTGTGAGAGTCTGATATTCCCCACAACATGTCCCCTTCCCACCTCATTCTGTTGATTCTTGTTATTATGATTCTATTTGTATATGATTTAACTGCCCATGTATATATGATTGTCATATTCTAGCCTCGTCACTACTTCGCCGAGGTTAGACTCGACACTTACTCAATACATGGGGTCGGTTGTACTGATGCTACACTCTGCACTCTTTTGTGCAGATTTCGGTACTGGACCTAGTGAGTAGCTGAGGTAGCTGCCTTCAGTCCAGGGAGACCAAGGTAGATCTGCTGGCGTCCGCAGAGCCTAGAGTCCCCCTTCCCTGTTTTAGTTTTCTATTGTCTCTTTTCATTCTGAGAACAATTGTACTTTTCTTTCTAGACCAATGGTTGTAGGAAAAATCATAGATGTTTGGAAAATTGTGACACCAGATTCATGGGTAGACATGTATTGGATTATGTGGTTTTGTTATAACTCTTCCGCACTTTTCATTTGTTTAGCTATAGTTATTATTTATATCTGTGTGGGTTGATTGTTAACAGGTTGAAACTTTATATTTGGCTTACCTAGCTTTCACGAGTAGGCGCCATCACGACTCCCGAGGGTGGAAATTCGGGTCGTGACACCTACGGCGGCGGACACCCTCCAAATCTGCCCGAATTCACATCCCTCACTCCTCACCTCATCCTCGTAATTTATTTACCATCAATTTTCCCCAAAACCCCACCTAATTCTCTAGAGTTTAGATCTAGAAAACCCATGAAGCCCTAGTTTTCCCCTTTTGTCTTTTTCTCTTCTAGATTTAGGCAGCACCAGTGGTTGGTTCGTGTTAGGAGTTACCAAAGGCTGGTTTTATGTTATCTCGTGACCCTTTTATTTGGCCATTCCACATCTTGGCCGACCATGGCCATTATCGCTCAATGTAGCACTATTTCTGCCCTTCAAGCATGAATTAGTGCTCGTGTAATGATATCGACCATTGGTCGAATTTCTTAAAGATGGCCGCGTTCGTTAGTGGGTTATGTTCCTTTCTGATTCCTTTTTTCATTTTATGTAACTGCCCATTTTGACCTAGATGACTGATAATTTGTGTTACATGTTATAGATTAGGTTTAGTTCAATTAACAACAGGTTTTAGTTTAGTTTCGATTTCATTAGATTGTCAATTGTTAGTCGTTTATTAGTACTGCATCAACAGTTGATTCATTAGTGTGTTTTCCCGTATGTTAAGCATATTTTAGATTTAAAACTTATTAATCTTATGGTTGAAAGAAAACCCCTGAAGCCGTAGTTTTCCTCTTTTGATTTTTTCTTCTAGATTTAGGCTGCACCAGTGGTTGGTTCGTGTTAGGAATTACCAAAGGTTGTTTTTATGTTATCTCGTGACCCTTTTATTTGGACGTTCCACATCTTGGCCGGCCATGGCCGTTATCGCTCAATGTATCACTATTTCTGCCCTTTAAGCATGAATTAGTGCTCGTGTAACGATATCGACCATTGGTCGAATTTCTTAAAGATGGCCGTGTTCGTCAGTGGGTTATGTTCCTTTCTGATTCCTCTTTTCATTTTATGTAACTGGACCTAGATGACTGATAATTTGTGTTACATGTTATAGATTAGGTTTAGTTCAATTAACAACAGGTTTTAGTTTAGTTTCAATTTCATTAGATTGTCAATTGTTAGTCGTTTATTAGTACTGCATCAACAGTTGATTCATTAGTGTGTTTTCCCGGGTGTTAAGCATATTTTAGATTTAAAACTCATTAATCTTGTGGTTGAATAATAGTTCAAGTGCATAACATTCAGTTTAGTTGCAAGTTTGGAGGCTAATTGATTTTGATTTGTTAATGAAGTGTTTAAGTTAGGTGAATCACCTAGAAATGGATTGGAATACGACTTTTCTTTGCTTTTTTGGGACTGTTAATCCTTGATAAAATTCTTATGTTTGAGAAATCAAAAGGACTAAAAGAAATCAACTGAATTAAAGGTGTGAAGGGGTAATAAAAAAAACCTTAAAGGGTCCAAAAGAAATCAAAAAATCAAGAGTTTGAGATAGTTGGGTAGGAAACTTCTAAAAAGGACTAAAATGTAATAAACAACTGAATTAAATTAGATTTTGGGGTTTAAAAGGGTTAAAATCAAAAGTAAAACTGTTAGAAAACTATGAGTATTATCTGAATGGACAACTGTCCCAGCATCTATTTTTTTTCTGTTACACAAGATGCTATTTCCCGTAAATATCTGAATGGACAACTGTCCCAACAGCTATTCATTTTCTATTACACAATTCCCTGATTTTTAGGGAGCTGCAGAATATTCCCACACCCCACGCTCATTCCTATCATCTTGCACTCTCACCTTCTATAAAAAGGGACTTACACTCCCTCATTCTTACAAGTTAAGCACTAAGATTTTTCTAAAATATAAACTGATTTCTAGAAACTTTGAAGTGGGGCAACTTGTTTTGAGGCGTATTCTCCCGCATCATGAATAAGCAAAAGGAAAATTTTCTCCAAATTGGGAAGGTCCTTATAATAGAAGAAGAGTGTTGCCAAGAGGAGCATTGTACTTGGGAGACATTGAAGGAAATGACCCCGAAACCGCTGTCAATGTAGATGCGGTCAAGAGGTATTATGTTTGACCCCCTTACACAATTTTAATGCTCTCTGATTGGGATGACGAAGACTTTCATTCCAGCTGCCCAAATACTACCAACCTTTCCAAACCCTTTGAGCCGATTCCTTTTTTTCTTTTGATTACCCTCTTTGGAACCTGAAAGTTATGTTTTAAAAAAATTTAAAAAATGATGAAAAGAAAGAAAACAAAAGAAAATTCCTTGAACTACGTTCGACTTAATTCCGAAAGGATATGTAGGCAGTCTCTCTTTGGGGTTCAGTCACACCAAAATAAAAATCCAAATTCCCCCAAAGTTGAAACTGGGGCAGAAGTTATAATGGTTCGGCGATGATTTAGCCCGAAGGGTTCCAAAGTTGTAATTCAATACAAATGCTTTTTACCCCCAAACCTATTCAAGTCCTTCCGATCAATTGGAAAAGAGGTTCAAAATGGGAGGATACAATTACTTGGGTTTGATGCACCCAAATGAGAGAAATAAAATGAGAGAGTCTTATTGGTGAAAATCCTCAGGGGCACCGTAAGGCGATGGTAAACAGAGAAATTGAAATAAGAGAATCTTTTCAGTGAAAACTCATAAAGAGCACTACAAGCGATGGTGAGAAGAGAAATGAGAGAGGTCATCTGGTGAAAACCTACAAAGGAAGCCACTGATCGACAAGGGGATCCTCACAACAATCAGCATCGACAGAGTATTGGCAAGGTTTCTCAATTTTTGAGGTATAGGTTATGATGAATTTCTAAGAGTTGGATGGTTTACACAGATCAAGCATCCAGTCCAAAAGGCATGACATGTTCATTGAAGTCTGCATATACTCCAGATAAGTCCTTCTTTCCTTTCCACGAAAGGGATACTTCTCGTCGAAGTTCATTTGTCCATTTCATTATTTCCTTTTCTTTGATTCCCTTTTGGTCTAATTATGTTTTGAAACTAAGATAAAGAAAATATGGAAATATTGATTTATAGGGTTTTTGTCTGATACGAGCCAATATTCAAGAAGGCACCCAGCCTCGGTAGGTGTATCGAGTCGACTCAGACTAGTCGTGATAGCCGATGTTTCAAAATCAAAAACTCCCAAAAAGAAAAAAAATCAAAGTCAAGTGCCCACAAAGGCAAAATAAAGTTGAAAGGTCAAGTCCCACGTGACTAATCTTCACGACAAAGTCTGGAAAAGCCAAAGGTTCTCCAGGGTCAGAAATGCAATCGGTATTTAGGAAACAACCAGTTGCAGTCGAAAGGGCCGAGATTAAGTGACCAAAACATTCAAGGCCACAAAACCAACCACCGTTTCAAATAACAAATTGTCCTTTGTTTGAAAAATAAGAAATATGTATAATCCAAAAGCAACCTTGCAAGAAGCAAGTGCAACATAAAAGAAACTGTGCAAGGGCTAGAAACAGCTTTGCAGCAACAACTCCAAAAAGGGAAGTCTCCTCCAAAATTATCTACCGTATTTACTCATTCTATGAAAAAATATATAAACAAAACTAAAAAAATATAAATGATGATGAAAATGAAAAATATAACTTAAAATAAAGAAAAGAAAGAAAATTCAAAATCATGGTAGTATAGGGTCTCCAACCCTAGCTGCATTTTTCAACATAGGGTCTCCACTCCCTAGTTGATGCCAACATAGGGTATCCACTCCCTAGTTGATGATTTTCCAACATAGGGTCTCCATTCCCTAGTTGATGCCAACATAGGGTCTCCACTCCCTAGTTGATTTTATTTTAGACATAGGGTCTCCACTCCCTAGTCGCCTTTGCCAACATAGGGCCTCCATTCCCTAATTGATTTTATTTTAGGCATAGGGCCTCCACTCCCTATTCGCTTTTATTTTTAGATATAGGGTCTTCACTCTCTAGTCTCTGTTTTCTCAGGGTACAAAAATCCCGTCTTTTTATTGCTTTCAATAAATAGGAATTCCCAGACCAATTTCAAGAAGAAAACCACGGAAAGTTTCCATGAATACACTATCAAATGGCGTGAGCAAGCAACTAAAGTGAAACTGCCAATGGATGAGACAAAAATGGTAAATGTTTTACTGCAGGCCCAAGAGGCCGATTACTTTCAGAACATGATGTCTGCCATGGGCAAACCTTTTGCAAAAGCCATAAAGATCAGAAAAATGGTAGAAAATGGCCTAAAAATTGGCTGAATCATAAGTCAATCTGCTTTCAGAGCCACATCCTAAGCTATTCAGAACGACTCGGGAGGTTTAACAAATCGAAATAAGAGGGAAGAAGGATCCATGATGGCTTCAATTTTGAGAGGCTCTCGTCGATCCCGTGATCATTCCTACCCGCCTTCAAGAACCTTACAACACTACCACCCTCATCAAGATGCAGCATATGCCGTGGCACCGCCTCCCTATGCGGTGATGAATGCCTAACCTATACACGGCCACAACAACACTACAACCAAAACAGAGCTCCACCTCCAAGAAATAACCGTCCTCACCAAGCTCCATATAACCCCCGTCCACCGCAGAACAACTACCAACATAATACACGCCCATACACGCCCCCGTGAGCCTTCCAGGAGAAGCGACTTCACCCCTATTGTTGAATCCTACTCTAGACTTTTTCCGAAATTAATCCGGATGGGCCTACTGTAACCTGTGCCTCCAAACCGTCAAAATACAGAATCTCCATCATACTGGCCCGGTACGAGGTGTGCCTATCATTTGGGGGGGGGGAGGGGAGGGCAGAGGGTCATGATACGGAGGATTGTTGGAGTCTCAAAATGGCAATTGAGAATTTGATAGAACAAAAACGAATAGTGCTGAGGGACGAGGAAGTCCCTAATGTAACTAACAATCCATTACCGGCTCACAATAATGGGCCGGTCATTGGAATGAGTTGTGATGATAAAGAGCTTGATCCAGCCTTAAAAGCCATCATTGTCATTGTTGATTCAGAGGCTAAACCCAAAGCGGAAGCAAAACAAGCCAAAAATGAGAAGAAAATCACTCTAATCCCTCAAGTTACAGAAAAAGCTGTAGAAACAAACACCGGGCAATACCTGCTAGGGACGCAATTCTCTATGTTCCTAGGGCCCCAAGGAAGGAACAACTCATGTTGAACACTCCCAAAAGATTTTAGCAGCCGCACACCATAGAGCCCTATGTGGCACGGGGGCCAGTAATTTCACCAAGGCTGACTGAGCCCGTGGTTATCAACCGCGCACCACAAAGCCCTATGAGAGACCCCACATCAGTCCCCTGGAATTATAAAAAACAATAGTTACTTACAAAGGGAAAGAGATCATGGGGAGGTGAACGAATGAACTAATCTAGAAGGTACCACAACCCAAAAGAGTTGAAGAAATCAAAACTGAACAAGGAGAAATGGTTTCCACCCAAGAAAACTGTGAGCGCTGAAGAAGCAGAAGAGTTTTTACGAAAAATGAAAACTTTGGAATATTCCATAATTGATCAACTCAGGAAGACCTTTTCCCAGGTTTCACTTTTATCCCTACTATTGAGCTCAAATGAACATCAGAAGGTACTCTTGAAAACATTGAACGAGGCATATGTCTTGGTTGAAACTTCAGTCTAACAATTGGAAAGAATGGTTGAACGTTTCTTCGAAGGCAACATGATTTCTTTTAGCCGCGATGACTTGACCTTAGAGGGAGCCGCCCACAACAAAGCCCTTCACTTGACTGTCAAATGCGAAGGTTATTATGTGAAAAGGGTCATGCTAGATGGTAGGTCCGGGGTCGACATTTGACCTCTCTCAATGCTTTAAAGGATGGAAATCGGAACAGAAAGAATTCGACCAAACAATGTCTATGTACGCACTTTCGATGGTATCAAGCGAGACACAGTAGGGGAAATTGACTTGATTTTGACCATTGGCCCTGTGGATTTCGAAGTGACTTTCTAGGTTCTGGATATGGATACTTCATATAATTTTCTCCTAGGAAGACCATGGATTCACGCTGCAGGGGTTGTGCCCTCCACTCTCCACCAAATGGCCAAGTTTGAACATGAAAACCAAGAAATTGTTGTCCACAAGGAGGATGAACAGTCCATTGACAGGGACCGTCAGTCCCATGTCTCGAAGCTAGAGAAGGAAGCGAGCAAATTGTCTATCAAGCCTTCGAAATTGTGGTCACCGACCAATGTGAAGAAGGGGCCCCGTTCCCTGAACCTTGCTTATCTGATGCATCGGTCATGGTCGCCAGTGAAATGATTAAACATGGGTACAAGCCCGGAAAGGGGCTCGAGGTATCTCTGCAAGGCATCATAGAGCCCATCGCTTTGACAGCCAATGAGAAGTTCTTCGGCATAGGTTTCCAAGCTACAAATGCTGATATAAAATGGGCTGATGAGCATAAGAAAAATGGATGGGCCCTACCCCAGCCCGTTCCACATCTCGCCAAGTCATTTGTTAAACCCAAGTATGGAGAATAAGAGGAATAAGAAGCCTTCATGGCCAAGGAGATTGAGGATATTTGTGAAGCAATGAATAAATGTATACGAGTCCCACATGGTCCAGCCGGGGGAAAGCACGAGCACTGCTGAGGTGCTGTACATGGGACCAAATGCCAAGCTTTAAAATTGGAAGGCTACCCCATTCCCTATCAGACGGGAGTCCCGGTAGTCCAGTCTTGCCATTTTTTCTACATTACGAGTTATCTCAGGGTGTAACTCGAATATTTTTATTTTATTGTCTTTTGATTTCGATTTAAACCCTCCTATCTTCAATTCAATGAAATGAAATCAATAGTTCATCGTCCATGGATATCTCGTTTTACTTTATTCTAATTTTGCTATTTTTCTTTTCAGTTCTAATAATGCAGACTTAAATAACATGACATGCTTGCAGACTTCATGCCCAGATCCTAAAACGATGTCTAACTGTGAAATAATGAATCAAGAACCGAATATGACGAAGATGAGGCTTTTAGGGAAATAAATTGAGAACTGGAACAATTTGAGAACAAGCCTAAGCCAAACTTAAATGAAACCGATCCAATTAATTTGGGTAGTCCAGAAGAGGTCCGGGAAACCATGATAAGCATTCACGCCGATAAAATAACAAGAGATGAATTGATCCAACTTTTGTTTGAATTCAAAGACGTATTTGCATTGTCCTATGATGATACGCCAGGACTGAGTATTGATTTGGTAGTGTATAAATTGCCAACTTATCCCAGTTATCCACCTGTCCAACAAAAACAGAGAAAGTTTAAGACGAATATCAGTGATAAAATTAAAGAAGAAGTAACCAAACAATTGAAAGCTGGTATTATTCGAGTGGTCTGATATACCACTTGGTTGGCTAATGTGGCCCCAGTGCCAAAGAAAGACGGGAAAACCCGAGTGTTTGTTGATTATCGGGATTTGAACAAAGCAAGCCCCAAAGACAACTTTCCATTGCCAAACATCCACATTTTGTTGACAACTATGCCAAATATGAGATACTGTCTTTCATGGATTGTTATGCTGGGTATCACTAGGTTCTGATGGATGAAGAAGACACAGAAAAGACGGCTTTCACCACACTTTAGGTCACTTACTGTTACAGGGTCATGCCATTTGGTTTGAAGAACATCAGGGCAACTTACATGAGAGTTATGACTGCCATCTTCCATGACATGATGCACCAGGAAATTGAGGTGTATGTGGATGATGTGATCATTAAATCTAGAACACAGGAAGACCATGTGCAGGATTTGAGAAAGTTCTTTGAGCATCTGCACAAGTATGACTTGAAATTGAATCTGGCTAAATGTGCATTTGGAGTTCCACCTAGGAAACTTTTGGGGTTTATAGTCAGTCGGAGGGGTATCGAGTTAGATCCAACAAAGATAAAGTCTATTCGGGATTGCCACCTCCAAGAACCAAGAAAGAGGTCATGAGTCTATTAGGAAGATTAAATTACATCAGCAGGTTCATCGCTCAGCTGACTACCACGTGTGAGCCCATATTTAAGTTGTTGAAGAAAGATGCGGCAATCAGATGGACAAGTGAGTGTCAAGAAGCTTTCGACAAAATCAAAGAATATCTGTCAAATCCGCCAGTGTTGGTTCCACCAGAGCCAGGGAGACCTTTGTTCTTGTACCTTATAGACTTGGAAAATTCTTTCGGATATGTCCTGGGGCAACATGATATGACTGGGAAGAGAGAGCAAGCCATATACTATCTGAGCAAGAAGTTCACTACTTATGAAGCCAAGTGCACTTTGTTGGAAAGAAATTGCTGCGCCCTAACTTGGGTCGCCCAGAAGTTCAGACATTATCATTTGGCCTATACCACATATCTCATAACCAGAATAGATCCTCTGAAGTACATATTCCAAAGACCAATGCTCATGGGAAGTTTAGCAAAATGGCAAATCATGCTCACTGAATTTGACATAGTCTATGTCACCCGCACAACGATGAAATCCCAAGCCTTGGCGGATCACCTAGCTGAGAACCCGGTTGATGATGAATACCAACCCCTGAGTACTTACTTTCCGGATGAGGAAGTAAATTCAGTTAAAGTAATTCCAGAAGACACTAATTCTAGGAAAATGTTCTTTGATGGAGTTGTAAATGCAAAAGGTGCTGGGATTGGGGCAATTTTGATTTCGCCCACTGGTCAGCACTATCCGGCCACAACCTAGCTTTGGTTTTTCTGTACAAACAACACTGCTGAATATGAAGCCTGCATTATGGGTATTGTTGATACACAATTTTCCCATAATATTTTCAAAACTATGCCTGATCATCGATTAATATTTTTCATACAATTTCTGCATTTTTAAATATTTTAATTAATTTATCCCAATATTTATTTTATAAAAACAACCAATGATTGCATCAAAAATAGCTTTATAATAATTTTTGTGTCTTAGTTTTATCATTTACATTCATATTAAGTTTCAATTATTGCACCAATAGCCACATTTGTATACTTAGGATGCAATTGCAATTACTTTGCAATTATAGCCTATGCATGCATTATTACATTATTTTACCGAAAAATAACCTTTTATATTTTTAAAATATTAAGTAATTATTTTAAAATATATTTAGGCATGAAAATCATTTTTACAACCTATTAGTTATTTTTAAAAATTGTTTTATCAATTAAGTAGGGTATTTAACAAATGGCCCCCTTATTTTCAAATTTAGCCTAATTACCTGGCCCAATTTTAACCTCAATTTCAAACTTAACCAGCCCAAATCCCATCTGACCCTAACAAGCCTACCTGACCCAAATGTTTTGGCTTATCCTGGCCGTTGATCATTTTGATCAACGGTCCAGATTCCCCTTACCTAAATTAAACCCTAATGACCTCCCCCAAATGTCTCATTTCCTCTCCTCTTACTGCCGACATCTGATCCCCTCTTCTCGCAAGTGATCTCAAATCCTAACCCTAACACACCCTCATCGCCATTCATCTGTTGCCGTTCATGGTGGTTTCTCACCAGCATCAGACCTCCAATGGCCTCTCCTATGCTAGTATCGCCATCTCTAAGGTCCTCGAGGGACCAGGGTTAGTCCGCTTACACTTATGGCCCTTTCTTGCCTGTCGATTTTGAGTAAGATCTTCCTATTTCGCTGTAAACCTATGTATTTCTAAGCCTACTTCTTCATCTTTGTGTTGTTCTTCTCGAAACCCTAGTTTTGTCCTTTGAACTTCTCAGATCTGTGCAAGATCTAAGATGGATCGAACCTATTTCACATGAGTTTTACAAGAACTTTCTGATTTTCGAATGGTTTTCTATTTTTTTAAACTAGGGTTTCCCGAAAATTTCTTTCTCCAAAATGTTTTGCTAATTTTGAGGATTTAATCTTCTATTCTTATGTTTTCTAACCGATTTCGTAAAGTTTGCTTTAACCCTAACTCGTTTATGCCAAAAACCCCAATTTTTTGACATTTTGTTTGGATTATGAGTTTGTCCGGGTTACTTGTGCACTAATTTCGTTCTATGCTTTGGTTCCTGTGATTTTTCTTTAGCTTAATTCGATATCTTTTGATTTTTTATCCTAATGTGCCTCTATTAAGGTTCTTGGTTCAACTCCCCTACTGATTCTATATGTTTATATTCATTCTGGCAAATCATGGTAAACCTATATTTCTCTCCTTAAATCAGTGATTGATTTGAATTCTTGATTTATCAATTTGTTTTGTTAAGGCCTATGTGTTGAGTCCTGATTATTCCTTTCTTGCCTTATTTGAACTGTCTGAAATACTTGCTGATTCTTTACATGATTCTCTCTTTAATTAAACCCTTGACTTTTTTATTCCAAAGTTCTTTATTTTTTGTTTGATTTGAACTCCTTTCCTTAATAAGGCCTCTGATTCTTACTTCTTTACTCAGTTTGATTGAACCTCTTGCCTTAATTAGTTCTTGTCATTACCGCTGGCTAAATTTCCCTAATTAAAGGAGAAGACTATGCTGAATCTTTGTGTGATTGATTCTGAAATCCCTTAGTTGCTGATTATTGATTACTTTACCGTGTTTACTCTACTCTTGAACTACTATATAAACTCTCTTTATCTTAACTTCTTACACACGAACATTGGTTCATCAACCACTACCTTTACACTCTAAAAAGCTCTCTGCTCTCTCTGTTACTTGTGATCTTTGTTAGTCTAGCCGGCTGTAAGCCAAGACTGGAAATTATACCACACCTGTCTTACATCTTGTGTTTTCTTTCTCTAACTGGTATACTTCTGATTAAATTTCAGAATCCAAAACTATGTGTTTATTTACTGCCTTAGTTCACTAATCCTGAGTCCATTCCTGCTTTTGTTTACTGCTTACCTAGCATGCCAAATACTGCCTTATTCAAATATGTAATTAGCATGTCTCCACTTTACTTGTCTGTTCACTATCTTGTTTAACATGTCTTACATATGTAGCTAGCATGTTTGACTGACTACTATTTATCTAGTATGCCTAAACTTTGCTTTTGTGTAATTAGCATGCATACACTGGTTAATACTTACCTAGCATGTCCATTTAAGTCCTTGCTTGTTCCACCCTACTCCTACTAAGTTATCTAGTCTCCCTAGGGTAACTTTAGTTGTGTTGTTTATATGTCCTCAACATGTTTTTGTTGTGATCTTTGCTTCATGTTTCAATGACCTGCATTATATCTAACCTATGCGTTCTGTAGAACCCCTTGAGAACTTTATGCACCCTGTTGTTTATGTGCTCCATTAAAGTGTATTCTATATGTACCCAACCCCTCTTTCCTTGTGTGGAAACTGTTTGCCAAAGTATTTTCTAAAGTTGTTTGTTCTGGGACTTGTGTTCTGATTGCAAATTATTTTTCATACTTTCCTCAAACTATTTCTACCTCTAAATTGGTACTGATTTTCAGAAAATCTTTTCACTCGTAAGACCCTTCCTTATACTGTTTACCAAACTCTTTCAAATCATACCAAACACTCTTACTTATTCTTAGGTCATTAAGTTCTGCCCCTCTAGTATGTGTACTGCTTAGAGGTCCCTGAAATCTCTCTAAACTCTGGCATATCAGGGCTGGCATTTCCACACTGCACCTAAATCAGTCCTTATTTGAGGAAGGTCTGGGTGTGAGCACCGCCCGTGATCCTTGAGGTCCTTAGGGAACTCTGATACACCTAGACATGAAATTGGCTATGGAACTTTGGGCATTTGAAACTACTGAAGGCTTGGAAATTACTTTTGGCCAACTTCAGGCTCCCTATAACTTAATTTCTGTTTTATTTCAGTAATTTATTCAATCCTTAGTCTGTAATAATTAATTGTAAACAAATATTGGGGTGATTAGTGAAAAGGGAGGGTAGTTGTATATTGTGGGTATTGTTGGGTAGATAACATGCCTATAGGTTTTACTTTGGCTCAAATGTGCTTTGTAAGATAACATGCCTATAAGTTTTATTTTTGGTTCAAAAATGTGTTTTGTTAAATAACATGCTTATAGGGTTCCTTTTTGTTCAGTGTGTTTGTTAGATAATATGCCTATAGGATTTTGCTTTGATTCAAATAGATTCTGCTTGTTTTACTTCACATAATTAGAAGTCATGCCTATAGGATTGAAATCAACTTTAATTATAGAAATCATGCCTATAGGATCTAAAGTCAGTTTTAGTTAGAACTAAAATCAGTTTAATTAGAACTCACACTTGTAGGTCCCGGATCACTTTAATTGACTAACCTATTCGTTTTTAATCGTCTTCAACATTGTGCTAATTAATATCACTAGAAAGCATGCCTATAGGATCCAAAATTGCCCGCTTTGAAATTGTTTACTTGTTTACTACATTCCTAATTAATGATTAGATACCATGCTCATAGGACATCACTATTACACGCCTAGGCAAGCCTATAGGGCGATTAAAAATCCTGCAAACTGTAAAGCTACGCTCTGTTATTTGTGACTGCTAATATTCAACAGGTCTAAAATCATTAGGCAAACTGAATAGGTCTTTGACACTTTGGTCCTAACTCAATACTGCATATTCTCGGCTCACCTAGATATCCTGTTCTAGGGCTTCTCTTAAATACCTGAAACTGTGTTTAAGACGTGCACTTGCTTGCTTTGTTTCTGGAGGTAAAACTTGAGCCTTTAATTGTTCCATCTTTGGTCCAATCCTAATTGTTTTGGTTGTCACCTAGATTTTTCTCCTTTAAGCACCTTATGATAGTCTAGAACTACCTAAATTAGAGGTCCTAAATAGCTTAGGGCTACAAGGAAGGGATGGGTAGTGCACACATAGGATATCTTTTTAAAGTTGCTAGAATGCTTTAGGCTATGACCAAGGGGATGGAATTGGATAGTAAGGATATGATGACTGTGCGCTAATGTCACGTGTAGCCCTCATTGAGGAGTGATTACCGGGCATTGCATGGGTATGATCCTATAGGCTAACTTACCTAGGACTCCTCTTTCCCAATTCCTATGTGTTTAAATTCTATGAACTTCCTTTTCTTTGCATATATATGCAAGTTGTTCAAACCTCTCCCTTGCTTCCATTATATGAATCATACATGTGTTTAGAATGTGAAAACATTCCTTTATTTGCGAATATGTGTTGAAATTGTTTACTAGTAAAATGACTAATTCACATAGTTTAAGTTTGGCCGGGACCCACCGTTGTGGACCGCGAGGGGTGCCTAACACCTTCCCCTCAAGGTTATTTCGAGCCCTTACCCTAATCTCTAGTAATGCAAATTAGTTACATGAGTTAATTGCTCTAGGTTCCCTAACACACCATAATCCGTTAGGTGGCGACTCTTCAAAATACCCAATTCCCAAAAGGAAATGAGTTGTTCCCCCATGAATGTCGAAACCCGAATTTTCCCGCAAGAAAAGGAAAAAAGGGGGCGCGACAACATGACGACTCTGCTGGGGATATTTTTAGGCTCTTACCATAATGAACTTATTTTGTGAATTAGTCCAAGCATGCTCTATCCCACGTACCATTTTCCCCTTATTTGAATTTAACTGTCTATTTTTCAAGCATTTATGATTTTTTTATTGTCCTGAAACTGACTTGTCTCTTTGTTTTCTTTCCGTAACTGTCTTTCAATTATTTTAATACTGCATTTATTATTCTTACGTGCAAATATTGACAACATGCTATTTATTGTTGCATAAATCATGCTCAAAGTCATATTCCACTCATGCGTAATTAATCCTATAGCAACGCTTGATAAGTGTTTGCGCTCTTCCTATATATCACCCTTTAAATTCGGAAAGACATATTTGCGATAAAACTAGTCGATCAGCGGTGCATTCGACAGTTCCATGCCTTTCCCCCTCAAGTTGTCCACTTCAGGGTCCCAGTCTAGACCTCTATAACAGCCTTACTCTGATTAATTGTACATGCATCATGGTCAAACCTAGCCAGATTAATATGTTGTCAGCATAATAACTCTTTAAGACAAGCCTTGTCCAAAAGTCCATTGGGTTTTCCATAATCCCAACGGACATAACCACGATTATGTGCATTAATTTGGAGAAATAAGTGCTAATATGTTAATCATTACTGTATAAATAGACAAACCTGGAGGGGAAAAGGGCCTAACTCTCTTTTATTTTGCAGAAAATGAGGCACGAAGTCCTCAGATTTGGTATGGTTGGTAGCATACCCTCACTCTTGCTAGATTGGTGGAGGTGTTGATACCCAATTTTTTCCTGTATATTTTTATATGCAAATTACCTTTCAAATAGCATATGTATGCATATATAAGTATGTCCAAGGGTTTTCTTATTTTTCATTAATTTTTAAAGATTTTTAGATCAATTTATTGCCTTATTTTATCAAGAAAAACCCAATAATTATTCCCAAGATTGTCATTTTGGCAATTCACTTATTATATTCTCATATTTATACTAAAATATAGCTAACATAATATTTGCATAAATTTACAAATTTATTTAGTATTTTTAAAAGCTAAATTGCATATAATGACAATATTAGCCTATTTTAAGATTTAATTGTGTTTATAATTATAAAATTGACTCCATTATTTTTATTTTTATAATTATATATTATTAATCATTTTAGTATCTTTAAATTATTTCCAAAAATTATTTTACTATTTTTTATAAAACAAATAAAGGAAAATGGCTATTTAAATGATAGCCCATTTGTATTTCAATTTTGGCCAGATTGGGTACCCCTAATTGAACCCAATTTCAGATCCCATTACCTGGCCCAAATTTTAAATTTACCCGACCCACGACCCTCTTAATAACCCGCCCGGATCCCCCTTTCAATCCCAGTCATTGATTATTTAGATTAACGGCTCATACTCACCCTTTCCTTTTTAATTTCCCAATACCCCCCCCCCCAAATCCTAATCATTTCTCACCGATAGCCGCCCCCGGAGTCACCCCCTCCCAAATTCTCTCTCAGAAACCCTAGCTGCCTCCCTCCACTTCCACCCTAAAACCACTGGAATCCATCCAAGGCCATATAAATCCTTTATCGGTCTCCTATAACTCCTACACGTATGGTTACTGAAGTTTCAAGGCCTGACCATGAAGAAGCTTGGTCTAGAGCTTGTTTGATTCGAGTTCTATGGCCATCTTCGACCTTTCTCCGGCCGGCCATGGCTATTCGAGCCTGATCTCGACTTCTCCTGCTCAGATCAACGACTCTCCAAGCCTTTCTCACCATCTGGTTTCTTCTTAAACCCTAACTTTTGAGGTTCTTCTGATTTCTTTAGATCTATTCTAGATCCGTGTTTTCCCTAAACTTTTAAACGGTTTCTCGAGATTTCTTTCAACAAACTATGCTTTCAAAACCTTTATCTTTCCAATTTAGAGTTTTTGTTAAGTTATTTAGATGCTTCTCTGATTTTCTTTTTCTCTTGTGTGTTTCTTCTACTATGGTTCCTATTAGTTTCTTCTACTTTGATTTTTATATGTCTCTCCTAGTGTGTTCTTACGAGTTCTTCTACTGTGTCTTCATATGTATTTCTTCTACTATGTTCTTATGAGTTATTCTATTGTGTTTCGCATATTGTTCTTTTACTATGTTCGTCATGAGTTTCTTCTACTGAAAGATGCATGTTAAAGGTCTCAGTTCCTTTCTGAAATCTCTGAACTTGTTTGATTTCAAAAGAAAAAAAAGCCCTAACTTCTTTGAACCTATTTCGAGTTTCTAAAATTATCTCTTCTACTACTCGATTAGGCTTCCAAAGCTTGGTTTCGACCTTTGTTTCTTTATATGGTTCTGATTCCCTGTTAAACTCTTGTAAGGTGTTTCTACTGGACCCTTTGTATGTTATTTGATACTCTCTCTCTTCTACATTGCTGAGTTATTGAGACTGACCTATGTGACTACCATGTTCCGATAGTCTACTACTTACTGATTTTGCAATTGCATGACGTTTTTCTTTGTCCTAAATTCACCCTCGCATACTTGTGTGCTCTTTATATGTACTGAACTTCCCTCTAAATGACTTTCAATTTTTGATTAATTTCAGACTTCCTTTGTGTAAGCCTGATTGATTTCTTTCCTTGTTTGTTGATTTCCCTGTTACTTGGTCGAAAACTTTCCTTAGCCTTTCTGACTTGGTTTATTCATGAACCAGTAATTAAAAGTCTCTGACTTATTGATTTACTATGTACTAATTGATTTTTACCTTATTTATTTAATCGTGTATTTCAAAATTCTTCCCTTAAGTAAACTCCTATGTATCTACCCTTAATTGCCTACTTTGCAAGATGCTTACTTGATCACTTTTCTTAAATAATTTTGTTCATTACCGTTTAAGTTTAAACTCCTTAATTAAAGGAAGTCTCGTACTAATTGATTTTAATTAATACCAGTTCCTTAATTATTTTCTTACCTTCTTTCCGCCTGTTTTCACACTATATATACCTGCTCTTCATTGATACAAACACACCAACACTCGTAGTTTTCTAAACTCATACTCACACTTAAAAGTATTCTCTCTTGTTACTTGTGGCCTGTTTGCAAATCTCACTGCCTGTTTCTCTCTCTATTTGCTTTCTTTGAACTGGTATGTTCTAATTAAGATTCAACACCACAACAATGTGTTTGTTTAACATTTTTTCCTCCTATCTGCCTACTGCTTATGTTTAGTTCAATACTTATTTAGCATTCTCATTCTGCCTATTCTACCTCTGTTGTGTATTCTAAGTGTGTTTGATAATGATGGTTGTTTGAGGCATGACAATATTAAAGTATTGCCGTCTATGACTCAAATTTGATCCCCTAGGATCATAACCTCATGCTACCATTGTATGTTGTATATTCTGTTGGTTTTGTGAGCATAACAACATTCCCTATTACCGCGTATGCATAGAATCAATTAATGCCCGACACAAGGGCTCTCTGCAATCAATACCCAACCCCTTAATCCCTTTTGTGTGAAGTTATTATTTCTATAGCACCCCTTTCCCTTTTCCTTTACTCCCCTAGTTCTTCAAGTTCTGTTTTCTGCACTTGCACTCTCTCTTAGCCTTTAAGTTCTACCCCCCTCTTGTGAGCCTTGCCTTGGAACTCATTGAGCTCCCTCCAAACTTGGACACTTGAGGGCTGGCCCTTCCGCACTGCATTGATCCCCATTTTGATAATACAATTTGGGTGTGAGCATTGCCTGGAGTCCCATTGAGGCTCTTAGGGAACTTTGACACACTCAAATGGGAGAAAGGCTTTGGATCATGGTCTCTTTGAGTTGGTCTATCTCATAACTCAGAGAGGAAGTCAAGAATCACGCTTCCTCTAGTTGTATTTTTCTTTATAGTTTCTGATGTAATTTTATTTATTCCGGGCTGTAATAATTTGTAATAAACACTTGGGGATGGTTAGTAGAAAAGGGTGGGTAACTATGTATGAAAAAGGTAGAAATCATGACTATAGGACTACTATATTTCTTCATATCCAACCTTTCATATAGAAACCATGTCTATAGGTATTCTGAATTCCACATATTCAAATGCACATAGAAATCATGCCTATAGGCCCATTTTGAATTCTGCATATTCAACTTCATATAGAAATTATGCCTATAGGATTGTTCAATTTTGCATATTCCATTACATCTAGATACCATGCTCATAGGTTTAAAACAAATTCTGCGTCTAGATACTATGTCTATAAGGTTTGAAAAAAAATCAGCAATGTATAGAAAGCATGCCTATAGGGCTTTCTAATAAAATATCTGATTCACCTAGTAATAATGGCTACTATCAGCCGCAGGACTTTTAATCAATTCGTTAAATCCCGCCTCTCTTTTAACAATCTGATTCTATCACTTAGCAAGTTTAACGAGTATGCATTCAAAACAGTTTACTTCGAGCCTTGTTGTTTCCTTGTTTTCTGAATCTAGTAGATACCATGCCTATAGGATCCTTGTCCAACACTTAGGAAAGCCTTAGGGTAATAATTATAAACTGAATCTGCTTCTGTTAATAATTACAACCAGCAGGAAGGCCTGATTCGGACTTGTTATCTGAGTTATGTGATAAGCTGAAACTGTCTCAACAATTTCCTCTCACTCGTCTTTAATACTTTTTAAAATCAGACCTAAAACAGTATGTGTAAGTCATGCTAATTACGTGCTTCTTTGTTTAAGGAGGCATATCTGAATCTCTGCTTGTTATGTGCTTTCCCTCAACTTGTAATACGTGTTTTGTATGTCGCCTTAGAGTTTTTACCTTTGAAACTACAAATAAGCCCAATGTCCCTGCCTTTAGGATTAGTAGTCCTAAATGCCTCCAGGACTGATAGGGTTGGGACGGGTAATAGCATGAAATAAGTAAACGAGACCTACCTGCGCTTTAAATACCTTAACGGGGTGGGAAGGGTAGATATGGATATGATGACCACGCGATAATGTCACGTGTAGCCCCTCATTGAGGAGTGATTACCAGACATTTCCCTTATTTCTTCATTTCTTTTATCATTTCAACTCCTTCTTTTAAGAAATCAACTTTCTTTTCTAATTGCTCTTCCGAACTTTGTCTATTTCTTTTAGCCTTTATATGTGAAATCCCCTCTTATTTGAGCCTTATTTGTCTACATGTTAATTGCCCTAAACTCACAATAATTGTCTGGCCGGGAACCACACTAGTTCTGAGGGGTGCCTAACAACTTCCCCTTGGAATAATTTCAAGCCCTTACCCAATCTCTGGTTACTCAAATCAAACCCTCTTGGTGTACTAATGCACCCTAATCATTAGGTGGCGACTCTTCAAATCAAACCCAATTGCCAAAAGGAATGAGTTGTCCCTCCAAATGTCATAAACCTGATTCCGCGATGAAAAAGTGGGCGCGACAGCATGGCGACTCTGCTGGGGACTTTTAGGCTTTTACCATTTGAGACTATTATTGTGAATTTATGCTTCTTTATGCGCAATTATCTGTTTGTTTCTTTCAAGCATTCAATTTCTTTTCGATTGCAAAACTGACTTGCCTTTTGTTTCTTTCCTTTATTACTTTCCTTTACTGCTTTCCCTTACTACTGTTTTAAATTATGGAGAACTGTTGTATTTACTGCTTTTATAACGTGCAAATACGTGACAACCTGCTTTAATTATTTCATAATCATGCTCAACGTCATATTTCACTCGTGTCAAACAAAATACCATAGCAACGCTTATAATGAGTGGTTGCGATCTTCCGATATTATTACCCCCTAAATTTGGAAAAGGCGTATTTGTGGTAAAACTAGTCAATCAACGGTGTAGTCAATGGTTCCGTGTCTTTCCCCCTTGAGCTGTCCGCTCAAGGGTACCAGTCTAAAACCCCATAGAAACCTTACTCTGTTTAACTGTACATGCATCATGGTCAAACCTAGCCGAGTCAGTTATGTTGTCCGCATAATGACTCTTTAAGATAGCCTTGTCCAAAGTCCACGGGGTTTCCCCAAAACCCAAACGGGCACTACCACGTTCTGTGCATTAATTTAGAGAACTAAATGTTTTTATGCCAATTGTTGATATTAAATAGTCGAGTCCGGTGGGGGTAAGCGTCTAACCCTTTTATTTTGCAGAAAATAAGGCACGAAGTCCCCAGATTTGGCATGGTCACCAACATCCACCCAAAATTGTTAAGCTGGTGGGAGGATCTTCACTGTAGTGATCAAACTCTTGTCCACAAATATTTGGGCAATCTACCTTCTCTTCTGGAGATTCAACCCAACAACAAGATCATAGAAGCTTCTACTTTGTTCTGGGACTGTGAGAGGGCTGTATTCTGCTTCAGGGACATTGAAATGACACCCTTGCTAGAAGAAATAGGAGGATTGGCCGGTATACCATGGGAAACACCGGGATTGTTAATGCCTGAGAACCGTAAGGGTAGGGGTTTTCTCAAAATGATGGGTCTGAAGTAGAATCCAGAACTGACATGTCTGAAGGAATCTTATATCCCCTCCGACTACTTGTATGAGAGATACGGTCACAACAAATCCTACCGTACCTATGCTGACGAATTTGTCATCACATCATTAGGACATATTCACCGAAGGGTCTTTGTATTTATGTTTTGTTTCCTAGGGTTGATAGTGTTTCCAATGAAGAAAGCAAGGATCCATACTAGGCTGGCTATGGTAACTAAAACTCTGATGGAGGGCATTTGTGGGCAACCTTTCAGCATTGTGCCCATGATTATTGCGGAGATATACCGAGCCTTGGAGAAGTGTCAACGAGGAGCCAAACACTTCGAGTGCTGCAATTTGCTACTCCA
Source organism: Nicotiana tabacum (assembly GCF_000715075.1). Lineage (NCBI taxonomy): Eukaryota > Viridiplantae > Streptophyta > Magnoliopsida > Solanales > Solanaceae > Nicotiana > Nicotiana tabacum. The sequence goes on along the minus strand of NC_134089.1, from coordinate 14,681,113 downwards.
ACTCTGGCTTATAGAACATCTCCAAAGGGGTGAATATCGGCAAGAGATTCAGTGAAGGGACTGGGATGATCATATATATTTCCATCATCCAAGGCGGATGAATTACATGCCCAACATGTTCTCGCAGCCAGAAGATGCCAAGGGATGGTTAGAGCTATTTGAAAACCTAACTGAGGATCAAATACAATGGATGTTCGAATGGTTCCCTACCGAGGAGTTTATTGCCCGATCCAGGGATGCGCCGTTTCTGATATTAATCGGTCTGAGAGGAACCTACCCTTATGTCCCTCTCCGAGTTATGGGATAGGCTGGTAGGAAGCAGGTTATACCAAGGGTCGACAAGATGAGTCACTTCCGGTCTGGCTTCCAAGATGATGGCAGTCCTTATAAGTGCCAAGCTCAGCATATGTGGTATTGCAAGATCATCATGGGAAGAGATACTATCGAGCCAGACAGATACCACGCTGGTTGCGCTCCCTATTATTCAGGCTGGTTAGAATCTAATCATGATGGTCTGGGTCATCCAGGACTTGGTAGGGGCCACAAGATCATAGATAAGAGGGCCGAGGCACAGGTCAAATACAATCAACTACGCAAGAGGTTTCGGGAATGCGAAAGCGAGCATCGTGAGATACAGGAAGCCAACCAAAAGCTAATTAAAGAGTGGAAAGACATGGTTGTCAGTGCCAACAACCAACTGGGATACTTGGAACGGGGCATAGTAGAGCTAGAAAAGAAATTTCTCAAATGGATCGAGGATTGCCAGAATGCTAAGGGAAATGAGGGCGAACATCTAGCCAGAGCCTACCTATTACTAGGACTTTGAGAGTTGGGAAAACTGTTTGACGGAGCCAAAGATGCCGAGTCTGGGGAAGGTCCTTCTGGGACCAAATAGATAGGAGTTTTCTTTTGCCTTATGAAATGTACTAAGGCCAACGGCCACTAGTGATATCTTATTTCCTATTATTTACTGTCGATTTGGGATTCGTCTACTTTTTATCAATAAAATGAGGCATTTAGCATTCTAAGTCCTCCAAATCAACTTGTCGCTAGGCCTACCTCGGGCACAAAGAGGTTCCCAAATAGGATATGATTTACATTCTTGCACTATGTGTTTAAATATCGCAACATTTTCTAATAATCCTTACTAACTTGTTACCTTTTTGTTTTTACTTTTTGTTTATTTATTCCCCTCCCTAAGGTTAGTTTGTGCACTCTGGAAACATCATTTTATTCCACGAGATCCAGGGGCCCTCCACCCACTCCTCATCTTAGTCCTATCAGAAATAAGAACAAAGGGAAGATGGAAGATTTGAACAACACCAGAAAGGAGAACTCAACTGAACGGGTAGAGGTCACTGATGCCCATGGTACTCAGGTTTCCAAAGAAAATGCATCCCAACTAGAACAAAAGTTGCTGAAGTTCCAAGAGGAACTTGATCAAGTTCGGAATCTGGCAAATTTGTCATTTTCCCTCACCACTCCGGATGTCAACTTCCCAAGTGCTCAAAATCCCACACCTCCATAAAATATCCCAAAGCAACAAAACCATCCGGTTCCTCACCTGCCATACTTCAAACAACGCTCCACTGCTCATCCCAGAACCCTTGAACTCCACAATTGACCACTTCCACACCCATCATAACACCCCCATCTATGTGGAGACTATTCCACACTCCACCCAATCTATCTCAAACACACCCGAGTCTGATGATAAAGACTCGCTCATCAGGAACCTGGCTGAAGAACTTAAGAAATTAACTAGCTGAATTCAAGGCGTTCAAGGAAGTAAAGGAATTGAAGGGTTGAACTATGAAGATCTTTGCATACAACCTGATGTCGAACTGCCCGAGGGGTACAAACCTCCAAAGTTCGAAATGTTTGATGGTATAGGGGATCCAAGGGTCCATTTGAGAATTACTGTGACAAGCTGGTCAGAGTAAGGAAAGACGAGAGAATCCGCATGAAGCTGTTCATGAGGAGTTTGAAACAAGATGCTATGTATTGGTACATTAGTAAGGATCCGAAGAAGTGGTCAAATTAGGTAAGCATGGCGTCCGACTTCATGGACAGGTTCAGGTTCAACACCGAGAATGCGCCGGATGTGTTTTATATTCAGAATCTAAAGAAGAAACCTACAGAAACATTTCGCGAGCATGCTACTCGCTGGAGGTCCGAAGCTGCTAAGGTTAGACCTACCTTAGAGGAGGAACAGATGAACAAATTCTTTGTTCGGGCTCAAGACCCGCAGTATTATGAATGACTAATGTTGATCGAGATCCACAAATTTTCTGACATTATCAAACTGGGTGAAAGGATCGAAGAGGGCATTAAAAGTGGTATGGTTACGAACTTCGAGGCCTTGCAAACTACAAATAAGGCTTTGCAGTCTTGTGGTGTGTCCAAGAAAAAGGACGTAGGGGCCGTAATGGTTGCATAGAGAACCAAATCTCCTATCAAATACCAAACTTACCCAATACCTCCACTCACATATCAACCAACTCCGAACTACCAAGCACCATCACCCGCATACCAAGCTCCACCACCCACTTATCAATCACCTCCGCCTCCCACATACCATCCCACTTCACCCAGATATTTCCAACCCGCACATGTCTACCAAGCCTACAATACTCAACCATCCCGTTATCAATCACCTCCTACACGCCAAACTTTCCTAGATCTCGACCAAATTTCGATCATAGACCTCATAAACAATACACAGCCATTGCTGAACCTATTGACCAGATGTATGAAAGACTCAAAGTTGCTGGTTACGTCACCCATATACTTGTGGTAACCCCTGAGTACCCTTTTTAGTGGGTTAATCCAAACAAATCCTATGTATAACATTCTGGCATGAAAGGACACACCATCGACGAACGTCGCTCTTTGAAAGACAAAATCCAGGCTTTGATTGACAACAAGATTATTGTGGCAAAGGAACCCGCTCCGAATGTCCGCAATAACCCACTACTAGACCACAAGGGTGGAGGCGTTCACAGGATTGAAATAGAGGATGATTGGGATCCTGAGGGATCAATCAGTTTGATCACAAAAGGAGATGACCTAAAGAAACCAAGAGTTACTCTTAACCCGATCGTGGTCCAGATTCATCCCTCTAGGGACGCTGAGGTAAATATGCCAGTACCACTGGAATTTGAAACAACGTCATATGCAAAGACACCAGTGCCAATTGAGGTTGAATTTGTGTCTCCAGCAAATGCACTTGTACCATTCGAAGTTGCAGTTTTACCACCCAAGGAACATGCTCTGTTCGGAGTGAAGATAGCCACGCCGATCCCAGTGGCGATGTCGACCATGACACCATTCCACACAAAGGCTATACCATGGGACTATACAGCTGAGGCAAGGAGGAAAGGCAAGGTTAGGTTTGAGGAAATTGTTGTCGCATAGGGTATGACGAGAACTGGTAGGATCTATACCCCAGAACACCTAGCTGAGTCAAGCAAGCAGGCCTCCAATTGGTCACCCATCACTAAGACAGGTCCAGACGATCTTTGGAGAAAGATACAGGCCAAGGAATACTCGGTTATCGACCAGTTGAACAAAACACTGGCACAGATCTCCATATTTGCTTTGCTACAAAATTCTGAGGCACACAAGAATGCTCTATTGAAGGTGCTGAGTGAAGCATACGTGCCAAACAACATTACTGGTAAAGAAATGGCTAACATAGTCGGACAAGTATTGGAGAGTCACAAAACTACTTTGCTTGAGGATGAGCTACCGCCTAAAGGAATAGGGCACAACAAAGCACTGCACATCACTATGCAATGCGAGGATTACTTTATCACCAGGATCCTGATTGATGGGGGTTCCAGCCTCAACATTTGTCCACCGGTAACACTCAAGAAATTGGGCAAAGGATTGCACGAGATAAAGGATGGAGCTATCAACGTGAAAGCCTTCGATGGCTCCCAAAGATCCACCATTGTGGAGATTAGTCTGTGTTTGCAAATGGGGCCAACTTGGTTCGATGTTGACTTCCAAGTGATAGACGTACCGACATCTTACAATCTGTTGTTGGGACGACCATGGATTCATGCTGCTGGGGCTGTGGCATCAACACTGCATCACGCAGTGAAATTTGAATGGAACCATCAAGAGGTAATCATTCACGGTGATAGAAGAAATCCTATATACAATTGCCAGACCATTCCGTCAATCGAAGGAAGAATGAAGCTAGCAGGAGAAACTTACCATCACATCGAAAGGGTGAATGCTGTTAACAAAGACAAATGGTGGGATAACAAGATCGATAGTATACTGAATTGATGTGACTACGAACATAGCAAAGGGCTCGGTAAAAACCTCCAAGGAATCGCTAAGCCCATAAAACTCATAAAACATGGCACCATCTTCAGTCTGGGATATGAGTACACTTGGGAGCAATTCAACCACTGGTCGCCACCATGGCGCGGTCCTTACTATCCGCTGGAGAATCTAGTACCACACTTGGAGCGGACTTTCCAACTGGCCGGTGTTATATATGGGTCAGAAGAAGAAGAAGAAGCACTTGCAGCGGTGAGGAATTTGTTCTTAGAAGACAATGACATGGACTATTATGTTGTTCTCGAGGAGGAGGGGGAGGAAGGCCCTTCCATACAAACCGTAAGTAGAGGGGCCGCCTCAATAACTGGACCATCAGGAGAACCAGAGCCCGACGAGCCTCGGGGTAGCAAGGCTAAAACAAGCACTATTTTAATTTACTGAAAGATTTTATTTTCCCATATTTTCAATTCCTGCAATAAGATCTCCAATGTTTAAATCAATTATGCAATTTATCAAAGAATTTTGATTTTTCTTATGAATCAACACTTATTACTATTGTTTTCCTTCATTACTTTACTTATACAACATTACTATTACTTATCTTGATGAACCGATGACTGTGACATGCAACGAGACAACACAACAAACGGACATAGATTCAGAGGAAGATGATATACCAGAAGAGATTGATAAAGAAATCGAAAGTTTTGAGAACAGACCTAAGTCCAAGTTGGACGAGACTGAGGTCGTTAACCTGGGAGATGTAGAGAATGTCAAAGAAACACGAATCAGCGTCCATTTGTCACCGTCAGAAAAGGAAGAGTATACAGAATTTCTAAGGGAATATGATGACATATTCGCCTGGTCATATGATGACATAACTGGTCTGAGTACATCTATTGTGGCTCACAAACTGCCAACCAATCCAACATGTCCACCTGTAAAGCAAAAGCTCAGAAAGTTCAAGCCTGATATGAGTTTGAAAATCAAAGAAGAAGTCACTAAGCATGTCAAAGCTAAAGTTCTCAGGGTAGTAGAATATCCAACATGGTTAGCCAACATCGTGCCAGTACCAAAGAAGGACAGGAAGGTTAGAGTCTGTGTCGACTACCGGGATCTCAACCGGGATAGTCTGAAAGATGACTTCCCTTTACCGAATATACATATCCTGATTGACAATTGCGCCAAGCATGAGCTGCAGTCATTTGTAGATTGTTTTGCTGGGTATCATCAGATCTGGATGGATAAAGAAGATGCTGAGAAAACAACTTTCATTACACCATGGGGGATGTACTGTTACAAGATGATTCCGATTGGACTAAAGAATGCTGGGGCCACCTACATAAGGGCCATGACTACCATTTTCCATGATATGATACACAAGGAGATAGAGGTATACGTAGACGATGTTATCATCAAGTCCAAAAAGTCCACTGATCACATGGAAGATTTGAGGAAGTTCTTCAATAGATTGAGAAGGTACAACCTGAAACTGAATCTCACAAAGTGTGCATTCAGGGTTTCTGTTAGGAAACTACTTGGGTTCATTGTGCGTCACCGAGGAATAGAACTAGATCCATCAAAGGTCAAAGCTATTCAAGAATTGCCACCACCAAAGAACAAGAAGGACATGATGAGTTTCTTAGGGAGACTTAACTACATCAGCCGGTTCATAGCACAATCTACAGTTATCTGTGACCCAATCTTTAAGATGTTGAAAAAGGACGCCGCTATCAAATGGACTGATGACTGCCAAAAAGCTTTCAATAGAATCAAGGAGTACCTCTCAACACCACCTGTCTTGGTCCCGCCAGATCCAGGTAGACCTCTATTACTCTACCTTGCAGTATTGGATAGAGCTTTCGGTTGCATTCTGGGGTAGCATGACGAAACAGGGAGAAAGGAGCAAGCCATCTATTACCTCAGTAAGAAGTTCACCTCGCATGAGGCCCGATATTCTCTATTAGAGCGCACTTATTGTGCTTTGACTTGGGTAGCGTAGAAGCTAAGGCACTACTTTTGTGCCTATACTACATATCTTATATCAAGGATGGATCCTTTAAAGTACATCTTCCAGAAGCCTATGCCCACTGGCAAGCTAGCCAAGTGGAAAATCCTGTTGAGCGAATTTGACATAATTTACGTCACTCAGAAGGCAATCAAGGGACAGGCACTAGTAGATCACCTTGCTGAAAACCCCATGGACGAAGAATACAAACCTCTAAAAACGTATTTTCCTAATGAAGAGGCGTCGTTCATAGGAGAAGGCATTGTGGAATCCTATGACGATTGGAGAATATTTTTCGATGGAGCAAATTTCAAAAGAGTTGGCATTGGAGCATTCCTATATCAAAAACCGTTCAGCATTATCCGGTGTCAGCCAAGCTCAGGTTTCCCTACACTAACAACATGGCCGAGTATGAAGCCTACATCCTAGGGCTCAAAATGGCCATTGACACGAACATTCAAGAGTTGCTAGTGATCGGAGATTCAGACCTACTTATACTTCAGGTCCTGGAAGAATGGGCAACCAAGAATTCCAAGATACTCTCGTATCTTCCCTATGTACAGGAATTGAGAAAGAGGTTCACAAATACGGAATTCCAATATGTTCCCAGATGTCCAAAATGAGTTCGCCAATGCATTGGCAACCCTGTCCTCTATGATACAACATCCAGATAAAAACTTCATTAATCCTATTTCGGTAAAGGTCCATGATCAGCCAGCCTATTGTGCTCAGGTTGAAGAAGAAGCAGATGGAAAGCCTTGGTTTCATGATATCAAGGAATACTTGGCAAAATGAGAATACCCGTAACTTGCAAATCCTACCCAGAAGCGCACACTTTGGAGGTTATCCAATAATTTCTTTCACAGCGGAGGAATCCTGTATAGGAGGACTCCTGATTTGGGATTACTAAGGTGTGTCGATACGAAAGAAGCATCCAAGTTATTAGAGGAGATTCATGCAGGGACCTGCGGTCCACATATGAACGGTTTCGTCTTAGTGAATATACTTCATGCTGGTTACTTTTGGATGACTATGGAAATAGACTGCATCCAGTATGTCCAGAAATGCCACCGCTGTCAGATACACACAGACATGATAAAGGTACCTCCAAATGAGCTTAATGCAACAAGCTCACCATGGTGGTTCGCTGCCTAAGGAATGGATGTTATTGGACCAATCGAACCTGCCGCATCAAACGGGAACAGGTTTATCTTGGTAGCAATTGACTATTTTACCAAATGGGTTGAAGCCGCATCTTATAGAGTAGCAACCAAGAAGGTTGTGGCAGACTTTGTCCGCGACCGCATTGTTTGTCGATTCGGGATTCTAGAGTCAATCATTACCTATAACGGCTCCAACCTCAACAGTGACTTGATGAAATCCATGTGTGACACTTTTAGAATCAGACACAAGAATTATACAACCTATAGACCCCAGATGAATGGAGCAGTAGAAGCCGCCAATAAGAATATCAAGAAGATATTAAGGAAAATGATAGAAAAGCATAAACAGTGGCATGAGAAGTTATCATTTGCTCTTCTAGGGTACCGCACCATAGTCTGCACATCAACTGGGGCAACCCCCTATATGTTGGTTTATGGTACAGAAGCAGCCGTTCCCCCCGAGGTAGAAATTTCCTCCCTAAGGATCATATAGGAAGTTGAGCTCGACGACGCAGAGTGGGTGAAAAATTGTTATGAACAACTAGCCCTCATAGACGAAAAGAGGATGAATGCAGTTTGCCATGGTCAACTTTATCAGAACAGAATGTCCAGAGCCTTCAACAAAAGAGTCAAGCCAAGACAGTTCACACCGGGGCAGCTGGTGTTAAAGAAAATCTTTCCACATCAAGATGAAGCCAAAGGGAAATTCTCTCCCAACTGGTAGGGTCCATACATGGTTCACCGGGTTCTGACAGGAGGAGCCCTCATACTTGCAGAAATGGATGGAAAAGTCTTGGCAAAGGTAATTAATTCAGATGCAGTCAAGTGTTACTATGTGTCATCTTTATGCTTTCCTATATAATGTAATTTGAACTATGCCTGACCTGATTCCCGTTTAAGAGGGGATACGTAGGCAGCCCTATGGGTTCGGTCATAATGCAATAAAAATTTCTTTTCCCCAGCAATTGAAAACTGGGGCAGAATTTTGAGGAGAACCCTCAAACTTCCGAAGTAATTTCAGCCAATCATCGCAAACAACAATCAAAAGCATAAACCCAGTAAACTAGGGCAGAATTTTGTGGAGGACCCTCAAAATTCCGTAACAAAAAGGGTTGCAATGTCTTGAACCACGTCGCAGTCGTTGGTTCATCAAAAGAAAAATTCTTAATAATGTTTTTATGTATGCCTTTACTAAATCATGCATGTTTAGGAACAGAGCCGAGCAAGTCAAACAGAGCCAGCGGGAATACGAACTAACCTCCCCCCTTTACAAAACTCACGATTTTCTTTGGATGCAGGCACTTGAGTTGCAAAATCATCAAATATACTATACACTCACAAGACTCACATTACTCGAAAATACTACTCTTAGAACCGTTGCACTTACTCACAGCTACTATCCGCACGCAGTGTCCCCAGCAGACACAGTATCCCCAGCAGTCGCAATATCGCAATCCGCTATCAGCTAAGAAAATTCTATTATCATTTTGCCCTTTTACTTCTTGCATAAGGCTACCATTCTACCTTCCGAGGTTAAGCTCTACCTCCGTCTGCACTCTTACATTGCATAAAGCTACCATTCTGCCTTCCGAGGTTAAGCTCTGCCTCCATCTGCATGGCTGAAAGATCGTCACCTTATTTGTATGGCTGAAAGATTGCCACCTTTACATTTGCATGGCTGAAAGATCGCCACCTTATTTGCATGACTGGAAGATCGTCACCTTTACATTTGCATGGCTGAAAGATCGCCACCTTATTTGCATGGATGAAAGATCGCCACCTTTACATTTGCATGGCTGAAAGATCGCCACCTTATTTGTCTGGCTGAAAGATCGCCACCTTATTTGCATGGCTGAAAGATTGCCACCTTTACATTTGCATGGCTGAAAGATCGCCACCTTATTTGCATGGCTGAAAGATCTCCACCTTTACATTTGCATGGCTGAAAGATCGCCACCTTTACATTTGCGTGGCTGAAAGATCGCCACCTTATTTGCATGGCTGAAAGATCTCCATATTTACATTTGCATGGCTGAAAGATCGCCACTTTTACATTTGCATAGCTGAAATATCGCCGCCCTATTTACATTTGCATGGCTGAAAGATCACCACCTTTACACTTGCATGGCTAAAAGATCGCCACCCATTGCATCCCATCGGCTCAAAGATCGCCACCTACTGCATCTTATGGGCTGAAAAATCACCAAATCATTCGAAGGTGTCATTGTTCAGAGGCACCATTTTCATAGCCCGAGAACACCATATCATGGCCTAAGCACCCCTTTTAATCTTTTACATATCATTATTCAAAGGCATCATAGTTCGGAGGCATAATTTGCATAGCCCGAAAACATCATTTCATGACTTGCGAATCCTTTATTATACGCTTCATGGCCCAGGACATCATGGTCTAAGGATGTCATCCTAACCGTCCAAAGACAACATTCATGGTCCGACGGGAACTTGCATCATGTTTAAATTTACGCACAATATATGCTCGTATTGCTCAATTGCAGGTAAACTGGCGAGCAATGGCCATCTCAATAGGAGCGATCCCGCTCCAGTTCCCGCAGCCCTGTTAGACTTTGACCATTCACCCAGTCCTCAATATCGCGTCCGTTTTTTAAAAGTCTCCATCGGCATGCTCCGCCGGCGGATCCTGAACTACATATAGCCTGATTCCTATAAGACCGGGGATATGTAGGAAGCTCAGAAGCCAGAGTACGGCCTAAGTCTCCTCAAACCATTTTGTTCGATCAAAATTGGCCATCATATCTTTACCCGACAACTCTTTCATCCTTCCCGAGTAAAGAGGGGCAGCTGTTGATACCCAATTTTTTCTTATATATTTTTATATGCAAAGTACCTTTCAAATAGAATATGTATGCATATATAAGTATGTCCACGGGTTTTCTTATTTTTCATTAATTTTTAAAGATTTTTAGATCAATTTATTGCCCTATTTTATCAAGAAAAACCCAATAATTATTCCCAAAATTTTCATTTAGGCAATTCACTTATTAGATTCTCATATCTATACTAAAATATAGCTAACATAATTTTTGCATAATTTTACAAATTTATTTAGTATTTTTAAAAGCTAAATTGCATATAATTGCAATATTAGCCTATTTTAAGATTTAATTGTGTTTATAATTATAAAATTGACTCCAGTATTTTTATTTTTATAATTATATATTATTAATCATTTTAGTACCTTTAAATTATTACCAGAAATTATTTTACTATTTTTTATAAACAAATAAGAGAAAATGGCTATTTAAATGATAGCCCATTTGTATTTCAATTTTGGCCAGATTGGGCACCCCTAATTGAACCCAATTTCAGATCCCATTACCCGGTCCAAATCTTAAATTTACCCAACCAACAATCCTCTTAATAACCCGCTTGGATCCACTTTCAATCCTAGCCGTTGATCATTTAGATCAACGGCTCATACTCACCCTTTCCTTTTATAATTTTACAATACCCCCCCCCCCCAAAACCTAATCATTTCTCACTGATAGCTGCCCCCGGATTCACCCCCTCCCAAATTCTCTCTCAGAAACCCTAGTTGCCTCCCTCCACTTCCACCCTAAAACCACCGGAATGCATGGCTTCCAAGGCCATAGAAGTCCTATACCGGCCTCCTATAACTCATACACATTTGGTTACTGAAGTTTCAAGGCCTGACCCGAAGAAGCTTGGCCCAGAGCTTGTTTGATTCGAGTTCTATGGCCATCTTCGACCTTGCTCCGGCCGGCCATGGCTATTCGAGCCTGATCTCGACTTCTCCTGCTCAGATCAACGACTCTCCAAGCCTTTCTCACCATCTCGTTTCTTCTGAAACCCTAACTTTTGAGGTTCTTCTGATTTCTTTAGATCTGTTCTAGATCCATGTTTTCTGTAAACTTTTAAACGGTTTCTCGAGATTTCTTTCAACAAACTATGCTTTCAAAACCTTTATCTTTCCGATTTAGGGTTTTTGTTAAGTTATTTAGATGTTTCTTGATTTTCTTTTTCTCTTGTGTGTTTCTTCTACTATGTTTCCTATTAGTTTCTTCTACTGTGATTTTTATGTGTCTCTCCTAGTGTGTTCTTACGAGTTCTTCTACTGTGTCTTCCTATGTGTTTCTTCTACTATGTTCTTATGAGTTCTTCTATTGTGATTCGCATATTGTTCTTTTACTATGTTTCTCATGAGTTTCTTCTACTAAAATATGCATGTTAAAGGTCTTAGTTCCTTTCTGAAATCTCTAAACTTGTTTGATTTCAAAAGAAAAAAAAGCCCTAACTTTTTTGAACCTATTTCGAGTTTCTGAAGTTATCTCATCTACTACTCGATTAGGCTTCCAAAACTTTGTTTCGACCTTTGTTTCTTGATATGGTTCTGATTCCCTGTTAAACTCTTGTAAGGTCTTTCTATTGGACCCTTTATATGCTATTTGATACTTTCTCTCTTCTACATTGCTGAGTTACTGAGACTGACCTATGTGACTACCATGTTCCTATAGTCTACTACTTACTGATTTTTCAATTGCATGATATTTTTCTTTGTCCTAAATTCAACCTCGCATACTTGTGTGCTCTTTATATGTGCTGAACTTCCCTCTAAATGGCTTTCAATTTTTGATTAATTTCAGACTTCCTTTGTGTAAGCCTGATTGATTTCTTTCCTTGTTTGATGATTTCCCTGTTACTTGGTCGAAAACTTTCCTTAGCCTTTCTGGCTTAGTTTATTCATGGACCAGTAATTACAAGTCTCTAACTCCTTGATTTACTATGTACTAATTAATTTTTACCTTATTTATTTGATCGTGTATTTCAAAATTCTTCCCTTAAGTAAACTCCTATGTATCTACCCTTAATTGCCTACTTTGCACAAGATGCTTACTTGATCACTTTCCTTAAATAATTTTGTTCATTACCGTTTAAGTTTAAACTCCTTAATTAAAGTAAGTCTCGTACTAATTGATTTTAATTGATACCCAGTTCCTTAATTATTTTCTTACCTTCTTTCCGCCTGTTTTCACAATATATATACCTGCTCTTCATTGACACAAACACACCAACACTCGTAGTTTTCTGAACTCATACTCACACTTAAAAGTATTCTCTCTTGTTACTTGTGGCCTGTTTGCAAATCTTGCTGCCTGTTTCTCTCTCTATTTGCTTTCTTTGAACTGGTATGTTCTAATTAAGATTCAACACCACAACAATGTGTTTGTTTAACATTTTTTCCTCCTGTCTGCCTGCTTGTGTTTAGTTCAATACTTATTTAGCATTCTCCTTCTGCCTGTTCTGCCTCTGTTGTGTATTCTAAGTGTGTTTGACAATGATGGTTGTTTGAGGCATGACAACATTAAAATATTGCTTTCTATGACTCAAATTTGATCCTCTGGGATCATAACCTCATGCTACCATTGTATGTTGTATATTCTATTGGTTTTGTGAGCATAACAGCATTCCCTATTGCTGCGTATGCCCAGAATCAATTAATGCCCATGCACAAGGGATCTCTACAATCAGTACCCAACCCCTGAATCCCTTTTGTGTGAAGTTATTATTTCTGTAGCACCCTTTTCCATTTTGCTTTAATCCCCTAGTTCTTCAGGTTCTGTTTTCTGCACTTGTACTCTCTCTTAGCCTTTAAGTTCTTCCCCCTTCATGTGAGCCTTGCCTTGGGACCCATTGAGCTCCCTCTAAAAGACACTTGAGGGCTGGCCCTTCCACACTACACAAATCCCCATTCTGATAATGCAATTTGGGTGTGAGCATTGCTCGGAGTCCCATTGAGGCTCTTAGGGAACTTTGACATACTCAAATGGGAGAAAGGCTTTGGATCATGATCTCTTTGAGTTGGTCTATCTCATAACTCAGAGAGGAAGTCAAGAATCAGGCTTCCTCTAGTTGTATTTTTCTTTATATTTTCTGATATAATTTTATTTATTCCGGGTTGTAATAATTTGTAATAAACACTTGGGGATGGTTAGTAGAAAAGGATGGGTAACTATGTATGAAAAGGGTAGAAATCATGACTATAGGACTACTATATTTATGCATATCCAACATTTCATATAGAAACCATGTCTATAGGTATTCTGAATTTCGCATATTCAAATGCACTTAGAAATCATGCCTATAGGCCCATTCTGAATTCTGCATATTCAACTTCATATAGAAATTATGCCTATAGGATTGTTCAATTCTGCATATTCCATTACATCTAGATACCATGCTCATAGGTTTAAAACAAATTCTTCATCTAGATACTATGTCTATAAGGTTTGGAAAAAAATCAACAATGTATAGAAAGCATGCCTATAGGGGTTTCTAATAAAAAATCTGATTTTCCCAGTAATAATGGCTACTATCAACCGCATGGCTTTTAATCAATTCGTTAAATCCCACCTCTCTTTTAACAATTTGATTCTATCACTTAGCAAGTTTAACGAGTATGCATTCAAAACAGTTTACTTCGAGCCTTGTTGTTTCCTTATTTTCTGAATCCAGTAGATACCATGTCAATAGGATCCTTGTCCAACACTTAGGCAAGCCTTAGGGTAATAACTATAAACTGAATCAGCTTCTATTAATAATTACAACCAGTAGGCAGGCCTGATTCGGACTTCTTATATGAGTTATGTGATAAGCTGAAACTGTCTCAACAATTTCCACTCACTCGGCTTTAATACTTGGTAAAATCAAACCTAAAATAGTATGTGTAAGTCATGTTAATTATGTGCTTCTTTGTTTAAGGAGGTATATCTGAGCCTCTGCTTGTTATATGCTTTCCCTCAACTTGCAATACGTGTTTTGTATGTCGCCTTAGAGTTTTTACCTTTGACACTACAAGTAAGCCCAATATCCCTCCCTTTAGGATTAGTAGTCTTAAATGCCTCCGGGACTGATAGGGTTGGGACGGGTAATAGCATGCAATAAGTAAACAAGACGAACCCGCGCTTTAAATACCTTAACGGGGTGGGAAGGGTAGATATGGATATGATGTCCATGCGATAATGTCACGTGTAGACCCTCATTGAGGAGTGATTACCGGACATTTTGTGGGGTGATCCATGTTGTTAATAAACCTAGGACCCCCTTTCCCTTATTTCTTCATTTCTTTTATCATTTGAACTCCTTCTTTTAACAAATCAGCTTTCTTTTCTAATTGCTCTTCCGAACTTTATCTATTTTTTTATCCTTTATATGTGAAATCCCCTCTTATTTGAGCCTTATTTGTCTACATGTTAATTGACCTAAACTCACAATAATTGTCTGGCCGGGAACCACACTAGTGGATTCTGAGAGGTGCCTAATACCTTCCCCTACGAATAATTTCAAGCCCTTACCCATTCTCTGGTTACTCAAATCAAACCCTCTTGGTGTCCTAATGCACCCTAATCATTAGGTGGCGACTCTTCAAATCAAACCCGATTCCCAAAAGGAATGAGTTGTCCCTCCAAATGTCATAAACCCTATTCCGCGAGGAAAAAGGGGGCGCGACAGGAGGGATCTTCCTTTATGTGACCAAAACCATGTGAAACGAGTCTTAGGAAACTTGCCTTCTCTGTTGGATCTTCAGCCCAACGAAATGTTGATCGAGGCTGCAACTATGTTTTGGGACAAGGAAAGGGTTGTGTTCCGTTTTGGGAACATAGAAATGGCTCCCCCTCTAGAAGAAATGGGAGGATTTGTTGGGCTGCCTTCGGATAGCCCTAATCTGTTAGCACCTGAAAATTGCACTACTAGGGAATTCTTTAAGATGATGGGGCTGAAGAAAAATGACAACTTGAAATGCATGAAGGACTCCTACATACCCTTTGATTTCCTTTATGAAAGATACGGTCACAGTAGCTCTTACCATATTTTTGATGATGAGTTCTCAATCACTTCTTTAGGTTGGATTCACCGTAGGGTCTTCGTGTTTATTATGTGTTTCTTGGGCATGATGGTATTCCCAATCCAAGGGGATAGTGTTACACCCAACAATATTACATTACGGTAATGTTAAGCCTCGCAGTAATAAGCTACGATAATGTCACACCCTGTAGTATTATACGTTAAATTTGTCGTAAGATTATTTGGGGATTATAAGAATTATAAGTGATGAGTATATTCGTGAAGGTAAGAGGGTAAGTAATATCGAAGAAATAGATTTTTTTTCGAAGTTTGGCATTTTGAGATAAAATACAGCCCGAGTTAAAATGCCCGGTATTTATGGACTGGTACCATGCACGGTACCCCATAGCCATAATAGTAAGGTGTATAAAATGTATTAAAAATAAGTAAAATTTTAAGTAATTTGATACAATTCTTAATTGTGCGAGTAATTGGCTAATTATCGGGTAGCGGGGTACTACCTATTTGATTATTAGATAAAGTTTAAAATTCCCAACAAAGGGATTACGTGGCAGCAAAATATGTTATGTTGGATGACTCTGAAGTCATTTAGAGAAGGTGGCAAGATTTAAAATCATTGGAAGGATATGTTTGAATTGATTTTGTCGTGTATCAATGTAGTTACTGGAGTGCTTTCATTCTAGTATCCTTTGTTAATCCTAAAATCCCAACCAAAAAGTTTGCAAAAAAAAAAACACATTCATCAGTACTCGAATTTGTTCACTCGCATCCATACATATGAATTCCTCGAAATTTCTCGAAATTCCTTAAGTCCTTTCATATCAGAAGCTAGTTTGCGTTCATGTTCTTTAAATTCCTTCACTCACAATATGTTGTCTTATTTGCATTTCTTGTTACTGCTCTAGAGAATGGATCAATATACCATAGCAATTTTATGGCTAATACTATGTCTAGCAGACTAGTCTCTAATTTTATTTTTATTTTAACTAGTCTATATTTTTTTATCCATGTGATGTGTTGGTTAAGGTTATGAGAAAATGGGAAGCAGGAAACAACCTATAAGGTGGAAAGTAGATGATTAGTTCTGGACATCTTGAATGGTTAAATGTAATAATTTTTCAAAGCTTGAACGATCTCACACAATCCCATGAAACAATGGTGGATGGATGATCCCTAGCATCCTTTTTACGGGAAAGAATTAATTGCATATGGGGATTAAGAAGTTTGTTTGATTGTTTTTGGTAGAGAAAAGAATTGATTTAATAGGCTATTGGTATTGGAATTTTAGAAGTGTATATAAAAGAACGTAGTGGTAAATTGGGATGAAGGAACCTATGATTTTGAATCTCCTTATACTATGATAGATTGAGTTGACTTGTTTGAAGAGTTGCTTGGAAGTGATTAAGGACTCAACGGGTTTAAGGTATGTTAAGGCACTTTCTTCTTTCTTTTGGCATGATCTAAAATGAAATGAACATAAACGATACGCTATTTCATAATGACTCTACTCCTAGCAACTAAGGTTGTCCATGTTGTTCTTTCCTTATAAAATTATTCTAAACAAGTGTGTATGATCCTTAAATCCTACTAAGGTTCATATTGATGGTAGGGATGTCCATAATGTTCTTATGTCACTCCAAAAGGTCTAGAATGTGATTTCATGAGTGGAGCATGCATTATGTATATGTATCTATTTTACTCTACCGAGCCGCGCTATAGTCGGTCGGGTACGGCACATATTGTGCAACCACTGATCAGTTGGGTTTTACCGAGCTCCACGTGGCCGGATACGATTCTATCGAGCCTTATGATGGCCGGGTACGTTTTTACCGAGTCCTCTGTAAGGCCGGGTACGATATGATGATGATGATGCCCACGGAGGTGAATCTTTTTAAAACAGTTCATGTATATATATGTATTATGCATATTATGTCAGTAGCCACCATAGGCACTTAGATGTTACAGGTTGTATCTCCTCTATCTCTCTTTACATTACTGTTCTTGTTTATGCTTTCCTGCCTTACATACTCAGTACATTATTCGTACTGACGTCCCTTTTGCCTCGGGACGCTGCGTTTCATGCCCGCAGGTCTTGATAGACAGGTCGAGAGCCCTCCAAGTAGGCTATCAGCTCAGTGAAAGATGGTGGTGCGCTCCATTTGCTTCGGAGTTGCGTATTTGGTTAGTATGATTTAGACGTCTATTGTTTGGTATGGCGAGACTATGTCCCGACCTTTGTGACACTTATGTACTCTTAGAGGCTTGTAGACATATGTCGTGTACGTGAAAGATTGTACGGCCCCACGGCCTATGTTTGAGTTTATAAATGATTATGTTAGCCTATTAGGCCCATATGTTACATGTATATAATGATGTAATAAGAAAGGTACATTACATTGGTACTAGGTCAAGTAAGGTACTGGGTGCCCGTCGCAGCCCATCGGTTTGGGTCGTGATAAATGTGGTATCAGAGCAGTTCTATCCTAGGGAGTCTACAAGCCGTGTCTAGTAGAGTCTTGTTTATGGGTATGTCGTACACCACACTTATAAGCAAGAGGCTACATGGCATTTAGGATTGTCACTCTTTCTTCTTACTCTAGATCTTGTGGTAGAGCTCTCTTATAAGAATCCAAGTTCTGAAATTCTATTTTATTCGTAATGACACGATGCCTACTTCCCGAAAGAAGGTGGGACAGAGAGATAGTTATGGAAGAACTAAGTCAGAGGAATTGAATTTTGTATGATGCCTACGATAAGTAAATATGAGGTCTTTAGCAGATCATGCGTGTACTGAGATGGGTAAGCTTCCTGATATGAAGCCTTAAGGCAAGAATGCCTATCCATTTTTATGGTGAAGGACAATGAGAGATTAAGAAGATAAGTACAAGTTTCGGCAAGTAAAAGGGGCAAGGTGAAAAAGGGTACGAGTTAACTAGTTAATGAAGGTTAACAGCATTTATAATTGAGGCAGAGGAACATAAGCTTCTTGAGTTATATTTAATAGTGATAGGGGTATATACAATTGGTCACACCCTTTTCAGATATGTCCTATGTGGGTTAACAAAAGTAGTATAAAAAAAATATGATGGATGAATTGATTGTGTCAGTTGACATTTTCGAAGGATATTGCAAATGTGCTAATAGATATCTTTATGGGACACCTAGAGGGTGCACTCTAAAATAGTGCGGCCACATATGTGTACTACAAAGACATGTACTATAATCCTTGAAGGGATAAGTATTACCTTAGTGTGGCTCGTGTCCCTAGAAAAGTGAGAATGTTAAGCAACTTGAAGAGCCACTGGATGGAGCAAAGGAAAGCTAAAAGCGAAAGAATGTCGCCGAAATATTAGCAGAATAATGAAAGAGGGATAAGAAAGACTTATGAATAAGGTGTGAAAAAGGGGCCTAAAGGGGGGAATGCCCTGGCCTTTGGACTTATTCACAGAATAGTTTCCTAGATGTCAAGACTAGTACTAAAGTATTCGCAAGATCTATGGGGAATAAGAATGATAAGTGCATCAGTCAACATTCGAGGACGAATGTTCCAAAGGGGGAATAATGTTACACCCAACAATATTACATTACGGTAATGTTAAGCCTCGCAGTAATAAGCTACGATAATGTCACACCCTGTAGTATTATACGTTAAATTTGTCGTAAGATTATTTGGGGATTATAAGAATTATAAGTGATGAGTATATTCGTGAAGGTAAGAGGGTAAGTAATATCGAAGAAATCAAAATTTTTTTTCGAAGTTTGGCATTTTGAGATAAAATACAGCCCGAGTTAAAATGCCCGGTATTTATGGACTGGTACCATGCATGGTACCCATAGCCATAATAGTAATGTGTATAAAATGTATTAAAAATAAGTAAAATTTTAAGTAATTTGATACAATTCTTAATTGTGCGAGTAATTGTCTAATTATCGGGTAGCGGGATACTACCTATTTGATTATTGGATAAAGTTTAAAATCCCCAACAAAGGGATTACGTGGCAGCAAAATATGTTATGTTGGATGACTCTGAAGTCATTTAGAGAAGGTGGCAAGATTTAAAATCATTGGAAGGATATGTTTAAATTGATTTTGTCGTGTATCAATGTAGTTACTGGAGTGCTTTCATTCTAGTATCCTTTGTTAATCCTAAAATCCCAACCAAAAAGTTTGCAAAAAAAACACATTCATCAGTACTCGAATTTGTTCACTCACCATCCATACATATGAATTCCTCGAAATTTCTCGAAATTCCTTAAGAGGTTCCTTTCATATCAGAAGCTAGTTTACGTTCATGTTCTTTAAATTCCTTCACTCACAATATGTTGTCTTATTTGCATTTCTTGTTACTGCTCTAGAGAATAGATCAATATACCATGGCAATTTTATGGCTAATACTATGTCTAGCAGACTAGTCTCTAATTTTATTTTTATTTTGACTAGTCTATATTCTTTTATCCATACGATGTGTTGGTTAAGGTTATGAGAAAAGGGGAAGCAGGAAACAACCTATAAGGTGAAAAGTAGATGATTAGTTCTGGACATCTTGAATGGTTAAATGTAATAATTGTTCAAAGCTTGAACGATCTCACACAATCCCATGAAACAATAGTGGATGGATGATCCCTAGCATCCTTTTTACGGGAAAGAATTAATTGCATATGGGGATTAAGAAGTTTGTTTGATTATTTTTGGTAGAGAAAAGCATTGATTTAATAGGCTATTGGTATTGGAATTTTAGAAGTGTATATAAAAGAACGTAGTGGTAAATTGGGACGAAGGAACCTATGATTGTCAAGATTCTGAAAGATAATTTCATGCTGATGTTCGCAAAATCGCAAGTTTCAGATTGAAGTACTAACGGACTGAACCGTCGTTGTGTGGTTAGGTAAATGACAAAGGTATGTTAAGGCACTTTCTTCTTTCTTTTGGCATGATCTAAAATGAAATGAACATAAACGATACGCTATTTCATAATGACTCTACTCCTAGCAACTAAGGTTGTCCATGTTGTTCTTTCCTTATAAAATTATTCTAAACAAGTGTGTATGATCCTTAAATCCTACTAAGGTTCATATTGATGGTAGGGATGTCCATAATGTTCTTAAGTCACTCCAAAAGGTCTAGAATGTGATTCCATGAGTCGAGCATGCATTATGTATATATATCTATTTTACTCTACCGAGCCGTGCTATAGTCGGCCGGGTACGGCACATATTGTGCAACCACTAATCAGTTGGGTTTTACCGAGCTCCACGTGGTCGGGTACGATTCTACCGAGCCTTATGATGGCCAGGTATGTTTTTACCGAGTCCTCTGTGAGGCCGGGTACGATATGATGATGATGATGCCCACAGAGGTAAATGTTTTTAAAAAAGTTCATGTATATATATGTATTATGCATATTATGATTTACAAAGTTATTCAGACTTACGGGTTAAGTCATGTACTCCATATGTCTTCTATGTCCTCTATGTATTTATTTATGTGCCTTACATACTCAGTACATTATTCGTACTGACGTCCCTTTTGCCTGGGGACGCTGCGTTTCATGCCCGCAGGTCCTGATAGACAGGTCGAGAGCCCTCCAAGTAGGCTATCAGCTCAGCGAAAGATGGTGGTGCGCTCCATTTGCTTCGGAGTTGCGTATTTGGTTAGTATGATTTAGACGTCTATTGTTTGGTATGGCGGGACTCTGTCCCGACCTTTGTGACACTTATGTACTCTTAGAGGCTTGTAGACATATGTCGTGTACGTGAAAGATTGTACGGCCCTGTCGGCCTATGTTTGAGTTTATAAATGATTATGTTAGCCTATTAGGCCCATATGTTACATGTATATAATGATGTAATAAGAAAGGTACATTACGTTGGTACTCAATCAAGTAAGGTACTGGGTGCCCGTCGCGGCCCATCGGTTTGGGTCGTGACAGATAGAATCCATACTAGGCTGGCCATGGTGACCAAAACTCTAATGGATGGGATATAGGGGGAGACATACACTATCGTCCGTATGATCGTTGCAGACATGTACCGAGCTTTGGAGCGATGTCAGAAGGGGTTCAGGTTCTTCGAGGGTTGCAACTTGCTGTTACAGGTCTGGTTGTTGGAACATCTCTAAAAGGGACAATACTGTCAAGAATTTTCGTGAAGTCCGTGGAATGATCACATAGCCTTCCATCATCCCAAAAGAATAAACTACATTCTAGACATATTTGCTCAGCCAAAGGATGCTGTGGGATGGGTACAACTTTACGAAAATTAGATCGAGGATCAAGTCCAGTGGATGTTTGAATGGTTCCCTACCAATGAGTTCATCATCAGATCCAAAGATTTTCCATACTTGGTGTTGATTGGGTTGAGGGGCATATACCCTTTATGCTCCTCTCAGGGTTATCAGACAAGCAGGCAGGAGACAAGTCATACCACGGATCGCTAAAATGTGTCACTTCAGAGCCAATTTCCAAGGTGACGCCATCCCATATAAGAATGAAGTGCGACACATGTGGACCTTGAAGATTATTATGGAGAAGGATACTATTAAGCCAGACCGATATCACGCGGGCCACTCATACCTTTACCCTTCGTGGTTGGAGGACAACATAGACAGGGTCTTTGAGCCAAGGACTGGTCCAAGAAACAGGGTCATAGACGAGGTTGCTGAAGCAGAGGTGAAGTACAACAAGCTACGGAAAAGAGTTCGAGAGTCTAAATCTGAGCATATGTTGCAACATAAGGCTGATATGGAGATGATTAACGAGTGGAAAGAAAGAGCTGTCAAATCCAGCGAAAGGCTAGAATATTTGGAGTACAGCTTGATGGAATTGGAGGGGAAAATAAGGAAGAGGGTCACCAACTGCCATAACGTTGAAGGAAATGAAGGAGGGCATCTGGCAAAGGCATTCCTATTGTTGAACCTGCACGAGCTGGGAGAGTTGAACGACAACAGCATCCGGTCTGGAGAGGGTCCTTCTGGAACCAAGTAGATTAGATTTACTTGCTTTCCTTTTAAAATGTAATAAGGCCAAGTGCCATTAGGAACATTATTTTGTTTAGTTTTGTTTTGGGGCGTTTGTTTTTACATTAATGAAATGAGGCAATTATTGGCACTAAAACTCTCCAAATTTATTTGTCGCTAAGCCTACCTCGGGCATAACGAGGCTCCCAAATTAGGATGTGAATTTACATTCCCGTAATATGTTTTTATATATTGCAAACATTTCAGAATCCTTACTGACTTGTTTATCTTTTTGTTTTTCTTTATTCTTTATACCCACCCCCTAAAGTTGGTTCGCTCATACTGGCATCATTAGTATATCACACCAGATCTAGAGGCCCTCCACCTCCTCCTCCTCCAAGTAATACAAAAAGCAAAAGAAAAGTAAAAATGGACAACTTAAGTGGTATTCGAAAGGAGAATGCTGAGAACGTAGAAACTTCAGACGGTCGGAGTGCTCTGGCACCAAATGATCTAGTTCTGAAGTTGGAACAAAAGATATTGGAGCTACAGGGAGAGCTTGAGCAGGTCCGCAACTTGGCAAAACTATCCCTCACCCTGAATGTCCCTGACATCAACCAACAAAATATAAAGAACCCAGCACCTCCCCAAAACACACCAAACCAACATCCACAAAACCCTCATGCACCACATCAATACGCAAACCCACCTCAAAATCTCAATCCCCTACCAATACCAACTCTACCACAACATCACCATCAACCAATTCAGTACCCACCAACTACCAATTATCACACTCCCCAGAACACACCACAACTAATTCCTGATCCTCAAAACTCAACCAATGAATACTATTACACCCATGCACCTGGCACTCACCAAAACAACCCTATATACGTGGAAACCATACCTCACTCTATCCAACCAATCTCTTATACACTAGAATCCTCCGAGAAGGATCTGCTCATTAAAAACATGGCTAAAGAACTCAAAAAGTTGACGAGTCGAGTTCAGGGTGTTAAAGGCGGCAAAGGAATAGAAGGTTTGAACTATGAAGACTTATGCATATAGCCAGATGTAGAACTGCCAGAGGGTTACAAACCTCCCAAGTTTGAAATGTTTGACGGTACAGGTAATCCTAGGGTTCATTTGAGGACTTATTGTGACAAGCTTGTTGGGGTCATAAAGGATGAAAGGATCTGGATGAAGCTCTTTATGAGAAGTCTTATGGGAGATGCATTGTCCTGGTACATCAGCCAGGATCCTAAGAAATTGTCCTACTGGGTGAGTATGGCATCTGATTTCATGGACCGATTCAGGTTCAACACAGAAAATGCACCAGATGTTTTGTACATTCAAAACCTTAAGAATAAGCCCACCATTCAGGCCATCTTTGGACGAGGAACAGATGAACAAGTTCTTCGTCAAATCACAGGATCCATAATATTATGAAAGGTTGATGGTTATTGAAAATCATAAATTCTCTAATATCATCAAACTCGGAGAAAAATCGAAAAAGGAATCAAGAGCGGGATGGTGACAAACTTTGAGGCATTACAGGCCACAAACAAAGCATTACAATCAGGTGGCATATCCAAGAAAAGAGACATTGGGGCAGTAATGGTGGATCAAGGACCGAAATCTCCACGTATATATCAAACACCTCCACCCACATATCAAACACCTCCACCCACATACCAAGAACCACCACCCACATATCAACCTTCATCTCCCAGATATTCCCAAACAGCCACTGCCTATTATACCTATAATTCCCAACCACACTATTTCCATTCACCTCTAACTTACCAAAATTATCCAAGACCACGACCTAATTTTGATCGTAAGCTACCCAGACAGTACACCGCTATTGCTAAACCCGTCGACCAACTATATGAAAGGTAGAAAGCCACTGGTTACGTCACCCCAATTATCATTATAGCATTAGAGAATCCATCCCAATGGGTCAACCCAAGCAAAACCTGTGCATACCACTCCGGTATGAAGGGGCACACTATTGGCGAGTGCCAAACATTGAAAGACAAGATCCAGATGTTAATTGACAACAAGATTATACAGGTGAAAGAAGTTGCACCCAATGTCCGCAACAACCCCATCCCTGATCATAGGGGTGGCGGGATACTTGTGATAGAAATGGATGAAGAATGGGATCCTGAGGGGTCAATCGGGCTCATTCAAGAATGCGATGACTTTAAACCTACAGTCATATTTACTCCTATTGTAGTACAGACTCAATCACCGATCGAAGTTGAGATAGCTGCATCAGTTCCATTTGAGGTAGAGGTAGCTCCACCTGCAGCCATCCCTGTTCCATTTGAAGTGGAAATGGCCACACCTTTCACGGTGACAGTATCAACCACACCTCCTTTTGACTCAAAAGCAATACCTTGGGATTATGTTGTCGAGGCTAGGCGAAAAGGAAAGGCAGAGATGGAGGAATCTGATGCTGCCCAAGGATTGACTAGGACCGGGAAAATCTATCAAGCTACCTGTCATTGAAACGGGACCAAATGACCTTTGGAGGAAAGTACAAGCAAGGGAATATTCCATCATTGATCATTTGAACAAAACCCCAGCTCAAATATCCATACTGTCACTGTTGCAAAATATAGAGGCACACAAGAATGCTTTGATGAAGGTGATGAGTGAAGCTTAAGTGCCCAACAATATCACCTGCGGAGAGATGGCCAATATGGTAGGGCAGGTGCTAGAAAGTCATAAGATAATCTTCCACGAAGATGAGCTGCCACTTGAAGGGTTGAATCACAACAGAGCATTGCATATCACAGTGCAATTTGAAGACAAATTCATTGCCAGGGTCTTGATTGACGGAGGTTCAAGCCTCAATATTTGTCTGTTGGATACTCTGAAAAGACTGGGCAAAGGTTTCCATGAAATACAGGCAGGGAGCATGAACATTAAAGCTTTCGATGGGTACCAAATGGCCACAATTGGGGAAATTAATATTTGTCTACATATGGGGTCAACTTGGTTCGACGTTAAATTTCAAGTGCTCAACATATCAGCCTCATACAATCTTCTGTTGGGCCGACCATGGATACATGCCGCTGGGGCTATAGCTTCCGCACTAGATCAAGCCATGAAATTTGAATGGAACCATTGGGAGGTGATCATTCATGAAGATGGGAGTAACCCTATTTACACCAGTCAAACCATCCCAGTTATTGGAAACTGGAGAAGGTTAGGAGGGGAAACTTATCATCACATTGAACGTGTCAATGCCATTGAGAAATACAAATGGTGGAGTAGCAAAATAGAAAGCATACTGGCATAGTCTGGGTATGAACCTGGCAAAGGGCTTGGAAAGAATCTCCAGGGTATTACTAAGCTGATACAGCTGAAGCGTCATGGTACTACCTTCGGGCTCGAATACCAGTATACATGGCAAGAGTATAATGATTGGTCACCTCCATGGCACGACTGTGTTACCCTCTCGAACAACCCGTACCATATCTGGATCAAACTTTTCACCAAGCTGATACAATATGGGGAACTACAGAAGAAGAAGTTTTAGCTGGGTTGAGGAATCTATTTTTGGAGGATGAAGACATGGACTGCAGTACAATAATTGAGGAGGAGGAGGAAGAAGGCCTCACTATTCAGACTGTGGATAATGGAGCTGTTCTCAAGAACTGGACCGC
Source organism: Nicotiana tabacum (assembly GCF_000715075.1). NCBI lineage: Eukaryota > Viridiplantae > Streptophyta > Magnoliopsida > Solanales > Solanaceae > Nicotiana > Nicotiana tabacum. The sequence goes on along the minus strand of NC_134089.1, from coordinate 14,655,145 downwards.
CACACCATCCCGGGCCCGCCGAGTCCCTGGGTAGCTTGGCATATTTCATTCCTATAGCCATTCTAGGCATTTAAGATTTTCAGTAATTTTGTTTTTTTAAAAGATTCACTTGTTTCAAAATAAATGCTCGATTCATCGACCCGTACTCATTTGGATGTTTTAAGTATTAATCAAATGGATTGCTCTTTATTATTTATTAGTATCTTTCATATTTTTCTTTCTACAGCATTATTGTTACTTTTCCTGATGAACCGGTGACTGTGACATGTAATGAGGCAACGTAACATGAGAATAGTGATTCGGATGAAGAAGATGAGATACCTGAGGAAGTTGTCAAGGAAGTTGAAAACTTTGAGAATAAGCCTAAGTCCAACCTAGACGAAACTGAAGCAGTAAATTTGGGAAACGCCGAGATCGTCAACGAGACTCGCATCAGCATTCACTTATTGCCAACAGAGAAAGAAAAATACATTCGTTTTCTAAAGGAATATGAGGACATTTTCGCATGGTCATATGATGACATGACCGGTTTGAGCACGTCCATAGTGGCTCACAAGTTGCCTACTAATCCCATGTGTCCGTCGGTGAAGCAGAAACTCAGAAAATTCAAACCAGATATGAGCCTGAAAATCAAGGAAGAAGTTACTAAGCAGATCAAAGCCAAAGTTCTCAGGGTGGTTGAGTACCCAACCTGGTTAGCCAACATTGTGCCAGTTCCGAAGAAAGATGGGAAAGTTAGAGTATGTGTTGACTATCGGGATTTAAACAGAAACCCCAAGGACGACTTCCCACTTTTGAATATACATGTCCTGATCGACAATTGCGCCAAGCATGAACTCCAATCCTTTGTATATTGCTTCGCGGGTTATCACCAAATCTGGATGGATGAAGAAGATGCAGAGAAAACAGCTTTTATTACACCATGGGTAATAAAGAAATAGAGGTGTATATGGATGGCGTCATTATCAAATCCAAGAGGGCCGCAGATCACATAGCGGACTTGAGAAAGTTCTTTGACAGGCTAAGGAGGTACAACTTAAAACTGAACCCCACAAAGTGTGCATTCAGGGTCCCCACAGGAAAGTTACTGGGATTTATTGTCAGTCGTCGAGGAATCGAGCTGGATCCGTCTAAAGTCAAGGCTATTCAGGAATTACCGCCACCTAGGAGCAAAAAGGACGTGATGAGCTTCCTAGGACATATCAACTATATCAGTCGCTTCATAGAACAGTCCACAGTTATATGTGAACCTATCTTCAAGATGCTGAGGAATGATGTCGAGACAAGCTAGACCGAGGATTGTCAGAAAGCTTTTGACAAAATCAAGGAGTACCTGTCCACGCCACTAGTTCTAGTTCCGCCAGAACCACGATGACCTTTGCTATTCTATCTATCTGTATTGGATGGAGCCTTCGGATGTGTTCTAGGATAACATACATGGCGAGACAGGGAGGAAGGAGCAAGCCATATACTACTTGAGTAAGAAGTTCACACCTTACGAAGCACAGTACTCTCTACTAGAGCGCACTTGCTGTGCTTTGACCTGGGCGGCCTAGAAGTTGAGGCATTACTTTTGTACCTATACTACATATCTCATATCCAGGATGGACCCTTTGAAGTACATATTTCAGAAACCCATGCCAACCGGGAAGTTAGCCAAATGGCAGATATTGTTAAGTAAGTTTGATATCGTCTACGTAACTCAAAAGGTGGTCAAAGGACAAGCATTGGCAAATCATCTTGCTGAAAATCCGGTGGGAGGAGAATACGAACCCTTGAAAACGTATTTTCCTGATGAAGAAGTGTCATTTGTAGGAGAGGACATTACCGAAGCATATGACGGTTGGAGGATGTTCTTTGACGGAGTTGCAAATTTCAAAGGAGTGCGCATTGGAGCAGTTTTGATATCAGAAATGGGTCAAGATTATCCGGTATCTACTAAACTCAGATTTCCCTGCACTAACAACATGGCAGAATATGAAGCCTGCATACTAGGACTCAACATGGCAATCGACATAAATATTCAGGAGCTGCTGGTAATCGGTGATTCAGATTTGCTTGTGCACCAGGTATAAGGAGAGTGTGCCACCAAGAATTCCAAGATATTTCCATATCTGCACCACGTACAAGAATTGAGAAAGAGGTTCACGAAGATAGAGTTTTGGCATGTTCCCAGAATTCAGAATGAGTTTGCCGATGCATTGGCCACTTTGTCATCCATGATACAGCATCCAGATAAGAATTTCATTGATCTCATCCCAGTGAAAATCCATAATCAACCGGCTTACTGTGCCCATGTCGATGAAGAGACGGATGGAAAGCCTTGGTTCCATGACATCAAGGAGTATTTGGCGAAAGGAGAATATTCGGAGCATGCAAACCACACTCAGAAACACACACTCCGGAGATTGTCCAATCACTTCTTCCACAGCATAGGAAACTTGTACAGAAGAACTCCTGATCTGGGATTGCTAAGATGTGTCGACGCAAAAGAGGCTTCTAAACTACTTGAGGACATACATGCTGGGACCTTCGGCCCACACATAAATGGTTTTGTCTTGGCAAAGAAGATACTTAGGGCCGGTTACTTTTGGATGACCATGGAGACAGATTGCGTCCAGTATGTCCGCAAATGCTACCAATGTCAAGTGCACGCCGATATGATAAAAGTGCCGCCAAATAAGCTCAATGCAACAAGCTCACCTTGGCCATTCACCTCCTAGGGAATGGATGTCATTGGTCCGATTGAGCCCACTGCTTCAAACGGGCACAGGTTTATTCTAGTAGCCATTGATTACTTCACAAAATGGGTAGAGGCTGCATCTTACAAAGCTGTAACCAAGAAAGTCGTTGTAGACTTTGTCAAAGATCTTATTATTTGCCAATTCGGAGTTCCCAGTCTATTGTCACTGATAATGCTGCCAATCTCAACAGTGATTTGATGAAAGCCATGTGTGAGACATTCAAAATCAATCCCAAGAATTCCACAACCTATAGATCTCAGATGAATAGAACCATAGAAGCCGCCAACAAAAACATCAAGAAGATACTAAGGAAAATGGTAGAGAACCACAAACAATGGCATGAAAAGCTACCCTTCGCTTTGTTGGGATACCGCACTACAGTTCGCACATCAACCGGAGCAACTCCGTACATGCTGGTTTATGGTAGCGAAGCTGTCATCCTAGTCGAGGTAGAGATTCCTTCTTTAAGAATTGTACAGGAAGCTGAACTCAGCGATGCAGAATGGATAAGAAGTCGCTATGAACAATTGGCCCTTATAGATGGAAAAAAGATGAACGCAGTATGTCACGGTCAGCTTTATCAGAATAAATGTCCAGAGATTTCAACAAAAGGGTCAAACCAAGACATTTTGCACCAGGACAACTGGTACTGAAGAATATATTCCCACATCAAGATGAATCCAAAGGGAAATTCTCTCCCAACTGGCAAGGTCCTTATATGGTTCACATGGTGCTAACAATAGGAGCACTCATACTAGCAGAAATGGATGGAAAAATCTAGCCAAAACCAATCAATTTAGATGCAGTCAAGAGATACTATGCTTAGACTATTTACATTTCCTCATCTGATGTAATTGAACTACGCTCGACCTGATTCCCGTTTAAGAGGGGATATGTAGGCAGCCCTATGGGTTCGGTCATACATTAATAAAAATTCCATTTTTCCCAAGATCAGAAACTGGGGCAGAATTTTGAGGAGGACCCTCAAAATTCCGGAGCAAGTCCAGCCAATGCCAACATATGCCAGACGGTTAGAAATCAGTTAAGAAACTGGGGTAGAATTTTGAGAAGGATTCTCAAAATTCCGAAGAAGGTTCAACAAGGCTCATCACTCACAAATGGCCGAAGGATTATCTACTAAATTGCGGAAGAATTTTAAGGGGGACCCTCAAAATTCTAACATGGGAAAGCTGCAATGACTTTTGTTGCTCCCAAACGCACATGCAAGTATACGTGGTCGACAAGTAATATAGGATTGTAAGTCCAGATATCGTACCCACATGGACTTGTGATTAACTATCAACTAAATTAAACCAAACAATTAATCTATTCAAGCAAATCCTAACATATGAATATTTAGCTAAACTAATCTAACGTAACAAACTAAGAGATTAAAGAAAACAAGTTGGAAAATTATAAAGACGAATTCAATGTGAGTGAATATTCCAGAGCTATGGGTTAGAAAACAATCCTGTTAAGTTTTCCACTTAAATCGTCTAATTAATTTATCTGGTTTATTGGTTGACAGGGTTAATCTTCCTCGTAGCCTTCTCCCGGAGTACAACTCGCCTTTTCAAGATAACCTAATGCCTATATTCCTATGGAATTAGGATTAACAAGAACGCATTAATAATTCTTGTATAGTAACCAAGCAAGGCGATTAGATATATTCCTATTCTAACCGTAAATCCGCCCTCCCTAAGAGTTAAGATCTTGCTCTACTCAAACTTATATGCAATCTAGAATTTCCTCTCCCGAGTTCAATCCTAGATTCGTAGATAGTATTCAATTGGTGATCAAGCAATCAAATAATTAAATGCAAGATTGAATAGATAAGCCAATATGATAAAATAATAAGAACAATTCAAGCTTCAAACTACAACATTCATGTAATACCCAAAACTCTAGAACTAATAAACTATGAAATTAAAGGAAGAGAAGAGAAGAAAAACTAGTTAGAAGCCTCCTCCAAGTGCGGTGTATGTTTCCCCACGTGAATTCTCCTTCAAAGTATGTTCTATATCACCAAAGTGGCGTCCTTCTTCCAAAAAATAGGTTTAGTCTTGCTTTTATACATGTTGGGTAGGTCTAGGGACGAATAAACCGTGTCCCGGGCAAAATTGGACAAAATCCGCGTCAACGATGCCCAGCCCGGAGCTAGGCACCCACTAGAGCGCTGCCCAAATTGTGCATACTGTTTTCAGCGCCACAAGTGGCGCCAAACGCTGCCTATGGCACCCAAATGGCCTCCTTTTCCGATTTTGTTCGTTTTAGCTCAAAGCTTGCACGTTTTGCCCCCAATTGCTCCCGAATCATTCCTACAAGTAAAAACACTTCAAATTAATATAAATCATAGCATTTAACATCCCAAATTCATGAAACAAAAGTAAAATATGAGGCGATATACATAAAAATATATATACTTTAAGCTAAACATCAACACCCCACACTTAGACTTTTGCTCGTCCTCGAGCAATGGGACTATCTAATAAATCCTCAACTACGTACAAGTATCAATTATAAAGGAGCACTTTAACTTTTAACCACACACCATACCCTTGACTATGATCAATACCGGCACACAAGCATGAAGACACAAAATTTCACATTCTTCCTGTTTAAGCATGCCCAAATATAACCCTTCAATTCAATCAATTTCAACAATCTATTTGTCACCACCCAACCTCAAAAGCCGAATTATAACCACTAAGCACCCTCAATTCATGTACTCACCCAACACAAAAGTTTACAACATTACCAATCATTCATGAGATCATGTGCCCTCACCAACAAACAAAGAGTGAAGATAGATTAGTCCACACATTCAAATATACTTTTGAATATAGATTAAGGACATCACACTATTGAACAAAATTCGCTCACTCTCACAAAGAGTTCATATGCATCCCGTGGTCGTACCATAAGCTTGCCCGTAGTGTGTATCTCTACTAATTTAAGCTAGCCAAATCTAGGATCAATTAGGACTTTTAGGTTGTAATGTAGGCTAAGGGATGGGTATGATACATTTAGAGATAGTAACTAACCCTCCTAAGCATTTTAATACACTACATTCACAATTTAAGCACATATTCTTCTCAACCAATTTACTTACCCCAAACCATATGCAACATAGCCCTCGTTTCAATTAAGCACTTCTATAATTCCACTAGCACAAATCAATAAGAATTGGAGGTGTGTATTTTTCTACATTATTTGAACTATCATATATTTTTTATCTTTTCTTGCAATTTTTCTTTTCCTTTCTCTCTCTCTTTTTTCTTTTCTTCACCCACTCCATACATTAAAGTTCACCGGCTAGTGACTTTTGATTTCAACCTTAGTGCACCAACGGGCCTTTCCATGGTTCCACTCAAAAATTACTCCCCAATATCTCACCTTACTTCTTTTAGCGACTAAGTGCCTTAGGAGGTAAAGGTTCTATCTCAAATTAAGAAAAAATTAGGAGTATGGCTTGTAATGTGGGTGCCAAAGAAAGGTCTATAGGCTCAAAGGGGCTAGCAACGGAAAATTTTATTTTTATGTGACAAGCACATACATGATCAAGCAAGAAAATGCCTACGTCATCTCCTAGATTAGCACAACTTACAATTTCGCTTCAATTAACACATGAGGCAAGTTATAGACTACACATGATAGCACAGAAAATCACAAATCCTCACACACACATTGCACATGACTCAATTAAGACGGTTCTGTTCAACTCTCAAATCAAGAAAGCACACATAATTGAGAAATTTAAGCAATATTGCACTATGTGGCATACAAGTCAAACAACTGAGAAAAGGCATCACAAAATAGGTTATTTACTTCACTTAGGCTTCACAATACAAATCAAATACACGGGAAAATAGAATGTATGTCATAGCCTAATGTGCCAGCATCAACCATGTCAATGAGTATCTCAGAGCAACTCAGTTTCTTCCTAAACTACTCCTAAAAAGAAATTAAAGTACCCAGTTCTAGCTACACCCTTGGAAAAGAATCGGCGCCCAAAGAAAAACCAAGGGATACTACCTAACTATCCTAAAAACAAAAAATCTTTTTGGTGTTTTTAATCGGACTTTATCCCTCAAGAAAATTGTCCAAAAAATCCATCGTCGGGAAAAGTCCGAACTTTTTCTAAACTTTTTTTTTCTTTTCAATTTTCGTTTTTTTACCTAGACTATGTCTACTACGAGTTCTAAAAGAAAAACTAAAAAAAAATAGTTTTATATAATCATGTTTCAGAAAGTAGTTTTTCCACCCCACACTTATATTATGCATAGTCCTCGATGCATGATCATAGAGAAAAATATTAAAATAATGGTGAGAAATACTCCTTGAGACCCTTTTGGGCTTAGCTCGGACATGATCCTCAATCTTAAGGGTCGGGACGACCCCTCACTTAAGCTCAAACATGCTCCTCAACTTCAACTTCGGGTACTCAGACTTTCCCTACTCTGCAAAACAAAAACAACACGAAACTTGACACTATATAAAAAAATAAAAATTAAAATACAGGCTGGGGTGCCTCCCAATAAGCGCCTTATTAATAGTCGTGGTACGACTCCATAACTTTCACCACTTTTCCTTCCACTTTGAAGATATGAATTGCACCCCCAATTTTGCATCAATTTGTCTGTCACGTTCCTGAGGTGGTGGTGTAAAAATAAATGAACCAAGTAATAGGTATCGCATCTTGCATTTCTTGGCATTTAAGTGAGGAATGTCATTTTGTCTCCTTGGTGTAGCAAATTTTAGAATATAAGCACTTTGTTCCTCATCCATTGACTCCTTCATATGCTCGACTGGATCAATTCACATGTCACTAACCAAACACAATGTTGAAAAGTGTTTAGAATGAGGTCCAATACGCTCCAACTCCACAATTGTATTATTTTTGACATCCTCAATTTTGCACACTTCGTCAACCTTGGCATTATTAATAATATTTTGGTCGAATAGTTGAAGTTCCTCTTTTCTCTCCTCAAGATAGCCAGTATCCACAAGAATTGGTTGTAGGACATCAGACGCCTCAACCTTTTTATTCAATTGATCATGTAGGTCCTGCATATCTAAGCCAAATTGGTCTATTTCTTGTCTGAGCTCAGTTCTTTCGTCTATCAACTGTTCTGTCATATTTAAAAGACCATCACATAGAAACTCATGAGATTTTATCAGTTGAGCTTGTTCCTCAAGCGAAGATTGGCTCACTATATCTGTTTTTTCAAAATAATCTTCTTGTGGGAACTCGCTCTCTTTATCGAATTGAGGTTCTTCTTGGAAATTGGCCATTAATTCGTCCATTCTAGCTTGGAGTCTTTTGATCGTTAAGGCATCAAGGCTTTGTTGCTCGACTATTTGCCTCATCATGTTCTGTTGCTTTGCTATTTTCCTTATCATGTCCATAATACGAGTCATGCTTTCTATATCCTCCACTTCATTGCTCCTATCAAACTCATAAACATTATTAGAAACATTATAATAAGAAGTCTGAGAACGATAATAAGAATTAGGGCAGCCATCCCAATGGCCACCTTGACAACCACACACAGTACAAAAATTCCACACATCAGATTGAGATGCACAATTTTGCCCTAAGTGTAGTCCTCCACAATATGGACAAGGATCACCATAAAAAGAATAATCAATATTTGACCAATTATCGTTCCAAGATGCCATTTCAACAAAGATGATAAAATATTAAAGCAAGTTAAAATAAAAATAAAATAAAAACTTGAATAGGCAAAAAGTAAAAATTTAATCTAGTAGAATAGTTAATTTCTAAGTCTCCGGCAGCGTCGCCAAAAACTTGTTGCTCCCAAACGCACACGCAAGTATACGTAATCGACAAGTAATATAGGATTGTAAGTCTAGATATCGTACCCACAGGGACTTGTGATTAACTATCAACTAAATTAAACCAAATAATTAATCTATTCAAACGAATCCTAACGTATGAATATTTAGCTTAAACTAATCTAACGTAAAAAACTAAGAGATTAAATAAAACAAGTTGGAAAATTATAAAGACGAATTCAATGTGAGTGAATATTCTAGAGCTATGGGTTAGCTAACAATCCCGTTAAGTTTTCCACTTAAATCGTCTAATTAATTTATCTGGTTTATTAGTTGACAGGGTTAATCTTGCTCGTAGCCTTCTCCCAAAGTACAACTCGCCTATTCAAGCTAACCTAATGCCTATATTCCTATGGAATTAGGATTAACAAGAATGCATTAATAATTCCTGTATAGAAACCAAGCAAGGCGATTAGGTATATTCCTATCCTAACCGCAAATCCACCCTACCTAAGAGTTAAGATCTTGCTCTACTCAACCTTATATGCAATCTAGAATTCCCTCTCCCGAGTTCAATCCTAGATTCGTAGATAGTATTCAATTGGTAATCAGTCAATCAAATAATTAAACATGGTGTATGTTGCCCCATGTGAACAATTCAAGCTTCAAACTACAACGTTCATGTAGCACCCAAAACTCTAGAACTAAGAAACTATGAAATTAAAGGAAGAGAAGAGAAGAAACACTAGTTAGAAGCCTCCTTCAAGCGTGGTGTATGTTGCCCCATGTGAATTCTCCTTCAAAGTATGTTCTATATCACCAAAGTGGCGTCCTCCTCCAAAAAATAGGTTTAGTCTTGTTTTTATACATGTTGGGTAGGTCTAGGGACGATTAAACCGCGTCCCGGGCAAAATAAGACAAAATCCGCGTCAACGGCGCCCAGCCCGGCACCAGGCGCCAACTAGGGCACTGTCCAAATTGTGCATACTATTTTCAGCGGCACAGGTGGCGCCAGGCGCTGCCTGTGGCGCCCAAATGGCCTCATTTTCCGAATTTGTTCGTTTTAGCTCAAAGCTTGCACGTTTCGTCCCCAATAACTCCTGAATCATTCCTACAAGTAAAAACACTTCAAATTAATATAAATCATAGCATTTAACATCCCAAATTCATGAAACAAAAGTAAAATATGAGGCGATATACATAGAAATATATATATACTTTAAGCTAAACATCATCTCTGAAATGTGGTACAGTCATTAGTTCATCTAAAAACTACTTGTTTCGAAAACAACTCTATTTTTATCAATAGTTATTTTCGAAACTCTATTTTTCGTAACAGTCAGGTGTTACCCAGGAAAACTCAAACGAGGCCTCCAGAACGGAGAAAAGCAAGGCCAGCAGACAAAGGCATGAACCAACCTCCCCCTCACGAACCTTACAATTTTTCTTTGAGCGCAGGTTCATTTGATGTAGCAATAGCATTCACAAATATGTATACACAAAGCAAAATCACTACCAAACGGGCCATCAGACTTTGAATATATCTCCAGCTAAGAAATATGCTACCCTTATTTGCCACTCGTTCTTTGCATAGGACTAAGCCCTGTCCCGCATATCTGCATGAGGCTAATCCTTACCTCCATATCTGCATGAGGCTAATCCTTGCCTCCCTATCTGCATGAGTGTCACGACCCTAACCCCGAACCTGGTCGTGATGGCGCCTCTCGTGAAGACAAGGCCATCATACCAACACAGTACACTTCTTTAAGCAGATAATTACCATAAAACAGTTTAAAGCATGATTTAAAAGCAATAATTTGTGGAAATATAGATAACAATAGAAGAACCATCCCGACATAGCCCAAACTGGGGTGTCACAAGTCACGAGCATCTATTAGAGTATAAAACAACTACAAGGTCTGAAATATACAAAACAGGACTGATGAGCATAAGGGAGAAAGCGGTGGTGCGAACGCTGGCAGCCACCTTGCTAAACTCCGATAAATCTGCCACCGATTAGCCAAAACCTACTACCGGGTGTATAAATATCTGCATCTGCACACAAGGTGTAGGGAGTAAAGTGAGTATTCCAACTTAGTGAGTAATAAAGGTAAATAACAACTAAGCAGTAAGAAATCACGTAATGCAAATCAACATGTTTTATAGAAGCAGTGTAAAACCTTTGAGAAAAGCAGTGAAGCAGTGAAATCTTTAGAAACATCTTAGCTCAGTTTAAAACCTCTTTTGAAAATGACTTTTTCAACAGTTACGCAAATGAATGCAAAACAGTTAGTGCCGATAAGCACAGAACATTCGCCCCTCCGGCATAAATACCACAGTATAACAGGTAGAATGACAAGTAAATGTGAAAGATGAACACATAAAGGTTCGCCCCTCGGGCAATTTCTCAAAACAGTACCAGCCCCTCGGGCTCACTCTCAGAACAGTATCAGCCCATCGGGCTCACTCTCATAACAATATCAACACCTCGGGCTCACTCTCAGAACAATATCAGCCCCTCGGGCTCACTCTCAGAACAATATCATCCCCTCGGGCTCACTCTCAGATCACAATGGGTACCCGCGCTCACTGGGGGTATGTAGACTCCGGAGGGGCCCCTTAAGGCCCAAGCACTATATCAAGCCACCTCGTGGCATCATCTCTCGGTACTCGTCCTCACATCACTCAAGCCACCTCGTGGCGTATAAAAATATCTCAGGCCCTCGGCCTCATATCACTCAGCATATTCTCACATATGGCCCTCGACCGCACTCAGTCCGAAAATCATCACAAGCCCCTCGGGCATTAGTAAAACAGTAGTTCTCAGCCAAAAACATCATTTAGAAATATCATTTAAGTCTCAAAACTGAGTAAGAGTGGTTTAGTTATAAAACAGTAGGAAACAACAGGACTGAGTTCAAGTATAAATCAATATAGTGAAGAAATAGTGATAAAAATCCCCCGAGGGTTCAAATAGTTGGCACGAAGCCCAAATATAGCAATCAGCCCAAATCATGATGATAACAAACAGGTTTCAGTCAAATACATGGTAAAATCATCAATCGGGACGGACCAAGTCACAATCCCCAATGGTAAACAACCCCACGCTCATAATCAAGCGCGTGTCTCGCCTCAATATAGCACTACGATGTGCAATCCGGTGTTTCAAACCCTCAGGACATCATTTACAATCATTACTCACCTCGAACCGGCTAAATCTCTAGCTCGCGACGCCTTTGCCCCTCAATCGGCCTCCACGCGTGTCAAATCTATCCAAAATCAGAACGAATACGTCACAATATGCTAAGGGAACAAAGCCCAAGCGAAAACAATCGGAAAATACAAAAAATCCCGAAATTAGCAAAACCCGAGCCCCGGACCCACTTCTAGAAACTTAGAAAGTTTCACATCATTAGATTCCTTATCTCCTCACGAGTTCATACATATCAAATTTACCAAAATTCGACCTCATATGGTCACTCAAATTCTAAAAATTCACTCTCCAATTTCAAGCCCTAATTTCCCAACTCTTCCTCTAATTTCCACAAATTTTCATCATTAAACAATGATATAATCACCATAAACACAAGGTATAAAGCCCAAGTAGCTTACCTCTGCGGAGACACTTTATCCCCTCTTGAAATCACATCTTGGAGCTCCAAAATCGCACAAAAACGATGAACAAATGACTAAAAATCGCGAAAGGGCATTTTTATACCTTCTGCCCAGCTCTTTCGCACATACGATCCAGTAAGCGCATCTGCGCTTCCGCTTTTGCGGAGAAACATCTGCTTCTACGGATTTCACTTATGACCCAGGACCCGCTTCTGCGGTCCAAAAATACACATGCGGTTCTCCCTCCGCTTCTGCGAAAATCACTTGCCGGCTAAATCTCGCATTTGCGATCCTTTCCCCGCATCTGCGGCTTCGCAGATGCGGTCCACATAGCCACTTCTGCGGTCTCAGCCCATCTGACCCTTTTTCGCTTCTGCAATGAATCACCCGCATCTGCGGTCCCCAAACCGCAGATGTGAAAATACCAGAAGCAGCAAATCTGAAGTTGCGACCAACATCTAACTTCTCCGATAACCATCCGATATCATCCCGAGGCCCCCAGGACCTCAACCAAAAGTACAAACATAACCCAATACCTTATTCAAACTTGTTTTAATCATCAAAACACCTCAAACAACATCAAATCTACCAAGTCAGATCGAATTCAAGCCTAAGTTTCTAAAAATCTTCCGAAATACGCTTTTGATAAAAAACCCAACCAAACCACGCCCGAATGACCTAAAATTTTACACACACATCCCAAATGACACAACAAAGCTACTACAACTGTCGGAATTTCATTCCGACCTATATATCAAAATTTCACCTATCGACCGGAAAATGCCGAAATCTCAATTTCGCCAATTCAAGCCTAAACCTTCCACGGACTTCCAAAATGCATTCCGATCATGCTCCTAAGTGCCAAATCACCTAATGGAGCTAACTAAATCATAAAAGTACCGATCCGAGATCATATACAATCAAGTCAAATTTTGGTTAAACCTTTCAAATTTTAAGCTTTAAACTGGGAACTATTCTTCCAATTTCATTCTGATTACCCTGAAAACCAAAAGCAACGATTAACATAAGTCATAATACATCACATGGGGCAATTCATGCCCGAGAACTGGAGAGCGAAGTGCAAAATCTCAAAACCACCGGTCAGGTCGTTACATCCTCCCCCACTTAAACATGTGTTTGTCCTCGAACGTGCCCAGAGTTGTTCTAAAAGCCAACCAATCGTTGAATAACCTTACCATGCATATACTCGGGGGTGATCCAACGTCACCCTATCTCATATAGGTCCGATAACACATTGAAACTGAAATTACATAACCCCATCTAGCCCATAAACCATAGAATCACATTTTCACTTCTGAAACCATCAATACGAACAAAACCTCACACCTATACCCTGAATAGGCCCGAACCAACTATAATAACCCATGCCTGCAACCTCAGGTTCAATTATCTGATATACCACATAACTCAAACACATGTAGCGATAACTTCCATTCACAGCAGCTGCACACAATGCCCGAATACCGGTAGAAAACCTCTCATCAACTAAAGTTTCATTCCAACACTTTTATATGTACTGCAAATGATAACTAAAACACGTAGTGAGCCATAACCATTTCTCAGATCAACCATTCATGAAGCCACTTCTCCTTTGGCAAATACCATAGCATATTTTCGAGCCGAACCTCGATAGTACCCTTCTAACATGCTGAAATCGAATCTGTTTGTATCCATTAATGATCCAAACAATTTCATCTATTCCAACATACTACTGTGGTGACATGACACATCAATATAGGCCTAAGCCACTACTTGCGCAATACGCGCACCAATAAGCAACAGTCCGAACATACTCAAATCATGAAAATGACTCAAATGAAAGAGTTGTACCTCAAGCTCACCAGAACCACCACAACACGAGGCTAAGAACTCGTCTCACATCATAGATATAGAACACACGAATCTAACCCTCAAGGTCATATCTCCATAGCTTCGCTGCAATGCGCGATCCTACCCAAACACTGCTCCACATGAAACACCTCAAGTCACTGTGCTCGAAATTGACAACCACGTACAATTTGATGTCTGGAACCAAAGCAATCCATTACACCCACAGTGAAAAAAGTAACATATACCACGCAAACCCGATAGGACATAACCAATACGCCATTCACCGAGCAACACCCAATCACTCTGCCCACACGATTTCGACTATGAACCCCAATAGAACCGCACCATATGTGCCCATAAACAACAAATCATAACGTCTCGCAACATATAAAGGTAACTCATAGATCTCCCCGGATCACCAATAGACTCAATAACAGTCGAATCGACACATCCCTCAACAATGCAATTCGGAGCCAACCAAGCCGACTCACGTTAGAACACGCATCCACATCGGCCCACCAATGAACTCTTTATCAAGGAAATTTTGAAGATGTTCCTTCCACTACTATAACTCCTGTCGGTGCCATACAATACGGTGCCCGACACCAAATCAATACCAAAATCGACAACCCTTCCCGGCAACATGCCCGGCCACAAGAAACACATTCGAAAAGTCCCTCACCGCCAGAACTGAATCAACATAAGGAGCCTCAGCATTGACACTTGTCACAAGAGGCCAAGTAAGAAAGACAAATCCTTCCTAGCCGTCCGATGGGCCTTTGAAATATAAAATCTATCCAATAGGACATAATCCGTCGAACATCGCCAATCAATCTGTGGCATTTTCCGGCATGGCCAACAGCGCCACCTCAGCGCAATAGTCCAGAATAACACAACACGGAGACAACTAGTCTGAGCCCAATATCACATCCAAGATCTAATATACCAAGCAACAAAAGAACCGCTCGGGTCTCCAAACCCCAATAGTCACTAAACAGTGCCGATACATACGACTTACAACCACAACATAGCCTGAATGTGATAACTTCTCTGTCTCCAAATCCATATGGCACATGAATCAACATACCTGATTTGGAGCAAGCAAGAAAGTGTCGTAATTCTATCGAAGTACCATCAACTTAATCATATTACCCTTCCTGAAACATATACCATCCTCAGATCACTCCCATTTAGCAATACCATTTCCTTAATCATCTGGAGATCATCCCCCTAATCATCTAAAGCTCGTTTCTCTAATCATCTGAAACTGCCCGTGTTGCCTACGAATTTTTATGACTTTCCATTCAAAACTGAATCGTAAACTTACACACGCAAATCTCAATCCTCCACAACATACCGCATATACCCTACCATCCTAGGATAACATGAGAACTTCATTTCCCTTCTGAGCCACAAATATCTACGTACTCCACTAGTCAAGAACTTTTAATTGATCCCATCTAGAAGGAAATCACTATGTATCCCATGCTCCTCATGCCCATAGAAAATATACATCTCCAGCCGAGGTAGAAACCATCAAGAACTCTCCAAGTTCCCCTTGCACAAACCAGACCTGCCAGGACTGAATCCTTCTAACTCGACCAAGTTACGCAAGCCATCAAAACCTAAGAGCATTGCCACGAAATACCCGTAGGAACTCATTACCCCATACACACCCAAGGAACTAATCACATCCTTACCATACCGATCCGGCCTACTACCCAGCTATCCAATCTATCCGAGTTTCCTACTGATTTAGCTTCAACTTGATATCCCCTCTTGTTGTAGCACCACAATTCCTCAACCCAGACTTACCACATGAGACCCAAGCATAAAACCACATTGTCTAAGGCTTATAAGCCGCTGAGTACTCTCTTAAATGTTTTCAAAAGCACCACGTTTAAAATACCTACCCCGAAGGGACTTCCTGTGAATCTGGAACCATTAACTTCCTAATACTAATATATAGAATCCCATAGATAATGTAGAAAATACCACAAGTCTTGACATCTTCCAAACAAAAACTCAGTTCCTAACCACATATACAACTTTAAAATACCCAATTGTTACATGTAGAATCTTGAACACATTAGAACCATTCTCGAGAGTCATTCACTGTATTCAAACTGCAATTAGTCTGATCAAATGAACCGAACAACCCGTGCCTCATTGGCACTCCGACACTGCAGAATGTAACCTCATCCCAATATAACCAAGCAACTTCCTGCTCTATGCACCGAGCATTCTTGCCAATAACAACTCAAGACATCCCGTGATTCTCACACACCTATGAAGCATAATATAATCTTCGTCAAAATTTTCCTTTACCCGAGCCATCCTCGGTCTCAACCTTCGTAGGCCATAACTGATTCACCCGAACGTCTCAAACTGAAACCAACATAGCACATAACCGTGCAATCACTTAATCAATAGCAGACTCTCCCACTTGGCTCGGAGCCTTAAACCAAAATACACAGAATAACTCATAACGCATATACTCTATTGTTGCCACAATACCATAGTGAGATTAAACTAAAACCTTCATAAGCTCGTAAAACACAGACCATCTGGTACCTTGAATCTTCTGCAAATCTCGCATTCATCCTTGCAACAGTCAAGCCCACTCTCTTAAGCGACTCAAAATTCAAACTTCAACACTTATATTTCACTTGTAAATGAGACCTTCTAAAAGACACATAAGGATCACACAACCTCGGAACACTTCGCAGGAGATAACCCACCTGCCTTGTCTTCAACTAACATTTCTGTATGCCTTCCACCGTCACAAACATTACGCAGTCACTTAGCCTTCCTAAGTCTAAACTCATACCGCAACATGAAATTTACTTCACTCCCAACTAGGGCACATGAAAAGACTCTTCGCACACCCATAACTCGGGGCTATACCTCAAATTAAGATGAAAATCAAGCACCTAATAGTTCTTCTATCCTCTAGCAGACCCTTCTCGTCGCTTCCAAATCATATGGATACATCTCGCAGTACTAGCATACTCATCACATATTTATCCAACTATCACTCCCACTAGTAGATACACTACTGAACATATGAGTTCAAAAACACTTGTTCACACAATCAGCACCTCGGTGCTCAAGCTATAGGCAAAGATCTGGCCTCAAGTCCTCCAGACTGGCCCAACATCATCTCACAGAGATCACATATCGCCCCTCGATCAGGGAATCTCAATCCATCAATGCACATCCAATACTGAGCGTTCATGCGCGCATACGAACATGTGGAAGGAATTCAAAGAGTTACATTTCAGGTTGAATCAAAGGACGCACAATAAAAATTCAAGAATGCGAAGTTTTCCTAAAGGTTCTACAGCCTCTCGAGGATAAATACAGACGTCTCCATACCAATCCGCGAGACTCTACTAAACCTGCTCATGACTCATGAGACCTATGTAACCTCGGCTCTGATACCAACTTGTCACGACCCTAACCCCGAACCCGGTCGTGATGGCGCCTCTCATGAAGACAAGGGCAGCCAGACCAACACAGTACACTTCTTTAAGTAGTTAATTACCATAAAACAGTTTAAAGCATGATTTAATAGCAATAATTTGTGGAAATATAGATAAGAATATTAGAACAATCCCGACACAGCCCAAACCGGGGTGTCACAAGTCACGAGCATCTATTAGAGTATAAATACAACTACAAGGTCCGAAATATACAAAACATGACTGATGAGCAAAAGGGAGAAAAGTGGTGTTGCGAACGCTGGCAGCCACCTTGCTAAACTCCGATAACTCTGCCACCGATTAGCCAAAACCCACTACCGGATGTATAAATAAATGCATCTGCACACAAGGTGCAGGGAGTAAAGTGAGTACTCCAACTCAGTGAGTAATAAAGGTAAATAACAACTGAGCAGTAAGAAATCACGTAATGCAAATCAACATGTTGTATAGAAGCAGTGTAAAACCTTTGAGAAAAGCAATGAAGCGGTGAAATCTTTAGAAACAACTTAGCTTAGTTTAAAACCTCTTTTGAAAATAACTTTTTCAACAGTTATGCAAATGAATGCAAAACAGTTAGTGCCGATAAGCACGGAACATCCGCCCCTCGGGCACAAATACCACTGTATAACAGGTAGAATGACAAGTAAATGTGAAAGATGAACACATAAAGGTTAGCCCCTTGGGCAATCTCTCAGAACAGTACCAGCTGTGAGCATGTAATTTTTGCCTCATACAAATTACTCAAAAGAATTCCCAAAATTAGGTCTTTTCTTTAATTATGTGTTATTTTAGGAATTATTGTGCGAGTTCCCTGATTGTTTGCATATGTTTGTGTGCATGTTTAATTTTATTAATGCATTAAAAATACAAAAAAAAATAGCATTTGCATTCAAGATTTTATTTTTACATTTTTGGAATTAATTGATAATTATGTGTTTTACAAAAACGAAAATTCACAAAAAATAACATATTTTTATTTTTAGTCAAATTGTGTGATTTTCTTTTCAATTAGTATTTAATTATTTATGATAATTATTATTTTTAAAGCTAATTTGGGTTTTTATAATTTAATTAGAGTTTTAGTTTTAAATTTTTGAAAAAAAGGGAGAAGAAAAGAAATTGAATCAAATAAAGGAGGGAAATCTAGTTTGGGCCAATCTGGCCAAAAACATTCTAAGCCCAAAAACCAGCCCAGACCCGTTCCTACCCGGTCCTCCCCCTTTCAATTCAAACGACGTCGTTTTACCACCCATTCATCTCAGCCGTTGATTTGATTTCATCTAACGGCTAAGATTTTGCCCCTTACCCGCCTCACCTGAATCCGACCCGTTTCATCTGAGACCGATCCGGTCTCTGACCTACTGAAATGACGTTGTTCCTATTAAGTGATTGATCCAAGCCATTGATCTTATTTGATCAAACGGCCTGGATCCAATTCCACCCCAGTCTATATATATCCAAACAGACCCCTCCCCCCTTCAAAATCCCCCCCTCCCCATCTCGTCTATCGGCTCCCTCACATACCCTAGAGACACCCCGTCTCCCACCACCTCACACCACTGCCATCCGCTCACCGAAAATCTCCTCACGGCGTTTCTGGTGGCCCAAACAACCCCAAATTAACATCATCGATTCTCCTTCATCTTCCCATTCTGAATCTGTGATGACCCGGTCAGTCGTCTCATGATTTACCACTCTGTTTCCCCCATTTCAGCTTCTTTATACTTCGTTATTCGTGTTTTATGTGATCAAGTTGATTAGTTCGTGTTCGGAGAGGATTTTGGTAAGAAATGAGACACTTAGTCTCTTTTAAGAAGGCTTAAGTTGGAAAAGTCAACCGGGTGTTGACCTATGTGTTAGAAGGCTCAGAAGTGAGTTATGATGGTTCGGTTAGCTTCGGGAGGTGGTTTGTGACCTAGGAGCTCGATCGGAATGGGTTTTGGAGTTGTAGAGAAGATTTAGGCTTGAATTGGCGAAATTGATATTTCGGCAAATTCCGGTTGATAGGCGAGATTTTGATATTGGGGTCAGAATAGAATTCCGAGAGTTGTAGTAGCTTCATTTTGTCATTTGGGATGTTTGTGCAAAATTTCAGGTCATTCGGACGAGATTTGATAGACCTTTTGATCGAAAGCATAATTTAAGAGTTCTTGGAGTTCTTAGGCTTGAATCCTATGTTAAATTGGTGATTTGATGTTGTTGTGAGCGTTCCGAAGTTTTGAGCAAGTTTGAACGATGTCATAGGGTGTGTTGGTTCAATTGGTTCGAAGTTCTGGGAGTTCCGGGTAGGTTACGTTATGCACTGTGCAAAAATCATAGATGTAGCAGGTCTACAGGGGTTGCAGGCCCCGGAACTCAATCACGCGGTCCGCACAAAAATAAGTGTGCCCGCTTTGAGTGTTGTGCGGACCGCACAAAAGCGGGCGCGGGAGCGGTAGACATCACGCGGACCGTACAAAAGTGGGCGCGGCCACGGTAGGTGTCGCGCGGACCGCGCAAAAGCGGGCGCGGTCGCGGTAGACGTCGCGCGGACCGTACAAAAGTGGGTGCGGCCGCGATAGCTAAAACCTAAGGGGTATCTATAATTACTAGGTCTTGGGTTTAATTTCATATTTTAACCTAGAGAGCTCGTATTTTGGTGATTTTTCGAAGGTTTTTTTCAAGAAATTCATCGGGGTAAGTGATTTTAACTCAGATTTGGCTAGAATACATGAATCTATCACTGAATTCATCATTTAATTCGTGATTTGATGGAATTTGGGAAGAAAATTGTAAAACCTTTCAAAAAATGTAAAATGATGATTTGAAGGACCAAATGGTATCGAAATTGGATAATATTGGTATGGTTAGACTCGTGAGGGTATGAGGATTCTGAAAATGTTAATTTTACCCGATTCCAAGAAGTGGGCCCGGGGCTCGGGATTTGCTAATTTCGAGATTTTTGATATTTTTCGAATGTTTTCGCTTGGGATTTGTTCCCTTAGTATGTTGTGACGTATTCGTTCTGATTTTGGATAGATTCGACGTGCGTGGAGGCCAATTCGAGGGGCAAAGGCATCACGAGCTAGAGAATTAGCCAGTTCGAGGTGAGTAATGGTTGTAAATGATGTATTGAGGGTTTGAAACCCCGAATTGCACAACGTAGTGCTATATTAAGGTAAGATACGCGCTGGATGATGAGCGTGGGGTCTTTCACTACTGGGGATTGTGACTTGGTCCATCCCGATTGATGATTTTACCGAATATTTGACTGAAATTCATTTGTTATCATCATGATTTGGGCTGATTGCCATATTTGGGCTTCGTGCCAACTATTTGAACCCTTCGGGGATTTTTATCACTGTTTTCCTCACTGCTTGGCTTATTATTCGAACTCAGTCCTATTGATATCTACTGTTTTACAAACTCAGCCACTTTTACTCAGATTTGAAACTTAAATGATATTTCTTCATCATGTTTTGGGCTGAGAACTACTGTTTTACTAACGCCCAAGGGGCTTGTGATGATTTTGGACTGAGTGAGGCCGAGGGCCATATGTGAGGATTTGTTGAGTGGTATGAGGCCGAGGGCCTGAGATACTTTATATGCCACGAGGTGGCTTGAGTGATGTGAGGCCGAGTGCCGAGTGATGATGCCACGAGGTGGCTTGATATAGCGCTTGGGCCGTAAGGGGCCCCTCCGAAGTCCCCACAGTGAGCGCGGGTACCCATTGTTCTGAGTGATTGATGCTATACCCGAGGGGTTGATATGAGTGATTGTAAGGTAGCCCGAGGCGTTGATACTATTCCGAGAGTGAGCCCGAAGGGCTGATACTGTACTGAGAGTGAGCCCGAGGGGCTGATACTATGTTGAGCGATTGATACAGTGCCCAAGGGGCGGATTTCTACTTGCTATTTACCTGTTAAATTACCTGTTTTACTTGTTTTAAACAGGAATATCATTTGATTCTTCGCTGATTTACTGCTTTAAGTGATTTTTACTGCTTAATATGGAATTGCTTTGTGTCTTTACGTGTTTTCATACTTTCAGCCATTATTTATAATTGTTACTCACTGAGTCGGAGTACTCACATTACTCCCTGCACCGTGTGTGCAGATTCAGGTATAGCAGAGTCCGCACCTGAGCGCTAATTCCATCCCGGCTAGGCAGTGATTTGGAGTTACGAGGTAGCTGTTGATGTCCGCAACCCCTTGTCCCTCTTACCCTCTATCATTTATGTTTTCTTCAGACTGTTGTATCGGATTCTGTACTTTGTAGACCTATAGCAGATTCTGTAGTAGCTCATGACTTGTGACACCCCAGTTTGGGCTGTGTCGGGATGGTTCCTGCTGTTGTTAACGTTAAAATTCTACAATTTATGAGTATTATATTATATGTTATTATTGTTATGATGATTAACTATTTGAAAGAGGTATTCTGTTATGGTCTGGCCGGCCTTGTCTTCACGAGAGGCGCCATCACGACCGGGTTCGGGAATTGGGTCGTGACAAGTTGGTATCACAGCCTAGGTTACATAGGTCTCACGAGTCATGAGCAGGTTTAGTAGAGTCTCGCGGATCGGTACGGAGACGTCTGTATTTATCCTCGAGAGGTTGCAGAACCTTTAGGAAAAAAAAACTTCATATTTTTGAAATTCCTGTCGTGCAAAATTGTTGATCTGAATGCTAAACTTCTGTTATTCAATTCTCTCGCAGATGGTGAGGACTCACGCTATCGGAAGAGGTGGACGACCACCAGTGCCACGCATTGAGGCCACCAGAGGCCGTGGACGCGGTCGTGGACGTGGCAGAGGCAGAGCAGCGAGGGCAGCACCTGTTGACCCACCAGCTGCCCCGGCTCCGGATCAAGCTCCAACTATGGGTGCTCCAGCAGCACCAGTTCAGGCACCAGCTGTGCCTATCGTGGTTCCGGGTCTTCAGGAGGCCTTGGCACAGATCTTATCAGTTTGCACTGGCCTGGCTCAGGCAGTTTTAGCCACTACAGTAGCAGCTACTTCACAGGCCGGGGGAGGCAATCATACCCCCGCTGCTCGCACACCTGAGCAAGTAGTGTAGGGACTATAGACACCGGGTGTACCTCCAGCTCAGCCGGTTGCACCAGCTCAAGAGTTTGTTGTGCCAGTTATGCCGGATGATGAGCAGCGTCGTCTTGAGAGGTTTGGTAGACTCCAGTCTCCGTCATTCAGTGGTTCTGAGGGCGAGGATACCCAGGTTTTATTGATAAGTGTCAGCGGATGCTCCGTACAGCAGGGATTCTTGAGACTAGTGGTGTGGCATTCACCACCTTTCAGTTTACTGGGGCTGCCTTCACATGGTGGGAGGCGTATGAGAGGCGTAGGCCGGTTGGAGCAACACCCCTTACTTGGCAGCAGTTCTCCACTCTCTTCTTGGAGAAGTTTGTGTCACAGTCCCGTGGAGAGGAGCTACGTAGACAGTTTGAGTGGTTGCAACAGGGGGATATGACTGTGTCACAGTATGAGTCGAGGTTTTCTGAGTTGGCTCGTCATGCCATTTGGATGGTTCCGACAGATCGTGAGAGGATTAGGAGATTTGTTGATGGCCTTAACTATCACCTTCATATTCTTATGACCCGAGAGAGGGTGTTGGGTGCTACGTTTGAGGAGGTGGTCGATATCGCTCGTGAGATTGAGATGGTTAGCCGTCAGGATCGAGAGGATAGGGAGGCCGAGAGGCCTCGAGGATCTGGTAGTTATAGTGGTGCTTCTTCGAGGGGCCAGTTTCAGCATGGTAGAGGCCGTTCTTTCAGGCCTGCTCAGTCAGCCCGCCCAGAGTATCGCGTGGCATCTTCGGGTCATTGTCATCATGGATCTCATTGGGGCCAATCATCACTCAATGCCCTTCCATCCCAAAGTGCATCTCGTGCCCCGTCAGCTCAGGTTTCTTCTATACCGAGTACATTAGTTGGTGACTCCGGTGCGAGAAGTTCCCTTCAGTCCCCTTCTCCAGCACCTGGGAGTTGTTTTGAGTGTTGGGAGTTTGGACATGTGTGGAGGCAGTGTCCTCGTCGTGTTGCTAGTTCGTCCCAACAGAGGGGTCAGCCCTCGACTTCTGCTCCAGTTACTTCACCACCCACCCACCCAGCTAGGGGTGGAGGACAGGCAGCCAGGGGTCGCCCCAGAGGGGGAGGTCGATCAGGGGGCAGTCAGGCCCGTTTCTATGCACTCCCGGGTAGACCCGACGCCATTGTTTCGGATGTTGTCATTACAGGTATTGTTTCAGTCTGCCACAGAGATGCCTTTGTATTATTTGATCCCGGTTCCACCTTTTCTTATGTGTCATCATACTTTGCTCATTATTTGGGTACGCCCCATGCGTTTCTTGCTTTACCTGTTCATGTATCTACCCCAGTGGGTGATACTGTTGTTGTAGACCGTGTATACTGGTCATGTGTGGTGACTATTGGGGGTCTGGAGACCCGAGTGGATCTATTGCTATTGAGCATGGTGGATTTTGATGTCATTTTGGGCATGGATTGGCTATCTCCATGTCGTGCTATTCTAGACTGTCATGCTAAGACAGTCACTTTGGCTATGCCGGGTGTACCGCGGATCGAGTGGCGTGGTATGACTGATTATATCCCTAGTAGAGTGATCTCTTTCTTGAAGGCCCAGCGTATGGTTGGAAAGGGTTGCCTTTCATATCTAGCATTTGTAAGGGATGTTGGAGCTGAGACTCCTAGTATCGATTCTGTCCTAGTTGTGAGGGATTTTCCCGATGTGTTTCCTGCAGACCTGACGGGCATGCCACCGGACAGGGATATTGATTTTGGTATTGACCTGGTGCCGGGCACTCAGCCCATTTCTATTCCGCCATATCGTATGGCACCAACAGAGTTGAAAGAATTGAAAGAACAGCTTCAAGAACTCATAGATAAGGGGTTCATTCGGCCTAGTGTGTCCTCTTGGGGTGCACCGGTTTTATTTGTAAAGAAGAAGGATGGCACGATGAGAATGTGCATTGATTATAGGCAATTAAACAAAGTAACAATTAAGAACAAGTATCATTTGCCTCGCATTGATGATTTATTTGATCCGCTTCAGGGAGCGAGGGTATTCTCCAAAATTGATCTCCGTTCGGGTTATCACCAGTTGAAGATCAGGGATTCAGATATTATTAAGACTGCTTTTAGGACCAGATATGGTCATTATGAGTTTCTTGTTATGTCTTTCAGGCTAACCAATGCCCCAGAAGCATTCATGCATTTGATCAACAGCGTGTTTCGACCTTATCTTGATTCGTTCGTGATAGTATTCATTGATGATATCCTAGTGTACTCGCATAGTCAGGAGGAGCATGCAGAGCATTTGAGAGTTGTGTTGCATAGATTGAGGGAGGAGAAGCTTTATGCAAAGTTCTCCAAGTGTGAGTTTTGGATCAGTACAGTGGCTTTCTTGGGACACGTGGTGTCCAGCGAGGGTATTCAGGTTGACCCAAAGAAGATAAAGGCTGTTCAGAGTTGGCCTAGACCGTCCTCAGCCACAGAGATTCGTAGCTTTCTTGGGTTGGCAGGCTATTATCGCCGATTTTTTCAGGTATTTTCATCCATTGCATCGCCCTTGTCCAAGTTGACTCAGAAGGGTGCTCCATTTGTATGGTCGGACGAGTGTGAGGAGAGCTTTCAGAAGCTCAAAATAGTCTTGACCACAGCTACAGTGTTGGTTTTGCCATCAGCTTCAGGTTCATATACTGTGTGTTGTGATGATTTGAGAGTTAGGATTGGTTATGTGTTGATGCAGGAGGGTAGAGTTATTGCTTATGCTTCTCGTCAGTTGAAGCCCCATGAGAAGAACTACCCCATTCATGATTTGGAGTTGGCTGCCATAGTTCATGCATTGAAGATTTGGAGGCATTACTTGTATGGCGTATCTTGTGAGGTGTTCACTGATCATCGCAGTCTTCAGCATTTGTTCAAGCAAAAAGATCTTAATTTGAGGCAGCGGAGATGGTTGGAATTTCTTAAGGATTATGATATTGTGAGCACGTGATTTTTGCCTTACGAAAACTACTCCAAAATAAATCAAAAAATAAAATAAATTTCTTTTACTGTGTAAATTTTGAATTTGCGTGGTGTTAAATATTTGTGTTATATCCGTAAATGTTTACTTTGTCATAATAAAATGAAAATTAAAATAAAATACATGTTGTATGCATATAGGATTTAATTATGCATTGATTCAAAATAAAATCACAAAAAATATGCATTTTGTTCTATTTTTAATATTTCACTGTGTGATTAATGTTTTATCTGTATGTTGAATAGTTGTTATGAAGTGATTAATATTTTGTGTAAGGTTAAAAATTGTTTTATAATTTTATTAGGATTTTTTTAATGATTAATAATAAAATAAAAAAAATAGAATGGAAAATCGAACCTAGATTTAAATCCAGGCCCAAATCAAATTACCTTTCCACAGCCCAATCCAAACAGCCTGTCCGGTCCAATTTAAACAAACTAAAACGACAACGTTTGGTCGTCCCTCATCAAAGGCCGTTGGATCAAAGCCAACCAACGACTGAGATCCCACAAACTTTAACCCATAGCCATTACCCGACCCTTTGACCCGATCCAGGCTGACCCTGAACTTAGACCAAACGACAACGTTTGGTTAAGTGGATTGATCTCAACCGTGCATCTTAATTGATCCAACGGATGAGATCAATCCACCCCACCCCTATTTAAGGATCAAACCCCTACCCCGGCCCCTAACTTAACACCCCCCTCCTCTCCTATTCATCGTCTTCCCAAATAGACCCTTAACCCTAGCTGCCACTATTCCCCATCGCCTGAAACCCGGCGGCATCAACGCCGCCGGTCACCAAAATAACACCCTAGACTCCTCACCACTTCCTCTACACAGATCTGACCTTAGTTTCCTTCGAATCAGACCCCAACTCTTCGAATATTAAATCGAAGGTGGGTCTGAAAACTCAAACCTTTCCAATGGCTTCCAAAATAACACCACAGCATCCCCTAGCCTACCTCGTTATGGATCTAGTGTTGGTTTGGTTCGAATCCCCTCAGAACTCTTCGAATCTTCTTTTGAAGATTCGAATGAAACCTAACCCTACTCAAATTCCTCCCAAATTAACACCAAATGACCTTTAGGCTTCCCTCACCCTTGTACCATCTTTGGTTTCCCTCGAATCTACCCAGAAGTGTTCGGATTTAAAAGCCAAGGTCTGAAACCCTAAGTTTTCCAATCTTGGCATCTTTTTCACTTCAGACGAAAGATTGAGGTTTAATCGACCTTAGTCAAAGTATTTTCAGTAGAAAATACTTCGACTAAGGTCTGTTTGATTTCAAACAAAGTCCAAATCCAAGTTGAGTTGAGTCCGGTTGAATTTGAAGGTTCAGAGGTAATTTTCTGTTTCTTATGTGTATTCTACGTATATTCTATGTTCGTTTCATTAGTTTGTTTAATTTTTTATAAAATTTTTTAGTCAGTTTTGTTATACTGTCTCCCACCCGTCTACTTGATTCTAAATGTGAATTGTTTCTGTTGATTGTGATTATTTACAATGTAAGTAATCGACTCGATTAAGTTCGTCGATTAGTTATATTATGAATTCTCATTTATGATAATGCTGATTGAAACAGTCTGCTTCTATTGTTTTAGACTGATTATGGACAAATGTTGTAAATAGTCAACTGATTAATACTCGTCAATTAAATCATGTTTGTTTGCAAATCAGTAAATTCAAATGTATGATGTATATATATTGTTTTCTGAACAGGGCATTGTCAGTATATTGACAATGCTCCTGTGTTTGTTTAATTTTTCGTCCAATGTTGAAATTCAGTTGAACTATTAGGCTGAATTCAGTATAATATTGTTGTGATGTTAGTTTTGAATTCGAATTTACAAAGGTTGGTTAAATACAATTGTATTAGGAGGTTAATCCTAGGAATGGTTATAACTGTTAAAACAGACTTTAAAATCTGTTTTGTAACAGATTCTGACTTTAGTTTAAAGGCTGTAAATACAGTAGGATTTCAGGTTTATTTTGGATTGAAACAGTAGGGTAATGTGATAGTGTGCTTATAATGGAATGATAGTGGCTATAATTTAAGTAATAATGGGGAACAAGGGATAATGGGGCTGCTGAAAATCAGGATAAGAGCACTTAGATTTAAAGTATTCAAAAGCAGTTTTAATGGAAAACTTTCTGATTTTTAAAAGGAGAAAAGGGTCCTGGCAGCACTAGAAGGGTATAGGACAACCCTGTATAAATAGAGGGGATTGGGAGTGATTTAAGGGAGCTCTTTCAGAAAGAAAAACAAGGAAAAAGAGAGCTTTCAGACAGAATTTAGATCAGATTTTGAGAGAGAAAGAAAGGAAAGAAAGACAAGGAGATTTTAGGAGAGAAAAAAAATCAGATTTAAAGAGCAGAGCCTTTCAGACAGAAGAAGAAAAAAAAAAGTGTGAGATTGAGAGATTTCAAGATCAGATTTTAAGAGGGAATTGAGAGAGAGAAATCAGTTTTCAGACAAAGAGTTTAGGAATGAATATCAGTCTTCAGGGAAAGTTTTTTTTTAAGAGAGTGAAAAGTCAGATTTGAGTGTGGAAAATCAAACAGAAAAGTCAGAAATGGGATTTTGAAACAGAAAAGAAACTGAAATCTGAAATATTGTTCTTTCGCTGAATCTGTTCAAATTTATTTGATTCCATTGTTCAGTTAAAATCTGAAGTTTCTTTAAAAATACTGTTACTGTGCATCTGGTTTCCTCAGGTCTTATTATTGCTCAAATCTGTGGAAATACTGCTATTCTGCTGATTTTGTTACTGCTGCTACTGCTGAAATTTACTCCTTATACCTTCATTTCCAGGTACATATCCTTTTAAATTCTATGTTGGAAAGAGATTCAGCATGACAGATAAATGAAGCTTGAATTGTAATACTGCTTTCTATTCATTTAAGTTTAAACATTTAAATTTCAGCTTTGGTTTCATGTTGGATAACCAATAATGAGTTCGACTTGATGGCTACAAGTTAATTGTCTTATTTTGAAACTCATATAAAACTTTGTAATAATGTTATCCATGTCGAAATTTCATTAGTTTAGTTATCTTTAAGTTGTGTAAATAGGAAGCATGGCAGAAATTATGGCTTTTATTTACACTTTATGGTATTGTTAGCTAGGTATAGCATAATATGGAAATATCAAGGAAAATATGCTATTAGTTTATTTTGTTAGTTAGTTAGTTGTTGTTTAAAGCTAGATGATGTTGGTTGCAATTTGCTATCTTTTGGCACAACATTGGTTGTGTTTATAATCAATAGTTGAAAGCGTTAGCATAATCCGCTATGTTCATGATGTCAAACATGGTGAGTAATATTGTATGCAATATCATTTTATTAAGTCAGCTAGACTTGTTCTCTTTCTTAATAATAAAGGGCTTAGGAACTTATACAATGTGAAAGTTAATGTTTAGTAATAATTCATATAGATTGAGAATCAAATTGGTTTGATTATATATATATCTATCCTAACTCAATCATAAGCATAATTAATTAATTTAATTTCGCCTATTGGATTAAAAGCAAGTATATGAGAATAAGATGAGATATACAAATTGCAATACTTTATATCAATGACAATTAGAAATAGAATTTGCACTAAATAAATAATGAAAAATTGTTCAAAAATATTTCTTCCCTTCATAAATCATTTTTGTTAGTTTCATATACAATTCATTCTTTGGCATATATATGTTGTATTTGCTAAAATCATATTTTTATTCTTTCTTTGAATTTGAATAGTTGGGTTGAATATAATTTATATCCGGAAATTATAATCGACGGGCAACATTTAATAAATTGTGAATTTCTTTTAAAAGAATTCAAAGACATCCCTTAAATATGAATTTCTCAGTATTCTCATATAAAATGTGTAAATATAACAAACAATTTGTGAAAATTCATAATACCATTAAGAATATTTGGTGTAATTAGGGATACGTTCGCGTAACCTGATTATACCAATAAAAGCAATTCGAATTATGCGTACGCGCAATTTCGAGCGAATATTTAATATAAGGGATTTCTTCGAGGACGTTAAATTAATTTCATAAAAACCCGAGATGTGCGGTTCACTATTTAAGAAAAACAAATATTCTTGATTCGACACAATTTCGAAAAAAAAATGATTGTTTAATAAATATATTATCAAAAGTTATCGTGTACACGTACGCGTGACACAATTCCGCATTTTTAAATTTATAACACGAATATACGTACGCGTAATTCGATTCAAAGAAGGGTCCTTAATCACAATAAGTAAAAGCGGTAGAAAAATCACGTAACAAAAATGTATTTAATAAAATCAAGATAATTAAGCCAATAATAAAAACAGTTAAGCGACCGTGCTAGAACCACGGAATTCGGAAATGCCTAACACCTTCTTCCGGATTAACAGAATTCCTTACTCAGGATTTCTGGTTCGCAGAATAATAAACAGAGTCATATTCTCCTCGATTCAGGGATTAAAATTGGTGACTTGGGACGCCTTAAAATTCCCAGGTGGCGACTCTGAAATAATTAAATAAATCTCGTTTCGACTGTCCTTCAATTGGAGAAAACTCCCCACGCGCCCCGTGGGCGCGGTAAAAAGGAGGTGCGACAGCTCTGGCGACTCTACTGGGGAACAACTGTGTTATAACCCAGAACCACTGGTTCAGGGTTTAAAGAATTCGAGCTTTAAATAACTGCGATAATTGACTTTATTTACTATATGATTTTCAATTGTTTATATGCTTAACATGCTAAATGTTTTTTTACCGCTTTAATATTATTTGAATTGTGAATACATACAACTGCTACGAAACCCCCTTCTTTCTGAGTCTTCTAAATTTATGGTGCACACGTGTGCGTGGCCCACCTTTCTGTTAAAGGTCATACCAAATAAGACGAAGTTGGGACAAGTAACTAGGCCGGGTAGACTTTCGTGCTCCCGGTACGTTGCCCCCGCTTCGGCTCAAACTGTCCGTTTGGGTAAGCCAGGTTTAGAGCAATCAACCTCAGGTTTTACACTTAGAATAACTCAGCCATGTACCGGATCCTTAGTAGGAACGAATATTTGCATCATATGCATTTGGCCTTGGAGACTCAACACAGGGGTTGGGTCTGTCTAGGACAGGTGAACCCAAAATGAAAAGACCATCATGATGCATCCTACTTGCTACTTGTGCATTCATTTGCCTCGAACATGCTTGTTGACCAGCTTAAATGAAATCATGGTGAGAACCTAGGAATAAAATGGGTTGTGAAAAAAAAAATTCCAAAAAAAAAACACAGCTTTAAATCTTGAAATAAAAGTATTTAATAAATAAAAAAAATTTCTTTTTTTTAAAAAAATGATTTTTTAGTGTATATTTTCAAAATGAGTCTTGACTTTATTAAATTAAATTTCAGATACAAAATGAGCACCACGCAAAACCCCCCATCCACGAATACAGAAGAGTTTCTATTTCAGCTTCAAATGTGGTGGTATGATTTAGGCGAAGATGGTCAAAAATGGGTCGTCAAGCATTTGGGAAATCTCCCGAATATTATGAAGGTTAAACCCCGTGATGATCTGATTGCGGCATTAGTAACTTTTTGGGACCCTGCTCACAATGTCTTTCGTTTCTCTGACTTCGAGCTTACTCCTACATTAGAGGAAATAGCTGGATATGCTGGTTTTGATGGAAGTCTAAGAAATCAAAGCCTGATATTCACAAAGGCTCCTTCGGTACCTCGATTCTTCGGTCTTCTGAACATCAGCAGTCAAATCAGGAAAAGCAATGTCATCAATGGATGTTGTTCCTTCAACTTTTTGTATTCAAGGTTCGGAAAGTCAGATGGGTTCGAAATTCATGAGAAAGGCCTTACTAACAAGCAAAACAAAGACATCTGGCAGATTCACCGTCGCTTTGCCTTCATGGTGGCTTTTCTAGGAATCGTGATCTTCCCAAACAAAGAGCGAACAATTGATATTCGCACCGCGAAAGTTGTGCAAATCCTCACCACCAAAGAAAATCACACCCTTGTCCCCATCATTCTATCAGACATTTATCGGGCTTTGACTTTATGTAAATCAGGAGCAAAGGTCTTCGAAGGATGCAAAATTTTGTTGCAAATGTGGGTGATGGAACATCTCCAACAACAGCCCAAGATCATACAGTATGGGTCAAACAATGATAATTGCATCGAGAGCTATGAGGAAAGAACAAAAAATTATCAGGCTCCAGAAGGGATAGAAGCATGGGTATCTCATCTAAAGGCTTTAACGGCAAATCAAATTGAATGGACTTTGGGATGGCTCCCGATGAGGGAAGTAATACACATGTCAACCTAAAATAGTTATCTACTACTATTGGGATTGAGAAGCATTCAGCCATATGCGCCACTAAAAGTCCTAAGACAACTAGGGAGATATCAAGTAGTTCCTGATGATGAAGATTTGAGTATGCAAGTAATCGAATTACACCCAGAAGCCACTATTCCCGAGGCTCTACTTCAGCAGATGTGGAATGGATGTCGATACTTGAAAAGTGATACTCAAGTCCCAGACACTACAAAGGGTGAGATAAATCCTGGATATGCAAGGTGGTTCGAGAAACGGTCTCGCGTGGATGATGTACCAGAACCTGAGCTAAGAAGGCCAACAAAAAGACCCCATATTCAAAACTTTAATGATAAGATCCAAGAGCGGTTGATCTGGGGAGAAAAGGAAAAAGGGTACAAAGCAACTATCCATGACCTAAAAGAAAATCTGAGAAGCCTCAGTTTGGAGAAATATTTGCAAGCACAAGAAGCCGAAGGCGAGAAGAAGAGTCTAGCTTGTGAGAATGAAAATCTTCATGCTCGATTCCAAAAAATGAAAAGAGTTTCTGAAACACCAAAGAGGAGCTGGAAGGATCAAAAAACCATCGCCAATCTTTTTGAAAGAATGCAAGATTATGATTCTATTCTTGCAGAAAATGAAAGGGCGTTGAGCAAAGCAAAAGAAAGGATCCAACGATTAAACGAAGAAGCCATGTTTAATAAGGAACGCCAAGATAGGCAATCCGAAAAAGACAGGGCACAATTCAAGAAGGAAAAAGACCATTGGATACGATCAGAAAACCAGCTTCGTGCACAACTAGAAGAGGCAAGAAGATGCAACAGAGAACATCAACAAGCAGACCTCGACAGGGAAAGAGCGCAAGCAAGATTAGAGCAGGTCAGACTCCGAGCTCTGTTAGAATCAGCTCTAGATCGTGAAAACCGTGTCAGATATATAGCTACCACTCGTCAACAGCAATTGCAGAACCAAGACCAACGTCTCCAAGATTTCAGGTCACAAATCCACGACCTGGCAATCTACACTTCTCAAAGTTACGTAAATTGCCAAGGAATGGATTATGAAAGGTTTACAGAGCATGCACCCACTTTTGCCCGTCATCTAGCAATAGAGTTGGAAAGGATGTATCGTACGCTGGGAGGTCATCCAGGTCAAGCCCCACATTGAGCAAATAATCTAATAATCTATAACACAAATGGAAAGTGGGGCGCGTTGTGAGATGTTAAGAATTGTATATTTTATTTTGATTTAAGTGTGTGTGTTTCAAGCCATTTTCTTACAAAGTTTTCAAATGTAATGTTTGCTCATCTTTGAATAATGAATAAAAGTGTTTGCCTCATGTCCGAACTACGCAAGGTCTGATTCATGTAAGGGCATGATACGTAGGCAATCTCTATAAGATTCGACCACCACGATAAAAGATATATATAATAAATAAAAGTGAATAACAATAAAAATTTCATGAAAGTTGGGACGACACAAGCAGCCGAGCAAATACATAATAAAAAGGGATTATTTGTTTAGGAGCATTGCATCTCAACGTGTGATTATATATGTGTTAAACTCTCAAAACTAACAAGTTTGTTCATTTCCAGAATTCAAGCAGTTAGTTTCTCTAAAGAGTATACTGGCATATTATCATTATCACACAAGATCAAAAGGACCAATACCCGAAAGTATGTCTATCCCAGATGTTGACACAGGTATGGAGCTAGAGGAGATGGATGTCGGGAAAATGAAAGAAGAGATGTTTAAACTCAAGCAGCAAATGGCTGAGATGTACCAAGCCTGGTCTACAGGACAGTTACCCCCATCTTACCCGAATAACCCTGCTCCATCAATGACCCAAACTCAGGATAATATTACCACTGAATTATCCCCAAATTTCCCCATTTACCAGCACTACCGAGGCACCACCTCTCAGACACCACAGTCTCCACCTCCGAAACCAGTTCCATACTTTCCTCCACCTATGACTCATGTTTTCGTAGCAGCTCCCCCTGCTACATTCCACAAATCTCCTAGTGAGCCTACATTCCAGGCCTAGGACAACCAATATTACCCCCCGGAGCCCACCCTCAAAGCCTCCGAAATTAATTCAACTGCTCCTCGTTTTGATCTCCCAACCGAAATTGACAAACCAGCCAAAAATGCTGAACAAGAAGAGATGTTGAGGAAGGTCAAGAGTCTAGAACAATCGTTCAGAGACATGCGAGGATTAGGTGGGCAAGTCAGTGTAGCATACAAAGATTTGTGCTTATTCCCCAATGTACAATTACCAGTCGGCTTCAAGATGCCCAAATTTGACCTATACAACGGGCACGGCGACCCAGTAGCCCACTTAAGGGGTTTCTGTAGCAAGATGCGAGGAGCTGGGGGAAAGGATGAATTATTGATGGCTTACTTCAGTCAAAGTTTAAGCGGATCAGCTTTGGAGTGGTATACACGTCAGGACCATGGGAGATGGTACACTTGGGATGACCTGGCACAGGCATTCGCATACCATTTCCAATACAATCTGGAAATCATCCCAGATCGACTATCTTTGACAAAATTTGAGAAGAAACACAATGAAAGTTTCAGAGAGTATGGTTTCCGGTGGAGAGAACAGGCAGCACGAGTGGATCCTCCTATGAAGGAGAGTGAAATGGTAGACTACTTCCTCCAAGCCTTGGAACCAACTTACTATGCCCATCTGGTTTCAGCGGTTGGAAAATCATTCAACGAAGTGGTGAAGATGGGAGGTATGGTGGAAGAAGGTCTCAAAACAAATAAAATTATGAGCTATTCAGCAATTAAGGCAACTACTCAAGCTATTCAAGGCGGGGTAGGAGGAATCGGAAGAAAGAAGAGGGAGGAAGCAGCGGTAGTTGATTCAGGAATTTGGTCGGGACCCAGAGGTTCACCGCCTTACTATAATCAACAACGACCTCGCCAATCAACTTACCACCACGATTCATCCCAACACTACTATCACCCTTCAGAGCCTCATTTTTCCATTAACCATACACAAGCATACAATCATCCACCAGTACACGCTAACTGGCGTGCCCCTGTCATACCAAGTACTTATCCACGAGCCTATCCCGGACCAGGTTTCAGGCCTAGACCAGCATTCAGGGGAGAAAGGGAACAGAAAAAGAAAACTTACACCCCATTGGGAGAGTCTTACACTAGTCTGTTCCACAGGCTGAGACAGCTAGACATGCTAAGACCAATACAATCCAAGCTACCCAATCCTCCGCCAAAGAATCTGGATTACACCATTAGCTGTGAATATTGCTCCGGTGCACCAGGCCATGATACGGAGAAATGCTGGCATTTGAAAAATGCAATACAAGAGCTGATTGATACTAATAAAATCGAGGTTCAAACCCCTGAAGCTCCCAATATCAATAGAAATCCAATGTCAGCCCATCAAGAGGCTAATATGATAGAAATCATACAAGCTGATGGAGAGACAAAGAAGCCGTCACAAACTGTCATGATGATCAAGTCTCATGAAGCCAAGCCGTAGAAGCAGTTAACAGAGGAGAAACTGGTACCTAAGCAGAACAGAAATGGTGATGAACCATCTACGATAGTCGAGGAGGGATCATCGAGCAAAGTTGCCCCAAAACAAGAAAGGCCGAAAGTGATAGTACCAGGGGTTGCTAACAAACCCATTGTATTCGTGGAAGGAGCCCGTACAGATCGGGTTATTATCACACCTGTAACCTAGCTGCCAGTCATCAACAACAAAGCCATCCCATGGAACTATGAACGGGTGACCGTAATGTACAAGGGAAAAGAAGTCAAGGAAGAAGTGTGTGAGGTGCAAGGCTTGACTCGTTCGGGAAGATGTTTTACGCCCGAAGAGTTAAGAAAAACTAAAAATAATCCAACACCAATAATGAAAGCTGTGACGGAAGAAGAGGCGGAAGAGTTTTTAAGAAAAATGAAACTCCATGATTATTCTGTTGTGGATCAATTAAAGAAGACGTCCGCTCAAATTTCATTGTTGTCATTACTGATCCATTCAGAGGAGCACCGCCTGGCTTTGATAAAAATCCTGAACAAGGCTCATGTTCCTGAAAAAATCTCTGTAAATCATTTGGGAAGAATAGCCAACAGAATCTTTGAGACAAACAGAATTACATTTGCTGATGATTAATTGCCTGTGGAAGGTACTGAGCACAACAGAGCTCTTTACCTCACCGTGAAATGTGAAAACTCCGTAGTAACCCGGGTATTGGTTGACAATGGGTCAAGTGCAAACATCTGCCCTCTCTCCACTTCAAATTAAAAATTAAAGAGGAAAGGATCCAGAAGAATAGTATCTGCGTACGGGGTTTTGACGGTGGAAGCAGAGATTCATCTGGCGACATAGTGTTGGAACTAACAATAGGGCCAGTTGAATTCACAATGGAATTTCAAGTATTGGACATAACTGTCTCTTACAACTTGTTGTTGGGCCGACCATGGATCCATGCTGCTAAAGCAGTCCCGTCAACACTACATCAGGCTATCAAGTTTGAATGGGATCATCAAGAAATAGTTGTGCATGGGGAAGAAAGTTTAAATGCTCGCAGCAGTACCATTGTACCAGTCGAGGGAACAGAAAATGACCAGGGACCATGGGTATACCAAGTGTCCGACACAGTGTCGGTGGAGAAAATTCCAGAGGGGAAATACCTTCCGAATCCAAAGATATCCTCTGCATCAGTCATGGTAGCTTATGAAATGTTAAAGAATGGTTTTATACCCGGCAAAGGTCTGGGCTTATCTTTGCAAGGAATTATACAACTAGTATCTCTCCCCGAGAACTGGGGAACATTAGGTTTGGGGTTCATACCCACTGTAAATGACGTGATAAAGGCCAGAAAGTTGAAACACAAGGCATGGGTTCTTCCAAAACCAGTCCAACATCTATCAAAGTCTTTTGTCAAGACCGGTGCTAAAAATCGCCCGATAACAACAATTCCTAAATCCCGGGTCAATCCTGAGGAGGAGTTAATTAAAAGATTCGAGAAATTGTTTGATGATGTGAATATGTTGGAAAGCGGAGAAGGGTGTAGCAACGCAGAAGTTCAATTCGTTGGGCCAGAAACAAAGCTTAATAATTGGAAAGTCACTCCTCTCCCAATTCGAAAGGAGTCTTGGTAGTTTATTTTGATTTTCTTTCAGTTTGTTTGGGTTACTTCAGGGTTGTAATCCCAAAGCTTATCTTACAGTTTGTTTGAAGTGTGCAAAACCTTGTTATCTTTCATCATCCAATAAAAAGCAGTTTCCTTTTTATTATCATTCCTGATAGTTTTCTTTTCTTTTTCTTCTTTCCTGTATAGTTCTTTTTACGCTGGCTCTAGTGATATGGCATGCGTGAGGAATCCTCAGCCCAGTCTTAAAAATCAATCTGGTTCCGAAATACTAATTCAAGAAATATATTGTGATTATGAATCAGAATATGATGAAGATGAGGTTTTTGAAGAGATTAGTAAAGAGTTAATTCACTTTGAGGAAAAAATCAAACCTAACTTGAGTGATACCGAGGACATCAATATAGGGGACACGAGTAATATCCGGGAAACTAAAATAAGTGTCCATCTCGAACCAAAGATCCGAGAAGAGTTAATTAAAGCACTCATAGAATTCAAAGATGTTTTTGCATGGTCATATGACGACATGCCGGGCCTGAGCACTGATTTAGTAGTTCACAAATTACCCACCGATCCAACGGTGCCTCCTGTCAAGCAGAGGCTGAGAAAATTCAAGCCTGATATGAGTGTGAGAATTAAGGAAGAAATCACCAAACAATTGGAAGCAAAGGTCATTCGAGTCACTCGATATCCTGTTTGGTTGGCTAATATCGTTCCTGTACCAAAGAAAGACGACAAAATTAGAGTATGCGTCGACTACCGCAATCTCAACAAAGCAAGTCCAAAGGATAATTTCCCATTACCCAATATCCATATTTTGATCGACAATTGTGCCAAGCATGATATAGGATCTTTCGTGGATTGTTATGCCGGGTATCATCAAATTCTAATGGATGAAGAAGACGCAGAAAAGACGGCATTCATCACACCATGGGGAACTTATTGCTACCGGGTAATGCCATTCGGTTTGAAGAACGCCGGAGCCACCTACATGAGAGCAATGACCACAGTTTTTCATGATATGATACACAAGGAGATTGAGGTATACGTGGACGATGTGATCATAAAATCAAAGCATCAGACTGACCACGTTGGGGATTTGAGGAAGTTCTTTTTAAGACTTCGCAGGTACAACCTCAAGCTTAACCCTGCCAAATGCGCATTTGGAGTTCTATCTGGAAAGTTGCTAGGATTCATAGTCAGTCGACGAGGCATCGAGCTAGACCCATCAAAAATCAAAGCCATCCAAGAATTGCCACCTCCCAGGAACAAAACTGAAGTAATGAGTTTGTTGGGAAGGTTAAATTACATCAGCAGGTTTATTGCTCAGCTCACAACAACTTGTGAGCCAATTTTCAAATTGTTGAAAAAGGATGCTGCGGTCAAATGGACCGATGAGTGTCAAGAAGCGTTCGATAAAATAAAAGGGTACTTGTCAAACCCACCCGTGTTGGTCCCGCCAGAGCCAGGAAGACCTTTGATTCTTTACTTAACAGTTTTGGAAAATTCATTTGGTTGCGTATTGGGGCAACATGACCTCACTGGCAGAAAAGAACAGGCCATCTACTACCTCAGCAAGAAATTCACAGCTTATGAGGTTAAGTATACTCATCTGGAGAAGACATGTTGCGCCCTGACTTGGGTAGCTCAAAAATTGAAACACTACTTGTCATCCTACACTACTTACCTCATTTCTCGTCTGGATCCATTGAAATATATTTTTCAAAAGCCTATGCCAACGGGAAGACTTGCAAAGTGGCAGATATTGCTCACAGAATTTGACATCATCTATGTGACTCGAACTGCAATGAAGGCCCAAGCATTGGCCGATCATTTAGCCGACAACCCGGTCGATGAGGAATACGAACCATTGAAAACCTATTTTCTGATGAAGAAATAATGCACATCGATGAGGTGGAGCGAATTGAAAAACCTGGCTGGAAACTTTTCTTTGATGGAGCCGCTAACATGAAAGGAGTCGGGATAGGAGCTGTAATCATCTCTGAAACAGGGCATCACTATCCTGTTACGGCTCAACTGCGATTTTATCGCACCAATAATATGGCTGAATATGAAGCTTGTATTTTGGGGTTAAGGCTAGCCACAGACATGGGTATCCGAGAAATTTTAGTCATGGGAGATTCAGATCTTTTGGTACATCAAATCCAAGGAGAATGGGAAACCCGAGACTTAAAGCTCATACCATACCGACAATGTCTACATGATCTTTGTCAGCGGTTTCAATCAGTGGAGTTCCAACATATTCCAAGAATCCATAATGAGGTTGCCGATGCATTGGCTACCCTGGCATCAATGTTGCATCATCCGGACAAAGTTTATGTAGATCTAATACATATTCAAGTCCACGATCAGCACGCTTATTGCAATATGGTCGAAGAAGAATTTGATATTGAACCATGGTTCCACGACATCAAGGAGTATATCAGGATGGGGATATATCCCGCACAAGCCACAGGAGATCAAAAGAGGACCATTAGGCGATTGGCAAATGGATTCTTCTTAAGCGGAGGAGTCTTGTATAAAAGAACACCAGATCTTGGATTATTAAGATGCATAGATGCCAGACAAGCTACAGCTGTCATGTCTGAAGTACATTCGGGAGTTTGCGGACCCCACATGAGTGGATATGTATTAGCAAAGAAGATCCTCCGTGCTGGTTACTATTGGCTTACCATGGAGCGAGATTGTATCAATTTTGTGCGCAAGTGTCATCAATGCCAGATACACGGAGATTTGATTCATTCTCCACCATCCGAGTTGCACACAATGTCGGCACCATGGCCCTTCGTTACTTGGGGCATGGATGTGATTGGACCAATTGAGCCGGCAGCATTCAATGGGCACAGGTTCATTCTGGTAACCATCGATTATTTTACCAAATGGGTTGAGGCCAAGACATTCAAATCAGTGACCAAGAAAGTTGTGGTCGATTTTGTCCACTCAAATATCATATGTCGATTCAGAACCCCAAAGGTGATCATCACAGATAACGGTGCTAATCTTAACAGCAACTTAATGAAGGAAGTATGTCAACAGTTTAAGATTACACATCGCAACTCTACCCCATATCAGCCCAAGGCGAATGGAGCAGTAGAGGCAGCCAACAAAAACATAAAGAAGATACTTCGGAAAATGGTAGAAGGTTCAAAACAATGGCATGAAAAATTACCATTTGCATTATTGGGATATCGCACTACTGTTCGCACTTCAGTAGGAGCAACTCCTTATTTGTTGGTATATGGCACTGAAGCAGTAATCCCTGCAGAAGTTGAGATTCCTTCCCTTCGGATCATCGCCGAAGCAAAGATTGATGATGATGAATGGGTCAAAACCCGTCTGGAATAGTTAAACTTGATTGATGAAAAACGATTGGCCGCAGTATGTCATGGTCAATTATATCAAAGAAGAATAGAAAGAGCATACAACAAAAAGGTGCGTCCACGGAAGTTCGAAGTGGGTCAACATGTGCTGAAACGTATTCTTCCACATCAGGTTGAGGCGAAAGGCAAATTTGCCCCGAATTGGCAAGGACCATTCATTGTGACCAGAGTATTGTCGAATGGTGCACTATGTTTAACAGATATTGAAGGCAAATGCATAGATATGGCGATCAATTCTGACGCGGTAAAAAGATATTATGCATAACTTTTGAATGTTTGTATTCAGCATTATTTCGAAGATTGGAATGACAAAGGCAATTTATTCTGCTATCCAAACATTATACCCTTTGCTTCCCCTTTTGAGCCATATTTATTTCGTTCCTACCCTCTCTTGGAATCGATGAAAATCAAATTGAAGTAACAATAATAATAATAATAATAATAATAAAAATCACTATTATTTAGTGAACTACGTTTGACCTGATTCCTCAAAGAAGGATACGTAGGCGTATCACGGCTCGGTCATAGGGTGCACAATATACATAATGTGCACGAAAAGAAACATTAAGAGACCCCAATCAAGAAACTGGGGCAGGAATTGTATTGGAAATAAGAAATGATTCCAAGAGTTGTAATTTTAAACCCATATCAAAGCTATTTAGCTTTTAATACCTTTTCCATTTCTAACCCCATACCAAAA
Source organism: Nicotiana tabacum (assembly GCF_000715075.1). NCBI lineage: Eukaryota > Viridiplantae > Streptophyta > Magnoliopsida > Solanales > Solanaceae > Nicotiana > Nicotiana tabacum. Next base: position 14,614,069 of record NC_134089.1, on the reverse strand, counting down.
AGACCTTTCGATCAATCTTAGAAAAATGCTGAGACAAGCAAATGAAGATGGTTCATAACACTTTGGTACAAACAAGAAAAGAAAGTAAAAATGAGAGAGTCTTATAGGCGAAAACCCACACGGGTACCATAAGGCGACGGAAGTTGAGAGAAAAGTAAAAATGAGAGAGTCTTATTGGTGAAAACCTTCGTAGGCACCATAAGGCGAAAAGGAAGTGAGAAATGAACAAATGAGGAAGGTTTATTGGTGAAAACTCTTTGAGATATTGCAAGTCCAACAGGTCTGTGAAATGAAAAATGAAGTTGGATTATGGAAATTTTGGGGAAAACGAAAATAAGACAATTGAAAGGAGATTGATTAAAAGACTGGGTTGATTAATCCGAAATGCATACCCTGATCATTGGCGCCAGTAACTCCAATCAGTTAAGTTTTATTCCTTCTCCGACAGTCATCCAAATTTGGATTTTTCTTTTCATTCTATAATTGTCGAAATCAGCGCGTTTCGTCACTAATAATCTTACTTTTCTAAAGCTTTGAGATAAGTTTTATTCCAAACAAATAAGAAGGAATGTCAAGGTATACTACCAAGATTCAGGGTTACATGATGCAAAATAAGGCCATGAAAGGAGGGAGATGAAAATAATAAGATATGGGAAGAAGAAAAGTGAAATCAAAAGTGGATCAACAATGTCAGGAGAGACATATGATCACGGTTAAAAGGGTTTGAAGGAAAACATACAGAGGGGAATCCTATAGTCAAGGATCAATTACAAGGACAAAACGGTCTTTTTCAACCATTCCAAGGCAATAAAAAAGAGACGAAGAGAAGCCTCACCATCGGCAAGAATACCCCAGTTAACCACCCTGCTTTAAACTAACGAAGTTTTCTTTGATTTAAAACAGGGGCAAAGACAATATTTGTGTCAGAAAATACCTGGTAAAGAAGTTAAAAAGAAGTCAGGCGTCCACCTGGAGAATGAGGATGAAGAAGTTAAGAAGAAGTCAGGCGTCCACCTGGAGAATGAGGATGGAGAAAAGAAGAAATCAGGCATCCACCTGGAGAATGAGGATGAAGAAGTTAAAAAGAAGTCAGGCGTCCACCTGGAGAATGAGGATGAGGAAAGAAGAAGTCAGGCGTCCACCTGGAGAATGAGGATGAGAATTAAAGAAGTCAGGCGTCCACCTGGAGAATGAGGATGAAGAATTGAAGAAGTCAGGCGTCCACCTGGAGAATGAGGATGAAGAATTGAAAAGTCAGGCGTCCACCTGGAGAATGAGGATAAAGGAATTAAGAAGAAGTCAGGCGTCCACCTGGAGAATGAGGATAAAGGAATTAAGAAGAAGTCAGGCGTCCACCTGGAGAATGAGGATGAAGAAGTTAAGAAGAAATCAGGCGTCCACCTGGAGAATGAGGATAAGAATTGAAGAAGTCAGGCGTCCACCTGGAGAATGAGGATGAGAATTGAAGAAGTCAGGCGTCCACCTGGAGAATGAGGATGAAGAATTGAAGAAGTCAGGCGTCCACCTGGAGAATGAGGATGAAGAATTGAAAAGTCAGGCGTCCACCTGGAGAATGAGGATAAAGGAATAAAGAAGAAGTCAGGCGTCCACCTGGAGAATGAGGATAAAGGAATTAAGAAAAAGTCAGGCGTCCACCTGGAGAATGAGGATGAAGAATTGAAGAAGTTAGGCGTCCACCTGGAGAATGAGGATGAAGAATTCAGGCGTCCACCTGGAGAATGAGGACAAAGAATTGAAGAAATCAGGCGTCCACCTGGAGAATGAGGATAAGAAGTTAAAAAGAAATTAGGCGTCCACCTGGAGAATGAGGATGAGAATTGAAGAAGTCAGGCGTCCACCTGGAGAACGAGGATAAGAATTAAAGAAGTCAGGCGTCCACCTGGAGAATGAGGATGAAGAATTGAAGAAGTCAGGCGTCCACCTGGAGAATGAGGATGGAGAAAAGAAGAAATCAGGCGTCCACCTGGAGAATGAGGATGAAGAAGTTAAAAAGAAGTCAGGCGTCCACCTGGAGAATGAGGATGAAGAAAGAAAAGAAGCAGTCAAGGCACCCACCTGGAGAACGAGGGAATGCAATTGAAGTGTTGAAATTAAAAGCCCGCTCATATGATAAAGGAGCACATTTAGAATCAATAAAGCAGAGGAGTCCAACAAAATCCCCAGCAAGAAACAACAAGAGTCCCAAAAGAAAATACGGGACACAATGAAAAGGAATACGGAATAAGCCAAATGCCCAAGAGTCACCAAGATATCAAGACAACAAGAAACGCAAGGGCATGATCTAGATAAGATTTTTATAATTCCTGTACCATAATCTAGTTTAGTTTTTGTATTACCTTTGAAGTAAGGTGTAATAAAGAGGTCAGCAAGCAGTAAAAACAGCACGAAGCAGCAGTAACATCACAGTCCCACGGTAGTCCCAGCTACCCAAAACTTTCCGAACTACATTGACCCGATTCCTTTATAGCCAAGGATATGTAGGAAACCTTTGAAGCAGAGGTTCGGTCAAATCTTTCAAAAAATGCTTCCCACGGAGTATTTGAACGGGCAAAAATCGCTCGTGTCCGCTCACTTTATCTTTTCACGAAAACTCTTCGAGTTTCCGCACAAAGAGGGGCAGCTGTGAGCATGTGATTTTTGCCTTACGAAAACTACTCCAAAATAAATCAAAAAATAAAATAAATTTCTTTTACTGTGTAATTTTTGAATTTGCGTGGTGTTAAATATTTGTGTTATGTCCGTAAATGTTTACTTTGTCATAATAAAATGAAAATTAAAATAAAATACATGTTGCATGCATATAGGATTTAATTATGCATTGATTCAAAATAAAATCACAAAAAATATGCATTTTGTTCTATTTTTAATATTTCACTGTGTGATTAATGTTTTATCTGTATGTTGAATAGTTGTTATGAAGTGATTAATATTTTGTGCAAGGTTAAAAATTGTTTTATAATTTTATTAGGATTTTTTTTTTAATGATTAATAATAAAATAAAATAAAATAGAATGGAAAATCGGATCTGGATTTAAATCCAGGCCAAATCAAATTACCCTTCCACAGCCCAATCCAAACAGCCTGTCCGGTCCAATTTAAAAAAACTAAAACGACAACGTGTGGTCGTCCCTCATCAAAGGCCGTTGGATCAAAGCCAACCAACGACTGAGATCCCACAAACTTTAACCCATAGCCATTACCCGACCCTTTGACCCGATCCAGGCTGACCCTGAACTTAGACCAAACGACAACGTTTGGTTAAGTGGATTGATCTCAACCGTGCATCTTAATTGATCCAACGGATAAGATCAATCCACCCCACCCCTATTTAAGAATCAAACCCCTACCCCGGCCCCTAACTTAACACCCCCCTCCTCTCACTGTTCATCGTCTTCCCAAACACACCCCTAATCCTAGCCGCCCTAGAATCCCACCGCCTGAAACCCGGCGGCATCAACGCCGCCGGTCACCAAAATAACACCCTAGACTCCTCACCACTTCCTCTACACAGATCTGACCTTAGTTTCCTTCGAATCAGACCCCAACTCTTCGAATATTAAATCGAAGGTGGGTCTGAAAACTCAAACCTTTCCAATGGCTTCCAAAATAACACCACAGCATCCCCTAGCCTACCTCGTTATGGATCTAGTGTTGGTTTGGTTCGAATCCCCTCAGAACTCTTCGAATCTTCTTTTGAAGATTCGAATGAAACCTAACCCTACTCAGATTCCTCCCAAATTAACACCAAATGACCTTTAGGCTTCCCTCACCCTTGTGCCATCTTTGGTTTCCCTCGAATCTACCCAGAAGTGTTCGGATTTAAAATCCAAGATCTGAAACCCTAAATTTTCCAATCTTGGCATCTTTTTCACTTCAGACGAAAGATTGAGGTTTAATCGACCTTAGTCAAAGTATTTTCAGTAGAAAATACTTCGACTAAGGTCTGTTTGATTTCAAACAAAGTCCAAATCCAAGTTGAGTTGAGTCCGGTTGAATTTGAAGGTTCAGAGGTAATTTTCTGTTTCTTATGTGTATTCTACATGTATTCTATGTTCGTTTCATTAGTTTGTTTAATTTTTTATAATTTTTTTTAGTCAGTTTTGTTATACTATCTCCCACCCGTCTACTTGATTCTAAATGTGAATTGTTTCTGTTGATTGTGATTATTTACAATGTAAGTAATCGACTCGATTAAGTTCGTCGATTAGTTATATTATGAATTCTCATTTATGATAATGCTGATTGAAACAGTCTGCTTCTATTGTTTTAGACTGATTATGGACAAATGTTGTAAATAGTCAACTGATTAATACTCGTCAATTAAATCATGTTTGTTTGCAAATCAGTAAATTCAAATGTATGATGTATATATATTGTTTTCTGAACAGGGCATTGTCAGTATATTGACAATGCTCCTATGTTTGTTTAATTTTTCGTCCAATGTTGAAATTCAGTTGAACTATTAGGCTGAATTCAGTATAATATTGTTGTGATGTTAGTTTTGAATTCGAATTTACAAAGGTTGGTTAAATACAATTGTATTAGGAGGTTAATCCTAGGAATGGTTATAACTGTTAAAACAGACTTTAAAATCTGTTTTGTAACAGATTCTGACTTTAGTTTAAAGGCTGTAAATACAGTAGGATTTCAGGTTTATTTTGGATTGAAATAGTAGGGTAATGTGATAGTGTGCTTATAATGGAATGATAGTGGCTATAATTTAAGTAATAATGGGGAACAAGGGATAATGGGGCTGCTGAAAATCAGGATAAGAACACTTAGATTTAAAGTATTCAAAAGCAGTTTTAATGGAAAACTTTCTGATTTTTAAAAGGAGAAAAGGGTCTTGGCAGCACTAGAAGGGTATAGGACAACCCTGTATAAATAGAGGGGATTGGGACTGATTTAAGGGAGCTCTTTCAGAAAGAAAAACAAGGAAAAAAGAGAGCTTTCAGACAGAATTTAGATCAGATTTTGAGAGAGAAAGAAAGGAAAGAAAGACAAGGAGATTTTAGGAGAGAAAAAAAATCAGATTTAAAGAGCAGATCCTTTCAGACAGAAGAAGAAAAAAAAAGAGTGTGAGATTGAGAGATTTCAAGATCAGATTTTAAGAGGGAATTGAGAGAGAGAAATCAGTTTTTAGACAAAGAGTTTAGGACTGAATATTAGTCTTCAGGGAAAGTTTTTTTTTTAAGAGAGTGAAAAGTCAGATTTGAGTGTGGAAAAGCAAACAGAAAAATCAGAAATGGGATTTTGAAACAGAAAAGAAACTGAAATCTGAAATATTGTTCTTTCGCTGAATTGTTCTTTCGACTGTCCTTCAATTGGAGAAAACTCCCCACGCGCCCCGCGGGCACGGTAAAAAGGAGGTGCGACAGATATCACTATTCTGTATCATCCGGGAAAGGCCAATATAGTGGTCGATGCTTTGAGCCGAAAGGCAGTGAGTATGGGGAGTTTGGCATATATTCCAGTTGGGGAGAGACCCCTTGTAGTTGATGTTCAGGCCTTGGCCAATCGGTTCGTGAGATTAGATATTTCGGAGCCCAGTCGGGTGGTGGCATGTGTGGTTTCTTGGTCTTCCTTATATGATCGTATCAGAGAGCGCCAGTATGATGATCCGCATTTGCTTGTCCTTAAGGACAGAGTCCAGCATGATGATGCCAGAAATGTGACTGTCGGTGATGATGGTGTGTTGAGGATGCAGGGCCGGATTTGTGTGCCCAATGTGGGTGGGCTTAGAGAGTTGATTCTGGAGGAGGCCCATAGCTCGCGGTATTCCATTCATCCGGGTACCGTGAAGATGTATCAGGATTTGAGGCAGCACTATTGGTGGAGAAGAATGAAGAAAGATATCGTGGGATTTGTAGCTCGGTGTCTCAATTGTCAGCAGGTGAAATATGAGCATCAGAGACCGAGTGGCTTGCTTCAGCAGATGGTTATTCCCGAGTGGAAGTGGGAGAGGGTCACCATGGATTTTGTGAGTGGTCTTCCTCGGACTTTGAAGAAGTTCGATGCTATTTGGGTGATTGTGGATCGGCTGACCAAGTCTGCGCACTTCATCCCTGTGTGTACTACCTATTCTTCAGAGCGGTTGGCAAGGATTTATATCCGGGAGATTGTTCGGTTGCATGGTGTTCTGGTCTCCATCATCTCAGATAGAGGTACTCAGTTTACTTTGCAGTTTTGGAGAGCCGTGCAGAGAGAGTTGGGTACTCAGGTAGAATTGAGCACAGCGTTTCATCCTCAGAAGGACGAATAGTCCGAGCGTACTATTCAGATATTGGAGGACATGTTGTGTTCTTGTGTTATTGACTTTGGAGGTTCATGGGATAAGTTTCTACCACTTGCAGAGTTCGCTTACAACAACAGCTACCAGTCGAGTATTCAGATGGCTCCATATGAGGCTTTGTACGGGAGGCGGTGTAGATCTCCGGTTGGTTGGTTCGAGCCCGACGAGGCTAGACTATTGGCGATAGATTTGGTTCAGGATGCCTTAGAGAAGGTGAAGGTGATTCAGGAGAGGCTTCGTACAGCGCAGTCGCGTCAGAAGAGTTATGCAGACCGAAAGGTTCGAGATGTGTCCTACATGGTCAGTGAGAAGGTCTTGCTGAAGGTTTCGCCCATGAAGGGTGTTATGAGGTTTGGGAAGAAAGGAAAGTTGATTCCTCGGTTCATTGGGCCTTTTGAGGTGCTTCAGAGGATTGGGGAGGTGGCTTATGAGCTTGCTTTGCCACCTAGCCTATCGAGTGTGCATCGGGTATTTCATGTTTATATGCCCGGAAGTATATTGGGGATTCATCTCATGTTTTGGACTTCAGCATGGTTTAGTTGGATGATGATTTGACCTTTGATGTGGAGCCAGTAGCTATTTTGGGTCGCCAGGTTCGGAAGTTGAGGTCAAAGGATATAACTTCAGTGAAAGTGTAGTGGAGAGGTCGGCCCGTGGAGGAGGCTACCTGGGAGACCGAGCGGGAGATACAAAGCAGATATCCTCATTTGTTTGAGGCTTCAGGTATGTTTCTTGACTCGTTCGAGGACGAACGTTTGTTTAAGTTGGGGGGATATGACGACCCGACCAGTCGTCTCATGAGTTACCGCTTCGTTTCCCCCATTTCAGCTTCTTTATGCTTCGTTATCCGTGTTTTATGTAATCGAGTTGATTAGTTCGAGTTCGGAGAGGATTTGGTAAGAAATTAGAAACTTAGTCTCTTTTAAGAAGGCTTAAGTTGGGAAAGTCAACTGGGTGTTGACTTATGTGTTAGAAGGCTCGGAAGTGAGTTCTGATGGTTCGGTTAGCTTTGGGAGGTGGTTTGTGACCTAGGAGCGCGATCGGAATGGGTTTTGGAGTTGTATAAAAGATTTAGGCTTGAATTGGCGAAATTGATATTTCGGCAAATTCCGGTTGATAGGCGAGATTTTGATATTGGGGTCGGAATAGAATTCCGAGAGTTGCAGTAGCTTCATTTTGTCATTTGGGATGTGTGTACAAAATTTCAGGCCATTCGGACGAGATTTGATAGACTTTTGATCGAAAGCATAATTTAAGAGTTCTTGGAGTTCTTAGGCTTGAATCCTATGTTAAATTGGTGATATGATGTTGTTGTGAGCGTTCCGAAATTTTGAGCAAGTTTGAACGATGTCATGGGATGTGTTGGTCCAATTGGTTCGAAGTTCTAGGAGTTCCGGGTAGGTTCCGGGATGTTTTAGTGCGAACATCATAGCTGTAGCAGGTCTACAGGGGTTGCAGGCCCCGGAACTCACTCACACGGTCTGCACAAAAATAAGTACGCCTGCGTTGAGTGCTGTGCGGACCGCACAAAAGCGGGCGCAGCCGCGGTAGGCATCGCGCGGACCGCACAAAAACGGGCGCGGGCGCGGTAGGCGTCGCGCGGACCGCACAAAAACGGTCGCGGCCGGGTAGGCGTCGCGCGGACCGCACAAAAGTGAGCGCGGTTGCGGTAGCTGAAACCTTAGGGTTACCTATAAATACGAGGTCTTGGGTTTTATTTAATATTTTAACCTAGAGAGCTCGGATTTTGGCGATTTTTCGAAGGTTTTTTCAAGAATTCATCGGGGTAAGTGATTTTAACTCAGATTTGGCTAGAATACATGAATCTATCACTGAATTCATCATTTAATTCGTGATTTGAGATGGAATTTGGGAAGAAAATTGTGAAACCTTTCAAAAAATGTAAAATGATGATTTGAAGGACCAAATGGTATCGGAATTGGATAATTTTGGTATGGTTAGACTCGTGAGGGTATGAGGATTCTGAAAATGTTAATTTTACCCGATTCCGAGACGTGGGCCCAGAGCTTGGGTTTTGCTAATTTCAAGATTTTTGATATTTTTCGAATGTTTTTGCTTGGGCTTTGTTCCCTTAGCATATTGTGACGTATTCGTTCTGATTTTGGATAGATTCGACGCGCGTGGAGGCCAATTCGAGGGCAAAGGCATCGCGAGCTAGAGAATTAACCAGCTCGAGGTGAGTAATGGTTGTAAATGATGTCCTGAGGATTTGAAACCCCGGATTGCACAACGTAGTGCTATATTGAGGCAAGATACGCGCTGGATGATGAGCATGGGGTCTTTCTCTACTGGGGATTGTGACTTGGTCCATCCCGATTGATGATTTTACCGAATATTTGACTGAAATTCATTTGTTATCATCATGATTTGGACTGATTGCCATATTTGGGCTTCGTGCCAACTATTTGAACCCTTCGGGGATTTTTATCACTGTTTTCCTCACTGCTTGGCTTATTATTTGAACTCAGTCCTATTGATATCTACTATTTTACAAACTCAGCCACTTTTACTCAGATTTGAAACTTAAATGATATTTCTACATCATGTTTTGGGCTGAGAACTACTGTTTTACTAATGCCCATGAGGCTTGTGATGATTTTGGACTGAGTGAGGCCGAGGGCCATATGTAAGGATATGCTGAGTGATATGAGGCCGAGGGCCTGAGATACTTTATATGCCACGAGGTGGCTTGAGTGATGTGAGGCCGAGTGCCGAGTGATGATGCCCCGAAGTGGCTTGATATAGTGTTTGGGCCATAAGGGGCCCCTCCGGAGTCTGCACACCCATAGTGAGCGCGGGTACCCATTGTTCTAAGTGATTGATGCTATGCCCGAGGGGCTGATATGAGTAATTCTGAGGTAGCCCGAGGGGCTGATACTATTTCGAGAGTGAGCCCGAGGGGCTGATACTGTACTGAAAGTGAGCCCGAGGGGCTGATACTATGCTGAGCGATTGATACTGTGCCCGAGGGGTGGATTTCTACTTGTTATTTATCTGTTAAATTACCTGTTTTACTTGTTTTAAAAAGGAATATCATTTGATTCTTCACTGATTTACTGCTTTAAGTGATTTTTACTGCTTAATATGGAATTGCTTTGTGTCTTTACGTGTTTTCATACTTTTAGCCATTATTTATAATTGTTACTCACTGAGTCGGAGTACTCACATTACTCCTTGCACCATGTGTGTAGATTCAGGTATAGCAGAGTCCGCACCTGAGCGCTGATTCCGTCCAGGCTAGGCAGTGATTTGGAGTTACGAGGTAGTTGTTGACGTCCGCAGCCCCTTGTCCCTCTTACCCTCTATCATTTATGTTTTCTTCAGACTGTTGTATCGGATTCCATACTTTGTAGACCTATAGCAGATTCTGTAGTAGCTCATGACTTGTGACACCCCAGTTTGGGCTGTGTCAGGATGGTTCCTGCTGTTATTATCGTTAAAATTCTACAATTTATAAGTATTATATTATATGTTATTATTGTTATGATGATTAACTATTTAAAAGAGGTATTCCGTTTTGGTCCGGCTGGCCTTGCCTTCACGAAAGGTGCTATCACAACCGGGTTTGGGGATTGGGTCATGACAAGTCCCCAACCTGTTACCTTCGAATCGTCTCAGAACTCGTCGAATATTCGATAGAAGTTCGGACCCCTGAACCCTTGCCGACCCAACCGGCCCCAAATTCACACTGTAGAACCACCACAACTCCCTCTTCCCTAATCCATAACCAGTTTCCTTCGAATGGGGCTTAATCTTCTCGAATCTTAAATCCAAGGGTTCGAGTTCTAAAGTCAAACCTAACTCGAGAATTGATGATAATTTTAGAGCTGGTTTCATCACGAAATGATATTATTCACTTGTTTTTAACAAAGAACAAGTGACTAACATCATTTGGCGATGAAATCAAAAAGAAGAAAAACTTTGGTACCAAGTTGTCTAGTTGAGCCGGTAAGTTTTCTTGATTATTGTTTTTTTTAGTATTTGTTTTACTTCTCTGGTTGTTGGTCCACTAACTCAGTCAGTTTAATTAAATATTTTTATTAAATTTGTTTGAATTTGTTTAGTAACAAGTCTAGTTAATTTGGTGTTGATTGTTTTAAAGGTCGAATCACAAATGAGTTCATTCGTTGGTTATTTCTTGCTTGTTTCAATTCTAATCACTCATGTATGGGGTATTTTCTGATTTCTTTTCAATGTTAAACCCTTATATATTCAGAAATTGATGTTGTTTGGTTTTGGCTGCTTGATGATTTTGTTTTATAGAATTGTTTGTGCAAGTTTGCAAATAATCAGAACTTTCAGTAGTTCTGATCAAATAAGTAGGATTTCAGAGTATAGCTTGAGCATTGTTTAATAAAAAGAGGTATTCACCTAACTTAAGAATATTCTAATAGTGGTAGGGTTAGAAGTGCATTAATTGAGTAAGTGGAATCGTTTTAAAATGTTGAAAGGTCATTTTGTGAATCCAAGGGGCATTTCCAGTTGCCTATTTAAGAGATCTTAAGACTGAAAAAGAAAAAAATATATACAGAAGAGAGAGGTTGGTACTTATAAATACAAAGAAAAACAACTCTGAAAATACTGAAAAAAACTGGAAATTACTGTTTCATTGATTTCTATTTTCTGGTTTTCAATCTCGAATTGGCTGAAACCATCTTCCATATACTGTTTCATTGAATTATCTGGGGTTATTAGCTGTTTTCTTGGGTTAAAACTGGGTTGTTCCTTCCTATCTCTGCTGACTGCTGAGCTTTCATTTCTTTGGTGTTTCCTTTGCTATCATCAGGTACACATTTTGAACCTCAGTGTTTTATGTAATGGATTTGCAGAATAAATGAGAAGCTGTCTTAAAGCATAAATTCAGTATTAGGTTGATCCGTGTAAAATTTTCTTTTCGATTCTGCTTGTGATGTACTGTATTAGTCAGTCAAGTTTAGATCGAAATGTATAAGTTTTCCATTAATGCGTTTAACTTAGAATTGTGGTAGATTGGGAATTGTTTGCTTGAACTCTGTGGTTTAAATTATGCATATTGAATTTGGGGTATGGATTGTTTGAAAGAACTTTACCATGTTGATCTTCATAAAAGGTTCCTCTTCATTTCTTTAATATTTGGTTCATATATATTGCTAAATATGTTAACGCTATATTTTTAAACATTTTATGGTATAAGAATTTGAGAAGTTCTAGCTGTGTTACCATTTAGTGTTAACACTCTTAATATCGTTCTTTGTAATTAAAGGTTTGAAAGAAGAATCATTTCAAGAAAACGAGTATTCTAATAAATATAGTCGATAGAGGGTAAATGACCGAGGTATTCTTGTAAGCTTAAATCATTTCCGTAAATTGTTAATTTGATCATGCATTTAGTCTTAAAGGGAAAGTATAAAAATAGTATATATATATATATAAAGGAGATAATACTAGGATAATTTTGTTTGAAATAGTTTCAAGAATTGGATTAGTTTGTTGATTCCCATTTTTTTAGAGTCAAGAATCGGTTCTCTTGATTGTGATAGTTATGTGACTGTATTTTCAAATTAATGTCTTGTTATTACGTTAATTAGTTACAAAAGGTCATGGCTGAATTTTGGCCGAGTTGTTGCTCGCGTTTATATGTCAATTTTAACAAAAAGGTTTCACGAAGAGTATACTAAATAGGCATAGAATATTTTATGCGTATTAGTGAAAAATAATCATAAGAGAGGAAGTGATGTGGGTTGCGAATTAATTCAAACATTACAAGAAATAAAAAGAGTGCTAAAAATTATGAGAGGATGAATCAGGAACTAATTTAAGACACTTTGTAATAGAAACAAAATATAATAATACACAACTAAATGTCTCGAATCTAAAAGGAAAAATAAATGGAATATCCTGAATACACTAGTATGCTTTAGGTTGGTGTTAACCAGTCAATTTCTTTTTTGATTATGTACACGTCTGCGTGGCATAGTTATGATTTTCCAAGTTAAAATCAAGGTATGCGTTTGCGCAACCTCAACCAAACTTGTCTTAATAAAATAAACAAAGCATTATTGTTTGTGGACACGTACGGGTGACATGATTTTGACGCACCAAAAAGAAAAGAGTATACGTACGCGTAACTCAATTCTTTAATTACGCATAATTCAAGTGATTTAAAAGTGGACACGTACGGGTGACATGATTTCCTCGATTCGGGATTTAAAATAAACCGATGACTTGGGACACCATAATTAATTCCATGTGGAGACTCTGATAAAAATAAATAAATAATCCCATTTCGAATAATGTCACTTAAATTGGAAAAAACTCCCTTATATCATCTTTCGGGGTGCTAAAATGGAGGTGTGACAGCTCTGGCGAGTCCGCTGGGGACAAGAACCCAAAATCTCTGGTTCAGGGTTCAAGAATTTGAGCTTAGAATAATTGTTATATTTGGCTTTATTTTTTATCTAGTTTTATTCACATGTTTGTGCTTAATGTGCAAAATATTGCTTTTTACCGCTTTGATATTATCTGAACTATATATATATAAACTGTTACGAAACCCTTCTTCTTTCTGAGTCTTCTGAAATTATGGTGCACACGTGCGCGTGGCCCACTTTTCTGTTATAAGTCATACCAAATAGAACGAAGTTGGGCCAAGTAACTAGGCCGGGTAGACTTTCGTGTATGTTGCCCACACTTCGGCTCGAGCTGTCCGCTTGGGTAAGCCAAGTCTAGAACAGTATACCCCAGGTTTTACACTTAGAATAACTCAGCTTCATGTCGGATCCCTAGTAGGAACGTTTGTTTGCATCATGTGCATTTGACTTCGGAGACTCAACACAGGGGTTGGGTCTGTCTAAGATAGGTGTACCCGAAATGAAAAGACCATCCTGATGCATCTTACTTGCTACTTGTGCATTCATTTGTTTCGGATTTGCATGTTGACCAGCTTATAGGAAAAGTTAGAAAAGGAAAATCAATGTGAGGACCGAGAAAGAAAATTGGCTGTTTTCGAAAAAAAGCGATTTCCAAAATATTTTAAAATACTACCGAAAAAAAAAGAAGAAATATTTTGTGTTTCTTTTAAGAGTGGCCTTTTTATTACGAACTACGTAAGTTTGATTCTCGCCGGATGTGAGATACGTAGGCAACCCACATCGGGCCCAACTATTTTAAAAAATAAAAAATAAAAATAAATAGATAATAAATAAATAAAATGTGGGTACATAAATGTCATTGTGTTTTCATAAGTAAGGCGATGTCATTCTTGTCAAAAATATGCCGAATGTCCCCAAAAGGGACGCCGGAAGGCTGTTTTTGCAAGAACAACCGCCTTTGGTCATTTTTTTCAAAAAAAAAAAAAATTTGGCCGATTAGCAAACACAACCTTTAAATCTTCTTCATCGAAGTGTTTTTTTATGAATTTCGTTTTTTAGAAATATTGATGATTTTTTCAAAATGTGTCTTGATTTTTTAGAAATATTAATGATTTTTTCAAAATGAGTCTTGATTTTGGTTTTTAAAATTAAAATCACTCACAGGTACAAAATGAGCACCATCCAAAATCCACCGTACACAGATGTAGATGAGTTTCTATTTTGGCTTTAGATGTGGTGGTATGAATTAGGAAGAGATGGTCAGAAATGGGTCATTAAGTATTTGGGAGCTTTCACAGATATTATAAAAGTTAAACCATGCGATGATTTGATCACGGCACTAGTGACTTTTTGTGACCCCGTTCACAATGTCTTTCGCTTCTCTGATTTCGATCTTACTCCCACATTAGAAGAAATAGCTGGATATTCTGGTTTTGACGGAGATTTAAGAAACCAGAATCTTATATTCCCAAAGGCTCCCTCTGTACACCGATTCTTTGGTCTTCTGAATATCAGTAATCAAATCAAAAAAAGCAACGTTGTCAAAGGGTGTTGTTCTTTCAACTTCCTATATTCGAGGTTCGGAAAGCTGGATGGATTTGAAATTCATGAAAAGGGCCTTAATAACAAATAAAATAAGGACACCTGGCAGATTCACCGTCGCTTCGCTTTCATGGTGGCTTTTTTGGGAGTTATGGTCATCACACTCTTGCCCCGATCATTCTCTCAGACATTTATCGGGCGTTGACTTTGTGTAAGTCCGGGGCAAAATTCTTTGAAGGGTGCAATATTTTGTTGCAAATGTGGTTGACTGAACATCTCCGACATCACCCCAAGTTCATGCAGTATGGTCCGAGCAAGGACAATTTCATTGAGAGTTATAAAGAAAGAATAAAAGATTATAAATCTCCAGAAGGGGTGGAAGCCTGGATATCCCATTTAAGATCTTTAATGACAAGTCAAATTGAGTGGACTTTGGGATGGCTCCCGGTAAGAGAGGTGATACACATGTCAACCTTAAAGAATTATTTGTTGTTGTTGGGTTTAAGAAGTGTCCAGCCGTATGCGCCACAGAGAGTTCTAAGACAGCTAGGGAGATACCAAGTGGTGACTTATGATGAAGATTTGAGTGTGCAAGTGATTGAGCTACACCCCGAAGCCCCACTCCCTGAGGCTTTAATCCAACAGATTTGGAATGGTTGTCGATACTTGAAAGATGATACCCAAGTTCCAGATCCTGCGAAAGGTGAGATAAATCCGGGTTATTCTAGGTGGTTTGAGAAAAGATCCCGTGTGGATGATGCACCAAAACCCGATCCTAGAAGGCCCATAAAAAGACCGCATGTTCAAGCCTTTGATAACAAAATCCAAGAACGGTTAGCTTGGGGTGAAAAGGAAAAGGGGTACAAAGCAACTATTCATGCCTTAGAAGAAAGCCTGAGGAACCTCAATTTGGAGAAAGACTTACAAACACAAGAAGCAGAAGGTGAAAAGAAGAGTCTGATTTGCGAGAATAAAGCTCTCCGCGCTCAGTTTCAACAGATAAAGAAAGCCTCTGAAGCGCCAGTGAGAAGTTGGAAACATTATAAAATCATTTCCAATCTGATGGAAAGGATGCAAGATTATGACTCCATTTTGGCAAGAACCAAAAAGGCGTTAGATAAAGCTAAGGAAAAAATCATACAGTTGAATGAGGAGGCCAAATCTAGTAAAAAACACCAAGTAATGAGATTTGAAGAAGAAATGGCTCAATTCGAGAAAGAAAAGGATCATTGGGTACGTTCAAAGGCTCAGCTCCATGCACAATTGGAAGAAATGAGAAGGTACAACATAGAACATCAGCATGTAGATATTGATAGGGAGATAGCACAGGAAAGACTCGAGTAGGCCAAACTTCGAGCTCAATTGGAGTCAGCTTTAGATCGCGAGGGCCACATAAGAGATATAGCCACCACTCGCCAACAGCAATTGCAAAACCAAGACCAAATCTCTAAGATTTCAGAGCACAAATCCATGATTTGGTCGTTTATACTTCTCAAAGTTATGTGAACTGCCAGGGGATGGATTATGAAAGGTTCTTAGAGCATGCGCCTACTTTTGCCCGTCATATTGCAGTAGAGATATAAAGGATGTACCGTACATTAGGGGGTCAGCCGGGTCGAGCTCCACCGTGAGCATATGTTCTAGTGATTGAAAGAAAAAGATTGTAGAGTGAAGCATAGTCATAGTTGTTGAAACTTTTCATATAATAGTCATATTTTAGTTTGAGTACATGTCGAGTCTTTAAAACCATTTTTCTTAAAGTATTGTCCAAATGTAATGTCATTTCTGTCTTTGTACTGTTTTGTTTGTTAAAATAAATAAAAGTAATAATAATTGTTTCCACCAGAACTACGCTCGGTCTGATTCATGCAGGGTCATGATACATAGGCAATCTTCATAAGATTCGACCACAACCAAAAGAAAAGAATAAAATGAAAAAAGGGATAGGCGTGAGTGACAATAAAAGGGAAAGGTCAGGAAAAGCTGGGATGACACAAGAAACCGAGCAAATACATGGTAGAAATGACTAATTGCCTAGGTGAATTGCATCTCTATGTGTGGTTGTTTATTTGTTAAAACTCTGATCACTAACAAGTTTGGTTGTTGAATCAGAATTCAAGCAGTTAGTACACCTAAGCATACTGGCAACCCACCCCTACCAAACCAGATCCAAAGGAGAAATAATCATGTCTATTCCAGATGTAGACACCAGTGTCATTGAAGGAGAAGAGTTGGACTTTAACACCATAAAAGAAGAGATGTACAAATTAAAACAACAAATGGCCAAAATGTATCAGGCTTGGGCTAAAGGACAACCGCCATCTGCCTACCCGGCTAACCCTACCTTCACTCCACCACCGGCTCAAACTCAGGATCATCCTACCACCGATCTATCCCCGAGCTTTCCCATTTACCAACACTACCGGGGCACCACTACTCATACACCACAATCTCCACTCCTTAAACCAATTCCATACCCTCCTCCACTCTTGTCTTTGTAGCACCTCCACCAGATACACTCCACAAATCTCCTAGAGAGCCTATGTTCTAGGCCCAGGACAACCAATACTACCCCTAGGAGCCCACTTTCAAAGCTCTAGAAACCCATTCCTATACTCCTCGCTTTGACCTCCTGATAGAAGCTGATAAACCAGTCAAAAATACCGAACAGGAGGAGATGTTCAGGAAAGTTATAAGCTTAGAAAAATCATTCAGAGACATGCGGGGGTTGGGAGGGCAAGTCAATGTGCCGTACAAGGACCTATGTCTATTCCCGAATGTGCAATTACCGGCAGGTTTCAAGATGCCTAAGTTCGATCTATACAATGGGCACGGTGATCCAGTAGCCCACTTGAGGGGTTTTTGCAGCAAGATAAGGGGAGCTGGAGGAAAAAATGAATTGTTAATGGCTTACTTCAGTCAGAGTTTGAGTGGATCAACATTGGAATGGTATACCCGCTAAGACTATGGGAGATGGTACACATGGGATGATCTAGCGCAAGCATTTGCTTGTCACTTCCAATACAATCTTGAGATCATTCCAGATCGACTGTCCTTGACTAAACTTGAGAAGAAGCACAATGAAAGCTTCAGAGAATATGGTTTCCGATGGAGGGAGCAAGCAGCAAGAGTAGATCCCCCAATGAAGGAAAGTGAGATGGTAGATTACTACTTCCTACAGGCTTTGGAACCTACTTACTATGGCCATTTGGTCTCAGCTGTGGGAAAGTCATTCAACGAAGTAGTAAAGATGGGGGGCAAGGTAGAAGAAGGCCTCAAGTCGAATAAATCATGAGCTATTCGGCTATCAAAACGACTACTCAGGCTATTCAGGGCGGCATAGGAGGGATTGGGAAGAAGAAGAGAGAGGAAGCAGCAATGGTTGATTCAGGAACTTGGTCTGGATCCAGAGGTTCGCCTTACCACTACAATCAACCTCGATCCCACCAATAAATTTATCACCACAATCCACCCCAACACTACTATTCCCCACCAGAACCTCATTTTTCCGTCCATCATGCACAAGCATACAACCAACCTCCTGCCCACACTCAATGGCGTACTCCTGTCCTACAAAATACTTATCCATATCCACGAGCCTACCAAAGCACTCCCGGACCAAGTTTTCGGCCTAGTCAAGCATTCAAGGGTGAAAGGCTGCAGAAAAAGAAAATCTTTACTCTGTTGGGAGAATCATACACCAGTCTGTTCCACAGGCTAAAATAGCTAGATATGCTAAGGCCGATACAGTCCAAACTGCCAAATCCTCCTCCAAAGAATCTTGACTATACTGTCAGCTGTGAGTATTGTTCTAGTACTCCGGGTCATGATACAGAAAAGTGTTGACACTTGAAAAGTGCGATATAGGAGCTTATTGATACCAATAGAATTGAAGTTCAAGCTCCTGAGGCACCCAATATTAACAAGAATCCAATGTCATCCTACCAAGAGGCAAATATGATCGAAATAGTGCATGCGGAGGGAGAGCCCAAGAAGCCATCACAGACCGTCATGATGATTCGGTCTAGTGGAGTCAAGACTGATGAACAATCAGCAGGTGAGAAATTGGTGATCAAGCCAAGCAAAAAGAGTGTTGAGCCATCTGTGGTAGTTGAAAAGGGGTCTTTAAGCAAAATTGCGATGAAACAGGAAGGGGCGAAGGTGATTGTACAAGGAGCGGCTAGCAAACCCGTCATAATCGTGGAAGGTGCTCATGCAGACCATGTTATTATCAAGCCGGTAACCTAGTTACCAATAATCAATAGCAAGGCTATTCCATGGAATTACGAACGGGTAACAGTGATGTACAAAGGGAAGGAAGTCAAAGAAGAAATCTGTGAAGTACAGGGTTTGACTCACTCAGGAAGGTGTTTTACTCCCGAGGAGTTAAGAAGAACTAAAAATAATCCAGCGCTAGTAAAGAAAGCCGTAACTGAAGAAGAAGCAGAAGAATTCTTGAGGAAGATGAAGCTATAGGATTACTCTATCGTGGAACAATTAAGAAAGACGCCTGCTCAAATTTCCCTATTATAATTATTGATCCATTCGGATGAGCAACGTCAAGCTTTAATGAAGATCTTGAATGAGGCGCACGTTCCCGATAAGATCTCCGTGAATCACTTGGAAAAAATAGCCAACAAAATCTTCGAAGTAAACAGAGTCACATTTTTCGATGATGAATTATCTGTAGAAGGTACTGAGCACAATAGAGCTCTTTACCTCACATTAAAATGTGAAAACTCTATGGTGACCCGGGTATTGGTTGACAACGGGTCAAGTGCAAACATCTGTCCTCTCTCCACTCTGAGCAAGTTGAAAATAGAAGATGAGAGGATCATAAGAACAGTATTTGTGTGCGGGGATTTGACGGCAGAGGTATAGATTCAGTTGGGGACATAGTGCTGGAGCTGAAGATAGGGCCAGCTGAGTTCACAATGGAGTTTCAGGTGCTGGATATAGTTGTTTCCTATAATTTGTTGTTGGGTCGACCATGGATCCACGCCGCTAAAACAGTCCCATCAACACTACACCAGGTAGTCAAATTTGAATGGAAAAGACAAGAAATAGTGGTGCATGGGGAAGACAGTTTATGTGCTCGCAGCAGTGCCATTGTACCGGTCATTGAAGTAGAAGATGACCAGGGACCATGGGTCTACCAGGTTTCCGACACGATATTGGTAGAGAAAGTTCTAGAGGGGAAATACATTCCAAATCCAAAGATAACCGCCGAATCAGTCATGGTAGCCTATGAGATGTTGAAGAATGGTTTTGTACTCGGTAAAGGTTTGGGCTCATCTTTGCAAGGCATCATATAGCCGGTGTCCCTTCCCAAAAACTTGGGAACATTTGGTTTGGGATTCAAGCCCACTGCCGCAGACATAAGAAAGGCCAGAAAGCTAAAACAGAAGGCATAGGTCCTTTCAAAGCCAGTCCCACGTCTTTCCAAATCATTTGTCAAGTCTGGTACCAAAAGTCGCCCAGCAACAGCAATTCCCAGTTCTATGACTGATCCTGACAAGGAGTTAATTGAAAGATTTGAGAAGTTGTTCGACAGTGTGAACATGGTGGAAATTGGAGAGGTTTCTAGCAACGCGGAAGTGCAATTTGTCGGGCCAAAAACAAAGCTTAACAATTGGAAGGCTACTCCTCTCCCTACTCGGAAGGAGTCTTGGTTGTTTATTTTGAGTTTCCTTCAGTTTGTCTGGGTTATTCCAAGGTTGTAATTCAGATTTTTTATCTTTCAGTCTGTTTGAAGTGTGCAAACCTTATTATCTTTCATCATTCAATGAAAAACAGTTTCCCTTTCTCCATCATTCCTGATAGTTTTTCTCTTGTTTTTCTTTTCTTTTCTGTACAGTTCTTTTTACGCTGGTTCTAATGGCATGACATGCATGAGGAATCCTCAACCCAGTCTTAAAAATCAATCTAATTCCGAAAAAATAATTCAAGAAGTAGATTGTGACTACGAATCAGAATACGATAAAGATAAAGCCTTTGAAGATATTAGTAAGGAGTTAATTCACTTCGAAGAAAAACCCAAATCCAACCTGAATGAAATAGAAACCGTCAATTTAGGAGACACAGACAATATCAGAGAGACTAAAATAAGTGTCCATCTCGAGCCAAAGATTTGGGAAGAGTTAATCAAAGCACTCATCGAATACAAAGATATTTTTACATGGTCATATGACGACATGTCGGGTTTGAGCACTGATTTAGTGGTCCACAAATTGCCTACTGATCCAACGTTTCCTCCCATCAAGCAAAAGTTGAGGAAATTCAAAACTGATATGAGTATGAAGATTAAAGAAGAAATCACCAAGCAGTTGGATGCAAAGGTTATTCAGGTCACTCGATATCCTGTTTGGTTGGCTAATGTCGTGCCTGTGCCAAAGAAGGACGGCAAGATCAGAGTATGCGTCGATTACCGCAATCTCAACAAAGCAAGTCCGAAGGATAACTTCCCACTACCCAATATCCACATTTTGATCGATAATTGTGCCAAGCGTGAGATTGGATCTTTTGTGGATTGTTATGCGGGGTATCATCAGATTCTAATGGATGAAGAAGATACAGAAAAGACGGCATTCATCACACCATGGGGAACTTACTGCTACCGGGTAATGCCATTTGGTTTGAAGAACGCCGGGGCACCTTACATGAGAGCAATGACTACGGTGTTTCATGATACGATACACAAGGAGATTGAGATATACATGGATGATGTGATCATAAATTCAAAGCGTCAGGCCGACCACATTGGGGATTTGAGGAAATTCTTCCTGAGACTTCGCAGGTACAACCTCAAGCTTAACCCTGCCAAGTGCGCATTTGGTGTTCTATCCGGAAAGCCATTGGGATTCATAGTCAGCCGACGAGGAATCGAGTTGGACCCATCAAAGATCAAAGCCATCCAAGAATTTCCACCTCCGAGGAACAAGACTGAAGTGATGAGTCAGTTAGGGAGGTTGAACTACATCAACAGGTTTATTTCTCAGCTCACGACAACTTGTGAGCCTATTTTCAAATTGCTGAAGAAGGATGTTGCGGTCAAGTGGACTGATAAGTGTCAAGAAGCATTTGATAAGATAAAAGGATACTTGTCAAACTCACTCATGCTAGTTCCGCCAAAACCAGGGAGACCTTTGATTCTTTACTTGACAGTCTTG
The DNA here is from genome assembly GCF_000715075.1 of Nicotiana tabacum. NCBI lineage: Eukaryota > Viridiplantae > Streptophyta > Magnoliopsida > Solanales > Solanaceae > Nicotiana > Nicotiana tabacum. The sequence continues at coordinate 14,592,674 of NC_134089.1, read as the reverse complement.
GAAAATTCATTTGGTTGTGTACTGGGGCAGCATGACATCACCGGCAGAAAGGAATAGGCCATCTACTATCTTAGCAAGAAGTTCACGGCTTATGAGGTTAAGTACACTCATCTGGAAAGGACATGTTGCGCCCTAACTTGGGTGGCTCAGAAATTGAAACATTATTTGTCATCCTACACTACTTAACTCATTTCGCGCTTGGATACGTTGAAGTATATCTTTCAAAAGCCTATGTCGATAGGAAGACTTGTGAAGTGGAAAATCTTGCTCATAGAGTTTGACATCATCTATGTGGCTCGTACTGCGATGAAAGCCCAAGCATTGGCCGATCATTTGGCCATAAACCCGGTCGATGAAGATTACGAGCCATTGAGAACTTATTTTCCCGATGAAGAAGTGATGCATATCGACAAATTGGAGCAAATTGAAAAACCAGGATGGAAACTTTTCTTTGATGGGGCTGCCAACATGAAAGGAGTCGGAATAGGAGTTATGCTTATTTCTGAAATAGGGCATCACTATCCTGTTACGGCTCAGCTTCGGTTTTATTGTACCAACAATATGGCTGAGTATGAAGCCTGTATTTTGGGTCTAAGGCTAGCTGCAGACATGGATATCCAGGAAGTGTTGGTCTTAGGAGACTCGAATCTTCTGGTACATCAAATTCAAGGAGAATGGGAAACGCGAGATTTGAAGCTCATACCCTACCGACAATGCTTGCATGATCTTTGTCAACGGTTTTAATCAGTGGAGTTTAGGCATATTCCAATGGTCTATAATGAGGTCGCCGATGCTTTGGCTACCCTGGCATCAAAGTTGCACCATCCGGACAAAGCTTATGTCGATCCTCTACATATTCAAGTCCGAGATCAGCATGTTTATTGTAACATGATTGAAGAAGAACTTGATGGCGAACCATGGTTCCACGATATCAAGGAGTACATTAGAATGGGGATATATCCAGTACAAGCCACGGGGGATCAAAAAAGAAGAATTCGATGGTTGGCAAATGGATTCTTCTTAAGTGGAGGAGTTTTGTATAAGAGAACACCAGACCTTGGATTATTAAGATGCATAGATGCTAGACAAGCTACGGCTGTCATGTCCGAAGTACATTCGGGAGTTTGCAGACCACATATGAGCGGATATGTGATAGCAAAGAAAATTCTCCGAGTAGGCTATTATTGGTTTACCATGGAGCGAGATTGTATCAATTTTGTGCGCAAATGTCATCAGTGCCAGATACACGGAGATTTGATTCATTCTCCACCATCGGAATTGCATACAATGTCAGCACTATGGCCCTTTGTTGCTTGGGGAATGGATGTCATTGGACCAATTGAGCCAGCAGCATCCAACGGGCACAGGTTCATTCTGGTAGCCATTGATTATTTCACCAAGTGGGTTGAGGCCAAAACATTCAAATCGGTGACCAAGAAAGTAGTGGTCGATTTTGTTCACTCAAATATCATCTGTCGATTCGGAATCCCAAAGGTGATTATCACAGATAATGGTGCTAATCTTAACAGTAACTTGATGAAAGAGGTATGTCAACAGTTTAAGATTACACATCGCAATTCTACCCCATATCGTCCCAAGGCGAATGGAGCAGTCGAGGCAGCCAACAAAAACATAAAAAAGATACTTCGGAAAATGGTAGAAGGTTCGAGACAATGGCACAAAAATTACCATTTGCATTGTTGGGTTATCGCACTACTGTCCGTACTTCGGTAGATACAACTCCTTATTTGTTGGTATATGGCACTGAAGCAGTAATACCTGCAGAAGTTGAAATCCCTTCCCTTCAGATTGTCGCTGAGGCTAAGATTGATGATGATGAGTGGGTCAAAACCCGTTTGGAGCAGTTGAACTTGATTGACAGCAGTATGTCATGGCTAGTTATATCTAAAGAGAATGGAAAGAGCATACAACAAAAGGGTGTGTCCTTGAAAGTTTGAAGTGGGTCAGCAAGTGCTGAAACGTATCCTTCCACATCAGGTTGAAGCAAAAGGCAAGTTCGCCCTGAATTGGCAAGGGCCATTTATTGTAACCAGAGTATTGTCCAATGGTGCTCTATGTTTAACAGATATCGAAGGAAAATGCATGGACATGGCCATCAATTCCGATGCAGTCAAGAGATATGTATGATTTCTTTGTTATAATTGTTGATTGTTTGTACTTGGCATTGTTTCGAAGATTGAAATGACGAAGGCAATTTGTTCTGCTATCTAAACACTTTACCCTTTGTTCCCCCTTTTAATCTTTATTTATTTCTTTCATACCCCTCTTTTGGAATTAATAACGAAAAAGAGAGAAAAGAAAGAAAAAGAGAAAAGAAAAGAAGTGAAAAGATAAAGTATAACAACAAGGAAATTCAGGTGTGAACTACGTTTGACCTGATTCCTGTTAAGGATACGTAGGCAGCCTCATGGCTCGGTCATAATAAAATAAAATATCAAAAGATCCCTAAGAAAGAAACTGGGGCAGAAGTTGTGATTGTAATAGGAAATATGATTCCAAAAGTTATAATTCTAACCCATTTTGAAGTTGTTTTGAGCCCCTTTATACCCCTTTCTTTCCAAACATATCCAAGAACCCACATTGCTGCCCAAAGAAAGACCTCCCGATCAGTCTTCGAGAGATGCCAAGTCAAGCAATGTAAAGAGAATTCATATCAGGGGCAACACTCCGGTTTAAGCAAGAGAAATAAAAAAATAAGAGTCTTATTGGTGAAAACCCTCATAGGCACCATGAGGCGACGAAAGCCGAGAGAAAATAAAAATGAGAGAGTCTTATTGGTGAAAACATTCGCGGGCACCATAAGGCGACAAGGAATTGAGGAACAAACAAATGAGAGAGGTTTGTCGGTGAAAACCTTTCAGGGAACTGCAAGTCGAACAAGGTCCGTAGGTTGGCGGAAAGTAAATTTAGTTGTGGAGATCTTGGAGCACAAAGTAAAACAATTGAAAAGAGATTGGTTAAATAGACTGGGCTGATTAATCCAAAATGCATACCATGATTTGGTGCCAGTGAATCCACTCAGATAAGTTTCTTTTCCTATCTCCAACAGTCGTCCAAAGTTGGATTCTCTTCTTTATTCTTAATTCTCAAAATCATTGCATTTCATTACTGTTAATTTTACTCCTCTAAAGCTCTTCCAAGCTTAGCCTGGTTTCAACGAATAAGAAGGAATTTCAAAGTTTACTACCAGTTTCGAAATTGCACAAAGCAAAATGCGGCTAGGACATGCCAGAGATAATATGATGAAAGTGGGACATAGGGTGTAAGCATAAGTTAAATCGGTGGAATGGTTCAGTAATGTTGTGGGATATATACGAGTTCAGACAGAAAGGTCAGAAATGGAGAACAACAGTTGGGGATCCTGCAGTCAAGGATCGGTCAGAAGGTCAAAACAGTCCTTTCAACCAGTTCAAGGCAGTCTGTTGAAGCAAAGAATGGCAAAGAGAAAACCATCCCCAGCAAGAATGCCACAACTAACCACCACGTTTTAAATTGACAAGATTTTCTTTGATTTAAAACAGGGGCAAAGATGGCATTTATTTCAGGAAACACACTGTAAGGAAAGCAAGTACCATGCAGGTTTAATCGTATAAATTCTCAGGACCCTCCTGGAAAATGGGACTTAGTTTAAAATTCAAAACAATCATGAGTAGCAGAATTTAGTGCAAATGCACCCCAAAGGATTATAAGTGGAACTCCGAAGTTTGCATGCTTGAGATACATTTTGGACATTACCCCCAGAGGCCTCGGAATTCAGCAAAATTTGGGAGACCCTCATAGCCCCTATATATATATATATATATATATATATATATATATATATATATATATATATATATATATATATATATATATATATATATATATATATATATATATATATATATATATATATATATATATATATATATATATATATTTTTCCACCTTTTTCCCCCAAGTAGAAACACCATCTTTTTCCACCCTTTTCCCCCAAGTAGAAACACCATTTTTTTCCACCTTTTCCCCAAAAGAAGAAACACCATCTTTTTTCACCTTTTTCCCCCGATTTAATTGGAGGTTTTCAGGACCCTCCTGAATAATGGGACGTAGCTTAAGAAATTCCATTAAATAGCAAGATGTAGCGTAAGTTCTGCCATAAAGAGGTATAATTTCGCTTAAAATAGTCACTCTTAAGATAAGAGTTGATTTTAGATTCTCAGGACCCTCCTGGATAATGGGATTTAACTTGAAAATGTCAGAACCCTCCTGGATAATGGGATTTAGCTTTAATTCAAAACATTCATGAGTACAAGATCTAGCATAAGCTCTACTTCATGAATATATAAATTGGTATGAAGTTTTCATTCTTAAGACAAGACTCAATTCAAAATTTCAGGACCTTCCTGGAAAATGGAACCTCGGTTAAACCCCAAAACGATCATAAGTAGTAAATATAGGACAAATGTGCACCAAAAGGAATATAAGTTGGCTTCAAAGTTCGCATAAGAGTTTTCAGGACCCACCTGAATAATGGGACATGATTTTAACCATTCCACTAGATAAGTAACTGTTGTTATAAGAGAGTACAATTTGGTCGTAAAATTGTCACCCTTAAGATAAGACTTGATTTTTGATTGTCAGGACCCTCCTGAATAATGGGACGTAGTTTAAAACTGGTTTGGATAACAAGATTTAGCATAAGACATACCTTCAGTAGATATAATTTAGCTTTGAAATTGTCATTTAGTTAAGAGTTGTGAGGACCCCCTGGATAATGGGACATAGCTTTCAAATTCTTAGTAATATTTGGTAATATGATTCAGTTTAGCACTCACAGATGCGCCCAGCTACCAAACTAGGGCAGAAAATTTTCTTTGTTTTGTCTATTTTGTTGAAATCAGGAGCCCACCTAGAGAACAATGGAATACATTTCAGGTTCAGCAATCAGGAGCCCACTTGGAGAACAAGGAAATACATTTCGAGTCTCACCAATCAGAAGCCCACCTGGAGAACAAGGGAATACAATTCAAATTTCAAGTAGTCAGGAGCCCGCCTAGAGAACGAAGGGAAGAAGCAATTCAAGTTCGAGCAATCAGGAGCCCACCTGGAGAACAAGGGAATACATTTCGAGTCTCAGCAATCAGGATCCCACGTGGAGAACAAGGGAATACAATTCAAATTTCAAGTAGTTAGGAGCCCGCCTAGAGAACGAAGGAAAGAAGCAATTCAAGTTCGAGTAGTCAGGAGCCCGCTTGGAGAACAGAGGAAAGGAAACAATAGTCAAAGGAAGACATTTAAAAGGTTCATCAATCAAAGACCCGCTTGGAGAAAAAGGGAAAGCATTTCACAAAATACCATTCAAGTCAGCCGCAAAGGAACTTCTGATGGAAATACAAATCAATGAGGCAACAGCAGTCACAAGATCAAGTTTGAAAATAAATCTTTGTAAAGGATAGATTATAGCTTAGTCTAGCTTCTTCATTTTTGTCATGGTGTAATAAGGAGGGTCACTAAGCAGTATCAACAGCAGTAGCAGTAACAGTGAAACCACAACTTCATGGTAGTCCCAGCTACCGAAACTTCCCGAACTACATTGACCCGATTCCTTTATAGCCAAGGATATGTAGGAAACCTTTGAAGCAGAGGTCCGGTCAAATCTTTCAAAAAATGCTTCCCACGGAGTATTCAAATGGGCAAAAATCGCTCGTATCCGCTCACTTTATCTTTGCACGAAAACTCTTCATGTTTTCGGACAAAGAGGGGCAGCTGTGAGCACGTGATTTTTGCCTCATACAAATTACTCCAAAAGAATTCCCAAAATTAGGTCTTTTCTTTAATTATGTGTTATTTTTAGGAATTATTGTGCGCGTTCCCTGATTGTTTACATATGTTTGTGTGTATGTTTAATTTTATTAATGCATTAAAAATACAAAAAATATAGCATTTGCATTTAAGATTTGATTTTTATATTTTTGGAATTAATTGATAATTAGGTGTTTTACAAAAATGAAAATTCACAAAAAATAATATATTTTTATTTTTAGTCAAATTGTGTGATTTTCTTTTAATTTAGTATTTAATTATTTATGATAATTATTATTTTTAAAGCTAATTTGGGTTTTTATAATTTAATTAGAGTTTTAGTTTTAATTTTTTGAAAAAAAAAGGGAGAAGAAAAGAAATTGAATCAAATAAAGGAGGGAAATCCAGTTTGGGCCAATCTGGCCAAAAACATTCTAAGCCCAAAAACCAACCCAAACCCGACCCAACCCGGTCCGCCCCCTTTCAATTCAAATGACGTCGTTTTACCACCCATTCATCTCAGCCGCTGATTTGATTTCATCTAACGGCTAAGATTTTACCCCTTACCCGCCTCACCTGAATCCGGCCCGTTTCATCTGAGACCGATCCGGTTTCTGACCCACTCAAACGACGTCATTCCTATTAAGTGATTGATCCAATCCGCTAATCTCATTTGATCAAACAGCCTAAATCCAATTCCACCCCAGTATATATATATCCAAACAGACCCAACCCCCCTCAGAACCCCCCCCCCCCATCTCGTCTATCGGCTCCCTCACATACCCTAGAGACACCCCGTCTCCCACCGCCTCACAACACCACCATCCACTTACCGGAAATCGCCTCACGGCGGTTCCGGTGGCCCAAACAACCCCAAATTAACATCATCGATTCTCCTTCATCTTCCCATTCCAAATCCCCAACCCGTTACCTTCGAATCGTCTCAGAACTCGTCAAATATTCGATAGAAGTTCATACCCCTGAACCCTTGCCGACCCAACCGTCCCCAAATTCACACCGTAGAACCACCACAACTCCCTCTTCCCTAATCCATAACCAGTTTCCTTCGAATGGGGCTCAATCTGCTCGAATCTTAAATCCAAGGGTCCGAGTTCTAAAGTCAAACCTAACTCGAGAATTGATGATAATTTTAGAGCCGGTTTCATCTCGAAATGATATTAATCACTGGTTTTTTTACAAAGAACAAGTGACTAACATCATTTGGCGATGAAATCAAAAAGAAGAAAAAATTTGGTACCAAGTTGTCCAGTTGAGCCGGTAAATTTTCTTGATTATTGTTTTTTTTAGTATTTGTTTTACTTCTCTGGTTGTTGGTCCACTAACTCAGTCAGTTTAATTAAATCTTTTTATTAACTTTATTTGAATTTGTTTAGTAACAAGTCTAGTTAATTTGGTGTTGATTGTTTTAAAGGTCGAATCACAATGTATGGGGTATTTTCTGATTTCTTTTCAATGTTAATCCCTTATATATTCAGAAATTGATGATGTTTGGTTTTGGCTACTTGATGATTTTGTTTTATAGAATTGTTTGTGCAAGTTTGCAAATAATCAGAATTTTCAGTAGTTCTGATCAAATAAGTAGGATTTCAGAGTATAGCTTGAGCATTGTTTAATAAAAAGAGGTATTCACCTAACTTAAGAAAATTCTAATAGTGGTAGGGTTAGAAGTGCATTAATTGAGTAAGTGGAATCATTTTAAAATGTTGAAAGGTCATTTTGTGAATCCAAGGGGCATTTCCAGTTGCCTATTTAAGAGATTTTAAGACTGAAAAAGAAAAAGATATATACAGAAGAGAGAGGTTGGTACTTAAAAATACAAAGAAAAATAACTCTGAAAATACTAAAAAAAACTGGAAATTACTGTTTCATTGATTTCTATTTTCTGGTTTTCAATCTCGAATTGGCTGAAATCATCTTCCATATACTGTTTCATTGAATTATCTGGGGTTAATAGCTGTTTTCTTGGGTTAAAACTGGATTGTTCCTTCCTATCTCTGCTGACTGCTAAGCTTTCATTTCTTTGGTGTTTCCTTTGCTATCATCAGGTACACATTTTGAACCTCAGTGGTTTATGTAATAGATTTGCAGAATAAATGAGAAGCTGTCTTAAAGCATAAATTCAGTATTAGGTTGATCCGTGTAAAATTTTCTTTTCAATTTTGCTTGTGATGTACTGTATTAGTCAGTCAAGTTGAGCTCGAAATGTATAAGTTTTCCATTAATGCGTTTAACTTAGAATTGTGGTAGATTGGGAATTGTTTGCTTGAACTCTGTAGTTCAAATTATGCATATTGAATTTGGTGTATGGATTGTTTGAAAGAACTTTACCATGTTGATCTTCATAAAAGGTTACTCTTCATTTCTTTAATATTTGGTTCATATATATTGCTAAATATGTTAACGCTATATATTTAACATTTTATGGTATAAGAATTTGAGAAGTTCAAGCCGTGTTACCATTTAGTGTTAACTCTCTTAATATCGTTCTTTGTAATTAAAGGTTTGAAATAAGAATCATTTCAAGAAAACGAGTATTCTAATAAATATAGTCGACAGTGGGTAAATGACCGAGCTATTCTTGTAAGCTCAAATCACTTACGTAAATTGTTAATTTGATCATGCATTTAGTCTTAAAGGGAATAATACTAGGATAATTTTGTTTGAAATAGTTTCAAGAACTGGATTAGTTTGTTGATTCCCATTTTTTAAGAGTCAAGATTCGGTTCTCTTGATTGTAATAGTTATGTGACTGTATTTTCAAATTAATGTCTTGTTATTACGTTAATTAGTTACAAAAGGTCATGGCTGAATTTTGGTCGAGTTGTTGCTCGCGTTTATATGTCAATTTTAACAAAAAGGTTTCACGAAGAGTATACTAAATAGGCATAGAATATTTTATGCCTATTAGTGAAAAATAACCATAAGAGAGGAAGTGATGCGGGTTGCGAATTAATTCAAGAACATTGCAAGAAATAAAAAGAGTGCTAAAATTTATGAGAGGATGAATCAGGAACTAATTTAAGACACTTTGTAATAGAAATAAAATATAATAATACACAACTAAATGTCTCGAATCTAAAAGGAAAAATAAATGGAATATCCTGAATACACTAGTATGCTTTAGGTTGGTGTTAACCAGTCAATTTCTTTTTTGATTATGTATACGTTCGCGTGACATAGTTATGATTTTCCAAGTTAAAATCAAGGTATGCGTTTGCGCAACCTCAACCAAACTTGTCTTAATAAAATAAACAAAGCATTATTGATTGTGGACACGTACGGGTGACATGATTTTGACGCACCAAAAGAAAAGAGTATACGTATGCGTAACTCAATTCTTTAATTACGCATAATTCAAGTGATTTAAAAGTGATAAAAAGATAATTGCACATAAGTTTTAAAAATGAGTAATTAAACAATAAAGCCAAGTATAAATTACTAAGCGATCGTGCTAGAACCACGGAACCCGGGAATGCCTAACACCTTCTCCCGGGTTAACAGAATTTCTTACTTAGAATTTCTGGTTCACAGACTTCAAAAGGAAAGTCGAAATTTCCTCGATTCGGGATTTAAAATAAACCAGTGACTTGGGACACCATAATTTATTCCAAGTGGCGACTCTGATAAAAATAAATAAATAATTCCATTTCGAATAATGTCACTTAAATTGGAAAAAACTCTCTTATATCATCTTTCGGGGTGGTATAATGGAGGTGTGACACCAGCCCCTCGGGCTCACTCTCAGAACAATATCAGCCCCTCGGGCTCACTCTCAAAACAATATCAGCCCCTCGGGCTCACTCTCAGAACAATATCAGCCCCTCGGACTCACTCTCAGAACAATATCAGCCCCTCGGACTCACTCTCAGATCACAATGGGTACACGCGCTCACTGGGGGTGTGCAGACTCCGTAGGGGCCCCTTACGGCCCAAGCGCTATATCAAGCCACCTCGTGGCATCATCTCTCAGCACTCGGCCTCATATCACTCGGCACTCGGCCTCACATCACTCAAGCCACCTCGTAGCGTATAAAAATATCTCAGGCCCTCGGCCACACATCACTCAAGCCATCTCGTGGTGTATAAAATATCTCAGGCCCTCGGCCTGATATTACTCAACATATCCTCACATATGGCCCTCGGCCTCACTCATTCCGAAAATCATCACAAGCCCCTCGGGCATTAGTAAAAAGTAGTTCTCAGCCCAAAACATCATTTAGAAATATCATTTAAGCCTCAAAATTGAGTAAGAGTGGCTGAGTTATAAAAATAGTAGGAAACAACAGGACTGAGTTCAAGTAATAAATCAATACAGTAAGGAAATAGTGATAAAAATCCTCGGAGGGTTCAAATAGTTGGCACGAAGCCCAAATATGGCAATCAACCCAAACCATGATGATAACAAATAGGTTTCAGTCAAATACGCGGTAAAATCATCAATCGGGATGAACCAAGTCACAATCCCCAATGGTAAACGACCCCACTCTCATCATCAAGCGCGTCTCGCATCAATATAGCACTACGATGTGTAATCCGGGGTTTCAAACCCTCAGGACATCATTTACAATCATTACTCACCTCGAACCGGCTAAATCACTAGCTCGCGACGCCTTTGCCCCTCAAATCGGCCTCCACGCGCGTCGAATCTATCCAAAATCAGAACGAATACGTCACAATATGCTAAGGGAACAAAGCCCAAGCGAAAACAATCGGAAAATACCAAAAATCCCGAAATTAGCAAAACCCGAGCCCTGGGCCCACTTCTCGAAACTCAGAAATTTTCACATCATTAGATTCCTTATCTCCTCACGAGTTCATACATATCAAATTTACCAAAATCCGACCTCATATGGTCACTCAAATTCTAAAAATTCACTCTCCAATTTCAAGCCCTAATTCCCAACTCTTCCTCTAATTTCCACAAATTTTGCATGATTAAACAATGATATAATCACCATAAACACAAGGTATAAAGCCCAAGTAGCTTACATCTGTGGATACACTTGATCCCCTCTTGAAAGCGCAGCTTGGAGCTCCAAAATCGCACAAAAATGATGAACAAATGACTGAAAATCGCGAAAGGGCATTTTTATACCTTCTGCCCAGCTCGTTTGCACCTGCGATCCAGTAAGCGCATATGCGCTTCTGCTTCTGCGGATTTCACTTATGACCCAGGACCCACTTCTGCGGTCCAAAAATGCACCTGCGGTACCGCATATGCAGTTCTCCCTCCGCTTTTGTGGAAACCACATGTCGGCCAAATCTCGCATCTGCGATCCTTTCCCCGCATCTGCGGCTTCGCAGATGCGGTCCACATAGCCGCTTCTGTGGTCTCAGCCCATCTGACCCTTTTTTGATTCTGCGATGAATCACCCGCATCTGCGGCGCCACATCTGCGGTCCCCAAACCGCAGATGCAAAAATACTAGAAGCAGCAAATCTGAACCTGCAACCAACATCTAACTTCTCCGATAACCATCCGAAATCATCCCGAGGCCCCCGGGACCTCAACCAAAAGTACAAACATAACCCAATACCTTATTCAAACTTGTTCCAATCATCAAAACACCTCAAACAACATCAAATCTACCAAGTTATATCGAATTCAAGCCCAAGTTTCTAAAAATCTTCTGAAATACGCTTTTGATCAAAAATCCAACCAAACCACGTCCGAATGACCTAAAATTTTACACACGCATCCCAAATGACACAATGAAGATACTGCAACTGTCAGAATTTCATTCCGACCTCTATATCAAAATCTCACCTATCGACTGGAAAACGCCGAAATCTCAATTTCGCCAATTCAAGCCTAAACCTTCCACAGACTTCCAAAATGCATTCCGATCACGCTCCTAAGTCCCAAATCACCTAATGGAGCTAACTAAATCATAAAATTCCCGATCCGAGATTATATACAATCAAGTCAAATCATGGTCAAACCTTTCAAAATTTAAGCTTTAAATTGGGAACTATTCTTCCAATTTCATTCTGTTTACCCTGAAAACCAAAACCAACGATTAACATAAGTCATAATACATCACACGGAGCAAGTCATGCCCGAGAACTGGCAAGCGAAGTGCAAAAGCTCAAAACCACTGGTCGGGTCGTTACAATGAGGTTAATCCTTGCCTCCATATTTGCATGAGGCTAATCTCTGCCTCCATATTTGCATGAGGCTAATCTCTGCCTCCATACCTGCATGAGGCTAATCCTTGCCTCCCTATCTGCATGAGGCTAATCCCTGCCTCTATATTTACATGAGGCTAATCTCGGCCTTCATATTTGTATGAGGCTAATCCATGCCTTCATATCTGCATGAGGCTAATCCCTGCCTCCATATCTACATGAGGCTAATCCTTGCCTCCGCACCTGTATGAGGCTAATCCCTGCCTCTGTATCTGCATGAGGCTAATCCCTACCTCCACATCTACATGAGGCTAATCCCTGCCTCCATATTTGCATGAGGCTAATCCCTGCCTCCATACTTGCATGAGGCTAATCCCTGCCTCCATACTTGCATGAGGCTAATCCCTTCCTCCATACTCGCATGAGGCTAATCCCTTCCTCCATACTCGCATGAGGCTAATCCCTGCCTCTACATTCACATGGGACTAAGCATTGGCCCTCCTTGCATAAATGTCATTCTATTCCGATCCTATCTATTTGCTTTTCAATCGGGCTAAGCTTTGCCCTTCATTTCACAAAACTAAGCCTTGTCTTGTTAACATCATATTATTGCATTTCATGGGCTGAAATAGTGCCAACCTATCCAAGGCATCATAGTCTAAAAGGAATCATCCTCATAGCTGGAAGACACCATGTCATGGCCTAAGGATCTCTCAAATTTGCATATCATTATTCAAAGGTGTCATGGTTCAGAGGCACCATCTTCATGGCCCGAGAACACCATTTCATGGCTGCGAATCCCTCACTGAACAATTCATGGCCCATGATATCATGGTCTGAAGACGTCATCCTTAACCGTCTGAAGACAACTTTCATGGTCCAAAAGGGAATCTGCATCATGTTTAATTTTTCGCACAAATACATGTTTGGAGCATATCTTTATCTGCAAGTGACCAGTAAGCAACTGCTATCCTAGCAGGAGTGACCTCGCTCCAGTTCCTTCAATTATCTCAAATTTGACTACTCTCCATAAACACTCCCGCACCCATTCCAAAATCTCATGTATGTTCTTGTAATGATTTCATCGGTATATTCTGCCAATGAATTTAGAACTATACGCGGCCTGATTCTTATAAAACCGGGGATATATAGGTAGCTCAAAGACCAGAGTCCGGCCTCTATCTTTCAAAATACCCCATCTGGTCATTGTCACGACCCAAACCGATGGGCCGCGACGGGAACCCGGTACCTTACTCAAACGAATACTAACGTAATGTATCTTTATTATTACATCATCATATACACGTGACATACGGGCCTAATAGGCCAATATAATCATTTATAAACTCAAAACATAGGCCGATAAGGCCGTACAATCTTTCACGTACACGACATATGTCTACAAGCCTCTAAGAATACATAAATATCATAAAGGTTGAGACAGAGTCCCGCCATACCAAACAATATACGTCTAACTCATACTAACTAAACAAGCAACTCCAAAGCAAATGAAGCGCACCAACATCTTCCGCTGAGCTGATAGCCTACATGGAGGGCTCTCGACCTGTCTATCGGGACCTGCGGGCATGAAACGCAGCGTCCACAGGCAAAAGGGATGTTAGTACGAATAATGTACTGAGTATGTAAGGCACATAAATAAATACATAAGAGACATGGAAGACATATAGAGTACATGACTCAACCTGTAAGTCTGAATAACTTTGTAAATCATAAAATACTTTTAGTGTCATGCGTATGCGTATGAATGTCATGTCGTGCATAGGTACATGTTCCATAACATCATCAGCCTCTGAGGGCATCCCATCATATCATATTGGCCACTGCGGGCAAAATTATCATCTTATACCAGCTGATCAGGTGGTGGTGCGTATATAACGCCATAACCTTTCCCATATCCCATATACATATATACATACATATATACACGTATATAACACCGTTTGAATCATATTTCAGCCATTGTGGGTAGCATCATCATCATATACCAGTTGATCAGGTGGTGGTGCATATATAACGCCGTAACCTTTTCCCATATCCCATATGCATACATATATACGCGTATATAATGTCATTTGGTCATGGGTCAATGCACATGTATAAATGAGTGAAATGCATGAAAAATACATAATAATCTCGATATTCCTTCCGGATAAACTTTTTCAACTGCATATTATTCTGAGACACATGAACAGAAAATAATAATAATTCTCATGGGGAATCAAAAATATAGGCACCCCTACTATTTCTATGAATAGAGTAATTTATAGAAACTGTGTATTTGCTCGTTTCTTTAGTATAATCTGGATCATGCCAAAAGAAAGAAGTGAGGGCCTTAACATACCTGAGCTGATTCTCTTGACAATCCTTCCAACACACGACTATTGCACAAAACTCGTGATAGCAAAATCAGAGTACGGAAAAATTTGTTGTCCACTTTGCGTGAATATTTGTTACCTTTTTCTTGAATTAGAAAGGTTAATTTGTATGAAATCTTTATGAATCTTGAATGCTCTTACGTTATGACTAAAGATTTTTAGTCTTCAAGTCTTTTAACTTGAAGTTTCCAACATTATTACTAAGTGTCTTCATCTTGAAGACTTAAATCTTTAATTCTTAATGTTATGCCACATTTCCCTCAAACATATGAGTCATATCTACTTAGACATAGAGGCTGCCATGTGGGGTAGGGTGAAAAATATTAATAATTATCCACTTATTAGGTATTTAGGTAATGTCCCGTTACCCGATAATTAACCAATTACCCGCAAAATTAAGAACTTTCTCAAATTACTTAAAATACTACTCACTTTTCACATACCCTATACACCTTTCTATCAAGGCCATGTAGTACCTTGTATGGCACTAGTCCATAAATACCGGGTATTTTAGTTCGGGCCGTATTTTATCCCAGAATGTCAAACTTTGACAAAAATCATTTTCTTAGACTTTCTCCCCCTTTCACCTTCATGAATTTACTAATCACTTGGGAAATAGCATAATCCTTATAATCCCCAAATAATCTTTTCCTTGGACTGATATCAATTACCTTACAACAAATTCAATGTAAAATACTGCATGGTGAAACATCGTCGTAACTTATTACTGCGAAACATAACATCACCGTAATGTAATACTATCGGGTACAACACTGTCGTAACTTAATACTGCAGGACGTAACATCAATCGTAATATATTACTGCAGAGGGTAACACCATCGTAACATATTACTATAGAGTATAGCATTGTCGCAATATAATACTGCAAGACGTAATATTGACGTAATATTGCAGGGCATAACATCATCCCCCCCTTGGAACATTCGTCCTCGAATGTTGACTGATGCTCTTATCATTTCGTAACTTATAGCTCTTGTGAATACCTTAATACTCTTCTTGCCATTTAAGCAGTTGCTCTGTGAATAAATCCAAAGTCTAGCGTATTCTCCCTTTTGGTCTTTTTGCTCATATCATGACCTGTGGTCGAAATCTTCCTAATCTTGCAACTTTTGTCACCTCCTATTATGCAGCCTGTATGACCCTGGCTTTGTTGGTGCATTTATGCAATTCATCTTTCCTTTTCCTTTTATCTTTTAGTCAATCTGTAGGCCTTACTTTGAATATACTAGGCTTAATAGTATGCTTCTCTGGGCCTCTATAGGTATACTGAAGTTCTTTGCTCGATACTTTGTAGAACTTGCGAATATATCCATATCTTATTTCATAGATCTGGTTATCCATTCATATGACTTTACTGTATTTTCATGGGTTATACTATACCATAATTATATATCATTTTTTCAATCTATCTTTATTGAGGTATGCCTGCCAAGCTCCCAGTTACTTTTGTTACCTATCCTTTAGGTATAATCTCAGTCCTTCAATGCTCCTTCATTACCGTTCGTTTAAAGAATCATGGACTAATCTCATGTCATACTTTGTAACTTGTATCTAACCATTGTTGATTTGCCTCAATGTTGATCTATAATCCTCTACTCGAAGACTTAAAACTTCTTACGTAATATATTATCGCTAGGGCTTATGTTGTATTGAGGAATATTTGAAGTGATTTCCATAATCATAATTCATAGTATCTCAATGTGATTCACCTTATGGGGGTATCCTAATTTCGTACAATCCATGAAATCCTCTTCAAATCATTACTTACTCGAAGACCTAAACGTCATCCTTTATCCATCACAATTACACCCTTATTGTACTATCAGGGCAGCATTCCATCTTTTCTAAATGCTACTAGTCTTATACTCCTTTGAGTTCATTCGGGCTATACTGATCTTTCTATAACTTTAGAGAAATCATTAGCTCTTCTTGTTTTCATTGGCTTAATCACGAGGACTTATCCATTCTCGTCACATTCTCACTCGCCTTTTCTTATCCTTACTCATGTCTTCCTAAAACCTTGTCGCCCTACCATATTTTATCTTGCAACCTACACATATCCATTTATACTACTTGCAACATTTCTTCAACTTGCTTGCACCATAGATTTCCTTATGTTATTCCGGAATATCAAGCGAGACGTCACATCATCTCTAACTCTTCTATACTCTTTTAACTACACCTCTCCATACGTAGAAACCATAGGCTGGAAGATATGCCACTAACGATGCCGCTATCATTCCTGGATATTGAATCCCCGTGCTTATAACCTTCTATCCGAAGTATGGATTATTCACAACTTTTTGCATTTTAGTACCTCGTACGTTGTTCACTTTTACCTTACTTACTTAAAATCTGGTATCATTTTTTCTATCTCTTTCATAACCTCCCTTATACTTAGGTGTAGTTCACGTCCATAAATTGAATCTCTATTATAATACTTGCACCTCTGGTACATACACAATCCGGTGGGAGCTTCGTACTGACTTCTTATATGGTTGGTACTTCTTCTAACTGGCTTTATCGTGGAGCTGTTATAGAATATAGTTGTTGTGCTATCTCTCTTGCACCTCTAATATTAAGAGTGATTCTTCTATGTTCTCAATCATGATTCCTATAACTTCTGGGTCCAATAATTATACTCCTGATTACTTAGTTGATGTCACTCTCTAGTTTCCTCTTGCTTCCGATCAACCTTTACGTAGGCTTAAGCTATCTTCCGATCTGTGGCTCATGGTATCAATTATTACCTTAGCCTTTCATGGGAGTTATGGAATATCTATGATACAATCTTCTAACAATTCAACCCATTGCCATTTCTTGGGCCTAATTCTTTTGTTCCATCTTAGCTTTCTTTCAACGTAAGCTATTACTTTTCTTGGTCTTTCTGCCTCCTTGTTGCGTGCATAATTAGCTTATGCATGCTAGAGTTTTCGTGCAACTCATATGACCTTCGAATATTACTTTTAATTTTTATTCCCGTTCATTATCCATGGTAGGGACCACTTTCCTTTAGAGTGCTTACAATGTTATTGTGAGACTGTTGTTACACGACCCTTTCCTCTTTAGGTCATTGTGGTTAGGTTGAAGTCTTTTTCCTTATTTCCTCAGCTAGTCTTTCGTTATAGTACTTAGGGAGAACCCTTGATTCCTGTAAAGTTGTGAACTTATTATGGACCTTTTGATGTCTTTCCTTGACTATAATTATCCGTAGTTGCTTACCTCCATGCCCTTTAGGGTTGCTTCTGAACTGATATTTGACTGTCTCCCCAGTGTCACTCTCTTTTATTCCCGTAACATTCATATGGTACCTTTAACTACCCTGACTCCTATCTGAATATATCTCAAGTATTATAATAACATTACTGCGAGGATGAAATCTCCATGTTGGGGTTTACTACATTTACCTTGCATGATCTGCTGATTTATCTATAACTTCTTGTCTAGCCATGACTAGGCTCTTCCTGAATCAACTACTAACTACTCATCAACCCATTCTCATATACATATTTGGCGTAAACTCTCTAAGGTTATTTCCATTGTCTAACTTACCTCTTGCACTAGCTCCTTATTTATCAATAACCTTCCGGGCAAGAAACCTTACTTCCTTTTCTGACATCGTGCTTACGTAACATTATGGAATCATAGCATAACTGTAGGATTCGGATAAGTGCAATCTCATCCCTTTCTCATTTTTATCGCATTCTTCCTTTATCATTCCATATTCCCCCCTTTAGGAGAGTACTAAGAGTTGGAGCTACGACAACCTGCCTATAGATGTTTCACCTTTTCATCTTTGGCATCCTTTCACATCATCCATGACCCTTACTCGCCATGCAGTAATCCTTCTGTACCAAGGATAACAAATTTCTTTACTCACGAGGGTGACACTTAGTATAACTGGCACATACAGTCCCTTAAGCTGAACTTTTCTCACATCGCTTGATGTAGGGAAGCGTCTTTTTGAATAACCATTCTTGGAATTTCTCATGACTCTTCTTTTGTCGTCCATTCTATTATTGGCGGAACAAAATCTGAAATTCTGATGATGGCGACTATCATCAGTCACTCAGTCCCTAATTCATGTTTAGTTTATCTTGTTTACTAGTCCATACTGATTTCTGTTACTCTGGGGATTAACTCTCCACTCTGGTAGTCGCGTTGGAGCCACAAACTTATTTCTCGAAATGAGGATATAACCTTATAGCCTATACTTTTTTGTTGTCTTAAGGCTTATCACCTTTCATCTCTTCCTTCATTTGATTATAGGTTCTGTAACACTCTACCGTTTTCATCCATGTATCACACCTTATTCATAATGCTTCCTTATCTCTCTTCTCATTACTCTGCTAATATTTCTACATATCCTTTTTCTTGTGAAAACTTCAATACGATATTCTTTCGCTTTTAGATTTCCTTTGCTCCATCCAGTGGCTCTTCAAGTTGCTTAACGTTCTTGCTTTACTAGGGACGCGAGCCACACTAAGGTAATATTTATCCCATCAAGTCTTATAGTGCATGTCTTTGTAGTTCTCATATCTAGCTGTACTATTTTAGGGTGCACCATCGAGGTGTCTCATAGGGAGATCTATTACCACGTTTGCATTATCCTTCGGAAATGTCAACTAACTCTACCAATCCATCCACTAATTTGGGTTACTATATCCCCAGTCGGATCCTGATAACTCGTCCTTTTCTTAAACTATGTCTGTTAGCCCCCATAGGGCATAACTGAGATGGGTACGGCCAATTATACATACCTCAGTTACCATTGAATATAACTCAAAAAGCTTATATTCCTCTGCCTGAATTATAAACACCGTTAACCTTCATTAACTGGGCGCCTCATACTTTTCTTCATCTTACTTCTTTTACTTGTTGACACTTGTATTTACCTTCTAAATCTCTCATTGTACTTCACCATTAAGGTGGACATGTATTCTTGCCTCAAGATCCTTACCAAGAGGTTTACACCTTTCAATACATCTATGATTTGCTAAAGATTTCACATTTACTTATCATAAGCAAGATGCAAAATCGAGTTCCTCTAAATCAATAATCCCACAGGTGTATCTCTTATCGATCGTCTTTCTGAATGTAGGCATCTTCTTATTACGAATAGAAGTTCGGAACTCGAATTCTTATAAGTGAGCTCTACCACACGATCTAGAGTAAGAAGAAAGAGTGACAGTCCTAAATGCCCTGTAGCCTCCTGCTTATAAGTGTGGTGCACGACACACCCATAAACAAGACTCTACTAGACACGGCTTGTAGACTCCCTAGGACAGAACTGCTCTGATACCACTTTTGTCACGACCCAAACCGATGGGCCGCGATGGGCACCCAGTACCTTACTCAACCGAATACCAACGTAACGTATCTTTCTTATTACATCATCATATACACGTGACATACGGGCCTAATAGGCCAACATAATCATTTATAAACTCAAAACATAGGCTGATAAGGCCGTACAATCTTTCACGTACACAACATATGTCTACAAGCCTCTAAGAATACATAAATATCATAAAGGTCGAGACGGAGTCCCGCCATACCAAACAATATACGTATAACTCATACTAACCAAACAAGCAACTCCGAAGCAAATGGAGCACACCAACATCTTCCGCTGAGCTGATTGCCTACATGGAGGACTCTCGACCTGTCTATCGGGACCTGCGAGCATGAAACGCAGCGTCCCCAGGCAAAAGGGACGTCAGTAAGAATAATATAATGAGTATGTAAGGCACATAAATAAATACATAAGAGACATGGAAGACATATAGAGTACATGACTCAACCTGTAAGTTTGAATAACTTTGTAAATCATAAATTACTTTTAGCATCATACGTATGCATATGAATGTCATGTCGTTCATAGGTACATGTTTCATAACATCATCAGCCTCTAAGGGCATCCCATCATATCATATCGGCCACTGCGGGCAAAATCATCATCGTATACTAGCTGATCAGGTGGTGGTGCGTATATAACGCCATAACCTTTCTCATATCCCATATACATATATGCATACATATATATGCGTATATAATACCGTTTGAATCATATTTACATATATATGCGTATATAACGTCGTTTGAATCATATTTCAGCCATTGTGGGTAGCATCATCATTATATACCAGCTGATCAGGTGGCGGTGCGTATATAACGCCGTAACCTTTTCCCATATCCCATATACATATATTTACATATATACGCCTATATAACGCCATCTGGTCATGGGTCAATGCAAATGTATAAATGAGTGAAATGCATGAAAAATACATAATAATCTCGATATTCCTTTCGGATAAACTTTTTCAACTGCGTATTATTCTGAGACCCATGAACAGAAAATAATAATAATTCTCATGGGGAATCAAAAATATAGACACCCCTACTATTTCTATGAATAGAGTAATTTATAGAAACTGTGTATTTGCTCATTTTTTCAGTATAATCTGGATCATGCCAAAATAAAGAAGGGATGGCTTTAACATACTTGAGTTGATTCTCTTGATAATTCTTCCAACACACGACTATTGCGACAAAACTCGTAACGGCAAAATCAGAGTACGGAAAAATCTGTTGTCCACTTTGCGTGAATATCTGTTACCTCTCTCTTGAATTAGAAAGGTTAATTTATATGAAATCTTTATGAATCTTGAATGCTCTTACGTTATGACTAAAGATTTTTAGTCTTCAAGGTTTTATCTTGAAGTTTCCAACATTGTTACTAAGTGTCTTCATCTTGAAGACTTAAATCATTAATTCTTAATGTTATGCCACATTTCCCTCAAACAAATGAGTCATATCTACTTAGACATAAAGGCTGCCACGTGGGGTGGGGTGGAAAATATTAATAATTATCCACTTATTAGGTATTTAAATAATGTCTCGTTACCCGGTAATTAATCAATTACCCGCAAAATTAAGAACTTTCTCAAATTACTTAAAATACAACTCACTTGTCACATACCTTATACACCTTTCTATCATGGTCATGTAGTACCTTGTATGGCACTAGTCCATAAATACCGGGTATTTTAGCTTGGGCTGTATTTTTTCCCAGAATGCCAAACTTTGACAAAATTCGTTTTCTTAGACTTGCTCCCCCTTTCACCTTCATGAATTTACTAATCACTTGTGAAATAACATAATCCTTATAATCCTCAAATAATTTTTTCCTTGGACTGATATCAATTACCTTACGACAAATTCAACGTAAAATACTGCAGGGTGAAACATCGTCGTAACTTATTACTGTGAAACGTAATATCATAGTAATGTAATAATGTCGGGTGAAACACTGTCGTAACTTAATACTGCAGGACGTAACATCAATCGTAATATATTACCGTAGAGGATAATACCATCGTAAAATATTACTACAGAGCATAGCATTGTCGCAATATAATACTGCAGGACGTAATATTGACGTAATATTGCGGGGCATAACAAAAATTGGCCATCATTTCTTTACCTGAAAACTTTTTCATCCTTGCCGGGTAAAGAGGGGCAATTGTTGATATCCAATTTTTCCCATAATATTTTCAAAACTATACCTGGGCATCAATTAGTATTTTTTATACAATTATTGCATTTTTTAAATATTTTAATTAATTTATCCCAGCATTTATTTTATAAAAACAATCACTGATTGCATCACAAATAGCTTTATAATAATTTTTGTAGCTTAATTTTATCATTTTTATTCGTACTAAGTTTCAATTATTGCACCAACAGCCACATTTGTATTTTTAGGATGCAATTGCAATTACTTTGCAATTATAGCCTGTGCATGCATTATTACATTATTTTATCGAAAAATAGCCTTTTATATTTTTAAAATATTAAGTAATTATTTTAAAATATTTTCAAGCGTGAAAAACATTTTTTACAGCCTATTAGTTATTTTTAAAAATTGTTTTATCAATTAAATGGGGTATTTAACAAATGGACCCCTTATTTTCAAATTTAGCCTAATTACCTAGCCCAATTTTAACCCCAATTTCAACCTTAACCAGCCCAAAACCCAAGCTCAAATCCCATCTGACCCTAACAAGCCTACCTGACCCAAATGCTTTGGCTTATCCTGGCCGTTGATCATTTTGATCAACGGTCTAGATTCCTCCTTACCTAAATTAAACCTAATGACCTCCCCCAAACCTCGCATTTCCCTCTCCTCCCACCGCCATCATCTATACTACCCCTCCTCTCAAATGCTCTCAAATCCTAACGCTAACTCACCCTTATTGCCACTCATATGTTGTCGTCCATGGTGGTTTCTCACCACCATCAGACCTCCAATGGCCTCCCCTATGCTGGTATTTCCATCTCTAAGGTCCTCGAGGGAACAGGGTCAATCTGCTTACACTTATGGCCCTTTCTTGCCTATTTCAGGCTGTTCCGGTTCGATTTCGTGTAAGATCTTCCTATTTCGTTTTAAACCTATGGATTTCTAAGCCTACTTCTTCATATCTGTGTTGTTTTTCTCGAAACCCTAATTTCGTCCTCTAAACTTCTCAGATCTGTGCAAGATCTGAAATGGATCGAACCTATTTCACATGAGTTTTACAAGAACTTTTTGATTTTTGAATGGTTTTCCATTTTTTTTAAACTAGGGTTTCCCGAAAATTTCTTTCTCCAAAATGTTTTACTAATTTTGAGTATTTAATCTTCTATTGTTATGTGTTTTAACCGATTTCGTAAAGTTTGCTTTAACCCTAACTCGTTTATGCTAAAAACCTCAATTTTTCGACATTTTGTTTGGATTATGAGTTTGTCCAGGTTACTTGTGCACCGATTTCGTTCTATGCTTTTGTTCCTGTTATTTTTCTTTAGCTTAATTCGATGTCTTGTGATTTTTTATCCTAATGTGCCTCTATTAAGTTTCTTGGTTCAACTCCCCTACTGATTCTATATGTCTATATTTATTTTGGCTAATCATGGTAAACCTATATTTCTCTCCTTAAATCAGTGATTAATTTGAATTCTTGATTTATCAATTTGTTTCGTTAAGGCCTATGTGTTGAGTCCTGACTATTCCTTTCTTGCCTTATATGAATTGTCTGCAATACTTGCTGATTCTTTACATGATTCTCTCCTTAATTAAACCCTTGACTATTTTATTCCGAAGTTCTTTATTTTTGGTTTGATTTGAACTTATTTCCTTAATAAGGCCTCTGATTCTTACTTCTTTACTCAGTTTGATTGAACCTCTTGCCTTAATTAGTTCCTAGCATTACCGTTGGCTAATTTTCCTTAATTAATGGAGAAGACTATGTCGAATCTTTGTGTGATTGATTCTGAAATTCCTTAATTGCTTATTATTGATTGTTTTACCTTATTTACTCTACTCTTGAATTACTGTATAAACTCTCTTTATCTTAACTTCTTACACACGAACATTAGTTCATTAACCACTATCTTTACACTCTAAAAAGCTCTTTGCTCTCTCTGTTACTTGTGATCTTTGTTAGTCTAGCCGGTTGTAAGCCAAGGCTGTAAATTATACCAAACCTGTCTTACATCCTGTGTTTTCTTTCTCTAACTGGTATGCTTCTAATTAAATTTCAGAATCCAAAACTATGTGTTTATTTACTGCCTTAGTTCATCAATCCTGAGTTCATTCCTACTTCTGTTTACTACTTACCTAGCATGCCAATTACTACCTTATTCAAATATGTAATTAGCATGTCTCCACTTTACTTGTCTGTTCACTATCTCGTTTAACATGTCTTACATATGTAGTTAGTTTGTTTGACTGATTATTGTTTATCTAGCATGCCTAAACTTTGCTTTTGTGTAATTAGCATGCCTACATTGGTTAATACTTGCCAAGCATGTCCACTTAAGTCCTTGCAGGTTCTTCCTGACTCCTGCTAAGTTATCTAATCTCCTTAGGATAACTCTAGTTGTGTTGTTTATATGTCCTCAACATGTTGCTGTTGTGATCTTTGCTTTATGTTTCAATGACCTGCATTATATCTAACCTATTAGTTCTGTAGAACCCCTTGAGAACTCTATGCACCATGTTGTTTATGTGTTCCATTAAGGTGTATTCTATATGTCTCAACCCCTCTTTCCTTGTGTGGAAACTGTTTGCCAAAGTATTTTCTAAACTTGTTTGTTCTGTGACTTGTGTTCTGATTGCAAATTGTTTTTCATACTTTCCTCAAACTATTTCTACCTATAAATTGGTACTGATTTTTAGAAAATCTTTTCACTCCTAAGACCATTCCTTATACTGTTTACCAAACTCTTTCAAATCATGCCAATCACTCTCACTTATTCTTAGGTCATTAAGTTCTGCCCCTCTGGTATGTGTACTGCTTAGAGATCCCTGAGATCTCTTTGAACTCTGGCATATCAGGGCTGGCATTTCCACACTGCATATAAATCAGTCCTTATTTAAGGAAGGTCTGGGTGTGAGCACTGCCCGGAATCCTTGAGGTACTTAGGGAACTCTACCACACCTAGACATAAAATTGGCTATGGAACTTTGGGCATTTGAGACTACTGAAGGCTTGGAATCGGGCCTACTTCAGGCTCCGTATAACTTAATTTCTATTCTATTTCTGTCATTTATTCAATCCTTGGTCTGTAATAATTAATTGTAAACAAATATTGGGGTGATTAGTAAAAAGGGAGGGTAGTTTTATACTGTGGGTAATTTTGGGTAGATAACATGCCTATAGATTTTACTTTGGCTCAAATGTGCTTTGTTAGATAACATGCCTATAGGTTTTATTTTTGGTTCAAAAATGTGTTTTGTTAGATAACATGCCTATAGGGTTCCTTTTGGTTCAAATGTGTTTGTTAGATAACATGCCTATAGGATTTTGTTTTGGTTCAAAATAGATTCTGCTTGCTTTACTTCACATAATTAGAAGTCATGCCTGTAGGATCTTAAATCAGCTTTAATTATAGAAAGCATGCATATAGGATCTAAAGTCATTTTTAGTTAGAACTAAAATCAGTTTAATTATAACTCACGATTGTAGGTCCTAGATCAGTTTAATTGACTCACCTATTCGTTTCTTTAATCGTCTTCAACGTTGTGCTAATTAATATCACTAGAAAGCATGCCTATAGGATCTAAAATTGCTCGCTTTGAAATTGTTTACTGGTTTACTGCATTCCTGATTAATGATTAGATACCATGCCCATAGGACATCATTATTACACGCCTAGGCAAGCCTATCGGGCGATTAAAAATCCTGCAAATTGTAAAGCTACGCTTTGTTATTTGTGACTGCTCATATTCAACAGGTCTAAAATCAGTAGGCAAACTAAATAGGTCTTTGACACTTTGGTCCTAACTCAATACTGCATATTCTTTGCTCACCTAGATATCCTGTTCTAGGACTTCTCTTAAATACCTGAAATTATGTTTAAGACGTGCACTTGCTTGCTCTGTTTGTGGAGGTGAAACTTGAGCCTTTAATTGTTCTATCTTTGGTCCAGTCCTAATTGTTTTGGTTGTAACCTATATATTTCTCCTTTAAGCACCTTAGGATAGTCTAGAACTACTTAAATTAGAGGTCCTAAATACCTCGGGGCCACAAGGAAGAGACGGGTAGTGCACACATAGGATATCTTTTTAAAGTTGCTAGAACGCTTTAGGATATGACCAAGGGGAGGGAATTGGATAATAAGGATATGATGACTATGCGCTAATGTCACGTGTAGCCCCTCATTGAGGAGTGATTACCGGGCATTACAAGGGTATGATCTTGTAGGCTAACCAACCTAGGACTCTTCTTTCCCAATTCCTATGTGTTTAAATTCTATTAACTTCCTTTTCTTTACATTTATATGCAAGTTGTTCAAACCTCTCCCTTGCTTCGATTATATGAATCATACATATGTTTAGAATGTGAAAACATGCCTTTATTTGCTAATATGTGTTGAAATTGTTTACTAGTAAAATGACTAATTCACATTGTTTATGTTTGGCCAAGACCCACCGTTGTGGACCGCTAGGGGTGCCTAACACCTTTCCCTCAAGATTATTTCGAGCCCTTACCCTAATCTCTGGTAATGCAAATTAGTTACATGAGTTAATTGCTCTAGGTGCCCTAACGCACCATAATACGTAAGGTGGCGAATCTTCAAAATACCCAATTCCTAAAAGGAAACGAGTTGTTCCCCCCATGAATGTCGAAACCCGAACTTTCCCGTGAGAAACGGAAAAAAGGGGGCGCGACAGGTATGAATATGGCAGTTTACATGGATGTGGAAGAGTTGTTAATCATGGGAGATTCTGACTTGATTATCCGGAAAATTCAAGGTGAATGGGAAAATAAAGACATCAAGCTTATCCCATACAGGGAACATGTGGAAGATCTTAGGAAACGGTTCAAGTCCATCGAGTTCAGGTATAATACTCGATTCCACAATGAGTTAGCTGATGCACTAGCTACTTTGGCCTCAATGTTGCCATATCCGGGCAATATCCATATTGACCCGTTGAAAATCCAAATTCGAGAAAGGCATGGATATTGTAATAAAATTGAAATAGGACTAGATGTTCAGCCATGGTATCATGATATTAAAAGATTTTTGAAAATAAAGGAATATCCCGAGCAGGCCAGTGGAGATCAAAAGAGAACTATCAGAAGGCTTGCCAGCAGTTTCTTTTTGAGTAGAGAAGTCTTATACAAAAGAACTCCATATTTGAATCTTTTGAGGTGCGTAGATGCCCAAGAAGTTGAAAAGATCATGAACGAAGTGCACCCGGGAGTATGTGGGGCCCGCATGAACGGATGTGTCCTTGTAAAGAAAATCCTTTGGGCAAGTTATTACTTGATGACCATGGAAAGGATTGCTTCAGTTTTGTTCGGAAATGCCATCAGTGTCAGATACATGGTGACCTGATTCATCCATCGCCTTCAGAGTTGCATCCTATGTCAGCACCTTGGCCATTCGTTGCTTGGGGTATGGATGTCAATGGGCTAATCGAGCCGAAAGCTTCAAATGGGCACAGATTCATCTTGATTGCCATTGATTATTTCACAAAGTGGGTTGAAGCAGTTGTCGTGCCCCCCTTTTTCTCGCAAAATCTGGTTCATGACATTGACAACTCTTTTAACGGTTATTAAAAGAGAAGAGTCGCCACCTAATGATTAAAGTGCATTAGGACACTAAGAAGAGTTTGATTTAGAAAACCAGAGATTAGGTAAGGGCTTGAAATTATCCGAAGGGAAGGTGTTAAGCACCCCTCATGATCCACTAGTGTAGTTCCCGACCATACTATAATTGTGACCTTAAGTGCAAATAACCAGTAGGCAAGTAAAAACGTTTCAAATATGAGGGGGTTTTCACATAATACTTGCAAATAGATTAAAGTTTAAAGAAATAAAAGAAAGCTAAATTTTTTGTGAGAATAGTTTGGGAAATTCTGAAAGTAATAAAATGAACAAGTAAAGGGAGGGGGTCCTAGGTTTACAAATAATATGGATCACCCCACACAACATCCGGTCATCACTCCTCAAAGAGGGGCTACACGAGATGTTATCGCGTGGTCATCATATCCATATCTACCACTTCCCACCGCGTTAAGGTATTAAAGCGCGGAATAGTCTCGTTTACTTATTGCATGCTATTACCCGCCCCAATCCTATCAGTCCCGGAGGTACTTGGGATTACTAATCCTAAAAGGGAAGGGGTATGAGGTTTCATAGTTTTAAAAGGACAAAATTCTAAGGCGGCAATCAAAACATATATGTAGCAAGTATTAGAAAAGAACATAAACAAATAGAAAGGCTCAAATAGACCTCCTTAAATCAAAGAAAAACATAGAGTTTAGCATGCCTTGCATGTACTGATTAAGGTCCAATCAAACTTAATAAGTTAAAGCAAGCTGATTTATCACATATTTTCAGATAAGAAGTCCGAATTTGGCCTGCCCGATGGTTGTAATTAACAAAGCCTGGTTCGGTTATAGCTTTTATCCTAAGGCTTGCCAGGTATTACACGAAACCTATAGGCATGACACCTAATGGTTTCAGAAATAAAGAAGTAAACTTATTATAGAAAGGTTGCCAGTTTTTAATAGAATAATACAAGTTCTGCAGTTAATAATGCGTTACTACTGACATATTAAACTTAAAACGAGTGAGGCGGTTCAGATTTGGTTGATAGTTCCTATAGGCATGCTTTCTAGGCGTTTTTGATTTAAAACATTTTTACAAACGTAGCGAGAGTGTAGAAATCCTATAGGCATGGTATCTAAATGTTGATAGTTATTTAAATCCTATAGACAGGTTTGTCTAGTGACGGATGCATATGCAGGATTTGAATTTCTAGTTAACTACGAGCATGGTATCTATATGAGAGATGCAGAACTTTCTTATAGACATGGTATCTATATAATGCAGGAATTCTTATAGCCATGGTGTCTATATGCAAGTGCAGAATTCTGTAAGTAAACCTATGAGCAGGATATCTACGTGGATGCAGAAATTAATAATCCTATAGGCATGTTATCTAAAGATGAGAATGCAGAGATAGGCATGGTATCTGCAAAAATTAATAAGCATATAGGCATGATATCCACCCCTTTTTGCATACAGTCATTCCCACCCCTTTTCACTAGCCACCCCCAATAGTTATTAAAAATTATTACAGCCCAGAATGAATAAGAAAAGCAAAATTACATCAGAAATTAACAGTACAACCAAGGGGAGCCTAATTCGGACGCCATGTCTGAAATATGTGATGAACCAACTCCAAAGATCAGGATCCAAAGCCTTTCTCTCATTTGGATGTGTCAGAGTTCCCTAAGAGCCTCAAATGGACTCCGGGCAGTTCTCACACCCAAATGTGCAGGATTAAGTCATAGTGCAGTGTGGAAAGGCCAGGCCTCAGGTGTCCAAGTTCAAAAGGAACTCAAGGTCCCAAGGCAAGGCTCACAGGAGGGGGGCAGAACTTAGAAGCTAAGAGTAAGTGTAAGTGCAGAGTTTGAAACAGGGGAAATGGGAAGTGGCAAAGAAGCAGGGATAGGCCAGTGGGCATACCTATCAATGAGAAGTGCTGGCACACCCTACAAGCCTATTAAAACACATTGTTTTGGGAGTCAGGATCCCCTAAGGGATCAAGTCCAGACATGAACAATAACTTGCATATTGCCATGTCCTGAACTACAACTCAAAGCACATATAAGGAAACAGGGGTACAGGGATTCACAACAGAAACAGGTAAAAAGAAATTAACATGTCAGTTAAATATTTAACTCCACATAGACAGTAAAGTAGACATGGATGTAAAGGCTATAAGTAAACACATTGGGATGATGCTGAAGCTAAAACTAGAACATACCAGTCTTAAAGAAACAAGTAAGAAGAAAGCAGTAGTCTTGTAAAGCCAAAGTGCAAACAGGCAGTCAGAATATGATGAGTTTAGAAGAGAATTGAGATTGTGGGTGGGAAGTCTAAAGTGTAAAAGTGTTGAGTTAAGAGTGTATGGTGAGAAAGGGGTCGTTCCCTTTTATAGTATAGAAGGCAAGCAGAAATAAGGTAAGAGAATAGTTTGAAAATTGATTGTCAATCAATTGCACAAGTTTTCCCTTTAATTAAGGGATTCAGATTACAAACGGGTATAAACCCATTAAGGAAAGAAATTAATCAAACACTTTGTGCAAAGTAGTATAATAGGGGTAAATACATAAAGGTATTAAAGGACAAGGTCTTGATAGTACACGATTTGTGCAAATAAAGCAAGCGAATCAGTTAACAGCCAAGAAATCAGAAGTCCAAAGATTTGTAGGAATGAACCCAGTCAGAAAAGGTGAAGAAAGGTTTTACTTAAGGAAAATTAGCAACAATTAATTAGTCCTATTAAAAAGGGATTCTGAACCAATAACAAATTGGAAAACCTTTTTGAAGAAAGACTTATCACATATAAAAAGCATACAGACACGTTAAGTATGAAAGAAAATTGTCATGCCAATCAGTAGAAGAGTCTAGTGTAGAAGAATTTAAAAACTCGGAATCGTGTGCAAACAAAAAAGTTCAAACTTAGTTCATAGACTCAGAGATTAGTCTAAAAGAGTCAAGGGCTCTCAAACAGAACCCTAGTTCAATCACATGACCAAACCTCGGCAGAACCCCCAAATTCTAGGGTTTCCACCTCGAGTCAAGTACAGAGATGAGGAAGCAAGTAGTTAAAACAGGCTCAGAGATTTCTTTTAGAAACTCATGAGAAAACAAGCAACTTCAGTAGAAATTTCAAAGCAAACAGAGTGAAGAAATTCGAAGCATAATGAGAATAGAAGAAATAGTAGAGGAAAACATGCTTAAACGGGTCTTTTAGAAGAAACTTAAAACAAGGTTCAATATAAGGCAAACAATGAGACTTAAGAACTAAGTAGAGAAAATAAAGTACAACAACACCCGAAAGGTATAGCAAAAGAACATATAGGAAAACACAGTAAGATAGACATGTGAGAGCATGGTATAGAAACACAGTAAGAAAACGAAAGACAGAAAGCACAGAAGAACATGTGTGGTAAAAAGGAAACATATGAGCACAGTAGAGACAAATACATACAAAGAAAAGGAAAAGAAAAGTCAGAGAAACATTTTAAGCATTTCAGAAACCCTAAATAGAAAAAGAAGCGATTTTGGAAGTAATTTTTGAAAGAAAGTTGGGGAAATCGTTTGAAAACTCAAATAGAGCATAGATACATAACATATCTAAAAAGATCGGAGAAAACCTCAAAGAGTTAGGGTTTCAGAAGAGCCCTAGAAATGAGAAAGGCTTGGAAAAGGTCCGATCTGAGTCGGAGAAGTCAGAACCAGGCTCAAAACACCATGGTACGCCGGAGCAAGGCCGGAGATGGCCGAGAAACCTTGAATCAGCAGAGGTTTGGGCGAAAACCTTCGAGGTCAGGCCTCGAATATTCAAGTATCAAGCGTATAAGAGCAAGGAGAGGTGAGTATAGGGCTCCCATGGCCTGAGAAGCCATGGGTTCCGATGGGTATCCAGGTTAAAGACGGTGAGAGGTGGCTAGGGTTAGGGAATGTTCGAGAGAATTTGGGAGAGGGGAGGGGTTTCAGAGGCGACGGTTGGTGAGAAATGAGATAGGGTTGGTGGGTGTTGTTGAATTAAAAAGGAAAGAGGGAATTCTGGTCGTTGGTCAAAAATGATCAACGGCCTGGATCAAAAGGGGAAGCTGGGCGGGTAAAATAAACGGGTTAGGGGCGAGTAATTTTAGGAATTGGGCTGTTCCGTTTGAATTGGAATTGGGGTTTAATTGGGGCTGATTTTAGGCTAAAATTAAAATAGTTAGGGCTAAGTTTTAAATAGCCACTTTTTCCCTTTTTATTTTATAAAAATAGTAAAATGATTTCTGAAAATAAATTAAAGATACTGAATTAATTAATAATATATAAATATTAAATTAAAAATACTAAAATCAATTTCATAATTATAAAATGCTATTAAATCTTAAAGTAGGCTAAAATTGCAATTGTATGCAATTTAGCTTTAAAAATACTAAATAAATTTGTAAAAATGCGTAAAATATTATCTTAGCTATATTTTGGTATAAATGTGAGGATAAATAAGTTATTCACCAAAATGATAATTTTGGGAATAATTATTGGTTTTTCTGTATTGTTAAAATAAGGCAATAAATTGATCTAAAAATATTTTAAAAAATTAGGAAAAATACTAAAATATTTGGACATATTTATATATTCATATATATGCTATTTAAAAGTATTTTGCATATAAAAATACATATGAAAAATTTGGGTATCAACAGTAGTCACTTTCAAAGTTGTCACCAAGAAAGCGGTGGTGGACTTCGTGTATTTCAATATTATTTGTCGTTTTGGTATTCCTAAAACTATCATTACAGAAAATGCTGTAAATCTGAACATCCACTTGATGAGGGAGGTATGAGAACAATTTAAGATTACGTATCGGAATTCTACCCCCTTATCGGCCCAAAGCTAATGGTGTTGTTGAAGCTACAAACAAGAATATCAAAAAGATCCTCAGGAAAATGATTCAAAGTTCCAGACAGTTGAATGAAAACCTGCATTTCGCATTATTAGGATATCGCACAACCGTGCGCACATCAGTTGGGGCCACACCCTATCTATTAGTGTATGGCACTGAAGTTGTATTACCTGCAGAAGTTGAGATTCCCTCTCTTCGAATCGTTGCTGAAGTTGAGATCGAGGATTATGAATGGGCCAAGACCCGATTGGAACAATTAACTGTGATTGATGAAAAGCGGATGGCCGCAGTTTGCCACGGGCAATTGTACCAACAAAGAATGGCCCTTGCCTACAACAACAAAGTGTGACCTAGAAACTTTGAAGTGGGGCAACTCGTTCTGAGGCGTATTCTCCTGCATCATGAAGAAGCAAAAGGAAAATTTTCTCCAAATTGCAAAGGTTCTTATATTATAAGAAGAGTGTTGCCAAGAGGAACGTTGTACTTGGGAGATATTGAAGGAAATGACCCCAAAACCGTTGTCAATACAGATGTGGTCAAGAGGTATTATGTTTGACCCCCTTACGCAATTTTAATGCTCTCTAATTGGGATGATGAAGGCTTTCTTTCCCGCTACCCAAACACTACCAACCTTTGCAAACCCTTTGAGCCGGTTCCTTTTTTTTCTTTTGATTATCCTCTTTGGAACCTGAAAGTTATGTTAAAAAAATAAAAAAAATGATGAAAAGAAAGAAAACAAAAAAAAATAAAAAATAATCCTTGAACTACGTTCGACTTTATTCTGAAAGGATACGTAGGCAACCTCTCTCTGGGGTTCAATCACACCAAAATAAAAATCCAAATTCCCCCAAAGTTGAAACTGGGGCAGAAGTTATAATGGTTCGGTGATGATTTCGCCCGAAAGATTCCAAAGTTGTAATTCAATTCAAATGCTTTTTACCCCAAAACCTTGTTCAAGTTCTTCCGATCAATCGACAAAGAGATTCAAATTGGAAAGATACAATTACTTAGGTCTGATGCAACCAAATGAGAGAAATAAAATGAGAGAGTCTTATTGGTGAAAACCCTCATGGCACCGTAAGGCGATGGTAAGCAGAGAAATTGAAATGAGAGAGTCTTGTTAGTGAAAACTCGCAAAGAGCACTACAAGACGACAGTGAGAAGAGAAATGAGAGAGGTCAGCTGGTGAAAACCTGCAAAGGGCACCACTAATCGAAAAGGGGATCCTCACAGCCATCGGCATCGGCAGAGTCCTAGCAAGGTTTCTCAATTTTTGAGGTATAGGTTATGATGAATTTCTGAGAGTTAGTCGGTTTACATAGATCAAGCATGTTATGTTCATTGAAGTCTACATATACTCCACATAATTCCTTCTTTCCTTTCCCCGAAAGGGATACCTCTCGTCTAAGTTCATTTATCCATTTTATTGTTTGATTTTCTTTGAATCTCTTTTGGTCTAATTCTGTTTTGAAACTAAGACAAAGAAAATATGACAGGATTGATTTACAAGGTTTTTGTCTGATACGAGCCAATATTCAAGAAGGCACCCAGTCTTGGCAGGTGCATCGAGTCAACTTCGGCTGGCTGTGATGGCCGATGTTTCGAAATCAAAAACTCCTGAAAAGAAAGAAAAACAAAGTCAAGTGCCCACAAGGCAAAATAAAGTTGAAAGGTCAAGTCCTACATGACTAATCGTCATGGAAAAGTCTGGAAATGCCAGAGGTTATCCAGGATCAAAAATGCAATCGGTATTTAGGAAACAACCACTTGCAATTGAAAGGTCCGAGATCAAGTGACCGAAACATTCAAGGCCACAAAATCAACCACCATTTAAACTAACAAATTATCCTTTGTTTGAAAAACAGGAAACATGTGTAATCCAAAAGCAACCTTGCAAGAAGCAGGTACAACTAAGAAGAAACTGTACAAGGGCTAGAAACAGCTTTGCAGCAACAACTCCAAAAAGGGAAGTCTCCTCCAAAATTCTCTCCTACATTTACTTATTCTCTGAAACAAAATATATATGAAAAAAACAAAAAATAAATATATAAATGATGATGAAAATGAAAAATAAAATTGAAAAGAAAGAGAATTCAAAATCATGATAGTATAGGGTCTCCAACCCCTAGCTGCATTTTTCAACATAAGGTCTCCACTCCCTAATTGATGATTTACAAACTTAGGGTCTCCACTTTCTAGTTGATGATATTTTAGACATAAGGTCTCTACTCCCAAGTTTCTTTTCCAACACAGGGTCTCCACTCCTTAATTGATTCCAACATAGGGTTTTCACTCCCTAGTTGATGATTTTCCAACATAGGGTCTCCACTCCCTAGTTGATGCCAACATAGTGTCACGACCCAAACCGATGGGCCGCGACGGGTGCTCGAGCCCTACTTGTCGAACACCCCTAAGCATGCATCTATGATATAAACCTGAATGACATCTACTGAATTACGAGAATAACATGCATGAAGGAAACTTGCCCAAAAGGCATATGTATATATACATGCGGAAATACAGTGGGCGAGCCGGCAAGGCTGCTATAGACAACTATATACCCAAAACTAAAAGCCGACAAGGCCAACTGTACATAACTATCTACAGATCTATCTATAGACCTCTAATAGAAATATAACTGTACAAAGACGGGACTGAGCCAAGTCATACTCATATATCTATATACAAACATATCGTACCAAAATCAAAAGTAGCCCCGGATCGAGTGGAGCACGCCAACTCTTACTGATCAAGGATCCTAAGAAGGGGGACCGTCGACTTGCCTACCTGCACCTACGGCTATGAAACGCAGGCCCCGAGAAATAGTGCGTCAGTACGAATAATGTACTTAGTATGTAAGGCATGAAAATCAGTACATAAAAGACATAGATGAAATATGGGATAAAGAAATCCATCTGTAAGTCTAAATAACTTTGTAAATTCTGAAACATTTATAATGTCATGCACGTGCATATAAATGTCATGTCATATATAGGTATGGGTGTACTTAACATCATCAAGCTACTGAGGGCATCCCATCATATCATCTCGGCCATTGTGGGCAACATCATCAACATATACCAGCTGATCAGGTGGTGGTGCGTATATAACGATGTAACCTTTTTCCCGTATCCCATATAAATATAATATACATATATACGCGTATATAACGTCATCTAGTCATGGGTCAATGTACATGTATAAATGCATGAAATGCATAAGAAATACGTTAATAAGATTTTCTCGGAATGTCATAAAACTCAATATGCATTTGGATAAACTTTATCAAATACGCATTTTTCTGAGACCCATGAACACATGATAGAATAATAAGACTTATGGTAGAATAAGAATATACACATCTCTAGCATTTTTACGAATAGAGTAATTTATGAAAGTTGTGCATTTACTTGTTTTGTTTGTGTCGTATAGATCATGCCAAAAAGAAAGAAGGGATAGCCTTTACTTACCTGGAGAAGGAAAAATCCGTATGATATTCTTGGAAAAGGTTGCACCGTAATCCTTTAGAATTGCAAAATTTTACGTTGTTATGGTTCTAACAATTCTCATTGGAATTGTTGCAAGAATTTCGATGAAGTGTTTTTTGGATGGAATTTAGCATCTATTCTTGAATGCTTTGAATTAAGAGGAATGTCTTGTGTTAATAGGAAAGGTATCTGATCTCTTTTATATTCTATGTCCTAATGAGACCAATTTTGTATAAAGAGACCAACTTTGAATTAAGAGTGATGTCTTAAATGTTAATGGGAAGGGGGTCTTAGGTGGCGACCTAAGCTAATATGACCTTTAGTCAATCTTTGGTTATCTTTCTTGCTGCCATGTTTCGGGGGGGGGGGAGGGGGAATTATTGATGTTTATCCATTTATTAGTTAATTAGGTAATGTCCCGTTACCCGGTAATTAACCACTTACCCACATAATTAAAAATTATCTCAAATTACTTAAAATTATACTTATTTTTAATATACTTTATACATCATACTACTGTGGTCATATGGTACCTTGCATGGTACTATTCCATAATTATCGGATATTATCGCTCGACCCGTATTTTATCCCAAATCGGCTACCTTCAACGAAACTCGTTTTCTTTAATTCATGTACCCTTTATCCTTCGTGACACTTACTTATTGCTTGTTACAAATGGCATGAATACGTTAACCTCAAGATAATCTCATCCCAGAGTGTACGCCAATTAAATTAAGACAAAACTTTAACGTACGAAAACGCGAGATGTAACATCCTCCCCCTCCTAAAAAATTCGTCCTCGAATGTTTAACTCTTCGGGATCTATATAACCTTGGCAGAGTCGCCTTTGTAACAATACTACTACCAACTCTTCCTATAGAAACTCAATAATTCAACGGCACATAGGACCACAATCATCAATAACGACAATGGCCTCACATGACCAACGACAATAACTGACATAAGAATCCATACACGTACCACAAGGTTATGACGTCTCAGTCGGATCCTTCTCTAGAGGAGGAAATAAGTAGGGATATCTAGACTTCATGTCTTCCTCGGCCTCCCAAGTCATTTCTTCCACATTGTTGTTTCTCCAAAGTACTTTCACCGAAGCTACGTCTTTAGTTCTCAAACTCTGAACCTGTCTATCTAGTATAGCAATGGGAGTTTCTTCATATGATAGCTACTATGTGACCTGAACGTCATCAACTGAAACAATTCTAGAAGGATCTCCGATACATTTTCGGAGCATAGGCACATGAAGGACCGGATGTACAGACTCTAAGTTTGAAGGCAAATCTAACAAATATGCTACCTGGTCTACCTTACATATGATCCTATATGGTCCAATGTACCGAGGGCTAAGTTTTCCTCTTCTTTCGAACCTCATAACACCCTTCATCGGTGATACCTTTAGTAATACCCAATCGTCAACCTGAAATTCCAAGTCTCGTCGTCGATTATCCGCATAAGACTTTTGATGGCTTTGAGCTGCTAATAGCCTTTCTTGTATAAGCTTAATTTTCTCGATTGCCTGCTATACCAATTCTGGTCCTACTAACGTAGTTTCTCCAAGATCGAACCACCCTATAGGCGACCTACACTTCCGTCCGTAAATAGCTTTATATGGAGCCATCTGAATACTTGAATGATAGCTATTATTATATGCGATCTCAATAAGCGGTAGATGATCATCCCAACTACTCTTGAAGTCTATCACACAAGCCCTTAACATATCTTCAAGTGTCTGAATAGTACGCTCGGCCTGTCCGTCTGTTTGGGATGAAATGTTGTACTAAGATTTACCTGAGTCCCCAATCCTTTTGAAAGGACCTCCAGAAGTTAGCTGTAAATTGAGCTCCTCTATCCGAGATAATAGAAACAGGGATACCATGCAGTCGTACTATGTCCTTAATATAAAGCCTTGTATAATCCTCTGCGGAATATATAGTCCTAACGGGCAGAAAATAGGGTGACTTTGTAAGCCTATCAACAATTACCCATATCGAATCGAACTTACGCTGGGTACGAGGTAAGCCTACGATGAAATCCATATTGATTACTTCCCACTTCCAAGTCGGAATCTCTATAGCCTGCAATAATCCACCAGGTTTTTGGTGCTCAATCTTGACCTGCTGACAGTTAGGGCACTAAGCAACAAACTTCGCTATATCCTTTTTCATTCCATCCCACCAATATATATCCCTGATAACATGATACATCTTGGTTGCTCCTGGATGAATAGAATAACGAGAATAGTGAGTTTCTCCCTTAACCTACCGACGTAGCCCTGCAACATTAGAGACACATAATCGTCCTTCATATCTGAGGACCTCATCTTCTGTAATCTCAAACGGTGTCTTCTCCTTTCGAGGGGTGGTATCCCTATAATGAACTAACACAGGATCCTCGTACTGGCATTCCTTCACTTCAATTACTAAAGAGGATGTTGTCGTATCCTGAATAGTAATTCCAATATCACCTAAGTCCAGTAACCGAACTCCAAGACTAGCTAGCTGATGAATCTCATGGGCTATTTTCCTCTTTTTGGCTGTAAATATGACAGGCTACCTATAGATCTATGGCTTGAGGGCGTTGGCTACTACGTTCGCCTTCCCCGGATGGTATAAAATATCAACGTCATAGTCTTTAAGTAGCTCTAACCATTTCCTTTGATGTAAATTTAATTCCTTTTGCTTGAAGATATATTGGAGGCTCTTATGATCCGTATAGATATTAACATGAATGCCATACAAGTAGTGCCTCCACATCTTTAGTGCATGAATCACTGCGGCTAACTCTAAATCGTGGGTCGGGTAGTTCTTCTCGTGCTTTCTTAGTTATCTAGAAGCATAAGCTACAACCTTACCATACTACATCAGCACACAACCCAATCCAATGCCTAAAGTATCACAATAGATCACATAATCATCGGTCCCTTCTGGGAGCGTTAGAACCGGTGCTAAAATTAATCTGTCTTTTAATGCCTGGAAACTCCGTTCGCAAGCATTAATCCATTGAAACTTTGCTCCCTTATGAGTCAACTTTGTCAAAGGTGCTGAAAGAGAAGAAATCCGTCTACAAATCTCCTATAATAACCTGCCAAACCGAGAAAGCTACGAACCTCCATCGGTGTTGTGGGTCTAGGCCAAGTCTTCACTGCCTCAATCTTTTGTGTATCCACCCGGATGCCTTCACCCAAAATGATATGCCCAAGGAAAGCTACAGAGTTCAACTAGAATTCACATTTAGAGAATTTTGCATACAACTTCCCTTTTTGTAGAACTCTGAGCACAGTACGCAAGTGATTTGCATGCTCAGCCTCTGAACAAGAATATACCAATATATCGTCGATAAATACAATTATGAACAAATCTAAAAAGGGCCTGAACACACGGTTCATCAAATCCATGAATACTGCTGAGGCATTGGTCAAACCGAATGACATAACACGCAACTCAAAGTGCCCGTATCTGGTCCTGAATGTTGTCTTCAGAATATCTTCCTCCTTAACCCTTACCTGATGGTACCCGGACCTCAAGTCTATTTTTGAAAAACACTTGGCACCTTACAACTGATCAAATAAATCATCAATCCTCGGGAGCGGGTACTTATTCTTGATTGTCACCTTATTCAACTGTCTATGATCAATACACATCCGTAAGGAACCATCTTTCTTCCTAACAAATAACATAGGTGCTCCCCACGGTGATGTACTATCTGATAAAGCCTTTTTCAAGCAAGTCCTTTAGTTTTTCCTTTAAGTCTTTCAGCTCTGCGGGGCCCATTCTATAGGGAGAAATAAATATTGGATGAGTATCTGGTAGTAGGTCAATAGCAAACTCAATTTCTCGCTCCAGCAAAAGACCCGGAAGCTCATCAGGAAAAACATCAGGAAACTCATTAACCATAGGGATGGACTGAATGGTTGGTAACTCTACTTCCACATCCTAAACCCGAACTAAGTGATAAATACAGCCCTTTCTGATCATCTTCCTTGCCTTGAGATAGGAAATAAATCTTCCTCTCGGTGACGCCGTATTACCTTTCTACTCCAAAACAGGCTCCCCTGGAAATTGAAATTGAACTACCTTTGATCTATAATCAACGTTGGCATGACAAGAAGCCAACCAATCCATACCCATTATAACATCAAATTCTACCATATCTAACTCGATTAGGTCCGCTACGGTAGATCAACTATGAACTACTATTATACAACCCCTATATACTTGTTTAGCTATCACTGAGTCCCCAACAGGTGTAGACACCTCAAAAGGTTTAACCAATTCAGATTTTTTCCAAACTTACTAGCAACCAATGGAGTAACATATGATAAGGTGGAACCTGGGTTAATCAGTGCATATACATCATATGAGGAGACTGATAATATACATGTAACAACATCAGGGGATGACTCCTGATCTTGTTATCCTGCCAACAAATAAATGCGGTTTTGAGGACCGCTCGAGCTAGATGCTCCGCCTTTGCCTCTACCACGACTCATTAGTGCTTGTGAACCTTGCCCGGGAGCATACTGATGATGACGAACCAGCTACAGATCCTGTTGGCTGAGCTATACTTGTATTACCTCTCGTCGGATAATCCCTCATGATGTGGCCCGGATAACCATAAGTATAACAAACACCCAACCCCATACGGCACTACCCGGCATGCTGCTTACCACACTGAGCACATCGTGGCAAGGGCGGGCCTTATTTGACTTGACTCACCCTTATATTGAGAACCTGAGGCCCTGAAATTCTAACCAGGCCCTAAATATGTGGAATGATCAAATCTCTTACCGCCAAATTGAGGGTGTCATACCTCCTTTTTCCGCCCCCGCGAGGGGTGAAGGAGTTTTTCCAATTAAAGGACAATCGAAATGGGATTTGTTTATTTATTTAAGAGTCGCCACTTGGGAGATTTAGGGTGTCCCAAGTCACCGGTTTAATCCCGAATTGAGGAAAAAATGACTCTGTTTAACAGTCCGCGAACCAGAAATCCGGATAAGGAATTCTATTAACCCGGGAGAAGGTGTTAGGCATTCCCGAATTCCGTGGTTCTAGCACGGTCGCTCAACTATCATATTCGGCTTGATTATCTAATTAAATACATGTTGAACCTATATGCGAATTTTAACTTTTAACCACTTTTGTCATTATTATTATTTTTATCAAGAATTGCAACATCGTGGAAATACATCTCGAACTACGTCACATCAATGAACCCATGATTGTTGGTGCATTTCAACTCTGTTGAGATTTGGATTTGGGTCACATAAATGTGCACACAACTTTAAGAAGGTAAGATTATTAAAATGTGCACCTAAAGCGATTAGCGTATTATTATTTTGGGTAAGGCCATGGAGTTCGCTAAGCGGCCTATCCCGAAGTCTAAGCAATTTTAAAGCAAATATTTACCGAGGGCCCCGCAATTTTGTATTTTTATTTGGCGAGGCTCATCTCATTCTTATTTTTTAAAGGGATTTGCAACGTCATGGACATGCATTTCGGACCACGTCACAATCAATGTACCCGTGATTAGAGACACATTTCGACTCCGTTGAGATTTGGATTTGGGTCACATAAATGTGCACCGGAGTTTAAGAATGTAATTTAATTAAATCGTGTCTAAAGAGTCTAACGCGTTATTATCTTTGGGGAAGGCAGTGAAATTCACTAAACAGTCCATCCCAAATTCTAAGTATTTATTATGACCAATTATTGAGGGCCCTGCAATTTGCATTTTTATTTGGCGAGGCTCGTCTCATTATTTTTTTTAAAAAAAAAGGATAATCTTAGAATGACTACATTTTCTATTTTTCGTTTTTCTCTAAAATGAATGAAGAAAAGGTCCTACTTTATTTACATACTTTCGAGTTATTATAGTTAAGTTTCGAAAGTGAGTCACTTAAAGAGTTTACATGGGCAGCACATAGAATGTTTTACATACAGACAGTAAAAGAAAGAAAAGACTACATTAAACTACAACTTCAAATCTTTCTCATTTTTGCATTCATGCTTCGAGTAGCTTACAAGATGAACCAGTGTATCAGTTTGTGTACATGGTATTTGGAAAGCAAGGAAAAAAGATGAAGATCAGTAGAAGCAGCAGTAGTGTAAATACACAGCAACAACAGGTTCAGCAACACAGCAAAACCAGTAACGACCAGTAGAATAACCCAGTAACAGATTGAAAAACCAGTAGTACCGGAATGCAATCGCAGTCAAAGCAGAAGAGAGACGAATACAAGATGCAGTAGTTTACTGATTTTAAATTACACTCAAGGAAAGGCAAACGGAAATTATTCAAGTAAAAGTTCAACTTGTTTTTCTCTTTTGCTCTCAAGTTCTGATTTCTCAAAATTCAGTCAACACTCTCAACTTTCTTTTTTGTTTCCTCTTCTAAAGTCTCTTCCTTTTTTCTCTCCAAGTCCAAGTCCTTTTCCAAGTCCCCTTTTTGTGTTAAAGAATGACTCTATTTATAACAAGACTCTTGTTTTGAACCACTCCCCGAAATATTCCCCTCATTGCATGCTTTGTTTCCCACTATATTAAACTAAAGAATTATTCCCAACTCATTATGTCTTGTCCCCCATGCTTAACTTAAATAATTACATTATTCCCCCCACTACATTATGTCTTGTCCCCCACTATATTAAACAATTATATCATCTCCCCACTAATTTATGTCTTGTCCCCCACAATGTATTATTTTAATATTGTTAATGCCTAGTGGACAAAGCACTCAGATTAAATAATTGTTCAAATGTTCAATTCCAAAAATACCCCTCCGACCTTACTGAAATTACCATTTTACCCCTGAACGTACTATAATTTACCAATCTACCCCCATCAGCTATAACCAATTCACCTAATCAATTCCAACCAAAATACAGCAAATATGACCAATTTTTAAACAAATTCAAACAACAAATCTCATGAACACAGATTGAATCATACAACATCAAATTAATGGGAATAAGTTAACCATATTGGGAACCAATCCTGGTTAACTTAGACAAAAATGAATGAGCAAGGAGACAACAATATTAACAACAAAGATACATGATTCAAACTAAATCAAAAAATTAAAAACCAAAACATAAACTCGCATTAAATCACTGGATTTAAAAACGAACTTCAAACAAAAATGATCATGAATTAAATCTATATTAAACAACAAACATGACGGATTCAAATGATTTAAACTAACACTCTTCTATACTAAATCCTTTTAAAAATTAATAAAACAAACTAAAGACATAATTAATTGAACTTCAACTTAAATCTAAAAACATTATAATTACTAACAATTCCTACCTAAAAATAAACGAGAAAAATGAAACAAACTGAAGAAAAATAAGAAAAACGATAAACACGAATTGGTTAAAACAACTAACCGGATCGGAACCACGAACAACGACTGACCAACGACGAACTCGAACGGACCTCACCCTGGACAGAACTTCTGGGCGATTTTTGAACGTTTTCAGTTGGGTTTCAGCATGTGTGTGTGTGTGTTTGTGTGTGTTTTCTGGTCAGTTATGGTGATGAGGGAGGGTCGTTTATGGCTGGACATTGCAGGCGGTCGTTTGGTATGGTGTTGCTGGTTCGCTGCTGGCGTGAGGAGACGGCAGTGAAACAGCATCAACTACTACTGCTGGACATGGGGGCTCGACGAGGCAGCTAGAGGTGAAGCAGAAGACGCAGCAACCAGCAGCCATGGTCGTTCGACGGACATAGCAGGAGCAACAGTGGTTAAGCAGCCATGGACGTTGGTTGCTTTGGACGTGAGGTCGTCGATGGCTATTGTGGTTGGTCGACGAGCGACGGGGAGCAGCAGACGGAACAGCCGTGGGAGCTTGACGAGCTCGTCAATGGCGGATGTTGTTCGTCAATGAAGACGAAGCTTGGGCAGCAGCTGGTCGAAGAAGAAGAAGATGCACAGTAATGGGGTGATGAAGGGGTCGTTTGGGGACGAAGGTGAGGCAGCCATTGGAGGGTTTTTTGGGAGCTTGAAGAAGAAAGAGAGGGGGGGATTGGTTAGGGTTTTTTAGGTTGAAATGAGATAGAGAAAGATAGGGGTATTGGGCGGGTATTTTTGGTTATGGGGTGGACCGGGTCGACTCGTGTTGAAATGGACCGGGTCATGGGGAAGTTTGGGTATCTTTGGGCATGTGGTTTGAATTTGAAGAAGAGGCCCAATTCCGATTTTCTTTATATTTTTTTCTCTATTTTCTTTTACTTTCTA
Source organism: Nicotiana tabacum (assembly GCF_000715075.1). Taxonomy (NCBI): domain Eukaryota; kingdom Viridiplantae; phylum Streptophyta; class Magnoliopsida; order Solanales; family Solanaceae; genus Nicotiana; species Nicotiana tabacum. The sequence goes on along the minus strand of NC_134089.1, from coordinate 14,548,577 downwards.
ATTAATAAAACTAAAATTCTAAATTAAGTTATAAACTAAATTAACTTATCAAAAATACTAACTAATTCCTAACAACATTTATCATACATAATTAAACACTCATTAAAACAAAATTGCACAATTTGACATTGAATGCTAAAAATGCAAACGATGCATATTTTTATGATTTTTTCATTTTGTAAAACAAACTTAACTACTCCTAACTGTAGAATTAAATATTAAATGCAAATGCGACATATTTTTATATTTTTATTATTTTAACAAATAAACATGCACAGACAAATACAAATAATTATCCAAAAATGTCACAAAAATTCTCAAAATTGCACATAAAGGAAAATCGTTTTATTTTGAATTTTTTTGGGAGTAATTCTTTCATAGGGCAAAAATCACGTGCTTACAGAGGGGACGCGCTATCCGATGGCTGGGTTGGATACCTTGGGTACTATTGCCTCTGACCACCTCGAAACTCACTAGAAGGACCCAAAGACCTCTCTCTCTCTTATTCTGGGCCCTTCATGCTCACGATCGGCCCTCTGTTTTTGCTTACGCTCCTCTACACCCTAAGCGTATGCCTGAATATGAGAAATATCCATGTCTGGCTGAAGTGAGATCGACATACAATTGTTAAGAAAGTGCGGCTCTAATCCCATCATGAACTGGTGAACCCGATCCTCCATCTTAGATACAATAGTGGGAGCATACCTAGCCAATGAATAAAACTAAAGATTGTACTCCTGAACACTCATGTTACCCTACCGAAGGGTCAATAACCTATAAACTCTAGCTCATCTAAGCTCTGGTGGCAGATAATGACGAAGAAAAGCTTCTGTAAACTCCTGTCATACTGCTGGAGGTTCATTCTCACCTCTGGACAACTCCCAAGACACGTACAAATTACTGCAATATCTCGGAGTCTATAGGAAGCTAGCAACTAACTCAGTCGTAGTGGCCTTCATTACCCTTAACGTCCTCTGCATTCTATCAATAAATACCTGAGGGTCCTCGTTTGGATCTACCCCAGTGAATACCGGAGGGTCTAAATTAATGAAGTCACGAACCCTCACACTTACAGACCTATCTGCATTTCCAATACCTACTTCCTGACGTCGAGCCTGTGCGGCTACTAATCGAGTTAATAGCTGAATAGTATCTCTCATCTCCTGACCCGGTGCATCTGGCTAAGGTGCTGAATGTACAGGTATGGGCGCTGGAGTTGGTGCCCCTCGGAGCTCTCCTGGAGAGGGCGAGGTATGTGAAGTCTGAGATGGAATCTCACTATGAGACTCTCCCCGACCCTGGTAACTCGTGGCGGTCGACAAGTAGTCTCACCAGCCACGGACTTTCCCTTCTGGGTGGATGTAGTCTTCGGATCCTATATGTCCTGTAGTCTCCTGTCTATAAGTGTGTTGCACAACACACCCATAAACAAGACTCTACTAGACACGGTCTGTAGACAATCCTAGGACAGAACTGCTCCGATACTACTTTTGTCCTGACCCAAACTGATGGGCCACAACGGGTGCCCGAGCCCTACCTGTCGAACACCCCTAAGCATGCGTCTAAGATATAAACCTGAATGGCATCTACTGAATTACGAGAATAACATGCATGAAGGAAACTTGCCCAAAAGGCATATGTATATATACATGCGGAATACAGAGGGCGAGCCAGCAAGGCTGCTATAGACAACTATATACCCAATACTAAAAGCCGACAAGGTCGCACACTATCCAACTATACATAACTGTCTACAGACCTATAATAGAAATACAGCTATACAAAGACGAGACGGAGTCACGTCATACCCATATATCTATATATAAACATATTGTACCAAAATCAAAAGCAGCCCCGCATCGAGTGGAGCACGCCAACTCTCACTGATCAAGGATCCTAAGAAAGGGGATCGTCGACTTGCCTACCTGCACCTGCGAGCATGAAATCCAGGCCCCGAAAAATAGGGCATCAGTACGAATAATGTACTGAGTATGTAAGGCATGAAAATCAGTACATAAAAGACATAGATAAAATATGGGATAAAGAAATCCATCTGTAAGTCTGAATAACTTTGTAAATTCTGAAACATTTATAATGTCATGCACGTGCATATAAATGTCGTGTCATGCATAGGTATAGGTGTACTTAACATCATCAAGCCACTGAGGGCATCTCATCATATTGTCTCGGCCACTGTGGGCAACAACATCAACATATACCAACTGATCAGGTGGTGGTGCGTATATAACGCCGTAACCTTTTTCCCATATCCCATATATATATAATATACATATATATGTGTATATAACTCCATCTTGTCGTGGGTCAATGTACATGTATAAATACATGAAATTCATAAGAAATACGTTAATAAGATTTTCTCATAATGTCATAAAACTCAATATGCCTTTTGGATAAACTTTATCAAATACGCATTTTTCTGAGACCCATGAACAGATGATAGAATAATAAGACTTATAGGAGAATAAAAATATATACATCTCTAGCATTTCTACGAATAGAGTAATTTATGGAAGTTGTACATTTGCTTGTTTCATTTGTGTCGTATAGATCATGCCAAAAAGAAAGAAAGGATAGCCTTAACATACCTGGAGTAGGGAAAATCCGTATGATATTCTTGGAAAAGGTTGCACCGTACTCCTTTAGAACCACAAAATTTTACGTTGCTATGGTTCTAACAATTTTTGTTGGAATTGTTGCAAGAATTTCGTTGAAGTGTTTTTTGGATGGAATTTAGCATCTGTTCTTGAATGCTTTGAATTAGGAGGAATGTCTTACGTTGATAGGAAAGGTATCTGATCTCTTTTCTATTCTATGTACAAATGAGACCAATTTTGAATAAAGAGACCAACTTTGAATTAAGAGTGATGTCTTACACATTAATTGGAAGGGTGTCTTAGGTAGCCACCTAAGCTAATATGACCCTTAGTTATATCTTTGGTTAGCTTTCTTGCTGCCACGTTTTGGGGGGAAATTATTAATCTTTGTCCACTTATTAGTTAATTAGGTAATGTCCTGGTACTCGGTAATTAATCAATTACCCGTATAATTAAAAATTATCTCAAATTACTTAAAATTCTACTTATTTTAATATACTTTATACATCATACTATCGTGGTCATATGGTACCTTGCATGGTACTAGTCCATAATTATCGGGTATTATTGCTCGACCCATATTTTATCCCAAATCGGTCACCTTCAATGAAACTCGTTTTCTTTAATTCGTGTACCTTTATCCTTCGCGACACTTACTTATTGCTTGTTATAATGGCATGAATACGTTAACCTCAAGAACATCTCACCACCGAGTCTACGTCGATTAACTGAAGACAAAACTTTAACGTACGAAAACGCGAGATGTAACATATAGGGTTTCCACTCCCTAGTTGATGATTTTCCAGCATAGGGTCTCCACTCCCTAGTTGATGCCAATATGGGTCTCCACTCCCTACTAGTCTGCTTTTCCAACATAGGTTCTCCACTCCCAAGTTGAAATTATTTTGGACATAGGGTCTCCACTCCCTAGTTGATGATTTTTAGACATAGGATCTCCACTCCCTAGTCTCTTTTCCAACATAGGGTCTTCACTCCCTAGTTGATTTCATTTATAGACATAGTGTCTCCACTCTCTAATCGCCTTTTCCAACATAGGGTCTCCACTCCCTAGTTGATTTTATTTAAGACATAGGGTCTCCACTCCCTAGTCCCTTTTCCAACATAGGGTCTCCACTGCCTAGTTAATGATTTTTAGACATAGGGTATCCACTCCCTAGTTGATTGATATTTTAGACAAAGGGTCTCCACTCCCTAGTCGCTTTTGCAACATAGGGTCTCCACTCTCTAGTCGCCTTTGCCAACATAGGGTCTCCATTCTCTAGTTGACTTTATTTTAGACATAGGGTCTCCACTCCCTAGTCGCTATCATTTTTAGATATAGGGTCTCCACTCCCTAGTCTCTATTTTCTCAGGGTACACTAATCTCGACTTTTTATTGCTTTCAATAATGAAGTAGTATAGAGTGTTGTTACACAAAACTCACGAAATTTTCCTAGTGAAAATTGGAGCAGAAAAATTTCGTTCGTTTTCTTTGTTTTGGTGCCTGAGCGGGTTTTTACCTTGAGGCTTCGAGATGACCAAAAGAAGAAGTCTCAATCCAAAATAAAAGAAAAGAAGTGAACCTAAAGTGCAGAAGCGGAGAAAAGATGTGGACTGCTCAAGACATGATTGAAGTCACAAGTTTTGCATGTCCCGTCTTGATCCGAAAAAGCTGAAGAAGATTGAACCAGCACCTGCAACTAACAAGCATCAAAATTCAGATCAGAGTCTGTATGAAGAACCAACCAAGACTCAAGATCAAGCTTCAAAAGATTTATAGATAGGAATCTTGTAACTCGCAGCTGATAGGTTTAGTTAGTCTTTTCATTTTGATTTTTGTGAATAAGGAGCTCAGCAAGCAGTAAACAACAGCAACAGCAGTAAAATCACAACTTTTTTGGTAGTCCCAGCTACCAGGACTTTCCATAACTACACTGACCTGATTCCTTTATAGCCAAGGATATGTAGGCAACCACCGAAGCAAGGTTCAGTCAAACTTTCTCAAAGTGTTTCCCATGGAGCATCCAAACGGGCAAAAATCGCTCGTAATTGCTCATTTTATCTTTACTCGAAAACTCTTTATGTTTCCGAGCAAAAAAGGGCAGCTGTGAGCACGTGATTTTTTTTCCAACTAAAATACTCCTACAAAAATTCACAAATAGATTTTTTCCTTAATTGTTTCCAATTTTTGTAGAATTTGTAGGAATTTTTGTTAATTGTTTGCATTTAGTTGCATGTTTAGTATTTTAAAAATTATAAGAAAATACCAAAAAATATCTAAAATATTCGTTACATAACATCTAAGGTTTATTAGCATTTAGAAATTAATTACATTGAGTTAATTACATTGTTAATAAAAAATCACAAAAAAGGTCAGGTATACATATTTAGCTTTTAATCTTTAAAATTAGTATTTTTCTTTACTTTTAAGTTAATTAGTTTTTTTAATATTAGAAATAGATAAATAATTTTAATTTTTACAAATTAAATTAATTTAGGACTCAATTTAGATTTTTAATTAATTATGATTTAAAGTCAAAAAGAGAAAAAGATTAAAGAAAGGAAAAGGGGTTTTTGGTCTTCATTCACAACTGGGCCAACCATTTCAGAGGCTCAATTGTTCCCAATCTCGCCCAACCCAATTAACCTCCAACCGGTCCACTCCCCACTAAACCAAAACGGCCCCGTTTCAATTAGCCTAATCTCCACCGTCCAAAAGATCACATCCAACGGCCACGAACTAACAACCCTTTCCCCTTATAATTGTCTAAAACCCCTCCCTTCAAACCCTAAAGACCACTCCTATAAATCTCTCTCTCTCTCACCCCTGTCTCTCACCACCGTCCGCCACCCACCGGAAATCGCCTACGCCAGTAGACACCCTCCAAATCCACCCGAATTCACACCCAACACTCCTCACCTCATCCTAGTCATTAATCTACCATCAATTTTCCCCAAAACCCCAACAAATTCTCTGTATTTTAGATCCAGAAAATCCCTGAAGCCCTAGTTTTCCCCTTTTGATTTTTTCTTCTAGATTTAGGCCGCACTAGTGGTTGGTTCGTGTTAGGAGTTACAAAAGGTTTATTTAATGTCATCTCGTGACCCTTTTATTTGGTCGTTCCAAATCTTAGCCGGCCATGGTCGTTATCGCTCAATGTAGAAATTATTTCTGCCCTTCAAGCAAGAATTAGTGCTCGTGTAATGATATCGACCATTGGTCGGATTTCTTAAAGATGGTCGCGTTCGTCGGTGGGTAATGTTCCTTTCCGATTCCTCTTTTCATTTTATGTAACCGCCCATTTTGACCTAGATGATTGATAATTTGTGTTACACGTTATAGAGTAGGTTTAGTTCAATTAACAGCAGGTTTTAGTTTAGTTTCGATTTCATTAGATTGCCAATTGTTAGTCGTTTATTAGTACTGTATCAACAGTTGATTCATTAGTGTGTTTTCCCGTATGTTTAGCATGTTTTAGATTTAAAACTCATTAATCTTGTGGTAGAATAATAGTTCAAGTGCATAACATTCAGTTTAGTTGCAAGTTTGGAGGCTAATTGATTTTGATTTGTTAATGAAGTGTTTCAGTTAAGTGAATCACCTAGAAATGGATTCGTATACGACTTTTCTTTGCTTTGTTGGGACTGTTAATCCTTGATAAAATTCTTATATTAGTTGTTTGTAATTAACAAAAATTAAAGGAGTGAAGGGGTAATAACAGACACCTTAAAGGGGCCAAAAGAAATTAGAAAATCAGGAGTTTGAGATATTTGTGTAGGAAACTTCTAGAAAGGACTAAAATGTAATAAAACAATTGAATTAAATCAGATTTTGGGGTTTAAAAGGGTTAAAATCATAAGTAAAAGGGTTAGAAAAATGTGAGTAAATATCTGAATGGGTCGTTGTCCCAATAGCTATCCATTTTCTGTTACAGAAGATGTTATTTTCCTGATTTTTGGGGAGCTGTAGAATATTCCCACACCCCTCTCTCATTCCTATCATCTGGCACTCTCACCTTTTATAAAAAGAGACTCACACTTCCTCATTCACACAAGTAAAGCACTCAGATTTTTCTAAAATATAGACTGATTTCTATACAAAAAAAAGGCTCTCTGCACTTTTGTTTGCTGTCAAAAAGAAAACACTCACAAGGAGTTAATACACAACTAGAAAACACAAAAAAAAAAAAACTGGTTTTTCTCTTTATTTTTCTAGTTTATTCCAGTGTTGTGGGGTTTCAAATCAGCTGCTTGGTTCTTTGGTTCTTGTTGATTTTCTACTGTTGTATTGTTTTTTGCTGCTTCTTTCTTCCCAATTTTCAAAGACTTATTATCTTCTTTTATTTCTTTTCTGCTATTAAGGTATGTACTGACAGCTTCAATAATGTAATAGTTATCTGAATATCACATGGTTTTAAAATTTCTGCTATTTTGTTAGTGTACATATGTGCTGGATATTCCTTTGTGTTTGGACTATAAATTTGAGTATAGATTAAAAAAATGGTTTGATAAACCTTTGTACATGTTAGTAATCTGAGTGATAAAATAGTTATCAGTTCTATATTTCGATTCATGATTGCTAAGATTTGTTTTACTGTTGTTAGATTCATGTGAAGTTCTAGAGATTTCCTATTAAATTTGTGGCCTAAAGAAGTGGGAAGTCGAAATATTGGAGATAAGCTTGGAAATCTGGCCAGTGCTTGGCCTTATTTTAAGTTTTATCAGTTGAAAGTTGTCACCTATTGTAATTGTTGAATTCCAGTAGTACGGTTACTAACATGGTTCTTGATGCAAAGTTGTAATAATTCATGTTCATTATCAGTGAATGAAGTTATATAGATTCAATAGATTGGTAGTTAATGTTCAAGAAACATAGATTTTGAAATACCACTGTATAACAATTTAGTACAAGTCCCTATTGCTCGAAATAGCTTCATTTTTCGTAGTTTATTAACAATAGGAAATATGAATGTTGGTTTAAGAATGGTATTGTATAAGTTATTTCACTTGAGTTGATGTTAAACTCTTTTGAAATGCCTTCATCTGTATGGTTAATTATGGGCATAGCTGGGCTTTTTGTCTAAAATTGTAGCCAATTGGACTCTACAGTTGCGAGGCCCAGACTTCGAATGGTAGTCAGAAGTGGAGGGCCTAATATAACTGGGCTTTATGCTTAGCCCATGTCTGCTCATACCTGACTTGTGTGAAATATCACATAGGTCTTCGTTCATTGTAAATCCATAGCCATTCATGGATTGAAATAATATCAAACAAATCCAATAGAATAATTAATCATACTCTAGTCAACTTCATCACTTAATGAAAGAAAAATCATACAAAAGTTCATGAAATGGGCTTTCTCGTATGGGGCTTATGCAAGCTGATCTGCTTCATTTTTGTTTTCCTAATCGATTCCATATTTGCACACTCATGGCCTCACAATAATCTTAAACTAGTTTTAGTGCAAATAATTATGAACATCATAGTTTTCTTTAGGCGCGTTAATAATCATCATGATTATGGGTACGGTTCCCGTATCATAGTCGCGATACATAATCCCCAATTCGGGTGCGCATTTCATGTGACTCGACCATAACTTCAAATAATAATAAAATAAATATGTTGTAAATCGCGGGTGCATTTTAGGTGGCGCGGTTTGCAATGTGTACCAAAACGATAAGTGTATGACATCGTGACTTGTTCCAGAAATAATTCCATAAATCCAAAAAGGAATTTAAATTCTATTAAAAGCGGTTAAAAGTTAAGAAATGCACAATAGATTTTAAACATGTAATAAATCAAATGATTAGGCTAATTATTAATAGTTGAGCGACTATGCTAAAACCATAGAACCCGAGAATGCCTAACACCTTCTCTCGGGTTAACATAATTCCTTACCCGGTCTTCTAGTTTTTGCAGACTTTTAACAGAGTCAAATATCCTCGTATGAGATTTAAAATAAACCGGTGACTTGGGACACCATAAATTATTCCAAGTGGCGACTCTGAAATTTCATAAATAATCCCATTTCGATTGATGTCACTTTAGTTGGAAAAACTCCATATTCCCTAGAGAAAAAGGAGGTGTGACAGCTATATGTTTAAATGTTGGGTACAACATATATGTGAGGTGACGAGTACTTATGCGTTGTTGTCGGGTTAAAGCATATGGGTGGGATTTGGTTTCTTATAATTATTGCTTTCTTTGAGCATGTTATCCATCTTTAGACTAGTATTTTTAAATTGATCGTTCTTATCATGTTTACGGATTTTTGGTGATAATTGAGTATTGATTTCAAAGTTGAGGTTGGTATTGTAGAACCAAGTGTGGAAGTAAGGCTTGTTCTTGTTATTCTATTCCCTGTTGTTATTTGTTCATTGCTTTATTCTAAGGGAGAGTGCTAATGCACGAAGAGTGATGTCATGCCATATTGTGAGTGTTAATGCACGAAGGGTGATGATGTGACATGTTATGAGAGTTAATGCACGAAGGGTGATGCCATGTCGTTCCTATTTATTTATATGGTGTGGTTGAGAGTAAAAGTACGAAGGGTGATGCCGTACATTTTTCTTCACTGTATTTAATTGTTTTCATTGGTTCAAGGTATATTGGTTGTTCAAGTTATCATTGTTGTTGTGTTTATTTATCGTGTATTCCCCTCAGCATGCCCCCCTCCCGATATTACTTGTCTAGCTTTTATTTGCCGTTATTTTGTACATATACTATTATCTGCATAGGTTTATTGGGTAGGTGTCTTGTCATAGCCTCATCACTACTTCGTCGAGGTTAGGTTCGACACTTACGAGTACATGGGGTCGGATGTACTCATACTACACTCTGCACTTCTTGTGCAGATTTTAGTACCGGCCCTAGTTGATCGTGATGTTAGCAGCTGGATTTGCTTGACAAGAGACCCAAGGTAGATCTGCTGGCGTCCGCAGACCCTGGAGTCTCTTCCTAGTTTTATTATTTTATTGTTTCTTTTCTTTCAGAACAATTTATTTCCTTGTAGACACTATTTGTAGTAAATCATTGTAACTCGTGAGTTGTGACTCCAGATCCTAAATGTATCACTTATTATAGGTTTTATGTTATTCCGCAAATCAGTTTTAGCTTCTATTTAGCTTAATTGTTCTTGTTATTGAAATTGGCTAAAGTTGGCATTAAGAATCCTCTAACGTTGTTGTGATGACCCAAAAGGTCATCACTTGTTTTAAAATAAAACTTCGTGTTTTGGGGCCTTAAAAACCTCATTTATAGTCACCTCGATTTGTGTGTGCAGTCCGGGCACGTAGCCGAAAAGCTTAAATATGAAATTCTGTGAAAAATGATAAAATTTGGTTATAAAATAAGTTAATTTGACTTCGGTCAACGTTCTGGGTAAATGGACCCGAACCCATAATTTGACGGTCCCGGAGGGTCCGTAGAAAAATATGGGACTTGGGCGTATGCCCAGAATCGAATTTCGAGGTCCCAAGCCCGAGGAATGAATTTTCAAAGAAAATTATTTTCTGAAATTGGTTAAGGAAATTTGAAATGAAATTTGATTAGAATTTGATGGTATCGGGCCCATATCTTGGTTCTGGCGCCCGGTATAGGTCCTATATATGATTTAAGATGTTTATGTGAAATTTTATGAAAAACGGATGTCATATGACATGATTCGGACTTAAATCGCAAAGTTGATGTTTAAAGAAGTTTTGAGAAGATTTCATTGATCTCGAGATTTAATTTGATGTTCATGATGTTATTTTGATGATTTGATTAATAAGTCTATAGGATGTTTTTGAGGTTTGGTGTGCGTTTGGTTTGGAACCCTAAGGGCTCGGGTGAGTTTCGGGTAGGTTTGGGATGTTTTAGACTTAAAACCAGAAGTTGCAGGTCTCTGAACCCGCTAGTGCAGTCCGCGGTTGATTTCGTGCGGAGCGCGGTGGAGACCAGTGTGGTCCGCGGTCGATTTCGTGCGGAGCGCGATGGAGACCTGTGCAACCGCGGTCCATTTCGTGCGGTCAGCACAGGGCACTGGACCGCAGTACCTCAGGAAGGCCTGTGCGGCCGCAGTCCATTTTGTGCGGTCCGCACAGGGGGTCTGAGAGGGGTATAAATAGACAAAATTTTCAGTTATTTTGCATTTTTTAAAACCCCAAAAATATAAGAGGCGATTTTCCAAACAATCTTTCTTCTCCAAATCAATTGTAAGTCGTTTTAACTAGTTTTATTCAATCATTAACATCTTTTAACATGATTTCAACTTAAAATCAAAGGTTTTCATGGGGGAAATTGGGTGTTTTGGGTAGAACCTAGGTTTTCAAAAATTGGGGATTTGGACCTCGATTTGAGGTCCGATTTCAAAACAAATCATATATTTGGGTTCGTGGGGGAATGGGTAATTGGGTTTTGGTTTAAACCTCGGGTTTTGACCATGTGGGCCCGGGGTGATTTTTGACTTTTTGGGTAAAACTTTGGAAAAACTCATTTTCATGCATTCAAATTGATTCATTTAGCGTTTATTGATGTAATTAAGTAATTTGTGACTAGATACGAGCGAATTAGCGGTGGAATCAAGGGTAAAGCTATAATTGAACCTTGAGTTGTGTTCGAGGCATCGAGGTAAGTGTTTGGTCTAACCTTAGCTTGAGGGATTAGAAGTTGTGTCCTATTCACTATTTGTTTCTTGTTGAGTACGACGTATAGGCATGGTGACGAGTATCTATGCGTTGGTGTCAAGCATGACCATGAGTCTTATATTGTGATTTTCATGATCTCGTTGTATTATTCATGCCTTGGTGAAGATTTCTATTTGTTGTGTAAAGTTGTGAAAAGAATTGTGACCTATGAACATTGAGGAGCATTGGCTCCAGTTGTATAACAAATTGTGAAAGTATAAGTGATAATCGAAACTCTAGAGTATTGGCTCGAGTTGTGAAGTGAATTGTGAAGTAAAAGTGAGAAAGAGAAGAGATCATTATGTTGCCTCCTTGCTGGGCTATTGTTGAGTTGAGGTTCCCTTGCATTGTGTTCTTAATTGATATTACGGACGCTTAGGTTGATGATTCTTCGTGTTAGGTATTGTAACAAGTTTGGTTATAGTTGGGTAGTTAGGTGTTGTAACAAGTTTGGTTATAGTTGAGGTAGTTAGATGTTGAAACTAGTTGAGTTATAGTTGAGATAGTTAGATGTTGGAACAAGTTTGGTTATGGCTATTTCTCCCTTGTCGGGACGTATATACTTGTATTGTTGAGTTACCTTGCCGGAATAGTGTAGCCTATTGTTGATCCCTTGCCGGGACGGTTAATTATGATTATTGTTGACTGTATATTTGGAACAGGTTGCGCGCCGCAACATTATTAGATATTATATTGGATCGGGTTGCACGCTGCAACAGATATTATATTGGATCGGGTTGCACACCGCAACAGTTATAAATGTGGATCGGGTTGCACGCCGCAATAGATATTATATTGGATCGGGTTGCACGCCGCAACAGTTATATATGTGGATCGGGTTGCACGCTGCAACAAATATTATATTGGATCAGATTGCACGCCGCAACAGATATTATATTGGATCGGGTTGCACACCGCAACAGTTATATATGTTGATCGGGTTGCATGCCGCAACAATGTTAAATGATAAGGGATTGGGTTGCGCGCCACAACAGTATTGTTATTGTATTGTTGTAGACATCGAGTGATCTTTCATACTTTATTAAGTTTCTGATAGAATTGATATATTTCCCCGAAGTATGTTTCCCCCTCCCTTTTAAACTATTATTACCCGTTTATATTTCCGATGTATATCATATAACTGCACAGGTTTATCTGGAGTCTGGTCCTAGCCTCGTCACTACCTCGCCGGGGTTAGGCCAGTCACTTACCAGCATATGTGGTCGGTTGTGCTGATGCTACACTCTGCACTTATGTGCAGATACAGGAGCAGCGCTTGGTCAGCAGCATTAGGGGAGCCAGCCTTCAGTCCACCGAGATACCGAGATACCGAGATAGCCTTGCAAGCGTCCGCAGGCCCGGCATCTCCTCTATCTTTTATTATGTTCTGTTATCTCTTGTATCCGAAACAGACAGTACTTCTTTCTTTCAAACAGTTGTGTGTAGTGATCTTAGTAGTCCGTGGATGTTGTGACACCAGTTTCTGGGTAGAGGCATGTGTTGACTTTCGAAACATTTTGGTTTTATATTTATTTAAGACTTTTGCTTAAATCTCATATTTCACTATCATTTAGATGTTTATCACTTATTAATATAAGCAGTAAAAAAAGATTAAAACAGAAGAGTTAAAGATTTCTAAGTTCGTGGCTTGCCTAGCTTCTACGAGTAGGCGCCATCACGACTCCCGAGGGTGGGAATTCTGGGTTGTGACAGTTGCCTTGCCTAGAAAATGAAATGTTAGGCGCTATCAAGACCCGGACGGTGGGAGTTCTGGGTCGTGACAATTTTTTTAGATTATTGACACTCATCTTAAAAAATGGGGATTCTCATGCCTTGTACTCAACTATAGGAAAAAAAAACTAAGTGATTAAGAAAATTGAATTTTATATTATCAAATGGATATAGAAAATTAAGTATAACATTAAAAGGCGAAAAGAAAAAATATAAAATATTTTGCATGATTTTTTTTTTGATGACTTGTTTCTTTAAATCACAAGTTATACTAATATACTATGGCTAAACAATGAAGAACACTATACCAGCTTGTTGCGCAAGTGCATAGCTGCGTATTAAACTACTAAAGCGTGTGAATAAAAGCCTTAGATCAGAATCAGTAAACAATGGAGTAAAAGGAAATATGAATCAGTAAATAATGGAGTAAAAGGAGATATGACTATAGCCGCTCTCAAAATAATATATATATATATATATATATATTTCTGTATGTTATATAAAAAAATATAAATTTTATATGTTTTTTCGGCTACTAAATATAAATAATTTCGGCCGCGGACTAAAAGTAATATTTGCCCAATATAAAAGAAAATGGGCCAACAATTTAACAGTACAAAGTAAAAATAGCACGGTATAGCCAGTTTTCGAACTGGTCATTCAAAAATAGCCAGTGTTTACCAAGCCAATGAAAAATAGCCACTATTTTGCTGCAACAGAGACCGGTCCAGCATAATATACTGGAGTTCGGTGCACCTGTGTATGAACTCCAGCATATTATGCTGGACCGGTATACTTTGCTGGCTCCAGCATATTATACTGGAGTTCCAGGATAAGTATGCTGGAACTACAGCATAATATGATGGAGTTCCAGCATAAGTACACTAGAACTCCAGCATAATATACTGGAGTTCCAGCAAGTATACCGGTCCAGCATAATATACTGGAGTTTGGAGTACCGGTACTCCTACGTTAGAAATATTACAACCCCTTGTTTTTCTTTCCAAAATAGTTCCTAGGATGTCTGTCCATATTGCTTCATTGGCAAACACCGGAGGAACTGGCAACAAGTTTGTTCTTGCTTCATTCATCTTGCTTGCTTCCTTGGCCAGCTTGTCCGCCACCCTATTGGTATAATTTATTTTTCCCATGAATCCCAACACCCAATCCCCATTGTTGTTTCAGATTACTCCTCTTGCTCCCCTTATAAGGCCATTTTGAAGAGTTGCCCCGTCTGTGTTGAGTTTGTAGTGGACTCTCCTTGGAGGATGCCATTTGACATATAGGACATTTGTAGTGATGTCCTTACTATCCACAGCCACATGGATGAACTCGATAGCTTTTGCTATGGCATTTTACAAGAGACATGCTCTCTCTTTCCATTGAAGCAATTGTTGTTTCTGGTTAGCCAAATCTCCCATAGGCATAAAGGAATCAACTCTCCCCATTTGAGGAGTGAGTTGAATTTTTTTGTTGTGAATAGTGTTATTAGTGCAACCCCAATTGTTCTGCTTATTCAAAATGGTGTTGATTCTAAGGTTATTTAAGCTCATGTGGGATAGGTTTCCCAAAAGCGTTTGGCATTCTCATAGCTAACTATGACATACTCTATTGATTCATCCTCTTTGTCACAGAAGAAGCACTTGGGATTCAGATTGGTCCCTCTATTTTGCAGGTGCTTTGTAGTAGGGAGTCTGTCATGAGTCAACAACCACAAAAAGTATTTTATCTTACTTGGCACCTTATTGCCCAAATCCAAGTAAAATTCAGGCCTAGACTATGGTGCAGATTTTCAGATTGGTCAAGAATCATTGCATAGGAACATTTAGTAGAGAATAGACCATTATGGGTGTTTTTCCACACCATTTTGTCTATACTAAGTGGGCTATCATTACAAATGGTGGAATTTATACTAGCAAGGACACTGTCAGGGAGGTTGAAGGGAAGCCTGTTGGGGATGAATTGGCCATTTAGAAGACATGTGAGTTCTATTCTCCTCTCCCTTGTTAAGGGGCCCACTAATTAAAGCTCTAAGGGGTTCTAAGTTTTAGATTCATCTATCATTATCGAGGTTGATTCTATCACTTGTATGCACTATCCACCTATTAGCATCTCTGCACACTTAATTTCCACCTATTTCTGATGCTAGTCCAGGTTCTGGAGTCAATGCGTCTGCCATGGTGATTGCTATTGCAGTATTTGTGGATCAACACTCTGGCCCGCAGGGCCTGAGGGTTATTATACATCCTTCAAGCCAAACTAGCAAGGCTGACAGTATTCCTAAGGTTAGCTTTATGCACACCAGGACCCCCTGTTTCTCTAGGCTTAGTAATGATGCCCCACTTAATCAGATGCATTTTCTTCTTCTCAGTAGTGGTTTCTTATATGAAATTCCTAATCCTATCTATTTGATTGAACAACTAGGCAGGTAACCTAATGTACTACATGACATGGCTAGGAATGTATCCCAATAATGACTTAGCTAAAGTAGTTCTCCTAGTTATGTTCATGAAGTTAGTTTTCAAACCAGCTAGCTTAGTTTGAATGCTATCTATGTTGAACTGGAAGTATCTATTGGTTGGCCTCTTAAGAAATATTGGAAAGCCTAACTATTTCCTAGAGGAAGAGCTAGGCTTGATATTTAGAGTCCTTGCTAAGCTATCTATGGTATCATGTTGGCAGTTATTGGAGAAAATAACTTTAGACTTTGTGGTATTGACCTTTTGACCAGATAGGCTACTGAAATGGTGCAGAGTGTCCAGGACTATGGCACAATTCTTGGTGTTTGCCCTAGCAAACAAAGTTAGGTTATCAGGAAAGAAAATATGTGAGATTTTAGGCCCAGAGTGGCTGATTTTGATGGGAACCCAATCCCCTTGATGCACCTGAGTCTCAATGCTCCTTGATAACCTTTCCATACACATTATGAAAATGTAAGGTGACATAGGGTCTTCCTATCTGATACCCTTACTGAGCCGGAAGAAATTAGTCCCACCCCCTATTTACTAGGATTGAAATAAAGTTTGAAAAAATGCATGACATGATTAATTTGGTCATATTATGGGGAAAGCCAAAGGACACCAAGGTGCCTCTGATGAAGAGCCGTTCTAGTCTGTCAAATGCCTTTTCTAGATCAATTTTGAGGATCATGTAAGTATTCTTCCCTTTCATCTTGGTGAAGTGACTGATGTATTCCTGGACTATAATGACATTATCATTGTCCCTTCTGTTGGACAGGAAACTGGCCTCACTTGGGCCAATGATAGAAGAAAGGGTTGGCTTGACTCTATTGACAATTATTTTGGTAATCAACTTGTACATAGTGTTGCATAGCCCAATAGGTTTAAAATGCTTAAGGATTGTGGCATTGGCACACTTTGGAATCAGGCATAGGTAGGTTGTATTAACTTCAGACTTCATTTCTAGGGTGTTAAAGGTCTGGTTAGTGAACTGAGTCACTTTGTTCTCATGATGTTTAGATGACGATTGCCGCTTTGTTTGTCATATTTCTAAAGACTCTAAAGGTCCTGGTGTTAAATTCAAGACTTTAAGGGAATAACACAAGTGTAATACTGTGTATGATAACCACATGGTAGATGCAAAAATGTAGTTGCTTACGTTAAGAGAGGGTTGCAAGATAATCCTAAAATTAAAATTAAGGAGATGATGGCAAGTGTAAAAGTTACATTTAACATCAATGTTAGTCATTCAAAGTGTAAGAGAGACAAGAGAATGATCCTGGAGAAAATTGAGGGTAGTTTTGCAGATGATTACAACAAGCTTGAGGCTTATACTAATGAATTAAGGTCTGGTAATCCAGGAACAGATGTGGTGATTGACATATCAAAGGATGCACTTAGTGAAGGAAAAAGAATATTTTTAAGAATGTATATATGTTTTCATGCATTGAAAATGGGGTTTAAGAGTGGGTTGAGACCATTTATTGATTTGGATGGAACCTTTCGAAAGGGAAATGCAAGGGTCAACTGTTAGTAGATGTTGCTTAAGACTCTATGAGGCACTTTTATCCCCTAGCTTGGGCTATTGTTGATAATGAAACCAAAGTGACATGGAGTTGGTTCTTAAGACTGCTACATCATTTATTGGACCTCAAAATGGGAGAAGAGATCACATTTATATCAGATATGCAGAAAGTATAAACCTAACGGTTTAATTGATTCATCTCTTTTACTGATGCATCTCTTTTATGTTTTCTCATTTTCAGGGTTTGATTGATTCAGTCCACTTGATTTTTCCTATGGCACACAACAGATATTGTGTAAGACACATAGAGGTAAATTGGTGCAAAAGACGGGGACATGGAAAACATAAGAAGCACCTCTGGTGGACTGTATGGAGCATAAATGAAGAAGATTTTAAAGATCAATTAAGGAATATGAGACAAGTGGATGAAGATGGTAAGGATGTTGTTGAAGATTTGATGAAGTACCCATCCCAAAATTGGAGTAGAGCATACTTTGACACTGTTTGCAAGAACTACTCACTAGACAACAACCTAACTGAGTCCTTCAATTCATGAATCAAGGAAGCAAGATTCAAGCCAATTATCAAGATGCTTGAGGATATTAGAATAAAGGTTATGAACATGCTAAGGGAACATGAATATGTTGTAATGACATGGAGTAATGACTTCAGTCCCCAAACCATGCAATTGTATAGCCAATACTTGAAGATTGCAAATAAGTGTCATGTTCATTCTGTAGACATGTGATTTTTAACCCTCCCCAAGATCTTTTATATATTAGAGTAAAATATTTAATTTAGGCATAATATAGATATTTTAAATAATTTTGACTCTTTTACTTTATTTTAATACAAGAAAACAAAAATTACAAAAAAATAAGTTCATTAATATTTTGTAGTCATTTTTAATCTAAAAAAAATATATAAAAATAGTATCGTATTTTTATTTTTATATAATGTTTGAAAATACAAAAAAAATAGATTTGTTTAATGGTTAGTTTTGTTCTAATAATTATTTTAATAATAGGACTAATTAATAAATGGGCGCGTATTTTTAATCTCATTCGCGGCAAAAGAATAGAGCTTGGGCTCGAGCAACCCATCTTTAGGCCTAATTTTGGACCTAGACCACAATTGTCAAGCCCATAATTCCTAGGCCCATATCCCTTAACCTAAAACCCTACAACCTAGACTCTACACTATAAAAAAAGAAGAAAAAGAATAAGAAAAGGGACGGAGAGGAGCTGGGGGAAAAGGCAGAAGCTGCGCATGAAGAAGCTTTGCTTCTTCGTTAAAGAAGCTGGAAAGCAGCAAAGCTGCGCATGAAGAAGCAAAGTCCTCCAGACGACCCCTAGCACAAAAACAACCCCCCCTCCCCCGTTAATCATCTTCTCCAGACGAGCCCTAGCAGTCGATGAGCAGCAGTTGCTGCCTCGTCCTCCACTGAACACCCAAAGTCCAAACGCCGTTGCCTTCACGTCGCCCAACCTCCATTAAACCAACCGGGAAAATCAGACACCATCACAGCAGCCCCTTCAACACCATCCATCGTCATCCCTTCACTCTTCTTCAAAGGTCACTATGAACGCACCATTACTTCAGTAGCGGATCAGCCACGAGAACAGTTATCGGGCAAGGCAGACGTTCGCTCGAGGTTTGCGGTCAAGGTTCCGACCTATGCATCGTGAATTTTGAAACAGTCAGTGTTATCTATTTAGAAGTCCATTTCCCTTTCTCTTGAGCTTTAGATCTCTATTTTATATCTGGTTTGCACTAGATCATGACTGCGTTTGAATTAAATGTGAGTTTTGATTACTATATGTGTGGTATATTGATTTGTCCTTGTTTAAAAGCACTGCATCGTTAGATTTTCAGAAAAACCACGAAACGTTTCTCCCAGTTTGTTTGCTTTTTTTTTGTTTCATAAGCTTCATCTTTATTTGGAAGCTCAGTTAGTTTGAAAATTAGAAACTGAGAATTTATGTATTACTACTCGCTTTACAAATTGTTTTGGTTTAAAAACATTGAGACTGTTGAATTGGGTAATCGCTGCGTGACTGATGGAATGGCGGAAAGGGCAGACGAATATGTGTGTTCGGTTGAAACGGGTGACGGAACTATTAAGAGGAGGAGGGAAAGGTTGTTAGAAGAAATAAGGAAAAGTGTATCCGAATCAGGAAAAGTGATGCATTTGATTAAGACTTTTGAGGAGTTTTTTTTTTTTTTTCAATACCAACAAAATGAACAATTGGAGTTTCTTGTTAATTAAGTTGGTGTGCAATCGTTATCGTTTCTATGTATGACGTTAAATCAATGTTTTTATTTCTTGTTGATAATTTAACTTGTTGTGTATATGTGATGACCAATTACGAAAATTGAATAGTGGATGCTTTGTTGAATTAAGTGACAGAAGCTGGTGGATAAGAAATTTTCGGGTGTGCATTTATGTGAACCAAATCCAAATCTCGATGAAGTCTAAATGTGTTGACAATCATGGGCGCATTGATTGCGACGGGGTTCGAAACGCATTTTCACGACATCGTAATTCTTAAAAATAAATAATGATAGAAAAGAGGTTCACAAATTGAGACAGCCTCACCGCACAAAAAAATAAATAAATGTGGGACCCTTAATAAATAATTATCGAAATAATTAGAATTTGGGATGGCCGTTTAGCGAACTTCATGGCTTTTCCCCAAAATAATACTACGTTAGCATCTTTAGGCTCGATTTAATTAAATTACTTTCTTAAACTCGGGTGTGCATTGATGCGACCCAAATCCAAATCTCGATGAAGTCGAAATGTGTCATCAACCACGGGTGTATCGATTGCGACGTGGTTCGAAATGTATTTTCACGACATCGCAATTCTTTTAAAATAAATAATGATAAAAAGCGGTTTACGAATAAACAGCACATAAGCTAGCATGTATTAAAATCAGATAAAATCAAATACAACAGTTAAGCGACCGTGCTAGAACCGCGGAACCCGGGAATGCCAAACACCTTCTCCCGGGTTAACAGAATTCCTTATTCGGATTTCTAGTTCGCGGACTATTGACAGAGTCATATTTTTCCTCGGTTCGGGATTCAACCGGTGACTTGGGACACCATTAATCTCCCAAGTGGCGACTCTGAATAATTAATAATTAAATCCCGTTCCGATTGTCCTTTAAATGGAAAAACTCTTTTACACCCTTGCGGGAGTAATGAAAAGGAGGTGTGACAGCTCTGGCGACTCTGCTGGGGAGTGAACCCAGAATCTCTGGTTCAGGGTTCAGAATTCGAGCTTGGATAAATTGTTGTATTTAATTGTATCTGATTTTCCTCCATGATTTATGCTGAATGTGTTGAATGTTACCGCTTTGATATTATCTGAACTGTATATAAACTGTGCCGACACCCTTTTCTCTTTACCTCCGGGGATGTGCTTACTGGTTGAGACTCCCTATTCTGTTAGTGTCATACCTTGAAATAAGAAAGAGGCGGGATAAGTTACGAAGCCGGATGGCCTTTTGGTTCCCGGTAAGTTGCCCCCTCCTCGACTCGAGTTGTCTGCTTGGGTACACAGTCTAGAACACTGACCCAGGTTTTGAACATAGAATAACATGACTTCATGTCGGATCCCTAGTAGGAACGCTTATTTGCATCACGTTGCATTTGACTTAGGGGACTCAACACAGGGGTTGGGTCCATCTAGGACTAGCAACCTTAAAATGAAAAGACCATCCTGATGCATCCTACTTGCTCTGTACATATATTTGTTGCGAACCTGCATGTTGACCGGTTTCTGAATCTCGGGAATGTTGGAAAATTGAGAAACAAAGAAAAAGAGAAAAGAGAAAAAAAAAATATCAGTTAGGGAGTTAATTGATTATTTTAGAAATAAAAATCAATGACCAATTACTGGCGAAACTCTGGCGAAATTTTGAAAAAAAAAAAGGAAAATGTTTTATTTTGTTTTACTAAAAAAAAGCAAAGAAAATAGAAAAAGAGTCTTTTATTTTTGGAAAGTTGGTTGTTGATAAAGAAAAGGATAAGAAAAGTTTTTGTTCTAGTTTGAAAAACATAAGTTGTTTCATTATTTGTTGAAAAAGGAAAGGAAAAAAAAAAGTCTTTTATTTTAGTTTGGAAAATAGGTTGTTTTATTATTTGTTGAAAAGAAAAAAGAAAAAAAGAGTCTTGTTTCTAAAAATAGTTTTTATTCGCTTATGAAATGCCAAAAATAAAAATGGAAAAGAGTCATGTTTTAAAATAGTTCGGTTAATTTGCCCGAACTACGCATGGTTTGATTCTCACAGGGCGTGAGATACGTAGGCAACCCTCATCGGGTCCAACCTCCCCTTTGCAAATATAACCAAAAATATCAAAATTTTAATTTTTGTCATAAATAAATCAGGTGATGCCGTTTTGTCACAAATAGCCAAGTTTTCCCAAACGGGGCGCCGGAAGGCTGACTTTGCATAAACAGCCACCTTTGGTCGTATTTTGATTTTTGACCCTCACAGCCTTAAAATCTTCGCCCCCGAGGTGCAGGAAGGCCGTGTTTGCAATACCGGGTCATTTATTTTAATTTGAAAAAAACAAGAAAAGAGTTAGTGGTCAAATGAATACCATTCAGATTTTGGGTCAAAATTGGCATATAGGGGAAAGAATCTGTCATGTTGGGGTTTGTATTTCTTTTGATTAGAGTATATGGGTCATTTGATTTTCGAGTTTGTATTTCATCATTAAGTTGGTTAGTTTTGTTGTTATTATGAAAATGGGAAATTCCAAAAAATGTTTTATTGTCGTTTACCTTTTATTTGCAAGAACTACGCACGGTCTGATTCATGCGGGGTCATGATACGTAGGCAATCTCCATAAGATTCGACCGCAACAAAAAAATGAATGAAAAATGAAAATGGAAAAGAAGAATTGAAAAAATGGGAAAAGATGTTGTGAATAATGAGGCCCGACCCAACCCATTCTAACATGTTTTGTTTTGATTTGTGAAGAAAGTTGAGGTGGTCGGTTGTGGTAAGCTGGAAACACAAGATCCAAGGAAAATGATAACTGACATCGAAGCTGTTACGAGTGCTCAAGAGACTCAGGGTCAGAGGGTTCAACAAGGGTCTAATGTGGTTGAGGAAAATAGAACACTGAAACAACAAATGACCAAAATGCGTCAAGCCTGGGCCAATGGCCAAGGACAGCCTTGTCACGAGTCACAATTTGCTACACAGCAAGAACAGTACCACTATCCCGAGTACCACTCGTACTCATTTGATCTTCCTGCAAACATCGAGAAGCCTGCCCGAAAGAGGGTACATGAAGAAATAACCCAAAGAGTGAAAAGATTAGAACAAAGGTTGAAAAACACGCAAGAAAAGGCAGGTCAAAAGAGTGTTGCCTTCAGAGATCTATGCATGTTCCCCGATGTCCACTTGCCGCCTGGCTTCAAGATCCCCAAATTTGAAAAGTACAATGGACATGGAGACCCCATAGCCTACCTGAAAAAGTATTGCAACCAATTGAGAGGTGTGGGAAGAAATGAGGAATTGCTTATAGCTTATTTTGGGGAAAGCCTCACGGGAGTAGCATCTGAATGGTTTTTGGATCAAGACACATCTTGCTGGTACGTCTGGGATGACATGGCACGGGCCTTTGTCAAACAGTTTCAATACAACATCGACATCGCCCCAGACCGCATTTCCCTTTCTTACCTAAAAAAGAAACCAACTGAAAGTTTCAGGGAATATGCCATCAAATGGAGAGAGCAGGCAGCTAGAGCTAAGCCACCCATGGATGACCACGAGTTAATCACTGTTTTTCTACAGACTCAAGAGCCAGATTATTTTCAATACATGACATCCGCAGTGGGTAAATCCTTTCCGGAAGCAATCAAAATGGGAGAAATGGTGGAGAACGGTCTTAAGACAGGCAGAATTATAAGTCAAACAGCTCTCAAAGTTGCAGCTCAAGCTGTCCAAATTGAATCTGGTAACACGAATAAGAGGGATGAAGAAATCATGGTGATATCAGGGTCGAGAAAAGGTCCTAGGAGAACATCTCGAAGGTATGTGCAGCCTCATCAGGTTTTCCATGACCCCCCTAAGCATTACTATCCACCTCCGGACCCCTCATACTCGCCACCAAATCACCCAAGAAAGCGAGCACGAGTATCACAAAATCTCCACCAGCCTCTGCAACATCTTCAATTACCTTGTAACCTTCACCCAAGCCAGGGGTATAGAAGGGAACAAAAGTTGAAAGATAGTTTTACACCAATAGGAGAGTCCTATGCAAGCTTATTTGAGAAGTTAAAACAACATGGCATGATTGCACCCATTCCTCCAAATCAGGTGGACCGATGTGCGAGAAGCTTTGACTCATCTAAAAGGTGTGAATACCACTCCAATGCTCTGGGGCACAATGTGGAAAATTGTCGGGATTTGAAAAGAGAAATAGAAAGGATGATCCAGGAAAATTTGATTCAAGACAGTGGCACCCAGAATATCACGCCGCATCCCTTACATGAGGAGGCACACTTGGTGGGGATGATGCCCGGTGACATGGAGTATGAGAATACTCTTGGGAACTTGTTGATTGAAGTTGAAGATACTGAAGCAAATAGTGGTCATGGCAATATGGATGAGAAGCTTAGTGGCTAAGATGTCGTGCTTGTAATTGGAAAGACGTTCCATTCCTAAGTCAGCTGGGGAGGAGCTTTGGTGGTCCATTTGGCTGTCATTTCTGTTGTCCGAATTATTTGCAGGGTTGTAATCCGGATATTGTCTTGTGTTCAAACCCTCCTATCCTTTCATTTTTGTCTAGCTTGTTTAGTCGTAGTGGTTTGTCTAGGGTTGTCTAGGTTTGTTTCAGTTCATTCTAGGGTTGCAATCCAGTTTGTTTTGTTTTTGTTTTGTTATTCGAACTGTTTCATCGTTTGTCTAATGCAAATTCCGATCTGTTGTTACTCCCAATCATTTTCTTTGTTTAGTTCTTTTCTAACTTTTTGTTTTGCCTTTTGCCGGTTCTAGTGACATGACATGCACGCATAATTCTCAGTCTGATCTTCAAAAGTTGCGAAGCAATGAGACCATTTTGAAAACGATAAGGACACTTGAGGAAATGAGAACAGATTGGGACATTTTGATATTGTTTGACGCCCTAACCATGTGAAACTAGGGCAAGTAAAACATAAAATCCCCGTAAAAGCAAGTTAGCCAAATTGACAGGGGGCCGATCGGAAATGGCCATCAATTCTGATGCGGTCAAGAGATGATGTGTATGGTTTCTTTATTCTGATTGTACTTGTTTTGTATTTGGCATATTTTGAAGTTTGAAATGACGAAGGCGTTTTGTTCTGCTGTCTAAACACTTTACCCTTTTGTCAACCTCTTTGAGCCTTATTTGTTTTCTTTCATACCCCTCTTTCGGAATCAATGGCACAATTAAAGAAATGCAAGTGCCGGAGATACGCAAATGGAAAAAGAAGGAAAAAGAAAAAAAAGGGAAAGGAAGAAAGGAAAAGGAGAAAGAAAGAAAGAAAGGAAGAAAGGAAAAGAAGAAAAAATAAGAAAGGGGAAGAAAAGAAAAGAAAGAAAGAGAAGAAATAAAAAGAAAATGAAGAAAAGAAAGGAAAAAGAAAAAAAAAGAAAAAAAAGAAAGAGAGAGAGAGAGAAAGAAAATCGCAACAACGTAGTTTCTATGACGTGAACTCCGTTTGACTTGATCCCGAAAGGGTACGTAGGCAGCCTCTATGAGGTTCAGTCATACCAAAACAAAAATCCAAAATTCCCCAAGCAAGAAACTGGGGCAGAAATTGTGGTTGTTGTGAGAAGTTGGATTCCGAAAGTTGTAATTTTAACCAATTTTGAAATTGTTTTGAGCCTTTTATACCCTTTCTTTCTAACCCATCCAAAAGCCTACATTACAGTCCAAAGAAAGACCTTCTGATCAGTCTTTGAGAAATGCCAAGTCAAGCAGGTAAGGTAATTCATGTCAGGGGCAACACTCCGGTCCAAACAAGGAAAATGAAAATGAAAGAATCTTATTGATAAAAATCCTCATGGGTATCGCAAGGTGATGAAAGCTGAGAGAAATAAAAAATGAGAGAGTCTTATTGGTGAAAACCTTCACGGGCACCTTGAGACGACAGTAAGTTGAGAGAAGGAACGAAATGAGAGAGGTTTGATGGTGAAAACCCTTTGGGCACTACAAGCCGAATAAGGAATGTGAATAAAATTGGATAAGTGGAGCAATGAAACCCAGTTTCACGGCAAAAAGGAACAACAAGAGATGAACATCAGATTTGCTTAACAGAATAGGTCGCAGGTGCATGTCAAGGTCATTAGAGTCGGTATCCACATCCGATAGGTTTCGACTGTGTAGTTTTCTTGTTAGGAATCATCTCTTTCTATTGTCCTTTACTTTGTTCCTTTTGTTTTGTTTATTTCCCCTTTCTGAGTCTTTTGGTCGTAACAAGTGAGGAATGACTTCAAAATTTTCCACCAACTTTCCAATTGCACAAAATGGGGTCACAAGTCAGAAAAAATAACAAGAGCACTGAGTTGGTAATAATCAACATACTTTGGGATCCTTATGAAAACAAAGTTTGGTAGATGTCGGTTCAGGAATAATGCAACAGATAGAGGGTATTGGGATTGAACGGGGAAAAAGGGTATTTCAGTGACACAGATGACGGGGAAAGTGGTTAATCAGTAAACATGCAAGACCATCAAGAAGAATCAGTTGTCACAGAAAACATATGGGGTCAGATAAGAAGACTAGAAGTAATAATTGAGAGATAGTCGTCAAGAAGGGCGGAAGTTATCAGCCAAGTTTCAAAGATGGTCGGAGAACGCAAAGCATGGAAAGGAGAAAAGGAAAGCCATCCCAGCGGGAGTACCACAACCAACCACCGCACTTTTAAACTGACAGAATTTTCTTTGATTTGAAACAGGGGCATGGAAATGATATTGATAGTAGAAAGATATGCTACAGGAAGATTACCAAACTGGGGCAGAAAATTTTCTGTCGTATTGAAAGTTTTTTCGGGTACCCATCTGAAGAACATGAAGGAGGACAACACCAGTTTTTAGGAAAGCAGTTCTGAAAGAAGATAATTCAAGTTAGTGGGTAGATAAAGCAAATTTTGAAGGAAAATGGTTAAAAGAAATCTTAGTCTGATGAATTTTTCACCTAAGATAAAGAAATCTTAGTCGGTTGAATCTTTCTCCTAAGATAAAGATATCTTAGTCTGTTGAATTTTTTACCTAAGATAAAAATATTAGTCTGATGAATCTTTCACCTAAGATAAAGGCAGAAGTTGGGAAAAAGAATGGAAGGCAGAATTTGAGGAAAAAGAAAGGAAGACATAATTTAAAGAAGGGGAAGACAGAAGTCGAAAAAAAGAAGAAAGGAAGACCTAATTTGGGAACAAGAAAAGAAGGCAGAATTTGAAAAGAAAGGAAGTTGGAATTTGGAAAATTAAGAAAGTCGGGATCACACAAAAATGGACCCAGTCTGATGAATTATCTCCTAGAGTCAAAATCTCAGTCTGATGAATTTTCCTCCTGAGATCACACAAAAATGGACCTAGTCTGGCGAATTATCTCCTAGAGTCCAATCTTAGTCTGTTGAATCTTTCTCCTAAGATGAAAATCTTAGTCTGATGAATTTTTTACCTAAGGTAAGGATAAAAATCTTAGTTTGTTGAATCTTTCTCCTAAGATGAAAATCATAGTCTGATGAATTTTTCACCTAAGATAAAGGATAAAAATCTTAGTCTGTTGAATCTTTCTCCTAAGATGAAAATCTTAGTCTGATGAATTTTTCACCTAAGATAAAGACAAAAATCTTAGTCTGTTGAATCTTTCTCCTAAGATGAAAATCTTAGTTAGATGAATTTTTCACCTAAGATAAAGTTTAAATTTTAAGATACATTGCGGTCTCTAAATTTTTAAAAGTTGCATTTCAGTCTTATCACAATTCAAGTTTTAGTTCTTATTAGTATGTGGTAACAAACACCCAGTTTCCAAATTGGGGCAGAAAGTTTTCTTTGTTTTGTCTATTTTTGTGAAGTCAGGAACCCGCCTGGATAATAGAGGAATACATTCGATTTCCAATTCAGCAATCAGGAGCCCGCCTGAAGAACAAATGTGATACAATTCAAATTTTAGTTTTCAATCGATTTCTTTGTCTTTTTGAAGTCAGGAGCCCGCCTGAAGAACAGAGGCATACAATTCAAGTTTCGGAAGTCAGGAGCCCGCCTGTATAATAGAGGTATTTCAAGTCAAGTTTTAATCAAATTCTTATTAATATCAAGTAACATGTACCCAGTTTCCAAGCTGGGGCAGAAAGCTTTCTTGGTTCGTTTATTTTTATAAAGTCAGGAGCCCGCCTGGATAACAGAGGAATACATTCAGTTCAAGTTCAGTAGTCAGGAGCCCGCCTGAATAACAGAGGTGATACATTCAATTTCAAGTTTCAGAAGTCAGGAGTCCGCCTGGAGAATAGAGACATACAATTCAAGTTTTAGCAATCAGGAGCCCGCCTGAAGAACAGAGGTATACAATTCAAGTTTCGGAAATCAGGAACCCGCCTGGAAAATAGGGCGCTCACCTGGAGAACAAGGGGAAACAACTCAAGTTTCTAGGGAAGACGGTTTCGAAGGAAGACAGTTCGAGTTTCAGGGAAAATGGTTCAAAGTGTAAGGGAAAATAGTGTCAAGTAACAAGGGAAGACAGGTCAGGTGCAGCAATCACACGCCCACCTGAAAAAGAAAAAGGGAATGCAATTCAGAATGCAATTCAGAAGTTGATGAAGGATATGAGCTGCTCAAGACATGGCTGAGGTCACAAGCACTACATGTCCGGTCCTGACCCAGAAGCTGTAGAAGAACGAGCTAGCACCTACAGCTAACAAGTGTCAAGGTTCAAATCTAAAGTCTGCATAAAGAGCTATTCAAGACTCAAGATCAAGCTTCAGAAGACTTATAGACAGGAATCTTGTAGCTCGTAGTCGATAGGCTTAGCTAGTCTTTTTCATCTTTTGATTTTTGATGTAATAACAGGGACCGCAGACCGGAACCTCGACGGAACAGCACCTCGACAGGACCTTCACCTCGGCATACTCCGTCATCTCACTCATCTCTGAACTACACGTGGCCTGATTCCTTTATAGCCAAGGATATGTAGGCAGCTCAAATGTCAGAGCTCGGTCACACTCCCTTCTCTCTTAGTCTTAGTCTTTCCAAATAAGGGTCGGGTCAAAAACCTATCTAGTCAGTCTTTGTCTGAAAACTCTGTACGTTTCCAGTCAAAGAGGGGCAGCTGTAGACATGTGATTTTTGACCCTCCCCAAGATCTTTTATATATTAGAGTAAAATATTTAATTGAGGCATAATATAGATATTTTAAATAATTTTGACTCTTTTACTTTATTTTAATACAAGAAAACAAAATTACAAAAAAATAAGTTCATTAATATTTTGTAGTCATTTTTAATCTAAAAAATATATATAAAAATAGTATCGTATTTTTATTTTTATATAATGTTTGAAAATACAAAAAAAATAGATTTGTTTAATGGTTAGTTTTGTTCTAATAATTATTTTAATAATAGGACTAATTAATAAATGGGCGCGTATTTTTAATCTCATTCGCGGCAAAAGAATAGAGCTTGGGCTCGAGCAATCCATCTTTAGGCCTAATTTTGGACCTAGCCCACAATTGTCAAGCCCATAATTCCTAGGCCCATACCCCTTAACCTAAAACCCTACAACCTAGACTCTACACTATAAAAAAATAAGAAAAAGAATAAGAAAAGGGACGGAGAGGAGCTGGGGGAAAAGGCAGAAGCTGCGCATGAAGAAGCTTTGCTTCTTCGTTAAAGAAGTTGGAAAGCAGCAAAGCTGCGCATGAAGAAGCAAAGTCCTCCAGACGACCCCTAGCACAAAAACAACCCCCCCTCCCCCCGTTAATCATCTTCTCCAAACGAGCCCTAGAAGTCGACGAGCAGCAGCTGCTGCCTCGTCCTCCACTGAACACCCAAAGTCCAAACGCCGCTGCCTTCGTCTTCAACCCATCGTCCAGCTTCACGTCGCCCAACCTCCATTAAACCAACCGGGAAAATCAGACACCATCACAGCAGCCCCTTCAACACCATCCATCGTCATCCCTTCACTCTTCTTCAAAGGTCACTATGAACGCACCATTACTTCAGTAGCGGATCAGCCACGAGAACAGTTATCGGGCAAGGCAGACGTTCGCTCGAGGTTTGCGGTCAAGGTTCCGACCTATGCATCGTGAATTTTGAAACAGTCAGTGTTATCTATTTAGAGGTCCATTTCCCTTTCTCTTGAGCTTTAGATCTCTATTTTATATCTGGTTTGCACTAGATCATGACTGCGTTTGAATTAAATGTGAGTTTTGATTACTATATGTGTGGTATATTGATTTGTCCTTGTTTAAAAGCACTGCATCGTTAGATTTTCAGAAAAACCACGAAACGTTTCTCCCAGTTTGTTTGCTTTTTTTTTGTTTCATAAGCTTCGTCTTTATTTGGAAGCTCGGTTAGTTTGAAAATTAGAAACTGAGAATTTATGTATTACTACTCGCTTTACAAATTGTTTTGGTTTAAAAACATTGAGACTGTTGAATTGGGTAATCGCTGTGTAACTGATGGAATGGCGGAAAGGGCAGACGAATATGTGTGTTCGGTTGAAACGGGTGACGGAACTATTAAGAGGAGGAGGGAAAGGTTGTTAAAAGAAATAAGGAAAAGTGTATCCGAATCAGGAAAAGTGATGCATTTGATTAAGACTTTTGAGGAGTTTTTTTTTTTTCAATACCAACAAAATGAACAATTGGAGTTTCTTGTTAATTAAGTTGGTGTGCAATCGTTATCGTTTCTATGTATGACGTTAAATCAATATTTTTATTTCTTGTTGATAAATTAACTTGTTGTGTACATGTGATGACCAATTACGAAAATTGAATGGTGGATGCTTTGTTGAATTAAGTGACAGAAGCTGGTGGATAAGAAATTTTCGAGTGTGCATTTATGTGACCCAAATCCAAATCTCGATGAAGTCGAAATGTGTTGACAATCACGGGCGCATTGATTGCGACGGGGTTCGAAATGCATTTTCACGACATCGTAATTCTTAAAAATAAATAATGATAGAAAAGAGGTTCACAAATTGAGACGAGCCTCACCGCACAAAAAAATAAATAAATGTGGGACCCTCAATAAATAATTATCGAAATAATTAGAATTTGGGATGGCCTTTTAGCGAACTTCATGGCTTTTCCCCAAAATAATACTACGTAAGCATCTTTAGGCTCGATTTAATTAAATTAGTTTCTTAAACTCGGGTGCGCATTGATGCGACCCAAATCCAAATCTCGATGAAGTCGAAATGTGTCAACAACCATGGGTGTATCGATTGCGACGTGGTTCGAAACGCATTTTCACGACATCGCAATTCTTTTAAAATAAATAATGATAAAAAGCGGTTTACGAATAAATAGCACATAAGCTAGCATGTATTAAAATCAGATAAAATCAAATACAACAGTTAAGCGACCGTGCTAGAACCACGGAACCCGGGAATGCCTAACACCTTCTCCCGGGTTAACAGAATTCCTTACTCGGATTTCTGGTTCGCGGACTGTTGATAGAGTCATATTTTTCCTCGGTTCGGGATTCAACCGGTGACTTGGGACACCATTAATCTCCCAAGTGGCGACTCTGAATAATTAATAATTAAATCCCGTTCCAATTGTCCTTTAAATGGAAAAACTCCTTTACACCCTTGCGGGAGTAATGAAAAGGAGGTGTGACACATTCCAATGGTCAAGAAGGGTATGAAGTGAGTGAAGATGGTGATAGACATACAGTGAATATAGTGGTGAAGAGACGCACATGTAGTACAATGGAATCTCATGTCCTCATTAAAGCAATACAACACAGCAAGATGAATCCCCTGACTGAAATATACTTGTGGTCACCCAAAAAGGCATATCTCCTAGCCTATTCACATAGGCTTCAACCAGTAAGGGAAGAAAATTTTTGGAAGGTAGAAGCATCTCATGTAATGGAACCACCAGAATTTGTGAAGATGGCTGGCAGGCCTAAAAGAAAAAGAGAAAAAAATGAAACAGTCAACAGATAAGGTGGATGGATGTAGTCCAGGAATAATGTGGTGTTCTATATGTGGTCCTGGACATAATGCTAGGGGCAGTGCAAGGGTAAAGAAGGGGAGGATAATGTAGTGTTCCATATGTGGTCAGCCTGGACACAATGCTAGGAGCAGTGCAAGGGTAACATTCTTTATTTTCAAATACTGTCTATTCTGTATTTTACTTATTTACTCTAACTATGTCTATCCTGTTTATTTTGTTTAATAGCATTCTAAGGGAAAGCAATCAATAGCAAGTAAGAAAAAAGGCAAGCAGGCAAAGAGACAAAGATGTTTAGGAGATGAAGACAGTAATGATTAACAGCCCATTCACCACTTGCTGCAAATATACCAGTTGAGGAGGAAATACAACTTTCAGCACCACAGTTCAGTCAAGGAAGTCAGTCAAGTCATCCAGTTCAAGACACAAACTTTCAGTTTATGCCAACTTCTTCAGTGCAAAGGAAACTTCCCACCAATAGTGTCATTCCAGATTTTGAATTTCCTGATTTTGAATCAGATTCTGCCTAGATATTAGGCCAAGGAGTTTCTCTGAAGAAAGGACAAGACTGCTTATGAGACAGCAAGGAACAATACCAGCTATAACAAGGACCATCAATTTTGTTGGTGACTCATCTGGTGTGAGTGTGCCCTCAAACCTACCATACTCAGCTAAGAACCTCACCTGGAATAGTAAGAAAGTTATAACAGGAAATCAACTTGAAAAGATGGCCAAGAGGAAGACAAGAAAGGGTAATGGCTAGTCACAAAATTAATGTGACTTAAACTAAACGTGGAAAGTCAGTTAAGTGGTGAAAGTTTTTGTGAATTTTAAATTTAAAAGACTTGTAATTACTGCTACGATAGTACAGTTATTATTTGTTGGTTGATGTAATTACTATAATGATAGTACATTTATTTTTGTGGTTGGTGGTATGGACTTCTGTGAAGTCCATTATGTGAATGTTATGACAGTTGGTGTTATGAAGTAGTTGATATACTATGACAGTTGAAGTTATAAATTTCTGTCAATGTTAGTAAATTTTGAACAGTTTGTGGTATGAATTTCCAAGTTCATCTTGTTCCCTCTATTCTGATGTACTATGACATTTTCTTCTTGTTAATATAGATTGAGCACATAAGGATATGGTAAATATGTAACTGCGGCTATAGCAAGTATTTGTGCATATTAACACCTACTAATTCAAAGTGGAGAATGATAAAAATCAAAGCCTCATATTCATTCACCATTTCATGCCAAAAACAGAAGCATCATACTATTACATCTCCAATTGGAGTATCATTCTAATTGGAGATACTCCAATTCTTAAGAAACTAGTTCCCTACTTCACTAAGCAATACATGTCAATTCACTACACAAAGAGAGGGCTGAACTCACACAATGATAATCAACTAAACAAGGAAGAAACATAATGAAATCTACTTCATTTTCCAGGCGGCAAAGAATCCAACAAATAATGCCCAAGAACCAATTTTCACAATCATTAATTGTACGACTCTTTCTTCTAACTTTTTGACCTTAGTAGGTTTAGATTTGTTCATGGCTTTCATGGAAATTACTTTTTCCCTCAACTTGTCTCTTTCAATCGTAACCGCATTCAAAGACGACGTTAATTCTCTTATTTCAAGCTGAGAACCATCCGCGGATATTTGATCTTCCCATTCGAAATAACCACATGAATTATTCTGCCAAAGAACCATTTAAAAGATATAATTTTCAAATCAAAACAGCTAGATATAGTAGAAAGATTAGACAAATCCACGTAAAATACTTACCTTAAACCGTGCACATTTATAAAATTTTCTACCGGGGTTAGCTGGAGTGGTTGATGTGAAATGGTTGGCAATAATACCACATTGACACCTTCTCTGAAAGGAAGTACTACTCTGCGACATTGAATCTCACCTGAGAGGACAGAGTAGAGCAAACGAGAGGAAA
This sequence comes from Nicotiana tabacum, assembly GCF_000715075.1. NCBI lineage: Eukaryota > Viridiplantae > Streptophyta > Magnoliopsida > Solanales > Solanaceae > Nicotiana > Nicotiana tabacum. The sequence continues at coordinate 14,515,448 of NC_134089.1, read as the reverse complement.
GGGAATTTTGTGCCTGAACCCTAGTTTTTCATCGACTGACAAAGGTATTATTTAATCGATAAAGGAGATTAATTAACAGGTTATAAAGGTGGGGGCGGGTTTCTAAAAGAATAGGTCAAGAATTGTGTAGTTGGCAAATCATTATGGGGGTCCCGGTGTCATGTTGGACATCTGTTAGGGTTAAGGACAAACTTATATACTATATTAACGGTAGGTATGATTATGGATGAAAAATAAAGACGGGTATAAACGTAACTAATTTTCCATAGTATAGGGATAATTTTGGTCGTAACAATGAGAAAATGCTACAAGCACCTAAACTTCATTCATCATGTTGAGGTGACAGCTAGAGCAGAGAGGAACTTATCTCTACATTTGAATATTGAATCAGAAGAATCATTAGTCTTCTTGTATAAGATAATAATGTAAAAATAGCACGGTATAGCCAGTTTTCGAACTGGTCATTCAAAAATAGCCAGCGTTTACGAAGTCAATGAAAAATAGCCACTATTTTGCTGCAACAGAGACCGTTCCAGCATAATATACTGGAGTTCGGTGCACCTGTGTATGAACTCCAGCATATTATGCTGGATCGGTATACTTTGCTGACTCCAGTATAATATACTGGAGTGTGGAGCACCGGTGCTCCAAACTCCAGTATATTATACTGGACAATTATACTTGTTGGAACTCCAGTATATTATGCTGGAGTTCTAGTGTACTTATGCTGTACTTATCCTAGAACTCCAGTATAATATGCTGGAGTTCAAGCATACTTATGCTGGAACTCCAATATAATATACTGACATATTTTTCGGGTTTTGAACAGTGTTTTCGCTCATATTTATCTTTACATGAAAAGTGGCTAAATTTCGATTACTTTTAAAACTGGGCTATTTTTGAACGGACAATTATAAATCTGGCTATTTTTTAATTTCTCCGTCTATATACAATTGGTTGAGTCTTGATTCAGCACTATTTACAAAATGAAAATAATATCTCTAATCTGCTGGCATGATAATGCCCTCAATTTACTAATATATATAGAAATCAAGTACCACCGTGTCCATTTTGTTGTATGCAATGGGAGCATACATCCATAGATCATCAAAACTCACGAGTTATGAGTTATGAGTTATGAGTTAATGGGTTTTTGAAAAACGAAAATGGGTATTTTTTTTAATATGCTGGATATTCATTAGGTGGAGGGTACTTTAAAAAATTTTGGTTAACGGTAAGGATAAATTTAACCCAACAGTGTGACGATAGATAAATATAAATAATATACCAAGGGATAAATTTGGCCATTTTCTCTATAAAATTTGGTTACATCACTTAATGCTTATTAGTTAAAGTATTTTTTTTTAATGAGAAATCAAACGGACTCTAATAACAATTGCCATTAACTTTGTAGTCTTTAGTAGCGCAAACTAAAGTACTGTAGAGAGAGAGAGAGAGCGAGAGAAGGGGAAGATGAAAGGAAGAGGGAGAAAGCAAATATTGGTGGGACTTGGTCTTGTTATGGTTATGGGTTTAGCTGTTTACTTAAGGCTTTGGACTATTGACTACCGTTTCTCTTCTAATGAAACTGAATTACTCAGGTACCCTTCTTCTTTCTTGCTTAATCTTTTATATCTACCTTCAGAAAAAGATCATGTCTTTGCTCCTAGAAATGGATCAAGAAAATAATTGGTTAATATATCTTTTCACTTGTTTTGTTGCTGAGAAAAATTGGGTAATGTTCAAGAAACAGAAAGATTAGTTGGGTAGGTTGGTTAGTCTTAACTCTCAATCAAGAAGATTAAGAAAAGCAGTAACCTTTATTTTTATATCTAGCATAGGAATGTGGATTTCTTGTTTGTATCAACTTTTGGTAACCACCCAACAAAATTCTTGCTTTAATAACCAGCAAAAGAGAACCAATTTGGACTGGATTATCCATTGAGGTAGGAAATGAAGATATCAGAAACTTAATAACCTCCCTTTGCTTTTTGCAGTATCTGCTTGGTTCTGTACATTTCCAGAACCAAAATTCTTCCATATGCGTATTTGTTTCTGAGCAGAACGGATTTGGTTTTGCGTAAAATCGCTCAATGTCATCCGAGTTGAATGAAGAGAATTGAGGAAAATGTTTAATGTAATGAGTAAGATTTAGGATAAAATGGCCTCATATGGTGTTTATTTTTTTAACTTTTGTTTGTGTATCAGAGACGGACGCAGCCTTATAGCACCAGGTTCATTTGAACCTAGTACTTTTGGACGTGGAGTATAAATTTATGTTTAAGATTTTACTAAAATTACAACAAATAGTAGGTCTGAACCCTTAATTTTGATAATGTAACAGGTTCAATGCTAAGAATCTTAAAGGTTGAACTCATAGAGTTTAAATCTTAGATGCGCCTCTATGTTATTTTTGTGAATTTATGAATTGGAATCATGCCTAAGTTTCCAAGATGTGAAACGAACCCCATTGCAAATGTTTTAGTAGGTGACTTGCCTTGAGTTTTGATTATAGGGTAGTTTTAGCAAATATCTGAACAGTTAGGATTAGTTTCTAGTTTCTAGTAGAATGTCTTAAGCATATTGTACCATTGTCTTTAAGTTGCTGAGGCAAAACCACTTCAAAGTTAAGTATTGATAAATGAATAAGAAACTGTTTTAACGATTAAAGTTTTTAATCATTCCACATTCTTAGACATGTTTAAAATTGCTGGCATCAAACATATGAGCAATTTTAGATAAAATTCCAACTTTCTCATTAAGATAGAATTTGATATCATGTACTGCTTAGCCAAGTATGCGGTTCCTGGTTTCTTGTAGGAGACAGTTTGATCTTGCCAGTAGAGAAGCAATGGACGAATCTGCAGTGTGGAGGAAAAGATATGATGACGAGGAAGTGAAATCTACTAGCTGCCAAAAGGAACTGGTTAAGGTAGGTAGCTTTTATTCAGAATTGATAATACTTTGGTGAGAAATTCACCACAGACATTTGATATAAGGATTTAATATATCTTGCGAAACCCTTGACTTGCAGTTATACTATTTCCTGCAACATGATAGCCTCTCTATTGACAATCAATGATGACGTAATGTAACACCTCATTGCCTTATTAACTATGTAATGTATCACCTATTCACCTTAATCGAGAATATCAACTAGGCAATCACATATTTAACAAAATAAACAAACAAAAAAATAAAAAGAAATATTCACCTTTTCTAGTATGATAGATCGGCCTGGAAAAATGATTATACCTATGACACTATGTATAAGCAGATTTTGTGTATCCCGTGAGTACATACATTTCGACGGTAATGGCCTCTTCCTTTCTCTGCAGCATGAGTTCTGTCTTGTTAAATGAATTTCGTAAGTCCCGGGTGGTCAATAAATATAGTAGAAATGATTTCTGTCTAGTTCAAGCCTGAGAATTTTAAGTGATTCATTGCCCCCTATGGATGATTTAACTTCAGCTGTATATGGATCTCTATTGAAATTTCACCCTCTAGATGCAGTATGCTGCAGAGCTGTTTGTTATTCTCTATTGTTTTATTAGAACAGAGTTGATGCAAAAAGCTACCCTCCATTTTCTCCCTTTTCACTTAATGATTGTAAAAACCAGGTATACAGGCTTGTGCATTTCCTTCACGCTTCGTCCATGTGCAGCTTTTCTTGTCATGCATTTCTTTAGTTGGTCTTTAGTTGATGGCCTTCAGTTTGGGGACTGCAGATCCTTTTTCATTTTCAACCGTTGGTTTTCATATTTGGTAAATGAATTTGCACATCAAATTGCTTTTTTTGATAAATTTTCTATGATGGTCTCAAACAACCCGCCACCAGCGCCACTCAAACAAATAAAAAGATGAATGAAGAGAAAAGAAAAAGAGAGCAGTGGAGCTTTCATTTGTTTTTGTTCTTAGAAGAAAGGAAGAACGGAAAAGGAGAATGCATATTCTTCGTCTCCCCCCCCCCCCCCCCCCTGTGTCTGGGAAGCCAAAAGGAAAACAAACCAAAGGAAAAGATTTGAGTCAAAATTTGTCTCATTTTGATTTACCTTTGGTTGATTATCAAGGAGCGTAGAGTAATGAGGTGCCAGCTCAAATTCGATCTAATGGAAAAGCGTACTATTTCATATTAGTTTGAATAGTGGAGGAGTAAAAACCTGCCATTTAGGAAAGAGGTTAACAGTTTGGGATGCACTAAAACGGAAAGTAGGTCGATCAAATTTAGACACAGGTGAAATTTGTGGAGAAGAAACCTTGGGAGCATGGCTTTTGTAAGTAGTGACTTTGCTTCTTTTTTTTCTGTAGAGTGAAGAGCATCTTTACTTTTACAAATCTGGCTAACTTATGCCCGGAGATAATTCTCTTTTAGATTTCGGCTTCCCCTCCCGGTATTTCACAATGGTAAAATATATCCATGTCACTTTTCTTCTTGAAGAGCTCTTTATCGAGTTTTTAGAAAGAGATTTTGCATACCGTACACTCAACTAATTCTTTTGATCTCTGAGTTATAGTGTAGGTAGAAATCACTATTGAATACAATCAGAGGTGAGTAAGGCCCTTAGCTACGAATTCTGATGGTGGTGAAGAGGTAGAATCAGTTTGCCGAGTTCTGATAGTGATTAAAGTTGATCTTATCTAAAACTGAAGATGAGAGAGGACACCAGTTGGCATTTCTTGTGAAGATTCTACTAATTCAAATTAGTTGGAAAAGGATTAATCTTACTACCAGGTCCTGTTGTAATGTTTAAGAAGGAATAACCTATTGTCTAATCAAGTGTATTGAAACAATCTACTTGATGATTCCCAAGATTTTAAGGAGGCGGTAACTCCTGGTTATGTTCTCAGAAAAGAAAGGAACTTGGGAACAAAATTATGAAGAAATTTTGTGTAATGCAGTTTGCAGCAGATCTGCAAGTCACGGATGGTTTTTTATGCAAATTGCCCAAATAAGGAAAAATGATTAAAATTATTGCAAACTGTATAAGCTGAATGAAACACAAAATATGTAGAGGAATGAGGTGAAGGATGAAAACTATGGCATTAATATCATCACTTATCCTTTTTAATATTCACTTACATATTGACCATTTGATTTTATTCTCAAATGCAACATTAAAACATTCAAATGAGTGGGAAGACGAAATAGAATAGTTCAATTTAAAAGGAAAGGTTTTGTGCCAAATGTTGAACTTCCTGTTGCTCTTCATTATCTTGTTCTCTGAACCCCTCTTTCCTTCCATTCTGATCGCAAAGAGCTTAAAGATCACACGAAAACTGCTATATATCCGGTCACTGATGCATTGTTTATATTGTTTGCTATTGGGTTGACCATGTTATGCTTAGGACATAGAACATGTAAAACCTTTCATTTTGCATCATCTGATTATTGAGGCATGTTTCTCGCATTGATAGATATTAAATTTGGGCTCCTGTTTGAAGTCAAAGATATGGAGTTCTTCCCATACATGCTTTACTTACAAAGTGGGTTAACTGTTGCACCTCATTTGCTAGTTTATTAACATGTGGCTTTTGTGTAGATTAAGCTGTTGTTGAAGGAAGACGGTGCCGCCAGCAGTAAGAAGAAGTTGGACATGTTGCAAAAGGTGCATGTTTGAGACGATTTTCTTGATGTCTCTCTTTCTTCTTCTTCTTCTTCTTCTTCTTCTTCTTCTTCTTTTACCCTACAATTGGCCGCTTTCTTGTTAGAAATGTGAAGTTCTATGAATTGTTATCTCCGTAATGCGTATCATCATTCTCACAACTCACAGTTCGATTAATAGTTTGTCAATGTGTTTGATTTCACCAGGAAAACATTGACTTGCTTGAACGGCTCGAATCTTTGAAACAAGAACTTGAATCTGAGAAGTTGAAATGTAGCATGAGACAGATATGACTTCGCTGGAAGCCTGGTTGTCGTCTGAAGAACATCCGGAGGTTGATACTTTGATTTGTTACCATTGGCTTGCCAAATTAATCTAATTGGAACTTGGCAAGGAGGAGGATAGTACATAATATCTCCAAACAAGATTACAGTCCTGAACCAGATTCATTCGATTGGTTCTGAATTTGCTAGATTATGCTTTCCGAGGGGCACGCCACATGTATTTTGATGTGAATTAGATACATTGGTTATATGATGGTTTGCAGCTTCCATCCAAGTTTTGGCCTCCCCAGATTAAGTTATGGTCCATTTGAAGGGACTGAATACTCTCTTTTGTTGATGATGATTGTTAGTTCTTTTGAATTCCACACAGGCATTTTGTTAAATCTTGGGTTGTATAGATTTGACCAAAAGAAATTCAGCGTCGGAGATAAAAAGAATTCAGTGTGTTAAATGCTTCCAGGAAGTGAAATTACTTTGTCCATTTGAGTAGTCAGTGCTTGTGAGCTGATTATTACTAGTTCTTTTACATTATTATGTATATGAATCAAATTTTCGACACTGCCAAAAATTTGAAAATTAATTCATTATATTAAGATTGTAAATTATAACGAGCGTTTGACATGCTCTATTACGTTAACATTGAGAAGATCTAACCATTGAACAATATTACTTACATTTTCCAGCTATACATTCTGTTTCTTTTAATTTTTGTAATCTGAAGTACTTTTATATAATTACTAAATATTTACATTTTATTTCTATAGCAAATACTTTGTAAATGTTTGATTCTTCTGAAAAATATGAACTCGAATGTCTGATTTTAGCTGAATATTATGGGCTTTATCATTATACTGACTCCTTAGCTGAAAAGTATATTCGTAAATGGGGCAAACGCATGTGAACCCATAAAATCTGAAAACAGCCGTACGTAAACATATAATATAGATTGATAATTCGTCGAAGGAGTTCCAGAAATATGCTCACACCAAACAAAGAGATGTACCACAAACTAAATTTATTTACGAAGCCAACAGCTAAAAACAACTGTCTTGACAGAAAGAACGTAATCAATGCCATATAAGGCATAGCATGCAAGTCTTAGGATTCAAACAAAACCAACAGTTCAAACACAAAGCATAACAAAAGCCACTAAAGGAAAGCACAGAAGTCTTCAAGATCCTTAAACGGAGGAGTTAACTTCTCAAAAGCCACCACGGAGACGAAGCACGAGGTGAAGGGTGGATTCTTTCTGGATGTTATAATCTGCAAGGGTACGACCATCCTCCAGCTGCTTACCAGCAAAAATCAGCCTCTGCTGATCTGGTGGAATACCCTCCTTGTCCTGAATCTTTGCTTTCACATTATCAATAGTATCTGAGCTCTCCACCTCCAAAGTGATGGTCTTCCCAGTTAGAGTCTTGACAAAAATCTGCATCCCTCCCCTCAGACGGAGCACCAAATGCAGTGTGGACTCCTTCTGGATATTATAATCAGCAAGGGTCCTCCCATCCTCAAGCTGCTTACCAGCAAAGATCAATCGCTGCTGATCCGGTGGAATCCCTTCTTTATCTTGGATCTTCGCCTTCACATTATCAATTGTATCAGAACTTTCGACCTCCAAGGTGATTGTCTTCCCTGTCAATGTCTTCACAAAGATCTGCATGCCACCGCGCAAACGGAGGACAAGGTGAAGAGTGGACTCCTTCTGAATGTTGTAGTCAGCAAGAGTGCGGCCATCCTCTAGCTGCTTTCCAGCAAAGATCAGCCTCTGCTGATCAGGAGGGATTCCTTCCTTATCCTGAATCTTAGCCTTGACATTATCAATAGTGTCGGAACTCTCAACCTCGAGAGTGATGGTCTTGCCAGTGAGGGTCTTTACAAAAATTTGCATGCCACCACGCAGACGGAGGACAAGGTGGAGGGTGGACTCCTTCTGGATGTTGTAGTCAGCAAGAGTTCGTCCATCCTCGAGCTGCTTACCAGCAAAAATCAACCTCTGCTGATCTGGAGGGATGCCTTCCTTGTCCTGGATCTTTGCCTTGACATTGTCAATGGTGTCGGAGCTCTCAACCTCAAGGGTGATGGTCTTCCCAGTCAAAGTTTTCACAAAAATCTGCATGCCACCACGCAGACGGAGGACAAGGTGAAGGGTGGACTCCTTTTGAATATTGTAGTCGGCAAGAGTTCGTCCATCCTCAAGCTGCTTTCCAGCAAAGATCAACCTCTGCTGATCTGGAGGGATGCCTTCCTTGTCCTGTATCTTCGCCTTAACATTGTCAATGGTGTCAGAGCTCTCAACCTCAAGGGTGATGGTCTTCCCAGTCAAAGTTTTCACAAAAATCTGCATGCCACCGCGCAGACGGAGGACAAGGTGAAGGGTGGACTCCTTTTGGATGTTGTAGTCGGCAAGAGTGCGGCCATCCTCTAGCTGCTTTCCAGCAAAGATCAACCTCTGCTGATCGGGAGGGATTCCTTCCTTGTCCTGGATCTTAGCCTTGACATTATCAATAGTGTCGGAACTCTCAACCTCGAGAGTAATGGTTTTTCCGGTGAGCGTCTTTACAAAGATTTGCATCTGTAATTACACCAAATAAAGGGGTGTTAGACATAACAGAAAAATTATCATATTTCATATTTTATTAAACTAAAGAAGCAAAACCAAAATCAAGCATATACAAATATTGTGTATAATTCCCGATAAGAACACTAAACAGGCTTGAGATTTTTTATAAAGTAACAGTATTCACATTAAAAAGGCAAATATGATTTGCAAAACCAAGAGCTATCAGCAGAAGATATGAAAGAAATACTTCGCTCAGTAAATCTGACCTAATTCAACCTGTGCAAAAATATTCTGAAATTTAAGTACAATGCCAGATAAGAATAGTAACATAATGGACTGCATTTCAAAGAATAAAGCTTTTCACTTTACAGTAATATGCTTAGATGCACATATACAAGGCTATGCTTCTGAATCACAAGAAAATTTTGAACTAATTCAATCACATTATAAAGAACAATGCTCCAATATTGTCGTTCAGCCAATATACTTATATGCTAAAAGACAGCTTTGGTTCAATAATCCAGGGATCAAAATCAAATACACCACAAAAGTTAGTGACAACTTTTAAAAAAGACCCGCATCCTTGGATTTTCCTAATCCATGTCATTATACTACATTTTAATCTCTTTCTTTTAACAGTAATCATTTCTTCTATAGCATTAAATAGCCACTTTCACTTTTTTTAATATGTACGCCTAAATTACTTATACTATCATATTATAAGTAATATCAACTTTTCTTGCGTGGGACAATTGAAGTTAGGATAAAAAAAATGAAATGAGAATATTAATATGAAACAAATGGGGATATGTCAAAAATTTAAAAAAGGAAACTAAAGGAATCATGCATTATTTGAAGAAATAAGTGTTTGTTGCCACCACCACTGCACCCTAAATGTTTTTACCCCCTGAGGTCACCACCTAAGGTAATTGCACGTTTTGTCAGCTTTGGCCAGAAAACTAATTGAAGAATTCATTAGGGACTCAATCAACTTTTATATCCTACCTGGTATAGATATAATTGACGACACTAAAACTAAAACACCCATCAATTCATGTTATCACTAATAAAAAAAATCAAACAAGGAGCACAACAGCACATACACACATGAATCAAGAGCCAAACACCATCGAAAATGACAATTAACAAAACGAAAAGTGGATTCAATCTACGTCAGCGCAACTCATGTAAACCTTGTGCTGTTCTTATATACTCTCTATTTCAATTAGGTGAATCTATTACTATCTGCGGAGTCAAACCAGGTTTAATTTAATCACGTATTTTGCAAATATTTTATAAATATTTTGAATTAATAACTATTGTGACTTATAGTACTTTTTCGTAATTTCAAAATATACAAATTTTATTCAAATATTTTGAAAATTGTATGTCCAAATTCACATCGAATCTTAATTAGTTTAACCTTCGTAGCCCGAAAAGATCCACCGGGAGGGAATATAAGATTTTGACTCCATTATTAGATTAGACTAAGCTAAACTAAACAGACCTTAAAGAGGACTAATTGAGATCTAGTCCTCTAATAAACAAGTCAAACAAATCACTTGAAGAATTAACAAAAAAAAAACTATTTGAAAATTCATTAGGGCCTCAGACCAATTTAATCATGTTCTTACACCATGAAAAAACGCATAAAATTAAAAAAACACAAATAAACAACACATAAACAAATACAGACATGAATTAAGATCCAAACACGATCTAAATTAACGTATTAAGACAAGAAAAAAAGGATTAACAGGGGAAAAAAGAGTGAAGAATCGGTACCTTGAAAGTTTTTTGGGAATCGGAAAAGGAGAGAATAGATAGCTTTGTTGGAGAAGGAAACTGTGATCAGCAATTGAGAAGAGAAGAATGAAAGGAAGAGAAAGGAATAAGCCCTTTATATAGCAGGCAGCAGCTGATGGCCGACCCTAAACCTATAAAATATCGGAATATCGCCACTTTCTTTTTGGTGAAAGTTTGGTAAACCACTAAATAATTTCATTATTTTTTATTTTTCTACAACCACTAATAATTATCCATTAGGAGTACTATAATTTATTGATTAGGAGACAAGTTCCACTATAAATAATAACTTACAAAAATTGAGTGGACACGAAAATTATTATGCTTTAAGTATGTCTTGCAAAAATTAATATATTTAGATATAAAAAAAAAGAATTATGAATTCATAATTTATATCAGATATATTTATAAAAGTCTTGAGAAATTCATAAACAATAGATTATGCGACTATTTAAATTAACGGTGTCGACAAAAGAAGTGTATCAAAGAGCCACTTGTAAAGTCGTACAATATTTTGTCAAGTTGGACTTGTTCCTTCAATGTTTAAATAAAAACTAGGACAGATAATTTGAGGAACTTGTACAACTTTCTGTTCTCCTATTTCTAATTGCTAATTCATTAATACGGGAAAGGGTAAAAAATGCCTCTGAGCTATTGAAAAAGATTTAATCATTCATATATTGGGCTAAAAATATCTCATATTCACCTTTTTAGTTCACTTATGCCCTTGACCGTTAGGTCAATGCTGAAAAATAATAATTAATTAAATTTCACGTGGCAACTTCTTATTGGCCAAAATTAAAATATCTAACACATTAGAAAGACTCACCCATATCTACTAGTTTTTCGTACTAACCCGCTTCAAATACTAACTCAACCCAAACAAAAAGTTCAACTAAAAAAAAAGGCCCCAAAATCTACCAAAACAGTGACATAGAAAGTTATATGATTTCAAAATCTACAAAGTATATCACTACCAACTCGTCGCTACATCAAGTGAGCTCCAAGAAGATTGATATTTTTCTCCAGTGTTCCAAAAAGGTTAAGATACAGTTCCTCAATGCTTAGAAATGTAGAATATCCGGAAGCACCTACTTGGGAACTTACTCATATAAGCTCTTTACTAGCACTGCGTTGTTAGGAAGAACAAACTGGTAATGTTGTCACGCGGGGCGTCTTTTTTTTATTTTGAACTTTTTATTCGGGTCAGGTTAGTGTTGGGACGTGTTAGTCCGAAAAATGGGTAGATATGTGTGGGTCTTTCTAATAGGTTAGATATTTTAATTTTGACCAATAAGAAGTTGTCACGTGGAATTTAAATAATTATTTTTAAAATCAGCATTGACCTAATGGTTAAAGAGTATAAGTGAACCAAAAAGGAAGATGGAAGGGTATTTTTAGCCCAATAGATGGATAAAGGGTAATTTTGGACCTTTTTTAATAGTTCATGGGCATTTTTGACCCTTCTCCGTTATTAATAGTGAGAATAATGATAAGTTTGGCCGATTCACGAAGCTGATTACTACTAAAATTTGTGAAACTAGCAAGGGCTAGTCCGTTTTCGGACCGGTAATCGAAAAATAATTAGAGTTTGTAAAGTTATTGAAAAATAATCATTATTTTAGCTGAAACACAGAAAGTTCTAGCATAATATACTGAATTATGGAGCTCCTGTGTATATTGAAACTCCAGCATATTATGAAATTCCAGCACATTATGCTGGAATCTCATATGTAAAAAATTCGAACTCCAGCACATTATGCTAGAATTTTTTCGATTTTTAAGGGTGTTTTTGTTAAGATTTTATCTTTATATGAAAAAGTGGCTAAATTTCTATTAATTACGTCATCCGTTCCAATTTATGTGAATCTATTTGACTGGGCACGGAGTTTAAGAAAAAATGAAGACTTTTGAAATTTCTGGTCCTAAACAAGTCAAAAAAGGGTCCAGGGTATTTATGTGGTTATAGAAGCTTCTAATTAAGAGTAGAATTGGAAGTTTAAGCTAAATTATTTCCAAATTTAAAAAGGGGTCATTCTTTTTGGAATGCACCAAAAAGGAAATAGGTTCACATAAAGTGGAAAGGAAAGAGTATGAAACTGTGACTATTTATCAATTATCATTTGTAAATTAGGTTATTTCTATTTTTTTTTCCCTAAAATTCACCAAATAATTTAAAATTTTCATCTTTGTGTCCTTTTTATTGTGCTCTTACTTCTACTCTTACTTATTTTGATTGTTAGACCCGAATGAGACACTGTATCGATTATCCTTCTTTTTGTTTTTCTAAATACTCCTACCGTCTCAATTTAAGTTTTCATTTTATATGAACACCATTTCTAAGGTAGGAATATGCTGATTATAAAAAAGTTAAAATTGCATTTGGTACAAAATTTACTAGTAACACTTCTATGTCCGGATGTGAATGATAGGCAGCCTAAAGCAAATTTGGCCAAATACATATAGAGTCCATTCAATTTGGCATCATTTTTCATTTTTGCACTTTATTTCTACCTTGTTTTATTTTGGCCCTCCAATTCTATTTTATATGTTTTTTTGGCCCTCTAACTCTATTTCTCATGTTTCACTTTAACACAAAAGCTGAAACAGTACAAAAAATATAGCGCATGTGTATACACAAATCTGAGGTGTAATAAATATCCAATTAAATATTGCCACCTGATTTTTTCATCCATGTCAAATGAGTCAATACTAAAATACCCGAACCCGACCCTATTTTTTCATCCACTGTTGCCCCATCTTCATTCTCTAAGTTCCAAAGCTTTCATCTGCCGATTTCATACCTGGCCCGTTTAGATGAAATAAACCCACAAAAGATATGGTAGGGTTCAGGTATTTTAGTATTGACCCGTTTGACATGGATGGAAAAAGGTGACAACATTTAATTGAATATTTATTATACCTTAGATTTGTGTATACACACGCGCTATATTTTTTGCACTGATTTCAACTTTTGTGTTAAAGTGGAACATAAAAAGTAGAATTGGTGGGCCAAAATGAAACATATAAAATAAAGTTGGAGGGCCAAAATGAAACAAGGTAGAGATAGAGTGCCAAAATAAAAAATGATGCCAAGTTGAATGGGCTCTATATATATTCGGCAAACAAATTTATTTAGGTTGCTAGAACTTCAGGCTGGACTTGAAGCAGGAATTGGGCTTAGATGGGACTGGTCCAAACTAGAAGGATTAACTTAAATTGTCATACATCTAATTGCTTAAACTAAAAATAGCCGGCTGATATATAATATATGTGTAATCCATGGATAATTTGTGTAACCCTTATGTATAATTTATATATATTGGCTAGAAAAAGTAAACAATAAATTCGACCGATTATTTATATAAAAATGGCTGAGACTAGATTAGATTCAGTCTGTTCCATAAAGAGTGAATCATTCCTTAGTTTCAGGAATTGAGACATACCTTCTAAGGGCCTGGTTGGAAAGATATCTTGTAATTGGATTAAGGTATAATTGGATACGATTACTTAGTTTGAATGTAATTGCAGGGGAACAATTACACTTTCAGATTCTCAAGAGAAGCAAAGAATTTAAGGTAATCACACTCTTCGATCACGAAGTGGCTTTTTAAGAAGAAGAATTAACCCAAATAGCCGCTCACCCAACCATTAAAACTAAAAATAGCAGTTGAAGCCTTGAAGGCATAATATATGTACTATATGTGTATAGTTATGTATAATCAATGTATAAACTATGTATATGGCTAGAAAAGTAAATAATGAATATAACCGGCTATTTATATAAAAATTAAAACTCTTCCATTTCTTTGTGCCTTCTGACTTTCTCTTTCCAAAGTTGGTGGCCTCCTTTCCAGGTATGTATTGCTTAGCACTTAGCAAATTCATTCCTTCTTCCTTCTTATTTTTTATTTTTTTATGGGTTAAGTGTTGGCCGAATCCAATAACTTTAATTCAAAATTTGTAATAATCTTCAAAATTTTATTGAATACGTATAAATTGCTAATTTAGAATTCACTAACTTAAAATGACTAAAATTTCAAATATATAAAGTTTCAAATCCTGGCTCCACCTCTATTATTACTTAGCATCTGCAAAACCATTATTTTTTTCTACCAATACTTAAAAGATTGGTATTGTGGTGATAGTTACATGTTATGCCGTTATACCTTTTTCTTAATGGGTTTCTATATTTTAAATATCTTTAATTAGTATAAATATTTATTGTTAAAAATTTCTTTCTAAATCTATATCTATATATTTCGTAGTTATAAAGTGTGACAAATCATGAATTACATATTATAAATTGATAAGAAAATAGATTTGTTATTGAAATTCTTATTAATTATTTTAAGTTAAAAAATAATTATTTGGAAGATACTAATGCTTTACAATATTAGTTATTAATTTATAATTATTTAATATATTTTCACAGATATATATTTAATAATTGATAATAAATTTATAACATACAGATATATTTTTTAACACATTAAAACTTATTTACATGTTCATACGAAAAATATATTCTTAATATTTTATAATTAATTATTTTATTTTAAAATAAAAAAATATCTAACTATCTATACATACTATATTAAAAGCACGAAGGCCCTTAGCGAAATGTCGTTCTCCTTTTTTATCCTTTAAAAATAGAGTTCACACTGGACAAAATAGTCATTTAATTATCGTCCTAATATTTAGTATTTTGAAATCTATTAAAATTTTAGTTACTAAATCTTTCCATGTAGGAAATTCTAATATTAAGGACTTTAAATTTGAGTAGGATTTTACCTTATTTAATTGTGCAACTATTTTCCTTAAATCCAATACTTTTATGTTTCTAAGGTTTACAATATTACGGATTGTTATTAGAGCTTCTTTTTTTCAACGCTCTTTGTCTTCATTTTGAAGTAAACTTCAATTTAAATAGCAATATGTTCATAAACAGATATATGAAAATTAAATACAAATATTAATTTGTTTTGTGGTTTGCTATGTAATTATGAATTTGCCACGATTCTAATGATGGAAAAACTAAGAATCCTACTTTTCCTCTTTGAAGTTTCCTAGAATTATGATCGTTTTAGTTAAATAGGAATCATTTGGAAATCATCTACTGTTACGTATCATTTTATAATTTGTCGTATCCTACTGTATTTTATTGTACTGTATCGTTTTACAAATATAATGTTTGGATAGATTGTGTTGTTTGCCATCATTTCATGATATCACACACCAGCGATATGAAGAATAAACTTATAATATTATAAAGAAAAATTATGATACAGGTAAAATTATTATATAAAAGGGTGAGATTGAGAGAAAAAGACAAGGTATAATAATAATGAAGGGTGACATTGAGAGAAAAAGACAAGGTAACGACGCGACCACACCAAATTGGTCGTTACATAAAGTGACACATTTCGTCGTTATGTAACGAGAAATTTAACGATACAATACAATAAAATTTAAGTAACAATCAAAACAAATATCGTATTTAACGTAACAATACGATACAATACAATGGGTAACAGCCATCCAAACAAGTTGTAAGTTTTTATATATTTCTTTTTTCTTTTGCAAGAATTATTTTAATCATATTTAGACTAAAATAGATGTTCGGTAATAAAGTTAGATAGAAACGACTTTAACTTATTCTAGAATTTATGACCTTAATAATCAATAAGAACACTTATTTCATTGCATGGTAATGTTAGGAAAATCCTTTCCAAGTTTTCAAATTTTAACACATAAGAATCGTTAAGCAATTACTGGAATTCCAATCTTTTGTTGACTTCCTTTTGTTTAATTTTCATTCTAAATTAAATAGTAATAAATTTGTTGTGAATATATGAAATATACTGCATCCTACATGAGAATATCAGTTGTGTTGATTCTAATTTTTCACGCGTGGACAAAGAGTTAGGTGATTTATAAGTTTACCTTTAAAAATAAAGTTTACATTGGATTACAGAAAGTGTACTATAAAATTATTATTTAATAAATTTCTTAATATTTAAAACTTTTAAATTAATAAAATTTTAACTATTAAACCCTTTCTTATTTGAATTATATAAAACTCCTAATTGCTCGAAATATTTTTACTTTTATTTCCTTTTTAAACTAACTAATTTTTTACCATGTTCTTTTCTTCTATTATTTTTTAAATAAAAATTAATGTTTCCAATTTTGTTAAAACTTCTTAATGGTCGTGTTGATTAGAAGATGGTGATAATAAATAAATTTAACAAGATTGCTGCAAGAAGATCAAAATTAATTATCCATTCTTTTGTATATTTGGTTGATGATACTAAGGATATATACTAACTATAAGACCATGAATCGATTAAGACTTTAGTATTTTAATTTAAATAAATTAACATTTAAATTTAAAGTTTATAGTATGAATTTTCACTCTATATTTTAAAGATTTTTTGATCTTATATAATCGAAAATTTATTTTATTCTAGAAAAAAAGTTAATTACTTCACCATATATTAAAAGCAGTAAGAAAAAAACATATATCAAAAAATACTGAATTAAAACACTTTATTTCCGAGGCAATACCTTAATTTACTATAATGCATATTTCCTTCAACTAGATGAATGACTTTTTTTTGGGTTAAAAAAAAGTTTGTTACATAATTTGACTTTAAGAAAAATAGAAATTAGGTATGAAATTCGTCTCATAGCTAATGGGAATTTTCTTTTGATAATCTGTCACTAATTCATAGCTAAAGTTTACTTAGAAATTAATATTTATTGTTTAGCTACATAACTTATTTGTCGTAATTTTTTTAGTTGCTCTGTCTAGAATACATATTACCTAGACAATTATTTTCATTTTAAGTTAAAAAAAAAAGGACAAATGATAGATCACTAAGTTATCAAAATTATCTTGATTGTTTTCATGCTTAGCTCGGCCATCTTCTATTTTGTTGACTAAATAAGATCAATATTCATCATTTTCAAGAACTTATATTTTTAAAATTTATATTATAACTCATACATATTATTTAATAATATTTATATAATTTTAAAATATATATACTTATTGATATAGGATACACGCGCATTGCGCGTATCCTAAAACTAGATTTCAATATGATCAAACATTATTATTAAGAAAATTCCCTTAAGAATAATAATTATTCTCTTTAATGTTATGAATAAATAATTAAGTCCTAATTAACCAGAAAAGTCTTTGATTTTACTAATTTGTAGAAAATCCAAGTCATTCTTTTTAAAATTCATCATATAAATCGGTTATAGGTAATTGTTAAAAATACAAACATTATACAATAAGATGAAGCATTAGAGACAAAATATATTCTCAGTGAGTTGTCATTACTTATTTTTCTTTCTTTCGATATTCATTTAAACAAATGACAACTCTCTATATTTTTCTACGTACAAAGTTACTTATTGTAAAATACTATCTTAATGTAGGCATTTTAAAACTTAGTATTTGATAATTTCATTTACTTGTTCTTCTTGTACATATATTTTATTGATTGATGCTAAGTATTGACGCGAAATACACGTTCAACGCACGTACACTGAAGCTAGTGTAATTAAACATACACATTTAAATTTACACTCTAATTATGTTATAGCACACAAATAAGTCTATGCAATTAATACCCCAGGAATTACAAAGTGATTTCCAAACAGGTGCTAAAATTACCTTGGGAGACGATACGATAAAACAAACAGAAACATCTCCAAGCAAGAAAATATTGGTGAATCAAATCAGACTTTGTAACCAATCAGAAATAGAAAATCCATTATAAATTTTACTCTTCTTGGAAAGAAATTAAAAAAACAAAATAAGAAATAAATCCAATTATAGACTATTTTTAAAGAAAATTTAATTTTTGTAGATTACAGCAATCACAGATTCAACTGTTTCAAGTCACATTAAAAAAAATTAACAGTATATATATTTACATAAATAACCATGTTTTTCAATTATAAACCCACAAAAAATGGCCTCATCTTCTCAATTCTCACTTCTAATTTTGTTCTTAAACCTATTTCTTTTGACCGGCTTTTCATTTGCTAGAGGGATAAGCACAACAGATTTGATTCCAAGTGTTTGTAAAAAAACCATTAATCAAACATTTTGTTTAGAGATTTTGGGGTCAAATCCAGAAGCCAAAACAGCACATTTATTCACTCTTGAGAAAATAGCAATTAACTTGACAATTACTCATGTTAATGCTACAAATGACAAGGTTCAATCACTTTTATTGAAGGAAAAAGATCCTAAATTGAGAAATCTTTATGGGAATTGTTCAACTAATTATGAAGATGCATTTGATTTTCTAGATCAAGCAAATTTGTATTTGCAGTCTAAGCAATTTTGGGAAGTGATATATTCTGCTCGAGATGCCTGTCAGGACACAACTTTTTGCGAACAATCCTTCAAAAAAGCTGCATTGCATTTTCCTCTTTCAAAGGATAATCATGTTTTGAGTCTACTTTTTGATATTATTGTTGTTATCTCTAGTATGCTTTTAAAATAATAATAGAATTGTTATTTTAAGTTATGTATTTCTATTAATTTGGGTGTATTGTTGAACTCTTTTAGTAATGTATTGTTCAAAGTTGTTTTTCAGCAGTTGTTGAGAGATTGTTCAACTAAAATTAGGTCCAATGTAATGATGGAAATTGCAAAAATACTTTGTTCCTGTTATGAATAGTTTGTATATTGGATACTACTTTGGATACTACATTGGATGCTACATTGGATGTCCATGTTGTGAATAACATAAAGATTAAATTTCCTATTTTATGTCCATCATCTTTACTTTTTATGCCTATAAAAGGCCATGTAATTGCAATGAAAAATTACACCAAAGTGAAAGAAGAAAACACTTCTCCATTCTCTCTATCTCTTCTTGTTTACATTTTACTGCATTGCTTTTATTTTATAACACATTATCAGCCGAAACTCTAATTTTATTCTTAACTCCCGCTAAGTTGAGCCATATTTTATTAAGGTATGTATCATTATAATCATTTTATTTATGGCAGTACATATCATATGCTCATTATTTGTAGATTACTTGTGCGCTTGGGCATCTTAAATAGTTTAAGTACATTGCAGTGATAAAATAACTATTTCCTTCCGTGCTCAACTCTTAGAGGACCTCAAAGTCATCAAACTAGCTATGCACTAATGTCATACTTATAATATTCATGGACTCCCTAGATCAAAACATATCTTTAAGGCATTTTGAAGAATTGTGAGAAATAAATTGACTAGCAATAATTTTATAGTTTAATTACTTTATATTTATTGGAACATATAAATAATGTTAGTCACGTTCAGTTCTATTAACACATATATATCAATAATATAAAGTGAAATGAAACAAGTATGTAATTTCTACTTTATGGCAAGAATAAAATGAAATAGTAGATTGTTAACATGATATAGCTCTATTTCATTTCTTTTACCTTAATCGTTTTGTTTTCATTAATTGTTTATTATTATAATTATTTCTCTAACTTATTCATCTTTTATGATAATTTTCACTATGTCAAATTTATCAAAACTTGAATTTGTGACACTTGACATCACTGGGAGGAACTATTTATCATGAGTTCTTGATGCTGAAATTCACCTTGACGCTAAAGGTCTTAGAAATACTATTATACAAGGAAATGAAGCATCAAATCAGGATAAATCGAAGGCCATGATTTTCCTTCGTCATCATCTACATGAAGGGTTAAAAACTGAATATTTAACTGTAAAAGATCCACTTGAATTATGGATTAATTTGAAGGATCGATATGACCACCTAAAACTTACGGTATTACCGAAAGCTCGGTAAGTGGATACATTTAAGGTTGCAAGACTTTAAAACCGTAAGTGAGTATAATTCTGCTATCTTTAAAGTAAGTTCTCTATTAAAATTATGTGGAGACACTATCACAGATGAGGACTTATTGGAAAAAATATTTTCTACTTTTCACGCTTCAAATGTGGTGCTACAACAACAATACCGTGAAAAAAGTTTTAAGAAATATTCTGAGTTAATCACATGCCTACTTGTGGCTGAGCAGAATAATACTCTATTAATGAAAAATCATGAAGCCCGTCCCACTGGGTCAGCTCCATTTCCGGAAGTGAATGTTGTAGCAACATATGATAAGTTTGAAAGAAAACAAAATAATTACTGTGGTCGTGGACATGGTCGTAAACGTGGACGTGGCAGGGGGCGAAACAATTATCGTCATTATGGTGGAAATAAATTGGAGAACAATAAGGGTTCTCAAATTAATCATTCAAAAGGTAAAGCTAGTATGTGTCATCGATGTGGTATGAGAGGTCATTGGGCACGCATTTGTCGTACGCCAGAACATTTTGTCAAACTTTATCAAGCCTCCCTCAAGAAAAAAGAAAATAATGTGGAGGGCACACTTGACATTTCAAAATAATGATGATGAAGCAAGTCCCTCAAATAAATATGATTCTAAGGCACATCTTGCATGTAAAGATGATGATTTTGAAGGCCTAACAAATATTACTCATTTAGAAGTCGGGGACTTCTTTGGGGATATTGACTGAAGAACTAATCATCTTACTGGGGAATGAAGCTATAAAAGTTGTTATGTTTATGTTTGCAACTAGTTTATTTTTCTTGAGTGTATTTTCCTAATGCATCACGTGTTGCTAATTTCTACATTTCTAATGTATTTCTTAATGTTTTTTCCTGCTTGTCTTTCATATTTCTTATGATGTATTATTTGTCTTTTTTATTTGAAGAATATAAAAATTTCCCAGTCTTCAGTTGGACTCAAGATTAATAAAGATGATATATGTCTTCTGGATAGTGCTACAACACAAACTATTTTAAAAGATAAGATAATGAAAGAAGCGAATGTTAATACAATATCTGGTAGTACAAGATTAATTGAAGGTTCTGGAAGAGCCAATTTATTACTACTAGGAGGAACAAATTTGGCTATTGATGAAGCATTATATTGTAGTAAATCTCAAAGAAACTTATTAAGTTTCAAAGATATTCGCCAAAATGGCTATCATATTGAGACTACAAATGATGAAAAGATTGAATATCTTTATATTACTACAATAATGTCCGGTAAGAAATATGTGCTTGAAATGTTACCTGCTCTTTCCTCCGGCTTATACTACACAAGTATTAGCAGGATTGAAACACATGTCGTAGTAAACGAGAAGTTTACTAATCAAGATAATTTTATTATTTGGCATGACCGGTTGGGCCATCCTGGTTCTAATATGATGCGTAAAATAATTGAGAATTCACATGGACATGCAATGAAGAATCAGAAGATTCTTCAATTTAAGAAATTCTCTTGTGCTGCGTGTTCTCAAGGAAAATTAATTATTAGACCATCAACTATTAAAGTTAGGATGGAATCCCCTGCATTTCTGGAACGTATACAGGGTGATATATGTGGGCTCATTCACCCTCCATGTGGACCATTCAAATATTATATGGTTTTGGTAGATGCATCTACAAGATGGTCACATGTGTGCTTACTATCAACTCGCAATATGGCATTTGCGAGATTGTTGGCTCAAATAATAAAGCTAAGAGCACAATTTCCAGATTATGCAATTAAGACAATTCGTCTTGATAATGCCGGTGAGTTTACATCCCAACCCTTTAATGATTATTGTATTTCAACTGGAATAACAATTGAGCATCCGGTTGCTCATGTTCATACACAAAATGGTCTAGCAGAATCATTGATCAAATGCCTCCAATTAATTGCTAGACCAATGCTTATGAGAACAAAACTTCCCATTTCAGTATGGGGTCATGCTATTTTGCACGCAGCAGCACTTGTGCGGATAAGGCCCACAAGTTATCATAAAGTCTCCCCATTGCAATTGGCTTTTGGTCAGGAGCCAAATATTTCCCATCTTAGGATCTTTGGTTGTGCGATATATGTTCCAATTGCTTTTAAAATAATAATAGAATTGTTATTTTAAGTTATGTATTTCTATTAATTTGGGTGTATTGTTGAACTCTTTTAGTAATGTATTGTTCAAAGTTGTTTTTCAGCAGTTGTTGAGAGATTGTTCAACTAAAATTAGGTCCAATGTAATGATGGAAATTGCAAAAATACTTTGTTCCTGTTATGAATAGTTTGTACATTGGATACTACTTTGGATACTACATTGGATGCTACATTGGATGCCCATGTTGTGAATAACTTAAAGATTAAATTTCCTATTTTATGTCCATCATCTTTACTTTTTATGCCTATAAAAGGTCATGTAATTGCAATGAAAAATTACACCAAAGTGAAAGAAGAAAATATTTCTCCATTCTCTCTATCTCTTCTTATTTACATTTTACTGCATTGCTTTTATTTTATAACAGTTCCTCAATTATCTTTAGAGATTGTTATGTCTTGACTTCGACCGTAGAAGGTTGCAACTTGGCTTTTTGCAGAGGTGGTATATGGAGTTAAGTGGTGTTTTCAATAGGTATACCGCGTAAATTTCTCAATCCATAATCCCTTACCAGCAAGTCGCATTGGACTAACATACGTTGGGTGGACTTTTTTGGGCTATCGCTTAAATTTGACCACGGTAAAAAAAAATTCAAAAATATAACTTCCGACCAAAATATTTGGAAGCACTCTTGACGATTGCTAGAATTTTCCCATATGAAAATTTCTGGCAATTGCCATGTTTTGTGGCAAATTTTGGTGATCGTCATATGAAATTTTTTGGCGATTGACATGTTTTGTGGTAAATCCTAGTGATCATTATATGATGAAAAATAATATTCTAACGAATGCTAAGAGCGCTTCCCAAAATTTGGCCGGAAGCTATTTTCTCAAAACTTCTTTTATCGGGGACAAAATTTAAACGGTATAATCATTCTATGTGTGCAAATCGCTAATTTGGAGTATGCAAGTCGTTCGTGGAAGATTTATGACTTCAAGGCTAGTTCAATTTGTATAGTTCAAGGGATTAAATGGATTATTCCGATATATATTTGAAATTGAATTTGTTCCGTATTTGATTGGAAGACTTAGCTAAAATAGGTATTATTTTTATACCAAATTATTGATATAATGTATCCCATATAGATCTCGAAATTCTATAAATTCTTGAAATATTCACAAAGAGATCAAAAGTATCAAATATTATCTTTTTCAAAGCCGCCAAAGTGATTTATAGACATTTCCTTTTTTTTTTCCTATGGAGATCAAATACATCCTAAGGAAATCTACATCATCCTATATTCGAGAAACACGTTGCTTAAGTTCTCGAATCATAAGACACGCTGCTTAAGCCCTCAAATCACGGCGAATAATCCAGGAAGAAGAATCAAGGGAATAAACAAAATTGTATTCACAAAAGATTCATCAATAGACTTTTTCGTTAAAAAAATTATCACATATAAAAGATAGGATAAATTATACTTTTTTTAAATCCTGATTATATCCAGTTTTAAACTAAACGGCAATATTTATAATGCAACTTCTTCAATTAGCCTGTTTAGGATCCGCTTCTCCATAGATTTTCCCTCTATTTTGATTTTTCTTTCAAAAATATGCAGTCCACAAAATTTTGCAATTGGAGATTTTTCGAAAATGAGTTTTTCAAAAATTAAAAAATGGTAAAATTTTCATAAGAATCCATTCCCCCCCCCTCCCCCACCCTCATAGAATTTTAATATTTTTTCAGGTGAAGTGCAAATCCAAACATAATTTTTAATTTCAAATATTATTTTTCAACTTAACTTTATTATTATTACTTTTTTTTTTAAAAAATTACAAATTTTCTGTCCAAACGCCTGCTTAATTTCTGGGAACTTGAACTTGTCCACATGATCCATACGGCGTTAATTTTTGTCCGCAAAGGTATAATGCACGTAACTTAAATTGAGCGGTTCGATCAAGGTCAAAATTTGTTCAATGACTTTTTCTTGCCTTACACTAAAAATAAGACATGAAATTTGGTAAGCAGTTACATTAATTTATTAATTTTCCAAATAAATTGATTACAACAGTCAACTTTAGACATTCAAAATTTCAGATATTATCCCTAAAATAGCAAAACCATTAATATTTTACTACTTTTTCACGCTATAAATATAGAAAAAAATTACATTTCACAATCACTTCAAAACTTACAACATACAAAACCCCCTTAATTTCCCAATTATGAATACAACTTTGTTCTTCAATCTGTTACTTTTGAGTTGCCTTTTACTTGTAAATCCAAGTAAATGTGATAATATCTCATATATTTGTTACAAAACCCAAGATCCAAAGTTTTGCAAATCAACATTAGGATCAGTTCCTAGTGCAAAAACAGCTACAACTACAGAGCTCGAGCTAATAACACTAAATTTAACAGGAGTTAGTGTTGTGGCCACAAACAACAAGATTCAAGCACTATTATCAGAAACCATAGACCCAAATTTACAAGCCCTTTTGACTCAATGTGGCTATGACTATAAAGATGCATTAATTAATTTGGAACAAGCTACAAATTATTTGAATGACAAGAAATTTGTTGAACTTGCTTTCACATCAGGATGTATTTCTAATGATGGTATTACATGTGAGAGTTCCTTTCAAAAAGGTGGTGTTAATTCCCCACTCACAAAAGAAAATAATGATTTGAGTTCTTTTGCTAATATTATTCAAGTTATTGCCCATATTCTTGCTGGTGGTGCTTTGTAACAAAGTGAAAAATTAATTAGAATAATATATCAATTTTATTGAATATCGATTTAATTTGAGCGGGACATTTTCCTCGTTATTGTTCCAACGTTCAGACAGACGAATCTTGTAATCAATCGAATAGCTAGTCTACGAACGAGGTCGCTTATGCTTTTTCTTTCATCTTGCTATCTGGTTTACGAAGGGGAACCTTGGAGCAATAATAAAGTTATTTTCGTATGACTTATATTTCACCATTTCGAGCCGTGAAATTAGCCACTGATGCTTGCATTAGGGTAGACTGCTTACATCACACTCCCTTAGGGTATGACCTTTCCCCGGATTTGGCGTAAATGTTGTTGATACCCAATTTTGCCCTCATATTTTTTCAAATAGTATATATACTTTCAAAATATCATTTTGCATCATTTTTTCGTTTACAAAATTTATAAAAGTATTTTCTATAATTTTAGAGCTTTAAAATTGATTTTCTTGCATTTAGATTACTTGAATATTTACTAATTATTCCTTTAAATTATTCTTGTGATGACCTAATCATCTAAAATTATTATTTTCATCCATAATACATGTTTCAAATATTTTTTACTTCATTTTATATAATTATATTGGTATTCTTAGGCTATTTGCACAATCTTGCAATAATAACCTATATTTTACATTTTTATTGCATTTGTCATTTTATTCAGGGTCAAAATAATATTTTATATTTTAAAAATCTTCTACTATTATTTTAAAGTATTAATTTGTATAAATAGTATTTTTATATATTTATTTAGCTATTTTTATTAAATTATTTTCCTTTTAATCTCTTATTTAAAAGTTGGCCCAGTTTTGAGCTATTTTTCGGACCAAACAGAATCCCTGGCCCAATACTCAAGCCCAACCCCAAGTGACCTTGCCTAGTCCAAAAACCCGATCCAGTTCGTTTTAAATCTCAGCCGTTGATCAAAAGCGATCAGCGGCTCACAACATCCCACTCTCTTTCCTTATATCCCCATAACCTGACCCTAATCCCCATTTCCTAAAGACAACCTCCTCTATTCTCTCTGTTACTCCCTTCTCTTTCACGAACCCTAGCCGTCAAACCCCCAATTATCTCCGATTCCGACCTTGATTTGGAATCCTCTTACGATTTGCCTTCCATATATGCTCTATCTCGGTGTTACTTATACGATTTTGGTATTACTTAGTACTTGCCTATTTTTGGCAAGTTCCATACCTAAAATCATGTGGAAATCATCTCCACTATTCAAGATCTAGACGGTATTCCGTCTATATACGTTCATGGCAAGAATATATGAAGCCGATTCACCAAAACTTTTGGTCGAATCTTTGATTTCTGTCAACTAGGGTTTACCTAATTTTTTTCCTAATCCGATTTTAATTGATTCTGCATGTTATTATTTCCTTATGTATGTTTGATTTACAGTGTTTCCTTGTTCGTTTGCTTGATTTCTACTTCTATATAAACCCCTTCCCCTATTTCCCTTTGAGACAGACTCTAATCACCAGATTCACTAAAAACCCAAAGGCTATCACTCTACTATTCTCTCATTTTCTTGTTCTATACTTTGGCTCTAGGCCGGCTGAAAGCCAAGGCCGTTGGAATTCGATTATTCAACCTTTCTTAGTGTGAGCACTGCCTGGAGTTCATTTGAAACCCTTGGGGTACTCTGACGCACTAAGATTCTGGGTTCTATTGCTCTTTGTTGACGTTCAGAGTACTGTGGAGTTTGTTCTTTCTTGTTTATCTGTTTATCAATTGATAACTGGTAAGTTCCTTAGCTTTTGCAATTTCATTCTCTTGTGTTTATGTCTTTCATATTCATACCTCTAAAACTTCGTGACTTAATGTGTTTCTAGACCATCTCTGTGTGCAGCCTTGTTGGCACTGAATTTGTTTTATGATCTGACTTCTTTAGCATTTGATTTTACCTAAAATTTTCAATCGTGAGACATGTTTATTGTACATGCTTAACTTGAATAATTTGGACTCTCTTAAGCTCGTTTAGCTAGTGTGTTGGTACCTGAGTGTTTATATTTGTTGCTTGGCATGAGTTTGTTTCCCTGTTTTGTTCTGAATTACTGTAATGACTAGCCCATACTTAGAATGTACTCTAATCTCTGTTAAGGCATTCATATTAACTATGATCTGCTCCCATGTTAGTTTTGTCACTTTATTATGTCTTTGGTCTGCTAAACCTTGTATCCTTCAATGATTATTTGAGACCTTTAGAGTAGTTATCCTAACTTGTATTGTTGCCTATAAAGTTTGATACTGGTTTGCTTCATCGATGTAAGTTGGCATGTCTATTTTTCTGGCATTGTGATGGATACTTAATATAATTTGGACCCCCTACGTTTTAAATCCTTTAAGTTAGTGCTCCACTTTGGACTCGTTTGGCATTGTGCACCTTTGTATGTTGATCTCATTCCTCTAACTCCCTCAATATGTTTGCTGCCAATATGTTATCTCTTGCTAAGTGTTGAACCCATAATAACAACTTGCCCTCTAAGTCTTATTGATTCTCTTAACTGGCCTATTCTGTGTTTAAGCAACTCTGCTATGTCTGCTTCTAAAATATAAGTGCACCTCTATCACTTAATCATTGTTCTATCACTCTCATCTGTTATCTATATTATTCTGAATCTATCACTCTTGGCCGGCTGAAAGTCAATGCCACTAAAACTCTCTCTATTGACCTCCGTAGTATGAGCACTGCTCGGGGTCCATTTGAGACTCTTATGAACTCTGACACACTAGGATTTGGGGTCTCTTGGCCACTCTCTTGCTAGTAGAATTTAAGCTATCTCTGGCATTCAACTTACCTCTCTTATCTTATGTGTTTAATCTGCAACTGGGGTTGCGTAAGTGATTTTTGTGATTCGATATTTTGGTCATGTGGTCAATTGTGACTGTTTGGCCTGGCTTGAGTTCCCTTGTGACTTTGGGTTGTGTTGAAGGGCATAGTTTCCTGTTTAAGAGAGATACTTGGACCAGGGCATGCTATTTGCGAAGATTGAGTTTGTTGAAGGCCCATGCAATATTGAGTATCTCCTTTTGGGCCTGCTGTTAGGCTTACTATTGTTCCTTGTATAATAGTTATACTTATATTCATTATCCGGCCTGCAATAATTTTGTAATAAACAATTGGGGTATTAGTGAAATTGGGAAACATGCATATTCTATTGTTTGCATAAAATGGTAGAAAATATGCCTGTAGGATTTACACGATTTACTTGTTATTTTATCCAATCTGGCATTTATGCCATTAGTTTCCATGTACACTAGTAGAAACCATGCCTATAGGGAATCACAGACTCACTCAACATGTTTATTATGCCTACTACTTTGCATTATTAAACAGCATGCCTATAGGAAAGCAGTGTCAATAACTATTCGTTAATTTGTGCAATTGCAGCATGTTCGCTAGATACCATGCCTATAGGATCACATTAATATTGAGAGCTTTGATTGACTAATTAGCCGCTGTCATTGTTGTTTTCATCGCATTGCTCACTTAGATAGCATGCCTACAGTAATAAGCGATAAATCTACCAGCTATTGGAACCTATCTATAAAAATACCATTACTCGTTTAGAAAGCATGCCAATAGGATCAAACACGAATAATTCTAAGTCTTTCCAATGATTTTTCACTGCCGTATTGCGTAATCACTTAGAGATCATGTTTCTAGGTCTTGATAACTTATAATCTGTAATCTCGATAATCAGAGTAGCAGTACCATGTGCAGTCATTTAAAAACCATGTCTATAGGTTTAAAATGACACCTTGAATCTGAAACTGCATATACATAATACAAAATCTGCTTGCGTGCATTTGTTGCCTAAATGTGGAGGCTAACTTGGGCCTTTAAGTACCTTTACGTGAAGTCCTAATTGTTTTGAATGTCGCTTAGTTTTATCATTTTGAGTAGCCTAAGTAAAGTCTAGAACCACCCAAATAGAGGTCCAATGCATCATGGACCATATGCATGGGCCGGGTAGTGCACACATAGGGTACGACTTAGAATTGAATTAGAGTGCCTTAGGTAAACAACTTTAACATAGTAATGGGGTAGCAGGAGATGATAGTCTGTGTCTGCTGAATAATATGACCAACTCCTATCTAAAAGGAGTTGCGAAGCATTATTTATGTTGTACGGGGTAATCCTTTAGGCTAAAAAACTTAGGACTCTCCCCCCCTTTTGCCTTTATACACTTAGTCATAATATAGATCGTTATAGTTATATCCTTGTAGTCTTCAAGATGTGTACCAATCCTTATTGTGTTATAATAAAACTCTTTGACCCTTTATTCTCTTTGTTTATTTGATCATCTTGTCTAATTATAATCTACATAGTCTTAAGTTCGGTCGGGACCCACATTTGTGGATCTCGAAGAGTGCCTAACACCTTCTCTTCGAGGTAATTTGAGCCCTTACCCAATCTTGGGCGGCGTTGACTAGTCAAACAGAGTTATCCGCATAATAGGTGCCCTAACGCACCTTAAAAACCGTTAGGTGGCGACTCTTCTTCTTTTAACACTCTATCTCCCACTCAAAAGAGTTGTCAAAACCGCTTTCGCGAGAAAATAAGGTGCGATAAATGCGGAATACTTCGTGCATCGGGCTATCCTTTTTTTCTACTATCTGGTTTATAGTCGAATCCGGAGAATATGAACTTCTCAGCATTCTTTTTTTTGGTACGTTGGTATGATTCATCAAACATATGGTGTGCATGAACTTAATGAGAAAACGACTTTAATGTATTTACATCTTAATGCACCTTAGTATTTCCTTTCAAGCAATGCATATGCTCCTATTCATGTAGTTCATATCAACGGTTCAATCTCACATTAACAACTTCATAGAACCTCAATTGAATACCAAATTCTCATTTTCTTCTCAAGTTATGACACTAAACTCAAATTCTTGATTCTTAAGTTTTTGTTAAATTATCGGGCTTAAATCATGATTTCTATCCGCAACCATGTCTCAAAAGCATATCTAAACATTAAATATGAAGTTGGAATGATATTTTCCCCCCTTAAAAGAAAATCCTAACTTTTGAAAAATATCATATTCCACTTGGAGCAAGTCATTTTTATACTTCTATTGGAGAAATTTCTATATTTTTCTTAGGTTCATCTTTCACACCAGAGTAATTTAATTAATTAATTAATTATTCTACATAAGAAGCGCTTGCAGACACGAGTTTGAGGAATGATGAGCGAAATGTATTTGATTGGTATACTTTGGGCATACTACAAATGTTAAATCAGAAAAAGGCTTAATTAAGGTGTTTAAATGAAAAATCGTAACAACTTTAAGTATTTCCTTATGTATTTAGCATTTAAAAAAAAAACTAGTATATGCTTAGAAACTATAAAAAGACATAACCGGAAACCAACCGAATAAATCGAAAAATTGAAACCTGTTTTAAGTTCGGTCGACTTTTTTTGTTTTTCGTATTTATGCTCACCCCTTATTCTCTAGATCTCTTACAATGTTTTTGAAAAATATTCTTGAATGACTTTTTCTGTCTTTTGTTAAAAATAAGACATGACCAAACTAACAGATGATCCCAGTAATACTTAATCTTTAAGTAAAAAATTATCTTTTGAAAAACAAAAATGACTCTCTAATCACATTTTATTATTAAAACTATCACGATCCTAAATCTGGACCCGATTGTAATGGCGCCTCTCGTGAAGACAAGGCCAGCTGACACACTCCCAATTTATTTTAAGCAATTAACTAATAGAACTAAGCCTTAATCATAATAATAAATCCTCAAAATAAGGTAAGTAATACAGTTTGCGGAAAAAGAAGAAGACATAGCCCGACATCGGGGTGTCACCAGTCATGAGCATCTATAATAATACTGCAAGTCTGAAAGAGTCCACCCCACTATTACATAACTAAAACAGAAGGAAATAAGATAGAGGGAGAAGCACTGGGCTGCGAATCGCCGGGCAGCTACTTAGTGGATCTCCGGAATCTGCTGGACAACTCTCAACCCTCGCAAGCAGGACCTGATGCGCCTGAATCTGCACACGGGGTGCAGGGAGTAAAGTGAGTACTCCAACTCAGTGAGTAATAATAATAAATGCAGGCTGGGTAAAAGAAACCCCGTAAAGGCACATCAACAGACTATAAAGAAACAGTAAAAGCCAGTAAAAACAACGAAACAGTGAAAAATAGGTAAAGTCACTTTAGTTCAATTAAAACTTCTTTGGAATGCCTTTTTAACAGTTAAGCAACTAAATGACAGGCAATTAGGAAAGATAAACACATAAAGGACCGCCCCTCGGGCACAATACCAACAGAATCAGCCCCTCGGGCAACACATGGAAAAATACCAGTCCCTCGGGCTATAGCTCACATCACAATGGGTACCCGCACTCACTGGGGGTGTGCAGATTCCTGGAGGGGCCCCTTATGGCCCAAGCGCAATATCAAGCCTTCTCGTGACATAATCACATTGGCTCTCGGCCTCATATCAACAAGCCACCTCGTGGCGTACAAATCTCAGGCCCTCGGCCTCATAATCATAATCAGTGTTTCCTCACAACATAGGCCCTCGGCCTTACTCAGTCAGAATCTCACAAGCCACTCAGGCAACAGTAATACATGATGCTCAGCCCAAAATATCATTTAAAATATTATTTTAAGTGTTAAAGTAGAGTAAACATGGCTGAGTTATGAAAACAATAGAATATAGCATGACTGAGTGCAAGTATAAAGTCAAAACAGTGAGGAAATATCAGTAAAAATCCCCTAAGGATTCAAATAGTTGGCACGAGGCCCAAATATGGCTTTCAGCCTAAAACATGATGATAACAAACAGTTTTAGTCAACTACACGGTAAAATAGTCATTCGGGATGGACTAAGTCACAATCCCCAACGGTGCACGACCCCACGCTCGTCATCTAGCGTGTGCGTCACTTCAATATAGCACAATGATGTGCAATCCGAGGTTTCATACCCTCAGGACAATATTTACAATTATTACTCACCTCTACCCGGTCCAAATCTCTAGATCGCGATGCCTTTGCCCCTCGAATCGGCCTCCGGATGCTCCAAATCTAACCAAAATCAGTGTAAAACCATCAAAAAATGCTAAGGGAACAAAGCCCACTCGAAAAAAATCAAATTACAACACAAATTTCGAAATTGGCCAAACCCGACCCCCGGGCCCACGTGCCGGATTCCGATAAAATTACATCAATAGACTCCTTATCACTCCCCGAGTTCATTTATACCAAAAGCATCAAAATTCAACCACAAACGACCCCTCAAATCCCAAATTCTAGGTCTCCAATTACAAGCCCTAGTTCTTCAATATTAGGCTTAAATTCCATGATTAATTAGGTAGAATTCACATAAGAATCGAGTATTAAGTTCATAAATCTTACCTCCAAGTGTTTCCCCTTGAATACCTCTTCAATCCTCTTCAAAAAGCTCCAAAATTGCTCAAAAATGGTGGAAGTTAACCCCAAAATCGCGGACAAGATGGCTATTTAAACATTCTGCCCAGACCTTCAAACCTTCTTCGCGTGTGCGGTCAAGGCCTCACGTTCGTGAAGCACAATCCAACTATGACCAAATTTCCTCTTACGCGAACGCGACCAGTCCCTCGCGAACGCGATGGTTCCTCAACCCAACCTTTGCGAACGCGCTCCCTTTCCTCCGAATGCGATGAGTAATTCCACCTGAACCCCAGCTGCTCAACTTCCTCTACGCGAACGCGGAGCCTCCCTCGCCAACGCGAAGGCTAAATCCTCAGCCTCAGCTAACCCTTCGCGAACGCGAGGGCCTACTCGCGAACGCGAAGGTCAATTTTTCTGCAACACTCCAGCAGATTTTCTGCAATTCTCCAAAATATGAAATGGTCCGATTGACCACCCAAAACTCACCCGAGGCTTCCAGGACCTCAACCAAACATGTCAACATATCCCATAATATCATTCAAACTTGTTCCAATCTTCGAAACGCTCAAAACAACATCAAAACACCAAATTCGTATCGGATTCAAGCCTAAGAATTCCAAAATCTTCTAAAATACGCTTTTGATCAAAAAGTCTACCAAATCATGTCCGAATGACCTGGAATTTTGCACACACATCCCAAATGATACAACGGAACTATTACAACTTCTGGAATTCCATTCCGACCTCTATATCAAAATCTCACCTATCAACCGGAAAACGCCAAAAATCCAATTTCGCCAATTCAAGCCTAAATCTACTCCGGACCTCCAAAACACATTCCGCTCACGCTCCTAAGTCCCAAATCACCTCCCGAAGCTATCCGAACCATCAGAACTCACATCCAAGCCCTCTAACACATAAGTCAATATCCGATTGACTTTTTCAACTTAAGATTCCTCAAAAGAGACTAAGTGTCTCAAACTTTCTCAAAACCTCTCCGAACCCGAAACAACCAACCCGATCACATATAGAACCAATAAACAAAGCAATAAAAAGCAGAAATGGGGGAAACAGAGTGGTAACTTATGAGACGACTGGTCGGGTCGTCACAAAAACCATTTTGGTAAATGGATACGTTAATATATAAATTTTCAATTAAACTGATTACAACAGTCAAACTCAAATCATATAAAATCCGCAGATCAACATTAGAATCAATACCTAATTCAAAAACATCATCTCTTATAGGACTTGAGCTAATAATGCTAAATTTTACAAGAGTTAGAGCCAATGCCACTAGACCAAAAATTGATGCACTTATAATGAAAGATCCAGTTCATATACCATTTGAATTACTAGACTCTTTGACTGAGTGTGGATTTGACTATAGAAATGCTGTAAATCTTGATTTGCCACAAGCTACAACTTTTCACAAGCAATTTCTTGAACTTAGTTTTATGGCAAATGTGACAGCTGATTGAGGTATTATGTGGTAGAATGAATTTATTAAAAGGGGTATTGCTTCTCCACTTACAAAGGAAAATAATGAGTTGAGTGCTTTAGGTAATATCATGCAAGTTATTGCTGATATACTTAATGGTATTTTGTAATAGAGTGATATATGTATTGATTGGGATGATGTATCAAGATTTTAAGGATTATATTCTCGATATTAATTATTTAATCTATAGTGGCGGACTCAGGATTTTGTACAATCGGGTTCAGTCGAAGAAGTCCATAACTAACATAAGCGGTATAAGTCATATAAGTGGGTTCAAAAATAATTTTTATACAAAATTTATCTTGCTTTAGCCATAATTTATACATATATATATAGTATTATTTTTTAACGAAGCGAGTTCAATTGAACCCACTTCTCACCACTTGGGTCCACACCTGATGTACAGTATGTGATTAAAAAAAGGTTTTCTTTTCATGAATTCGATATTAATAAATCCCATACGAGTGTTTCATGTATTTGAATAATTCAAATATATTTTGTGAAAAATGACTATGTCACGACCCGGATTTCCTACCCTCGGGAGTCGTGATGGCGCTTACTAATGTGAGCTAGGCAAGTCAAACCTTTAATCTAATCACTTCATTAACCAATTGTTTCTTTTTAACAAATATAAGACGATAACGTGATAACATCGGAAATTCAAATTTAAGCGGAAGACAACAATAAGATATATGAAGACTGCATCTATTACACTTAAGCCTTAACTACCCAAAACCTGGTGTCACAGACTGTCTAAGATTGCTACATACAAAGTTTGAAGAAATAACAGTACACTATTTCTGAATAAAAGGAAAATGAAACATGAAATAGGGATAGAGGGAGACGCCAGGGCCTGCGGACGCCTGCAGGTCTACCTTGGGTCTCCGAAAGGACTGAAGGAAGCCTCCAAGCTACTGTCCAAGAGCTGCTCCAGGATCTGCACATAGTGCAGAGTGTAGTATCAGCACAACCAACCCCATGTGCTGGTAAGTGTCCAGCCTAACCCCAGCGAAGTAGTGACGAGGCTAGGACTAGACTACCAAATAAACCTGTGCAGTTCAAATATATATACAGCGGAAAAGAAATACAGAAATAACCAAATAAAGATAGGAGGGAGAAACATGCTTCGGGGAATAACAGGTAAAACATAATATCAAGGGAATTATAAAGGAATCAAAATCAACCACTAACAAGAATAAGGAAAAACAAAGGCATATTTCACTTTCTTTTCACATCTTGTTGCAGGCGTGCAACCCAATCCCAATTCCTGTATCTCGTGGCAGGCGTGCCACCCGCTCCCATTTCATTAATCTCGTGGTAGTCGTGCCACCCACTCCCATTTCATTTATCTTGTGGTAGGCGTACCACCCGCTCCCATTTCATTATATCTTGTGGTAGGCGTACCACCCGCTCCCATTTCATTATATCTTGTGGTAGGCGTACCACCCGCTCCCATTTTATTATATCTTGTGGTAGGCGTACCACCCACTCCCATTTCATTATATCTTGTGGTAGGCGTACCACCCGCTCCCATTTCATTATATCTTGTGGTAGGCATACCACCCGCTCCCATTTACAAGCCAACAATAATCACAAGGAATCCCGGTAAGGGAACAAGAGCAATATAACAACTTTCCGACAAGGGAACAATGATATTTCAACAACATCCCAGCAAGGGAACAATAATATCAAAACAAATATCCCGGCAAGGGATCATTAATATCAAACAAACATCCCGGCAAGGGAACAATGGTGATAATAACATATAAAGCGCAATAAACCACAACGGAGTCATAACCATTATAATACACGGCTCACAGGCATGCTTGACACCAACGTATAGATACTCGTCACCAGGCCTATACGTCGTACTCCACAATTAACATATAGAAATTAAGACACAACTCCTAATCCCTCAAGTTAAGGTTAGACCAAACACTTACCTCGATGCCATTAACACAATTCACGTTTCAATTATAGCTTTACCCCTTGATTCCACCACCAATTCGCTCGTATTTAGTCACAAGTTACTTAATTACATCAATAAATGCTAAATGAATCAATCTCAATGCATGAAAAATGAGTTTTCTAAAATTTTACCCAAAAAGTCAAAATCGCCCCCGAGCCCACATGGTCAAAACCCGAGGTTCGAACCAAAATCCGATTACCCATTCCCCACGAACCCAAATATATGATTTGTTTTGAAATCGGACCTCAAATCGAGGTCCAAATCCCCAATTTTTGAAAAACCTAGGTTCTACCCAAAACACCCAATTTCCCCCATGAAAATCATTGATTTTGAGTTGAAATCATGTGAAAAGATGTTAATGATTGAAGAAAATGAGTTAGAAATCACTTGCCAATGTTTTGGAGAAGAAAGGTTGTTTGAAAAATTGCCTCTTACGTTTTTTGGAGTTTTGAAAAATGAAAAATAACTGAAAATCTCGTCTGAATCCTGTGCGGACCGCACAAAATCAACTTCGGCCGCACAACCCTTCCTGTGTACTGCAGTGATATACTTTTTTATTTTGATCATAACATTCTCTACAGATATCCAAATGGTAACATCTCTACCTTTCTGGAAACTAGACACGAAGGGCTACAACTTTCGTTTTTAAATCATCTCACAATTCCTTGTAAATCAAAAGATATAGGCTTCCGAAGTTGGACCAGTAAATGTTTCTTCACCGCGGACCGCACAAAATTCAGTGCGGCCGCAAAGCTCCCACCGCAGTCCGCACGAAATCCACGACCGCACAGGCCCCTCCGTGGAAGCATTCCATTTTGTGTGGACCGCATTGGTTTGTTCAGAGCCCTTCCACTTCTCTGAACCTGCAACAACTATGTTTTTAAGCCTAAGACATCCCGGAACCTACCCGAAACTCACCCGAGCCCTCAGAACTCCAAACCAAGTGTGCATACTAACTCAAAGACATCATATGGACCTACTCGTGCGATCACATCATCAAAATAACATGTAAAATCATGAATTAAACCTCAAAACTCAACATTTTCATCAAGAACTCTCAAAGTTCATAACTCTTCAACCGGAAGTCCAACTCACGTCAAATAGACTCCGTTTTTCACCAAACTTCACAGTTATCTTTCGAATACTATAACAAGTTTGTACCGGAATCCAGAACCAAAATGCGGGCCCGATAACAGTGGTTTCAAACATTAATTCTTTTCTTTATTTCTTAGATAATTCAGTAAAATAATTTCTTTCAAAAATTGATTTCTAAGGCTTGGGACCTCAGAATTCATTTCCGGGCATACGCCCAAGTCCCATATTTTACTGCGGTCCTTCCGGGATCATCGGAATACGGATCCGGATCCGTTTGCTCAAAATATTGACCAAAGTCAACCATAATTAAATTTAACTCTAGAATTTCTATTTCTCATATTTTCACATAAAAGGCTTTTCGGATATAGATCCGGACCACGCACATAAATCAAGGTGAGGTAAAAAGAAGGTTTTTAGGCTTCGGGACACTGAATTCATTTGAAACACAAGTGATGACCACATACTAGGTCCACTTGGGGCATTCAATTTTTTAGGTTTAAAGCAATCGCTTTACTAGCCTTAGGCTTGAACCAGGCTTCTTTAGGACTTTCAACATCGGCGATTTCGTTGTTGCACCTCATGTATACTCTCTCTCTATATATTACTATGTGACTAATAAGCGTAAATCCGAGACTTTTTTGTTCATTGATATTTGTTACTCTTGGTCAAATAATTTGCTCACACCGTTACTTATTGCGTACGAATTACTTAGTATTAAACATGAAAGTGCAATTTGTTATCCTAGATTAATATGTTGTATGGTTGCCATTTGCCAACATACTCATTTTATTTGGTAATTCGTGACATTGACTTTATTAATATGTGACTTTTACCTAGCTATACTTCAATAGAAACTTATTTACCACCTTTATTTAGGTTATTTATTAATTACTTTGTACATCTATATTTACAAGCTATATACAAAATTATAAATAAAAAAATCAAGATCCCTTAATTTTAGCATGTCAGTTATGCGACATCCATCCCTATTTCCAATAACCCTCCCCTACATTTAAGATTCTATTTCTTTTTTCTCTCTTTCTTAATAATCACCGAAAATCTCTCTTGTATTTTCATAACCCCCCCCCCCCCAAGTTTCCGATTCTTTTCCTTTTTCAAAGATTTTTAAACCCGATTTCTCTCTTTTTTACT
Organism: Nicotiana tabacum; assembly: GCF_000715075.1. NCBI lineage: Eukaryota > Viridiplantae > Streptophyta > Magnoliopsida > Solanales > Solanaceae > Nicotiana > Nicotiana tabacum. The sequence goes on along the minus strand of NC_134089.1, from coordinate 14,477,328 downwards.
AATCACCCAAAATCTCTATTTCTTAGTGATACAATGCAGACGTAATTCAGAATATTGCTTTAGAAACAAGTTGTGGGAGTTTTAAATTCTTTCTTTCTAAAATCTTTATTGTATATAACTTGTATATGATACATCAATACCCAAAAAAATACTCGCTACAATACTAATACAGTTATAATACGATTATATTAGATTTTTAGTGTAGAGCTATGATTGAAACTTGAAGAAGATGAAAATCATAATTGCATCACAATTTTTCAAAAATGTATCGCGATTGTATTATAATTATATATGTATCATAATTGTTGCAGGCATTGTATTACAAATGTATGATAATTATATATTCATTGTATATTGTTATCAACGGTTGTATATAATAATTGTATATTAATTTATTAGTATTGTATCAAGTATTATTTTGGGTATTCATGTACCACATACAAGTTAGATACAATTGTGATACAAGTATGATACAATTATGTCTTAGGATTGATGTATCTGATACAATTCAAATACAATTATGATACGGTTATCATACAGTTCTCGAATATTTCTTCATTTTCAGTGTTGTCCAATCTCCCAGCAAAAGAACGATATAAAAGATTATTTTTTAATACTATAAAGTTGTCAGCAATGGTGGGAAGAGAGAAGATGGAGATTCTTGACATAGATTAAGGGATTTTAATGTAAAAACAAAGAGAGAGAAGAGGAAAGGAAAACAAAAGAAAAATATGTAATTGAATCCCTTAACTGAAGGCACTGATAATAGGGTGAGAACCTTTTAATGAGCAATGTATATAATTTGTAAGAAAAACCTAGATACTTATTAAAAACTACAGAACATAAAAAAATAAATTTCTAATATAGTATGGCCAGGTAAAAATCTCTATTAATATTGTGTCTGATGTTTTCTTTTCAAGCAAAGGCAAGACTCTTGTTTTAGAATGAACATCATTAACGTTTTGTTCTAACTTATTCTTTTTTAATTATTTTTTATTGATTTAATCTTCAAGTCTGAAAAATTAGCTTCAAGAATAACGCTTGCATATTTTAACTGTCTATTCTAAATTTAATTGATAGAATATAATTTTAAAGAATAGTACTGAAGCTGTTAACCACACAAATCGAAACTGCAAGGTGAAAATCGAACGAACCATACCAATTTATTCGATATGGTATTGCTCTAATTTTTATTTTATTTTTTCAAAAAGAGAATCTGAAAATAATGGACTAATTTTTTTTATTAATCGGTACCATATCGAACAATGAAGGGAATTACGCGACATAGCAAACATATATGCAGTATTTATCGTAACTATACTTTCAGAAAAATTATCATTCGTAGTTGTATTTGATTTTTATAATAAAATCCATGAAACAAGAGATCAATTATTTTAAATTGAAATAAGACAACAACAAGTTCTTGTAGCTCAGTTGGTTAGAGCGTCCACTTAATAAGCGGAGGTTTAGAGTTTCATTCTCAATGATAGCATTTTATTTTTTGTATTTCGCCTTGGTTGTGTTCGTTGCGCGAACGAATACAATGGATCTGAAACAGTCGATACAGATTGTATCATTTGTATACATCCAAGTATTTTGCCTTGGTTGTATTCGTTGTGCGAACGAATACAGTTGACACAAGCTATATCCGTTGTGCGTCTGAATACAAACGACACAAGTTGGCAATAATTGAACAGTAATTACAAATGATAATTAGGCAATTTATAGTTACGTATGACTATTAGGTTCTAAAGTAAAGTGTTTTATCAAAATTCCTCACTGATAACACCCCTCTTTAATGGGAGAAATTCAAAAATAGCCAAATGTACAAGTGATCATTCAAAAATATCTAGAGTTTCAAAAGTAATCAAAATTTAGCCATTTTTTCATGTAAAGATAAATTTGAACAAATACACTGTTCAAAATCCAGAAAATACTCTAGCATAATATACTGGAGTTCCACATACTGGACTTCCAGCATAATATACTAGAGTTCTAGTATAATATACTGTTCCAGTATAATATGCTGGAAGTTCATACACAGGTGCTCCAATCTCTAGTATATTATGCCGGAACTTTCCGCGTGTTGGAGTTCTAGCATAATATGCTGGAAGTTCATACACAAGTGCACCAATCTCCAGTATATTGTGTTGGAACTTTCCTGTTGCAGCAAAATAGTGACTATTTTTCAATGACTTTACAAACGCTGGCTATTTGTTACGTCCCGCAATATTATGTCGATATTATGTCCCGCAGTAATATATTATGATGATGCTATGCTTCGCAATATTAAATTACGACGATGTTGTACCCTATAGTATTGTACGTTGAATTTGTCGTAGGGTAATTGACATTATTCCAAGGAAAAAGATTATTTGGAGATTATAAGGATTATGCTATTTTAAACAAATGATGAGTAAATTCGTGATGATGAGTAGGGAAGCAAGCCAAAGAAAATGAATTTTTTGTCCAAGTTTGGCATATTGGGATAAAATATGGGCCGAGCATTAATACCCGATATTTATGGACTAGTGCCATACAAGGTACTACATGACCATGATAATAAGGTGTACAAGGCATGTCAAAAGCGAGTAGTATTTTAAGTAAGTTGAGATAATTCTTAATTATGCAGGTAATTGGTTAATTATCGGGTAACGGAATATTACCCAATTAATTGGGGATATATTGAATAAGTATTAAATAGCATGATGTGGCAGCCCCATATTCAAAGTAAATGACTCACAATCTTGATTGAAATACGTGTAAAGCATTTAGGAAATTGGGCTTCAATTGATCAAATACGAAATAACATAACATTCTTCCTAATTCAGATTTTTTTTTGCAAAACAGACGTTAAGCCTAGTCCAACAATTGTTTACTCCTATGGATTTTAGATCAATAACTTATCTAAAATTATGATGACCTAAAAGGTCATCTCGTATTTTAGGACCTAATTCGGGGTTTCGAGGCCTTCAAGACCTCATTTTCTCTCTTCTCGATTTGTGTGCGCAATCCGAGCGCGCTTCCGGAAAGCCTTTACGTGAAAATTTGAGAAAAATGCTAAATTTTGCCTTTAAAATTGAATTAAGTTGACTTCGGTCAATATTTTGAGTAAACGGACCCGAACCCGTGATCCGACGGTCCCGGAGGGTTCATAGAAAAATATGGGACTTGAGCATATGTCTGGAATTGAATTCTGATGTCCCTAGCCCGAGAAATGAATTTTTGAAGAAAATTGTTTAACTGAAAATATAAAGGTTTTTGGAAATTGAATAACTTTCGATCTTGTTGGTATCAGGCCTGTATTTTGGTTCCGGAGCCCGGTACAGGATTAATATGCTATTTAAGTCATGTTTGTAAAATTTGGTGAGAAACGGAATTCATATGACATGATTCAGACCCTCAGTTGTGAAAATAGAAACTTTAAGAGTTCTTGAGATTTTCATTGATTTTGATGCTAAATTCGCAGTTCAAGGTGTTGTTTTGGCGATTTGATCGCACATGCAAGTTCGTAAGATGTTTCTAGACTTGTGTGCATGTTTGTTTGGAGCCCCGAGAGCTCAGGTGAGATTCTGATAGGCTTCAGGGTGTTTTGGACTTAGAGATTCTGCTGTTTTTGCTGTTGCAGGTGCTCAGGCGTTTTGTGCTTCGCGATCGCGAAGCTTCTCTCGCGATTGCGAAATGTAAATCAGGCGGAAGGGAAATTCTGTCTACGCGAACGCAAGGCATAGGTCGTGAATGCGGAGCATTGGGGGCATTACCCTTCGCGAACGCGACCTGGCTATTGCGAACGCGAAGGCCATTTTGGCAGGAACCTGGGGGAGGGGTGAAATACTCTACGCGAACGCAGTAAACGGCTTACGAACACGAAGGTCGGGGGGTGTACCTTCGCAAACGCGTACGGTATCTCGCGATCGTGAAGGCTCTTCTGGCTAATGCTTCACGAACGCGACAGGCTTCTCGCGAACGCGAAGAAGACCTGTCCAGCAATTTTAAAACAGAACCTAAGTTGGGATTTACTCAAAATTTCATATCTCTTCCATTAAAACTCAACCTTGGGCGATTTTTAAAGAAGGATTTCAACACCAAATCATAGGTTTGTATTCTTAAACTCATTTCTTTCATTTTCCATCAACACCCATTAGATTTCTAGGCCTAAATCTTGTTCTTTAAGGGGAGAAATTAGGGATTTTAGGAGAATTGGGAATTTTACAAATTTAAGAATTTAGACCTCAATTTGGGGTCGGATTCCAAAACAAATTGCATATTTGGGCTCGTGGGTGAATGGGTGAACGAGTTTTGGTTCGAACCTTGAGTTTTGACCAAGCGGACCCGGGGTGTATTTTTAACTTTTTGGGGGAAAGTTTGGGAAAACTAAATTTGTGCATTGTACTTGATTCCTTTAGCAATAATTGATGATATTGAGTTAATTGTTGCTTGATACGAATGGTTTGGATGTGGAATCTAAAGTGAAAGCAGTATTTGAGGCTTGAGTATAGCCGTGGAATCGAGGTAAGTGTTTGGTCTAACCTTAGCTTGAGGGAATATGTGTTGTTGTCTTATTTGCTACGTGTTAGTATTGAGTACGACGTATAGGTGTGGTGACGAGTATCTATACGTTGGTGTCGAGAATACAAGTGAGTCTTATACTGTAACTGTTGTCGTGCCCCCTTTTTCCCTCACGGAGAGAGGTCCGGGTTCGACATTCCATGGGATGTGATGACTCATTTCCTTTTAGGAACTTGGGTATTTGAAGAGTCACCACCTAACGGATTATGGTGCGTTAGGGCACCTAGAGAGGTTAACTCTTAGACTAGTTTATATTAGCAGAGATTTAGGGTAAGGGCTCGAAATAACCTCGAGGGGAAGGTGTTAGGCACCCCTCTTGGTCCACAACTGTGGGTCCCAGCCGAACTTATATTCACAAATTAGTCCATAAACAGTTGAATCAAATGGGTTGCAAGTAAAGCACGTTGGGTAACTCAAGTAATAAAATAAAGATTTTTGAACAAGTTGTATAAAACAAAGGTTTTAAATAGAAAAAGGAATTTTGGAAAAAAGGAGGAGTCCTAGGTTGGTTAGCCTATAGGATCACCCCACACAATGTTCGGTAAACACTCTTCGATGAGAGGCTACACGTGACATTAACGCGTAGTCATCATATCCCATATCTACTCTTCCCATCCCCTTAGTGGTCATTTAAAACGAGTGTTTGGTCAACGATCTCTATTGCGTGCTATTACCCGCCCCTTCTTAATGGTCATGGAGGGATTTATGACATCTACATATAGGTGGTTCTAAACAGACTACTATGGTTTAAAAGGTGAAAATACTAAGGTGACAGGCAAGAACAGTTAGGACTTTTAGCAAATAAGAACAAAAGGGAGCAGTTAGAGGCTAAAAGTTTCCTCGTCAAACAAGGCACATAAATAGCATGACTCAAGCACAAATAAGGTCTTTTGTTAAACAGTATCCTAAAGCATAATGTCTAAGTTAATGTACAGAAAACTGGCAGTTTATTTTATAAACCCAGAAGTGATGACCCTATCAATGGCCTACTGATTTTAAAACTTGCTTAAACAGGACAACATTAAGTCACAGTACTTCAGAATTGCAAGTTTTGAAAACACACTACAGGCTTGCCTATACGCGGAATACTGATGACTACACTTTATATAGAATGAAATAAGGCAGATATTGAAACGAACTTTTTAATTCCTATAGGCATGTTGTCTAATAACAGATTAAGGAAGTTTTTAAAGAACTCATTTCAGGAAATATAAACCACTAATTAAGCCAATTCAGAAGTGAGCTAATCGTTAGTTTATTTAAACCGAACTAGATCAGATTGACAGGCAGAATTTCTTGTGTTGTCTCCTATAGGCATGATATCTAGTTGAATACTGATTTTAGAAACTTGCAGGCATGAACACATGTAAACACTTGTCATAACAGAATTTGGATTATCCTATAGGCATGATATCTATTTGTGAAGCTGATTTTAGACTTGTAGGCATGATTTCTATTACAGAATTATTTGAAACATATAGGCATGATTTCTAACATGGTGAGATAAATATGACAAGATGTAAAGTCCTATAAGTATGATTTCTACGTGGTAAGGCAATCAGATCAAAATGTAAAGTCCTATAAACATGATTTCTACCGTATTACCCCATAAACATGTAGCTACTCATCCTTTTTCACTAATTACCCTTATATTCGTTTACAAGTTATTACATGCCATATGAATAAATTACATAAGTAAATAAAAAAAATAAGAAGTTATTATATAGGGAGCTTACAGATAGGCCCAGGTTTCCAAAGCCTCCAATAGCCTCAAATGCCTCAATTCCATAGACAAATTCATAGTCTAGGTGCATCAAAGTTCCCTAAAGATCTCAAAGATCTCGGGCAGTTCTTACACCCAGACTTGGTAACCAAAATTGAATAAGTGCAGTGTGGAAGGGCCAGCCTCAGTATTCCAGAGTTTAGAGGGTTCTCAAGAGGATCCCAAGGCAGTACACATACTGAGGGGGGGGCGGAACTTATTAACTTAGGAGTAGAGTGAAAGTGATTGACACAAGTTGAAAGGTTTTAGTGGGAAAACTGTACTAAGAGGAAGTTTGTTTGAAGTAACTTAGTAAAACAATAGAGATAGTTTGAAAAGATAGTGGAGCAGTGAACAACAGTCCAAACACAACACCTTTAGGACAGGTTCATACACAGCCAGGGGCCACAAAACCAAAGCAAATTCAGTAGTCACTAACAGGGGTCAAGGGATTGGGGATACATAAAACACTTGATTGTAAATACATAACAAGCAAAGGTCTTGGGGATTAGTATAGACATACTCAGACACAACTGACCAGACTTAGTCACAGAACCAGACATAAAGAACAAACTTAAATACATGGGTGATAGGGATTTGGGGTTACATGGAGCATATGAAGATAAACACATAACAGGCAGAGGTGATTGGTACAGACATGCTCAGAAACGATTGATCAGACATAAAGGGGGGAACATTTTTATACTGATTCTAAGGAAGGGGAGTTCATAACATGCTAATCATATAAGCATATTAACTGCAAGTCTCACAGCAAAACCAAAAAGCAAACTAGAAACAAGATGAATTGAAGCAATAAAAAAACCATATTGTTGTTGGAACTTGAATTGAAACTAGAACATACTAGTAGAGAAGACAGTAAACAAAAGTGAAGGAGCAGGAGAACACAATGGTTAGCCTTGGCTTGCAGCCGGCTAACTTAGAATAGTAGCATGTAGCACAAAGAGAGCAGAAAGTTTAAGTATGAGAGAGAGCTTTTGAACCAAAGTGTTCGTGTGTTTGTGCTAATAAGAGAGTGTGTGTCTATAGTTTGAAAGCAGGTAGAAAATAAGGTATAAATCAAAGTTCATCAGTAATTATGGGGACTCAGAATCAATTAGTCACGAAATCAAGGTAAGTATTCCTTTAATTAAGGAGTCAACTTCAAACGGTAATAAACATGTGGCAAATAAGGAAGGAAATCGTATAAGGCTGAGCATAATAAATAAGGAAATATTTCTGCATAGTACCAGTACCCAACATGTAATAGAGGCTAGGTTCAGCATATTTCAATCAAGGAAACGACTTAAGAAATCAATTAATAGCATATTGACTGTAGAATAAGGTCAGAAAATATTTTACAAGGTTAAAAATCAGTAGACATATCACGCGAAATCAGTGAAAAATCAATCACAAAGACTCAAAGATTCAAAAGTAGAAAACAACACTGATTTAGCACAACTTTATAAGAACAAGCACAAAGTAAGCAAAAACCAGAACTCTAAGAGGTCGAGTAGGACAAAAATCGTATATAAATTAGGGATTCATATAGAGCATAGTCTGAATTAGTGGAATAAGTATGATACAGGTAGGAGAAGTGAAGAATCCGAAATATTGGTGAACAAAATAGGGTAAAATCACACAATAGGCAGGGATAACCATAAATAGGAACCTTAGCAAGCAATCATAGGGTAAAATCATAGAATCACAGAAACATATAGATTAACTGAACACACTATCAAAACAAAACTTAGAAACCCAAGATTGGAACTAAGAAATTAGGGTTTTCAACATAGGCAAGTTGAAAAGGTAGTAAAATCATAGAATCAGTCGAAATATGCAAGAGATAGAAGCTTAAACATAAAGTCGATTTAAACAAGGTTTTAGAAGAAGTTCCGAAAATCCTAATTTTAGAAGAAGGTGAAAACACTTTGAAATTGATGATTCTTGTAAAGAGCTACAAGGAGAGTGTAAAATATCAAAGAAGCAGACTCAAATCGTTTAAGAATCGTACAAATCTAGGAGATGTAAGCAAAAGGGTTTCAGAAGAAACCCAAGTAAAGATGAAAGAACCTGTCTAACATCTCCAAGATCGTAACAAGTACAACAAGATTTCGCTTGAAATCATACTGAAGTAGCCAAGAACAGACCAGATGGAAAATCCTAGATGCAAGTCAGCGTGGCCCAGGGCCCTTTAATTCCTCAGAGAAGGCGAGCATGGCAATAGAGGAGCCATTGGAGGCTTAGGAGTTGAAGGGAGATCACCGAAGAAGACCGGAGAAGGGAGTCAGTGGTTGAAGGAGATAGGTTTAGGTTGGGGGGTTGAGAGAGGAGAGTAGATGATAGAATACAGAGGCGGCAGATTTGGGAAATGAGGTAGGGTTAGGGGGTCGTTTGGGATAAAAAAGGAATGAACGGACGAGGGTCGTTGATCTCTTAGATCAACGACCAGGATTTGACGAGTCTTGGGTCGGGTAGGCAGGTTCAGGGTTTTGGTCGGGTGATTTGGTTAGAAATTGGGCTGGGGTTGGGTTTAAATTGGGCTGAAATTGAAAGGCAAATCTGGCTATATTTTAAATAGCTAATTTTCCCTATATAATTTATAATAAATAATAAATAATTTCTAAAAAATAATTTTGTGTACTAAAATGATTTAAAATTTATATTTAATATTTTTAAAATATAGAAGATCAATTTCACACATAAGAATATAATGATACATTAATGGGGCTACTATTGCAATTATATGCAATTTAGCTTTAAAAATACCTAATGCAATTATAAAAAATGCATAAAAATATTTTAATCATATTTTAGCATAAATATAGAAATCAAATGACTAAATCATCACAACAATAACTTGAGAGAATTATTGGGGGTTTTATGATTAAAAGGGAAGGAAATAAATCAATTTAAATCCTTAAAATTATGAAAACAATTATAAAAACTTTGTGCATGCTTATATATGCATATATATGCTATTTTGAAGGTATTTACGCATATAGAAAATATAGAAAAAAATTGGGTATCAACAGCTGTACCTCTTTACCCGGGAAGGATGAAAGAGTTTTTGGGTGAAGAAATGATGACCAATTTTGACCTGATGCTTTGAAAGATAGAGGCCGAACTCCGATTTTCGAGTTGCCTACATATCCCTAGTTTTACAGGAATCAGGTCATGTGTAGTTCTGGATTCATTGGCAGAATATACCGATGAAGTTATTGCAAGAACGGACACGCGATGTTAAAGCGGCTACGGTGAGCGGTTAAAGCTCGGGATGGTTGAAGGAACTGGAGTGAGATCGCTCCTGCTAGGATAGTGGTTGCTTACTGGTCACCTGCAGATAAAAGATGCTATAAACGTATTTGCGAAAATTTAAACATGATGTAGATTCCCTTTGGACCATTTTTTAAAGATGACGTCCTTGGACCATGACGTCCCAGGTCATGAATTGTTTAGTGAGGGATTTGTAGGCCATGAAATGATTTTCTCGGGCCATGACAATGGTGCCTCCGAACCATGACGCCTTTGAATAATGATATGCAAGTTTGAAGGATCCTCAGGCCATGACATGATGCATTCCGGCTATGAGGATGATGCCTTTAGACTATGACGCCTTCGGATAGATTGGCGATATTTCAGCCCATGATATGCAATAGTCATGACGTTATTGAGACAATGATTAGTCTTGTGAAATGAAGGTAGATCTTAGCCCGATTGAAAAGCAAATAGACAGTACTAGAAATAGAGCAATATTTGTGCAAAAAGGGACATTGCTTAATCTCATACAAGTGTGGAGGCGGGGATTAGCCTCATACAAATATGGAGGAATGGATTAGCCTCAGGCAAGATGGAGGCAGGGATTAGCCTCATACACGTATGGAGGCAAGGATTAGCCTCATACAAATATGGAGGCAGGGATTAGCTTTATGCAAATATGGAGGTAGGGATTAGCCTCATGCAAACATGGAGTCAAGGATTATACTCATGCAAGTGAGGAGTCAAGGATTAGACTCATGCAAGTAGGGAGGCAGGGATTAGCCTCATGCAGATATGGAGGCAGGGATTAGCCTCATGCAAATGTGGAGTCAGGGATTAGACTCATGCAAATATGGAGGCAAGGATTAGCCTCGTGCAAGATGGAGTCAAGGATTAGACTCATACACGTATGGAGGCGAGGATTAGCCTCATGCAAATATGGAGGAATGGATTAGCCTCATGAAAATATGGAGGCAGAGATTAGCCTTATGTAAACAGAGAGTCAAGGATTAGACTCATGCAAATGGGGAGGCAGGGATTAGCCTCATGCAAGTATGGAGGCAAAGATTAGCTTCATGCAAATAGGGAGTCAAGGATTAGACTCATGCAGATATGGAGGCAAGGATTAGCCTCATGCAAGTATGGGGAGGAAGGGATTAGCCTCAGGGAAGTAGGGAGTCAAGGATTAGACTCATGCATGTAGACATGTAATTTTTGACCCTCCCCGAGATTTTACACTTTTTAGCTTTTAGATATTTAGTTTAGGCCTAATATTGCTATTTTACCTAGTTTTAACTTTTTTTACTTTATTTTGTAACAAAAATAAAAATTACAAAAATATTTTCTTTTATTTAAGAAATTGATATTTCATCTTGTTACTTTTAGTTTATCTATCTTTCATAAAATTCAAAAATATAAAAAATAGTTTAACTTCGTTTTCAAGGATATTAGTATTTTGGTAGTAATATTATTTTAATTTTACGATGGTTTTAATTATCCTATTTTTAGTATAGTCTTTGGAAAAAATAATTTCGTTTCAATTCCATTTAAGTTAAAGTCAATTGTTAATTATATTTTTATTATCTGTGATACTTTTATTTTACCCTCGGAAAAGAAGAATGAATTTTGGGTCAGTTTTGTGTTTTGATAGGTCCAATTTTAGGCCCATTTTCAGAATTCCTCCTTAGCCCATTAAACCCAATACACTAAAAAAAAACCCTGATCTCTGAAACACTTGAGAAAGAGCCGTGACCCCTCACCAAAAGAGGACCCCCTTCTTCATCTTCACCTGAACCAAAAATCCCTTTGGACCAAGAGAAGAAGAAGCAGTTGTTTCCCTTGGCTAGCTTCAACAACCAATCAAACCCATTTTTTTGAACATGACCAGCAGTCACCCCTCATCCAAACAATACCCTAGTTCCCCAAAATCTTCATCCGCAAAAAGCCGTCGCCGGCGACCGTAGAACGGCCCCCACCCTTCAAAATTCGATCGCTGCCAAACGACCACCCTTCTACCGTTAAGCACACCCCGGAATCGAGCAGCTTCAGTCGTTTACCCACCGGAGAAGCCCAACCGTCGTTCACCCTTCTTCTTCACCACCCCTCCAAGCCGCCGCTCAAGCCACTTCCATCTCCGTTTATCCACACACACGTACGCACAGTAGGAGAAATCAGAGGAAAAGTGTTTGTGGGTTTTGTTTACTTCAAAATCAGAAAAAATACGAAAAAACGGGGATAATTCCATTTCTTCTTCTGGATTTTTGCTTGAAATAGAATGAAGTCGAAATGAGTGTTCGAAGTTTTGGAGATGTCGTTCGCAAACCGCGCTCTTGCTACTGTGGCTTTTCCCGATCAGATTTAAATTGTCGGAGTTTACTGTAATTGAGTCCTTGTTAAATTGAGGTCAGATTCTTACCCTCATCTTCCTTTTCAATTCGGTGTAGTAAATTTGATGAAATGAAGTTGTGTGGTATATGAGTGTTCGAAATTATCAGTATTTGTTCAGTTGTTATTTATATTGCTTTTGTGTTCTTTTGATTGGCGTTTGTGTTATTCATCAAATTTTGATGAAATGAAGCTCTTTTGATTTGTTGGATTTTGTCGTTCAGTTGATAAATGGGCCGTAGGGGGTTTGTCTGATTTATAAGGCAAAATCGCATTTAGACCCCTCTAAAAAAATTGTCATGGCAGAAAATTGAAAAAGTTATAACAATTTGAGCTTTGGATTATTTTGTTAGTTCTTTATTTCGTTATACCCGCTTGATCGCTAGTAGCATGATTAGGTCGTAACACTTGGGTAGGCAAGCCTTAGGATTTTTGTTAGTTTGAGGCGAGAGGTCGTTCCCTTAGTTAATTTTATTCGGGGAATGCCCCGAAGGATTTGTATATATTTTATTCCGGGGAATGCCCCGTAGTATTTTGTAATTGGAGGCCAAAAGTGAACTCGTAGCACCTTTATTAGGCGGGGACGACCTCGAGCCTCTTGTGTGTTTATTTTTCTTTTTTGTGTTTGTTTTTACCTAAATTTGAATAGTTTAAAAGCCAACTAGATCAACTACGCAACCGTACTAGTTACGGAACTCGGAGAATGCCTAACACCTTTTCCCCGAGTCAAATGAACCCCCTTACTTGAATCTCTGGTGTAGACTTAGCTTTGGAGTCTCAAGTGTTTTTAAAGGAAAAAAATTAGTTTTAGAAAAACGGTGACCTGACACACCGAAATCAAAAGTCAGGTGGCGACTCTGAGTTATTTTCCTTTTGAATACAATTTTTTGTCACATTCAAATTGGAAAACCCTTGTTTGAGCTTTACTAATATTTTTTTTTATTAATTTAAGAGGGTTTAGTAAAGTTTGTAAAAAAAGGGGTGTGACAGCTCTGGCGACTCTACTGGGGACTTGCAGGTTCGAGCTAGTACTTGATCTTGTTGGTTTTTAGGATATTCAGTTGAGGTTTTTATGTGTTTTGTTTTCTTTTTATTTTTTTATGTCGCTTTATTATTTGCTAGTTGCTTATTTGTTTACAGTTTTTCCTTTATGTGTTACTGCTTTATAAATTGTCATCATTTACATAACCATGGGTCTTCTTTCTGCAACAAGTCATCCGAAGTACGTTTGAGTGTACACAGTCTTTTCGTGAGTCACCCATGTCTTTAGGGGGGTGGCGTGGGATCGTGGAGTGGGCAGACAACTAGAGCAGCCGCCATCGGCCACGTGCTGCCCCTAATTGCCTTGTCTAGTGAACCCCAAATTTAGGTCAGCCTGTAGGTCATTCTTATTTGCATCATGTCATTTGGACCTAGTAGGGCTCGGTCCCAGGCACCGTATCCCTTTATAGGAAGCCTATCCAAACTTTGTCAAAAATGGGCCCGTGGCCCAAAAAGACATTTAATCATCCCTATGTGATACATGTTGCATCTTTGAGGGTAAAAAGGTCATTTGGCGGACCGATATTTGGAAAAGAAGGATGAAAAATGAAGCAAGTAGGGCCTAGTTATATTTTTCTTTCACAACTTTTTCAAAAAAAAAAAATGATGAAACTAAATCCAATTTTTTTTTTTTACACTTTCTCATCATTTTTCAAAAAATCAAAAAAAAGAAAGAAAAAGAAAATCCAAAACGATTTTGTAGCAACCCCTTTGGGAGGGTACTACTTAGGAAACAAATCTAATTTCCTACTTACAAAATATTAAAAGAGATATTAATAAAAAAAAATATTCAGAATAATTTTAGTAGCGGAAGTAAGCTCATGCGAAAAGGTTCAAAGTGCAATATATTTTTTTTTTGAAAATACACCATAAATTTATTTTAAATGAAATACAACGTCAAAATATTAACATATGGTGATATAACCCTTCTTGATTAATCAACAGATTAAAGCAACTTCCTAACAAATTTATACAATCATTCAAAATCACTGCAAGTTTGTATTGTACATAAATTTCAAACTATCGGGTATAAATAAAAGAAAACTAGTTTTCTCCTTTTCTACGTATTTACAAGACAAAGTGTAAATTCAGCATATTACAAGACTTGAGTTATTAAAACACCCTAATACAATAAAATAGGTTACAAATTCAAGTTACAAGATTTTGGTCTTTAAAATCCAACAAGCCTCCAAATAACATAAGTGTGACATATATATATCCTGTATATCATGTACATGTCCCAAAACTATGCAAACCAAGGTGCATATGCAAATGTGATCTCCATAAATTCTCCCAAAAAGACTACCAAGTCATTTTCAAGAAAGGAAATAACAACAATTACTAGGTACTATCACAACAAAACAAATCCTAGAATCACAAACCGTGGCTCTGATACCAAAAAGATATGTAGAAAATACTAGTAGGTGTGTAGTATAAAAACGAGTTTAGAAACTTACCAAGAGGAGCAACTTGATCTTCACCAAAAACGAAATTTGCTTGTTGATTTAGTAGAAATCCATGGTTTTTTTCATGAAACTTCAGATTTTCAAGTTTCTACGGAGGAGAGAGATAGAGAGAAGGAGGGATAGATAGAAAGAGAGAGATAGATAGCTACTCTTTTTTGTCTTGAAGAGTTGAAACAAAATGGGGAGTTTATGGATAGATATGAAATAAAATGGTTACCCAACTACTAAATATGCTTAGATAAATACAAAAGGTTGGAAACCCAAAAACTTAATTATATATTATATTTAATAACAACTAGTCAAAATAATATTAAGTGTTACATATAGCAACATTATGGAACTTCATTGCCAATATTAACACAACCTAAAGTAAGAAATTTTTATATATTGACCATTTCACATTTAGGAAGTGCAAAGTAAAATATTTCCTCGTTATAAAAATGCTCAATCAAGAATGCAAATATTATAAAATTTTTGGGATGTTACAACTCTCTCTCCCTAAAAAAAATTTTTGTCTCGAAATTTACCTTGTACTAGTCCCGAAACAAATGTGGATATTGAACTCGCATATCCTCTTCTCGCTCCCAGGTAGCTTCTTCGCCTGAATGATTTTTCCAAAGAACCTTCACTAATGGGATTCTCTTATTTCTAAGCTCTTTTATCTCACGCGCTAAGATTTGGATTGGTTCTTCTTCATATGTCAAATCAAGATTAACATCAATAGACTCAATAGGAAGAACATAAGATGGATCTGAGCGGTATTTTCGAAGCATAGAAACATGAAAGACGTTGTGGATCTTACCTAATTCAGGGGGCAAAGCTAGCTTATATGAAACCAGACCAATTCTCTCAAGTATTTCATAAGGTCCAATGAATCGAGGACTAAGTTTACCTTTTTGGCCAAATCTCATAATCTTCTTCCATGGAGAAACCTTTAAAAATACCTTATCGCCCACCTGATGCTCAATTTCACGCCTTTTAAGATCAGCATAGGACTTTTGTCTGTCTGAAGAAATTTTCAAACGATCCTTGATGATTTTTTTACCTTATCTTCAGTTTGTTGCATAATCTCAGGACCCACAAATTTTCTTTCACCAAACTCATTCCAACAAAGAGGCGTTCTACATTTTCTCCCATATAAAGCTTCATAAGGAGGCATGCCTATACTTGATTGGTAGCTATTATTGTAAGCAAATTCTATTAGGGCTAAGTGTTTGTCCCAACTACCCTTAAACTCAATAATGCAGGCTCGAAGCATATCCTCCAAGATTTGTATTACCCTTTCAGACTGGCCGTCCGTTTGTGGATGGAAAGCGGTACTAAAATTCAACCTGGAACCCAAAGCTTCTTGCAAGCTAGACCAAAATCTTGATGTAAACCTCGGATCTCTATCAGACACAATAGAAACAGGGATTCCATGCAGCTTCACAATCTCATTAATGTGCAATTCTGCTAAACGTTCAAGTGAGTAGTCCATTCTGATTGCCAAGAAATGAGCACTCTTAGTTAGTCTATCTATAATGACCCAAATTGCATTATAATTTCTTTGAGTACGTGGAAGTCCAGAAACAAAGTCCATCGTTATCCTTTCCCATTTCCATTTCCATTTATGTATTGACAAAAGTTGCAGGAGACTAGCCGGGACTTGATGTTCAGCCTTTATTTGTTGACATACCAAGCATTTAGAAATGAACTCTGAAATGTCTTTCTTCATACCACTCCACCAATAGTGCTCCTTAATGGTCTGATACATTTTAGTACCTCCAGGATGCATTGTATAAGGTGAACTATGTGCTTCAATCAAGATCTGTTTTATCAATTCATCATCATTAGGAACACACAACCTATTTTTATAAAATAAGGTACCATCTTTACTTAATGAAAAATCTGATTCTCTTCCATTTTGGACTTCTTCAACCCGTTTCACAAGCTTCTCATCTAACTTTTGTGCTTCTTGGACTTGCTCAAGTAAGACTGGGTTGACTTGCAAATTAGAAATGATAGAACCATTAGAATTAAATGAAAGTCAAACATTCATGGCTCTTAATTCAAGAAGCAAAGGCAAAGGACTTAGAGTTAAACTTGCAAGGGAATTGCGACTCAACACATCTGCAACCACATTGGCTTTACCAGGATGATAATCAATAGTGCAATCATAATCTTTGATGAGTTCAAGCCATCTACGTTGTCGCAAGTTTAGCTCTTTTTGTGTACCCAAGTACTTCAAACTCTTGTGATCAGTAAATATGTGACACTTCTCTCCGTATAAGTAATGACTCCAAATTTTTAAAGCAAAAACAATGGCAGCAAGTTCAAGATCGTGAGTGGGATAATTCAACTCATGCGATTTCAACTTTTGAGAGGCATAAGCAATTACTTTCCCTTCTTGCATCAAAACACAACCCAAGCCACGATGAGATGCATCACTGTATACCACATAATCTTTTCTTCAGCTGACAAAGAAAGTATTGGAGCTTGTGTCAACAAGGATTTGAGCTTTTCAAAGCTCTCTTGACACTTGTCATCCCATACAAATTTGGCGTCTTTCCCTAAAAGTTTGGTCAAGGGAGAAGCTATAATAGAGAAGCCCTTCACAAACCTTCTGTAGTATCCTGCTAAACCCAAGAAACTTCTTATCTCAGTTGGAGTTTTAGGGAGTTTCCAATCAACAATAGCTTGAATCTTACTAGGATCAACCTTCACACCTTCAGATGATACAATGTGCCCTAAAAAAGCCACTTCATTCAGCCAGAATTCACATTTGGAAAGCTTCGCGTAGAGTTGTCTCTCTTTCAGAATTTGCATGACAATTCGGATATGCTTATCATGATCTTCTCTATTCTTGGAATAGACTAAAATGTCATCAATAAACACCACCACAAATTGATCGAGATAAGGCTTGAATACACGGTTCATTAGATCCATAAATGCAGCAGGAGCATTTGTCAAACCAAATGGCATTACCAAAAATTCATAATGGCCATACCTGGTCCTAACAGCAGTTTTAGGAACATCTTGCTCCCTCACACGCAACTGATAATATCTAGACCTCAAGTCAATTTTTGAGAATAAGCTGGCACCCTTTAGTTGTTCAAACAAGTTATCGATTCTAGGCAGTGGGTATTTGTTCTTGATTGTTACCTTATTCAGCTGTCGGTAATCAATACAAAGCCTAAGAGTTCCATCTTTATTTTTCACAAATAAAACAGGAGCTCCCCAAGGTGAAATACTGGGACGGATAAAACCTTTCTCAAGAAGTTCTTGCAATTGAGCCTTCAACTCTTTTAATTCAGCTGGAGCCATTATATATGGAGAGATAGAAATAGGAGTAGTTCCAGGGACAAGATCTATAGGAAATTCAATCTCCATTTCTGGAGGCAACCCAGGAAGATCATTAGGAAATACATCAGGAAAGTCGCACACAGTTGGTATGTCCTTAAGACTTGGACTCCCCAATCGTGTATCGACTATATGAGCAAGATAGGCATCACAACCTTGACAAATTATCTTCCTTGCCAAGACCGCAGAAATAATATTAGATGTGAATGATCTTTCTCCTTGAACTACCATGTGTGAATATACAGGAGTTCTAAATGTCACTTGCTTTAACCTACAATCAACCAATTCATGGTGCCTATGGAGCCAATCCATGCCAACAATAACATCATAGTCTTGGAAGGGCATTTCAAGCAAGTCGACAGGGAAGACCAGATTTTGAATCATGAATGGACAATCTCGGTAAATCCTATTAACAACAACCTGATGACCTAATGGACTCGTGACCAGCACATCAAAGTCAAGTCTCACAGATTTAACAGTATCGGGAAATGCAAGTGATGAGCAAGGATAAGAGTGCAAAGGTCCAGGATCAAATAATGTAACAACAGATATGCCAAATAAGTGAAATTTACCAGCAACCACGTCCGGACCATCCTAGTCATTCTTCTGTC
The DNA here is from genome assembly GCF_000715075.1 of Nicotiana tabacum. Taxonomy (NCBI): domain Eukaryota; kingdom Viridiplantae; phylum Streptophyta; class Magnoliopsida; order Solanales; family Solanaceae; genus Nicotiana; species Nicotiana tabacum. Next base: position 14,458,900 of record NC_134089.1, on the reverse strand, counting down.
TCATAGCATAAACTCGTGCAACAGCTCCCGACCCACCAGCCTGATTAGCTACACTCGAACCCGTTGCTTGCATATTTCAAGGTCTAGCACTACTATTTGCTTGAGAATGAGTAGTGACAAGCTTTTGAATTGATCCTTCTGTATGTGTATAAGAAAGAGGGTTAGGATTAGGACAATCCTTCACTTTATGATCCATACTTCCACAATTAAAACAAGCACCAGAAGCTCGTCTACATGCACCATAATGATTCTTCCCGCACTGTGCACAAGTAGGTGTATGAGTTTTTGCCTTGGCCATAACTTGGAGTACTGGCAGTAGAAAAATTTGACTTATTTTGCTTATGATGTAATGATTTATGTGTACTCTCGGTCTTGGAATAGTCAAACTTTCCCTTTTTGGATGGACCGCCATAATCTGGATTACCCTTCCTAAACATGTTTTCTCTCCTACTAGCTTCTTCCTTATCAATTCTTTCCCAAGTAAGTGCAGCTGAAATCAGCTTGGAAAAATCCTCAAGTTGTTAGATTGCCACTGATTTTCGAATGTAACCATTCAAAGCTTCTTCAAATCTTCTGCACTTGTCTCTTTCACCATCAACAATACCTTTAGCATAGCGATGAGAAAGTTTTGTTGATACTCTGCAATAGACATACTCCCTTGTCTTAAATTCAGAAACTCTTTTTTTTAGCATCATAACAGACAGGGGGAACATATTTTGCACGAAATGATTTCACAAAGTCATCCCAAGTCAGCACTAGAGGTTTTGCTTTTACATCTGGCATACTTACCCACCAATCATAGACATCTTTTTGTAAAAGGGAGATAACATACTTAAATTTGGCAGCATTAGTATACTCCAGTTGTTCAAAGACCTCTCCATGCGCTCGAGCCATTGTTCAGCTACCGTGGGATCTGTAGTGCCTTCAAATTCAACTCCGCCCATTTTTCTCATCTTCTCAAAATTCATTTCACTAGGTTCTGACATTGTCCCAGCCAAGTGACGAAAGAATTCAGCCATCTGCTGGAATGGATGAGTCATAAATGGAGTATTATGACTCATTGCTCTTGGATTACTGCCCACTTCATTTCCACTAACACGAGGATGATTTAGGTCAGGCAAGGGTTCCTCATTTCCTCCCTGAAGGTGAGGCATGGCATTATACTGGGCCTGACTTTCATCAACGGATTCAACAGCTCTATTCGAAGAAGAGGCCATATTAAAATTCCTATAGTGCTCCTTAATGGTCCGATACATTTTAGTACCTCCAGGATGCATTACATAAGGTGAACTATGTGCTTCAATCAAGATCTGCTTTCTCAATTCATTATCATTAGGAACACACAACCTATTTTTATAAAATAAGGTACCATCTTTGCTTAATGAAAAATCTGATTCTCTTCCATTTTGGACTTCTTCAACCCGTTTCACAAGCTTCTCATCTGACTTCTGTGCTTGTTGGACTTGCTCAAGTAAGACTGGGTTGACTTGCAAATTAGCAATGATAGAACCATTAGAATTAAATGAAAGGCAAACATTCATGGCTCTTAATTCAAGAAGCAAAGGCAAAAGACTTAGAGTTAAACTTGCAAGGGAATTGCGACTCAACGGATCTGCAACCACATTGGCTTTACCAGGATGATAATCAACCGTGCAATCATAATCTTTGATGAGTTCAAGCCATCTACGTTGTCGCAAGTTTAGCTCTTTTTGTGTACCCAAGTACTTCAAACTCTTGTGATCAGTAAATATGTGACACTTCTCTCTGTATAAGTAATGCCTCCAAATTGTTTAGGTTACAAATTCAAGTTACAAGATTTTGGTCTTTAAAATCCAACAAGCCTCCAAATAACATGTGTGACACATATATATATATATATATATAATATATATATATATATATGTATATATCCTGTATATCCTGTATATCATGTACACAGAATACAATAAATTAAATTAAACAAGTATGCAAAAATTTATAAACCCAAGTCATTTTCAAGAAAGGAAATAACAACAATTACTAGGTATTATCACAACAAAACAAATCCTAGAATCAGAAACCATGGCTCTGATACCAAAAAGATATGTAGAAAATACTAGTAGGTGTCCAGTATAAAAACGAGTTTAGAAACTTACCAAGAGGAGCAACTTGATCTTCACCAAAAACGAAATTTGCTTGTTGATTTAGTAGAAATCCATGTGTTTTTCCGTGAAACTTCAGATTCTAGTTTCAACGGAGGAGAGAGAGAGATATATAGAGAGAAAGAGAGAGATGGATAGCTATTTTTCTTTGTCTTGAAGAGTAGAAAAAATGGGGAGTTTATGGATAGATATGAAATAAAATGGTTACCCAACTACTAAATATTCTTAGATAAATACAAAAGGTTGGAAACCAAAACTTAATTATATATTATATTTAATAACAACTAGTCAAAATAATATTAAGTGTTACATATAGCAACATCATGAAACTTCATTGCCAATATTAACACAACCTAAAGTAAGAAATTTTCATATATTGACCATTTCACATTTAGGAAGTGCAAAGTAAATATTTCCTCGTTATAAAAATGCTCAATCAAGAATGCAAATATTATAAAAATTTTGGGGTGTTACAGATTTTCCATTTTCCATCATTTTTTAAAAAGACAAAAAATATATTTTTTCCAAATTAGTGTTATTTTTTAAGCTTTCTCCCATATCCAATCTTTCCAAACTACGCATACCTGATTCTCGTCTTTCGGGGCGGGATACGTAGGTAGCCCACATAGGGTCCGGTCTTTCTAGTGTCTTAGGTTCTTGGCTTCACGAGGTTTTAGCCAAATCTTGCATGTTTAGCCACTTTTGGCCACATCGACCATTCTTGCAAAATGGGATCATTTTCGTAAAAGTGGTTTAATTACCCATGTTTGAGGATTTTGAGTCCACAACTAGGTACCATATTACTTCAAGGTCTTTTCTTTTTGAGTTTGCATATTTAGCCACTTTTGCCATATTGGCCATTTTTACAAAATGGGTCATTTCTGCAAATTAATTTTGGGCCATGATTATTGGGAGTTTGAATCCATATAAGCCTTAGGGAGGTATGTCCATGACTTTGAGGTCATCTTTGTTGAGTTTGCGCTAATAACCACATTTTAGCTGCGTAGGTCATTTTTCAAAAATAGCCCAATCGAGTCTTGCATGTGTCTAATTAGGAGGTGTTGTGGTGTCGCATAGTGTCTTGAGTCACTGATCTGTTTGGTCTTGTTTTTCTCATTCAGGTATGGATCCATGTACCACAGCTCGAGTATGACTGATATCCCAAGACCACTGCGTTCAGGAGTTACTTGAGGAGACTTTTTATATTTTGAGCCTGTTTAGAGTCTCTTAGGTGGTTAAAGATTTTGTCAAGTCTTTCACTATTTTACTTTCTATTTTGTATTTGAAAAACCAAAAAAATTATAAATGAAAAATTCAAAAAAGTTTTATTTATTTTTTTTAGTTTATTTGTCCATTACTTTTTTCAGAACTACGCTTGATCTGATTCATGAGGGATATGATACATAGGCAATCTACACAGGGTTCGATCGAATCATCATTAAAAAAACCAAAAAAAAGAAGAAAAAAAAAGAAAAAAGAGAATGAAATTGTGGATGTGAGAAGTGAGAGGAAAGAAAGGAGGGGAAAATAAATGAAAAATCAAGCGGTGTTAGAAAGGAAAATGAAGAGGAAATGGGTCAAGAAGAATGAAATTGGGATGATGCCAAATGACCTTGCGACCCTCGAAGCCATTCTAGAACCGTTAATTGTTGCTAGGGGCATTGCACGCAATGTGATATTTCTATCTGATAAATGTCCTAACGCTAACATGTTGGCTTTGTTTTGCTCCTCTTTGTTACTTTCATTATAACAGAGGGTGGTTAGTTTGTGGCACTTTGGTGATTTGTCCATACAACACAAGGTCAAAAAGTAAGGAACCCATGGCTAGCAAAGACTTAGATACAGGAGTTGTCAACCCCTCGAGGGAGATTGTGGAGTCAGAATCTGAATTGAACGAGGAGGCCCAAAGGCTGAAACAACAAATGTATGAAATGTGTCAAGCATGAGCCAATGGTCAAGGACCACCCCTTTCTTATGAATTCGTAGAGTTTACACCCATCTTGGCTACTACCACTCCGGTTTCATTGTCCGATAAATTCTATCCCTTTAGGTTCAGTCTTTATCTCAATTGCACGACTATAGTTGGAACTTTTGTTGCGTACTCACAAAGTGTGCCATTGACAACCATCAGACAACCACTACAGTTATGCCTGTCTTTACCATCCCACAGCCGATGGTGGTGCAGAGGAAAAATCACGAGTCACAATTTGCTACCCAGCAAGAGCAGTACCACTCGTACTTGTTTGATCTTCCTGCAAACATTGATGTCACGACCCAAACCCTAATCCGATCGTGATGGCGCCTCTCGTGAAGACAAAGCTAGCCAACTAAACCAAATTCACCTTGTTAAGACAACTAAACAATATAAAAGCAGTCTAAACATAATTTAATAATAATAAGTAGCGGAAATACAACCCGACACAGCCCTAACCGGGGTGTCACAAGTCACGAGCAGCTACTAAGGTATAAATACAACTGAAAGTCTGAAGTGTAAAAATATAGACTAATGACTGAAGAGAGAGAGAGAGAGAAGCAGTGTTGCGAACGCCGGCAGCTACCTTGCTAAACTCTAATGACTCTGCCTCCGATCAACCAAAACCCGCTACCGGGTGTATAAATACCTGAATCTGCATACAAGGTGCATGGAGTAAAGTGAGTACTCCAATTCAGTGAGTAACAAATGTAAATAAATACTGAAGGCAAGAAATCACGTAAAACATATCAAGATGCTGTATAGAAGCAGTCCAAAACCAGTAAGAAGCAGTAAATCTGTAAAAATCTCTTTAAAGTATTTTGGCTCGGTTTAAGCTTCTTTGAAAATGACTTTTCCAACAGTTACTCAAATGAATGCCAAAAATAGTTAGTGCAGATAAGCACACAAATCCGCCTCTCGGGCACAAATACCATAGTTTAACAGGTAAAATGACAAGTAAATATGAAAGATAAACATATAAAGTTTCGCCCCTCGGGCACAATGTCAACAAGTTCGCCCCTCGGACAATATCTCAGAACAATACCAGCCCGTCGGGCACTCACATAGAACGGTACCAGCCCCTCGGGCAATCACATAGAACAATATCAGCCCCTCGAGCTATCACATAGAACAATATCAGCCCCTCGGGTTATATCTCACATCACAATGGGTACCTGCGCTCATTGGGGGTGTACAGACTCCGGGAGGGGCCCCTTACGGCCCAAGCACAATATCAAGCCATCTCGTGGCATCAAATCTAGGCCCTCGGCCTCATGTAAGTCAAGCCACCTCGTGGCGTATAAATTTTAGGCCCTCGGCCTCATAAACAATATCAACAAGCCACCTCGTGGCGTACATATCTCAGGCATTCGACCTCAAATCAGTATTAGTGTTTCCTCACAACTAGGCCCTCGGCCTTACTCAGTCAAAAATACTCACAAGCCCCTCGGTCATTAGTAAAATAGTATTTCTCAGCCCAAAGCATTATTTAAAATATCATTTAAGTCTCAAAACGGAGTAAAAATGGCTGATTGGTAAAATAGTGGAAAATAGCATGACTGAGTTCAATTAATAAGTCAAAGCAGTGATGAAATAGCAATAAAAATCCTCGTAGGGTTCAAATAGTTGGCACGAAGCCCAAATATGGCAATCAACCCAAATCATGATGATAACAAATAAGTTTCAGTCAAATACGCGGTAAAATCATCAATCAGGACGGACCAAGTCACAATCCCCAATAGTACACGACCCCACACTCGTATCAAGCATGTGCCTCGCCTCAATATAGCACTACGATGTGCAATCCGGAGTTTCAAACCCTCAGAACATTATTTACAATCATTACTCACCCTGAACCGGCTAATTCTCTAGCTCGTGACACCTTTTCCCCTCGAATTGGCCTCCACGTGCGTCGAATCTATCCAAAATCAGAACGAATACGTCACAATATGCTAAGGGAACAAAGCCCAAGCGAAAACAATCGAATTACCACAAAATTCCAGAAATTGGTCAAACCCGACCCCGAGCCCACATTTCAAAATTTGACAAAAATTCACAAAACTAGAATCCTTATACTCTCACGAGTCTAACCATACTAAAATTATCCAATTTCGATACCATTTGGTCATTCAAATCATCATTTTACATTTTTGAAAGATTTTACAATTTCTTCCCAAATTCCTTCCCAAATCATGAATTAAATGATGAATTCAATGATAGATTTATGTACTCTAGCCAAATCTGAGTTAGAATCACTTACCCCGACGAATTTCTTGAAAAACCTTCGAAACATCGTCAAAATCCGAGCTCTCGAGGTCAAAATATCAAATAAAACCCAAAACCTCGTATTTATAGAGTACCCCACTGATTTCCACCTCCCCGGACCGCACAAAACCAGTGCGGTCCGCACAAAAATGACCGCGGCCGCACAGGCTTTCCTCTGCAGTAACAGACTTTAGTATTTTGGTCATAACTTTCTCTACAGATGTTCAAATTGCAATATCTTTACCATTATGGAAACTAGACACGAAGGGCTATAACTTTCATTTTTAAATCATCTCAAAAATCCTTGTGGATAAAAAGATATGAGCTTCCGAAGTAGGACCAGCGGAATGTTCTTCACCGCGGCCGCACACCATTTTGTGCGGTCCGCACAACACCTACCGCAACCGCACTTCATTTTGTGCGGTCTGCTCATCACATACCGCGGCTGCAGTTCTTTTTGTGTGGACCGTGCGGGTGGGTTTCGAGGCTTGTAACCCTTCTGGACCTGCTACAGCTATGATTTTCGACCTAAAACATCTTGGAATCTACCCGGAACTCCCGGAACTTCAAACCAATTGTACCAACACATCCCATGATATCATTCAAACTTGTTCAAAACTTTGGAACGCTCACAACAACATAAAATCACCAATTTAACATGGGATTCAAGCCTAAGAACTCCAAGAACTCTTAAATTATGCTTTCGATCAAGAAGTCTATCAAATCTCGTTCGAATGACCTGAAATTTTGCACACACATCCCAAATGATACAACGAAAATACTGCAACTCTCGGAATTCCATTCCGACCTCTATATCAAAATCTCACCTATCAACCGGGAAAACGCCGAAATTCAATTTCGCCAATTCAAGCCTAAATCTCCTCTACAACTCCAAAACCCATTCCGATCGCGCTCCTAAGTCACCAATCACCTAACGGAGCTAACCAAATCATAAAAATTCCGATCCGAGATCATATACAAACAAGTCAAATATTGGTCAAACCTTTCAAGTTCAAGCTTTAAACTGGGAATTGTTCTTCCATGTTTATTCCGATTATCCTGAAAACCAAAACCAATGATTTACATAAGTCATATTACATCATACGGGGCAAGTCATGCCTGAGAACTGGTGAGCGAAATGCAAAAGCTCAAAATGACCGGTTGGGTCGTTACATCCTCCCCTGCTTAAACACACATTCGTCCTCGAACGTGCCCAGAGTTGTTCCAGAAGCCAACCAATTGCTAAATAAACTCACCATGCACATACCCGAGAGTGATCCCATGTCACCCTATCTCACACAGGTTCGATAACACAATATAACTGAAATTTCACAATTTATCCTAGTCCATAAACCAAAGAACCACATTTCCACTTCTAAAATCACCAACATGATCAAAATCTCACATTTATACTGTGAATAAGTCCGAACCAACTGTAATAACCCATACCTGCAACCTCAGGTGCAATTACATGATAAACCACGTAACTCAAATGGTCGTAACGATAACTTTTATTCACAGCAGCTGCCCACAACAACTGAATACCGGTAGGAATCCTCTTATCAATTAAATGAAACACGCAATAAACCATCACTATTTCTCAAATCAACCATTCATAAAGCCACTTCTCCTTTGGTAAATACCATAGCAAATTTCCGAGTCGAACCACGATATTATCCTTCCAACATGCTGAAATCGAATCTGTTCGTATTTATTAATGATCCCAACGATCTCCTCAAATCCAACACATTACTCTAGTGACATGACACATCAATACAGGCCTAAGCCACAACTTGTACGATACACGTACCAATACGCAATAGTCCGAACATACTCAAATCATGAAAATGACTCAAATGAAAGAGCTGTACCTCAAGCTCACCAGTACCACCACAACACAAGGCTGATAACCCATCTCACATCATAGGAACAGAACACACGAATCTAACCCGCAAGATCATACCTCCACATAACTTCGTTGCGATGTGCGATCCTATCCAATACTACTCCACATGAACCACCTTAAGTCACACTGCTCGAAATTGACGACCACGCACAATTTGATGTCTGGAACCAAAACAAATCATCATACCCACGGTGAAGCAAATAACATACACCATATTAACTCGAAAGGACATAACTGACACGCCATTCACCGAGCAATACCCAATCACTCTTCCCGCTTGACTTCCACTATGAAACCCCAATAGAACCGCACCCTAGGTGCCTATAACCGACAAATCACAACACCTCTCTCAGCAATACAATTCGGAGCCACCCAAGCCGACTCAAGTTAGAACACGCACCCACATTAGCCTACCAATGAACTGCTCATCAAGGAAATCCTGAGGCTGCTCCTTCAACTCCTTAACTCTGTCGGTTCCATACGATACGGTGCCCAGCATCAAATCAATACCGAAATCAACAACCCTGCTCGGCGACATGCCCGGCCACAAGAAGCACATCCGAAAAGTCCCTCACCACCGGAACTGAATCAATGGTAGAAGCCTCTACACTAACATCCATCACGAAAGCCCAAATAAGAAAGACAATCCTTCCCAGCCGTCCGCTGGGTCTTCGAAATATAAAACCACTCCACTAGGGCATAATCCTACGGACCTCGCCACTCAATTCGTGGCATTTCTGGCATAGCCAACAGTGGTGCCTTAGCGCAATAGCCCAGAATGACACAACACGGAGACAACCAGTCTGAACCCAATATCCCATCCAAAATCTAACATGCCAAGCATAAAAGATCCGCTCGGGTCTCCAAACCATGATAGTCACTAAATAGTGCCGATACATACGATTCACAACCACAACATAGACTGAATGTGAAAACTTCCGTGTCTCCAAATCCATATGGCACATAAATCAACATACCTGATCCCAATTCCACCGTTCGAATGTATAACACACCTCAAATACCCAATCATTCCACGAAAGATACTCTAAAATTCCCCTGTGTCACCAAGCAAACTCGAATAACAACAGTCGATCTAACAAGAAAGCGCCGCAATTCTACCGAAGTACCATCAGCTTAATCACATTGCCTTTTCTAAAATATATACCCTCATCAAATCACTCCCATTTAGCAATACCATTTTCTTAATCATCTGGAGATCACCCCCCTAATCATCTGAAACTGCCTGTGCTGCCTAAGAATTTTATGGTCTTCCGTTCAAAACTGAACCGTAACCTTACACACGCAAATCTCAATCCTCCACAACATACCGCATATACCATACCATCCTAGGATAATATGAGAACTTTATCTCCCTTCTGAGCCACAACCATCTACGTACTCCACTAGTCAATAACTTTCCATTGATTCCATCTAGAAGAAAATCACTATGCATCCCATGCTCCTCATGCCCATAGAAAATATACACCTCTAACCGAGGTAGAAACCATCAAGAATTCTCCGAGTTCCCCTTGCACAAACTAGACTTGCCAGGACTGAATCCTTCTAACTCGACCAAGCTACGCAAGCCATCAAAACCTAAGAGCATTTCTGCGAAATGCCTGTAGGAACTCATTACCTCAAACACTCCCCAAGGAACTAATCATATCCTTACCATACCGATACGGCCTACTACCGAGCTACCCCGTCTATCCGAGTTCCCTTCTGATTTACCTTCAGCTTGATATCCCTCCTTGCTATATCATCACAATTCCTTAACCCAGACTTACCACACAAAACCCAAGCATAAATCCACACCGTTTTAAGGCTTATAAGCCGCTGAATACTCTCTTAAATATTCCCAAAAGCACCACATCCACAATACTTTACTCCGAAGAACTTCTTGCGAATCTAACTCCGTTACCTTTACCTCCCTGATACTAATACATAGAATCCCATAATCAATATAGAAAACACCATAAGTCTTGACTTCTTCCAATGAAAACTTAGTCTCTAACAACATATACAACTTTAAAATACCTCATGGTTACATGTAAAATCTTGAATACATTAGAACCATTTCCACGAGTTATTCACTCTACTCAAACCGCAATTAGCCTGATCAAACGAACCGAACAACACGTGCCTCGTTGGCACTCTGACACCGCAAGATGTGACATCATTCCAATATAACCAAGCAACTTCCTGCCCTATGCACCGAGCATTCCTTACTAACCACAACTCAAGTCATTCCCCGATTCTCGTACATGCATAAAGCATAACATAGCCTTTATTGAAATTTCCTTTACTCGAACCATAACTGATTCACAAATACGCCTCGAACTAGAACCATTAGAGCACATAACCGTGCAATCAACTATTCAATAACGGACTCCCCTACTAGGCTCAAAGCCATAGATCAAAACACGCACCATAACTCATAACGCATACACTTTATTGTTGCCATAATATCATAGTGAGATTAAACTCAAACCTTCATAAGCTCGTGGCACACACACCATCTGGTACTTCATATCTTTTACAAATCTCACATTTACTCTCATAAAAATTAAACCCACTCTCTTAAGCGACCCAAATTAAATTCGCACATATATTTCACTTGTAAATGGGATCTTCTAATAGACAACATACAGATCGCACAACTCCAGAACACTTCGCAAGAGATAACCCACCTGCTTCACCTTAAACTAACATTTATGTATACATTCCATCATCATACCATTACGCAGTCAATTAGTCTTCCTAAGTCTGAACTCATACCGCAACATGAAATTTACTTCACTCCCAACTAGGACACATGAAAAGACTCTTTGCACACCCATAACTCGGGGCCATACCTCAAATCAAGATGAAAATCAAGCACATAATATTTCTTCTATCCTCCGGTAGACCCTCCTTGTCGCTTCCAATTCATAAGAATACATCTCACAGTCACAACATACTCATCACATAGCCATGCAGCCGTCACTTCCACTAATAGGGAAAAATACCGAACATATAAATTCAAAAGCACTTGCTCACACAATCAGCACCTTGGTGCTCGGTCCATAGGCAAAAATCCGGCCTCAAGTCCTCCAAACTGGCCCAACATCAACACATAGAGATCATATCTCGCCATTTGATCGGGGAATCACAAGACATCGATGCACATCTGATACTGAGCGCTCATGCGCACATACGAATGCGTGGAAGGAATTTCAAAAGTTATTTTTCAAGCTGAATCAAGGACGCACGATAAGAATTCAAGAATGTGAAGTTTTCCTAAAGGTTCTGCAGCCTCTCAAGGATAAATACAGATGTGTCCGTACCGATCCGCAAGACTCTACTAAACCTGCTCATGATTCGTGAGACCTATGTAACCTAGGGCTCTGATAAACAATTGTCATGACCCAAACCCAACCCGGTCATGATGGCGCCTCTTGTGAAGACAAAGCCAACTAACTAAACCAAATTCACCTTGTTAAGACAACTAAACAATATAAAAGCAGTCTAAACATAATTTAATGATAATAAGTAGCGGAAATACAACCCGACACAGCCCTAACCGGGGTGTCACAAGTCACGAGCATCTACTAAGGTATAAATACAACTGAAAGTCTGAAGTGTACAAATATAGACTAATGACTGAAGAGAGAAAGAGAGAAGCAGTGTTGCAAACGCCGGTAGCTACCTTGCTAAACTCTAATGACTCTGCCTCCGATCAGCCAAAAGCCGCTATCGGGTGTATAAATACTTGAATCTGCACACAAGGTGCATGGAGTAAAGTGAGTACTCCAATTCAGTGAGTAACAAATGTAAATAAATACTGAAGGCAAGAAATCACGTAAAACATATCAAGATGTTGTATAGAAGCAGTCCACAACCAGTAAGAAGCAGTGAAGCTGTAAAAATCTCTTTAAAATATTTTGGCTCAGTTTAAACTTCTTTGAAAATGACTTTTCCAACAGTTACACAAATGAATGCCAAAAATAGTTAGTGGAGATAAGCATAGAAATCCGCATCTCGGGCACAAATACCATAGTTTAACAGGTAAAATGACAAGTAAATATGAAAGATAAACATATAAAGGTTCACCCCTCGGGCACAATGTCAATAATTTCTCCCCTCGGGCAATATCTCAGAACAATACTAGCCCCTCAGGCAATCACGTAGAACGGTACCAGCCCCTCGAGCAATCACATAGAACAATATCAGCCCCTCAGGTTATCACATAGAACAATATCAGCCCCTCGGACTATATCTCACATCACAATAGGTACCCGCACTCACTAGGGGTGTACAGACTCCGGGAGAGGCCCCTTATGGCCCAAGCGCAATATCAAGCCATCTCGTGGCATCAAATCTAGGCCCTCGGTCTCATATCAGTCAAGCCACCTCGTTGTGTATATATCTTAGGCCCTCGGCCTCTTAAACAATATCAACAAGCCACCTCGTGGCGTACATATCTCAGGCCCTCGGCCTCAAATCAGTATCAGTGTTTCCTCACAACTAAGCCCTCAGCCTTACTCGGTCAAAAATACTCACAAGCCCCTCGGGCATTAGTAAAATAGTATTTCTCAGCCCAAAGCATCATTTAAAATATCATTTAAGTCTCAAAATGGAGTAAAAATGGCTGAGTGGTAAAACAGTGGAAAATAGCATGACTGAGTTCAATTAATAAGTCAAAGTAGTGAGGAAATAGCAATAAAAATCCCCGAAGGGTTCAAATAGTTGTCACGAAGCCCAAATATGGCAATCAGCCCAAATCAGGATGATAACAAATAAGTTTCAGTCAAATACGCGGTAAAATCATCAATCGGGATGGACCAAGTCACAATCCCCAATAGTACACGACCCCACGCTCGTCATCAAGCATGTGCCTCACCTCAATATAGCACTACGATGTGTAATCCGGGGTTTCAAACCCTCAGAACATCATTTACAATCATTACTCACCTCGAACCGGCTAATTCTCTAGCTCACGATGCCTTTGCACCTCGAATTTTCCTCCACGCGCGTCGAATCTATCCAAAATCAGAACGAATACGTCACAATATGCTAAGGGAACAAAGCCCATGCGAAAATAATCAAATTACCACAAAATTCCAGAAATTGGTCAAACCCGACCCCCGGGCCCACATCTCGGAATTTGACAAAAATTCACAAAACTAGAATCTTTATATTCTCACGAGTCTACCCATACGAAAATTATCCAATTCTGATACCATTTGGTCCTTCAAATCATCATTTTACATTTTTGAAAGATTTTACAATTTCTTCCCAAATTCCATCCCAAATCAAGAATTAAATGATGAATTCAATGATAGATTTATGTACTCTAGCCAAATCTGAGTTAGAATCACTTACCCCGATAAATTTCTTGAAAAACATTCGAAAAATCGCCAAAATCCGAGCTCTCTAGATCAAAATATCAAATAAAATCCAAAACCTCATATTTATAGAGTACCCCACTAATTTTCACCTCCCCGGACTGCACAAAATCGACCGCGATCCGCACAAAACCAGTGCGGTCAGCACAAAAACGATCGCGGCCGCATAAGCTTTCCTCTGCAGTGACATGCTTTAGTATTTTGGCCATAACTTTCGCTACAGATGTCCAAATTGCAATATCTTTACCTTTATGGAAACTAGACACGAAGGACTACAACTTTTGTTTTAAATCATCTCAAGGGTCCTTCTGGATAGAAGGGATGAGCTTCTGAAGTAGGACCAGTGGAATGTTTTTCACCGCGGCTGCACACCATTTTGTGCAATCTGCACAGCACCTACCGCGGCCGCACTTAATTTTGTGTGGTCCGCACAACACATACCGCGGCTGCACTTCTTTTTGTGCGGACCGCGCGGGTGGGTTCCGAGGTCTACAACCCTTCTGGACCTGCTACAACTATGATTTTCGGCCTAAAACATCTTGGAACCTACCAGGAACCTACCTGGAACTCCCGGAACTTCAAACCAATTGTACCAACACATCCCATGACATCGTTCAAACTTGTTCAAAACTTTGGAACGCTCACAGCAACATCAAATCACTAATTTAACATGAGATTCAAGCCTAAGAACTCCAAGAACTCTTAAATTATGCTTTCGATCAAAAAGTCGATCAAATCTCATCTGAATGACCTGAAATTTTGCACACGCATCCCAAATGATACAATGAAGATACTTCAAATCTCGGAATTCCATTCCGACCTATATATCAAAATCTCACCTATCAACCAGGAAAACGCCGAAATCTCAATTTCGCCAATTTAAGCCTAAATCTCCTCTACAACTCCAAAACCCATTTCGATTGCGCTCCTAAGTCACCAATCACCTAACGGAGCTAACCAAATCATAAAAATTCCGATCCGAGATCATATACAAACAAGTCAAATATTGTTCAAACCTTTCAAGTTCAAGCTTTAAACTGGGAACTGTTCTTCCAAGTTTATTCCGATTATCCTGAAAACCAAAACCAATGATTTACATAAGTCATATTATATCACACGGGGAAAGTCATGCCCGAGAACTGGCGAGCGAAATACAAAAGCTCAAAACGACCAGTCGGGTCGTTACAATTGAGAAGCCTGCCCGAAAGATGGCACGAGAAGAAATGACCGAAAGAGTGAAAAGCTTAGAACAACGGTTGAAAAATATGCAAAGGTTGGCAGGTCAGAAGAGTATTGCCTTTAAGGATCTATGTATGTTCCCCGATGTCCACTTGCCACCTGGTTTCAAGATCCCCAAATTTGAGAAGTATGATGGACATGGAGACCCCATAGCCCACCTAAAAAGGTATTGCAATCAACTAAGAGGTGTGGGAGGAAATGAAGAATTACTGATGGTTTATTTTGGGGAAAGCTTTACGGGTATAGCCTCTGAATGGTTTATGGGTCAAGACACATCTTGCTGGTATGTCTGGGAAAACATGGCGCAAGCCTTTGTCAAAGAATTCCAATATAACATTGACATCGCCCCGGACTGTAATTCCCTTTCAAATCTGAAGAATAAACCAACTGAAAGTTTTAGGGAATATGCCATTTAATGGAGAGAACACGCAGCTTGAGTTTAGCCACCCATGGATTACCACGATCTAATCACTGTCTTCCTTCAAGTTCAAGAGCCCGATTACTTTCAAAACATGATGTCTGTAGTTGGCAAATCATTCTCAGAAGCAATCAAAATGGGAGAAATGGTAGAGAATGGCCTTAAGACAGGCAAAATTATAAGTCAACCAACTCTCAAAGCTGCAACTCAAGCTGTCCAAATTGAATCTGGTAATTTTAGTGGCACAAGTGAGAAGGTTGAAGAAATCATGATGACATCAAGGTCGAGAAAAGGTCATAGAAGAACATCTCGAAGGCATGACCAGCCGCATTTGTTTTTTGACAAATCCCCTAAGAACCCACAGTACTCTGTTGCTCCCCCAGTATGTTGTCCAGCCACCAAGACACCCCAGAAGGCGAGCGCCAACACCGCAAAATCACCATCATCCTCCACAAAATTTTTAGGTGCCCCATAACCCACATCCAAGCTAGGGGTATAGAGGTAAACAAAGGTTGAAAGATAATTTTACACCGACAAGAGAGTCCTATGCAAGCTTGTTTGAGAAATTAAAGCATTATGACCTGATTACACCTATTCCTCCGAATCATGTGGACCCGCGTGCAAGAAGCTTTGACCCTTCTAAAAGGTGTGAATATCATTCCAATGCCCAGGGGCATAATGTCGAAAGTTGTCGGGATTTGAAAAGAGAGATAGAAAGAATGATTCAAGAAGGGATAATTGTGGTCCAGGACAGTGACACCCAAAATAACCCGCAAAATCCTTCACTTTCACATGATGATGCACACTTTGTGGGGGGATGCATGGTGACATGGAGTATGAGAACCTCTTGGAAACTTGCTGACTGAAATTAATGATATTAAAATTGGTGAAAATCCTTGTAATTTGGATGTGCAACCCAGTGGCTAAGATGTCGAGCTTTGTAATTGGAAAGACACTCCTTTCTTGGCTAGCCAGGGAGGAGTTTTGGTGGTTTATTTTGTTGTCATTTCTGTTGTCCAGGTTATTTTGGGGTTGTAATCCGGACATTGTCTTGTTGGCTCAAACCCTCCTGCTTCTTATTTTCCTAGTTAGTTTAGTGGTAGTAACTCATTTAGTGTTATCTAGGATTGTTCTAGGGTTGTAACCAATATCTATTTTTCTTGTTTTGTTCAAACCCTTTCTACCCTCTGTCTAATGCAATCTCATATTTTCTATTAGTTCTGGTCAGTTTTTGTTTAGGTTACTTTTTCTTTTATAGTTCTTTTCATCTTGATTCTAGTGGCATGACACACACACATAATTCTTAGCCTGGTCTTAAAAGTTAGTTTAATCATGAAGCAATGACACAATTTTAAACATGATAAAAGAGGCATTTGAGGAAACAAGTAGAGATTCACGCATTCTGAGATGACTTGAAGCTTGAATTGAGTGAAACTGAGGCAGTAAATCTGGGAAATCAAGAGGTTGATAAGAGCACACAACAAGGAAATGTCTCTTAAGCAGTTTGAGGTAAATCAGTTAGTGTTGAAATACATTTTTCCACATCAAGGTATGGTTTAGTCAAGTCTGCTTCGAACTGGCAATGGCCATTCATTGGGACAAAGGTATTGCTCATTGACACTTTTTGTTTGTGTTGATGTCATCAATAGATGCTATGTTTGGTTTCGTTGTTTATCTTCAATTGCATGTTTGTACTTGGCATTTTTAAAGTTTGGTATGACGAAGGCACTTTTTGTTTGTGTTGATGCCATCAATAAATGCTATGTTTGCTTTCGTTATTTATCTTCAATTGCATGTTTGTACTTGACATTTTTAAAGTTTGGTATGACGAAGTCATTTTATTCTGCTACCTAAACACTTTTATCTTTTGCTACCCCTTTTGAGTCTTAATTTGTTTTCTTTCATACCCCTCTTTTGGAATCACAAGCAGAGTTGAGAACTAGAAAAGAAAAGAAAAAGAGAAAAAGGAGAAAAGGAAAGAAAACAAGAGAAAAGAAAAAAATGGAAATAAAGAAAAGGAAAAGAAAACAACAAAATAGTCCAACTTTGTGTTTAAACTACGTTCGACCTGATTTTTGTCACCACAAGATATGTAGGCAGCCTTACGGTTTGGTCACACCAAATAAAATATTTCATAATCCCCGAAGTCAAGAGTTGGGCAGATTTTCTTAGAAATCCCATCAAAACAAAAAAAGGAAGAAGATGAAGAAGAAAAAATTCCCCAAACTCCAAGAAACTGGGGCAGAAGTTTTAATTTTGCCAAAAGGTCTGGTTCCGAAAGTTGTAATTTTGAACCCTTTCATCTTAAATTATTTGAGCCTTCATGCCACCCTTTCTTTCCAACCCTGTCCAAAAGCCTACATTACGGTCCAAAGAAAGACCTTCCGACCAATTTTTGAGGATGTCAAATCAAGTGTGTGGTGAAAGTATGATCTTCTTGCATCATGGGTAATACTTTATTCTCAACACAAAGAGAGAAAATGGTAAAATGAGAGAGTATTATCGGTAAAAACCCTTATGGGCACCGTAAGGCGACGGTGAGTTGAGAAAAGAACAAAATGAGAGAGACTTGATGGTGAAAACCTTCAGGGCACTACAAGTCGATTGAGGATTGTGGATCGAATAGGACAATTGGAGCGCTGAAGCCCAGTTTTACGACTCAGAGGTACAACAAAAGTTGAACATTAGACTTGCTTGACAGATTAGGCCACTTAATCCAAAGGTGCATGTCATGGTCATTAGAGTTGGTATCCACATCTGATAAGTTTCTACTTTGTAATTTTCTTGTTAGGTATCATCTCTTTCCCTAATATTGTTCCTCTTGTTTTGTTTGAGTCCCTTCTTGAGTCTGTTTGGTCAGAACAAGTAAGAAATGACTTCAAAATTTGCTACCAGCTTTCCAATTGCACAAAATGAATTTGGCTAGCACATCAAAGTGACATAAGTCAGGGAAAAATGGTATGCGCATTGAGTTGGTAACAATCAACATGCTTTGGGATTCATGTGAAATGCAAAGGTTCGGTAAATGTCAATTCATGAGCAAAATGCAACAGATAGAAGATATTGAGATCGAATGGAGCAGAGGCATTTTCTGTGATAAGGGTTGAAAGAAAATGGGTAGTCGATAACAGTCAAGGTCGTCCAAGTTGAAATCAAAGTTATCTTGGCAAGTGTAGAAGCAGCCGCCCTCAAGGTCAAGGCCACAAACTAACCATTTAAACTCACAAGTTTCTTTGTTTGAAATAGGAACAAAGCAGTGCAAGCAAGTGGGTTCAAAAACAAGAAAAAAAAGAAAGAAAAAAAAGAGAAGAATCGACAAAGGGAAGTTTCTCAAATCTTTGCCCTTACCTGTCTTGCTAGTGTGCATAAAATGTTGCCATTGCTCTTCACATTTTTCCTCCTAGGATAAAAAGTACTATTCTGATGGATTTTCCCCCCAATCAAAAATCTTAGTCTGATGAATTTTTCTCCTAAGATAAGAAATCTTAGTCTGATGAACTTTTCTCCTAGGATCAAAATCTTAGTCTGATGAATCTTTCTCCTAAGATAGAAAACCTAGTCTGATGAATTTTTTCCTAGGATCGAAATCTTAGTCTGATGAATATGTCTCCTAAGATAGAAGACCTAGTTTGATGAACTTTCTCCTAGGATAGAAATCTTAGTTTGATGAGTCTTTCTCCTAAGATACCAAAAAAAAAGAGATCTACTCTGATGAATTTTCTCCTAGGATCAAATCTTAGTCTGATGAATCTTTCTCCTAAGATAAGAGACCTAATCTGATGGATTTTCTCCTAAGATCAAAATCTTAGTCTGATGAATTTTTCTCCTAAGATAAAAAAACTCAGTCTGATGAGTTTTCTCCTAGGATAAAAATCTTAGTCTAATGAATTTTTACTCCTAAGATAAAAAATCTAGTCTAATGAATTTTCTCCTAGGATAAAAATCTTAGTCTGATGAATATTTCTCCTAAGATAAAAGACCTAGTCTGATGAACTTTCTCCTAGGATCAAAATCTTAGTTTGATGAATCTTTCTCCTAAGATAGAAGACCCAGTCTGATGAACTTTCTCCTAGGATCAAAATCTTAGTCTGATGAATCTTTCTCCTAAGATAAGAAGGACCTAGTCTGATGAATTTTCTCCTAGGATAAAAATCTTAGTCTGATGAATCTTTCTCCCAAGATAAGAGACCCAGTCTGATGAATTTTCTCCTAGGATCAAAATCTTAGTCTGATGAATCTTTCTCCTAAGATAACAAAAGGGATCTAGTCTGATGAACTTTCTCCTAGGATCAATCTTTAGTTTTCTTAAGTTATTAATTCTTAGTTTTCTTGAAATCAAGGGTCCCGCTTGGAGAATAAGGTCAGTTTTTACTTTAGTCAAGCTTAGTTTATAGTTTTCCGCAAGCTCAATCTTAAATCTAGGAGACGCACTTCCTAGTCTAGGTCATTCAGGTTCTATCCTTAGCAGACGCACTTGCTAGCCAAATATTCTTGGTTTGACTCACAGGAGACGCACATCCCGGTCAAGTCTTTAGTTTCACTCTCTTCATTGCATCAATAACATAGGTGATTTACAGTTTTGCTAATAACTTACAAATTTTTCTAGTGCAAACTGGGGCAGAAAATTTTGTTTGTTTTGATTGCAGGCACCCACCTGGAGAACGAGGTAAGACATTTCAGAGGTCATTTCAGAGTCACTTCAAATTTCAAGTCAGTAGCAGGCGCCCATCTGAAGAACGAGGGAAGCCATTTCAGAATTCAATTCAAGTTAGAAGTAGCAGAAGCTCGCGACAAGAATGCGAGTCAACAGTCCGAGATGACCAACAAAAGTAGTCAAAGAAAAAAAGAAAAAAAAAAGAAAAAAAGAAGTGAATCCAAAACGCAGAAGCATGCTAAAGATGTGAACTGCTCAAGACATGGTTGAAATTATGAGCATTGCATGCCCGGTCTTGATCCAAAGAAGTCGTGGAAGAATGAATCAGCACCTGCAGCTAGCAAACATCAAGGTTCAAATCAAAAGTCTGCATGAAAAATCATTCAAGACTCAAGATCATGCTTCAGTAGACTTGTAGATAGGGATCTTGTAACTCATAGCTGATATACTTGCTTAGTTCTTTTAGATTTTTATTTGATGTAATAATAGGGCCGCGGACCGAAACCTCGACAGAACGACACCTTGATTGGCTCTCCACTTTAGTATACTCCATCACCTCATTCACTTCTGAACTACACGTGGCCTGATTCTTTTATTGCAAAGGATATGTAGGCAACTCAGATACTAGGGCTCAGTCACATTCTTCTTCCTCTTAGTTTTTGGTCTCCCTAAATAAGGGTCGGGTCAAAAAATATGTCTTGTCGTTCTTTGTCAGAAAATACTTTGTATTTCCAGTCAAAGAGGGGCAGCTGTAGACATGTAATTTTTGACCCTCCCCAAGATTTTACACTTTTTAGCTTTTAGATATTTAGTTTAGGCCTAATATTGCTATTTTACCTAGTTTTAACTTTTTTTTACTTTATTTTGTCACAAAAATAAAAATTACAAAAAATATTTTCTTTTATTTAGGAAATTGATATTTCATCTTGTTACTTTTAGTTTATCTATCTTTCATAAAATTTAAAAATACAAAAAATAGTTTAACTTCATTTTCAAGGATATTAGTGTTTTGGTAGTAATATTATTTTAATTATCCTATTTTTAGTATAGTCTTTGGAAAAAATAATTTCGTTTCAATTCCATTTCAGTCAAAGTCAATTGTTAATTATATTTTTATTATCTGTGATACTTTTATTTTACCCTCAGAAAAGAAGAATGAATTTTGGGCCAGTTTTGTGTTTTGATAAGTCCAATTTTAGGCCCATTTTTGGAATTCTTCCTTAGCCCATTAAACCCAATACCCTAAAAAAAACCTGATCTCCGACACACTTGAGAAAGAGCCGTGACCCTTCACCAAAAGAGGACCCCCTTCTTCATCTTCACCTGAACCAAAAATCCCTTTGGACCAAGAGAAGAAGAAGCAGTCGTTTCCCTTGGCTAGCTTCAACAACCAAACAGACCCATTTTTTTGAACCTGACCAGCCATCACCCCTCATCCAAACAGTACCCTAGTTCCCCAAAATCTTTAGCTGCGAAAAGCCGTTGCCGACGACCCCAGAACGGCCCCCACCCTTCAAAATTCGATCGCTGCCACACGACCACCCTTCCACCATCAAGCACACCCTGGAATCGAGCAACTTCAGTCGTTTACCCACCGGAGAAGCCCAACCGCCGTTCACCCTTCTTCTTTACCGCCCCTCCAAGCTGCCGCCCAAGCCACTACCATCTCCGTTTATCTACGCACACGTACGCATAGTGGGAGAAATCAGAGGAAAAGTGTTCGTGGGTTTTGTTTACTTCAAAATCAGAAAAAATATAAAAAAATGGGGATAATTCAGTTTCTTCTTCTGGATTTTCGTTTGAAATAGAATGAAGTCGAAATAAGTGTTCGAAGTTTTGGAGATGTCGTTCGCAGTCCGCGCTCTTGCTACTGTGGCTTTTCCCGGTCAGATTTAAATTGTCGGAGTTTAATGTAATTGAGTCCTTGTTAAATTGAGGTCAGATTCTTACCCTCGTCTTCCCTTTCAATTCTGTGTAGTAAATTTGATGAAATGAAGTTGTGTGGTATATGAGTGTTCGAAATTATCAGTATTTGTTTAGTTGTTATTCATATTGCTTTTGTGTTCTTTTGATTGGCGTTTGTGTTATTCATCAAATTTTGATGAAATGAAGCTCTTTTGATTTGTTGGATTTTGTCGTTCAATTGATAAATGGGCCGTAGGGGGTTTGTCTGATTTAAAAGGCAAAATCGCATTTAGACCCCTCTACAAAAATTGTCATTGCAGAGAATTGAAAAAGTTATAACAATTTGAGCTTTGGATTATTTTGTTAGTTCTTTGTTTCACTATACTCGCTTGATCGCTAGTAGCATGATTAGGCCGTAACACTTGGGTAGGCAAGCCTTAGGATTTTTGTTATTTTTGAGGAGAGAGGTCGTTCCCTTAGTTAATTTTATCCGGGGAATGCCCCGAAGGATTTGTATATATTTTATTCCGGGGAATGCCCCGTAGTATTCTGTAATTGGAGGCCAAAAGCGAACTCGTAGCACCTTTATTCTTATTTCATTTTTATTTTATCTTTTTTTATTAGGTGGGGACGACCTCGAGCCTCCTGTGTGTTTATTTTTCTTTTTTATGTTTGTTTTTACCTCAATTTGAATAGTTTAAAAGCCAACTAGATCGACTACGCAACCGTACTAGTTATGGGACTCGGGGAATACCTAACACCTTCTCCCCGAGTCAAATGAACCCCCTTAATCGAATCTCTGGTACAGACTTAGTTTTGGAGTCTCAAGTGTTTTTAAAGGAAAAAAATTATTTTTAGAAAAACGGTGACCTGACACACCGAAATCAAATGTCAGGTGGCGACTCTGAGTTATTTTCCTTTTGAATACAATTTTTTGTCACGTTCAAATTGGAAAACCCTTGTTTGAGATTTACTAATATTTTTTTTATTAATTTAAGAGGGTTTAGTGAAGTTTGTAAAAAAAGAGGTGTGACAATGCAAACATGGAGTCAGGGATTAGACTCCTGCAAATGGGAGGCAAGTATTAGCCTCATGCAAGTATAGATACAAAGATTAGCCTCATGTAAATATGGAGGCAAGGATTAGCCTCATGCACATATGGAGGCAAGGATTAGCCTCATGCAAATATGGAGGCAAGGATTAGCCTCATGCAGAGAGCAAGTAGTAAGTAAACGTAGCATATGTCTTAGCTGGAGATGCATATTCAGTGTCTAGTGGCTGGTTGGATAGTGAATTCGCTTTGTGTATATGTGTTTGCGAGTGCTATCGTCATGTCAAACGTACATGCGTTCAAAGAAAAGTTGTAAGTTTTGT
This sequence comes from Nicotiana tabacum, assembly GCF_000715075.1. Taxonomy (NCBI): domain Eukaryota; kingdom Viridiplantae; phylum Streptophyta; class Magnoliopsida; order Solanales; family Solanaceae; genus Nicotiana; species Nicotiana tabacum. The sequence continues at coordinate 14,435,639 of NC_134089.1, read as the reverse complement.
GGGGAGGTTGGTTTGTGCTTTCCGCTGGCCTTGCTATGCTCCGTCCCAAAATCCTTTCGAGTTCCCTTGGGTGACGCCTGACTTGTTATGGAAATAGAGTTTTCAAAAATGTGCAATTATTGATAAAAAATAGAGTTGTTTCAGAAATATATTGATACATTTAGATGAACTAGTGACTGTGACACGTCTCCAAGGCATTGCAGCTATCTCATATTTGAATTTTGAGGGTCCTTCTCAAAATTCTGCCCATGTTTGGTAGATGATCTTTAACTGTTTGCGGATGATGGACCCTGCTAAACCCTCTCCGGAATTTTGAGAATCCTTCTCAAAATTCTGCCCCAGTTCTTAACTGATTACTGACTTCCCGGCATGTGATGGCGTTGGCTAGACTTGCTCCGGAATTTTGAGGGTCCTCCTCAAAATTCTGCCCCAATTTCTGAGCTTGGGGGAAATGAAAATTTTATTATGATATGACCGAACCCGTAAGGCTGCCTACGTATCCCCTCTTAAACGGGAATCAGGTCAAGCATAGTTCAATACATCAAATGAGGAAATGTAAAGTATCTAAGCATAGTATCTCTTGATTGCGTCTGAATTGATCGGTTTTGGCCAAATTTTTCCGACCATTTTTACAAGTATGAGTGCTCCTCCTGTTAGTACTCTATGAACCATGTATGGACTTTGCCAGTTGGGAGAGAATTTCCCTTTGGACTCATCTTGATGTAGGAGATTTTCTTCAATACCAGCTGCTCTAGTGCGAACTGCCTTGGTTTGACTCTTTTGTTTAATGCTATGGACATTCTATTTTGATAAAGTTGGTCGTGACATATTGTGTTCATCATCTTTCCATTGATAAGGGCCAATTGTTCATAGCGACTCCTTATCCATTCTGCATCGCTAAGTTCAGCTTCCTGTATGACTCTCAAAGAAGGAATCTCTACTTCGGCTGGGATGACAGCTTTGGTACCGTAAACTAGCATGTAGGGAGTTGTCCTAGTTGATGTGCGAACCATAGTGCGGTATCCCAATAAAGCAATTAGTAGGCAGCTTGTAAGCCACTATAGACGTGCTCAAACCGCTCATGTCGCCATATAACCATGCGAAAATATCCTCATACTCTTTTAGGAAGCGAATGTTCTCTTCCTTCTATGTTGGTGACAAGTGAATGTTGATGCGAGTCTCCTTGATGGTTTTGGCATCTCCTAAATTTACTGCTTCAATCTCGTCCAGATTGGACTTAGGCTTATTCTCAAAGTTTTCAAACTCCCTGGCAATTTCCTTGGGTATCTCATCTTCTTCATCTGTATCACTATTCTCATGTTGCGTTGCCTCATTACATGTCACAGTTACTGGTTTATCAGGAAAAGTAATAATAGCTCTTGTGGAAAGAAAAAGTGTAAAGATAGTAGTGAATAATAAAGAGCAAATACATTTGATTAAAACTTGAGAAATTGTTCAGACAAAGCACAACTCTACGAATCGAGCATTTATTTTGAAACAAGTAAAGAATAAAACGAAACTACAGGAAATTTTAAATGCCTAGAACAGCTATACAAGTAAATTCTGCCAAGCTACCTAGGGAATCGGTGGGCTCGGGATGGTGTGACAGTCCAATTTCTGAGAACAGTTCCCTTCGCCACAGTCTGAATTGTGGGGCCTTCTTCCTCCTCCTCCTCCTTAATTATGGCACCACAGTTCATGTCCTCATCTTCCAAGAACAAATTCTTCAACCCCGCTAGTGCTTCTTCCTGTGTAGTTCCCAATATTGTGTCGACCTGGTGAAAAGCTTGATCCAAACGTGGCACTGGTTGCTCAAGAGGGTAATACGGTCCGCGCCATGGAGGCGACCAATCATTGTAATCTTGCCATGTATACTGGTATCCGAGCCCAAAAGTGGTACCATGATTTTTCAGCTGTATTGGTTTTGTGATACCTTGGAGGCTCTTTCCCAACCCTTTGCCGGGTTCATATCCGGACCATGCTAGTATGTTTTCTATCTTGTTACTCCACCATTTATCCTTCTTGATGGCATTGATCCGTTCGATGTGATGATAAGTTTCCCCTCCTAGCCTTCTTCTATGTCCAATGGCCGGGATGGTTTGGCTAGTGTAGATGGGGTTACTTCCATCTCCATGAATGATTACTTCCTGGCGGTTCCATTCAAACTTCACGGCTTGATGTAGTGTCGAAGGCACAACCCAGTAGCATGGATCCATGGGCGGCCCAACAAAAGATTATATGAGGCTAGCATGTCAAGAACTTGGAATTCAACGTCAAACCAAGTTGGCCCCATCTGTAAGCAAAGGTTGATTTCTTCGATCGTGGCCCTCTAGGACCCATCGAAAGCCTTCGCATTCATGCTTCCTACCCATATCTCGTGGAAACTTTTGTCCAACCTCTGACAAATATTTAGGCTCTAACCTCCATCAACCAGGACCCTGGCAATGAACTTATCTTCAAATTGTACCGTGATATGTAGCGCTCGATTGTGATTCAAACCTTCGGGCGGTAGCTCATCTTCGTGGAAGATAATCTTATGGCTCTCCAACACTTGACCGACCATGTTGGCCATTTCTCCACCAGTGATGTGTTGCGCACATAAGCCTCGCTCAGTACTTTCATTAAGGTGTTCTTGTGTACTCTGAGTTCTGCAATAGTGACAGGATAGATATCTGAGCAGGGACTTTGTTCATATGATCAACAACAGAGTACTCCTTTGCCTGTACCTGTCACACCTCCTTTTTCCGACCCCGCGAAGGGCGAAGGAGTTTTTTCCAATTAAAGGACAGTCGAAACGGGATTTGTTTATTTATTTCAGAGTCGCCACTTGGGAGATTTAGGGTGTCCCAAGTCACCAGTTTAATCCCGAATCGAGGAAAAGAATGACTCCATATTACAGTTCGCGAACCAGAAATCCGGATAAGGAATTCTGTTAACCCGGGAGAAGGTGTTAGGCATTCCCGAGTTCCGTGGTTCTAGCACGGTCGCTCAATTGTCATATTTGGCTTATTTATCTGATTTTAATACAATTATGAACCGATGTGCCAATTTTAACTCTTTACCACTTTATTATTATTATTATTTTTTAAAAAAAATTGTGAACATCGTTTAAAACATGTCTTTGGATTACGTCACATGAAATGCACCCGCAATCCGGAACACATTTTATTTGATGTTTTAGGATTTGGATTTGGGTCGCATGAAATGCACACCCGAGTTTAAGAAAGTAATTTAATTAAATCGCGTCTAAAGAGGCTAACACGTTATTATCTTTAGGGATGACAGTGAAATTCACTAAACGGTCCGTCCCAAATTCTAAGTATTTTAATATATATGCATTTAGAGGGCCCCGCACTTTGTACATTTTTTGTTTGTCGAGGCTCGTCTCATTTTTATTTTAAAGGATAAACCTACAATGACTATATTTTCTATTAAGTTCGTCTCTAAAATAAAAAGAAAATCTCTTAATTATTTACATGCTAAAAAAACGTAACTTATTAGTTATTAATTTACAGCTAATGCGAATGGAAAATAGCGATCGAATTTGTACAAAGAAAAACTGCTTTCATTTTATATTCTGTTATGCAATAATACTAGAACATGAGGTTGACCATAATATCAAAACAGATTAATTGTTCTCTGATTAATTTAAACTAACATTATTAGATAAAGAAAGTATACATATGCAACCTCATTATTCATTAATCATTCAACTACATCTTTATACGAAGAAAGAAAAATTATATTCAACCACAAAACTAAACAGGAGGAATTCAACAAGAACAAAGCCTGATTAATATTTCATTTTTTTTTGCTTCAAGCCGAGATTGTACAAATGTGTACCTGGAAACAGAAGTACATGAACAAAAGAAGTAGGAGTCAGCAGCAATAATACTACAGCAACAGCAGGTTCCGCAACACCGCAAAACCAGTAACAACCAGTAGAATAACCCAGTGACAGATTGTAAACTCAGCAGTGAAAAAGTACAATCGCAGTCAAAGCAGAAGAGAGAAAAGATACGAGATGCAACAGCTTCGAATTTTTGAATAACACTCGAAGAAAAGCAAACAGAATTGTTCGAGTGAAAGTTCAAATTGTCTTTCTCTTTTACTATCACAAACTCTCTCCAGTATAAAAGTGTGTCAACTCTCAAGTGTAAAAGTCTCTCAACAATAATCTCTTAATAATGTTCAACCTTTTTTCTTCTCTCTAAAAATCCTCTCAATGTTCAAGTTCCCTTAATGTCAAGAATAGTCCTCTATATATAGCAAGACAAGTCTTCCATCCCAACCCCAAAATTATTCCCCCAATGGCATGCTTTGGCCCACTATTAAATGTCTTCTTTATTTTAAATTTTGTCCCTCATGCCTACATTAAACAACTAACACATTCCCAACCCATTACAATTTGTCCCCCATGCCTATATTAAAAAAGTACAAGATTCCTCCCCATTGTGTTTTGTCTTGTCCCCCATTATATTAAACAAGTACATCAAAAACCCCACCCCATTATATTTGTCCCCCATGCTTAACATAAAGAATCAAAATAATGTTCAATTACCAAACTACCCTTCCGACCTTATTGCAATTTACAAATCTACCCCCGAATGCAATGCAATTTACCAAATTAACCCTCTGCTCTAAACAATCAATTAATCATAACTCAACCAAAATATAGTCAAGATGACCAATTTCTCAACAATCTTCAATAACAATTATATGAACACGAAGAACAACACAACTCAAAATTAATGGAATGAATTAACCATATCGGGAACCAATCCTGGTTAATTTAGACCATGAATGTATGAGCAAGAACACAACAATACAAACAACAATATACATGATTCAAATTAAATCAAGCGAATCACAAACAAACATAAACTCACATTAAATCACTGAATTTACACATGAACTTCAAACAAAGATGAACATGAATTAAATCTATTTTTAGCAACAAACATGACGGATTCTAACGATTCAAACAACATTAATATTTTCTGAAAAATGCATAACACATGAAACAAATTGAAGAAATAATTAATTAAATTTCAATTTGAATCTAACAAATATCAAACCAACAAATATTCACTTAAACAACAATACAAACATGAAATAAACATGAAAAATAACTAATTAACTTCCATTTAAAATCTGAAAATTAATTCAACAAAAAACACATGAACATGAACAAAACCAAAAATCAAATATCTAACCATAGACATGAACAAAACAAATATTTGCCGATTTTAGATTCAAAAATATCAAAACAAAATACGGGCAAAAGTAAAACTCAAAAATCACTAACCGGATCGATGAAATATGTACGGACTATTTCGACAAGCATCGAATGGAAATAAATCTGTCCGGACTCAACAACAAACAACGACGAACTCGAACAGGGATTTGATGACATCGAACCTAATTAGTTGACGCCGGAACAGTAGTTGTGAGACAGAAGCAGCTGGAGGTGCGCTTGGCTTGCTTGTAGATGATGAAGTTCGGCGAGGCAGACGACGCCACTACGGCAGCCATGGATGGAGGTCGAGACTCAAGCCATGAACAACAACTACGAACAAACAACAACGACGCATCCATGGACGACGAGCTTGGAACAGATGCAGCTCGGCCATGGATTCAACAACGACGAGTTGCTGCGTCGTTTGGATGGGGAATATGAAGGCAGTAGCAGCTTGCGCGAGCTGCAGCTGAAAGCAGAAGAAGCGAGGTGGAGGAGGGCAGTGTTGACGATGGGGTTTGGACGATGAAGCAGCAGCTCGGAGGAAGGAGGAGAAACAGCGGCGACGAGCCTCGACGAGCGTCGACTAGCCATGGCGGGTTGTGCGACGAGGAAGACGAAGAAGCAGCAGCCATGGATGGGCTGCTGCGTATGTGCGTGTTTTGTTGTGTATGGGAAGGTAGTCATGGATGCTTGGTGTGTTTGGTATCTTGAAGGTTTGGAGAGGAAGAAGATGGAGGGGGCGGGTGAGTTTAGTTTAGGTTTTTTAGGGTTTTTGTTTTGTTTTGTTTTGTTTTTGTTTTGTGTTTTGACAAAATGAAGAGTGGGTCTTGGGTCAATGGGTTAATGGGGCGGACCGGGTCGACCCGTGTGAAGTGGACTGGGTCGTGGACAATTGTTTGGGCCTGGGGTTGAAAATTGAAGAAGTGGCCCAATCCGATTTTTATTTGTATTTTTGTTATCTTTTCTTCTTTTATTTTCTAAAACTAAATCATAAGAATACTTAAATTATTATTAAAAACTAAATTAAGTTATAAAAGCGCAAATTAACTACCAATAACAATTAAAGCACAATTAAGTAATAATTAAGCATAAAATTGTTCATTTAGACATTAAATGCTAAAAATGCAAAAAATGTATATTTTTGTAATTTTTTTAATTTTGATAAAACTAATTTAATTACTAACAATTATAGAATTAAATCCTACATGCCAATGCGATATATTTTTGTATTTTTTTTATTAATTTAGCAAATATACAAACACAGACAAATACAAATAATAATCCAAAAATGTCACAAAAATACTCAAAATTGCACACCAAGGAAAATCATTTTATTTTGCATTTTTTGGGAGTATTTCTCATATAGGGCAAAAATCACGTGCTTACAGCTGCCCCTCTTTGCCCGGAGACACGAAGGGTTTTCGTGCAAAGATAAAGCGAGCGATTTTTGCCCATCCGAGTACTCCGGGTGAAGCATTTTTTGAAAAAGATTTAACCGAACCTTTGCTTCAAAGGTTTCCTACATATCCCTGGCTAAAGGGGAATCAGGTTAATGTAGTTCGGGAAATTTTGGTAGCTGGGACTACCGTGGGATTGCAATGTTACTGTTGTTGCATGTTGTTATCACTGCTTACCGATCTCCTTATTACACCGTACTTAAAATAAAAACAAGAAGCTAGGCTAGACTGAAATATGTTCTTGTTGTCTGGCTTTCTCGTCGGCTTGTGTTTCCTCCGATGCTTTTCTTCTGATGCTTTTCTTCCTTTTGACCCATGCTCTTGAGTATGTGTTGGGACTTTATTGTTTCCTGTTGGGTATTCCTGCTGTAACCCTCTGTTTTATTGTCCTCTGACTTGATCTTGAAACCTATGCCTTTGTTGTATGGGCGGGCACCCAACTTTAATACTTGAAAATTAATGCTGAATGTATGCCTCTGTTATCTGGGCGGGCTCCCAACTTCAACGCTTGAGATATAAAGACTGAATGTATGCCTCTGTTATTATGGGCGGCCTCCCAACTTCAATGCTTGAAAGTAAAACCTGAATTTATGCCTCTGTTATCTGGGCGGGCTCCCAACTTCAACGCTTGAAAGTAAAGACTGAATGTATTCCTCTGTTATTATGGGCGGGCTCCCAACTTCAACTCTTGAAAAGTAAAGACTGAATGTATGCCTCTGTTATTATGGGCGGGCTCCCAACTTCAATGCTCGAAAATAAAGACTGAATGTATTCCTCTGTTATTATGGGCGGGCTCCCAATTTCAACACTTGAAATGAAAGACTGAATTTATGCCTCTGTTATCTGGGCGGGCTCCCAACTTCAACGCTTGAAAGTAAAGACTGAATGTATTCCTCTGTTATTATGGGCGGGCTCCCAACTTCAATGCTCGAAAATAAAGACTGAATGTATTCCTCTGTTATTATGGGCGGGCTCCCAATTTCAACACTTGAAATATAAAGACTGAATTGTATGCCTCTGTTATCTGGGCGGGCTCCCAATTTCAACACCTGAAATGAAAAGACTGAAGTGAAAAGACTGAATTTATGCCTCTGTTATCTGGGCGGGCTCCCAACTTCAATGCTTGAAAGTAAAGACTGAATGTATTCCTCTGTTATTATGGGCGGGCTCCCAATTTCAACACTTGAAAGTAAAGACTGAATGTATTCCTCTGTTATTATGGGCGGGCTCCCAATTTCAACACTTGAAAGTAAAGACTGAATGTATTCCTCTGTTATTATGGGCGGGCTCCCAACTTCAACGCTTGAAATGTAAAGACTGAAATGTATTCCTCTGTTATCTGGGCGGGCTCCCAACTTCAATACTGGAAAGTAAAGACTGAAATGTATGCCTCTGTTATCTGGGCGGGCTCCCAATTTCAACACCTGAAATAAAAAGACTGAAATGTATGCCTCTGTTATCTGGGCGGGCTCCCAACTTCAACTTTTAAAATAAACGTAACTCCTCTCTTCAGGCGGGCTCCTGATTTCAATAACAACTTAGGACTGGTAAAACTAAACTTAGGAGGAAATGCGTCTCCTATGGGTAAAACTAAACTTCGGAGGAAATGTGTCTCCTATGGGTAAAACTAAACTTAGGAGGAAATGCCTCTCCTATGGTTAAAATTAAACTTAGGAGGAAATGCGTCTCCTATGGGTAAAACTTAGGAAGTGTGTCTCCTATTGGAAAAACTAGACCTAGGAAGTGTATCTCCTATTGGTAAAGGCATGGAATGTATTCCCTTGTTATACAGGTGGGCGCCTGATGGTAAAGACATGAGATGTATTTCCTTATTATACAGGTGGGTGCCTGATCAAACTAAAACATAAAAGTATTCCTCTCGTTATTCAGGTGGGCGCCTGGTTTGAAATTTAAAGACTGAAAAGTATTCCACTCGTTATACAGGTGGGCGCCTGGTTGTAAAGATATGAAAAATGATATGCCCGTATTATACTGGTGGGTGACCTCGAACAGAAATGCAAATACTGAAATGTATTCCTCTCGTTATTCAGGTGGGCGCCTGGTTTTTTTTTTTTTTTTTTTTTTAGAAAATTTTCGCGATGAGAAAATTTTCTGCCCCGGTTTGATGATCTTCTTTATGGCATGTTCTTCCGCCATCTGTAACATTTCTTTTCCCTGCTTCAAATCAAAGAAAGATTTTGTTAGTTTTAAAAGAAAAAAAAACATGGTTGCTTTCCCTTTTTTTTTCTTTTTTTTTCCTTTTTTTTCGGCGTTCCATTACACTATCAGAACTTGCTGGGGATGATACTATTTATTGGGGATGATATTACTGTTGGGGATCATGTCCCTGCTGGTGAACACATTCCCGTTGGGGGTGGTTTTTCCTCTTCTTTCCTTGCTCCACATTGTCCGACCTTTTTGGAATTTGGTCGATGATCGGCCAAGGATGCTCTTGCATCTCGTCCCCTTTTCACTATACCCCCTTGACATTTAGGCCAACTCATCATTCGGTCTTGCAACAAATGTCTTTTCCGTTTCATTGTATTATCTTTGGCATGTCCTGTTCGCCTTTTGCTTCACAGCATTTTGGCAATTAGTAGTAAGCTCTGAAAAACAAAACCCTTCTAAAAAACAAACTACTGGAGAAAAACACTGTAAACCCAAAATAAAAAGTGATGACTTTAAAAAGATGAAAGAAAAAGTCTTTCTGAACAAATGTTGGAGAAAGAAAAAATAAAGAACTTATCCGAATGGTACAATCAATCCCAATGATCATGTCATGCATTTCTGGATTAACCAACTCAGTCTATTCATATCGATCAATTTTTCTGACGGCCTTACTTTGCTGGGGATGTGCAGAAGCCCAACTTTCGCCGGATGCGGATCTTATCTTGCTAGTCCCCTTTATATCTTTGTCGCCTCATAGTGCCCTTCGAGGGGTTTTCACTGATGAGGCTCTCTCATTTCTCTCAATTCTCGTCGCCTTATGGTGCCTGTGAAGGTTTTCACCGATAAGACTCTTCTCATTTTATTTTCTAAGCTGGAGATTGGAGTGTTACCAACATGACTCTTTGCTGGGGATGTGCAGAAGCCCAACTTTCGCCGGATGCGGATCTTATCTTGCTAGCCCCCTTTATATCCTTGTCGCCTCATAGTGCCATTCGAGGGGGTTTTCACTGATGAGACTCTCTCATTTCTCTCCATTCTCGTCGCCTTATGGTGCCGATATGACTCTTTGCTGGGGATTCTTTAGGTTATCAATTTGTTGCCGACTTTCTCTGCTTATATTTGCTTAACTTGTCTTTCCTCGGATTCTGATCGGGAGGTCTTTTTTGGACATTAACATGGTTTTTTTTTGTTTAATGCTAAAAGAAAAAGAGGGCATCAAAAAGGGTTCAAAATAATTCAGATGGGTAAAAACCATTACAACTCTTGGAATCGAAATTCTTTCCCAACATTACAAACATAACTTCTGCCCCAGTTTCTCGCTTGGGGATTCTTATTTTTTGGTTACACTATGACCGAGCCGTGAGGCGCCTACATATCCTTCTTTGAGGAATCAGGTCAAACGTAGTTCACAACTCCCTTTTTTTCTTCTTTTTTTTTCTTTTTTTTTGTGACTTTTCTTTTGTTTTTATTATCATTACATTTTCTTCTTTTTTTTCTTCTTATTTTCATTACTGATTCCAAAAGAGGGGTATGAAAGAATAAATAAGGCTCAAAAGGGGAAGCAAAGGTTAAAATGTTTGGATAGAAGAAAAAATTGCCTCCGTCATTTCATTCTTCGATAAATGCCAAGTATAAACAAACAAACAACAATTAATAGCCATGTCGATGCATCTTCCCTCGACATCTGTCTGACATGAAGTGCAACTGGATAACATCTTGGTCACAATAGATGGCCACTGCCAATTCGGGACAAATTTGCCATTTTGTTTTGGCCTGATGTGGGAGGATCCGTTTCAACACTTGCTGTCCCTCTTTAAATTTCCTGATATCGTCTGCATCCCCTAAATTGATGTCTTATGCGTCATTTAAGTTGGGCTTGGATTTCTCTTCTAACTAGCTTAACTCTCTGTTTGTCTCTTTGAAGGCTTTATTATCATCGTATCCTGATTCGTCATCGTGATTGACCTTTTGTATAATCAGTTCGGAATCAGATTGATTTTTAGACTAAGTTGAAGATCCGTTATGCATGCCACGTCATTGGAATCAGTATAAAGAGCTTTGTCTAGAAAGAGAAAAGGAAGAAAACAGACTTAAAACAAAAATAAGAAGAGAAAAGCTTTCGCTTTATAGAAATACGGGATAACAGAGTTTCACACTAAAACAAAACTGGATTACAACTCTGCAATAATCCAAAACAAGAAAGAAAAATCAGAGCCCACTACCAAGACTCCCTTCGGATAGGAAGAGGAGTAGCCGTCCAATTGTTGATTTTTTTTTGGAACTATTTTCACTGGCACGGATCGTAATTAATGTTTGGCGGCTCTGGAACCTGAACCTCGATCCTATTTGTGTTGATGAGCTCTTGCACGACATTCTTCAACTTCCAACATCACTCGGTATCGTGTCCGGGAGCCCCCGAACAATATTCACAACTTGCTAAAGGGTCAAGATTTTCAGGAAGGGGATTTGGTAATTTGGGCTCAATAGGATTCAATAGGCCTAACTGCCTCAATTTGCGGAACACGGTAGTATAGGATTCTCCCAGCGGAGTATATTTCTGCTTCCTCTCATTCTTAAAAGCTTGATTCCCCCGGAAACCTGACCCTGGAGGATTTCTATAGGCCTTCGGAAGTGGATATATGTTTGGTGGAGGTGGGTATGTATTTTGGGGAGCCGGTGCACGCCATTGTGCGTGTGCTGGAGAGTGGGTATAGGTTTGTGCATGATGAACGGAAAAATGGGGATCTGGCAGTGAGTAATAATGTCGTGGAGGGCTATATGGAGTGCGGGGGTAATTTTGGTGGTAGGGTCGTGGGTGGCCATAGTAGGGTGACGGGCCTCCAGATCCGAACCAGGCTCTAGACTCAACGGTCGTGACATCTTCTTTCTTCTCCTTCCCCAGTACACCCTTAGTGCCGCTCTGGATGGCCTGAGTGGTTGCTTTAATTGCCGAATAGCTCAGGATTTTGTTGGACCTGAGTCCCTCTTCGATCATACCGCCCATTTTTACTACTTCATTGAAAGATTTACCAACTGTCGTCACTAGATGACCAAAGTAAGTTGGCTCCAAGGTTTGTAAGAAGTAGTCCACCATCTCTCCCTCTCTCATGGGAGGATCGACTCTGGCTGCTTGCTCTCTCCAGCGGAACCCGAACTCGCGAAAACTTTCCCCGGGCTTCTTCCCGGTCCTCAACAACGTGAGACGGTCAGGGACTATCTCGAGATTGTATTGGAAATGACCTGCAAAAGCCTGCGCCAGATCATCCCAAGTGTACCATCTGCTGGAATCCTGTTTGGTATACCATTCGAGTGCCGATCCGCTCAGACTTTGGCCAAAATAGGCTATCAGCAGTTCATCTTTACCGCCCGCCCCTCTCATTTTACTACAGAATCCCCGCAAATGTGCCATGGGATCACCGTGCCCTTCATATAAATCAAACTTAGGCATCTTGAACCCAGCCGGGAGTTGGACATCCGGGAAAGGGCATAGATCTTTGTAGGCCACGCTGACCTGGTTGCCCAATCCGTGCAGGTTCCTGAATGACTGCTCCAGGCTTTTGAATTTCCTCAATACCTCATCTTGTTCTGGGGCTTTAACCGGTTTTTCAATTTTTGCCGGTGCCTCCAAATGTGGATTGTAGGCATGTTGTTCGGGGGCATGGAATGTAGGCTCAGGGGGATAGTATTGCGTATCGGGAGCCTGAAGCAATGGCTCGCTGTTTGATCTTTGCAGGGTGGCTGATATGGGTCCCATAAAAGTGTGAACATTTGGTATTGGGAGAGGTTGATGGGGCGGTGGAGCTTGGGAATCATGGGGGCTTCTCTCCTGATGATAATGGTGATTCGGGAGGCTTGTTGAAGGGCCGGAGTGAGGGTATTCCGACATGTGCCCCAACGGCTCAGAGCTCTTTTGTGCTTTGGCTAGAGCTAGCTGCATTGCATTCATCTCTAATCCCATCCTTTCTATCTTTCCCATTGCTTCCTTTAACAACTGGCTCACCGGCCTTTCTTCCTCGGTACTATTCTCTGAAGTAGTCATGCTTGTTGTTATCGGTCCTTTGGATATAGTTTGGTAAGGGTGTGTTGCCAGAATTCTTTAACAACTAACTGTTTGAGATTCGGAAAACAACAAACTTGTTAGCGTTTAGAGTTTAACAGATTTGACAACAACACATTGAGGATGCAATGCCCCTAGGCAGTTAACCGTTTCTAACATGCTTTGCTTTAAACAACATGCGTCACCCCGGCTTGCTTATTTGCCCCTTTGAGGTACTTTGGGAACCCCTGTATTTATTTTGTATTTTCTTTTTCTCTTTTTTTTTCTTTATTAAAAGCGGTCGAATCTTATGGGGATTGCCTACGTATCATGACCCCGCATGAATCAGACCTTGCGTAGTTCGGACCAATAAAAGCTAAACAATAATACACATTTTCAATTTTAAAACAAACTAGGTTTCAAAGGTTTGAAGATGACCTGCAAACTTGAAAATCAAACAACCCACATATTCTAATCAAAAGATTTACAAACTCAAAAACAAAAGGCTGACCCCCTTTCTCTGTTTGACAAATGCAACCGAACGGTTATTTTTGCAAACGTGTGGCCCCTTCCAAATTCCACATGAATTCGAGGCCGAGGAGGATTATTTTATGACACTTTTACAAACTTGTCCGTTCTTTTACGAAAATAACCTTTCGACAACTGAAAGATACTCTAAGGCTATTTCGGCAAGAACGGTTTAAGACGCGGCCGAAGCTGGGTCGGCTTATTTTGACCAAAAATCCGAACGGTATTCACCTAACTGCTGACTCTTTGTTTTTTTTTCAAATTACAATGAAAACGTGGAGTTGCAAACATGGCCCTTCAGCGCCTCGGGGACGAAGATTTTTAAGGCTGTGCGGGTCAACTGGACCAAACTCCTAAACATGACCCAAAAGGTGGCTGTTTATGCAAAGTCAGCCTTCCGGCGTCCCTTTCGGAAACATTCGGCTATTTCTGACAAAACAGCATCACCCGACTTCTTTATGACAAAATTAAAATTTGACGTATTATTCTTTTATTATTATTTATTTGTTTTTGGCTTTTTAGCAAAAGGTGGGGTTGGACCCGATGAGGGTTGCCTACATATCTCACATCCGGTGAGAATCAAACCCGCGTAGTTCGGGTATCGTGAATAAGTAAATGAACTAACACATATTTTTTATTTTTTATTTTTAATTGGAATTTGTGAAAGAACTGCTTCAAAAGAAGAAAAGAAGTATATATATTTTTTTTTGATTGATTTCTTTTTGAAAGAAAGACTTGTAAAAATTCATTTTCGTTTGATTTGAACTTTGAGAATTTCAAAAGTAAAAGGAAGATATTTTTTTCTGAATTTTCATTTGCTTTTTTTCTTATTCTAAAGAAAAAAGAAAATATTTTTGGAATTTTAATTTTAATAAAAGAAATGCTTCTAAAAGTATTTTTTGAATTTTGAATTTTCTTTTCAATTTTGAAAGAAGAATCAAAATATTTTCTGATTTTTTAAAAGAAAACATTTTTATTATTTTTGTTTTATCAACAATGGAAAATAAAGATATTTATATTATTTTTTGCAAGACATATCTTTTTTGGAATTTTACTTTGAATTTTCTTGGCAAGACAAATACTCTTTGCAACAAATAAAGATATATATATATATCTTTTGGAAATAAAAAAACTTTTCAGATTTATATATATATTTGCGACAAATAATGAAAGACCTTTTTTATTTTTATTTTTTTTTGCATTTTCATAAGCAAATAAATAATAATAAAAAAAACATTTTAAAAATAAAACTCTTTTTCATTTTCATTTTCATGGCAAGACAAACTGTATATTTTTTCTATTTTTATTTTTGAAAAACAAAACAGTACAACGACTCTTTTTTTCTTTTCTTAGCTTTTAATAAAACAAACTAATAAGACATTTTTTCATTTTCTCAAAATTTCGGCAGAGTTTTGACAGTATTTGGGCATTTGTTTTCTTTTCAAAAATAAATAATCAATTCCCTAACCGCTATTTCTTTTTTCAATTTCAAAATATTATTCCTGATATTCACAAGTCAGTCAGCACACAAGTCCGAATCAAATAAATGCGCAAGTAATAGCAAGTAAGATGCATCAGGATGGTCATTTTCATTTTTGGTACACCTGTCCTAGACAGACCCAACCCCTGTGTTGGGCCTCCAAAGTCAAATGCACGTGATGCAAACAAACGTTCCTACTAGGGATCCGGCATGTGGCTTTGTTATACTAGGTTCAGAACCTGGGTGTTTGTTCTAGACCTGGCTTACCCGAGCGGACAGCTCGAGCCAAGGAGGAGGCGGCAGTCCGGGAATACAGAAGCTTCACCGGCTTTGCGACTTATCCAAACCTCGTTCTAAATTGGGAATCGACACTATACAGAAAAGAAATCGTACAAAGTACACCCTTCTTCATGATTCAGAAGACTCAGAGAGAAGATGGGTTCCGGCACAATTTATATACAGTTCACATAATATCAAAGTGGTAGAAATAACATTTAGCACATTAGGCTCAAAACATGTAACAAAATCAGATAAAGCCAAATATAACAATTTATCTAAGCTCGAATTTCTAACCCTGAACCAGTGGTTCTGGGTATATCCCCAGCAGAGTCGCCAGAGCTGTCACACCTCCTTTTTCCGACCCCGCGAAGGGCGAAGGAGTTTTTTCCAATTAAAGGACAGTCGAAACGGGGATTTGTTTATTTATTTCAGAGTCGCCACTTGGGAGATTTAGGGTGTCCCAAGTCACCAGTTTAATCCCGAATCGAGGAAAAAAATGACTCCATATTACAGTTCGCGAACCAGAAATCCGGATAAGGAATTCTGTTAACCCGGGAGAAGGTGTTAGGCATTCCCGAGTTCCGTGGTTCTAGCACGGTCGCTCAATTGTCATATTTGGCTTATTTATCTGATTTTAATACAATTATGAACCGATGTGCCAATTTTAACTCTTTACCACTTTATTATTATTATTATTTTTTTAAAAAAATTGTGAACATCGTTTAAAACATGTCTTTGGATTACGTCACATGAAATGCACCCGCAATCCGGAACACATTTTATTTGATGTTTTAGGATTTGGATTTGGGTCGCATGAAATGCACACCCGAGTTTAAGAAAGTAATTTAATTAAATCGCGTCTAAAGAGGCTAACGCGTTATTATCTTTAGGGATGACAGTGAAATTCACTAAACGGTCCGTCCCAAATTCTAAGTATTTTAATATATATACATTTAGAGGGCCCCGCACTTTGTACATTTTTTGTTTGTCGAGGCTCGTCTCATTCTTATTTTAAAGGATAAACCTACAATGACTATATTTTCTATTAAGTTCGTCTCTAAAATAAAAAGAAAATCTCTTAATTATTTACATGCTAAAAAAACGTAACTTATTAGTTATTAATTTACAGCTAATGCGAATGGAAAATAGCGATCGAATTTGTACAAAGAAAAACTGCTTTCATTTTATATTCTGTTATGCAATAATACTAGAACATGAGGTTGACCATAATATCAAAACAGATTAATTGTTCTCTGATTAATTTAAACTAACATTATTAGATAAAGAAAGTATACATATGCAACCTCATTATTCATTAATCATTCAACTACATCTTTATACGAAGAAAGAAAAATTATATTCAACCACAAAACTAAACAGGAGGAATTCAACAAGAACAAAGCCTGATTAATATTTCATTTTTTTTTGCTTCAAGCCGAGATTGTACAAATGTGTACCTGGAAACAGAAGTACATGAACAAAAGAAGTAGGAGTCAGCAGCAATAATACTACAGCAACAGCAGGTTCCGCAACACCGCAAAACCAGTAACAACCAGTAGAATAACCCAGTGACAGATTGTAAACTCAGCAGTGAAAAAGTACAATCGCAGTCAAAGCAGAAGAGAGAAAAGATACGAGATGCAACAGCTTCAAATTTTTGAATAACACTCGAAGAAAAGCAAACAGAATTGTTCGAGTGAAAGTTCAAATTGTCTTTCTCTTTTACTATCACAAACTCTCTCCAGTATAAAAGTGTGTCAACTCTCAAGTGTAAAAGTCTCTCAACAATAATCTCTTAATAATGTTCAACCTTTTTTCTTCTCTCTAAAAATCCTCTCAATGTTCAAGTTCCCTTAATGTTAAGAATAGTCCTCTATATATAGCAAGACAAGTCTTCCATCCCAACCCCAAAATTATTCCCCCAATGGCATGCTTTGGCCCACTATTAAATGTCTTCTTTATTTTAAATTTTGTCCCCCATGCCTACATTAAACAACTAACACATTCCCAACCCATTACAATTTGTCCCCCATGCCTATATTAAAAAAGTACAAGATTCCTCCCCATTATGTTTTGTCTTGTCCCCCATTATATTAAACAAGTACATCAAAAACCCCACCCCATTATATTTGTCCCCCATGCTTAACATAAAGAATCAAAATAATGTTCAATTACCAAACTACCCTTCCGACCTTATTGCAATTTACAAATCTACCCCCGAATGCAATGCAATTTACCAAATTAACCCTCTGCTCTAAACAATCAATTAATCATAACTCAACCAAAATATAGTCAAGATGACCAATTTCTCAACAATCTTCAATAACAATTATATGAACACGAAGAACAACACAACTCAAAATTAATGGAATGAATTAACCATATCGGGAACCAATCCTGGTTAATTTAGATCATGAATGTATGAGCAAGAACACAACAATACAAACAACAATATACATGATTCAAATTAAATCAAGCGAATCACAAACAAACATAAACTCACATTAAATCACTGAATTTACACATGAACTTCAAACAAAGATGAACATGAATTAAATCTATTTTTAGCAACAAACATGACGGATTCTAACGATTCAAACAACATTAATATTTTCTGAAAAATGCATAACACATGAAACAAATTGAAGAAATAATTAATTAAATTTCAATTTGAATCTAACAAACATCAAACCAACAAATATTCACTTAAACAACAATACAAACATGAAATAAACATGAAAAATAACTAATTAACTTCCATTTGAAATCTGAAAATTAATTCAACAAAAAACACATGAACATGAACAAAACCAAAAATCAAATATCTAACCATAGACATGAACAAAACAAACATTTGCCGATTTTAGATTCAAAAATATCAAAACAAAATACGGGCAAAAGTAAAACTCAAAAATCACTAACCGGATCGATGAAATATGTACGGACTATTTCGACAAGCATCGAATGGAAATAAATCTGTCCGGACTCAAAAACAAACAACGACGAACTCGAACAGGGATTTGACGACATCGAACCTAATTAGTTGACGCCGGAACAGTAGTTGTGAGACAGAAGCAGCTGGAGGTGCGCTTGGCTTGCTTGTAGACGATGAAGTTCGGCGAGGCAGACGACGCCACTACGGCAGCCATGGATGGAGGTCGAGACTCAAGCCATGAACAACAACTACGAACAAACAACAACGACGCATCCATGGACGACGAGCTTGGAACAGATGCAGCTCGGCCATGGATTCAACAACGACGAGTTGCTGCGTCGTTTGGATGGGGAATATGAAGGCAGTAGCAGCTTGCGCGAGCTGCAGCTGAAAGCAGAAGAAGCGAGGTGGAGGAGGGCAGTGTTGACGACGGGGTTTGGACGATGAAGCAGCAGCTCGGAGGAAGGAGGAGAAACAGCGGCGACGAGCCTCGACGAGCGTCGACTAGCCATGGCGGGTTGTGCGACGAGGAAGACGAAGAAGCAGCAGCCATGGATGGGCTGCTGCGTATGTGCGTGTTTTGTTGTGTATGGGAAGGTAGTCATGGATGCTTGGTGTGTTTGGTATCTTGAAGGTTTGGAGAGGAAGAAGATGGAGGGGGCGGGTGAGTTTAGTTTAGGTTTTTTAGGGTTTTTGTTTTGTTTTGTTTTTGTTTTGTGTTTTGACAAAATGAAGAGTGGGTCTTGGGTCAATGGGTTAATGGGGCGGACCGGGTCGACCCGTGTGAAGTGGACTGGGTCGTGGACAATTGTTTGGGCCTGGGGTTGAAAATTGAAGAAATGGCCCAATCCGATTTTTATTTGTATTTTTGTTATCTTTTCTTCTTTTATTTTCTAAAACTAAATCATAAGAATACTTAAATTATTATTAAAAACTAAATTAAGTTATAAAAGCGCAAATTAACTACCAATAACAATTAAAGCACAATTAAGTAATAATTAAGCATAAAATTGTTCATTTGGACATTAAATGCTAAAAATGCAAAAAATGCATATTTTTGTAATTTTTTTAATTTTGATAAAACTAATTTAATTACTAACAATTATAGAATTAAATCCTACATGCCAATGCGATATATTTTTGTATTTTTTTTATTAATTTAGCAAATAAACAAACACAGACAAATACAAATAATAATCCAAAAATGTCACAAAAATACTCAAAATTGCACACCAAGGAAAATCATTTTATTTTGCATTTTTTGGGAGTATTTCTCATATAGGGAAAAAATCACGTGCTTACAGTACCTTCCTCCACAAGTCATCTGGCCCAGTCTCAATAATAGGCTTTCTAGTAGTGGTCTCCTTACTTGAACCTCCTAGGTGTTCAGGTGTATAGACTCTTCTAGTTCTAGTCATCCCTTGTGCAGCGTCAGATTCCTCTACCTTGGCTTTCCCCTTCTGTTTAGCCTTGGCAACATAATCCCAGGGTATTGCTTTTGAGTTGAATGGGGTATAGTTGATACTGTCACAGTAAAAGGTGTGACCACTTCTACTTCAAATGGAGCGGAGGTGGCTACGGGCGGAGATACTTCTACCTCAAATGGAACTGATGCAGTTACCTCAACATCAATAGGTGCCTGATTCTGAACCATAATAGGAGTAAGTGTGACTGCAACCTTGAAGTCATCGCCTTCTCGAACAAGCCCGATCGACCCCTTAGGGTCCCATTCTTCATTTGTCTTTATCACATGTACACCACCACCTCTGTGATCAGGGAGGGGATTGTTGCGGACATTGGGCGCGGCTTCCTTTGCTTGTATGACCTTGTTGTCAATGAGTGTCTGGATCTTATCCTTTAATGTTCGATACTCAGAAGTGGTGTGTCCTTTCATACCGGAATGGTACGCACAAGTTTTGTTCGGATTGACCCATTAGGATGAATTTTCTAATGCTACAGCGGGAACAAGAGTGACGTAGCTTCCGACTTTCAACCTTTCATACAGTTGGTCGATGGGCTCAGCAATGGCGGTGTATTGTCTTGGTGGCTTGCGATCAAAGTTGGGTCTTCGTCTTGGATAGTTTTGGCGAGCTGGTGGTGATTGGAAATGGGATGGTTGAGAATTATAGGTGTGATGGACAGTGACTGGTTGGGAATATCTTGGAGATGAAGGTTGATATGTAGGTGGTGATGCTTGGTATGTGGGTGGGGGTGGTTGATATGTGGTGGATATGTTTGATATGTGGGTGGAGGTGTTTGATAGGTGAGTGGAGATTTTGGGCCCTGGGCTACCATTTCTGCCCCAACATCTCTCTTTTTCGATATTCCACCTAATTATAGTCCTTATTTGTGGCTTGCAGTGCCTCAAAGTTTGTTACCATCCCGCTCTTGATTCCCTCTTCAATCCTTTCTCCGAGTTTGATGATGTTAGAGAACTTGTGATTTTCGATAACCATCAACCTCTCGTAATATTGTGGATCCTGTGCCCTGATAAAGAGTTTATTCATCTGTTCTTCGTCCAAAGCGGGCCTGACCTTGGTTGCTTCCAACCTCCAACGAGTAGCGTACTCGCAGAAAGTCTCAGTAGGTTTCTTCTTAAGATTCTGAATGTAGAAGACATCCACTGCATTTTTCATGTTGAACCTGAACTAGTCCATGAAATCTGACGCCATGCTTACCCAATTGGACCATTTCTTGGGATTTTGGCTGATATACCAAGACAAAGCATCCCCAGTAAGGCTCCTCATAAAGAGCTTCATCCGGATTTTTTCATCTTTCCCGACCCCAACAAGCTTGTCACAATAGGTCCTTAGATGAACCCTGGGATCAGCTGTACCATCGAACATTTCGAACTTAGGAGGTTTGTACCCTTCTAGCAGTTTGACATTTGGCTGTATGCACAGATCTTTATAGTTCAAACCCTCTATTCCTCTGTCACTTTCAATACCTTGGACTTGACTTGTCAACTTCTTGAGTTCTTCAACCATGTTCTTAATGAGCAGGTCCTTCTCGGAGGATTCCGGTGCACATGAGATTGGTTAGGTAGAATGATGTGTAGTTTCCACATATATGGGGTTGCTTTGATGGGTTCCAGGAACTTGGGTGTAGTGATGGTCATTGGTGGAGTTTTGTGGATCGGGAATAGGTTGTGTGTTTTGGGGAGTATGGTAAGTAGTGGTTTGTGGGTACAGAATTGGTTGATGATGATGTTGTGATGGAGTTGGTATTGGCAACGGATGATATTTTGGGGTAGGGTTGCGTATTGATTTGGTGCGGTAGGATTTTTTGGCTGTTGGTTTTGTGCGATCTGAGGAGGTGTTGGGTTCTTTGTGTTTTGCTGGTGGATATCAGGGACATTGAGGGTAAGTGACAGTTTTGCCAAGTTGCAGACCTGCTCAAGTTCTCCTTGCAGTTCTAGTATCTTTTGTTCCAGTCTCAAAACTAGGTCGTTCGGGGTTGGAGTACTATGTCCATCTGAAGTCTTTGCGTTCTCAACATTTTCCTTTCGGATTCCACTTAAGTCGTCCATCTTTGTCTTTCCTTTGCCCTTTGTGTTGCTTGGAGGAGAAGGAGGTGGAGGGCCTCTAGATCTGGTGTGATATGCTGACGAGGCCAGTATGAGTGAACCAACCTAAGGGGATGGGAATAATCAAAAGTAAAGAAAAACAAAAGGTAACAAGTCAGCGAGGATTTCTAAAACGTTTGCAGTATTTAAACACATATTGCGAAATGTAAACTCGTGTCGTATTTTGGGAACCTCATTGTGCTCGAGGTAGGCCTAGCGACAAATAAACTTGGAGAACTTTTAATGCCAATAACTGCTTCATTTCATAATATAAAAATAGATGAATCCCAAAACGACACTAAGATAATAATAAGATAAGTCACTACTTGGCACTTGGCCTTATTACATTTTAGGAAAAGCAAGTAAATCTAGCCTATTTGGTCCCAGAAGGACCTCCCTCAGGTTGAATGCTCTCGTTGATCAAATCCTCTAGTTCGCGTAGGTTCACAGTAAAAATGCCTTTGCCAAATGTTCTCCTTCATTTCCCTCAGCGTTCTGGCAGTCGGTGACACTCTTCCTCACTTTTCCTGCCAATTCTAGCAGACTGTATTCCAGATATTCCAGCTTTTCGCTAGCTTTGACGGCCCTCTCTTTCTATTCATCGATTTGGTCACTTGAAGGAAGATTCTTCCACCAGTCTAGCAAGAGTGAGGGTGTGCTAACCATACCGAAGCTGGGGACCTCGTGCCTCATTTTCTGCAAAATAAAAGGGTTAGACCTTACCCCCACCAGACTCGACTATTTATACATTTATGATCAACATATCGACATTTAGTTCTTCAAATTAACGTACACAACGTGGTTTCATCCGTTGGGATTATGGAAAACCCGATGAACTTTGGATAAGGCTTATCTTAAAAGATTATTATGTGGAAAACATAACCGACTCGACTAGGTTTGACCATAATGCATGCACAATTTTAACCAGAGTAAGGTTTCTATAGGGTTTTAGACTAGTACCCTCAAGCGGGGGGAAAGACACGAAACCGTCGACTGCACCGCTGATCGACTGGTTTTACTACACATAAGCCTTTCTGAATTTAAGGGTAGTAAATAGGAAGCGCGCAACCACTCATTAAAGCGTTGCTATAGGTTTTGATACGCACGAGTGGAATATGATGTGGAACATGATTTATGCAACAAGTAACAACATGTAGTCAAGTATTTTCATATAGGAAAAAGTAAATACAGTATTTAAATAATGGAAAGATGGTTACAAGAAAAGAAAACAAAGAGACAAGTCAATTTCAGGGCAATAAAGAAATCATAAATACTTAAAAAATAGACAGGTAAATTCAAATAAGGGAGAAGGGTATAGGATAAAGCATGCTTGGACTAATTTGTAAAAGATAGCTCGTTATGGTAAGAGCCTAAAGGTATCCCCAGCAGGGTGACCATGCTGTCGCGCCCCCTTTTTCCCTCGCGGAGAGAGGTCCGGGTTTCGACATTACATGGGGTGTGATGATTCATTTCCTTTTGGGAACTTGGGTATTTAAAGAGTCGCCACCTAACGGATTATGGTGCGTTAGGGCACCTAGAGAGGTTAAATCTTAGACTAGTTTGCATTACCAGAGATTTAGGGTAATGGCTCGAAATAACCTCGAGGGAAAGGTGTTAGGCACCCCTCTTGGTCCACAACTGTGGGTCCCGACCGAACTTATATTCACAAATTAGTCCATAAACAGTTGAATCAAATGGGTTGCAAGTAAAGCACATTGGGTAACTCAAGTAATAAAGTAAAATTTTTTGAACAAGTTGTATAAAAAAGGGTTTTAAATAGGAAAAGGAATTTTGGAAAAAAGGAGTCCTAGGTTGGTTAGCCTATAGGATCACCCCACACAATGCCCGGTAAACACTCCTCGATGAGGGGCTACACGTGACATTAGCGCGTAGACATCATATCCCATATCTACCTTTCCCATCCCCTTAGAGGTCATTTAAAACGAGTGTTTGGTCAGCGATCTCTATTGCATGCTGTTACCTGCTCCTTTTTAATGGTCCTGGAGGGATTTAGGACCTCTACCTATCGGTGATTCTAGACATATCCCTAAAGGTTTAAAAGGTGAAAATACTAAGGCAACATGCAAGAACAGTTAGGACTTTTAGCAAATAAGAACAAAAGGGAGTAGTTAGAGGCTCAAAATTTCCTCCTCAAACAAGGCACATAAACAACATGTCTCAAGCACAAATAAGGTCTTTTGTTAAACAACATCCTAAAGCATAATGTCTAAGTGAATGTATAGAAAATAGGCAGTTTGTTTTATAAACTCAGAAGTAATGAACCTATCAGTGGCCTACTGATTTTAAAGCTTGCTTAAACAGGACAACATTAAGTCACAAAAATAGTTTCAGAATCGCAAGTTTTGAAAATGCCCTACAGGCTTGCCTATACGCAAAATACTGATGACTACAGTTAATATAGAATGAAACAAGGCAGATTTTGAAACGAACTTTTTAATCCTTATAGGCATGCTGTCTAATAATAGATTAAGGCAGTTTTTAAAGAACTCATTTCAGGAAATATAAACCACTAACTAAGTCAATTTAGAAGTGAGCTAATCGTTAGTTTATTTAAACCGAACTAGTTCAGATTTACAGGCAGAATTTCTGGTGTTGTCTCCTATAGGCATGATATCTAGTTGAATACTGATTTTAGAAACTTGCAGGCATGAACACATGTAAACACTTGTCATAATAGAATTTGGATTAAATTATATCCTATAGGCATGACATCTATTTGTGAAGCTGATCTTAAGACTTGTAGGCATGATTTCTATTATGGAATTATTTGAAACCTATAGGCATGATTTCTAACATGGTGAGATAAACATGACAAGATGTAAAGTCCTATAAGCATGATTTCTATGTGGTAAGGCAATCAGATCAAAATATAAAGTCCTATAAACATGATTTCTACCCGTATTACCCCATAAACATGTAGCTACCCATCCCTTTTTACTAATTACTCCAATATTCATTTACAAGTTATTACAGGCCATATGAATGAATTACATAAGTAAATAAAGAAAATAAGAAGTTATTCTATAGGGAGCCTACAGATAGGCCCAGGTTTCCAAAGCCTCCAATAGCCTCAATTTCATAGACAAATTCATAGTCTGGGTGCAGCAAAGTTCCCTAAGGATCTCAAGGATCCCTGGTAGTACTTACACCCAAACTTGGTAACCAAAATTAAATAAGTGCAGTGTGGAAGGTCCAGCCTCAGTATGCCAGAGTTTAGAGGGTTCTCAAGAGGATCCCAAGACAGTACACATACTGGAGGGGGCAGAACTTATTGACTTAGGAGTAGAGTGAAAGTGCTTGACACAAGTTGAAAGGTTTTAGTGGGAAAACTGTACTAAGAGGAAGTTTGTTTGAAATAACTTAGTAAAACAACAGAGACAGTTTGAAAAGATAGTGGAGTAGTGAACAACAGTCCAAACACAACACTTTTAGGACAGGTTCATACACAGCCAGGGGCCACAGAACCAAAGCAAGTTCAGTAGTCACAAACAAGGGTCAAGGGATTGGGGGATACATAGAACACTTGATTGTAAACACATAACAAGAAAAGGTCTTGGGGATTAGTACAGACATGCTCAGACATAACTGACCAGACATAGTCACAGAACCAGACATAAAGAACAAACTTACATATAGGGGTGATAGGAATTTGGGGGGTACTGGAGCATATGAAGATAAGCACATAACAGGCAGAGGTGATTGGTATAGGCATGCTCAGAAACGATTGATCACATATAGAGGGTGAACATGTTTATACTGATTCTAAGGAAGGGGAGTTCATAACATGCTAATCATATAAACATATTAACTGCAAGTCTCACAACAAAACCAAAAAGCAAACTAGAAACAAGATGAATTGAAGCAATAAAAGAACCATATTATTGTTGGAACTTGAATTGAAACTAGAACATACTAGTAGAGAAGATAGTAAACAAAAGTGAAGGAGCAGGAGAACACAATGGTTAGCTTTGGCTTGCAGCCGGCTAACTTAGAATAGTAGCAAGTAACACAAAGAGAGCAGAAAGTTTAAGTATGAGAGAGAGCTTTTGAACCAAATTGTGCGTGTGTTTGTGCTAATAAGAGAGTGTGTATATATAGTTTGAAAGCAGGTAGCAAATAAGGTAAATATTAAAGTTCATCAGTAATTATGGGGACTCAGAATCAATTAGTCACGAAATCAAGGTAAGTATTCCTTTAATTAAGGAGTCAACTTCAAATGGTAATAAACATGTGGCAAATAAGGAAGGAAATCGTATAAGGCTGAGCATAATAAATAAGGAAATATTTCTGCATAGTACCAGTACCCAACATGTAATAGAGGCTAGGTTCAGCATATTTCAATCAAGGAAACGACTTAAGAAATCAATTAATAGCATATTGACTGTAGAATAAGGTCAGAAAATATTTTACAAGGTTAAAAATCAGTAGACAAATCACGGGAAATCAGTGAAAAATCAATCACAAAGACTCAAGGATTCAAAAGTAGAAAATAGCACTGATTTAGCACCACTTTATAAGAACAAGCACATAATAAGCAAAAACCAGAACTCTAAGAGGTCGAGTAGGACAAAAATCGTATATAAATTAGGGATTCATGTTGAGCATAGTCTGAATTAGTAGAATAAGCATGATACAGGTAGGAGAAGTGAAGAATTAGAAACATTGGTGAACAAAATAGGGTAAAATCATACAATAGGCAGGGATAACTATAATTAGGAACCTTAGCAAAAAATCATAGGGTAAAACCACAAAATCACTGAAACATATAGATTAACTGAACACACTATCAAAACAAAACTCAGAAACCCAAGATTGGAACTAAGAAATTAGGGTTTTCAACATAGCCAAGTTGAAAAGGTAGTAAAATCATAGAATCAGTCAAAATATGCAAGAGATATAAGTTTAAATATAAAGAATTGGTTTAAACAAGTTTTTAGAAGAAGTTCCGAAACTCTAATTTTAGAAGAAGGTGAAAACACTTTAAAATCGATGATTCTTGTAAAGAGTTACAAGGAGAGTGTAAAACATCAAAGCAGCAGACTCAAATCGTTTAAGAATCATACAGATCTAGGAGATGTAAACAAAAATTAGGGTTTCAGAAAAAACCCAAGTAAAGATGAAAGAACCTATCCAAAATCTCCAAGATCGTAACAAGTACAACAAGATTTCGCTTGAAATCACACTAAAGTATCCAAGAATAGACCAGATGGCAAATCCTAGATGTGATTCAATGTGGCCTAGGGCCCTTGAGTGCCTCAGAGAAGGCGAGAATGGGAATAGAGGAGTCATTGGAGTCTTAGGAGTTGAAGGGAGATCACCAGAGAAGACAGGAGAAGCGAGTCGGCGGTTGAAGGAGCTAGGGTTAGGTTGGGGGGTTAAGAGAGGAGAGGATATGAGAGAATACAGAGGCGGCGGATTTGGGAAATGAGGTAGGGTTATGGGGTCGTTTGGGATAAAAAAGGAATGAACGGACGAGGGTCATTGATCTCTTAGATCAATGGTCAGGATTTGACGGGTCTTGGGTCGGGTAGGCGGGTTCAGGGTTTGGGTTTGGTGATTTGGTTAGAAATTGGGCTGGGGTTGGGTTTAAATTGGGCTGAAATTGAAAGGCAAATCTGGCTATATTTTAAATAGCCAATTTTCCATATATAATTTATAATAAATAATAAATAATTTCTTAAAAATAATTTTGTGTTCTAAAATAATTTAAAATATATATTAAACATTTTAACAATGTAGGAGATCAATTTGACACATACAAATGTAATTATACATTAATGGGGCTAATATTACAATTATATGCAATTTAGCTTTACAAATATCAAATACAATAATAAAAATGCATAAAAATATTTTAACCATATTTTGGCATAAATATAAAAATTAAATAGCTAAATCATCATAACAATAATTTGAGAGATAATTATTGGGGGTTTTATGAATAAAAGGGAAGGAAATAAATCAATTTAAATCCTTAAAATTACGGAAAAAATTATAAAAATATTGTGCATGCTTATATATACATATATATACTTTTTTGAAGGTATTTATGCATATAGAAAATATAGAAAAAAATTGGGTATCAACAACTGTTGTGTCTCTTATTACATACTGTTCATGCTTAAATTGATGATTATCCATGTTGAACAAGTCTTATGATATTTTCTTGGTATTGGATCATTGTTAAGTATTGACTCAAGTTGAGACTTTTATTGTGAATTAAACTGCTGAAATGAGATTGGTTATAGCTGATTTCCTTGCCGGAATGTTATTGTTTTTACTGTTTGGGTGAGGAAGAGTGTAAAGCACGAAGGATGATGCTGTGCACAATATTATGAGTGAGTGTTATTGCATGAAGGGTAATGTCGTGCCATATTCTGTGAGTGTTAATGCATGAAGGCTGATGTCGTGCCATGATTATGAGAGAGTAAAAGCACGAAGATTGATGTCGTGCCATTTTCTGTTGATTCTTATGGTGAGGACGAGAGTAAAAACACGAAGGGTGATGTCGTTCACATGTTACTATGTTATTATTTCTATTGGCTCAGTGTATGAAGTTATTTTGCTTCTTTACTGTTTACTGTCATAATTTGATATTCCCCTCAGCATGTTTCTCCTTCTTGGCTTTGTCTGTTAAATTTCTATTATTATTGTTTCTCATATATGATTTAACTACACAGGTTTATATTGTTGTCGTGTCCTAGTCTCGTCACTACTTTGTCGAGGTTAGGATCGACACTTATTAGTACATGGGGTCGGTTGTACTGATACTGCACTCTGCACTTTTTTTGCAGATTTCGGTGACGGACCTCTTGAGTAGAGCTTGGGTTGCTGCCTTCAGTCCACAAGAGACCCGAGGTAGATCTGCCTGCGTTCACAGACCCCAGATTCCCCTTCCTTTTGTTTTAGATTTCCTGTCTCTTTCTATTTCAAGAACAGATGTATTTATTTTAAACCAATATTTGTAGCATTTCTTAGACGTTCGTGGATTGTGACACCAGATCATTGGGGTAGTCATGTATTAGAATTGTTGAACTATTATAGCACTTCCGCACTCTATCTCTATTTGGATGTAGCTATTATTTAAATCCTGTTCTGGATAATAATTAATGTGATAAACTGTATTTGTCGGCTTGCCTAGATTTCAAGAGTAGGCTCCATGACGATCCCGACGATGGGAAATCCAGGCCGTGACAAGTTGGTATTAGAGCACTAGGTTGCCTAGGTCTTACAATTCACGAACATGCTAGGTAGAGTCTGAGGGATCGGTACGGAAACGTCTGTGCTTATCCCCATAGGCTATGGAGTTTAGGGGCAACTTCACTTCTATTCTTCTATGTCGTGCGATTTGATTTCTCAATGCTAATTGAACTTCTACTCTATTCTTATGCAGATGGAGAGAACACGTACCGCTTCATCAGCTGATCAGAAGCCCAAGCCCCCAGTGGCAGCTCCTACGAGGGGCAGTGGACGAGGCCGAGGCCATGCTAGGGGTAGGTCTCAGACCAGAGCTTGAGCAGCAGCACCAGTAGCGGAGCCTCAAGTAGAGCTTGAGGAGGAGGCTCCATCCCAGACCGTTCCATCAGGGCCAACTCAGGTTCCGTAGGGGTTCATCGCTACCCTGACACTTCAGGACGCTTTCGTCCGTCTGGTGGGCCTTATGGAGAGTGTCACATAGGCCGACATACTTTATGTAGCACCAGCCGTCTCTCAGGCTGGGGTAGAAGCACAGACTCCCTCTACCCTCACTCCAGAGCAGATGTCTCCTCAGTTCAGACTCCAGCAGCTCAGATAGTTGGGGTAGTTCCGCTGGGTGTTGTAGCTCAGACGGGTGATGGAGCAGCTATTTCTTTTGATGCTTTGTTGAGATTGGACAGTTTCACCAAGCTTTTCAATACTACCTATGGTGGTACATCTTCAGAGGATCCCCGGGGCTATTTGGACACTGGTCATGAGGTTCTACGGAACATAGGGATAGTGGAGACCAATGGGGTCGACTTTGCTTCTTTTCATCTGTTAGGTTCCGCCAAGAATTGGTGGAGGAATTATTGTTTGGTCAGACCAGATGGGTTGTTTGCTTTGACTTGGGACCAGTTCTCTTAGCTATTTCTGGAGAAGTTCCTTCCTATCACTCAAAGGGAGGACTATCGGAGGCAGTTTAAGCATCTCCAGTAGGGTTCTATGACTGTCACTCAGTACGAGACCAGATTTATTAACTTGGCCCATCATGCTCTTCTTATACTTCCCACCAAGAGAGAGAGAGAGGAGGATGAGGAGGTTCATTGAGGGACTTGCTCATCCTATCAGGTTGTAGATGGCTAAGGAGACAAGGAGCGAGATTTCTTTTCAGAATGCGGTCAATGTGGCCAGGCGAGTCGAGATGATTTTAGCTCAGGGGAGCGGTCAGGGGTCTGACAAGAGGCCCCGTCATTCTGGTAGGTTCAATGGTGCCTCGTCTGTAGGTAGGGATTCTTTTGGTAGAGGCCATCCTCCCAGGCCGTTTCATTTAGCACTTCAGACTTCTCACGGTGCTCCAGGTGGCCGTGGTTTACATATGTAGTATTCTGATCAGCTACCCTACAGTGCACCACCAGCTCTTATCAGTGCACCTCCACTCCAGAGTTTTTAGGGTGGTTACTCAGGTCGTCAGGGTCAGTTTCAGGGTCAGTAGTCTCAGCAGCCGACGTCTTGTTATACATGTGGTGATCCAAGGCACATTGCTAGATTCTGCCCTCGAGCATTGAGCAGTTCTTAGTATTAGGGTTATCGTGCCATAGTTCTGGAACCGGGTGTTCCACCGCCCGCTCGGCCAGCTAGAGGTAGGTTTCAAGCAGCTATAGGTGGAGGTCGAGGTATTAGAGGTGGAGGTCAGACCGCTAGAGGTGGAGGCCAGCCAGTAGGACGCCATCCTAGGGATATAGTTCAGAGTGGTAGGGCCCAGCCCCGATGTTATGCTTTCCCAGCTAGACCTGAGCTTGAGGCATCAAATACTGTTATCATAGGTATGGTTTTAGTTTGCAGTAGAGATGCTTCAGTTCTATTTGATCCAGGGTCTACATACTCTTATGTGTCATCTTATTTTGCTATGTATTTGGTTGTGCCTCATGATTCTTTAAGTGCTCCTGTTATGTGTCCACACCTGTGGGTGATTATATTGTTGTAGATCGTATTTATCGCTCATGTGTAGTTATTATTAGGGGTCTTGAGACCCGTGTAGATCTCCTACTTCTCGATATGGTTGACTTCGATGTTATTTTGGGGATGGATTGGTTGTCATCTTATCATGCTATAATGGATTGTCATGCCAAGACCATGACCTTAGCTTTGCCAGGGTTTCCTCGATTGGAGTGGAGAGGGACTTCTGGTCATTCTACCAGTAGGGTTATCTCTTATATGAAGGCTCGGCATATGGTCGAGAAGGGGTGTTTGGCTTATTTGGCTTATGTTCGTGATTTCTAGTGTGGAGGTTCCTTCTATAGATTCTGTGTCGGTTGTTCGGGAGTTTCCAGAGGTGTTTCCTGCATACCTACCAGGGATGCCACCCAATAGGGATATTGACTTTTGCATTGATTTGGCTTCGGGCACTCAGCCCATTTCTATTTCGCCAAACCGCATGGCCCCGCCAGAGTTGAAAGAATTGAAGGAGCAATTGCAAGATTTGCTTGATAAGGGCTTCATTAGGCCCAGTGTCTCGCCTTGGGCTGCGCCAGTGTTGTTCGTTAAGAAGAAGGATGGATCAATGAGGATGTGCATAGATTATCAGTAGTTGAACAAAGTCACCATCAAGAAAAAGTATCCATTGCCGAGGATTGATGCTTTATTTGATCAGTTTTAGGGTGCCAAAGTGTTTTCGAAGATTGATTTGAGATCTGGCTACCATCAGTTGAGGATTAGGGCATCCGATGTCCCTAAGTCAGCTTTTCGGACTCGATATAGGAATTTTGAGTTCCTAGTGATGTCATTTGGGTTGACAAATGCCCTAGCAATATTTATGGATTTGATGAACCGAGTGTTCAAGCCATACCTGGATTCCTTTGTAATTGTTTTCATTGATGATATCTTGATCTACTCTCGCAGTCGAGAGGAGCATGAGCATCATCTTCGAGTTGTCCTCCAGACTTTGAGAGACAACCAGTTATATGTTAAGTTTTTGAAATGTGAGTTTTGGTTGAGTTCAGTTGCAGTCTTGGGTCACGTTGTATCAGCAAAGGTATTCAGGTGGATCCTAAGAAGATTGAGGCAATCAAGGATTGGCCTAGACCCGCATCAGCTACAGAGATCCAGAGTTTCTTGGGTTTGGCAAGTTATTACTGTCGGTTTGTGAAGGGGTTTTCATCTATAGCAACCCAGAGTTCCCAGTACTCTATTCATCCAGGCGCCGCTAAGATGTATCAGGACTTGCGGCAACATTATTGGTGGAGGAGGATGAAGAAGGATATTGTTGCATATGTAGCTCGGTGTTTGAATTGTCAGTAGGTAAAGTACGAACATCAGAGACCTAGTGGTTTGCTCCAGCAGATTAAGATTCTTGAGTGGAAGTGGGAGCGTATCACTATGGATTTTGTTGTTGGACTCCCACGGACTCAGAGGAAATCGATGCAGTATGGGTTATTGTGGATAGGTTGACCAAGTTAGCGCATTTCATTCCTGTGGTAGTTTCCTATTCTTTATAGCGATTGGCAGAGATCTATATTCGTGAGATCATTCGTCTCCACGGTGTGCCCGTGTCTATTATTTCTGATCAAGGTACGTAGTTTACCTCGCATTTTTGGAGAGCAGTTCAGCGTGATTTGTGTACGCGGGTCAAGTTGAGCATAATGTTTCATCCTTAGACGGACGGACTGTCCAAGAGCTCTATTCAAATCTTGGAGGATATGCCTTGTGCCTGTGTTATTGACTTTTGAGGTTCTTGGGATCAGTTCCCGCCATTAGCGGAGTTTTCCTACAACAACAGTTATCAATCGAAAATCCAGATGGCTCCCTTTGAGGCATTATATGGTAGGCAGTGTCGATCGCTGGTTGGATGGTTTGAGTAGGGAGAGGCTCGGTTATTGGGTATGGATTTGGTACAGGATGCCTTGGATAAGGTTAAGATCATTCAGGATAGGCTTCGTACAGCTAGGTCCAGACAAAAGAGTTATGCCGACCGTAAGGTTCGTAATGTGGCATTCATGGTCGGAGAGCGAGTGTTGCTTCGGGTGTTGCCCATGAAAGGCATGATGAGATGTAGGAAGAAGGGCAAGTTAAGCCCTAGGTTCATTGGGCCTTTTGAGATCCTTCGGAGAGTGGATGAGGTGGCTTACGAGCTTGTGTTGCGACCAGGGTTATCAGCAGGGCATCTAGTGTTTCATGTTTCCATGCTTTGGAAGTATCACGACGATCCATCCCATGTATTAGATTTTAGCACTGTCCAGCTGGACAAAGATTTGACCTACGAGGAGCAGCCGGTAGCTATTCTAGATCGGCAGGTTCGTCAGTTGAGATCGAAGAGTTATCCTTCAGTTCATGTGCAGTGGAGAGGTCAGCCTGTTAAGGCAGCTACCTGGGAGTTTGAGTCCGATATGTGGAGCAGATATACCCATCTTTTCCCTAGCTCAGGTACTTTTCTATGTCCGTTCGAGGACGAACGGTTGTTTTAGAGGTAGAGAATGTGATGACCCAAAAGGTCATATCGTATTTTAGGACCCAATTCGGGGTTTCAAGGCCTTCAAGACCCTATTTTACTCTCTCCTCGATTTGTGTGCAGAGTCCGGGCGCGCTTCCGAAAAGCCTTTACGTGAAAATTTGAGGAAAATGCTAAATTTTGCCTTTAAAATTGAATTAAGTTAACTTCGGTCAATATTTTGAGTAAACGGACCCGGACTCGGGATCTGACGGTCCCTGAGGGTCCGTAAAAAAATATGGGACTTGAGCGTATGCCCGGAACTAAATTCCGAGGTCCCTAGCCCGAGAAATAAATTTTTGAAGACAATTGATTAACTAAAAATATAATGGTTTTGGAAATTGAATAACTTTCGATCATGTTGGTATCGAGCCTATATTTTAGTTCTGGAGCCCGGTAATTGATTAATATGGTATTTAAGTCATGTTTGTAAAATTTGGTGAGAAACAAAATTCATATAATGTGATTCAGACCCTTGGTTGTGAAAATAGAAACTTTAAGAGTTCTTGAGATTTTCATTGATTTTGATGCTAAATTCGTAGTTTTAGGTGTTATTTTGGCGATTTGATCGCACGAGCAAGTCTGTATAATATTTTTAGACTTGTGTGCATGTTTGGTTTGGAGCCCCGAGGGCTCGGGTGGGATTCAGATAGGCTTCGGGGTGTTTTGGACTTAGAGATTCTGTAGTTTTTGCTGTTGCAGGTGCTCAGGTGTTTTATGCTTCCCGATCGCGAAGCCTCTCTCGCGAACGCGAAGTGTAAATCAGGCAGAAGGGAAATTCCTTCTACGCGAACGCGAGGCACAGGTCGCAAACGCGGAGCGTTGGGGGCATTACCCTTCGTGAACGCGACCTGGTTATCGCGAACGCGAAGGCCATTTTGGCAGGGACCTAGAGGAGGGGTGAAATACTCTAGCAAACGCATCAAACGGCTTGCAAACGCAAAGGTCGGGGGTGTACCTTAGCGAACGCGTACGATATCTCGCGAACGCGAAGGCTCTTCTGGCCAATGCTTCACGAACGCGACAGGCTTCTCGCGAATGCGAAGAAGACCCGTCCAGCGATTTTAAAACAGAACCTAAGTCGGGATTTGCTCAAAATTTCATATCTCTTCCATTAAAACTCAACCTTGGGCTATTTTTGAAGAGGGATTTTAACACCAAATCATTGGTTTGTGTTCTTAAACTCATTTCTTTCATTTTCCATTAATACCCATTAGATTTCTAGGCTTTGATCTTGTTCTTTAAGGGTAAAAATTAGGAATTTTAGGAGAATTGGGAATTTTACAAATTTGGGGATTTAGACCTCGATTTGGGGTCGGATTTCGAAACAAATTGCATATTTGGGTTCATGGGAGAATAGGAAAACGGGTTTTGGTTCGAACCTCGAGTTTTGACCAAGCGGGCCCGGGGTCGGTTGTTGACATTTTGGGGTAAAGTTTGGAAAAACTAAATTTATGCATTGTAGTTGATTCCTTTAGTAATAATTGATGATATTGAGTTAATTGTGGCTGGATACAAGTGGTTTGGAAGTGAAATCTAAAGAAAAAGCAGTATTTGAGGCTTGAGTTTGGCCATGGAATCGAGGTAAGTGTTTAGTCTAACCTTAGATTGAGGGAATATGTGTTGTTGTCTTATTTGCTACGTGTTAGCATTGAGTACGACGTATAGGTGTGGTGACGAGTATCTATACGTTGGTCTCGAGCATGCAAGTGAGTCGTATACTGTGACTGTTATGTCTCTTATTACGTACTGTTCATGCTTAAATTGATGATTATCAATGTTGAACAAGTCTTATGATATTTTCTTAGTATTGGATCATTGTTAAGTATTGACTCAAGTTGAGACTTATATTGTGAATTAAACTGTTGAAATGAGATTGGTTATAGCCGATTCCCTTGCCGGGATATTATTGTTTCTATTGTTTGGGTGAGGAAGAGTGTAAAACACGAAGGGTGATGTCGTGCATGATATTGTGAGTGAGTGTTAATACACGAAGGGTGATTCCATGCCATATTCTATGAGTTTTAATGCACAAAGGGTGATGTCGTGCCATGATTATGAGAGAGTAAAAGCACGAAGGGTGATGCCGTGCCATTTTCTGTAGATTCTTATGGTGAGGACGAGAGTAAAAGCACGAAGGGTGATGCCGTGCACATGTTATTATGTTATTATTTTTGTTGTCTCAGAGTATGAAGTTATTTCGCTTCTTCACTGTTTACTGTCATAATTTGATATTCCCCTCAGCATGTTTTCCCTTCCCGTCTTTGTCTGTTAAATTTCTGTTATTATTGTTTCTCATATATGATTTAACTATACAGGTTTATATTGTTGTCGTGTCCTAGACTCGTCACTACTTTACCGAGGTTAGGCTCGATACTTATCAGTACATGGGGTCGGTTGTACTGATACTGCACTCTGCACTTTTTGTGCAGATTTCGGTGACAGACCTCGTGAGTAGAGCTTGGGTTGCTGCCTTCAGTCCATAGGAGACCCGAGGTAGATCTGCCGATGTTCACAGACCCCGGATTCCCCTTCCTTCTGTTTTATATTTCCTGTCTCTTTCTATTTCGAGAACAGATGTATTTCTTTCAAACTAATGTTTGTAGCATTTCTTAGACGTTCGTGGATTGTGACACCAGATCATTGGGGTAGTCATGTATTAGAATTGTTGAACTGTTATAACACTTCCGCACTCTATCTCTGTTTGGCTTTAGCTATTATTTAAATCCTGTTCTAGATAATAATTAATGTGATAAACTGTATTTGTCGGCTTTCCTAGCATTAAAGAGTAGACGCCATCAAGATCCCGACGGTGGGAAATCCGGGTCGTGACAAACATCCATGGATATTAACTTAAAGTGAAGCTCCTCGCTAAATTACGCAACAGGAACCACTTCAAAATGTAAGGCAGCTTCACCGACTGTGCCCAAGAATCTTGAAACAAAACAATTCCAACGAGATTTCTTAGCACCGTAGCAACGTGAGATTTTGCGATTCTAAAGGAGCCCGGTACAATCTTTCTCAAGAATATCATACAAATTTTTTGCCCACTTCAATCCGCCTTTACAATTGAGATGTGTTGGAAGGATTGTCAAATGAATCGACTCAGGTATGTTAAGGCTATCCCTTTGTCTTTTGGCATGATCTATACGACACAAACGAAATGAGAAAATGCACAATTTCCATAAATGACTCTATTCATAGAAGTATTAGAGGTGCCTATGTTCTTGAATTTCCATGTGTCATATTATTCTATCATCTGTTCATGGGTCTCAGAAAAATACGTAATTTGAAGAAAAAAAACTTTACTTCATGATATTACTCGAAGGCATAATGGTCTAATGACATTCCAAGAGATTTTATGGACGTACTTCTCATGCATTGCATTCATGTAAATTGACCTATGACCAGATGACATTATATACGTGTATATATGTATATATATGTATATGGGATATGGTAAAAAAATTATGGCGTTATATACGCACCACCACCTGATCAGCTGGTATACGTTGATGATTTGACCACAATGGCCGAGATGATATGATGGGATGCCCTCAGAGGCTTGATGATGTTATGAACGCATATACCCATGCATGGTATGACATTTATACGCATATGCACGACATTATAATATTAAATGATTCACAAAGTTATTCAGATATACATGTTGAGTCTTTTACTCCATGTTTTTGTCATGTCTACTAATTACTGATTTTCATTCCTTACATACTCGGTACATTATTTGTACTGACGTCCCTTTTGCCTAGGAATATTGCGTTTCATGCCCGCAGGTCCTGATAGATAGGTCTAGAGTTCTCCAAGTAGGCTATCAGCTTAGCGGAAGGTGTTGGTGCGCTCCATTTGCTCCGGAGTTACTTCTTTGGGCGGGACTCTGTCCCCACCTTTATGATATTATATATTCTTAGAGGCTTGTAGGCAGATATGTATACGGATACTTGTATGGCCTTGTCGGCCTATGTTTCGAGTACATAAAGAATCATGTTATC
This sequence comes from Nicotiana tabacum, assembly GCF_000715075.1. Lineage (NCBI taxonomy): Eukaryota > Viridiplantae > Streptophyta > Magnoliopsida > Solanales > Solanaceae > Nicotiana > Nicotiana tabacum. The sequence continues at coordinate 14,398,255 of NC_134089.1, read as the reverse complement.
CTTATAGAACTGTACTTCATATGCATAACTTTGTATTCCCTTATGCTTTACTCTGGTTCATTTACCTATGATAGAATGATATGAAAGATACGTTATATTAGTACTAGATTGAGTAAGGTACCAGGTGCCTGTCGTGACCTATCGGTTTAGGTCGTGACAAAAGTGATATCAGATGTTACGCCCCACAATATTACATCGATATTACGTCCTATGGTATTATATTACAATGATGCTATGCTTCACAGTATTAAATTACGATGAGTTGTACCTTGTAGTATTGTACGTTGAATTTGTCATAAGGTAATTGACATTAGTCCAAGAAAATAGATTATTTGGAGATTATAAGGATTATACTATTTTAAACAAATGATGAGTAAATTCGTGATGGTGAGAGGGGAAGCAAGTCAAAGAAAATGATTTTTTCGTCCAAGTTTGGCATATTGGGATAAAATATGGGCCGAGCATTAAATACCTGATATTTATGAACTAGTGCTATAGAAGGTACTTCATGACCATGATAGTAAGGTGTACATGGCATGTTAAAAGCGAGTAGTATTTTAAGTAAGTTGAATTAATTCTTTGTTATGCTGGTAATTGATTAATTACCGGGTAACAGGACATTACCTAATTAATTGGGGATATATTGGATAAACATTAAATAGCATGATGTGGAAGCCCCATATTCAAAGTAAATGACTCACAATCTTGATTGAAATACGTGTAAGGCATTTAGGAAGTTGGGCTTCATTTGATCAAATAAGAAATAACATAACATTCTTCCTAATTCTGTTTTTTTGCAAAACAGACGTTAAGCCTAGTCCAACAATTGTTTACTCCTATGGATTTTAGATCAACAACTTATCTAAAATCCATGGCTAGTCACTTAAATTGAATCTCATCGCTAAATTACGCAACAGCAGCCACTTCAAAATTTAATGCAACTTTGCCCGTCCAACTTAAAGCGACTGTGCCCAAGAATCTTGAAACAAAACAATTGCAACGAGATTTCTTAGCACTGTAGCAACGTGAGATTTTGCGATTCTAAAAGAGCCAGGTACAATCTTTATCAAGAACATCATACGGATTTTTCCCCCACTTCGATCCGCTGTTACGAGTTATCGCAATTGATGTGCGTTGGAAGGATTGTCAAAAGAATCGACTCAGGTATATTAAGGCTATCCCTTCTTTCTTTTGGCATGATCTATACGACACAAACAAAACGAGAAAATGCACAACTTCTACAAATAACTCTATTCATAGAAGTATTAGAGGTGCCTATGTTCTTAAATTTTCGTGTGTCATATTATTCTATCATCTGTTCATGGGTCTCAGAAAAATACGCAAGTTGGAAAAAAAGTTTACTTCATGATATTACTCGAAGGCGTAATGGTCTTATGACATTCCAAGAGATTTTATGGACGTACTTCTCATGCATTGCATTTATGTACATTGACACATGACCAGATGATGTTATATACGCGTATATATGTATGTATATATATATATATATATATATGGGATATAGGAAAAGGTTATGGCGTTATATATACACCACCACCTGATCAGCTCGTATACATTGATGATTTGACCACAGTGACCGAGATGATATGATGGGATGCCCTCAGAGGCTTGATGATGTTATGAATGCATATACCCATGCATGGTATGACATTTATATGCATATTCACGGCATTATAATATTAAATAATTCACAGAGTTATTCAGATATACATGTTGAGTCTTTTACTCCATGTTTCTCTCATGTCTACTAGTTACCGATTTTCATATACGTGTATATATGTATGTGTGTGTATATATATATATGGGATATGGAAAAAGGTTATGACGTTATATACGTACCACCACCTGATCAGCTGGTATACATTGATGATTTGCCCACAGTGGCCGAGATGATATGATGGGATGCCCTTAGAGGCTTGATGATGTTATGAATGTATATACTCGTGCATGGTATGACATTTATATGCATATGCACGACATTATAATATTAAATAATTCACAGAGTTATTCAGATATACATGTTGAGTCTTTTACTCCATGTTTCTCTCATGTCTACTAGTTACTGATTTTCATTCCTTACGTACTCGGTACATTATTTGTACGGATGGCCTTTTTCCTGGGGACGTTGTGTTTCATGCTCGCAAGTCCTAATAGACTGTCGAGAGTCCTCCAAGTAGGCTATCAGCTCGGCGGAAGATGTTGGTTTGCTCCATTTGCTTTGAAGTTGCTTTTTTGGTCAGTATGATTAGTACATGTATTGATTGGTATGGCAGGACCCTATCCCGACCTTTATGATACTATGTATTCTTAGAGGCTTGCAGACAGATGTCATGTATACGGGTACTTGTATGGCCTTGTCGGCCTATATTTCGAGTATATACAGAAACATGCCAGCCTTATAGGCCCGTACTTCTTATGTTTAAGTTTGTATTCCCTCATGCTTTACTCCGATTCATTTACCTATGATAGAATGATATGAAAGATATGTTATATTGGTACTCGGTTGAGTAAGGTATCGGGAGCCTGTCGCGACCCATCGGTTTGGGTCGTGACAAAAGTGGTATTATAGCAGTTCTGTCCTAGGGTGTCTATAAGTCGTGTCTAGTAGATTCTTGTTTATGGGTGTGTTGTACACCATACTTATAAGCAGGAGGCTATAGGGCATTTAGGACTGTCACTCTTTCTTCTTACTCTAGATCGTGTGGTAGAGCTCAGTTGTAAGAATTCAAATTCCTAACTTCTACTTTATTCGTAATAAGACGATACCTACATCTAGAAAGACGATTGGTAAAAGACATGGACGTGGAAGAATTGAATCAGAGGAACTCGACTTTGCATCATGCTTATGATAAGTAAATGTGAGGTCTTCAGCAGATCATGTGCGTACTGAAAGGTGTAAGCCTCTTGATAAGGAGTCTTGAGGCAAGAATACCTATCCAACTTAATGGTGAAAGACAATGAGAGATTCAGAAGATAAATACAAGTTTCAACAAGAAAAAGAAGTAAGATGAAGAAGAGTACGAGGCGCCCAGTTGATGAAGGTTAATGGTGTTTATAATTCAGGTAGAGGAATATAGCTTTTTGAGTTATATTCAACAGTAAAGAGGTATGTACAATTGACCGTACCCATCTCAGTTATGCGCTATGGGGGCTAACAGGTGTAGTTTAAGAAAAGGATGGAACATCATGATCCGGCTAGGGTTAGAGTAACCCAAAATGGTGAATAGATTGTTTGTGTTAGTTGACATTTCTGAAGGGTATTACAAATGTGCTAATAGATTTTCTTGTGAGACACCCAGATGGTGCACTCTAGAATATTACAATTATATGTGAATACTAGCATGATCAAAAAAAAATTCAAAAGATAGACACTGAAAGCCTGGAATGGATAAATATTACCTTAGTGTGACTCTCGTCCCTAGTAGAGCAAGGACGTTGAGCAACTCGAAGAGCCGATGGATGAAGCAAGTGGAGCAAAAAGCAAAATAATGTTTTGCTGAAGTTTTCAGAAGAAAGGCATATGCAGAAATATTAGCAGAGTAATAAGAAGAGAGATAAGGAAGAATTATGAGTAAGATGCGATACATGGATAACAACGTTAGATCAGAAAGATGACGGTATTTCTAGGTCCATAGTCAGGTGAAGGAAGAGACAAGAGGTGATAGGCCTCAAGAAAACAAAAGAGTATAGGCCATGAAGTCATATCCTCATTTCAAGAAGTAAGTTGGTGACTCTAACGTGATTACCAATAGGAAAATCTAGACCCAAAAATAATAGAGATCAGTATGAGCTGGTGAACAAGATAAAGTAAACATGAATTAGGGATTTAGTGATTTGATAATGGTCAACATCATGAGAATTTCAGATTTCGTACCGGCAATAATAGGATGGACAACAGAAGAAGAATCATGAGAAATTTAGAGAATAATCATTCAGGAAGACGCTTCCCTAAAGTAAGCAATGTGAGCAAAATTAAGTTTAAGAGACTGTATGTGCCAGTTATAGTGATTGTCACCTCGCGAGTAAGGAATTTCGTTATCCTTAGTACAAAAGGATTACCGCAAGGAGAGTAAGGGTCATCGATGATGTGAAAGGACGCCAAATGAAGAGGTAGAACATCTATAGGCAGATTGTCATAGCTCCAACTCTTAGTATTGCCCTAAAGGGGGGAATATGGAATGACGTTACATTATGTCAGAATTAAGTGGTTCTAGTAATTATGGAATGGTAATGGAAGAATGCGATAAAGCGAAAAAGGGATGAGATTGCACTTATTCAAAGCCTACAGATATGCTACGATACCAGAGCATTATGCAAACACAACGTCAAGGAAAGGAAGTAAGGGTTCCTGTCCGAGATATTATTGATTAATAAGGAGCCAGTGCGAGAGGTAAATTAAGACAGAGGAAATGACCCAAGAAAGATTACGTGGAATATTTATACGGGAATGGGCCAATAAGAAATTAGTAGTTGATTCAGAAAGAGCCTAGCTATGGCTAGACCAGAGAATACAGACAAATCAACAGATCGTGCAAGATAAACATAGGGAACCCCAATATGGGGAATTCAGCCCCACAATTATGATATTGTGATCTTTGAAAATATCCATATATGAGTTAGAGAAGTTAAAAAGGTACCGTATGAGTGTTACAGATATAAAAGAAAGTGTCACTGAGAAGACAATCAAAATATTAGTTCAGTAGTAACCCTACAAGCACATGGGCATGGAGATAAGTAACTACGGGTAATTATGGGCAAGGAAGAACATCAAAAATTCTGTCAGGCGTACGATGTGATAAGCTCGCAGCCTTACAAGAGTCAGAGGATCCCCCCCCCAAGTACCACAATGAAAGACTAGTTGAGGAAATAAGGAAGAAGGTTTCAACCAAAGCATAGTTACCTAAAGAGGAAAGGGTTGTGTAACAACAGTTTAACTACAAAATTGTATGTACTCCAAAAGAAAGTTGCACCTACCATGGCTAATGACTGGGAAGTAAAACCAAAAGAAATATTCAAGACCATATGAGTTGCACAAAAACTTCGGCATGCGTGAGAACTCAGATAAGCTAAGTATGCACGCAAAAGGGGGCAAAAAGATCAGGAAAAGCAATTGCTTATATTTGAAGAAAGCTGAAATGGAAGGAAAGGAATTATTTGATTAATGATCAACTGTAGAAGACTCCAGTATAAGCTAAAAGAAGGAATTGGGTCCAGGTCATAGACATAGGATTGAATCATTAGAAGACTATATCATGGTTTTCCATAGCATCCATAAAAGACTAAAGTAATAACTAAATGCCATGAGCCACAGATCGAAAGATAGCTTGACCTACATAAAGACTAATCAGAAGAAAGAGGAAACTAAAGAATTACATTAACTAAGTAAATTAAGAGTCTGCTTATTGGACCCAGAAAGTTACAAACATCATGATTGAGAACATTGTAGAATCACTTTTAACATTAGAGGTACAAGATAAATAGTACAGTAGCCATATTCTTTAACGGCTCTACGATAGAGCCAGTTAGAAGAGTACCAGTATGGAGCTACCACCAGATTGTGTATGCACCAGAGGTGCAAGTTTTATAAGAGAGTTTCAAGTTGTGGATGTGATTATACTTATGTGAAAGGGAAGTCATGAAAAAGATAAAGGATATGATGTGAGACTTTAAGATAAGTAAGGTAAAGGCGGACAACGTACGAGATACTCAAATACAGAAGGTTGTGACTAGTCCTTACTTTGGATAGAAGACTAAAAGTATGGGGATTCAATATCTAGGAATAATAGTGGCATCGTCAGTAGCATATCCTCCAGCCTATGGTCTAGGTATCGAGAAGCCTGATTAAGAGAATAAAGAAGAATTAGAGACGATGTGATGTCTCGCTTGATATTCCAGAAAGACATAAGAAAATCTATGATGCAACCAAGTTGAAAAGTTGCAAGTAATATAAATAGATATGTGTAGGTCGCAAGCTATTATATGGTGAAACGACAAAGTTCTAGGAGACATAAGTAAGGATAAGAAAGGGCGAGTGAGAAGGTAACAAAAATAGATAAGTCCTTAGGATTAAGCCCATGAAAATAAGAAGAGCAAACGGTTTCTCTAAGTTATACAAAGCTCAATATAGTGTGAATGAACTCAAATGAGTCTAAGACTAATAACATTTAGAAGAGATGGAATGATGTAGAATGGGGGTGTGATTATGATAGATAAAGGACGACGTTTAGGCCTTCGATTGAGTAATGGTCTGACGAAAAAAAGAAAGGGATTTCATGAATTGGACAGGATTAAAATAGCCCCGTAAGGCGAGTCACATTGGGATTCTATGAAATACGGTTATAAAAGTATAATATCGTATCACCCAGGTGGATCAGAAAAATCACTTTAAATATTCCATGATACAAATAATATAATCCCTAGCGACAATATATTACGTAAGAAATTTCAAGTTATCAATGGATAATTGTAGATCAACATTGAGGTGAATCAATAATGGATGGGTAAAAATTGCAAAGTACGAGGTGAGATTGGGCCATCAGTCTTAAGATGAATAGTAATGAAGAAGAGTTAAGGGATTTAGCTTTATGCATATAGGATAAGCAACGAGAGTAACTTGGAGTTCGGTAGCAGACCTTGGTATCGATAAATCAAAGTAAGAATTTTGGTATAATATGGCCTACTTAGATGTAGTAAAGCTAATGATGCCAGAGGGACAGCTTGACATAGTTTTGTATATGTTCATAAAGTGAAACCTAGAGATTGGCTAAAAGCTGGAAGAAAAGAGAAGAGAAGAGTCAGGCGCTCATACAAAGTTAGAGTCGTAAAGGCTACATGATAGAAAGTAGCAACAGTTACGAGATTAGAAGGATTTCGACTACAAGTCGTGGTGTGAGAAAGAGGCTTAAATGGGGAAATGCCCTCGCCTTTGAGATTCATTCACAGAACAGTCGCCAAGATGGCAAGACGAGTACTAAAGTATTTGGAAGACCTATGGGTTATGGGAATGATAAGAGCATCAGTCAACATTCGAGGATGAATGTTCCAAAGAGGGGAATGATGCTACGCCCCGCAATATTATGTCGATATTACATCCCGCAGTATTATATTACGATGATGTTACATTTCGCAATATTAAATTACGACGATGTTGTACCCTGTAGTATTGAACGTTGAATTTGTCGTAAGGTAATTGACATTAATCCAAGGAAAAAGATTATTTGGAGATTATAAGGATTGTGCTATTTTAAACAAATGATGCGTAAATTCGTGATGGTGAGCGGGGAAGCAAGCCAAAGAAAATGAATTTTTCGTCCAAGTTTGGCATATTAGGATAAAATACAGGTTGAGTATTAATACCCGATATTTATGGACTAGTGTGATACAAGGTACTACATGACCATGATAGTAAGGTGTACAAGGCATGTTAAAAGTGAGTAGTATTTTAAGTAAATTCAGATAATTATTAATTATGTGGGTAATTGATTAATTACCGGGTAACGAGACATTATCTAATTAATTGGGAATATATTGGATAAGTATTAAATAGAATGATGTGGCAGCCCCATATTCAAAGTAAATGGCTCACAATCTTGATTGAAATACGTGTAAGGCATTTAGGAAGTTGGGCTTTATTTGATCAAATAAGAAATAACATAACATTCTTCCTAATTCTGTTTTTTTGCAAAATAGACGTTAAGCCTAGTCCAACAATTATTTACTCCTACGGATTTTAGATCAGCAACTTATCTAATATCCATGGCTAGTCACTTAAAGTGAAGCTCCTCGCTAAATTACGCAACAACAGCCACTTCAAAATTTAAGGCAGCTTCGCCTGTCCAACTTAAAGCGACTGTGCCCAAGAATCTTGAAACAAAACAATTCTAACAAGATTTCTTAGCACCGTAGCAACGTGAGATTTTGCGATTCTAAAAGAGCCAGGTATAATCTTTCTCAAGAATATCATACGGACTTTTTCTCCACTTCGATCCGCCGTTACGAGTTGTCGCAATTGACGTGTGTTGGAAGGATTGTCAAAAGAATCGACTTAGGTATGTTAAGGCTATCTTCTTTCTTTTGGCATGATCTATACGACACAAACGAAACGAGAAAATGCACAACTTTCATAAATGACTCTATAGAAGTATTAGAGGTGCATATATTCTTGAATTTTCATGTGTCATATTATTCTATCATTTATTTGTGGGTCTCAGAAAAATACGTAAGTTGGAAAAAAAAAGTTTACTTCATGATATTACTCGAAGGTATAATGGTCTTATGACATTCCAAGAGATTTTATGGACGTACTTCTCATGCATTGCATTCATGTACATTGACTCATGATCAGATGGCGTTATATATGCGTATATATGTATATATATGTATATGGAATATGGGAAAAGGTTATGGCGTTATATATGCAGTACCACCTGATCAGCTGATATACGTTGATGATTTGTCCACTCTGGCCGAGATGATATGTTGGGATGCCCTCAGAGGCTTGATGATGTTATAAACGCATATACCCATGCATGGTATGACATTTATACGCATATGCACGACATTATAATATTAAATGATTCACAGAGTTATTCATATATACATGTTGAGTCTTTTACTCCATGTTTCTCTCATGTCTACTAGTTACTGATTTTCATTCCTTACATACTCGGTACATTATTTGTACTGACGTCCCTTTTGTCTGGGGACGCTGCGTTTCATGCCCGCAGATCCTGATAGACAGGTCGAGAGTCCTCCAAGTAGGCTATCAGCTCAGCGGAAGGTGTTGGTGCGCTCCATTTGCTCCGGAGTTGCTTCTTTGGTGAGTATGATTAGTACATGTATTGATTGGTATGTCGGGACCCTATCCCGACCTTTATGATATTATGTATTCTTAGAGGCTTGTAGACAGATGTCATGTATACGGGTACTTGTATGGCCTTGTCGGCCTATGTTTTGTGTATATACAGAAACATGCCGGTCTTATAGGCCCGTACTTCATATGTATAAGTTTGTATTCCCTTATTCTTTACTCTGGTTCATTTACCTATGATAAAATGATATGAAAGATACGTTATGTTGGTACTCGGTTGAATAAGGTACCGGGTACCCGTCGCGACCCATCGGTTTGGGTCGTGACACTATTTTTGAATGACCAGTCCAAAAACTGGCTAGCCCGTGCTATTTTTACCTCTTTAACACTTTAGAGCCTCACAAAGTAAATTGTGCCACATGTAGGGCCCACCTAGTCCTTTAATATTGCATTTATGAAATGGGCCCAATAGTGAGGTCCACATAGTCCTTTACTAGTTACCACTACTCGTATGAAACTAGGCAACTGTAGACAGGTCATTGTCAAGCAATTCATGATTGGGATGATGAGTCCATAATGTGGTGGACCAAATGGGCCAAATGTACAGCCTACTGATTAATCTCATCTACGAATCTCTGTCGGTTCGGGTCCAGATTAAGGAGCATACTGACATAAAAGGACATTCGTGGACACAAAAGCCCATTTCCTAAATGGACCCACTTCATTTGGTTTCTATCACACCTTTGTATTGTGGGTAGACGGGAGGACAAGTTATGCATTTAGTCGGTCAATCAAAAATAATTATATCCGTTAGCTAATATACAAAAAATATATACTTTATCTATTTCAAAAGATCGGCATTATTTCCTTATTAGTCTGTTCTAGAAAGATCGACGTCTTTCAATATTTCCTTATTTGAAAGCATTTATAGCTACACAAATACTATGACAGATTTCAGACCACAATTTTTAAAATTTTTACAACCACATAAATGCCATGAATTATTTAACACCAAATATCTCAAAAGTCTTCCCTTCTTTATGAAAAAGTTTGTGTCAAGTCAAACTAAAACAATCTTTTGAAATAGAGGAAATATTGATTATGAATAAAATACGTATAAATTTTATTTATTATACATTAATATATTAAAAAAATATTTTACCAACTATATTTTTTAAGGAGATATATTTTGTAGTTTTCCCTAGACGGCAAGGTAATGAAGGGCTGGTAACTCCAAGATAAGTAGGATCTAAGTATTTTGGTAACTCCATAATACTATACATTCATTGAAGATTTTTTATAACTAACAATATAATTTAACATGGGGGTAGCAAATTGGTCAGTGTCACTTTTTATTAGGCCACCGATTGATATTTATCATACCGATTTATTTATAATAAAATAACCTTATGAGTCATCTAATTGTATAAATACTTTCACATTGTCAGTACATAAAATTTAAACTTAAAAAAAATATTTTTGTAATTAAAAATAGATGTCCATTTATATACTCTGATAACGTAATATTCAATTTTACGGTATCAATGAATATTAACCTATAATAGCATATTAGTTACATTAGGAGTACCAAGTTACCAATTACTAGTATTTTTATCTCATAAATCATTTGTAATTTTTTTTATAAGCCATTTGATTGTACAAATATATTTTTTTTACATCATTAGTGTATATTACTTAATTAAACTCTTAAAAGGTATGGCTACGTTCTTTTCCTTTTTTATCATTAGGTTTTAAGAAAAATTAAGAGAGTGTTATAAGGGATAGGTTTTTAGAAGGTTTGGGTGGGTGGGGTGGGGTGGGGTGGGGGTGGGGGTGTTATAATGGGCATTGCTTGAAAGTGAATGTGTTAGGACAAACCAACCATGCCTCATTAATGTTGATGATGCAATTGTCCTAAATGAAAGGTCTCCCCTTTATCTCCCACCACTTTTGGTGTTTGCTTTGGATCTATCAAAACAAAAACAAAAAGAAAGATGAAAATAGTCACTGTATTAGCAAAAACAAAAACCAAACAGCTATAGTTTTTGCTGTTGTTGCGATATATAAACTGACACCACTTTCTCTCATTCACTCTTTTACGTAAATTATAAGCAAAGTTAATCCCGAGACTACACATGCATGCATGCGTCCACCCACGCATTGTTCTCCCTCCTCAATTTCCCAACTTCTTTGTCTTTTTTCATTCTTTTATTTACCCCAAAATTAACTTTCTTCTCATTTCTCTAATCCCAAGGAGAGTTTTAGAATAATAATAAAGTTTATTTCCTATGATCTATAAGTTACGAGTTCGAGTTCTAGAATCAATTATTAATGTTTGTATTAAGGTTGATTGTTATATCACACCCTTAGGGTGCGGCCCTTTCCCGGATCCTACGTAAACACGGAATATCTTATGCACTGAGTTGTCCTTTTTTATTAGATATGTGATTTGATCCGATTTGCAATAGTTAATTTCAATATCTTTAAAAAAAAAATTAAAACTTGGTTTATCATATTTATTAGGGAATTGGAGAAAAATGGAACAACTAAAACTCGAATCTATACATACAAGGAATACTCTCACTAATAGTTTACGTCCTAAATTTTGGTGGTAAATTACTATTTCTTATAGCATAATCGATATTCAATTAGTAGAATCTTTAACGTTTCGTATTTAGAAAATACTCAAAATTAAATTTTCAACTAATCACATATTTCTTAACCAAAAAAATGATCAAAAAGTAACTAAAATAAGGATGTTGACGTTATGACATGATAATAATTAGGTCTAGTTTTATAAGATGGAGGGAGCATCCTTTTTTTTAACCAATAATAAATATTCATCCTTTGAAATTACAAGTTATTTCTCCTTGAACCAAGACTAATTAATAATTAATCTCATTTCCTTAAGAAATAACAATACATACAATTGTGTGTGAAACGAATTTTGCCTGCTAAGTTTGCAACTACAATTCCATGTATCCTTTCTAATGATATAGTACTAATCAGGTACACTTATAGTAACATTCTTAAATCTTAATAGTGAGTTAAAATTAGGGACAGATTTAGAATACAAGTTATGAGTTCGACCAAAACCTAATAACTTTAGTCTAAACTTTGTATTTTTTCTTAAATTTAAATCCCGACTCTGCAATTAAACTTCAAAGACATGCCAAATGGTTATGAAAATTAATGGAGAGGAACCAGTTGCAGATCTTATGGGGATCAATTCCAGGGTACTGAAATCAAAGTAAGAAACTGTTTGCTCCAAATTAAAAATAGGGTTTCCTGTCCCCTATTCTTTTTTCTTTATTGTGTGCTTTGACCACTCATGAATTACTGATTCATCATTTCTCTGAATATGCGTGTAAAACCTAATATGGCCTGATATAGAGCTTCTATATATCTTTCTACAGTTTTTTGCATAGAGTTTTCAACTCATCTATTTTTGTGAAAAGTATTATAAAGGCCTTATTTTCTTTCCCTCTACTTTCCTCTTGAAACAAAGAGGGAAAAAGATAGGTGAAAAAAATATACTATTAGATTGAGTGACTATATATCTCATTTTAACACTAATTTTTTTTTTTGTTGATAAAATGATCATATATTTGGACGTAAAATATCATAGTAGGCAAAAGGTCTTGAATCAAATCTCACTGTCTTTAAAAAAGTAAAAAGTACTTTCGCGTGTGTTTGATCTATAAAAAAATATAAGATTTACAAATAACGTGTTGAAAAATAATATAATATAATATAATAAATTAATTATAAGAATGATCTGTCTAATTATTTAAGCTTTTTTTTTTTAATCATGAAAGGGCCATCACACACAAGAAAAGAAACATTAAAAGGAGCCAATACTGACGATAGTTTTTTTTTTTTTTATGTTACTACCACAAGTTTATAGCTTTATCTTGCTTTAGTTAGGGTAGGTCAGGACGGATCTAGGATTTGAAATTGGCGGGTGCCATAATTTTCTTTAATGTATACTTTGTAATGATTAATACGAAATTTGTTAGGAACGTTTAATCGATTTTTTTGAGTTGATTTGGGTCAACCTAATAAGTATTTTTTATTTGTACATCTCAGATATAATAAAACAGACGTGATTAGAATTTTAAAATAGGATCACACCTTTATTATAAAAACATAATTAAATCAATATTTTCACTAGAAAATTGCATCTTTTTAGTATATTAAAAATTAATTTACACAAGTAAAATAGCATCTTAAAAAAGAGAATTACATCAATCAGAATAAGAAAATTTAGAAATTATACCCCATAAGCATAAATTAGATAAACTACAATTTATCATAAATCAAAATCATAAATAACATATTGTTTAAGCAATGCTTATGAAATTATAGTTAAGTGTTTTAAATTATATCTAACAACCATCGCATAATGCAAATTTTGATATAATAAAAAAGATGATTTTTTTTTTGATCTCAATCCAAAATTCTCATTAAGACCCAAGTTTTTTGGATTTGAAAGAAGAAAACTCATAATTTAATTAAGGGGATTGTTTATTTGATATAATTTTAAAATGTAGGAGTCTCTTTTTTGAGTGTTCTTGCTAGAGATCACATACAAACTAATAGAATAGAGAAAAGAAAAATATAAAAAAAATAATAAAACGACAAATAAAAGATTCGGTGGTAGCCAAAAAGGAAAATGACAGGGACAAAAGGAAATAAAAGCACAAAGAACAGAGAAGTCAGACAAGATTCAAGATAAATTGAACTTGAATTTTACACACGAGAAAAGCTTTCAAAAAGGTCTACCAGCCATGGCACCTTTGTCTAGTTTACGGTTGCGGGTGGCAGGATCAAATAAGTAATCTAATTTTAAAAAATCTCAACATAGGTATATAAAAAATTTATTATCTTACCGGGTGCCATGCCACCCCTTCTTAAAGGGGTGGCTCCGCCCCTGGGGTAGGTTGTCTATATTTTACCCCTTAGAGTACGGCCCTTCTCTAAATTATGTTTCTCTAAATTATGTGTGAACACAGAATACTTTGTGGCCGGGCAATCCTCATATATTTTTTTTATAACCACTTCTCAAGAATCAAACCAACTAATCTTTAATTTTAATTAAAGTTTGTAAGTTTATTCTTTCATTATTTTGGTAAGGTAAAATAATTTTCATTTATACTACTTTCCAAGCAACGAAAAGTAACAAATAAATCGAGACAAACTAATAAAAAAATTACTGATTCTTTCTCCATGACTCCATTTTGTGTTAGGTAAAGTTTACATAGGTGCAATAGACTGATAAGACACTAAAGAAAACCAGACAGCATAAATGATAGTCATTTTTTTAAAATTAAAAGGCCATAGAAATGAGAAAAGAATTCAAGACGACGTTGATCAAACGTTATTGTTGTAGCAGGCAAAGGAAATGGTATATTCACGTGATCCAACTCAAACTTATGACATTTTGTCACCTTTTCAATTTTTAGTTTTTGTGTTTCGTGTGTTGTTCGATCTGTCGGTGACTATTCACTTAAGTAAAGTGTCTTTGTCTCTTTAAAATTTTCATGTCGGTTCTTTTAAATGTTAAGTAATGTGGCTTAGGAGTTGATTAGATATTGATAGGGTGGAAATTAAGAAGTTTAGTCTTCTTCTTATGATAATTAAATGATGTTTATTGCTTTTAAAGCCCATAAAATGGATCTTTGTCAGTAAAGGTTTATACATACTGAGTCAATGGCTTGAAATATAATGGATCTTAATCATTGTATAGTGTATACTAGTAGTAGTATTGTATTGTATAGTATATGTTATAACTATGGGCAGAGGCAGTGTTGCGGTACCGGTTTCATGTGAATCTAATACGTGTGACACTGAGCATAAGGGGTCGTTTGGTACGAGGTATAAGAAGGTATAGTGCTGGTATAAAAATTTAATACCATCTTATTACTAAGTATAAGTTATCCCAGGATCAAAATTAACACCGGAATAACTTATACCTTATAGAGGGTGGGGTAATTAGCACCGGTATAACTTATACATTCTTCTTACAAATTATGCAATTGTCATATTTAATACAATATACCAAACAATGGATAAAAAACAATCCCAGCATAACTTATTCCAGCATAATTTATACCAGTATAACTTATCCTAGCATAAGCCGTATTCAAACCAAACGACCCCTAAGTGTATATGTAAACATTCACTAAAAGTGCAACAAATAATAGATTTGAACTCATAATTTTAAAAACGATGCATATAATTCGACTTCCTTTTTACACAAAAAGATGAAAAGTTAAGTGATACTTCACATCCACTAACTTAATTAAACTTATAATCAGTCAAACCTCTCTATAATAGCCTTGTTCATTCACATATTTTTTTATTGTTATAGTAAAGTTTTGTTATAGAGAACTTATATTATAATTACATGACATGAAAAATTGATTCCAAGAAAATTAACTTGACTGTCGTCATAGTAAAATGTTATTATAAAAGATGGTTGTTGTAGAAAATTTTGCCTCTCTGATAAACATGAAATGTTGATAGTTTATATGAGTCCACCAAACTATAGAGTACCAGGTCCTCTATGAGTTAAGATAAAAGGAGGATTTTAAAACCTCGGAACGCAGAATTTGCTTGTAAATCAAGTGATGACCTTTTGGGTCATCACAAAAACACTTTAGCTAATATTACCTGAAGGTGACTTTCATAGCCACTGATGGGAATCGGGTTCTCAATTAGGCTTCAATAGCCCCAGCTTCACCCTATTTCTTTCAAATACTCCTTACTCAATGCCTTGGTGAAGATATCTGCAATTTGGTCTTCTATATTGCAGAACTTCATACAGATAAGCCATTTCTCCACATTATACCTCAGAAAATGATGTCTCATATCAATGTGCTTGGTTCTTTTGTGTTGAATTGGATTTTTGGCCATGTTGAGAGCACTAGTGTTGTCACATAGAAGAGGCACACAGTCAGTGTATACACCAAAATCTTCCAACTGTTGTTTGATCCATAGGAGTTGAGCACTGCAAGAAGCTGCAGCTACATATTCTGCTTTAGCTGTTGAAAGAGCCATTGAGTTTTGCTTCCTTGTGCCCCATGAGATGAGACATGATCCTGGAAAGTGAGTCATTCCAGAAATACTTTTTCCTTTCCACAAGATAACGTGCATAGTCAGCATCAGCATATCCAGTAAGATTAAAACTCTCACCTGAGGGGTAGTATAGGACTGGGCCCTATGTTTCCTTAAGATATCTCAAAATTCTTTTTGCAGCCTTCTGATGAGATTCTTTGGGATTTGACCGAAACCTTGCACATAGCCCCACACTAAAGACAATATCAGGTCTGCTGGTAGTGAGGTAGAGAAGATACCCAATAATGCCTCTAAACATAGTTTGATTCACAGGAGATCTAGACTCATCCATGTCCAGTCGAGTAGCCGTTGCAATAGGAGTGCCTATCACTTTTGATGATTCCATATCAAACCCCTTCAAGAACTCCTTGATATATTTCTGCTGGCAAATGAATGTACCCTTTGTGGACTGCTTCACTTGAAGACCCAAGAAGAAATTCAACTCGCCCATCATACTCATTTCAAACTCACTTCCTATGAGTTTTGCAAATTCTTCACACAGTGAATCAGCTATTGCCCGAAAAATGATATCATCAACATATACCTGAACAATGAGCAGGTTCCTCCCCCGTTTATTCAAGAATAAGGTGTTGTCAATTTTTCCTCTTGTAAACCCATTTTTTAAGAGGAACTTTGACAACTTTTCATACCAAGGTCGAGGAGCCTACTTCAACCCATACAATGCCTTGTCCAGTTTAAACACATATTCAGGATGTTCATGACATCCAAACCCTGGAGGTTGCTTTACATATACTTATTCCTTAGGAAATCCATTCAGAAATACACTTTTGACATCCATTTGGAGCAGAGTGAATTCCATATATGATGCAAAAGTGATTAGGATTCTAATAGCTTTCATGCGAGCAACCGGAGAAAACATCTCATCATAATCAATTCCTTCCTCCTAATTGTAACCTTAAACCACTAGCCTAACATTGTTCCTTGTAGTGTTTCCATGTTCATCAAGCTTATTCCTGAATACCCACATGGTTCATATGATAGTTCGATCTGGAGGTCTAGGTACCAGTTGACATACCTTGTTCCTTTCGAACTGATGCAACTCATCTTGCATGGCTGTTATCCAGTCTGCATCCTTTAAGGCTTCCTTGATATTTTTGGATTCTATTTGGGAAAGAAAGGCTGAGAAGGCAAGTGAATTTTTGGCTTTTGATCGGGTTTACACACCTGAATCTAGATGGGTAATTATGTTGTCAAGATGATAGGAGCTTTTGTATTTCCAGTTGGATACTTGAACCTCATTTGTAGATGAGCTGGTAGGATCTAACTGGTTCCCTTGTGTGCTTCTCTCAGCTACTTGAGGAGTTCCTTGCACTGCAACCACTCTTTCTTCAACTTCAGTGGCTGTAATTGTGGTACATGGTTCCCTTGAGGAAGAAGCTGCATTGTCTCCACTTGGCTCCTTCACTTGACTCATCATGTCTGCCTTTCCATTTGTCATGTCGATGACTTCACCTGGCACTAGTAAGGGCTCCCCATTTTGATCATCCTTGTTTATTTTCTCACATGAGGGATAGGACTCGTCAAAGATTACGTAAACACTTTCCTCAACACACTGAGTCCGCTTGTTGTATATCTTGTAAGCTTTGCTTTGAGAAGAATACCCCAAAACGATTCCTTCATCACTCTTGGCATCAAATTTTCCAAGTTGATCCTTTCCATTATTGAGAACACAACATTTTCACCCAAATATTCTCAGGTGAGTCAGCTTGGGCTTCCTTCCGTTCAGCAACTCATAGGGGGTTTTGTTCATGAGAGATCTGATCATGCACCTATTCACCAAATAGCAGGCAGTGTTGACAGCTTCAGTCCAGAAGTTCTTTGCGATCCCATTGTCGATTAGCATAGTTCTTGTCATTTCCTCAAGAGTTCTATTCTTCCTTTCCACAACTCCATTTTGCTGGGGAGTTCTTGAGGCTGAGAAGTTGTGAGTAATGCCATTCTCGGTACAAAATTCATCAAACTTGGCACTGTCAAACTTTGTTCCACGATCTGATCTAATGCATGCTACTCTCAATTCCATCTTCACTTGGATTTTCTTTACAAAGTCTACGAATACTTTAAAGGTTTCATCTTCTGTTCTAAGAAATAGAGTCCAAGTGAATCTGGAGTAGTCATCCATTATCACAAAGATGTACATTTTTCCTCCCCTTCTTTGTACTCTCACAGGTCCACATAGATCCATATAAAGGAGATTAAGTGGTTTTGAGGTACTGACATCTTTCTTTGACTTGAATGAGGACTTCACATGCTTCCCTCTAGCACAAGCATCACAGACTTTGTGTTATTTGAACTTTGACATGGGCAGACCACGAACCAGGTCCTTCTAAATTAGTTTATTCAGAAGAGAGAAGTTTACGTGCCCTAGTCTTCTATGCCAGAGTTCAGCATCGTCATCAACAACTTTCATGCAACTCAGATCACCACTTTGTATAGACTCGAAATCAGCAACATAGATGTTCTTGTATCTTTTGGCTACAAGTACCACTTCACCAGTTACCAGATTTGTAACTGTGCATATCTTGGACAAGAACTCCACCTTGTTTCCTTTATCACAAATCTGAGAGACACTCAAGAGACTGTAATTAAGACCATTGACATAGTACACATTCTCAATTGAGTGAGTGAGTGATTTTACGACTTTTCCAACTCCGAGAATGTACCATTTTTTTCCATTGCCAAAGGATACACTCCCTCCTTGCAGGGCTTTTAGTGAAAGAAAGTCTATGGTGTTCCCAGTCATGTGCTTTGAACATCCACTATCCATGAACCATTATTGATCGGTTCCTTCACTGTTCCCTGCACAAGGAAATCAAGAGTTAGTTTTAGGAACCCAAACAAGTTTGGGTCCCTTGTAGTAGGCAAGAGGATGAATAAGAGTTCTCTTAGTCCATGCAGGTAACATGAGTTTTTTATGGGTGGCACCTGGTCCCTTTTTAGTAGTTACCTTTTCAGCAAACACTTTGTTTTTCTGAATAGACTGGACCCTGGCTTGCAATTTTCCTTGAAATGCCCATTGTTCCCACAGTGGTTGCACAACCAATTATCCGGTATAGTAACATACTTGTTATGGGGGTTGTAAGGAGTTCTCTCCCTTTAAAATACTATTCCATGCCTGTTCCCACCATTATTAACATACATGGCAATAATAGCTTCTGAGGACTAAGTCCACTTAAGGGACTTTTCAAGATCATTTTTTACTCTTTCCAGTTTAATTTGGAGAAGCTTGTTTTTCTCAAATTCATTACACATGCTAGTTTTCACAGTTTTCAACTTGTTTTCAAGCCTAATGTGTGCCTCACTAGCTACCTCTTTTCCTTTCTTAGAATTTCCAGGTCAAGACTCAGTTCCTAGTCTCTATAGTTTCCTCAGGTCTACAATCACTATCAAGAGATCATTTCTCTCTTCCTCAATTTTAGTCACTCTTTTCACTAAGGTCTCTTTTTCTTTACTGAAATTTTCAATGGTTTCCTTATAGTCAACAACTACAACCACCAAGTCATCTCTTTCCTGTTCTATACTAGCAATTGTTTTAGTTAAAACCATTTTTCATCTTTCAAAGTGCTTATAGTTTCCTTCAGATCAACTACACACACTACCAAATTATCTCTTGTTTGTTCAGCTTCTCATAGTTCTAAGGTCAAGGTATCCTTATCCTTCACAAGACTATGATAGGCATCAATTAATATATTTGCTAATGACATCAGTTTCTTAGGGGAGTAGGATTTCAGATTTCTCTAAACATCCCTAAAGTTTACCTCATCATTGTCGTCTTCTTCATCATCGTCTGATTGGGCCATCAAAGCAAATATAGAATCATATTCATTTCCTTCACTTTTAACCGCCATCATGGAACTGTCACCTGTATCAGTTTCTTCTTTAGACTTACTAGAGGAGTCTCCCCATGCTGCAAGAGCTTGTTTCACCACATTATCAACAAATCTCTTCCTTTTAAAGTGCTTGTCAAGAACCGGGTTCCTCTTTGCTGCTTTATCAGGGTTGTGTTTGGAGTGTTCTTGCTTCATGAGAGGACAATCTTTGATGAAGTTCCCCGGCTTTCCACACTTACGGCAGAGGTCATAGTTCTTTGGTCTACTGGAGTTGTCCCTTTTTAATATTCCTCCATTTCTTCTGACCATCTTCTGAAACCTTTTGGTTAAATAAGCCATGTCACTGTTCTCCTCACTTGAGTCATTGCTTTCAGCCTTGAGTACCAGGTTCTTTTCCTTCTTTGGTTTTCTTCTTTCACTGTCTATCTTCCTCTTCATCTCGTACGTTTTCAGATTTCCAACTAGCTCGTCCATGGTCAGCTCTTTTAAGTCCTTTGCTTCAGTAATAGCATTCGCTTTACTCTCCCATGAACTAGGCAGGATACTAAGAATATTCCTCACTAGCTTGTTCCTGGGAATGACTTCATCAAGTGAGTATAACTCATTTATGATGGAAGTGAATCTTATGTGCATATCTTGAATAAATTCATCGTCCTTCATCCTAAAGAGTTCATACTCGGTGGTGAGCATATCAATATTAGATTGCTTTACTTGAGTGATTTCCTCATGTGCTATTTGCAAAGCTTCCCATATCTCATTGGTAGTTTCACAAGCAGAGATCCTATTGTATTCATCAGATCCTATTCCACACACCAAAGTTTTCTTGGCACAAAAGTTTTTCTCCACAGCTTTTATGTCTGCGTTAGTGTATTCTTTTTTGGTCTTTGGCATCGTCAATGGAAGATCTCCAATGTTTTTCATTGGGATATAAGGACCATCACATATGACATCCCACAACTCAGAATCTTCAGCCATGATAAAATCATGCATTCTTGTCTTCTACCACCCATAGTATTGCCCATTGGACATGGGTGGTCTATACGTAGATTGGCCTTCTTCAAAATTTGGTGGAGCAGTCATAAGCATCCTTCCTAGGTGTTAGACTGATAGGAGGAACCTGCTGTGATACAAATTGATAGTTTATATGAGTCCACCAAACTATAGAGTACCAGGTCATCTATGAGTTTTCACTCAGAACGTTAATGAAAACAGTAAGTAAATAAGATAGGGAGTTTTACATAGAAAAATCTTTGCTCAAGGGGATAAAAAACCACGACCAACATTGGTAGGATTTCAACTTCACTACTGAGAAATTTTCAGATTACAACCTATGCAATCTAGGAATTAAACTCTTAATCCCTCACTAACTTGTAATACACCTATTTCAAGCCATTTTGCAATACACATATTACAAAGACTTCAACTCATGACTAACTCTAATCACGACAGAAACACAAAGGGCTTATGATTTTACAAAGGGTTTCCTAAGCAATGCTTCTAGCTAAGCAAATCAGAATTACAATGAATAACAATTACAAAGTTACAACTCAACTAAGGACAACATAATACTAGATTTAGGAACTGGTCCGTAGTGGCGTTAAACTTTGTTCTTGATGCACTTGAGAATTAAATGCACGAATCTCAGAAGGATTGAATGCTTGAATTGAATTCTCAAGTATTCAAGTGATTTTTTGTTGTAATGCACTTGTTAATACACCTTGGATGACATCACTTAAATGATGTAATCACTTGGTTGGTTAAAGGACAAGTGACTGCAGAACTGTGCTGCACTTTGTGCACTGTTTCTGTGGCAGTCACTTTTCAGCTGTACATAGTTAACTTCCGTTCTGCTGTCAGGGAAACACAAGGGATCAAGTCCCTGTGTTGGTTCTTTATCTTCTAAAGTTACAGCAGTTCACATTAGCTGGAGTCCGTTGATTAGCGATGTATACCAAGTGTGTCAGGTTCCCTATCTGGTTCTTGACAGTAAGTTTGTTAGATCATCAAAATACAAAGCTAAGACATAGAAAACCCATCAAATGTGCAACATTGCGACATGAATTTCAATCTCAATAGTGTTCTTAAAACTATCTGGTCTAATCTACACTAAGGAAGAATTTTCGTCACGTATTGGTGCTAAGCAGAAATCATATGGAATAGTATAATGTACATGGTCTAAAGTGAAAAATAATATGCCTACATAAAAATATTCTAATTAATGATAATCTTGAAAAGATATACTATAAACCTTCACAAAAGAAAGATGAAAAACGAGGTGAATACGACATTCATAATTAAAACAAAAAATTTAGAAAATTGAACATGAAACATTTGACTATCTATGAAAATGTGATGACCCGATAGGTCATCTAGAGTTTTAGAACTTAATTCTATGTTTTGAAGCCACCCATAGCTTCTTTAAGCTTTTCTCAATTTGCATGCACATTTCGTATATTTTTCCAGAAGGCTTTTATGTTAAAAATTGATAAAATATAAAATTTTGCCTTAAAAATCCATTTGAGTTGACTTCGGTCAACATTTTGAACAAATTGACCCGGATCCGTATTTTGATGGTTCTGGTGGGTCCGCATTGTGATTTAAGACATAGGTGTATGCCCGGAATCGAATTCGGAGGTCCCTAGCTCGAGTTATTGATTTTTGTCTAAAATTGAAAGTTTAAAGGCTTAATGAATCTAAAGGTTTCACCAATGTTTGACTTTATTGGTATCGGATCCGTATTTTGGTTTCGAAATCCAGTATAGATCCATTACTATATTTATGACTTGTCTGTCAAATTTGGTGAGAAACGCAGTTGGTATGACATAATTCGGATGTTCGGTTGTTAAAATAGAAGTTTTAAAGTTTTCTTAAATTTTTTATTTAATTTGGTGTCCGATTCGTATTTCTAGGCGTTATTTTGGTATCTTGATCACGCGAGCGAGTTCGTATGAGATTTTTGGACTTGTGTGCATAATTGATTTGGAGTCTCGAGGGCTCAGGTGAATTTCGAATAGGCTACAGATGGTTTAAACTTAGAAAAAAATCTGGTGTTTGGACTTCTGTTGGTTTCTGGTGTTTCCTTCTTCGCATTCGCGAAAGTACTCTCGCGAATGTGAAGAGTGAACTAGGCTGAGAAAGGATTTGTTCTATGCGAACGCGAGGCCATGGTTGTGAACACGGAGCATTTGGGGGTGGGGGGAGGGGGGAGGTCTGCTCTTCGCGAACGCGACCGGACACACGCGAACGCATAGAGTTATTAGGGGTGGACTGGGATCAATGGGTTGTTCTACGCGAACACAAGCCAAGGCTCGCGAACGCGATGGTCAGGGGGACTGACCATCGCGAACATGTGCAACCCTTTGCGAACTCATAGGCCTTTTGGGCCGCTGCCTTTCGCGATCGCGGCAGGCCCTTCGCGAACGCGAAGAAAGCCTAACGCCCAAACTTTAAAACATTTCAAAAATGGGATTTCTCCCATTTTTCATAACCCTTCCATTAGAGCTCGGCCTAGAAGCGATTTTGAAGAGAAAACTCAACATCAATTCATAGGTTTGTACACTTTACCTCATTTTCTTACATTTCTAACATCACCCATTAATTCATAGTCCTAATCTTTGTTCTTCCATGGTAGAAAACTAGGGATTTAGGAAGAATTGGGGATTTTTGCAAATTAGGAATTTAGACCTCAATTTGAGGTCGGATTCGAAACTAATTACATAATCAGGCTCGGGGGTGAATGGGTAAATAGATTTTGGTCCGAACCTCTGGTTTTGACCAAGCAGGTCCGGGGTCAATTTTTTATTTTTGGGGGATACTACGAAATTCTAAATTTATGCATTGTAATTGATTCCTTTAGTAATTTTGATATTTTTAAGTCAATTGTGGTTAGATACGAGTGGTTTGGAGGCGGATTCTAGGAGAAAGTCCCCCGTAGAGCTTTGAATTGACTACAGAGTGAGGTAAGTGTTGAGTTTAACCTTGACTTGAGGGGATCAGGGACCCTCGGATTATGTGCTATGTGAATTTTTGTCATGACCCAAAAATCCTCCAAAGGAGTCGTGATGGCACCTAGTCTCTAAACTAGGTAAGCCTAATATTTTCTGCAATAACAAGGACATTTACTAACTTTAAATTAGATTACTCTGAACGAATTACAATTCTCAGAACCGATGGTACTAGTCATAAGCTTTTCTAAGAATGGTTATACAAAATAAATACATCACTGTTCCGAACAAAAGGAAAATATGGAGATAAGTACAATTGAAGGTGACTCCGAGGCCTGCGAACGCAGCAGCAGTTTTACCTTGATTCTCCACCGCAACGACCCGCACAGCTACTATCGATCAAATACCTGGATCTGTACACAAAAATATACAGAAGTGTAGTATCAGCACAACCGACCCCATGTGCTAGTAAGTGTCTAGTCTAACATCGGCGAAGTAATGACGAGGCTAGGACCAGACTACCAAATAAACTTGTACAATATAGCATACAAAATAATAGGAAGCAGATAATAATGATGGCAACAATGATCAACCAATGATATAAATAGCAGGCAACAAGACACCATAAATGCTTCTCAACAAATAATAAATACAAGTACAGTCAATTAATCGAGTCATTCAAATATAAATCTTTTGCCTATAAATCCTTCAAGTAATAATCTCTAAGATAATATGCTTTTCAATAAATATATTTCGAAAATATTTCCTTCAAATAAGTATCTTCCAAGTAAGCATCTTTCGAATATAATTCTTTCAAGTAAAGGTCACCTTGTGACGCCTCATTTCATAATCATAATAATATAGGTCTTAGCCCACTTTCATTATTTTTACGGCACCTCGTGCCCACATATTTCTGTCTCATATTTGCATAACAATATTCTCATATAACTCAGTTCATAGGTTTCATAACCCAATACAATTAAGAATATTCAAGGAGCCCCATTCACTTAACATAAAGTAGAGTACAACTCCCAACCCAAATAGGAAATCAACAAGAAAAGATAAAGTTATTTTTAGAAATCATTTGATAAAGAAAATACTCTTTTCAATTAAAGTACAATATTGAATGAATTATTACCTTTAATACGAGAAATCAATAAATCAAAACATAGAAGAAATTCCTTTTTAAGTAAAGTACAACCTCAAATGGTTTAAGGAAAATTTAGCTGAGAAATCAATTGAGTTAAAAATGTAACAATT
Source organism: Nicotiana tabacum (assembly GCF_000715075.1). Taxonomy (NCBI): domain Eukaryota; kingdom Viridiplantae; phylum Streptophyta; class Magnoliopsida; order Solanales; family Solanaceae; genus Nicotiana; species Nicotiana tabacum. The sequence goes on along the minus strand of NC_134089.1, from coordinate 14,373,254 downwards.
ATTGAAATTTGAAGTTTTGAATATATATATATATATATATATATATATATAAAACAAATAGGGCGAGGTATTGTCAATACTAGGGATTCCCACAAAAAAAATCACATCCGTAAAGGAATCTAAACCATTAAAATACTTGAATTGATAACAACAATTACAACGGAGACAAAATAATCACGGAAGGAGTACAACGGCTAGGGCCCTACTGAGATAAAATAAGATATAAGGTATGTCGAATAAGATAAGCAATTCAGTTGCAAGCTAACAATAAGAATGTTAATACGAGAAAGTAAGGAATGCAATAACCGAAACAGAGGCTAAAACAATCACTAGGATAATAACCGGGGATCTCTCAATATCCCGAGAATCTCTTGGTATCCTCAATCTGTACCAGGGATCTCTTGGTATCCCGAGGATCTCTTGGTATCCTCATTACATACTAGGGATCTCTTGGTATCCTCATTATATACTAGGGATCTCTTGGTATCCTCATTATATACTAGGAATCTCTTGGTATCCCGAGGATCTCTTGGTATCCTTATTTATACTAGGGATCTCTTGGTATCCCGAGGATCTCTTGGTATCCTCAATATAAATGGTAGGGATCTCTTGATATCCTCAATATATGTGCAGGGGGATCTTCCGGGAATCTAATCCGTAGTCCCAAAGTAAATACACAACGCAACCAACAGAACAGTTACATCACAACAGAAGGATCGGATATCACCGCAATACATATAACAACAACAAATGACAATAATACAAGGTAAGACAAGTAAATCAACTCAGGGGCTGTAAATCACGAGAAAATAGTAGAACCAGCTCAAAGGAATAACCACATAAAAGAATACTGGCATAAAGGAAACAGTTCAATAACGGGAAAACTAACACGTAGAAACGATCTCACAATATATAAGTCAATAATAAGGAAATCAACATGAGTCAAGTATCTATGAAAATATAACGCAACAATAGGAGAGGCGAAACTCTTCAGTTAAGTCAAATAGGAATCACATTAATCAAAGTATAAGACACACGGGCATGCTTGACTCCAACGTATAGATACTCGTCACCATACCTATACGTCGTACTCGACAAATAACACATAACAATTATGACACAACTCTTAATCCCTCAAGCTAAGGTTAGACCAAATACTTACCTCGATTCGGCTCAATAATCAATCTGAAACCACGTTCTTGCCACGCATATCCGACTCCAAATGGCCCAAATCTATCCAATTAAATTGCATAACATAAATAACACTTCAAGTAACTCATTCTACAATTAAATTCTAAGCTAATACGCGAAATTAGGTAAAATGACAAAAATGCCCATCGGGCCCACATCTCATAATCGGATAAAAATTTACAAAATTGAATACCCATTCCGATACAAGTTCACCCATACAAAAATTATCTAATTCCGATACCATTTGATCCTTCAAATCATCATTTTACATTTTTGAAAGATTTCACAATTTTCTTCCCAAATTCCATTCCAAATCACAAATTAAATGATGGTTTCAATGATAGATTCATGTACTCTAGCCAAATCTGAGTTAGAATCACTTGCCCCATGAATTTCTTGAAAAACCTTCGAAAAATCGTCAAAATCCGAGCTCCCTAGGTCAAAATGTTAAATAAAACCCAAAACCCCGTATTTATAGAGTACCTCACTGATTTCCACTTCTGCGGACCGCACAAAAATGACTGCGGTCCGCACAAAACCAGTGCGGTCCGCACAAAAATAACTGCGGCCGCACAAGTTTTCCTCTACAGTGATAAGCTTTAGTATTTCGGCCATAACTTTCGCGTCAGATGTCCAAATGCCTATTATAATATGTTTCTGAAAACTAGATTTAAAGATTTACAACTTTCGTTTTTGAATTATCTCAAAATTCCTTGAACATCAAAAGATATGAGCTTCCGAAGTTGGCCCAATGACCTACGGATTCTTCATGACCGCGGACCATTTTCCGCAGCCGCACGAAAACCACCGCGCCCAGCGCTAAAACTTCTGTCTCCATCCATTTTCTAAGTTCCGGAATATCCGAACTCGCTCAAAACTCACTCGAAACATACACAAAGCCCCCAGGACCTCAACCAAATGTACCAACACATCTCATAACATCATCAAAATTTAGTCGAGCTTTCGAATTACTCCAAACAAAACCAAAACACCAAATCCACATCGGATTCAAGCCTAAGGACTAAGGAATTTTCAAATTCCACAAACAACGCTGAAATCTATCAAATCAAGTCCGATTGACCCCAAATTTTGCACACACGTCATAAATGACATAATGGAGCTATTCCAACTTCTCGAGTCGGATTTTGATCTCGATATCAAAAAGTCAACCCCTTGGTCAAACTTCCAAACTGTGACTTCCCATTTTCGCCATTTCAAGCCTAATTAAACTACAACTTCCAAATAATTTTTTCAGGCACGCTCCTAAATCTAAAATCACCATACGGAGCTATTAGAATCATCAAAAATCCATTCCAGATCCGTTTACTCATATTTCACCTTCCGGTCAATTTAATTCAACTTAAGTTCTCTTCTTGGAGACTAAGTGACTCAATTCCTTTCAAAAACCTTTCCGAACTCGAACCAATTTCCCCCGGTAAGTTACATAAGAACCGTGAAGCATGAATTTAGCAGTATATGGGGAAACAAGGTTGTACTTATTCAAAACGACCGGTTTGGTCGTTACAATTTCATGTGTTTCGGTGTATATGCGAGGTGACGAATGCTTATATGATGCTGAATTACTTGTTTTTCCCTAATTTTCTGCTTTCCTTAGTTATCTCCTTCCCTGTATTAACTGTTATATGCTCTAAATGTCTTCCATGCTTATTTGCTACCTGTGAGTCAATGTTTTCTCCTGTTAATGATGTTAGATCTTTTCATAGTTTCATGATTCCCTGCTATTTGCTTTAATTGACTTACTTGCACTTTCTAATTATCAATTACTGGACTTGTCTTACTGTGTAGTATTACTTATGTGAATTCCCATATTGTACAAGGTTTCGTTGCTGGTTCAGCATTGTATTCATTGATCGTAAAAGTTCTTGTGATTTAAATTATTGATTTGACTGTGCTCATTAAGTATTTAGTAATGATATGGTGGGATCGGGTTGCACGCCGCAACAGGTGGAATAAGAGTGGATTGAAATTGTGGAATAAGGGTGAATTTGTACTGATATGGTGGGATCGAGTTACACGTCGCAACAAGTGAAATAAGGGTGGATTGATACGGTGAAATAATAGTTAATTATGATACTAATATTGTTATATGGTGGGATCGGGTTGCGCGCCGTAATATTTATTTATCTTGATTGTTGATAATGTTATGGTGGAATAAGGGAGGATTGTGTTGTACGATGGGATCAGGTTGCACGCCGCAATAACCTACGTGTTCTATTTCCTTTAGCTGTGTTGATTTTCGGTATTTTCACTTGAAATTCTAAGGATTGGTAATTCTGATCGTCACTGGCTTATTTCTTGAGGCCATAGCTATTATTTTTGGTTGACTGTCTTATTTTATTTTGTATTCCCTTTTTTATCTTTATTATATACTGCGTACAGGTTGTAGTGTGAGTGACCTGCCTTAGCCTCGTTACTACTTCGTCGGGGTTAGACTCAGCACTTACGGAGTACATGGGGTCGATTGTACTTATACTACACTCTGCACTTCTTGTGCAGATTTTGGAGTCGGTCCCAGCGACGGTTATTGGCGTGCTCGAATCGAACAGCTTGTGAAAACTTGAGGTACAGCTGCTTAGCGCCTGCAGCTCCTAGAGTCCCCTTCCCCTTTTATTTAGCTTTGTGCTTTCTTTTCAGATAGCTTTATGTTATTTCAGACCCGTGTTTGTACTATTATAGTAGTTCGTGCACTCGTGACACCGGATCTAGGTTGTATTAGACGTTTGGCTGTTTTAGCTTCCGCATTTTTTACTTTGGATTATTGCAGTTATTTCAGTTGTCTCTCGTTAATTAATTTAAATTATTAAAATGGATAAATTGTTCTAACGTTGGTTTGCCTAGCAAATGAAATGTCAGGTGCCATTACGGTTCCGATGGTGAGAATTTCAGGCCGTGACAGAAATACCCTTTTCCCTAATTTCTTTTTATTAAAAACATCCTTGAGCATAAATATCACTCAAATAGGAAACAATTTAAAAATTTGCAATTCTTCAATCGGATATATTTTTTGGAATTCTTCCTTCTGTGTTAAGCGCTATTTAGTATTCCCTCCGTTTCACTTTATGTGAACTTATTTCCTTTTTAGTCTGTGCCAAAAAGAATGACCTCTTTCCCTATTTGGAAACAATTTACCTTTATACAATAATTTATAGCCACACAAAATATATGTGCTTCATTTTACACCACAAATGCAAAAGTCTTCTCTCTTTTCTTAAACTTCGTGCCCAATCAAATGGGTTCACGTAAATTGAAACGGAGGGAGTATATACTAGATTTAGGATACGCGCGATGTGCGTGTACCTTCTATCGATGCATATAAAATTATTAAAATATAAGCCATTGAAGATTTTTAATATATATGCTCATAAATATGACACATATTGAGCCTACTTAGTCAAAAAAGTAGCGGATGGCCTATCATGAAAACAACCAATATAACTTTGAAAATTTAGTGTTCTATTATGTATGTCGTTCTTTTATATTAATTTTCCAAAATAGACATCTAGGCACCATGATTCTAGACAAATTAACTACAAAATAAAAAAAAATTAGCGATAGATAAATTGTGTAGTTAAATAATAAATATTTATCACTAATCCTATTTAATGATAGAATTAGTGACACATTATTAAAAATCCTATTAGCTACAAGATGAATTTAATAACTAATTCCAGTTTTGTAAAGTTAAATTATGTGACAAACCTTCTTAGTAATAATATTAGTGTTTTTTTACCAAAAAATAAAAAGTCTTTTTCTATCTATTTAACAGGAATATGCATTGAGGTAATTTAGGTATTTCAGTAAATTATTTTACTGTAATTAATTTCTTATCACGAATTAATGATTACTATTTCAAACTAATACTGTAGTAAAATTTAACGAATTTAACAACTAAGCTTCTAAAAAATACTTATGATTTAAATTTTAGAAACAACAAATAAATCATATGAAAGAAAAATAAAGGCAAAATTGGTCTTTATGATTAAACAAGGACAAGGAACAAAAATATCGCACAAAAACGGGAAGTTTCCTTGTTGGAAACCAACAAAATACTTTTCTCCTACTTTTTTGTATTCTTTTATGTCTTTATATATTATACCCTTACTAGTATTAGTACCCGTGCAGATGCGTGAACACTAATCATGTCAAATATTTAAGTTATTTGGATTGTATGTAAATAATCTTAAAATTTACACTTTCTCAGTAAATATAGATAATTATTGAATATTAACTACGTGAAAAAAATTAATCATTTCTTCTATTTTTCTTCTTTGATACCATTCTTGCCGGTGTCATTGGATCCTAAAAATAGTCAGGAAGCAAAATAATAACTCATATTTATGGCAAACAATCAAATGTTGAGACAATGAATGACCCTTTGGATAAGACTTCACTCTTTTGCTACTATTTGAATTGTTGATATCTCTTAAAAAATATTTCTTTCTTAAAATTTCAGTGTCTAAAATATTATTTTTCAATAATAATTATTTTTATAATAATATAATTGAAAATGTTATTCTTAATTCAAAACACATTTTAGTTGGCTATCTAAAAACATAAACAAATTTTTTAGCTAGTGAATTTTTGTTACTCCATTCTGATATTTAACACTAACCATGTTAAATATCTGAGTTATTTGAGTTATATATAAATAACCTTAACATTTAAACCTTCTAAATAATTATAGATAATCGTCATATATTAATTGAGAAATACTACATGAAAAAAGACTAACATTTTCTCAATTCTCATAGTGATAATTTTATTTTTGCACTATTCTCATAGAAGTTATTGGAACCTAAAAATAGCCACAAAGTGAAGTAATAACTCATATTTATAGCAAAACACAAAGGTTGACATGATATAAATGATTCTTTGATTATGACGAGACACTTATACTACGACTTGAACTCTTATTTGGTATGATTTTATTTTGAAATTTCAATTTCTAAAACTTTATATATATATTAAATAATGATTATCTTTATAATAATACATGTGAAGATATTATCCGTAATTTAAAATTCACTTTAATCGGCTATCTAAAAATTTAAATGATTCTTTGCCCGGATTTATGTCAGCATGGTTCCACTTTAAGTTTATCGATATCTCTAGCCCCAGAATTTGAATTTTTAATACCCTATATATACAAAAAATTTGTTCTTTGAATCATTAAATATTAAATTAGTTGATTATTATTATAAAACATTGCATATATTTTCTTAAAATTGTCAAGTAGTTTATTTTTCGACACCATACTTGGCTTAACCTCAATGCAACTACTCAAATTGCATCCCAATTCAAATTCGAATATCATATCAATTTGTTAGTAATAGTGATTTTTTAAAAATGACACATAATGTAAATTAAAAAAAATATTCTAAGATGTCCTTATCTTATAATCTATGTATTTGAGTTGGAAAAAAAATATTTAAAATCGATGAGAGTAACTTTTAAATTTTGTATACTCAACAAAGATGAAACATAAGAAGAAATTTGTTATCATCTTTTATTTCTCGTTTTTAGATCTTTCTAACATTTTTTTCAATATTTATTTTCTTTTATCTTATTTTTTATGTCACTATTTATTTTGTTACAAAAAATTAATTTATTTCACTATAAACGGATGAGGTTTAATAAATTATCTATATATGAACTTTAATTATATTTTTAGTCTCTGGTGAAATTATTTCATATTTTTCCTTTGGCTTTATCTAATCAGCCTAAATAGGTGCTCACCCGACCACTTAAATATCTTATCTTTTTATTATCTTTGAATTAAAAAAAGTAAAGAGTTTTTTCAAAATAATTTGTTTCCATTTAAAAAAAATATTTCACGTCATACCAATTTTTTTCTTTATATATACTCTTTGTTACACTTAGAAGTCGCTATAGAAACTATCAATTAGAAACTAATTTCTCTCTTGTTGAGTTTGAAAAAAAAAATCTTTCACATAATCTAATGATTTAAAACTAATATTCTTCAACAAAAAAAATTATTATACCCTTGCAATATTGGCTTGACTACAGCTAAATGAAGGGGTCAGCTTATACCCTTCAATTCCTTGAATGTGCTAAATTTAAATTAACGATAGCAATTGTATAGCCAAAGTTTTGTTATTTGTTTGATGTCCATTTATGCAAATTGACTCTTCAAACAAATATTCTTCAAGAAGAAAAAAGAAATAACTTTTTTCTTAATATTAACTGATTTTGTGATGTTTTTTTCTCCAACATGTATGTTTACTTTATTATATATGTAAGTAAACTTTTATTTGATTTTGTAAACTCTGTTTGCTATTTAGAAACATAGACGTGTACCCTACATATTAAATTTATTTTAAAAGAATTTTGTTTTATTGAAATCTAGCTGCAGTGTTTCAAAGAACTATACTTATAGGATTTTAAATGTAAAAGAGTTTTATAGGTATATAGAGTAGTTTTTTTTTTTGCTAGAGGCGAAGTAGTATTTAAATAATAAAAAAAATAGAAAAAGTTCCTAACATGGTTGCATATGATCATTAACCGAATTAAGTATGATAACATGATAAAAAAAAGATAAATTTTATTTTTAATTTAAATTCGAATTTTAGAACTTTATCTATAAATTCAAAATTATCTTTTAATTTAAATTCCGTATATATATAAAAAAAAACTAAAATAGTCAAATATAGAATAAAGTTAAACAAGGACAAAGAACAAAAATATTACACAAGATCGTGAAATTTCCTTGTTCGAAACCAACAAAAAAGATATTCTCCTACTTTCTTTGTATTATGTTATGTCTTTAATATTTTGTATCCTTATTAGGAGAAGATATTAAACATTGAGTTATATTAGAAAAGAAATTTTTGATTTAGAACTCCTAAATATCCTAAAAAATAACATATAAGGTATTATAATTATATTAATTAACTTTAAAATCTTAAAAATTCGGACTTCCTACATTGTTCAAATAAGGAAAATTTTTAAAGGTATAGAGTTAGTACATATGTAATCACACGTACATACAAACAGTGGCGAAGCCAGGAAATTCAATTAGGGTGTTCAAATTTTAAACACCTGTGACGACCCGACCGGCCGTCTTAAGAATTTACGCTCTGATCCCCCATTAACTACTTTTCCCAAGTTTATTTCTGCTACTTTGATTTGCCGGAATGTTTGGTTTTGAGTTTCGGAGAGTTTTGGGACACTTAGTCCCTAAATGAGAGTTTAAGTGTTGGAAAGTTGGTTGTAGTCGGAACAGTGTAAAGACGGTTTCGGAATGGAAATCCGATGGTTCGGTTAGCTCCGTTGGGTGATTTTGGGATCAGGGGCGTGTTCGGATTGTGTTTTGGAGGTCTGTAGCTAATTTAGGCTTGAAATGCCGAAAGTTGAAATTTTGAAGTTTCCGGCTCGATAGTGAGATTTTGATTCGAGGGTCGGAATGGAGTTCTGGAAGTTGGAATAGCTCCGTAGTATTTAATATGATGTGTGTGCAAAATTTCAGGTCATTCGGACGAAGTTTGATAGACTTTTTGATCAAAAATGTATTTTTAGAGTTTTTGGAATTCTTAGGCTTGAATCCGATGAAAAATAGGTGTTTTGATGTTTTTTGAGCGTTCCGAAGATTGGAACAAGTTTGAACGATATTTTAGGATTGGTTGGCAGGTTTGGTTGAGGTCCCGGAAGCCTCGGGTGAGTTTCGTGTGGTCAATCGGACCATTTCATGATGTTTGAAGTTGCAGAAAACTGCTGTGTGTGATGCAGACCAGTTGTTCTTCGCGTTCGCGAAGGGTTAGGATGTGGAGCTGAAGGTTTGGCCTTCGCATTCACGAGGGTGGTCTCGCATTCGTGAAGGGCTGGGGTCTTTGAACTACGCGTTCGCGAGAAGGGAGCCGTGTTCGCGATGGGCTGGGAAGAGGAGCCTTCGCATTCGAGAATAAAGGGACGCATTTGCGAAGAAGGAAAAATGGTCAACGTCAATTTGTGCTTCGCGAACGCGAGGCTTTGACCGCGTTCGCGAAGAAGGATTTACCTGGGTAGATATAAAACTTCAAAGTCGAGGGTTTAGCCATTTTTGTGAAAATTAAAGCTTGGGAGCTCGGATTTGAGCAAAGTTTTGAGGGATTTTTAGAGATATCGATTGGGTAATGATTCTTAACTCCTTTTTGCTTGTAACTCATTAATATAAACATGAATTCATCAGTTAATTTCGGAATTTGTATGAAAATTGGGGGAAAGTTCTTAGACCAAGAATTTGAGTTTTGATTGGGGATTTGATATTGGATTGGGATAATTTTGGTATGGTTAGACTCGTGAGAGTGTGAGGATTCTGGAAATATAAATTTTACCCAATTCCGAGACGTGGGCCCGAGGGGAGTTTTGTCATTTTACCTATTTTCGCGTATTAGCTTAGAATTTCTTTGTAGAATCAGTTACTTGAAGTGTTATTTACATTATACAATTGAATTGAATAGATTTGGACCATTTGGAGTCGAGTACTCGTGGCAAGAGCGTGGTTTCGGGTTGATTTTGAGCCGGTTCGAGGTAAGTGGCTTGCCTAACCTTGTGTGGGGGACCTTTCCCCTTATGTCACGACCCGGATTTCCACCCTCGGGAGTCGTGATAGCGCCTACTAATGTGAGCTAGGCAAGCCAAACCTTTAATCTAATTACTTCATTAACCAATTATTTCTTTTTAACAAATATAAGGCGATATCGTGATAACAGCAGAAATTCAAATTTAAGCGGAAGACGACAATAAAATATAAAACTGTATCTTTTACAAATACTTAAGCCTTAACCACCCAAAATCTTGTGTCACAGTGTCACAGACTGTTTAAGATTGCTACATACAAAGTCTGAAGAAATAACTGTACACTGTTTCTGAATAAAAGGAAAATAAAACAGGAAATAGGGACAGAGAGAGACGCTAGGGCCTGCGGACGCCTATAGGTCTACCTTGGGTCTCTAGATGGACTGAAGGAAGCCTCCAAGCTACTGTCAAAAAGCTGCTCCGGGATCTGCACATAGTGCATAGTGTTGTATCAGCACAACCGACCCATGTGTTAGTAAGTGTCTCGCCTAACCTCGGCGAAGTAGTGACGAGGCTAGGACCAGACTACCAAATAAACCTGTGCAGTTCAAATGTATACAACGGAAAAGAAATATAGAAATAACCAGTCAATATAGGAGGGGGAGCATGTTGTGGGGGAGATAACAGTTTCGAATAGAAAGGCATCAAGTAACGAGAGAAACACATAGCTCAGATATCAACAAAGAATCAGAAATCAATAAATACATGGCATCACCCTTCGTGCTTTTACTCTCGTCCTCACCAAAGCAATTATATAATAAAAATGTGCACGGGATTACCCTTCGTGCTTTTACTCTCTTTCATCACCATATAATCAATAGAATCGGCACAGAATGGTACATCGTGTGCACGTCATCACCCTTTGTACTTTACACTCTTTGCTCACAATCATACAGGGCATCACCCTCCGTGTTTTACACTCTTTCCTCACCAAACAAACAATGCATGACATCACCCTTCGTGCTTTAACTCTCTTCCTCACCCAAACAACAATCACAAACAATAGGGCAAGGAAATAAAGGAAATTTGCAATAAGAATCCCGGCAAGGAAGCAACAAGTCAACAATTAAATTCCGGCAAGGGAACAACATCAATAACATCAACATCCCGGCAAGGGAGATAACAATAAGTCAATAATAGCTCGGCAAGGGTGATAACATAATGATCTCTTCTCTTTCTCACTTTTACTTCACAATTCACTTCACAACTCGAGCCAACGCTCTAGAGGTTCAATTATCACTTACACTTTCACAATTCATTATACAACTTGAGCCAAAGCTCCTCAATGTTCATCGGTCACAATTCCTTTCACAAACTTTATACAACAAATAGGAATTACCACTAAGGCATGAAAGATACAACGAAGTCATGATAATCACAATATAAAGACTCACGGGCATGCTAGACACCAACGTATAGATACTCGTCACCATGCCTATACGTCATACTCAACAATTTTCCACATAGCAAATAGGACTCAACTCCTAATCCCTCAAGCTAAGGTTAGACCAAACACTTACCTCGAACTTCCACGGCCAACTCAAGCCTCAAACACCGCTTTTCCTTTTGAATTTGGCTCCAAATTAATTGTATCTAGACATAATTGACTTAATATCATCAATAAACGCTAAAAAATCCAATTCCAATGCTTAATTATAGCTTTCTAATCGTTCTTCCCAAAAAGTCAAAAATCGACCCCGGGCTCGCTTGGTCAAAACACGAGGTTCGGACCAAAACCCGATCACTCATTCACCCACGAGCCCGAATATATAATTTGTTTTGAAATTTGACCCCAAAACGAGGTCAAATTCTCAAATAATCAAAAAGCCCTAACTCTACCCAAATCCCTAATTTTACCCTAAATCTCATGGTTTAGGCTTGGAAATCCAGTAGGTGATGATAAAAATGGAAGAAAACAAGTTAAAGATTACTTACCTAAGAGTTTATGGTGAAGAAGTTCTTCAAAAATCGCCCAAGAGGTGTGGAGAAGAAAGAGTTTATGAAAAATGGTGGAAATCCCGTATGGGTTCTGTTTTTGGACTTTAAAAATAACTGGGCAATTTAAGGAAATGCGATCGCACAGTTCACTGAACTCCACGCTCCGCGATGGATAAGGAACAAGTGTGATCGCATAGGTAAGCTACCCAGCCCCTCCAGCTTTCCTATTCTCATATGCGGTCGCAACTATACCTATGTGATCGCATAGTGCAACAGACCCTTCCCCCTACGATGTGCTATGCGATCGCGAATTTACCTATGTGATCGCATAGTACTACACATCAGACACCAGAAAACTGAAAACCTGCAATCTTTTTCCAAGTTCAAAACCTCCCGAGACCTATCTGAAACTCACACGAGCCCTCGAGGCTCCAAACCAAACATGCATACTAACTCGAAAACATCATACGGACTTATTCGCATAATCAAATCACCAAAATAACATCATTAACATCGAATTAAACCTCAAAATCAATAAAATATTTCAAAACTTCTTAAAATACCAAACTTTGCATTTAAGGCCCAAATCACGTCAAATGAAATCCGTTTCTTACCAAACTTAACAGAATTATCTTAAATCACATGTAAGACCTGTACCGAGTACCAGAACAAAAATACGGGCCCGATACCATCACGTTCTAATCAAAATTCATTTCCAAATCCTTTTAATAATTTCAGAAAATAATTTTCTTCAAAAACTCATTTCTCGGGCTTGGGACCTCGGAATTCAATTCCGGGTATACACCTAAGTCCCATATTTTCCTACGGACCCTTCGGGATAGTCAAATCATGGGTCCGAGTCCGTTTACCCAAAACGTTGACCGAAGTCAAATTAATTCATTTTATGGTCAAAATTTATCATTTTTCACAAATTTTCACATATAAGCTTTCCGGCTATGCGCCTGGACTGCGCACGCAAATCAAGGTGATGCTGAAGGAGGTTTTTAAAGCCTCAAAACATAGAATTCATTTTAAAAATAAGTGATAACTTTTTGGGTCATCACACCTTAGGATTTGGTATATTTGGTAATTTAAATGCCTTGTAAGTGAGGTGACGAGTACGTAATTGTGGTAATTGTTGGAAATTCGGTTTTTCATTAAGTAATTACTAGTATGTTCCCTTTCATGTTTTATTACTCGCACTATTAAGCCTGTTGTTAGCTTAGGAAAGCATGTCTAAGTGATTTAATTGCTTTATTTGCTCAAACTACCTTACCTGAATTTTGTGCAGCATGCTAGGCTAGAATTACTTGTTGCCTTAATATGAAATTTGCCATTTCTGAATATTTTCCTGTTGCTGATGTGTATTTACATTGGGACTACGGATGTAGGATTCCGGTAGCTCCCCCTTGTCTGTTTATTTGGGACTACGGATGTGAGATTTCGGTAAATCCCTTTTGTCTGTTTATTTGGGACTACAGATATGGGATTCCGGTAGATCCCCATGCACAGTTATATGGAACTACGGGACTGCACCGGTTAGATTCCCCTAGTACTGGGTATTTACATTTGGGGACTACAGAACGGGATTCCGGTATATACCCAACGCATTATAAGTTGGACTACGGGACGACACCCGAGAGATCCACTGGACATTTACATTTAGGGGCTACATGACGGTATCCTGGTAGATCCGCGGTTGCTATCTCTGTGTTGAGTTGTGTTCCCTCTGTGATTATTTTGCCTCTGCTCTAGTTGTTGTATCTCTTTCTATTCTATGTTATTTCCTACTGTTGCACTTAATTATACTGTCTTGTTCTATACTATTATACTTTATATTTTATTTACCCTCAGTAGTGCCCTGACCTTCCTCGTCACTACCCGACCGAGGTTAGGCTTGGCACTTACTAAGTACCGCTGTGGTGTACTTATGCCTTTTTTGTGCATGTTTTTCATGTGCAGATTCAGATACTTTCACTCAGTCTTATCATCTGATAACTAGGGATTTTGACGCATTTTATACTCCTTCTTGCTTACGCTTTGATTATAAATTCATACAAAATAGTCCCAAAAGGCTCATAAGTTGTGCTTGATTGCAGGTTTGATCAACAAAGTGACAAGATGTCAAAGATTAGCTCAAAAGGAGTGAAACTTGCACAAGTACTAAAGTCCAGACATACTCAGGAAAAACAGGCCTATTGCGGCCGCACTACACTTTGTGCGGTCCGCACCAGGAAGATTCAGAGAGCTGGTATTTCAGGCATTAAGGCAGTGCTGTCGCAGAAGGTTTTGTGTGGTACGCACTGAAGGTAATACGGCTGTACTACCATTCTGGAGGTCCGTAGAGCCGAGGTTCAAAGAGGGTGAGTTGGAGCTTTCAAGCCTGTACAGTCCGCAGTCCAGTTTGTGCGAACCGCACTAGAAGCCTCCGCGACTGCAGTCCATTCTGTGAGGTCCGCGGAGCCTGAGTTCAAAGAGTCATGTTTTCAAGTTCAAGAGCCTAGTGCGGCCGCACACCATTTTGTGCGGTCCGCACTAACCCCGCAGGGGCATTTTTGTCAAGATTTTCCAGCTTAGTATAAATAGATTCTTTTTCCATTTTTAGGGTATCAAATATTGTAATACAGTAGCTGCGCTCGTGAAACGACTCTTCTTAGCCATTTTGGGCATTTTTACTTAATTTTCATCATTGAATCTTTGTATTTAACTTAGCAATTAATTAATATGTGTTTATCTTCATTTGTTTCTCTATTTTTCTCTTCGAGTATGAGTAGCTAGACCCATTAGCTAGGGTTGTGGCTCAACCCTAGTATGGGAAATTGATGGGTGTTGCAATTTAGGGTTAAATTGACTATGGGTATTTGTTATTTGGGTCAATTTCATGGTTTAATTACTGAATTAGTGGTTGCAAACTTTAGTTTGTGCTAAGTTGACTGGGGCTCTTCTTGAGAAAGAGAGCCTAAGTCTACGAAATTGATCCAACAAGGAATTGGGATTGACTCAAGAGAATTGATAGTCCCAATTAAAGGGTTAAACCTCGAGAGAGTAATACCCGACTTAAACCCTAAGTTGCTTCAGAAAATTTGCATACCCATTGGTCTTGAGAAAGTCAATTGGGCAAAATCACTTGAACCACCGAGAGGTGTAGAGTGGGTAAAGTAGTGCATCAGTTATATCATACTCCCCAGTTATGTCAATAGAGCCTTAGTTTCAAGTACCCGTCAATTGACCACCTAGGTGGATGCCACTACCCTAGTGCTTTTAGAATATTTGAACAACCCGTAGCATTTAACTCTTAGCTTAATTTATAATTTGTAGTTTGTTAAAAGTAGAATTATAAAATAAAACCCCAAAAATTATGAGAAGTGCAATTTGGAATGCTATGCAATCCTAGGCTAAATAGACACTCAATTCCAATTCTAGCTCTCTGTGGATATCGATCCCGACCCAAAATCGGGTAAAAGCTATTGCGGCCCTCTCTCGCTACTTATTAGTGGTGCGGAGTTGGCAGAGCAATCACTTTTTGGCGCCGTTGCCGGGGAGCTAACGGTTTTTGCTATCTATTTTGTAAGTTTTGTGTATTGTTCTTCTTTCCTTCTTTGTTACTTACTTGTTTGTGTCACTACTCAGGTACTAAAATGGCATTGAACAATGCAAATGACCCTCTTGGAAATGTGATTGCGGGGAGGAGGTAGATGATGTTGAACAAGATAAGGTGCCTCTTGTACCTCAAGGACAATGTAGAGGCCGCAATGCCAATGCTAATCCAAATGACAATATTCCATACCCTCCTCCGCCACCTCCAAGAGTGGCTCCCAGAGTACTCCCGAACCAGGGTTATGCAAGTGCTATTGTCCCACCCAGAATCCGGGCGGGTAACTTTCAGATAACCAATGTGATGTTGACCTTACTTAAGCAGCGTGGGTACTTCACGGGCGCTGCGGATCAAAATACCTACAAATATCTCAAGGGGTTCGTGGATACATGCTGGGGGAGCAAACAGACGAATGTGTCCGAGGATGCTCTTAGGTTGAGACGTTTCCCATTCTCACTTCGGGGGAAGGCATTATATTGGCTCGAGAGACTTCCTAACCATTCCATCACAACTTGGGATAAGTTGGCAAATAAATTCATTGCTAAATTCTTTTCACCCGGGCATATGGCGGCACTTCGAGATGAGATATTGTCTTTCAAGCAAGAGCCCACGGAACCTTTGCATGAGATTTGGGAGCGGTATAGAACGATGGTGAAGGAATGCCCCAACAATGATATGACCGACGCTATGATCCAACAAACTTTCTACCGGGGCATCAATACAACAAATCAATGCATAGTGAACAACTTGCCGGGGGCAACTTTATGAAGTTGTTGTTTGATAAAGCATGTGATGTACTGGATGAGATGGCTGACACTTCTTCTGCATGGCAAAGTAGAGCCAATGTGCCTCAATGTGACCCTACGATTATTTTTGCACAAGGAATTACATGACCATGGGCAAGCTATAGCGGAGTTGACAACTACTATGAATCAATTGGCTAAGGCACAATTGCAACAAGTCCAAAATCCTCACCAAGTGAATGCCATGGAGGGTGTTAATATGCTTGTCAACAAGAGAAGGCAAAGAAGGCAACAAAACCAAGGGAATTCTGAGCAATATGATGATGCATGTGATGGGTTTCAAAATTATGGTTATGATGACCAAAGTGAAAAGGTTCAATATGTCAACAACTATCAAGTCCAACGCGGCAACTCTTCCAACCAACAACAGTGGCGACCTCAAGACAATTGGGGCAATCAACAACAAAAACAGTGGTAATTGGGTGAACAACAACCAAAACAACAACTGGGGCAATTATAACAACAATCAAGGCAACCAAGTGAATTGGAATGGTAATAACAATAATTGGGGTGGCAATAATAGCCAAGGAGGATGGAACAATGGAAACCAAGGAAACCAGGGGCAAGGCTTTCAAAGGCCCCCAATGTACCAACAACCGAATAATCCACCACCATTTCCATCTCAAGGTCCTAGTTCTTCGAGTAATGATATGGGTAGAATTGAAATGATGTTCGAGCAGATGATGAAGAAGAATGCGGATTCTGATGCACAGTTAGCTTCTCACAACACCTCTATCCGAAACTTGGAGGTGCAATTAGGCCAAATCTCTCAGTCATTGAATACTCGCCCGAAGGGTGCTCTACCAAGTGATACGGTAGTAAACCCAAAGGGTGGGAACAATCATGTTATGGCGGTTACAACAAGAAGTGGGAGAGGCAGTGATGTGAATGCCTCTAAGCAAAAGCAAGTCGTGGATGATGATGTTGAGTTGCACGATGACGAAGTCCCTTTGGTAGTTGAATATGTGGTTGATGAAAATGTGAACAATGAAGTGAGGATTGATATTCAAGAAGTCGAGGTGGAAACTCAAAATGATGTGAACCCTTCTAGGGAACACATAATTGCCATGTCGGAGCCGGTTGTGCCTAAAGCCAAGGCACCTTTGCCAAGGCCACCTCCACCTTATCCTCAAAGGCTCGCGAAGCAGAAGAATGATAATCAGTTTAAAAAGTTCATTGATATGTGAAGAGCTTATCTATTAATGTGCCTTTGGTGGAGGCACTTGAACAAATGTCGGGCTATGCAAAATTCATGAAAGACTTGGTTACAAAGAAGCGTTCTATGGATTGTGAAACTATAAAGATGACTCACCAAGTTAGTGTTATAGTGCATTTAATGGCCCCGAAGCTTGAAGATCCCGGTACTTTCACCATTCCTTGTACCATTGGGAGTGCGGATTTTGCCAAGGCTCTATGTGATTTGGGAGCTAGTATCAATTTGATGCCTTACTCAGTTTTCAAAACTTTGGGTATTGGGCAACCTAGACCGACTTTCATGAGGTTACAAATGGCGGATCGATCGTTGAAGTGACCTTTGGGCATTATTGATGACGTGCTTGTCCGGGTGGACAAATTCATATTGCTGGCCGACTTTGTGATTTTGACTGTGAAGTGGACTATGAGGTCCCTATCATTATAGGGAGGCCTTTCCTTGCGACGGGGAAGGCATTGGTTGATATTGAAGCGGGTGAGCTCACTTTTCGAGTGGGAGATAAAAAGGTCATCCTTCATGTTTGCAAATCTATGAAGCAACCCAATAGCACCGAGGTGTGCTCATTTGTAGACATTGTCACAACTGTGATTGTGGATGACACCAGTGCTATGATCAACGTGAAGGACCCCCTTAAGGCTGTGCTATTAAATCTTGATGTCAATGATGATGCAAACAGAGTGGAGTGCGTGAATGCCTTACATGGGATGGGCTCTTATTCCTATGAGCCTAGAAAATTGTCTTTGGATCTTGAAAACCGGAAAACTCCACCAACAAAACCATCAATTGACGAGCCACCAGTGTTGGAGTTGAAACCACTGCCTCTACACCTCAGGTATGAGTTCTTGGGCTCAAATTCTACTTTACCAGTTATTCTTTCTTCTTGCCTAACTAACATGCAGGTTGAGGCCACTTTGGCAGTGATTCAAAGGCAAAAAAGGGCAATTGGATGGACTTTGGCTGACATTCGGGGAATAAGCCCCGCATTCTGTATGCACAAAATTATCTTGGAGGATGATGCAAAACCTTCCTTGGAGCATCAAAGAAGATTGAACGAGGCAATGCAAGAGGTGGTGAAAAAAGAAGTGATCAAGTGGTTGGATGTCGGGGTTATGTACCCCATTTCCGATAGCTCGTGGACTTCTCCGGTGCAATGTGTACCAAAAAAGGGTGATATGACTGTGGTGACAAATGACAACAATGAACTTATTCCCACTCGGACAGTTACCGGATGGAGGGTATGCATGGACTACCAGAAGCTGAACAATGTGACCCATAAGGATCACTTCCCATTGTCATTCCTTGACCAAATGCTTGATCGCCTTGCGGGGCATGCCTTTTATTGCTTTTTGGATGGATACTCGGGGTATAATCAAATCTTAATCGCTCCGGAGGACCAGGAGAAGACCACCTTTACCTGTTTATACGGAACCTTCGCTTTCTCTCGGATGTCGTTCGGGTTGTGTAATGCCCCAGCGACATTCCAACGATGCATGATGGCTATTTTCACCGACATGGTGGAAGATATTTTGGAGGTCTTCATGGATGATTTCAGTGTGGTTGGAGATTCATTTGAAGAGTGTTTGGGAAATTTGGATAGAGTTTTGGCCCGATGTGAAGACACAAAACTCGTACTTAATTGGGAAAAATGCCACGTCATGGTGGAGAAAGGCAGAGTGTTGGGCCACAAGATTTCAAAGCATGAGATTGAAGTAGATAAAGCCAAGTTAGAGGTGATTTCAAGGCTTCCTCCCCCCATTTCTGTAAAAGGGGTGAGGAGTTTTCTTGGACACGTAGGGTTCTACCGGAGGTTTATAAAAGATTTTTCAAAGGTGGTAAACCCCTTGTGTAAGCTACTAGAAAAGGATGCAAAGTTTGTGTTCGATGAGGGATGTATGCAAGCATTTGAGCTTCTCAAGATTAAGTTGACCACTACCCCAATCATTACTTCACCAAATTGGAGCCTGCCTTTCGAGCTCATGTGTGATGCAAATGACGTTGCGGTTGGGGTTGTCTTGGGTCAAAAGGTTAACAAGATATTTCATCTGGTGTACTACGCAAGCAAGACTATGAATGAGGCTCAAAGGAACTACACAATTACCGAAAAAGAGTTGTTGGCCATAGTGTTTGCAATGGAAAAGTTCTGACCGTATCTTATGGGGGCCAAGTTCATAGTGCACACTGATCATGCCGCCCTTAGGTACTTGATGACAAAGAAAGAATCCAAGGCAAGATTGATGCAATATTTGTTACTACCTCAAGAGTTTGATCTAGAAATTGTGGACCGAAAAGATAGTGAGAACCAAGTGGCGGACCACTTATCCCGTTTGGAGGAGGAGGGGAGGCCTTGCATGGCCTTGAGATCAATGATTAATTTCCCGACGAACAACTCCTTGCGGTGTCAATGAATGATATGTCATGGTTTGCCGATGTTGCCAATTACCCTGTGACCGGAGTAATCCCGTGTGAGCTCTCTTCTAACCAAAGGAAGAAGCTCAAGCGGGATAGTTTGGATTTCTATTGGGATGAGCCATATTTGTTCAAGATTTGCATGGATGGTGTGATTCGTAGATGTGTCCCGGAGGAAGAACAATTGAGTATCTTAGAGGCTTGCCATTCTTCACCCTATGGTGGCCATCACGGCGGGGTGAGGACCGCCTCGAAAGTTCTTAGTTGTGGATTCTATTGGCCAACCTTGTTCAAAGATAGGGGTGATTTTGTGAAGAGGTGTGACGAATGCCAAAGAGCAGGTGGAATTTCTAAAAGGGATGAGATGCCTCTCAATACCATTCTTGAAGTGAATATCTTTGATGTATGGGGCATCGATTTCATAGGTCCATTTGTTAGCTCTTGTGTGAATACTTACATTCTTGTGGCGGTCGACTAAGTCGTGGCTTTGCCCAACAATGAAGCCTGGAGTGTTGTTGCATTTCTCAAGAAAAATATTTTTACAAGGTTTGGTACTCCTCGTGCGATTATTAGTGATGGGGGGTCTCACTTTTGAAATAGTGCTTTCGACACGTTGCTTTCTAAGTACGGTGTCAATCACAAAGTTTCTACCCCCTATCATCCTCAAGTAAGTGGTCAAGTAGAAGTCTCTAACAGGGAAATCAAAAGCATATTGTCAAAGACGGTCAATGCAAATAGGACTGATTGGTCGAAGAAGTTGGATGACGCTCTATGGGCTTATAGGACGGCTTTTAAGACTCCGATTGGTATGTCCCAGTATCGGTAGGTGTTTGGGAAATCTTGCCATCTACCGGTTGATTTAGAGCACAAAGCCATGTGGGCTTTGAGGAAGCTTAATCTTGAGTGGGATGTTGCAGCCAATCTTCGTATGGAGTAGCTCAATGAACTTGATGAATTAAGATTCCATGCCTACTCCAGTGCGTCCTTGTATAAGGACAAGATGAAGTACCTTCATGATAAATATGCTCGTGGAAAGGAGTTCAAAGTAGGTGATTTGGTTCTCTTGTTCAACTCTCGGTTACGTTTGTTTCCGGAAAAGCTCAAGTCCAAATGGAGTGGACCTTTTGAAGTGGTATACGTGACCCCGTTTGGTGCTCTTGATTTGAAAAATAAAAATGGTAAAGTCTTTAGAGTTAACGAGCATCAGGTCAAGCATTATCTTGGAAAAATTGATGACAGCTACGTGGTGGCACTTCTTCATTTCAAATGATGTGATGGTAACCTGCGTCGTGCCGCGACGTTAAATCAGGCACTTCTTGGGAGGCAACCCATGTGTTTTTCTTCTTGCTTTCTTTGATTTTCTTTGAAGTATAGGATTGATTTTTGGGCTAACTGGTTGTGAGATGTTACAAGGTTGTGTTGATGCAGTGCAAGACATAGTGGAAAAAAAATGTACAGGTCTCTGAAGTTGCCAGTGCGTCCGCAGTACATTTTGTGCGGACCGCACTGGTGTGGGTAAAATGAAGCCTCTCTAAAGTTTGCCACTGCGGCCGCACTACATTTTGTGCGGTCTGCGGTGGACCTCTACGGCCACAGTCCAATTTGTGCGGACCGCAGAGTGTTGCCTTCTCAAAATTGAACAAAACAGTTCAGTGCGGACCGCGGTCCATTTTGTGTAGTCCGCACTGGTAGGTGAGACTGGGCCCCAGGGGCTTTTCTATAAATAGACCTTGAGGGTCTCATGTTACCTTTTTCGAAATTTTAACTCTCAAAGCATACTAATACTGTTCACCCCATGCATTTGATCGTAATTACTTGCTTGGCATTGATTAGTTTCACTTCATCTCATAATCTGTTAACAAAATCTTGCGTTTCCTTGTTTAATTTTTGTAATTTAGTTTAATTTTTGTTTTTCTTAGCTTTTGTTCTTCTTCCTCTCGTATTTATTTCAATTGCCTAGGCTAGAGTAGTTAAATTTTGAATTCATGAGGAATTTGTTAGTTTAATGGACTGGGAAATGACTTAGGGGCACTTATTAGGTGAAAATTTGGACTTAAAAGCAAAAATTCCATGAACCCTGACTCAGTGCCAAAACTGGGCACTCAGTGCGAACCGCGGTCATTTTTGTGCGGTCCGCGGTGCCCTAGTGCGGTCCGTAGTACCATTTTGTGCGGACCACACTGATGAACTTCTGGAAAGCTGAACCTTGGGCAGTGTGGCCACACTACATTTTGTGCGGACCGCACTGGCCCCTGTGCGGCCGCACTACCATTTTGTGCGTTCACACTGGTTAGATACAGAAGATGGGTAGTCTGAACCCCATCTCTGTGCGGACCGCACTGGCTCCTGTGGACCGCACTGGCCCCTGTGCGGCCGCACTCCATTTTGTGCGGTCCGCACTAGGGACTTCTGAGGACTTCTACAACTATGTTCCCATGTTCTGTAACACTGAATTTTCACTGCTTCTCTAATGCTGTAACTAATACTAACAATGTCATGTGATTGTGATTGCAGACAATGGTTAAACAATGAGGGAAAGGTTCAAAACAACTGGGTAGAGGTGAATCTTCTCGGGGAGGGAAGCAGAAAATGATAAGACTCATCCCCCAAGTTAGGCAAAGCATCAAGAATATGCGGAAGGCAATAAAAGTTGCTGACAAAGCATGTGATCAGTCAGGGAGTGAGTACGAGCCCTCCCGGGAAATCTCTTCAGATTCTGTGCCTGAATATATCCCTGACTGGTCGGAGAGGCATAGATTGAGAGACACGCCTCCCACTTCCCCCGCTGCCCAAGCATCAGTGAATATTTCTTTTGAGTCGTCTGAGGGCTCAGCAGCAGGTAGTGGGGAATACTACACCTCTCCCACAACTTCATTATCCGGGAAGGGTACAGAAGGAGGTGAGGAGGAAGTACAGGGAAATGAGGAGGTAGCTGAAGGAGGTGAGCCTCAGGTGGGAGGCGTTGCTAGAACTAGGAAGCCTGAATCTTAGGAAGATAGATTTGTGAGTGAGGTGGCGTACCATAAGTTTCGGGAGTGGTGGCCGGTGAGAAAATTGATTCCGGAGAGGAGCTTCATAGATAGAGACCTACTACCTCACAACCCTGACGTGCAGAGACAGTTTATGACTAGAGTGGGATGAGAGCACTTTAGGGATGACTGTGTGGATGCCAACGAACACTTGGTCAAGAAATTTTATTGCATTGTAGCCCACATCAAAAAGGGCTCCAAAGTGACCAAGGTTCAGAATTTAAAAGTGTTGTTTAATGGGATGTTGATAAATGAATACCTGGGCTTTAATGGGAAATACGAGACATTGTACATGGTGAAGATGGAGATGGGCGAGGAGGTCCATCCGTGGCTAGCACAATACCTGGCAATCCCAGGTACTGTTCCCGATTGGTTGACTGTTGGAGTCAAAATACTGAGAAGAAGCTTGAACTTTGAAGCAAGGGGATGGGAGACTTTTGTTTGCAGCCGGCTGGACCCTACCACCCATGACAACACCCTTACTCTCCACCGGGATGTGTTGGTTGCTTCTATTATGCGGGGTACCACATAAATGTAGGGAATGTGATATCTCGGATTATCACTATTGTGGGAGCAGAGCATGATCGGAACTATCCTTTTCCCAGCTTCCTCACGATGTACTTCCGGGACCTACAAGTGGACAAGAGGCCTTATGACATCAAGGTCAAGGCGAGAGCCCCGTTTTCCTGGTACAGTATGCAGGAGGATGACAATCCCAAAAGCAAGAATTTCAAAGCTGCGGCTACTGCCCCAACTGGCCAATCTGAAGAGCCAGTTGTGGTAGTGACCCCTGCTGAGCCTCCTTCCACATTCACAGCCACTCCTACCGGTCCATCTACATCAGTAGGATCGAAGATCCCATCTTCCCGGGCCCATCCTATTACTTCTCACCGGCTGAGCCAGGCACTTCTTAGCATAAACAATTGGATGAAGACTGCCTCATCCAAGTTGTCCACATTCACTACAGTGGTTGAGGCTCAGTCGGTTCCCCCAGCTCCACAGGTGCCACAGTCATAGAGGATGCACTTAAAGAGATACTTGACAACCAGAAGAAGATCCTCGATACTCAGGCTGCGCTCTCAAAGGCAGTTGATTCACAGAGCAAGGCTCTCAAGGAGCTTGCTTGGGAGCACAAGAAGCTGAGGAAGACACGGGCCTCCAAAGAGCCCGTGAAGGTGTTGAGAGCTGATGTAGAAAGACTGAAGGCAGATCACCTGCCTTTAGATTTATTGCTCCAGGACCCAACACCAGCAGTTCATCCAGAGCCAGAGCAGCCACAAAGCCCCCCAAGAGGAAGAGTATGATCCCTCGAGCTGGTGATGCAGTCATCCAGCTGGCTGACCCATAGGAGACCTCTTCCAGTCAGTCACAGGGTGCACTACCTAAAGAGTCTGTCCAGGTCCAAGCCTAGGTCCCAATAGCAGTGCAGCAGCCCATAGGGGATCAGTCTGAGGTCCCCGAGCACACAGAGGACCCAGGGACCATACATGAGCCTATGCAGACAGACGGGCCATAGAGAGTCTTCGATATCCTTTTTCCTCTTACCTTTTTGATGCTTTATTTAGACTAGTTGGCATTGGGGACAATGCCAGCTTTCATTTGAGGGGGTAGGCCCTACTATTCATTTGGATGATTGTATATATATTTGATACATTTTTATGCTTTCTTTATCTTTTTATCTTTGGGTCTGTATATAATTTTGATATTTCGTTACATTTATCGTACTTTTATTTTACTTTGGGTCTATATATAAAGTTATGCTACATTGTACATATTCATCCTCATCTATTGTATATTCGACAAATCCCCTCTTGTATATATTCATTCTATTTTCCGCAAATTTTTCGTTCTTAGCTTCTTAATTATGATTCGTAGCTTCTTGTTTTCAAAGTTTGCACTAAGCCTTTGATTTTCTTAATGCCACGATTTTTTCCAAAGGTGGAGTGTTGTGTGAACCGGGTGGCTCTTCCTAATGATGGATGGCGTGAAAACCTTCTTAAGGGTTTGAGTCTGTTTTTCTTTTTGGTTTTTAATAGTTAGTAGTTAAGGGCACCTCAAGCAAAGCTTCACTTGGGCCTACCACATTTGCCTTTGATCTCATGGTCAAAAACAAACTGTTGTATTTGGGATGGTGAAAGTCGTGACCTTAAGAGTCTTGTGTTGACCGATAATCATCAAGTGGTTTTTTGGGACCATTGTGTGCTCAAATCGTATCTAAGGTCGTTGTGGGCCCACGACTCTATGTCTTTAGCAATCCCTTAGCTTGTGTGGTGAGTAATTGTAATTTCAAGTCCAAGTCCCGAGCCATTGGTCTAGAACTTGCCTTGAATGTTTGTTAAGGCAAAATCATAAGTGAATTTTGACTTGTGACATGATTATAGGCTCTCCTTGATCTAGATGATAGTTTGAAGAATTCCATATCCTACCAATGATATGATCCCTAGTCAACCCTTTTTGAGCCTTAGACCTCTTTCTTTCAAGAACAATGATACAAGCCTATACCCGTTCTAAAAGATACCCTCTCTTGGCACCCGATCTTTCCTTTAGCACGTGGAAAAAGTATAAGTTTGGGGGGAGAGATGAGGATTGCAACAAAGTGGTAAAAGGGCACAAAAATGAAGAAAAGTAAAGGCAATAAAAAAGAAAGAAAAGCAAAAAAGACAAAAAGAATTTTCAAAGTGAAAAAGAATAAAAAGGGATTCAAGAAAAAGAAAAGAATGAAAGGTGTGGAAAGTTGAAAAAGGAGAAAAGGTTTGAAATGCATAAGAAAGAGTAACAGTGTGTCTCTCTAACCCCTTAGAAAGAAGTGAAATAACTCAAAGAGTCAAGTGAATTGTGCCAAATGAATCAAAAGAAGTGCTTAAGGGAAGATGGAACCTACTTAGACCAAAACATGTCCTACCCTGAACCAAAAGCCTTCATAATGTCTCCACAAAAGCCCTATATGATCTTGAGTTGAATGAAGCTTACATTAGTGGATACTCACATAAGGGGCAAGCATATGGTACCTAGAGTCGGACTTGTGACTTTTTCTTGAGAGATATGAGTGAATTTCCATTAGCCTAGTTTTGCGTGCTAATATTCTAAAGGTGAGGTTTGCTTAGGGAGAGTTGAGGATGTGTGAGTTTGGGTTCCACAATGACCAAAGTAATTGAAAGAGTTCTTTGATATGTTGAGTCAACTCTTGATACTCTTGTGTCACACTTAATCCATGATGTTTCAAAGGTTAAATGTTGTTAATGACTCATGTGTGTTGAGGGCAATTGTTAGTCCCAATTGATGCTAGCTGAGGTTGCTTTAGGACAGCTGAAAATTTCTTGGATTTTCCCTTAAGGGGTGGGTCTTATTTTATTTGCTTGAGGACAAACAAAAGCTTAAGTTTGGGGGAGTTGATAACTAGGGATTTTGACGCATATTATACTCCTTCTTGCTTACGATTTGATTATAAATTCATACAAAATAGTCCTAAAAGTCTCATAAGTTGTGCTTGATTGCAGGTTTGATCAACAAAGTGACAAGATGTCAAAGATCAGCTCAAAAGGAGTGAAACTTGCACAAGTACCAAAGACAAGACATACTCAGGAAAAACAGGTTTAGTGCGGCCGCACTATACTTTGTGTGATCCGCACTAGGGAGATTCAGAGAGCTGGTATTTCAGGCATTAAGGTAGTGCGGCTGCAGAAGGTTTTGTGTGGTCCGTACTGAAGGCAATACGACTGCACTACCATTTTGTGCGGTCCGTAGAGCCAAGGTTCAGAGAGGGTAAGTTGGAGCTTTCAAGCTTGTGTGGTCTGCGGTCCAGTTTGTGCGGACCGTACTAGAAGCCTCTGTGACCGCAGTCCATTCTGTGCGGTCCGCGGAGCCTGAGTTCAGAGAGTCAAGTTTTTAAGTTCAAGAGCCTAGTGCAGCTGCACACCATTTTGTGTGGTCCGCACTAACCCTGCAAGGGCATTTTTGTCCAAATTTTCCAGCTTAGTATAAATAGATCATTTTTTCATTTTTAGGGTATCAAATATTGTAATACAGTAGCTGCGCTCGTGAGATGACTCTTCTTAGCCATTTTGGGCATTTTAACTTAGTTTGCATCATTGAATCTTTGTATTTAACTTAGCAATTAATTAATATGTGTTTATCTTCCTCTATTTCTCTGTTTTTCTCTTCAAGTATGAGTAGTTAAACCCATTAGCTAGGGTTGTGGCTCAACCCTAGTATGGGCAATTGATGGGTGTTGCAATTTAGGGTTAGATTGACTATGGGTGTTTATTATTTGGGTCAATTTCATGGTTTAATTATTGAATTAGAGGTTGCAAACACTAGTTTGTGCTAAGTTGACTTGGGCTCTTCTTGAGAAAGAGAGCCTACGTCTCCGAAATTGATCCAACAAGGAATTGGGATGGACTCAAAAGAAGTGATAGTCCCAATTAAAGGGTTAAACCTCGAGAGAGTAATACCCGACTTGAACCCTAAGTTGCTTGAGCAAATTTGCATACCCACTGGTCTTCAGAAAGTCAATTGGGCAAAATCACTTGAACCACCGAGAGGTGTAGATTGGGTAAAGTAGTGCAACGGTTATATCATATTCCTCAATTATGTCAATAGAGCCTTAGTTTCAAGTACCTGTCAATTGACCACCTAGGTGGATGCCTCTACCCTAGTGCTTTTAGAATATTTGAACAACCCGTAGCATTTAACTCTTAGCTTAATTTACAATTTGTAGTTTGTTAAAAGTATAATTATAAATGAAAACCCCAAAAATTATGAGAAGTGCAATTTGGAATGCTACTTAATCCTAGGCTAAATAGACACTCAATTTCAATTCTAGCTCTCTATGGATATCGATCCCGACCCAAAATCGGGTAAAAGTTATTGTGACCCTCTCTCGCTACTTATTAGTGGTGCGGAGTTGGCAGAGCGATCATCATCCTTGGGGCGAGGCACTTCTGTAGAGACTTCGAGGTTTATCTGCCGCGTTCGTAGACCGAGGAATCCCCTTCTATCTTTCTATAATAGTATAGCCCTTCAGTGCTTCCCTTTTGTTAGACATTTCTGGAGTTAGAGCTTCTTATGTATCTCTTAGCTTGTGATTCATGGGTTTCCGGGTCTTGGAAGCATGTATTGGTTTGAGAGTTAAATATTGTGTATGCCGAGCGACACTTTTAAACATTATTTTATTTCTCTTTCTGTCTTAGATAGTTTAATTTCCGCAAATTGGTTTATCTTTAGCAATTTAGGCTTACCTAGTCGTAGGGACTAGGTGTCGTCACGATGGTTCACGGAAGGCGAACCGGGGTCGTGACAAGTTGGTATCAGAGATCTAGGTTTATAGGAGTCTTGGATCACAAGCCGGTTTGTTGGAGTCTCGCTGATTAGTACGGAGACGTCTGTACTTATCTACGAGAGGCTATGTAACTGTTAGGAAAATTTCCACTTCATTTGATTTCCTTGTCGTGCGATATTTTGACCTCACAATTCTAAACTTTCATCTTCTATTCTCTCACAGATGGTAAGGACACGTGCTACCCGAGATGATCAGGCACCCGCGCCCCCACTGCAACCGTCATAGGTCGGGGCCGGGGTAGAGGATAAGGACGTGCACGTGGTGCAGCCAGAGCACCTACGTGAGCTACCACCAAGATATCGCCAACAGTTCCAGCCAGAGTCCAGGCACCTGACACGCCTACTGCTACTACTACTCCAGCTCTTCAGGAGACTCTGGTACAGTTCATGAGCATGTACACCACTCTAGCTCAGGCAGGTTGCTTCCCCTTGCTGCAGCTACATCTCAGGCCGGGGGAGGAGCACAGACTCCCGCCCCCCCCCCCCCCGCACTCCTGAGCAACAAGTGCATGTTGAGCAGGTCCCTAAGATTATTCCTGTACCGCCTACAGTGCCAGTTCAGCCCAAGGGCAGGGCAGTGGCTTCCGAGGAGGAGCAGCTGAGGCTTGAGAGGTTCAAGAGATACAAGCCTCATGTATTCAGTGGTCTAGCATCGTAGGATGCTTTGGGATTTCTAGATGAGAGTTACCACATTCTCCGTACCATGGGTATATCAGGATCGAGCGGGGTTTCCTTCACTACCTTCCAGCTTCGAGGAGCCGCCTATGAGTGGTGGTGCACCTATGAGTTAGATAGCCCAGATGATGCTGCTTCACTGACTTGGACTCAGTTTTCAGATCTGTTTCTGAGGGAGTATGTTCCTCAGAGCCTCAGAGATGCATATCGCACAGAGTTTGAGCATTTGCACCAAAGCTATGACTGTCTCAGAGTATGCTGTCTGTTACACTAGTTTGGCTAGGCATACACCCGCCTTGATTTCTACTATTCGCGAGAGGGTTCGCCGGTTTATTGAGGGCCTTATTCCCAGTATCAGGTCTAGCATGGCTCGTGAGTTGGAGATGGATATTTCTTATCAGCAGGTGGTGAGCATTGCTAGAAGGATTGGGGTATGCATACTAGGGAGAGAAAGGAGAGGGAGGCCAAGAGGTATCGAGAGTCGGGCCATTTCTCTGGTGCCCGTGCCCCAGCAACAGGTCGTCATGGTAGGGGTTATATGAGTCGCCCTGTTCATTCGGCTCTTCCAACAGACAGTGGTATCCTAGCTCCTCCTAGACCTCAGGAACCTTATTATGCACCTCCGATTTCCAGCGCGCCTCCTGCGCGGGGTGCTTTCAGAGGTCAGTCCAACAGACTTGGTCCGAGCCAGTCACAACCACCACATCCTCCCAGAGCTTGTTTTGAGTATGGTGACACACATCATATGGTGAGGGATTGCTCCAGACTTAGGAGGGGTGCACCTCCACAGATTTCTCGACCACAGCATGCCCCGCAAAGTTCTCAGGCTATGGTTACAGCTCCAGTTGCTACCCCACCTGCTCATCCAGCCAGAGGTGGAGGTCGGGGAGGTAGAGGTCACCCTAAAGGAGGAGGTCAGGCCTGATACTATGTCCTTCCTATGCGTACCGAGGTTGTTGCCTCTGATTCTGTCATCATAGGTATTATACTAGTTTGTCATAGAGATGCATTGGTTCTATTCGATCCAGGCTCCACTTATTCTTATGTGTCTTCTTATTTTGCTCTGTATTTAGGTGTATCTCGGGATTCTTTTAGTTCCCCTGTTTATGTTTCTACTCTTGTGGGAGATTCTCTTATTGTGGACCGCATTTATCGGTCGTGGTTGGTTGCTTTTAGTGCTTTTGAGACCAAAGCTGATTTATTGTTACTCAACATGGTAGATTTTGACATTATTTTGGGCATGGACTAGTTGTCGCCCCATTATGCTATTCTTGATTGTCACGCCAAAACTGTGACGCTGGCTATGCCAGGTATACCACGTGTTGAGTGGAGGGGTACTTTAGATCACACTCCCAGTAGAGTTATTTCTTTTCTTAAAGCTCAGCATATGGTTGAGAAGGGGTGTGATGTGTATTTAGCTTATGTGAGAGATGTCAATATTGATACCTTTTCAGTTGGTTCAGTTCCGATAGTATGGGATTTTCCCGATGTGTTTCCAGCTGATCTTCCGGGCACGCCGCCTGATAGAGATATTGATTTTGGCATTGATCTATTGCTGGGCACTCAGCCCATTTCTATTCCTCCGTATTGTATGGCTCATCCTGAGTTGAAGGAGTTGAAGGATCAGTTACAGGAATTACTTGATAAGGGTTTTATTCGGCCCAGTGTATCACCTTGGGGTGCTCCTGTCTTGTTTGTGAAGAAAAAGGATGGTTCTATGTGTATGTGTATTGATTATCGCCAGTTGAACAAGGTTACAGTGAATAACCGTTATCCTTTGCCTCGTATTGATGATCTATTTGACCAGCTTCAGGGTGTACTGGTGTTTTCTAAGATTGATTTGCGCTCAGGTTACCATCAGTTAAAGATTCGGGAGCCAGATATCACGAAAACTATTGTTAGGACTCGGTATGGTCATTACGAGTTCCTTGTCATGTCATTTAGGCTGACCAATGCCCAGTAGCTTTTATGCACTTGATGTACAGTGTGATCCGGTCGTATCTTGACTCGTTCATCATTGTCTTTATAGATGATATTCTGGTGTATTCCCGGAGTCGGGAAGATCATGAGCAGCACCTGGAGACTGTTCTTCAGACTCTGAGAGAGAAGAAGTTATATGCTAAGTTCTCGAAATGTGAGTTTTGGTTGGATTCAGTGGCATTCCTAGGCCACGTGGTATCGAGTGAGGGTATTCAGATGGATCCGAAGAAGATATAGGTCGTGCAGAGTTGGCCCAGACCATCCTCAGCTATAGAGATCCGCAGTTTCCTTGGCTTGGCGGGTTACTACCGTCGTTTTGTGGAGGGGTTTTCATCGATTGCGGCCCCTATGACCAGGTTAACCTAGAAGGGTACTCCATTCCAGTGGACGGAGGAGTGTGAGGCGAGCTTTCAGAATCTCAAGACATCTTTGACTACAGCCCCAGTTTTGATATTGCCTACAGGCTCGGGGTCTTATACGGTATATTGTGATGCCTTGAGGGTTGGCCTCAGAGCGTTATTGATGCAGGATGGTAGGGTGATTGCCTACGCGTCCAGACAGTTGAAGATACATAAGAAGAATTACCTTGTTCACGACCTTGAGTTAGCTTCCATTGTTCACGCCCTAAAGATTTGGCTCCATTATTTATACGGTGTGCCTTGTGAGATTTATACTAACCATCGGTGCTTGCAGCACCTGTTCACGCAAAAAGATCTAAATTTGCGCCAGAGGAGGTGGTTAGAGTTGTTGAAGGACTATGATATCACTATTCTGTATCACTCGGGCAAGGCCAATGTGGTGGTCAATGCTTTGAGTTGCCAGGCAGAGAGTTTGGGGAGTTTGGCTTATTTACCAGCATTAGAGACGCCTATGGCGATGGATGTTCAGGCCTTAGCCAGCCAGTTTGTAAGATTGAATCTTTCGGAGCCCAATCGGGTTCTAGCTTGCGTGGTTTCTCGGTCTTCCTTATTTGATCGTATCAGGGAGCGGCAGTATGATGACCCTCATTTTCCTGTCCTCAAGGACAAGGTTTAGCACGGTGATGCCATGGATGTGACTATTGGTGATGACGGTGTATTGAGGATGCAGGGTCAGATTTGTGTACTCCGGGTGCCGCAAAGATGTATCAGGATTTGAGGCAACACTATTGGTGGAGGCGGATGAAGAAAGATATAGTTAGATTTGTAGCTCGGTGCCTTAACTGTCAGCAGGTGAAGTATGAGCACCAGAGAGCAGGTGGATTGCTTCAGTATATAGAGATTCCGGAGTGGAAGTGGGAGTGGATCACCATGGACTTTGTAGTTGGTCTCCCACGGACTTTGAGAAAGTTCGATGCTATTTGGGTAATTGTAGATCGGCTGACCAAGTTCACTCACTTTATTCCTGTGTATACTACTTATTCCTCAGAGCGGTTGGCGGAGATTTATATCCGGGATATTGTTCGTCTGTATAGTATTCCGGTTTCCATCATTTTAGATAGAGGTACTCAGTTCACATCACAGTTCTGGAGAGCCGTTCAGCATGAGTTGGGTACTCGGGTGGAGTTGAGTATAACTTTCACCCTCAGACGGACGGACAATCCGAGCATACTATTCAGATTCTTGAGGATATGCTCTGTGCGTGTGTGATTAAGTTTGGAGGGTCTTGGGATCAGTTCTTTCCATTGGCAGAGTTTGCTTACAACAACAGCTAGCAGTCCAGCATTTAGATGGCGCCGTATGAGGCTTTATATGGGAGACGGTGTAGATCCCCGGTAGGTTGGTTTGAGCCAGGTGAGGCTAGATTATTGGGCACAGACTTGGTTCAGGATGCTTTGGAGAAGGTTAAGGTGATTCAGGAAAGACTCCGTACAGCCTAGTCTAGACAGAAGAGTTACGCAGACCGGAAGATTCGTGATGTTTCCTATATGGTTAGAGAGCGGGTTCTGCTTTGGGTTTCGCCTATGAAGGGCGTTATGAGATTCGGGAAGAAAGGAAAGTTGAGTCCGAGATTTATTGGCCCTTTTTAGATATTGAGGCATGTTGGAGAGGTTGCTTATGAGCTTGACTTACCTCTCAGCTTGGCCGGAGTTCATCCGATATTTCATGTTCCGATGCTCCGTAGGTATCACGGTGATCCGTCGCACGTGTTGGATTTTAGTTCAGTCTAGTTGAACAAGGACTTATCCTATGTTGAGGAGCCAGTGTCAATATTGGACAGGCAAGTTAAAAAGCTAAGGTCAAAGAATATTACATCAATAAATGTTCAGTGGCGGGGCCAGCCGGTCGAGGAGGCGACCTGGGAGACCGAGCAGGATATGCACAACTGTTACCCTCATCTTTTCACTACTTCAGGTATGCCTTTATGCTCGTTCGAGGACGAACGAATGTTTAAGTGTAGGAGGATATGACGACCTGGCCGGTC
The DNA here is from genome assembly GCF_000715075.1 of Nicotiana tabacum. NCBI lineage: Eukaryota > Viridiplantae > Streptophyta > Magnoliopsida > Solanales > Solanaceae > Nicotiana > Nicotiana tabacum. The sequence continues at coordinate 14,340,089 of NC_134089.1, read as the reverse complement.
GTCTTAAGAATTTACGCCCTGATTCCCCATTAACTGCTTTTCCCAAGTTTATTTATGCTATTTTGATTTGCCGGGATGTTCGATTTTGAGTTTCGGAGAGTTTTGGGACACTTAGTCCCTAAATGAGAGCTTAAGTGTTGAAAAGTTGGCCGTAGTCAGAACAGTGTGAATACGGCCTCGGAATGGAAATTCGATGGTTTCGTTAGCTCCGTTGGGTGATTTTGTGCTTAGGGCGTGTTCGGATTGTGTTTTGGAGGTCTGTAGCTAATTTAGGCTTGAAATACCGAAAGTTAAATTTTTCAAGTTTCCGTTTCGATAGTGAGATTTTGATCCGAGAGTCGGAATGGAATTCCGGAAGTTGGAGTAGATCTGTAGTGCTTAATGTGACGTGTGTGCAAAATTTCAGGTCATTCGGATGAGGTTTGATAGACTTTTTTATCGAAAGCGTATTTTTAGAGTTTTTGGAATTCTTAGGCTTGAATCCGATGAAAAATAGGTGTTTTGATGTTGTTTTGAGCGTTCCGAAGATTGGAACAAGTTTGAACGATGTTTTAGGATTGGTTGGCAGGTTTGGTTGAGGTCCCGGGGGCCTCAGATGAGTTTCGGGTGGTCAATCGGACAATTTCATGATGTTTGAAGTTGTAGAAAACTGTTGTGTGTGTTGCAGGCCAGTTGTTCTTCGCGTTCGGGAGTGGACCCTCGCGTTCGCGAAAGCTTAGGATGTGCAGCTGAAGGTTTGGCCTTCGCGTTCGAGAGGAAGGTCCCGCGTTCGCGAAGGGTTGGGGTCTTTGAACTACGCGTTCGCGAGAAGGGACCCGCATTCACGAATAAGGGGAAGCGTTCGTGAAGAAGGAAAAATGGTCAACGTCAGTTTGTGCTTCGCAAACGCGAGGCTTTGACCGCGTTCGCGAAGAAGGATTTACCTGGGCAAATATAAAATTTCAAAGTCGAGGGTTTAGCCATTTTTGTGAAAACTAAAGCTTGGGAGCTCGAATTTGAGCAAGGTTTTGAGGAATTTTCAGAGATATCGATTGGGTAATGATTCTTAACTCCTTTTTTCTTGTAACCCATTAATCTAAATATGAATTCATCATTTAATTTCGGAATTTGTATGAAAATTGGGGGAAAGTTTTTAGACCAAGAATTTGAGTTTTGATTGGGGATTTGACATTGGATTGGGATAATTTTGGTATGGTTAAACTCGTGAAAGTGTGATGATTCTGGAAATATAAATTTTACCCGATTTCTAGACGTGGTCCAGAGGGGCATTTTGGTTATTTTACCTAATTTCGCGTATTAGCTTAGAATTTCTTTGTAGAATCAGTTACTTGAAGTGTTATTTACATTAAGAAATTGAATTGAATAGATTTGGGCCATTTGGATTCGAGTACTCGTGGCAGGAGCGTGATTTCGGGTTGATTTTGAGCCGGTTTGAGGTAAGTGGCTTACCTAACCTTGTCTGGGGGACCTTTCCCCTTAGGATTTGATATATTTGGTAATTGAAATGCCTTGTACGTGAGATGACGAGTGCGTACTTGTGCTAATTGTTGGAAATCCGGTTTTCATTAAGTAATTACTAGTATGTTTCCTTTCATGTTTTATTACTCGCACTATTAAGCCGGTTGTTAGCTTAGGAAAGCATGTCTAAGTGATTTAATTACTTTATTTGCTCAAACTGTCTTACCTGAATTTTGTGCAGCATGCTAGGCTAGAATTACTTGTTGCCTTAATATGAAATTTGTCATTTCTGAATATTTTTCCGTTGCTGCTGTGTATTTACATTGGGACTACGGATGTGGGATTCCAGTAGCTCCCACTTGTCTGTTTATTTGGGACTACGGATATGGGATTTCGGTAGATCCCCCTTGTCTATTTATTTGGGACTACAGATATGGGATTCCGGTAGATCCCCCTACACAGTTATATGGAACTATGGGACTACATCCGGTAGATTCCTCCAGTACTGGGTATTTACATTTGGGGACTACGGAACGGGATTTCGGTAGATCCCGGCGCATTATGAGTTGGACTATGGGACGACACCCGAGAGATCCACTGGACATTTACATTTGGGGGCTACAGGATGGTATCCTGGTAGATCCCCGGTTGCTATCTCTGTGTTGAGCTGTGTTCCCTCGGTGATTATTTTGCCTCTGTTCTAGTTGTTGTTGCTCTTTCTATTCTATGTTATTTCTTATTGTTGCACTTAATTATACTGTCTTGTTCTACACTGTTATACTTTGTATTTTATTTAACCTCAGTAGGGTCCTGACCTTCCTCGTCACTACCCGACCGAGGTCAGGCTTGGCACTTATTGAGTACCGCTGTGGTGTACTCATGTCTTTTCTGCACATGTTTTTCATGTGCAGATCCAGGTACTTTCACTCAGTCTTATCATCCTTAGGGCGAGGCGCTTCTGTAGAAACTTTGAGGTTTATCTGCCGCGTCCGCAGACCGAAGAGTCCCTTTCTATCTTTCAATAATAGTATAGCCCTTCAGTGCTTCCCTTTTGTTAGACATTTCTGGAGTTAAAGCTTCTTATGTATCTCTTAGCTTGTGATTCATGGGTTTCCGGGTCTCGGAAGTATATATTTGTTTGAGAGTTAAATATTGTGTATGCCGAGCGGCACTTCTAAACATTGTTTTATTTCTCTAATTCTGTCTTAGATCGTTTAATTTTCGCAAATTAGTTTATCTTCTGCAATTTAGGCTTACCTAGTCGTAGGGACTAGGTGCTGTCACGATGGTTCACGGAGGGCAAACCGGGATCGTGACAACACCCTTTGTTAGTGGCTTATGCAAGGGTGTTCAAAGTCTACTTTTAATCAATCACAAGTAATATTTTACCTTATACGTAGTATAATTTTTTGGCGAAGGGTGGTCAACTGACCACCCTTGGACCAGCATAGCTTCGCTACTGCATACAAACACACATATATATATATATGCAGAATATGGTTTATAAAATTGCATCTTTCTTCTCCTAAAAAAAAACTAATAATGCAAGTGTAAACGGTGTCTTAATAAAATAAAATGTAAAATTGGGGTAAGCACTTGAGTAATATAAATATAGTATACTCCATTGATAAATTTTCAAAGTTCTTCTAGTCTTTTGTGATAAGAAATTACTGTAATTGTTCATATTTTCAACCTTCCACACCTAATAAGGTCTCAACTATGACTTTTAGACCATGACCATTGTCGTATACTCTTAACCTTCACCTTTCCAATATACGTTTGATTTTATTGAAACGTCATTGACATTTATAAGTTCTGTAACTAAACCTATTACTCATTTTAGTTGGTGTATTCGTAATTAAGTAGTTATTCATATATATTAAATTTGTTAGTACAAATATAGAATCTAAATAAAAGTTATTGGATTCATCCGAACCGATAACTAATTGTAGCTCCACCCTCATACTTTTTGACTATACATGCATGCACATAATGACCAATTGACCATCATCCATGTACATGTTCATGCACCACATAAATATCTATGTACATTCATACCACAACACAAATTTTTTTTACCAATACTTCAAAGAAATTAAATAAACACACCTGATATTATAAATTAATCTGCACATGATATTTCGGAAAAATCGGAGCAATTAAGACTAAGGTAGAAATTAAGTTTTGTGGGTAGCCTCCTTGGCGTAGGATAGAGGGAATCCTAGTTATTTTTATTTTCTTTTTAATTAATCAAGCGTACAAGAGATAACACTTCACACACAAAAAAATAAAAAAAAAAATCTATGATATATAAAAGATGAGAATGTCCACTATATAATAGCAAAAATAAATAAACAAATAATATTCTTTTGTTCTTTCTACGCCTCCGTTAAATGTTTACTCCATTTATTGATTCTCCAGCTTTAAATATTGTAAAAGATTGCTATTCATAACAATAGGAAGGCTAGTAAAGCTTTCCTTTATGCCCTCTAAATTTTTGGGTCCCCAAAAGAATTTTAGTTGTAGATATACTATCTTATTTTTGCTTAGATAGTATTAAAGTTTATAGAAAAAACAAAAAAAAAATATAAAATCCTTATAAAAATGGAAAGAAACACTATCTATTTTTTAAAATAGAAATATTTTAAAACTTTGAATTAAGATTCTCAAATCTTCATATTGATAAATAACATTTGTTACAATAAGATCCAAGGTAACAAATCGTAAATGCGTAGCTAACATCTTTTAACTTGAATTTTCTTACCAATATGAATATTAATATTATATTTTATAAGATAACTACACTATAGACGAAAAGAAAGAAAGAAAGAAAAAAAGAAACCGGTGTAATATTAATACTATATTATGCAAGATAACTATACTATAGACAAAAAAAAAAATTAAGGCCCCTTATTAAAATTTGGCTTTAGGCTACGAGTTTTATTGAGACGCCTTTGAATTTAATATACACCCATCTTTTGCATGATAAAATGAAAAAATGCAACGAATAAACTCTTTTTTTCCTCCAACGGAACATTATATTAATATATAATAAATTTTTTAATACAAATACATAATCCGAACCTGTAACTAATATTGCATCTTTGCCCTCATATTTTTATGACTATACATGCATGCACATAATGAACAATTGACCGTCGCTCGCTTACATGTTCATGCACCTTATAAATATCTATGTACATCATACCACAGCAAAAAAAAAATTAGCAGTACTTTAAAGGAATTAATCAAACACCCTGATATATTATTAATTAATCTGCACATGATATTTTGGAAGAATCGGAGCAGTTAAGAATAAGGTAGAAATCAATTTTTATGGGTAGTTCCTTGGCATAGGATAGAGGGAATCCCAGTTAATTAATCAAGTGTACATGAGACCACTTCAAAAAAAAATCTATGATATATATAAAAATGAACGAATGAATGCTATTTTTTCCACTAATGAACATTATATATTAATTCACTATATGTCTAACTCTCAATTTATCAATTTTGTAATATTAAAGTTTCGTCTAAATTAAATTAAATAAAAATTTCGCCTTCCAAAATCAAGTGTCATTTTAACGATCTAAAAGACTACAATTAATTTATTATATCTTTTTCTGTACTATATTTATTATATATACAAGTAAAAGTACTATACAAGATACTTTCTTTACATGAAAATAAAAAGAGAGATAATTTCTTAAAACAATAAAAGAAGTAAATATTGAAGAAACAGCGCAGTCTTCAAAACGGCGCAATCCATGCAAAAATCTACTCTGCTGACGATGGCCACACGTGAAGCCTATTTACTCTTTGAACAACACCCCATTCTTTGACTTACACGTGTCTTTCCTCTCACACGTGCGGCTCATTCTATAAAAATCTATGCTTATCTCTTCTTTACTCTTTTTACTACCCACCCACCCCTTACCCTTTCAAACAAAAAAACAAAAAATATATATATTAGCTTCTAGTCAGTGTTCGATACTCGCATTAAGATCCGACAACATTTAGATTAGGACAAATATTTTCATATTAAAACGCTGTCTCACAATTGCAGCTCCATACCCAGGGCTCAAATCTGATACCTTTGATTCAGGGGCGGAGGTAGGTATTATTTACGGGTTCGACCGAACATAGTAGCTTTTGCATAGACTTACTGTTTTCATTAGAAAATCTATCAAAAATGTATTACTCTCACCGGTCCACTTTAAGTAATTTTTTGGTTTTTCAAACATATTAAGGATCCACCTTTTAGCATTAATTTAATAATATAATTAACCATATTAACCTTAATTTGTTCATTTAAAATACAATAAATACTCCTAGACTCTTTACTCCAAATGCAACTTTGAAAAAAAGAAATTAATTTTTTCTTGATTTTTGGTAAATATTAAATATTGTGGACCACAAAAAGAATGTCAAAAAATCAATTAACGTGGACCAGAGGGAGCAATGTATAATTGTGAACTCAATAATGAAGATATGGTATAGGTTTGACGTCAAATTCAGAACCTATAAACTTTAAATCCTAGTTGATTAAGGACCAAAGAATACTTATAACTCTACGAGTCGGTAAAAACAAAATACATAAAAGCCTTTTGTGGGTGTTGCTGATGTTGTCATTGCGTAATACATCTTTGACTTTGTGTTTGCTGCTGTTCTTATTGTTAGTTGGTGAATTTGAGGTCAATGTTTCATTAAATTAAATTAATACTTAATTAACATTACCTCAATCCCAATACTAATCACTTAACAAACAAATAAAATTATTAAACAAATGTTAATTTTCCCAATTCTTGCGGCAACAAAATAGCAGTTTTTAATGCAGGACTACTTGTTCAAATGTTTTGGTCTACCATGTGACTTCTGCTCTTTTAGGGTCTGCAGATTATGTCGTACACGTGGCACTTGTTTGGTTGTCAATAAGGAATAATCATTTTCTCATTATCTTTTCTTTGGTTATATTTGATTAGACTTATACTTACTCAAAATTAATAAAATCCAACTTCAAATATACCAAATCTTTTTTTTTTTTGTTTATTTAAAAAGAATGCTTGGAATTTCTTCCCCCTTTAGGATAACATATCTTGCACGTAAAATATTCAAAATCCTTTAAATATATACTTTCTAAATCCCTTTATCCAACAATGATGTTGACAAAAAGGCTTCTTAGATTCCAACCAACAAATTCCTTCATAGTCGACTATGAAGGATTTAAATGCAACCAAATTATGCTTTATACATAGGGTATCATTACTAATATATTACTATTTTTTAAAGATATATATATCAAACATTTGTCGAGGGTGCCGATAACCCCTTCTTTTACAACATACGTCCGCCTCTTCCTCATGTCCTCCATATGATTTAGGTTTAGGTTTAATGTTGTATTCCTAGAACAGGCTCTGCCCTTAACCTGAAGACTATATTTGTCACTCTTTTTGTAATCAAGAAACTACAGTATTACATTTGTTGTTCCGGTGGTGTATGCATTACAGAGACGGATCAAGAATTTTAAGCCAATTGACGCAAAATATTATGATACTCATTATTCGCATTGATTTAGTATAAATATATACATTTTTTGAAAATTTTCAACTATATAGAGTTCGAGTAGAAGATAGTGGATGTGCCTATCCTCGTTGCCGAAATTAGGATCACCCCTAAAAAAAAAAAGTCAGTCCGGTGCACAAAGCATTCCGCATTCACGAAGGGTCCGAGTAAGGGCCAGCTTGGGGTATGATATAAGCAGCCTAAACAAACTAAGTTTATAGTTTCTCAAGTTTTTAACTGTATGCAATAGATAGAAAACAATAACAGATTTTTCCTTGTACAAACTAAACAAAAAACTAGAAGTAGCATTACTTAGCCTTCTTAGAAGGCTTTCCATTAACAAATTCTAAAATCAGCAGACAAAGCCTACAAAAAGCAAGCCCCTCTTGTTCTTTGTAGGTATTGTCGAAACAAAACTCAGAAACAATTCCAAGAAACCTAGAAAGTAAGCATACTGTCCTTGAGAAAAACAGCGTTCGAACTGAAAATTTTGCTGAACCGCAAACTTCACTCTCGAACTTGGTAAATATCTTCTTTAGCATGTCCGAAATCGTTAAAATGTTAGGAACAGAGGACTCGATCATCCAGCTGTACAGCTCGAAAGGAAAGTGGAGATTTACTCATCCTCTCTATTCCCTGAGTCCTACATTGTCGCTGCTTGAATCTGTTAGAATTGTTAACCTTCGTGCTGTTCTGATGAAGTCGCTGCAAAATAAAGGAAGAAAAGACACATTAAGAAGGTTTTGTCAAGGCGAATATTACATTAAATTTTGGATAAAGTGGATATAGAGTAGAGTATCTCATACGTATGGGAAAATTAAAGACGCACCTATATGGTTCGTCACCAAGTTGCTTGACTGTGCCAGTGATATCTCGGTAAAGCACATGACTAAGCATCTCTGAGTTTTCAATGCCAAACATATTTGCCAATTTCCTGCATAACTCCTCATAAGATCCTATCGATGAAAGATCCAGAGTGCGACCTACATCTTCTGATTCCATAAAAACCTTGCAGTGTCCAATCTCAGTATTTGGTTCGGACTGAAATGTGTCACGTGGTGAGCTTTCCGTTAGACCACGTTGATTAAGTGCAGAGCCTGAGCCATCAGAAACATTACCTATTTTATCTGCATTCCCGTCCGAGGAACTATTCCCTGTACGAACAGTAGAAACAGTATCTCCCGAGCAGCTAAGTGAGATCTGCTGCTCAGTAAGTATAGGTTGACCGAAAAGCACGAGTTGTGGTGCTTTCCCAATATCAGATTTCTTCGTAGTGTCCTGAGTAGAATTTCCCATGGTTAGCAAGCAAGAAATATTCTCACTGTTGCATGGCTTGCGTATCATTGGACTATTCGGGGGTCTAGGGTGTGCTGCAGCCTGATCAAGTGGCGGAAAACCAACATGAAACAAACTAGAATGCAACTTATTGAGGTGGATATCTGATAATGATAAACCATATTGAGCATGCCTGGCTCCCTGCATGCCAGCAGGGGTGTTGTCAGGAAGACAACCAAAGGGGCTATTAGGCCCTAGGAGGTGGTTGCCGGAGAAAGCCGGCATAGGAAGGTGGTGGCCATCAAGAGGAAAATCTGGATGTTGAGGTAATCTTAGTTTCTTTCGTGGGGGTGAGAAGGGAGAAAGATGAATGGTAGGCATGTTTGAGACTAACTCCACAAGCCATGGGCTGACACGTTTCACATTTTGAAGCAGATCAGGTTCGTCCCACGTCACCTGCAGCAATTTATCTCAACTTAAGAGAAGAACATATTAAATTATAAGTAACAGTAGATTAATTGTTGGCTTCCATCCCCTTCTTTGGCAAGTAATAACTCAACCCCCTGTTTGGGAAATATAAGCTACCATTTTTACCCCGCCGAAAAAGAGGTAGCAGAAAAATTGTGCATTACAAAGTTTATACAGATAGATCACGGCAAATATTGTTCGTCAAAATGCGGGACATATCTCCAACTTCACAAGATCACGGGATTCATCAGAAATCTTGTTCTAGAACATAAAAATTCCCTGATAACCAACACAAGGAGCATATTTCTCTTTTTCTATAAAAGAAATTTGAAGTAAAAGACAAAATCAAATATGATATACTCTAGAAAGAATGTTTGCAGCACCATTTAAGTGTATCTTTTCTTTGAACAGATTCGAGTCCTATTACTATATTGAAATACCCATGCGAATCAACCTATGAGAATCTGTCAATCGAACAATGGGCAGAAAATGCTGGGAGACAAGACTAAATATACGTGCTTACAGCAGTACACAAAGTCATATTACCTGAAGAAGCCTCCACGGTGAATCTGGCCATCGCATAGGATCGGCAACCTGGACTGAAGATATAGTTCCCATGAACCAGCTTATCCTTGAAGAATCTTCAGTTTCGAAAGGCATCTTGAACCTCATCCCCGAGCACCAACGGATCTGCAACGCAGACTTCACAAGCGAGGCCTTAATGCAGAATTCTGGAGTGCTCGCACGAGGATAGTAGATCACCTCAAATGGCTGTCCACTGGCTGCAAAACTTGCAGCTTCAATGACTGATTCTGCCTTCACCTTTCCCCTGTTCATCAAATTCCCACTACTGTTTCCATTCCCCCCATTTCTCATTAATTTATTCTCGTCTTCCCTGAGAAAACTGGAAAACCCTCCATATGGTACCATACAATTCCCACCAGCCGGATTCCAGCCAGAAGAAGTCTCAGGTCCACCTCCAATTCCCCTCTTTGCCCGCCTAATGCCTACACAAAGGTCCCCGTTTTCGGCTCTCAAGAACACAATGGAATCGCCAGCAACAAGCTTTTTATGGTTCACAAAAGTACTCCATCCTGTTGTTAAAAGATGGCGCCTTGGCGTACCCCTGTAAATATGTCTGAATTTCCACGTCTCCCCGTGAACATCCTTAGCAAGGATGGTCTGAACAGGAGGATCCGCAGAGTAGTCCAAACGAGGAAAGATCGTCTCTGCACAATACCTCGGAACAGAAAAACCACCACCATTATTTGCATCAGATTGTGTCAATGTCTTTGCAAATGAAGCAGGTTTATCTTGGTTATCCGAACCGTTCATCCCAACAACCCCATCATCATCAAGTTCAACTTCATTCCTACCAACAGGAATCAACCTAATCTTGGCGAAAACCTCATCAGTCTCAGGATCTGCCATATATTTAATAGCCGAGACTTTACACGGAATATAAGATGGAATCCTAATGTTGGAGCTCCTAAAATCGACATTTCCACAGGCGTGCTCCGAGTGTCCTTGAGGAAAGTAAAACACTTTTGAACTAATTGGGGGCATTTGTACCATACTACCAGCACAAGCATGCCATAGTTGAGAATCTAAGCACTTATCTATTTCCTTCACTTTGTCCTTTGGATCCATAAAAGTAATCATCTTGATTTCAACAGAATTTTACAGATATGACAATCAATTCAAAACCAACTCTTTAGCTCATAAATACTACTTATTTCCCCATTAGGATGACTTGTTTTCACACTTGCAATGAAAAATATGCTGCCATCAAATAAAAGATACAAATATTCTTTAGGCATATTAATTGCACTATACCAATTAGCAAAACAACAATAGAAATGAAACAAAGTAAAATCACAATATAAATTCAACTCAAATAGTATCAAAGTCCATACCTTTCTATATCTGTTCAACAAAGAAATCTATCTCAAGAGATACCAATTATAAGTACATAGTACTCTCTCAGCAAAAGCATCTCAAAATTCAAGTCCCAAAAAAGTCAAATTTTCTTGAAAGTTTCAGGCCTCTAAAACTCAAGAAAGGGTATTGAATTACCACATAATTTAAAACAACTTGACTAAATTGAACCCAAAACTCCTCATTTTCTTCAATTTGACCACTTCAAAACAGGAAATTCCCTCCTAATCATCCATTAAACACAAAAAATACCCCGCTTCACCAAAATTATTAAGGTTACCAGTAATCTTGACTCACTTTGAGTTCAAAATCAACCCAAAAATCCAAACTTTTCTTCCCAAAATCAAGAAACTCGGTAATTTTGCTCCAAAAAATCAAAAGATTCCACCTTTACACTGTTTCTCCAACACCAAGAACAAAATAACAGCACCCCACTTCACAATTCACCAGACAGAAACACAACAAGGAAAAAAAAGAAAGAAAAAGAAAAACAAGAAAACCCTAACAATCAATCAAAAGTGATGGAAAGTGAAAAACTGGTTTACAGTGTGGCTTTCACTACAAAACTCTTTGTCATCTTTTTGTCTCAAAAAGCAAACAAATATATTCACACAAAGAGAGAGAGCTCTCTGTTTTTTGTATAGATGTATGCATGTATGTGCTACTATGTATACTAATGTCCACACATGTATGTGTTTGTGTGTGTCATGTAAAACTTGTCTCTTTCTCTCTCTTGGACTGCTTTTAACTTTCACCGTTTACCTTTTCTTTCTTTTTTGCTTGACTTTATGTTGAAGGGTCTTGTATGCAGTGACGAAGTCAGAAATTTTGTTAAAGGTGTTTAAAATTTAATATACAACAACAATAATAATATGCCCTGTGTAGTCCTACAAGTAGGATTTGGGGAGAATAAAGTGTATGCAGTTCTTATCCTTACCTTTAAGAAGGCAGAGAGGTTGTTTTCGATAGATGACATGTAAACTGCACTAGGCAAACTCGACGCGACGAGTTTTGATTTAGGAGGTTGTTGGTGATAAATCTATTTTTATGGTTTTTTTTAAGCATATTTTTACGGGGTTTGGTTGGTTGAATAAAATTTTATTTTTCTGACCTTTTTCTTCGGATCTGAAGAAACTCTGCTGTATCTTCAGAAGCCAGCAAAACAACAAAGATCTTTAAAAGCCAGCTATTCATTTCCTTTATGTTATCTTGAATTGTAGTATTAGTAAAAAATAGTATGTTAGGAAGTGTCATTTTCATATTTGTTTAATTGATTAAAAAATTAATTTATTTATTCTCTTGGATTTACTTGATCGTTTTGATAAGAGAAGTTGGATTAATTAATGTAATAATAGTTTGATAATATAGATGCTGGTAGTGAGTCCGTGGAAGATGGGAAGTCAATACTACTCTAAAAGCAAGGCAAACGCTGTGATTTATTAATTAGCCAAAGAATATTAAAATATAGGGTTAGTTTGACTAACCATGGTAGGACACAGATTTAATTTTGACTGAGGTTAACTAACTGTAATTTGACATAACCACCTATTGGTTTGGTTTATTATTAAATTAGTTGCACCTACTATATAATAATACTGCTAATTGTTTGTGTTCCTCCATTTATGTGAGATCCTAAAGGGCTCGTGTGGTCTCCTCCATAAAAAGGTATTTACCGCGGCTGATAGCACAGAGTTAGTCGGTATTTATTTCCCAGATATCATCATTGCTTATTCTTTGGAAAAACAAAGTTCACGACCCGATGGTCTTCCACCTCCACACAACATTGCTCCATCAAATTGTCGCCCATTGCGAAAAATTCTCCAATGCTGCCTCCCGTAGGAATCTTGTATTTAAATTGACAAAAGTGCCTTAATAATACACATCCTTTTTAGAAATAAATAAAATTTTATTTAATAAAATTAAAAGGGAGAAAATCATTTCTCCCTCTAACTTTATGTTAAAAACACAAACATCCCATCTAACTTTGAATTTAGAAGTCCTTTCCCTTGTATAATAATTCACTGGTGATTTTATAAATACAATGTATATTTCACCATTTAAATTATAACCCTCTGCCTTTTGTAAGTATTACGATCCAAAAACCACTAGTCGTAATGGCACCTAACTTGATCCGCTAGGTAAGCCACCTAACAGAAAATACAATCCAAAAGAGATTATAGGAAAATAGTAAAGAATTAGCTGAACATTTACAAATTGACCCAAAAACTTGTAGTACGACTCATGAGCTTCTAAGACTTGAAATTTATGAAGCTGGTACAAATAATTACACGATCTGTTTGAAATTTACATAAACAGATTACCAAAATCTAAGCTACCAAGGACAAGTGGCAGCTATATCCGTAATATACGAGCATCTTCAGAGTCAGCACCCGACATCACCAGCAGCTCCACTCCAAAAATATGTATGCAATGTACAGAAGTGTAGTATCAATACAACCGACCACATGTACTGGTAAGTATTTTGTCTAACCTCGTCGAAGTAGTGACGAGCCTTTTTTTTGTTAAAAGATACTTTCTGATAAAACCTACACTGTAAATCAGCAATATAACTATACTACGATATAATAGAGATGAATACATGAAACGGATACGCAAAACAATAATCGAATGTTAACAGAGATCACAATCTGATATTTTCAAATACCTCGACCAATCCTTTCCTTAGAATGAAGCCAATAAACCATAACTGTCAATTCTTAACTTTCCTAGCACGAGGCATGTACTCAGATATCAAGTCAATTGCACAGCAACACCCTTCGTTCTTTTATCTCATCCTCACCCAATTTAACCAACCAGATGACAGAAATACCGATAATAGGAATTAAAAATTAGGAAAATACATAAATAGCTATAATAAACGAGGATATATATATATGGGCAACAGTAAAAGAATAGGCGGAAAGTATGTGAGTGATGACAGCAATTAGAAACAAGGAATATCAACTACAACTAATTAGCATGATGGATGCCTAAGTACAAATATAACAAATAAGAAGGAAGCACATAATCTTTACAAGTTAACAAGTAGAGGCATGAATGACTAGCATGGTGGAAGGCTTGTACCAAGTGCAACAGAAATAGATATGACATAAATAGATATGACATGAGTGTAATTTTAAACGCAGAAAAATAGGCATAATATTTGCAAGTTAAACAAGCAGAAGATATGAGCGACACAACAACAATTGATATAAAGATAAATGACAGAACAATAGCAACAAGTCACATCAGATCTGAGATTGCGACAATAATAGCTCAAGGCAAAGACATAAACATATACACGGGAAAACAGATATCACAACATAATGCATGTCCCTCATCCTCGCCTGCATGGAAACACCAATCGTGCCATGACCTCACGATGATATAAAAGCATAACAATATAGATAAAATGGCACAGCATCACCCTACGTGCTTTACACTCTCATAATATGGCACGACATCACCCTTCGTGCTTTACACTCACATAACGTGGCACGGCATCACCCTTCGTGCTTTTACTCTCAATAATACGGCACAACATCACCCTTCGTGCTTTACACTCTCTCTTTCACATGATAATGTACAAATAATGGCATGGCATCACCTTCGTAGTTTACACTCTTCCTTACCAAGCATATGTCAATGACAAACAAGGTAGGAAGCATAAATAACATCAAGGGGAGTGTTTTAACGGATATTCCAAACAAATCTCAATCACAACTTTCCAAGCCAACAATGGTTAAATAAACCCTCAAGAACTGTATTATTCAAATACTTCCACAAATCTCACAAATGATCCACAACACAAGTATAGAATCTAGTATCTCAAGAAGATCGGCTGTAGCAATGTATTAATGATTAAGCATAGGTGTCACACCTCCTTTTTGCGCGCCCGCCCCGAAGGGTTAGAAATGCGCGGGTGGAGTTTTTCCAATTTAAGTGACAATATTCGAAATGGGATTATTTATTTAATTCAGAGTCGCCACTTGGGAAAGGTTTGGCTTTTGGTGTCCCAAGTCACCGGTTTATCTTGAATCCCAAATCGAGGAAATTTTCGACTTTTCCAAATGAAGTCTGCGAACCAGAAATTCTAAGTAAGGAATTCTGTTGACCCGAGGGAAGGTGTTAGGCACCCTCGAATCCCGTGGTTCTAGCACGGTCGCTTAAATTGTTATAATGGCTAAATATCTGATTTAAATACATGTTGTGACTTATGTGCTTTTATTAAGTTTTAACCGCTTTTATTATTATCATTTATTTTTATAGAATTGCAACGTCGTGAAAATGTATCTCGAACCACGTCACAATCAATGCACCCGTAATTGTTAACACATTTCGACTCCATTGAGATTTGAAATTGGGTCACATAAATGCGCACCCAAATTTAGGAATGTAATTTGATTAAGTCGCGCCTAAAGGATCTAACGCGTTATTGTCTTCGGGGAGGGGAGTGGAATTCACTAAACAGCCCGTCCCAAATTCTAAGTATTTATTATGACCAATTATTGAGGGCCCCGCAATTTGCCTTTTGATTCGGCGAGGCTCGTCTCATTATTTTAGAAGGGTACCCTACAAGGACTACATTTTTACTACATTTATCTTTAAAGGGAAGGATGATGCCGAATTTTGCTGGTTTAGACAAATACGGACTGAATCCTTATTATGTTTGTCGAACCTAAACTTGTTTGATTACCTGATTGATTGTTCATGAGGTGAAAGCTACGGCATTCTTTGTCTTCAACAAGTGAATATGCTTATTAATTCGCTAAGTGAGATTGCAAACAAACTAACAACATATATTGAGTTATGTTTTAACGACCTCCAAGTTCTATTCTTAACACTCTAACCTATTTGAAATTGATAAAGAAATCGGCTGTATTATTAGGAAAAATTACTACTAATTGAACTCAAAAATGATTATTAGTTTTTCTCAACAATCATTACATCATTTCGAAACGAAGAATCTGTACCGAAACCTGATATCAAACCGGCATTGGAACAAATAAACTAACAAGCGAAACTGGCATTCATAGCCAGACTTTTAATATGACTGCATGAGAGTTTGTTTGGGATACATCTATCCCAGACCTAATACCACAGATTTGTTGATTCAGTGGTCTGGGCAGAAATACATACAAGTGTTTGCCCTGACTCTATGTTATACAGTCGTAACTAAACCAAACAGTATTATACTGAACTGAACGTATCCCAAATCAAACATGTTGTCTATCATATTGTTATTGCTATTGAACAGCGCTATCTAACAGTCCATCTCAGCAGAATGTATGCTAGTTTTATACAAAGTGTTTGCAGTTTGCAGTAAAATACAATCCCACTAACATTCGACCTATTTTTAACACCAATGTTATAACATGAACAGCTGTTCTTTTCTTTATTTCAACTTCAAACTTTCAACAATACAAAGTTTCAGAGGTTGTGTACCTGGAAATATTTGACAATTGAAGGAAAGGGGGAGTCAGCAGAATATAATGACAACAAAATGCAGCAGCAATCACAGCACTATCAGTAGCAGCAGGGCAGAAATAGCAGCAGACAAAGCAATACAGCAAGAACCCAGCTCGAGTGCAGAGATGCAAATATAGCCAATAGAAAGCAATAGCCAAATAACAGCAACACCCAGTGGAGTAGAATCAGAAACTCCAGATAGTAGTAGACCAATGAAAGCACTCAACTAATAGACACAACTGAGATTTCAAAGGATCAGAATTGGCTTGAACAAATTGAAACAACTGAAAGCCCAATAACAATAGGAGGAAGAAGGTTTCTGATTGTTGGTTGTATAGCTTCTATCCCTTAACCTCTCTCTATCTCTGTTTTGTGTTTTTCCTATTCAGCTCTTAAGGTTCAATGTCTATCCTTTTGTGTGTGTGTATGTATTTCTATCTCTCAATCCTGTCTGTATCTCCAGAACTTCAACTCTCCTCTATCTATGCTCTCTCTGACCTCTATTATCCGATGGTATCCTCTTCCTCTTCTATCTCTGTATGTCCTCCCTTTTATAAGCTTTCACATTACCCCTTTTACAGCCTGTTTAGACCAACAGAAACCCCCTCATGTGCTGCCCTCTTTTCAGTTCCACTTAGTCATTTAAGTATTAACCAAAACCCCATCATATTCCCTTGGCAGGCTTACTTTTGTAATGTTTATTATTTCTGAAACTAAAGTAGGGTGTGGGCAGCAGGATGTATCTGACAGCATATGCTGTCAAAACATTTTTAAATCAAACAAAAGCCTTTATGCACATGTTGTGCACAAGTGCACAAATGCACATGTTATGCACAAGTGCACATGCCCTCCAATTCTGACTGCAACTTAAACAAAATCAAAACACTTTACACTTCTGATTCAGATTAACAACTATAAGTAGCTAAATTCAATTCCCAACTGATTCATACAATGCTAAACAGGAGCAAATCAATTTGTATATTGTTCAAACATCTGAAACTAATTGACGACATATGTCGACTCGACTATACTAGTTATAACTCGTACAATCGAGACCAAAGTCAGACATTTAACAGTATCGAACACATGATTCGAATTGTACTGACTACGCAAAATTACATGGGAAGAATCAATTGGTCAGTTCACATTTGAAACCCAATTAATTGCACAACAAATACATACATACAAATTATCAGAACAATTAGAAGAAAGACTCAATCAAACAACAAAGGTTCAGGCGAGATGGACAGGAACAGTTGATAAAACTCAAAACACAGATAAAAAACAAAACCAGAACAAATCTTTTAAACGAACATGGACTAACATAAATAAGCAAAGAGAATCAAAACTCACCTCAAATCTTGAAAAATCAAAAGCCTTAACTCGGATTCGGACAGACCTTTCTTAAGGCTGAACGGGCTTTAATCGAAGTGTTTCTCAGATGAGAAACACTTCGATTAAGGTCCATTAGACCTTAATCTTTTAGTTTGAACAAAACACGGACCATCGACGAAGACCTTCAAAGTTCCAAAAATTAGATCCGGGATTCGTGCTTCCCTGGTCAGATTCGGACCAAACCAAGCATGGTTTGGTCACGAGGGGGGTCTGGGGACTGTCTGGTGCGAAGTTGAGGTCGATTGGTGTAACTCGGGTTCCGACTCAAATCTTCAAATAAAGATTCGAGAAGGTGGGAAGGGATTCGAACTAAACGGCTAACAGATCGATGTTCAGGGCGGTGAGGGGGTTCTATGGTGTTCAGGCGGAGGTCATCGGCGTTCATGCCGCCGGGATTAATGGCGAGGGATAAGGGGGCGGCTAGGGTTTCGTGGGGAAGGAGGTGAAGACGGAAGCTGAGGTATTGGATAGGGGGGCAGGGTGTGGTAGGAGGCTTATATATGGAATGGGGGGATTGATTTCAACCGTTGGATGAGACGAGATGGACGGCTTGGATCTGAAGGTTTAAACGAAACGTCGTCGTTTGGCTTAGTAGGGGTCAGAATTGGTTCGGGTAACGGGTCGGGTAGTGGGGTTACGGGTGAAAGATCCGGACCGTTGGATCGGCTTGGTTTAAACGGTTGTGATGGGTTGGCATCGAAACGACGTAGTTTTGGTGTTAAACTACGTCGTTTTATGGCCTGGGGGTGGGCTGTTTGGACTGGTGGCTTGGGCTGTCCGTTTGGGCATTATTTGTTTGGGCCAATTTTAATAAATTGGCCCAAATCCGGAAAGGCAAGGCCCCCCCCCTTTTTTTTTATTATTATATAAAAAGAAATACAAAACTAAATAAAATCAAACACCCAATACAATTATTCACACACACGTTAAAATAATTCAAAAATGGGTAAAATTAAACAAAAAATAAAATCACGGACGAAGATGCCTATTTATGATTTTCTATTTAACGACCGGATTACGGTTTGAATTATGCAGGACACATATATTTTCGAATTTTATTTTTTTTAATAAAGTAAATAAATAAAAATGGGCCGAAGTCACAAATAAATCAACAAGGTGCCGCACAGAAATTCAAAATTGTACAGCAGGGCCAATTATTATTTTTTTTATTTCTTTTTGAAGCGATTGTCGTGCGAAACAAAAATCACATGCTCACAATAGGGATGACCGAATTAGACACATCAATGTATTCTCAGAATCCCATCAAATTTGATCAGGTTATAATAGGCTAAGTCTTGATTTCTAACATTTAATACTATGTTCTTAATATCTAGAAGTCAAGTGAGGCATGAATCAAGAAGGTCACGTGGTTCTACAAGACATAATTATATCATAATCTACCCCCGAGCATGATTAACCCCAGCACATACATATACGCTCGTCACCTCATATATGTATCACCCCCGCATGTAGCAAACAATGTCAAATAAGAGGAAAAATTCCCTCAACAAAGTTAGGCGAGACACTTACCTCGAACAAGCCAATTACAATACCAAGCAAGCCACGTGATGCTCCAAAAATGCCTTCACGAGCGTAGTGACCTTCGAACGACTCAAAACTAGCCAAAAGCAACTCAAATATATCAAATAAAGCCCAAGGAAATAATTTCAAATAATAAAGATCGAATCCTAAATCAAATCCCAAATCCGGCCAAAAATAACACTGGGGCCCATGCTGCGGAACTCAACAAAACTCACAAAATCCGATAACCCATTCAATTACGAGTCCAACCATACTAGTTTCACTCAATTTCGACTCCAAACCGATGTTCAAAACTAAAAAATTCATATTAGGAAACTTTAGGCAAAACCTCCAAATTTCCTCTTTAAAATTCATCAACCAAAAGCTAAAATTGAAGATAGATTCATGGAATATAACCAAAACCGAGTACAGAATACTTATCCCAATTCATATGGTGAAAATCGCCTAAAGAATTGTCCAATTCCGAGCTCCCCAACTCAAAATATATTAAATGAACAAAACCCTCATTTTAACATTGTTCTGCCTCGTTTCTTGTGTCAAATGATCTCGAACTCGCTTTTGATGCCTCAAATGGATTTTTTGTAAAATTCTAGTCAAGTTAGGCTCTTGAATCACTCCATTTGACCTTATATTGAAGGAGATATGTTGGTTTCAATATTTGGAAATAGTGCAGATTTTTAAATACGAATTCAGTGGCAATTTCATAATTAATCTGAAAAATCTGGCAATCCAATTCTTAGTAAAATGGCCATAAACTCTCATATGATGTCCAAATTTGACGATTCTTTTTGCTATGGCTCCGTAATTACGACACGGATCTAATGCTTCAATAAAAACAGAAATTGGAGCTCATTTGCTTAATGTAGTACCATTTATGCTTGAAGAAACAACGTCGAAACATAAAAAACGAGCACAACACAACCCAAACCTATCCGAAATTCACCCGAGCCCCTGGGGACCACGTCCAAACATACCAACAAGTTCCATAACATAACACGGACTTACTCGAGGCCTCAAAACACACATAACAACATTGAAACGGCGAATTACACCTCAATCCAAAAATCAATGAACTTGAAACTTCAAACTTGCACCCGATGCCGAAACCCAACAAATCACGTCCGATTGACCTCACATTTTGCACACAAGTCACATTTGACGTTACAGGCCTGCTCCAACTTCCGAAATTAAAATTCGACCTTGATATCAAAAAGTCCACTCTCGGTCAAACTTTCCAAAAAAATCGAGCTTTCATCATTTCGAGCCAAATTCAACTACGGACCTCCAAATTACAATCCGGACACGCTCCTAAGTCCAAAATCACCCAACGGAGCTAACAGAACCATCAAAATTCCAATCTGAGGTCAAATACTAAAAAGTCAAATTCGGTCAACTCTTTCAAATTTAAAGCTCCCTAGTTGAGAATCATTCTTCCAAATTAGTTTCGAGTAACCTGAAAACCAAAACCGACGATTCATATAAGTCAAAATACATCATACGGAGCTACTCACGCCCGTAAACTACCGAGCGAAGTGCAAATACTCAAAACGACCAATCGGGTCGTTACAGTACGGTTTTAAAATCTTTTTAGTATATGTTATTTTACTTGTCTACTAATTAACAAATCAAATTAAACCTATAGAGTAAAAATGAACTGGTGACAAAATATGATAATAATCGCTTTAATAAGGAAAGATTTTCTAATAACAAAAGAAAATTGTACGAAATAAAATTAATACATATGGTATTATTATGGTTCATATCAGTAATTTTCAAAATTCAACGGAAAACTTTTTATTTTATTATGTGAAGGAAATAGTAATGAAGGGGATCATTGGCGTAACTGGTAAAATTATTGTCACGTGATCAGGAGGTTATAGGTTCAAACAGTGAAAATAGCCTCTCGTAGAAATGCAGGATAATGTTGCGTACTATAGACTCTTGTAGTCCGGCTCCGCTTCAAAGAAAAAGGGATGAAGCTCACCAAATAAGTCAATCGTCAACCTCTGACAATCTTATTTTATAATCCTAACAAATATTCATCCGTCTATAATATAATTGATTCAAGGAATCAGAAGTTAAAAGAACATCAGATTAAAGTCAATTATATAAGAAACGTACTGGTTAGCTAATATTACTGCCAGTTCAAGGAAAATAATCACACTCACAATGTATACTTCAAACCGTATTAACTTATTATGCTTAAATAATAAGCTGAGATAAGAATAGATATTTATTAACCAACTTAAATGATAAATTGTACCTAAAAGACAAATATCTTGTACTTATAGTAACTACTTGCATGCACGGGCTGCAAACACGTATTTTCTGTTACATCTATGTTTGAGTTTCTGTCCACATATATTTGATGTTTCTGTTGGTAATATTGCGGAAGCCAAATGTATATAGTGTGAATAAGTCATAACTACTATACCAAAAATTATGACAGCTACCAAATAATAATAAGACAATAAAGCAACAATAAAGGGAACATCAGAATTTACGAGGTTCGACTAATTTTGCCTACTCCTCGGACACAACCAATATTTTATTCCACTCCAAAAATACAAGTGAAATAATACTAAAGAGAGAAGATACAAATGCCTTAAACAGATGAGAAGGCAAATGAGAGGTGTGTCTAAATCCTAAACATTAGGCCTTCTTTTATAGGGGGAAAATCCCCCCAAAATTCAAGAGCCCACCGATGTGGGACAAATTTGCCAAACTTCAACAAATCTCCACCTTGGCAAAATTCCACATCTTCAATTCTCTCTCAATAACAAATTTTGTTGTGTCTTCATCTTCAATCTTCAGTGTTCAACAATGTTGATCAAATCCAAACAATGTTGAAACTTGATCGCAGTCACCACCTTTGTCAGCATATCAGCAGGATTCTCCGTAGTATGAATTTTCTTCACCGTGACTCCTCCTTCTTCTATGATTTCTCGTACGAAATGATACCGAACATCAATATGCTTCGTCCTTGCATGATAAACTTGGTTCTTCGCTAATTGAATAGCACTTTGACTATCACAAAAAATTGTGATACCTTTTTGTTCAACACCAAGCTCCTTTAGCAATCCTTGAAGCCAAATTGCCTCCTTCACAGCCTCTGTAATCGCCATGTACTCTGCCTCTGTTGTAGACAAAGCAACTGTTGACTGCAAAGTAGACTTCCAACTAACTGGTGCCTTTGCAAAAGTAAACACATAACCAGTAGTTGATCTTCGTTTGTCCAGATCACCCGCAAAATCTGAGTCACAATATCCAACTACAGACTGATTGTCTTCCTGCTCAAAAACCAACCCGACATCTACAGTATTATGAACATACCGTAGAATCCACTTCACAGCTTGTCAATGCTCCTTCCCTGGATTGTGCATATATCTGCTAATAACTCCAACAGCTTGTGAAATGTCAGGTCTTGTGCAAACCATTGCATACATCAAGCTACCAACAACATTTGCGTATGGTACCTTTGACATATACTCTCGTTCAGCTTCATCCATTGGCGACATAATAGTACTTAGCTTAAAATGGGGAGCAAGTGGAGTACTAACTGGCTTAGTCTTGTCATCTATGCCAAACGTTGTAGTACTCTCTTCAAATATTCTTTCTGAGATAAACAGAGTTTCTTTGAATGTCTATCTCTAATTATCTCCATGCCAAGAATTTTCTTTGCCTCACCCAGATCCTTCATCTCGAACTCCTTTTTCAGTTGAATCTTCAGCTTATCAATTTCTTCCGAATTCTTGGAAGCTATCAACATATAGGAGAAGATATACAAAAGAACCATCTTTAAGCTTGTGCAAATACACACAATGATCGTATTTGCTTCTCTTGTACCCTTGCCGCAACATAAACTCGTCAAATCGCTTTTACCATTGTCTAGAAGATTGTTTCAATCCGTACAACGATTTTTCAAGTTTGCACACCATATTTTCTTTTCCAGCAACTTTGAATCCTTCTGGCTGAGTCATGTAGATTTCCTCCTCAAAGTTTCCATGTAAAAACGCAGTTTTTACATCCATCTGAACTAGTTCCAAATCCAATTGTGCTACCAAAGCCAACATAATTCTAATGGAGGAATGTTTTACAACTGGAGAAAACACTTCATTGTAATCAATTCCCTCCTTTTGAGCATATCCTTTGGTCACCAATCTTGCTTTGTAGCGAACATCTACTTAGTTAGGAAATCCTTCTTTCTTTGCAAATACCCATTTGCACCTAATTGCTTTCTTTCCCTTCGGGAGATTGGCCAATCTCCATGTATGATTCTGATGAAGGGACTGTATTTCATCATTCATGGCAATCCTCCACTTATCTTCTTCTGAACTTTGGACAGCGTCTTTATAAGTGGTAGGAACATCATCAGCTACAATTGAGGTTGCACAAGCAACCGTCTCTATGAGACGAACAGGTTTCATTGTTGTTCTTTTTGCCCTGCTGGTTGTTATTGATTCAAGTTGTTGTTGAGGTTCCTGAGTTGGAATCTCCTCTACTGGCTCTCCTTCCAGAGGGTGATCTTCATTTATTTCCTCCTCTGCTTCTTGTGTAGGAAAAATAAATTTTCCCTCAAACTCCACCTGCTTAGAAGCACCTTCATTTTGTTTGGTATCTTCTGTTACCTTATTTATCATAGCAGATTCATCAAAGGTAACACCCCTGCTGAATATTACTTTCTTTGTCATAGGACATCATAAGCGATATCCTTTGACTCCAGAAGTAATTCCCATAAAAATAGTCTTGTTTGCCCTTGGATCCAATTTTGACTCTGTCACATGATAATATGCAGTTAAGTCAAACATGTGCAAAGAGTCATAATCTACAGCAAGCTTTCCATACCATTTTTCAAATGGTGTCTTGCCATCAATAGCAGTAGATAGTAAGCGATTAATGAGGTTGCATGCATATGTAACTGCCTCAGCCCAAAATTCTTTGCCCAAGCCAGCATTGGACAACATACACCGTACCTTCTCCAACAAGGTCTGGTTCATACGTTCTGCCACTCCATTCTGTTATGGTGTATGTATGACAGTGAAGTATCAGACGATGCCATCATTTTGACAGACCTTATTGAAATAATCATTTTTGTATTCACCTCCATTGTCTGTGCGAATACACTTGATCCTCTTGCCTGTTTGATTCTCCACCATCGTCTTCCATTTGAGAAAAATTTCCAACACTTCATCTTTGCTCTTCATTGTATACACCCATACTCTTCGGGAAAAATCATCAACAAAGGTTACAAAATAGTGCCTCCCACCCAATGAAGGTGTTTTGGAAGGACCCCAAACATCAGAGTGTACATAATCCAAAATGCCTTTAGTATTATGGATCGTTGTACCAAATTTAACCCTTGTCTGTTTCCCTTTTAACACAATGCTCACAAAACTCCAAGTTGCAAGCCTTGACTCCTTTTAACAATCCTTGATCTGATAGAGTTTTCAAGGATTTTCCTCCAGCATGTCCCAAGCGCATGTGCCATAGCTTGGTTGCTTCTGCCTCTTTGTCGTCACTGGATGTCACTGTCGCTGTCCCAATAACTGTACTACCACGATAGCGGTACATATTATTGTTCTTCTGATTAGCCTTCGTTACCACTAGTGCACCGGAGCATACTCTCATCACTCTATTTTCTGCAATGATTTTGAACCCTTTTGATTCTAGGGCTCCTACAGAGATGAGATTCTTCTTCAAATCCGGTACAAATCGAACATCTGTTAATGTTCTGATCATTCCATCATGGTTCCTTAATCGTATTGAACCAATGCCATATGAGGTAAGAGGGCTGTTATCCGCTGTGTGGATGACTCCATATTCTCCTTCTTGAAATTCCACAAACCAGTCCCTGTTGGGACACAAATATCGCTCATACACGCTCACTTTATCTTTGCACGAAAACTCTTCGTGTTTCCGAACAAAGAGGGGCAGCTGTGAGCACGTGATTTTTGTTTTACGCGACAATCGCTCCAAAAGAAATAAAAATAATAACAAATGGTCCCGCTGTACAACTTTGGATTTTACATGGCACTTTGTTAATTATTTATGATTTTTGCCCATGTTTTATTTTTTTTTTATTAAAAAAAAATACAAAATGTATGTGTCATGCGTAATTTAAACCGTAATCCGTTTGTTAAATCGAGAATCACAAAATACGCATTTTCTGTCCTGATTTGTTGCCTTGTTTAATTTTACCTACTTCTAACATTTTTGTATGCGTGTAATAAATACGTAAAGTATTAATTAATGGTATTTAGTTTTATTTAATTAGTTTGTGTTTAGGAAAATTAGAAATAAAGAAAAAGAGGTTAAACTCGTTTTAAAGAGCTTGGGCCAATTCCCATTTTTAAAAAAAATCAGGAGGCCCAAATGAACAGCCCAAACGACCCAGTCCCAACAGGCCCTCGGCAAGACTCCTAAACGACGTCGTACAAGCACCATCTCTGTGAGCCGTTGATGGATTCAAAAGAACGGCCCAGATCTGGCCAATCCTTTACTTAAATGACACCGTATGAGGCTTTTTAATCATAGCCGTTAATCCATTCCTCATCCAACGGTCAAGGTCACTTCCCCATAAACTATGTTGAACCCGACCCATTTCCACCCGAACCAACCCAGACCCCGTTTAGATGGAACGACACCGTTTCCCCTAAGCCTTTAGATCCAAGCCGTTAATCTCGAGTGATCCAACGGCTGAGATCAACCCACCCATTCCATATATAAGCCTCCTACCATACCCTGCCCCCTATCCAAGACCCCGCCTTCGTCCTCATCCCCTTCCCCTCCGAACCCTAGAGCCGCCCCCATCTCCCTTCACCAGAAACCCGGCGGCATGGACGCCGGTGACCTTCCCCTTAACACCATAGAACCCCCTTGCCATCCTGAACCTGGATCTGTTAACCACCTAGCTCGAATCCCTTCCCACCTTCTCGAATCTTCATTTGAAGATTCGAGTCGGAACCTGACTTGCACCGTTTGACCCCAGTCTCACACCAGACACTCCCCAGACCCCCCTCGTGACCAAACCATGCTTGGTTTGGTCCGAATCTGACCAGGGAAGCATGAATCCCAGATCTGATTTTTGAAACCATAAGGTTCCTCGTCACTGGTCCGTATCTTGTTCAAGCCGAAGAGATTAAGGTCTAATGGACCTTAATCGAAGTGTTTCTCATCTGAGAAACACTTCGATTAAAGTCCGTTCAGCCTTAAGAAAGGTCTGTCCGAATCCAAGTTAAGGCTTTTGATTTTTTTTCGGGTTTTAAGGTAAGTTTGCTTTCTTTTCTTTATTTCTGTTGGTCCATGTGAGTGATTAAAAGTCTGTTCATGTTTTGTTTCAATTTGTGTCTTTGAATTTTTATCAACTTCTGTTTGTCCACTTTGCCTGAACCTCTGTGTTTGTTTGAATCCCCCTCCTATTCTGATAATGCGTGTGTATGTATGTGCTGTGCGAATAATTGAGCTTCAAATGTTGACTGATCAACTGATTCCTCGAGTACCACTTTGCTTAGCCAGTATAATTCAAATCATGTGTCGATACTGTTAAATGTCTGATTTTTGGTTACGATTGTATGTGTTATAACTAGTATAGTCAAGTCGACATATGTCGTCAATTAGTTTCAGCTGTCCGAACAATAACAAATCGACTTACTTCTGCTAAGCATTTGTTGAATCAATTAAGAACTGGTTTTGTTTACTTATAGTTGTTGATTTGAATCAGTAATGTAAAAGGAATGTTTTGTTTAAGTTCTGAATTGGAGGGCATGTGCACTTGTGCACAGCATGTGCATTTGTGCACCACAGGTGCATTTGTGCACAGCCTGGTTCCTGCATAAAGGCCTTTGTTACATTTAAATTAGTTTGACAGCACATGCTGTCAGATTATACCCTGCTGCCCATATCCTGCTTTAGCTTAAAAATATTAAACCTCACTTAAAAGGTAAGTCTGCCAGGGAATATCATGGGAGTTTGTTTATATTTAAAGTAAGTGGAAACTGAAACAAGACAGGCAGCACATGGGAGGGTGTTCTTTTGGGTCTAACAGGCTGTTAAAGGGCTGAGGTTTAGGCTTATAAAGGAGAGGGGAGAGAACACAAAAAGAGGAGGCTGAGAAATAGACAGGGGGAGAGAGAAGAGAGATAAGTGGAATTTAAGCTATAAAAGGGGGAACTTCCATCAGTTAAAGGGGGGACATCTGATAGGAGACAGAGATAAGAAAGGGTGGGCACATTGAGAGATACAGAGACAACAAAAACACACAGAGGGAACTCAGACTGGACTGGGGGCTGGGATTTTCAGAATAGATAGAGAGGGAGATAAAGGAAGGATACACATACATAGAGGATTGAAAAAGGATAGAACTGATTTTAGGAAAACACAGATAGAGAGAGGTTAAGAGATAGAAAGCATACAGTCAACAATCAGAAACTGTTTCTTCCTATTATTGTTTGGGTTTCATTTGTTCAACCTGTTCAATCAATTCTGATTCTTTGAAGTTCCAATTGAGTCTACTAGTCGAGTGCTTTCATTGGTTTACTACTGGTTTTGGTCTGCCTGGAGTTCTGATTCTACTTCACTGTGTGTTGCTGTCATTTGGCTACTCTTTCTATCGGCTATAGTTGCATTCCTGCACTCGAGCCTGTTCTGTTGTGTTGCTTTGTTTGCTGCTGTTACTTTGTTCCTGCTGCTGCTGATTTTCTCTATCTTCTTCCTCTTCTTCTGTTGTATTCAACATTCAGGTACACATTTCATACTGATGTAACCATGAAAGGCATGAATTGAAAGATCTGAAGAATGTTTAATTATCTGTTGCCTTACTTACAGCTTTTGCGAATATTGTTAAAGTTGTATAAATTCCTTTATTTGTAGCCCAATAGAAAACACATTAGTAAGTCTGTACTTAATTGAAAATATTCTTGCCTAAAAATGCGATATGGTTTGTTGGCAGTACACGTGATGTAGTCATATGATTTATGGAATGTGCTATCATTTGGTAGAATTGTTAATTCAAACTCTTCTTCCAGTTATGTTTTGAGTATGTAGGGTGAATGGTTGCTTGAAAAATTCTGCCGAGTACAGCGCAGTCTTAAGTTTAGGAGCTTCAGTTTCGGTAGGCAGTTTTAGGTTGAATTCTGAATGTTATTAGTAGTTACCATCTAATGAGTAACCCTTTTTTTATTAATCTTGTTAAAATAAATTCAAAGTTTAACTCGAGGAGTATTTGGGGCTAAGTGTAGTGTTTCATCAATCTCGTGTATAATTCTCCTACTCAATTAAAAGCACGTTCCATGAGGTATACGCTTCTTCACTTCGTAAATGATTAGGCAGGTAATTAATAAGAATCCGGATTTGGCCAAAGCACATAATTGAATTAGCACGTATCTTTTTTTTTCTCTTTTATTTTTAGAGACAAACACATTAGAAATGTAGTCGTTTTAGGATATCCTTTCTAAAATAGAGACGAGTCTCGCCAAACAAAAAATGCAAAAATTGCGGGGCCCTCAATAAATAATCATAATATTCAGAATTCAGGCTAGGCCGTTTAGTGAATCTCATGGCCTTCTCAAAAAATAATAACGCGTTAGACTCTTTAGGCGCGGCTTAATTAAATTACATTCTTAAATTCGGGTGCGCATTTATGTGACCCAAATTCAAATCTCAACGGAGTCGAAATGCGTTAACAACTACGGGTGCATTGATTGTGACGTGGTTCGAGATGCATTTTCACGACGTTGCAATTCTATAAAAATAAATGATAATAATAAAAGCGGTTTAAACTTAATAAAAGCACATAAGTCACAACATGTATTTAAATCAGATATTTTAGCCATTATAACAATTTAAGCGACCGTGCTAGAACCACGAGATTCGAGGGTGCCTAACACCTTCCCTCGGGTCAACAGAATTCCTTACTTAGAATTTCTGGTTCGCAGACTTCACTTGGAAAAGTCGAATATTTCCTCGATTTGGGATTCAAGATAAACCGGTGACTTGGGACACCAAAAGCCAAACCTTTCCCAAGTGGCGACTCTGAATTGAATAAATAATCCCATTTCGAATATTGTCACTTAAATTGGAAAAACTCCACCCCCGCATTTAACCCTTCGGGGCCGGGCGCGCAAAAAGGAGGTGTGACAGCTCTGGCGACTCTGCTGGGGATAGTTTACCCAGAACCACTGGTTCAGGGTTCAAGAATTCGAGCTTAGAATAATTGTTATATTTGGCTTATTATCTGATCTTTATTACATGTTTTGCATAAAAGTGCTAAATGTTGTCTTTTACCGCTTTTGATATTATCTGAACTGTATATAAACTGTGCCGAAACCTTTCTTTTCTTACCTCCGGGGAGAAGCTCGCTGGTCGAGACTCCCTATTCTGTTAGTGTCAATACCTGAAATAAGAAAGAGGTCGGACAAGTTACAAAGCCGGACGATCTCGCGGGTCCCCGGTACGTAGCCCCATCCTCGACTCGAGTTGTCCGCTCGGGTATACAGTCTAGAACAAATACCCAGGGTATAAACCTAGTATAACGAAACTTCATGCCGGATCCCTAGTAG
The DNA here is from genome assembly GCF_000715075.1 of Nicotiana tabacum. NCBI lineage: Eukaryota > Viridiplantae > Streptophyta > Magnoliopsida > Solanales > Solanaceae > Nicotiana > Nicotiana tabacum. The sequence goes on along the minus strand of NC_134089.1, from coordinate 14,310,426 downwards.
GAACGTTTATTTGCATCATGTTGCATTTGACTTAGGAGGCTCAACACAGGGGTTGGGTCCGTCTAGGACTAGCAACCTGAAATGAAAAGACCATCCTGTTGCATCCTATTTGTTTCCGCGCATTTATTTGTCTCGGACATGCATGCTGCCTGACTTTGGAGTATTTGAAAAATATATATAAAAAAAATAACAGTGTATAGGACTAATTTTCTACTTTGAAAAATAACAATGCCCAATTACTGTCAAAACTCTGCCGAAATTTTGCGATAATAAAAAGGGAAAATGTTTTGTCTTCAATAATTTGCTTTACTAAGAATAAAAAAACAAAAATAATATAGAAGTTTTCTTAAACTCAAATAAAAATAGTCCCCTTCTTTCTGAAGTCTTTCATGTGGAATAATGTAATAAGAATTAAAAATCAGCAATAAAAATCAAAAAATACTCTTTGCTTTTTAGTCTCTCTTTTGTAAAATGTTTTGTAAATTTCTTTTAAAATATATATATATATATATTTGAAAAATTGAATTTCAAAATATTAGGATTTTTCTTTAGAAATGCTTTTGTAAATAAATAAAACTCAGAATTTCACATCATTTTCTTAAAAGTCCCTCTTTCAAAATTTAAGGGGCAACATCATCTACATTCTTTCTTCCGTAGAAAAGGTAAAACAAACGGAAAAAAAAATCAACCAAACATATTTTCTTTTTTAATAAATTTCCAGAATTCAAGTCAAAAGCAAATAATTTTTTTTTAGAAGTCTTTCTTTAAAAAATAAAACAAAAATCAAAATAAACAAAATTTTCTTTCTTCTTTTAAAGTATTTCTTTCAAAAATTCCAAAAAAATTGAATAAGTAAATAAACAAAGAATAGTCAGATCTTTTGAGCCATATGCTAAATGAGCACTTGCTTCTTTATTTTTATACTTGTTAGTTTCGAACTACGTAATGATCCGATTCACGTAGGCTTCGTGATACGTAGGCAATCCTCATCGGATCCGGTCGCATTTCTTTTACTGCAAAATAAAAAATATATAATAATAAAAAAAGGGAAAAAACTGATAAAAGGAAGAATGCCGGAATGACGCATGCTCTCGTAGCAAACATGTAGTAATCCACTTAACTGTGTAGGTGTATCATGCCCAACGTGAGATTGTCTATCTGTTATTTGCTGCAAATTAACCGTGCGTTTGTCGTTGAGTACTCCAGGGTTTTTGAAAAGACGGTTGGTTTGGTGAAAGTCTGGCCTCGCACTCATACTTCACGAGGTCAAGGAGAAGTGTTCAACTACCTGTTGTTAGGACCAGAAGCAGTACTCACACTTACTTCACCAGGTCAAAAGGAAGTGTGGAAATGTCTTCAGAAATTCCATTGCAAACAATCCCTGTTTCCGAGGAGAGCACGATCTCAGCCATCCTCACGCCTGAGTCCGCAATTGCGGAGGAAAATAGAATCCTACGGCTCCGCATGTTGGAAATGCTGGACGACTGGAATAATGGGAAAGAGCCGCCAAGTGTCGTCCCTGGATTCCCTGAATTATTCTCCAGGTCAAGTGGGACTTCTAATGTCCCCATAAATTATCCTGCTACCCCATTCGGGTACCCAGCCTTCTCTGCTGGATCGCCTTCTGACCCTCATCCCCGAATGTCAGCCACCGATGCAAGCATGAACATCTTTACTGCATCGCCTTGCCCGATTACGGCACAGCCTGCCACGTACAAGCCAAGCTTTGACTCATCCTCTTTTACATTCCAAGCACCATCGTTCTCAATGGAACCAACTAGATTCACTACCAGCACTAATCCTCTACCGCCTCAGTGCGAGCTTGCACCCGGGCAGGATCAGAACCCCAGAATTGCAGAACAAAATGAGATTGCCAAGAGAATGAGAAGCCTTGAACAAAGTTTGAAAAATATGCAAGGATTGAGCGGACAGAAGAGCGTCTCTTATGCCGACCTATGCATGTTCCCTCACGTGCACCTGCCAGCAGGTTTCAAGACCCCAAAGTTCGAGAAATACGATGGGCACGGTGACCCCATTGCACATCTTAAAAAATACTGCAATCAATTGCGGGGAGCCGGCGGAAAAGAAGAACTGCTAATGGCATATTTTGGAGAAAGTTTGGTGGGAGTCGCTTCGGAATGGTATATGGACCAGGACATATCTCGCTGGCATATATGGGATGATCTTGCCAGAGACTTCGTAGGGCAGTTTCAATATAATATTGACATCGCACCAGACAGAAATGCTTTGTCAAACTTAAAGAAGAAACCCTCGGAAAGTTTCAGAGAATACGCCATAAAATGGCGCGAGCAAGCGTCAAGGGTAAAACCTTCCATGGACGAGATAGAGATGGTCACTACTTTTCTCCAGGCTCAAGAGTCCGACTATTTCCAAAACATGATGTCGGCCATGGGAAAGCCTTTCGCAGAAGCGATTAAGATTGGAGAGATGGTGGAGAACGGTTTGAAAACGGGAAGAATTTTGAGTCAGGCAGCCATAAGGGCAACCTCCCAAGCCGTCCAAAGCGGGTCTGGAGGAATGGCAAGAGGGAAGAAAAAAGAGGAAACATCCATGGCGGTATCAGAGGTGGGAGAATATCATAATCCTGGGCTTTGTTCTTCGGAAAGAACCTCGCAACATTATTTCCCCCACCAAAATGCGACCTACGCTCCTCAGCCCTACATGGTCATGAGCACCCAGCCTTATATCCAACGGACACAACCAGTCAATCGGGGGCAGGCCCCACATCCTAGGAATCAGCCTCCTCACCGAAACCACTACAATCCTCGACCTCCTCAAAATAATTTCCGTCCTCGGGAACCACCCAGGAGACCCAACTACACACCAATCGGTGAACCATATTCCACCCTATTCCCTAAGCTTGTCCAAATGAATTTGTTGCAGCCCATACCACCGAACGGGCAGAACCCGGGATCACCATCATATCAGCGGGGTGTCAGATGTGCATACCATTCAGGGGTAGAAGGGCACGACACCAACGACTGTTGGACATTGAAACAAGCTGTGGAGAATCTGTCAGACCAAGGGAAGATTGTGTTGAAAGACGAGAATATCCCAAATGTGACCAATAATCCGCTGCTCGCCCACAACAACGGGCCGATAGTTGGGATGATTTATGAAGACGAGGAAGTTGATCCGGCACTTAAAGCCATAATTGCTATTGCTGATACAGAAAAAGGACACAGGGTAACTCCGGAGCAAAAAAAAGGAATAAGTGATGTCTTCAAGCAGGCCTCCATGGTATGGGGGACGATCAAACAACCTCGGCCGAACGAGCCAGTGTTTGTCGGACGCATACCACAGGAACCAAAATACAACAAAGAGGGAGATGATAAGGTGTCCCCGCTCGACGAGAGTGAGGAAATATGTGAGGCGATAAGGGAAAAGCTATGCAAAATACACATGGTCCAGCCAGGAGAGGGCACTAGCACCGTTGAAGTATCGTACATGGGACCAAGCGCCAAGCTTCAAAACTAGAAGGCTACACCATTCTCGATCAAATGGGAGTCCTAATGAACCTGTCTTGCCACCTTCTCTGCATCACGAGTTACCCCAGAGGGTGACTCAGATGTTTTTCTTCAGTTTCATGTTTTTAATTTCCTGAATGTCAACCTTTTCCTTATCTTCCCCAAAATGCCAAGAAATGAAATCATGCTTGATTACTCACTTTCTTCTTCTATGTTTTCTTTTGTGTTCTCTTCAATTCTGATAAATGCAGCTTTAAATAACATGACATGTTTGCGGACTTCATGCCCGGATCACGAGAACTCCGATCAGACTTCAAATAATGAGTCAAAATTTGAGATATAAAGAATTTGAAAAGTAGGAACAACTAAAGAAAATTGGTTCATGGTTTGGAAAATGTCCGTCACTAAAGCAGAGTTTGAGAGCAGTAAATGGGCTTAGACCCGTACAAAATGATAACCTTAATAACTGCGGTTTGTCACGAGCAATTGTACCAAGAAAGAAGGGTCCATACGTCATTGAAAAACGTTACCAAATGGAGCATTTGTATCTGGGCGACGTCGAAAGAAACGACGTCAGCCTTGCTTGGAAGACAGGTGCAGTGATATGTCTAAATCACTCTGGCGATATCTTTGCACAGTTTGAGATGACGAAGGCTTTCATTCTCGCTACCCAAACACTATTAACCCTTTGCAAACCCATTTGAGCTGGTTACTCTTCTTGGATTACCCTCTTTGGAACCTGAAAATATTATTGAAAAAAAAATGAAAAAAAGGAAGAAGAAAGAATTGGAAAAATAAGAAAATAATGAGGAAATATATATAAAAAAAACGGTATGAACTACGTCTGACTTGATTCCGAAAGGATACGTAGGCAACCTCTCCTTGGGGTTCAGTCACATCAAAATAAAATCCAGGAATTCCCCCCGAAAGTAAAACTGGGGCAGAAGTTATAACGATTCAGCAATAATCCCACCCAAAAGGTTCCAAAGTTGTAGTTCAATCCAAATTCTTTTCACCCCAAACCTTTTTCAAGTCCTTCTGATCAATCAGCAAAGCATTTCAAAATAGGAAGATGGAATTATTTGGGTCTGATACAACAAATGAGGAGAATAAAGATAAGAGAGTCTTGTCGGTGAAAACCTTTGGACACCATGAGGCGATGCGAGAAGAGAAATTGAAAATGAGAGAGCTTGTTTAGTAAAAACTCGCAAAGAGTACTAGCAGGCGACAGTAAGAAAAGAAATGAGAGAGGCCGACTAGCGAAAACCCGCAAAGGGCGTTGTCGGCCAAAAAGATGATTCCACCTCAAAAAGTCCTGGCAAGGTTCCCGGGTTTTGAAAAAAAATATAGATATGTTTTGATTCATGAGGAAATGCAAGTTCTCGGAGGTCGGGCATCCAGTCCAAAAGGCATGTCATGTCAGTTTGAAACTGGCATACACTCCAGATAAGTCCTTCTTTTCTCCCCGAGAGGGGCGTTTTTCTTTAAACTCATATGTTCTCCTTTACATAGTTTTCTTTGAGTTCTTTTTGATCTAACTCTTAATTCCGTAATAATCGCAAAGAAAGGTGGCAGGACCGGTTTTACAGGGCTCCGTTTGGCAAGAGTCAAATATAAATATACGACCTCAGTGGCGCGTCAGTCCCATCCCGACTGGCCATGGTAGTTGATTTGCTTCCAAAACCGACAAATCCCCACAGGGTATCCCTTGTTACAAAATCCCCCATGGAGTCTCCCCTTGTACAATTCCCCAAAGAAGTCCACCCCAGCACATCTCCAGCAAGTTTGCTACAAAAAAAAAAATCCTCACAGAGTTCGCATTGGACAAATCCACACGGAGTTTCTCTTGTACAAATCCCTACAGAGTCTCCCTGATAAAATCCCCAAGCAGAACGGGACGGAAAAACCAAAGCCTTATAAGGCAAATCATTACAAAATCTGGAAACGCAAGTCTGAGTAGTCCAAAGGGTTTCGCATGTAAATCTAATCAATGGCAGAGTTTCTCAACAAGAATTAGGCTAAGACAAAGCAATTGGAACGGTTAAGGCCCCCCAAAACCAACCGCCATTTTCAAACTGACAATGTTTTCTTTGTGTAGGAAATTGAGACAGGTGCGACCCGAAGCAGCCATGCATGAAGCTGGTGTAGCCCAAAAGAAATGGAGCACACAAGCATTGAAACAGCCTTGCAGCGGGAAAACGACCAATGGTAAGTTTCCCCATAATTCTTTCGTGCATTTCTGATAAATAAAAAAAAAAGAAAAAAAAAAGAGAGAAAGGGGAGAACCAAAGGAAGGAAAGAAGACAAGGAATAAAAAATGAACATCTCAAAAGAAAAACAAATCATGGTAGCATAGGATCTCGTTCCTCAACTATCCCGGTATAAACCCCGGATCTCCCTGGCATAACCCAAGGAACTTTTTCTATCCAAATTTCCGGCATAACCTGAGGACTCTTTTCCTTTTCGGCATAACCCGATGAATCTTCCCGGCATAACCCGATGAATCTTTTCGGCATAATCCGATAAATCTTCCCGGCATAACTCGATGAATCTTTTCGGCATAATCCGATAAATCCTCACGGCATAACCCGATGAATCCTCCCGGCATAACCCGATGAATCTTTTCGGCATAATCCGATAAATCTTCCCGGCATAACCCGATGAATCTTTTCGGCATAATCCGATAAATCCTCACGGCATAACCCGATGAATCCTCCCGGCATAACCCGATGAATCTCTCGGCATAACCCGATAAACCTTCCCGACATGATCCGACGAATTTTCCGGCATAACCCGATGGATCTTCCCGGCATAACCCGATGGATCTCCGCGGCATAACCCGATGAATTTTTTCGGCATAACCCGATGAATCCCCTCGGCATAACCCGATGAATCTTTTCGGCATAATCCGATAAATCTTCCCGGCATAACCCGATGAATCCCCTCGGCATAACCCGGTGAATCTTTTCGGCATAACCCGATGAATCTTCCCGGCATAACCCGATGAATCCTCCCGGCATAACCCGATGAATCCCCTCGGCATAACCCGATGAATCTTTTCGGCATAATCCGATGAATCTCCCCGGCATGATCCGATGAATCTTCCCGGCATAACCCGATGAATCCCCTCGGCATAACCCGATGAATCTTTTCGGCATAACCCGATGAATCTTCCCGGCATAACCCGATGAATCCTCCCGGCATAACCCGATGAATCCCCTCGGCATAACCCGATGAATCTTTTCGGCATAATACGATGAATCTCCCCGGCATGATCCGATGAATCCTCCCGGCATAACCCGATGAATCCCCTCGGTATAACCCGATGAATCTTTTCGGCATAATCCGATAAATCTTCCCGGCATAACCCGATGAATCTTTTCGGCATAATCCGATAAATCCTCACGGCATAACCCGATGAATCCTCCCGGCATAACCCGATGAATCTCTCGGCATAACCCGATAAACCTTCCCGGCATGATCCGACGAATTTTCCGGCATAACCCGATGGATCTTCCCGGCATAACCCGATGGATCTCCCCGGCATAACCCGATGAATTTTTTCGGCATAACCCGATGAATCCCCTCGGCATAACCCGATGAATCTTTTCGGCATAATCCGATAAATCTTCCCGGCATAACCCGATGAATCTTCCCAGCATAACTCGATGAAACTTTTCGGCATAACCCGAGAACTCTTTCCATGCAGCCAGCATTAGGGTTTTAAACCCTAAACTGAGCTTTTCCATGCAATCAGCATTAGGGTTTTAAAACCCTAAACTGAATTTTTCCTTTAGTCAGCATTAGGGTTTTAAACCCTAAGCTGAACTTTTTCCCATTTAGCCAGCATTAGGGTTTTAAACCCTAAGCTGAGCTTTTCCATGCAATCAACATTAGGGTTTTAAACCCTAAACTGAATTTTCCCTTTAGTCAGCATTAGGGTTTTAAACCCTAAACTGAACTTTTTCCATTCAGCCAGCATTATGGTTTTTTAACCCTAAACTGAGCTTTTCCATGCAATCAGCATTAGGGTTTTAAACCCTGAACTGAATTTTCCCTTTGGTCAGTAATTAGAGTTTCGACTCTAAACTGAACCTTTCCCCAGCTAATCGGTATTAGGGCTCCAACCTTGAACTGAACATTTTTATCTTCCTTCATCAATTTTATGAACTTCCTGGCGAATAAGTCACGAAATTTTCCTAGTGAAACTGGGGCAGAAAATTTCGTTCGTTTGTTTGTTTTTCCCGCAGGTCTAACCTCGAACCACACGGATCAAGATGACCCACGAGATGAGGCTCAACTCAGAATCAAAGAAGAAAAGACAAAAAAAGATATCCCAAGATATCAGAGTGAATGGAAGGCGGATCGACCCCAACATTTGACTAAGGCCCTGAACTCTGCCAGTCGCATTTTACCCAGTATCCCAAAGATTGAACAAGTCGTCCCAACTTGCAAGCATCAAGATTCGGATCGGAGTCTACAAGCAGAATCAGCTAAGACCCAAGATCAAGTCGTAAAAGAATCATAGATAGGAATCTTGTAACTAGCAGTTGACGTGCATAAGTAGTTAGTTCAGTTTCCAATTTTCGTTTGGTTGTAATAAGGCAGTCAGTGACGCAGCAGTGACAACAGCAACAGCAGTAACAGCAAGCATTGCCATCCCATGGTAGTCCCAGCTACCAGAATTTTCCCGAACTACATTGACCTGATTCCTGTTTAGCCCAGGATATGTAGGAAATCTTTGAAGCAAGATTCGGTCAGATCTTTCAAAAACATGCTTCACACGGAGTAGTCCATAAGCAAATATCGCTCATACACGCTCACTTTATCTTTGCACGAAAACTCTTCGTGTTTCCGAACAAAGAGGGGCAGCTGTGAGCACGTGATTTTTGTTTTACGCGACAATCGCTCCAAAAGAAATAAAAATAATAACAAATGGTCCCGCTGTACAACTTTGGATTTTACATGGCACTTTGTTAATTATTTATGATTTTTGCCCATGTTTTATTTTTTTTTTATTAAAAAAAAACAAAATACAAAATGTATGTGTCATGCGTAATTTAAACCGTAATCCGTTTGTTAAATCGAGAATCACAAAATACGCATTTTCTGTCCTGATTTGTTGCCTTGTTTAATTTTACCTACTTCTAACATTTTTGTATGCGTGTAATAAATACGTAAAGTATTAATTAATGGTATTTAGTTTTATTTAATTAGTTTGTGTTTAGGAAAATTAGAAATAAAGAAAAAGAGGTTAAACTCGTTTTAAAGAGCTTGGGCCAATTCCCATTTTTAAAAAAATTCAGGAGGCCCAAATGAACAGCCCAAACGACCCAGTCCCAACAGGCCATCGGCAACACTCCTAAACGACGTCGTACAAGCACTATCTCTGTGAGCCGTTGATGGATTCAAAAGAACGGCCCAGATCTAGCCAATCCTTTACTTAAACGACGCCGTATGAGGCTTTTTAATCATAGCCGTTAATCCATTCCTCATCTAACGGTCAAGGTCACTTCCCCATAACCTATGTTGAACACGACCCATTTCCACCCGAACCAACCCAGACCCCGTTTAGATGGAACGACACCGTTTCCCCTAAGCCTTTAGATCCAAGCCGTTAATCTCGAGTGATCCAACGGCTGAGATCAACCCACCCATTCCATATATAATCCTCCTACCATACCCTGCCCCCTATCCAAGACCCCGCCTTCGTCCTCATCCCCTTCCCCTCCGAACCCTAGAGCCGCCCCCATCTCCCTTCACCAGAAACCCGGCGGCATGGACGCCGGTGACCTTCCCCTTAACACCATAGAACCCCCTTGCCATCCTGAACCTGGATCTGTTAACCACCTAGCTCGAATCCCTTCCCACCTTCTCGAATCTTCATTTGAAGATTCGAGTCGGAACCTGACTTGCACCGTTTGACCCCAGTCTCACACCAGACACTCCCCAGACCCCCTCGTGACCAAACCATGCTTGGTTTGGTCCGAATCTGACCAGGGAAGCATGAATCCCAGATCTGATTTTTGAAACCATAAGGTTCCTCGTCACTGGTCCGTATCTTGTTTAAGCCGAAGAGATTAAGGTCTAATGGACCTTAATCGAAGTGTTTCTCATCTGAGAAACACTTCGATTAAAGTCCGTTCAGCCTTAAGAAAGGTCTGTCCGAATCCAAGTTAAGGCTTTTGATTTTTTTTCGGGTTTTAAGGTAAGTTTGCTTTCTTTTCTTTATTTCTGTTGGTCCATGTGAGTGATTAAAAGTCTGTTCATGTTTTGTTTCAATTTGTGTCTTTGAATTTTTATCAACTTCTGTTTGTCCACTTTGCCTGAACCTCTGTGTTTGTTTGAATCCCTCTCCTATTCTGATAATGCGTGTGTATGTATGTGTTGTGCGAATAATTGAGCTTCAAATGTTGACTGATCAACTGATTCCTCGAGTACCACTTTGCTTATCCAGTATAATTCAAATCATGTCTCGATACTGTTAAATGTATGATTTTTGGTTACGATTGTATGTGTTATAACTAGTATAGTCGAGTCGACATATGTCGTCAATTAGTTTCAGCTGTCCGAACAATAACAAATCGACTTACTTCTGCTAAGCATTTGTTGAATCAATTAAGAACTGGTTTTGTTTACTTATAGTTGTTGATTTGAATCAGTAATGTAAAAGGAATGTTTTGTTTAAGTTCTGAATTGGAGGGCATGTGCACTTGTGCACAACATGTGCATTTGTGCACCACAGGTGCATTTGTGCACAGCCTGGTTCCTGCATAAAGGCCTTTGTTACATTTAAATTAGTTTGACAGCACATGCTGTCAGATTATACCCTACTGCCCATATCCTGCTTTAGCTTAAAAATATTAAACCTCACTTAAAAGGTAAGTCTGCCAGGTAATATCATGGGAGTTTGTTTATATTTAAAGTAAGTGGAAACTGAAACAAGACAGGGCACATGGGAGAGGTGTTCTTTTGGGTCTAACAGGCTGTTAAAGGGCTGAGGTTTAGGCTTATAAAGGAGAGGGGAGAGAACACAAAAAGAGGAGGCTGAGAAATAGATAGGGGGAGAGAGAAGAGAGATAGGAGGGAGGACATCTGATATATATAGACTTTCATCAGTTCTGAAAGGGGGATATATCTGATAAGAGACAGAGATAAGAAAGGGTGGGCACATTGAGAGATACAGAGACAACAAAAACACACAGAGGGAACTCAGACTGGACTGGGGGCTAGGATTTTCAGAATAGATAGAGAGGGAGATAAAGGAAGGATACACATACACAGAGGATTGAAAAAGGATAGAACTGATTTTAGGAAAACACAGATAGAGAGAGGTTAAGAGATAGAAAGCATACAGTCAACAATCAGAAACTGTTTCTTCCTATTGTTGTTTGGGTTTCATTTGTTCAACCTGTTCAATCAATTCTGATTCTTTGAAGTTCCAATTGAGTCTACTAGTCGAGTGCTTTCATTGGTTTACTACTGGTTTTGGTCTGCCTGGAGTTCTGATTCTACTCCACTGTGTGTTGCTGTCATTTGGCTACTCTTTCTATCGGCTATAGTTGCATTCCTGCACTCGAGCCTGTTCTGTTGTGTTGCTTTGTTTGCTGCTGTTACTTTGTTCCTGCTGCTGCTGATTTTCTCTATCTTCTTCCTCTTCTTCTGTTGTATTCAACATCCAGGTACACATTTCATACTGATGTAACCATGAAAGGCATGAATTGAAAGATCTGAAGAATTTTAATCATCTGTTGCCTTACTTACAGCTTTGCGAATATTGTTAAAGTTGTATAAATTCTTTTATTTGTAGCCCAATAGAAAACACATTAGTAAGTTTGTACTTAATTGAAAATATTCTGGCTTAAAAATGCGATATGGTTTGTTGGCAGTACACGTGATGTAGTCATATGATTTATGGAATGTGCTATCATTTGGTAGAATTGTTAATTCAAACTCTTCTTCCAGTTATGTTTTGAGTATGTAGGGTGAATGGTTGCTTGAAAAATTCTGCCGAGTACAGCGCAGTCTTAAGTTTAGGAGCTTCAGTTTCGGTAGGCAGTTTTAGGTTGAATTCTGAATGTTATTAGTAGTTACCATCTAATGAGTAACCCTTTTTTTATTAATCTTGTTAAAATAAATTCAAAGTTTAACTCGAGGAGTATTTGGGGCTAAGTGTAGTGTTTCATCAATCTCGTGTATAATTCTCCTACTCAATTAAAAGCACGTTCCATGAGGTATACGCTTCTTCACTTCGTAAATGATTAGGCAGGTAATTAATAAGAATCCGGATTTGGCCAAAGCACATAATTGAATTAGCACGTATCTTTTTTTTTCTCTTTTATTTTTAGAGACAAACACATTAGAAATGTAGTCGTTTTAGGATATCCTTTCTAAAATAGAGACGAGTCTCGCCAAACAAAAAATGCAAAAATTGCGGGGCCCTCAATAAATAATCATAATATTCAGAATTCAGGCTAGGCCGTTTAGTGAATCTCATGGCCTTCTCAAAAAAATAATAACGCGTTAGACTCTTTAGGCGCGGCTTAATTAAATTACATTCTTAAATTCGGGTGCGCATTTATGTGACCCAAATTCAAATCTCAACGGAGTCGAAATGTGTTAACAACTACGGGTGCATTGATTGTGACGTGGTTCGAGATGCATTTTCACGACGTTGCAATTCTATAAAAATAAATGATAATAATAAAAGCGGTTTAAACTTAATAAAAGCACATAAGTCACAACATGTATTTAAATCAGATATTTTAGCCATTATAACAATTTAAGCGACCGTGCTAGAACCACGGGATTCGAGGGTGCCTAACACCTTCCCTCGGGTCAACAGAATTCCTTACTTAGAATTTCTGGTTCGCAGACTTCACTTGGAAAAGTCGAAAATTTCCTCGATTTGGGATTCAAGATAAACCGGTGACTTGGGACACCAAAAGCCAAACCTTTCCCAAGTGGCGACTCTGAATTGAATAAATAATCCCATTTCGAATATTGTCACTTAAATTGGAAAAACTCCACCCGCGCATTTAACCCTTCGGGGCCGGGCGCGCAAAAAGGAGGTGTGACAACAATCAGCTACATTTGAATCCATAATGGTCTTTCCATTGTTATGTTTGGCCTTATTCTTCAACTTCGGATAGTCTTTCTTCTAGTGCCCTTTTTCTCAACAAAAGGCACATTCATCTTTGTTGGGTCTGGATCTTGACTTGGATCTTCCCTTCTTTGTCCTCGTTTGATTTTGAGGACGAGCCCTCACAAATAGTGCTTCTCCTTCTTCGCCCTTCTGTTTTTCTCGCTTTCTTTGTTCATAGCTGTACAAAGCCGAACAAACTTCTCTGAGAGAAACTTCGTCATTTCCATGGAGTAGAGTAGTTTCAAGGTGCTCGTACTCATCAGGAAGTGACACCAACAACATCAAGGCCAAGTCACCATCATCATAAGTTGTATCCATATTTTGCAAATTTGTGACCAACTTATTGAAACTGGTGATATGTTCATTCATCGTGGTACCAGGAACATAGGTGAAGTGAAACAGTCTCTTCTTCATGTACAATTTATTTTGACTGTTTTTCTTCAAAAATTTATCCTCCAGTGCTTTCCATAATTTACTTGCAGAAGTTTCCTTTGTGTATGGATATTTCTGCTCTCTAGCAAGGTAGGATCGAATGGTACCGCAAGCAACACGGTTGATAATTCTCCAATCTTCTTCTCCAATAACATCTGGTTTCTTTTCTTCAATGGCCAGATCTAGCCCTTGTTGAAAAAGGACATCTAGAACCTCGCCTTGCCACATCCCAAAATGTCTGGACCCGTCAAATATTTCTACCACAAATTTCGCATTTGACACAATTCTTGTCATAAGCGAAGATGTCAATAATGACGTATTGTTGACACTTGATGTAGATTCTTCTTGTTTATTGTCTCCCATATTTGACACAAATATTATTTAATAGCTGATGACACAAATCAAGATTATTTCCTTTCTAATGTGGAAGATCAGACTAAGCTGCAACCACAGAGCATACTCAGACAGAACCTTGACTCGGTTACCAAGATAAATCTTTTCTGATGTGGAAGATCAGACTATGCTGCAACCACAGAGCATACTTAGACAGTACCTTGGCTCTGATACCAATTGTTGCGGAAGCCAAATGTATATAGTGTGAATAAGTCACAACTACTATACCAAAAATTATGACAGCCACCAAATAATAAATAAGACAATAAAGCAACAATAAAGGGAACACCAGAATTTACGAGGTTCGGCTAATTTTGTCTACTCATCGGACACAACCAATATTTTATTCCACTCCAAAAATACAAGTGAAATAATACTAAAGAGAGAAGATACAAATGCCTTAAACAGATGAGAAGACAAATGAGAGGTGTGTCTAAATCATAAACATTAGGCCTTCTTTTATAGGGGAAAAATCCCCCCCCCCCCCAAACTCAACTCCTAACCGATGTGGGACTTTGACATTTTGCCAAACTTCAACAGGTAACTAGTCGAAAATCAATGGAATTAATTGGAGCAATTACTAGTCAGATTAATTAAGTTCTAAAATCTTAATAATGAGTGAACTTGAAACTTAAAAATGCATGTGTTAAGTGTAGAGTGATAATGGCAACCTAGTTACTAGGAACGATATAAACAAAGAATAGTCAACTCTTTCTCTCTCTATATATAACATTTCGAATTGATTTGTTAGCTCATTTAAATATCTATATTGTTTGAACTTCAGAAATATTGTTAGGTACGTGCCAAATTCTTTAAAAATAATATTTTTGAAGGATCTGATACGAGTACGACAATAGTTTTAAAGAGTTCAAAAATGTATAGGTAAATGTACAATGTTCAACTCATACCGATGTCCTTTATTTTTCCTTTCTCTTTTCACAGCTCTAGCTGGGCTTCCGAAGATTTTAAGAAAATGATTAGCATATTTAATTTAGTTTAAAAGAAAATAGCTCGAAAGACTTTTTTTTTTTTATATAGATATTCATCTTAATTACACTTTGACCGTTTAACGAATAAAATTGATTAGTTAGTGAAATACACCACATATCAGGAATTTGAATTACATAAAGAGTACATGAAAAACCATTATTAATCTCCTCAAGATAAAGTAAAAAAATCATATCTTTTTCTCTTCTTATTAAAAAAAAACTGTCATGTTTTCTAAAGGTTAAGGAAAACTATTAAACCGGCAGCATTTCGTTTTCAACATATGTACATAACATTGACTTTATTATAGTTTATCTGGCCGAATTTCTTGTTGGCCAAAAAATTGTTTTGTCTAAAAATGCTTTTGGTCAAGATTTTAGAAGGAAAAAAAATTATTTTTAAATAAAAATAAAAGCAATTTTGAGAAGCAAAAAAAAAAAAACTTTTTCCAAAAACACTTTTCAAAGTAAGCTGCTTTTATAAGCTTAGCCAAACATGTCATAAGCCAAAGAACCATTTCATCTAGAATTTTCTACAAAAAATGGTTACCCCGACCATAAAATACTAAAATTGCACATAAGGAAACTATTCAAGATTTTGCAATTAAGAAAGCAGAACTAAAGAATACAATTATACATCATATATCCATGTCTTTAATTTAATATTTGGAACATTGACTCAGTAATTACGAAGTAGAAGTATATATATATGACGAAAATATGTCATATATGTTTCAAAAGTACAGAATAGGCATAACTGTTTTTCACCATATTCTTAAATAATGGCTACATTACAGTTACGTGGATTGATCCAACTTCTTACGAGTTATGACCACATAATTCGACAAAGATAGTAAAGAGAGCTTCCATAAGTACTTCTTTGAAAAACTTTTCAATGTGTCCTCGTGATAATGTCCACGTCAAGGAATTAAATAAACGCTAACATTTTAATCCTTTTAAATTATTGGGTTCTAAATTAATAAGTTACACAAAATCAATGAAATTCTTAAGAGAAATAATGGCAGAGGGGGAGTCAGGATCTGAAACTTATGGGTTAGGGATTCTAAATCTTTTAAGTTACTAGATTCTAAATAATTTATACATGTTTAATGAATTTTTTGTGACAAATATATGGTTTGGACAAAGCTTGGTTCGGCTGAACCTGTAGGTTCTACTCTCTCTCTGCCTCTGAATACAAGGTTTGATCAAAGCTACTGAGTTTGAACGAACCAGTAAACCATACGCTAGCTCGGCCCCTTCTTATGCTGTTGTAGTTTTCCTTTTAAAATTTCTTTATCTGTTCACAAAAACCATTTGACAACAGGAAGAGTCAATTAGTTTTTTTTTTCTTTCAGAAAGTAACCTTAAATATAAAAATTGCAATGTATATAGTAATCTTTATGTAATATTTAAATATTATTTTTAAAAAAAAAAAAATAAGAATTCGTGTCCATATTCACTTCAAAATTTAAATGTATTGACCTTCCTTCCTACTCTGGCTGTCGCGGTTTCTTTCTAGAGACACGGAGAGAGTAATTCTTTTAAAGGGGTGGAGGAGGCCATTATTATTTTCACAAATTTCTTGAAATCCAAAAATGATTTAAAGTGACGGAATATATGAAGAGAAAATACCAAAAAGTTACATCTAATAAATAACGACAAATAATTGAACGAATTCTAACAAAAATCTTTGCAAATATATTACCTTTCCATGTCACGTTTGTGCTACTTTACATAGAGTGGACTAACCTTTTTTTAAGTACGTGTTTAGAGAAGCTAATGAAGTTGTCGAGCTTATGCGAAGAATGGGAGTAGCCTAAATACTTTTGGGAGCCTACTGACATTTCTTGCTTCACCTTCTTTTATTATTTCTGCTTTAATTTGGAAAAAGACCACATAACAACTAGGTCTTGGCTTGTAATGACGCTTAGTACTTTTTAATAAATATCCGTATTACCAAAGAAAAAAAGTAGAAGAATTAATCCAAAATAGCCGTTTACCTAATCGCTTAAATTAAAAATAGCCGATGAAGGTATAATATATGCATAATTTATGTATTATATATGTATAATTGTGTATAATTCATATATAAACTATGTATATGACTAGAATAAGTAAACAATGAATATGACTGACTATTTGCATAAAGATCCCACAAAAGAAGTCGCAGAATGGTAAAAATAGCACGGTATAGCCAGTTTTCGGACTGGTCATTCAAAAATAGCTAGCGTTTACCAAGTCAATGAAAAATAGCCACTATTTTGCTGCAACAGAGACTGGTCCAGCATAATATACTGGAGTTCGGTGTACCTGTGTATGTACTCCAGCATATTATGCTGGACCGGTATACTTTGCTGGCTCCAGTATAATATACTGGAGACTGGAGCATCGGTGCTCCAAACTCCAGTATATTATGTTGGACCGGTATACTTGCTGGAACTCCAGTATATTATGCTGGAGTTTCAGCATACTTATCCTGGAACTCCAGTATAATATGTTGGAGTTCAAGTATACTTATGTTGGAACTCCAGCATAATATACTAGCGTATTTTCCGTGTTTTGAATAGTGTTTTCGCTCAGATTTATCTTTACATAAAAAGTGGCTAAATTTCGATTACTTTTGAAACTTGGCTATTTTTGAACGACCAGTTATAAATCTGGCTATTTTTGAATTTCTCCGACAGTCAAATATGTATATGGGACGGGTTTTGTGGTTTAATTTAAATGTCTTATATCCGGCTCGAATTATATATACTTAAGTAAAAAAATAAAAAATAAACTTTCAAGCCATCAATTTAGATCCTAAATTCTTCTAATGATAGTGTTAGCAGAGGCGGACCTATGTATAATACTGATGCTCCATTGCGTTAACCAGGGTCACACTAGAAAATGGTCCATACTAAAGACAAGAGGTTACGACAAAAAGACACACAATAATGCAAAGGTACAGAGCAAAGATAATTGAAAGACTTGTATCTAAACTATAAGATGTGGCTAAAGTTTCGTTACGCAAGAGCTCGTGTGCTATGTCCCAACATATACTGTTTATTTTTGACAACTTTGTCCAATTAATGAGGAAAGAAAAATAGAGAAAATGAATAAAAGATCTGATTGAAAAATCAATAGTTAAAAAAATATTCACTGACTAACTCATAGCACCAAAAATTTTAAAAAGAAAAGAATAAATAGAAAAGACGGAAGGTAGTTTTGGGACCAAAGTATTTAATCATAGTAATTAAAGCTGTCTTAGCTAACAACTATAATTAAAAGCTTAATTATTAGTTGGTCTAAACTTTAACACATTATCACAAACCATAATTAACTCTCAAAACATACATATAACTACCCTACGTTACAATGTTTACTACCCAAACACTAACCCTTTTCCCAACTTGATTAACTTTCAAAATACCCATTTTGCACAGTTCACTCGTATCAAAAACATAATGCACAACTAAACATGTACTAGTTTTAGTAGGGGATAATCAAGATTAAGAAATCTCCCTACTTGTCTGAGGCAAAACCTTACAAATAACCAAAGTGTTCTAGGGTAGGCTTAACATTAAACCTTGATTTGATAAAATAGAAAATCAACTAAATGACCTACTAAAACTAGTTGAAATACATTGATAGTAAAAAATTATTTAGATCAGTAAATATAAGTTAAGTCTAGTGATTAGTGCCACCTTCCCTATCTATTGTCCGAGCTGAGTGATTGTGCAGCCAAAAATAAAATTTGGTGTACAAAGTATCCCGTGTTCACGTAGGGTCCAGGGAAAGGCTGCACTTTAAGGGACGTGATGTAGGCAGTCTATCGTGATACAAGTATTAGTAGCTAATTCTACGGTTCGAACCGGTCATGACTTATAGGCCACGCGAAGACAACTTGCATGTTGCACATAATAAAAGAAGGGCTCTATATTGGGACCAAATTTTTTGTAATTGGTTAACTTACAATTAATACAAGTTTTTATAGAACATAATGTTGTGTGACTTGTTACTTTCAAACCAAAAGCAAGATATTCATGTGATTACATATGGACGATGTCCAAAAATATACACTCTATCACTATGCATACAAGTCGGCAACACACACACACACACACATATATATATATATATATATATATATATATATATATATATATATATACACACACTCTAAGTCATATTATATAGGACGAGAAACAAAGAAGCAGACTATAATATTCTAAGTCATGATTAAGACCAGACTAGAGGAGAGCCAAAAGACCATGCACGCCCATGGTCTGATTTCAAGATATTATATTATGCCAAGAAACTATGCATGTCCACCTTCTTTCTGAGTATTATTAGTATTGCAGCTAAGGAGCACCCAGAATGAGACACTTGAACCATATCCATATATTTCTCTGGCCGTAGGACCCATGATTTTAACGCAATAAAGACATAATTAACCGGTGCCACCTAAAGGCTTTAAGTGTTCAAGGTGCATGTCAAATAATTTAAATTAATCATTTTTATGGTATACATATATACATATCAAGATTTATGCCAAAATTTACGGGTCCAATGACCCCCCAAGGTTACACATAAGTTCACGTCTGCCTACAACCATCTGGTGGAAAAAAAAATCTCACAAAAGAATTCCAAAAAAGAAAAAGTAAGAATGTCACAACAATTTTTAATCTAAAGCAAATTTTTGAGCAACCTTTAGCACTGTACTCCACAAACTTTCGGTATATCAAGGAAATTTCGACAATTTTATATATATATATATATATATATATATATATATATCCTATTTTCATATTATAATTTTACTATATCGAGGATTCACCAAGGGAAAGAGTTAATTTTGAGTTAATCAAAATCTAATAGCTTTGGTTGGACGATGTAAACGTGTTAAAAATTCATTAAATAAATATGAATTAAATTAATTTCTAACCAAGAAAAACAAAAATAAGTTTTGATTGAAGTACGAACTCAAACCCATAAAGTTTAAATCCTAAAATCAGACTCTGAAATTCCAGTGAAAGTACTCCTATATACAAGTAGCTAGCGCTGCCCCTGCCTAACAACCCATACCATATATCATCCAATGAAAAATGCATGTAGTTAATTAAAGTTAGAAAACCAAAAAGATGAATGAGACTTGCTCTTCCCCAACCTCTTTACAACTCAAGGCCTACTTCCCATTGTATTGTGTTGTAAGTAATTAATTATGTTTCTGAGTTAATGCAAAAAAAAAAAAAAAAAAAAAAAAAAGGTCCATTTCAAAATGTTGGTGGGTTTTGTCCTTCAAATGCTTGATACAACCCACGACTAAGTTGCCTACAGACAGCTAACCAACTCCACATGTACCTAAAAGACAATTCAAGTGTTAGATGCCCACAAAGTTTTAAGACACAACATGATGGTTTCTATTGCTAGCCTTTACTAACTTTTAATTGCTTGCCACTTAAAAAGAAACAGCCAGGTGCATATAGGGCTCGGAAAAGGGCCGTACCTCAAGGGGTGTGATGGAGATAGCCTGCCCTAATGCAAGCAGTAATGGTTACTTCTATGGCTCGAACTCGTGACATTATCATTGCATACATCTTGATAGTTCAGATATTGTTATTCATGATATTGATCAGATTCAAGATCATCGAGAAGTAATAATCATCATCGAATTTACCAGCTAAAGATTTATCATCTCTATGGGGATTAAATTCCGGGTTATTGTGAAGTAAAAAAAACGATGAGATTATGAAAGTAAATATTCTTGCATTTATTAGTACTGCATGCACTATTTATTCTAGTTCCTGTCTCTTTTCTACTTACCATTTACATAAAAATTATCGTCAAACGATTCATTATTAACTAATTTGAATGAACGTGACTTCTGCTTTCTTAGCTAAAATTGACGAAATAAAATGATTTTCTTTTTGATGTCTCAAAATGATCAAATGAGTGAACTACAATCGGCAGAATTCTGATAAATACATGGTATGATAGAAAGAAATGAATTCATTGTGTTTCCATTTGTTTTTAAATTAAGTGCAGTCCCTCGGGAAAAAATTTCTTGTATGGAGAACAGAAACCTCAATTAGGGTTTCTGATCCAAACTATAGGATTTTTTCCGGCAAGGCCGTTAAATTGTGACCTAAAATCGTAGTGATATCATTATCAACATAGTTGAACTCAAGATCTAGAATTATTGGGTTTCAGAAAGAAATTGATCTTATTTATATGTATGCATTTAAACATTATTCTAACCCTGAACCAATGGTTCTGGGTTACTCTTCCCCATCAGAGTCGCCAGAGCTGTCACACCTCCTTTTTCCGCCCCGCGAGGGGTGAAGGAGTTTTTTCCAATTAAAGGACAATCAAAACGGGATTTGTTTATTTATTTCAGAGTCGCCACTTGGGAGATTTAGGGTGTCCCAAGTCACCAATTTAATCCCGAATCGAGGAAAAGAATGACTCTGTATTACGGTCCGCGAACCAGAAATCCGGATAAGGAATTCTGTTAACTCGGGAGAAGGTGTTAGGCATTCCCGAGTTCCGTGGTTCTAGCACGGTCGCTCAACTGTCATATTCGGTTTGTTTATCTGATTTTATACAATTATGCGCTCATGTGCAAGTTTTAACTCTTAACCGTTTTTATCATTATATTTTTAAAAGAATGTGAACATCGTTTAAAAACATGTCTTTGGATTGCGTCACATGAAATGCACCCGCAATCCGGAACACATTTTTATTCAATGTTTTGGGATTTGAATTTGGGTCGCATGAAATGCACACCCGAGTTTAAGAAGGTAAGATTATTAAAATGCGCGCCTAAAGCGATTAGCGTATTTATTATTTTGGGTAAGACCGTGGAGTTCGCTAAGCGGCCGATCCCGAGTTCTAAATAATTAAAGCATACATTTTGTGAGGGCCCCGCAATTTGTGCATTTTATTTGGCGAGGCTCGTCTCATTTTATTTAAAAGGATAAACTTATAGTGACTACATTTTTTTCTATTAAGTTCGTTTTCTAAAATAAATGAAGAAAAAGTCCTATTTTATTTACATACTTTCGAGTTATTATAGTTAAGTTTCGAAAGTGAGTTGTTTAAAGAGTTTACATAGCAACGCATAGAACATTCTACATACAGACAGTAAAAGAAAGAAAAGACTACATTAAATTACAACTTCAAATCTTTCTCATTTTTGCATTCATGCTTCGAGTGGCTTACAAGATGAACTAGTATATCAGTTTGTGTACCTGGTATTTGAAAAGCAAGGAAAGAAGATGAAGATCAGTAGAAGCAGCAGTAGTGTAAATACACAGCAACAGCAGCAACCCAACGGCAACCAATTCGAACCAGATTCAAGGCCCAAAAAGCTTTGAAGAAGAACCGAACAACTCAATAGAACAAACCCAAAAGTTTGTAAACAAACTAAACAGCAACAACTCACGCGTGTATTAAACTTGAAAACTAAACACGTTTCTCACTTTGTTTTTGTTTTCTCTTTTTAAACTCTCCAACACTCTCTTAGGATTTTCAGAATGTCTTCCTCTCTTTCTAAGTAAGTCTTTTTAGTTCAAGTCTTTTCTCTCAAGTCTTCAAGCCCTTCCTTAAATGTGTCAAAATGACTCTATTTATAACCAGACTCTTGTCTTGAATCCCCAACCCGAAATATTCCCCCAATTGCATGCTTTGTCCCCACTACTTAATATTTTCTTTATTTTTAATCCTTGTCCCTCATGCTTAACATAAATAATTACATTATTCCTCCCCCCCCCCTACTACATTATGTCTTGTCCCCCATTATATTAAACAATTATATCAACCCCACCCCATTACATCTTGTCCCCCATGCTTAACATAAAGAATTACATTATTCCCCCACTAATTTATGTCTTGTCCCCCATTATATTAAATAATTGTTCAAATGCTCAATTCTAAAAATACCCCTCCGACCTTACTGCAATTACCATTTTACCCCTGAACGTACTGCAAATTACCAAACTACCCCCATCAGCTATAACCAATCACCTAATCAATCTCAACCAAAATACAGCAAATATGACCAATTTCTAAACAAATTTTAACAACAAATCTCATGAACACATTGAATCATACAGCTTCAAATTAATGGGAATAAGTTAACCATATTGGGAACCAATCCTGGTTAACTTAGACAAAAAATGAACGAGCAAAGAGACAACAATATCAATAACAAAATACATGATTCAAACTAAATCAACAAGTCAAAAACCAAAACCCAAACTCACATTAAATCACTGGGGTTACAAACGAACTTCAAACAAAGATGAACAACAACAACAATAACAACCCAGTGTAATCCCACAAGTGGGGTCTGGGGAGGGTAATATGTACGGAGACCTTACCTCTACCCCGAGGGCAGAGAGGTTGTTTCCAGGAGACCCTCGGCTCAAAGAGGCAACAAGAGACACTATATTAGTACTATCAATAGACTCATAATAAAACATCATAAAGTACCATAAAATCCATAACATAACATAAATACCATAAAAAACAAAGTAACAGCAATATAAGAGATATAGGAAATACGAGAAAGATGTAAGGTATTAATACACAGGAGATAAAGCCCATCATCAGTAGTTGATCAATAGTATCCTAAGACTACTTCCTAACTGGCTAGTCTCACTCTAGTGCGCTGTAACAAAGACATCACAATTTCCCTAACCTACCACCTTAATGCTCGATCTCCACAATTCCCTGTTTAGGGCCATGTCCTTAGTAACCCTAAATCGCGTCATATCCTGCCTGATCACCTCTCCTCAATACTTCTTAGGTCTCCCCCTACCTCTCCTCGTACCCACCACCGCCAGTCGTTCACACCTTCTCACCGGTGCATCAGTGTTCCTCCTCTGAATGTGCCCGAACCATCTGAGTCTTGCTTCCCGCATCTTGTCCTCCATGGGGGCCACACCCACCTTCTCTCGAATATCTTCATTTCTAATCTTATCCTTCCTTGTATGCCCGCACATCCACCTCAACATCCTCATCTCTACAACTTTCATCCTCTGGATGTGTGAGATCTTCACCGGCCAACACTCGGTCCCATACAACATAGCAGGCCTAACCACTGCCCTATAAAATTTACCTTTCAGTAATAGTGGCACTTTCTTGTCACACAGGACTCCCGTCGCTAACCTCCATTTCATCCACCCCACCCCTATACGATGTGTGACATCCTCGTCGATCTCCCCGGACCCCTGAATAAACAACACCAGGTACTTGAAACTACCCCTCTTAAGGATGACTTGAGAATCAAGCCTCACTTCCACTCCCGCTTCCGTCGGCTCTGCCCCAAATTTGCACTCAAGGTATTCCGTCTTCGTCCTGCTCAACCTGAAACCTTTGGACTCAAGGGTGTGTCTTCAAACCTCTAACCTCTCGCTGACGTCGTGTCGTGTCTCGTCGATTAGGACTATGTCATCAGCAAATAGCGTGCACCATGGCACCTCCCCCTGAATATGATGCGTTATAGCATCCATCACCAGGGCAAATAGGAAAGGGCTGAACGCAGACCCTTGATGCAATCCCGTAATAACCGGAAAATAATTTGAATCGCCTCCTGCTGTCCTAACCTGAGTCTTATCTCCATCATACATGTCCTTAATCGCCCTAATGTAGGCAACCGGGACCCCTTTAGCCTCTAAGCATCTCCATAAGACCTCCCTAGGAACCATGTCGTACGCTTTCTCTAGATCGATAAACACCATGTGGAGATCCTTCTTCTTATCCCTGTATTGTTCCACCGTCCTCCTAATAAGGTGGATAGCTTCTGTGGTAGATCGCCCCGACATAAACCCGAACTGGTTGTCTGAAATAGACACCGTCCTTCGCACTCTCATTTCTACCACTCTCTCCCAGACTTTCATGGTATGACTTAGTAATTTAATACCCCTATAGTTGTTACAGATCTGGATATCGCCTTTGTTCTTATACAACGGGACCATTGTACTCCACCTCCACTCTTCGGGCATCCTATTAGTCTTGGATATCACATTAAGCAACTTAGTAAGTCATTCCACGCCTGCTCTACCCACACACCTCCAAAGCTCAACCGGAATTTCATCTGGTCCGGTAGCTCTGCCCCTTCTCATCTTACGCATTGCCTCCATGACCTCATCGACCTCAATGTCCCGACAATCACTTAGTTCATGGGGGCTGTCGGCGTTCCTCAATCCACCTAGTACAATATCCTGATCCCCTTCCTCATTTAGAAGTTTATGAAAGTAGGTCTGTCATCTCCTCTTTATCTGGTCATCCCTCAAAGATGAACATGAATTAAAACTATTTTAAATAACAAACATGACGGATTCAAATGATTTAACCAAGATTAACAATTTCTGGAAAAAAAATACATAACAACACATGAAACAAACTGAAGAAATAATTAATTAAACTTCAATTTGAATCTAACGACATTAAACTAACAATTTCGCATGAATAAACTAAAAAATTAACAAAACAATGAACACGAACAAAACAAAAATCAAACATTTACCGATTTTAGATTCAAGAATATCAAAAACAAAATACGGACAAAAGTGAAACTCAAAACCCACTAACCGGATCGAAACAACGAAGAACTTGAATGAGAACAAATTTGTCCGGAAATGATTATCGCACCAAGACTGTCAACGACCTAACGGATCTTGAATTCAACGACAAACTCACCTTCCTTTTAACCTTGACGACCTCAAAACAACAAACGACGACCTCGATGGAAGCTCGAATAAATGAAATGGTGGCAGCAAAACAGCTGCTTATCGTGGCAGTAACACCGCAGCAGAAGGGAGGCGCTAGGGGCATCGACCAACAACCATGGGATTTGTTTGGACGTGATGGAGCTGCTGGGAAACGACTGAAGAAGATGAAGCACAGTAATGCCATTTTGCTATTGAATAACGAAGATGCAGATCTTCGTGAAAACCCTGACGGGTAAGACCATCACCCTTGAGGTCAAATCCTCCGACACAATCGACAACGTGAAGGTAAGGAAGCTACAGGAGGGAGCTAACGTGACGACGACGAAGCAGCAGTCTTGAAACAGCCATAGATGTCGAGCTCAAGCTCGACGACGGAGAAGACGAAGTAGTGGCAGTGTGTGTTTGGACGTAGTAGGAGATGCAGCAAGCAGAAGCAGAAGCCGATGTTTGGATGACACACAATCGAGCTTGGAGCTTACGTCGTTCATGGCGGACGAAGCAGTGGCAGTGGTCATTTGTGGCTGGTCGTTGTTCGTCGAAGAAGTAGCAGAATGGGTTCCGTTTGGACGTAGCAGAAGACACAGCAACACAGCAGCCATGGGAGCTTGACGAAGACGAAGAAGACGAAGCAGCAGTGACAGGGTCTGTTTGGACTCAAGAGGAAATGGGGTCGCTGGTTAGTATGGATCTGGAGGGAGGTCGACGGGGAGCTGCTGGTGTTTCAGCAGAAGAAGTAGGAGTGAAGCAGGTGGTCATGGGCTGTTGTGAAGGGGCAGCCATGGATGGGTTTTTGGGAGTTTTTTGGAGAAGAAGAAAAGAAGAGAGAGGGGGGCGAATCATTTAGTTTTAGGTTTAGGAAATGAAGATTAGGAGGAGTGTTGGGTATTTGGGTTATGGACTGGGTCGACCCGGTTTGAAATGGACCGGGTCGTAGGGAAGGTTGGGTATTTTTGGGCTTGTGGCTTGAATTTGAAGAAGAGCCCAATTCCGATTTTCTTTATATTTTTGCTCTCTTTTCTTCTTTTATTTTTCTAAAACTAAATTCTAAAAATCCTTAAATTATTATTAAGTTATAAAAGCGCAAATTAACTCCCAATAACAATTAACGCACAATTAAGTAATAATTAAGCATAAAATTGTACATTTGGACATTAAATGCTAAAAATGCAAAAGATGCCTATTTTTGTAATTTTCAATTTTTGTAAAACAAACTTAATTACTAACAATTGTAGAATTAAATCCTACATGCAAAATGCGACATATTTTTGTATTTTTTTATTAATTTAACAAATAAACATGCATAGACAAAATACAAATAATTATCCAAAAATGTCACAAAAATTTTCAAAATTGCACACCAAGGAAAATCATTTTATTTTGAATTTTTTGGGAGTAATTCTTTCATAGGGCAAAATCACGTGCTTACAGCTGCCCCTCTTTGCCCGAAGACACGAAGGGTTTTCGTGCAAAGATAAAGTGAGCAATTTTTACCCATCCGAGTACTCCGTGTGAAGAATATTTTTGAAAAATATTTAACCGAACCTTTGCTTCAAAGATTTCCTACATATCCCTGGCTAAAGGGGAATCAGGTTAATGTAGTTCGGGAAGTTTTGGTAGCTAGGACTACCATGGGACTGCAATGTTACTGCTGTTGCATACTATTACCACTGCTTACCGATCTCCTTGTTACATCGTGCTTAAAAGAAAACAAGAAGCTAGGCTAGACTACGGATCATAAGATCTCATCTATCTTCAACTTGTTCTTGTTGCCTTGCTTTCTTGTCGGCTTGTGTTTCTTCCGGTGCTTTTCTTCCGAGACTTTGGGGATGACACTGGCCTTTTGCTTTTCTGAATACCAGTTTTCATCATTTTGTTCGGTCCGCTGGGGACATGGCTTTCTTCATTAAGCTTTTCGGCGGTTCCTCTAGGGATACGGCTCTCTTCATCAGATTTGTTATGCTGGGAATAATTTAATGTTCACAAGCCGCTTCTTTCAAGACGAGTCTTTTCTTCCTTTTGACTCATGCGCTTGAATTTGTGCTGGGACCTCTTGTTGCAACCCTCCGCTTTCCGGTGTTGGGGATTTTTATTGTTTCCTGCTGGGGATTCCTGTTGTAACCTTCTGCCTTCCGGTGGGTTACTGATTTCAAGATCTGAAGTATAAGACTGAAAAGTATTCCTCTCGTTATACAGGTGGGCGCCTGAGACATGAAATGTAAAGACTGAAAAGTATTCCTCTCGTTATGTAGGTGGGCGCCTGACATGAAATATAAAGACTGAAAAGTATTCCTCTCTTTATGTAGGTGGGCGCCTGAGACATGAAATCTAAAGACTGAAAAGTATTCCTCTCGTTATACAGGTGGGCGCCTGACACATGAAATGTAAAGACTGAAAAGTATTCCTCTCGTTATACAGGTGGGCGCCTGACTTCAACAACAACTTTGAAAATAAAACGCCATTCCTTTCTTTAGGCTGGCGAGATTTCAACAACTTTTAAAAATAAAACGTCTTTCCTCTCTTCAGGCGGGCTCCTGACTTCAACAACTTTGAAAATAAAATGTCATTCCTTTCTTTAGGCTGGCGAGATTTCAACAACTTTTAAAAATAAAACGCTGTTCATCTCTTCAGGCGGGCTCCTGACTTCAACAACTTTGAAAATAAAATGCCATTCCTTTCTTTAGGCTGGCGAGATTTCAACAACTTTTAAAAATGAAACGCTTTTCCTCTCTTCAGGCGGGCTCCTGACTTCAACAGTTTTGAAAAATAAAACGCCTTTCCTCTCTTCAGGTGGGCTCCTGACTTCAATAACTTTGAAAATAAAATGCCATTCCTTTCTTTAGGCTGGCGAGATTTCAACAACTTTAAAAAATAAAACACCTTTCCTCTCTTCAGGCGGGCTCCTGACTTCAACAACTTTGAAAATAAAATGTCATTCCTTTCTTTAGGCTGGCGAGATTTCAACAACTTTTAAAAATAAAACGTCTTTCATCTTTTCAGGCGGGCTCCTGACTTCAACAACTTTGAAAAATAAAACACCTTTCCTCTCTTCAGGCGGGCTCCTGATTTCAACAACCCAAAATATCCTATTTTGAGGGTGGATGAACCCAAAATATCCTATTCGAGGGCGGATGAACCCAAAATATCCTATTCGAGGGCGGATGAACCCAAAATATCTTATTCGAGGGCGAATGAACCTAAAATATCCTATTCGAGGGCAGATGAACCCAAAATATCCTATTCGAGGGTGGATGAACCCAAAATATCCTATTTTGAGGACGGATGAACCCAACATATCCTATTTTGAGAAATATCCTATTCGAGGGCGGATGAACCCAAAATATCCTATTCGAGGGCGGATGAACCCAAAATATCCTGTTCGAGGGAGGATGAACCCAAAATATCCTATTCGAGGGCAGATGAACCCAAATAGGTAGTGCGTCTCCTACGAGTAAAACTTGTGTGAACCAAAATCAGGAAGTGTGTCTCCTAGTGGTAAACTCTCATTTTTAGGAAGTGCGTCTCCTAAAGCAAAATATAACCTGAAAGACCCAGCCTAGGAAGTGTGTGTCCTAGGGGTGAAACTTAAATGATTCAAACTAGGAAGTGTGTCTCTTATGAATAAACTTAAATGAACCAAACTAGGAAGTGCGTCTCCTAGGGGTGAAACTTAAATGATTCAAACTAGGAAGTGCGTCTCCTACAACTGAACTTAAATGAACCAGACTAGGAAGTGCGTCTCCTATGAATGAACTTAAATGAACCAAACTAGGAAGTGCGTCTCCTAGGGGTGAAACTTAAATGATTCAAACTAGGAAGTGCGTCTCCTATGCATGAACTTAAATGAATCAGACTAGGAAGTGCGTCTCCTAGGGGTGAAACTTAAATGATTCAAACTAGGAAGTGCATCTCCTATGCATGAAATCTTAATTTAGGAAGTGCGTCTCCTATGGGGTAAAAATAAACTTAGGAAGTGCGTCTCCTATGGAGTAAAAATAAACTTAGGAAGTGCGTCTCCTATGGGTGAAACTAAACTTAGGAAGTGCATCTCCTATGAATGAAATCTTAATTTAGGAAGTGCGTCTCCTATGCGTGAACCTTAATTTAGGAAGTGCGTCTCCTATGAAATTAAACTTAGGAAGTGCGTCTCCTAGGGGTGAAAAATAACTTAGGAAGTGCGTATCCTATGGGGTAGGAATAAACTTAGGATATGCGTCTCCTATGGGTGAAACTAAACTTAGGAAGTGCGTCTCCTATGAATGAAATCTTAATACTTGTGTTGTCTTCCCTCGAAACTGCTGGGGATAACACTGCTGGGGAATTATTTACTTACTTGTTGGGGGATAAAATGTTATCAGCTGGGGATAACGCTGTCGAGGATAACACTGCTGGGGGATTTTGATTCCTTCAAAACTAGTGCTTCACTCTTCGGAAAGCTGCTGGGAATGACACTACCCTTTTGCTTTTTCCGAGCACAAGTTTCATCCTTTTGTTCTGTCCGCTGTGGAACAACTTCCTCCATTTAAACTTATTATGTTGGGGGAAACACTGGTTCAAAGACCACTTCCCTTGAGACTGGTGTTATCTTTATTCTTCCCCGAATGGGTACCTGACTTCCAGAAAATTTTCTAAATGGAAGGAAAATTTTCTGCCCCAGTTTGATAATCTTTCTTGTGGCATGAATTTCCGTCATCAATGCCATTTCCTTTACCTGTTTCAAATCAAACAAAATTTGGTAGTTTAAAACGCGGTGGTTAGTTGTGATACTCCTACTGGGATGACTTTTCCCTTTCTCCTTCCCTGCTCTTCGTTCCAAAACTTGTTGGGGGTGATATTATTTGCTGGGGATAATCCCTTTCTGCTGGGGATATCCCTCTTCTTTTGTGGCATAGCTCGGAAACTTGCATTTCCCCGACCTTTTAGTCTCGTATGAATTTCTCAAATCATGCTCATTGCTCTCCTTGATTTGTCCACTGGCCTTGGCCTTGAGTTTTAAGAACCTTTGATTTCGGCTGGGATATCCTTCTTGGCACTCGCCCATCCTTTTGTCCATTTCCTTTTGCGGGGGATATTTTTCTTGACACTGGCCTCGCGCTTGTTCGCCCATCCTTTTGTCCATCTCCCTTTGCAGGGGATATATTTCTTGACACTGGCCTCGCGCTTGTTCCTTCCTGGCTTAGACCATTTGGATGTTCTAATCGGATCTGGTCTTGCATAATTGGAAAGCTGATGGCAGATTTTGAAGTCATTTCTCACTTGTTCTGACCAAACAGACTCTACTGGGGAATGTTTCTATGAAAGGAAAAATATAAAAGGGAACCGAATAAAAGGACAAAGGAAAAATATGACTCTTTAACAAAAAAAAATATAAATAAAAGCCTATCAAACGCAGATACCGACTCTAATAATCATGACATGCACATGTGGCCTATCCTCTGCCGTCAATCGTCTTTCAAGATCTTCACTTGGCGATTCCCCATCTGATTCTCAATCTTATTCGACTTGTAGTGCCCGAAGGGTTTTCACTATCAAGCCTCTCTCATTTTGGTTTTTCTCTCAGCTTTCATCGCCTTATGGTGCCCGCGAAGGTTTTCACTGATAAGACTCTCTCATTTGTATTACTTTCCAGCTGGGGATTTGGAGTGTTGCCGATATGACTCTTTCTGCTAGGGATTAGAGTCCTTTCTCTTGTGGAACAGAGTGTTATGTTCACCGGTAAGACTCTCATTTGTTTGACTTGGCATCTTTTGAAGACTGATCAGAAGGTCTTTCTTTGGACCGTAATGTGGGTTTTGGATAGGCTAGAAAGAAAGGGTATTAAAGGCTCAAAACAAAATAAACTTGGGGTTCAAAATTACAACCTTCGGAACCATATTTGCTTATAACAAGCGCAACTCTTGCCCCAGTTTCTTGCTTGGGGATTTTTATTTTCGTTATACTATGTTACACTATGCACACTATGCACATTATGCACCCTATGACTGAGCCGTGAGGCTCCTACGTATCCTCTTTGAGGAATCAGGTCAAACGTAGTTCCCAATTCCTCTGTTTTCTTCTGACTTTCTTTTGTTTTCGTTATCATTTTTCTTTTTCTCTTTTTTTTTTCTCATTTCTCCTTTCTCTTTTGTCGTTTTGTTGTTTTATTTTCTTTTTTTTTCTTCTTTTTTTTTCTTTTGTTTACCTGCCATGCTTGTGTTTTCTAGTCGTTGCTACTGATTCCGAACGAGGGGTACGAAAGAAAAATAAATAAGGCTCAAAAGGGGTAACGAAAGATAAAGTGTTTAGGTAGCAGAACAAAATGCCTTCGTCATTCCAGTCTTCAAAACATGCCAAGCGCAAACAACACAATTAAACAAAGATTTGTAGCCTCTTCTGATGGTGTTGGACTTGACAATTATACATATTTGCTTTTTCATTTGTCATCTCTAAAGCACCGTTGGGCAACACTCTCACTCTTGACTCTTATGTCAATTTGGCGAATCCTGCTTTTAACGATTTTCTTTGTGTTTTACTTGCCCTAGTTCCACATGACTTGAGCTTCGAATAATCTCAAACCGTCCTTATTTCCTTTAAATGTTCTGATCACCTTTCCGGGGTTTTATGATTAACTTTTAAGATTAGGCCCAAACTGTGTGCGCATGTCATGTCACTAGAATCGGCGCTGAACAAAAATGATAAAAGGACTAAACAAAGAGATGACTGGAAATAATAAAAGGCCGGATTTTGCATTAGACTACCGGTGAAATGGTTTGAATAACAAAACAAACAAAAACAAACCAAAATAAAATCCTAAAACAACCTGGACAAACTTAAACAAACCGCTATGACAAAATGAAAAGATAAGAAAGTTTGACTCAAGACAATATCCGAATTACAACCCTAATAATCCGGAGAACAGAAATGACAACAAAATAAGCCACCAAAAGCTTCTCTCTTGCTAACCAAGGAACGAAGCATCCTTCCACTTTGTCAAAACTGACATCTTAGCCACTGAGCCTCGCATCAGTATTGCCCAAACCATTGCCAACTTCAATGTCATCAATCTTAGTCAACTTCAATGTCATCAACCAGTGCTTCTGTCATCAGGCCTGATCCCCGCAAAGTGTGCTTCTGGATCTTGTATTTCCGGTTTACCACAAACCAACCACCTTAACTTTCTTTGTGATTCAAAACAAAACAGGTTAGAATGGACTCAGTCAGTCCTCATTATTAACAACATCTTTTTTTCATTTTTTTTTCATTTTTTTTTCTTTTTCTTTTTTTTCCATTCTTTTTTTTCTTTTTTGTTGTGGTCGAATCTTATGGAGATTGCCTACGTATCATGACCCCTCATGAATCAGACCTTACGTAGTTCGGACAAAATGAAAGGTAACAACAATGAAACATTTTTTTTCTTTATCAATTTTCATAATAAAACAAACTGGGTTTCAAGGGTTTAAAGATGACCTACAAACTCGAAAGTCAAACAAACCACAGATTCTAATCAAAAGATTTACAAACTCAAAAACAAAAGGCCAGCTCCCGTTCTCCGTTTAACAAATGCAACCAAAGGGTTATTTTTGCAAATGTGGCCCCTTTCACATGAATTTTGAGGCCGGGAAGGATTATTTTATGACACTTTACAAACTTGTCCGTTCTTTTACGAAAATAGCCTTTCGACAACTGAAAGATACTCTAAGGCTATTTCGGCAAGAACGGTTTAAGACGCGGCCGAAGCTGGTTCGGCTTACTTTTGATTAAAAATCCAAATAGTATTCACCTTACCGCTGACTCTTTGTTTTTTTTTCAAATTACAATAAAAACCTAGTGTTGTAAACACGGCCCTTTAGCACCTCGGGGGCGAAGATTTTTAAGGTTGTGTGGGTCGACTGGACCAAAATCCTAAAAAAATGACCCAAAGTGGTTGTTTATACAAAGTCAGCCCTCTGGCGTCCCTTTCGGGAACATTTGGCTATTTTTGACAAAAACAGCATCACCCGACTTATTCATGACTCTTTTTATCGTTTTTCAAAATAGAGAACTCAATATTGCAAACACGGCCTTTCAACGCCTCGGGGACGAAGATTTTTAAGGCTATGTGGGTCAACTGGACCAAATCTTAAACATGACCCAAAAGATGGCTGTTTATGCAAGGTCAGCCTTCCGGCGTCCCTTTTGGGAACATTCGGCTATGTCTTGACAAAATAGCGTCACCCAACTTCTTTATGATGAAATTAAAATTTGACATATATATATTTCTTTTTTGCTATTTTTTGCAAAAGGGGAGGTTGAACATCACCCGACTTATTTATGACAAAATTAAAATTTTGACATGTTTTTTTTTTTTTTGCTATTTTAGCAAAATGGGAGGTTGGACCCGATGAGGGTTGCCTACGTATCTCACATCCGGTGAGAATCAAACCCGCGTAGTTCGGGAGATCATGAATAAAGTAAATAAACTAACTTTTTTTTTTATATATATATATTTTTTTGAAGGAAAGACTTATAAAGAAGAAAGGGAGCATTTTTGCAAAGAAGGATTTCTAAAGAAAAAGGATTTTAAAATTTTTTGAATTTCGAAAGAAAAACATCTAAAGAAGAAAGAAAATATTTTTCGAATTTTACTTCCAATGAAAGAAACGCTTCTAAAACATATTTTTGAATTTTGAATTCTCTTTTCAATTTTGAAAGAAGAATGAAAATATTTTCGATTTTTTTTTTAAAAAAAACAATTAAAAAGACTTTCTAAAGAAATCAATAATGGAAAATATTTTTGGATTTTTTTTTTTGAAAATTGGGGGTCTAAAAAAACTTTTCTAGACTTTTTGGCAAGACAAATACTTTTTGCATTTATATATATATATATATTGCAACAAATAATAAAACCACGTTCAACGCAAGACTCTTTTTATTTTTATTTTTGGCATTTTCATAAACAAATAAATAAATAAAAAACATTTTAAAAACAAGACTCTTTTTTCATTTTCATTTTTCAGGGCAAGATAAACTATTTTTCTTTTTCTTCTTTTTTCTTTATTTTGAAAACAAGACAAAGTGAAGATTTTTTTTCTTTTCGTTTCAACAAAATGACCAACCTATTCTTCAACCTAAAAATAAGAGACTCTTTCCTATTTTTTCTTTTGCTTTTTTGAGTGAAACAAACTATATAAAAAAT
Organism: Nicotiana tabacum; assembly: GCF_000715075.1. Classification (NCBI taxonomy): domain Eukaryota; kingdom Viridiplantae; phylum Streptophyta; class Magnoliopsida; order Solanales; family Solanaceae; genus Nicotiana; species Nicotiana tabacum. Next base: position 14,276,113 of record NC_134089.1, on the reverse strand, counting down.
TTTTTTTTTCATTTTTCCCAAAATTTCGGCAGAATTTCGCTAGTGTTTGGGGCATTGGGGGTTTTTTTTTCTAAAATAGGCAATCAACTCTCTACACAGTTACTTCCCTCTTTTTTGTAATTTTTCAATATTCCCGATTTTTCGAAGCCGGTCAGCATGCAAGTCTGAAACAAGTAAATGCATAAAGCACACAGTATGCAGCAGGATGGTCTTTTCACTTCAGGTTGCTAGTCCTAGACGGACCCAACCCCTGTGTTGAGTCCCCTAAGTCAAATGCGCATGATGCAAATAAGCGTTCCTACTAGGGATCCGACATGTGGCTTTGTTATACTAGGTTCAGAACCTGGGTGTTTATTCTAGACCTGGCTTACCCGAGCGGACAGCTCGAGCCAAGGGGGGGCAGCGTACCGGGAATACAGAAGCTTCACCGGCTTAGCAACTTGTCTGAACCTCGTTCTAAATTGGGATTTGACACTATACAGAAAAGAAGTCGTACGAAGTACACCCTTCTTCATGATTCAGAAGACTCAGAGAGGAGATGAGTTTCGGCACAGTTTATATACAGTTCACGTAATATCAAAGCGGTAAAAGGCAACCAATTAGCACATTGAGCCAAAACATGTAACAAAATCAGATAAAACCAAATATAACAATTTATATAAGCTCGAATTTCTAACCCTGAACTAGTGGTTCTGGGTTATCCTCCCCAGCAGAGTCGCCAAAGCTATCACACCTCCTTTTTCCGCCCCGCGAGGGGTGAAGGAGTTTTTTTCAATTAAAGGACAATCGAAACAGGATTTGTTTATTTATTTCAGAGTCGCCACTTGGGAGATTTAGGGTGTCCCAAGTCACCAATTTAATCCCGAATCGAGGAAAAGAATGACTCTGTATTACAGTCCGCGAACCAAAAATTCGGATAAGGAATTCTGTTAACTCGGGAGAAGGTGTTAGGCATTCCCGAGTTCCGTGGTTCTAGCACGGTCGCTCAACTGTCATATTCGGCTTGTTTATCTGATTTTATACAATTATGCACTCATGTGCAATTTTTAACTCTTTACCGCTTTTATCATTATATTTTTAAAAGAATGTGAACATCGTTTAAAAACATGTCTTTGGATTGCGTCACATGAAATTCACCCGCAATCCGGAACAAATTTTTATTCAATATTTTGGGATTTGGATTTGGGTCGCATGAAATGCACACCCGAGTTTAAGAAGGTAAGATTATTAAAATGCGCGCCTAAAGCGATTAGCGTATTTATTATTTTGGGTAAGACCGTGGAGTTTGCTAAGCGACCGATCCCGAGTTCTAAATAATTAAAGCATACATTTTGTGAGGGCCCCGCAATCTGTACGTTTTATTTGGCGAGACTCGTCTCATTTTATTTAAAAGGATAAACCTATAGTGACTACATTTTTTCTATTAAGTTTGTTTTCTAAAATAAATGAAGAAAAGGTCCTATTTTATTTACATACTTTCGAGTTATTATAGTTAAGTTTCGAAAGTGAGTTATTTAAAGAGTTTACATGGTAATGCATAGAACATTCTACATACAGACAGTAAAAGAAAGAAAAGACTACATTAAATTACAACTTCAAATCTTTCTCATTTTTGCATTCATGCTTCGAGTGGCTTACAAGATGAACCAGTGTATCAGTTTGTGTACCTGGTATTTGGAAAGCAAGGAAAGAAGATGAAGATCAGTAGAAGCAGCAGTAGTGTAAATACACAGCAATAGCAGCAACCCAACAACAACAAATTCGAACCAGATTCAAGGCCCAGAAAGCTTTAAAGAAAAACCGAACAACTCAATAGAACAAACCCAAAAGTTTGTAAACAAACTAAACAGCAACAACCCACGCGTGTATTAAACTTGAAAACTAAACACGTTTCTCACTTTGTTTTTGTTTTCTCTTTTTAAACTCTCCAACACTCTCTTAGGATTTTCAGAATACTTCCTCTCTTTTTAAGTAAGTCTTTTTAGTTCAAGTCTTTTCTCTCAAGTCTTCAAGCCCTTCCTTAAATGTGTCAAAATGACTCTATTTATAACCAGACTCTTGTCTTGAATCCCCAACCCGAAATATTCCCTCAATTGCATGCTTTGTCTCCACTACTTAATGTTTTCTTTATTTTTAATCTTTATCCCCCATGCTTAACATAAATAATTATATTATTCCCCCCCACTACATTATGTCTTGTCCCCCATTATATTAAACAATTATATCAACCCCACCCCATTACATCTTGTCCTTCATGCTTAACATAAAGAATTACATTATTCCCCCACTAATTTATGTCTTGTCCCCATTATATTAAATAATTGTTCAAATGTTCAATTCCAAAAATACCCCTCCGACCTTACTACAATTACCATTTTACCCCTGAACGTACTGCAAATTACCAAACTACCCCTATCAGTTATAACCACCTAATCAATCTCAACCAAAATACAGCAAATATGACCAATTTCTAAACAAATTTTAACAACAAATCTCATGAACACATTGAATCATACAGCTTCAAATTAATGGGAATAAGTTAACCATATTGGGAACCAATCCTGGTTAACTTAGACCAAAAATGAATGAGCAAAGAGACAACAATATGAACAATAAAATACATGATTCAAACTAAATCAACAAGTCAAAAACCAAAACTCAAACTCACATTAAATCACTGGGGTTACAAACGAACTTCAAACAAAGATGAACATGAATTAAAACTATTTTAAACAACAAACATGACGGATTCAAATGATTTAACCAACATTAACAATTTCTGGAAAAAAAAATACATAACAACACATGAAACAAACTGAAGAAATAATTAATTAAACTTCAATTTGAATCTAACGACATTAAACTAACAATTTTGCATGAACAAACTAAAAAATTAACAAAACAATGAACACGAACAAAACAAAAATCAAACATTTACCGATTTTAGATTCGAGAATATCAAAAACAAAATACGGACAAAAGTGAAACTCAAAACCCACTAACCGGATCGAAACAACGAACAACTTGAATGAGAACAAATCTGTCCGAAAACAATTATCGCACCAAGACTGTCAACGACCTAACGGATCTTGAATTCAACGACAAACTCACCTTCCTTTTAACCTTGACGACCTCAAAACAACAAACGACGACCTCGACGGAAGCTCGAATAAATGAAATGGTGGCAGCAAAACAGCTGAAGCGAAACAGCTGCTCGTCGTGGCAGCAACACCGCAGCAGAAGGGAGGCACTAGGGGCATCGACCAACAGCCATGGGATTTGTTTGGACGTGATGGAGCTGCTGGGAAACGACTGAAGAAGATGAAGCACAGTAATGCCATTTTGCTATTGAACAACGAAGATGCAGATCTTCGTGAAAACCCTGAAGGGTAAGACCATCACCCTTGAGGTCGAATCCTCCGACACAATCGACAACGTGAAGGCAAGGAAGCTACAGGAGGGAGCTAACGTGACGACGACGAAGCAGCAGTCTTGAAGCAGCCATAGATGTCGAGCTCAAGCTCGACGATGGAGAAGACGAAGTAGTGGCAGCGTGTGTCTGGACGTAGCAGGAGACGCAGCAAGCAGAAGCCGATGTTTGGACGACACACAATCGAGCTTGGAGCTTACGTCGTTCATGGCAGAAGAAGCTGTGGCAGTGGTCGTTTGTGGCTGGTCGTTGTTCGTCGAAGAAGTAGCAAAATGGGTTCTGTTTGGACGTAGCAGAAGACATAGCAACGCAGCAGCCATGGGAGCTTGACGGAGACGAAGAAAACGAAGTAGCAATGACAGGGTCTGTTTGGACTCAAGAGTAAATGGGGTCGCTGGTTAGTATGGATCTGGAGGGAGGTCGACAGGGAGCTGTTGGTGTTTCAGCAGAAGAAGTAGGAGTGAAGCAGGTGGTCATGGGGCTGTTGTGAATGGGCAGCCATGGATGGGTTTTTGGGAGTTTTTGGGGGGCGGATCATTTAGGTTTAGGTTTAGGAAATGAAGATTAGTAGGAGTGTTGGGTATTTGGGTTATGGACTGGGTCGACCCGGTTTGAAATGGACCGGGTCGTAGGAAGGTTGGGTATTTTTTGGGCTTGTGGCTTGAATTTGAAGAAGAGCCCAATTTCGATTTTCTTTATATTTTTGCTTTCTTTTCTTCTTTTATTTTTCTAAAACTAAATTCTAAAAATCCTTAAATTATTATTAAGTTATAAAAGCGCAAATTAACTCCCAATAACAATTAACGCACAATTAAGTAATAATTAAGCATAAAATTATACATTTGGACATTAAATGCTAAAAATGCAAAAGATGCCTATTTTTGTAATTTTCAATTTTTGTAAAACAAACTTAATTACTAACAATTGTTGAATTAAATCCTACATGCAAAATGTGACATATTTTTGTATTTTTTATTAATTTAACAAATAAACATGCACAGACAAAATACAAATAATTAACCAAAAATGTCACAAAAAATTCTCAAAATTGCACACCAAGGAAAATCATTTTATTTTAAATTTTTTGGGAGTAATTCTTTCATAGGACAAAAATTACGTGCTTACACAACCCGCTTTTGTTTGCCTCTAGGCATATGTGAGCAGTGGCAGAGCCAGAATTTTCGTTAAGGGGTGTCAAAATATATAAAAGTAAACATACCAGGAAATTAAGGGGAGTCAATACATAGTATATATACATATAATTTATTTTCACCTACCTACACAGTGTATTTTTTCTACGAAGCTTTCGCTATACGCGAGGTACTAAGCTTTCGCTATACGCGGGCTTTGGTGCAGGGCCAAATCACAAGAGTCTATTATACGCAGCCTTATCATGTATTTCTGCAATAGACTATTTTCATGGATCGAACCCGTGGCCTTTTGGTCATACGGCTCTCACTATGTGCGGGGCCCGGGGCAGGGCCAGACCACAAGGGTCTATTATACGCAATCTTACCTTGTATTTCTGCAAGAGATTTTTTGCACGACTCGAACCCGTGACCTCCTGGTCACAGATTAACCAAAAAGTGGAATTTCTGTCAAAGCTTTATTTTAGAAGAATTCGGGTTACTGATAATCAATATATAAAATGAATAAAAGAAATTGGCTTCGATAATAATAAGATGAACAGAAGCAAACAAAGTAATTCAGTATTTTTCAGTGATTTTTTTGTGTATTTACAAATGATCAGTCTTCTCCTTTTTATAGTTATTTCTAAGGTATACGTTTTGCCTTTGTCATAATAACAATTAAAGGCATTTAATGCTACGTTACAATGGTAATCATTGTAATTCAATACAGATTCTCTAACGTTTCCAGTATTTAATTCTTATTAAATACTGTATTTGTACTCTCTTGTGTTGTCAGATTTATTCTCCTTAATTTTTGGATTTAAATAGGTACGGGCGTCGAGTCTTTTGAATATCTGCTCGTGCCTCTGCTCGTATCTGTTGCAACTCGTGCCTCTTTACTAATCATCATTTTTTGACCAGTCTTCGTGTCATGACACATCATCTTTCAATCACTTCAATATATATAAACTCAATTTTTTCCAATACAGATAGTCCCCCCACTTGCCATTTATTCATCAATTGAATATTTGGGAAGTGAATTTTATTAAAGTGTGAATATTTGCCGCCATTAATGCTATTATGGAATCGACGCTTCAATTGTCACTTCCATTTAATGCTTATTATATGTGGCATCTTTTTATTGGTTCTACGACTTTGCAACACTTTTTAAGGCTCTTTTACAGTTTCACCAATTACGAAGCGACAGTTCTCATTATGACCTTTCCATCATTGCACCTTTTCCTTTGACGGTTGCTTCTTAGTATAAATATAGTTTTCACCTTTGTCTTTCTCACATAAAGTTCTCTGAATATTCAATTCTTGTTTGCTCCTCCTCGTACTATATGTCTTCATCAAACCCTAACCCTAAACGAGTCCCCATAGTTGATAACTTTCCTCTTGCCCCTAGTAGGAGCAGAAGAGGAGGTAGACTTCGTAATTTAAGGTCTTCATCCATATGTGGTTCTTCTCTTCATTCATCTAGTTCCAGTCCTTCTTCTAGAACCAGAGGTTCTTTTTCTCAAAGATCTTCTTCTAGAGGTAAGGAACCCTCTAAACCTCTTCGTGAACCTTCGGTAGAGGAAATAGTTCCTGCGGAACTATCTTTCTACAATGATAGAGAATCCCTTAAAAACCAAGTGTCCTCTTTGGTCCGTGCTGATATCTATCCAACTTAGATCACTAAAGGTTTGTTTTCCTTAGTTTGTAAAGACTGCCATTGGAGTCATGACTTCCCTATTATAATTCCTAATGCGAATCAAAGGATCACCTCCTATTTAATTGGGTTTTCTTTTGTTTATACATACCCCTTCACATTAGGTTTCAAACCTGCTATTGACCCTGTTATCCTTGAATTCTGTCATTTTTATGATGTCTGTTTAGGTCAAATTGGTCCCATAGTGTGGAGGGCTGTTGCCTGTTTGAGGCATTTGACTAACATGGCCGGTGTGTCTTTCACTTTTACCCATTTAATTCACCTTTACTCTCCCAAACTCTTTTGCCAAGGTATTTTTACCTTAGTAGCAAGGAACAAAAGAGTTCTGGTCAGTCCAAAAGATGACAGAGACCGTGGCTGGTACGCCAGGTTTGTTGCTGCCCCTACTGTTGGTTTAGTGGGTGATGAAAATATTCCCTTCCCTGATAAGTGGAATTTTGCACGTGCGTTTTCTTTTTAATAACTTTCTCGTACCTTTTTTCTTCAATTTTGATGATCATTATCCTAATTTTCATTTTCTTTTCCAGCAACCATGGGAATTATTGATAAAATTCTCAATTTCTGTGGTTGGGTAGGAAAATTGTTGAATACAGCCCCATTGGAGGGTAGATCTTGGAAAGCTCTCTCCCAACGGTTTGGTTGGAAAGTGAAAACTCATGGTAATAGTTTTTTTTATTTAATGCTTCCTCCAGAACTTATTTTAATCCTTATTTTTATCAGGATTTGCCGTTCGAGGTATTAGTGCTGAGGCGGTCGTAGTTTCTCGAATTTCTTTGGAAAGTGACCAAGAGATAATTTTGGGCTCTTCATCGAAAAGAAAAGCTGTTGTTGACCAAGATTCTGAAGAAGAAGATGGGGGTTCTTTGGTAAAAAGGACATGAGCTCATAGACGAATCATTTCTGATGATAAAGCCGCTTCCCCTCGTTCTATTCCTCTTACCGAGTCTGTTGAAGCCCCGGTGATGATTACTGATGATGTTGTTCCCGCTACTGCTCATGATTCAGTTGAGCAACTTTTTAGCTGCGGGTTTGGAAGTGAAAATTTAGATCCGATTTCTGATGAAGCACCCCTTGCTTATTTTTCTACTCTTGTTTCTGTGATACCTCCTTTGCCAGTCGTGGCTATTACTGTTCCTCCCCAAGCTGTTTTGACTGCTTCTACAGTTCCTCCTTCGACTACTCCTCCTTCAATTGTTCATTATACTGAGGTTGGTTCCTCAAGTAGAAGTGAAGCCATGAGGCAAGTTACCATTGAAGTTCCTGCTAAGGGAAACCTTTTGATAAAATCAGGTCGAGCCGACGTGTGGTTGAAGCCATTGATTGGTCCAGTTGAAAGAGCTAAACTTGATGGCCACAGTTCCTTGACTTTGATGAACGACATAATGCATGCTTCTTTAAAGGTATCCCTTTTTTCAAACTTTACTTTACCTTTTTTTCTATTTTCGATGTTCTCATCTCCCCTCCCCCCTTTTATTTTTTAGGTCAATCTAATTGGCACAGAGATGATGAAGAGGGTTTCCCTCTCAGAGCAATTAGCGCGTGGCTACCAAGTGGAGGCGGATAATTGGAAGGAATAGTTTGAAAGTTTTCAAATCGACATGGAAATATTAGAAGAAGGTAAATGTACCTTAGAGCAGCAAGTAAGGGCTTTGACTTCAGAGTTGGCAGTTGAAAAGGCTTCATCAAATCAAGTAGGTAAAGAAAAGAATCGTCTCAAAACCTCTTTTTCTGAGCAACTCTCCAAGGCAAGTGAAGAGATCAGAGAGTTGAAGGCTCTCTTAGATAAGAATGAAGCATATGCTGGTGAGCTCGTGCAGACTCTGACTCAAACTCAAGAAGACCTCCGGGTATCTTTTGATAAAGTTTGCTCCTTAGAAAATTCCCACGCTTCTCTTCAAACTTCTTATGTATCTGCCTTGGCTGAAAATGAGAAGCTAAGAAATGAAATTACTGACTGGGAAAGATATTACGATATTCTTGAAGATAAAACTGCCATTGAAGTGAGTTGGGCATTTTTAAATTCTCGCCATGATACCCTTGTTGAAGTTATCCAAGAGAATTTCAACTTAGAATCTGAGTTAGCCAAGATCAAAGAGACTATTGAGAAGACTCAGCAGAATCAAGATTTGTCTTCTCCCGTGGCTGAAGCTTCTGGAAATGTTGAAGATGATACGGGTATCCACTCCTTCAAGTCAAGTTGAGCCTGTTGCTGCTGATGACCTTGCTTCAGTTCCTTCAACTTCTCAGTGAAAAGTTTATGATGTTTGACTTCCTTTGTTTTTTTGTTTTTGGTGGTATGTGGTTGTAACCCTTGGTCTTTTTTAAGGGTTTGTTGAAAATGTTAAGTCCCCAGACCTTTCATGGGGTGCTTTGTATAAAAAACTTTTGGTTTATGACTAAGTTCATACTTAGTCTATACTTTTTAATATTAAGAAATTTCCGTTGTTGCTCGAACTTCTGTTTTGTTTATTCTTGCCTTTATTTTTAAGGACTTACTGAATAACTTGCATTTTATTTTTCAAAAATACATCTTTTTCTTTAACTTCATGAATACTTGAATTAATCATGAATTTTATAAAAGAGGGCCCTTTTATATTCGACACTTAATGAAGAAGTCGTCTCAACTTCATAATGGTGTTAATGTACGATAAAAGAAATAGGAATACACATATTTTTTGGAATAACTTCGACAAGTTTTTATTTGAACTTTGTCAAGTTTTAAATAACACTTTACATGTATTTAAATTACTTTTATAACTTTCTCGTAACTGTTTTCCTTATAATAGATTTCAAAAAAGAAAATGAACACGAGGTTTTTTTACTTATAACCCGTTTCAGTACATTGCCTTTACCCTAACTATGATAAGGTTTTTCTTTGGCCTTAGCTTGTGACTTTGCTCTGCACTTGACTCATTCAATGAGTAAACTTTTCAGGCTTGAACTTTGATTATTTTCCAATCTTCTTTGCCTTCTTTATACACATGTCTATGTATATTATATAGTCCTCCAAGTGTTTGAGTTTTGAAGTATGAAGTCTCGAGCACTTGATTGTTCCTCTCATTTGGTCCTTTCCTTGAAAAGGAAAAACACACGGGACTCGGAGGTGCGATTATAGATGAAGACTGCTAAACCCGTCTGAATTTCTATTAAAATAGTTGTAACCCTAGACCGGAAATTTTAATTTATTCCACGTGTCTTGCAGGTCGTGATTCATCGTTTAGTACGGGATAGCTTTTTGCCTATCATCTACAATCATTAGTAAAATTTTAACAATTCAAAAATAAAATTTTAATATATGGTTACCTGACCGTGGGAATTCCTTAGAAATAGTATCTCTTCAGGTGAATGACATTCCAATGTGAAGGTAGTATCTTGCGATCCATCGTTTCCAGCTCGTATGCTCCTTTCCCTGCGATACCATGAATCCTGTAGGGTCCTTCCCATGTTGGATTTAATTTTCCCACATTGGCCGCCTTCGTAGATTGAAAAACTTTTTTGAGCACGAAGTCCCCAATCTTGAAGTATCTTAGGCGCGCTTTTCGATTGTAGTATTGTTCCATGACCTGCTTTTATGTTGCCATTCTTATTAATGCAACTTCCCTTCTTCCTTCAAGTAGATTAAGGTTTATGCGCATTTCTTCATCATTGGATTCTTCTGACGCTTGTGTAAACCTCGTGCTTGGCTCTCCTATCTCAACTGGAATTAAGATTTCAGCTCCATCACCAATGAGAATGGTGTTTCTCTCGTACTTGTTTTTGTTGTCATGCGGTATGCCCATAAAACACCAAGTAGAAATTCTGGTCAATTACCTTTGGATTCCTCCAAACACTTCTTTAAATTGTTGATAATGACTTTGTTTGTCGACTCAGCTTGTCCGTTACCTACGTGGATGTAACCCTTTTGTTCTTCCAACTTTGAAAAAACTCTGTGATTTGTGCGCCTATAAATTGCAGCCATTATCACACACGATTTTCTTTGGCACACCAAATCGACATATGATATTTCGCCAAATGAAATCTCTGCCTTCTTTTTCTCGTACATGTTTAAATGCTTCGGCTTCTACCCATTTAGTAAATTAGTCAGTGAGAACGAGCAAGAAGTTTACTTGTCCTTTTGCTTGTGGTAGCGTACCCACGTTATCCATCCCCCATTTCATAAAAGGCCATGGTGCAATGATCGGATGTAGCAACTTCGCAGGTCTATACATGTTATTACCGTACCTTTGGCATTTATCACATTTAGCCACGAAATTTTCCGCTTCTTCTTCCATTTTAGGCCAATAATAACCTGCCCTAATCATGGTTCTTACCAGTGATCTTCCTCCGGCGTGATTCACACAATGCCCCTCGTGTATTTCTCTCATTACATATTCCGTCTGAGAGGGCTTGAGGCATCTTGCTAAGGGACCACCGAATATTTTTCGATAAAGATTGTCTTACTTTAAACAATATGGAGCAACCTTTTTTCGAAGCGCATGAGCTTTTTTCTTGTCTTCAGGGATGGTACCATACTGCAAAAAAGCAACAATCTCGTTCCTCTAATCCTAGGTTAAGTTATTAAAATTTACCTCATTTTTGTCTGGATCGCGGACTGAATGAAACATTGCTTGCCACGTCTGCCGCAAATGCGAGATTGGCTAGGGCATCTGCCTCAACATTTTCATCTCTTGGTATCTGCGTGACCTTCCAGGTTTGAAATTTCCTAATCAAATCCTGTACCTTCTCTAAATACTGTTGCATTTGTGCTTCCTTGGCAGTATAAGTCCCCAGCATTTGGTTAACTACAAGCTGCGAATTGCTTTTGATTACAATCTGATTAATGCCGAGTTCCCGTGCCAGTTCTAAACCTGCAATTATAGCTTTATACTCTGCCTAATTGTTAGTTATAGAATGACTTTTAATGGCTTGTCGAATGGTTTCACCCGTAGGTGGTACCAAAATAATTCCTAAGCCTGCTCACTTCACATTAGATGAACCATCAGTAAATAAGGTCCAAATTCCTGGATTAGATCCGTTGAACACTTGTAATTCTTTTTCTGCTTCTAATTGCATTCATTGGCTAAAAGTATCCACAAAATCTGCTAATACCTGAGATTTTATCGCGTTTTTAGGCTGGTATGTGATGTCATATTCACTTAATTCTATAGCCCATTTGGCTAACCTACCTGACAACTCATGCTTATGTAATATATTACGTAACGGATAAGCAGTTACTACAGCAATAGGGTGACATTGAAAATAAGGCCTTAGATTTCTAGATGCCATGATTAATGCAAGCTTTTCTAATTGAGGATACCGAGTCTCCGCATCTAATAATGATTTGCTGACATAATAAATTGGAGATTGTTTACCTTGGTCTTCACAAACTAACACAGCACTTATCGCTACTTCGAAGACAGCAAGATAGATGAGCAATCTCTCCCTAACCTTGGGTTTTCTGAGCAACAACGGATTTGATAGGTATGTCTTCAAATTTTTGAGTGTCTGTTGACATTCCTCAGTCCATTCAAACTGATCTTGCTTTTTAAGAGCTGAAAAAAAAAATTAAAGCATTTTTCTGATGATTTGGAAATAAATCTCCCCAAGGCTGCAATTCCTCCTGTCAACCTATGCACTTCTTTTTTACTTGTAATCATGTCAGGGATTTCTTCAATGGCTTTAATCTGTGCGGGATTTACTTCAATATCACGGTTAGAAACAAGAAAACCCAAAAACTTACCTGATGCAACACCGAGTGCACATTTCTCAGGATTTAATTTCATATTGAATTTTCGCAAGATCTGAAACATATCAGACAAGTATAATATATGATCCCCTGAATGTTGAGTTTTAACGAGCATATCTATTCTTGAAACATTTTGGTCACTAGTCTTTGATATGTTGCACCAATATTTTTGAGACCAAAAGGCATTACTTTATAACAGTAAGTCCACCTGTCGGTTATAAATGAAGTTTTTTCTTCATCTATAAGATCCATTTTGATCTGGTTGTATCTTGAATACGCATCTAAAAAGCTTAACAACTCATGACCTACAGTAGCATCAATTAGTTTATCTATATGTGGTAATGGAAAAGAATCTTTAGGACAAGCTTTGTTAAGGTCTGTGTAATCTACACAAAATCGCCATTTACCATTCTTTTTCGGTACCACAACAGTATTGGCTAACCAATTAGGATACTTTACCTCGTGGATAGACCCAATTTTTAGTAATTTTTGGACCTCATCTTGAATCACCTAATTTTTGAAAGTTCATTGCTTTCTCTTCTTTTGTTTGACAGGTGGATATGATGGGTCTTCATTTAATTTGTGAGTCATTACCTCCGGTGGTATTCCTGTCATATCAGAATGGGACCAAGAAAAACAATCCACGTTAGTTTTCAAAAGTTCAATCAACTTACCTTTCATGTCTTGGCTTAGATTGGCCCCTACATAGACTTTCCTTTCAGGACATTGTGTAAATAACTCTACAGCCTCCAGTTCTTCAATCGTTGTTTTGATATTTTCATTTTCCTCTGGTTCCTGAATGGAATCGGGTCTTGAGTCCACATTTGTTCGCCCTTGTTTAGTTGAGGCTTGTGTTGTGGTATCCTCAACTGGATTCTGTAAGTGCTATTTTTCTTCATTTCTCGCACTTGAATCTGCTACGGAGTTGATGCTCCTAGATGTCTGTTGATCCCCACAAATTTGACATATTCTCCATGGTGATGGAAATTTAATAACTTGATGTAAGGTAGACAGAACATCATCCATCTCGTGGATCCATGGTCTCCCAAGAATCATATTGTAAGCCATCTCCATCTCTACCACCTGAAACTTTGTATCTTTGACAACTCCTTCTGCGAATGTAGTAAGTATTACCTCCCCTTTCGTCACAATACTGGAATTGTCGAATCCAGACAAAGTATGCGCCTTTGGTACTAATTTATCTTCATCTTCCATCTCGTGCAGTACTCTTAGCAGAATAATGTTCAGGAACTACCTGGATCAATAAAAACTCGTTTCACATTAGTATCATGTACAAGTAGAGATATTATCAGTGCATCGTTATGTGGAGTTAATACGCCATCCGCATCGGCATCATCAAATGTAATACTTTCTTCCTCTAAGACATGTCAAACCTGTTTTCCATAGGTAATTGTGACCTTTGAAACTTTATTGGCTATTGTGTACGTCACACCATTGATTTCTTCACCTCTCTTATAACATTAACGGTCCTTTTGGGAGAAGGTGGTTTAGGGGGATCCTGCCTATTCTTCATGTATGCTTGCTTACCTTTCTCACTGAATAATTCGGTGAGATACCCTTGCTTTAATAGATGATCAACTTCACCTTGTAGCAACCTACAGTCTGCCATTTTATGACCATGATCGTTGTGAAATTCGCACCAGTGATCAGGATTGCGCTTGTTTGTATTTGATCTCATTTCTTTTGGCCACCGTACCTTATCACCCATGCTTCTTAAAACAGCTACGAGCTCGGAAGTGCTTACATTAAAATTATAACTGCCAAATCTTGCCTTCAAGTTTCTATCATCAACCCGTGACTCTCGCGTGTTTCGATCATTCCCAAATCTTGATGATGAGCACGACTCTCTATTCCTCGATCTATGATCGTACCTTGAATTGTCCTGTTTTGATCGTGAATCTTTTCCTGCTAGGCCCATATATGGTTCGTATCTATTTTTACCGGACCTTTTTTCGGTTTCCGCCCGTCTCGAACTCACCTTTCCTCTTTTGAGACCATGAGATAATATCTTATTCTATCCTTAGCTTTGTGCTATACCTATTGTAAACATCATTCCACGTTGTTGCTGGGAATTCACGAAGACTTTCCTTGAGTCACCTCGTGGCTTCTGAGCTTTTTTCATTCAAATTACTAGTGAAGGTTATAGCTGCCCAATTGTCTAGTACACGTGGTAACGTCATTCTTTCACGCTGGAACCTATCCACGAACTCTCTAAGCAACTCTGAGTCCCCTTGCTTGATTTTGAAAATATCTTCCATTCTTTTTTCGACTTTTTGAGCTCCCGAATGTGCTTTGATAAATGAATCTGCAATCTCAGCAAAAGAATTTATGGAAGTGTTTCACCAAATTTTTTGACCAATACTGATTCAATTTCTTATTTGGTCAAGTCGTTGCCTTTTACGCTTGTTGTAAATGCAGTCACGTAGTCTCGTGAATCAGTTGTTCCATCGTATTTTGGAATATCGGGCATTTTGAATTTCTTTGGAATTGGGAGGGGAGCAGCACCTGGCTTCCAAGGTTGTTGTGAATATTTATCCATATCTATCCCTTTGATTATGGGCGGTACTCCAGGTATTTGCTCTATGTGGTCACTTTGCTCCTTGAGCTGTTTCTGCAATGTTAACACTAAATTTTGTAAATCAGAATTGACTAAGTTACCTAGTTCTCCATCTTGTGACTCGCTAGGGATTCCACCACTGCCTGAATTAGCAAGCCCAGAACGAGGGTTCTCCAAAGTGTTGTTATTTGGAGTTGGTGTTGGTGGTGCAACAGGTAACTGGCTGACAAAGGCCTCAAGAGCTTTATTGACCTGTTGAGCTATTAGCTTTTGCAAAGCTTCATTGATAGCTTCATCGTTTTCAAATTGAGCATTTGCATTTGAATGAGAGCCATCAGGAGTCCCTTCTCGAGGTCGCCGAGGGGAGCTTTGTGGAGAAGGGATCGGGGTGCGATCATCTTGTGGATTCCCCTGGAGTTGATGGTTTCCCTGGTTTCCTTGGGTATTGTCATTAATGTTTGACATGGTTGATACAACAAAAAAGGTAAGGCTAAGAAAGAATAGATTATCAGATTCCCGGTAACGGAACCAATTTGTTTAACCAAAAAGTGGAATTTCGGTCAAAACTTTATTTTAGAAGAACTCGGGTTACTGATAATCAATATATAAAATGAATAAAAGAAATTGGTTTTGATAATAATAAGATGAACATAAGCAAACAAAGTAATTCAGTATTTTTCAGTGATTTTTTTGTGTATTTACAAATGATCAGTCTTCTCCTTTTTATAGTTATTTCTAAGGTATACATTTTGTCTTTATCATAATAACAATTAAAAGCATTTAATGTTACGTTACAATGGTAATCATTGTAATTCAATACAGATTCTCTAACGTTTCTAGTATTTAATGCTTATTAAATACTGTATCTGTACTCTCTTGTGCTATCAGATTCATTCTCCTTAATTTTTGGATTTAAATAGGTACGAGCGCCGAGTTTTTTGAATATCTGCTCGTGTCTCTACTCGTATCTGTTGCGACTCGTACCTCTTTGCTAATCATCATTCTTTGACCAGCCTTCGTGTCATGACATGTTCTCTTTTAATCACTTCAATATTTATAAACTCAATTTTTCCCAATACAGTCACATGACAGCAACTTTACTAGTTATATCAATTAAATTGGCTAGTGTTTGCTCTTAAATACTATGCAGTAGCTACCTAGCACTATGTCCCTAATTGTATAGGTAATTAATTGAGCTCGCCTATAACTCCCAACTCCATGATTGAAAAACATACCTCTCTATAAATGGGGATGTTTGGCGTTCAGAATTGAGTGGAGTGGTTTTATAGCAAAACTTTTCTATTGAATGAACTTACTTAATTACTTCTGAAAGACTTTACCTAGTTGGCTTTGGCTGGCAAAGCCAAACATTAATTGCCATAACTTTAAATAATGGGCTAATAAGTTTCCTTTAGTTTTTAATTACCCACACACACAAAAAAAAAAACAAAAAAACAAAAAAAAAAAAAGAGAGAGAAGAAGTTTCCTTAGTTTTATTGAGGAGTTGTAGTTTTAAGATAGCTACTTGCATAGGTCTTTTTTTTTTGACATATTGTAATATGACGAAGGGAAGATTTCGAGCAACGGTAAAGTTGTCTCCGTGTGATTTATAGGAGTTGTGCGGAAACAATCACTAATGCTTATATTAGATACGATGTCTACATCATATTCCTTAGGGTACGACCCTTTCCCGAATCCTACGTGAATACACAATGCTTTGTGTATCGAGCTTCCTTTTTTTTTTTTTTTGAAATATGATGAACAGAATTCGCGATCAAAATATAGGTATTATGTAATATTATTTTAAAGTGCAGATAATTATTACTCCTTTTTTTGTTTACCAATCCAAGCATAAAAAAACACCAAATTAAATTATATGATCATTGTATTGAAAGACCAAACACACTGTGTTTTTATTTCATTTTTATGCGTACGAATTTAAGCTGCGATCATCAATTCTAGGTGAATTTTCATGAGGGACATAAAGCTACAAAAGAAGAAGAAAAATTCAAGAAAAACAGAATCATTTGGAAGATGAAATTATGGACATATATTACCTACGGCTAGTCCTTAAAAGTAAAGAAAAAGCAACTAAATGGACAAGATTTGCGTCAAAAATGCTCTTTTGCTTTTTCTAAAGTTTGAAACAATTGAATGTCAATTTGAAAAAGAACATAAACGTGAAGATAGTGAATACTTTATTTGAAACATTGTAAAAGTACACTATGCCTATTAAAATTCCATGGAATTAAAGAGTGAAAATAGTGGGACCAGTTATATCTTCATGTAAAAAGAAAAGGGAAACTCTACAAATAAAATTCCTCTAAATTTTCCTATCAAAGAAATTAAAGTCCTTTGAGAAGAAAATAGAGAAAAGCTTTTATAAGCTAGATACTTGGGTATGTAATATTAATCGCATAAAATTTTAAGAAAACCTAATAAATTCGTGTTGGGCAATAAGAAAATCTAGCAAAATTTCTTCAAATTTTATATTACACTAACCATTTGAACATAATATTCTTATATTACATGTCATCATGGGCGAAACTAGGGATGCAAGGGTTCATCCGAACCGTTTTTCCGAAAAATTATACTTATTTATATAAGGCTAAAATTATTTTTTATGTATATATAATAGACGATGAATCCTCTTAACAAAATATAATAGTAAATTTTTTGTACGTTTACTTTATTATATTAATCAAAAAGATATATCAGGCGTGAATGATAGAGTCTTGTCACTAAGTGAATGGAGATGGGGACATTAATTGGCCCATCTTTCTTAGTAGTATTTGACAAAAGTATGAAACAGTTGTCGTGAAATGTTGGGTAGATGGTGTATTTGATGCAACCTCTTTGGCCACTTTGTTAATCCAACGACTGCAACTCCTTTCAGAATCTCTGTCGTTTTTGTACCCACCCCTTTTCCAATTAGAAAGAGCCTCTTTACAAGATACTTCAATTTTTTTATTTTTTATTTCATTCCGTATCTGGTGACTGTTATACGTATTGAGGCTCAATTAATTTAGATTTCGCTGCGTAAGGCCTAGTAAAAGGGGTTACTTTTTCTTTCAAGATTTTTTTCATTTACGGGGTTTGCATCCGACAGAGGCGTATGTAGAATTTCAAGAGCATAAGTGTACCATATGAGCGCCAGAGATCCGAGTTTCCGAGACGGTGCCTAAGAGATATATTTTTGGTTTAAGAATTTTAAAAGTCAAAACAAAGACTAAAAAAAGATGGATAAAAAATAAATAAAAACGTATAACCAATTAAAAAAAGAAACAAAAAGTGTGTTTAATTAGAAAAGGCGGCAGGGGCATGGGGATTTAACCCTATTTATTAATTAAAATATAATTTAAAAGAAGAAAGAGTAAGGGGATTAATACCTGACTAAAAGACAGAAGGTACACCTCCTTACCAATGTACTAAAATGCTCACTTGAGCTTGGGTTCACCTGTGTTAATTTAAATATTGAAGCTGAAATTCACTAGTGTTATACATGATTTAGAGAGAAGAGGATGAGTTCACGTAAACCCAACCCCTCTCATTTACATCCGCCCCTAGCATCCGATATCTCTGATTATGGGCAGATCGATCTTAATCATCAGAGGAAAGTGTCATAAAACTTGTATCGGTGTTCTGTTTAGAATAACAAAAGAAAAATGCTAGGAAGAAGAATAATTTTGGATGAATAATTTAGTTTTATGTCACGGCATTGATAGTTGACGATTGATACTAAAAGAGATTTGTGGTAATAGTCATGTCTGTCTAATTCCATTTCGTACGGAAATATAATTCCCCAGTTTGTTGAATATATAAGAAATTAGTATAAACAAAACCAAAAAGAAACACAATAAAAAAGAAGAGGGGAAGAATGCAATTACACGCATAGAAATACGTGGATTGGACCCATGTTTGGCAAAATTAATTAATTTTGGTTATTTGTAGTTGGCCTAAGGATGTTGTCATCAGAATTTAGTGACGTCATTGCCCTGGCTTCTTCAACTATTGCATGATTGACCAAATACTTTATCCTTAACCAGAAGTCTCGGTCTTGAGCTCCGGTATAGAGTCACATTTATTAAGAAGCGCTTTATTTACTACCCAGTATGAGATTTTCCGACACAAATATAGATTTAGTCGAACCCCAATACAAATACAGATCGTTGGGTGGAAAGCCAAAAAAAATATTACTTCATGATTTCCATGTAACTTCCATCATATCAAAAGAGTAATATATTAGATTTTTAAGTTCGAAAATTTGATATGGAACATAAAGAGAAAACAACAAGTATAAAAATTATATATATCAGCAGTTGAAGATTTGATCCCATTTTGATAGTGGAATAGGTCCATTATTGAGCTCAAGCGTTATATAGCCAAATCTTTGGAGATCAAGTCCACATTCCTTAAAGACTAATAAAAATGTAATTTTTAAAAATACCTATGGGATTTAAGTTATTTACACTAACAATCTAAATATATGATAACATATTATTTATATTTAATCAGGTTATGATTAAAACTTATCATAAAAGTTTACTTGTAATTACTATCATGTAAATATATTTTATATAGGTAGTGTATATAACTTAAATATTTGCTTAAGTATTATACTATATAACAAGAAAAATCATTATAATTATTAATTTGAGTGAAATTTGAGGGTGTAAGCACACTGGTTATAATGCATATTTCAACTTGCTAATAATTAAAAAAAAAAAGTATGTAGAACTACTTATTCCTGATCATGGAATTGGAAACCAAAGATCGAGGCTTGATTCAAGAGAATGTATATTTTTTTGCCGCTTTAAAAAATAACAACCTATAAAATATATATTGTTTTGTATATATACGTATTATATACATATTTTATGTATTTTTTGGCTAGAGAATGTAATTAGTTTCGACTAACCAACTAAGTAGTAAAGAAAAAATGGCATTCTAGAACAACACATAACAGAAATTGGTAATTTTTTAGCTTTATATTAGGTTTGGCAAAGATAGCCCCAAACAATTGGCGTTATATAGCTAAATCTTAAAAAAATTACCCTCTTTTATATTCTCTCTCAAAAAAAACTACATACTTATTTTGGCTTCCCTCCCCCTTTCTCTCCTTGTATTTCTTATTCTAACTCTTCTCTTTTGCTCTCATAGTTTAGCAAAAATTATTGCAAATTATGCAAAAAAAATCAGTGGAATGAAAATGTAAGGTTGATCTCACACCAGAAAAAATCGGAATCAAAAACTAAGAGAGAAAAAATATTTTCAGCTTTATTTTTCTTCTCTTTTCTTTTTTTGGTTGGATTGAATGAGTGGGCGTGACTAAAATTGTTTGAAAATACCTAAATAAGGTTATATACAAAATTTGAGCAAGATTAGCAAAAACTAAGAGAGAACTTTATTTTTCTTCTCTCTTTTTTTTTTTGGTTGGATTGAATGAGTGGTGTGATTGAAATTGATTGAAAATACCTAAACGAGGCTATATACAAAATTTATCAAGATTCGAAGTTATGTAGACTGGTTTCAGGTAAAAAAATCAAACCTAAAAATCCAACTGCGACATCTGTATATCATGTACTTCAGTGTATATCACACACAGGTTTTTAAGGACGTCTATGTATATCGCTTTGTATATCGTGTATACAACACAATTGTTTTATGGACGCCCGTGTATATCACATTGTATATCGTATATATAACACAAATTTTTATAGATATACACAAATACATGTAATATACATGAGATATCACAAATGTACATAGACATATACACGAGTTACAATAGGGGATACACATGTGGAGTCGTCTTGAACTTGAGTTTTTAATTTGAAATGTGTTATATAAAGAAGAAAAATAAAATTTTAATAATTTTTTGATATACACATTATTATTATTATTATTATTATTATTATTATTATTTTAATGATTATTTTTGATATACATATTATTATTATTATGTTATACACTGTGATATACAAATAATATAATTATTAATTATTGATCAAAAAAGGAAAATAAATTTTTGATATAGCATGTTTAAGCAAGTTCTAAAATATAAAAATAATAAATATAATTGTGGGAGTAAATAATATTTTGGTATATAAAGAAAATTAATTTTTGATATACACAAAGAAGAAAAATAAACTTATGATATCTATTTTGGTATACACATGTCTGATGTGCTATACACTGTGATATACAAATAATACAATATTTTTATTGTGATATACATTGATATAAAGGCAGCAATAACTATATATATAATTTTATATTATTGATATACAAAGAATAATATTATTTATATACAAAGAATGAAAATAAAATTTTAATGTACATGTTGATATAGACAAAGAAGAAAAAAAGTTGTGATATATATATTATTATTATGATATACATTTATTGACTATTTGATGTCAATATCTTTAACTAAGGCTATTTTCTGTCAATTATATGTGTATGTTGTTATACCATGCCAAAACTCCAATTTTATATGTTGTCCATACACAGAAAAAACAAGCCTCGTACTAATTATAAGCAGCTGAGGGGCTGGTTCAATTGTTTGGAAGCCCAAATGACACTTCCCTTAAAATTGGGGAGAAATTTAAAAATAGCCAGATTTACAAGTAGTAACTGAAAAATAGTCACAGTTTCAAAAGTAATCGAAATTTAGCCACATTTCATGTAAAGATAAATCTGAACGAAAATATTGTTCAAATTTAGAAAATATTCCTGTATAATATAGAAAATATTCCAGCACAATATACTGGAGTTCCAGTATAATATACGATCCAGCATAATATGCTGGAAGTTCATACACAACTGCTCCAATCTCCAGTATATTATTCTGGAACTTTTCGCGTGTTGGAATTCCAGCATAATATGCTGGAAGTTCATATACATGTGCACCAATCTCCAGTATAATATGCTAGACTGGTCCGTGTTGCAGCAAAATAGTGGCTAAATGAATAAATTATCCGATCCGACCCATATTTAATACGGATAAAAAAAATGGGTTAACCGGTGGATAATGTGGGTAACCATATTATCCATGACTTCTTGCATATACTTTTGGGAGAGTACTTAGTCTCTCTAACTTGAGGAACCCTCAATTTGAGGCTTTACAAATATAAAAGTTAGACTCATTGGTTATCAATTGGTTACCCATTTCCTAAATGAATAATATGGTTCTTATCCATATTTGACCTGTTTTCAAAAAGTTCATTATCCAACCCATTTTTAGTGGATAATATGGGCGGTTAACGATTTTATTTTAACCATTTTGCCACCCTTATATAGGTGCATCAATCTCCAGTATATTATGTTGAAACTTTTTGTGTTGCAACAAAATAATGACTATTTTTCAATGACTTTGCAAACGCTGGCTATTTTTTAATTATCAGTCCGAAAACTGACTAGCCCGTGCTATTTTCACTTAAAACTGTGGACGGACATACTTCAACCTATTAGCTTTTGGCCCATTTTGCTTTAGATGTGGCAAATATTTTTCTTAATTTAGAAAATGTGACAAGTTTTAATACTTTATCCTACTAGATAAATCGTGTAAAAGGAACCCTTGTCAAAACAACTTAAATTCCAATTAGGCAAGTATTACCTAATGTTGGGAAGATTATAACTTGATACAACCAGTCAAAACAAATACACCTACAAGTACAAGGATGAAAGTAATTACAACTATATGTAATCTAAGTTTTATATATTGATCAAAATCCAAAATCAAGTATTTTGACACCTCTGATTTTCACTTTATTAAAACTTGATGATCCTTTTTATAAACGGGTCGATTAGGTCAGTTACAATCATTTTTAGCACTATATTGTCAAATGAATATGAAGGGAGTTAAGCAGTTAATTTTTTTCTCGGGGTGGGGTGGGTTTGGGGGGGCTGGGGGGGGGCACGACAATTCAGTAAATATTCTTTATCTTTTTACTTCTATATAAGAGTGTAAAATAGAGGTTGCAAATGTACGAGTTGGATAAAATTTAACGAATATAAATCATGAAAAAAAATAAGGAGTCGATAGCAATCCATCTCGCCGTACATAACCCAATCTCCCTTCCTTATTTTTCTGAAAAAAAATAAAGTGAAAGTAAATATAATACTTCATAAATTATTAGCTTAAGTGCTTACAAAATTACGGAATTCCCAACCTCTAAATTAATTTATATACATATGATTTAGACTTTAGATTGCGTTTTGATTGGTTGAGTTACACTTCTTAACTTATTTCCGGGATCTTTTACACAAATAGCTGGCCATATTCGTTGTTTAATTTTTCTAGCTATATACATAGATTATACATTCATTATACATAATTATGTTCACATATAATACATATATTATACCTCCCCCGGCTATTTTTAGTTTAAACGGTTAGGTGATCGCCTATTTAGGTTAATTCTTCTATTTTGTCCCCTTGATTTGATGAATTATTTTGGGCTCAACCAATTGTTGGGTCAAGTCAACAAATGAATCATAATCTAATTTGCTTAAAGTTGAGTAGGTTAAAGAAAGAAGAATTATCCTAAATAATTGTCCACCAAATCACTTAAACTAAATATAACCGGTGAATGTATAATATGTGTATATTTTGTGTATAATCTATATATAATCGTGTATAATAAGTATATAATCTTTATATACTACCGTCAGACATCTCTATAACTGCATCGCTATATAATAGTCACTAACTATAAACACCAAGTTTCTTATGGAACCAATTTTCATGCTATATGATAATATATGTTTTCTATAACAACCAAAAAAATCCAAAACAAATGAGGTATTGTTTATAAAAACGTTTGGTTGTAGCTAGAAAAAGTAAATAGTGAATCCGATCAACTATTTGGATAAAGATTCCTTAAAGAAATTACTAAAAATGAATTGATTTTGGCACCTAAAGTATAGCACGTAGACTAAATCAACACCTAGTGAGAAGTAGGAGGAGAGTGAGGACATTTTCAACAACTGCTATAATTCAGTAACCGATTCTCTCTCTTTTATTACCTAAGACTCGGGACTCATTCACTCACAAACTTTACTTCTACTTACAACAACTACACCAAAATTCTTATTTCTAAAAATAGTTTTTACTGTATTTGTCTTAGTTTCATGCAACCAAAATGGCACTACTGAAACTTGGTTCTAAATCCGAAGCCTTCTGCTGTGAAGGCCAGACTTGGTAATATTTTGCTGTAATTTATTATGGGAAGTTTTTTTTGCATTCTTGGTTATATCTAACATGTTTCGACTACTACCTGTTGCGTTCGTCGTCTCCATACCAGTAATATTAGTACGTATTCTCATATTTTTCTATTCTTAGGTTTCGACTACTACATGTTGTTTCATTCGTTTTGATCATCTTATTATTCTGTTGTTGTTACTGCTTTTTTGTGGCTTCTACGCTATCAATTTTTCCTTTTCATTACCATTGTACTTATACGTTCCTCGAGCTGAGGGTCTATTGGAAACAGTCTCTCTACCTCCACACTGTAATGGTAAGGTCTGCGTACACATTACCCTCTCCAACCCCACTGTGTTGGATTACACTGGGTATGTTGTTGTTGGTTATATCTGACATAATATTTCTTTACGTGAGAGTCAGAGCACTTAATTTTTTATGTCAACATTTCCAGTATAGTATTCATGTTTCTTTTTTCTGTACGTAATATTCTTATTTTTTGTTACTTGTAGTAGAGTTTAAATAATTGATTTAGTACTCCCAAGTGTGTTATCTAGAATCTAAGTTATAGTATAAGATTTGAGCTTACTTTTGTATTAGCTGATTAGTGGTCAAAGATATACCATTAGATGTTTGATTTAACTTTCATATATTGTAGTTGAAGAATGAAAAGAATGAAAATTTAGGGGCATTTTGGTTTTGATTATGTAACCTAATGTTGATTTATGGATATCTAATTAGTATCCAATAATTTGTCGAACGCCTTTTTTCAGTTGATTTAGCTAACATCAACCAGTGAATTTATGAAGCTTATGCATAAACTCTGTTCAGGCGTTGTAAATCAGGACTTCCAAGTGATATTACAATTGAAATTGGAGAAATGTCCTTTTATCTACACAAGGTACACTCTTTGATTGCTAATTCTCTTTAAATTCAACTTTTTTGGGACTGTGGCGTAGTTGTTATTGTTGTTAGCATTTCTCACGTAGTATCTTCTTTGCTAATGCACTTAACGCCATTCCGGGAATCTACATATACTTGTCCCAATTCTTCTTTTTGTAATCTATGGTTAATTCAAGATGATATTCACAAACAAAATCTATTGTTTGTATTCTATGGTTAATCTTAGCCTTCGATCTCTATTACTACCCGAGCTTCTCTTGTGTCGGTTTTCTAATTGCATTGTTATTTTGTTGTTGTTACTGTTCTTGCTTTCATTATTTTAAACATGGCTTCTTCATTGTTGTTTTTCTTTTCAAACCTGTTGTTAATTGCTTTTTTGAGTCGAGGGTCTATCGGAAACAACTTCTCTATCTCCACAAAGTAGGGGTAAGTTCCGCGCACAAATTACCTTCCCCAGATCCCAGATTGTAGGAATATACAAGGTATGTCGTTGTCGTTGTTGTTGGTGGTGTATTCACAAACATAATCTAAAACAGGCACTTAATTGTACTGGTGCAGTTCCCTTTGCTCTCAAGAAGTGGACTTCTAGAAAAGCTTATGAGTGAATCGACGAAAGAGGATGGATCGGTATGCGTCCTGCAGCTTACTGATATACCTGGTGGAGCTAAAGCATTTGAGTTAGTAGCCAAATTTTGTTATGGTGTTAGATTTGAACTTACACCTCTAAATGTAGTGAGTCTTAGATGTGCATCTGAGTATTTACAAATGACCAACGAATACGGGGAAGGAAATCTAGTTACACAAACTGAGGCTTTTCTGAATGATGTATTTGGAAATTGGACAGACACAATAAAAGCTTTAGAAACCTGTGAAGAAGTTTTACCACATGCTGAAGAGCTTCATATTGTGTCGAGATGCATAAACTCGTTGGCGATGAAAGCTTGTAGCGATTCAAAGTTACTTAATTGGCCTGTATTGGAGAATGGTAATGATAATAACACAGGTTCTGATGTATGGAACGGTATAAGTACTGGAACGAAGCCACAACCGATGACTGATGATTGGTGGTACGAAGATGTATCGTTCCTCAGCTTACCTCTGTACAAACGTTTGATTCAGGCCGTTGAAGCTGGAGGAATGAGGCCTGAGAATATATCAGGCGCCCTCGTGTTTTATGCAAAGAAATACATTCCTTTAATGAATAGGCAAGCGAGTTTCAAGGACGCTAGTCATGCTAAATCAGCATCCACGCCATCAGAGGCAGATCAGAGGGCGCTTCTAGAAGAGATCGTGGAGTTATTACCAAAACAGAAAGGAGTAACGGAAACTAAGTTTCTTCTGAGGCTGCTCCGTACTGCTATGATGTTACAGGTTAGTCCGTCGTGCAGAGAAAATCTGGAGGGAAGAGTCGGGTTGCAATTAGATCAAGCTACACTTGATGATTTGCTAATACCAAATATTGGTTACTCAGTCGAGACTTTATATGATATCGACTGTTTTCAGCGTATTCTGGACCATTTCTTGTTATTAGACCAGGCTTCTGCTGCTGCATCTCCGTGTATAATGGAAGAAAATCAATTGGTGGAAGGTAATCAGTCTTTGGCTTCAATAACAAGGGTGGCAAATCTGGTGGATTCATATCTTTCTGAGGTGGCTCCTGATGTTAATTTCAAGTTCCCGAAATTTCAGTCTCTTGCTGCTGCAATCCCAGATTATGCTAGGCCACTTGCCGATGGTATCTATCGCGCAATCGATATATATTTGAAGGTAACAAAGTAGTTCTTTTAGTTTATGATGATACAATCAAACCTCTCTATAACAGTCTCGTTTGTTCCAGATCTTTTTTGTTGTTATAGCGAAGTGTTGTTATGCAGAATATATACAGTCAGATCTTTCTATAACAACATCGCTATATAACAATCATTCTCTATGTTATAATAGAGTCAAATATGGAGCAAACGAGGCTGTTATAGAGAATGATTGTTATACAGTGATACTGTTATAGAGAGTCTGACTGTAGTATTTGTTTAGTTAACGATCTAAACATAAGCCAGAAACTTAAAAAAATTACTATGTGAATG
Organism: Nicotiana tabacum; assembly: GCF_000715075.1. Lineage (NCBI taxonomy): Eukaryota > Viridiplantae > Streptophyta > Magnoliopsida > Solanales > Solanaceae > Nicotiana > Nicotiana tabacum. Next base: position 14,249,347 of record NC_134089.1, on the reverse strand, counting down.
AAGTACTGACCTACAATATTTTCAACTTCAGGCACATCCTTGGCTTACAGATATTGAAAGAGAGCAAATCTGCAGACTAATGAACTGCCAAAAGCTTTCATTAGAGGCGAGCACACATGCTGCTCAAAACGAGAGGCTACCTCTAAGGGTAATCGTTCAAGTCTTATTTTTTGAACAGCTTCGACTACGTACATCCATTTCAGGATGGTTTTTTGTGTCTGATAATCTTGACAACTCACAAAATCTAAGTGGAGCGATCGGACAACATGGTGACAACAATGCACAGGGAAGGGGATCAAGCATTGAGGACATGAGGGCACGTGTTTCGGAGCTTGAAAAGGAGTGTAACAACATGAAGGAGGAGTTCCAAAAGCTGGTGAAAACAAAGAGAAGGTGGAATATATTTTGCCGAAGAAAATCTCAGTGTAACTCGAAATCAGGAAAGCCAAGTGAAGCTGCAACATGTCCAACTCTTCCAAAATTTCACTAAGTTCAAAGACTAGTAAGTGTATTGGAGTTGTTTTGTTACAATTTTGGCAATTCAAAATGGTTTTGAATGAGTTTTAGAGTCGTCACCTAACACAGGAAACATGTCGTTTCGACATTTGCCAAGATTTTGATTGTATAGTTTCCGGTGGGGTGGGGGTGAGGGGAGGGAAGTTAAGGTTTCTTATGTTTTCTTGAATATCAGAACTTATGAGAATTTGTTGCAGAAATTATACAGTTTAACATATGAAACACATTGCTATAAAGGGCAGCCCTGCATAAGCTTTCGCTATGCGTGGGGTTCGGGGAATGCCGGACTACAACGGTCTACCGTACGCAGCCTTATCATGCATTTCTGTAAGAGGCTGTTTCCACGGCTCGAACCCGTGACCTTCTAGTCACATGACAACAACTTTACTGGTTACGCCATTGTTATATAACACTAAAATTGCGCATCAGAAATGTTGAATGATCCAAGTACAATAGCTTGAAATGTGTACACATAATTTGGTTCACTCTCCACTAAATGAGCCTTCACTGCCCAAGCCTGGTTGCCTCTATCTTTAATCTTAAGTGAGGTGAAGAGCCTAACCTTTTCTAGATCTAAGGATTGACAATTGATGTTGTTACTATTGGAAAACACCTGTATTTACATTTTCCAGGAATTAGTTGTTGCGAGTTATTACTCAATGGATTGTTAAAATAATACGGTCTAACCATTTTTCAGACTGGTCATTCAAAAATAGTCAGTGTTTATCAAGTCCATGAAAAATAGACACTATTTTGCTGCAACAGAGACCGGTCCATCATAATATACTGGATTTCGGTGCAGTGTATGAACTTTCAGCATATTATGCTGGACCGGTATACTTTGCTGGCTGGAGACTGGAGCACAGGTACTCCAAACTCTAGTATATTATGCTGGACCGGTATATTATACCGGAACTCCAGTATATTATGCTGGAGTATTTTTTCGGATTTTGAACAATGTTTTCGTTTAGATTTATCTTTACATGAAAAGTGACTAAATTTCGATTACTTTTGAAACTGTGGTTATTTTTGAATGACCACTTGTAAATCTGACTATTTTTGAATTTCTTCCCAATGAATTTATAAGATATTTAAGTAGAATTAATGCCCGCTGGATACTTTTCGGCCCAGTAATTGAAAAAAGTCATGGTCGTGCAGTTTCAAATTTCACATGGAACTCCATGAGAATGTAGTTTCACATGAAATTTAAATTTCATGACATTGGCTATTTTCTGATTATAGAGGTTGAAAAGTGGTTATTTGTTTACTTAATATTTAAGGTAGCCTCCATTAGGATGATTGACAGCAATGGCCCCCTAAAGGGGCTGGTCTTAGCCGAATGTCCATTGACGGTAATGGTCTTGGATTGGCGCACACAATTATTTTTCTTCAGGGATTTTTTACGGATCTGTAGAGTTTATGCACTATATTTACTCTATCTTTCTTTTAAAATTGTTTATCAAAGTCTGCCTGATTGGCATGATTAAGATTTTGTGCTTGTTCAATTGTTCACCAAACTCTATCAGATTGACACGATTTTGTGTTATCTACATTTTACCTATTTGTTAAATTATTCACAACCTACCCATTTAGTATGATTTTGCACTTGTTCAATTATTCATCAAGCGCTACTAGATCGGCATGACTTGGTGTTATTATCTGTAATCGGTCTATCTATTCAATTGTTCATCAAAATCCACCTTACAGTCATAATTTATGTGTTGTTCAACCAAATATTTTTCGAAAATACAATTTGGTACGAACACTATGACAAAATGGTAGATCTTTTAGCTATAAATATTATATTACTATATAGCATTTGGTATAGGATCTTACTAAGTCCGTAGGTCTTAGTTGATGCCTACACAAAGTAAAGCACGCGGGTGGCTATTTATTAAATACCGTCAATTACAAGCACAATCCGCTAAAATCAGCCCAATTACAGGGCCACGCGGTGCAAGTTTTTGCATTTAGCCTGTCTCTAACGAAGGGGCCCAATTGCTTAGTGATCTCACTTTTAGGCCTTGTTGAATTGGGCTCTAGGATCCTGGCTCTAGAAATTGGGCCCCTTTGTTGAGTCGGGGTCTTTCGAAAACAGCCTTTCTATTCCCTCGAAATAGGGATAAAGTCTACATACATACTATCCTCCCATTACCTCATTAGTGTGGTTTTACTGGGTCGTTGTTGTTGTTGATCCTTGCCACATTACTTCAACCAGGCTTCACTATTTCTCCATTCCTCTCTGTAAGGGAAACTCTCGAGAAATAACCTGATTTACAACTAATAATTAAAAATTACTCACAATTTTAAAAGTAATCGAAATTTAGTCATTTTTTATGTAAAAAAAAATTGCATCTAAACACCCTAAAAAATTTAGAAATATTTCCAGCATAATATGCTGGAGCTCGAATATTTTACATACAAAATTTCAGCATAATGTGTCAGAATTTCATAATATGTTGTAGTTCCAATAAAATATGCTGGAAGTCTATATGCAGGAGCTCCATAATACTGCATATTATGCTGGATCTTTCTATGCTTCAGCTACGGTATTTTTGTCCAGATTTTATGGCCGCATAAAATAATGTTATTTTTTAATGACTTTGCAAACGCTGCTATATTTCTATTACCAGTTCGAAAACTAGCTAGCCCATGCTATTTTCACTCTGTACAACTCATTTGTTTTAATGTTTTTCTCAAATTTGTTTTAAGAATGAATGAATTATCTGATACGAGACCCAAAATCAACCAACTTACCCATCACAAAAAAGTATCACTTTGTTCTTCTTCTTTTACTTTTTCCGAAGAGGAGTAATAAATTTAGCCTCCATTATACTTAGATTCCCTTTTTTTTATAAATAAAAAATAAAAAATAAAAATTTTTGAAGCACTACATCTAGTACGTACTAGAGGAATACTGCTTCAAATTCATTTCCTTTCAAATCCTTTTAAATGAATGAATCCCAAAAGATTTCAAAAAAACATTATAGGCATTTTGATTATTTCAAAATCAAAAAAGAAAAAAGGTACAAAGCTAAATGGGGAACAGAAGTAATATGCCAGCTATAAAACTGTTCTCCCTTGAGAAATTATTATCATTGCTATGGCTGGCAAATATTATCCTTTTTTTTTTTTAATTTTCTTTAATTTTTTATAAAATCTATGAGCTGACATTTTTTTCCCACTAACAAAACAATCACCTACTCAAACGTCTCATCTTTGGCTTTCTACTATCCCTTTTACACAAATGAATACAAGATTTAATTTTGATGTGTTCAACTATTAAGATTTTAAGCGCTAAATTTATTGCATTTTTGAAAGAATAAATTCAAAATATAATTATTTGTTGAAATTTTAATATTTTTTCACGTAAATATCTGTATATTTTGCATTAGAATTAATAATATAGGTCACGAGTTCGAGCTACACGCGCTGAAATTCATTGCGAATAGGTTCCATCTGCCTTTGAAATAAAGTTGTGCTGCACCAAAAATAGCTGTTCAAACTCACCAACTTATCCAAAGTATAATTACAAATGATTGTGTTGCTCTGAATAATTTTATGTTTGCCTACAAAAAGATGAAAGTACCAATTTTTTCTGCTGTTTACGCTAATAATGTACTTAGCACCAATTAGGCTGTCTATTTCAGTTGTTAATGTATATATGATGTCTTGCTCTATTTTAACAAGTTGGCGAATTTGTATACTTATCCTTATAAATGAAAGTAACATCCACTTGTGGTTAGAGGGCATGTTTGTCAACTGTTTAGTACCATATAATGCAGGGTTATGCTTAATAATGTTGAAGTTTTTGAGACAAATTCAATGGTTCAAATTAATAGGACACGTGTCACACACTCAATTAAAGGACAAAAATCCTCCCATTTCCCAATAGTTTACGCAAGATTTGCGTAAACGATATCAGTCTATTATCACAATTAGACTTGTACGAATTTATATTTGGGGTTGTGAAATTTTGTTACTTTATATTTTGTAGAGTGATTGCATGTAATTAAATCTATGTTCATGTAACTTTACATTTTTTATCATGAAAATTTATGGCACCAAAAAGGCCAAGAAATAACACTTTCCATTAATATTGGAAAGTTTGGTCAAGTAGGTACTTTTTTTATTTTTCAACGTTTCCTATGCTTCAACATCATTTCAGAGTACATTTCGCGTGGGCAGTTCGATGCATTAAGATTTCGCTATATATGAGGTCCGGGAAAGTCTCGGACTACATATGTTTATTGTACGCAACCTTATCATGTATTTTTGTAAGAGGCTGTTTTCACGGCTCGAGCCCGTAACATCCTGATCACATGACAGTTATTTTACCCGTTACGCCAAGGCTCCCCTTTAGAGTACATTCTTTAGGAATTTTCAAAATTAAAGCCCAAGCAAGAAACCCATAGAAATTGACTCTTTAACTGCCTTTTGGCACCTTCTACATATTCTCCAACTAAAGCCAGTTAAGCATTCCCTAGTTGTGGTTCACTAGTACATGATCAAGTGACGTTGGGGACCAACATTAGGCTATCATTTTGACTAGGATAATCAAATAGCCCACATGCCCCTCTCCTTGCTTTGCAGCTAGTTATACATAGCTTTCACTCATTGGGACACTAAAGGCGGATCTAGAGCGGGTTCTGTGAGTCTGAATCACTCTTGAAAATCGAATTATAAACAGACGCGGACCTATGTTTGGAGTAGAGGGGTCACCAGACCCATGTAACTTAGGCAAAATTCTAGATATATATGTGTATATATTGAAAACGGTCATATATTTTATTCTGAACTCTTAAGATCAAAAGTTCGATAGAGCTACTGGTTGAGCAGTCCACTCATGTGCCCTCGTCATCTTCAAATCATGGGTCCGTCTCTGATTGTATATAACAACAATAGCAATAACAATAAAAAAAATCAGTATAATTCTACAAGTGGGGTCTGTGAAGGTTAGTGCGTACGCAGACCTTACCCCTACCTTTAAGAAGGTAAAAAGGCTGTTTCCGGTAGAATACGCAGACCTTACCCCTACCTTTAAGAAGGCATAGAGGTTGTTTCCGGTAGACCCTCGGCTTAGGAAAGATAAAAAGAAGGGGCAACAACAAGCAAACCAATCGAAAAACTAAGCAAATTTACAAGGCTAACACTAAGTAATGCAATCAGAAAACTGAAGTGAAAGCAACAAGTAATAACAGAAATCTAAGAATACGGAAATACAAGACTAACACTAAGTGATTATACATAACAAAAAAAATGAATATTGTATATTCTGAACCTGCTTGCTTTAAATTCTGGATTTGCTTCTGGGCGACACATGTCAATCTCTCATTCGTTAGCAAGGGGACCAACCACAACTTATTGTTACCCTGAATAAGAAGCAGAGGGCCCTTCCTTCTCCCTCTTATCAGCTCCGGCCGGCCTCATTTCTGGTACTTGTCATTGGTGGTGGATCATAGTTTTGTTATGGTTGTCCCATAGTAGAAACCTTAACAGCAAACATCAATAGGATATCAGTTGAAACATGTGCTTCTGTTAGAGGACATGGTCCCTCTTCTCCACTTATGCTTAATCAAAAGCTTTTGTTACTTTCTTTTATAGACAGTTTAATTATCTTGTATTTAGTACTATTAGTTGGTCCTCAGCTAGAGGAGCATCATTGGCAAATATGTCTCATTGTCAATGCAGTATAGATACTAGATGAAGAAAAGAGAAAAGGACATAAAAATGCCTTGATTTGATAGTAACAACCTAGTTATTATTAACAAGTTGGTATTTCTATTGTTGACTTTGAATATGAATGTGGTGAAAGGAATAAGTGAATTCACATAGTCAAAGAAGAAAGTACAGAGATGACATTTTACCAATTGATCAACATGATGTTTGCCACCAAGAATGCAAGGACAAAGTTGTTTACAATTTTTTAAGTTTGCCTCAAGTACCTGAGGATAGTCTTGGAGCAATGATAAAGTTGTCTCCGTGTGACCTATAGCTCACGGGTTCGAGCCGTGAAATTGATGCTTGAATTAGGGTAGGCTGCCAACATCACACCCCTTTAGGGTGCGACTGTTCCCCAGACCCTCAGATAGGTTGCCATACCCTCAGAAGGTTGCCTACATTACAACCCTTTAGGGTGCCGCCGTTCTCCAGACCCTGCGTGAGCGCAGGATACTTCGCGCACCGAGCTACCTTGAAGTAATTTTCGAAGACTCAATCAGGGTAAATAATGGGCCCTTTTTCAACAGTTGGATGATCAATTTTCAGGTTGTTGGTGTTCTTTAAAAATCAAGTTGGAAGACAATCCAAATGAAAAAATGAGGAAAACTTACATAAAGAACAAGAAACAGAGGAGGAAAAAGAAAAGCTTGGTAAGTTGACATTAAAAGGGAAGTCCATATGCATCTTAGTAGTTACAGCTTACAGTAAAATAAGGACATTTCCATGTGAAGGGAGAATAGGACATATGATGCTGTCTGTCATTTCTAGATTGATTTACAAAAAAAAGTATCCCCCCACACAACAAAAATTAAGAATTTCATTCAAGTTAGCTTCTTCCAGTTTGATATTTTCAATTCCTAATGCACACTTCTATGCTGCAATTCCATTCTTTTTTCACCGCGCCATTTCTTGTGCTTGCGGATAGCCAAGCTGCTCCATCTCCCAGCTCAACTTGGAAGCAACTCGTTCGTGGCAAGGAACATATTCCTGCAATTGCAAGATATATGCAGTTTATTAAGTACGGACTGTCATATCGACCAATGCTAGTACATAATACGAACGGCATCATATCAACATATTTCTCTGTTTTAACCAGAAGAGATCAACGTTTCTTGGCTGTTAATGAAGCTTAGAGAAACATAACAAGTCATTTTCTTAAGGTAATTCGTGTAACGACATGCATAAGATATTACCTCCAGTTTCTTGACCAGCTCCTTTGCTGTTGGTGCAGATACAATGATCTCGCGAGCATTGGGACTAATGAACCCTTCCTCCACAGCTTTGTCAATAAATGACAATAATGAATTGTAATATCCATCCACATTCAGCAATCCTACCTGCAAAACGTACATTGCATATGGTGCTTTTAATTCTGAATTTGTCGAGCTAGACTGTATAGGTACAAAGTAGCGGTAATGATAAAAGAAATTGCATGCATCAATATATACCGGCTTATCGTGGATGCCAAGTTGTGCCCATGTAATCACTTCAAGTAGCTCCTCAAGTGTGCCATAACCACCTGGATGCAATGGAGTATTTCGTTATCGTTTTATTCATTAGTCAAAACTAAAAAATTCTTCTTTGGTTGATGAAATAAGTCAAGTGAAAAATTAACTAAGAAACCTTTCGAAAACATTTGCAGAAGAATGAGAAAATATTTAGCCGGGTGCACGAAGCATCCCGCGTTTACGACGGGGAAGGGCCCACCAGGGTGTGATGCAGACAATCTACCCTAATGTAAGCAAAGGTTTATTACAAGGAAGAATGATACAAGGAATGAATAAAGGGGTTTTAGAAAAAAGGGTTAAGAGCTATAATGTTAGCTCACATGAGCATTTATTACACCATGGCAAAAGAATTGACTTATTGTGCTTTGTATACAACTATGCTCTTTTATGTCTCATACTGCAGTAAATAATGACTTCCTACAACTTTCTCAAACTGACTTTGTTGTCTGAATTTTGGCATTTATTGACCTCACCCTTCAGCAAATAGGATGCATGCTCCTCTGCTAAGATCTTAGGCTATAATGTCTCTGAAAAAAAATATTTTTTATTTGGTTTTGAAGCTTTCTGAAATGCAGCCACAATAAGTGTATGACTAGTTAAATTTTTTGGAGAAGTAGAATTCCTTGAATAGAGTGAGCATGATGCCTTGTTAGATACAGCAGCTAGTTGTCATTTACAATTTTGTGAAAGTTTGACAGTTCTCTTTTTTATTTTCCTCAGTAAGATAAGGGAAGATTTTTGCAGGAGGAAAACTCAGAGGCTATATGCACATTTAAGGAAAAGAATAAATCACAGTAAAACAGCTCTTAATTTTCAGTGCAAGATGTTGATAGGTCAACACACTAGGGTTTGAACTGTAGGTTTCTAATCATGAGTTTTGGGGTTTGTGAGACTACAAAGAACCAAACTGATTATTTTCAAGATTTCACATTTTTTCTGTAATAGGTGTCAACTTGGTCTACTACTTAACTAGGACTATCTTTATTCAGCTTGTCCTCTGCCTTTTTGGATAGAACATCCCTCATTTGCCAAGAAGAGACAATTCCCCACACATATAAGGTGTGGGGTCCGGGAAAGGATCAAACCACATGCGTTTATAAACACATATAAACAGTTTATACAATAGAACGAACAAAGAGCAAGTAACTTGTTTTGGTACTTTTATACAAGAGGAAAGTATATCAAGTCCATATGAAATCTTGAAAAAAATTCTAAATGCTACTCCCTCAGTTCTGAAACTTTTCGCTTTTCGAGATCCAAACTGTGTAAACTTTGACCACATTTTGAAACGTATTTTTTCATCATATTGACATAAGAAAAATTGCAAACTTGTACTTTTCGTATAGTTTTTTAATATCTAAATTTTAACTCGAAAAGTGAAAAGGTTCACATAAATTGGAACAAAGAGAGTTATTAGTGATGCACATGGTAGATGTTACTTCTCTTAAAAGTTATTGAGGAAAGATAAAGGAGTACTAAGCTTAGAATATGACAATCTGAACTCTGAAAAGAATAAAACAGAGAAGAGAGATGTTGAATCTATGCCCAAATTAGCAAAATCAAAGCACCTGATATTCTTTTTTTATTGGCAAAATTTAGTACAAAGAGTGAAAATTGGAGTTGCAGTGCTTATACCAACCTGGTAAGGCAATAAAAGCATCAGAATGCCTAGCCATTTCTGCTTTCCTTTGATGCATATCTGCAACTGCCTTCACTTCTCCTACTGTTTCACCAGTTAACTGTTGAAAGGATAATAAAATATTAATTTATTTTTGAAATTTGTGCTTCTTGGGAGAAATGAAGGGAAAAAGGGTGTGTTGTGTGGTGGGGGTTAAAGGGTCAGAGAAAAACAAGTTTCTTGTTGTAGTGTAGTGCATTAATGCAGTGAAAGCAATGACGAGTTTTTCAGAAAATGGAGTTAAATCCCAAAAATCTTGAATTTGAAGATGAAAATCATCACCAACATATACACCACAAAGACACCCACATGCCCAGTAAATTCTTGGGAGAGTAAGATGTCCGCGGCCTTGCCCACAGAAGGGCGGAGAAACTTTTTCCGGTAGACACTCTTAAAGAAAGGAAACATATACACCACTAAATAAACATATATACATGTACATGTATCAATACCACAAACAGCCAAGAGGGAAAACTACAACAACTCTAACAGCAGGAAACAGACTAACAGGGTAAATAAAGCATGCTATGCTACTCAGAAAAAGGAAAAATCAGAGAAAACATTAGCAACCTAAGAATGCATAAAACTAGTGAAAAGCCAGCTGCCAAAGTACTATGGGATATGGATAAGGTCAATAAGGACCAAGAAAGAAGCAGTGTTCTTTATAACCCCAGAAAAATTACAAAGAAAAGGAAAGCACAGACAATGAAATATTTATCAATACAATTTCTTTTGTACATTAAAACTGACAGAAACCATTGTTAATATTTTAAAGAGTAAAGTACTCCTAACTCCTAAATAACTCAAAGTCTCAACTCATAAAACCATGGAATATACTATTGAGTTTTTCTTTATTTTTTTAATAATATAATAATCAAGAAAGGCCTAAGACTTTTCAAGATTACATCAGACATACCTCTCTAGGCATGAGTGTCTTGGGAATAACTCTGCAGGGCAGACAATAACATGACAAGAAATTAGTAGTTTAAATGGAGAAGAAATCAAGAACACTAAACATAGTAGTAATAATTAAGAAGCTTTACTTAATTGCCCATGTTAATGAAATACTATAAAAAAAAGACACTAGGTGCAAAAGATCCCACATTTACTACGCAGGACTGGAGAAGCTCCGCATCTCAAAGGGTCCCACAAAGATAACTTTACAAAATAATAAAATACTACTAATAAGTTAAATTTATATTTAATCTCATTCTCACCCAATAACATGCCTACCACCATCATGAACTGCCTGTGAAACCAAACCCATTAGGCCTATGCTGCCTCCTCCATAGACCAAATCAATGTTTCTTGAGACCTTCAATTACAAGAAAACTCAGATCAGTCCAAGTACTTATTAACCAAAAAAAAACAAAGATAAAGGTGGAATTTGGATCTACAACATCTAAACAGACTTAAAAACTAAGCACATTCACATTTTGTAAAGATGAAAATGGATAATACCGAGCCAAAAACGAAATGTCTTGTTAGCAATATTTAGTTTTCATATATGAAGAAGATGATGAGGCATAAGTTGAAGATAATCTACAATGAGAGAATAGAAAGGAAAGTAAGCAGAGAACATTGTTTATTTCAAAAGGGAAAGTAACTTCAAGAAAAGAGAACCTAGACATGGACAGTATGGGTAAACACCTAAATGACCAGAAAAAAAAAACACACACACACAGAGGTTGTTGTTTGACAGGGATATAGAAACATTGCATGCAAGCTTTTCACCCTCAAAGAAACATCACATTTGCATGAAAAAATTTTACCCAAAAAGAGAGGAATCAACCTAAAATTCCAATCGACATGTTTATACATTCTATAAAACTTGCAGTAACTTCAAAAAAGACCCCATTTTTCCTATCAAGAATGTAGATACAGGGACCCCTCCCTCCACCACCCCCCCCCCCCAAACCAAAAAAAAAAAGACCCCATTTTTGCAAAAACACCCAAATGAGGAAAAGGTCAGAAAACAACACATTCTCAGTCCAAGAAGACAAAACACCAAAAGGGATAATACAAAAACACAAACAAAGATGAAGAAAACAAAAGGGTGGAGTAAGTGCCATTATTGACAGTACCAATTCATTGCCAAGCTCAATAGCAGCATCTTGATAACTACTCTTTTTCCCTTGACTACTCCCACAAAACACACAAATCCTCTTGAATTTTGATACTACCATCACATCACTGATCATCTCCCTCTCCATTTCTTTAAAGTTTTCTCCTTTCTACTAACTCTGTTTTCCTACAAAAAGACCCCCTTTTTGTTTTTTGCCTAAGCAAAATTCAAAGAAACAAACTTTTAGCTGTGTTACTAGTACTACACCCTTTGGCAAATGAACTCTCAATATATAGGCAGTTATACGTGTGTGCCAAAAAAGAATAATACCTATAGACCCTTTTAACTTGACCACTACAATAGTGTCCAATTGCTTCACTACCATTTACATATGGGGCTATGGCACGTGACTATCACTTAGCACGCTTATTGTTTGTGCTCTCTCTAGCTCGTGTGGACCACCTTATTTCTTTTTACATTTTTTTTCATTAATTAGTTGGTCATCTAATTATAAAATAAGCTCTTCAGAAAGAAAAAAATGTGTTAAGGTATGCCTCCTCCAAGTTTTATGGAAAATGGGACTATATTAGGTATATTTCTTTTGGAAAACTCCTAGGAAAATCTGCGGTCGTTATCTTTCCGTTGCTCATTGAGTAACTTATTCACTGTGCAATAACGCGCAAATCATACACAAGATGTAAATCGCATTAGGCAAGTCAGTGTAATAAGCTCTGACTGAGAAAACTGCTGGTGATGTATATTAATCGAGGTGCTCTCTCTAGCACATGTGGACCTCCTTATTTTTTTAAAAAGTTTTTTTTCATTAATTAGTGGGTCATCTAATTATAAAATAAGCTCTTCAAAAAGTAGAAAAATTAGGTTCTTTTTTCTCCCAATTTTATCGAAACTGCGACTATGATAGGTATATCAATCTATTTTTAAGTTATATATTATCATCAACGATTTAAGCCTTTACATATTTCATTATTTCATCCTTTTATATTAGGTATATCTATCATGGCTAAAGTTAAATTTCTAATAATATTCAAATGTAAGCGAAGCTTTTATTGAGCCAAGGGTCTGCCAAAAATAGTCTCTTTATCTCCACAAAGTAGGACTAAGATCCGCATACATATTAACTTCCACGGACCCCACGTGTGAGTATACACTGAATATGTTGTTGTAGTAGTATTCAAATGTAAGCGAATTAGGAATGGATATAAATATTACTATAGTTTCGAAAGGGAGTTTTGCGCCGCGGTAAGACTTGCTATCGTGTGAACAGCTTCAAGTCGTGAAAATATTTTTTAAGCAAAAATATAAGGTAAAACTGCATATCATAAATTCAATGTAGTCTAATTTTTTCTTTGACTCATAAACAACAAGAGTTTAGTATATCGAATTGCCCTTTGTTATTAGAGTATATAAGTCAAATGTCAAGTTTTTCTTGGGTATAAACTTTTTGTAGTAGAAAAACCATTACAATTAGCAAGCTAGAAAAGGTAACATTTGCATCTTACTCTATTTAACAATTTTAAAAAAGAAAAAGTTAAATTAGAACCAAAAAAGGAACAGCAAGATGAAACAACCTAATATGTCAAGGCAGAGTCAATAGAAAAAGAAAAGAAACTAATATACCAAGTAGTAGTAATTTGTAGAATTATTGGTAAGAAAGCAACTGTTTGGTACTTGGTGTTTTCTTACTTCCCTTTTAGTTAGGGCCAAAGGGTCCATACCCTTCTTTCCTCACCCATGACGTTCAATCTACATCAACTTTTTTCAAAAGCTTTTTTTATTTCATTTTTACAGAGGTCTTCTAGAAATAATCTTTTTACCTTCACAAGATAAGAATAAGATATATTTCTATCTTGTGAAGTGGCGTGGCGTGGCACATGAACGGACTAATTCCGTTCTACTTAATATGGACACATGATTTGAAAGTGGCGTGGCACATGAACGGACTACTTAACCAGTGCGTTGTCGGTCTTTTGATTGTGAAGATTCCATACAAATATATAACCATTTTCAACATATGTATATAGATATTCGAAACTTTTGTCGAGGTTAACAGGATCCGGTGACCGCTCTAATATATACATAGGTCCGCTTCTACACTACTCTCCACCGACCTCATATTGTAGGAATACATTGGGTATGTTGTTTATTATTGTCTTTTGAAGGTGCTTGATTGAAGTTTTTTTTACTATTATATGACACATTCGGAGGATGTTTTTACAAATAAGTTTTGGGTAGTTTTCTTAGAAAATGCAGTAAAAAGAAGAAGAAAGTGGAAAAGTAGGGAAATTGATGGGATTATTCTTTCCAAAAATCTGATGATTTTCTTTATACTGAACATTTGGGGAGGGAGAGAATAGAAAATATGTAATCACTCGTTGTTTTACACTAATTTAATAAATATATAGAATATGTCTTTAGATTTTACATGTATTATTTATCACTTTTCTATAATTAATTTTACTCCAACTATTATTTGAACTCGTGACGTTGTAGGCTCAAGACAATATCCTTTTATTAATTTAATTTTCTCTTTTTCCACTCATTTTCCTATATTCTTGGAGATTCCATCCTGAAAAAATAGAAAGAAAAAGAACCTAAATTTAAAGTCAAAAAATCTAGTAACATAATCATGCCAAGGTCCCAATTTCCCTCCTTTTCTTTTTTCAATTTCCAGTCTCCAACTTCATTTCAAAAAGAGTTAAAAAGACCCTAAGAATATTCCATATGAAGTCAAACATTGTCTATAATATCTTAGAGAATACTCAAGTAACACATCATAAGGAATCATAAGGATTAGAGTTTTATATTTCATCTCGTAGCAACGGTAAAGTTATCGTTGTGTAACATATAGGTCATGAGTTCGAGCCGTAAATATAGCCATTAATACTTGGATATAGTAGGCTGTCTACATCACATGACCTCTTGGGGTGGAGCACTTCCTCGTACCTTACGTGAATACGAGATACCTTGTGCATTGGACTGCACCTTCTTTTAGAATTGTAGTTTAGCGATTGCAACTCGTCTTGCATTATTTAAACGTAAAGTTTTAATTTTACAAGAGCCCTTTTATCTTCCTCTTAATTACACGTTATTAGTTAACGTATAATCCCACTATGTCAAAAAAAAAAAAATTAAGAACTTGTCATCTAATTATAATTAAAGAAGGATTCTGCAGCATAAAATAACAATAACAACAATAACAAATTCAGTAAAATCCTACAAGTAGGATTTGAGGAGAATAATATGTGCGTACAGTGGCGGATCTAGGGCATAATATACGAGTTCCCAGAAACCAAGTAACTTTTGCAGAAAATCATTTAGAAAATAAACAACAGGAACCCCATAAGCTATAGCAATACAGATAGAATATTCTACCTTTCTGTATGGACAGTACTATATGTAAACTTTTCTTAATCTGGTTTTCTTTGCCTTTTCTCCCTGCAAACATTGAAAAGATTACTACCTTTTCAACTGCAAAAAGGTTATAAATGGACATTGCAAAACAAATATTTTCTCTTTTTTTTTCTCTACTAAAAACAATAGTATTAATAAACTAGTAGCATGCTTACTACAATTTACGAGTAATTACAATAAATAAATTAACAACACTACATTTTATGGGCAAATACATGGGAAAAATTCAGAAGTTCAGATGGAGTACTTATGGAGCACTGTGCAAATTAATTAAAATAATTGAATAAATAAAAACAGGTGGGTATTGGGTGTATCAGGCTTGTACCCTCATTCACCCACTTTGACCAGACACAATTGCTCTATTCATAGGAAACATTTCATTCTTATTTCATAACTCCATTCCCTTCTCCCATGTCATTTGGCTTACCATCTTGTCCCCAACCCATTCCCTAACTTACTTCATTGCCTTCGACAGAATCGCGAATTTAGAGTTATTGGTTCATATTGAGTGTACATATTAAACTTTTGTTTGCATATGTATACCTTGTTAATTCGAGCAAAAATAAAGGAGTACAATTGATCACCCCTATAGACGAATCGAGAATCTAGAGTTATTGGTTCAGAATGAGTGTATATATTAAACCTTTTTTCCCATATGTATACATTGTTCGAGCGAACAGAAAGGAGTTCAGTTGATCATCCTTATAGACGAATCTAGAATCTAGAGTTATTGGTTCAGAATGAGTGTATATATTAAACTTTGCGTATGTATATATTATTCGAGGGAAAAGAAATGAGTTCAGTTGATCATTCCTATAGACGAATTCAGATCTAGAGGGTGTTTGGATTGACTTTTAAGCTGGTCAAATCAGGTTTTAAGCTCTTCTTAGCTTTTTTTAGTGTTTGACAAAGTTAAAAAGTATTTAAAATAAGTTAAAAACTACTTAAAACAAGCCAAAAACAATAAGATGGGCAACCCCAACTTTATTATTTTTTGGCGCAAAAGCTATTTCTGCTGAAAAACCACTCTTTCTAAGTCAATCCAAAACTGGCTCCTAGAGTCATTGGTTTAGAATGAGTAGTGTTGTTGTATACGTATTAAACTTATTTTTTGCATATATATATATTTTTCGAGGTACTGAATTGAGCTCAGTGTGAAATAAGAATGAACCACTACTTTTTTGTGCATGGTACTATACTCCCCCCCCCCTCCTTTCAATAGCTGAATTATTTAATCCTAGGGAACATGTTTCAATTTCTTAATTTGTTATGGGCTATATAGCACACTAATGGGAAGGAAAAAAATACAAATTTTAGTTAGTTCTGTTGGTTCCAGGATTGCAGTAACAGAGAGTAACTTAGACCATGCCTGTTAAATAAAGATACTTAGTGTGTTAGTAAAAAACATCCTCAATCCCTAGGTTGGCCTATGTGGTTTTGTTTTTCTTTCTCATCTCTGTTTTCTCTGTCTGATTACTTACAGCCCACTCTTTTGAAACTGCAAAAGTATAGAGATTATCAAATTATAATTACTGCTGTATTTAGTGGGGGAGTTTTTTTGTGGATATACACACATAAAATATGAGTGCATGCTTGCACGCGGGGGTATATAATTAGCATGTTTTTGTGTGTTGTTTTACACTCAAGTATGTGTATTATGGTAGGCTGTGTTTGTATTGTAATTGGTGAAGAATACATATATTTGAGCCTTCATAGACAGATGGGATACAGCCTATAGTGAACGGTAGGTTTGTTTTCGAAAAAGAAAAAAAAAATCATTTGCGTCCACTATTTGCACTAGATCAGTACTAATTTATCATAGTTAAGTAATGAATTAAAATAAATACTCCCTACGGTCCATAATAAGTGATCAATTTACATTTTTATTTTGGTCCAAAATAAGTGTTCATTTATATATTCAAGAAAAAAATCAATTTATTTTTCCAAAATTACCCTTACGTATGTATCCCTAAAAAGTCTTTTACTTCTCACATTTGAGAAGAGAAGTAAGTACTACTATAACTATGCTACAATATTTAACTATGGGTAGTTTAGTCACACTAACTATTTTTGTTTATAATTTAGTATTTTTTTTAATAAATGTGCTCAAGGTAAATTGATCACTTATTATAGACATGGAGGAATATATTAATTAATCATAATTACGAGAGAGCAGGAGCGCAGCTAGGGGTTATTCTTAACCACCTTGCCCGAAAATTATACTCATCCCATATTACTTGTCCACTTTTCCTTTTACATGCCCCTTAAAAATCATAAATAAGAAGGATGATTTGACTAATTTACTCTTTTAACTCTTTTTAATACACTCAAGGGTCATTTGGTTGCCGATTAGAATTATGCAGGTATTATACATTATAAATTATACATGAATTAGTTACGCATGAATTATTATTTTTTGAATATTTGGTTTATTGTATTAGAAATTGATATACATTATATTAATTTATAGTAAAATACTTATTTACTGATTTTGTCTCTAATAGATTGAAAAGAGGAAGAGCCTAGCAGTGACGCATCAGTATCTCCATGCTTACTCTCCAAAGGGTTTGATACAGATCGATCAATCTATCGAAGGAAGCCTTTATGTGTAAAGGGATAGGGGTAAATTTGTCATTTTAATATTTTATCCATGTATTACTAATACATACATTAGTTATTCTATCTTCTCACTCGCATAAAATAATATACAGATTGACTTATAACTTATACATATATTATTTACGTAGAATTGTAAAATGACAACCAAACATAATATTAATTATGTTGAATTTTGTACAAAATAACTAATGGCTACTAAATGTTGTATAAGTTATGTTGTCCCAATACATGAATAACTTTTTTCCTAACCAACTACAAACGACCTCTCAATTTATGTGGCCTCAAACTAATCAAGTTAATAAAGTGTATCCAGATCATTTATCCAAAAAATTCTCGTTAATGGAATAGCATAGAGCAAATGAACATACACCATCAAAACTTATTTAATTTTAAGGGCAAAATGAAAAAATTTGATTAAATCTATCTTGGTTTTGTAAATTGACAAGTAATTAAGAACAAATATTTTTAGTAATGTGGATAAATAATATGTGACGGAAGGAGTATTTACAAGGTCAAAATTATCTTTATGTATAGGTGGTAGGTGATAAATTTTCTTGATTTTTTATACTTTATTTCTTTATATTTCCCTTTCATAAAAATATGACTCCGCCATACGAGAAAAATTATATATGAAAAACACATGTATTACATTTTTCATTTTGAAGATTCTTGAGGAGAAAGGGATAGCAAGGCAATAGCAACATGGATAAGAAGACAAAAATTGTAATAATACCAACTGTCAATTGATGGAGTAGAAAATGACCTTAATTGATGGGGGTAATTTTATATAAATTGGCACTGTCACAATTTGCAAATTTGTGGCGTAAAATATTTAGATTAAAAAATTCCCCAAAATATTCACATCATTAGCTCCCTTTCAAAGTTCCAAAGGAAAGCAAAAAAACAAAACAAAAAAACAAAGAAAGAGTCGGTATGGTTTCATTATGACCAATAGTTCAAAGATTAACTTAGGTGTCGTTTGGTTGGAATATGATTATACCGGTATAAGTTATGCTGATATAAGTTATATTGGGATAAGTTATGCTGAGATTAGTTATGTTGGGATTGTTGTTTATTCATTGTTTGATATGTTGTATTAAGAATGACAATTGCATAATTTCTAAGAAGAAGATATAAGTTATACCGGTGCTAGTTACTCCACCTTCTATAAGGTATAGGTTATCCCAGTTTTAAAATTAACACCGGAATAAGTTATCCCGGTTTGCTAACCAAACAGAGTATTAAGGTAGTATTAAATTTTTATACCACCCTTATACCTTCTTATACCTCATACCAAACGATTTTAAGAATAAAACGAGGTAATTAGCTTTTTATTAATTTCAATTATATGGTAGGAAAAAGGGAAAAGGACTGCAGTTGGAAATCGATTGCAATACTTCTTGCTGCATGCACACGCAACAATAAATGAATAGTGCAACAGTCAACTCTATGGGAAATGCCCTTTTACCTATCATGCTTGTTGTTTAACCCAAAAAATAGTTTTCAAGGTCAAAGCAATAATTTTATATGACGGGCCACAAACAACCGATTCAATCAGAAAGATATAAAACTTCGTTAATACAACGTGATAGAGAAGTGAGAAATAAATTCAATGACAGATAATATAATAAAAATAAAGCAGAGAATAAAGAATTCTTATTGAATGATCCTTGATAGGATAATGAGCCGAACAGAGCTTGAAGGGCCGAACTATAGCTAACTTGAGAGCAATATGCTATAAATTATAATGTATAGAATTGTAGAGAAGAAAATTAGATTCCCCCGATGGTGGTAAAAATATATCTATTTATAGGGCTACATCTAAGTAACTAGTCTCCTTGATTTATGGGTCCATTATGAGCATTTACTCAATCTATTCATTACTTTTGGAAGACTTGTAACAGTTGTGTAAATGCTGGAATTCCGTAACTGATGAGTTAATTCCGTAATTGATGAGTTAATTCCATAACTGATGAGTTAATTCCGTAACTGATGTGTCAATCCGTGCCTGTTGAGTCAATCTCGTGCCTGTTAAGTTAATCTCGTGCCTGTTGAGTCAATTTTGTAATTGATTGCCTTGTTCTGACCGTTACAATCATTTATTGCATTTGTTAATAATTGATTTGTAACTGATGGTGTAATGATGGTAAATCCCATATAATCCGGAATTAATTGATTCCTTCCTCATTTGTAATTATGAGATATTCTCCCGCACCTGATCCGGGCTATTTCATGATGATCAGTTCCGACGCTAACAGACACGGTATGAGTATGGTCGGTCCCGGGGGTATTTCACATATCATCTTTACATGTCATTCTTCACTTTTCTTCAGACTTTGCTGACACGTGTCGCCATTTAATAGACCTACATGACGAGTCTAATTTTTACTAATACATGTAATATGTACTATTAACATGTATGTACTCCATTCGGTAAGGGCCGCAATTATCCTAGTGCAAGAAAGGTATCAAAGGAATTATGAAAAATAGAAGGTTGCTACCTTTTTCCCTCTTTCCCTCTTTTCAAATAAAATCAGACATGGCTTAGCTTCATTTTAATTAAATTTTTCCTAAAGTGAAGGCAATTCCGATTTACCCTCCTTTCTGACGGAGTTTCCTCTACAAAAGTCTACGTAACAATTCTAATGCTATAACTTAAAACACTCGATAATCACTCCTACAAAATGATTATGACCCAAAAATCAAGTGAATAATGAGTGTGTATACTTCATTGAGGAAGTTCTCTTAGATGAATGTTTGATCTCGAGTGTAAATGCTCGACTAATTATTCCCGCTACTTGAATATTCTCAATCTTAAACTAATTTTGAGTTTCTTATTTAGGACGAATCAGTTTTTCTAGACTTATATATACCAACAATTGCAAATATTGACTGACTAATTGTTAAAAATTAAGAGACTGTATAGAGAATTAGATTCTCTATCAGTTCCCACTGTAAGCAACAGACTGTAAAACCAACCAGTATAGGAAATCAGGTTCTCTAATTGTTCCTACAATAGCTCGGCAGTAAGTAAAGAACACAGAGGATTTTTACGTGAAAAAATCCCAACTCAAGGGGACAAAAACCACGACCTACACTTGTAGTCTTTCAACTTCACTAACTTGTAAACACCTATTTCAAGCCACTTTGTAATGACTCCATTACAAAGAATTCAACTCAACTAACTTGTGGTAATCTCACCACAAGCCACTTTGTCACTCTCTAGTTACAAAGACTTTAACTAACTTGTGATACTCTCACTACAAGCCACTTTGTCACTCTCTAGTTCCAAAGACTTTAATCACTCTAACTTGTAATAACACTATTACAAGTCACTTTGTAATAACTCTATTACAAAGGCTTCACAACTCGACTAACTCTAGCCAAGACACAAACTTAGAGGATTTGTGATTTTGGGTTTCCTAAAACACAACTTCTAAGAAAGCAAGATAGGAGTTACAAATGAAGAACAAATAACAAAGACTCAACAAACCTAAGGACTTAAGATATCTTCAATCTTGGATTTGGTCTTTGAGGTTGCAACAGCTTTGTTCTTGAGAGAGGTTGTAGCAAGCACTTGAGAGAATATCTTCTTTTTAATTTTGCAAGTGTTGAAGAGAATGTCTTGTGCCTTGCACCAGGTTTATACTACAAAAGACATCACCATGGTGATGTCAATTCACAATGGTGATGTCAATTCTTGGTTAGTACATGTCTCTTTCTAATGGGAAGTGACTGTTGCACTGTCGCGTGTACTGTTGCAGGTAGTCACTTTCTACAGTTGCTTTCAGTTGTATAGTTGACTTATACTTCTGCCAGCGGAACACCAAGGGATCAGGTCCCTAATCTGGTTCTTGTGAATCTAAAGGCACACTGCCCATATTATCTTGAGTCGATTAACTTGAATGATTGTACCAGGCATGCTTCAGGTCTTTTATCCAGTTCTCTCATGAAGTAAGTTATTTTACCTTCCTTGATTGTATTTATACGTGTGTGACATCACTTACAATGATGTAAGCAAGGTAGGTAAAAAGCCTTCCACAGAAAGTTAACTGCTGCACTGTTCCTGTGCAGTAGCGTGTACAGGCAGCAGCTTTCCTACTGGAGAGTTGACTTCATACAGTCTTCTCGGGGAACTGGTAGGGACCTGTTCCCTCAGCTGTTCCTTCCACTCTGAAGAGTTGAGTTATATCCCACATTGGATCCCAACCTGGAACTTTGGGATCTCAAGGTCTTGTAAATGTATAACGGGTTCCTTATCTGGTTCTAGATGGTAAGTTTGTTAGATCATCAAAACATAAAGTAAAGCACTTATGCCCAAGGTACTTGTACCTATCAATTTACCCCTTTTTGATGATGACAAACTTAGAATTGATATCCCCCCTGAGAACTAAATCTCCACATTGTTCCCCCTACGAATCAGCCATATTCCCTACGAGAACCAAACCTAAGGAGCTGATCACAACTGGTTTCTCAAGACTGTTTGGCAAATCATCAAAACTCAAAGTACCATAACTTATAAATTATTTCCCCCTTTTTGATGAATGACAAACCCAGAATTATTCCCCCTAAGAATCAGATTCCTTACATGCACTGATCACATCTGATCCGTACCCAATTCGTTGAGAACGTTTGTCATCATCAAAACATGACATAGTGTAACTTAGAGCAATTTTTCCATTTTTGATGATGATAAACCCAAAATTAATATTCCTCTTGAGAACCAGATTCCTCACATGTTTTCCTGCGGATCAGACCTATAATCAACATACTATCAACAACGTTCCCCCTGCGAAGCAGAGCTATCTTTCATGCATAACACAACATATCAATTCGATTTGGCTCCTCCCCCATGTTGACACATATATAACTTTCACGCACAACTATCTTTCACCAAGTAGAGCTAACTTTTATACCCATGTTGACACCTATATAACACACCTATATAACTTTCCCCTTTTGGCATCACCGAAAAGAATAACAGAAGAAGCACAACCAAAAAGAAGTTCAGCAACATTAACTTATGCCACTTGGGAAACACATCATAAACAATAACAAGAACAACAAGTGAATGGCATTGCACAAAATAGAGTGATTGCCTATAGTGGAGTAATTATAATAAATTCACAGTAGTTTCAACAATACATAATATGACAATTTAAACAACTAAAGTACCAATGTCATCAAATATAGGGATAAAAAAAAAAGAATTCAAGGGAATTTGGAAGGAGTGAAAGACATAGATCACTGGGTAGGAGGAAAAGTATTGGTCTAAGGCCTTGATGAGCTTATTCATTCGTTCATTCACTCTCCGTTAATCAATGATCATCTGCTCTCTCAGTTCCTTCACCTGTTTCTTCAGTCTTTCATTCTCACTCTTCAACTTAGCATTCTATTCTGCCAAGGGTCCACGAGGACCTGGTTCCCAACCTATCTGAGTAGGTTGAACCATCAATCAGGTCACCAAGAATCTCCCCAAACTTGTTCTTATCAAGAACAAACTCAGTCTCATGCACATATAATATCATAGTATCACATAAAACATAGAAGTTTTTTTTACTTCTTCTTCAGAAACATTGGGACTTGGATGAACAAAGAGGTGATTCTATTTTTTGAAACTCCACAATGTCAAGAAGTTCCTCCATTTTTTAGCAATATTAGAGTCAACACTCTGCCTTATAGCACTTTTTGAGACTTCAAAGTCTTCTACCTCTCCAAATCCTAATGGCTCAACCTTTTGCATTTGTAAGGAATCAGGTTCCTTGCTTACACTACCCTTTCTATCCCTGAGCAGCCATGTCTCCCGCTTCTTCTTCTCAATCTGTTTACCCTTATCATCTGCTGCATCTTTCTTTGCCAACTTTCTTTTCTCCGATTTTTTTTAAAATTCTTTCTTACAGGCAAAGATTTCATTTCATTCTCTCTTCCACAATCACATCAGCAGGTCACACCACTTCATCATTAATCAACCTACTTTTCATTCGTTTAAACATACAACTCAAAGAGGAAAAGATCATCATTAAAATTAACTTCATGAGAAGGACTTGATGAATGAGGTCCCTCATTCAGTTCTCACATTTACCAATTTCTCCATCCTTAAAGGCTTCGACAAATCCAGCAACAACTTCAACCCTCTCTCTCTCTAAAATATTAGATCTACCCTGTTCCCTTTCAGTTAGACTTCCATCAAAATCTACCAAAGAATTCTTGGGGTTTTGATTATGATGGAGTTAGTTTTTTTGAAAGTGAGAGAGTTGGGTTCACTTCTGACAAATTTGGAAAGAAGAATTATTTTGAGACAAGGTTGATTTTGGTTTTGAAGAAAAGAATCGGTTTTATTTGGATGTAAGATAGAGAAGTGCCTTTTTGGGGCACGGGTTAGTTCAGAAAAGGTTTAACATTTTGGACTTCAAAAGTTAGGAGGAGAGACAGGAGAAAGGCAGAAACAAGTTAATGACATGTCACTTCAGCAGCTTAAAAAGGCATATAAGTATTGAAGAGACTACTAACCTGAGTCACAAGAACCAGGTTCCTTGACAGTTTTTGAAAGTTTTAAGCAAAGACTCCGAGAAGTGCAATGTCACTCTTACTTGTTTTTGTCCTGAAACTACCATATGTGTATACCTGTAACAGTATAGATTTGAGTTAGATGTCGTCGAAAAACACTTTTTAGCATTGTACCTTTCCTTCTTAACATAGCCAATCATCGAGGGACCAGGTCCTTAGTTGAGCTTGATCAACCCCAACTCCAAATGATTTCTTTCAAAATGTCCCCTGCTCAGCGCCTTGGTGAAGATGTCTGCTACCTGGTCCTCCGTCTTCCAAAACTTCATACAAATCAGAACTTTTTCAACATTATCCCTTAAAGAGTGATGTCGCATATTAATATGCTCTGTCCTTTTGTGTTGTACCGGGTTCAAGCTGTAAATACACCAAGGTCTTCAAGATGTTGCTTAATTTATATTATTTGAGCCCAACAAGAAGCAGCAACCACGTATTCACCTTCAGCAGTAGGAAGAGCCACACAGTTTTTTCTTTGTACCCCATGAGATCAAGCATGACCCTAGAAAATGTGCCGTTCCAGATGTGCTATTTCTATCCACTGGATATTCAACATAATCAGTATTAGCATATCCAACCAATTCAATGTTATCTCCCGAGGGATAGTAGAGAACCAGGTCCTGCATCCCTCTAAGATATCTTAGGATTCTCTTGGCAACTTTCAGAAGAGATTCCTTTGGATTGGATTGAAACCCGGCATACAGAACCATACTAAAAGCAATATCTGGTATGCTACAGAAGTGACCCTATAATACCTCCATACATGGTCTCATTTATAGGGGAACCAGGTTCATCCATTCTAGATAAGTAGCTGTGGCGATGGGAGTGTCAATGATTTTTGACGTCTCCATGTCAAATCTCTTCAGCAGCTTCTTGATGTACTTCTATTGTCTTATCATTGTCCCTTTGGGAGGTTGCTGCACTTGTAAATCTAAGATGAAATTCAGTTCCCCCATTTTACTCATTTCTAACTCACTTCTCATAAGATTTGAACTTCTTCACATTGAGAGTCAATTGTTGCTCCAAAGATGATGTCATCAACATAGATCTGCACAATGAGTAGGTTCCTTCCTGATTTCAAGCACTGGGAGTCTGGCTCCTGTAACAGTTCTGTCAGCAGGTCGTGGAACCAGGTTCCACACACTGTTCATCTCCAGTTGATGGAGCTCTTTTTGCATAGCTGTAATCCAGTCAGCATCTTTCAATGCTTCCTTGATATTCTTATGCTCTATTTGAGAGAGAAAGGTTGAGAAGATAAGTGAGTTTCTTGTCTTTCATCTGATTTGAATTTCTCAGCAGCTGGAGTTTCATGTACAGATGTACAGCATCAACAACTCTGTTTTCTACTTTAGATATTGTGATTGAGGGACCAGGTTCCTTTATGTCGGCTGGAGTCTCATCTTCAGTTCTGAGGAGCACGGTTCATGTAAATATGGAGTAATCATCCATAATGACGAAAATATGTACCTCTTTACTCCTTTACTTGGCATCCTCATAGGTCCACATAGATCCACATGGAGGAGATCAAGTGGCCTTGAGATGCTAACTTCCTTTCTAGGCTTGAAAGAGGATCTGACTTGCTTTCCTTTTACATATACATCACACACCCTGTGATCCTTGAAGCTTGACTTGAGCAAACCACGAACCAGGTCCTTCTTGACTAATTTGTTCAGCAGTGTGAAACTTGCATGACCCAGCCTTCTGTGCCATAGCTCAACATTATGATTAACAACACTCAGACAGCTAAGATCCCCTTGTCAGAGATTTGGAAAATACCCAGCAAGCTATACTTCAACCCATTCACGAAGTACACATTTTTAATAGAGTGGGGAAGAGACTTCCCGATCCTTCTAGCTCCTAGAATGTATCCCTTCTTGCCATTTTCACAGGATACACTCCTTCCTTGCAGGGCCTTGAGTGAGAGGACATCATTCATTTTTCTAATTTTATGCTTAGAGCAGCCACTATCCATGTACCATTTTTGCTTTTGACTGCTACCTCTCACTTCAGCCTGCAAACTAAATCAATGATTAGACTTAGGAACCCAAGCCAGCTTAGGTCCCTTGTAATGATATAACGGGCGGATCAAACTTCTTTTTGCCTATGCAGGCAACACATATTTTCTTTTCTAGGAACCACGTTCCTCATCAGTACGCCTCTTTTCAACAAAAACTTTATTTTTCTGCAAAGACTGATTTTAACTTTACAAGAGTCATTGTAATGGCTAGTTTGACCAAAGAGAGTGCACAACCTATTATCAACCATAGTTACATATTTGCTATGGGAATTATAGGAGGTTTTAGCCTTTTGGAACCCGATGCCTTGCCTGTTTCCACCATTCTCATGTACATAGACGTTATTACATCAAAGGACCGGGTCCATTTAAGTGACTTATCAAGATCATTTTTAACCCTTTTTAAATTCTCTTGAAGTTGTCTATTCTTTTCAAGCTCAACAACAAGATTTGTTTTAACTTTCTTAACCTCACTCTTAAGCTCAAGTTGAGCATCACTAGCCACTTCCTCTCCCTCAGTGTTGTCCATCCATTTTTTTGTTTATTTTTTCAAAAAGTTATTTTCTCTAGTTACTTCTTCCACTTTTCCCTTAAATCTACAATAGAAACTACCATATCATCCATTTCTTCCTCAGTAGTTGCAGTTTTCTCTACTAGAGTATTCTTTTCTTTGCTAAGGTTCTCTATGGTTTCCTTCAAGTCTACAACCACTACCACTAAATCATCTCTAGATTGTTCAGCATCACCTAGCTCTATGATTAGGGTATCTTTATCATTAACAAAACTATAATATGTATCAATTAGAACATTTGCTAATGCCATCAATTTCTTCGAAGAGTAGGACTTCAAATTTCTCTGAACATCCCTGAAATTTACCTCATCATTGTCATCCTCTTCATCCTCATCGGACTGAGCCATCAATGCAAACAATGAATCATATTCACTTGCTTCATTTTCTACTGCTATCATAGAGCTGCTTCCTGCATCTGGTTCCTCTTCTGATTTACTGGAGGAATCTCCCCATGCAGCAAGAGCTTGCTTCACAACATTGTCAGCTGCACTTTTTTGGCTGGATCGTTTGTCAGGAACTGGGTTCCTTGTTGCTATTTTGTCAGAGTTGTGGTTGTTATGCTCTTGTTTCAGAAATGGGCAGAGAGCCTAGGGCCTAAGATATGTACGTCACGAGGTGGCTTGTTGATATGAGGCCGAGAGCCTATAGATGATGCCACGAGATATCTTGATATTGCGCTTGGGCAGTAAGGGGCCCCTCCAGGAGTCTGCACACCCCTAGTGAGCACGAGTACCCATTGTGATGTGAGATATAGTCCGAGGGGCTGGTATTGTTAACATTGTGCCCGAGGGGCAATCCTTTATGTGCTTATCTGTCTTATTTGTCTGTCATTTACCTGCTTAATTGTTAAAAAGGCATTTCATGGAGTTTGAACTGAATTAAAAATGACTTTACACATTATCACCGCTTCACTGCTTCATTATAGCCTGTAATGTGCCTTATGTGTTTTTATATCTCTCAGTCGTTTATTTATGAATATTACTCACTGAGTTGGAGTACTCACTTTACTCCTTGCACCCTGTGTGCAGATTCAGGCGTTTTTGATCCTGCTCGCGCGAGTTGAGAGCTCCCGGCGGACTTTAGAGTCCACGAGGTAGTTGTTTGGCGTCCGTTGTCCCATGTTTCTCCCCCTTTATCTCATTTCTATCTCTTTATCAGTTATTCTGTAATAGTTTAGTAAGCATTTCAGACTTGTAGCATATTGATAGATGCTCATGACTAGTGACACCCCGGTATCGGGTAATGTTGGGTTGTATTCCGCAAATTGTTTGTATGGTCATTGCTTACTTTTGGATTTATATCATGTTTAAGACTAAACGCTTATTGTTTAATTGCTTAAAAAAGAATTGAAAATGTGTCGGTTGGCCTTGTCTTCACGAGAGACGCCATCACGACAGGGTCCGAATTTAGGGTCGTGATAAGTCTAAACCAAAGCAAGATTTCTTCTCTAGTCACATCCCAAAACAAGTAATTAACGTAGATTTTGTCATTTTGGTCCTTTTCTTAGTTTTGATTTGTGTATTAGGTTCATTAAACATTAAATAACCACACGAACCGAATAGCTTTAACCAACTTCTACCGTTATTTGTATATTTCAGTACTTCAAATGTATATTTTCTTGAATTTATGAAGTGAAACACCCCATTTTATCTCTATATGAATTCGTTCTAAACTTAAAAATTACTTTTTATAGTAAAAAATATTATCAAATTAAAAAATTGAAAGAAATTTGACATGAACTTAACGTGATCATAAAAGATGAAAGTATGCATCATAATTACCAAATCTAGTATACATAGGGTCTAGGAAATGGATATTATTAATTGGAAGAGCCCAACAATGGAGCATGTAACTAATGGTGATAGATCAAGAAATTAAAGTACCGTTAAACAGAGGCGGAACCAGAATATTAATTTTATGAGTTTTGAATTTTAAAACAACGACTTTAAATACTATGGGTTCTAAATTAATATTTATACATATTTAACTCGACAGTTACGTCTACTTTAGGGTGGGGGGACGGGGTGGCCGGTGGGGGTAAAGAAAGTAACCAAATTTCCCGTGATATGTTTTGCTCAGTTTTTCAAACCAAATTTATCATTTTTTGGACTCTTTTTATGCCTTTTTTGTGTTCTCTATCTCTCTATTTTTGTGTGTGGATAATTTCATAAATCTCTCCTCATATTTCGTTTCGTTACATTAATTTCTCTTATGATTTACTACATTACGTTTACTTTTTTTTTATTTTTTTATTTGTGATAATTCTTTTCATCAATATTTATCGCTCTTTTGAGAGTCAAATAAATAATCAAACAGTTTTTTTTTACTTTTCGACTTCATATCTTACTTAGCCGTTGCTTATTTTAAATATAAATTATTGATATTATTCAAAATATTAACTTAGCTCTTGTTTAATCATACTAAAAAAGTTGGTCTTAAGTGATTCCCAAAGAAATAGGAATAGGAGTATTTATTTTGGTCAAATGGTATTTTTGGTGACAAAAAAGAAATAAAATTTCTGATAGCTAATATTTAAAGCATTTCTAGAAAGCTTTTGAGTATTAAAAGGTCACGTTTTGTCCCCTATTCATAGGTTCAGCTATAGGTTGTTTTGTCTTCAGCGCAAAAATTAAAAAAGAAGGAAGCTAGGTTGTTTTATTTTTCAACTTTAGCCTACCTCTTGATTCACTTTCACATCCTCCTCCTAACTATTTTAATAAGAAATTATCGGAAAGTCAAGGTTAAATATATTTAACTACAATATAAAATTTATAACATACTAATTTCTATTAAGATTTGACAACTGCAATTACGCAATATTAAGATTTGACAACTGTTAGGAAGTTTGACCCATCCAAAAAGAAGGTAATAAGTAGCACCTATTCTATGAATGATTTGATTTTTGAAAACTCTAGGATATGGAATCCATCCTATGACCTATATTTGTTAGGACAATCAAATATACTAAGAAAATTCGGATAAACATCTCACTATATTCACTGTTTACTCTAAAAAGCGGATAACAATTAAATTTGTATGTGGTTTAAGGATACGCGGATTAATTCAATACAAACGATAAATTGCGTTAGATTAAACATATAAAGGACGTAATAAATTGTCAAACCGCTTAAAGGGGCGATTCCGGACTCAATAACAGCCTTTAAGAAATGTCTGCCCTCGACCTCGGACTCAGAGTAACGAAGCGCTGATGAACAAGAGTGAGAACATTGAATAATAGAGTAAATAATAGTATATTGTCTTGATATGCGTGTTACAACGTGGTTAATGAATATTCAGATCCTCCTTTATATAGTAGGGGAGTTCTATTCTAAGTACAATTCCATAAAAGGTAAAAATCCTCCGTTTAACCAATCACCAGATTCCTGTCAATACGTGTCGAGATCCACGCCATCATATCCGGTTGGTCTCGGATATCACGGCCTTTTGTTGGTCGTGCTCGATTTCCTAATAGTGCTCCTTGATGCCTTTTGAGGTTTGAACCGAACCCGGGGTCACGACCCCGATATTCCCGAGGGCGGACATTTTCCCCCGGACCCCGGATCGAGGGGCTCCTTACCTCGATTCTGATTCCTTGTCGTCACGTCTCTTGCTCTGTTTACTTCATCGAAAATCGAGGCATCTCAAGGGTCCAGTTTTACCCGTATACAGATAGTCCCCTCATTTCTCGGAGAGTAAGTTCACGACGAGAAACGACATGAGCATTCTGATCCCTTCTTAAATATGTCGTAACATAAATGACAAAAAATCCGAAACATCCCGCCAGTCGCGTCATAATGACTTCAACTGTGTGTCAATAATCGGCAGGCCATCCTTGGACGAAAACTATGCGAAGCCCCTATAAATACTCCCTTCCTTCGTTCATTTTTTATTTTGGACCAAGTTTCTACCTTCGAATAGATATTATTTCTTTTCTTCATCTCCCAGCATTTTTACCTTCGTTCTTCAAGACTTCTCAGCAAATTACAAGTCTTTATTTATCTTCTACCCAAGCACGCTTAAGTTCCTCACCAAGCTTTTATCATTCGTCTCCCAAACTTCCTTCATACTTTTCTAAACCTTTTTCAGATAACAATGGCGAAAACTTCCAAATCTGTTCCCCAAAAGGTTGCTTCCTCCTCTTCACAGCCGATGGCCAAAGCCGAGGGGACCTATCCCGATGTGGTTGTCCTTGAGAGAAATTCTTCGAGCGCAGCTACCGATGAACCGGCTGCCGAGCCTCCCTTGAAAATGTTCATCCCCGGGGGTGTTCGATCGCGGATGAGTTTAAGGTCGAAAATCCCTCATCGGTGCAAGGCCGATGCGAGGTGGTATCTAGGTACATCTGCTCCATTATCGAGGCAGTCCATCCTGTGGTTCGAAGGACTGTGGCTGGGTGGATAAGGACATAGTAATTCATGGGCTCGACCACGACTTTACTACCCATGTGGAGAGATATTTGAGTGTTTACACTTATCCCTTCACATTGGGCCCGGTGGACCCGGTTATTCTGGACTTCTATATGAGGTATGAAGTATGCCTCGGTCAGATCCACCCATTGTTGTGGAGGATCGTAATCCTCATGCGATTCTTTTTGAACAAAATCGACTCCTGTTTGTTCTCCATCGATCATCTATTCCACCTGTACAGTCCCCGAATCTTCTGGGGAGGGGGCTAATAAAGCTCATATTTCAGGCTAGTAAAACCCCATTTTCAAGCATCGACGAGGAACACGATCGGGGCAGGAAGGGACGCTTTGTCCAGGTGAGGACCACATATTTGATCCTTTCCAAATTTAATCCATTCCCCGAAGTGGAATGTATCACGTAAGCATACTTTCCTTTAGATGTCGATTTTATGTTTTATTTCTCCCTTTATCAACGGTATTTTGCTGTGGTGCAACCCTTGCTCGAGTCCCAAACGCCATTCCTTGGCTCAAGGAGTGGATCAAGGGCATTTGCTCGCAGATTCCCTATTCTGAGCGTTCATGGCATGAGCTCTCGAAGGGCCGTTGGGAGGCTCATTCTCACGATAAGATCTGTTTCCTGGATAAGTAACATTAGGCTTCCTTTTTAGCATCACATTCTCGTTTCCTTTCTTTTCTTCTTGCAGGCTTTCATTAGACCATTGAGATTAGGCCTTTGGTAGGGGCGAGGACCTATCTGTCGATCCCTCCGCTTCGGGGCAGCTCAGGGTTGCAGCATGAGAGAAGAAAAGTAGGGCTTCGAGTTTCCTGAGCCTAAAGAAGAAGAAACCAAGGAGAAGGTTGGACCGTAAGCCAAAGGAGAGTTCTGGATCTCGAGAACCCGACTAGAACTTGCTTTATCGGCTTAGGGATGAGCCCGAGGAGGATGACATTCTTGTGGCTCGTAAACCGGTCTCCCGCAAAGAGCAGGCGGCCATTGAACAAGAGATTCATGAGGCTGATCTCCCTCAGATTAGGCAGGTCGATGAAGATATCGGGGGACTTCCCGAGATGTCGGCCATACCCCGAAGGAGGCACCCGGTGTAATAGATATTTCAGGGTCACCTTCTTATGACGAGTCAATGATTGAAGAGGCTCAAATAGTGAAGGAGCGATCCAACGAAGGGGCTCATGGTGCGTGTTGATACCCAATTTTTCCCTATATATTTTTATATGCATAAGTACTTGAAAAATAGCACATATATGCATATATAATCATTCAAAAGGTTTTTATAATTTTTCTATAATTTTAAAGATTTTAAATTGATTTATTTCCTCCCTTTTTACTCATAAAATTCCCAATAATTATCCCTCAAATTATTGTTGTGGTAATTTAGTTATATATATTCTATATTTATGCCAAAATATTGTTAAAATATTTTTAATTCATTTTTATAATTGCATTTTGCATTTTTAAAGCTAATTTGCATATAATTGCAATATTAACCTTATTAATGTACAATTACGTTTTATATGCATAAAATTGATCTTTTATATTTTTAAAATGTTATATATCTATTTTAAAGAATTTTAGTACACGAAATTATTTTTTAGAAATTATTTATTATAAATTAAATGGGATTAAATTGGCTATTTAAAATATAGCCAGATTGTATTTCAATTTTAGCCTTAACTGAACCCAACACCCCAACTCAATTTTGGATTAAATAGCCCAACCCAGGCCCTAATTACCCCTACCTGACCCAAAACCTATCATATCCTGGCCGTTGATCTAAAAGATCAACGACCCTCGTTCGTTCTTGCCTTTTTTATTCCAAACGGGCCCCCAACCCTAACCATTTTTCCAAATCCGCCGCCTTAAGATCCTCTCTTCTCTTAGTAACCCTCAACCAAACCCTAGCCCTTCAACCGCTGACCTCTCCTCTCCGGTCATCTCCGGTGACCTCTCACCGTCTCCTAAGCCTCCAATGGCTTCTCTCATGCTTTGTCTGCCTTCTCTAAGGTCTTCAAGGGCCAATGGCCATGCCGATTTGCATCTAGGGTTCGTCACTTGTCTGTCCTTGGCTACTCCAATGTGATTTCGAGCAAAATCATGATGTATCTGTTACGATCCTGTGGATTCTAGACAGGTTCTTTCATCTCTCTATGAGTTTCTTTTGAAACCCAAATTTCTTCCTATATCTGTTAGATCTGTACAGATCTAAGATGATTTGAGTTTGTTTCTTTAATGTTTTACACTGTCCTTGGAACTCTTTTGCAAGAATCGTTGATTTCAAGTGTTTTTCACCTTTTTCTAAAAATTAGGGTTTCAGAACTTCTTTTAAAATTTTGTTTAACTGATTCTTTATATATAAACTTCTATTTCTTGCATATTTTTTGACTGATTCTATGATTTTACTATCTCTTCAACTCGTCTATGTTGAAAACCCTAATTTTCTAGGTTTCTTTGTTTGGTTCTATGTATTAGCATGACTGATCGTTTCTTGTTTGAGTTTCTGTGACTATCTTGCCTCGAATATGTTCCTACTGAGTTTTTAGCCTAATTTATATCACTTCTATGTGCTTGTGTCCATCTTGACTGTTCAAGACTTGTTTATTTCTATCAGTGCTATTTAACCTTTGTGTTTGCTATGTCTGGTTGTTCTTATCTTACTCTATTTATATGCTGAACACTGAATCATGACTTTCTCTTTGATTGATTTTGGATTCCCTATTTTATGGTTTGATTGGAAGACCTTCCTTTAAACCTTCGATTCCTACTCTTTCTATTCAAATTGATTGGTTTGCTTACCTTGTCTGCATTAGTATTTTACTCCTACTAATTATCTCCTTAATTAGAGTTTTTTGAACTTAGCCCTAATTGTTTACCCTATACTTACTGAATTTGAAATCTTTTCTTATTGGTCATATATTGATTTCTTTCCTTATTTGTTACTTGTTCTTACCGTTTGAACTGATTCCCTTAACTTATGGGAATACTTGTATTGATTTTACTCTAATTGGTTCTGAGTTCCATAATTACTATACTATTGTGATTCTTGCCTTATTTTACCTAGTTTCGAACTACTATATATACCTACTTTCTCATTGACACAAACACGAACATATTGGTTCAAAAACTCTCCCTTTCATACTAAAAGTTTTTTGCTCTCTTTTGTGTTACTTACTACTGTCTAAAGTCAGCCGGCTGCAAGCCAAGGCTAACTACTGGTTTCTCTTTCACTTTGTGCTTACTATCCATTTACTGGTATGTTCCAATTTTAATTCAAGTCCCAAAACAATATGCTTCTCCTATTACTTCAATTTGTCATGTTTCTAATATGCTTCTATCTATGGTTTTGTTGTTCAACCTGCAATTAACATGTATACTTCACTGTCTTCTTTGTTGCATGTTATATACCCCTTAGGATCCCCTTCAAGTATGACCCAATGTGACTATGTTTCTCTGATCCCTGGCATGCACCTTCCTGTATGAAGTAATTTGCTATCCTAAGCCTATTGATTATATATTAACTCTACAGTTCATGCTATACTTTAAAAGCATTGACCCCTTTTTAAGGCTCCTCTGATTCTGTACCTATGTGCATATGTGTTTACTATGTGCCCTATGCTTACCCCCAAACCCCCATTACCCCTAAGTGGATGTGTGCACCTGTTTGACTCCATGTATTGAAGTGCTGATGAACCTCTTTCTGGTTCTGTATTTGGTTTGACTAATTGTTAGTCACCTTACCTTTTTAAATTGTCTTATTTAGTAACTCCCTACGTGTTTTCTTACAAAACTATTTCAAGCAAATCTCTTTTTAACATTGTTTTCCCATTAAAATCTTTCAAATTGTGTCAAGCATTCTCACTCTACTCCTAAGTCACTAGGTTCTGCCCCCTCCACTGTGTTTACTGCCTTGGGATTCTCTTGAGAACCCTCTGAACTTTGGCACACTAAGGTTGGCCCTTCCACACTGCACTTACTTAACTTGGTTATAAATTCTAGGTGTGAGCACTGCTCGGGATCCTTGAGATCCTTAGGGAACTCTGACGCACCTAGACAATGATATTGCCTATGAAATTGGCATTTGAGGCTATTGGAGGTCTTGGGAAATCACTTGGGTGTGCTTCAGGATCCCTATAGTGTAGCTTCTTCTTTTTATCTATTTATGTAATTCATTCATTTGGTTTGTAATAATTTGTAAACAAATATTGAGGTAACTAGTGAAAAAGGGTGAGTAGTTACATATTTGTGGGGTAAAATGGGTAGAAACCATGCCTATAGGATGTTATATTTGTTATGGTTGCCTTACCATGTTAGAAATCATGCCTATAGGTTTCAAGTGGTTCTAATAATATAAATCATGTGTATAGGTCTTAAAATCAACTTCACAAGTAGATACCATGCCTATAGGATATGGTCCAGTTCAACTTCTGTTATAACGAGTGTTTATATGTGTTTTCATTTGTTATCATGCCTACAAGTTTCTAACATCAGCTCTTAAACAATTAGATGTCATGCCTATAGGAAACAACATCAGAAACTCCGCCTAGATTTAAAATCAGTTTAGTTTAAATAAGTCAATCCAGTTCTTGAGTAATCCAGTTCTTGAGTAGTTTGCTTTAAAGTTGGTCTAATTAACGGTTTGTTTTCCTGAAATGAATTCTCTCAAATACTGCTTAAATTCACTATTATAAAGCATACCTATAGGGACTTAAGAGTCAGTTTTAAAATCTGCCCACTGTTTTACTATGTCAAGCATAGTTATCATGCTCTTAGGACACCACTATTCAGCGTGTAGGCAAGCATATAGGATGTTTTTCAAATCCTGTAGCTCTGAAACTGTTTATGCTACTTAATGTTGATCTGATTTTAAAATCAGTAGGCAAACAGATAGGGCCATTACTTCTGAGTTTATAAAAACAAAAACTGCATATCTCGTGTGTTCTGATATTCGCCTAGACATCATATCTTAGGATACTGTTTTACAATATTGTCCTTATTTGTATTTGAGTCGTGCTGTTTACATGCATTATCTGTGGAGGTGAACTTGATCCTCTAATTGCTTTTTTTCTGCCTTATGTGCTAAAGTCCTATTTGTTCTTGCCTGTCGCCTTAAAATTTTCTTCTTTTAAGCATCTTAGGGTCGTCTAGAACTATCCAGATTTAGAGGTCCTAAAATACCTCAAGGGCCACAAGGAAGGGACGGGTAGTGCACCCGTAGGCATCGTCAAGTTTACTAGCATGCTTTAGGCTAAGATCACGGGGTGGGATGGGTAGATATGAGATGTGATGACTACGTGCTAATGTCACGTGTATCCCCTCATTGAAGAGTGTTTATCGGACATTGTGTGGGGTGATCCTGTAGGCTAACCAACCTAGGACCCCTCCTTTCCCAAATCCCTTTTGTTTAAAACTTTGTTTTATATACAACTTGTTCAAAACCTTTGCCTTATTATACAACGTCCAATGTGCTTTACTTGCAAATTGTTTAATTCAATTATTTATTTGTTAATGGACTAATTCGTGAATATAAGTTCGGCCGGGACCCACCATTGTGGACCGATAGGGGTATCTAACTCCTTCCTATCAAGGTTATTTCAAACCCTTATCCTACTCACTGGTAATGCAAACTAGTCTAAGAGTTAATCGCTCTAGGTGCCCTAACGCACCATAATTCGTTAGGTGGCGACTCTTCAAATACCCAATTCCCAAAAGGAAATGAGTTATTACCCCCATGAATGTCAAAACCCGAACTTTCTCCGTGGAGGAAAAAAGAGGGCACGACAATGCGGAAGACCCCCTTCGTTCTTTTTTCGAGGGTGTAGACTCAGCCACTTTGGAGGACTTCACCAGGCTAGGAAACCTGGAGGTACTGAGGAAACAGCCATCTTTAGAAACCGACGGGATGAATTCGAGCCAAGTGCCGATCAACCAGTTTCCCTCCCCGAGTATGGATCCCGATCGAAATCGGTCAATAATCATCATCGTCACGGAATATGTCGGGGTTCTTTCCGCCCTCTTTGGAGTGGCTAGCTACCTCCGGCGCCTGTTAGCCGAAGAATACCAAGCGAAAATGAACGAGGTGGATACACCATGCTTGTTCAATAAGCACATCAAGCGTTGAACCGGGTAAGGCATCATTAGACTCTTTCATCCTTAGATTTAGTTTTTGATCTCCCTCATACCTATTCCCTTTTATATTTTTGCGGGCCTCAGCACTTCATCATGAAAATTTTCTTCGGTACCGAGATAAGGTTAATCAGCTCGAGGCTGAGGTCAAGGAGCTTGCTGAGAAGAGGGACATGTATAAGCTTCGTAGCAAGCAACATGAAGAAGCAGTCAAGAGTCTCCGGGCTGACTCGAATGCGGCTCAAAAGGAGCATGCCGACGTGGAGGAACAAGTAGAGATTTTTAAAGTTAGTGATAATGAGTTAGCCATGGCAACTAACGGCTAAAACTCGCAAGTCCAGCAGAAGGTTGACAGAGTCGACCAACTTCAAGCCGAGATGAACGAGGTCAAGGCCATGGCCGAACTGTGGAAAGGAAAAATGGACCGATTGGCTTCGGATAACGAGACTGCCCGGGAGTAGCTAGCATCAGTGGAGGTCCAACTCCGAGTGGAAAAAGATAAAGAAGAAGCACGGGCTAAGCAAATCGAAAACCTCTAGTCTCAACTAGGCTCGGCCATTGCTAAACGGGATGCCCTTTCTAAGGAGCTCGAATCAGTAAGGTCTATGTCAGAAATGACCAGGACTGATGCTGAAGAGATGGTGGCCCAGTACAGAGCCGATGCTGAGTTAACTCAGGACTGTCTGAAAGTTATTGTTGAGTACGTAAAGTGGCTGTCTTGAAGGGAGGCTCTCTAGGAGGTCCATGCCCGGGGTTTTGACATGTTGCCCGAGATCGAAGATGCTAAAAGACTCAAGGCCGAGGCCAAGAAGCTGGTTGACCCCGAAGATAAAGAGGGTTCTGAGGGCTCCGCCGAACCCGAGGATGGAGAAGACCTCGATGACCCCGGTGACGAGGCGGGCTCTGGTGAAGATCAAGCTTAGGTGCCATAGGGATTTTTCTTTATTTTTGTATTTTTTTCATTCTGTTGAGGCCGTTATTGTTCGCCTTTGTAAAGACTTTTATTGGAATGTATATAAGGCTTTTTTCCCTTTGGCAACTTTCGAGTTCATTTCTTTTGGCTTCCTCTTTACGATTGCAAAGATTTTAGATGCCTTAGCACGAAATAAAACGTAGTAATAAGTTCTTGTTTGGAGGTTCGAACAAGACTCATTCTCAATGTAACTTTGTTTCAAACTCGTGGAGGCTTGGTGTGACCGGAAGTTTTCCCCGAAGTGCTTGTTTAGATGTTTTTAGATTATAGTTTTGTCGAGGGTTGCCTTTGAACCGGTTTGGAATTTTTTATGGCCTTATGTTTTGATTATGGGATTCGGACGTCTCCGAGCCATTTCTGGGGTAGCCGTATCCTTTTAAGTTCAGTTACTTCCTAATAGGCTTTGTACCTCCAGGCTTCGATACCCGAGCCGTCCGAACTTGCTTTGGACGACAGTCCCCGAATGGGGGTGGACATAGCCTTTTAAGTTTAAGCACTGCCTAATAGGCTTCTATGCCCCGGGCTCCGATAGCCCGAGCCCTCCGAACTTGCTTTGGACAATAGTCCCCGAGTAGGGGTGATCTCTTGGATCCGATAATGGCGGTCGTTGGGCTCGATATCTT
Source organism: Nicotiana tabacum (assembly GCF_000715075.1). NCBI lineage: Eukaryota > Viridiplantae > Streptophyta > Magnoliopsida > Solanales > Solanaceae > Nicotiana > Nicotiana tabacum. The sequence continues at coordinate 14,210,525 of NC_134089.1, read as the reverse complement.
TAAGGAACAAAATATAATAGTCTTAATGGGAAAAACATGTATCTTCAAAGTGGAAACTTTCTTTCATTCATGTGCACAATATACAAGATTGTAAGTGTGTACAAGCTTCGTGTTATGGCTTATGTGGTCTATGTTGACACTGTTTATTTGACCGTTTGGTATTTACAATAAATCCTATCCACCGACCCAAATTGTTCAAGCATAAAGTTTCCTTCCATGATAAAATCATTACCCGAGGGTGATGGCCCATGGTATTTGAGGTCGATTATCAAGAGGGCTCAGATATTGTTGATGTGACCCTTGATTCCAATTCTTAGCATTCTTTGGTTGTTGCCTGCAAGTGTTAGTCTGATTCACAATATATGGAAAGAAAAGAATGAATGGGGTCGTACCTTAGTAGTAGTATCATTTTAAGTGGGTTACATTCCAGCTGTTTGGTAGTCGCTCACCGTTCCCTGCTTCGACTTTGTATGAACCTTTACTGGTAATCTCGACAACTCGATATGGACCTTCCTAATTCGGTCCTAGCTTCCCTTTGTTCAGGTTTCGGGTATCCAGTGTCAACTTTCTTAACATCAAGTCCTCGATATTGAAGTGTCAGAGGTTGGCTCTGCGATTGTAATACCTTTCAATCTGTTATTTTTGGGCGACCAACCAGATGAGGGCGGCCTCGCACATCTCATCCAATAGTTCTAGGCTCGTTATCATGGCCTCATCATTTGACTCTTCGGTCGCATATCGGAAACTAAAAGTTGGTTATCCTACCCCGACCAGTATTAGGGATTCGGAACCATAGACCAACGAGAATGGGGTGGCCCCAATACTAGATTTTAAGGTCGTACAAAATTCCCACGGGACTTTGGGAAATATTTCCTTCCATTTTCCTTTGGCGTCGGTCAATCTTTTATTAAAGTTTTGGAGTATAGTCTTGTTTGTAGACTCCGCATGCATGTTCCTACTAGGTTGATAGGGTGTTGATAAAATCCTTTCGATCTTATGGTCCTTGAAGAATTTGCTCACCTTACTACTGATGAACTGCTTCCCGTTGTCGCATACAATCTTGGCCGGCATTTTGAATCGTCATATTATGTGGTCCGAAATAAAATCAATAACTTCTTCTCTTTGACTTTCTCAGATGCCTGGGCTTCAACCCATTTAGATAAACAGACAATCATAAATAATATAAATTGAGCCTTATCGGGTGCTCATGGCAGGGGACCAACGATGTCCATTCCCCATTTCATGAATGGACAAGGTGACAAGACCGAATACAGTAGCTCCCCGGGCTGGTGAATCATTGGCGCCTGCCTCTGACACCCGTCGCATTTTCGTACGAACTCATTCGCATCTTTCTCCATGTCGATCCAGTAGTAGTCAGCTCTGATTATCTTACGAACCAGTGATTCGGCACCCGAATAGTTCATGCAGGTGTCTTCATGAACTTCCCTCGGGACAAATTATCTTACGAACCAGTGTTATGGCGATGGTTATGGCTGGGTGGGTGATGGGGAAGGTGACTTGGGGTCGGTTTCCGGCGTCGGGGAAGGTGAGGGAGTTGAAGGTTTGTTGATGGAGGTGGAGTTTGGGCGTGACAGTAGGGTTTGGACGGGGTGTTGGGCCTGTTTATGGTGGTGTTTGGGTGGTGTTTGGGGCAGTGGTCGACGGTGGAGGGGCGACGCAGGCGAGACGGAGAGGGGCGACGCAGGCGAGACGGAGAGGGGTCAGCTGGTGGACTGTTTGGTCGTTTGGTGGTATTCCGGACGTGAGGATGGGGGGAGCTCTTTCTAGGGTTTTTGTTCTTCTTCTTTAGGAAGAAGAACGTGAACAGTGCATCCTCCCAAAAAATTTCAAATTCCAGTCCGTTTCCAAAATTTCAAAAGTCCCCCCCTCAAAATGTTTTGTCCGTGTGTTTTGTAATGGGTTTGCCCAGAAAAATGAGCCCCACGCGTGGTGGGGTTCCCCATGTGTCAGGGACTCGGTTTATTATGGGCTAGGTCCGAAAATTAGGCCTAAAACCGGGTAGTTTGAACCCGAATATTATTCTTTTTCGCGGACCCGATTAAGGAAAACGCTGCTTAACTAGTCCTATGTAAGCAAAATAACTACCAAAAATAAGACTAATATTTAAACAACACTATATCTTTTTTTAAATATTTTTTCAAGATTTAAAATAGCTACAAAATATTAATAAAACTATTTTTGTAATTTTCGTTTATATAAAGATAAAATATAAAGTAATATTTTTTAACTTTTTTCAACAATTAAAATGACTACAAAACATTAATAGAACTATATTTTTGTAATTTTTGAAATTATATAAAGTACAAAAATAAAGTGCAATTTTTGTATTTTTTCAAGTTTATGCGAAATACATAAACTAAAATTTATATATGTATTTTTTTGTAATTTTTCTTTTTGCAACGAAATAAAGTGAAATAGTCGAAATAGCTATATTTAGACCCAATTACATATTTATGTTAAAAAATGTGAAAATCCTCGGGGAGGGTCAAAAATCACGTGCTTACACTAGACATATGGCGAGTGGTCCATCGAACGTTCTCCTAGATAGGGTGTTATCTTCGGACAGGCTGAACCTAGTACCTTCGTGCGCAGAACTCTCGATTCTTTAGGGTCCGAGGGCAGCTTCCCGGTCTTCAGGTAATCTATATACTTATTTCTCCATTCCCAAGTTAAGCTTGTCATATTTTTCTCAACGTGGCCTTATTCAACTACCGATTTCATGAGTTGTACGACCGTTCCCGAGTTGAATTCATTGTCATCAACTGATGAACCTAAGTTAGCTAGAGCATCGGCTTCACTGTTTTGATCCCACGGTACATTTTGCAGGGTCCACTCCTTGAATCGATATAGTGTGACCTGTAGTTTATCCAGGTATCTTCGCATTCATTCCTCTTTTACTTCGAACATCCCATTAACTTGATTCACCATAAAGAGGGAGTCGCACTTAGCTTCAATCACCTCGTCCCCTAGGCTTTTAGCCAATTCAAGACCTGCAGTCATGGCCTCATACTCGGCCTCATTGTTAGTTAATTTTACAGTTCTAATAGATTGCCTAACTACATTACCCGTCGGTGGCTTTAACACGATTCCAAGTCCAAACCCTTTTGCGTTCGAGGCACCGTCCGTAAAGAAGATATAGATCCTCGAGGAAGTCCTAGAGTTCAACTAAAATTCCCTTTCGACTTCGGGTATTAGGGTCGACGTGAAGTCGGCCACGAAGTCTACCAAAATTTGGGATTTGATGGCAGTTCGGGGTCGATATTTGATATCTTACCCGCTATTTTCTACGGCCCGTTTGGCCAATCGTCCCGAAAGCTCGAGTTTATGCATTATGTTTCTTAACGGATAAGTAGTTACGACACATATGGGGTGTCATTGAAAGTACAACTTTAAGTTCCCGGAGGCACGTCGCGAAGCGAGCGCCAATTTCTCCAGGTGAGGATACCTAGTTTCGGCCTCGCCTAGAGTCTTGCTAACATAATAGATAGGAAATTACGTACCTTCCTCTTCAACTAGGACTCCACTTACCGCTATCTCGGATACCGCAAAATACAAGTATAATTGCTCGTCTGCCTTCGGAGTATGAAGCAAAGACATGCTTAAAAGGTACTGCTTGAGTTCTTCCAAAGCTTGCTGGCACTTCGGGTCCACGAGAAGTTATTCTTCTTCTTCTTCAGCAACGAGAAGAACCGATGGCTCTTGTTGGAGGACCCTGAAATCAATCGACCCAAGGCGGCTATGCACCCGGTTAGTCTTTGAATGGCCTTGACATTGTCCACCACGGCGATGTCTTCTATAGTCTTTATCTTGTCGGGGTTGATCTCAATCCCCCTGTTGGACACAATGAATCTGAGGAACTTCTCGGAACATACTCCGAATGCGCATTTCTCCAGGTTCAGCTTCATATTATATTTTTTCAATATGTTGAAGGTTTCCTACAAATGTTTCAAATGGTCCTTTGCTCGCAGGGAATTTACTAATATGTCGTCAATGTAAACCTCCATTGATTTTCCTATTTGTTCTTTGGACATCTGGTTTACTAGGTGTTAGTAAGTGGCACCGACATTTTTCAATCCGAACGACATTACATTATAACAATAGGTGCCATATTAAGTGATGAAGGAAGTTTTTTCCCGATCGTTTGGGTCCATCCGGATTTGGTTGTACCCGGTATAGGCATAGAGAAAGCTGAGATTTCGTGGCCGGTCATCGCATCGATCATGCGATCGATGTTAGGCAGAGGAAAAGAGTCCTTGGGGCAAGACTTATTCAAGTCTTTGTAGTCTACACATATTCTTAATTTATTTTCCTTTTTAGGGGATACTACTACATTTGCTAACCTATTCGGGTACTTAACCTCCCGAATGGAACCTATTTTAAGAAATTTAGATAACTCATCTTTGATGAATGCACACTTGACTTCGGACTGAGGCCTCATCTTCTGCTTAACCGGGTGAAACTTTGGATCCAAGCTCAGCTTGTGGGTAGTATTTCTGACGGGATCCATGTCATGTCAAGATGGGACCAAGCAAAATAATCTATGTTTGTTATAAGGAATTTAATGAGTTTTTTCCTGAGCTCGGGACTTAACCCTATGTCGAGGTATACCTTTCGATCGGGCAGATGCTCAATCAACATGACTTGTTCCAGCTCCTCGACCATTGACTTGGTGTCATCAGAATCGTCAGGGGCTATGAAAGGCCTGGGAAATCCGTACTCGTCTTTCTTGCTAGTCCCCTGCTTTTTCGATTTGGTCGGGGCCGGTATCGGTAGATTGCTATTGGTTTCTTCCTTGGTGACCGAACTTGGGTTCCTTGATTTCGAGAGTGAGGATATACGGATCACTTTGTCGACCAGGAACATCTCTTTTGAGGCCAGTTGCTCTCCATAAACCATTTTAATTCCTCCAGGTGTTGAGAATTTCAACGCCTCATTTAGTGTTGAGGGTACTGCACTCATGCTGTGAATCTATGGCCTCCTGAACAAAGCATTGTATCTCATATCTCCTTCGATCACGTAGAACTTTGTTTCCTGAACGGTTCCGCCGGTGTTCACCAGTAGGGTTATCTCCCCTTTAGTAGTCTCACATGCCATATTGAATCCGTTCAGAACTCGGACTGCATGCACAATTTGGTCTTGCAGATCTAGCTGTCCTACGAGCCTCGATCTGATAATATGGCCGAGCTACCTGGATTAATTAACACACGCTTAACTTGAGATTTACTTACGAGTACAGATATTACCAATGCATTATTATGTGGTTGTATGATGCCTTTAGCGTCCTCGTCGTTGAAATATACGGTTCCTTCTGCCACATAATCTCAAGTTCGTTTTTCCCTTATAATGGACACTTTGGTGCGTTTTAACATTGGCCCTTGAGGGACGTCGACCCCACCAATAATCATATTGATGACGTGCTGACGTTCCTCTTGCTCGATCTGCTTATTGGAGTCCCTATTCCTGAAGTGATTTTGGCTCGATCACTCAGAAACTCTAGAAGGTGTCCGTTGTTGAATAACCAGGCTACTTCCTCTCTCGGTTGGTGATAGTCTTCGATTTTGTGGTCGTGAGTGCCATGATGTTTACACATTAGATTGGGGTCCCTTTGGGCAGGGTCGTATTGTAAAGGTCGAGGCCACTTGGCATCTTTGATGTGTCCGATAGCTGATACGATAGCAGCAACGTCAATGTTGAAATTGTACTCTGATAACCTTGGCTCTTCCTTAGGACCGATGGGTCGTTCAAAACTACTTTTGCTCATGAGTCCCCGATTATTATGACTTCAGCCGCTTCTTATTTCATTTTTCACAGGGTTTCATACAGACCCATTACCCCTTCGATCTCCATTGTTATCGGTCCCTATTCAACCTTGGTTCACGATCAATGTCTCTTTTTGATCTGTCACTAGCCCTTACGGGATAAACAGACCTGGAAGGGGCCCCAAGTTGATCATCTTCGATCCTGATTTTTGATTGGGACCGATTATGAACGCCGGCCTAAGTTACTGCCGAGTATTCTATCAGATTTTGCTTCAACTGCTGTAAAGCCAATGAGCTTTGAATATTGAGTCCTTGGGTGAAGGACTTAATGGCCCAAAGATCTGCAACTGGAGGCAGATCCATCCGTTCCATTTGAAACCTCGATATGAATTCCCTAAGCATCTCGTTATCTCTTTGCTTTACCTTGAAAAGGTGCAATTTCCTGGTCTCGACCTTGATGGCCCCGGCGTGCACTTTTACCAAGGCATGCATAAGCATAATAAACGAGTCAACATAATTGGGGGGTAAGTTGTGATACCATATCATGGCTCCTTTCGACAAGGTCTCTCCGAACTTTTTTAGGAGAACAGATTCAATTTCATCATCTTCCAGGTCGTTTCCCTTGATGGCGCACGTTTAATAGGTTACATGCTTATTTGGATCGGTTGTTCCGCTGTACTTCGGAATTTCGTTCATGCGGAACTTCTTTGGGATCAGCTTCGGGGCTGTGCTCGGAGGAAAAAGATTTAAAACAAATTTCTTAGAATCCAAAAGCTTCTGTGTTGGCGGTGCTCTTTGGTTCTACAACTGGGCTATTGCTGCATGTTGAGCTTATAATATTTCGACGATCATGCGCAAGTTGATCCTGTCACCTTCGCCATCGTGTGTACTCCGGGCCATCGATCGGGCACCCCCCGAAGGCTATTTTCGAGGTCAGTAGGAAAGTTTGCTTCGATTGCCACGTGCGAGTTAGCATCGATCGGATCAACAACTGGGACTCTATTGGGATCAGCAGGGGGCACCCCATTGCTGGGTACCACGTTGTTGTTCTCTCCATGGTAGGCGGATTCCGCATCCACGTTCAAAGGGGCAGATTAGGAGTTCGACATTTTAAATTTTGACCTGAAATTAAAAGCTTACAGAACATGTGTAAAATAGAGTGTGTGTTATGGTAATTTGTATCGAATTTCCACTATTATTCTTAACCCTACAGTGGGCGCCAAACTATTTACCCTAAAAAATGGATAACAATTAAATTTGTATGTGGTTCTAAGGATACTCGGATTAATTCAATACAAATAATAAATTGCGTTAGATTAAATAGATAAAGGACATAATAAATTGTCAAACCGTTTAGGGGGGATTCCGGACTCAATAACAACCTTTAAGAAATGTCTGCTCTCGATTCCGGACTCATAGTAACGAAGCACCGGTGAACAAGAGTGAGAATTTTGAATAACAGAGAAAATTATAGTATATTGCCTTGATATGCGCGTTACAGTGTAGTTAATGAATAATCAGACCTCCTTTATATAGTATGAGAGTTCTACTCTAAGTATAATTCCATAAAAGGTAAAAATCTTCCGTTTAACCAATCATCGGATTCCTGCCGATACGTGCCGTGATCCACACTGTGATATCCGGGAATCCCGAATATCACGGCCTTTCGTGCTCGATTGCCGGATAGTGCTCCCCAAGCCTTTTGGGATTTAAACCGAACCCCGGGTCACGACCCCAATATTCCCGAGGGCGGACATTTTCCCCCGAACCTCGGCTCAAGTGACTACTTGCCTCGATTCCGATTCCTTGCTGTCATGTCTCTTGCTCCTTATACTTCATCCGAAACCGAGGCGTCTCAAAGATTCGATGTTACCCGTACACATCCACATATGCATATAATTATATGTAGCATATTATTTATAGGTTCAACTGAATCTAGTGTCTTCGACACGAAGAATATAATAGATACTATACGTAAAACATCACTAAAATTTCAATCGATTTTATGTTTTGAACCCATAATTTTCAAAGTGTAATGGGTTTAATTCTATGGAACCGCTTTTGTATAGCCATAGGGTTCAATTTGACTAAAGGATGTTCCTCCTTTTACTTTCTCTATCTCCTACTATTGATCGGTAAGCTCTTACTCGCAAACTTTATAACTTTTTTTTTATGTACTGTTATTTTTTTTGATAAATTAAGTTTAAAAGAAAAAAAGAATTCTTCCCATATATCTAAGCTTTGATAGGTAGAATTATTCAAGTGAAACTTAAAAGATACTAATGGATAAATTGACGTGTGCAAAAATCGATCTAAACACCACCGTTACGAATAGGAAGAAAAACAGAATATAGTTATTTTTTTGTTTCATGATTGCGAAAATTTTATGTAAAGCCTAACTTGGAGGGATTGCTTTTTTGACCCAAGTGGTTAAGTTAGTAGTACAAGATTTATGAGTCTTTGGCATTAATACTTTTGGGAGGGCCAATGCCTTTGGAATTGACTGCCTGCGCATTTTTTGGATCCCAAACATGATGAGACACACATTTTCATGAAAAGTCATCTATTTTTCTTTAGACAAACAAAACGTTTTGAAGACAAGAAAAGACAAGGGAAATGGGAAAAGAAAGGGAAAGTTCTTTAGTTGTTTGCTATAATTAGTGACCAATAAAACCCAACTGGTTTTGGAAGACAAAAGAAAGTGTAAAGAGTATTTATACGTATATAACATTCGATGTTAACATCAAATTAAGCAGTTTAACCATGATATTTATAGTTTAAAATGCGGATGCATCTTACTTAATCATAGTAATTAAGTTAAAAATAAATTATATACAGGATATTTCATGTATTCATTTGCTCGGTGTAAACAGCAAGTGCGAATAAATTTTTACTGTATCTATACTTCTAAAACATAAAGGTATTCTTTCAAAATCTAGATTCCCATTTTTAGCGACAGATAGAAGAAAAGATTTAAAAAGAAAATAAACAAAAAAATTGAAAAGTTATAGTCGTATGGATCAAAATCAAATCAGAGAAATTTGACACGCAAAAACAATTGTCATGAGTAACATGCGAATCGAATTGAACTGGCCAAGGTCGCGCAGTGATCAATAAGGCCAAGGTCGAGCAGTGATTAATAAGGCCTAGGTCGAGCAGTGATCAATAAGGCCGAGGTCGAGCGGTGATCATCAACAAGGTCGAGGTCGAGCAGTATAGATAGATGTAACAACTAGTTTTACTTTGGAAAATATTCCCTCTAATTGTGCTCTTTTAGGGTTTTCTAGGGATATTCCTTATAAATAGGAAGAGAGGACTTCTCTGGGGGACATCTTTCTAAAGAGATGAGATGATATGTTATCCCACATTCCCCATCAGATCCAAAAAAGATCCTAAGATTCTTGTATTTGTCTATCATTCATCATTATCAAATGAAAGATGATCCGTCTCACTCAAGGTTGAGTGAATCTTCTCCTTTATTTACATTTTATCGCCATTTAATATTATTTAACGTATGGTCTTTTTTATACTACTAGATCCGGCCATAACTACTACCAACATTTGTACTCAACTATATTTTTCTATTCATGTTATCCATCTCAGATCTAGAATTGATTATTCTTAACTATGATTTACCCTCTATCTTCTTATTTAATTAATTTAACAAAAGGTCTCATACTTTTTGGTCAAACAATAAGATTTCTATATTGAAGAAAGAATAAACAATAATAGTGTAATTCGACTTATCCTTTCAAATTCGTTGAACCTAATTCGATTCCCAATCACATCCTCGCTTAAGAAAAGTGTGCAAAAAGTAGAGGATAAATCAAGAATATAAAGGAAACATCTTCAGATATAATGTTAGAGAAAAACCAAACAAAACAAAAGACCATAGAAGAGAATGGTGACACTAATAATCAATAAAAGATTAAGTAATATGCACTTATGATATACCATCAAAACTGTGGTGTGATGGATATATTTCTTTACTCTTAAACGTAGTTTTCGAATTCGAGCCTTAAAAATCATGCATGAATCCGAATTAATCGATGTTTCGACGATGTGAGTATCAGAATAAAGGACCAAAAAAAAAGATACCGATGATATAAAAATCTATTTTACCATCAATATAAGTTAACTGGCTTTAGCACGTTATCATTACTCTATTATTTATGTTACTATATCAAACTTGCTATTAAGAGATCATATATTATTATAGATCAATTTAATTTGATGTGTAATTTAACATTAATTAAGTTGAATATTTAATTTGATTAGTGACAAGAAATTAAAGGAATGATTGAGATTCTACGACCCCACCAAAGTGTAATTTAGAACTAGGGATATGGCTTTTAATTATCAGGAATTTTGAATGACAGTTAATACCGTTATGATGTCAAACAAAAGGTCTTAATGCTTTATTCCATTAGGACCATTATTAACTGTTCCCACAAATAAGTCGAAACCCTACCGAAAGTCCACCAAAAGTACATACCTAATTTAACTTTATCATTATCAATTATTATTATTATTATTATTATTATTATTCTGTTAATATCATTGCTATTTCTCTCCTATAATTATGGCTATTAATTACAGAAAAATGTTTATCATTATCTGTAACGTTCATCGGTATTTCTGTTAATATCATTGCTAGTACTATCATATGTGCTATAGTTATTACAAAGAGAAGTGGTTATTCAAGTTTTTTAAAGCAAGTCTTATGCCACATCCTTTTTCCTTTTCCTTTTTTTTTTGATTGCCAGAATCGAAATAACATGGAATATTTGGGAGCTAACAAAGAGAACATTGCTAATGATAAATCAGACGACAAAAAATAAAATTATACTAAAAGAAGCATAATCTATATCTATATCTATATCTATATTTAGATCTATCTATATTATTATAAAAACATGAATACAATATCGGTTTACAAAACTAACCTTATAATACTAAGCATAATAACTTATAGTAAAAGGATAAAATCGGAATTCTAGACATTAGCCTTGTAATTCTATTAGGTTTAGGACATAATACTACACGTTAGAAATTTTTCATGATTACCTTTAGAAATCCTATTAGTATATTTACTTTCGGGCATAGACATATAATACTACAAGTTAGCGATCATGGTAGTGTTAGAATTCAATCTCATTATCTCAAAATTACCTCTGTCGATACTATAAACATGTCAAAAAATGATGTGTCTAATTAAAGCAAAAAAAGAAGAAGTGAATATGTATTAATGATTTGATGGATAGTTAGGAAATCAATTTTTAGAAAAAAAGACATACGTTAATAAATAACTCAATACATTAGCACTCTATAATATTGCGTATCAAGAAAAACTAAAATTAATATTATACGGACGGCATAAAGCATTGAAATTGAGAAAAGAAATCGTAGGATAATATAATATTATACTATATTTGAACTGCTTTCCTACCCAATTATTAAAGAACAACTAAGAAAATTTTTAGGAATATAAATGTGTGAGAAAAAAAGAAAAAAAAAAGGTTGGTACGAGTCAATACCACTATTAATTTTGCAAACATAAAGATCTAAAAGTGGAATGCCATATCGATATTTTTACTCTTTGAAAATAAAATGTATGATGGATAAAACTATAATTACTCTTAAATATTCAAACATGAGATGAACTAATATTAAGAATCAGAATCAACAGAAAATAAATTATATTTTATGTTAAAACGAAATAATCAAATCTTTCATTTAATTATTTAGCAAGAGAATCCAATTAAATTATTTTTTAAATACAGCATATGAGTAATATTATTTTTTAAGTTAAAAAAATCTTATGGTACATAACTTTATTCCATAAAAAGAGGGTTATAGTTTAAAAAAGTTAGATCATTAAGTAAAAAAGATTAGTATAATATTAAGAAGGCCATACAAGTGTTTGAGGAAGCACAATCAAAGCTAAATTCTTAACAAGAATAAGCTTTCATGGATATATCATAAAAATTTGACTCTGGTATATCGAGATTATCCTTTGTATATGCCTCCGGCGGAATCGAAATAATATTCTTATGTCATGCATTACTTGCAAATCGTTAGATCAAGAGGCATGATATTGTCAGTATTAAGAACAAGTGGTATACCAACAACGATTTTATTATGAGGTCGTATAACTCACTTTAAATTTGACATACCTCTTCAAATAATTGAAATAACCATAACAAATATATCAAAACAGAGCAATAGTGTTAAATTTATGAGGAAAACAAAAGTGATAATATGGGATGAAGCGCTTTTAGCTAAGCGTCAAACGATCGAAACAATCGCCTAGAGTTTTAGAGATATATTGGATATTCAATGAACCATTTGGTGAAAAATTAATAGTTTGGGAGGTGATTTTTGTCAAGTACGATTAGTAGTTCTAAAATAGACGAAAGCAAAAATTGTAAAAGCTAACTTGCCAAAATTATACTTATGGCCTCAATTGAAAAATATTCAAATGACAAGAAATATAAAAGTAAGAACAGATCTAACATTTAGTGACTTCTGGCTTCATGTCGGAAATGAAAAGGATCATCCAATAAAAGATGATTTGGTTCATCTATAACACTTGGTTATCAACCCCAGTGGAAATAGTAGTGCATTTAATAAGGAAAATATTTTCTTCGTTATATTAAAACGCAATTTGTGCAAATTACATGATAGAAATTAAAGAGCTATCTTAGCTAGCAGAAATGAATATGTTGATCACTAAATAAAAGGTTGATTACTAAGTTTTATGGTAACAAAAAAAATATTTTTTAGTGTTGACTTAGTAGAAGATGATACCAACAGTTACAATCAAGAAGAATACTTAAATACTTTAACACCAAATGGTCTTCTACCGTACATGCTTGTTGTCAAGTTCACTATTTCTTACGTATATTAGTGTCACCATATATATAATAGACTAAGTTAAAATTGATTTTCCATTGCATATAGGTTCATGTTGAAGAAAAATATGTTTGTCAATATTTAAAAATACCCAATTATTAAACAACAATTAAGAAAATATTTAAAAATATACATGTGTGAGAAAGAGAAAAAAATGGTTGGTAAGAGTCAATACTACTAATGATTCTACGGACATAAAGATCAAAAGTGAAAGATCATATCAATCTTTTACTCTTTGAAAATAAAATTTATGGTGAATAAAATTATAATTAAGATTAAATATTCAAAATAAGAGATGAACTAATATTTAGTCATTAAACATACGCATGGAAATTTAGATCTGTTGAATAGCTTATGTAATAGTACACATATGGTATATAGAAGTTTTGATAATAACGTCATACATGCAGAACTTATGATATTATGTGCTTCTAAGTATGTGTTTATCCTCAAATTCAATTTTGGTCTTCCGAAATAAAATTATATCCTTTTAAATTTGTGTGAAAATCATTTTCAGTATGTTTATGTTTTGTAGTTATAATAAATAAAGCACAAGGACAAACATCATAAATATTGGACTATATTTACAACGGTATGTTTTCTTGCACGAATAACTATATGTGGCACTTTCAAGAGAGATATCAATATCGTTTACAAGAGGTGTGGTTATGCCAGAGCAACCAAAGCACTAAAAGGGAACATATACAAAAAAAATATCGTCTATAAAGAATTGTTATGTGAAATATCATCACATTAGATACCTTTAAACTACAATACATAATTATCTACTTAACATGACTAAATTTGATCATTTGTGTAAGTTCTAATGATGGCCATTCATTTCGAATTAATGTATTATGCTAATGTAATAATATTTCTGGCATTTAGATAATTGTTGTATTATTACATATAAAATTTCACTCATTAATTAAATTTTATTGTTACTTTATATAAATAAATATTTAAACCATCATATGACATTAATAACGTGCAACACACGTTTATAGATACTAGTTATATTAAAAGCACGAAGGCCCTTAGCGAAATGTCGTTTGCCTTTTTTGTCCCTTAAAAATAAATTTTATATTAAACAAAATGGTCATTTTAATTTTTCTCCCTAATATTTAGGAGTTTTAAATAAACTAAATTAATACATTAAATCTTTCTTTATTTGAAGTATGTACACAACGTCCTAATATTAAATATATCCTTCCTTAATTGATGATGTAACATAACAAAAAAAATTAATAAAAATGTAATGTTTGGAAAAGTTCAAGTAAAAAAATGTTTGACACTTAAGACTCCTTTTAAACCACTGACTTCTTTCAGGGTTAGGAGTATTTGGTCTTCGTTAAAGAAATATAACGATTAACTTAGCAATACACTAACTCACAAGCAGAAAATTAATATTGCAGAGAATGTAATCTCAACTGTTCGAAGTACATATCATTTATGCAGGTTTGTTTTTTAATAATTAGAAAAGACTATTTTCAATAATCTTATCCATGAAATAATATGAATAGATCGTATGAGAATGAAGATAGACAAAAAAACTTAGAGCAAACAATGTTACAAATGGATACTCCACAAAAAAAAAAGGTAAATGAAAAAAAATAACCACTAAATAAAAAATAAATACTGAAGTTTTTCCCCAGAAAAGCTATTAAATGTTTAAAGGTTATATATTTTTGTTGAAACTAAAAAGAAAGCATAATCAATATTCTTCAATTTCAAGAGTTTATAAAATATAATATTTTATTCATCAAGATAGAATACATGCGCAATGCGCGAATGTAGATTTCAAATATTATACAAAAAATAATTAAAACAATTATTATACTTTTTATATTATAGTAAAAGTACTAAACCCCGATGCAAAAAAATAAAAATATTTTTTTAATATTGAGAATAAATAATTAAGTCTTTGAATTAATTACTCTCTCAATTTCAATTTATATAAAACCTTTTAGTTTTCAAGATTCAAAATATATAAGCTTTGACAAAAAAATTAAATATTTTTTTCATTATATTGACATGAAAAGATTGCAGATTAATAGTATTGTACGTATAGTTTTTGAATATCTACGTTTTAACTTTAAAATATCAAATTAATCTAATTCAATTTAGCATTAAAGAGTAGTCAAATTAACTCTTAAAAAGCGAAAAGATTCACGTAAACTAGAAAAGAGGGAGTTATTAGCAAAATAATCATTTTTTTAAATTATCATATAAATAAATTTAATTTTTAAATTGATAAAACTTTTAAGGTACATAAATTTATTTTCACAAAAAGAGCATTGCCGGTTGAAAAAAATAAAAAATAGAGCAAAAATTGATTATGTTAAAGTTTAACTTGTTATTTGTTTTTCGTATTAGGTAACAAAAATAACAAGGATGTTCATAAGATATCCACATATGTCCTAAGAAACTGCAATAATGCATACATAAGACAAAAAATGTTTATTTATTGAACAAGCTTAATTGGATTAATATTTATATTTTTTAGGAGCTTAGATTTTTTTCTGTTAATTTTTGTTCAATAACTTAAATAAATTATTTAATATAGTAAAATTATATACTCATAATATAGGTACACACGTAAAGTGCGTACCCTAAGACTAATATACTATAATATGGTTTGGTCAAGTAACCTACATCAATCTACTAATGAAAATAGAACTTATTGAGAAAATAAACTCCCCCTCCCCCCAAACAAAACTATATAAACGACCACAATGTGGATATTATTATTGTTATTGGTGAGAAGCAGAAGATTCTCAATTTATAGATGTCCAAGACTTTTTCTCCAAGAAAAAGATAAAACATATGAAAGGGATTTATTTCTTTTACTAGTCTTTTTTCCCTTCCTTCAAGAAAGAGAGTCCTAATACATTATAAATTTAGGGCAAAATCCTAATATTTACATCCGTGATGCTCATATCATTTTTCATGTACCTTAATCATTTTTTTGAGTACCCGCAACCTTCAATTAGTGCATGAACTTAGTAATTTTACCTACCAAAGTTTAACCAATCGGAAGAAAACATATTTTTGTTGCATCTCCTGAGATTTGAACTCTAACTTATTTTTCATAATTTTTATCCCACTTCATTCATGGTCAAGTCACACCATGGATGCTCCCCATGTTTTCTCTTTCTTTAATTTCCACCATTAATATTGTGCAGAAATGTAACAGTAATAGTATACTGATAACTTGTCTCTACGTGTATATGCATGCATTCTTTTTGGTCTAAAATGACGGCCATTCATGCCTTTGAAAGCTATATGAGGTAATTAATCGGAAACCAAGTTGCCCCCTTTTTCCAAAAAATTAATAAATAAATAAATAAGATTGGCACCATCTGAAAACAAGTTGTGTCTTTATATTTCCTTCATTAATATCTACAAAATATAAGCTAAAAGTACAATATTTTGAGCTAATTAATAATACGGAGTTGTTACTTGTTAGGAAGTACAATAAAAAGCTATGCTTTTTGTGTTTCACAGCACCCGGTAAATATTTACTCACATCGAATCTTGATGCTAACCCGATAAATACATGATATATCTTTGTAAACACGATTATCACTATATCATAGTTAATTAATATATTTTCTGTCACGACCCCAATCCCGGCCGTGATGGCGCCCAACACAATGCTAGGCAAGCCCGACCAATTAACATATCACAATCTCTTTCTTTATAATTCAATACAAATTTTCGGGATTTAATACCAATTTAATATAAATAGAAGTATGAATTTAACAGATGAAATGTGCGGAAACCATAATCACGAAAAATCTCTGTAAAACAGCCCACTGATCCGGTGTCACAAGTCTGAGCCTCTAATACAAGGTTTCAACAATCTAATACAAAAATATGTCTAAAATGCGGAATAATAAGTGGAGATAGAAGGAGAAATCGGGTCTGCGAACGTCATGCAACTACCTCGATAACTCCGATGAAAACAGAACGGCAGGAAAGCTCGCTCTATGCCTCAGGAATACCTACACCTGCGCACATGGTGCAGGGAGTAATGTGAGTACTCTGACCCAGTGAGTAATAACAATAAATAATGGTTGACAGTATGAAATCACGTAAAGGCACTAAGCAGTTCTATATCAAAACAATAAAATCATTTAAGCAGCAGTGAATGAGGAAATCATGTGAAATTCTTTAAACCAGGTAAAACAGATATAATCAGTATAAATCAGCTCCTCAAGCATTTCAGTTCATTTATTCGTTCTTATCCTCAGTTCTCAATTCATATACTTCTCACGATAACCGAATCAATAAATATATATACCGCTGCGGCGTGCAGACCAATCCGTATATCGCTGTGGCGTGCAGCCCGATCCATAATAATAATAGTCGACTGCGCTCACTGGGGGTGTGCAGACTCCGGAGGAGCTCTTTCAGCCCAAACGCTATATAATTGCTGCGGCGTGCAGCCCGATCCATATAAGTAATTGCTGCGGCGTGCAGCCCGATCCATATTGTCACACCTCCTTTTTCCGCACCCAAGGGGGTGCAAGGGAGTTTTTTCCAATTAAAGGACAATCGAAACGAGATTGGTTTAATTATTTCAGAGTCGCCACTTGGGAGATTTAGGGTGTCCCAAGTCACCAATTTAATCCCGAATCGAGGAAAATAATGACTCTATATTACAGTCTGCGTACCAGAAATCCGGATAAGGAATTCTGTTAACCCGAGAGAAGGTGTTAGGCATTCCCGAGTTCCGTGGTTCTAGCACGGTCGCTCAACTGTTATATTCGGCTTGATTATCTGATTTTATACAATTGTGTGAACATATGTGCAAAATTTAACTTTCAACCGCTTTTATCGTTTACTGTTTTTATCAAGAATTGCAACGTTGTGAAAATGTATCTCGGACCGCGTTACAATCAATGTACCCGTGGTCGTCGACACACTTTGACTCCGTTGAGATTGGGATTTGGATCACATCAATGCGCACCCGAATTTGAGGAATTTAAATTATTAAAGGCGCGCCTAAAGCGACTAGCGTATTTATTTTGAGTAGGACCGTGGAATTCTACTAAACGGTCCATCCTGAATTCTAAACCATTTTAAAGCAAATATTTACTGAGGGCCCCGCAATTTGTATTTTTATTTGGCGAGGCTCATCTCATTCTTATTTTTAAAAATGAATTTGCAACGTCATGGACACGCATCTCGAACCACGTCACAATCAATGTACCCGTGATTAGAAACACATTTCGACTCCGTTGAGAATTAGATTTGGGTCACATAAATGTGCACCCGAGTTTAAGAAGGTAAGATTTATCAAGGCGCATCCTAAAGAGTCTAACGTATTGTTATTTTAGGAGGGTTGTGAGATTTGCTAAACAACCCGTCCTGAAAACTAAATGCTTCGATAATATACATCTAACAAGGGCCCCGCATCTGCGCGTTTTGATTATTTCCGTCGAGGCTCATCTCGTTCTTATTTTAAAAGGATATCCTATAGCAACTACGTTTCTTGTCGTGTTTGTCCCTATCAATTGAAAACAGTAGATAGTCCTAATTAATTACATGCTTGCAAGTTGTTTGTAACAACGTTCAGAAAAAAAAGCTTGAAAATCAGAAATGAGGCTGCATGTACAGTCAGTTGAATAAATAATTATGAGCCCAAATCCAACCCATGCGTGATGGGCCAAATCTGGGCCGCTGCTTGCTCGAAGCAGGCCGGCTTGGCCTGTTTTGGCCTGAACTCGACCTTTATGAGGTTGAGATTGCAAGTTTGGTGTTCTTTGTCTTAACAGGTGGTTTACTAGTTATATGAGACCATCAATCTAAAAGGGAAGAACTTAATCCATGATGTACAGTTTGCATACATTACCACATATACTGCAAAGTAAACTAAAATCTGAGATGCAACCTATCTTATTGAGCATATTATCACCTATCAGCATACATATGTAAACTACCATTTAGCTTACTTATATTGATATACACTAGGCATACAAGCTGCTTCGATTGTCAACACAAGAATGAAAATTATCATACAATACACGATATCTAATATAACAATATATGTATGAAAAACAACTTCAAGTCTTTTCCTTTTTTGCATTCATGCTCAATGTTCCAATTACATTTGATAGTGCATTGGTTGTGTACCTGATGTAGAGGAACAAAAGAAGAAGGAAAAAGATCAGTTGAGTAGCACACAACAAACAACAGCAACAGCAGATTCACAGCAACAACACAGCAACAAACAACCAGCCAATAATGGTGAAGCTCAGCAAGGAGTCGAGCAACAAATGAACAATCCCAGAAAAAGAACAGAGTAGGAAACAACAGCCCAGAATGTTGAATGTAACAGCAACAGAAATCCAAAGACCACAAGAAAGCTTGGCAAACAACAGGAAAAGCAAAACCCCACAGAAAACCTGATCAAACTGGACTCTTGCACAGTTTCTTCTAGACAATACTCATTCACAATGTTCTGAAATTTATTTCTGTTTTTCCTTTTCAGTTTTCTTACTCCCAAGATCTCTCCAGACTCAAAAAAAATGAACCCCACTTCTAATGGAAGGTCTGCCTCTTTTATAGCCTAACCTTCACACTTTACAGTCTGTTTTTCAACTCAAAATTGCCCCCCTCGTTGTTTTTCCACTCACTTCTTTTAAATAAACAAAACTCCCATCAAATCCCTGACAGCCCCTCTCTCTTTTGTTGTTAAAATGTACTAATCACTTGTTTATTTAACCAAAGTATGGGCAGTAGGAATATAATCTGATAGCACATGCTGACCAATTATTTTAATTCCTTAAAGCTAACCATACACATGCTGCCCACGGTCTAAACCAAATGGCATCGTGTTTTAAAATCAAAGTCTGAATCTGCCATTATAACCTTTCCCCTAGATGTTCTTTAATTCAATTTGAACAAAATCAATAGGCAATACAATTCAGTTCCTAATGGGACTCAAATACGATCACAACAGAAATAAGCAATACGAATCAAGTTGTTACCATTAACGATTGAAACTAATTGACGACATATATCGACTCGACTATATTAATCGTAACACATAACAATCAATCGTTCATACAAACAACACGTATAGAGTCCCGAATGACTTCAGACAAATTTGTTCAAACACTATGAACTTATATGAATTAAACTCGTTTGACGACTAATCTAATTGATGAGCATGTATATCACAGGGTATATTCAGAACACAAACAGAAGACAATTGACCAAATAAAAAGGCCTTTAACAGATATGGAAGAAATCCGAATGAAAAATAACAAAATAACAAACAAACACAACGAAACATGCTGACAACTTAATTAGAACTAAAACAAAAGAAAGGAAAACTTACCAAAAGAGTTTGAAATCAAAATGACCAAAATCTGACTCAACTTCGAACTCTTGAGGCCGAACAAACTTTAATCAGGGTGTTCTCACATGAGAACACCTTTATTGAGGTCTATTAGACCTCAAACCCTTGTCAAGACCGGCCGGATTCCCCAGGTGCATGTGTTTCAAGTTCTGGATTTTCAGATCTGGATTTTTAGGAGTTGTGGATAGATTCGGACCAAACCAAGCTTGGTTTGGTCACGAGGAAGGTCAGGGGAGTGTCTGGTATGAAGATGGGGTGGTTTGGCATAGTTCCGGGTTCGACTCAAATCTTCAAATGAAGATTCGAGACGAAGGAAGATGATTCGAGGCAAATGGATAGCAGATCCATGTTTAGGACAGTGAGGGGGCCTTAGGGTGTTCAGGAGGTGGCCACCGGCGTTCGTGCCGCCGGCTTTAATGGCGAGGGAGACTAGGGCGGCTTGCTAGGGTTTGGGGTTTCAGGTTTGATCTTGGGGACGAAGGGATGGGGTGCTGGTATAGGGGGCGTGGGGTGTAAGGGAAGGTTTATATATGGTATATGGGATTGGATCTGAGCCGTTAGATCAGATGATCTCAACGGCTTGGGTCTGAGGGTGAGAAATGAGACGGGGTCGTTTGGTAGTTAAACGGGGTCGTTTGATTTAAGTGAAGGGTTGGGTCAGACCGGTTATTTGGGTCGGGTTTGAGAATGGGTTGCTGAAAGAGGTCCTGAACCGTTGGATTGGCCTGGACGGACGACTCAAATTGATTTGCCTGAAACGGCGTCGTTTCAGGAGGTGCCTGGGCAGGCCTGGTCTGGACCGGATCAGTGTTTTTCGGTTTTGGGCCTCGTTTTGGGGCCCAAACAGATTTTCCTTTCCCTTTTTATCTCAACCAATTAATCCAAAAATTTCTAAAATAGGGTAAATAATTAAAATAAAACTTGCACACATATTGTGTAACACCTACAACAATAAACACACATAAATGGAATAAAATAAAAATAAAAAATAAAGA
Source organism: Nicotiana tabacum (assembly GCF_000715075.1). Taxonomy (NCBI): domain Eukaryota; kingdom Viridiplantae; phylum Streptophyta; class Magnoliopsida; order Solanales; family Solanaceae; genus Nicotiana; species Nicotiana tabacum. The sequence continues at coordinate 14,189,463 of NC_134089.1, read as the reverse complement.
AAATGGTTAGATTACAGCTTAGAACGAACGATGCATACATACGTATATTTTTTGAATTTTCTTTTAACGACACATATATTTTTTGTATTTTTGTTTGATAAATGACTAGATGCAAAATGGACAGACCCATAAATGACTAACAACACATGTCACGGAAAGATCAAAAAATTGTACAGCGAAGCCATTTGTCACTATTTTTATTTTCTTTTGGAGCGATTGTCCGTGAAGCAAAAATCATGTGCTTACAGCTGCCCCTTTTTGCACGAAGACACGAAGGGTTTTCGCGCAAAGATAAAGCGAGAGATTTTTGCCCGTCCGAGTTACTCCGTGTGAAGCATTTTTTGAAAAAGATTTGACCGAACCTTTGCTTCAGAGGTTTCCTACATATCCTGGGCTGAACAGGAATCAGGTCAATGTAGTTCGGGAAATTTTGGTAGCTGGGACTACCGTGTGACTGTAGTGCCTGGTGCTGTTGTGCGCTGTCGCATGTTGCTGTAGGATGCTACTGCTCAACCGATCTCCCTATTACATTGCTCTAAAAGGAAAAACAAGAAGCTAAGCTAGACTGAGGATCATGAGATGTCATCCATCTTCAACTTGTTCTTGTTGCCTTGCTTTCTTGTCGGCTAACGCTTTCCTCCGATGCCTTTATCTTGTGACTTTGGGAGATGATGCTGGTCCTTTGCTAACGTTTGAATGTCAGTTTTCATCACTTCGCTTGATCCGCTGGGAACATGCCCTCTTCTTCAAGCCTTTCCATTGTTTCTTTGATGGTATGGCTTTTCATAAAAATTGTTATGTTGGGCATGCTATAACGTTCCCAAACTGCTTCTTTTGAGACGCGTTCCTTTTTCCTTTTTGAAATGCGCGCTTGCCTCTGCAGTTGTCTGCTTCTTGGTGCTGGGGATTTCATTGTTTCCTGTTTGGGGATCTCTGTTGTACCCTTCCGTCTTCAGGTGGGGTGACTGATTCCAAAATCTAGAGCTAAAAGTATTCCCGCATTATACTGGTGGGCGACCTAGAACTTAAATGTATTCCCGCATTATATTGGTGGGCGACCTAGAACTTAAAAGTATTCCCGCATTATACTGGTGGGCGACCTAGAACTTAAAAGTATTCCCGCATTATACTGGTGGGCGACCTAGAACTTAAAGGTATTCCCGCATTATACTGGTGGGCGACCTAGAACTTAAAAGTATTCCCGCATTATACTGGTGGGCGACCTAGAACTTAAAAGTATTCCCGCATTATACTGGTGGGCGACCTAGAACTTAAATGTATTCCCGCATTATACTGGTGGGCGACCTAGAACTTAAAAGTATTCCCGCATTATACTGGTGGGCGACCTAGAACTTAAATGTATTCCCGCATTATACTGGTGGACGACCTAGAACTTAAAAGTATTCCCGCATTATACTGGTGGGCGACCTAGAACTTAAATGTATTCCCGCATTATACTGGTGGGCGACCTAGAACTTAAAAGTATTCCCACATTATACTGGTGGGCGACCTAGAACTTAAATGTATTCCCGCATTATACTGGTGGGCGACGTAGAACTTAAAAGTATTCCCGCATTATACTGGTGGGCGACCTAGAACTTAAAAGTATTCCCGCATTATACTGGTGGGCGACTTAGAACTTAAATGTATTCCCGCATTATACTAGTGGGCGACCTAGAACTTAAATGTATTCCCGCATTATACTGGTGGGCAACCTAGAACTAAAAAGTATTCCCGCATTATACTGGTGGGCGACCTAGAACTTAAAAATATTCCCACATTATACTGGTGGGCGACCTAGAACTTAAATGTATTCCCGCATTATACTGGTGGGCGACCTAGAACTAAAAGTATTCCCGCATTATACTGGTGGGCGACCTAGAACTTAAAAATATTCCCGCATTATACTGGTGGGCGACCTAGAACTTAAATGTATTCCCGCATTATACTGGTGGGCGACCTAGAACTTAAATGTATTCCCGCATTATACTGGTGGGCGACCTAGAACTTAAATGTATTCCCGCATTATACTGGTGGGCGACCTAGAACTAAAAAGTATTCCCGCATTATACTGGTGGGCGACCTAGAACTTAAATGTATTCCCGCATTATACTGGTGGGCGACCTAGAACTTAAATGTATTCCCGCATTATACTGGTGGGCGACCTAGAACTTAAAAGTATTCCCGCATTATACTGGTGGGCGACCTAGAACTTAAAAATATTCCCGCATTATACTGGTGGGCGACCTAGAACTTAAATGTATTCCCGCATTATACTGGTGGGCGACCTAGAACTTAAATGTATTCCCGCATTATACTGGTGGGCGACCTAGAACTTAAAAGTATTCCCGCATTATACTGGTGGGCGACCTAGAACTTAAAAATATTCCCGCATTATACTGGTGGGCGACCTAGAACTTAAATGTATTCCCGCATTATACTGGTGGGCGACCTAGAACTTAAATGTATTCCCGCATTATACTGGTGGGCGACCTAGAACTTAAATGTATTCCCGCATTATACTGGTGGGCGACCTAGAACTTAAATGTATTTGAAATTATTCCCCCGTTCTTTCGAGAAAATTTTCGACAATTGGCAGAAAATTTTCTGCCCCGGTTTTTGGTGACTTCCCTGGCGTTGCATCTTGTTGCCATCATTAATCCTTTGTTTTCCTGCAGCAGACAAAGGGATTTAATTAGTTTTTATCGTGGTGGTAGAGGGTACCTCTCTGGCGGGTGACTTTTCCTTTCTTCTCTTTTCTTGCTCTATGTCCCATAATTGATTAGTGGGCAGAGTTGCCTGCTGGGGGTTTCTAGCCTGCTGGGGATTGGCTTTCAATTAATCCCCTTTTCTGCTTTATCTTTAAGCACGTGCTGTGGGAGTCTGCTTCTAACTCCCGACACCACTCCCTTTAGGAGCTTACTTCCTCCAAAATTGTCGGGCACGATCACTGCACTGCTTGGGATCGGCTTCTAAGACTGTTTGTATTATCCTGCATTGGATGAATTCCCCTCCGGTTTCTGGTAGTAAGCTTTGAAAAATTCTTTTCAAGACAAATTTTAGGAAGAGAAATAACAGCTAGAAAAGGAAAAATCTTTCTGAACCCATATTTGGTGGGGAGAAGAAACTCAGAAGAACTTATCTGGAGGACATGACTGGTCCCCGTGATCATGACGTGCACCATAGATTCCCGACCCAGTCTATTTGTATCAATCGATTTGCCCGATGGTCTGACTTGCTGGGGATGATAAACGATTGTCCGTTTCTCTGTAAATGTGGTCGTTCTTTGTTGATCTGGCTTGCCGCCTCATAGTGCCCTTCGAGGGGTTTTCACTAATGAGACTCTCTTTTTTCTCTCATCTCCCGGCGCCTTATGGTGCCTGTGAAGGTTTTCACCAATAAGACTCTCTCATTTCATGTCCCTCATCTTACATCGCCTCTCGGTGCCTGTAAAGGTTTTCACCGATAAGACTCTCTCATTTTATTTCTTTCGGGGAATCGGGGTGTTGTAGATACGACCCTCTCTTCTGGAGATTCCTTTGACCATCAATCCCTTCCCAGTCTTACGATTCGCTTCTTTGCTGGGGATTGGTGTGTTATTCTCGGCCTCATTGCTTGACTCGACATCTCTTGAACATTGATCGGGAGGTCTTCTGGACATTGATGTTGGTTTTGGTGTGGAGTTAAAGAAAGGCTATGAAAAATGAAAATAATTTGATGGGTGATGTGCTACAACTTTTGGAATCAAACCTTCATTGGAACTTAAAACATAACCTCTGCCCCAGTTTTCTTGATTGGGGAATTTTATTTTTTACACTTATGTTGCGCTATGTGCGTTACGCACATTGTGCCTATTATGCACACTATGTACATTATGCATCCTATATTTACTATGATGCACACTATGTACTTTTTCTTTTCTTTTCCTTTCTTTTCTTCTCTTTTTTTTCCATGTCTTTTCCATTAGTGATTCCCAAAGAGGGGTACGAAAGAATAACTTAAGGCTCAAAGGGGGAAACAAAGGTTAAAAAGTGTTTGGATAGAAGAAAGAATTGCCTCCGTCATCTCATTATCCAATAAATGCCAAATACAAACAAGTAAACCAAAAATTGCCATAATTAAATAAATCACGCATAATATCGCTTGACTGCATCTGAATTGATAGCCATGTCGACACATCTACCTTCGACATCTGTCAAACACAAAGCACCGTTGGACAATACTCTGGTCACGATATAAGGCCCTTGCCAATTTGGGGCGAATTTGCCTTTTGCCTCGACCTGATATGGGAGGATCTTCTTCAACACCTGCTGCCCTACTTCAAACTTCCTGGGGCGCACCTTCTTATTATATGTTCTTGCCATTCTCTTCTGGTACAGCTGACCATGGCACACTGCTGCCAATCTTTTTTCATCTATCAGGCTCAACTATTCCAATCGAGCTTTTACCCATTCATCATCATCAATCCCGGTTTCCGCGATAATTCGGAGGGATGGAATTTCGACCTCCGCTGGTATTACGGCCTCAGTTCCATACACCAACAAATAAGGAGTTGCGCCTGTGGAAGTTCGGACGGTAGTGCAGTAACCCAACAAAGCAAAGGGTAATCTCTCGTGCCATTGTCTGGACCCTTCCACCATTTTTCGCAGTATCTTCTTGATATTCTTATTGGCTGCTTCGACTGCTCCATTCGCCTTGGGACGATATGGGGTGGAATTGCGGTGTGTAATCTTGAATTGTTGGCATACCTCTTTCATCAAGCTGCTATTAAGATTCGCACCGTTATCCGTGATGATCACTTTTGGGATCCCAAATCTGCAGATGATATGGGAGTGAACAAAGTCCACCACTGCCTTCTTGGTTACTGATTTGAAGGTTTTAGCCTCAACCCATTTGGTGAAGTAATCAATGGTCACTAGAATGAACCTATGACCGTTGGATGCTGCTGGCTCGATGGGCCCAATGACATCCATGCCCCATGCCACAAACGGCCAGGGTGCTGACATCGTATGTAACTCTGTTGGCGGAGAATGAATCAAATCTCCATGTATCTGGCACTGATGGCATTTCCTCACGAAAGTGATACAGTCGTGTTCCATGGTTAGCCAATAACACCCTGTTCGAAGGATCTTTCTTGCCAATACATATCCGCTCATGTGTGGCCCACAAACTCCAGCATGTACCTCTGCCATAACCGACGTTGCTTGACTGGCATCTATGCATCTCAACAATCCCAAATCCGGGGTTCTTTTGTACAATACTCCTCCACTGAGGAAGAAACCGTTCGACAAACGCCGAAGGGCTCTTTTTTGGTCTCCAGAGGCATGTTCTGGATATATCCCCGTTCTGAGGTATTCCTTGATATCATGAAACCAGGGTTTTCCATCTGCTTCTTCTTCTACGGCATTGCAGTAGGCGTGCTGATCACGGACCTGGATATGTAGAGGATCAACATACATTTTGTCAGGATGGTGCAACATTGATGCTAAGGTGGCCAAAGCATCCGCAACCTCGTTGTGAACTCTAGGGATGTGTTTGAACTTCACCGATCGAAATTGCTTGCTCAGATCATGCAAGCATTGTCGGTATGGTATGAGTTTTAGATCTCGTGTTTCCCATTCTCCCTGAATTTGATGTATCAAGAGGTCCGAGTCTCCCAAGACCAAGACGTCCTGGACATCCATGTCAGCAGCCAGGCGCAGACCCAGAATGCAAGCCTCATACTCGGCCATATTGTTGGTGCAATAGAAGTGTAGTTGAGCCGTAACAGGATAATGCCGTCCTGTTTCAGAAATGAGTACTGCTCCTATTCCAACCCCTTTTGCGTTTGCAGCTCCATCGAAGAAAAGCTTCCAACCTGGTTCCTCAGGTAATTCCAAATCATTCGTATGCATCACCTCTTCGTCAGGAAAATACATTCTTAAGGGCTCGTATTTTTCATCAACGGGATTCTCTGCCAAATGGTCTGCCAGTGCCTGGGCTTTCATGGCCGTCCTCGTTACGTAGATGATATCAAACTCTGTGAGCAGAATTTGCCACTTTGCCAACCTTCCCGTGGGCATAGGTTTCTGAAAGATATACTTCAATGGGTCCAAGCGGGATATGAGATAAGTAGTATATGAAGACAGGTAGTGCTTCAGCTTCTGAGCTACCCAAGTTAGGGCGCAACATGTTTTCTCGAGTTGAGTGTACTTGACCTCATGCACTGTGAATTTCTTGCTAAGATAGTAGATGGCTTGCTCCTTCCTTCCTGTGTCGTCATGTTGCCCCAACACACAACCAAATGAATTTTCCAAGACCGTCAGGTAAAGAATTAGGGGCTTCCCGGGCTTAGGCGGGACCAATACGGGTGGATTAGACAGATACCCTTTGATTTGGTCGAAAGCCTCCTGACACTCTGCCGTCCAACCTACCGCAGCATCCTTTCTCAGCAACCGAAATATGGGCTCGCAAGTTGCTGTGAGTTGAGCGATGAACCTGCTGATGTAATTGAGTCTACCCAGCAAACTCATTACCTCTGTTTTGTTCCTTGGCGGTGGCAAATCTCGGATGGACTCAATTTTGGATGGGTCTAACTCAATCCCCCGTCGACTGACGATGAATCCTAGCAACTTTCCTGATGGAACCCCGAATGCGCATTTGGCCGGGTTAAGCTTGATGTCATACCTTCGGAGTCTTTGGAAAAATCTCCTTAGGTCTGCCACATGGTCCTCCTGACGCCAAGATTTGATGATCACATCATCGACATACACCTCGATTTCCTTGTGTATCATGTCATGAAACACAGCAGTCATTGCTCGCATGTATGTTGCCCCGGCATTCTTTAACCCGAACGACATTACCCGATAGCAGTAGGTTCCCCATGGCGTAATAAATACTGTCTTCTCAGCATCCTCTTCGTCCATTAGGATCTGATGATAACCCGCATAGCAATCCACAAAGGATCCGATCTCGCGCCCAGCGCAATTATCGATCAGGATATGAATGTTGGGTAGCGGAAAATTGTCCTTGGGACTTGCTTTGTTGAGGTTGCGGTAGTCTACGCACACCCTGATTTTTCCATCCTTCTTTGGGACTGGTACCACATTGGCCAACCACTCGGGATATCGAGTGACCCGAATGACCTTCGCTTGCAACTGCTTAATCACTTCTTCTTTGATTTTTACACTCATTTCTGTTTTAAATTTCCTTAGTTTTTGCTTGACCGGAGGGTATGCCGGGTCAGTGGGAAATTTGTGAACCACTAAATTGGTGCTTAATCCAGGCATGTCGTCATATGACCATGCAAAAACATCTTTGAATTCCATGAGGGTTTCGATCAATTCTTCTCTGACACTCGGCTCGATGTGGATACTAATTTTGGTTTCTTGGACGTTATCAACGTCTCCTAGGTTCACAGCCTCAGTGTCATTTAGGTTAGGCTTGGGTTTCTCTTCAAATTGGCACAGTTCTCGGTTTATCTCTTCGAAGGCTTCCCCTTCGTCACATTCAAATTCATCGTCACAAACGACCTCTTGCATCATTGAGTCGGTTTCAGATTGATTTATTAGACTAGGTCGAAGATCCGCTGTGCATGCCATGTCATTAGAACCAGTAAAAAGAGAACTGTTCAGAAAGAAAAAGAACAAAACAAAATTAAAATGGAACAAAAGAAAAGAGCTTTATTAAACATTGCGGGATAAAAGGGTTCACACTTTTACAAAAACGAAAGTAAAAATTTGGATTACACCCTTGAATAATCCGGACAAACAAACAAACAAAACATTAATCAAAGCCTACTACCAAGACTCCCCTCGGACAGGAAGAGGAGTAACCGTCCAATTGTTGGTCTTGGCCTCAGGCCCCACAAATTGTATCTCTGCTCTGCTGGAACCTTCTCCAGCTTCCACCGTATTGACATCCGCGAATAGCCTCTCAAAACTCTGATTCAGGTCTTCATTTATATCGATCAAAGGTCCTCGAATCTTTGGGACCGGTGACCCCTTGGCACTTGCTTTGACAAAAGACCTTGAGAGGCGTGGTACTGGTTTAGGCAGAAACCAGACTCTCTTCTTCATTTTTCGCGCTTGCTTCCTGTCTGCTGCGGTTGGTTTGAACCCCAATCCGAAAGTTTCCAGATTTTTAGGAAGGGAGACAGGTTGGACTATCCCTTGAAGCTCGACTCCCAGGCCTTTTCCCGGCACGAATCCGTTTCCCAGCATTTCTGAAACCATCATGACTGTTGCGGCAGCTACCCTAGGGCGTGGGATGATTTCTCCTTCAGAAATTTTGTTGGCCGACCCTGTATTGAAAATCTGGTAGACCCAAGGACCTTTGTCATCAGCGGTCTCTATGAAAGGTACAATGGTTCCGCCCATGGTGCATGTTGTATCCTCGCCGTGTAACACGACCTCTTGTCTTTCCCACTCGAACTTCACCGTCTGATGTAGGGTGGAAGGCACCGCCTTGGCTGCATGAATCCAGGGTTGTCCTAACAGCAGGTTATAAGAAACTGTGACATCTAACACCTGGAATTCCATGGTAAACAGGACTGGCCCAATGGTCAGTTCAAGCACAACATCCCCCACAGTGGCTGTTCCGTTTCCGTCAAACCCCCGGACACAGATGCTATTCTTCCGGATTCTTCCGCGGTCGATCTTTAACTGGTCCAGAGTGGATAATGGACAAATATTGGCGCTTGAGCCGTTATCCACCAATACTCGAGTTACCACCGAGTCTTCACATTTGACAGCTAGGTATAGAGCTTTGTTATGCTCCGTACCTTCCACTGGCAGGTCATCATTTGAGAATGTTACCCTATTCACCTCGAAAATCTTGCTGGCAATGGTTTCCAGGTGGTTTACAGAAATCTCACTGGGTACATGAGCCTCGTTCAATATCTTCAACAGGGCTCGACGATGTTCCTCAGAATGGAGGAGTAATGACAATAGTGAGATCTGAGCCGGTGTTTTTCTCAGCTGCTCAACCACAGAATAGTCTTGTACTTTCATCTTCCTCAGGAATTCTTCAGCCTCTTCTTCGGACACTGGCTTCTTGGTTGCCACTGGGTTGGTTTTTCTTAGCTCCACCGGAGCAAAACATCGACCTGATCGAGTCAGCCCTTGCGCCTCACAACTGACTTCTTCCACCTGCTTTCCTTTGTACATCACCAACGCCTTTTCATATTTCCAAGGCACAGCCCTGCTGTCAATCATCGGCAGCTGGACCACAGGCTTTATGGTCACCCGTTCTCTACATACCCCTTTCAACACGACCGCCGGTGTGGGCGGGATCCCTGGTATTACCAACTTGCTTGGCTCGGGTTTGCTTGTTATGGCGGACGGGCTCTTTCCCAATATCACTACCGGCTTGACACCTTCTCCCTGCGACTGTACACTCGTTTCTCCACTGGTTGAGACTTCCTTTGGGGCGGCTTGGATCATCATCACTGTTTGTGAAGGTTTTCTCAATTCTCCTCCTTCACACACCAACTCAATCATGTGAGTTTCGTGGTGCGCTGGCAGTGGGTTTTGGTTGATGTTAGGAGCTTCTGGTGTCTGGACCTCGATCTTATTGGTGTCAATAAGATCTTGTATGGCATGCCTTAATTTCCAGCACTTCTCGGTATCATGCCCGAGCATCCCTGAACAGTATTCACAACTGATTGATCGATCCAAATTCTGAGGTGGGGGATTTGGTTCTCGAGTCTGGACAGGACTAACCAAACCCAATCGCCGCAGCTTGTGGAACAAAGCGGTGTAGGTTTCTCCCAGCTCCGTGAAGGTTCTCTGCTTCCGCAACCTGTCATTCCTAGCATCTGGATTTCCCCGAAAGCCTATCCCTGAAGGGCTTCTATATGCCCTTGGTGGAGGGTAGGTGTTTTGCGGTGGGTAGTTATTATGTGGAGCTGGGTATGTGTTGTGGGGGGCCGGTGCGCGCCATTGTGGGCGAACCGGAGACTGAGTGTATGCCTGGGCTTGGTGTACGGAACAATGTGGTTCTCGAGGTGGATAGAAATTTTGTGGTGGGCTGTATGGGTATTCTGACCTGTGAGGTCTGGGTTGGTTGTAGTGTGGTCTGCCAGCCCTGGACCAGCTGCCTGCCTCGATCGTGGCAACCTCTTCTTTCTTTCTTCTCAGCGCACCTCCCGTGCCGCTTTGAATAGCCTGGGTCGTGGCCTTGAGTGCCGAATAGTTCAAGATCTTGCCAGACCTCAGACCTTCTTCTATCATGACCCCTATCTTGACCACCTCGTTGAACGATTTTCCAACTGTTATCACCAAGTGACCAAAGTAGGTTGGATCTAGTGTCTGCAAAAAATAGTCCACCATCTCTCCCTCTCTCATGGGAGGATCGACTCTAGCTGCTTGTTCTCTCCAGCGGAACCCGAACTCGCGAAAACTTTCCCCGGGTTTCTTCCCAGTTCTCAATAATGTGAGACGGTCAGGGACTATCTCGAGATTGTACTGGAAATGACCTGTAAAAGCCTGCGCCAGATCATCCCACGTGTACCATTTGCTGGAATCTTGCCTGGTATACCATTCTAGTGCAGATCCGCTCAAACTTTGGCCGAAATAAGCTATCAACAGCTCATCCTTGCCGCCTGCCCCCCTCATTTTGCTACAGAATCCCCGCAAATGTGCCATGGGATCACCGTGCCCTTCATATAAATCAAACTTAGGCATCTTAAAACCAGCCGGGAGTTGGACGTCTGGGAAAGGACACAGATCTTTGTATGCTACACTGATTTGATTGCCCAGCCCGTGCAAGTTCCTGAAGGATTGCTCCAGGCTTTTGAACTTTCTCAAAACTTCATCCTGTTCAGGAGCCTTAACTGGCTTCTCAACCTCTGCCGGCACTTCCACATGCGGATTGTAAGCTTGAGGCTCGGGTGCATGAAATGTAGGCTCAGGGGGATAGTATTGTGTATCGTGAGCCTGAAACAATGGCTCACTGGTCGTCCTTTGCAAAGGGGCCGATGTTGGTCCCACAAAAATGGGAATATTGGGTGTTGGGAGAGGTTGATGGGGTGGTGGAGCTTGGGAATCATGAGGGCTTCTTTCTTGATGATAAAGGGGATTTGGACGGCTTGTGGAAGGGCCAGAGTGGGGGTATTTTGTCATGTGTCCCAGTGTTTCAGGGCTCTTTTGTGTTTTGGCTAGGGCTAGCTGCATTGCATTCATCTCTAGTCCCATCCTTTCAATCTTTTCCATCGCTTCTTTTAGCAACTGGCTCATCGGCCTTTCTTCCTCATTACTATTCTCTGAAGTAGTCATGCTTGTTGCTATCGGTCCTTTGGATCTGGTTTGGTAGGAGTGTGTTGCCAGAGTTCTTTAACAACTAACTTGTCTGAATCAGACAATAACAAACTTTGTTAGCGTTAGAGTTTAACAGATTTGACCATAACACATAGAGGATGCAAGGCACCTATGCAGTTAACCGTTCCTACATGCTTTGCTTCAAACAACATGCGTCATCCCGGTTTGCTCATTCGTCCTTTTAAAGTATTTTGGAAACTCTGTGTTTTATTTTACTATGTAATTTCTTTCTTTATTAAAAGCGGTCGAATCTTATGGGGATTGCCTACGTATCACGTCCCCGCGTGAATCAGACCAGGCATAGTTCTGCCATGAGGCTAACATTTATAAAAAGAAAATGAACAAACATTACATTTGAAAACTTTGTAAAAACAATGTCTTAAAATACACACAAAAGAAAATGAACAACATTACATTTGAGAACTTTGTAAAACAATGTCTTGAAATACACACATTCAAATTGAAATAAAAGATACAATTCTTAACATCTCATAACGTGCCCCGCTTTCCACTTGTGTTGTAAATTATTAGATCATTTGCTCAAGGCGGGGCTTGACCCGGATGTCCTCCCAATGTTCGATACATCCTTTCCAACTCCACTGCTAGATGACGGGCAAAGGTGGGTGCATGCTCGGTAAACCTTTCATAATACATTCCTTGGCAGTTTACATAACTTTGAGAGGTGTAGACCGCCAGGTCGTGGATCTGTGCCCTGAAATCTTGGAGATGTTGGCCTTGATCCTGCAATTGTTGCTGGCGAGTGGTGGCTATATCTCGGATACGGCCTTCACGATCTAGGGCTGACTCTAATAGAGCTCGGAGTCTGGCCTGCTCTAATCTCATCTGCGCTCTTTCTCTATCAGTGTCCGCTTGTTGATGCTCTCTGTACCTTCTTGCCTCTTCTAGTTGTGCACGAAGTTGGTCTTCTGATCGTATCCAATGGTCTTTTTCCTTCTCGAATTGTGCCCTGTCTTTCTCGGATTGCCTATTTTGGCGTTCCTTATCAGATCTGGCTTCTTCGTTTAATTGTTGGATCCTTTCTTTTGCTTTGCTCAACGCCCTTTCTCTTGCAGCGAGAATGGAATCATAATCCTGCATTCTTTCAAAAAGATTAGCGATGGTTTTTTGATCCTTCCAATTCCTCACTGGCGTTTCAGAAGCCTTTTTCATTTTCAGAAATCGAGCATGAAGACTTTCATTCTCACAGGCTAGACTCTTCTTCTCGCCTTCAGCTTCTTGTGCTTGCAAATCCTTCTCCAGACTGAGGTTCCTTAGATTTTCCTTTAGGGCGTGGATAGTTGCTTTGTACCCCTTCTCTCTTTCTCCCCAGATCAACCGCTCTTGGATTTTATCATTAAAGTTTTGAATATGGGGTCTTTTAGTTGGCCTTCTCAGCTCCGGTTCTGGTACCTCATCCATGCGAGACCGTTTCTCGAACCACCTTGCATATCCAGGATTTATCTCACCCTTTTTAGTGTCTGGGACTTGAGTATCGCTTTTTAAGTATCGACATCCATTCCAAATCCGCTGAAGTAACGCCTCAGGAATAGTGGCCTCTGGGTGTAGTTCGATTTCTTGCGCACTCAAATCTTCATCATCAGGAACTACTTGATATCTTCCTAGTTGTCTTAGGACTCTCAATGGCGCGTATGGCTGGATGCTTCTCAATCCCAATAGTAGCAGATAACTATTTGAGTTTGACATATGTATTACTTCCCTCATTGATAGCCATCCCAGAGTCCATTCAATTTGATTTGCCGTTAGAGCTCTTAACCGAGATACCCATGCTTCTGTCCCTCCTGGAACCTGATAATTTTTCACTCTTTCCTCATAACCCTCGATGTAATTATCGTTGTTTGGCCTGTACTGTATGATCTTGGGCCGTTGTTGGAGATGTTCAATCAGCCACATTTGCAACAAAATTTTGCATCCCTCGAAGACTTTCGCTCCCGCTTTACATAAAGTCAAAGCCCGATAAATGTCCGAGAGAATGATGGGGACAAGGGTGTGGTTTTCCTTGGAGGTGAGGATTTGCACAACTTTTGCGGTGCGAATATCGATTTTCGTTCTTTGTTCGGGAAGACCATGATTCCTAGAAAAGCCACCATGAAGGCGAAACGACGGTGAACCTGCCATGCGTCTTTGTCTTGTTTGTTAGTAAGGCCTTTCTCATGAATTTCGAACCCATCTGACTTTCCGAACCTTGAATACAAAAAGTTGAAAGAACAACATCCGTTGACGACGTTGCTTTTCCTGATTTGACTGCTGATGTTCAAAAAACCGAAGAATTGATGTACCGAGGGAGCCTTCGTGAATATCAAGCTTTGATTCCTTAAACTTCCGTCAAAACCAACATATCCAGCTACCTCTTCTAATGTAGGAGTGAGCTCGAAGTCAGAGAAACGAAAGACATTGTGAACAGGGTCCCAAAAAGTCACTAATGCCGTAATCAGATCCTCACGGGGTTTAACTTTCATAATGTCCGGGAGATTTCCCAAATGCTTGATGACCCACTTTTGACCATCTTCGCCTAATTCACCCCACCACATTTGAAGCTGGAATAGAAACTCTTCTATATTTGCGGAGGAGGGGTTTTGTGTGGTGCTCATTTTGTATTTGAAATTTAATTTAATAAAGTCAAGACTCATTTTGAAAACATACTCCAATCATTTTCAGTTAAAACTATTTCAAAACATACTCCGACTATTTTCAAGACTAAATACCTTTCAAGATTAAATACCTTTATTTCAAGATTTGAAAACTATATTTTATTTTTATTACATATATATATATATATATATTTTTTATTATGACCCATTTTATTCCTCAGCTCTTATTTATTATGACCCATTTTACTCCTCAGCTCTTACCATGATTTCATTTAAGTCGGTCAGCAAGCATGTTCGAGGCAAATGAATGCACGTATAGCAAGTAGGATGCATCAGGATGGTCTTTTTATTTCGGGTTCACCTGTCTTAGACAGACCCAACCCCTGTGTTGAGTCCCCTAAGTCAAATGCACGTGATGCAAATAAACGTTCCTACTAGGGATCCGGTACATGGCTGAGTTATTCTAAGTGTAACCCTGAGGTTGATTGTTCTAAACCTGGCTTACCCAAACGGACAGTTTGAGTCGAAGCGGGGGCAACGTACCGGGAGCACGAAAGTCTGCCCGGCCTAGTTACTTGTCCCAACTCCGTCTTATTTGGTATGACTTTAACAGAAGGGTGGGTCACGCGCACGTGTACACCATAAATTCAGAAGACTCAGAAAGAAGGGTTTCGTAGCAGTTTTATATACACAATTCAGATAATATTAAAGCGGTAAAAACATCATTTAGCACATTAAGCATATATCATGTAAAAATCATATAATAAATAAAGCCAAATAACAACAATTATTCTAAGCTCGAATTCTTAACCCTGAACTAGTGGTTCTGGGTTTAAATCCCCAGCAGAGTCGCCAGAGCTGTCACACCTCCTTTTTCCGCACCCGAGGGGGTGCAAGGGAGTTTTTTCCAATTAAAGGACAATCGAAACGAGATTGGTTTAATTATTTAAGAGTCGCCACTTGGGAGATTTAGGGTGTCCCAAGTCACCAATTTAATCCCGAATCGAGGAAAATAATGACTCTATATTACAGTCTGCGTACCAGAAATCCGGATAAGGAATTCTGTTAACTCGAGAGAAGGTGTTAGGCATTCCCGAGTTTCGTGGTTCTAGCACGGTCGCTCAACTGTTATATTCGGCTTGATTATCTGATTTTATTCAATTGTGTGAACATATGTGCAAAATTTAACTTTCAACCGCTTTTATCGTTTACTGTTTTTATCAAGAATTGCAACGTTGTGAAAATGTATCTCGGACCGCGTTACAATCAATGTACCCGTGGTCGTCGACACACTTTGACTCCGTTGAGATTAGGACTTGGATCACATCAATGCGCACCCGAGTTTGAGGAATTTAAATTATTAAAGGCGCGCCTAAAGCGACTAGCGTATTTATTTTGAGTAGGACCGTGGAATTCTACTAAACGGTCCATCCTGAATTCTAAACCATTTTAAAGCAAATATTTACTGAGGGCCCCGCAATTTGTATTTTTATTTGGCGAGGCTCATCTCATTCTTATTTTTAAAAATGAATTTGCAACGTCATGGACACGCATCTCGAACCACGTCACAATCAATGTACCCATGATTAGAAACACATTTCGACTCCGTTGAGAATTAGATTTGGGTCACATAAATGTGCACCCGAGTTTAAGAAGGTAAGATTTATCAAGGCGCATCCTAAAGAGTCTAACGTATTGTTATTTTAGGAGGGTTGTGAGATTTGCTAAACAACCCGTCCTGAAAACTAAATGCTTCGATAATATACATCTAACAAGGGCCCCGCATCTGCGCGTTTTGATTATTTCCGTCGAGGCTCATCTCGTTCTTATTTTAAAAGGATATCCTATAGCAACTACGTTTCTTGACGTGTTTGTCCCTATCAATTGAAAACAGTAGATAGTCTTAATTAATTACATGTTTGAAGTTGTTTGTAACAACATTCAGAAAGGCTTAAAAATCCGAAACGGGGCTGCACGCACAGTCAGTTGAATAAATAATTATGAGCCCAAATCAAACCCATGCGTGATAGGCCAAATCTGGGCCGCTGCTTGCTCGAAGCAGGCCGGCTTGGCCTGTTTTGGCCTGAACTCGACCTTTATGAGGTTGAGATTGCAAGTTTGGTGTTCTTTGTCTTAACAGGTGGTTTACTAGTTATATGAGACCATCAATCTAAAAGGGAAGAACTTAATCCATGATGTACAGTTTGCATACATTACCACATATACTGCAAAGTAAACTAAAATCTGAGATGCAACCTATCTTATTGAGCATATTATCACCTATCAGCATACATATGTAAACTACCATTTAGCTAACTTATATTGATATACACTAGGCATACAAGCTGCTTCGATTGTCAACACAAGAATGAAAATTATCATACAATACACGATATCTAATATAACAATATATGTATGAAAAACAACTTCAAGTCTTTTTCTTTTTTTGCATTCATGCTCAATGTTCCAATTACATTTGATAGTGCCTTGGTTGTGTACCTGATGTAGAGGAACAGAAGAAGAAGGAAAAAGATCAGCTGAGTAGCACACAGCAAACAACAGCAACAGCAGATTCACAGCAACAACACAGCAACAAACAACCAGCCAATAATGGTGAAGCTCAGCAAGGAGTCGAGCAACAAATGAACAATCCCAGAAAAAGAACAGAGTAGGAAACAACAGCCCAGAATGTTGAATGTAACAGCAACAGAAATCCAAAGACCACAAGAAAGCTTGGCAAACAACAGGAAAAGCAAAACCCCACAAAAAACCTGATCAAACTGGACTCTTGCACAGTTTCTTCTAGACAATACTCATTCACAATGTTCTGAAATTTATTTCTGTTTTTCCTTTTCAGTTTTCTTACTCCCAAGATCTCTCCAGACTCAAAAAAAAATGAACCCCCCTTCTAATGGAAGGTATGCCTCTTTTATAGCCTAACCTTCACACTTTACAGTCTGTTTTTCAACTCAAAATTGCCCCCCCTCGTTGTTTTTCCACTCACTTCTTTTAAATAAACAAAACTCCCATCAAATCCCTGACAGCCCCTCTCTCTTTTGTTGTTAAAATGTACTAATCACTTGTTTATTTAACCAAAGTATGGGCAGTAGGAATATAATCTGACAGCACATGCTGACCAATTATTTTAATTCCTTAAAGCTAACCATACACATGCTGCCCACGGTCTAAACCAAATGGCATCGTGTTTTAAAATCAAAGTCTGAATCTGCCATTATAACCTTTCCCCTAGATGTTCTTTAATTCAATTTGAACAAAATCAATAGGCAATACAATTCAGTTCCTAATGGGACTCAAATACGATCACAGCAGAAATAAGCAATACGAATCAAGTTGTTACCATTAACGATTGAAACTAATTGACGACATATATCGACTCGACTATATTAATCGTAACACATAACAATCAATCGTTCATACAAACAACACGTATAGAGTCCCGAATGACTTCAGACAAATTTGTTCAAACACTGGGAACTTATATGAATTAAACTCGTTTGACGACTAATCTAATTGATGAGCATGTATATCACAGGGTATATTCAGAACACAAACAGAAGACAATTGACCAAATAAAAAGGCCTTTAACAGAGATGGAAGAAATCCGAATGAAAAATAACAAAATAACAAACAAACACAACGAAACATGCTGACAACTTAATTAGAACTAAAACAAAAGAAAGGAAAACTTACCAAAAGAGTTTGAAATCAAAATGACCAAAATCTGACTCAACTTCGAACTCTTGAGGCCGAACAAACTTTAATCAGGGTGTTCTCACATGAGAACACCTTGATTGAGGTCTATTAGACCTCAAACCCTTGTCAAGACCGGCCGGATTCCCCAGGTGCATGTGTTTCAAGTTCTGGATTTTCAGATCTGGATTTTTAGGAGTTGTGGGTAGATTCGGACCAAACCAAGCTTGATTTGGTCACGAGGAAGGTCAGGGGAGTGTCTGGTATGAAGATGGGGTGGTTTGGCATAGTTCCGGGTTCGACTCAAATCTTCAAATGAAGATTCGAGACGAAGGAAGATGATTCGAGGCAAATGGATAGCAGATCCATGTTTAGGACAGTGAGGGGGTCTTAGGGTGTTGAGGAGGTGGCCACCGGCGTTCGTGCTGCCGGCTTTAATGGCGAGGGAGACTAGGGCGGCTTGCTAGGGTTTGGGGTTTCAGGTTTGATCTTGGGGACGAAGGGATGGGGTGCTGGTATAGGGGGCGTGGGGTGTAAGGGAAGGTTTATATATGGTCTATGGGATTGGATCTGAGCCGTTAGATCAGATGATCTCAACGGCTTGGATCTGAGGGTGAGAAATGAGACGGGGTCGTTTGGTAGTTAAACGGGGTCGTTTGATTTAAGTGAAGGGTTGGGTCAGACCGGTTATTTGGGTCGGGTTTGAGAATGGGTTGCTGAAAGAGGTCCTGAGCCGTTGGATTGGCCTGGACGGACGGCTCAGATTGATTTGCCTGAAACGGCGTCGTTTCAGGAGGTGCCTGGGCAGGCCTGGTCTGGACTGGATCAGTGTTTTTCGGTTTTGGGCCTCGTTTTGGGGCCCAAACAGATTTTCCTTTCCCTTTTTATCTCAACCAATTAATCCAAAAATTTCTAAAATAGGGTAAATAATTAAAATAAAACTTGCACACATATTGTGTAACACCTACAACAATAAACACACATAAATGGAATAAAATAAAAATAAAAAATAAAGAAAATGTTTAGATTACAGCTTAGAACGAACGATGCATACATACGTATATTTTTTGAATTTTCTTTTAACGACACATATATATTTTTTTGTATTTTTGTTTGATAATGACTAGATGCAAAATGGACAGACCCATAAATGACTAACAACACATGTCACGGAAAGATCAAAAAATTGTACAGCGAAGCCATTTGTCACTATTTTTATTTTCTTTTGGAGCGATTGTCCGTGAAGCAAAAATCACGTGCTTACAGGGTCGTTACATTTTCCTCACTATTGGGTCCTCGACCCCTCTCAGTCATTTAAAAATCACAGCCTCTCGGGCATAATGTACGGTCGGGATCTCAGACCTCATATCTCTTTCTATTTATGATTAACATTTCAAAAATCTGGTTCATATCATTTTTATACAATTGGAAACTTGACTAAGGATATAAATTCTTTAATAAAATAAGTGAGGAAAATCAGTCAAAAATCCCCTAAGGGTTCTACAGGTCGGCACAAGGCCCCAAGCATGGCAACAAGCCCAATTCACAATAATAAAGTATATGTCTCAATCAAAAATGTAGTAAAATATCATTCGGGATGGACCAAGTCACAATCCCCATAGCATTGAACCTCACGCTCGTCACACAACGTGTATCTCAACTTAGTATAGCACTACGTTGTGCAAATCCGGGGTTTCAAACCCTCAGGATATCATTTAAAATCATTACTCACCTCAAACTGGCCAAAACTCTAGCTCGCTATGCCCTTGCCTCTCAAATTGGCCTCCTCGTGCGTCGAATCTGACCAAAATCACACAAGTATCGATGAAGCTCGATTTCTAAAAGACGGGGTTTTAGCCATACATATCTGAGACTTGCCCCTTAATGGTACTACAATGATCCATTACTCTTAGGTAACTTCAATCTACAATACAACATTCAATAGGGCCAATATTAGTAATAATTCCCATAATTTGTGCCATTTAGGCCTATTATCAAATATCTTGTAGGCATAGATATGTACACCTCATAACTATAGTATTGGTTCCTCCAACTATCACCATTAACCAACAATTTCATCTCACCATTAATCTTTAACAATTATACTCCTAACATCACATGTGTGATCAACCATTCACACCCAACCAACAAATTCCATCAACTAATCACCTTTAAACCCCTACCATGATCATGTATTTAAATTGGAAATTTATGGCCTCCAATCACCATACCCCAAGTTCTAATGTATATATCATACATAAATAATCACCATAGAGTAGTTGGAGATGATAGACATACCTCTTGTAGTAAGAATTTTAAGAATCCCCACTTGTGGTGTTCTTGACAAATTCAAGGATTTGAAGGAAAATCTAATGATTTTCAAGATCAATCCATGTTAATATAAGTGTTTAGGAGTAGTAATCAACTCAAAATACCCCAAAACTCTTACCTTGGATCATAGAAATGAAGAGTGGGAGGGATTCCTCTTGAGAGAGCAAGCCCTTGCTCCAAAAATGACTTGGAAACTCTCTATACCCGGTATTGGGGTATTTAGGTGCCTGCTACAAGCGCGGTCGTGCACCTGGGTGCGCTAAAGTAGCCCGACGAAGGCAGAAAACTTCGCAATATGCGTGCTCACTAGCGCGATCGCGCATCTGGGTGCGCTAGGTAACACATGCCCAATAAAATGGTCATAACGTTCTGTATACACTTCCAAATGACGAACGGTTTATTGCGTTGGAACCGGAGATATGATTGTCCAAAGTGAGGTCTTGTGCGCACTCATTTTTAACTTTCGTCTATTATGAAATTTTCCAACTTCAAAAGTTATCGTTAGCCATCCGAAATCACCCTGAGGCCCTCGGGACCTCAACAAAAAGCACTAAAATATCTTAAAACATCATCCAAACTTGTTACAATCATCAAAACGTCTCAACTAACACTAAAATCATCGAATTCAAGCCTAAGTTCTTTTAAAATTTCTAAAACATGCATTCGATCAAAAACCCAACCAAACCATGTCCGAATAACCTGAAATTTTGCACACACATCCCAAATCACCTAACGAAGCTACAACAACTCTCGGAATTCTATTCCGACTCCCGGATCAAAATCTCACCTATCAACCGGAAATCGCCAAAATACTGACTTCGCCAATTCAAGCCAAATTCTACACCGGACCTCTGAAATCACTTCCGATCACGCTCCTAAGTCACAAATCACCTCCTGGAGCTACCCCAACCATTGGAATTCACATCCGATCCCTCTAACACATAAGTCAACTTCCGGTTGACTTTTCCAAACTAAGCCTTCCTTAAAGAGACTAAGTGTCTCATTTCTTATCAAAACCATTCCAAATCAACTCGACTACATATGACACGGATAACGAAGCATATAGAAACAGAAAATGGGAGAAACAGGGAGGTAACTCATGAGACGACGGGCCGGGTCGTCACATCCTCCCCAACTTAAACAAATGCTCGTTCTCGAGCGAGTTAAGAAACATATCTGAAGTCTCAAATAGGTGGGGATATCTGCTCCGCATCTCCCGCTCGGTCTCCCAAGTAACCTCCTCCGCGGGCCGACCTCTCCACTGCACTTTCACTGACGCTATATCTTTTGATCTCAATTTTCGAACCTGATGACCCAAAATAGCCACTGGCTCCACATCATAGGTCAAATCACCCTCCAACTGAACCGTGCTGAAGTCCAATAATGAGACGGATCCCCAACATACTTCCAGAGCATAAACGCATGGAATACCGGATGCACACTCGATAGGCTGGGTGGCAAGGCCAGCATATAAGCCACCTCCCCTATCCTCTTAAGTACCTCAAATGGTCCAATGAATCGCGGGCTCAACTTTCCTCTCTTTCCGAATCTCATAACACCCTTCATGGGTGAAACCTTCAGCAAGACTTTTTCACCAACCATGTAAGACACATATCGAACCTTCCGGTCCGTATAACTCTTCTGACGCGACTGTGCTGTACGAAGTCTTTCCTGAATCACCTTCACTTTCTCTAAGGCATCCTGAACCAAGTCTATTCCCAATATCCTAGCCTCGCTAGGCTCGAACCAACCAACTGGAGATCTACACCATCTCCCATATAAGGACTCATATGGTGCCATCTGAATGCTGGACTGATAGCTGTTGTTGTAGGCAAACTCTGCAAGCGGCAGAAACTCATCCCAAG
Source organism: Nicotiana tabacum (assembly GCF_000715075.1). NCBI lineage: Eukaryota > Viridiplantae > Streptophyta > Magnoliopsida > Solanales > Solanaceae > Nicotiana > Nicotiana tabacum. The sequence goes on along the minus strand of NC_134089.1, from coordinate 14,167,650 downwards.
AACATCCGAAATCAATAACACATGCACGCAACATGTCCTCCAGTATATGAATAGTGCGCTCGGATTGTCCATCCGTCTGAGGATGAAACGTTGTGCTCAACTCTACTTGAGTACCCAACTCTCTCTGCACGGCTCTCCAAAACTGCGAAGTAAACTGAGTACCTCTATTTGAGATGATGGAAACCGGAACACCATGTAATCGAACAATCTCCCGGATATAAATCCGTGCCAACCGCTCTAAAGAATAGGTAGTATACACAGGAATGAAGTGCGCGGACTTGGTCAGCCAATCCACAATCACCCAAATAGCATCAAACTTCTTCAAAGTCCGAGAAAGTCCAACCACAAAGTCCATAGTGATCCTTTCCCACTTCCACTCGGGAATAACCATCTGTTGAAGCAAGCCACCCGATCTCTGATGCTCATATTTCACCTGCTGACAATTGAGATACCGAGCTACAAATCCCACAATATCTTTATTCATTCTTCTCCACCAATAGTGATGCCTCAAATCCTGATACATCTTCGCAGCACTCGGATGAATAGACTACCGCGAGCTATGGGCCTCCTCCAAAATCAACTCACTAAACCCATCCACATTGGGCACACAGATCCGGCCCTACATCCTTAACACGCCATCATCACCAATGGTCACATCTCTGGCATCGTCATGCTGAACCCTGTCCTTAAGGACAAGCAAATGCGGATCATCATACTGGTGCTCTCTGATGCGATCATATAAGGAAGACCGAGAAACCACACAAGCCAACACCGGACTGGGCTCAGAAATATCTAGTCTCCCAAACGAATTAGCCAAGGCTTGAACATCAACTACAATGGGCCTTTCCCCAACTGGAATGTACGCCAAACTCCCTGTACGCACCGCCTTTCGGCTCAAAGCGTCGGCCATTACATTGGCCTTTCCCGGATTATACAAAATAGTAATATCATAATCTTTAAGCATTTCTAGCCATCTCCGCTGCCTCAAATTAAGGTCCTTTTGTTTAAACAAATGCTGAAAACTGCGAAGATCAATGAATACCTCACAAGATACGCCATATAAGTAGTGCCTCCAAATCTTCAAGGCATGAGCTATAGTAGCCAACTCTAAGTCATGAACAGGGTAGTTCTTCTCATGGGGCTTCAACTGACGAGAAACATAGGCAATAACTCTACCTTTCTGCATCAACACACAACCAATCCCAACTCTAGAAGCATCACAATATACATTATATAAGCCTGAAGCTGATGGCAACACCAATACCGGAGTTGTGGTCAAAGCTGTCTTGAGCTTCTGAAAGCCCTCCTCACACTCATCTGACCATACAAATGGAGCACCCTTCTGAGTCAACTTGGTCAAAGGCGATGTAATGGATGAAAATCCTTGAACGAATCGGCGATAATAGCCTGCTAACCCAAGAAAACTCTGTATCTTTGTGGCTGAGGACGGCCTAGACCAACTCTGCACTGCCTCTATCTTCTTTGGATCAACCTGAATACCCTCGCTGGAAACTATGTGTCCCAAGAATGCCACTGAACTGAGCCAAAACTCACACTTGGAGAATTTTGCATAAAGCTTCTCCTCCCTCAGTCTCTGCAACACTACACGCAAATGTTCAGCTTGCCCCTCCTCGCTCCGTGAGTGCACCAGAATATCATCAATGAATACGATAACGAACGAATCCAGATAAGGCCGAAATACACTGTTCATCAAGTGCATGAACACTGCTGGGGCATTGGTTAGCCCGAAAGACATGACAAGAAACTCGTAATGACCATATCTAGTCCTGAAAACAGTCTTAAGAATATCTGACTCCCTGATCTTCAACTGGTGATAACCCGAACGAAGATCAATCTTGGAGAACACCCTCGCTCCCTGAAGCTGATCAAATAAATCATCAATGCGAGGTAAAGGATACTTGTTCTTAATTGGTACTTTGTTCAATTGCCTATAATCAATGCACATTCTCATCCTGCCATCTTTCTTCTTCACAAACAAAACTGGTGCACCCCAAGGGGACACACTAGGCCGAATGAACCCCTTATCTAGGAGTTCCTGAAGCTGTACTTTCAATTCCTTCAACTCTGCTGGTGCCATACGATATGGCGGAATAGAAATGGGCTGAGTGCCCAGCACCAGGTCAATACCAAAATCAATATCCCTGTCCGGTGGCATGTCCGACAGGTCTGCAGGAAACACATCGGGAAAATCCCCCACAACTGGGACCGAGTCGATACTAGGAGTCTCAGCTCCAACATCCCTCACAAACGCTAGATATGAAAGACAACCCTTCTGAACCATACGTTGGGCCATCAAGAAGGATATCACTCTACTAGGAACATAATCAATCACACCACGCCACTCGATCCGTGGTACACCCGGCATAGCCAAAGTGATTGTCTTAGCATGACAGTCTAGAATAACATGACACGGAGATAACCAATCCATGCCCAAAATAATATCAAAATCCACCATGCTCAATAGCAATAGATCGACTCGGGTCTCCAGACCCCCAATAGTCACAACACATGACCGGTACACACGGTCCACAACAACAGTATCGCCTACCGGGATAGACACATTAACAGGTAAAGCAAGAAACTCCCGGGGCGTACCCAAATAATGAGCAAAATAGGAGGATACATAAGAATAAGTGGAACCGGGATCAAATAATACAGAGGCATCTCTGTGGCAGACTGAAACAATACATGTAATGACAACGTCTGAAGCAATAACATCTGTCCTGCTTGGAATAGCATAGAAACGAGCCTGGCCACCGCCTGATCGACCTCCCCCTCTGGGGCAACCCCTGGATGCCTAACCTCCACCCCTAGCTGGCTGGGCGGGTGGTGAAGTAACTGGAGTAGAAGTCGAGGGCTGACCCCTTTGCTGATACTAACCATCGCAAAGTCGAGGACACTGCCTCCTCATATTCCTAAACTCTCCGCACTCAAAACAACTACCTGGTGTTGGAGATGGGGACTGAAGGGAACCCCTGGCACCAGAATGGCCAGAAGAAGGACCTGCCACGGAAGAACCCTGGACTGATGGGGCACGAGATGAACTCTGAGCTGGAAGGGCGCTGAGTGATGACTGGCCCTACTGTGACCCATGATAACCACGACCTGAGGATGCCCCACGATACTCTGGACGAGCCGACTGAGCAGGCCTAAAAGAATGACCTCTACCCTGCTGGAACTGGCCCCTCGAAGGAGCACCACTGAAACTGCCAGAGCCTCGAGGCCTCTTGGCCTCCCTCTCCTCTTTATCCTGACGGTGAACAATCTCAATCTCACGAGCGATATCAACCACCTCCTCTAATGTAGCACCAAATACCCTCTCTCTAGTCATCAAGATACGGAGATGGTAGTTAAGGCCATCCACAAATCTCCTGATCCTCTCACGATCGGTTGGAACCATCTAAATGGCATGACGAGCCAACTCAGAATACCTCGCCTCATACTGTGACACAGTCATATCTCCCTGCTTTAGCCACTCAAATAGCCTATGCAACTCCTCCCTGCGAGATTACAGTACATACTTCTCCAAGAAGATAGTGGAGAACTCCTACCAAGTCAGGGACGCTACACCAACCGACCTATGCCTCTCGTACGCCTCCCACCAAGAGAAGGCTGCCCCCGTAAACTGAAAAGTAGTAAATGCCACCCCACTAAACTCAAGAATCCCTGCTATACGGAGCATCCGCTGACACTTATCAAGAAAACCTTGGGCATCCTCGCTCTCAGCACCACTGAATGACGGAGACTGGAGTCTACCAAACCTCTTAAGACGACGCTGCTCATCGTCCGACATGACTGGAACAACAAACTCCTGAGCTGGTGCAACTGGCTGAGCTGGAGGTGCCCTCGGTGTCTGTAGTCCCTGCACTACCTGCTCAGGTGTGCAAGCAGCGGGGGTTTGATTGCCTCCCCCAGCCTGTGAAGTAGCTGCTGCTGTGGTGGCTGAAATTGCCTGAGCCAGGCCTGTGCAAACTGTCAGGATCTGTGCCAAGGACTCCTATTGACCCGGAATCACGATGGGCACTGCTGGTTCCTGAACTGGTGCAGTTGCTGCAGCCTGATCCGGAGTTGGTGCAGCTGGTAGATCAACAGGTGCTGCCCTCGCTACTCTGCCTCTACCACGGCCACGACCGCGCACACGGCCTTTGGTGACCTCAGTGGGTGGCACTGGTGGTCGTCCACCTCGTCCGATAGCGCAAGTCCTTGCCATCTGCGAGAGAATAGAATAACAGAAGTTTAACACTCGGATCTACAAGTTCGCACGACAAGAGTTTCAAGAATATGAAGTTTTTCTAAAGGTTCTGCAGTCTCTCGAGGATAAATACAGACGTCTCTGTACCGATACGCGAGACTCTACTAAACCGGCTCATGACTCGCGAGACCAAGTAACCTGCGCTCTGATACCAACTTGTCACGACCCCAACCCTAGCCGTGATGGCGCCCAACACAATGCTAGGCAAGCCCGACCAATTAACATCTCACAATCTCTTTCTTTATAATTCAATTCAAATTTTTGGGATTTAATACCAATTTAATATAAATAGAAGTATGAATTTAACAGATAAAATATGCGGAAACCATAATCATGAAAAATCTCTGTAAAACAACCCACTGATCTGGTGTCACAAGTCTGAGCCTCTAATACAAGGTTTCAACAATCTAATACAGAAATATGTCTATAATGCGGAATAATAAGTGGAGATAGAAGGAGAAATCGGGTCTGCAAATGCCATGCAGCTACCTCGATAACTACGATAAAAACAGAACGGCAGGAAAGCTCGCTCTATGCCTTAGGAATACCTGTACCTGCACACATGGTGCAGGGAGTAATGTATCTGACCCAGTGAGTAATAACAATAAATAATGGCTGACAGTATGAAATCACGTAAATGCACTAAGCAGTTCTATATCAAAACAGTAAAATCATTTAAGCAGCAGTGAACGAGGAAATCATGTGAAATTCTTTAAACCAGGTAAAACAGATATAATCAGTATAAATCAACTCCTCAAGCATTTCAGTTCATTTATTCTTTCTTATCCTCAGTTCTCAATTCATATACTTCTTATGATAACCGAATCAATAAATATATATACAGCTGCGGCGTGCAGCCCGATCCGTATATCGCTGTGGCTTGCAACCCGATCCATAATAATAATAGTCGACTGCGCTCACTGGGGTGTGCAGACTCCGGAGGGGCTCCTTCACCCTAAGTGCTATATAATTGATGCGGCGTGCAACTCGATCCATATAAGTAATTGTTGCGGCGTGCAACCCGATCCATATCATATAAAATATCCTCACTATTGGGTCCTCGATCCCTCTCAGTTATTTAAAAATCACAGCCTCTCGGGCATAATGTACGGTCGGGATCTCAGCCCTCATATCTCTTTCTATTTATGATTAACATTTCAAAAATCTGGTTCATATCATTTTTATACAATTGGAAACATAATTGAGGATATAAATTCTTTAACAAAATAAGTGAGGAAAACTAGTCAAAAATCCCCTAAGGGTTCTACAGGTCGGCACAAGGCCCCAAGCATGGCAACAAGCCCAATTCACAATAATAAAGTATATGTCTCAATCAAAAATGTATCAAAATATCATTCGGGATGGACCAAGTCACAATCCCCATAGCATTGAACCTCATGCTCGTCACACAACGTGTATCTCAACTTATTATAGCACTACGTTGTGCAAATATGGGGTTTCAAACCCTCAGGACATCATTTAAAATCATTACTCACCTCAAACTGGCCAAAACTCTAGCTCGCTATGCCCTTGCCTCTCAAATTGGCCTCCTCGTGCTTCGAATTTGACCAAAATCACACAAACATCGATGAGGCTCGATCTCTAAAAGACGTGGTTTTAGCCATACATATCTGGGACTTGCCCCTTAATGGTACTACAATGATCCACTACTCTTAGGTAACTTCAATCTACAATACAACATTCAATAGGGCCAATATTAGTAATAATTCCCATAACTTATGCAATTCAGGCCTATTATCAAATATCTTGTAGGCATAGATATTTACACCTCATAACTATAGTATTGGTTTCTCCAACTATCACCATTAACCAACAATTTCATCCCACCATTAGTCTTTAACAATTTATACTCCTAACATCACATGTGTGATCAACCATTCACACCCAACCAACAAAATTCCATCAACTAATCACCTTTAAACCCCTACCATGATCATGTATTTAAATTGGAAATTTATGGCCTCCAATCACCATACCCCAAGTTCTGATGTATATATCATACATAAATAATCACCATAGAGTAGTTGGAGATGATAGACATACCTCTTGTAGTAAGAATTTTAAGAATCCTCACTTGTGGTGTTCTTGACAAATTCAAGGATTTGAAGGAAAATCTAAGGATTTTTAAGATCAATCCATGTTAATATAAGTGTTTAGGAGTAGTAATCAACTCAAAATACCCCAAAAATCTTGCCTTGGATCATAGAAATGAAGAGTGGGAGGGATTCCTCTTGAGAGAGGAAGCCCTTGCTCCAAAAATGACTTGGGAACTCTCTTACCCGGTCTTGGGGTATTTAGGGCCTGCTACTAGCGTGGTCGCTCACCTAGGCGCGCTAAAGTAGCGCGACGAAGGCAGAAAACTTCGCAATATGCGCGTTCACTAGCGCGATCGCGCATCTGGGCGCGCTAATGACACATGCCCAGTAGAATTGTCATAACTTTCTGTATACACCTCTAAATGATGAACGGTTTTTTGCGTTGGAAACTAGACCCAAAGGGCTTTAAATTAATAGGTTGTGGATCACAAATCTCCTTATAAAACTGGAGATATGATTGTCCAATGTGAGGTCTTGTGCGCACTTATTTACAACTTTCGTCTATTATGAAATTTTCCAACTTCAAAAGTTCCCGTTAGCCATCCGAAATCACCCTGAGGCCCCCGGGACCTCAACCAAAAGCACTAACATATCTTAAAACATCATCCAAACTTGTTCCAATCATCAAAACGCCTCAACTAATACCAAAATCATCTAATTCAAGCCTAAGTTATTTTAAAACTTCTAAAACACGCATTCGACAAAAAATCCAACCCAACCACGTCCGAATGACCTGAAATTTTGCTCACACATCCCAAATCACCTAACGAATCTACAGCAACTCTTGGAATTCTATTCCGACTCCCGGATGAAAATCTCACCCATCAACCGGAAATCGCCAAAATACTGACTTCGCCAATTCAAGCCTAATTCTACACCGGACCTTTAAAATCACTTCCGATCACGCTCTTAAGTCACAAATCACCTCCTGGAGCTACCCGAACCATCGGAATTGACATCCGAGCCCTCTAACACATAAGTCAACTTCTGGTTGACTTTTCCAAACTAAGCCTTCCTTAAAGAGACTAAGTGTCTCATTTCTTATCAAAACCATTCCAAATAAACTCGACTACATATGACACGGATAACGAAGCGTATAGAAATAGAAAATGGGAGAAACGGGGTGGTAACTCATGAGACGATGGGCTGGGTCGTCACGTCCTTCCCAACTTAAACAAACGCTCATCCTCGAGCGAGTTAAGAAACATACCTGAAGTCTCAAATAGGTGGGGATATCTGCTCCGCATCTCCCGCTCGGTCTCCCAAGTAGCCTCCTCCGCGGGCCGACCTCTCCACTGCACTTTCACTGACGCTATATTTTTTTATCTCAATTTTCGAACCTGACGACCCAAAATAGCCACTGGCTCCACATCATAGGTCAAATCACCCTCCAACTGAATCGTGCTGAGGTCCAAAACATGAGACGGGTCCCCAACATACTTACGGAGCATAGACACATGGAATACCGGATGCACACTCGACAGGCTGGGTGGCAAGGCCAGCATAAAAGCCACCTCCCCTATCCTCTTAAGTACCTCAAATGGTTCAATGAACCGCGGGCTCAACTTCCCTTTCTTTCCGAATCTCATAACACCCTTCATGGGTGAAACCTTCAGCAAAACGTTCTCACCAACCATGTAAGACACATCTCGAACCTTCCGGTCCGCATAACTCTTCTGACGCGACTGTGTTGTACGAAGTCTTTCCTGAATCACCTTCACTTTCTCTAAGGCATCCTGAACCAAGTCTGTTCCCAATATCCTAGCCTCGCCAGGCTCGAACCAACCAATTGGAGATCTACACCGTCTCCCATACAAGGCATCATATGGTGCCAACTGAATGCTGGACTGATAGCTGTTGTTGTAGGCAAACTCTGCAAGCGGCAGAAACTCATCCCAAGAACCTCCGAAATCAATAACACAGGCACGTAACATGTCCTCCAGTATCTGAATAGTGTGCTCGGATTGTCCATCCGTCTAAGGATGAAACGCTGTGCTCAATTCTACCTGAGTACCCAACTCTCTCTGCACGGCTCTCCAAAACTGCGAAGTAAACTGAGTACCTCTATCTGAGATGATGGAAACCGGAACACCATGCAACCGAACAATCTCCCGGATATGAATCCTTGCCAACCGCTCTGAAGAATAGGTAGTACACACAGGAATGAAGTGTGCGGACTTGGTTCTCCAATCCACAATCACCCAAATAGCATCAAACTTCTTCAAAGTCTGAGGAAGTCCAACCACAAAGTCCATAGTGATCCTTTCCCACTTCCACTCGGGAATAACCATCTGTTGAAGCAAGCCACCCGGTCTCTGATGCTCATATTTCACCTGCTGACAATTGAGACACCGAGCTACAAATCCCACAATATCTTTCTTCATTCTTCTCCACCAATAGTGCTGCCTCAAATCCTGATACATCTTCGCGGCACCCGGATGGATAGAATACCGCGAGCTATGGTCCTCTTCCAGAATCAACGCTCTAAGCCCATCCACATTGGGCACACAAATCCGGCCCTGCATCCTCAACACACCATCATCACCGATGGTCACATCTCTGGCATCATCATGCTGAACTCTGTCCTTAAGGACAAGCAAATGCGGATCATCATACTGGCACTCTCTAATGCGATCATATAAGGAAGTACGAGAAACCAGACAAGCCAACACCTGACTAGGCTCCGAAATATCTAATCTCACAAACCGATTGGCCAAGGCTTGAACATCAACTTCAAGGGGCCTCTCCCTAACTGGAATGTACGCCAAACTCCCCATACTCACCTCCTTCCGGCTCAAAGCGTCGGCCACTACATTGGCCTTTCCCGGATGTACAGAATAGTAATATCATAATCTTTAAGCAATTCTAGCCATCTCCGCTGCCTCAAATTAAGGTCCTTTTGTTTAAACAAATGCTAAAGACTGCGATGATCAGTGAATAACTCACAAGATATGCCATATAAGTAGTGCCTCCAAATCTTTAAGGCATGAACTATAACAGCCAACTCTAAGTCATGAACATGGTAGTTCTTCTCATTTGGCTTCAACTGACGAGAAGCATAGGCAATAACTCTACCTTCCTGCATCAACACACAACCGATCCCAACTCTAGAAGCATCACAATATACAGTATATGAGCCTGAAGCTGATGGCAACACCAATACCAAAGCTCTGGTCAAAGCTGTCGTGAGCTTCTGAAAGCCCTCCTCGCACTCATCTGGCCATACAAATGGAGCACCCTTCTGAGTCAATTTGGTCAAAGGCGATGCAATGGATGAAAATCCCTGAACGAACCAGCAGTAATAGCCTGCTAACCCAAGAAAACTCCATTTCTCTGTGGCTGAGGACGGTCTAGACCAACTCTGCACCGCCTCTATCTTCTTTGGATCATCCTGAATACCCTCGCTGGACACTATGTGTCCCAAGAATGCCACTGAACTAAGCCAAAACTCACACTTGGAGAATTTTGCATAAATCTTCTCCTCCCTCAGTCTCTGCAACACTACACACAAATGTTCGACGTGCTCCTCCTGGCTGCGTGAGTACACCAGAATATCATCAATGAATACGATAACAAACGAATCTAGATAAGGCCGAAATACACTGTTCATCAAGTGCATGAATGCTACTGGGGCATTGTTTAGCCCAAAAGACATGACTAGAAACTCGTAATGATCATATCTAGTCCTGAAAGCAGTCTTAAGAATATCTAACTCCCTGATCTTTAACTGGTGATAACCCGAACGGAGATCAATCTTGGAGAGCACCATCACTCCCTGAAGCTGATCAAATAAATTACTTTGTTCAATTGCCTATAATCAATGCACATTCCCATCGTGCCATCTTTCTTCTTCACAAACAAAACTAGTGCACCTCAAGGGGACACACTAGGCCGAATGAACTCCTTATCTAGGAGTTTCTGAAGTTGTACTTTCAATTCCTTCAATTCTGCTGGTGCCATACGATATGGCGGAATACAAATGGGCTGAGTTCCCGGCACCAGGTCAATACCAAAATCAATATCCCTATCCAGTGGCATGCCTGACAGGTCTGCAGGAAACACATCGGGAAAATCCCTCACAACTGGGATCAAATCGATACTAGGAGTCTTAGCTCCAACATCCCTCACAAATGCTAGATATGAAAGACAACCGTTCCCAACCATACGTTGGGCCTTCAGGAAGGATATCACTCTACTAGGAACATAATCAGTCACACCACGCCACTCAATCCGCGGTACACCCGGCATAGCCAAAGTGATTGTCTTAGAATGACAGTCTAGAATAACATGACACGGAGATAACTAATCCATGCCCAAAATAATATCAAAGTCCACCATACTCAATAGCAATAGATCGACTCGGGTCTCCATTCGCCCAATAGTCACAACACATGAAAGGTACACACGATCCACAACAACAATATCGCCCACCGGGGTAGACACATGAACAGGTAAAGCAAGAAACTCTCGGGGCATACCCAAATAGTGAGCAAAATATGAAGACACATAAGAATAAGTGGAACCGGGATCAAATAATACAGAGGCATCTCTGTGGCAGACTGAAACAATACCTGTAATAACAACGTCTGAAGCAATAGCGTCTGTCCTGCCTGGAATAGCATAGAAACGAGCCTGGCCACCGCCTGATCGACCTCCCCCTCTGGGGCGACCCCTGGATGCCTGACCTCCACCCCTAGCTGGCTGGGCGGGTGGTGAAGTAACTGGAGCAGAAGTCGAGGGCTGACCCCTTTGCTGATACTAACTATCGCGAAGTCGAGGACACTGCCTCCTCATATGCCCAAACTCTCCGCACTCGTAACAACTACCCGGTGCTGGATATGGGGACTGAAGGGAACCCCTGGCACTAGAATGGCCAGAAGAAGGACCTGCCATGGAAGAACCTTGGACTGATGGGGCACGAGATGAACTCTGAGATGGAAGGGCACTGAGTGATGACTGGCCCTACTGCGACCCATGATAACCACGACCTGATGATGCCCCATGATACTCTGGATGGGCTGACTGAGTGGGCCTAAAAGAACGACCTCTACCCTACTGGAACTGGCCCCTCGAAGGAGTACCACCGAAACTACCAGAGCCTCGAGGCCTCTTAGCCTACCTCTCCTCTCTATCCTGACGGCGAACCATCTCAATCTTACGAGCGATATCAACCACCTCCTCGAATGTAGCACCCGATACCCTCTCTCTAGTCATCAAAATACGGAGATGGTAGTTAAGGCCATCCACAAATCTCTTAATCCTCTCACGATCGGTTGGAACCATCCAAACGGCATGACGAGCCAACTCAGAATACCTCGCCTCATACTGTGACACATTCATATCTCCCTGCTTTAGCCACTCAAACTGCCTACGCAACTCCTCCCTGTGAGATTGCGGTACATACTTCTCCAAGAAGATAGTGGAGAACTCCTACCAAGTCAGGGGCGCTGCAATAACTGACCTACGCCTCTCGTACTCCTCCCACCAAGTGAAGGCAGCCCCCGTAAATTGAAAAGTAGTAAATGCCACCCCACTAGACTCAAGAATCCCTGCAATACGGAGCATCCGCTGACACTTATCAAGAAAACACTGGGCATCCTTGCCCTCAACACCACTGAATGACGGAGGCTGGAGTCTACCAAACCTCTCAAGATGACGTTGCTCATCGTCCGGCATGACTGGCACAACAAACTCCTGAGCTGGTGCAACCGGCTGAGCTGGAGGTGCCCCCGGTGTCTGTAGTCCCTGCACTACCTGCTCAGGTGTGCGAGCAGCGGGGGTCTGATTGCCTCCCCCGGCCTGTGAAGTAGCTGCTGCTGTGGTGGCTGAAACTGCCTGAGCCAGGCTTGTGCAAACTGTCAGGATCTGTGCCAAGGACTCCTGTAGACCCGGAATCACGATGGGCACTGCTGGTTCCTGAACCGGTGCTGCTGTTGGAGCCTGATCCGGAGTTGGGGCAACTAGTGGGTCAATAAGTGCTGCCCTCGCATCTCTGCCTCTAACACGGCCACGACCGCACCCACGGCCTCTGGTGACCTCAGTGGGTTGCACTGGTGGTCGTCCACCTCGTCCGGTAGCGCGAGTCCTTGCCATCTGCGAGAGAATAGAATAACGGAAGTTTAGCACTCGGATCAACAAGTTCGCACGACAAGAGTTTCAAGAATATGAAGATTTCCTAAAGGTTCTGCAGCATCTCGAGCATAAATACAGACGTCTCCGTACCGATCCGATAGACTCTACTAAACCAGCTCATGACTCGCGAGACCAAGTAACCTGCGCTCTGATACCAACTTGTCACGACCCCAACCCTGGCCGTGACGGCGCCTAACACAAAGCTAGGCAAGCCCGACCAATTAACATCTCACAATCTCTTTCTTTATAATTCAATACAAATTTTCTCGATTTAATACCAATTTGATATAAATAGAAGTATGAATTTAACAAATGAAATGTGCGGAAACCATAATCACGAAAAATCTCTGTAAAATAGCCCACTTATCTGGTGTCACAAGTCTGAGCCTCTAATACAAGGTTTCAACAATCTAATACAAAAATATGTCTAAAATGCGGAATAATAAGTGGAGATAGAAGGAGAAATCGGGTCTGCGAACGTCATGCAGCTACCTCGATAACTCCGATGAAAACAGAACGGCAGGAAAGCTCGCTCTATGCCTCAGGAGTACCTGTACCTACACACATGGTGCAGGGAGTAATGTGAGTACTCTGACCCAGTGAGTAATAACAATAAATAATTGCTGACAGTATGAAATCACATAAAAGCACTAAACAGTTCTATATCAAAACAGTAAAGTCATTTAAGCAGCAGTGAACGAGGAAATCATATGAAAGTCTTTAAACCAGGTAAAACAGATATAATCAGTATAAATCAGCTCCTCAAGCATTTCAGTTCATTTATTCGTTCTTATCCTCAGTTCTCAATTCATATACTTCTCACAATAACCGAATCAATAAATATAAATACCGCTGCGGCGTGCAGCCTGATCCGTATATCACTGTGGCGTGCAGCCCGATCCATAATAATAATAGTCGACTACGCTCACTAGGGGTGTGCAGACTCCGGAGGGGCTCCTTCAGCCCAAGCACTATATAATTATTGCGGCGTGCAGCCCGATCCATATAAGTAATTGTTGCGGCGTGCAGCCCGATACATATCATATAAAATATTCTCACTATTGGATCCTCGACCCCTCTCAGTCATTTAAAAATCACAGCCTCTCGGGCATAATGTACGGTTGGGATCTCAGCCCTCATATCTTTTTCTATTTATGATTAACATTTCAAAAATCTGGTCCATATCATTTTTATACAATTGGAAACATGACTGAGGATATAAATTCTTTAACAATATAAGTGAGGAAAACTAGTCAAAAATCCCCTAAGGGTTCTACAGGTCGGCACAAGGCCCCAAGCATGACAACAAGCCCAATTCACAATAATAAAGTATATGTCTCAATAAAAATGTAGTAAAATATCATTCGGGATGGACCAAGTCACAATCCCCATAGCATTGAACCTCACGCTCGTCACACAACGTGTATCTCAACTTAGTATAGCACTACGTTGTGCAAATCCGGGGTTTCAAATCCTCAGGACATCATTTAAAATCATTACTCACCTCAAACTGGCCAAAACTCTAGCTCGCTATGCCCTTGCCTCTCAAATTGGCCTCCTCGTGCGTCGAATCTGACCAAAATCACACAAACATCGATGTAGCTCGATTTCTAAAAGACGGGGTTTTAGCCATACATATCTGGGACTTGCCCCTTAATGGTACTATAATGATCCACTACTCTTAGGTAACTTCAATCTACAATACAACATTAAATAGGGCCAATATTAGTAATAATTCCCATAACTTATGCCATTTAGGCCTATTATCAAACATCTTGTAGGCATAGATATTTACACCTCATAACTATAGTATTGGTTCCTCCAACTATCACCATTAACCAACAATTTCATCCCACCATTAGTCTTTAACAATTTATACTCCTAACATCACATGTGTGATCAACCATTCACACCCAACCAACAAAATTCCATCAACTAATCACCTTTAAACCCCTACCATGATCATGTATTTAAATTGGAAATTTATGGCCTCCAATACCATACCCCAAGTTCTAATGTATATATCATACATAAATAATCACCATAGAGTAGTTGGAGATGATAGACATACCTCTTGTAGTAAGAATTTTAAGAATCCCCACTTGTGGTGTTCTTGACAAATTCAAGGATTTGAAGGAAAATCTAAGGATTTTTAAGATCAATCCATGTTAATATAAGTGTTTAGGAGTAGTAATCAACTCAAAATACCCCAAAAATCTTACCTTGGATCATAGAAATGAAGAGTGGGAGGGATTCCTTTTGAGAGAGGAAGCCCTTGCTCCAAAAATGACTTGAGAACTCTCTTACCCGGTCTTGGGGTATTTAGGGCCTGCTACTAGCGCGGTCGCTCACCTAGGCGCGCTAAAGTAGCGCGACGAAGGCAGAAAACTTCGCAATATGCGCGTTCACTAGCGCGATCGCGCATCTGGGCGCGCTAGTGACACATGCCCAGTAGAATTGTCATAACTTTCTGTATACACCTCTAAATGACGAACAGTTTTTTGCGTTGGAAACTAGACCCAAAGGGCTTTAAATTAATAGGTTGTGGATCACAAATCTCCTTATTAAACTGGAGATATGATTGTCCAAAGTGAGGTCTTGTGCGCACTCATTTACAACTTTCGTCTATTATGAAATTTTCCAACTTCAAAAGTTCCCGTTAGCCATCCGAAATCACCCTGAGGCCCCCGGGACCTCAACCAAAAGCACTAACATATCTTAAAACATCATCCAAACTTGTTCCAATCATCAAAACGCCTCAACTAATACCAAAATCATCTAATTCAAGCCTAAGTTATTTTAAAACTTCTAAAACACGCATTCGACAAAAAATCCAACCCAACCACGTCCGAATAACCTGAAATTTTGCTCACACATCCCAAATCACCTAACGAAGCTACAGCAACTCTCGGAATTCTATTCCGACTCCCGGATCAAAATCTCACCCATCAACCGGAAATCGCCAAAATACTGACTTCGCCAATTCAAGCCTAATTCTACATCGGACCTCCAAAATCACTTCTGATCACTCTCCTAAGTCACAAATCACCTCCCGGAGCTACCCGAACCATCGGAATTCACATCCGATCCCTCTAACACATAAGTCAACTTCCGGTTGACTTTTCCAAACTAAGCCTTCCTTAAAGAGACTAAGTGTCTCATTTCTTATCAAAACCATTCCAAATCAACTCAACTACATATGACACGGATAACGAAGCGTATAGAAACAGAAAATGGGAGAAATGAAGCGGTAACTCATGAGACGACAGGCCGGGTCGTCACATCTTCACCTTAATTTATCACTTAATCATGATAAATTAATATAATTTGACGTAAGCGTGAATAGGTTTTCAGGGTAGACTTTAGGTAGGTTTTCGATTTATGTATTGATACTGGTAAAGATGTTTCATCTTTCATTTTTTATTTTTATAGGACACTTCAAGTCCCTCAAAATATTCCTTCCTTTCAAATAAATAATGGAGTATTCATATTCAGTTGACTCCACAATTAAAATTTTGAACGAGACAATGATATAAGGATGACGGATCCTATCTATCCAAACATAATTCTTTGCGATAAAAGAACTCCTTAATCAGTTTCTTCTTATTTTGGTCATTTTTAAAATCCCAATAATCCCAAATAAGTCAAAAGAAAAGAAAGTCAGAATAGTCATCAAAGTGGGGCCTCTTTGAGCTGACTAATGTGACAAAGCTTACCCACCGAAAGGTTTCTCTCTTGGAGACAAGAACTCATTCCATCCACTTTTTTCTGCTTCTTATTCTACATTTCCAAAGAAGAATTTATAATATATACTGAAGGGAAGGTGCAACGATAGAGTTATTTTCGTATGACCAATAAGTTACGGACGAGCCGTAAAATTAGTTATTGGTGCTTGTATCAGGGTAAACTGCCTATGTCACATCTTTTAACGTGTAACGCTTCTTCGAATCCTGCATAAACGCGAAATACTTCGTGCACCAATTTTTTTTATTATTATAAATCTATATTGAAGGAAAAAAGAAGAAGGTGATGTAAAGATGGTCTGACTAAATAAAGGGGGTCCATAATTGTTTGCAACTTCACTAATGTTGTTCCCCTTTTATGTCTCAAACCTCATGAGCTTGTCATGTTATTTTCATCACATCTTCTTATTTCTTCTCCCTTTATGGCTTTCATGAAAATACCCACCTCCTTTTACATGGGATTTTGTGCCATTTTTTAAAATTTCCATTTTTATCGATCAAAGCATGCATAAAGTTTAAAACAAGCTAAGCTACTACTAATTATGATCTCTTTTGCATGGCTGACTATCTTATAATTTTCAAAAGAAAAAGTCTATAACTAACTAATATGCCGCCTTGAGGTGTTTGAATATTCCTTTTCCAAAGACTTTTCTATGATGCCAAATACAAATAAGACATGATTAGTGAAGTTTTCTTCCAAAAATTAACCTAAATAACCATTCACTCAATTATTTAAATTATTTAATCATATGTAATCAATATAATGGAATGATAGCGAGTGCGCTATTCTCAACTTAGCCTCTTAGAAACAGCTCGATCTATGTTTACCGATTAGGAAAAGTAAATAGCGGATATGATTGGCCATTTGGGTAAAAATCCATATTTTTTTGGTAAAACATGAAAAAAGTACTTTATGAATTTTTTAAAGAACATACAGAGATGGTGTTTGTCCGAACACCTTTTCCGAAAATTTAACAAAAGAAATTTTTAGGTTAGAATTGTCATGAACCACTTTATAAAAAGCTTTTTGGAAATAAAAAATTTAATTTATTAGAAGTAACAAATACCCAAGTACAGCACTAGTGTAATTTAATCCATTATATTCCATAGTAGGCCATTGACCAATACTTCTAAGTTCTAACTTCCGAGTTATTAATAATGCTCATTATATAATATTATTTGCAACTATTTTGTAAAATGTTTTTTCAAAACTTAAATTCTTTTCAAATATCTTTTTTCCAGAAAACATCTCTCTAAATGCCTATGTGTATAGGAAAACATGCCGAGAAGAAAAGAAAAGAATGAAAATGACAACTCAATCTCCCTGAAGAAAACAAGGACTTTCATTAGACAAATCATGTTTTTACTTAGACTTTATTTTAACAAGACAATTTAAGCCGTGATTATAACAACCCAAAAGGCCTAAAAATATGTAACGAAAACCACACAAAAAAATATTAAACTAACATTCAAATCAATCTTTTTATGAATGTTTTGTCGGTGACAGAATATTCAACAATCCATTTCTTGACCAAACAAGAGAGAAAAGAAGAAAGATTATAATTACACATTCTTATAAGTTATTAATTAATACACCTTTCACTATTAATATGAGTACGGCAACTCTTTTCACTAATTTGAATAAATAATTCAGTCAAAAAACAAGAAAGTAACAGTATCCCAATAAACTAATTTTTTTTTAAAAGGGACTTGCTATCAAACATGATCATGATAGGTTATTACTAAAAAAGGCAGTTCGGTGCACGAAACATATTGTATTCATGCAGGGTCCGGGGAAGGGTTGTACCCCAAGGAGTGTGATATAGGCAATCTACCAAAATACAATATTAGTGATTAATTTCACGGCTCGAATTCGTAACCTATAGGTCAGTCGGAGACAACTTTACCGTTACTCTAAAGCTCCGTTTCATGATTGATTATCTACTATCTTGAGTACTTGCATCTTGCTTAAAATTTACCAGTTTTTTTTCTCTGTAGCTTCAAGTCAAAGATAATCAAGGTTAAAAGTTGGAAGAAATCATTATAGTCACAACTTAGACTTCTTTAACATGATTAAAACACTAGCTAGAAGAAGCCAATGCCTCGTAACAATAAACAAATATTGAACGTTAACCTAATTTGAAAGCAAACATGCTAGCCATGCACTCATACAAGTCTTACTCAATATTAATCATTACCCAATGAAAGCACTCTAAATTTTAGGCTTTTTTTTTCCAAGTTGAAACTTCTTAGTCAAAGAATTTCCCTCTTTTGCACCTTATTATATATTTATATGGTCTCTAGCCACCTAAAAGAAAAAGAAGTTTCCACAAGTTATGGATAAGTCATGTATAGTCCAGTTGAATCCCTTGAAGAGCAGGATTTGAAAGTGGCGGAGTATCATTATCGAACAAAAATTTAAGCAAATGCTGGAGTGAAAATAGAACCTAATCAGCGCACTAAAAGTCAAATTGTACCTTTCAAATTGACCAATATAGTTGGCTAAGCTTTGAATCTTTGGGTGCCAATCAGAATATATATATACATGTTATTTAAGATATATACACATATATACATATATTTTTTCTGAAATTACAGCGGAACACCTTTATTGACAGTGTCACACTAACGTCGTTATAGGAAAAATTCTCTTCATATATGTTCATGTAAATAATATATTTTTGAAAAACAATATGAATAAATAAACTAGACCAATCGACATCACATAAAAATAATATAGAATAATTTGGGATAGAAAAGGACAACATTAAAATTATCACACTTTTAGAGTTAAAGACCGTTTATAAAACAAATTGTGACAAGAGGCCGAAGTCTTATTGTATTCACATTTCTTTCTTTCTTTCTTCTGTTGCTTTGAGACAAAGGAAAACAAAGGTAAAAGGGCTTAAACCCAATGTAGGAAACAACAATATTTTTTCAGCCAAAAAAAGAAAAAAAGAAATTGGCTTCTCCTTTTACCATATTCAAATGAGTCCGAAACCTAAATGACAACTTTTTGGACTTAAAATACGTTTTTACTGTTTTAAAAAAAGTTATTTTTCTACCTAAAACGTAATATTATACTGGAAGACCTAGCTAATTTTTTTGACCCTTGGTACCCTCTTTTCTTGAAAAACATGTTGGTTTCATTCCCATGTTGTGGTGTTGCAAAGGATCAAATCAATGTCGGTCCAGTCCACATTTGACTCCCTACATGGAACAATTTAAGATTAGGAAAATAATATAGTATTGCCGCTATAAAAAATAATAGTCGGCAAAATATATATTTTTCGTATATTAATGTATAATATGTAAGAAAATATACGTATTTCATATATAATTAGTAATTCTTTTTGTTGTGTATTGGCGAACAAATATAATTATTTTTTATCGATTGGCCAAATATGTAACTTGCTCAAGATTCCCTGTAAAACATTCCTCCATTATAATTATGTTGGCTTTGGTAGCACAATTGGATTTGGAACTAGTTCAGATGGATGTAAAAGCTGTATTTTTACATGAAAACTTGGAGGAGGAAATCTACATGACTGAGCAAGAAGGATTCAAAGTTGCTGGAAAAGAAAATATGGTGTGCAAACTTGAAAAATCGTTGTACGGATTGAAACAATCTTCTAAACAATGGTACAAGCGATTTGACGAGTTTATGTTGCGGCAAGGGTACAAGAGAAGAAAATACGATCATTGTGTGTATTTGCACAAGCTTAAAGATGGTTCCTTTATATATCTTCTCCTATATGTTGATGATATATTGATCGCTTCCAAGAATTCGGAAGAAATTGATAAGTTGAAGATTCAACTGAAGAAGGAGTTCGAGATGAAGGATTTGGGTGAGGCAAAGAAAATTCTTGGCATGGAGATAATAGAGATAGACGTTCAAAGAAACTCTGTTTATCTCAGAAAGAATATTTGAAGAGAGTACTGAAGCGTTTTGGCATAGATGAGAAGACTAAGCCGGTTAGTACTCCACTTGCTCCCCATTCTAAGCTAAGTACTACTATGTCACCAAAGGATGAAGCTGAACGAGAGTATATGTCAAAGGTACCATACGCAAATGCTGTTGGTAGCTTGATGTATGCAATGGTTTGCACAAGGCCTGGCATTTCACAAACTGTTGGATTTATTATCAGATATATGCACAATCCAGGGAAGGAGCATTGGCAAGCTGTGAAGTGGATTCTACGGTATATTCATAATAATGTAGATGTCAGGTTAGTTTTTGAGCAGGAAGATAATCAGTCTGTAGTTGGATATTGTGACTCAGATTTTGCGGGTGATCTGGACAAACGAAGATCAACTATTGGTTATGTGTTTACTTTTGCAAAGGCATCAGTTAGTTGGAAGTCTACTTTGCAGTCAACAATTGCTTTGTCTACAACAGAGGCAGAGTACATGGCTATTACAGAGGCTGTGAAGGAGGTAATTTGGCTTCAAGGATTGCTAAAGGAGCTTGGCGTTGAACAAAAAGGTATCACAATTTTTTGTGATAGTCAAAGTGCTATTCAATTAGCGAAGAACCAAGTTTATCATGCAAGGACGAAACACATTGATGTTCGGTATCATTTTGTACGAGAATCATAGAAGAAGGTGGAGTCACGGTGAAGAAAATTCATACTACGGAGAATCCTGCTGATATGCTGACAAAGGTGGTGACTACGGTCAAGTTTCAACATTGTTTGGATTTGATCAACATTGTTGAAAACTGAAGATTGAAGATGAAGACACAATCAAAATTTGTTATTGAGAGAAAATTGAAGATGCGGAATTTTGCCAAGGTGGAGATTTGTTAAGTTTGAAAAATATTTTTGTCCCACATCGGTGGGAAAAGAAGAGTTGGGGGGATTTTCCCCTATAAAAGAAGGCTTAATGTTTAGGATTTAAATACACCTCTCATTTGCCTTCTTATCTTCTTAAGGCATTTGTATCTTCTCTCTTTAGTATTATTTCACTTGTATTTTGGAGTGGAATAAAATATTGGTTGTGTCCGAGGAGTAGGTAAAATTAGCCGAACCTCGTAAATTCTGGTGTTCCTTTTATTGTTGCTTTATTGTCGTATTTATTATTTGATGGATGTCATAATTTTTGATATAGTAATTGTGACTTATTCACACTATATACATTTGACTTCCGCAACATTGCCGAAGGTAAATCCTCCCCTGAATTGAAGAATCACCAAGTAGTCAAGGACATGTCTAAAGAGGAGACAAGCGCCCTCTAAGAATCACCATGAATTGTCGCATTGAATACTTCTCTGCTAAAATATGCTTACTACATAATCATATGCTTGTGTAATATGTCATACAAATATACATTGAAATAGAATTTCATGCACGTCCTTTTTTTGCTACTTGATGTCTTTCTTAGTCCGTTGAAAACATATTACAACCCAAATGCCTCCATTGAAATTCATGAACTGGCCACATAGCTAATGAGGGGCAAAGTGCATTAATAGTCACTTTTAAGCTTGCTATTTAAAATATATTCACAATTTACAATGTATTTAACTATTAATCAATTCATCCAAACTTCAGGACTAGATATCCTGAATTTTTGTATCCTAAATTTTTGAGCCACTAAGTTGAAATTCAGGAATAAGTGTCCTGAATTTCGGAACTGCTAATTTAAAATTTAGGACATAAGATTCAATATTCTGGACACAATTTTCGAACTTTACAACACGATGTCCCGAAGTTTGAACGAATTAGCTAATCTTTAAATACAATGTAAACGAAGATATATATTAAACAACATGCTTAAAAGTGGCTGTCTAATGTCATTTCCGCGTATTTTAGATCCCTATCCAGGGAGGGGACATAAACAAACAACCATTCTTAGGGTTGCTATTCATGGATTAGTAGTACTTATTTTATCTTGAAAATTTAAATTAAAAATCCTAATTTTAGGATAATTCAGGACATTTGAGTCCTGAAAAATTAAACTGAAAACTGAAATTCAGGACACATATGCTAATTCCTAAATAGCAGCCCTTTAAATTGGCTACCTGGTGTCATCTCTACCTATCCAGCTCCAGTTGATTGTAAAGCCCACTGGTAATATAGCCCAAAAGGTCTTAGATGAGTTTCACTAGTATCAAACCCATATTGCAGTAGGTTGACGGTCAAATTATGATACACTAGTGAAATTTTCCGCGCTTCGCGCAGTTGTAAAATTATCACTGAGTTTAAAAAAAAAATTCACAAAATTTAGTAGATATAAGAGATAAAATCTTTTATATATATATATATATATATATATATATATATATATATATATATATATATATATATTAAGAAACAATTCTTCATCCGCGCGTGCATATGCAAAAAAAATCTTCATATTTGATGAAACAAAAATTTAGTATAGAGTTTGGATGAACTACATTTTAGCCGATTTTTTTCATTAGATAGGAAGACTTCTGTTATTTCTAAAATTTCTTGTACTCAAATAAAAAAAATATGAATAAAAAGTTTAAAAAATAACAAAAAGAAAACAATACATAGTAATTAAGTAGCAATTGTGGCGTACATCCATCGACTCCTTTCTCATTATATATCTTTTCCCATTCTTTCTCGTTTTTTAATTTTTCTTCGTCGCTTCTTCGTCTTTTCTTTTCTATTCATTAAGGGTCATCTCTTAAATAAGCTACTATTCTAGATAAGTTTTATCACTAATCATTTTCCTTCTGTCTTTGATTGTTTGCAAAAATAATTAAAATGGTCGTCTAGATTAAATATCAAAGTACTTGGATTGTGCGTAATATTAGTAGAGACATTTGCTATCCCCAGGTCCATATAATTGTTCATGTATGTTTATTACTATTAGATTATAGTCTCCTGTATTTATATTTGTATATAGTTATTTCATTTTTGTAAATTTTGAACTATTTTTAAAAAAGTAAATAAAGAAAGAAGTAGTAAAAGATAAAAGGATAAATAAAATAGCTGAAAACTACCATTTTGGTCGACTCTATGCATGGAACAAACTAAATGAATCCGTTTCAAATTAAACCCCAATTTTTGGCAGATTCTAGATATAGAATCTTTGATTTCCTTTCTTCTTCTAGTCATTTATTCCTTTTCCTTTTCCTCCTATTACTCCATATATGGATTAACCCCCTCTTTTTGCCTATATTTTTATTTTATTTTATTTTGTTCCTAGTTTTATGCAAAATCCTCAAAAATCAGAAACGGTTCTCATTATTTTCTCCTATAAAAGTGCTCGTTTTGGCAGTGAATAAATTCAAAGTGATCCAATGAAAGAAAAGGAAGATGACAAATAAAAGAAAACTAAATTCACACAAGAGTCCATTACAAAGATTCTGACCCCTGCTTCCTTTCTTCTTCTTGTTTCACTCTAAGATATTCATGAAAAGTTAAACCCTGCCCAGCGGAAGTTCATCTTCTTTTGTTGTGTCCATGTGACCGATATTGGAGTACTTGAAGAGTGAAGAGAGAGAAGAAGTTACTTAATAAGGTATGATGTTGATCCAACGGAGCATAAGATAGTAACAATGTCTGATACTTTGTGCTTGTGAGGTTTGGGAAGTGGTGCCTCGATAATGGTGGTAAATGGGGAAACCTGGAGATGAATCAACAGTGGGAGGTTCTTGGGATTGAGCCAGCGGCGGGACGAAAGCAGGGTTGGCGGGGTATGATGGTGGTGGATGCCCTTTCATCCATGCCTGGTACATTTCTATCATTTGGTGTTTCAACTTATGTAACTCCTCTTTCAGATTAACATCAGATTTTTCCCCCTCCCTTGACGGGTCAATAACACTTGCATCCAGTTCTTGGCCAGTCATGATCAACTTGTCTTTGGACCTGGTGTTGTACGGGTGAGTTACCAGAATGCCAAACAAATTAACCACCTGCTTGGACTGGATGACAACAAACAAACTCGTTAGAGATTAGAGCTTAACAGATAGGCAACCGCACGTTGGGAATGCAATACACCTAAGCAGTTAACCATTTCTATTATGCATTTGAACGACCGCTTGCGTCATCTCGGCTTTCACTAAATTCCATTTTGCAATTGTCTTTCTCTCTTTTCTCATTCCTGCATTTCTTTAATTGATTCTTGCTTTTATTCTCTCATTTTTCCTCTCTTATTTTGCCATTATTTCCTTCCCACAGTTTTCTTGTTTTTCTCTTCTTCTTTTTTCATTTCATGGTTATGATCGAATCCTATAAGGATTGCCTACGTATCATGACGCCGCATGAATCAGACCAAGCGTAGTTCTGGGAACATGTGCGAAATAAATAAATAAAATAACAAAATATTTTTTGGGGTTTTCAAATTTTCATAAAATAAAACATCTTGATTACGACAACTTCCCCTACAGAGTTAAACATAAAGACTGACAGACTCAATGAGTGGACCAACCACTTCAAAAGAAAACTGAAAATACAGACTCAAAAATGAACTAACAAACTGACAATACAGACTCGAAAATAAACTAACAAAATATAGACTCGAACAATCAAAGTCAAGAATATATAAGTGCTTCAATTGCTGCTCCAGTTGGCCTTGTTGCGGGCCTTTGCGCCATATCTTCTTGGAGGCGAAACAAGTCGTCCATGATCTGTTGGACAAAAATCATAACTGAAGCAAAGAACATGGATTTGGTCATGTGTTCACACTCGTTGCATTTCATCACAATATAGTCTGAAATTCTCATAACCCTTTCCCTGATAATACCCTTCTTTTGTAGAAACCGTCCGATCTGCTGAGATCTGGCATCCAAAACTTGTATGACTATATGATTTTGCTCTTGAAGCTGTTGTAGGTCTTTTTCTAGCTGTGACATCAGGGCATAGCAATGCTCCATTTCTGCTTTGAAGTCTCCTGCCTGCTTGGCTATTTCATTCTCAAGGACATTGACCTTTTTCTTTACACTCACCATTCCTTTGTCATACTTCTCCTTCAGTTGCCGGACGAAACTGGATTGTCCCTCCGCATTCTTAGCTAACTTGGTTCGGGCATTTGCTAGATCCGCTTCATTTTTTTGCAAATCCTCCTCATAGTCACGTACTTTTTGTGAAAGGCTGTAGATGTGCTTTTCATCTTTTCTGCTTCTGCCCGGGTGCTCAGCTGCTATTCTCATTTTTCGAACTTGTGCTCGGAGAGCTTCATTCTCTTGGGCCAACCTTCTTCTTTTACCTTTAGCCTCTTGTGGTTGGAGATCATTATTGAATTCCATGTTTCTCAGCTTCTCTTCCAAGGTGTGAATCGCGACTTGATATTTTTTCTCCTTTTCTCCCCAGGTCAACCTTTCTTGGATCTTATCATCAAAAGCTTGAACATGGGGTCTCTTGGCAGGCCTCTCAGGCTCGGGCTCGGTCTCAGGCTCTGGTTCGTTGTTTACACAAGTCCTTTTCTCAAACCATGCGATATAATTTGGATCCACCTCCCCCTTTGCAACATCTGGTACTTGGGTGCCATTTTTTAGATATCGGTAGCCATTCCAATCCTGATGAACTAAAGCCTCGGGCAATGCAGCTTCTGGATGCAGCTCAATGACCTGGGTGGTTAGATCTTCATCTTTGGGCACAATCTGATATCTTCCTAACTGCCTTAAGACCCTTTACGGTGCATATGACTGGATACTCCTCACACCCATCAATCTCAGGTAACCCTTGGTAGCCGTCATATATATGGCTTCTGTCATCGGGAGCCACCCTGTAGTCCACTCGACCTGACTTGCTTTGAGAGCCTTCAAGTGGGAGACCCAGGCTTCAAACCCTTCTGGTACGCTGTAGTCTTTCACCCTTTCCTCATAACTCTAAATGAAGTTATCCGGGCTCGAGCCATAACTCATAAATTTGGGGTGATGGCGGAGATGCTCTATCAACCACATTTGTAGAAGAATATTACAACCTTCAAAGAAATGAGCCCCAGCTTTGCATAATGTCAATGCTCGATAAATGTCTGCCAGCACTAACGGAACAAGTGTATGATCTTCCTTGGTAGTGAGGATTTGTGCAATTCTGACCACACGAGTATCCACTGTCCCCTCTGCATTTGGAAAGACCATGATCCCCAAAAATGCCACAATAAAAGAGAACCGAAGATGAATTTGCCAAAGGCCCTTATCTTGTTTGTTTCTCAAACCCTTTTCATGTGTTTCGAACCCAGCTGAGTGCCCGAACCTGAAGTACAAGAAGTGGAAAGAAAAACACCCTTTGCTTACATGGGCCTTCTTCATCTGTTTACTGATATTCAGGAGGTCAAAGAACTTGTGCACGGAAGGAGCGTTTGGAAATATAAGTTGTTGTTTCCTCAAATCCCGGTCAAATTCAATATACCCGGCCATTTCTTCCAAAGTAGGGGTGATCTTAAAGTCCGAGAAACAAAAAACATTGTGGATAGGGTCCCAAAAAGTCACCAAAGCCTTGATTAGATCTTCCCGTGGTTTGATTTCCAAACTATTTATAAGGGCATCCAACTATTTTTTCACCCACTTCTGACCATCTCATCTAGGTCATTCCACCACATACGCAACTGCAGCTGAGCCTGTTCTATGACCAACTCTGACAAGTTCTGGTGGTGTTCATTTGTGACGGGTCCTGGACAATATTCATTTGTACCTGTGGAGGGTTAAGGTTAGGTTTGACTCCGGTGGACCCTTTTTGTAAAATAGGTTTTTCAATTTCTAAAAGAAAAATCGATGTACCATGACTCCTTCCCCTATATGCTAATTTTAGCAAAAATGGTCGTTTTTGCAAACGTGGCCCCTTCCCAATTCCAAATAAATTTTGAGGCCGGGGAGAACTATTTTATGGAAAAATGACGCTTTACCGACAGACTTGTCCATTCTTTTACGAAAATAGCCCTTTGACAACTGAAGATACTCTAAGGCTATCTCGGCAAGAACGACTTAAGACATTACCGAAGGTGGATCGGCTTATTTTGACCAAAATCCTAGACTATATTTATTTGACCTTTTACTCTCTTTTTTTTCAAAAGTAAGGCCGAACCTTATGTAGGTTGCCTACGTATCCCACATCCGATGAGAATCAGACCTGCGTAGTTCGGTCAGCTTTGACACATTTGAAAAGGACACAGTATTGACTCTTTTGAAATGACTCTCTTTCCTTTCCTGTTTTTTTTTTTGAAAAAAATTTGGTAGAGTTTCAGGACATTTTCAAATACCGGGGATTTTTCAGAACCGGGTTTTATTTCCTTCCCTACATCACTCTTGGTTTTTCTTTTGCTTTATTTTTCCTAGCCAGTCAGCATTCAAGCCAAAACAAATAAATGTTCGCATAGCACATAGGATGCATCAGGATGGTCTGTTATTTTGGGTACACCTGTCCTAGATGGACACAACCCCTATGTTGAGTCACTTAAGTCAAATGCACGTGATGCAAACAATAGTTCCTACTATGGATTTGGCATGAGGCTGTGTTTTTCTAGGTTTAAATCCTGGGGTTGTGTTCTAGACTTGGGTTACCCGAGCGGACAACTGGGGCCAAAGAGCGGGCAACATACCGGGAGAACTAAAGTCTACCCGGCCTTGTTGCTGGCCCAGCCTCGTTCTATTTGGTATAATTTATACAGAAAAAGTGGGCTTCGCGAACGTGTGCACCATTTTCAGAAGACTCAGAGGGGTGGCGTAAGAAGACAATTATATTCAGTTCAAACAATATTAAAATGGTAAACAGATAGCATTTAGCACAAACAGTTCACAGAATACAGTAATATAACAATAAATAAAGCCAAGTAAAATCATATTAACAAGCTCGAATTCTTGAATCCTGAATCAGAGATTCCGGGTTCTCCTCCCCAGCAGAGTCGCCAGAGCTGTCACACCTCCTTTTTCCTACCCCCGGAAGGGTATAAGGGAGTTTTTTCCAATTTAAGTGACAATCGAAATGGAATTATTTACATTAAATCAGAGTCGCCACTTGGGATAATTTATGGTGTCTCAAGTCACTGGTTTAAAATCCCGAATCGAAGAAGTTGGCTCTATTCACGGCCTGCGAACACAGAAATTCGGGTAAGGAATTCTGTTAATGTCACGACCCAATCCCCGAACCCAGTCGTGATGGCGCCTCTCGCGGAGACTAGGCCAGCCAGACCAAAATAAAACACCTTTTTTAAACAGTTAATCATCATAAACAATAGTAACATATAATATAATATTCATAAATTGCGAAATTTAACGATAATAACAGCATGAACCATCCCGACACAGCCCAAACCGGGGTGTCACAAGTCATGAGCTACTACAGAATCCGCTATAGGTCTACAAGTACGGAATCCGATACAACAGTCTGAAGAAAACATAAATGATAGAGGATAAGAGAGACAAGGGGCTGCGGACGTCTACAACTACCTCGTAACTCCAAATCACTACCTAGCCTGGAAGGAATCAGCGCTCAGGTGCGAACTTTGCTATACCCGAATCTGCACACACGGTGCAGGGAGTAATGTGAGTACTCCGACTCAGTGAGTAATAATTACAAATAATGGCTGAAAGTATGAAAACACGTAAAGGCACAAAGCAATTCCATATCAAGCAGTAAAATCACTTAAAGCAGTAAATCAGTGAAGAAATCAAATGATATTCCTTTTTAAAACAAGTAAAACAGGTAATTTAACAGGTAATTAACAAGTAGAAATTCGCCCATCGGGCACGGTATCAATCGCTCAGCATAGTATCAGCCCCTCGGGCTCACTCTCTGTACAGTATCAGCCCCTCGGGCTACCTCACAATCACTCAGCATAATGGTCAGCCATTGTTACCTGACCAAATTGCATCATACAGTGTCATTGTTATCACTGTTTCAAATCACATGGGTACCCGCGCTCACTATGGGTGTGCAGACTCTGGAGGGGCCCCTTACGGACCAAGAGCTATATCAAGCCACCTCGTGGCATCATCACTCAGCATATCCTCACATCACTCAAGCCACCACATGGCATAAATAGTATCTCAGGCCCTCGGCCTCATATCACTCAGCATATCCTCACATATGGCCCTCGGCCTCACTCAGTCCAGAAATCATCATAAGCCCCTTGGGCATTAGTAAAACAGTAGTTCTCAGCCCAAAACATGATGTAGAAATATCATTTAAGTTTCAAATCTGAGTAAAAGTGGCTGAGTTTGTAAAACAGTAGATATCAACAGGACTGAGTTCAAATAATAAGTCAAGCAGTAAGGAAACAGTGATAAAAATCCCCAAAGGGTTCAAATAGTTGGCACGAAGCCCAAATATGACAATCAGCCCAAATCATGATGATAACAAATGGATTTCAGTCAAATATTTAGTAAAGTCATCAATCGGGATGGACCAAGTCACAATCCCCAGTAGTGAAAGACCCCACGCTCATCATCCAGCGCGTACCTTGCCTCAATATAGCACTACGATGTGCAATTCGGGGTTTCAAACCCTCAGGACATCATTTACAACCATTACTCACCTCGAACTGGCTAATTCTCTAGCTCGTGACGCCTTTTCCCCTTGAATTGGCCTCCACGCGCGTCGAATCTATCCAAAATCAGAACGAATACTTCACAATATGCTAAGGGAACAAAGCCCAAGCGAAAACATTCGAAAAAATATCAAAAATCCCGAAATTAGCAAAACCCGAGCCCCGGGCCCACGTCTCGGAATCGGGAAAAATTTACATTTTTAGAATCCTCATACTCTCACGAGTCTAACCATACCAAAATATCCAATTCCGATACCATTTGGTCCTTCAAATCATCATTTTACATTTTTGAAAGGTTTCACAATTTTCTTCCCAAATTTCATCTCAAATCACGAATTAAATGATGAATTCAGTGATAGATTCATATATTCTAGCCAAATCTGAGTTAAAATCACTTACCCCGATGAATTTCTTGAAAACCCTTGAAAAATTGCCAAAATCCGAGCTCTCTAGGTCAAAATATCAAATAAACCCCAAAACCTCGTATTTATATAAAGTACCCTTCAAGTCTTCTCACCGCGGCCGCGCCCGTTTTTGTGCGGTCCGCGCGAGTTCAGAGACTGTGAAACTACAAATCAACTCATGCGGCCGTGTCCCACTTCATACAGCCCGCGTCTCACTCATGCGGTCGCACCCTATGGTCACGCGTCCGAATTAGTGAAGTTCAGAGAAGCTGCCAAACCCATTCATGCGGCCGCACAACAACTTTGTGCGGTCCGCGCCAATATTCATGCGGCCGCATTCCATCTTTGTGCGGTTTGTATCACCGCGCGGTCCACGCGAAGCTTACCACGGCCGTGCCCCTGCAGTTCTCTTGGACCTGCTACAACTATTGCATTTTTCTGTTATATTTTTCAACTCCAAACTTCCCGTTAGCCATCCGAAATCACCCCGAGGCCCCCGAGACCTCAACCAAAAGCACCAACGCATCCTAAAACATCCTCCAAACTCGTTCCAATCCTCAAAACACCTCAGACAACATCAAAACCATCAAATTTCATCGAATTCAAGCCTAAGAACTCCAAGAACTCTTGAATTATGCTTTCGATCAAAAGTCTATCAAATTTCGTCCGGATGACCTGAAATTTTGCACACACATCCCAAATGACACAACGAAGCTACTGCAACCCTCAGAATTCCATTCTGACCCCCATATCAAAATCTCGCCTATCAACCGGAATTTGCCAAAATATCAATTTCGCCAATTCAAGCCTAAATCTTCTCTACAACTCCAAAACCCATTCCGATCGCGCTCCTAAGTCACAAATCACCTCCCAAAGCTAACTGAACCATTGGAACTCACTTCCGAGCCTTATAACATATAAGTCAACATCCAATTGACTTTTCCAACTTAAGCCTTCTTAAAAGAGACTAAGTGTCTTATTTCTTACCAAATCCTCTCCGAACTCGAACTAATAAACTCGATCACATAAAATACGGATAACGAAGCGTAAAGAAGCTGAAATGGGGAAAATGGAGAGGTAACTCATGAGACGACTGGCCGGGTCGTCACTTCCTCCCCAACTTAAACAAACGTTCGTCCTCGAACGAGTCAAGAACATACCTGAAGCCTCAAACAGATGAGGATATCTGCTCCGCATATCCCGCTCGGTCTCCCAGGTAGCCTCCTCCACGGGCCGACCTCTCCACTCGATCCTGACGGCGAACCGTTTCAATCTCACGAGCGATATCGACCACCTCCTCGAATGTAGCACCCAACACCCTCTCTCGGGTCATAAGAATACAGAGGTGATAGTTAAGGCCATCAACAAATCTCCTGATCCTCTCACGATCTGTCGGAACCATCCAAATGGCATGACGAGCCAACTCAGAAAACCTCGACTCATACTGTGACATAGTCATATCCCCCTGTCGCAACCACTCAAACTGTATACGCAGCTCCTCTCTGCGGGACTGCGGCACATACTTCTCCAAGAAGAGAGTGGAGAACTGCTGCCAAGTAAGGGGCGCTGCTCCAACCGGCCTACGCCTCTCATATGCCTCCCACCATGTGAAGGCATCCCCAACAAACTGAAAGGTGGTAAATGCCACACCACTAGTCTCAAGAATCCCTGTTGTACGGAGCATCCGCTGACACTTATCAATAAAACCCTGGGCATCCTTGCCCTCGGTACCACTGAATAACAGAGGTTGGAGTCTACCAAACCTCTCAAGACGACGCTGCTCATCATCTGGCATAACTGGCACAATAAACTCCTGAGCTGGTGCAACTGGCTGAGCTGGAGGTGCCCCCGGTGTCTGTAGTCCCTGCACCACTTGCTCAGGTGTGCGAGCAGCGGGGCTCTGATTGCCTCCCCCGGCCTGTGAAGTAGCTGCTACTGCAGTAGCTGAAACTGCCTGAGCCAGGCCAGTGCAAACTAATAAGATCTGTGCCAAGGCCTCCTGAAGACCCAGAATCATGATGGGTACAGCTGGCGTCTAAATTGGTGCTGCTGGAGCATCCGTAGCTGGAGCTTGATCCGGAGCCGGGGCAGCCGGTGCATCAACAGGTGTTGCCCTCGCTGCTCTGCCTCTGCCACGTCCACGACCGCGTCCACGACCCCTGGTGGACTTAGTGGGTGGCACTGGTGGTCGTCCACCTCGTCCGGTAGCTCACGTCCTCACCATATGTGAGAGAATGGAATATCAGAAGTTTAGTACTCGGACTAACAAGTTCGCACGACAAGAGTTTCAAGAATATGAAATTTTTCCTAAAGGTTCTGCAGCCTCTCGAGGATAAATACAGACGTCTCCGTACCGATCCGCGAGACTCTACTAAACCTGCTCATGACTCGTGAGACCTAAGTAACCTAAGCTCTGATACCAACTTATCACAACCCAATCGCCGGATTCCGTACTTTGTAGACCTATAGCAGATTCTGTAGTAGCTCATGACTTATGACACCCCGGTTTGGGCTGTGTCGGGATGGTTCCTGCTGTTATTATCGTTAAATTCCGCAATTTATGAATATTATATTATATGTTACTATTGTTTATGATGATTAACTGTTTAAAAGAGGTGTTCCATTTTGGTCTGGCTGGCCTTGTTTCCGCGAGAGGCGCCATCACGACCGGGTTCGGGGATTGGGTCGTGACAAGTTGGTATCAGGAAGAAGGTGTTAGGCATTCCTGAGTTTCGTGGTTCTAGCACAGTCGCTTTGATCATACTTGGCTTATTAAAATTGTTTAATTACTTATTTTAGAACCTATGTGCGTTTGCCTTTTAATTAAGAAATTATCTTTAAATAGCTCATACGTACGTGTACCCATTTGTTGGTGCGTCAAAAATCATATCATGCAAACGTGTCCACAATTAATAATGCTTTATTATTATTAAGAAAGCTTGACCAAAGTTGCGCGAACGCATACTCCAATTTTGTTTTTAAAATCATAATCATGTCATGC
The DNA here is from genome assembly GCF_000715075.1 of Nicotiana tabacum. Taxonomy (NCBI): domain Eukaryota; kingdom Viridiplantae; phylum Streptophyta; class Magnoliopsida; order Solanales; family Solanaceae; genus Nicotiana; species Nicotiana tabacum. The sequence continues at coordinate 14,134,525 of NC_134089.1, read as the reverse complement.
GAACGTGTACACAATCACAATGGTATATTAAACGGGACTAAAGCAACTACGAGCATTTATCATTTTTATATCTAAGTCATAAAATTAATACGATGTCCATGAATGATTAAATTGTGGATGGCGCACCTCGAGCTATATGAACTAGATTAAATTAGTGGTCCATTAATAACAATTTATTATTAAGAAAAGTTTGATCGAAGTTGCGCGAACACATACTCTGAATTGGTTTTTAGAATCGTAATTATGTTACGCGACCATATACACAATCACAATTGTATTTTAAACGCGCTTAAAGGCTTTTCTACGGATCTTTATTTTAAATAACTAGTTAGGATATTTATGAGGGCCATGGGTGATTTGATTAACATGGCACACCTCTTATATGATTAAAAGAGATTACATATTAATTAGGCCCAAGGGACATCAATACTTGCAAGAAACAAGTTGTTAAATTGTTATCAAGAAAGTAAAAGACCCATATTGGGAACTTGGGCTAAAATTATTTCCCAGGAAACGGGCAACTGAAAGGAACGGCCCAATAGACTTGAGCATTTTGACCGGGCCAGCATTGAGCCCACCATCTAAAAACCTCCTAACATTCAAACTCATATTATACAGATCAATAACATGCTTAGCGGAATCAGAAATTAAATTAAACTTGAATCGAATTCCCAATTTATCTCCTTTCTTATTGAGCCATCCTACACTTAAGAGAACAAGTTGGTGCTGAAAGTTATTGGTCTTACAATTGAGCCCAAAGCAAAAGAGGACCAGAATTGGTCACTCCAAATCTTGTGACAAACAGGCCCATTTACGCGGCCAAAATTAAGGCTCACATTCAAACTGAAAATTCTAAGCCTGCCATAGCCTCTCTTGATATTCAGGTTGCTTTAAACACACAAATCACAAAGAAAGAACATGATACTAAAATCTAGAAATCAAAAGGCTGAATTAACTGTATTGTTCACAAGTCGTGTAAAACATTGAGTATTAGCTAGATTAATTGAACATAATAACCTTGAGTTGTGACGTGTTATTTAAAAGAAAAAATTTCAGCTAACCTTGACGTTAAGAACAAAACAACTAGCATTGTTAATACTTAGTTAAGAATTGTCGAATGATTGTAGGAAATACTTTCAAAATCCAGCAGGCCCTAGTAAAGCCCACGAAAATACTATAGCTGCCTGATAGTTTTAAAATTATCAAAACCATACATGGAATAGCTGAGTTAACCTGATCACTCATATTAATACTAGGTTGAGACTAAACATCCAGATTCAGAACACTTACACAAACAAAAGGCTAACCAAATAAACTGCAAACAACATCATTTTCGATATGGATTAAATTATAACCTTAAAGCTCATACTTACTGCAAATAACATACATATGAAGCTATAATCTTAACACACAAACTTATTATTACAAAAATCAAGTAGAAACATGCTTTACATCTTCATTTGCCATTGAGAAGTTCACGAGAGTACCTGGATACCAAAGACAAAACAAAGGTGTAAGGATCTCAGCAAAGCACTGGCGTGAGAAGGGTAGCAAACAAACAGCAATACACAACTTCTCTAGTTCATACTCAAACCCAGAAAAACCAGCTACCCAATGAAAGCTTTCAAAGTTCTTCCTCAAGAAGAGAAAATCCGAAAACAAACCCAGCCAATTTCCAATGAAACAGTGCAGAAAACTTTTGTAATCTTTTCAGAGTATGAGTCCTTGTAAAGAGTGAGGGGAAGACTTTATTTATCTAACAGAAATCTGTTCTATGCCTTCCAAGGCAAGGAAATAGGATTTTTCCAAAATACCCCTCACAGGGCATCTTTTCTAATAGAAAATGGACAGTTGTCCATAATCTAGAAGCTTCTAAATGCCTTATCTGAAATTCTTACTTTTCCACTTTCCAATTGACCTCCTAAGTTCTGTTACGACCACTTTAATCCCACCAAATTTCAATTGATGCCAAACAGAGCCAAATTAGCCCGCATAAACTAAAACCAAACTCAAAACCTGTTTTATAACTAATTAGGCAATTAGGAAAGCAAATCATCAAATAATTTCAACACTAGCAACATAGCTAAGCAAAGCGATTTATGAAACTAATCTAAATAGGCTTGAATTAACCCAAATTAATAAATCCAAACAAAACCTAATTAAACCTAACTAGAAGATTGAAACAGGGATGACTCTCAGATGAACACAAGCAATCTAACAAACTAAAGAAAGTAAGAAATTACTGACTCAAACCAGAGAATATGAAGAACACAGTAGTGAAACTCTACCGTTTATGCATGAACAAAACGTGTGAGACAGCTTGATGCCCTACTCCGCGCTAATTGACCACTCAAAGGTCTTTTCTCCCAAGGAACCCGGCATTGCATGGAGCTTTGACCGGATTTTTTGGAAGAAAAGACTCATGAGAGTCTAAATTTCTTGAGAAAGCAACACAAGTGAACCCTTCGAACTCGAATGTTGAGGAAAAAACAAACTCAACGACTTCCGATCAAACTGACCTTTTCTTAGATTTGAAAATTAGGGCTTTCTGGGGTGTTTTGGAATGAACTGGATCGATATATGAGATGAAGAGGAGGAGAAGGTTATGGGGTGTGATTTTTGGCAGGTTTAGAGGAGGTCGAGTGGTGGTCGCCGGTGAAAAGTGAAAGGGCGGCTAAGGTTTGATGGTTTGGACTTGAGAGACAGAATGGGGAGTCTCGAATGAGGGGGTATGGGGGCTTCAGACAGTTAAGTACCAAAGGGGCTTTAGTTCCGGTCCATCCGATCAGATGGAATCAACGGGTGAGATCGAAAAGAGGGAATACGAGGTCATTTTGGTTAATTGAGGGAACTGGACGGGGTTATTGGCTGGGCATCAGGCGGGTTGGTGAGAAGAAAAAGGGTTTGGGATTTAGCAAAATTGGCCCAATAAACAACAACCCTATATTTCTGATTCCTTTTTTTTCCTTCTTTTTCTCAATTGTTTTTCTTTTCCTATTTTAATTAATTAAAACTTAAATTAAACTCCTAAAATAATTAATTTGGAAAATAATTAAGCTGATTATCTACTATAATATTTACCAAAATTAATTACTCCTAAATTAAAAGAGGAACTTACTAATTTAAAATTAAAAGAAAAAACTAAAAATGCAAAAGTAAGCCAATTTTTGTGATTTTTATTTTTAAATAAAACACCTAATTTACTAATTAACCTTAAAAATATAAAAATGACCTAAATGTAATGCATGGTATTTTTGGTATTTTCATGATTTTTAACAAAACTAAACATGCACAGAAATGCAAACAATTAGCACAAATTTCCACAAAATCTTATAAAATAATAAAAAATGGAAAAATTATTTTTCTTGCATTTTATGGGAGTAATTCCTATAGGGAAAAAATCACGTGCTCACAGTTGCCCCTCTTTGCTCGAAAACATGAAGAGTTTTCGTGCAAAGATAAAGTGAGCGGATACAAGCGATTTTTGCCCGTTTGAATACTCCGTGGGAAGCATTTTTGAAAGATTTGACCGCACGCTTTCGAGGTTGCCTACATATCCTTGGCTATAAAGGAATCAGGTCAGTGTAGTTCGAGAAGTTTCGGTAGCTGGGACTACCAAGAAGCTATGATTTCACTATTGCTGTTGCTGCTACTGCTTGCTGAACTCCTTATTACACCAAGACAAAATAAAAGAAGCTAGACTAAACTATGGTTTATGAATTACGAGAATCCTATCTATATCTTCAAACTTGATCTTGCAGTTTCTGCTGCTCTGTTGGCTTGTACTCTCCAGGTGAGATTCTTTTGTTGCAACCTTGAATTGCATTCTCCAGGTGCGCCTGACTGCCAAAACTTTAACTGCTTTTCCCTCAAAACTTGACTTGTTTTCCCTTATTCTCCAGGTGGGCTCCTGATTACTGAAGTTGAACCGTATTCCCTTGCTCTCCAGGTGGGTTCCTGATTGCCAAAACTTTAACTGTATTCCCATGCTCTCCAGGTGGGCGCCTGATTGCCAAAACTTTAACTGTATACCCTTTCTCTCCAGGTGGGCGCCTGATTGCCAAAACTTTAACTGTATTCCCTTGCTCTCCAGGTGGGCGCCTGATTGCCAAAACTTTAACTGTATTCCCTTGCTCTCTAAGTGGGCACCTGATTACCAAAACTTTAATTGTATTCCCTTGCTCTCCAGATGGGCGTCTGATTACCAAAACTTCAATTGTATTCCCTTTCTCTCCAGGTGGGCGCCTGATTGCCAAAACTTGAACTGTTTGCCCTTGTTCTCCAGGTGGGTGCCTGATTCCCAGCACTTGTCCTACTTTTTCCTCGAAACTTGATTTGTTTCCCTTATTCTCCAGGCGGGCTCCTGATTTCCAACACCTACACTACTCTTCTTTGAAACTTGACTTGCTCTCCCTTGTTCTCCAGGCGGGCTCCTGATTACTGAGCTTGAACCGTCTTCATTTGAACATTGTTGCTTTCCCTTTGTTCTCCAGGTGGGCTCCTGATTGCCAATATTTGAGTTATATTTCTTTCCTCTAAAACTTGAATTGTTTTCCCTTGTTTTCCAGGTGGGCTTCTGATCTCAGACACTCGAACCTATCTTCTCCTGCTACTTGGAATTGTTTTCCATAGAAACTTGCACCATTTTCCCTTGCTCTCGAGGTGGGAGCCTGATTGCTGAACTCGCACCATTCTCCTTTGAAACTTGAGTTGTTCTCCCTTATTCTCCAGGTAGGCGCCTGATTGCTGAGCTCAACCCGTTTTCCCTTGAACTTGTGTCATCCTCCCTTGTTTCTCCAGGTGGGCGTCTAATTGCTAAATCTGAATTGCTTTCTCTTGAGACTGCTTTTCCTTGGAACTGTCTTCCTTGTTTTCTAGGTGGGTACCTGATTGATGAACCTGACTTGTCCTCTTCTTCAAACTGCCTTTCTTTTGAACTGTCTTGCCTATTTTCTCCAAGTGGGTGCCTGATTGCTTGAGCACGAACTGCTTTCTATTCTTGAAACTTGCATTGTCTTCCCTTGTTCTCCAGGTGGACGCCTGATTTCAACAAAACAGACAAAACAAAAGAAATTTTTCTGCCCTAGTTTGATATTGGGAACATCTGTGAGTGTTAACCAATTTTTTGTAATCAAAATAAATTCTAAACTAAATTCCTTTATCCTGAAAATTTCAAACCAAGCCTTATCTCAAAAGTGAAAAACTCAACTGCCAAATTATACTTCCCAAAAGTAGACCTCTCGTCAAATCTTTATCATTTGCGAGTGTCTCAAAACTTACTAAATTCTCTTATCCAAGAGGATACTGGAGCTTACTGCCGAGCCTATCTAGCACCTGCTTTCCTCACGGAGGGTTTCTCCAAAACAAACGAAATTTCCTGCCCCTATTTCAGTCAAAGAAAAATCTTGTCAGTTTGAAAATATGGTGGTTAGTATGCGGCATTCTTGCTAAGGGTGGCCTTCCCACTGCCATGCTTTGTTCTGCTCAACTGCATCTGACTGGCCTAGAGTTATTTCACCTTCTGATTGAACCTTAACCATGAAACCTTGAATGACCCGAGTGCCCTAAAATCATCCTGTTGTTTTATCATGTCTGTCTCTCCCTTCTGAACCTTTGTGTTGCTACCCACAATTCACGAAACCACTTGATCACTTGAACCCCGGCTAATACCTTATTTTTCCTTTTTGCATCATGCTATTTTTGGCATGTTTGGCCGCACTTTGCTTTGGGCATTTTGGAAGTTGGTAATAAGCTTTGCAATCCTTTCTTTTGCTAGGCAAGTCTAACATAGAAAAAGCTTTAGAGGAATAGACCCAAAATAAAATGAAATGAAATGACTTAGAGAGTTATGAATAGAGAAGAGAATCAAAACAGAAAGACTGTTTGCGGAAGAAAGGGAAAAGTGACTTATCTGAGTGAGGCTGCTGGCATCAATGGTCATGACATGCACTTCGGATTAATCAGCGTAGTCCATTCAGTCAATCCTCTTTCAGTCTTCACACTTTATGCATGGGGTTCGCATAATCCGATTCCTTTGCAAAGTCAACAATCTTATTCGGCTTGCGGTGCCCTGAAGGGTTTTCACCAACAAACCTCTCTCATTTATTCATCTCTCAACTCACTATCGCCTTATGGTGCCTGTGAGGATTTTCACCAATAAGACTCTCTCATTTTAATTTCTCTCAGCTTTCAATCGCCTTACACTGCCCCTGAGGGTTTTCGCCAATAATACTCTCTCATTTCTAAATTCTCTCAGCTTTCCATCGCCTTACGGTGCCTGTGAGGGTTTTCACCAATAAAACTCTCTTATTTTTATTTTTCCTGCTTTCTAGAGTGTTGTCCCTGATATGAATCACACCTTTACTTGCTCGACTTGGCATCTCTCGAAGACTGATCGTAAGGTCTTTCTTTGGACCGTAATGCAGGTTTTTGGATAAGGTTAGAAAGAAGGGATATCACAAAGGCTCAAAACAGCTTGAATGGATTTAAAATTACAACTTTTGGAATCATATCTCTTACAACAATCACAACTTTCTGCCCCAGTTTCTTTGCTTGGAGACTTTTGAATTTTTATTTTGATGGGACCGAACCGTAAGGCTGCCTACGCATCGTTAAAAAGAATCAGGTTGAACGTAGTTCATGTCATAGGAATTGCTTTGTTGTTTTTACTTTCCTCTTTTCTTTTTCTTTTTCTTTCTCTCTCTCTTTTTTTCTTCTTTCTTTTTTCTCTTTCTTTTCTCTCTTCTTCTCTTTTTCTCTTTTTCTTTTTTTTTTCACTTTTTACATTCTTTTCTTTCTCTTTTCTCTTCTCTTTTTCTTCTTTACTTACCTTTTGCATTCGTACTTCTAAATTTTGCTATTGATTCCAAAAAGGGGTATGAAAGGAAATAAATAAGGCTCAAAGGGGTAACAAATGATAAAGTGTTTAGATAGCAGAATGAAATGCCTTTGTCATTCCAATCTTAAGAATATTCCAAGTACAAACAACAATTTAGACAAACCAAAGAAATCATACATAATATCTTTTGACTGCGTCAGAATTGATAGCCATATCTATACATTTGCCTTCTATGTCTGTTAAATACAATGTACCATTGGACAACACTCTTGATACAATGAACGACCCTTGCCAGTTTGGGGCGAACTTGCTGTTCGCTTCAGCCTGATGGGAAAGGATGCATTTCAATACTTGTTGACCCGCTTCAAATTTCCGCGGACGCACCTTCTTGTTGTATGCTCTTGCCATTCTCCTTTGATACAACTGGCCATGACACACCGCTGCTAGTCTCTTCTCATCAATCAAACTCAATTGCTCCAGACTGGTTTTGATCCACTCATCATCAATCTCGACTTCAGCAACAATCCGAAGGGATGGAATTTCAACTTCCGCGGGTATCACTGTTTCAGTGCCATATACCAACAAATAAGGAGTTGCACCTACTAAAGTGCGAATAGTAGTGCGATAACCCAATAACGCAAAGGGCAACTTTTCATGCCATTGCCTGGAACCTTGCACCATTTTCCGAAATATCTTCTTTATGTTCTTGTTGGCTGCCTCGACTGCTCTATTCGCCTTGGGGCGGTACGAGATGGAATTTCGATTTGTAATCTTAAACTGTTGACACACTTCCTTCATCAGATGACTGTTAAGATTAGCACCATTATCTGTAATGATAACTTTTGGGTTTCCAAACCGACAAATGATATTTGAATGAACAAAATCGACCACTGCCTTCTTCGTCACAGATTTGAAAGTTTTAGCTTCAACCCACTTAGTAAAGTAGTCAATGGCCACCAGAATGAACCTGTGCCCATTGGATGATGTAGGCTCAATTTGTCCCAATGACATCCATGCCCCAAGCAACAAAGGGCTATGGTGCGAACATTGTATGCAGTTCAGATGGTGGAGAATGAATCAAATCTCCATGTACTTGGCATTGATGATACTTGCGCATAAAATTGGTGCAATCTCGCTCCATGGTGAGCCAATAATAACCTGCTCGAAGAATTTTCTTTGCCAGAACATACCCACTCATATGCGGCCCGCAGACTCCGGAATGCACTTCGGTCATGATAGACGTGGCTTGTCTAGCATATATGCATCTTAACAATCCCAGATCTGGAGTTCTTTTGTACAAAACTCCTTCACTGAAGAAAAATCCACTTGCCAAGCGTCGAATTGTTCTCTTTTGATCCCTTGTGGCTTGTACCGGATATACCCCCGACCTGATGTACTCCCTGATATCGTGGAACCAAGGTTCACCGTCAAGTTTTTCTTCTACCATGTTACAGTAAGCATGTTGATCGCGGACATGAATATGCAAAGGGTCAACGTGAGCCTTATCTAGATGATGTAACATCGACGCCAGAGTAGACAAAGTGTCAGCAACCTCATTGTGGATCTTAGGGATATGCCTGAACTCTACTGATTTGAACTACTGATAGAGATCCTGCAGACATTGACGATACGGTATGAGTTTCAAATCTCGGGTTTCATATTCTCCCTGGATCTGATGTACTAACAGATCTGAATCTCCCAAAACCAGCACTTCCTAGACTCCCATGTCCACAACCAACTTTAATCCCAAAATATGCTTCGTACTCGGCCATGTTTTTGGTACAGTAGAAACGAAGCTGAGCAGAGACAGGGTAGTGGTGCCCTATTTCAGAATTGAGTACAGCTCATATCCCAACACCTTTCTTATTAACAGCTCCATCAAAGAAAAGTTTCCAACCGGGCTTTTCATCCTTCTCGAACTCGTCAATATGCATTACCTCTTCATCAGGAAAATAAGTCTTCAAAGGCTCATATTCTTCATCCACCGGATTCTAGGCCAAGTGATCGGCCAAAACTTGGGCTTTCATCACCGTCCGAGTCACATATACAATGTCAAACTCTATGAGCAAAATCTGCCACTTTGCGAGCCTTCCTGTGGGCATGGGCTTCTGAAAGATATACTTTTAAGGATCCAGGCGAGAGATGAGGTAAGTAGTGTAGGACGACAAATAATGCTTCAACTTCTGTGGTACCCAAGTTAGGGCACAACATATCCTCTCAAGGGGAGTATACTTAACTTCATAAGATGTGAACTTCTTGCTGAGATAATAGATGACTTGCTCTTTCCTGCCAGTGATATCATGCTGACCCAACACACAACCAAATGAGTTATCCAGGACTATCAAATAAAGAATCAAGGGTCTCCCGGGTTCCGGTAGGACCAAATATAGGGTGGTTCGACAAATACTCTTTGATCTTATCGAATGCTTCCTGTCACTCATCAGTCCATTTGATCGCAGCATCCTTCTTTAGTATCTTAAAGATGGGCTCACAAGTTGTCGTGAACTGAGCAATAAACCCGCTGATGTAGTTCAGCCTCCCTAGCAGACTCATCACCTCGGTCTTGTTCTTTGGCGGTGGCAATTCCTGGATAGCTTTTATCATTGAAGGATCTAATTCAATGCCTCGCCGACTGACTATGAACCCTAACATTTTCCTGATGGAACACCAAATGCACACTTTGCAGGGTTGAGCTTAAGATTGTACCTGCGGAGCCTCTGAAAAGACTTTCTCAAATCCCTAACGTGGTTAGACCGCTTCCTGGACTTTATGATCATATCATCCATGTAAACCTCAATCTCCCTGTGTATCATGTCGTGGAATATGGTTGTCATTGCCCTCATGTAAGTTTCCCCAGCATTTTTTAGACCAAAAGGCATGACCCGGTAGAAATATGTTCCCTATGGCGTGATGAATGTTGTCTTTTCCGCATCTTCTTCATCCATTAAGATTTGATGATACCATGCATAGCATTCCACAAAAGACCCAATCTCATGCTTGGCACAATTATCAATTAAAATGTGGATGTTTGGCAGTGGGAAGTTGTCCTTTGGGCTTGCTTTGTTGAGGTCGCGGTAATCAACACACACTCTGGTCTTTCCATCTTTCTTTGGCACATGCACAACATTGGCTAACCACGTGGGATACCGCGTGACTCGAATGACCTTTGCATCAAGATGCTTTGTGACTTCTTCTTTAATCTTCATACTCATGTCAGTTTTGAACTTTCTCAACTTCTGCTTCACGGGAGGGAATGCTGGATATTATGGACCACCAAATCAGTACTCAAACCTGACATATCATCATACGACCATGCAAAAATATCCTTATATTCCAACAATGCCTTAGTTATTTCTTTCCTGATTTGCAGTTCAAGATGGACACTTATCTTAGTTTCTCTGACATTATCTAGGTCCGCTAGATTGATTGCTTCTGTTTCATTCAGATTAGGCTTGGGTTTTTCTTCGAAATGATTTAGTTCCTTACTAATCTCCTCAAATTCCTCATCCTCATCATATTCTGATTCATCATCACACTCTATTTCTTGGATTATTATTTTAGAATTAGATTGACTTTTAAGACTTGGACAAGGATTTCTCGTGCATGTCATGTCATTGAAACCAGCATAAAAAGAACTGTTCAGAGAAGAAAAGAAAACAAAAATAAAACTATCAGGAATGATGGCAAAGGGAAATTGAATTTCATTGAAAATAAAGGATAACAGGGTTTGTACATCAACAAGCGGAAAATAAAAAATTTGGGTCACAACCTTGGAATGACCCAGATAGAAAGGAAAACAAAACAAACTACCAAGACTCCTTTCAAGTAAGGAAAGGAGTAGCCTTCCAATTGTTAAGCTTTACATTCGGCCCGAGGAACTGCACGTCTGCTTTGCTAGAACCTTCTCCAACTTCTACCATGTTCACATAATCAAACAACCTCTACAACCTAATTAACTCTTCATCAATGTTAACCATAGAACTTGGAACTGTCATCGCTGGCCGCTTCCTAGCACCGGACTTGACAAAAGACCTGGAGAGACGCGAGATAGGCTTCGGAAGTGCCCACACCTTCTGTATCAAAATTTTAGCCCTTTTTACATCTTCTACTGTAGGTTTGAATCCAAGACTGAGTGTACCTAAGTTTTCAGGGAGGAACATTGGCTGTATGATACCCTGCAAGGACGTACCCAGACCTTTACCTGGCACAAAGCCATTTTTCAGCATTTTAGAGTCCACCATGACGGATGCAGAGGCTGTCTTTGGAGTTGGAACACATTTCCCTTCTAGAACCTTCTCGACCGACAATGTTTCAAAAACTTGATAGACCCATGGCCCTTTTTCATCTTCAGCCTCAATGAATGGAACAGAGGCATCACTATGAGCACACAAATTATCCTCTCCATGCACGACGATCTCATGTCTGTCCCACACAAACTTTACCATCTGATGCAACGTGGACATGACTGCTTTGGCGGCATGAATCCAAGGTCTACTCAATAGCAAATTGTAAGAGACGGCTACATCCAGCACCTGTAAATCCATGGTGAATTCCACCAGTCCTATTGTCAATTCAAGCACTATATCACCAACCGAGTCTTTTCCTCCACCGTCGAATCCTCGGACGCATATGCTGTTTTTGTGAATCCTTTCATCATCAACTTTCAACTTATTCAGAGTAGAGAGAGGGTAGATGTTTGCACTGGAACCATTGTCAACTAACACCCTAGTGACCACCGAATCTTCACATTTTACTGTAAGATAGAGAGCTTTGTTGTGTTCAGTACCTTCCATAGGCAACTCGTCATCAGAGAAGGTGACCCTGTTCACCTCAAATATTTTGTTGGCAATCTTCTCCAGATGGTTTACTGAAATTTTGTTGGGGACATGAGCTTCATTTAGAATTTTCATCAGGGCCCGACGATGCTCGTTTGAATGGATTAGCAATGATAGTAAGGAAATTTGAGCAGGCATCTTTCTCAACTGCTCCATGATGGAATAATCTTGTACCTTCATTTTCCTCAAGAACTCATCCGCCTCTTCTTCAGTGACTACTTTCTTTACAAGAACTGGATTATCTATGGATATTTTGGCTTTCCTTAACTCTTCCGGGGCAAAGCATCTCCCTGAACGAGTTAATCCCTAGGCTTCATTGACTTCTTCTTTCACTTCCTTTCCTTTATAGGTCACTATCACTCGTTCATAGTTCCATGGGACAGCCTTGGTGTTGATTATCGACAACTAGGTTATAGGCTTGATGATGACAGGATCAGTACGGTCCCCCTCTACAATTATGATAGGCTTATTTACCAACCCTGGCACGACCACTTTTGACTTTTCTTGCTTTGCTATAACATCACTTGGGGATCCTTTCTTAACTACCACAGATGGTTCACTGTTTGTCATGCTCAACTTGTTCACTAATCCTTCAACCATTTGATTTTTGAATGGCTTGACCTCACTGGACCGAATCATCATGACAGACTATGAAGGCTTCTTGGGTTCCCCCATTGTGTACTACCTCAATCATGTTCGTTCCCTCATGAGTTGGCAATGGGTTCTGGTTGATGTTGGGTGCCTTTGGAGTCTGGACTTCAATCTGATTTGTGTCGATGAGCTCCTGGATAGCATTTTTCAAGTGCCATCACTTCTCTGTATCATGCCCCAGAGTACCAGAACAATATTCACATCTCACGGAGTAATCAAAATTCCCGCGGAGTACTAGAACAATATTTACTCAATCGGCCTCAGCATATCTAACTGCCTTAATCTATGGAATAAACTGGTATAAGACTCCCCCAATGGGGTGAAATTTTTCTTTCGCTGCAACCTCTCATTTTTGAATGCTGGATTGGGCCGAAAACCTGGGCCGGCAGGGTTTTGGTAGGCTATTAGGGGTGGGTAAGCATTTTGTGGAGCTGGGTAGGTATTTTATAGGGCTGGGTCACGCCATTGTGAGTAGGAAGGAGGTTGAGTAAATGTCTGGGCGTGGTGGACAGAAATCTGAGGGTCTTGTGATGGGAAGTAGTGTTGGGGTGGATTATATGGTCTTTGGGTGTAGGTTCGGTGATGGGGTCGAGGCTGAGTATAATGGTGTGACAGGCCCCTAGGTCCAAACCATGATTCTGAATCAAGTGTTGCCACATCTTCTTTCTTCTTCTTTTTGATCACTCTTCCAGTGCCATTCTGAATGGATTGGGTAGTTGCTTTGATAGCCGAGTAACTCATGATTTTTCTTGATTTAAGCCCTTCTTCCACCATGCCACCCATCTTCACTACCTCATTGAAAGACTTGCCTATGGCCGATATTAGATGGCCAAAATAAGTAGGCTCTAGAGCCTGCAGAAAGTACTCCACCATTTCGCTCTCCTCCATCAGGGGTTAACTCTTGCTGCTTGTTCTCTCCAGCGAAAATCGTGTTCCCTGAAACTTTCACTAGGCTTCTTCTCGATCTTAGTCAAAGACAAACGATCTGGAACAATCTCGATGTTGTATTGGAAATGACGAGAGAATGCTTGGGCCAAATCATCCCAGGTATACCATCTGTTGTGATCCTGACGAGTGTACCACTCCAATGCCGCGCCACTCAGACTCTGGCAAAAGTACACCATCAATAGCTCATCTTTCCTACCAGCTCCTCTTACTGCAGAATCCCTTTAAATGGGCCACCAGGTCTCCGTGCCCGTCATATAAATCAAATTTAGGCATCTTGAATCCTACCAGCAACTAAACATCGGGAAATAGACACGAATCCTTGTAGGCTACACTCACCTGGCCTCCCAATCCCTGCATGTTTCTAAATGACTGTTCTAGGCTTCTAACCTTCCTGAACATCTCCTCATGTTCTGGGTTTTTAGGTGGTTTCTCAGTCTCAACTGGGAGGTCAAAACGAGGAGTATAGGATAATGCTCTGGGCCTTGAAAGTAGGCTCCGGGGGATAATATTGGTTATCTTGGATCTGTAATAAGGGATCACTGGAGTATCGATGAAGTGTAGCGGGTGGGGGTGCCATGAAAACAGGGGTGGTTAGTGGAGGGGGGTATGGAATTGGTTTGGGTGGTGGTGTTTGTAAGGTTTGGGAAGTGGTGCCTTGGTAGTGGTAGTAAATAGGGAAGCCTAGAGATGAATCAACAGTGGGAGGTTCTTAGGATTGAGCCAGCGGCGAGACGAAAGCAGGGTTGGCGGGGTATGATGGTGGTGGATGCCCTTTCATCCATGCCTGGTACATCTCTGCCTTCTGATGTTTCAACTTATGTAACCCCTCTTTCAGATTAACATTAGACTCTTCCCCCTCCGGGTCAATAACACTTGCATCCAGTTCTTGGCCAGCCATGATCAACTTGTCTTTAGACCTGGTGTTGTACGGGTGAGTTGCTAGAATTCCAAACAAACTAACCATCTGCCTGGACCGGATGACAACAAGCAAACTCGTTAGCGATTAGAGCTTAACAGATAGGCAACCACACGTTGGGGATGCAATGCACCTAAGCAGTTAACCATTTCTATTATGTATTTGAACGGCCGCTTGCGTCATCCCGGCTTTCACTAAATTCCATTTTGCAATTGTCTTTCTCTCTTTTCTCATTCCTGCCTTTCTTTGCTTGATTCTTGCTTTTATTCTCTCATTTTTCCTCTCTTATTTTGCCATTATTGTTGATACTCAATTTTTTCCTATGTATTTTTATATACAAAATACTTTCAAAATATCATGTACATGCATACATAAGCATGCCCAAGAATTTTGGTATTTTTTCAAAGATTTTAAAATCAATTTATTGTCCATTTTTAGCAGTACAAAAATCAGTAATTATTCCCCAAAATTATCAATTTTGGCGAGTAATTTATATTTATTCCCATATTTATACCAAAATATAATTAAGGTAATTTTTTATACATTTTAACAAATTTATTTGGTATTTAAAAAAGCTAAATTGCATATAATTGCAATTCTAGCCTACTTTAAGATTAATAGCATTTTATAATTGTAAAATTGGTTCCAGTATTTTTAAATTGATATTTATATATTATTAATTGTCTCAGTACTTTTAATTTGTTTTTAAAATTATTTTTACATTTTTTTATAAAATAAAAGGGAAACTGGCTATTTAACATTTAGCCTCATTTCATTTCAATTACAGCCTATTTTACATTTTAATTTTAACCCTTAATTGACCCAATCCTAACCCCAACTGAACTGGCCCAATTTCAACTTTTACCCAACCCATAACCCAATTCAAATGACCCTACCCGGTTTCCTACCTATCCTCTTTGATCTAGGTCGTTGATCATTCAAATCAATGGCCATTATTCACCCTTCAATAATTAAACCCAAACGACCTACCCTAATCCCTCATTTTCATTTTGATAGCCGCCTTCGAAATCCCTTCATCTCTCAAACTCTCACAATGGTTCTTCAGAACCCTAGTCGTCTCCTACCCTTTTCAACCACCACTCCGTCGGAATCCATGGCTTCTCAGGCCATGGATGGCCTGCACTCACCCCCTCCATCATTTAACCTTTGGTGTTCGAAGCTTTGAAGTCTGACCTCGATGGTTCTCCTTCAGATCTTCTCAGATCTATAAGTTCTATGGCTTCTCCGGCCTGTTTCGGCACACCCAAAGCATTAGGAGCCTGATTCTAACTCATCCGACTCAAGATCGGACCTTCTTCCAGACCTTGACCATTTCTAGGCTTTTCTCTGAAACACTAAGCTATCCGAGGTTCTTTACTTGCTTATTTTCTTAGATCTGGAATATGTCTGTGGCCTACTGAACTTTTTCCCCAAATTCTCTTTTCAAAATCGTTTAATTTCGATTTAGGGTTTCTAAAAGGTTTTTTCAAAAAACATCTTTCTGATTCTTCTTCTTCTTTTCTTTATGTGCGTTTGTATATATCATGCTCGTGTGACTTCTTTTTACTACGCATGTACTGTCCTTCTACTTTTACTTTATACATGTTACTCCTGTGCTCAAATAATTATCCTTGTTATGTTTTCATTACTCTTCTACTATATGTGTTTATTGTTAAGTTCTTCGATTTTGTTTGCTTTACTGGACTCTGTTCGTGTTCTTGCTAAATGTGTTTCATCTACCGCTTCTTAAGTTTGTGTCACTTTTTCTTCTGAACTTGTTTAAGTTCTAAGTTTTTCTCAAAATATGTTCTCCATGCTCTTGACTGTGTATCATGTCTGTTTGTTTCTCATAAGTCCTTGGAAAAGATTCTTGAGCCTCTATCGAGTGGCTTGCCTTCTCATCTCTATCGTCTGACTCAATTGGAAACCCTAAGATTTGGGGATTTCTTGGCAATTTTGATCTTTTGTGTGTGAGTTAGTG
Organism: Nicotiana tabacum; assembly: GCF_000715075.1. Lineage (NCBI taxonomy): Eukaryota > Viridiplantae > Streptophyta > Magnoliopsida > Solanales > Solanaceae > Nicotiana > Nicotiana tabacum. Next base: position 14,118,356 of record NC_134089.1, on the reverse strand, counting down.
TTCCACTTTGGGACCCTGGACTCTCAGACTCATTGTGAGCCTACAAACTAGACTTGTATCCCTTTGCTTATGATTCTGAACCTTTCTATGTTAGACTCTTTTCTAAGTAACATGACAGTTCCTTCTTGATTCACATATTTGTGTGATTTATATATGAGAAATTCTTCTTTCAAAAGGGTTTTTCCAACTATTGATTGATTCCGAATTCCTTTTAATAGGGTTTGATTGTTTGTTACTGATTTTCTCTAATTGAACCTTCTTTACCTTTTCCTGACTTGGTTATTCGAACAAAGCCTGCAATTTCGATTTTTTTACTGGCTGTGTGATTGATTCCCTTTCCTTATCACAAACCGTGTACCATTGGACTTTTGCCTTAAATAAACCCTGTGTATTTACCCTTCTTGTGTTACTTTGGAAAAGATTTTAATCCAATTCTTTCCTTAATTGTCTTCTACCCGTTTGAAATCAGAATCCCTTAACTAAAGGGAGATTTTGCGTGATTGATTGCAGACCTATTTTCTTACCTTTTCTTACTTGCCTTCTGCACTATAAAAGGGGACTACCCTTCTGCACTTGGACACACTTCGAATTCAATATTTTACACACACACCTCTCAATTACAATATTCTTTCAATACTCTACTCTCTTCTGAGATCTTTTGTACTGTTTGCTTGCAATTTGGTTTACAAGACTTCAGATTTCACTTATTTGTTTCCCTGAAACTGACATCAACTTTCACTTATTTGTTTCCCTGAAACTGGTATGTCTTAATTTTGATTTTAGCACCATCCCTATGTGTTTACTTTACAATTGCTACACTCCTGTCTACTTTGTTGTTCATGTTCTGTACTGAATATTCTACTCTCTCTTTGCATCTGCTGTACATGTTTGTTATGAATTCCCTATACCCCCACTCCCTTCTATGTGTTTGAGTTAAGGTTTAGGTCCTGACAACATCCAAATTGCTGCTTAGGTCTGAACCTGATCCTCAATGGATCCCAACTCTCAAAATTTGGCTAACAGACTGGTCAGGGGTGTGCTAGCACTCCTAATTGCTGGGCATGACCACTAACCTGCCATGGCTCTCCCTAATTCCCCCTCTATGCACTTGCACTCTCTCTTAGATTCTATGTTCTGCCCCTCTCTTATGAGCCTTGTTTTGGGACCTTGAGTTCCCTCTGAACTTGGACATCTGAAGGCTGGCATTTTCACACTGCATTATGCTCTTAATTCTGCAATGTGTTTGGGGTGCAAGCATTGCCCAGAGCCCTTTGAGACTTTTGGGAACTTTGATACATCCCAAATAGGAGAAATGCTTTGGAAGCCTGATCCTGGAAGTTGGTTCATCTCATGTTGTTAAACCTTGAGTCTGAATTAGGCTCCTTGATTGTAGCTTAATTTCTGATGTAATTTTTTTTTGGATTCATTCTGGTCTATAATAATTTGTAGCAACTTATGGGGTTTTAGTAAAAAAAGGGGAGGGTCATTTATGTATGCAATGGGTAGGCAACATGCTCATAGGTATTACTATTTACAGGTTTTCGGCACTTTCGCATATCATATAGAAATCTTGCCTATCAGTTTCTGCACTTCTGCATATCATATAGAAATCGTGTTTGTAGGTTTTTCTGCACCTCTGCATATATAGAGATCATGTCCATAGGTTTTCTGCACTTTCGCATATCATATAGAAATCTTGACTATAAGTTTCTACACTTCTGCATATCATATAGAAATCATGTCTATAGGTTTTTCTGCACCTCTGCATCTATAGAGATCATGTCCATAGGTTTTTTGCACTTTCGTATATCATATAGAAATCCTGCCTATAAGTTTCAGCACTTCTGCATATAGAAATCATGACTATAGGTCTTCGGCACTTCTGCATTTTACATCTATCATTAGGCAAACAATTATAGGTTAAGTAATAATAAATTTCATTCTAGATACCATGTTTATAGGACTCCTGCACTTTTATAATCGTTTTAAAACCAACAATGCCTAGAAATCATGCCTATAGGAGTAACCAGTTGAATCTGATTCGTTTATTTCATCTACAAGACTAAAATTAGTAGTAATGTCGTTTAACATCTGCAGAACTTATGTGTTTTCTACAATCAATAAGCCTTCTTTAAAATCGGAGTGAGCATTGTTAGATATCATGCCTATAGGTTTCACCTAGGCAAACCATTAGGTAATTAATTAACTGCATCAGTCTTTGATAAATTACAACCAAGAAAGGCTAATTCGGACTCCTCATCTGAGAAATATGTGATGAATCAGCCTATCCTACGCTCTAATTTGATTCATACCATAACCAGTATTTGTAAGTCATGCTAAATAATGCCCGTTTGAGCCCTTTAAACTGTTATGGGTTCTCCCCATACCTGCCTTATATGTTTTGATTGTCTCCCTAGAATTTTATCCTTTTAAAACTCTGAAAAGCCAAATCTCCCTTCCCTTTAGGACTAGTAGTCCCAAATGCCTCCGGGACTGATAGGATTGGGGCGGGTACTAGCATGCAATAAGTAACGATACTATTCCGTGCATAATACCTTAACGGGGTGGGAAAGGGTAGATATGGATATGATGACCGGTGCGCTAATACCACGTGTAACCCCTCTTTTGAGGAGTGATTACCGGGTTGCATTGACGTGATCCATATTGTTTGTAAACCTAGGACCCCCTTTCTATTTAACTTGTTTTATTGTCCAAACTATTTTCTTAAAATTTTTGCTTTCTTTATTCTCTTCAAACTTTCAATTTGCTTGCAATAATATGTGAACCCCTTCTTACTTGAGCCCTTAATTGTTTATTTGATTATGTGAAGTCACAATTGTAACATGACCGGGAACCACACTAGTGGATCTTGAGGGGTACCTAACACCTTCCCCTCAAGGTAATTTCTAGCCCTTACCCAAACTCTGGTTCTTCAAACTCAAACCCTTCTTAGTGTCCTAATGCACTTAATCATTAGGTGACGACTCTTCAAGTTCCAAAACCCAATTCCCAAAAGGGAACGAGTCGTCCTCCCAAATGTCACAAGCCCGATTTCGTGAGAAAAAGGGGGCGCGACAATTATTTCCTTCCCACAGTTTTCTTGTTATTCTTTTTTTTTTCATTTCATAGTTATGATCGAATCCTATGGGGATTGCCTACGTATCATGACGCCGTATAAATTAGACCAAGCGTAGTTCTGGGAATATGTGCAAAATAAATAAATAAAATAACAAAACATTTTTTAGGGTTTTCAAACTTTCAAAAAATAAAAAATCTTGATTACGACAACTTCCCCTACAGAGTTAAACAAAAAGACTGACAGACTCGATGAGTGGACCAACAACTTCAAAAGAAAACTAAAAATACAGACTAAAAAATGAACTAACAAACTGACAATACAGACACAAAATAAACTAACAAAATATAGACTCGAACAATCAAAGTCAAGAATACATAAAGTGCCTCAACTTCTGCTCCAGTTGGCCTTGCTGCGGGCCTTTGTGCCATATCTTCTTGGAGGCGAAACAAGTCGTCCATGATCTGTCGGACAAAAATCACAACTGAAGCAAAGAACATGGATTTGGTTATGTCTTCTCACTCGTTGCATTTCATCACAATGTAGTCCGCAATTCTCCTAACCCTTTCCCTGATAATACCCTTCTCCTGTAGCAACCGTCCGATCTGCTGAGATCTGGCATCCAAAACTTGTTCGGCTATATGATTTTGCTCTTGAAGCTGCTATAGGTCTTTCTCTAGCTGTGACATCAGGGCATATCAGTGCTCCCTTTCTGCTTTGAAGTCTTTTGCCTGCTTGGCCATTTCATTCTCAAGGACATTGACCTTTTTCTTTACACTCACCATTCCTTTGTCATACTTTTCCTTCAGTTGCCAGACGAAACTGGCCCGTCCCTCCGCATTCTTAGCTAACTTGGCTCGGGCATTTTCTAGCTCCGCTTCAGTCTTTTGCAAATCCTCCTCATAGTCACGTCTTTTTGTGTAAGGTTGTAGATGAGCTTTTCATCTTTTCTACTTCTGCCCGGGTTCTCAGCTGCTATTCTCATTTTTCGAACTTGGGCTCGGAGATCTTCATTCTCTTGGCCAACCTTCCTCTTTCACCTTCAGCATCTTGTACTTGGAGATCATTATTGAATTCCTTGTTTCTCAGCTTCTCTTCCAAGGTGTGAATCGCGGCTTGATATTTTTTCTCCTTTTCTCCCCAGGCCAACCTTTCTTGGATCTTAGCATCAAAAGCTTGAACATGGGGTCTCTTGGCAGGCCTCTCGGGCTCGGGCTCGGTCTCAGGATCTAGTTCGTTGTTTACACAAGACCTTTTCTCAAACTATGCAGCATAATTTGGATCCACCTCCCCCTTTGCAACATCTGGTACTTGGGTGCCATTTTTAGATAACGGCGGTCATTCCAATCCTGCTGAACTAAAGCCTCGGGCAATGCAACTTCTGGATGCAGCTCAATGACCTGGGTGGTTAGATTTTCATCTTCGGGCACAAGCTGATATCTTCCTAACTGCCTTAAGACCCTCTGCGGTGCATATGGCTGGATACTCCTCACACCCATCAATCTCAGGTAACCCTTGGTAGCCGTCATGTATATGGCTTCTGTCATCGGGAGCCACTATATAGTCCACTCGACCTGACTTGCTTTGAGAGCCTTTAAGTGGGAGACCCAGGCTTCAAACCCTTCTGGTACGCTGTAGTCTTTCACCCTTTCCTCATAACTCTCAATGAAGTTATCCGGGCTCGAGCCATAACTCTTGAATTTGGGGTGATGGCGGAGATGCTCTATCAACCACATTTGTAGAAGAATATTGCAACCTTCAAAGAATTGAGCCTCAGCTTTGCATAATGTCAATGCTCGATAAATTTCTGCCAGCACTAACGAGCCAAGTGTATGTTAGTGATGATTTGTGCAATTCTGACCATACGAGTATCCACTGTCCCCTCCGCATTTGGAAAGACCATGATCCCAAAAAATGCCACAATAAAAGCGAACTGACGATGAATTTTCCAAAGGCCCTTATCTTGTTTGTTGCTCAAACCCTTTTCATGTGTTTTGAACCCAACTGAGTGCCCGAACCTGAAGTACAAGAAGTGGAAAGAACAACACCCTTTGCTTACATGGGATTCTTCATCTGCTTACTGATATTCAGGAGGTCAAAGAACTTGTGAACCGAAGGAGCCCTTGGAAGAATAAGTTTATGTTTCCTCAAATCCCGGCCAAATTCAATATACCAGGCCATTTCCAAAGTAGGGGTGATCTCAAAGTTCGAGAAACGATAAACATTGTGGACAGGGTCCCAAAAAGTCATCAAAGCCTTGATTAGATTTTCCCGTGGTTTGATTTCCAAAATATTTATAAGGGCACCCAACTGTTTTTTAGCCCACTTCTGACCATCTTCATCTAGATCATTCCACCACATACGCAACTGTATCTTATCCTGTTCTATGACCAACTCTGACGGGTTCTGGGCGGTGTTCATTTGTGACGGGTCCTAGACAGTATTCATTTGTACCTATGGAGGGTTAAGGTTAGGTTTGACTCCGGTGGACCCTTTTTGTAAAACAAGTTTTTCAATTTCTAAAAGAAAAATCAATGTACCATGACTCCTTCCCCTATATGCTAATTTTAGCAAAAATGGTCGTTTTTGCAAACGTGGCCCCTTCCCAATTCCAAATAAATTTTGAGGCCAGGGAGAACTATTTTATGGAAAAATGACGCTTTACCGACAAACTTGTCCATTCTTTTACAAAAATAGCCCTTCGACAACTGAAAATACTCTAAGGCTATCTCGGTAAGAACGACTTAAGACATTACCGAAGCTGGATCGGTTTATTTTGACCAAAACCCTAAATTACATTTATTTGACCTTTTACTCTCTTTTTTTTCAAAAATAAGGCCGAACCTTATGTCGGTTGCCTACGTATCTCACATCCAATGAGAATCATACCTGCGTAGTTCGGTCAGCTTTGACACATTTTAAAAGGACACAATATTGACTCTTTTGAAATGACTCTCTTTCCTTTCCTCTTTTTTTTTTTTGAAAAAAATTTGGCAGAGTTTCGGGACATTTCCAAATACCGAGGATTTTTCAGAACCGGGTTTTATTTCCTTCCCTACATCACTCTTGGTTTTTCTTTTGCTTTATTTCTCCTAGCCGGTCAGCATGCAAGACGAAACAAATAAATATTCACATAGCACATAAGATGCATCAGGATGATCTATTATTTTGCGTACACCTGTCCTAGACTAAGGCTGTATTGTGGGCCGGGACCGGGCGTAAATGGGATAAACGGGTCGGTCTCTGGCGGTCCCGGGCTTAGCGGTAATGGAGGGTGAACCCGGCTCACTGCGGGCCTAATCCCACATGGTCTCGGGCTAAATGGGTCGGGCCTACGGGCCTAAACGGGCCTAAACGGGCCTAAGTGTTCCGGGCTATTTTTTTTTTGAATTTTTTTTATCTAAAGCAATTTCTTGTAAATTATATATATATATATATATATATATATATATATATATATATATATATATATATATATATATATATATATATATATATATATACATACATACATACATACATACATACATTATCTAAGGCAATTTCTTGTAAATTATATATATATATATATATATATATATATATATATATATATATATATATATGAGCTTTTGGGTATATTAAATTGTCTTAGATAAAAAAAAATTTAAAAAAATAGTCAAGGCCCGTTTCTTCTTTATTTTAACAGTACAACACAAACACAAACATAGAAACTTAACATAACTTAAATTCAGTACAACTAATGAAAATACATGACACGGAAAACATAAAGATACACTACTACGCTCAACACGTACATGTCATTATTTAATCACGGCCGCCTAGTATTCTCTGCTCCAACCATTTAAATTTGTCTTCCAGCTCATTTTTTTTTCTTCCATCTCTTTGAGTTTCTCCTTCAACTCCGCAACTTCTCGTTGGATTGCCGCTCTCTTTCCCACTGCTTCAAACACAAACAATGAAGATATTGCAACTTTTCTTTGTAGTATTCCTGCTGACATGGTTCATCAATCCATACCTCAAAATTGCAAACAGGTTCGTCGGGAACCCTATAAAACTTGTTCTTACACACTCATTAGCGGCGTCCAGCTTCACCATCATCCCAACAGTCTTGCATCATGCATTTTTTGCCGCACTCGCACCTTGGCACATAAAGGGGTTCAGACATTTGTTAAAGCGTAAAGAAAAACTTGAAGACTTAAGAATTAAGAAATGAGTGATGAGTGAAGACTTGAATACTTCAATTTGAGTTTGAGAAATGAGAGAGATTGATGATTTTGTGAGTAAAAATGAAAGAATGAGGGGGTATTTATAGTTAAGAATAGGGAAAAAGTATAATTATAAAAGGTTTGGGGTTAAAATAAAGATTGTATACATTAGCTATATTAAGATGTGTATATGTATATATATATATATATATATATATATATATATATATATATATATATATATAAATTATATAGCTTATATATATTAAGATGAACTCGGTATCAAAGTTGCAAATTAAAGTTTACATTTAATACTTCAAATTAAAGTTCAATGCCTTCAACATAATACTTCAAATTAATCTAACAAACTAAAACATTAAGCATAATACGTCTAATAATTTTAAAATAACACAAATTGTCTCAAATCAACTTAAAATCTTAAATACGAATGTCTGGAGAACACGCAAGACAACTCTTTATATGCCTCCTTAAACTACATGTGCCCTCCTTTGGACGACGAGTGTAGACTCGACCACAGTTCTTGCACTTTATTATGTAAACTTCTTCATTTTCTTCTACCATATTAAAATGTTCCAAAATAAATGGGTGCAATCTAGAATCACTGGGCATGATTTAACTTGAATTAAGAATTTGAGTTTGAGAAATGAGAGATGAGTGAAGACTTGAATACTTCAATTTGAGTTTGAGAAATGAGATAGATTGATGAATTTGTGATTACAAAAATGAAAGAATGAGGGGGTATTTATAGTTGAGAATAGGAAAAAAGTGTAATTATAAAAAGTTTGGGGTTAAAACAAAGTTTGGGGGTCAAATGGCTATTTTTTAAAAAAGCCAAACAGCTAAAATTGCAGGCCAACGACTACTTTTTAAATTTCAGACCGTTGGCCTTTTTTAAAAACTTTTTTTTTTTAAAAATAGCCGTTGGGCCCGTTTGGCCTGGTTGAACCGGACCAGGCCTGCCTGCCGGTCCCGGGCTAAACAGTCCCGGGCTTGCGGGCTATTTGGTGAGGACCGACCCACAGTGGGCTTTTAGGACCGGCCCGTTTGAACCGGCCCGTTTGGCCTGTTTGCTAGCGGTCCCGGGTTGGGCCCGACCCACAATACACCCTTATCCTAGACGGATCCAACCCCTGTACTGAGTCCCCTAAGTCAAATGCACGTGATGCAAACAAACGTTCCTACTAGGGATTCGGCATGAGGCTGTGTTTTTCTAGGTTTAAATCCTAGGGTTGTGTTCTAGACTTAGGTTACCCGAGCGGACAACTGGGGCCGAAGAGGGAGCAACGTACCGGGAGCACTAAAGTCTACCCGGCCTTGTTGCTGGCTCAGCCTCGTTCTATTTGGTATAATTTTTATAGAAAAAGCGGGCCACACGAACGTGTGCACCATTTTCAGAAGACTCAGAGGGGTGGCATAAGAAGACAATTATATTCAGTTCAAAAAATATTAAAGCGCTAAACCGATAGCATTTAGCACAAAAGGTTCACAGAATACAGTAATATTAACAATAAATGAAGCCAAGTAAAATCATATTAACAAGCTCGAATTCTTGAACCCTGAACCAGATATTCCGGGTTCTCCTCCCCAGCAGAGTTGCCAGAGTTGTCACACCTCTTTTTTCCTACCCCCAGAGGGGTATAAGGGAGTTTTTCCAATTTAAGTGACAATCGAAACGGGATTATTTATTTTAAATCAGAGTCGCCACTTGGGATAATTTATGGTGTCCCAAGTCACCGGTTTAAAATCCCGAATCGAGGAAGTTAACTCTATTCACGGTCTGTGAATACAGAAATCTGGGTAAGGAATTCTGTTAATCCGGGAGAAGGTATTAGGCATTCCCGAGTTCCGTGGTTCTAGCACGGTCACTTTGATCATACTTGGCTTATTAAAATTATTTAATTACTTATTTTAGAACCTATGTGCGTTTGCCTTTTAATTAAGAAATTATCTTAAAATAGGTCAGGCGTACGTGTACCTATTTGTTGGTGCGTCAAAAATCATATCACGCGAACGTGTCCACAATTAATAACGCTTTATTATTATTAAGAAAGTTTGACCAAAGTTGCGCGAACACATACTCCGATTTTGTTTTTAAAATCGTAATCATGTCACGCGAACGTGTACGCAATCACGATGGTATATTAAACGGGCCTAAAGCAACTACGAGCATTTGTCATTTTTATATCTAAGCCATAAAATTAATACGAGGGCCATGAATGATTAAATTGTGGATGACGCACCTCAAGCTATATGAACTAAATTAAATTAGTGGTCCATTCATAACAATTTATTATTAAGAAAAGTTTGATCGAAGTTGTGTGAACGCATACTCTGAATTGGTTTTTAGAATCGTAATTATGTTACGCGAACGTATACACAATCACAATTGTATTTTAAACGCGCTTAAAGGCTTTTCTACGGATCTTTATTTTAAATAATTAGTTAGGATATTTATGAGGGACATGAGTGATTTGATTAATATGGCACACCTCTTATATGATTAAAAGAGATTACATATTAATTAGGCCCAAGGGACATCAATACTTGCAAGAAACAAGTTGTTAAATTGTTATCAAGAAAGTTAGAGACCCATATTGGGAACTTGGGCTAAAATTATTTCCCAGGAAACGTGCAACTGAAAGGAACAACCCAATAGACTTGAGCATTTCGACCGGGCCAGCATTGAGCCCACCATCTAATAACCTCCCAACATTCAAACTCATATTATACAGATTATCACACCTCCTTTTTATTACCCCCGGAAGGGTATAAGGGAGTTTTTCCAATTTAAGTGACAATCGAAATGGGATTATTTTATTTAAAATTAAGAGTCGCCACTTAGGATAATTTATGGTGTCCCAAGTCACCGTTTAAATCCCGAATCGAGGAAAGATTGACTCTGTTTTACAGTCCGCGAAACACAGAAATCCGGGTAAGGAATTTTGTTAAACCGGGAGAAGGTTTTAGGCATTCCCAGGTTCTGTGATTTTAGCATGGTCGCTCAACTATTATTATTGGCCTATTTATTTGACTTTAAAATATTTTTGAAACCTATGTGCATTTTTATTCCTTTTAAACCACTTTTAATAATCCAATTGTTATACAACTAATTATTTAATTACACGTTGCGAATCATGTCACGGGAACTGTACCCACGATCTACGATGTGTTTATTATTAGCAAGATTAAATTATGGCCGGGTCACATAAATGTACCCCCGAATTTTTAGAAATTAAGCGTCACGACCACGTCACGGGAACCGTACTCGTAGCCATGACAATTATTTAATTAAACGCACCTAAAGCAAACTACGAGAGCGCAAAGAATTTTCTAAACTAATTTTGTATTTATGTGAGGGCCATATGTTATGGATTTTATTTGTGTATGGCGCACCTCAAATTATTTTAAAAGAAAAGAATTGTATATTTTGAAGGCAAACTAAAGATGTTCCTACTTTAATCTAATTTAAATTTAGGTATCATAACCATATCACGGGAACCGTACCCGTAGTTGTAAGAATTCAATTGCGCGCCTAAAGCAAACTACGGGATTCATTTTAGTAAACCAAAATTATAACTGTATTCCCTTGCTCTCCAGGTGGGCGCTTGATTGCCTGAACTTTAACTGTATTCCCTTGCTCTCTAGGTGGGTGCCTGATTTCCAACACTTTGACCGCTTTTCCCTCGAAACCTGACTTGTTTTCCCTTGTTCTCTAGGTGGGATCCTGATTGCTGAACCTGAATCGTCTTCCTTTGAATACTGCTGCTTTCCCTTTATTCTCCAGGTGGGTGCCTGATTACCAATATTTGCACTATTTTTCCTTGAGATTTGAATTGTTTTCCCTTGTTCTCCAGGTGGGTGCCTGATTACTTGAACATGAACTGCTTTCTGTTCTTGAAACTCGTGTTGTTTTCCCTTGCTCTCCAGGTGGGTGCCTGATTACAACAGAATAGACAAAACAAAGAAAATTTTCCCCAATTTGGTAGCTGGGCACATCTGTGAGTGTTAATTGAATCATGTTACCCAATATCTCTAAGAATTTAAAAGCTAGATCCCATTATCCAGGAGGGTCCTGAAAATTAAAATCAAATATCATCTTAAGAATGACAACTTTAAAGCTAGATTATGTTTCCTAAAGATAGGACTTATGCTAAATCTCATCATCTAATGGAGGTCTTAAAACTAAGTCCCATTATTCAGGAGGGTCCTGAAAATTTCAAATTAAATCTCATCTTAAGAATGAAAACTTCAAAGCCAACTTATATTTCCTCAAGGTAGAGCTTATGCTAGATCTTGTTACTCATGAATGTTTTGAATTCTAACTAGGTTTCATTCTCCAAGAGGGTCCTGAGAACTTCAATTAAATCTCATTATCCAGGCAGGTCCTGAGAATTTACGGTCGAACATGTCTGGTACATGCTTTCCCCACGGACGATTCCTCTAAATAAACAAATATTCTTGCCCCTGTTTTAATCAAAGAAAATTTTATCAGTTTAAAAATGTGGCGGTTAGCTTGCGACATTCTTGCTGGAGGTGGCCCTTTCGATGTCGTGCGTTGCTTTGACTGGCTACCTTGAACTGACTAAGAATTGTTTGCCTTTCTGACCGAATTTCAACCACAGGACTCTGACTGACCCAAATGCTCTGCACCCAACCCGTTGTTTTACATTTTTGCCCTTCCAATTTGAACCTCCGTGTTTTCCACAAAATTTACAAACCACTCGACCACTTGAACTTTCATTAACACCTTATTTTTTTCACTCTTGCATCATGTTATTTCTGGTATGCTTTGGCCGCACTTTGTTTTGTGCAATTTTGGAAGTTGGTTGTAAGCTTTGAAATCCTTTCTTACTTGCTTAAACAAGGCTGACACTGGAAAAGCCTTAGAGAGATAGACCCAAAGAAATAAAATGCAATGACTTCGAGGGTAAAGAAATAAAGAAAAGGGACTGAAACAGGATGACTGTTTGAGGGAGAAACTGAAAAGGAACTTATCTGAGTGAAACAGCTGGCACCAATGATCATGACATATATTTCGGATTAATCAGCCCGGCCCATTCAACCAATCATCTTCCAGTTGTCATACTTTGTGCCCCAGGATCTCCATAACCCAATTTCTTCGCCAACTCACTAACCTTGTTTGGCTTGCGGTGCCTTGAAGAGTTTTCACCAATAAACCTCTCACATTTGTTCATCTCTTAACTCACTGTCGCCCTATGGTTCATGTGAGGGTTTTCACCAATAAGACTCTCTCATTTTAATTTCTCTCATTTTTCCATCGCCTTACGGTGCCCGTGAGGGTTTTCACCAATAAGACTCTCATTTTTTATTTTCCTTCTTAGACTGGAGTGTTGCCCCTGATATGAATCACACCTCTACTTGCTCGACTTCTCATCTCTTGAAGACTGATCGGAAGGTCTTTCTTTTGGACCGTAACGTGGGATTTTGGATAGGGTTAGAAAGAAAGGATGTCACAAAGGCTCAAAACAGCTTGAATGGGTTCAAAATTACAACTTTTGGAATCAGATCTCTTACAACAACCACAACTTCTGCCCCAGTTTCTTTGCTTGGGGGCTTTTGAATTTTTATTTTGATGGGACCGAACCGTGAGGCTGCCTATGTATCCTTAAAAGGAATCAGATCGAACGCAGTTCATGTCATAGGAATTGCTTTATTGTTGTTACTTTTCTCTTTTCCTTTTCTTTCTCTCTTTTACCTTTTCTCTTCTCTTTTTTTTCTTTTCTCTCTTTTCTTTTCTTTTATTTTGTTTCTCCTTTTTCTTTTTTTTTCTTTTTCTTTTCTTTTTCTTTTTTTCTTCTTTACTCATATTTTGCGTTCGTGTTTCTGAATTTTGCTACCGATTCCAAAAGAGGGGTATGAAAGGAAATAAATAAGGCTCAAAAGGGGTAACAAAGGATAAAGTGTTTAGATAGCAGAATAAAATGCCTTCGTCATTCCAATCTTCAAAACATGTCAAGTACAAACAAACACAATTTAAACCAAAGAAATCATACATAATATCTTATGACTGCATCAGAATTGATAGCCATATCTACACATTTACCTTCTATATCCGTTTAGTACAAATCACCATTGGATAACACTCTCGTCATGATGAACGACCCCTGCCAATTTGGGGCGAACTTGCCTTTTGCTTCAGCCTGATGTGGAAGGATGCGTTTCAATACTTGCTGACCCACTTCAAATTCCCGTGGACGCACCTTCTTGTTATATTCTCTTGCCATTCTCTTTTTATACAACTGGCCATGACACTCTGCTGCTAATATTTTTTCATCAATCAAACTCAATTGCTCCAGATGGTTTTTCACCCACTCATCGTCATCAATTTCGGCTTCAGCAATAATCCGAAGGGATGTGATTTCAACTTCTGCGGGTATCACTGCTTCTGTCCCATATACCAACAAATAAGGAGTTGCACCTACTGAAGTACGAATAGTAGTGCGATAACCCAACAACGCAAACGACAACTTTTCATGCCATTGCCTGGAACCTTGCACCATTTTCCGAAGTATTTTCTTTATGTTATTGTTGGCTGCCTCGACTGCTCCATTCACCTTGGGGAGGTATGAGGTGGAATTGTGATGCGTAATCTTAAACTGTTTGCATACCTCTTTCATCAGATGACTGTTAAGATTGGCACCATTATCTGTGATGATCACCTTTGGGATTCCGAACCGGAAAATGATATTGGAATGAACAAAATCGACCACTCCCTTCTTGGTCACAGATTTTAAAGTTTTAGCTTCAACCCACTTAATGAAATAGTCAATGGCCACCAGAATGAACCTGTGCCCATTGGATGTTGCCGGCTCAATTGGTTCGATGACATCCATACCCCAAGCAACAAAGGGCCATGGTGCGGACATTGTGTGTAATTCAGACGACGGAGAATGAATCAAATCTCCTTGTACTTGGCATTGATGACACTTGTGCACAAAACTGATGCAATCTCGCTCCATAGTAAGCCAATAATAACCTGCTCGGAGAATTTTCTTTTCCAGAACATACCCACTCATATGCGGCCCGCAAACCCCGGAATGTACTTCGGTCATGATAGTCGTGGCTTGATTTGCATCGATGCACCTCAACAATCCGAGATCTGGAGTTTTTTTGTACAAAACTCCTCCACTATAGAAAAATCCACTTGCCAAACGTCGAATTGTCCTCTTTTGATCACCCGTGGCCTGTACTGGATATACCCCCATTTTGATATACTCCCTGATGTCATGAAACCATGGTTCACCATCAAGTTCTTCTTCAATCACATTAAAGTAAGCATATTGATCATGAACTTGAATATGCAGAGGATCAACATAAGCTTTGTCCGGATGGTGCAACATTGACGCCAAGGTAGCCAAGGCATCGACAACCTCATCATGGATCCTTGGAATGTGCCTGAATTCTATAGATCGAAACCATTGACAAAGATCATGCAGACATTATCGATATGGTATAAGATTTAAATCCCGTGTCTCTCATTTGTCACGCCCCGAACCTGGGCCTGGACATAACACGATACTCGGTGCCTGACTACATGTTACCGAGGGAACCAACTGACTGGCTGAATTAACATGTGATATCATAACATACTAAACAAGGAAGATAAACTAACATATGCTGATATACTGAAAGTCTGGATGATATAAATCAAAGTGCGGAAATACTAATACAATTCTGAAACATATTTGTAGCCAACATAGCTTAATATGAAAAGTCTGAGACTCTGTCTAACTGTTACTCTAGTCTATGAAGCCTCTATTGAAGTACTGAAAACATTGACTATCTGTAAATACTGAAAGGCTGTAAAGTAATGATAATGCCCCGAAAGAACTGGGGATCACCAAATAGCTGGTACGAGAATCCTAGCGCTCTGCGTCGTCGACCTGTAAATCATTACCTGCATTGTGAGATGCAGGCCCCGGGCAAAAAGGGACGTCAGTACATTTGAATTGTACTGGTATGTAAGGCAACTGAAAGAAAGAATTATAAATGCTGAAACTGAAACTGAAATGATAACTGAGAACTGATAACTGATAAATGAAATGATAACTAATAATGATAACTGGACTGATAACTGGTAACTGAACTGATAACTGATAACTGATAACTGAACTGATAACTGATAACTGATATAATAATTGATAACTGAACGGTAACTAATAATTGAACTGAAAGGAAGTAAGGATATGAATACTCCCTCTTCTGAATGATGAACAACCTGTTTATCTGAATAGTAAACTGCGGCCTCAGGCCCAGTATATATATGTGCACAAACTGTGGCCTCGGGCCCAAGTATACATATACATAACTGCGACCTCAGGTCCAAAATGCATAAAGCATAAACTGCGGCCTCAAGCCCAAATACAAGTGTTCAACATTCAGGGATTTAAAATCAGGAACTGAGAATCATAATGCAATATATGGTAGTAAAATACTGAATCACATTGAGTTACATAATACTGAAATACTGGATCACACTGAGTTACATAATACTGGAATACTGAAAAGGACTAGACTGGGACATGTATTCTTGAACTGATTATGAACACTGAAACTTCAACTGTTTATGGCTGTCACACCTCCTTTTTCCTACCCCGAGAGGGTATAAGGGAGTTTTTCCAATTAAAGGACAATCGAAACAGGATTATTTTAATTTAAGATTCAGAGTCACCACTTAGGATAATTTATGGTGTCCCAAGTCACCGGTTCAAATCCCAAATCGAGGAAAGATTGACTCTGTATTACAGTCCGCGATCCAGAAATCCGAGTAAAGAATTCTGTTAACCCGGGAGAAGGTATTAGGTATTCCCGAGTTCCGTGGTTCTAGTACGGTCGCTCAACTATTATAATTGGCCTATTATCTGATTTTAGAACATTTTAAACCTATGTACATTTTTAACTTTGACTGCTTTTATTCATTAATTTTTAAGAAAAATTCAACGTTATCAAAAATACGTCTTGAACGACGTCACATAAATGCACCCGTAGTCCTCAACATACTTTATCTAACATTGTTAAGATTTGGATTTGGGTCACATAAATGCGCACCCGATTTTAGGAAGGTGAATTTATTAAAATGACGCGCCTAAAGTAACTACGCATTTGCAACTTTGCGAGGGCCGTGGAAATTGACTAAACTGCACGCCTTGAATTCTAAGGATCAAATTAATTTAAACTAGGGCCATACGATTGACATTTTGTTTGGCACGACGCACCTCAGCTAGCCAAGGACCCATCAATGAAATAAGGCTTAAAGGAATTACACCTACTTTGGAATCTCGGCTGAACTCAAACATGGGTCCAAATTAAAGTGAAGTAAAGTCTAGTCTATCTTTAGTTTTCAGAATTCGGGCTTGGCCTAAGGTGAGGCCCAATAGCTCGAAGGAACACAATGATGCAAAATACGGGTTCCAATCTGACCCTATCTGGACTAAAATAGAGAGCCCAAACTTTCATGAGGCATTGCTCAAATGGGATGTCAAAGAGGTCATGATTGGATCCGAGCAGTAGCAGAATGTAATTCAGATTTGGAAAGCACAATAACAAGGACATTCGAACACCATAGGTCTATGAACAATCTCAACAATGGACTTAATAATCACTAATACAGAAACCTCGATTGGAATTAATAAACAATCATTCCTAAACATCCCTTTTAAGTTCCTACAACTTCATTTATTAATTAACGAAGTACTGCAAGTGGGCAATCATTGGAATTTGGAGACTAAGTGAACATGCTTACTGCTGAACCTTTAAATAAAAAAAAAACAAGTAATTCATCGCTCATACTAGTTATAATCTAACACATTCACATGATTATCATCCACATATTGGAAATTGAAACATCATTGACATACCTTGCTGATATAGTCATGCTTCCTAAAAAACAACCTACATATGAGCTTTTCTTTTGAATACTAAAACTCATATCAACTGTCAAGTAGTAATTAGCACTTCCAAATTGCGTTTGTATAAACCAACACACATACATGCCAACAGCCAGCTTTTCAAGACTAGAACATGGCAATTTCAGCAGAATACTAACAGTAGTGGTGATCCAAAACTTAAAATCAAACATGAACCTAAATAATCAAAGTCCATAGTCCACTTATCAATACACATGCGAAATACTCTATGGGTTACTCTTACACACACTGTTTCAGAAAAGAAAGACTAATTAATGTCTATAATTCAAAGCCTAAGTACAAAATATGACCAAAAAAAATAGTAAAGCAACAGGGACATCAACTTGAATGTAGTCTTCATTTAACTAAACTCCAACCAAATTACATCTCCAGGAATCATTCCTTAAGCTTAAAGAAGTATGGAGTTAATATATATTGATGTAAATGTGGAGTCATGGTTTGACATAAGTGTGGGGTTTGAATGTTAAAGTATATGTATTAAAGTGCTTAGGGAGGTGTAGTCACTCTTATATCTAAATGAATCTTACTCATCCCGTAGACTACATTACAACCAAATAAAGTCCTACTTGATCCTAGACTGAATGAGCTTGATTAGTAGAGTAGTACACTACGGGCAAGCCTATGGTGCATCTTTTGTGGCATATGTATGTTATTTCTGAGAGTGAGTGAATTCTTTCTATCTTGAGTTCCTAAGTGCTCTTAAATTTTATTGTGTAGAACTACTCTCTTTTATTGTGTGACAGCACTTAAATCATGAAGGAAAGGTAATGTCAGTGATCTCTATGTTAGAGTAAGTGGGTGAGTTGTGAATAATGTGTGGTACTTGTGAGTCAAATCTTGAGGTGAAGATGTTACGCTTTTGTGCTTAGTCTATTTTAAATATTCTTGCTGTGATGAGTTAGGAGAATTGTTTAAAAAATGGTCATGTCTATATAAAGTGTAGTTTGATTGCTCGAGGACAAGCAATGGTTTAAGTGTGGGGTATTGATGATAGGCTATAATTACGTATTTTAGTCGCTTATTACACTCAAATTTACTGCACTTTAATTGAGTTTGAGCTTTAATCACTAGTGTCTTGCACTAATTGTGTATTTTATGTTTTGTAGGAGTGATTCCGAGCTATGTAGATATTGTGAAATAAATTAAAGTGATTTGGAGCTTTGAAGTTTGAGTAAAAGCTCAATAAATTAAGCTAGGATCGAGTTCGGGGGTCAATAGATGATAGTTAGAACAAACGAAGAATCGAGTAGGCATATTGTGCACTATTTTGTAAAATGCACATAACATTTTTCTCAGAACTTCATTTGGGCTGCACAATATATGGTTGGAAATCTAACTCAAATAGCTATAACTTTCATGTTTTACGTTTTTCCAAATTCCAAACGGAACAGGGTGAAAAGTGCGCATCAATAGCGCGGCCGCGCTCAGGCCGCGCTCGTCAGGCAGAATCAAAGTGGATATGCGCGGTCTGAGCGCGTTCCAAGCGCGGCCGCGCACGTCCTATCCGGAAAATGTGTCCTTTTTCGCGTAGGAGAAGGTATAATTATTTGGGCCCAACCCTACTTGGTATATATACATGGAAAACGGTATTTTGAAGAAGTTGGACATACTTTTGACATAATTTAGACCTCCTTAATCTTTTTTCCAACCTGTAATATTTTTAGTGTTAACTTATTATTTTAATTTATTAGTTAGTTAGTTAAACACAAGAATCTTAATATCTATAAGTTAAGAATTGTTCAAGCTTGTATTCTTGGTGATAGTGAACAACTGTAGCTAAGCCTTAGTTCTCTGTGGGATTTGACTCCGGACTTATAAATCGGATTATATTTGCAACGACCGCTTTGTCCTTTTTATAAGGCATAGTTGGGCGTGATCAACACGCCTAACGCTCTAGACTCGGGACTCGCCCCAACAGTTACAAATCATGTGTTGAATTCACTAATTTGCACTGTTAACTCTCAAAATTCTTTAACAAATGAATGATTAAAGTTCTTTTTTTCTATAGAAATATGAAAATTATGAATAACTCAAATAACAAAATATATTATTGCATACTTACTAATTGAGAACATTGTGAGGATGAATATCATTTAAATATCTCTTCTAAAAATAGATAACCAAAACTTATATCTTGATAGATCTACATGTCTTAGTTCTATATCTCTCAAAATAATCATAATTCTTTTATTTTACTATTTAAAAATAATTTTATGTTTACTCGTGAAGGAGTAATATTTTAAATTACAGTATTAAAATATTTATTGTGTATTTACTTTTAAAGAGGTAAAATATGCAGTTTGCTAATATTTTTGAAAAAATTATGATTTTTAATTGTTTGAAAGTTGAGAGGTTGGAGTTAATTTATATTTCATAGTAACTTTAACCGTATTGTATTATTTATACTTGTAAAATATGCTAAATATTTTATTTTGTATGAGTTTCTTTAATTCTTTTTAGTTTTCTTGAACTTTTAATGCATCCTTTATATTTTATTGTGTTATAATGCTATATTATTAATTCATAAATTTTAAAAAATAAAGATCCGTGGGGCTTACGTCTCATGTCTCGAGGCTTTTGCCTCGCCCCGTATTAAGTAAAACGCTCCGCCTCACGCCCTCATCTTTTAAAACACTGCTTATAACATTATGAACTGAATTCATGAAACTTTTGAGTAGAGAAAATACAAATGGTCACAAAGCTCTCCACGAATATATTGCTACTTCTGTTGCAGTTGCATCTTCGTCCTCTTGATAGAGAGACATCAGATGGTGCCAGTATAATGCACCAAGGAGCTAAAAGTTGTGTATCATCGAAGACGTGCACTGAGAAGATAATATGCTACAAGCTATGGGCTCAAAGAAGTTTTGATATTTATGCTTGCTAAGTCAGGTAAAATATTTCCTAGTTCATTATTTTTTAAATTAACTGCACAATCAGTGTTTGATAATTGTAATGTTGAGTTTTCAGATGGGAATAAACTCAGAGTCTCGGTTTCATGTTTGTTATCAGAATTCTTTAAGTTTACTCGACGAAAGTTCTTTTGAAATTTGGTATAATTTGGTAGAGGACAAAACTTAGATATGGAAACTAAAGTTAGTAATGTGTTTGATAACAAATAGTTTATATCAACAAGGATTGTAGGGAAGTGATAATTTCTTCATCCTTAAGACCTTAACTACAGCTCTCGTGCCTTGATGTGGAGTCGATAACAAATAGTTTAGCCAATTTATGTAATTTGCTAGAAGAAATGTAGTATATAGTGATATGATGTAGAACTAATTAACTGATGACATCCAAATAAATGTTGTTTTGGAAGAATTTAGCCTCTGTCATACTAAACCATAATTAAGAATGAACTATTGGATATCTACTCATTCTTTTTTAGTTATTCGCGACTTGGTATGTTTTTTTTTTCTCGAAGTCAAGATTCTTTCTCCTTATGTCTGTTGCTCATGCAGGGGGTATTATTGCATAGTCTTTACTAATATGAATAGTTTGACTGCACAAATAATTATATGTACTGATTGTACAAAACAATCTACATTTAGAAAAAGAAGATGAAAATGGACAAGAAAGAAACATAAGTTTGAGGCCATTTATAAATGCAATGTGGTTGCCACAATTTTTAGCCATCTATATATCATTTCTCTCTTTTTTTTTTTTTTTGGTGTGAGCGCTTAATTTAGCCAATCAACTAAATCAGGCTGAGAGATAGAGAGAGTTTTTGTCTTTCTTAACCAACTTGTTTGAATAAAAGAAAATGACCCTAACGATTTCCTATGTTATTTTTTACATATCTTTTATAAAAAGATCATCTAATATCCTCTCATATTAGAACTTTATACTTTTAACACGTAATACACACGTGCAACGCACGTGTTCAGAGCACGTGTTCAGAGACTAATAGTAGTAAATATGTAGTCATTATTTAAATTGTTGTTACAGAGGACCCATATATAATAGCAAGGTGTATTCTCCTCGGTTGAAATGCTGGAAACTTTTTCATCAGACTTACTCAAAAGTGCAAGTTTATTAATCCCTCAAATCTGGGATTTCAAAAGAGTGGAAGCACCACCTTAACATATATAAAAAAAATATACTATGTGGTGCGGACTCTACAAAATTCTGCCGCACCCGTATTGAATTCTCTAAAAATACACTACTTTTGGAGGATCCGAAACGCCCCGGCAATATTTTCGGAGAGTGGGAACAACATAGATAACATAACAATCCAGCATTTCCCTTCATCTATCCTCAACTGAAAAATCAGGTTCTACTGGTTTTTGTAATGAACTAATGATTTCTAGTTCTCCCCTCATGCTTCCGCCTTTTCTTTTGCTTGCTGCCAATGTTGCAGCATATACAGCAAATTCTGAAGCCTTTTGTCCCAAGGATACACTTCTTCTTTCATCGCGTAGTTCAGTAGGAGCAGCCGCGGGGCTCTGCTTAGCTTTAAGTAGAGCAGCCTCTTTCCTCCTCTTGTAGCGAAACCACGCTGCTTGTATGAAACATGCAGCCCAAGTCCTCCATTGGTTCGAGTAAAACCTGAACGGGAGAAATTCAAAAATAGCCAAATTTATAAGTGGTAATTGAAAAATGGCCACAGTTTCAAAAGTAAGCGAAATTTAGCCACTTTTCATGTAAAAGATAAATCTGAACAAAAACACTGTTCAAACTCCGAAAATATTCCAGCATAATATAATGGAGTTCGAATTTTTTACATGTGAATATCCAGCATAACATGCTGGAATTTCATAATATGCTGGAGTTCCAACATAATATTCTGGAAGTCCATACACAGGTGCTCCAATCTCCAATGTAATATGCTGGAACTTTCCGTGTGCTGGAGTTCCAACATAATCTGCTGGAAGTTCATACACAAGTGCTTTAATCTCTAGTATATTATGTTGGAACTTTCCCTGTTGCAGCAAAATAGTCTCTAATTTTCAATGAATTTGTAAATGCTGGCTATTTTTCAATTATCAGTCCGAAAACTGGCTAGCCCTTGCTATTTTGACAACCTGAACGTCTGCCTGAGTTGCTTGCTATGCAGCTTCCGGAACTGTGATGCCACAAATTTTACATCCTCTGCAGTGAGTGCAAATACTTCTACTTCAGTGATCGTTGTCACTGTACGTGTAGAGGACGGGAGGATGATGCTCGGACGAGGGTGTAACGCCCATGTCAGTAGTTCTTCACCACAGAAATCGCACGGACCTAGTTGACATGAATTGAAAAAACCTGTTCTCCCTCCATCAGTAGTGTAAGAATCCAAATGGCCTCTTATAATGAAGTGCATTTCGTTCACAGGATCAGCTTCGCGAACAAGGCAAGTTCCTGATGTATATAGAAGCGGTTTCAACCTTTCGCATATTGCATCCAAGATACACTCATCCATTTGATCAAATAGAGGAACCTGCCGGATCAAGATTATGAAAATACGTTAGTGGAAAGCAGTGGCGGAGCAAGAAATTTTACTAAGGGGTGTCAAAACATATACTCCCTCCGTTTCAATTTAGGTGAACCCATTTGACTGAGCACGGAGTTTAAGAAAAGAGAAAATACTTTTGATCTTGTGGTGTAAAATGAGGCACATATATTTTGTGTGGCTATAAATCATTGTGTAAAGGTAAATTGTTTCCAAATAAGGAAAGGAGTCATTCTTTTTTGCGCGGACTAAAAAGGAAATAGGTTCACATAAATTGAAACGAAGGGAGTAGTATATCTGCATAAAAATCAATTGACATCCCTTAACATAAGGTGGCTTAGCCACTAAAAAGCAATAGGTTGTTTATAAAGGAGAAGTTAAGGGATTGAAGAAAATGATACTCACTCGACGAACTAGATCAAGACAAAGATGACGCTTGATGTCCCTTCTGAGATCCACGGGAAGGCTTTTGACAATGGCTTCTTCATCAACGCCTCGCGTTGTCACCCACCTATACAAGTCATATTTGCGCACCCTTTCCTTAAGATCGTGGGGGAGTTGGCGATGATGCATCCATTCTTCTGTATCTGTCCTTTTGATCCTCCATTCTTCAAGTCTCATAGTAGTTGATTGAAGAAAAGTCTGGTATTAAACATTTAATCCATAGCAATGAAACATTTTCAGTACAAGTTTGGCTAAGATCGAAATCTAAGTCCCTTTATCATCCAATGTATTTGTCTATGACTTACCTGCATATTCCCAATAAGTAAAGCAAAGAGCAATAATCCCAGAATTGCAAGAACAACAGCAAAATTAATTTCATTAATGTCAGTAGTAGTCACAAGATTCTGCCCAAGAGAGCTGCAAAAGTTAATTAAAGAAAGTTAGCATAATCAAAGAAAACATAACAAAGCTTTAGGTGCAGTTTGTTACCTTAGGTTCCTTAAACCCCACCAAAAACAGTAAGCATATTTGTTCAAGAATGATGATTGTGTAACTCTAAAAGTCAGTGCATCATTAAAGATTCCGAATTGGAAGAAGTCGCTGCTAGGACCGCATAATGTAGATATATTGCTCCGTTCATACCAGGCGATTCTACTAGTAAAATCTTTCCAATGACAGTCAAAATACCAATACTGGCAATCCGGTTGCTGTTGATCACAAACCTTTTTCCAACACTGTTCTTGTCGTTCTACAGCAAAAAGGTACCAGCAAGAACCCATAACCTATAAAAGATAAATAGTTAAAATGGTGGCCAACTCAACGGTTGAGGCTTCAACAATAACAACTAAGTGGAATTCCACGGGTGAGGTCCGGGGAGGGTAGTGTCAAGTGTGTATGCAGACCTTACCCCTACCCTGGTTGAGGCTTGTCATGGAATAATAGAACTTGGTATTTAGTTAATTTGAAACAACAAATTTGGTGTACTCTAAAACAAGTCGTATACTTACATGACTTGCGAGCATGAAGAGCACAAGGTTATAAACCGCTCCAGCCCATGCAGCTTCCACCATTACACCATTAGTCTTGATAATGTGAGATGAAAGTGGAAAAATCAGGCATAACCTCAACAGAAACTGAGAAATGATAGTAAAGCGCAAGGCGTGTTTTGCACCAATCCTATTCGAACCTCTCAAAGATGGGATTGCAGCCCAAATCAAAACCTGAAAACAGTTTTAGGACTAGTTTGGTATGAGATAAGCAACCATAGGTAGCAGAAAGTAGCATTTGATGTAAGTTGTATGAGCCTAAAAACATGATATCTAGCAATTTATCAGTTCATTTTTGGCAAGCAATATCAGTACAGAGGAAATACCAGCAGATTATAACTTTTCCTGCTCGAACTTTTAACAACCAAACATCATATCGAATATGAGAAAAGACTACAATAGACTTAAAGGACTTGTTTATACCTGAGGAAGAGGAAGAGTAGCCAAGAGATCAAGCCAAAAATCCTTCCGAAGATACCTTGAAGCGATCTTTGAAGAATCAATGACTAGCTCTCCTCTACCAAAAACGCGAGAGGAAGGTGCAACATAAGCTGTTCGAAACTGAACTAAAATCTGTACCAAATAAAATGCATCTATTACTGATCGAACGATTGTAAGGACTATCTCCATAGGATAACTTGCATCCATGCAGATTTCGTCGTTAACACTTGGTAAATAGAAGAAGAGTGGATCAACAAATAGAGATGTAAGACAAGCAATTAAGAAACACTTGTTCCATATGTTTATGGGACGTCCTCGAGGATCTAATATCTTCCTTTGAACACCCTCATAGTCCTCTGAAAATACTCTTGAAAGCTTTTTCTTTCGGAACATCTTCATTTTTGGCTCTATTTCTGCTTTCTCGGACTTTGAATCAGACGCTTGTTCGTCATTGTTCATAGAGAAAGATTTAAGGAATTTTGCCGGCTTGTATGATCCAGATTTTGCAATGTCATGGTCATTCGGAAATCTGATTACAGATTCAAGCTTTCATTAATAATTAGAATAGGGAATCTAATACATTTATTTGTGGTGCATAACTCAGACTCTAATGCAAAAAATACAGCATGCCTTTGTAGAAGAACTACTACAAAAATAAGCTGCAGTTTTATTTAACAGAATACTATATTATAAAAGTGAAGGAGAGCCTTGGCGTAACTGGTAAAGTTGCTGCCATGTGACCAGGAGGTCACGGTTTCGAGCCGTGGAAACAGACTCTTGCAGAAATGCAGGATAAGACTGCTTACAGTAGACTCTTGTGGTCCAGCCCTTTTCGAACCTCGTGCATAGCGGGAGCTTAGTGCACCGGGCTGCCCTTACTATATTACAAAAGTACTTTAGCCACAAATTTAAGGACTGCTCAGATATACCTGACAGATTTTTGTTTAGTAGAAGACATGGTGCTCTGGCTAAACATTTCCAGACCTTAAAGTTGGACTTAATCTGTGTAAGAGTGAAACAACATAAATATCAATAATGAACTGATTTACCTATAACATTGACATTGTTTAACTTATCACTGATGACATCTTTCTTTGAATACTGCTTCACTTGAGTAAATGTTGATAAATCCAATATTAAAAAATTTACGGGCATTTCAGTAATACTTATCAGATTATAATACAGTTAGACCAAACAGGTAAAATGTTATTAAACAAAAACAATCATTCCACTCTATCCAAACATAGTATTCACAAAATAATATGGTACAACACAATACAGTACAAAACAATACATTATAAAACGACGGGAAACAATGATTAAGAAGTACCAAGATAATACTGGTTTCCTGCTTCAAATCATATCAAATATATTCTTCTCACTTCTCATCCTCAACAGGCCATAGGAGAGTTGCAAGACGACGCTGCACTTAGTAGTGATAGTGATCATGAGTGGTGGTCTTAGCAGTCATATATTGTTTGAAGAATTAATACTAAAAAACAGACGAAGGTATTTGTGGGGGAATATTGCAGCAACCTTGTATGTTTGTAAGTTCTCTTTTTGTAGAAAACAACATTTTTTCTGTCAGCTTGTGACCACTGTTATGGATTTTGAACTAGTCCCCATTTCTAAGAATCATGTGAAAGGACTAGATATTGAATATTTGCATGTACGTTGAAGGAATTTTGACTGGAAATTGAATTCGCTTTAGTTCTGTTTGATCTTCATTTATCTACATTTGCAGAAAAAGACAAAGTAATGGATCCACCTCCCTTTTCAAACTATTATCTGGACATAGCATAAGTTTGCAGTATCAATTGATTACTTAATTGTGACTGTAGAATACTCTATTGGACTCAATGAATAGTGTTCTGTTTGACTCAATTCCAAGGGATGAAAATGTTGCGGAAGCCAAATGTATATAGTGTGAATAAGTCATAACTACTATATCAAAAATTATGACAGCCACCAAATAATAAATAAGACAGTAAAGCAACAATAAAGGGAACACCAGAATTTACGAGGTTCGGCTAATTTTGCCTACTCCTCGGATACAACCAATATTTTATTCCACTCCAAAAATACAAGTGAAATAATACTAAAGAGAGAAGATACAAATGCCTTAAACAGATGAGAAGGCAAATGAGAGGTGTGTTTAAATCCTAAATATTAGACCTTCTTTAATAGGGGGAAAATTCCCCCCAAACTCAACTCCCAACCGATGTGGGACTTTGGCATTTTGCCAAACTTCAACAAATCTCCACCTTGGCAAAATTCCATATCTTTAATTCTCTCTCAATAACAAATTTTTGTTGTGTCTTCATCTTCAATCTTCAGTGTTCAATAATGTTGATCAAATCCAAACAATGTTGAAACTTGATCGCAGTCACCACCTTTGTCAGCATATCAGCAGGATTCTCCGTAGTATGAATTTTCTTCACCGTGACTCCTCCTTCTTCTATGATTTCTCGTACGAAATGATACCGAACATCAATATGCTTCGTCCTTGCATGATAAACTTGATTCTTCACTAATTGAATAGCACTTTGACTATCACAAAAAAATTGAGATACTTTTTTGTTCAACACCAAGCTCCTTTAGCAATCCTTGAAGCCAAATTGCCTTTTTCACAGTCTCTATAATAGCCATGTACTCTGCCTCTGTTGTATACAAAGCAACTGTTGACTGCAAAGTAGACTTCCAACTAACTGGTGTCTTTGCAAAAGTAAACACATAACCAGTAGTTGATCTTCGTTTGTCCAGATCACCCGCAAAATCTGAGTCACAATATCCAACTACAGACTGATTGTCTTCCTGCTCAAAAACTAACCCGACATCTACAATATTATGAATATACCGTAGAATCCACTTCACAGCTTGCCAATGCTCCTTCCCTGGATTGTGCATATATCTGCTAATAACTCCAACAGCTTGTGAAATGTCAGACCTTGTGCAAACCATTGCATACATCAAGCTACCAACAACATTTGCGTATGGTACCTCCAGTGCTTTCCATAATTTACTTGCAGAAGTTTCCTTTGTGTATGGATATTTCTGCTCTCTAGCAAGGAAGGATCGAATGGTACCGCAAGCAACACGGTTGATAATTTTCCAATCTTCTTCTCCAATAACATCTAGTCTCTTTTCTTCAATGGCAAGATCTAGCCCTTGTTGAAAAAGGACATCTCGAACCTCGCCTTGCCACATCCCAAAATGCCCGGACCCGTCAAAAATTTCTACCGCAAATTTCGCATTTGACACAATTCTTGTCATAAGCGAAGATGTCAATGATGACGTATTGTTGACACTTGATGTAGATTCTTCTTGTTTATTGTCTCCCATATTTGACACAAATATTATTTAATAGTTGACGACACAAATCAAGATTATTTCCTTTTTGATGTAGAAGATCAGACTAAGCTGCAACCACAGAGCATACTCAGACAGAACCTTGACTCAGTTACCAAGATAAATCTTTTCTGATGTGGAAGATCAGACTATGCTGCAACCACAGAGCATACTTAGACAATACCTTGGCTCTGATACCAATTGTTGCGGAAGCCAAATGTATATAGTGTGAATAAGTCACAACTATTATACCAAAAATTATGACAGCCACCAAATAATAAATAAGACAATAAAGCAACAATAAAGGGAATACCAGAATTTACGAGGTTCGGCTAATTTTGCCTACTCCTCGGACACAACCAATATTTTATTCCACTCCAAAAATACAAGTGAAATAATACTAAAGAGAGAAGATACAAATGTCTTAAACAGATGAGAAGGCAAATGAGAGGTGTGTTTAAATCCTAAACATTAGGCCTTCTTTTATAGGGGAAAATCCCCCCAAAACTTAAGAGCCCACCGATGTGGGACAAAAATTTGCCAAATTCAACAATAACATCTTATGTTCCAATGTGATTTCGTTGTGATCGCTCAAGTTGAATATTAAAAAGTAAACACAAGAACAAACCAACAAACCAAGGGGATTCAACATCTATTATTTATGCATAAAAAATAATTTTGACCTTACAAATAGAGTATAATTTTTCAGCGAGCTTTCACATACTAGAGAAGAAATAGGGTAATAGTAGTATTTCTTACTCTTCCTTCTCTAAATTTATCTTATTTGGTGTAGAAAAGTGAATAGGTTATATGATCCCATATACACACTAGCGAGAGAGAGCATGGAGTAAGTAATTACTCCTACTTACAATTTTGAGTAAGGTTAAAACGAAAATGCTTCCAAGATTTCAACATTAGCTCAATAATTAGTGAATATTATTCAATTTGGACTCCTCTCGTTGGCTTAATTTATACTCCCTGTTTTATTTGTATGATAATATTTGACTAGATACAGAGTTTAAGATAATCAATTGTATTAAGATATTAATGATAATTGCAAAACACTAAAGCAATAGTTAAAATGTTAGTTCGGTTGAAATTTAAATTTCTAATATATAGTCATAAAGGTCGTAAAGAATAATACAATGAATAGCTTCAAATGTAGATGAGATGACTTTAGAGAACACTTTGTGAGTTTAGATTGCCGAATATAGTAGAATGTGGATGTTGTCTACATCACACCACTATGGGCGCGGTCCTTCTTTGGACCCTGCATTCACCCGACTGTCGTTTTATAGGACATCGTAGATCGGAAATAATTGAGAGCAAAGATCAAACATGCAACCAATCCAGAATGACAAGTTCATTTTGACAGCCATTTCCTAGCAAACTAGAAACAGAAAACGAGGGAAATAGAAAGAACAGTGGACCATTTGTTTAACCTAAGTGACATATGTAATATGTTGTTGTAAAGACTAAAGAGTGTGAGTATATCTTTTCACTCCAGCAATAGGTGTCATCCCTTGTCATAGTAAGCATTTTGGGCAAGAAATAGATTGCAAATCCCCATGTTGCATGGAAACTAGCTAAGGATAAGCAACACCATATCCCTGAATATAGCATCTTACATGCCTAAAATTAGCAAGTCAAATTTTTAGCAAGTTTCACCAACATCTTTTACCAACTTAAATACTATAGTAATAAATAGCCATGCAACCTCGGAAATTTTGATTTATTGATTTATCAAGAATTGAGATTCATAACTTACCACTTTAATTATACATATTACAACTACTTTTCACACACAACTTGAAAAAATTTCAGCTCAAGGCTCTCTTGACCTTTTTTGTTAGAAAAAATGCATTCTTTAAGCCAAGTGACTTTCAGCTGCATAGCTGCGACCACGCGAGCAGCGACAACCATGCCCACTCAACTAGATTAGATAATACATAGAGGATGGGCAACTCGCACACAGTACATGATAGCCCTCAGCCTATCACTGTAACCACCACCAGCTATGTTACTCAATCCTCCAAAAATATTGTCACACCCCTATTGGATCCAAAATGAACAACTTTTGGGGGATCTGATACACACCCGATGGCATTTTTGAAAGATACGAGCAACATGGCTTACCAGAGACTTAAAATGCAGACAGTCTGGGACCTTAACTAGACAAGCAAAACCTGAATTGTGCTATGGATTCTTGTCCCAGCTGTTCAAGAAAATCCCTGCCCTTCAACATTTAGTGCAGGACATATTAAAATTTTAAAGACCATTAATTGTTGTAGAGGCATAGGCACCATTAACACAATTCCTGCAATCCATTGTACAACAAGAATGCTTCTCGCTAACATACATTTCAAAGAGTATCAAACTTTTTAACTGTCGTGTCCTTCAACAAGTGATGGATAGCATATTACAAGATCAAGAATTTTTCCCGAGGCAATTTCAGAACATACATTACGAAAGCTAATTTACTTGAGAACTCTAGTTAGTCCAGAAGGAGAGAGTCATTTGTCCGCGCAAGTTTGGGGTAGAAGTTGCAGATTTACTAACTCATCATTGTTGCAACTATCGTCATCTCCTGGACCCTGTCATGTAATTATACATTCTTATGAGCCGAAACATACCTTTTTGGTTTAACTATTGAAACTTAAATGTACAGTCAACTTCACTTGGGTTGCTAATCACATGACAATTTGAAAAGTTGTTTACCCCAACCGTTTTCTCGATCAAAAAGATGTTGGTTACAACCTTCAGAATTGACGCCTGGGTGGCCGAGCTTCAGCAGGGCTTACACGGATGGCCCTTCCGTTAAGGTCCTACACCACAAAGTTCAACATGGAAAGGCAAACAAAGATCAATAAATAAGTAAAACAATATTGGCTCAAAACTCATTTTACTAGAAGGAATCAAAAAGAAAATTACAAAAAAGAATGTGAAACTCGTTCAATAATACAACAATGCAATATAAGAGAATCAGTTTTGATGGTAAATCACAGATCTACTAATTGAAGACAAGTCAAAGGGAAGTATCTAGAAAGACTGAAACCCCAAGTTTGATTGTTTTTTTGATAATCGTGGTGTCTGGGCCAGCTTGCGTGCAACTCGATTAATTCTATGGGATACCTGCTACCTCCCACCAACAATAGGTACCAGATAACTCTCTCCGCCAAGGCTTGGACAACAACAACAATAACATAACCAGTATATTCCCACCAAGGCTTAGACAATGGGAAAAAATCACCTAGTATTTTTGTCTCCGCTAGGATTTGAACATGAGACCTCAAGTTCTCAACCCATTTCATTGACCACTAGGAAACACCCTTGCGTGCGATCTACATCACTATTTAGAAGACATATTTGGCAGGTAAGACTGATCCAGAACGCAACATGTAGGCAAATACCTAATCGTTCTATATATCATATAGTTGAATGACAGATACCATCAATGTGGGAAAATTTAGTTATGACATACAAGTATATGTGAAACCTAAACCAGGACACAAAATCAACCCTGAACGGAAAATGCAACCGTGTGGAGACACATATACATACAGAACATAAAGATAGATGCATAATTCAGCTGAGTAAGAAAATACTTACAACTCCGTCCAAGCTTTCAATTGCATTGTTGACCTCCTCAGCGGAACTGTATGTTACGAATCCGAAGCCCCTTGATCTACCGCTATCCCTATCATAGACTACTTTGGCATCCACAACCTTACCTTGCTCACTGAATAAGGTCTCAAGTGCGTCTTGGTCAACACCCCATGCGAGGTTTCCTACATAGACTCTATTGGAGCTATCAAAACTTCCCCCACCCCTGCTGCCTCCACGGAAAGAAGAATTCTCCCTCTTCTCTGGTGGTGGCCCAGAATTCACCCTCAATGCCCTCCCGTCGAGTTCCTGCCAAAAGATTCAAAACATTTGCTTAGTGTCTAAACCAAAGAACTCTTGGATAAAGAAAGGATCACTAACAACAAGTGACACAAATGATGGTTAAGAGTAAGACGTAAAAATCATTTTATCAGCAAATTATCATAGGAACTCTACAGTGTGAAACCTTGCCAAAATGTTACTATCAAAACGGAGTACTGGTTTTCAGTTAAATCATTTAAAAAATTGTAAACTGAACACAAACGGTTCGATTTCAAAAAATACATAAGATATCCAAGGCCACAGGAATTCAAGACTAAATATTTGGACATGCACATTAGAGCATAATTAACTGAGAAACACAACAAAGCAAAAGGCTTTACATATCCATTAAATTGTTGACAGGCAGCTTCAACTTCCTCTTTTGAGGACATTGTCACAAAACCAAAACCTCTGCTTCTTCCTGTAAGCTTGTCATAGATAACCTGCAAAAGTTAACAACTCCAGTAAGTACACTTAAACCTCCCATTCAAACCTTCACATCCTCACTCTACCCCAAACCCCAACGAACATCGAAAAAACAACTTCCTGTGACGACGTCTTAAGGCTATTTTTCCTAGTCATACTAAAAGATTATCCAGTACGAACCTTCAACTTTCAACATGTTCGGTTATTCAAACATTGACAAACAAAATTTCAACATAACAAGTCCATTAGCCTCACATAATCACTATACATCCAAACATCAAGAAATCCAAAACGACTTCCTTCTATAACACCTTAAGGACATTTTCTCTAATAAAAAATAAAGATAATATAATAAGAACTCATTGAACTGTGAAAATCATCCCATCTAAAAGCTTAAGTTGTTAGAAAAGGATACTTTTACTTGTTACTCTTACATATACAACACGTCCCCCTATGTACAGGTATGCCCTATAACATGTTGAATTGTCTGAACCGCCTTATCTAAAGGGAAGCAAGTGCACTAAGCTTCTGTTGTGCTCGGGCTCCGGAAAAAGGGCCGGACCAAGGGTCTATTGTACGAAGTTCCTACATTTCTGCAAGAGGCTATTTCCACTTTCACGGCTCGAACTTGTGACCTCCTGGTCACATAACGTCAACTTTACCAGTTACACCAGGGCTTCCCTTCCTGAACCGCCTTATCTAAAAGCTTAAATTGTTAGCTGAAGACACTTCTACCTATTATTCTTAGATATAAAACACTTCGCCTCATGTACATGTCTACTCTTATAACATGTTGAATTGTACTAACCATCTCACCTAAAAGATTAAATTTTCAGATATAACCACTTTAATTTATCATTTTTAGGTTTGCACAAACCTTAAGGGTTAAAAATTTACAAGTCTAGTTACTCAAACAAAGCCAAACAAAACTTCAAATTATCTAAAGTCAAGAAACCCCACAAAATACAAGCAAGAAAGTGAAATGAGTGGTTTTATATATTACCTCAACCATCTCAACATTACCAGCACGCTCAAAAAGCTCAGCAAGAGCAGCACTATCAGCACTGAAAGGCAAGTTACCGACAAAGATTTTAAGGTCAGGAGAGAAATTACGTTCTTCTTCTACACCATCATCACCATCTTCAACATCCTCAATTTGGTCAAAATCAGAAAGGGTAACCTTACGAACAAAACGAGAAGAAAAACAAGATGAAGAAGAAGATAAAGAAAGGTTGAGAGAAGAAGGAGGAAGGGAAAAGAAGGAAAGGGAAGTTGTTTGAGAAGTAGGTTTTGGTAGAGGAAGTGTTTGAGGTGTAAGGGAAAGGAAATGGAGGGAAGAAGCTGAGGAAGCCATTGAAGATAAGGTTTTGAAGCAAAAAAAAATTGAAGATAGGCTTTTTCTTTCTCTCCTGTTGTGGATGTAAGGAGGATATAATAGTGTCTATGGGGATATTTATGGGCAGAGGAAATGTGATGTTTGATTGTAAGATATCTTGGGTCCATTGATAGATTTTTTTACTTTTGGGTTTTTAGGAGATAAGGCCCATGTTTGCTTAAGGCCTGTTAAAAAAGTTGCACGAGCGTCCTATTTGGTCGCCCCCATTTTATCTATACCTAATTTTTTTTTAAAATTAACTTGTACCTACTTTTTAAATAACT
This sequence comes from Nicotiana tabacum, assembly GCF_000715075.1. NCBI lineage: Eukaryota > Viridiplantae > Streptophyta > Magnoliopsida > Solanales > Solanaceae > Nicotiana > Nicotiana tabacum. The sequence goes on along the minus strand of NC_134089.1, from coordinate 14,084,385 downwards.
TCAACCCTCTTTCTCCTCCTTTGTTTTCTTCTTCAAGTTACAAAACAAATTGGTATTTATCTCCAGATGCAACGCTGCTTTAGTTATAAGGTCAATTTTTTTAATTGAACAGTTCGGCAGTTGTACTTCTGCTCCAAATTTACAGCAAATTAATCTTAGAAAAAAGTTTAAGTTACTAGTAGGGTTTGTTTTGGATTGCTCACTGTTGGAAAGCGTTTTTGTAAGGCAATTATTTCTATTCAAACATTTCTGCACAAACTTTGTGAAACCCAAGCCAGGTCGAGCAAAATGAGACAAGAGGGAGTGATATATCTAACTAATATATCACAAAATTCATTCTTGGAAGCTACAGTGAAAAGACACAAAAAGATTAACAGGAGATGATTTTATATTTTCAGAGTTGGTATTTATACCCAGCTGTTCAAGAGAAAGCTTCATTTATCCCATTGATTTACAAGAAAAGAAAGAATTGCTTTCTTATATTCAATGCTTAATTTGAAAAGAAGGAAAGACTTTTTCCTTGCTTAGAACTTGGGAGAACATCAACAGAGGAACTGCAGTTATCTTTCCAGCGTCTTCATTTTCTTTTTTAAGTAACATGTACTATACAATGATTGGTAGAAAACCATCTCTGGATGTCAGTGGACGAAGATCTGTCACTTCATTTAGTAGGGAACAAGATCTCCCAGTTACAATGCAAAACTTCAGCTCTAGAGCACTAGAGCTGAAGTTTCCTAGTTCCAAAACAAAAACTTCAACTCTAGAGCTGAACCTCAGGCCCGGCTACTAGAATGCTGAAGTTTTGCAAGTTTTGCATGATTGCCTTCGCGACTTCTGCCCTGTGTGCTGAAGTTATGCGAAAAAGCGGGTACGCTTGCAATTTTTTTTGCAAAGCGGACACAAGTTAAAATGTGACACAAAAAGCGGGTATAGATGCAAATGCCCTAGGCTTGTTGCAATCCAGATTTGAGTCTTCTATTTTGAGATTTTTACACAAATAGCCGGTCGGATTCGTTGTTTACTTGTTCTGGTGGATACATCTAGTTTCCATTATTAGTGATAATTAATTGTAATTAGTTCCTCTGATTCAGTGTTAACCTCACTTAACAATAACTAATAACCTACTCCCCCGTCTCATAATATGTGTCGTGATTCACTTGTGCACGCCCCTTAAGAAAGAATAGTTTTTGACTACTTTTTCCTTACTAAATATTTTCTCAATTTATGTGTCATCTCCATCAATGACATTATCCATACTAAAGGTAAAAAAGTAAAAAAAACAATTAATTTAAAAACAATTAATTTTGTCTTGAAATTCTAAAATGACAAATAATTTGAGACAACTATTTTTAGTTCGACAAATAATTTGAGACAAATAAATGATGAGACGGAGGGAGTACCTGGATAGTCATTAATGTAATGGAATTTCACTCGGTAGAATTAGTCGTCGACTCCGTTCAATTATTGCAAGGGCTTAAGTTTTGGGTGTTATCTTCTTTATTTTCCAAATTTTTATTCTTTTTCTTTTGAGGTGTGTGTCAATCAAGGCCTCATTTGTTTTTATTACAATTAAAATGTCTGACTTCAAACATATATTTGAATATTAAAATGTGCATTAGAATTAAAACATTTGACACGGATAACAAAAAAATTAACAAGTTGTATTAAGATTTAATACTAAATAATTAAGATTATTTATTTTCTCAACATGTGAATATATAAAATCTATTTTTGTTTAAATATTAATAAATATAAAATTTAAAAGATACTAAACAATCTAATATTATATCTTCAATGTATTTTAATAGAAGTGAGCAAATTATAATCAGATACATTCATATAAGATTCATGTCCAAAACAGTCGTAAATGCGTGCAAACTTGTAACGTAGAATGATAGAAGTGTCTGTAGCTAATGCCAGTCATCTCTGGCTTCTCATGAATTATGAGTGGACATGAATTGGATTCCTCTCTGGGCCATAATATCACCTTTGTGAATAACAATGCTATTGGTATTGATTGTTCAAAAACTAACAGAGACAGTTTAAACTATGCATTTGGCCCTTTGGTATTGATTATTTAAAAAAATTCTATTTGGTTTCGCCGATAAACCGCACTTGATAATTGTTAATCTGATACCAATCCGACTTTTGTCTTATTGAATGACTAACGGATTACTACATTTATAATCCGATAACTGATAAGCTGAACCGTTATACATAATTATTCGCCCGATAAGCACCCCTACCTAAGAACAAACATGCTTAATGATTTGAGATTTGAATAATTAAGATTCAAACATTTATTAGGTGCAAATAAATGAGCCTAGAGGCTTCCATTGAGTTGTTTTTATAATGCTTAGCCATTTGTAATTTGTGATAATATATTTACCTTCCTTATTTTATTTATTTTTAACAAAACTGATTTGAAACTTGTAAAATAATGCTGTGACATGCCATTACTATCCTCTTTTTTTAACCTTAGTTATTAGATTCTAAGCTTTGTACCACTAAATTGTTGTGATTCTATCGCGCATCGATAATGTCCAATACTTTACACCATCAAATTGAAATAATCTACAGAAAAAGACAATTGTGTATAGTAGTCCTAATTTGAAACTTAAAAATAAGTAATAACATACTTTAACCGGTTAATAAATAATAAAAAAATATTGTTTGTTGATATAAGTTAAGCAAGTTGATGATGCCATATGTCAAACTGACAGGTGAGGCTAGAGTCATTCAACTCACTTGAGAGAGGTAACATATCCTAAGCCCTAAAGGCGAGATTAGTATGGTATTTAGTTATTGGTATTATCTAAAAATCGGTATAAATTTTGGATTTTATACCAAAATCTTGGTATTATCTATTCCATGTAGAATGTGAGATTTATAATTTCAGGATATCTTGTTCCAAATTAAACGACCACTATATAGAGAGAGTATAAAAATGGAGCAAAATCAAAGTTTCATTTCTGTTTCTGATCTTTTACTTAATTCATGATTACGATCTCATTCATAAAAAATCATGGCTCCAAAATTATGAGCAGAGAGTGAACGATCTTCTGATTTTTTTTTTACTGAAGTAGATACATCGATTCTGATAATTTAATAGGTTCACAATACCATAAGAAGGTGAGGGGCCAACGTAGTAGGAAAAAAACGGCTCAAGTTGTAGATTATACATCTTATAGTTTTTCATATTAATTGATAGGAATAGCAAAAGCAACTTGCAAAGGAACAGCTGCAAATCTGTCATCTGCTACACCCATTTGCCTTTACACAACCTAACAAACAACAGTTTGTGCATCAATTGGACCACCAAAGTTTTCTTGATTTTTCATTTATCGGATATCCCTAAAGGGACCACTTCCTATTTGATTCAAATACAGGATATACTACATTTTAGTGTCTCCTATAATGCCAAGGCAAACATAACTTATGGTTGGTGCTGCTCCACATATATATATATATGCAGCTCCTTCTGAGAGCAACTACGTTCTAATTTCACACTAATTCATAAGCCAAATGGCATACAAATTTATCTGCCCTCGCGAGGAATTGAGGCACAGTTGAATGATATATCGGAAAAGAATCAAAAATATCTTTTTACTATGAGGAAGATCATTTATATACTTTGTTATACTATTTGTCCATCATAGCCCCCGATTTTATAAAACATGTGCAAAAATACCTTTCTTCCATTAGGTCCTCCACCATATCCAACACCATCCCACGTGACAAGAGGGGTTGTTCTAATGGTCAACACCCCCCACCTACAAACCGTTGTGGGTTCGAGTCACCAAATGAACAATATTTCCAACAAAAGGGTTGTAACAGCTCAGCCCGCTAGTGATATTGTCCCATCTGTGCCTAGGCCCTCACGGGTTTAAAATGCGTCACTAGGGTCTAAGGCTTGTTAACATATATACCCAACATCCCTCTTGTGTTTTGTCGATGGGGGACTCTGTCTAAAACCTGGGGTATTATATATACCCCCTCTTATGGACTCAACGTCCTCGCTGGGGTTTGCCCCACAACATGAGATTTGCCTAGACTCAACACTCAGGCTTGCCCCGCTTAACTGAGATTTGCCTAAATTCAGTTGAACACTGACCCACCATCTACAAGGCTGACTCAAGAGTGCTCTAATACCATCTGTAATAACTCAGCCCGCTAGTGATATTGTCCATTCGGGGCCTAGACCCTCACGGGTTTAATACGCGTCACTAGAGGTTTATGAAGCCGTGTTAGTAGAATCTCGTTTATGAGTATGAAGCGCGTTATACTTATAAACAGGAGGCTACAAACATTTAGGAAAAGTCTCTTTTTTTATACTTTAGATCGTGCGGTGGAGCCTACCTCTAAGAAATTATCTAATGTATTCGTTTCTCTAAAATGTGCAGAAATGGCTCGTACTCGCAACTCTGACACCGACGCTCAGGATGCTGCTCAAGAAACTATTGTTACTATTGTGTCTCAAGGTAGAACTAAGAAGACTTCAACTCAGAAAAGGAAGGGTAAATCCACGAAAGGGGTTCAAGTACTCCGGGTTGAACATGAAGAAGGGGTAAAGCATGATGAGCAAGTACCTCAAGATCCAGTGCCACCCCAACAACAATTCCGGCTCAGACAGCTATATCTCCAGAGATGGGTCAGATATTTAATGTTGTCAATAGTTTTGTGGATATGTTTAAAGCCTTCATGGCCAACCAGAATGAGAGAAGACTGAGATTCCACCTTAATCAAATAGACAACACAATTCTGAGTCCTCAAGAGTGAATGAATTTTTGAAGTTGAGTCCTTCATTGTTCTGTGGTACTATAATTGATAAAGATCAAATGTTGTGGCTGGAGGGTGTCAAGAAAGCTCTCCGAGCGATGAGGGCATTTGATGATGAAGTTGTGGAGCTGGCTGCCTACCAGCTTAGAGATGTGGCTGGCGCTTGGTTTGAGATATGGGAAAAGGAAAGAGATGAAGAAGATGGTCCGCCTACTTGGGAAGAATTTGAAGAGGCCTTCATGGGTAATTTTATACTAGAAGAGGATAGGGAAACTAAGGCTACAAAGTTCGAGTAGCTCAAGTAAGAGAATAAAAGTGTGCAAGAGTACTACATGAAATTCATAAGTTTGGCTAAGCATGCTCCTCACATGGTTAAAACAGGAAAAACAAAGATCCGCAGGTTTGTTGGCGGGTTGGCTTACAACATTAAGGATACGATATTAGCTGCAGCAGTAGGAATGTCAGCTTTCTTCTCTGTTGTGGGTTTCGCCAAGCTCTTAGAAAAAGACAGACAACAAAGGAGAGAAGAAAAAGAGCATAACAAGAAAGCCCGGACATCGGGCAAGTTTAGTGGTATATCCAGCGGAGGAGGAAAGGGTTCCCTCAATAAGTAGTCATTAGCACCAGCTCAGTCCAGTCATCAGTCAGGTGGTGGGACTTCCTCCGGACGTACTCAGAGTTATGGAGACCAGTCTCGCTAGAATCTGAATTTTAGAACATCATCCTCATATAGCCAGAGTCATGTTGAGCAACATTCACAACAACAAGGTCTTTGTGGTATACGTAAGCGGCAACATCCAGGTCAGTGCTAGCTCGGGTTCCACGGTTGCTATCATTGCAGAGATAGTGGTCATATAAAGGAATTTGCGAAGTAATTCAATGGGGGATTAGCTCGTCCTTCTAGTTCCTTAGCTACTACAGTTTATCAACCTCAAGGTCGTGGTTCTCATATTCAGACGGGACATGGGGAAGGCAGAGGTGCAGATCGAGTTACTCAAGGAGGAGGACAACCCCGTTTGTTTGCTACACTTGATCGTCAGAGTGCAGAGGCATCTGCATAAGTTATTATAGGTATACTTCTAGTCTACTCACATAATGTTTATGCCATAATTGATCCAGGTTCAACATTTTCGTACGTGACTCCATACTTTGCAATTAACCTCGGGCTAGAACCTGAATAACTTAGTGAGCCATTCCTAGTATCTACTCCAGTTGGCGAGTCAGTGAAAGCCACAAGAGTTTATAGAGGTTGTATAGTTTCATTCCAAGGTCGCAGCACTGAGGCATCGCTTGTACCATGTTAGATTATCGTGCCAAGATAGTCAGGTTCCAAATTTCAAATGATGAAGTCTTAGAGTGGAATGGTGGTTCAGCATCGCTTGTAGGTAAGTTTATTTCTTACTTGAAGGCCTTACGAATGATCAGTAAGGGGTGTCTCGCCTATTTGGCTCACATTATTAATACAGAATCACAACCACCAGCTCTTCATTCTGTGCCAGTTGTTAGATAATTTCCTGAAGTTTTCCCAGATGACCTTCCCGGACTTCCTCCTGAAAGAATCATAGACTTTGCTATCAATATCATGCCAGGCACTCAACCCATATCTATACCTTCTTATAGGATGGCTACAACAGAACTTAATGAGTTGAGGGCAGTTGAAAGATATTCTTAACAAGGGCTTCATCAGGCCAAGTTTTTCATCGTGGGGTGCCCTAGTCCTATTTTTCAAGAATAAAGATATGTCTCTCAGAATGTGCGTCAACTGTCGGCAATTAAATAAGTTACCATTAAGAACAAGTATCCACTGCCAAGGAATTGATGATTTATTTGATCAACTTTAGGGGGTAAAGTACTTTTTAAAGATAGACTTGAGGTCAGGGTACCATTAATTGAGAATCAACGAAGATGATATATCTAAAACAACCTTTATAACTCGCTACGGGCACTATGAATTTCTAGTATTGTCTTTCGGGTTGACAAGTGCTCCAGCTGCATTCATGGACCTCATGAACAGAGTTTTCAAGCCATTCCTTAATACCTTTATTATCGTGTTTATAGACGATACTTTGGCATACTCTAAGAGCAAGGAAGATCATTCAGAACAACTCAAGATAGCCTTGGAGACCTTGAAGGAGAATGAGCTTTATACCAAGTTTTCAAAATGTGAGTTCTGGTTGCAGTCAATGGCATTCTTAGGCCACGTGGTATCTAGTGAAGGCACAAAAGTAGACCCTCAGAAGACAAAAACGGTCAAGATCTGGCCAAGGCCTACAACACCAATCGAAATCAGGAGTTTCTTGGGGTTAGCTGGCTATTATAGAAGGTTTGTAGAAGGATTTTCCTCACTTGCAGCTCCATTAACTAAGTTGACTAGAAAGTAGTTAAGTTCCAGTGGTCAGACGCTCGTGAGCAGAGTTTTAAAGAGTTAAAGAAGATGTTGACCACTAGACCTATGGTGACCTTGCCGACAGGTTCGGGTGGGTTCACAGTGTATTGTGATGCCTTTAGAGTTGGTCTTAGTTATGTTCTTATGCAAGATGGAAAATTTATTAGTTATGCTTCCAGGCAAAATCATAAGAAGAACTACCCCATACACGACTTGAAGCTTGCAACTGTGGTATTTGCATTAAAGATATGGCGACACTACCTATATGGTGACTATTGTGAAGTATTTACAGATCACAAAAGCCTCCAGTACATTTTCAAGCAGAAAGAGTTAAATTTGAGATAGAGATGGTAGCTTGAGTTATTGAAGAATTATGACATCAATATCCTTTATCACCCAGGCAAAGCTAATGTGGTAGCAGATGCACTTAGTAGGAAGTCAATGGGTGTCTTGGCCCATCTTGCATTACAAAGGTGACCTTTGGGTCGAGAAATTCAAATACTGGCAAATGAAGGGATTAGATTGGATAAGGCCGAAGAAGGAGGTATAACTGCTTATGCCTTAGCGCAATCCTCTCTTGTTGCGCATGTTAAGGCTAATCAAGACGAAGATCCGTACTTAGTGAAGTTGAAAGGAGTCAGAAACAAAGAAATCATTGCTTTCACTCTGGGAAGTGATGGAGTTTGGAAGTTGAATGATCGATTATATGTACCTGATGTAGATGGTCTTAGGAAGCCCATAATGGAAGAAGCTCAGAGCTCGAGGTATTCTATCCACCCAGGTGCTACCAAAATGTATCTGGACTTGAAAAAGTTGTATTGGTGGAAAGGCATGAAGAAGCAAGTAGCAGATCATGTGGCAAAATATTTGAATTGCCAGCAAGTCAAAGCCGAGTATCAGAGGCCTGGTGGCCTAGCTCATGATATAAAGATACCACAGTGGAAATGGGAGATGATTAATATGGATTTCGTAGTAGGTCTGCCTCGCACATATCGTAAGCATGATTCAATTTGGGTTATCGTAGACCAACTCACAAAGTCAGCCCATTTCCTACCAGTAAAGACGATAGATTCTATAGAGCAGTATGCGTAGTTGCACATTAAAAAAATAATCGGATTACATAGTACTCCGATTTCAATCATATCTGATAGAGGCCCTCAATTACAGCGCATTTTTGGCAGGTATTTCAGAAAAGATTAGGTACCGAGGTCAATTTGAGCATCGCTTTTCATCCAAAGACCGATGGTCAGGCAGAAATGACCATTCAGACTCTCAGTGTTATAGATTTTGGAAGTAATTGGGATGATCACTTGCCACTGATAGAATTTGCTTACAATAACACCTATCAAGCTAGCAGTGGTATGGCTCCTTATGAAGCGTTGTATAGGAAAAGATGTAGGTCCCTAATGGGTTGGTTTGAACCAGCAGAGGTGTCGTTGATTGGTCTAGAGTTTGTTGTTGAGGATATGAGAAAGTCCAGCTAATCAGAGAAAGACTAAAAGCAGCCCGGAATCGTCAAAAGTCCTACTCTGACAAGAGGCACCATGACTTAGAGTTCATGGTTGGTGATAAGGTATTTTTGAAAGTTTCACCAATAAAAGAATTTATGAGGTTCAGTAAGAAAGGGAAACTTAGTCCTAGGTTTATCGGGCCTTATGAGATTATAGAAAAGAAGGGAAAAGTGGCTTATGAACTAGCGTTGCCCGTCGAATTGTCCTCTGTTCATCCTATCTTTCATGTGTCTATGCTTAGAAAGTACATTCATGATGAGTCACATATAATACCTGCCGATACCATAGAAATTAAAGAAGGCTTGACTTGTGAAGAGGCACCTACAGAAATTCTCAATAGGCAAGTAAGAAAGTTAAGAACAAAAGATACAACATCGGTAAAAATTTTATGGAGTAATCATGATTTAAAAGAGGATACGTGGAAGGTAGAAGAAGATATGAGGAAGAGGTATCCTTATTTATTTGAGGAACAAGGTATGTGAACCTAGGTTTGGCTTGGCATTTGTATTTCATTTATTAAATGCAAGTTAGCATGTGTTTAAATCCTAGATAGATTATACTTTAGTTGTTGACATAATTTAGTTTTTGTCAAAGTATATTTAGTTATTAAATAATTTAATATCATGCCAGAGTATATTTAATTCATTAAAATTATTTACTTTTTGCTGAAGTATTGTGTTTTAGATTTTGGTTCGTTATTGTGGTACCTCCTTGTCGGAGTGTGAGTAATTAGTTTATGAGCTGTGTATAGTGCCTATGAATGACCTGTTATGGTATATTTAGTTGGTGTATTTGTGGTATTGGTGACAGAGATATTTTTTTGGATAGTCTAATTTACAAGGGAGACTCTGCCGAAAATTTTGATAATCTAGAGAGTTAGCCAAAATTATAAGTCACTTGGGAAAGTGAGTAGTGCTAAGAAAACTTAAGAAGTTCAAGGACTTAAGGAATGATTGTTAACTTAAGAATAATGCCCTAGCAACATTCGAGGATGAAAGTTTTAAAGGAGGGAAGATTGTAACACTCCTCAAATCTATAAAAGTTTCAACACACGCTAAATATAGAATTTAATTTTTTTTATCTTGCCTTGAGTGCATAAAAATTACACTTCTATTACGGATTTAAACCCTTGTAATTGACTTTTGAGTTACTTCTCTATTTATAAATAATTGGATATACAATTACGGGAATTTTAGTAATTTTAATATTATTAATTAGTAAAAGTGGATATCATTAATGATTAGTTAAGTCAAAACAAAAAATAAATAAAATCATATCATATCATATTATATTATAAGTGTGAACAATTTAAGTTAAAGTTAATTTACTAATTTACCCATTAAAAGCTGAATAACGATTTTACCCTCTAAATATGCATTATCTCTTCAAATTTAATGTATATAAATGTAAAAACACTAAATTATATATGTACTGCATTTGGAACTATTTAGCATGAGGTACGTTTAGTATTCCCCAATTAATAATGATTCTTATTATGTTCCCAATTAAACCAATGAAATATTTTGGAATACAAACGGACGCGAAGGAATGAGAGGTATGTCTTTTCAATTTATATTTATTGGTATGTTTTGCTTTTGTCCAAACAGGAACAATAGTTTAGGTGAATATATCGATAAACAGGTGGAGAGAAAAGACATGAAGAAAACTACACAATCCCACCCAATGCTACGAAAATGTTAGGTGGGTTTACATTTTTTTTTTCCTTTTAATAATATATAACCTTGCATGCCTTTAATCTTCCAAGTATTTTGAATCACTTTAATTATTATTTATCTATATTACTTAAGTAATTATTCTGCTCTAATATTAATAACGATGCTCTTTGCTTTAATTTATGAAGTTGGTATGATCGTTCTCTTATATATAAATTACGGGACACAAATTCTTTTTTTTTTCTTTTTTTTTATAGCTAAGTACTTTTGATCTTTGTATATCTATTAAGGCATGTGTTTGATCTTTCAACTTCATTGTGCTATGGTCTGGAAATAATAATAGAGCAGTTCTAACATCTTCACTTTATTTAGCAACTACGAGAAGAATCTTGAGGAAGATGAGTTCATAGAGCTAGCTAGCTACAATGGCCAAGTATTTATGATCAAAAATAAAAAAAATTCAATTGCCAAGTATGATTTCCTCAATTGCATGCATGACAATAACTATTTTGATTACCTTAGGTTTACGTTAACCAAATTTGTTTTGTTTGAGATTTTTGTGGTTTCTTCTAAATTATCTTTTGCAGGTCGGATTTTTGCTTTAAAGTATGCACAGTTTATAACATAAAAAGTTAATCGCTTCATATCCCTTTTTTCAAGTAAAATAAAAAATAAAAAATATAAAGATAAATTAATCGAGGTTATTTTTTATATCATTTTTTTTACTTTAGTTAAATTGAAATAATCGTTTTCAATATAAAGAAAAAGTCGGCAAATATATTAAAAATTACTTTACCATCCTTCAAGAGAGAGCAATGTGCAAGGATGTTTACGTTGTTGTACTTTTATTTTTATGGTTCAAATAAATTTATATGTGATTAAAATTTATTATTTTAAGTTATAAATTTTGTAATTATTACAATAGAATGCACGTGTAACACACGAATAGTCTAAAAGAGAGTGGTCATAAGAGATGTATTGAGATGCTAGCCTTCAATGTTCTTCATTAAATTTATCAAGTATGGAAATTTCCAATGATGAAAAATTGGGAAGAAATAAGCATGGGCAACACCAGATCAGTTTATTCTTCAACCTCGCAAAAGGAAAACCTTGTCGACAATCATCCTAACCAATTAATTGAGAGGAAATATTGTAACAAATATTTTATTACTATAAAATTTATGAAAAGGAATTCACACAGGCCATTTTAATAAAGTATTAAATATTGTTTCATGTTCTTAAAATTGGGCAACCTTGAGCATTTAAGATTGCATTACGAGGGTGTTTAATTTCCTTACAGTCCATAGAAGGACAAAATGATTTTTGTGAATAATATGATACAAGTTGAGTATTAACTCATTGAACTCAAATAAATACATAATTCATACATCGACATTACAATAAGGTGCTCGACGATTTTTTTGGGGCAAGCTGTTTTAATGTTAACGAGTGAGCCGAATAGGATCGCCATTTATCATTGCAAGAACTTACACTCTTTTTTTAATTTTCAAATTCAAACACATGTTTTAACAATCTTATGTGATTGCTTAAATTTTTTTGGTTATTGATATGGAATACATGCGCAACGTGCGTGGCCAAAAACTAGTATTTATAACAAACTACAAAAGTATCGCATATCAGGTGTACACTTTATTGCATATTTGTATCACCTAAAATTAAAGTAAGTAACATATGTATTTAATTAATCTTTGATTATTCATATTCCTGAGTTCAAACCAAACGATATTTAATCATATTGACTTCAACAAACAAGTCGCTATGTGACGATCGAATTTATCAACGAAACTTGTACTTTATTCTCGTGTATAATTATTTACTCAAAGTTATATTTTAATAATATATCGATATATATATATATATTTTACAAAATTGGGTACCATATGATTTGGAATACATATGCATCACTATGTAATGGAGATCAAAAGGACCAGTGAAAGAAGGGATTAGTCAAACTAAGCAAGCAGAGGAGACTAGCTTACAGTAGCTTGAACCATAGAAGCTTGGTCAAGTAGGAAATGTAGACATTGAGAATATACACTGATCAGACAACTGCTCAGCAGGATACTATGCAGACTCCCTCCCAGCAACAGTGTATAGTGGAAAAAAGAGTGGACAAAAGTAAAGCTATAGAGGACAAGATTGAGCTGGATATGGTAAACTTTCCAGCTTTATCAGTTATTATTATGAGGAATTCCTTTGAGCCATTGAACAAGGGATCATGGTGTACTAGCAATGTACTCCCTGATAAAGGTAAAGGTAGAATGACATACTGATGAAGTGGCTATTTTGGAATATTAAGGGGGTGAATAAGAAGTATAAATAAAAAGAGTTAAAAAAATACATTAGTAGCCAAAGAATAAAATTAGCAGTTATAGTGGAAACAAGAGTTAAGGAACACAATGCTAGCAAAATTATAACAAAAATAATTCCAGGATGGAACTATGCTACCAACTATCAAGATGCTTCAAATGGGAGGATATGGTTTACCTGGGATTCTCAGTGGTACAATGTTACTATCCTAAGTGTTGCAGCTCAATTTATACACTATTTGGTACAAGATAGGGTAGGGATAGTTGACTGTGCAGTTACAGCTATATATGGATACAATACTATAGAGCAAATAAAGCAGTTATGGAGTGGCTTAAAGAGCATTGCAGCAGGAATCACAAAACCATGGTTGTTATGTGGGGACTTCAATGCAGTTCTATATACTAATGATAGGCTGATGGGCAATCCTATTACTTACACAGAAGTGCAGGACTTTGCTGATTGTGTAACTACTCTGACTTTGAATGAGCTAGCATGGACAGGCGATTACTACACATGGTCTAACAAGCAATCTGGTGCAGAAAGGATCGACAACAGGATTGACAGAGCTTTTGGCAATTATGAGTGGATGATGCAGTGGGGTTATGTGATCACTGAGTATGGATTACTATACATATCTGAACATACTCCAATGTTGATTACTCTTCATTCAGCTTCTAAACCTGGTAAAACACCCTTCAGATTCTTTAATGTATGGGCAGATCATGACAGTTTATATCCATTGTAGAAAGAGTCTGGAACCAATCATATACTATGGGCAAAATGAAGAACATCTGGGTAAAACTGAAGGAACTAAGACCTTTGTTCAGGACTCTAAATACTGAACACTTTGGAACTATTAGTATGAAGATTGAGCATACCAGAATAAGCTTAGAGGAGGTGCAGCAGAAGATCAATGCAGCATACAATGACTCTCTGATTGAAGAAGAGAAAAGGTTGTTGCAGAATTTAGAAAAATGGTCTTTATTGAAGAAAGTGTATTAAGGTAGAAAGCAAGAACTAAGTGATCAAACTAGGAGATTCAAATACAAAATATTTTGCAGTTGTTATGAAAGAAAGAAGCCAGAGAAAACAAGTAAATGAACTTGTGTCAATCACAGGAGATAAGCTTATTCATCTAGAAAGCATAAAACAAGAAGTGGTGAAATTCTATAAGTTTTTAATGGGATCAGCAACCCACTCTCTTCCTGCCATAAATAAGGTGATTATGAAGAATGGTCCAATATTATCACAACAACAGAAACTTGCTCTATGTGTTGAGGTTATTTACAAAGAGATTTATACTGGATTATGTGCTATTGATAGTGACAGAGCACGAGGAATTGATGGCTACAATACTTATTTCTTCAAGAAGGCATGGGTGATTATTAAAAATGAAGTTAACCAAGTTATTAAAGAGTTCTTCAGTACTGGGAAGTTATATAAAGCTGTGAATTGTACTTCTATCACATTGGTTCCTAAACTAGCTAATCCTAGTACAATAAGAGACTACAAACCTATTACGTGTTGCTCCAGGTTGTATAAATTGATCTCTAAAGTCTTAGCTGGCAGAATTCAGCAAGTTATTGCGTCAGTGATAAGTTAAGCTCAACTGGTTTCATACCAGGAAGGAGAATAGCAGATAACATTATACTAGCTCATGAGCTAGTTAAAGGTTACACAAGGAAAAATATTTCTGCTAGGTGTGTGGTCAAGATTGACCTTCAAAAAGCTTATGATTCAGTTGAATGGAGTTTTTTGGAGCAAGTTATGATTGAAATAGGATTCCCAGCAAGGTTTTTGTGAACTGGATAATAGAGTGTGTAACAACTGTCAACTACACTGTCATGGTCAATGGAGAGCCTACCCCACTATTTGATGTTGCTAAAGGTCTAAGACAGGGAGATCCCATCCCCCCTTTCCTGTTTGCAATTGTAATGGAGTATCTTAGTAGAAGTCTCAACAAACTAAATGAGGTAAAAGGTTTCAAGTTCCACCCCAGGTGTGCAAAGTTTGGGATCACTCACCTAAGCTATGTAGATGATCTTTTGCTATTTGCTAGAGGTGATCTAAACTCTATCTCTCGAATGCATGATTGTTTCAACCATTTCTCTCAAGTCTCTGGTTTACAAGCAAATTTGAAAAAGAGTTCAGTGTATATTAGAGGAGTTCAACAGAGTACCAGGTTAGAGATTATTCAAAAGTTGGGCTACACAACTGGAGAGTTACCATTTAAGTATCTTAGCATTCCTCTTGCTACCAAGAAACTTTCTCTGATACAATGGTATCCTCTGATAGAAAAGATAGTAGCAAGGATATCCTCATGGGCTGCAAAGAAGCTTTCATATGCTGGAAGAGTGTAGCTAGTCCAAACTGTCCTATTTGGTATTCAATCCTATTGGTCACAGCTATTCAACTTGCCTGCAAAAGTTATGAAGATGATAGAGACCTACTCCAGGAGTTATATTTGGTCTAGGATCAATACCATTACAAAAGTCTCTGGTGGCTTGGAGTAGGATGTGCACACCTAAGTCAATTGGGGGCTTGGGTTTGATTAATCTACAAGTATGGAACATGACAACTATAGCAAAACTCTGTTGGGATGTAGCAAGTAAGCAAGACAGACTGTGGATCAGGTGGATTCACGCATTTTACATCAAAGATAAGAGACTAGAAGATATGGCAATCCCACAACAGGCAAGCTGGATGGTCGGGCAGATACTGAGTGCCAGAACAGTACTACAACAAGTACAACATAAACAACATATCAAAAAGAGCATGGTTAGACAGTTCTACCTTCAGCCACTGGGAAATAGGCCTAGAGTCAACTGGAAGTGTATTATGTTTCAAAACAAAGCTAGACCTAATATTCACAATGTGGCTACATTTGCATGAGAGACTTTTAGCTGCAGATAGATTGATCAAATGGGGGGTAACTGTGGATTCAAAATGTTCTCTATGTCAGCTTCATGATGAAACTGGAGACCATCTGTTTGTGGAATGCCTCTTTACTAAGGCAGTGTGGTAGAAGATTTTACACCGGACGCAAAAATAGGATATAGTTCGAGATAACTGGGTGCAACATCAATAATGGATGATACAGAGTGCTAAAGGCAGATCATATGGATCTCAATTATATCGAATGGTGTATGCAGAGGTTACACATAGTGTTTGGATTGAAAGGAATTTGAGAATATTTCAACAGAGAAGCAGAAGTGTTGATAGCATAGCTAGAGAAATAGCCTACATATGTAATGTGAGAGCTACCAAAGAAATTAGTAGTTTAGTTCAATATTTTATGTTTCATTAGACATAGCATGTAGGTTTGAGGTTGTCTCTTTGAGTTTTTGATAGATATAGCTGTTGAGTTTATAAAGCAGGCTATGAATTGTACAGATTATTGGTGATTAATAAAAATGTTAATTACCTAAAAAAATAATACACGTACATCGTACATGCCGAGAGACTAGTACTATACTAAACGCATGAACACCCTAAGTTAGAAGTTGATTACAAATTTACCCATCAAAAGCTAATTGACAGTTGCCCTTCAATCAACCCTACCCCTATACAAACTTTTGTATAAAAATGTAACTTACATTCTAACAAATACAAAAAAGGTGAAGATATTGAAAAATTGTAATGGTTAATCATAATGATAATGGTGGTTAGACTCTTCAATTACCTACGGTTATTGTGCTCTTCAAAAACTAATATAAAATTTTAAATTAATTATAAAAGACACTTGAACAATTATTATCAAGTGCAAGTAATATGAAATTATGAGCAAATGAAGAGACTATCGTTACTACTCACCTTTGGTTGAATGAGCAGTAATTACCAAGAGGCAAGAGTCATATTCATAACTTTCTTATCTATATGTTGTTATGTACATAATACTATGCTTAATTTACCGATATATAGTGAAGAATCTTGAGATATATACTTATTCAAGTTTTGGACATCCAAAAAATCTAAGAAATAGTGGTTCATATTCTTCAGAATTATAAATACTCTATACACCAATATCAACTTTCTCCGTATCTGTAGCGGTAAATGGAACTTTCAGAGAGTAAGAAACTTTCGGATGTACTTTTTACTCTTTTCTCTCTCTTTATATTTTGATGTCTTTATCTCTATATGTGAAACTTGTGGTGAACTCTCATTGTGCTATAGAGTAGAATCTTATTAACTGATATTGGTCTCAATTTTGCGGGAGGTTCTCATGGGTATATGTAAATTGTGTATTTTGTAAATTGATTTATGCGGTTGAATTACTTGAGTTGTCATGGGTTGGTCGTTTATTTTAAGTGTACCATTCATTGATGGGATTTGGAGGAACAGTAAATAATTCATATTTATATGAAACAAATCCATTCAAATGTTAACATATAAAAAATCCGATTACCATTTTTATCAAATGGTATGCTTTGTCTTTTCAGTGAGTTGAGAATTTACTAATTTCATCGTCTAATTTGTTTCCAAATTAGCAATAAATATCATTTTATTAGTAATTTTCTTCACGGTGTGTTAATATCTTTTGGTAATTTACTCACTCTCTCAGGTGATAATTCTGAAGATATGAAAACAAGGTTGAAATTCTGGGTTGTGCCTAGTACTATCAAATTGTACAGTTAGAAGAGAAACGAAAAGGGAATGCAAAAGTTAGAAAGATAACGAGGGATAAGGGGTCATTTTATTTTTATATCTTGCTATGGAGCAATTATTGACGCAATTATGTTTTTTCTGACAATGAATTGGGGGTGAGATGGCCAAATAGCCAACATGCTTTTTTGACTTGAGAGTTGACACATACACTCTCCAGCAAGTCCATCAACCCTTCCTATGGAGAAGGTTTAGGCAAGAATGGTTGGAGAGTGTTATTAAGGTACTAAAACCTTATCCTGTTTTGAAATTGGATTTTTTCCTTTAAATTTTATTTTATTCCTCAAACACATATTTTGATAATATTTATAATTTTTTTAAAAAGAATTGAACCTATTGATACGAAATACATGTGTAACATACGTAACCAGAACTAGTAAAATAAAGGGGGGGGGGAGACTAAAGCCCATAAAGGGTTGTTGAAAAGCAAAATGCTTAAAGCCTTAAGCCTTGGACGAAAGGGTTAGGAAAAATTCCAAAGAAATCAAAGCAACAGACTTCTACGGACAAGAAGTAGAAGCACCTCCCATCGAAATACTCACACAGGCAGCCTAGGTTTCTTTACAAATCACTAGTTTTTGAACTCATGTATATACAATTTCCTATTCTCAATTATCCTACAGTGTAAGAATTGGATAGTTAATTCCCTTCTTCCTCTGTATCGACAATAAGTTTAATGTTTAAGTGTGAAACTTTGAAATTAATTAAGATGCACTGGTTGTTGTAGAATCGATTGGTTGACATGTATAAATTGGACCGGAGCCTACGTATTGACTCGGGGAATTTTGAGGTGAGCGGATATAAGCCTTTACTAAACTGGTTCTATTCACAAAAACATGCCCACAAAGTGTTTGATCAAATGCTTTAACGAGTCAACATATGCTTAATTGAAACAAGTGAGTTAATGTTCACTAAGTATATTCTAGTTAAAGCTTATGTATTTTACTCGAGAAGTATAAGCGTCTATTTTTCATATTTTTATGCTTTATTACATGATCTTACTTGTTAAAGTTTCAAGAGTTAGATAGAACTTTTAAAAATACTTTGAGTAATTTTAGTTCATGCTTATGCTATGTATACACTCAAGAATATTATTATGAATATGACAGATCACTTTCAAACAATATTTAGACTTGAAAAGTCACAAGAACATTTTAGAAAGAAAAGATTTTTGGGAGTATCCTCTATTCTGAGAAGGGGTTATCGTCCAGGTCGAGGGTCCTGACAAGGCATTGGCTTCCTGAAACTACTTGTGCCAAAGTAGGGAGCACACGAGCAGAGGGTCTCATTGTTGAGAATTTACTTAGCAAGACTAAGATATGATACATGAGCGTTGATAACCATGAAGCGAGTGGTACCCCGTGGATTGGGTCTATTCGATCAGGTTGGGATCGAACCCGTGCCGATCACACGGTGACTAAGACAGAAATAAGTCAGGATAAGTGGAACTCCCGAAACATAAAGTGAAGTATTTTTTTTAGATAAGAAAGAAAAAGAAAATAATTTCTTTTAGAATACTCATAAACTGGTGTTATGCAATTATTTTAAAATTGTTCTTAAAAGCTTTATGTTTTTCATGCATTTAGAATCTTTGCTTGTAATGTATATTTTATTAAAGTTATGTTCCCTGTCGTTGAGACTCACTGAATACAATAGATGATACTGACGTTCTTTTTTGGCAACCTACGTTAGTCTGCAGTACAACGTAGGAACCGGTTTTGCAGGCGAGCAGGCTGCAGGTTAGGACTTCCCTCTCTTCCAATGCTATTGGTGAGCTCCACTTTTGTTCGTGGAATATTCCTTTGAGTCATCTTTATTTAGTTATATCTTTGTTTACTTGGAGAACTAGCCAGGCAATCTCATGTCCTAAGCAGTGCATCAGTTTATTAGTAGAGGCTTCATAGACACAGTCAGTAGGTTAAGAATCAGATGTTTTTGATAATAACTTTGCAATATTTCAGGTTACTACGAATAAAATTTTGAAGTCGGTTTATTTTAGATATTTAAATTAATTAAAAGTATTTGGTTAAAGTATTGCTTTGTTGCATATGAAATTTGAGGTTATAATAGTTTTGATAAGCACAAATGGTTCGCTTGATCAAATTTATCGATCGGGAGTCGGTAACGGCTTATTCAGAAAATGGGTCGTGACAGGGGTGTCAAAGGGGAATTCTTTTAAAAAAAACACCATCCCACGTAATGTGACATTTCACTATAGGCGCGAAAATGCCACCTCACCACTCCAACCCTAATTTTACACCATCTCCAACTTCTTCTTCCCCACCACCAGGGCGGAGCTAGAAGTCTGAGTACGGATTCGGCCGAACCCAGTAACCTTTGCTCAAATAATATATTTATATTAAAAATTTATAAAATATGTACACAAATTAAATTTAGAATCCAGTTTTTAGTACTTGAAGTCATCATTCTAAAATTCAGAACTCATAAAGTTGAAAGCATGGCCCACCACTTTCCCCTTCACAACAAAGATTCTTACATGGACAGAAGACAAAGGTGTTGGGAATAAACCCCGTAAAAATAATATTCACGGTATTAGTGATAAACGTGAAACACTAAGTTATGGTTAAATCAGCAGGAGTAAAAATGTAGCAATAATGACACCAAGATTTTACGTGGAAACCCTTCTGAATAAGGGGAAAATCACAGCCAGAAAGAGCAACTGATATCACTATAGCAAGGAATTTTACACTGTGTAGTAACGAGTACAAATACTCTTAAGACCACTACACCCTCAAAAGAAAAAAAAATACTCTTTTTGCTTTTTTCACCTTACTACAATATCTCTCACACTCTGTTTTTCTTCACATACTATTTTCTTATAGTTTATGGAATACCTTGCTCTCTCTCACTCAGATGTATTGTCTGAGATTTTTGGTGTGTCTACAAATGAAAGTAGAGGCACCTATTTATAGTTGCAGAATGCCCATATTGATGTATGCAGTGATATCAATGTCACTGCAAAAGTCAGCCGCCCAAATCTTTTCTAAATTGGTTGGCTTGACAAAAAGAAGAAGTTTTTCTTCTTTCACATATGGGGTTGGACTCCACAAATCTCCCCTTCCAGTCTCATTCACCTGAAGGAGGTAACACCAGAGATTCTAGTTTAAGTGCATCTCGACAAGTTTTTTGCAAAGCTCGAACTTGTCTCTTGGTACTACCTTGGTTAGCATATCCGCAGGATTTTCACTCGTGTGAATCTTTTTGACTTGTAAAGATTCGTTCTCCACGTGCTCACGAATCCAATGATATCTCACATTTATATGCTTTGTTCTTGCATGGTACATGGAGTTCTTGCTCAAGTCTATTGCACTTTGACTATCACAATAGACGACATACTCCTTTTGATGTAATTCCAGCTATGGAGAAACCGCTTGAGCCATACCATCTCCTTGCTAGCTTATGTAGCGGCAATATACTCTACTTCAGTTGTAGAGAGTGCGACACACTTCTGTAACCTTGACTACCATGATATAGCTCCCCCTGAAAATGTAAACAAATATCCAATAGTGAATTTTCTGTTATCAATGTCACCTGCCATATCAGCATCTGTATAGCCTTTTAAGATTGGATCAGGTCCTCCAAAGCACAAACAATCTCCTACAGTACCTCTTAGGTACCTTAGTATCCACTTGACTGCTTCCCAATGTTCCTTTCCGGGATTTTCAAGAAACCTGCTGACAACACCAGCTGCGTGAGTAATATCAGGTCGAGTACATACCATTGCATATATCAAACTTCCGACAGCAGAGGAATAAGGAATCTTGGCCATTCTCTCTTTTTTCTCCGTTGTTGTAGGACACATCTTCTTGCTCAACTTCAGATAACCAGGAAGGGGTGTGCGAACCAACTTAGCACTTTTCATATTGAAGCACTCCAGTACACGTTCTATGTGTAAGCACGTGATTTTTGACCCTCCCCGAGAATTTTCACATTTTTAGCATGAATATGTGAAATTGGGTCTAGTATAGCTATTTTAACTATTTTACTTTATTTCGTTGCAAAAAGAAAAAAAATCACAAAATATATATATAAATTTTAGTTTATGTATTTCTCATAAACTTGAAAAATACAAAAATTGTACTTTATTTTGGTACTTTATATAAATTCGAAAATTACAAAAAAATATAATTCTATTAATGTTTTGTAGTCGTTTTAATTTTGGAAAAATACAAAAAAAATATTACTTTATATTTTTGTCTTTATTAAAAACGAAAATTACAAAAAAATAGTTTTATTAATATTCTATAGTCATTTTAACTTTGAAAAAATACAAAAAATATTGCTTCATATTTTATCTTAATATTTAAAAAACGAAAATTACAAAAATAGTTTTATTAATATTTTGTAGCTATTTTAAATCTTGAAAAAATATTTAAAAAGATATAATTTTGTTTAAATACTAGTCTTATTTTTGGTAGTTATTTTACTTACATAGGACTAGTTAAGCAACGTGTTCCTATTTCTCGGGTCCGGGCAAAAGAATAATATTCGGGTTCAAACTACCCGGTTTTAGGCCTAATTTTCGGACCTAGCACATAATAAACCGTGTCCAGGACATGTGGGGAACCCCACCACGCGTGGGGGACATATGCCTTGAACCCCACCACGCGTGGGCTCATTTTTCTGGGCAAAACCCAGTACAAAACACGGACAAAGGCCAAAGGAAGGGGGGGATTTTGGAATTTTTTGGAGGATGCACTGTTCACGTTCTTCTTCCTAAAGAAGAAGAACAAAAAACCTAGAAAGAGCCCCCCCCATCCGGCTACGTCCAAACCACCTACTGCCTGCAGATATCCAGCCACGACCAACAGCTTCCCTACCCCCCCCCCCCCCCAACGCAAAAACCACCAACTCCCCATCGCCCATAACCCCCACCCCAAACAGCTCCCTCCGTCACCTTCTTCCTCTTTTTGAAAACAAGAAAAACCCTAGGGACCCTCACGAAAACCAGCAGAAAACCACCCAGGCACCACCCCCATCCCGTCACCTTTCCGACGCTAAACGACCACCTCCATTAACGCCGGCACCCCCACTGTCGAAAACCACCAGCCTCACGTCCAAAACCACCAACATCACCAAACGTCCGACTCCCTCACGTCAGCTTCCCCGCCATTGCAGCCTCATCGCCTTGCCCAAACGACCCTTCAGCCCCCGTCAAGCAGCAGCTATTGCTGCTACATCGTTCAGCGCACAGTAAACTCCGTTCAGCCCCGTCGACCCTACTGTCGCTTCGTCGATCGGGCAGCAGCTGTAGTCGCGTGCTGCGTTACCGAGCAGCCATTGTTGCAGCGGTTCGTTTCATCACCTCCATACCTATTTCTTCCTCACATCCAAGCGATCCCTTCTGCTTTAACTTCTCGTATCAATCTATGGCGTCGAAAGAATAAAACCAGCAGTCAGCCAACGCCTCGGGTCGTCGACAGTCTTGGTCTGAGTTTTCTGTTTCAGTCCGTTGAGGTCGTCTCTTGTTCGTCGAGGTCCGGTACGTCGAGGTTGTTCGTTGAGGTCGATGTAGAGGGTTGGTCCGTGGCTCTATCCATTTCTGTTTTTTCAGGTTAGTAAACCTCAATTATAGATAGGGAAACGTTACGTTGAATGTTCGAGATGCAATATAAAAATTGGTATGGAAATTTTCTGCCTATGTTTCACTGTCTGCATTTTGGTTCATTTTTATGTTATGTTATTCCTGTTTATTTGATGTCATTTAATTAAGTTGGACTAGTCGTTCTATGACACAAGTTTGACGTTAATCTGTTCGTCCTTTCCTTTGCTTAGGACATTCGAAAAAAAATTATTAGTATTAGTGCATGTTGTTACTACTCCCGAAACACTCATTCGCTAAACTCCTTTTATTAAACTTCTAACAAGTTATGGGATTTGAGTTGTAAAGAGGCCGTAAGGTTTAGTATTGTTAAAGGCGTAAAAATGGCATCCTTTTAAAATATAAAAATAAAAATAAATAATAAAAAAAACGAGACAAGCTTCGCCAAAAATAAAAATGTACAGATTGCGGAGCCCTCATAAAAATATATGCATTAAATACTTAGATTCCGGGTCGGGCCGTTTAGCGAATTTCACGGCCCTACCCCAAAATAATAATGCGCTAGTTGCTTCAGGCGCGCCTTTAATAATTTAATTTTCCTAAACTCGGGTGCACATTTATGTGACCCAAATCTAAATCTCAACGGAATCGAAATGTGTCTCTACTCACGGGTATATTGATTATGGCGTGGCCCGAGATGCATTTCCATGACGTTGTAAATTCCTTTTAATAATAAATGAGACGAGCCTCGACAAACAAAATGTAGAAGCTGCGGGGCCCTCTAAATGTATATATATATATTAAAAATACTTAGAATCCGGGACATGCCGTTTAGCAAATTTTACGGCCTTCCCCAAAATAACAATACGTTAGTTGCTTTAGGCGCGTCTTAATAATTTATTTTTCTTAATTCGGGTGCACATTTATGTGACCCAAATCCAAATCTCAACCGAGTCGAGATATGTCAATAACCACGGGTGCATTGATGTAACGTGGTTCGAGATATATTTTCACGACGTTGCAATTCTCGTAAAAATAATAATAAAAGCGGTTAAAAGTTAAAATTTGCACATAAGTTCATACTTGTATAAAATCAGATAATCAAGCCGAATATAACAATTGAGCGACCGTGCTAGAACTACGGAACTCGGGAATGCCTAACACCTTCTCCCGGGTTAACAGAATTCCTTATCCGGATTTCTGGTACGTAGACTATAATATAGAGTCATTATTTTCCTCGATTCGGGATTAAAATTGGTGACTTGGGACACCCTAAATCTCCCAAGTGGCGACTCTGAAAGAATTAAACCAATCCCGTTTCGATTGTCCTTTAATTGGAAAAAACTCCCCCTGCACCCTCGCGGGTGCGGAAAAAGGAGGTGTGACAGCTCTGGCGACTCTTCTCTTCTGACAAGTAAAGCTTTCTTTCGTTTCTCGAACGAGTAATTCTCATGCCCAAAATCTGCTTAGCATGACCCAAGTCTTTCATTGCAAAAGACTTATTCAACTGTTTTTCAACTCGTCAATCTTGAAAGCATTCCTACCCACAATCAACATATCATCCACATATAGCAAGAGGATGATAAAATCATCATCAGAAAATATTTGTATAAACACACAGTGATTGAAGAAGTCTTCTTGTAGCCTTGCTCCCCCATAACAGACTCAAATTTCTTGTACCACTGTTTGAGAGCTTGCTTTAATCCATATAGACTCTTCTTAAGTTTGCATACAAGATTTTCTTTACCTTTTGACTTGAAGCCTTCAGGTTGTTCCATATAAATCTCTTTTTCTAAGTCACCATGAAGAAAAGCCGTCTTCACATCCATCTGCTCAATCTCCAAATCAAGACTGACAGTCAAACCAAGAACTGTCCGAATGGAGGGCATTTTCACGACAGGAGAAAATATTTCGTCAAAGTCAATACCTTTCCTTTGACCAAATCTCTTGACAACCAATCTAGCTTTGTATCCGGGCTTCAAACTATGTTCTTCAGCTTTAACTTTGAACACCCACTTGTTCTTCAAATCTCTCATGTCCTTAGGCAATTTCACCAACTCATAAGTATGGTTCTCATCTTGCATGACTTCAATCCATTGTTCCTTGTGCTCATCTTATATGGCCTCCGCATAACATTCAAGTTCTCCCCCATCAGTGAGTAATGCATACTCATTGGGTGAATAACGAGAGGAAGTAGTGCGAGGTCTAGAAGACCTCATGAGTGGAATATCTAACTCCTCCACAGCTTTGTGAGTAGGAGCATTTACCTCATCAGTATTAGCATTGTTATCACCATCATCATCGTCAATATGTTGATCTGGAATATGGTTCTGGGCATCACCATCATCATTGAGCCCACCAACGTCATCCGCATTTGTATGAGGAACTTGATCAAGATTAACTAAACCTTCAGAACTTGGAGATTTTAGCTTCTCCGCTTTGTTAATATCTTCAATGGTTTGATCCTCCATGAAGATAACAACACATCTTCTCACGACCATCTTCTCAATTGGATCATATAGCTTATAACCAAACTCATCAAGGACATAACCAATGAAGATACACTGCCTTGTCTTGGCAGTTAATTTTGACCTCTCATCTTTAGGTACATGTACAAAAGCTTTGCAACCAAACACTTTCAAGTGGTCATAGGAAACATCCCTGCCATACCAAACTCTGTTTGGAACATCACTTTGCAAAGCAACCGCAGGGGATAGATTAATAACATGTGTTGCGGTCAACAAAGCCTCACCCCAAAAGGAATTCGGCAACTTTGCTTTAGAAAGCAAACATCTGGCTCTTTCCATCAAGGTCCTGTTCATCCTTTCTGCTAAACCGTTGAGCTGAGGAATCTTAGGAGGAGTCTTCTGGTGTCTGATACCCTGTTGCTTGCAGTATTCGTCAAACAGTCCACAATATTCACCACTATTATCAGTACGAATATACTTCAGCTTCTTTCCAGTTTCTCTTTCAACTGAAGCCTGAAACTGCTTAAAGACACCCAATACTTGGTCTTTAGTCTTCAAGATGTAGATCCAAAGTTTCCTTGAGCAATCATCAATAAAGGTAGCAAAATAAAGTGCACCACCCAAAGTCCTTGTCTTCATTGGACCACATAAATCTGAATGCACCAACTCAATCAAGTCCCAAGGACGACTTCCCACTGCCAAATATACACATTCTGATCGGTAATTGCGCCAAGCATGAACTCTAATACTTTGTAGATTGCTTCTCGGGATATCATCAGATTTGGATGGATGAAGAAGATGCAGAGAAGACAACTTTTATTACACCATGAGGTGTATATTGTTACAAGATGATGCCATTCGATTTGAAGAATGTTGGGGCCACTTACATGAGGGTCATGATAGTCATCTTCCATGATATGATACACAAAGAAATAGAGGTATATGTGGACGACGTCATTATCAAATCCAAGAGGGCCGCATATCACATAATAGACTTGAGGAAGTTCTCCGATAGGCTCAGGAGGTACAATTTGAAATTGAACCCCGCAAAGTGTGCATTCGGGGTTCCCGCAGGAAAGTTACTGGGATTCATTATCAGTCGCGGAGGGATCGAGCTCGATCCATCTAAAGTCAAAGCTATTCAGGAGTTACCGCCGCCTAGGAGCAAAAAGGACGTGATGAGCTTCCTAGGGCGTCTCAACTATATCAATCGATTCATAGCACAGTCCACAGTCATATGTGAACCCATCTTCAAGATACTAAGGTAAATGGTAGAGAACCACAAGCAATGTCATAAGAAGTTACCTTTTGCCCTATTGGGATACCGCACTACGGTTCGCACATCAACCGGGGCAACTCCCTACATGTTGGTTTATGGTACCGAGGTTGTCATCCCAGCCGAGGTGGAGATTCCTTCTCTAAGAATTATACAAGAAGATGAACTTAGTGATGCAGAGTGGATAAAGAGCCGCTATGAACAATTGACCCTTATCGAGGAAAGAGTATGAACGCAGTGTGTCATAACCAACTTTATCAGAGCAGAATGTCCAGAGCTTTCAACAAAAGAGTCAAACCTAGACAGTTTTCACCAGGGCAGCTGGTATTGAAGAAAATCTTCCCACATAAAGATGAAGCCAAAGGGAAATTCTCCCCAACTGTCAAGGTCTGTACATGGTTCACATAGTACTGACAAGAGGAGCACTCATACTCGCAGAAATGGATGGAGAAATCTGGCCAAAACTAATAAATTCAGACGCAGTCAAGAGATACTATGCTTAGATACTTTACAATTCCTCATTTGATGTAATTGAACTACGCTTGACCTGATTCCGGTTTAAGAGGAGATACATAGGTAGCCTTATGGGTTCGGTCATATTATAATAAAATTTTCATTCCCCCCAAGATCAGAAACTAGGGCAGAATTTTGAAGAGGGTCCTCAAAATTCCGGAGCAAGTCTGGCCAACGCCATTGTATGCCAGAAAGTCAGTAATCAGTTGAGAACTAGGGCAGAATTTTGAGAAGGATTCTCAAAATTTCGGAGAAGGTTTATCAGGTTCTGTCACCCGCAAACAGTTCAAGATCATCTACCAAACTGGGGCAGAATTTTGAGGAGGACCCTCAAAATTCCAATGTGAGATAGCTGCAATGCCTTTGAGACGTGTTACAGTCACTAGTTTATCAAATTACTTGATATATCAATACGTTTCCAAAACAACTCTATTTTTTATTAATAATTGCATATTTTTCGAAAAGTTCTATTTTCATAACAGCCAGGTGCTACCTAA
Organism: Nicotiana tabacum; assembly: GCF_000715075.1. Taxonomy (NCBI): domain Eukaryota; kingdom Viridiplantae; phylum Streptophyta; class Magnoliopsida; order Solanales; family Solanaceae; genus Nicotiana; species Nicotiana tabacum. The sequence continues at coordinate 14,056,726 of NC_134089.1, read as the reverse complement.
GGGACTCAAAGGGGCTTTCAGAATGGAGCAGGGCAAAGCCAGCTGACAGAAGCACGAACCAACCTCCCCTCACAGAACTTACAATTTTTCTTTGAATGTAGGGACGTCTGACGTAACGATAACATCCGTAGATATATGCACGTAGCACGATTACTACCAATCAATCCATCAGACACCGAATATACATCTTCAGCTAAGACATATGCTACTCTTACTTACTGCTTGCTCACTGCATGAGGCTAATCCTTGCCTTCATATTTGCATGAGTCTAATCCTTGACTCCATACCTGCATGAGGCTAATCCCTGCCTCTCTACTTGCATGAGGATAATCTCTGCCTCCCTACTTGCATGAGGCTAATTCATGCCTCCCTACTTGCATGAGGCTAATCCTTGCCTCCATCCTTGCATGAGTCTAATTTGACTCCATGAGGCTAATCCTTGCCTCCCTATATTTGCATGAGTCTAATCCCTGACTCCATATTTGCATGAGTCTAATCCTTGACTCCATAAATGTATGAGGCTAATCATTACCTCCCCATATATGCATGAGGCTAATTCTTGTCTCCCTATTTGCATGTGTCTAATCTTTGACTCCATACCTGCATGAGTCTAATCCTTGCCTCCCCATACTTGCGTGAGTCTAATCCCTGACTCCATATTTGCATGAGGCTAATCCTTGCCTCTCCATTCGTATGAGGCTAATCCTTGCCTCCCCATTTGCATGAGTCTAATCCTTGACTCCATGGGGCTAATCTTTGCCTCCCCATTTGCGTGAGGCTAATCTTTGCCTCCCCATTTGCATGCGTCTAATCCTTGACTCCATGAGGCTAATCCCTGCCTCCGTACTTACATGAGTCTAATCCTTGCCTCCATACTTGCATGAGGCTAATCGTTGCCTCCACATTCGCATGGGACTAAGCATTGTCCCTCTTTGCACAAATATTGCTCTATTGCTAATACTATCTATTTGTTTCTCAATCAGGCTAAGCTCTGCCCTCCATTTCACAAGACTAAGCATTGTCTTGATAACATCATATTATTGCATATCATGGGCTGAAACATCGTCAATCTATCCGAAGGCATCATAGTCTCAAGGTATCATCCTCTTAGCTGGAAGACACCATGCCATGGCCTGAGAATCTCTCGAACTTGCATATCATTATTCAAAGGCGTCATGGTTCGGAGGCACCATTTTCATGGATGAGAACACCATTTCATGGCCCGCGAATCCCTCACTAAACAATTCGACCCAGGACGTCATGGTCCAAGGACGTCATCTTTAATCGTCCAAAGACAACCCTCATGGTCCGAAGGGAATTTGCATCATGTTTAAAATTTCGCAAATACATTTGTAGCATCTTTTATCTGCAGGTAATCAGTTAGCAACCGCTATCCTAGAAGAAGAAATCTCACTCCGGTTCACTCCAACCGGCCTTTGTCCAGTTCATACTTGTATAAAATCAGATAATCAAGCCGAATATAACAATTGAGCGACCGTGCTAGAACCACGGAACTCGGGAATGCCTAACACCTTCTCCCGGGTTAACAGAATTCCTTATCCGGATTTCTAGTACGCAGACTATAATATAGAGTCATTATTTTCCTCGATTCGGGATTAAAATTGGTGACTTGGGACACCCTAAATCTCCCAAGTGGCGACTCTGAAAGAATTAAACCAATCCCGTTTCGATTGTCCTTTAATTGGAAAAAACTCCCCCTGCACCCCCGCGGGTGCGGAAAAAGGAGGTGTGACAGCTCTGGCGACTCTGTTGGGGATGCTAAACACCCAGAACCACTGGTTCAGGGTTAAGAATTCGAGCTTAGAATAATTGTTATTATTTGGCTTTATTTATTATCTGATTATTACATGTTTTGAGCCTAATGTGCTAAATGCTGCTTTTACCGCTTTGATATTATATGAACTGTATATAAACTGTGCCGAAACCTTTCTCTTCTTACCTCCGGGGATGTGCTTACTGGTTGAGACTCCCTATTCTGTTAGTGTCATACCCTAAATAAAAGAGGCTCGGAAAGTTTCTAAGCCGGCTGGCCTTTTGGTTCCCGGAAAGGAGCTCCTTCCTCAGCTCGAGTTGTCCGCTCGGGTACACTGTCTAGAACACCGACCCAGGTTTTTGAACCTAGTATAACAAAGCCACATGCCGGATCCCTAGTAAGAACGTTTATTTGCATCATGTGCATTTGACTTAGGGGACTCAACATAGGGGTTGGGTCCGTCTAGGACAAGCAACCTAAAAATAATAGACAATCTTTCGGCATCTTATGTGCTACATGTTGTATTTAGTCAAGGGCGTATGAGTCATTTGGTCATTTCCAGCATGATGTTATTTTAATCGAAGCATGGGGAACATTTGTGGAATCCAAGAAGCCTTGGAATTCCCTATGTCCCCCACGCTTGCTTTTGGGAAAGCACATGGGGAACATTTGTGGAATCCAAGAAGTCTTGGAATTCCCATATGTCCCCCACGCTTCATATGTTGGGAAAAGCGCATGGGGAGCATTTGCGGAATCCAAAAAGTCTTGGAAATCATTATGTCTCCCATGCCACATTTTTGAAAGAAATAATAAATATAAAAAATAAAAATACAAATAAAAACAAAGCATGAAAATTCAAATAGATTTTGTATGTTGTCATCATTTTCCACATATAAGAAAATCGTGAAAAAAAAGAGAAAATAACAGCATAGAAGTCCGAGTAGAGTCGAAACTCTGCCGAAATTTTGAAAATAAAAAAAAAATGTCTTGTTAGTTTGTTATATTAAAAGCAAAGGAAAAATAAAAAAAAATCATCATTGTTCTGTCTGTTTTTTTTAAAATATTAAAGAAAATAGTTTGTTTTGCCATTAAATGAAAATGAAAAAGAGTATGTTTTTTTTTAAAATGTTTTATTTTATTTTATTTTGTTTGTCTATGAAAATGCCAGAAATAAAAATAAAAAGAGTCCGGCATTGAATGTGATTTTATTATTTCCGAAAATAAATATATATAATCCAAAAAAAAAATGCAAAAATATTTTGACTCTTCTTTAAAAGTTCAAGCATTTCTTTTACTAAAGGTAAAAACTCCAAAAAAAAAAAACATTTCCTTTTTCTTTAGAATAGGAAAAACAAATGAAAAAAAGAAGAAGGAATGTTTTAGGTTTTACGTTAGTTTGTTCGTTATGAATGAAAAATAATAGTTTGTTTGTGTGTTATATAAATAAAAAAAAAATAGAAAATGGAAAAGGGTCTTCTCAAAAATAGTCTATTTGCCCGAACTACGCGGGTTTGATTCTCACCGGATGTGAGATACGTAGGCAACCCTCATCGGGTCCAACCCCCCTTTTGCTAAAAATCCAAAAACAAATAATAATAAAAAAAAAACATGTCAAGATTTTTTTTTTCATAAATAAGTCGGGTGATGTCCAACTTCCCCTTTACAAAAAAAATAGCAAAATATATATGTCAAATTTCATAAAGAAGTTGGGTGACGCTGTTTTATCAAGACATAGCCGAATGTTCCCGAAAGGGACGCCGGAAGGCTGACTTTGCATAAACAGCCACCTTTGGGTCATTTTTAAGGCTTGGTCCAGTTGACCCCCACAGCCTAAAAATCTTCGTCCCCGAGACGTTGAAAGGTCGTGTTGGCAATATTGACTTTTCTAATTTGAAAAACGATGAAAAAAGAGTTATAAATAAGTCAGGTGATGCTTTTTGGTCATAAATAGCCGAATGTTCCCGAAAGGGACGCCGGAAGGCTGACTTGGCATAAACAGCCACCTTTGGGTCATTTTGAGATATGGACCCACACAGCCTTATAAAAGCTTCGTCCCCGAGACGCTGAAGGGCCGTGTTTTGCAACACCAAGTTTTTATTATAATTTCAAAAAAAAAAAAGTCGACGGTCAGGTGAATACCGTTTGAATTTTGTCATAATAAGCCGAGCCAGCTTCGGCCGCGTCTTAAACCGTTCTTGCCGAAATAGCCTTAGAGTATCTTTCAGTTGTCGAAAGGTTATTTTCGTAAAAGAATGGATAAGTTTGTAAAGTGTCAAAATAATCCTCCCCCGCCTCAAAATTCATGTGAAATTTGGAAGGGGCCACATTTGCAAAAAATAACCATTTGGTTGCATTTGTCGAACAGAGAAAGGGAGCTGGAATTTTGTTTTTGAGTCTACCAATCTTTTGATTAGAACATGCGGTTTGTTTGATTTTCAAGTTTGCGGGTCATCTTTAAATCCTTGAAACCCAGTTTGTTTCAAATATGAAAATTGAAAAAATGTTCATTATTGTTTATCTTTTATTGGTCCGAACTACGCAAGGTCTGATTCATGCGGGGTCATGATACGTAGGCAACCCTCATCGGGTCCAACCCCACCTTTTGCTAAAAAGCCAAAAAAAATAAAAAAAATAATAATAAAATAAAAATATATATATGTCAAATTTTAGTTTTTTGTCATAAAGAAGTCGGGTGACGCTGTTTTATCAAGACATAGCCGAATATTCCCGAAAGGGACGCCGGAAGGCTGACTTTGCATAAACAGCCACCTTTGGGTCATTTTAAGATTTGGTCCAGTTGACCCACACAGCCTTAAAAATCTTCGTCCCCGAGACGTTGACAGGCCGTGTTTGCAATATTGAGTTTCCTATTTTTGAAAAACAATAAAAGAGTCATAACTAAGTCAGGAGATGCTGTTTGTCATAAATAGCCGAATGTTCCCGAAAGGGACGCCGGAAGGCTGACTTTGCGTAAACAGCCACCTTTTGGGTCATGTCTAGGAGTTTGGTCCAATTGACCCACACAGCCTTAAAAGGCTTCATCCCCGAGACGTCGAAAGGCCGTGTTTGCAACACAAGGTTTTATCGTAATTTGAAAAAAAAAACAAAGAGTAAACGGTCAGGTGAATGCCGTTTGGATGTTTAGTCAAAAAAAAAATGAAAAAAATAAAATAAGCCGAGCCAGCTTCGGCCGCGTCTTAAACCGTTCTTGCCGAAGTAGCCTTAGAGTATCTTTCAGTTGTCGAAAGGTTATTTTCGTAAAAGAATGGACAAATTCGTAAAGTGTCATAAAATAATCCTCCCCGGCCTCAAAATTTATATGAAATTTGGAAGGGGCCACATTTGCAAAAAATAACCGTCTGGTTGCATTTGGCAAACGGGGAAAGGAACTGGCCGTTCGTTTTTGAGTTGGTAATTTTTTATTAGAGTATGCGAATGATTTTGATTTTCAAGTCCGTTTGTTGTCTCTTGTCAAAAGTCTGTTAGTTAGTTTTTAAACTTTTACAATCAAGTTTGTTTTAATTTGAAAGTTGGAAATTCCAAAAAAAATGTGTGTTTATTATTGTTTATCTTTCATTGGTCACGAACTACGCAAGGTCTGATTCATGCGGGGTCATGATACATAGGCAATCTCCATAAGATTCGACCATAACAAAAAAAAAGAATAAATAAATAAAGGAAAGTGTGGGAAATTTTTAGAGGGGCACAATTGTCTGACTGCTTAGGCGCATTGTATCTCTGATATATGATTGTCTGTCAAATGCCCTAACACTAACGTTGATGGCTTCCCTTTGCTGTGTTCATATATAGAAAAGTGGTTGGTTGTGGTAACTCCTCCTTGCAAAGCAAAATCAAAGGACAATGGCTCAGAACCGCAGAACCGAGTGGGTCGGTGCTGATGACCGACAACAATTGATCGAACGGAACAGCGGGTTGGTAGAAGAAGTGAGACTGCTGAGACAGCATGTGGCAGACATGTATCAGGCATGGATAACGGGAAAAGCACCACCCCCTCCACCGCCAAGTCTCTTGAGCTCGGTCATTTCCCAAGCACCCAACACCATAATGGAAGATCCCCCATACTCTCCATCCCAACCCACTTATGGCAGCTTTCCCAGCTACCCGAGTAGCTCCATCACTCCTCAATGCTTCTCCGCTCCCCAACACCACTTCTTTCCCCGCCATACTTCACTTTCTAGGCACCCGACTCCACAAAATGCCTACCCACCTACACAAGCCTACCAAAAGCCACCTGGATCAGGTTTCCGGCCCTGTCAACATGCAAGAATGAAGAGGTTGCTGAAACGAGGAAAGGCTCTCACCCCCATCAGGGTATCTTATGCCAGTCTGTTTGAAAGGCTAAGGCATGCTGGTTCGATTGAGCCACTCCCCGCATGTACTATAAATCCGCTTGCAAGGAGCTTTGATCCGGCAGCACGATGCGCCTACCACTCCAATGTCGTAGGGCACAACATTGAGAGCTGTCATAGCTGGAGAAAGGAAGTAGAGAAAATGATCCGAGAAGGGCGGGTTGCGATTAATAACAGTGACATGGAGCACTCGAACCTCCTCGAGAACTTGCCTACGGAGGTTGATGAGGTTGAAGCTGGTAATATTGATGCAAAGCTCAGTGGCTAAAATGCCAAGTTTGATAAAGTGGGAGGACGTTTTGTTCCTTGGTCAGCAAGAGAGAAGCTTGTGGTGGCTCATTTTGTTGTCATTTCTGTTGTTCGGATTATTAGGGTTATGAGTCGGATGTTGTCTTGTCCAGTTTGTTTTTAGGATTTTTGTTCTGGATTGTTTTGTTTGTTTTGTTATTTAAACCATTTCACCGGTAGTCTAATACAAAGTCCGGTCTTTTATTATTTCCAGTCATCTTTTGTTTAGTCCTTTTTACCATTTTTGTTCAATGCCGATTCTAGGGACATGACATGCGCACCCAGTTTGGGCCTAATCTTAAAAGTTAATCATAAAACCCTGGAAAGGCGATTCAGACCATTTAAAGGAAATAAGGACGGTTTGAGATTATTCAGAGCTCGAGTCATGTGGAACTGGGGCAAGTTAAACACAAAGAAAACCGTTAAAGAAAGATTCGCCTAAATTGGCATGAGGGTCGTTCATAATAATGAGAATGAGAGTGTCGCCCAACGGTGCTTTAGAAGTGACAAATGAACAAACATATGTTGAATATAATTGTCAAGTCCAGCACCATCGGAAGAGACTATAAATCTATTGTTTGATTGTGTTGTTCGCACTTGGCATGTTTTGAAGACTGGAATGACGAAGGCATTTTGTTCTGCTACCCAAACACTTTATCCTTCGTTAACCCCTTTTGAGCCTTATTTATTTTTCTTTCATACCCCTCGTTCGGAATCAGTAACAACGAAAAAAAGAGAAGGAAAGAAAACAACAACGAAAAAAAAGAAAGAAAGAAAAGAAAATTGAAAAAAAAAGAAAAAAAACGAAAGTCAAATGAAAAAGAGGAATTGGGAACTACGTTTGACCTGATTCCTCAAAGAGGATACGTAGGCGCTTCACGGCTCGGTCATAGTTTTGAAAAATGAAAAAAATCAATTAAAATATCCCCAAGCAAGAAACTGGGGCAAAAGTTGCGTTTGATGTAAATAAATCTAATTCCGAAGGTTGTAATTAATAACCCAAAATTAATGCATTTTTGGAGCCTTTAATACCCTTTCTTTCTAGCCCTATCCAAAACCCACATTACGGTCCAAAGAAAGACCTTCCGATCAGTCTTCAAAAGATGCCGAGTCAGGCAAATGAAGAGTCTTACCAGCGAACATAACATTCTGTTCCACAGCAGAAAGGACTCTAATCTCCAGCAAAAAGAGTCATACCGGCGACACTCCAAATCCCCAGCTGGAGAGTGATACAAATGAGAGAGTCTTATCGGTGAAAACCTTCACAGGCACCATAAGGCGATGAAAGCTGAGAGAAAAGCCAAAAATGAGAGAGACTTGATAGTGAAAACCCTTTGGGCACTGCAAGTCGAATAAGATTAAGAATCAAATGGGGAATCACCAATTGAGGATCTTGAAAGATGATTGACGGTAAAGGATAGGCCCCATATGCATGTCATGGCCATTAGAGTCGGTATCTGCATTTGATAGGTTTTTTTTTATTTATAGTTTCTTTTGTAAAAGAGTCATCGTTTCCTTTGTCTTTTATTTTGTTTCTGTTATCTTTCTCCTTTCATAAAAAATTTCCCCAATAGAGTCTGTCCGGTCAGAACAAGTATGAAATGACTTCAAAATATGCCATCATCTTTCCAAGATGAGATCTGACTAGTATATCCAAATGGTATAGTCAGTGAGGAACAAGCGCGAGGCCAGTGTCAAAAAAGATATCCCCAGCAAAGGGAATTGACAAAAGGATTGACGAGCGTCAAGAGAGATATCCTTGCCAAACCCAAGGTTATAAACCTCAAAGGCCAAGGCCCATGAACAGAGCAAGGAGAGCAGTGAGCATAATTTGGCGAAATCCATACTAGACTAAAAGGTCGGGGAAATACCAGTTTCCGAGCTATGTCACAAAAGAAGAGGGATACCCCCAGCAGGAAGGGATTATCCCCAGCACATAATATCATCCCCAACAAGTTGTGGAACACAGAGCAAGGAGGGAGAAAGGGAAAACCATCCCAGCAGGAGTATCACAATCAACCACCACGTTTTAAACTAACAGTTTTTGTTTGATTTGAAACAGGTGAAGGAAATGGCATTGATGCAGAAACGCATGCCACAAGGGATATTATCAAACTGGGGCAGAAAATTTTCCTTCCATTTAGAAAATTTTCTGGAAGTCAGGTACCCTCAGCTGATAACATTTTACCCCCAACAGGTAAGTAAATCAAGGGAGGTAGTCTTTGAAGGAAGAAGCTATGCAAAAACAAAACAAAAAAGGAATTAAAAAAAAAGAATAATAATAAAATGGGGAAGGTAGAAAAGGAAAATTCATCCCAATCCCCAGCAAGTATTCGAGGTAAGACATTTTCAAGTCTTAAAGATATTTTGGGTTCATTCGCCCTCGAATAGGATCTTTTGGGTTCATCCGCCCTCAAATAGGATATGTTGGATTCATCCGCCCTCAAATAGGATATGTCGGGTTCATCCGCCCTCAAATAGGATATGTTGGGTTCATCCGCCCTCAAATAGGATCTGTCGGGTTCATCCGCCCTCAAATAGGATCTGTCGGGTTCATCCGCCCTCAAATAGGATATGTCGGGTTCATCCGCCCTCAAATAGGATCTGTCGGGTTCATCCGCCCTCAAATAGGATCTGTCGGGTTCATCCGCCCTCAAATAGGATCTGTCGGGTTCATCCGCCCTCAAATAGGATCTGTCGGGTTCATCCGCCCTCAAATAGGATATGTCGGGTTCATCCGCCCTCAAATAGGATATGTCGGGTTCATCCGCCCTCAAATAGGATATGTCGGGTTCATCCGCCCTCAAATAGGATATGTCGGGTTCATCCGCCCTCAAATAGGATCTGTCGGGTTCATCCGCCCTCAAATAGGATCTGTCGGGTTCATCCGCCCTCAAATAGGATCTGTCGGGTTCATCCGCCCTCAAATAGGATATGTCGGGTTCATCCGCCCTCAAATAGGATATGTCGGGTTCATCCGCCCTCAAATAGGATATGTCGGGGATATGTCGGGTTCATCCGCCCTCAAATAGGATCTGTTGGGTTCATCCGCCCTCAAATAGGATATGTTGGGTTCATCCGCCCTCAAATAGGATCTGTTGGGTTCATCCGCCCTCAAATAGGATATGTTGGGTTCATCCGCCCTCAAATAGGATATGTCGGGTTCATCCGCCCTCAAATAGGATATTTTGGGTTCATCCGCCCTCAAATAGGATATGTTGGTTTCAGTCTTTATTTTCAAGTGTTGAAGTTGGGAGCCCGCCCCGATAACAGAGGCATAAATTCAGTCTTTATTTTCAAGTGTTGAAGTTGGGAGCCCGCCCAGATAACAGAGGCATAAATTCAGTCTTTATTTTCAAGTGTTGAAGTTGGGAGCCCGCCCAGATAACAGAGGCATAAATTCAGTCTTTATTTTCAAGTGTTGAAGTTGGGAGCCCGCCCAGATAACAGAGGCATAAATTCAGTCTTTATTTTCAAGTGTTGAAGTTGGGAGCCCGCCCAGATAACAGAGGCATAAATTCAGTCTTTACTTTTCAAGTGTTGAAATTGGGAGCCCGCCCAGATAATAGAGGCATACATTCAGTCTTTACTTTTCAAGTGTTGAAATTGGGAGCCCGCCCAGATAATAGAGGCATACATTCAGTCTTTACTTTTAAGTGTTGAAGTTGGGAGCCCGCCCAGATAACAGAGGCATACATTCAGTCTTTACGTTTCAAGTATTGAAGTTGGGAGCCCGCCCAGATAACAGAGGCATACATTCCACGTCTTTACCCATAGGAGATGCATTTCCTCCTAAGCTTAGTTTTACCCATAGGAGACGCATTTCCTCCTAGGTTTGTTTCAGTTTCACCAATAGGAGACGCACTTCCTAAGTTAATTTCACCGATAGGAGATGCACTTCCTAAGTTTATTTCACCAATAGGAGACGCACTTCCTAGGTTCAGTTGTACCAATAGGAGACGCACTTCCTAAGTTCAGTTTATCATAGGAGACGCATTTCCTAAGTTCAGTTTTACCATAGGAGACGCACTTCCTAAGTTCAGTTCTACCAATAGGAGACGCACTTCCTAAGATAAGTTTCACCAGTAGGAGACGCACTTCCTAAGTCAGTTTCACCAATAGGAGACGCACTTCCTAAGCAAGTTTCACCAATAGGAGACGCACTTCCTAAGCAAATTTCACCGATAGGAGACGCACTTCCTAAGTTTATTTCACCAATAGGAGACGCACTTCCTAGGTTAGTTTCACCCAGTAGGAGACGCACTTCCTAAGAACAGTTTTTCCCAATAGGAGACGCACTTCCTAAGCAAGTTTCACCAGTAGGAGACACACTTCCTAAGATAAGTTTCACCAATAGGAGACGCACTTCCTAAGTTCAGTTTCACCAATAGGAGACGCACTTCCTAAGTTCAGTTTTACCATAGGAGACGCACTTCCTAAGTTCAGTTTCACCGATAGGAGACGCACTTCCTAAGGAGACGCACATCCTAAGCAAGTTTTACCCAGTAGGAGACGCACTTCCTAAGAACAGTTTTTCCCAATAGGAGACGCACTTCCTAAGATAAGTTTCACCGATAGGAGACGCACTTCCTAAGTTCAGTTTTACCATAGGAGACGCACTTCCTAAGTTAAGTTTCACCGATAGGAGACGCACTTCCTAAGTTCAGTTTTACCATAGGAGACGCACTTCCCAAGTTAAGTTTCACCGATAGGAGACGCACTTCCTAAGTTCAGTTTTACCATAGGAGACGCACTTCCTAAGTTCAGTTTTACCGTAGGAGACGCACTTCCTAAGTTCAGTTTCACCAATAGGAGACGCACTTCCTAAGAATAGTTCACCCCTAGGAGATGCACTTCCTAGTTTGATTCATTTTAAGTTCGACCATAGGAGACACAATTCCTAGTCCAGTTTTTGAAGTTTACCCGTAGGAGACGCACTTCCTAATCGAGATTTTATTCATAGGAGACGCACTTCCTAGTTCTAGTCACTGAAGTTTTCACCCTTAGGAGACGCACTTCCTAGTTTAGCTCATTCCGATTCAACCATAGAAGACACACTTTCTAGTTTGAGTCATTGAGGTTTTTATTTTAGCAGACACATTTGCTAGCAAGAGTTTTGGTTTTACTCATAGGAGATGCACATCCTAGCCTAGTCTTTGGTTTACTCTCATCATTGCATCAGTAGTGTAAGTGAGTTACGATTTTGCTAACGACTCACAAATCTTCCCAGTACAAACTGGGTTAGGAAATTTTGTTTGTTTTGTTTGTTTTGATTGTCAGGGACCCGCCTGTAGAACGGAGGTTGTTGCGTGTCGAAGATAGAAGAAGTCAGGAGTCCGCCTGTAGAACAGGGAAACATTTTTCAAGATCAAGCAGTGACCCATTGGAAAGTAGAAGGTTACAACAAAAATCCCCAGCACTCAATCCAAGATAGAAGCAACAAGAAGCTCGCCCCAAGAATGCAAGTCAACAGTCTGGATTGATCAACAGAAGCTGGTCACCAAAAAAACAAAAACAAGAAGAAAAAGAGAAAAAAAAAGAAAAAAGAACCCAAATTACGGAAGTGGAGAACAAATGTGTCCTGCTCAAGAACTAGCACCTACAACTAGCAAGTATCAAGGTTCAGATCCAAAGTCTGTATGAAGCACCATTCAAGACTCAAGACCAAGTTTCAGAAGACTTAAGAGATAGGAATCCTTGTAACTAGTAGCTGATAGGCTTAGTTAGTCTTTTTCAGTTTTCATTTTTGTTGTAATGACAGGACCGCGGACCGGAACCTCAACGGAACGGCATCTCGATCGGCTCTCCACCTCGGTACCCTTTACCATCTCTCTCATATCCGAACTACACGTGGCCTGATTCCTATATAACCAAGGATATGTAGGCAGCTCAGATACCAGGGCTCGGTCACATTCCCTCCCTTTCCTTAAGTGTAGTCCGTCCAAGTAATGGTCGGGTCAAAAACACGTCTAGTCGTTCTTTGTCGAAAAACTCTTCGTGTTTCCAGTCAAAGAGGGGCAGCTGTAAGCACGTGATTTTTGACCCTCCCCGAGAATTTTCACATTTTTAGCATGAATATGTGAAATTGGGTCTAGTATAGCTATTTTAACTATTTTACTTTATTTCGTTGCAAAAAGAAAAAAAAATCACAAAATATATATATAAATTTTAGTTTATGTATTTCTCATAAACTTGAAAAATACAAAAATTGTACATTATATAAATTCGAAAATGACAAAAAAATATAATTCTATTAATGTTTTGTAGTCGTTTTAATTTTGGAAAAATACAAAAAAAATATTACTTTATATTTTTGTCTTTATTAAAAACGAAAATTACAAAAAAATAGTTTTATTAATATTCTATAGTCATTTTAACTTTGAAAAAATACAAAAAATATTGCTTCATATTTTATCTTAATATTTAAAAAACGAAAATTACAAAAATAGTTTTATTAATATTTTGTAGCTATTTTAAATCTTGAAAAAATATTTAAAAAGATATAATTTTGTTTAAATACTAGTCTTATTTTTGGTAGTTATTTTGCTTACATAGGACTAGTTAAGCAACGTGTTCCTATTTCTCGGGTCCGGGCAAAAGAATAATATTCGGGTTCAAACTACCCGGTTTTAGGCCTAATTTTCGGACCTAGCCCATAATAAACCGTGTCCAGGACACGTGGGGAACCCCACCACGCGTGGGGGACATATGCCTTGAACCCCACCACGCGTGGGCTCATTTTTCTGGGCAAAACCCAGTACAAAACACGGACAAAGGCCAAAGGAAGGGGGGGATTTTGGAATTTTTTGGAGGATGCACTGTTCACGTTCTTCTTCCTAAAGAAGAAGAACAAAAAACCTAGAAAGAGCCCCCCCCATCCGGCTACGTCCAAACCAGCTACTGCCTGCGATATCCAGCCACGACCAACAGCTTCCCTACCCCCCCCCCCAACGCAAAAACCACCAACTCCCCATCGCCCATAACCCCCACCCCAAACAGCTCCCTCCGTCACCTTCTTCCTCCTTTTGAAAACAAGAAAAACCCTAGGGACCCTCACGAAAACCAGCAGAAAACCACCCAGGCACCACCCCCATCCCGTCACCTTTCCGAAGCTAAACCACCACCTCCATTAACGCCGGCACCCCCACTGTCGAAAACCACCAGCCTCACGTCCAAAACCACCAACATCACCAAACGTCCGACTCCCTCACGTCAGCTTCCCCACCATTGCAGCCTCATCGCCTTGCCCAAACGACCCTTCAGCCCCCGTCAAGCAGCAGCTATTGCTGCTGCATCGTTCAGCGCACAGTAAACTCCGTTCAGCCCCGTCGACCCTACTGTCGCTTCGTCGATCGGGCAGCAGTTGTAGTCGCGTGCTGCGTTGCCGAGCAGCCATTGTTGCAGCGGTTCGTTTCATCACCTCCATACCTGTTTCTTCCTCACATCCAAGCGATCCCTTCTGCTTTAACTTCTCGTATCAATCTGTGGCATCGAAAGAATAAAACCAGCAGTCAGCCAACGCCTCGGGTCGTCGACAGTCTTGGTCCGAGTTTTCTGTTTCAGTCCGTTGAGGTCGTCTCTTGTTCGTCGAGGTCCGGTACGTCGAGGTTGTTCGTTGAGGTCGATGTAGAGGGTTGGTCCGTGGCTCTATCCATTTCTGTTTTTTCAGGTTAGTAAACCTCAAGTATAGATAGGGAAACGTTACGTTGAATGTTCGAGATGCAATATAAAAATTGGTATGGAAATTTTCTGCCTATGTTTCACTGTCTGCATTTTGGTTCATTTTTATGTTATGTTATTCCTGTTTATTTGATGTCATTTAATTAAGTTGGACTAGTCGTTCTATGACACAAGTTTGACGTTAATCTGTTCGTCCTTTCCTTTGCTTAGGACATTCGAAAAAAATTATTAGTATTAGTGCATGTTGTTACTACTCCCGAAACACTCATTCGCTAAACTCCTTTTATTAAACTTCTAACAAGTTATGGGATTTGAGTTGTAAAGAGGCCGTAAGGTTTAGTATTGTTAAAGGCGCAAAAATGGCATCCTTTTAAAATATAAAAATAAAAATAAATAATAAAAAAACGAGACAAGCTTCGCCAAAAATAAAAATGTATAGATTGCGGAGCCCTCATAAAAATATATGCATTAAATACTTAGATTCCGGGTCGGGCCGTTTAGCGAATTTCACGGCCCTACCCCAAAATAATAATGCGCTAGTTAATTCAGGCGCGCCTTTAATAATTTAATTTTCCTAAACTCGGGTGCACATTTATGTGACCCAAATCTAAATCTCAACGGAATCGAAATGTGTCTCTACTCACGGGTATATTGGTTATGGCGTGGCCCGAGATGCATTTCCATGACGTTGTAAATTCCTTTTAATAATAAATGAGACGAGCCTCGACAAACAAAATGTAGAAGCTGCGGGGCCCTCTAAATGTATATATATATATTAAAAATACTTAGAATCCGGGACATGCCGTTTAGCAAATTTTACGGCCTTCCCCAAAATAACAATACGTTAGTTGCTTTAGGCGCGTCTTAATAATTTATTTTTCTTAATTCGGGTGCACATTTATGTGACCCAAATCCAAATCTCAACCGAGTCGAGATATGTCAATAACCACGGGTGCATTGATGTAACGTGGTTCGAGATATATTTTCACGACGTTGCAATTCTCGTAAAAATAATAATAAAAGCGGTTAAAAGTTAAAATTTGCACATAAGTTCATACTTGTATAAAATCAGATAATCAAGCCGAATATAACAATTGAGCGACCGTGCTAGAACCACGGAACTCGGGAATGCCTAACACCTTCTCCCGGGTTAACAGAATTCCTTATCCGGATTTCTGGTACGCAGACTATAATATAGAGTCATTATTTTCCTCGATTCGGGATTAAAATTGGTGACTTGGGACACCCTAAATCTCCCAAGTGGCGACTCTGAAAGAATTAAACCAATCCCGTTTCGATTGTCCTTTAATTGGAAAAAACTCCCCCTGCACCCCCGCGGGTGCGGAAAAAGGAGGTGTGACAGCTCTGGCGACTCTTCTCTTCTGACAAGTAAAGCTTTCTTTCGTTTCTCGAACGAGTAATTCTCATGCCCAAAATCTGCTTAGCATGACCCAAGTCTTTTATTGCAAAAGACTTATTCAATTGTTTTTCAACTCGTCAATCTTGAAAGCATTCCTACCCACAATCAACATATCATCCACATATAGCAAGAGGATGATAAAATCATCATCAGAAAATATTTGTATAAACACACAGTGATTGAAGAAGTCTTCTTGTAGCCTTGCTCCCCCATAACAGACTCAAATTTCTTGTACCACTGTTTGAGAGCTTGCTTTAATCCATATAGACTCTTCTTAAGTTTGCATACAAGATTTTCTTTACCTTTTGACTTGAAGCCTTCAGGTTGTTCCATATAAATCTCTTTTTCTAAGTCACCATGAAGAAAAGCCGTCTTCACATCCATCTGCTCAATCTCCAAATCAAGACTGACAGTCAAACCAAGAACTGTCCGAATGGAGGGCATTTTCACGACAGGAGAAAATATTTCGTCAAAGTCAATACCTTTCCTTTGACCAAATCTCTTGACAACCAATCTAGCTTTGTATCCGGGCTTCAAACTATGTTCTTCAGCTTTAACTTTGAACACCCACTTGTTCTTCAAATCTCTCATGCCCTTAGGCAATTTCACCAACTCATAAGTATGGTTCTCATCTTGCATGACTTCAATCCATTGTTCCTTGTGCTCATCTTATATGGCCTCCGCATAACATTCAAGTTCTCCCCCATCAGTGAGTAATGCATACTCATTGGGTGAATAACGAGAGGAAGTAGTGCGAGGTCTAGAAGACCTCATGAGTGGAATATCTAACTCCTCCACAGCTTTGTGAGTAGGAGCATTTACCTCATCAGTATTAGCATTGTTATCACCATCATCATCGTCAATATGTTGATCTGGAATATGGTTCTGGGCATCACCATCATCATTGAGCCCACCAACGTCATCCGCATTTGTATGAGGAACTTGATCAAGATTAACTAAACCTTCAGAACTTGGAGATTTTAGCTTCTCCGCTTTGTTAATATCTTCAATGGTTTGATCCTCCATGAAGATAACAACACATCTTCTCACGACCATCTTCTCAATTGGATCATATAGCTTATAACCAAACTCATCAAGGAAATAACCAATGAAGATACACTGCCTTGTCTTGGCAGTTAATTTTGACCTCTCATCTTTAGGTACATGTACAAAAGCTTTGCAACCAAACACTTTCAAGTGGTCATAGGAAACATCCCTGCCATACCAAACTCTGTTTGGAACATCACTTTGCAAAGCAACCGCAGGGGATAGATTAATAACATGTGTTGCGGTCAACAAAGCCTCACCCCAAAAGGAATTCGGCAACTTTGCTTTAGAAAGCAAACATCTGGCTCTTTCCATCAAGGTCCTGTTCATCCTTTCTGCTAAACCGTTGAGCTGAGGAATCTTAGGAGGAGTCTTCTGATGTCTGATACCCTGTTGCTTGCAGTATTCGTCAAACAGTCCACAATATTCACCACTATTATCAGTACGAATATACTTCAGCTTCTTTCCAGTTTCTCTTTCAACTGAAGCCTGAAACTGCTTAAAGACACCCAATACTTGGTCTTTAGTCTTCAAGATGTAGATCCAAAGTTTCCTTGAGCAATCATCAATAAAGGTAGCAAAATAAAGTGCACCACCCAAAGTCCTTGTCTTCATTGGACCACATAAATCTGAATGCACCAACTCAATCAAGTCCCAAGGACGACTTCCCACTGCCAAATATACACATTCTGATCGGTAATTGCGCCAAGCATGAACTCTAATACTTTGTAGATTGCTTCTCGGGATATCATCAGATTTGGATGGATGAAGAAGATGCAGAGAAGACAACTTTTATTACACCATGGGGTGTATATTATTACAAGATGATGCCATTCGATTTGAAGAATGCTGGGGCCACTTACATGAGGGTCATGATAGTCATCTTCCATGATATGATACACAAAGAAATAGAGGTATATGTGGACGACGTCATTATCAAATCCAAGAGGGCCGCATATCACATAATAGACTTGAGGAAGTTCTCCGATAGGCTCAGGAGGTACAATTTGAAATTGAACCCCGCAAAGTGTGCATTCGGGGTTCCCGCAGGAAAGTTACTGGGATTCATTATCAGTCGCGGAGGGATCGAGCTCGATCCATCTAAAGTCAAAGCTATTCAGGAGTTACCGCCGCCTAGGAGCAAAAAGGACGTGATGAGCTTCCTAGGGCGTCTCAACTATATCAATCGATTCATAGCACAGTCCACAGTCATATGTGAACCCATCTTCAAGATACTAAGGTAAATGGTAGAGAACCACAAGCAATGTCATAAGAAGTTACCTTTTGCCCTATTGGGATACCGCACTACGGTTCGCACATCAACCGGGGCAACTCCCTACATGTTGGTTTATGGTACCGAGGTTGTCATCCCAGCCGAGGTGGAGATTCCTTCTCTAAGAATTATACAAGAAGATGAACTTAGTGATGCAGAGTGGATAAAGAGCCGCTATGAACAATTGACCCTTATCGATGGAAAGAGTATGAACGCAGTGTATCACAACCAACTTTATCAGAGCAGAATGTCCAGAGCTTTCAACAAAAGAGTCAAACCAAGACAGTTTTCACCAGGGCAGCTGGTATTGAAGAAAATCTTCCCACATAAAGATGAAGCCAAAGGGAAATTCTCTCCAACTGTCAAGGTCTGTACATGGTTCACATAGTACTGACAAGAGGAGCACTCATACTCGCAGAAATGGATGGAGAAATCTGGCCAAAACTAATAAATTCAGACGCAGTCAAGAGATACTATGCTTAGATACTTTACAATTCCTCATTTGATGTAATTGAACTACGCTTGACCTGATTCCGGTTTAAGAGGAGATACATAGGTAGCCTTATGGGTTCGGTCATATTATAATAAAATTTTCATTCCCCCCAAGATCAGAAACTAGGGCAGAATTTTGAAGAGGGTCCTCAAAATTCCGGAGCAAGTCTGGCCAACGCCATTGCATGCCAGAAAGTCAGTAATCAGTTGAGAACTAGGGCAGAATTTTGAGAAGGATTCTCAAAATTTTGGAGAAGGTTTATCAGGTTCTGTCACCCGCAAACAGTTCAAGATCATCTACCAAACTGGGGCAGAATTTTGAGGAGGACCCTCAAAATTCCAATGTGAGATAGCTGCAATGCCTTTGAGACGTGTTACAGTCACTAGTTTATCAAATTACTTGATATATCAATACGTTTCCAAAACAACTCTATTTTTTATTAATAATTGCATATTTTTCGAAAAGTTCTATTTTCATAACAGCCAGGTGCTACCTAAGGGACTCAAAGGGGCTTTCAGAATGGAGCAGGGCAAAGCCAGCTGACAGAAGCACGAACCAACCTCCCCTCACAGAACTTACAATTTTTCTTTGAATGTAGGGACGTCTGACGTAACGATAACATCCGTAGATATATGCACGTAGCACGATTACTACCAATCAATCCATCAGACACCGAATATACATCTTCAGCTAAGACATATGCTACTCTTACTTACTGTTTGCTCACTGCATGAGGCTAATCCTTGCCTTCATATTTGCATGAGTCTAATCCTTGACTCCATACCTGCATGAGGCTAATCCCTGCCTCTCTACTTGCATGAGGATAATCTCTGCCTCCCTACTTGCATGAGGCTAATTCATGCCTCCCTACTTGCATGAGGCTAATCCTTGCCTCCATCCTTGCATGAGTCTAATTTGACTCCATGAGGCTAATCCTTGCCTCCCTATATTTGCATGAGTCTAATCCCTGACTCCATATTTGCATGAGTCTAATCCTTGACTCCATAAATGTATGAGGCTAATCATTACCTCCCCATATATGCATGAGGCTAATTCTTGTCTCCCTATTTGCATGTGTCTAATCTTTGACTCCATACCTGCATGAGTCTAATCCTTGCCTCCCCATACTTGCGTGAGTCTAATCCCTGACTCCATATTTGCATGAGGCTAATCCTTGCCTCTCCATTCGTATGAGGCTAATCCTTGCCTCCCCATTTGCATGAGTCTAATCCTTGACTCCATGGGGCTAATCTTTGCCTCCCCATTTGCGTGAGGCTAATCTTTGCCTCCCCATTTGCATGCGTCTAATCCTTGACTCCATGAGGCTAATCCCTGCCTCCGTACTTACATGAGTCTAATCCTTGCCTCCATACTTGCATGAGGCTAATCGTTGCCTCCACATTCGCATGGGACTAAGCATTGTCCCTCTTTGCACAAATATTGCTCTATTGCTAATACTATCTATTTGTTTCTCAATCAGGCTAAGCTCTGCCCTCCATTTCACAAGACTAAGCATTGTCTTGATAACATCATATTATTGCATATCATGGGCTGAAACATCGTCAATATATCCGAAGGCATCATAGTCTCAAGGTATCATCCTCTTAGCTGGAAGACACCATGCCATGGCCTGAGAATCTCTCGAACTTGCATATCATTATTCAAAGGCGTCATGGTTCGGAGGCACCATTTTCATGGCTGAGAACACCATTTCATGGCCCGCGAATCCCTCACTAAACAATTCGACCCAGGACGTCATGGTCCAAGGACGTCATCTTTAATCGTCCAAAGACAACCCTCATGGTCCGAAGGGAATTTGCATCATGTTTAAAATTTCGCAAATACATTTGTAGCATCTTTTATCTACAGGTAATCAGTTAGCAACCGCTATCCTAGAAGAAGAAATCTCACTCCAGTTCACTCCAACCGTCCCGATCTTTAACCACTCACCGTAGCCACTTTCGCATCTCTCATGTCCGTTCTTGCAATAATTTCATCGGCATACTCCGCGGGTGAATCCAGAACTACACATGGCCTGATTCCTATAAAACTAAGGATATGTAGGCAACTCGAAGACGGGAATTCGGCCTTTGTCCTTCAAATCATCCCATCACGTCAAAATTGACCATCATTTCTTTATCCGAAAACTCTTTCATCCTTCCCGGGTAAAGAGGGGCAGCTGTTGATACCCAATTTTTCCCTATATATTTTTAAATATGCATAAATACCTTCAAAATAGCATATACATGCATATATAAGCATGCACAAGGTTTTTATAATTTTTCCATAATTTTAAGGATTTAAATTGATTTATTTCCTTCCCTTTTATTCATAAAATCCCCAACAATTATTTTCCAAATTATTGTTATAGTGATTTAGCCATTTAATTTCTATATTTATGCCAAAATATGGTTAATATATTTTTTATGCATTTTTATAATTGCATTTGGTATTTTTAAGCTAAATTGCATATAATTGCAATATTAGCCCATTTTATGTATAATTACATTCTATATGCGTAAAATTGGTCCCTATATTTTTAAAATTATAAATATCTATTTTAAATCATTTTGGTACATAAAATTATTTTTTAGAAATTATTTATTATTTATTATAAATTAAATAGAGAAATTTGTCTATTTAAATTATAGCCAGATTTGCATTTCGATTATAGCCTAAATTGAACCCAATCCCAGCCCAATTTCCTACTAAATTACCTGATCCAGACCCTATTCACTTACCCGACCCAGAACCCGTTAGATCATGGCCGTTGATCTTTCAAATCAACGGCCCATATGGTTTCTTTCCTTTTTTAATCCTAAACGACCCCTAACCCTAATCATTCTCTACACACCACCGCCCTCAAATCCTCTCATCTCCTCTTTTCTCTCAACCTAACCCTAACCCCCTTTCAACCGCCTTCCTTCTCTGGTCTTCTCCGGTGACCACCCTTCGACCCCTAAGCCTCCAATGGCTCCTCTTTTGCCATGCTCATCTTCTCTGATGCCTTCTAGGGCCCTGGGCCACGCCGACTTATATCTAGGGTTTGCTGTTTTGGCTGTTCATGGCTACTCCTGTGTGATTCCGAGCAAAATCACACCATATTTGTTACGATCTTTGAGTTTCTAAATAGGTTCTTCCATCTCTACTTGGGTTTCTGCTGAAACCCTAATTTTGTTTACATCTCCTAGATCTGTGCTATTTTTAAACTATTTGAGTCTGTTCCTTTATGTTTTCCACTGTTCTTGAACCTCTTTTGCAAAAAATTGTCGATTTCAAGTTGTTTTCACTTTCTTCTAAAGTTAGGGTTTTTCGAAACTTTTTATACACTTTGTTTAAACCGATTTTTATGTTTAAACTTTTATCCTCTGCATATCTCGACTGATTCTATGTTCTTGCTGCTTTTTCAACTCGCCTATATTAAAATCCCTAATTTTTCTAGATCTTCTTTGTTTGGTTTTTTTGTTTTAGCATGACTACTCGATTCTTGTCAAGTTTCTGTGGTTACCTTGCTTCGAATATGTTCTAATTGAGTTCTTAGCCTAACATATACCACCTCTATGAGATTTTGTTCATCGATTGTTCAAGACTTGCCTCTTTCTATCGATATTGCTAACCCTGTCTGTTTGCTACGTCTGGTCGCTCTTACTCTATTTATATGTTGAGTATTGAATCATAATTTCCTCTTGATTGATTTTGGATTCCTTATTTTATGGTTTGATTGAAAGATCCTCTTTTAAACCCTAAAATTCTACATCGTCTGTCCAAATTAACTGATTGCCCTACCTTATTTGCTATGGTACTTTATTCTTACTAAACTATTTCCTTAATTAGAGTTTTCTGAATTTAATCCTAATTGTCTACCCTATACTTACTGAACTTGAATCTTTCTTTATTAGTTGTATACTGATTTCTTTCCTTATTTACCACGTGTTCTTACCGTTTGAGTTAATTCCCTTAACATAAAGGGAGTATTTACCTTGATTACCTGACTGACTGATTCTGAGTTCCTTAGTTATTAATGGACTTTGATTTTTACCTTATTTGCTACCTGTTTTCAAACTATAAATACCTTAGTCTTTTATCAACACAACACGAACACTTTTGGTTCAAAAACTATCTTTCACACTTAAAAACTTTTTGCTCTCTTTTGTGCTTCTTGCTACTGCTCTAAGTTAGCCGGCTGCAAGCCAAGGCTAACCATTGTGTCCTACTGTTCTTTCACTTTTCTTACTATCCTCTTTACTGGTATGTTTAAATTTCAATTCAAAGTTCCAACAACAATATGATTTTCTTATTGCTTCAGTTCATCCTGTTTCTAGTTTGCTTCTATTTGTGATTTTATTGTGAAACTTGTAATTGATGTTTACATTATTATGTACTCCCCCTTCATTTAGATCAACATGTTACCCCTCTGTGTTGTTTCTGAACATGTCTGCACCAATTATCTCTATGTGTTTACCACCATGTGTTCCATGTATTCTCAAACCCCTTAACCCCTGTTTGTGACAACTGAACCTGCCTTGGTGCTGTGACTCCTGGCTGTGTATGAACCTGTCCTAAGGTGTTATGTTTGGACTTCTGTTCATTTCTTCAATCTCTTTTCAAACAGTCTCTAAGTTTTACTAAATTACTTTCAAACATGCCTTTTTTTATACAGTTTTTCACTAAAATCACTTTCACTCTACTCTTAGTCATTAAGTTCTGCCCCCTCCAGTATGTGTACTGCCTTGGGAACCTCTTGAGAACCCTCTGAACTCTAGCATACTGAGGCTGGCCTTTTCACACTGCACTTGTTCAATTTTTGGTTACTAAGTCTAGGTGTAAGCACTGCCCGGGATCCTTAAGATCCTTAGGGATCTTTGATGCACCTAGACTCTGACATTGTCTATGGAACTGAGGCATTTGAGGTCATTGGAGGCTTTGGGAAATATGGGCCTAATCGAAGGCTCCCTATAGAATAGCTTCTTGTTTTCTTATTGACTTATGTAATTCATTCATTGGTCTGTAATAACTTGTAAATAAATATTGGGGTATTTAGTGAAAGGGATGGGGTAGATACATGTTTTATGGGGTAATGCGGGTAGAAATCATGTTCATAGGACTTTACATTTAATCTGATTGCTTTATCAAGTAGAAATCATGCTTATAGGGCTTTACATTTTGTCATCTCACCATGCTAGAAACCATGCCTATAGGTTCCAAATAATCATGCCTTCAATGTCTTAAAATCGGCTTAACTAATAGATGGCATGCCTATAAGACCTAATCCAGATTCTGTTATGGCAAGTGTTTATATATGTTTTCATGTCTGCATGTCTTAAAATCAGATTAACGAAGTTAGATATCATGCCTATAGGGAACCCTATTCGAAATTCTGCCTGTCAATCTAAACTAGTCTAAGTAATTCAACTTAATCCACGCTTAGTTCACTTCTGATTGGTTTAATTACGTACTTTATATTTCTGAAACAAGTTCTTTTAAACTGCCTCAATCTATCATTAAACAGCATGCCTATAGGTATTAAAGAAGTCCGTTTCAAAACCTGTTTTGTTTCACTATAAATGTAGCCATCAGTACTCCACGTATAGGCAAGCCTTTAGGGCGTTTCCAAAACCGCATCTCTGAAACTGTTCCTATTTCTTAATGTTTTCTGATCCAAGCAGGTTTTTTAAAACCAATAGGCAACTGCCAAGGTCATTACTTCTGAGTTGATAAAAATAATTATCTTATATTCACCTAGATATCCTGCCTTAGGATGTTGTTTAATGAAGCCCTTAACTGTGTTTAAGTCGTGCTGTTTGTATGCCTTGTTTGAGGAGGAAACTTTGAGCCTCTAATTGCTCCCCTTTATCTTATGTGCTAAAGTCCTAACTGTTTTGCCGGTCGCCTTAGAATTTTTGCCTTTAAAACCTTAGGGGTATGTCTAGAATTACCTATAAGTAGGGGTCTTAAATCCCTCCGGGACCATTAAGAAGGGACAGGTAACAGCACGCAATAGAGATCACTAACCAAACACTCGCTTTGCATGACCACTAAGGGGATGGGAAGGGTAGATATGGGATATGATGACTACGCGCTAATGTCACGTGTAGCCCCTCGTCGAGGAGTGTTTACCAGACATTGTATGAGGTGATCCTATAGGCTAACCAACCTAGGACTCTTCCTTTACCAAATTCCTTTTACTATTTAAAACCTTTGTTTTACAATTTGTTTAAATCTTTATCGTATTACTTGAGTTATCCAACGTGCTTTACTTGCCACCTATTTGATTCAACTGTTATTTTATATGGACTAATTTGTGAATACAAGTTCGGTCGGGACCCACAATTGTGGACCAAAAGGGGTGCCTAACACCTTCCCCTCGAGGTTACTTCGAGCCCTTATCCTAATCTCTGGTAATGCAAACCAATCCAAGAGTTAATCACTTTAGGTGCCCTAACACACCGTAATCCGTTAGATGACGACTCTTCAAATACCCAATTCCTCAAAAGGAAATGAGTCATTACACCCCCATGAATGTCGAAACCCGGACCTTCCCCGCTAGGAGGGAGGAAAAAGGGGGCTCGACAATCATTCCAACACCAGCCACCCTAGATACAGTCTCATTACCCATACTCAAAGTTTCAAAGTCACCCTGAGTATAGGATGAGAAAAATTCCTTCCTTGATGTCACATGAGATGGGGTACCACTGTCCACAACCCAGCTTGACTCACAAAAGCAATATTTATCAAATTCGCATCAAGGACGGTAACAAGATCTTCTGTAGTGACGGTGGCCACACGATTGCCATCTTCTTTCTGTTCTTCCTTGTCTCTATTCTCCTTTTTCAAAATCCGGTAGAACTTCTTTGTGTGTCCTTTCTTCCCGCAATGATAACACTCAATATCTTTAAGTCTGCTTCTGGATTTGCTTCTATTATGTTCTCTATTTTGAGAACCTCGATTCTTGCTTCTCCCCCTAGAGTCAATCACCAAGACATCTGATGAGGAGGAACACTGAGATTTTCTTCTCATCTTTTCATTTAAAAGGCTGCTCTTGGCAAGATCCATAGAGATCACACCATCCGGAGCAGAATTTGATAATGAAGTTCTAAGAATTTCCCAAGAATCTTGTAGGGAACCAAGTAGAAATAGGCCTTGAATTTCTTCATCAAATTTAATGCTCATAGCAGATAACTGGTTCATGATCCCCTGAAAGTTATTCAGATGATCTGTCATCGCGGAACCATCATGGTATTTTAAACCCAACATCTGCTTTATCAGAAACATCTTGTTGTTTCTAGTTTTTCGAGCATACAAACTTTCAAGGTGCTCCCATAGGGTCCGAGCATGTGCTCCTCAGAAATATGGTTCAAAACATTATCGTCAACCCACTGTCTAATAAAGCCACAAACCTGCCTGTGTAACAAATTCCACTCTTCATCTGATTTATTATCAGGCTTTATAGTGGTGAAAGCAGGTTGATGAAAATTCTTGACATAGAGCATATCTTCCATTTTGCCCTTCCAAATGGCATAATTTGTGCCATTCAAAGTAACCATTCTACTAGTGTTGGCTTCCATCGTTTATTACAAATACAAATACTATTTATTAGGAGACCAAAGTAATTTTTTTCTGATGTGGAAGTTCCGACTATGCTGCAATCACAAAGCATACTCAGACAGAACCTTGACTCTGATACCACTTGTTGGGAATAAACCCCGTAAAAATAATATTCACGGTATTAGTGATAAACGTGAAACACTAAGTTATGGTTAAATCAGCAGGAGTAAAAATGCAGCAATAATGATACCAAGATTTTACGTGGAAACCCTTCTGAATAAGGGAAAACCCATAGCCAAGAAGAGCAACTGATATCACTATAGTAAGGAATTTTACACTGTGTAGTAACGAGTACAAATACTCCTAAGACCACTATACCCTCAAAAGAAAAAAAAAATACTCTTTTTGTTTTTTCCACCTCACTACAATATCTCTCACTCTATTTTTCTTCACATACTATTTTCTTATAGTCTATGAAATACCTTGCTCTCTCTCACTCAGATGTATTGTCTGAGATTCTTGGTGTGTCTACAAATGAAAGTAGAGACACCTATTTATAGTTGAAGAATGCCTATATTGATGTATGCAGTGACATCAGTGTTATTGCAAAAGTCAGCCGCCCAAATCTTTTCTAAATTGGTTGGCTTGACAAAAAGAAGAAGTTTTTCTTCTTTCACATATGGGGCTGGACTCCACAAAAGAGTCCAAAGATATACACAAGAATAAGATATACACAGACACAATAGAATCAATATGGATTTAGAGCTCGTTTGGATTGACTTAAAAAAGGTGATTTTTCAGCAGAAATAGCTTTTAAGCCAAAAAGCAATAAGGTGGGGTTGCCTGCTTTTGGCTTGTTTTAAGCAGTTTTTGAAACTTATTTTAAGTACTTTTTAAATTTGCCAAACACTGGAAAAAGAAACTAAAAAGAGCTTAAAAGTTAATTTGACCAGCTTAAAAGCCAATCCAAACACCTTCTTAGTTAAGAAACATAGCACAAAGAAAGTCAAGAATCCATATACACGATGTCAACCAATTGGCATCAGGACTACGTAGCAGTTTTTTAAAGTTTCGACGCTTGTCAAGATTCTTTATTTTGGTTAGAAACTTGTATGCCAGTGAAGGGATAAAGTCATAAAGAATATCCGGTCTACCTTAAAAGAACAAACTATTTAGTATTGATTAAATAAACCTAACTAGAGCAGATTTGATACAGAGGATACATATAGTTGACCTCAACTAATTGAAACTTGAGGTGTAGTGATTGATTGATATAATATATACAAATAAGTATACTTACACCTGATAGAAGAAGACAAAAGGCACTAATGAACATGTGTATGTGTGTATGTATCCGCGCGCGCAGATGTTTGTATGCATTTCTTTCACGGCTTTAAAAAAGGAATGGACATTGTTCTATGATTTTGATGCATAAGCCTTCATACTATAATTAAAGGCAAGCAATACAACAAATGCTAGGAGAACAATTGCAGATTGTTCAAAGATAGGATCGAAGAACTTAATATCAAAATTCTAGATCACCTTCCATCTGATGTCAACATGTAGAATTCCATCTTTAGAATTGATGAGATGGTATTTCTCATTGATACGTCCGTTGTATATCACATCCATCAGTTGGATATCTACATAGCCAAGTAACTCCTACAGAAATTACATGCAACAAAAATCAGTTTTTCTTTTCAAAGAGTGTAGTAATGAAAAGTTGAGGAGTTTTGTGACGATGGTTCTTTTACCTTAGACCGAAAACCAAATCTTCTCTTCTTGCTCTTGACTTCAATATGGATTAGGTCCTTCAATGGAGCTTCTTCTAATACAAACTGGAATTCTTCTTCCCATTTTGGATTCCAGGTTTTGTTCCTTGCCTACAAATAGTTGGTAAGAAAAGGTAAGGTAACAGACTCCATAAGGTGGTTAACCATAGGCGAATAGAGCATGGGTTCAACTAAACTTAGTATTTTTTGTACAAACATACATTTATATGTGTCTCTGTGTGACCTATATAGGTCATAGGTTCGAGTCGTGGGATCAGCCACTGATGCTTGCATCAGGTTAGGCTGCCTACATCACATCCCCTTGGGGTGCGGCCCTTCCCTGGACTTTCTGTGAACGGGGCTGCTTTGTACACCGGGCTGCTTTTTTTATACATTTATATGTGAAAACTCACTAAAATTTCAACAAATATTAATTTTTGAATCCATGATTTCAGAAGTGCAATAGGTTCAGTAATAAAAACCTTAATGGTTGAGCCATCAAATTTAAACTATGAATCCGCCTATATGGTTAACTATATAGTATTAGTGTAAAAGTCACCTTTGTTTTCTTTTTTTCTCCTCTAAGAACTACCACTGCATAAGGATTTGTATGGTGTTTCCCTTCTACATCTTCAGCACCAATAACTGTAACCAACAGCAAACCTGCTCCCCGCAAGGAATAGTTATCATCTGAAAGGCTTGAAATACTCTCCTTCCGTTCGTGAATATTAAGAGGTCCACTAAACTTTTTACTATCTTCTTGGAAAGGAATGAAGGACATTTCCAACATAATCTGGCCTCGTGCCTTCTTGTTCTGAGGGTCATTTGGGTTTGTGCTGTGGACCAAATCGAGCGTTAGTTCTTTCTTCTCATATGGATTGAGCAATTTCAGTGGCACTACTTGCATTCCCAACTTGTCATGTGCCCCAATCTGTGAAACAAAGTAAAAATTCTTAGTCTTTTGCATTTGCTGTGGATCATGAGACATGCATTTATCTGCAAACAACCACCGAAATACTCTACAACAGCAACAACCAGCCAGTACAATCCCACAAGTGGGGTATGGGGAGGGTAGTGTGTACGCAAACCTTACCCCAACCCTGGGGGGTAGAGAGGCTGTTTCCGATAGACCCTCGGCTCAAGACAATGAAAAGAGAATATAATTCCTTCTCACAGAAAATCGGAAACGAGAATTCTAGTCATCAAATTTTTTTTTACAAAACAATTAAATAGCTTTAAACTTCAAGATGATGCCACAATACCATGAGATATCAAGATTCTGACCTTTTCCCAGTCATATAGATGCAGCTGCAGAACTTGAGACTCGGGATCTTTTACGGTCAATTTGAAATCCTCATTCCACACTGGATTTAGCGTGTTCATCTTTACAGTAGTCTTCTTGGCCGGAAGCCTGTCCCCTCCTAAGCTGAGTTTAACATAAGGATCTGATTTACTCAAAAAATCCGTGTTCAGAAGTTTCTGTGCTCTCAGAACCTTCACATGCAGTATTCCAACAGGCTTCTTCACAGCTCCTCTATCGAAATATAAAAGCTAATGTTAGTATTTTGGGAAATATGAAAGAATTTGAGCATCCAACTCGATACCTTAACATTAAACCACTTTGGATGTGTTTAGACATCTGATATGGGAAAAAGGGCAGCCCGATGCACTAAGCTCCCGCTATGCGCGGGGTGCGGGAAAGGACCGGACCACAAGGGTCTATTTTACGTAGCCTTACCCTGCATTTCTGCAAGAGGCTGTTTCCACGGCTCAAACTCGTGACCTCCTGGTCACATGGCGGACATCTGATATAGGAGACATCATATATTTCTAAGACTAGTCATGTAAATTTAGGTGCTCTTTTGCCTTTTGACGGGCATAATCTATGCGTCTCAAAGAGATGAAGAGTGGACCGGAATAAAGAGTAGGTTCAACAAGTAGAAAAGTGTGAAGTAAAGAAAGTAAGTTCAGGAGACTAAAGAGTGTGTCGATAATAGTGCTAGTGACTCGATGACGACTATGAGAGAAATGTATATGGTTCGATAAGGTGAGTTCATAGCTGAAGTCTAGAGCTTTAGAATAGGTAGAAACAATATAAATTTAGCTGGAATAGTGAGAAATCAGTTGCTGAAATCAGTTTTACCCAAAATAGATTCTAATACCACTTAAAATAATCTAAACACTATCAAAATATATCAATGATTAGAGTAGACTAAAACCTTTATAAATCCCTTTGGATGACCTTGCATTTATGTTGCTTATTTTAACAGTAGAAAACTAAAGTATACAAGGAATGGTAAAATACATGAATAATCGCCTGTCTTTTTTCAGAACACATGGACAAAGAAACAAAGATATAAAGAGGAAGAGAAGAAGGAAGATGTTTCATTCTGACAAAACCGAAGGTTAAGAAATGCTCAAGTATTCGCTGAAACTATAACGGTAATGCTCAAGTATCACGACACAACAAGTGCAAGTGACTGTGAGGAATTAGTCCATTGTCGATATTTCAAGTAAATTATTGTTTGTCTACAACTTACATCGAACTGTCAAGAATTGGTATATCAAGTGTTTGTGGCCAGAGGTAAAGCCTGGCGACTTGCTTGCATATAGTTTCCTGCCACGCAATGAATACTGTCATTCAAATTAGCTGAGGGAAATGTACCAAAGACTCCTGTCTGTTCTATATTAAGTTTGAATCTAGAAACACATGGAACGGGTGGGAGAGTGGAAAACTTTTTTCAGATCTATGTATTTTTGAGTGTATGTAACCACAATAGCCAAACTCACATACAATGGTATCATGATATTTAAATTTTTAGAACGGGAATATATGTTTAACAGACTCATTTGAGAGCAATATCTCTTAAGCAGATGAATCTTGTTATGCTACTCTTTTTTATAAGTTTTCGTAGTTCAGTAGCTCTATCTACTGTTTTAAGTCATAACCAAACCAATGCGTAAGATTTCAAGGTGCACTTTCTACAACTAATCTGCTGCCAGGAAAGCACTCGAGCCCTTTCTATAATGTCCCGTACTAATTATTTCTGTCTAATTATTAAATTACAGACTCAAAGTGCATTTTACATCTCGTTGTAAACAAATATTTCCAGCCTATTTAATTTCATTTGTATTGGTTTAGGCTGTTGGAGTAACATAATTAACTCAAAATGTAGATTTATTCTGTGTCAGCACCAAGGTGAAGATTTGTTCAGCAAATTCCTTGTGATGTAATGTACACAATTCTGCTTATCACACGTGGTTTTCTTCATAGGTCAAAGTTATAATCTTCCGACTCAATCCTTGGATTTGCAGATCAAATTGGTGAAAGTTCACTTTACCACAAAATGCAACAAGTGAAAGAACATTTGATTTAAATTATCCTATGACCTTTCATCTATAAATCCGATGCGAGCTTAGCCTATGGAGTTTAGTACTTAAGAAGCACACTAGGTAACAAGAGGAAGCTTACCTGAACAAAATGGTGTAAACCAGGGATTGCCATTAAATCTCCTCCAAGTACTTTTAGCCCAAAGTCTACCTCTGGCTACACATACAATCGATAGTCTAAGTTAGAGAGATTATGCCGAGTTTATTTCTAGATTCATGTGCAATTTTCAACTCATCAGCAGGGTTAAAGTCTTTGTAAGCCACAGATATTGTGCGTGCTTACTTACCTTCTTCGTCAGCGATACTATTATGCTTGAAAAGCATGGGAATGTTGGGACAAAAGGCTTCAGTGTTGCCCTTGCTGTAGCAGCCATTTGAAAATCTATCAACTGAAGATAATATAGCAAACCTCAGTAAAATTTCTCAGTGAGAGTTACATATTAATATCACCTAAAATTTCAAAAAAACTTCATTCTCTCTGTTTCTATTTCGATGTTCTTGAAACACATTACTACAAAACAATAATCTCTCACGATCTTTATACAACATATATAGCGTTGTATCTAAGTATCATCCATAAACATTAAGCTCTACTAAAGCAAAAGGGCAGCTCGGTGCACTAAGCTCCAGCTATGCACGGGGTCCGGGGAAGGGCCAGACCATAAGGGTCTATTGTACGCAGCCTTACCCTACATTTCTGCAAGAGGCTGCTTCCACGGCTCGAACCCGTGACCTTCTGGTCACATGGCAGCAACTTTACCAGTTACGCCAAGACTCCCCTTCTAAGCTCTACTAAAGTAATCTAAAGAAATGATGTAAATCAGATAACTTTCACAAAAGCAAATTGCATAACACTTTCATTTGACGATTATGTCAATCTATCTCTCGTAAGAAGAGCAGAAAGGAAACTAGTCTTACCTGTACTGAGATTTGTAGAGATAATAACTTCAATGCCACAACGATATTTGGATTTCCAGCCCATCTGACTGCCAACTCAAATACTAGCTCCTTTTCATTGGAATGATATACTTTAATACCTGCCAAATTGGTCGAGATCAAATGAAACACGCGTAACTTCTAATCTTAAAGATAGCAGTTTATCACAACATTTCATGTGTTTGAGTTTATCACAACATTTCATGTGTTTGATAAAAGTTGGCGCTCACCATGAAATCTAGGAGGAATTGTTCCAAGAGTAAATTGTTCAAACTCAATAGATTTTATTTGATACTGGCCAATATACTCTGCAAAAATACGTTTTGTTGTGCTTTTAATAATTCCACAAATTGCCTGTAGATGAAATAAAATCAGACTGCACTATTCAGGCATGCTGCTATACTTCAGACCATTTCCATGGCATAAACAAGAATTAAGAATCCCAAACATGATATGACTGATATGTTGGAAATAACAAGTGTTGAATTTGGATTACCTTGTCAAGATAAGGCCACATATTGGCTATAAATTCATTAAACCAGTCAACCTACAAAACGATATGGATAAAATCATTACCCAGATAAGATTTGACTTGGGATAATACGATAAAAGGCAGCCCGGCGCACTAAGCTCCCGCTATGCGCGGGTCCGGAAAAGGGTCGGACCACAAGGGTCTTTTGTACGCAGTCTTACCAGGTATTTATACAAGAGGCTGTTTTCATAGCTTGAACCCTTGACCTCCTGGTCACATGGCAGCAACTTTACCAGTTATGCCAAGGCTCCCCTTCACTTGGGATAATAGGATAAAAAAATTCAAATTCAAAAGAAGGCGAGTGCATACCCGCTCGTAGTCCGGATTCATCACCCATAATGGGAGTTCAGGTAGAAGATCAACCAATAAGCTTGGCTCAATTTCATCAAATGGTGTACTCTCTGGTAAATCCTGGAGATTTGTGTTTAAGAAATTCAGTTCACTTTCCAATAAGTTGGTTTGAATTGGTTAAACCTTTTAAAGGAGCAGAAATTTGCTTAAGCTGTATCTCTTCAATTTTATACTAACATATACAACATATCAACATGTCTATCTGCATCTTTACATAATACTGAAGGACTGGGGCGGATTTAGTGCGGGTTCGAACTATGTATACATATGAAACGAAATAAAAAAGAAAACATATGGAGTAATAAGATAACACTCGTTCTGAACATGGACTCTAAACCCTGAATTATTTGCCTCTGCCTATGCAGAAGGATGAATGATTTTGCACCAACAACTTTGGCGCGTGGAAGACATAGCGAATTGTTTGTCGAACGTGTTGGATGTGTGTGAACAAAGTCTCACATGAAAAGAAAAGAACTCTACCTACAAGGTGCTGGATACTCTTAATGGAGAAGACTTTTGGGAAAAAACGTGCAAGCTTGGCTCAAAACAGACAATATCACACCATATTAAGAGTATTTTTGAAGCGTTTTAGCTCTAACACAAGGTTCATCTATTGTAACTGAGTTATGCTAACAATTTCTAGTGAAACATGAAAATAAGAACCAACATAGGAAATGGATAATTAACATAAGTCATTGTAACTGAAATCTCATCAAATGATTGCTGTCCTATATAAGATGATCAAAGGAAAACAGTAAATAACTTTATCATTCCATTGAAATAAAAGCAGGTGCATTTACCTTAACATCTCTGGGCTCAAAGTATATGAACAAGAAATAACCAATAACCAGACCTACTGAAATTCCAATTCCAAAGCCAAAAATACCTAACAAACTTCCAAGAAAACCCATTTTCTTTGATCATTCTCAATATTAATTGAACCCCATGTTATAGCTCATCTTAAAGAAAAGGAACATTCAAACGCAAATCCTGAAACGCGTGATAAAATCTATATATGATTATTTCTACATTTCATTTTTTCTTTCCTTATGTATATGTGTCACCCTTGAAAATAAAGAAAGATAATAATGCCAGAAGAAAGGGATTTTTTTTTGGTAGAGTTGGCGCTTAGTTAATATTGATGTTGAGATTTGATAGCGTTGATTCGTTGAACACCTAGAATGAACGTGTAGAATTCATCAACATATGAATATTAACAATTCACACGTGGCTCTTTTATTAAACACTAGGGGGCGTTTGGTAAGATGTATTAAGGAAAATAATAGTAAAAATAGCATGATATAGCCAGTTTTCGGACTGATCATTCAAAAATAGTCAGCGTTTATCAAGTCAATAAAAAATAGCCACTATTTTGCTGCAACAGAGACCGGTTCAGCATAATATACTGGAGTTTGGTGCACCTGTGTATGAACCCCAACATATTATGCTGGACCGGTATACTTTGTTGGCTCCAATATAATATACTGGAGACTGGAGCACCGGTGCTCCAAACTCCAGTATATTATGCTGGACCGATATATTTGCTGGAAATCCAGTATACTATGCTGGAGTTCTAGTGTACTTATGTTGGAACTCCATCATATTATGCTGGAGTTCCGGCATACTTATCCTGGAACTCCAGTATAATATGTTGGAGTTCAAGTATACTTATGTTGGAACTCCAGCATAATATACTGGCGTATTTTCCAGGTTTTGAACCGTTTTTTCGCTCAGATTTATCTTTACATAAAAAGTGGCTAAATTTCGATTACTTTTGAAACTGGGCTATTTTTGAACGATCAGTTGTAAATCTGGCTATTTTTGAATTTCTCCCAAGATAATACTCCCTCTGTTCCAGTGTATATGAACCTATTTTCTTTTTGGTCCGTTCCAAAAAGAATGACACATTTCTAAATTTTGTAAGAATTTAGCTTAAACTTATAATTCTATCCTTATTGAGAAGCTTTTATAACCACACAAATATTCTGGGTCCCTTTTTGACTTGTTTATGACCACAAATTTCAAAAGTTTTTATTTTTTCTTAAACTTCGTGCCCAGTTAAACATGTTCATATAAATTGGAACGGAGGGAGTATATACTACTAGCTTTATTAATCTCTTGTTTGGTAGTACTTTTAAACCTATGTATTAGTTATACACCCTATTCAGTACTATTTTTATACCTAACAAACTATGACATTAACAATACCATTGTTTTTAATACATGGATAAGCGTATATAAAGATAGAATTACACTTTTAAATTTTTTTTCAAATCCTTTCCAATATTTTTCAAAAGGTGTGCTTGTAAACAAATAATCTTTTTAAAAGAAAAATATACAATACATATTATTTTTAATATACCAAACTAAATAGTGGATAAGAAATACCTATTCATTATCATTCCTATACATCTTTATCAAACGACCCCTAGTATAGTAGTACTAAGTTTCTTGTTGTAAATGAGAAACACCACAAAAATGAATTTTGGCTTCGGGACCAAAGATTTGGATATCATTCGAAATGTAGTTGTCCTCGTAATAACTGTCAACTGCTAGGAAAATTACGGATTTGTCAAAAATTACTACAGTCGTATCTCTCTATAACAACATCTCTATGACCCTATATAATAGTTTCGGAACCTATTTTTTATGTATGTTATAATATGTGTCCTCTATAACATCATTTCACTATAGGATCCAAAAAATATCGTATCTCTCTATAACAACATCTCTATGACCCTATATAATAGTTTCGGAACCTATTTTTTATGTAATGTTATAATATGTGTCCTTTATAACATCATTTCACTATAAGATCCAAAAAATATCGAAACAAATGCGGCTGTTATCGATAGATTTGACGGATTTTACAAATAATATAATTAAAGACTTTGATTTTTATGTATCTTTTTTGTAGTTTTTAAATATGTAACTCTTGCTTCAAAAAGACTAATTGATTCTTTTGTTGAATCAAGAATAGACAACTCCAGATTTAAATGATTTTCTCATCTCAAGGCGATGTCTAGTAAATTTTTAAATATGATTTCGCCTTTAAAAAAAATAATAGTAATAATATAAGCTCTAGAACGAGCGGAATTGTTCAATCATTTCTTTTCTTGAAGTCATTTTGGGTGCCACGTGTCTGTTTCTTATGCAAATAAACATCGCAATTAGATAACAGAGTAGCTTTCGTCCATAAAAGAGTTAGAAATTTAAAAGTAAAGAACATGGCTAGGAAAATGATTCATGCCTGCAAAAAGAAAAGTCTGGTTATTAGTTTACTTGCATAAATGACCAAAGAGAATTAGGACGGTTTGTTGAATTGACTTTTAAGCCTAAGTGGTTGGCCTATCTTTAGCATTTGGTTCAAAGTTGTGAAGAAAACTTTTTGCAACAACTATAAAGGTTTTCTTGAGAATTTTCGTACTTAGTTTGCAAAAAAAGTAAAATTATAATTGTGATTAAGCTTTGTGTAGCTTGCCTAAATCGATGAACAACTTGTTATAGTCCACAATCACATATGTCAGATAAACTAAACTCGAAATTTCCAGAGTTAATCACTTAACCATACTCTTGGAACATTTCATAAGCTTATTCTCGTTGATTAATAAATTCGTAATGTCATTATAATTGGACACTCTTTTCTCTCCAAAATTGGCTTTTTTTAAGTGTTAAATCTGTGTGTTGGTTGAATTTGTGAGATAGGATGAGAAGAGTCGAACTGAGAAAGAGTAAATTGGAAGAGTTTCTCATTCAATCTTATGTCAAAAATGAAGCTGATACAAGTGTATATAATTACCATCTAGCCAACTAATTGACAGTTGTACAAGTAACTAAACATAGCTAACCATGGTTACAACTAACTAACATACTGACTATAGTTAACTTTACACCCCCCCCTCAAGCTAGGAGGTATGAAGATATTCTTCATTCCTAGCTTGGAAACCAAGTAGTCATGTTGTGCTCTGCCAAGACCTTTGGTAAGTAAGTCCGCTTGCTGCTCAGCAGTAGCGACACAAAGAGTGTGAACTAGCCCTTGTTGAACCTTTTCACGAATGAAGTGACAATCAATGTCAATGTGTTTGGTTCGCTCGTGGAACACAGGGTTCGCAACAATCTGAATTGCGGACTTACTGTCACAATGTATAGTTACTGACAAAGTATGTTGAACGCCCAACTCATGAAACAAACTAAGAACCCACACAACTTCAGCAACAGTATATGCTAGACTTCGATATTCTGTCTCCGCTGAGCTTCTGGAAACAATCGACTGCTTCATGGACTTCCAAGAAATAAAAGAATCCCCAAACTTAACTAGGTAGCCTATGACAGACCTGCGAGTGTTGGGACAGGCAGCCCAGTCGGCATCGCTAAATGCTGATAAGGACTCAGAACAATGTGCCTTCAGCAAAACCCCCAATCATGGGCAATGTTTGATATACCGAACAATTCTCAAGGCAGCTTCCATGTGAGAGGCCTTGGGAGAATACATGAACTGACTGAGGTTTTGGACCGCAAAAGAAATGTCTAGTCAAGTGACTGTGAGGTATAGAAACCTCCCAAGTAATATTTGATAAGGACCTGGATCATCCAAAGTCTTATCATCAGTGGTCCCAACATAAGAGTCTAATTCAGTGGTAGATAGCCTCAGGTTTTTGTTACAACCCATATCCATATGTGTTAGTTCATGCCATATATTAGTTAACATAAATCCAAGAAGGAATTATCTTTGAGATGATAAGAAGTCAATCCTATTGGTCTTAAGTGATACAAGAGTGTATAAGGGTGATTAACAAGTATTAGAAGTTAAATGAATCAAGGATGTTGTAACTCGTATTTTCAGGTAATCTAGCGGTGCTTAATACACTCAAGAGGTCATTTATTAAGGTATTTTAATCATATAATATCCGTATTATAAGTCTTTAAGTCAAACGAGTTATGAAACAAAAGTCGACAAAAGTTGTCGCAACTTAGGTTCATAATTTTACTTAAACATTAGGTCAAATGTTTCTAATCTTTTCTCCTAATTTACAAGGAATTACGGGGTGATATACAAACCAAATTAAAGATCTATGAGTCTAGTTTTCAACATATTAAACCGTTCATCGATACAATCTCGGAGTAGAGAGATATTCACATTTTTGCGAGACTGCGCCAAGCACCTCTCTATGGGGCCCACTAAGGCAGTTTAAGATATTTGGACCTATATAGGATGCCTCCAACCCGTTTTAAGTCATTTTTTCTCATTATTTTCAGACCTTATAACCCTAGGAACATCCTCTCAAGGTTCTCCCAAGATTCAAGACCCAAAAGGGCAAACAACACAAATCAAGTGTCGGGAATTCCGTGGCGCTAGTAAGTCTCTTGTTCTTCTTGTTGTTGCTCATTTTTGTGTCGTTACAGCTCGTGTGGGAGGTTGTTTTAAAGGGTTTATGTTCTGTAAATACTCTCTCATGTTTTTAATATCAATCCTAGGTGATTTCAAGCCTTCTAAAGTGATTCTAGTGCCGAAAAACACTAATTGATCGCTAGTTTCGCTTTTTTGTTGTTGTGGCAGCATTGGAGGGATATTTCATGGAAATTTAAGGTCAAATTGGAGTTGTTCTTTCTGTATAAAGGTAAGGAACCTATTACTCTATATGTATTTAAGATTATCCAAGTTGCGGCTAAGCCATTGAAGATAGAACTTGTGAAATATATATCGAAAGGCTTGGTAGTAATGTTATTGTTTTGTGGACTGTTTTTCGTTGCTGTTGGGTTGCGTATTTTACTACTGTTTTGTGGAGTTTTGGAGGAGTAAGGGTGTGTAGAAACACCATATATATATAGGTTTGTGGTATGATATTTATCCATAACATTTCTGGGTCGTTTGACATGACTACGGTGGTCGTTGTATGTATGGAGTGATTAGGCTGTGCGTGGACTATTTTGGGAGGCTCAATATGTTTATTATTGATGTTGTTTGGGCTGTTTGGTGACTGTTTTGAATGGTGTGAAGTCATATATATAGGGGAGGTGTTGTCCGTTTCATCGTAAAATAGGTTGTGGTCGATACATAATAGTTATGACGCTTAAATGATAACGATAGTATCGTTTCTCTTATTGTAGACTAAGGAGTTTTGACAATTGCATAGCTTGAGATTGGGGCAGTATATACAAGGTATGTGAGGCTATACCTTTCCTTCTTTTGCACGACTCCGATTGTACATAATGTAATGAACGAGCTTCCAAGATACTCTACTCTTAGAAGCTAGCAGTACTTACATTGTTTTCCCTCTTATGGAACGATTGATGTTAATGTTGCTTCTCTTATTCTTATGTTATCAATGTTGTTGGTACTTCCTGATTAAGATTAATAGTGAAGAGTTAGTCCTAATAACGTGTACATAGGATACCGACCTTACGTCACTCCGAAAGGTTTAGAATGTGATTCCATGAGTCGAGCATGCATTATATATATGTATCAATTTTACTCTACTGAGCCACGCTATAGTTGGTCGGGTACGACACCTATTGTGCAACCACTGATCAGTTGGGTTTTACCGAGCTCCACGTGCAGGGTACGATTCTACCGAGCCTTATGATGGTCGGGTATGTTTTTTACCGAGCCTATTATAGCCGGGTACGATATGATGATGATGATGCCCACAGAGGCGAATGTTTTAAAGGTTTATGTATTTATACATATGTATCATGCATTTCATGTCATTATCCCTCAGAGGTACTAAGATGTTACAGGTTGTATATTCTCTATCCTTGCTTACATTACTGATCGTATTTATGGTTCCCTGCCTTACATACTCAGTATTTTATTCGTACTGACGTCCTTTTATTTGTGGACGCTGCATGTCGTGCTGCAGGTCCTGATAGACAGGCAGGTGCAGCTCCCCACCACAGTAGGCTGTCCAGTTCAGCGGTGATTGGCGAGATCCCTTCTCCGGACTTGCCTTGGTCTTGGTATGCATTTTTGTTATAGACATTATGGGTATGTCGGGGCCCTGTTCCGGCTATGTTGCAGCACTTATGTTCATTTAGAGGCTCATAGACAAGTGTCGACTCATGTATAGTTTGGTATGCCTTGTCGGCTGGTTTTTGTTATATAGTCTTTCATGGTAGCGTGGTAGCTCATACCTTATATGTAGTTTCTTGATTGTCTGGTCATCCCCTGCTATGTATGTTCATGCCATCATATTTTATTGCTAGTTGTCCATGATCCAGGTCTACCATTTATATTGATCTCGTCAGCCCTAAAAGATAATAATGAAGGTTAGATGAAATGTACGTTGGTGCTCGGCAAGTATGGTCGGGTGCTAGTCACGGCCCTCCAGTTTGGGTCGTGACAAACTTGGTATCAGAGCAAGTCTGTCCTAGGGGTTGTCTATGAGTCGTGTCTAGTAGAGTCTTGATTATGGATGTGTAGCGCGCCACATTTATAATCAGGAGGCTACATGACATCTAGGGTTGTTACCTTCTTCCTGAATCTAGATCGTGCGTAGAGTTGAGTCGTAAGTGTTCGTCTCTAATATTCACCTTGTTTTTTTCAGTGATGCCTTCGACTAGGAAGCAAACGATTAGTAGACGGCTTGATACAGCAGCGGGAGAGGGTACCAGTCAGGTGCCCCAAGTCAGAGCAGGACAAAGTGAGGCTCAGAGTGAGATGCCCTCTCATACCTCATCTACTCCATCTCCTCCAGAGGATATTAGAAGGCACCCAGCGCCTCCAGTTCCTCCGTCTGGCACTCCAGACCAGGATATGCGGAGTGCTTTGCAGTTATTGACTAGCTTGGTAGCTGCTCAGGCTCAGAGGCAGAATACAGGTGCTGCTGAGAAACTAGTTAGTACAAGAGTTCGTGATTTTATTAATTTAGAACCTCCAGTGTTTACCGGATCAGACCCCAAGGAGGACCCACAGACTTTTATTGACCAGGTTCATCGTACACTGTGGGTTATGCATGTTAGTGATATAGAGGTAGTAGAGTTGGCTTCTTATCGGCTACGGGATCTAGAGGTTCTCTGGTATGATAGTTGGGAGAGATCCAGGGGTCCGAACGCTCCTCCAGCTGTGTGGAAGGAATTTTCTGAGGCCTTTCTTCGTCACTACTTGCCAGTTGAGATATGACGAGCTAGAGCTGATAAGTTCTTGAACCTTAGACAAGGTAATATGAGTGTGCGATAGTACAATATGCAGTCGATTCTTTAGCAAAGTATGCTCCCCATATGGTGGCCGAGATGAGTGATAGGGTGCATTTGTTCGTGAACGGATTGGGACCACATCTGATAAAATGAGTGTACGACAGCCTCATTGGTGGAGGCCATGGATATTTCCCGTATTCAGGCTTATGCCCAGACCCTAGAGGATCGTAAGCGCCAGCAAAGGGCAGTTAGGGAGAAGGATAGGGGCCAGCATAAGAGGGCGAGATTTGCAGGGTATTCTGATGACTTTAGAGGCAGCGTCAGGCCACAGTTTTCGAGGAGTTCGGCTCCACCTGTAGCTAGTGCTCCTCCACAGTTTCAGAGGCCTCGATATGACTGATCCTATTCTGGTCCAAGTCAGAGTTCGCGGGCATCTGGCTCGCAACATCACAGGGATACTAGTCAGATGAGACCCCCAACACCACATTGTGATCAGTGCGTCAAGGCCCACTTTGGACTGTGTCGTCGAGGTTCTGATGCGTGCTATTCATGCGGACAGCCTGGCCATATGATGTGGGATTGTCCTAACAGAGGAGGTGATGGTACGGCTCAACCGGCTGGATCTGTGTCTGGTTCTTCCTCATCAGTTCGACCTCCAGCATGGGGTTTTCAGCAGTCGACATGTCGTGGTAGGGGTAGAGGTGCAGTGCCGAGTTCGAGTGGTGCTCAAAATAGAACCTATGCTCTAGTAGGTCGACAGGATCTCGAGTCGTCTCCAGATGTTGTTACAGGTATTATATCTGTGTTTTCTTATGATGTATATGCGCTGATTGATCCGGGATCTACATTATCATATGTTACACCCTTTGTGGCTAATAAGTTTGGCATTGAACCTGAATTGATAAGTAAACCCCTTGCGGTATCTACTCCGATAGGAGATTCTGTGATTGCTAGAAGGGTATATAGAGGTTGCACTGTGATGATTTGTAGTCGTCAAACCTCGGCAAATTTATTTGAGTTAGAAATGGTTGATTTTGATGTGATAATGGGTATGGACTGGTTGGCCTCTTGCTATGCAAATGTTGATTGTCGTACGAAGATGGTTAGGTTCCAATTTCCGGGTGAACCCGTCATTGAATGGAAAGGGAATATTGCTACACCGAAAGGTAGGTTTATTTCCTATCTTAAGGCAAGGAAAATAATCTCAAAAGGTTACATTTATCATCTCATTCACGTTAGGGATGCGGAGGCGAAACCGCCTACTTTACAATCAATCCCCGTGGTCAACAAATTTCCAGATGTTTTCCCAGATGAACTCTCAGGCCTTCCTCCTGAAAGGGGACATTGAGTTTAGCATTGATGTGTTGCCTGACACTCAACCGATATTTATCCCTCCATACAAAATGGCCCCGGCAGATTTGCGAGAGTTGAAGGTGCAGTTGAAGGACTTGCTGGATAAGGGCTTCATTAGGCCTAGCACCTTACCTTGGGGTGCGCCAGTCCTATTCATGCCGAAGAAAGACGGGTCGTTATGGATGTGTATCGACTATCGACAGTTGAATAAGTCTACTATAAAGAACAAGTATCCACTTCCAAGAATTGATGACCTGTTTGACCAACTCCAGGGTGCCAAGTATTTCTCCAAGATTGATTTACGTTCAGTGTATCATCGGGTGAGGGTTAAGGAGAAGGATATTCCAAAGACGGCTTTCCGGAAAAGATATGGGCACTTTGAGTTCTTGGTGATGTCGTTCGGGCTAACAAATGCCCCAGCAGCTTTTATGGATCTCATGAATACTATATTTAGTCCTATTATTATTTGTTCACTCCCTTGCCCCTTTGTTTGTGATTGTTGTTTGGGTGAGGAAGAGCGATAAAGAACGAAGGGTGATGTAAGTTATATGTTAAGCTCTCCAAATGTGAATTTTGGCTGAAATCAGTAGCGTTCCTTGGCCATGTGATATCTGACGAGGGTATTAGTGTCGACACTCAGAAGATCGATGCAGTAAAGAATTGGTCGAGACCTACAACACCATCAGAAGTCCGCAGCTTCCTAGGGCTAGCAGGATATTATAGGCGGTTTGTAGAAGGGTTTTCCTCTATATCATCACCATTGACTAAGTTAACACAGAAAGCTACCAAATTCCAGTGGTCTGACACTTGTAAACATAGTTTTCAGGAGCTGAAGAATCGATTGACATCCGCACCAGTGCTCACTCTTCCTGAAGGAACAGAAGGTTATGTGGTATATTGTGATGCCTCAGGTATAGGTTTGGGGTGCGTATTGATGCAGCGTGGGAAGGTGATTGCTTATGCATCAAGATAATTGAAGAAGCATGAAAAGAATTATCCAACCCATGATTTGGAATTGGCTGCAGTAATATATGCTTTGAAGATATGGCGGCACTACTTATACGACGTCCATGTTGACATCTACACAGATCACAAGAGTTTACAATACATATTCAAGCAGAAAGAGTTGAATTTGAGGCAGCGTAGGTGGCTTGAATTATTGAAAGACTACAACGTCGAGATATTGTATCATCCTGGTAAA
This sequence comes from Nicotiana tabacum, assembly GCF_000715075.1. NCBI lineage: Eukaryota > Viridiplantae > Streptophyta > Magnoliopsida > Solanales > Solanaceae > Nicotiana > Nicotiana tabacum. Next base: position 14,013,168 of record NC_134089.1, on the reverse strand, counting down.
GCCAATGTTGTGGCACACGCTCTCAGCCATAAATCAATGGGAAGCTTAGTACATATTGAGGCAGGTAGATGGGGGTTGACTAAAGAGCTTCATCAGCTAGCCAATATGAGAATCAGATTGTTAGACTCTGATGATGGAGGTGTTATTGTACATAATACATCAGAATCATCTTTGGTAGCCGAGGTAAAAGCACGACAATATGAAGATCCTATCTTAGTATGATTAAGAGAAAGATTCAACAGTGTAAAAGTATGGCTTTTGAGATTGGAATAGATGGGGCACTGAGATACCAGGGCCGATTATATGTGCCTAATATGGCAGGGTTGCGAGAGAAGATTATGAATGAGATTCATCAATCCCGATATTCCATCCATCCCGGCTCGACAAAGATGTATCATGATGTCAAGGAGCGGTATTGGTGGGATAACATGAAGAAGTCTATTGCAGAATTTGTAGCTCAGTGTCCCAATTGTCAACAAGTAAAGATAGAACATCAGAAACCCGGTGGATTGCTTCAGAATATAGAGATTCCGACCTGGAAATAGGAGGTGATTAATATGGACTTCATTATTGGATTACCTCGCTCTTATCATAAGTTTGACTCCATCTGGGTGATAATTGATCGACTTACAAAATGTGCCCATTTTCTGCCAGTTAAGACAACTTACACAGCTGAAGATTATGCGAAGTTGTATATCAAGGAGATTGTTAGGCTTCATGGTGTGCCAGTATCTATTATATCAGACCAAGGAGCTTAATTTACAGCTAACTTTTGGAGGTCTTTCCAGAAGGGTTTAGGCACACAAGTGAATCTCAGCACTGCATTTCATCCGCAGACTGACGGACAGGCTGAACGTACCATTCAGACACTAGAAGATATGCTACGAGCATGTGTTCTAGATTTAAGGGAAATTGGGATGACCATCTTCCACTCATAGAATTCGCCTACAATAATAGCTACCATTCCAGTATTAAAATGGCCCCATACGAGGCACTATACGGGAGAAGATGTAGATCACCAGTTGGATGGTTCGAAGTCGGTGAAACAGAATTATATGGGCCAGATTTGATTCACCAAGCTATTGAGAAGGTGAAAGTGATACAGGAGCGATTGACGACGGCACAAAGCAGGCAAAAATCTTATTCCTATGTCCGACGTCATGATCTGGAGTTTGAGGTTGGTGATTGGGTTTTCCTGAGGATCTCACCAATGAAGGGTATTATGCGTTTTGGGAAGAAAGGTAAGCTGAGTCCAAGGTATATCGGGCCATATAAAATTCTTCGACGGATTGGACATGTTGCTTATGAGTTAGAATTGCCATCCGAATTGGAATTTGTCCACCCGGTATTCCATGTATCTATGTTGAGGAAATGTATTGGAGACCCTTCTCGAGTCGTCCCTATCAAAGATGTACAAGTTATAGAGGACCTATCATATGAAGAAGTGCCAGTGGCGATATTAGATCGACAAGTCCGCAAGTTGAGAACAAAAGATGTAGCTTCCGTCAAAGTATTGTGGAGGAACAAAAATATGGAAGAAATCACATGGGAAGCAGAAGAGGAGATGAAGTCTAAATACCCTTACCTATTCCAGAATGAAGATAACAAGGATGTTGGTGGAAGACAGGATACATTGGAAGGTGAAACGGCTCTATGAGGTAAGCAATAATTTGAGAATACTCCTCCTTAATACAAAATGGTGATATGTAGATAATGTAAATATGCATAATGCTTGGTGTAGCCTTCTGAAGCCATATGTTGGGCTTAGTTACTTGCAAGTTTTGCTAGTGACCATTTTATAGGGGAAAATTGATCGGAAATTTCCATTGGAATCCACGATGATTTAAACTCCCCATGAACCCTTACATTCGAGGACGAATGTTCCTAAGGGGGGGAAATGTTACAACCCATATCCACATGTGTTAGTTCATGTCATATATTAGTTAACATAAATCCAAGAAGGAATTATCTTTGAGATGATAAGAAGTCAATCCTATTGGTCTTAAGTGATACAAGAGTGTATAAGGGTGATTAACAAGTATTAGAAGTTAAATGAATCAAGGATGTTGTAACTCGTATTTTCAGGTAATCTAGCGGTGCTTAATACACTCAAGAGGTCATGTATTAAGGTATTTTAATAATATAATATCCGTATTATAAGTCTTGAAGTCAAACGAGTTATGAAACAAAAGTCGACAAAAGTTGTCGCAACTTAGGTTCATAATCTTACTTAAATATTAGGTCAAATGTTTCTAATCTTTTCTCCTAATTTACAAGGAATTCGGGGTGATCTACAAACTAAATTAAAGATCTATGAGTCTAGTTTCCAACACATTAAACCATTCATCGATACGATCTCGGAGTAGAGAGATATTCACATTTTTGAAAAACTGCGCCAAGCACCTTTCTATGGGGCCCACTAAGGCGGTTTAAGATATTTGGACCTATATAGGATGCCTCCAACCCGTTTTAAGTCATTTATTCTCATTATTTTCAGACCTTATAACCCTAGGAACATCCTCTCAAGGTTCTCCCAAGATTCAAGACCCAAAAGGGCAAACAACACAAATCAAGTGTCGGGAATTCCGTGGCGCTAGTAAGTCTCTTGTTCTTCTTGTTGTTGCTCATTTTTGTGTCGTTCCAGCTCATGTGGGAGGTTGTTTTAAAGGGTTTATGTTCTGTAAATACTCTGTCATGTTCTTAATATCAATCCTAGGTGATTTCAAGCCTTCTAAAGTGATTCAAGTGCCGAAAAACACTAATTGATCGCTAGTTTCACTTTTTTGTTGTTGTGGCAGCATTGGAGGGATATTTCATGGAAATTAAGGTCAAATTGGAGTTGTTCTTTCTGTATAAAGGTAAGTAACCTCTTACTCTATATGTATTTAAGATTATCCAAGTTGCGGCTAAGCCATTGAAGCTAGAACTTGTGAAATATATATCGAAAGACTTGGTAGTAATGTTATTGTTTTGTGGACTGTTTTGCGTTGTTGTTGGGATGCATATTTTACTACTGTTTTGTGGAGTTTTGGAGGAGGAAGGGTGTGGAGAAACACCATATATATTTAGGGTTGTGGTATGATAGTTATTCGTAACATTTCTGGGTCGTTTGACACGACTACGTTGGTCGTTGTATGTATGGAGTGATTAGGCTGTGCGTGGACTATTTTGGGAGGCTCAATATGTTTATTATTAATGTTGTTTGGGCTGTTTGGTGACTATTTTGAATGGTGTGAAGTCATATATATAGGGGAGGTGGTGTCCGTTTCATCGTAAAATAGGTTGTGGTTGATACATAATAGTTATGACGCTTAAATGATAACGATAGTATCGTTTCTCTTATTGTAGACTAAGGAGTTTTGACAATTGCATAGCTTGAGATTGGGGCAGTATATACAAGGTATGTGAGGCTATACCTTTCCTTCTTTTGCACGACTCCGATTGTACATAATGTAATGAACGAGCTTCCAAGATACTCTACTCTTAGAAGCTAGCAGTACTTATATTGTTTTCCCTCTTATGGAACGATTGATGTTAATGTTGCTTCTCTTATTCTTATGTTATCAATGTTGTTGGTACTTCCTGATTCTTATAAGGTTCATAGTGAAGAGTTAGTCCTAATAACGTGTACATAGGATACCGACCTTACGTCACTCCGAAAGGTTTAGAATGTGATTCCATGAGTCGAGCATGCATTATATATATGTATCAATTTTACTCTACTGAGCCACGCTATAGTTGGTCGGGTACGACACCTATTGTGCAACCACTGATCAGTTGGGTTTTACCGAGCTCCACGTGCAGGGTACGATTCTACCGAGCCTTATGATGGTCGGGTATGTTTTTTACCGAGCCTATTATAGCCGGGTACGATATGATGATGATGATGCCCACAGAGGCGAATGTTTTAAAGGTTTATGTATTTATACATATGTATCATGCATTTCATGTCATTAGCCCTCAGAGGTACTAAGATGTTACAGGTTGTATATTCTCTATCCTTGCTTACATTACTGATCGTATTTATGGTTCCCTGCCTTACATACTCAGTATTTTATTCGTACTGACGTCCTTTTATTTGTGGACGCTGCATGTCGTGCTGCAGGTCCTGATAGACAGGCAGGTGCAGCTCCCCCACCACAGTAGGCTATCCAGTTCAGCGGTGATTGGCGAGATCCCTTCTCCGGACTTGCCTTGGTCTTGGTATGCATTTTTGTTATAGACATTATGGGTATGTCGGAGCCCTGTTTCGGCTATGTTGCAGCACTTATGTTTATATAGAGGCTCATAGACAAGTGCCGACTCATGTATAGTTTGGTATGCCTTGTCGGCTAGTTTTTGTTATATAGTCTTTCATGGTAACGTGGTAGCTCATACCTTATATGTAGTTTCTTGATTGTCTGGTCATCCTCTTCTATGTATGTTCATGCCGTCATATTTTATTGTTGGTTGTCCATGATCCAGGTCTACCATTTATATTGATCTCGTCAGCCCTAAAAGATAATAATGAATTTTAGATGAAATGTACGTTGGTGCTCGTCAAGTATGGTCGAGTGCTAGTCATGGCCCTCCAGTTTGGGTCGTGACAGTTTTGTTCCATAGGAGAAGTGGTAGGCTTAGATCCTTAGAGCCTTAAGTCAGCAATCAACTCAAGCGAATACTTTCTCTGATGCATCAAGATCCCCTCAGCACTTCTTGCAAATTCAATTCCCAAGAAATACTTAAGTTCCCCCAAGTCTTTGATCTTGAATTTATGTTGAAGAGCAGCTTTGGTGGATTGTATCAGTTGTATATCATCACCAATTATAAGCAGGTCATCTACATAAACCAAGACAACGACCATTTTTCCAGCTTCCCTTTTAATGAATAATGAGTAATCCAAATGACTCTGACGGAAATCAGAGTCAATGAGAGCAGATGTGAGCTTGAGATTCCATTGTCTTGAGGCCTGCTTAAGTCCATAGAGGGATTTATGCAGCCTGCAGACCAATGATTTATCTCCAGATTTACTAAATCTGAAGCCTTGTAGTATGCTCATGTACACCTGTTCTTACGAGTCTCCTTGCAAGAAGCATTATAAACATCCATTCGGTGGACTGGCCACTGCCTTGAAGCTGCTAACGAAAGAACACTTCTAACAGTAACCATTTTCACTGCAGGTGAAAATATTTCCTGATAGTCCAAACCTTCTCTTTGGTTGAACCCTTTAGCCACCAATCTCGCTTTGAATCTTTCTATTTCACCTGTAGCCTTATACTTTCTTTTGTAAACCCATTTACATCCAATGGCTTTCTTTCCTTTGGGGAAGGGAACAAGCTCCCAGGTTTTGTTATCATCCAATGCCTTGATCTCTGTTTGCATTGCTTCTACCCACCTTTTATCTCTAGCTGTCTCATAGTAGCTAGCAGGTTCTACTTTAGGGGAAAAGTTTAAGAGATAACTCTAATATTTAGGAGATAGGTTATCATATCCAATCACATCAGAGATAGGATATTGACAACAGTTGGACTGCTTAAATTTATTAGTCCTCACAAAATCTTTAAGCCATATAGGTGGTCTTGACTCTCTTGTAGTTTTTCTAACTTCTGGGGGTAGAGGAACAGATGGAACCTGTAGAGTGGATTGAATTGTGTCATCGTTAGTGTGGGCTAGAGTAACAATTGAATCGGACAAATCAGCTGCTAATGAAGAATTTCGTTCAAGTGAAGAAATTGATTAAGAAGAATGAGGAGAACATGGTGAAATAGAAGCAGAACATGGTGGAATAGGCTCCTCCAGCACAGCTTGATCGGACAGATCATGAATATCCAAGAATTGCTGCTCAGTCTCGACTTTTGGATTCTGAAAGGGAAAAACCTCCTCATAAAAGGTCACATATCTACTTGTGAACAGAATATTGTATTCAAGGTCTAGTAGTTTGTAACCTTTCTGATGCACAATATAACAAAGCAATGCACATTTCACTGCTCGAGCTCCAAACTTATCACTCCTAGGCAATGTGGTGGCAAAGCATAGGCAACCAATGACTCACATGTGGGAGAAGGAAGGTTGTTTGTGATACAGTAATTCATAGGATGACTTATTGCCAAGCACTGTAGAGGGAATTCTGTTGATTATATAAACTGCTGAATCTACACACTCTCCCTAATATCTAGCTGGCAAATGTCCTTGAAACTTAATTGCTCTGGCTGTTTCAAGAATGTGCCCGTTCTTACGCTCAACCACTCCATTCTGTTGTGGGGTATATGGGCAAGAACTTTGGTGTTGAATGCCATGTAGTTGAAATAATTCTTTGCAGTGAGAATTGAAGAATTCACTCCCTTTATCGGATCTAAACGATTTTATAGTCTTGCCAAACTATGTTTGTACCATTGCAATGAAGTTCTTAAGCAAAAAGACAACATCAGATTTCATTCTCATAAGAAATACCCACATCCATCTTGTACAATCATCAACTAAGGTACGAAAAAATCTCATCTCATTGTGAGTAGTTACCTCAAACATCCATATGTATCAAATTGAAACTATCTAAACTCTTACTATGACTAACTAGAAAAGGTACTCGAGTTTGTCTAGACAAAGGGCAAACTTCACATTTATTTGACAAAATACTACTACTAAAACTAGAGATTTTCCTGAGAACTTGCATAGGCACATGTCACATTCTCTTGTGCCAGATGTCTCCCGTATTTCCAGGTTCCTTTGTTATTGCTGCAAATGCTTGGTAAACTTGGATTTCATTATTTCTTGATGTAGATAGCATGGTATACAATCTCTTCTCCTCCTTACTAATCTCCTTCACCCTCCTAGACAAGAGGTCTTGAAAAACACAAAAGGTGGGAAAGAAGGAGGCAAAATAATTCAACTATCTTGTCACCTTGAACACAGACAAAAGATTGAATTTGAATGTAGGTACACAAAGGACATTCTTAATAGTGTCACCTCCGGTAAGCTGACAATCTCCAACATGAGTAACCTTGGCAGAGTCCCATGTAGGCATTTGTACCTGTCCTCCATTACCTACTGACATGCCATTTCTTAGCAATTTGTCATTTCCTATCATGTGATTCGTAGCACCTGTGTCTATAATCCATTTGGGAATCTGAACATTGCAACAAAGGAATTTACCTTCCATTGCTGCTATGTTAGAATTGGTCTCTCCAATGGAAGTCTTGTTCAGCAATTGCAAAATTTGAGCATATTGTTCCTGTGTGAATAGTTGTCCAGGTACTGATTTGTTTCCCAGTTGTGTACTATTTTCCTCTACTTATACTGCATGGGCCTTCCTCTTAGACTTAAAATCTGAAGGATAGCCAACTATCTTGTAGCAATTCTCCTTTAAATGCCCTGTTTTGTGATAAAATTCACATTTTATCAATTTGTAACAACCTTCTCTCGTGTGACTCTTCAAGTGACAAAAATCACACTCCAAGCTATAATTTTTTCTCTGCTTGTTCCCTAATTGTACAGTGAACATTGCAGTAGGCTCAACATGTCCAGTCCCCCCAAAATTATTTCCTAAAATCAATCGTATGCTTTCATCTTGCATAACCATTGCATACACTTGATTAATAGTTGGCACAGTAGGCATCATAAGTATCTGACTTCTAGCTTGCTCAAAATTGTCATTTAATCCCATTAGGAATTGTAGGAGACGTTGAAATTCTAATTACTCAACATAATCTTTTGCAGGTGGTGGTGGCAGAATCGAATCATATTCAGCCCATAAATCTGTCAATTTAGTAAAGTAAACAGATACAGATGATATATCTTGGGTAGAGGTAAACATTTTCTTGTGTAAGTAGTAGAGTCTAGAAGCATTCACCTTGTCAAATCTCTTTTTGAGTTGTGCCCACACAGTCTGAGCATTCGCAGAAAAGAGTACTCCAGTCAATAGGTGTTGACTTACATTACTCATTAGCCACAAGGTGACAATTGCGTTGCAATGATCCCACTGATATGCAATTGTTGGCCCAAAATCAGCTTTGGATGTTGAACCATCAACTAAACACAGCTTGTTCTTCCCCAATAGAGCCACTTTCATAGCTCGATTCCAAAGAGTATAGTTTTCCATACCAGTCAATAAAAGACCCACCAACATTGATCCCAGTCCGTCCCAAGGATGTAGATATAATGGGCAGTTGTGATCGAGTATGACCGTCCCTCCAGTAATTCCGTTGCCGAAAACCCTATCGCCAGTAGCAACACTGCTGGATTCATCGAAAAATGCCATGAAATTTGGTCGAAAAATTGCAAAATTAGGGTTAGAAAAAAGCATAAACAAAGCGAATTCTCTCAATTTCTTCCTCAATTGCACGAAGAACTCCTTAGAATCGCTCGATTATAGCTATGATACCATGTTAAATCTGTGTATTGGTTGAATTTGTGAGATAGGATGAGAAGAGTCGAATTGAAAGAGAGTAAATTGGAAGAGTTTCTCATTCAATCTTATGTCGAAAATGAAGCTGATATAAGTGTATATAACTGCCATCTAGCCAACTAATTGACAACTGTAAAAGTAACTAAACAATAGCTAACCATGGTTACAACTAACTAACATATTGACTATAGTTCACTTAAGCTATCCTTTACATTAAAAACGACATGTTTTCGTTGTATACCAGATTAGATTTTCGAAAAGGGTGGAGGAGACTTTTTGTTCATTTTGTTTTAGGATATTTTGGGATAAAATTTTATCCGCACTTGATGTTTATATCGTGTTGACGAATGTAAGACATTTGTCCTTCTGTACAAACATTTATTTATTTACCTATGTATTCTAACTTTAATTATTAACGGTTAAAGTTAAATTATTTGATTTTAGTATAAACATCAAATGTTGATAAGTATTTAGTGGTAGGACAACCTTGATGATATTAGATACACGCCGGGGAAGCAAAACAATTTTATATGAAATTTCTAGTCTTTTGACTTTTGAAAATGTAAGAAATTAAAAAATCTCTAACATGATTAATTGGAGAGTTATTTATTGACCTTGGGGAGAAATTCCAAAATAGCCAGATTTATAAGTGGTCATTCAAAAATAGCTACAGTTTCAAAAGTAATTGAAATTTAGTCACTTTTCATGTAAAGATAAATTTGAACGAAAATATTGTTCAAAATCTGGAAAATATTCCAGCATAATATACTGGAATTCCAGTATAATATACTGGACTTACAGCATAATATACTGGAGTTCCAGTATAATATATCGGTCCGGCATAATATGCTAGAAGCTTATACACAGGTGCTCCAATCTCCAGTATATTATGCTGGAACTTTTCGCGTATTGGAGTTCCAGCATAATATGCTGGAAATTCATACGCAGGTACACCGATTTCCAGTATATTATGCTGGAACTTTCCGTGTTGTAGCAAAATAATGGCTATTTTTAATGACTTTACAAACGCTGGCTATTTTTGAATGACCAGTCCGAAAACTGGCTATCCCGTGATATTTTTACCATAAACTGTCCCAACTAAGGCCATATGTATGTCCGTCCATATTCAGATTTCAAAGACATGTATAACTTTTACAACATGGTGGCAGGGCAGCCCGCCGAGTGTTGTGGCCTAAAGCCAAACTTTCTGAGGGGCCTTAACTTTTTTATAAAAAAATTATTATATATTTATTTATTCGATGTCCATTTTTCTAGCGTTTCTTAGATACAAAGTTATTAATAATTTTCTAATAATCAATAACTCCTAATAAGTCTTTCTTAATTGACAATATAGCTAATCCATTTAATCTTTATTGAGACATTATTGATCTTAGGTGACATTTTATCAATTTTAATTTTGAAAATTTCTTTCCGCTGAAACGGCAGAAACAAAAGTTATTAGCATTATTCCATAAGTAATATAGACATTGGAAAAAGAATCATTTTTTTCTATTTGACCGAGTGTATCAATTAAACTGTTATCTTCTAATTGTACTATTTTTCTTGATATTTTTAATTCCCAAAATAAATTTAAACCATTAATTTCGAATTGATTATTATGATTTAAGGAACATTCAACATTAAGGAAATATTTTTTCAAGTTTTTATCATCTAGTGATCTTAGTTTTTACCGCTAAATAGAAAAACAAAAATATTTTCACATGCTTCGAATTGTCCAAATCTATTCCGAAGTGAAAAAAATAGTCTTGCCTACTATGTATAAAGCAATCAACTCCAAAGGACTCCTCGAAAGATAGATTTTATTATCAACATTCTCATCAAATTATTACTTCCTATGTGATACGTTTCTTATGAAATTTGGGTTCAATATTCATTTCAAGTGCACTTTTCATGGTAGTTGCAAATCCTTCTAACAAAAAATGGGCCCCCATAAATGTGGGGCCTAAAGCAGTTGTTTTACTTGCTTTATAGAAAGACTGCTCCTGCATGGTGGCCAAGCTGGCTAATAGAATATTGTCTACAGCCATATTATGGAAAAAAAAGTTTATATTTTATGCCCATGTACTTAGCCGTCAAATGATCACGTTAAAAAAGCCCAAGCTTATACATAATGACCCATAATTCCCAAGCCGAAGGACATGAACCATATCCAATAAATGATAGTATAATTGTGCGTGCTTTTTCTTTCCTATCAGAAATCTATGATTTTTCATCAAGGTTTAACTATGAATTCATAAAGAGGTTCATGATTCGTAATTTGACTCAGGATCATTCACATATCCAAATTCCGACTCTTATTAACTCTCCCTATGGTACATGATTGTTACATAAATAGTTGGTCAAATTACATGTTTACTTTTTCTAGTCGGTATACATAAATTATACAGTTATATATATATATATATATATATATATATATATATATATATATATATATATATATATATATATATATACTATACTATATATACATATATTATAAATCCACCAACTGTTTTTAGTTTAAGAAATTAGGTGAGCTGCTATTTGAATTAATTCTTCATGGTACGTTAAAATTGCACAACGTAGCCAGTTTTACTCGCAGCTATCGAAAAATAGCCACCCATCCCAATGTAATCGATTTCTAGCCATTTTAACTTAAAATATATTGGTAAATAACATAATTGCCCTTGACCTTTCTAACATAATGTTTAATTACTTTTTATCGCCTTTCTCTTTGTTTTTACAGCACTTGTACGAATTTCGATTTCCTGAGAGAGCACTTTTCTTCGAATCTTTTCTGGCTTTCATCCAATTTTCTTCAAAATTAGGGTGAGTTTTTTTTTATGATAATGTATTTAAATTTTCGTTGTTATTAATGGTTCTTTAGGTTTAATTTTGATTTCTGTACCGTTATGGTTTAAATATTTGTTGTATTTTAACTTTTACGATTTTTTTCTGTTCATTAGTTTGTCTTATTTCTGGTAATTTCGTCACTCTGTTCTTAGTTTTATGTTGTAATCATTGTGTAATTTATTTTTATAAGTTTTTCAAATTTTTTCTAGTCTCTGTATATTAGAATTAATTTTCAAGTATTTTCTTGCTTCATCTGCATTTTGATTATGTTTTTTGTCTAGTATATTATACTGGAAGTCTGTCATGCGAATGTTTATCTTCCAGTATAACATACTGGAAGAATATTATAATATAGTTGAGTTTTGTTTCATTCCAGTATATTTTACGGGATGTCTGTTGTGTGTGAATAGTAGACGTCTAGTGTGTGGGTTTTGATTATGTTTTTTGTTTATTAAATTTAGTAAAAATTTGTTCAATATATTATACTGGAAGTCTGTCATGTGAATATTTATCTTCTAGTATGTTATACTGGATGAATATTATAATATAGTTGAATTTTGTTTAATCCCAGTATATTTTACGGGACGTCTACTGTGTGTAAATAGTAAACGTCTACTGTGTGGGCTTTGATTATGTTTTTGTTTATTATATTTAGTAATATTTTGTCTAGTATATTATACTGGAAGTTTGTCATGTGAATGTTTATTTTCTAGTATAACATATTGGAAGAATATTATAATATAGTTGAGTTTTGTTTCATCCTAGTATATTTTACGAGATGTCTGTTGTGTGTGAATAGTAGACGTCTAGTGTGTGGGTTTTGATTATGTTTTTTTGTTTATTAAATTTAGTAAAATTTTATCCTGTATATTATACTGGAAGTCTGTCATGTGAATGTTTATCTTCCAGTATATTATACTGGATGAATATTATAATATAGTTGAGTTTTGTTTCATCTCAGTATATTTTGCGGGACGTCTGCTGTGTGTGAATAGTAGACGTCTACTTTGTGAGTTTTGATTATGGATTTTGTTTATTAAATTTAGTAAAATTTTGTCCAGTATATTATACTGGAAATATGTTATGTGAATACTAATCTTCCAGTATAACATACTGGAAGAATATTATAATATAGTTGAGTTTTGTTTCATTCCAGTATATTTTACGGGACGTCTGCTGTGTGTAAGTGTTTTCTCCAGTATATTATACTGGATGAGTTCTGTTTAGACTAAAATTTTATTTTATTTGTCATTACTTTTTTTGAGTATTTATTTGTTTTCTTGTTTTATATTATGCTCTTTGTTCCGGTATATAATCCTTAAGCTTTTTCTCTAGTATGTTATACTGGATGATTATTATACTTTGTTTTTTGATTATGTTTCTTCTGTATGCCCCAGTATTTGTTTCTGGAGTTTCATATCTTGTAATTTATTGTGATCCAGTATGTTATGCTGAAAGACTGCAATCTGTAGACTTTGTTGTCCTGTTGAGTTCTGTTTAGACTAAAATTATGTTTTATTTGTCATTACTTTTTGTAGACTTTGTTGTGATTGTGATTTATTTCTCATATATATACTGGATTCTGATTGTGTTTATTTATCTAATTTGTAATACGTTTTTTCATGATTTTATAGAAATGGAATCTTCAAGTAGGATATTGAAGGTACGTATTTCTAAAATGTTGAAGTTTTTATCTTAAAATTATATGAAATGTTGTTTATGTGTGTTGTATTTTAATTTTAGGAGGGAGATAGATTTTATGATTTTAAGAAGTGGTTTCTTGCTGATTGTTATTGGAAAGGCGATCGAAATTTTAAGAAAACTATTTCGTCGTTTTTGTGTGGAACTCAAATGGATCAATTAAAGAACGGTGTATTTGAAAAAAAATTAGAATTGAATCAGGCATGTCACTATGGGAAGTTGACTCACTGTATGTTGCTTTCCCAAGTATTTTATAAGGATTAAACCAAAATGATTTTTAGAGTTTTTGGGAATGACGTAGAATTTACAGAAGATGATTTCCATTCTATTATCGTGTGACGATCCGGTCGGTCGTCTTAAGAATTAATGCCCCAATCCCCTATTAACTGCTTTCCCCAAGTTTATTTTTGCTTATGTGATTTGTCGGGATGTTCGGTTTTGAGTTTCGGGGAGTTTTGGGACGCTTTGTCCCTAAATGAGAGCTTAAGTGTTGGAAGTTGACCGTAGTCGGGACAGTATGAAGACGACCTCAGAATGGAAATCAGATGGTTCTGTTAGCTCCGTTGGGTGATTTTGGGGTTAGGAGCATGTTCGGATTATGTTTTGGAGGTCCGTAGCTAATTTAGGCTTGAAATGCCGAAAGTTAAATTTTGGAAGTTTCCGGTTCGATAGTGAGATTTTGATCCGATGGTCGGAATAGAATTCCGAAAGTTGAAGTAGTTCCGTTATATCATTTGGGATGTGTGTGCAAAATTTCAGGTCATTCGGATGTGTTTTGGTTGGGTTTTTGATCGAAAGTGAAATTCGAAAGATTTTAGAAACTTAGGCTTGAATCCGAAGTTTTTTTGGGTGTTTTGATGTTGTTTGAAGTATTTTGAAGATTTGTAAAAGTTTGAATAAGGTTCTAGGATATGTTGATGCCCTTGGTTGAGGTCCCGGGTGCCTCGGGATGATTTCGGATGGTTGATGGGAAGTTTGAGAAATGTTGCAGTTGTTGTATTTTTGCTGCTTCTGGTATTTTTACATCTGCGGTTTGGGAACCGTAGATGCGGCACTGCAGAAGCAGCTAAGAGGCCGCAGAAGCAAAATTGAGGGAGGTTAGCAAATTCCGCAGATGCGAGGATAATTCCGTAGAAGTACAATCGCACCTGCGAGTTGGAGACCGCAGGTGCGGAAATTGGCCATTTAATGAAAAGTCGCAGATGCGACTAAGTCTCCGCAGATGCAGTCCCAGGGTCGCAAATGCGGAAATTGCTGGGTAGAACATATAAATAGTTGCCTTCGTGAATTTGAGGGATTCTTTTACCATTTTCAACCAGGTTTGAAGCTTTTAAGAGAGATTTTTTAAGAAAACAAAGGGTAATTACTTGGAGGTAATATCCTTGACTTTATAACTCATTTTTATGTGATTAAAGACCTAATTAGTGGTGAGAAATTTGGGGAAAATGGTTAATTAGGGCTTGAGTTTAAGAGGCCTTTAAATGAGTATTTGAGGGGTCATTTGGACTCCGATTTCAATGTTCTTGTTATGTATAGACTCGTGAGAGTATGAGATTTCTAAAAATATAAATTTCACTCGATTCCGAGATGTGGGACTGAGGGGCATTTTGGTCATTTTACATAATATCATGTATTAGCTTAGACTTTAATTGTAGAATCAGTTACTTGAAGTGTTATTTACATTATACAATTGAATTGAATAGATTTAGACCATTTGAAGTCGAGTACTCGTGGCAAAAGCGTGGTTTCGGGTTGACTTTGAGCCGGTTCGAGGTAAGTGACTTGTCTAACCTTGTGTGGGGGACCTTCCCCTTAGGATATGATATATTTGGTAATTGAAATGCCTTGTACATGAGGTGATGAGTGCGTACTTGAGCTAGTTGTTGAAAATCCGGTTTTGCTTTAAGTATTTCAATTGTGTTCCTTTTTCCTACTTTACTCTACTTGCGAATTTAGCTTGTTGTAGTTTAGAAAAGCATGTTTAGTTGATTTAATTGCCTATTTGATTAAACTACCTTAATTGCATTACGTGAAGCATGTTAGGCTAGAATTAACTGTTTACTTGATACGAAATTTTGCATTTAATTGAGCATTCTTGTGTTGCTTCTATGTGTTTTAATTTGGGACTATGGGATGGCATCTCGGGAGATCCCCTGTACGTATTTATGATCTGGACTGAGGTGCGGGTTACCAAGCGATCCTTGGCACGTATATTGAGGATACCAAGAGATCCCTACCAAGAGATCCTCGGGATACCAAGAGATCCTTAGCATATATTGAGGATACCGAGAGATCCTCGGGATACCAATAGATCCCTAGCATATATTGAGGATACCGAGAGATCCTCGGGATACCAAGAGTTCCCTAGAATATATTGAGGATACCGAGAGATCCTCGGGATACCAAGAGATCCCTAGCATATATTGAGGATATCGAGAGATTTCCGGTAGATCCCCTGCGCATTGATAGTTGGACTACGTGACGGGATCCCGGGAGATCATTCGGACATATATATGATGGACTATGGGGCGGTATCCCGGGAAATCCATTGGACAGTTGTAATTTGGACTACAGGACGGTATCCTGGAAGGTTCCCCGGTTGTTATCCGTATGTTTGAGTTGTATTTCTTTCCGTCAACTCTATGTTATTTCTTACTGTTACACTTATTTATACTGCTTTATTCCACATTGTTAACCCTTATATTGTATTTAACCTCAGTAGGGCCCTGACCTTCCTCGTCATTACCCAACCGAGATTAGTCTTGGCACTTACTGAGTACCGCTGTGGTGTACTCATGCCCCTTCTGCGCATATTTTTTGTTTCTTGTGCAGATCCAGGTACTTCTGCTCAGGCCTACCACCATTGAGGGAGGCGATTACTTAGAGACTTCGAGGTACATCTGTCGTGTCCGCAAATCGAGGAGTCCCTTTCTATTCCTGCCTTTTAGTATTTAGCCCATATGTACTTTCTGTTCTTATTAGACAAATTCCAGAGTTAGAGCTATGTAGTATTTTTTTAGCTTGTGATTCGTGGGTTTCTGGGTCTTGGATTTAGATATTGGTTTTGAGATCTATATAAATATGGTGTATGTCGAGCGACACATTTAACACTGTTATTGCCTTATTTCTGCTTCTTAAATTGTTTTACTTCCGCAAGTTTTGGTTATCTTTCGTAAGTTTAGGCTTACTTAGTCATAGAGACTAGGTGCCATCATGATGGTTCACGGAGGGCGAACCGGGGTCGTGACAAGTTGGTATCGGAGCTCTAGGTTCATAGGAGTCAAGGATCACAAACCGGTTTATTAGAGTCTCGCTGATCGGTATGGAGACGTCTGTACTTATCTATGAGAGGCTATGTAAGTGTTAGGAAAATTTCCACTTCGTGTGATTTCCTTGTCGTGCGATATTTTGACATCACAATCCTAAACCTTTGTCTTCCATTCTCTCACAGATGGTGAGAACACATGCTACCAGAGATGATCAGACACCCGTGCCCCTTGCGGGAGCTGTTAGAGGTCGAGGCCAGGGTAGGAGTCGAGGACGCACACGTGGTGCAGCCAAAGCACCCGCGCGAGCTTCCACCAAGGAGCCACCAACAGTTCTAGCCAGAGCCCAGGCACGGGACATGCCTATTGCTACTACTACTCCAGCACTTCATGAGACATTAGCACAGTTCCTGAGCATGTTTGGTACATTAGTTCAGGCAAGGTTGATTCAGGTTGTACCAACTACTTCACAGATCAAGGAAGGGATCCTGACTTCTACTACCCCTACTCTAGAGCAGCGAGTTCCCATTGTTCAAGTTCCCGGTGTCATGGCGACACAGCCTGTGGTCCCAGTTCAGCGGGTGGTGAGGACCTCTCACCGAGTAGAGGATATGTGGGTCCAGGAGAGAGAGGACAGCCGATGTCAGGAGGGAGAGTATATGGGAGTGAGTAGACCTCGTAGACTGGGGAGACCCATTGGTCCTTATTTTGGAGGAAAAGTACGACATGGTAGAGGTTTTGTGGGTCAGCTAGCTTAGTTTGCATCTTAGATTTTACACAGTGTTGAAGGTGTTCAGGGGTCTTGGAGTACCCGTACCGCACAGTTCCCATTGCCACGTCAGATGCGAGGTTGCTTTGAGTGTGGTGACATACTCCATGTGGTGATGTATTGCCCTAAACTTGGGAGGAGTGCACCTCCATGGACTTCTCAGCCACAGCGTGCCCCGTAGAGTTCTCAGGCTATGGTTACAACCCCAGTTGCTACCCCACCTGCTCAGCTAGCTAGAGGGGAAGGCCAGGACATATACTATGCCCTTCCTATTCGTACTGAGGTTGTTGCCTCCGATTCTGTCATCACAGGTATTATATTGGTTTGTCATAGAGATGCATCAATTCTATTCGATCAAGGCTCTACTTACTCTTATGTGTCTTCTTATTTTTCTCTGTATTTGGGTGTATCTATCACTGTATTCTGGGCCAGGCCCGGGCCTTCGTGGGCCTGGGCTATGACGGTCCCGGGCCTGGCGGTCCCGGGCTTCGTGGGCTCACCTGGTGGAACCGGCCCGTGACGGGCCTAAGCCCATGTGGTCCTGGGCTAAACGGGCCGGGCTCGTGGGCTTCGCGGGCCTAGCGGTTTTTTTTTGTAAGGCAATTTATTGTAGTATCATGGCTATATTAAAAATATATATGTAGTATATATGTAGAAATCTAATTATTAAAGTGCTTGACGAAAAAGAAAAATAACAAAACAATAGTAAAACACTAAATTGTCATGCATAATAAATTAATAACAAAGTACAACATGAAGCATATTAATATATATATATATATATATTGTAGTATATATTATTTATATATTGTATAGTATACTAGTATAGAATGTTATGTATATATATTTCATTGCATATTTTCTTGTAGTATATATTGTATGTTATGTATATATATTCTCTTGTATATCTGATTAATGGATTATACTATCCGGGTGAATCATGGAACCAAATCAAGAAACTATATTAAAATTTCTTTATATTTTGAAAGAGTCTGGATTCTTCATGGTTAATATGCAAGAGAAATTAGTTTTTCAACATAGATATGAATCCGTTTAGCCGGACATAGTCACGGCTAGGGAGAAAGACTAAAATTACTAAAAAGAAAAAATATGTACCTTGTAGGCCGAGAAGCAAGGCCCTGAAGATGAAATTCAAAACTTTTATTAATTCTTCAACTTGATTTACAAACTATAAACTAAATGTTTACAAAGGGGGGTTGGTTGAGAGAGAGGAGAGAGAAAGTAGAGAGAGAGGGGGGTTCCGGCCTTCCTCCTTCAAATGAAGAAGCATCCTTATGTAACAAAAAAAAACTTGAATAGTAAAATGGGTCCCACATCTGGGTCCCTACACAGTGTTTTTACTGTAGATAAACAGTGTTTCTACTGTGGATGAACAGTGTATCTACTGTTTAAGTGGGTCTTGGCGGCTGATAAGTTGTCACGTCTTCTTTTTGTCCAAATTGTGCATTTGTTGGAGGAATTCTTCCACCTTGTCGATATCTCTGTCAGATAATATCATTTCTAGCTATATAGGTTGTGTATCTTCTACGAGGTCATCACCACTCGTTTCACTTCTCATCGAAGTGTCTGATTTTTCGCACTGATCTAGTGATTGGAGCAGATTTCTTTTCAATCCTTCTAAGTATTGATTTATCAAATCAATTTTATCTCCGTCTTGGATTGATATTCTCCGAGCAATATGTTTAACAGTGCTTTCTTCTATTATCCTCTTTTGAGGGGCCGTTACATATAAATGGATTTGTGTTTTGATAGAATCTAATAATTCTTGTCCATATAACGTCTTTGTTTTGGGATCAGTCTTCATCAATTTGTCCCAAAAATTATTGTAGAATACCCTATATAAACAAGGGATTTGTTCTTCCGTATAACCTAATTCCGGAGTCCATTTATGGATCCAGGGGATAGAAAATTCAATAAAGAAGTAGATTTGATCAATTTTTTCTAGGTAGCAGATATGATCTGCGTGATATAACTCTGTTAAGAACGGCGAAGCTTTTGTCCATTCTTTGTATAACTTTAGAAATGGTTCGGGCAAAATCTTGGTAGTAGGACCGTGGTATGACCACCAGTTTAAAAACCAGTTAGGGATAGGTCCTGTAAATACCTTTGCGCATACTTTGATAAACCAAGTATGCTTATGTCTCTCATTGTTATAATAAAGCACCCTATCAAATGCTTGAATATAATCCCAATAAGTGAAATTCATAGGTGATTTATTAAGGCTTATCTGCCTTTCTTTCATTGTTGAAATACCCCATTCTTCAACAGATATAATCTGTTTGATAATGACTTTTGAAAAGTTATAAACATTTTCATTCGTGTTATAACCCGAAAAGTGCTGGAATTCTGCACTACCTGTACTGATCAGGATAGTCTCATAATAGGTGCGGGTTTTATATGATTCACCCGGATAGTATAATCCATTAATCAGATATCTCTGAAATATTTTCCACGGTTCTTCTTTTCTCTGAATCTCAGAGTTTTCAAGGAGAAATATCATTTCTCTCTTTGGTAACTTTTCATATGACTTGATATCGTCATTGTCTTCCTCTTTAGCAATTGAAGCAAAAGTATCACTTTGCTTTTTGGATGCTAAATAAGCCTACAGATGTCCATATAACGGACTATCTTCTGGAATATCTTCCAGATGTATAGAATGTCCTGAGGATTCCCCTGTATGCGGCACCTTTGAGTTTATCAAACTCTTTTTTCCTCTTTGTATTACTGGGGAGTTTGATGAGGATCCGTATGACGATCCCTGAGAATAAGTCCTACTAGGGGAAGATCTTCCCCTACCTCTGCCCCTGGTGACCCATGAAGGGTCCATTCTGCAGAAATTGCAAATCATTATTAATTAAAAAGGATAGCATAATTCTAGTGCTGATATTATCTTGACCGAAGGGACACACATTTTCAATTAACTGAAGAATATCAATAACTTCTTGAAAATTAGAGTCTTCTTCTTCCCTTGTTTCAATTATGTCAGCCATAATTATATCAAGTATAACTTCTTGTAAGTCTCTATTTAATTTAATCACTTTAAGAATAGTGATCAATACCTTATCATCAAAAAACATGGTATAATAATTCATAATCTATTCTAAATATTCCCGGGATAGAAAATCCGGAAGGGAATTATCAATTCCTTTTTTGTATTGTATTTCAAAATCGAAAGGCGCCAGCTGAGCCTGCCATCTAGCAAATATTAATTTAGAAGCATCGTGCTTAAAATCTTTGTCAAACATATATTTAACAGATTGAGCATCAGTTTTTATTAAAAACTTTTGGTTGTATAAGTCGTCTTGAAATTTTAATACACACTTAACTATTGTTAGCATTTCATGCGCCACAGTAGCGTATTTCTTCTGGGCTTCGGTCCATTTACCAGAGTGAAATCTTATTAGATATTCACTCTTATTGTTGGGATTTACTTGTTTTAAAATCCCTCCATATCCAACATTAGACGAATATGTCTCGATAATCTTTTGCCAAGTAGGATTGGCAAGGGTTAAACAAGGTAGAGATTTAACCCGCCCTTTAATACTTTTGACTAACTCAGTATGTTGGTTAGTCCAAGGGTGTTTATGATCTTTCTTCAGCCGATCGTATAGAGGGGCTAGATCTCGTGACAAACTTTTATAAAAAGGGGATATATAATTCAGACTTCCCAAAAATCTTTGTAATTGAGTCCTGTCAGTGATAACATCAGGAAATTTTGAGGCAAAATCAATTGATCTTTGTATCGGGGTAATTTTTCCCTGGCAAATATTATGACCTAAAAAACGAACATTCGTTTGGAATAGACTCATCTTAGGTTTAGAAATTACTAAACCGTTTTGTATAACAATTTTCTTGAAAATATCAAGATGCTTAATATGCATCTCCAGAGTTTTGGAAAATACTAATATGTCGTCAATATACACGATGATAAAATCCAAATATGGGTTAAAAATATCATTCATAATTTTTTGAAATTCAGAAGGGGCATTTTTCAAACCAAATGGCATAACATTCCATTCATATTGCCCAAATGGAACATTGAAAGCAGTTCTATAAGTATGCTCTTTAAATATTTGAATTTGCCAATAACCAGATTTTAAATCAAATTTTGAAAATATATTGGCGTCATATAACCTAGATAGCAAGTCCCTTTTATTAGGGATAGGATATCTAATCCATTTTAGATGTTTATTTAATGGTTTATAATTTATAACTAAGCGAGGAATACCTCGTTCCTTTTCTGCCGCATTATTAACATAAAAGGCAGAACATGACCAAGGAGATTTTGAGGGTTTTATCAAACCCTTTTGTAACAAACTATCAATCTCGTTTTTGCAGAATTCAACTAACTCAGCATTCATCTGGCAAGGTCGAGATTTAGTAGGAATATCATCCTCACAGAAATTTTCTTCGTATGGAAGAGTTACAATATGCCTTTTCCTGTTCCAAAAGGCACTAGGGTGATCGGCGCAAACATCAACGGCCATTTTTTCAGCAATCAATTTAATCTTCTGCTGAACTTTTGCAGATTGTATAGTATCGAATATATTCATACTAAGAATTTCTAATTGTAATGAATCAACATGCCTTTGTTTCATATTAATCAAGGCATTAATATCTCTAGTTACGGGATCTGTAACAAAAGAATAACTTATCTTTTTATCTTGATAAGTAGCAGAAAAACCATGTTCATCTATATTATTAAACGGATAAATAGCATTAATAAAAGGTGTTCCAAGTATAATTGGAGGGTATAACTGGTTTTTTACCAAAAAGAAGAAATGTGGAATACAGACTTTATTCTGGCAAATATGAGTATTAGGCAATTTGTACTCTATATCTAAAGCATGACCAGAAGCGGATTTCACCAAATGAGTAGTCTTTTGAAAATATCTAGTAGGAATCAATCCTTCCTGAATGCAGCTTACATCTGCACCACTATCAATCATAGCTATATCAGTTATAGAAAAATTATTATCAATCAAAATAGTACATTTAATATACCATTTGTGTGCAGTAATAATTTGCATCATACCTAAAAATAAATCAGATTTTTCATCAGAAATTTCTTTTCCTTTATCATTAGAAAATTCAGAAAATCTTTTAGTCAAAGATTCAGGTAGAGAATTATTATTCTCAATTTGAGTAATATGGTGATCGCAAATCATTTGATTTTGCTTAAGAGATTTAATATCTCTTTTCAAATTCTCGATTTCTTCTTTTAAATCATCAAAAGAAGTATCTCGACTAGGTGTACTGGACTTTTGAAGTCTTCTATTTATTTCAGATAAAGAATAAGGTGCAAAATGTTCAAAGTCGTTTTTGTATTTTTCAACAGATTTTGAACTACTAAGACTTGAATTTGCAGCTAAATTAATAATTTTTTCACGAAGTTTTTCATCAGTAACTTCTTTTAAAAGTTCTATTACATTGTCAGATAAAATAGTTTTTATATTAAGATCATCAAATTGTGATTTCAATTTATAAAATTCGACACTATCACAAGCACAAATATCACCTTTGCAAGTAGTGCAAGAAATATCAACATTTTTATTATTATCAGAAAAATCAATTAACACAACTTCAGCTTCAGATTCATTCTCTGAGTAATAGTCAGATTCTGATCCCGAAGTGTATAACAAGCCATAAACCTTATCGTGTAACTCATCATCGAGTTCTAAGGCTTTTAGCTTTTGAAGTTTGCAATTTGGAGAAATATGACCAAACTTCTCACACTTATAACACTTAATATCAGCGAGATCACGTTTGGATCTATTCTTCGCAAATTGAGTAGATTTCCTGTGCGCTTTTCTAGTATCACGTTCTTCCTTAGGCCTATATCTAGACCTCTTTTTCTTATACGGGCTATCCGGGTTAGGATACCTATGATATTTGGTTTTCTTCTTCCTGTTTTGAGTGGAAGTTCCGGGTAAACCGAACTGGGTACAAAAATCACCTACTTGGGACCTTTCTTTAAGCTTATCTATCTTAAGCTGTCTAGAAAGCCTTAACTCATTACACAATTTTAGACCTTCTTCTGTACAAACACCTATAAGCTTACCATAGGTATAATTATTATACAGAATCTCTCCGCAACTACCCTTTAACACATTCCTCACTCTTTCAACAAATAAGGAAGGGAGGTCGTCTATAAACTTGGCTTTCCAGTGCTCATATCTATTTTCGGGTAGTTCCATAACTCTACTCATAAAAGTATCTTTATACCATCTAGATTCACTAAGGGTCTTACATCTAAGTCCATTAAGTAAAGTTCGGACGGTCTGATGATTTGAGGTAAATCTACCATTGAAATGCTCTAAAATTGTAAGGATAAGGGTATAAACTGCATCTTCTCTACCCACCACTAGAGCCATACCTATGTTATCAACACCTTCGTCGGTTGCTGTAGCATTTATAACGAAAGCCTTTTCTTCTACAGATAAATGATTATCCCACCAGCCACGAAGTTGGCCAGTAAATCCTGCAATAATCATTTTGCAAATAGTTCTATCTGTATTTTTAACACTTTTACAGATAGTCGAATACATAAGCATTCTGTGTACAAGAATGGTTAATTGTCTATCAGTTAAACCATCAAGATTCCATTCATAAATTTCGGAACCGTTATAAGACGTATTAGTCTGATTCCAATCTCGTTCCTCAATCAACACATCTTGAGGAGTAGGACGAGGATAATAATAGGTCTGCATTCTTGGTTTATCAGCATACCTATGATTTTGTTTAACAATCCCTTTGGGTTTATTAAACTCTGACCAAGTCTCAGTTTTATAATCAGAAACGGTCTCCATTTTATCAGCAATTTTTTTTGATAAATCAATAGGTCTAATATTTAAACCAGAAAGCTTTTTATCTAAAAGCTGAGCTAAGTCATCAAGAGATTTGAATTTAAAATCCTGAATCTCAGGAGGTCTTTGAATATGAGTAAGAATGTTTTGATCAACTGTTTTACTTCCTGAAGTGGAGGAAATATCAGTTGGTCCTTTCTTAGTACCCATTTTTTTTATTAAAATAGTCAAATCATCAAGTTTTTTATCAAGAGAACCAATATGTTCTCCTAAAATTTTAACATATAAACCCAAATAATTGTTTTGAGAAATCAACTTATTAATTTCTGCAATACTAATAGCTGCCACGTTATCATCAATAAATTTTTGAAAGGCAGTGAAAGTAATTCCAGTATTATTAGGTAAAATAAAGGGAGCTTGGGGAGGATAAATCGCTTTAGTAATATTACCACTCCCGTATTTATAAGATCTTTCCAATACCTTTATATAAAGAGGTAAATAAGTTGTTATAAACCAAGGAACAAAATACATAATTTGATTATGCAAGGCACAAGCTTCATAAAATTCTTGAGATATATTATTCAAATCATCTTTACTATAAGTATCAAAAAACCATGTTTTAAACTGGTTCCATTTTTCACTAAAAAATTCTTTTTGAATATAAATACGGGCCCGAGAACCGGGGCTAAAATCAATTTGGTGTGGAATCATTAAATATTATTGGGGTCGAAATCCATCTCGGATACAGAAGGAATATCCTTATCAGAAATATTGTCATTATCTTGAACAATATTTGTTTGAGGGTTAATCTTAACCCTTTCAACCCTTTTGACCTTTTGATCAGGCTTATCACTAGCAATAGTGTGTAGAGAAGCTGCACGATTTAGAAAATGAATGTCTATTATAAATAGTAGACTTATCATCAAATTGAATACAAATCCTACCATCCGGATTTTGAGTGACATGCGAAAATTCAGTATTTGACAAGTCGTTAGTAATCTGACTTGGGGATATAACAGAATTTAAAGTCCATGTAGTTGGAAAATTAATTTCCTCCCACCTGATAGGTCTCCTAGTGGTGACCTTGGACTTTGCAAAATTGGTTTCTACCAATATGGTCTGATCCGATGTATCGTATAACTTACATCTAGGATTCAAAGTAGATAACAATTTGAAATAAATCCTATAGGATAGACATATAAGTTCAGAACCAGGCGCATAATTATAACCATGCGTTTTCACATTTAAAGTCAAAGCATCAAGAATATTAACATCAGAAAGAGATAATTGCAGATTGGGTTGAGTATTAAAATGTACCGGACCATAGGCCACAGTAGATTCTATCAATCCCATTAGAGACTGTCTAAAATTCAGATTTCTAGCATCTCTAAGAGCTGCTAAAAAGGTCTCTGGTAATCCTTTAAGGGTTAAAGGTTTAAATGCAATTTGAACCATACCAATATGCACATAATGGTAATGATGTTTATATAAATCTATATCATGCTTGTTTAACAAACGAATAGTCTGTTCAGACGAATTTAATGCTAAAGACTGTTCAGTCGTTTTTATCAATTGTTTAGAAGAAAGTTTATCAAACCAACCATAATCATAAATGGTTTTTATAGAAACTTTAGGAATTGTCCATTTATTTAATAAATCAAGGTTTTGAGGTATATCTACCTCTTCAAGTCTAGTACTTTTAGTACTTGTTTCTCCCAGATCCATTCCAAAAGCTTCATATCTATGTTGAATCTTTCGGTATCTATTACATATTTACCATGAAAATTCCTAGGCTCTGATACCATTTTACACCAGGATCTAGGTAGGCGGGCGGTAGTCCGCACGGCCATCCAGATCTAGCTGTTTTAGTACACTTTAAAGGTTGGCGGTAGTCCGCACGACCAATAAGGATTCGAAATATACGGAAATTCTATTATAGTTTAATGACTGTATGGAAGGATCTATATCCTTTACCCAGGCAAGGGGCCTGTCTAAGCCCGATACATACTCTTACTGAGCCCATGTGTCTAGCAGTTCTAACTGTGAAAGAGGTAGCCCTTTTGACAACTTCAGACGGGCTTTAATGTCACAGCTGGCTAGACGTAGCCACTAAGGCAAAGCCAATAAGAGTAGTACCAGAACCGACTGTACCACCATCTTGGAACCAAATCAAGAAACTATATTAAAATTTCTTTATATTTTGAAAGAGTCTGGATTCTTCATGGTTAATATGCATGTATATATATTCTCTTGTATATTGTCTTGTAGTATATATTGTATGTTATGTATATATATATCCTCTTATATATTTTCTTGTAGTATATATTGTATGTTATGTATATATATTCTCTTATATATTTTCTTGTAGTATATATATTGTATCTTATGTATATATATTATAACTTATTACTTATATATTTTCTTGTAGTATATATTGTATGTTAGGTGTATATATTACCTTATATATTTTGTATGTTATGTGTATACAAATTTTTTTTTTATAGAATCTTGCAGTATATATTGTATGTTATGTATATATATTTTCTTATATATTGTCTTGTAGTATATATTGTATGCTATGTATATATATTCTCTTATATATTGTCTTGTAGTATATATTGTATGTTATGTATATATATTCTCTTGTATATTGTCTTGTAGTATATATTGTATGTTATGTATATATATTCTCTTATATATTGTCTTGTAGTATATATTGTATGTTATGTATATATATTCTCTTGTATATTATCTTGTAGTATATATTGTATGTTATGTATATATATTCTCTTATATATTGTCTTGTAGTATTGTATGTTATGTATATATATTCTCTTGTATATTTTCTTGTAGTATATATTGTATGTTATGTATATATATATCCTCTTATATATGTTGTTGTAGTATATATTGTATGTTATGTATATATATTCTCTTGTATATTGTCTTGTAGTATATATTGTATGTTATGTATATATATTCTCTTATATATTGTCTTGTAGTATATATTGTATGTTATGTATATATATTCTCTTGTATATTGTCTTGTAGTATATATTGTATGTTATGTATATATATATCCTCTTATATATTTTCTTGTAGTATATATTGTATGTTATGTATATATATTCTCTTATATATTTTCTTGTAGTATATATATTGTATCTTATGTATATATATTATAACTTATTACTTATATATTTTCTTGTAGTATATATTGTATGTTAGGTGTATATATTACCTTATATATTTTGTATGTTATGTGTATACAAAAAAAAATTAAAAAAAATCTGTTGGGCCCGTTAGGCCCGCCAGGACCGGCCCAGGACCGGCTGACGGTCCCGGGCTAAACGGTCCCGGGCTCGTGGGCTAATCTATGAAGACCGGCCCGTCACGGGCTTCTTAGGACCACCAGGACCGGCCCACCAGGCCCGTTAGGACCGCGGGCCCGGTCCGATCCGGTTCAGGCCCGGCTCACCAAGCAGCATTAGGTGTACCTGGAGATTCTTTTAGTTCCCTTGTTTATGTTTCTACTCTTGTGGGAGATTTTCTTGTTGTGGACCGCGTTTATCGATCGTGTTTGGTTGCTCTTATATGTTTTGAGACCAGGGCCGATCTATTATTACTCAGCATGGTTGATTTTGATATTATCTTGGGTATGTACTGGTTGTCTCCCCATTATGCTATTCTTGATTGTCGTGCCAAAACTATGATGCTGGCTATGCTAGGTGTACATCGTGTTGAGTGGAGGGGTACCGTAAAATACACTCCTAGTAGAGTTATTTCTTTCCTTATGGCTCAACGTATGGTTGAGAAGGGGTGTGACGAAGGTCATCATCGCTGCAAAGAATGTAGTGCGAGTCATATCCTCATAGATGTGGCACTTCATAACGATGTAGTCGGCAATGCTTCTAATTCTCTCTCTTATGGCGCCCAATCTGCTGGGCCCTGGATTCCAAAGTTTGCTCAGCCATATGATTTTGCTCCTGAAGTTGTTGCAAATCTATTTAATTGCGCCAATGTTGTATAAAAATGTTCCCTTTCAACTTTGAAGTCTTTTGCCTGTTTGATCATTTTGTTTTCTGTGGTGATGACCCTTCTCGTTAACCCTACGACCTCATCGTCGTACCTTTCTCTCAATTGCTTAACCAAGCGTACTCGTTCATCTGAGTTGTTAGCCAATTGCTTTCGAGCCTTGGCTAATTCACTTTCTGCTTTACTCAAATCAAAATTGTAGTCATTTACTTTCTGCCTCAGGTTAGCTATGCGTTTTTTATCTTTGTCACTTCGGACCGGATTTTCTGCTGTTACTTTTAATTTCTGGATTTGAGCTCTAAGGGCCTCATTTTCTTTGGCTAGTTTTTTTTTCTCCTTCATCCGCCGCCACTTGCAAGCTATTCTCGAATTGAAGTTCTCTGACTTGCTTTTCCAACTTGCTTATGGTAGCCCTGTAATCATTTTCTTTGGTCAGCCAATCCCATTGTACCTGAGCTCCATCGGTGAATTGCTGGACATGGGGTCTCTTTGAGGGCCTGTCAGGCTCATGTTGAACTCGGGATCTTTTACCATACTAAGCAATATAACTGGGCTCCACCTCACCTCTGGATAGGTCTCGTACTTGCGTGTTAGGCCCTAAAAATCTGCATTGATGCCAAACCCGACGCGCTTTTTCTTCTGGGAAGGCAGCTTTTGGATATAACTCAATGACTTGCTGACTCAAATATTCATTGTGTGGGATGGTCTGGTACCGGCCCAACTGACGCAAGACTCTGTGCGGAGCATAAGGCTGGATACTCCGCAGACCCATCAATAACAAAAAACACACCTCAGCCGACATATAGATTACTTCGTTGATCGAGAGCCATCCGAATGTCCACTCGATCTTATTTGCGGTCAAAGATCTCAAATGATCATGACATGCTTCTGTACCATCTGGAAACTCATAACCCTCTACTCACTTTTCATGTTTTTCAATGCACTCGAGGCCAATCATACCGCAATTCAAGTATCTAGGACGGTGGCAAAGGTGTTCCTCCATCCATATTTGTGACAGCATATTGCACCCTTCAAAGAACTTTGCTTCTTCACGACAACGAGTAAGAGCTCGGTAAATTTCTGCCAAGATTAACGGCACTATAGTCTCATTTGCCTTCTTCACCATAAAGTCACCTATCCCTACTAATCCCATCTCTATGTTCCCATCTTTTCTCGGGCAAACCAAAATACCCAGGAACGCCACTATGAAAACTAATCCTCTCAGAGCTTCCCACTTGTCTTGATTCCCAGCATGAGTAAGACCAGTATCTGGTGTTTCAAAGCCACGTGGATTCCTGTATCGTCGGTACAGAAAGTAGAAGGTACAAAATCCTTTGGCCAAATTTCCGTCTCGGACATCCCGACTGATGCTTAACAAGTCCAAAATTTTGTGGGGGGTCATTGTTCTTGGTGCTACCGGGTATTGACTTCTGAGATTCCCTTCGGAACCGGCATAGCCTTCTATCTCTTCTAGCGTAGGAGTTAACTCGAAATCCGCAAAGTGGAACACATTATGTGCTAGATCCCAAAACGGTATTAAGGCCTCAATCACGTCTTTTCTGGGCTTGACCTTCAAAAGCCCAATAAGACCGCCCAATGCTTTTGTCACAATTTTTCTGCTGTCATCCCCCAAATCATGCCACCACATATGTAGCTCCAAAGGGATCTCTTCACGGACTAAGAAAGGTTCATTTTGATTTGTGCTCATCCTGCACATTTATTAAGGTGATTTTAAGTTAAAGAAAACCATGACTCGTTTTGACTTAAGAGAAATGACCACTTCCAAAATTTCCATAAAACATCCGGCCTTGCCAACACGGCCTTTCAGCACTTTAAAAACGAAGATTTTAAGGCTGTGTCAGCTAACCGGCCAAAACCTTTGAAAGTGACAAAAGTGGTTGTTCTTGCAAAAACAGTCTTCTGGCACCCTTTTAGGGACATTCGGCTATTTTTGACAAGAATGGCATCACCCAAAATTATTTTCAAAGCAAAGTAAACATTTTGGGCCTTTGGGCTATTTTTTGCAAAAAGAAAGTTGGACCCGATGGGAGTTGCCTACGTATCTCACACCCAGTGAGAATCAAACTGGCATAGTTCGGACAAATAAAACAAACTATTTTTGAAAACAAGAGTCTCTCTTTTTTATTTCATTGGCAAATAAAACTATTTTTGAAAACAAAAACTTTTTCTCTCTTTTTTTCTTTTTTCGTTTCATTGGTAAATAAAACAATCTATTTTGAAAACAAAAAAAACTTTTTTCCATTTCTTCCCTCCTTTTATTTTCTCGAAAATTCGGCAGAGTTTCAACACTATTTAGACATTGGGTTTTTTCAGAACAGGTGATTAACTCTCTTTAATCCTTATACTGTCATTTCTCTTTCCTCAACCTTTCCCAATATTCATAAGTCGGTCATCATGCAAGTCCGAAGCAAATAAATGCACAAGTAGCAAGTAGGATGCATCAGGATGGTCTTTTTGTTTCGGGTGCACCTGTCCTAGACAGACCCATCCCCTGTGTTGAGTCTCCAAAGTCAAAAGGCACATGATGCAAACAAACGTTCCTACTAGGGATCCGGCATGAAGCTGTGTTTTGCTAGGTTTAAATCCTGGGGTTTATTGTTCTAGACCTGGCTTACCCGAGCGGACAGCTCGAGCCGAGGGGGGGCAGCATACCGGAAATACAGAAGTTTCACCGGTTTTGCAACTTATCCTAACCTCGTTCTAAATTTGGAATATGACTCTAACAGAAAAGAAGTCACACGAAGTGCACACTTCTTCATGATTTAGAAGACTCAGAGAGAAGAGGGATTTCACAACAATTTATATACAGTTCACGGAATATCAAAGCGGTAAAAGCAATCAATTAGCACATTAGGCCCAAATCATGTAACAAAATTAGATAATGGATAAAGCCAACTATAACAATTATTCTAAGCTCGGATTCATGAACCTTGAACCAGAGATTCTGGGTTCGATCCCCAGCAGAGTCGCCAGAGCTGTCACACCTCCTTTTTTTACTACACCCCGGAAAAGGGGCATATAAAGGAGTTTTTCCAATTAAAGGACAACCGAAACGGGATTTATTTTAAGAAATTCAGAGTCGCCACTTGGGAGATTTATGGTGTCCCAAGTCACCGGTTGAATCCAGAATCAAGAAAAATATGACTCTGTTTAACAGTCCGCGAACCAGAAATCCGAGTAAGGAATTTTGTTAATCCGGGAGAAGGTGTTAGGCATTCCCGAGTTCCGTGGTTCTAGCACGGTCGCTCAACTGTTATAATCGGCTTAATTATCTGATTTTAAATAATTATGAACCTATGTGCAAATTTTAACCTTTAACCGCTTTTAATTGATTTTTAAAGAAGATTGAACGTCGTTTAAAACGTGCCTTTGGATTACGCCACATGAAATGCACCCGCAATCCGGAACCCATCTTATTCAACGTTTTAGGATTTGGATTCGGGTCACATGAAATGTGCACCCAAGTTTAGGAATACAAAATTATTAAAATACGTTCCTAAAGCAACTACGCGTTTGGAATTTTATTTGGCGTAGCACACCTCGACTCCATTTTAAAAGGGAATTTAAATTAACTCAAGAGGGCATGGGTAATTAATTAAAGAGCATAGGAACCTTCTCGAATCCATTGTGAGTAACCAAACCCAACCAAATTGTAGCGATTGGGCAATTAGGCCAGTTATTAAAGCTGATTGGGCCCATTAACGACCACAACAAGACAGTATTCATGCGATAAGGCCTGCCAGGTCCTATTTTCCAAATGTTTTAAAGTTCTGGGCCCAAATTGATCCCAAATCTAATAAATTGACGGTAACACTGTATCCTTCATAAAATCCTTGAATCTGAACCAAATGTTGACTACCTTAAGCACATACATATCACATTTGAATACCGCATACATTCTACACTGAAAGTAAGATTCCCAACATGATACCAAAACCTTCGCCCCAATTATTCATCATTCAATAACAGAAATTCGGAGATCTGAACTCATGCTAAATTCTGACTTCATATCAACACGTTAAACAAGACTACATGACTTAAAATTTTCTAAAAGAAAACCAAATGTAAAGATCAGTCAGATTTTAGCCCTAGATTGACATGATTTCAAAAAAAATAAACCTATTAACATGGATTTGAACCTGACTTTGAAAGGAAAAGTTCATGCTTACGGACTTTTATTAAAGAAGAAAACCCAGTAGAAGTCAAACACTAACTGACCAAATACTGACTTGTCACGACCCAAAATCCCAACCCAGTCGTGATGGCGCCTCTCGTGAGGACAATGCCAGCAAATCAGCAAAACAGTACATCTATTTATAATTACTTAGCAGGAATAAGTCTAAATCATGGGCAATATAATCTTAAATGCGAAATAAACGTGATAGAACAAGGAAAACTATCCCAACTCAGCCCGAAATCGGGGTGTCACAAGTCATGAGCTACTACCGAGTTTACTAATATTTTACAAAGTCTGAAATTATCATAAATAACAAAGATAAGGGAGAAAATGGGGCTGCGGACGTCAACAGCTACCTCGTTACTCCTAGTCACTGCCTGGCCTGAAAAGAATCAGCGTTCAGGAGCGAACTCAACTCTGCCTGTATCTGCACACATGGTGTAGGGAGTAATGTGAGTACTCTGATCCAGTGAGTAATAAAAATAAATAACGACTGAAAACATGAAATCTCATAACGGCACAATATAGCGCTATCCCAAGCAGGAAAATCAGTTATACAGTAAAATAGTGAGTATCAGATAATTCTTCTTTTTGCAGGGAGTAATGACAAATAATTTCCACAGTAAGGATAAATCAAAAGGTTGCCCCTCGGGCTCAATATGTAAATCTCAGTATAGTATCAGCCCCTCGGGCTCACTCCCAACTCACCAGCACACAACATCAGCCCTTCGGGCTCACTCCCAACTCACCACACACAAGCAACGGCCTCTCGGGCCCACTCCCAACTCACCTAGGGTACCCTGCACTCACTGGGGGTGTGTACAGACTCCGGAGGGGCTCCTACAGCCCAAGCGCAATATCAATAGGCCTTAAAGCCTTCACACATCACACACGAGGCCTGAAAGCCTCCTCATATAACACTCGAGGCCTAAAAGCCTCCTCATATAACACTCGAGGCCTGAAAGCCTCCTCACATCACTCAACATATCCTCACGTATGGCCCTCGGCCTCAATCAGTCCAGAAAATAATTATAAGCCTCTTGGGCATCATTAAACAATAGTGCTCAGCTCAACAACATTATAAATATCATTAAATCTCGAGTTGAGTATAAATGTAACTGAGTTCACAAAATAATATAATTCAATTGGACTGAGTTCAAATAATATTTCAATTCGTGAGGAAAAAAGTGATGTAAATTCACAAAAGATTTCAGATAATTGACACGAAGCCCAAATATGGCAATAAGCCCAATCATAGTGAAAAACAATAAATCTTTATCAATTACGCGGTAAAAATATCAACCGGGATGGACCAAGTCACAATCCCCAATAGTAAATGACTCTGCGCTCGTCAAACAACGCGTGTCTCATCTCAACATAGCAGTATGTTGTGCAATCCGGGGTTTCAAACCCTCAGTGCATCATTTAAAATCATTACTCACCTCTAGCTCGCTATGCCCTTGCCTCTCTAATTGGCCTCCTCGTGTGACGAATCTGCCAAAAATCACACAAACATCGATGAAGTTCGATTTCTAAAAGACGGGGTTTTAACCATACATATCTGAAATTCGCCCCTTAATGATACTATAATGATCCCATACAGTTATGTAACTTCAATCTACAATATAACACTCAATAGGGCTAATATTAGTACTAGATCCCATAAATTATGCCATTTAGGCATATTATCAAACATCTTGTAGGCATAAATATTTACACCTTTTAACTATAGCATTGGTTCCTCCAACTATCACCATTAACCAACAATTCATCCCACTATTATTCTTTAACAATTTATACTCCTAACATCACATGTGTGATCAACCATTCACACCCAAGCCAACAAAAATTCCATCAAATAAATACCTCTAAATCCCTACCATGTTCATGTATTTAAATTGGGAATTTATGGCTTCCAACCACCATACAATAAGTTGTAATACTTGACTCATACTCATATTTCCATAATATATCCATATATGTGAGTCTAAGGTGTATGATTTACCTTTTGGAAGAAATCTTGCAAAACCCTTCTTTGAGTTCTTGAAGGAATTTCTTAAAAATATAAGGATTTTTAAGATCAATCCATGTTAATATAAGTGTTTGGGAGTAGTAATCAACTCAAAATACTCCAAAAATCTTACCTTAGGAGTGCAATTGGGTGTCTTGGTCGAATTGGGATGTAGAGGAAGCCCTAAGCTTGAGAAATGACTCAATTCCTCTCATTTCTGGTCTTTAGAGTACTTAAAAACCCTCCAGTCACGCGAGTTCGCGCGTTGTTCGCGCGTTTTTGCTGAGCATGCAGACGCGCGAAACGCGCGACTTCGCACGATACTTCGCTCGCTCTGACACCTGACCAGTGAAATGGTTATAACTTCCTGAATACACTTCCAAATGACGAACGGTTCGTTGCGTTAGAAACTAGACTCAAAGGGATTTAATTTGATAGATTCTATCTCACACAAGTCCTTATATAACGAGAGATATTATCGTTCAAAGTGAGGCCTTATGCGCACTCATTTACAACTTTCGTCTATTATGAAATTTCCAACTTCAAAAGTTCCCGTTAGCCATCCGAAATCATCCCGAGGTCCCCGAGACCTTAACCAAAAGCACGAACATATCTTAAAACATTATTGAAACTTATTCCAATCATCAAAATACCTCAACAATATCAAAACCATCAAGTTACATCGAATTCACGCCTAAGTTCTTCCAAAACTTCCAAAATACGCATTTGATCAAAAACCCGACCAAATCACCTCTGAATCAACTGAAATTTTGCGCACAAGTCCAAAATCACCTAACGAAGCTACAAAAATTCTCGGAATTCCATTCCGACCGTCGGATCAAAATTTCACCTATCAACCGGAAATCGCCAAAATACTAACTTCGCCAAAATGAGGTAATTTCTTCACCGGACCTCCAAAATTAATTCTGATTGCGCTCCTAGGCCTTAAATCATCCCCCGAAACTAACCGAATCATCGGAATTCAATTTTGAGCCCTCTAACTTACAAGTCAACGTCCGATTGACTTTTCCAAACTAATTCTTCCTTAAAGAGACTAATTGTCCCATTTCATACCAAACTCGATCCGAATTGACTCAAATTCACCAAGTACACATATTGAAACATGAATAAGCATTTAACAGGGAATACGGGATGAAAATACAGGAAACGACGGTTCGGGTCGTTACATGACTATTGGCCTGGAAATGAATCAATTACATTTCGATGAGATGAAGTAATACATGACTTTAATTAGCACGCTACAACCACTGATATGTATTCCAATTGAAAGTTGCTAGCCATTCCAATTATGCTTGACATTTAGCAGACTTAGGTAGAAATCAAAACCAAGCAAACACTGGTTTCAACAAAGCCAAAACATGTATGAACCCTTTTGTTGCAGTACTCTAACAGGTCCATTCCAGACTTAAACTCATATAGGCTAATTGGCTAAAGATCATAATTCAGCCATTATTACAAATCAAAACTGAAACAGAAAATATCAAACGTAACAAAGAAACTAAGGTAATCGTAAAGTCTAATAATTTT
This sequence comes from Nicotiana tabacum, assembly GCF_000715075.1. Classification (NCBI taxonomy): domain Eukaryota; kingdom Viridiplantae; phylum Streptophyta; class Magnoliopsida; order Solanales; family Solanaceae; genus Nicotiana; species Nicotiana tabacum. Next base: position 13,977,577 of record NC_134089.1, on the reverse strand, counting down.
CAGAAATATAGGAAACAACATTTGATAAACATAGATTGCAACTTAATCAAATAAACTCGTGTTCTTCCATTTCACATGCCAAAGGGCTGAGTAATACCTGGTCACAACAGCAAAAACCAACAAGAAAAATGAGCTGGGAGTATACAGAAACAGTAGCAGTAGTAAGCTCAGAAATGACCAATGAAACCAGCTTTGAACCCAACTTTAAACCAGCAGAAATAACCACTGATACCCAACAATTAAAAAAATGACCAAAACTTGAACCAAACTTGGAAAACCAACCAAACTCAAATCATTTTAGCATTGATGGTTTAGTGATTGTTTCAGAAATGAGAGCCTCAAGAATTATGGAAATCTTTAATGAAACAGTAATTTTCAGTATTCTTCCAGTTGTTCTGATTTCTTCTGTATTTTTCAGCCTTTTAGGTCTCTTCCCCTTTATTTTCAATGCAAGAAATAATGCCTTTATAGGCAAGAAAGTAGGCAACCTAATTAATCAACAGATTTGCACTTCGACCCCTTTTGAATTTTTCTTTTTGCTCAAATACCCTTAGCTTAAAACTCAGATTTTCAGATTAGCCCCCCACCCTACCCCAACTTCCTAGAAGCTTCCTTTTCAGTTACAAGAGATTCCCCCACCAAAATTTCCTATACTAACCCCCTAAAACCCTGTTATATCCTCTATATACCAGGCAGGACCAGGGTCCAATTGACCCAAATTAGTGAGTCTGAGCAGACCCAAATCAATCTCCTCTTGGGCTAAACAATCTTTGTGACCCAATTAATATGCACAAAAACTCAGAAAACCAGATGTTCAAATTCATAAGCCTAATGACTCGGAGCCAAATTATTTCCAAAACGAGCATGCAAAATTCAAACAACCCAAACTAGGAAACAACTGATAATCAAGCACACCCTAAATCTAGCATGCGGACACAGATGATAAAAATAAAATAAGAAAAGTAAAATAAAATAAAAAATAAAACCAAACAGAAAACCAAAACAAAAGAATGAGAAGGAGTAGAAGAAGATGGGGAAAAGAAACACAAAATAACAGGGTAAAGAAAGAATACCTAGGAATTTCGGATGAACAAGAAATATGGAAGAATGTCTTAAATTCTTCAATTTCCGGATTTTTCAGCCAAATAAGATATTAATCGTGTGTTCTGTGAGTACGTGATTTTTGCCCTATGAGAATTTCTCCCAAAATTTCAAAATAAAATAATTTTTCCTTTGTTTGTAATTTTGTATACTCTGTAGTATTTTTCTGTAATTGTTTACATTTATCTGTGCATATTTATTTTTTATTTAAATAAAAAATATATATATACAAAAACTATAGCCTCTGCATTTAGGAATTAATCTTGAATTTTTAGAATTAATCAATCATTGGTTTATATAAAATGAAAAATACAAAAAAATACATCTAGGATTCAATTTTATAATTTTTAAGGTTAAATCATAAATTATTCGGCAACAATTGAAAAATCATAAAAAAATATGCATTTTTATTTTTTATGTTTAACTGTGTGATTTTGTACTTAATCTAATATTATTTAAGTTAATTTGATTTTTAGAATTTAATTTAGGATTTTCAGGTTTTGGAAAAATTAGTCTAAAAAGGGAAAAAAACAAAATGAAAAGAAACTCGAACCAGGCCAAGTTCCACATGCCCAATACCACACCCCCAACCAGGCCCAAATCAACGCCCTTTTACCCGGTCCAATTAGGCTGGCAATACGGCCATCCAAACGACGTCGTTTTTGTCACGCTCAATCTGGGCCGTTGATCTCAATCCATTAACGGCCAAGATCAAAACCCCAGCCCACTATATATTCCTAAAACCTCACCCCATGCCCCCTAAGCCATACCCCCCAGTCGTCTCTTTCAGAGACGAACCAAACGACCCACCAAACCCTATCCGCCCTCGTTCCCTTTGCCTGAAAACCCAGTGGCCTGAGGACCAATGACCCTCAAATTCACACCCCTGAACCTTCTAACCACCCTCAACACAAATCCCTACCCCTTTAACCTCGAATCATCCCGGTTTGTTTCGAATCTTCAATCGAAGATTCGAGCAAAACCCTAAATCTACCCAACCAGTCCCAAAGTTACACCATTGAACCACCTAGCTACCCTCGTCCCAAATCCCACCCCAGTTCTGTCCGAATCTTGGTAAAGCCTTTCGAATTTCAAATCGAAGGAAAACCCTAAAAGAACCAAACTTCAGACTGTGTATGGAGTTAAAAATTTGAGGTTTTGACAGACTTTAGTCGAGTGTTCTCAGTCGAGAACACTCGATTAAGGTCTGTTTTGGCTTCAAAATTTCAAGACGAAGTGTCGACTGAAACGGATTGGGTTTGGTCTGAAATTTCGAGGTATTTCTATTGTTTTCCTTTTTCTTTTTTGTTGTTGTTTTATTTTGACTGATTAATTCGTCATTTTTGTCAAGTAGTTCTTCCTCCTCTTTCGGACCTTTTTCTTGGTCTAGTTTTCTTCTGTTGATTAACATATGTTATAAATAGTTTCGTCGATTAATCCGTTCATGTTTATAGTTTAGTAGTCCTCGTCAAGTTATTTGATGTCAATTGAATCATTTTGTGATCCATATATTCTCAGCTTCAGGGGTTCATTGTTAGTTTTAAGTTTTGCTACCTCAATCAGTAGGTTTTTAATTCATATTCGTTTTTGAATTGAGTTACAATCAATCGTAACTTAAGGTAGAGATTCAAGGAGCTTTAATTTGAAAAGTTGAACTGAGGGTAACATGACAGCATGGGCTGTCAGGGCACTTTTTAATTTAGAAAACCATGTTGTCCATAACTAGGGGAATAAAATAATAAAATTGGGATGTAATAGGGTAACTGACACTTCTGTCTTGGTTTTTGAGTGGGAAAATCAGAGGGGGTGATGGGAGGAAATATTTTCTTAATAGTTAAGTGCTTTTAGGAGTTGGAAATTAGACACAACATGGGCTAATGATAAAAGTTTAAAGGGGTGCACATGGGAGGGAATAAAAACAGGTTGGGGAGGAGAAAAATGAAAGGAGGGGGAAAAAGTCTTGAAGTTTAAAAGGGGCAGGACAGGCATACACAGAGAGGACATTTTTTTTGGAGAGTATTGTAAGAGAATTGTTAACAGAGTTTTTGAGGCTGAAAACAGGCTGAGAATATAGGCATACACACTTAGGTTCTACTATTCCATTCAGGCCAGGTCTTAGATAATATTCTTAAAAGTTATAGCATTTAACGCTGAAATGAGCTACTGTTCCATATAAAACATGTTGTTACATTGGTCTAGAGTTTCATGCTGAGTAATTTTGGTCAAAGTTTGAGTAGATTTTCGATTGAGTTTTGTTGCTGTCAAGATTTCAAAGGTTTTGAGACAGCTTGAGATGAGTTTGGTTGTAGTGTGGCAGTAATGTGTTTTTCTGATTTCATTTCTGAGGTGGTTTGAGCTGTTTGAGTTTGAGTGTCCTCGTTTTGACTGGTTTCAAATTTACCTGGGTTTGTTGTACATGTTACTGGGCTGTTCGTGGATGATTGTTTGTTGTTGTTGTGTTATCTGTTGTTGCTGACTATTCCTTTCCTTCTTACTCGTATTTCAAACTTCCAGGTACACAGCTGTAACTTTGGCATTTGTAAACTGAAAACATGAAGTTTGAATATACGTGAAGAGTTGAAATTCTGCTTTGGTTTCTATATGGCTTGTGTATTTAAATTCTTCAGTCACTGATGATAGGTAGATCCCTATTAGTATGTAGTAAGTGATCTGAAATGGAGTTGTATGAGAGATTTATTTTAATATAGTTCATACTGAAACATGTTAGCATCTGGTAACTGATTCCCGTAGTTAAAAATGAGCTTGTTGGACTGTTAAATTAATCTGGACTGTGACTGTTAGATTACTGGATCGTTGGATTATGTTCGACTAGTTCTGAATATCAGTTTTTTATGCCAATTGCTAATTCAGGAAAGTACTACATCAATTGAAAGGAAAAGGAAAGTGTAAAATGTAAATAGTATTGAAATTTGGTTAAAGCATTGACTGTAGGCATTAGCTATAGTTAGTTTAGTGTGTTTGTTCAGTTTAAACACTTAAAGCTAGAAAATAACTGGAGTTAGCATTCTATTTTGGAACCTGTGATATTGTGCTTGCATTAATGGCCGTTGTTCAAATTGGTAACAGTAGTCTTGTAAATGTCGAACTAGATGTTAGTATGGCAGTGGCATAAGATGTTGGCTGATCCGTTAGTTAAACAGAGTTGGAGTGTCAATTGCATGTTTTGGAAATACAAAATCATTTTGCGAGTTGCTTACCTGCTTTCAATGCATTATTAATTCGTTTTAATTACAATAGGTAATGAATTAGTGAATTGGTATTAAACTAGTGGCTTAGAAACTTCATTCAGGATTGTTTAAGTTAATATGAGCAGTATGGGCTATACCGTTGCCCAATTGTATGGATCATTCAAATCTAGTAACAAGCCCACCTCCTTTTAGGCCACTAATATGCTTGCTAGCCCGATGCTTTGATCAAAGGCCCCAAAATTGGGCATTTTTTAAACACGCAGGTTTTTAAATATAGTAGTTCATAAATTAACTAAGTTTTTTTTATTATTTAGAGACAATAAAACTAAATAGAAAATCGTAGTTTACTTTAGGTTTTCCTTTAATAATAAAACGAGACGAGCCTCGTCAAATAAAAAATACAAAGATTGCGGGGCTCTCGTTAAATGTATATATTAAAATACTTAGATTTCGGGATGGGCCGTCTAGCGAATTTCACGGTTTTCCCCAAAATAATAACGCGCTAGTCATTTAGACGCGCTTCTAATAATTTACTTTCTTAAAATCGGGTGCACATTTATGTGACCCAAATCCAAATCTCAACGGAGTCGAAATGTGTCAATAACCACGGGTGCATTGATGTGACGTGGTTCGAGATGCGTTTTCACGACGTTGCAATTCTCGTTAAAAATAATAATAATAAAAGTGGTAAAAAGTTAAAATTTGCACATAGGTTCAACATGTATTAAAATCAGATAAATAAGCCGAATATGACATTTGAGCGACCGTGCTAGAACCATGGAACTCGGGAATGCCTAACACCTTCTCCCGGGTTAACAGAATTCCTTATCCGGATTTCTGGTTCGCGGACCGTAATACAGAGTCATTTCTTTTCCTCGATTCGGGAATCAACTGGTGATTTGGGACACCATAAATCTCTCAAGTGGCGACTCTGAATTAAATGAACAAATCTTATTTCGATTGTCCTTTAAATGGAAAAACTCATTTACGCCCTTGTTGGCGCAGGTAAAAAGGAGGTGTGACAGCTCTGGCGACTCTGCTGGGGAACGAACCTAGAATCTTTGGTTCAGAGTTCAGAATTCGAGCTTTAAATAATTGTTATAATTGGCTTGTTTTATCCGATTTTTTACATGTTTGGGTCTAATGTGCTAAGTGATGCTTTTACCGCTTTGATATTATCTAAACTGCATATAAAATGCTACGAAGCCCTTCTCTTCTCATCTTCGGGGATGTGCTCGCTGGTCGAGACTCTCTATTCCGTTAGTGTCATACCTTGAAATAAGAAAGAGGCTCGGACAAGTTACTAAGCCGGATGGACTTTTGGTTCCTGGTACGTAACCCCCTCCTCGACTCGAGTTGTCCGCTCGGGTACACAGTCTAGAATAAATACCCAGGTTATAAACCTAGAATAACTCAGCTTCATGCCGGATCCCTAGTAGGAACGTTTGTTTGCATCACGTGCATTTGAATTTGGAGACTCAACATAGGGGTTGGGTCTGTCTAGGACAGGGGTACCAAAAATGACAAAAGACCATCCTGATGCATCTTACTTGCTACTTGTTCATTTGTTTGCTTCGTACTTGCATGATGACCGGCTTTTGAATATTTTGAGGAAAGAGGGATAGAGGTACGAGGGTTAAAGAGAGTTAATTGCCTATTTTGAAAAAAAAAAACAATGTCCAAATAGTGTCGAAACTCTACCGAATTTTTGAGAAAATGAAAAAAAAAAAGAAAAGAAAAAAAAGGAAAAATATATAGTTTTATTTGCCAATGAAAAGAGTCTGGTTTTCAAAAGAAGTTTGTTTTATCGACCCGAACTATGCCAGTTTGATTCTCACAGAGTGTGAGATACGTAGGCAACCCCCATCGGGTCCAACTTCACTTCTGCGAAATTAGCCAAGAGAACAAAAAATTTATTTGAAAATAATTAGGGTGATGTCATTCTTGCTAGAAATAGCCGAATGCCCCTAAAAGGGCACCGGAAGGCTGTTTTTGCAAGAACAGCCGCATGTGATCATTTTTTTAGACTTTCACCGGCTAGCCGACACAGCCTTAAAATCTTAGACCCCGAGGTGCTGAAAGGCCGTATTGGCAAAACCAGGTTCTATTTTAAATGAAGAAAAAAAGAAAGAGAAAAGTGCCCATGTTATCTTTGAGTCAATTGAATCGTGATTTTTGCTTAACCACCCTGATAAATGTGCAGAATGAGCACAAGTCAGAATTTACACGTAACAATTGTGAACAAGATTCCTTTGGAGTTGCATATGTGGTGGGATGACTTGAGCGAATCAGGGTGCGACACAGTCAATCTATACCTGGGAGGCCTCACTAGGTTGCTGAAGATTAATCCTAGGGGGATATCATAAAGGCCTTGGTCGCATTCTGGGACCCGGCTCACAATGTATTTCATTTCTCAGATTTTGAACTTACCCCAACATTAGAAGAAATAGCCGGATACATCAGGGGTCCCAAGGTTCCTTTGAGACACCAGTACCTGATTGCTCCAAGGGCCGTAGCCGTACACAGGTTCCTAGACTCTTTGAAAGTAAGCAGGGGGGTCCACAATCCAGACTTGGCAGTTGGTTTTTGTACTTTGCGGTTTATATACAACAGATATGGCCACATAGGGGGGTTCAACAAGCCGGAAAACAAAATCTGTAGCAAAGGAAACCGCCTTAAGTGGGAAGAACATAGGTGTTTTGCATTCATGATAGCCTTTTTGGGACTCCTAGTGTTTCCTAGAACAGACGGGAACATTGACATACGAGTATCTGGGGTTGTCAGCACTTTACTTACTCAGGCCAACAACACCCTCGCACCCTGATAGTAGCTGAAATCTTCCGCGCTCTCACAGCCTGCAAAGCCAGGGGAGACTTTTTTGAGGGGTGCAACGCGTTGCTGCAGATGTGGATGATCTAACACATATGTCGTCGTCCTCAATTTATGAGTTATGGGTCGACGGAGAAAACGTGCATAGAGGAATTTCCTACGATGGTTGACGGAATTTGCTTACCAGAAGGGGTCACAGAGTGGATAGCGTGCCTCCGTTCTGTCACTGCGGGACAAATAGAATGGACATATGGATGGTTGCCTGTGGATGAAATCATATATATGCCAGCCACTGGACCCCATTTTCTTTTGATGGGGCTCAGGAGTATCCAACCCTATACCCCTTATTGAGTTTTGAGGCAGTTGGGGAGATGCCAAATAGTTCCGAAAGATGAAGATCTTAGTGGCCAAGTAGTCGAGATCGTGCCCAACGGACAATTTCATGAAGCAGTTGTCTGCCAAATTTGGAGCGAGTGTCAATACTTAACGGCAAATATGTGTGTACGTGATCGGTCCAAAGGTGAAGTTTTGCTGGGATACCTTTCTTGGTATAGGAGAGAAATCGAGTTTGGGAGGCTAGCCAAAAGACCCCATCTCCATGAGTTCGTCAAGGCGTCCCAAGGACAATAGGATTGGTTGACTAAAGAATATGAGTATAGAGCCGCAATAGGCAGATTGGAGAAGCAAGTCATGGAGCTTCAGTTTGAAAATGGTGTTCAAGCCGCTGCAAACAAGGGAGAAAAGAAAAAACTAGCTCAGGAAAATGAGGTCCTCAAAGCTCAAATCCAGAAAATGGAAAGAAACCCGGAGAGAAGCCAGGCTGATAAAAGGCTCATAAACGGTCTGAAGAAGAAAGCCCTCGAGTATCAAGAAAACTTGGAAAAATCTGAAGCTGGTCTAGCGAGAATCCAAGCGAAATGGAAAAAGAAGGCAGAAGAGCAAGTACAGTTTTATGAAGGGACCATCACTATCCTAAGAAGAAAGATAGCTATTCTCAAGAATGAGGCAGTCAAGCAGGCTCAAGATTTCAAAGCTGATAGGGAACATTGTTATGATCTGATGTCTCGGATAGAGGAAGGAATGCAACAGTTACAAAATCAACACCTTCAGGACTCTCGAGTGTTAGAAGCCCGTAATCAGCAAATAGGGTGGTTGCTTCAGGAGAAAGGCATCATAAGAGAGAAAATTAGAAACATCGCTGACTACATCGTTATGAAGTGCCACATTTGTGAGGATATGACTCGTACTACACTCTTTGCAGCAGTGATGACCTTTGTTAAACAAATAATGAACAACTTGGACCGACTTCAAAGGGATCTTGCACATAGGCCCGTGGCGAGACCGAATGATGTCCCACGGGCACCAGGAGCATTGATGTACTCATGATTTTCCGTTTTAATTTGTATTGCCTTTTCTGTCAGAGTCTGTGAGTCATGTTAGGTTTGTATTTTCTTTCTGTTTTGAGTCTGTATTTCTTTAGAGTATGATAGCTTAATTTCGGAGTCTGTTTGTCATCTTTGCGTCAGAGTCTGTTAGTCTTTTGAAATTTGTTGATATCGAGTCTTTGTAATCGAAGCATCTGTTTTTATAAAAGCTAAAAAACCCAAAAATGTTTTATTTACTTGCACGCTTATCTGACAGAACTACGCACGGTCTGATTCATGTGGGGACGTGATACGTAGGCAATCTCTATAGGATTCGACCACCACTAAAAAAGTAAAAGGGGGAAATGAAAAATAAATAAAGAAGGATAGAATAAAGGAAGCTTAAAAGAAGGGGCACAATTATCAGAGGCCGGAATAACGCACGCAATCGAAGCAAATGCATGATAGAAAATGGTTAATTGCCTAGGTGCATTGCATTCCAAAGTGTAATTGCATATGTGTTAAACTCTAAAACTAAAAAAGTTGTTGTTGTCCAGAGAATTCAAGCAGTTAGTTTATTTAGAGGATACTGGCACATTATCATTACCAAACCAGATCGAAGGAACCAATACCGGAAATCAAGTCTATCCCAGATGTCGACACTAGTGTTGAGGTAGAGGAGTTGGACGTCTATAAAATGAAAGAGGAGATGCTCAAGATTAAGAAACAGATGGCCGAAATGTACCAGGCCTGGTCTAAAAGGCAATCACCGCCAGCTTACCCAGCCAACCCGGCTTTTACCCCACCATTAGCTTAGTCTCAAGATCATCCCGCCACCGATCCAGGTTTTCCCACTTATCAACACTACCATGGCAATACTTCTCATACTCCACAAACTCCACCACCAAAATCAAATCCATACCCTCCTCCGCCAATCACCCCTGTCTTTGTGGCATCTCCACCAGTTGCACTCCATAAATCCCCGAGTGAACTTGTGTTCCAAGCTCAGGACAACTAGTATTATCCCCCGGAGCTTACCTTCAAAGCGCCCGAAACCTATCCATATGATCCACATTCTGACCTACCGGGGAAAACAGAAAAACCGGCCAGAAATCCTGAACAGGAAGAGATGTTCAGAAAAATGAAAAGCATAGAACAATCCTTCAGGGATATGAGAGGGTTAGGAGGTCAGGTAAGTATAGCTTACAAAGACTTGTGTTTGTTCCCAAATGTACAACTACCGGTGGGGTTCAAAATGCCCAAATTCGACTTGTACAATGGACACGGTGATCCGGTGGCTCCTCTGAGAGGTTTTTGTAGCAAGATGAGGGGAGAAGGCGGAAGAGATGAATTACTGATGGCATATTTCAGCCAAAGTTTGAGTGGATCGACCTTAGAATGGTACACCAGACAAGATCATAGCAGGTGGTACACATGGGATGATTTGGCCCAAGCATTCGCTTGTCACTTTCAATATAATCTTGAGATCATTCCGGACCGACTATCCCTGACCAAACTGGAAAATAAGCATAATGAAAGCTTTAGAGAATATGGTTTCCGGTGGAGGGAGCAAGCAGCAAGGGTAGATCCCCCAATGAAAGAGAGCGAGATGGTTGATTACTTTTTGCAGGCTTTGGAGCCGGCCTACTTTGGTCATCTAGTGTCCGCAATTGGAAAATCTTTTAATGAGGTTGTAAAAATGGGAGGCATGGTCGAGGAGGGGCTTAAGTCCAACAAGATCATGAGTTATTCAGCGATCAAGCGACCACCCAGGCCATTCAAAGCGGCACTGGATGTGTACTTGGGAAAAAGAAGAAAGAAGATATCACGGCTGTTGAGTTCGGAGCCTGGTTCGGATCTAGAGGCCCGTCACCCTACTATAGCCAATCGCGACCCTACCACCAAAATTACCCCCATACTTCATATAGCCCTCCACAGCACTACTACCCACCGCCAGATCCCCATTTTTCTGTCCATCATGCACAAGCCTATACCCAAACCCTGACACACGCACAATGGCGTACGCCGGCTCCACAAAATCCATACACAACTCCACAAAACACATATCCACCCCCAAGGGCCTACAGAAATCCCCCCGGAATAGGTTTCCGACCAAACCAAGCCCTCAAGAATGAGAGGTCACAGAAGCAAAAGACTTTCACTCCACTGGGGGAATCATATACCAGTCTTTTCCACAGGTTGAGGCAGTTGGGCATGTTGAATCCAATTGAGCCTAAAATGTCAAATCCTCCCCCTAGAAATCTTGACCACTCAGTGAGTTGTGAGTACTATTCAGGGGCCCCTGGGCATGATACAGAGAAGTGTTGGAAACTAAAAACAGCTGTGCAAGAGCTTATTGATACTCATCGGATCGAGGTTCAAGCCCCGAAAGCACCAAATATCAATCAGAATCCACTGCCAGCTCACTATGAGACACACATGATTGAGTTGATACACAAAAAGGGGGAGCCCAGGAAGCCCTCACAGACTGTAATGATGATTCGTTCCAGCGAAACCAGCTCAAAGGAAAAAGTAACCAGTGGGAAATCAGTGGTCCAGTTGAGAGGGGTAGATGATAAGCCAGCGGTGGTAGCCGAGAGAGGGTCGTCAAGAATTGTTGTAGTGAAACCAGAGAAAGTTAAAGTGGTAGTGCCAAAGGTCGCAAGTAAACCTGTTGTGGTCGTGAAGGGTGCTCGCACAGAGCCTGTTATTATAAAACCAGTAACTCAGCTTCCAGTAATCAACAGCAAGGTTGTTCCTTGGAATTATGAACGGGTGACGGTGATTTACAAGGGGAAATAAGTCAAAGAAGAAGTTTGTGAAGCGCAAAGTTTGACTCGCTAAAGAAGGTGTTTTACTCCCGAGGAGTTAAAAAGAGCTAAAGATAATCCAACGCCGGTAAAGAAAGCGGTAACTAAAGAAGAGGCAGAGGAATTTTTGAGGAAAATGAAAGTGCATGACTATTCTGTTGTAGAGCAGTTGAGGAAAACGCCCGCTCATATCTCATTACTCTCGTTGTTAATCCATTCAGATGAACACCGCCAATCTCTGATGAGAATCTTGAATGAGGCCCATGTTCCCGACAAAATCTCGGTAAACCATCTGGAAAAGATAGCCAACAAGATTTTTGAAGTAAACAGAGTCACTTTTTCCGATGATGAATTGTTGGTAGAGGGTACTGAGCATAACAAAGCCCTTTACCTAACAGTGAAATGCGAGGATGTCGTGGTTACCCGGGTATTGGTTGACAATGGTTCAAGTGCGAATATCTATCCTCTCTCCACTCTAATCAAGCTGAAAGTAGAAGATGAGGGGATCCATAAGAACAGTATTATGTGAGGGATTTGACGGCGGAGGCAAAGACTCAGTCGGGGACATAATATTGGAGCTGACCATAGGTCCAGTAGAATTCACAATGGAATTCCAAGTGCTGGATATAGCTGTTTCCTACAATTTTCTATTAGGGCGACCGTGGATTCATGCTGCTAAAGCAGTACCATCAACACTCCATCAGATGGTCAAGTTTGAATGGGATAGACAGGAAATAGTGGTGCACGGCGAAGATAATTTGTGCGCTCACAACAACACCATTGTGTCATTCATTGAAGTGGAAGATGACAAGGGACCATGGGCCTACCAAGTTTCTGAAGCAATGTCAGTCGAGAAAGTTCTATAAGGGAAGTGTATCCCGAATCCGAAGATAAATGCCGCATCAGTCATGGTAGCGTATGAAATATTGAAGAATGGTTTTGTACCAGGAAAGGGTTTGGGATCAGCGTTGCAAGGCATCATACAGTCCGTGTCTCTTCCTGAAAACTTGGGAACATTTGGTCTGGGATTCAAACCCACAGCCGCAGACATAAAAAGAGCCAGGAAATTGAAACAGAGGACATGGGTCCTTCCAAAGCCGGTCCCACGTCTTTCCAGATCATTTGTCAAGTCCGGTACAAGGAGTTGCCCAGTGACAACAATTCCCAGTTCTGTGATTAATCCTGACAAGGAGTTGATTGAAAGATTTGAGAAGTTGTTCGACAGTGTGAACATGGTGGAGATTGGAGAAGGTTCTAGCAACACAGAATTGCAATTTGTTGGGCCAAAAATAAAGCTTAATAATTGGAAGGCTACTCATCTCCCTACTCGGAAGGAGTCTTGGTAGTTTGTTTTGATTTTCCTTTAAGTTTGTACGGATTATTCCAGGGTTGTAATCCAGATTTTATTTTTTCAGTCTGTTTGAGTGTACAAACCTTGTTATCTTTTATCAATCAATGAAATACAATTTCCCTTTCTTCATCATTCCTGATGGTTTGCCTTTTGTTTTGTTTTGTTTTCTATACAGTTCTTTTTACGCTGGTTCTAATGATATGACATGCATAAGGAATCCTCAGCCCAGTCTTAAAAATCAATCTGATCCCGAAATGTTAGTTCAAGAAGTAGATTGTGATTACGAATCAGAATATGATGATGAGGATGAAGCCTTCGAAGAGATTAGTAAGGAGTTAATTCACTTCGAAGAAAAACCCAAACCCAAGTTGAATGACACAGAATCTGTCAATTTAGGGGACACAGACAATGTCCGGGAGACTAAAATAAGTGTCCACCTCGAGCCAAAAATCCGGGAGGAGTTAATCAAAGCACTCATCGAGTACAAAGATGTTTTTGCATGGTCATATGACGACATGTCGGGTTTAAGCACTGATTTAGTGGTCCACAAACTGCCCACTGATGTGGCGTTCCCTCCCGTCATGCAAAAGTTGAGGAAATTCAAAATTGATATGAGTGTGAAGATTAAAGAAGAAGTTACCAAACAGTTGGATGCAAAGGTTATTCGGGTCACCCGATATCCTGTTTGGTTGGCTAATGTCGTGTCTGTGCCGAAGAAGAATAGCAAGATTAGAGTATGCGTCGATTACCGCAATCTCAACAAAGTAAGTCCGAAGGATAACTTCCCACTACCTAATATCCACATTATGATTGACAATTGTGCCAAGCGCGAGATTGGATCTTTTGTGGATTGCTATGCCGGGTATCATCAGATTTTAATGGACGAAGAAGATGCGGAAAAGACAACCTTCATCACGACATGGGGAACTTATTGCTACCGAGTAATGCCATTTGGGTTGAAGAATGCTGGGGCAACTTATATGAGAGAAATGACTACTGTGTTTCATGATATGATACACAAGGAGATCGAGGTATACGTAGATGATGTGATCATAAAATCAAAACATCAGGCCGACCACGTTGAGGATTTGAGGAAATTCTTCCAGAGGCTTTGCATGTACAACCTCAAGCTTAACCCCGCCAAGTGTGCATTTGGTGTTCCATTCGGAAAACTGTTGGGATTCATAGTCAGCCGGCGAGGCATCGAGTTGGAGCCATCAAAGATCAAAGCCATACAAGAATTGCCCCCTCCGAGGAACAACACTGAAGTGATGAGTCTGTTATGAAGGTTGAACTACATCAGCAGGTTTATTGCTCAACTCACTACAACTTGTGAGCCTATTTTCAAGCTGTTGAAGAAGAAAGTTGCGATCAAGTGGACTTATGAGTGTCAAGAAGCATTTGATAAGATAAAAGGTTACTTGTCAAACCCACCTGTGCTGGTTCCGCCAGAACCAGGGAGACCTCTGATTCTTTACTTGACAGTTTTGGAAAATTCATTTGGTTGTGTACTGGGGCAGCATAACACCACCGGCAGGAAAGAACAGGCCATCTACTATCTTAGAAAAAAGTTCATGGCTTATGAGGTTAAGTATACTTACCTGGAAAGGACATGTTGCGCCCTAACTTGGGTGGCACAGAAATTGAAACATTATTTGTCATCCTACGCTACCTACCTCATTTCGCGTTTGGATCCGTTGAAGTATATCTTTCAAAAGCCTATGCCGATAGGAAGACTTGCAAAATGGCAGATTTTGCTCACAGAGTTTGACATAATCTATGTGACTCGGACTGCGATGAAAGCCCAAGCATTGGCCGAGAACCCAGTCGATGAAGAGTATGAGCCACTAAGGACTTATTTTCCTGATGAAGAGGTGATGCATATTGATGAACTAGAACAGGCCGAAAACCCAGGTTGGAAACTTTTCTTTGATGGGGCTGCTAACATGAAAGGAGTCGGAATAGGAGTTGTGCTTATTTCTGAAGCAGGGCATCACTATCTTGTTACGACTCAACTTCGGTTTTATTGCACCAACAATATGGCTGAATACGAGGCATGCATTTTGGGTTTAAGGCTAGCTGCAGACATGGGTGTCCAGCAAGTCTTGGTCTTGGGAGACTCGGACCTTCTGGTACATCAAATTCAAGGAGAATGGGAAATGCGAGATCTGAAGCTCATACCATACCGCGATGCTTGCATGATCTTTGTCAACGGTTTAGATCAGTAGAGTTCAGGCATATTCCAAGGGTCCATAATGAGGTCGCCGATACTTTGGCTACCCTAGCGTCAATGTTGCACCATCCGGACAAAGCCTGTGTCGGCCCTTTGCACATTCAAGTACGAGATCACCATGCTTACTACAACATGATTGAAGAAGAATTGGATGGAGAACCGTGGTCCCATGATATCAAGGAATACATCAGAATAGGAATATACCCAGTGCAAGCCACGGGGGATCAAAAGAGAACAACTCGACGGTTGGCAAGCGGATTTTTCTTGAGTGGAGGAGTTTTGTACAAAAGAACACCAGACTTGGGATTGTTAAGATGCATAGATGCTAGACAAGCTATGTCTGTCATGTCCGAAGTACATTCAGGAGTCTACGGACCACATATGAGCGAATATGTGTTGGCAAAAAAAATTCTCCGAGCAGGTTATTATTGGCTAACCATGGAGCGTGATTGTATTAGTTTTGTGCGCAAATGTCATCAGTGCCAGATACACGGAGATTTGATTCATTCTCCGCCATCGGAATTACACACAATGTCAACGCCATGGCCCTTCGTCGCTTGGGGCATAGATATCATTGGACCAATTGAGCCAGCAGCATCCAACGGGCATAGGTTCATTCTGGTAGCCATTCATTATTTCACCAAATGGGTTAAGGCCAAAACTTTCAAGTCTGTGACCAAGAAAGCAGTGGTCGATTTTGTTCACTCAAATATCATCTGTCGATTTGGAATCCCAAAGGTGATCATCATGGATAATGGTGCTAATCTTAACAGCAATTTGATGAAAGAGGTATGTCAACAGTTTAAGATTACACACCGCAATTCTACCCCATATCGTGTCAAGGCGAATGAAGCAGTTGAGGCAGCCAACAAAAACATAAAGAAGATACTTCGGAAAATGGTAGAAGGTTCTAGGCAATGGCACGAACAATTACCATTTGCATTGCTGGGTTATCGCACTACTGTCCGTACTTCAGTAGGGGCAACTCCTTATTTGTTGGTAAATAGAACTGAAGCCGTAATACTTGCGAAAGTTGAAATCTCATCCCTTCGGATTGTCGCTGAGGCTGAGATTGATGATGATTAGTGGGTCAAAACCCGTCTGGAGCAGTTGAACTTGATTGATGAAAAAAGATTGGCAGCTGTATGTCATGGCCAATTATATCAAAAGAGAATGGCAAGAGCATACAACAAAAAGGTGCGTCCCCGGAAGTTTGAAGTGGGCCAGCAAGTGCTGAAATGCATCCTTCCACATCAGGTTGAAGCAAAAGGCAAGTTCGCCCCGAATTGGCAAGAGCCATTCATTGTAACCAGAGTATTGTCCAATAATGCTTTATGTTTAACAGATATCGAAGGAAAATGCATAGACATGGCTATCAATTCTGATGCAGTAAAAAGATATTATGTATGATTTCTTTGGTATAATTGTTGATTGTCTGTATTTGGCATTATTTCGAATATTGAAATGACGAAGGCAATTTGTTCTACTATCTAAACACTTTACCCTTTGTTCCCCTTTTTTGAGCCTTATTTATTTCTTTCATACCCCTCTTTTGGAATCAATAACGAAAAAGAGAGAAAAAGAAAGAAAAGAAAAAGAGAAAAGAAAAGAAGTGGAAAAAAAAATATAACAACAAGGAAATTCAGGTGTGAACTACGTTTGACTTGACCCCTGTTAAGGGTACGTAGGCAGCTTTACGACTCAGTCAAAGTGATATAAAATATCCAAAGATCCCCGAACAAGAAACTGGGGCAGAGGTTGTATTTGTAATAAGAAATGTCATTCCAAAGTTGTAATTTAAACCCATGTCAAATGATTTTGAGCTTTTGATACCCTTTCTTTCTAATCTCATCCAAAAGCCCACATTACGGTCCAAAGAAAGACCTTCTGATCAGTTTTTCGAGAGATGACAAGTCAAGCAAACAGAAGTGATTCATATCAGGGTAACACTCTGGTCCAAGCAGGGAAACTAATGAAAATAATAGAGTCATATTGGTGAAAACCTTCACAGGCACCATAAGGCGACGGAAGTTGAGAGAAATAAAATGAGAGAGTCTTATCGGTGAAAACCTTCACAGGCACCATAAGGCGACGGGAGTTGAGAGAAACGAGAGAGTCTTATTAGTAAAAACCCCTCGAAGGGCACTATAAGGCGACAAGGAATTGAAAGGGGGAAAACAAGATAAGCTTGATAGAAAGGATCCGTCGAGACATCAAGCAAAATAAAAATGTTGTTTCGGCGAAAGAAGATGGGTTGCGGGACCTTTGAAATACGAAATAGGGATATCAGAAAGATTGATTGATGTAAATAGACTGGGTTGATCAATCCAAAAATGCACGACATGACCATAGGGATCGGTTATACCATTCAGATAAGTTATTTTCTCTTCAAACAGTTGTTCAGAAAGATTTTTTTTGTTTTATCTTTCGAAGTCATCATTTTCCATTTTGCTTTTTGATCAATAGTAGTTTGTTTTTAAGAAGGATTTTCAGAGCTAACTACTAGTTTCCAACATGGTGCAAGGTAAATGGGGATAAGACATGCAAGGATAATGTGATGGGACGAGAAAGACATCGTTGTCAGACCAAAATGATGAATTGGTCTAAGTTTTCGGGACAGTATGGAGCAAAGGTGGAAAACAACGGTTGAGGGGTTGTGAATACATAATCACCAAGAAGGTCGGAAGTTATCAGCCAAGTTTCAAGATGGTCAAACAACACAGAGCATGGAAAGAGCGAAAGGGAAAACCTGTCCCCCAGCGGGAGCATCCCCACGTCTTAAAACTAATGAATTCTCTTTGATTTTAAGCAGGGACAGGAAATGTTATGGATGACAGAAAGACATGCCACAAGAAAGATTGTCACACTGGGGCAAAAAAATTTCTTTCATTTTGAAAATTTTTTGGAAGTCAGGTACCCACTTAGGGGAAGAAGGAAACACAAGTTTGGTGAAAAGCGGTATCCCCAACAGTTTTCGGAAGAAGGCAAAACAAGTTTTAAAAAAAGCAATTTCAGGAGGAAAATAACATATTTTTTGAATAAAACACTGGTGTTATCCCCATCAGTTTTCAGAGGAATGAAACACCAGTTTTGAGGGAAGCAGTTCTGAAAGAAGATAATTCAAGTTAGAAGGAAAATGGTTCAGGAGGCAGGAAGGAACAACGACAAAGGAAAGCATTTTTAAGTTGTTGTTGAAGTCAGGAGCCCGCCTGGAGAATGGAGGTGTTATATTTTTAAAAAGTTGAAGTCAGGAGCCGACTGGAGAGTGGAGGTATTATATTTTTAAGTCGTTGACGAAGTCAGGAGCCCGCCTGGAGAATGGAGGTGTTATATTTTTAAGAAGTTGTTGAGTCAGGAGCCCGCCTGGAGAATGAAGGTGTTATATTTTAAGAAGTAGTTGAAGTCAGGAGCCCGCCTAGAGAATGGAGGTTGTTATATTTTCAAGTTGTAGTCGAAGTCAAGAGCCCGCCTAGAGAATGGAGGTTGATATATTTTCAAGTTGTAATTGAAGTTAGGAGTCCGCCTAGAGAATGGAGGTGTTGTATTTTTAAGAAGTTGTTGAAGTCAGGATCCCGCCTGGAGAATGGAGGTTGTTATATTTTTAAGAAGTTGTTGAAGTCAGGAGCCCTCCTGGAGAATGGAGGTGTTATATTTTAAGAAGTAGTTGAAGTCAGGAGTCCGCTTGGAGAATGGAGGTTGTTATATTTTAAGAAGTAGTTGAAGTCAGGAGCCCGCCCGGAGAGCGGAGGGTTACAACAAAAATCCCCAGCATAAACTCAAGTACAAAAGTCAAAAGAGAGGCAACAATGGTCAAAGGAAGATAATTCGCGTGTTGGAGGAGAAACAATTCGAATTTCACAAGAAAAAAAGAAACATCAGAGGAAACACAAGCCAACAAGAAAGCAAGACAACAAGAGCAAGTTTGAAGACATAGATGAGATTTTGTAATCCCTAGTTTAGTCTAGCTTCTTGTTCTCTTCTACCATGGTGTAATAAGGAGGTCAGTAAGCGGTAACGGTAGTAGCAGCAATAGCAATAACAGCGAAATTACATCTCCATGGTAGTCCCTAGCTACCAAAATTTTTCGAACTTCAGTGACATGATTCCCTTTTAGCCAGGGATATGTAGGAAACCTTTGAAGCAGAGGTTCGGTCAAATCTTTCAAAAATGCTTCACACGGAGTAGAAAAACAAGCAAAGATCGCTCGTATCCGCTCACTTTATCTTTGCACAAAAACTCTTCGTGTTTCCGGACAAAAAGGGGCAGCTGTGAGCACGTGATTTTTTCCCTATGAGAACTGCTCCCAAAATTTCAAAATAAAATAATTTTTCCTTTGTTTGTAATTTTGTGGATTTTGTAGTATTTTTCTGTTATTGTTTACATTTATCTGTGCATGTTTATTTTTTGTTTAAATAAAAAAATATATATACAAAAAATATAGCCTCTGCATTTAGGAATTAATCTTGCATTTTTAGAATTAATCAATCATTGGTTTATATAAAATGAAAAATAAAAAAATACATCTAGGATTCAATTTTATAATTTTTAGGGTTAAATCATAAATTATTCGGCAACAATTGGAAAATCATAAAAAATATGCATTTTTATTTTTTATGTTTAACTGTGTGATTTTGTACTTAATCTAATATTATTTAAGTTAATTTGGTTTTTAGAATTTAATTTAGGATTTTCAGGTTTTGGAAAAATTAGTCTAAAAAGGGAAAGAAACAAAATGAAAAAAAATGAAAAGAAAAACTCAGACTAGGCCAAGTTCCACAGGCCCAATACCACACCCCAACCAGGACCAAATCGATGCCCTTTTACCCGGTCCAATTAGGCTGGCAATACGATCGTCCAAATGACGTCGTTTTTGTCACGCTCAATCTGGGCCGTTGATCTCAATCCATCAACGGCCAAGATCAAATTCCCACCCCACTATTTATTCCTAAAACCTCACCCCCACGGCCCCTAAGTCATACCCCTCAGTCGTCTCTTTCAGAGACGAACCAAACAACCTACCAAACCCTAGCCGCCCTCGTTCCCTTTGCCTGAAAACCCAGTGGCCTGAGGACCAATGACCCTAAAATTCACACCCCTGAACCTTCTAACCACCCTCAACACAAATCCCTACCCCTTTAACCTCGAATCATCCCGGTTTGTTTCGAATCTTCAATCGAAGATTCGAGCAAAACCCTAAATCTACCCAACCAGTCCCAAAGTTACACCATTGATGTAAGAATCTTGTTAGAGCCTTTCGAATTTCAAATCGAAGGCAAACCCTAAAAGAACCAAACTTCAGACTGTGTATGGAGTTAAAAATTTGAGGTTTTGACCGACTTTAGTCGAGTGTTCTCAATCGAGAACACTCGATTAAGGTCCGTTTTGGCTTCAAAATTCAAGACGAAGTGTCGACTGAAACGGATTGGGTTTGGTCTGAAATTTTGAGGTATTTCTGTTGTTTTCCTTTTTCTTTTTTTGTTGTTGTTTTATTTTGACTAATTAATTCGTCATTTTTGTCAAGTAGTTCTTTCTCCTCTTTCGGACCTTTTTCTTGGTCCAGTTTTCTTCTGTTGATTAACATATGTTATAAATAATTTCGTCAATTAATCCGTTCATGTTTGTAGTTTAGTAGTCTTCGTTAAGTTATTTGATGTTGATTGAATCATTTTGTGATCCGTATATTCTTAGCTTCAGGGGTTCATTGTTAGTTTTGAGTTTTGCTACCTGAATTAGTAGGTTTTTAATTCATATTAGTTTTTGAATTGAGTTACAATCAATCAAAACTTAAGGTAGAGATTCAAGGGAGCTTTAATTTGAAAAGTTGAACTGAGGGTAACATGACAGCATGGGCTGTCAGGACACTTTTTAATTTAGAAAATCATGCTGCCCATAACTAGGGGAATAAAATAATGAAATTGGGATGTAATAGGGTAACTGACACTTCTGTCTTGGTTTTTGAGTGGGAAAATCAGAGGGGGTGATGGGAGGAAATATTTTCTTAATAGTTAAGTGCTTTTAGGAGTTGGAAATCAGAGACAACATGGGCTAATGATAAAGGTTTAAAGGGGTGCACATGGGAGGGAATAAAAACAGGTTGGGGAGGAGAAAAATGAAAGGAGAGGGGAAAGAGCCTTGAAGTTTAAAAGGGGCAAGACAGGCATACACAGAGAGGACATTTTTTTTTTTGGAGAGCATTGTTAACAGAGTCTTTGAGGCTGAAAACAGGTTGAGAATATAGGCATACACACTTGGGTTCTACTATTCCATTCAGGCCAGGTCTTAGATAATATTCTTAAAAGTTATAGCATTTAACCCTGAAAGGAGCTACTGTTCCATATAAAAATGTTGTTACATTGGTCTAGAGTTTCATGCTGAGTAATTTTGGTCAAAGTTTGAGTAGATTTTCGATTGAGTTTTGGTGTTGTCAAGATTTCAAAGGTTTTGAGACAGCTTGAGATGAGTTTGGGTATAGTGTGGCAGTAGTGTATTTTTCTGATTTCATTTCCGAGGTGGTTTGAGCTGTTTGAGTTTGAGTGTCCTGGTTTTGACTGGTTTCAAATTTACCTGGGTTTGTTGTACATGTTACTGGGCTATTCGTGGATGACTGTTTGTTGTTGTTGTGTTATCTGCTGCTGCTGACTATTCCTTTCCTTCTTACTCGTATTTCAACTTCCAGGTACACAACTGTAACTTTTGCATTTGTAAACTGAAAACATGAAGTTTGAATATACGTGAAGAGTTGAAATTCTACTTTGGTTTCTATATGGCTTGTGTATTTAAATTCTTCAGTCACTGATGATAGGTAGATCCCTGTTAGTATGTAGTAAGTGCACTAAAATAGAGTTGTATAAGAGATTGTTTTTTAATATAGTTCATACTGAAACATGTTAGCATCTGGTAACTGATTCCTGTAGTTAAAATGAGCTTGTTGGACTGTTAAATTAATCTGGACTGTGACTGTTAGATTACTGGATCATTGGATTATGTTCGACTAGTTCTGAATATCAGTTTTTTATGCCAATTGCTAATTCAGGAAAGTACTACATCAATTGAAAGGAAAAGGAAAGTGTAAAATGTAAATAGTATTGGAATTTGGTTAAAGCATTGACTGTAGGCATTAGCTATAGTTAGTTTAGTGTGTTTGTTTAGTTTAAACACTTAAAGCTAGAAAATAACTGGAGTTAGCATTCTATTTTGGAACCTGTGATATTGTGCTTGCATTAATGGTCGTTGTTCAAATTGGTCTACTCCACACTTCTCTAGGAAGGATCTTGTTAATCCACTCTAAAATTTTATACAAATTAGCTATTGGGGGAGATAGTCTTTGAGATAAACGGAAAAAAGAAGAAGATCCATTTGGTCTTTGTGATTGGAATTCAGCGATTTTGAGGATCTATTTTTCTTGGATTTTGAAGATCCTTCAATTGGTATCAGGTGATCTTGTTTAGTTGTTGCCTTATTTATCTTGTTTTCATGTTTTCTTTGTACTGAATTATATGCCATTTTCATAGTTTAATTTGAATATACTGTTTTGGGTCTTTCCTATCTGGTAATTTCTTTGATCTTTTATGTAATTATTCTGGTATTTCTGTCTGATGATCTAGTCACTGAGAAAATTTGGATCTTTCCTTAATTTTCTTCTTCAAAAACGTGTTAAGGGGAAATTTCCTTTTTTGGGTAAGTTTTGGTGTTATTTGGGATATCAGATGAGTAGTAAATTCCCTATTCTTTTTCGTCTTGTATATATTTAGAATTGACTTTAATTCCAATATTTTGTATCTGTATGTAAAAGCTTTAGCTTGAAGCAAAGCTTTTAATTCCCTATTCTTTTTTGTATCTGTGGTCTTCTCACTTACTCTCTTTCTCGACCTTGCTTCGCAATTTCAAATGAATTTTTGTGGTGGAATGATATATAATACTGGCCCTTATTTGATTTCCGGGTCTTCTTGCCCCACCCTTTTTGCGTCCCAAATCTGCCCCCACCCCCTTATATTCTCATTTTCTTCTTCTCCTTTCTTTGTACATTTTATATTATTGGGGCTATACTAGTGGTAGTGGTGATAGCTCCTTCTGGTTTTTGGGTCGTGGTATTTTCTGTGTTTTCAGGAATTCTTGAAGTATTGGAGACAAGTTGGGCGCACGAGCACTGGCAAAGGAGAGCAACCTGGGCGAGTGTCAGCAAAGGGCGGTAGGAAGTGGTGCGTGAGCGTACAACTACATCGAGTATAGCAAATCAGCCACAGGTTTTATTAACGGGAGTTGGTACCTCCTGCTTTACTATTTCCCTTTTGGTGTTAGCTAAATTACTATTACTTTACTTCGCAATAGTTAAACATTTCAACTAGGATACTAGTTACCACTTGTTTCCTTCTAGTTTGATTCTTTGTCCGTTGTACACTAGTGAGTCTTCTCTAGATTGTTGTAGGTGTAGTGGTTGCAGTCTGGGATGATAGAAGAAGGGCATGTCCTCGGGTGAGGCAGAGTGTGGGGCTGGGGTCAGGGGGTGGGACGGGTAGCAGGGGAGGTAGAGGTGGCAAGGGAGCCTATAGGTTGAGAATCGGGTCATGGAACATAGGTTCATTAACGAGTAAATCCATAGAGTTGGCGAAAACTTCAGAAGAGGAAGATTAATATAGTGTGTGTCCAGGAGACTAGGTGGGTCGGATCGAGGGCGAAAAACGTGGATGGGTATAAGTTGTGGTACTCTGGTGTCCTGAGGGGTAAGAATGGAGTGGGTATCCTGGTAGATAGCCATCTTAGAGAGTCCGTGGTAGAGGTCAGGCGAGTGAATGATAGACTAACGACTATTAAGTTGGTGGTGGGCGAGGGTACTTTAAATGTCGTTAGCGTGTACTCACCGCAAGCAGGCTTGGATGAGGATATTAAGAGACACTTTTGGGAGGGGTTGGATGAGATTGTTCGTAGTATACCGCCTTCTGAGAGGTTATTCATAGGAGGAGATTTAAATGGTCATATTGGGTCATCTGCAGGTGGGTACACTGAGGTGCATGGCGGCTTTGGTTTCGGGGAGCGGAACGGAGGGGGCATTTCGCTGTTGGACTTTGCCAAGGCTTTCAATCAAGTCATTGCGAACTCATGTTTTACGAAGCGGGATGAGCATTTGGTTACTTACCAAAGTTCGGTGGCGAAGACTCAGATTGACTATCTCCTCCTCAGGAGATGCGACAGAAGGTTGTGCGAGGACTGCAAGGTTATCCCAGGTGAGACCCTCTCAACGCAGCATAGGCTTTTGGTGATGGACATTTGTAATAGGATAAGGAGGAAGAAGAGGTCAGTACAAGGACACCCCAGGATTAGGTGGGGCGCCTTAACTAAGGATAAATCTAAGGAGTTGGAAGGAAGGTTATCGGCAATGGGAGCTTGGAGAAGTAGTGGGGACGCAAACACAATGTAGTCGACGACGGTGGACTGTATAAGAAAGGCGGCAAGAGAGGTGTTAGGGATATCTACGGGCCACAATGGTGGCCACAAAGGAGATTGGTGGTGGAATGCAGTTGTCCAAGGTAAAGTGGAAGCAAAGAAGGCGGCTTACCTGCGGTTAGTAGGGAGCACTGACGAGGAGGAGAAGAGAGCGAACAGTGAAAGGTATAAGGTAGCTAGGAAGGAGGCGAAGATGGCAGTGACAGAGGCTAAGACGACAGCTTTTGCTCGTCTGTATGAGGAACTAAGGAACAAAGGTGGGGAGAAGAAGTTATTACGACTCGCTAAGGCGAGAGAGAGGATAACTCGGGATCTGGACCAAGTGAGGTGCATAAAAATGATGACGGCAAAGTTTTGATGGGAGATGACCAGATTAAGAGGAGGTGGCAGACCTACTTTCATAAACTTCTAAGTGAAGAAGGGGATCAGGATATTATACTTGGGGAATTGAGGAATGCCGACAGTCCCCATGAATTAAGTAATTGTAGGTACAATGAGATCGATGAAGTCATGGAGGAAATGCGTAAGATGAGAAAGGGCAGAGCTACTGGGCCAGACGAAATTTCGGTTGAACTTTGGAGGTATGTGGGAGAGCAGGCTTGGAATGGCTTACTAGATTGTTTAGTGTTATATTCAAGACTAATAGGATGCCTGAAGAGTGGAGGTGGAGTACAATGGTTCCGTTGTATAAGAACAAAGGTGATGTCCAGAGCTGTAACAACTATAGGGGCATCAAATTACTAAGTCATACTATGAAAGTTTGGGAGAGAGTGGTAGAAATGAGAGTGCGAAGGACGGTGTCTATTTCAGACAACCAGTTCGGGTTCATACCGGGGCGATCTACCACAGAGGCTATCCACCTTATTAGGAGGATGGTGGAACAGTACAGGGATAGGAAGAAGGATCTCCACATGGTGTTTATTGATCTGGAGAAAGCGTACGATAGGGTTCCTAGGGAGGTCTTATGGAGCTGCTTAGAGGATAAAGGGGTCCTAGTTGACTATATTAGGGTGATTAAAGACATGTATGTTGGAGCTAAGACTCGGGTTAGGACAGTAGGAGGCGACTCTGAACACTTTCCAGTTATTACGGGATTGCACCAAGGGTCTGCGCTAAAACCATTCCTATTTGCCCTGGTGATGGATGCACTAACTCATCATATTCAATGGGAGGTGCCATGGTGCATGCTATTTGCTGATGACATTATTCTAATTGACAAGACACAAGGCGGCGTCAACGAGAGGCTAGAGATTTGGAGACATGCTCTTGAGTCTAAAGGTTTCAAGTTGAGCAGGACGAAGACGGAATACCTCGAGTGCAAATTTGGGGTTGAGCCGACGGAAGCGGGAGTTGAAGTGAGGCTTGACTCTCAAGTCATTCCCAAGAGGGGTAGTTTCAAGTACCTTGGATCGGTTATTCAGGGGATCGGGGAGATTGACGAGGATGTCACACACCGTATAGGGGTCGGGTAGATGAAGTGGAGGTTAGCGTCGGGAGTCTTGTGTGACAAGAAAGTGCCACCATTACTAAAAGGTAAGTTTTATAGAGCAGTGGTTAGGCCTGCCATGTTATATGAAACTGAATGTTGGCCGGTAAAAAACTCACACATCCAGAAGATGAAAGTAGCAGAGATGAGGATGTTGAGGTGTATGTGCGGGCATACAAAGATGGATAAGATTAGGAATGAAGATATTCGAGAGAAGGTGGGCGTGGACCCCATGGAGGACAAGATGCGGAAAGTAAGACTCAGATGGTTCGGGCACATTCAGAGGAGGAGCACTGATGCACCAGCGAGGAGGTGTGAGCGACTGGCTGTAGTGGGCACGCGGAGAGGTAGAGGGCGACCTAAGAAGTATTGGGGAGAGGTGATCAGACAGGGCATGGCGCGACTTAGGATTACTGAGGACATGGCCCTTGATAGGGAATTATGGAGGTCGAGCATTAAGGTTGTAGGTTAGGGGAAAATTGTGAATATTTCTACAGCACAATAGAGTGAGACTAGCCAGTTAGGAGTTAGACTAAGAATGTCATTGCTCGTCTATTGATGCAGGGCTTTACCTGCTAGTTTTTACTGTACAAAACATCTATTTCGTATTTCGTATTCTGTATTTCATATATCCTATATTGTTGTTATTCTATTATGCATTTTTATGGTACTAATATATCGTCTCCTGTTGCTTTTTTGAGCCGAGAGTCTCCTGGAAACGCGACTTAGGATTACTGAGGACATGGTCCTTGACAGGGAATTATGGAGGTCGAGCATTAAGGTTGTAGGTTAGGGGAAAATTGTGAATATTTCTACAGCACAATAGAGTGAGACTAGCCAGTTAGGAGTTAGACTAAGAATGTCATTGCTCGTCTATTGATGCAGGGCTTTACCTGCTAGTTTTTACTGTACAAAACATCTATTTCGTATTTCGTATTCTGTATTTCATATATCCTATATTGTTGTTATTCTATTATGCATTTTTATGGTACTAATATATCGTCTCCTGTTGCTTTTTTGAGCCGAGGGTCTCCTGGAAACAGCCTCTCAACCCTTCGGGGTAGGAGTAAGGTTTGCGTACATATTACCCTCCCCAGACCCCACTTGTGGGATTATACTGAGTTGTTGTTGTTGTTGTTGTTGTTGTCATGTAAATGTCGAACTAGATGTTAGTATGGAAGTGGCATAAGACGTTGGCTGATCCGTTAGTTAAACAGAGTTGGAGTGTCAATTGCATGTTTTGGAAATACAAAATCATTTTGCGAGTTGCTTACCTACTTTCAGTGCATTATTAATTCGTTTTAATTACAATAGGTAATGTATTAGTGAATTGGTATTAAACTAGTGTCTTAGAAACTTCATTCAGGATCGTTTAAGTTAATATGAGCAGTTTGGGCTATATCGTTGCCCAATTGTATGGATCATTCAAATTTGGTAACAAACCCACCTCCTTTTAGGCCACTAATATGCTTGCTAGCTCGATGCTTTGATCAAAGGCCCCAAAATTGGGCATTTTTTAAACACGCAGGTTTTTAAATATAGTAGTTCATAAATTAACTAAGTTTTTTTTATTATTTAGAGACAATAAAACTAAATAGAAAATCGTAGTTTACTTTAGGTTTTCCTTTAAGAATAAAACGAGACGAGCCTCGCCAAATAAAAAATACAAAGATCGTGGGGCCCTCGTTAAATGTATATATTAAAATACTTAGATTTTGGGATGGGCCGTTTAGCGAATTTCACGGTTTTCCCCAAAATAATAACGCGCTAGTCATTTTAGACGCGCTTCTAATAATTTACTTTCTTAAACTCGGGTGCACATTTATGTGACCCAAATCCAAATCTCAACGGAGTCGAAATGTGTCAATAACCACGGGTGCATTGATGTGACGTGGTTCGAGATGTGTTTTCACGACGTTACAATTCTCGTGATAATAAAAGCGGTAAAAAGTTAAAATTTGCACATAGGTTCAACATGTATTAAAATCAGATAAATAAGCCGAATATGACATTTGAGCGACCGTGCTAGAACCACGGAACTCGGGAATGCGTAACACCTTCTCTCGAGTTAACAAAATTCCTTATCCTGATTTCTGGTTCGCGGACCGTAATACAGAGTCATTTCTTTTCCTCGATTCGGGATTCAACCGGTGACTTGGGACACCATAAATCTCCCAAGTGGCGACTCTGAATTAAATGAACAAATCCTGTTTCGATTGTCCTTTAAATGGAAAAACTCCTTTACGCCCTTGTTGGAGCAGGTAAAAAGGAGGTGTGACATGTTCTTATAAAGAACACACGACAAAAATCAAATTAGGCTTGAAATTCCTTCAGAACCCGATTTGGAGTTTCTAAGGTTCGTCTTTTGATCTAAGATTCGAGGAGATTCAGGGGGATTTGAAACAAACGGAGTGGGGATTTGAGATGAGAGGAGTGAGGTGGTTATAGGGTGGGATTGGGGTAGGCGCCGCCACCAGAGGCCAGGGATTTGGGGGCGGCTCAGCTAGGGTTTTCTTCCAAAACCATATTCGAGCCGTTCTAGGTTGATTCGAGGGCGGGGATTTGTAGATTTGGAACGAGGAGAAGGAGGGGGGTGTTTGGTGTAAGTTTGATGGCGATTCACGGTGGCACCGCCGGGGGAAGGCGGTGGAGTTTTGAGGTGGCTCAACTAGGGTTAGGTCTGGGCCTTCTGATAGACGGGGGTGTTTTGGGACGACGAAATGATGGGGGTAGGGCGTTAGGACATATATATATTAAATGACCCAGGCTTCTCGTCCGTTCGATCAAGAGACCTCGACGGTCCTGATCTGATGCCCATGAAACGACGTCATTTCACTTAGTTGGGGGATGGACCGGGTAGAGGCGGGTTTGGGCCGGGTTTCTGCGTGATTGGGGTGGGTAGGCTGATGATGTAGGTTTGGGCTGGGGATTTGGATTGATTTTGGCCCAAATTTTCTTTTCATTATTTCCTTTTTTTTCCAATTCCTTTTTCTTTTTTAACAAAAAACTTTTTCTTTTTCCTAAATTGAATATTAAAACTTAAATTGAATCCTAAACCAAATTATCCTACCACATTAAATTAATTAACCCTAATAATTGTTACTACCAATAATTAATAATCAAATTAAAGGAAAAAACTACCAAAATTCGACATTAAAATTAAAAGTGCAAAATAAAATATTTTTGTGATTTTTTCCATTTTTTATAAAATAATTGATTTGTCTATTAATCCTAAAATGTCAAATTAAATCCTAAATGCAAATGCAACATATTTTTTGTATTTTCTCATCAATTAAAATGCAAAACCAAAATGCAAACAATTAACAGAAAATGCCACAAAATCCGACAAAATTGCAAACACCGACAGAAATTATTTTGTTTCCAATTTGTTGGAGTAATACATATAGGGCAAAAATCACGTGCTCACAATATTAATTAAGCAAATTTCAGCTTATTATACTGGGGGTATTGGAGTCACACATACTTCCAGTATAATATACTGGAACTGTCTAAGTTTTACATATTAAATTAACAAACGTCCAGTATTTTATACTGGTGTTTTGTTCTATACCATTTTATTTATAATTTTTTATAGTAATTTGGATGAAAGATACTTCCGGTGTAATACATTGGAGTTTTTTGAGTTTTGCAGATTAATACACAAAGCTCTGGCGTATTATACTTGCGTTTTGTTCATTTTTGGAATCAAGCACTGTAAACCATTTTATGAGATATTTTCAGTATAATAAGTTGGAAGCATCTCAGCTTTAGATATTAATTTAGAAAGGTCCAGCAAATTATACTGACGTTATGTTCTGCGGGATTTTATATTATTTTTTGTGGTTTTGAACAATGTAAATTTTATTAGTTACGATCTAAATTACAGAAAAGAAGATATATAATACAATTAAGCACAGATTAACGCATTGAGAAAATTAGACATTAACACGGATTAAAGCATTAAAAACAAACCAAAAAATTCGAAGAATCAAAAAAATTTACTGATACTTTGAATTTTCTGATTTGAATTACAAAGAGAAGAATCATACATTATCACAATTAAATCTGTGATTGTAGAAGAAATTCAAACTAGTTAAATTCAAATAATTAGACAATAATTGAGAGAGCTTACTTCGATTTGCAGATTGACGCCGCAAGATTGTGCTAAAGAAGAATATGAGGTCAAGTCGCGTAAATTTAATAAACAGAGTAGGGGTATTTTAGTCAACAAATTATTAACGTGCTAACTTCGCGGCTAAATATCGTTGACCTTTGATTTTGTGGCTAAATTTGATTGACCAGACGTAAAACTGGCCATTTATAAATTTTTCGCTCATGGTAGTGTGGCTAAGTAAATGGATTCATCAAGGCTTATTTTGCTTACCTCCTATTATCTAAGCTAATAACGGCCCACTTCACCCTACACCTTTAAGAAGGCCGGCCCAGTTGAGAAGTACAAAGATGAAAAACGGGATCTTTCAAAAATAGTCGTTTATATTCATAGTTTACTTTTTCTAGCCATATATATAATTTATATATAGATTATACACATATAATACAGAAATTATGAATATATTCTCCACCGACTATTTTTAATTTAAACAGTTGGGTGGATGACTATTTGGGTTAATTCTTCGTGAAAAAACCTGCTACTAGAAGATTGTATCAAACACAAAAAGTCTACGTTGTATTGTTTCACATCAAATATATCTAAATTTTCCTGTTATCAAATATGTCTAACCTTTCCTGTTAACACTTCCTTAAGGAAAATGTCCCATCTATTAAGTTCTACTCATTTAAACGACTTTCTCATGAAAATTGAATTTTACTATAAACAATACCTAAAATAATATCATTTGAACTTCAAATATAATTTTAATATTCTAACCCCCCCACCCCCACCCACCCACCCCCACCCCCCACACACACAAAGGATCCGAGAGTTCTCAACCCGCGAAAATGGAAAGGAAAAAAATTATTTCCCCAAGAAAATTCGAAATATTATGTTTTTCACCAAAGATCCAATAGAGAATGCAAGTATATTTGCTACGCCCCCCCCCACCCCACCCCCACACACACACAAAAAAAAACCAACAAAACAAAACTCCCCCTTAGCTAGTTAGGTTTGTATATCTTGATATAGTTGTTTTATCGAAAATATAGAATTAGTTATAGTTCCACCATATTGAAAATGTTATGAAACTACCACCAACGATTGTGGTGTGGTGAATAAAATTAATTTATCCTTAACCAAGATCCAAGGTTCGAGTTTTGGGAAAGAAAGAAAAATTCTAGTAATAAGTGCTTCCCCTTTTATGAATCTTAAGTGGACGAATTTAAATTAGTCAAGACCTTAAACCACCATAGAGGAATTAATAACCACCAGGAAATTCACTGCATGTTTTAATATTTTTGATAGAGTATTATGAGTGTCTCCTACGTCAGAGCATCTCTAACTTAAAAATCAAACATGTCTAATATTAACTAAATAACCGGCATAAAACACAAGAAAATATAGGCGAGATGCAATGAATCAACCATATTAAAATTTAACAAACAATTAATATTCACAAGAAAAATCTGCTCGAAACCCCAAAAATCACAATCCAGTAAAATGTAAGAAAAATATAAAAACAAAACTAGATTCTTGGACCTATCATGTTTGGTCAGATAGAACTTGTCTCGTTAACGGTATTATTAACTGCCCAAAAGGGATGGATTAACATTTAACAGTACTTTACTACTTATTTATGTATATTTTTAAAAGAAGAATTTATTTAATTTAAGTTATAAAATGAGAGTTTTCTGAATTTTGTAGGATTTTTTGTTCCCTAAAAGGTTCAATGAACATGGCTTATAATTGTTCATTTGGCTGGTGCACTTAACTAGTCGATTGGACGTAATATTTTATACTATTTGTGGGCTAATAATGTTCATTATACATTAGATAATTATACATAATTGTTTGGGTGTAATGAAAAGCCAATATGTTGATACTAGCATGTGCCTAACGCATAAAATTTTAAGAAACAAATATCCGAATTATACGGGTTCAAGCCATGGAAGCAGTTATTAATGTTTGTACTAGAATAGACAGTCTACATCACATCTCTTGAGATGCGGCCCTTTCCCGGACCGTGCGTGAACAAGGAATGTCTTATGCGCTGGACTACCCTTTAAATATTCGAACTAGAGATTCAATAATAAACCTTTTGAAATTAAAACCAATTGCTTAATTGAGTCTTTCTTTTTTCCTTTTTTCTCTGTATTTATTTTCTTTTGGGTTTAGTTAACCCTCCAATGCATTTGGAAATGTGCTTCCCACTCCATCCTTGGTAGGTCAATGTTTGTTTAAACATCAAGAGTTTTTTTGTTGTTTATTTTACATGTATATTGACCTCTCATTTTTATTTCGGTTGTTTGAATAAATTACAAAATAAACAATTTGACTTTGCTTTATGTATATTTTTTTTCATTATCTTTTCTTTAAAGAGTCAGACAACTATGTTTCGGGTAAGAACTAGCTTGACTTCTGGTTTTTTTTTTCTTTTGTAAGAGTGTGTGCTAAACCATAAAGCACTATCGAGTCTAAAACAACAAACCTAAAATGGAGTCTTATACAACAACAACAATGAGTAATCCAGTTTAATTCCATACGAGCGATCTGGGGAGGATAGTGTATACGCAATCTTACCTCTACCCTATAAAGGTAGAGAGACTGTTTTTAATAAATTGGAGTCTTATATGCTTGCATTTTTCATTGCACACGGCTTTCTCTATGTATACATCAGTTCCTTTCTTATAGAAATTAGAAAGACTTTAAAAAGTACTCAGTTGATTTACCCCTTAATTGCTATTACAATCAACATTTCAGAATAGTGAAATTTTTTTTATCTCTTCATCATTTAGAAAATCTAAGAATAAATCATTGATAATTCGCCAGATCATTGATACAAAAAATATCCAAATATCAAATTCGACTCTATATACTCCCCACAAATTAGAAGAAGCTCGTGGAAAGGTCAAAGAAAGAACTTGTTCTTCCGACATATATATATATATATATATAAGCACAAAAAGACATTGAAGGTATTTTATTGTTTTTCTTAAAAATGCTCATTTTTATTTTTTTTCTTAAAAATACTCATTGTTTAAATTTTCTGAACACGTAGATAACTACTAGCTAAAATGTTGGAAGAGACATATAAATAAAAAAAAAATGATATTCTCTTTATTAAGTGAGTAAGGCGTTAAAAACTATGCTACTTCTGCAACAATATTCTTATAAAGTAATCGTTATAGAACTCAGTGTAAAAGTTTGATATCTTACATATTGAAATCTCGTCAAGATGAAAACTATTTTATAAGAGAATTTTAGAAGCTTTAGAACTCATTGGAAAAGTAGTAGTAAAATGTATTTTAAAGTTTGAATTTTACTTTTGAAAAAGACGTTGAGAATGCACTATGTGTATAATTAGGATAGACTAACATAAGACCACCAACTCTATCTCTTACTAGGATTGTACCTCAAGGGCGGAGCTAGATAGGAATAAGGTGGTTTTAACAAATTCCCTTCGTCGAAAAGTTATAAAGAGCAAATAAAGGGGAGTTGTATTGAGAAAAATTGAGTTTACATATTAAAGTAATTGGAAGATGACGTGTCATGACACGTAGACTGATCAAAGAGTTATGAATGGCAAAGAGGCACGAGTTGCAATAGATACGAGCAGAGGCATAAGAGGAGGCACGAGCGGATACTCAAAAGATCCAATGCTCGTACCTATTTAAGTCCAAGAATCAAGGAGAATGAATCTGACAGCAAAAGAGGGTACAAATACAATATTTAATGAGCATTAAATACTAAAAATGTTAGAGAATCTGTATTAAAATACAATGATTATGTAACATAGCATTTAATATCTTTAATTGTCTATAATGACCTTATTATGACAAAGGCAAAACGCATATTTCCAAGATAGCTATAAAAGGGAAAGAATTGGTTAATTGTAAAGACACGAAAGACTATCTGAATACATTGGTTTACTTTATCTTCTTATAATTATCTTATTGCTAGCCAAATTACTTTCTCTTATACATTTTTTGATTATCAGTAACCCGAGTTCTTCTAAATTAAAGCTTTGACCGAAATTCCACCTTTTGGTTAAACAAATTGGTTTTGTTACCGGGAATCTGATAATCTATTCTTTTTTAGTTTAACTTTCTTTGTTGCATCAACTATGTCGAACAATAATGACAACATTCAAGGAAACCAAAGAAACCAACAACTTCAGGAAAATCTACCGGATAATCACACCCTGGTCCCTTCTCCACAAAGCTCTCCTCGGCGGTCTCGAGAAGGCACTCCTGATAGATCTCATGCAAATGGAAACGCTAAATTTGAAAATGTTGAAGCTATCGATAAAGCTTTATAAAAACTAATTGTTGAACAGGTCAATAAAGCTCTTGAAGCTTTTGCTAGCCAGTTACCAGCTGCACCACCCACACCCACTCCAAATAACAACACTTTGGAGAACCCTTGCTCTGGGCTTGTTAATTCAGGTAGTGGTGGAACCCCCAGCGAATCACAAGAGGGAGTACCAGGTAACTTAGTCAATTCTGATTTACAAAATTTAGTACTAACATTGCAGAAACAGCTCAAAGAGCAAAGTGACCGCATAGAGCAAATACCCGGGGTGCCACCCGTAATCAAAGGGATAGATATGGATAAATATTCGCAACAACCCTGGAAGCCAAGTGCTGCTCCCCTCCCAATTCCAAAGAAATTCAAAATGCCCGATATTCCAAAATACGATGGAACAATTGATCCACGAGACCGCGTGACTGCATTCACAACAGGCGTAAAAGGCAACGACTTGACCAAACAGGAGATCGAATCAGTATTGGTCAAGAAATTCGGTGAAACACTCACTAAGGGTGCATTAACATGGTATTCTCTTTTACCCGAAAATTCTATAAATTCTTTTGTTGAGCTTGCAGATTCTTTCATCAAAGCACACTCGGGAGCCCAAAAAGTCGAAAAAAGAATGGAAGATATTTTCAAAATCAAGCAAGGGGACTCAGAATTGCTTAGAGAGTTCGTGGACAGATTCCAACGTGAAGGAATGGCATTACCGCGTGTACCTGACAATTGAGCAGCTATAGCCTTCACAAGTAATTTGAATGAAAAAAGCTCAGAAGCTACGAGGTGACTCAAGGAAAGTCTTCGTGAATTTCTAGCTACAACATGGAATGATGTTTACAACAGGTATAGCACGAAGCTGAGGATAGAGGAAGATATTATCACATGGTCTCAAAAAGAAGAAAAGGTAAGTTCGAGACGGGCGGAAATCGAAATAAGGTCCGGTAAAAATAGGTACGAACCATACATGGGACCAACGGGAAAAGACTCACGGTCAAAATAGGACAATCAACGGTACGATCACAGGTCGAGGAATAGAGAGTCGGGCTCGTCATCAAGAATTGGGAATGATCAAAACACACGTGAGTCACGA
Organism: Nicotiana tabacum; assembly: GCF_000715075.1. Lineage (NCBI taxonomy): Eukaryota > Viridiplantae > Streptophyta > Magnoliopsida > Solanales > Solanaceae > Nicotiana > Nicotiana tabacum. The sequence continues at coordinate 13,942,241 of NC_134089.1, read as the reverse complement.
CATGATGATAGAAACTTGAAGGCGAGGTTTGGCGGTTATAATTTCAATGTGAGCACTTCCGAACTCGTAGTTGTTTTGAGAAGCATGGGTGACAAGGTACGATGGCCAAAAGAGATGAGATTGAATCCAAACAGGCGCAATCCTGATCATTGGTGTGAATTTCACGACGATCACGGGCATAAAACGGTAGACTGTAGGTTTTTACATAGTGAAGTTGATCATTTATTAAAACAAGGTTATCTCACTAAGTTATTCAGTGAGAAAGGTAAGCAAGCATACATGAAGAATAGGCAGGAGCCCCCTAAACCACCTTCTCCCAAAAGGACCGTCAACGTTATAAGTGGAGGTGAAGACATCAATGGTGTGACGTACACACCAGCTAATAAAATTTCCAAAGTCACAATTACCCAAGGGAAACGGGTGCGACATGTCTTAGAGGAAGAAAGCATTACGTTTGATGATGCAGATGTGGATGGCGTATTATCTCCTCATAACGATGCACTGGTAATATCTCTATTTGTACATGATACTAATGTAAAACGAGTTTTGATTGATCCAGGTAGTTCCGTGAACATTATTCTATTAAGAGTATTACGTGAGATGCAAGCTGAAGATAAATTAATACCAAAGGCGCATGTTCTATCTGGATTTGACAATTCCAGTGTCGTGACGAAGGAGAGGTAATACTTACTACATTCGCATAAGGAGTTGTCAAAGATACAAAGTTTTAGGTAGTAGATATGGAGATGGCTTACAATATGATCCTTGGGAGACCATGGATCCACGAGATGGATGTCGTTCCGTCAACCTTGCATCAGGTTATTAAATTTCCATCACCATGGGGAATATGTCAAATCCGTGGGGACCAACATACATCCAGGAACATCAACTCTATAGAGGATTCAAGTACGAGAAACGAAGAAAAATAGCAATCACATAATCCAGTTGAGGGTACCACAACACAAACCTCAACTGAACAGGGGCGAATGATGTGGACGCAAGCCAGATACCATTCAAGAACCAGAGAAAAACGAAAATATCAAGACAACAATTGAAGAACTAGAGGCTGTGGTGTTATTTGCACAATGGCCTGATAGGAAAGTCTACGTAGGGGCCAATCTAAGACAGGACATGAAAGGTAAGTTGATTGAATTTTTGAAAACGAACATGGATTGTTTTGCTTGGTCCCACTCTGATATGACAGGAATACCACCGGAGGTAATGACTCACAAATTAAATGAAAACCCATTGTATCCTCCTGTCAAATAAAATAAGAGAAAGCAAGGAACTTTCAAAAATCAGGTGATTTAAGATGAGGTTCAAAAATTACTAAAGATTGGGTCTATCCGTGAGGTAAAGTATCCTAATTGGTTAGCCAATACTGTTGTGGTACCGAAGAAGAATGGTAAGTGGTGAGTTTGTGTAGATTACACAAACCTTAACAATTCCTGCCCTAAAGATTCTTTTCTACTACCACATATAGATCAACTAATTGATGCTACTGCAGGACATGAATTATTAAGTTTTTTAGATGCGTATTCAGGATACAATCAGATCAAAATAAATCCGATAGATGAAGAAAAAACTTCCTTCATAACTGATAGGGGGACTTATTGTTATAAAGTAATACCTTTTGGTCTCAAAAATGTTGATGCAACATATCAAAGACTAGTGACTAAAATGTTTCAAGAACATTTTGGGAAAACTATAGAAGTCTATATAGACGACATGCTCGTCAAAACTCAATATTTAGGGGATCATATATCACACTTGTCTGATGCATTTCAGATTTTGCGAAAATTTAATATGAAATTAAATCCTGAGAAGTGTGCATTCGGTGTTGCATCAGGTAAGTTTTTAGGTTTTCTTGTCTCTAACCGTGGTATTGAAGTGAATCCCACACAGATTAAGGCCATTGAAGAAATTCCTGACATACTTACAAGTAAAAAAGAAGTGCAGAGGTTGACAGGAAGAATTGCAGCTTTAGGAAGATTCATTTCTAAATCATCAGAAAAGTTCTTTAAATTCTTTTCAGCTCTTAAAAAGCAAGATCATTTCGAATGGAATGAGGAATGTCAACAGGCACTCAAAAATTTGAAGAGATACTTATCAAATCCGCCACTGCTCGCAAAACCAAAGGTTGGGGAAAGGCTCATCTACCTTGCTGTCTCAGAAGTAGCGGTAAGTGTTGTTTTAGTCCGTGAGGACTAAGGTAAACAATCTCCGATCTATTATGTCAGCAAATCTTTATTAGATGCGGAGATGCAGTATCCTCAATTAAAAAATCTTTCACTTGCATTAATCATGGCATCTAGAAAATTAAGGCCTTATTTTCGATGTCATCATATTGTTGTAGTAACTACTTATCCATTATGCAATATATTACACAAGCATGAGTTGTCAGGTAGGTTAGCCAAGTGGGCTATAGAATTAAATGAATATGATATCACATACCAACCTAAAACTGCTATAAAATCTCAAATGTTAGCTGATTTCGTGGCTGATTTTAGCCAAGGGATGCAATTAGAAGCAGAAAAAGAATTGCAGGTGCTCAATGGAGCTAACCTAGGAATTTGGACCTTATTTGCTGATGGTTCATCTAACATAAAAGGTGCAGGCTTAGGGATCGTTTTGATACCACCTACGGGTGAAACCATTCGACAAGCCATTAAATGTCATTCTATAACTAACAATGAGGCAGAGTATGAGGCAGTGATTGGAGGTTTAGAACTGGCACGAGAACTTGGCATTAATTAGATTGTAATCAAGAGCTATTCGCAGCTCGTGGTTAACCAAATGCTGGGGACTTATACCACCAAGGAAGCACAAATGCAACAGTATTTAGAGAAGGTACGGGATCTAATCAGGCAATTCCAAACTTGGAAGGTTACGCAAATACCAAGAGATGAAAATGTTGAGGCGGATGCCTTAGCTAATCTCTCATCTGCAGCAGACGTGGCAAGCAATGAAAATGCTTCTATAATACATTTGTTTCATTCAGTGCTCGATCCAGATAAAAATGAGGTAAATTTTAATAACTTAACCTGGGATTGGAGGAACGAGATTGTTGCCTTTTTGCAAAATGGTATCGTTCCTGAAGACAAGAGGAAAGCTCACGCGCTTCGAAAAAAGGCTGTTCGATATTGCTTAAAGCAAGGCAATCTTTATCGAAAAATATTCGGTGGTCCCTTAGCAAGATGCCTTGGACCTTCTCAGACAGAATACGTAATAAGAGAAATACACAGGGGTGTTGTGGGAATCACGCAGGAGGAAGATCACTAGTAAGAACCCTAATCAGGGCAGGTTATTATTGGCCCAAAATTGAAGAAGAAGCGGAAAGTTTCGTGGCTAAATGTGATAAATGTCAAAGGTACGGTAATAATATGCATAGACCTGCAGAGTTGCTACATCCGGTCACTGCACCGTGGCCATTTATGAAATGGGGGATGGATATCGTGGGTCCACTATCACAAGCAAAATGACAGGTAAAATTTTTGCTCGTACTCACTGACTATTTTACAAAATGGGTGGAAGCAGGAGCATTCAAACAGGTGCGTGAAAAAGAAGTTAAAGATTTCATTTGGCGGAATATCATATGCCGATTTGGTGTACCAAAGGAAATCGTATGCGACAATGGCCCCCAATTTATAGGCACGCAAATCACAGAGTTCTTTAAAAGTTGGCAGATCAAAATAATTACATCCACACCTTATCATCCGGTGGGTAATGGGCAAGCTGAGTCAACAAACAAAATCATTATCAATAATTTAAAGAAACGTTTGGAGGAGTCCAAAGGTAATTGGTCAGAAGTGTTACCTGGTGTTTTATGGGCATACCACACAACAACAAAAACAAGTACATGAGAAACACCATTTTCATTGGTTTACGGAGCTGAAGTTTTAATTCCAGTTGAGATAGGAGAGCCAAGTACAAGATTTACACAAACATCAGAAGAGTCTAATAACGAAGAAATGCGCATAAATATTGATCTACTTAAAGGAAAAAGGGAAGCTGCACTGATAAGAATGGCAGCACAAAAGCAGGTCATAGAACGATACTACAACCGAAATACACGCCTAAGATTCTTCAAAATTGGGGACTTCGTGCTCAAAAAGGTTTTTCAATCTATGAAGGCAGCTAATGCAGGGAAATTAAGTCCAACATAGGAAGGACCCTATATGATTCATGATATTGCAGGCAAAGGAGCATACGAGCTGGAAACAATGGATGGCAAGATACTACTTTCACATTGGAATGTTGTTCACCTGAAGAGATACTATTTCTAAGGAATACCCACGGTTAGGTATCTGTATTTTAAAATTTAATTTTTGAATTGTTAAATTTTACTAACGATTTTAGATGATAGGCAAAAAGCTAGCTCGTACTAAATGATGAGTCACGACCTGCAAGGCACGTGGAATAAATTAAACTTCTCGGTCTAGGGTTACTATTATTCTGATAGAAATTCAAACGGGCTAAGCAGTCTTCATCTATAATCGCACCACTGAGTCCCGTATGTTTTTCCTTTTCAGGGAAAAGACCAAATGAGAGGAACAATCAAGTGCTCGAGGCTTCATACTTCAATGCTCAAACACTTGGGGACTATATAATATACACAGGAATATGTATAAAGAAGGCAAAAAGATTGGGAAACAATCAAAGATCAAGCCTGAAAAGTTCACTCAGTGAATGAGTCAAGTACAGAGCAAAGTCATGATCTAAGCCTAAAGAAAGACCTTACAATATCTAGGGTAAAGGCAATGTACTAAAATGGGTTATAAATAAAAACATCGTATTTATTTTTCTTTTTTAAATCTGTTATAAGAAAAATAGTTACGAGAAAGTTATAGATGTAATTCAAATACATGTAAAGTGTTATTCAAAACTAGACAAAGTTCAAATAAAAACTTATCAAAGTTATTTCAAGAAATATGTGTATTCTTATTTCTTTTATCGTATATTAACACCATTATGAAGTTGAGACGTATTCTTCATTAAGTGTCGTATATAAAAGGGCCATCTTTTATAAAATTCATGATTAATTTAAGTATTCATGAAGTTAACAGAAGCATTTTTTGAAGATTAAAAATGCAAGTTATTCAGTAAGTCCTTAGAAATAAAGGTAAGAATAAACAAAACAGAAGTTCAAATAGTAACGAAAAACTTCTTAACATTAAAAAGCTTAGACTAAGTATGAACTTAGTCATAAACTGAATTTTTTTTATACATATTGCCCCATAAAAGGTCTGGGGACTTAAGTTTCCAAAACAAACCCTCAAATGAGACCAAGGGTTTTAACCACAATTTTTCAAAAAAAAAAAGACACAAAGGAATTCAAACAACTTAAACTTGTCACTGAGAAGATGAAGGAACTGAAGCAGGTACATCAACAGCAGCGGGTTCAACTTGGCTTGAAGGGGTGGGGATACCCGTATCATCTTCAATATTTGCGGAAGCTTCGACCAGGGGAGAGGGAAAATCTTGGTCCTGCTGAGTCTTCTCAATAGTTTCATTGATCTTAGCTAACTCAGATTCCAAGTTAAAATTCTCTTGGCGAGCTTCAACAAGGGTATCACGGCGAAAATTCAAAAATGCCCAACTCACTTCAATGGCATACTTATCTTCAAGGATCTCATAATCTCTTTCCCAGTTAGTGATTTCGTTCTTTAGCTTTTCATTTTCAGCCAAGGCAAATTCATAAGAAGCTTGAAGAGAGGCATGGGAATTTTCTAAGAAACAAACCCTATCAGAAGAAACCCGGAGGTCTTCTTGAGCTTGAGTCAAATTCTGCACGAGTTCACCAGCATAGGCTTCTTTTGCATCCAAGAGAGCCTTCAACTCTCTAATATCTTCACTCGCCTTGGAAAGCTGCTTGGAAAAAGAAGTTTCAAGACGAGCCTTTTCCTTGTCTGCTTGATTGGAGGAAACCTTTTCAACTGCCAATACTGAAGTCAAAGCCCACACCTGCTGCTCCAAGGTACTTTTACTTTGCTCTAAGTACTCCACGTCGATTTGAAGACTTTCATACTGTTCCTTTCAATTATATGCCTCTAATTGGTAATCACGCACTAACTGCTCTGAGAGGGTAACCCTTTTCATCATCTCCATGCCGATGAGATTAGCCTAAAAAGGGGGAAAGAAAAGGAAAGGAAATGAGAATCCTAAAGATAGAAAAATGACAAAATAAAAGTTAGGAAAAAGGAATACCTTTAAAGAAGCATGCACAATGTCATTCATCAAAGTCAAAGAACTATGGCTCTCTAGCTTGGCTCTCTTAACAGGACCAATTAAAGGCTTTAGCCACACATCTGCTTGACCCGATTTCCTTAAAAGGTTGCCCTCAGCGAGGACTTCAATAATCACTTGCCTCATAGCACCACTCCTACTTGAGGAGCCAACCTCAGCACAGTGAGCAGGTGGAGGAGGAATAGTAGAAGTAGTAAAAACAGCCCGCGGAGGAACGAAAGCAGCCATAATCGGCAAAGTAGGAGTCACAAGCACGGGAGGAGAAAAAGAAGCCAAGGGAGCTTCATCAGAAACGGGACCTAAACTTTCACTACCAAACCCGCGGTCAAAAAGCTGCTCAACAGAATTATGAGCAGCAGCGGGAGCATCATCAACATCATCAGGGATCACTACCAGGGCTTCAACAGATTCGGTAAAAGGAATAGAACGGCGGGGGGATGCTTCTTCTTCATCATCCGAAATAATGCGTCTACGAGCCTGTGATCTTGTTACCAAGGAACCCCCGTCTTCCTCTTCTTCGGAATCTTGGTCATCAACGGCTTTTCTTTTCGATGAAGAGCCCAGAATTATTTCTTGAGCCCTTTCCAAAGAGATATGAGAAGTCGCAACCGCCTCAGCAGTAACTCCTCGAATAGCAAATCCTGATAGAAAGAAGGATTGAAATAAGTTCAGGAAAAAACAATATGTAAAATAAAATAAAAGCTCTTACCATGAGTTTTTACTTTCCAATCAAAACGTTGGGAAAGGGTCTTCCAAGATCTACCATCGATTGGTGCAATACTCAACAGCTTTCCTACCCAATCACGAAAATTGAGAACATCTTCCACAACTCCCATGGTTGCTAGAAAAGAAAAGTAAAATTAGAAAAATCAACAAAATTGAAGAAAAAGGTACGAGAAAGTTAGAAGACTCACGTGCAAAATTCCACTTCTCAGGGAAGGGAACGTTCTCATCACCCACTAAACCAACAGTGGGGGCAGTGACAAACCTGGCATACCAGTCACGGTCTTTATCATCTTCAAGGGTAACTAGAACTCTTTTGCTCCTGGCTACTAGTGTAAAAACACCATTGCGAAAAAGTCTAAGGGAGTAAAGATGAATTAGATGTGGGAAAGTAAAAGGCACACTAGCTATGTTGGTCGAATGCCTCAAACAGGCAACAACCCTCCATATTATTGGGCCAATTTGACCTAAGAAAACATCAAAGAAATGACAGAACTCGAGAATAACAGGATCAATAGCAGGTTTGAATCTTAAAGGGTACATATAGACAAAGGAAAAACCGGTTAAGTAAGAGGTAATTCTTTGATTCGGATTGAGAATAATGATAGGAAAGTCATGACTCCAATGGCAGTCTCTACGAACTAAAGAAATCAAACCTTCAGTGATTTGAGTGGGATAGATATCAGCACGATCCAAAGAAGCTACTTAATTTCTAAGAGATTCTCTATCATTATAGAAAGATAGTTCCGCAGGAACTATCTCCTCTATTAGAGGTTCACGAAGAGGTTCAGAAGATTCCTTACCTCTAGAAGAAGATCTATGTGAAAGAGAACCTTTAGTTCTAGAAGAAGGGCCAGAACTAGGCGAAAGAAGAGAAAAACCACGCAAGGATGAAGATCCTAAATTATGAAGTCTACCTCCTCTTCTGCTCCTACTAGGGGCATTATGGAAGTTATCAACTATGGGGACCCTTCTAGGGTTAGGGTTTGATGAAGACATGATAGTACGAGGAAGAAACAAACAAAGATTCAAGAACTAAATATTTTGAGAACTTTATGTGATAAAGACAAAGAAGAAAACTATATTTATACTGCGAAGCAACCGTCAAAGGAAAAGATGCAATGATGGAAAAGTCATAATGAGAACTGACGCTTCGTGATTAGTGAAGCCGTGAAAAAACCCTAAAAAGCGCTGCAAAGTTGCAAAACCAGTAAAAGGGTGCCACGCATGTAGAGCATTGAATGGAAGTGACAAATGAAGCGTTGATTCTGCTATAGCATTAATGGTGACAAAAATTCCCGTTTTAATGAATTCCACTTCCCAAATATTCAATTGATGAATAAATGGTAAGTGGGGGGACTATCTGTATTGGGAAATTGAGTTTACATATTAAAGTGATTGGAAGATGACGTGTCATGACACGTAGACTGGTCAAAGAGTTATGATTGGCAAAGAGACACGAGTTGCAACAGATACAAGCAGAGGCATAAGAGGAGGCACGAGCGGATACTCAAAAGATTCAACGCCCGTACCTATTTAAGTCCAAGAATCAAGGAGAATGAATCTGACAGCAAAAGAGAGTACATATACAGTATTTAATGAGCATTAAATACTAAAAACGTTATAGAATTTGTATTAAAATACAAAGATTATGTAACATAGCATTTAATGTCTTTAATTGTCTATAATGACCTTATTATGACAAAGGCAAAATACATATTTCCAAGATAGCTATAAAAGAGAAAGAACAGGTCAATTGTAAAGACACGGAAGACTATCTGAATACATTGGTTTACTTTATCTTCTTCTAATTATCTTATTGCTAGCCAAATTACTTTCTCTTATACATTTTTTGATTATCAGTAACCCGAGTTCTTCTAAATTAAAGCTTTGACCGAAATTCCACTTTTTGATTAAACAGGGGATGAGTTTTTCGGTTATAACTTGTTGAATCCTTTGATACAAGAAAAAGATTCTAATATAGTGGCGGAGGGATTTCAAAAATTGATTTTGGTGTCGTACCTTCGAATTCTAGTTGGTGACATTGTAATGACTAGCAACTTGAATCCTCTATAAATTTATGGCTTCGCCACGATTAAATCTATATATCACTTATAATTACAATATCTTAATTATGTAACCTTACATTTAACTTGTGTATCATCGTTATATATACCGTTAAATGATCAACGTGACAAGAGTTTCATGCAAACCATATTGATTATTCTTGTTCTAGCACTGTGGATGTACATATGTCTGAGGACTTTCGTAGGCCAAAGAATTTTCCTTCTTTTTTCTCTATTTGTCGTTTCATTCCATTTTTTTTAAAAAATTCTATCTTCCTTTTTAATGCCCGGGAAGGGATCGTTTCATTTTTAAACAATAGAATTTGTGCTAAACACCATAATGATCTACCAACCCTAACACAGCAAACCCTAATTAGTTAGAGAATTCCTAATTTTTTTTTGAATCTTTACACAAATAGGCGGCCGGATTCACCGTTTGCTTTTCCTCGTTGATATACATAAATTATGCATTGATTGTATACGATTATTATATACATGAACTATACATATGTTATTTTTAATTTAAGCGATTAAGTGGGCGATTATTTAGGTTAAAATTTTTTTTTTAAATTAAATTTTTGGTCGAACTGGAAGGAAGGTGTGGGCGATGGTTGTTGGGAGTTAAAATCTCTCTTTGGTCTCTCACATTGTACTTGTATTATTGTAATACTTGTTGAATCGAATCCTCTAAACACCTGTCAGTACAAAATAATAATAATTGTGGTATGAAATTTGAAAATAAAAAAATGATCAAATTCGACTTGACCAAACAAAATATTCAACAAGATTGTAGTTTAATTATGAAGCCTCGTCGACTGTTCTAACCACCGTCTAATATTTTAGGTTTTGACTCATTGCAAGCTTTGTTTTTGTTTTCTTTCTTTTTTGTATATATAAATTGTAGACTTTTAGTAGCTAAAGATTCTAACACAGCAAACTCTATATAAGTTTGATTATTTCTTCTTTTCTGTTTTTTGTCCTTTTATTTTTAACTTGAACATAGAAAGAAATAGAAAGATATCATATGTAATAATCAAACGTTGAAAGTCTTCTCATAGAGATGAAAATAACCCTTGCATTGTAATGTTAGCTAAGTACCTGATAATGAATCAATAAAATTTACCTAGTTACATAGTGTAATTTTCCGAACGAACCCTTGGGATATGGTGGTTTCGTCACTGCTCATGCATGTTTGCAGAGCTCCACCTGGCTAGCACCCTCGTGATCGTTAGACAGGCTCGGCGATTGTCAGGGGCATATGCACCTTATACCATGCGGTGTCATGGGACACAGCTTGATTGAAAATTTTCACTAAATATTTATAAGGAAAATAAAAATATTAGGAATACGTATAGAAAATGAGACCATTTGTTAGTATAATGATTTATTCATTTACTTATTTTTTCAAATTATAACATAAAATACATAAAATCCTGTGTACACTACTGTTATTGCGGTGCACCAATTAATACAACAAAACAACTGCAGTTGTCAAATGATAATATCAGTACAGATGCTCAAAATTCAATTACTACAACGCAAGTATTAAAAAAAAGTTGGATTGTTACATTTTGTGGCGGATGTACCTCAATTAACGCTGAACTTTCTTATTTTTTTCAAAAGCTTTTCTATTTTCTCTCTCAAAATTCCCGATTTCTCTCTCAGATGTCACGACCCTAAACCCGGACCCGATTGTAATGGCGCCTTTCGTGAAGACAAGGCCAACCGATATATTCCCAATTCCCTTTTAAGTAGTTAAGATAATACAATTAAGTCTTAAACATGATAAAATCCCAAAATAAGCAGTGACAGTACAATTTGCGGAATTAAAACCAACATAGCCCGACATCGGGTGTCACTAGTCATGAGCATCTATAATAATACTACAAGTATGAAAGAGTCTACTCAATTTATTACAGAATACTAATAAGAGACAAGAAATGAGATAGGGGGAGAAGCACGGGGCTGCGAACGCCGAACAGCTACCTCGTGAACTCCGGAATCTGCTAGAAGCTCTCAACCCTTGCCAACAGGACCTGAAGTGCCTGAATCTGCACACGGGGTACAGGAAGTAAAGTGAGTACTCCAACTCAGTGAGTAATAATCATAAATAAAGACTGAGAAATATGAAATCACGTAAGTTACATCACAGGCTATAAGGAAGCAGTAAAAGCCAGTAAAATCAATGAAGTAGTGAAAATATATAAAGTCATTTTAGTTCAGTTTAAACTTCATGGAATGCCTTTTTAACAATTAAGCAAGTAAATGACAAGCAACTAGGAAGGACAAACACATAGAGGATCGCCTCTCGGGCACAATGTCAACAAAATCCACCTCTCGGGCAATATCATAGAACAACACCAGCCTCTCGGGCTATATCTCACATCACAATGGGTACTCGCGCTCACTGGGGGTGTGCAGACTCCTGGAGGGGCCCCTTACGGCCCAAGCGCAATATCAAGTCATCTCGTGGCATCATTACTAGGCTCTCGGCCTCATATCAATAAGCCACCTCGTGGCGTACAAATCTCAGGCCCTCGGCCTCATAATCATAATCAGTGTTTTCTCACAACATAGGCCATCGGCCTTACTCAGTCAGAACCTCACAAGCCACTCGGGCAATAGTAAAACATGGTGCTCAACCCAAAATATCATTTAAAATATTATTTAAGTGTTAAAGCAGAGTAAACATGGCTGAGTTATGAAAGCAGTAGACCATAGCATGATTGAGTTCAAGTATAAAGTCAAAACAGTGAGGAAATATTAGTAAAAATCCCCTAAGGATTCAAATAGTTGGTACGAGGCCCAAATATGGCATTTAACCTAAAACATGATGATAACAAATAATTTTCAATCAAATACGCGGTAAAACAATCATTCGGGATGGACTAAGTCATAATCCCTGACAGTGCACGACCCCACGCTCGTCATCTAACGTGTGCGTCACCTCAATATAGCACAACAATGTGCAACCCGGAGTTTCATACCCTCAGGACAATATTTACAATCATTACTCACCTCAATCCGGTCCAAACTCTAGCCCGCGACGCCTTTGCCCCTTGAAAAGGCCTCAACTCGCGTCGAATCTATCCAAAATCAGAATCACGACGTCAAAATATGCTAAGGGAATGAAGCCCAAGCGAAAATAATTAATTTACAACATAAATCATGAAATTACCAAAACCCGACTCCCGGGTCCACATCTCGGAATTCGATAAAATTTACATCAATAGATTCTTTATCTCCCCACGAGTTCGCACATATCAACAATACCAAAATCCGACCACAAATGGCCCCTCAAATTCTCAAGTCTAGGTCTCCAATACCAAACCCTAGTTTCCCCAATTTTAACCCTTAAATTCCCTTAACTACAGCTCTAATCCTTGATACAATACCATAGGAACGAGTTTTAGGTCCAGAATCCTACCTCAATGAAATCCCCTTAAAATCCTTCTTCAAATCGCCTAAAAGGGTCCAAAAGCCAACTTAGAAATGGTGGAATAGGTCAAAAATCGCGAAGGAAATAATTTATACCTTTTGGCCCAGGGATTTCACATCTGCGGCCATTTTACCGCTTCTGCGGTACCGCTTCTGCGGCCCAAGACGCCGCTTCTACGGCTTTTCACTTAAACGGTCAAAATCGCATCTGCGATGCATTGCCCGCACCTGCGCCATCGCAGGTGCGACTCCTCAACCGCTTCTGCAGTACTTGCCTTCCTAGGCTCTTCCGCTTCTGCGACTGGTTTCCCGCATCTGCGTCGTCGCATCTGTGGCCCCCAATTCGTAGGTGCGAAAACAACAGAACAGACAAATATGCAGCTTCACCAAATTCCCAAACTCTCCGTCAACCATCTGAAATCACTCCGAGGCCCCCGGGACCTCAACCAAAAGCACCAACAAGTTCTATACCACTATCCAAACTTGTACCAATCTTCAAAATACCTCTAACAACATCAAATCAACCAAAACATATCGTATTCAAGCCTAAGTTTCTAAAATCTTCCGAATTACGCTTTTGATCAAAAATCCAACCAAACCACGTCGGAACGACCTAAAATTTTGCACACACATCCCACATGACATGACATAACTAATGCAACTCCTGGAATTCCATTCCGACTCCTATATCAAAATCTCACCTAACAATCGGAAAACGCCAAAAATTCAATTTCGCCAATTCAAGCCTAAATCTACTCTGGACCTCCAAAACATATTCCGTTCATGCTCCTAAGTCCCAAATCACCTTCCGAAGCTATCCAAACCATCATAACTCACATCTGATCCCTCTAACATATAAGTCAACATCCGGTTGACTTTTCCAACTTAAGCTTCCTCGAAAGAGACTAAGTATCTCAAACCTTACCAAATCTTTTTCGAACCCGAAGCCAACCAACCTGATCATATATAGAACCGATAGACAAAGCAATAAGAAGCAGAAATGCGAAAAACGTAGCGGTAACTCATGAGACGACTGGTCGGGTCGTCACATCAGAATTCAAGGGTTGAGAGACATTATTCGAAACCCTTAGTTCATCAGCAATTCATTTCCCTTCGATAAAGAAGAAGAGAACTGCGACTAAAAGCCCTAAAACCTACTGATTCGGGAGATAACGAAATTCTTACTTTTGATTTGGATGTTTTCTCGCAGAATTCACCCAAAAAAGGGTGAAATCCCGATATGCAACACCAGAGAAAAAGTCTCCGCTTACCCCTCGTGAAGCTAGGGTAGAGGCGCGAAAAAAAAAATCATGACAGGGATGCTACTAAAGGATCGTTATTTGCTAAACCAATAAAGCGGAAGGACAAAGAAATCGTTGGTGATGACGATTTCGTGGATGAAGAAGTTATTTTCAAATGTGTAAAAATAATTAAGGTGTCTCTTGCTGACAAACCTTCAAAAATGAAGAAAGTTCATAAATCTCCTATAGACATACCTCAACAGCCTTTAGACAAGGTAAAATTGCAGTCATTACAATGTTTGTTTTTTAGTTTTAGTAATAAAATCCGTTTTCATGCTCATTCTGCTACCTATTTTTTATTGTCTCTTTATTGTAGAAATTTTATCTACATTGTGTATAGATGTTGTTGTATACAAATATTTTAAATATATTTGCAATTGCAGATTTTTTATATAATATTTGATTAATTTTTGTTTATGGTACATATTTCTTGAGTTAGTTTGTTTTATTGGATAATTTTTGTTCTCTTGTCAGTATAAATGTTGAATATGTCGTGTGTTGTATGTTAATTTTATTATTTTGTTTCAAATCCATTTTAATTGTGTTTCTTTGTACAAAATATAAATATTATGTATTGGAGTTATTTTTTACCCACTGTTCTAAATGTAGGTTACATTATAATTTTTTTATTCAATATATATGTGAACTTGTCAATACATTATCTAAATTTTGTGTAAACAGAGGAGTGCCAATTTTATGTAGATGCATTGTAGTTTAATGATTTTATTTGTATTTAATTGTCTGCAATGTATTACTATCATTTGTCTGTAGATAAATTGTAACAGTATTGTTCTTATGTATGTTTTTATGCCTTTAAACATCTTTTTTTTTTTTTTTTTGCATGTAGAATCAGAAATTTTTACACCACGTAATGTTCATTTTATCGCATCACTAGATTTCAGGTACTATCTGACCTACTGTTCCTGCCCAAATTAAAAGTATTGTCGATATACAAAAAAATTAATTTAGTAATAAACTTGAAAACATCAAAAATACAGTTTCAGAAACTAACTTGAATTCAATAAAATTATAATTAATCCAGACATTTTAAATAGAATAATAACTGTAAGTAAGATGTACTTGTTGCATCCACTATGCTAGTTGTTAGCATGGTTCTCATATATGCCGATTTTAAGAAGGTCCATCAATAACTATAATTGGCCTATAATACTCCCAATCCTTGATGGTTGTATTAAGAGCAACAAATGCATATACGAAATATTTTGTTACACCCCATGTTTTCGTACGTAAGAGTACGTCGTAAGTCAATTGATGTAAGCTCGGAAATGAAATCATCTTTGAAAAGTTTATAAAATAAGTTAATCATGTTACCGTGGAGGTTACAAATATTTAAGATCATGAATACCAAGTACCATGAGGGTTGGAATGCTTAGAAGTTAAACGAATTGAAGAAAATAAGTTTCGTCGAAAGTCGACAAGTTGGAATGTTATAACATTTATTTTTTTGGTAAGACTAGGGTGATTAATATTATAAGGCGGTTATGTTATGATTTATTTTAGTAATAATATAGTCGTGTATTATGTTTTAAAGTCAAGCGAGTTATGGAACAAAAGTTGGCAAAGGTCATCACAAGTTGCATTCATAAATATGCTGAAAATTAGATCAAATGTAGCTGATCTTTTCTCTCAATATACGCAGAATTACGGGATGATCCACCTACCAAATTGAATATCTATGAGTCTAATTTCTAAAGAATTAAACTTTTCATCAATACGACGTTCGAGTAGAGAGATATTCACGTTTTTGTGGAACCGCGCACGCAGCTCCCAATGGGATCCACTTAGGCGGTGGACGACCCTTAAACATTTTAAAGGGGTTGGACGGCTCATTTTTGGTCATCTTCGATCAAGGACAATTTCCAAACTCTCTCAACACCTCTCTAACAGTTCTCACAGGTTCCAAGTAGAATCCAAGGGGTTTTTACCTAAACCTAACCCCAAAAGCTAGCCTAAGAGGAATAAGAGAGTCTCTATGGTGTTATGATGGATTTAAGGGTACTTGTAAGCTAAAGAAAGCTTTGGTTTGAATTTTTTCTAATTATTTAAGGTATATATAACACCCTATTTTTTGGTCTCAAGCTTATCTATGTGTTGGTTAAGTTATTTGGATGAAGAATTACAAGATAGAACTTGAAGTTGTATAAGAAGTTGTTGGCTCTTATTGCACTATTTTGGAATTGTGTATATGACTTCATGTGGCTGGAAATCATGGGGAATAACTTGGTTATAGTGTTCTTATTGTTGTTATGCTTGTAAATATGTTGAGTATGTTGTAAATAGGAGAAGAAGTAACCAAACAATACCTAGAAGTTGTCCATGTTGTTGTTATATCTTGTTGAGTTGTTTGATGTTACATTTATAATGGATATAAGGTTGGAATGTCATGTCGATATATATGTGTATATGCTGGACATCTTAATGGTGTTGTAAGTACATGGGAGACTGAAAAAGAGTTGGGATTTGATTCCAATCCACACTTGCCGCTCGTCGTATTAAATAGTAGTTTCGTTGGTGACATTACTTATTGTTGTGTAGATTGATAGGTGTTGTTGGGATGTTCAGTGTGTTATGGTGCTGAAGGTATATAATTGAAGGTTGTATGTGTTCTTGTTGTTTTGATGGACTTAGGGAAAGCAAGAAAAATAGGGGAGATGCTTCCTTTTTTAATATAAAATAAGCTTGTCATTCATTGTACGATAGTTGTATCATTCGTAGCTTAATGATAGTATTATTATCATCGTTGTAGATTAAAGTGCGACAAGACGAGTTCAGTGTAGTCATTGGACAGACTGCACTGTGATAATGTCACGACCCAAAATTAACCCGTCGTGATGGAGCCTATCGTGGAACTAGGCAAGCCAACTACTCAACCATTTAATAAATCAAAGGTTTTGAAAATACAGAAGCAGTTAAATTTAAGGAATACTCTTTTAAAAACAAATAACAAAAACGTAATCTCAATACAAAATCTCTCCCAAAATTGGGGCGTCACCGAGTACATGACCATCTACATAGGGATATAGTCCAATACAACGTCTAGAGAATAAAACTGAAACATAAAATGAAGATAAGGGAGGAGAGTCAAAGTCTGTGAATGGCAAGCAGCTACCTCAATAGTCTCCGAAGATCCGAACTCTACAACTCAGCAACAATCGTGACCATAAGTACCTGGATCTGCACAGGAGGTGCATGGTGTAGTGTGAGTACAACTAACTCAATAAGTAATAAATCTAACCTTTGGACTGAGAGTAGTGGCGAACTCAAGTGGTACGGTTCAATATAGTAATAACAGTACAGAAACGTAGACATGCTTTCAAATTCAACAGTTAAACTCAATACCAGTAAGATAGATCAGTTCTGCATGATATGAGGAATATAGCTTCTCTACATCTATATGCCAATGCACATGTTGTATGTGATACACCATGCTGAAAGCCTCGTATACTCACGCTCTCGGAATACTCAACCACTAAGTACTGTTTATGGCCAATACAGCCTAGGAAAGATTCATCCCAGAAATATATACATCAACTGACAGTCAATCACTCAGTATTGGGTAGGGCCAATCCAGCTAATTAGGAAGCTCTATCCCAGGTATAAATGATTCGGACAAGATCCATGTCCAGGGAAGATCCATCCCTCAATATAAATCAACTGTGCTCACTAGGGGTGTGTACAGACTCCGGAGGGTCTCCTTCAGCCCAAGTGCTATCATAAGCCATATCCAGGCATAAATCACTAAAACCTGTTGCGGTGTGCAGCCCGATCCCATAAATACCACTCATAATTACGCCCTCGGCCTCATTCAGTCATCAATCTCTCTAGTCTCTTTCTTACAGGCTCACAATGTCATGAAATTAGCCCGAAAAAGATGATATTATGTATCAATAAATAGCAACAGAGACTGAGATATGATATGTAATGAATGAATATGATCGAGTACAAAATTTCAATGAAATCAACAAGTCAACTACAAGAAATGATCACTATGGGTCCCAACAGTACCAGTATATAGCCTAAACAAGATCTCTAGTATGATTGACAGCTCAATTACTTTATCACATAATAAAACACGTATATCAACAAGATAAATTCACTATACAGTTTCATGGAATCGACCAGGTCACAATTCTCACGATACACGCCTGCACGCCCGTCGCTTGGCATGTGCATCACCTCAACACAAATCATATATCATATAATTCAGGGTATCGAACCCTCAGGGCCAAGTTTAGAAGTGTTACTTACCTCAGACCGTGCAAATCTCTACTCCAACACACCCTTGCCTCGCGAAATGGCCTCTGAATGCCTCAAATCTAGCCACAAACAATTCGATACAATCAACACGAGCTAAAGGAATCAATTTCATAAGAAAATACTAAGCTATAAATCAAAAGTCAAAAAGTCAACTCAAAAGTCGGCCCCCGGGCTCACGTCTCGGAATCAAGTAAAAGTCACAAAATTCGAATACTCATTCGACCACGAATCCACCCATACTAAATTACTCAAATTCGAAACCAAAATCTCAATCAAAACCTCAAAATTTAGCCTAAGAACTTTCCTCCATTTCCCCAAATTTTTCACCCCAAATCACAAATTTAATGATGAAATCAAAGGCATAATCATAGAAATTAACCAAAATTAGGTAAGAATCACTTACCCCAACAGACCCCCGCGAAAATATCTCAAAAAATTGCCAACCGAGCTCCCAAATTAAATTTTATGTTATGACCTCAAACCCTTATTTTTGAACATTTAAATTTGCCCAGTGACCTTCTTCATCACGAACACGGCCTTTTCCACGCGTTCGCATAGCACAAAACAACCTGCCCCTAACTTGCCTTTCGCGAACGCAGAGTCCTTCATGCAAACGCATACCTCAGCCTCATCCAACCTATGTGATCACGTCTCACATCACGTGATCGCAAAGCACAAACGCGTGACACCCAGTTGCCTCCTCATCTCTTTGCGAACGCGGGATTGCCCACGCATTCGCGATTCATAGCCTAGCCAAACCCACGTAATCGCGGACCATCGCTCGCAAATGCATAGGGCAAAAATCACCACTGCCCTAACCAAGCCTACGCAATCGCGGACCTTCTCATGCGATCGCGTACAAGGAAACCAATAACAGAAAACCAGCAATCTTCAGCTATAATGCCAAGTCCAAAATTGATCTGTTAACCATCTGAAACTCACCCGAGGCCAACAGGACCTGAACCAAACATACCATCAAGTCTCAAAACATCATACAAACTTAGTCGAGCCCTCAAATCACCTTAAACAACATCAAAAACACGAATCGCACATAGATTCAAGCCTAATGAACTTTAAACTTCCAATTTCTACAAATGATGTCAAAACCTATCAAATCACGTTCGATTGATCCCAAATTTTGCATACAAGTCACAAGTGACACCATATACATACTCTAACTCCTGAAATCCCAATTTGACCCGGTATAAAAAATTCCACTCCTGGTCAAACTTTCTAAATTTTCAACTTTCGTCATTTCAAGCCTAATTCAACTATAGACATGCGAATCACAATCCGGACAAGCTCCTAAGTCCAAAATCACCCAACGGAGCTAAAAGAACCATCAAAACTCTATTCCGGAGTCGTTTACACATAAGTCAATATTCGATCAACCTTTTCAACCTAAACTTCCAATCTTGAGACTAAGTATCTCAATTTATTCTGAAATCTTCCGGACCCAAACTGACTAACCCGACAAGTCACTTAACATCCATAAGCATAAAATGAGAAGTAAAAAGGGGAACGAGGCTACAACTCTCAAAATGACCGTTCGGGTCATTATAGGCTATCCCTTCTTTCCTTTTTGGCATGATCCATATGATACAAACGAAACAAGTAAACACACAAGTTTCATAAATGACTCTATTCATAGAAGTACTAGGGGTGCCTATGTTCTTGATTTTTCATATGTCCTATTATTATATCGTCTGTTCATGGGTCTTAGAAAATACGTGAGTTGATAAAGTTTAGCCGAAGGCATAATGATCTTATGACATCCTAATAGATCTTATTGACTTACTTCTTATGCATTGCATTCATTTATATATGTACATTGACCCATGAATAGATGGTGTTATATACACATATATATATATATATATATATATATATATATATATATATATATATGGGGTATGAGGAAAGGTTATGACGTTATATACGCACCACCACCTTATCAACTGGTAAACGTTAATGATTTCACCCATAGAGGCTGAGATGATATGATGGGATGCCCTCATAGGCTTAATAATGTTATGTACGCATATACCTATGCATGATATGATATTTATACGCATATGCATGACATTATAGATGTTTTATGATTCACAGAGCTATTCAGACTTATAGGTTGAGATCTTCACTCCATGTTTCTTTTATGTCTTTTATATATTTTTTTCATGCCTTCATACTCACTGACGTCCCTTTTGCCTAGGGACGCTGCATTTCATGCCCACAGGCCCCGATAGATAGGTTGACAGTCCTCCTAGTAGGCTATCAGCTCAGCGAAAGGTGTTGGTGCACTCCACTTGCTCTGGAGTTACCTATTTAGTTAGTATGATTTGGACATATATTGATAATGTTATATACGCATATACCTGTATATCACATGTATAAGTTTCTATATCATGCTGGGTCGTCCTATATCTAGTATTCCCTTATGTTTATTCTGGTTATCTCATGACGGGCCTTATGGCCTACTTACCCATAATGGTATGATAAAAAAGATACGTTATGTTGGTACTCGGTTGAGTAAGGCACCGGGTGCCCGTCGTGGCCCTGCGGTTTGGGTCGTGACACATTCATCTTTAGTATTTTGTAAATTTACTACCGACCCCGGATAAGTCTTCTACAAAATATACAAGTAACTCGACATGCGACTACATGATTCATCATGATGACCTCTCAAAAATTGCAGAGCCTTTTCCTTTACTCTCCAAGCTTGCATGTAAGTTAAGTTTACACCATGTTCTGATAACATGTATATTTTTTGGTATGTATATTGTCTTAAGATCTGTATATTTTTGCATGACAATACTGCCAACTACCATGGCAGTAACTCTACGTTGTATAAATGTATTGTCCATCAATGAGCATATGTGCATGTTGTTGAATTTTCTAACCTTAAACGTTGTTGATTCATTTATGCTTGTGGATTTAAAGTGGCATGTACAATTATCACCAACACATATGAGACAGTAGTTGCAGAATTAAAACAATGATAATATTATGTAATATTTACCATGAAGACAACATGATGTTGATGTACAATAAAAAGTTCTAAACAAGTTATATACTTTAATACATAGAAATTACAATTTATAAACAATATGCAAATTTCAATTTATAAACAATATGCTTGTGACAGATAAAATACTCTTACCTTCTTCAACTGGACCTTTTAATCCTAAGATGGAACTTATTTGTGACAGCATAGTGCTTTATTGCACTAATAATTATTTGCATGTCTTGGTAAACTTGTCCTATTTTAATTTTTTGGCGTATGATATGTTATAATTATACTTTCATATTCCACAATTGCCGGGATATTGGCATATCAATCAACTTGTTTGTTTCTAATACTTCTCCAAATGTATTATAATTGCTTGACAATTGTACCAGATTACTATTGACATAATCAGAAGCACTTGCATTCATTTAAAAGTATAGTACTTCAAACTTTTATATATTAAGATATTTAATACTTGAATGAAAATTGTGATAGATATGAAATTTTAGTCATGTTATAGATAAGTTATTTTATCCGTAATTTTTATCATAAATTACCGAGTAACAGTAGTACAACAATTATTTTTAGACACACAAATTTGAATTTTGAGAGTTCATAACACCTTTCATGTAGTAAAATTGTATAACAATTAAATTTACAAAAAATCAGGAATAAAAAATTGTTCAAATCTGCAATTGTGCTAATATTCGAGGAACTCTATTTTAAATCGAACTCTTTTATTGTTACACACAGTAGATATATTTCTAGATCTTTGTCATCCTTATTTCGTATTAATATACACTCGCACACCCATATGTTGCAAATTTTCATTGGAGAACACCGTTCGTTCACTCTGTATTTGATCTCGATGATTTTTACAAAAGTATTTATTATTAGATGTTCTGCAATTGCAGCATTCAATGCATTATAACTTTTATTGATTACAATGTTGTCAACATCAAAATCTATATATCTCCCGAAGTTATCCCACCAACTATTGCGCTGAAGCATTATCACCAGTTTTGACATTGTAACTCAGTTGTATCCCCAAATTCAAGCTAGAAAAAAATAATTTCGCAATGATATAAAAAGTTTAGAAATCTACTATATGTTCAGAGCTGATTGATCATGCTTCACATTAATCTACAATCGATGATTGATAGAAAGAAATTTATTTTGATTTGATTGCATTTTTTATGGAAAACTTGAGGAAATCATCGTTAGAGAATGATTCTGCAGAAAATTAGCGTGAATTACGTATTATTTTGGTTGTAGATTGTTGCGTATAAATTTGTAACTGAAAATATTCTCTCCCTTTAATCGCGCGTGTAATTATAGAAGCCCACGTAAAGGATACTATATAATTTTTGTAGGAAAAATATGTTTATGGCGAGTAATTTACAAAACTTGAAGATTTTAGGTAATTAGGTTTCTTATAGTTCATAGGAAGGAAAAAAATTCATAAATCTACGAGGTCTGTTGGGCCAAAACAGATAATATATACTGTGGACTTGGGTTGTGATAATATGGTATCAGAGCCTGATGCTGAAGAAGGAATTAATGAATGATTGATTTTGCTTTATAGGTATAGCTATAAATTGAAAAAAATGACGAAGAATATATTGATCAAGTTTTATATTTATTATAGTCACGTATAAAATACGTCTATTTATACGAGTTAGAAAGCATTTGTTTATAAAGATGCATGAAATAAAGAATATGATGTTTAAAACATTAGTCTAATAGGAATATTTCAAGTGAAATAATAATGAATTTTACTTAGACACTTCAACTTTATTTTCAAATGATATTCATGTCCAAACAAACTTTCAACTTTCAAATGTTCTTTTCTTTAATTTTAAGTTCAAATACTCAATTTATTCCACTTTACCCAAATATAATCTAAACGGGAACTTAAATAACTGTTGATTTAAAATAAAGATACGAGATGTAATTTTTTAGGCGGAGAAAAGAACCTTTCTAGCATTTACTTTATTAGAGTCTCTGCAAATTCATGACATAAAATCTTTGTCAAGAATGTCACTCACAATGATCCAATTAGATTTTTCAGTACTATCAACTACCAACAAGGGTTGTAGTGGAATGGTAAATACTCTTTCATTCTTAATTAGTTGGGGTTTGAGCCACGAGTATGGAGTTGCATTTGCTAGGAAATATTTTAACCTCCAACATGAAACTTTTCAGTGTGTATCCCTATTTAACCAGGCCTACGAATAACGGTAATAGGTGGAAAAAAATTACATAGTATAGCCACTCCCAAAAATAATAATCAAGAATATATATATTGGCTGATCAGCTAAATATATAACTTGTCCGAACAAAAACACAAGATATTTTAGTGCTAACATTTAAAATTGAAGCTTTAGGAGATTGAGCACTTTTGTGCAAATGAAGAAGGAAAATTAATAGATGGGCAAAAAGAGATGGCAAAGGCACTTCATTTTTTCGTATTTATTTTGAATTTGATCTCTCTTTTTTGTTGTTTTTGGGAACAAGTGGATCAATTTTTACAAATATAGAAGATACATACCTAAGGTGCCAAAATTAAACCGCTTTTGTCAAGATATAATGATATTTTTGTAATTCTTACTTTTATCAATTTACTAAATAAGCATATTATTTATTATGTTAAACATTGATAAGCTGAGAAGAGAAACAAAAAAAAATCCCTATTCGGTAGAAAGGAATAAAACTATTAAAGTAAATAACTTTTGTCAACATATATTGATACACTTTTAATTTACACTAAAAACCGACAAAAGGAAAAAAAAAATAATCCAATCATGTAATGACCCGACCGGTGGTTTTGAACTTTTGCACTTTGATCGCCAGTTCCCGGGCATGACTTGCCCCGTGTAACGTATTATGACTGATGTAGATCGTTGGTTTTAGTTTTCAGGAAAAATCAGAATGAATTTGAAGGAACAGTCTCAGTTGAAAGCTTTGAATTTGAAAGGTTTGACTAAGAGTTGACTCATTTGTATATGAGCTCGGATAGAAAATTTTATGATTTGGATAGCTTCGTTGGGTGATTTACGACTTAGTAGCGCGATCGGAATGCATTTTAGAAGTCCGTGGAAGGATTTGGCTTGAATTGACAAAGTTAATATTTTGGCGAATTCCGGTTGATAGGTGAAATTTTGATCCGAGGGTAGGAATGGAATTCCGAGAGTTGTTGTAGCTTTTTTATGTCATTTTTGATGTGTGTGAAAAATTTCAGGTCATTTGGACGTCGTTTGGTCGACTTTTTGATCGAATTCGGATTTCGGAAGTTTTGGAATTCTTAGGCTTGAATCCGAGGGTGATTTGATGTTTTGATGTTGTTTTGAGCGTTCAAAAGGTTGGAACAAGTTTGAATTATGTTATGGGGTGTGTTGGCATGCTTGGTCGGGGTCCCATGAGGCTCGGCTATGTTTTGAAAGAGTTTTTGGAAGATTTTGCCGTTTTGAGCAAAAGCATGTAATGATCCAAAGGTTCATTTTTAGTTCTAAAGATCAAAATTTGATTTCGAGACTTCCGAAATTTTGATAATAAATTATAGTACTGATCTGGAAAGTTTGGTCTAATTTCATCAAGTCGCGATTGGGTTTTTGACACGAAACATGAGTTAATTGTTTAACGAGCGAAATGGGTATTGAACTGAGCAAATGATCTCCGAATTCAGTTTCGACTGAAGGGCTATATTCATATTATTATTTGCGACTCATTGGAAAAAGAATCATCGAATTCCGAGTTCGTATGATGGAATTAGAGCCTTTTTAGTGAAAAGAAAAGCTGCTGCAATTTTCTAGGCAGTTTCTGCATTTTTTGCATGTGTGAACAGTAACCGCACCTGCGTGAATAGTATCCGTGTACAGTATCATGTACAGTAAACATGAACATTATCCGTGTACAGTGCATATGAACAGTACCCCGTATACAGTACCCATGAACAGTGCCGTGAACAGTAAAATGCGTGAACAGTAACCACGGAAATTCTGGACAGAATGTTGAGTTCCATTTTCCATTTTTACCAAATTGGAGCTCGGGGAGAGGCGATTTTCCGGAGATTTTCAGAGAAAACAATAGGGTAAGTGTTCTTAACTTAATTTTGGTTAGATTACCCGAATCTGTTACTAGTTTTGGCATTTAATTGGTGATTTTAGTTGGAAAAATCTTGAAAACCCTCTTGGGTTAATTTGAAGATTTGAGGGTCAAGTTGATGTCGGATTTTAGTAAATTTGGTATGGTTGGACTCGTGGTTAGATGAAGTTTCATATTCCATAATTTTTGTCGGGTTTCGGGATGTGGGCCCCGCGGGCAAATTTTGAGTGCAATTTCGGATTTTTAATGGAAAATGTAGAATTTCATATGGAATTAATTCCTATAATTTTTATTAACTGAATCGAATTATTGTGGCTAGATTCGAGGCATTCGGAGGTCGATTTGAGAGACAAAGGCATCGCGAGCTAGAGGATTAGCCGGTTCGAGGTGAGTAATGATTGTAAATGATGTCCTGAGGGTTTGAAACCCCGGATTTGCACATCGTAGTGCTATATTAAGATGAGACACGCGCTGGATGATGAACGCGAGGTCTTTTACTACCGGGGATTGTGACTTGGTCCATCCCGATTGATGATTTTACGCATATTTGATTGAAAATTTTTTGTTATCATCATGATTTGGGCTGATTGCCATACTTGGGCTTCGTGCCAATTATTTGGATCCTTCGGGAATTTTTATCACTATTTCCTCACTGTTTTGACTTATATTTAAACTCAGTACTGTTTATAATTATTGTTTTACAAACTCAGCCGCTTTTATGCAGATTTGAAAACTCAAATGATATTTCTAAATGGTATTTTGGGCTGAGAACTACTGTTTACAAATGCCCGAGGGGCTTATGATGATTTCCGGACTGAGTGAGGCCGAGGGCCATGTGTGAGGATATGCCGAGTGATATGAGGCTGAGGGCCTGAGATACTTTATATGTCACGCGGTGGCTTGAGTGATGTGAGGCCGAGTGATATGAGGTCGAGGGCCTGAGATACTTTATATGCTACGCGGTGGCTTGAGTGATGTGAGGATATGCTGAGTGATGATACCACGAGGTGGCTTGATATAGCGCTTGGGCCGTAAGGGGCACCTCCGGAGTCTGCACACCTATAGTGAGCGCGGGTACCTATTGTTCTGAGTGATTGATACTATGCCCGAGGGGCTGATATGTGTGATTGTGAGGTAGCCCGAGGGGCTGATACTATTCCGAGAGTGAGCCCGAGGGGCTGTTACTGATCTAATATTAAGCCCGAGGGGTTGTTACTGTTCTGATATTAAGCCCGAAGGGCTGTTACTGTTCTGATATTGAGCCCGAGGGGCTGGCACTGTTCTAATTTTGAGCCCGATGGGCTGGTTCTGTTGATATTATGCCCGAGGGGCGGTTTGTTGTACATGTTTTGCCCGAGGGGTTGTTTACATTTCTATCATTTTTGTTACTCACTTGTAAACTACTTGCTTTACTTGTCGGGAAAAAAGGGATTTTCACTTAATTTCTCACTGCTTTACTGTTTAAAGTGATTTTACTGCTTCAGTATGGAATACCTTATGTTTTTGTGTGATTTCTTGCCTTCAGTCTTTATTTATTATTATTACTCACTGAGTCGGAGTACTCACATTACTCCTTACACCTTGTGTGCAGATTCAGGTATGTTTTGGCTGATCGGAGGCAGAGTCATCAGGGTTTAGCAAGGTAGCTGCCGGCGTTCGCAGCACTGCTTTTCTCTCTCCTCATTTCATTAGTCTGTATTTGTACACTCCAGGCTTTCAATTGTATTTATACCCTAGTAGATGCTCGTGACTTGTGACACCCTGGTTAGGGCTGTGTCGGGTTGTGCTTCCATTAATTATATCATTAAATCATATTTAAACTGTTTATTAATGTTTAACTATTTTTGAAAAGGCGATATGGGTTTATTGGTTGGCCTTGTCTTCACGAGAGGCGCCATCACGACCGGAGCGGGGTTTGGGTCGTGACAAGTTGGTATTAGAGCCTAGGCTATATAGGTCTCACAAGTCATGAGCAGGTTTAGTAGAGTCTCGCAGATCGGTACGGAGACGTTTGTATTTATCCTCGAGAGGCTGCAGAACCTTTAGGAAAACTTCACATTCTTGAATTCTTATCGTGCGTCCTTTGATTCAGCTTGAAATGTAACTCTTTGAATTCCTTCCACGCATTCGTATGCGCGCATGAGCACTCAATATCAGATGTGCCTTGATGGCTTGTGATTCCCCAATCGAGGGGCGAGATGTGATCTCTGTGAGTTTGATGTTGGGCCAGTCTAGATGACTTGGGGCCGAATATTTGCCTATGGCTTGAGCATCGAGGTGCTAATTGTGTGAGCAAGTATTTTTGAACTTATATGTTCGGTAATGTCCCTATTAGTGGGAGTGATGGCTGGATAACTATGTGATGAGTATGCTAGTACTGCGAGATGTATCCATCTTGATTTGAGGTATAACCCCGAGTTATGGGTGTGCAAAGAGTCTTTTCATGTGTCCTAGTTGGGAGTGAAGTAAATTTCATGTTACGATATGAGTTCAGACTCAGGAAGACTAAGTGACTGCGTAATGGTTATGACGGTGTAAGGTATACATAAATGTTAGTTTAAGGCGAAGAAGGTAGGTTATCTCATGCGAAGTGTTTTGAGGTTGTACGATCCTTATGTGTCTGTTAGATTTGCGAATGAAGGATATGTGTTGCAACTTAAATTGGGTCGCTTAGTGAGTGGGTGTAACTGTTGCGAGAGTGGAATGCAAGATTTACAGAAGAGTTAAAATTCTAGATGATCTGTGTTTTCACAAGCTTATAAAAGATTTGAGTTTAATCTAATTATGGTATCATGGAATCAATAGAGTATAATCGTTATGAGTTATTGAGTATGTGTTGATCTATGGCTTCGAGCCAAGTGGGGGAGTCCGCTATTGAATAGTTGATTGCACGGTTATGTGCTCTAATGGTTCCAGTTCGAGGCGTATTTGTAAATCAGTTGTGTCTCGAGTAAAGGAAATTTCAATAAAGGCTATGTTATGCTTTATGGGTGTACGAGAATCGGGGAATGACTTGAGTTGTGGTTAGTAACGAATGCTCGGTGCATAGAGCAGAAAGTTGCTTGGTTATATTGGAATGAGGTCACATTCTGCAGTGTCGGAGTGCTAATGAAGCACAGGTTGTTCGGTTCGTTTAATCAATCTAACTACGGTTTGAGTAGTGTGGATGACTCTAGAGAATGGTCCTATTGTGTTCAAAACTCTACATGCAATAATTGGCGGCTTTTAAGTTGTACTTATGGATAGAAATTGAGTTTTCAGTGGAAGATGGCAAGACTTATGGTATTTTCTATATTAATTATGGGATTCTATATATCAGTATCGGGAAGGTGAAGGTAATGGCTTTGGGGAACACTTAAAGAGTATTCAGCGGCTTAGGAGCCTTAGACGGTGTAGCTTTATGCTTGGGTTTCGTGTGATAAGCCTAGGTTGAGGAAATTGTGGTGCTACAACAAGAAGGAATATCAAGTTGAAGATGAATCAGAAGGAATTTAGATAGATGTGGTATCTTGATAGTAGACCGAATCGGTATGGTAAGGATATGATTAATTCCTTGTGTGTGTTCGAGGCAATGAGTTCCTATAGATATTTTGCAACAATGCTCTTGGGTTTTGATGGCTTGCTTAGCTTGGTCTAGTTAGAAGGATTCAGTCTTGGCAATTAAATTTGTGCAAATGAAATTGGGAGAGTTCTTATTGATTTCTACCGTGGTTGGAGAGGTGCAATTTCTCCGAGTGTGAGAAGCATAAGATATGTAATGATTTTTTTCTAGATGGGATCAATAGAAGTTCTTGGCTAGATGAGTTACAATTCAGTTCTGAAAGGAAGTTCATTAAACTCTTAGGTAGCGGGTAGCCTCAGATGATTAAAAAAATGGTACTGCTAATTGGAAATGATTTGACGAGAGTCTATGTTTTAGTAAAAGGGCAATGTTATTAAGTTGATAGCACTTCGGTAGTATTGCGGCACCTTCTTTTTAGATCGACTCGTGATATTCGGGATTGCTTGGTGGCACAGGGAAATTTTAGAGTATCTATAGTGGAATGATTGGGTATTAGAGGTGTGGCATATATTCGGACGGAGAAATTGGGATATGATATAGTGATTCATGTGCCGTATGGACTTGGAGACGGAAGTTCTCATATTCAGGCTATGTTGTGATTGTAGATCGTGTGTATCAGCACTGTTTAGTGACTACCGAGATTTAGAGGCCCGAGTGGATCTTTCTTTGCTTGGTATATTAGATTTTGGATGAGATGTTGGGGATTTAGACTGATCGTCTCAGTGTTGGGTTATTCTGGACTATTGCATTATGGGCTAGGCTAGAAATGCCAAAGGTTGAGTGGCGATGTGCGTCGGGTTATGTTCTAGTGGAGTGGTTTATATTTCATAGACCCAGCGGACGGCTGAGAAGGATTGCTTTTCTTAATTGGGCCTTCGTGATGGATGTCAGTGCAGAGGTTTCTACCAGTGATTCAGTTCCGGTGTTGAGGGACTTTCCGGAAGCATTTCTTGTGGCCGGGCATGTCGTCGGGCGAGGTTGTGGATTTCGGTATTTATGTGATGCTGGGCACCATATCGTATGGCTCCGGCAGGAGTTATGGTAGTTAAAGGAGCAACTTTAGGCTTCTTTGGTAAGGAGTTCGTTGGCAGGCCAATGTGGATGCGTGTTCTAGCTCGAGTCGGCTTGGTTGGCCCCGAATTGTATTGTTGAGTGATAGGTTGATTCGACCGTTATTGAGCTTATTAGTGATTTGGGGAGATCTATGAGTTGCCTTTATGTGTTGCGAGACATTATGATTTATTGGCTATGGGCATATATGGTGCGGTTTTAATGGGGTTCATAGTGAAAGTCGAGCGGGAAGAGTAATCGGGTGTTGCTCGGTGAATGGTGTATCGGTTACGCCCTATAGGGTTTGCGTGGTATATGTTACTTGTTTCACCGTTGGTGTAATGATTTGTTTTGGTTCCAGACGTCAAATTGTGCGTGGTTGTCAATTTCGAGCATAGCGACTTGAGGTGTCCCATGTGGAGCAGTGTTTGGATAGGATCGCGCATTGTAGTGAAGCTATGTGGAGATATGACCTTGCGGGTTAGATTCATGTGTCCTATTCTATGATGTGAGACGGGTTCTCAGCCCTGCGTTGTGGTGGTACTGGTGAGCTTGAGGTACAACTCTTTTATTTGAGTCATTTTCATGATTTGAGTATGTTCGGATCGTTGCTTATTGGTGCGCGTATTATGCTAGATGTGGCTTAGGCCTCTATTGGTGTGACATGTCACCAGGGTAGTGTGTTGGGTCAGAGGAGATCGTTGGGATCATTAATGAAAATAAACGGATTCGATTTCAGCATGTTTGATGGGTAAACACCGAGGTTCGGTTCAAAAAAAAAATTGCTATGGTAATTGCCAGAGGAGAAATGGCTTCATGAATGGTTGATCTGAGAAATAGTTATGGTTTATTGCGTGTTTCATTTATCGTTGGCAGTATATGAAAGTATTTGAATGAGACTTTAGCTGATAAGAGGTTTTCTATCGGTATTTGGTTGTTATGGGCAGCTGCTAGGAATAGAAATTATTGCTGCGAGCGTTAGAGTTATATGGTATATCATGGGATTGCTCCCGAGGTTGTAGGCATGGGTTACTACAACTAGTTCGGGTCTATTCAAAGTATAGGTGTGAGGTTTTGATCGTATTGATGGTTTCAGAAGTGAAAATGTGGTTCTATGGTTTATGGGCTAGATTGGATTGTGTAATTTTAGTTAAACGGTCAGACCTATATGAGATAGGGTGACGTGGGATCACCCCCGGCAATATGCATGGTAAGGTTATTCAGCGATTGGTGGGCTTTTAGAACATCTCTGGGTACGTTCGAGGACGAACGTGTGTTTAAGTGGGAGAGGATGTAACGACCCGACCGGTCGTTTTGAACTTTTGCACTTTGATCGCCAGTTTTCGAGCATGACTTGCCCCGTGTAACGTATTTTGACTGATGTAAATCGTTGGTTTTAGTTTTCAGGAAAAATCAGAATGAATTTGAAGGAACAGTCTCAGTTGAAAGCTTTGAATTTGAAAGGTTTGACTAAGAGTTGACTTATTTGTATATGAGCTCGGATCGGAAATCTTATGATTTGGATAGCTTCTTGGGTGATTTATGACTTAGGAGCGCGATCGGAATGCATTTTGGAAGTCCGTGGAAAGATTTGGCTTGAATTGACAAAGTTAATATTTTGGCGAATTCCGGTTGATAGGTGAGATTTTGATCCGAGGGTCGAAATGGAATTTCGAGAGTTGTTGTAGCTTCGTTATGTCATTTTTGATGTGAGTGCAAAATTTCAGGTCATTTGGACGTCTTTTGGTCGACTTTTTGATCAAATTCGAATTTCGGAAGTTTTGGAATTCTTAGGCTTGAATCCGAGGGCAATTTGATGTTTTGATGTTGTTTTGAGCATTCCGAAGGTTGGAACAAGTTTGAATTATGTTATGAGGTGTGTTGGCATGTTTGGTCGGGGTCCCATGAGGCTTGACTATATTTTGGAAGAGTTTTTGGAAGATTTTGTCGTTTTGAGCATAAGCATGTAATGATCCAAATGTCCATTTTTAGTTCTAGAGATCGAAATTTGATTTCGAGACTTTCGAAATTTTGATAATGAATTATAGGACTGATCTGGAAAGTTTGGTCTAATTTCATCAAGTCGCGATTGAGTTTTTGACACGAAACATGAGTTAATTGTTTAACGAGCGAAATGGGTATTGAACTGAGCAAATAAGCTTCAAATTTAGTTTCGACTGAAGGACTATGTTCGTATTATTATTTGTGACTCATAGGAACAAGAATCATCGAATTCCGAGTTCGTATGATGGAGTTAGAGCCTTTTTAGTGAAAAAAAAATTGTTGCAATTTTCTGGGCAGTTTCTGCATTTTTCGCACGTGTGAACAGTAACCGCACTTGCGTGAACAGTATCCATGTACAGTACCATGTACAGTAAACATGAACAATATCCGTGTACAGTACCATAAACAATACCCGTATACATTACCCATGAACATTACCGTGAACAGTAAAATGTGTGAACAGTAACCACGAAAAATCTGGACATAATGTTGAGTTCTGATTTTTACCAAATTGGAGCTCGGTGAGAGGCGATTTTCGGGAGATTTTCAGAGAAAACAACGGGGTAAGTGTTCTTAACTTAATTTTTGTTAGATTACCCGAATCTATTACTAGTTTTGGCATTTAATTGGTGATTTTAGTTGGGAAAATCTTGAAAACCCTCTTGGTTTAATTTGAAGATTCGAGGGTCGAGTTGATGTCGGATTTTAGTAAAATTGGTATGGTTGGACTCGTGGTTGGATGAGGTTTCATATTCCGTAATTTTTGTCGGGTTTCGGGACGTGGGCCCCACGGGCGAATTTTAAGTGCAATTTTGGATTTTTAATGGAAAATGTAGAATTTCATATGGAATTAATTTCTATAATTTTTATTAACTGAATCGAATTATTGTGGCTAGATTCGAGGCATTCGGAGGTCGATTTGAGAGACAAAGGCATCGCGAGCTAGAGGATTAGCCGGTTCGAGGTGAGTAATGATTGTAAATGATGTTCTGAGGGTTTGAAACCCCGGATTTGCACATCGTAGTGCTATATTGAAGTGAGACACGCGCTGGATGATGAGCGCGGGGTCTTTTACTACCGGAGATTGTGACTTGGTTCATCCCGATTGATGATTTTACACATATTTGATTGAAATTTATTTGTTATCATCATGATTTGGGTTGATTGCCATACTTGGGCTTCGTGCCAATTATTTGAATCCTTCGGGAATTTTTATCACTATTTCCTCACTATTTTAACTTATATTTAAACTCAGTCCTGTTTATAATTATTGTTTTACAAACTCAGCCGCTTTTATGCAGATTTGAAAACTCAAATGATATTTCTAAATGGTATTTTGGGCTAAGAACTACTGTTTTACAAATACCCGAGGGGCTTATGATGATTTCTGGACTAAGTGAGGCCGATGGCCATATGTGAGGATATGCCGAGTGATATGAGGCCGAGGGCCTGAGATACTTTATATGCCACGCGATGGCTTGAGTGATGTGAGGTCGAGTGATATGAGGCTGAGGGCCTGAGATACTTTATATGCCACGTGGTGGCTTGAGTGATGTGAGGATATGCTGAGTGATGATGCCACGAGGTGGCTTGATATAGCGCTTCGGCCGTAAGGGGCCCCTCCGAAGTCTGCACACCCATAGTGAGCGCGGGTACCCATTGTTTTGAGTGATTGATACTATGCCCGAGGGGCTGATATGAGTAATTGTGAGGTAGCCCGAGGGGCTGTTACTGATATGATATTGAGCCCGAGGGGCTGTTACTGTTCTGATATTGAGCCCGAGGGGCTGACACTGTTCTGATATTGAGCCCGAGGGGCTGGTTCTGTTGATATTATGCCCGATGGCCGGTTTGTTGTACACGTTTTTCCCGAGGGGTTGTTTACATTTCTATCATTTTTGTTACTCACTTGTAAGCTACTTGCTTTACTTGTTGGAAAAAAAGGATTTTCACTTGATTTCTCACTGCTTTACTGTTTAAAGTGATTTTACTGCTTCAGTATGGAATACCTTATGTTTTTGCGTGATTTCTTATCTTCAGTCTTTATTTATTATTATTACTCACTGAGTCGGAGTACTCACATTACTCCCTGCACCTTGTGTGCAGATTCAGGTATATTTTGGTTGATCAGAGGCAGAGTCATCAGGGTTTAGCAAGGTAGCTGCCGGCGTTCGCAACACTGCTTTTCTCTCTCCTCATTTCATTAGTCTGTATTTATACACTCCAGACTTTCAGTTGTATTTATACCCTAGTAGATGCTCGTGACTTGTGATACCCCGGTTAGGGCTGTGTCAGGTTATGCTTCCGTTAATTATATCATTAAATTATATTTAAACTGTTTATTAGTGTTTAACTATTTTTGAGAAGGCGATATGGGTTTGTTGGCTGGCCTTGTCTTCACGAGAGGCGCCATCACGACCGGAGCGGGGTTTGGGTCGTGACAAATCAATACTTATGATCTCGGGTACAAATATTTTATTTCTGAAGAATTTTATTAGGAGGTAAAGCTCTTTGTAAAAGTTGGAGAAAAAAATTAATCCTTTTGGTCTCGATGACCAAAAAAATTTAAGTTCCATAAATCAGTAACATCTTTCACTCGTCATCAATATTATCATATTCTTAAAATTGGAATGAAGTTGTTTAAGTTTACTTGTTCAATAAAAAAAATACAACAATCAAAATATCAAAATATTTCTATTTAAGAGTAATAATTTTTTATTTAAAAAAAAAATGAAGATAGAATGGATCAAGTCTTTAAATTCCCTCTTAACTACACACCACTTCTTTGGCCTTCAAGAACCAAAGTAATCATAAGGATAAATAGCTAACTTCGAGGGGTCGTTTGGTTGGAAAACAAGTTATCCCATGATTAATTATCTTGTAATTAATTATTCTATCCGTAGATAAAAAATATTACAATCCAAAGATAATTAATCCCAAGATTAGTTATACCATAATTATATCCCAACCAAACATGTGATAAACTGATCTCAAATTTATTTCCGAAATTAATTATCCTTATCCCTCACATCAAACGAGCCTAAAAAAGCTTAACTACTACTGATATCCCCCAATTCATTAGCTAATGCTTTCCCAATATTCATAAACCCAAAAAAAAAAAGACCAACCTGTTATAAAATAAAGACGGTAAAGTAAAGACAAGTATAGAGAGAAACTGATATGTTATTCGACTTCAAACTTATGTACATAATGAACTGTAATCTTTTCTATTTATAGAAGAAAGGAAGCTGCCACTGCAAGTTGCTGTGTAAGCTGCTACTGCAAGTTGCTGTGTAAGTTGCTACTGTATCAATCTTCTACCGAAGGTAATATTTATCCATAACAAAGTACCGAAAAGATAAGCTCATTGTACCAGGTATGGATAGTCTTCTACCAAGGGTAATATTTATCCATAACGGAGTACCGAAAGGATAAGCTTATTGTACTAGGTATAAATAATCTTCTACCAGTAGTAATGTTTATCTACAACGGAGTATTAAAAGGGTAAGCTTATTGTACTAGGTATGGATAATCTTCCACTGGGGGTAATATTTATCCATAACGGAGTATCGAAAGGATAAGCTTCTTGAGGAGACTTATTTCTAATAGAGTACTAAATAAATAAACATATTTACGACGAAGTCCCATATGAATAAGCTTCTTCAGAAAGCTTATTTACAATGAAGTACCAAATAAATATTCGTAATATAATATATTTATAACACAGACCAATTAGTAGAAAGTACATTAAAAAAAATTAAAAGATAAAAAGATAAAAGAAAAAATGAAACTATCTTTTAGTTCACTCTTTTCTCTCTCTCCTTAGCTTTTGACTCACATTAGTGAAGTGAAATCCCTCACCTTTTCTCCCTCTCCAAGATAGCTTTTAGACCCCACCCGCCCACCCACCCCCCCTCTCTACCCTAGCCCAAACTCCCCCTCCATTCAGCTTTTCCCTAGTACATATAAATACAAGTATATAATATATTTATATTTATATATATTAGTTTCTCTTTCTATAGTCTCTCTCACAGCTCACACACCATAACTCCCCATCTCTCTAGGATATGTATTATGTACAGGTTCCTCTTTATCTCAAAATAGGGGCTTCTTTTATTTTAGTATATAGATATTAGTGCTTCTTTTTAAAGCCTCTGATCTGAACTCTGAGCACTGAAATATAGAGAAAACAAAGAAGACACCAGAAAAAGGAAGGTACTTAAAAAAAATGGAAAACCCTAATGGTCTATAGCCACTTGTCTAAATTTTGTGTCTTTTTTTTTTTTTTTTACATGTATATATTACTACTATTTCTTTATTTTTCAGTTATGGGTACTTGTAATTATACCTATAGGGATTATCTGTTTTGAAATCTTAAAAAAGAGAGGTCTTTATTGGTCAAGTTCATTTCAGATCCGATGAAGAAGTGGATATTGAGTTTTTCAGCTGATTGTTTTGATTTCTTATATTAGTTTCTAATAAAAAGGTCTGAAAAATCTTGTTTTTTGGGGGTTTTGGGTTCTTTTTTTTTGTTTTTTGTTTTGGGGGTGGGGGTGGGGGGTGGGGGATTTTTTGTATAGATAAATTTGATGGGTTTTTGTTTCTGTAATGAAGATCTGAATGGTTGAAGTCAAGGTGTTTCTTTGCATTTTTCTTCTTTCTTGAAAAAAATAGTATTTGTGAAGTCAAATTGAATCAATTTTATTTTGAAGCTTGTAATATCAAAATGCAGGAGAAGCAATTAAGCTTTAGATGCCAGGCTGTAACTGTATTGTACATATGCTTCCCTTCATTTTTTGGCAAGTTGACTTTTGTATATTTGTTATTAAGTTCTCTTTTCCATTAATTTGAAATATATTAATGCTGCTGGTTGGTTTGAGATCTCGGTGAAGGTCTTTTAGTCATATTTTTTTTTGATTCATGTTTCTTTCACTACAGGACACTGTGATGTGTTGGTGATGTATTAAGTTGTGAAAGATCCAATTTTGTTCTGTTGGGTAGTCAATTCACTTCAGCATTTTTGTCTTCTAACTGGTATAAAGCTTTGTACAGTTTTAATTTTGATAATAGTGCTTTCACCAGCTGTTTTCATGTTTGATTGTTGTGGTTGCCTTATTTTGTTATATCTACAAATGTTGGACAATTGATTGAAGTTTTAATATTCCACTCATTCAGAAATCAGAATCAGCAATCGTGTTGTTGGTGAATGAGAAGGTGTTACTGCCGTGTACTTGTTTGGAGTTGGCTTATTTATTTAGTAGCTCGAAAAGACTATCATCGTAATAAGGCGGACTTGTCTAATTTATTGTTTGGAGTTGGTTGATTTAGCAGCTCGAGAAGACTGTCATCGTAATAAGGCACACTTGTCAAGTTCTTTGCGTCTGTTGGTTTTGGGTGCGAACCTGCTCATAACTCTCTAGAGATTACGAGGTGTTTGGTATCCAGTTTTATCCATGCTACATTGAGCTACGGTCAACAGTTGCAGCTGCAACTGCTACATAGAAAAGCTGTGAGGGTGGAGCTTCACTGGTTGGCATCGTAATTATTTAGCTTGTTCATGTCAAACTGGTTGCTTTGTAATGTGGTAGTGCTAGTTGACTGCGATCTCTGGGCTTGCTAACTCTTTAAAACAAATTATGGAATCTGAAACTCTGACTATAGATCATAGGCAGCCCAGCATGCTTCAACGGATACTTTCTGCTTCTGCTCCAATGCTGCTGATTGCAATTGGCTATGTTGATCCCGGGAAATGGGCTGCAATGGTTGATGGAGGAGCCCGATTTGGGTTTGATTTAATCATGCTAGTATTCATGTTCAATTTTGCTGCAATTCTGTGCCAGTATCTGTCAGCTTGTATAGCCTTGGCTACAGACCGAAATCTTGCCCAGGTAGTGTTTTCCCCATTGGAACTTTACTATTGATGCAGTGTCTTCATAGTGATGGATCTTAGTGATGTTAGATATACATGCTTGTTGATTTTTCTGCTCTTTTATGTTTATCTGGAACACCCATAGATGTGATCAAGAATTGCGTCTTGTTTCTGTGTATGGACATCTAGATCTAGTGTTGTTTCGACATTTTTGGAGCCCCGTCTGAGGTCCTTAACCCCCGTGAGAATATATTTACAGCTGATATCAGAAGCAATATTGTTAAAGCCATGGCTTTGTTGCTTAAAGCATCAGGGAAAGATAACTTTTAACAGTAAAAAAAAGGGTTAATTGATGTGAAGCCATGCTTTTCACAAAAGTGTTCGCTTGAGATAATGACGCACAAAGTGGCTAACCAGAATGAGATGGTTCTTTGAGTCTCAACTTCGGAGTCGGATTAATATCAACATCATTATATATTGGATACCGAAAATTAGTTATTTTTGTTGCAATTTGATTAAAGTACTAAATTCATATATAGTTGGTATTGTTAAGTTGTCCCACATTTGTTGTGAGATATGGAATTGGTCTCCTTATATGGTCTTGGACAATCCTCGCTCCATGAGCTAGTCGGGATTGAGTTATGCCCAATGTTTATTTTCTTACATGGTCTCAGTGCCAGACCCTCACAATTCTTGGTTTACCCGATGTTGAGCCTCCATATTGGCAAGCTTAGGCTTGGGGGGGTTCCACATAAGTTGTGAATTTGGAATTGGTCTCCTTATTTGATCTTGGACAATCCTCTTCTCATGAGCTAGATTTTGGGATTGAATTAGTCTCAAGATCCATTTCTTTACCGCTGTGTATTGTGCGATTCACTTCTCGTTTATCGCTTTGAGCTCCGTGGACCTGGTCTTTTTTTTTTCTTGGTTTTGTTTTGTTGCACTTTTCACATTTAAGAACACTGATCACCTGTGTGCAAAGATAATGCCATGATAACAAGCTCCAGTCTGCGGTAGAGCCTTAGAAGTTGGCAAACACTATTGAGCGGACAATACTGGAATGATCATGTGACTTGACCAGGTTTTAAGCCATTCTTTTGGCAACTCTAGCTATTCAGTTTGTCTCTCTGATTCTCTTCCATCATTCAATATACTGGTTAAGAATGCTTATAACAAAACTTGCATTGTTGTACACATTTTATTTTAGGTTTCTTGTGACAGAGTTGAAGTTTCATCTCCTACTTAAATTGTTAGCTTGTAATTCGCATTACTAATGTTGTATAATAACTTTGTTGTCCTTGGTGGTGTCAAAAGATTTGCAGTGAAGAATATGACAAAGTTACGTGCATATTCCTAGGAATTCAAGCTGAGGTTTCGATGATTGCTTTGGACCTCACAATGGTAGTTTCACTATTTCATTTTTTGTTTACTCTTAAGTTTCTTCTGAGATTATGACTTTTCTAGCGCATTAAAATACTTGATTCGATAGGTTTTGGGCACTGCACATGGGCTTAATGTTGTGTTTGGAGTTGACCTGTTTAGCTGTGTTTTTCTAACTGCAACTGGTGCCATTTTGTTTCCACTGCTTGCTTCTCTCTTGGTAAGTCTTTCTAGTTACCATCCTTGTGGACTTTCTGTTATTTGGCATCTATGAATTATCTCAAATTCTTGTCTTTTCATTCCAGCATCCATGAATAATAATGATGTCAAAAACACTTTTTATAGGACAATGGCAGTGCGAAATTTTTATGTATTGGCTGGGGAAGCTCTATACTACTCTCTTATGTTTTTGGAGTGGTTATAAGTCAACCTGAAAGTCCGTTCTCCATTGGTGGGATGCTGAATAAGTTCAGTGGAGAGAGTGCATTTGCATTGATGAGTCTACTTGGAGCAAGTATTATGCCTCACAATTTTTACCTTCATTCTTCTATTGTACAGGTACCCTTCTCTCTCTCTCTCCCCCTCTCTCTCTCTCTATGCTAGCGGAGTAGGTGGCTCATTGTTGTGTGCTAGTGCATGCTCACACGTCTGTAACTTGGATTTCAAATTGTTAAGCTAACTATTTCCATTCGAGATTGGGCCTTGATAAATCTTTTACTCAACAAACGAGAACGCTAGCCCCAGATGGAAGAATTTGGCATGCATCTGACGATTTGTTTACTGTTGTTTAACTTGCAAATTCTATATTTGCTTCAATCTTGTGGTTGTCGTTTATGAATCCTAAATTATACTGCTCATCCTTGGGATTTAAGATGGCATGAATGTAATCAGTTCAGTTGCTTAGATTGATTCCTTTAAGAGATAAATCTGTTGAAGCTCTGAAGTAATCTGTGTTTCTGAAGCCTCTGTTGTTGTTGAGCTTTTTATGCTAGGGATCAAATAATTTTTGGCTGGATGAGTTTATTTCTTTATGATAAAGCAAACTGGATTATCACAAAATGGGAGTTTTTTCTGTCCTTTTTTCCGTTTTGGTTGGGGTGGGGAAAGTGAGAAGGATATAAAACAGGCTCAAATGCTCAATGATGTGTCTTCGACGGCCGTGCATGTGGTTTTTTGGTGCAGCCAAAATAATTTCCATGTTTCTAGCACATTTAATTTTGGATATTGTGATATGACAAATTTTTAGAACTTTCTGTGTTTTTATGTTATTAGATGGTTACATTTAGTCTCATCAGTAATTGTCAGAGTCTAGAAATGATCCTTAACTCTACATCATATTGATCTTAGCTGCTTGTGTTGGTGAGGTCAATACTAGACTATCTTGTGTTTACCTCTATATAAATTCTTTTTGCAGCAAGGTAAGGATTCAACAGAACTTTCCAGGGGAGCTCTGTGTCAGGACCATTTTTTTGCCATTGTTTTCATATTCAGTGGCGTTTTCCTGGTCAATTATGCCGTGATGAATTCAGCAGCCAACGTGTCTTATAGTACTGGCCTTTTATTGCTGACATTTCAGGACGCATTATCATTGCTCGATCAGGTGGGATTGAATCAGCGAAAGATGGTTATGAGCTAGTTGTGTATATTGTATAGAGTGGGGGCTTTTTAAATCTAACAAGCTTTTGAATATTGACACAGGTGTTCAGAAGTTCAGTAGCACCATTCACCATAATGCTGGTTACGTTTATTTCCAATCAGATTACAGCACTAAATTGGGATCTTGGTAGACAACCAGTTGTGCATGACTTATTTGGAATGGATATCCCAGGCTGGCTACACCATGTGACAATCAGAGTAATTTCTATTGTTCCGGCCCTTTATTGTGTATGGAATTCAGGAGCGGAAGGCCTATATCAGCTACTAATATTCACGCAGGTTGTGGTTGCTCTTGTGCTTCCGTCTTCTGTCATACCCCTGTTCAGAGTTGCTTCTTCCAGATCAATAATGGGTATCCACAAAATTTCTCAGTTAATGGAGTTTTTATCTCTTGGCACATTTATCGGCTTACTTGGCCTAAAGCTTATATTTGTCATAGAGATGATATTTGGAAATAGTGATTGGGTTAATAATTTGAAGTGGAATATTGGGAGTAGTGTGTCTATACCATATGTTTTTCTCCTCATTGCGGCCTCTTTATCTCTTTGTCTGATGCTGTGGTTAGCAGTTACTCCACTGAAATCTGCAAGTTCCAGGTTTGATGCTCAGGCATTTCTGCATTCACCTATGCCCGAGTCATATCTGGAGCGTAATCAACTTGATACGAGTGATTCTACCTTTAGTCTAGAAAGGTCCACCCAAAAGCAAGAAGCTGCATTTCATGCAGAAAAATCCTTGGTTGGCCTTCCAGATTTATCAACTCCAGATCCTGATCAAATCTTGCATGAATCACTCTTGGATTATGAGAATGTCCCTCACTTGGCCACCATTGATGAGAGCAAATCTGAAACAACATTTTCAGCTCCTCCTCTCAGTCATCCTGAAGTATCTGCACCAGCAGGAGAAACTGCTGCAGCAAAAAGTGTTTGTAATGAGGTGTCTGGTGTTGAATCTGTGGATACCAGCGTCTTCAGTACCACCGATGAATCTGTGGATGTCGTAGAGAAGACACTCAGAATTGAAGGGGACATGGCCAATGACAAGGATGATGAAGGAGATTCGTGGGAGCCCGATAAAGGAGTATCTGAGAACAGCACCCAATCTGTTATTTCTGATGGTCCGGGATCATTCAAGAGTCTTAGTGGCAAAGAGGACACAGGGAGTGGTACCGGAAGTCTATCAAGATTAGCAGGTCTTGGTCGTGCAGCTAGGAGGCAGTTAACAATAGTTCTAGATGAGTTCTGGGGGCAGCTCTTTGATTACCATGGGGCGGCCACACCACAAGCGAAGTCCAAGAAACTGGATATAATACTTGGTCTGGATTCAAAGGTGGACCCAAAACCTGCCCCTGCGTCCTTTAAAATGGAGAGCAGCAGGAGTGATTTTAATAATGCGTATATTCCATCTGGGAGTGCAAGGGTACCTGAGTCTTTGATCAACTCTAATATATACTCTCCGAAGCAGCAATTTGCATCGGGCACTGTGGACTCTACTTATAGAGTCCCAAAGGAGCCATCTTCATGGTCTAGCCATATGAAATTATTAGATGCGTATGTGCAAAGTTCCAACAGCAACATACTTGACTCAGGTGAGAGGCGCTATTCCAGTATGCGGATTCCGGCGTCTTCTGCTGGCTATGATCAGCAGCCTGCTACTGTGCATGGATATCAGATTACTGCTTACCTTAATCAAATTGCTAAAGAAAGAGGGTCTGACTACTTAAATGGGCAACTGGAGTCACCATCTCCTCGTTCTGTATCATCATCAATGTCGTCAAACTATGCTGAACCATTTGCTCGTGCTTTGGGACAAAAACCTCAGAGTGGAGTGAGTAGTCGAGCACCACCTGGTTTTGGAAATGTCCCTGTAGCCCGAAATAATTCCATGCAGCCCGTTAACACTATTACCGACCTTAGCTCTACTGAAAATGCCGAGAGCGTTGCTGGCGCAGCCAACTCGAAGAAGTATTACAGCTTGCCTGATATATCAGGACGCTATGTTCCTCGCCAAGATTCTGCACTCTCAGATGGGAGAGCTCAATGGTATAATTCCATGGGATATGGACCATCTGTTGGTCGATCAACGTACGAACAAGCCTATGTGACTGGTTCACTGAGAGCAGGTGGTCCTCAGAGGTTTGAACATTCGCCATCTAAAGTCTGTAGAGATGCTTTCTCGTTGCAGTATAGCTCCTCCAATTCAGGGACTGGATCTGGATCTGGATCCCTGTGGTCTAGACAGCCTTTTGAACAGTTTGGTGTAGCTGGTAAGACGGATGTTACTGCTAGCAGTGATCATGGAACTGTGCAGAGTTCATCTACTCAGGAGAGCACATCTACAGTTGACTTGGAAGCTAAGCTGCTTCAATCTTTCAGAAGTTGTATCGTCAAACTTTTGAAACTGGAAGGATCTGAGTGGTTATTTAGGCAAGATGATGGGGCTGATGAGGATCTTATCGATCGGATTGCTGCAAGAGAGAAATTTCTCTATGAGGCTGAAACTAGGGAGATAAGTAGATTGACCAACATTGGCGAATCACACTTCTCTTCCAACAGGAAACCTGGTTCTGGTTCTGCCCCAAAACCTGAAGAGATGGATTACACCAAGTTCTTGGTGATGTCAGTTCCTCACTGTGGGGAAGGTTGTGTTTGGAAAGTAGATCTCATTGTTAGCTTCGGTGTATGGTGCATTCACAGAATTCTCGAGCTTTCACTTATGGAAAGTAGGCCAGAGCTGTGGGGCAAATATACCTATGTTCTTAACCGTCTTCAGGTATACCCTCATATTTCATGCTTTTCATTTTTCATTTTATTGACAGTTTGGCTGTTAATTAACTTTTAACCAGTCAAGTGGGTAAGTTTTCTATTTCTTTGATTTTTTTCCCAATTATTTTATATTGAAAAGGAAACTTTTAAGCATCTGGAAATGAAACATGCTTTTTGGTGTAATTTAAGGTTAGCTTCTCATTTCTGGAGAGAAAAGAATTTCAAAGACACCATTGAAAACCAACCTCCCTTTTCTCCATAGAACGAAATATTTAGATGTATTTTGTCGGTAACTATGTGATTGCTTACACTCATGCTAAAAAACTGCTTTACTCTTGGGGTATCTTGTTTGATTGACATATCCCTTCTCGTAACTATGTGAGGTGCTCTAATTAAGTTGGTCCGGGGAACGGTGTTATCAAGGGCGCGCTTAAAGCGTGCTTAACTATGTGAGGTGCTCTAATTAAGTTGGTCTTGGGAACGGTTTTACCAAGGGCGCGCTTAAAGCGTGCTTAAGCCCTAAAGCGAGGCTCAAAACATATTGAGCGCTTTGCCTCTCTTAGCGGGCGTTTCTGTGTTGTCATCAAGGCTCAAAGGATACTTTTCCTTGCTAATGAGTGTAATACGAAAGAGGCGACACTAAACAATTAATATATCACTTTATCGTAAATTTTCTTCAATTTCTTTGTCCATGTATGTGGTATTCATGCTTATAGATATTAGTCTTGGACTGCACACACATATTTCTCCATTCACGCCTTTCTTTATTAAAGCTCACGCCTTTCTTTATTAAAGCTCACGCCTTAGTTGCTTTGTGCTTAAAGCCCCAATATACCTTAGAGCTTATTTGCGCTTTTTGCCTTTGATACCACTTCAGGGCATAATAGATCTGGCATTTTCCAAGTCCCGTTCTCCAACGAGTCATTGTTTTTGTCTTCAAATTCCAATTGGCCGGCAGCAAAAGTCAAGCCCCCCTCCAATTTCAAATGGAAGTCTGCCGCCACAAGCAAAACAGGGGCGAGGAAAATGCACAACTGCACCAATGCTCTTAGATATGATCAAAGACGTGG
This sequence comes from Nicotiana tabacum, assembly GCF_000715075.1. Lineage (NCBI taxonomy): Eukaryota > Viridiplantae > Streptophyta > Magnoliopsida > Solanales > Solanaceae > Nicotiana > Nicotiana tabacum. The sequence continues at coordinate 13,897,722 of NC_134089.1, read as the reverse complement.
AGATGGCAATCTCTTGTCGAAAGGGACGAACAGGCACTGCTGCAGGGGATGTGGCTTTTCCTAAAGGGAAAGAAAACTTGGCATCTGTCCTCAAACGCTATAAACGTCGACTATCCAATAAGCCAGTAGGAAACCAGGAGGCCGGTGGAGCTGGACCGCGCAAAGTAATGTCACCTTCAGCAGCCCCTTTCAGCTTGTAACACTTGTTTCTCGGTTCATAGCAACTGACCGGTGATTACCACTTTTAGACTTGTGCTTAGTTGCTATGAATTTACTCCTCTCTCTCTCTGTGTACTGTTCTTTCCCTCTCCCTCCCTTGTATTTCTCATGTGTATTTGAATCTTGCAGCTTATATTCACCCAACCCCCTTGTACCTCAAATCTTGTATACAAATAGGATAAGAAGTTGTAACGAGGTTATGTAAAACTGCAGCGGTGAAATGAAACGGGGCTAAAAAGGCGGGAAAAGATGTTATTGCAAAAATTGCAGTTTTCTCCCTTTTTACATAGTTGAAACTTAGCCTTTATTGAATTACTTTTAGATCAAAAGCTTAATATATTTCATATAGTTGCTGCTGATGGAGTTTGCTCCCATGTTGAAATACGTTTATTTGATGCTTCTAGTTACAGTTAGTCAAAACCTTACTACTATCTTACCACTTTTTGTGGTGGGATTAGTTGACAGCTTGTTTAGATGGTGTTACCAGTTTTTATTATAATGTTTGTTTTGATTGTTACTTAAATTTTATTGTATTGTATCGTTAAATTCATCGCTACATAACAACGAAAAGTGCCACTTTATGGAACGGCTGATTGGTATGGTCGCATTATCTTATTTTTTTCTCTCATCTTGCCTCCCTTATTATTAAATAATTCTATTTTATACTTTATCCTACTTTTATATAATAATTTTACTTCGTGCCTTACTTTTTCTTTATAATATTGCAAGTTTATTTTTTATATTGTTGGTGAATAATATGATAAAATGATGGGATAAACAATATAATCTATCCAAACATTATATATATTAAAACGATACGATATAATATACTATACAATATTATACGGCACATTGTGAAATGATACACAACAACCATCTTAACAAGCTGTAAGTGTAGATGCCATAAAAGAATTGCTGTAGTATGTAAAACGAGGACAAGGATATGACTGCTTGACAGGGAAAAGGATAATCATATGCCAGTCAGTGGTAATTACACATGTATTTTTTTGTTATTTTCAGTGTTTTGTTGCCAGCTCAGTATTGTACACATCTTTGATTTTTTTTAATCTGTTTTAAGTTTTGGTGAATAAACTTTTTTGTTAGTTTTTGTTGCCTGCGCAGTTCGTCTATTTAAGTTTTGGCAGGTCAAATTAGCAATATATGATATTGGAGTGCAGGCTAGTTAGATTTGGACATTACTGTTATCACTCTCAAGGCACTTGATAATAAAAATGTAAAGGTCGAGTATGAGGGTTGTAAGTTAAGAGATAGTTAGTTTTGCTTTACTTCGTATTATTGTGATACTAGTTTGGTAGGGTTGTTGTCTAAGATAGCTAGTGACAATATCGTATCTTACTATTTTGCTTTTCAATGCCGGACTTATTTACTAGCTATCACTTTTGCTTTGTATCTTTCTTCTAAATTTCATGCGGGTTCTACTTTTCCTATGATTTCTGTGGTGATATTGATATTGTCTTCTTTTATCTTTTTACCTCGACCTTTCGAAAACAGTCTCTATTCCTTTGGGATAAGGATAAGGTCTGCGTACACTATACCCTCCTCAGATCCTACTAGTATTGGCCGTCCGTTGTTATCACTCTCGAGTCAAAAGGGAATCGCACTAGTGTCCCTGACGTCATGCAACATGACAAGGTATTCTTATCTTTATCGCTTTAGTTGAAATAAGTGTGCCTTGGGTTTTCTTTTTTCTTTTTTCTTTTTGGATTAAAGGGTTTCAATGAATGAAAAAATTTAGAAATTAAAAAAAGGACTGGCTAATTTGCAAATTATCAAAAGTATCCTTTTAAACGAGTGATGGTGAGAGTTTAGAATATATTCTTCATTTTAAATTGAGAATGTTAAATTTAAATTGTACATTTTTATTAAATATATTTAACAAAAAGTGTATCACATGCATGTGACTTCATGATTTTTTTTTTTCTTTTTTCTGTTTGCTTAATCACTCTCCACTTAAAAAAGAAGCTTCTTGAAACCCCCATAAAAAATAGAAGCAGACTTTACCCTCTCCTAAGCTTCTCAAAACTCTCTCTACCCTCTCCGTATATATGAGTTTTAGCTTTCAATTGTTTGGTCAAAACTATAGGGGAAATCCAAAAATCCAAGTAATTTTGTTCGATAAGGTATGTAAAAATATCCCTTTTTTCTTTTAGTTTCTCTATCTCAATTTATATAATTCGCTAGATATATCATTGATACAAAAAATATTCAAATATTAAATTCGACTTCTATATACTCCTCACAAACTAGAAGAACCTCGTGGGAGGTTAAAGAGAGAACTTATTCTTTCGACGTTAAGAATTCTTCCAATAATTTCGAGTTTGATCTGCTCAAAAAATTACTATGTGATGCATTTTCCTTTTGGTATGTCCGAAATTCAATTCTATCCTTTATATTTAGAAATAATTTAATTTTAAACTTCTTATTTTTTTTTTAGTGAAATTATTATAGTTACATAAATATTTAGGACTTGTTTTAGATCACATATTTTATTTTATTTTTCTTTTCTTTCTTAAGCCTTGCGCACAGTTTAAGTATAAAATAAGATGGAAGGAGTATCTCAATTATGACTATATCAAACAAATCAAACCAAAATTTTTTAGTTTTTAGATAAGCTTTTTATGGTAAATATGAGCCCAAACTGGTCTAACCTTTTCTCAAATTAATTTGCCAATGAACATGTACCTAGTATTAAAAAAAATTAGATACATACTCAATAGATTATATTTTTATGAGCTAAATTTAACAACTAAATTCAAGATGATTTGTTTTGCATTTTTCAAAAATCTCCTCCTTATTTCTTATATATTTTTCCATTTTCTTGTCCCCTTTGATTGTGCAGAGGGATCCTATCTTATTCAATAAAGAATAAATAATTGATGTTTTTTTTTTTTTTTTGAAAAATTTATTTTCGTGTATGCAGGAGGAGAAAATAGCACTATTATATACTTGTAATAGAGAGCAAAAATTGCAGTAGTAGAAGAAGATGGATGTAATTGTCATTTCATTGCCTTTGGTCATATTGATATTGATCGTAGCTGTTGTTTGTTATCTATGTGGAAGATCGTGTTAATTAATAATACATGGATTATGAACCCTACGAAGAAGAAGAGGAAATTCAGAGAGAAAGATGTAATTTTATTTAGTAATGTGTATTGAAAATGAAAAGTATGTTTAAGTAGATTCAGATTCAGATTCAAGGTTATGAGTAAAATTTATTATATGTAAGTGAATTTGTCAATTAATATAGTTGAACTTATAGCTTGTTTGGTCAATTGTTTTGGGGCTAAAAGTGTTTATTTAAAGTTAAAAGATGTTTGATCAAACTTCTAGAAGCAAAAAAAAGTATTTTTGAGTAAAATTTAAAGTAGTATTTAAAATATAGAAAAAAATAACTTCTCCTTATAATTTTTTTTCTTTCTGAAAAACACTTTTGAGGAAAAAAATATTTAGAAGCACTTTTTAAAAGGGTGGTCAAAGAGAATTGTTGCTCAAGAATATATTTCGAATTAAGTGGTTAAGCATAAATTGCTTTTTGCCAAAAATATTTTTACTAAAAAAATATTTTTAAAATAAATTAATTTTAAAAGCTTGGCCAATCAAACAATTATTTTTTACTAAATTACTTTTACATCATTAGTTTATTATATTACTTATTGACGAAGCACCAAAACTCAAAAGCTAACTGTATTCGTGTATCTGATGTAATTTTAGGTTGTCAAAAGCAAACACAATAAATATCTCTTTATCTTTATCGCTTTAGTTGTAATTATTGAGATCATTACCGAATGTGATTGGTCGGTCGTCACCCTTAATTAGAGAGTTCACTCTTTATTTGATAATTGATGTTTAAGTTAATATGAACGTACTTCAACTAATTTCGATGGGAACGTCTCACAATTGTAGAAGGTGGATTTTTGGCAAGCAATAAGCACTTAAAGTGTGAATTTTTTATCTTAGATTTTATACTCCATTTGAGAAGACATTGACTATGTCTTTTGTCGATTTTTTAATAGTATTGTAAGTTATAGTTACTTTTTATGTAGTTTTTAAATATGTAAATTTTATTTTAAAAAATTATGTCTAATTTTACAATAAAAATTAGTTTAATTGACCTCATACTCTGAAAAAGTTCAAACAAATTAAAACGGAGGGAGTATAAAACATGAAAATAAAAAGTTTCTTGACAGAGAAGGCTCCATTCTCTTTAATTAGTCTAATAGTTTGGTACAAATTTAATTAAAGGAAAAAGGCCAAATTTATCCTCTTACTTTCGTATATTATCTACATTTAATCTTTGTTATATTATCCAGCATATTTATCCTTACTGTTATACTATCGCTCTAAATCTGGCCCTATCGTAGTGCTGGCAAGTGAGACCGGCCCAGGACCGCGGCCCATGTGAGTAGTGGGCCTATACAGTCCTAATCGTTTAAGACCGGGATCGGGATAGGTGGGCCTGGCAAGTGGACCGGTTCGTTGCTTGAGGCCCGTGAGACCGGGATCGGACCAGTCCTAGCGGGCCTAAACGGTCCCAAAGGGCCTTTTTTTAAAAAAAAAAAAAACTGCCCGTTAGGGCATTTAAATTATAGTTGTTTCCTCTGCCACGTTGGCTATTTATAAAATAGCTATTTAACCCCCTCCCCAACTTTATTTTAACCCTAAACTTTTTATAATTATACTTTTTCCTATTTTCAACTATAAATACCCCTCATTCTTTCATTTTTTTCACAAAATCATCAATCTCTCTCTAATTTTCTTCTATAATTGCTTATTTTATTGTTACAATTTGTGAAAAGTTGTGAAGTTGGTGAATTGAAGTTTTCAAGTCTTCAACGATAATTAATTTTCAACAAGTTGTTCGTCAATTCGGTAAACTCGTTCCAACTCTTAAGTTTTAATATTATAGTTTTGTTTGTTTTATTTACTTTGTATTGCTTGATTAATTAATATGGCTTATTCCTTAAAAAAAATATTTAGTAAAAATAAGGAAAAATTCAAGAGTGGTGAATCTAGTGACCAATCTATTCCTCCTCCACTTCCCTCGGCTCCCCCACCCAAACCCCATAACCGTCCTACACCTGCTATTCTTGATAGTGATAATAGTTTATTACAATTTATTAAGAGTCAATTTTTGCATAATGTTGGAGCTGGTGAACAATTAAACCGTGAATATATGAATGCTCTTTATGGTAATCCAACTATTGATGAAAATGATGATGAAGAAATAGATTTTGATGAAATGCAACCGGATGACGATACACCCACTAGTCCTGCTCCTGAAGTTAACCCAACTAATGATAATCCAAATGATGCCCCGTCTGACCCTCCTGTTACTACCCTTACTTTTTCTAGACAACGTCCCAAACGGATAGAAATATATATTGTTTGGCCTTTTTTTACTCAACTAATTCCACAAAATAAGGCTAAGTGTAAAACTTGTGGCAATGATTTAGCTTTTAAATATTTTGACGGTCGGATTGGGGGAGGGGGACTAGAACTTTGAAAAGACACATATTGATACACCCTCAAGATAAAGCCAAATATTTTCGTATGAAAGCCTTGGCCGAGGGGACAAGTGTACCTACTCCTAGTCAGGTTGACCCTAGTACCGGGTCTAATTAATTTCAATCGGAAATTTACACTGTTACCGGTGGTATTTTATATTATGTTCCAAAAAAAGATCGGGAAGAATTGGCAAAAATGGTTACTGTTATGTGATTACCCTATAGTTTTCCTTCTAACCCTCACTTTGTGCATTATATTAGAAAAATTTGGAATCCTACTTATAAATATTTTTCTCGCACAACCGTAAAAAGTGATATTTATAAATATAAACATGAATATGAACAATATTTGCGCTATTTATTTACTCATATAAATTATCGTGTTGCTATTACAACCGATATTGGTAGAAATGGTAATGACTTTGATTACCTTACTGTTACCAGTCATTGGATTGATGAGGAGTTGATCATGCAAAAACGCATTATTGCTTATAGAATAATTAATTCACGTCACACATGGCAGTTTATTGCTGGCACAGTTATGGTTATTTGTAGATATTTTTACATTATTGATAAAATCATGTCAGTTTCAATGGATAATGTCACTAGTAACACAAATGATGTAGCCTTGCTTACCACTACACTAGGTCTTGCATTTAATAACATTTTTCATGTTGGATGTATTTATCGTATTTACCATTTAATTGTGGGTGATGATATGCGAATTTTAAATATTGAAATTGAAAAGGTTAAAATGGCTCTTAACTGACTTTTCTATTCAAACCGTAGAAGTGGACTTAGAGAATATTTTAAAAGATGCGATGAATTTGGCCTAAGAGAAAGAAAGGTTCCTAAAGCTTGTCCAACTAGATGGAATTACATGTATGAAAGTTTAGTTGTTGCATATGAATATAGAAACCCCATAAACTCAATGTTTAATGCTCATGTAAGTGATGATGGTGAGCACCTTACAAATGCGGATTTGGGCTAATGTTAAAATGCTTGTAGATTTTTTAGAAAAATTTCATATTGCTACAAATAAATTTTCTGGGAAATATTATCCTACTATTTCTAACTGTTTAGTTTATATTGCAGAACTTGAAAATTTGTTTGCTCATTTTTCAGAGGGTGAAAAAATTTATGAACTTGCTATTGATTCTATGAGAAAAAAGTTTAAAAAATATTTTTTCCCTATTTTTCTTATTTATGGTGTTGCTACCTTGTTAAATCCTACTATGAAATTAGGAGGTCCTCAATTTTGGTATGAAACTGTTTATAATGGTTTAGCACTTGAAGAAGAGAAGTTGTCTAAACTTCCGGAAGCAATAGCCTCAATTAAAATAAATGCTCAAACTATTTATAATGCTTATCAAGTTGCATTAGATCAGGCTAGACCAAATGTTCCAACTCCTTCTTTTTCTGATTCTCAATCATCTAAAAGAACTGCGGGAGTAAGAGCACTTAGTGCTTGGGCCGGGTTCAGGGGTTCTCAAGTTTCTAGTACTAGTGATTTTTCACAACTAAATGAGCTTGAAATTTATTTGTCACAGAGAATTGAGGAAGTGAATCCCGAAGGCTCCTTTAATATTTTGGAATGGTGGAAGGACAAAGAAAAACACTTTCCGATTCTTTCAAGGATGGCCCGAGACATTTTAACTATTCAAGCTTCAACAGTAGCATCAGAGAACGCTTTCAGTTGAGCAAGACTTCAACTCGGTGATTATAGAGCATCTATGAGGGAGAGCTTGGAAAAATTAGAAGAAATTTTGGACTTACTGAATCACAACCAGAGATAGACGAAGCTTACGAAGAAATGCTAGCGGAAGCAGTGATGACAAGCTTCTTTTCCGCCACCACCAGCGGAAATTCCTCCGGACCTTAATGGATTTATGAAGTTTGTAAGAGATACCATGTAAATTAATATATAACTTGTATTTTGGCACATCTTGATTAGTTTCTTTTTCTTCTCAACGGTGGTATTAGAACCTTGTTATGCTCATTTCATAGGGGGAGGAAGACTAAGAAAGATATTGTCATGTTTTGTTAATGCTATAATAAAATTATAACGCATTGCCTTAGATATTTTTATTACTATTTTTTTTCCTAACTTCTATAAAATTTAAAAATAAAATAAAAAGTATCCGTTGGGTCCACTTAGGTTCACTTGGGCCCGAGACCGGCCCACTTAGCCTGGGACCATTAATTCGTGGTCTCGGTCCCGAGCTGGTTCTTACAAAAAGCCTGTGAAGCCCGTGACCACTTAGGACCGGCCCACAAAACCCGTTTAGGATCGGACCCGGTCAACTTGCCAGCCTTACCCTATCGTTAACAAATTTAATCACTCATGCATCCTTGATGCCTTTTTCTTTTCTTTTATAGATTTGAACCAATCCAAAATTAGGTACACAAATAAAACAAGAGAACGACGTAAATCAAAATATTTGGATAAGATCAAATACTTCACTTGAAACAGATATACAATGGAATCAAAAGGTCTGGATAATTAATTATGTCCATTAAGTATCGCTATTGCCCATAATCATGGACAATTTCTTTTGTAAATCGTGTCAAAGTATATTTGAACTTCTTTTGTTTACCTAATTATTACTAGTACTATCATCGCCCCCGCCCACTTATGTTTTTCTTACATAAATTCTTGGTGCAACCTTAGCACATATGCTTTTTGTTATCAAAGATAATAAATCACATATTTTTCCCTTTGATGGCAGAACGTATATGGAATTTATTTTTAAAATTGAGCTATTTCAAATGAAATAAATATGTACAATTTCTTTTTCGAAAGCAAATACAGCATAAAAATAATTTACTTGTTGCTCCAAACCTCACAAAATTCCGGCTAACATGCAACCTAGTGCACAAAACTAACTATATCATATGATATGTCAATTGGTCGTGCAAGGTTGCTTTGGAATGCCTAAGCGTATAATTCAACGTAATCATAAAGTGGATTATTTCTTTGGTGGATTTTGTTAATGGGAGCTAACAACGATAAATTTAAAAAAATTAAATACGTGGTTCGTTGTTTCGGAGATTAATAAAATGTTGCACCAAGAGAGTGCTTGCTCTATAGAGAGGTTACAAGACTGATATTTTCTAGGAGATTGTGGGTTGCTAATAGGGTTGATTGTATGGCGAAGGGATAGACTATTGTTCATTAGGTCGTTTTTAATGGGTCATCTTCATAAATTTGGGCGACGAGCTTCGAATCGCCTAAACTTTTTGGGTCCATCAGAAACGACTTTATGAATAATAGTCAACATTTCGCCATAATCGTTTCTCGGTTTTTAGCGTTTTAGGACTATAAAACAAGAATTCAAGAAGATTTTCAATTTTTCGTGTGCTAATGTCTACACTACCTTTATAAATTCGGGCGACGAATTTCGAATCGCCTATAGGTTGTGGTTGAGTGGTCTTCGTGTTTACGGCAGGGGTTCGTGTTCGCATAGAGATGAGCCAGCTGGGGGATTGACTAGGGCTTAGCCTTCGCGTTCGCGTTGGCCAATGTAGTTTATTTATTGCATTCCCAGGGTGGGGACAGTCTCGAAGGGTTGTTTGAGGAAATGTATTTTTATGCTTCGGAACACGAGGCAGTGGTTGCGATTGCGAAGTATATCACTGGGTAGACCTTTAAGTGATATAACTTCGGGATTTTACCCATTTTCTCATTTTTTGAACCCTAGACTTAGAGAGGTGGAGATTTTTGGGAGCACTTTCACTACTACATTGGAGGTAAGAAATTTTCACTTGGATTTGATTTTGTAACTTTAATCCTCATGTATTTCTACGCCTAAAACTTAAAATTTTAAACGAAAATTTTGGTTTTTTATCTACAACTTAATATAGTGAAAATTGAGGATTTGGGGGTCGATTTAGACTCAATTTTAGAATCTAATCTTATATTTGGACATGTGAGGTTATGGTAGTCGGGACCTATCCCTTGACTCGGGTTTTGACCGGGTAGTCCTGAGTTGTTTCCTACGGCTTTGTACGTTTGACATTATTGGGTTATTTTTGGCTAGATTTGAACCGGTCGGAGGTGGTTACTAAAGGAAAGGCGATTTTGGATGGTTGATTTGACCCGCTTGAGATAAGTATCTTGCCTAATCTTGTGTAAGAGAATAACCCTTAGACTTGGACTTTATTTGTCTCATTGTAGTGTTTGTGATTAAAGTTTGCTAACAGTAAAGGTAAATTTGGCCAATAGTATAACAATAAGAATAAACATGACTGAATAAATATAATGGATATTAAACGTGAATAATGTATGAAAATAGAAGGGTAAATTTGCCCTTTTTCTTTAATTAATCAAGTTAATATATTTCGCACGTCAAATATTTAAAGCTAAAGAAAGGAAATGGCGAAATTGCTTCATGACCACTTAAATTTGTAGGGCTTTTGAAAGCCGATACACGAACTTTGGATTTTCCCATTTGAACACTAGAACTTATGATTCCCTTAACTAATAAATTGTGACGACCCGACCGATCGTTTTAAGAATTAATGCCCGATCCTCTATTAACTGCTTACCCCGAGTCTATTTTCGCTATTTTGATTGCCGGGATGTTCGGTTTTAAGTTTTAGAGAGTTTTGGGACACTTAGTCCCTAAATGAGAGTTTAAGTATTAGAAAGTTGACCGTAGTCGGAATAGATGGAGACGCCCTCGAAACGGAAATTCGATGGTTCTGTTAGCTCCGTTGGGTGATTTCGGGGTTAGGAGCGTGTTCTAATTGTGTTTTGGAGGTCCGTAGCTAATTTGGGCTTGAAATGCCGAAAGTTGAATTTTGGAAGTTTCCGATTCGATGGTGAGATTTTGATCCGAGGGCCGAAATAGAATTCCGAGAGTTGCAATAGTTCCGTTGTGTCATTTGGGATGTGTGTGTAAAATTTCAGGTCATTCGGACGTGTTTTGGTTGGATTTTTGATCGAAAGCGGAATTCGAAAGATTTTAGAAACTTAGGCTTGAATCCGATGTGTTTTTGTGTTGTTTGAGGTGTTTTAAAGATTTGTACAAGTTTGAATAAGGTTTTAGGAAATGTTGATGCCTTTGGTTGAGGTCCCGGGGACCTCGGGATGAATTCGGATGGTTAACGGAGGAAATTTTGGAGTTGAAGTTGCTGCAGCAGCTGGTCTTCTGGTATTTTCGCATCTGCGGTTTGGGGACCGCAGATGCGATGCCGGAGAAGCGACTAAAGGGTCGCAGAAGTGGCTTTGTGTCAATACCTCATGAACCGCAGATGCGGTGAAGGGCTCGCAGAAGCGGAACCACTCCTACGGTTAGAGGTCCGCAGATGCAGAAGCTGGCATTTTAATGAAAGTCGTAAATGCGATGTTGTGTCTGCAGAAGCAGCACCGCAAATGCGGTCCCAGGGCCGCAAATGCGAAAATCGCTGGGCAGAACATATAAATAGTTGCCTTCGCGAATTTGAGGGATTCTTTCACCATTTTCATCCGGGTTTAAAGCTTTTGAGATAGATTTTTGAGGTAAACAAAGGGGAATCACTTGGAGGTAACGTCCTTGACTTCATAACTCATTTTTATGTGATTAAAGATCTAATTAGTGGTGAGAAATATGGGAAAAAATGGGTAATTAGGGCTTGAGTTTAAGAGACCTTTAATTAAGGATTTGAGGAGCCATTTGGACTCCGATTTCAGTGTTCTTGTTATGTATAGACTCGTGAGAGTACGAGGTTTCTGAAAATATAAATTTCACCCGATTTCGAGACGTGGGACCGAGGGGCATTTTGGTCATTTTACATAATTTCGCGTATTAGCTTAGAATTTAATTGTAGAATCAGTTACTTGAAGTGTTATTTATATCATGCAATTGAATTGAATAGATTTGGACCATTTGGAGCCGAGTACTCATGGCAAAGACGTGGTGTTGGGTTGATTTTGAGCCGGTTCGAGGTAAGTGGCTTGTTTAACATTGTGTGGGGGACTTTCCCCGTAGGATTGGTATATTTGGTAATTGAAATGCCTTGTACGTGAGGTGGTGAGTGCGTACTTGTGCTAATTGTTAGAAATCCGATTTTCTTTAAGTACTTACTAGTATGTTTCATTTCCTGTTTCTATTACTTGCACTATTAAGCCTGTTGTTAGCTTAGGAAAGCATGTCTAAGTGAATTAATTGTTTCATTTGATTTAACCTTCCTTACTTGAATTATGTGCAGCATGCTAGGCTAGAATCATTTATTGCCTTAATATGAATTTTGCTATTTCTGTTTATCTTCCTGCTGCTGTTGCTGTGTATTTATTTTGGGACTACGGATGTGGGATTCCGGTAGCTCCCCCTTGTATGTTTACTTTGGAACTACGTGTTAGATTTTTGGTAGATCCCCCTGCACAGTTATATGAAACTACGGGAATGCACCCGGTAAATTCCCCCAGTACTGAGTATTTATATTTGGGACTACGGAACGGGATTCCGGTAGATCCCCGCCCACTATGAGTTGGACTACGGGACGGGATCCCGGGAGATCCTTCGGACATATATATGATGGACTACGGGATGGTATCCCGGGAGATTCACTAGATATGTAAAGATGGGACTATAGGACGGTATCCTGGGAGATCCCCGATTGTTACTGTTGGTGCTGAGCTGTATTTCTTTTCCATGTTTACCGTGTTCTGTATAATTGTTGTTGTTCTGTATATCCTGTGTTATTTTACTGCCGTACTTATTTATACTTTTCTGTCCTATATTGTTGATCTTTATATTTGTTTAACCTCAGTAGGGCCCTGGACCTTCCTCATCACTACCCAACCGAGGTTAGGCTTGACACTTATTGAGTACCGCTGTGGTGTACTCATGCCTCTTCTGCGCATATTTTTTATGTGTAGATCCAGGTACTTCTACTCAAGCCTACCATCCTTGAGGGAGGCGACTACTTAAAGACTTCGAGGTACATCTGCCGCGTCCGCAGACCGAGGAGTTCCTTTCTATTCCTGCCTTTTAGTATTTAGCCCTTCTGTGCTTTCTGTTTTTATTAGACAAATTCCGGAGTTAGAGCTATACAGTATTTCCTTTTTCTTAGCTTGTGATTTGTAGGTTTTCGGGTCTTGGATTTATGTTTTGGTATTAAGAGTTAAACATGGTGTATGCCGAGCGGCACATTTAAACACTGTTACTGCTTTATTTCTGTTTTAAATTATTTATTTCCGCAAATTTGGTTTTTCTTCCGCAAATTAGGCTTACCTAGTCGTAGAGACTAGGTGCCGTAACGATGGTTCATGGAGGGCGAACCAGGGTCGTGACATAAACATATTTGACCCTTGAGCCTATGCACGTGTATTACACATACACAGACGTGTCCATCCAGTTAGCAAATGATCAATGCAAAAGTAAGACCCCACCCAACTAATGACATGTGTAATTTTTAAATAAAAATAAATACAATAAGAATGAAAAAACTTAAACCCTTCCAGCTTCCTCTTCCCCGTTCCTTCCCATCATCCCTCCCCTACACATCTGCAACTCATTCGTCTACTTCCATATCAACACTCCCTTCCTAGGTTCTTCTTCGTCCTCTCCTCTCTCTCCAAATTTTTCTTATTTTTTGCTAGTTAGGTAGATTGTCAGAGAAATTTTTCGATCAGTACTGTCGCAGAATTGATTTTCTTTAAAGTTGTGATAATTAATTCGTTGTAGTGGTCAATTGGTGTGACCTCCTCAGCGGCAGGAATCGATTGGCATTACTCTTGGGCGATTTGGACCACTGGAACACCATCTCCGACCAACTGGATCCCGCCGGAGAGTTAGAGGTCATCAGAAGTGCCGTTTCCTACAGTGAAATCTCCTGATTTTTAGTGGAGAGGTAGTTCTTGGTGTGGAGAACAATTTCTATGGCTTGGAATTGCAAGATTGAATGGTTAAAAATTGAAGAATAGTCAGACTCGATGAATTGAAATAGCTTTTCTCTAAATTTGACCCGATGAATTTTTTTATTTTTTAAAATTAATTATTTATCTTTTTTTTTTAATTATTTATCATATTCACGCGCTTAATACCGGTGATTAACGCGCAATTGATTATATCAGCTATAATATTACCACCTACGCATAATTAACGGTCAAAAATATTTATTATTAGATATTTTTTCAAGTAAAAGTGTTCAAATGAAAAAATCTAAAGTTCGTGTTTCAGCTCTACAAGTTATGCATTAGTTTTGGGGATTGTGGTGACAAGGAAGAAACCTCGTCTGAAAGCCTACACGTAGAAAGTTGCTTGCATCGTGTGTGTGTGGTTTGTCTGCATGTCACTTTTGGTTGTCTTTTTATTCCTCTTTTCTGCTAATACATAGTATATCACTTTCCACTGCTCATTTATTTCTGCAAAGTTTCAGCCTTTGCCTCTCCCTTAAGTTTCTCAAACTCTCCCTCCTCTCTGTTTATGTGAGTTTTGGCTTTGTAGTTTTGCTAGACAAGGTATGTATTCATTTCTTCTTTGTCTATGGAAAACCTCCTCTATCTTCTTTTCTTTTACTAAAACATCTCTCGGACAAATTGGATGTGGTTTACTAAAGAGTTTCACCTAAATTGAAACAGAGAAAATAATTACAAGTGTCTTGTCTAGGGCTAGTCTTGACTTAATGTTTTTTTCTTATGTGATTAAGAGATATGGAGAGAAATAGAGTAATTGTCCGTAAGCACATGAACTGTGTAAAGTAAACATGTTAATGATTTTAGTACTTCCTTTTTCCCAAGTTATGTGGTACCATCTGGATTTCAAGGTCAAACTTATTAGTATTTTATATATGGATTCAGACAATTTTTTCAGTTTTTTGAAATAAAATATACATATTTAAAAACTACTTACTACTACAAGTCACAATAATTAATAATTTAAAATATTTAAAAGACATTAAAATTTATGATCAAAGAAAAACTTTAAGTGACTCAGTTCAAAATCCTAATGGTGTCACATAAATTAGATTTGTTCAAAATGGTACTAATTAGAAGATCTCTCTCAATTAACAGTGTTCCTATCTTCAATAGGAAGGGATGCTTTGATATAATTGGTAAAGTGTGACAAGGAGGTCATGGGTTCGAGCCGTGAAAATAGTCTCCTCCAGAAATGGAGGAAAATGCCGCATACAATAGACCTTTGTGGTCTAGCCCTTCTCCGGACCCATCATAGCGGGAGCTTAGTACACCGGACTGCTCCCATCTTCAATAAAAAAAACAATAATACTAATTAATAGCACTTGTTTCTTGAAAAATTATGTTTTCGTGTCAATGCAGGAGTAGAGGAATCGCACCACTACTTGTAAAGAGAGAGAAGCAGAAATTGCAATAACAGAGAAGAAGATGCATGTTATAGTGATATCGTTGCCTTTGGTTATATTGGTATTGATCGTAGCTATTGCTTGTTTCCTGTTTGGAAGATCTCGGGGTCGCTGGTGAATGGAGCCAGTCTGGCGGAAGAGGGTCGTGATCGTCGAAAAATTACATTATGTATATATATAAGATTAAAAAAAATGTAAATGTAGTTAGCTATTAATTCTCTTAATTTTCTGAATCTGCTTGGTAAAAATCCTACATACCACCACTGCTCAGCAGTCGCCCCTCTTCTCCTCCTAAAAGACAGAATACAGATATAGAGAGGATAAATGAATCTAGAGGTTTCTATGTGGTTGTAGCCTGTTTCTTGGTAGTGTATTTATAAGAATGAAACTACTTTATTAGTATATTATTGTGGTGTCTTGTGTAATGCACATAATGTACTTTCTTTGAACATAAGGTGTATTAAATTAATTTACTCGAGGATTTTGCGGTACTTTGTATTATAAGAGCTAAAAGTTTATGTGCGGTATTTCATCACATGACCCAAGGGCAAGCCTATGCTAAATAGCAATCTCCGTTTCAATTTATCTGAACATATTTGATTGGAGTTCATTACTCAAATGGTCATCCAACTATCTCAAATTATCTCCTAAAGTCACTTTATTTTCGTTTGTAACAATAAAGTTACTGAACTATGCCTGGTGAACTCAGAAGGTCACTCAACTAAATTTTTCAAATTTTGGATTGTCAATACCTATTTTACCCTCTAAATTATAAATATTTATCTTCTTTTTATTTTTTTAAACTTTTTAATATTATAATTTTCCTTTTTAATTTATATTATGGACTTACCTATAGAATAAATAAATATTATTTATAAATTAAAAAATAGAAAGTATTTAAGCATATATAATGCTGGAATAATAATATAATGAGTATAGTAAAACAATTAGAATAATTTGTTTGTAATAATAATTTTAATATTAACAACAAAAATTCAAAATTTATTTACACAATTCAAGTGAAAGAAAATAAAGGTTGTAAAATATATATTCCACGTACTTAATATAAAAATAATTATTTAAATAAAGGTATCTTTATAATATACATTCTATATTCTTGAAAATTATGCCCAATTATATTATTGTGTTTCTACCAACTTTTCGACGACATAAAGTTATATCATCGGAAAGCAGGGGGCTATCCGTATAGGGTAAAATATGCTATGTTAAGTCGTGCATGGAATATATATAATATAATTGAGCATAATTTTCAAGAATATATAGTGTATATTATAAAAATACTTTTATCTAAATAATTATTTTTATATTACGTGCACGGAATATATATTTTACAACCTTTATTTTCTCTCATTCTGAATTGCGTAAATAAATTTTTGAATTTTTGTTGTTAATACTAAAATTATTATTACGAATAAATTATTTTAATTAATTCTTTTATTATGCTCATTATTTTGTTATTCCAACATTATAGATGCTTAAATACTTTTTTTAATTTATAAATAATATTTATTTATTCTATAGGTAAGTCCATAATATAAATTAAAAAGGGAAAATCATAATATTAAAAAGTTTTAAAAAAATAAAAGAAGATAAATATTTATAATTTAGAGGGTAAAATAGGTATTTCGCAATCCAAAATTTGAAAAATCTAGTTGAGTGACCTTCTTAGTGCAATAGGCATAGTTCAGTGATTTTGTCGTTATAAACGAAAGTAAAGTAACTTTAGGAGATATTTGAGATAGTTGAATGACCATTTGAGTAATTGACTCTATTTGACTGGATACAAAGTTTAAGAAAAAAGAGAAATTTTTTCAACTTATAATATAAAATGAAGCAAATATATTTTGTGTGATTATAAATTATTGTATAAAGGTAAATTATCTAAATATGAAAGGAAGTCATTTTTTTTTTGTACGGTTTAAAAAGAAAATAAGTTCATATTATTAAAACGGAGGGAGTATGAGGTAGTAAGGATAATTTCAAATCTGTATTCCATATGCTTAAGTAAGCATTTAAGCTAAGCGACTGGGGCAGTTCTCATTTATCGGAATATCCTTGCAGTTGCTTATAGAAGATTTGATTGATATGAAAAAATGTTGAAAAGGTGACCTATGAAAAAATGTTGTACTAAAAATAAAACACTATCTTCCTTTCTGTTTATGTATTTTATTGGGCGTTTGGACATAAGAATTGTAAAATTCAAAAAAAAAAGTGATTTTTTTTCCACGTGAAAATGGTATTTGAAAATTAGAGTTGTATTTGGATATAAATATAATTTTGGGTTGTTTTTGAAGATTTGTGAGTCATCTGAGTGAAAATTTTGAAAAAAGAGCTTTTTGGAATTTTTCAAAATTTCAAAAAATTCCAAAATTCATCTTCAAGTGAAAATTGGAAATTTTATGACCAAACGCTAATTTTGAGAAAAGTGAAAAATTCTTATGTCCAAACGGACTCTTAATTTGACTGAGAATAGAGTTTAAGAAAAAAAAATAAAAAGCTTTTTAAATTTTGTGGTCTTAAAGTAAAAATATGTATAATGTACTAAAATATCTTTAAATTAAATTTTGTGATCTTAAATATATCACGTGGAATATTAGAGTTAAAGTGTAACTAAATATATAAAAAGACATTCTTTTTAAACTAAACTAAAGAAAAATAAGACACATAAGTTGAAATCCAGAAAGTATTTGACTACGTAGTGTTCGACCGAAAGCATTTAACTTTTGGTTGAACTAATTAAATAAAAAAGTTTTGGGTAAATCCCGGCCAAGGTAATTTACCCTAAATTTAAGATAGAAGATATGAGTAAGCAAATAAAGCAAACATAAGATTTAAGTGTAATATTGAGTAAATCCTATTGTATAAGAAGATGATGGCGATTTTCATAACATTAAATAATAATGAAGAATACATGGATGAAAAAGGGTCACCAATCTTTAACAAGGTAGAACCCTATACATTTGATGTGATGAGACTAACTATGTATATTGAAGATTTAAGCTTCCTTGCTTGTTTCTCCTTTGTGGGGAGAGAGAGAGATGAAGATCCCCCTCCTCTCGGAGAACATGTGTTTGTCTCTCTTTGTTTCAAAACCCCACCTTTCTTCTTCTTCTCACTTAGTTTATATACTAGGTCTTCTCCTTTACCCAATAGTTATTAACCATAATACTTAAATCGTTTGACTATATTACGGGTTGACCCCTTGAAATGTCGTAATATACAATTCTGAATTCATGACCTCGGTCGTGGCCGAGGTGCGTATCGTTACAGCGTGGTATGGATACGACAGTTCCAAGTAACTTTTCGCCGTCCCTTCTCACGCCGATTTTTGTCTGGTCAGATTTTGACCCATACACGTAGTCTTTGCATTTTTACAGTTTTACTTGGTGTTTGATTTTTCTTTTTGCGTGTAAAACTTAAGTCATCTGAAGTTAAAGAAAAAATTGATCAATTATTTAGCCTTTTAAGAAAGGAATTTTTTCCTTCCTATACAATATTTGAAACTTATTTATTAAAATTATCCTAATTTTGTATATTATCCGCCTTAAATAATGATTACTTACAAATTGTATACAATTAATTATTAGTGCCTTAAATTAGGGGATTTAGTTACATCCTTTTCCTTTTTTTCTCCTCTCCTCTTTCCTCACTGCCGTCTCTCTCATCAATTTTTCTTTCTTTCTTCATCACTCTCTCTCACCGTCTTTCTCTATCAATAAGGTAAGCCTAAAAGTTGTCTTCTGTCATTCAACCTATTGAAATAACTTCCAGTTTGTCACTGGTTTGCCTTTTTCTCTTTTACATTGCTACCCACTAAGTATGGAACTTTAACAGTGCAAGAATGTTATTGAATTCAAACTTGTGACACTTCGGTTTGTATTGTGCTCTCTTGAAAATCGGATTATCCTGCAATTTGATAGTCCTTTTCAAGATATAAATTCAGCACCTAGTAAGAAGGATATAGGAATTGAAAATTCGAACGTTGATCTATCATAAAGCTTTGAATTTGAATTTGGATTTTCAAAAACCATTATTTGTTTGGATTGGGTTGCAAACAATTAGGAATATTATTTGGAGTTTATATCCCAATTTTAAGGGTGTTTGGTGAAGATTAGACTTGTTTTGGGCTGAATTTCAGATTGAAACTCGAAGAAGAAGAACACATGACATACAATATATCTACGAAATTGTAATAAAGTTACTGTATAATTGTATGTAAAATGTATTTTGTTGTAGTTATATATATATTTTTTATTTGAATGTTGTATGAAAATTAAAAAATAGTTGTATAATATATAAATCATTGTATAAAATTTATATTTAAGTTATCGATACTATCTTTTACATAAAGTTGTTGATATGTATAATACGCAAACCCAAAACCGAAATGCTTAGAGAGTAGCCTAGACTATCTCACGTCAAGTAAAGGAAAGAAGAAACAAAATGATCATGTATAAAAACAACAGAATATAAGGAAAGAATAAAAAAGGACAAAATAAAAGCTGTCATATACTCGTATTGAAAGCCTTCATATTGAAACACCTCATCAACCTTATCATCCTCGAATCTTTCTACATAAACTCCCTAACACAGCAAAAACCTAAAAGGGAAGTCAGAAACTGTTCAGTTTTTTGTTTCAGTACTAGGTGATTGATCAGTTTGATTTCTTGACAAAACGAGGTACGTTTCTCTTTACTTTAATTTCCTTTTGTCCGCAGCGTGGTTGAATTTCTGTCGTTTTTGTTAGTTTAATTTGAATCAACCTTCATTTGGCTTATATCAAATTAGGGAATCATTGCTTCAAAACCATAATTAAAGAGTCCGTGAAGTTAGGTGGCTATAGTTTAAGCAATGTTTTAAAAGGCGGGACATGAGACGAGGCGTTTTACCTCTAATGAGGCAAGCCGTAAGCCCTGAGACATGGGGCATAAGTCCCATGGATCTTTAAAATTTATAATTTCAAGAATTTTAAAATAGTATAAAATAAAAAATAATTATAAAGATTTCATTAAAATCACAAAATTATAACAAATGGTATATTTAAAATATTTATAAAGTATAATTCAACTATGAATAATACGAAAAGTATGACATATATCATAATATGCAAATTAGTTACAACGTCATTACAACTCAAACATCAAAAGTAATGTATTCGATACGAATTTTTATATGTATCTCTTAAGGAGTAATGAATCTTGTAAGAATTTTGATATTATAATTTGATATTTTTCTTAAAATACTCCTTTTATTTAATATGCTTTCTATTTGAAAGAGAATTTATATAAAAATATATTTCACAATTTCAATATGATTCTCTAGCATCATTTATTTTTAAGTTTCAACAAGTTAATAAAGTGACACATAATTCACCATACAATACCATGATAACTAATTACTGTAAATAGTTACTAGCTAATACTGAGCTATTAAATTAATAAGTATTGTATCTTGTAAACGTGAAAAATAAATATTTTAAAAGATAATTATAAAAAAATTATAGACTATTATATAGTAAAGACATAACAAAAGATAATAAATAAATACTTTTTAACTGAAAGATTTATTTAAAATTAACTATCATAGCAGTCTTAGTGGATAATGTGCAATAATTTTTATTTTAATTATGACATAAAATACTCTCAACTTAATGATTTATGATTAAGAAAAAAATAATTTTGAATAGTCAACGATTTATTAAGAAAATTTGAGGATTACAAGGTTAGTTACATACAATTGCATAAAGTTCTATTAGGCGAGCTCAGTACGCTGGGCGTTGGGCGTGTACGGGGAGTAAGCCCCGATGACCGAGGCGTAAGTTTCACGGAACTAAGCTCCACACATAAGCCCAGGGGCGTTTTATGAGTGCTCCACCTCGGGGCGAGTCCCAATTCTGCCTTTTAAAACAGAGGGTTTAAGCTAGCGTTTGGTTATAGATTTTCAAATTTGTTTTGAAAAATCTGATTTGGGTGAAGTTTGGTTTGAAGATGAAAAAGTGTTTGGACATTAGTTTTCAAAATATATTTCACTTTTTTTTGGACAACATGAAACGTGACTTATATCCACAAGTTCTAAACACTATCACACATACCCAACAGTAAATTCATTAATAACATTCATTATGTTATCGCAAACCATAGTCCTGAACATAAATAAATTTAGTACAAAATTATCATTTTTATAATGAACTACATAATACACTATCAGATGACCAAAAAGACGAAACAACATTTTTTCAACAATAATAAATGGTGGGGTCTTTTATAAAATGCAAAAGTTTGGGGCAATTTAAAAAAAAATGTAATAGCAATATTTTGGGCCAAAATCAACTCTTGAGCTGGTTTTGGGATTTGGGTTTTGAGTTTTGGGAATTTGCCAAAATATGAATAAAATTTATGAACAAATATGTATTTCCCAAAAAAAAAAACAAATATATTTTGGCAAAATCTATGGTTAAATGGGTCCTAAATATTTTATTACATTCTGTTCACTCAACATGGCTTCTTCATTTATGTTTTTTCAAACCTGTTAAAAATATGTTTTTTTTGGGAGATTAATCTCTTTACCTTCGTAAAATATGAGTAAGATCTGTGTACACTTGTAAAAATACACCGAGTATATTGTTGTATTCTGTTCACATGTAAATTAATGGTTCAAGCTGCGTTGAGCTTTAGATCTACCCATAATTATACCTTGATTTTGCTCTTGAATAGTAGCGAATTTAGGATTTAGAAAAATCTAGTGACTTCTGTTCTTTTTATATGTGTCGTCTTTTTCATCACAAACATTTATATATGTGTCTTTGTTTTCTGTAAAAATATATACCTATTTTTTCATTTAGGAGCCATTTGAAATGAAAGTCTCATGCACAATTTTGAATGAGGGAAAGTGAGCTATCCACTTTTTTCTTTCTGTTACTTTGAAAGTTGCTGCTTCAGTTTTAGCCACTCGAATTTTCGATATTCCTTTTTATTTCTCATCAAATGAATGGTGTCTTCTTCGGGAAATCCTAGCTATTCTTATCATGATATTAGAAAATCTTATTGCTATTACTCAAACAAACATGAAACATATGCTTGCTTGCATATTCGTCAAGTACAAGCTCTAGGTCCCGACCATGCGAGGGAATCCATCTGTTGGGCTAGCTGGACATCAGTTATAGTTGGGCTTTAGGTAGTGCGGACTAGCCACTTTTTATGTCAAAAATATACACAAATAACCTTGAAGGTTTTGACTTTTGGGGCAGGAATATTGGGCAAAACTTCTAAGTTTAACATTAGCAAATTTTTTACTTTTGACCCCATTGGACATGTGACATTCTGCATAAATTTTTACCATATAGATTGGTAACTTGAAGTAGATTGTTAGTTATTAGAATATATTGGTAAAAGTTTATGTTGTTACGCCTGTTAGTGTATAACGTGAGTTTAGGAGTAGTTATATATTTAGTTATATTTTAATATGTTTGCGGAATTATTTTGGCAGGAAAAGAGAGCATTTTAGGTTGAAGAAAAACTTGAATCAATGGGTTACGTGATTGTGATATCACTGCCATTGATCCTGTTCTTCCTCATCACGGCCCTTGCTTGTTACCTTTTTGGTAGATCGCGAGGCCGCCACGCTTCCTCACTACTATGGACCACCACCACCAGCACCTCCTCCCGGAGTCCTTTCTCCGCCACCAGAAAAATAGCATTCTTGTGTACTTTTTTTGCTTCTCATTGTATATGTCATGTTGTTAAAATTTGAGCAAGTTGGTAGTTTGTTAATTGTATGAGACCAAATAATTATACGAGACTTGAAGACATCATACGTTACTATTAACGATACACACACATTTCAACGATTCTTTTGCATTGTGAATATGTGTTGCTCTGACATAATTAGATTATGTTAGTATTCTTTTCAAAGGTTTCTAAGTCGAATATGTTCTCTTTGAATTCTGTTGTTTCTTAGTTTCTTTGTTAACTGCGACTATAAACCGCATTCTGTAAATGCGATTTATAAATAGCATTTTCTTAATGCGACTTATAAATAGCATTTTCTTAATGCGACTTATAAGTCCCAAGTTTTAAATGCCACCTTTAAGAGACAATTGATAAATGCGACCTCGCAGTCTCCCTTTTTCGACCATGCAAGGGAATCCGCATATTGGGCTGGATATCAGTTATAATTGGGCTTTATGCAGCCCAATTGAATAAGCTTGAGAGTGGTAAAAATAGCATGGTATAGCCAGTTTTCGGACTGATCATTCAAAAATAGCCAGCGTTTACCAAATCAATAAAAAAAAGCCACTATTTTGCTGCAGCAGAGACCGATCCAGTAAAATATATTGGAGTTCGGTGCACCTGTGTATGAAGACCGTTATACTTTGCTGGCTCCAGTATAATATACTTGAGACTGGAGCACCGGTGCTCCAAACTCTAGTATATTATGCTGGAGTTCTAGTGTACTTACGATGGAACTCCATCATATTATGTTGGAGTTCCAGCATACTTATCGTGGAACTCCAGTATAATATGTTGGAGTTCAAGTATACTTATGCTGGAACTCCAGCATAATATACTGGCGTATTTTCCGGGTTTTGAACAATGTTTTCACTCAGATTTATCTTTACATGAAAAGTGGCTAAATTTCAATTACTTTTGAAACTGGCTATTTTTGAACGACCAGTTGTAAATCTGGCTATTTTTGAATTTCACCCTTGAGAATGTGGCTCTATCTGTAACATTTGAGGCTTCCAAGTGGCTATTTCTTCAAGGGTTGTTAACTGGGTGTCAAACCCATTGCTATAAGCCTTTAATAATGTTTTGTATTGAGCACAAAAGGTACGAATAGATTTGAGAGGCATAACTGTTATATCTTTATCATCACATTGAAACTCTCTTATGCCAATTCATCGAACAACACATTTGTTAAAAATTTATCATACCTATTGTTTACATTACTAAAACTAATAGTAAATTAATAATTTTGGGTGTAAACATCGGGTTTGAGTAAGTTTTTTCCTTCACCTCCCTTTCGCCTGAAAGAAGGCTTCAAAAGAAATCATGCATTTGCACTTGTTCGAGTCGTTTGGAATTAAAATGTTTTTCTTTAAAAACTCAGTTAACACGTCTTTAACGTTCCTGCACAAGTTAAAAACCCTAAATACACATGTCAAAGACATAAAACATTATCAAATTACTTAAAAGACAATTACAAGAAACTGCATATTAATAGAGATTTGTAACTTGAAGTAGATTATAAGTAGTTAGAATATATTGGTAAATTTTACCATGTTAGTATATTGAGTTAGGAGTTGTTATGTTTAGTTATGTTTTAATGTGTGTGCGCAAGGAAAAAAGAGTAGTTTCCCTTGTATATACAATATAATTTTTCGGCGAAGGGGATTCGGCCCCTTCCGCTCCTCTAATCCGCCCCTGGTCACGAGGCCGCCCCAAAGCCGCCATGCTTCCTCAGTACTATGGACCACCACCACCACCCGCACCTCCTCCGGAGTCCTTTCTCCGCTACCCAAAAAATATTATTCTTGTTTACTTATTTTGCTTCTCATTGTATATGTCATGTTGTTACAATTTGAGCAAGTTGGTTGTTTGTTTAATTGTAATTATTGCAGGCCTATTTGTCTCGTTTCAATTTTGCCGAATATCCACGAAGGGACACAAGCATCTTTATCAAATGTATCAAAGCGTGTTTTTTACGGGAAATTATCGTCTAACTAATTAAACCTTTACTTCAATGAAATATGATAATATATTACTAAAGCAAATAACCGACAATTATATTGACTGTATGAGTTATAAGCCTTAAGAGATCTCCCGATATAAAGATAATACATAATTGAGTAGACAATTATTTTATACTAGTAACGACAGTGGTGAATGGAGAAAATAATTATTGTGTTCACAAGAATCCGGCGTTTTCGATATAAAGCAGAAAAATATATAAGAAAATCACTAAAACTTTAATAAATAATAGATTCTGATGTCATAATTTGAAAATTGTAGTGAGTATCTAGTGATATGAACTCTTGATCGAATCTATCAAATTAGAAATTTGAATTTGCTTCTAAATAAAAATACAAAAATAATTATATGAGACGTGAAGACATCAGACATTACTATTAACGATACACATATTTCAAGTACTGTGATGTTTTGATTCATCAATAATTAACCGGGATATGATCAAAATGGAAATAACAAAGTATGGGTTTCAGAAACATACTTTATAGTGTATAAATTTGTTACATTATAAACAGAAAGTAAACATGAAAAAGTTTAAGTTTAATGCATGTGTAGTGTATAAATTTTTTATACCATCAATTCTATTTGGTAATCTGGATAATAAAGTGACAACTTACTATAACCAATTAAATTATTATAATTATAATAAAAGAAAAAGGTTTTATACTATCTGCATGAAAAAGTAAATTTAAATAATAAGGCAAACGTGTGGAAATGACAACCTTAGTCCATTTTTGACCCTGACTTCAAAGTCTATGTAAATTTGAATAAAAAGAGATGGGAGTAATAAAAAGTCAAGCAACCACACTGACTGTTTGAGTCAACATTTTGATAGCTTTTTCCTTCCGATTTCCTATAGTTTCAAGAAGAAATGTGAAAACAAAAATGAATATTCATTGTCCACATCATATGCACTTACAAGTGAATGGTAAGTGAGCACAAAATGGTCCCTGCCTATATATTGACTCGCTGATACCTAAACTCTGTCTTCACACGCGGATTTAAAATATTCAGAAGAAGAGGGTCAAATATATTTATGTACTATAAGAAAAGGATTAAATATACTCATCCTTATATTTCGGGTTCAAATATATTTCAGTCACAATACTATTAATTTAAATATATCTCTTCCGTTAAGTTTGTCCAAGGTGGATACCCAATAATCCTACGTGATGCTAACATTTGATGAGGTGGATATCGCGTGTTATGCTACCTAAGCGCCTCTAACATTTTACCCCTCTCATTTATTTATTTTTTTTACCACTAAAAATTTCTTTTCCTCCACCATCATTGCCACCGTAACCGCCACCATGAACAATATTAAATTTTCAGCTAGTTACTCAGACCAAATCGGAGTATCTGAACAGTATGAGACTGAATGTTGTCCATTTCCAAATGCTTTGAGCACCGTGCTCTACAAATGCTTTGAGCACCTCCAATATCACGCACACTAGTAGTACATAAAGAGATTATTTAGTTTCTCGAGGAAGAGAACTTCACCCGAAATTCGAAAAGCTTCAGATTTTTATTGAATCCAAAGCAAGCGATGAGTGGAGAAATAAATATATATTAAAGACTAACTTTGAAATAAAATATTGTTCATGGTGGCGGCAATGGTAACAATGATTGTGGATGAAAAGGAAATTTTAGTGGTGAAAGAAAAAATAGAAGAGAGGGGTAAAATGGGTTAGGGGAGCTGAGGTGGCATGTCACGTGATATCCACATCATCAAATGTCAATGCGACGTAGGATTAGATGTCCACCTTAAACAAACTTAATAGGAGGGATATATTTGAACCAATAGTATTACGGTAGAGATATATTTGGAGTCAAAGTATAACATTTTCTCATAGTACAGGAGTATATTTGGCCCTTTAATTTTTGTTTTAAAATTTAAATTTAATGAATTCAGCTTCTAAAAATTTTAACACTGAACTCATTGTACTGTTAAATTATGGGTTCAAATCTAATATTTATTGAGATTTTTATAGGTTTTTATATATAAATCTATATTCCATGTAGAAAGTTATGGGTTTCTTGAATCCATAGCCGAAAGGCTACATTCCCCTCGTTTATCTATAAACCATTAAATAAAAAATAAAAATAAGAAAGAAACTGTAAGGTTTTAACCATATTATTATAGGATTGGAACTGTGCAAATGGCAAAAACTAAAAGATGGATCTAAGCTAGATTTTGTTATAAAATAAAAGCAATGCAGTAAAATGTAAATAAGAAGAGATAGAAAGAAGGGAGAAGTGTTTTCTTCTTTCACTCTGGTGTATCTTTCCATTGAAAGTACATGGCCTAGGCATAAAAAGTAAAGATGATGGACATAAAGTAGGAGATTTAATCTTTAAGTTATTCACAACATGAGCATCCAATATAGCATCCAATGTACAAACTATTCATAACACTTCCCCTTGGATGTCTATGTAAGATAATGTGCCTCATTAAGAACTTACAAAAAAAATATTGGGATGTACATAGTATTTATAATATGCATTGTTTGCTGCCTCATTAAAAACCTTCCCAGGAAAACTCAATGAGACAAAACCTTGATTAAGGAAAAGAGTGCAGCGTGTAGTTACTCCCCCTGATGAAAAATCACTTAATGTCTCGAAGACGACGCATTCCAATCTTATATATCATTTTTTCAAATATTGAGGTTGGTAATGCCTTAGTGAACAGATCAGCCAAATTATCACTTGAACGAACTTGTTGTACATCTATTTCATCATTCTTTTGAAGATCATGAGTGAAAAAGAATTTCGGTGAAATGTGTTTTGTTCTATTTCCTTTGATACATCTTCCTTTCAATTGAGCTATGCATGCAACATTGTCTTCATACAATATTGTTGGAATATTCTCTTTCGAAGAAAGATCACGTGTTTGCTGAATATGTTGAGTTATAGATCTCAACCAAACGCATTCTTGAATTGCTTCGTGAATGGCTATTATCTCTGCATGATTTGAAGAAGTAGCAACCATAGTTTGTTTTGTCGAACGCCATGATATGGTTGTACCTCCACTTGCAAATAAATAGCCTGTCTGAGATCGACCTTTGTGTGGATCAGACAAATATCCTGCATCTGCATAACTAATCAATGATGGTTGGATTCATTTGAATAAAATAAATCCATATCAATGGTCCTTATCTACTTTGAAACCATTACTATTATTATAACTATAATATAGAAATCCGTTTTATTTTCAATCTAAATTAAGCTAGGAGTCTCATTAACCAACCACTAGTTTGAATTGAACAAGCAAAAATATCATTCTTTTAGATCCGAACTTGGAGGTATCTGTATATATGTTTAATATCATTTCAGTGTCTTTGTGTTGGCGAAGAACTAAATCTTGCCAATAAGCTTACTGAGAAAGCTATATCTGGTCGGGAATTATTGGCAAGATACATTAATGCCCTAATTGTACTAAGATATGGTACTTCGGCACCAAGAAGCTCTTCATCATTTTCATGAGGTCGGAATGAATCTTTCTTTATATCAAGTGATCTCACAATCATCAGGGTACTCAATGGATGTGCTTTATCCATATAGAGTAGCTTTAAAATCTTTTTGGTGTATGTTTATTGATGAACAAATATTCCATCTTTCATATATTCAATTTGTAGACCAAGACAAAATTTTGTATTTCCAAGATCTTTCATTTCAAATTCTTTCTTCAAACAGTCAACTGTTTTTGGAAGCTCCCTAGGAGTTCCAATGATATTTAAATCATCAACATACACGGCGATTATAACAAATTTAGATCCATACCTTTTTATAAAGATACAAGGACAAATTGGATCATTTTTGTACCCTTCTTTTAATAGGTATTCACTCAGGCGATTGTACCACATACGACCTGATTGTTTCAATCCGTATAAAAATTTCTGAAGCTTTATTGAACAAGTTTCTCGAAAACTTTTATATGCTTATGGCACTTTAAATTCCTCAGGTACTTTCATAAAATTTTGTTGTTTAATGATCCATACAAATAGGCTGTAACAACATCCATTAGATGCATATCAAGTTTTTCTTGCACCGCCATATTTAAGAGATACCTGAAGGTGATAGCATCCACTACAGGAGAATATGTCTCCATATAATCAATTCTAGGCCTTTGGGAAAACTCTTGTGCTACAAGTCGCGCTTTATATCTAATGTCTTCATTTTTATTATTTCATTTTCGCATAAAAACCCATTTATACCCTACTGGCTTTATGCCTTCAGGTGTTCGAACTATGAGTCCGAAGACTTCACGTTTTTCGAGTGAAGTTAACTCTGCCTGGATAACACCTTCCATTTTGGCCAATCAATACTCTGTCTACATTCATTGATAGATTTCGGTTCAAGATCCTCATCTTGTTGCATTATTTCAACATCAACATTATAAGTAAAAATGTTATCGATAACAATATTATTTCGATTCCATCTTTTTCCGGTTGAGACGTAACTTATTGATATCTCTTTATCCTCATTATTTTCAGGTACCTGGACCTCCCCTAAGGTTTTATCATTTGTTACGTCTTGGGGCTCTTCTTGAGCCACTACCTCTGTGTTATGTTCACTTTGATCACTTTCTCATTTTCTTCTTCGAGGATTTTTATCTTTAGAACCGATTGGTCTACCACGTTTCAAGCATGACTTAGACTCATTTGCTTTAATTAATTGTCCTGCCGGGATATCAACTCGAATTGGAGCATTAGCAGCTGGAATATGTGACTTAGTCCTTAGTAGGTCAGTGAATGCATCTGGCAATTGATTTGCAATATTTTGTAAATGAATAATCTTTTGAATCTCTTATTCACATTGATTTGTTCGAGGATCTAAATGAGACAGTGATAATGCATTCCAATCTATCTTCTTTTTTAGCTGCTTATTTTCTCCCCCTAATGTTGGATATACTGATTCATCAAAATGGCAATCAGAAAATCTTGCCGTAAATAAATCTCCAATCATCGGCTCTAGATATTTTATAATAGAAGGGGATTCATATCCAACATATATCCCCAACCTTCTTTGAGGACCCATCTTTGTGTATTGTGGTGGAGCAATTGGAACATATATCACACAACCAAAAATTCTAAGATGGGAAATATTTGGCTCCTGACCAAAAGCCAATTGCAATGGGGAGACTTTATGATAACTTTTGGGCCTTATCCGCACAAATGCTGTTGCGTGCAAAATAGCATGACCCCATACTGAAATGGGAAGTTTTGTTCTCATAAGTATTGGTCTAGCAATTAATTGTAGGCGTTTGATCAATGATTCTGCTAGACCATTTTGTGTATGAACATGAGCAACCGGATGCTCAATTGTTATCCTAGTTGAAATACAATAATCATTAAAGGCTTGGGATGTAAACTCACCAGCATTATCAAGACGAATTGTCTTAATTGCATAATCTGGAAATTGTGCTCTTAGCTTTATTATTTGAGCCAACAATCTAGCAAATGCCATATTGCGAGTTGATAGTAAGCACACATGTGACCATCTTGTAGATGCATCTACCAAAACCATATAATATTTGAATGGTCCACATGGAGGGTGAATGAGCCCACATATATCACCCTGTATATGTTCCAGAAATGCAGGGGATTCCACCCTAACTTTAATATTTGATGGTCTAATAATTAATTTTTTTTGAGAACATGCAGCACAAGAGAATTCCTTAAATTGAAGAATCTTCTGATTCTTCATTGCATGTCCATGTGATTTCTCAATTATTTTACGCATCATATTAGAACTAGGATGGCCCAACCGGTCATGCCAAATAATAAAATTATCTTGATTAGCAAACTTCTCGTTTACTACGGCATGTGTTTCAATCCTGCTAATACTTGTGTAGTATAAGCCAAAAAGCAGATAATATTTCAAGCACATATTTCTTACCGGACATTATTGTAGTAATATAAAGATATTCAATCTTTTTATCATTTGTAGTCTCAATATGATAGCCATTTTGGTGAATATCTTTGAAACTTAATAAGTTTCTTTGAGATTTACTACAATATAGTGCTTCATCAATAGCCAAATTTGTTCTTCCTGGTAGTAAAAAATTGGCTCTTCCAGAACCTTCAATTAATCTTGTACTACCGGATATTGTATTAACATTCGCTTCTTTCATTACCAAATAAGAGAAATATCTCTTATCTTTTATAATAGTATGTGTTGTAGCACTATCCAGAAGACATATATCATCTTTATTAATCTCGAGTCCAATTGAAGACTGGGGAATTTTTATATTCTTCATAAAAAAAGAAAAATAATACATCATAAGAAATATGAAAGACAAGCAGAAAAAAAAAACATTAAGAAATACGTTAGGAATGTAGAAACTAGGAACATGTGATGCATTAGGAAAATACACTCAAGAAAAATAAACTAGTTGCAAACATAAAAATAACAACTTTTATAGCTTCATTCCCCAGTAAGATGATTAGTTCTTCAATCAATATCCTCAAAGAAGTCTCCAGCTTCTAAATGAGTAATATTTGTTAGGCCTTCAAAATCATCATCTTTATATGCAAGATGTGCCTTAGAATCATATTTGTTTGAGGGACCTACTTCATCATCATTATTTGAAAGGTCAAGTGTGCCTCCACATTATTTTCTTTTTTCCTGAGGGAGGCTTGATAAAGTTTGACAAAATATTCTCGCGTACGACAAATGCGTGCCCAATGACCTCTCATACCACATCGGTGACACATACTAGTTTTACCTTTTGAATGATTAATTTGAGAACCTTTATTGTTCTCCAATTTATTTCCACCATAATGACGATAATTGTTTCGCCCCCTGCCAAGTCCACGTTTACGACCATGTCCACGACCACGGTAATTATTTTGTTTTATTTCAAACTTATCATATGCTACTAAAGCATTCACTTCCGAAAATGGAGCTGACCCAGTGGGACGGGCTTCATGATTTTTCATTAATAGAGTATTATTATGCTCTGCCACAAGTAGGCATGTGATTAACTCAGAATATTTCTTAAAACCTTTTTCACGTTATTGTTGTTGTAGCACCACATTTGAAGCGTGAAAAGTAGAAAATATTTTTTCCAATAAGTCCTCATCTGTAATAGTGTCTCCACATAATTTTAATAGAGAACTTACTTTAAAGATAACAGAATTATACTCACTTACGATTTTAAAGTTTTGCAACCTTAAATGTATCTATTCATACCGAGCTTTTGGTAATACCGTAAGTTTTAGGTGGTCGTACCGATCCTTCAAATTAATCCATAATTCAAGTGGATCTTTTACGGTTAAATATTTAGTTTTTAACCCTTCATGTAGATGATGACGAAGGAAAATCATGGTCTTCGCTTTATCCTGATTTGATGTTTCATTTCCTTGTATAATAGTATTTCCAAGACCTTTAGCGTTAAGGTGAATTTCAGCATCAAGGACCCATGATAAATAGTTCCTCCTAGTGATGTCAAGTGCCACAAATTCAAGTTTTGATAAATTTGAGATAGTGAAAACTATCATAAAAGATGAATAAGTTAGAGAAATAATTATAATAATAAATAATTAATGAAAACAAAACGATTAAGGTAAAAGAAATGAAAATAGAGCTATATCATGTTAACAATCTACTATTTCATTTTATTCTTGCCATAAAGTAGAAATTACATACTTGTTTCATTTCACTTTATATTATTGATATATATGTGTTAATAGAATTGAACGTGACTAACATTATTTATATGTTCCAATAAATATAAAGTAATTAAAAAATTATTGTTTGTCAATTCATTTCTCACAGTTCTTCAAAATGCCTTAAAGATATGTTTTGATCCAGGGAGTCCATGAATATTATAAGTATGACATTAGAGCATAGCTAATTTGATGACTTTGAGGTCCTCTAAAAGTTGAGCACGGAAAGAAATAGTTATTTTATCACTGCAATGTACTTAAACTATTTAACATGCCCAAGCGCACAAGTAATCTGCAAACAATGAGCATATGATTGTAGACATGTGATTTTTAACCCTCCCTAAGATTTTGCATATTTTATCATTTAAATACTTAGTTTAGGTCTAATATAGTTATTTTAACTAATTTTGACTCTTTTACATTATTTTAAGAACAAAAATTGAAAATTACAAAAATAGTTCTATATTTCTCTACTTAATAGTTTCATATTTTGATTTAATTTTAATAGTTTATTCTCCTTAATTAAGATTAATTAGTATTTTTGTAGTATATTTTGTTATCAATATTATTTTTGTAAAAAAAAAAAGAAAAGAATGAATTTTGGATTAGTTCTTATTTTTATGTCACAAGACTAATATTTTGAGCCTAATGGGGCCAAATCTTAGGCCCAAATTTGGAGCCCATTCTTCCATAACCCAAAAAAGCCCAAACACAAGCCATAAGCCATCTTCTTTAACATAAGATAATAAAAAAACCTGAACTTCATCTTCTTCTCAACCTTAACAACAAGGAAAAGACCAACCATGGTTGTCATCCCTCCATCTTCTTCAACAAGACACCACCCAAAAACCTAGCTAAACCCTAGCACCCTTAGAGACCCCAGCCGCCCCTCTCACCCAAACAGCCCCTAACCCTTCTCCTTCTTCTACCACCTGAACTTCACTCCAAATACCCTGGAACTGCCGCCTCTCCGTCAGCCAGCCGCCGAACTAGCAGCTGCCATCAACAGCCTTCAACGACCCCTAAGCTTTAGAAGAGAAGCCACCACTAGCCGTCACCCTTCTAACCAAAAGGATCTCAGACTGCTGCTTTTTCTTTAACCTAACGACCACC
This sequence comes from Nicotiana tabacum, assembly GCF_000715075.1. Lineage (NCBI taxonomy): Eukaryota > Viridiplantae > Streptophyta > Magnoliopsida > Solanales > Solanaceae > Nicotiana > Nicotiana tabacum. The sequence continues at coordinate 13,864,119 of NC_134089.1, read as the reverse complement.
CAATCGCCGAACAACAGCCGCAACAACTCGTCGGAACTCCACGCACACAACCAACGACCACCCTCATCTCCGCCAAAAACCAGCCACCTATCTTTAACGTCACAGCCGCCGACGACACTGCTCTAACATCCAGCGCCCCACCTCCCCTCCAAGCTACCTCTGCCATGGCTTTCGATTCAGACTTTTCATTCTCTGATTTTGTTATAATTCACCCGTTTAATCAAAAAACAACAAAGGGATTTCAGTTGGCCTAGTTTCATTTGTAACCTCAAACTCAAAATATATAATAAGAATTTAGTTTGCTCTTTTAGTTTTGGTTTCTAACTCAGGATTCTCATTTTCGTTACTGAGATGAGCGTGATTTGAATTGTTGTTCGAGTTTTCATTGTGGTCGCGTCTTCGTTGGTTCTTTGGTCACCGTTCAGATATCCATTCAGAGTTAATCGTTTGTGTTGGTCTTCTTGTTCGATTTTCGGGTGATTGGCTTCGCGTCGACATTTTCGCATTGTTGTTGGTATTCGCTCGAAATTCAGTGTAAATTCGATTCAATTTTTCAAGGGAAAGTTGTTTCACGTTAAAGGTTCATCTCTCTTCCCTTATAACTATTTCAAACGTGTTTTAATTAAATCCCGGGAATACTTGTTTGCCATTATTTGTTTGTTCGATCGATGTAAATTGGAGTTTGATTTCATATGCCATGTTGAGTTGAAATGAGATTAATGGTGTTAAGCTTGATGGGTTGCAAGGTTAATCACTAAAAACAATCATGGGTTTCGGGTAGAACATTAAACTGTTGGGTTTTAGATAATTTCATAAACTTGATTTCTATTTTTATCTATTTGGGGATGCTAGGAGCATGTTTAGGTCGACCACACTCGGATAGGTAAATTTTAGGTTTTCTTTATTTTATTTTATTTTTATTTTCGAGGCAAGAGGTCGTTTCTTTTAGTTTATTATCCGGGGAATGCCTCGCGCAATTTGTATATATTTTCCGGGGTATGCCCCGAAGAACTATGTAAATATTTTGGAGGCCTTGATGAACATGGAGGAGAAGTCGTAGTATAGGTTAGCTTAGGATTTTCTTCCCTTTTCCTTTTCATTTTCTCATATTAGGTAGGGACGACCTCGGGCCTCTTTTGTTTGTTTATTTTATTTCTGTGTGTTTTTACCTCAATTTGAATATCTTAAAGGCCAACTAGATCGAGTACGTAACCGTGACCTTCACGGGACTTGGGGAGTGCCTAACACCTTCTCCCCGAGTCAAATGAACCCCCTTACCCTAATCTCTGGTGCGGACTTGATTTTAGAGTCTGAAACGTTTTAAAAGGAAAAATCATTTTAAAAACGGTGACCTGGCACACCGAAATTAAATGTCAGGTGGCGACTCTGAGTTAATCCTTTTGAAACACAATTCTTTGTCACTTTCAAATTGAGAAACCCTTTTCAAGCTTTACTAAATCTTTTTAATATTTTAAGAGGGTTAAGTGAGGTTTGTAAGAAAAAGGAGTGTGACATCTCTGGCGACTCTGCTGGGGAATTGCAGGTTCGAGCTAGTACTGGATCTTGTTGGCTTTTAGGATTTTCGGTTGAGGTTTTTATGTGTTTTGTTTGCTTTATTTGATTTTTATTTTGTTTATGTCGTTTTATTTGCTAGTTGCTTATTTGTTTACAGTTTTCTTTTTATGTGTTTATTGCTTTATAAATTATTATCATTTGCATAACCATGGGTCTTTTTTCTGCAACAAGTCTTCCGGAGTACGTTTGAGTGTACACGGTATTTTTGATGGTCACCCGTGTCTTTAGGGGGTGGCGTGGGAGCGTGGAGTGGGCGGACAGATAGAGCAGCCGCCATCGACCACGTGCCGCCCCGAATTGCCTTGTCTAGTGAACCCCAACTGTAGGTCAGGCTTTAGGTTATACTTATGTGAATCATGTCATTTAAACCTAGTAGGGCTCGGTCCCACGTACCGTGTCCCGTTGTAGGAGGCCTATCGAAATTATGTCACAATGGGCTTATGCGTGGCCCAAAAGGACATTTAATCATCCTTATGTGCTACATGTTGCATTTCTTTAGGAGTAAAAGGGTCATTTGGCGGACAAACAATATTTGGGGGTGAAGTATAAAATGAAACTAGTGGAGCCCACTCGCATTTTTCTTTCATAAGTTTTTCAAAAATGAAGAAGAAAATCTAAAAAGATTTTACATTTTCCATAAATTTCCAAAAAAAAAAAGAGAGAGAAAGAAAATCCAAAAAGATTTTTTATTTTTCATCATTTTTCACAAAGACAAAAAAAAATAATAGTTTTTCCAAACTAGTTGCATTTCTTTTTAAGGCTTTCTTCCATGTTCGATCTTTCCGAACTACGCGAACCTGATTCTCGTCTTTCGGGAGGGATACGTAGGCAACCCACATAGGGTCTGGTCTTCCTAGTTAGTCTTAGGTTCTTGGCTTCACGGGGTCTTAGCCAATCTTGCATGTCTAGCCACTTTTGGCCACATCGGCTATTGTTGCAAAATGGGGTCATTTTTGCAAAAGTGGTTCAATTACCCATATTTTAAGGTCCACAACTAGGTTTCATAGTACTTTAAGGTCATTCCTTTTTGAGTTTGCATCTTTAGCCACTTCTGGCCATATCGACCATTTTTGCAAAATGGGTTATTTTCGCAAAGTAATTTTCTAGGGCCATAATTATTGAAAGTTTGAATCCATATAAGCTTTATGAGGTATTTCCATGTCCTTGAGGTCACCTTTGTTGAGTTTTCACTTCTAGCCACTTTTGGCTACGTAGGTTAATTTTCAAAAATAGCCCAATCGTGTCTTTCATGTGTCCAACAAGAGGTGTTGTGGTGTCGCATAGTGTCTCGAGTCACTAATCTATTTGGTCTTCGTTTTTCTCATTCAGGTATGAATGCATTTACCCCAGCTCGAGCATAACGGATATCCCAGGACCACTACATTCAGGAGCTACTTGAGGAGTCTTTTTATATTTTGAGCACGTTTTTGAGTTTTTTAGGTGGCTTAAGAGTTTGTCTAGTCTTTTGTTATCATATTTCTTATGATGTATTTGAAAACTAAAAAAAATTATAAATAAAAAATTCAAAAAGATTTTGTTTCTCAATTTATTTTGTCCATTACTTTTCAGAACTACGCTTGATCTGATTCATGAGGGATTACGTAGGCAAACTACATAGGGTTCGATCGAATTATTTTCTTTTGAAAAAAAGGAAAAAAAAAGAAAAAGCAAAAAAAGAATGAATTGTGGGTGTGAGAAGTGAGAGGAAAGAAAGAAGGGAAAAAGAAATGAAAAATCAAGCGGTGTTGGAAAGGTAGATGAAGAAGGAAATGGGGCAAGAAGAGTGAAATTGGGATAATGCCATATGACCTTCGCACCCTCGAAGCCATTCTAGAACTGTTAACTGTGATTAGGGAGCATTGCACGTAATGTGATATTTCTATCTGATAAATGCTCTAACGCTAACATGTTGGCTTTGTTTTGCTCCTATTTGTTACTTTCATTATTATTATAACAGAGGGTGGTTAGTTTGTAGCACTTTGGTGATTCGTCCATACAACACCAGATAGCACAAGGCAGTCATGGCTTGCAAAGAAACAGACACTGGGGTTGTACACCCACCAAGGGAGTTTGCGGAGTCGGAGTCTGAATTGAAAGATGAGGTCCAAAGGTTGAAACAGCAGATGGCAGAAATGTATCAGTCTTGGATTAGGGGGCATCCTCCACCTTCCTTCCCCAGTAACTACACTGAAAACCCTGCAACTATCACACCACTATCACAAGCCCAGGTTCCCACTACTATTGATCTTTCCCCACAACACGCACCAGGCTTCACCCCTTACCACAATTACCCTGGCACTTCCTCCCAAACTTTCCATGCTCCACCAGCCAAAACAACCGCATTCCCAACTCTAGATACCCAATATGATGCCCCAGAACCCACCTTCGAAGTCCCATATCCTTACTCCCACACTCCCCACTTTGAGCCTCATGTTGAAAATGAGAAACCACCCAAGAACGCGGAGCAAGAGGAGATATTTAGGAAGGTGAAGAGTCTGGAACAATCATTGAGAAATATGCAAGGGTTAGGATGCCTGGTGAGTGTGGCTTATAAGGATTTGTGTTTGTTTCCTAATGTCCAACTGCCTGTCGGGTTCAAGAGGACCAAGTTTGACTTGTATGACACACATGGGGATCTTGTATCTCATCTGAGAGGTTATTGCAGTAAAATGATAGGCGCCGGGGGTAAAGACGAATTATTGATGACGTACTTCAGCCAGAGTCTAAGTGGGGCAGCTCTAGAATGGTACACCCGCCAGGATACCAACAGATAGTACACATGGGACGATATGGCTCAGGTCTTTGCCCGACATTTTCAGTACAACATAGATATTGTCTCGGATCTCCTGTCCCTAACCAAGGTAGAAAAGAGGCCCAGTGAATGCTTTAGAGAATATGGATTCCGATGGAGAGAGCAAGCTGCACGGGTAAATCCTCCAATGGAAGAAGATGAGATGGTTGAATACTTTCTTCAAGCCCTGGAGCCTACTTCAGCCATTTGATCTCAGCCATTGGTAAACATTTCAATGATGTGGTAAAGATGGGAGAAATGGTGGAAGAGGGATTGAAGTAAAGCAAGATCATGAGTTATTCTACCTTAAAAGCCACAGCACAGGCAATGCAGCACGACACAGGAAGCTTGCCGGGTTAGAAGAAACATGATAATGTTGCCATGGTTGTCTCAGGATCACGACATAGCCTAACGGGTCTGCCTCACCAATATACTCAGCCTCGACCCCGACCCCAAATCCAAACCTATCCTCGGGCTCCACATAATCCACCTCAGTACTATCCTCCTAACAACGTCCAATCATTTGTTCAACCAGTGGGTCACTCCTTATGGCGAGCACCAGCACTGCATAATACTCTTTCGCCTTTACAACATTTTCGAGCATCCAACAACCCTAGGAAACATGGTCATAGAGGGGAACAAAGGCAAAGAAATAGTTTCACTCCAATCGGAGAATCCTACACAAGCTTGTTTGAAAAGTTAAAACAGTCTGGCCTGATCGAGCCGCTCCTCGGCTATACTCTGGACCCACACGCAAGAGGTTTTGATCATACCGTACGGTACATGTACCACTCTAATGTCCAAGGGCATAGCATTGAATATTGTCGTGCTTTAAAAAGGGAGATAGAAAGAATGATTCAAGAAGGGATAATTGTGGTCCAGGACAGTGACACCCAGAATATCACGCAGAATCCTTTACCTGCACATGATGATGCACATTTTGTAGGGGAGATGCGTGGTGGCAGAGAGTATGAGAATTCTCTTGGGAACTTGCTGATTGAAGTTAACGATATTGAAATTGGTGAAGGTCCCAGCAATTTTGATGTGCAATCCAGTGGCTAATATGTCGAGCTTGGTAATTGGAAAGACGTTCCTTTCTTGGCTAGCCAGGGAGGAGTTTTGGTGGTTTATTTTGTTGTCATTTCTGTTTGTCTGGGTTATTTCAGGGTTGTAATCAGGACATTGTCTGGTGGTTCAAACTCTTCTTCTTTTTGCCTTGTTCGTTTTATTGTAGTAACTCGTCTAGTGTTATCTAGGATTGTTTCAGGGTTGTAACCCATGTCTATTTTGCTTGTTTTGTTCAAACATTGTTCACCATCTGTCTAATGCAATCTCCTATTTTCTGTTAATTCTAGTCAGTTTTTGTTTAGGTCATTTTTCCTTTTATAGTTCTTCTCATGCTGACTCTAGTGACATGACATGCACGCATAATTCTCATGCCTTATCTTGAAAGTTAGTCTAATCATGAAGCAATGGCACAATTTTGAATATGATAAAAGGATGCGTTTAAGGAAACAATTAAAGATTCACGCATTCTGAGATTGAACTTTGAATTGAGTAAAACTGAGGCAGTAAGCCTCGGAAATCAAGAGGTTGATGAGAGCATACAACAAGGAAATGCCTCTCAAGTAGTTTGAGGTAAATCAGTCAGTGTTGAAATGCATTCTTCCGCATCAAGATAAGGTTGAGTCAAGTCTGTTTCGAACTGGCAAGGGTCATTTATTGGGACAAAGGTATTGCCCATTGACACTTTTTGTTGTGTTGATTCCATTAATAGATACTATGTGTGATTTGTTTGCTTATCTTCAACTGCATGTTTGTACTTGACATTTTTAAGTTTGGTATGACGAAGGTACTTCATTTTTCTACCCAAACACTTTTATCCTTTGCTACCCATTTTGAGCCCTAATTTTTTGTTTCAAACCCCTCTTTTCGAATAAGAAGTAGAGTTGGGAACTAAAAAAAAAAAGAAAAGAGAAAAGGAAGAAAAGGAAAACAAAAAGAGAAAAAAGGAGAAAAGAACAAAAAGGAAAAAAAAAGAAGAGAGAAGGAAAATAAAAAGAGAAAAGAAAAAAAATTGAACTACGTTCGACCTGATTCTTGACACCTCAAGATACGTAGATAGTCTTACGATTCGGTTGCACCAAATAAAATATCTCATAATCCCCCGAAGTTAAGAGTGGGGCAGTTTTTCTTAGAAATCCCAAGAAATAATAATTTCCCAAACTCCAAGAAACTGGGGCGGAAGTTTTAATTTTGCCAAAAGGCCTGATTCCAAAAGTTGTAATTTTGAGCCCTTTCATCTTAAATTTTTTTATCCTTCATGCCACCCTTTCTTTCCAACCCTGTCCAAAAGCCTACATTACGGTCCAAAGAAAGACCTTCCGACCAATCTTTGAGGATGTCAAATCAAGTGTGGGGTGAAAGTATGATCTTTCTACATCATGAGTAATACCTTATTCTCATCGCAAAGAGAGAAAATGATAAATGAGAGAGTCTTATCAGTGAAAACCCTTATGGGCACCGTAAGACGATGGTGAGTTGAGAAAAAGAGCAAAATGAGATAGGCTTGATGGTGAAAACCCTTCATGGCACTATAAGTCGATTGAGGTTGTGGATCAGATGGGACAATTGAAGCGCTGAAGCCCAATTTCATAGCGAAGAGGTACAACAAGAGTTGAATATTAGACTCTACTTGAGAGATTAGGCCACTTAATCCAAAGATGTATGTCATGGTCATTAGAGTTGGTATCCACATCTGATAAGTTTCTACTTTGTAATTTTCTTGTTAGGTATCATCTCTTTCCCTTGTCCCTTATTTTGTTCCTCTTGTTTTGTTTGAGTCCCTTCTTGAGTCTGTTTGGTCAGAACAAGTAAAGAAATGACTTCAAAATCTGCTATCAGCTTTCCAATTGCACAAAGCAGAGTCTGGCTAGCACATCAAAGTGGCATAAGTCAAGAATGAACAGTATGCACACTGAGTTGGTATCAGTCAACATGCTTTGGGATTCATGTGAAATGCGAAGGTTCGATAAATGTCAATTCATGAGCAAAATGCAACAGATAGAGGATATTGGGATCGAATGGAGCGGGGGTGTTTTCTGTGATAAGAGTTGAAAGAAAATGGGTAGTCGATAAACAAGCAAGGTCTTTCAAGTTGAAATCAAAGTTATCATGGGAACTAAATGAGCAATCGCCCTCAAAGTCAAGGCCACAAACTAACCACCATGTTTTAAACTCACAAGTTTTCTTTGTCTGACACAGGGATGAAGGCTATGTTCATAACAAAACTTGAATTTTTCAGATGTAATGCCCCGATTCTGCCTGCGCAAAGGCTATTGAGAAGATCACACATCACCCCTATGAGATTCACTTCCTAGTCTGGGTATTTCAAGTTATATTTTTATTTTAGGAGACGCACTTCCTAATGTTGGTCATTTAAATTCATCCATAGGAGACGCATTTCCTAATGTTGGTCATTTAAATTCATCCATAGGAGACGCACTTCCTAGTTTTAGTCATTGGAGTTTCACCCCTAGGAGACGCACTTTCTAAATTGAGATTTTACCACCAGGAGACACACTTCCTATTTGGTTCATTTAAGTTCATTCTTAGGAGACGCACTTCCTGGTTTGAATCATTGGAATTTCGTCCCTAAGAGACGAACTTCCTAGTCTGGGTCTTTCAGGTTATATTTCTATTTTAGGAGACGCACTTCCTAAATTGAGGTTTTACCCCTAGGAGACGCACTTCCTGGTTTGGTTCATTTAAGTTCATTCCTAGGAGACACACTTCCTAGCTTGAGTCATTGAAATTTTACCCATTAGGAGACACACTTCTTAGTAGGGGTCTTTCAGATTATACTTGTTAGGAGACGCACTTTCTAGCTTTGGTCATTTAAATTCATTCCTAGGAGATGCACTTCCTAGTTTTAGTCATTGGAGTTTCACTCCTAAGAGACGTACTTCCTAGCATTTAAGTTTACTCCTAGGAGACGCACTTCCTAGCTTGAGTCATTGAAATTTTACCCCCTAGGAGATGCACTTCCTAGTCTGGGTCTTTCAGGTTATACTTTTGTTTTAGGAGACGCACTTCCTAAATTGAGGTTTCACCCCTAGGAGACGCACTTCCTAGTTTGGGTCATTTAAGTTCATTCCTAGGAGACGCACTTCCTAGTTTGAGTCATTGAAGTTTCGCCCCTAGGAGACGCACTTCCTAGTTTGAGTTATTCAAGTTTTATTCCTAGGAGACGCACTTCCTAGTTTTGGTTCATTCAAGTTTCACCTCTAGGAGACGCACTTCCTAGTTTGAGTTATTCAAGTTTTACCCCTAGGAGACGCACTTCCTAGTTTTGGTTCATTCAAGTTTCATCCCCAGGAGACGCACTTCCTAGTTTGGGTCGTTCAGGTTCTATTCTTAGCAGACACACTTACTAGTCAAATATTCTTGGTTTGATTCACAGGAGACGCACATCCCAGTCAAGTCTTTAGCTTTACTCTCATTATTTCAACAATAGCATAGGTGATTTACAGTTTTGCTAACAACTCACAAATCTTCCTAGTGTAAACTGGGGCAGAAAATTTGGTTTGTTTTGTTGTTTTGATTGCAGGCACTCACCTGGAGAACAAGGGAATACAGTTTAAGTTTTAGCAATCAGGCGCCCACCTAGAGAATAAGGGAATACAATTCAAGTTTTAGCAAGCAGGCGCCCACCTGGAGAACGAGGGAAGTCATTTCAGAATTCAATTCAAGTTAGAAGTGGCAGAAGCTCGCGGCAAGAATGCGAGTCAACAGTCCGAGATGATCAACATAAGTAATTTCAATCCAAAAGAGAAAAGAAGAAAGAAAGAAAGAAATAAAAAAGAAAAAGAAAAAAGAAGTGAATCCAAAATGCGGAAGCTGAGACAAGAGGTGAATTTCTCAAGACATGACTAAAGTCACAAGCATGGTGTGTTCGGTTTTGATCTAAAAAGCTGAAGAAGAATGAACTAGCACCTGCAACTAGCAAACATCAAGGTTCAAATCTAAAGTCTGCATGAAGAACCATTCAAGACTCATGATCAAGCTTCAGAAGACTTATAAATAGGAATTTTGTAACTCATAGTTGACAGGTTTAGTTAGACTTTTTCATTTTTTTGATTTTGATGTAATAACAAGATCGCGTACCGGAACCTCGATGGAATGGCACCTCGATCGACTCTCCTCCTCGGTATAATCCATCACCTCATTCACTTCTGAACTACATGTGGCCTTATTCCTTTATAGCTAAGGATATGTAGGCAACTCAGATACCAGGGCTCGGTCACATTCTCTTTTCTTTTAAATTTTGGGTCTCTTTAAATAAGGGTCGGGTCAAAAAACCTGTCTAGTCGTTCTTTGTCTGAAAATACTTCGTATTTCCAGTCAAAGAGGGGCAGCTGTAGACATATGATTTTTGACTCTCCCTAAGATTTTGCATATCTTAGCATTTAAATACTTAGTTTAGGTCTTATATAGTTATTTTAACTACTCTTTTACATTATTTTAAGAACAAAAATAGTTTCATATTTCTCTACTTAATAGTTTCATATTTTGATTTAATTTTAATAGTTTATTCTCCTTAATTAAGATTAATTAGTATTTTTGTAGTATATTTTGTTATCAATATTATTTTTGTAAAAAAAAAATAATGAATTTTGGATTAGTTCTTATTTTTATGTCATAAGACTAATATTTTGAGCCTAATAGGGCCAAATCTTAGGCCCAAATTCGGATCCCATTCTTCCATAACCCAAAAAAGCCCAAACACAAGCCATAAGCCATATTCTTTAACATAAGATAATAAAAAAATCTGAACTTCATTTTCTTCTCAACCTTAACAACAAGGAAAAGACCAACCATGGCTGTCATCCCTCCATCTTCTTCAACAAGACACCACCCAAAAACCTAGTTGAACCCTAGCACTCTTAGAGACCCCATCCGCCCCTCTCACCCAAACAGCCTCTAACCCTTCTCCTTCTTCAACCACCTGAACTTCACTCCAAATACCGTGGAACCGCCGCCTCTCCGTCAGCTAGCCGCCGAACTAGCAGTTGCCATCAACGACCTCTAAGCTTTAGAAGAGAAGCCACCACTAACCGTCACCCTTCTAACCAAAAGGACCCCAGATTGGTGCTTATTCTTTAACCTAAAGACCACCCAATTGCCGAACAACAGCCGCAACAGCTCACCGGAACTCCACGCTCACAGCCAAACGACCACCCTCCTCTCCGCCAAACACTAGCCACTTATCTTCAACGTCACAGCCGACGGCGACACTGCTCTAACATCCAGCGCCCAACCTCCCCTCCAAGCTGCTTCTGCCATGGCTTTCGATTCAGACTTTTCATTCTCTGATTTTGTTATAATTCACCCGTTTAATCAAAAAACAACAAAGGGATTTCAGTTGTCCTAGTTTCATTTGTAACTTCAAACTCAAAATATATAATAAGAGTTTAGTTTGCTCTTTTAGTTTTGGTTTCCAACTCCGGATTCTCATTTTCGTTACTGAGATGAGCGTGATTTGAATTGTTGTTCGAGTTTTCATTGTGGTCGCGTCTCCGTTGGTTCTTTGGTCACCGTTCAGATATCCATTTAGAGTTAATCGTTTGTGTTGGTCTTCTTGTCCGATTTTCTGATGATTGGCTTCGCGTCGACATTTTTGCATTACTGTTGGTATCCGCTTGAACTTCAGTGTAAATTCAATTCAATTTTTCAAGGGAAAGTTGCTTCACGTTAAAGGTTCATCTCTCTTCCCTTATAACTGTTTCAAACGAGTTTTAATTAAATCCCGTGAATACTTGTTTGCCATTATTTGTTTGTTCGATCGATGTAAATTGGAGTTTGATTTCATATGCCATGTTGAGTTGAAATGAGATTAATGGTGTTAAGCTTGTTGGGTTGCGAGGTTAATCACTAAAAACAATCATGGGTTTCGGGTAGAACATTAAACTGTTGGGTTTTAGATAATTTCATAAACTTGATTTCTATTTTTATCTATTTGGGGCCGCTAGGAGCATGTTTAGGCCAACCACACTCGGGTAGGCAAATTTTAGGTTTTCTTTATTTTATTTTATTTTATTTTCGAGGCAAGAGGTTGTTTCTTTTAGTTTATTATCGGGGGAATGCCCCGCGCAATTTGTATATATTTTCCGGGATATGCCCCGAAGAACTATGTAAATATTCTGGAGGCCTTGACGAGCATGGAGGAGAAGTAGTAGTATAGGTTAGCTTAGGATTTTCTTCCCTTTTCCTTTTCATTTTCTCTTATTAGGTAGGGACGACATCGAGCCTCTTTTGTTTATTTATTTTATTTCTGTGTGTTTTTACCTCAATTTGAATATCTTAAAGGCCAACTAGATCGAGTACGCAACCGTGACCTTCACGGGACTTGGGGAGTGCCTAACACCTTTTCCCCGAGTCAAATGAACCCCCTTACTCTAATCTCTGGTGCGGACTTGGTTTTAGAGTCTGAAACGTTTTAAAAGGAAAAATCATTTTAAAAACGGTGACCTGGCACACCGAAATTAAATGTCAGGTGGCGACTCTGAGTTAATCCTTTTGAAACGCAATTCTTTGTCACTTTCAAATTGAGAAACCTTTTTCAAGCTTTACTAAATCTTTTTAATATTTTAAGAGGGTTATGTGAGGTTTGTAAGAAAAAGGGGTGTGACAATGATATATACTGTCATACATAAAATGATTATAATGATACATACCTTAATAAAATATGGCTCAACTTAGCGGGAGTTAAGAATAAAATTAGAGTTTCGTGCTGATAACGTGTTATAAAATAAAAGCAATGCAGTAAAATGTAAATAAGAAGAGATAGAAAGAAAGGAGAAGTGTTTTCTTCTTTCACTTTGGTGTATCTTTCCATTGCAATTACATGACCTTTTATAGGCATAAAAAGTAAAATTGATTGACATAAAATAGGAGATTTAATCTTTAAATTATTCACAACATGGACATCCAATGTAGCATCCAATGTAACATCCAATGTACAACTGTTCATAACAGATTTTAATATATTGTCAAGGGTTACCTAACACTATTTTAGGAACAATTGCCGTTCATATTAATCAAAGGAGCAAAAGGGAAAAAGAAAGTTAAGCATAAAGTTGTTGAATAAACTTAAGTGCTCTGTCTTTTCCTTGATGAATTATCAAGAAACCAACACTGTGAAATTTGTTGAGTCAAGCCATCGGGTTTATTATTTTTCTAATTTTTTTTTCTCTAGTCGAGTATGAAAGATTACTTTTAATTTACCAGATGTTAAAATTCCAAGAAAGTACAAAATAATAAAGCTTAGATATATTCTATTAAAACGCCAAATTCTCCATTTACAAGACATTACTTGGCAAATGCAAGGAAATTTTCTGCTAACATTTTTTCTAAGACGTCTTTGAAAAACATTTCAAAAGTTGGTCATCAATCTTGCTTGGTCTATATAAATTAAATATATTTTTGGCGAAAGTATATCTACTTAGACATTATTTGATTTTCTAAAGATGATCTAATTTGACATTAGTTTTCTAATATCTAGCATAACTCATTATCGAACCTAATCCAACATACAATTGTCTTCCAAACACATTTTAATAATATGTTATACTGAAAACTAATCCAAAATTAAATCCAAACACCACTAGGGTAATATGACTATGCAGTTTAAGTGAGTTGAGGTTGTTGAGAATAATGCCATTGACGCTACCAAACTTCTATCCACACACAATTACTACATTTGCTTCATTTTCCCCGAATTTAATTTACGAAAAATAGTTATAATCTTTTCTTCATAGTTTTTTTTTTCAAACACAAACTAAAATATAAAAATCTTCTAATGGTTACAATTATTTGATGCGTAGTATTTTTTCGGTTTATAACCTGAATAATTATGCCCATATTTACCACACGACGTGCTAAAGCTGGGGTATGATTTTAGCGGAGGCAAAAATACGTAGCTGATTTCTTCCTATTTATCTAAGCTTTGGTGCACAGAATTATCCGATTCTGCTAATAGAAACTAACAAATAGAGGTGTACATATACTTATCCATACCACGGCTAAAAAAAAACTGGGGTATGGATCTCATCATCCTCCACTTATGCCATTTTCTGCAAAATAATAGAATAAATAGTGTAGTCATCAGACACATGACATGACATCTGATTTGAATTAGTACATTTTTTTAAAAGTATATCAATATATCAAATTGGCATTATTATCACAAATATGTTATAAAATAAAGACTATAAGTAAAGACAAGTATAGAGAGAAACTGATATATTATTCGAATTCAAATTGATGTACATAATGAACTGAAATCTCTTCTATTTATAGAAGAAAGAAAGCTGCTCTGTAAGCTGCTACTACAAGCTGCTGTGTAAGCTGCTACTACAAGCTGCAGTGTAAGCTACTATTACAAGCTGCTGTGTAAGCTGCTACTACAAGCTGCAGTGTAAGCTACTATAAGCTGTTGTGTAAGCTGCTACTACAAGCTGCTGTGTAAGCTGCTACAAGCTGCTGTGTAAGCTACTATAAGCTGTTGTGTAAGCTGCTACTACAAGCTGCTGTGTAAGCTGCTACAAGCTGCTGTGTAAGCTGCTGCTGTACCAGATATGGATAATCTTCTACTGAGAACAATATTTATCCATAACGGAGTACTGAATAAATAAGCTTATTATACCCGGTATGGATAATCTTCTACGGGGGTAATGTTTATCCATAACTGGGTACTGAAAAGATAAGCTCATTATACCCGATATGGATAAACTTCTACTGGGGGTAATGTTTATCCATAACCGGGTACCGAAGTGATAAGCTTCTTCAGGAAGCTTATTTCCAATATAGTACTAAATAGATAAACATATTTACGGTGAAGTCCCATATAGATAAGCTTCTTCAGGAAGCTTATTTACAACAGAGTACTAAATGAACATCCATAATATAATATATTTATAACAAAATAAATAATATTTGGCAATTGTCCATGTGAATAACTAGAAATTTGTAAATTGTACCTTCACAACAAACACGGAGTAATAATTGCTATTTGTCATTGTCATATTAAAAATAATATTAAATGAAATGGTACAAGTGAAATAATTCAGGCACAATAATTATTTTCTACTCTTCTGCCCCAAATCAATGTGATTTTCCATCTTCTGGCCCAAATTAATGTGATTTTCCATTATTGCCATTAGGGATGTACAAACCGAACCGGAAAATTGCACCGTATCGAAAAGTCAATCCAAACCGATTAAAAAATCTGATTAGGTTTGGTATTGAGTAAAAAAATCTGAACCAAACCGACATATAAATATACAATTTTTATATATAATTTTAAGATTTTTTATAGAATTTTCTTTAAAAATGTCTAGAAATATTTTGATTCTCTCATGGGATGTAATATTTAGTTAAGTATGAAGTGCTCTCATTTTTATTGGCTTTAAATAATAGGTTATATTATTACTTTCTTAACAAGTGTTACTGAAATGCGTGAATCTCTTTGTTCTTCCATATTCATATGTCAAATTCTATTAAATTCTTATATCTTTTTCAAATTTGAAGTATGTATTTAGGTAATTTAAAAACAAATAGAACGCATCATTATTTAGGTATCATATTGAATTTTATGTTTAATTATTAAATTTAGTTAACTTTGAAAGTATACATCAACGAAAAATTATTGTCATGCGATTAAAAATATAACTATCGTGTGTTACTAAGAGAATTCTACCATAAGAATATTTTATTAGATCACATATTCGTCAATTTTTTAAATTTTTACTAAACATATATTTACTTATAAAAAAATTAACAAAGTAAGATTGAAATAATATTCATGTGACAAAAAAAACCATGAAAAATTCAAAAAACCTGACAAAACTGAACCAATCTAAACTGATATAACTGATTTAGTTTGATTTTAATAAAAATCATCTCGGTCCATGTACATCCCTAATTGCCACATTTTGGTCAAAATCCACTAATGCACATTTAGCACCAGAATCAGTATCACAATGGTTAGGGGGATTTGCATCTATACCCGCTTTTTGGGTCACGTTTTAACTTATACCCGCTTTGCAAAAAAAATTGCAAGCGTACCCACTTTTCACGTAAACTTCACTCATACGGGCCTGAAGTAGCAAAGACAATCACACAAACTTCAGCATTCTAGTAGACGGGCCTGAAGTTATTTGTAATTGTTAAACTTAACCATTCTACTAGCTGAAGTTTTGTTCTCTATTTGCTGAACTTCAGCATGTTTTAGCTGAAGTTTTGTCGTAAAACTTTTTCAAAAACTTCAGCATCAATTTCAGCACTAAATAAGTTGAAGTTTGTCCTGGATTCATTAGTTTTGTCATAAAAAATTTTCAAAAACTTCAGCAGAAGATGCTGAAGTTATTTAGTTCATTTGTAAAAACTTCAGCACTAAAATAAGCTGAAGTTTTTGTCCTAAAGTCGTACTAGCTGAAGTTTTGTTCTCTATTTGCTGAACTTCACCATGTGTTAGTTGAAGTTTTTCACGTAAACTTAGTGTTTGCTGAAGTTTTTGTTTGTAATTGCTGAACTTAACCATTCTACTAGCTGAAGTTTTGTTCTCTATTTGCTGAACTTCAGCATGTTTTAGCTGAAGTTTTGTTCTATATTTGTTGAACTTCAACTGATTTATGAACTATATTTAAAGTCATAAACTCGTTATAGGTTTACTGCCTCAAAGAAGCTTTCCCTAAACCTGATGTGATCTTATTAAGTTTGTAGCAGTAGCTTGGAAAATTTTATAAATTGCACCATTTATGTTCATCAAGTAACACTACAGTTTACATTTAAACTCAGACCAGCAATATTCGAGTCATGGGATGGGATCCATTGGCTTTAGGCACATTGTGCTGAAAATTGCAATTACAACATCAAAATCAGGAGGTCCAATGCTATATCATTTGTATACAGTAGACGATGAAGATCTCTTCCTTCACATATCTGTTTTGCCCTCATCGTACAGAAAGAAAAGCAAGATTTCCTTTTTTTCCTTTATGTATATGTTTCGTTATGCATAATTCCACGCTATAGTTTTCCAATGAAAAGAAAGGAGGAAGAAAGGAACGCACAGGTAGAAGGAAGGAGGGGCCGCCTAAAGTTGTAAAAATTAGAGTATATGTTAAATAATTTTTAAAATATGGGTATAAGTTAAATGGGGGCGACCAAATAGGGCGCCCCGTGCAATTTTTACCAATGGTTAATAAATGTATTAAATTGTCGCCCCGTGCAATTTTTACCAATGGTTAATAAATGTATTAAATTTTCCTGATGGAACAAAAAAAATTAATTTTTGACCCTTCTTACATAATAGTATTACTAAAACAAATTAATATCGTTCTGTTAATTAATTATACCTGAATCGAATATTTTCTCTCTATTGAATAGTTATGAAATCGTTTTCACCACAAAGTTAAAAATAACTAATTAGATAAATTCCTACTTTCTAGTCGTCCAAAGATTTCCTCCCTGACCAAAAAGATAGTGCAAATCTTTTTAAGTAAGTTCTTAAGAAAGAAGAAAAAAAATTGGGCCCGACTATATTTGGATTCGCGCCGCGGATCCCTTTTAAGGGAAAAATACTCCCTAACAGAATTATTTTTCATTCTCAAGGTTCAGATCTGAAACTTAATGGTGGAGAGATCCTATCAATCCCACCACAACCCATGTTAGTAGTTCTCAAAATTTACCACTTTGTTTGGACGGAACTTTATTCCCTCGCATTTAAATATTTTCAAGTTTTTTTTTGAATTTAAATATTTTTAGTTAAAACTACTTCGAATTACATGAAATTCACTATTTTTCTAATAAACATCTTAAAATAATCGTTAGCAGTTTCAGAGAGAACGTGGACTCACAAAATGTAACAAAGTTAAGAAAGATAAGACACAGTAATACTAATAAAAAACAAAATATGTTTGACTCCCAAAATAGAAGTTTGACTGCCACTTACCATTCAAGACCAATATACATATATATAATGGGCATTTTCATAAAATTTCTTATTATTATAATAATAACAACTTGCTTACATTCCAATACTATTAAATGCTTCGACATTATTACAGAAAATTTAGATTAAATTCATCTTCTTGTTACTAATATATTTGCAATAAGCCTGATTCACTAAAATAAGCACAAAAAAAACCCTGAAATCTTATGCTAAGATTATAATATAAATGTTCAAACAAATGGATATACTTGAGGAATCAATCATGATATAAAAATAATTTTTCAAGATAAAAAAATAAAAGGCAAAGATTAAGAAATTGCTTCTCTTTTTTCTTCTGTTGGTAAATGAACCTACATAATTCGTATTTGCAGACTTCAAGAATTATTAACAATTCCTCTGCACCTCATTTTGGCTAGCTAGAGTTTAAAATATTAATTTTTGTGTGTATTAAATTAAACTATCTTTTTAAAGCTGGTTAAAGTTATTTAAAAAGCAGAAATAATGTCAATTTTTTCAACATATAGATTAGGCTAGCTAAGGTGCTAGGTGAATACCAATACAACACATACATAGGCCATGCATTAGAAATAATGATTTGACTCAATAGGGAATAAAAGAAAAGCTCGAGAATATATGTTTCTTAATTATGATTCTGTGAACTGCTTTTATTTGTTTAGTCATTCCTTTATTTATTTATTTATTTTAGTTTAAAATTGAACCACCAACTAAATGATGATATATCCACTAATCCACTTGCATCATTGAGTGTAAATTTATTGATATTATATTTTAGATACCATATTCGAAACTTACTGACCCGTCTATCCAAACTTGATGTAAAGTACTATGGCATGTAAGGTACTCTCTACTAAGTTTTTTTTTTCTCAAGATCCAAAATTAAAATCTCTAATTAAACGTAGGGGAATTTCAATTATGCCGTCGTTAGGGGTAGATTTAGTAGTTTGGGTGTGGATTCAAATGAACCTACAACTTTTAGTCTAGACCTTAATTTTTATGTGTAAAATCTATTAAAATTGCTGAAAATATTGAACTATGAACTCATAACTCAATTGAAATTTGAGTCCTAAACCATAAATTAAAATCCTGGATCCGCCTCTGACTAGGGCTATATATGCATTTGGATTGGATACCCGAGAATACAAACCGATCCGCTCGATTCGGATTATTGGATTTTTAATTTCGGATATCCTGGTCAGATATGGGTTATGTTTTTGAAAAGTTCGAATATCTGGATTGGATTCGGATTGGTACAATTTAATCCAATCTGAATTCGAATTATACAGACAAGTATAGATACTAGACTTTCATATTAGGGTTAAGTCTTCTCATTTCATCCGCATCTCTTCAGAATCTTCTGAGTTTATATCGAAGTCTCTTTCGCTAACCTCTCTTCACACTGCTTTGTCCGCCTCTTCTAAGTCTTACGACGACTGCGCCTCTCCGTTTATCAAAGGATGATGATGCCTATGAAACTTTTATTTTATCTATTGCCATGAAAGATATATGCCGCCTTTCAATTTATTAGAATGGTGAATAGCAGTAGCCTTAAAAATTACAATAACCGATTAGATTAGCAGTAGTCTCAATAAGGCGTACAATCCGATCCAAAAAATTGAAATATTTACTCGATCTAAACTTTAGAATCTGATCCATTCCAGTGCTAATTCGAATTGGATTTAAATTTCATTTTATAGAATCCGAATCCAAATACAATCCGAAATATGCTAAATCCAATACGATCAGGCCGATACACAGCCCTACCTCTGGCCATCGTAACATTGTATGTATTTATTGCTCGAAAAGTTTTCGTAGGTAGTAGTTATGGTCTGGTCTCGAACACGTTTGTTAATCCAGTTCACTAGAATCAGTGCTGCTTACTGTGCCATGAAGTTCAAAACTTGTGGTATGCATACGAAAACGTAATTGCATACAATTATTCTTTTATTTTGAACAAATTGATCATTTTACATGTAAGTTTTGATTTATTTCTAAATTTTTATTATACATCATTTAATAACTAGTTTATGATTGAAAATGTAACTTAATAACACGATTACAAGCAAACAATCTGATGTGGGAGTCTCTTCTAATGACCTTTATGTGACACAAATCCTAATACAAATATTGGACTTACTGAGAAATATATATATATATATATATATATATATATATATATATATATATATATATATATATATATATATATATATATATATATATATATATATATATATATAATGTGTGTGTGTGTGAGAGAGAGAGACTAGGAGGTCACGGGTTCAAACTGTAGAAACAGTCTCTCGCAGAAATGCAAGATAAGATTGCATACAATAGACCCTTGTTGTCCGGCCCTTTTCCTGATCCCGCATATAGCGGGAGCTTAGTGCATCGGACTGCCTTTTTCTATATATGAAAGTCATAAAATATGAGGTAGTAAGTTCAATTAATACTATCAGAAATTACTTAATTTTATTGTTCGTTTATATTTTGGATTCATTTACATCTTTGTTGGTAGAAAATAGTCTCGCATTAGCTCTTATTATTGATAAAATTCTTGTGTGAAATGGTTTAAAATTATCTTACATTACTTCAAATTGAAGCTCCAAGCTAAAATTCGATGCAAAGTATAATAGAGGGTAAAGTTGCTAATTGTCGCTAAGCTGACAATTTTCCCCTTTATTAAACTTTTTCACTCGCTAATTATCAAAAAAAATCATTATCACTAGTGAATTTGATCATTCCATGTTTATTTATTCTATTTCATCATTAAGATAAAGTTAGTCTCACTTACTTTTGTCTTCACTTTTTTTTTTAATATTGTTTCTTAAAGAAGATTAAAAAGGCGTTTCAAATAATTAACGAATAGTATTAATTATTAAGCACGTTAAAATGAAGGAGAACAAAAATGAAGTGGCAATTAAGATGCAATTAACCAAGTAAAGTGGAAACACACTCATAGGTAAACTCAAGTACGAGCATAGTTTAAAGCAATTTTTAATTAATGAATATAATAGGACAAACCTAACAAACTAAATGCACCCACTTTGTTCACAAATATAATTTCTTGAATTTTTCTCACCTTATTTTTTTTCAGTTTCTTTCCTAGTCAAAGCCATCAAATTTCTACCAGCCTTCCAAACCTATTATAAAATACAGTAATTAGAAAAGGAAAAAAAAAACAAGAAGAAGAAGAAGCAGCGTGGAAATAACTGGATTTGTATCAAAGAAGAGTTGTATAAAGTGGTGACCGGTAAATACTACTTCATTCTTAACTAGAGGGTTCGAATCTTGGATATAGAGTTTCATTTTTTTTAGAGAGCGTTTTACCCTCAAATATAGGATTTTCGTGTGTAAATTCAAATTTAATTGGACTCTAATATAAATACCGAATACAAGATGAAAACCGTAAAAAAAAAAAATGAATAAATAGTACTCCACTTGTTAAAGTTGACTGGAATTCCGGTTTGACTTAATTTTGGACTGTGCTACTTGAGCTTTTTCTATTAATAATAATTTTTCTATTAATAATAACTAATTCGTCCTTTGCACTAATAGTAATTAGTACTCCTGTTAAGGTTGCAATATTGAAGATACAAATTCTTTCTTTCAAATCGGATAGACGCAGGGGTCGTTTGGTAGGGTGTATAAGAATAATGTTAAATAAGATATATTAGTAATGCGGGAATTAGTAATTTAAGCATTACTTATACAGAGATTATTTCTTATTCGTTATTTGGCAGTGTACTAAAAATTAAAATACATTACATAATTTTTAAGAAAATTAGTTGTTTATAAAAATACCCTCCATATTCTTTAGCTTTAAGGGACTTTAAGAATAATTTTATTTTTAACCATACTAATGCATGCATTAATAGCCTTGGTATTGCTAATGTCATAGTTTCCTATGTATTAATTATACATATGATAATACTAAATATATTGTATAACTAATACTTGCATTAGTAATACATAGGTTGAAAAAGTATACCAAACAAGGAATTAGTAATACCAAAAGCTAACGCATGCATTATTTTCTTTAATGCATCCTACGTACCAAACGAGTTCTTAGAGTTTATAAATACATTCATTTGTAACTTAAATAAATCAATTAGGGGTCATTTGGTTTAAATACGGCTTATGTCGGGATAAGTTATATTGAGATTAATTATGGTGGGATTAGTCATTTTGGTATTGTTTTTTATACACTATTTGGTATGTTGTTTAAAAATGACAATTGCATGATTTCTAAGAAGAAGATATAAGTTATCCCGGCACTAATTACCCTATCCTCTACAAAGTATAAATTATCTCGGTACTAATTTTAA
The DNA here is from genome assembly GCF_000715075.1 of Nicotiana tabacum. Lineage (NCBI taxonomy): Eukaryota > Viridiplantae > Streptophyta > Magnoliopsida > Solanales > Solanaceae > Nicotiana > Nicotiana tabacum. The sequence goes on along the minus strand of NC_134089.1, from coordinate 13,842,395 downwards.
TCTCGGGATAACTTATACCAGGTTTGCTAACCAAACAAAGTATTAAGGTGGTATTAAATTTTTATACCAATACGATACCTTCTTATACCCCATACCAAACGACCCCTTACAGATTAATTCACATAATATAATTAAGTGAAAATAGCCACAAATTCAACCCTATTTATGTGAGTTTGCTCACATTGTTAATACAACACCCAAATAAAAGAGGATAACTGCTTTAAATTGGCAGCCAGCATAAAATTAGTCAAATTGTGATAAATCATCACATATAAAATAGGAAAATTTTCGTTCCTATATCATATAGGAAACTATATTACCAAATATATTCATAGTTTGCATATTACCCTTCATACTAATAGTATTTCTACATAATATATACAATGCATTAAATAAGGAATCATTATAGTTGTAGGATTCCTTATTTAGGCTCGCTAAACAAAGAGAATTAAATATTTTCCAGATCTTCCAACGCAGATCACGCACAGTAATCACTATCGTCGACTTCTTTACAAAATTTCCGTATTCTGTTTTTTGCGCTAAACTCTGTTTCAACATTTTCTCTGATTTCACAAATCAAAATTGACAAAATCTTCTACAATTCTTCTGCAACAAAAGCAATTATGGCGAAAATACAAAGCAAAGGAAAAGAGAGCAGCAATTCCACCATTGACAACCATTAAAAAACTTTGAAACTTTGAATTCAAATTTGGGTTTTCAAAAATCATTATTTGTTTGGATTAGGTGTTGTTGAAAATAATTGGGAATATGGTTTGAAGTTTATATCTCAATTTTGAGGGGTTTTGGTAAAGATTAGACTTGGTTTTGACTGAATTTCAGATTGAAACTCGAAGAAGAAGAAGAAGTATATTGCAGAAATTGTAGAAAAATTGTAGACAATTGTTTATTTATTTTTCTTTTATTCATTTACCTATTGTATGAAAGTTGAACAACATTGTATAAAAATTGTATTTAAGTGGATGATTTAGTACTGTTTTGGACAAAAATATGTATCAAACATGTGAAACATACATTTCAGGAGAAGTATTTCGAGTCCAAATATGTACCCAGTTTGTTGATATTTTGTAGATAAATTGTAGATTATTTGTATTCTGATTGTAGATGCTTTATTTTCTGTTTTCGCAAATAAAAAAATGACTAAAACTTCTACAAATCTTTTGAAAAAATGTAATTATGTCAAAAATCCCAATTATGCTACAATTGAATGAGAATTAGGATATTAAAATTCAATGTACCCAGTTTGTAGATATTTTGTAGATAAATTGTAGATTATTTGTATTCTGATTGTAGATGTTTTATTTTTTGTTTTCACAAATAAAAAAATGACTAAAACTTCTACAGATCTTTTGAAAAAACGCAATTATGTCAAAAATCCCAATTATACTACAATTGAATGGGAATTAGGATATTAAAAATCAATGTACCCAGTTTGTAGATATTTCGTAGATAAATTGTAGATTATTTGTATTCTGATTGTAGATGCTTTGTTTTCTGTTTTCACAAATCAAAAACGATTAAAACTTCTACAAATCTTCTGCAAAAACTCAATTATGTCGAAAATCCCAATTATGCTACAATTGAATGAGAATTGGGATATTAGAATTTAATATACCCACTTTGTAGATATTTTATCGATAAATTGTAGATTATTTGTATTCTGATTGTAGATGCTTTGTTTTCTATTTTCATAAATCAAAAACGACTAAAACTTCTACAAATCTTCTGCAAAAAAATGCAATTATGTCGAAAATTTCGACTATGCTACAATTCTGTGATTCTCCTATATGCTCTTGTTATTCCTTACGATTTGCTATGCTAAATATGGAATCCAAAAAAAATATTTCTGCAATTTTTCTTCAAGAAAAATAAATAAACAACAGTCTACAATTTATCTACAATTTCTGCAATATACGTCTTCTTCTTCGAATTTCAATCTGAAATTTAGTCAAAACCAAGTCTAATCTTCATCAAAACCCCTCAAAATTGAGATATAAACTCCAAAGCATATTCCCAATTATTTACAACAACACCCAATCCAAACAAATAATGATTTTTGAAAACCCAAATTTGAATTCAAAGCTTTTTAATGGCTGTCAATGGTGGAATTGCTGCTCTTTTTTCCTTTCCTCTTATATTACTGAAGGAACCCGAAATCATAACCATCAAAAGTTATTGCTGTGTATGAAACTTTGAAAATTTGACTTCAATTTTGACTGGTTGTAGAAGAAAAAACCTTGATTTTGGATATTAATGGTAGAGAGTTTCAATTGTTTTTCTGGATTTAGCAGAGGGTTTCAATTGTTTTTCTGGTTTCTGGGTGTGTGGTGATACGTGGGTGAAGGTGTGGGGTTGGGAGAGAGAAACGTGGGGGGGGGGAGAGAGAAACGTGAGGGGGGGGGCGGATTTGGAGGAATATACGGTACCATAAATGTAGGAGTGATATAAGGTACAATTAATGTACAGTTAAAAAACCTTATGGTATAGAATTGATAATTAGGTATACTAAATGTAATTATATCAAACCTTAAACATTGAGGGTAATATAGTTTCCTATATGACATAGGAATGTAAAAATTCCTTTTTTATTTATAACTATCTTACGTAGGCAACATGATCCATCAAGTGGAATAAAATGTGTTCTAATAGAGCGAAATGGATAGTAAAGATACATATGACGACCCGATTAATTTGGAACCAATTGTCCATAATTCAATAGCCTAAAATGGGACAACATATTAGGAGTAATAAATTTCACATAAAGGGGGTAAAATTCGTAAAAGTGCCAAAATTCGGTAAATTTCAGAAAATTCATATTCTTTTAATCTGTGACTTTTATCCGTCCAAACACCATGTGAAGAAATTACTCGTGCACTTTTAAAAAAACATCAAAATTCACTATTTTAATTTCATATTATATGTTACCATTTTTGTTTGAAAATCCAATGTCGTTAACTCACTTATTTGACTAATTCAGATTTGTATCTGGTATGCCTACTAGTGGGTAAAAGCTCGCTACCGAGAAGTATTTCGTTCTTAGAGTTCGAACTCGAGATCTTTGGTTAAATGTAAAGGGATCTCAACCATCTCACGACACTCTTTAGTAGTATATTATCTTTCCTTTTTTTACACTTGTTAAATTTCTTAAAATTTTGTAACAAAGATTTTTTTTAAAATGAAAAGAAAAGAAAAATTAACTTTTAAGTGAGCTTCCACCTAATAATACGAGAAAAAAGACTAATAGCCTGTTTGGCCAAGCTTTTTTTTGGTCAAAAATTAAGGTGTTTGGCCAAGCTTTTGGAAGGAAAAAAAGTGCTTCTGAGGAATTTGGAGAAGCAGAAAAAGTAGTTTTTCTCCAAAAGCACTTTTTTGAGAAGCACACTTAGAAGCAATTTTTTAAAGTTTGGCCAGACACTAATTGTTGCTCAGAAGTGCTTTTCAAATTAATTAGTCAAACACAAACTGCTTCTCACCAAAAATATTTTTGAGAAAAACACTTTTCAAAATAAGCTGATTTTTGCAGCTTGGCCAAACGGACTATAAAATTGACTGTCCACGTTTAATACATGGTGGCTGGACTTTTGTGGACGAGTTTTTGTCTCGTACTTGCTCAGTCAAACGATTATAATTGAGAGGGAAAAGTTTAAAAAAATAAATTAAAAAGGACTCTAATTGATATTATGGAAAAGGGCAAAAAACATAAGAAATAATAAGTAGTCTGGTTGTTGCTGAATTTTAAAAGTTATGAAATTTGACTTTTCTTATTTAAGACTCCAATATATTTGTTTAGTAAGTTGTTTTGATATATTTAAAATTTTATCTTTTATTGGATTTCCAAAATCCTTCTCTAGATTCGTTATATTTGGGACAAATATAACTTATAGAATGCAAAGTTTTAAAAATTTATAGAATAACCTTTCTTTCTCTAACCAATTTAAAATTAGGGACCAACAAAGAAAAATCACAATACCGAATATGTCCTTTTGAATTATTTCCTTTCACTTCCCTCCAACTAGAAATCATTCATTCACACTGAAAAAAATTAAATTTAAAATTTCAATATCAATAATTTTTTCCAGTATGAAAAATAATAATATACGAATGTTACCACTTGTTTATCGAACAACAAACCAGGGTCTTGAAAAGAGAGAACGATATCTACTTATATTTGGAAAGTTATCGTGATAGTTTATTTTTGAAATTTCTCATACTATCTTATCCAAAGTAGATAACGATATATTTAACTCGGTTGTACAGATATTTTAATAGTAGTTATTGTTACGAGAAATTAAATCGTAAAATACGAAAAAAATGCGAATATATATTGAAGTAGATTTTATATTTCTAGGGAAATATTATATATTTGCTGGTTCATTAATTACAGATTGAATCAAAATAAATTCTTGGATAATCCTTTATTTATTGAAACACATTAAAAACAGTCCATTTTTAACAAAGAAAAAGACCAACTTGAAGAGGAAAAAAATTGAATTTACAATTTAACCCCTCCAATTTTCTCCCAACAACCCAAACAACTCTAACCTTCTCCCAAATCCACCAACCCCCAAAAAAACATTTTTTATTTTTTATTTTTTGCATTTTTTAACAATAAATAAATAAATAAACCCATGTTGCATGAAGTACCCACGTCAGTCTCAAATCTCAACCGTTAATTACACCTAAAATCAAGGGCTAAAATTAATCTACCAACAACCACCATTTAGTATTCTTTGCCACTATATTTTCTTTACCTACCAACATTTTAGTTCCATTCCCCTCTATTTATACACCACATCTCCCATCAACCTCTCTTCAAAAAATAAGAAAAAACATCTTTAATTCTTAGCCATTTTCTCTTCTCCAAATCTCCTCACACCCTTTAACATTTCTAGCCAATTCTTTATTTTCTAGCCACTTCTTCATTTTCTAGCCATTTCTTGATCAAACAATGGCATCAAATGGTCATGTTAATGGAGGAGAAAACTTTGAGTTGTGCAAGAAATCATCAGCCACTGATCCATTGAATTGGGAAATGGCAGCTGAATCTTTAAGAGGGAGTCATTTGGATGAAGTGAAAAAAATGGTGAGTGAATTTAGAAAACCAATGGTAAAACTTGGTGGTGAAACTTTAACAGTGGCACAAGTGGCTGCTATTGCTGTTAGGGACAAAAGTGCAAATGGTGTTAAAGTTGAACTTTCTGAAGAGGCAAGAGCTGGTGTTAAAGCTAGTAGTGATTGGGTTATGGATAGTATGAATAAAGGAACAGATAGTTATGGTGTTACTACTGGTTTTGGTGCTACATCTCATAGGAGAACCAAGAATGGTGGTGCTCTTCAAAAAGAACTTATTAGGTAAACCACTTTTCATCTACCTAACTTTTCTTTTTCCAATAAAAATAGTAGAGGCGGACTCAGAATTTTAACGTGACGGGAATAATATTTTGTTCAATCAGTACCTCCTAAAATTTTTTATCGTTCAGGATGCTAAATAATTTAATTTAGCCATTTTCAAGGTATACATATATTATATATACAAGATTTCTGCCGAAGTGTCCTCCGGCCACGGGTGGTGCTAGATGGGCAGAAAGGGTTCAGCCGATCCCCTTCGACCGAAAAAAAAATATTAGCATCTAAATTTTTCTATGACAGCATTAAGGAATTTTTACACTATCAATATAGAAGGATATTTTACGTTATTTTTACGTTATCAGTTTCCCTTAGTGTAAGTAGTTATATATAGTTATCTTTTAGATGATCGTAAAAATTAAATTGTGTTTGATCATGTGTAGTAATAGCTAAATTCTTATTCTGCAAGAAAATCTGATTAGCATTTTTGAGTTAATGATCTACTATTTTGAGTTAATAGCTATTAATGATTTACTTATTTGACCTTACAAAAAGAATTATCTATTATTTTTGAGTCAACAGTTATTAATGATTTACTTTAAGTCTTATGTCAACTAATCTTTTTGTAAGAGGAAATGATTTTTAAGATATCAATTTATAAGTTAAAATGTGTACATTTTCTATGTAATCTAAATCATTATAGCAGCTATATTTCAATTTATTATATCCAACCAAATATAAAGAGTTACTTATTATTATAGAATAATATAATCTGGTACTATATATATTCCTTATTTTATCATAGTAGAGATGATAAAGTTTATATGTCTAAATATTCCTTAGATTTACATCTTGAAATATTGAATAAAGAAAAATATTAAATAGTCCTTGAAAAAATATTTTATATTGGAACTTGGTACGAAGTACAGGAATTTTGCAACTACATCTATAAATCTAATTATATATATTAAATTCAGCACAACTATAAAAAATAAGCCACAAGATTGACTTATGTGGGGTTAGAAAAAGTGTGTGGTAGGTGGGGGATCATTTTAGTCATTTCATCTTCCTTCTAGTTTTATACAAAGTACATGTTAGAATTTACTCATTAAATTTTTCGTACTACTTTTTTCCTAAATTAGAAAGAAAAAATAATTTAAATAAACATCTTTAACTAGTTAATTTATTTTTGTGGGTCCTCTAATAATAGATGAGAGAAAAGTGGGCTTATGTAGACAGTTTACATTTCCAACTATTTGGGTCGAATACCAGTCAACCCATGTGCTGTCTCTTGTCAGATATCTATTTATTTTAAAGTACAAATAATTTTTATAATTTTTAAAAATAAATTTTGCACAAAATAACTATAAATAAGTAATTTTATAATTATTTAAGTAGAATTGATAAAATTGTTATGAAATGACAATTTAACTCTCAAATTTTCACTTTCACTTTTATTTTTTGGCCTAGTTTACTTTTAGCTTGCACCGAAACTATTTACATTCGGTTGCTACAAAAGTGTATAAACTTTATATATTATATATATATTCGATTATTATTTTTAGAGCGGTTATACAGTGTCATTTTTTTTTTTTATTTCCCCTCAACCTACCCACGAGGCTAAAATATAACAAATGTGTGCCCCCCTTTAAAGGGGACTTATATCACTTGAAAATGATGGGAGATGATGTAACACACTACTAGTTTTTCATTTGTTTTAAAGCTGTATAATAGTCCGTTTGGCCAAGCTGCAAAAATTAGCTTATTTTGAGAAATGCTTTTTTTTTCAAACAAAAGTACTTTTGGTGAGAAGCAGTTTGTGTTTGACTAATTAGTTTGAAAAGCACTTCTGAGCAGCAATTAGCGTTTGGCCAAGCTTTAAAAAACTGTAAGTGTAATTTTCTGTGCTTTTGGAGAGAAGCTACTTTTTTCTGCTTCTCCAAAACTGCTTCTGCTTCTCCTCAAAAGCACTTTTTTTCCTTTCAGAAGCTTGGCCAAACAGGCTATAATACAGTTACAGCCGTATTTGTTCCGATATTTTTTATATGCTATAATAAAGTGATATTATAGAGGTTATATATTATAACATAACATAAAAGATTGAAAAATTGGCATGGTGAATGACTATTATATACATATGTTGTTAACACATGTTCTTATTTAGATTTGATTGGTAGAATTCAGTTCAATATCTAATCTTGCTGACATTGAATTGACAGGTTCTTGAATGCTGGTGTTTTTGGCAATGGAACAGAAACAAGCCACACATTGCCACATTCAGCAACAAGGGCAGCTATGCTTGTTAGGATCAACACACTCCTACAAGGCTACTCTGGCATCAGATTTGAAATCTTGGAAGCAATTGCAAAATTGATTAACAGCAACATTACTCCATGTTTACCTCTCCGTGGCACGATCACTGCCTCGGGCGATCTTGTTCCTTTATCCTACATTGCTGGTTTGCTCACTGGTAGGCCTAATTCCAAGGCTGTTAGTCCCAATGGTGAGACCCTTAATGCTGAAGAAGCGTTCCGCGTTGCTGGTGTTAACGGTGGATTTTTCGAGTTGCAGCCTAAGGAAGGACTTGCACTTGTGAATGGTACAGCAGTTGGTTCTGGTATGGCATCAATGGTCCTCTTTGATTCCAACATTCTTGCTGTTATGTCTGAAGTTTTATCAGCAATTTTCGCTGAAGTTATGAACGGAAAGCCCGAATTTACTGACCATTTGACACACAAGTTGAAGCACCACCCTGGTCAAATTGAGGCTGCTGCTATTATGGAACATATTTTGGATGGAAGCTCTTATGTGAAGGCGGCTCAAAAGCTACATGAAATGGATCCTCTCCAAAAACCAAAGCAAGATCGTTATGCTCTCCGAACATCTCCACAATGGCTTGGCCCTCAAATTGAAGTCATTCGCGCTGCAACTAAGATGATTGAGAGGGAGATTAACTCAGTGAACGATAACCCCTTGATCGATGTTTCAAGAAACAAGGCATTACATGGTGGCAACTTCCAAGGCACCCCTATCGGTGTGTCCATGGATAATGCAAGATTGGCTCTTGCATCAATTGGGAAATTGATGTTTGCTCAATTCTCGGAACTTGTCAACGACTATTACAACAACGGTTTGCCATCTAACCTCACCGCATCAAGGAATCCAAGCTTGGACTATGGTTTCAAGGGAGCTGAAATCGCCATGGCATCTTACTGCTCAGAACTTCAATTCTTGGCAAATCCAGTGACAAACCATGTCCAAAGTGCTGAGCAACACAACCAAGATGTCAACTCCTTGGGCTTAATCTCAGCAAGGAAAACAGCTGAAGCTGTCGATATCTTAAAGCTCATGTCATCAACTTATCTAGTGGCACTTTGCCAAGCTATCGACTTGAGGCATTTGGAGGAAAACTTAAAGAATGCAGTCAAGAACACAGTTAGCCAAGTAGCTAAGAGAACTCTTACAATGGGTGCTAACGGTGAACTTCATCCAGCAAGATTCTGTGAAAAGGAATTGCTACGAGTCGTGGACAGGGAATACTTGTTCGCCTACGCTGATGATCCTTGCAGTTGCAACTACCCTTTAATGCAGAAACTGAGACAAGTACTTGTTGATCATGCAATGAATAATGGTGAAAGTGAGAAGAATGTGAACAGCTCAATCTTCCAAAAGATTGGAGCTTTCGAAGACGAATTAAAGGCTGTTTTACCAAAGGAAGTTGAGAGTGCAAGAGCTGCATTGGAATGTGGCAACCCTGCTATTGCTAACAGGATTACAGAATGCAGATCTTATCCATTGTACAGGTTTGTGAGAAAGGAGCTTGGAACAGAACTACTAACAGGAGAAAGAGTCCGATCACCGGGCGAGGAGTGTGAGAAAGTGTTCACAGCAATGTGCAATGGACAGATTATTGATCCAATGTTGGAGTGTCTCAAGAGCTGGAATGGTGCTCCTCTACCTATCTGTTAGGTGTTTGCTTGATTTCGCGCGACAGGAACTTTTGTTAATGTTTGTCAATGCTATTTTTCAGATTCTTTTTTCGCTCTTTGGTGAATTACTATCATAATATGTTGTGAACTTAATAGTTTTTTGGTTAGCTGAAAGAGTGTTAAAACTCTTTTAAATATGTTGGATTGTAGTTGTATATGTCTCTTTTCAGTATAAACTTAATGAAAAGTGACAGTGTGCTTAAATCTTCCTGGCAATTCTTCTTCTCCTATTAATTTTGGATCAGGGAATGTTCAGTAAGCATATGGAACACCAATCAAATCACTAAAAACTGTATTCCCCTTCTGTTACTTTGTCCTCTTAAAAGAATAGAATACTAATTGTGTAAATTTTTGGAGATTTTTCGAAAATGAGTTTTTCAAAAATTCAAAAGTGATTTTGATCACTTTTTCAAATTTTTTGGATTTTTTTTTCCACTCACAAAACCGTAATATTTTTTTCAACTAAAATACATGTCCAAATGTTATTTTTTTTTCAACGTAATTCCAAATACTACTTTTTTTGTCCAACCGCTTACTAAATATCTAAAAAAAACTATTAAGGGATAACTGACGATTTCCAAATAAAAGGAATATAAATTGATGAAATTGCCTTTGATATGTCTGAAACAAATGGTCCTAAGCAGTATAGCACAAGGTAAACATGGAAAATGATCCCAAGCACAAGGTAAACATGGAAATTAAAAAATTACAACACATCGTCAATACTGCTATAAGTGGTATAAAATCAGTGCTCCCTCCGATCCACCAATTTGCTTTTGACACACCCATTAAAAAAATACTAAATTCTATACAAAAATACCTAGAATGACGAAACTACCCTTAATTAAATATTTAATGTGAGGAGTAAGAAACTTTTTAGGAATATGTACATAAGGGTAATCTTGTAAAAACAAATTGAATTCTTTCTTGATTATATAAATGGAGACTTATTTTGGACCAAAATAAAAAGTAAATTGGTCACTTATTCTGGACCGGAAGGAGTAAAATTTATAGCCTGTTTGGCCAAGCTTATTTTTGGCCAAAAGTATTTTTTTTTGCCAAAAGCACTTTTGGCCAAAAATTGAGGTGTTTGGCCAAGCTTTTGGAAGGAAAAAAAGTGCTTTTGAGGAGAAGCAGAAGCAGTTTTGGAGAAGCAGAAAAAAGTAGCTTCTCTTCAAAAGCACTTTTTTGAGAAACACTTTTGAGAAAAATACACTTAGAAACAGTTTTTTAAAGTTTGGTCAAACACTAATTGCTGCTCAGAAGTGCTTTTTCAAACTAATTAGCTAAATACAAATTACTTCTCACCAAAAGTACTTTTGAGAAAAACACTTTTGAAAAAAACATTTCTCAAAATAAACTGATTTTTGTAGCTTGGCCAAACGGGCTATTAATGCGCTCATTAGGAAAATCACTAATAAAAAGTATTACGACAATTTCCAGTTATTATTGATACAAGAAAGAAATAATTACAATATCACGTTACCAATGAGGAGACAAAAATCTTAACACGTCATGTCATATCACTTTAGGAAAGTACCATTCAAGTCAATTATTTGAATCTTTTCTAGAAAAGTTAAAAAGAAAAGTCACACTTCCTTTTTATCACCACCGGAAGGATGTAAGAAAGTTTTTTTCAATTTAAGTGACAATTGAAATGAAATTTATTTATTAAATTTAGAGTCGCCACTTGAGATAATTTATGGTGTCCCAAGTCACTCGTTTGAAAATCCCGAATCGAGGAAGTTTGACTCTTATTTATGGTCTGCGAACACAAAAATTCAGGTAAGGAATTCTGTTAACCCGGGAGAAGGTGTTAGACATTTCCAGATTCCGTGATTCTAGCACGGTCGCTCAACTATTATTATTGGCCTATTTATCTGACTTTTAAAATATTTTTGAAACCTACACATTTTATCCCTTTTAAAACCGCTTTTAACAATCTGATTGTCATAAAACTAATTATTTGATTACACATTGTGAATCGTGTCACAGGAATCGTACCCACGATCTACAACATGTTTATTTTATTAACAAAATTAAATTGTGGTCGGGTCATATAAATGTACCTCCGAATTTTAGAAAGTAAAGCATCACAACTACGTCACGGGAACCGTACCCGTAGCTATGATACTTTATTTAATTGCGCCTAAAGCAAACTCCGAGTGTTTAAAATGTTTTCTACACTAAGTTGTAAAATTAATATGAGGGCCATAGATTAAGGGATTCATTTGTGAATGGCACGCCTCAATTTATTTCAAAAAATTGCTCTCAACTTAAAGCAAACTACGGATGTTTATAGTTTTTTCTTTCTAAGCTACTTCAAGATTATTGTAAGGACAAAGTTGCTCAATCAAATATAGTCATATAAATTTAAACCACACAGTAATTATTTTCCACATAATCGCCTAATAAAAAATATATATGCACATATGGACAAAAAGCTCTAGAAAGCTTGCTCTTGATTGTTCTACTCCATCTCTTTTTTGACTAATTTCCTAAATTTATTGTTCCAACTGTTGATATTTAATTTTTTTCTGTATATTTTAATATGCAAAATACTTTCAAAATAACATATGTGTGCATATATAACTATGCTCAAATGCTTTATTATTTTTTCTTAATTTTTAAAGATTTTTAAATCGATTTATTACCCTATTTTATCCATAAAAATCCAATAATTATTCCTAAAATTATCATTTTGGTAATTCATTTATTAGATTTTCATATTTATACTAAAATATAGGTAATATAATTTTTGCATATTTTTACAAAGTCATTTAACATTTTTAAAGTTAAATTGTATATAATTACATAATTAGCCTCTTTTAAGGTTAATTACGTTTATATTCATAAAAATTAGGTTTGGTATTTTTAAATTGTAAATTATGTGCTATAAATCATTTTGGTACCTTTAATTTATTTCCAGAAATTATTTATTATTTCTTATAAATTAAATAGGAAAAATTGTCTATTTAAATGTTAGCTCAATTTCATTTCAATGATAGCCCAATTCTGACCCCAATTGGACTCAACTGAAACCATTTGAACCCCCGACCCAATTCTGATTTTGTAACGACCTGACCTGTCGTTTTAAGAATTTGCGTCTCGTTCAACGACTTAAGACCTCGAGAAGCTTCATAATATGTATTATGACCCGCATGTGTGGTCGAGCTTGATTTTTGGAAGATTCGGAATTTAAATGAAAGAATAACTCTCATTTTGGAAGCTTAAATGAAAAGAATTGACCGGAGTTTGACTTTTTAGCAAACGACTCCGGAATAGAATTTTGATAACTCCAATAGCTTCATATGGTAATTTCGGACTTGGGCATTTGCTCGGATTTGGATTTGAAAGTTCGTAGGTCAATTTAACACATTTTGGCAAAATTTGGAAAATAGAAATTTTTGGAAAGTTTGATAGGGGAGTTGACTTTTTGATATCGGGATCAAAATCCGATTCTGGTAATCGGAACATCTCCGTTATGTCATTTATGACTTGTGTGTAAAATTTGAGGTCAATCGGAATTGATTTGATAGGTTCCGGCATCAAATGTAGAATTTGGAATTTGTTACTTTTGAATAAGCTTGAATTGGGGTGCGATTCATGTTTTAGTGTTGTTCAATGTTATTTGAGGCATCGACTAAGTTTTTGTCATGTTATGAGACTTGTTAGTTTACTTCGTTGGGATCCCGTGGAGCTCGGATGAGTTTTGGAAGAGTTTTTGGAAGAGTTTGGTGTTTTGAGCATAAGCACGTAGTGATCCAAAGGTCCATTTTTAGTTCTAGAAATCAAAATTTAATTTCGAGACTTTCTGGATTTTGATAATGAATTATAGGAGTGATATGGAAAGCTTGGTCTAATTTCATCAAGTCGCGATTGAGTTTTTAGCGCGAAACATGAGTTAATTGTTTAACGAGCGAAATGGGTATCACATTGAGCGAATGATCTTCGAATTTTGTTTCGATTGAAGGAACAGGTTCGTATTATTATTTGTGACTCATAGGAACAAGAATCGTCGAATTCCGAGCTCGTATGATGGAGTTAGAGCATTTTTAGTAAAATAAAAAGCTGCTGAAATTTTCTGGGCAATTGCTGGTTTTTTCGCAGATGCGGTGAACAGTACCACATCTGCGGTGAACAGTAATCCCGCATTTGTGGCGAACAGTAAAACCGCACCTGCGGTGAACAGTACCGCAGATGCAAAAATTGGTGGACAAATTATAATTCAAGTTCTGAAAATGAGACTTCGTCCCATTTTCCATTTTTACCAAATTAGAGCTCGGGGAGAGGTGATTTTCGGGAGATTTTTAGAGAAAATAACGGGGTAAGTGTTCTTAACTTAATTTTTGTTAGATTACCCGAATCTATTACTAGTTTTGGCATTAAATCTGTGAATTTAATTGGAAGAGTTTGAAAACCCTCTCGGATGGATTTGGGGGTCGAAATATTATCGAAATTTAGTAATTTTGGTATGTTTAGACTCGTGGTTGAATGGGAGTTCATATTAAATAATTTTTGCCGGATTCCGAGACGTGGGCCCCGCGGGCAATTTTTGAGTTGATTTCAGATTTTATTGGAAAAATTAATATTTTCATATGGGATTGATTGCTATAATTTTTGTTGACCGTATCGAATTATTTTTGGCTAGATTCGAGCCATTCAAATTTGGATAATCGAGGAAAAGGCCTACTAGTGGACTAAATTGGTTGCAAAACGAGGTAAGTGTTTGGTCTAACCTTAGCTTGAGGGATTAGGAGTTGTGTCATAATTGTTATGTGTTATTTGTCGAGTACGACGTATAGGCATGGTGACGAGTATCTATACATTGGAGTCAAGCATGCCCGTGAGTCTTATACTTTGATTAATGTGACTCCTATTTAACTTAAATGAAGAGTTTCGTCTCTCCTATTGTTGTGTTATATTTTCATAGCTACTTGACTCGTGTCGATTTCCTTATTATTGACTTATATATGATGGGATCGTTGCTACGTGTTAGTTTTCCCGTTATGGAACTGTTTTCTTTATGCCAGTATTCTTTTCTGTGGTTATTCCTTTGCGCTGGTTCTACTATTTCTCGTGATTTACATCCCTTGAGTTGATTTACTTGTCTTACCTTGTATTATTGTCATTTATTGTTGTTATATGTATTGCGGTGATATCCGATCCTTCTGTTGTGATGTAACTGTTGATTCTGTTGGTTACATTGTGTATTTACTTTAGGACTACGGGTTAGATTCTCGGGAGATCCCCCTGCACATATATTGAGGATACCAAGAGATCCCTAGCATTTATAATGAGGATACGAAGAGATCCCTAGTATGTAATGAGGATACCAAGAGATCCTCGGGATACCAAGAGGTCCCTAGTATATAATGAGGATACCAAGGGATCCTCGGGATACTAAGAGATCCCTAGTATGTAATGAGGATACCAAGAGATCCCTAGTATGTAATGAGGATACCAAGAGATCCCTAGTATGTAATGAGGATAACAAGAGATCCTCGGGATACCAAGAGATCCCTGGTATAGATTGAGGATACCAAGAGATCCTCGGGATACTGAGAGATCCCAGGTTATTATCCTAGCGATTGTTTTAGCCTCTGTTTCAGTTATTGCATTCCTTACTTTCACGTATTAATATTCTTATTGTTAGCTTGCAACTGAGTTGCTTATCATATCCGTCATACCTTATATTTTATTTTATCTCAGTAGGGCCCTGACCGTTGTACTCCTTCCGTGATTATTTTGTCTCCGTTGTAATTGTTATTATCAATTCAAGTGTTTTAATAGTTTAGATTCCTTTACGGCTGTGATCTTTTGTGTGGGAATCCATAGTGTTGTTAATATCTCGCCCTATTTGTTTTATATATATAATCAATACTTCAAATTTCAACAATTGTTACATTTTTAACTCTATTGATTTCTCAGCTAAATTTTCCTTAAACTGTTTGAGGTTGTACTTTACTTAAAAGGAATTTCTTCTATGTTTTGATTTATTGATTTCTCGTATTAAAGGTAATAATTTATTTGATAATGTACTTTAATTGAAAAGGGTATTTTCTTTATCAAATGATTTCTAAAAATAACTTCATCTTTTCTTGCTGATTTTCCTATTTAGGTTGGGAGCTGTACTCTACTTTATGTTAAGTGAATGAGGCTCCTTGAACATTCTTAATTGTATTGAGTCATGGAACCTATGAACTGGGTAATATAAGGATATTGTTGTGCAATATGAGACAGAAATATGTGGGTACGAGGTGCCATGAAAATATGAAAGTGGGCTGAGACCTATATTATTTGTGATTATGAAATGAGGCGTCACAAGGTGACCTTTAGTTGAAAGAAATATATTCGAAAGATGCTTACTTGGAAGATACTTATATGAAGGAAATATATTCGAAATGTATTTATTGAAAAGCATATTATCTTAGAGATTATTACTGGAAGGATTTATAGGCGAAAGATTTATATTTGAACGACTCGATTAATTGATTGCACTTGTATTTATTATTTTTTGAGAAGCTTTTATGGTGTTCTTGTTGCCTGCTAATTATATTACTGGTTGATCATTGTTGCCATCATTGTTATCAGCTTCCTATTATCTTGTACGCTATATTGTACAAGTTTATTTGGTAGTCTGGTCCTAGCCTCGTCACTACTTTGCCGAGGTTAGGCTAGGCACTTACCATCACATGGGGTCGGTTGTGCTGATACTACACTTCTGTACATTTTGTGTACAGATCCAGGTATTTAATCAATAGTAGCTGTTTGTTGTGGTGGAGACTCAAGGTAAACCTACTGCAGCGATCGCGGTCCTCGGAGTCACCTTCAATTGTATTTATTTCCATATGTTCATTTTGTTCGGAACAGTAATGTATTTATTTTTTATAACTACTCTTAGAAAAGCTTATGACTTGTATTACCGGTTTTGGAAATGGTAAATTGTTTAGAGAAATTTCATTTGAAGTTAGTAAATATCAATGTTATTTTAGCAGATGTTAGGCTTACCTAGTTTAGGGACTAGGTGCCATCACGACTCCTTCGGAGGGATTTTTGGGTCGTGACAGATTTAATCCGACCCAAACCCATCTTCATAACCCGCCCACTCGCCCATTTTGATCCAGGCCGTTGATCATTCAGATCAACGGTCAACAACCATCCTTGCCTTTTTAATTCAAACGACCCCTAACCCTAGCCTCATTTCCAAATTCCGCTGCCTATGAATCCCCTTCTCTCTCAACTCTCTCTCAAATCCTCTCAAACCCTAGTCATCGCCATCAACTACAACCCTAATACCTCCCCAAATCTATGGTTCCCAAAGTCATCGGAGACCTATATCCACCTCCCATGACTTCTACGTGCTCGATTATTATGGTCTCGAGGCTAGATCTCGAAAGAGCTTGGTCCAGGCTTGTTCGATTGCAGTTCATGACTGTTCTCCGGTCGTCTCCAACTTTTTCTCCGGCCAGCCATGGCTATTCGAGTCAGACTCTTGACTCTCCTACTTAGATCGTTGGTTTTCAAAGTCTTTTTCACCACTTGGGGTTCTTCTGAAACCTTAGCGTTTAAGTTTCCTTCGATTTCTTTTTAGATCTGTTTCAGTTCTATGTTTGCTTTGAACTTCTAAGTGTTTTTCTCAAATTTTCTTTTAAAACTCTGCTTTCAAAACCCCTTATCTTTCCGATTAGGGTTTTTGTTAAGTTATTTCAAAATGTTTCTCTGGTTCTTTGACATGTTTGGCTATGTTTGCTTATATCGTTCTTCTACCTGAGTTTGCATGTTAAAACCCCTAATTTCTTTTAACTGTTTACTAAACGAATGTTTGTTTGCCTGAGTTTTGTCCGATTTGTTTGCTTATTCTCTTTTAAAACTCTCCTATTGTTGAAAATCCCAGGGTTTTGTGTCTAAGACTGTTCGTTTAAGTGCATGACTAGATTTGAAGTTCTTTATTTCGAAATCTTTTGCTCCCTTTGTGTGATTCTTCTGATTGATGGGTTTATATCTTCTCTAAAACTCAAATATGCTCGAAACCTTAAGGGGTTTTCCTTACCTGCTACTGTGAGACCTTCATATGCTTTTGATATTCTATGTTTTCTTCGCGACTTGACCTACTGGACTGGTATGCTTCGAATGTTGCTATCTACTAAATCTTTGTGCTACTGTTGTGTGCTATTTCTTCTTGCCAATAGTCCTAGCCTCGCATGTATAATGTTTATGAACCTTATTTATATGTTGAGTCTCCTTCTTTGACTAGTTTTCA
The DNA here is from genome assembly GCF_000715075.1 of Nicotiana tabacum. NCBI lineage: Eukaryota > Viridiplantae > Streptophyta > Magnoliopsida > Solanales > Solanaceae > Nicotiana > Nicotiana tabacum. Next base: position 13,824,779 of record NC_134089.1, on the reverse strand, counting down.
AACTCGTGACTAAGTTTAAACTTTTCCTTTGTGAGATTCTGATTTCACTCGCCTATTAAGGTTAATTGATTTCTTTCCTGTTTTTCCTTACTGAATCCTTTCCAAAATTAGAGTATCTCTGTACCTAGACTCGAATTTCTTACTTGTTATTTTACTACTTCTTTTATGGAAACTTTCAGCTTGCTTTTTAATTGATTGCTTTCCTTATTTCGAACCTGTCACTTCCCGTTAAGGAAGTGACCCCTTAATTAAGGACAATCACTTGTATAATTGATTATAAATCATGATTGTTTCCATGTTTGTAGCTTATTACCTCTTTCTTACTCGTTTTAAAAAAAACTATAAATACCCGTTACTTCTTCTCTTTCAAACACACGAGCACTTTTAGTTCTGAACTCACACTTACACTCGAACCCTCTCTCTTGCTTTACTACTACTTGTGCTACTGCCTGTTTAGCCGGCTGAAAGCCAAGGCTATATTTCGAAGTCCTGCTACTTTTCTTTACTGCACTTTGCTTCTTTGACTGGTATGTTCTAATTAAGTTTTTCAGCACCAACAACAACATGCTTACTCACTGATTTTGCATTCTTGTCTGCGTACTGCTTGTATTTAATTCAGTACCATTATTTAGCATGCTGTAATTTCCTTTATCCTGTTCTGAATCAATGTATTATGAATCCCAAATCCTTACCCCAATGTGATTAATACTTGTGGTTAGTTTGGGTCATGACAGCATTGAATATTGTTGAGCATGACCCAAACTTGACCCTCCTAGGATCATAACCTCCATGTTACCCTTATATGTTGTGTGTTCTGGTTGATTTACAAGCATGACAACACCCCATATTGCTGTGCATGCCCAAAATTAACCCATGCCTAAGTATATAGGCCCCCTTGCAATGGATTCCCAATCCTCTGCCCCCTTTGCATGAAGTTATCAATTCTTTGAAGTGTTAATGGCTGACTCCCCTCACCCTTTCCCTCTCCTTTATTCCCTCAGTTTTTAGAACTCAGTTTCTCTACTTTTCACTCTCTTCTTAGACTTAAGTTATGCCCCCCTCATGTGAGCCTTGCCTTGGGACCCATGAGCTCCCTCTGAACTTGTACACATGAGGGTTGGCATTTCTACACTGCACTTGTCCCTATTCTGGTTATGAAACTTGGGTGTGAGCATTGCCCGGGGTCCTATTGAGGCTTTTAGGGAACTCTTACACACTCAGGCTAAGAAAGGCTTTGGATCAATGGTATTTTGAGTTGATTTATCTCATAACTCAGAGAGGAAGTCAAGAATTAGGCTTCCTCTGGTTGTAACTTTTCTTTGCACTTTTTTTTATGTAATTTATTATTCCTGGTTTGTAATAATTTGTAATGAACATTTGGGGCTGGCCAGTGAAAAAATGGTTGGGAAATTATGCATGCTCAAGGGTGAAAAACATGCCTATAGGATTGCTTTCTCTACTTGTTCAAATCGCATTTAGAAAACATGCCTATAGGACTGCTCCAATTCTACATATTCACATTACATTTAGAAACCATGTCTATAGGACTTACTTGTTCAACATCACATCTAGATAACCTTCCTATAGGGATTGTCTAAAATTCTACAAATTTGTCACCATTTAGATATCATGTTTTTTTAGGGCCCAATTGGTTATAACCTAGTAGCATGCTGAAATCAGTAACACATAGAAATCATACCTATAGGGGTTCTTAAATAAATTTGAGTCGTTCCATTCACATTCAATATTATATATCATGCCCATGTGGATTAGAGTCAGTAATAGTATATACCATCATCTGCGGAATTTGGAACTAGTCTAATTTAAATTCGTCTATTCTGAACCTTTGTTTAATAATTTCTTTAGTTTCAACAAGGTTTAGCAAGCATGCCTATAGGATTTCAAGCAGTACGTTTTAAGTTATTACTGTTTCACCACCTTCTTAATTAAGTAGATATCATGCCTATAGGACCCCGTCTAAACACTTAGGCAAGATTTTGAGTAATAACTGTAAAATTGAATCCGCCTTTGTTAATTGTTACAACCAGCAGGCAGACATGATTCGAACTTCTTATCTGAGTTATGTAATAAACTAATCTGCTTCAACAATTAACTTCCCTCGTCTTTATGTGCTTTAAATCAAACCTAAAAAGTATGTGCAAGTCATGCTAGTTATGTGCTTTTGTTTTGAGGAGGTATACATGAGCCTTTTGTCTGTTTACATGCATCCCCTTTATATGCCATATTATCTGTTTTTGTATGTCGCCTTAGATTTTAATCCTTTGAAACCAATCAGCCTATTATCCCCTCCCTTTAGGAATAGTAGTCCTAAGTGCCTCCGGGACTGATAGGAATGGGACGGGTAATAGCATGCAATAGTAATCGAGACCAATCCGCATTGTAATACCTTAACAGGGTGGGAAGGGTAGATATGGATATGATGACTGGTGCGTTAGTGCCACGTATAACCCCTCTTTTGAGGAGTGATTACCGGGTATTGCATTAATGTGATCCATTTTTTTTGCAAACCTAGGACCCCATTTCTTTATTTCCCCTTCTTTTTTTAAGCACTGTAATTCCTTATTCAAAATCAGCTATTTTAATTGCTCTTTCAAACTTTGTTTAATTTCAAACTATTGTACATTGAAATCCCCTCTTATTTGAGCCTTATTTATTTATTAAATTCAGGGTCGCCACTTGAGATAATTTATGGTGTCCCAAGTCACCCGTTTAAAAATTCCGAATCGAGGAAGTTTGACTCTTATTTATGGTCTGCGAACACAAAAATTCAGGTAAGGAATTCTGTTAACCCGGGAGAAGGTGTTAGACATTCCCGGATTCCGTGATTCTAGCACGCTCGCTCAACTATTATTATTGGCCTATTTATCTGATTTTAAAATATTTTGAAACCTACACATTTTATCCCTTTTAAAACCGCTTTTAACAATCTGATTGTCATAAAACTAATTATTTGATTACACATTGTGAATCGTGTCACGGGAATCGTACCCACGATCTACAATATGTTTATTTTATTAACAAAATTAAATTGTGGCCGGGTCATATAAATGTACCTCCGAATTTTAGAAAGTAAAGCATCACAACTACGTCACGGGAACCGTACCCGTAGCTATGACACTTTATTTAATTGCGCCTAAAGCAAACTCCGAGTGTTCAAAATGTTTTCTACACTAAGTTGTAAAATTAATATGAGAGCCATAGATTAAGGGATTCATTTGTGAATGGCACGCCTCAATTTATTTCAAAAAATTGCACTCAACTTAAAGCAAACTACGGATGTTTATAATTTTTTCTTTCTAAGCTACTTCAAGATTATTGTAAGGACAAAGTTGCTCAATCAAATATAGTCATATAAATTTAAACCACACAGTAATTATTTTCCACATAATCGCATAATAAAAAATATATATGCACATATGGACAAAAAGCTCTAGAAAGCTTGCTCTTGATTGTACTACTCCATCTCTTTTTTGACTAATTTCCTAAATTTATTGTTCCAACTGTTGATATTTAATTTTTTTCTGTATATTTTAATATTGCAAAATACTTTCAAAATAGCATATGTGTGCATATATAACTATGCTCAAATGCTTTATTATTTTTTCTTAATTTTTAAAGATTTTTAAATCGATTTATTACCCTATTTTATCCATAAAAACCCAATAATTATTCCTAAAATTATCATTTTGGTAATTCATTTATTAGATTTTCATATTTATACTAAAATATAGGTAATATAATTTTTGCATATTTTTACAAAGTCATTTAGCATTTTTAAAGTTAAATTGTATATAATTACATAATTAGCCTCTTTTAAGGTTAATTACGTTTATATTCATAAAAATTAGGTTTGGTATTTTTAAATTGTAAATTATGTGCTATAAATCATTTTGGTACCTTTAAGATATTTCCAGAAATTAATTTATTATTTCTTATAAATTAAATAGGAAAAATTGGCTATTTAAATGTTAGCTCAATTTCATTTCAATGATAGCCCAATTCTGACCCCAATTGGACTCAACTGAAACCATTTGAACCCCCGACCCAATTCTGATTTTGTAACGACCTGACCTGTCGTTTTAAGAATTTGCGTCTCGTTCAACGACTTAAGACCTCGAGAAGCTTCATAATATGTATTATGACCCGCATGTGTGGTCGAGCTTGATTTTTGGAAGATTCAGAATTTAAATGAAAGAATAACTCTCATTTTGGAAGCTTAAATGAAAAGAGTTGACCGGAGTTTGACTTTTTAGCAAACGACTCCGGAATAGAATTTTGATAACTCCAATAGCTTCATATGGTAATTTCGGACTTGGGCATTTGCTCGGATTTGGATTTGAAAGTTCGTAGGTCAATTTAACACATTTTGGAAAAATTTGGAAAATAGAAAATTTTTGGAAAGTTTGATAGGGGAGTTGACTTTTTGATATCGGGATCAAAATCCGATTCTGGTAATCGGAACATCTCCGTTATGTCATTTATGACTTGTGTGTAAAATTTGAGGTCAATCGGAATTGATTTGATAGGTTCCTGCATCAAATGTAGAATTTGGAATTTGTTACTTTTGAATAAGCTTGAATTGGGGTGCGATTCATGTTTTAGTGTTGTTCAATGTTATTTGAGGCATCGACTAAATTTTTGTTATTTTATGAGACTTGTCAGTTTACTTCGTTGGGATCCCGTGGGGCTCGGATGAGTTTTGGAAGAGTTTTTGGAAGAGTTTGATGTTTTGAGCATAAGCACGTAGTGATCCAAAGGTCCATTTTTAGTTCTAGAAATCAAAATTTAATTTCGAGACTTTCTGGATTTTGATAATGAATTATAGGAGTGATATGGAAAGCTTGGTCTAATTTCATCAAGTCGCGATTGAGTTTTTAGCGCGAAACATGAGTTAATTGTTTAACTAGCGAAATGGGTATCATATTGAGCGAATGATCTCCGAATTTTGTTTCAATTGAAGGAATAGGCTCGTATTATTATTTGTGACTCATAGGAACAAGAATCGTCGAATTCCGAGCTCGTATGATGGAGTTAGAGCATTTTTAGTAAAATAAAAAGCTACTGAAATTTTCTGGGCAATTGCTGGTTTTTTCGCAGATGCGGTGAACAGTACCACATCTGCGGTGAACAGTAATCCCGCATTTGTGGCGAACAGTAAAACCGCACCTGCGGTGAACAGTACCACAGATGCAAAAATTGGTAGACAAATTATAATTCAAGTTCTGAAAATGAGACTTCGTCCCATTTTCCATTTTTACCAAATTAGAGCTTGGGGAGAGGTGATTTTCGGGAGATTTTTAGAGAAAACAACGGGGTAAGTGTTCTTTACTTAATTTTTGTTAGATTACCCGAATCTATTACTAGTTTTGGCATTAAATCTATGAATTTAATTGGAAGAGTTTGAAAACCCTCTCGGATGGATTTGAGGGTCGAAATATTATCGAAATTTAGTAATTTTGGTATGTTTAGACTCGTGGTTGAATGGGAGTTCATATTAAATAATTTTTGCCGGATTCCGAGACGTGGGCCCCGCGGGCAATTTTTGAGTTGATTTCGGATTTTATTGGAAAAATTAATATTTTCATATGGGATTGATTGCTATAATTTTTGTTGACCGTATCGAATTATTTTTGGCTAGATTCGAGCCATTCAAATTTGGATAATCGAGGAAAAGGCCTACTAGTGGACTAAATTGGTTGCAAAACGAGGTAAGTGTTTGGTCTAACCTTAGCTTGAGGGATTAGGAGTTGTGTCATAATTGTTATGTGTTATTTGTCGAGTACGACGTATAGGCATGGTGACGAGTATCTATACATTGGAGTCAAGCATGCCCGTGAGTCTTATACTTTGATTAATGTGACTCCTATTTAACTTAAATGAAGAGTTTCGTCTCTCCTATTGTTGTGTTATATTTTCATAGCTACTTGACTCGTGTTGATTTCCTTATTATTGACTTATATATGATGGGATCGTTGCTACGTGTTAGTTTTCCCGTTATTGAACTGTTTCCTTTATGCCAGTATTCTTTTCTGTGGTTATTCCTTTGCGCTGGTTCGACTATTTCTCGTGATTTACATCCCTTGAGTTGATTTACTTGTCTTACCTTGTATTATTGTCATTTATTGTTGTTATATGTATTGCGGTGATATCCGATCCTTCTGTTGTGATGTAACTGTTGATTCTGTTGGTTACATTGTGTATTTACTTTAGGACTACGGGTTAGATTCTCGGGAGATCCCCCTGCACATATATTGAGGATACCAAGAGATCCTCAGGATACCAAGAGATCCCTAGCATTTATAATGAGGATACGAAGAGATCCCTAGTATGTAATGAGGATACCAAGAGATCCTCGGGATACCAAGAGGTCCCTAGTATATAATGAGGATACCAAGGGATCCTCGGGATACTAAGAGATCCCTAGTATGTAATGAGGATACCAAGAGATCCCTAGTATGTAATGAGGATACCAAGAGATCCCTAGTATGTAATGAGGATAACAAGAGATCCTCGGGATACCAAGAGATCCCTGGTATAGATTGAGGATACCAAGAGATCCTCGGGATACTGAGAGATCCCCGGTTATTATCCTAGCTATTGTTTAAGCCTCTGTTTCAGTTATTGCATTCCTTACTTTCTCGTATTAATATTCTTATTGTTAGCTTGCAACTGAGTTGCTTATCATATCTGTCATACCTTATATTTTATTTTATCTCAGTAGGGCCCTGACCGTTGTACTCCTTCCGTGATTATTTTGTCTCCGTTGTAATTGTTATTATCAATTCAAGTGTTTTAATGGTTTAGATTCCTTTACGACTGTGATCTTTTGTGTGGGAATCCATAGTGTTGTTAATACCTCGCCCTATTTGTTTTATATATATAATCAATACTTCAAATTTCAACAATTGTTACATTTTTAACTCAATTGATTTCTCAGCTAAATTTTCCTTAAACTGTTTGAGGTTGTACTTTACTTAAAAGAAATTTCTTCTGTGTTTTGATTTTTTGATTTCTCGTATTAAAGGTAATAATTTATTTGATAATGTACTTTAATTGAAAATGGTATTTTCTTTATCAAATGATTTCTAAAAATAACTTCATCTTTTCTTGCTGATTTTCCTATTTGGGTTGGGAGCTGTACTCTACTTTATGTTAAGTGAATGAGGCTCCTTGAACATTCTTAATTATATTGAGTCATGGAACCTATGAACTGGGTAATATAAGGTTATTGTTGTGCAATATGAGACAGAAATATGTGGGTACGAGGTGCCATGAAAATATGAAAGTGGGTTGAGACCTATATTATTTGTGATTATGAAATGATGCGTCACAAGGTGACCTTTAGTTGAAAGAATTATATTCGAAAGATGCTTACTTGGAAGATACTTATATGAAGGAAATATATTTGAAATGTATTTATTGAAAAGCATATTATCTTAGAGATTATTACTGGAAGGATTTATAGGCGAAAGATTTATATTTGAACGACTCGATTAATTGATTGCACTTGTATTTATTATTTTTTGAGAAGCATTTATGGTGTTCTTGTTGCCTGCTAATTATATTATTGGTTGATCATTGTTGCCATCATTGTTATCAGCTTCCTATTATCTTGTACGCTATATTGTACAAGTTTATTTGGTAGTCTGGTCCTAGCCTCGTCACTACTTTGCCGAGGTTAGGCTAGGCACTTACCATCACATGGGGTCGGTTGTGCTGATACTACACTTCTGTACATTTTGTGTACAGATCCAGGTATTTAATCAATAGTAGCTGTTTGTTGTGGTGGAGACTCAAGGTAAACCTACTGCAGCGATCGCGGTCCTCGGAGTCACCTTCAATTGTATTTATTTCCATATGTTCATTTTGTTCGGAACAGTAATGTATTTATTTTTTATAACTACTCTTAGAAAAGCTTATGACTTGTATTACCGGTTTTGGAAATGGTAAATTGTTTAGAGAAATTTCATTTGAAGTTAGTAAATATCAATGTTATTTTAGCAGATGTTAGGCTTACCTAGTTTAGAGACTAGGTGCCATCACGACTCCTTCGGAGGGATTTTTGGGTCGTGACAGATTTAATCCGACCCAAACCCATCTTCATAACCCGCCCAATCGCCCATTTTGATCCAGGCCGTTGATCATTCAGATCAACGGTCAACAACCATCCTTGCCTTTTTAATTCAAACGACCCCTAACCCTAGCCTCATTTCCAAATTCCGCTGCCTATGAATCCCCTTCTCTCTCAACTCTCTCTCAAATCCTCTCAAACCCTAGTCATCGCCATCAACTACAACCCTAATACCTCCCCAAATATATGGTTCCCAAAGTCATCGGAGACCTATATCCACCTCCCATGACTTCTACGTGCTCGATTATTATGGTCTCGAGGCTAGATCTCGAAAGAGCTTGGTCCAGGCTTGTTCGATTGCAGTTCATGACTGTTCTCCGATCGTCTCCAACTTTTTCTCCGGCCAGCCATGGCTATTCGAGTCAGAATCTTGACTCTCCTACTTAGATCGTTGGTTTTCAAAGTCTTTTTCACCACTTGGGGTTCTTCTGAAACCTTAGCGTTTAAGTTTCCTTCGATTTCTTTTTAGATCTGTTTCAGTTCTATGTTTGCTTTGAACTTCTAAGTATTTTTCTCAAATTTTCTTTTAAAACTCTACTTTCAAAACCCCTTATCTTTCCGATTAGGGTTTTTGTTAAGTTATTTCAAAATGTTTCTCTGGTTCTTTGACATGTTTGGCTATGTTTGCTTATATTGTTCTTCTACCTGAGTTTGCATGTTAAAACCCCTAATTTCTTTTAACTGTTTACTAAACAAATGTTTGTTTGCCTGAGTTTTGTCCGATTTGTTTGCTTATTCTCTTTTAAAACTCTCCTATTGTTGAAAATCCCAGGGTTTTGTGTCTAAGACTGTTCGTTTAAGTGCATGACTAGATTTGAAGTTCTTTATTTCGAAATCTTTTGCTCCATTTGTGTGATTCTTCTGATTGATGGGTTTATATCTTCTCTAAAACTCAAATATGCTCGAAACCTTAAGGGGTTTTCCTCACCTGCTACTGTGAGACCTTCACATGCTTTTGATATTCTATGTTTTCTTCGCGACTTGACCTACTGGACTGCCATGCTTCGAATGTTGCTATCTACTAAATCTTTGTGCTACTGTTGTGTGCTATTTCTTCTTGCCAATAGTCCTAGCCTCACATGTATAATGTTTATGAACCCTATTTATATGTTGAGTCTCCTTCTTTGACTAGTTTTCAAACTCGTGACTAAGTTTAAACTTTTCCTTTGTGAGATTCTGATTTCACTCGCCTATTAAGGTTAATTGATTTCTTTCCTGTTTTTCCTTACTGAATCCTTTCCAAAATTAGAGTATCTCTGTACCTAGACTCGAATTTCTTACTTGTTATTTTACTACTTCTTTTATGGAAACTTTCAGCTTGCTTTTTAATTGATTGCTTTCCTTATTTCGAACCTGTCACTTCCCGTTAAGGAAGTGACCCCTTAATTAAGGACAATCACTTGTATAATTGATTATAAATCATGATTGTTTCCATGTTTGTAGCTTATTACCTCTTTCTTACTCGTTTTAAAAAAAACTATAAATACCCGTTACTTCTTCTCTTTCAAACACACGAGCACTTTTAGTTCTGAACTCACACTTACACTCGAACCCTCTCTCTTGCTTTACTACTACTTGTGCTACTGCCTGTTTAGCCGGCTGAAAGCCAAGGCTATATTTCGAAGTCCTGCTACTTTTCTTTACTGCACTTTGCTTCTTTGACTGGTATGTTCTAATTAAGTTTTTCAGCACCAACAACAACATGCTTACTCACTGATTTTGCATTCTTGTCTGCGTACTGCTTGTATTTAATTCAGTACCATTATTTAGCATGCTGTAATTTCCTTTATCCTGTTCTGAATCAATGTATTATGAATCCCAAATCCTTACCCCAATGTGATTAATACTTGTGGTTAGTTTGGGTCATGACAGCATTGAATATTGTTGAGCATGACCCAAACTTGACCCTCCTAGGATCATAACCTCCATGTTACCCTTATATGTTGTGTGTTCTGGTTGATTTACAAGCATGACAACACCCCATATTGCTGTGCATGCCCAAAATTAACCCATGCCTAAGTATATAGGCCCCCTTGCAATGGATTCCCAATCCTCTGCCCCCTTTGCATGAAGTTATCAATTCTTTGAAGTGTTAATGGCTGACTCCCCTCACCCTTTCCCTCTCCTTTATTCCCTCAGTTTTTAGAACTCAGTTTCTCTACTTTTCACTCTCTTCTTAGACTTAAGTTATGCCCCCCTCATGTGAGCCTTGCCTTGGGACCCATGAGCTCCCTCTGAACTTGTACACATGAGGGTTGGCATTTTCACACTGCACTTGTCCCTATTCTGGTTATGAAACTTGGGTGTGAGCATTGCCCGGGGTCCTATTGAGGCTTTTAGGGAACTCTTACACACTCAGGCTAAGAAAGGCTTTGGATCAATGGTATTTTGAGTTGATTTATCTCACAACTCAGAGAGGAAGTCAAGAATTAGGCTTCCTCTGGTTGTAACTTTTCTTTGCACTTTTTTTTATGTAATTTATTATTCCTGGTTTGTAATAATTTGTAATGAACATTTGGGGCTGTCCAGTGAAAAAAGGGTTGGGAAATATGCATGCTCAAGGGTGAAAAACATGCTTATAGGATTGCATTCTCTACTTGTTCAAATCGCATTTAAAAAATATGCCTATAGTACTGCTCCAATTCTACATATTCACATTACATTTAGAAACCATGTCTATAGGACTTACTTGTTCAACATCACATCTAGATAACCTTCCTATAGGGATTGTCTAAAATTCTACAAATTTGTCACCGTTTAGATATCATGTTTTTTTAGGGCCCAATTGGTTATAACCCAGTAGCATGCTGAAATCAGTAATGCATAGAAATCATACCTATAGGGGTTCTTAAATAAATTTGAGTCGTTCCATTCACATTCAATATTATATATCATGCCCATGTGGATTAGAGTCAGTAATAGTATATACCATCATCTGCGGAATTTGGAACTAGTCTAATTTAAATTCGTCTATTCTGAACCTCTGTTTAATAATTTCTTTAGTTTCAACAAGGTTTAGCAAGCATGCCTATAGGATTTCAAGCAGTACGTTTTAAGTTATTACTGTTTCACCACCTTCTTAATTAAGTAGATATCATGCCTATAGGACCCCGTCTAAACACTTAGGCAAGATTTAGAGTAATAACTGTAAAATTGAATCCGCCTTTGTTAATTGTTACAACCAGCAGGCAGGCCTGATTCGAACTTCTTATCTGAGTTATGTAATAAACTAATCTGCTTCAACAATTAACTTCCCTCGTCTTTATGTGCTTTAAATCAAACCTAAAAAGTATGTGCAAGTCATGCTAGTTATGTGCTTTTGTTTTGAGGAGGTATACATGAGCCTTTTGTCTGTTTACATGCATCCCCTTTATATGCCATATTATCTGTTTTTGTATGTCGCCTTAGATTTTTATCCTTTGAAACCAATCAGCCTAATATCCCATCCCTTTAGGAATTGTAGTCCTAAGTGCCTCCGGGACTGATAGGAATGGGACGGGTAATAGTATGCAATAGTAATCGAGACCAATCCGCATTGTAATACCTTAATAGGGTGGGAAGGGTAGATATGGATATGATGACTGGTGCGTTAGTGCCACGTATAACCCCTCTTTTGAGGAGTGATTACCGGGTATTGCATTAATGTGATCCATATTTTTTGCAAACCTAGGACCCCATTTCTTTATTTCCCCTTCTTTTTTTAAGCACTGTAATTCCTTATTCAAAATCAGCTCTTTTAATTGCTCTTTCAAACTTTGTTTAATTTCAAACTATTGTACATTGAAATCCCCTCTTATTTGAGCCTTATTTATTTATTAAATTCAGGGTCGCCACTTGAGATAATTTATGGGGTCCCAAGTCACCCGTTTGAAAATCCCGAATCGAGGAAGTTTGACTCTTATTTATGGTCTGCGAACACAAAAATTCAGGTAAGGAATTCTGTTAACCCGGGAGAAGGTGTTAGACATTCCCGGATTCCGTGATTCTAGCACGGCTCGCTCAACTATTATTATTGGCCTATTTATCTGATTTTAAAATATTTTGAAACCTACACATTTTATCCCTTTTAAAACCGCTTTTAACAATCTGATTGTCATAAAACTAATTATTTGATTACACATTGTGAATCGTGTCACGGGAATCGTACCCACGATCTACAATATGTTTATTTTATTAACAAAATTAAATTGTGGCCGGGTCATATAAATGTACCTCCGAATTTTAGAAAGTAAAGCATCACAACTACGTCACGGGAACCGTACCCGTAGCTATGACACTTTATTTAATTGCGCCTAAAGCAAACTCCGAGTGTTCAAAATGTTTTCTACACTAAGTTGTAAAATTAATATGAGGGCCATAGATTAAGGGATTCATTTGTGAATGACACGCCTCAATTTATTTCAAAAAATTGCACTCAACTTAAAGCAAACTACGGATGTTTATAATTTTTTCTTTCTAAGCTACTTCAAGATTATTGTAAGGACAAAGTTGCTCAATCAAATATAGTCATATAAATTTAAACCACACAGTAATTATTTTCCACATAATCGCCTAATAAAAAATATATATGCACATATGGACAAAAAGCTCTAGAAAGCTTGCTCTTGATTGTTCTACTCCATCTCTTTTTTGATTAATTTCCTAAATTAATTGTTCCAACTGTTGATATTCAATTTTTTTCTGTATATTTTAATATGCAAAATACTTTCAAAATAGCATATGTGTGCATATATAACTATGCTCAAATGCTTTATTATTTTTTCTTAATTTTTAAAGATTTTTAAATCGATTTATTACCCTATTTTATCCATAAAAACCCAATAATTATTCCTAAAATTATCATTTTGGTAATTCATTTATTAGATTTTCATATTTATACTAAAATATAGGTAATATAATTTTTGCATATTTTTACAAAGTCATTTAGCATTTTTAAAGTTAAATTGTATATAATTACATAATTAGCCTCTTTTAAGGTTAATTACGTTTATATTCATAAAAATTAGGTTTGGTATTTTTAAATTGTAAATTATGTGCTATAAATCATTTTGGTACCTTTAGTTTATTTCCAGAAATTAATTTATTATTTCTTATAAATTAAATAGGAAAAATTGGCTATTTAAATGTTAGCTCAATTTCATTTCAATGATAGCCCAATTCTGACCCCAATTGGACTCAACTGAAACCATTTGAACCCCCGACCCAATTCTGATTTTGTAACGACCTGACCTGTCGTTTTAAGAATTTGCGTCTCGTTCAACGACTTAAGACCTCGAGAAGCTTCATAATATGTATTATGACCCGCATGTGTGGTCGAGCTTGATTTTTGGAAGATTCGGAATTTAAATGAAAGAATAACTCTCATTTTGGAAGCTTAAATGAAAAGAGTTGACCGGAGTTTGACTTTTTAGCAAACGACTCCGGAATAGAATTTTGATAACTCCAATAGCTTCATATGGTAATTTCGGACTTGGGCATTTGCTCGGATTTGGATTTGAAAGTTCGTAGGTCAATTTAACACATTTTGGCAAAATTTGGAAAATAGAAAATTTTTGGAAAGTTTGATAGGGGAGTTGACTTTTTGATATCGGGATCAAAATCCGATTCTGGTAATCGGAACATCTCTGTTATGTCATTTATGACTTGTGTGTAAAATTTGAGGTCAATCGGAATTGATTTGATAGGTTCCGGCATCAAATGTAGAATTTGGAATTTGTTACTTTTGAATAAGCTTGAATTGGGGTGCGATTCATGTTTTAGTATTGTTCAATGTTATTTGAGGCATCGACTAAGTTTTTGTCATGTTATGAGACTTGTTAGTTTACTTCGTTGGGATCCCGTGGGGCTCGGATGAGTTTTGGAAGAGTTTTTGGAAGAGTTTGGTGTTTTGAGCATAAGCACGTAGTGATCCAAAGGTCCATTTTTAGTTCTAGAAATCAAAATTTAATTTCGAGACTTTCTGGATTTTGATAATGAATTATAGGAGTGATATGTAAAGCTTGGTCTAATTTCATCACGTCGCGATTGAGTTTTTAGCGCGAAACATGAGTTAATTGTTTAACGAGCGAAATAGGTATCACATTGAGCGAATGATCTCCGAATTTTGTTTCGATTGAAGGAATAGGTTCGTATTATTATTTGTGACTCATAGGAACAAGAATCGTCGAATTCCGAGCTCGTATGATGGAGTTAGAGCATTTTTAGTAAAATAAAAAGCTGCTGAAATTTTCTGGGCAATTGCTGGTTTTTTCGCAGATGCGGTGAACAGTACCACATCTGCGGTGAACAGTAATCCCGCATTTGTGGCGAACAGTAAAACCGCACCTGCGGTGAACAGTACCGCATATGCAAAAATTGGTGGTCAAATTATAATTCAAGTTCTGAAAATGAGACTTCGTCCCATTTTCCATTTTTACCAAATTAGAGCTCGGGGAGAGGTGATTTTCGGGAGATTTTTAGAGAAAACAACGGGGTAAGTGTTCTTAACTTAACTTTTGTTAGATTACCCGAATCTATTACTAGTTTTGGCATTAAATCTGTGAATTTAATTGGAAGAGTTTGAAAACCCTCTCGGATGGATTTGAGGGTCGAAATATTATTGAAATTTAGTAATTTTGGTATGTTTAGACTCGTGGTTGAATGGGAGTTCATATTAAATAACTTTTGCCGGATTCCGAGACGTGGGTCCCGCAGGCAATTTTTGAGTTGATTTCGGATTTTATTGGAAAAATTAATATTTTCATATGAGATTGATTGCTATAATTTTTGTTGACCGTATCGAATTATTTTTGGCTAGATTCGAGCCATTCAAATTTGGATAATCGAGGAAAAGACCTACTAGTGGACTAAATTGGTTGCAAAACGAGGTAAGTGTTTGGTCTAACCTTAGCTTGAGGGGTTAGGAGTTGTGTCATAATTGTTATGTGTTATTTGTCGAGTACGACGTATAGGCATGGTGACGAGTATCTATACATTGGAGTCAAGCATGCCCGTGAGTCTTATACTTTGATTAATGTGACTCCTATTTAACTTAAATGAAAAGTTTCGTCTCTCCTATTGTTGTGTTATATTTTCATAGCTACTTGACTCGTGTCGATTTCCTTATTATTGACTTATATATGATGGGATCGTTGCTACGTGTTAGTTTTCCTGTTATTGAACTGTTTCCTTTATGCCAGTATTCTTTTCTGTGGTTATTCCTTTGCGCTGGTTCTACTATTTCTCGTGATTTACATCCCTTGAGTTGATTTACTTGTCTTACCTTGTATTATTGTCATTTATTGTTGTTATATGTATTGCGGTGATATCCGATCCTTCTGTTGTGATGTAACTGTTGATTCTGTTGGTTACGTTGTGTATTTACTTTAGGACTACGGGTTAGATTCTCGGGAGATCCCCTGCACATATATTGAGGATACCAAGAGATCCTCAGGATACCAAGAGATCCCTAGCATTTATAATGAGGATACGAAGAGATCCCTAGTATGTAATGAGGATACCAAGAGATCCTCGGGATACCAAGAGGTCCCTAGTATATAATGAGGATACCAAGGGATCCTCGGGATACTAAGAGATCCCTAGTATGTAATGAGGATACCAAGAGATCCCTAGTATGTAATGAGGATACCAAGAGATCCCTAGTATGTAATGAGGATAACAAGAGATCCTCGGGATACCAAGAGATCCCTGGTATAGATTGAGGATACCAAGAGATCCTCGGGATACTGAGAGATCCCCGGTTATTATCCTAGCTATTGTTTAAGCCTCTGTTTCAGTTATTGCATTCCTTACTTTCACGTATTAATATTCTTATTGTTAGCTTGCAACTGAGTTGCTTATCATATCCGTCATACCTTATATTTTATTTTATCTCAGTAGGGCCCTGACCGTTGTACTCCTTCCGTGATTATTTTGTCTCCATTGTAATTGTTATTATCAATTCAAGTGTTTTAATGGTTTAGATTCCTTTACGACTGTGATCTTTTGTGTGGGAATCCATAGTGTTGTTAATACCTTGCCCTATTTGTTTTATATATATATAATCAATACTTCAAATTTCAACAATTGTTACATTTTTAACTCAATTGATTTCTCAGCTAAATTTTCCTTAAACTGTTTGAGGTTATACTTTACTTAAAAGGAATTTCTTCTATGTTTTGATTTATTGATTTCTCGTATTAAAGGTAATAATTTATTTGATAATGTACTTTAATTGAAAAGGGTATTTTCTTTATCAAATGATTTCTAAAAATAACTTCATCTTTTCTTGCTGATTTTCCTATTTAGGTTGGGAGCTGTACTCTACTTTATGTTAAGTGAATGAGGCTCCTTGAACATTCTTAATTGTATTGAGTCATGGAACCTATGAACTGGGTAATATAAGGATATTGTTGTGCAATATGAGACAGAAATATGTGGGTACGAGGTGCCATGAAAATATGAAAGTGGGCTGAGACCTATATTATTTGTGATTATGAAATGAGGCGTCACAAGGTGACCTTTAGTTGAAAGAATTATATTCGAAAGATGCTTACTTGGAAGATACTTATATGAAGGAAATATATTCGAAATGTATTTATTGAAAAGCATATTATTTTAGAGATTATTACTGGAAGGATTTATAGGCTAAAGATTTATATTTGAACGACTCGATTAATTGATTGCACTTGTATTTATTATTTGTTGAGAAGCATTTATGGTGTTCTTGTTGCCTGCTAATTATATTACTGGTTGATCATTGTTGCCATCATTGTTATCTGCTTCCTATTATCTTGTACGCTATATTGTACAGGTTTATTTGGTAGTCTGGTCCTAGCCTCGTCACTACTTTGCTGAGGTTAGGCTAGGCACTTACCATCACATGGGGTCGGTTGTGCTGATACTACACTTCTGTACATTTTGTGTACAGATCCAGGTATTTGATCAATAGTAGCTGTTTGTTGTGGTGGAGACTCAAGGTAAACCTGCTGCAGCGATCGCGGTCCTCGGAGTCACCTTCAATTGTATTTTTTTCCATATGTTCATTTTGTTCGGAACAGTAATGTATTTATTTTTTATAACTACTCTTAGAAAAGCTTATGACTTGTATTACCGGTTTTGGAAATTGTAAATTTTTTAGAGAAATTTCATTTGAAGTTAGTAAATATCAATGTTATTTTAGCAGATGTTAGGCTTACCTAGTTTAGAGACTAGGTGCCATCACGACTCCTTCGGAGGGATTTTTGGGTCGTGATAGATTTAATCCGACCCAAACCCATCTTCATAACCCGCCCACTCGCCCATTTTGATCCAGGCCGTTGATCATTCAGATCAACGGTCAACAACCATCCTTGCCTTTTCAATTCAAACGACCCCTAACCCTAGCCTCATTTCCAAATTCCGCTGCCTATGAATCCCCTTCTCTCTCAACTCTCTCTCAAATCCTCTCAAACCCTAGTCATCGCCATCAACTACAACCCTAATACCTCCCCAAATCTATGGTTCCCAAAGTCATCGGAGACCTATATCCACCTCCCATGACTTCTACGTGCTCGATTATTATGGTCTCGAGGCTAGATATCGAAAGAGCTTGGTCCAGGCTTGTTCGATTGCAGTTCATGACCGTTCTCCGGTCGTCTCCAACTTTTTCTCCGGCCAGCCATGGCTATTCGAGTCAGACTCTTGACTCTCCTACTTAGATCGTTGGTTTTCAAAGTCTTTTTCACCACTTGGGGTTCTTCTGAAACCTTAGCGTTTAAGTTTCCTTCGATTTATTTTTAGATCTGTTTCAGATCTATGTTTGCTTTGAACTTCTAAGTGTTTTTCTCAAATTTTCTTTTAAAACTCTGCTTTCAAAACCCCTTAACTTTCCGATTAGGGTTTTTGTTAAGTTATTTCAAAATGTTTCTCTGGTTCTTTGACATGTTTGGCTATGTTTGCTTATATCGTTCTTCTACCTGAGTTTGCATGTTAAAACCCCTAATTTCTTTTAACTGTTTACTAAACGAATGTTTGTTTTCCTGAGTTTTGTCCGATTTGTTTGATTATTCTCTTTTAAAACTCTCCTATTGTTGAAAATCCCAGGGTTTTGTGTCTAAGACTGTTCGTTTAAGTGCATGACTAGATTTGAAGTTCTTTATTTCGAAATCTTTTGCTCCCTTTGTGTGATTCTTCTGATTGATGGGTTTATATCTTCTCTAAAACTCAAATATGCTCGAAACCTTAAGGGGTTTTCCTCACCTGCTACTGTGAGACCTTCGCATGCTTTTGATATTCTATGTTTTCTTCGCGACTTGACCTACTGGACTGCCATGCTTCGAATGTTGCTATCTACTAAATCTTTGTTCTACTGTTGTGTGCTATTTCTTCTTGCCAATAGTCCTAGCCTCGCATGTATAATGTTTATGAACCCTATTTATATGTTGAGTCTCCTTCTTTGACTAGTTTTCAAACTCGTGACTAAGTTTAAACTTTTCCTTTGTGAGATTCTGATTTCACTCGCTTATTAAGGTTAATTGATTTCTTTCCTGTTTTTCCTTACTGAATCCTTTCCAAAATTAGAGTATCTCTGTACCTAGACTCGAATTTCTTACTTGTTATTTTACTACTTCTTTTATGGCAACTTTCAGCCTGCTTTTTAATTGATTGCTTTCCTTATTTCGAACCTGTCACTGCCCGTTAAGGAAGTGACCCCTTAATTAAGGGCAATCACTTGTATAATTGATTATGAATCATGATTGTTTCCATGTTTGTAGCTTATTACCTCTTTCTTACTCGTTTTAAAAAAAACTATAAATACCCGTTACTTTTTCTCTTTCAAACACACGAGCACTTTTAGTTCTGAACTCACACTTACACTCGAACCCTCTCTCTTACTTTACTACTACTTGTGCTACTGCCTGTTTAGCCGGCTGAAAGCCAAGGCTATATTTCGAAGTCCTGCTACTTTTCTTTACTACACTTTGCTTCTTTGACTGGTATGTTCTAATTAAGTTTTTCAGCACCAACAACAACATGCTTACTCACTGATTTTGCATTCTTGTCTGCGTACTGCTTGTATTTAATTCAGTACCATTATTTAGCATGCTGTAATTTCCTTTATCCTGTTCTGAATCAATGTATTATGAATCCCAAATCCTTACCCCAATGTGATTAATACTTGTGGTTAGTTTGGGGCATGACAGCATTGAATATTGTTGAGCATGACCCAAACTTGACTCTCCTAGGATCATAACCTCCATGTTACCCTTATATGTTGTGTGTTCTGGTTGATTTACAAGCATGACAACACCCCATATTGCTGTGCATGCCCAAAATTAACCCATGCCTAAGTATATAGGCCCCCTTGCAATGGATTCCCAATCCTCTGCCCCCTTTGCATGAAGTTATCAATTCTTTGAAGTGTTAATGGCTGACTCCCCTCACCCTTTCCCTCTCCTTTATTCCCTCAGTTTTTAGAACTCAGTTTCTCTACTTTTCACTCTCTTCTTAGACTTAAGTTATGCCCCCCTCATGTGAGCCTTGCCTTGGGTTGGGACCCATGAGCTCCATCTGAACTTGTACACATGAGGGTTGGCATTTCCATACTGCACTTGTCCCTATTCTGGTTATGAAACTTGGGTGTGAGCATTGCCCGGGGTCCTATTGAGGCTTTTAGGGAACTCTTACACACTCAGGCTAAGAAAGGCTTTGGATCAATGGTATTTTGAGTTGATTTATCTCATAACTCAGAGAGGAAGTCAAGAATTAGGCTTCCTCTGGTTGTAACTTTTCTTTGCACTTTTTTTTATGTAATTTATTATTCCTGGTTTGTAATAATTTGTAATGAACATTTGGGGATGGCTAGTGAAAAAAGGGTTGGGAAATTATGCATGCTCAAGGGTGAAAAACATGCCTATAGGATTGCATTCTCTACTTGTTCAAATCGCATTTAGAAAACATGCCTATAGGACTGCTCCAATTCTACATATTCACATTACATTTAGAAACCATGTCTATAGGACTTGTTCAACATCACATCTAGATAACCTTCCTATAGGGATTGTCTAAAATTCTACAAATTTGTCACCGTTTAGATATCATGTTTTTTTAGGGCCCAATTGGTTATAACCCAGTAGCATGCTAAAATCAGTAACGCATAGAAATCATACCTATAGGGGTTCTTATATAAATTTGAGTCGTTCCATTCACATTCAATATTATATATCATGCCCATATGGATTAGAGTCAGTAATAGTATATACCATCATCTGCGGAATTTGGAACTAGTCTAATTTAAATTCGTCTATTCTGAACCTCTGTTTAATAATTTCTTTAGTTTCAACAAGGTTTAGCAAGCATGCCTATAGGATTTCAAGCAGTACGTTTTAAGTTATTACTGTTTCACCACCTTCTTAATTAAGTAGATATCATGCCTATAGGACCCCGTCTAAACACTTAGACAAGATTTAGAGTAATAACTGTAAAATTGAATCCGCCTTTGTTAATTGTTACAACCAGCAGGCAGGCCTGATTCGAACTTCTTATCTGAGTTATGTAATAAACTAATCTGCTTCAACAATTAACTTCCCTCGTCTTTATGTGCTTTAAATCAAACCTAAAATGTATGTGCAAGTCATGCTAGTTATGTGCTTTTGTTTTGAGGAGGTATACATGAGCCTTTTGTCTGTTTACATGAATCCCCTTTATATGCCATATTATCTGTTTTTGTATGTCGCCTTAGATTTTTATCCTTTGAAACCAATCAACCTAATATCCCCTCCCTTTAGGAATAGTAGTCCTAAGTGCCTCCGGGACTGATAGGAATGGGACGGGTAATAGCATGCAATAGTAATCGAGACCAATCCGCATTGTAATACCTTAACAGGGTGGGAAGGGTAGATATGGATATGATGGCTGGTGCGTTAATGCCACGTATGACCCCTATTTTGAGGAGTGATTACCGGGTATTGCATTAATGTGATCCATATTTTTTGCAAACCTAGTACCCCATTTCTTTATTTCCCCTTCTTTTTTAAGCACTATAATTCCTTATTCAAAATCAGCTCTTTTAATTGCTCTTTCAAACTTTGTTTAATTTCAAACTATTGTGCATTGAAATCCCCTCTTATTTGAGCCTTATCTGCTTATATGTTTGTCACACCTCCTTTTTACGTACCCGAGAGGGTACAAGGGAGTTTTTTCCAATTAAAGGACAATCGAAACGAGATTTGTTTATTTATTTCAGAGTCGCCACTTGGGAGATTTAGGGTGTCCCAATTCACCAATTTTAATCCCCGAATCGAGGAAAAAATGACTCCATATTACAGTCTGCGCACCAGAAATCCGGATAAGGAATTCTGTTAATCCGGGAGAAGGTGTTAGGCATTCCCGAGTTCCGTGGTTCTAGCACGGTCGCTCAACTGTCATATTTGGCTTGATTATCTGATTTTATACATGTTGAACCTATGTGCAAAATTTAACTTTTAACCGCTTTTATCATTTACTGTTATTTTTATCAAGAATTGCAACGTTGTGAAAATGTATCTCGAACCGCATTACAATCAATGTACCCGTGGTCGTCGACACACTTTGACTCCGTTGAGATTTGGATTTGGGTCACATCAATGTGCACCCGAGTTTAAGGAAATTAAATTATTAAAGGCGCGCCTAAAGCGACTAGCGTATCATCTACTTTGGGTAGGGCCGTGGAATTTTGCTAAACGGTCCATCCCGAAGTCTAAGCAAATTTAAAACAAGTATTTACTGAGGGCCCCGCAATTTTGTATTTTTATTCGGCGAGGCTCATCTCGTTCTTATTTTTCAAAAGGAATTTGCAACGTCATGGACACGCATCTCGAACCACGTCACAATCAATGTACCCGTGATTAGAGACACATTTCGACTCCGTTGAAATTTGGATTTGGGTCACATAAATGTGCACCCGAGTTTAAGAAGGTAAGGTTTATTAAGGCGCGTCCTAAAGAGACTAACGTATTGTTATTTTAGGAAGAGGCCGTGAAGGTTCATTAAACGGCCAAATCCAAAGTCTAGTCAATGGTTATGTATTTTATTGAGGGCCCCGACGATGTGTGATTTATTTAGCGAGGCTCGTCTCATTTTTATTTTAAAGGATAAACCTATAATGACTACATTTTTCTATTAAGTTTGTCTCTAAAAATAAAAGAAAATTTCTCAATTAATTACATGCTGAAAACGTAACTTA
The DNA here is from genome assembly GCF_000715075.1 of Nicotiana tabacum. Lineage (NCBI taxonomy): Eukaryota > Viridiplantae > Streptophyta > Magnoliopsida > Solanales > Solanaceae > Nicotiana > Nicotiana tabacum. Next base: position 13,802,445 of record NC_134089.1, on the reverse strand, counting down.
TTAGTTATTAAGTTACGGCTAATATGAATAGAAAATTACGATCGAGTTTGTACAATGGAAAACTGCTTTCATTCTATATTCTATTATTCAATAATACTAGAACATGAGACAGATAATAATATCGAAACAACTTTGATTAATTTGAACTAATATTATTAGATGAAGAAGTTATACATATGCAACCCCATTACTCATTAATCAGTCAACTATATTTTTATACAAAGAAAGGAAAATTTTATTCAAACACAAATCTAAACAAAAGGAATTCAACAGGAAACAAGAGCCTGATTAATATTTCATTTCGCTTCAAGCCGAGAGTGTACAAATGTGTACCTGGAAATGGCAGTACAAGAACGAAAGAAGGAGAAGTCAGCAGCAATAATAACGCAGCAACAGCAGGTTCAGCAACACCGCAAACCAGTAACAACCAGTAGAATACCCAGTAACAGATTGAAAACCCAACAATACCAAAGTGCAATCACAGTCAAAGCAGAAGAGCGACGGACACAAGATGCAGTGGTTTAATGATTTTTGAATAACACTCGAGAAAAGCAAACGGAAATTATTCAAGTAGAAGTTCAAGTTGTCTTTCTCTTTTACTCTCAAAATGTTTCAAGTCTTAAAGCTCTCAAATGTAAAAAAAATCTGTAAGCTCTCAAGTGTAAAAGTCTCTCAATAATAATCTCTAACCTCAATAATGTTCAACCTCTCTCATTCAAGTCCTCTAAAATGTGTCAAATGACCCTATATATATAGCAAGACAAGTCTTGAATCCCTAACCCAAAATATTCCCCCAATGCATGCTTTGTCCCCACTACTTAATGTTTTATTTATTTTAAATTTTGTCCCACATGCCTACATTAAATAAATACATCCACCCCAACCCATTACAATTTGTCCCCCATGCCTACATTAAATAAATACATCATCCCCAACCCATTACAATTTGTCCCCCATGCCTAACATAAACAAATGCAATATTCCCCTCCACTACATTATGTTCTGTCCCCCATTATGTTAAACAATTATATCAAACACCACCCCATTATATTTTGTCTCTCATGCTTAACATAAAGAATTAAAATAATGTTCAATTACCAAACTACCCCTCCGACCTTATTGCAATTACCATTTTACCCCTGAATGTAATGCAATTTACCAAACTACCCCCATCAGTTCTAAACAATCAATTAATCATAACTTAACCAAAATATAGCCAAGATGACCAATTTCTCAACAATCTTCAACAACAAATCACATGAACACGATGAACAACACAACTCAAAATTAATGGAAGTAAATTAACCATATCGGGAACCAATCCTGGTTAACTTAGACCAAAAATGAATGAGCAAAGAAACAACAATACAAACAAACAATACATGATTCAAATTAAATCAACAAATCGAAAACCAAAAACACTCAAATTAAATTACTGGATTAAAAATGAACTTCAAACAAAGATGAACATGAACTAAATATATTTTTAAAACAACAAACATGACGAATTCAAACGATTCAAACAACATTAATAATTTCTGAAAATACATAAAACACATGAAACAAATTGAAGAAATAATCAATTAAATTTCAATTTGAATCTAACAAACATTAAACTAACAAATTTTTACCTAAACAATAAAACAAACATGAAATAAACATGAAAAACAACTAATTAAATTTCTATTTGAAATCTGAAAATTAATTCAACAAAGCACATGAACAAACTAAAAAAAAAAATTAATTCGAACGATAGACATGAACAAAACAAACATTTGCCGATTTTAGATTCGAGAAATATCAAAACAAAATACGGACAAAATAAAACTCAAAAACTACTAACCGGATCGAAATGAAATATGTACGGACTATTTCGACGATCCTCGACCAAATCTCGACCAAACGACGACGAACACGAACCTAAGAAGTTGACGCCGAAGCAACAGCAACAGCTGACGCGGCAGAAGTGATGAAACAGAAGCAGCTGGGGGTTCGTTTGCGAAGAAGATGAAGGCAGAAGAAGCAGCGATGGAGACTGGCCATGGTGATGCTCAAGCTCGAAGAAGACGAAGTGAGGTAGCAGCTCGGAGGAAGGCAGCCATGGCGATGAGCCTCGACGAAGCTGGAACAGCAGCGTCGGGGCAGCAGTAACTTAAGGTGGCGCGGCAGGTTTGGTCGCCACTGTTTTGGGTTCGACGACGACGAAGATGGATGCTAGGAGCTGCTGGGTGCGTTGCGAAGAACATGAAGCTGGAGGGGGTCGTTCATGGTGGTATGGTGGAGGGGTCGTTTGAGAGAGTGAAGAAGATGAAGACGTGAGGTGAGCAGGAGTTGGTCGTCGATGGGGCTGGTGAAGGGCAGCCATGGTTGGGAGCTTGAAGTTTTGAAGGTTTGGAGAAGAAACAAAGGTGGGGGAGGCGGATGTGTTTTTTAGTTTTTTAGGGTTTTTTGTCTTCTTTTTTTTGGTTTTGTTTTGTGTTGGACCAAAATGAAGAAGGGGTGTTGGGTTAATGGAGTGGACCGGGTCGACCCGGTTTGAAGTGGACCGGGTCATGGGGAAGGTTGGGCAATTATTTGGGCCTGTGGTTTGAAATTGAAGAAGTGGCCCAATCCGATTTTCTTTGTATTTTTGTTCTCTTTTCTTCTTTTATTTTTCTAAAACTAAATTATAAAAATACTTAAATTATTATTAAGAACTAAATTAAGTTATAAAAGCGCAAATTAACTCCCAATAACAATTAACGCACAATTAAGTAATAATTAAGCATAAAATTGTTCATTTGGACATTAAATGTTAAAAATGCAAAAGATGCCTATTTTTGTAATTTTTATTTTTTGTAAACAAATTTAATTAGTAACAATTATAGAATTAAATCCTACATGCAAATGCGACATATTTTTGTATTTTTTATTAATTTAACAAATAAACAAACACAAACAAATACAAATAATTATCCAAAAATATCACAAAATCTCACAAAATTGCACACCAAGGAAAATCATTTTATTTGAATTTTTTGGGAGTGAGCAAAAATCACGTGCTTACAATGTTAATTGCACCCCAAATTCATAATAATTGTCTGGCGGGAACCACACTAGTGGATCCTGAGGAGTGCCTAACACCTTCCCCTTTGGATAATTTCAAGACCTTACCCAATCTCTGGTTACCTAAACAAACTTAGAATTGAATATCTATTGGTATCCTAATGCACCTTAATCATTAGGTGGCGACTCTTCAAATACAAAAACTCAGAGTTGTCCTTCCAAATGTCATAAACCCGATTTTGCGAGAAAAGGGGGCGCGACACCAACCGTAATAGATAACTATCAAAAAGGATAAGAGTTAAAACAATTTCAATTAAAATAATTAATATTCAATTCTTCAACAAAGTGTGCTCGGAAGCATTTCTTCAACAAAACATTCTTTTTACACTAGACAATATAAACATCTTAGTTAAATAGTCAAAGATCTAAAAATTTAAAAACCACAACAGAGCAAAGCAAATTCAACATTAACACTAGAAAATAAATTAAATGAAGTACAAAAATGAATAGAAAAATCGCACCGTAGCAGAGGAAAGATAAAAATACTCACAGATCTGAGATAAAATTTTCGGCAAGGACAACTTCATCGGAGCAGCGAATCAATCGGCGATCACTTTGGTATGAATTAATGAAATTGGAATTACAAGAGGTTAAACAACTCGATGACTCTCGACCGGTGCTTTCGCCGGCAAACACGTACGGGACCGGTAATTCGATACCTCAATGGAAACCTCAAGCTCCACTTCGATGGAGTGCTCACTGCTCAAAGTTTTCTTGTGAACTTTTCCGAATCACACAACTCGAACTCACTGACTTATGGTGGCAATTGATAGAGATGCTCAGCTCAAGGATTATTCTGTCCTTTAAGACCTTCAATTTTTGCCCGTACTTTGGATAACCAATACATAAGTTATAAACTCAGAAAATGGGGGTTTTATTATGGGGGAATGGTTGCTGCTTTGTCAAGAGAGATGGGGGTTATTTTTGAATAAGGAAGCGGCTGAAGTGGGGAATTGGGGGTGGGCGCGGTTCTTAGCTTAGAATTTAGGTTAACTCTTCTTCCCTTTTTTTGCTTAGGAATTCCATGTCTGCCGTTGTCTGGGAGTGTAGGTATCTTTGTTTGGTAGGTATCCTCTTTGATTTAGGAATTTAGGCATTATTTTATAGGGGGTAGGAATTAGATTAGGTCAAATGGGGAATGGATATGGGCTTGGATTTAGGAAATTGGGCTGGACCATGTCTTATTAGGTTTTAACTTTGGGGTAGGAAGACTAAATAATACAATTGAAAAATCACTCTTAATAAAAATAAATTAATATAAAACTAAATAATAAAAGTGAAACTAATTTGTATTTTCAAATGTTATGATACTATAAATATAAATATACTAATTCACTTTAACCTAAAGATGAAATGTTTTTTTTGTAATTTTTTATTTTTTGTGATAAAAATAAAGTAAAAAAGCCAAAACTATTTGAAATAGCGATATTAGGCCTAAACTAAATATTTACATGCTAAATATTTGATCTTCTCGGACTGTTGACTCGCATTCTTGCCGCGAGCTTTTGCTACTTCTAACTTGAATTGAATTCTGAAATGACTTTCCTTGTTCTCCAGGTAGGCACCTGATTGCCAAAACTTGAACTATATTCCCTTGTTCTCCAGGTGGGCGTCTGATTGCCAAAACTTGAACTGTACCCTCTTGTTCTCCAAGTGGGCGTCCGATTGCCAAAACTTGAACTATTTTCCCTTGTTCTCTAGGTGGGCGCTTGATTTCCAAAACTTGAACTGTATTCCCCTGTTCTCTAAGTGGGCGCCTGATTGCCAAAACTTGAACTACATTCCCTTGTTCTCCAGGTGGGCGCCTGATTATGATTGCCAAAACTTGAACTGCATTCCTTTGTTCTCCAGGTGGGCGCCTGATTGCCAAAACTTTAATTGTATTCCCTTATTCTCCAGTTGGGCGCCTGATTGCCAACACTTGAACTGGATTCCCTTGTTCTCCAGGTGGGCGCCTGATTGCCAAAACTTAAACTGTATTCCCTTGTTCTCCAGGTGGGCGCCTGATTGCAAAAAACTTGAACTATATTCCCTTGTTCTCCAGGTGGGCGCCTGATTGCCAAAACGTGAACTGTATTCCCTTGTGTTCCAGGTGGGCGCCTGCCATTACAACAAAACAGACAAAATAAAAAAATATTCTGCCCTAGTTTGGTGTCTGGGCACATCTGTGAGTGTTAATCGAATCATGTTACCCAAATGAGCTCTAAGAATTTAAAAGCTAAATTCCATTATCCAGGAGGGCCCTGAAAACTAAAATTAAATATCATTTTATGAGTGAAAACTTGAAAGCTAAATTCTATTTCGTAAAGGTAAAACTTATGTTAAATCTCATTATCTATGAAGGTTCTAAAAACTTAAAATTAAATCTCATTATCCAAAAGGGTCCTGACAACTTAAAACTACATTCCGTTATCCAGGAGAGTCCTGAGAACTTGAAACAAAATCCCATTATCCAGGAGGGTCTTGAAAAGCCGAGAATGAACTTTCCTGAGCCATGCTCTCTTCCTGGAGGTTCTCTGCAAAATGAACAAAATTCCTTGCCCCTGAACTATGTTTTTCCTCATGGAAGGTTCCTACAGATCGAACAAATTTTTCTTTCCCCTTCTCAAACCACCTTTGTGCTGACAAAATTTGGGCATGACATTTGAAAAAAATTCAAGCTTCCAATCTTTGATTTGGACACAATTTTCGTCTCTGTTTCAAACAAAGAAAACTTGTGAGTTTAAACATGGTGGTTGGTTTGTGGCCTTGACTTTGAGGGCGATTGCTCCTTCACTTCCCATGATAACTTTGATTTCAACTCGAAAGACCTTGCTTGTTTACTGACTAACCACTTTCTCTGTCACCCTTATCACAGAAAATACCTCTGATCCGCTCAAACCCAACATCCTCAATCTGTTGCATTTTGCTCATGAATTGACATTTACCGAACCTTTGTACTTCATATGAATCCCAAAACACGTTGATTTTTACCAACTCAGTGCGCTTGTTGTTCTTTCCTGATGTATGCCGTTGGCCTTGAGGTCTATTTCTCCTTCACTTGCCATGATAACTCTGATTTCCACTTGGTAGACATTGCTTTAACCACTTTCTCTGTCAACCTTATCACAGAAAATACCTTTGATATGTTCAAACCCAACACCCTCTATCTGTTGCATTGTGCATAAATTGATGTCACACCTCCTTTTTCCGCCCCACGAGGGGTGAAGGAGTTTTCTCAATTAAAGGACAATCGAAACGGGATTTACTTATTTATTTCAGAGTCGCCACTTGGGAGATTTAGGGTGTCCCAAGTCACTAATTTTAATCCCGAATCGAGGAAAAGAATGACTCTGTATTACAGTCTGCGAACCAGAAATCCGGATAAGGAATTCTGTTAACCCGGGAGAAGGTATTAGGCATTCCCGAGTTCCGTGGTTTTAGCACGGTCGCTCAACTGTCATATTTGGCTCATTTATCTGATTTTTTAAACAATTAAGAACTTACATGCACATTTAGCTTTTAAAACCGCTTTTATCATTATTCTTCTTATTATTTTACACAAAATTGCAACGTCGTGAAAACGCATCTCGAACCACGTCACAACCAGTGTACACGTAATTTGTTGACGCATTTTGACTTCGTCAAGATCGGGATTTGGGTTACATAAATGCACACCCGTATTTAAGAAAATAACCTTATTAAATATGCGCCAAAATAATACGCGTTATTATACTGTTAGGTAGGACTGTGAAATTTACTAAATCGCCCATCCCGGAATCTAAGTATTTTATTATTTTTTTTAAAAGAAAAATAAATAAGATTGGAGGACTCTGCAAATTTTGTATTGTTTATATTTATTTATTTTTAGCGAAATCATCCCTTATTTTATGAATACCTTTTAATGACAACATTTTTTTTTATTAAACTTGCCTATAAATACAAAAAAACAAATTTTTTTACATACTTAAAATAACATATTAAATACTAGTTTAAGATGATTATTTAACGAAATGAAATATCACTATCAATGTAATTATAAAAAAATGGAATTGTCAAATAATATTTTAAAAGAAACTAACTATCCCATAACTAGATTAAATTCACATTGTTAGATGACTTGAGCTATTGAAATTAATTATTTACAACTACGGAGAATTAGAAACAATCTTGATTACTAATGCGTATTTCTAAAATTTAATTAATTTAACCTTAACTAACATTGTTTTAATTCAAATCATGTTATAATACTTGATTCGCGAAAATAAAAAAAAATCCTGTTTTACCTAAATTTAGCTACATGATTTCGATTAACTTAAGGTTAGCGATACTAAAACTCTTATAAATAAGGAACTTAATCAATTTTGCCAAACTGATTTAATAAAGTCATTTTTTACGTTATTTTCTTCTCGCTCTAATTATTAGACAGTTTAATTAGTAATGAACAGACTTAAATATATACTACCTAATAATCCGGTTAAGGCATTGTTTAATATATCGCTACAACATATCTAGTTATGCCAAATGACAGTGATTTACAGAATAACAATACATGAAACAATCTGAATACAATTAAAAAAAAACTAAATTAGAAATTTAACATTTCATTCTTCACTTCAGCTTACAAAATGCCAAAATTACAGTTGTGTACCTGATATTGCCAATATAAGAAGAAGAAAGTCAGCAACGTAACACAACAACATCAACAATAACCAGTCAACGAAATCCCAGTGACAGATTTTGAAAATCAAAATAAAATCCAGGAACGCTGACAACAAACAACGGACAGAAACCAAGGGAATTTTCAGATTTTGAAAGGCTAATTAATGTTTAACCCTTAATTTCTAAACCTGTATATCAGAATATTTATCAGGTGTGCACTACTCTCTCTTCTAATTTCCAACTCTTTTTTTTGTATTTTTTTTTCTTTTCTTTTTTCTTGAAAGTTTTAATGTTTTTCGGAATTTTTCTTTCTCTCTTAAATATTCAGCTCTTTTTTTCTCTCTCTCTCTCTTTATCTGTCCCTCCTTTTTTTCAAATCTGATCAAGCCTCTCCATTTTATCCCCACCTTTAAATATTTTTAAAACATAAAAACCTATTATCTTCCCACTCAACCCCCTTTTAATCCCACTATCTAATGTTTTGTCCCCCACCTTATTAAACAAATACCCCATTATATCTTGTCCCCCCATTATTAATTACTTTATTATTATCCTAATTTTAATGGAAAGAACACTCAAAATAAATAATTATTCAGAATTTTAATTCCAAAAATACCCCTCTGCCCTTACTGAAATTACCATTTTACCCCTGAACGTACTGCAAATTACCAAACTACTCCCATCAGTTATAACCACTTCACTTAATCAATTTCAACCAAAATATAGCAAATATGACCAATTTCTAACAATGTTCAACAACAAATTCAAACTAAATGATGAACAACAAAGAAACAACTAAAATTATCTTGATTGAACAACATCTTTAACAACAAACACACCAACTTTCAGATTCAACACCAACAAACATGTATATTCAGATTTCTAAATTCAATAATCATTTGAACTTAAAATTAAATCTAACAACATTACAACCAACAATTTCTATATTAAAACTAAACAAGATCATGAAGCAAGCTGAAGTAATAATCATAAATGATAAACAACAAACAAGAAAATCAAACTATACAAATTTCGGATTCAAGATCAATCAAACAAAGTATGAACATAAATGAAAAGATTCAACAACAATAACAAACAAGCTTTATTCAAATTTCGAATTAAACTTAAACAAAACAAATAAACATATTCAAATCACTAATCTTCAAATAATCAATTAATCTTTTTAAATTAAATCCAACAAAATTATAACAAAGATACATGATCCAAAAATTAAAACCAAAACATAACTTCACATTAAATCACTGAATTAAAAACGAATTTAAAAAAAATGAATACGAATTAAATCTATATTAACAACAAACAACGTATTCAAACGATTTAAGCTAACACGTTTCTATATTAAAACTAAATCCTCTTAAAATTAATAAAACAAACTGAAAAATAATTTAATTGAATCTTCAACTTAAATCTATCAACAATATAATTAATCAAACTAACAATTTCTACAAAAATAAACAAGAAAAATAAAACAACTGAATAAAAATCAAGAACAAGAATCAAACATTTAATGATTTCATATCCGAAAATATCAAACAAATTACGGATGGGAACGAAACTTAAACCAACTAACCGTATTGGAACGATGATGAACTCGAACGCAAACAAATATGCTCGGAAACAAATATCGCACCAAAACTACCAACGGTCTAACGGATCTTGCCTTCAACGATAAACTCACCTTCCTTTTAAACTTGACGAACTCAAAACATCACACAACGACCTCGACGGATTAAACTTGATGGAGCAGCAACAACGTCGAGCAACAGCGAAGATGCAGCAGCAAACGCAGGCAGCAGCTGGCAGTAGTAGGCAGCAACAGCAGCGGCGGAACGGCAGCAGCAGCAGCGGAACGACAGCAGCAGCAGCGGTGCAGCAACGGCATGGCCATGGCAGTCGGAACTGAGGCAGCAGCAACGCAGCTAAAGCAGTGGTGAAGCAGCAGCATGACAGGCTGGTCGAAGAAGAGAACGGAGCAGCAGCGCGAGCTGAAAAGCAACCATGGTCGTTTAGGACGATGGTGATGGCAACTATGGTTGTTTGTACGTTGGGCTTCAATGGCGGAAGGGGAGGGTCGTTGGTGGTTGAAGCTGGGGTGGTGACGACGTGAGGGAGTGTTCGTGGGGATGAGGGGGTAGGGCAGCCATGGCTGCTAGGGAGGGGAGCTTGAGGAAGAAGAAGGAAAATGAGGGGGTGGCGGATAGCTTAGTTTTAGGGTTTTCTTGGTTTTTTTTTGTTTTTTTTTGTTTTATGAAAAATGAAAGAAAAGGGGGTTTGGGTCTCTTTGGGTTATGGACTGGGTCGACCCAGTTCGAAATGGACTGGGTCTTTTGGGAAGATTGGGTATTTTTTGGGCTTGTGGCTTGAATTTGAAGAAGAGGCCCAATTCCGATTTTTTTGTATTTTTTGCTCTCTTTTCTTTTACTTCCTAATTAATAAAACTAAAATTATAAATTAAATTATAAACTAAACTATCTTAAAAAAACTAATTAACTCTAAAAATAATTATTGCACATTTAAATAGCAATTAACGACAAAAACCGCACAATTTAGACGTTTAAATGCTAAACATGCAACGTACATTTATTTTATGATTTTTTCATTTTTTGTAAAACAAACTTAATTACTAACAATTGTAGGATTAAATCCTAAATGCAAAATGCGACATATTTTTTGTATTTTTTATTAATTTAACAAATAAACGTGCGCAGACAAATACAAATAATTATCCAAAATGTCACAAAAATTTTCAAAATTGTACGCAAAGAAAAATTATTTTATTTTGGATTTTTTTTTTGGGAGTGATTCTCATATAGGGCAAAAATCACGTGCTCACAATTGACATATACCGAACCTTTGTATTTCACATAAATCCCAAAGCACACTGATTTTTACCAACTCAGTGCGCTTGCTGCTCTTTCTTTACTTATACCACTTTGATGTGCTAGCCAGACCCTGCTTTGTACAATTGGAAAGCTGGTGGCAAATTTTGAAGTCATTTCTCACCTGTTCTGACCAAACAGACTCAGGAAGAGGAAGTAAACAAGACAAAAGGAATAGAGTAAAGGACAATGGAAAGAGATGATTCTTAACAAGAAAACTACTAAGTAGAAACTTATTAGATGTGGATACCAACTCTAATGACCATTATATGCACCTTTGGATTAAATGGCCTAATCTGTCAAACAAGTCTGACGTTCAACTCTTGTTATACCCCCTAAACCGTGAAATTGGGCTTCAATGCTCCAATTATCCAATCTGATTCACGATCCTTATTCGACTTGTAGTGCCCGAAGGGTTTTCACCATCAAGCCTCTCTCATTTTATTCTTTCTCTCAACTCACCATCGCCTTATGGTGCCTGTGAAGGTTTTCACCAATAAGACTCTCTCATTTTGTTCTTTTCTTCTTATTTCCTCTGATTCTGTAGATGACAAAGCCTTAACCATGATAAAATATCATATGCTCTTGGCATGGCTAACTCAGCACTCTCGAAGATTATCTGGGAGGTCGTTTTTGGACTGTAATGTGGCTTTTGGATAGGGTTAGAAAGAAAGGATATCATAAAAGCTCAAAATAACTAAGACAATAGGCTTAATTTATTTGCAACTTTTGGAATCCACTATAAAAACTTTGCCCCAATTTCTATAACAATGGAAGTTGATTCTCTTTTTTCTGTTTTTCTTTTTGATGGAGTTACTAAGAAGGACTGCCCCACTTTCGACTTCATGGGATTATGAAATATTTTATTTGGTATGACCGAACCATAAGGCTGCCGAAGTATCTTGTAGTGACAAGAATCAGGTCAAACGTAGTTCACATGACTACTTTTTATTACTATTTTCCTTTTTCTTTTTCTTTTTCTTTCTTTTTACCTTTTTTCTTTCCTTATCACTTTTTTCTTTCTTTTTCTTCTTTTTCTATTTTCTCTTTTGAATTTTCCCTTTGGAATGAACTTTCTAAAACAAACCTAAGGAGACATAAACTCTCCTCTCTTTTTTTTCTTTTCTTCTTTTTTTTTAACTCTAACTTGATTCCAAAATAGGGGAGGTCAAGAAAATTAGCACAGGCTCAAAAGGGGTACCGACTGGTATAAAGTATTTGGGTAGATGAAAGAGAGCCTCCCAATCCCTGAAAATACCAAGTACAACACATGCAACTTGAAATGAAAAAGGAAGAGCCCACACAACATTTCTTTTACAGTTTTGGCATTGATATCACTGATATGCCTTCCACCTTTCTTTAGCACTTTGTCAAGTACAGAACCCTCGTTGGGTGATTCCCTCTTCACAATGGATATCCTCCGTCAATTCGGAGAAAACTTCCTTGACTTTATCTTGTAACTTGAGATGCACTTGAACTCAAAGTTACTTGCTTCAAATTGTCTGGGATGCACTATCCTTTAATGAATTCTTGTCATCCTATTAACTTTCTAAATTATCTGTCCTAGTTTTACACAGTTCGGGATTTAAATGATCTCAAAATGTCCAAATCTGTACTTATTTCCCTCAAACGTCGCTATCATCTTCAAAATTGTTTCATTGCTTCTGACTAAACTAACTTTTAAGACCAGACCTAGAATTATGTGTGCATATTATGTCACTAGAGTCAGCAGGAAAAGAACTATAAAAGGAGAAGAGAACTAAACAAAAAAATGACTAGAAATAACAGAAAATAGAAAATTGCATTAGACAGACAGTGAAAGAGTTTGGACAACAAAACAAGCAAAATAAACTGGGTTACAACTCTGGAACAAACCTAGATAACACTAAACGAGTTACTACAACTAAAGGAATTAGGCAAAATAAAAGGATAGAAGAGTTTGATGCACAAGACAATATTCGGATTACAACCCTGAAATAACCCGGACAACAGAAATGACAACAAAATTAACCACCAAGACTCCTCCCTAGCTAGCCAAGAAAGAAGCGTCTTTCCAATTACCAAGCTCAACATCTTAGCCACTGAGTTCCACATTAATATTACCAAGACCATTGCCATTTTCCATATCATTAACTTCAGTCAACAAGTTCCCAAGAGAATTATCATGCTCCCTGTCACCACGCATCATCGCCACAAAGTGTGCATCATCATGTGCAGGTAAAAGATTCTATGCGATATGATGGGTGTCACTGTCCTGGATCACAATTATCCCTTCTTGAATCATTCTTTCTATTTCCTTTTTCAAAGTACGACAATCTTCAATGTTATGACCTTGGACATTAGAGTGGTACATGCACCTTCCAGTAGGATCAAAACCTTTTGCATATGGGTCCGGAGTATAGCCGAGGAGCGGCTCAATCAGGCCAGAGTGTTTTAACTTTTCAAATAGACTTGTATAGGATTCTTCGATTGGCGTGAAACTATTCCTTTGCCTTTGTTTCCCTCCATGCCCCAGTTTTCTAGGGTTGTTGGATGCTCGAAAATGCTATAAAGGCGCACGAGAATTTTGGGATGCTGGTGCTCACCCTAAGGAGTGACCTAGTGGTTGGACAGATGGCCGGATATTGTTTGGAGGATAATACTGGGGTGGATTATATGGTGTTTGGGGATGTTCATGAGGTGGGTATTGAGGCTGAAAGTATTTAGCAGGAATGTCCACTGAATCCTGTCGTTGGCGGGGCTCGACAATATCTTTTCTATCAATGGGAGGACTATCCCGAGCAACTTGTTCGTTCCATCTGAACCAAAATTCTCTAAAACTTTTCTTTGGGTTTCTTTTCCATCTGAGATAGGGAGGAGCGGTCTGGGACAATGTCTATATTGCACTGAAAGTGTCGCATAAAATCTTGAGCCATGTCATCCCATATATGCCACTTATCGACATCTTGACAAGTATGTTATTCCAAAGCTGCCCCAGTCAGGCTCTCACTGAAATACGCCATCAGCAACTCATCTTTCCCGCCAACACTTCTCATTTCACTGCAATAACCCCTCCGTTGGGCTACTGGATCTCCATGCCTATCATACAAATTAAAACTTAGGCATCTTAAACCCATAGGCAGTTGGATGTCAGGAAACAAGCGCAGGTCTTTGTAAGAAACGCTCATCCGGCTCCCTATTCCTTGCACGTTTCTTAAAGACTACTCTAAGATTTTCATCTTCCTGGATATCTCGTCTTGCTCCATTGTCTTAGCATGCTTTTCAATTTCACCGGGAGGCTCAAAATGAGGAGCGTGAGCGTATGGATCCAAGACCTTGAAAGTTGGTTCTGGAGCATAGTGTTAGGCATCAGGGACTTTGTGACGACCCAAGGGGTCATCGCTGTAATTCTTCCTTGTTCCGTGCTCCCGAGGCCTTGAAAACCTCGCTTTTAGTTGCCTCAATTGGCGTGCACAGTTCGGGCGCGTAGCCGGAAAGTTTTTATGTTAAAATATGTGAATTATGTGAAACATTTGGTGAATTTTGGTATTAATATGCATAATGTTGACTTCGGTCAACATTTTGGGTAAACGGACCCGGACCTATGATTCAACGGTCCCGGAGGGTTCGTAGAAAAATATGGGACTTGGGGGTGTGCCCGGAATCAAATTCTGAGGTCCCAAGCCCGAGAAATGAATTTTTGAAAGAAATTGTTTTTCTGAATTTTGATATGAAAATTTGAAATGAAAAGGAGTTAGAAAATATAGGTATCGGGCTCGTATTTTGGTTCGACGCCCGGTACAAGTCTTAAATATGTGTTAAGCACTATCTGTAAAGTTTGGCTAAAAACGGACGTCATATGACGTGTTTCGGATTAAAAATGGAGAGTTTGAGTTATGAAAGTTGAAGAAAGAAAATCATGTGTTTGAGGCTTGATCCTATGTATATGATGTTATTTTGGCGATTTGATCGCACGAGTAAGTCCGTAAGATGTTTTTAAGGTTGTGTGCATGTTTGGTTTGGAGCCCCGAGGGCTCGGGTGAGTTTTGAGTGGGGCCCGGGAGGTCTTGGCCTTAAGAAAATGCAGGTTCAGGTGTTGCAGACACCAGCGCGGTCGCGGTCATTTCCGCGCGGTCCGCGCTGGAGCCGCGCGGCCGCGATGCATTTTTGCGGCCGCGAGTCTGAGGGCTAGGGTTTCAGGTTAGCCAGCGCGGCCGCGCACCAAAACAGTGCGTTCCGTGCTGGAAGGGTTCAGAGAAGCCCCACTTTTCTCCCACTCGGCGCGGCCGCAACACATTTTTGTGCGGTCCGCGCCAGGTCCTCAGAAAGGTATACAAGTTCGGAAAATCTCAGTCATTTTTCACTTTTCAAAAACCCAAAACCTAAGAGGCGATTTTCCAAACAACGTTTTTTCTCCAAAACGATTGGTAAGTGATTTCTAACTTAATTTCTTTATTCCTTAACATCTTTTAACATAATTTCAACTTCAAATCAAAGATTTTCATGGGGAAAATTGGGTGTTTTGGGTAGAACCTAGGTTTTCTACAAATTGAGAAGTTGGACCTCAATTTGGGGTCCGATTTAAAAACAAATCATCTATTGGGATTCATGGGGGAATGGGTAACCGGGTTTTGGTCCGAACCTCGAGTTTCGACCACGTGGGTCCGGGGGTATTTTTGACCTTTTTGGGAAAAACCTTGAAAAATCTATTTTCATGCATTGGGGATGATTCATTTAGTAATTATTAATGTGATTAAGTAACTTATGACTAGATTCGAGCGGATTGGTGGTGGAATCAAGAGGTAAAGCTATACTAGAAACGTGAGTTGAGTTTGGAGCATTCGAGGTAAGTGTTTGTTCTAACTTTGGCTTGAGGGAATAGGATTAGGATGATATTTGCTACTTGCTAATATGGAGTACGGTGTATAGGCATGGTGACGGTTATCTATGCACCGGAGTCTAGCATGACCGTGAATCTTGATTGCTTTTAATTCGAATAATGTGACACAAGCTCCTTGTTTATTTGATAAGTTTCATATAATGTGAACGGTTGAGGAAGAATGATTTAAAAGGAGAATGTGTTGTGAATACTCCCTTGCCGGGATGTGTAGACTGATATATATATTCTCCCTTGTCGGGATATTTTGGGCTGTTAGTTGTACCCTTGCCGGGTTAAAGGTATTGAGTTGTTATTCTCCCCTGAAGGGGTTTACTATATGAAGTCAGATATTATGAACTATAATATGGGATCGTGTGGCACGCCGTCCACTTATATATGATATTTTGGGATCGTGTGGCACGCCGTCCACTTATATATGATATTATGGGATCGTGTGGCACGCCGTCCACTTATATATGATATTATGGGATCGTGTGGCACGCCGTCCACTTATATATGATATTATGGGATCGTGTGGCACGCCGTCCACTTATATATGATATTATGGGATCGTGTGGCACGCCGTCCACTTATATATGATATTATGGGATCGTGTAGCACGCCGTCCACTATATATATATATATCATGGAAACCGGAGTTTCTTCTATTTATTTCCGATATTTCATTTTTATCTGTTACTCCCCGATAGCATGTCCCCTCCCAGTTTTACTTTGTATTATCTTGTTATTGTTTTCTTGCACTTGTTGTATATATATCTGTACAGGTTAATTGTGGTAGGTACTGTCTAGCCTCGTCACTACTTCGCCGGGGTTAGGCCAGACACTTACCAGCACATGGGGTCGGTTGTGCTGATGCTACACTCTGTGCATTTTTGGTGCATAAATCAGGGAGCAGCTTACGGACCGCAACAGTAGGACTTCTGGGAGCTATCTTCAGTCCAGGGACTCTCGAGGTAGCCTAGCTGGCGTTCGCAGGCCGAAGTCATTTTCCATGTTTTTTTTTATTTGTTTATCTTGTATCAGACAAACATGATGCATTTTCCCTTCAGACATTGATTGTAGTATTCTGTAGTAGTCCGTGAGCTAGTGACACCAGACTCTGGGTAGCATTTCGGTTCAAACTTCCGCACTTTTGGTTTTCAGTTGCTTTAGATTTAAAGTCTTCCGCTTAGATTTTGTCTCGTTTATTATATTGTTTGAAAGAAAGCAGGAAAGGTGTTTTAAATATTTGGCTTGCCTAGCTCCGATAGTAGGTGCCATCACGATACCCGATGGTGGGAAATCCGGGTCGTGACAGACTTTGAACACAGTCTCGCTAGAGTATCGAGGAAAGGTAGATGGTGGATGAGCTACAAAAACATGAGTGGTCCAAGGAGCGGGATATGAGGTGGTTCTAGGGGGTGGAGTGTGAAAAGGTTGTGGGGAGATATCCTGGACTTGTGACAGTGGCGGAATGGTGACAAGGCTTTCAGTGTAATTAGTGGGAACTGATGGTGGAGGACGCCCGCTAATCCAGGCTTGGTATATTTCGGTCATCTGTCCTTTCAACCTTAAGACCTCTTCTTTCAACTCAGATTCTGATTCAACAATTCCCTTAGACGGATCAATGACTCTTGTGTCCAAGTCTTTGCTAGTCATGGCTACCTTACTCTTTGACCTTGTGTTGTATGGATGAGTTACCTTAAGAACCACAAACCAACCACCCTTCTACTCAATGAAGATAACAAAAAGAACAAAATGGGGTCGTCCTGTTAGCATTAGGGCATTTAACATCTAAAAATATCACATTGCGTGCAATGTACCTAGCAACAATTAACAGTTCTAGAATGACTTCGAGGGTCACAAAGTCACTTGGCATCATCCCAATTTTGTTCATTTCAATCTTTCCTTTTCTTTCTTTTTTAGCACTTCTTGGCTTGCTCATTTTCCTCCTCATTTTTTTTCTTTTCTGATTATCGCCCTTTTCTTTCCGCTCATTTCTCACATCCCACTACATCATCCTCTCATTTTTTTTCCTTTTCTTTTTTTTTGTTTTAATTTTTTTTGTTTCCTTCTTTTTTTTCTTTTCCTTTTAAATAAAAAAAATGATTCTATCGAACCCTATGTAGGTTGCCTACGTATCATGACGCCGCATGAATCAGATCTTTGCGTAGTTCGGGAAAAAGTAATGGATAAATTAAACTAAAAAAATCAAAAACTTTTTGGATTATTCATTACAACAACTTTTTTTCATTTTCAAATATAAAATAGGAAATATGATAACGAGAGACTCATTTCAACTATACTACGACAAACTCCAACACCAACTAAAAGAATCATTACTGGACATGACTATAAAGTACAAGACAACATAAAAAAGAAACATACTCAAAACATAAAAAAAATCTCCTTAAGCAACTCCTAGATGCAACGGTCCTGACCAGATGGTCCTGGGGTGTCCGTCATGCTCAAACCCCGGTAAGTAGATCCACACCTGTATAAGAAAATTAAAACCAAATAGAGTTAAAGATTTAGAATACTATATGAGACAATAACACTCCCTATTGGACACATGCAAGACATGATTGAGGCTATTTTTGTAAAATGACTTATATGGCCAAAAGGTGGCTAGAAGTGCAAACTCAACAAAAGACCTTTAAGACATGGAAAAATTACTTGTAGAAATGGCTTATGCGGCCAAAAAATGGCAAAGGCTGCTAATTCAACACAATGGACCTTAAATAGAGAGAACATCTTGTTGTGGACTTAGAACTCTAGGACACGGGTCACTGAACCATTTTTGCGAAAATGACCCCATTTTGCAACAATGGCTGATGTGGCAAAAAAGGGCTAGACATGCAAATTTGACAAGGACGGACCTTAAAGTAAAGAGACACCTAATTGTGGATTGAAGACTCTCCAGACACAATTAAACAAGTCACTTTGTGAAAATAACCCTATTTTGCAAAATGGCCGATATGGCCGAAAGTGGCTAGACATGCAAGATTTGGCTACGACTCTCGAAGCCAAGAACCTAAGACTCACTAGGAATATCGGACCCTATGTGGGTTGCCTACGTATCCCGCCCCGAGAGACGAGAATCAGGTTCGCGTAGTTCGGGCGAATTGGATACATGCAAGAATTAAAAAAACAACTAATTTAGATAATAATATATTTTTGTATTTTGTTTTTAAAAAAATGATGAAACATGTAACTTTTTTTGAATTTTCTTTTTTTGATTTTTTTTTTGGGAAAATGATTGGAAAGTGCAAATTTCTTTTGGATTTTTCATGTTTTTTTCTTTTTCTTTAAAAAAATGTGAAAGAAAAATATAACGGGGCCCTACTTGCTTTATTTTTTACACTTCACCCTCTTTTTCTATCCTCAAACCTCATTCATCCGCCAAATGACCCTTTTTACCCTTGAAAGTTGCAACATGTAGCACATAGGATGTATCAGGATGGTCTTTTATTTTTGGGTACACCTGTCCTAGACGAACCCAACCCCTGTGTTGAGTCCCCAAAGACAAATGCACGTGATGAAAACAAGCGTTCCTACTAGGGATACGACATGAGGCTATGTTATTCTAAGTTTAAGACCTGGGTGTATTGTTCTAAACCTGGCTTACCAGAGCGGACAACTCCAGCCGAGGGGGGAAGCGTACCAGTAACCAAAACATCATCCGGCTTTGCAACTTGTCCGAACCTCGTTCAAAATTGGGATATCACACTAACAGAAAAGAAGTCACGCCAGCGTGCACTTCCCAAAGATTAGAAGAGAATGGTTTCGCAGCAGTTTATATGCAATTCAAATAATATCAAAACGGTAAAAAGCGACATTTAGCACATTAGGCCCAAGCATGTAATAAAAATCAGATAATAAATAAAAGCCAAATATAACAATTATTCTAAGCTCGAATTCTTGAACTTTGAACTAGAGATTCTGGGTTCTTGTCCCCAGCAGAGTCGCCAGAGCTGTCACACCTCCTTTTTCTACCACCCCCGAAAGGTGTATAGGGAAGTTTTTTTCAATTTAAGTGATAATCGAAACGAAATTTATTTATTAAATTCAGAGTCGCCACTTGGGATAATTTATGGTGTCCCAAGTCACCGGTTTGAAATCCCAAATCGAGGAAGTTTGACTCTTATTTATGGTCTGCGAACACATAAATCTGAGTAAGGAATTCTGTTAATCTGGGAGAAGGTGTTAGGCATTCTCGGGTTCCGTATTTCTAGCACGGTCGCTCAACTATTATTATTGGCCTATTTATATGATTTTAAAACATTTTTGAAACCTACGCATTTTATCCTTTTTAAAATCGCTTTTAACAATCTGATTGTCATACAACTAATTATTTGATTACATACTGCGAATCATGTCACGGGAACCGTACCCACGATCTACAACTTGTTTATTTTAATAACAAAATTAAATTGTGGCCGGGTCACATAAATGTACCCCCGAATTTTAGAAATTAAAGTATCACAACTATGTCACGGGAACCGTACCCGTAGCTATGACACTTTATTTAATTGCGCCTAAAGCAAACTACAAATGTTTAAAGTATTTTCTACACTAAGTTGTAAAATTAATATGAGGGCCATAGATTAAGGGGTTTATTTGTGAATGACACGCCTCAATTTATTTCAAAAGAATGCACTCAACTTAAAGCAAACTACGGATTTTTCATAATTTTTCCTTTCTAAGCTACTTCAAAATTATTGTAAGGATAAAGTTGCTCAATCAAATACAGTCACATAAATTTAAACCACGTAATAATTGTTTTCCACAAAATCGCCTAATAAAAAATATATATGCACATATGGACAAAAAGCTCTAGAAAGAGTGCTCCTGATTGTACTATTCCATCTCTTTTTTGACTAATTTCCTAAAATAATTGTTCCAATCGCAATAGATAACCGTCAAAAAGGATAAGAGTTAAAAAAAATTCAATTAAATTAATTAATATTCAATTCTTCAACAAAGTGTGCTCGGAAGTATTTCTTCAACAAATCATTTTTTTACACTATGTTATAAAATAAAGTAAAGACAAGTATAGAGAGAAACTGATATATTATTCGAATTCAAACTGATGTACATAATGAACTGAAATCTCTTCTATTTATAGAAGAAAGGAAGCTGCTACTATACCAGATATGGATAATCTTCTACTGAGAGCAATGTTTATCCATAACGGAGTACTGAAAGGATAAGCTTATTATATCCGATATGAATAATCTTCTACCGGGGGTAGTGTTTATCCATAACTGGGTACTGAAAGGATAAGCTTATTATACCCGGTATAGATAATCTTCTACCGGGGGTAATGTTTATCCATAACTGGGTACTGAAAGGATAAGCTTATTATACCCGATATGGATAATCTTCTACCGGGGGTAATGTTTATCCATAACTGGGTACTGAAAGGATAAGCTTATTATACCCGATATGGATAATCTTCTACCGGGGGTAATATTTATCCATAACTGGGTACTGAAAGGATAAGCTTATTATACCCGGTATGGATAGTCTTCTACCGGGGGTAATGCGTATCCATAACTGGGTACTGAAAGGATAAGCTTATTATACCCGATATGGATAATCTTCTAACGGGGGTAATGTTTATCCATAACTGGGTACTGAAAGGATAAGTTTATTATACCCAGTATGGATAATCTTCTACCGGGGGTAATGTTTATCCATAACCGGGTACCGAAGTGATAAGCTTCTTCAGAAAGTTTATTTCCAATAGAGTACTTAAATAGATAAACATATTTACGGTGGAGTCCCATATGGATAAGCTTCTTCAGGAAGCTTATTTACAACGGAGTACTAAATGAACATCCATAATATAATATATTTATAATATACTAGACAATATAAACATCTTAGTTAAATAGTCAAAGATCTAAAAACTTAAAAACCACAACAGAGCAAAGCAAATTCAACATTAACACTAGAAAATAAATTAAACGAAGTACAAAAATAAATAGAAAAATCACACTACAACAGTGGAAAGATAAAAATACTCACAGATCTGAGATAAAATTTTCGGCAAGGACAACTTCACCGGAGCAGCGAATCAATCGGCGATCACTTTGGTATAAATCAATGAAATTGGAATTACAAAAGGTTAAACAATTCGATAACTCTCGACCGGTGCTTTCGCCGGCAAACAAGGACGGGACCGGTAATTCGATACCTCAATGGAAACCTCAAGCTCCACTTCGATGGAGAGCTCACTGCTCAAAGTTTTCTTGTGAACTTTTCCGAATCACACAACTCGAACTCACTGACTTATGGTAGCAATTGATAGAGATGCTCAGCACAAGGATTATTCTGTCCTCTAAGACCTTCACTTTTTGCTTGTACTTAGGATAACCAATACATAGGTTATAAACTCAGAAAAAGGGGAGGGGGGTTCTATTATGGGGGAATGGTTGTTGCTTTGTCAAAGAGAGATGAGGGTTATTTTTGAAGAAGGAAGCGGCTAAATTGGGGAATTGGGGGTGGGCACCGTTCTTAGCTTAGAATTTAGGTTAGCTCTTCTTCCCTTTTTTTGCTTAGGAATTCCATGTCTGTCGTTGTCTAGGGAGTATAGGTATTTTTGTTTGCTAGGTCTCCTCTTTGATTTAGGAATTTAGGCATTATTTTATAGGGATAAGAATTAGGTCAGGTCAAATGGGAATGGATATGGGTTTGGATTTAGGAAATTAGGTTGGACCATATTTTATTGGGTTTTAACTTTGGGGTAGAAAAACTAAATAAAGCAATGTAAAAAATCACTCTTAATTAAAATAAATTAATATAAAACTAAATACTAAAAGTAAAACTAATTTGTATTTTCAAATGTTATAATACTATAAATATAAATATACTAGTTCACTTTAACCTAAAGATGAAATGTTTTTTTTTTTTGTAATTTTTTTATTTTTTGTGATAAAAATAAAGTAAAAAAGTCAAAATTATTTGAAATAGCGATATTAGGCCTAAACTAAATATTTACATGCTAAAATATATAAAATCTTGGGGAGGGTCAAAAATCACAAGTCTATCGCGTACTGTTAAACTATGGAAAATATGACAATTTAGTCAAAGTTTAGAACAAAGGAAAGGCAATCGATAATAAAAGCACAGTGTGTATTGGTAGATACTTGAGACCTGTATATGTCTCATAATTCTTTTAGTAGGTTCAACAAAAGTCAGTTTCTTTGACATAAGAAATTAACTCACTTTCAACTAGCCTTAAAACATCTGGTACAGGTAAATTTTTCTTCCTCAACTGGCCGTAACGCGGCCAATAGCATAACAGATAATGAGGCAGCCCACCAGCCAGAGCTGGTTCTCATCTTAATATGCACGAAATATGAAATGTTTCGTCGAGCAAATGCATTTTTCTTGCAGCATTTCAGAAAATTTTCGTACAAAACAGGCAATTTCATGCCTGTTAGACCAAATATTCAATACACATGAAGCTATTAACTTTTGAAACAAAAGGGTAAGGCCAAAACTTTACATGTATAGTGCTATATGTAACAAATGGACTCAGGCAACTAAGCTTAAAACCTAAAAGAAAACGTTATCCGGTGCCAGGGGTTCCTAGAAATTTGACAAGCTACCATTCTAGAGATCAGCCAAAGACCTTGTAACACTATATATAGAGCAAAATGACCAAATATATTGTCTGTGCTAACCTAAGTATTGTGATTCACCAAATCTGTCCACCAGGTGACTAAAAAGTGCAGTGTCACCACTGCAACAGGCTGGAATTCCAAGAATTCATTGTTGGCGGTGGTCTAAAATGTCTCATATGAGGAGCTTGTGCCCTTAGTACACAGCCTGTTCCAGGGATCGCCGCATAACTAAAAGTTTGGATCGAGGGTTGACTTGGAACACTAGTCGATAAAACTGGTGTGAGGATGACAGGCTGCAAGTTTCGTGTTGGGGTCATAGGTGAACCACTTGTCGGCAGATTAGCAGAGGTTGTCGTTTGCAGGGTGACCCTTGCACTTGTTGGCGGAACTGCAGCTGACTCTGTCACCATAGGCAATTCAGCATTTTGAGATGGAATGACAGCCATTGAAAAATTCTGAGAGGATATTTGATAGTCCGCAGCTCGTTGCTCTAAGTTGACATGTTCAGAAAATAAACTTGGATACTTCAGAACATCTGATGATTGACTTGCTGGTTGTGTTGATGCAGAAATCACTGCTGGGACACTACTAGGTCGGCTTGGTGATGATTGTCCAGTTCCTGTAAGAAATATTCGGAAAGCACACATTAAGGATATCATTAATAAAACTAGACATAGTAACTGAGAGACAGGAAAATGCCAAAAGTTAATCGAGTTTGAGAGTAAAAGAGCTTGAGATGTTAATTATCCTATTATATTTAACATTTATATCCTCAAAGCAATATTAATACTAGAAAAGTTCAGGCCATCTGTATGGACAAAATCAGACCAGAGGAAAAGGAGGAATATGCTATTAGTAGCTTTATTTTTGAAAATGTTGTTCACTGTTTTAAAATGCAGTTGAAAAAGCTTTGACTCCATAACAGATTGATCAAAGTGCCGTTCTTGTCAAGCGTATGTAACTGCAATTACCATCATTATTATTAAGTAAAAAGTAATAAAAATGCATACCTTCTGCCATCTCTAGTGACCACGCAGTATTTTGTATCTGGATCATGGCTTCAGCTAGTAACTTATTCATATGCACTTTGTTGTAGAGTGTATCAAGATCTTTGCGCTTTTGAACTAATTCCGTGTCAGCAACCTCAAACAGCAAATCGTACTTCTTCTTTATTGCATCTAGCTCTTTTTCATATTCAGATATCAGGAGCAAATTCTGCATAAAATTTTATAATGAAAATTTCAGTAATCTTTGCAATGGGAAGCATTATTATATTTTAAAATTACAACAAAAAAAAATTAACAATAAATCAAAAGGACACAGAAATGAACAAGAAAGGGGCACAGGTCAGACGGACAAACCAGATTTTCATGCAATTTTGTAGTTTGTTCTCTCTCCTTTAGTATCCTCTCCATCTCCATTTGAAGTGCGTATGAACAAGGGGATTGAAGCAGCTCAGATGCGTCTGGAGAGGCATCAGGACGACATCGATATTCCTGGCTGTTTCTGCTTCTCATACTCGCATCGTTTCCTGCACCTATACTCGTATGCTGTTGCAGTGGCAAATTTCCTGCAGACCGCTGAATAGAAGAGTCTATTGGCAAATTCAACTCCTCTGGCTGAAGGTCCACGAAATCTAAAACCTGGTGACTGGAAGAATCAATACAATTCCTATGGCTCTGGTGATTGTCAGTGGGCACAAATGCATGAGCTTGATCACGGCCAGTAGAGGCGGGCAAATTGGAATCTGGCGGCTGAGATAGATAGAAGAAAGTTTGAGAAAATAATCAGGTGTCCACTCTGATTCAAGAAACTTCATGGCACCAATAACAAAGATGAAAGTTCATTCCATTGATACTAGAGGTGAAGGAAATGAAACCAGCACCGCGAGATAGATTGTCAGACGGAAACAACTTGCCCAGTGCATATAAGGGACCACAGCCAACATTTAGCCACATTCTAAATTCTCCTACTACAGAATGTCTAATTAAAATGTACGGAAAAATGTTTTAGAAAGTAATTCAGTAAGATGCTATGAGCACATGGTGGGATCATAAATTTCATATATTTCATGATAAAGGCAATATTTTTCATAATTGCCTGGCGTAAGAAACTGCCTCTCTACCTTTATAACATAGGGGTAAGGTATGCGTACACACTACCCTCCCCAGACCCCACTTAGGGGATTACAATGGGTTTGTTGTTGTTGCCTGGCATAAGAAACTATGAAATTTCAACATTTTCTAACACTTTGTTTCGACAACTTACACAATCTCTTGATGTTAATATTTCTTTTATTGAGAATATTAGCTTTCCTCTGGTTAAATTTTACCATAATACCTTCCCTGGTGTAAGTTTTGCAGAGTCATCCAGTAACTTAACCCTTGTTGAACAAGCAAGAGGAGAACTTCATTTAATGCCAGATCACATGCTAGAGGCCACTGCTTCATTCATTCAAAAACTGATTTCTCATGTTACTTGTTAGAACTTGGAACAATTTCCAGATGCATTTTGGAGAAATTTCGGAATGTGAAAAAGAATTCAGGAAGATATCCCCGCACCTGATTTGATTTCTTGGAAATACTTTCTTTTCGATGCTGATCAGTCATGGTTAAGCCAACTTGGGACTGAACCTTGTCAATAGCTGCTCTACCTTGCCTGTCAATATCGCACTGCGGACTGGGATTACTCACAAGACGCCTGCTTTTATACTTGTTACCACCAGAAAGATGAGACATCCCTAGAAAATGAGTTTGGCATCAAAAAGCAAATATGTCAGTGTCTGATGATAAAGAAAAATTAATGGATACAAAGATATAACATAGGCACTGCATTACCAAGTTTGTGTCTCTTTCCCTGGACATGCAATTTCCTTTTCGTCCTTAACTTGGGTTCTGGAGTAAGATGAACTTTATTGCCCTCTTTCCTGCCTTTCTTTTCAGAAACTTGTTCCCTTTCGGATGGCTGACACAAATCACCCCGGGGTCTAACTGTCCTAATCCCTTGTGATAGTCTAGGCAAGTGTTTCCACCTACGAACCGTTCCATGTAACAGACTTATCCAGAAAACATTGGGAAGTTCATTCGTCATTCCTCTCACAAAAGAAGAATCATCCATCAGTTGCATTTCCACTTCACCAAGTAGAGATATATTTCTTGGATAAGTCCCTCCATTCTGCTGCACTTTCAATATCTTTGAACAGCTGTTATAATCACTGTTCTCACTGTTACTAGACATCAGGCGTAACAATTCAGCAAAGACATCATCTAAAGCAGCAATGTCAGACAATCTTTTTGATTGTGAAGATTGTACATGGAAACAATCAAGCATATTGAAAAGATAAGAGGCACCCCAAGTTAGCAGTTCATGGAATTGTTTTATATTCTCTATGTTGCTGTCAATTGTCATACCTTGCTTTGCAAGAATGAGTGCTTTCTCTTCAACAGTAAAATATGAATATAGACGGAGTACCTTTATTTGCTCCAATTTTGAATAAATTGCAATCTTCTGCAGGGATCTTAAATCATTAGTTGGGTCCCAGTCACTGTTAAACAAAATAATTGTATCTATTCTCGAAAGCTTGATGCTGGGAGCACAAACACGAGTCTCCATCAAACAAGCAAATTTCCCACTTCCCTCATTGTTGAACTTGTTCAAGGTAGCTTGCTTCAATTTACGACTGAATTCCCCACTAATGCGTGTATAAGAATCCTCACCAAATTTTCGATGAATAAAATCATCCAAAATGTCCCCGATGGAAATAACCCCCGATCCACCAAGAGACTGTAACATAAACAACTTAGCATCATACGAAATTACGAACATTAGCTAGCAAAGCAATAAGAGAGACATAAAATAAGTTTACATGTATGTTAGAGCAAATCCAACAAAATACAATCAGTCTCCTGAGGGATTTATACATTCACAAATAACAAATAAGAAAGAATACTCAAGAGAGCTCCTAGAGGCAACAATAATCATTTATATGGTAGCGTCCAGTCAATTGGGAATATCAAAGACACATATGGAAATCAGGAAGGAACTAGAACGAAAGAAAATTTTGAAAGAAGTAAAAGCAGATACCCGAAAAAGAATGAGCACTCTTTGTCCTTGCTGTTTGATCTCACGAAGAATCTTATAGAGGAATTCCAATTTTCCACTTAGTTTAATTTCAGCATCAAAGTGCTGATCGACAGGAATGCCTTCTAGAACTATGTCTCGCAGAGACCGGTCTTCGAGGTAAGGGTGATCACAACACTGAGAACAAAAATGAAAGTCCAAGTCAGAGATATGGTGATATGCCACTTACAGTAACTGAAGGTTTTACTCTTAAAGACAAATTATTGGAAGCTGAAAACAGTCAAAACAAGTCGAACCTTCCTGGTAGATACAAGTATGTTGTGGAGGGAATTTGGTGAGTTATTCCTCCAACGTGAGCAAAGTAAAGCTGAATTCGAAGAGAGGCAATTGCAATATTGCTCAATTTGTTCATTGGAGAGTTTGACTGGAACCCAGTACTCAATGAACTTGGATGTGGAGGAGTTGCACTCATATGCAACAAAGCTCTTTAACCTTTCCTTGAATTCAGTTAGGTCTATGTTGGGATCAGCGTCCGACAGATCATTGTTGGCCTTGTCATACTCAGGATCAAGTAAAGAGAGAACATTACAGTGATTGAACCCTCTAGCACATCTACCCTGATACATTTAGGAAATGTAAGTTGCTGCAGATACTTGGGAATCTATACAGAATAGAAGAATTCAAACCTCTAGTTGACGGAAAATAAGCAATCTCATATCAGAAACAAGCACTTTAATTTGTGAGAGAAGCATTGACATGGCAGAACCCTGGCACTGGTCTATAATTACTGCTCCCCAGCTTATTGGCTGAAGCATTTCAAGATCCTGCATAAGTATAGCTATATATAGATCAGGAAAATGCAACACCGTATCTGCTCCCCCACTTATGGATTTAAGCATTTCAAGATCTTGCATAAGTGTTGAGAAAATGGACCGTAACACAACCCCAAACGCTAGCCCATGAGGTGAGGATTGCCTAATACCATATAAGCAGACAATAGCTCAATCAACCAATGTGAAACAATCTAACATCCCCACACACAGAGGGCTTGACATATATAGAATGGACAATACAACATGGGAGCCCAACATTGGATAAACTAAGAATAGAAATGGGTCGCTCTGATACCATGATAAGAAAATGGTTCTTGGACCAACTCAACCAAAGGTTTGCTCATCCGATGAGGATTGCCTAAATCTATAGAAGGAGACAACAACCTATTCCATCAACCAATGTGGGACAATCAAACAATAAGGATAATGCTATATGTAGATCAGAAAAACTTATTATCTTGTATCTGCCTTCTAACTTATGGGTTTAAGCATTTCAAGATCCTACTAAGGATAAATGCAGCATTTCAAGATCCTACGGAAGGATAAATGCTATATATGGATCAGAAAAACTATTATTTCAAGATCCTACGGAAGGATAAATGCTATACATGGATCAGAAAAACTATTATGCCATATTAATATGACTGAAAGTACAATGCATTGTAATTAGTTCAAATGGGATACAACATTCAAAGAGATCAATACTTGAGAATTAAGATATGAATAATTCGTCTCTCATTATATGTGATAAGGCAAACAAATGAAAACGAAAAGAAGTTTACCTCAACAATAGCGTCATAAGGTGACAGAAGAACCTGAAACATTATGGCACCTTGTTTGTTGTGAAACTCAAGTGTCCTTATAATGGCTCGTATATCTTTATTACCTTTGTACACAACAATGTTAGCAGAAGAAGCCCAATGTAAGAACTCAGCTTCCCAAAGAGGAAGTTCAGCAGAAGTTGTGATTATGAGAAAAGGCAAACCAATATCCTTGGGCAAGGATAATAGAAATAAGACCACCTTCAAAATCCGCTCCTGTAAATTCCAAACATTGAACAGTTCAGCTCCAGCTAAATATTTAGACTCAAACGAAGCTGCATCAGGCATTTATATAGGTAACAATCTTGGAGGATCACATTACAACAAAAGAAAAATTGGAGAATCATCGGCAAGCTTGAAACTCAGTGTATCAAAATTTATGATTGACTTGGAATGCAATGGAGGTTCAGCAAAATTTCAAAGGCTGAAACCTCTGGAGCAAGTAAAGGAAAAAGTTAAAACAGCAGGGGCTAAAATCTTGCTAATGTGCTAATTGGAACTTCAGATAGACTTTGGCTGCACAGTTGTAGTTGCAAAGAGGACGTGTGCATTAGAAAGAGAATTATGAAATGAAAGAATAACACAAGCTTTTTTCTTTTCTAAGTTAGTGTGTGTTTTGGGGCGTGGTGAGTACATGTATATACAGTACGGTTGCACGTAGATAGAGTTGGAAAAGCAATCATCCACCTGGTCATCAATGACGACAGCACTCTGACCCTTCTGCCAATATTTACGAAGAGTGTTGATATAAGTAAGATGATTATGGACCTGAGGCACGCTTCCAAATAGAGGTCTCGGCAGTTCTTGAAAGTCGGCTTTCCTTTTCTGCAGGAATATTGAAAAAATTACTTCACTTAGGCTACCAAATTACAAACATAACACGTTAGCCAGTTTACATTTTCCCCTTCATTGATTACCATAATGAGGAAGAAGCTTCAGAAGATAAATACTTTTGGCAACAACACAACAACAAACCCAGTGATATCCCACAAAGTGGGGTCTGGGGAGGGTAGAGTGTACGCAGACCTTACCCCTACCTTACGAAAGTAGAGAGGTTGTTTCCGATAGACAAAGGCAACAAGAATATATTTGTAAACACTTATAAAGAGAACGAAATATTAGATAACTACTTTAGTCTGTAAAAGTTATTGTCCCAACTTATATGAAGTTTCAGAATGGATCAAGGTCGATTCAATTTCCAGAACAATGAGGACATGCAAACTCTTCCAGGGTATCCCCTATCAAATATGAGACTAGGATTAGAATGAAAACTAGCAAGATTGCATCAAAATAGCAGTTTAAACAAACCCTCAAGTATCATTTTTAAAAATAATCAATTTCGTTAAGAAGTCAAGGCGTGCGTCGCTCATAAATCTATGTAAACGAACTGAGAAGTCTCAAATATTCTTAAAGATGACGTTAACACATTGGAGTTCTAACGTAAAATTGGAGAACAAATATTCATAGTTTTGACCAATTGCAACACTTCATCCGAAGATGTGCTTGTCAACAAGGCAAACATCTAAATGAAAGTTACATATATAACTAAAGAAACATTAATATAATAACAGCATCAAAAGCAATTTCAGTAGAAGCAAGTTTCATGAATTTTGTGTACACCAAAAGCATGTTGAACAGAAAGGATCCTCCCCAATCTCAAGCTCAGCGTCACATAGTTGGCATTTGCTAAT
Organism: Nicotiana tabacum; assembly: GCF_000715075.1. NCBI lineage: Eukaryota > Viridiplantae > Streptophyta > Magnoliopsida > Solanales > Solanaceae > Nicotiana > Nicotiana tabacum. Next base: position 13,771,882 of record NC_134089.1, on the reverse strand, counting down.
GAGAACTACCTCATCTTCCGTCAAAGGATGCAACTCTTTCTTAGCCTGCTGATGTCGGATTTCATAATTAGTCATGAGTTTGACCGCCTCAAGCGACCTTAGAAATGAAGCATTCTCCACTTCCCACGTGGCATGACTGTAGCCCAGACCTGTCCATTTCACAAGCCACTCATAATGGCAATCTGCATCATTTTCATCAATCCCATGCACGTGAGTGTTCTTGTGATCTGTAACTGCTATCAACCTTTTGTCTAGCAAACGATGGGGAAGACTCCACTCAGTTTTCCAACTTACACTCTGGAGAAATCATCACAGAGCTTTCAAAGATGACTAGCTGAAGAAAGAAGGCAAGAATCGAAAGATAATGATAATCATATACCTTGTTTTTTTTCTTGAATCTTCTAAGGGCTGCTGGAGCCTCAAGAAGCAGCTGCCTCTCTGTAATCCAGTGATTATGAACATGAGCAAGACCTTTGTACTTTACTAAATACTCCCGATTTTGCATAACTGGTGTCACATTAACAAAGTACAATGAGACAATTGGATATCACACAGTTTGTGTAAAACATAATCAAGACAAGCTATAAGAATTTGCAGATAGCTTGCACCTTCATTACCAAAATTACACTCTCTGACATCCAAAAGGGAATCTACTCCTTCAGACACAGAATGAACACCTAGTTTCAACTTCCTTCTAACACACCAATAACAGTGCCATGGTCCAGGTGGAAAATAGGACAGAGGGGGGTCAACACAAGAAAGATGGAAGCTCCTTTTGCATCCTTGTCCAGCACAGGATCTGGAAAAAAAACACAAAGGGGAGGTGATTCTCTGATTTCAACAGGTGCAAAGCCAAGAAGTAGTTGGAGGTCATTATATTACGTTCAAATTCTCTCATACTTCCAGAAGTAGAAAGCACTTTCACCAGCAGCTGTAGCCACTTCATTCTAAGGGACATAGTCAACTTCAAGAACCAAAGGCAAAATAACTGAACATCATCCCAGAAAAATCATTGTTGATTAGTGTGGATACTCAATTTCTTTAAGGACTGGTGTTGGATGCTCAAGCTCTTTCACAGTCATCATGACAATGACAAACAGTTCTAGAATTAATTATAATCTCCTTAAGCAAATATTCCAAGTCTTTCAAAACCAAGGCAGCTAAAATGAAATGGTCATAAAGTGTTTCTGATTATTCTCCTTTTTTTTTGGAAACCTGGAAATCTGTTTTTCTCAGTTTCGAGGCTTGGTGGGTAATTGAGTAATACAGTACTCAATTTCTTTAAGGACTGGTGTTGGATGCTCAAGCTCTTTCACAGTCATCATGACAATGAGAAACAGTTCTAGAATTAATTATAATCTCCTTAAGCAGATATTCCAAGTCTTTCAAAACCAAGGCAGCTAAAATGAAATGGTCATAAAGTGTTTCTGATTATTCTCCTTTTTTTTTTGGAAACCTGCAAAATCTGTTTTTCTCAGTTTCGAGGCTTGGTGGGTAATTGATTTTAACCCCCCCCCCCCCCCCAAAAAAAAAAAAAAAAAAAACTTTCTCACTTTAAATACCAGACTTGGTTCACCAAGCAGAAATCAAACTGGTGACATGCTCTTAACACATCCTAGGTTATACTAATTACTACCTTTGCCGTTGAACCAAGACCCTGGAAACTTGATTATTTTCCTACTTCAGCTACAACTTTTAGATGCAATGGTCATTCTAAATTTCAAAAGATTAAAATAAACAAAATATGACATGACCTTTAAAGATATTTGAGTTACATTATATTTCCTCTGTTTTACTTTTGATGTCTCTATGTTGTGTGGATTTTTATTTTTCTTTCAGCTGGATGAGGGTTGGCAGGGGCTAGTGATGTCAAAAAAAATTTAAAAAACTGATCGAGCTGATCTAACCAAACCTAGCCAAACCATTTTTTTCGATTTTTCATAAATAAGTTTCGGTATAAACATGAGCAAATCAAATCATTAGGTTAGGTTTTACTTCCATAAAACATTAATAGTGGAACTGTTCAAAAAAGTTTAATTTGGTTATACACAATAAATTAACTGAAAAAATAGTATGGTACAAATTTCTTCACATAACCGGCTGAACTGAACCAACACGCTAGAAGAGTCAAAGCAATACAGAAAGCTTACATGTGGGACTAGGGCTCATAGTTCTTTTTTCTCAACCTTCTAGAACCATGAAGTACCAGAATTTACAATGGAGTAACTAGATGGTGCTTGATTAACTCACAATAGATTTCCCTCCTGCTTACAGATTAAACAGTCCTTAGATTCACCTTCAGTCTTATCACCCTGTTTGGAGCCCTTGCAATTCGCAGTCCTGTCAACTCTAAGCTCTGATCTAAAAGGCTCAACGTCCTTTTTGTCCTACATAATATAGCAGACAGATTGATCAGTTAGCTCAAATTCTCCAAGAAAAGCAATGACAATCAGCCTCCCAAAAACTAATTTGTCCTTTATCACTTCCAGAAGGAAAGGTTCAAAGACAAAGATATATCATTCAAAAGGGAAAACAAGGCAGTGGCTGCCAAGCTTTTCAAAAAATCTCTTATGTAAGTGCTTAGTCTCACTTAGAACCCCAAAATGTTTATTCCAACTTATATGGTGCCTTCCATCAAACCTGTTAACAGGAGTATCGTATTCTCTTTATGTTAAAAAGACCCTAATATATCAAACCTCTTTGGGCCCCAAAACTCTTTATTAGTATAAGGTAATAGAAGGAGCTATCTGAAGATGAAAGAGTTTTCAATTCCTAAAGTGAGAGCTAATAGCAGTTTTAAAACTTCTCTCAGACTGTAAAATGTTTAAGGACTCTTACCAATTTTTGCTATATGAATAACATAAAACTTGAAGGGGAATATATTTTTGGAAAAGCAAGCAATCAAGGAAAAGAATAATACATAACAGAAACAACTATAGCAAACATTTCACTTCTGGGGAGAAAAAATGAAAAACTGCAAACAAGAGCAAAACGTTATCAGAAACCTGGTTGTATGCACTGCAACAAAATAGAGAATAATATAGATGCTTAATAACAACTTTTATGCAGCATATTGAAGATTTAAAGTATAAAGGCCACCATCATGATGAGATCAAAGATATTTGATAAAGTCCATTTCATCATTGGAGACAAGGAGTTGTATAACACAGCTTGGCACAGACAGCAAGAACACCTCCCAGAGTATATGGCATGTATGTATGGCAATAAGCCAATAACACAATGAGAGTTACACCAAAATTTCAAACTACCAAAATAACCAGAATCTGGCATTTTAAAGTTTCTATTTAGTGCAGGCTTCTTATTGTCTTTATTTGACAAAAAACAGCAAACAGGAACAGCCAAGTCTCATCATTCCGTTTCATTGGTTTGTTTCCTTCACCATAGTCTCTTATTAGGTAAGTGCTGGTCACTAGTTTATTAAAGAATTATTTGTGATTACAGTGGTGTCCAAACCAGTTTGCACACTAGCTCCTCAACTATTCTACCGAATACTTGCAACCTTCCACCAATACAAATACTGGTTAAATGTACATGTGAGGCTTAGGCAAATAGGAAGAAAACCACTAGACTGTTTTGCCTCTGAGGGTACGACCATTAGATTCCCATGATCTTTATTCCAGCTTCATCGGCCATTCGACACATCCTTAGGTTCCTGAGCTTTTAAAGTAATTAAATACTTTAAAGTTTGAAGATAATGCTTCTGACACCTACTATAGTTGAAGGTGCAAATAAAAATGCTATGGAAACTAACAAGGAAGTACCAACTTCATTGTCTAACAGTTTAGCAAACCAAATGATACAGTCAACTTGAAGGTTTGATTGATAGGTTCTATCGCAATTGATTAATACAGCATGTAGAACCTCAAGCTACTTGTAAAGGTTCATAACAGGCAAACGTCGACATTTTGCATTTTCAGATGAACCAGCACTTGTGCAGCCTTGATAATAATTTAAAATGATTTTTTGTCATTGCAACTGTAAGGGATCCAAACAAAACCTTTATATTCTCAAACAAAAACTGATTAAAAGAGATAAAAGTTCAAGATCAATTTTAGTCATGACTGACATTTTCCTCTGATGGACAAGCGTGTTTTTCTCTTTGATCATCCACCCTGAAAAAGAGTTAAAATAGAAGGGTATCACAGCAATGAACATGGGAAACTACAACAAACAGGGAAAATACTCCATAATCTTAAATAATTTATGACTGATTATGTACGACTATTTTCTGATAATGGTGTGCAAGATAAGCTAGATAATTACAAGACATGCAAAAAAATATAAAAACTGCGGAATCAAAGGGTGTGTTTGATATGACGGACGTCATTTTTTAGGAAAATATTTTCCATGAGGAAAACATTTTAATGTGTTTGGTTACCAAAAAATGTTCAGTTTCCATCAAAATGGGGAAAATGACTTCCCTCACTTATGGGGCAGAAGTCATATTCGCACAATTAACTTTTAATTTTACACATTGTTATTAATCTTTGGTACGCAAAAATTTCATCAAACAACTCTTAGATTTGCCAATATTATTATTAATTTTTAATTTCTTTTTTTAAAATAACTTTCACTTTTCCACCAAACACAAAAAAATATTTTCAATGAAAATAACTTCCAATCATACCAAACTGTTGCGGAAGCCAAATGTATATAGTGTGAATAAGTCACAACTACTATACCAAAAATTATGACAGCCACCAAATAATAAATAAGACAATAAAGCAACAATAAAGGGAACACCAGAATTTACGAGGTTCGGCTAATTTTGCCTACTCCTCGGACACAACCAATATTTTATTTCACTCCAAAAATACAAGTGAAATAATACTAAAGAGAGAAGATACAAATGCCTTAAACAGATGAGAAGACAAATGAGAGGTGTGTTTAAATCCTAAACATTAAGCCTTCTTTTATAGGGGGAAAATCCCCCCAACCCTTCTTTTCCCACCGATGTGGGACAAAATGTTTTGCCAAATTCAACAAATCTCCACCTTGGCAAAATTCCACATCTTCAATTTTCTCTCAATAACAAATTTTGATTGTGTCTTCATCTTCAATCTTCAGTTTTCAACAATGTTGATCAAATCCAAACAATGTTGAAACTTGACCGCAGTCACCACCTTTGTCAGCATATCAGCAGGATTCTCCGTAGTATGCATTTTCTTCACTGTGACTCCACCTTCTTCTATGATTTCTCGTACGAAATGATACCGAACATCAATGTGCTTCGTCCTTGCATGATAAACTTGGTTCTTCGCTAATTGAATAGCACTTTGACTATCACAAAAAATTGTGATACCTTTTTGTTCAACACCAAACTCCTTTAGCAATCCTTGAAGCCAAATTGCCTCTTTCACAGCCTCTGTAATAGCCATGTACTCTGCCTCTGTTGTAGACAAAGCAACTGTTGACTGCAAAGTAGACTTCCAACTAACTGGTGTCTTTGCAAAAGTAAACACATAACCAGTAGTTGATCTTCGTTTGTCCAGATCACCCGCAAAATCGGAGTCACAATATCCAACTACAGACTGATTGTCTTCCTGCTCAAAAACTAACCCGACATCTACAGTATTATGAATATACCGTAGAATCCACTTCACAGCTTGCCAATGCTCCTTCCCTGGATTGTGCATATATCTGCTAATAACTCCAACAGCTTGTGAAATGTCAGGCCTTGTGCAAACCATTGCATACATCAAGCTACCAACAGCATTTGCGTATGGTACCTTTGACATATACTCTCGTTCAGCTTCATCCATTGGCGACATAATAGTACTTAGCTTAAAATGGGAAGCAAGTGGAGTACTAACTGGCTTAGTCTTGTCATTTATGCCAAAACGTTGAAGTACTCTCTTCAAATATTCCTTTTGAGATAAACAGAGTTTCTTTGAACGTCTATCTCTAATTATCTCCATGCCAAGAATTTTCTTTGCCTCGCCCAGATCCTTCATCTCAAACTCCTTCTTCAGTTGAATCTTCAACTTATCAATTTCTTCCGAATTCTTGGAAGCTATCAACATATCATCAACATATAGGAGAAGATATATAAAGGAACCATCTTTAAGCCTGCGCAAATACACACAATGATCGTATTTGCTTCTCTTGTACCCTTGCTGCAACATAAACTTGTCAAATCGTTTGTACCATTGTCTAGAAGATTGTTTCAAACCGTACAACGATTTTTCAAGTTTGCACACCATATTTTCTTTTCCAGCAACTTTGAATCTTTCTGGCTAAGTCATGTAGATTTCCTCCTCCAAGTTTCCATGTAAAAACGCAGTTGGATGTTTTACATCCATCTGAACTAGTTCCAAATCCAATTGTGCTACCAAAGCCAACATAATTCTAATTGAGGAATGTTTTACAACTGGAGAAAACACTTCATTGTAATCAATTCCCTCCTTTTGAGCATATCCTTTGGCCACCAATCTTGCTTTGTAGCGAACATCTACTTGGTTAGGAAATCCTTCTTTCTTTGCAAATACCCATTTGCACCCAATTGCTTTCTTTCCCTTCGGGAGATTGGCCAATCTCCATGTATGATTCTGATGAAGGGACTGTATTTCATCATTCATGGCAATCCTCCACTTATCTTCTTCTGAACTTTGGACAGCGTCTTTATAAGTGGTAGGAACATCATCAGCTACAATTGAGGTTGCACAAGCAACCGTCTCTATGAGACGAACAGGTTTCGTTATTGTTCTTTTTGGCCTGCTGGTTGCTATTGATTCAAGTTGTTGTTGAGGTTCCTGAGTTGGAATCTCCTCTACTGGCTCTCCTTCCATAGGATAATCTTCATTTGTTTCCTCCTCTGCTTCTTGTGTAGGAAAAATAAATTTTCCCTCAAACTCCACCTGCTTAGAAGCACCTTTATTTTGTTTGGTATCTTCTGTTACCTTATTTACCATAGATTCATCAAAGGTAACATCCCTGCTGAATATTACTTTCTTTGTCATAGGACACCATAAGCGATATCCTTTGACTCCAGAAGTAATTCCCATAAAAATAGCCTTCTTTGCCCTTGGATCTAATTTTGACTCCGTCACATGATAATATGCAGTTGAGCCAAACACGTGCAAAGAGTTATAATCTACAACAGGTTTTCCATACCATTTTTCAAATGATGTCTTGCCATCAATAGCAGCAGATGGTAGACGATTAATGAGGTGGCATGCATATGTAATTGCCTCAGCCCAAAATTCTTTGCCCAAACCAGCATTGGACAACATACACCGTACCTTCTCCAGCAAGGTCCGGTTCATACGTTCTGCCACTCCATTCTGTTGTGGTGTATGTCTAACAGTGAAGTGTCGGACGATGCCATCATTTTCACAGACCTTATTGAATGATCATTTTTGTATTCACCTCCATTGTCTGTGCGAATACACTTGATCCTCTTGCCTGTTTGATTCTCCACCATCGTCTTCCATTTGAGAAAAAATCCCAACACTTCATCTTTGCTCTTCATTGTATACACCCATACTCTTCGGGAAAAATCATCAACAAAGGTTACAAAATAGTGCTTCCCACCCAATGAAGGTGTTTTGGAAGGACCCCAAACATCAGAGTGTACATAATCCAAAATGCCTTTAGTATTATGGATCGCTGTACCAAATTTAACCCTTGTCTGTTTCCCTTTAACATAATGCTCACAAAACTCCAAGTTGCAAGCCTTGACTCCTTTTAACAATCCTTGATCTGATAGAGTTTTCAAGGATTTTCCTCCAGCATGTCCCAAGCGCATGTGTCATAGCTTGGTTGCTTCTGCCTCTTTGTCGTCACTGGATGTCACTGTCGCTATCCCAATAACTGTACTGCCACGATAGCGGTACATATTATTATTCTTCCGATTAGCCTTCATTATCACTAGTGCACCGGAGCATACTCTCATCACTCCATTTTCTGCAATGATTTTGAACCCTTTTGATTCAAGGGCTCCCACAGAGATGAGATTCTTCTTCAAATCTGGTACATATCGAACATCTGTTAATGTTCTGATCATTCCATCGTGGTTCCTTAATCGTATTGAACCAATCCCATATGAGGTAAGAGGGTTGTTATCCGCTGTGTGAATAATTCCATATTCTCCTTCTTGAAAATCCACGAACCAGTCCCTGTTGGGACACATATGATAGCTACAAGCCGAGTCCATCAACCATATGTCTGATGATGTTGATGACTTTGTTGTAACTAATGAGAAGTCTGAATCATCACAATCAGCTACATTTGAATCCATAATGGCCTTTCCATTATTATATTTGGCCTTATTCTTCAACTTCGGACAGTCTTTCTTCCAGTGCCCTTTTTCTCGACAAAAGGCACATTCATCTTTGTTGGGTCTGGATCTTGACTTGGATCTTCCCTTCTTTGTCCTCGTTTGATTTTGAGGACGACCCCTCACAAATAGTGTTTCTCCTTCTCCGCCCTTCTGTTTTTCTCGCTTTCTTTGTTCATAGCTGTATAAAGCCGAACAAACTTCTCTGAGAGAAACTTCGTCATTTCCATGGAGTAGAGTAGTTTCAAGGTGCTCGTACTCATCAGGAAGTGACGCCAACAACATCAAGGCCAAGTCACCATCATCATAAGTTGTATCCATATTTTGCAAATCTGTGACCAACTTATTGAAACTGGTGATATGTTCATTCATCGTGGTACCAGGAACATAGGTGAAGTGAAACAGTCTCTTCTTCATGTACAATTTATTTTGACTGTTTTTCTTCAAAATTTTATCCTCCAGTGCTTTCCATAATTTACTTGCAGAAGTTTCCTTTGTGTATGGATATTTCTGCTCTCTAGCAAGGTAGGATCGAATGGTACCGCAAGCAACACGGTTGATAATTCTCCAATCTTCTTCTCCAATAACATCTGGTTTCTTTTCTTCAATGGCCAGATCTAGCCCTTGTTGAAAAAGGACATCTAGAACCTCGCCTTGCCACATCCCAAAATGTCCGGACCCGTCAAATATTTCTACCGCAAATTTCGCATTTGACACAATTCTTGTCATAAGCGAAGATGCCAATGATGACGAATTGTTGACACTTGATGTAGATTCTTCTTGTTTATTGTCTCCCATATTTGACACAAATATTATTTAATAGCTGACGACACAAATCAAGATTATTTCCTTTCTGATGTAGAAGATCAAACTAAGCTGCAACTACAGAGCATACTCAGACAGAACCTTGACTCAGTTACCAAGATAAATCTTTTCTGATGTGGAAGATCAGACTATGCTGCAACCACAGAGCATACTTAGACAGTACCTTGGCTCTGATACCAATTGTTGCGGAAGACAAATGTATATAGTGTGAATAAGTCACAACTATTATACCAAAAATTATGACAGCCACCAAATAATAAATAAGACAATAAAGCAACAATAAAGGGAATACCAGAATTTACGAGGTTCGGCTAATTTTGCCTACTCCTCGGACACAACCAATATTTTATTTCACTCCAAAAATACAAGTGAAATAATACTAAAAAGAGAAGATACAAATGCCTTAAACAGATGAGAAGGCAAATGAGAGGTGTGTTTAAATCCTAAACATTAAGCCTTCTTTTATAGGGGGAAAATCCCCCCAACCCTTCTTTTCCCACCGATGTGGGACAAAATGTTTTGCCAAATTCAACACAAACTCACTCAAAATTTCCCACAAAAAAGTAAGAACAACAAGGGGTTGTGTTGGGACTTCATTTCGGTTGGAAACAAAGGCAAGAACAACAACAACAACAGCAACATAACCAGTAAAATCTCACTAGTGGAGTCTGGGGACGGTAGAGTGTACGCAGACTTTACCACTACCCGGAAGGATAGAGAGGCTATTTAAACAAAGGCAAGAAGTACCAATAATTTTTTTAGACTCCTCACTCTGTTGAAGAGAATGTAATTTTGTATTTTGAATGTACATAACACATTTAGACAGTCTTAGACCACTGTGGTCCTGAGTAGGAAGGTTTAGGACCAAACCAACAACAATAATTACACTTCAATCCACCATTTAAGCTCAACTTATGGTATCATTTTATCAAATAAAATTAAAATTTTAAAATTAAAACAGGCTTCCCAAACCCAGAAAAAGGGAGCTCCCTTTCCCATGATGTGCGCATAACCTCACTCTTTAAAAAAAAAAGGGGGGGGGGGGGGGGGGGGAAACAATCTATTGAAACTTGAAAGGCATACCTGCGTGCATATTTTATGGTTTCTTCTTCATGGGGACGGTTACTTTCGGTCACGTGGTGTTCTTCTTCAGACACGTGATCCTCCTTTTTATCAGCATTTTCTGAAAAAATAAATCAGATTTTACTAACAAATATATTGAGTAGGCTTTAAACAATCAGAGTGAGAGGATCATGTTGATTGTTTGCCTTAATTATCAGTTTTTTGGTGGATGGGATTCCATGTCCTACCTTGTAATCCCCTCCCCCATTTCCATTTCACTTCTCCTAGGTATAATAAAAAGTTTTAAAAAACAATCAGATTTAGTGATAAACTCACCTGGTTTTATATACATATTTGGTGAATCGAATTTAAGGAAACAAAAATAAAAAAATTAAAAGGAAAAACCAACCAGAGCACTTTCTTCGTTCTGCTTGTTCTATTACCCACTTCCTAAAACTTTGCCCAGTCATTCTCTTCCTCTTCAAACTTTTCACCTTTTTCTCCTCCTCCATCTCCAGTTGTAATTTCAATATTCCAAAGGAAAAAGAATCATATAGTAATATGTTATGCTATTTTTGTGTGTATATCTATATCTATATATATCTAATGTTTGCTTTTTGTGATTTCTTTTGGTTTTAGCTTCAATGTAATTGAAGGCTTACGCCCGTAGCATTGCCAGCGTGACTGGTACTCTAGTGGCTAATGCGTTTCTGCCACCTGCACACTGGTGTATACTCCACCTCCACCACCTTGACCTTGAGAAAGTGGTGCCAGTACCTTTCACTGCATCACTGTGCATGGAAGTTAATGAAGAAATCAGTGACCAATGTATGCATGCCGCGTGTTACACTCCAGTCCAAAATAAATAGTCCCTCCTTTCACTTTTAGGGGTCGTTTGCCGGGAGGTATTAGAAAAAATAATGCAAGCACTAGCTCTATGCATTACTAATATTGGTACCTTTTTTCAACTTGTATCATCATACTTGTCTTTATCCTATGCATAAGTAATGCATAGAAAACCATGACATTAGTAATACCAAGGCTTTAATGCATGCATTAACATGGTTAAAGATAAAATTGTCCTTAAAGTCCCTTAAAGCTAGAGCATATGGAGGGCATTTTTGTAAGCAACTATTTTTAAAAAAAATTATGCAATGCATTATAATTTTAATACACTACACCAAACAATAGATAAGAAATAATATTTGCATAACTAATGTTTGCATTACTAATACATACATTACTAATACACATTATTCCGTATTATTCTTATGCACCCTACCAAACGATCCCTTAGTGGGTGTTTGGACATAACAATTGTAAAATTCACGAAAAAAGTAGTAAAAGTTTTTCAAATAACTTTTTCGAGTTTTTCCAATAGACTTTTGAATTTATGTGAGTAATATGAAGTAAAATTTTAAAAAGGAATTTTTTGAAATTATTCAAATTTTCGAAAATTCCTTCAAATGAAAATTAAAAAGTTAGTAATGACCAAATGTTGATTTCGAAAAAAAAGTGAAATAAAATTTATGGCTAAAGGGGCTCTTAGTTATCCACTTTGGACTTTTCAGAACCTTTAAGAAGCAGTAAATGAAATATATATTTTATAATTTTACCCATAATAATGATAGTATTTCCAAAAGTCTTGGGAAATGATTTATGAATAAGTAGTTAATGATAAGGGTATAACAAGGGGGGAATCGTTTTCTTGATTTAATATAGTGGACAAGTAAAGTGAAAATATATTTTAAGTATATTGGACAAGTGAAAGCGAACGGAGAGAATATTTTTCCCCCAATTAATTAGGAAAAAATCATTTAATAGCGGCATATCAATTATAAAAGTTATTTGACTGAATTATACTTTTATATCCTGACACTTATATTGGACAAGAGGAGTATTAGTTTTACGAAAAGTTATGCGTATCGTCTTAAAATGTAGTAAAGTTATTTTTAGTTCTTGTGCTATTTGCCTTGGCAACATGATCTTCAATTAGTATTAATTTTGCGGTATGGTTCATTCATTGACTAATACTTTATAAGCTAATTGAGGTTAACTTTTACTAAGGACAAATTTTGGTGTTTTCACACAAAATGGATTTTTTGCCAAGTTAGAAAACGAACGAAAATTTAATTTTAGAAGAATCAACCTAAATAATCATCCATTTAACTGCTAAAATTAAAAATAGCCGACAACTGTGTAATATATATATAATTTATGTACACCAATTAAAAAAAATAAACAGTAAATTCGACGAGCTATTTGTGCAAAGATCCCAAAATTTTAATAGGTGCGTAATTTTGAGAAGAAATGGTGCAAAAATCGCGTGAAGTAAGACTGTAAGAGAAAGATTGGGAGTTTCTTCTGATTTTACGAAAGTGGGTATTGGCTTTAATATTTTGGTGAGCCTTTTGTTGTACTCCTTATATTTCTTTCTCAAAAATAAAGTACTTACAAAATATAATCAAAAACTGAAACCAAAAGTATTTATAGGTTAAATACCTCCTAAACTTATACATTATTTTTTCCATTTACAGCTTGTTTGAAGTGTTGTCACATGTCATATTATAATGTATTGCACTATATTGTATTGTACTGTTTTGTGATGTCACGTACCAATATGAAGAATAAACTTGCAACATTACTAATTAAAAAAAATAGGATAAGAGTAGAATTATTATATATAAAAATATGGAAAGGATAAAATATGAATATTTAATAATAAGGAAAGACAAAATGAGATAAAAAAACAAGGTACGGCGTCACCACACAAAATTCGCCGCTCCATAAAGTGATATTTTTTGTCGTTATTTAACGACGGATTCAACGATACGATAAAATAAAATTTAAATAACAATACAATACAATACAGTAGGTAAACAAGTTGTAGGGCACCTTATATTTGCGTGGTATCTACTGAACATCTTATGTTAAGCTCACTCAAATTGTGCTTATTAGACGCACTTTATTGACATGACCAATGCGCATCTATGCCATATTTTAATACGAAAAAAGGCTAAAAATTACCCCTATTGAATAGAAAATGCTTTAAATTTACCTTCCGCCCATCCTTTGGTCCTTAAATACCCATATCGTTATTATGTTTTTTTAGCTTAAAATTACCTCTCTCGCTAACAAAACAATATGTATGCCCCTTTTTAATGCATTGGCAACAGGGGCGGAGGTAGAATGCTCGTGGCGGGTTCGGCCGAACCCACCCAGTAGCTTTAATTCGAACTTTGTATTTGTCTTATAAAATTTATTAAATATATATAAATTATTAATTTAGAACCCAGTAATTTTTAACGATTAGAATCTCGAACTTATAAGCTTGAAATCATGGCTCTGCCTCTAATTACAATGTGTACTATCTCCAATTCAGTGATTGAAGAGTGAAGATACGATTGCCACTGAAGAACGCAAGACAGAGAAAGAGTATGCGAGGGGAGAGAAGTGCTGGAGAAGAAAAGATAATTCATCTCGTTATCGGAACACAAAAATTACAGTTGTTACTGTACAAACTAACTATTTATATACCTAATAATCTAACGGCTTACCTGACCACAGTGGTCAATAACTAACTATCATCTAGTTAATTTAACTGTACATTGGTTAGGTGACAGCTGGACTATTTCTCTTTACACTCCCTTCAACCTAGGTGGTATGATCGAAGATGTTCTTTATTCCTAGCTTGGATACCAAGTAGTTGTGTTGCAGCGAAGTCAGCCCCTTCGTTGTAGGTTAGCATGTTGCTCATTTGTATACAAGTATAATGTTTGAATCAAACCAAGATGTATCTTCTCCTAGATGAAATCACAATCTATGTCGATGTGTTTTGTGCGCTAATGAAATACAGATTAGCATAGCTGATTTGTTGTCGCAATGAACTTGGACAAGTAGCTGAATCGCCATTCCTAATTCCTTGAATAATCCTGTAAGCCAAACTACTTTAGCAACTGCAGAAGCCAAACTCCTATACTCTGCCTCTGTCGAACTTCTGAAAATGATTGTTTGCTTCTTAGACTTCCTCGATATTAATGAATCATAACTTCACTTTTTTGTAGCATCTTACATTTTGAACTGCCACAAAAAGTATTGTAAGATCCTTCTAGTCCTAATAAAGTACAATGATTTGAGACTATGATTTGATTAACTTTGTACTACAAATGATTTATTATTAAGTCTTGCTACAAGTGTTAGGGATATATTAGATATGCCCTAGATCCAATCTCATGTTTGATGATTTGAACATATTTTTCATGAATGTTATTTCATATAAAATATATATATGGCATTTGATATTCTTTTATCATTATTATTAATTGCTTGATTATTTTGATAAGGTCCTTGATTAAATTTTGAGACTTGTCATCGTGATTGAGATCATGATAATGAGAGTAAAGTTTCTTATAATTTAATATAAATTTAGTTCTTGATCATAGGATTATTAATTTGGACATTAATAATCCGGTTAGATCAATATCTATGTGATCGTCTTTATAGGATAAAGATTGGTTGATCTCATTAACTGAATCACATAGATAGATGATGCATATAGAGATATGATCATTGAACCGACTCATTGGATAATTCCTAATGGTTAGAATTACCATAAACTGTTAATAGGATATTCTCTTGAAGAATGTGATGTAAGAGTTTCAGTTGACCTGAGATCGTCATAGTAATTGACAAGTTATTTATTGTGCTTTGATACTAGACACCTATGGCCCTAGGGCGATAGTTAAAAAGATATTGGGTATGATTAAATACTTGTAGAATTAGTGATATATATATAATATTAATGAAGAACACTTGATCCAATTTTAATTGGACATGGAATTCCATGAAGGAATTCCTACGGCAGAATTTCAATTCAAACTCCTCAAGATCTTGGAAGATTCATCCCATTAGAATGGGATATATTTTTCAATGGAAAACTTTTATAAAGTTAATAAAGGAAGTTTGTCATAATCATCCCACTTAGAATGGGATATATTTTTCAATGAAAAACTTTTATAAAGTTAATAAAGGAAGTTTGTCACAATCATCCCACTTAGAATGGGATATACTTTTCAATGGATTCAGTTTTTATATTAAAAGACTTACTCTTGATTTAGAATTGGATGACATTCAATTGCAGTAGCAATAACTCTCTATTCTTCCCCCTTTTTAGCTTTCATTTTTGAAGTGAAAATAACAGGTTTAAGAAGCCATAAAAATCAAGAGACAAACACTCTTGACAATAAAAGTTCTTGTCGTGTAACATTGAGTTGAGATTTTTGAGAAAAATTTCAACACAATATTTTGTTCAATTTTGTTCACGGGTTTTATTGATCAAAGAATTGGTGTGGATACGCATAGAGTCTTCGCACAATTGAAGAAAATTTTTGAAACAAGACTCTCTTCACCAGGTACGTCTTAAATCCGATCTTTGACATGTAAATAAATTTTAAACACGAAAAGTTCTGCCTAGGATTGTTATTGTCTTCCGCTGCGTGTTATGAACACCTATATGCGATCCTACAACAAGTAGTTAAGCGTGCATTTAGATTGCCATACAATTCAAAATAATATCAAGAGTACTTACCTTAGCTAATGCAAACTTCCTGGTGGACGTTACGTACTTCAAAAAGACCATGAGTCTTTGGGAAGGGCGAAGGGGACTTAAGAGTTTATTATACAAACAAAAACAAATTGAACATAAAATAGAAAGAAATTTCTTATTGTTATATATAGGTCAGCTTGACAAGTAACTCTTTCTCTTGATATGATATGCGAATTAAGAGAAAGTTCTTTTTCCATGCCTTTCACTCATTGATCCTGCCAAGAAAAGTGATCGATCAAGGCAGGCAAAGGGGACCCATGACTTGAGTGTAGTGCGGGCACCGCTATTGACATAGATATATGAGCTAGTAATGGTAAAATCTGACGTGCTAACTCCTTGAAAACTTAGTGATTTTAAGTCAGTGACCGAAAGAATGTTCAAAAATATCAAAAACTTAGTCTAATAAGATCAAGATTAAAGGTATGTTAAGCAGTTAAAGCAGAGTCTTAGTCACTGTCGTTGAATCAATGGATATCTACTACTTTGCCGAAGTGATCCTTGAAGGCTGAAAGATTTTTGAAGTAATTTATTACTGTTCCGTGAAAAAAATTATTGAATTACTTGTATTTAGAAAGAATTACGTATTTAATCACTTGGCACATCAGCCCAACTAAAAATGGCCTAGGTTTGAAATCTTTACCCGGTTTGGCCCAGGTTGTATATAATTTGAAAGAAACTTTTCAACCTTTAACCCATTAATTAAAGACATACTTCCTGAGTTTTTTCCTTTTTTTCTTTCCCAGCATACTCAATCTCTCTTCACTCGCCTCTCTCTCTTCGTTCTCCCTAAAAATTACAGAATTCTTTTATACACACTCATGATAATCCTCCCATTCTATGTCAATTAGATTTCGATTATTGAGTTAATTGACAAAAAGAGGTTAAGGAACCACAATAAAATTTGGCATATCAGTCCAAAAACTATCAGATCTGGCCTAAAACTATCAGATCTTGCCTAAAAGAGCATCTCCGGCGACCTCATCTCATATTTTCTTATTTCTCTTAGTTTTTGTTTCATCCTTTGCTACTGGTGAAGCCCAGATTTGAATGCCAAAATCTCGCCGGAAAAATTCAACATCAGCAACCACCGAAAACTGTAATGTGGTGATGGACAGAAGATGTTTTCTATTGTAAATTTGTATAGGTAGTGTTTATACACACTTAATAATATTGTATAAATATGTATAAGTATGTATATATGCGTACAACGTTGTATAAATTAGATATATTTTTAATATATAAGTGTATATACATTGTACAGGTATAATAGGCATCCATGGATGTTTGACACTTTTTTCTTCTTCTTTGTCTTATTTTTCTGATATACATTATTAGAGATTGTATATACAAGTTTATACAAAAGTTATACATCATTATACATGTAATGCACATGTGCAGTTAAATCTAAAATTAAAATTTTATATGTTCAATCTATGTATAAATCGACTTTTCTTGTTGATTTATTTGCAAAATCATTAACGTGCAATAGTTTTTTCAATTTTTATTATTTATTTATGCTATTTGGAACTTGGAAAAGAAGAAAATTTAAGGTTTTCAAGTTGCATTATATATGAATTTGAATTTTTTTGTAGCCGGAATAGAAATGTATACAAACTTAGGAAGAAGAATAGAAAATCATCGAATTTTCGTGCTTGAAGATTTGCAGAATAAAATAAAAAGAAAAAAGAAAAATATGCTTATATTTCAAACTTTGGCCTGTTGTTAATGAGCTACAAATTTGTAAAGTTATAACTGGGTTATTCTGCTGCAATGTATATAGGTGGACCTTATTTTTGTGTAATTTTCCCTTATTTTTATACATGTCAAGAAAATGGTATTGCTTATAAACTTAATTATCATGATAAAGAAGGTGATTAGCTTCTTACTAATGAAATATCTTGTTCCCCTTCCAATTTCTTTTGATATATTTTTATGTCTCTCTTTATTTACCTTTTCAATGTCCAGAAAGATATTTTTTTAAAAGAAGTTTCAAACTATTTTGTGTAGAAGTTGACAACTATGTATTAGTGCTAAATAATTGTTCTTAAACTTAGCAAAGATAAAGAAGAAGAAAAACAAGCTAAGCACTAAATACAGGATATTATTCTTTCTTGAATTCAAAGAGGGGGAAAATAAAATGACAAAAAGCGTTGGTACTCGGTCTCAAACCCGGTTCACATAGTTACTAAGGCAATAAATGCAGCATGCTCAACCAGTAGAGCAATCCATCTTTTGTTTGAGAGGACACATCAAAATTATTTAAGGAGTCCTTATTATAATTACAAAATATATATACATGATTTTTGTCGAGGCTAGTGAGGTCCGGTGACCCCTCTATGCCCCATGTAGGTCTGTCTCGGAAGGCAGGACCTTATTTATAAATGGAAAAAAGGATTTATAAGCCCTAGTCCTATAAAGCTACACTTGTGTAGAGTAGATTGTTCAACACCTGTCATACGAACCTATTTTGAATCTATTGGTCTTAGTATCATAGGCGACCGATCGAATGGCCGCTATTAAAGGAGCAACAATGTTACTAAAATCTCTTCCATAATATAAAAACTAGCAAGATCACGAATTTTTTTAACTTCAGTTATAGTCTTATGGTTAGATCACTCTATAATAAGTTTAATCTATCTTCATATACATCAATTCTCTTACAACTAATTAACCACAAAACCTAAGAAAATTACACGATTAACACAAAAGCTCCACTTTTTAAAGTTAGCAAATAAATGATGCTTTAAAATAAAGATCAACCTTAAGCTCCAAGTTTGTTTCCAACAAGAACCTTATTGGCACTTGAACTTGGTTTTAATTTAATTAAAAACAAAATAGTTTTAGACTTGTGAGTCATACACGTATGTTTCCATGTCTTACAACAACAATAACAATAACAATAACCCAGTGAGATCTCACAAGTAAGGTTTTGGGAGAATAATATGTATGCAGACCGTACCATATTCTCGAAGGCACAAAGGCTATTTTCGAGTCTTACAATTCCCACAAAATAATAAGTATTTCAAAAACAATCCTGATATTGATCTAGCTTCACGATAATAATCATTAATCCCTACATTATTTTTCAGTGTAAGAAAATCCCTCTATAGTGGTTATTAAATCATTGCCAAAACATAATATATTTGAAAAAGATAATAAAAAGAACGATAGTTGCTTATTAAAATGGAAAATAGGGATCGGCTCTGTCCCCAAACACTAATGTCCCACTTCTAACTTAATTTTCAACTCTTGTAATTAAAAAATAAATAAAAAGCTTTGCTAGCCATTAACTCGGCTGCTATCATACCCTTGTTTATTCTTTTACCCCAACAACTTTTGACTTTCTTTTAACTTCCCTTTTCTTTCTATTTTATTCATTGTCATGATTAAGGAAAAGGAGGTGAATTTAAGGAGAAAATAAAGGTAACCAAACAATTGTATATTTTAAGTTGCAGGGCTGATTTTTTTCATTTAACCATTTGATATTCAAAATCTACTGACTCACTAATTCTAAGTTCGGGTAGATTCATTAAGGGGGATAAAAGCCCCATACCAAGAAATTTTTTATTCCCAAAGTTCAAAGGACGGCTCGACATATTTTGTGGCCTAAAGTCAAGTATTAATATGAGGCATTTTTTTATATAATTTCTATCTTAGCTCAATATTTTTTTAAAGAAAAAAAGAAGAAGAAGAATTAATCAAATAGTCGTCCCCCTAATCTCTTAAACTAAAAATAGCAGGCGGATATCTATATCTGTGTGTGTATAATTATCTATAATTAATGTATAATTTATGTATATCGGCTCGAATTTTTTTTTCAATTAGTAACTATTATTGAAAAATGGGGCCCCAGCAATTGCGTTAGTGGCTTGTGCATTAGAGCCGGCACTACCAAAGTTTGAATCTAAAATGTAAGTAAGGAATAAATGGATTATAACCAGTAGAAATGATACTAGGTAGCTACTTTAAAGGGTAGATTTCAGTTTTTCAATTTAATTTTTTAGGACAAAAATATCGTGAGTTGTCCTGAAATTAAAATTTTAAGTTTAAAATTTCAAAACATAATTGCTAAACAGCATCCATAATGATGGCTATCTATGCACTTGCCTCTTATAACTATCCACCATAGTATGTAGAAATATCACCACATAGTCGATTTTTAAGACATTGTTTAAAACAAACAATCTTTAAACACTTTTAAAATTTAGCTAGGTTTGACAAACTTCACGTCATTCATCTTTCTTGTTTTTCCTCCTTAGCCTCGTTTGACCATAGATTTTGCCAAGTTTTTTTTTTCAAAAATAATTTGGCAAAACATGTTTGTTTATGAATTTTCTCCATATTTTGGCAAATTTTGAAAACAAAATTTTCAAATCTCAAAACTAGCTCTACACTTAATTTTGGCCCAAAATATTACTATTTTATTTTTTATCAATTTTAAAAATTACTCCAAGCTTTTGTATTTTATAGAAAAGCTCTGTATTGGTCAAAATCTGACCACTGTGGTCAAGCTGACCAACATCCCGTTCAAGTGACAAGGTATCGAAAGATGACATGGTCCATTCTACATCTCGCACTCACGACATCGGTCGAGTCAGAAGAAACAACGTTCAGGGGACGACCAAGACAGATAGTGTGAGAGAGAGTCAGATCAAGTAAATAGCAAAGGTCTCATGACTATATATAGGAAGGGAAAACCTTCGGTTGAGGGGGCTTCTCCCGACTTCTCCCTCTCTCCTTATTTCTCTCTTCTGCAATCTTCATAAGAAAAAGAAGAATGAAGCAATCTCCAGAAAAACATGTAAAACAACCTCCCCCCCACCTCCCCCATTGATTAATGGGAGTCACAATGAAAGTTTCAATGAGATTGGTTACCTCTATTTCATCCTATGTACTATTTGTTCAATTAGCTCATTGATCTGGAATTTATTATGTTTAACTAAGATTTACCCCTTCATTTTGTTTAATTGATTTGTTCAAAAAGGCTCCAATACCTTTTGAGTCAAACAATTTGGAGCCGTCTGTGGGGATTTCTTAGTGAAATTTTCTAGTCTCTTCTAGATCAAAGACAAGAAACATGATTACCCACCGAAAATAGCGCTAAGAAAAAGCCCAACCCACGCAGGGCAAAGGCGCAACATAGGAGGGGAAAGAGAGCTGGAAACAACCACCGAATTTAGGAATCATCGCCCATCAACTTTCAAAATGCCAGACAAAATGAGCAACGTTACAAACTTACTCTCATTCACCGATTCATCGAATGGGAGTAAGGAAAGTGCGATTTTAACTCACCTTCTGCTTTATGCTCAAGAAGGAACTCAAGTGCCGCGCGGGCGAGCGAGCAAAAAAACATCTCAATCAGAGAATAGGAAACAACTACAAGACAACCGAAACATCACCTGCGGATGACACCTCCAAGCCGGAAGGCAGAAATTAGACAGGGAAACTCCAATATGTGCGCAAAACGAACATAAGCGAAACAACAATGTTTCGTATTCTCCGACATTACATTCTTCGATGCAAACAATATCAAGCGAACTAGGATTCCCCCGGAAGATGCCTGATTCTCCAAAAACTGGGACTGACGACAGGTTACCATTTCGATAAGTTCGAAATAACACCCTTTAAGGCTAAGGGACTTCGCCAAAAAGAAGAGTTCGATCTCGATCGAACGACGACGGATTACTATTTCGATAAGTTCGAAATAACACCCTTTAAGGCAAAGGGCCTTCGCCAAAAAGAAGAGTTCGACCTCGATCGAACGACGACGGGTTACTATTTCGATAAGTTCGAAATAACACCATTTAAGGCCAAGGGCCTTCGTCAAAAAGAAGAGTTCGAACGACGAAGGGTGTCACACCTCCTTTTTCGCCCGCGCCGCCCGCGAAGGGGCGCGGAAGGGAGTTTTTTTCAATTAAAGGACAATCGAAAAGGGATTTGTTTATTTATTTCAGAGTCGCCACTTGGGAGATTTAGGGTGTCCCAAGTCACCAATTTTAATCCCGAATCGAGGAAAAGAATGACTCTGTATTACAGTCCGCGAACCAGAAATCCGGATAAGGAATTCTGTTAACCCGGGAGAAGGTGTTAGGCATTCCCGAGTTCCGTGGTTCTAGCACGGTCGCTCAACTGTTATATTCGGCTTCATTATCTGATATAATACATATTATAAACTTATGTGCAAATTTTATCCTTTAGCCGCTTTTATTATTTTTATTTATTGTTATTATTTTACGGAGAATTGCAACATTGTGAAAACGTATTTCAAACCACGTCACAATCAATGCACCCGTGGTTATCGACACCTTTTGACTCTGTTGAGATTTGGATTTGGGTTACATAAATGCACACCCATATTTAAGAAAATAATTTGTTAAAGACGCGTCTAGAGCGACTAGCGTATTGTTGTTTTGGGAAAGGCCGTAAAATTTCCTTAGACGGCCAACTCCGATGTTCTAAATAATTAATACATACATTTGTGAGGGCCCCGCAATCTATACATTTTACTAGGCGAGGCTCATCTCATTTATTTTAAATGGACAAATCTTAAAGCGACTACATTTTTCTATTAAAATTAGTCTCTAAAATAAAGAAAGAAAATCCTAATTAATTACGAGTTTTTTTTTTTTAAGAAAGCATGGCATACTAATTGCTAGATTGATACAAATATTGATGAAAAGGAATTTCACTTAAAATTTTCGAAATTATAAATAAAATAAAAATTCGACAACTAATATACAAAAGAATCAAATATAGCTAAATTAAAACTCGTATTGTTATAAAAAAAAACTATTGAGATTAATTATTCACAACTATTTGAAACTAGATTTAACCATAATTACTAAAACTTATTAGAAAGTTTATTAAATTTAAACGTTCTTCTAATCTTGTTCGAACTCAAATCATGCCTTAATGCCTAATTCACAAAATTTAGTTTAAATTCATGCCTTAGCTAAATTTAGCTACTTGTTCATGATTAACCTACTGTTGATAATCTTAAAACCTTCATAACTAGTGAATTAACCCGTTTTGCCAAACCTATTCATTAAAGACTAACTTATGTTATTTTCTCTTATTCCAATTATTATTCAGTAATACATGAAATAACCTAAATACAATCAATAAAAGGAACAAAGAAAAAGCGAAATTAACACTTCAAAATTCCATTCTTCATATGTATTCATGCTTCCACATTATTAGCTTGCAATAGCTAGTATTACAGTCGTGTACCTGATATTGGAAGCAAAAGAAAAGGGAGATCAGCAGAAATTCAGTAGCATACAACAACAGCAACACCCAGCAACCAGTAACAACCAGCAACGAGAAACCAGTGATAGATTTTGAAATCAAGATAAAAATCCAGAAACACGGACAACAATCAACGGACAGAAGCCAAGGGAATCTTTTCAGATTTGAAAGACTAATTAATGTTCAACCCTTAATTTCTGAATCCGTATATCAGAATATTTAAATTGTATAT
Source organism: Nicotiana tabacum (assembly GCF_000715075.1). Taxonomy (NCBI): domain Eukaryota; kingdom Viridiplantae; phylum Streptophyta; class Magnoliopsida; order Solanales; family Solanaceae; genus Nicotiana; species Nicotiana tabacum. The sequence goes on along the minus strand of NC_134089.1, from coordinate 13,748,611 downwards.
CAGGTGTATACTACTCTCTCTTTTAATTTTCAGAATGTATTTTTTTGTATTTTTTTTTTGAAGTTTTAATATTTTCAAAATTTTTCTCTCTCTTCAATATTCAGCTCTTTTTTTATCTCTCTCTCCTTTTTTTAAATCTGTCCAAGTCCCCTCTATTTATTACCATCTTTCAGCATTTTTTAAACATAAAACCCACTATCTTCCCACTCATCCTCCTTTTAATCCCACTACCTAATGTTTTGTCCCCCACTACATTAAACAAATACCCCATTATATCTTGTCCCTCATGCTTATATTAAACAATTGCATTATTCCCCACCATTATATCTTATCCCCCCATTATTGATTATTTTAATATTATCTTAATCTTAATGAACAGAACACTCAAAATAAATAATTGTTCAATTTTAATTCCAAAAATACCCCTCTGACCTTACAGAAATTACCATTTTGACCCTGAAAACCTTGTAATTTACCAATCTACCTCGTCAGCTATAACAAGTTCAACTAATCAATTCTAACCAAAATATAGCAGCTATAACCAATTCCTAATCAGATTTTATGAACAAACTCAAACTATATGATGAACAATAAAGAAACAACTGGAATTATTTTGATTGAACAATCTTTAAACAACAATTCTACTTTCAGATTCAACAACAATGACAAATAAGTATATTCAAATCATGAGCTCAATTTCAAATTAAACTTAAACAAAATAAATAAACAGATTCAAATCACTAAACTCAAATAATCAATTGATCTTCAGATTAAATCCAACAAAATACAACAAAGATACATGATTCAAACTAAATCAAAAAATTAAAAACCAAAACATAAACTCACATTAAATCACTGAATTAAAAACGAACTTCAAACAAAATAAACACGAATTAAATCTATATTAAACAACAAATATGACGAATTCAAATGATTTAAACTAACATTTTTCTATATTAAAAACTAAATCCTTTTAAATTAATAAAACAAACTGAAAAAAAAATTAATTGAACTTCAATTTAAATCTAACAATATTATAATTAAACTAACAGTTTCTACAAAAAATAAACAAGAAAAATGAAACAAACGGAAGAAAATAACAAAACGATAAGCATGAAATTAATATCGAACATATCTAATTTTAGATCCGAAAATATCAAACAAAATATGGACAAAATGAAACTCAAACCCACGAACCGGATCGAAACGACGATCGAAGAATGGAAGAAGGAAGCCGCGGGCAGCAGCAGTAGCGACGAGGTGGAGAAGAAGAACGCAGCAGCGGCCATGGCGGCGTGAAGGAGAAGAAGACGCAGCAGCGGACGGAGAAGAAGTGACCAGCAACGATAGAAGCTCGGCGTTGGATGTGAAACGCAGCAGCAACAACAACGCATGGAGAAGAAGAAGCAACAGCAGCAGTGAAGGATGAAGAAGACGCAGCAGCAACACGAAGGATGAAGAAGACGCAGCAGCAGCATAAAGAAGAAGACGCAGCAGCAGCCATGGGTATCGAGCTCAAACTCGACGATGACGAAGCTGGAAGAAGCGGAAGCAGTGGTCGCAGCGGATGGCAATAGTGCGACGGGATCTCGTGCTCGTCTTGAAGACGCAGCCATGGCGGACAAGAGAGGGAGGTCGACGAGCTTTGTGTGTATGCGTTGTGTATGTGTGCGTATATGTGCTGTGTGTGTGCGTATATGTTGTGTTATGTGCGTATATGTATGTGTAACGTGAGGGGTCAGGGGTGTGAGGGGGAAGGGCTGCCATGGGAGGAGCTTGGGGTGTTTTGTTTTTTGGAGAAGAAGAAGATGAGGAAGGGGGGGGGGGGGTGTTTTCAACAGTGAAAGAGAAAAATACAATTTTGGGGTTTTGTTTTTTTGAAAGATAGGGAAATAGGGGTGTTGGGTTATGGACTGGGTCGACCCGGTTTGGAATGGACCGGGTCATAGAGGAAGGTTGGGTATATTTGGGCTTGTGGTTCAAAATTGAAGAAGAGGCCTAATTCCGATTTTCTTTTATATTCTTGCTCTCTTTTCTTTTACTTCCTAATTAATAAAACTAAAATTCTAAATTAACTTATAAACTAAATTAACTTATAAAAAATACTAATTAATTCCAAATAACTATTATCGCACATTTAAATAGCAATTAACGATAAAATCTCACAATTTAGACGTTAAATGCTAAAAATGCAATGTACATTATTATTATTTTTTCTTCTGATTTTCTCATTTTGTAAAACAAACTCAAATAAATACTAAATGAAAATGCGACATATTTTATATTTTTATTAATTTAAACAAATAAACATGCACAGACAAAAATACAAATAATTATACAAAAATATCACAAAAATACAAACATTGTACACAAAGAGAAATTGTTTTATTTTGAATTTTTGGGAGTGATTCTCATATAGGGCGAAAATCACGTGCTCACAAAGGGTTACCATTTCGATAAGTTCGAAATAACACCCTTAAAGGCCAAGGGCCTTCGCCAAAAAGAAGAGTTCGACCTCGATCGAACGACGACGGGTTACTATTTCGATAAGTTCGAAATAACACCCTTTAAGGCCAAGGGCCTTCGCCAAAAAGAAGAGTTCGACCTGGGACTGACGACGGGCTACTATTTCGATAAGTTCAAAATAACACCCTTTAAGGCCAAGGGCCTTCGCCAAAAAGAAGAGTTCGACCTCGATCGAACGACGACGGGTTAGATCGAAATAACACCCTTTTAGGCTAAGGGCCTTCGCCAAAAAGAAGAGTTCGACCTCGATCGAACGACGACGGGTTACTATTTTGATAAGATTGAAATAACACCCTTTAAGGCTAAGAGTCTTCGCCAAAAAGAAGAGTTAGACCTCGATTAAACGACGACGGGTTACTATTTTGATAAGTTCGAAATAACACCCTTTAAGGCCAAGGGCCTTCGCCAAAAAGAAGAGTTCGACCTCGATCGAACGACGACGGGGTTACTATTTTGATAAGTTCAAAATAACACCCTTTAAGGCTAAAGGCCTTCGCCAAAAAGAAGAGTTCGACCTCGATCGAACGACGACGGGTTACTATTTTGATAAGATCGAAAAGACCAAGGGCCTTCGCCAAACAGAAGAGTCCGACCTTGGTCGAACGACGAGGGGTTACCATTTCGATAAGATCGAGATAACACCATTTAAGGCCAAGGGCCTGCGCTAAAAAGAAGAGTTCGACCTCGATCGAATGACAACGGGTTATTATTTCGATAAGTTTAAAATAACACCCTTTAAGGCCAAGGGCCTTCGCCAAAAAGAATAGTTCGACCTTGATCGAACAATGATGGGTTGACATTTCGACAAATGTTCGAAATTATACCCTAAAGGCCACGAGCCATTGTCACACCTCCTTTTTCACCTACACCCCGAAAAAGGATATATAAGGGAGTTTTTCCAATTAAAGAACAATCGAAACGGGATTTATTATTTAATTCAAATTCGCCGCTTGGGAGATTTATGGTGTCCCAAGTCACCGGTTGAATACCGAGTCGAGGAAAAGATTAACTCTATATTACAGTCCGCGAACCAGAAATCTAGATAAGGAATTCTGTTAACCCGGGAGAAGGTGTTAGGCATTCCCGAGTTCCGTGGTTCTAGCACGGTCGCTCAACTGTCATATTCAGCTTATTTATCTGATTTTAATTCATATTGAACCTATGTGCAAATTTAAACTTTTTACCGCTTTTATTATTATTATTTTTTAACGAGAATTGCAACGTCATGAAAACACATCTCGAACCACGTCACATCAATGCACCTGTGGTTATTGATACATTTCAACTCTGTTGAGATTTGGATTTGGTCTCGTAAATGTGCACCCGAGTTTAGGGAGGTAATGTTATTAAAAGCGCGCCTAAAGTAACTAATGCGTTATTATGTTGGGGAAGGCCATGAAATTTGCTAAACGGCCCATCCCGAATTCTATATATTCATTATAACGATTTAAGAGGACCCCGCAATTTATGCCTTTGTTTTGATCGGCGAGGCCCATCTCATGTGTTTTTAAGAGGGCAAACCTAAAAGCAACTATGATTCTCTACTTTATTCGTCTTTAAAAAAGAAATCCTAATTTATTCACTGAGATTATCCAGATTATTCAAACGTGCTTAACAATTAGAATCAAGGAGAAGCCGTATTTACTTATTAGAAATTAATGAAATAGTGATCCCTAGAATCCTAGTTTAAGACTCAGAATACTTATGTATTAGCTACTGGAAACACGATCGTGAAAACCCGGTTATTTTTAGGTTGATCCGAACTAATATTACTAATTGGCATTAATGAACCTGCTATTGAAATAGAGAACACGATTATCATATGGATTCAACTTATGCTACCTAAATCAAATTGACCAACTTATTGACCAAAACTTAACAGACTTGACCATTGCTTCACTGACTTATACTCAAACACCAATATTAATTTGGGAGGACCATTTGAGTTCACATGCCAATCAAAATAAAAGAAACTTACTCATGAGAAATGGTTTAAGCCCTGAACTAATATTAACCATTATGTCAAAATTCTAACTACTGAAGCACGTTTGGATTAGAAATGAACTTGATGTGGTCAGTGCCTCCTGCTTTCAACTTGGTTGTAGTTTTAAACTGCTTTTGGTTCTTAAATTTTAAACAGCCAAATGCTCAACTAAATAAATACTAACCATACTAAGTCTAAAGCTAGAATAACCATAAATCAATAGTTCAGCAGCCTACATAATTCAACTTAATCAGTTCAGTTATCCACCCCAATTAATTACAACATACAACAAACCAAACTATATAAGTTATATAAAAACATAATGAAACTACGAGGACAAAAGATCTACGGCAGAAAACTTCAGTTTCATTTTCGCTATTCCGACACGAGACAATACATTGAAACAGTCTGAGATGTGTACCTGGAAATCGAATCAAATAGAAAAGGAGAGGTCAGCAGCAAGTAGTCAACTCGTATTCAACAATCAACAAGCAGCAGTAACGGGCAGAAATCAACAACAGCCCAGAGCTTAACTCGACCAAACCAGGAATAGTATGAACCCAGTAGAAACCAAAAAAAAAAAACACCCAAACCAACCTTGACCAAACCAACTGGTATTGAATTTTGATTCAAACAAACAGATCCAAACCTATAAACGACTCCAAGTATCGAGAAGAAGTAAAATGAAGAAAGGTTCTAGCTATTTCAGATCCTAAGCGAGGCAATGAAACAGTAGTTATTCTTTTTCAACTCCCAAAACTCTCCAAAATGAATTCTGCCCTTGTATATCCAGTGTATCCAGAGTGTATATCGAGTGTATACTGCTCTCTCCGCCCCCTTCTTTTTTTCTTCTCATCTATTTTTTTCCTCTTTTTTGAACTCCCTTCTTCCTAAATTTTATCTTCTATTTATAGCAAAATTTTCGAAATTTTTCAGATTTGTTTTTTTATTATTTCTTTATTTTTTAATTAAAAGAAATCCCACTTACAAATTGCTTTTATTTTTTTAGAAAAAGAAATCCCACCTTTATTTACTTTTATTTTTAAAATTCTAACTTTAATTACTTTTATCTTATTTAAAATCCCACTTTTTTTTTAAAAAGAGAATCTCACTTTATTTAACTTTTCTTTAAAAAAACAAACCACTTTCTTTTCCTTTTTCTTTTAAAAATGTTACTTTCATTTACTTTAAATTTTTTAAATTTTCAGATACCTTTATATTTATTTTTTAATTCCAACCTTCTTTTACTTTTTAATTTTTTAAAATTTCCACAAAACTTTTTATTTTTTTTTAATTTTCTACATTCTTTTACTTTTTTTAAAAGAGAATTCTACCTATTTTTACTTTTATATTTTTTTATTATTATTCAATACTTCCCTTTTTCTTATTTTTTAAATCATTCCCGAAATTCTTATTTTTTAAATCATTCCCTATTTTTTTTAAAAATAATATTTTCGAATTTTTTTTATATAAAAAAACAAAAAATAATAAAAAAATATTAATAGTGATAATTCACCTTTTAATTTTTTTTTGTATTTTTATCCTATAATAAAAAGTGTAATAAAGCTAAAATAATAGTAGGTTAAAACCCCTAAAATATTTACATAAAAGAAGTGATAAAAAATTAAATGTTGTCAAAAATTAGGTGTTCACAATGTTGTCTCTGAAAACACGAAGAGCTTTCGAGCAAAGATAAAGTGAACAATGCGACTAATTTTTGATCATATCGTTATTCAAAAGAGGAAGAAAATAAAAAGGAAAGGCGCAACGGAGTCCTGGTTTTGGACAGCCTACATATCCCTAGTTATAAGGGAATCAGGTCGCGTGTAGTTCAGAAAGTTTTGGTAGCTGGGACTACCATGAAGCTGCGGTTTTGCTGTTACTGCTGCTGCTGCTGCTGATACTGCCTACTGACCTCCTTATTACACCATGACAAAAATGAAGAAGCTAGACTAAGCTATAATCTATGCTTTACAAAGATTTATTTCCAAACTTGATCTTGTGACTGATGTTGCCTTGTCGATTTGTGCTTCCTCCGCTGTTTCTTTACTTCTGGCTCGACTTGTGGTCTTCCTTCTGATTTTTGCTGGGGATTTTTGTTGTAACCCTCCGCTTTACTGACTTCAAACTTCAATGTATTCCTCTGTTATATGGGCGGGCTCCCGACTTCAAAACTTGAAACGTAAAGACTGAAATGTATTCCTCTGTTATATGGGCGGGCTCCCAACTTCAAAACTTGAAATGTAAAGACTGAAATATATTCCTCTGTTATATGGGCGGGCTCCCAACTTCAAGACTGGAAAATAAAACGCCATTCCTCTCTTCAGGCGGACTCCTGATTTCAACAACAACTTAGAAAATAAAACGCCATTCCTCTCTTCAGGCGGGCTCCTGACTTCAACAACAACTCAGAACTGCATTCGTATTGCCATTGTTCCCCCTTGCCTCCGGCTCCTGACTTCAACAACAACTTAAAAATAAAACGTCATTCCTCTCTTCAGGCGGGCTCCTGACTTCGACTATAACTTAAAAATATAACACCTCCACTCTCCAGGCGGGCTCCTGACTTCAACTACTTTTTAAAATATAACACCTCCATTCTCCAGGCGGGCTCCTGACTTCAATAACTTCTTAAAGATAACACCTCTATTCTCCAGGCGGGCTCCTGACTTCAACCACTTCCTAAAAATATAACACCTCTATTCTCCAGGCGGGCTCCTGACTTCAACAACTTCTTAAAAATACAACACCTCTATTCTCCAGGCGGGCTCCTGACTTCAACAACTTCTTAAAAATATAACACCTCTATTCTCCAGGCGGGCTCCCGACCTCAACTACTTCTTAAAAATATAGCACCTCCATTCTCCAGGCGGGTTCCTGACTTCGATAAACAATTTAAAGATAATACCTCCATTCTCTAGGCGGGCTCCTGACTTCAACTAACTTTAAAATGTAACACCTTTGTTCTTCAGGCGGGCTCCTGACTTCAACTTCAACTTGAAATGACAACAACCTCCATTCTCCAGGCGGGCTCCTGACTTCAATAAACTTTAAAATATAACACCTCCATTCTCCAGGCGGGCTCCTGACTTCAACTATTTCGTAAAATGTAATACCTCCATTCTCCAGGCGGGTTCCTGACTCCAACTACTTCTTAAACAATGCATTTTATTACTGTTGTTCCTTCCTGCCTCCCGAACCATTTTCCTTCTAACTTGAATCATCCTCTTTCAGAAATGTTTCCCTCAAAACTGGTGTTTTATTCCTCTGAAAACTGTTGGGGATAACACCGATATTTTATTCACAAATATGTTATTTTCCTTCTTCAAAGACTACTTCCTTTAAAGCTGGTGCTTTCACTTCTCTGAAACCTGCCGGGGATAACACTGCTGGGGAATTATCTTCCTTCTTTAAGACTAGTTACTTTCCTCCTTTTAACAATGGTGGGGATGACACTGATTCAAAGACCACTACCCTTAAAACTCGGGTTATCTTGCTTCTTCCAAGATTGCTTTCTTTAAAATTTGTATTGCCTTCTCCCGTATACTGATGGGGATTCCACTTCCTTCAAAACTTGTGTTATCTTCCATGTTCCCCAAGTGGGTATCTGATTTCAAGAAAATTTTCGCAATGAGAGAAAATTTTCTGCCCCAGTTTGATAATCTTCTCTGTGGCCATGTCTTCCCGTTGTCAATAACATTTCCTTTCCCTGCTTCAAATCAAAGAAAAAATTGTTAGTTTAAAACGTGGTGAGTGGTCGTGCCACTCCTGCTGGGGATGGTTTTTCCCTTCTTCCTTTCCCTGCTTTGCGCTTTACTTCAAAACTTGCTGGGGATGATATTATTTGTCGGGGATGATATTCCTGCCGGGGATGGTTTTTCTTTTCTCTTCCTTCCCCGCTCTGTGTTGTCCGACCATCGCGGAACTTGATCGATAATCTGTCGGAGTTGTTCCTGCATCTCGCAAATCTGCTGGGGATCCTCTTGGAATTTGATCCAGAACCTTTCAATTGTTGTTTTTTCTGTGTTTCTCCAATTTCCCCTTGGAAATTCGGTCCTCCTGGAATCTAGGCCCATTCATCATTTGGTCTTGCGACAAACTTCTTTTCGCTTTGTTGCCTTATCTTTGGCCTGTCCTATTCGCATTTTGCTTTGCACCGTTTTGGCAGCTAGTAGTAAGCTCTGAAAAATCTTTCTCAAAACAAACTGTTGGGGAGATAAAGTCTTAAAACAAAAGAAATGAAAAGTGATGATTTCAAAAGATGGAAAAGAAGAAGTCTTTCCGAATGAATGCTGGGGAGAAGAAAAGAAAAAGGACTTATCTGAATGATATAACCGATGATCATATCGTGCATTCCGGATTAATCAACCCATTCTACTTGTATCAATCAATCTTTCTGGTGGCCCCATTTCGCTGGGGGTAAACAGGCACTCAACTCTTTGCCAACTGCGGATCCTTTCCGCCAATCTTGTATTGTCGCCTCATTGTGCCCTTCGAGGGGTTTTTACTAATAAGACTCTCTCATTTCTCTCAACTCCCATCGCTTTATGGTGCCTGTGAAGGTTTTCACCGATAAGACTCTCTAATTTTATTTCTCTTTCTCAGCTGGGGATTGGAGTGTTGCCGATGAAATTCTCTCTACTGGGGATTCTTTCGGCTATCAATTCATTTCCAGCTTATGATCCTCTTCTCTATTGGGGATCAGAGTGTTATTCTCGACTTCCATTTGCATGATTTGGCACTTCTCGGATACTGATCGGAAGATCTTTTTGGACATCAATATGGGTTTTTGTGTATGGATAAAAGAAAAAGGGTAAAAGGTTCAAAATAATTTTGATGGGTAAAATATTACAACTCTTCGAATCAACTTTCTTTCCCAAAATTATAAACACAACTTCTTCCCCAGTTTTTCTTGCTTGGGGATTTTTTCGTTTTTTGTTACACTATGACCGAGCCGTGAGGCGCCTACGTATCCTTTTTGAGGAATCATGTCAAACGTAGTTCCCAATTCTTTTATTTTTCTTGTGACTTTCTTCTGTCTTTACTATCATTATTTCGTCTTCTCTTTTCTTTCATTTTCATTACTGATTCCAAAAGAGGGATATGAAAGAATAAATTAGGCTCAAAAGGGGAAGCAAAGGTTAAAGTGTTTGGATAGAAGAAAGAATTGCCTCCGTCATTTCATTCTCCGATAAATGCCAAGTACAAACAAACATCAATTACAATCAAAAGAAATCATACATAATATCTATTAACTACATCCGAATTGATAGCCATGTCGATGCATTTCCCTTCGATATCTATTAAACATAAAGCGTCATTGGACAACACTCTGGTTATAATGAATGGCCCTTGCCAATTCGGGGCGAACTTGCCTTTTGCTTCGGCCTGATGTGGCAGGATTCGTTTCAACACCTGCTGCCCTACTTCAAATTTCCTGGGGCGCACCTTCTTGTTGTAGGCTCTTGCCATTCTCCTTTGATATAGTTGGCCATGACATACTGCTTCCAATCTTTTTTTATCAATCAAGCTCAACTGCTCCAATCGGGCTTTGACCTATTCATCGTCATCAATCCCAGCCTCAGCGACAATCCGAAGGGACGGGATTTCAACTTCTGCTGGTATCACTGCTTCAGTTTCGTATACCAACAGATAAGGAGTTGCACCTACTGAAGTGCGAACAGTAGTGCGATATCCCAATAATGCAAATGGTAGCTTTTCATGCCATTGTCTCGAACCTTCTACCATCTTCCGAAGTATCTTCTTTATGTTTTTGTTGGCTGCCTCAACTGCTCCATTCGCCTTGGGACAATATGGGGTGGAATTGCGGTGTGTAATCTTAAACTGCTGACATACCTCTTTCATCAAATTGCTGTTAAGATTAGCACCATTATCTGTGATGATCACCTTCGGGATTCCAAATCTACAGATGATATGGGCGTGAACAAAATCTACCACTGCCTTCTTGGTTACCGACTTGAAAGTCTTAGCTTCAACCCACTTAGTGAAATAATCGATGGTCACCAGAATGAACCTATGCCCAATTGGTCCAATGATATCCATGCCCCAGGCGACAAATGGCCATGGTGCTGACATTGTATGTAATTCTGATGGTGGAGAATGAATCAGATCTCCATGTATCTGGCACTGATGACATTTGCGCACAAAACTGATACAATCTCGCTCCATGGTGAGCCGATAATAACTTGTTCGGAGAATTTTCTTCGCCAACACATATCCACTCATATGTGGTCCGCAGACTCCTGAATGTACTTCGGACATGACAGCCATAGCCTGTCTAGTGTCTATGCATCTTAAAAGTCCCAGGTCTGGTGTTCTCTTATACAGAACTCCTCCACTCAAGAAAAATCCACTTGCCAACCGTCGAATTGTTTTCTTTTGATCCATCGTGGCTTGCACTGGGTATATCCCCATTCTGATGTATTCATTGATATTGTGAAACCATGGTTCACCATCTAGTTCTTCTTCAATCATGTTACAATAAGCATGCTGATCTCGGACTTGAATATGCAAAGAATCGACATAAGCTTTGTCCGGATGGTGCAACATCGATGCTAAAGTGGCCAAAGCATCGACGACCTCATTATGAACTCTTGGGATGCGTCTGAACTCCACTGATCGAAATCGTTTACTCAGATCAAGCAAACATTGTCGATATGGTATGAGCTTCAAATCCCTTGTTTCCCATTCACCCTGAATCTGATGCACCAGAAGGTCCGAGTCTCCCAAGACCAAGACGTCCTGGACATCCATGTCCACAGCTAATCTTAAACCCAAAATGCATGCTTCACACTCAGCCATATTGTTGGTACAATAAAAACGAAGCTGAACCGTAACAGGATAGTGATGCCCTGTTTCAGAAATAAGCACAACTCCTATTCCGACTCCTTTTATGTTAGCAGCCCCATCAAAGAAAAGTTTTCATCTTGGTTTATCGGCTTGTTCTAGTTCATCAATATGCATCACCTCTTCATCAGGAAAATAAGTCCTCAGCAGCTCATACTCTTCATCGATCGGGTTCTCGACCAAATAATCGGCCAATGCCTGGGCTTTCATCGCAGTTCGAGTCACATAGATTATGTCAAACTCTGTGAGCAAAATCTGCCATTTTGCAAGTCTTCCTATCGGCATAGGCTTTTGGAAGATATACTTTAATGGATCCAAGCATGAAATAAGGTAAGTAGTGTATGATGACAAATAATGTTTCAACTTCTATGCCACCCAAGTTAAGGCGCAACATGTCCTTTCCAGGTGAGTGTACTTAACCTCATAAGCTGTGAACTTCTTGCTAAGATAATAGATGGCCTGCTCCTTCCTGCCGGTGACGTCATGCTGCCCCAGTACACATCCAAATGAATTTTCCAAGACTGTCAAGTAAAGAATCAAAGGTCTCCCTGGTTCTGGCGGAACCAACACAGGTGGGTTTGTCAAGTAACCCTTTATCTTGTCGAACACTTCTTGGCACTCGTCTGTCCACTTGATCATATCGTCCTTCCTTAACAACTTGAAAATAGGCTCACAAGTTGTCGTGAGCTGAGCAATAAACCTGCTGATGTAGTTCAGCCTTCCTAACAGACTCATCACTTCAGTCTTGTTCCTCAGAGGGGGCAAATCTTGTATGGATTTGATCTTTGATGGGTCCAACTCGATGCCTCACCGACTGACTATGAATCCTAACAGCTTTCCGGATGGAACACCAAATGCACATTTGGCGGGGTTAAGCTTGAAGTTGTACCTGCGAAGCCTCTGGAAGAATTTCCTCAAATCCTTGACGTGGTCGGCCTGATGCTTTGATTTTATGATCACATTATCTACATATACCTCAATCTCCTTGTGTATCATATCATGAAACACAGTAGTCATTGCCCTCATATAAGTTGCCCCAACATTCTTTAAACCAAATGGCATTACCCGATAACAATAAGTTCCCCAGGGTGTGATGAATGTCGTCTTCTCTGCATCCTCTTCATCCATTAAAATCTGATGATACCTGGCATAGCAATCTACAAAAGATCCGATCTCACGCTTGGCACAATTATCGATCAAAATGTGGATATTGGGTAGAGGAAAGTTATCCTTCGGACTTGCTTTATTGAGATTGCGGTAATCAACGCATACTCTGATCTTGCCATCCTTCTTCGGCACCGGCACGACATTAGCCAACCAAACAGGATATCGGGTGACCCGGATAACCTTTGCATCCAACTGTTTGGTAAATTCTTCTTTAATCTTCACACTCATATCAGTTTTGAATTTCCTCAACTTTTACTTGATGGGAGGGAACGCTGGATCAGTGGGCAATTTGTGGACAACTAAATCAGTGCTTAACCCTGGCATGTCGTCATATGACCACGCAAAAACATCTTTGTACTCAATGAGTGTTTTGATTAACTCCTCCCGGATTTTTGGCTCGAGGTGGACACTTATTTTAGTCTCTCGGATATTGTCTGTGTCCCCTAAATTGATGGCTTCTGTGTCATTCAAATTGGGTTTGGTTTTTTCTTTGAAGTGAATTAACTCCTTACTAATTTCTTCGAAGGCTTTATCCTCATCATCATATTCTGATTCGTAATTGCAATCTACTTCTTGAACTATCATTTCAGAATCAGATTGATTTTTAAGACTGGGCTGAGAATTCCTTATGCACGCCATGTCATTAAGACCAGTATAAAGAGAACTGTACAGAAAAAGAAAAGAAGAAAACAAAATTAAAATGAAATAAGGAATGAAGAAGAAACTTTTTATTTTATTGAATTACGGGATAACAAGGTTTCACACTTCGATGAACACAACAAAATGAAAGAAACAACCCTGGAATAATCCAGAAAACGGGAAGGAAAATCAGAGCCAACTACCAAGACTCCTTCTGAATGGGAAAAGGAGTAGCCATCCAATTGTTGTTTTTGCCTTTGGCCCCAAAAACTACACATCCGCCTTGCTGGACCCCTCCCAACTTCTATCATGTTGATTTCGGTAAACAATATCTCAAAGCCTTCATTTAAATCTCCATCTGCACCAATCAATGGCCCTGTAATCTTGGACAATAATTGCTTTTTGATGCTTGGCCTGACAAAAGATATGGACAGGCGTGGGATTGGCTTGGGAAGGACCCAAACTCTTTTCTTCAACTTGCGGGCCCGTCTCACATCCGCCACGGTAGGCTTGAACCCTAGCCCAAAGGTATCCAGATTTTTGGGCAAAGAAACCGGTTGAACAATACCCTGAAGATTAGCCCCTAAACCTTTGCCTGGCACAAACCCGTTTTTCAACATCTCCGAGGCTACCATGACAGTTGCAGCTGCTATTTTGGGAAGTGGGATACTTTCACCCTCGAGAATTTTGTCCACTAAAACCGTATCGAAAACTTGGTAGACCCATGACCCCTTGTCATCGTCAGTCTCTATGAAGGGTACGATGGCATCACTTACGACGCTTGTATTGTCTTCCCCATGTACTACGATCTCTTGCCTATCCCACTCGAACTTGATCATTTGATGTAATGTAGAAGGCACTGCTTTGGCGGCGTGGATCCAGGGTCGCCCCAACAGAAGATTATATGACACTGCCACGTCCAGCACTTGAAACTCCATGGTGAACTCGACCGGACCAATTGTTAATTCAAGTATGATGTCACCCACTATGTCTGTACCACCACCATCAAACCCTCGAACATAGATGTTGTTCTTGTGAATTCTGTCACCATCGACCTTCAGTTTGTTCAAGTTGGTCAATGGACAGATATTGGTATTGTAGCCATTATCAATCAGTACTCGAGTGACTACCGAGTCTTCACACTTCACAGTCAAATAGAGGGCCCTATTATGTTCTGTACCCTCCACGGGAAACTCATCGTCTGAAAAAGTGACCCTGTTGACCTTAAAAATCTTGTTTGCTATTTTCTCCAGATGGTTCACAGAGATCTTATCTGGAACGTGGGCTTCATTCATAATTTTCATCAATACCTGGCGATGCTCATCTGAATGGATCAACAAGGATAACAATGAGATATGTGTCGGGGTCTTCCTCAACTGCTCCACAATGGAGTAATCTTGCGCCTTCATTTTCTTTAAGAATTCTTCCGCCTCTTCCTCGGTAACTGGATTCTTTGTTGCTATTGGATTGGCCCTTCTTAACTCTGCGGGAGCAAAATACCTCCCCGAACGAGTTAGACCTTGGGCTTCACACACTTCTCCTTTGACTTTTTTCCCTTTGTATATCACCGTCGCTCGTTCATAATTCCAAGGAACAGCTTTGTTGTTGATCACTGGAAGCTGAGTTACTGGTTTTATAATGACAGGCTCTGTGCGAGCACCCTTTACAACCCAACAGGTTTACTTGCAACCCCTGGCACTACCACTTTAGCTTTCTCTGGTTTCACTGCAACAATGCTTGACGATCCTCTCTCGGCTACCACAGCTGGCTTATTATCTACCCCTCTCAACTGGACCACGGACTTCCTACTGGTTACTTTTTCCTTTGAGCTGGTTTCGCTGGAACGGATCATCATTATTGTCTGTGAGGGCTTCCTGGGCTCCCCCTCTTTGTGTATCAACTCAATCATGTGTGTCTCATGGTGAGCTGGCAGTGGATTCTGATTAATATTTGGTGTTTCTGGTGCTTGAACCTCGATCCGATGAGTATCGATAAGCTTTTGCACAGCTATTTTCAGTTTCCAACATTTCTCTGTATCATGCCCTGGGGCCCCTGAATAGTACTCACAACTCACCAAATGGTCAAGATTTCTCGGAGGAGGATTTGGCATTTTGGGCTCAACTGGACTTAACATGCCCAACTGCCTCAATCTGTGGAAAAGACTGGTATATGATTCCCCCAGTGGAGTGAAAGTCTTTTGCTTCTGTGACCTCTCATTCTTGAGGGCTGGGTTTGGTCGAAAACCTGTTCCGGGGGGATTTCTGTAGGCCCGTGGGGGTGGATATGTGTTTTGTGGAGCTGAGTATGGATTTTGTGGAGCCGGAGTACGCCATGGTGCGTGTGCTGGAGTTTGGGTATAGGTTTGTGCATGATGGACGGAAAAATGGGGATATGGCAGTGGATAGTAATGTTGTGGAGGAATGTGGGGGTAATTTTAGTGGTAGGGTCATGGTTGGCTATAGTAGGGTAACGGGCCTCTAGATCCGAACCAAGCTCCGGACTCAACAGTCGTAACATCTTCTTTCTTCTTCTTCCCAAGTACACCCCCAGTGCCGCTTTGGATGGCCTGAGTGGTTGCCTTGATCGCTGAATAACTCATGATTTTGTTGGACTTAAGCCCCTCCTCGACCATGCCTCCCATTTTCACAACCTCATTAAAAGATTTGCCAATTGCGGATACCAAATGACCAAAGTAAGTCGGCTCCAGAGCCTGCAAAAAGTAATCGACCATCTCGCTCTCTTTCATTGGGGGATCTACCCTTGCTGCTTGCTCCCTCCACCGGAAGCCATACTCTCTAAAGCTTTCACTGTGCTTCTTTTCCAGTTTGGTCAGGGACAGTCGGTCCGGAATGATCTCAAGATTATATTGAAAGTGACAAGCGAATGCTTGGGCCAAATCGTCCCATGTGTACCACCTGTTATGATCTTGCCTGGTGTACCATTCTAGCGCTGATCCACTCAAACTTTGGCTGAAATACGCCATCAGTAGTTCATCTCTTCCGCCCGCTCCCCTCATCTTGCTACAAAAAACTCTCAAATGAGCCATTGGATCGCTGTGTCCGTTGTACAAGTCGAACTTGGGCATTTTGAACCCTATCGGTAGTTGTACATTCGGGAATAAACACAGATATTTGTAAGCCATGCTTACCTGACCTCCTAGCCCTCTCATATCCCTGAAGGATTGCTCTATGCTTTTCATTTTTCTGAACATCTCTTCCTGTTCAGGATTTCTGGCCGGTTTTTCTGCTTTCTCCGGTAGGTCAGAATGTGGATCATGTGGGTAAGCTCCAGGCGCTTTGAAGGTAAGCTCCGGGGGATAATACTGGTTGTCCTATGCTTGGAACAAAGGTTCACTCGGGGATTTATGGAGTGCAGTTGGTGGAGATGTCACAAAGACAGGGGTGATTGGCGGAGGAGGGTATGAGACTAATTTTGGTGGTAGAGCTTGTGGCGTATGAGAAGTAGTGCCATGGTAGTGCTGATAAATGGGAAAACCTGGATCGGTGGCGGGCGGATCCTGAGACTGAGCTAATGGTAGGGTAAGAGCCGGGTTGGTAGGGTAAGCCGGCGGTGATTGCCCTTTGGACCAAGCCTGGTACATTTCGGCCATCTGTTTCTTGAGCTTGAGCATCTCCTCTTTCATTTTGTAGACGTCCAACTCTTCTACTTCAACACTAGTGTCGACATCTGGAATAGACATGATTTCCGGTATTGGTCCCTTCGATCTGGTTTGGTAATGGTAATATGTCAGTATCCTCTAAATAAACTAACTGCTTGAATTCTCTGAAAATCAACAAACTTGTTAGCTTTCAGAGTTTAACACATATGCGATTACACGTTGGGATGCAATGCATCTAGGCAATTAACCATTTCTATCATGCATTTGCTTCGGTTGCATGCGTCATTCCAGCCTCTCATAATTGTGCCCCTTTTTTAAGCTTCCTTTATTCTATCCTTCTTTATTCATTTTCATTTTCCCTTCTTTTTCTTTTTTAGTGGTGGTCGAATACTATAGAGATTGCCTACGTATCATGTCCCCGCATGAATCAGACCGGGCGTAGTTCTGCCACAAATAAAGACACCAATTTTTGGAAAATTTATTTCATTACTAAAACTTCTATTACAAACTACCCATTTGGAAAAGGAAAACAAAATACGGACTCCGAATTACTAATCATAATTTGATGCCAAAAGGAAACACACGGACAGACAACAGACTTTTGAAAATAGAAAAATACAGATTTGAACTAGGAGTACATTAACGCTTTGAATTTTGGTGCCCATGGGGCATCGTTCGGCCTTTCCGTGGGCTTTGGTGCAAGGCCCCTTTGCAAGCTTTTCAATTCTTCCATGATTCGGTGGACGTAACCCATGACTGAGGAAAAAAGGGTATCACGGGGTATTTCCTCACATGCTAGGCACCTCATGGTGATGTAATTCCCAATCTCCTCAATTCTACCCCTGATTCTATCCCTTTCCATGAACAGTTGCTCTATTTGTTGATTCCGCGTCCCCAACATTTGCGCATTGTAAAGGAGTTGATCCTGAAACTCATTCATCTATTTCTCCATTCGGGCCACTAGATCATAATAACGCTTCCTATCTGCTCTGGCATCTCGGGCTTGTCTGAAGATCCGCTCTTCGAGAGTGGATATTGTTTCTCTCAATATAGCGATGTTCCTTTCGTAGTCCCTCTTCATTTGTTTCATAGACCGTGCTCGCTCTTCTGCCTTCTTTATCCATTTCAACTGGATCCTCGCTAGACCAGCTTTAGATTTTTCCAGGTCTTCTTGATACTCAAGGACTTTCTTTTTCAGACCATTTATGAGCTTTTCATCAGCCCGACTTCTCTTCTGGTTTCTAGTAGCTATTTTCATTTCCTGGATTTGAGCTTTGAGGACCTCGTTTTCCTGAGCTAGTTTTCTCTTTTCTCCCTCATTTGCAGCAATATGCAAATCTCTCTCAAATTTTAAATCTAAAACTTGTTTCTCCAACTTGCCTATTGTAACCCTGTACTCGTGCTCCATAGCCAGCCAATCCCACTGTTCTTGCGATGCCTTGACGAATTCCTGGAGATGGGGTCTTTTAGTCGGCCTTTCGTGCTCAAGTTCTCTCCTGTACCAAGCAAGGTATCCTGGCACCACTGCGCCCTTGGCCCGATCCTGCACGCATGTATCTGCTTTTAAATATTGGCATTCACTCCATATCTGACGGACTCCTACTTCAGGGAACTGTCCGTCAGGGCTAATCTCAATTACTTGAGCACTAAGATCTTCCTCATGTGGCACTATTTGGCATCTCCCGAGTTGTCTCAAAACTCGATATGGCGCGTAAGGCTGAATGCTCTTGAGCCCCATCAATAGAAAGTGGGTCCTAGCTGCCGGCATATGGATGACCTCGTCAACGGGCAACCATCCTAGTGTCCACTGTATTTGGTTGGCGGTGAGGGTCCGAAAGAATGATGTCCATGCCGTAACTTCCTCGGGTAGACTGACCCCCTTGATTCTTGTGTAGAACTCTTCTATGCAAGTTTTCTTCGAGGAGCCATAACTCAAAAGCTGGGAACGGTGGCAGAGATGCTCAGTCATCCACATTTGTAGCAACAAGTTACACCCCTCGAAAAAGTTCCCTCTGGCTTTGCAGGCTGTGAGAGCTCGGAAGATATCAGATACTATCATAGGCACAAGAGTGCTTTCATTTTGAATGAGCAAGGTACTGACGACCCGGGCTATTTTCAGATCAATGTTTCCGTCTTTCCTTGGAAATACCAAAAGGCCCAAAACGGTTATCATAAAAGCCACTCGTCTATGCTCGTCCCATTTTTGACGGTTACTTTTGCTGCATAACTTGTTACCCGGGTTGTTGAATCCTCCGACATGACCGTATCTGTCGTATATGAAGTGCGGATTACAAAAACCTGCGGCCAAATCTGGGTTATGGACCATCCTGGGTATCTTTAACGAATCTAAAAACCGACGCACAGTGACAGCTCTTGGAGCAACCAGGTATTTTTGCCTCAACGGAACTTAAGCATTTTCGATGTACCCGGCTATTTCCTCCAAAGTCGGGGTGAGTTCAAAATCGGAGAAGTGGAAGACATTGTGTGCCGGGTCCCAACGGGTGACCAAAGATCTTATGGTATCCCCCCGAGGCTGGATTTTCAATAAACCCGTAAGACCTTTTAGATATTTCTTGACCTCATCTTGCCCTTCACCACTTAAATCATCCCACCATAGCCGCAACTTGAAAGGGATTTTAGTCATTATTAAAAAAGGTTCATTTTGCATCGTGCTCATCCTGCACATTTATTAAGGTGATTAAGAAATAAAATTTATTTGACTCAACAAATTGACTATTTTTAATTTTCCACAGATTAAAAGGAAGATCCGGTTCCGCACACGGCTTTTCAGCATTTCGGGAACGAAGATTTTAAAGCTGGGTGAGTCAACCGGTCAAAAATCCAAAAAATGACTACAAGTGGTTGTTTATGCAAAGTCAGCCTTCCGACGTCCTTTTCGGGAACATTCGGCTATTCTTGCCAAAAACGGCATCACTACGTTGACAATTAAAAGTTGACATTTTTTTTTTCTTTTTTTTTTGTAGAATGGGAGGTTGGACACGATGAGGGTTGCCTACGTATCCCGCACCCTGTGAGAATCAAACCGGCGTAGTTCGGGTAGGTAAAACAAACTTCTTTTGAAAACAAGACTCTTTTCAATGACAAATAAAACCATTTTTCATAAACAAGACCTTTTTTTCAAAAATTCGACAGAGTTTCGACGCTATTTGGACATTGATTTTTTTTCACCAGGCGATTAACTACCTCTATCTCTCTTTCCTCAAAGTATTCGAAAGCCGGTCAACATGCAAGTCCGAAGCAAACAAATACACAGGTAGCAAGTAGGATGCATCAAGATGGCCTTTTGTCGTTTTGGTACACCTGTCCTAGACAGACCCAACCCCTGTGTTGAGCCTCCAAAGTCAAATGCACATGATGCAAACAAACGTTCCTACTAGGGATCTGACATGAAGCTGAGTTATTCTAGGTTCGTAACCTGGGTATTTGTTCTAGACTGTGTACCCGAGCGGACAACTCGAATCGAGGAGGGGGCTACGTACCGGGGACCCGCGGGATCGTCCGGCTTTGTAACTTGTCCGGCCTCTTTCTTATTTCAGGGTATAACACTAACAGAATAGGGAATCTCAACCAGTAAGCACATCCCCGGAGGTGAGAAGAGAAGGGGTTCGGCACAGTTTATATACAGTTCAGATAATATCAAAGTGGTAAAGCATTTAGTACATTTAGCGTGAAATATGTAGAAAAATCAAATGAAGCCAAACATAACAATTATTCTAAGCTCGAATTCTTAAACCCTGAACCAGAGATTCTGGGTTCGTTCCCCAACAGAGTCGCCAGAGCTGTCACACCTCATTTTTCACCTACACCCCGGAAAGGGGTATATAAGGGAGTTTTTCCAATTAAAGGACAATCGAAACGAGATTTATTATTTAATTCAGAGT
The DNA here is from genome assembly GCF_000715075.1 of Nicotiana tabacum. Lineage (NCBI taxonomy): Eukaryota > Viridiplantae > Streptophyta > Magnoliopsida > Solanales > Solanaceae > Nicotiana > Nicotiana tabacum. Next base: position 13,727,907 of record NC_134089.1, on the reverse strand, counting down.
CGCCACTTGGGAGATTTATGGTGTCCCAAGTCACCGGTTGAATCCCGAGTCGAGGAAAAGATTAACTCTATATTACAGTCCGCGAACCAGAAATCTGGATAAGAAATTCTGTTAACCCGGGAGAAGGTGTTAGGCATTCCCGAGTTCCGTGGTTCTAGCACGGTCGCTCAACTGTCATATTCGGCTTATTTATCTAATTTTAATTCATATTGAACCTATATGCAAATTTAAACTTTTTACCGCTTTTATTATTATTATTTTTTAACGAGAATTGCAACGTCGTGAAAACACATCTCGAACCACGTCACATCAATGCACCCGTGGTTATTGACACATTTCGACTCTGTTGAGATTTGGATTTGGGTCTCATAAATGTGCACCCGAGTTTAGGGAGGTAATGTTATTAAAAGCGCGCCTAAAGTGACTAAAGCATTATTATGTTGGGGAAGACCATGAAATTTGCTAAACGGCCCATCCCGAATTCTATATATTAATTATAACGATTTAAGAGGACCCCACAATTTATGCCTTTGTTTTGATCGGCGAGGCCCATCTCATGTGTTTTTAAGAGGGCAAACCTAAAAGCAACTATGATTCTCTACTTTATTCGTCTTTAAAAAAGAAATCCTAATTTATTCACTGAGATTATCCAGATTATTCATGTGAGCACGTGATTTTTTTTGCCTTACGAAAACTACTCCAAAATAAATCAAAAATAAAATAAATTTCTTTTACTGTGCAATTTTTGAATTTGCGTGGTGTTTGTTAAATATTTGTCTTATATCCGTAAATGTTTACTTTGTCATAACAAAATAAAAATAAAAATAAAATATATGTTGCATGCATATCTAGGATTTAATCATGCATTTAATAATTGATTCAAAAAAAAATCACAAAAATATGCATTTTTATTTTTATTTTTTCGTCATATTAATTGTGTCATTGTGTGATTAATGTTTTATCTACGTGTTAATGGTTATTAAAAGGTAATTAGTATTATTGTAATGATAATTTTGTTTTTATAATTTTTGATTAGGATTTTATTAATTAAGAATAAAATTTAGGAAATGAAAAATAGGTTGAAAACATAAAAAATATCGGACCTGGATTAAAATCCAGGCCCAAACCAAGTGACCCCCTCACAGCCCAAACCAAATGACCCCAGGTCCGGTCCGTCTCAAAAATACCCCAAACGACGCCGTTTTGGGAAACTTTGATGAAGGCCGTTGATTTCAAATTGATCAACGGTCCGAAAGCATTACTGTCCACCCGACCCGTTTCCCGTCATAGACCGATCCGGTCTTAAAGGAAATGAAACGATGTCGTTTCATTTCAATAAGCAATCCCAGCCGTAAATTGCATTTGATCTAACGGCCAAGATCCACTGATTACCCTAGTATATAAACTCAAAAATCCCACCCCACACCCCAGGCAAGACCCCCCCTCTCCTTTCTTCTTCCCCGAGTCTCCAAAGATCGGAACTCAAGCCACCGCCCTCACGGCGGAGAACGGTGACCATACCTCCCCATTTTCACACCCCGAACTCACCTCAACTTCCCGGTCCTAGATCCCTGAACCTTATCCTACAAATATCAGCCAACGTTTTCGAATCTCCGATCGAAGATGCAGTCCAAAACCTAGTTCATCTAATAGCCACCAAACTCACACCTTTCAACCTCCGGACCTCTCTCACCACTAGAGCCTTATGAGTTTCCTTCGAATCAGCCTGGAACCCCTCAAATATAGAATCAAAATCAAGAACCCTAGCGCCTCCATGAAATGCCCTGGTGGCGGCGCCATTCTAATCAGTACCAAAATAACGCCAAATGACCCCTAAGCCTCCCTCACCCTTGAGTCATCCTTAGTTTTCTTCGAATCTACCCAAATTTGGTCGAACCCTAAATCTGAGAAAAGTGAAACACTGAAATACCAACTCGTGGGATTTGTCCGAGTTAATTGAAGGTTTGAGGTCTAAGAGAATTTAATCGAGGTATTCTCAATTGAGAATACCTCGAATAAAGTCTGTTCAACCTCAAAAAGATCCGAATTCAAAGTTAAGCCTTTGTCCGCATAGATTTGAAGATTCAAAGGTATTCTTCTGATTTCTTTTGTATCCTATGTATAAATTATTGCCTGTTTCAGTAGCTTGTTTAATTTTTCATACCTGTTTAGTTAATTCTGTGATTCTACCTCGTACTCGATTAGTTGATCAAAATTATATCATTGTTTCTGTTGATTATGAGTGTTTATAATAAGTGTAATCGACTCGATTAAATTCGTCGATTAGTTGTTTTGTGAATTCTTATTGCCACTAATATTGATTGACACAGCCTGTTCATCTACTTGAAGACTGATTGTTTGTCAATTATGGTAATTAGTCGGTCGATTAATGAGTGGTGTCAATTAATCAGTTTCTGTAAAATCCTTGAGTCTGGCAATAATCCTAAAGTTATGTGATTTGCTTGCTTTCATTATTTGCTGATCAATGTCAACTACAATCATCTGGTTAAGTTTCATTGATTAGTCTGTCTGTATAAACTGAATCATTTTCAACATTCTGTTTGGTTTTAATTTTTGATTTTAATTACCTTATTTGAACTTTGTAAAAAACAATTCTGACATGGTATCCAATGTTTTTCTTTTATCTGTGTTAATCCTAGCATTGATTATAGCTGCTTAAACAGATTTTAAAATCTGTATTGTTAGATTATGAATTTAAGGCAGTAATAACAGTAGAAAACAGTAGGTCATGGACATTTCTGGGATAGAACAATGAGGATAATATGTTAATAGCAATGTGCTGAAAGTGGAAGTTAATGGCTATTATTTAAAGTGATAATGAGAAACAAATGGTAATGAGGCTGCTGAAAATCAGGATAAGGGCACTTAATAGGATTTAAAGTATTGAAAAGCAGATGGTAATGGAACTTTCTTAGTTTTTAAAGAGGAAAGGGGTCCAAGAAGCACTAAGAGAAATAGGACAGCCCTGTATAAATACAGGGAGCTAGACAGATCTTAGGGGGAGGGAAAAAATCAGATTTTAAGAGAGGGAGAGAGCTTTTTCAGATAGAGAAATTAAAAAAAAAAAAAGAAAAAAGGAGATTTTAAGAGAGAAGAAAAAAAGAGAGAGCTTTCAGACTGAAAAGAAAGAGAGGAAGAAAAAGAGAGTGTGAGATTAGGAGGAAAAATCAGATTTAGATCAGATTTTAAGAAAAGAAAAAGAAGAGGAGAATCAGTTTTTCAAGAGAAAGGAATAAGTTTTAAGGATTAGATTTTAAAACTGAAGAGGAGGGCTTTCAGACAGAAAGGAAAGAAGAGAAGAAAACAGAAACAGAAAAAATCAGAAATAGGAATCCGAAACAGGAAGAAACTGAAAATCTGAAAAAATGTTATCCTTCTAGAATCTGTCCGTTGTTTTTTTTGTGTGGATATTATTCAGTCTGAATCTGAAATCTTTCCCTCAAGTTTCTGTCACTGTTCATCTGGGTTAACGGGTCTTGTTCAGACTTGCTGTGTTATTGGTATATTCTGCTGGTTTTGTTACTGCTGCAACTGCTGAAAATTTACTTCTTCTACCTTCATTTCCAGGTACTTATCTTTTAAATTCTATGTTGGAAAGAGATTCAGCATGACAAATCGATGAAGAATGAATTGCAATTCTATTTTTTCATTTATCTAAGTTGTTATTATAAATTTCAGTTTTGTTTCATGTCGCTTAATATAGTAGCATGCATGACATGTTAATATTCAGTTAATCATTCTCTTTTGAAATTCATATAAGTGTTGTAATAATATTATCTATTCTAGAATTTTATTAAAGTATATGATTGAATTGTCAAGGCAGGGAATAGGGCATGAATGTTGGCCATTATTTAAATTTTTTGGTGTTGCTAGCTAAGTGAAGAGTAATGTAGAAATATCAAGAAAACTACATTAGTAACATCTATTGTTAAATAAGGTTAAAATGGTATTGGTGGTGTTTTTCATGTACAAAATAATAAGATGTGTGTATAACCATTAGCGAAAGGTGATATGATGTAGCTTGTTACGATGTTTACGACATACAGTTAGGTTGCATGTAAGGCAATTTTATTGAATTAGCTTGTATAATAATTCCTTTCTTATCAACTTGATGCCTATTCACCCTCATAAATAAATTAACCAAACAATTAGGCCAATTAGATCAAAAGCAAGTATATGAGAATAAAATGAGGTGTACAAGCATAAATTGCAATACTTTATATCAATGGTAAGTAGAAATAGAATTTGCACTAAATAAAAATAAAAAAAATTCTTGGAAAATATTTCTTCCCTTTATGAATCATTTTTTAGTTTCATATGCAATTCATTCTTTGATAGATATATAATGTTGTATTTGCCAAAAATAGTGTTAATCATATTTTTATTCTTTTCTTTGAATTTGAATAGTCTGGATAAATATAATTTATACGCGGGAATTATAATCGACGGGCAACATTTAATAAATTGTGAATTCTTTTCAAGAGTTCAAGGGTATCTTAAATGGATATTTCTCATGATATAATAAACAATTTGGGGAAAGTCCATAATATTATTAACAAAGATTTTGCGCAATCAGGGATGCGTTCGCGCACCCTGATTATATTTTTAAAAAAAGCAAAAATTCGGATTATGCGTACGCGCAATTTCGAGTGAATATTTAATAAAAAACTAATTTCTTTGGAAAATATTAAAATAATTTCATATAACCCGAGATGTGCAGTTCATTGTCTAAATACAAGGGTGATGATGTTCCTGACTTTATTTTAAATTTCGAACATATGATTTTTAATAAAAACTATAACAATTTTATTGTGTACACATATGCGTGGCACGATCCTCTGTAATTATAAAAGGTATATGATACGAATATACGTACGCGTAATTCGTCATAAACAATAAACAGAAGCGGTGACAAAATCCTGCAATATATATGTAAAAATCAAGATAAGCCAATAATAAAAACAGTTGAGCGACCGTGCTAGAACCACGGAATTCGGAAATGCCTAACACCTTCTTCCGGATTAACAGAATTCCTTACTCAGGATTTCTGGTTCGCAGAATAATAAACAGAGTCATATTCTCCTCGATTCAGGGATTAAAACCGGTGACTTGGGACGCCTTAAAATTCTCAGGTGGCGACTCTGAAATAATTAAATAAATCCCGTTTCGACTGTCCTTCAATTGGAGAAAACTCCCCACGCGCCCCGCGGGCGCGGTAAAAAGGAGGTGCGACAACTCTGGCGACTCTGCTGGGGATAAAAGTGTAAACTGTAACCCAGAACCATTGGTTCAGGGTTTAAAGAATTCGAGCTTAAAATATCTGTATTAATTGGCTTTATTTACTATATGATTTTCAACTGTTTATATGCTAATATGCTAAATGTTGCTTTTTACCGCTTTAATATTATTTGAATTGTGAATATATACAACTGCTACGAAACCCCCTTCTTTCTGAGTCTTCTGAATTTATGGTGTACACGTGCGCGTGACCCACCTTTCTGTTAAAGTCATACCAAATAAGACAGAGTTGGGACAAGTAACTAGGCCGGGCAGACTTTCGTGCTCCCGGTACGTTGCCCCCGCTTCGGCTCAAACTGTCCGTTTGGGTAAGCCAGGTTTAGAACAATCAACCTCAGGTTTTACACTTAGAATAACTCAGCCATGTACCGGATGCCTAGTAGGAACGAATATTTGCATCATATACATTTGGCCTTCGAGACTCAACACAGGGGTTGGGTCTGTCTAGGACAGGTGAACCCGAAACAAAAAGACCATCCTGATGCATCCTACTTGCTACTTGTGCATTCATTTGCCTCGAACATGCTTGTTGACCAGCTTAAACGAAATCATGGTGAGAAGAGAGGAATAAAATGGGTTGTTTTTTTAAAATCTTGAAATAAAGATATTTAATAAATAAAATGATTTTTTTAGTGTAAATTTTCAAAAATATAAAATTTTGAAAATAGTTTTTTTTTATTTTCAAAATGAGTCTTAACTTTATTAAATTAAACTTCAGATACAAAATGAGCACCACACAAAGCCCCTCATCCACGAGTACAGAAGAATTTCTCTTTCAGCTTCAAATATGGTGGTATGATTTAGGCGAAGACGGTCAAAAATGGGTCGTCAAGCATTTGGGAAACCTCACGGATATTATGAAGGTTAAACCCCGTGATGATCTGATTGCGGCATTAGTAACTTTTTGGGACCCTGCTCACAATGTCTTTCGTTTCTCTGACTTCGAGCTTACTCCTACATTAGAGGAAATAGCTGGATATGCTGGTTTTGACGGAAGTCTAAGAAATCAAAGCCTGATATTCACAAAGGCTCCTTCGGTACTTCGATTCTTCGGCCTTCTGAACATCAGCAGTCAAATCAGGAAAAGCAATGTCATCAATGGATGTTGTTCCTTCAACTTTTTGTATTCAAGGTTCGGAAAGTCAGATGGGTTCGAAATTCATGAGAAAGGCCTTACTAACAAACAAAACAAAGACATCTGGCAGATTCACCGTCGCTTTGCCTTCATGGTGGCTTTTCTAGGAATCGTGATCTTCCCAAACAAAGAGCGAACAATTGATATTCGCACCGCAAAAATTGTGCAAATCCTCACCACCAAAGAAAATCACACCCTTATCCCCATCATTCTATCAGACATTTATCGGGCTTTGACTTTATGTAAATCAGGAGCAAAGGTCTTCGAAGGATGCAAAATTTTGTTGCAAATGTGGGTGATGGAACGTCTCCAACAATAGCCCAAGATCATACAGTATGGGTCAAACAATGATAATTGCATCGAGAGCTATGAGGAAAGAACAAAAAATTATCAGGCTCCAGAAGGAATAGAAGCATGGGTATCTCATCTAAAGGCTTTAACGGCAAATCAGATTGAATGGACTTTGGGATGGCTCCCGATGAGGGAAGTAATACACATGTCAACCTCAAATAGTTATCTACTACTATTGGGAATGAGAAGCATTCAGCCGTATGCGCCACTAAAAGTCTTAAGGCAACTAGGGAGATATCAAGTAGTTCCTGATGATGAAGATTTGAGTATGCAAGTAATCGAATTACACCCAGAAGCCACTATTCCCGAGGCTCTACTTCAGTAGATGTGGAATGGATGTCGATACTTAAAAAGTGATACTCAAGTCCCAGACACTACAAAGGGTGAGATAAATCCTGGATATGCAAGGTGGTTTGAAAAACGGTCTCGCGTGGATGATGTACCAGAACCTGAGCTAAGAAGGCCAACAAAAAGACCCCATGTTCAAAACTTCAATGATAAAATCCAAGAGCGGTTGATCTGGGGAGAAAAGGAAAAAGGGTACAAAGCAACTATCCATGCCCTAAAAGAAAATCTGAGAAGCCTCAGTTTGGAGAAAGATTTGCAAGCACAAGAAGCCGAAGGCGAGAAGAAGAGTCTAGCTTGTGAGAATGAAAATCTTCATGCTCGATTCCAAAAAATGAAAAGAGTTTCTGAGACACCAAAGAGGAGCTGGAAGGATCAAAAAACCATCGCCAATATTTTTGAAAGAATGCAAGATTATGATTCCATTCTTGCGGAAAACGAAAAGGCGTTGAGCAAAGCAAAAGAAAGGATCCAACAATTAAACGAAGAATCCAGATCTAATAAGGAACGCCAAAATAGGCAGTCCAAAAAAGACAGGGCACAATTCAAGAAGGAAAAAGACCATTGGATACGATCAGAAGATCAGCTTCGTGCACAACTAGAAAAGGCAAGAAGATGCAACAGAGAACATCAACAAGCAGACCTCGACAGGGAAAGAGCGCAAGCAAAATTAGAGCAGGCCAGACTCCGAGCTCTGTTAGAATCAGCTCTAGATCGTGAAAACCGTGTCAGAGATATAGCCACCACTCGTCAGCAGCAATTGCAAGACCAAGACCAACGTCTTCAAGGTTTCAGGGCACAAATCCACGACCTGGCAGTCTTCACATCTCAAAGTTATGTAAACTGCCAAGGAATGGATTATGAAAGGTTTACAGAGCATGCGCCCACTTTTGCTCGTCATCTAGCAATGGAGTTGGAAAGGATGTATCGTACGCTGGGAGGCCATCCAGGTCAAGCCCCGCATTGAGCAGATAATCCAATATTTGACAACAAAAATGGAAAGTGGGGCATGTTGTGAGATGTTAAGAATTGTATCTTTTATTTTGATTTAAGTGTGTGTGTTTCAAACCATTTTCTTAAAAGTTTTCAAATGTAATTCCATCTTTGTATAATGAATAAAAGTGATTGCCTTTAGTCCGAACTACGCAAGGTCTGATTCATGTAATGGCATGATACGTAGGCAATCTCTATAAGATTCGACCACCACGATAAAAGATATATATAATAAATAGAAGTGAATAACAATAAAAATTTCAAGAAAGCTGGGACGACACAAGCAGCCGAGCAAATGCATAATAGAAAGGGATTATTTGTCTAGGAGCATTGCATCTCAACGTGTGATTATATATGTGTTAAACTCTCAAAACTAACAAGTTTGTTCATTTCCAGAATTCAAGCAGTTAGTTTCTCTAAAGAGTATACTGGCATATTATCACTATCACACAAGATCAAAAGGACCAATACCCGAAAGTATGTCTATCCCAGATGTTGACACAGGTATGGAGCTAGAGGAGATGGATGTCGGGAAAATGAAAGAAGAGATGTTTAAACTCAAGCAGCAAATGGCTGAGATGTACCAAGCCTGGTCTACAGGACAGTTACCCCCATCTTACCCAAATAACCCTGCTCCATCAATGACCCAAACTCAGGATAATATTACCACTGAATTATCCCCAAATTTCCCCATTTACCAGCACTACCGAGGCACCACCTCTCAGACACCACAGTCTCCACCTCCGAAACTAGTTCCATACTTTCCTCCACCTATGACTCCTGTTTTCGTAGCACCTCCCCCTGCTACATTTCACAAATCTCCTAGTGAGCCTACATTCCAGGCCCAGGACAACCAATATTACCCCCGGAGCCCACCCTCAAAGCCTCCGAAATTAATTCAACTGCTCCTCGTTTTGATCTCCCAACCGAAATTGACAAGCCAGCCAAAAATGCTGAACAAGAAGAGATGTTCAGGAAGGTCAAGAGTCTAGAACAATCGTTCAGAGACATGCGAGGATTAGGTGGGCAAGTCAGTGTAGCATACAAAGATTTGTGCTTATTCCCCAATATACAATTACCAGTTGGCTTCAAGATGCCCAAATTTGACCTATACAACGGGCACGGCGACCCAGTAGCCCACTTAAGGGGTTTCTGTAGCAAGATGCGAGGAGCTGGGGGAAAGGATGAATTATTGATGGCTTACTTCAGTCAAAGTTTAAGCGGATCAGCTTTGGAGTGGTATACACGCCAGGACCATGGGAGATGGTACACCTGGGATGACCTGGCACAGGCATTCGCATACCATTTCCAATACAATCTGGAAATCATCCCAGATCGATTATCTTTGACAAAATTTGAGAAGAAACACAATGAAAGTTTCAGAGAGTATGGTTTTCGGTGGAGAGAACAGGCAGCAAGAGTGGATCCTCCTATGAAGGAGAGCGAAATGGTAGACTACTTCCTCCAAGCCTTGGAGCCAACTTACTATGCCCATCTGGTTTCAGCGGTTGGAAAATCATTCAACGAAGTGGTGAAGATGGGAGGTATGGTGGAAGAAGGTCTCAAAACAAATAAAATTATGAGCTATTCAGCAATTAAGGCAACTACTCAAGCTATTCAAGGCGGGGTAGGAGGAATCGGAAGAAAGAAGAGGGAAGAGGCAGCAGTAGTTGATTCAGGAATTTGGTCAGGACCAAGAGGTTCACCGCCTTACTATAATCAACAACGACCTCGCCAATCAACTTACCACCATGATTTATCCCAACACTACTATCACCCTTCGGAGTCTCATTTCTCCATTAACCATGCTCAAGCATACAATCAGCCACCTGTTCACGCCAATTGGCGTGCTCCTGTCATACCAAGTACTTACCCACGAGCCTATCCCGGACCAGGTTTCAGGCCGAGGCCAGCATTCAGGGGGAAAGAGAACAGAAAAAGAAAACTTACACTCCATTGGGAGAGTCTTACACTAGTCTGTTCCACAGGCTGAGACAACTGGACATGCTGAGACCAATACAATCCAAGCTACCCAATCCTCCTCCAAAGAATCTGGATTACACCATTAGCTGTGAATATTGCTCCGGTGCACCAAGCCATAACACAGAGAAATGCTGGCATTTGAAAAATGCAATACAAGAACTGATTGATACTAATAAAATCGAGGTTCAAACCCCAGAAACTCCAAATATCAATAGAAATCCAATGCCAGCCCATCAAGAGGCCAATATGATAGAAATCATACAAGCTGATGGGGAGACAAAGAAGCCGTCACAAACTGTCATGATGATCAAGTCTCATGAAGCCAAACCAGATAAGCAGTTAACAAAGGAGAAACCGGTACCTAAACAGAGCAGAAATGGCGATGAATCATCTGTGGTAGACAAGGAGGGATCATCGAGCAAAGTTGCTCCAAAACAAGAAAGGCCGAAAGTGATAGTACCAGGGGTTGCTAACAAACCCATTGTATTCGTGGAAGGAGCCCGTACAGATCGGGTCATCATCACACCTGTGACCCAGCTGCCAGTCATCAACAACAAAGCCATCCCATGGAACTATGAACGGGTGACTGTAATGTACAAGGGAAAAGAAGTCAAGGAAGAAGTGTGTGAGGTGCAAGGCTTGACTCGTTCGGGAAGATGTTTTACGCCCAAAGAGTTAAGAAAAACTAAAAATAATCCAACACCAAACCCGCTCAAATTTCATTGTTGTCATTACTGATTCATTCAGAGGAGCACCGTCTGGCTTTGATGAAAATCCTGAATGAGGCTCATGTTCCTGAAAAAATCTCTGTAAATCATTTGGGAAGAATAGCCAACAGAATCTTTGAGGCAAACAGAATTACATTTTCTGATGATGAATTGCCTATGGAAGGTACCGAGCACAACAGAGCTCTTTACCTCACCGTGAAATGTGAAAACTCCGTAGTAACCCGGGTATTGGTTGACAATGGGTCAAGTGCAAACATCTGCCCTCTCTCCACTTTAAGCAAATTGAAAATCAAAGAAGAGAGGATCCAGAAAAATAGTATTTGCGTACGGGGGTTTGACGGTGGAAGCAGAGATTCATATGGCGACATAGTGTTGGAACTAACAATAGGGCCAGTTGAATTCACAATGGAATTTCAAGTGTTGGACATAACTGTTTCTTACAACTTGTTGTTGGGTCGACCATGGATCCATGCTGCTAAAGCAGTCCCGTCAACACTACATCAGGTTGTCAAGTTTGAATGGGATCATCAAGAAATAGTTGTGCATGGGGAAGAAAGTTTAAATGCTCGCAGCAGTACCATTGTACCAGTCGAGGGAACAGAAAATGACCAGGGACCATGGGTATACCAAGTGTCCGACACAGTGTCGGTAGAGAAAATTCCAGAGGGGAAATACCTTCCGAATCCAAAGATATCCTCTGCATCAGTCATGGTAGCTTATGAAATGTTAAAGAATGGCTTTATACCCGGCAAAGGTCTGGGCTTATCTTTGCAAGGAATTATACAACCAGTATCTCTCCCCGAGAACTGGGGAACATTCGGTTTGGGGTTCACACCCACTGTAAATGACGTAATAAAGGCCAGGAAGTTGAAACACCAAGCATGGGTTCTTCCAAAACCAGTCCCACATCTGTCAAAGTCTTTTGTCAAGACCGGTGTTAAAAATCGCCCGATAACAACAATTCCTAAATCCCGGGTCAATCCTGAGGAAGAATTAATTGAAAGATTCGAGAAATTGTTTGATGATGTGAATATGTTGGAAAATGGAGAAGGGTGTAGCGATGCAGAAGTTCAATTCATTGGGCCAGAAACAAAGCTTAATAATTGGAAAGCCACTCCTCTCCCCATTCGAAAGGAGTCTTGGTAGTTTATTTTGATTTTCTTTCAAGTTTGTTTGGGTTACTTCAGGGTTGTAATCCCAAAGCTTATCTTACAGTTTGTTTGAAGTGTGCAAACCTTGTTATCTTTCATCATCCAATAAAAAGCAGTTTCCTTTTTATTATCATTCCTGATAGTTTTCTTTTCTTTTTCTTTTTTCTGTACAGTTCTTTTTACACTGGCTCTAGTGATATGGCATGCATGAGGAATCCTCAGCCCAGTCTTAAAAATCAATCTGGTTCTGAAGTAATAATTCAAGAAATATATTGTGATTATGAATCAGAATATGATGAAGATGAGGTTTTTGAAGAGATTAGTAAAGAGTTAATTCACTTTGAGGAAAAAATCAAACCTAACTTGAGTGATACCGAAGACATCAATATAGGGGACACGAGTAATATCCGGGAAACTAAAATAAGTGTCCATCTCGAACCAAAGATCCGAGAAGAGTTAATTAAAGCACTCATAGAATTCAAAGATGTTTTTGCATGGTCATATGACGACATGCCGGGCCTGAGCACTGATTTAGTAGTTCACAAATTGCCCACCGATCCAACGGTGCCTCCTGTCAAGCAAAGGCTGAGAAAATTCAAGCCTGACATGAGTGTGAGAATTAAGGAAGAAATCACCAAACAATTGGAAGCAAAGGTCATTCGAGTCACTCGATATCCTGTTTGGTTGGCTAATATTGTTCCTGTACCAAAGAAAGACGGCAAAATTAGAGTATGCGTCGACTACCGCAATCTCAACAAAGCAAGTCCAAAGGATAATTTCCCATTACCCAATATCCATATTTTGATCGACAATTGTGCCAAGCATGATATAGGATCTTTCGTGGATTGTTATGCCAGGTATCATCAAATTCTAATGGATGAAGAAGACACAGAAAAGACGGCATTCATCACACCATGGGGAACTTATTGCTACCGGGTAATGCCATTCGGTTTAAAGAATGCCAGAGCAACCTATATGAGAGCAATGACCACAGTGTTTCATGATATGATACACAAGGAGATTGAAGTATACGTGGACGATGTGATCATAAAATCAAAGCATCAGGCCGACCACGTTGGGGATTTGAGGAAGTTCTTCTTAAGACTTCGCAGGTACAACCTCAAGCTTAACCCTGCCAAATGTGCATTTGGAGTTCCATCTGAAAAGTTACTAGGATTCATAGTCAGTCGACGAGGCATCGAGCTAGACCCATCAAAAATCAAAGCCATCCAAGAATTGCCACCTCCCAGGAACAAAACTGAAGTAATGAGTTTGTTGGGAAGGTTAAATTATATCAGCAGGTTTATTGCTCAGCTCACAACAACTTGTGAGCCAATTTTCAAATTGTTGAAAAAGGATGTTGCGGTCAAATGGACCGATGAGTGTCAAGAAGTGTTCGATAAAATAAAAGGGTATTTGTCGAACCCACCCGTGTTGGTCCCGCCAGAGCCAGGAAGACCTTTGATTCTTTACTTAACAGTTTTGGAAAATTCATTTGGTTGTGTATTGGGGCAACATGACCTCACTGGCAGAAAAGAACAGGCCATCTACTACCTTAGCAAGAAGTTCACAGTTTATGAGGTTAAGTATACTCATCTGGAAAAGACATGTTGCGCCCTAACATGGGTAGCTCAAAAATTGAAACACTATTTGTCATCCTACACTACTTACCTCATTTCTCGGTTGGATCCATTGAAATACATTTTTCAAAAGCCTATGCCAATGGGAAGACTTGCAAAGTGGCAGATATTGCTCACAGAATTTGACATCATCTATGTGACTCGAACTGCAATGAAGGCTCAAGCACTGGCCGATCATTTAGCCGAAAACCCGGTCGATGAGGAATACGAGCCGTTGAAAACCTATTTTCCTGATGAAGAAACAATGCATATCGACGAGGTGGAGCGAATTGAAAAGCCTGGCTGGAAACCTTTCTTTGATGGAGCCGCTAACATGAAAGGAGTCGGAATAGGAGCTGTAATCATTTCTGAAACAGGACATCACTATCCTGTTACGGCTCAATTGCGATTTTATTGCACCAATAATATGGCTGAATATGAAGCTTGTATTTTGGGGTTAAGGCTAGCCGCAGACATGGGTATCCGAGAAATCTTAGTCATGGGAGATTCGGATCTTTTGGTACATCAAATTCAAGGAGAATGGGAAACCCGAGACTTGAAGCTCATACCATACCGACAATGTCTACATGAGCTTTGTCATCGGTTTCAATCAGTAGAGTTCCAACATATTCCAAGAATCCGTAACGAGGTTGCCGATGCATTGGCTACTTTGGCATCAATGTTGCACCATCCGGACAAAGCTTATGTAGATCCAATACATATTCAAGTCCACGATCAGCACGCTTATTGCAATATGGTTGAAGAAGAATTTGATGGTGAACCATGGTTCCACGACATCAAGGAGTATATCAAGATGGGGATATATCCCGCACAAGCCACAAGAGATCAAAAGAGGACCATTAGGCGATTGGCAAATGGATTCTTCTTTAGTGGAGGAGTTTTGTATAAAAGAACAACAGATCTTGGGTTATTAAGATGCATAGATGCCAGACAAGCTACAACTGTCATGTCTGAAGTACATTCGGGAGTTTGCGGACCCCACATGAGTGGATATGTGTTGGCAAAGAAAATCCTCCGAGCTGGTTACTATTGGCTCACCATGGAGCGAGATTGTATCAGTTTTGTGCGCAAGTGTCATCAATGCCAGATACACGGAGATTTGATTCATTCTCCACCATCCGAGTTTCACACAATGTAGGCGCCACGGCCCTTCGTTGCCTGGGGCATGGATGTGATTGGACCGATTGAGCCGGCAGCATCCAATGGGCACAGGTTCATTCTGGTAGCTATTGATTATTTTACCAAATGGGTTGAGGCCAAGACATTCAAATCAGTGACCAAGAAAGCTGTGGTCAATTTTGTCCACTCAAATATCATATGTCGATTCGGAATCCCGAAGGTGATCATCACAGATAACGGTGCTAATCTTAACAGCAACTTAATGAAGGAAGTATGTCAACAGTTTAAGATTACACATCGCAACTCTACCCCATATCGGCCCAAAGCGAATGGAGCAGTCGAGACAGCCAACAAAAACATAAAGAAGATACTTCGGAAAATGGTAGAAGGTTCAAGACAATGGCATGAAAAATTACCATTTGCATTATTAGGATACCGCACTACTGTTCGCACTTCAGTAGGAGCAACTCCTTATTTGTTGGTATATGGCACTGAAGCAGTAATTCCTGCAGAAGTTGAGATTCCTTCCCTTCGGATCATCGCTGAAGCAAAGATTGATGATGATGAATGGGTCAAAACCCGTCTGGAACAGTTAAACTTGATTGATGAAAAATGATTGGCCGCAGTATGTCATGGTCAATTATATCAAAGAAGAATAGAAAGAGCATACAACAAAAAGGTGCGTCCACGGAAGTTTGAAGTGGGTCAGCATGTGCTGAAACGTATTCTTCCACATCAGGTTGAGGCAAAAGGCAAATTTGCCCCGAATTGGCAAGGACCATTCATTGTGACCAGAGTATTATCGAATGGTGCACTATGCTTAACAGATATTGAAGGCAAATGCATAGACATGGCGATCAATTCTGACGCGGTAAAGAGATATTATGCATAACTTTTTGAATGTTTGTATTTAGCATTATTTCGAAGATTGGAATGACAAAGGCAATTTATTCTGCTATCCAAACACTATACCCTTTGCTTCCCCTTTGAGCCATATTTGTTTCTTTCCTACCCTCTCTTGGAATCAATGAAAATCAAATATGAAATAAAAAAAAAAATCACTATAATAAAAAAAAGAGAATCACTATTATTAAGTGAACTACGTTTGACCTGATTCGTCAAAGAAGGATACGTAGGCGCCTCACGGCTCGGTCATAGGGTGCACAACATACACAATGTGCACGAAAAGAAATATTAAGAGACCCCAATCAAGAAACTGGGGCAGGAATTGTATTGGAAATAAGAAAAGATTCCAAGAGTTGTAATTTTAAACCCATACCAAAGCTATTTAGCTTTTAATACCTTTTCCATTTCTAACCCCATACCAAAAAGACCTTTCGATCAATCTTAGAAAAATGCTGAGACAAGCAAATGAAGATGGTTCATAACACTCTGGTACAAACAAGAAAAGAAAGTAAAAATGAGAGAGTCTTATAGGTGAAAACCCACAGGGGCACCATAAGGCAACGGAAGTTGAGAGAAAAGTAAAAATGAGAGAGTCTTATTGGTGAAAACCTTCGTAGGCACCATAAGGCGAAAAGGAAGTGAGAAATGAACAAATGAGGAAGGTTTGTCGGTGAAAACTCTTTGAGATATTGCAAGTCCAACAGGTCTGTGAAATAAAAAATGAAGATGGATTACGGAAATTTTAGGGAAAACAAAAATTAAACAATTGAAAGGAGATTGATTAAAAGACTGGGTTGATTAATCCGAAATGCATACCCTGATCATTGGTGCCAGTAACTCCAATCAGATAAGTTTTTATTCTTTCTCCAACAGTCATCCAAACTTGGATTTTTCTTTTCATTCTATAATTGTCGAAATCAGCGTGTTTCGTCACTAATAATCTTACTTTTCTAAAGCTTTGAGATAAGTTTTATTCCAAACAAATAAGAAGGAATGTCAAGGTATACTACCAAGATTCAAGGTTACATGATGCAAAATACGGCCATGAAAGGCGGGAGATAAAAAGATATGGGTGTAAGAAAAGTGAAATCAAAAGGTGGATCAGCAAAGTCAGAAGGGACATATAATTACAGTTAAAAGGGTTCGAAAGAAAACATACAGAGGGGAATCCTATAGTCAAGGATCAATTACAATGACAAAACAGTCTTTTTCAACCATTCCAAGGCAATAAAAAAGAGACAAAGAGAAGCCTCACCATCGGCAAGAATACCCCAGTTAACCACCCTGCTTTAAACTAACGAAGTTTTCTTTGATTTAAAACAGGGGCAAAGACAATATTTGTGTCAGGAAATACCTGGTAAAGAAGAAGAAGTCAGGCGTCCACCTGGAGAATGAGGATGAGAATTAAAGAAATCAGGCGTCCACCTGGAGAATGAGGATGAGAATTAAAGAAGTCAGGCGTCCACCTGGAGAATGAGGATGAGAATTAAAAAAGTCAGGCGTCCACCTGGAGAATGAGGATGAGAAAAGAAGAAGTCAGGCGTCCACCTGGAGAATGAGGATGATAATTGAAAAGAAATCAGGCGTCCACCTGGAGAATGAGGATGAGAAAAGAAGAAGTCAGGCGTCCACCTGGAGAATGAGGATGAGAAAAGAAGAAGTCAGGCGTCCACCTGGAGAATGAGGATGAGAATTAAAGAAATCAGGCGTCCACCTGGAGAATGAGGATGAGAATTAAAGAAATCAGGCGTCCACCTGGAGAATGAGGATGAGGAAAGAAGAAGTCAGGCGTCCACCTGGAGAATGAGGATGAGAATTAAAGAAGTCAGGCGTCCACCTGGAGAATGAGGAAGAGAATTAAAGAAGTCAGGTGTCCACCTGGAAAATGAGGATGAAGAATTAAAGAAGTCAGACGTCCACCTGGAGAATGAGGATGAGAATTAAAGAAGTCAGGCGTCCACCTGGAGAATGAGGATGAGAATTAAAGAAGTCAGGCGTCCACCTGGAGAATGAGGATGAGAATTAAAGAAGTCAGGCGTCCACCTGGAGAATGAGGATGAGAATTAAAGAAGTCAGGCGTCCACCTGGAGAATGAGGATGAGAATTAAAGAAGTCAGGCGTCCACCTGGAGAATGAGGATGAGAATTAAAGAAGTCAGGCGTCCACCTGGAGAATGAGGATGAGAATTAAAGAAGTCAGGCGTCCACCTGGAGAATGAGGATGAGAATTAAAGAAGTCAGGCGTCCACCTGGAGAATGAGGATGAGAAAAGAAGAAGTCAGGCGTCCACCTGGAGAATGAGGATGAGAATTAAAGAAGTCAGGCGTCCACCTGGAGAATGAGGATGAGAAAAGAAGAAGTCAGGCGTCCACCTGGAGAATGAGGATGAGAATTAAAGAAGTCAGGCGTCCACCTGGAGAATGAGGATGAGAATTAAAGAAGTCAGGCGTCCACCTGGAGAATGAGGATGAGAATTAAAGAAGTCAGGCGTCCACCTGGAGAATGAGGATGAGAATTAAAGAAGTCAGGCGTCCACCTGGAGAATGAGGATGAGAATTAAAGAAGTCAGGCGTCCACCTGGAGAATGAGGATGAGAATTAAAGAAGTCAGGCGTCCACCTGGAGAATGAGGATGAGAATTAAAGAAGTCAGGCGTCCACCTGGAGAATGAGGATGAGAATTAAAGAAGTCAGGCGTCCACCTGGAGAATGAGGATGAGAATTAAAGAAGTCAGGCGTCCACCTGGAGAATGAGGATGAGAATTAAAGAAGTCAGGCGTCCACCTGGAGAATGAGGATGAGAAAAGAAGAAGTCAGGCGTCCACCTGGAGAATGAGGATGAGAATTAAAGAAGTCAGGCGTCCACCTGGAGAATGAGGATGAGAATTAAAGAAGTCAGGCGTCCACCTGGAGAATGAGGATGAGAAAAGAAGAAGTCAGGCGTCCACCTGGAGAATGAGGATGAGAATTAAAGAAGTCAGGCGTCCACCTGGAGAATGAGGATGAGAAAAGAAGAAGTCAGGCGTCCACCTGGAGAATGAGGATGAGAATTAAAGAAGTCAGGCGTCCACCTGGAGAATGAGGATGAGAATTAAAGAAGTCAGGCGTCCACCTGGAGAATGAGGATGAGAATTAAAGAAGTCAGGCGTCCACCTGGAGAATGAGGATGAGAAAAGAAGAAGTCAGGCGTCCACCTGGAGAATGAGGATGAGAATTAAAGAAGTCAGGCGTCCACCTGGAGAATGAGGATGAGAAAAGAAGAAGTCAGGCGTCCACCTGGAGAATGAGGATGAGAATTAAAGAAGTCAGGCGTCCACCTGGAGAATGAGGATGAGAAAAGAAGAAGTCAGGCGTCCACCTGGAGAATGAGGATGAAGAATTGAAGAAATCAGGCGTCCACCTGGAGAATGAGGATGAAGAATTGAAGAAGTCAGGCGTCCACCTGGAGAATAAGGATGAAGAAGTTAAAAAGAAGTCAGGCGTCCACCTGGAGAATGAGGATGAAGAAAGAAAAGAAGCAGTCAAGGCACCCACCTGGAGAACGAGGGAATACAATTGAAGTATTGAAGTCAAAAGCCCGCTCATATGAGAAAGGAGCACACTTAGAATCAATAAAGCAGAGGAATCCAACAAAATCCCCAGCAAGAAGCAACAAGAGTCCCAAACAGATGAAGAAAATACGGGACACAATGAAAAGGAAAATGGAATAAGTCAAATGCCCAAGAATCACCAAGATATAAAGATAACAAGAAACGCAAGGGCTTGATCTAGATAAGATTTTATAATTCATGTACCATAGTCTATGTTTAGTTTTGTATTACCTTGGAAGTAAGGTGTAATAAGGAGGTCAACAAGCAGTAAAAAACAGCACGAAGCAGAAGTAACATCACAGTCCCATGGTAGTCCCAGCTACCCAAAACTTCCCGAACTACATTGACCTGATTGCTTTATAGCCAAGGATATGTAGGAAACCTTTGAAGCAGAGGTTCGGTCAAATCTTTCAAAAAATGCTTCCCACGGAGTATTTGAACGGGCAAAAATCGCTCGTATCCGCTCACTTTATCTTTGCACGAAAACTCTTCGAGTTTCCGCACAAAGAGGGGCAGCTGTGAGCACGTGATTTTTGCCTTACGAAAACTACTCCAAAATAAATCAAAAATAAAATAAATTTCTTTTACTGTGCAATTTTTGAATTTGCGTGGTGTTTGTTAAATATTTGTCTTATATCCGTAAATGTTTACTTTGTCATAACAAAATGAAAATAAAAATAAAATATATGTTGCATGCATATCTAGGATTTAATCATGCATTTAATAATTGATTCAAAAAAATCACAAAAATATGCATTTTTATTTTTATTTTTTCGTCATATTAATTGTGTCATTGTGTGATTAATGTTTTATCTACGTGTTAATGATTATTAAAAGGTAATTAGTATTATTGTAATGATAATTTTGTTTTTATAATTTTTGATTAGGATTTTATTAATTAAGAATAAAATTTAGGAAATGAAAAATAGGTTGAAAACATAAAAAATATCGGACCTGGATTAAAATCCAGGCCCAAACCAAGTGACCCCCTCACAGCCCAAACCAAATGACCCCAGGTCCGGTCCGTCTCAAAAATACCCCAAACGACGCCGTTTTGGGAAACTTTGATGAAGGCCGTTGATTTCAAATTGATCAACGGTCCAAAAGCATTACTGTCCACCCGACCCGTTTCCCGTCATAGACCAATCCGGTCTTAAAGGAAATGAAACGATGTCCTTTCATTTCAATAAGCAATCCCAGCCGTAAATTGCATTTGATCTAACGGCCAAGATCCACTGATTACCCTAGTATATAAACTCAAAAATCCCACCCCACACCCCAGGCAAGACCCCCCCCTCTCCTTTCTTCTTCCCCGAGTCTCCAAAGATCGGAACTCAAGCCACCGCCCTCACGGCGGAGAACGGTGACCATACCTCCCCATTTTCACACCCCGAACTCACCTCAACTTCCCGGTCCTAGATCCCTGAACCTTATCCTCCAAATATCAGCCAACGTTTTCGAATCTCCGATCGAAGATGCAGTCCAAAACCTAGTTCATCTAATAGCCACCAAACTCACACCTTTCAACCTCCGGACCTCTCTCACCACTAGAGCCTTATGAGTTTCCTTCGAATCAGCCTGGAACCCCTCAAATATAGAATCAAAATCAAGAACCCTAGTGCCGCCATGAAATGCCCTGGTGGCGGCGCCATTCTAATCAGTACCAAAATAACGCCAAATGACCCCTAAGCCTCCCTCACCCTTGAGTCATCCTTAGTTTCCTTCGAATCTACCCAAATTTGGTCGAACCCTAAATCTGAGAAAAGTGAAACACTGAAATACCAACTCGTGGGATTTGTCCGAGTTAATTGAAGATTTGAGGTCTAAGAGAATTTAATCGAGGTATTCTCAATTGAGAATACCTCGAATAAAGTCTGTTCAACCTCAAAAAGATCCGAATTCAAAGTTAAGCCTTTGTCCGCATAGATTTGAAGATTCAAAGGTATTCTTCTGATTTCTTGTGTATCCTATGTATAAATTATTGCCTGTTTCAGTAGCTTGTTTAATTTTTCATACCTGTTTAGTTAATTCTGTGATTCTACCTCGTACTCGATTAGTTGATCAAAATTATATCATTGTTTCTGTTGATTATGAGTGTTTATAATAAGTGTAATCGACTCGATTAAATTCGTCGATTAGTTGTTTTGTGAATTCTTATTGCCACTAATATTGATTGACACATCCTGTTCATCTACTTGAAGACTGATTGTTTGTCAATTATGGTAATTAGTCGGTCGATTAATGAGTGGTGTCAATTAATCAGTTTCTGTAAAATCCTTGAGTCTGGCAATAATCCTAAAGTTATGTGATTTGCTTGCTTTCATTATTTGCTGATCAATGTCAACTACAATCATCTGGTTAAGTTTCATTGATTAGTCTGTCTGTATAAACTGAATCATTTTCAACATTCTGTTTGGTTTTAATTTTTGATTGTTAATTACCCTATTTGAACTCTGTAAAAAAATAATTCTGACATGGTATCCAATGTTTTTCTTTTATCTGTGTTAATCCTAGGATTGGTTATAGCTGCTTAAGCAGATTTTAAAATCTGTATTGTTAGATTATGAATTTAAGGCAGTAATAACAGTAGAAAACAGTAGGTCAGGGACATTTCTGTGATAGAACAATGAGGATAATATGTTAATAGCAATGTGCTGAAAGTGGAAGTTAATGGCTATTATTTAAAGTGATAATGAGAAACAAATGGTAATGGGGCTGCTGAAAATCAGGATAAGGGCACTTAATAGGATTTAAAGTATTGAAAAGCAGATGGTAATGGAACTTTCTTAGTTTTTAAAGAGGAAAGGGGTCCAAGAAGCACTAAGAGAAATAGGACAGCCCTGTATAAATACAAAGAGCTGGACAGATCTTAGGGGGAGGGAAAAAAATCAGATTTTAAGAGAGGGAGAGAGCTTTTTCAGACAGAGAAAAGAAAAAAAAAGAAAAAAAGGAGATTTTAAGAGAGAAGAAAAAAAGAGAGAGCTTTCAGACTGAAAAGAAAGAGAGGAAGAAAAAAAGAGTGTGAGATTAGGAGGAAAAATCAGATTTAGATCAGATTTTAAGAAAAGAAAAAGAAGAGGAGAATTAGTTTTTCAAGAGAAAGGAATAAGTTTTAAGGATTAGATTTTAAAACTGAATAGGAGGGCTTTCAGACAGAAAGGAAAGAAGAGAAGAAAACAGAAACAGAAAAAATCAGAAATAGGAATCCGAAACAGGAAGAAACTGAAAATCTGAAAAAATGTTATCCTTCTAGAATCTGTCCGTTGTTTGTTTTTTTGTGTGGATATTATTCATTCTGAATCTGAAATCTTTCCCTCAAGTTTCTGTCACTGTTCATCTGGGTTAACGGGTCTTGTTCAGACTTGCTGTGTTATTGGTATATTCTGCTGGTTTTGTTACTGCTGCAACTGCTGAAAATTTACTTCTTCTACCTTCATTTCCAGGTACTTATCTTTTAAATTCTATGTTGGAAAGAGATTCAGCATGACAAATCGATGAAGAATGAATTGCAATTCTATTTTTTCATTTATCTAAGTTGTTATTATAAATTTCAGTTTTGTTTCATGTTGCTTAATATAGTAGCATGCCTGACATGTTAATATTCAGTTAATCATTCTCTTTTGAAATTCATATAAGTGTTGTAATAATATTATCTATTCTAGAATTTCATTAAAGTATATGATTGAATTGTCAAGGCAGGGAATAGGGCATGGATGTTGGCCATTATTTAAATTTTTTGGTGTTGCTAGCTAAGTGAAGAGTAATGTAGAAATATCAAGAAAACTACATTAGTAACATCTATTGTTAAATAAGGTTAAAATGGTATTGGTGGTGTTTTTCATGTACAAAATAATAAGATGTGTGTATAACCATTAGCGAAAGGTGATATGATGTAGCTTGTTACGATGTTTATGACATACAGTTAGGTTGCATGTAAGGCAATTTTATTGAATTAGCTTGTATAATAATTCCTTTCTTATCAAATTGATGCCTATTCACCCTCATAAATAAATTAACCAAACAATTAAGCCAATTAGATCAAAAGCAAGTATATGAGAATAAAATGAGGTGTACAAGCATAAATTGCAATACTTTATATCAATGGTAAGTAGAAATAGAATTTGCACTAAATAAAAATAAAAAAAAATCTTGGAAAATATTTCTTCCCTTTATGAATCATTTTTTAGTTTCATATGCAATTCATTCTTTGATAGATATATAATGTTGTATTTGCCAAAAATAGTGTTAATCATATTTTTATTCTTTTCTTTGAATTTGAATAGTCTGGATAAATATAATTTATACGCGGGAATTATAATCGACGGGCAACATTTAATAAATTGTGAATTCTTTTCAAGAGTTCAAGGGTATCTTAAATGGATATTTCTCATGATATAATAAACAATTTGGGGAAAGTCCATAATATTATTAACAAAGATTTTGCGCAATCAGGGATGCGTTCGCGCACCCTGATTATATTTTTTAAAAAAGCAAAAATTCGGATTATGCGTACGCACAATTTCGAGTGAATATTTAATAAAAAACTAATTTATTTGGAAAATATTAAAATAATTTCATATAACCCGAGATGTGCAGTTCATTGTCTAAATACAAGGGTGATGATATTCCTGACTTTATTTTAAATTTCGAACATATGATTTTTAATAAAAACTATAACAATTTTATTGTGTACACATATGCGTGGCACGATCCTCTGTAATTATAAAAGGTATATGATACGAATATACGTACGCGTAATTCGTCATAAACAATAAACAGAAGCGGTGACAAAATCCTGCAATATATATGTAAAAATCAAGATAAGCCAATAATAAAAACAGTTGAGCGACCGTGCTAGAACCACAGAATTCGGAAATGCCTAACACCTTCTTCCGGATTAACAAAATTCCTTACTCAGGATTTCTGGTTCGCAGAATAATAAACAGAGTCATATTCTCCTCGATTCAGGGATAAAAACCGGTGACTTGGGACGCCTTAAAATTCCCAGGTGGCGACTCTGAAATAATTAAATAAATCCCGTTTCGACTGTCCTTCAATTGGAGAAAACTTCCCACGCGCCCCGCGGACGCGGTAAAAAGGAGGTGCGACAATTCAAACGTGCTTAACAATTAGAATCAAGGAGAAGCCGTATTTACTTATTAGAAATTAATGAAATAGTGATCCCTAGAATCCTAGTTTAAGACTCAGAATACTTATGTATTAGCTACTGGAAACACGATCGTGAAAACCCGGTTATTTTTAGGTTGATCCGAACTAATATTACTAATTGGCATTAATGAACCTGCTATTGAAATAGAGAACACGATTATCATATGGATTCAACTTATGCTACCTAAATCAAATTGACCAACTTATTGACCAAAACTTAACAGACTTGACCATTGCTTCACTGACTTATACTCAAACACCAATATTAATTTGGGAGGACCATTTGAGTTCACATGCCAATCAAAATAAAAGAAACTTACTCATGAGAAATGGTTTAAGCCCTGAACTAATATTAACCATTATGTCAAAATTCTAACTACTGAAGCACGTTTGGCTTAGAAATGAACTTGATGTGGTCAGTGCCTCCTGCTTTCAACTTGGTTGTAGTTTTAAACTGCTTTTGGTTCTTAAATTTTAAACAGCCAAATGTTCAACTAAATAAATACTAACCATACTAAGCCTAAAGCTAGAATAACCATAAATCAACAGTTCAGCAGCCTACATAATTCAACTTAATCAGTCCAGTTATACACCCCAATTAATTACAGCATACAGCAAACCAAACTATATAAGTTATATAAAAACATAATGAAACTACGAGGACAACAAATCTACGACAGAAAACTTCAGTTTCATTTTCGCTATTCTGACACGAGACAATACATTGAAACAGCCTGAGATGTGTACCTGGAAATCGAATTAAATAGAAAAGGAGAGGTCAGCAGCAACTAGTCAACTCGTATTCAACAATCAACAAGCAGCAGTAACGGGCAGAAATCAACAACAGCCCAGAGCTTAACTCGACCAAACCAGGAATAGTATGAACCCAGTAGAAACCAAAAAAAAAAAACACCCAAACCAACTTGACCAAACCAACTGGTATTGAATTTTGATTCAAACAAACAGATCCAAACCTATAAACGACTTCAAGTATAGAGAAGAAGTAAAAGGAAGAAAGTTTCTAGCTATTTCAGATCCTAAGCGAGGCAATGAAACAGTAGCTATTCTTTTTCAACTCCCAAAACTCTCCAAAATGAATTCTGCCCCTGTATATCCAGTGTATCCAGAGTGTATATCGAGTGTATACTGCTCTCTCCGCCCCCTTCTTTTTTCCTTATCCTCTATTTTTTTCCTCTTTTTTGAACCCCATTCTTCCTAAAATTTCTCTTCTATTTATAGCAAAATTTTCGAAATTTTTCAGATTTGTTTTTTTTATTTGTTTATTTTTTAATTAAAAGAAATCCCACTTACAAATTGCTTTTATTTTTTTAGAAAAAGAAATCCCACCTTTATTTACTTTTATTTTTAAAATTCTAACTTTAATTACTTTTATCTTATTTAAAATCCCACTTTTTATTTTTTTAAAAGAGAATCTCACTTTATTTAACTTTTCTTTAAAAAAACAAACCACTTTCTTTTCCTTTTTCTTTTAAAAATGCTACTTTCATTTACTTTAAATTTTTTAAATTTTCAGATACCTTTATATTTATTTTTTAATTTCAAGCTTCTTTTACTTTTTAATTTTTTAAAATTTCCACAAAACTTTTTTTTTTTCTACATTCTTTTACTTTTTTTAAAAGAGAATTCTACCTATTTTTACTTTTATATTTTTTTATTATTCAATACTTCCCTTTTTCTTATTTTTTAAATCTAAAAAATATTAATAGTGATAATTCACCTTTTTTTTTGTATTTTTATCCTATAATAAAAAGTGTAATAAAGCTAAAATAATAGTAGGTTAAAACCCCCTAAAATATTTACATAAAAGAAGTGATAAAAAATTAAGTTGTCAAAAATTAGGTGTTCACAGCCATCGCCAAAGAGAAAATTCAAAATATCCCTAAGGCCAAGGGCCGATAGAAAATATAAAGGGAAAGAAAAATCGGGACTCGCCATACGGGAATCTACCTCGCACCAAAGTCATGAAAAGCAAAAACAAAGACAAATTACAAGGCAAATAACAACGAAAAATTCTTTATACAAAGTCACTGCGCAAACAGTCGCAGATTACATACAGCCCAAGCCAACAATAGAAAAGAAAAAAGGAAAAAGGAACAACAACAACCGACAATGAATGTATAAAAAAACAGAAAATAGACAAAGACAACATTCTTTCACTCGGCGTCATCACCGCCACCATCATTGCCACCATCTCCAGGAAGCCCTCCCTCATCATCCGTGCCCTCATCGGCCTCCAGAGTCGCGGAGTCATAACCACAGTTGACACGAGCCTCTCACGCCTTTGCCCGTGCTCCTTCATACGTGGCCTCAGTAACATTGCCCGCCTTCCATAAACTCTTGTATATATCCCGCTGAGCTTCAACATGAACCCAAAGCTCGTGTAAGCATCGGGGAACAACGGCGGAGGAGGACTCAATTTGAGCCAACAATTGCTCCTTCTCGGCTTCCAGAGCGGCGACTAGATCTCCTAAGGTCGAAGCTTCCCGTTGATCTCACCAATACTTTCCTCAAGCATTGCCTCCATTAGCGTGGCCGTCGCTTTTTTCGACTCTTACTCAGACTGGAGGATGCCAATAGTGTTATCTAGGGCCGCCGCCCTTGCCGAAGCCGCAAACCAGGAACTCTCGATACTCTCCAACCCGACAACCTTTCTCTCCAATTCGGCCAACTTTCCCATCCACTCCGCACACATCGCCTCGACCTTGATAAGATTTTGATCCATCTCGACCTGCATCGAACTCAGTTTCTCCTGCAGATAGTCCCACTCTACGGCTACCCCCTTGCCCAACTCAAGCTCTTCGTCCTTCACGCGAAGTTGCTCCTCGAGCACACTATTTCTACGAACGGCCTCCATCAACTGCTGGTTTCTCTTTTCCAGTTCCTTGTCGAGGGATCGAGCACCGGGATTCCCCCTCAGCCGCTCATGCAACTCCCAGCACTTATTGCGATAGTGCCGATATTTCTCTGATGCCTTCAATAAAATCTTCGTCCGAATGTCATCCCTACGAGCAGTCTCAATTTCCAACATGTACGTTTGAAAAATGAAAAGACGAGTTAAGATCGTATCATCCAGAAAAATAAAATAAATATGAAAGAAAAGAAAAATATACCCTCAGGCCCATAGCGACCACTTCATTCATCAAGTCGCTATCAGGAACATTTCGGAGAGCCTCGTTCTCGGCAGCGGAGCACATAATGTTGAATTGCGGTACCAAATCCTCCGTGTTCCCTAGGAGATTAACATCCGAAGAGATCTCAAGAATATGGGCTAGGCCTCCCGCTGAACCACTGAGTGGATAATACCCTCCTCAAACATCCTAACATCATCAGGGTCGAGGTCTGACTCGGATTCATAGTCGTCGACCACGACGCCATTTCCTCTTTCAGCAACTGAGGAGGAAGCACGACCAGGTACGGAGGATGAGGGTACGTCCGAAACCATAACAGCGGCCTCAGAAATCTGGCCCCCCATCACGGTAGGTTGTTGATCAATGATAGTGGCAGGAATCTCCGTCGGCGGGGCAGATATGACGGCTGGCTCTATCTCTACGGGCGGAGTGCTATCAATACCTGCCCCAGATCCTGTCAAGGGAGAGTCGTCCAGGTGTATCACAATTGGAGGGGTTGCCTCGAACTCCACTCACCGCCTCTTGGATGGCCCTTCCTCTTCCTCAGCATGGGGAGATTCGCCTGTCAGACGAGCGACATGAGTCGGGACCTCGGTCTGAGAAGTGGCCTCCGCAGGAATAACCACAACCGCAAGCAGCCCTCGACGAAAGCCGAATGGTAGGTGCTGCAGCAAGGCGAGCAGACGATGCCAGCTGACGAAAAGCTAATGGAGGAGCCCTCGCTCTCTGCCCTCTCCCTGTCATCGACAAAACCGTACATAAGAAACTAAGTAAAAAGAGAAGAAAAACAGCAAAAAGAAACGACACCTCACCTGTAAGGGGCCTACGCCCAAATTTTTCATAAAAGGCCGACCATGTGCGAACCCCCGCCGTATGGGGAAGGATGGCACTCACCCACTCGCGGATATCTTCGACAGATGGAGGGGGCAATTTCTCAGCTGCAGAGACATAACACGGTTTAGTACTGTAACAGAAAGCGGTCGGGTATCTCACTGACTAAAATGTAAGAAACTTACGCTCAAAGTTCCACTTCTTAGGGAACCCCGTTGGATCCGCCACAATGTGTTCGGTCCGCACATAGAAATAATTCTCGCAGAAACGCCGATTGGTCATGTCGTCCTTTTTCACCACCAGACTCTTCGACCCACGAGGACGTATGTGAATCATCGTGCCGCGAATGAGTTGAGGGGCGAGATATTAAGCATGTGATCCAAAATGATCTCACGACCAGCGAGTTCCGCAAACTTGAGCAACATAAGGAATAACTTGTATAGGTACGATGAAAGTTTGGCGGGGCATACCTCGTAAAAATGACAGAAATCTACCACCAGGAGAGGGAGAGGGAGTGTGTACCCAATAAGAAAGGGGTAGGCATAGAACATGCAGTACCCAGGGAGGTCGAAATGGACTATGTCGTTCCCTACCGCCGGCCGCATGTTAACGTAACTAGGAATTCCCCATCTAGCTTTCAACTCTACAATGTCTTCCTCTTTTATAACAGAGGGGACAGGTTCCGGCTCCACCCTGGCGCAATTGCAGAAGTCGGTCCATTATCTTCTAGGACGAGGCAAGATTTCGGTTACCAACGGGACCTCCTCATCTTCTACCACTTCTACTCCTCCGGTGGCCAGAACAACATTTTCCGGCGCCGGAATTGTGGCAGGGGGATTAGCGTGAGAAGAATCACCAGCCATTTCGTCAAGATGGTGTAGCAAAAAAATAATGGAAAGGAAGGATGAAAGTTTTCGGTCAACTAGGGGTGAATAAAAATTTGGAGTATCAAG
Organism: Nicotiana tabacum; assembly: GCF_000715075.1. Taxonomy (NCBI): domain Eukaryota; kingdom Viridiplantae; phylum Streptophyta; class Magnoliopsida; order Solanales; family Solanaceae; genus Nicotiana; species Nicotiana tabacum. The sequence continues at coordinate 13,698,548 of NC_134089.1, read as the reverse complement.
AAGAAAGTATATTCGTGAAACTCTTTCTAGCAAAGGGCAAGGAAGTGTGTCAATCGAGTGATGTGTTCCTTCTATTTATAAGAGACATAAATTCCCCAAGCACGAAACCCAAGAGTCGCCAATCGAATCTGATAGGGCGCGAAACATTTTGATTCCCTAGGAACGTGTGTCATAATGCCGGCAACCATGAAACAACATTTCAATCCAAACGATGTTTCGATTCCGAAACTGCCGTAACGGTCCAAGGATAGTGAAAGAGCGCCGTCACCTCACTCAAAACCTAAGGAGCATAACTAAGGGATAAGTAGTCAGATTTCTCTCATATTTGTAACAATCATGATCCGTTTGTCTGGCCCGACATGGGACGACCCCGACAGACGGAGGGACTAACTGTATTGATCAAAATCTGACCACTGCGGTCAAGCTGACCAACATCCTATCCAAGTGACAAGGTATTGAAATACGACATGGTCCATTCTACATCCCGCACTTACGACATCCGTCGAGTCAGAAGAAATAACGTTTAGGGGACGACCAAGACAGATAGTGTGTGAGAGAGTCAGACCAAGTAAATAGCAAAGGTCCCATGACTATATATAGGAAAGGAAAACCTTCGGTTATGGGGGGGGGGGGGGGTTGGGGGCTTCTCCCTCTCTCCTTATTTCTCTCTTCTGCAATCTTCATAAGAAAAAGAAGAATGAAGCAGTCTCCAGAAAAACATGTAAAACAACCTCTCCATTGGTTAATGGGAGTCACAATGAAAGTTTCAATAAGATTGGTTACCTCTATTTCATCCTATGTACTATTTGTTCAATTAGCTCGTTGATCTGGAATTTATTATGTTTACCTAAAATTTACCCCTTACTTTCTTTAATTGATTTGTTCAAAAAGGCTCCAATACCTTTTGAGTCAAACAAGCTCATCATCTATTATGACCTAACTAATCCACCAACTAATTACTATCATTTTCTTTTGGACACATGGATCTTCTATTATTATTGCAGTTTGACGAATTATAATAGCTAGTAATTGTGTTATTAGCAGTTGATATTAAAATATCAGTTTATGATTTTAGGATAGCGTAATATGTAGTTTATTATAAAAATAATAATTTCGTGCCACTCTTATATATGTTCAGGACTATGATTTTTGATAATGATAATGAATGGTATCGACGAAGGTTATGCATACACAGGATTAACAAGTTTGTTTGTTTGGTACTTCTTGGGTATTTTTGATAGTTTTTAGAGCTAATGTGTATAAGTCACATTTCATGTTTTTTCAAAAAAAAAAAAAAAGTGAAATATATTTTGAAAAATTATGTCCAAACAAATTTTCTTTTTCAAACCAAACTTCATCCAAATCAAAATTTTTAAAACAAATTTGAGAATTTATGATCAAATGCTAGCTTCGATTGTGGGGTTTTAAATTTTGAAGTGCCAAAGACTAAACTTTTGATTTTCGAGTCTGAAAAGCACTACCAAAATTAAATATAAGACCCAAATATTAAAGTTAGGCTATGTAGAGCTAACTCCCGTCCTAAGATTTGAAGTTTAAACTGCAAAACTGAGATCTGAATTTATGTTTTGACAGTTCAGACTTCAGAGTCGAAACTAAAATTTAATTATAAGAAGGCTAAATTTTAAATACTTTATATATTTCAACTATTTTAAATATGGCTATTTGTGCACTTTGCCCCAATTCCTGGGTGGTAAATCGTAGGGTATTATCATTTTTAGTTCATACCAGAAAATATTTATATTTGGTAGCCAAAAAAATATATAAAATTTGTATAATTTTTTTTGTGTATATATATATATATATATAAATTATATATTTTTTGGGGCTATTATTTTTATAGCGGCTATACAATGTCATTTTTCCTAAATCGTACGGTTGTTAAGTGGAACCCGCAAGGGGGCAGGTGGACAAATAAACATTCTCAGGAATGCTATTTAGAGATTAGCCAATTATTTATTTTATTTTAAAATTTTAAATTAAAAATCTTAATTTCAGGATAATGCAGAATACTTGTGTTCCAAAAATTTGAATTGAAAAAATTAAAATTCAGGATACACTGACTAATTTTTAAATAGCATCCCTTTAGAATGGCTACCTGGTATCATTTCTACAAATGGACCTTTGCTCCCACTAACCAGTAACCACAACTTTTCGGAAAAAAAAAAAAAATAGCCAGATGGTAATTGAAAAGTAGCCACAGTTATAAAAGGAATCGAAACTTAGCCACTTTTTTCATGTAAAGATAAAATTTGAACAAAAATACCCTTAAAAATATGAAAAAATTCTAGCATAATATGTTGGAGTTCGAGCTTTTTATACATGAGATTCTAGCATAATGTGCTGGAATTTAATAATGTGCTGGAGTTCCAACACAATATGTTGGAAGTTTATTCGCAGGAGCTCCAAAATGCTGGAACTTTCCACGTCAGCTAGGATAATTTTGTTCAAATTTTATATCCGCATAAAATAATACTATCTTTTTATAACTTTGTAAATACTGATTATTTTTTAATTAACGATACAAAAATTTACTAGCCAATACTGTTTTCACCAACTTTTCATATTCTTGAGATCCAAAGGGAGAAAAAAAAAACAGAGTACACACTAGTAGGCACACACTTTCATTAACAACCCTCGTCACACTCACCCACCCACTCCTCAGCCGACACCATTTTGAAATATTCCTATATAACCAGAGTTTCATACGCATAGCTAATATTGCACTTACCTTAGATCTGAAATTTTTCCTCCGCTGCAGCAAAAAAATATATCAAAACAATGGAGTACGAGGGAATTCTTTTGGGCATGGGCAATCCATTACTCGACATCTCAGCTGTTGTAGATCAAGATTTCTTGAACAAGTAATTCTTTCTTATATTTCACATAACCCCAGATGCACAAATTCCCCATTTTAGCTACTTTTGCTGTTTTGAGCTGATTTTTGTTGTATCCTTTTAGTTTGATTTTATAGATCTCATTAATTTCTGATGCTTTATGTACATAGTGGCTATATATGTGTGTATGCATAATAGGTTATGTGTAGATTTGTCCATCTTTTTCTATTCTCAATGTAATCATTTTTTACTAGTGTCTTAAATTGGATATTAGTGTTTATATATGTAATTGTACTATGCTAGTGTTTAATAATTCAGAGGCCTAATGGCGGATTCAAGATTCTACCACAAGTCATTTGATTTATTGTACTTATTTAGTGACCTTTTTAACACATACAAGGTCTGAGCTAAAGCTACCGGGTCCGGATGGACCTGTAATTAACACCCTAAATCCGTCCCTCATAGCCTACAGTTGTGGCTCTAATATGCAGAGAGCGGGTGCTGTCATGCCCACATCCCTCCCTTTGTTATGTGTATAGCTGAGCAATTTCTTGTACATTTATAATAAACTAGCAGTGAATTTTAGCTCTAACGTGTGTTGGTTTTACTTGCAGCTTTGGGTTCTCTTTTTTTCTTTCATTGTATCAATTGAATGACCTGGTTTTTAACTTATAGGTATGACATCAAGCCAAACAATGCAATTCTTGCTGAGGAGAAGCACTTGCCTATGTAAGTGGTTTCTTTTTCGTCGTAGTTATTTGTATGTTTAAAATAAATCATTAGATTAATTATACATGTACTGAGTAAATTTACCGGATACTACAACTTCCAAAGACTTTATAGCTGCTAAACTTATCCTTTTGTTGCCGAACTTGTTTGATGAAATAATATTTTGTATTTACAATAAAATTTTTGGGCTTTTCTTTTTCACGCTCTTAAGTGTCTGGCTGGTGAGAATACATTATCTTAAATGAATACTTAATAGGAGTAGGTGTTATTTTGTGTAACATTTTCGACTTGCTATTTGAGCCTACAAAATTAGTGATTAGCCTATTGCTGTTGCTGGTTTGAGCTTTGAAAGAATAGTTATATATTTGGGGGCACAAACACTAAGTAAGAAAGGCTTCCAGAACATGTTCTGCTGAAGAAAAACATCAATTTTGTGCCTTTATTAAGGAAGCTGTTCGATTCTTTGAAATACTGAAAGAATTTTTGTATTCCAGGTATGATGAACTGGCATCCAAGAGCAATGTTGAATACATTGCTGGAGGTAATTAGCCCCTCCCTTGACTCATTGTTTGTATTAAATAATATTCTGCATTGAAGATACTAGGAACATTGATCACGTTGTCTTAATTCTACATTGCAGGTGCAACACAAAATTCTATCAGAGTGGCTCAGGTGTCTTGTCGTCATTGTTATAGTGGTTCTTGGCAATCTTACATGACCGTGTAGTGCAGAACAATAATTTTCCTTTGGCATTTGCAGTGGATGCTACCATTTTCAGGTGCAACAAGTTACATGGGCTCGATTGGAAAGGACAAGTTCGGGGAGAAAATGAAGAACAATGCAAAGGATGCTGGCGTCAATGTAGATTCTTAGTCCTTAATTTTCTCCTCTTAGTTTGACAATGCTTTTGTATTTTTCTTGCATTTTGGATTCATTAATACAATTATTGCTCATCATTTGCCTACATCTTCTATGCTTTGAACTTATACTTGTCTTTACCTATGATTAAAATAGGTTCATTACTATGAGGATGATGCTCCAACAGGGACTTGCGCTGTTTGTGTACTAGATGGCGAGAGGTTAGTTTAAAGCAATTTTGCATTTTGTTTAATACGGTTCTGGTGTAGAGTTTAGTCTTTCCTTTTCTAACCAAGGAGGGAAAGGAAGAGAAAAAAAGACATTCTTTTGTCTACATAATACAGGAAAAATATTTGTTTGCATTTCCACATGCTCTTTTTGTTAAAACTGATGATCTGGTTTTGATTCTGCAGGTCATTGGTAGCCAACTTATCAGCTGCAAACTGCTACAAGGTTGACCATTTGAAGCGACCAGAGAACTGGGCCTTGGGTAGGAATCACATTCCTGGTTTTATACAGCTTAGACCTCAGATAATCAGTCTATTTTAATTAACACATCTGTTTTTGGACAGTTGAGAAGGCCAAGTTTTACTACATTGCTGGATTCTTTCTCACTGTTTCCCCAGAATCTATTCAGCTTGTTGCTGAGCATGCCGCTGCCAATAACAAGGTACACACTTGACATTATTTATGTGTGACTGGTCTTTTTGCTAGTTTTTGCATGAAACAATCACGTAATGTAATATTCCACCCGTGCTGCAGATCTTCTCGATGAACCTTTCAGCACCATTCATCTGCGAGTTCTTCAGGGATCCCCAAGAGAAAGCCTTGCCGTAAGACAAATGCCCTACCTCGTCAAGGTAACTGAAGGTAGAAAGATACTGATCTAAGGGTTGGCTTTTCTGTTTTAGGTATATGGACTTTGTATTTGGAAATGAGACCGAAGCAAGAACCTTCTCAAAAGTACATGGATGGGAGGTAATGGATGCTTAGCTTAAAGGTTTCTCACGTTGATGTTGACTTTGTGGTACATGGCTAACTTGTTGATTTGATGACTAGACTGATAATGTTGAAGAAATAGCTCTGAAAATCTCTGAATGGCCAAAGGCATCTGAAACACACAAAAGGATCACTGTTATTACACAAGGTGCTGATCCTGTTGTTGTTGCTGAGAATGGGAAGGTGAAGTTGTTCCCTGTAATACCGTTGCCAAAAGAGAAACTTGTTGACACCAATGGTGCTGGTATGTGGTCTATGATTGTTCCTGTTTCTTTTTCGATAAAGTTAAAATTATGATCACCAATCTTAATTAAGTGGTATTCAATAGGTTTCCTCTTCTGATATTGATAAAATCATACCCAATTGACTCAGTTAATCAGCCTTTCTTTTGCATAGAACATAATACGAACCAAAGCATGTAAGATCCAGAATTCTAACCTTTGAGCAGTTAATGTGACATTATAAAGATTCACTGCAATCTTTTCAACACTTTTTTCTATTAATTCGTCTGAAACTTTCAGCCGTTTTTGTCCGGGGTCTTTTTGAAATATTGCAAATAATTTTTCCAAAATGCTTTTATTTAAGTTTTATTAAAAAGATTTTGCAAAATATTTTCAGACTATTTTCCGAAGAAGTGGTTTTGAGGGTGTTTTCCAAAGAAAAGTTCTTCTCCCACTCACACAACACTTACAGATCTTCAAGAATACTATAACTAACCAAACATGTTTCTTTTGCACAAACTTTGCTCCGGAAATCTTTCAAAGAAAAATGCTTTTTCAAGAAGTTCAAACTTCTTCCAAAGTCATATTCTGAAGAAGTGTATATTTTCGATAGTTAATGGGAAATTGTATATAAGGTGAGAATATCGCACAATCTTGAACATGGTTAATGGGAAGTTCCCATCTACCAAAGCCTCCTATGCTGGTGGGAGGTAGTAGGTACCCGGTGGTATAGTCGAGTGCGCGCAAATGCAAGCTGGCCTAAATACTAATGTCGTAGAAAGCTCAAAAATTTTAAAATCTACTAGTTTTATGTGGTCTCGTAGAATTTCCTTTTAGTGTTCCCCTCTAACCTTATACTTGAGATATTCTTTTATGATAGGCAATGTAAATGTTATTCACATTCCAGCACCAGCTTGGTTCCTTTTCTAGATATCAAAAACAGCAAAAGCGTACTTCCTTCTTCCTATTATATAATTTCGTTCCACGCATAGAGTTTGTTCCAAATGTTAGGCATCACCTAGTTGGGATAAAACTCTTTTACCAAAACCTGGAAGTGAACTACCATGGTCCATTGTATTACTGTAACTCTGTTCTAATTCTAATCCATGAACTGTGTTTAGTCTTTCATGTACATTAGGCTGGTCATTTAACATGTCTATTCTTACTTTGATAGGGGATGCATTTGTTGGGGGTTTCTTGTCACAATTGGTTCAAGGAAAACCTGTTGAAGATTGTGTAAGAGCAGGATGTTACGCGTCAAATGTTATCATCCAAAGGTCGGGTTGCACATACCCTGAGAAACCAGATTTTGCATAAGATAAGTTCTTATTCTTGGTTTCTAGTGTTATCTTGACAGAACATATTCGACTTCTAGTATTTAGTACTTGGTCGAGTAATTCCAATTGTTGGGCTATTGTTCCCAAAATTCTACCCATGTTGTGAGGAATTTTGATTGCCTTTTCATCATTTGAGATTTGAGAATAATATTGTACTAGAAAATTTAAAATAATTCTTCCAATTTCTGGGCTATTGTTCCCATATTTCTAGCGTGTTGTAAGGAATTTTGACTGTTTTTTCATGTCATTCGAGAATAACATTGTATTAGGAAAATAGAAATGTGTCTTTTCCCAATTTGTTTTGTTTCGTACTTTTAAATCATAAATTTTAGAATGGGATGGGATTTTGCTTTGTTATTTCTACTTGTCTTTCTAAATCTTATTTTGAAATTCATTGTACTCTGTAATTTAGTGGCAAAATCGAATATGCATATGACGTAGTGAAGCGTTGATCTATTGTGGTAAAGTTTTGTAAGAAAAATTCATAACAAATAGTAATACATCACACGTAATAATTTTTCTTGGTCCATTAAGATAAAATGATGTTATTATAGATTTAAAAGATGTTATTAGAAAAAATTTGAAGCAATTCTTTTACCAAAACTCTTGAGTTTGTTGTGGATGAAAGTTGGACATTGAGGTTGGTTTTCTCTCCTTTAGTGGGAGAATCAACTCAAAGGGAATGTTAATAGAGGCCTTGCTTTAGGTCGGTGCCCAAAATAATGAGGCCCCAAAAATTTTAATTGTAAATTTTATCATTTTATAATTTTTTTTTCTCCGTAGACAAGTTCTAATGTTTGTAGAATTTTTATTTTAAAAGTACATTATTTTATATTTTAAAAAAAGAAGAAGAAATGAAGACAACCTACTTATTAAAATTAGAAATATTGTCAACGCTGAATTAAACTATTCTAATCTTCATATTAGTAAATGAAGTTTTTTACAACAAAATCTAAGGTAATACATTGCAAACACATGATTAACATCTTATCAATTTGAATTAACCTTTATCAATATAAATAATAATATTACTCTGTGAAATTAAAACTTTATATCTTGTAAGAATACTATTAAAAGAATACTACGCTATAAATAATACTTGGGATAATTTTTGCAACTTGTGTACGTGTGTCTATATATACTAATATATATACATTAATGTTTAAGGCCTTTTATTAAAATTTAAATTTTATTGAGACGCCCTTATGCCTACCCGTGAACGTGACTGAATGCCTTTGATTTTAGATGAATGCAGTCAATTTAGGAATGTTAGTGTTTAAATTAGCGGATGGAATTTTGAACTGAAATTATATTGCATGTTAGCGTCTTTGCATTTGGAAATTACAATCGCAATTTTTTCTAGTAACACGTTGCTTTTCCAAGGTCTTCAATTAAAATATACTTGTTGGGTGTGGGGGAGGGCCGTCATTTAGGGTATTGGAGACCAAATAGGAGATTTAATTTTTTTTAGGATTTCAACAATCTCGTGGTCCTTTTTTAAGAGTGAGCTGGAGCAATAGAGCTTGACATGAGCGATGGTATCAAAATGCTTGACACACTTTCTTCCTAGATTTCATCGGCAGAGTTCATATCTGAGGAGAAGAAAATCTAATTTAAATTAAAACAAAATTACAACAAAAAAGATGAATGACAGTGTATTTGTTTAGAAAAAGTGGATGATAATAACTACAACAATGAATCGGATATGGACAAATAGAGCAATAATTAAATACAATTGGTGGACAATTTGGTAGGCAACATTCTCCTATAAAGATTTGAACGATATGTGTATACGGGTAAAATCGGGGATAATGCATACATTGATTTCCTCGTGAAGAGAACGGAAGAAAGGAACGGACGCACGAGAATGAAATCAAGGCCGGGAGCCCTTCGTATCGAGATCCACGAAAGGTGTACTCATTATCGGGTATGATAAAGCGACGCACCCCGGACCCAGAACGAGTTCTAAGGCCTCGGGAAATACGGTAAACGGTTACACACGACAGATAGAGGGCCGTGATATTCACACCTAACCAGATGTCACAGCGCAGATCTCACTCGACGTCGGTTATGAATCAGTAATTAACGAGAAAAGAAGATTTTTACCTTTTTAGACTTATACTAGGATGAAACTCTCCTACTATATAAAGGGGAAGTTTTTCTTTTGTAACACACATTGTAACAAGCGAATCAAAGCAATACAAGTTTATTTCTATGCCTTTTAACTATTGCTAAAGCTCTTATTTAACTGTTTTGTTCTTCATTCACAACCGAGCTCGAACCAAGGGTCCAATCGAGGACGAGGTCATTGTTCAATCTAAGTTCGGGCTAGGCCATAACATTACAACTAGTTTAATCGTTTATTTTGTCTTTAACTCATTTATCTAGTACTCTTGATTATTTGTATTAAATTGAACCACATATCCTTAAAACCGCGTACAAATTTAATTGTTATCCTATTTAAGGGTAAACAGTTTGGCGCCCACCGTGGGGCTAAGGATAATAGTGGTAATTTGATACAAATCTCCATAACACATCCTATTTTACGCTTGTTCATTAAAGTCTTAATTTCAGGTCAATAAAAAAAAGTCGAACTCTCAGTCTGCCCACTTGAACGTTGATGCTAAGTCTGACCATCATGGCGAAAATAATGATTTGGTGCCTAGCAACGAGGTGCCTCCTGCTGATTCCAACGATGTCCCAGTTGCCGATCCGATCGATGCTAACTCACATGTGGGCATCGATGTCAATTTGCCGACTAATCCCGAAAACAGCATTCGCGGGGGACCCCAACAGCTCGAGAAGCACCCGAAGGCGAAAATGATGGGGTAAGCCTACGGTTAATCTTCGAAATGTTGCAAGCTCCACAAGCGGCAATAGCACAGCTACAAAATCAAAGCCACGCCCCCAAGAGGGTCGAGCCCGAACAATCCTGGGAAAGCACCTGAAGAAAGGAATAAATCACCGAGAGACCAGGTGAAGACGAGCCCAGGGTCAATCCCGAGATAATGAAAACTCTTGAAGCATTGACGAAGTGAGTGGAGTCAGGCGAGAAGAAAATTGAGGCTAACGACAATAAGGTGGAAACATATAATTCCAGAGTCGATCAAATCATGGGAGCACCCCCGATATTGAAGGGGCCAGATTCTAAAAAATTTATCCAGAATCCTTTTCCTCCAAGCGCAGCACCGAAGCCGATCCCAAATAGGTTTCGTATGCTCTATATCCCCAAATATAACGTAACCACAGATCCAAACGAGCACGTGACCTCCAATACATGCACAATCAAGGGGAACGACTTAGAAGACGATAAAATCGAGTCGGTGCTACTGAAGAATTTTGGGGAGATATTGTCCAAAGGACAATAATATGGTATCACAACTTACCCCCAAATTACATTGACTCATTTGCTATGCTTGCACATGCTTTCGTAAATGCCCATGCGACGCCATCAAGTTCGAAACCAGAAAGTCAGACTTTTTCAAGGTTAAACAAAGAGACAACGAGATGCTCAGGGAGTTCGTGTCAAGGTTCCAGATAGAACGGATGGACTTGCTCCCGATTGCAGATGATTGGTTCGTTCAGGCATTCACTTAGGGGCTTAACCTCCAAAGTTCCTTGGCCTCTCAATAGCTAAAATAAAATTTGGTAAAGTACCTGGCGGTGACCTAGGCTGATATCCACAACAGGTACCAATCAAAGATCAGGATCGATGACGACCAACTTGGAGCTCCTTCTAGGTCTATTTACCCCATCAGGGCCAATGATAGGTCTAAGAGAGCCGTTGATCATGATTCAAGACCGGTCCGAGATCGATACCAACTATACAACGCGGACCGAAGAGGAAATGGGTCCGGGCATCACCCCACAAGGAACGAGAAAAGAGGCTATCGAGGGCGTACTAGTTGAGGTTTGATGAGCAAAAATGGTTTCGACAGGCCACTCTGGGGTACGGAAGCACCGAGATTATCAGAGTATAACTTCAATATTGATACTGTCGGCATTGTGTTAGGCGTCAGGAACATCAAAAAGACCAAGTGGCCCCGACCATTGCAGTCCAACCCTACCCAAAAGATACTAACTTGATGTGTAAGTATCGTGATACTCATGGTCACATGACCGAGGATTGCCGGTAGTTGAGAGAAGAAGTTGACCGATTATTCAACAACGGGAACCTCCGAGAATTTCTTAGTGATCAAGCCAAAAACCACTTCAAGAATAAGGACACCAACAAACTGGTTGAACAAGAGGAGCCTTAGCACATCATCAACATGATCATCAGAGTAGTCGATGTCCCCAAGGACCTATGGTAAGCGCACTAAAGTATCTATCACAAGGGAAAAACACACCCAAGATTATGTCTCGGAGGGAACCATTTCGTTTAGTGATGAGGATGCTGAGGGCATCGTACTGCCTTACAATAATGCACTGGTAATATCCATACTTATCAATAAATCTCGAGTTAAATGTATGTTAATTGATCTAGGTAGCTTGGCCAAAATCATTAGATCAAGGGTCGTAGAGCAATTGGGGTTACAAGACCAAATAGTGCCGGCAATCTGGGTGTTGAACGGATTTAACATGGCATGTAAGACCATTAAAGGGGAGATAACCTTTCCATTAAACACTGTCATGACGATCCAAGAAATAAAATTCTACGTGATCGAGGGGGACATGAGGTATAACGCTCTATTCGGAAGGTCGTGGGTTCATAATATGAGGGCGGTAAACTCGACCTTGCACCAGGCGTTGAAATTCCTCACACCGAGGGGAAGTCAAGACAGTCTATGGAGAACAGCTGGCCGCAAAGGAGATATTCGTTGTTGAAGAGGTAATCCCGATACCCATGATTTCGACATCAAGGAACGCGGAACCGGCCAGAAAGAAGAAATTAAATTGCAATCACTGATGCCGGCCTCGACTGAATTGGAGGAACGAGAAGCAGACGAGGAGGACGATTATGGTGTCCCTTGATCATTCATAGCTTCTGATGACGCTAACGCCACCAAATCAACAGTTGAAGAGTTGGAGCAAGTCGTATTAATCGAACACCTACCAAACCGAAAGGTATGCCTGGGCACGGGGTTAACCCCCGAGCTCAAGAAAAAACTCATTAATTTTCTTAATGAGTTTCTCTTGGTCCCATCTTAGGCATCTGGTTGAACCCGAAGTTCCATCCGATCAAGCAGAAAAGGAGGCCATAGTCTGAGATCAAACATGCATTCATCAGGTATGAGGTATCCAAATTTCTTAAAATAGGATCCATCCGGGAAGTTAAATACCCGGACTGGTTAGCTAACGTAATGGTAGTGCCTAAACAAGGGAATAAGCTATCCATTCGGGAAGTTAAATACCCAGACCGGTTAGCTAACGTAATGGTAGTGCCTAAAAAAGGGAATAAGCTAAGAATGTGTGTAGATTATAAAGACCTAAACAAGGCATGCCCTAAAGATTCTTTCCCTTTGCCTAACATTGATCGAATGATCGACGCGATGGCCGGGCACGATATATGTAACTTTCTCTATGCCTACTTCGGGTACAACCAAATTCGGATAGACCCGGACGATTAAGAAAAGACTTCTTTTATCACTAAATTCGGCACCTACTGTTATAACGTGATGCCGTTTGGATTAAAGAACACCAATTCCACCTACCAATGCCTAGTAAACCAGATGTTCGAAGAACAAATAGAGAAATTAATGAAAGTTTATATTGATGATATGTTGGTCACGTCTCTGCGAGCAGAGAACCATTTTACATTTGTAGGAGACCTTCGACATACTTAAGAAATACAGCATGAAGCTAAACCCAGAGAAGTGCGCATTCGGGGTCGGATCGGGAAAATTCCTCAGGTTCATGGTATCCAATCGGGGGATCGAGATCAACCCCGACAAACTAAATGCCATAGAGGACATAACCATAGTGGATAATCGTTCAAAGACTGACTAGGCGTATAACTGCCTTAGGCCGGTTTATCTCAAGGTCTTCGGATAAGAGCCATCAATTCTTCTCACTATTAAAGAAGAAGAATAACTTTTCCTGGACCCCGGAATGCCAGCAAGCTTTGGAAGAACTCAAATGGTATCTGTCGAGTCCCCCTGTTGCACACTCCGAAGGCAGACAAACAGTTGTACCTCTACTTGGCGGTCTCCGAGGTGGAAGCAAGTGCTGTCTTAATCCGGGAGGAAGAAGGCACGCAATTTCCTATGTTAGTAGAACTCTAGATGAGGTTGAATCAGGTATCCTCACCTGGAGAAATTGGCGTTCGCTTTTCTAAGCGCTTCCAGGAAGCTCTAAGTCGTACTTAAAATGCTGACATATGCGCCGTGACCTCTTACCTGCTAAGGAATATCATGCACAATCTCGAGCTCTCGGGCTGGTAGGACAAATGGGTAGTGAAAATTAGCGGGTATGATATTGAGTATCAAACCTGAACCGCCATAAAATCTCCAGATCTTGGCAGACTTCGTGGCCGAATTTACGCCGACCATAATACCCAAAGTCGAAAGGGAGCTACTACTAACCTCGAGGACTACTTTCGGAATCGGGACCCTCTTTACGGATGGTGCCTCCAACGTGAAGGGGTCCGGGCTCGGTATCGTATTAAAACCACATACGGGAAATATAATCAGACAGTATATTAGAACTGTGAAATTGACTAACAATGAAGCCGAGTATGAGGCCATGATTGTAGGTCTAGAGTTAGCTAAAATCCTTGGAGCCGAGGTGATCGAAGCTAAGTGCGACTCCCTCCTCGTGGTAAATCAAGTTAATGGAACGTTAGAATTAAAAGAAGAACAAATGCGGAGGTACTTCAACAAATTATAGGTAACCCTACACCAATTCAAGGAATGAAACCTACAACATGTACCCCGAGATCAAAATAGCAAGGCTGATGCACTGGCTAACTTGGGTTCGTCGGTCGATTTTGATGTGTTCAGCTTGGGAGCAGTGGTGAAACTAATGAATTTGGTGATAGAAGAAGGCCACGCTGAAGTAAACTCAACAAGTTTAACTTGGGATTGGAGAAACAAATACATATAATACTTGAAGATAGGAAAGTTGCCTTCGGATCCCAAAGAATCGAGAGCCCTACGCACCAATGCTGCCAGATTTAGCTTGGTCGAATGGGCATTTTTCAAGAGGACCTTCTTTGGCCCACTATCCATATGTTTAGGACCGGGAGAGACCGAATACGCCATGAAAAAAGTTCACGAAGGCACTTGCGGGAACCATTCGGCGGCATAATTCTTGTTTCGGAAACTAATCAGGGCCGGCTACTACTGGACCAAAATGGAGAAGGATGTAAAAGACTTCACACGAAAATGAGATGAATGCCAAAGACACGCCCCGACGATCCATCAACCGGGAGAAATATTCCGCTTGGTCCTATCCACGTGGCCATTTATGAAGTGGGGAATGGACATCGTCGGTCCCCTATCATGGGCACCCGGTAAAGCTCAATTCATACTATTCATGGCAGATTATTTTTCCAAGTGGGTTGAGGCTCAAGCGTTCGTAAAGGTCCGAGAGAAAGAAGTCATTGACTTCATCTGGGATCACATAATGTGTCAATTTGGGATACCGACCAAGATAGTTTGCAACAACGGAAAACAATTCATCGGAAGCAAGGTGAGCAAGTTTTTTGAAGATCACAAGATCAAGAAGATACTATCACCGCCTCATTACCCTAGTGGGAATGGGCAAGCAAAATCAACGAACAAGACTATTCTCCAGAACCTGAAAAAGAGGTTGACCGATTCGAATGGAAAATGGAAGGAGATCTGCCCGAGTCCTGTAGGCATACTGTACGACTTTGAAATCAAGCACCAGGGCCACCCCGTTTTCTTTAGTCTACGGAGCTGAAGCCTTAATACCAATCGAGATGGGGGAACCGAGCCTCATATTCCAGTATGCTACCAAAAAGTCAAACAGCGAGGCCATGATCACGAGCCTGGAAATATTGGATGAAAGGCCGGAGGCCGCCATGGCCGATTAGCCGCCTAGAAGCAGTGAATAGAAAGATACTACAACCAAAGATCCAACCTCCGACATTTTCAAATCGGGGACTTTGTATTAAGAAGGGTAACACTACACACCAAGAACCCGAATGAGGGGAAATTGGCCCAGAATTGGGAAGGACTGTATCGAGTCGTCGAAATAACCGGCAAAGGTTCATATAAACTCAAAGTGGGAAATGAGTACAACTACCGAACAATTGGAACGTGACACACTTAAAGCGGTACTACTGCTAAGCTACAAACTCAATTCCTTTTTAATTTTGTTATAAGTCGGACTAACGTATGCAGGAAATCAGCCAAGGACGGATGTGGCTATTATGTCTGAAAGCACGTATTGCACTCTTTTTTTCTTAAACCGATTTTGTCCTGAAATGGGTTTTTCAGCAAGGTGTTTAACGAGGCAACAGTAAAACGTGCTACCTTAGATTTGAAGACTGGTTCTAAATTAGAATCAGTGATCATTGGTATTAAATCAACAGTATCTGAGTCCTCACTAGTTCGACCTCGAATACTGGGGTCCATTACCCTTGGATTTAGATCGTTAGCAAGAGAAAATTTTATGCGTCAAAAGCTAGCCATGGCACAAGGTTTTTTGTGCCTTCAATTATGTATATTACATATCAAAACAATGAAAGAAATTTCTACTTACCTTACACTTTATTACTACACATGTTTTGCTTCATCGATCTTGGATACTAAAGCCGACGGGCTACCCCTACTCGGGGACTGTCAAGCTTACGGGATACCCCCACTAGGGGACTATCGTCTAATGAAAATTCGAAAACCCCGAGCTACCGTATCCTGGAGGCACCAAGCCTATTAGGCAGTGCCCGAATATGAAAGGCTATAGCCACCCTAAAAATGGCTCGGAGACGTCCAAAGTTCGTAACCAGAAAGTAATACCCTTGCGAAAAATCAAAACCTATTTAAAGGTTAGCCTCGGCAAAAACATCATCTAAAGATTATACTTGAGCATCTTAAAGGCCTTCGATTTTACCGAAGATTCGAAGCCACAAATAACCCGAAGTTGCATCGACACCGGGCTTCGGAACTCCGAAAAATAAATGCTCTAGAACTACATCTGGTTTTATGCTAAGGCATTAAAAAACAATACGCAAATAGAAAATTGCAAATAGATGCTGAAAAAATAAAGACACGATATTGCTGAAAAGGGGAAAATTTTAAATATATTTACAAAGGCACGATAGAACGACCTCAAAATAAACAAAAACAAATAAGTAAAAATTGAAAAAGAACAAGAACTAAGGCATCTATGCCTAGTCTTCACCGGGGCCCGACTCGTCGCCAGAACCGTCGGAGAACTCGGAACCCTTGGAACCCTCGGAGCCTTCGGGATCCTCAAGCTCGTAGAGCTCCTTTCCTCAACCTCGACTTTCCTGGCTTCATCAATCTCGGTCGATAGGTCAAAACCTCGAGCATGGATCTCTTTGAGGATCTCTCTCTGGGATAACCGCTTTATGTACTCGGTCTTCGTCTTTAAGCGGGTCTCGGCTACCACCACGTTAGCCTTATGTTAGGCCACCATTTCCTCGGAGTCAGTAGAGTTTGTATCCAATTTGGAATCAGTGAGGCATATTCTTTTCCGGGAGTATCTCGTTCCGTGACGGTCGAGCTCAGCTGTGCACAGAGATCGTCATTTAGCTGAGACCACTTATCGTCTTTGTCCTTCGCCACCCGAAGTTATTTCACGACCCATGTCAGCTCTGCTTTCGCAACTTCCTTCTTCGAATCCAACATGTCCATCTTGCCCTTCCACACTTCAATCGTGGCCTTGACCTCATCCATCTCAGCTAGAAGCTGATCGATTAGGTTTATCTTCTCTTGGGCCTGCTAAGTTATGTTGTTAGTCACCACGACTAGCTGCTCGTTTTTAGCCTAAAATTTTTTTACCTTCTTAACCAGGTCTGCGTGTTCCCGCTCTAAGGTCTAGGCCTCCTTCTAAGCTTTATCCAGCTCGGCTTGGAGAATTAGGAGGTTTTTGAGGGCCTCTTCCTATTGCTCACTAAGAGCCCTGTACATATCCTTCTTTCAAATCTGCTCTTTGAGCTCGAACTCGAGCTCGCTAATCTCCAAGCGGTACCGGAGGAAGCTTTCATGGTGAAGCACTGAAGCCTAAAAAATAACGAAGTTAGTAGAGGACATCAAAAACCAAAGTGAGATCCACAAAGGGGTACAAGGGACTAGCGCTTTACCTGGTTCAACGCCTGTTGCGCCTCGTTGAAGAGGATCGACTTGCCCACTTCGTTTATCTTTTCCTGGTCCTCCTTGCTCACTGAGCATCGAAGGTAGCTGATTACGCCCACCGGAGAAAACAGGACTCGGGCATCCTCCAAGATTGTAAGAACGACCGTTCTCTTGCGCTCAGGGTCCACGCTAGGAGCATAAAAATACTTCACTAGTTTCGGGCTCGAACTCGGCCCACTCGCTTCTGAAGGCACATCCTTCTTCGGGACCTCCAGGTCACCAAGCCAGAATAAATCCTCCAGTACAGCCATATCTATGCCGTCTAAGAACATTTTGATGGTGTCGTTTGGGCCTTGCACCACCTCTCTTGACTTCTCTTTCCCCGCTTGGGCCTCTTCGAGCATGGACTCGGTATAAGAGGGTGTCTCCATGATGTCAATGACACCGTCTGCCTCCTTCGGGACAAGAGCGGCTTCTTGGGGGGAGGGGGGTCACAGCCTCCGTCTTTCCCTCTGGTTCCCGAGTTAGAGGGGGATCGACCTCATGGTCCTTTTTCTCGGTCATCGCCTGCTCCCCCTTACTAAGGGTCGACCCATGAGAAATAAAAAGTCATTGTCTTCGGGCTCATCTCTGAGCCGGTAGAGGGAATTGGGGTTCGGTACCCTAGACTTGATGTTCTTTTTGGGCTTCCAGATCCAGATGGTCACTCTCTTCTTCTTCGCCTCGGCGTCCGAGGAACCCGAGGACTTTATTTTCTTTTTCTTCTTCTTCTTCTCTTCCTTCGCGGCAGTCCCAGGCAACCTCGAAACGAAGGGTTCGGCGAGCGAGGACGGATCCTCGTCCTCGTCCAACAGCCTTAGTTTGATGGTCTTAGGCAAACCCGTGATAAAGGAGACAGAGTTAGCACTATGTAAGCTAAAAGTGTGGAAGTAATTACTCAGGAAAGAACCTCACCATAGGATCGGGCCTCCCATTTGACCTTCGAGAGCTTGCGCCATACGCGCTTAGAGTAAGACATCTATTTGAAGATTACCTCGATCCACTCCTTGAAGTGGGAAATCACATTAGGAACTTGGGCAACAACTGCACAACAACAAACACAAGCAATGAGAGAAAATAAAAAAGTGAATACTCAAGAAAGACAATACTTACGAGATATGTTCCACTTCTCAGGAAACGACAAAAACTCGGGAGGGATCAGGTCTTTGATTTTTACCCAAACGAACCTCCCCTACCAGCCTAGGTCTCGGTCCTCATTGATGCTCGAGAAAGAATCCTTGCTTGCTTAGAAAACGAGATTGATCAGCACCCATCGAAAAAATTTGGGGACTGTATAGGTGGAGTAGATGGTTGAGGGTAAACCGAGGGGCTTCGGTATTGTTCACAAAATGGTGTAAGAGGATTACAATCCTCCAAAAGAACGGGTGGATTTGCCCAAGGCATACCTCGTAAATTTTGCAGAAAGCAAAGACTATGGGGTCTACCAGGGCGAGCATGAAAATGGTAAGTGTAACCAATTAATTAACCCTTCACGTGACTGGCAATGTCGTCATTGGCCCGGGGACGACCACATCCTTACCCTCCCATTTACTATCTGCTCGGACTATGGGTAGGGTTTCTTCAGTGGCGGAGCATATCTATCTCCATTCTCCCTCGCCTCTATCTTGTTGACTATATGCCTTCTCGACGTTGAGGTCATTCCCGATAGAGTAACCCCAGGCATGAAGCTCTTCATTAGGGGCTCCTGAGCCACCTTGGGAATGGCCACCTCGGCATTTGTGGCCGCGTGGGAAGATGAAGGAGCGATCTGTTGAGGCGGCGACTTGGAGGTTTTTGCCACTGTAATATGGAAAATATAACGATTTGAAGAAAAATATGAAGACTTGAAGATGGTATGAAGGTCTAGGTTGAAGGTTTAAAGAAAATGTATAAAGATTGAAGATGGAGATGTAAAGGTTCAAAGAGCAACGTATGAAGATATGGAGAAGTTAAGAGCCATTAGAGAATTCGAGGGTAAAATCTAGGACCCGAAAGTGGAGGAAAAAGGTCGAAGCTTTTATTGGGGAAAACAATCAATGCACGAAGTTTTGCATTCAAAGGCAGCTAGCTGATGACTAACACGTGTCCAAAGTCAGAACGACGCGACTGATGGGACATTTCAATTTACCCGTCATATCAGTTGTAACGTACGAAGGAAGGGACCGGGGTTCATATATCGTTTTCCATCATTTCGGTAAACATACTATGCAAAATATGAGGGGACTATCTGTATACGGGTAAAATCGGGGATAACACATACCCCGATTTCCCGGTTAAGATAACGCAAGAAGGGCACGAACGCACGAGATTGAAATCGAGGCTTGGAGCCCTTCATATCGAGATCCATGAAAGGTGTACTATGTGCTCATCATCGGGTATGATATAGCGATGTGCTCCAAACCCAGAACGAGTTCTAGGGCCTCGAGAAACACGATAAATCGTTACACACGACAGATAGAGGGCCGTGATATTCGCACCTAATCAGATATCACAATGCGGATCTCACTGGACATTGGTTATGGATCAGTAATTAATGAGAATGAATTTTTTTTACCTTTTTTAGACTTATAATAGGGATGAAACTCTTCTACTATATAAAAGGGAAGTTTTCTTTTGTAACAGGTGAATCAAAGCAATATAAGTTTATTTCTATGCCTTTCAACTATTGCTAAAGCTCTTATTTAACTATTCTGTTCTTCATTCACAACTGGGCTCGAACCAAGGGTCCAATCGAGGATGAGGTCACTGTTCAATCTAAGTTCGAGTTAGGTGATAATATTACAACTGGTATGATCGTTTATTTTGTATTTAACTTGTTTATCTAATAATCTTCATTATTTGTGTTGAATCGAACCACATGTCCTTAAAATCGCATACAAATTTAATTGTTATCCAATTTAAGGGTAAACAATGTGATTTCGAGATGGATTCGAACTCTCATGATGATTATTTGGTCATATTGTCAAATTAGAACTTGACTTATTTTTAGTCACAATTAATTAATAATTTGACTTATTTCTAGTCGCAATTAATTACCCTGTCTATATTGAGGGAAGGAAGGAGTATGGAAAAAGAAGGAAAATTGAATGGATGTGGTGAAAAGCAATTGACATTATCTTTAGGAAAAAAACTTGCATTCACTTTCTTGTTAAACAATCGAGCCATTTTTTATAAGATATCATGTATGTGCTATATGTATAAAAGAAAATGGACACCCTATGCAGGATGACAACAACAAAGATTAGTGCATACACAAATCTTATCTCTACCTTAGAGGTAGAGAGATTGTTTTCGAAAGACCCTGCTCAAGAAAGATGAAAAGCAAGCACACCCTATGCAAGATGATTTTTCGAAAAGAGTTTGAGAAAATTTAAAGTTAATGTTGCTTTTCTTGTATCAGCGGGTGCTATAACACTTGAGAAATTTGTTTTTTTCCTCCTATTTTTTTTATAGAAGTTCCATAAAAACGTTTGAAGATTTTTTGATTTCTTATTTAAGTTTACGGTGCCAAGACGTCGATAATCATGGTCCCATGAGGTTCTAATACCTATGTTGTTAGCTGGAGAAGTACAACAATAACAAATCCAGTATAATCTCACGAGTGGAGTCTGGGGAGGTTAATGTGTATACAGACCTTACCGCAATGTAACGACCCCGTCGGTTGTTTTGAGAGTTAGAGCCCTGATCCCCTACTAACTGCTTCCCCGTATCTATTTCTGCTATTGTGACTTGCCGGGAGGTTTCATTTTAGTTTTGGGAAGTGTTTGGGACACTTAGTCCCTAAACGGAGGCTTAAGTCTTAGGATTTGGACCGTAGTCAGAGCAGTGTAAAGACGATTCCGTAATGGAATTCCGTCAATTCCGTTAGCTCCGTTGGGTGATTTTGGTCTTAGGGGCATGTACAGATTGTGTTTTGGAGGTCCGTAACTTATTTAGGCTTGAAATGGCGGAAGTCGAATTTTTGGAGATTTGAGCCGGTAGTGGAATTTTGATATCGGAGTCGGAATCCGATTCCGGAAGTTGGAGTAGGTCTGTAATGTTGATTATGACTTGTGTGCAAAATTTGGGATCAATCGGACGTGGTTTGTTTGGTTTCGGCATCGGTTGTCGAATATTGAAGTCTTAAATTCTTTAAGTTTGAATTGCAGGGTGATTCGTGATTTTAGCGTTGTTTGATGTGATTTGAGAGCTCGACTAAGTTCGTATGGTATTTTAGGATTGTTTGGTATGGTTGGTTGAGGTCTCGGGGGCCTCGGGTGAGTTTCGGATGCTTAACAGATCATTTTTGGACTTAGGAGAGTAGCAGATTTTCTGGTGTGTTTTGCTTCTGGTTTTCTTCAACGTGTTCGCGAGAGGGTTCTCGCGTTTGCGAAGGCATCTGGGAGGACGACTTGAGTTTATTCTTTGCGTTCGCAAAAAGGGGCCGTGTTTGCGAAAGTATGGTCAGTGGAAGCATCGCAAACGCGGGGAGTAGAACGCGTTCGCATAGAGGAAAGTGAGGCAGCTGGGGATCCATCCATTTGGTCTACGCGTTCGCGGAGGTAAGGACGCGAACGCGATGAGAGGGGGTCAATGCATTTCACTTTCACGAATGGTTGATCGCATTCGCGTAGAAGGGATTTTTGGTCTGATGCAATTTGTGCTTCGCGAACGCGAGGGTGCTTTCGCGTTTGCGATGGAGGCGTACCTGGGCAAAATTTAAAGTTCAAAAAACGAGGGTTTTGAGTTCATATCACTAAATTGAATTGGGAGCTCGGTAGAAGGAGAAATTTTGAGAGATTTTCAGAGGAAGTTATTGGGTAATGATTCCTAACTCCTTATAGTTATATCCCACTAATCTATCATTAGTTTTATCATTTAATTTCGGATTTGTGGTGAAAAATTGGAGAAATTTGAGAAAAGTTCTTAGGCCTAAATTTGGGGTTTTGATCAAGATTTTGATATCATATTTGAGTAAATTTGGTATGGTTAGACTTGTGAGTGAATGCGTGTTCGTATTTTATGACTTTTACCTGATTCCGAGGCGTGGGCCCAGGGAGGTTTTTTTGGCGATTTTTCCAATTTCTTGCCTTAGCTTTGATTTCATTAGCTAGATTAGTTTCGTGTTGCTATATTCATGTTATGTAATTGATTTGGCTAGATATGATCATCCGGAGCCGGATATTCGTGGAAAGCATTGTGACGGATTGATTTGAGTTTGGTTCGAGGTAAGTGGCTTGCCTACCTTGTGTGGGAGAACTCCCCTTAGGATTTGGTACTGTTTTGATATCTGAGCGTCGTGTACGCGAGGTGACGAGTACGTACATGTGCTATTTGATGTAAAACTCCGTTTTTCATTAAGTCATAACCTATTTTCTCCTTATTTGAACTACACTAGCATATGAACTATCCTGTTTAGTTTAGAGTAGCATGCCTACGTGTTTTAACTGCTTATTTGACTCTATGAAGCATGTTTAGTGAAACTTTCCTGCTTTCCTTGACTTGCACTTAATCTAAACTGTAGGTTTGCTAGTTGTATCTGTTATTTCTGTTGGTTGAGCTGCATATTTACTTTGGAACTATGGAATGGTGTTCCAGGAGATCCCCCTGTACTGCATATTTACTTTGGGACTACAAAACAATATTCCGGGAAATCCCCCAGCACTGCATATTTACTTTGGGACTACGGAACGGTATTCCAGGAGATTCCTCCCTACACATTTACATTTGAGACTACGGGACGATATCTTGGGAGATCCCTTGTTGTTATCACTATGTTCTGAGCTGTTGTCTTTCATTGATTCTATTCCTGTTAGATTTCTGTATTTATTTTTACTGTGATATTTCATTCTGTCTTATTTCATTATATTCATACCAGTAGGGCCCTGACCTGATCTCGTCACTATTCAACCGAGGTTAGGCTTGGAACTTACTGGGTACCGTTGTGGTGTACTCATGCCCTTTCCTACATATGTTTTTTGTGTGCATATCCAGGTTCATCTTATCAGCCTTATCACTAGTTGCAGTCGTTGCTACTTATCAAAGACTTCAAGGTACATCTGCCCTCGTCCGCAGATCCTCGGAGTCCCCCTCTATCCCCCTATGTACATTTTTCCTTCTTTCTGTAGAAATGATGTGTAAAATAGTTAAAACTTCTTAGTAGCTTGTGACTTACGGTATTTCGGGTTTTGGAAATTGTTTGGTACATTTCAGAGGTGATAATTGTATATGCCGAGTGACATTCAGTTGCTTATTAGATATTTATTACTGTTAGTAGTTAATGTTCATGCTTTTATTTCGTTTCCGCAAAGTGTTAGAGCACCTAGTCGTAGAGACTATGTGCCATCACGACAACTCATAGGGGGAGAAATTGGGTTTTCACACCCAACCTTAAAGGTAGAGAGGGTGTTTTCGATAAACCCACGGCTCAAGAAAGAAAAAAGAAAGTAGTAACAAATAGTAATAACAACATGATAATAAGAAAACAAGCAGTAATAACAACAAGATAATAAGAAAAAAAGTAGTAATAGAGATTAACAATAATAGACTACACGGCTAACTACTGATACTACTGGTATGAGGAAGACACATACTCGACTATTGTGACGACCCGACCAGTCGTCTCATGAGTTACCGCTCTATTTTACCCATTTCTATTTCTTTATGCCTTATTATCCGTGTTATGTGGTATCGGGTTGGTCGGATCGAGTCCGGAATGATTTTGGGTAAGGTTTGAGACGCTTACTCTCTTTTGAGGAAGCTTGAGTTGGAAAAGTCAATCGGATGTTGACTTATGTGTTAGAGGGATCGGATGTGAGTTCTGATGGTTTGGTTAGCTTTGGGAGGCGATTTGTGACTTAGGAGCATGATCGGAATGAGTTTCGGAGGTTCGCAATAGATTTAGGCTTGAATTGGCGAAGTTGATATTTTGGCAATTTTCGGTTGGTAGGCGAGATTTTGATATAGGGGTCAGAATGGAATTCCAAAAGTTTTAGTAGTTCCGTTGTGTCATTTGGGATGTGTGTACAAAATTTCAGGTCATTCGGACATAGTTTGGTTTGGTTTTTGATCAAAAGAGGAATTCAGAGGATTTTAGAAAGTTAGGCTTGAATCCGATGTGTTTTGGTTGATTTGATGTTGTTTGAGGTGTTTTGAAGATTGGAACAAGTTTGGATAAGGTATTGGGATATGTTGGTGCCTTTGGTGGAGGTCTCGGGGGCCTCGGGTGAGTTTCGGATGGTCAATCGAATCATTTTGGAATTTAGAAAATTGCAGAAGTTGCAGGTTCAGCTGTTGCAGGTTTTTACTCTTCGCGTTCGCGAAGAGTCAGAGGAAGTCAGTGGAATTTTGTCCTTTGCGTTCGTGGAGGTCTGGGAAGTGATGCATCGCATTCGCGTGAAGGCTTTGTGTTCGCGTAGAGGATTTGGGTCAGCTGGGTTTGAGGTCAAGTTGTTCATCGCGTTCGCGGGAAGGGGAACACGTTCGTGAAGGTTCGTCTGGGTAAAGCATCGTGTTCACCGGGGTCTTGTCGCGTTTGTGTAAGAGGATTTTGGTCAAAGTTATTTTTGTGCTTCTCGAACGCGAGGCTTTGACCGCGTTTGCGAAGAAGTATTTTCAGGCCTGGGCAGAAGTTTAAAAGGTCGTCTTGTCCGCGAATGTGGGGTTTACTTCCTCCATAGTTGGTCGTTTTTGAAGCTTTTTGAAAGATATTGAAGAGGGATTCAAGGGGAATCACTTGGAGGTAAGATTTTTAGACTTAAAACTCGATAATTATGTGAATTCCACCTAGAAAATCATGGAACATAAGCTAAAAATTGAAGAACTAGGGCTTGGAAATTTAGACTTTTAATTGAGGATTTGAAGGACCATTTGGGGTCGGATTCGAGAACTTTTGATATGTATGAACTCGTGGGGAGATAAGGAATCTATTGATGCAAAATTATTGAATTTCGAGACGTGGGCCCGGGGGTCGAGTTTTGGTAATTTCGAGATTTATGTAGTATTTTAATTATTTTTGCTTGGGCTTCATTCCCTTAGCCTATTTTGACATCCTCGTTCTGATTTTGGATAGATTCGACGCGAGTAGAGGCCGATTTGAGAGGCAAAGACATCGCGAGCTAGAGATTTGACCAGTTCGAGGTGAGTAATGATTGTAAATGATGTTCTAAGGGTTTGAAACCCCGAATTGCACATCGTAGTGCTATATTGAGGTGAGGCACACGCTTGATGACGAGCGTGGGGTCGTGAACTATTGGGGATTGTGACTTGGTCTGTTCCGATTGATGATTTTACCGCGTATTTGACTGAAATCTATTTGCTATCATCATTATTTGGGCTGAATGCCATATGTGGGCCTTGTGCCAACTATTTGAACCCTTCGGAGATTTTTATTGGTATTTCCTCACTGTTTTGACTTTATACTTGAACTCAGTCATGTTATATTTCACTGTTTTCGTACTCAACCATGTTTACTTAGTTTTAATACTTAAATGATATTTTTTAAATGATGTTTGGGCTGAGAAACACTGTTTTACTATTGCCCGAATGGCTTGTGAGGATTTTTGACTGAGTAAGGCCGAGGGACTATATTGTGAGGAAACATTTGATACTGATTATGAGGCCGAGGGCCTGAGATATGTACGCCACGAGGTGACTTGATTGATATGAGGCCAAGGGCCAGTCTCCACTCCCTATTTGATATAATTTTAGACATAGGGTCTCCACTACCTAGTCTCCTTTTCTAACATAGGATCTCCACTCCATAGTTAACGATATTTTAGACATGGGGTCTTTACTCCCTAGTCTTCTTTTCCAACATAGGGTCTCCACTCCCTAGTTGTCATTTCTAGCATATGATCTTCATTCCCTAGTTGATTTTATTTTAGACATAGGGTCTCCACTCCCAAGTCTACTTTCCAACATATGTTCTCCACTCCCTACTTGATGATATTTTAGACATAGAGTCACCACTCCCTAGTCTCTTTACCATTACAGGGCACATTATTCCCTCATCACATTTCCCAGCATAAGGTACCCCAATCCTTAGTTGAGGCACCACCTAGACAATCAGGGAACACCATTCCCAAAGAATTACATTTTTTATAGGGTACACCAGTCCCGACCTTTTATTGCTCTTAATAATGAAGTAATATATAGTTTTCTTACAAATAACTCACGAAATTTTCCTAGTAAAAACTGGGGCAGAAAAATTTCATTAGTTTGTTTGTTTTGGTGTCTGAGCAGGTTTTACCTCGAGACATTAGGTTCGAGATGACCAAAAGAGGAAGTCTCAATTTAAAATAAAGAAAAGAAAAGAAAAAAAAGTGAATCCAAATGTAGAAACAGATGGAATGGATATGGACTGCTCAACACATGACTGAAGTCATGAGCATTACATTTTCCGTTTTGATCAGAAGAAGTCGTAGATGAATGAACTAGCACCTGCAATTAGCAAGCATCCAAGTTTAGATCAGAGTATGCACGAAGAACCAGTCAAGAGTCAATATCAAGTTTCAGAAGACTTATAGATAGGATCTTGTATTTTCTTTTTCTTTAATGTAGTTTTCTATTTATTTTGATGCAATACACAGGACCACAGACCGGAGCCTCGACGAAACCTCACTCGACTCTCCAACTCAGCATTCCATCATTTTTCTTGAACTACACGCGACCTAATTTCTCTATAGATATGTAGGCTGTCCAAAACCAGGACTCGATTGCACCCTATCTTTTATTTCTTTTCCTTTCGAATAACGGTTTGGTAAAAAATTAGTCACATGGATCACCTTGTATTTGCCTGAAAACTATTCATGTTTCCAAGCAAAGAGGGGTAGCTATGAAGTAAATGAATGTGGGAAATTAAAAAAATAAAAGTAAAGAAATGTGGGAATTAAAAAAAGTAAAAGAAAGTGGGAAATACCAAAAAAGAAAAGAAAAGTAAAGAAAGTGGAAATTTAAAAAAAAAAGTAAAAGAAAGTGGAAATTAAAAAGTAAAAAGTAAAAGAAAGTGATTTTTTTTTTAAAAAAAGTAAAGGAAGATGGAAATTAAAAAATAAAAGTAAAGTAAGGTGGGGATTTTTTTTAAAAAAAAGGAAAATGGGAAGTGGAATTTTAAAAAAAATATATATAATAAAAAATCTGAAAAATTCCGAAAATCCTTCGATAAATAGAAGAGAAAAAGGTGAAGAGATGGAGAAAAAAGAGAGGAGGGAATTGAGAAAAAAAAAAATTCTTCTTCCACGCTAAGGTAATTTCTATTCGTGTCATTCTTTCTTCCTTTTTCTTTCGAAAAATCCAACAATTCATCACCCCATTTAAGACTCGAAAATGTCCCAAATTCAAGCCTAAAAATACCCTTGAATTACTCTCATAAACATAGCAAGGTTCCAACTTTGTCTCTCTGTTTCCCTCAAGCTCGAAGCTCTTGGTTTGAAAGGTCATTTGAGGTTTTCGTTGGAGAGTCAAGGCCCATAGTCCAAAAAGAAGGCTTACTTTTCTATTTTGGATAAATAAGTCAATGTGAAGGTTTCATCTTTTTCTTTTATATTAATTTGGATATGTGATTTTTCCATAATATGCTAGTGTTGCCATTTGTTTTGGTTAGTTTGAATGTCCATTACCATTTGATCATATTATTTTAATGAATATTGTGTATGTGATTATTATTAGAATCGGGCTTGTAGTGATTTTTTTCCAGTTTTAAAGCCTTTTAACATATGTGTCAAAATTAATTCATAGGATTTTTTTTAGAATTAAAGTTTGGAGTTGCAGCTTAAACGAACTGTGTGATAAAGGGCTTTGAATTGAAGTTGAGCTATGGTGTTCAAGAAATGAAAAGCATTCGAGCTAAATAAGTGTAATATTAGTGGCCCAACATTAGTAAGATCTTGGCGAGCCATCCATTATAAATTAATAGATAAATGTCTCACAACTTCAAAGATAGAGTAGTAAGTTGTAAACTTTTTTAAATGTGAATAACTTATCAATACTTCAAATAGCTAAAATATTTCTTGACTTCCAAACAACTCTCTGTCCATAACTCTTGGTCTTATAATAATCTCAAATTAATTTTATGAAAAAAATTCAAATGCTCTAGTTGCTTAAGGCGCGCTTTGAATAATTAAATAAATCGTCGTGGCAATGGGTACGATTACCGTTGCATAGCCATGATACGGTAACTCCAAATTCAGGTGCACGTCTGCATGACTTGACCCTACGACTTCAAATAAATAAATAAATAATAAGCATGTTGTAAATCACAGGTATGTTTCACGTGGTGTGATTTGCGATGTGTGCAAAAACAATAAGTGCGCGACACCGTGACTTGTTTAAATAAATTTCATCATTATTCAAAATAATTAAAAGCGGTAATGCATAAAAGGTTTTAAACATGTAATAATTCAGATAATTAAGTCAAATATTAATTGTTAAGCGACCGTGCTAAAACTGTCACAACCCAAATCCTCCCTCCGTGGAATGTCGTGACGGCACCTAGTCTCTATGACTAGGTAAGCCTAACATTTGTGATAATAACCAACAATGAAGCAAAAACCTTACAACTAACAGCAACAGATAATTTAAATAAACTATAGAGATACTGCTCAGCATATACAATAGTCAACTCTCGAATATACACAAAATCTTCCCAAGACCTGGAACACCATAAGTCACAAGCTTCTAAGATTTGTCTAACTATTTTGTACATCAGTATATAGAAGAAGTAATGAAGAACAAAACTAAAGAGATAGAGGGATACTCCGAGGTCTGCAAACGCGGGCAGATGTACCTTGAAGTCTCCGGGGCATCAACAATAATGCAACTAAAAGCAAGGCCGGTAGGAGCTACTTGGATCTGCACACGAAAATATGTGCAGAAGAGTAGCATGAGTACACCACAACGGTACCCAGTAAGTGCCAAGCTTAACCTCGGTCGAGTAGTGATGAGGTCAGGTCAGGCCTACTGGTATATAATAAATGTGTGTGTGTGTGTATTAAATAAGACAGCACAAAACTATCGTAGTATAATAAAAGACTAAAATTTAACAAGAATGAAATCACAGAAGAATAACAATATAGTATACAGGAATAACAACAGGGATCTTCCGAGATACCATCTCGTACTCCCAAAAGTAAATGTGCAGGGGGATCTCCAGGGATACTGTCCCGTAGTCCCAAAGTAAATATGAAGGGAGATCTCTCGGAATACCGTTCCATAATCCCAAAGTAAATATGCAGGGGGATCTTCCGGAATACCGTTCCATAGTCCCAAAGTAAATACGTAGCTCAAACAATGGAAGTAACAATTACAACAAGAAATCCTACAGTTCTGACTAAGTACAAGTCGAAGAAAAAGCAGGAAATCCACTAAGCATGCTGCACAGAGTTTAGATAAGCATTTAAGGCACGTAAACATGATATTCTAGGCTAAACAGGATACTACACGTGCTAATATAACTCAATTAAGGAGAAAACAACTTATTACTCAGTAAAATTTGGATTTCACAGCAAATAGCCCGTGTACTCACTCTTCACCTCATGTACACTACGCTCGTATATCAAAAACAATACCAAATCCTCAGGATAGTTCCCCCGCACAAGGTTAGGCAAACAACTTATCTCGAACCAAGCTCAATCAATCAGTAACAATGTTTTTTTCACGAATGTCCGACTCTAAATGGCCTAAATCTAGCCAAAAGCAATTACATATCATAAATACAACTGTAATAGACTAATCTAATTAATGAAATTAAGACTTTAATAAGAAATTCGAAAATCTCCCTAAAAAGCCTCTTCGAGCCCACGTCTCGGAATCGGGTAAATGTCACAAATATGAGCACCCTTTTGCTTACGAGTTCACTCGTACCAAAATTATCCAAATCCGATATCAAAATCTCAATCAAAACCCGAAATTTTAGTTGAAGAACTTCTTCCCATTTTTCCCAATGTTTCAACCCAAATCTGAAACTAAAAGATAGAATTAATGATAGATTAGTGGGATATAACTAAAATCAAGTGCAGAATTATTACCCAATCGATGCCTCTGAAAATCCCTCAAACTTTCGTCCAACTCCCAAACTCAAGTTTTGATAAAAATGGCCAAACCCTCATTTTTAAAATTTTATATTCTGCCCAGGTACTTCCTTCTTCGCGAAAGCGGTCAAACCCTCGCATCGCGTTGAACAAAAAATCACTCACCAAAAATCTCTCCTTTGGGAACACGACTGACCCATCATGAACGCGTAGTTTCCACTGCCTATAGCTTCAAGAACGCGTTCCTCACTAAGCGAACACATAGAACAAAACCCTTGGGGTCCTAGCTGCTCCATTTCCCTTACGCGAACGCGATACCCTTCACGCGTTCGTGATGTACTGATGATCAAACCTTCGCGAACACGGTCCCAACTTTGCAAATGCGAAGAACAACTTCAGCTGGCCTCCTAGATGCCTTATGCGAATGAGAGACCTCTCTCGCGAACGTGATGAAGGAAACCAACAATAGAAACACCAGATTTTCTGCAATTTTCCCAAGTCCAAAAATGATCCGTTGAGCATCGGAAATACACCGAGTCCCCTAGGTGTGATGACCCAAAATGTCATCTTTAAATTAAATAATCATCTCGGTATTTTAAGACCTCGACTTGCATGTGCAGTCTGTATAATTTTTCGGAAGGTTTTTATGTGAAAAATAGATTAAATTGTGAACTAGAGCTTTAAAACTCAACTGAGCTGACTTCGGTCAATATTTTGAGCAAACGAACCTGGATATAAGTTTTGACCATTCCGGTAGTTCGTATCATGATTTGGGACTTGGTCATATGTCCGAAATCGAATTCGGAGGTCCCTAGATCAAATTATCGACAATTAACGGAATCTAGAAATCTAAGGCTAAAGATTTCTTAAGTTTGACCGGAGATTTGACTTTTGAGCAAATGACCCGGATTAGATTTTTGATGATTCCAATAGCTTTGTATGGTAATTTTTGGACTTAGGCGCATGTTCAGATTTGGATTTGGAAGTCTGTAGGATAATTTGGCGCATTTTGGCAAAAGTTAGAAAATAGAAGATTTTTGGAAAGTTTGACCGAGGGTTGACTTTTTCATATCAGGGTCGGAATCTAGTTTTGAAAAAATTTCATAGCTTCGTTATGTCATTTATGACTTTGTGCAAAATTTGAGGTCAATCGAACTTGATTTGATAGGTTTCGGCATCGAATATAGAAGTTGGAAGTTCTTAGTTTCATTAAGCTTGAATTAAGGTGTGATTCACGGTTTTAGCATTGTTTGATGTAATTTGAGGCATCGACTACGTTTGTGTCATATTATGGGACTTGTTAGTATACTTGGTTGGGGTCCCATGAGGCTCGGATAAATTTTGGAAGATTTTGGCATTTTGAGCATAAGCATGTAATGATCCAAAGGTCCATTTTCAGTTATAGAGACCGAAATTTGATTTCGAGACTTCCAGGATTTTGATAATGAATTATAGGAGTGATCTGGAAAGTTTGGTCTAATTTTATCAAGTCACGATTGAGTTTTTAACGTGAAACATGAATTAATTATTTAACGAGCGAAATGAAAATCTTACTAAGCAAATGAGCTCCGAATTGAGTTTCGATTGAAGGACTATGTTCGTATTATTATTTGTGACTCATAGGAACAAGAATCATCGAATTCTGAGTTCGTATGATGGAGTTAGAGCCTTTTTAGTGAAATTAAAGACTGATGGTGCAATAGATCTAGTGTGCACCTTTAGCGACCAGATTTGACCACTTTTAGTGACCAGAATCGGGTTTTTAATGCCGTTTCTATTTTTTTAGCTCATTTTGACGTTTTTTTGTTAAAGAACACGGCTTGAGGCGATTTTTGAGCAAGAAATCATGGAAAATATTGAGGTAAGTCACTTGTGATCATTTCTACTCCATAATATTGAATTATCATCGAATAATCCGACTAAATTATATGTTTTTGAGGTGTAAATTGGGGATTTAGACCTAGGGATTTGAAAATAAGATTTGAAGATTTGGAGGTCCAAATGTTATCGGAATTTAGTAATTTTGGTATGGTTGGACTCGTGGTTGAATGGGTTGTTAGATTTTGTGAGTTTCGTCGGATTCCGAGATGTGGGCCCCACAAGCAATTTTGAGTTAAATTTCTGATTTTGTTGGAAATTAATATTTTCATGCGGAATTAATTCCTATAATTAGTATTGACTGAATTGAATTAATTGTGGCTAGATTCGGGTCGATTGGAGGCCGATTCGAGGGGCAAAGGCATTTTAGAGTAGGATATTTGCTCGGATTAAGGTAAGTAACAGTTATAAATCTTGTCCTGAGGGTATGAAACCCCGAACATTGTGTCGTATGACTATTTTGGAGGTGACACACATGCTAGGTGACGACGTGTGGACGTGCACTGTAGGGATTGTGACTTGGTCTGTCCCGCGAGACTGTGGAATTAATTGGTCTACTATTTAATACATGTCCCCTCTGTTTCATAGAAATTGAATGTACTTCATGTTAGAAATCATGTTTAGGCTTTATGTGATCACTGTTGAGACTTGCGAGGTCGTGTACTTACTGAATTAGCTGCTAATTGCTATTTTGTACTCAGTTATAGCTTTTCTTGCTTATTATGCCTCCATCTCTTGTTGTTCATTGTTGATACATGACATTACCTCTATTTGGGCTGTTTATATGATTTTTGAGAGCTCGAGAGACTGGAGAGATTGATGACTGAGTGAGGCCGAGGGCCTGATCTGTGAGGATATTTATGGGATCGGGCTGCACGTTGCAACACGTTGTTACTGATTTATGATTGAGTGAGGCCGAGGGCCTGAGTGATTTATGCCACGAGGTGGCTTGTTATAGCGCTTGGGCTGAAGAAGCCCCTCCGGAGTCTGTACACACCCCCAGTGAGCGCGGGTACCTACTGAGTGTGAGTGCCGAGTGCTGAGCGACTGGGAGGAATGAATGAATGTGTGGAATGAGTGATTGTGAGGTTGGAGTGAATGGGAGGACAAAGTGACTGTTATTTTGAGAAAATGCATTTACTTCATTACTGTTGCATCACAAATGTCATATCACTGTTTTGAAAATTATTGGAAGATATTATTTACTGCTCAGTCAAATTTGATATTTGGTTTATTGAGTACGTACTAATGTGACTTAAACTGTTAAATTGAAAGTATAACTACTCTTATTTGAAAGTTATTGAGATAACTGTATTTGCATAGCTCGTCACTACTTCTCAGTTCCTTATTTATTTCTGTTACTTACTGAGTTGGTGTACTCATGTTACCCCCTGTACCTCGTGTACAGATCTAGACACTTCTGGTCACGGCGGTTGCTAATTGAGGAGTCAGACTCATGAGACTATTGAGGTAGCTGCATGGCGTTCGTTGACTTTAACTCTCCTTTCCTTTCATGTTGTATTGTTCTATATTTCCAGACAGTGTTTTATCAGTCGGATGTTGTTATCATTTAGATGCTCATGCACTTAGTGACACCGGGTTTTGGGGATGGATTTTTAGTACTTTTGGAGTTATATTCTGTTCTAAAAGGTTTTATTTAATATTAATTGTTTCCGCCTTTATTTAAAAGTTCTACTATTGAGATGTTGAGTTGAGGCTTGCCTTGTACCACGATAGGCGCCATCACGACGGGTGAGCTTTTGGGTTGTGACAAGTTGGTATCAGAGCACTAGGTTACATAGGTCTCACGAGTCATGAGCAGATTTAGTAGAGTCTTGCAGATCGGTATGGAGATGTCTGTACTTATCTTCGAGAGGCTGCAGAACCCTTTAGGAAATTCCACATTCTTGAATTCTTTTCGTGCGACATTGATTAAACTTGAAGCATAATTCCTTGAATTCCTTCCACGCATTCGTGTGTGCACATGAGCGCTCGGTACCTGCTGTGCATCGGCAACTTGTGATTTCCTGGATGAGGTGCGAGATGTGATTTCTGTGTGTTATGTTGGGCCAGTATGGAGGACTTGAGGCCAGGTTTTGTCTATGGCTTGAGTACTGAGATTTCGATTATGTGAGCACGTGCATTTGGGACTTATATGTCCGTTTGTGTCTTTACTAGTGGGATTTGTGACTGGATGACTAGGGGTGAGTATGATTTGATTGCGAGATGTGTTCAAATTGTTCGAATGTGACGGGAAGAGTTTGCTGAGGATGTAGCAAGGATTATTGGGTGTTTGACTTCTGTTTTAAGTTGGTATATGGCCTCGAGCTATGGGTGTATTGAAGGACCTCTCGTGTAGTTTAGTTGTCGAGCGAAGTAAATCTTCATGTTGTGTTATGAGTTCAGACTTAGAGGGAGGTTAAGTGATTGTGTAATAGTTATGATTATTAAAGAGTATAGAGAGATACCAGTTTGAGGCTAAGCAAGTGGATTATCTTCTGCGGGATGTTCTGAAGTTTGTGTGATCCTTATGTTGTTGGTTGGCAGTCCTCTTTTACTAGTAAAATATACGTGTTGCAATTTGAGTTTGGATCGCTTATAAGCGTGGGCTTGACTGTTACGAGGGTGAATGCGAGATTTGCAAATGGTTTGAGGAATTAGATGGGTTGTGTTGCATGAGCTTATGAATGATTTAGCTTAATCTCATCCAGTTAGGGTAGCTCAACCAGTTATTGCGGCACAGGCCGATGACAGGCCAACTTTTGTCTTTTGAGGCTTTGCTGAGATTTGATAAGTTTACCTAGCTATTTCCAGTCCATTTCAGTGGTACACCTTCTGAGGACCCACATGTGACGACCCGGCCAGTTGTCTCATGAGTTACCGCTCCATTTCCCTTATTTCAGCTTCTTTACGCTTCGTTTTCCGTGTTTTATGTGATCGAGTTTATTAGTTTGAGTTCGGAGAAGAGATGGTAATAAATGAGACACTTAGTCTCTTTTAAGAAGGCTTAAGCTGGAAAAGTCAACCAGATGTTGACTTATGTGTTAGAAGGCTTGGAAGTGAGTTCCGAGGGTTCGATTAGCTTCGGGAGGTGATTTGTGACTTAGGAGCGCGATCAGAATAGGTTTTGGAGTTGTAGAGAAGATTTAGGTTTGAATTGGAGAAATTGATATTTTGGCAAATTCCGGTTGATAGGCGAGATTTTGATATAGGGGTAGAAATGAAATTCCGAGAGTTGCAGTAGCTTCATTGTATCATTTGGGATGTGTGTGCAAAATTTCAGGTCATTCGGATGAGATTTGATAGACCTTTTGATCGAAAGCATAATTTAAGAGTTCTTGGAGTTCTTAGGCCTGAATCCTATGTTAAATTAGTAATTTGATGTTGTTGTGAGCGTTCCGAAGTTTTGAGCAAGTTTGAACGATGTCATGAGATGTTTTGGTACAATTGGTTTGAAGTTCCGGGAGTTCCGGGTAGGTTCCGGGATGTTTTAGTGCAAAAATCATAGTTGTAGCAGGCCTACAGGGGTTGCAGGCCCCAGAACTCAACCATGAGGTCCACACAAAAATGAGTGCGCCCGCGGTGAGTTCTGTGCGGACCGCACAAAGTCGGTCACGGCCGCGGTAGGTGGCATGCGGACCGCACAAAGTGGTGTGCGGCCGCGGTGGGGAAACGATCCGCTGGTCCTACTTCGGAAGCTTATATCTTTTAATCTATAAGGAACTTTGAGGTGATTCAAAAACGAAAGTTGTAGCCCTTCGTGTCTAGTTTCCAGAAAGGTAAAGATATCGCAATTTGGACATTTGTAGCAAACGTTATGGCCAAAATACTACACCCTATCACTGCAGAGGGAGGCCTGTGCGGCCGCACATTGCCTTTGCGCGGACCGCTTGCGTGTTGGTACGGCCCGCGTGAGCTGAAACCTGAGGGGTACCTATAAATATGAGGTTTTGGGTTTTATTTAATATTTTGACCTATAGAGCTCGGATTTTGGCGATTTTTCGAAGGTTTTTCAAGAAATTCATCGGGGTAAGTGATTTTAACTCAGATTTGGCTAGAATACATGAATCTATCACTGAATTCATCATTTAATTCGTGAGTTGAGATGGAATTTGGGAAGAAAATTGTGAAACCTTTCAAAAATGTAAAATGATGATTTGAAGGACCAAATGGTATCATAATTGGATAATTTTGATATGGTTAGACTCGTGAGGGTACGAGGATTCTGAAAATGTAAATTTTACCCGATTCCGAGATGTGGGCCCGGGACTCGGGTTTTGCTAAATTCGAGATTTTTGATATTTTTTTTGAATGTTTTCGCTTGGGCTATGTTCCCTTAGCATATTGTGACCTATTCGTTCTGATTTTGGATAGATTCGACGCACGTGGAGGCCAATTTGAGAGGCAAGGGCATAGCGAGCTAGAGTTTTGGCAAGTTTGAGGTGAGTAATGATTTTAAATGATGTCCTGAGGGTTTGAAACCCCGGATTTGCACAACGTAGTGCTATACTAAGTTGAGATACACGCTGTGTGATGAGCATGAGGTTCAATGCTATGGGGATTGGGACTTGGTCCATCCCGAATGATATTTTACTACATTTTTGATTGAGACATATACTCTATTGTTGTAAATTGGACTTGTTACCATGCTTGGGACCTTGTGCCGACCTGTAGAACCCTTAGGGGATTTTTGACTGGTTTTCCTCACTTACTTTGTTGAAGAATTTTATATCCTCAGTCATGTTTCCAATTGTTTAAGAATGATATGAACCAAATTTTTGAAATGTTAATCATAAATAAGAAGAGATATGAGGGCCGAGATCCCGACCGTACATTATGCCCGAGAGGCTGTGATTTTTAAATGACTGAGAGGGGTCGAAGACCCAATAGTGAGGATATTTTATATGATATGGATCGGGCTGCGCGCCGCAGCAGATATATATATATATATATATATATATATATATATATATATATATATATATATATGTTATATACATTATGGATCGGGTTGCACGCCGTATATTATACATATTATGGATAGGGCTGCAAGTCGCAGCAATTACTTATATGGATCGGGATGCACGTCGCAGCAATTATATAGCGCTTGGGCTGAAGGAGCCCCTCCAGAGTCTGCACACCCCCAGTGAGCGCAGTCGACTATTATTATTATGGATCGGGCTGTACGCCATAGCGATATACGGATCGGGCTGCACGCTGCAGCGGTATATATATTTATTGACTCGGTTATCGTGAGAAGTATATGAATTGAGAACTGAGGATAAGAACGAATAGATGAACTAAAATGCTTGAGGAGCTGATTTATACTGAATATATCTGTTTTACCCAGTTAAAAGAATTTCACATGATTTCCTTATTCACTGATGTTTAAATGATTTTACTGTTTTGATATAGAACTGCTTAGTGACTTTACGTGATTTCATACTGTCAGCCATTATTTATTATTATTACTCATTGGGTCGGAGTACTCACATTACTCCCTGCACCATGTGTGCAGGTACAGGTATTCCTGAGGCATAGAACGAGCTTTCCTACCGTTCTGTTTTCATCGGAGTTATCGAGGTAGCTGCATGGCGTTCGCAGATCCGATTTCTCCTTCTATCTCCATTTATTATTCCGTATTTCAAGCGTATTTTTGTATTAGATTGTTGAAACCTTATATTAGAGGCTCAGACTTGTGACACCGGATTAGTGGGTTGTTTTACAGATATTTTTCGTGATTATGGTTTTCGCACATTTCATCTGTTAAATTCATACTTCTATTTATAATAAATTGGTATTAAATATCGAAAATTGGTATGAATTATAAAGAAAGAGATTGTGAGATGTTAGTTGGTCGGGCTTGCCTAGCATTGTGTTGGGCGCCATCACGACCGGGATTGAGTCGTGACAAGTTGGTATCAGAGCCTAGGTTACTTAGGTCTCACTAGTCATGAGCAGGTTTAGTAGAGTCTCGCGGATCGGTACGGGGACGTCTGTATTTATCCTTGAGAGGCTGCAAAACCTTTAGGAAAAATTTCATATTCTTGAAACTCTTGTCGTGCGAACTTGTTGGTCCGAGTACTAAACTTCTGATATTCCATTCTCTCACAGATGGTGAGGACGCGAGCTACCGGACGAGGTGGACGACCGCCAATGCCACCCACTGAGGCCACCAGGGGCCGTGGACGCGGTCATGGATGTGGAAGAGGCAGAGCAGTGAGGGCAACACATGTTGATGCACCGGCTGCCCCGGCTCAGGATCAGGCTCCCGCTATGGATGCTCCGGCAGCACCAGTTCAGGTACCAGTTGTGCCTATCGTGGTTCCGGGTCTACAGGAGGCCTTGGCACAGATCTTGACAGTTTGCATAGACCTGGCTTAGGCAGTTTCAGCCACCACAACAGCAGGTACTTCACAGGTCGGGGGAGGCAATCAGACCCCCGCTACTCGTACACTTGAGCAAGTAGTGCAGGGACTACAGACACCGGGGGCACCTCCAGCTCAGCCGGTTGCACCAGATCAGGAGTTTATTGTGCCAATTATGTCGTATGATGAGCAACGTCGTCTTGAGAGGTTTGGTGGACTCCAACCTCCGTCATTCAGTGGTGCCGAGGGCGAGGATGCCCAGGGTTTTCTTGATAAGTGTCAGCGGATGCTCCGTACAGCAGGGATTCTTGAGACTAGTGGTGTGGCATTTACCACTTTTTAGTTTACTGGGGCTGCCTTCACATGGTGGGAGGCGTATGAGAGGCGTAGGCCGGTTGGAGCAGTGCCTCTGACTTGGCAGGAGTTCTCCACCCTCTTCTTGGAGAAGTATGTACTGCAATCTCGCAGGGAGGAGCTGCGTAGGTAGTTTGAGTAGCTAAAGTAGGGAGATATGACTGTGTCATAGTATGAGGCAAGGTATTCTGAGTTGGCTCGTCATGCCGTTTGGATGGTTCCAACCGATCGGGAGAGGATCAGGAGATTTATGGATGGCCATAACTACCATCTCCGTATCTTGATGACTAGAGAGAGGGTATTGGGTGCTAAATTCGAGGAGGTGGTTGATATCACTCGGGAGATTGAGATGGTTCGCCGTCAGGATAGAGAGGAGAGGGAGGCCAAGAGGCCTCGAGGCTCTGGCAGTTTCAGTGGTGCTCCTTCGATGGGCCAGTTCCAGCAGGGTAGAGGTCGTTCTTTTAGGCCTGTTCAGTCGCCCTGTCCAGAGTATCGTGGGGTATCCTCAGGTCGTGGTTATCATGGGTCGCAGTAGGTCCAGTCATCACTCAGCGCCCTTCCAGCTCAGAGTTCATCTTGTGCCCTATTAGTCAAGGGTTATTCCGTGGCAGGTCCTTCTTCTAGCCATTCTGGTGCCAAGGGTTCCCTTCAGTCCCCATCTCCAGCACCGGGTAGTTGTTACGAGTGCGGAGAGTTTGGGCATATGAGGAGGCAGTATCCTCGACTTCGCGATGGTCAGTATCAGCAAAGGGGTCAGCCCTCGACTTCTGCTCCAGTTACTTCACCACTTGCCCAGCCAGCTAGGGGTGGAGGTCAGGCAGCCAGGGGTCGCCCTAGAGGGGGAGGTCGATCAGAGGGCGGTCACGCCCGTTTCTATGCACTTCCTGGCAGGCCAGATGCTATTGCTTCAGATGTTGTCATTACAGGTATTGTTTCAGTCTGCCACAGAGATGCCTCTGTATTATTTGATCCCGGTTCCACCTTTTCTTATGTGTCATCATACTTTGCTCGTTATTTGGGTACGCCCCATGAGTTTCTTGCTTTACCTGTTCGTGTATCTACCCCAGTGGGCGATACTGTTGTTGTAGACCGTGTGTACCGGTCATATGTGGTGACTATTGGGGGTCTGGAGACCCGAGTGGATCTATTGCTATTGAGCATGGTGGATTTTGATGTCATTTTGGGCATGGATTGGCTATCTCCGTGTCGTGCTATTCTAGACTGTCATGCTAAGACAGTCACTTTGGCTATGCCGGGTGTACCGCGGATCGAGTGGCGTGGTGTGACTGATTATATCCCTAGTAGAGTGATCTCTTTCTTGAAGGCCCAGCGTATGGTTGGGAAGGGTTGCCTTTCATATCTAGCATTTGTGAGGGATGTTGGAGCTGAGACTCCTAGTATTGATTCTGTCCCAGTTGTGAGGGATTTTCCCGATGTTGTTCCTGCAGACCTGCCGAGCATGCCACCGGACAGGGATATTGATTTTGGTATTGACCTGGTGTTGGGCACTCAGCCCATTTCTATTCCGCCATATTGTATGGCACCAGCAGAGTTGAAGGAATTGAAAGAACAGCTTCAGGAACTCCTAGATAAGGGGTTCATTCGGCCTAGTGTGTCACCTTGGGGTGCGCCCGTTCTGTTTGTGAAGAAGAAGGATGGCACAATGAGAATGTGCATCGATTATAGGCAATTGAACAAAGTAACAATTAAGAACAAGTATCCTTTGCCTCACATTGATGATTTATTTCACCAGCTTCAGGGAGCGAGAGTGTTCTCCAAGATTGATCTCCGTTCGGGCTATCACCAGTTGAAGATCAGAGATTCAGATATTCTTAAGACTGCTTTCAGGACCAGATATGGTCATTATGAGTTTCTTGTTATGTCTTTCGGGCTAACCAATACTCCAGCAGCGTTCATGCATTTGATGAACAGTGTATTTCGACCTTATTTGGATTCGTTCGTTATTGTACTCATTGATGATATTCTGGTGTACTCACGTAGTCAGGAGGAGCACGCGGAGCATTTGAGAGTTGTGTTGCAGAGACTGAGGGAGGAGAAGCTTTATGCAAAATTCTCCAAGTGTGAGTTTTGGCTCAGTCCAGTGGCTTTCTTGGGGCACGTGGTGTCCAGCGAGGGTATACAGGGTGATCCAAAGAAGATAGAGGAGATTCATAGTTGGCCCAGACCGTCCTCAGCCACAGATATTCGTAGCTTTCTTGGGTTAGCAGGCTATTACCGCCGGTTTGTTTAGGGATTTTCATCCATTGCATCGCCCTTGACCAAGTTGACTTAGAAGGGTGCTCCATTCGTATGGTCGGACGAGTGTGAGGAGAGCTTTCAGAAGCTCAAGACAGCCTTGACCACAGCTCCAGTATTGGTTTTGCCGTCAGCTTCAGGTTCATATACTGTGTATTGTGACGCTTCAAGAGTTGGGATTGGTTGTGTGTTGATGCAGGAGGATAGAGTTATTGCTTATGCTTCTCGGCAGTTGAAGCCCTATGAGAAGAACTACCCCGTCCATGATTTGGAGTTGGCTGCCATAGTTCACGCATTGAAGATTTGGAGGCATTACTTGTATGGCGTATCTTGTGAGGTGTTCACTGATCATCGCAGTCTTCAGCATTTGTTCAAGCAAAAGGATCTTAATTTGAGGCAGCAGAGATGGTTGGAGTTGCTTAAGGATTATGATATCACTATATTGTACCATCCGGGAAAGGCCAATGTGGTGGCCGATGCTTTGAGCCGAAAGGCAGTGAGTATGGGGAGTTTGGCATATATTCCAGTTGGGGAGAGACCTCTTGCAGTTGATGTTCAGGCCTTGGCCAATCGGTTCGTGAGGTTGGATATTTCGGAGCCCAGTCGGGTGTTGGCTTGTGTGGTTTCTCGGTCTTCTTTATATGATCGCATCAGAGATCACCAATATGATGATCCGCATTTGCTTGTCCTTAGGGACAGAGTCCAGCATGATGATGCCAGAGATGTGACCGTCGGTGATGATGGTGTGTTGAGGATGTAGGACCGGATTTGTGTGCCCAATGTGTATGGGCTTAGAGAGCTGATTCTGGAGGAGGCCCATAGCTCGCGGTATTCCATTCATCCGGGTGCCGCGAAGATGTATTAGGATTTGAGGAAGCACTATTGGTGGAGAAGAATGAAGAAGGATATTGTGGGATTTGTAGCTCGGTGTCTCAACTGTCAGCAGGTGAAGTATGAGCATCAGAGACCGGGTGGCTCGTTTCAGCAGATGGTTATTCTCGAGTAGAAGTGGGAGAGAATCACTATGGATTTTGTGGTTGGACTTCCTCGGACTTTGAAGAAGTTCGATGCTATTTGGGTGATTGTGGAACGGCTGACCAAGTCTACGCACTTCATTCCTGTGTGTACTACCTATTCTTTAGAGCGGTTGGCAGGGATTTATATCTGGGAGATTGTTCGGTTGCATGGCGTTCCTGTTTCCACCATCTCAAATAGAGGTACTCAGTTTACTTCGCAGTTTTGGAGAGCCGTGCAGAGAGAGTTGGGTACTCAGGTGGAGTTGAGCACATCGTTTCATCCTCAGACGGACGGGCAGTCCGAGCGGACTATTCAAATATTGGAGGACATGTTGCGTGCTTGTGTTATTGACTTTGGAGGTTCATGTGATAAGTTTCTACCACTTGCAGAGTTTGCTTACAACAATAGCTACTAGTCGAGTATTCAGATGGCTCCATATGAGGCTTTGTATGGGAGGCGGTATAGATCTCCGGTTGGTTGGTTCGAGCCCGACGAGGCTAGACTATTGGGGACAAATTTGGTTCAGGATGCCTTAGAGAAGGTGGAGGTGATTCAGGAGAGGCTTCGTACAGCGCAGTCACGTCAGAAGAGTTATGCGGACCGGAATGTTCGAGATGTGTCCTACATGGTCGGTGAAAAGGTCTTGTTGAAGGTTTCACCCATTAAGGGTGTTATGAGATTTGGGAAGAAAGGCAAATTGAGTCCTCGGTTCATTGGGCCTTTTGAGGTACTTTGGAAGATTGGGGAGGTGGCTTATGAACTTGCTTTACCACCTAGCCTGTCGAGTGTGCATCCGGTATTTCATGTTTCTATACTCCGGAAGTATAGTGGGGATCCGTCTCATGTTTTGGACTACAGCACGGTTCGGCTGGATGATGATTTTGACCTTTGATGTGGAGCCAGTAGCTATTTTGGGTCGCTAGGTTCAGAAGTTGAGGTCAAAGGATATAACTTCAGTGAAGGTGCAGTGGAGAGGTCGGCCCGTGGAGGAGGCTACCTGGGAGACCGAGCAGGAGATACGGAGCAGATATCCTCATCTGTTTAAGGCTTCAAGTATGTTTCTTGACTCATTCAAGGACAAACGTTTGTTTAAGTCGGGGAGGATGTGACGACCCGACCAGTTGTCTCATGAGTTACCGCTCCATTTCCCCATTTTAGCTTCTTTATGCTTCGTTTTCCGTGTTTTATGTGATTGAGTTTATTAGTTCGAGTTCGGAGAGGAGATGGTAAGAAATGAGACACTTAGTCTCTTTTAAGAAGGCTTAAGTTGGAAAAGTCAACCAGATATTGACTTATGTGTTAGAAGGCTCGGAAGTGAATTCTGAGGGTTTGGTTAGCTTCGGGAGGTGATTTGTGACTTAGGAGCGCGATCGGAATAGGTTTTGGAGTTGTAGAGAAGATTTAGGCTTGAATTGGCGAAATTGATATTTTGGCAAATTCTGGTTGATAGGCGAGATTTTGATATAGGGGTCAGAATGGAATTCTGAGAGTTGCAGTAGCTTCATTGTGTCATTTGGGATGTGTGTGCAAAATTTCAGGTCATTCGGACGAGATTTGATAGACCTTTTGATTAATTTAAGAGTTCTTGGAGTTCTTAGGCCTGAATTCTATGTTAAATTGGTAATTTGATGTTGTTGTGAGCGTTCCGAAGTTTTGAGCAAGTTTCAACGATGTCATGAGATGTGTTTGTACAATTGGTTTGAAGTTCCGGGAGTTCCGGGTAGGTTCTGGGATGTTTTAGTGCAAAAATCATAGTTGTAGCAGGCCTACAGGGGTTGCAGGCCCCGGAACTCAACCATGCGGTCCGCACAAAAATGAGTGCGCCCGCGGTGAGTTCCGTGCGGACCGCAAAGTCGGCCGCGGCCGCGGTAGGTGGCATGCGGACCGCACATAGTGGTGTGCGGCCGCGGTGGGGAAACGATCCGCTGGTACTACTTTGGAAGCTCATATCGTTTAATCTACAAGGAATATTGAAGTGATTCGAAAACAAAAGTTGTAGATCTTCGTGTCTAGTTTCCAGAAAGGTAAAGATATCGCAATTTGGATATCTGTAGCAAAGGTTATGGCCAAAATA
This sequence comes from Nicotiana tabacum, assembly GCF_000715075.1. NCBI lineage: Eukaryota > Viridiplantae > Streptophyta > Magnoliopsida > Solanales > Solanaceae > Nicotiana > Nicotiana tabacum. The sequence goes on along the minus strand of NC_134089.1, from coordinate 13,654,330 downwards.
CTAAAGTCTATCACTGAAGAGGGAGGCCTGTGCGGTCGCACGTTGCCTTTGCGCGGACCGCACTGGCTTGGGCGGACCGCGTGCGTTTTGGTGCGGCCTGCGTGAGCTGAAACCTGAGGGGTACCTATAAATATGAGATTTTGGGTTTTATTTAATATTTTGACCTAGAGAACTCGGATTTTGGCGATTTTTCGAAGGTTTTTCAAGAAATTCATCGGGGTAAGTGATTTTAACTCAGATTTGGCTAGAATACATGAATCTATCACTGAATTCATCGTTTAATTCGTGAGTTGAGATGGAATTTGGGAAGAAAATTGTGAAACCTTTCAAAAATGTAAAATGATGATTTGAAGGACCAAATGGTATCGGAATTGGATAATTTTGGTATGGTTAGACTCGTGAGGGTACGAGGATTCGGAAAATGTAAATTTTACCCGATTCCGAGACGTGGGCCCGGGGCTCGGGTTTTACTAAATTCGAGATTTTTGATATTTTTTTCGAATGTTTTCGCTTGGGCTATGTTCCCTTAGCAGATTGTGACATATTCGTTCTGATTTTGGATAGATTCGACGCGCGTGGAGGCCAATTTGAGAGGCAAGGGCATAGCGAGCTAGAGTTTTGGCCAGTTTGAGGTGAGTAATGATTTTAAATGATGTCCTGAGGGTTTGAAACCCCGGATTTGCACAACGTAGTGCTATAGTAAGTTGAGATACACGCTGTGTGACGAGCGTGAGGTTCAATGCTTTGGGGATTGGGACTTGGTCCATCCCGAATGATATTTTACCACATTTTTTATTGAGACATATACTCTATTGTTGTGAATTGGGCTTGTTGCCATGCTTGGGGCCTTGTGCCGACCTGTAGAACCCTTAGGGGATTTTTGACTAGTTTTCCTCACTTACTTTGTTAAAGAATTTTATATCCTCAGTCATGTTTCCAATTGTTTAAGAATGATATGAACCAAATTTTTGAAATGTTAATCATAAATAGGAAGAGATATAAGGGCCGAGATCCCGACCGTACATTATGCCCGAGAGGCTGTGATTTTTAAATGACTGAGAGGGGTCGAGGACCCAATAGTGAGGATATTTTATATGATATGGATCGGGCTACGCGCCGCAGTAGATATATATATATATATACATTATGGATCGGGCTGCACGCCGCAGCAACTACTTATATGGATCGGGCTGCACGTCGCAGCAATTATATAGCGCTTGGGCTGAAGGAGCCCCTCCGGAGTCTGCACACCCCCAGTGAGCGCAGTCGACTATTATTATTATGGATCGGGCTATATGCCACAGCGATATGTGGATCGAGATGCACGCCGCAGCGGTATATATATTTATTGACTCGGTTATCGTGAGAAGTATATGAATTGAGAACTGAGGATAAGAACGAATAGATGAACTAAAATGCTTGAGGAGCTGATTTGTACTGATTATATCTGTTTTACCCGGTTAAAAGAATTTCACATGATTTTCTTATTCACTGATGTTTAAATGATTTTACTATTTTGATATAGAACTGCTTAGTGCCTTTACGTGATTTCATACTGTCAGCCATTATTTATTATTATTACTCATTGGGTCGGAGTACTCACATTACTCCCTGCACCATGTGTGCAGGTACAGGTATTCCTGAGGCATAGGGCGAGCTTTCCTGTCTTTCTGTTTTCATCGGAGTTATCGAGGTAGCTGCATGGTGTTCGCAGACCCGATTTCTCCTTCTATCTCCATTTATTATTCCGTATTTCAGGCGTATTTTTGTATTAGATTGTTGAAACCTTATATTAGAGGCTCAGACTTGTGACACCGGATCAGTGGGCTATTTTACAGAGATTTTTTGTGATTATGGTTTCCGCACATTTCATCTGTTAAATTCATACTTCTATTTATATTAAATTGGTATTAAATATCGAAAATTGGTATTGAATTATAAAAAAAGATATTGTGAGATGTTAGTTGGTCGAGCTTGCCTAGCATTGTGTTGGGCGCCATCACGGCCGGGATTGGGTCGTGACACCACATGATTATGGATGCGGACGCATTAAGAAGATCACCCAGTGAATCATGTAGGGGTGAAACGGACCTTGGCGTCTGGTTGATTTATATGAGTTACAAAGGTCAACATTGTGGATTATTGGACGTTGTGACCCATGACTTTGTGCCAAATGGGGATGTCTACTATCAATGAATGGATTGAATGGTCATATGTTATATCAGTCTTGACCTGAAATGTATATATATATGGTACTGAAAGGCTCCCCAATAATTTACACATATTTAAGGCCTGAGACATGCAGGGGATAAGGTTAGGACTTGCGGTATGTCTGCCTTCTTAATAATCCAATACTTCAGTTTCAAAGGAGTTAGAAAAAAAAACAACTTAACATTTACAAAAGGTTTGCTCAGTGTGAAAGTCAAGGTTGCAGATTTTGGGGTGCTTCAGAGAAAGTACAATGGTTTGCGATCTTTTGGACTATGTAGTTCATGCCAAGCTTTATCTTGATGGAGCTATACTTTTGTGATTATTGTGCATAATTAGGGGAAAGAGTTACTTCAAAGAAGAATCGAAGAGTATATGAATAAATAGGTTAGCTCAGCAGGCAAAAGAAGAAATTAGCCACCGGTGTTTGTGGCAAGCCTATGGAGAGGGCAGACTAGCCAATGCAACACCACCTACTCGGCTCAGTTCTCAGGAATGTTTTTGAAGGAGTTTGTCTCTTGGATTCTTTGTAATATGTGGTATATGTGGTCTGAATGGTTGTGTTAGGTCACCATGACAGTGTCAGAATATGTCATCAGGTTCAATAAGTTAGCCGTATACTCCTACTTTGGTTCCTAAGCTAGAGAGCGAGTCCACAGACTCATTAAAGGACTCAATTATGATATTGAAATTTTGTACAACTCGAGAAGCTACAGGCCGATGCTTCATCTTGGCTAGTAGTAGAAATTGCCAAAATGTTAGAATGTGTTCTGGATGAGGAAAAGAGGAAGCTAAGGAGACCGATAGGTCTCGAGGTTTTAAAGGATTTAGCGGATTCTGCTCTACAACTACAAATCATTATGACCGGGGCTCGGGTAGCCGGCCAGCCCAGTCAATATATCTGATTACTCAGGGTGCTCCAGTAAGTTCTTTTAATGCACTACCGACACGAGCTTCGTATAATGGTAATTCCAGTTATCTAGCATAGACTCAGTATGAGCAGCTGAACCCTCAAAAGGATTGTTATGAATGTGGTAGTACTAGGCACATCATGGGAAAATTGTCCTAGACTTGGGAGAAACATATTTTATAAAAGCACTCAGGCTACGTGCCCCATTGCAGTTACTACTCCACTTAAATAACCAGCCAGAGGTAAGGGTCAGGATGTTAGAGGTGCAGGTGAGACTCCTAGAGGTGGATACCCAACCCGTTGATATATTTTCTATGGTATGGCTGAGGTCGCAACACCAGATGGAGTCATTACACGTACGGTCTTGAATTATTATAAAGCAACAATTTTCTTAACTTGATTCGGTTCTGAGTATCGAGGCAAGTCCTCCAATTGTGCTCCACTTATGAGTGAACTTCGTAATTCTGAAATCTACTTATGTGAATACTCTTGTTGGGAGATTCGATGGAGATAGCTATGTCTATCATTATGTGTTGTGATTTTGTTAAATGAAAAATTATTCAAAAGAAGAAAATAGAATGTTCCAATTTGGCACAGTGTGCATATTACTTGTGGTACAGAGTTGAGGATGATATCCTCGTGTTTTATATAATGTGAAATATTTAAACTGGGCTACAAGCTGCGGTAGATGTTATATAAGGACGAGGTCTTTGCGGTGAAAATAAAAATAAAAATAAATTATGTGTTTAAATGCTCCCTTTGTGAAATTAAAATTTGTACTATAGTACTTATAGGGAATCATGCCAATTAGACTCATTTGAAAATTCTTGTATGAATATATTTGTGCAAAATTTGCCAGATTTGTATTGTAATTATTGAGTTTTAGACTACGAGGTGAGTGCCCGGGGATGTAAATTGTTACTCGCTAATTCGGGTAAGTAATTATGAGATCTTCATGCCTCGTTGTTAGTAAACTATAAGTTTGAAATGATATTTTGTTAACATGAAGTTAATTGGTGATGTTGTAATCTTTTATGAACAACTATTAAGACCGGAGATGTGGTTATGGTCATACATATGATGTGTTTCATGTCAAGATATCATTGTGATAATGACGTGCTTGTAATGCGGAGATTAGTGTTATTAATACATACTTTGTGGTGCTTCGTTGGGTTGTGGATATGTTGTTAGGAGTTCTTTTGGTGTTACTCTGGCAGGTGGATAGGCCCAATTACAGGGGAGACTCTGCCAAAATTTCTGAAAATTTTGGGAGTTAGAAAAATTTGGAATATTGAGATGTGCAAAGAAAGATATAAGTTACATTACAAATGATCCTAAGTGGGGGAGAATGTAATACCCCGTATTTGATGGGTGCGTAGGCACGAGTTGCTATAGCCAGTCGAGACTAATATCATGCGTTGATGTGAAAATCGGACCTTTTTGGAAATGATTGGAGTGTAAGAAATTTGGTCTTAAAGTTTACAAATATGGATAAAAGAAATAATCTCAATTGAAATGGTGTTGTCAAACTTATGTCGAATGCGATAATGTGGGATCAATCGCGAATATTTGTGTAAAAGTAAAATCATCAATTTGGTAACCTGAGAATAATTCTTAGTACGTTCGAGGACGAACGTTTATTTTAGAGGTGGAGAATGTGATGACCCAAAATGTCATCTTTAAATTAAATAATCATTTTGGTATTTTAAGACCTTGAAAGGTAGTATCAATAATTTCTTGACTTGCGTGCGCAGTCGGTATAATTTTACGGAAGGTTTTTATGTGAAAAATAGATTAAATTGTGAACTAGAGCTTTAAAACTCAACTGAGTTGACTTCGGTCAACATTTTGAGCAAACGAACCCGGATACAAGTTTTGACCATTTCGGTAGTTTCGTATCGTGATTTGGGACTTGGTCATATGTCTGAAATCGAATTCGGAGGTCCCTAGATCAAATTATCGGCAATTAACGGAATCTAGAAATCTAAGGCTAAAAATTTCTTAAGTTTGACCGAAGATTTGACTTTTGAGCAAATGACCCCGAATTAGATTTTTGATGATTTCAATAGCTTCGTATGGTGATTTTTAGACTTAGACGCATGTTCGGATTTGGATTTGGAAGTCTGTAGGATAATTTGGTGCTTGGAAAATAGAAGATTTTTGGAAAGTTTGACCGAGGGTTGACTTTTTGATATCGGAGTCAGAATCTAGTTTTGAAAAATTTTCATAGCTTCGTTATATCATTTATGACTTGTGTGCAAAATTTGAGGTCAATCGGACTTGATTTGATAGGTTTCGGCATCTAATATAGAGTTAGAAGTTCTTAGTTTCATTAAGCTTGAATTGGGGTGTGATTCACGGTTTTAGCATTGTTTGATGTAATTTGAGGCATCGACTAAGTTTGTGTCATATTATGGGACTTTTTAGTATACTTGGTTGGGGTCCCATGAGGCTCGGATAAATTTTGGAAGAGTTTTTGGAAGATTTTGGCGTTTTGAGCATAATTATGTAATGATCCAAAGGTTCATTTTCAGTTATAGAGATCGAAATTTCATTTCGAGACTTCCGGGATTTTGATAATGAATTATAGGAGTGATCTGGAAAGTTTGGTCTAATTTCATCAAATCGCGATTGGGTTTTTAATGCAAAACGTAAGTTAATTATTTAACGAGTGAAATGGAAATCTCTCTAAGCAAATAAGCTCCGAATTGAGTTTTGATTGAAAGACTATGTTTGTATTATTATTTTTTACTCATAGGAACAAGAATCATTGAATTCCGAGTTCGTATGATGGAGTTAGAGCCTTTTTAGTGAAATTAAAGACTGTTGGTGCAATAGATCTGGTGTGCACCTTTAGCGACCAGATTTGACCACTTTTAGCAATGGGAATTAACTTTTAGCGACCAGAATCGGGTTTTTAATGCTGTTTCTGTTTTTTAGCTTATTTTGACGTTTTTTTGGTGAAAGAACATGGCTTGGGCGATTTTTGAGCAAGAAATCATGGGAAATCTTGAGGTAAGTTACTTGTGATCATTTCTACTCCATGTCACACCTCCTTTTTACATACACCCCGTAAAGGGTATAAATACAAGGGAGTTTTTCCAATTAAAGGACAATCGAAACAGGATTGTTTATTTATTAAAAATTAGAGTCGCCATTTGGGAGGTTTATGGTGTCCCAAGTCACCGGTTTAAAATCCCGAATCGAGGAAAGTTGACTCTATTCACGGTCTGCGAACACAGAAATCCGGGTAAGGAATTCTGTTAACCCGGGAGAAGGTGTTAGGCACTCCCGAGTTCTGTGGTTTTAACACGGTCGCTTTTGATTAGACTTGGCTTACTAAATTGTTTACCTACTCATTTTGAAACCTATGTGCTTTCACCTCTTAACCGCTTTTAAATTAAAAATTATCTTGAAACGGGTCACGTGTACGTGTATCCATTTTTGGCGCGTAAAAATTATGTCACGCGTACGTGTCCACAATTAATAACGTTTATTATTATTAAGAAAGTTTAGCCGAAGTTACGCGAACGTATAGTCCGATTTATTTTTTTGAAATCGTAACCGTGTCATGCGAATGTGTCCACAACCACGATAGTATTTTAAACGACCCTAAAGGTTCCTCTACAAATATTTATCTTATTGTCTAATTAAAACATGTGGGGCCATAAGCCATATTCTATTCTAACATGGTACGCATCGCATGCCTTAATCAGCGAAATCTGATTAACTAAGAAAAAATTATCACTACTTTTGGACTGAAAATTTGGACCAACTTTGGACTAACAGACCGAACGGATGGCATGATGATTAGAGGATAATGTGAAAGAGCCTTGGGCTCGAACGAACTGGCTCTACATGTGAAAAAGGGTGGCTGATCTTCACTCCAGGCCCAACATGAGCCAAGACCCTTGGAGGATCGAGCGTTGAGGAGTGCTGGACTCGAGGTCGATTCCCCGAGCACGCGGGATATCAGATTATGGTGGAACGGGCGTGAGCCCAATTTTATTAGTAAAAGGGGATGTCACGCAAGCAGACTTGGGCTGACCTTAATTTCATCAATTGGGCCAATATTAGGCCTAAGTCTAAAAACCTCCTTTATGCACAATTAGATACTTGTAATTCCATTAAAACACTTCATGAAACATGGAATGGAGTTAACCGTCTACTTCTGCATCTCAATTATTAGAGTACATGATGACTAACTAACCACTACGAAATTGCAATACCATTTCCAGATAAAATGCCCATGTACAATTAGTCACTTGCAATTTAATTAAGAAACGATATGTGAAATGAGATAAACATTCCGAGTTTGCAAACAACAAATCCTACTTAGACATACCCGCAATCAACACCTAAGTAAAGTAGTATTTGCCTCTATTCCCAAAGTATTCTGAACTATTCCCTTCCCTTCAAGCATGACCTCAATACCCCATTTAACCAAAAATACATTCAGCTGACCCATAGCATTATCCAGACACAACTAATATGATATCCAAAACTTAAATGAACTACATATCAGATCCTTTAGTTGTCACATGTTTCACCCCAGTCTGAATCACTCCAGAGCTGTTATATCCAAACAACATTCAGTTTCAGTCTTTGAAACAGGCTGACAACAGCTTTAATTAAAATTTCGAACAAAAGAATACAAGATATAACCAAACTTGGTTAGACCTACTATTAATCAAACATTCGTAATAGTCCAGAATCATGATAAAGTTCAGTTATACAATACCAAGCCTTTAACTATGAGACATTTAACAGGAAATTGAGTCTCTTGCTAATTCTAAACCAAATTCAACCTTCAAAAGATACTATCACCAAAAAGGAGAACAATGCACCAATAACTCATGATTCTAAAGAAAAATAAAGCTACATTACAACAAAGAACTGGTTGATGTTAAGCTCCCAATCTCCAGATTTCCATATCAAACTTGAAGCAAGTTTTAAATTAGGTAGAATTAAAGAATATATACCTGGAAATTGAAAAGGAAAAGAGGTGAAGAAGCAGTAGATAATAGCAGAACAAAAGCACAGCAATATCAATGTCACAGTGACCTCACAGCAGCTTGAAACCCAGAAAAATCAAAAATCAAACCATCTCCCAACCCAGGTGCAAGATGTGAGATTTTCAGAGATTTTCACTAATGAAGAAGATCAGAAATCCCCAGCTGATAAAGAATTTGATCAGTTTTTATCAAAGAAATATGCTGGACGTCAGTGCAGTTTCAGAATTCTCAGCCGTTTTGTTTTCTCAGAATTTTTTAATCTCTTTCAAGTCTCTTCCCTCTGCCTTTAAAGGCAAGAAATGATGCCTTTATAGGCAAGAAACAGGGCAACCTTAAGGGTTCAGTTTTTTCATTTTAGTCCTTTTCAAATTTTCCTTTTAGCTTAGTATCCCTTATCCAATTTTCCTTTTTGTTTAACTACCCCTGGTTCAAATTTCAATTTATTAGGCAGTCCCCCTCCCCAGCTTCCTAGAAGCTTCCCAATTCTGTTACTCATAGATTCCCTTCCCCAATTTCCTAAACTACCCCTCGAGCTATGGTTATTTACCCTAGCAAAATTCCAATGAATCATGGGTCAACTCGACCCAGTATCAAACCAGTCCAGCATGGGTCATTGGGCCAACTCCACTTCCAGCTTTGTAGACTTCAGGCTCAGATTGAACCCTAATTCAACATCCCAATTTAATGAGCCAAAGGCAAAATCTGGAACCCATAAGACAAAACCCAAAACCCAAAAGAAAAGTAGTGACTTAACTAATTTCAAACAATAGCCAAATGAAACTGGCGGATGGACAAAAGGACGACTTTAAAACACTAAGAAGTCCAGAAGAAGCAGATGACAATGAAAGAAGAAAAGAAGCAATAGAAACGTAATGAAAACCAAGGAAATACCTAAAAGCACGGACATATTTGGAACAATTTGAAGCCTCTGTCAACCTTCTCGACAAGAAAAGTCTTTAATCGGGTGTTTTCGTGTGAAAACACACGATTAAAGGCCATTATAGCCTAGAACCGTCAGAAACCCTGTTGGATTTGGATTTGTGGAACTAGGGTTTTTTTTTTATTTGAGATTCGAACAGCTCCGGGGAGATTCGAGGTTAGTGGGTTGGGTATCTGGGATGAGGAGGTTATGGTGATTATTTAGGGTTGATTTGGTGGGAAAAGGAGTCGGCGCCGCCGGGCAGGGGGTTGGGAATTCCAGGACGACGGTTAGGGTTTGAGGTTTTTTAATTGAAATTCGAACAGTTGCGGTTCGATTTGAGGGAAAAGGGGTGCGGATCTGGGATGTGGAGATGGATGAGGGTATTTGGTGTAAGTTTGGGGTCGATCGGTGCACCGCCGCCTGCGGAGACGATTTCCGGCCGGCGATTCCGACGTGGATGATGAGAGCCGGATGAAAGAGATGAGAGGGGGGTAGGGGCACGTTTGGACACTTAAATATTGAACGACCCGAGCTTCATGACCGTCTGATCAAGAAACCTCGGCGGTCCTGATCTGTTGCCTATGATAAGGCGTCGTTTGGTTTATTGTGGGGGAAACAAACCGGGTCAAGGCGTGGGTTTGGGCCAGATTTCGGGTAATTTTCGTTTGGGCTGGGGAAATTTGGATTGGTTTTAGCCCAAATTTAGATTTCCTTTCATTTCTTTCTTTTCCTTTTTCAATTTCAAAATTCTTTCCTTTTCAAAATTAAAATAAAACCTAAATTAACTAATAATTTTTAAGCTAAATTAACCTACCCAATTAGATTAATCACTCATCACGGTATTTAAAATAATTAATTAAATCCTAAATTTAAAGAAAAATTATACAATTCAAAATTAAAAAGTAAAAAATACAAAATGAATTATTTTTTGTGATTTTCATTTTTTATAAAACAAACTAATTTACTAATTAATCTGAAAATATAAAATTAAATCCTAAATGCAGTGCGTGATATTTTTGTATTTTCATGAATTAAATAAAATAAACGTACACAGATAAATGCAAATACTTAACAGAAAATGCCACAAAATTCAACAAAATTGCAAACATTGAAAAAAATTATTTTGTTTTGAATTTGTTGGAATAATTCATATAGGGCAAAAATCAAGTTCTCACAGCTGTCCCTCTTTGCCCGGAAATACGAAGAGTTTTCGTGCAAAGATAAGTGAGCGGATACAAACGATTTTTGCCCGTTTGAATACTCCGTGGGAAGCATTTTTGAAAGATTTGACCACACCCTGCTTCCGTGGTTGCCTACATATCCTTGGCTATAAAGAAATCAGGTCAGTGTAGTTCGGGAATGTCTGGTAGCTGGGACTACCATGGAGCTGTGATTTCACTGTTGTTGTTGCTGCTGCTGCTCATTGAACCCCTTATTACACCATGTCAAAAATAAAAGAAGCTAGACTAGACTATGATCGATGCTTTACAAAATCCTATCTAGATCTTCAAACTTGATCTTGTGTTTCTTGTTGCCTTGTTGCCTTGTATTCTCTCGGTAAAATTCCTTCGTTGCCGCCTTGAATTGTAGTATGAGATGTTTTCCCCTTCTTCAGGTAGGTGTCTGGCTGCTGAACTTGATATGCATTCCCGTGCTCTTCAGGCGGGCTCCTGATTGCTAAACTTGAATGTATTCCCATGCTATCCAGGCGGGCCCCTGACTTCAACTTGAGATATATTCCCTGCTCTCCAGGCGGGCTCCTGACTTCAACATAAACAAACCAAAGGAAATTTTTCTGCCCCAGTTTGGTGGCCGGGCCCATGTGTAAGTGTAAAACGAATCACATTAGTGAGTATCAATAAAGATTTTGAGAACCAAAACTTGAATTGTACTCCCTTGTTCTCCAGGCGGGCTCCTAACTGCTGACTTGAAAGTATTCCCTGCTTTCCAGGCGGGCTCCTAATTTTAACTTGAAAGTGCTTCCTGCTCTCCAGGCGGGCTCCTGACTTCAAGATAGACAAAACAAAGAATTTGAAAGCTAAAATCTAAATTGTACTCCCTTGTTCTCCAGGCGGGCTCCTGACTGCTGACTTGAAAGTATTCCCTGCTTTCCAGGCGGGCTCCTGATTTTAACTTGAAAGTGCTTCCTGCTCTCCAGGCGGGCTCCTGACTTCAAGATAGACAAAACAAAGAATTTGAAAGCTAAAATCTAAATTGTACTCCCTTGTTCTCCATAGGGGCTCCTGACTGCTAACTTGAAAGTATTCCTTGCTCTCCAGGTGGGCTCCTGACTTCAACTTGAAATGTATTCCCTGCTCTCCAGGCGGGCTCCTGACTTCAACATAGACAAAACAAAGAATTTGAAAGCTAAAACTTAAATTGTACTCCCTTGTTCTCCAGGCGGGCTCCTGACTGCTAACTTGAAAGTATTCCCTACTCTCCAGGCGGGCTCCTGACTTCAACATAGACAAAACAAAGAATTTGAAAGCTAAAACTTAAATTGTACTCCCTTGTTCTCCATGCGGGCTCCTGATTTCAATAAAATAGACAAAAACAAAGAAAAATTTTCTGCCCCAGTTTGGTAACTGGGCACATATGTGAGTATTAAACTGAATCATATTACCAAATATTACTAAGAATTTGAAAGCTAGGTCCCATTATGCAGCGGGGGCCTGACAACTCTTAACTAAACGACAATTTTAAATCTAAGTTATATCTTTTACAGGTGTGACTTCTGCTAAATCTTTCTATCTAAGAGAATCTTTAAACTACTCCCCATTATCCATGAGGGTCCTGAAAATCAAAAGTCGAGTTTTATCTTAAGAGTGACAACTTTCATGGCTGAATTATACTACCTTACGGCAGAACTTACGCTAAATATTATTATCTAATCGAAATCTTAAAGCTAAGTCCCATTATTCAGGAGGGTCCTGGAAACTTCTAATTGAATCCTATCTCGGACATGCAAACTTCTAAGCTAACTTATATTCTTTTGGGATACATTTATGCTAGATTATGCTATTTCTGAACTTTAAACTAGGTCCCATTTTCCAGGAGTGTCCTGGAAGCTTACGGTCAAACCTGTTTTGATGCTTGCTCTTTCCCCTGCGGAGAGTTTCTCTGAAACAAACGAATTTTCTACCCCTGTTTCAATCAAAGAAAATTTTGTCAATTTAAAGTGGTGGTTAGCTGATGGCATTCTTGCTGGAGATCTTTCCACTGCATTGTTTTGTTCTGAATGGCTTTCCCGAACTGTCCCTGAACCGCTTTGACTTTCTGACTGACTTTCCAATCCCATGGCCTTTGACGAACCGAGTGTTCTATACCCATGTTGTTGTTTCACATCTCTGACCCCTTTATCTAAACCTTTGCATCTCCCATGACATACCAAATCATTACACCAGTGAAACTTCTGGTGATTCCCCGTATCCCACCTTACATCATGCTGTCTTTAGTATGCTCTCACCACGTTGTGATTTGCAATTTTGGAAGTTGGTAGTGAATTTTAAAATTCTTTTCCACTTATTTGGGACAAGACTGACATTAAAACATCTTAGACAAATAAACCCAAAAGAAAATGAAATGCAATGACTTTGCGGGTTAAGGATAAGAAGAATCCAAAACCGGATGACTGCTACAAAGGGAAAAAGAAAAAGAAACTTATCTGAGTGGAACAGCTGGTACCAATGAACATGACATGAATTTCGGATTAATCGGCCCAATCTGTCCAACCGATCCACTTTCAGTTGCCATACTTTGTCGCCTCAGCATTTCCATGACCTGATTACTTTACCCAAACCTTGACCTTGTTCATCCTGCGGTGCCTTAAAACAGTTTTCCACCAACAGACCTTTCTCACTTGTTGACTTTTCAACTCACTTTCGCCTCAAGGTGCCCGTGAGGGTTTTCACCAATAAGACTTTCTCATTTTAATTTCTCTCAACTCCCGTCGTCTTAAGGTGTGCCTGTGAAGGTTTTCACCAATAAGACTCTCTCATTTTTATTTTTCCTGCTTGAACCAGAGTGTTGCCCCTGACATGAATTACCTTTACCTGCTCGACTTGGCATTTCTCAAAGACTGATCAGAAGGTCTTTCTTTGGACCGTAATATGATATTTTGGGTAGGGTTAGAAAGAAAGGGTATAAAAGGTTCAAAACAATTCAAATGGGTTAAAGTTACAACTTTTAGAATCAGGTTTCTCACAACAACCACAATTTCTGCCCCAGTTTCTTGCTTGGGGCTTTTGGATTTTTGTTTTGATGAGATCGAACCATGAGGCTGCCTACGTATCCTTAAAAAGAATCAGGTCGAACGTAGTTCATGACATAAGAATTACTTTGTTGTTGTGATTTTCTATTTTCTCCTTATTTTCTTTCTCTTTTGCTTTTCTCTTTTCCTTTTTATTATTTTCTTCTTCTTTTCTCTTTTCCTCTTTCTGCTCTTCTTTTTTCTTCTTTCTTCTTCTTTTTTTTTCATTCTTTTCTTTCTCTTTCATTTCTTTCTCTTTTTTCTTTTCTTCCTTTTCTTATCTTTTACGCTTGTGTTTCTGATATCCACTACTGATTCTGAAGGAGGGATAAGAAAGATAATAAATAAGGCTCAAAAGGGTTGACGAGGGATAAGGTGTTTAGATAGCAGAACAAAATGCCTTTGTCATTTCAATCTTCAAAATATGCCAAATACAAACAAATACAAAGACAATCAAACGAGGAAATCATACATAGTATCTCTTGACTGCATCGGAATTGATAGCCATTTCTGCACATTTCCCTTCTACATCTATCAAATATAATGCGCCATTGGACAACACTCTAGTTACGACAAATGGCCCTTGCCAGTTTGGGGCGAACTTTCCTTTTGCTTCAGCCTGATGAGGCAAGATACGTCTCAACACTAACTGACCTACTTCGAACTTCCGTGGACGTATCTTTTTGTTATATGCTCTCGCCATTCTCTGTTGGTACAATTGGCCGTGACATACTGCTGTCAATCCCTTTTCATCAATCAGACTTAATTGCTCCAAGAGGGTTTTGACCCATTCCACGTCATCAATTTCTGCCTCAGCGACAATCCGAAGGGATGGGATTTCGATTTCTGTGGGTATTAATGTCTCCGTGCCATACACTAAAAAATAAGGAGTGGCCCCTACTGAAGTGCGAACAGTAGTGCGATAACCTAACAATGCGAAAGGTAACTTCTCATGCTATTGTCTGGACCCTTCCACCATTTTCCGCAGTATCTTCTTTATGTTCTTATTGGCTGCCTCGACTACTCCATTCGCTTTAGGGCGATATGGGGTGGAATTGCGATGTATAATCTTAAACTGCTGATAGGTCTCTGTCATCAGATGACTGTTGAGATTAGCACCATTGTCCGTGATGATTACCTTCGGAATCCCAAACTGACATATGATATTTGAATGCATAAAATCGACCACTGCTTTCTTGGTCACAGATTTAAAGTTCTTGCTTCAACTCACTTGGTGAAATAATCAATGGCTACCAGAATAAACCTGTATTCATTTGATGCTGCTGGCTCGATTGGCCCAATGACATCATGCCCCAAGCAACAAAGGGTCATGGTGCCGACATTGTACGCAATTCAGATGGTGGGGAATGAACCAAATCTCCGTGCACCTGGCACTGATGACACTTGCGCACAAAACTAATGCAATCTCGCTCCATAGTGAGCCAGTAATAACCTGCTCGGAGAATCTTCTTTGCCAGAACGTACCCACTCATATGCGGTCCACAAACTCCGGAGTGTACCTCAGTCATAATAACTGTGGCCTGTCTGGCATCTATGCATCTTAGCAATCCAAGATCTGGAGTTCTTTTGTATAACACCCCTCCACTAAAGAAAAATTCGCTTGCCAATCATCGAATTGTTCTTTTCTGATCACCTGTGGCCTGTACCGGATATACCCCCATATGGAGGTATTCTTTGATATCATGGAACCATGGCTCCTCATCAAGTTCTTCTTCTACCATATTACAGTAAGCATGTTGATCACGGACCTGAATCTGCAAAGGGTCCACATAAGCCTTATCTGGATGATGTGACATTGACGCCAGAGTAGCCAAAGCATCAGCGACTTCATTATGAATCCTTGGGATATGCCTGAATTCTATTGACTGAAACCGTTGACAAAGATCATGCAAACATTGTCTGTACGGTATGAGTTTCAAATCCTGTGTTTCCCATTCTCCCTGAATCTGGTGCACCAGGAGGTCCGAGTCACCCAAGACCAAGACTTCCTATACACCCATATCCACAGCTAACCTCAAACCTAGAATGCATGCCTCGTACTCAGCCATGTTGTTAGTACAGTAAAAACGAAGTTGAGCCGTAACAGGGTAGTGCTGCCCTATTTCAGAAATAAGCACTGCTCCTATCCCCACGCCCTTCATGTTTGCAGCCCCATCAAAGAAAAGTTTCCATCCCGGCTTCTCAAATTGCTCCAACTCATCAATGTACATCACCTCCTCATCGGGGAAATAAGTTTTCAAAGGTTCATAATCTTCGTCAACCGGGTTCTCGGCCAAATGGTCCGCCAAGGCCTATGCTTTCATTGCGGTTAGAGTCACGTAGACAATGTCAAACTCTGTGAGCAGGATCTGACACTTTGCAAGCCTCCCTGTGGGCATAGGATTCTGAAAGAAATACTTCAATGGATCCAAGCGGGATATGAGGTAGGTAGTATAAGACGACAAATAATGTTTCAGCTTCTGTGCCACCCAAGTTAGGGCGCAACATGTCCTCTCAAGCTGAGTGTACTTAGCCTCGTACGACGTGAATTTCTTGCTGAGGTAATATATGGCCTACTCCTTCCTGCTTGTGATATCATGTTGACCCAATACACAGCCGAATGAATTGTCCAAAACTGTCAAATATAGGATCAAAGGTCGCCCTAGTTCTGGTGGGACCAACGCGGGTGGATTTGACAAATACTCCTTTATCTTATCAAACGCCTCCTGACATTCATCTGTCCATTTGATCGCAGCGTCTTTCTTTAACAGTTTGAAGATAGGCTCGCAAGGTGTCGTGAGCTGAGAGATGAACCTGCTGATATAATTTAATCTCCCCAACAAACTCATCACCTCGGTCTTGTTCCTTGGAGGTGGCAATTCCTGGATGGCCTTGACTTTCGATGGATCCAGTTCGATGCCCCAGCAGATGATTGTGAACCCCAACAACTTTCTAGACGGCACCCCAAAAGCATACTTTGAAGGATTAAGCTTGAGATTGTACCTGCGAAGCCTTCGGAAGAACTTCTTCAGATCCCTGACATGGTCAGACTACTTTTTAGACTTCACGATCACATCATCCACGTACACCTCGATTTTCTGGTGTATCATATCATGGAATATTGTTATCATTGCCCTCATGTAGGTTGCCCCAACATTCTTCAAGCAAAATGGCATGACCCTATAGTAGTACGTTCCCCACGGCGTGATGAATGCCGTCTTTTCTGCATCTTCCTCGTCTATTAAGATCTGATGATAACCCGCGTAACAATCCACAAAAGAACTAATATCATGTTTGGCATAATTATCGATCAAGATATGGTTGTTCGGCAATGGGAAATTATCTTTTGGACTCGCCTTGTTGAGATCCCGATAATCAACACACACCCTGGTCTTGCCATCCTTCTTCGGTACAGTCACAACATTGGCTAACCAGGTGGGATACCGGGTGACCCAAATGACTTTGGCATCAAACTGCTTGGTGACCTTTTCCTTGATCTTCACACTCATATCCGTTTTGAACTTTCTCAACTTCTGTTTGATAGGAGGGAATGTCGGGTCAGTGGGCAACTTGTGAACCACTAAATCAGTGCTTAGACCTGGCATGTCGTCATAGGACCATGCAAAAACATCTTTGTATTCGAACAGTGCTTTAATTATCTCCTCCCTGAGTTGAGGTCCCAGATGTACACTTATTTTAGTTTCACGGACATTTTCTTGGTCCCCTAGATTAACTGTTTCTGTATCGTTCAAATTAGGTTTGGGCTTTTCCTCGAAATGGCTTAGTTCCTTACTAATTTCTTCATAGTCCTCATCATCGTCAAATTTCAACTCGTCATCACACTCAATTTCTTGTATTATTATTTCAGAGTTAGATTGGCTTTTAAAACTGGGCTGAAGATTCCTCATGCATGTCATGTCATTGATATCAACATAAAAAGAACTGTACAAAAGAAGAAAATAAAATAAAATTAGAAGAAATGAAGGAAAAGGAACAATTGCATTTCATTGAATTTAAAGATAACAGGGTTTTAACACATCCAATTGGACGGAACATAATATCTGAATTACAGACCCTGGAATAATCCAGACAACAAAAAGAAAATCAAAACCCACTACCAAGACTCCCTCCGGGTAGGAAGAGGAGTAGCTTCGTAGTTGTTTACTTTTGCACGTGGTCCCACGAATTGCACATCTGCCCTGCTAGACCCTTCCCCAGCCTGAACCATGTTAACCTCGGCGAATAACCTTTCGAACCCCTTCTCCAAGTCTCCATCGGTACCAATCAGTGGTCCAGGAACCTTTGACAATAGTTGCTTTCTGATACCCGGCCTGACGAATGATCTGGACAGATGCGGGATTGGCTTTGGCAATGCCCATGCTTTCTGTTTCATTTTTCTAGCTCTTCTCACGTCTGCAACGGTAGGCTTGAACCCCAGACCAAAAGTATCCAGATTCTTTGGAAGAGAAACTGGCTGCACAATACCTTGCAGATATGCACCCAAACCCTTGCCCGGTGCAAAACCATTTTTTAACATTTCAACAGCTACCATAACTGATGCCGCAACCATCTTTGGAGTTGGAACGCACTTTCCTTCTGGAATTTCTCTACCGATACTGTGTCGAAAACCTGATAAACCCATGGTTACTTGTCATCGTCAACCTCTATGAATGTAACAATGGCACCATTGGGCACACACAAATTATCTTCGCCGTGTATAGCAATTTCCTGTCGATCCCATTCAAACTTGACCATTTGATGCAGAGTAGATGGGACTGCTTTGGCAGTATAGATCCAGGGTCGTCCTAACAACAGATTGTATAAAACAGCCACATTGAGCACCTGAAATTCCATAGTAAATTCAACTGGCCCTATTGTGAGCTCAAGCACTATGTCCCCGACTGAATCTTTCCCTCCACCGTCGAATCCCCGAACGCAAATACTGTTCTTGTGAATTCTTTCATCTTCAACTTTCAGCTTGTTCAATGTGGAGAGAGGACAAATGTTCGCGTTAGACCCATTGTCAACCAGTACCCGAGTAACCACAGAATCTTTGCATTTCACCGTCAGATAGAGGGCTTTATTGTGCTCGGTACCCTCCACGGGCAACTCATCATCAGAAAAAGTGACTCTGTTTACCTCAAATATCTTGTTAGCTATCTTTTCCAAGTGGTTTACTGAGATTTTGTCAGGAACGTGGGCTTCATTCAAGATCTTCATCAAAGCACGATGGTGCTCGTCTGAATGGATCAATAATGACAAGAGTGAGATCTGAGCTGGTGTCTTCCTTAACTGTTCCACAATGGAATAGTCTTGCACTTTCATCTTTCTCAGAAATTCTTATGCTTCTTCCTCAGTCACCGCTTTCTTCACCAACACTCGATTATCTTTTGAGGTCTTAGTTTTTCTCAGCTCTTCGGGGGTAAAGCATCTCCCAGATCGAGTCAAACTATGAGTCTCACACACTTCTTCTTTAACCTCTTTTCCTTTGTAAATCATGGTCATTCGTTCATAATACCATGGAACTACCTTGCTGTTGACTATCGATAATTGAGTTACCGGTTTGATAACGACAGGATCTGTGGGGGCGGCCTTCACAATTACCACAGGCTTGTTCGTCACTCCTGGCACAACCACTTTTGCTCTTTCATGTTTTCCTGTGACGTCACTAGAGGACCCCTTCTTGACCTCCACAGACGGTTCATTATTTGCGCTGTTCAACTTGATCACAGACTTCTCACTTGTTGACTTTTCAAATGGCTTGGCTTCAGTAGCCCGAATCATCATGATGGTTTGCGAAGGCTTCTTAGGCTCCCCTTACTTATGCACTATCTCAATCACATTTGTTTTGTGATGGGATGGCAAGGGATTCTGATTGATATTGGGTGCCTCTAGAGCTTGGACCTCAATCTGATTGGTGTCAATGAGTTCTTGAATGGCTGTTTTCAATTTCCAGCATTTCTTTGCGTCATGTCCCAGGGCCCCTGAACAATACTCACAATTCACCGAGCGGTCAAGATTTCTGGGAGGGGGATTCGACAATTTAGCCTTGATCGGATTCAACATACCCAATTGTCTCAGTCTATGGAATAGACTGGTATATAATTCTCTCAATGGAGTGAAAGTCTTTTTCTTCTGCAACCTCTCATTCTTAAAGGCTTGGTTGGGTCGAAAACCCGTTTCAGGAGGATTTTTATAGGCTTTTGGGGGTGGATAGTTATTTTATAGAGCTTGGTACGGATTTTGTGGAGCTGGCGCATGCCATTGTGAGTAAGCGGGAGGTTGGGTATAGGTTTGTGCATGATGGATAGAAAAATAGGGATCTGGCGGTGGGTAATAGTGATATGGTAGGTTATATGGAGTGTGGGGTTAAGTTTGGGGATAGGGTCGCGACTGGTTGTAGTAACAGGGAAGGTTCCTGGATCCAACCCAAGCTCCCGACTCAATTGTCGCAACATCCTCCTTCTTCTTCTTCCCGAGCACACCCCCAGTACCGTTTTGAATGGACTGAGTGGTCGCCTTGATTGCTGAATAACTCATGATCTTGTTGGACTTGAGTCCCTCTTCAACCATGCCTCCCATTTTCACAACTTCATTAAAGGACTTACCTACTGTTGACACCAAGTGACAGAAATAAGTGGGTTCCAAAGCCTGCAAGAAATAATCAACCATCTCGCTTTCTTTCATCGGAAGGTCAACCCTCGCTGCTTGCTCTCTCCAACGGAATCCATATTCCCTGAAGCTCTCACTGGGGTTCTTCTCAAACTTTGTCAATGACAGACGATCTGGGATAATTTCGAGGTTGTACTGAAAATGGCAGGCAAAAGCTTGGGCCAAATCGTCCCATGTGTACCACATGTTGTGATCTTGTCTGGTATACCATTCTAAAGCCGATCCACTCAAACTTTGGCTGAAATATGCCATCAGTAATTCATCTCTTCCACCTGCTCCTCTCACCTTGCTACAGAATCCTCTTAAGTGTGCTACCGGGTCACCATGCCCATCTGTCACGACCCAAAATCCCAACCCGGTCATGATGGCACCTCTCGTGAGGACAAGGCCAGCCAATCAACAAAAAAATACATCTCTTCATAATTACTTAGCAGGAATAAGTCTAAATCATGGGCAATATAATCTTAAATGCGAAATAAACGTGATAGAACAAGGAAAACCCTCCCGACTCAGCCCGAAATCGGGGTGTCACAAGTCATGAACTACTACAGAGTTTATTAATATTTTACAAAGTCTGGCATTATCATAAATAACAAAGATAAGGGAGAAAATGGGGCTGCGGACGTCAACAGCTACCTCGTTACTCCTGGTCACCGCCTGGTCTGGAAGGATCAGCACTCAGGAGCGAACTCAGCCCTGCCTGTATCTGCACACATGGTGCAGGGAGTAATGTGAGTACTACGACCCAGTGAGTAATAAAAATAAATAACGACTGAAAACATGAAATCTCATAACGGCACAATATAGCGCTATCCTAAGCAGTAAAATCAGTTATACAGTAAAATAGTGAGTATCAGATAATTCTTCTTTTAAAACAGTAAAGACAAATAATTTCCACAGTAAGGATAAATCAAAAGCTTGCCCCTCGGGCTAAATATGTAAATCTCAGTATAGTATCAGCCCCTTGGGCTCACTCCCAACTCGTCACACACAACATCAGCCCCTCGGGCTCACTCCCAACTCACCAGCATACAACATCGGCCCCTCGGGCTCACTCCCAACTCACCACACACAAGCAATGGCCTCTCGGGCCCACTCCCAACTCACCTGGGTACCCTGCGCTCACTGGGGGTGTGTACAGACTCCGGAGGGGCTCCTACAGCCCAAACGCCATATCAATAAGCCTGAAAGCCTTCACACATCACAGACGAGGCCTGAAAGCCTCCTCATATAACACTCGAGGCCTGAAAGCCTCCTCACATCACTCAACATATCCTCATGTATGGCCCTCGGCCTCAATCAGTCCAAAAAATAATCATAAGCCCCTTGGGCATCAGTAAAACAATAGTGCTCAGCTCAACAGCATTATAAATATCATTAAATCTCGAGTTGAGTATAAATGTAGCTGAGTTCACAAAATAATATAATTCAATTGGACTGAGTTCAAATAATATTTCAATTCGTGAGGAAAATAGTCATATAAATTCACAAAAGATTTCAGATAATTGGCACGAAGCCCAAATATGGCAATAAGCCCCAATCATAGTGAAAAGCAATAAATCTTTATCAATTACGTGGTAAAAATATCAACTGGGATGGACCAAGTCACAATCCCCAATAGTAAATGACCCCGCGCTCGTCATACAACGCGTGCCTCATCTCAACATAGTAGTATGTTGTGCAATCCGGGGTTTCAAACCCTCAGTGCATCATTTAAAATCATTACTCACCTCTAGCTCGCTATGCCCTTGCCTCTCCGGTTGGCCTCCTCGTACGATGAATCTGCCAAAAAAATCACACAAACATAGATGAAGTTCGATTTCTAAAAGACAGGGTTGTAACCATATATATATGGGACTTGCCCCTTAATGGTACTACAATGATCCACTACTCTTAGGTAAACTTCAATCTACAATATGTCATTCAATAGGGCCAATATTAGTACTAAATTCCATAACTTATGCCATTTAGGCACATTATCAAACACCTTGTAGGCATAGATATTTACACCTCATAACTATAGTATTGGTTCTTCCAACTATTACCATTAACCAACAATTCATCTCACCATCATTCCTAACCAATTTATAACTTCCAACTACATATGTATGACCATCCATTCATACCCAACCAACAAAATTCTATCAATTAAACACCTTTAAATCCCTACCATGTTCATGTATTTAAATTGGGAATTTATGGCCTCCAATCAACATACCATAAGTTGTAATACATGATTCATACTCATAATTCCATATTAACCCCATATGTGTAAGTCTAAGGTGTAGGATTACCTCTTGTAGACCAAATCTTGAAAGTCAACTTTGGGGTGTTCTTGAGATTTTGAAGAAATCCTATGAAATCCAATCAAAATCATATTGTAACTAGTGATTGTGAAGTGAAATCACCATGAAAACACACTTAAAAGCTTGACTTAGGAGTGCAATTGGTGCCTTGGTCGAGTTAGGATGTAGAGGAAGCCCTAAGCTTGAGAAATGACTCAATTCCTCTCATTTCCGGTCTTTAGAGTACTTAAAACCCCTCCAGTCGCGCGAGTTCGCGCGTTTTTGCTGAGCATTCTGCCTCAGACGCGCGAAATGCGCGATTTCGCGCGATACTTCGCGCGCTCTGAACCCTGACCAGTGAAATGGTCATAACTTCCTGCATACACTTCCAAATGAAGAACGGTTTATTGCATTGGAAACTAGACTCAAAGGGCTTTAATTTGATAGGTTATAGCTCACACAACTCCTTATATAACGAGAGATATTATCGTTCAAAGTGAGGCCTTGTGCGCACTCATTTACAACTTTCGTCTATTATGAAATTTCCAACTTCAAAAGTTCCAGTTAGCCATCCGAAATCATCCCGAGGTCCCCGGGACCTCAACAAAAAGCACGAACATATCTTAAAACATTATTGAAACTTATTCCAATCATCAAAACACCTCAACAACATCAAAACCATCAAGTTACATCGAATTCACGCCTAAATTCTTCCAAAACTTCCAAAATACGCATTTGATCAAAAACCCGACCAAATCACCTCCGAATCAACTGAAATTTTGCGCACAAGTCCAAAATCACCTAACGAAGCTACAACAACTCTCGGAATCCCATTCCGACCATCGGATCAAAATCTCAGCTACCAACCAGATTTCGCCAAAATCCTAACTTCGCCAAAATAGGCTAACTTCTACACCGAACCTCCAAAATTACTTCCGGTTGCTCTCCTAAGCCTTAAATCATCCCCCAAAACTAACCGAATCATCGAAAATAAATTCTAAGCCCTCTAACTCACAAGTCAATGTCCAGTTGACTTTTTCAAACTAATTCTTCCTTAAAGAGACTAATTGTCCCATTTCATACCAAACTCGATCCGAATTGACTCAAATTCACCAAGTACATATATTGGAACATGAATAAGCATTTAACGGGGAATACGAGACGAAAATACAGGAAACGGCGGTTCGGGTCGTTACACCATCGTACAGATCAAACTTGGGCATTTTGAACCCCGCTGGCAACTGAACATCTGGGAACAGACATAAATCCTTATAGGCCATACTTACTTGACCTCCCAACCCCCTCATATCTCGGAATGACTGTTCTAAGATTTTGACCTTTCTGATCATCTCTTCATGCTCGGGATTTTTGGGCTGTTTCTCGATCTCTGTCGGGATATCAAGATGAGGGGTGTAAGGATATGGTTTTGGAACTTTGAAGGTGGGTTCAAGGGGATAGTACTGGTTGTCCTGAGTTTGGAACATGGGTTCACTGGAAGATCGGTGTAATGTAGCAGGTGGAGGTGCCACAAAAACATGTGTAATTGGTGGGGGAGGGTATGGGACTTGTTTGGGTGGTGGAGTTTGAGAAGTATGGGACGCCATGGCATTGTTGGTAGAGGGGAAATGATGGAGATGAGTTCACAGTGGGAGGCTCCGGAGGTTGGGCTGATGGTGGGATATAAGCAGGGTTGGCGGGATAAACTGGTGGTGGATGCCCCTTCGCCCAGACTTGGTACATTTCAGCCATCTGCTGCTTCAGCTTATACATTTCTTCCCTCATCGCATTAACGTCCATTTCTTCCCCCTCTTTCGATGGGTCGACAATACTTGTTTCCGGTTCTTAGTTGGCCATATTCAGCCTGTCTTTCAATCGAGTGTTGTATGAGTGACTTTCCAGAATGTCAATCAACTAACCACCTGCCTGGACTCAATACATCAACAACAACCTTGTTAGCAATTAGGTTTTAACAGATTGGCAGCCGCATATTGAGCATGAATGCACCTAAACAGTTAACCGACTCTATTATGTATTTGATCGGTTGCATGCGTCATCCCGACCTTTTCTTTCTTTCGATTGCAAACTTCCCCCTTTTTTTCTTTTTCTTTTCCTTCCTTTCGTTCTCTCTTTGTTTTTATTCTCTCTTGATTTTTATTTTCTGTCTTTTCTTTCTTGTTTTTCCGCTCTTTCTTTCTCTCTTTTATTTGGTTACGGTCAAATCCTATGGAGATTGCCTACGTATCATGACCCCGCATGAATCAGACCAAGCGTAGTTCTTGGGGATAAGTGTGAAATAAAGTAAAAACATTTTGGGATTTTCAGTTTTCATATATATATAAAAAATGCTATTACAAAGACTGAAACTAACAGACTCGAAAGAAACTAACAGACTCTGATGAAAGAAAGAGATACAGACTCAAAAACAAACAACCCACATACTCTGATAACAGAAATACAGACTCCAAAACAACTAGCAGACTTTAACGGAAAGAAAATACAAACTCAAGAAATCACGAATACATCAATGCCTCAATTGTCCCCGGGACCCGCGGGGCGTCATTCGGCCTTGCTGCGGGCCGACTTGCTAAATCCCCCTGAAGGTGGTAGAGATCTTCCATTACCAGGCGAACAAAAATCATCACAGTAGCGAAGAACATAGATCTAGTCATATCCTCACAGCTACTGCACTTCATTGCGATATAGTTGGCGACCCTTTTGACTCGCTCTCTTATGACGCCCTTGTCTTGCAACAAACGCCCAATTTGTTCGATTCTGGCTTCCAAAGTTTGTTCGGCTACCTGGTTCTGCTCTTGGAGTTGTTTCAAGTCCCTTTCTAGCCGAGCCATTAAGGCGTAACAATGTTCTCTTTCAGCCTTAAAATTTTTGTCTTGTTTAGCCATTTCACCCTCGAGGTTGCCAATTGCCTTTTCCCAACCTGTGACCCCTCTTTCATATCTTTATTTCATATGTTGAACGAAAGCTGCACGCCCTTCGGCGCTTTTAGCCAACCTTGCCCGTGCTTTTGCTAGTTCATACTCAGCTTTCTGCAGGTCATCTTCATAGTCACATACCTTTTGAGTGAGGTTGTAAATGAGCCTCTCATCTTTCCTGCTTCGGCCTAGGTTCTCGGCTTCAATTTTCAACCGTCGAACCTGAGCTCTGAGGGCTTCATTTTCTCGCACCAATCTTCTCCTTTCACCTTCGGCCTCTTGTGCCTGCAAATCATTATTGAAGGTGACATTTCGCAATTCTTCTCGTAGACCATGGATGATGGCCTTATACTCCTTTTCCTTCTCCCCCCAAGCTAACCTCTCTTGAATTTTATCATCAAAGGCTTGAACAAGAGGCCTTTTGGCGGGCCTTTCGGGCTCTGGCTCGTCTTTTACATAAGACATTTTCTCAAACCAAGCAGCATAATTCGGATTTACTTCCCCCTTGGCAATGTTTAGTACCTGGGTGCCATTTTTTAGATACCGACAGCTATTCCAATCCTGCTGAACTACAGCCTCGGGCAATGCAACTTGTGTATGTAACTCTATGACCTGGGTGCTTAGATCTTCATCTTCAGGCACAATCTGATACCTTCCCAATTGCCTTAAGACCCACTGCGATGCATATGGCTGAATATTTCTTACGCCCATTATCCTCAGGTATCCTTTGGTAGCAGTCATATAGATGGCCTCTGTCCTCGGAAGCCATCCTATAGTCTACTCGACCTGACCTGCGTTAAGAACTTTCAAATGAGAAACACATGCTTCAAATCCTTCTGGTGTGTTGTAATCTTTTATCCTCTTCTCATAACTAATGATGAAGTTATTTGGGCTCGAACCGTAACTCATGAATCTGGGATGATGGCGAAGATGCTCGATCAACCACATTTGCAGAATGATGTTGCAACCTTCAAAAAATTGAGCCCCTGCTTTGCATAAAGTCAATGCCCGATAGATATCTGCCAGCACCAACGGGGCAAGTGTATGATTTTCCTTGGCAGTAAGGATTTGTGCAATTCTAGCCATACAAATATCCACCGTCCCTTTCTCATTTGGAAAAACCATGATCCCCAAGAATGCCACAATAAATGCGAGTCGGCGATGAATTTGCCAAAGGCCCTTGTCTTGTTTGTTGCTCAGACCTTTTTCATGCGTTTTAAAACCAGTAGAGTGCCTGAACCTGAAGTATAAGAAATGGAAAGCACAATAACCGTTGCTCACACGTTCCTTATTCGTCTGTTTACTAATATTCAGGAGGTCAAAGAACTTGTGCACTGATGGAGCCCTTGGAAATATAAGTTGTTGCTTCCTCAAATCTCGTCCGAATTCAATGTACCCGGATATCTCCTCCAAAGTAGGGGTGATCTCAAAATCCGAGAAACGAATGACATTGTGGACAGGATCCCAGAAAGTTACCAAAGCTTTGATCAGATCTTCCCGTGGTTTGGTTTCAAAGATGTCTATAAGAGCACCCAAGTGCTTTTTCACCCATTTCTGACCATCTTCGTCTAGATCATTCCACCACATATGCAAGTGTAGTCGAGCCTGTTTCCTGACCACTTCTGGCGGTTCCTGGATGGTATTCATTTGTTCCTGTGGAATATTAAGGTTAGGGTTGACTCGAGTTGATCCTTTTGTAAACAGATTTTTGAAGAAGAAAAGAAAAATGAAAGAGAAAAGAAAAGAAGAAAAGAACCATAATTTTTTCCCATATATGCCAACTTTAGCCAAATGATTATTTTTGCAAATGCGTCCCCTTCCCAATTTCGCGCGAATTTTGAGGCCGGGGGGAATTATTTTATGGCCCCTCACAAACTTGTCCATTATTTTATGAAAATAGCCTTTCGACAACTGAAAAATACTCTGAGGCCATCTTGACAAGAACGGTTTAAGACATTGCCGAAGCTGGATCGGCTTATTTTGACCAAAAATCAAGATTGCGCTCACTCGACCACCGACCCTCTTTTCTTGTTTTTCTTTTCTTTTTTTTCAAAAATAAGGCCGAACCTTATGTAGGTTGTCTACGTATCCCACATCCGGTGAGAATCAGACCTACGTAGTTCGGTCAGTTTTGACACATTTGAAAGAACACAGTGTTTGACTCTTTTGGAATAACTCTTTTTTTTTTTTTGAAAAATTTTGGCCAGAGTTTCAAGACGCTTTTCAAATACCGGGATGTTTAGAACCGGGTTTTATTTCCTTCCCTATATCACTCTTGGTTTTCCCTCCTTTTTGCATTATTTTCCCTGGCCGGTCAGCATGCAAGCCAAAATAAATGTTCACATAGCACGTAGAATACATCAGGATGGTCTGTTATTTCGGGCATACCTGTCCCAGACGGACCCAACCCTTGTGTTGAGTCCCCTAAGTCAAATGCACAAGATGCAAACAAATGTTCCTACTAGGGATCCGGCATGAGGCTGTATTTTTCTAGGTTTAAATCCTGGGGTTTTGGTCTAAACTTGGGGTACCCGAGCGAACAACTGGGCCGAGGAGGGGGCGACGTACCGGGAGCACTGAAGTCTACCCGGCCTTGTCGCTTGCCCAACCTCGTTCTATTTGGTATAATTTCTACAGAAAAAGCGGGCTACGCGAATATATGCACCATTTCCAGAAGACTTAGAGGGGTGGCGTAAGAAGACAGTTATATACAATTCAAATAATATTAAAGCGGTAAACAGATAGCATTTAGCACGAAAGATTCACAGACTACAGTAATATTAACAATAAATAAAGCCAAACAAAATCATATTAATAAGCTCGAATTCTGAACCCTGAACCAGAGATTCTAGGTTCGATCCCCAGCAGAGTCGCTAGAGCTGTCACATCTCCTTTTTACCTACACCCCGTAAAGGGTATAAATACAAGGGAGTTTTTCCAATTAAAGGACAATCGAAATGGGATTGTTTATTTATTAAAAATCAGAGTCGCCACTTGGGAGGTTTATGGTGTCCCAAGTCACCGGTTTAAAATCCCAAATCGAGGAAAGTTGACTCTATTCACGGTCTGCGAACACAGAAATCCGGGTAAGGAATTCTGTTAACCCGGGAGAAGGTGTTAGACACTCCCGAGTTCCGTGGTTTTAGCACGGTCGCTTTTGATTAGACTTGGCTTACTAAATTGTTTACCTACTCATTTTGAAACATATGTGCTTTCACCTCTTAACCGTTTTTAAATTAAAAATTATCTTGAAACGGGTCACGCGTACGTGTACCCATTTTTGGCGCGTAAAAATTATTTCACACGTACGTATCCACAATTAATAACGCTTATTATTATTAAGAAAGTTTAGCCTAAGTTACGTGAACGTATACTCCGGTTTATTTTTTAGAAATCGTAACCGTGTCACGCGAACGTGTCCACAACCACGATAGTATTTTAAACGGCCCTAAAGGTTCCTCTACGAATATTTATCTTATTGTCTAATTAAAACATGTGGGACCATAAGCCATATTCTATTCTAACATGGGACGCATCGCATGCCTTAATCAGCGAAATCTGATTAACTAAGAAAAAATTATCACTACTTTTAGACTAAAAATTTGGACCAACTCTGGACTAACAGACCGAACGGATGGCATGATGATTAGAGGATAACGTGAAAGAGCCTTGGGCTCGAACGAACTGGCTCTACGTGTGAAGAAGGGTGGCTGATCTTCACTCCAGGCCCAACATGAGCCCAGACCCTTGGAGGATCGAGTGTTGAGGAGTGCTGGACTCGAGGTCGAGTCCCCGAGCACGCAAGATATCAGATTATGGCGGAACGGGCGTGAGCCCAATTTTATTAGTAAAAGGGGATGTCACGCAAGCAGACTTGGGCTGGCCTTAATTTCATCAATTGGGCCAATATTAGGCCCAAGTCTAAAACCCTCCTTTATGCACAATTAGCTACTTGTAATTCCATTAAAATACTTCATGAAACATGGAATGGAGTTAACCTTCTACTTCTGCATCTCAATTATTCAAGTACATGATGACTAACTAACCACTACGAAATTGCAATACCATTTCCAGCTAAAATTCCCAATGCACAATTAGTCACTTGCAATTTAATTAAGAAACGATATGTGAAATGAGATAAACATTCCGAGTTTGCAAACAACAAATCCTACTTAAACATACCCGCAATCAACACCAAAGTAAAGTAGTATTTGCCTCTGTTCCCAAATTATTCTGAACTATTCCCTTCCCTTCAAACATGACCTCAATACCCCATTTAACCAAAAATACATTCAGCTGACCCATAGAATTATCCAGACATAACTAATATGATATCCAAAACTTAAATGAACTACATATCAGATCCTTTAGTTGTCACATGTTCCACCCCAGTCTAAATCACTCTAGAGCTTTTATATCCAAACAATAGTCAGTTTCAGCCTTTGAAACAGGCTGACAACAACTTTAATTAAGATTCCGAACAAAAGAATACAAGATATAACCAAACTTGGTTAGACCTACTATTAATCAAACATTCGTAATAGTCCAGAATCATGATAAAGTTTAGTTATACAATACCAAGCCTTTAACTATGAGACATTTAACAGGAAATTGAGTCTCTTGCTAATTCTAAACCAAATTCAACCCTCAAAAGATACTATCACCAAAAAGGAGAACATGCACCAATAATTC
This sequence comes from Nicotiana tabacum, assembly GCF_000715075.1. Classification (NCBI taxonomy): domain Eukaryota; kingdom Viridiplantae; phylum Streptophyta; class Magnoliopsida; order Solanales; family Solanaceae; genus Nicotiana; species Nicotiana tabacum. Next base: position 13,624,447 of record NC_134089.1, on the reverse strand, counting down.
ATGATTCTAAAGAAAAATAAAGCTACATTACGACAAAGAACAGGTTGATGTTAAGCTCCCAATCTCCAGATTTTCATATCAAACTTGAAGCAAGTTTTACATTAGGTAGAATTAAAGAATATATACCTGGAAATTGAAAAGGAAAAGAGGTGAAGAAGCAGTAGATAACAGCAGAACAAAAGCACAGCAATATCAATGTCACAGTGACCTCACAGCAGCTTGAAACCCAGAAAAATCAAAAATCAAACCATCTCCCAACCCAGGTGCAAGATGTGAGATTTTCAGAGATTTTCACTAATGAAGAAGATCAGAAATCCCCAGCTGATAAAGAATTTGATCAGTTTTTATCAAAGAAATATGCTGGACGTCAGTGCAGTTTCAGAATTCTCAGCCGTTTTGTTTTCTCAGAATTTTTTAATCTCTTTCAAGTCTCTTCCCTCTGCCTTTAAAGGCAAGAAATGATGCCTTTATAGGCAAGAAACAGGGCAGCCTTAAGGGTTCAGTTTTTTCATTTTAGTCCTTTCAAATTTTCCTTTTAGCTTAGGAGCCCTTATCCAATTTTCCTTTTTGTTTAACTACCCCTGGTTCAAATTTCAATTTATTAGGCAGTCCCCCTCCCCAGCTTCCTAGAAACTTCCCAATTCTGTTACTCATAGATTCCCTTCCCCAATTTCCTAAACTACCCCTCGATCCATGGTTATTTACCCTAGCAAAATTCCCATGAATCATGGTTCAACTCGACCCAGTATCAAACCAGTCCAGCATGGGTCATTGGGCCAACTCCACTTCCGGCTTTGTAGACTTCAGGCTCAGATTGAGCCCTAATTCAACATCCCAATTTAATGAGCCAAAGGCAAAATTCGGAACCCATAAGACAAAACCTAAAAGAAAAGTAGTGACTTAACTAATTTCAAACAATAGCCAAATGAAACAGGAAGATGGACAAAAGGACGACTTTAAAACACTAAGAAGTCCAGAAGAAGAAGAAGCAGATGACAATGAAAGAAGAAAAGAAGCAAAAGAAATGTAATGAAAACCAAGGAAATACCTAAAAGCACGGACATATTTGGAATAATTTGAAGCCTCCGTCAACTTTCTCGACAAGAACAGTCTTTAATCGGGTGTTTTCGTGTGAAAACACACGATTAAAGGCCATTATAGCCTAGAACTGTCAGAAACCCTATTGGATTTGGATTTGTGGAACTAGGGTTTTTTTTTATTTGAGATTCGAACAGCTCCGGGGAGATTCGAGGGTAGTGGGTTGGGTATCTGGGATGAGGAGGTTACGGTGATTATTTAGGGTTGATTTGGTGGGAAAAGGAGTCGGCGCCGCCGGGCATGGGGTTGGGAATTCCAGGACGGCGGTTAGGGTTTGAGGTTTCGAATTGAAATTCGAACAGTTGAGGTTCGATTTGAGAGAAAAGGGGTGCAGATCTGGGATGTGGAGATGGAGGAGGGTATTTGGTGTAAGTTTGGGGTCGATCGGAGCACCGCCGCCGGCGGTTCCGATGGGGATGATGAGAGCCGGGTGAAAGAGATGGGGGGGGGTTAGGGGCACGTTTGGACATTTAAATATCGAACGACTCGAGCTTCAGGACCGTCCGATCAAGAAACCTCGACGGTCCTGATCTGTTGCCCATGAAACGGCGTCGTTTGGTTTATTGGGGGGGAAACAGACCGGGTCAAGGCGTGGGTTTGGGCCAGATTTCGGGTAATTTTCGTTTGGGCTGGGGAAATTTAGATTAGTTTTAGCCCAAATTTAGATTTCCTTTCATTTCTTTCTTTTCCTTTTTCAATTTCAAAAGTCTTTCCTTTTCAAAATTAAAATAAAACCTAAATTAACTAATAATTTTTAAGCTAAATTAACCTACCCAATTAGATTAATCACTCATCATGATATTTACAATAATTAATTAAATCCTAAATTTAAAGAAAAATTATACAATTCAAAATTAAAAAATAAAAAATGCTAAATGAATTATTTTTGTGATTTTTATTTTTTATAAAACAAACTAATTTACTAATTAATCTGAAAATATAAAATTAAATCCTAAATGCAGTGCATGATATTTTTGTATTTTCATGAATCAAATAAAATAAACGTACATAGACAAATGCAAATACTTAACAGAAAATGCCACAAAATCCAACAAAATTGCAAACACTGAAAGAAACTATTTTGTTTTGAATTTATTGGAATAATTCATATAGGGCAAAAATCACGTGCTCATACTCCATAATATTGAATTATCATCGAATAATCCGACTAGATTACATGTTTTTGAGGTGTAAATTGGGGATTTAGACCTAGGGATTTGAAAATAAGATTTGAAGATTTGGAGGCTGAAATGTTATCGGAATTTAGTAATTTTGGTATGGTTGGACTCGTGGTTGAATGGGTTGTCGGATTTTGTAAGTTTCGTCGGATTCCAAGAAGTGGACCCCACGGGCGATTTTGAGTTAAATTTCGGATTTTGTTGGAAAATTAATATTTTCATACGGAATTAATTTCTATAATTAGTATTGACTGAATTGAATTAGCTGTGGCTAGATTAGGGTCGATTGGAGGCCGATTCGAGGGGCAAAGGCATTTCGGAGTAGGATTTTTGCTCGGATTAAGGTAAGTAACGGTTATAAATCTGGTCATGAGGGTATGAAACCCCAGACATTTTGTCATATGACTATTTTGGAGGTGACGCACATGCTAGGTGACGGGCATGTGAGCGTGCACCGTAGGGATTGTGACTTGGTCCGTCCCGCGAGACTGTGGAATTAATTGGCCTACTATTTAATACATGTCCCCTCTGTTTCGAATAAATTAACTGTACTTCATGTTAGAAATCATGTTTAGGCTTTATGTGTTCACTATTGAGACATGCGAGGTCATGTACTTACTGAATTAGCTGTTAATTACTGTTTTGTACTCAGTCATAGCTTTCTTGCTTATTATGCCTCCGTCTCTTGTTGTTCATTGTTGATACATGACATTACCTCTATTTGGTCTATTTATATGATTTTTGAGAGCCCTAGAGACTAGAGAGATTGATGACTAAGTAAGGTCGAGGGCCTGATCTGTGAGGATATTTATGGGATCGGGCTACACACCGCAGCATGTTGTTACTGATTTATGATTGAGTGAGGCCGAGGGCCTGAGTGATTTATGCCATGAGGTGGCTTGTTATAGCGTTTGAGCTGAAGGAGCCCCTCCGGAGTCTGTACACACCCCAATGAGTGCAGATATCTACTGAGTGCGAGTGCCGAGTGATGAGCGACTGAGAGGAATGCGTGAATGTGAGGAATGAGTAATTGTGAGGTTGGAGTGAATGGGAGGACAGAGTGACTGTTATTCTGAGAAAATACATTTATTTCATTATTGTTGCATCACAGATGTCATATCACTGTTTTGAAAATTATTGGAAGATATTATTTACTGCTCAATCAAATTTGATATCTGGTTTATTGAGTACGTACTGATGTGACTTAAACTGTTAAATTGAAAGTATGACTACTCTTATTTGAAAGTTATTGAGATAACTGTATTTGCATAGCTCGTCACTACTTCTCAGTTCCTTATTTATTTTTGTTACTTACTGAGTTGGTGTACTCACGTTACCCCCTGTACCTCGTGTACAGATCTAGACACTTCTGGTCACGACGGTTGCTGATTGAGGAGTCAGACTCAAGAGACTATTGAGGTAGCCGCATGGCGTTCGCTGACTTTAACTCTCCTTTGCTTTCATGTTGTACTGTTCTATATTTTCAGACAGTGTTTTATCAGTCGGATGTTGTTATTATTTAGATGCTCATGCACTCAGTGACACCGGATTTTGGGGATGGATTTTTTAGTACTTTTGGAGTTATATTCTATTCTAAAAGATTTTATTTAATATTAACTGCTTCCGCCTTTATTTAAGAGTTCTGTTGTATTGAGATGTTGAGTTGAGGCGTGCCTTGTACCACGATAGGCGCCATCACGACGGGTGAGATTTTGGGTCGTGACACTAGGGACCTTAACCAAACATACCAACAAGTCCTAAAACACCATACGAACTTAGTCGAGCCCTCAAATCATATCAAACAACCTAAAACCACGAATCACCCTCCAATCCAAACTTAATGAACTTGAAACTTCAAATTTCTACAATTGATGTCGAAACCTATCAAACCTCGTCCGATTGACCTCAAACTTTTCACACAAGTCATTTTCAACATTACGGACCTACTCCAACTTCTGGAATCGGAATCCGACCCCGATATCAAAAAAATCTACTTCCGGTCAAAACCTCTAAAAATTCGACTTTCGCTTCTCCAAAACACAATCCGGACATGCCCCTAAATCTAAAATCACCTAATGGAGCTAACAAAACCGATGAAATTTCATTCCGGAGTCGTCTTCACACAACTTCGACTACAGTCAAAATCCTAAAATTTAAGCTTCAATTTAGGGACTAAGTGTCCCAAAACACTCCAAAACCAAAAATAAAACCTCCCGGCAAGTCACATAAGCAGAAACATATACGGGGGAAACAAAAAATAAGGGATCAGGGCTATTACTCTCAAAACGACCAACCGGGTCATTACAAAAATTACGGTATCCGGGAATACCTAATACCTTCTCCCGGCTTAACAGAATTCTTTACCCGATCTTCTATATTTTGCAGACCATAAAATAGAGTCAATTTTCTCAATTTAGGATTTAAAAATAAAATAGTGACTTGGGACATCATAATAATTATTCCAAGTAGTGACTCTGATTAAATAAATAATCTCATTTCGAATAATGTCACTTTAATTGAAAAAACTCTCCTATCCCTTGGGAAAAAGGAGGTGTGACAACATACAATTTATAAAATGGACGAAGAAAATTTATGACATCCTACAAAGAGTTGTAAGAAAGTGGACAGAATTTGCTGTAAAATATGTGAAATATACACAGTTTATATAATTTGAAGAAAAAAACCATATCCAATGTTGAAATGAGGTAATTTTTTGGGAAAAATATACTCTATAGTTGGTCCCAAAAATAATAACCTATAAAATATATAGATATATTTTTATATTAATGTGTAATATACATATTTTACATAATTAGCGTATTTTTTGTATATTTGGCTAGCAGATGTAATTATTTTTGTTGGCCAGCCAAATATGTGACTTGCTCAAATTTTTATATATCTCTTTTTGTTTGAACTTGTAGTCTTAGACATATCATTATATTTCAAAATCTTGTCATTACGGGTAAAATATAAAGTTTATGTTAAATTAATTTAATATTTAGAAAGGTGATATTTTTCTGATATGCTCGAACTTATAAAGAGTGTATTGTTTGAAATTCAAACCTACCGGGCTCTCGTCTTTTTGTTGTCAAAGAAAGTTCATCAATTAAAGCCTGTTTGGATGGTTGTTATTAATTGTATTATATCATATTGTTAATTTACATACAATATTTATGTTGATTGTTACTTAAATTTTATTGTATCAGGTTGTTAAATCGGTCGTTACGTAACGACGGAAAGTGTCTCTTTATGTAACGCCAGATTTAGCGTGACGTCATCGTTACCTTGATTTTTTCTCTCATCTTGCCCGTTCTTATTATTAAATAATCATATTTTATCCTTTATTCTATTTTTTTTAATAATATTTCTACTTCGTATCCTATTTTTTCTTAGTAATATTGTAAATATATTCTTCATATTGCTAGTATGTGACATTATAAAATAACGACAAATGATACAATCTATCCAAACATTATTTCATCAAATAATATAGTACAATATAATACGCTACATTATAAAATGACACGTAACAACCATCCAAACAAATCTGTTAGTAACCAGTATTTGCAGGAGGTTCTTGTGGCATGGATTTAATGAAAATAGTAAGAGAACTCCTGGGGGAATTATCTCTAGAGTATAATGAGCAGGTGGTGTAAATATTTCTAGTTGGTATACCACCTGCTCATTCTACTCTAGAGAGCAGGACTAGTTAATAAAAGAATAATGCCATCTAAAATAAAATGGAGCATTAATAAATACCCTCTTTCTAGAAATAAATATATAAAGTAACTGCTAAGTGTAATTCTTTCAATTATTTTTTATATCATCAATCGAACAACAACAACAAAGTCCTTAAAACTCGTATTTATAAATTTTTAGTTTAAATTAAAAATAATTGTATAAAAATTAATTACTCGAACTCGATGTATGTATCAAAGCAACATATGAATTAACATGCTCTTAGTATTATATCCATCACTTAATTAACACTAATCAATATAAACTTTTCTAAAATTTTACTTCCTCCATCTTAATTATCTGCCATGTTTATCTTTTACACATCTTTTAAGAAAATATTAAATAAAAAATATTTTTGACTATTTTACCCTTATTTATGTCTTAAGATATAATCTCTCTTTATTTAATACTTACTTATAATTAAGATATTTGTAATTTTCAAGAACAATTAATAATTAGCAGATGATATATACATGGGTCCGCAATTTATTGCCACTAGAAACCAAGACATTGGCATTGGACTTGAAAATTGATTCATAACCTTTCGGACACAACCAATCTCTATTCGAACTCCCTTTACTTGTAGGAGTACATCTTGGATTTGTCGATTATGTTATGGTCGAGTTCTACTCATGGCGACCTGGTTGAATTGAGGGAAGTTGTAGGTATTATTGCAGGTCAATCGATTGGAGAACCAGTAAAAAAAATTAATTTATTTTAAAATTATGACAGATAATTTGAGACGGAAGGAGTAAATACTTAACTGTGAAAAAACTAATAATACTATTCAATACATTGTAGTGGATATTCTATTACATGAGCTGCTGTTCCCCATACCCTTTCCATTTTTGGGTCGACGGTATATACTTCTTTCAGATATTAATTTTTTCTTCTCAAGCTATATTAATAACTCGATCCAAAAAATTTCACTTCTACACCCCAAATGTTCTCAAATTGACCATTTCCACCCCCTATCAATCTCCAATTAAACCGATTCCCACCGGAATAAAATTAAACTTTTATCATCAACCAATCAACCACCATGAACCACCACAATCACCACCATCAACCACCACAACCACCACCAATAAACCATCAAATAATAACCCAAATACTCAAACAAACCACCACTATCTTCACCTCCAACCTCTTCCTTTTCCTTCTCCTTTCATCCCTAATCCTCACTTTTCGTTCCAATGTCGAAAATGGGACCCACTATCTCACTTCATTCATCGATCGTGACCCTTCTCTCAAATCCCTAGTATCTCGTATTGACCTCCTCTCCGCCAGTACTCAAACTCAACACCACCACCACCTCCGTCGTGACCTCCGCCGTCATCGCCGCCGCCCTTTCCTTCACTTATCCCGTGTTGGTACCCTTGATGATGATTTCTTCTCCGGTGATTCGGACCTTGACAAATCACTATTTCATCATAACCCTAAACCTCAGCCCAATTCCACTTTCCTAATTCTTTCCGATTTTGACCCTAATTTAGGGTTTTCAAATCATATTATTGATAATGGGATTTTATTCCCTCAAGCAATTCGTAATGGGCTTGTTTCTTTCAAGCCCCCTTTAGAAAAAGCCCAACAAAATTTGACCCATCTTGATAATAATCCTGAAAATGAAAATAGGGTTGTTGATTTGCAGTTCTTAATAAAGGGTCTTGAATTGGGTCGTCGTGACGCCACGGCATTGTTGTTTCTTGTTAGTTTGTTATCAGCTGCTTATGCTTATGTGGTGTTGGCTTTTTTGGTTACTTACACTTGGGTTCATGGGATTATTTTCTTGCAAGTGTTGGATAATGTGTTAGGGAATTACAGGTCAATTTTTAGGACTGCTTGGGAAGGTTCTAATTTGGGGTTACGAAGGCTTTCTGGGTTTGTTTTGATGAGGTGGGCAGTTAGGGATGCTTTAGCTCAGTTGTTGGGTATTTGGGTTTTTGGAGAAATTGAGGATCAATATGTGTTTTTTAAGGTTTTTGTGAGGATGAAATTGATGCCCTTTTCGGATGTGGCGCCGTGGGTTACAGGGCATGAGAAGGAAAGCTTGTGTTTTGTTGTCTCGTGGTTCTTGGTGGAGTTGGTAGTGGGGTTTATTTTTGCTGTCGATTCTTGGGTTTCGATTGTGGACTCGAGGAAAAGTGGTAGAGAAGTTGTCAAAGAAGGGTGTCGTTTGTTGGGAATCATGGTGTATCCTGCTATGGGGATCAAGTGCTGGGAAGTTTTGGTTTGTGGGTCGTTTACGAGATGGATATTGGGTCGAATATTTGGAGAAGTGTTTGCACTGGCATTTCAGTCTGTTATGGAAGTTTATTTCATGGTAGCTTGGTTAATATTTTACTTGGCTGCAAGGCGTAGAGATGCCTCTGCAGTTGGGAGGACATTTGGACGAAGAGAATTGGAAGGCGTCCTCGAGGGCGTGAGATGATACTAGGTGGGAATTTGCTAAAGATTCATTCCCTTGCCTTGGTGTTACGTCAAAAGAAGCTTTAACTGGATGAACTTTCGCGCTGATGGGGTAATCTTTAGTGTTTTGATGTTCAATGCTTCAAAATTGTGAGTCAGCACGGCATTGTTTAAGAAGTCACCAGCTGCACTTTGTATGTACTCTGTTCTGAGGCAATATATGACTTGTATATTTCATGGGAATACTTGTTGACTATTCCACGTCCATTTCAAGTATATGCTTTACCATACAATTCTTTCATGGTGATGCAACTTGAAAACTAGTTGTAATTGTTGTATTTTTGCTTTTACCATAAAGGGTAAGAGATTTAAGGGAGCCCTCCTCTTCTTTTTTATAGTCACGTTCATGTTGTAGTTTCCAATGTTTTAAAGTAAGTTGATTTGTATAATGATACATGGTTATCATTGAACTAAACCTTTCCAATCTCCTAACCGGAAAAGATTAAAGAAAAACTTCCAATTGGTCGGTTTGAACTTTCTTTGGATAAATGTTTGAACATTGGCTATTTGTTGCTTAAAGTATTTAAGTATTCAAGTGATTATTTACCGTGTAATTTTGGAAGAATTAGTGCTCAGATGATTGAATAAATGATTAAAAAAAAAAATCTCATGTTTACTTGAAAAGGACTGATACTGTTCTGTTCTCATGTTCTTGCTAGATGGTTCCACTTTTTTTCTTTTTTTGCCCTTTGCTTGTTTAGTTTTCAGAAAGAACAAGACTTGGCCTCTTTAAAGAACCAATGAAGTGTCCACAAACTGAACAGATTATCATGTTTTAACACTTTTATCTCCTAAAACACTAGGTTGCTCCGTTTATAATACACGTATCAAAGTTTCCCTCTTTTGTATAAGTAGGACTAATTGTATTCCCTAGTACATATAGGCTTTAGGGTCAGGTAAGGAATCTGATTTCTGGTAGGATGTATGGTGTGGAAACTCAACTCTGAAAGACAAGTCTCCTCGCTTGTTCTATATTATGATGAATAAGGAGGCCATAGTAGCTGAGCTTCTTAGAAGAGATGGATGCTATTTGTTTTCCTAAATATATATAGGAGGCTTGTGAAGTTTGATGATGTCAATAAAATTTGTAAAGCCTTATACATTAATACAGAACATTGAATTCTCTAACCACTTTATCTAAAAGTTTAAAGCTTTTAGAGATGAGACTTTTTATTTACTCAATTTTGTCTTTAATACACTCCTGCATTTGCGGGCTTGAATCCTGATGTATTTCATGGTCCAAGCATGTGGCAACTTCTTCTTTAAGGTGGTCTGAAACTTGAAATCAGAAACCATGCCTGGTCTCGTACCATATAAAGACTTGTTTACACACTTAGATAGTCTCCACTTCTGAAAATGGGTTAGAACCAACTAATGGAGCACCAATGCTGAACTGTATGTTGCATTGAAGATTTTCTTTTGAAGAAGGGCATTCCTCATTGACGTGTTGCATTGAAGGGAATAGCTTCACGCAAGCCAGATAGTACTGCGCAGAAACAGGTTTAACCAAGTTGGAGAGAATTGCTTCAAAGAACTTGGAGAGAAGTAGATCAAATCAAAACTGAAGAAAAGAAAACCGAAACAAACTAAATCGAAAAGTGAGATGTGACATGGAAGGATTGACATCGTCAAAGGAGTTGACTGGTATAATCTTAATTTTCTAGAATAGAGCCAAAGGTTGGATTATAGTTAGGATGGATCATTGTATTCAGGCGAGCCATTCAAGTGAAGTGCGGCAAGAGAGGATGTCAGAAATTGTGTCAGGCGCCAGAATGGGTACAACTCTGGCTCTGTGTCGTTTGAAACGCTTAAACCTCGAAGCAAGGTGCAAAACAAGCTTCGCTTAGCCAGTGCTTCAGTCCAGGCCTTTGGTATAGTGGTAAGAGTGTAGCTTGTGATGTGTGGGTTAGGCGTACGTCACGGGTTTGAACCTAGCACAGACAAAAGCCTGGTATTTAAGTGGAGAAGGGTAGAGGGGCATGTCAATTATCCTCCAGCTTTCTAACCTTGTGCCATTGATTCACGGGGATTTCTCGGTTCTTCAAAAAAACAAAAAGCTCATTTGTTGTAGAAAGGATTTCCCCATATTGTATAGACAGATGGATGATTCTTTTTGGAGCTTTCATGTAGACTCACAATATATAGAAACATTCACTTGGTGTATCATCAATGAAGTTATTTTAACTTATTAAACTTCACTTAGCAACAACAACAACAACAAATGTTATTGGAATCAAGTCAGGTATTCCATGCTTACTTTTCCTGTTGTTCCATTGTCATTTTCATGTGATTGCTTGAAAAGTCAGGTATTCCATGCTTACTTTTCCTGTTGTTCCATTGTCATTTTCATGTGATTGCTTGAAATAAAACCGAGGAATAGAATAATAATTTAGAGAGATGAAGAAGTTGAGGCTTGGGAAAGTTTGTACCTGCTTGAGAAATATCTAGTTTCTGAAGTATTTCATCAATGATTTCAGTTCTATTGATGGAGTCACTCCTGTTGTGGTGATTATTCCGCTTCTAATATTATTGATTTTGTTCACTCAATGCCGTGATACATCATACTCTGTGACTTTTGGCATCAGAAATGTTGAGGTTTTCATACCCTTGCCATAATTGTGGCTTTGTCTGGTTAGTTATAGTCGTACTTTCTGTAGAAAATTTTTACGAAGGAAATTCATTGGTTGATTAATATTTCTGGTACTTTTGCATCATAATGTCAGTGGCAGGTGCTAGTAGTCAAATGAAGGGATGGGGATGTAAGGACTGGTCTTCAGTGATCATCACAGCTTTTGTAACAAAGATTGAAAAAGGATGTTTACATATGCCTAGGAGCAAATGCCAGAATTTTACTGTAAATGACTTATACAAGGAAATAAGTATGCTCCGCTATGTAGTGCAAAACATTTGAACAGTTTAATATAACTTTTTTTTTTTGATGTGCACCGGGTGTCCGAGTCTCTAGGAGCCCCGACTAATCCCGGGGGTGCACAGGCCCTCGGCAAGGAGTTTCGCGCAAGTGCACCACGGTTAATTCAGGTTTTACCCAGTCCGATGGCCCTCAGAAATTGTTTGCACTCAGTGGGTTTCGAACTTGAGACCTTGAAAGGGAACAAACCCCAAGGCTCAAGTCAATTGCCACCGGGCCAACCCCTGAGGGTTGAACAGTTTAATATAACTACTTGAAAATAATAAATATATTACTGGAAAACATTGCGTTATATCAAATGGACATATAAAACAAAGTACCTCTAACATATACAGGATTGACTAATGCCTAAACAAGTTTCGGAGTGGTCATCTATTTGTTGAAGTATTCTATAAATTTGGAAAAGAAAGTGGATTGTTCTTCTGGATAACCTGTGCTATTTAATTTTGCGCCCATCCTTTTTTCCCCGGTATTTTTGCGCACAACTTTAATCTAGTTAAATGTTTAGTTGATGCTCTTCTAGCCCTATATGTGTGTTCTTACCCATTAAACTCGGTCAGCCTAGCTGATAAGCATTCTAATAAGTCTGTACAAATAACAAGGTTAAGACTGTAGTACCATGTATATATGAATATAAGATAAGTGGGCACATGCAAAAATAAATATTGGACTTCCACTCTATGGGATCACCAAACTACTGAACAAGTTCTATTTATGAATATATGATATATGTTAAGTTTTCCTTACCAAAAATGATATTTGTTAATTCTCGAGTCTAAGCATTTATTGATAAGCACTTCAACAGCACCGAGTTCCTATTCAGTTTAATTCGCAAAGACTAGACACTGAATGCTCTTGCCTCAATGGACCTTTTTTTTGAGATCTGATTTTGCAGCACTCAAATAATTCTTTTTAAAAAAAGGTAAATATAGGGATCTAACTGATGTTACCTAGATGCTGAAATTCTTATCCATTGACAACTACTTCTGATCCCTTTGATGAAGTCGGTTAACTTCCAACCATGTTAAGCTGATTTAGTCTTTTAGAGCATCCATGTTGAGTGTGTTTTCTTCTCCTTTTTTTCTGCTGGGTTGTGTTGCGTGTGTCTTCTCCTTTTCAGGGGCTGTACTTTGGCTTCGAAGTCCTAAGGATAAAAGAATATTGACAGTTTTCTTTGCTCAATTTTCTTTTATGCAGCTGGATCTCCAAACAGTAAAGGATCGCTAAACGTTTGTTGAGCTATTTAGTAATTCAGCCTTTAATGCTGATAACAGTCCATGTAGTTCAAATTTGTCATGAAAACTATTGATTAACGGCTTTAAAAATTGGGCTAATGCCTAATTTCAGAAACGTCGATTAGCCCGACTACTTTTTTGTACAACTCTTAAGCAGTTGTATGTTTGTTTCATAAGACAAAAGGCGGTTGGGGCAAGGGCTTCATTATGTGCATTTTTCTTCTGAAACCTAGAATAAGTCTGTGATTTACAGATAGGTTCAAGCTAGTTAGATGGAACAAAATGTTTGATTAGCTTATTATCATGGAAATCACATTGGATGCATGCAGTTGAATATTCTTTTATCTTGATACCTTTTGTTTGTTGATATTGGTGAATGGAGTTTATTAGGAAAGAGTTCCGAAGGGTAGTTTCCCACCCAAACACGTGGATGCATGCTGAGATGCATAAAGATAGTAAATAAGCCCGTCTGAACAACAATAATCCAAATCATCTTTTATATGGCCTTTATCATACCTTCAGTAAAATTTGACACCCATATTTTTTTAAGTTTGTTCTATAAGCAAATGTAGAGATATTCCTGAATCCTTTTGTTGAAATTTCTGCTGAAAGAACAAGTTCTAAGTCATCTCATGCTTAATTGAACCTTCTCTGTTAGAGTTAGTAGATTGAAAAATTGAAGTAGAGTGTTACTCTTTTTTATTTGTTTTTTTTCTCTCTCCATATGAGTGGATTGTTTTATTATGGAAACTCTACTTTTATGCATTCTGATTCTCTAGACTTTGGCTTGTCCACCATCAGTTCGTGGGAGACTAACTTTTAGCATTGCATTTTCCCCTATTTACTAATTCAAAAGTGTAGTTAACATATAAACATTTTGCACTCTGTAGGAAATTCTGGTTCTCCCGGTTGTTGAATCCCTGTTATGTAGAATTCACCTGATGTAATTTCTGTCACTAGTGCTCATTCCTTGCTTTTTTAACTTGACTATTCCGTAGTCTCAGTGGTTGGATGGTTAGTTTACTGCTACATATAGCAATCCTTTTTACTACACGAATAAGCTAAGTGTGTTTCTCAGTTTGGTCAGTAATGTGTGGGATTTTCCCCCACTTTCTCCATATCTATTTTTCATCCTGTCTCTTCTTCATAGTTGCATCTTCTTCAATCCGTCCATTTTTTATAGTTTTTTATGAAGGAGGTTTCAGTCCGTCCTTCTTGATAGTTGCATCATCTAATTGATTGTAGTAGAAAGGGTTTGATCTTAGAATGTCAACATTTTACAAGACCTTCAAGGTATGACTTAGCCGACTAAGTGATATGTTTGGTGAGGAAGCATCTTACACAGCAGCAAGTTAAGAATGAAAAAACTAATGTTAGGGAAAAAAATTAGAAGCTATAGATAGCATTCCAATCTTGTTGACTCTATGAAACTTCTGGTAGTCTTGAAGATGGTGTGTTTCCTGAAATACCATGTTTTTTGTTACAAAAGGCTAGTGGGATAAATTAAAATTCAATACCAGTTGTGAGAGAGCCCCCCCCCCCCCCCCCACACACACACACACAAAACCCCCCAAGCAACAATCCAAACCCCCATTATCACTTTCCTACCAACTGTTATTTTTTTAAGATATGACACCACATCGTTTTTATCTTCTATGTTTGTGATACCCTGCTTGGAGTCTTTGCAAGACTGTTATGGCTCATCTCTCTGATCTACTGCTTCAAAATATCTTCATGCTTAAGGTTCATGGGTTGCCCAAATATGTTCTGTATCTCCAGTTTTAACCTCTTTCTCACATTATCCGACCATATATGTCAATTTCACAGCGTCCCTTGTTCTTTGTATTTAGCTTTGCTTGAACAGTTCAGAAGGAGGTAATGTACTTTTGAATTTACAGATTTTGCTATTTAGAGAATGTGTGCCTCCACCTTCAGTTGGAATGGATGATATTCCGTGGATTGCTTTCTGCACAGTTTTGGCCTTAATCTTCCATTTGTACATGTATATATCAATGCTATTTAGAGAATGTGTGCCTCCACCTTCAGTTGGAATGGATGATATTCCGTGGATTGCTTTCTGCACAGTTTTGGCCTTAATCTTCCATTTGTACATGTATATATCAGTGAGTTTGCATCCACCATTTAATCAGTAATTGTCGCTGTAGTGTTAAAAGGCACGCAGCCTAGAGCATGTCTCTTTCATTTTATCATCTGCTTGTATATTTCCTGCTTCAGAAGTGTGAATCTGTGTAAATGCATAGGATGTAGGTAATACCAAGTTCATTTAAGCTCCTTCTCCAGAAGATACTAAATGTGGAAGGTCCTGCAAAAGCTGGCGTCATCCGCAATTTGTCTTGGGTATGCGACTGCAGAACTGTTTTACCCTTTTGGTAATTTTCATGCTTTCACCATAGGCTTGGACTATCTTTTTTCATTTGTTTCTCTGGAATTAGTTAATTCATGAAAAGGGATTTGAAATATGGACGATTATGTTTAATAATTATTTAATCTTTGTTCAGTATTGATTAGCGCATTTAGCTCATCATGTTACACTTGTACTTGGTTGATTGTAGAACTCTTATAGATAAAAGATGTCATCTTCCAATTTGTTTTCTTGTCAATCTCATCTATCTCCTATTGCATTACGCAAATTGTCTGATTCTTTGTAGCTTCAATGTATGTAGAATGTGAAACACCCTAACCTAGAAATATAATACTCCTTCCCTTCCTATACAAGTTAGAGCCGATTTGACTTGCGCAGAGCTTTAGAGTAAAATGTTTAAATAGATTTTTATATTGAGTTATAATGTTTGAATAATGATTTGAAATATGAGATAATTGAATTTGTTGAAACGATGTCACATCAAGTTGGAAATAACATAAAGTACTCTGTAATAATAGTTTATCTTATATGTTACCATTCCCCCAAAAAAAGAGTTTATCTTAGTTTGAACTGTTGGAGGGAGAAAATATAAATATATTTCCATTTAAGGAAATAGGTCAAACTTCTTGGGAAGGACATAATGGGTAAGTAGGTGTAACTAAAAGGTGATGTAAAACTATTAGTTTTTCTATTTGGTCCTATATAACTCTTCTAATCAATATTTTTGCTGGAAAAGCAATAGAAGGGAAATTGGATGAGTGATAAAAACACATACTGCCAGTTCACCTGTACTTTTGAAGTACCTCCTTGGTACTTTATTAATAAAATTTACTTTACCTTATTTTTTTAAAAAAAATCTTCCAGTTCACCTTAGGAATTTGGCAAAAACTTTTTATCCCGTACTGTTCTTTCTATATCTTTTGGTTCCACTTGAATAACTTTTACTTTAGTGTGTCATAAGAATATATAATCTCTTACACTACTTTCCCTGTTATACTTTAGTGTGTCATAAGAGTAAAGCTAAAATCTTGAGTTAGATATAGATCTGTCATAAGAAAAGGAACATCCCACTTTCAACTCTTATGATTGGTACATTGGTGCTGGTGCTTTTTAACCAGTTCTTTGCTAATCTTCTCTTGGTCACGTCAATCTTATTGGAATCAGGACTAAATGCAACTTATAAAAGAGAAGGTGCCTGGGGTTGGTTTTTTTTTTGGGGGGGGGGGGGAGGGGAAAATTGCTCTGCTAGGCAAATCGAGGATTGCAAACTTTCTTTGCCCTGCTTACGATGAGAACAGAGGATTAGTTGTCTTTTTGAAAACCTTCATTTTTTTTTCTAAAGGATTGCTTTGGGTGCTCTACTCTTGCACCTAAAAATAAATAATGACGTTCCATCTGTAAAAGCTTAAGATGATAAATTCACACAACTCAAACATGTTTCAATATGTATCAGTGTAGGCATAGGTTTTGGTTCGAATCTCACCGTCGACGAGCAACAACACTTTTCACGTGTTTGACCAAAAAATTATTTGCATGTGCGTGCTGTGTTTGCCACTTCAAATAAATAAATTTGTCCAATTTCTAACAATTTAAACTTTTACATTTGCAGGTTTACATGATTCAACATCTACCCTTGTTATTTAATCAACATAACAGAAGAAGAAGAAACTGTCTTATTGCGGTAGTGTCACAGTCTTGGATCTGACATAGCAATGAGACTGTTTATTCTCCTCTATTATAGAGGTTTACTGTCCTTGCTACATTATTATCATGTTGATTAAAATCTCTGTGGAGCCGTTGGGCTGTTTGTCATATGCTTTATACAACATTGGGTTGCATTTCTGGTTTTTCTTTTCCCCTTCTTTTGCTGGATGGATTCTTTCTCTCTTGCCGTAAAATGCCATGATGTGCTTAATGTTTATTCGTGTTCTCTCTTCCTGGAACTGATTAAATAATGCGCCTTGAGCTGCTTTACAAATCTGTGTGCAGAGAGTGTTAACAGTTTGACATACATTTCGGCCTACGAACTTTAGTGTAGTTTATTCCGGCGTCAAATTTGGTTTCTCAGTGCTCATACGAACTTAGTGCACCGGGCTGCCCTTTAGTGCTCTTACGAATTGGGCCTGGCTTATGAAGGCTTCTGTATCTTCAATTTAGCTTGTCTTTTTGCAGATTGTGAGAAAATGCTTGTAATTGTTGCAATCTTGCCTTTTTAGTCTCATAGCTAAAATAGTGATAAAATAAAATTAACTTCTACACTGTAGATTTTATGTTGTTTCCTGGTCCCTGAACTTATTGTGGCACGTGGAATTATGCCTATGCTTAGTGCTTATTGTCAAGCTGTTAGAACTGGCATTCCCATTGAAATGATCAAAGGGATGTTGTTAGGAGAAGTCGAGCAATTTAGAAGGGTGGAATGTTTCTGAAATAGTCTACTGACATTCTTCCATTTCACTCAATGTACAATCTTGAGTACTGTGCCTTGTACAGGAGTTGCATAACATTTCTAGAAATGATCAGTTCTACAGTAGCAAAGAAGAATGAGCGCTTAAGGTGACTGCCCGTCTAGATTCTTTTCAGTTGACTCAATGGAGAACTAATGCGTTTCGACTTTGTAGGCAATGAATTTACATACAATAGATATAGTATACAACAGGTTATGGTTACAGATGCCAACATTCTAAACAATGAGTTAAGCATCACGGATGAATTACGGTCACGAGCTTTGTGATAGCACCATCAGAAACAGATTGAGATGCGTCGGCTTTCTGGTGATGTGGCACATCTGATGACACTAATGAAGATGTTCTCATCGCAGGGGATCCATAATTTTGAATCAGTAGTGAAATCATAAGCATCTTGAGCTTGATCCAGCAATGCCTTGAAGAGCGGATGCTTCAGCAAGGTGATTTTGATTACAAACCTCTTTTGGTACTTCCCTACATAAACTACCGCATGACCTTTCGGAACATCCCTCGGGATAGCCTTCTCTTCCTTAAGGAAAGGCCAAAGAGTCCATTTACAGCATTTGTCGCAAGCCGCTGAAGGTATGTCTTTGCCACCCTTCTTTTGCCATTTGTTTTGGCATGCCTGGAGAAAGAAACTCTCTGTCATTTTCATATCAGTTTGCATGGAATATGCAGGAATTGGACCACTACAATAAAACTGGAGGGAGAGGAGAAAGTACAGTGTGTTGTCTGTGAGAGTGAGACAGCTATATATAAGAGATGGGATCCAATATTTTGTGATCATTAAATGGTAGGACACAGTGTGTAGCTGAGAGGCAAACTAAATGTGACTGATATTATAAAGTTTACTAGATTGATGTGCATTGCTGTTTCTTTATGGTAGTTCTTCTCGATACGATCATGTACGAACATGCATTGCATGATTTAAGAGTCATATATATATACATGTATAGATTGAGCCACAAAAATCTACATTAGCTCTCTCTTCCTTTTTTGATGCCAGATAAATAATCTGTTGAAGTTTTCATTAGTTAGACCCCACAATAGTGAATGAGTAGATAAGATAGGAAGGATGAAATGGGATAAGCTTCTTGGACACAGTGCTATGCCCATTTCCCACTTGTAATTATTGTCATGTTATTAGATTCAATAAGTTCTGGATGTTTAGAGAGAGAGAGAGAAGAGGGAAGTGGTGGCTTTGAAAATATAGAATTTGGAATTGTGTTTCTGTAAACTTTGAATGATCAAGAAAAGGAGGGAGGAAGAGGCTGATCGCTCAACAAAACGGGGTTAATTTGTTAGGCCTACGATAATTAAAGGGTAGCCCGTTGCACAAAGCATCCTGCAGGGTTCGGGGAAGGGCCGCATCCTAAGAGGTATGATGTTGACATCCTACCCTAATGTAAGCATTAGTAGTTGCTTCCATGTCTCGAACCCGTGATCTATAGGTCCTACGGAGACAACTTTAAGAAAGGGCCGCAATCCAAGGGTGTGATGTCGACAACCTACCCTGATGTAAGCATTAGTGGTTGTTTCCACGGCTCGAACGCGTGACTTATAGGTCCTATGGAGACAACTTTAGGGAAGTGCTGCAACCCAAGGGTTGTGATGTCGACAGCCTACCCTAATTTAAGCATTAGTGCTTGCTTCCACGGCTCGAACCCGTGACCTATAAGTCACATGGAAACAACTTTAGGCCTATGACAATTATGAACTTTATTTGTGGTTTATATCGTTCAATTAGCACTTAATTACTCATTAATTTGGCTCATAGTAGTGCTGACAGTTACAATTTGTGTGTTATAAAAGTAAGAATGAACCAAAATTTTATGCGCATGCCTTTTTTTTAATGCTTTCTTATATTCTGTTGCTTATTTAAAAGGTAGAACAAGTTATCATCTTGAACAGAGAGTACTGCTAGTGCGTACTGCCGTACAGAGGTAATCTTTATGTAGGCACATAACTATCTTCTGGCATTAAAGATTCCAGATTTTAATACATTGCATATAGCATTTGAGGAACTTTTGTAATGGAGCTAAGGTAAGTGGAGAAAAAACAAAGCACTGGCATTGCAGACTGCAGTATTTTTTTTCAGTGATCCGAGGCAAAGTGCAGTATCATATTGAATGTATCTGCTTCTTACTTCGTTTATTTTACATTATTTAGTAGCCCTTCAATGATTCAAAGTCAATAAAATGCAGTGCCCTCATTAAATGTGATGTGGTAATTAAGTTGCTTTCAGATGGCTAGAAGCTGTATTCTTACTTAAAAAAGAGGCTTTGATCTGAGGTTTTCCAATTTGGTGGGAAAGCCTTTTGATTGTACTGTTTGACTATCTTGTGTGGGCTCTCTAAAACAGCTATCGCAATCCGTGTCGGATCCTCCAGAAATGCACTACTTTTGGAGGATCTGACAAACACCCAAGTGACATTTTTGGAGAGTACGAACAACATAGCTATTTGATGACTAGTTCCAATTAGAGGCGGATGTAGAGCGGCTTTTGTGGATTCAAACTGACACGTTGCTTTCAGCTCAAACTATATATTGATATGCTGAAAAGAGTAAAATCTATTCATATTTTACACTCGAGAATACAGTACTAGTTCAACATGGAAGCATGAGGACAACAGGTTTACTAGGGGCGGAGCTGGATAGAACTTACGGGTTCGATTGAACACAATTGCTTTTGTCTGAACCTTGTATTTCTCTTATGAAATCTATTGAATATGTATAAATTGTTAATTTAGTACTCAGTAACTTAAGATGACTAGAATTTCGAACCCATAAATTTCAAATCCTGGCTAATAAGGAGTCCTATAAAAACCAAGAAATATAGGCTTGCCTGCCATCTACACCAGAATAAATAGAGTTTTCCGAAAAAACCTGCTAGTGGAGGAAGACCTCCTAGGATAAGAGACATAGGGCTAAAGAGAGAGTGAAAAAAGGATCTTTTGTGTATAATCCTGCATAATCTCGAATGTTATCAGTTCCGGTACGTAGACCAAATAATACAATGCAAGCAAAAGCTCCTAGATTCATGGAGATATAAAACAACATATAAGTTATCATGCTTGCATATCCATCATTTGAGTCTCCAACAATTATTCCAATAATGACATATAACTTTAAATTCTGAATTTGCTAATGTTCGATGTGATATTATTTTTGGCCATGGAAAAGATAAAGGGCCAAATGCAAATTTTAGTCTGGAAAAGAAGAAATATTACCAAATTTGAGCTGTGAGAGTCAAAGATAAGCCAACTCCATGTCATACTTTCTTAAGTATTTGGGATTTGTTCATAAATTGATGTGATATATATTTGCAGAAGCCAGACTGAAATGCCAGCACATGGATTCATCCTCTAAAGACAGGTATACTGTTCATATGAAGTGTATACTGAGGGACACTTGTTAGCTGGAGAAGAAGAACACATAATCACTGGCCACAGAAGAAGAGATATTCAGTTACACAATTAATCATTTTTATATAAAATGGAATCTCTAACTGTAAAAGGCCATCATTATCCAATCATGAAATGGACCTCTTACACAGTTGTAATAGGGTCACTGCATCTAATATTTAACCTAAATATTGACATTCGATTTTTAATTATACAAAATATATGTGTATATATTTAAAAATTATAAAACACTATTTTAGTAACTAAAACCTATTTGAGAAGATCATAATAAAAAATAAAAACTACTTGAATTTTCAAATCTTAGTAGTGATGGTGTTTATTGGATAGAGGGAATAACTTTGTGCATGCTTTCAGGAGTGCAGGCACCTTGCTTGAAATGATGTTATGTGATATCGTTTCGTCGAATTTTTTTTGTAATCTGCATGTAAAAATAATAAATAAAAATAAAATATTGGATATAAATATAAAAAATGACATCATTTGCCGTTACAATAATTTATTCATTTATTCACTTCTTCAAATATATATTGGCACCGTTTGCCAAAAATCTTGCGTAGGCGATTGTGTGCTTTGAAATTTGGGCGCAACTAGTCCGGATTCGCCATAGGAAATCTCACTCTGGGGCTAAACGACTTCCTATCAAAGACAACTTTATTTACAGAGGCTCGAACACGAGACCTTTGGTTAATGATGAAGGAATACTTACCACTTCATCACAACCATTTGTGGTACGTACTCCCTATACCCTGTTACAAGAACTTGGCCTACTATTTCTACCAACAACAATAACAATAATACTAATAAATCCAGTTTAATCCCATACGTGGAGTCTGTGGAGGGTAGTGTGGACATAACCTTACTCCACTCTATAAAGGCAGAGAGGCTATTTCCGACAGACACTCGGGCCTCGGCAACAACCTACTATGTCTACTAACACGGAGGTCAAAATACCAAAAAGAAGGGGCAGATTCTTTTTGTTAGAATAAAAAAAGAGAAATGTTAGTTTGAAATGTGTAGAAAGATTTGATTACTTAGTTAAGACTTTAAGACAACGTAAATCTGCATAACAAAAGACTCCGTAAGTTGTTAATATTTACATAACAAATGACTAAATTTATTCTGCTGTGAGATTGCTTACAAATAAAATGTTAAATCTGAAGATGAGAATGAAATAATTAAATAAATAAAACAAATCAAAAGGTCTCCCAAATTAGACTAAACTTTTCTTTTTGTAACTAATAAAACGGTCCATGAGGGATCTTTGCTCTTAAAACATTATTAAAAGAAAACAATATTTGGTCAGATATTAGAATAATAATTTTATGATTTTCCTAGATTATTAAAAAAAAACATTATATGTGCCTAGCTACCTACAGGCATGGATTTTTTGGAACATACCACAAGAATGTGGTGTCTTAATCAAGGAAACCTTGGTGGTTATATGGAGGAAGTTTCACAGCAAGTCCACTTGGAAGCAAAAGTCAAAATCAAGGTTTATTTCCATTGTTTTCGAGCAAAAATAAAAAATAAAAAGAAAATAAGTTTTTGTTTTTACTATGTTTTCTTAGAAAAGATCTCTTTGATATTTTAAAATAGTTTTTTTTCTATATTTTCAGTTTTGGTTCAAAATTTCAAATGATACATGTGACATGGTGGAATAACAAAACCAGGATTTAAAGTTAGTGAGAGGGTGTCGATATTTATTTAAAATTATTAAAATAACGAACTCAAGATTTCGGTTAATCTTGGTCAATTTATATAGATGTCTATATTTAGTTATGTGTTCGGCATTCTAGTCTAAGCTATTGTGTTAAAAATTAAGAATTTATATATATACAATAAATATTTAGGATAAATATATAATTTGATATAAATTACTAGGTTCAATCGACCCGTAACAAATATACTAGCTCTGCCCCGAGATGTGGAAGCATTGATGAAAGAGTAATGCAGAGCACATGAAGGATTGGGCCTACCACAAGAAGCCCACGGCGAAGAGGGAGCAAACATGCATGTTAGGCAACACTTCATAATTTATTATAAAAATGGAAAAAAAGCCCACCAGCCAACTCAGACAGAGATCACAGCATTTAATTTTAGATTAGAGGACAATGATTTGATTGGACTCATGCACTCGTGTAGTATCTTTTTCTTTATTATTAAAAGACTTACAAGCCGCTAACATATAGCAAGGGCGTGCCAATTCCTTGCAACACAAAACAAAACAAAAATTAGCTCTTATAAAGCAATTATAATGACTTAATTTAAGTTGATAGTGAAGGGGAGTCTTGGAGCAACGCAAAGTTGTCTCATGTGACTTACAATTCATAAGCAGTCACTAATGCTTGCATTAGGGTAGTCCGTCTACATCATATCTCTTGAGGTGCCCTTCTCTGGACCCTTCGTGAATACGGGATACTTTATGCACCGAACTGTCCTTTTTAGCTGTGAGTGACCTACATTGAGTAGAAATAAGGCAAGTCTAAGCCTAACATCTTTTGAAGTGCATTATTCCATTGCGGGATATTTTGTGCACCAAACTGTCCTTTTTTTTGCTGTGAGTGACCTACATTGAGTAGGAATAAGGCAAGTCCAAGCCTAAGAGCTCTTGGAGGGCATTATTCCATCATATAGGACCCGGTGGGCGTAGATTCTCAAAATTGTGAAAAAGGTTATTTGGGTGAAGTTTGATGTGAAATTGAAAATGTGTTTGGACATGAATTTTGGGGTAAGTTTTGGCATGTTAAAAAGCCCATGCTCAGCTAAAAAGTCCCAAATGATCATGATTTGGACCAAAAAGAGATCTTAAGCAATATTTGGGATTTGAAGTTTTGGGTTTCAAAATCTTTCAAAAACTAAATTAATTCTATAAACAAACACATATTCTAAAAAAAAAGTTAGAAAAAAATTCCAAAACTTATGGCCAAACGCCTACATAATCTTCTCCGTTTACTTAAGATTTTTTCCTTTCCATCGAATGCATCTTCTACGTGGCACCTGAATGCAATATTTTCCTTTCTCATCTTATTTTAATTGTTTTTTTTTACGTTAAACTATTTAGTTGTTTTCAATTTAATACCAAATGCTCGCTTTGAAATTTCTTCTTTGTTATTTCCACTTTATTATAAGTCTCTTATTGATTCTGCAATTCTGCAATTCCTCCACACATAAAATAAGTTATCAATATTTATATTTCTAATAGTATGAAACTTATTTCAACTAGAAACATGAAAGTCTATTCCTATATTTATTCTAATTGTAAATCATATTTAGACATGAATTAAATATACCAAATTCTAAATAACTAAGGTTTCCTATTACAACTTTGAATTAGTTTTCCAACAATAGTTAATAAAGTGGAAAGAGAATTATGAGGTCCTATGTTAAAAAGTATTTAGTGATTCGTTCTGTCTGACCAAGCAATAGTTGGCAAAGTATGAGATGCTCAATAGAATAATTAAAATGCGCGTAAACTGAACGCAGACACCACCGTTATAAAAACAGACTAGCGGGGGGGGGGGGGGGGGTCTTCTTCTGTTATTAAAGTTGCACTTTGCTAATGTTGTAGTTGCTAACTTGCTATTAGTATCTCAATTAACTCCAGCATTTCCTTAATTTAATTAGGTATTATATTCAAAGTGCAATATATAACTTCTAGTAAACCATGTGACTTAATTATTATTATTATTTTGGTAAGAAAAGATGTACATGAACCCACGAAAACAACAAACTAACGCATATAAGAGACTCCTATCACTTATTAACTCACAAATGTATAACTAAAAAGTTACATCAATGTATTACCGTCAAAATTGTTTATAATAGTCTCATTTGTTTCAATATTTTTTTGCTGTTGGAGTGAAGTGTTGTTATAGAGCATATATATTTTAATATAATATAAAAATCGGTTTGAAAAAATATAACTTTTATAATGAATGACTGTTATAAATTGAGGTTTGACTGTACTTGAAAACTAGCTTGGACTGTATTTTCTAAATTGTACAATGTAAAAAATCACAAGCTAAACAAAAATCTAATATTAGATAATCAGTTTGAGATATTAAATAAGTGAAACAATTGATACTACAAAGATAACCAACTATTATTATTTTTAAAATAAAATTGGAAGGTGCCCATTCTTGATTTTCCCCTCAATGAGGTTGGAGACAATCCATGTTCCTGTGAAAATCAATTGAGATTCAACGAATTTTTTTGCATTTTATTCATCATTTTTCTCACCAACTTTTTATCAAAAGAACTTTCTCCATTCGTGTGCATGATCTAATAATGAATAACAATCATTCCAGATTCTCAACCAAGTCTCAAACTCCATCCTGTTTATGGTGGTTTTATTAGTGTCAAAAGAGGAAAATCTTGGAACTAACGGTAAAATTATTTCCGTATAATTTATAAGTCACGGTTTGAGCCGTGAAAATACTTGTGTTAGGATAAATTGTCTATATTACATCCTTTAGATTGCAGCTTTTCTCTAGACCCTACACGAATGCGGCATATTTTGTACATCCTGCTGCTTTTTATTTTTTCCCCTTATTATAGTCTCAAATTTTCAATTCTTAGGAATTTGCACTTTTGGTTATAAGGTGTTTAGAGAAGGTTGTCTGGTTTGCACATGGTAGTATATATTTGTATTTATTTCAGTTAGATGAGTTGACTTGTAAGAGAAAACGATAAATTTAACTTAATTAGTTGACATAGTCTTTTTCTTTCTTTTTTTGTGGGTTGGGGTGGGGCATTTGCAGCTATATTCGTTTTTTGTGTTACATTTTAATTTGTGTCCGCTTTACAAAAAAAATTGCAAGCGTACCTGCTTTTTCGCATAACTTCAGCACACGGGGCTAAAGTAGCAAAGGCAATCACGCAAAACTTCAGCATTCTAGTAGCCGGACCTGAAGTTCAGCTCTAGAACTGAAGTTTTTGTTTTGTAACTAGCGAACTTCAGCTCTAGAGCTGAAGTTTTTGTGGTGTAACTGGAAAGTTGTAACTGGAAACTTCAGCTCTAGAGCTGAAGTTTTTGTGTTGTAACTGAAAAACTTCAGCTCTAAGCTAGCTTGATATTTCTAAGCTAGCTTCAAATTGATATTTCGTTAGATAGCTTCTATAACTTTGGTGATTCTCGTTGAGATTTTTAGTCATAAAGTATTTGTTCATGCTTATGAGTAATTTATCTGGTAGTAGTAGCCTGTTGCAGTTTGCTGTAAGCCATCCAACTCGTTGTTTCTCATTATCATATATCACCATTTGGTCCAGTAGAGAAATATCTGTAGATAAAAAAAAACATCAGAAAGAGAAAGATTAAATGCACAAAGAACTTGGTTACCAACTCTTATCAAAATCTAGTTCCCCTTTAGTATTTATGCAGATAAAGAACTGCATTTTTTTTTCACTTTGTTGATACTACTATTCCATCGTTATTTATAAATGTTAAAACACAACCTTGCTTTCTTTTGGTGAGGTACTGAAGGGGAGGAGAAAGGGAGCTGAAGTTGTTTAAAAAGTGGGTACAAGTTAAAAGTTTTTAAAAAAAATGGGTATAGGTTAAATAGGTGCGACCAAATAGGTGCCCCGTGCGATTTTTACGTTGGGGGTGGTTAAGTGAGGATAATTCTAGAGCTTTCGCTCTCTACCGGTGCACAAGGCACTCTGTATTCACCCTCATTTTGAGAAAGGGTCGCACCTCAACGAATGTGATGTAGACAACCTACCCTAATACAAAAATTAGTGATTGCTTCTATAACTCGAACCGATGACCTAACTTTATCGTTGTTCCAAGACTCCCTTCAATTTGTACCATGGATACCACAAAATTAACCAACACTATAATCAAAAAATTTGGAAGGTGCCCATTCTTCCATTTCAACCGCTATCAGTGTGGTAGGAGACAATCCATATTGTTCCCATGAAAATCAGTAGAGATTCAAAGAATGTTATTTTGCAATTTATTCATCATTTTCTTCGCCAACTCTTTGTCATGACAATCCATTCGTGTGCATGATCTAATAATAAATGAAAATTATTCCAGATTCTCAACCAAGTCCCTCGACTCTCAACCTCCTTTCTATTTATGGCGATTTTATGGTCACAAAATTAAAATGCTAATTAAAAAAGGGAGGAATTTACACGTTTGATTATGGGTGTATTTTGTATGCAGGAAAATACCTGGAAAATATATTTTAGAAAATAAAGAATTTTCTTACTTTTTTTCTAGTGTTAGGTTAGATAGTAAAAAATATTTTTCAAAAAATATATTATTTAGACAAACACTATGAAGACAAAATACGTAAAAGGGGGGTGGGGTAGGGTTGGGGTTGGGCTGAGCGTGCGGTGAGGGGTGGAGGGTGGAAATACACAAATTAAAACTTCTTCAATCCCAAAGTTTTGATTAATTTAATTGAGAAATGAGAATGAATTATAACTTAGGATTAAAGCTGATGAAAACCCTGTAAATTGATTGAGATCCTATCTTAATCTGAACTTTATATGCATAAGGATCCTTCATTTGCTTTGACATACTCATGTTGAACGACTATAATATGGTTTTGAATACTGTGTACGGATTCTTTAAAATGCATCAAAATTTAGCACAAAAAATATGCTTGGGTTACCTATTAATTACCTACTATAACAGATAAAGGTCGGTAACCTGATATAAAAATTATTTATACAAATGGTATATATATATATATATAACTTAAACTCTACCCATATATACTATACATGTGTCAGTTATATACACGCTGCAAAATTTTTGTAACATATGGTAAAAATAGGTTATCAGAGGATTTGCTTATGGTAATTGGGTCTTAAATTTTAAATCACATTGATGAATGTGTAAATATTATAATATAAGACGGTGGGTTAGGAACTTTAGTATCTGGTGAGATATGTTTCCACAATTCCCACAAGGTTTGCTGACAGTGATTGGTTCATTTTAATAAGTCAAATATTTGTATAAGTTGTTCATTACACAAAATAGTAGAAGGTGAAACTGTATAATACAGAATGGCTTATTCAGTGTCTGTGGACTTAAAAATATCAGAAAAAATGTTATGATAAAAACAAGTTTGGTTTTCATGTAGTGTCAAATTAAATAGTGTTTAGCTTACGTGATTAAGTTACAAGGATTTAATTCATGGGGAGATGTATGTATTAAGGGATCATTTGGTAGGAAGTATTAGAAAAAATAATGCAAGCATTAGCTTTATATATTATTAATTTTTTGTTTGGTACATTTTTTAACCTATTAATTATACATCGTATTTGGTATTATCCTATGTATAATTAATACATAGCAAAACATGGTATTAGCAATGCAAGGATTTTTGATACTTGCATTAGCATTGACATAATTATATTGCCCCTTAAATCCCTCAAAGTGTACAAAGTTAAAGAATGTGGAGGGTATTTTTGTAAACAACCAATATTTTTTTGGAAATTATGCAATGCTCTAATATACCAAACCAAATAGTAACATAACTAATCTCAGCATTACTAATATTAGCATTGCTAATACACTCTATACAACATTATTCTTATCCAAACGACCCCTAAGAGAATGTTACCTCATTGTCTAAAGGTTTTAAGTTGGACGCTCAAATTCTTTCACGTTATGCACTCATCACCATATACTCATGATATATTTTAAAAATTCTAAAAACATGTGTGTGTAAGTGCCAAAAACTGTAGATAATGTAATCCTTGTCTGAGACCACATTTCTTCAACTATAAAGAAAAGTAAATTTTTATATTTGGGTTGGCCAAACTAAAACAATTTTCTTTTGTCAATTTCCTTAAATTTTGTGCTCTAGCCTTTAAGTTAAAGAGTAAATGCAGCTAATAATGGAAATTAAGGATGCTTCGGTTGACTTTACTAAAGTATCACCAATTCCACTTTATCATGTGGGATTTCCCTGTTTAGGCTGCTTCATCTTGTCGGAAAAAAATATTTTCTTTAATCTATTGGAAAAAATAAATAAAAAAAAACAGTCGGGTACACAAAGTATCTTGGGGAAAAGCTGTATCCAAGGAGTGTGAGGTGGATAGCCTACCATAATGCAATTATTAATGGCTTCCATGGTTTAAACCCGTGACTCATAGGTCACATGTATGGAGATAACTTTACCACTGCTCTATCCTATCGGAAAACAAGTAAGAGTTTAATATCTTCAAACTCGCTTAATCACGATCATTTTCTTTTATGGTGGAAAACCCATAAAACCCACATTACGTCTCACCTCATTTATATAACCTAAAAAACTTGAAACCTAAATTTCTAGAGCTAATTTCTCTCAGTACAAATAGCAAAATCATAATTCCTTCAAGCCATATTTCTTCTTTTCATTTTTTGGGGTGTTGTATCTTGTTATCTTTGACTAATATGAAGCTATTGTGTTTCAACATGCAGAAACTTATAGTGTTTGTGATGATTATAGTCATGGTTTCTTCTTGCTCCGGGTTGGCGTCTCCACGAAAAGCCTTGATAGGAAGAGGAGGATATGAAGAACATCTAATGAACAATGGAGTGGGAATTGGTGTAAAGAAAGAGTATACGTTCCCAAATCGCGAGATAGACAACCATCATAATATACCAAGAGAGTACTATAACCAGAGGGGAAACAACTCTACTGGAGGAGCTGGTGGTGGTGGCGGCGGTGACAATGGTGATAATTGAAGGGCTTGAACTTTGTACGTGTATGCCTTACAATTGTTTCTACTAGTGTGTGTTCCTCTTTTCATGTTTTGTGAGATCTTGACTACCTTTAGTATTAGTATATGTAGCCAGATTGAAGAACCTTTTAGTAGGAAGCGCGCTTGACCCCCCTCCACCCC
The DNA here is from genome assembly GCF_000715075.1 of Nicotiana tabacum. Classification (NCBI taxonomy): domain Eukaryota; kingdom Viridiplantae; phylum Streptophyta; class Magnoliopsida; order Solanales; family Solanaceae; genus Nicotiana; species Nicotiana tabacum. Next base: position 13,594,680 of record NC_134089.1, on the reverse strand, counting down.
CCACCCCAAAGGGCCAAGCGCGCTTGATCTCCTTAAGGGCCTATGCGATGCAAAACCGGATTAGTCGGAGAGATGGCCTTAGTTGGCTTCTCATCATCGGCATACTCCAGATTATGAGTAGCATAGGGCAACTGTTGTAATTGGATTGCATGTAAGTTGTAAGAAATGAAGTGTAGATTGATAAGACTTAGCTTTGGCTAGCCTGGAGTCTTGAATAAGAAAAACAAGACTAGTTATTTGCCAGTTCCAAGTTCCCACTTTGCTGTGAAGCACATGGCAAAGAATCTGACCCAAATCAATTTCCGTATGTTTCAATTCTTGCACAATTTGAAGAAGTAAATGAGAACTCAGCACAGCAGCACAAACTAATCGATGAACTACCTTATGCACAAAATGCTGAAATGAAACATGAAGTCCTCGTATCAATTCAAAGTTCAAAAAGGTTACAGATGAGACAAATGCATTTCTAGAGGTAAGAAAGATTGTACATAAAACCTTTTTACTTGAAACGAAGCTGCTCTATACACGAACGATGCAGTAAGTTGGTATAAGAGAGCTCAACCAATGTTTGCATGGACATTTGGGGTGGCCACTGGATGTTATTCCTGCACTTTTGCATAGGAGAGGAAGTGCAGCTGAATAAGTTGGTAAAAGAAAAATCAACGAATCTTTGGATGAACAGTTGGGGGTCGTCACTGGATGTTACTCCTGTTAGTATGCACGGGAAAGGATGAAGAGCATGGAGAACGGCTCTTGCACCTCCCGTTTCTTGGATATGGATGCATGTTTGCCAGTTCACTGACTCGATGCAGGACAGACTTTGGCAGAGGTCGCCAAGACAAGTTATGTTTCCCCTTTTCCTGCATCAATGGACAATCCAATCAATCATGAGAAAAATAAGTTCTCTGAAACAAGGGGATGTCTAAACAACGTCAAACTTTCCGTGTGTCTAATCAATCATCAAATGTAGTGGCTCGAGTAAAAAGTATACCAAACTCAGCATATGGGTGTAGATTCTTGACAGTTGATCTTCCTCCTATCTTGATGAGTAATGACTCGTGCTATTTTTTTTAATCACCAAGAAATGCCCGAGGCCAATGACGAAAGGTTTGAAACTCGATAATGGGCCCACCCCTCTACCCTTCTCCACTTAAATACCAAGCTTTTGTCCGCGACGGTGTTCAAACCCATGATGTGAGCCTAACCCACACCATGTATTGCGCTCTTACCACTAGACCAAAGCCCCGGGGGCAAGTACAACTCATGCATATTCAATAACACTCCACTATACAACAATCTGATTTCACCAACATAATTTAGTATACTATGACTCCAGTGCACAAGCACAAATAAAATCTTCAAAATAGATATCACGATGACTATACAGACAGAAAAAATAAAAACAGACAAAAACTGTTGCATTAAGTTAATTAGTGACTCCTGAGTGACTCATGATTCATAGCAAGCATTAATCAAATTTAGAATATGAAAACTAACCGTTATTTTGCTTTGTTTCTGAAGATAGCATGCTTTAAGAAGATTTCTCCATTTATCCTGCGAGAAGTTTAAGCCACAGAGTGCCAACTTTAGGTATATTAACATTCAAACACTAGATGATGCTACGACCTTTTTTTTTTTTACTGGTTGAAGAACGCCTGAGAGTAACCATTGTGCTTACCTTGAGATCCACAGGTGTTCTATGAGCAGAAGATGAGAAATAAAGCTTCTTTATATGACTCCATCTTCCAACTCCATATTGGGCAACACCATCAATCAACTTTCTGACCTCTGAAACAGTCCAGAGCCTGTGATGTTTCCTCCGTGCACCATCTTGATCCAACTTCTTCGGTGCAATAGGATCATCTTTAGGATTCACAACTGTAACCTCCTTGTGAGCTTTCATAACCTTCAAAGAGATCAACTTTAACTGTCAAGGAAAATGATATCTGAAGACTCTAGAAGATGTTAGTACCAAAAAGATACCAAGGATCCATAAAAGTATGGAGGGTATCACGATATGCTCAATAAGACAAAGGTATATAAGATCACCCTTTGATTTCAAAAAGTACCTGAACCTACCACCCACCACCTAAAAAGTTCAAGCAAGCACAGTGTTACACTGACTCGTTGGGTTTTGAACAGATTGCCAACAAAGAGGTAATTAAGTTTTTGAATTAACTAATTAGAAAAGAATTCAATTCAATAATGTTTTCAAATTTATCATATAACTAAGATTATTTGTCAAGTTGATAAAACTCTTAAGGTACATATCGATATTTGATCATTGATTGAATTGTTTTGAACTGAATGTTTTACCTAGAATGATTCAACTAATTGAGTTAATTGCTGTTGGCAGTGAATCTGTTTCAGGTCCTTTCCATATTTTTGTGAGTTTGAGAGCCTTTTATGGCTTAGCCAAGAATCCCTTTCAAGGTGCCACCTAGCAAAGTGATTTAAGAGTCACTTAATGGCTCATATGTTGCTTATTTGTTATTTGTGAACTCACTTGCACGACCCCAAATAATACTACTAGCATAATAGCACCTTTAATGTGCTAACACATGAACACCGAGCAGATCAGAAAGGATTACAAAAATGAAATTGAACATTCTGTTTAACATTTTTTGGTGTATACCTGTATCGCATTGGATGTATGCCTCTTATCACATTCTTCATTCACTAGAGAAGCAAAAGGCACTTGAATAGCTTTACAAGAAGACTCTTCGGGAAACAATTCCATTTCCGTAAATTCTGCACGAGATTTCTTCTGACATCTGACTCTAGGAAGCTTATCCTTTGATGCCGATGCACAAGTAGAAACTTCTTCTCGTTTCCTAGAACGTTTAGCATTAAGATCTGAGGATTCATCAATATATCTTCGTGTGGGCTTGCGCAGACGCTTTTGAGTGAGAGGTATGTCAATGTTCATTGCTTGAGAAGTGACTGGAAGGCTTATTGCTGAAGATTCATGCATATCAAAGATTTCACGGTTTACATCTTGCCCCTCATTTCGCATAGCATTAGACATAAAAGAAATTCCTTTAGACGTTAGAACAGAATGGTCAATCACGCTGTCATTTATCTTCTCAGAAGATGCAGCTTCAGCAAAGAAGCCTGCCACATCATCCACATTGCTAATATCTCCTGGAGTGAACGCAGTAGGGAATTTGACAGCATTGTATTCAACCAGTATCTGACTTTCACATTTATCACGAGAGAGGTCATGCAACTCCGAATTGGTAAGGCCAAACATAGCATTCTGGCTTTGAGATTCTTGCACAACTAATCCAGGTGATAGTGAAATCTGGCTTTCTAAAATAGGGTCCAGCAATCCTCTACTTGAACCATAATCCAGATCTGTGATGCTTTCAGCAAATTCAATATCTGTTTCCAAGAAGACCAGAAAACACATGTAGATCTTCTTGATATACAATATTCTGTCATAAAAACATCATTACTTACACAAAGAAGTTTACCTAAAAGATAATCATCACATGGTGTGGAGAGGTCATCTTGTGCTTGAATTTTTCCAGCTTCAAAGTGACTTCGCTTTAGATCAAGCACCTGGCACAGTTACCAGGTAATTCAGTGAAGACAAAGATCTCAAGATAATAATGATTGAAAGAACAATTTTTCTGTATCCTAAATGGGTAAAATAATGCAGAAGGAAAAATGCATACGTTGGTATCTGAAGTACCTCCCTCAAACTGCATCACCCCCAATCCCAACCCTCCCCCCCCCCCAAAAAAAAAAAAAACAGAAAACCAGCAGAACAGCCAACATGCACAGGAAAGGGAATCCCACAACCAAAAAATTAGTGGGAAACAACTTATGGATTCCAGAGACAGAGGAGAAATCAACTTAGGGGCAAAGCAAATTTGATGTACAACAAAATGTCAAAGCAATATAAAGAACAATTCCTTGATGTCTAACTGCAGCATAATTGTGGAGGTCAGTTTAATCTATAAGCACTTTTCGGCTTATCTACGCATTTGACAAAATACATGCTACAAGGTGCAATGGAAGATGATATTCCGTACACTTCCATAACTTTCAGAAATCCATTATAAAATATCATCAGGAAACCTATATCTAGAAGAGAGGTAGGAAAACTGCTAAACAAGACTACGAGACATACTTCTTCCATACATTTTTAATCAACTAAAATGTAATTTTCAAACTTCATATACATAAAAGGAAGAAACAGATGGACAAACTTTATGAGATATTACAGAGGTAAAACAAAATAAGATACAGATTTTTATTTTTTTGCGATAACCGAGAAATCCGCAAGGGCCAGTGGCAACAAGATACAGGCTCTTCCAAAAGAAAAATAGGGGAAAACAGTTCTTCAAAAATGTAAAAATGCGCGACAACAATGACATAAAATTGTGACCGACGTATCAAATTCCTGATAAACTAGGAAAAGAAAAGCATACATGGGCAAAAAAGTGTTAAAAGAGAGGGCGAATTTCTAAATGCATAAAACGTTTTTAACTAGATTAGACGTATTCCACGATCTATAAAAGCAATTTACCAAAGGGATGGTCACATACTTCTTGGTTAATTTCATCTTCCCGTTTAGCTGCAATACTGGAGTCTGAAACCACAAAAGTGAACTATTAGAAACGATCATAGCATGATTATAGATAAGGAACACACATAACACTAAGAAAAAGGGCTACATTATATATTATAATATACTATATGCCAAAGCAACTATCTTCCGCAGAACTAAAGAAATAATAAGACGACGTACCTATATTGTACAAGACACCTTTCCTTTCCATGCCCTTTAATACCCTCTTCTCATCAAAACACAAGACACCAGAGACAGAAGCATGAACATCACGGGTTTCTAAAAAGCAACATACAGCGTAAATTATATCATCTTGCAAAGCATGAATAGCAAGTTCATCTTCTATGAGCTAAAAATCAGTCATTACATTACCAATTTAGCGTAAAAACATAAAAAGAAATCATCAAGTAAGACATGTCATGAGCAATCCTCTTTAATATATGCTGATCTCTGTAAAAGACAGTCACACTGCATAAAGATTAGACCTTTTTATGGTGGAAGAGAATTGGAATCATGCTGCAGGATTAATTCAAGTTGAATTCAAGTAATTTTTTCAAGGGTCACAATTTGTCCACGTTTGAAGAATGAAGTTTATCTCTGGCGACTTGCATCAAAGGACAATGGAACAGATTTCACACTTCATAAAATTAAGCTTACAGTAAAGTAACAAATTAGCCAACCTAAAATCAGAAAATAGCTGATACTATCATCAGACATTTAAAAGCTTGATAGAAAATACTTGACTAGGCATGCTATTCGGTCTCTTTGTTTATTAAGTATTTGATGTAATGGGCTCAGCTATAGACCAATACAACTGAATAATTACTCGCTATAGACCATTACAACAGAATAATTACTCTCTGCTTATATTAGCTCGGAACACACACATTGTGGCACCTGAACAACCTATTAGAGCACCAATGCAGGCTTGGGTGTCAAACTTACCTCCTTGGTCAATCTAAGTTACCGTCAAAATAGAATAACTCCGGCAGCCATTACCCAAAACAGAACAATCAATGTATCAAGATTTCATATTCATCTGGAATTAACAAGAACACGACAATGACTTCCTTAGATCAGAATAAATTAGTAATGCAAGATAACAAGAAAAGTGTATAAAGTATATGCACATCAATCATAAACAGGAAAAATAATCTAAATCACATCAAGCAAGACGAAAAGGAAAAACAAAGTATTAACAAGGAACAAACTAGTTCATATGAAGTAACAAGTAGCTTGAGAGTTGAGACTCAAACAATGAACCAATTAACATTTTGCACCGGCACAAAGCATCAGATACAAATCAATATATTGTTGAAAATACATGACAGTTAGCTAGTAGTACCTGATTCATCAAACCAGACCCCTAGAGAAGCAAAACCACTCCGATATGCTATATTCTGCAGGCACAGATGCACAAATGTTAGACAGTTAGACTTGGTACATATGCATAAATATAGTAGATTAAATGTGTAAAAAAAAAAAAAACTTAGGCCTAGTCATCCACAAGCTAGCTCATGTACAAAACCATAGACAACAATACATTCCCTCAACCAAAGTTGTGCGTAACTCAACCAGAAAAGCTAGCTTTGGGGGGGGGGGGGGTTCCAAGACCATGTAAGGAAATGACAACTCATTCCCTGTACCGATATAAAGAGGCTATTAAACAAAATACACATTTCCTCAATGTGGGACATTAAGTACTTATATCCCAAATCAGGTAAATGCCTAATATGTGCCTATAAAAGCAATTAGGTCTAAGATAGCAGTTTAAATTTATTTTAATCTCTTCTCCTGTTCGTTATTTCTCACAACAAACAGTCACCACAGAGCAAAAATTTGTGTCGGGGACATTGTGCAGGCAAGTTGACATCCATTGGCAGTATTTAAGATGTGGGGTTATTCTGGAACATTTTGAAAACACAATGTTTCCTTAACTGTCTTGAGAAACTTAAAAATGAACATAACCCCGATTCACTAATAACACTACCAATCACGACCTCTGTTATGTCATTTTCAAAATGGGAAGACAGCAAATTTTGATGGTAATTAGCAAGTTTTCTTTTGGATAAATTAGCGAACCAAATTATTGTCCTTCTGTTTTACCTTTTAACAACAGTTGTTGTCTTCAAATCCTGTACAACTAAAAAAAGTGTGATTGCAATAATATTTTAGTAGTTTGCAATTTTATGCATTTCATGTTTATCTATCTAACGGGAAAAAGTCATTATCTTTATCAAGGTTTCTTTTATCCCTAGCGAATTGCAAAGTCTTTCTGACCAAAGCAATCAACTTATTAAGTAACATTAGATACAACATTTCCAAGCATATGATTTGGAAGAGCATGTGTTCCCACTACTCAGCCCAACAAAAGAGGGTCTTGAAAGCAGTATTTTAATGCGAAGAAGCGACAAGATCCATGGAGTTTGAAGCAAAAAGCGAGAGGTGAAGCACACTATTTTCAGGAAAAGAAATACCGCACATACATGAACATAGTACTATAATAATTAAATTTCAGTTAAAACAACTAATTTCGATGTTCAATTTACATAAATGTCGGTTTTAATCAAACTCAAAAAGTTGACTGAAATCGACCGTTTCTCATTGGGATCACTTCTGCATCTACTTTGAAGCGCACATTTATCTAAAGCCCATGGTTTTTCCATGAAGCAGTGACCCCTCGTGTCGCATCACTTCATCGCTTTATACCAGGAAGCAATGGCTTTTAATAACCACTACTTGAAAGAGAGCTTTCAACCTTACTTTTCTTTGGCTTCGGCAATAGGAAGTTGTACGGTATGTGTTGGAAGGGACAATAGGGAAACGCATTGAGCAGCGCGTCCCAGAAAGGGAAACGCTCGGGAAGAAAGCTTTCAACCTTAACTTTTTCTCATTCACAAGAAGGAAAGTTAAAGGGATTGTCTTGGAAAGGAAAATAACACAAGTTGAACCACGTATCCCCAGAAAAGGAAACGCTTTCAACACACAATTAAATAATCTTGTAGTTGGGAGCCCAATACTTCCTTATAGATACAAGCTCTCCATAATGCCAAGGAAGAAATGTACTTCAAGAAGGATCTTCTCTGTGCTTTTTAATTAATCTATAATTTACTTTTCATAGGTCCTTCTCTATGCTATTTTATGCAACAACATTGAGCATTAGTCGCATCGTTTGATCATGGGGGTCAGTGGCGGAGCTAGCTTGAAGAAAGGGGATTCAAATTGAATATAAAAATTACACCTTACAAATAGCGTAAAACGAAATTTTTGGTTGTATAAGGTAATGAATCCGCTCGACATAAGAAAAAATTCTGGTGAAGTGGCAATGGGGGTTCAAAAATTGCTACTTTTGAATCTCCTCGTATAAATTCCAGACTCTGCCACTGCATGAGGGAAGGGGCTAAAATAACTCTACATGTATCAGTAAATGGTTCCGCTAGTGGTCAATTCAATTCTTGAAACACAAGCTTCACAAATGCTTTTTTCAAAATCATAGGAAATGTCTACTAAGTAATAAATAGATAGTTTTTATACTCCACCTCTTTTTACTCTAAATTTAGAAAAAGGAGTACCAAAATAACGAAAATTGAGAAGAAATTTTAACATGCATGAGCCCTTCTGAGTTCACAAAATTGCAACACAAAATAAAACTACATTCACAGCTACATTTTTCTCAACAAACACAAATTCCACAATTCCTTCAATCTTCTCCATTAATGTCGTCCAAAATCAAAACGAATTTCAGAATGTACCGTACATAGGCATAATCATAGTACAAGTAAAAACACTAACATAAAAATGACAAAGGAAAATCAATACACTAACCTGATTCATCAGTAAGAGAGTCAATTGTAGTGTCAATGTACAGTGTGTGCGTGAAAGAGAGAGAGAAAATGAAGAGGAAAGCGAAGGGGGGAGAGAGAAAGTGAAAGAGTCGTAGGTACACAATACATTTATGGGACGGAATCGAAAGGAATTATAAATTGTTGTCAGTTTTGTGTTATGTAAATAATATATTTGCGTTTGGAGTCCGCTATGGTGATACTTTTGAGTGCACTCTTGAGTTGTTACATCTCTTTGTCTTTTGACACGTGGCATACACTTTTTGCATTGTTTTGTGCTAACCACCGATTCAATTATAGAGAGGAGGCCCTTAAAGTTGAGACATTCGAATAAACTTTTTTCTTATTTTAATATAGACCTTTTTTTGCCTGAAACTATTATTATTAGTTGGCCAAATACATTGGCGGTCCCTTAAAGTTGTCCTCACTTTTTACTTTAATACTACATTTTAAGTCCGTTCCATTTGAACACTCCAATCACACTTCTAATGTATCATTTAAACATAAAATTCATAAGCAGCCAAATATAAACAATACGTGTAAGTCACTCGCCACAATAATGAATAAAAAGAGATACATGAATTTAACTAGAATTAATTAATTAAAAAAATCTTTTGAAAAAAAAAGTTAAAGAAAAACAAGAATCCTCGGTCAACTTCCCCCAACACCCCGTCTTCATCTGCCAAAAGAAAAATCAAAGCTACCCACATGTCTTCTTCTTTGCTAACTCACACCTGCCACCATGTTTCTTTCTCCTAATCTTCATCCCCAAAGTGCAATAATTAACGACATCCTCTTTGGAGATCTAATGGAACGACATTCTTTAAATCAAAGTGTTTTGAAGATGAAACAAAAAGCAACATGATAATAGTAAACTACCACCATTAGTGTTCCCGTGAGAAATTCAAAAATAGCCAGATTTACAACTGGTCGTTCAAAAATAATCCAGTTTCAAAAGTAATCGAAATTTAGCCACTTTTCATGTAAAGATAAATCTGAGCGAAAACACTGTTCAAAACCCGAAAAATACGTCAGTATATTATACTGGAGTTCCAGCATAAGTATGTTTGAACTCCAACATATTATACTGGAGTTCCAAGATAAGTGTGCTGGAACTCCAGCATAATATGATGGAGTTCCAGCATAAGTACACTAGAACTCCAGCATAATATACTAGAGTTCCAGCAAGTATAATTGTCCAATATAATATACTGGAGTTTGAAACACCGATGCTCCAGTCTCCAGTATATTATACTGGAGTCAGCAAAGTATAATGGTCCAGCAATTATGTTGGAGTTCATACACAGGTGCACCGAACTCCAGTATATTATGCTGGACCGGTCTCTGTTGCAGCAAAATAGTAGCTACTTTTCATTGACTTCATAAACACTAGCTATTTTTGAATGACCAGTCCGAAAACTGGCTATACCATGCTATTTTTACAGTGTTCCTCCAACCCCAAACTACCTTCTTTGGATTTTTAGATCTGGGGAAGGGAGAATTTTATGTCAATTTTTTTTGGGGTTTAAAATTCCTTTTGAATTCCTCCTTTAGATTCACGAAAATTTGCTGAAAAAAACAAAGCCTCGCCCTTTTTTGAGATGTAAATCTGATTTTTCTTCAGATTCAAGTCACAAAGTTTAATTTCGTTAATGTTGAGAAAAATAAAACTTCGCCGGAAAAAATAAAGTTTCGCCAGAACTGCTAAATGGGTTGTTGGACGTAGTTGTTGGGGCTGTTCGTTTAAAGACTTGAAGGGGTTGCTGGACGTAATTGTTTTGGGTGTTCGCAGTGAAGCTTGGTAAAGCTCACATGGTGTTAACTGACAGGATATGGTGGAATGAGAAGATGGAGAGGTGAGAGAAAAAAAGTTTTTTTTTCTCTACTGATATTTATTTATTCTTTGGGACCAACAACAATAGCATCACACGCTCTTTAAAGAGGTGGGCAACACACACTATGCCACATCACTGAATTGTGTTTAAATGACACATTCGAGGTGTGGTTGGGTGTTCAAATGGAACAGACTTAAGATGGGGTACCAAAATGAAAAGTGAGGACAACTTTAACGGGTTGTCGATGTATTCTACCTTATTAATTTTACTAGTTTGACCCACAATCTCTTAATTAATTACTCCATCCGGTCCATAATAATTGATCATTTTACCTTTGGTACACCCATTAAGGAAATACAAACTCTTAGGGGGAAAAAGATCTATTCACTAAATTAACCTTAATTAATTGTTACCTTGACACATTAGAATATGTAAATAAGGGTAAATTTTGGAAAAATAAAATTAATTTCTTCTTCATTATGTAAATACCTCGAGTGCAAATTTGGAGTTGAGCCGACAGAAGCGGGAGTTGAAGTGAGGCTTGACTCTCAAGTCATTCCCAAGAGGGGTAGTTTCAAGTACCTTGGATCGGTTATTCAGGGGATCGGGGAGATTGACAAGGATGTCACACACCGTATAGGGGTGGGGTGGATGAAGTGGAGGTTAGCGACGGGAGTCTTGTGTGACAAGAAAGTGCCACCGTTACTAAAAGGTAAGTTTTATAGAGCAGTGGTTAGGTCTGCCATGTTATATGAAACTGAATGTTGGCCGGTAAAGAACTCACACATCCAGAAGATGAAAGTAGCAGAGATGAGGATGTTGAGGTGGATGTGCGGGCATACAAGAATGGATAAGATTAAGAATGAAGATATTCGAGAGAAGGTGGGCGTGGCCCCCATGGAGGACAAGATGCGGGAAGCAAGACTCAGATGGTTCGGGCACATTCAGAGGAGGAGCATTGATGCACCGGTGAGGAGGTGTGAACGACTGACGGTAGTGGGCACGCGGAGAGGTAGAGGACGACCTAAGAAGTATTGGGGAGAGGTGATCAGACATGACATGGCGCGACTTAGGATTACTGAGGACATGGCCCTTGACAGGGAATTATGGAGGTCGAGTATTAAGGTTGTAGATTAGGGGAGAGTTGTGAATATTTCTACAGCACAATAGAGTGAGACTAGCCAGTTAGGAGTTAGACTAAGAATGTCATTGGTCGTCTATTGATGCAGGGCTTTACCTGCTAGTTTTACTATACCAACCATCTTTTTCGTATTTTGTATTCTGTATTTCATATCTATTGCATTGCTGTTATTTTATTATGCATTTATATGGTACTAATATAGCGGCTTCTGTTGCTTTTTGAGCCGAGGGTCTCCTGGAAACAACCTATCTACCCTTCGGGGTAGGGGTAAGGTCTGCGTACATATTACCCTCCCCAGACCCCACTTGTGGAATTATACTGGGTTGTTGTTGTTGTTGTTGTTGTTCATTATGTAAATAGACACTTATTTTGGGACAAAAATAAAAAGGTAAAATGGTCACTTGTTGTGGACCGGATGGAGTATTATTTTTCAAATAGTATATGTATTTTTCCGCATATAATAATATGTAATTTGTCGCATCATTTAATTTGAATACCACTTTATAATTTCAACAAGATGTTGCATTAGTGAAAAAAAATATTCTTTTATATACAAACAACTAAATACTACATTAATTATATGTTATGAATCAGCTTCACCCCAATATTGGGCTAAGAAGAAGCCAAAGGTTCAAAAGGCCTTCACAAAGGTTAATTTGGTAGAAATGACATTAAGTAGCCACTCTAAAGAGTTACTATTTAGGAATTAGTCAATGTGTCCTGAATTTGAGTTTTTCAATTTAATTTTTCGAGACAAAAATATTCGGAATTGTCCTAAATTTAAGATTTTTAGTTCAAATTCTCAGGACAAATTAAGTACTGGCTAATCCCTAAGTAATAGTTCTAAGAATAGTTGTTTGCATACTTTCCACGTTAATTTGGGATCCAAGCCCATGAGATTATGATTAGGAACGGTTAAAAGGGACTATTAGTTAGCAAGAAGGGATAATGCGAATTGTTGTTGGAATCTCCCTTCTTTGGTTTTTCTCCCTCATCGTTTTTTTTTGTCAACAAAAATAGCTTATATTATAAACTTAAGTAACAGTACATGAGCATTGTGTCCAGTCAGCACTGTGGTACAAAAAGATTGTTCCGGAATATTACAAACATTGGCCAGCGCATCTAAACAAAAAGAGGGAGGATCATGTTGAACTGATATAGCTGAGCTCCGCAAGTATAGAGTCCCATGTTGGTATGCTGGCACATCTTGTAACACAAAAGGTGGCGTTTGCCATATGATAGTAGTAGTAGCTCCAAGTTGCAAAGTTGCTATGTGGTTTGCCAGATCATCTATTATACGATTTTGCTCCATGTATGTGTGGGAAATTTTGGCCTACCCAATTGATGTAACAGATACTTGTATTCATGGAGTAAAGATGAGTAATGGAAGCTATAAGAGTGTAGTAGGGATATTACCTCAGTCGAGTCCACGTTGATTTTCAGTGGTTTTATTTGATGGTGCAGGGCGATTTGTAACCCTTCAAGTAGTGCACATAGTTCCATATATGTATAGTTGTCTGATTTTCTCCGACCTGTAAACCTTAGTATCCATTGGCCTCTTGAGTCTCTGAAAACTCCTCCAAGGCCATTTTTTGTTTGCATGCACCAACTGTATTTGGCTTAAAGAACTCTGTGTTTGGTGGGTGCCATTTTACATAAGTTGGAGATGGTTGTGGGGTGTAATCTTACAGCTTGTTTGGATGGTTTTTCCCCGTTATATCGTATTGTATCCCAAGATAATATTTGTTTTGATTGTTTTATTAAAATTAATTATACTGTATTGTTAAATCCATTGTTCCGGATTAATAAAAAGTCCCCTTTTTTTGAAACAACCGATTTGGTGTGATGAGATTTTTTCCTATTTTTCTTTCCAATTATGTCCTAACTTATTACTCCACAATTCTATTTTATCCTTTACCTTTTTTTCTTTCTATTTTAACTCCAAATCTCCAACCTATAACCTACTTTATTTTTTTCCAGAACTTCTGTCGCCAATGTTAAAGGTATTTTGCCGCCTTCTGCTTTACTTTTTTTCTAATTTACTTTTAACTCAATTCTAACTAGATGTGCTCCTTTGTTTTGCCTTCTTCTGTCTCGTTCCTTTGTTCCGCTTTCTTAAGGTGTTTTGCCTTTTTGTGTTTTAAATTATTTTTATACATAATTTTTGATAAATTTAATATTTAAATAATTGAGGGTATTTTAGTAATTTATCAATTACAATACAGTTAAATCGAACAGCAAAATATTATTTAACAATAACAAACAATACAATCTATCCAAATATCATATTCATAAAAAGATATAATACAATACAATACAATACATTATAAAACGATGGGGAACAATAATCCAAACAGAGTGTTAGTGTGAGCAATGATATAGTGATACTCAGTGGCTTGAGCTATAATATTTTGCAAGTTGGGATAGTTATATTTTGCTTCACAGATGTTGTGATTTCTACATTTCCATATATGCCAGGGAGCACAAGGGATTAGTATATACGGAGGAACGTATTCATCAATTGTAGGTTGTGTGAGAACGAATCTTGAGAGTTTCTGAGGTGTTTGTTCATGGAAATGGTAAAGCCCGCTCCCGTAGATATTATTATATTATTCCCAGTTGGTGTCATACTATCCGTGCAGGTGAACATTGGAAGAGCATGTGATGTATAGTTTCTTCAACTATATGGCAGATGGGATAAGTGGAACTGGGAGTTATGTGTATTTTATGCAGGTAGATGGTTGTTAGTAGTCGATAGTGCTCAATATGCCATAGGAAGTATTTAATTTTTGGTAGTAGTGTAAGTTTCCATAACCATTTGAAAAAAGAATTTCGAGTGGGTCGTGCAATTTGTGATAGAGGGACTTAATAGTGAAATTACCATTTGGCGTGAGCCCCAGTATAGTTGATCGTAGGAAATATTATTTGTTAGTGTGGGAATATGGATGCCACTTAGTAGTTTGTGGACATTACTAGGCATGCCAAAGAGAAATTGAGTAAGATTAATACTAGTATTCGAGATGTAAAAAGCTATTATGGAGGTTAACTCATTTTGTGGTAGAGGACTTTCAATAAGATCCCTTAAAATTATATTAGGTCCTAACCAAGGATCCATTAAGAATTTGACGTGATTGTCATGGACAATTTTTCAAGTTATGCCCTTTTGGCAGTGGTTCATCCCTGTTAGAGGGCTTTCCAGGTTGTAAACATGCTAGTAGGGTTGCGTTGGCCCGAGTATTTTGAGATAAGGATTGAAGCCCAATGAGAGGAGGGTGAATGAAACAATCTCTAGGCTAGTGATTTAAGTAGAGCATTGTTTTTATCAGTTAAGTTTTGGATGCCCAGTCCACCACTAGCTTTTGTAGTTTGAATGGTCTTCCATTTGATTAAATGTAAAATGCGCTTTTGCTGGGTTGTACCCTATAAAATTTCTTTGGAAATGTTCTAATTGATGATTTATATTGTGCGGTAGTCTGATAAGTTGTATAACATGATTGGGCAAGCAGTTGTGTGTGACCTTTATTAGAGTAGTTCTACCGGCCATGGTTAGCATATTAGTTTTCCACCCCCTCCCCCCACCCCCCACCCCCGCCTCGGCGATTTTTAAAGTTATCAAGTAAGAATTGGAAGTTTGAATTACAGGGTCGTATATTGAAGATAGGAAAACCGAGATACTTTCCAAAGTTTGCACCCTCCTTCATATGAAAAGAATTTAGCAAAGTTGTTTTATCCTCCGTGGAGGCATTCTTGGAGAAGAATTTTTTTAATTTTGTATAGTTAATGGTTTAGCCTGAAGCATTTGTAAATAGGTTTAGGGTATCAATACTTGCATTTATGCTTTTCGTCTTTAATTTAGAGGTTAAAGTTATGTCGTCTGCAAATAGTAGATGGGAAATGGGGGGACTTTGTCTGGATAGTTTTATTAGATTTCAATTTTTATAATTCACTTCTACATGTATTTTGCGGGATAGCATCTCAAGGCATAGAATGAATATATAGGGTGAAAGTGGGTCTCTTTGACGAATGTCTCGTGATGGATTGAAAAAGGTTGTAGGTGCGCCATTAAGGAGGATAGAGATGGAAGAAGTGGTGATGGATCACATAATTAGCTTTATCAAGCATTCTTGGAATTTAAAGTAACGGAGGGTGTCATTTATAAAGCCTCATCCCTTTTTATCAAAAGCCTTTTCAAGGACTAGTTTAAAGAAAAATATGCTTGGGGTACCCTTTTTTTCTTCTTAAAATGGTGCATAATTTCTTGAACGATGATGGCGTTATCAAAGGCTCTACGGTTTTTTAAAAAAGCAGATTGTTCCGAGCTTATGAGCCTTGATAGAAAAGGTTTAGTACGATTAACGATTATTTTTGTGACTATTTTGTATAACATGTTACAAAGGCTTATTGGACAATATTGAGCAATGAGAGTTGGATGTTGTACCTTAGGAATAAGACATAGATAAATTTTATTTACCTCAAGTGGGATTTGTTTTGTACGAAATACCTCCGTAGAGAAAAAAATTACGGAGGGGCCAACTTATGCCCCGTAATTTTGGTAGAAAAATGGCACATCTAGACCAGGAGCTTTTAGGGGTTGGAAAGACTTCAGGGCATTAATGATCTCCATGGTAGTGAGGGTGGATAATAGATTTGAGTTTTCCTAGTATTAATGGAGTTAAAAGTAGTGGTATAGGTTGGGTGTGTGTTAGATGTGTGGACAACGGTGAAGAGATTTTGGTAATAGGATTCAACTATGTTGTTGATCTCATATTGATCCAAGATCCAATTACCCACCGAGTCTTTTAACGCACTAATACGGTTATGTCTAAGCCGTTGTAATGTAGTAAGGTGAAAAAAGCATCTCCGTCTTGTAGCCAATTAATTCTAGATTCTAGCTTCCAGAAGTCTTCCTCCAGTTTTAGTACATCACTGTATTGGTCAATTAGATCACTCTCAAGATTCTGTAGGAACTGGCTCATAGTATAGTTTGGAGAATTTTGGATGCCTTTAAGCCTGCTAATAAGATTTTTTTTGTTTTTAAATATGTTCCCAAATGAAGATATATTTCTCTCATGAACTTCCTTAGAAAAATCATTAATAGCAGTTATGATATATTTATTAGGCGTGCAATTATTTGTTATAAAAGATTTGAATTGTGGGTGAATTGTCCAAATAGTTTCAAAACAGAAAACCTTTTCTTGAGGAGGTTTATATTTATGTAGGTGTAATAATAGAGGGCAATTAATGGTCCGAATATGTTCTTGGTAGGTGTTCTACAGACGCTTCCAAAAACATGTTTAACCAATCATAATTAGCTATAAATCTGTCAAGTCTTTCTAATATCTAATTCTTAAAATGTCTATTGTTCGTCCACATAAAACTACTACACATATATCCTAAATCAACTAGGTTGCAATAATTAACGCATCGTATAAATGTCACACCATTGATTCTTGATATCTAAACCCCCATATTTCTCTGAAGCTTTAGTGATTTCGTTAAAATCCCCGCCAACTACCTAAGGCCTTTTTAAGTGATCATGCAATGCCTTTAGGTTTTCCCATAGAATTGACCGAGCAAAGGAATCATTTTTTTGTGCATATGATAGATAGTAGCCAAGTATTAGGGTTTGGAAGCACTCGGACAATGGAGTGTATCTCTTGGCGCGTAACTGCTACTTGATCCAATTTAAGTACATCGTCTTTTCAAAGCAAAGCAGCCCCCCCCCCCCCCCCACATATAGGACTTCAACCGGTGATTGTGCTAAATTTGTGAAACCTAACTCATCTCTCGGACCATCATGATCTTGAAGATGTATTTCTAGCAGTGCTACCAAAGCTGGCTTTGGTAGTTGAGCATAGAGCTAAAATTTCTCCTAAATTCCGGTGATCGAGCTCCCCGGCAGTTCCATAATATAAACTGTATGGATGGATTATTGGGAGATTATGGTGGAGGGTACTGGTCCCCCCTCTCCATTGGTTCCGTCAGTTGAATCATCGATGGAATCATCACTATAGCATACTTCCCTACCTCCGGATTGTGGGTTGGTCTGATGTTTAGGGAACAACTTCGTAACTTCTGTGGGCAAGCGATGATCACTTTTTTCCGTACTGTTCTTTGAGGATGTAAGTTTGCTCCCATTTAGGTAACACAATATTGGCATTATTTTGCGTATCTCTGCCATTGTTGCTGCTACTTCTGACTGCGCTATTTCGTCTAGTTTGTATGGAGGTGGATTGTGCTGATGGAGTAGACTGGTTGGAGAAGTTAGTGGATGGTAGGGTGAGGCTTGTGCATGCAATGGCGTTGGTGGTGCTATCATTGCTCTGTGTTTAATCCAAGGGACAAAGGTTTGGGGTGGTTGTTGCTCTATTTAAGTATGTGTCCTATCTTATGTTAATGTCTCTCTTTTTATTCTCTAATTCCATGAACTGAATTTCCATTCATCAAAGATCAATTTTCAGTTCTTATTTGTATTTGTGTTGTTTGGGACGTTCAATTTACTTTTTATAATATGTCCAATCAAATATTATATTATTTATTATAAAGTTTTATCTTGAGTTTTTTTTTCTAATCTCTTTCACTAAAATACTCCTAAAAGATAACTCAATTACTCGTCACACTTCAAAAAGATGGGTGCAACACTCAAAATATGGCTCCATTCATCAAACATATTTCACATTAAGCACAAAATATACTCTCTTTTTCAAACAATGGTATATTAGTCAATTTATATGAGTCTTAACATTTTATTTGTAATATTTTTACCCGCGCAAATGATGTATAAAGAAAATTATATTATTTTAAATCTTTGTTGGACCCGAAAATCGAACATTGATCATCAATAATTTTTATTGCAAGTCGTTGACAAATAAACCACCCCCTGGATGCACACAAACTGCAATTTTACAAAAATTCTTTCCTTAGTCACCGTTTTGTTCAAATATAGAGGAAACATAATAGGGAAAAGGTTCGAATTGCTTTCCTCTAACTTCACATCATCCATTTTTTACTCTTATGTCAAATTTACATTTTACCTTGGTCATTTTCACATAAAGTCGCCAAGGGACTAGCCTCTTGCATAAATTCAATGTAAAACGACATAAAATAGATTTGGCATAGTTTGGCCCTTCACTGAATCCCAAACATAACGAGAACTTAGTGCATCGGGCAGTCATATAGATGAAGTCACCCTCTTCTCATTCCAGCAATGAAGAAGCCACTTTAGCGCTCCCCATTTAGTGTCAAAAAACTTGCTGTGATATACATTTGATGCCAAAAAGCCCTAAACCTATGCCTTTTAATCTTGTTGTAACAACAACAGATGTGAAAAAATTAATGGTTTATTTCTTTTTAATAATCACTAAACAAAGGTAAGCTATTAAACGACTAAGTACACCAGTGAGCAACAGTAACGATAGAGAATAACGCCATTGATGCACATCAAATCCTAGCTCCAGTAGCTTGGCACAACGAGTTATCAACCATACTCCTGAATATCTGAAGAGAAACAAAAAATAAAGTTGAACCAATTCAGCAAAACATATGAGAAAATGCTAATAAACAGGATCAGCAAACAGTAAAAGTTATTTATTTAAGTAGACTCAAGATTATTAATCTCGCTTTTCTTAAGTGTCTCGAAAGGGAGCTTTGGAGTGACAGTCAAGTTGTCTCTCTGTGACCTATAGTTCACGAGTTCCAGCCGTGGAATCAGCCATTGATGCTTGCATCGGGTAGGCTACCTACATTACATCCTCTTGGGGTGTGGCTCTTCCTCGGACCCTGAGTGAACGCGAGATGCTTTGTGCACCGGGCTACCCTTTTTCTTAAGTGTCTCGATCATCGATAGGACTGTCAACTATGCAGTATTCCTAGTTTCCAAGATGGCATTTGCAATTTCACCACTTACCTTGTTTTACAACTATTTTTTTTCCCCGATTGTTTCCTTCGTTTGTTTCAAAGATGTGAGCGTCAACTAATTAAACAAGGTTCAATTTGGAAGGTATCCTAAAAACAAACAAATACAACAACAACAACAACAATCCAGTGTAATCCCACAAGTGGGGTCTAGGGAGGGTAGTGCGTACACATACCTTATCCTTACCTTAAAGGTAGAGAGACTGTTTCCGGTAAAAACAAGCAAATGAAACCGAAAATACTTAAGATGCAAAATTGTTTTCCGTATACTAATTGGTTTCATATGCATGGTGCGGAACAAATGTAAAGCCAAAACATGGCTTCCTAAATGAAACGAAATGGCTAATTTCGATTTAATCTCCTGCACATGTTGAATGATTTTCAGTTCCTTTCAGAAACTCTGAAGACTTTCCTTCTTTTTTTCCTTTCTCTTTCCCTTTATTACTTTTACATTTCCTATAGAGAAGAAAGTAAGAAGAATGAGTTCAGATGCCCGTTCTATCAATCGTTCACGTCTTTATTGCTCATTTGTCCTCTCATTCCACTTTGCGACATAATGTAGAACATTGTGAAAGGTGAAAAATCATGTTAATGTTTCCGAGACTTGGTGCTAGCGACGAATCAATCTAATATTTTTCTAAATGATAATGAAACAACACAAACTGCTGAGTATACAAGGCAATTTGTAAGGATGGGAATATGAAGTACCAACCTTTCAGCACTTGCAACGACAAAAGCTTCCATAGCCCACCTTGGGTAACAAAACTTTGCTACGTATTTTCCAACAGTACCATCTGGTTCCTGGTTTGCAATGAGAGTCAAAACAACTGGAACGAGAACACACCACTGTTTGAATGGCCAATAAGAATCATGTCAGTATAAAGAATCAGAAGAAAGGTAATATATAAAAGGGCAGCGCTGTGTGCTAAGCTCCTGCTATGCGCGAGGTCTAGGGAAGAGACGGACCACAAGGGTCTATTATAAATAGCCTTACCCTACATTTCTGCAAGAGGTTGTTTCCACGGCTCGAACCCGTGACCTCCTGGTCATGGCAGCAACTTTTACCAGTTACGCCAAGGCTCCCCTCAAAAAAAGGTAATATATGACAATGAAAAGAAATCAGGAGAAAGAAGTACATGTCAATGATCGTATTACATACCAATTGCGCCTGTCCGGGTGCAAAGCAGATGGCAAATATATAAGCTATGCCGGTAACACAATATACAAGGCAGAGGAAAACAAGGTAGTTGTTGCCGAAGGATGATCTTGGACTATTTAAGAAATAGAACATCGATAGGAAAACCAAAGGCTTTATAAGAGTATTGAAATGGTCTATTGTATCCTTGGCCATAAAATAAGCTAGACTGCTCATGCCGCTTTCTCTCTCCCTCCAGTATTCTAACTTGTCCAGTGAAAAGGATCTCAACGCTGCAATCTTACAGAGGAGTGCTGCAATTAATCCAAAGATCAGAAAATGAGGAATGACATAAAGTAGGTAACATCGCCTAGTATTTGGAACAGAAAAACATCCAATGTTTATATATAATAACAACAACAATAGACCCAGTGTAATCCCACAAGTGGGGCGCACATTTATATATGTGGTGGCTATACGAGTGTGCTCTCAATGAGGCAATGAGTCAACTTTCAATCATATTTCCATAGAAAGTAAAACCAGTTAAATCCACCACATATAAGGAAAATATATATAGCAAGTATTCCACTTACACACAGCAATCACACTATACATGTAGCCGTAGTATCCAAAGGTGTCACCCTTCTGGTTGGATAGGATTCCTAAGCATCCTCCAGCAACCAAAAGAATTAAATAATCTGCTGCTTGTATTTGAGCTTCTCGCAATCGCTGTTTGCCTACCCTGAAGATGGTAATCGCATTAAATATTATTAAATAATGACTTGTGCAAGAAAAATAACAGATCTCATCTAGATAACTTTAGATGCAAATATTTCCATGTCATAAACTCTTAAAGTCACTGACACAATGTTAGAAAATCAAGATATGCAATACCTTCCAAGATAATATCTGTACTGCCGGTTTACGCCTAGAGTGATTCTATTAGACATGTCATGGGATTTCAACAAGCCTTGAGTCAGAGAATCTCGCTTCTCATGCCATGCATCAACGGAAAAAGATTGTTCGGGAGCTGCTGCAACACCTTTGGAGGACATTGCAATCTGATCACATAATTCCATCATATCGGCGGGTACAGTGTAACCGTTATGAAGCATCCATCGGACAGGAAGTTGTTCCACGGTCACACCTCCACCTGGTTTGACCATACCCTCAAGAATGTCAATGAAATGGTCAGGAGGATTTACACGATCGGGTACCGTGATTCCAAGGTTTGCAAAGTATTCTTCTACTTTCTTCACTGGACCGTGATATGCAACAAGACCACCTTTTGCTAGAAGTACCAAGTCATCGAACATCTTATACAAGGTATAGCTGAAGAAAACAAGCATACGTCATTCTATCACTCATATATCAGAATATACTTAAATTGTGTGCACACATGGAGAATCACAGTCCTTTCAACGCTATCCATTTCTTTTCTACGAGGCGCAAAAATAAATCACGAGATTAAAGCATCTTAAACTATCTAAACTGTGTATCTAGTTTCTGTGCAAAAAAATAGAAGTTGATTGGAGATGAAAAGCTCTGCATACCTTGGCTGGTGAACAACCATGCAAATATTTACACCTTCAAGAGCTTCACGTCTAAGGGCTTTAAGAAGTAGGTTAGAAGATGAGCTGTCTAAACCGGATGTAGGTTCATCCAAGATTAGCAGTGAAGGTTCCATGACCATTTCCATCCCCACATTTACTCTTTTCCTCTGGCCGCCAGAAATCCCACGCTTCTCAACCGTTCCAACCAGCGAATCTCTAACTGCCTGAAGACCCAATGATTCAATAACTCTCTCAACTACAAGAACCTTATCAGCCTTTGGCAAGTCTGCTGCCAGTCTTTATGATGTTGAAGGTTCAACCGAAGACATAAAATGGCAATAAGAAAATGAGAACGAGCATTTAAAATGTCAAGTTAATCAAACTTCATCTGAATGTAAACTTGGAATAACATCTTATTGCATAAGCAAAGTCGAAAATATATGGAGAACAAATAGAAAGTAAATGAAAATATAAAGAAAGTCAAAAGGCAACAGAGCAATTTAAAATTTTTTCATTTCAACAAAACTCAAAAAAAGAAAGACTGGATCTCGTTTATTTAAGTACCAGTTTCTGTAAGGTAATATGAAAAAACATGCAGAGTCTATTAGTGTAACTTTTACCTGCATCTTGCATTAAAACGAAGGTTCTCTTCGACAGTGAGGTTTCCATGGACTATATCATCTTGGGCAACAAAACCTATAATTTTCTTGTACAAGTGAATAGAATCAGCCCTTCCATTTATGAGAACCTTCCCGGATAGCGTGCATTGCGTTAGCTTCCCAGCCACCGCAGAAAGAAATGTAGTTTTCCCCGCCCCGGACGGACCCATGACAGCAGAAATCCTCCCGGGCATCAGTTTTCCAGTAACAGACCTCATCAAATGTTTGTGCTTCTTTTTAAGAGTAATTGTCAGGTCTTTGAAAACAATCTCAATTGGAGGCCTAGTCTTGATCTCCGTATTATCATCTGTCGCCATTGAGATAACTCCTGAGAATGTCATATTCTTAGTTTTTTGCTCCATTGCTTTCTCTTTCTCAAGTTGACCATATGCATATTTAAAAATTTGACTCCTAGTATGCAGTTGTTTAGCATTTAGTGCTTGCTTCTTTATGTTCTTATCTCCAATCTGCATATGGAACCCCTCGATATTGTCTGTTTCATTTTCAATTGAATGCATCATTTTTGTGAGATCACTAGGTCCCTTTTTCTTTGCTTTTGAAGCCTCACTTGAGCTGCTTGGACCTTTAGGCGGTACAGATGCTTCATCGTTAGTTTTAGGTAGGTGGAAACCTCCTCTTGGTCCTTGATTCACACTCGTTTTCTTTGAGAAAGTCCGAGATATCTGCTGTTGCAATCCGAAAGAACGTTTCTTAGCAACATCTTTTACTAATCCCCACCTTTCTCTTGCTTGTGCAGTTTCTCGTGCATGTCTTGCTGCAGCTTCTCTTGACTTGGCAATTCTTGCGTACTTAGTATTTATGACTTGATCAGAGCAATTATAAAAGATGATCAGTATAAAACTCAAACCACCCTACATTTAAAGGTGAATAGAGATCAGATACTATCCAACAACTTCATTTATAAAAAAAATAAAAAAAAAATAAAAACAGATCTGGGAACAGAAGCACCAAGTTCCCGAGATAAATAGAAGCTGAGGACAGGGAAATCTAGTGTGTTTTCATGAAAAAGAAAATGCAATTGACTGAACTAAATAAGAGAACTTACAATAAGGATAAAACCATATACATGCAGGTTTTGTTTCTCTGAATGCGCACGGCAAGTACTCAATTTGATGCACGCTGCAATAATCAAAATGCCAAATAATGAACATCTTCGTTTGCTGTCATTATGTAAATTGAAGCAAAAAAATACATTAAACGATTCCCCAGCAAGACAATGTAACAAGTGTGCAAACACTAGCCTAAGATGGCTCCTGCCACTGGCTGTAACTTTCACCTCCACTCTAACGAGCTAAGCTTTCAAAGCGTCTTAAGAGGATTTACCTTTCTGCGCTGTAGACCCCTTCCTGCAGTAATTTCTGGAATTGCACAAGTAGAAACATAGTGAATCAAGATTGTAATAGAATTATTAAAAAGTGACGATAATTAATGCATTGGAAATTTTAGTTCAAGTTAAAAGAGCCAGATTATGAAAAAATTGCGAGTACTTGGTTACTGCTTCAGAAGACAAACATGAAATGCTGTGAGTTGTGGGATCGAAATTCAATACCCTTCCGAACAAGTAACCTTTTTGGTTGTAGTCGGACAGTAAGATCCCGGTGAACAGAATAACTCCCCACCACTTGTTTCACTACCCCACGTATCAGCTGCTCCACACGAGTGATTTACCTTGCCCGGAGGTTGTTGATATGCATATCTGGAAATTTTCTTTACCAAACACGTATTAACTGATCATATGACTATAGAAAGGCATGCTGCAATAGAAACAAAGCAAAAGCGGAGCTAGGAAACTTACGGATCACATACACCATTTGTTTTGTTGAGTGTAGCACGAGGGCAGTGAGCACCTAATGGGCAAGCTACATATGATACAATATGGAAAGCTAGTTACTCACAAAGTTTTTTCGAAAGAGAGCTTATCAAAACTGTATTTGGCAAGACATACATTCAATTTGTTAGCATTCGAATTATTCACATCATCGTTAATGCAGAGGTTGCAGTGTAATAACTAAGCAAAATAGTGACTTTTATCACAGATGACACCTTCATTGAGGACAAGACTAGACTCAGGGGCGGAGCCAATGTACATGTTACGGGTTCGACTTAACCTAGTAACTTTAGAAATCAATTGAAAATGTACAAATTCATCATTTAGAACCCAGTAACTTCCAAGAACTAAAATTCCGAACCCAGTAATTTCAAATCCTACCTCCGCCTCTGACTAGACTCATTACAACAAACTCTAAACACACCTTCATTTCCCGTACAAGAAGTAACATATATGCATAATAACTAAGCAGTTAACATAAATCCTTGAGGAAATAACATATCAGACAATAAGGAAATTCATTAGATACACTTACGTATCATGCAAGTCAAGCCTCGGGGGCAGAAAAAGCCCTCACAACAAGGTTGACTGTCACGAGTCCGATCAGGCATATCTTTTGCATTCTTAAGGTCAACTCTATTTGCAGGAACACTGCAAGCCCAACCCGGTTCGCATCCAGGAACCCAAGATGTCAAGTTACAATTCTTATTGGGTTTTAAGACTTGAGTTTTTGTGGTTGATTTTGTAACCAGAAAACTGGAGAAGTAGAACTTCATCTCCGCAGCATTACATAGTCTCTGTGTCACGTCTGTTAAGATGATCAGCATACTGTCAGAGATTAATGGGTTTTCGAACTATATCAAAATCTAGATAACCAAAATTTTGATGATCAAATATGTAACAAAATGACAAAAACTTCCACTTCATTTTGTGGCTCGTTTCTTTAACAATTTAAGTTATATACATCGACAGTGTAAAGCATGTCAAACTTAACATTTAGAGGTACGTGTCAATCAACAGAACATAAACCCTTTCTTTAACATGCCCCATGAATTCATAAAAAGAGTAATTTCAAGTTTCAACGGTTGATTATACTATATTCCCAATATTCTTGAATGCATTTGATCAGAAGACAACGCGGTGACCAAAATTTTGCCAGCAAGTTCATTAGGATCAAAACGTCTTGTATTAAAAATATAAACAAATTAAGTATGATACTACAAAAGAAACTAGAATTAGCTACGAACTTCGTCGCTAATTTGTGACTAAAATGCTCGTAGCTAACAGAATTTCTTGATAATTTGTCATTAATACGTCACTAAATAAGATTAGTGACGGATTTTCTGTTTAGCTGCACAATTTATCAGTCTCTAATTCATGTTTTTTTAGTTTATCTATAAATAAACTAAATGGTGCAACTGGGCCAATAGAATAGCAAATTCCCAAATTTATTTCCAATTTAGCATGAATTAAGGTTTTTCGATTATGAAAACTAATACTTTCTACGACCTCTCCACATTAACAAGTATGCAAAATACATTATTAGAACAGGAAAATAAATCAATACCGTTGGTCTCTTTAAAGCAATTGTTTAAGAAGTCCAAATTTTTGGCAAAATTAAATGCCTCTTTCAACTCAGCATCCCTAAAACAAAAACAGTAAGTATTAATTAGCAAATAAAAGTATGCATACATATATTATAATTAGGACATGTTAAATTATAGGCTAATTAATTAACACTTACACATCCTTAATGCAAAATCCCAAAGCAGTGGTAATATCATCATGGTATACTTTGGTTAGATTTGCAAGTTGGTTATAAATGAAAGATGCAAGAATAGGAACACCAGTGGCAATAGGATTAGAAGGAGGAGATTTATTACTATTTGCACACAAAAAACATGGAAAGAAACTCAAACCAAGAATCATAAACAAATAATAACATGGCAACCATATCCTAATTTTTCCCATTTCATCTAATATTCCAAGAAAATGTTACCAGTAATGATACATAATTAAATAGAAAAAACTCAAGAACAAAAAATGGAGAATTTTTTAAAGGGAAATGGAGAGGAGAAGAAGGTAGCTCCAGAACCAAAAGGAGTTACAGGAGCCAAAAAAAACAAGAAAAAGTTTTTTTTGGTCAAAAGATTTGAGAGATGAATTGTGAGAGAGATGTGTAGGAATTCCTTTGTTTTTGGGAAGAGAAAAGGTATGGAGAGATTAATGGCTGAATTGGAGGATAGGAATTTATGTCTTGTGTTATAATGTGTTGTTTTGCTGTGCATGCAAATGTTTTTTTTGATTGTTTTGTCCAACGTTGTTTTCTTGTTCCCAACACGTAGGCTTCCATGTCAACACACAACTCAAAACTTGCGGTTATTTGAGGGGATTTTTTTTTCTTTTTTCAACTTTGGGGAATGACAATTGATAATCCAATAAATATAGGATAATTCCATATATTTTCTTTAGATTTGGGTTTTTAACACTTGGAAAGTATATCTCTCTTCGTCCAATTTGATGTGATGGTACTTAATAGGGAGAAGTGCACAAATATGATTTCAAGACTGTCACGATCCAAAATTCAATCGGTTGTGATGACGCCTATCATGATACTAGGCAAGCCGATCACTCATACATACCAACACTTTCGAATTCAAAATATACTAAAACAGACTTAAATAAATAAAAAATCTCATAAAACTAGATGAAAACGTCACAATTCAATACAGAATTTCCCAAAACTAGAGTGTCACTTAGTACATTAGCATCTATATAATGATACAGTCTGATACACTGACTAAGAAAAGAGAACTGAATATATAAAACTGAAAGATAGGGGAAGGAGAATCAAGGTTTGCGGACGCCAAAGCAGCTACCTCGAGGATCTCCGAACTGAATGGTGGCTCTAAAGTCAGCGACCACCATACCCAGAAGCACCTGGATCTGCACACGAAGTGCAGGGTATATCGTGAGTACAACCAACTCAATAAGTAACAAGTCTAGCCTTTGGGCTGAAAGTAGTGACGAGCCTCACAGGTACAGTTCAATTACAGAAATACAATACAGAAATATAGACATGCTTTCAAGTTTAATAATTAAAGCTCAAACATGTAAGATATGTCAAGTACAGCTGAAATAAGAAATGATACATCTCGATATCTACATGTCAGTTATGTATGCCAACTGAAATACAAAACAGTGATGAAATCATATGCATACTCTCAGAGTATTAATCACTCAGTCATCTCATTCGCTTTGTCCTCACAGTCACTCCATCCTCATAGTCACTCAATCCTCCCAATCGCTCGGCACTCGCGCTCGCGCTCAGCAGATACTTGCACTCATTGTAGGTGTACAGATTCTGGAGGGGCTGATCCAGCCCAAGCGCTATAATAAGCCAATCATGGAATAAATCAATAAAGGTTGTTGTGGCGCGCAACCCGATCCCATAAATATCCTCACGATCAGGCCCTCGGCCTCACTCAATCACCAAATGCTCCAGTCTCTCGGGATCACAATGTCATGAAGATCAGCTCAAACAATGATGATATGAAGTATCAATAAATGGAAACAGAGATTGGGATATGATATGCGGATGATAGAAATTACTGAGTACATAATTACAAATTAAGCAAGTAATTTAATAGCAATAGGACCTCTGTGGGTCCCAACAGTACCAACATATAACCTAAGCATGAATCATAGCTCAATTTCTCTAACACATGGAGAATATATGGATAACAACGCGGTTATTCAACTATTCAATTCCACAGAATCGACTGAGTCACAATTCCTACGGTGCACGCCCATACGCTCGTCACCTAGCATGTGTGTCACCTCAACATCGACCACATAACACATAATTCAGGGATTCATACCCTCAGAACCAAGTTTGGAAGTGTTACTTACCTCAAACCGTGCAAATCTCTACTCCAACAAGCCCTTGCCTCACGAATCGGCCTCCGAATGCCTTGAATCTAGCCACAAACAATTTGATACAATCAACTCAAGCTATATAAATAAATTCCATATGAAAAATGCTAAGTAACCCCTGGGCCCACATCTCAAAATCCGATAAAAGTTATAAAATCCGAACACCCATTCAACCATGAGTTTAACCATACTAAAATTACTCAAACCCGATATCAAAATCTCGCTCAAATCCCCAAAATTCAACCTAAGAAGTTTTCTCCATTTTTTCCAATTTTTCAACCCAAATCACTAATTAAATGATGAAATCAAGGATATATTCATGTAATATAACCAAAACCAATTAAGAATCACTTACCTCAATCACTCCCTTGGAAATATCTCCAAGAGTCGCCTCAATCCGAGCTCCCAAAATCAAATTGTGAAATAAATTCAAACCCTCATTTTTGAGACTTTAAATTCTGCCTAGATGTCCCTTATTCGCGATCGCGGGAAAAACTTCGCGATCGCAAAGCATAAACTCAACTGCCCCAGAACTTACCCTACGCGATCTCATAGAAACTCATGTGAACACGATGCATAGGCTTCCTATGCCTACGTGATCGCGGACAGACCCACGCATTCGCATAAAACAACATGTGTGGCCAGCTCCCGCCTTATTTCCTCTTCGCGAATGCAGCTTAGCCCACGCATTCGCGATGCACTGCTTCCTCCAACTTATGTGATCGCAGCCCAAAACTTGCGATCACATATAATAATACCTCAGCTGCCCAAATTAGCCTACGCGATCGCGGACCCATCCACGCGATCGCATAGAAGGAAACCAGACCTGCCACATCAGCTATCACCTAAGTCCAAATTCCAATCCGTTAGCCATCCGAAATCCACCTGAGGCCCCCGGGACCTCAACCAAACATACCAACAAGTCCTAAAATACCATACGAACTTAGTCGAAGCCTCAAATCACATCAAACAGCATCAAAAACACGAATCGTGCATCGATTCAAGCCTAATGAACTTATGCATTTCTAACTTCTACATTCGATGCCCAAACTTATCAAATAATGTACGATTGATCTCAAATTTTGTACACAAGTCATAAATGACATAACGGACTAATTCCAACTTTCGGAACCAAAATCTGAGCCTGGTAACCACAAAGCAACTCTTAGTCAAACTTCTGAATTTCCAAAACTTCTAATTTTCAAACTTTCGCCATTTCAAGCAAAAATCAACTACGGACCTCCAAAAATCACTATCTGGGCATAGTCCTAACTCCAAAATCACCCAACGAAGCTATAGGAACCATCAAAACTCCATTCCAGAGTCGTTTACACATAATTTAATATTCAATCAACCTTTTCAACTTAAGCTTCCAACCTTGAGACTAAGTGTCTCAACTCATTCTGAAACATCCCCGGACACAAACCAACTACCCCGGCAAGTCACATAACAATAATTGAGCATAGTAAGCAGTAAATCGGGGAATGAGTTTACAACTCAAAAGGACCGGCTGGATCGTTACATCATCTCCCTCTTAAATAGACGTTTCGTCCTCGAACAGGTCTAAAACATACTTGGAGTCTCAAATTGGCGTGGATATATTCTCCGCATCTCCCACTCGGTCTCCCAAGTAGCCTCCTCAACTTTCTGACCTCTTCATTGCACCTTCACTGAAGCTATGTTCTTTGACCTCAACTTTTGAACCTGCTGATCCAAAATGGCCACATGTTCCCCATCATGAGTCAAATCACCATCTAACTGAACCGTGCTGAAGTCCAAAAATATGAGATGGATCACTAACATGCTTCTGAAATATGGAAACATGAATACTGGATGAACACTCGATAGACTAGGCGGCAATGCAAGCTTGTATGCCATCTCTCCAATCCTCTGAAGCACCTCAAAAGGCCCAATATACCAAGGGCTCAAATTGCCCTTCTTCCTGAACCTCATAACACACTTCATGGGTGAAACTTTGAGCAGTACCTTCTTCTCCATCATGTAAGCAACATCACGAACCTTCTGATCGGCGTAACTCTTCTGTCTAGACTGCGGCGTGCGAAGCCGATCCTAAATTAACTTAACCTTGTCCAAAGCATCCTGAACTAAGTCAGTACCCAATAGCCTAGCCTCACCTAGCTCAAACCATCCCACCGGAGACCGACACTGTCTCCCATACAAAGCCTCATATGTAACCATCTGAATGCTCGATTGGTAGTTGTTGTTGTAGGCAAACTCTACGAGTGATAGAAACTGATCCCATAAACCCCCAAAATCTATGGCACAAGTGCGTAGCATATCCTCCAATATCTAAATAGTGCACTCAGATTGTCCGTCCATCCGAGGGTTAAATGATGTACTCAACTCAACCTGTGTGCCCAACTTTTGCTGCACTGCTCTCCAAAACTGCAATGTTAACTGTATGCCCCAATCTGAAATGATAGACAATGACACACTGTGAAGGCGAACAATCTCGCAGATGTAGATCTCAGCCAACCGCTCGAAGAATAAGTAGTCTCAATTGGAATAAAATGCACGAACTTGGTAAACTGATCCACAATCACCCAAATAGCATCAAACTTACTCGAAGTCCGTGGGAGCCCAACTACAAAATCCATGGTGATATGCTCCCATTTTAACTCTGGAATCTCAAGCCTCTAAAGTAATCCGCCCGGTCTCTGATGCTCGTACTTCACCTACTGACAGTTTAGGCACCAAGCTACAAACCTCCACTATATCCTTTTTCATCCTCCTTCACCAATAGTGTTGCCTCAAGTCTTGGTACATCTTTGCTGCACCCAAATGAATGAAATACCGCGAACTATGGGCCTCATCAAGAATCAACTCACGCAATCCATCTACATTAGGCACACAAATACGACCCTGTATCCTTAACACCCCATCATCCCTAATAGTAACCTCCTTAGCATCGTTGTGTCGAACCGTGTCCTTAAGGACAAACAAATGGGGATCATTATACTGGCACCCTATAATGCAATCATATAAGGAAAACCGAGAAACCACACAAGCTAGAACCCAACTAGGCTTCAAAACATCTAATCTCACAGACTGATTGGCCAAGGCCTAAACATCTGATGCAAGTGGCCTCTCACCAACAGGAATAAAAGCAAGGCTACCCATACTCGCTTCTCACCAATAGGAATAAAAGAAAGGCTACCCATACTCACCGCCTTCCTAGTCAAAGCATCAGCTACCACATTGGCTTTCCCGGGATGATACAGAATGGTGATATCATAGTCCTTTAGCAGCTCCAACCATCTTTGTTGCCTCACATTTAGATCCTTTTTTGAACAAGTGTTAGAGACTCTGATGATCTGTAAATACCTCACAAGACACACCATAGAGATAATGCCTCCAAATCTTCAATACATGAATGATGGCTACCAACTCCAAATCATGGACAGGGTAGTTCTTCTCACGGGGCTTCAAATTACGCAAAGCATAAGCAATCACTCTACCCTCCTACATCAATACACACCCAATACCAATCCAAGAAGCATCATACTACACTGTATAAGAGCCTGACGCTGAAAGCAAAATTAGAACTAGAGTTGTGGTCAAGGCAATCTTGAGCTTCTAAAAGCTCTCCTCACGCTCATCCGACCACCTGAACGGATCACCTTTCTGGGTTAATTTGGTCAAAGGCACTATAAAAGGACAAGAAATCCTACACAAACGGCGATAATATTTGGCCAAGTCGAGAAAGCTTCGAATCTCAGTAGCTGAAGACGGTCTGGGACAACTCTTAACCACCTCTATCTTCTTTGGATCCACCTTAATCCCCTCACTGGACACCACGTGCCCCAAGAATGCCACCAAACTGAACCAAAACTCACACTTGGAGAACTTGGCATAAAGCTTCTCCTCCCTTAACCTTTGTAGTACAATCCTCAAGTGCTAGGCATGCTCCTCCTGGCTATGTGAGTACACCAGGATATCATCAATGAATACTATGTCAAATGAATCAAGATATGGCTAAAATACACTGTTTATCAAATGCATAAATGTTGTTGGGGCGTTGGTCGACCCAAAAGACATCACAAGGAACTCATAGTGACCATAACGGGTCCTAAATGTTGTCTTCAGGATATTCGAGTCCCAAATCTTCAACAGTGATACTAGACCTCAAATCAATCTTAGAGAACACCCTTGCTCCCTGAAGCTGGTCAAATAGATCAATAATACGCAGCAAAGGTTACTTGTTCTTGATTGTAACTTTGTTCAACTGCCTATAATCGATACACATATACATAGTACTATTCTTCTTCTTCACAAACAGAACCGGTGCACCCCACAGCGACACACTAGGCCTAATAAACCCCTTATCAAGAAGCTTCTGAAGTTGCTCTTTCAATTCCTTCAACTCAGCTGGTGCCATACGATAAAGAGGAATAGAAATGGGCTGAGTGTCTGGTACTAAGTTAATACCAAAGTCAATATTTCTTTCGGGTGGCATGCCCATCAAGTCTGTAAGAAACACACACGAAAAGTCTCATACTATCGATACAGAATCAATAGTAGGAGTATCTACACCAATAACTCTCACAAAGGCCAAATATGACAGACACCCTTTCCCAACCATCTGTTACCAAGTCAATACCAAAGTCAATATTCATGTCGGGTGGCATGCTCATCAAGTCTGTAAAAAACACATCCGAAAAGTCTCACACTACCGATACAGAATCAATAGTAGGAGTATCTACACCAATAACTCTCACAAAAGCCAAATATGACAGACACCCCTTCCCAACCATCTGTTAGGCCTTCAAATATGAAATCACTCTGCTGGGAACATAATCTAGAGAACCTCTCCACTCGATCCTTGGAAACCTCGAACGGTCTTAGCGTGACAATCCAGAATGCATGATATGGAGACAACCAATCCATACCCAAGATCACGTCAAAACAAACCATACTAAGAAATAAGAGATCAACTCTAGTTTTCAATTCCCCAATCATCACTAAACACGATCGGTATACACGGTCCACAACAATAGTATCGCCCACCGGTGTATATACATGAATAGGTGAAACTAAGGACTCACGGGGCATATCCAAATAATGAGTAAAATAGGATGATACATAGGAATAAGTAGAACAAGGGTCAAATAATGTGGAAGCATCTCTATGGCACACTGAAACAATTCTTGTGATCACTACATCCGAAGCAACAGCCTCTGGCCTATCTGAAATATCATAAAATCGAGCTTGACTACCACCTGATTTGCCTCCCCCTCTAGGGTGACCTCTAGCTGCTTGAGCCCCACCCCGAGCTGACTAGGTGGGTAGTGAAGTAACTGGTGTGGAAGGCGTAGCCTGACTCCTCTGCTGAACTAAACATCTTTAGTAATGGGTACACTATCTCTACATATGCCCAAACTCCCCGCACTAGAAGCAACTATATGGTGGTGGTGGTGGGGTTGTATCGGGCCCCGAGTACCAGAATAACTGCTAGATGGACCTGGCACAAATGAACCCTAAACTAATGGTGCACGGGATGAACTCTGGGCTGGGAGAGCTCTAAGAGATGACTGACCTGGATGAGCACTGTATGAACCATGGCTAGATGATACACCATGATGAACTGGATGAGCTATCTGAGCGAGCCTATAAGGACGACCCCTGCTGTGGTAGTACTGGCCCCCAGAAGGAACACCATTGAAACCACCCGAACCACGAGGCCACCGAGCAATATGAACCACCTCATCGAACCTAGCACCTACAACATTCTCTAGAGTCATAACAAAATGTAGCTGATAGTTAAGACCATCAATGAACCTCCTAATCCTCTCCCTCTCAGTGGGAACCAACCAAACAGCATGACGAGCCAACTATGAAAACCTCATCTCATACTGGGTCACAAACATGCCCTTCTAACGTAGTTGCTCGAACTACCTGTGCAGCTCCTTCCTGCGGGTCAGTGGCACAAACTTTTACA
Source organism: Nicotiana tabacum (assembly GCF_000715075.1). Classification (NCBI taxonomy): domain Eukaryota; kingdom Viridiplantae; phylum Streptophyta; class Magnoliopsida; order Solanales; family Solanaceae; genus Nicotiana; species Nicotiana tabacum. The sequence continues at coordinate 13,560,278 of NC_134089.1, read as the reverse complement.
AGAAGAGGACGAAGAACTCATGCCATGAAAGTGGTGTTTTACCGACAGTCTTGATCCTCTCATTGGCCTCCCACCATCTAAAGGCATCCCCTCATAGCTGAAAAGTAGTAAAGGAGACTCCACTAATCTCCAGAATACCCACCGTGCGAAGAATATGCTAACACCTATCCAAGAAATCCTGAGCATCCTCTGCCTCAACCCCACTGAATGATGGAGGCTAGAGCTTCCCAAATCTCTCTAGTCTCTTTTGATCCTCATCACACATAATGGGACCTACCTGGGCTTGAACAACTGCAACCAAATGGGCTAGTAGTATCCATGGTATCTGAACTTCTCCAAGAAGAGGACGAAGAACTCGTGCCATAAAAGTGATGTTGTATCGACATGCCTGATCCTCTCATAGGTATCCCACCATATGAAGGCAGCCCCTCATAGCTGAAAAGTAGTAAAGGAGACTCCACTAATCTACAGAATACCCGTCGTGCAAAGATTCGCTGACACCTATCCAAGGAATCCTTAGTATCCTCTGACTCAGCCCCACTGAATGATGGAGGCTGGAGCTTCCCAAATCTCTCTAGTCTCTTCTGCTCCTCATCACACATAATGGGACCCACCTAGGCCTGAGAACCTACAACCAGATGGGCTGGTAGTACCTCCGGTGTCTAAAGTTCCTGCACCACCTGCTCTAGAGTGCGGGCGGCGGGAGTCTGAGTACCTCTTCCAGCCTGAGAAGTGGCTAGTGCGATATGAACAAAAACCGCTTGAGCAAGGCTGGTGCAAACAATCAATATCTGAGCCAAAGCCTTCTGAAGGCCTGGAATCACAATGGTAACAGATGGTGCCTAAGCTGGTCCCACCGGCTCAACCACATCTGGAACCTGCTTCTGAGCCAGAGCAACTGGTGGGTCTACAGGTGTTGTTCTAGCTGTTGTACGAGTTGCACCACGGCCTCTACCGTGGCCTCGGCCTCTCATGGCCCAAGTTGGTGGTACTAGTGGCCGTACGCCTGATCTGGTAGCACGTGTCCTCACCATCTGTGAGAGAATAGAATAAAAGAAGTTTATTTTGCGGAATCAACAAATTCGCACGACAAGAATACAAGAATGTGAAGTTTTCCTAAGGGTTCGATAGCTTCTCGAAGATAAGTACAGACGTATGCGTACTTGTTATACCCCATTTTAACACGAGTCAAACTAGAGTATAACATATTGTTAATTCTAAAGATTTAATTAATTAAAGAGAGTCCCCACCTAATTATTTTAACGGTGAATTAAGACACCAATTTTAGCTAAATAGTGCTTAAAGTTAACTCTGTTTTATGGTCTGCTTAACCTTAAAATTATGTGTAAGGGTTCTAATTAATCCTATGGGGAAGGTTATTAAGGCACCCTATATGATCCGTTAACTACGGTTAATCGGCCAAACTTAGGTTAATTAATAAAGAATATTATGCTAAAGTATTAATGTATAGCTAACTATATAACTTGATAGAAAACAAGAGAGTATTCAATTTCAGCATTGGCTAACTTCTGTGGAACTTAACTACTTATATCTTAAGGAAAATGTTTAAGTCCCTTAAGAAATCTGACGATTTGAGGAAAATATTTAATAGATCAGTTTTAACATGATGAAAGAAATAATTTAAAATAAATCTCAAAGGAAGAACGCTTGGAGACAAGTCTTCCTACTTGTTAAAGAAAAGCAATTTTCATTTGAACTTTTAGAAAACACTCGGACTGAACATCTCAATTTGATGATGTTAGAAAGGATGTTAACGGGATATTTTGAAAAACTTCATTTTAATGACTTGTGAAAGTGTCAAATTACTGTTTTTGACGTTTAGAAATCTAGGTAAACATTATATGATAAAATAGGTACCCTGTTTGCTAGCTAAAGAAGAGATATAATTAAATAGACTCAATCTTCAACCCCATGTTAAGCGTGAGATAAACACAAATACCAAATAAACCAGGAGACATCAAGAAATTAAATAAAACAATCGTAAAATAAAGAGAAGATAAGAAAGATGCCATAGGCGCCCCCAAGCATTTCGCTTGTTTTCTTGCTATTGGGCGCACTCTAAGGAATATACCATGTGATAACTTCATGCTCTGGTATGGGGGAGTCTCGCATAAAACTCATAGTTTGCTCTGAGTGCATATGCAAAACAAGAGAAAAAAATAAACAAGAATTAGAATAGAGAATTCTCAAACTAATACACAATAATTTAGACAAGAACCAGAATGTCAATCAAACGATTAGCTTGTGATGAAAATAAATAATGTTTCAAAGATCTAAACTATGCTAACAGATTTTATAATTCTAAGTTGTGGAAAAATTTTCTAAGTAGAGCTTAATACTCAAGATGCACCCTTTCAATTCATTCTAATTTTACAAATCAAGAGATACAAGTTGACTTCAAAATGTCAAAAAAATCTGAGACCGAACTGTCAATACTTGTTGCTAGAAATATTTTAATATTTATATGCAACATTCAGCCAAATTATTAACACTTACAAGGGGAATCCTAAATCATTGTGTATCATATTGTTACAACAATCATCTAAATCTACCATGACAAAGCTAGACAAATCGAGGAAAGTTACTACTTCATTTTGAACTCGGTCGGGGTTACAGAAAAGCAGTTAAAAGGTTCATCTTAGCGAAATCTAACATGGCTAACATAAAATATAACCAGAGAAGTCCTAAATGTATTCTACTAAATTAATTTTTAGGAAAAGCCACTTAATCCCTATAGGCATGATATCTAAACCTCCAATAAAAGAGAATCTAAACTCATGGTCCATGTATCTCTTGAAAAATAAGAATGATAAATGTATTCCCTCTCTAATAGCGTTATGATTTCTCCAATGCATAAACAGTAAATTATTGTCCAAGTGTTATCTTCTTAAAGTAATGAACAAATTGCCTATATTCATTCACCAACACTTACAGTAGTGATAAAGAAAAGAATCTCATTTTTTTCTATTAAATCTTAAGCATAATGTCTAAGTGAAGGGTTTTAAATCACAATTAGTAATGAATCTTTTCTTACGTACCTAATTCATAAAAGAAACTCTTTCTTAAATTATGACATCTAACAGAGAAGTATACAAAGAAAAACAAAGTAAATTCATGTAAGCATTTTATCAAATATCAGTCAAGTATGTTGCAAAGAATAAGCGCAAGAATATAATCTCCTTAAAAACATTAGTTTTAATAACTGTTTAAGTATAGAATCATTCCATTATATTAAACAGGCATAAGGTTGAACACCTACGTTTGTGGTCTCAATACAGAAACTAACGACACTTAAAACAAGCACACATCAAGTATGACCATGCTCTAATAAAAAAAGAGGAAAACGAGAGCAAGAGAAGAATCTACAAACCTTTTGCAGGGCAGCGAACTGAGGCGGGGGTCTTAGGTGCACTATCGAACTCCGACCTCGAACCCGCTACTACAAACGACTAAGAAAACATTGAAGCGAGCAAATTAATGGCTCTTTTATGGCTAAGAGAAAACCAAACAGAAGTTGAAAAGGTTGCAAAAGGATAACACTAAATTATTAAAGAAAATTTTGAGTAGCGAAAGCACAAATATAGTGATCTTCTGAGAGGTGGCCGGTGAATCATACGGTGTTTAGGGGGTCAAATGGGGCGGCTCAGAGCTTCCAACTTTGGGGGTGAAAGTGGGCGGCCAAGAGCCTCAGGTTAAAGGAGGGGGCTGAAGCTTGGTCGAAAATCTCTTCAAAGGTGGGTATTTATAGGCTGATTTCTAGGGTTCTTGATTTGGGCGGGATTTCGAAATTGAGTGAAAAATTATTATTTGAAATTTAAACATTGATGTTGAAGAAAATTAAATGAGGTGCAGAGCTTCTTGTTCAAAAATGGTAATGGCAAGTTCTGCCATGGCTGAGGAAGGATGGAATTTTGTGAAGAAGAGGAAAGGGAGGAGAAGAAACGTCTGTGTTGGGTTAGGAGAGAGAACATGGCTAGCAAATTGGATTTAATTGATGGGATAAATATTGACCATTGGATTAAAATAATGGATGGCTCAGATTAGGCTTAGGATAAAACAAGATAAAAATAAAGAAAAATACATAAAATTCTCTAGAAGATGTGGGGTCAGAGTGTGAAGGGTGTGCTTGGCGTGTGCTTGGCGTGTGTTTTAGACCGTTGGTGCCTATGTGGCGCTGACATGGGGCTTATGTAGAGCTGACATGGAAAGAAGTAGAGTAGGTGGGCTGGTGGGTATGGGCCTCCGATTTGGGCTATGGAAAAGGCCGAATCTCTTTCTTCTTTGTCTTGTATTTGAGCTTCTTAAATCTTATCCATATTATAAAATAACAAAGATATTAATATGAAATAAGTAATTAAATTTCGATATGTCTGTAGACAAATATTTGTATTAAATAATTTGCTAGTGTTTCAATAATTATGAATTTATGTTGTAAATATCTATTTAGTAGATAACCATTAATTTAAAATGGGCATGCAACCAATATGTAAATCACTTGAATAATATTACAAATAGGAGTAGGATTAATGCAATGCAGTAAAAAATATTTGTAAAGGAAAATATTATTGGTTGATTAACATTGAATGGAATAATTTGAGATATAAAATCATAGAAGTAGTAGTAATAATAATAATAGCAGCAATGACAATAGTGTTATCTAATTATGATAACAACAACGAAAATAATAATAAAATAACCATACTAATTAGAAAAAATAGTAAAATAAATATTTTTTATTATTAATATTAGGAGCTCAAGCAAACAATTTGGAAGAAAAGATGGACAAAATTGGATGTCAACAGTACTGATCCGCAAGACTATACTAAATCTGCTCATGACTCGGGAGACCTATGTAATCTAGGCCCTAATACCAACTTGTCACGACCCAAAACTCAACCTGTTGTGATGGCGCCTATCATGATGCTAGGCAAGCTGACTACTCATACATACCAACACTTTTGAATTCAAAATATACTAAAATAGGATTAGATAAGTAAAAAATCTCATAATACTGGATGAAAATGTCACAACTCAACATAGAATTTCCCAAAATTAGGGTGTCACTAAATACATAAGCATCTATATAATGACACAGTCTGATACACTGTCTAAGAATAGAGAATTGAATACATAAAACTAAAAGATAGGGGAAGGAGAGTCAAGGTCTGCGGACGCCAAAGCAGCTACCTCGAGGATCTCCGAACTGAAATGATGGCTCTAAAGTCAGCAGCCACCATACCTAGAAGCACTTAGATCCGCACACAAAGTGCAGGGTGTAGGATAATTCCTTATTTTCCTTTAGATTTGATTTTTTAACACTTGTAAAGTATATCTCTCTTCATCCAATTTGATGTGATGGTACTTAATAGGGAGAAGTGCACAAATATGATTTTAAGACTATTATGACCCAAAACTCAATCTATTGTGATGACACCTATCATGATACTAGGCAAGCCGATCACTCATATATACCAACAATTTTGAATTCAAAATATACTAAAACAGGTTTAAATAAGTAAAAAATCTCATAAAACTGGATGAAAACATCACAACTCAATACATAATTTCCCAAAACCAAGGTGTCACTTAGTACATGAACATCTATATAATGACACAATCTGATCCATTGTCTAAGAAAGGAAAACTGAATATATAAAACTGAAAGATAGGGGAAGGAGAGTCAAGGTCTGCTGATGCCAAAGCAGCTACCTCGAGGATCTCCAAACTGAATAATGGCTCCAAAGTCAGCAACCATCGTACCCAGAAGCACCTGGATCTGCACACGAAGTGCAGGGTGTAGCGTGAGTACAACCAACTCAATAAGTAACAAGCCTAGACTTTAGGCTGAAAGTAGTGACGAGCCTCACAGGTACAGTCCAATTACAGAAATAAAATATAGAAATGTAGACATGCTTTCAAGTTTAACAGTTAAAGCTCAAACAGGTTAAAATATGTCAAATACAACTGAAATGAGAAATGATACATCTCGATATCTACATGTCAGTTATGTATGCCAACTAAAATACAAAAACAGTGATGAAATCATATGCATACTCTCAGAGTATCAATCAATCAGTCCTCTCATTCACTCCATTCTCACAGTAATGCATTCCTCACAGTCACTCCATCCTCAAAGTCACTCAAGCCTCCCAATCTCTCGGCACTCGCGCTCAGCATTAAGTAGGTACCTGCGGTCATTGTGGGTGTGCAGACTCCGAAGGGGCATATCCAACCCAAGCGCTATAATAAGCCAATCATGACATAAATCAATAAAGTCTGTTGCGACGTGTAACCCAATCCCATAAATATCCTCACAATCAGGCCATCGGCCTCACTCAATCACCAATCTCTCTAGTCTCTCGGGATCACAATGTCATGAAAATTAGCCTAAACAATGATGATATAAAGTATCCATAAATGGCAACAGAAACTGGGATATGATATGCGGATGATAGATGTGACTGAGTACATAATTGCAAATTAAGCAAGTAATTTAATAGCAATACGACCTTTGTAGGTCCTAACAGTACCAGCATATAGCCTAAGCATGATTTCTAGCATGAATTGTAGCTCAATTTCTCTAACACATGGAGAATATACGGATAACAACAAGGTTATTCAGTTCCACATAATCGACCGAGTCATAATTCCTACGGTGTACACACGACTGTCACCTAACCAACCACACAACTAAACACAACATTACAAAGTTAACAACGGAAGCATTGAAGACTACTAGTGATACATGCAAACACACCGAAAAAAGCAATCTACTCAGGATAATAGTGAGCTGCAACACAAAGTTGAATACCCAAAAGTCAACCTTCCTCTATGAAATGAAGGAAGAAAACAATGGATTTAGCGCTCAAAGGTGCAATCCAGTTAGGGGTGGAACTGGGTTTTATTGCTGCCAAGATTTCGGTAGCGAGAGCACGATCACTTATAACCGACTTACTTGATAATGCCTTAACCCTTTCTGACCTTCTCTTGAACAAGGGAAGGGCAACATAACATTAGAGTCAATTGAACAAGCTCAACCTTGGAAAAAAAATGTGGTAGGCTAACGTCCATCCTCAGACCGATGGCCAGTCTAAGAGGACCATCCAGACAAAATATGCGTCACATCAACATAGACCACATAACACATAATTTAGAGATTCATACCCTTAGAACCAAGTTTAGAAGTGTTACTTACCTCAAACCATGCAAATATCTACTCCAACAAGCCCTTGTCTCGTGAATCGGCCTCCAAATGCCTCGAATCTAGCAACAAATAATTCGATACAATCAACTCAAGCTATAGAAATCAATTCCATATGAAAATGCTAAGTTCTAAATCAAAAGTCAAAAAAGTCAACCCCGGGCCCACGTCTCGGAATGTGATAAAAGATATAAAATCCGAACACCCATTCAGCAACGAGTCCAACCATACCAAAATTACTCAAATACGATACCAAAATCTCGCTCAAATCCCCAAAATTCGGCCTAAGAAGTTTTCTTTATTTTTCCCATTTTTTCGACCCAAATCACTAATTAAATGATGAAATCAAGGATACATTTATGTAATTTAACCAAAACCAAGTAAGAATCACTTATCCCAATCACTTCCTTGAAAATCTCACCAAGAGTCGCCTCAATCCGAGCTCCCAAAATCTAATTGTGAAATAAACTCAAATCTTCATTTTTTAGACTTTAAATTCTGTCCAGATGTCCCTTCTTCGTGATCGCAGGAAAAACTTCGCGATTGCGAAGCACAAACTCAACTGTCGTAGAACTTACCATACGCGATCGCATAAAAACCCACGCGAACGCGATGCATATGCTTCTCATGCCTACGCGATCGCAGACAGAACCACACGTTCACATAGAACAACGTGTGTGGCTGGCTCCTGCCCCATTTCCTCTTCGCGAATGCGGCTTAGCCCAAAACTTGCGATCATATATAATAAGACCTCAGCTGCCCAAAATTAGCCTACGCGATCGTGGACCCATCTAGGGCTGTGTATGGATCGAATCGGATCAGATCAGATCGGATTTTCCACATTTCAGATTGAAATTTCGGTTTTCGGATTCTACAAAATACAATCCGAATTAATCAAATCAGATCGAATTTTAATGTTTGGATCAGATAAAATTTCAGATTTTCAGATCGGATTATACGTATTATTAAGGCTATTGCTAATTTAATCGGCTAATGCATCTGCTTCTGTGTTTTATGCTAGTTTTTATGGTGGAATCCTGTGACGACCCGGCTAGTTGTCTCATGAGTTACCACTCCGTTTTCCCCAGTTCTGCTTCTTTATGCTTCGTTATCCGTGTTTTATGGTATCGGGTTGGTTGGATCGAGTTCGGAATAATTTTGGTAAGGTTTGAGACACTTAGTCTCTTTTAAGGAAGTTTAGGTTGGAAAAGTCAACCAGATGTTGACTTATGTGTTAGAGGGCTCGGATGCGAGTTTCGATGGTTCAGTTAGTTTCGAGAGATGATTTATGGCTTAGGAGTGTGATTGGAAGGGTTTTGGAGGGTTGGAATAGTTTTAGGATTGAATTGGCGAAGTTGATATTTTGGCGATTTCCGGTTGGTAGGCGAAATTTTGATATAGGGGTCAGAATGGAATTCTGAGAGTTGTAGTAGCTCCATCGTGTCATTTGGGATGTGTGTATAAAATTTCAGGTCATTCGGTCGTGGTTTGGTTGGGTTTTTGATCAAAAGCGGAATTCGGAAGATTTTAGAACTTTAGGCTTGAATTCGAGGTGTATTGGTTGATTTGGTGTTGTTTGAGGTGTTGTGATGATTGGAACAAGTTTGAATAAGGTATAGGGTTATATTTGTACTTTTGGTTGAGGTCCCGGGGGCCTCGGGGTGATTTCGGATGATTGACATGTTTTTGCACCTGCGGTTTGGGGACCGCAGCTGTGGTGCCGCATATGCGATGGAGTGGCCGCAGAAGTGGATTATGAGGATTTGTCAGTGACCGCAGAAGCGGTAAGGATGGCCGCATCTGCGGAGCCGCAAATGCGGAAAGCGTATTGCAGATGTGATTTTTGGTCTCTTAAGTGAATTCCGCAGAAGCGGAGGATTTACCGCAAATGCGGCACCGTAGAAGCGGTGAAGGGGACGCAGATGTGGAACAACTAGGCAGAAGAATTGAAAAGAGTCCTTCGCGAATTTTGGGTTATTTCACCATTTTTGGACTTCGGCTTGGAGCTTTTTGGGCGATTTGAAAGAGGAATTTCTAGGGAACTTCACTAAGGTAAGGATTTTGGACATAAAACACATTTCTATGGTAGTATTTCATGGATTAAGGCTGTAATTAAAGGAATTAAAGGGCTAGAAATGGAGGATTAGGGCTTGAGTTTAAGAGGCCTTTAAAGGAGGATTTGAGGGGTCATTTGGACTCCGATTTTAGTATTCTTAATATGCATAGACTCGTGGGGAGATGAGGAATCTATTGATGTAAAAATTTCTGAATTTCGAGATGTGGGCCTGGGGGTCGGGTTTTGCTAATTTCGGGATTTGTGCCCTTTATTGATTGTTTTTGCTTGGGCTTCGTTCCCTTAGCATATTTTGATGTCTTCGTTTTGATTTTGGGTAGATTTGACGCGCGTGGAGGCCAATTCGAGGGGCAAAGGCATCACGACCTAGAGATTTAGCTGGTTCGAGGTGAGTAACGATTGTAAATGATGTTCTGAGGGTTTGAAACCCCGTAATTACACATCGTAGTGTTATACTGAGGTGAGACACACGCTTGATAACGAGCGTGGGGTCGTGCACTATTGGGGATTGTGACTTGGTCTGTCCCGATTGATGATTTTACCGCGTATTTGATTGAAAACTATTTGCTATCATCATTATTTGGGCTGAATGCCATATTTGGGCCTAATGCCAACTATTTGAACCCTTCAGGGATTTTTATTGATATTTCCTCACTGTTTTGACTTTACACTAAGGGTGTTAAACGGGCTGGGTTGGACCAGCCCAGACCGGTATAACCCGAAACCGGCCCGGAGCGGTAATAGGGGGCTGGGCTGGGCTGGGTAGGGGGTTTGGGGGGTTTGCACGATTCATCTGGCCCAAATGGGTAACCGGAACCTGTTGAACCCGGTAGAGTGAACAATAACTCTTACCGGGTTAACTGGCCCGGCCCGGCCCGGCCCGGTTCAAACGACTAGTTTTGTTTTTTATTTTTCTGACTTGTGGGCCCCACAGACCATTGGCAATGGTCAGAACATGTTTTGGTCTGTTGGCCAACGGAAAAATTGAACAAATAGCCTTTTTTAAAAAAAATTTAACCCTTTTTCAATTTACAAAACTAACCTTCTCTAAAACTATAAATACCTCCCCCCCCCCTCTTCTTCATTTCTTCACTCATTACTCATTTCTCAATCTCAATTTCTCTCATTCTGTCATTCTCCAATTTGCAAGAATTCAAGTTTTCAATCTAATTTTATTTGGCTCTCTTTTCTTGAATTTAATTTATCGTGTTTTGTCATTCGGAATTTGAAGTTTGAACTTTGAACAATTGAAGTTCAAAATTGAAATACTTGCTTGATATTTGTTCGTGGTAACCTCGGGATTGCCTAATCAAGTGCTCAATTTATTGGCGAATTCGGTGCACTCCCTCCAACTCTTTCTCTTATTTACTATTTTAATTGCATATTTAATTTTTGCTTATACTTTAATTTTTACAATATGTTTAATGCTGCTAAAAGAGCGTGTAAAAGAGTTACTGGTAGGGGAAATAAAAAAGAGATAGTCCTTCAGCATCTGGTAGTAATAGTAATAACCCATTATCATTTACACATGTTTCCGAATCATCGCCTAATGATAATTTAGATATAGATTATGAACAATTACAAGAAGATTTTGGAATAGAAGATAATGAAATAGGAATGGAAGATGAGATACCAGCTACACCTACTAGTGTTGGAGTTGGTCGTATTGGGGTTACTACAAGGGGTGGTGGTCGTGACACTAGAAGTAGACCACCTGTGGCTCCGACTACTAATCGTAGAAAAAGAAGTAAGGTTTGGAATTTTTTTGAAATAATAGAAGGTACTGATAGAGTTAAATAAAAACTTTGTAAAGGTGATTTTAAACATTTGACTGGAGGAAATTTAGGGGGGACTGAGACGCTTAGTAGGCATATGAGAACTGAGCATCCCATAGAATGGGGCGCTGATGGTGATGGAAATCAAACAACTCTTAACCCTACTACTGGAGGTCTAGTGAAATATGATAAAATGAAGGATCGTGAGGAGTTAGCAAAAATGATTGCTTTGGGTTGTCTACCTTTTTCTTTTGCTTCTTCATCATATCTTATTATGTATATTCAAAGGATTTACAATCCTTTATTTAAAGGTATCCCTAGAAGTACTTGTAGAGCTGATATATTTAGACTTCATGGACAATATCAAACATACATACGTTATTTGTTTAGCCACCTTCCTTGTAGAGTTTCTCTAACTTCTGATATTGGCCATGTTGTTAATGGAAATGATTATTTGACAATTACATGTCATTGGATAGATGATACTACTTGTATGCAAAAACGTATTATCGCTTTTAGATATGATGAAGATCAGAGTTATACTGCTACGTTTATAAGTAGTACTATTTGTGAAGTTGTTGAATTTTATAATCTCAAGCAAAAAGTATTGTGTATGTCTTTTGATAATGCTTCTAACAATAATGCCACAATTTCAATATTAAAACTGCATTTACAACCGCCTCTTGAGGAAACTTTTCATGTTAGGTGTGCATGTCATGTTTATAATTTAATTGTTAAAAGTGTCCTTGATTTATTTTCGACTGAGATTACTCATGTTAGAAGAGCAGTTGGTGTTATTCAAGGAAATAATAGACAATCTAGAATAAAGGAATTTAAGAATAAGTGTGTCCAGTATAACCTTAAACCCAGATTCATGCCAGACGAAATTGTTACTAGATGGAATTATACATATATATTTTTAAAATGTTGCTACAAATATAGATTTCCAATAACTGAAGTTGCTAATGCACATTGTACTGATCCAAACCGTATGCTAACAAGTGGTACTTGGGAGGTCATTAATGATGTTGTTAAATTTTTACATAAATTTTATACAGCTACTGTTGAGTTTTCTGGAGCATATTACCCTACTGTTACTATGGCTTTAGTACATATAGCTGAAATTTCTTTTCTACTCTTTGAATTTAAGAAGAAAGAAAAATATAGGGATGTTGTTGAAAAAATGCAAGCAAAATTCAAAAAATATTTCTTTCCAATTCCTCCGATTTACTTAATGGTGCTGTTTTAAATCCTTCTATTAAGATGTCTGATTGTCACCAATTAATGAATGCTTTATATACTTATATGGAGATTGGACCAACTGAAACCCCAGATTTATATACTTGTATGAACAAGCTAAATGAATATTTACAACAATTATATAATTATTATGCAAATGTAATTGATGATGCTGCTCTTAATGTAGGCAATGTTAATCCAACTATGCATTGTACCACTTCTGCTACTGTGGATGATGAAGAAGGCCTTGATAGTTTTAATATTTTTTCTACATTTTCTAACACTCAAACCAGTAGCATGAACATTGATGAACTTCAATTCTACTTGCAGAAGTAAAAAGAGTCTCGCACAAAGGAATTTTCACCGTTGGGATGGTGGCATGAGAATGGAAAGCAATTTCCTGTTCTTTTCGCTATGGCTCAGGACGTGTTGAATGTACCAATTTCTACTGTTGCATCGGAGAGTGCATTTAGCCAAGCAAGACAACAACTTGGAGACACCCGCCACTCATTGGGAAGCAATGCTTTGGAAGTTTTAGTATGTTTCAGAGATTGGATTAGATCGGAACGAAGAAATCAAGGACGTGAAGATGTTGATAGCCCAGAAGACGAGGAACTTGGAGATATATTAACACATGGTAACCCATCCGAATTTAACACTCCAGAAGAAGGTCAATCGGTTCATATTGATTATGATGAACTTACTAAGGCAATGCAAAACCTTTGAATTTACTATTTTACTTGTTGAAAAAAATGTAAACCTTTCAATTTGTAAGTTTGAAACTTTGAAATTTGAAATTTTGAATTAAGAAATAAAAGTAGCACTTGTAATAAGTGCATTTTTTCCCATCTTCCTTGTATTCTTTATGTTAGTACTTTGTAATGCACTTATTATTACAATATTTATACAAAATTTCAAAAAAAAAAAAAAATTATACTAAACCCAGCCCGACCCTCTCAACCCGTAACCCGTACGGTTTAGTTTTTACCAGGTTGAACCCAAACCCGTTAAACCCATTAAGAACCAACCCGGAACCGGCCCGAACCGTAACCCGTACAGGTCCAAAAAAGGGAGGCCCGGACCGGCCCGGCTAGCCTGTTAAACACCCATACTTTACACTTGAACTCAGTCCTGTTATTTTTCACTGTTTTCATACTCAGCCATGTTTACTCAGTTTTAAGACTTAAATGATATTTTAAATGATGTTTGGGATGAGAAACACTGTTTACTATTGCCCAAGGGGCTTGTGAGTATTTTTGACTGAGTAGGGCTGAGGGCCTAGTTGTGAGGAAACATTGATACTAATTTGAGGCTGAGGGCCTGAGATATATGCGCCACGAGGTGGCTTGATTGATATGAGGCCGAAGGCCTAGTTTTGATGCCACGAGATAACTTGTTGTTGTGCTTGGGCCATAAAGGACCCCTCCAGGAGTTTGCACACCCTCAGTGAGCGCGAGTACCCATTGTGATGTGAGATTGAGCCCAAGGGGCTGTTATTGTTCTAAGATGTTGCCCGAGGGGCGGATGTAGTGATAATGTGCCTGATGGGCGAACTTCTATTTATTTACTCTACCTTAATTACCTGTCAATTACTTGTTTATTTGTTAAAAGAGGATTTTACTTAACTTTCCACTATTGTACTGCTTTTAAATGGTTTTACTGCTTCATTATAGAATGCCTTGTGCCTTACATGTTTTCTTACTTTCAGTCGTTATTTACATTTGTTACTCACTGAGTTGGAATACTCACTTTACTTCCTGCACCCTGTGTGCAGATTCAAACGTAGCTGATCCCACTCCTGAGTGCTAATTCATTCCAGGTTCAGGCGGATCTTCGAGGAGTTTTTAGGTAGCTTTTGGCAATCGCAGCCCGGAGCTCCTCCCTATCTCTTTTCCTTGTGTCATTAGTTCAGTGTTAAACTCTATAGTTACATTTGAGGATTCAGTATTGTTAGATGCTAGTGACTTGTGACACCCCAGTTAGGGCTGTGTTGGGTTGTACTTCCTTATTTTTATCGATATTATATGCTACTTCGTATTATTAATCATGTCTTAGACTGTTTTACTACTGTTTTAACTATTTAACGTCGAATTGGGAATAGTTGGCTGGCCTTGTCTTCACGAGAGGCGCCATCACGACTAGGTCCGAGTTAGGGTCGTGACAAGTTGGTATTAGAGCCTAGGTTACATAGGTCTTACGAGTCATGAGCAGGTTTAGTAGAGTATTACGGATCGGTACGGAGACGTTTGTATTTATCCTCGAGAGGCTGCAGAACCTTTTGGAAAAACTTCATATTCTTGAAATTCTTGTCGTGCGAACTTGTTGATCCGAGTACTAAACTTCTTTTGTTCTACTCTCTCACAGATGGTGAGGACACGCATTACTGGTCGGGGTGGACGACCCCCAATACCACCAACTGTGGCCACTAGAGGCCAAGGACGCGGCCGTGGTAGGGGCAGAGTAGCTAGAGCAACACCTGCAGATCTACTAGCTGCCCCAGTTCAGGATCAGGTCCTAGTTATGGATGCTCCAGCAGCACTAACTCAGGCACCAACTGTGCCCATTATGATTCCGGGTCTTCAGGAGGCCTTGGCTCAGATCTTATCAGTTTGCACTGGCCTAGCTCAGGCAGTTTTAGGCACTACAGCCATAGCTACTTCTCAGACTGGGGGAGGCAATCAGACTCCCACCGCTCGCACACCTGAGCAGGTCGTGCAGGACTTCAGACGCCGGGGGCGCATCTAGCTCAGCCGGTTGCAGCTGCTTAGGATTATGTAGTTCCTGTCATGCTAGAGGATGATCAACATAGGTTGGAGAGATTTGGTAGACTTCAGCCTCTAACTTTCAGCAATACAGAGGGCGAGGATGCCCAGGGCTTTTTGGACAAGTGTCAGAGGATGCTTCGTACAACGGGTATTCTGGAGACCAGCGGGGTCGTTTTTACCACCTATTAGTTTCAGGAGCTGCTTTTACTTGGTGGGAGGATTTTGAGAGGCGTAGGCCTGTTGGTGCAGCACCCCTTTCCTGGCAGCAATTCTTCATTCTCTTCCTGGAGAAGTATGTGCCGCAGTCCCGCAGAGAGGAGCTGCGTAGGCAGTTTGAGTGGTTGCGACAGGGGGAGATGACCACATCGCAGTATGAGTTGAGGTTCTCTGAGTTGGCTTGTCATGCCATCTGGTTTGTTCCGACAGATCGAGAGAGGATCAGGAGATTTGTTGATGGTCTTACTTATCAACTCCGTTTTCTCATGACCAGAGAGAGGGTGACTGGTGCTACTTTCGAGGAGGTTATGGATATCGCCCGTGATATTGAGTCTGTTCGTTGCCAAGAGTGAGAGGAGAGGGAGGCCAAGAGGCCTCGAAGATCTGGCAGTTATAGTGGTGCTCCGTCGAGGGGTCAGTTTCAGCACGGTAGATGTCGTTCATTCAGGTCTGCTCAGCTAGCTCGCCCAGGTTATTGTGGGGCATCTTCGGGTCATGGTTATCACAGATCTCAGTAGGGCCAGTCATCACTCAGCGCCCTTCCAGCTCAGAGTTCGACCCGTGCTCCATCATCTTAGGGTCTCCTATGCCGAGTGCATCTGCTGGTCACTCTGGTGCGAGAGGTTCCCTTCAGTCCCCTTCTCCAGCACCTAGGAGTTATTATGAGTGTGGCGAGATGGGCCACATGTAGAGGCAGTGTCCTCGTCGTGTTGCTAGTTTGTCCCAGCAGAGGGGTCAGTTATCGGCTTCAGCGCCAGTTACTTCACCACCACCCGCCCAGCCAGCTAGGGGTGGAGGTCAGTCAGCTAGGGGTCACCCCAGATGGGGAGGTCGATCAGGGGGCGATCAGGCCCGTTTCTATGCACTTTCAGGCAGACTCGATGCTATTGCTTCAGATGTTGTCATTACAAGTATTGTTTCAGTCTGCCATAGAGATGCCTCTGTATTATTTGATCCCGGTTCCACCTTTTCTTATGTGTCATCATACTTTGCTCGTTATTTGGGTACGCCTCATGAGTTTCTTGCTTTAGCTGTTCATGTATCTACCTTGGTGGGCGATACTGTTGTTGTAGACCGTGTGTACCGGTCGTGTGTGGTGACTATTATGGGTCTGGAGACCCGAGTGGATCTATTACTATTGAGCATGGTAGATTTTGATGTCATTTTGGGCATGGATTGGTTATCTTTGTGTCGTGCTATTCTGGACTATCATGCTAAGACAGTCACATTAGCTATGCCGGGTGTGCCACAGATCGAGTGGCGAGGTGTGACTGATTATGTTCCTAGTAGAGTGATCTCTTTCTTGAAGGCCCAGCGTATGGTTGGGAAGGGTTGTCCTTCATATCTAATGTTTGTGAGGGATGTCGGAGCTGAGACTTCCAGTATAGATTCTGTTCCAGTTGTGAGGGATTTTTCCGATATGTTTCCTGCAAACCTGTCTGGCATGCCGCCGGACAGGGATATTGATTTTGGTATTGTCCTGGTGCCGAGAACTCAGCCCATTTCTATTCCGTCATATCGTATGGCACCAGCGGAGTTGAAGGAATTAAAAGAACAGCTTCAGGAACTCCTTGATAAAGGGTTTATTCGGCCTAGTATGTCACCTTAGGGTGCATCGGTTCTGTTTGTGAAGAAGAAGGATGACACTATGAGGATGTGTATTGATTATAGGCAATTGAACAAAGTAACAATTAAGAACAAGTATCCTTTGCCTCACATTGATGATTTATTTGACCAGCTTCAGCTAGTGAGGGTGTTCTCCAAGATTGATCTCCGTTCAGGTTATCACCAGCTGAAGATGAGGGACTCGGATATTCTCAAGACCGCTTTCAGGACTAGATATGGCTATTATGAGTTCTTGGTGATGTCTTTTGGGCTGACCAATGCCCCAACAGCGTTCATGCATTTGATGAACAGTATGTTCCGGCCTCATCTTGACTCATTTGTCATAGTCTTTATTGATGATATTCTGGTATATTCACGTAGTCAGGAGGAGCACACGGAACATTTGAGAGTTGTGTTGCAGAGATTGAGGGAGGAGAAGCTTTATGCAAAATTCTCCAAGTGTGAGTTTTGGCTCAGTTCAATGGCTTTCTTGGGGCACGTGGTGTCCAGCGAGGGTATTCAGGTTGATCCGAAAAAGATAGAGGCGGTTTAGAGTTGGCCCAGACCGTCCTCAGCCACATAGATTCGCAATTTTCTTGGTTTGGCAAGCTATTATCACCATTTTGTTCAGGGATTCTCATCTATCACATCGCCCTTGACCAAGTTGACTCAGAAAGGTGCTTCATTTATATGGTCGGATGAGTGTGAGGAGAGCTTTCAGAAGCTCAAGACAACTTTGACCACAGCTCCAGTATTGGTCTTGCCATCAGCTTCAGGTTCATATACCGTGTATTGTGATACTTCGAGAGTTGGGATTGGTTGTGTGTTGATGTAGGAGGGTAGAGTTATTGCTTATGCTTCTCGTCAGTTGAAGCCCCATGAGAAGAACTACCTTGTTCATGATTTGGAGTTGGCTGTCATAGTTCACGTATTGAAGATTATGAGGCATTACTTGTATGGTGTGTCTTGTAAGGTGTTTACTGATCATCATAGCCTCCAACACTTGTTCAAACAGAAGGATCTTAATTTGAGGTAGTGGAGATGGTTGGAGTTGCTTAAGGATTATGATATCACTATATTGTACCATCCGGGAAAGGCCAATGTGGTGGCCGATGCCTTGAGCCGAAAGGCAGTGAGTATGGGGAGTTTGACATATATTCCAGTTGGGGAGAGACCTCTTGCAGTTGATGTTCAGGCCTTGGCCAATCGGTTCGTGAGGTTGGATATTTCGGAGCCCAGTCGGGTATTGGCTTGTGTTGTCTCTCGGTCTTCCTTATATGATCGCATCAGAGAGCGCCAGTATGATGATCTATATTTGCTTGTCCTTAGGGACAGAGTCTGGCATGATGATGCCAGAGATGTGACCATTGGTGATGATGGAGTGTTGAGGATGCAGGGCCGGATTTGTGTGCCCAATGTGGATGGGCTTCGGGAGTTGATTCTGGAGGAGGCTCATAGCTCGCGGTATTTCATTCATCTGGGTACCGTGAAGATGTATCAAGATTTGAGGCAACACTATTGGTGGAGAAGAATGAAGAAAGATATTGTAGGATTCGTAGCTCGGTGTCTCAATTGTCAGCAGGTGAATATGAGTATCATAACCGGGTGGTTTGCTTCAACAGATGGATATTCATGAGTGGAAGAGGGAGAGGATCACTATGGACTTTGTTGTTGGACTTCCACGGACCTTGAGGAAATTTGATGTTATTTGGGTGATTGTGGATCGGCTGACCAAGTCCACGCATTTCATTCCTGTGTGTACTACCTATTCCTCAGAGCGGTTGGTAGAGATCTATATCCGGGAGATTGTTCGTTTGCATGGTGTCCCAGTTTCCATCATCTCAGATAGGGGCACTCAGTTTACATCGCAGTTTTGGAGATCTATGCAGCGAGAGTTGGGTACTCATGTGGAGTTGAGTACATCTTTTCATCTTCAGACGGACGGGCAGTCCGAGCGCACTATTCAGATATTGGAGGACATGTTGCGTGCTTGTGTCATTGACTTCGGAGGGTCATGTGATGAGTTTCTACCGCTTGCAGAGTTTACTTATAATAACAGCTACCAGTCAAGTATTTAGATGGCTCCATATGAGGCTTTGTATGGGAGACGGTGTAGATCTCCAGTTAGTTAGTTCGAGCCCGGTGAGACTAGGCTATTGGGGACAGATTTGGTGCAGGATGCTTTGGAGAAGGTGAAGGTGATTCAGGAGAGGCTTCGTACAGCGCAGTCGAGGCAAAAGAGTTATGCTGACAGGAAGGTTCGAGATGTGTCCTACATGGTTAGCGAGAAGGTTCTGTTGAAGGTTTCGCCTATGAAGGGTGATATGAGATTTGAAAAGAAAGGGAAATTGAGTCCGCGGTTCATTGGGCCTTTTGAGATGCTTCGAAGGATTGGGGAGGTGGCTTATGAGCTTGCTTTTCCACCCAGCTTGTCGAGTGTGCATCCGATATTTCATGTTTCTATGCTCCAGAAGTATATTGGGGATCCGTCCCATGTTCTGGATTTCAGCACGGTTCAGTTGGATGATGATTTGACCTATGATGTGGAGCCAGTAGCTATTTTGGGTCGTCAGGTTCGGAAGTTGAGGTCAAAGGATATAGCTTCAATAAAAGTGCAATGGAGAGGTCGGCCCATGGAGGAGGCTACCTAGGAGACCGAGCAGGATATGCGGAGCAGATATCCTCACATGTTTGAGGCTTTAGGTATGTTTCTTGATTCGTTCGCGAACGAATGTTTGTTTAAGTTGGGGAGGATGTGACGACCCGGCTAGTTGTCTCAGGAGTTACCGCTCCATTTTCCCTATTTCTGCTTCTTTATACTTTGCTATCCGTATTTTATGGTATCGGGTTGGTCGGATCGAGTCCGGAATAATTTTGGTAAGGTTTGAGACACTTAGTCTCTTTTAAGGAAGTTTAAGTTGGAAAAGTCAACTGAATGTTGACTTATGTGTTAGAGGGCTCAGATGCGAGTTCCGATGGTTCGGTTAGTTTCGGGAGGTGATTTATGGCTTAGGAGTGTGATTGGAATGGGTTTTGGAGGGTTGGAGTAGTTTTAGGCTTGAATTGGCGAAGTTGATATTTTGGCGATTTCCGGTTGGTAGGCGAGATTTCGATATAGGGGTCGGAATGGAATTTTGAGAGTTGCAGTAGCTCCGTTGTGTCATTTGGGATGTGTGTGTAAAATTTGAGGTCATTCGGATGTGGTTTGGTTGGGTTTTTTATCAAAAGCGAAATTCGGAAGATTTTAGAAACTTAGGCTTGAATCCGAGGTGTTTTGGTTTATTTGGTGTTGTTTGAGGTGTTGTGATGATTGGAACAAGTTTGAATAAGGTATAGAGTTATGTTTGTACATTTGGTTGAGGTCCCGGGGGCCTCGTGGTGATTTGGATGGTTGATGGAGGAGTTAAGATGTTATTGCAGCTGCTGAAGTTTTGCTGCTTCTGGTGTTTTTGCACCTGCGGTTTGGGAACCATAGGTGCGGTGCCTCATATGCGATGGAGTGGCCGCAGAAGCGGATTATGAGGATTTGTCAGTGACCGCAAAAGCGGTAAGGATGGCCGCATTTGCGGAGCCGCAGATGCGGAAGGTGTATCGTAGATACGACTTTTGGGCTCTTAAGTGAATTCCGCAGAAGTGGAGGATTTACCGCAAATACGGTACTGCAGAAGCGGCGATGGGCCCGCAGATGCGGAACAACTGGGCAGAAGAATTAAAAAGAATCCTTCGGCTTTGAGCTTTTTGGGCGATTTGAAAGAGGGATTTCAAGGTAACTTCGCTAAGGTAAGGATTTTGGACCTAAAACACATTTCTATGGTAGTATTCATGGATTAAGGCTATAATTAAAGGAATTAAAGGGCTAAAAATGGAGGATTAGGGCTTAAGTTTAAGAGGCTTTTAAAGGAGGATTTGAGGGGCCATTTGGACTCCGATTTTAGTGTTCTTGATATGCATAGACTCGTGGGGAGATGATGAATCTATTGATGTAAAAATTTCTGAATTTCGAGACGTGGGTCCGGGGGTCGGATTTTGGTAATTTCCTGGATTTGTGCCCTTTATTGATTGTTTTCGCTTGGTCTTCATTCCCTTAGCATATTTTGACGTCCTCGTTCTAATTTTGGGTAGATATAACGCACGGGAGGCCGATTCCAGGGGCAAAGGCGTCGCGAGCTAGAGATTTAGCCAGTTCGAGGTGAGTAATGATTGTAAATAATGTTCTGAGGGTTTGAAATCCCGGAATTGCACATCGTAGTGCTATATTGAGGTGAGGCACACGCTTGATGACGAGCGTGGGGTTGTGCTCTATTGGGGATTGTGACTTGGTCCGTCCCGATTGATGATTTTATCGCGTATTTGATTGAAAACTATTTGCTATCATCATTATTTGGGCTGAATGCCATATTTGGGCCTAGTGCCAACTATTTGAACCCTTCGGGGATTTTTATTGATATTTCCTCACTTTTTTAACTTTACACTTGAACTCAGTCCTGTTATTTTTCACTGTTTTCATACTCAGTCATGTTTACTCAGTTTTAAGACTTAAATGATATTTTAAATGATGTTTGGGCTGAGAAACACTGTTTACTATTGCCCGAGGGGCTTGTGAGTATTTTTGACTGAGTAAGGCCAAGGGCCTAGTTGTGAGGAAACACTGATACTGATTTTAGGCCGAGAGCCTGAGATATATGCGCCACGAGGTGGCTTGATTGATATGAGGTAGATGGCCTAGTTTTGATGCCACGAGATGGCTTGTTATTGCGCTTGGGCCGTAAGGGCCCCCTCCAGGAGTCTGCACACCCCTAGTGAGCGCAGGTACCCATTGTAATGTGAGATTGAGCCCGAGGGGCTGTTATTGTTCTGAGATGTTGCCCGAGGGGCGGATGTAATGATACTGTGCCCGAGGCGCGAACTTCTATTTGTTTACTCTACCTTAATTACCTGTCAATTACTTGTTTATTTGTTGAAAGAGGATTTTACTTGACTTTCCACTGTTGTACTGCTTTTAAATGGTTTTACTGCTTCATTATAGAATGTCTTGTGTCTTACGTGTTTTCTTACTTTCAGTCGTTATTTACATTTGTTACTCACTGAGTTGGAGTACTCACTTTACTCCCTCCACCCTGTGTGCAGATTCAGGCATAGCTAATTCCGCTCCCGAATGTTGATTCATTCCAGCTTCAGGCAGATTTTCGAGGAGTCTTTAGGTAGTTGTTGGCGATCGCAGCCTGGAGCTCCACCCTATCTCTTTTCCTTATGTCCTTAGTTCAGTGTTAAACTCTGTAGTTACATTTGAGGATTCAGTATTGTTAGATGCTCGTGACTTGTGACACCCCGGTTAGGGCTGTGTTGGATTGTACTTCCACATTTTTATCGATATTATCTACTATTTCATATTATTAATCATGTCTTAGACTGTTTTACTGTTGTTTTAACTGTTTAACGTCGAATTGAAAATAATTGGCTGGCCTTGTCTTTACGAGAGGCGCCATCACGATCGGGTCCGGGTTAGGGTCGTGACAAATCCATTACATAAACAAAACACAATCTTCATAGCAAAATAAAATTAATTGAAATCCCAAATAGATGTCTAATAAACTGAAATCCTCAACAAGAATTCATTAATAAATTACACAAAAGAGTTCCAAGTCCCAACTTCTATGGCTATCCCACTCAATCGTGGCTCGCTTGCAAGTTCAACAACATTGGATTTGACAAAAACGAGAGGATTAGTACTCTTAACTCTTAAGACAGCAACTAAATGGTTAATTTCACACTTGCAATAAGGAAGAAAAAGGAAGAAATGGATACTTCTTTTGTAAAAAACTGCATTTCAATGGCAATAGATATGCCCTCCTGGACCCTAACCGAATGTGGAATATATAAATATTCCTCTTAGCCTTATATTTACTATATATAAGATATATGACTTGGATATTTGTGGAGCAATGACATAAAGTTTCTTAAAGTGGGAAATAATAATTTCTTGTATTGGTTCAAGTAAATCTATGTGGAAAGCCTCAACATTTGAATTGGAGCAAAAGTGAGAGAGAGAGAACGGGATAGAGAAGGAGTCAGTCTTACCATCATCAGGTCGACGGCGATAACCGGAATACAGAAAAGAGAGGCGGAGGGAATAGACAGAGCAAGAGAGTAGCAGTCTCTATGAACTTCGAAGAGAGCTTACTACTTAGAGATAGAGACGAACTCAAGAACTAACCTAAAATTAATGTTTAGTACTTATACATGACTTAATAATTTCGAATTTTGGATCGGATCGGGTTATATTTATACCAATCCGAATTCGATCCAAATATCCAAAATTTTAATAAACATAATCCGAAATCCGATCCAAACATCCGAAATTCGAAATTCTGAAATTAAACGGATCGGTTTGGATTTCGAATATCTGATCCAAATGCACAGCCCTAGACCCATCCACGCGATCGCATAGAAGGAAACTAGACCTACAACATCAGCTATTACCTAAGTCCAAATTCCAACCCGTTAGCCATCCGAAATCCACCCAAGCCCCGGGACCTCAATCAAACATATCAACAAGTCCTAAAAAATCATACGAACTTAGACGAGGCCTCAAATCACATCAAACAACATCAAAAACACAAATCGCGCATCGATTCAAGCCTAATGAACTTATGCATTTCTAACTTTTACATTTGATGCCGAAACTTATCAAATCAAGTCCGAATGATCTCAAATTTTGCATACAAGTGATAAATGACTCAATTAACCTATTCCAACTTGAGGAACCAAAATCGGAGCCCGATAACCACAAAGTCAACTCTCGGTCAAACTTTTCAATTTCCAAAACTTCTAATTTTTCAACTTTCGTCATTTCAAGTCAAAATCAACTACGGACTTCCAAATCACTATCCGGATACGCTCTTAAGTCCAAAATCACCCAACAGAGCTATCAGAACCATCAAAACTTCATTCCGGAGTTATTTATACATAAGTCAACATCCGGTCAACCTTTTCAACTTAAGCTTCCAACCTTGAGACTAAGTGTCTTAACTCATTCCGAAACATCCACGGACCCAAACCAACTACCTCAGTAAGCCACATAACAATAATTAAGCATAGAATAAGTAGTAAATGGGGGAACGTGTCTATAATACCCAAAACGATCGGCCAGGTCGTTACAAATACCTCCATTTAAGCCATGGTCGGAGTAAATAAATTTTTGCAAGTTTAGCTGCTTTAAATCAGTTTCAGACGCGCAAATATAAAATTCATATATAAGGGTCTTAAGTATAGATTGACAAATTCTAACTTCAAACAATCTGAAATCAAGCAAACTTCAAACAATTTTACATGAAGTGTAAGCATGTATAAATTAACCTCACATGTTTGTGTGAAGTTCTGAATTCTAATATCTCATGTCTCTCAAATATCATACTTCCTCTACGAAATATCAAAGATATTGATAATTTGCCAGACTAAGAGTAGTTTATATAATTAATCTTTATCGCTTCGAATATTTTCAAGCTTATTCAAATGTACTTGATTTAAACTAATTTTCCATATTTGACATTCAAGACCTACTCGTTCAAACTTGCAACAGCCGTGACTTTTAGATGGTATTCTAATTTACTCCATGATATCTTGTATAAGAGCTGTTGGAAAAAGAAAACAAGTTTTCCAACAATACCCTCTTAATTTAAACTCATTTTTCATATTACAAATTCAGGACTCACTTCTTCAGATAATGGTGATTTTATTACTGAAAGCCCTTCAATGACTATAAATGCAAAGTTTTTATAAAGATGGTTGTGCCTTAAATGACACTGTGCAAATAAGTTGTGTTTACTTTAATTTTATTACGTTTTAGTTTAAGAAAAAAGAATATCTGAGACTTGTGATCTAAAGCATGTCATATATTGTTACGACCCAAATCCACGTGACTGGCACCTGACATACTACACAACTCGAGTCAACCAACCCATATGTCAAGACCAAATATAATTGCGGAAGCCAATTGAAAATTTTGTACATTTTCAAATCAAGTCACAACATATTTTTCATTTCCAAAATCATACATGAAACTTTTCATAAAAATGATATAATCAAGTTAAATAATTTTTCCTTTATGCATGACGTCCACAATTCTATTTTTACAATCCAACACAACTATTTATGAAGCCTCTGTACCAAAGAATAGAACCAACACTTGAAATAATTCCAACAAAAGAAAATAAGAAATAACATGATAACTACACGAAATAAAATTGGTGCTTCATAATTACTTTGGAAAGAGAGTCATCCTAGCTCTGTCCATACATCACGTGTCATACTTTATCCTGAAATACATAAAGAAAATGGGACGCTGAAGAGGGGCCCCTAAGGGCTGAATACACCATGATGGTACTCAATAAGTGTCAAACTTAAGTTCTTGGGACAAACTTTATAAAAATAATGCACCAGTATTTGATATAAAATGATAAGAAATTTTATCAATTCATGATCCTTATCATTTTAAATAAAAGAAAAGTGAAATAAAACCTATTATAAACTTTTAAAATATTTATATCAATACAACTTGTATAAAATCATACAAAATCATTTCATGTGCTTTATTGAAATCACTTTTGGCTCCTTAGGCCTAAATAAGAAAATTATTCTTACCTTTCACTGGGAGTACTATACCATAACCGACACAAGAAGGTCAACTAGGTTATGTACCTAGCGGCAAGTATCATATACCCCACTTCCTCAGGTCGTCTCATTGTAGTGACGTACGAATCAACTCAATCATCCTAATAATAGCACAAAATAGTACCCTCTTGAGGGTGAGCACTCTGTTGTAGTCTCTACCACAAAGTGGTCATTGACACTATAACGATCATGTCAGTCATTTTTAGACTTAGATCCCTGATCCCCTATTAACTAATTCTCTCGTATCTATTTATGCTATTAGGACATGTCGGGAGGTTTTATTTTGGGTTTTGGAGTGTTTTGGAACACTTAGTCCCTAAATGGAGGCTTAACCTTAGAATTTGGACCGTAGTCGGAACTGTGTGAAGACGATTTCGGAATACAGTTCCATCGAATTTGTTAGCTCTGTTGGGTGAGTTTGGGCTTAGGGGCATGTCTGGATTGTATTTTGGAGGTCGGTAGCTCATTTAGGCTTGAAATGGCAAAATTCGAATATTTGGAGTTTTGGATCGATAGTGGAATTATTGATATCGGGGTCAAAATCTGATTCCGAAAGTTGAAGTAGGCCCATAGTATTGAATATGGCTTGTGTGCAAATTTTGTGGTCAATCGGACGTGGTTTGGTTGGTTTCGGCATCAGTTGTAGAATTTTGAAGTTTCAAGTTCTTAAAGTTTGGATTGGAGGGTGATTCATTATTTTAGAATTATTTGATGTAATTTGAGGTCTCGACTAAGTTCGTATGGTATTTTAGGACTTTTTGGTATGTTTGGTTGAGGTCCCAAGGGCCTCGGGATGATTTCGGGTGGTTAACGGGCCTTTGGACTTAAGAAAATTATTGTAGATTTTGCTGCAGTCTCCAGCTCTGGTTTCCTTCTTCGCATTTGCGAGGGAGGTCTCGCATTCACAAAGAAGATCTGGGATAGGAGGGGAAGTTTCCCTTCGCGTTCGCAAGAATGGAGCCGCTTTCGGGAAGTTTTGGCCATCAGTGTATTGCAAACGCGTGAATGATACCGCTTTCGCGAAGAGGAAAAGTGGGACAGTTGTGACCCCTAGGATTTCCTCTACGCGTTCACCTAGAGGAAGACATGTTCACAAAGATTCTGCAGGTGAAGCTACGCATTCGCGAGAGGGAACTTGCATTCGCGAAATAGGAAATTTGAGCAGTGGATTTTTGTGCTTCGCGAACGCGAGGCTTTGACCATTTTCACGAAGAAGGGCGTACATAGACATATTTTAAAGATCAAAAATGAGGGTTTTGAGTTCATATCACAAAATTTAATTGGGAGCTTGGTAGAAGGTGAAATTTCAAGAGATTTTCAGAGAAAGTTATTGGGTAATGATTCCTAACTCCTTTATGGTTATATCCCACTAATCTATCATTAGTTTTATCATTTGATTTTGGATTTGGGGTGAAAAATTGGAAAAATTTGAGAAAAGTTCTTAGGCCGAAATTTGGTAAAAATTGCACGGGCGCCTATTTGGTCGCCCATATTTAACCTATACCCATTTTTTTAAAAAGTTTTAACGTGTACCCAGTTTTTAAACAACTTCAGCCCCTTTCTCCTCCTCTTTCTCCTTCGTTTCTTCTTCTTCTTCTTCTTCTTCTTCTTGTGAGAGTTAGGGGATCTAGCAAACAAATGTTCTCTCAATTTAGAGTGTCTGGTTATATTTTTTTTAAACACAACCGCTTTCAGGCCAACATCCATAGTCATGTACAATAATGAATAGATTGGACGACTATGTCAATCAAACTTCTACAGCTATAATACTTATTAGCGAACACTAGTAAATACACTGAAAGGACATCTTAGCCAGAAATAAAAGTAAACCACCACACATAAAACATAGAGACACGATAGAATATCACTGATAAGATTTCTAATGGCTCTGGAGCAGTTGTTCTTGCAACTCATAATATTGAGTCAAGTAAATAGGCTAAAACTTCAGCTCTAGAGCTGAAGTTAGTTCGCCAGTTACAAACAAAAACTTCAGCTCTAGAGCTGAAGTTCGACAGTTACAAAACAAAAACTTCAGCTCTAGAGCTGAAGTTCGCCAGTTACAAAAACATAAACTTCAGCTCTAGAGCTAAAGTTCGCCAGTTACAAAAACAAACACTTCAGCTCTAGAGCTGAAGTTCGCTAGTTACAAAACAAAAACTTCAGCTCTCATCAGGCCCGACTACTAGAATGCTGAAGTTTTGCATGATTGCCTTTGCTACTTCAGCCCCGTATGCTGAAGTTATGCAAAAAAGCGGGTACATTTGCAAATTTTTTTGCAAAGCGGACACAAGTTAAAACGTGACACGAAAAGCAGGTATAGATGCAAATGTCCCCGAAATTTGGGGTTTTGATCGAGATTTTGGTATCAAATTTGAGTAAATTTGGTATGGTTAGACTCGTGAGTGAATAGATGTTCATATTTTGTGACTTTTACCCGATTTCGAGACGTGAGCTGGGAGGCTTTTTGGGCGTTTTTCTATTTTCTTGCCTTAACTTTGATTTCATTAGCTAGATTGGTTGTTGTAGCTATATTTACGTTATGTAATTGATTTGGCTAGATTTGGACCATCTGGAGCTGGATATTCGTGGAAAGAGCATTGTTTTAGATTGATTTGAGCTTGGTTCGAGGTAAGTGACTTGCCTAACCTTGTGTGGGGGAACTCCCCTTAGGATTTGGTACTGTTTGATATATGAGCGTCGTGTACATGAGGTGACGAATGTGTACACGGACTATTTGTTAAGAAACTCCATTTTCATTAAGCAAACTATCTATTTTCCTTTAATTGAGCTACACTAGCATATGTAATTATCTTGTTTAGTTTAGAAGAGTATCTCTACGTGCCTTAACTGCCTATCTGAACTCTGTGCAGCATGTTTAATGGAATTCCCTGTTCTTCCTTGACTCGAACTTAGCCTAAATTGTGGTTTCCTTAATGTAACTGTTATTTCTATTGGTTGAGCTACATATTTACTTTGGGACTACGGAATGGTATTCCGGGAGATCCCTATGTGCTGCATATTTATTTTGGGACTATGGAACGGTATTCCGGGAGATCTCCTAGCACTGTATATTTACTTTAGGACTACAAAACGGTATTCCGGGAGATCCCCTTGCACATTTACGTTTGGGACTATGGGACGGTATCCTGGGAGATCCCCGATTATTATCTTATTCTGAGTTGTTATTTTTTATTGATATCTATTCCTGTTAGATTTCCGTATTTACTTTTACTGTGATATTTCATTCTGTCTTGTTTCATTATATTTATACCAGTAGGGACCCGACCTGATCTCATCACTACTTGACCGAGGTTACGCTTGGCAATTACAGGGTACCATTGTGGTGTACTTATGCCCTTCCCTGCACATGTTTTTCGTGTACAGATCCAGGTTCATCGTACCAGCCTCATCACTAGTTGCAGTCGTTGCTGCTTGTTGAAGACTTCAAGGTACATCTTCCAGCGCCCGCAGATCCTCGGAGTCCCCCTATATCCCCTATGTTCATTTCTCTTTCTTTCTGTAGAGATGATGTATAGAACAGTTAAAACTTCTTAGTAGCTTGTGACTTGCTAGTTTCCGGGTTTTGGAAAAATGATTATCGTATATGCCGAGTGTCACCGTTTCTGCTTATTAACAATATCTGTTAGCTGTTATCTTTGTGTTTTCATTTCATATTTACAATATTAGACTTACCTAGTCGTAGATACTAGGTGTCGTCATGACAATTCACGGAGGGAGAAACTGGGTCGTGACAAGTTGGTATCACAGCTCTAGGTTCATAGGAGTCGTGAGTCACAAGCCGATTTATTAGAGTTTCGTGGATCGGTACGGAGACGTCTGTACTTATCTTCGGGAGGCTATAGAACTGTTAGGAAAAAAAATTCCACTTCATTTGATTCCTTGTCGTGCGAGATTATTGACGTCGAAATTCTAAACTTTTGTCTTCTATTCTCTCATAGATGGTAAGGACACGTGCTATCGGAGATGACCAGGCACCCGCGCCCCTTGCTAGAGCTACCCGAGGCCGGGCCAAGGGTAGAGGCCGAAGACGCCCACATGGTGCAGCCAGAGCACCCGAGTGAGCTGCTACAAAAGAGCCACCAGTAGCTCCAGTCGGAGCACAGGCACCTGATACACCTACTACTAATACTACTCCAGCTCTTCAGGAGACGCTTTCACAGTTCATGAACATGTACAACACTCTAGCTCAAGCAAGATTAATTCCCCTTCCCCTTGCTGCAGCCACATCCCAGGCCGGGAGAGGAGCACAGACTCCCGTTGTCGGTACCCCAGAGCAATGAGTACATGTTGATCAGATTACAGAGGTTATATCGGTACCACCTATAGCCCCAGTTCAGCCCGAGGGTAGGGCAACAGTCTTAGAGGAGGGGAGCAGAGACTTGAGAGGTACAAAAAGTATGACCCTCCTACATTCAGTGGTCTAGCATCGGAGGATGCTCAGGGATTTCTGGAGGAGTGCCATTG
Source organism: Nicotiana tabacum (assembly GCF_000715075.1). Lineage (NCBI taxonomy): Eukaryota > Viridiplantae > Streptophyta > Magnoliopsida > Solanales > Solanaceae > Nicotiana > Nicotiana tabacum. The sequence continues at coordinate 13,530,227 of NC_134089.1, read as the reverse complement.
TATCCTCCGCACTATAGGCATAGCAAAGTCGAGTGGGGTTTCTTTCATTGCATTTTAGCTTCGGGGAGTAGCCTATCAGTGGTGGCGTCTTATGAGTTGGACAATCTGGCTGAGGCGGTTTCCCTTATATGTACTCAGTTCTCAGACATTTTTTTGAAAGAGTATGTCCCTCAGAGCCTTAGGGATGCATGGCGCACGGAGTTTGAACAATCGCGCCAGGTGCTATGACTGTTTCAGAGTATGCAGTCCATTTTAGTGACTTGGCTAGACATGCACCAACCTTGGTTTCTACAGTTCGAGAGAGGGTTCAACGGTTTATTGAGGGACTCATTCCTAGCATCCAGACTAGCATGTCCTGGGAGTTAGAGATAGATATCCTGTATCAGCATGTGGTGAGTATTACTAGGAGAGTATATGGCATGCTTGCTCGGGATAGGGAGGAGAGAGAGGCCAAGAGGTCTCAAGAGTCAGGCCATTATTATGGTGCCCGTGCCCCAACTGTAGTTTGTCATGGTAGGGGTTTTGTGAGTTGCCCTATTTATTCAGCTCTTCTAGCCGCCAGTGGTATTCCAGCTCCTCCTAAACCTCAGGAGCCCTATTATGCACTTCCAGTATCTAGTGTGCCTCCTGTACGGGGTGCTATCAGCGGTCAATCCAGCAGACCTGGCACGAGCCAAACACAACCGCCACGCCCTCCCAAAGCTTGTTTTGAGTGTAGCGACACTCGCCACCTGCTGAAGGATTGCCCCAAACTTAGGAGGGGTGCACCTCCACAGACTTCTTATCCACAACGTGCTCCACCGGGTTCTCAGACCATGATTCCAGCACCAGCTGCCACCCCACCTGCTCATCCAGCTCGAGGTAGAGGTTAGGGAGGTAGAGGTCGCCCTAGAGGGGAAGGCCATGACAAATATTATGCCCTTCCTGCTCGTATAGATGTTGTTACTTCTGATTCTGTCATTACAAGTATTGTTCTAGTCTGTCATAGAGATGCATCGGTTCTATTCGATCCAAGCTCTACTTATTCCTATGTATCTCTTATTTTTTCCCGTATTTGGGCGTATCTCAGGATTCTTTGAGTTTCCCTATTTATGTGTCTACTCCTATGGGAGATTCTATTATTGTGGACCGTGTTTATCGGTCATGTTTGATTTCTCTTAGTGGTTTTGAGACCAGAGCCAATTTATTATTGCTCAGCATGGTAGATTTTGATGTTATCTTGGGCATGGACTAGTTATCGCCCTATTATGCCATTCTTGATTGTCACTCCAAGATCGTGACGCTGGCTATGCCAGGTTTACCACGATTAGAGTGTGTGTGGGGGGGTACCTTAGATTACAATCTCAATAGAGTTATTTTATTTTCTAAAGCTCAACGAATGATTGAGAAATGGTGTGACGCGTATCTAGCTTATGTGAGAGATGTCAGTATTGATTCCCCTACAGTTGAGTCAATCCCAGTAATGAGAGGATTCCCTGATGTGTTTCCAATTGATCTTCCTAGCATGCCGCCCGACAGAGATATTGATTGTGACATTGATTTGTTGCCGGGCACTTAGTCCATCGCTATTCCTCCTTACCGTATGGCCCCTCCTGAGTTGAAGGAGTTGAAGGAACAATTATAGGAATTGCTTGATAAGGGCTTCATTTGGCCAGTGTGTCACCTTGGGGTGCTTCTGTCTTGTTTGAGAAGAAAAAGGATGGTTTTATGCGTATGTGCATTGATTATCTCCAGTTGAACAAATTACTGTGAAGAACCGATATCCTTTGCCTCATATTGATGACATATTTGATTAGTTACAGGGTGCCGAGTGTTTTCCAAGATTGATTTGCATTAAGGTTATCATCAGTTGAAGATTCGGGAGCCAGATATCCCGAAAACTGCTTTCAGGACTCGGTATGGTCATTACGAGTTCCTTGTTTTGTCATTTGGGTTGACCAACTCCCCAGCAACATTTATGCATTTGATCCACAGTGTATTTCGGCCTTATCTTGCTACATTCGTTATTGTCTTTATTGACAACATTCTGGTATATTCCCGGAGTCGGGAAGATCATGATTCAGCATCTAAGGACTGTGCTTCAGACCTTGAGAAAGAAGAAATTATATGCAAAGTTCTCAAAATGTGAGTTCTGGTTGGATTCCGTGGCATTTTTGGGTCACGTGGTGTCGAGTGAAGGGATCAAGGTGGATTCGAAGAAAGTGGAAGCGGTGCAGAGTTGGTCCAGACCGTCCTCAGCTACAGAGATCCGAAGTTTTCTTGGTTTGGCGGGCTATTACCATCGATTTGTTGAGGGATTCTCATATATCGCAGCACCTATGAACAGGCTGACCCAGAAAGGTGTTCCGTTCAGGTGGACAGAAGAGTGTGAAGAGAGAAAGCTCAAGACTGCTTTGACTACATCCCCAGTTTTAATATTGCCTACAGGTTGGGGGTCTTATACAGTTTATTGTGATGCATCGTGAGTTGGCCTCGACGCAGTGTTGATGCAGGACCGTAGGGTGATTGCCTACGCGTCTAGACAGTTGAAGGTGCATTAAAGGAACTATCCTGTCCACGACCTTAAGCTAGCAGCTATTGTTCATGCCTTGAAGATTTGGAGGCATTATTTGTATGGTGTCCCTTGTGAGATCTACACTGATCACCGGAGTTTGCAGCATATATTCAAGTAGAAGGATTTTAATTTGCGTAAGAGGAGGTGGATAGAGCTGCTTAAGGATTATGATATCCCTATTTTGTACCACCCTGGTAAGGCCAATGTGGTGGTCGATGCTTTGAGTCGCCGGTCAGAGAGTTTGGGGAGTTTAGCATATCTACCGGTAGTAGAGAGGCCCATGGTGTTGGATGTTCAGGCCCTAGATAGCCAGTTTGTGAGATTGAATATTTTTGAGCCTAGCCGAGTATTGGCTTGTGTGGTCTCTTGGTCTTCTCTTTATAATCGTATCAGGGAGTGTCAATATGACGACCCCTATCTTCTTGTCCTGCAGGACACGGTCCAGCATGCTGATGCTAAGGAGGTCACTATTGGGTATGGTGGTGCATTGAGGATACAAGGCAGGCTTTGTGTGCCCAATGTAGATTGTTTACGGGATTTGATTCTTCAGGAGGCTCACAGCTCGCGGTACTCCATTCATCTGGGTGTCATGAAGATGTATCACGACTTGAGGCAACATTATTGGTGGAGCAGAATGAAGAAGGACATAGTAGAATATGTAGCTCGATTCCTAAATTGCCAGCAGGTGAAGTATAAGCATCAACTGGCGGGTGGATTACTTCAGAAGTTAGAGATTCCGGAGTGGAAATGGGAGCGGATCACTATGGATTTCGTTGTTGGACTCCCACGGACTCAACGGAAGTTTGATGCAGTATGGATGATTGTGGATAAGTTGACCAAGTCAGCTCATTTCCTTCCTGTGATGACTAGCTATTCTTCCGAGCAGCTGGCTCGCGTTTATATCCGCGAGATCATCAGGCTTCATGGCGTTCCGGTATTTATCATCTCTGACTGGGGTACGCAATTTACATCATGATTCTGGAGAGTCGTACAGCAAGAGTTGGGTACTCGGGTGAAGTTAAGCACAATATTTCACCCTCAGACAGATGGGCAGTCCGAGTGCACTATTCAGATTCTTGAGGATATACTCCGTGTGTGTGTGTGATGGAGTTTGGAGGTTCTTGGGATCAGTTCTTTCCCCTTGCAGAGTTTACGTACAACAACAGTTACCAGTCAAGCTTTCAGATGGCACCGTATGAGGCTCTGTATGGTAGGCGATGTCGGTCCCTGGCGGGTTGGTTAGATCTGGGTGAGGCCAGGTTATTGGGTACAGACTTGGTTTAGGATGCCTTAGAGAAGGTTAAGGTGATTCAGGACAAACTTCATATAGCCCAATCCAGACAGAAGAGTTATACGGACCGGAAGGTTCGCGGTGTTGCATTCATGGTTGGAGAGTGGATCTTACTTCGGGTTTCGCCTATGAAAGGTGTCATGAGGTTCAGAAAGAAGGGCAAGCTGAGCCCAAGGTTCATTGGCCCATTTGAGGTGTTGCAGCGAATTGGGGAGGTTGCTTATGAGCTTGCCTTGCCTCCCAGTTTAGTAGGAGTTCATCTAGTATTCTATGTTTCTATGCTCCGGAAGTATCACGGTGATCCATCTCATGTGTTAGATTTCAGCTCAGTCCAGTTGGACAAGGATCTATCTTATGTTGAGAAGCCAGTGGCTATTTTGGAATAGGTAGGTTCAAAATCTGAGGTCAAAGAACATTGCATCAGTGAAGGTTCAGTGGCAGGGTCAGCCGGTCGAGGAGGCGACTTGGGATACCGAGCAGGAGATACAGCCGTTACCCTTATCTTTTCACCACTTCAGGTATGTCTCTATGCTCATTCAAGGACGAACAGATATTTTAAGAGGGGGGGGGATGTAACGACCCGACTGGTCGTTTTGAGGTTAGATCCCCGATCCTCATTAACTACTTCCCCTGTATCTATTTCTGCTATTGTGGCTTTCCGGGAGATTTCATTTTGGGTTTTAGAGTGTTTTGAGATATTTAGCCCCGAAACGGAGTCTTAACTCTTAACATTTAGACCGTAGTCGGAACTGTGTGAAGACGACTGCGGAATGGAATTCCGTCGATTCCATTAGCTCCGTTGGGTGATTTTAGGCTTAAGGGTGTATCCGGATTGTGTTTTGGAGGTTCATAGCTCATTTAGGCTTGAAATGGCGAAAGCCGAATTTTTGGAGTTTTGGGCTGGTAGTGGAATTTTTGATATCGGGGTCGGAATCTGATTCCGAAAGTTGGAGTAGGCCCGTAGTGTTGAATATGACTTGTGTGCAAGTTTTAGGTTCAATCGGATGTGGTTTGGTTGGTTTCAGCATCGGTTATAGAATTTTGAAGTTTCAAGTTCTTAAAGTTTGGATTGGAGGGTGATTCGTAATTTTAGTGTATTTTGATATGATTTGAGGGCTCTACTGAGTTCGTATGGTATTTTAGGACTTGTTGGCATGTTTGGTTGAGGTTCCGGGGGGCTCGGGTTGATTTTCGGTGGTTAACGGATCTTTGGACTTAAGAAAATTATTGCAGATTTTGTTACAGTCTCTAGCTCTGGTTTCCTTCTTCGCGTTCGCGAGGGAGGTCTCGTGTTCGCGAAGAGGAGCTAGGACAGGAGGGGAAGTTTCCCTTCGTGTTCGCGAGAATGGGGCCACGTTCGCGAAGGTTTGGCCATCAGTATATCGCGAATGTGTGAATGACACCGCATTCGCGAAGAGGAAAGGTGGGACAGCTGGGACCCCTTGGATTTGCTCTACGAACGTTCGCGTAGAAGAGGACACGTTCACGAAGAGTCTGTAGGTGAAGCTACGCGTTTGCGAGAGCACAGTCGCGTTCGCGAAAGAGGAAATTTGAGCAGTGGATTTTTGTGCTTCGCGAACGCGAGGCTTTGACCGCATTTGCGAAGAATGGCGTATTTGGGCAGATTTTAAAGATCAAAAACGAGGGTTTTGAGTTCATATCACAAAATTTAATTGGGAGCTCGGTAGAAGGCAAAATTTCAAGAGATTTTCGGAGGAAGTTATTGGGTAATGATTCCTAACTCCTTTATAGTTATATCCCACTAATCTATCATTAGTTTTATCATTTGATTTCGGATTTGGGGTGAAAATTAGATAAATTTGAGAAAAGTTCTTAGGCTAAAATTTGGGGTTTTGATCGAGATTTGGTATCGGATTTGAGTAAATTTGGTATGGTTAAACTCGTGAGTGAATGAGTGTTCATATTTTGTGATTTTTACCTAATTTCGAAATGTGGGCCCGGGGAAGCTTTTTGGGTGTTTTTCTATTTTCTTGCCTTAGCTTTGATTTCATTAGCTAGATTGGTTGTTTGTAGCAATATTTACGTTATGTAATTGATTTGGCTAGATTTGGGCCATTCAGAGCCAGATATTCGTGAAAAGAGCATTATTTCGGATTGATTTGAGCTTGGTTCGATGTAAGTGGCTTGCCTAACCTTGTGTGGGGGAACTCTTCTTAGGATTTGGTACTGTTTGATAAATCAGCATCGTGTACGTGAGGTGACGAGTGCGTACACAGGCTATTTATTAAAAACTCCATTTTCATTAAGCAAAATATATGTTTTCCTTTAATTGAGCTACACTAGCATATGTAATTATCCTGTTTAGTTTAGAAGAGCGTGCCTACATGCCTTAACTGCCTATCTGAACTCTGTGCAGCATGCTTAGTAGAATTCCCTGTTCTTTCTTGATTCGAACTTAGCCTAACTTGTGGTTTCCTTGCTGTAACTATTATTTCTGTTGGTTGAGCTGCATATTTACTTTGGGACTATGGAATGGTATTTTCGGAAAATCCCCCTGTACTGCATATTTACTTTGGGACTACAGAACGGTATTTCGGGAGATCCCCCAGTACTGCATATTTACTTTGGGACTACGAACCGGTATTTCAGGAGATCCAGGCAAAGGAAGAAAGCCGGGCAGGTGCTTTAAGAAGGCGCCAGTTGACTCCCCCTTTGGCCGACCTAGGCAGCTTCCTAGGACTCTCTAGAGTCCTCTAAGATGCCACCACTCCTTTGTGCTTCCATGGAGCTTCCACCAACTCCTAGATCACTCCGAAACCTTCTAGAACCTTCCATAGCGCAAGATTGCCCTGCACATTTACGTTTGGGACTACGGGACGGTATCCCGGGAGATCCCCTGTTTTTATCATCTTATTCTAAGATGTTGTTTTTCATTGATTCTATTCTTGTTAGATTACGTATTTACTTTTACTGTGATATTTCATTCTGTCTTATTTCATTATATTTATGCCAGTAGGGCCCTGACCTGATTTCATCACTACTCGATCGAGGTTAGGCTTGGCACTTACTAGGTACCGTTGTGGTGTACTCATGCCCTTTCCTGCACATGATTTTTGTGTGCAGATCCAGGTTCATCGTACCTGCCTCATCACTAGTTGCAGTCGCTGCTGCTTGTTGGAGACTTCAAGGTACATCTGCCCACGCCCCTCGGAGTCCCCCTCTTCCCCTATGTTCATTTCTCTTTCTTTTTGTAGAGATGATGCATAGAATAGTTAAAACTTCTTAATAGCTTGTGACTTGCGAGTTTCCGAAGTTTGGAAAAAATAATTATTGTATATGCCGAGTGGCACCATTTCTGCTTATTAACAAGATCTTTTAGCTATTATCTTTGTGTTTTCATTTCATTTTCGCATGCAAGGGAAAGCGCAGTGCGCCTGGTGCAAATGGCTTTCTTTTTTCATGATATTAGTCTTACCTAGTCGTAGAGACTAGGTGCCGTCACGACAGTTTACGGAGGGAGAAACTGGATCGTGACATACGCCTACACCGGCACGTGTAGTTTCATGACAACGAACACAATATATCCTAAGCCAATCTCGGTGAACACAAGTAACTTCCAAAATATTTGATACTTCAAAAATAGATTCATAGCATAGTAGCCTCAAATGATCTATTTTTTTAATCAAATCATAGCATTAATAGAAAATCTAAACTATTTGAACAAAAAATAAATAATCAACCTTTTACATATTAAAGCCTTTAGCAATTTAACATCAATATTTAAAAGATACCACAAATGCTATTCTATTTATCAATGTTCAAAAGGAATACTTTCCATGAAAACTTATCTTTAGAACTTAAATATGTATACCCTTATCAATACGTAAGTTTTGATAAAAACTTATAACATTTATCTTAAGTGTCATTCTGCCAACAAAATTTAAAATAAAGTTTTATAAAACAACATATGCAACATAATATTTTTGTTCATGGAGACATACGTACTTGTTTGTTCCTACAAGTACGAAAGCACATTTGCAAACAACTTAAGCATTAACTCGAAACATGCTTTTAGAGAAAATCCCTCAGAAGCGTGAGTTTTAATCAACTTACCCCGCTTTCGCTTTATTAACATTCACAAGCTTTCAATCCTCTTCCATCGTTCCAATGTTGATTAAAATGCTCAACATCACCAACAAGTCGATATCTACAATTAGATATCCTAATTACATCAAAATATGACCTAAAATATTGATCAATATCCATTTATCGCTCATAAGTTGGCTACAAGCCTCCAACAACTCAAATCGCCGAATAGATTCACATTCTAGCCTATTCAACTTCATTCTTATATTTTAATACTCATTCAAAGTCATTAATGATACTACATCAATTGTCTGATGCCACCAAGTTACAATTCATTGTCTTTTATAATCAATACTTGCAAAATATACAATTCGGGTGATTACTTAGTTGAAAACTTCCAACTTTTGCTAACAAATAATTCCATAGGTTCATTGTATTTATCAATTTCATCGCCAAGATTATTATTCACCTTCTCTTTCATTTTTTCAAAAGTACTATTCATGTCATGAACTAGAGTTTTATAATCCAATCTTTCAACCATTAAAACTTATATAAAATGCTTCAAATACTTCTAACTATTCATATTAAACGAGTTTGAAGCCTTAGAATTACCTCTAGTAGATCAATCTTGAAAAATCACAACTTTGGTAATTTTTGTGTTCTTGAGGATTTGATGATGAAATCTAGTATTTGGATGTAAGAATAATATTAATATTGACTAAGAATCAACCCAAAGTATCATTCATAACTTACCTTAGTTGGTTGCACTTGATTTGAGATTAAAATCGCCTCTTCACCTCAAGAACCCTAACCCCAAAACTCAAAATACCCTCTCCCCCCGATTTTGTACTTATATGCCCAAATTATGGGTTTCGGACGCTTCCCCAGATGCTTCGTGTCCCCAGTTCGCTCCTCCTCCAAGCTCGGATGCGGACCCCGATGCTATGGTAGTACTTTGCTGCCAGCCTTTGGTAATTTGATCATAACGTCTTGTAGGAATGTCCAAATGACAAACGGTTTGAAGCGTTAAAAACTAGATTCAAAGAACTTTCATTTGATAGGTTGTTCACCACATAAAACCTTATATATATATATATATATATATATATATATATATATATGAGAGAGAGAGAGAGAGAGAGAGAGAGATGCTCGTCCAAAGTTAGGTCTTGCGCATACTCATTTGGAACTTTAGTGTATAGTGTAATTTTCAACTTGACTTAGACTTAGGGCTCTCCTTAGATCCCATATCATTTACTATATGCCTCGTACACTTATTATCATATCCAATTAATATCCATCATATTAATAGTCCTCGTCTGCAGACAAAATAATATAATTAACACACATCAAATTTCTTAATAGCGCTTAAGTACTTCGAAATTTTCGGGGTGTTACATATATACTTTTGTCTAGTTATAAAATCACATCATTACACATAAAATAAAAAATAAATATAAATTATTTTTAAATATAAAAATATGTCTTTTTTCCGGAGAAATTAAAAAAAAAATGTGTCAAATGAAGTGGACTTTGGAAGTAGTTTCATTTGCTCTTGTAATTGTTTATTCAAATAATGTTTAGATATAAGAGAGACTTGAAATACTATTCAAAAGATTGCAATATGGTAGCCTATATATTTTTTAAAAGGGGAGGTCTATGTTACTAAACAAAGAATAGGAGTACAAATGAAATAGTTAAGATTAGAAATGGTAATTATGGAATATTATTGAAAATTATCTTTAAAACCAGTTTTGTTATAAATATATCAATACAAGTTAGGGGTAAGTGTAGTATCTCAAATACAGAATACCTAAACTCTTTGGCATGAATGGACACCTAAACAAGTTTTACACATATTATTTCTAAATGTATTGTATCGTATTATATTATATTATATGAATATAACATTTAGATAAGATTATATTGTTTTTTTGTTGTTTCATAATGTCACACACCTTACAATATTACAAAGAAAAAGTGAATTATAGGATAGAATAATTATTAAAAAAAGGTAAAATAAAGAATAAAATAGAATTATAATAAGGGCAAAATGAGAATAAAATAACGTAATAATGCGATCACACCAAATCAGTCATTACATAATAAAAAAGATTTTTTTCATCGTTACATAACAACGAATTTAACAATACGATATAACAAAATTTAAATTAACAATCAAAACAAATATTGTATTTAAAGTAATAATAGGAACAATATAATATGTAACGACCATCCAAACAAGTTATTAAGCGAAGGCGGAGCCACACTGTCGGATACAGATTTGGTCGAACACAGTAGTTTTAGTTCAAATCATATATTTGTCATATAATTTTTATTAAATATGTATAAATTATTAATTTAGAACTCGATTACTTAAAATAATTAAAATCTCGAACCCACAAATTTAAAATTTTGGCTCCGTGTGTGCTATTAAGCACCCTGCACCCTGTTTTCAACATTAAAATTTTCCCAACTATACTCAACGACCCATTCTTTCTCCAAAAAGAATACATTTTTCTCTGCATGAGGGGCTAAAAAAATGTGATACTGTCCCATTCCCCACCATTGTGCAAATTCCATCTTATTATTAGCATAGATTTTGATGAGTAAATTTAAATTTAAACAATTGTGTCAAACTTTTCTTGAAAATAACAGTGTGAACATACTGTTTTGGAGAAAACTTTCCTTATGTGGGGTATGGTTTTATTAGTTTGTTTGATTAGCAGACTTCAAATGTTGCCGTGTGAAGACTTTTCAAGCCATTCCAAGTCTTTGCCATATTTGAACAGAGATTGCCTCTTATTGGAGCTGTATCTTCCCTATGAAAATGATCAAAATCCAAATAATATTGCCACTTATAAACATAGTGAGTTAAAAATTATCCTGTTTTTTCAGATTTAGCAGCATAAAGGTGAGTTTTTTTTTTCAAGATTTTGAGTACCATTTTTTTGTCTGTTGGCAGTCAAAGTAAAAAGCTGAATATTGTTTTTTTTTTCCACAGGAACTGTAATTTTGGGCATTTGGGTATCCAAGAACTGAAAAAGATTGAATCTTTGTGACCTGTAGATGGTGGGTTTTCTTCATTTCTGGTAATTTTACCTTTTTGGGTTATTTTATTTTGCTTGATTTGTGCTTCAGTTTGCTGGTTTAGCTCTAGTCTTGATAATTAAGTATTGTCTTGGAATTGGTTCAACTTTTGTGGTCCAAATGAAACATAGTGGTTATTGAGATTTCCTATAGGCAAGCCAATTAGTTTGGGGTTGAGTTGTTGTTTCTGTTTCAAGGGTTTTAGAGCATTTTCTTTTGAGAGCCATGGGGCATATGTCCCGGGGGAGCTAGAAGCCCGAGTACGGTTTTGGACCCAATAGCTTTTGCTCAAACGGTGTATTTGGTGTAATTTTTTTTAATAAATATACAAATATTAAATTCAGAATCAGTTATTGTCGTTGTTCTAAAATCCAGAATCCATAAAGTTGAATCCTGACTCCGCTTCTGCATTTATCATTTGGGTTTGGTAGGAGAGAATTGATTTACTAGTTAATGGCTTCTCTTTCTTTTTGCATTTCCATGGGTTTGGTTGGTAGTCTTCTGCCTATTTGTCATTTTCATTTTTGTCTGTTTCTTTATCTTGTCCTTATTTTTACTTAAACAAGGCATGTGGCATTTTATATTCCTTAAATTCTTCTGTGTATTTTGCAGCCGATCGTGTAATTAGAATTCTAAATATGATGTACAGAAATACGTGCCATGTGTTACTTGATATTAAGATTCCATTCTGGATTTGAATCTGCAGGGAGCGTATTTAAGTACTATACTGAAGGACATGAAGTGTTTTCAGTTCTACGTTGGCGACAAGAAGGAAGAACCTAAGACAGTGAATTCAAATTCCGTTTTATCCTCCTCTTCTGTTCTGTCTGATCGCGAATTTAGGAATTCGCGTCTTGAGTGCAGCTCTCAGAATGCATCAGATACCAGCACAGAGTCCAGAGGAAGGAGCCAATTTCCAAGCCTGTCGGATAGGCCTTCCAATCTCAGGGTATTTACATTCTCAGAACTGAAATCAGCAACGAAGAATTTCAATCGTACTACCAAGATTGGAGAAGGCGGATTTGGATGTGTATATAAGGCCACTGTAAAGAGTGGTGAGGATTCTGTTAAAAAGATTGACGTGGCTGTAAAACAACTCGGTAGGAGAGGATTACAGGTAAATACTTTCTTTTTTAAGCTCGAATAGTTATGTATTAGAAATTTTAGGATCTTGCACTTTGACATCTCAATTTATTAGGTGTTGGTACTTTGCTGTTAGTACTTTGTAGGGTCACAGTTCATTCATTTTTCTTACCATTTAAGCCTTGTACGGCGGTGTATTAGAAAACTTAGGATCTTGCACTTTGACATCTCTATTAATTAGGTGTTGGTATTTTGGTGTTAATACTTTGTAGGGCATCACTTCATTCATTTCTCTTGCCATTTAAGCCTCGTACGGCGGTGTATTAGAAAACTTAGGATCTTGCACTTTGACATCTCTATTAATTAGGTGTTGGTATTTTGGTGTTAATACTTTGTAGGGTACCACTTCATTCATTTCTCTTACCATATAAGCCTCGTACGGAGCTGTATTAAAAAACTTTGGCAACTTTTTTAGGACAAAAAAACTTGCAAGAACAAAGCAAACTACTCTACAGTATGAAGTTGCTAAGGGAAATATTTTAACTTTAATGTTTGTATATCTATAGAGCCACAACGACATATATACATACTGATTGAGTTGGCTTGATGTTATCAAAATATCTTATCAAACTGTGCACATGAAAGCCCATGGATTTGAGTGATCTTCTTTTTTGGTTAAAACATGTCCTTTCTTTTGTACATTTCCTCGGTTCTTTTTAGGTATAGTGATGTACTCGCCCCATCTAAATAATGACCAGAGATGCATATTTGAAAAATTGTAGATGGCAGATGGGAGATTGGTGATTTGTTGACTAGTTTTGGATTGTCTATTACTGCCTGAATAGAACATTTGCTGTAAACGGAAGTTTTGTCCGATATGACCTTTCACATATAAACAAAAATAAGAGTAGCTAATAGAAAAGGGTTTATTTTCCTCAAATTTGTTGATAGCTAGTCATGACGAGAGTTCATCATCCTCTTGAATTCTCCTTTGGTTTAAGATGTCCAATATCTTAGACATATTTTCTTATGCTTGCATTCATCTTATATGTGACTTGAGCAGAGTGATATTGAACTTCTATTTTTCTTACTCCAAGATCCACATCATTGTTTTTCTTCACTGGAGTTTTGTGGAACTGCTCTATATTTTATCTGTTTAACCTCAAAAGAGTGGAATATGCTACTAGTTTGAGATTGATAGTTGATATTGTTGATTGAATGATCCTCTTTTATTAAAAAAAAAAAGTTAATGGTCTCATTGATCATCAAGCATGGTAATACTCTCGTTGTACCATGTTTTGCCTGACCTAGTTAATATATGGTGAGTCGACCACTTTCAATTAGAAATAAACTATTCAACATCCAATAACGTACTATTCCTGCTTCTATTCAACAGGGCCACAAAGAGTGGGTAACAGAAGTCAACGTTCTCGGGGTGGCTGAACACCAAAACCTCGTCAAATTGGTTGGCTATTGTGCAGAAGATGACGAGAGAGGAATCCAGCGCCTTTTGGTGTATGAATACATGCCTAACAGAAGTGTCGAAAACCATTTGTCAGCTAGGTCAGAAACGCCTCTCTCCTGGGCAATGAGGTTAAAGATAGCCCAAGATGCTGCTCGTGGCTTAACTTACTTACATGAGGAAATGGACGTTCAGGTACTTTTGCCGCTAGCTATTTATACCTATATAAAAGGTGTAAATGTGTAACTAGCAAAAGGCACTTCAGCCCCTTTGTATCTTGTTTTTGTTGAGTTATAAATGTTTTGAGTCAGCTATCGTTCTTAAGCATGACGTCTCTATTTTTTTTTTTTTATAAATATTGTAGATCATCTTCAGAGATTTCAAATCTTCAAACATTCTCTTGGACGAGCAATGGAATGCAAAGTTATCAGATTTTGGACTTGCTAGGTTGGGACCTCCTGAGGGTCTAACCCATGTCTCAACTGCGGTATGCTCCCATAACTTGTTGGCATGCATCTCAATACATATTAGCTGACAAGATCTTTGCCTTTGGTCTTTTTCACTTATTCTTGCTTGTTTATTAGTTTTTCTAATTAATGTAGGATACTAAGATATTGAGAGACTTTCATGTAGACCCAGGGTATAACTTTTTCTCAAACAGTGTATTTGTATTAAAAAATTCAATAAATATGTACAAATATTGAATTTAGAACCCAGTTATCTACTTGAAGTCGTTGTTCTAAATCTAAAACCCATAAAGTTAAAATCTCAGCTCTGCCTCTGCATAGACCTAACTCGTTTTCTTGAAATGATCAACCATAATCTACCTAAAGTCTTCACTAGACTTCTTTGCTAATGATAGTCCTCCGACTAATTTTAGTTTTCATCCCTGTTACCTTTTAACAAAAAAAGGGTCCAGACACATTGACTTTTGCATGACTTCATTTTCGGTCCAGTGTCTATTTAGCTAACTAACATACGCTCCTTTAGTAAAGGATTATGTCAAAATCCAGTAAAACCTCTATATTTCACTTGCACCAGGTACTGCGTCTAATTAATTGAATCTATTTTTCATCAAATTTATCATTTGTCCATATGATAAGGTTTGATATATCTAGTTAATTAGTCCTTGAAATAATTCTACACGTGTTCGACCTATATGTTCCGAGGTGGACCTATGTTGTAAAGAGAGGGGTCACCGGTACTCGGAAAGTTCGGTAAAAATTTCATGTATACATGAACATGTCGTTAAAAAAAGTAATATATTAGTAGTGACACCCTATATACAAAGCAGATTTTGGTTGAGTGCAAAAGCTCCCCCACGACCTTCAAATCCTGGGTCCGCCTCTGTAATATGTTGAACAAGGACGGGTAGTTTTTGCGGTAAATGTGTATTTTCCTTACGGAAAAGGGCTTAAAGTACCCCTATCGTATGGTAAATGGTTTATAAAAGCCCCCGTCCATCTATCCATCTGAAAATATATAAGACGTTCATTCTATTATCAAATATACCCTCGCGACTAACGAAACTCCATGTGGGCATCTCATTAAATGATGTGGCGTTCTTTCATTTGTCCACGTGGCTCAGTGGGGCTGACATTGTATTTGGGTAATTTCGACCCAATTAACCGATCCGACCCACTCCTTTTACCTTATACCACTCTTTTAACCAGAGTACCCATATATTTTACTTGTCTTCTTCCCCAATTTAGAAACTAGGTCATCAGGTTGCTTACCCGAGTCTTCTTCCCCAAAATTTCTCTTTTTCAACTAATTAAATCTTGTCTTTTTCCTTCGAAAAAAGCAGTTCCAAAAAGTGATTCAAGAGTGAGTGTATTCCCTGAAGCATGACTATTGTTATCTTCCTTCTTAGATCTGTCTTGCACGGTAGTCTCACCATGTGCCTCCAATGATTCAATGCCAGCATTGGACCTCTGTGTCACATTTCCAAGATTTGGCCCCTTCTGTAATAATGAAAGGAGGTGCTGATATGCCTGGCTATCCACATTTACAGGTTTTTCAGTCTTTGTACGATTAGTACTCCAGCCTTGTGGCTGTGAATTAGACTTCTTCTCGCTGAACTCTGACAACATTGTATGCTCAAGGTCTTCACAAGTAAGGATCATCGGTGCTGCCTCCCTTTTACTGGACTTGTACACAAGCTCAGGCCCCCCACGCGGTGAAGAAGGTAAATTCGACACAAACTTACTTGTAGGCTCAAGACTTTGATGGGAGAATTCTGATGGTAGCTGTTCCGAAGTATCACCCTCAAAGGGCTGCGTTCTGTTTTTATCACCACCAACAATTAATGCAAGCAAATCATTGGGTATAAGATAAAAGAAGTGACCACATAAAAAATAATGGGTCGGATCTGTTAAATGGGTCGAAAATTACTCAAATACAATGTCAACCCTACTGAGCCACATGGATAAATGAAAGAACGCCACATCATTTAATGAGATGCCCACATGGAGTTTCGTTAGTCGCGGGGTATATTTGATAATAGAATTAACGTCCTATATATTTTCAGACAGATAGATGGACGGGGGGCTTTTATAAACCATTTGCCATACGATAGGGGTACTTTAGGCCCTTTTCCGTTTTCCTTAACTTTTAACCATAAGAAGACTGGCAAGGAGAAGTAAATTCAACACAAGAACCACCCCTTGTCCCTAGCTAGCATGCTTTCCGAGCCTTTTCTTCCCCCTTAAGCAACCTATCTTTTATTTTGTTTGTTAGCTTTTATCAATTCTATGTATTATTGGAAACAACGTAAGCATATTATATTATCTTTCTATTGTATCAGGTTGTTGGAACCATGGGATATGCAGCTCCCGAATATGTTCAAACTGGCCGTCTGACATCCAAGAGTGATGTGTGGAGCTATGGGGTCTTTCTATATGAGCTGATTACTGGTCGACGCCCATTAGATCGAAATCGTCCGAGGATTGAGCAGAAGCTTTTAGAGTGGGTAAAACCATACATATCAGATTCTAAGAAATTTCAGCACATATTAGACCCAAGGCTTGAAGGTAAAATCTCAAGGTCAGCTCAGAAGCTCTCTATTGTCGCCAACCGCTGCTTGGTGAGACATCCAAAGTCAAGGCCGAAAATGAGTGAAGTCGTGGAAATGGTGAATAAAGTTGTCGAATCATCAATAGGAGTAGGAAATCCTGAACCACCTGTGAAAATTGTGGAACCAACTTCACCAGAATCTGAAAGAAAAGGTAAAAGGAGGATAAGTGATACCAAACTTGGAGATGGTAGCCGGTTAGTACGCATGTGGTCAACAAAGCTGATAAACACCTGTTAATATAATAATTTCCGATACGCACAAAAAAAAAAGGGAGAAAGAAAAAGTTAACAAAAACATTATATCCATGAATTGACAGCATGTGGTGACTTTGGACATTATATTCGACTTGCTGCAGAGTTTTCTGGGGATCTATAATGATGAATGAAGGGGGTTTGGCATTTGATACAACAGTTCTAGGGAAGAGTCTGAAGCTCTTATGGTAATACTGATCTTGATATTTTTACTCTTAGATTAAATGTGGCTTCTTGCCTCTCGACCTTTACCACGTAGGGTTAAGGTCTGTGTACACTACCCTCCCCAGACCCCATTTGTGGGATTAATTTGGGTTTTTTGTTGTTGTAGTTGATTAAATGTGGCTTTTATAATTTCCACGATATGCAAGAAAATGACCAAGATGAGAAACTTCGTCTTGTTATACTGTTAAACATGAAAATTATCGATACTCCTTGATATAGAGAAATGGAGTATAGTGTTATTGAACTCTTTTCTATTCCGAGTCATGTAAAACAAACATTCAAGTGAAAATATTGGATCTTCTAACTAGATTATTTCAATATCGAAAATGGAAACGAGCTTTTAGTGGTATTAGTGTTTAACCAAAAATCTGAGTCTTTGGTCAAAGCTAAAAAGAAATTCGGGTTACTGATAATCAGGAGACAGAAAATAAAATACTTTTGAGAATGATGGTAAAACAACAAATAGTTTTGTATTTCAATGAATTCTCAATAGTATTCCGTGTCCTTACAAATGATGATACTTCTTCCTTTTATAGATAATTCTAGGTAAAGGAATGAAGCCTCAGCTTTAATGATATAATTATGAGTAATAAATGATATTAAATAAGCCGTTATACAATCATTCCTATTAAATACTAATTTTCTAACGTATCAGGTATTTAATAATGAATTTGGACTCCTTTCTGTCATCAGATCTTTGTTTTTAATGCCTTCTAATCCGTTGGCTGTAAATGACTTGAATTGGTACGAGACTAGTATCTACACTTCGTCTCGTGCCTATTTAAATTCCTCTTCCCGTGGCTGTCTCCATCCGTGCTTCTTAGTCAATTGTTGCGCTTTGACCATTTAACCAAACCACGTGTCATGCCACGTCATCTTTAATATAAACTCAGTTTTTCCCAATACAGATAGTCCCCCCACTTTCCATTTATTTATCAATTAAATAATTGGGAAGTGGATCTTCATAAAAAAGGAATTTTTGCCACAATTAATGCTTATGACAGTATTAACGCCTCAGTAATCTTTTCCATTTAATGTTCTGCCCATGTGTCATTTTCTGATTGATTCTGCTATTTACACCCTTTTTCAAGACTTCTTCATTCTCACTATTCACGAAGTGATAGTTGCCTTTATTATAGGCTTTCCATTATTACACTTCTAAGTTTGACGGTTCCCATTATATTCATAACTTTTTCTTCCTTTGTCTTCGTCACAAATCTTCAGCAAACATTTTCTTCTTCATTTCTACTTTCTTTCGACTTATCCTTCCTAACAATGTCATCTTCAAACCCTAACCGTAAAAAAGTTCCGATTCTAGACCAATTCCCCAACGCCCTTGTTAGACACAGAAGAGGCGGAGGAGGTAGGCTTCGAACAGGGTTAGAATCTACTCGAGGTGGCTCCTCTGGTTCTTCTTCAAGGAGTTCTATCCCAAAGGCCCCTCTTCTAGAAGTAGAGAAATTCTTGATTCTTCTCAAGAACCCTTAGTTGATGAGATAGTTCCCAGCGATTTGTCTTTTGAAAGTGACAAAACGTCTCTTCAAAAGCAAATTGCAAATTTGGAAAAAGCCGATACTTACCCTACAATAGTAACCGAGCTTACAATCCCCACCATAAGAAAAGATTGTAACTGGAAGGATAGTCTTCGAATGTCAATTCCTTCCCCAAATCAGAGAATTTCCTCCTTTAGAAGTGGGTATTCTTTTGTTTATACTTACCCCTTCACTTTAGGTTTTAATCCTCCGATTGACCCAGTTATTCTTGATTTTTGCCGTTTCTTTACAATTTGTTTGGCCCAAATCGGTCCCCTAGTGTGGAGAACAGTGGCTTGTTTGAGATACTTATCCTCCAAAGCCAATGTCAATTTCACCTTCTCTCACCTCATTCATTTATACCACCCTAACTTAATACGCCATGAGGTTTTTACCTTAACTGCAAGGAGCAAAAAAGTTCTGGTAAATCCTGAAGATGACAAAGATCGTGGATGGTATATCCGTTACGTTGCTGTTCGTACGGTGGACTTGATTGGCGAAACAAATACTCCCTTCCCTGAGAAGTGGAATTTTGCACGTAGGTTTCCTTTTACTTACCGTACCTACTCTTGAGAATTTCAAAAGAAATTTGTTTTTAACCTCGTCTCTTCTTGGGTTTTTGTAGCAACCATGGGAGATGTGAAACCTATTCCCAACTTCCGTGGTTGGGTAGACTCACTTTTGAAGATTGCTTCTAGGGAGCAAAGAACTTGGAAATTGATTTCTTCCTTACATGGCTGGAAGGTGAAAACACATGGTATGCCCCTTTTTATATGTTTTTTTACATGTTAAGCATTTTTTCCTCAATTTTGATCATGTATATCCTTCCTTTAATCAGGATTTGGCG
Organism: Nicotiana tabacum; assembly: GCF_000715075.1. Classification (NCBI taxonomy): domain Eukaryota; kingdom Viridiplantae; phylum Streptophyta; class Magnoliopsida; order Solanales; family Solanaceae; genus Nicotiana; species Nicotiana tabacum. Next base: position 13,510,769 of record NC_134089.1, on the reverse strand, counting down.
TTAGAGGAATGACGACTGAAGTAGCTATGGCCATTCGCATGTCTGCTAATGCTGCTCTTGATTTGGATAAGGCTCGAGCCTTGCTGTCAAAAAGGAAAGCTATAAAAGAAAGTTCTGAAGAAGAGGAGGGTAACTCCCTAATTACCAGGCCAAGGGTCAGGAGGCGAATAATCATTGATGCTGAAATTGAAGATACTCCTGCTCGAACCTCAACCACCGAGCCTGTTTTGATTCATTCTGACGAGGACACCGAACCAAGAGATAATAATGAGTCAATTCAGCATCTTTTTGATAGTGGTTTCGAGAGTGGCGAGCTCGACCCTGTTTTTGATGAAGCTCCTCTTTCCTCATTCGTTCCTATTTCCTCAATTCCACTGCCAACCGTAAGTATTTCTTCACCAGTTTTGACGACTTCCGTTCTTTTGCCAGTTTCTGCCGCTCCTATGTTCGTTCCCTTGACAGTTTCTACTGCACCTGCTTCCGCTCCTGCGTTGGTTTCTACATTTTCTCCTTCCATTCCTGTTTCTACATCTTCTCCTTCCATTCCTTCCATTGCTCCTCTTCCCTCTGTTCATCGTACAGAGACGGGTTCTAGCAGTGGAAGTATGACTATGAGAAGTGTTACTCTTGAAGTTCCTGCCAACCATAGCCTCTTGAGAAAGACTGGTAGAGCCGATGTTTGGCTCGAGCCCCTAATTGGAGATATTGAGAAGAAGAATATGGAGCCATAACTGCTTGACTCTGATGAATGACATAGTTCATTCTACTTTGAAGGTATTTTTCCTCTTCTTACCAACAAGTTTTTTTTTATCTTCAATCCCTCATTTCTATGAGTTGTCTCTGTAGGCTAACCTCATTGGTACGGAATTAATGGGAAGAATTTCCCTCCTGGAAAGAAAAGCCCGTGAGTCTGAAAAAATTGTCCACGAGGCCGAAGAAATAGCTAGGGGAGCCCAGCTTGAAGCAGTCAATTGGAAAGAACAGTTTGAGAATGCTCAAGGAACCATAGAGGAGTTGCAAGAAAATAAAAACCTCCTAGAGCAGCAAAATCGTGGTTTGACTTCTGAACTGGCAACTGCCAAGGCTTCTTCAAGCCAATTTAAAAGAGACAAAGAGCTTTTGGAATGCTCTTTGTCAGAACAATTATCAAAGGCTAGTGAAGAAGTTAGGGAGCTTAAGGCACTTTTGGCTAAGAAAAAAGAGTATGCAGGAGAGTTAGTGCAAAGCTTGACTCAAGCTCAAGCTGACTTGCAGACCTCCTCTGACGAGATTCATGCCTTGAAGAGTTCTCATGCCTCTCTTGAAGCTTCCCTTGATTCCCATTTAGCTGAGCATCAAATCTTGAAAACGATCTTGCTATGTGGGAAAAGGAATATGGACTTCTGGAGGAGAACTTCAACATAGAGGTGAGTTGGGCTTTCCTAAAATCTCGCCGTGATGCTTTGACGGAAGCTGTTCAGGAAGGCTTTGACTTGCAGTCTGAACTGGCCAAAGTCGTAGATACCATCGAGAAAAGTCAACAATCTATTGATACTCCTTCTCCTCTACTTGAAGTTCCTGGAACGGAAGAACTTTTAAATGAAGAAGTGGCTACTGCAGCAATTGGGGTTGCAATTCCTGCTCCCGAGGGTGAAACTTCTGATGTTCCAAACCCTTCAGTGACTAGCTGAAAATGAAATTGTTGTAAGGGATCTTTTGATGAAGTCCCCAGTTATCATAATGGGGCATTTGTAAAAAACAAATGCTTTGTTGACTAAGTTTGTACTTAGTTTTTTTTTTTTATATTAAGAAGTTTTATCGGTACTTCTGTATATTCTATTCTTGCCTATTTATCTAGGACTTATGGAATAGCTTAGCATTTTTATCCTTTTAAAATGCTTTATGATTCTTCTCATGGATTATCAACATGAGACTTATAAAAGAGGGCCCTTTTATTTTATCGACACTTAATGAAGAAGACATCTCAACTTCATAATGATGTTATAATACGATGAAAGAAATAGGAAAACACACGTTTTGTATGAAACAACTTTGGCAAGTTTTTATTCATAAACTTTAACAAGTGTTTGACTATTACATGTATTACAATACATCTACAACTTTCTCGTAACTGTTTTTCTTGTAACAGATTTGTACATAACATAGAATAAACAAGGTTTTTCTTCATAACCCGTTTCAGTACATAGTCATGACCCTATCTTTATATATTAAGAAGGGTTTGAGAGGTGACTTTGCTTATGAGTTTTGAGAGATGACTCTGTTATTCTCATGAATGCTGAAGACTTCGTAACTTTTACTCAACACTTGACTCTGTTGTTCGATATTCGTATCTGCATTTCTACACGTATCTGTGTACAATATTGTAGTCCCCCAAGTGTTTGAGCGGTGAAGTATGAAGCCTCGAGCACTTGTTTATTTCTTTTACTTTGGCCCTTTTCCTGAAACAGAAAGATATACGGGACTCGAAGGTGCGATTATAAATGAAGACTGCCTAACTCGTGTGTATTTCCATCAGATTAATTGTAACCCTGGGCTAGGAATTTAAGAATACTCCATTTTGCCTTGCAGGTTGTGACTCATCATTTGGCACGAGTTAGGGTATTTTGCCTAGCATCTAAAATCGTTAGTAAAATATTAATAATCCAAGAGAGAAATTTTAACATGGTGATACCTGACCGTAGGTACTTTCTCAAAAGTAATATCTTTTTAAGTGGACGACATTCCAATGTGAGGGTAAAACTTTACCGTCCATTGTCTCCAACTGGTATGCTCCTTTTCCTGCAATGTCACGGACTTTGTACGGTCCTTCCCATGTTGGACTTAGCTTTCCTGAGTTAGCAGCCTTTGTAGATTGGAACACCTTTTTAAGCACGAAGTCCCCAATTTTGAAAAATCTGAGGCGTGCTTTCCTAATGTAATATCGTTCAATTACTTGCTTTTGTGCTGCCATCCTTATCAATGCAGCTTCTCTTCTTCCTTCAAGTAAATCAAGGCTGACCCGCATCTCTTCATCATTAGATTCCTCTGTTGCCTGATCGTACCGTGTGCTTGGCTCACCTATTTCAACTGGAATTAAGGCTTCCGCACCATAAACCATTGAAAATGGTGTTTCTCCGGTGCCTGTTTTGGTCGTTGTACGATAAGCCCATAATACTCCAGGTAACACATCAGGCCAATTACCTTTTGAATCCTGTAACCTCTTCTTTAAGTTGTTGATAATGACTTTGTTAGTAGATTCTGCTTGTCCATTACCTACTGGATGGTATGGCGTAGACGTTATCCTTTTGATCTGCTAACTTTGAAGAAATTCTGTGATTTGAGCTCCAATGAATTGTGGTCCATTGTCACACATGATCTCCTTTGGTGCTCCAAAACGGCATATTATATTTCGCCATATGAAGTCTTTAACTTCCTTCTCTCGTACCTGTTTAAATGCCCCTGCTTCTACCCATTTAGTGAAGTAATCTGTAAGTATAAGTAAAAACTTTACCTGACCTTTTGCTTGTGGAAGTGGACCTACGATATCCATTCCCCATTTCATAAAGGGCCACGGGGCTATAACAGGATGTAGTAACTCAGCTGGTCTGTGCATATTGTTGCCGTACCTTTGACATTTATCACATTTGGACACGAAACTGGTTGCTTCTTCTTCCATCTTAGGCCAATAATATCCTGTGCGAATTAATGTTCTTACCAGTGACCGTCCCCCTGCGTGATTCCCACAATGTCCTTCGTGTACTTCTCTCATCACATATTCTGTTTGAGAGGGTCCGAGACACCTTGCTAGTGGTCCACCGAACATCTTTCGATAAAGATTTCCTTGATATAAACAATATCGAGCAGCTTTTTTGCGAAGCGCGTGAGCCTTTCCTTTGTCATTAGGCACGGTACCGTGCTGTAAAAAGGCAACAATTTCGTTTCTCCAATCCCATGTTAAATGATTAAAATTTACCTCGTTTTTATCAGATTCGAGAACGGAATGAAATAGATGTATGACTGAAGCATTTGTATTGTTTGCTACATCTGCTGTAGATGCGAGATTTGCTAAAGCATCTGCCTCTACATTCTCATCTCTTGGGATCTGCACTACTTTCCAAGTTTGGAATTGTTTTATTAACTCTCGTACCTTTGCGAGGTACTCTTGCATTCGCGTCTCTCTGGCTGTATAAGTCCCCAGCATTTGATTGACCACGAGTTGAGAATCACTCTTGATTATAATCTGTGTTATGCTGAGTTCTCGCGCCAATTCTAAACCTGCAATTACAGCCTCATACTCTGCTTCATTGTTAGTTATAGAATGACATTTTATAGCCTGTCTTATAGTCTCACCCGCAGGTGGTACAAGGACTATTCCTAGGCCTGCCCCTTTTACATTAGATGAACCGTCAGTGAATAAAACCCAAGTCCCCGGGTTTGCACCATTAAAAACTAGTAATTCTTTTTCTGCTTCTAAATGCATCCCCTGGCTAAAATCAGCCACGAAATCAGCTAGTACTTGAGATTTTATAGCGGTCCTGGGTTGATAAACAACTTCATATTCACTTAGTTCTATAGCCCATTTTGCTAATCTTCCTGAAAGTTCGTGTTTATGCAAAATATTTCGAAGCGGAAAAGCAGTAACTACATTAATGGGATGGCATTGAAAATAAGGTCTTAATTTTCTAGATGCCATGATCAAAGCTAATGCTAATTTTTCTAGCTGTGGGTATCGTGTCTCAGCTTCCAATAAGGACTTACTTACATAATAAATAGGAGATTGTTTACCTTGGTCCTCGCGGACTAAAACAGCACTCACCGCGACTTCAGATACGGCCAGATAGATGAGAAGTTTTTCCCCCGCCTTTGGTTTTGCCAACAACGGTGGTTTTGACAAATAAGCTTTCAAATTTCTAAGGGCTTGTTGACAATCTTCATTCCATTCAAAATGATCTTGCTTTTTGAGTGCAGAGAAAAACTTAAAACACCTTTCTGAGGATTTGGAAATAAATCTCCCCAAAGCTGCAATTCTTCCCGTTAATCTTTGTACTTCCTTTTTATTAGTAAGGATATCAGGGATTTCTTCTATTGCTTTGATCTGAGAAGGATTCACTTCAATACCACGGTTAGAAACAAGAAAACCCCAAAACTTACCTGATGCAACTCCAAATGCACATTTTTCTGGGTTGAGTTTCATATTAAATTTTCGCAAAATTTCAAATGTAACAGATAGATGAGAAATATGATCATGAGATCGCTGGGTTTTGACGAGCATATCGTCTATATATACCTCCATTGTTTTTCCTAAATGTTCTTGGAACATTTTGGTGACCAACCTTTGATAGGTTGCCCCAGCATTTTTGAGACCAAAGGGCATTACTTTATAACAATAAGTCCCCCTGTCTGTGATGAAAGAAGTTTTTTCTTCATCACCAGGATCCATTTTAATTTGATTATATCCCGAGTATGCATCTAAAAAACTAAAAAGTTCATGACCTGCAGTTGCATCAATTAGTTGGTCTATATGCGGTAAGGGAAAGGAATCTTTTGGACAGACTTTATTTAAATCGGTATAATCCACACAAACACGTCACTTACCATTTTTCTTGGGTACGACCACCGTGTTAGCTAACCAATTAGGATACTTTACCTCACGTATCGATCCGATTTTCAATAATTTTTGGACCTCATCCTGAATCACCTGGTTCTTGAAAGCACCTTGCTTTCTTTTCTTTTGCTTTATTGGTGTGAAAGAAGGGTCCTCATTGAGTTTGTGAGTCATCACATCCGGTGGTATCCCTGTCATATCAGTGTGGGACCAAGCAAAGCAATCTAAGTTAGCTTTTAAAAATTCGATTATCATACCTCGCATGTTTAAGCTTAAATTGGCCCCGACATAAACCTTCCGTTCAGGCCATTGCTCAAATAATATCACTGCCTCGAGCTCTTCAATTGTCATTTTGATGCTTTCATTTTCTTCAGGTTCCTGAATTGTGTCAGGCCTTGAGTCCAAATCTGTCTTTTCTTGTTCAGCTGAAGTTTGATTTTTTTTTACCTTCAACAGTTTCCTGTAATTGCTATTTTCTTTATTTACGGTGCTCGTACTTGTTACAGCGTTGACACTTCTAGCCATTTGCTGATCCCCACGAATTTGGCAAATTCCCCATGGTGATGGGAATTTAATAACCTGATGTAGAGTTGATGGGACAACATCCATATCGTGTATCCATGGTCTCCCCATGATCATATTGTAGGCCATTTCCATATCAACTACCTGAAATTTAGTTTCCTTAACAACACCCATAGCAAAAGTTGTTAGAATTACCTCTCCTTTTGTTACTACACTTGAATTGTCGAAGCCTGACAAGGTGTGCGCCTTGGGTATCATTTTGTCTTCAGCTTGCATTTCCCGTAGTACCCTTAGTAATATAATATTTACAGAACTCCCTGGATCAATCAAAACTCATTTTACATTAGTATCATGTACAAGTAAAAATATTACCAGTGCGTCATTATGTGGAGTTGTCACTCCTTCGGTATCTGCGTCATCGAACGAAATACTTTCATTTTCTAGGACCTGGCGCACCCGTTTCCCGTGTGTAATTGTTACCTTAGAAACCTTGTTGGAGGCTGTGTAGATTATGCCGTGAATATCTTCTCCCCCGCTTATGACATTCACTGTCCTCTTGGGTGAAGGAGGTTGTGGTGGCTCTTGCCTGTTTTTCATATAAGCATGTTTTCCTTTCTCGCTAAATAACTCAGTGAGGTACCCTTGCTTCAATAGATGATCCACTTCACTCTGCAAGAATCTACATTCTGAAGTTTTGTGCCCGTGATCATTGTGGAATTCGCACCAATGATCTGGATTGCGTCTATTTGGATTTGACCGCATCTCTTTTGGCCACCGTACCTTATCTCCCATGCTTCTTAAAACAGCTACAATCTCGGAGGTAGAGACATTAAAATTATATTTGCCGAATCGTGCCTTTAAACTTCTGTCATCATCTCGTGATTCTTGTCTGTTCCGATCATTCCTGAATTTTGAAGAAGAGCCAGAGTCCCTGTTCCTCGATTTTTGATCATATTGCTGGCTATCTTGTTTCGACCGTGGGTCTTTTCCTGCAGGTCCCATATATGGATCGTACCTGTTTTTAACTGATCTTTTTTCGGTTTCTGACCTTCGGGGACCACCCCTTTCTTCATGATGAAACTTAGGTACGGTATCTTCTTCAATTCGCAGCTTCGTACTATACCTGTTGTAAACATCATTCCACGTGGTTGCAGGAAATTCTCGAAGGCTTTCTTTGAGTCGTCTCGTGGCTTCAGAACTTTTGTCATTTAAATTACTTGCAAAGGCTATTGCAGCCCAATTATCAGGCACACGAGGTAGAGTCATTCTTTCACGCTGGAATCTATCAACAAAATTTTTAAGCAACTCTGAATCTCCTTGTTTGATTTTGAAAATATCTTCCATTCTTTTCTCAACCTTTTGTGCTCCCGAATGTGCTTTAATAAAAGAATCTGCAAGCTCAGCAAAAGAATTAATAGAATTTTCAGATAAAAGAGAATACCTGGTTAATGCACCCTTGGTGAGTGTTTCTCCAAATTTCTTGACCAATACTGATTCAATTTCTTGTTTGGTCAAGTCGTTGCCTTTCACGCCTGTTGTAAATGCAGTCACGTGGTCACGTGGGTCTGTAGTACCATCATATTTCGGGATGTCAGGCATTTTGAACTTTTTCGGAATTGGAAGGGGAGCAGCACTAGGCTTCCATGGTTGTTGTGAGTATTTGTCCATGTCTACTCCTTTTATTACAGGCGGAACTCCAGGGATTTGTTCAATACGCTCATTTTGTTCCTTAATCTGTTTCTGCAAGGTTAGTACTAAATTTTGCAAATATGAATTATTTGAATTACCTGGTCCCCTTTCCTGTGGTTCACTGGGGGTTGCTCCGTTTCCAGAATTATCAAGACCAGAACGGGGATTCTCCAATGTATTATTATTAGGAGTTGGTGTGGGTGGTGCAGCAGGCAATCGACTAACAAGTGCCCGAAGAGCTTTGCCGACCTGTGCATCAATTAGCTTTTGTAAAGCTTCAGTTGTAACTTCTTCAAAGTGTTCAGATTGTTCTTGTTGATCAGCACGAGATTCAGTAACAGAAGTGCCTTCACGAGATTGACGTGGTGAATCTGGAGGGGAGGGAACCACGTCATCTTGATTTTGATGAAATTGATTTTCATGGTTTCCCAATGTGTTATTACTGTTATTGTCGGTGTTGTTGTTTGACATGGTGACGACAATCGACAAGATATAGCTTAAAAGAAAAGATTATCAGATTCCCGGTAAACGGAACCAATTTGTTTAACCAAAAATCTGAGTCTTTGGTCAAAGCTAAAAAGAAATTCGGGTTACTGATAATCAGGAGACGAAAATAAACTACTTTTGAGAATGATGGTAAAACAACAAATAGTTTTGTATTTCAATGAGTTCCCAATAGTATTCCGTGTCCTTACAAATGATGATACTTCTTCCTTTTATAGATAATTCTAGGTAAAAGAATGAAGCCTCAGTTTTAATGATATAATTATGAGTAATAAATTATATTAAATAAGCCGTTATACAATAATTCCTATTAAATACCAATTTTCTAACGTATCGGGTATTTAATAATGAATTTGGACTCCTTTCTGTCATCAGATCTTTGTCTTTAATACCTTTTAATCCGTTGGCTGTAAATGACTTGAATTGGTACGAGACTCGTATCTACACTTCGTCTCGTGCCTATTTAAATTCCTCTTCCCGTGGCTATCTCCATCCGTGCTTCTTAGTCAATTGTTGCGTTTTGATCATTTAACCAAACCACGTGTCATGCCACGTCATCTTTAATATAAACTCAGTTTTTTCCCAATACAATTAGATGATGAAGTCCATCTTTTAATTTGTCAGTTCTTGGAATATAAGAGATGCCTTGTATTGACAACTCTGCTGGCTATAATGAAAGAGAAAGGTGCAGAACTGTATATTACTTTGACAATGGATTAACCTTGATTCAAAGATTTCAAACCTCAGCTTGATTTGTTTGTTTAATGTTCTTGTGAACTCTTACACAATTAATGTTACTTTCCTTGAGTGAACATCTGGTGATTTACCTCTTGTGTTTTGGTAAGTCAACAAAAGGAAGTAAGAATACTACTATACTACTCAGGATGAAAAAGTTAACAGGTACCCCCGTATTCAGGGGCGTAGGTGGACGGAACGGAGTTCAGCCGCACCCTTCGCCGAACATTATGCTGTATATAAAAGGCAGCCCGATGAACTAAGCTCCTGCTATGTGCGAGTCCGGGGAAGGGCCAAATCACAAGGGCCTATTATATGCGTCTTACCCTACATTTTTGCAAGAGGCTGTTTCCATGACTCAAATCCGTAGCCTCCTAGTCACACGGCAACAACTTTATCAGTTACACGAAGGCTCCCCTTCAAAGTACACTATATATATAAGGTTAATTTTTTTTAATCTATATTTATTAGATGTTGAATCCCCTTAGTTTCTTTGTGTGTTTACTTATTTTATTTTATGAATCCCCTTGATGAAAATCGTGCTTCCGTGATTTCGTGTATTTTAACTTAGCCCCAGGGAAACAAAGTAGTAGTAATCTATAACTATTTTGCTTTCATTGGCTGCTCGTTAATGCAAATCCTTACTTGGTAGTTGTCATCATTCAAATATCAGATGACTAGTGCAAAAATGTATTTGTTCATGGTTTTAATACCCCAGTCATATCAGTACCTCAGCATAAGTGGTGACCTTTTGACTAGACCATTATTGTCAAGAAGCCATTTACATAGTTTTTCCATCAAAAAGTTTGATTAACCTTTTTAAAAGTATTGTTCCTTATTGAAATGATTTCATGGTCATCTTTCCACCTAGGATGGTTGTCGATGTTGCCAAAAACTAGGCAATTGGCTAGTGGTTTAGAATTCTAGATCAGACTCTCACATTGGACAGTGGCAGATCCAGACTTTTAACTACAAAAGGATGTGGTGCAGTGGATGAGGCTGCTCTTCCTTATTAAAGGTCTCGGGTTCGAGCTCTGGGTATGAAAAAATCCTTGATAGGAAGCGCTTTCCCCCAAATGAAGCCTTATGCTGCGCGAATTCGAATATGATTGGGTTTCAATGCTGGTATCGGATACCGGGTAGAAAACAAAAAAAAATCCAAACTTTAGACTTATGCTTTGAGATGAGTATATATATATATATATATATATATATATATATATATATATATATATATATATATATATATATATATATATATGTGTGTGTGTGTGTGTGTGTGTGTGTGTGTGTGTGTGTGTGTGTGTGTGTGTGTGTGTGTGTGTGTGTGTGTGTGTGTGTGTGTGTGTGTGTGTGTGTGTGTGTGTTTGTGGAAATATATGACAAAAAGGAAGAAAATGAAGTGATTATATGATGCAAGAAAAGAATCTTTTTCTGTTTTTTCCCAGGATAGGTTCACACTTTCTCCAGCATATACCACAGTGCCTTTAGATCAAAGAAAAGTTTCTGCTTTCTAATTTTTCCCTACTATATCGGGTTGCTCTAGTTTATGAAATCGGCTTTATATATAAAGTAGAGTTCTATCATGGTTAGTCAGAGGCGGACTCAAAATTTAAAGGTTGCGGGAGTACATGAGCAAGCTGCTCAATCAGTGCCCTTATTGACCTTTGATCTTAAGAGTTCCAAGCAAAATATATGACTATTTTTAACTTATATATATGTGTAGAATTTTTGCCGAGGTTAACGGGGACCGGTGACCCCTCTATTCTATACATAGGTCCGCCTCTGTAGCTTGTGCAGTTGACTTCAATGCGTAATTAATTTGATTGATACTTCCAAAATAATGACCTTTTGATAATTGCTGTGCAATTAGATACTTTTTAAAGTTATATATTAAATTGTTAAGTGTTACTGTGTGAACAATAAATCTCAATAATATCGAGATAATCAAATTTTTATGTTCTCTTTTAGCTCTTAAATTGTATCAATCCTTTCTTGGTTACTATTATCAACATGTGTTCGAAAATAATTTCTGCAAAAAATAAAACAAACAGAAGCAAAAACAACATAAATAAAAGTTCTGAGCCCAACAGAATATTGTGTTTCCTTAAGAAATTTAATCTCATCATTGTTACCAAGGTTATTGGATTAATCTCTCCTAGAATAGAATGGGACAACTATTCTGTAATACCGGCAATGAAAATTACAGAACTTCGTCGAACTCAACAAATAACAGTAAACAATTTATGCTTACTTTTTGCTTTGAAAAAACAGTGCAGTAATGTAGAAGAAAGAAGGGAGAGTATGCATATTTTCGGTGCTGAAAAATAAGGCAAAATCTATGAGTTTATAGCCAAATTGTCTAGGTTGAATAGGTGCGAAGGTATCTGTCCATATGAGGTACCATTTCGGTAGAAGTCAGGTCGCGAATTTTAAACTCAAAACTTCCGTTAGACTGTTAGGAAATTAATCACGAAAAAATATTAGGAAAAAGAAAACAAATAACGGAAAACGAGAAATAAATTTGGTCCAAAAAATTATTAAATTTGACACCGAAGCCGAGTGATGACGACGGCGCGAGGCACCACTTCTTCTCAACTCTTTAAAAGCTAGAAGGAGTGCTTCTCTATATAAGCACAAAGATTTTCTTTTCATTTTTCAATGAGGGACAAAGTGCATTAGTAAAGGAAAACACTTCAAACTTTTCGTTTCCCTCCCTTTCTCATTCACACTTCTTGTCTAATTAGATAAAAATAACCCAACAGTCCCCACATGAATGGGGAATGACTATTTGAAAATATGCATGCATGAAAAACTGTGTGATTTATAAGAAAGGATTAATCGCATCTGGATAAATAGGTTTTCCTTTAAACTTTCCATAGTGAACTTATGTTTGATATACTCGATCAATTGGTAGATTTGGTATCTTTGAACCATCGAACTTTAGTGTATACCTAGACAACCATAAGTCATACAATCAACCCTTTAACCGCCTTTGGTTCTCATTGTTGTGTTCGTTTCAGCCATTAACACTGCCTGGTTCATAAATGCGTAGAGAACTGGCCTTACAAAATTTGCATTGAAGCGGCTTACACTTCATACTTATATAGGCGATTCCTAAACGTGTTATCCCATAAATATACTATTTGACATACTCTATATCATACTTAGAAACCATTAAAAAGCCTTAACGCTTTATCTTTGGTACTAAACATTGTCTTATCACGAGAATAGACCAAAATTTTATTTGACAATATTGAAAATGACTTTGTTTGATCTCCTTGAACCTAGATGTTGGGATCCTCAGTCTTCTAGGTAGAGTTACCGTCATAGTGACTTGTCCTCGGCTATAGTCTCATTCCCTTTGATGATTTATCAACCAACTCTCTATTTAGGCCTTTTGCAAGTGGATCCGACATATTATCTTTTGACTTTACATAGTCAATTGCGATAATTTCACTAGAGAGTAGTTGTCTAACAGTATTATGTCTTCATCGTATGTGACGAGATTTTCCGTTATACATAACACTTCTAGCCCTTCCTATTGCCGATTGACTATCGCAATATATGCATATAGGAGGCACTAGTTAGGGCCAAAATGGAATATCTTCCAAGAAATTCTGGAACCATTTAGCTTCTTCTCCAGCCTTATCTAAAGCTATAAACTCATACTCCATTGTAGAGCGAGCAATGTCTGTGTGTTTGGATGATTTTCAAGAAACTGCTTCTCCACAAATGGTAAAAATATATCCACTGTGGACTTTGTTTCTGATGATCCAGTTATCCAATTTGCATCACTATATCTTTCAATTACCATATGATACTTACTGTAATGCAAAGCATAATCTTGGATATGCCTTAGATACCCCAAAACTCGTTTCATTGCCATCCAATGAGTTTGGTCGGGATTACTTGTGTAAACGACTCAATTTATTTACTGCACAAGCTATATCAGGACGTACAATTCATGGTGTACATGAAACTTCCCAACATGCGAGCATAATTTAGTTGAGATCTGCTTTGCCCTAGATTCTTTGTTAGAGCCACATTTACATCAATCGGCGTCTTTGCGATTTTGAAATCTAAATACTTGAAATTTTCTAGTACCATTTTAACGTAATGAGATTGAGACAATGCCAGTTATTTGAGGAGTCCTATGAATTTTAATTCCTAGAATTAAATCAGCAACTCCTAAGTCTACGCTTAGTAGCATTTAACTCCGCAATATCTTTGCTCATTATTAACATATAATCATAGAATGACTATATGATTTGGAGTTTTTTAATGTAAAAATATTTATCATACTGATTAATCTTAAATTTATTTGCCAATATTGTTTGGACAAATTTCGCATGCCATTGTTTGGGTGCTTGTTTTAATTTGTAAAGTGATTTAATAAATCGGTACACCTTCTTTTCTTTTCTGGGAATCACGAACCCTTTAGGTTGTTCCATATAAATTTTTTCCTCCAAATCTCCATTTAAGAAGGTTGTCTTCATATCCATCTAATAGATTTCAAGACTATACACGGCGGCTAACGCTGTTAACACCCGAATAGATGCAATCCTTGTTATGGTGAGTGTGTATCAAAATAATCAAGATCTTCTTGTTGTCTAAACCCTTTGACAACTAATCTTGCCTTATATTTGTCAATAATACCATCAACTTTCATTTTCTTTTGAAAATCCATTTAGAACCCAAAGGCTTATTTCCTGGAGGAAGATCAACCAATTCCCAAGTATGATGACTTAATATAGATTCTATCTCACTATTGACCGCCTCTTTCCAATATTATGCTTCCGAGAAAGACATTACTTCTTTGAACGTTTGAGGCTCATTTTCCAACAAAAATATCAGAAAGTCTGGTCCAAAGGAAGTAGTTGTCCTTTGACGTTTACTACATCTTAGATTTTCCTCATTAAACGTACTTTCCTTTGATTCTTCTCGAGGTCGCTTAGATTTTTCACTAAACGACTCACATTTATTTTTATACCGATAAATATTTTCAAATAATTCAGCAATTATCGGATTTGACTACCGTATTAATATGAATGTTGGAATTTTTTGATTTATGAACCAGAAAACGATATGCCTTACTATTTCTTGCATATCCTATGAAGACACAATCAATCATTTTCGGTCCAATCTTTACCCTTTTGGGTTTAGAAATTTGCACTTAGCCAAACACCCACACACTTTAAAATATTTTAAGTTGGGTTTCCTACCTTTCTATTTTTCATACGGAATTGATTGCGTTTTGCTATGGGAAACTCGATTGAGTATTTGATTAGCTGTAAGAATAGCTTCCCCTCACAAGTTCTGGGGTAAATCCGAACTTATCAACAAGGCATTCATCATCTCCTTTAACGTTATATTCTTTTTTTCCGTAATTCCATTAGATTGCGGTAAGTAAGGGGTAATTGTTTGGTGAATAATTTCATATTTCAAACATATTTCTTTAAAAGGAGATTCATATTCGCCATCTCTATCACTTCTTATCATTTGATCTTTTTATTTAGTTGCGTTTCAACTTCATTTTTGTATTGCTTGAATACATCAATTGCTTCATTTTTACTATTAAGTAAGTAAATATAGCAATATCTACTACTGTCGTCAATAAAAGTTATGAAATATTTTTTTCCACCGTGAGATGGTATTGACTTCATGTCGCAAATATCTGTGTGAATTAAGTCTAAAGGATTTGAATTCTTTTCAACCGACTTATAATGATGTTTAACATACTTAGTTCCACACATATTTGACATTTTAAATTATCACATTTAAATTTAGGTAATACTTCCAAGTTAACTATTTTTTTTATAGTTCTGAAGTTGATGACCTAAATTGCATGCCATAAATTATTTGACTCAAGTAAGTAAGCAGAAGCTTGAACTTTATTGATATCAAAAACTATTACATTCAACTTGAAAAGGCCCTCAGATAGGTAACATTTTCTACATACACATCATTCTTACTTATTACAACTTTTTCAAAAACAAACACACACTTAAACCCATTCTTGATAAGAAGTCCAATAGAGATCAAATTCTTGCGAATTTCAGGAACATGGAGAACATTGTTTAGAGTCATAACTTTACCCGAAGTCATCTTAAAATTTATCTTCCCAACTCCTTCAATTTTTGCTGTTGTGAAGTTTCCCATAAAGATAGTCTCGTCGGGCCCTGCGGGAACATAAGAGGCAAATAACTCTTTGTTAGCACAAACATGCCGAATGGATCCAGAATTAATCCACCACTCCTTGGGATTTCCTACCGAGCTGCATTCAGATAGCATGGCATATTAGTCCTCCATTTCATCATTCTTTTCAACCATGTTTGTTTGACTCTTCTTCTTGTCCTTCTTCGGTGCACGACAATCCACAACCTTATGTCTAACTTTTTCACAGTTGTAGCAATTACCTTTGAACTTCTTCTTGCTCGGGTAATTCTTTAGACCAGACGACTTCTTTCTCTTTCTGTTGCTTGTAGACGCTTCCTCAACAATATTTGCTCCCATTATTATTGAGTTACCATGTGACTTCTTCTTAGTGGCCTTGTTGTCCTCTTCAATCCATAGACGAACAATAAGGTCTTCAAGCGTCATCTCCTTGTGCTTATGTTTCAAGTAATTCTTAAAGTCCTTCCACAACGGAGGTAGCTTTTCAATAAATGCCGCAACTTGAAACGCTTCATTTATGACCATACCTTCAATCATAAATTTATAATTAGTAAATAATCAATATCTTGAATAAAAATATTAACTCGATTTATACCTTCAGCAAGGAGGTCATGAACAATCACTTGCAATTCTTGGACTTGCGTTATGACAGATTTATCGTCAACCATTTTGAAATTCAGAAATTTGGTGGCCACAAACTTCTTAAGTCTAGCATCTTCAGTCTTGTACTTCTTTTCAAGAGCATTCCACAACTCTCTTGATATTTTCATGACGCTATAAACATTGTACAAGCCGTCTTCCAAGCAACTTAAAATATAATTTTTGCATAAGAAGTCAGAGTGCTTCCATGCCTCTATGACTACAAATCGCTCATTTTCAGGAGTTTCTTTTCCCAGAATTGGAACGTCCTTGCCGATAAAGCGCTACAAACTGAGTATGGTCAGGTAGAAGAATATTTTTTACTGCCAACACTTAAAGTCCACACCAAAAAACTTTTCGAACTTTTTTGCCGGTGCCATTGGTGATGCAGGCGGTGTGCAACTTGAAGACATAGTAGCCATTGTAGCAATAGTAGTCTCAATAGAACCATTCTTTGTTCCGTACTTGTTGTCATTTTTCTGTAAAAGAAATTGACACAACCAGAATTAGTAAGTCGATGAAGTGTTTATATCTTCAAACCGAATACAAACAATTGAGTAGAAAATCACAAGGATTTTAATCTCGAATTGAGTAGAAAGACACAAAGACTTTAATCTCAAACTGGGGTAGAAAATTCGAAGATTTTAATCTCCTAAAGCAGAAGTAAGATGAACACAGAATTTAAAAAATTACATTCCTTAAGCTTGTTATCAACCTGTGTTCGAAAATAATTTCTTCAAAAAATAAAACAAACAGAAGATGAAACATAATAGAAACAAAATAAATAAAGTTTCGAGCCCAACAGAAAACGGTGTTTCCTTAAGGAATTTAATCCCTCACTATTGCCCAAGATTATTGGATTAATCTCTCTCGGGATAGAACGGGACAACTATTATGTAATATCGGCAATGAAAATTACAGAACTTCGTTGAACTCAACAAACGGCAATAAACCACACTTATGCTTACCTTTTGCTTTGGAAAACAATACAGTAATGCTGAAGAAGGATGGGAGAGTAAGCAGATTTTCGATGCTGAAAAATGAGGCAAAACCTCTGAAATTATAGCCATATAGTCTGGGTTGAATAGGTGCGAAGGTACTTGTTCATATGAGATACCATTTCGGCAGAAGTCATCCGAAGCCGAAGCCGAGCGAGCGACGACGGCACGAGGCACCACTTCTTCTCAACTCTTTAAAAGCTAAAAGATGTATTTTTTTAATATAAGTACAAATATTTTCTTTCCGTTTTTCGTTAAGAGACAAAGTGCATTAGTAAAGGAAAATACTTCAAACTTTTCGTTTCCCTTTAAATCTTTTCCCTTCATTTTCCATTCACACATCTTATCTAATTAGATTAAAAACCAACAGTTATTACCTATTTTATTTTCTATTTTACAAAATAATGTAATGTATTTTAAGCTTTTGTTTTCGGTGCTGAAAAGGAAATGTTATATTATATAACTTCAATAGACTTACGTACAATAACGCTGACATGTATGTAGAGCAATCAATATCATGATAACACCATTATTAGATCTTTAAGCCAATAATTAAAAGCCATATCACCAATAACAAAGTTTTATATGATACTCTTTTCAATGTAGAACTAAGTATGTCTGAAATCATTTTATTTTTATATAATTTTAAAATAGGAAAATTTCACATAAGAATAACTGAGCTCCCTGTTTTTTAATTTTATAGCTCATATTTTAATTTATAACCAACTAGCCCAAAATAATAGGCTAAGATTCAATATCCAATTTCAATAGGTTCTAGAAATTATTAATTAATTTTTAAAAAAGATTGCTCAAGCTTTTAAGTTAATTTTCGAATCAGTAACTGTGACTCAAATATTAGTTCAACAAACCAAATTCATTTGGATGGTGAAAATTAAATTTTTAACAAACTTAAACATGTGGGTTTAAATTTCGAATTTGATTTTGTGAGAAATTTGGAGTGGTGTTATTTAGTCTTGTTAGAAATAGTATAAGGAGGTTGTATATAAAATTTGAAGTCATTTAATGGAGATTTGGACTGGTTTTGTACAAGAATTGCAACTGAAAATCGTGGAAGAAGTTCGTCTACATGCGCTTGTATAAAGATGTATAAAAGTGTATAATAGTGTATAAGATGTATTATATACTCATATACACTATTATACAAGATTATACATAATTATATAAAAAATTGACTTCGTCTTCTTCCTTGCGTCTTTTCTAAAATTTAACTCAAATCTTGCTCAAATCTATTCCAAATCACTTCAAATTTAAATTTTGAACTCTTTTTTATATTTTCAATCAATTGGAAAAACACCAAATCCAAACAACTAACAAACTTCTTATTTTCGAAAGTAAAGTTTCGAGAGTGAAAACAATGGTTGTGAGAACACATATTTAAGTCCATACCTTTTAGAAGCAATGGTTATAAGAACACAAGTTTTAAATTTGCTAGTGCTTTAAAAATATGTACAATATAAGCTAGGTTGGGTAAACTTAAAAACATGAGCCATTTTTTGTTATGGTGTGAAGTCATGTGTATTTTCTTGTAATTCTTTCTTTTAAAAAATATTTATTAAGCTATTCATATTTTAACTTCAATATGCATGATGTTTGCTCTATTTCAACTACAACTTTTATATTCTTTGCCATCATCGCCAATACGAAATAAATAATGTACTAACATCTTAAATTTTATTGAACACCATCATATATAACATAAAATGAATAACTAATTATACTTACGCCGTCCAACACCGTTATTCAATTTTAAAATTGTTCAACATGTATATGCTTTGGGATCATCTTTAGGATGACCAAATTCAAATAGAATCTAACAAAGCACTGGTGTGTAAGTCAAAATATTGTAACGCCAATGATGGAGGGCGGGCCGATCAAGTAGGAGTGACAGACATCTAGGTTATGTTAGCCCGTTTTTAAAGGAGTACACATGTCACCTTAGGTGAATTCCACATCGGAATACGAGATGAAAATACAATACAAAATTTACGTGGTAAGCTCGCTTTTAAGGCTCGATGTAATATAACCTGAAAGAAATATCTGTGCGAGCCTACGCCCAAACGAACAATACAATGTATGGACTTGAGTCGTGGCAAATACTCCATTAATTATTGATATTGCATGTGTTATTTTTGTGAAGTCAGCATTATCCATGCAGCAGCTTCCCGAAGTGGAATGACATACTCTTTACTATACATAAAGGAAAAAATTAAAATAAAGGACAAATTTAGTAATCACACCTCAGTCCTCTTATGTGTAAGCAAACACCAAATTTAATATTCTAATTTAGTTCAAGTCAAGTGAGCTGAACCTTGTCTCGAGCAACAATATTTTTTCTCATAAAAACTTACTCGTATGATAGTTATATTAAATTATATTAGTTTATTACTAGGGGTGTTCAAACCGAACCGGAAAATCGCACCAAACCGAAAAATCAAACAAAACCGATTAAAAAAATCCGACTAGGTTTGGTTTGACTTAATTTGGTATGGAGTAAAAAAATCCGAACCAACCTGACATATAAATATTTAATTTATATATATTTAAGACTTTATATTGAATTTTCTTTAAAAACAATATAGTAATATTTGGGATCCTATCATATGTTAACCTTGAAAGTGTATATTAACGAAAAATTATTGTTAGACGATTAAGAAAATAATTATCATGTGTTACTAAAAAAATTCTCTCATTATAATATTTTAATAGATCATATGTTTGTCAATTTATCAATATTTACTAAACATATATCCACTTATCAAAGCTATATCTATAACTTTAACAAAGTAGATTAGAATAATATTCATGTAACCAAAAAAATCCGAAAACCCGAAAAATTCGACAGAACCGAATCAATCCAAACTGATATAATTAGTTTGGTTTGATTTTGATAAAAATCGAACTAACCCGGTCGATTACACCCTTATTTATTATGATGTAATAATGTCATATGAGAATGTGCATCGATTAACTCTGGTTTAAATGAACATTTTATGTGATGACATGTTATTTTCACTGAATTAATTGATATAAACATTGAGTATGAATATTTTTCTTTTCTATTTTATCTCTTGAGATAAGTGAAAATGTTTATTTCTTTCTCCTTCTTTTAGGCAAAAATGAAAGCTTACAAGCAACAACACCAAAAAAAATTACCAAAAATGGAAAATGGTGAACGGTGAATGGTGATTGGCTTCATTTTGATAAGGTTAGGCCTGCAGTTTTCCAAAAAAAAAATAGTTGGTAAAAAGTTTTAGGCTAATCCAATCCTTTTTTCCATTTCTTTTTCTGTAATAATAGAATAAAGGGTGAAAATTCATATACCTAATATTTTCTTAGAAAAAATGTTAAAACTATACGGAATAAAATGACTCTGAATTTAAAAAGAAAATACTTGAGGGATGTAGCCTTTTCTTATAAGCATAGGGCAAGCAAAAAAAGAAAAAAAAATCATTAAATAGAAACGTGTGACATGAAAATTAGTAGGTAATAATTGAATGTTCACAAAGATACAATGATTTTGGACAAGCCAAATTATTTACTTTTGCTTTAAAGAGTTTACCAGAATATGCTTTAAAGTGATTTTCATTGAGCTAGACACTATAAATAAAGAGATTCCAACATTTATTTCCATCTTTTTTGCTTTTAAACAACAACAACAACAACCCGGTAAAATCTCACTAGTAGAGTCTGAAGAGGGTAGTGTAAACGCAGACCTTACCCCTACCCCGACGGGTAAAGAGGTTGTTTCCGATAGACCCTGGCTGAATAAGATGAAAAGAGCTAATATATCAGTACCATCAGTAAACCTTAGAAAGAAATAACAACATCACAAAAACATAGACGAAAAGCAAAACAATAACTAGCAGATAAAGCCCGACACTAAGAGGAACGAAAGAGTAATGTGAACTCAACATTAACCACTAGCAGTCTAAGATAAAATCCTAACAGACTAGCCTCATTCTGGCGCGCCGTAGAGACATGCATAACTACCTCCTAATCTGCGACCCTAATGCTTGATCCCCACAACTTCCTATCTAGGGCTATGTCCTCGGTAATCTAAAGCCTTGCCATACTTCTTAAGCCCCAATATGTCCTCGATGATCACGCAGGTGTCCTGCGTGATCACCTCTTCCCAATACTTCTTAAGCCGCCCTCTACCTCTCTTCGTGCCCACCAAAGCCAGCCGCTCTCACCTCCTTACCAGGGCTTCTCCTCTAAACGTGTTCGAACCATCTGAGCCTAGCTTCCCGCAGCTTGTCATCCATGGAGGTCATGCCCACCTTCTCCCGGATATCTTCATTCCTAATCTTATCCATCTTAGTATGCCCGCACAACCACCTCAACATCCTCATTTCTGCTACTTTCATCTTCTGGATATGTGAGTTCTTAACTGGCCAACACTCAGCGCCATACAACATAGTCGGTCTAACTACTGCTCTATAAAATTTACCTTTGAGTATCGGTGACACTTTCTTGCAACACATGACTCTAGATGCTAACCTCCACT
Source organism: Nicotiana tabacum (assembly GCF_000715075.1). Classification (NCBI taxonomy): domain Eukaryota; kingdom Viridiplantae; phylum Streptophyta; class Magnoliopsida; order Solanales; family Solanaceae; genus Nicotiana; species Nicotiana tabacum. The sequence continues at coordinate 13,489,393 of NC_134089.1, read as the reverse complement.
TCATCCACCCCACCCCTATACGGTGAGTGATATCCTCGTCGATTTCCCCTTCCCCTGAATAACCGACCCAAGGTACTTGAAGCTGCCCCTCGTAGGGATGACCTGTGATCCAAGCCTAACGTCCAATCCCGCTACCGTCGGCTCGACGCTGAACTTGCACTCTAGGTATTTCTTCTTAGTCCTGCTCAACTTGAAACCCTTAGACTCAAGGGCCTATCTCCAAGCCTCCAGCCGCTCGCTGATGTCGTCTCGCGTCTCATCAATCAGAACAATGTCGTCAGCAAATAACATACACCATGGAACCTTCCCTTGAATATAGTGTGTCAGAGCATCCATCACAGGGTAAATAGGAATGGGCGGAGTGCAGATCCTTGGTGTAGCCCCATAACAATCGAAAAATGCTCCGAGTCGCCTCCCGCATCCTAACCCGAGTCTTAGCTCCATCATATATGTCCTTATCACCCTAATGTAAGCAACTGACATAACTTTTGCCTCCAAGCATCTCCATAGAACCTCTCTAGGAAGCTTATACGATTTCTCCAGATCAATAAATACCATGTGAAGATCTTTCTTCCCATCCCCGTATTGCTCCACCGACCTCCTAATATGGTGGATAGCTTCCGCAGTAGAACTTAAGAATTTTATTAATATTAAAATTAGACATTTCCACTAAAACTTAAGAATTTTATTTACATATACTTTATTTAGGTATTTATTCCGTTACTAATACCTGTGATTGAATTAACTAATATTCTTTTAAAAATATTTACTTCTGATCTATTATCAAGTGAATTTTCATTTTAATAACCTCTTGGCTCTTGCCATACAAATAACCTAATTGAGTAAATATAAATGAAATAAAAATGAAGAAAAGATTTTTTTAAAAAAGGAGCAAATTCAAAGAAAGGCCGCTATAAAGCAACGGTATCTTTCATTCTACTCAAAGGCCAAACACATCCCCTCTATAAAGCTTTTCGTACACATACTCATAATTCCAAAATTTCTGAATTAAAACTTGTTAGACTTTTAACTTGCCTTTTTTCTTACTATATAAAACTATATAGTATTCTATATACCAAAATATTCTTTCCTCCTTCTTCCTTTTTCTCCCCCATAATAATAATAATTATCATCTATTTCAGCGCCCATTTTGGCCATTTTTCTTCTGCAACTTCTTATTACATACTAATACTATACAACACAGAGATATTTGTACATATAGAATATTATTCGTATAGCATATGAGCAGAGTTGAAGTGGAATTGAATTAAAGGTCAGTTGTTGATTTTTTTTTTCCGATTAATTTGTGACTATTTTAAATTGATTCTTCTTTTTCATTTTTGGTTTTGTTTTGTTTTCCAAGTTAATGGATTTTTTTTTTGGAATTGGTTTATGGTAAAGTTTGGAATTACTTGTGCAATAGGCAAAACGCGTTGATGGAATAATGGTTTACTGTATTTTTGTATTTATCTCTGTTTGCAGTTTATGTGGTTTTCAGTTTATTCTGTTTTATTTTTTTGGATTTTGGCGGGTACAGGGTTGGGGTTGATGAGTTTTTTTTTTTTTTTTTTTTTTTATAATTTAAAAATTAGTCTTTTTTTAATATTTATTTGTATTACTTGGTGATAAATGAAGAATTATACTGAAATTTAAATTTAGAACTAGGGATGGTTACTGTGGGTGTATGAAATTCAGAACAAGAAAATGATGTGGGTTTTAGGGGTAAATTTCTCTGTACACTTTGATCTCACTTTACAACAACAACAGCAGCAACAAGAACACAGTTGAATTCCACTAAGCGGGGTCTGGGGAGGCTAGTGTGTACGCACACCTTACCCCGCTTGATAGAGAGTGTGGAGGTCGAGAATTAGGATAGAAGGTTAGTAGATAGTCGAGCTTGTCTTTTAGAAATACTACTGGCACTTTGATCTCACTTTCTGACTATTAAAGTGAACTGGGTATGTTTGGTAAAACTTAAAATGTTTTTTAATGGAGAATATTTTTTTGTAAAAATTTGTTTTTTTGGCTGTTCTTTTTTCACCAGTGTTTTGTTGGATATGAAAGTAGGTGATATTAAGTAATTGTACAAGGTGGTGGATAGGTATGCATATAGTATTTTGGTAAAATTTTCGGGTTATAAAGGTTGAAAAAATGTTGAAATATTGATGAAACAAGTAATATGGAGTAAGAGTTAGGATATTTGTGAAGAAAAATGACTTCTATCCATAGGTGACAGAAGTCATTTTTCCCATTTTGGTAAAAGATTATCTCTTTTCGAGAGGATTTTCTATAATTTGAGGTCAGGACATATTGGAAATTATATCATCAAAGAAAATATTTTCCAGGAAAATACTTTTTGCAATACCGAACAATACCGCTAGGTGATTAGGCTAGTGAGCCCATAGCTTTAAAGCTTAAGTTCATTTTATTGTTTTTCTTTTCACGCTTAAGGTTAAGTACTTTATCAAGATAAGTCAGTATGTGAGTGAACCTGCCCTATGGATCCCCTTTCTTCAATGAGGGAGGGGTCATACCTTCCCCGTCCGCTTAGTTTCATAAGTCTAAATGATTTGGGGCACAAAATCTGCCGTAGATGTGAAATTTGCTAATTTTTATTCTCAGCTCTCTCATCACATGAATGAGACATAACTTCTTATCGTAAGAATAGTAAACTAAAATCAGATTTTGATTGGTTTGAGGATTTCGACCTTGAACCAGAAGAGGTTGTGTTTTCTTTGGTTTGGACAGGCAGGAAAGAGAGATCGGGATGATGTGTTGGTATGGCCCAAAATGTTTTACAAAAGTAAAATGCTTCTAAGATCAACTCTTTTGTTGGTTATAACTGTCCAACTAAAGGTTAATTTTTGATATATTGGTAGGAATTGAGGGAATGGAGAAGGATAGAATGATTTCAGCAATCGAGCTGGTGGCTATAGTCTTAGAATAATTCTATTGAAACATTATTCTGGTACTATCATCAGGCTTTAGGATATCGCAACAGAATCGCATGAACTTCCGTTCCCAAACTGTTAAAAAACAAATATCATCTTTTGTTGATTCCAAAAGGAATTCATAATGTCTGAAACGTTGGGAGGGGTTTGAGAGGGGAGAAGGCAGAGTCTTAAATAGAATTTGTGATTCAAGAATATTTGCAAGATTTTGTTCATGTTGGACTCAGTAGTCCTTGTAAAACTCTGGAATATGTGGGGATTTTGTGCGTCTCCAACTTACAGCAGGAAATAATATTCTCACCACAATTTCAGACACTAAGATGCAAAATTACGGAGAATCACTCAAAACTGATAAGCAATATTTTGGTTGTTAAAAGAAGTCTGAAAAGTTCTTAGTAGATGTGATATTTCAATATAAAAACAAGTCAAAACAAGTAAACAACTACTTAATGTGCATGTTCAGTGAAACAATCATTTTAAATATAAATAGCATTTAGTATAATTGCGGAATGTCAAAACCTAAATCCTAAAGCGAGGCGCATGCTTGCAGTGATTTTTCTCTTTGTCTTGAAATTCGAATTATTTTCTGTAAGAAAGGAAAATATGTCCATGGAAAATAATGTATCCTTATGATCCTATCCACACTATCACTTATCAGTTGTACCACTTCTGCGTTTGTTAAATGTTTGGCACATATGAGAAACGGAAACACTACTGTATTAAGGTTTCCTAATTGAAGCAATTGACTGCCCTGTAGCTGCGTAGCTGCCCTTCCAGGGGTAGGGGTAAGGTTGCGTACATCTTACCCTCCCCAGACCCTACTTGTGGAAAACTACTGGGTTTGCTGTTGTTGTTGTTGACTGCCCTGTAGCTCAACACATAAAGCAGCATAACTTATAGTAATTATTTATCTATTTGCTTTTTTTATTTGGCTGTCTATCTTTCTCTTGATCTATTAGGACCAGCGCTACATGTCTCAAACTCTCAATCCTATTTTCATGTTTAATATTTTTAGGTGGAAGTTATGATACATATGCATCACTACTCATATTCAACTCTGACTATTCATTGCCAATAGCACTATCAGAATATTGCAGAATAATGTTGACAGATACTTCATATTACTAACATAATATCATTGTAATATCCATAGATTTCATATTATCTACCAATAGGTCTGAATAGTCTTATCCTTCTTAGCTGAGCCCTTCATTAACTGGCTCTATTCAGGTAGATAGACACAATTTAGAGGTGAGACGAGATTCTTCATTTGGCAATTTTTCTGAAAGAGATAATTATGTGTGAACCGGAGTCTGAAGCAACTCGTGGGGTTCTTAGTTTTCTCGATGTGGACCAACTTTTCAGTTCCAACTATTACGGCGATGGTAGAAAGCATGACGTTGAGATATGTCATGAACAATATGCCAGAGAAAACCAGTATCACACATCATATTGCAATGTTGACAGTGATGAGGCTATTGCTCATCTTTTACAAGAAGAATTGTCAGAGTTGTCCATCGCAGAAGATGCTGAATCTTCACATGCAGATGAGCAGTATTTTCAAGCCTCCACTGGTGTACAACATTGGCATACTCCTCCAAGGGAGTACTATGCCGGTACATTTCTTGTTTTCAGTTTTGTGATTTTTCCTCGAGTTTAAACATTTGCTAATTTATATATGATTCACAGGGCATGACACTGGTCTAGAAGCTGATGATGTGGGGCCTTCAAGTTCTTGTTCTAGTCCTGGCGACAGATCATACGATGGAGAAGAGTATACCTACACATTGGAAATACAAGATGAATTTGAGCTTGATGGAGAAGTAGGGAAGAGAATAAACCAGCTGAGTGCTGTTCCTGTAAGTGTAGTGTCTGTTAGTATATCAAGAACACTAATTCACTTTGTGTACGAGGACATGTGCGGCGCTCTGCAACTTTGGCCATTTTCTTGTCACTGCTTTAGTTTCTTATAACAATTTGTGTTATTAACCGTGCAGCATGTTCCTAGAATAAATGGAGACATACCTTCAGTCGATGAAGCAACTTCTGATCATCAAAGGCTGCTAGATAGGTATCTCCTGATCCCTCCGACTTAGGTTTTCAAGTTGACAGAAATTTTGTGTATGAACAAGTTAATGACATATGATCTTATGGTAGTGCTTTGCTTAATTCTCTCTCAGATTAGCACTTTCCAAGGTAATGAAATATAAGTTCACTGCGAGAAATGCATACCTCTATTGTGATTAGGTGTCCTGTGTCTCCAGAATCATTTCTGTATTTTTTTTAGGTTTTCTCTTTCTTTATTAATTCATTCTTTTCCCGGTGGTTCTTACTGCCTGCTATTTGAAAAGTAACATCAAACCCCTCATGCATTTTGAGAAAAGAGAATCAAATGGGAGAGATGGGACCCGGGACAAGCACAGAAAATAATTGTTGTGGAATGAGCCAACTAGTATGTTGTGCTTTCTAAATAAACACTTACGAAGCACATTCCAGTAGATACTGTTAACCCTTTGTTTGCTTAAAGTCACAGGACAATGCATGCGGTTTTTCATTTTGTTCTGTTTTTTTATTAGGTTTTGTGCCACCTAAGTTTCCTAGGAAGTTGATATTGTTGTGTTTTTTCATTAGGTTTTGTGCCACCTAGTTTCCTATGAAGTTGATATTTTTGCTAATTCATTTGAATGGTAATACTATTGCTATAATAACTTATTTTCTGCTAAGCATCCCATGCTGTGATTTTTCTTGCTTCAGATTGCAATTATTTGACTTGGTGGAGCACAAAGTGCAAGGAGATGGCAACTGTCAGGTTATCATATTACCTGGTTGATTTATCTTGCAGTAATGATATCAAACTGTCTAGATGCGCTCATGATTTGATTTCTAGTGGAAGAAAAAAACTGTATTCCCTTTCCTTAAACTACTTACAGCATAAGTATTAATCTTAAACATAATGTTTATCAGTATTCCTTCCTTTTGGAATTGTTCTGGTAGAAACTTGTTCTTGGTGTTTGTGACAATGTCTTAGCTTTCTTTATTACTTTTTAGTTATGCTTGAAAACAGTGGAAACAGTAAAGTTATCTCCATATAAAGTTGTCTCTGTGTGACATATAGGTCATGAGTTTGAGCCGTGGAAGCAGCCATTAATGCTTGCATTAGGTTAGGCTATCTATATCACACCCCTTGGGTGAGGCTCTTCTCGGGACCCTGCGTGAATGTGGTCGGGACCCTGCGTGAATGTGGGATGCTTTGTGCACTGGGCTGCCATTTTAGTTATGCTTGAAATTCTCAACTTTTTAATTTTCATATTTGGTTTTTACTTGTCTATTCTTTCCATTAGCCTTAAGCAGTTGCTCACTGTTCATCATATTTCATTTAAGTTTGTGAAGTGTGTGAGACCATATACAATATTGCTGAATTATGATATACATTGGGGATTGGCAATTTCATTTAAATTGAATTCTTTAGTGATTAGTTCAATAAAGTCACAAAAAGAAAATCGGACTTGAATTATTGATTTGGGAGTTATTTAATTATGAAATGAATACTAGTAAGAAGCGAGTCAAGAAATTTGAGACTGAATGTGAAAATTGGATGGAAGATGTTCACGGAGAAAAGCTGATTAATAGTAATGTTGGTAAAATAGGAAGGGATTAGAACTCGGATAATGAATGTAGAGCGAACTACAAAATATAAGAAGTTGAGAGTTCGGATGGAGTTGGGGGGATGGGTGGTGAATGGAAGTGGTTCATAATAGGATTTTGGAGAAAAACTGGAATATGAAAACTCAAGTGATATATCGGCAGGTTGCTTGCCATGCCAAGTGCCAACTTTATGAAAATTATTTGTGGATTTTCAGTTAGTTTGACAAAAGGACAATTCAAATTTTTTCTTAACTCTTTAGTATTATGGGGGTATGGGAACTTAGCCCGTTTTTCCTTTCTGTGAATTAGGTTTCACCTCCGATTCTAAGTTTGTTGAGATAAGGTTCCATCCTATCTCTTTCTAATGCACATCTATTCACCTGTCTTCTTTTGTTCCAGTTCCGTGCTTTATCAGATCAATTCTATCGTACACCGGAGCACCACAAATTTGTCAGACAGCAAGTAGTCAGTCAGGTGCTTGTCTAAGTGAATAAGATTATCTTCTCTATGATATTTCGGTTTTCATTTTTGAATTATTTCACATACATTTTAGCTGAGTAGGTTTTTTAAAATCATTTTGTTTTGTCAGCTTAAACATCATCCAGAGATGTATGAGGGATATGTCCCAATGGAATATGGAGAGTACTTGAAGAGGATGTCCAAGTAATTCTCAGACCTTTGTTTTTCCATTTTGAAATCGTGCATTACCTTCTCTCCTTTAATTTACATCTGACTTTTATATTGGTTGAACCAGGAGTGGGGAATGGGGCGATCATGTTACGTTGCAGGCTGCTGCTGACTCGGTACTGATTATTGCCCTTACTTTGGTTCCTTGGTTTTTCTCTCCATTTGATTACTGCCTTTTGGTTTGTTTCTTAACCTTGGAAATAAGAACCGTAAGCTATTGTTGGCCAAACCATAACTTGGATGTCCTCATATGGTGCCTTCTTTGGATATTGTAGTAGCTTGTTAATTGCAAGTTGATGGTATGTAGGAAGTAACATGCTTCTATAGAATTTGTGATCCTGTAGTTTTTCATGAGTATGTGTTAATCCTTTATTTTGTAGTGTGGAAGAAAATGTGTGTTTATGTGCCTCTCTTGCTATTTTTTTCTTTCAGTCTCCATTGTGTGGTCGTGTTGCATTTTTTATTGTATATGCTTAGCTCCTTTACGAAGATTTTGCTTGTGATAATATTAGATGAGGATGGATTGGTTTGTGAATGACCTATTTGTGCTGCACATTGAATTGTCTTTTTGTCTTGTGAGCAGTATGGTGTGAAAATTCTCGTTATAACGTCATTCAAGGATACATGTTACATCGAGATTCTTCCGAAGAATCAAAAGTCAAACAGAGGTAACTAGTTCTCAAATTTTGAATTGCTTTTACCTTTCTGTAATATCCTCTACTTCATAGAATGTGATTGAACAAGTTTTCATTAACAAAATATTTGGAAGTGGTAGTGGCATGAATTCTCAATTTCCATGTATCTCATATACAAATACATGTGTCACCGAATTGTGTACGTACTTCCAGTTCGCAGTTAAGGATTTTCCCCAACTTTAATTCCACTATGTGAGCAACCCTTACAAAGTTCTTCAAACATTCTTTATTGGTTATTTCTGAAATGTGGTTTTAGACTTATAGATAATACCAGAATATTATCCAGGGCCAAATTTCAACAATTCAAACAAGGAAAGATAGTATGATCATTCTTAACACCACTGTAGTTACCCCCCATTGAATTTTCCGATAACGAGGGCTACACATGGAGATGAAGGAGATGATCTGATTATGCATATTGTAGTAATAGTAGTAGATAAATTTATAAAAGTAGCTAATACTAGATAACCCGATTTATTATCTGAGTTTGATTCTTGAAACTTGTTCGAGTTATGGAGAAACTAGTATGGCCTTTGTATAGGACCTTTCCGAAAGTCCCAGATCCGATAACGATCTGATAAAGTAGGACCACTGGAGTTATGAGACAACATTAGTCTATAATATAAATGATCAGAATATTGCAACAGAAAACATCAGTTGTCTCTTTCCTCTCTTCGATAGAGGCAAAGGAGATTGAATCTAATTGATTCCGAAATGCTTCATTGGATATTCAATAGTTAAATCGAACTATTCATCTTGCAACTCTGAAAACAGACGTGCTATACATGCAGTATAAGAGCAACATAATTAACATACACTAGGTTGGAGGTTTACTTATCTATGTTTAGGTGGTCGGTTTATGTGCAAGTTTTCCATTTTTCAACAATTTAGAGTTATCAGAGCTACTTATAAGACATGATACTTTTGCTGTATTTAACTTTTTTTGTAAAGTTCAGCAAGAGTTTTTGCTAGTCCGAGTGGAAATAATTATTTGTTGACTACCCATTTTCCCTTTTTACTTGAGAAAAAGATTGAGAGGGGGGAGGCAGAGCAGCATCATGAGTCATCTGGAGAATGCAAAGAGTACTTTTGATCTTTGGACTGAAGAGTTAGAACGTTGGCCTTCCTTGATAACAAAATTTTCAAGGGGAGGGGGGATTAATGGATGACTATGAACCGTTATGGACAATCTTAAGCAAATCCGATCTTGGGTTTCATGAAAAGGAGATTCCCAAGGGTTGACCAGTTTTGGTTGTTTTGAAATCTAAAAGATGGACTGATGAGCATCCTTATTGCCTTTTTAGAGACCTAAAGTTGTCTACTTTAACATATTGAATGATTATGAGACAGTTCTAAGTTTAATGAATGGGGACAGCTTTATATCGGTCATGTATGCATGACATTTATTCCATGCCATTATATGATACCTCTACTGTGAAGCCAAGGGTGGGCACAACTTAGCAATGGATACTTAAATCTGGAGATTGCTTGGAACATCTTTGTGCATATGCACTTTGTAAGAGCGATGTTTGAAGTCTTGATATTGATTCGCTTACACCAATTTAATTGTTTTGTTTCTCTCGTTTTTCTCTTGGTGCAGTCATATACTTAAGTTTCTGGGCAGAGGTGCACTACAACTCAATCTATCCTCAAGGAGGTAGTTGCTTGTACATTTATCTCCTGTTCCTGTTTATTTTGTCTTAGCATTGAGAGTTGAGTGGGAGTTTGCTGATCTTGCTTAGTTTAGAATTCCATTCTATTATCATATTATTCTAATACTGTAGTTTGATGCTCCATTCTAGACTTCCTGCCATTTGATCTTAAGAAGAAGAAGAAGAAGTGGAGTTTCTGGAACAAGCATTAAGAGTTCTGGACCTATTCAAAGGCAAACACTTAAATACAACGTCATCATTCTGGCTTTGATACACAGCTTCTGGTGCAAGACTTACATTTCATTCTTTTCTTCTTTGATAAACAATACTTACTTTTCATTCATATAATAATTGTTCACATAATTATTACAGTATAGCATAGTCAATAGTTTTATCAGTTGCATAATAAGATCATATTGTTGTATAGACATCTTGTTTTTCTTAAAACATTGTGCTCCACATGCACATCTCTCCAATTAGTACAATGGTCTACACAAAATCTCATATACTTTGTTATACTGGGTTTTATACTTTGTTGAGCTTGGAAAGGGAGCCGTGACATAACTGGTATAGTTGTTGCCATGTGATCAGGAAGTCACGGGTTCGAGCCGTAGAAAACGTCTCTGGTAGAAGTGCAGGATAAGAATGTGTATGATAGACCCTTGTGGTCTAGCCCTTCCCTAGACCTGCGCATAGCGGGAACTTAGTGCATCGAGCTAACCTTTTTTTATAGTTCGTTGAGCTGTCCTGCTATGAACACTAGTGAAAATTTCTTACCAAAATAAGATATGCAGCAAAATCCAATTGGGGTGGTAAATAATTTAGTCATGAGTGTAAAAACAAAGATAAAGGAATATATAAGCTAGTTTCAACTCTTCCAAGCTTATGGGAATGGATACTACAACAATAATTATGTCTCAATTGCAAACAAAAATGGAAATGAGAATGGATACAAGTTACTGTTATTATTAGGGTAGTAATTATACTAAAATTTAATTATTTAAAAAATAATAGAAACTGTTTTACCTAATGTGAAAGATAGGAAGTATTCAAAACCAGCTACATAATGTAACATCTTCCTTAGCCATAGCCACTACTAATTTACAAAAATCAAAAAGTTACTAACGGAATATATATCAGAAATTAACATCCTTTACCCTTGAATTAACCTTTTTTTACCAAAATCCCCAAAAATGTTGACCCTCCTTTGATCAATTTTACCAAAAACCCAAAAAATTGACCCTCCTTTGATCCTTACCACTCTTTTGGATATAGCAAAAAAGGAACTTAACTCTAGAAACTAACACATTGACCCCCCTTCCCCAAAAAAAAGTTGCCATGATTCCGTATCTACTTGTTATCATCCTCACCGGCGACTTTTTTCTCGCAGTCATCGGCAGTCACCGGCTGCAAAAGCAATGCCGTGAACGGCATGTGTCGATACTCATTGCCGGAAAATTCCAAAGCCGGTTGGTACAAGTCGAGCCGGCAACTCGGCGGCGGCGAGGTCATCGAGAAGATTCCGCCGCTCACCGGAAAACCAGAAACAGGCTGAGAACGGTTTACCGGAGCCAAAACAGACGGCGGTGACCGGGACAAGGGTACGCTCACCGCCGTCGTGATGACATGCCCCGACGGAACCGTGCCGGTACCGGTGGCAGCGATAATTGCCGGCTCCGCGTGGCGGAGCAGCCACTCGATGGTCTCGCCGTCTGTCCGATGACCTAGTTCCTTCGTCAGCTGAAAAACGCGCGCCGCGCATAACGCTGGCATCCTCACGCGCCGCCCTCTGCCGTTGACCTTCGTGTGCCTGTCTCTGTTTGAAGAAGTAGTAATCCTAGTAGATAAAGAATGCTTCTTTTTAGGACCCACCACAAGGGCATTTTTGTCATTAGACACTGAGTTAGTGCCACCACTTCCAGCGACGGCAACAGCGCCGGTGGATGGGGTGAAGTTGTGGTGGAGGACAAATTCTGAACCCATTATTAGGGTTTTTTTTGAATGAGGGAAAATGGAGGGAGTAGTACTTTGAGCTTTACGGATGATTTTTGATGACCCCACAACAAAAAAAGGTAAGAGTTTGGGGAGTTTTTTATAGGGGATAAAGAGGGGGGAAAAGCATTAAATGTGAAGTGAGATTGTTTTGGGTAGGTTTGTGGATTACTGACAATCTGTATCTTCTTGGTAACTGTGTCCGCTTTGGGCCTGTTAGAAGATTTCTAAGTCCACAACAGGAAAAAATCTTGAGAAATACTCCCTCCGCTTCAAAATAAATGATTTTTTTGGATGTTTTCACACAAATTAAGAAATTCATCTTTTAACATTTATGGTACGGTAAAATTTATAAGGTAAAAAGATAAGAATTTTTTGCGGTAAAAATATTTTTGTGATTAAAATCTTATGTTGTAAAATCCTACTCGGTACTCTCTTTCTTATTCTATAGATCTGTATATATATATTGTAGAAAAAATTTGCAAATATATACTGTATTTACCATTCGTAACTATACTTTCAAAAAATTACCATTCGACAAGCTATATTGGAATTTTATAACAAATCCACCTATAGTACTGAAACAAGAGATCAATTGTTTAGAACTGAAACAAGAGAGCAATGAGTGAGTTCGACTCTCAACCAGAGCATTTTATTTTTCTGTGTACTTAGGCATCTTGTATTTTGATACATACTGTATCATATACAGACACAAGCTATATTCGTTGCACGTTAGAATACAAGTGATACAAGTTGGTAACGATTGAACAGTACCTATGAATGGTAATTAGGCGAACTATAGTTACGTATGGTAATTAGGCTCTTAACTGTAGTACTTTATGAAAATTACTCTTTCAACGAATATAGTTGACACAAGCTATATTCGTTGCATATCTGAACACCAAGTGATAGAAGCTGGTAACAATTAAACAATAGCTATGAATAACAATTAGGCAAACTATAGTTACACATGATAATTAGGCTCTAAATTGTAGTACTTTGTGAAAATTTCTCCTTTTTGTATATATGTGAATTATATACATGTAATTTATATTTTTGATATACTTTTTAGCTAACAAATGCAATTAGTTCCCGACAAATTTTGTATTTTACCCTAAAATCTTGTTATGCTCTTGTGGGTCCCAAGAAACTTTTTTCTCGTCCCATTCAAACTAAGACACATAAATTAAAACGCATCGAGTAGTACAATATTTTAAATTTATGGTCTAAAATGAAGCCATAAATTATCATATTACGAGTTAAATGGAATTATTTAATATAAAAAAAAATATGTAATTCATTTTGAATCACATCAAAAAGGAAAATATGTCATAAGATAGGATAAAGGGAGTATTGTTACAAATTGTAAATTATAGTTAAAGTAAGAGTTGTTTTCTTTGATAGCAGTAGTTCTCTCTTTTAAGAAAGGACAGAGGAAAAATAGATTAGCAGTATTTTCTTAGTGGAAGTGGATTAACTAAATCCATGGTTGGATTAAGAGAACTTGGACAATTATTTTTGGAATAAATGTTAGTTTTTGCTAATCTTTTATGAACTTGACTTGAGAAAAGCTATTTCCCCATATCAGAATAAAATGAATGAACAATTTTCAAATTTTCAAATAAGTAATTCCATGGAGGCCAGACTAATTTGGCGTTTGGATTTGATTTTGATTGAATTTGAAAAATTATTTAAGAAGTTTTTGGAAGGTAGTTTAAGAGAGAATATGTATTTGGATTACTCTTTTGTAAAGAAACATATCTTAAGAATATTATGTAGTTCTTTTTTGAGATAATTTAGTAGGGATTGTATTTTGTTTAAATTATTTTGTATTGATTTTTGGGAAATCAAGTTTTTTCTAAACGAAAGATGATTGTTTTTCTTTTCTTTTCTTTTTCCTTTTGAAAATAGTTGAAAAAAACTTCATAGTCGAGGGGTTGTTTCGTTTAGTTTTTAGAATTACCTACACAAACGGTAAGATTGTTCAATTACAGATTCTTTTCTTAGTAAACTGGAGGTTAATAGCATTAAAGCAAATTAAGCAGTCATTAAATTTTAGTAAACCTTTTTTTTTTTGGTTTTCATCACAAAAAATTTCAACTAATACAATCTGGTCAAAGGTCCAATTTTTCAAAAAACGTCTCATCCAACTAATAGCTTATTCAGAACATGGCCTTTTCTTAAACACGAATCTAGAATTAAAATTTGATGAGTTTTATTTAAGTTTTTATCTCAATATTAAATTTATTATAATTTTAAAATTTGGGTTCATAATATAAATTATTGTTTTCTAATTTATTATTTTTCATATACATATAACATGTTTTTATGTTGAAAATATCAAACCAACAGCCGTTCGGTTCTGAATTACCCAGTTAAGTCTGCTTCTAAAAAATTATATTCAAACGAGAATATTCTAGAATTTGATCACCGCTATAATATTATCCGTGTATTGTTAAAACTTATTGAAATTACACTATATTTGGATCATTGTTTCCCATTGTTTTATAATGTATTGTATTGTATTGTATCGTATCGTTTTATGAATATAATGTTTGGATATATTGTATTATCTGTTATTGTTAAATAATATTTTGCTATTTAGTTTGACTGTATTGTACTGTATTGTAACTGATAAGTTTACTAAAATACCCTCATTTGTTTAAATATTAAATTTATAAAAAATAATGCATAAAAATAATTTTAAAAAATAAAACAGAGGAAGGCAAAACACCTTAAGAAAGTAAACAAAGGAGTGAGATAAAAGAAGGCAAAACAAAGGAACACAACTAATTAAAATTGAGTTAAAAGCAAATTAGGAGAAAAATAAAACAGAAGACGGCAAAATACATTTAACGTTGACGATAGAAGTTCTGAAAAAAACAAAGTACGTCATAGGTTGGAGACTTGGAGTTAAAATAGCAAAAAAAGCTAAAGGGTAAAATATAATTGTAGAGTAATAAGTTAGAATATAATTGGAAAGAAAAATAGGAAATAATGTCACCATAACAAATCGGTTGTTTCAACAAAGGAGACTTTTTATTTTTCTGGAACAATGAATTTAATAATACAATACAATCAATTTTAATGAAACAATCAAAACAAACATTATTTTGGGATAACAATGCAATACTATACAACGGGACCAATCATCCAAACAAGTTGTTAATAGGGTAAAGTTAAATTCGAAGTTGGAAATTTGAGACGGATTCGATCGAACTTGAAGCTGAAGAACGAAGAAGGAGCTGCAGCCAATTTCAAACATTTGTATGAAAACTTCAAACAAAAATTCCACTCATTTGGGTGAAATTTCAAGGAAAAAATGAAACTACACACAAATTTAGCTCCCTTATATATTAAGAATTATTACACAAATAGCCGGATCGATTCAATATTTACTTTTTTAGGCGGTATATATAAATAATACATTGATTATACACAGTTATACATATATATTCGCTGACTACTTTTAATTTAAGAAATTAGGTGTACGGCTATTTGGATATATTGGTGAAGTTGATTTTGAAAGGGCTAGACTTACAATTTAATAAATATCCTTTCTAAAATGCCAATGGTATTGTCCAAATAAATGAAAGATACAGGGGTACTATAGTCAATACAGTATAAAAAACCTCATCCGATGGGGTTTATCAATTCTGAGGCAAAGAACAAAAGAAGAGCCATCATATATACAAAACTTCAAACTTTTACAAAGCCATCACTTCAAGAAAACACACTCACGCACTAAAACCCCCTCTTAATTCTGAATAAAGATTGCCTTTTTGCAACCCCATATGCCAAGAAAATAGTTGTACAATATAAAGTGAAGAAATTCACAAAGAAAAAAAAATAGCAAAAATGGAGGCAGCTGGAAGAAACTTGCTTTCTTCACCACCAACAACTTTTTCTCATAAAACCCAACTCAGCAGAAGTTCCCCTTCTTCCATTTCCTCTTCAGGTAATTCTTAAATGTGTTGAATTTCAACTGTTTTTGCCTTTTGTGGTACTTGCAATGTTCCATTTGTCCATGTTTGTAACTTTAGTTTTAGAAAGATAATGACTTTAGGTGAAGGGGAGCTTTGGCGTAACTGGTAAAGTTGCCTCCATTTGACCAGGAGGTTGGGTTTAAGCTGTGTAAACAACCTTCCTCGGACCCTGCGCATAGCGGCAGCTTAGTGCACCAGGCTGCCCTCTTTTTTAATGGCTTTTAGTGAAAATGTAGCCTAAATTTGTTAATTCTGGATTAGTTATTCAATGTGTTTCCTAGTTACTTCTTTGCCATGATATTGATGCTAGATTGTTTCTTGGTTAATTGATAGAAATGACCATTAATTCTATGGTAAGTGTGCCATGTTGGTTGAGGGAATGGACTGTTGTCTCCTTATATTATCTTGGGCAATCCTCGTCTCCAATGGCGGAGCTAGATCTTAGGATGCGGGTTCGACCGAAACCAGTAGCTTTGTCCCAAACTGTATAATTGTTTTAAAAAATCCATTGGATATATATAAATTATTAATTTAGAACCCAATAACTTAAAGGGATTAGAATCCCAAACCCATAAGTTTCAATTTATGGCTCCGCCTCTGTGTCGTCTCATGAGCTAGCTTTTGGAATTGTGTTAGGTCCGATGTATATATGCATTTTTTTTTACATTCTTTTCTTAGTTACCATTGAAAGTAAAAGATGGAGTTAAGAATGAGTTTAGCTATGTGAGTTATGTGAACTGAAACAATCTCAAATATATCTTCTGCTTCATTTTCTATCCAATTCAGGTTTTCTGATTTTGGACTTTCTCATATTTTTGTGATATTTTCATGTTTAGGGATTTTTCCAGATTTCAATTATCTAATGTTGGGTTTTTAATGTTTTCTTGGAGGATAGAATTTAATTAAATTTATGATGGTTTTCAAAAATTGAGCTTCTAAAACTGAGCTTGTGAGGTCAGTTTGATGAAGGAATTCGAGTTACAAATATCATTATTGTAACCAGATAGTAGGTAGTGAATTTTGTCACATTTCTGAATATATCCTGTAAGGATGCACAGACGTTTTTTAATTTTCTACAAGGCTTCATTCATAATCGGGGTTTTTCTATTGTTGTGCTGATAACAAAATATTTCTTTTCTCCCACTATATTTCCGTTCTCTCCCTATTTTCTCAGAACGACAAAGAACTCTCATACGGGCTCCACCTCATATTTGGTCAAAGTCAAACATTCTTTTTCGTTATCGCCATAATGTGTCAGACTTTTCTAGTTTTTATCACAACATGGTGATTGTCACCACTCACCAGCAGGAGAGACCACAGATTGAAGGTCAATATTAAGATGGTTTATAATAGACATAAGAATTTAAGTACATAGTATTTAACTAAAGTTGTTTTTCCTTGACATAAGAATTTAAGCACATAGTATTTAACTAAAGTTGTTCCTTAGTATTGAAAATCCGTAGATACCATAAAAATGATTCTCCTTATGAAAGATTTCTTTGATTGTGTGTAATCACTTCTTCTCGATACAGAAAAAGAAAGAGTTTCTAGTTTCAATGACTTACTGGCGTTGTCCTTTACTGCCAGATATCTGTAAAATAGAGGATAGAATCCCAATGCATAGTATTGAACTGTCTGTTAAGAGGACTAACTATCTGAGGCATACCAGAAATATGCCAAATTTGGCTAGGACAAATGATTGTTAGAAGGGTTATCCGAAGAAATTAGGTGAACTTTAGTACTATTGCATTGCTTCCTTAGAGGTGTTTTTTTAATTTTTATGCGGTAGGCCGTAGCAGCCTGTGACATTTGTACTCTGCTTTTGTAGCTGCAGCTTTCAACCGTTTCATGACTTGTGAATAATCCTATTTCTTAAGGACATTAGTTTAATATTACATGATAAAACTTGCAGTTCTGATGCTTTATGAGCATGTTGCTCCTGCGCTTACTTCAGTGCCACATGCTTATTTGGTTCGACATGTTCCTGCATCAGTTATCAATCCGGAGCAGCAGTTTGAGAATCGGCTGCAATTACACTCGGTAAAGGAAGAGAAAACATCCCTGGTGAGTTTCTCGGAGTTCATGACTTTACATTGAGAAACATTTGTCGTCGTTTCATTGTATTACAGTTCTTAAATATGTGGAAACTTTATGGTATGCATACAACTACCTTTCTAAGCAATATTCTTGTGATCGTTAATTTAATGTGGCCCTGATTTTTCTTGCTGAAGGCAACTATAGATAGGCGGCTTGTGGAAGCTGCATCCTCAGCAATGGAAGAGAATGACGCTGTTGATTCGGAGCAAAATATAAATGCTTTGCAAGTGCAGCTACTTCGTTCGCCTGGTCTATCATATTTGTAAGATGAAGTGAATACATGTGTTGAATCATTATTGTGCACGTAGCATTCTTTATAGTGCAGTCATTCACTAATTTACTTTGTGGTTTTGCTGGTAGATTTTCCTCGTACCATCTGAAGGAAAAAGTACCACTAACTCTGGATACGGAATCTCTTTCCGACAAGGGAGAGAAATTAATGAACTTCGAACCACACAACGTGGTTGCTCTTGCTAGAAAGGCTTTGTTGGCATCAAGAGAGGCAGCATTATTAGCTGAGGACTCCAAATTACTTGGGACTAACTTTGATGACTCTATTTTTCCAAAGTCAGTTTCGTTAGCTCCCTAGAAAATATCCGTGTTAGTTTTCATTTTGATAGTTATCTTCATAATCTATGATCCTGCATTTTGATTTTCAGTTTGCTGTCCACAAATTTGACTGATGATAAACTGAAAGATCAAAGAATAGCGAGGTCAACACGTCTTCTAGAGAGGCGTTCTAAGAAAAGGGGAGCTCCAACATCAAAACATCAAGTTCAGGAGACAAATCGTTCAGAGAGGCCAGATGTGCGGAGAAGAGTGAACGAATCTATTGATCTTAATGATCCTCTTCGAATGTTTCTATGGGGTCCCGAAACTAGACAACTTTTAACAGTCAAAGAGGAGTCCGAATTGATTGTCAAGATACAGGTATTATTGCCTTCTTGTCTCCGTTCCTATAGAAATTGTTTTTCATAAAGCAACAACGAGTCAATTCAATATCTGGTCATGTTTCAGAATACCATGAAATTACAAGAAGTGAAGCATCGGCTTCAAACTCAGTTTGATCGTGAACCGACATTGATCGAGTGGGCTGAAGCTGCAGGACTTACTTCTCGAGAATTGCAGTCACAGCTTCGTTCTGGCAAGAGCAGCCGTGACAAATTAATTAACGCCAATTTGCGAATGGTGGTTCATATTGCTAAGCAATATCAAGGGCGTGGTCTCAGCCTTCAGGATTTATTGCAGGTAAATGGAGATTAAGAACACATAAGACATAAATAATTTGGCCACCATTCTGAGATATGTTTGTATAGCTAAGCAATATCAAGGGTGAGTAACATTGAGAACAGGGAATTTTCTTGTCTTTGGGTTTATCATTTAGTTATTTGTTTTTACTTTGCCTGGTGATGGACTGGGTTGTTGCAGGAGGGAAGCGTGGGACTTATGAAGAGTGTCGAGAAGTTCAAGCCTCAAGCTGGTTGCCGATTTCCCACCTATGCATACTGGTGGATAAGGCAAGGAGTTAGGAAGGCCATATTTCAACATTCTAGGACAATTCGTTTGCCAGTAATGCCCTCTTATAGGATTACTATGTTGAATTTTTGCATATAAACTAAAGTGTGACTTTCCATTTGTTGGTTTAAAATTTTCCCAAAGTTCACTAATGTGAAATTTTTGCAAGAAGCTAAATTCTTTCTATTTGTTTGTGATGACTGTTGATCCATATCTGGATATCTAAGTAACTGACCTGGAATTGCAGGAAAATGTGTATGCCCTACTCTCCAAGGTAAAAGACGCCAAAAAGTTATGCATCCAACAAGGTAATCATCATCCAACCAGAGAAGACATTGCTTCATGTGCTGGAATGAGTGTGGAAAGGTTGCAGAGTCTGCTTTCAGCGGCTAGAACACCTCTTTCAATGCAACAGTCAGTGTGGACAGATCAAGATGCTACTTTCCAGGTGATCTTTCCTTGTGCCAATTCATGCTTTCAAGGAACTCACTAAGTAAATCACAATGTATGAAACAAGAAAACTCCTATATTTTTCTCCAATTCATAGGAAAATCTCTAAAACTTCTTCTGGTGTTCCCTGGTTTACGAGTCAGAAGGATATTACTCTATATTGTTTTGTGGCTCACATGCGCTACTGGTTAGTCCAAGGGGGGCTATAAAAATCTGGTTAAAAATAGAAATTTCCGAGCATTAAATTGAACTGAGAAGCATGTGGTGAAAGAGCTGCATTTTTAGCAGAAGAAATGGTGTTAACTGCTTTTGCGCTACAAGCATGAGCCATCTATAGTTTGGGTAGGCAGTGAAGGTTTGGTTCTCACTACATCTTCTGCTGCTCACTACCTATTGATGATATCTATAGAGGCGGATTTAGAATTTGAACTTTATGAGTTCGAGTTCGGGATTCTACCACAACCCATTTGATTTACGGGGTCAAAATCTATTATTTGTACTTATTTAGTGAATTTTCTAACTTACACACAGGGTCTGGAGCCAAAACTATTAGGTTCAGATATACCCGTAACATTAGCACTACCTCTACCCCTCTTTCTACAAGGAGACGTTCAAAGAAATGCATGGAAGTGCCATTTCGTCTTTATATATGTTTTTCGCCGGAGGAAAAAATTACTAGGAAGTGTTTTCCATGTTTATGACTTTCTTTGCTTTCAGCAACTCTGTTTATGTACTCTTTTCTCTAGCATTTCTTGGGTTTTTCGACTATGTTCTGTTACGAAATGTGATTATGTGTTATCTCTCTCCAGAGAATGGTATGTATGTGTGCAAGATTTAGGTATCCGCCTCTAATAATTGACTTCTATGATGCAGGTGTCTAACTTTAAAATCTCCTATCTTGTTTGACACTTACTGAAGAGAGAATATCGTCTTTTTTAATCCAGGAAATTACAGCTGACAATGCAATTGAAGCACCAGAACTGAGTGTGTCAAAGCAACTTATGAGGCGACACGTACGTAACCTTCTAAATGTTCTGAGTCCAAAGGAGAGGAAAATAATCCGACTTAGATTTGGCATTGGAGATGGTAAACGGAAGTCGCTCTCCGAAATAGGTGCTGTTTTTGGACTCTCAAAGGAGCGAGTTCGACAGCTGGAGAGCCGTGCACTATACAGGCTAAAGCAGAATCTTAGCAGCCATGGGCTTGATGCCTATAATGATTTGCTCTTTTAGGTCCGAGTCTCGTCAATTCACACAATGAGATTCAAAGTGGAGCAGTGGCTGATGAGGGCAGATGTAGTTAACAATGCACAGTACATACAAGTAGCTCGCTTTCTTTCTCTATTTGACTTTGCTTTACAGACAGTGGTGATCATGTTGATCTTGTTCCGACCCTCTTTTGATTTTGTAAGTATCAAGTTGTAAATCTTTTCTTTCTTCATCCTGACATTTATCCAAATGTAAAATTTTTCTAAAGTTACATAGACAGCTATATTAACAATGTTCTTTTCTAGCTCTTCTGCTTGGAAATGGTGTTGAGTGCCTGAACAAAAGTCCCGTATTAGAAGTTGACAAGAAATAAAAGTTATATGAAGTGTAGTTATACACTAAATGGTACGAGTCTTTGGGAAAACCATGCGGACTTGAGTTAAGGCGGATCATATCATGGTAAGAGTCGCCTTTGGTATGGCATAGTTCAACAAATGGTATTAGAGCCTATGGTTCAGAGAGCTAGATTTAGCCGAGGACCTATCGGAAAGAGCCTCTCTACCCTTCGCGCGTAGGGTTAAGGCTGCGTACATCTTACCCGCTCCAGACTCCACTTGTGGGTAACCGGGTTTTTTGTTGTTGTTGTTGGTTCGGAGAGCCAGGTGTGGAAAGACACAAAATATTTCTGTATACGGCCGAAATTAGGTATGCCCGATTTCACGGGCTCGAGGGGTCGCTTCAAGCCCGAGTTTAGGATGGGTCGAGTTCGAGCCCGATGGACCAAGCTCGAGCCCGATGACAGAATATAAGGTTCGAAGATCGAAGTACGCAATGAGCGCCGAAGCCGAGTATGATCAACTCCGAGGTGATGCTGTTACGAGTTTGTAACAGAAATAGCAAAATTCCTGCCACGCCCTCAAAGATCATGGCGTAAATTCCGGAATAGATTTGTACGAGTTTGTACTAATCTATACTAGGCGGTTAGACAACTGTCCCAATAAGATTCTTTACTGTAAATAGAAATGTATCTTATTTAAGGTTTCCCCTACCCCAATCATTTGTAACCATCATCAATCATGGGTAAAAGAATATACTCTCTTACTTTCTTGTTCATTGCTCGTCAGAATTGTCCTTTAACTTTATTATGCTTATTTTATTGTTCTTGGCCTACCTCGAGGTCACCTTAGCTCGAGGTCGTGATTAGCCTGCACACTTATTTGATTTTACTTCTTTTATTTATACGTCAGATTTCTTGGTTATTAGTTAGTATTGAACTAATCACATATCTTTAAAACAATAAACAAGTTTAATTGTTACTCGTATTTTTGAGGTAAACAATTTGGCGCCCACCGTAGGGCTAAAGATAATAGTGGTTGTTTCAGCACTGATTCTGATAACACACGTTATTTTCACACTTGTTCTTGTCAAGAATTTTTGTTCTCAGGTTAAAACATGTCAAACTCACAAAACACACCCATACACGGCGATAATGGTCTTGGATTTCATGGAGAAAACAATAATGTAGGGATCGGTGTACCAGCGAATACCTTGGGAAAATGCCAAATGTGGAACCAGTCGATGTTAGTTCACACATTGCTTTGAATGCGGATTTAGGCGCAGACCCCGGAGGAAGTGTACGCAGGGAAGCCCGATCTGGTGGCCAAGGAACACAGGGTATAGGAGATGGGGGAATCAGCCTCCAAGTAATATTCTAGATGTTGCAAGCTCAACAGGTTGCTACCGCTCAACTTCAAAGTCAACACAAAACTCCAAGTAAGTCGAACCAGAAAACAATCGACGTAATGAACCGGTGCCAGAAAGATCAAACAGTAATGGCTCGGGGACTGATCACACAATTATGAGGATGCTCGAGGAACTCACCAAGAGAATCGAGTCCGGGGAGAAAAAGATTGAGGATAATGACAAAAAAGTGGAGACTTATAACTCCCGTGTTGATCAAATACCAAGGGCACCCCCGGTCTTAAAAGGTTTGGATGCCAAGAAATTTATACAAAGCCATTCCCTCCGAGTGCAGATCCGAAGCCCATTCCTAAAAAGTTCCGTATGCCCTATATACCCAAATACAACGGGACAACCGATCCTAATAAACATATTACCTCATACACTTGCGGGATTAAAGGAAATGACTTAAACGATGATGAGATCGAGTCAATATTGTTGAAAACATTTGGAGAAACTTTGTCAAAGGGAGCCATGATTTGGTATCACAACTTGCCACCGAATTCTATCGATTCGTTTGCTATGTTAGCAGACGCCTTTGTGAAAGCACATGCCTGGTCCATAACGGTTGCGACAAGGAAATCGAACATTTTTATGATAAGACAGAGAAATGATGAGATGCTAAGGGAGTTCGTATCCCGATTTCAAATGGAGCGAATGGAATTACCACCGTTCTCGGATGATTGGGCAGTACAAGCTTTTATGCAGGGGTTGAACGAGCGGAGTTCGATCGCGCCACAACAGTTGAAGCAAAATCTGGTCGAGTATCCAGCTGTGACTTGAGCAAATATACATAATCGTTATCAATGGAAGATCAGGGTCGAGGACGGCCAGTTGAGAGCCCCCTCGGGCTCAGTTCATCCAAATAGGTTGGCGGTTAAGGCCCCGAGGGATACAGACAGGGAAGTAAGATCAAATAGGGAACGATATCAGCCATATGTCTCGGATTGAAGAAATAACGGTTCGGGGCGCAATCCTCTTCGGAACGATAGGAGAAACGATCGAGGACAAAATTCTCGGGGACTTATGAGTAAGCATGGTTTTGATAAACATACCAATCCTGCAGAAGCACCTCAGTTGTCGGAGTATAATTTCAGCGTAGATGATTCGGGCATCGTGTCGACTATTGGAAGAATCAAAGACACCAGGTAGCCCAGGCCTATACAAACCGATCCTTCTCAAAGAAATCCAAACTTGATACGTTAATATCATGGCACACATGGCCATAGGACCGAAGACTGCAGGCGGCTAAGGGAGGAGGTAGCTCGATTGTTCAACGAGGGTCACTTCGAGAGTTTCTCGGTGATCGAGCTAAGAACCACTTCAGGGAAAGAGATGCAACAGAAGAAATAAGCAGGAAGAACCGCAACATGTAATTCATATGATCGTTGGCGGTGTCGATGTTCCACAAGGGCCTGTATTCAAACGGACCAAGGTGTCGATCACCAGAGAAAAACGAACTCGGAGTTTTGTGCCCGAAGGTGTCCTATCATTCAATGATGAGGAAGCGGAAGGCATATCTCAGCCGCACAATGACGCCCTGGTAATTCTATTTTGTTAAATAAAATTCAAGTTAAACGTGTTCTAGTGAATCTAGGTAGCTCAGCAAATATAATCAGATCGAGGGTCGTAGAGCAGCTTGGCCTGCATGACCAAATTGTACCTGCATCTCGAGTCCTAAATGGATTCAACATGGCAAGCGAAACAATGAAGTGGGAGATAGTCCTACCAGTGAACGTGGCCAGGACCATCCAAGATACAAAATTCCATGTCATCGAAGGCGACATGAGATATAATGCACTACTCGGGAGGCCGTGGATCCGCAACATGAGGGCAATACCTTCAACCTTTTATCAGATGATGAAATTCCCAATAGTGGATGGTGTGAAGATGGTTTATGGAGAACAACACGCTGCAAAGGAAATGTTTGCAGTCGACGATGTGGCACCGATGCCAGTTCCTTTGACCTCGAAAAAATCGAGCACCAAAGATAAGCAGACGGCCAAATAGCAATCACCGTCCCAGCCTCGATCGAACCGGAGGAACATGTAATCGAAGAAGAAGAAGAGGATTTCCAAAGTGATCGCTGCCAACTCGACGCTACACTAAGGTAGGAAGAGCGGGTCGCAATTGCTTTTACCCGATATGAGGGCCGAGATCGATTTCCTCAGGGAGCTAGTAGTGGAGTTGGATTGTCTGTCTAGCCTAGAGATGTGTTTGTACTCCTAATGTCACTTCAAACATTTTTGGGTTTTCGAATTATAACTATTTTTATAAAACTATTGATTAACACTAAATTATGCTACGAGAATATTTCTAAGTTGTATCTAGTGGGAAGAAGGGCACTAGGGTCGTGACACTACCTAGGTGGCTAATTGACGGGTAGATGTTACTAAGGTTCGATTGACATAATTGGGGCTTATGTTATAACCGTTGCACAATTTTACCCACTCTCACACCTCTAGGTAGAGAAAGTGATTTTGCCCAATTGACTCTCTCGAGACCAAATGGGTAGGAAAATTAGAGCAAGCAACTAGGGTTCAAGTAGGGTAATTACTCTCTTAAGGTTTAACCCGTTAATTGGGACTATCATTTCTCATGAGTCCATCCCAATTCCTTATTGGGTCAATTTTGGGGTCATAGACTCTCTTTCTCAAGAAGAGTTAAACCCACAAAGCTTGAATCAGTGTTTGCAACCACCAATTCTATATTAAAACATAAAATCAACCCAAATAGCAAACACCCATAGTCAATCTAACATTAGATGACAACACCCATCAATTACCCACACTAGGGTTGAGCCACAACCCTAGTTGATGAGTTTAGCTACTCATACTTGAAGAAGAAAATAAAGAAATAGATGAAGAACTAAGCATATTAATTGATTGCTAAAATTAAACTACAAGAATCTATTGTAAATGTAAAGCAAAAGTGCCAAAAATGGCTACAAAATTCGTTCTCACGAGCACAACCCTTGTCTGATATATCTCCTCCCCTAAAAAAAGGTAAAATGTTCTATTTATACTAGGCTGGAAAAACTGGACAAAAATACCCCTGCGGGGTCAGTGCGGGCCGCACTAAATGGACCGCGGGCGCACTAGGCTCTTTGACTTTGACTTGTGCTTCTCTGAACTTGGACTCCGCGAACCGCGTAGAATGGACCGCGGCCGCGGAGGGAGCTGGCACGGTCCGCGCAATCACAACCGCGGACCGCATGGCACTGACTTTGCAAACTTTCATCTCTCTGAATCCCATGACCGCGGACCACACAAAAGAGTAGTGCGGCCGCGGAGCTTTCACCGCAGATCGCGAGATGTGTACCGCGTCCGCGTTTCTTCTAGCCTGATTCACCAACTCTCTGAACCACCTAGTGCGGTCGCATTCCACTTTGCGTAGTCCGCACTATGCCTTCTTTTCTTAAATTTCTTCGTCACTTTGTCGATCAAACCTGTAATCAAGCACAACTTGTAAGCCTTTTAGGACTATTTTGTAACAATATATGATAGAAGCATAGGCATGTAGGGGCATAAAACACATTAAAACCCTAACTTATCAACTTACTCCTCGAACTTTTGTTATTCTCGAAGAGTCAGATACAACCAAGTCAACGGTCGAGGAACTGGAACAGGTCATACTGATCGAGTACATGCCCGAGAGAAAGGTATACCTAGGAATGAGATTAACCCCCGAACTCATGAAAAAACTCGTTCAATTTCTTATCGATAATATGGATTGTTTTGCTTGGTCCCATTTAGACATGACAGGGATCCCACCAGAAATAACAACACACCGGCTAAGCATTGACCCCAGGTTCAAACCAGTAAAACAAAAAAGAAGGCCCCAGTCCGAGGTGAAGCGTGCATTCATAAAAGATGAGGTAACTAAACTTCTTAAAATAAGGTCCATTAGGGAGGTAAACTATCCCGAGTGGTTAGCCAACGTAGTTGTAGTCCCTAAAAGGGAACAAACTTAGCATGTGCATAGATTATAAGGATTTGAACAAGGCATGCCTTAAAGACTCTTTTTCACTGCCTAGCATCGATCGCATGATCGATGCCACGACCATCCATGAGATCCTTACCTTTCTTGATGCATACTCCGGGTACAATCAAATTCAGATGAACCTGGAGGACCATGAGAATACCTCGTTTAGCACTAAGTTTGGAACATACTATTACAATGTAATGCCTTTCGGGCTAAAAAAATGCCGGAGCTACATACTAACATTTAGTTAATAGAATGTTAGGGGAACAAATAGGTAAATCAATGGAAGTTTATATTGACGATATGTTGGTTAAGTCCCTGCGCAGAGGACCATTTAACTCATTTGTAGGAAACATTCAAAATCTTGATGAAGTACAACATGAAGCTTAACCCAGAAAAATGTGCCTTCGGGGTTGGTTCCGGCAAGTTGCTCGGGTTCATGGTATCAAATCGAGGGATCGAAATCAACCCCGACAAGATCAAGGCCATCAAATATATCACTATCGTAGATAGTGTGAAAGCCATACAAAGGTTAACAGGACGGATAGCCACCTTGAATCGATTCATTTCAAGGTCATCAGATCGAAGTCATAGGTTCTTTTCCTTGCTCAAAAACAAAAAAAAATTTGCGTGGACCCCAGAATGCCAACAAGCATTGGAGCAATTGAAGCGATATTTATCGATTCCACCTTTGCTTCACACTCCAAAGGTAGATGAAAAGCTTTAGTTATATCTGGCAGTGTCCGAGATAGCAGTAAGTGGGATACTAGTTCGAGAAGAGCAAGGTACGCAATTCCCTGTTTATTATGTAAGTCGGACTTTATGAGATGCTGAAACTAGATACCCACACTTAGAAAAATTAGCACTTGCATTAATAAGCGCATCTAGAAAGCTAAAGCCATATTTCCAGTGTCACCCAATATGTGTGTTAACCACTTATCCTCTCCGAAATAGTTTACATAAGCCTGAGATGTCAGGCCGATTGGCCAAATGGGCAGTCGAACTTGGCAGGTATGATATCGAATATCAACTATGAACAGCCATTAAGTCTCAAATCTTGGTAGACTTCATGGCCGATTTTACACCAACCCTCGTGCCCGAAGTGGAAAAAGAACTTCTACTAAGATCAGGTACATCATCTGGGTATGGACCCTCTTCACGGACGGTGCCTCGAATGTGAAAGGGTCTGGGATTGGCATCGTTTTGAAGCCACCTACCGGTAACACCATTAGACAATCTATTAAAACTTCTAGGTTGACTAATAATGAGGCCGAGTATGAGGCCATGATTGTAGGTCACGAGCTAGCTAAAAGCTTGGGGGCTGAAGTTATTGAAGCCAAGTGCGATTCTCTGTTGGTGGTAAATCAAGTAAATAAAAGCTTTGAAGTTCGAGAGGATAAGATGCAAAGATATTTTGACAAGTTACAAGTAACCTTGCACCGCTTCAAGGAATGGACTCTAGATCATGTGCCTCGAGAACAAAACATTGAGGTTGATACACTTGCTAACTTGGGGTCATCAGTTGAAGAAGATGATATTGTCCAGGGAATTGTCGTCCAATTATCGAGATTTGTGGTCGAAGAGGGTCATGCCGAGATAAATTCTACAAGTTTGACTTGGGATTGTAGGAATAAGTATATCGAATATTTGAAAAATGGAAAGCTCCCATCGGATCACAAAGAGTCGAGGGTTCTACGAACCAAGGCTGCTAGGTTCCCATTGGATGAAGATGGAACATAATACAGGAGGATGTTCGATGGACCATTGGCGGTATGTTTAGGGTTGGGGGACACCGATTATGTTCTACGAGAAGTCCACGAAGGCACTTGTGGGAATCACTCCGGCGCCAAGTCTTTGATTCACAAAATTATTAGAGCATGGTATTACTGGGATAGCATGGAAAAAGACACTAAGGAGTTTGTCAAAAAATGAGATAAATGTCAAAGGTTTGCACCGATGATTCATCAGCCCGGAGAGCAACTTCACTCAGTCCTGTCCCCGTGGCCTTTAATGAAATGGGGAATGGATATCATCAGCCCTCTACCAACGGCTCCAGGTAAAGCTAAATTCATTTTGTTTATGACTGACTACTTTTCTAAATGGGTGGAAGCACAAGCCTTCGAGAAGGTCAGAGAAAAAGAAGTTATTGACTTCATTTGGCAACACATCGTGTGTTGATTCAGGATACCTGCCGAAATTGTATGCGACAATGGCAAACAATTCATCGGCAGCAAGGTAACGGAGTTCCTCGAAGCACACAAAATAAAAAGGATTTTATCAACACCATATCATTCGACAGGGAACGGGTAGGCCGAATCAACAAACAAGACTATCATTCAAAACTTGAAGAAAAAGTTGAACGACGTTAAAGGTAAGTGGAAAGAAGTTCTACCCGAGGTTCTTTAGTCATAACGAATGACATCGAAGTCTAGCACGAGGGCAACCCCATTCTCCTTAGTATATGGCTCCGAGGACTTAATTTCAGTCGAGGTCAGGGAACCCAGCACTAGATTTCGACATGCATCGGAGGAATCAAATCACGAGGCTATGAATACTAGCCTTAAGTTATTAGATGAAAAACGAGAAGCTACAGTTGTTCGGATGGCCGCGCAAAAGCAAAGAATCGAGAGATATTATAATAGAAGGACCAGCTTTCAACACTTTGGAATCAGGGACTTAGTTCTATGAAAAGTCACCCTAAATACTCGAGACCTGAATGAAGGAAAACTAGGCCCGAATTGGGAAGGACCGTACCGAGTCATCGGAGTTGTCGGTAAAGGATCTTACAAACTTGGGATTTATTTTTGTCTTTTTTTTCATTGCCTTCCTTTCCTTTTGCTTTTGTACCTTTTACCACTTTGTTTCCTTTCTCGTCACTCCCCCCAAACTTAGATTTTTACCATTACTCAAGGGACGATTTGGGTGCCAAGAGAGGGTATAATTTAGAACGGGTATAGGTTTGTAGCATTGGTTCTTGAAAGAAAAAGGTTTAAGGCTCAAAAAGGTTAGCTAGAGATTATATCATTGGTAGGCTATGGAATTGTTCGACTATTATTTGTATCAAGGAGAGCCTATAATCACTTCTCAAGTCGAATTTCACTCAAAATTTTGCCTCAACAAACATTCAGGGCAAGTTCTAGACCATTGGCTCGGGACTTGGACTCACAATTCGATTTCTCACCACACACACTCAAGGATTGCTAAAGACATAGAGTCGGGGGCCCACAACAACTTTAGACACAATTGAGCACACAATAGTTCCGAAAGACCACATGATGTTTGTTTGGTCAAAACAAGAGTCTCAAGGTCACTACTTTTACCATCCTAAACACAACTACTTGTCTTTGACCATGGGATCAAAGGAAAATATGTTAGGCCCAAGTGAAGCTTTGCTTGAGGTACCTTTAACTATAAACTACTAAAAAGAAAAGAAAAATAAAAAACGGACTCAAACCCTTAAGAAGGTTGTCACACCATCCATCATCGGGAAGAGCCACACGGTTTGCACAATACTCCACCCTTGAAAAGAACCGTGGCATTAAGAAAACCAAAGGCTTATTGAAAGCACCAAAACCGAAACAAAAAAGCTACGAACCTATCTACTAAGCTAAAAATGAAAACTTTGTACGAAAATAGAAAATAGAATGAATATTTACAATAGGGGATTAGAATATACAACGGGGAATGAATATATATACAAAAAATGTAACTTTATATACAGACCAAAGAGAAGATAAAAAGTGCGATAAAAGTGACTAAATGTAAAGGTATATACAGACCAAATAAAAAAAATCAACAGAAACATAAACTAGGTCAATTAATATATACAATTATCCGGATAAAAAAAAGTAGGGCGCACCCCCACAAAGAAAAGTTGGCATTATCCCCAATGCCAACTAAACAAATAAGCATCCAAAAATCAAGATTAAAGGATATAAGAGCTCCCTAAGCCTCGTCTGTATGCATGGGAACATGAGTGGTCCCCGGGTCCTCTGTATGTACGGGAACCTCAAACTGGTTATCGGTCTCCTGCTGCTCAACTGCTGGGACTGGGGCCTGGACCTGTACGGGCTGAATATCAGGAACATCCTGTGGCTGACTGGAGGAAGCCTCCGGTGGGTCCGCCAACTGGATGATCGCCTCATCTGCACTAGGGAGCTTCCTCTTCTTCTTTGGAAGCTGTTGTGTCTGCTCCTGCTATGGCTCTGCTACTGGTGCTGCTGCTGGGGCTGGATCCTCAAATAGCAAGTCTAAAGGCAGCTGGTCTACCTTCAGTTTGTCAACATCCTCCCTCAGCGCCTTCACAGACTCCTTGGAAGCCCGTGTTTTGCGCAGCTTCTTGTGCTTCCTGGCAAGCTCCTTCAGGGCCTTGCCATATGAATCCACTACCTTAGCCAAGGCAGCTTGAGAATCGAGGATCTTTTGCTGGTTGGCAAGAATCTCCTTAAGTGAATCCTCGATAGACTGGGGCACCTGCACTGGCTGTGGTGCCGACTGAGCCGCAATGGTAGAAGTCAAGGTGGACAACTTGGATGAAGAAGTCGCCATCCAGTTGTTCAAGCTATGAAGTGTCTGGCTCAGCTGGTGGGCGATGATAGGATGGGCCCGGGAAGATGGAATCCCCGGGCCAGCTGAAGTAGAGGGACCAGCAGTAGTGGAAGGTCTAGAGGCATGTCAACAATTGTGGAAGTAGGCTCAATGGAGGGCTCTACCGCAACCGGCTTGTAATTTTTGTCCTTGGGGTTGTCTGACCCCTTCAAACTGTACCATGAAAACGGAGCCACAGGTTTGACCTTGACGTCAAAAGGTCTCTTCTCCACCTCCAGGTCCCGGAAATACATAGTCAAGGTGATGGGAAAAGGGTAGTTCCGGTCATGCTCAACTCCCACTGCAGAAATGATGCAGGACATCATATTTCCCACGTTTATAGGATATCCCGCCATAATAGAAGCAACAAGAACAGCCCGGGCGAGTGGAATAGTCTGATCATGGGTAGTGGGGTCGAGCCCACTGCACACAAAAGTTAACCACCCTCTAGTCTTAAAGTTAAAGGTTCTCCGAAGTATTTTGGTC
Organism: Nicotiana tabacum; assembly: GCF_000715075.1. Lineage (NCBI taxonomy): Eukaryota > Viridiplantae > Streptophyta > Magnoliopsida > Solanales > Solanaceae > Nicotiana > Nicotiana tabacum. Next base: position 13,457,718 of record NC_134089.1, on the reverse strand, counting down.
CTTGCTTGTAACCACTCTGGAACCGTACTCGGGATTGCCAGGTATGAAGCTAACCACGGACAAACCTCCTCGCCCACTGCCAACTTTTCATTGTAAAGAGACTCATCTTTATCATTGAACCCCAGATATTCATTTATTGCCTTCCCGGTAAATACCATATTTTTGTTTCTCACTTTGGTCACCTTAGTGCCCTTCAAGATGTGGGCCACATTGCTATAGAACTCCTTGACCATATGCTCATTCGCCTTCACACAATTATCTTTAAAGAACCCCTAACCCACTCGATCCTGAAACTGTCTATGTACATTGAGGTGTAGGGGTAGGAGGTCTTTGTCAATGAAGCTCCTCTCAAGAATCAATTTTCGTGACGGCTATCATTCCCTAAACTTGTGGTATGCCACATGACTGACGAATTTATCCTCCCAAATAGCGGGATTCCTAGTCCGGTTAACACCCCCCAACCTGCGGCACACCACCCCCGGTAACTCCCCATCTCCCTCATCACCTCTAGTACCCTCTCCAGATATTGATGCTGTGGGAGAGGTAGAGTAGTCATCCCCACTACCTGCCGTTGAGCCCTTAGACGACCCAGAAGAAATGTTGATTGAGGCTCGAGCATCGGGGGAAGATGGGGGAGTTCTCTATGTATGGCATTCTCCGGATATGAGATGTATAGAGGGACTGAATCTGAAGAGATCTTCTGGGAGGGATCGTACTCACTCCCCGAGGTGTCAAGGGCACTATCAGTCGCTTTGATTGCTTTCCTCATGTCCTTTATGTTTTGTCTAGACTGGGGAGTGACTTTTACCATCCGTTGCTTCCCTCCCCGGGAGGAATTACCTCGGCCGGGTTGTTTGGCACCTTTACCTCGTTGTTTGACCATTATCTGCAAGCATACACATCTAACATGGTTAGTATCAGCACAGGCAGTGAAACAAGTCTTGAAATTTAATTGCAGACAGCAGATTAAATATTGCAGAAACAGTTGTAGAACATGGCACCGCGGCCCGCACAAACAGAAGTGCGGTCGCATTGGGGCACCGCGAACCGCATAAAAGCGACCGCGGTACGTATTGAGGTAAGGAATATAACACCACCTCTTTGAATCCAACCACTGCGGCCTGCACAAAGTAGCACCGCGGCCACGGTGGGCCAGCACGGACCGTATAAAGTGCAATGCGGCCGCGCTGGGCATAGATTCAATTTCAATCACTTGGGCACCGCGGTCCGCGCAAAATGGTAATGCGGACCGCATCAGGGCACCGTGGGCCACACAAAGGCGACCACGGGCCGCGAAGAGTATTTTTCACAGGCACTAAGTTAGGGTTTCATGTTTTTGCACAATTGTTCAAATTTGTTCACCTACTTTGTCCTTACTCTTTTGCCCAACCATTATGCATATCCAGCACACAAACTCAGCTTTTAAAACTATCCTAAACTAACAACTAAATAAAGAAGATGAAACTAACAAGAAGAAAAAGAAGTTATGAGCTAAAAAATAAAACAAAATTAATCAAGTGAATGCACAAGGACTGAGTAAAACATTACCAGATGGGAAAATGAAATGTAATTAGTTAATCTCAAGCAAGAATCACGGTCAAAAGAGGTTATGAACAGTACTATTATGTCCCTGAGTGTAAAAAGTTCGAAAAGGGTAAATAGTGACATGTGGAATCTATTTATAGAAAACCCATGGGACCCAACCTTACCTACCAGCGCGGCCCACAAAACCGACCGCGGATCGCGCTGGGTTTGTTCAAATGAAGCTTGAGTAGGCAACCTCTGCTGATCGCGAGAAACAGACCGTGGCTGCGGAGGTCCATCGCGGACCGCACTAAATGGAATGTGTCTGCGGTGGCAGACTTCAGAGAGCACCACTTTTGACCATCACCAGTGCGGACCACACAAAAGCAACCACGGTCGCACTGGCAATCTTCAGAGACTGTTCAGCTCTTTTTTCCAAACTATTTTGCACTGCATCAACTCAATCCCTGCAACATCTCACAATCAGTTAGCTCAAAAATCAAACCTACACTACCAAGAAAACACAGAAAACAACAAAAAGGAAAAAAAGAAATGGGTTGCCTCCTAAGCAGTGCCTGATTTAACGTCGCGGCACGACGCATGTTACCAGCACATCACTTTAAATGGAAAAGTGCCACCACGTGGCTATCATCAAATTTCCCAAGATAATGCTTGACCCGATGTCCATTGACTCTAAATACTTCACCATTCTTGTTCCTTAGATCAAGAGCACCAAAGGGGGTCACGAACACAACTTCAAACGGCCCACTCCACTTTGACTTAAGCTTACCCGAAAACAGACGTAACCGGGAATTGAACAAGAGAACCATATCTCCAACCTTGAACTCATTGCCCCGAGCATATTTGTCGTGAAGGTACTTCATTTTGTCCTTGTACAAGGACGAGTTGGAGTAGGCATGAAATCTAAACGCAACAAGCTCATTAAGTTGTTCAACCCGCAGATTTGCCGCAACATCCCATTCTAAGTTCAACTTCCTCAAAGCCCACATGGCCTTGTGCTCTAATTCCACCGGATGATGACAAGCTTTCCCAAACACCAACCGATATGGTGACATACCAATCGGAGTTTTGTAAGAAGTACGATAAGCCCAAAGAGTACTATCCAACTTTTTCGACCAATCGGTCCTATTAGCATTGACAGTTTTAGACAAGATACTCTTAATTTCTCTGTTTGAGACTTCCACTTGGCCACTAGCTTGAGGATGATTGGGGGTCGAGACCTTATGATTGACACCGTACTTAGAAAGCAATGTGTCGAAAGCCTTGTTGCAAAAATGAGACCCCCATCACTAATGATAGCACGAGGAGTGCCAAACCTTGTGAAGATACTCTTTTTCAAAAATGCCACAACACTCCGGAATTCATTGTTGGGCAAAGCCACGACTTCAACCCATTTTGAGACATAGTCCACCGCCACGAGAATGTAAGTGTTCCCACAAGAGCTCACAAAAGGACCCATGAAATCGATGCCCTAAACATAAAAAATATCCACTTCGAGAATTATATTGAGGGGCATCTCATCCCTTTTAGAAATTCTGCCGGCTCTTTGGCACTCTTCACATCTCTTCACCAAATCGCCCGCATCTTTGAACAAGGTGGGCCAATAATATCCGCAACTAAGCACTTTAGAAGCCGTTCTCGCCCCACCATGATGACCACCATAGGGTGAAGAATGGCAAGCCTCTAGGATACTCAATTGTTCTTTCTCCGGGACACATCTATGAATCACACCATCTGTGCAAATCTTGAACAAGTATGGCTCATCCCAATAGAAATCCAAACTATCCCGCTTGAGCTTCTTCCTTTGGTTAGAAGAGAGCTCACACGGGATTATTCCAGTCACAAGGTAATTGGCGACATCGGCAAACCATGGCATATCCTTCAGTGACACCGCAAGGAGTTGTTCGTCGGGAAATGAATCATTGATCTCAAGGCCGTCACAAGGCCTCCCCTCCTCTTCCAAACGGGACAAGTGGTCTGCCACTTGATTCTCACTACCCTTCCGGTCAACAATTTCTAGATCAAACTCTTGAAGAAGTAGCACCCATCTCATCAATCTTGCGTTGGAGTCCTTCTTGGTCATCAAATACCTAAGGGCGGCGTGATCGGTGTGCACTATAACTTTGGCCCCCATAAGGTAAGGTCGAAACTTTTCCATAGCAAACACAATAGCCAACAATTCTTTCTCGGTGACTGTATAGTTTCTTTGAGCCTCATTCATGCTCTTGCTTGTATAGTACACCGGATAAAACATCTTGTTGATTCTTTTGCCCAAAATAGCCCCAACCGCAACGTCACTAGCATCACAAATGAGCTCAAAAGGCAAGCTCCAATTTGGTGTGGTAATGATGGGGGTAGAAGTCAACTTGAGCTTAAGAAGCTCAAATGTTTGGCTCATCGAACAAGAACTTTGCATCTTTCTCTAGCAACTTGCACAATGGATGTACCACTTTAGAAAAATCCTTTATGAACCTCCGGTAGAAACCCACGTGCCAAAGGAAACTCCTCACCCCTTTGACAGAAGTAGGGGGAGGGAGCCTTGAAATAACCTCAATCTTGGCCTTATCAACTTCAAGTCCTCACTTCGAGATCTTGTGACCCAACACTATACCTTCTTCTACCATAAAATGGCACTTTTCCCAATTGAGAACAAGGTTGGTGTCTTCACATCGGGCAACACTCTATCCAAGTTTACCAAGCACTCCTCAAAAGAATCTTCAACCACGCTGAAATTATCCATGAAGACCTCCAAGATATCCTCCACCATGCCGGTGAAAATAGCCATCATGCAATGTTGGAAGGTCGCTGGAGCATTACACAATCCAAATGGCATTCTAGAGAAAGTGAATGTGCCATAAGGACATGTAAAGGTGGTCTTCTCTTGGTCCTCCGGGGCAATTAGAATTTGATTGTACCCCAAGTAACCATCCAGAAAACAATAGAAAGCCCGGCCCGTAAGACGATCAAGCATTTGGTCAAGGAATGGCAATGGGAAATGATCTTTTCTAGTCACCTTGTTCAGCTTCCGGTAATCCATACAAACTCTCTACCCGGTGATCGTTCTAGTGGGAATGAGCTAATTGTTGTCATTGGTCACAGTCATACCACCCTTCTTTGGAACATATTGCACCGGAGAGGTCCACGAAAAGTCAGAAATAGGATAAACCACCCCTGCATCTAGCCACTTGATAACCTCTTTCTTCACCACCTCTTGCATCGCCTTATTTAGTCTTCTTTAATGCTCCAAGGAAGGCTTTGCATCCTCCTCCAAGATGATTTTGTGCATGAAAAATGCGGGGCTTATTCCCCGAATATCAGCTAGAGTCCATCCGATTGCCCTTTTCCACTTTTGAAGAACCGCCAAGGTGGCCTCAACCTGCATGTTAGTAAGGCAAGAAGAAAGAATAACAGGTAAAGTAGAATTTGAACCCAAGAATTCATACCTGAGGTGTGGAGGAAGTGGCTTCAACTCCAACATTGGTGGCTCCTCAATCGATGGCTTTGTTGGTGGAGTTTTCGGTTTTCAAGATCCAAGGATAGCCTCCTAGGCTCATATGAATATGAACCCATACCATGCAATGCATTCACGCATTCTACTCTACTAGCATCATCATTGACATCCATATTAAGAAGCACGGCCTCAAGGGGATCTTCAACATGGATCATGGAACTTGTGTCATCCAATATCACAGTTGCGACAATGTCCACAAATGAACACACCTCCATACTATTGGGTTGTCTAATTGATTTGCAAACATGGAATACCACCTTCTCATCCCCCACTTGGAAAGTCAACTCACCCGCTTCAACATCAACCAATGCCTTCCCCGTAGCTAGGAAAGGCCTACCAAGAATAATCGGCACTTCAAAGTCCACCTCACAATCCAATATGACAAAGTCGGCCGACAGTATAAACTTATCCACCCGGACAAGTACATCATAGATTATGCCCAAAGGTCGCTTCATCGATCGATCCACCATTTGAAGTCTCATTGAGGTGGGTCGAGGTTGTCCAATTCCCAAAGTCTTGAAGACCGAGTACGACATCAAATTTATGCTAGCCCCCAAGTCACAAAGGGCCTTGGCAAAATCCACACTTCTGATAGTACAAGGGATAGTAAAAGCCTCCGGGGTCCTCAAGCTTGGGTTCCATTGAATGCACTATGGCACTCACTTGATGAGTCATTTTAATTGTTTCACACTACATCGACCTCTTCTTTGTTACCAAATCTTTCATGAACTTAGCGTACCCCGGCATTTGCTCAAGCGCCTCCACCAAAGGCACATTGATTGTGAGGATCTTCATCATGTCAATGAACTTTTTGAATTGATTGTCACTCTTTTGCTTTGCTAACCGTTGAGGATAAGGTGAATGTGGCCTAGGCAAAGGTGCCTTGGCCTTTTGTACAACCGGCTCGGGCATGTCAATCACGTGTTCCCTAGATGGGTTCATGACATCTTGAGTCTCTACCTCGAATTCATCATCAATATCAATCCGCACATCATTGTACAAATTTTGATTAACCACATCATCAACAATCAAAAGTACATCATCATCCCGTAATTCAACATCTTCTTCAATAATTTGCTTTTACTTTGAGGCATTCACATCACTGCCTCTCCCACTTCTTGTTGTAACCACCATCACATGATTATTATTCCCACCCTTCGGGTTCACTACCGTATCACTCGGTAGCGCACCCTTGGGACGAGTATTCAAAGCTTGAGAGATTTGGCCTAATTGCACCTCCAAGTTCTGGATAGATGTATTATGAGAAGCTAATTGGGCATCAGAATCTTGGTTCTTTTTCATCATTTGCTCGAACATGCTTTCAATTCTCCCCATATCACTCCCGGAAGAACTCGGACCTTGAGAAGGAAAGGGGGTGGATTGTTCGGTTGTTGGTACAATGGGGGCCTTTGAAAGACTTGCCCCCGGTTGCCTTGGTTCCCGCTATTGTTCCACCCTCCTTGATTGTTGTTGTTCCCGTTCCAATTGCCTTGATTGCTACCTTGATTACCCTAATTGTTGTTTTGATTGTTGTTGTTCCAATTGCCACCACCTTGTTGTTGGTTGTTGTTATTCCAATTTCCTCCGCCTTGTTGTTGATTACCCCAATTTCCTTGAGGTCGCCATTGTTGGTTGGAAGAGTTGCTGCTATTACCTTGATAGTTGTTGACATATTGAACCTCTTCACTTTGGTCATCATAACACTCATTTGAAAACCCACTACCATCATTGTCATATTGTTCACAATTCCCTTGAGATTGTTGCCCTTTTTGCCTTCTCTTAAGCATAGTGACACCTTCCATTGCGTTGACTTGGCGCGGATTTTGGATTTGTTGTAACTGCGCCTTTGCCAGTTGATTCATAGTTGTTGTAAGCTCGGCAATAGCTTGTCCATGATCGTGCAATTTCTTGTGCAAGTGGATGACCGTGGGGTCACCTTGGGGCACCTTGGTAAGAAAGTTTCATAAAGTTCCCTCCGGCCAATTGGTTCACAATGCATTGATTCGTGGTGTTGATGCCCCGATAAAAGGTTTGTTGAATTATAGCCTCAGTCATGTCGTTATTAGGACACTCTTTCACCATTGTTCTATATCTTTCCCATATCTCGTGCAAAGGTTCCGTTGGATCTTGCTTGAAGGCTAGAATTTCATCCCGAAGAGCCGCCATATGACTTGGAGAAAAGAACTTGGCAATAAATATGTCCGCCAATTCATCCCATGTTGTAATAGAATGATTATGGAGCCTTTCTAACCAATCCAATGCCTTACCCCGAAGAGAGAACGGGAAAAGCCTCAATCTCAACGCATCCTCGGACACGTTTGTCTGCTTGCTACCCCAATATGTATCCACGAACCCCTTCAAGTGCTTGTAGGCATTTTGATCGGAGGTGCCCGTGAAATACCCTCTTTGCTAGAGCAAGGTCAACATAACATTTGTGATTTGAAAGTTCCCCGCCCAGATTCAGGGAGGAACAATAGCACTGGCATATCCTTGATTTGGTAAAACTCTGGGAGCCACTCTCGGCGGTTGCGGAGGAGGGTCTGGAATATTGTTGTTCTCATTTGCATTTATATTGGCATTTCAGCCTCTCCGTGGACCTTGAGGTAAAACCTCATCATGTTCTAGATCCTCTACCTCCTCCCCCGCTATCACATTGCCGAGAGGGTCATTTGCATTAAGAGCCATTTGTACCTGATTGATGGACACAAACAGAATTAGTAAACAAGAAGGAAAGAGAAGCAAAACACAAAACTAACTAAATAGATAGTCAACACCGTAAGCTCCCTAGCAACGGCGCCAAAAAGTGATCGCTGCCAACTCGACGCTACACTAAGGTAGGAAGAGTGGGTCGCAATAGCTTTTACCCGATATAAGGGTCGGGATCGATTTCCTCAGGGAGCTAGTAGTGGAGTTGGATTGTCTGTCTAGCCTAGAGATGTGTTTGTACTCCTAATGTCACTTCAAAATTTTTTTGGGTTTTCGAATTATAACTATTCTTATAAAACTATTGATTAACACTAAATTATGCTACAAGAATATTGCTAAGTTGTATCTAGTGGGAAGAAGGGCACTAGAGTCGTGACACTACCTAGGTGGCTAATTGACGGGTAGATGTTACTAAGGTTCGATTGACATAATTGGGGCTTATGCTATAACCATTGTACAATTTTACCCACTCTCACACCTCTCGGTAAAGAAAGTGATTTTGCCCAATTGACTTTCTCTTGACCAAATGGGTAGGAAAATTAGACCAAGCAACTAGGGTTCAAGTAGGGTAATTACTCTCTTGAGGTTTAACCCGTTAATTGGGACTATCATTTCTCATGAGTCCATCCTAATTCCTTGTTGGGTCAATTTTGGGGTCATAGACTCTCTTTCTCAAGAAGAGTTAAACCCACAAAGCTTGAATCAGTGTTTGCAACCACCAATTCTAGATTAAAACATAAAATCAACCCAAATAGCAAACATCCATAGTCAATCTAACATTAGATGGCAACACCCATCAATTACCCACACTAGGGTTGAGCCACAACCCTAGTTGATGGGTTTAGCTACTCATGCTTGAAGAAAAAAATAAAGAAATAGATGAAGAACTAAGCATATTAATTGATTGCTAAAATTAAACTACAAGAATCTATTGTAAATGTAAAGCAAAAGTGCCAAAAATGACTACAAAATTCGTTCTCACGAGCGCAGCCCTTGTCTGATATATCTCCTCCCCTAAAAAATGGTAAAATGTTCTATTTATACTAGTCTGGAAAAAACTGGACAAAAATACCCCTACGGGGTTAGTGCGGGCCGCACTAAATGAACCGCGGCCGCATTGGGCTCTTTGACTTTGACTTGTGCTTCTCTAAACTTGGACTCTGCGGACCGCGTAGAATGGACCGCGACAGCGGAGGGAGCTGGCGCGGTCCGTGCAATCACGACCGCGGACCGCATGGCACTGACTTTGCAAACTTTCATCTCTCTAAATCCCATGACCACGGACCACTCAAAAGAGTAGTGCAGCCGTGGAGCTTTTACTGCGGATCACGAGATGTGTACCTCAGCTGCGTTTCTTCTAGCCTGATTCACCAACTCTCTGAACCACCTAGTGCGGTCGCATTCCACTTTGCGTAGTCCGCACTAGGCCTTCTTTTCTTAAATTTCTTGGTCTTTGATACTTGAGCAGGTTTCACTCTTTTTGAGTCGATCTTTGACATTTCGTCACTTTGTCGATCAAACCTGTAATCAAGCACAACTTGTGAGCCTTTTAGGACTATTTTGTAACAATATATGATAGAAGCATAGGCATGTAGGGGCATAAAACACGTTAAAATCCTAACTTATCAACTTACTCCTCGAACTTTTGTTATTCTCGAAGAGTCAGATGCAACCAAGTCAACGGTCGAGGAACTGGAACAGGTCATACTGATCGAGTACATACCCGAGAGAAAGGTATACCTAGGAATGGAATTAACCCCCGAACTCATGAAAAAACTCGTTCAATTTCTTATCGATAATATGGATTGTTTTGATTGGTCCCATTTAGACATGACAGGGATCCCACCAGAAATAACAACACACCGGCTAAGCATTGACCCCAGGTTCAAACCAGTAAAACAAAAAAGAAGGCCCCAGTCCGAGGTGAAGCGTGCATTCATAAAGGATGAGGTAACTAAACTTCTTAAAATAAGGTCCATTCGGAGGTAAACTATCCCAAGTGGTTAGCCAACGTAGTTGTAGTCCCTAAAAGGGAACAAACTTAGCATGTGCATAGATTATAAGGATTTGAACAAGGCATGCCTTAAAGACTCTTTTTCACTGCCTAGCATCGATCGCATGATCGATGCCACGACCAGACATGAGATCCTTACCTTTCTTGATGCCTACTCCGGGTACAATCAAATTCAGATGAACCTGGAGGACCATGAGAATACCTCGTTTAGCACTAAGTTTGGAACATACTATTACAATGTAATGCCTTTCGGGCTAAAAAATGCCGGAGCTACATACTAACATTTAGTTAATAGAATGTTAGGGGAACAAATAGGTAAATCAATGGAAGTTTATATTGACGATATGTTGGTTAAGTCCCTGCGCAGAGGACCATTTAACTCATTTGCAGGAAACATTCAAAATCTTGAGGAAGTACAACATGAAGCTTAACCCAGAAAAATGTGCCTTCGGGGTTGATTCCGGCAAGTTCCTCGGCTTCATGGTATCAAATCGAGGGATCGAAATCAACCCCGACAAGATCAAGGCCATCAAATATATCACTATCTAGATAGTGTGAAAGCCATACAAAGGTTAACAGGACGGATAGCCGCCTTGGATCGATTCATTTCAAGGTCATCGGATCGAAGTCATAGGTTCTTTTCCTTGCTCAAAAACAAAAACAAAAATTCGCGTGGACCCCGGAATGCCAACAAGCATTGGAGCAATTGAAGCGATATTTATCGATTCCACCTTTGCTTCACACTCCAAAGGTAGATGAAAAGCTTTAGTTATATCTGGCAGTGTCCGAGATAGCAGTAAGTGGGGTACTAGTTCGAGAAGAGCAAGGTACGCAATTCCCTGTTTATTATGTAAGTCGGACTTTAGGAGATGCTGAAACTAGATACCCACAATTAGAAAAATTAGCACTTGCATTAATAAGCGCATCTAGAAAGCTAAAGTCATATTTCCAGTGTCACCCAATATGTGTGTTAACCACTTATCCTCTCCGAAATAGTTTACATAAGCCTGAGATGTCAGGCTGATTGGCCAAATGGGCAGTCGAACTTGGCGGGTATGATATCGAATATCAACTACGAACAGCCATCAAGTCTCAAATCTTGGTAGACTTCGTGGCCGATTTTACACCAACCCTCGTGCTCGAAGTGGAAAAAGAACTTCTGCTAAGATCAGGTACATCATCTGGGTATGGACCCTCTTCACGGATGGTGCCTCGAATGTGAAAGGGTCTGGGATTGGCATCGTTTTGAAGCCACCTACCGGTAACACCATTAGACAATCTATTAAAACTTATAGGTTGGCTAATAATGAGGCCGAGTATGAGGCCATGATTGTAGGTCAAGAGCTAGCTAAAAGCTTGGGGGCTGAAGTTATTGAAGCCAAGTGCGATTCTCTGTTAGTGGTAAATCAAGTAAATAAAAGCTTTGAAGTTCGAGAGGATAGGATGCAAAGATATTTTGACAAGTTACAAGTAACCTTGCACCGCTTCAAGGAATGGTCTATAGATCATGTGCCTTGAGAACAAAACATTGAGGTTGATGCACTTGCTAACTTGGGGTCATCAGTTGAAGAAGATGATATTGTCCAGGGAATTGTCGTCCAATTATCGAGATTTGTGGTCGAAGAGGGTCATGCCGAGATAAATTCTACAAGTTTGACTTGGGATTGTAGGAATAAGTATATCGAATATTTGAAAAATGGAAAGCTCTCATCGGATCACAAAGAGTCGAGGGTTCTAACGAACCAAGGCTGCTAGGTTCCCATTGGATGAAGATGGAACATAATACATGAAGATGTTCGATGGACCATTGGTGGTATGTTTAGGGTCGGGGGACACCGATTATGTTCTACGAGAAGTCCACGAAGGCACTTGTGGGAATCACTCCGGCGCCGAGTCTTTGATTCACAAAATTATTAGAGCATTGTATTATTGGGATAGCATGGAAAAAGACACTAAGGAGTTTGTCAAAAAATGAGATAAATGTCAAAGGTTTGCACCGATGATTCATCAGCCCGGAGAGCAACTTCACTCAGTCCTGTCCCTGTGGCCTTTCATGAAATGGGGAATGGATATCGTCGGCCCTCTACCAACGGCTCCAGGTAAAGCTAAATTCATTTTGTTTATGACTGACTACTTTTCTAAATGGGTGGAAGCACAAGCCTTCGAGAAGGTCAGAGAAAAAGAAGTTATTGACTTCATTTGGCAACACATCGTGTGTTGATTCAGGATACCTGCCGAAATGCGACAATGGAAAACAATTCATCGGCAGCAAGGTAACGGAGTTCCTCGAAGCACACAAAATAAAAAGGATTTTATCAACGCCATATCATTCGACAGGGAACGGGTAGGCCGAATCAACAAATAAGACTATCATTCAAAACTTGAAGAAAAAGTTGAACGACGTTAAAGGTAAGTGGAAAGAAGTTCTGCCTGAGGTTCTTTGGTCATAACGGATGACATCGAAGTCCAGCACGAGGGAAACCCCATTCTCCTTAGTATATGGCTCCGAGGACTTAATTTCAGTCGAGGTCGAGGAACCCAGCGCCATATTTCGACATGCATCGGAGGAATCAAATCACGAGGCTATGAATACTAGCCTTAAGTTATTAGATGAAAAACGAGAAGCTACAGTTGTTCGGATGACCGCGCAGAAGCAAAGAATCGAGAGATATTATAATAGAAGGACAAGCCTTCGACACTTTGGAATCAGGGACTTAGTTCTATGAAAAGTCACCCTAAATACTCGAGACCCGAATGAAGGAAAACTAGGCCCGAATTGGGAAGGACCGTACCGATTCATTGGAGTTGTCGGTAAAGGATCTTACAAACTTGACACGATGGAAGGCGAACAATTGGAATGTATCTCTACTCAAACGATATTATTGCTAAGGTATGACTTTCTCCTTTTTTCCATTTGAATTTAAAACTGGCCCATTGCAGGTGTTCGATCGAAGACGTTGAGGTCACCTTTCTACACGAAGACACTAGGTTTTAAAGCACGCGTTGCACTCTTTTTCCCTTAGATCGAGTTTTATCCCAAATGGGTTTTCCCGGCAAGTTTTTTAACGAGGCAACAACTATGTTCTACCTAAGGAGAATTCAATAGTATCCAAGGCTTCTTTTTAATCAACCTCGAATATTGGGGGCATCACCCCCCGAGGTTATATATTTTAGGAAAATACTTCACCCCAAAGAGGGTGTCGATAGGAAAACTTTATAATGGGCCAAACGGTCAGATGAACCGTATCCATATAGAATAGTCAAGCCCCGATGGAAAAACATGTATGCATGCATCAATTATTCAAAGAAGCATTCCTTCTATATCAAAACACTTTGTGTCTCAAAGAAACTTGCTACTATACGAACATCATACTTGTGATTCCACGAGAAACGGCTCAAGGGCCAAAACGCAAATACACCTCGAATACTCAGGGACTGTCATCGATAGTCAACACATTCGAGTATCTAAACTCGAATTTATAAGACCTCAAAGAGGCATCCCTTGACGCAAAGGCCAAGGCCATCATACTCGGGGACTAACTTTCCAGACAATTTCGAAAGGTTATCGGGAAACTAGTCCAAAAGACACACTCGAAGGCTATGGCCATATTAAAGACTACAGTCATATAAAAAAGGCTATGGCCAAAATAATGCGTCTCGGAGACGTCCAACTTCCGCCATAAGTTAAAGACCTTCAAATACTTTGAAAACCCGGTCAAATAAGGCTACCCTCGGCAAAAGAAAATAAAAAAGGGCTTCGATAAAATCAGCCCTCGAATAATTTAAAGGCTTCGATAACATCAGCCTTCGAAAAAGCCTCAAGAGGTATTAACACAAACGGGTTCTGATCGATTGAACCCTCAAAAAACCCAATGGGTACAAAAAATACATGCTAAGGCATAAAGAAATTTTCACTAAGTCTTTTATCCAAAAAGAGGGAAAAATTATAGCCGTCTTAGAGGCCGAATTGACTAAACTTAAAGAGCCTATGGGCCGACCTAAAAGAGCCTAAGGGCCAATATAAAAGAGCCTAAGGATCGAAGCATGTAGAGTTCGAGACCTTACTCTCGCTCAACTCGGACTCAAGAGTCTCATCATCTCGAGTTCACATCAAATTGACTAAAACATAGCTCGAGGATTAACAAAAACCTTAAGGGGTATTCTATTATAAGTTCAAAGATCGCCCATTGATCACTAAAAAACCTAAGGGTTTGTTCTATTCTGAGTCCGAGCCAGTGGTCACTTGATCATTGAAGTTATAACATCAAAAATTTTCACAAATGAAGACGAAGCATAATTCAAATCGGAGATAAAGCGAAAAGAAAGGGAATTCCTTATATTCATCAAGAGTATTTACAATGCCCACGAGGGGACTTATGCAAAAACAAAAAACAAAAGAGCCTAATCTACTTTGGGAGCCACATCCTCGGTAGCCGCATCCTCGGGAGCCGCATCTTTGAGAGCCGCATCTTTGAGAATCTCCTCCTCTGGGACTTCATCCTTATATCCTCCGCTCTCGAAGCCACTGGCAGAATATTCGTCACCGAAAGTAAAGCGACAGCCTCATCCTCCAAAGTTTTTGCCTTTTCAAAATCAGCTGAGAGGTAGAAGCCACGAACGTGCACCTTCTCGGGAGTTTCTCTCAAGGATAGTCGCCTGGCATGGTCGAGAGCACATGATAATTTGATTTCAGCCACAACGGAGATCTCCTAAGCTTGAATGTTAGAAGCCTCGACATCATCTCTATAAGAGGCAACAAATGCCTCTGCCTCAGATTTGGCCTTCACAAGCTCAGCGGCTGATTTAACTTCTAGCTCATCAATCTTGCGGCTCCGGGCCAAGATTTCCCCATTTGCATTTTGAAGCTGGCATTCAATCAAAGTCAGCTGGTCCCAAAGTGTATCTTTCTCCGAGGCGAGATGATCCATGTGTTGCTTCCACCCTAGGGTCTCAGCCTCTTTCACCTTGAGCTCTTCTCGAAGCTGCTCCACCAGCCCGCCCTTCTGCTGGTCCTGCAAAGTTGAAGTGTTAATCGCTAAATCAAATGAATATATAACAGACCCCTAAATGCTACATTACATTTTCAATGAGATTAGTCTGTTCTTGACGAGCCTTCCCCAATTCAACTCGGAGGTCCACGACCTCCTCCTCTTTCTGTACATAGAGGTATTTAAGGTTGTCCCTCTCTTCCACCAGCTTCTTGAGCTCAGCTTTTCAATGAGCAAGCTCGACTCGAGATTTGGAAAATGCTTGCCGATGAAGCACAATGACCTTCATACAAAGAAAAGGAGTCAGACTTAGAAAAACGAGAATAAAACTCGAGCATAATTACGAAGGCGAAAACTTACTTATGTGAGAAGCCTCTGAGCCTCATCAAAGATAAACATGGCATCGGGGGTAAGGGCCATCTTCGACCCTTACAAGGCACTCCCAGAAAATATCACCCCTTTCATGAGTTGTTCCCACATCAGGAGCCCTCATGGACCTGGGCATCTCGGAATTGCCCTTCGGAGAACATAGGGCCCGACAGCAAGTCATCTACATTAATTATCCCAAGTGATTCACTTGGGATATTATCTTCTCTTTGGAGGTCCTCGGAACTAGGATCCTCAGGCTCGCCCGCCAAGTGTCCTCCGGGACGAGATGCACTTTTGCCACCCGATGGCTCGGGGACTCTGCTTGAGCTCCCTTCGAGATTTCTTCGGTTCGAGAATGAACCACATCAACCATCAACGGTTCGGTAGATTTTGAAGCCTCATTGCTTCCTCTTTTTCGAGCTACCAACAGGCAGTCATCATCTTCTCCTTCTTCCTCGTCATTCCGAAGACGTTAGGCCGCTTCTATAGATAGGGCCGCGGGATCGGCCTTAGGCTTTCGAGCCTTACTTTTCTTGGGCTTTGGTGAACTTAAAGGTGAATTCCTTTTCCTTTTCTTCTCCTTGGTTGGCTTTGAGACTTCCTCTTCACCAGCGGGGGTGGTCGCATAGTAACAGCGTCTCCGAGGCTTGCGTAATGGAAAATAGTATTTTACTAAGAAACATCAATATATGAACAAGATAACTCACCATGGGTTTTAGCTTTCTATCGATCCTTGGCCAAATCATACCAACTACGTTCCGCGTATGAAAAAGTAGAGGCAAGTTGTTGAACCCAACATGCAAGGTCCGGAATTGCACCAGGGAACCAAGGGGCAGCTGCATCATCAAAAGGGAGTTAAATCAAGGAAGAATAGATAAAGCAGAATATTGATCATCATCGATAAGCCTGTGCTTACATTTCATGTTCCACTCTTCGGGGAATGGCATCCTCTCGGTAGGAATCACATCGGAAGTCCTGATTCAGACAAACCGGCTCATCCACCCTCGGTCTTTGTCCTTATCGATGCTAGAAAATAGCAATTTCGAGGATTGACACTGGAGCTTTATCAAACCGCCTCAATAAAGGCGAGGGCTATATAGCATGATCAAATAGTCAAGTGTAAAAGGCAACCCCCCTTCGACCTTGCCCGAGAAGAACCTGAGTAATTTAACGATACACTAGAAAGAAGGGTAGATCTAGCCAAGGGTCACCTGATAATGGTGACAGAAATCAAGTATAACTGGACCCACAGGACCCGTTACTGGATTTGCAGGACCCAGTATGAAAGGATAAGTATACACACTTAGGTATACTTCCACATGAGTAGTGATATCCTCCTCTGGGGAAGGGATCACCACTTCTTTGTTCTCCCAACCACAGTCCTTTTTCACCTACTCGAGTTCGTCTTTAGTTATCAAGAAGAGGTATCGAGACATGGGTTCACATCGACCTGGGACTGACGCAGGCTTATCGACCTTGAAATCGGAAGATAGCTCGCATGACACGGGAATGCACTCCTCAATATGAGGTGGCACCACCGTTCTACCACCAGATGGATGTGATGAGGATGCTTTTTCTTTCTGGGGAAGGGTTTTAGATGTTTTAGCCATTTGTTGTTATTAAATTTTAAAGAAGAGAAAGAGATGATGTTGTAGAAAGAACAAATTCAAGAAAAGGTAAACTCAGAGAAGATGAGGTTTTGAGAAATATTTGAGAAGTAAATATTGTAAATGTTGTGAAAATGACCTATTTATAGCGGTCGCCCTAACGGTTTGGGGAAGCTAGTGGCCGACCATCAGTTGCCTCCAATTAATGTCCATGGGAACTATGCAGAAGTGACCTTTCAATCAATTCAGTCGCTGACGTCACAAGATTGACATCATGATCGGGGTATCGGAGCATCAAGGATCAAATCGTTTATTATCATCTTACTCTAAGAAATGTGGGGACTATCTGTATGCGGTCGAAATCGGATATGCCCGATTTCACGGGCTCGAGGGGTCGCTTCAAGCCCGAGTTCAAGATGGGTCGAGTTCGATCCTGATGGACCAATCTTGATCCCGACAACAGAATATAAGGTTCGAAGATCGAAGTACGCAATGAGTGCCAAAGCCGAGTACGATTAACCCCGAGGTGATGCCGTTACAAGTTTGTAATAAAAACAGCAAGATTCCCACCACTTCCCCAATGATCATGGCGTAAATTCCGGAATAAATTTGTACGAGTTAGTTTTAATCCATACTAGGTGGTTAGACAGATATCCCAATAAGATTCTTTACTGTAAATAGAAATATACCTTATTTAAAGTTTCTCCTACTCTATAAAGGGGACCCCAATCATTTGTAACCATCATCAATCATTGGCAAAAGAATATATTCTCCTACTTTCTTTCTCATTGTTCATCAGAATTGTCTTTTAACTTTATTATTCTTACTTTATTGTTCTTGACCTACCTTGAGGACACCTTAGCTCGAGGTCGTGACTAGCCTGTACACTGGTTTGATTTTTTTTACTTCTTTTATTTATACGTCAGATTTCTTGGTTATTAGTTAGTATTGAACTAAATCACATATCTTTAAAGCCATAAATAAGTTTAATTATTACTCGTATTTTCGAGGTAAACAATTTCTAATGGTCCAGACCATTAAGAGCTAAGAAGTAAGCTTGTCTAAGTGATAATATGAAATATTTTAGTGCCTCGGCCCTTAGTTTGAGATGCATACATAAGGGCGGCCATTTTATATTATACAAAAAAAGCCACAAGTAACCCTCTACTATCTGAAAAGGTTCAATTGTACCCTCCGTTATACTATTCGTCCACCATAGGCCCTGGTGTTATAGAATTGGTACAAAAATACCCCTCTACTGTGGCCTAACATTTCGCTGAGATGGACGCCATGTGTATGACATATAGGGAACCAAATAAGTCTAGGAGCCTTGTTGATGGCTATGTACGTAGTTCGAGGGTCATAGCGTGTGACGAACAAATTCTCAGATTGAAAATTGATGAGAAATAAAAGCTTCATATAAGTGTAGTGATATTTTAAATAGTACTAGTTTTTTTGGAAAAACTATATGAGTCTTGTTTAGGGGTGGTAAATGGGCGGGTTGTTTTAAAGTTGGGTGGGTCAAAATGAGTTGCATCAATATGTGGGTTATTGCCCAACCCAACCCAAAGTTTTCTTGGGCTAAGATAGGCGTGGTCAAAATGAGCTAGACAATAAGTCATACCCCCAACCCGCCCAACTCAACCCAATAATAAATATTCATGCTAATCCTATAGAATGCCATCAGCCAAATCGAACTCGATCTTGGTCTAAACAATTTTAAAACTTGGGCGGTTTGAGCGAGTCAAATGGGTTTGGGCTGATTTTGCCACCTCTAGTCTTGTTCAAAGGTAAAAATTGTATGGGCGCCCTATTTGGTCGCCCCCATTAACCTATACCCATTTTTTTAAAAAGTTTTAACTTGTACCCACTTTTTAAATAACTTCCGCCCTTTTTCTCTTCCTCCTCCTCCTTCTTCTTCTTCTTCTTCTTCTTCCTCTTCTTCTTCCTCTTCTTCTTCCTCTTCTTCTTCGTCTTCTTCTTCGTCTTCTTCTTCTTCCTCTTCTTCTTCCTCTTCTTCTTCCTCTTCTTCTTCTTCTTCTTCTTTCTTCTGCTGTTGTTGGTGTTGCTATGAAACTTCAGTTCATAGGGATGGGCGCCCTATTTGGTCGCCCCCATTAACCTATACCCATTTTTTTAAAAAGTTTTAACTTGTACCCACTTTTTAAACAACTTCCGCCCTTTTTCTCTTCCTCTTCCTTCTTCTTCTTCTTCTTCTTCTTCTTCTTCTTCTTCTTCTTCTTCCTCTTCTTCTTCCTCTTCTTCTTCCTCTTCCTCTTCGTCTTCTTCTTCTTCCTCTTCTTCTTCTTCTTCTTCCTCTTCTTCTTCTTCTTCTTCCTCTTCTTCTTCTTCTTCTTCTTCTTCTTCTTCTTCTTCTTCTTCTTCTTCTTCTTCTTTCTTCTGCTGTTGTTGGTGTTGCTATGAAACTTCAGTTCATAGGGATGAACTTTCTGCTGCTGTTAGTGCTGCTATGTCCAGTAATTACAATACTGTCAATGTTCAACAATACTGCTGTTTATGAATTTTTAACTCAAAAGTTCTCTTGTCTCTATCTACCTATAATACAACCGATAGGCATAATACCATTGAAATGGCTTGCTCTCAAATAGTGACCAAAGATTGGAGTCTTTGGGTGGAAAATATTAGTGTTTATACGTAATTTTTGTCTTCATCTATAACATGTTATCATTTTTTATAATCTGCCCTTTTTTTGCATATTGAACCAAACTATTGATATTCTTGTGGATGTATAGCCTTATTGTAAGAGCTCCTAAGAATACTGAAGTTCAGCAAATATAAACAAAAACTTCAGCTCCTAGAATGCTGAAGTTTAGCAAATACAAAACAAACTTCAGTCCTGAAGTTCATCACAAACATAACAAAGCTTCAGCTAAAACATGCTGAAATTCAGCAAATACAGAACAAAACTTCAGCTACTAGAATGCTTAATTTCAACAATTACAAACCAAAACTTCAGCCAACATATGAACTGAAGTTTGCCATTTGCATTATGAACTGAAGTTTGCATGATTGTCTTTGCAAGTTAGCCCAAACTTCATACAAAAATATCTGAAATTTTGCTACACTTCAGTCAAAAAATTTTGCTATTTCAGGCCCGTATGTCTGAAGTTACGCGAAAAGTAGGTACGCTTGTAATTTTCTTTACAAAGCGAATATAAATTAAAACGTAACCTAAAAAGCGGGTAAAGATGCAAGTGCCCCTGTTCAAAGTGGACAATGTCATATGATACTAAAGTCACTTTTGGGCTGGTTGAACCCGACACTTTCTCGTTGAACACAAACACAAAATTATAGGGACATCTACGCCGTGTGCACGTGTGGCCAAAAATGAATTACTCAAAAAGACCCATGTTAAAAATATTTCAGTTCGTACCTATTTAGGAGAACTTTTTGGGGCATTTGCATCTATACTTGATTTTTGGGTCACGTTTTAATTTGTATCCGCTTTACAAAAAAAATTGCAAGCGTACCTACTTTTTCGCGTAACTTCAGCATACGGGCCTGAAGTAGTAAAGGCAATTACGCAAACTTCAACATTCTAGAAGACGGGCCTGAAGTAGCAAAAATTGTTGAACCAAATGCGTTGAAATTTTTGTTTGTTAGCTGAAGTTTTGTTCTCTATTTGCTGAAGTTTCTGTTTGTAATTGCTGAACTTAATTAAGCATTCTAGTAGCTGAAGTTTTGTTCTTTATTTGCTGAAGTTTTTGTTTGTAATTGCTGAACTTTAGCATGTTTTAGCTGAAATTTTTCACGTAAACTTAGTGTTGGCTGAATTTTTTGTTTGTAATTGCTGAACTTAAGCATTCTAGTAGCTGAAGTTTTGTTCTCTATTTGCTGAACTTCAGCATGTTTTAGTTGAATATTCAATATTTGCTGAACTTCAGCATGTTTTATGCTATCATGTAATTGATTTTTTTGTACGGATAATAAGTTTATCATAAGTAGAATTAGTAATTTAAAAAATTAGATAAATAATTTAGCACAACAGGTTAAACTGCACTGATAATGTACAAAGCTGCATCCAACAAGTTACTATTATCTTCTTCAAAACTTACTAGAAAGTTATTTATAATTTATTTTTAAATAATCCGATAAACATACTTGTGGCAACCTTCCCCATGAACTGAAGTTTCATAGCAGCACCAACAACAACAGAAGAAAGAAGAAGAAGAAGAAGAAGGAGGAGGAGGAGGAGGAGGAGGAGGAGGAGAAAGGGGGTTAAAGTCGTTTAAAAAGTGGGTACAAGTTAAAAAAATTTTTAAAAAATGGGTATAGGTTAAATGGGGGCGACCAAATAAGGCGCCCATCTAATTTTTACGAACTTTTTTAGGGAATACCCAGCATGTAAGTACGTTGTACACGTTTGGAGTATAAAATTCACATGTTATATGCCTTAATAGTATATAACAATATAATTCAACTATTCTTATTGTTGTATACCTTCGGCGTATACAATTATGTGAATGTATATCCTGGAGTTATACATCATTCTTAAGTCTTTACTCCTAAGCCTTGCTGAAACGAGAAACAAATGCCCACCAAAAAGATTGAAGATATTTTTTAAGGATTCGGAAAAAAGGAGTTACATAATTTCTTCAATGCCTTTTCCTATCCCACCAAAGAAAAGAAGTTTATAGTCTAGACAAAAAAAGATATGGAGCGTAAGATCCCCATATCTTTAAACTTTACACTTTCAATTAAATTAGTTTTAGGGTACGTGCGCGCTTTGCTCGTATATCCATATTTAATTATTTAATTTTTTCATGTAGATTTTGATGTGTATTCATATAAATTATTATAATAGTGTTTAAAATATTTATTTTTATCTTCATACATATTTTACATGATTTCTTGAGTTAACTAATTAAAAATTATTTGTTAGCAATATTTTTGTGACACAATACTTGAGTTCAACTAACATTGGATCTCACTTAATTCACGAATAATGTTGTTGACTTATGTTCTCTTTTATCACTTGAATGACTTTGTTAGGGGCAGAGACACAAGTTAGCCTACGGGTTCGGCCGAATCCAGTAGCTTTTGCTCAAACACTGTATTTGATGATTTGAATTCATAAAATGTGTATAAATATTAAATCTAGAATCCAATCATTAACAGTTGAAGTTGTGGTCCCAAAATCCAGAACCATAAAGTTGAAATTTTGGCTCCACCTCTGGACTTTGTCACAATCATACTATTAATATTAATATTTGTCATAAATTTTATAGTTATATCATTATTAAAGAAAATAATTTTACTAAACTTTTAAATATAATAATTTCCTACATAGTCGAGTGAGAAAAAATTAATAAAAATAAAGTCTTATTAATTTAAATGTTCTTAATATTAAAAAAATAAGTAAATGACCCAAACTGTTCTTATCTTTTAATTAGAAAAATAAGTAAATAACCCTAGTTATTCCTCATAAATTGTATTTCTTAATTTTAGTTTAATATGAAAGCAAGATAATAATTGAAAAATATATTATTATACACAGCTTTTCAACTATGATAATATCTTGGATTAACTTTGCATAACCATTAAGAAATTAAGACTAGTATATTATTTGTTTGTATTTAATAAAAAATACATTATGTTACTTAGTTTAATCAAATATAACAGAAAAAAATATTATATTAAGAACAATTGTTCCTTTCCGTTGTAAAGTATGTCCACCTCTTTTTTACTTTTCACTAAATAAAGTCTTTAAATTTAATTTATTTTTAATTTATTCTAGTCCTTAGAGTTTTAATTTGTAGGAAATTTAGGCAGAAGGGTCAAACTTTCTAATATTTGGTAAGAGAACATCTAATTTAAAATCGGGTTTTAATATTTAGCTTAGAATTATTGCTTAAATCTTAGAAGTAATAAATTTTAAAAGGAAATAATTTATATAAGTAACTAAAATCTTTCTTAATTTCAGAATTTTAAATAGTTCAAAGGAAGAAAGATTTTATATATATATATATATATATATATATAAATTTTGATTTATTTTAAAATTTAAAATATTAGGAACATAATTAAATGAATATTCCTAAATATTGAAAAATAATTAAATGACTATTCCTAAATATTAGAGAAATTATTAAATGAATAATCATATATATTAGGATAATATTAAAAGAATATTTTGTGTAGCCTGAACTCTAGTTTTTAAAGGGTAAAAAAGGCAAGCGATATTTAACATAAAATTATTGCTTAAATCATATAAGTAATAAATTTTAAAAGGAAATAATTTATACATGTAACTAAAATCTTTCTTAATTTCAGAATTTTAAATAGTTCAAATAAGGAAAGATTTAATAATATAAAATTTTGATTTATTTTAAAATTCTAAATGTTAGGAACATAATTAAATGACTATTCTTAAATATTAGAAAAATTATTAAATGAATAATCCTATATATTAGGAAAATAATAATTAAAAAATATTTTGTATAATCTGAACTCTAGTTTTTAAAGGGTAAAAAGGCAAACGATATTTCGCTAAGAGTTTCATACTTTTAATATAGTACTAGCTTTAGTATGCATGTGTTGCATGTGAACTTTGTGTGTATCCATAGAATAATGTATAAATATAAAATAATATGAATTATTGTGTAATACTGATGTTTGTATATAAATATAAAATAATATGACTACGTTAGTATTTAGATATTTTCTCACACATAAATCATCTTTTAACCCAAAGTATTAACCAACATAATCTTTTATCCTAAAAAAATGAATTGGATGATGAAGAGAATAAGACTTAAGCAAAAAATAATTCTTCCAAAATTCTATAAAACATCAAAACAAAAGTAACAACAAACTAAACCAAGAAAAAAAATTGCCAAATGTTACAATAATATTCTATAAAAAAAATTAAAAAAGATTAAGGGTCTCACATGCTAAGGCGTCATATCTCGTTTGTTGAGGAACAAAATAAATAATAAGTTACCTCGATATACTTGATATACTTTGTTGTGTTAGTTTTAAAAGATCTAAAAGCTTCTAAGATATAGAATCGGTAACCTAAAACTTGGAGAAAGAAAACACAAAGATTAGACAATACCAAATTAAGAACATAAAATAAGATGATAAATAAAAGCAAAAGCACTAATAAGCAATAAAAGGCTCTGAATCACAATCAACGATTAAGACTTAATGAAAATATCAAACTTGTCATATGGCAAACTAAAAGGAACATAAAAGAGAATTCAAAGCAAGAATCTTTTCAAGTTCAATCAACAATGAAAGACAATAAGGTAAAAGACACAAAAAATCACTCTTAAAACAATAATGAAATCTTTAACCGAGAGATTAAACCCTGGTATCATTGAAAATTGGTAACGTTTCTAATGCCCTTTAATAGGGATTCTTGCTTATTCTTTTAATAATTTTTCCTTTTGAACCCAATAATTCGATGTTACTGTAACAACTAAATTTCGCTCCTGAAAATAATAATCAAGACAAGAAATATAGCGACAAATATTATATTTAATTTCAAGTGATGGGGTTACAATCACTAAAATATCTCTAAATCTAAAGAGATGTAGTCCTTTGATTCTTCTCCTCACGGATGATGGTTCAAGAGCTTGAAAGCTTGATATTGAACTTGACGGATTTCAGATTTGTAGTACGCCACGAACGATTTGAAGCTCGTCACGAACCAGGATTTGGTGTTGGATTATCACGAACGAAAGATTTGAAGCCGTTCGCCTATGACTTGAGTTCGCCTTTGGAATTTGACCAAAGACGACGATTGCAGATATGGATGGAGACCTTGATGCTATTCATCAGAGCCTCTTTAGCCTTTCCTTCTGCTTACTTGCTTGTTTTTTAGTCTTCTCCTTTGACCCTTTATATAGGTGTGGGGTGGAGTAATCTCCAAGAAAACCCTAGTGGATCATTGGGCTTGAAGCTTATGGGCCGACCCATTTGATAGAAGACCAATTTGCGGGCTAGCCCAATAATATATTGGACTTTTATTTAAATCAATTCATTTTAGATTTAAATAATCGACCCGATTATACTAGCCCATAATATTATTTGGACTAATATATATTTAATACATGATTAAATCCAAATTACTTGTGGATTTAAATTTAATAAAATTTTATTTGTCTAGAAATGCCCCCTGCTTCAAGGCTTTCGCGGTGTAGGCTTGCTGAAACGAACGACGAGACTTGAAGTACCCGTGGACGTTGATATTTTTTTTCAACACTTGTGGTGACTCTTACCGGTCAAATTTGAACTTTTATCGAGTTGCACATTTATGTGAAATGCTAAATACAAACTCCAAACAAAAATTAACCTTCCAATACTTTGGTTGTAGAACATGTGTGTGCAATGTAATTTGATTTGAAAGTAGCAATTGCAAATTTTAGTAATGGAGAATTCTTGCAAATTGTTAGACAACTTTCCATGTTTGTCTCTTTTTTTTTTTGGTTGTATTCCATGTTTGTCTCACGCGTTCGGTCTATTTCCTTTTTCACCAATTTGAATTTTGTCTCAAAATTTCCATATGAGGCTTGTAGTCAACGACCAATTGAATCTTATTTTTTAAAGGAAAGTTCTTGTTCATCAAGCTAACAACAGCTGACTTAACACTTCTATAAATAGAAGAGGCCCTAGAATGTTTTCCATGAAGGTTCTCTGCCGTTTGTCCTTAATTTTTCTTTGGCATCTATTTGCAGTTTGTACCCCTCAAAAGAAAAATTTGCATGTTGGCATAGGAGCATCAAAAACATGAGCCGGTTGATTTTGCTAAAACAAAACACGGAGAGCTGTAACATATCCAAGAACCGGAGCAAAAATCCTTCTGTACCATTTTAGGTATTGTTTTTAATTTTTGTTTCACGTGCTGCCGTGTTTGATCTTTCAGCTTTGCGCGTCTTCACAAAAACTTCATATCTTAGTGTAGGAACGTCAAAATCACGATAGGTTTGCGGGTACAGAAACTAGGCTTGGAGTAATACAACATACGAAAAATTTGGATTTAAATTCGTATTGTATCATCCCAGGTGAGTTTCGTAATCTTGGTTCAAGTTCTGTCACGCTCGACATTTCAGTTTTGCGCGTCTTAACCAAAAAAATCATAACTTGGTGTAGGAATGCCGAAATCGCGAGAAGTTTGTGGCAACAAAAACTAGACTCATACCAAAATTTGGATTTAAATTAATATTGTATCATCCCAGGTGAACTTTGTAATCTTGGTTCAAGTTCTGTCACGCTCGACATTTCAGTTTTGCGCGTCTTAACCAAAAAAATTATATCTTGGTTTAGGAATGCCGAAATCGCGAGCGGTTTATGGCGACGGAAACTAGAATTCCGGAGCTACGACATAGGTGAAAATCATAATCAGAATATGTTGATATATTCCCAGATGTTTTCTCGAATTTAGGCAACATATTATGATATGCTGCCCTATTCTGTCTTGCTGTTTTTTTTTCATAGATTCTTCCCCCTTTTTTTCGCAGACTCTCGGAGCAGCACATAGGGCTGTGAATTCCATCAGAAAGGATGCGTTTCATCAACCATGATACACCATACCCACACCTTGAGATTATTAGCGACAAGCAGAATCCGCGCGTCCAAGTTCTAACTTTAAAAGTTCATCCTCCGGTGATAGGTGCTTTCCCGCTCGCTAGAAAGCCGCTTGACGCCTCCCTTGATCTTGCAGAATGGTCGACTAGAGAGACGAAGGATGCATTGGACAGATTTTCAGGCAAAGCAACCAACATGAAGGTCCTACTTTTGAAGTCTTCCACCCATCAAAAGGTCGCGTCTGCTAGTCCTCTTCATCGTGATTACGATGGACGTCTCGCCACTTGGAGTATTCCTCCTTCCAGATTTGGTGAAGTTCGCTATACGTCCAAATATTAGGAGTGGGTAAAAGATGTTGTTGCCCGCAATAAGTTGACTCTGGATGGAATCAAGGTCTATGATGTCATCTTTTCTTCGTTGTTCACATATGACTACAATGAGAATGTCCTTCGTGCCTTTTGTGAGCTTTGGCGTCCATATACCAACACAATTTCTACATCCATTGGTGAACTCTCTATCTCTTTATGGCACTTGAGAGCAATCGGAGGCCTTCCGGTGCATGGGTCTTTCTACGACGAAGTTATCCCCTCAGCTAAGGAGTTGACACAAGAAGACGATCAAGGAAAACCTTTCCTCCCAAGAAGTTGTCTGCATCTATTCTCGACATTCTACAAACTCATGAAGGATGATGTCCACGAGGCCTCCATTCGTGATTGGGCGGAGTTTTGGTTTCGAGGCCCGAGTAGGTATGCCAAGCCTCCGTAAAAGTCATCAAGGAATCGGACTACAAGGCTGAAGTTGAATCATAATCCTTCTGGGAATATTGACGCGAGCTTCCTACCACGAACCGATGAGGAGAATGCCCCCTTTATTGAGCTTGGCGTGGAGGAGTCACTTAGAGCTGAGACTTATTTGGCGGCTTTCCTTGCATGTTGGCTTTGCAAATTTGTGTTCCCCAATAAGAAGATCGACTACATTCGTGCTAGTGTCTTCAAAATCGCGAGTCTGATGGCTCATGGAGAGAAGTTTTTCTTGGCGGTTCCCGTCCTTGAAAGTATTTATCATGGCTTGAAGGAGGTCTCCACTTCTCAAGATTTGGGTGCCTGCAAAGCACTCTTTCCTATTCATTACGTATATGGATAGATAGGAGAATATTTTGACACCTACTATCGTGTTAAGCGTCCACAACGAGGTCTGCAGATGTGCAAGGTTTGTGGCAAGAAGATGGCCAAGCTTTTTGACCTTAGTAATGCCCGTGAGTTGTTTCAACAAGTTAGTGCGCGACAGCTTCACCATTTGGCTATGCTACAAGGGAGGGAATTGCATCTTACCGATCGTGACGAACAATCGAATTCTTGGAGTGACCTTTTTATAAGTCTTCACTCAAGCTTCATTACCCTTAGGCATGACAACATTCATATTGTGGAATCTTATAGCCCGTGTAGATTTAGTCGTCAATTCGGCTTTTGTCAAGATGTTCCTGGCAACCTCATAGAGTGACCCTATAACGGCTCACTGAAAATGCTAGTGCAATTATGGGACTCATGTGTTCGTCTTGGAGGTTCATCAAAGGTTATTGTCCCTACGCGTCCATCAGAAGAGGGACCTCTAATGACTCATGAGTATGCAAATTGGTGGTCAGCTCGTCGAGTGCATTCTTCCCGACAAAGTACTCATATCATTTTGAAAGTTCCAAGGAAAGATGATATTCCTTTATCCTCCAAAGATGATCAATGTCAAAAGAACACTCACGAAGGGTCTTCCAAGTCCAAGTTAAGATCGAAAGATCCGTCGCCAAGCACCAAGGTCTTACCCAAGTCTACCCCTTCGACGGGCGGGGAAGCCCATGTGGATAAAGGAGCTAAACATGTTTTGTTGACTTCCAA
Source organism: Nicotiana tabacum (assembly GCF_000715075.1). NCBI lineage: Eukaryota > Viridiplantae > Streptophyta > Magnoliopsida > Solanales > Solanaceae > Nicotiana > Nicotiana tabacum. Next base: position 13,429,540 of record NC_134089.1, on the reverse strand, counting down.
GACAACTACTGCCACTGTAGAGGTGACGAACAATCCTTGCAAAAGGAAAGCGCCTCCTACTTCACCAAACAAAAATGTTGCGAAGACAACCAACGTCGTGCCAAAAAACGAGGAAAGGATTCAAGCTTCTGCTTTGCCCAATGAGATTTTGAATGTTAGTGCAACTTCCAGTTCGAACGAGAGTGATGTTAGTCACGACATACATTGGAATCGTTCAAAGAAGAAGGCTAAGGACACGAGCCATAGTGAGTTTGCTGACTTGGATGCTCTTAGTATCGATACTGGATTTTTCGTAGAGGGTGACCCTAGCTCAACGATGTCGTTGTCTGAACTGGAGAAACGAGTAAATATTATTTCCTTCAAATTTACTCCCTTTTTTTTGGAAACACTAAAGTTTGCTGTTTTTTTTTTTTGCAGTTGGGCGTCAATGAGTTGTATGATGACGTGCTTGGTAAAGACACAGTGGAAGACTGTGTTACAAGCCCAAATTCCCTCGGTGTGGCCGCAAAAAGTCCTCACACTTTATTTGATGGTGTTGAACATCACGCTGCAAACAATGCTCCGTCGATAGATTTGAGTGTACCCAAAGAGCCGCACCTTGTTCTTCCGGAAGATGTTGTGCTTTCCAAGCCAGCCATGACGAGTAAGATGGAGGTTGCCGCAAGTCAAGCAAAACGTCTAAAAGCCTTCGAGCCTACTCCATCGCCGTTGCATCTTGATGCTCCAAACTTTAAGCAACAAGAGACTATTTCCCGTATTAAACTTTCTTTTGTTAATACGATATGGCATACCTTGTGTGAATGGATCGAAGAGTTCTCTCTTGATTCTCTGGATAGCTTCACAAAGTTGGAGGAAAGTATTGCTTTGAGTCTTGAGGAAATTAAGAAAGAAAATGTTATTGATACTTCTACCTTAGAGGCTCTCGTCGAGGCTTTCTTCAAGATGTACGCAGATTACGATGCTTTAAGATCGTCCAAGATGACTAAAAAATTTCACCAAGAGTCACTTTCTGATGCACGACGACACCTCGATGATGCAAAATAGGAATATGAAAAAGTGAGTGAGTCTGTAGAAAAATTTCAAGTCAGTCTTGCGAATGTTGAACAACAGCTAGCTTCCTTGGCCTCCAGAAAGAAGAAGATCATCGCACTCTTGGACAATTAATAGGTGAAGTTGGCTAAAAGTCAAGAGAACGTTGACGTTACCGAAGGGGAGATTTATACCATTGAAGCCAATCATCCATTATCTGACGATAAAGCAGAGAAACTATCCCTCCTAAAAGGGGCAGTTGAGACGAGCCGCCAACAAACCCTTAGCTTCAAACCTTTTTTATGATTTTAGAGTTTTTTTTTTCTTAGGATTCTCGACTTGCGATTTTTTTTTATAACTAATATCATGTAATGGAGTAATTATGTCTTGGAGCAATAAAGTTATCTTTATTATTTCTTTTAATATGTGATATTTCTCTTTGAGACCCGGATTCCCTCCATTACTCCCAATTATTTCCTTCTTAAATTTCAGCATATGTCTTGTATGTTGGTTTTGTTGTTTCGCGAAAAAGAATTCATATTTTGCTGTAGGAGACTTCAAATCATAAGCCGCTTGCTTCTACCAAAATTGGACTCATAGGACTAAAACATATCAAAAAATTAGCACGAATCTCCTTTTGTATCAGCTGGAATTAATTTTCAAAGTTGATCTACACGTCTGGCCCGTGTTTAGCTCACAGCTTTGCACACTCTGCGCAAAATAAATCACATCTCGAGATAGGAGCATCCAAATCACAAGCCGTTTGTGATGTTAGAAAATAGACTCGGAGATCTAAAACTCATATAAATTTCATAGCAAAACTCCTTTAGGACTGTCAACAGAAAATTCACGAAGTCGACTCAACTACAGTGAATTTTCAGATTTGTGTACCTTCGGAAAAAATAATTATATCTTGAGCTTGGAGTGTTGGAATTGCAATCCGTCTATGCTGTTAGAAAGAAAGCCCAGAGATCTAAAACTCATATAAATTTCATAACAGAACTCTTTTCGGACTGTGAACAGAAAATTCACGAAGTCGACTCAACTGCAGTGAATTTTCAGATTTGCGTACCTTCGGCGAAAATAATTGTATCTTGAGCTTGGAGTGTCAGAATTGCAATCCGTATGTACCATTAGAAAGAAGGCACGCAGATATAAAACTCATATAAATTTCATAATAGAACGCTTTTCGGACTGTGAACAAAAAATTCACAAAGTTGACTCAACTACAGTAAATTTTCAGATTTGCATACCTTCGGCGAAAATAATTGTATCTTGATCTTGGAGTGTCGGAATTGCAATCCATCCATGCCGTTAGAAAGCAAACTCAGAGACCTGAAGTATCTATGAATTTCATGGAAGAACTTTTTTCGGTCTACCAACAGAAAATTCGCAAAGTTGACGCGACTGCAGTGAACTTCCAGATTCGCATGCATATAGGAGTCTTTGCGGCATAAGACCTTCTGGATTAGTTAAAGTTCCAGATCATGTATTCCACACATTTTTTTTTGAAGATTATGCGACTGAACTTAGAATGAAACTCTAAGATGCCTACGGACCTCGGTGAAGATGATCAAGTCATAACATAGTTCAAAATAGGTGAGTTTTTTTTTGTGTCCTAACTTTTGCCTAGGCCGCCTCTTTTGAGGTTTTCGACCTAGCGGACTCTTTTTTTTTTTTGGGTGCCGTTCACAGTTTAGGCTCATGCGGTCCAGGAGTTTTGCAACATGCAGTTTAGATTCTTGTGTCAAGGAGCGTAGCAGCATGCAGTTTAGGCTCGTGCATTAAGGAGCTTCATGACTTGCAGTTTAGGCTCGTGCGTCAAGTAGCGTTTATTCTTCAAGGATAGTAACTCTTTAAAAATTTCCCGTTGATAGGGCCAATTCTCATGCCATCTGCATCAACTAACTTGTAAGCTCCACTTGAATAGGCTTCTTGCATAACATATGGACCATCCTACTTTGAAGTGAATTTGCCTCCAGATTTGCGAGAGGTGATAATAGGTCTTCTTACTGCAAGAACTTGATAGCCAACTTAGAAGGACCTCAATCGAACCTTTTTGTTGAAAGCACGAGAAAGACGAGCTTGATAACATTCAAGACTTTGTTGAGCTTCTAGCCTTTTTCATCAAGGGACTCAAGTTCTTCAAGGCGCAGGCGAGCATTTTCTTCCTCAGTAAGACCTTCTTGGACAGCGAGTCGCAAGGACGGTATTTGACGCTCAAGAGGAAGAACTGCTTCGACTCCATAAACAAGAGAATAAGGAGTTGCTTGTGTCGGCGTGCAATGAGTCGTACAATATGCCCACAAAGCTTCTTCCATTCTGTCATGCCAATCTCTTTTAGACTTGGAGACGACCTTCTTTAACAAGTTGCAAAGCGTCTTGTTAAATGCATTGGCTAGTCCATTTGCAGCAACATAATACATTAACGAATTATGTTGCTTGAAGCCAAAAAGTTCACAGATCTTGGTCATCAATTTGTTATCGAACGGTTTGCCATTATCTGTTATTATATAACTAGGAATGCCAAAACGATATATAATGCTCACTCGAATGAAGTCTGCAACATTCTCTTTATTCACTTCCTTGAGAGCGACGACCTCTGCCCATTTTGAGAAATAATCAGTTGCGGCCAAGATGTATAGATGTCCTCCAGAAGATTTTGGAAGTGGTCCAACAATATCTAATCCCCAAGCATCAAATGGCCAAGATGCAACAGTAGGGTGTAACATTTCAGGAGGTTGGTGCATAAAATTTGCATGAAACTGGCAAGCCTTGCATCTTCGAGCATAATCTAAGCAATCTTTCACCATTGTTGGCCAGTAGTAACCCATCCTCTTAATGTGGAAGTGGAGCTTTGGCCCAGATTGATGTGATCCACAAACTCCAGAGTGTGCCTCTTGCATAGCTTGAGTTGCTTCATCTTCCCCTAAACAACGCAAGAGAACTCCCTCAAATGATCTTCGATACAAAGTGTCTTTGTAGTAAAGGAAGCGAGGGGCACGCTGACGAATTTCAGTCTTTCTTCTTGGATCTTTTGTAAGTATCCCATAACATAAGTAGTCGATCATGGTTTGTCGCCAATCAACCTTCACAGCTTCAACAACGGCTACCAAACGCTCGAGCTTGCTTTCTTCATCCTCGTTCTCATCTGGCGGCACTATCCATTTTTGGCAGATAGTGATTTGTGTCTGGCCGGGCAAAGTCAATGTTGAAGGTAGAGTATCTAAGGCGTCAGCCTTCTTATTTTCCTTCCTTGGCACATGCTGAAGAGTTACATTACCAAGCCATCCAATCAATTTCTGTGCATAATCATAATAACGACGCAATTCTGGCTTTTTGACCTCGTAACTACCTAGCAATTGATTGATCACTAACTTAGAGTCTCCAAAAATATGTAATTGGAGTTGTCTCATATCAATGGCCATCTCAAGCCCAAGTATGAGTGCTTGATATTCCGCAACGTTGTTGGTGCAATGTTGTGTTAAGGTGAAGGAATATGGCAAGACTTCCCCTTGAGAAGTGACAAACACAACACCTGCACCAGCTCCCTCACGATGTGCGGAACCATCAAAATACATTTTCCACGGTGGTTGCACTTCGATGACCATCGCATCCTCATCAGTTAGTTCATCAGTCAACTTCCAATCATTAGGAATTGGATGATCTGCCAAGAAATCTGTCAAAGCTTGTCCTTTCACAGCTTTTTGTGGGATATACACAATCTCGAATTGTTGAAATTGGAGGTACCACCTTGCTAATCGATTATTGAGGACGGGTTTTGACATAACAAACTTGATCGGGTTCGCCCTTGAGACGAGACGGACGACATGAGATTGAAAGTAGTAGAGGGAATTTTCGATCGGAGAATACTTTAGCTCATTTGGGGTCATCATCCTACTCAAGTAGTAGAGGGAATTTTCTTTATTTTCACCATTTTCCTGGGCCAAAAGGGCTCCCAGTGACCTTTCTTGGGCTGCAATATATAGAATCAATGGCTTTCCTGGTATAGGGGCTGCCAGAACTGGAGGTTTCATCAAGTAGGATTTGATGTTTTGGAATGCATTACTACAAGCTTGGTACCATTCAAAAGGTATACCCTTCTTCATGAGTCGGCTATAAGGTTGGCACTTCCCTGCTAGATTTGAGATGAATCTTCTAAGGTACGCCAATTTTCCTTGTAGACTTTTCAGTTCATGGATATTTTTGGGCTCGGGTATCTTCAAGATGGCGTCAACTTAGGCTTGATCTATCTCAATCCCTCGATGTCGAACAATGAAGCCAAGGAATTTTCCAAAAGTAACTCCAAAGGCATATTTCAACGGGTTCATTCTAAGTTGATATCTCCGGAGTCGTTCGAACACCATTCTTAAGTCTTGTAAGTGGTCTCCTCTCTTTCTTGATTTCACCACTAAATCATCGACATAGCATTCCACATTCTTGTGGAGGATGTCGTCAAAGATATTCTGCATTGCCCTTTGATATGTGGCGCCATCATTCTTCAAGCCAAAAGGCATTACTTTGTAGTAATAAATGCCTTTAGGAGTGCGAAACGCAGTAAGCTCTTCATCTTTTGGTGCCATACGTATTTGATTGTAGCCAGATGATCCATCCATGAAAGGCATCGCCTCGTATCCGGTGGTGGCATCAATCATAAGCTCTGGAATGGAGAGCGGAAATTCGTCCTTAGGGCATGCATTATTGAGGTCTCTAAAATCGACACAAACTCGAATTTGGCCATTTTTCTTCTTTACAGGAACAATGCTTGAAATCCATGAAGGATATTTAACCTCCCGAAAGAAACCAGCTTTGATAAGTTTATTGACCTCGGCTTCGATTGATGGGATCAATTCTGGCCTGAAGCGTCTTTGGGCTTGCTTAACAGGACGAGCTCCTTTCTTGACTACGAGATGATGAACTGCTACCTTAGAATCTAAACCAAGCATCTCTTTGTAGCTCCAAGCAAATACATCTTTATATTCTTTGAGTAGCTCCACATAAGTGTTTTCTTCATCTGTGGTTAATAGGGCACTTACATAGGTGGGCCTGGAGTCTTCTGCAGTGCCAAGGTTGACTTCTTTCAATGCATCAATAGTCATTTTAATTCCTTCTTCTAGTTCTGCAGGAGCGTCCTCAACATCTTCGTCTTTTTGAGTATCATCATCGTTAAAAGATATATGGCCACACCAAGAGGCATCTCCCAAATATTTGTCAAATTTCCTCAGGGATGAAGTGTATTGCTCCTTATTTGTAGTAATGTGATATGAAGATCCTACACTTTCTTCATCTTCGTCATGCTCTCTAGTGTGGACCACTGTGCGAGTCTTCACTTTGAGTACCTCTCCGCATGAAATCAAAAGTTCTGATTGTTGCCTCATTCTGGAAGGGACCAGGCTTTGACACTCTTTGGAGATACTTTGGACTCTAGATGGCAAAGGTCTTCTTATTTTTTCATAATTTCTATGGGACTTGTTCTTCTTCCTTTTCAATGGCCCAAACCTCTCAAATACAGAAATTCTTGTAGTTGGTTCTCCAAGTCGATCAAAGACAGAAGGCCTTTTATTAGGACCAGCGGGTTCATCTTCCGTCGTGATATAGTTAATACTTGCTCTTCTAATGGAGATGCGAATTGGTGGGGGTTGTTTGTAACCTAGACCCTCACATGATTGCTTCACCACATGCTCATTATCCTTCATCGTGTTTGCTTTCCTAGTAGCTTCAGGTGGGAGCTTCCCTAACTTAGATGGTTCATTGGGATCATATCCAGCCTTTGCGAACAACCTGTAAGCATTCAGATTAAAACCTTAATTTGTGTGTTTCGTAGGGAGTTCCTTATATAGAAGCATGTGAGGGGCCACAAAATTTTCCAGTAGCTTTGAAGATAACTTTATGGTATCAATCTGCTTGATAGGAAGGGTTAATTCTCTTAGTGCACCTTTTTGGAGGCTTGATGATTCTCCTTCATCTTTCTTCACTTTTGGGACGTAACGAAATAAATGAACTATTTTCTTGCCTTTGGCCTTCGTGATGTCATCAACTTTTACTCCCTTCATGATGTGGTTCTTCAAGTAGAACTTTGCATCAGTGAAGTATGCCTCGGCTTCAGAGAATGGCTTGTCGTCAGTAACTATCTTCTTTTTGACTCCATCTTTATTATATTTCAAACATTGGTAGTAAGTTGATGGGACAACTTTATTCTCGTATATCCACGGCCTGCCAAGCAACAAATTGTATGAAGCCTTTGCATCGATCATATGCATCCATGCAGTTGATTGCATATCTCCCATGGTGATTTCCAGATTGATAGCTCCTATGGCCCTTTGTCCTCCTTGATTGAATCCTTGAATCATCAGTCGGCTTTCAGAAAGTTCTTCAGTTGAGATGCCGAGTTCTTTCATTATGCGAATGGGAAGAATGTTAACTGCATATCCGTCATCTATCAAGATTTTGTTTATCCTCCTCTCGATCACATAACCCACCATAAACAAAGGGCGATTGTGTGGTGCCTCACCAAGTAGGAGATCGTCTTCAATGAAGGTGATTTTTGTATTACAGACATCTGCTTCTTAGAAAGAGGACTCAACAAGACTATTAGACAGTGATGGTGAGAGTGCTGACTTGACTTCATTCTTTTCCTCTTCTTCTTTATCAGCATTACAGCACAAGGCCTTGTCATCATCGTCAGAAATCCTCGTGCGAAACCAACTCGGAAAAAATTCTCCCAAAGTCACCGGGTGGCGTGGCTTTTGGTGATGGTGTGTCTCTATCTCCACCTTCTTTGGGTTCTTAACAATTTGTAGCTTCTTTAGTCTTCTCACCATCTTATTCCTCGTAGGTTGCTTCGTTGATCCTTTTTGCATACTTAATTTACGGCGTTTTCGATGAGTCACCAGGGTCCATCCTTCTTCATCAGGTTGATCAACTCGGACTTTGTCATCCTCCAACAATTCTTCATCTTCATTCCCTTCACAGATGCATATCTCAATCGGATCGAATGAGCTAAAGGTAATGGACACATGGTTTGTGCTTGCTTTTTCGTCTTCGAGCTCGATCTTCTTTTAACGAGCCAAATACATAACTTTGTCCTTGAAAACAAAGCACTTCTCAAGAGGGTGACCTACAAGCCGATGGTATTTGTAGTAATTCGGGTCATTGCTTTTTTCAGCTTCATCTGGTCGTTTCATCTATGGCAGCTCAATAAGCTTTAACTCGAGGAGTTCTTCAAATATTGCAGGCACATCGGAATCTAGAAATGGGTACTCCTTTTATTGCATCTCTTTGAGAGTCAACTTCCGATTTGCATTGTCTTGAGAGGAAGTTGTTTTTATACTCTGTTTTTTGCTCGCCTTGGTAGTAAACTTCAAAGGAGAGGCATTGACGTTCATGGATTCTTTGCTTTCATTTTTGGGTACGAACTTGCTCCATTTCTTGACTTCTTGCTTATCTCTTCCCTTGCGAGGTTCGTAGATGGGCAGCCCTTCGTTTCCCGCAGAAGCCATGCTCAACTCCATATTATGAGCATGGGTGGAAAGTTCTTCAAATGTCTTGGGCTTAATTCCTTGCAAGATGTAACGAAGTACCCAATGCATTCCTTGGATGCACATCTCTATGCCAGAAGCTTCGCTTAGCCTATCTTTGCAGTTAAGGCTTGCATTCCTCCATCGATTGATAAAGTCAATAACTGGTTCATCTTTTCATTGGCGAGTGTTCGTAAGTTCCACCATGCTCACAGTACGCCTCATGCTATAAAAGCGATTGAGAAACTCTTGCTCCAATTAGTCCCAACTATCAATGGATCCAGCCTCGAGGTCGTTGTACCAATCAAAAGCATTCCCCTTTAGTGAGCGGACGAATTGCTTGACAAGGTAATCTCCATAAGTCCCTGCATTGTTGCATGTCTCAACAAAGTGCACAACATGTTGCTTTAGATTTCCCTTGCCGTCGAACTGTTGAAATTTGGGAGGTTGATAGCTGCCATACATCTTCAGGCTATCGATTTTTGTAGTATACGACTTTGCGTACGTGAGAGAAGACTTTGAAGTGACCTCATACTTATCCTTGATAGTTCCCATAATGAATTCCTTTAATTGTTCTATGTGAACTGATCCTTCAGAGGAGACATGAAGTTCTTTGGTGGATGGCACTTGTTTTGTTGGAGGATCAGTCTTCTCGCGGACTTCAGGAAGCTTTCCAGGTGCATGACTTGATTCTCCATCCATCATGCTTTCAACTATGCCTGTCAATTTTGCGATACGGACATCTTGATCTTGAACATACTTTGTTAACCCATCAATTGCCTTTGTCAGGTTTGCAAGTTGCTCCTCCATTGTCGTGGTGTTAGTCATCGTTGCCTCCATGATTATTGCAGATGATGAAGAATAACCGAGACCTTCCCACGGATTGAACTCAGTTTGGAACATGTCATGTGGCGAGATTAGCGTAGAACCAACACTTAAGACTTCATCATCAGGTTGGGTAAGCTGACTCTTGGTATTGTATAAAGTAGGTTGAGCAAGAGCTTTCTCCACAACTTCTGCAATATTATATCCTCTCTCTGACTTGCTAGAAGAGGACCTTTCTTCTTCGAATGATGAAGATCTCAAAGCATGCATTGGTGCAGACGACACTTGTAGTGCTTGTTGCCTTAAGACGCTCGCCTTGCTCGGGTGATTGGCCCAAGACTCCCCATAGTAATGTTCAGGACACTTTCAACGTCAGAATAAAACTTGGAGTCAGCAACTTCGATCTTCTTTGAAGCCATCTTAGTGATCTTGAATGTTGAGAGTTGAGAAGAGATGAGAGGTAGAGATAGTCCCACTGGGCGTGCCAAAATTTGTAACAACTAAATTTCGCTCTTGAAAAATAATAATCAAGACAAAAAATATAGCGACAAATATTATATTTAATTTCAAGTGATGGGGTTACAATCACTAAAATATCTCTAAATCTAAAGAGATGTAGTCCTCTGGTTCTTCTCCTCACGGATGATGGTTCAAGAGTGAACTTGATGGATTTCAGATTTGTAGTACGCCACGAACGATTTGAAGCTCGTCACGAACCAGGATTTGGTGTTGGGTTATCACGAACGGAAAATTTGAAGTCGTTCGCCTATGACTTGAGTTCGCCTTTGGAATTTGACAAAAGACGACGATTGCAGATATGGATGGAGATCTTGATGTTATTCTTCAGAGCCTCTTTAGCCTTTCCTTCTGCTTACTTGCTTGTTTTTTAGTCTTCTCCTTTGACCCATTTATATAGGTGTGGGGTGGAGTAATCTCCAAGAAAACCCTAGTGAATCATTGGGCTTGAGGCTTATGGGCCGACCCATTTGATAGAAGACCAATTTGCGGGCTAGCCCAATAATATATTGGACTTTTATTTAAATCAATTTATTTTAGATTTAAATAACCGACCCGATTATACTAGCCCATAGTATCATTTGGACTAATATATATTTAATACATGATTAAATCCAAATTACTTGTGGATTTAAATTTAATAAAATTTTATTTATCTACAGTTACTTTTAATTTTGTCAAATACAATGAGTATTCCACTTTTATGTCATATATAACTTATGTTTACCTCTTTTTAGTAGCTTTAAAGAAGTGCTAATCTACGCAAAAAATATAGTACAAATATGAGTACTTAAATTTTAAGTTTTGAATGATAAAAATTTATAGTTTACTACATCTAATGGGCTTGAAATAAGGAAACCTATATAAAATAAAATTTAATTGCTTTTAGAATCCTAAATATAAAGATTTTCTACATAATTCAACTATGGAAAATTTTAATAATCAGAATTATAGTTGATTTCAATATCCTAGATATTAAAAAAATAATTAAATGATCATTCTTACATATTTGGAAAATATTTAAATTACACTTTTATCCACTGTGAACTTTATTTTTAAAGGATAAAAAAGCGAACGATATTTCGCTAAGGACCTTCGTGCTTTTAATATAATAAGATAGATAGATATAGATAGATATGAATATAAATAAATACATTAATAATACAAAGATGAAAAAACTATTGAACATCTCCGAAAAAATAAAGAAATAGTTGTTGGAATCTTGAAAAAGTAGTACTAGCTACTGATATAAGTACAAACAATACAATATTATATAATTTTAACGTAAGTGCTTTCCTTTGGACCCATAAAAAAAACTATACAAATAGTAAAAGGAAAAATATCGTAAGTTGAAAGTTAAATTTATCAGGACCAAATTGTACTTCCAAGCAAGTAAATAAATAATCGCGAAATTCTTTTAGTAGTATAATTTTAAAAGCTGCTTCTTTCAATATTGCATCTCTAGTGTAGGGGTAACTAAACTTCAAATAAAACAAAAATTACTAATAATTTTTTGTCGTATATAATACAACTTCGTCGTTGTGTGTCACCAAACAACTAAATAAATCAAGAAACAACTACTATACAACAATTAATCACTAAAATGAGTATTCTATAAAGATAATTATTCGAAGGCAAATTTGTTGCAAAACTAGTTTGAGTGGAAGTTACATACTTACATGTATCGATGGAGTAAGAAGTATTATACAATCAAGTCCTTACAGGGTTATTAGAGATAGATTTCAATAAAAATAATTAATTAATATTCGGATAATAAGTTAAATTTTATTGTTCACATAAGTTATCAAATCAATTTTACTTTATTGCATAGTCATAGCTCTATCATCTTTGTCTCATCAATTATTGAATGTCTTTATGAGCTTTAAAACCTAAAGCTTCATGACGATGGCTTTATTACTTGATAAGAATTTGACAAGCAATAAAATGGTTCTTTATTCTTTCGAAGTAAACACGAGCACCATATGGTATATTGCTAATCACTACGCCCTCCGCTCCATTTTAATTGTCCTATTTCTCTTTTGTCCTTAAGAAATTATTAATAAGAGGATTTTTTTTTTACTACTATACAATTATTTAATACTCTTCATTTCTAAGTTTTTTATGCTATGTACTCCCTCTGGTCCAAAATAAGTGATTTTTTGGCTTTTTTTTGTTGTCCAAAATAAGTGATTTTTCCGGATTTCAAGAATGAATTAATTTTTTTTTCCTACATTGCCCTTGGAGTAAATAGTGTTGGAGTATGTGCTAGGAATATTTATGTGAAGAGATAGTAAAGGTTAATATGATCAATTTTATTACTAATTAATGTTAAAAGGTGAATTTCTTAATCAGTGTGAAAACATCTAAAAAAATCACTTATTTTAGACCGGAGGGAATAGTCAATATTTTTTCTTTCAAGAATATTTTAATACTAAGGGCCAAAATAGATAAAAGGTAATTAATTATATCTTGATTTTCTGAAATGTCAACTATTTGGACCAGATATCTTTAGTAATTAGGACACCTAATATGGACATGAGGGAATAGTAGCAATAAAATAAAGTAACTCACACTAATGACCAAATCAAACGAATGCAAGAATTAATCAAAGTGCGAAATAAAGAAACACACTTCACCAATATTTTACCAAAACAACTTTAAATTATAAGTGCCTTGTACCATTGGCGATTTCACACATAGCCAATGGTAGTAAAAATATCTCACATACATTATGTAGTCTAATAGATGTTTATTTTTGTTTTTATGGATAGACTATAATAGATTTATTGGAGTACAAGTTTCGCCCCAAATAAAATAAAAACTTAAGAAACCCTGAAGAACTTCAAAAAAGCTCACCTAAAATTTCAGGGTGTTTAAATTTATTGATAGTATTTATTAAGCTATGTCAACTTTAACGATGACATATTAGCTCGATTTTCTTGACGTCTCGAAATTAAAGTTGTCTATTTCTTAATAAAAGGGCGCTCCATTTCCCTAACTCGTACTTTAGGAACTAAGTAATAGTACTATATAAATCTTCTTCCTCAATCAATTGTAGTAATTAATGGCTGGGAAAAATGGAAGAGCAGAATTGAGATAACATCTTAGCCATATGAAACACAACGTTGCCACAGCCATTTCCACCATTAATAGAGTTGGTGCTGGTGCTGCTCCTCCTTTCCAATTGTAATTTGGCATGTTTCTTGTTTTCACGTGAAGATTTCTGCATTTTCAAGAAACCAAGATTAAATAAGTAAGAAAAATCAACACATGGACAAAGGGTTAACGATGGAGCGGTAAGTGGTTATTCATCCAGGTGTCGGATTCGAGACTTGAGTATAAAGTCGTTTTTAATATGGAACGCTTTACCTCCTAATATGGGACTTCTAGATGAAAATTTAAATTTAGTCGAGCCCCAATACAGATACCGGACAGTGGGTTGGGAACCAAAAAAAATTCAACACATGGTAATTACTAAATCCAAAAGAGTGATCTATAGTCAAAGTACATTTGGTCAAACTTGCTAATTCCAAAGTTGAGAAATTTAAGAAATAACCACTAAACAAGATATTTTTCTGAATAAAATGCACTTGAAACAATGAGCTGGAATTCACGGATGTATGATACAATCATTAATACATATCGACAGTCATTAAATGCCGTTGATACCGATGTTAGTTCTTGTTTTTTAATTTTAATATTTTGTTTTTAGTTTTTGGTTTTTTGCGTAGAAAATAATAGTATTTCTCGTTGTTTCAATCAAAAACATGTTGTACATGTAACGCTCCAGTGTCAAGCTCTATGCGCAAGCCGTGATTAAATTTAATCCGACTTTTTTTAAAGCTAATAATGTAAAAACAGTTGATCTTGGGTTTAATTTAATTTCAGAAGTTAAAAGAAAAAACTAAAGATATAAGACAATATAAAAAACAACAGTTCAATCTTTCTACCACTATATAAAGCATTAAGAGCTTGTTTGGATGTCTTAAGAAAACTAATACTATATATATTAGCTTTGACAATCCGTTGTTTGATATTGTTTTTCAACCTATGTATAACTAATATTAGTTATACACTCTATTCAGTATTATTTTTATACATAGCAAATCATGAGATTAATAATATCATAATTTTTAATACATAGATAAGCATGTAGAAAGACAAAACTACTCTTTCAAAACCTTTTCCAAACCGTCCAAGGGTATTTTTGTAAACAAATTTTAAAAAAACTTATGCAATACATTTTATTTTTAATACACTAACCAAATAGTTAGTAAGAAATAATTTCAACATAACTGTCAGCATAACTAATACTAATCTTAGCATTATTAATACACCATATTCAGTTCTATTCTTATACACCATACCAAACGATCCCTAATTCTAACACCTTTTAAAATGCCTAGTTCTCGATATTTAGGATGGGATGATACAACTATCATGTAAAGAAGCAGAAGATTAATTATATAAAGCTAACTCATGAGATAACAATTACCTAGATCATATAAGAATATAATAGCTCATTCCTTCAACTATAATAACAATTCAGTAAAATTTCATATGTGGGGTCTGAAAGGGTAGAATATAAGCAGACATTACCCCTGTACGAAAGATAGAGACTATTTCTGTAAGACCCTAGGCTCAAGACGACGAAGCTTATTCCTTCAACTGATAGAATATTCTATCGCTGGAAGCATTCACGACGAATATTATTGCAATCTAACCCTAAATGCTAAAAGGAAACAAAATTAAATCGTAAATATTGTCAATGTCTCTGTAGAAAAAATTATGGCTGGTAGAGAATTGTATATTAAGTGGAAAAAAAAAAAAAGTAAAATCACACTCTTGTCCAGCTAAAAGTCAGTAGATAAACTCGATAATGTATTTCATTTTCTAAAAGGGTCAAATTTATAACTTAGTTTATCAATTCACTTACAAAATAAAATTAAGAATATCAAAAATTCAAAATACAGATCATATGCACTTTTAGAAATATAAAAAGATATTTATCCTATTATTTATTCAATATTAAAATCTACTGACAATTTAAAGACCCCACAAAAAAGAAGCAGCAAGTAATTAGCTGGATAAGATAACGATAGTGCATATTCAATCAGTAACTCTAATTTAATTTCCAATCAATTAATTTCTGAATTTAGTTTTCCATTTTAAATTAAAATCTAATTAATTCTTTTTGGTTTCCCACCCAGTGTTCGGTACCCGCATTAGGACCTGACTAAATCAGGATTCGCGCCGGAAAGTTCCACATTGAGGGTAAAGCGCTCCGTGACAAAGACAACTCCATACCCAGGCTCGAACCCGAACGTCGGAATAAAGATGAGCCCTTGACGGTAAAATCTAATTAATTTCTCAAAATACAAGAATTTTCAAAGGAAAAAAAAAATAATTTTAGCTAGAGGAAAATGGACTTACAGATTCATGTGGAGGTTCAGCAAGAAGAGAAACTCTAACAATAGAACCATCTCTTAAATTATAAAAAGATAAAGGCTGATCACTTTTCATTTTAATTGATTTGTAATAAAGATCCAAATAATCATCTCCCCATGCTTTTTTAATCACTTTTTCCAAATCTTTTACTTTATCTGCTTGTTTCACCTCTGCATACATCTCCGACGTCGGCGACTTCACGTTTATCGTCAGTTTTCCTTCTCCGGTCGCCGGAATTTTCACCTGCAAAGATGGAGCTGAAGAAGAAGAAACCATTTGCCTTTTTTTTTTTTCCTTCTAATTGTTTGATCAAGTTTTTTGTGTCTTATTTATGTTGTGTTACCTAACTTACCTCTCCTTTAATAAATACAAGTCTTCTTCTAAATTAGTGTAAGTATAATTTATTATTCATATATTTATTACTGTGCTCTCTTTGGTCCCAAATATTACTAGTTTAGGTATTAGGGGAGGCGAGCGTTGACCCTACCTTATAAGTAATCGGATTATAACAGCTTGGGCGAAATTAATATGTTTTAAAATAATTGACGTTATAGATGAATTACAATATCAACATACTAGTCGTAATCCCGCATAATCGGGTTTGATGAGGATAATGTACATATTGACCTTACCCCCACGCTATACAAAAATTATTTATCACATTTTTCCTTGTTTGAAATCTATCGTTATTATGACATTAGTATAGTATTAATTAATTAAGATGCTTAAGAATAATTTAAATAAATACTTTTACAATTAAATATTAAATGGTTTTCGCAATGAACACTACTAGAAATTCGGGAAAAATTGTCTAAAGAAATCGATCAAAATTGGTCGGTAATAGCTAATAACCATCCAAAACGCGACATTAACGTGTGACCGGTATTTTAAAGGTCGGAAAGGCATACCGATCAAAGTTGGTCGGAAATTACCGACAAACTTTGGTCGGTCAATTAAATTCAAAAAAAAAATTCCGAAAAAATCGACCAAAGTTGGTCGGTATTTTAATTATGTTATTAAAAAATGCACCATCTGGGAATCAAACCGGGGTCTGTACTTTGGCAGAATACTATTCTACCACTAGATCATTGATGCATTTTGTTTTAAGACTGTCTTTTATTTCATTTATACTCTTTAATTGTATTTTCGCACGAAAATAACTGGCCAAAGTTGGTCGATTTTATTAAAAAATAAAATTACCTGCCAAATTCAGTCGATTTTTTAAAATGACCGGTCGAATTAACTAACCAATTTTGGTCGATATTTTTAATATTAATTTTAATTTATTTTAAATGAAAAACCGACCAAAGTTGATCGGTTTCTTGAAAAATAAATTTTGCGGGACTCAAAAATAGTTTCCCGTATTTTTGTGTTTGGTCGGTTTTGTAAAAAAAAATTAAAAAATAAATATTTTGAAAAACCGGCCAACTTTGGCCGGTTTAATCGTGGTCGATTTTATCGAATTTCTAGTAGTGGAACGAGTAAAAACCTTTAAGAAATACTCCAGTTGGCCCACTTTAAATGACTTTTTGGGTTCTTTTCATACATATTAAGAAATTTACCTTTTATCATTAATTAACAATGAAATTAACCATATTAACCTTAATTTGCTCATCGAAAATATAACAAATTACTCTTAGTCTTTTTGCTCCAAGGGCAACTTTAGAAAGAAGAAGTTAATTCCTTCTTGATATCTGAAAAATAAACATTATGGACCATAAAAAAAAAAATCAAAAAATCACTTAAAGTGAACCGGAGAAAATATAATATTGACAGGGAATAATATTATTTATTTGAAATATCTTTGGTATTTTCCGTTAAAAAACAAGTAGTCTTAAAGATTGTGTGAATTAGGTCACTGGGGTTGTTGACTTTGTTCCATGTGTAACATGGTGGAATTAATAAAGGCAAATAGTAATGACCCCTTTACTTGGTGCAGAAATCAAGAATTAGAAAAATCAAAGAAAAAAAGAAAAGAAGATTGCGATTTATGATAATCCCCAGTCCTAAGTCACGTGACATTTTCTTTAATTGTCTGTTTTAAAAAAAAAGAATAACTTTATATATTTAAAATAATTTATTTTTAAACTTCTTAATTTAGTTTATTTATAATCACATAAATTTTAAACTTATTTTAGATCATAATTCTAATAATTTTTTCTTTTTTAAAAATTCTATCTTGTTAAATAGTGTCACATAAATTAAGACGGATTGATGTTTATTTATAATGCAGAAAATTTCGGGAGAAATTTAAAAATAGCCAGATTTACAACTGGTCATTCAAAAATAGTCATAGTTTCAAAAGTAATCGAAATTTAGCCACTTTTCATGTAAAGATAAATCTGAGCGAAAACACTGTTCAAAACCCGAAAAATATGTTCGTATATTATACTGGAGTTCCAGCATAAGTATGCTTGAACTCCAGCATATTATACGGGAGTTCCAAGATAACTATGCTGGAACTCCAGCATAATATGTTGGAGTTCCAGCATGAGTACACTAGAACTCCAGCATAATATACGGGAGTTTCAGCAAGTATAAATGTTCAGTATAATATACTGGAGTTTGGAGCACCGGTGCTCCAGTCTCCCGTATATTATACAGGAGTCAGCAAAGTATACCGGTCCAGCATAATATGCTGGAGTTCGTACACAGATGCACCGAACTCCCGTATATTATACGGGACCTGTCTCTGTTGCAGCAAAATAGTGGCTATTTTTCATTGACTTCGTAAACGGTGACTATTTTTGATTGACCAGTCCGAAAACTGGTTATACCGTGCTATTTTGACGAAAATTTCTCCAAACCTACCAACAACGGCCCAGTATAATTCTACAAATAGGATCTGAGGAGGGTAATATGTATATAGACCTTACCCCTACCCAAGGGGCATAGAGACTGTTTCTCCAAACCTACCCAAAAATATAATAGCCAATAGGTATATCCGTGGTACTGGAGATAAGGAGGGACCATAGTTCCTGCGATATCGGTCATTTGTTGTCCTTTTCATAAAAAGTTTCTGGATTTCTCTCATCCTTCCTTAATAAGAAAAATAATATTATATAGTCACTCTTAAAATAATAGTCAAAAAATATATATTTTGTTATATAATTTTTGTATATAATATACAGAATTTTCGGCTATTAAATGTAAATAATTTTTGGTACGAGCTAGAAGTGATATGATAACTTTGCCAAAATATCTTAGAAATATTTTTTGTTTTGTTTGATATGTGGTATATGACCATAACAAAAAGGAAAAAAAAAATATTTAGTAGTTATACAATTCATAAGAAAATAACACATATGAAATAAAACTTGATAAAAGTTGGACGAATTGAGCTATGATCCAAATTTTTGCTCATTTTGATCCAACCCATTTTAGCCCAAGTAATTTTTGAGCGGGTCATACTAACTCAACCCGCTTTGGCCCGCTCAAAATCGACTGAACCCGTCCATTTAACACCTCTAGTCGAAGTATACACTTTTGCAGTAAGTAATAGATTTGCAAGAGGGCAAAGTTCCAGGAAAAACTAAATCTATAGTGTATCCATATCAATTCTTTTAGCGAATGAAAGGAAAAAGTGTGATGCATTTATTTTTTTAAGAGTAAAGTTTATAATTCATTGAACCCCTCTAATCTTTAATGTTTGAAAAATAACTTTTTGAATGGAACAGATAATCCCTTTGAGTAGCATTTTTTGGCGAGCTTTGAAATTTTAATGCAAGGAACAAGTACTGTTGTCCTTTTCTTTTGGTCAATATACTGAAATATTACTTAGATTTGGCACTATACTTCACACTAAAGGTAATTAACACAAAGTTTAACTAAATTGTGCATAATAGTAAGGAGCTAACCAACATAAGACACATTGAATTGGCTGGACAAAATAACCTACTAGCACAACAAGTTTTTTTTTTTTGTTTCCGCCGGGTGTCCGGTACGGAACCCGACTAAATCCAGATTCGCAGCGGGAAGTCCCACATTGGGGGTAAAACGCTCCCTAACAAAAGCGACTCCATACCCAGGGATTCGAACCCGAAACCTGTGATTAAGGATGAAAAAGTACTTATCACTCCACAACAACCCCGTTGATATACTGTGACGACCCGGCCAGTTGTCTCATGAGTTACCTCTCTGCTTTCCTCATTTCTGCTTCTTATTGCTTTATCTATGGGTTCTATACGTGATCTGGTTGGTTAGCTCGGGTTCGGAAAAGATTTGGTAAGGTTTGAGACACTTAGTCTCTTTTAAGGAAGCTTAAGTTGGAAAAGTCAAACGATGTTAACTTATGTGTTAGAGGGTTCGGATGTGAGTTCCGATGGTCTGATTAGCTTCGGGAGATGATTTGGGACTTAGAAGCGTGATCGGAATGAGTTTTGGAGGTCCGGAGTAGATTTAGGCTTGAATTGGCGAAATTGGATTTTTGGCGATTTTCGGTTAATAGGTGATATTTTGATATAGATGTCAGAATGGAATTCCGAGAGTTGCAGTAGTTCCGTGGTGTTATTTGGGATGTGTGTGCAAAATTTCAGGTCATTCGGATGTGGTTTGGTTGTTTTTTTTTTTTTTTATCAAAAGCGTAATTTAGAAGATTTTAGAATTTTTAGGCTTCCGATGCGAATTTGGTGTTTGGATATTGTTTTGAGCGTTCCGAAGGTTGGAACAAGTTTGAATGAGGTTATGGGATATGTTGGTATGTTTGGTTGAGGTACTGGGGGCCTCGGGTGAGTTTCGGGTGGTCAACCGGACCATTTCATGATGTTTGGAGTTGCAGAAAATTGCAGGTCAGTGCTGCAGAGAAATGACCTTCGCGTTCGCGAGTGGGTCCTCGCGTTCGCGAAGGCTCAGTTGAGGAAGCTGGGATTTAAGCCTTCACGTTTGCGAGGAAGGCTCCGCGTTCGCGAAAGGCTGAGTATTTGTGCATCGCGTTCGCGGGGTGGTGTCGCGTTCGCATAGAAGAAAATGGGCAGCTGAGCTTTAGAGGAGTTTATTCATCGCGTTCGCGAGAGGGGCAACGCGATCGCGAAACGTTAGTCTGAGGAAGCATCGCGTTCGCGATGGGTAGGTCGCGATCGCAAAAGAGGAATTTTTGTCAAAGTTATTTTGTGCTTCGCGAACGCGAGGCTTTGACCGCGTTCGCAAAGAAGGCTTTAGGCCTAGGCAGAATATTTAAATTGTCGTCTTGTCCGCGATTTTGGGGTTTATTTCCTCCATTGTTGAGTGTTTTTGGAGATTTTTGAAGGGGATTGAAGAGGGATTCAAGGGAAATCACTTGGAGGTAAGATTCATGGACATAAAACTCGATTCTAATGTGAAATCTACCTAATTAATCATGGAAATTAAACCTAAAATGGAAAAACTAGGGCTTGAAATTGGAGACCTAGAAATTGGGATTTGAGGGGTCATTTATGGTTGGATTTTGATACTTTTGGTATGTATGAACTCGGAGAGTGATAAGGAATCCAATAATGTAATTTTTACCGGAATTCGAGACGTAGGCCCGGGGATTGGGTTTTGGTAATTTCGGGATTTGTGTTGTATAGTGATTATTTTCGCTTGGGCTTCGTTCCTTTAGCATATTTTGACGCCATGATTCTGATTTTGGATAGATTCGACGTGAGTGGAGGCCGATTCGAGGGGCAAAGGCACCGCATGCTAGAGTTTGGACTGGATTGAGGTGAGTAATGATTGTAAATGATGTCCTGAGGGTATGAAACCATGGATTGCACATCGTTATGCTATATTGAGGTGACGCACGCGCTAGATGACGAGCGTGGGGTCGTGCATTGTGACTTAGTCTGTCCCGGATGACTGTTTTACCGCGTATTTGACTGAAAACTATTTGCTATCATCATGTTTTGGGCTGAATGCCATATTTGGGCTTCGTGCCAACGATTTGAACCCTTATGGGATTTTATTGATATTTCCTCAATGTTTGACTTTATACTTGAACTCAGTCATGCTATATTCTACTGTTTTTCATAACTTAGTCATGTTTACTCTGCTTTAACACTTAAATGATATTTTAAATGATATTTTGGGCTGAGCACTATGTTTTACTGTTGCCCGAGTGGCTATGAGATTCTGACTGAGTAAGGCCAAGGGCCTATGTTGTGAGGAAACACTGATTATGATTATGAGGCCGAGGGCCTAATATATGTACGTCATGAGGTGGCTTGTTGATATGAGGCTGAAGGCCTAATGATGATGCCACGAGATGGTTTGATATTGCGCTTGGGTCGTAAGGGGCCCCTCCAAGAGTCTGCACACCCCTAGTGAGTGCGGGTGTCCATTGTGATATGAGAGATAGCCCGAGGGGCTGGTATTGTTGACATTGTGCCCGAGAGACTACCTTTATGTGCTTATCTAGCTTATTTGTCTGTCATTTATCTGTTTAATTGTTGAAAAGGTATTTCTTGAAGTTTAAATTGGACTTATATGATTATTCGTACCTTTACTAATTCACCGTTTTAATGGTTTTACTACTTCATTATAGCATGTAATGTGTCTTACTTGATTTCGTGCTTTCAGTCTTTATTTATGATTATTACTCACTGAGTTGGAGTACTCACTTTACTCCCTTCACCCCGTGTATAGATTCAGGCATTGCGGAACCTGCTAGTGTGAGTTGAGAGCTCCCGACGAATTTCGGAGTCCACGAGGTAGCTGCTTGGCGTCCGCAGTCCCGTGTTTCTCCCCCTTTATCATTCTATCTCTTATCAGACATTTTGTAATAACTTATAAACTTTTCAGACTTGTATTAGGATTGGTAGATGCTCGTGACTAGTGACACCCCGGTATCGGGCTATGTTGGGTTGTTCTTCCGCAAATTTGTACTGTTGACTGCTTAAACCTTGGGTTATTTTTTCATGTTTTAGACTTGAATCTTATTATTTAACTGCTTAAAATTGAAATGGGAAGTATCGGCTGGCCCTGTCTTCACGAAAGACACAATCACGATCGGGTCCGGGTTTAGGGTCGTGACATATACAATAAAAAATAATAGTCACGAATAGCAAAACTCGGCAACTAATCTTCTTTTTTTTGTTTCCCACTCGGTGTCTGGTATCCATATTGGGGCCCGATTAAATCCAGAGGCGCGCTGGAAAGTCCCATATTTGGGATAAAGCGCTCCTTAACAAAGACGACTCCATACCCGGGGGCTCGAACTCGAGATCTTTGGTTAAAGATAAAGGAGTACTTACCACTCCACCACGACCCTTGTTGGTTAGTAACTAATCTTTGATTCAACAACATAGACTGCTTTCTTTTAAACTCGTGGTGTTTAATTTTGGCAAATTTTGAATCTTGGATTGAACTCCTGACCTCATGTGGAACAAATTTGGGATAAATTAACATATAACAATTTTGGGTCATTTCTCGGTGAACATAATCTGCCATAATCTTTTCGATCCCTTCATTTATGTAACACAACTCAAATAATTTACTGATAATACCCGTTTTAAACTATTTACCCGTCATACCCATTCCATAGCATGCCATTAATTGATCTTCCGTATTTTTTATTCTTTCTTTCTTTTTCTCCATTTCTTCCTTTCTCTTTTCCTTTTCTTCTAATTTTATTATTTTTTTTCTCAAATTATTTATTTATTTATTTCTCCATAATCTTGTTCCATTCACTCTTTTGGATCGTTTCTCTTTGATTTTTCTTTTTCTTTTTTCCCTTATTTTATTCATATAAAAAGATAATTGATATAGTATATCTTTTAAATATTTTTGTATTTTCTCTATATCAACTATTTCTAAAAATAAATTATACATTATAATTTATTATCTTTTTCTTTTTTCTTTCATTTTTATCTTATTTTTACATATGTGTATAACTGTAAATGTTTCTAGTATATGTATACCAAAATAATATATTAATATAAAAAATAAAATATAAGTATAATAAAATGACATATTAGTGTCAAAGACAATAGTATACCCAAACGATATATAAATATACCAAATAGGTATATTACTATTTTATGTGTACTCCTTCGTTTGCTTTCGATGTTGTCAATAATACCTCCATAGAACTTTATCAAACACCTCATTTAGGAAAAAGTTTGAAAAAAGCATGAGAAATCTGTTCGAAAATTGAAAAAGGACCCATTGGGAAATTTTGAAAAATTTAAAAAGGACCAAATTGTAATAGTATAGTGTTGCATTATACTATAACAGTATACTATCACGTTATATTCTATAGAGTAAAAATATACTATTACATTATACTATAATAGTATACTATTATATTATACAGTACTCTGTAATAGTATATTTCATGTCGGGACGGTCGACTACTGAGGCCATTCACACTGTGAGGAGATTGGTGGAGCAATATAGGGCGGTGAAAAAGGATTTGCATATGGTGTTCATTGATCTGGAGAAAGCCTTTGATAAAGTCCCGAGAGGTTCTATGGAGATGTTTGGAGATAGAGGAGCGCCTATAGCATATATTAGAGTGATTCAGGACATGTATGATGGAGCTAAAATACGGGTTAGGACAACATGGGGAGACTCTGACTACTTTCCTGTTGAGATAGTTGCATCAGGGATCTAACACTTAGCCCGTTTGTGTTTTCCCTGATGATGGATTCTTTGACGCGACACATTCAGTGGGAGGTGCCTTGGTGCTTGTTATTTGCGGATGACATAGTCTTGATTGATGAGACACGAGGTGATGACATAGTCTTGACTGTAGACATACTCTGGAGTCTAAGGGTTTCAAGTTGAGCAAGACCAAGACAGAAAACTTGGAGTGCAAGTTCAGCTGTGTTACATAGGAGGCGGACGGGGATGTGAGGCTCGATAGGCAAATCATTCTCAGGAGAGAGAGTTTCAAGTATCTGGGGTCTATAATTCAGAAGGATGGGGAGATAGATGAGGATGTCACACACTGTATTGGAGCAGGGTGGATAAAGTGGAGGCTCGCTTCCGATATCTTGTGTGATAAAAATATACCGTTAAGACTTAAGGGTAAGTTCTACAAGGTGGTGGTTAGACTGACTATATTGTATGGGGCAGAGTATTGGCCAGTCAAAAACTCTTATGTCCAGCAGATGAGAGTAGTGGAAATGAGGATGTTGAGATGGATGTGTGGCCATACTAGATTGGATAGAATTAGGAATGAAGTTATTTGGGACAAGGTGGGAGTGGCCCCTGTGGAGCAAAGATGCGTGAGGCGAGGTTGAGATGGTTCTGGTATGTTAAGAGGAGAAGCGCATATGCCCAGTCAGGAGATGTGGGAGGTTGGCCTTGGGAGGTGAGAGAAGGGGTAGAGGTAGTCCAAAGAAGTCTTGGGGAGAGGTGATCAGGCGAGACATGGCGCAACTTGAGCTAACCGAGGACATGACCCTAGATAGAAGGGTACGGAGGTTGAAGATTAGGATAGAAGGTTAGTAGGTAGTCGTGTATTTCCCTTTGTCTTCTCTAGTTCGATAGTATTAGTGCTAGTACGGTACCCTTTTTTTCCTTAGTTTGTTATATTAGCATGTCTTGTTCCGTTATTACTTGCCATCGATAATTCCGTAGTTTGCTACCAGTACTTCATTCATATTCTCGTTTGCTGCCTTGGATTTAATTTTCTAAATATATTATCTTGCTATTACTTCTTATATGTACCTCTTTCATATTCTCTGTTGGTATCTTTGTTTCAATTTTCTAATTATTTATCTTGCTATTACTTCATATCAAGGCTTCTTTCACCTTCTTTAGCCGAGGGTCTATCGGAAACAGTCTCTCTGCCCTTTCAGGGTTGGGGTAACGCTGCGTACATCCTATCTTCCCCAAATTCCAGTTGTGGGATTACACTGGGTGGTTGTTATTGTTGTTATTGTTGTTGTTGTTGTTATTGTTATTGTTGTACTCTGTAATAGTATACTATTACATTATATTGTATACTATAATAGTATACTATTATATTGTACAGGTTATTAGAATTTAAATATATTAAATTATACTATATACTATAATGGTATACTATTATATTGTACATGTTGAATTAATTATTTGGTATACAATTTACCATTTCGCGATATAGTATACATCAATTTTGACCTAAATTTCAAAAATTGACTCCAAAATCTCTATCAAAATTGACTAAAAATTTAGTCACAGCCTTCAATCAATATTTTGAGCACACCCCAGTCAGAATTAGGAAAAAGTATTACAAATTCAACAAAACCCAATTTATGGGCTTCAAAATTTAAGGTTTTTCAATGGTGGATTTAATTTTCTTAAATAAATTTCTAAAAATCAACACTAACACCAAGTCTGCACATTAAAGAACAACACTCAATAATTTTTAGCAGCAAAACTTCTCAAAAGTACTATAGATAATATATTATAACACCCAGTACAAATCTAATATTAAAATCTTCATGCTGAAAAATTATAGATTTGGAATTTTGGAAAAAGACTTTTAGAAAATCTGTAAAATTTTAATTTAAGCAAAAAACGAAAAATCCGAGCAAGTATGGGATTTGATAGAAATGTTATGAGATTACGTGAAAAATGACGGGGTCATCTGGATTTCATTATTCATAGTCCATCAAAAGAGAAGCTCTGGGATTTTGCACTTCAATGGGGAAAGGGAATAGAGTAAAAGGGAGAAGGGAATAGGTTGGCGGGGTAAAATGTTTCAGCCGAATAGGTC
Source organism: Nicotiana tabacum (assembly GCF_000715075.1). Taxonomy (NCBI): domain Eukaryota; kingdom Viridiplantae; phylum Streptophyta; class Magnoliopsida; order Solanales; family Solanaceae; genus Nicotiana; species Nicotiana tabacum. The sequence goes on along the minus strand of NC_134089.1, from coordinate 13,403,542 downwards.
ATTTTTGTAACAAACTTTCATATGAATAATTACGGGTAATTATTTTGGATTGTGTGGGCATTTAGTACAGTTTTCTTTTCTGATCACGTCTAACTATACCTTATAAAAAGGACTAAGCGGTCGTTGCAAATATAATTCGATTTACAAGTCTGGAGTCGAATCCCACAAAGAACTAAAGTTTAGCTACAGTTGTTCAATATCGCTAAGAAACACAAGTCCAAATAATTTTCTAATTATAAAGATTATAATGTTTATTTTTATCTAATTAACTAACAAATACTAGAAAGCAATAAAACTATAAATTAACAAGGATAAGGATTTGAGATAAGATTACGGAGATCTAGAGTTATGATTTCCCCTATTGTCGAAATCCTATATGCTACGTTTTCTATAAATTTTCCTAAGTTTTCTATACCGATCATGAACATTCTGACTATCGTAACTCTCTTCCAAGTAATTACCACAATTTACTAGACATATTCTCCCGAATTACGCTAGCTAGCATTAAGTACGGCTCACATGGATTGCACCAAGGTTTCATTATCCCCAATCTCACTTTTAAACCCTCCGTATTGATCCCTCATATACGTTAGGAGTGATGTTGTTCAACAACTACCTAAATATGCACTCTCTCCAGAGTAATACACACTAAATAGGCAAAGTTGATTGGGAGCTCTTCAACCAACCACAATATAAACGTAGTTGAACAATTAGAGAAAAAGCTACAACAAATCTATATTAACGTAACAGGAAAATCATCCTCCAATAGGTTCCATCAAAATCCTAGATAACAAATTAGTTATTCATAATAGTATGCAAAACTACAATACTACATTCATAACCAATAATGAAAATAGGAAGAAGGAAGTGAAAAAATCGTAGAAGAATTTTTCGCCTTGCTCCTAGTATGTTCTTGCCTCCTTAGGTTGAATTCCCAGTCTCCTTAGCCTTCTTAGGTCTAAATTATGTCTAAAGTCCTCAAAATACCGTTTTTCATGTATATATACCAAGTAGGGTCGGGGCCAAACAATTATACCTTCTCCTACACGAAAAAGAATACTTTTTTTGGACAGCACGTGCGTGGCCGCGGATCAACCGCGGATTGCCGTGCATTTTGACCAGTGTTCTACCTGACATGCGCGGCCAGTGCACGGTCGCGTACTTGCCTCATACTTTTCATCCTGTTCTGTTGGAAATTTGGAAAAACTTAAAACATGAAAGTTGTAGCTCTTTGAGTTAGATTTCCAACCATATATTGCGGAGCCCAAATAGAGTTCTAAGAGAAAAGTTATGTGCATTTTCCTAGACAGTGCGTAATATACCTACTCGATTCTTCGTTCGTTCTTAACTATCATCCGTTGATCCGCGGACACAATCCCGACTTAATTTCTTGGGTTTTTACTCAGACTTCAAAGATCTAAATCACTTAAATTCATTCCATAATATCTACATTGCTCGGAATCACTCCTACAAGGTATGAAATACATAATTAGTACAAAACACTAGCGATTAAAGCTCAAACTCAACTGAAGTGCAGTGAATTGGAATGTAATAATCGACTAAAATACGTAATAGCCGATCATCAACACCCCACACTTAAGCTATTGCTCGTCATCGAGCAATCAAACTACACTTTATATAAACACGACCTTTTTAAATAATTCTCCTAACTCATCACACAAAGAATATTTAAAATAGATTAAGCACAAAAGCGTAACATCTTCACCTCAAGATTTGACTCACAAGTACCACGTATTATTCACAACTCATCCACTTACTCTAATATAGAGGTCACTGAAATTAACTTTTCTTCATGAATCAAGTGCCCTCACACAACAAAAAGAGTAGTTTCATACAATAAAATTTAAGAACACTTAGAAACTCAAGATAGAAAGAATTCACTCACTCTCACAAATAACATTCATATGCCACAAAAGATGCACTATAGGCTTGCTGTCATGACCCCGGTTCCCCCTCCGTGAACCATTGTGACGGCACCTAGTCTCTACGACTAGGTAAGCCTAAAACGCGAATGATAAACTAAATTAGCAGAAGAAAAGAAAATAATTTAAAACAGAAATAGTGTAATATAATAGCATTTGAAAGTGCCACTCGGCATACACAGTACCAACTCTCATCAACCAATACAGTTTTCCCAAACCCCGGAAATCCATGAATCACAAGCTAGGAATATAATAAAAATGCTCTAACTCTGGAATGTCTACATCAATAGAAGAAAATAGAAGGGCTATCACTACAAGATAGAATTGAAAGGGACTCCTCGGTCTGCGGACGTGGCAGATATACCTCGAAGTCTTTGGAGCAGTCGTCTCACCTCAAGGGTGATAGGACTGAGTCAAAGTACCTGGATCTGCACATAAAACATATGTGCAGAAAGGGCATGAGTACACCACAGCGGTACTCAGTAAGTGCCAAGCCTAACCTAGGTCGGGTAGTGACGAGGAAGGTCAGGGCCCTACTGAGATTAAATAAATATAGAGATGACAGAATAAGATAAGCAGTACAATTGAGAATATACAGTAAGAATTTAATACAGGATAGTAAGGAATACAATATATTAAATAGAAATAAAGACAATCCCAAGGAAATACCACTCATAACAAGGATGATAACCGGGGACCTCTCAGTATCCTCAATATATATAAGCCGTGGATCTCTTGGTATTCCAAAGATATCTTGGTATCCTCAATGTATACAAGGGATCTCTTGGTATCCTCAATATATGCTAGGGATCTCTTGGTACCCCGAGGATCTCTTGGTATCCTTAATATACGTGTCAGGGATCTCTTGATATCCCGCACCTTAATTCAAGTTATAAATACGTACAGGGGGTCTCCCGGGATGCCGTCTCGTAGTCCAAAGTAAAACACACAGCAACAACACAAGAATACTCAATTTAACTCAATTTTGTACCAAGTAAGATAGGTAATTCTAATTTAACGTGCTTCACATAATTCAATTAAGGTAGTTTAAGCAAATAAACAGTTAAGTCAATTAGATATGCTTTTTCTAAGCTAACTGCAGGTTTAAATTGCAAGTAAAATAAAATAGGAAAAAGGAACACAATTGAAATTACTTAAATAAAACCGAATTTTTAACAATTAGCTCAAGTACACACTCGTCACCTTACGTACAAGGCATTTTAATTATCAAATATACCAAATCCTAAGGTTAGGCAAGCCACTTACCTCGAACCGGCTCAAAATCAACCCGAAACCACGTTCTTGCCACGAGTACTAGACTCCAAATGACCCAAATCTATTAAATTCAATTGCATAATGTAAATAACACTTCAAGTAACTGATTCTACAAAGAAATTCTAAGCTAATACGCGAAATTAGGTAAAATGATCAAAACGTCCCTCGAGCCCACATCTCAAAATCAGGTAAAATTTATATTTCCAGAATCCTCACACTCTCACGAGTTTAGTCATACCAAGAGTACCAAAATCGGATCTCAAATGGTCCCTCAAATCATCACTTAAAGGTCTCTAATTAGTCAAGCACTAACCCCCAATTTACCACTGATTTTCTTTATTTTTCATGCTTAAAATAATAAAAATCATTCCAATAACGAGTTTACGGACCAAACACCTTACCCCAATGAAATCCTCTGAAAATCCATCTTGAAAATGCTCCCCAAGGCTTTTTCCCGTTTGAAAAGAGGTGAAAATGGCTAAAATTCGCGAAGACAAAAATTTATATGTTTATGCACAGCTAATCCGCTTCTGCGGTCATGGGACCGCACCTGCGGTACCGCTTTTGTGGACAACCTGCCGCATCTGCGATAATCACTAACTTAGCCTTCTCCGCACCTGCAATTCCCCATTCGCAGATACGATACCATTTCTGCGATAAATCTCTCGTATCTGCGGATCCTGCTACTCCTGCCCACTTCCGCTTCTGCGATGACAATACCGCTTCTGCGACTACGCACCTGCGGGACCCAATCGCAGGTGCGGTTATGATAGAAGATCAGCAGCTTCAGCTGCTCAACAACTCCCAATCCTTCCGACAACCTTCCGAAATCATCCCGAGGTCCCCGGGACCTCTACCAAAAACACAAACAAGTCTAATACCACTGTCCAAACTTATACCAATCCTTAAAACACCTAAAACAACATCGAAACGGCGAATCACCCACAGATTCAAGCCTAAGAACTCTAAAACTCTAAAAAATACACTTTCGATCAAAAATTCTATCAACCCTCGTCCGAATGACCTGAAATTTTGCACACACGTCACATTCAACACTACAGAGCTACTCCAACTTCCGGAATTCCATTCCGACCCTCGGATCAAAATCTCACTATCGAACCGGAAACTTCAAAATTCGACTTTCGGCATTTCAAGCCTAAATTAGCTACGGACCTCCAAAACACAATCTGAGCATGCCCCTAAGCTCGAAATCACCCAACAGAACCATCAGAATTCCATTTCGAGGTCATCTTCACACTGTTCCGACTACGATCAAATTTCCAAAACTTAAGCTCTCATTTAGGGACTAAGTGTCCCAAAACTCCCCGAAACTCACAACCGAACATCCCGACAACTCAAAATAGCAGAAATGAACACGGGGAAAGCAATTAATAGGGAATCGGGGCATAAATTCTTAAAATGACCGGCCGGGTCGTTACATCCTCCCAGACTTAAACATTCGTTCGTCTTCAAATGAGCATAGAGACATACCTGAAGTAGTGAAAAGATGAGGGTAACGGCTGCGCATATCCTGCTCGGTCTCCCAGGTTGCCTCCTTGACCGGCTCACCCCGCCACTAAACCTTCACTGATGCAATGTTCTTTGACCTCAGATTTCTAACCTGCCTGTCCAATATTGTCACTGCCTCCTCAACATAAGATAGATCCTTGTTTGTAGACATGTGATTTTTGACCCTTCCCAAAAATTTTTATACTTTAGCATATAAATATTTAATTTAGGTCTAATATCGCTATTTCAACTAATTTTGACTCTTTTACTTTATTTTATTACAAGAAAATGAAAATTACAAAAATATTTTATTTTACGTACCTTTCATAAAGTAAAAAAAATACAAAAATAGTACCTTATTTTTATCTTTATATAATCTTGAAAAATACAAAAAAATATAATAGTTTCACGTTTTAATATAGTTTGGTTTAATTAATTAGAATATGTTTTTGCATTATGTAGTATAGTTATCTTATATTAAAGGAATTTAGCTATGGTTTGAATAATAATTTTTGGAGTTTTCTTAGCCCAAAATTGAGACACAAAAAGACATGGTCCAACCCAATTACCCTTAGCTCATTCTTCCCAACTCATTAGCCCATTTAAGTGCAAGATTTAATCCTAACCATCTATTTTCCTTCTAATCCAATGGTCATCATCCCTTTCCACTTCCATATAAAATACCCAATTATAGAAACCCTACCCTTTAAGTTTTCAATTCCTAAACCTAGACCCCAGAAAGGATCAGCCGCAGCCCCAAGAAAAAAACTGCTTCTTCTTAAAAAAAGAGGCAGCCACATCCCTTTGTCTCGGATCTTTTTCTTCACCATCGGTCATCATCATAAAACCAATAACTCTACCTTAATATCATTAGCCATGTAAACCAGCTATTAGAAACTCCCACTTTCACCACCTAAACATCAGCAAATCCACCTGAAATTCCACGAAAATCAGTGGCAAAGTAGCACGAAACAGTCCCAAAAACGGCCCCCATAAAATCATTGAGCTTGGAGGTTGCCAACGAGGTTCTGTCATCGACGAGGTTTCCGTTCTGGGTTCAGTTGATGACTATTTGAGACTTCCAAGTGGTCAGTTTTTCTTTTTTTGTTGAAGTAGCTTGTTTTTCTTGTCCCGAAAAGTAGCTCATGTGAATTCACTATGTGTAAATATTATCTTGTTCTGATCAATTGCTTATAGTGGTAGTTTTTTTTTTCCTTTTTTTTCTTCTTACAACTCATATTCTTGGATTTATAAACTACATCCTAAGAGAAAATGATTAAACAAAATGGTTTTTATAACACGTGAAATGCTTGGTCTATTCACTGATAAGAATTGGAACAGCAAGTTACGTGATTCGAACTATTCAAACTACGTGAATAAGCTACGATAATCGGGGTAGTTCAAACTTTTTTTTTAAAAAAAAATCCTAGTAAAGTAATGATTCAAGAACATTGGTAGTTTGCTTTAGGCGCGTAATTTAAATTAATTTCCTTAAACTCGGGTGCGCATTTATGTGACCCAAATCCAAATCTCAACAATGTTAGATGAAATATGTCGAGAGCCATGGGTGCATTTATATGACGGGGTTCAAGACGTATTTTAAATGACGTTGCAATTTTTCTCAGAAATAATTAAACAAAGCGGTTGAAATTAAAATTGAACCATAGGCTAAAACATGTATTAAAATCAGATAGTAGACCAATAATAACAGTTGAGCGACCGTGCTAGAACCACGGAACTCGAGAATGCCTAACACCTTCTCCCGGGTTAACAAAATTCCTTACCCGGATTTCTGTGTTCGCGGACTGTAAAATAGAGTCAATCTTTTCCTCGATTCGGGATTTGAACCGATGACTTAAGACACCATAAATTATCCCAAGTGGCGACTCTAAACTTTTAATAAATAATCTCGTTTCGATTGTCACTTTAATTGGAAAAACTCCCTTTATACCCTTCCACGGGTAGGTGAAAAAGGAGGTGTGACAGCTCTGGCGACTCTGCTGGGGATCGAACCCAGAATCTCTGGTTCAGGGTTGAAGAATTCGAGCTTAGATGGATTGTTATATTTGGTTTTATCTGTTATCTGATTTTATTACATGTTTGGGCCTAATGTGCTAAATGTTGCTTTTACCGCTTTGATATTATCTGAACTATATATAAACTGCTACGAAACCCTTCTCTTCTCATCTTCGGGGACGTGCTCGCTGGTCGAGACTCCTTATTCTGTTAGTGTCATACCTTGAAATAAGAAAGGGGCTCGGACAAGTTACTAAGCCGGATGGCTTTTTGGTTCCCGGTACGTAGCCCCCTCCTCGGCTCGAGTTGTCCGCTCGAGTACACAAGTCTAGAACAAATACCCAGGTTTTGAACCTAGAATAACTCAGCTTCATGCCGGATCCCTAGTAGGAACGCTTGTTTGCATCATGTGCACTTGACTTAGGGGACTCAACACTGGGGTTGGGTCCGTCTAGGACAGGTATACCCCAAAAAATAAAAGACCATCCTGATGCATCTTATGTGCTACATGTTGCATTTATTCAAGGGTAAGAGGGTCATTTGGCGGACCAATGATAGCTGAGGGTAAATGAAGAAATGAAAAAAAAAACAATGAAAAAAGAAAGAAGAAAAAAAAGAGAAAAAGAGAGGGTGAAGTGTGAAGATAAAACGAGTGGGACCCAATTATGTTTTCTGTCACATTCATGTTAAGAAAATTCAAAAAAAAGCTTGAAAAATTCAAAAGATTTTTGTACTTTTTCATCATTTTTTAAAAATCGAAAATCAAAAAAGGGGAAAAAGAAAATAAAAAAAAAGAGTTTACATGTTTCATCATTTTTCAAAAAAAAAGAGAGAGAAAAAACATATTTTCTCTAAATTAGTTTTTATTTTTATTTCTCGCCCGTATCCTATCTGTCCGAACTACGCATACCTGATTCTCGTCTTTCGGGACGTGATACGTAGGCAACCTACATAGGGTCCGGTATTCCTAGTAAATCTTAGGTTCTTGGCTTTGCGGAGTCTTAATCAAATTTTGCACTTCTAGCCACCTTTTGGCCAAATAAGCCATTTTGCAAAAATAATCGCAACTATGTCTTGCATGTGTCTAGTAGGGAATGTTATTGTCTCACATAGTGTTGGTTTATATTTTCTTATACAGGTGTGAATTTACTTACTAGAGTTTGGGCATGACAGATACCCCAGGATCACTGCATTCAGAAGTTGCCCGAGGAGTCAATTTTTCATGTTTTACTTTCTAGTCATGTATGTATTCGGTCTTTTAGGTGATGTTAGAGTTTGTAATAGTCTAGTTAAGTTTGCCTAGTCTTTTGTTATTGTATTCCTTATTTGGTATTTGTAAATGTGTTACAAGTCAAAAAAAAAAAACAAAAGAAATTTTGCGCTTTTATATTTTCGTTATAAGTTTTCTTTAGAATACTAATTTTATAAATGAAAAAATTTCCTTTGAGATTGTCTTTTGATATCTTCATAGCAGAAAGGTGGTCCGTTTGTGGTTCTCGAAGTAGTAACTCTTCTATACAACATAAAATCAAAGGCAATGGCAGACAACAACAGAACTGAGTTGGTTGATACCGGCGCTCGAAAGCAGTTGGTTGAACAGGAGAATGGGTTGGTTGAAGAGGTAAAGATGTTAAAACAACACATGGCTGACATGTATCAGGCTTGGATGACTAGGAAGACGCCACCCCCGCCACCACCTAGCTTCCTGGATGCTGCCCTTACCCAAACTCTTGACACAATGCTAGATGATCCTCCATACTTTCCAGATCCACCCGCTTATCTCCAAGCTCATGATACCCAATATTACCCCTCAGAGGTTGCCCACAAGGTTCCCTACTCATACAAACAGGGCCCCGGGGATAATCCTCATGTTGAAAATGAAAGGTTCACAGGAAAAAGGGAAAGATGGGGCACCCAGGAGGCTGAAAGGCATAAAACAGTCCTTAAAGAACAAGCAAGGAATGGGAGACCAGGGAAGCATGGGTTACAAAGAACTGTCTGTGTCCCATGACGTTCGCCTGCCTACGGGGTTTAAAGTGCCAAAATTTAACCTGTATGATGAGTGTGGGGATCCGGTAGCCCACCTGAAGGTTTATTGCAGTGAAATGAGAGGTGTTGGAGAGAAAGATGACTTGATGATGGCGTATTTCAGTGAGAGCCTGACTGGGGCAGCTTTGGACTGGCATGCTCGTCAAGATGTTGGTATGTGGCCTACATTGGGTGACATGGCTCAAGATTTTGTTCAATACTTTCAATACAAATCAGGCATTACCCCGGACCGCTCCTCCATATCTAGGATGGGAAAGAAGCCGGAGGAAAGCTTTAGGGAGTTTGGGCTCAGATGGAGGGAGCAGGCTGCTCGAGTCAATACCCTGATTGGTGAAGAAGAAATGGTTGAGCTTTTCCTACAAGCCCAGGGGACCACCTACTTCAGTCATTAGATCCCGGCCCTGGGGAAGCCTTTCAATGATGTATTAAGAATGGGGGAGCTAATAGAAGAGGGAATCAAGTCAGGCAAAATCATGAGTTGTTCGAAAAACATTCAGAACATCCCAGTAAGCTTGGGTGGAAGAAAGAGAAACAAAGAAGATGATCTAATGAGCTTTCCCGATCAATACTTCCAGCCTCGACATCGTCCCCGTGGATATCCTTATACACCAGATGATCCTCCCCAATGCCACTTCTCTCCACAGAACTTCCAAAATTGTACATCACTTTTCCAGTACCCAGCTCCACAAAATGCCTATCCACCCCCACGAGCCTACCGAAAACTTCCTGGATCAGGTTTCCAGCCCAATCAAGCATTTAAGAATGGGAGGTTGCTGAAAAAAGAAAAGGCTTTCACCCCTATTGGAGAATCATACGCCAGTTTGTTCCAAAAGTTGAAGCTGTCACACCTCCTTTTTGCGCGCCCGCCCCGAAGGGTTAAATGCGCGAGGGAGTTTTTCCAATTTAAGTGACAATATTCGAAATGGGATTATTTATTTAATTCAGAGTCGCCACTTGGGAAAGGTTTGGTTTTTGGTGTCCCAAGTCACCAGTTTATCTTGAATCCCAAATCGAGGAAATTTTCGACTTTTCTAAATGAAGTCTGCGAACCAGAAATTCTAAGTAAGGAATTCTATTGACCCGAGGGAAGGTGTTAGGCACCCTCGAATCCCGTGGTTCTAGCCCGGTCGTTTAAATTGTTATAATGGCTAAATATCTGATTTAAATACATGTTGTGACTTACGTGCTTTTATTAAGTTTAAACCGCTTTTATTATTATCATTGTATTTTTATAGAATTGCAACGTCGTGGGGATGCATCTCGAACCACGTCACAATCAATGCACCCGTGGTCGTCGACACATTTCGACTCCGTTGAGATTTGGATTTGGGTCACATCAATGTGCACCCGAATTCAAGAATATGATTTAATTAAGCCGCGCCTAAAGAGTCTAACGCGTTATTATTTTTTGAGAAGGCCATGAGATTCACTAAACGGCCTAGCCTGAATTCTAAATATTATGATTAGTTGTTGAGGGCCCCGCAATTTGCATCTTTTATTTGGCGAGGCTCGTCTCATTATTTAAAAAAAGGATATCCTAAAGTGACTACATTTCTGTTATATAGGTCTCTAAATAAAAGAAAAGACCCAACTTACTTGTTGAAACAACTACCTACTAAATATCTACTATGTTTAACGAATCCGAATTTTGTTCGATTACCTAATTGGTTGTTTATGAGATAAGAATTACCTTGTGCCTTGTTTTTGAGGACTGAATGAGCTTCGTTAATTTGCCAAGCAAGATTGCAAGCAAACTAATAACACGTACCGAATTTACATTAAACAACCCTCGAATTTGACTTTTAAAATTAACTCATTTAGGCTAGATAAATGAAATTGGCTATTTACTAAGAAAACCACTACTAATTGAATTCAAAATGCCTATTAGTTTTCCTCAAAAGTCAACGCATTATTTCGAAACTATGAATCTATATTGAAGCCCATGTCGAACCTATATAGGAACGAGTAATCTAACAAGAGGATTGGCGTGCATCATCACCCTGTTAGCGTAACGCTGCACGAGAACTAGTTTAGGGTACAATTATCTTGAAATTAAATGGAAACAAATATGACAGGTTTAACAGTTTAGAGATCTAAACAAAACACGCACAAACGCTTGCTACGATTCTATGTTATGATGTCGTAACTAAAACAAGACCTGATGGTTAGGTGCATTAAAACACATCTGATATAACAAACAAATACTATCTAATAGTTCATCTCAAATCAGAATGTATGTTATTTCATACAGAGTATTTGCAGTTTGAATTTAAACAAATACAGGCTAAACTAACATTCGACCTATTTGAACACAAGTACTATGCAGTAAACAGCCATTTGTTCCTTTATTTCTGCTTCCAACTTCAAACTTTCAACAACATATGATTTCAGAAATTGTGTACCTGGAAGTGTGTTACAATTGAAAAAAGAAGAGGAGTTAGCAGAGTAACGATGGCAACAAATGCAGCAGCAGTAACAACAGGTAACCAATAGAACAAAATCCCAGTGCAAGATGTAGTTTAAAGCCAATGGAGAAATGGCAGAATGAAGCAAATTCCCAGTGGTATGGAAACAGAATTTAGGCAGAATAGATCCCGAAATGAACTGATGCTACACACAACTAGTAATATCAAACAGGACTCAGAAGAAAATCAATATGGGACAGGCAAATCCAGACCCGTGAGAATCAAGACAAAGATAAAAATGCAGTTCCTCTTTTCTGTGTTATGCCTCTCTCTATCTATTTCTGTCTGTGTGTGTGTATATTATCCAATCTAATATCCAGAAACCTGAGTTTTAAGCCTAAAAATCTGCCTGCCTTTTCTTCTTTCAAAATTTGTTTTCAAAATCAATCCAGTTCCCTCCCAATCTCTCTCTGTCTGTGTGTGTCTATCTGTCTATATCTGTCCTCCCAGGTTTGTATGTCTGTCTATCCCCCTCTCTGCCCAGCCCCTCTTCTTTCCTTTATAAGCCTAAAATCTGCCCTTTAACAGCCTGTTAGACAATCACAGTACCCTCCCATGTGCTGCCTTTCTTTTCAGTTTCCACTTAACAATTAAAATAAAAACAAACTCCCATGATATTCCCTGGCAGACTCACTTTTGAGTAATGTTTATTATTTCTGAAACTAAAGTAGAGTATGGGCAGCAGAATATAGTCTGACAGCATATGCTGTCAAACTATTTTAATTCAAACAGGGCCTTTATGCACATGTTGTGCACAAGTGCACATGCCATCAATTCAGATTACAATTACAGCCTACACCTCTGAAATCAAATTAGCAATTATAAGTAACTAAACTCAGTTCCTAATCGATTTAGGCAATGCTTAGCAAAAACAAGTCAATTTGTTATTGTTCAGACAGCTGAAACTAATTGACGACACATGTCGACTCGACTATATCAAACATAACATGTACAATTGTAGCCAAAATCAGACAGTTAACAGTATCAAGCACATGATTTTAATGGTACTGACTAAGCAGAATTGTTACTCAAGGAATCAGTTAATCACTTCAAATTTGAAATTCAGCTAATTGCACAACAAATACATACATACACATTATCAGAACAAATAGAAGAAGGACTCAAAACACCGATGTTCAGGCAAAGTGGACAGGACACAGTTGATAAAACTCGAAACAAATTACACAAAATATGAACAGACCTTGAAACCACACACGTACTGAATAACAAGGATAAAACAAACTTACCTTAGAAGCTTTGAAAGAAGAAACAGAAAATCAGCATTGTGTTTGAACAGACCCTTTTTAAGGTTGAACGGACTCTAATCGAAGTGTTTCTTAGATGAGAAACACTTCGATTAAGGTCCATTAGACCCTAATCTCTTGGCTTGAGCAGGCACGGACCAGGCTTGGGGTTTTTAGGGTTCTTGGATGGTAGATTTGGGATTTGGGCTTCCATGGTTAGATTCGGACCAAACCAAGCATGGTTTGGTCACGAGGGGGGTCTGGGGACTATCTGGTACGAAACTGGGGTGCATCGGTGTGGATCGAGTTTTTTGCTCGAATCTTCATTCGAAGATTCGAGAACCTAGAGGATGATTTGACCTAAACGGTCAACAGATTCATGTTTAGGGTGTCAAGGTGGTCCTAGGGTATTAAGGTGAAGGTCACCGGCGTTCATGCCGCCGGGATTAATGGCGAGGAATAAAGGGGCGGCTAGGGTTTCGTGGGAAAGGGGATGAGGACGAAGGCTGGGGTATTGGATAGGGGGGCAGGGTATGGTTGGAAACTTATATATGAGATGGGTGGGGTTGATCTCAGCCGTTGGATGAGGCGAAATGGAAGGCTCAGATCTTTCATCTGATGAGGAAACGGTGTCGTTTCTCATTCAGGGTTTGGGGGTTGGTTTGGGTAAGACGGGTCGGGTTAGTTCATGGGTATGGGAATGTGATCTAGGCCATTGATCAATCTGAGATCAATGGCCCAGATTAGATCAGGTTAAAACGGTGTCGTTTGAACGCTTTTGGAGTAGGCTGGTCTGGACCGGGTCACACAGGGGTTTTGGATTTGAATTTTGGGCCTTGAATTAAAAGTGAAAATAAGCCCAACTGATTTTCAACCCAATTTTGCACTCTCTTTTATTATTATTTATTTTTTTATTATTATATTTTATTTTAAAACAAAACCTAAGTAAATCAGAAATAAAATTAAATAGACACTTAATACAATTATTTGCACACACATATTAAAATATTTGAAGCAGGTAAAAATCAAAACAAAAATCACGGACAAAGATGCCTATTTATGGTTTTCTTATTTAACAACCGGATTACGGTTCCAATTACGCATGACACATACATTTTTTGTATTTTGTTTTGATAAGATAAAATGGGCAAAAATATCATAAATAATTAACAAAGTGCCATGTAAAATCCAAAAATTGTACAGCAGGACCATTTGTTATTATTTTTTATTTCTTTTGGAGCGATTGTCGCGTAAGACAAAAATCACGTGCTCACAGAAGCAATTGGACATGTTGAAGCCGATTCATATAAAAATGTCAAACCCTCTGTCAAAGAAGTTTGATTTTTCTCAAAGGTGCACATATTGCTGAGATGCCCAGGGGCATGACATAGAGAAGTGTTGAAATCTGAAGAAAGCAATTCAGAAGCTTATTGATGCAGGTGACATTGTCGTGCAAAATCCAGATGCAGCAGACACTAGCCAAAGTCCATCACCTGTTCGTAATGAGATGCATATGGTTAGTATGATTTGTTTTGAAAAGGAATATGAGAATTCTTCTGAGATCCTCGAAGGTCCACGCGCTGCAAAGTTTTCAGTGCTATCAGAGGTTGATCTTAAGAACGAGCCAGCAAAGGGAACCCAAAAGCAATTTATTAAGAACAATGTGATGGAGGTTTGTGAGGGTCCTAGTAATGTTGATGCGGAATTTAGTGGCTAAGATGTCGAGCTTGACAATTGGAAAGACGCTCATTTCTTGGTTAGTCAGAGAGGAGTTTTGGTGGTTTATTTTGTTGTCATTTCTGTTGTCCGGGTTATTTCAGGGTTGTAATCTGGATATTATCTTATGACTCAAACCCTTCTATCCTTTTATTTTGCCTAGTTTGTTTAGTCATAGTAGCCCGTCTAGTGTTGTCTAGGTTTGTTCTAGGTTTGTGACCCCAGTTTAGTTAGTTTGTTTTGTTGTTCAAACCCTTTCACCATCTGTCTAATGCAATTTTTTGTTTTTTGTAATTTCTAGTCATTTTCATTTAGTTCCCTTTTCTTTTTATAGTTCTTTTCCTGATTGACTCTAGTGACATGATATGCACGCGTAATTCTCAACCTGGTTTTAAAATTAGTTTAGTCACGAAGCAACGAAACAATGTTGAAGATGTAGGGACATTTGAGGAAAATAAGTGAAGACATTTTAAGATCACTTCAAGCCCGAATTGTGTGAAACTGGGGCAGATAAAACATAAAAATACACTATTGAAATGCATCATGCTGCATCGGGTGAAGATAACGGCAAGTTTGTCCCAAATTTGTAGGGGTCCGTTTGTGGTAGTGAGAGTGAGAGTGTTGTCCAATGGTGCTTTGTATGTAACAGATGTAGAAGGCGAATGTGTGGATATGGTCATCAAGTCTGGCGCAATCAAAAGATGTTACGAATGTTTTCCTTGGTTTGTTTAATTGTGTTGTTTGTACTTGGCATGTTTTGAAGATTGGAATGACGAAGACATTTTGTTCTGCTATCTAAACACCTTATCCTTTATTACCCCTTTGAGCCTTGTTTATTTTCTTTCATACCCCTCTTTCAGAATCAGTAGCAGAGATCAGAAACATAAGCGTGAAAGATAATTAAAGGAAAAGGAGAAAATAAAAGAACGAAAAGGGAGAGAAGAAAAATGAAAATCAAAAAAAAGAAAAGAAAAAAAGAGAAAGAAAAGAATGAAAAGAAAAAAAGAAGAAGAAAAACAACAAAAAGAGAAAAAGAAAGCAAAAAGAGAAAGAAAAGAAAGAGAAAATCACAACAAACAAAGTAATTCCTATGACATGAACTATGTTCGACCTGATTCCTTTTAAGGATACGTAGGCAGCCTCACGGTTCGGTCCCATCAAAATAAAAATCCAAAAGTCCCCAAGCAAGAAACTGGGGCAGAAGTTGTGGTTGTTGTAAGAAATCTGATTCCGAAAGTTGTAATTTTGAACCCATGTGAATTGTTTTGAGCCTTTGATATCCTTTCTTTTTAACCATATCCAAAAGCCCACGTTACGGTCCAAGGAAAGACCTTCCGATCAGTCTTCGAGAGATGGCAAGTCAAGCAAGGAGAGGTAATTCATATCAGGGGCAATACTCTGGTCCAAGCAGAAAAATAATAAAAATGAGAGAGTCTTAATGGTGAAAACCCTCACGGGCACCATAGGGCGACGGGAGCTGAGAGAAATCCAAAAATGAGAGAGTCTTATTGGTGAAAACCCTCGCGGGCACCGTAAGGCGACGGTAAGTTGAGACAAAGAACAGAATGAGAGAGGCTTGATGGTGAAAACCCTTCGGGCACTACAAGTCGAACAAGGATTGTGAATCAGATTGGATAATCGGAGCATTGAAGTCCAGTTCATGGTTCAGGGGTATAACAAGAGTTGACCATCAGACTTGTTTGACAGATTAGGCCACTTAATCAACATGTGCATGTCATGGCCATTATAGTTGGTATCCACATCTGATAGGTTTCTACTTTGTAATTTTCTTGTTAGGAATAATCTCTTTCCTTTGTCCTTTACTCTGTTCCTTTTGTCTTGTTTACTTCTTCTTCCTGAGTCTGTTTGGTCTGAATAAGTGAGAAATGACTTCAAAATTTGTCACCAGCTTTCCAATTGCACAAAACAGGATCTGGCCAGCACATCAAAGTGGCATAAGTTAGGAAAGAACAACAAGCGCACTGAGTTGGTAGCAATCAACATGCTTTGGAGTCCATGAGAAATACAAAGGTTTGATATATTTCAATTTATGAACAGTGCAACAGATAGAGGATGTTGGGTGAACGGGTCAAAGGTATTCTCTATGATGAGATCAACAAAGAAAGTGTTTAACCAGTGACAAGCAAGGTATTCTAAACAGAAATCAAAGTTATCGTGACAAGTGAGGGAACAATAGACTTCAAGGCCAAGGCCAGTGATTTAAGTCAGGAAGGAACAACATGTGCACTAAGTGGATGGCAATTAACGTGCTTTGGAATTCATGTCAACACAAGAGCACGATGCAACAGATGGAGGGTGTTAGGTAGACGGATCAAAGGTATTTTCGGTAAAACAAAAAAAGAAAAATTGACCACTTGGAAGTCTCCAATAGTCCGACTGGTGTATCGATCTACTAGCGAAAATGAAACGTCATCAACTGAACCTAGAACGGAAACCTTGTCGATGACAGAACCTCGTTGGCAATTTTCAACTCAATGATTTTATGGGGGCCGTTTTTGGGACTATTACATGCTACTTTGCCACTGATTTTCGTGGAATTTCAGGTGGATTTGCTGATATTTAGGTGGTAAAAGTGGGAGTTTCTAATAGCTGGTTTACATGGCTAATGATATTAAGGTAGAGTTATTGGTTTTATGATGATGATCGATGGTGAAGAAAAAGATCCGAGACAAAGGGATGTGGCTGCCTCTTTTTTTAAGAAGAAGCAGTTTTTTTCTTGGGGCTGCGGCTGATCTTTTTGGGGTCTAGGTTTAGGAATTGAAAACTTAAAGTGTAGGGTTTCTATAATTGGGTATTTTATATGGAAGTGGAAAGAGATGATGGCCATTGGATTAGAAGGAAAATAGATGGCTAGGATTAAATCTTGCACTTAAATGGGCTAATGGGTTGGGAAGAATGGGCTAAGGGTAATTGAGTTGGACCATGTCTTTTTGTGTCTCAATTTTGGGCTAAGAAGACTCCAAAAATTATTATTCAAAACCATAGCTAAATTCCTTTAATATAAGATAACTATACTACATGATGCAAAAACATATTCTAATTAATTAAACTAAACTATATTAAAATATGAAACTATTATATTTTTTGTATTTTTCAAGATTATATAAAGATAAAAATAAGGTACTATTTGTATTTTTTTTACTTTATGAAAGGTACGTAAAATAAAATATTTTGTAATTTTCATTTTCTTGTAATAAAATAAAGTAAAAGAGTCAAAATTAGTTGAAATAACGATATTAGACCTAAATTAAATATTTACATGCTAAAGTATAAATTTTTTTGGGAAGGGTCAAAAATCACATGTCTACAGCTGTCCCTCTTTGACTGGAATGAAGAGTTTTCAGACAAAGAATGACTAGACAGATTTTTTGACCCGACCCTTATTTAGGGAAACCGAAAGCTAAAAGAAAGGAAGATGTGACCGAGCCCTGGTATCTGAGCTGCCTACATATCCTTGGCTATAAAGGAATCAGGCCACGTGTAGTTCAGAAGTGAGTGGGATGATGGAGCATGCCGAGGTGGAGAGCCGGTCGAGGTGCCGTTCCGTCGAGGTTCTGGTCTGCGGTCCTGATGTTACATCAAAAATCAAAACATGAAAAAGACTAGCTAAGCCTATCAACTACGAGTTACAAGATTCCGATCTATAAGTCTTCTGAAGCTTGATCTTGAGTCTTGAATGGTTCTTCATGCAGACTTTGGATTTGAACCTTGACGCTTGCTAGTTGCAGGTGTTAGCTCATTCTTCTTCAGCTTTTCGGATCAAAATCGGGCATGCAGTGCTTGTGACCTCGACCATGTCTTGAGCAGCTCACATCTTTCATTAACTTCTGCATTTGGATTCACTTCTTGTCTTTCTTTTTATTTTTTTTCTTTTTATTTTGGATTGTGACTAACTTTTGTTGATCATCTCGGACTGCTGACTTGCATTCTTGATGCGAGCTTCTTTTGTTGCTGACCTGAATTGCATTCTGAATTGAATTCTCTTATTTTCCGGGCAGGCGCCTGATTGCTGAACTTGAACCGTCTTCTCTTGTTACTTGACACTGTTTTCCCTTGCACCTTGAACCATTTTCCCTTGAAACTTGAACTGTCTTCCTTCAAAACTGTTTTCCCTTGAAACTTGAGTTGTCTTTCTTCGAAACTGCTTTCCCTTGAAACTTGAGTTGTCTTCCTTCGAAACTGCTTTCCCTTGAAACTTGAGTTGTCTTCCCTTGTTCTCAATGTGGGCACCTGATTACAACAAAACAGACAAAACAAAAGAATTTTTTTTTGCCCCAGTTTGCACTAGGAAGATTTGTGAGTTGTTAGCAAAATTATAAACCACTTGTATTATTGATGCAATGATGAGAGTAAACTAAAGAATAGACTAGGAAAACTATAAACTAAGCTTGACTAAAGTAAAAACTCACCATATTCTCCAAGCGAGGCCCTTGATTTCAAGAAAACTAAACATTGATAACTTAAGAAAACTAAAAATTGGCCCATTTTTTTCAAATCTAGATTTCCTTTTTTTTTCAAAATATCCTAGGAGAAAATTCGTTAGACTAGGTTTTCTATCTTAGGAAAAAGATTCATCAGACTAAGACAATAATCCTAGGAGGAAATTCATCAGACTGGGCCTTTTTTCTACTTCTTTTTGGTATCTTAGGAGAAAAGTTCATCAAACTAAGATTTCTATCTTAGGAGAAATATTCATCAGACTAAGCTTTTGATCCTAGGAGAAAGTTCATCAGACTAGGTCTCTTTTCTTTTTTGGTATCTTAGGAGAAAGATTCATTAGACTAAGATGTTTATCCTAGGAGAAAGATTCATCAGACTAGGTTTTCTATCTTAGGAGAAAGATTTATCAGACTAAGATTTCGATCCTAGGAGAAAAGTTCGTCAGACTAGGTCTCTTTTCTTATCTTAGGAGAAAAATTCATCAGACTAAGATTTTGATCCTAGGAGAAAGTTCATCAGACTAGGTCTTCTATCTTAGAAGAAAGACTCATCAGACTAAGATTTTGATCCTATGAGAAAATTCATCAGACTAGGTTTTCTATCTTAGGAGAAAATTTCATCAGACTAAGACATCTATCCTAAGAGAAAGTTCATCAGACTAGGTTTTCTATCTTAGGAGAAAAATTCATCAGACTAAGATTTCAATCCTAGGAGAAAGTTCGTCAGACTAGGTCTTCTATCTTAGGAGAAAAATTCATCAGACTAAGATTTTATTGGGAGAAGATCCATCAGAATAGGACTTTTTATCCTAGGAGAAAAAATGTAAAGATCAATGGCAAGATTTTATGCACAATAGCAAGATAAATAAAGGCAAAGATTTGAGAAACTTCCCTTTGTCGGCTCCTCTCGTCTTTCCTTTTTCTTCTCTTTTTTTGAACCACTTTCCTTGCACTGCTTTGTTCCTCTTTCACACAAAGAAAAATTGGTCAGTTTTGAAAATGGTGGTCGATTTGTGGTTTTGAGTCTTGGGCAGCTTGGCTTCTGCTCAATCAGCTTGAGTCGGCTTCAAGAGACTTTTGCTCTGCATTAACCCTAATTGTTTCACACCCAGTACCATTGTATTTCTGGCTCAATCAGCATTATCCCACTGGAGACCTTTTCTTAGATGACCTTTTCTGATATCTTGGATGACTCCCTGCTTTTGAGCGATTTGTCTGTCAGAGAGAATCACCAGTTATCTTCCTTGCGCCAAGTAGGCTGACAAGAGCCTTTTTGGGGAGCCTTTGCATGAATCCTCAAAGTATATTGACAATAACAACTGAGTGCAGACCAAATTTACTTTATGCAACTGAAAAGCTGGTAGCAGATTTTAAAATCTTTTCTTGCTTGTTTTGACAAGGACTGACTCAGAGTGAAGGACACAAATGATGCAAAGAAACCAGTATTAACAAAAAAAATGCCCATGTCGGAAGGACAGAAGGAAGAGTTTTCTCTTTCCTTTTTTTTTTCTTTTTTTTCTCAATAACTAGCCTTAATGGTCATGACATGCATTTTGGATTCAGTGGTTGATCTATCAAACTAATTCATTCTTCCCTTTTACTATTCTTATAACCTTTGAAGTCGGGCTTGTTTATGCCAATTCTTTACACCAGCTTTATGACTCACTTTCAACTAGTGGTGCCCCGAGGATTTTTCACCAACAAGCCTCTCTCATTTATTCATCTCTACTTACCGTCGCCTTACTGTGCCCGTGAGGGTTTTCACCAGTAAGACTCTCTCATTTTTCTTTTTCTTTTTCTTACTTTTTGTGAGTAACTTGACAGTGTAATATGTCGTGCGACACCCGTTGCTCATTGCATGCTTCTCTTGGCATTCTTGAAGGCATATTGGGATGTCTTTATTTGGGAGGTTTTTGGATAGGGTTGGAAAGAAAGGTCGGCATGAAGGCTCAAAATAAACTCAAAATGAGAGGTTGTAGACTTACAACTCTTGGAATCGACTCTTTCAAAAATGAAATAAAATCTTTGCCCCAGTTTCAGATGCTGAGAATTTTTGAATTTTTCATTTTTTCTATTTTTTCTTTTTCTTCTAAATTCTTATTTGGTTGGACCGAACCGTGAGGCTGCCTACGTATCCTTATTTTTTAAGGAATCAGGTCGAATGTAGTTCAAACATCTGACCTAATTTAATTTTCATCTTTTTTTTCTGTTTCTCTTTTTTCTTTTTTTTTTCTTTTTTTTTCTTTTTTTTTCCTTTTTTTTTGTTTGCCCCAGCTTCTATTTTTGAGGGCATGGACCTTTGACAATTTTTTTTTTTCACTTAGAACTTTCTAAAAGCTGCCCTAGTTTGTACTCTTGGGGCATGGACTTTTATTTTCCTTTTTCCTTTTTTTTTCTTTTTTTCTTTTTTTTTTTACCTCTTGACTCTAAACTTGATTCCAAAGAGGGTGGTCAAAGAAAATAACATAGGCTCAAAAAAGGGGTAGCGAAGGATATAAAATGTTTGGATAGCAAGGGCCTCCTAGCCTCGAGAATGCCAATCATGTTATCTTTTCGCGATCCCAGCATTGACGAACATGTCTGTATTCTTGGTGTGCCGTGGTCACAAGACACTTTCCATCCCTTAATGACAAACTTTCCGACAAACTTCAATTGATTAAACATCCTCAAGCCCGATCTTCACAATGATTTGAAAGTGAATTTTACTCGACCTTTGTTCCAAAGTATTCCAACTCTTTATTCCCTCAAAAATGCCTTTTCCTCAGTTGTCCAATTTAAACTTAAATCAATTTTCTAAGATCTGGCCAAAATTTCCACATGCATGTCATGTTATTAGAACTAGCGCAAAAAGAACTAAGAACAGAATGACACAAAAGGACAAACATATTATTGAGTAAAGGAAGAAAGGGTTTGACAGCAAGACAAACAACATAAAGTCCGAGTTAACAGAACAGACAGACAAGACTCACACAAATAGAATGAAGGGATAGAAGGGTTTGACTCAAACAAATAAAATCTGGATGACAAGCCTGAAATAACCTAGATAGTAGAAAAAACATCAAAACAAGCTACCAAGATTCCTTCCTAATGAGGAGAGAATGACTTTTCAATTGCTAAGCTTGACATTTAATCAGAATCACCATGGCCTTCCCCAATTTCAGTCGACAAGTTCCCGAGAGGATTCTCATACTCCATATCACCGGGCATCATCCCCACAAAGTGTGCATCATCATGTACAGGTAAAGGATTCTGCGCGATATTCTGGGCGTCACTGTCTTGGATCACAATCAGGTTTTCCTGGATCATCCTTTCTATTTCTCTTTTCAAATCCCAACAACTTTCAATATTATGCCCCTGGGCATTGGAATGGTATTCATACCTTTTAGAAGGGTCAAAGTTTCTTGCACGTGGGTCCACATGATTTGGAGGAATAGGTGCAATCATATCATGATGCTTTAACTTCTCAAACAAGCTTGCATAGGACTCTCCTATTGGCGTAAAATAATCATTCAACCTTTGTTCCCTTCTTTACCCCTGGCTTGGATGTGGGTTATAGGGCACTTGAAAATTTTGTGGAGGCTGGTGGAGATTTTGTGATGCTCGTGCTCGCCTTCTGGGGTATTTTGGTGGTTGGCTAACATACTGAGGTGGAGAAATAGAGTATTGTGGGTTATGAGGTGGATAGTAATGCTCAAGGGAGTTATTGGAAAACAGACGAGGCTGACCATACCTTTGACACATTCCCCTTGGACCTCTTCTCGACCCTGATGTCATTATGATTTCTTCATCCATCTCATTCGTGCCACTAAAATTATCAGATTCAATCTGGACAGCCTGAGTTGCAGCTTTGAGAATTGCTTGACATATAATTTTGCCTGTCTTAAGACCATTCTCAACCATTTCCCCCATTTTGATTGCTTTCGAGAAGGATTTACCCACTGCAGACATCATATTTTGAAAGTAATCTGGCTCTTGTGCCTGAAGGAACACAATGATTAGCTAGTAGTCATCCATGGGTGGCTTAACTATAGCTGCTTGCTCTCTCTATTTAATGGCATATTCCCTAAAACTTTCACTTGGTTTCTTCTTCAGGTTTGAAAGGGAAATGCGGTCTGGGGCAATGTCGATGTTGTATTGGAACTGTTTGACAAAGGCCTGTGCCATGTCATCCCAGACGTACCAGTGAGATGTGTCTTGATCCATAAACCATTCGGATGTTACTCCCGTAAGGCTTTCCCCAAAATAAGCTATTAGCAATTCTTCATTTCTTCCCGCACCTCTGAGTTGATTGCAATACCTTTTTAGGTGGGCTATGGGGTCTCCACGTCCATCATATTTTTCAAATTTGGGAGTCTTGAAACCAGGCGGCAAGTGGACATCGGGGAATATGCATAGATCTTTGAAGGCAACACTCTTTTGACCTGCCGACCCTTGCATGTTTTTCAACCGTTGTTCAAAGCTTTTCACTCTTTGGGTCATTTCTTACTGTACCATCTTTCGGACAGGCTTCTCAATGTTTGCAGGAAGATCAAACGAGTATGAGTGGTACTCAGGAGAGTGGTACTGCTCTTGTTGTGTAGCAAATTGTAACTCATGACGAGGCTGTCCTTGACCACTGGCCCATGCTTGACACATTTCGGTCATTTGCTGTTTCAGTATTCTATTTTTCTCAAACACAGTAGACTCTTGTTGAACCTTCTAACCCTGAGTCTCTTGGGCACTTGTAACAACTTCGATGTCAGTTATCATTTTTTCTTGGATCTTGTGTTTCCGGCTTACCACAAACCAACCACCTCAACTTTCTTCACAATTCAAAACAAAACATGTTAGAATGGACTCAGTCGGTCCTTATTATTATAATCATTTTTTCACTTTTTTTTTCTTTTCTCTCTTTTTTTTTCCGATTGATCGAACCTGATGTGGGTTGCCTACGTATCATGTGGGAACATGAATCAGATCTTGCGTAGTTCGGGAAGATCATGAATAAAGTAAATAAACTAACTTTTTTTTATTTTGAATTTTTCATTTTATTTTTTTCGAAAGAAAGACTTATAAAAAAGAAAGGAATATTTTTGAATTTTGATTATTTTTCAGCATTTTTGCAAAGAGAGACTTCTAAAGAAGAAAGATTTTTGTTTCTGAATTTTTTTCTGGAATTTCGAAAGAAAAACTTCTAAAGAAGAAAGAAAATATTTTTGGAATTTTATTTTGAATTTATGAAAGAAATTCTTCTAAAAAGGAAAGAAAATATTTTTGAATTTTGAATTTTCTTTTCAACTTTGAAAGAAGAATAAAAATATTTTTGGATTTTTGAAAGTAACTAAAAGAAAATATTTTTGTATATTTTAAAAAAAACAATTAGGGTATAAAAGAAAGGCTTTCTAAAGAAGAAAGTAATGGAAAATATTTTTGGATCTTTTGAAAATTGGGGTCTAAAAAAAACTTTTCTAGAGAGGAAGTAAAAGAAAATATTTTTGATTTTTTTGAAAATTATGGGCCGGAACCGATGAGGTTTGCCTACATATCTCACATCCGGTGAGAATCAGACCCACGTAGTTCGCCCAGTTTTGACGGTACAGGAAAACATGACACTTGAAAATTTTGGCTCGTTTTGAAATGACTTTTTTTTTCCAGAATATTTGCAGATTTCAGAATTTTCTAAATATTTACCTCTCACTTTCGTTTCTTTTTCTTCTTTCTCCTCTTTTTGATTTTCTTTTTTACTTTTTTTTCATTTTCTTTCCCTATTCTAGAAGCCAGTCAACATGCAAGTCGAAACAGACAGATACGTAAGTAGCACGTAAGATGCATCAAGATGGTTTTTTAATTTGGGTACACCTGTCCTAGACGGACACAACCCCTGTGTTGAGTCCCCAAAGTCAAATGCACATGATGCAAACAAACGTTCCTACTAGGGATCCGACATGATGCTGAGTTATTCTAGGTTTAAAACCTGGGTGTATTGTTCTAGACCTGGCTTACCCGAGCGGACAACTCGAGCCGGGGGGGATGCGTACCGGTAATCAAAAGATCATCTGGCTTTGCAACTTGTCCGAACCTCGTCCTATTTGGGATATGACACTAACAGAAAGAAGTCACGACCAGCGTGCACTCCTCAGGAGAGAGAAGAGAGGGGTTTCGTAGCAGTTTATATATACAGTTCAAATAATATCAAAGCGGTAAAAAGCAACATTTAGCACATTAGGCCCAAACATGTACTAAAATCAGATAATGAATAAAGCCAAATATAACAATTCATCTAAGCTCGAATTCTGAACCCTGAACTAGAGATTCTAGGTTAAAATCCCCAGCAGAGTCGCTAGAGCTGTCACACCTCCTTTTTTACCTACACCCCCGTAAGGGTGTATAAGAGAGTTTTTTCCAATTAAAGTGACAATCGAAACGGGATTTATTTTAATTAAAATTTAGAGTCGCCACTTGGGATAATTTTATGGTGTCCCAAGTCACCGGTTCAAATCCCGAATCGAGGAAAAGATTGACTCTGTATTACAGTTCGCGAACACAGAAATCTGGGTAAGGAATTCTGTTAACCCGGGAGAAGGTGTTAGGCATTCCCGGGTTCCGTAGTTCTAGCACGGTCGCTCAACTGTTATTATTGGCCTATTATCTGATTTTAAACAATTATGAACCTATGTGCAAATTTTAACTTTATAACCGCTTTAATTATTTTTAAGGAAAATTGCAACATTGTTAAAACACGTCTTGAACCACGTTACATAAATGCACCCGTGGTCATCATATTTTGACATTGTTGAGATTTGAATTTGGGTCACATAAATGCGCACTCGAATTTAGGAAGGTAATTTTTTTAAAATGACGCACCTAAAGCAACTACGCGTTAGTAACTTTGCGAGGGCCATGAAAATTTGCTAAATGGCACGCCTCGAATTCTAAGAATTCAAGTATTAATTAAATGAGGGCCATGCATTTGAAGATTTTATTCGGCATGGCACACCTCGATTCCATTTAACTAAATTTAATTAGCGGCCTATTAAAACTCATTTTACTATTAAGAAAAGGTTTGATCGAAGTTGCGCGAATTCATACTCCGATTTTGTTTTTTAGAATCGTAATTATGTTACGCGAACGTATACACAATCACGATGGTAGATTAAATGCGTGCCTAAAGAAACATTTCTACAGATGTTCATTGTGCACAGTCCATCGGCTCATTAATTTTACAAAAATATGCAAGACCAAACAGTTGCCCATATAGTCTTTGAATCTAAGCAAAATTACGCTAAGAATATTATGCACTAACTTTTAGTAAATAATTAAAATGGCCTCAACTCAAATAAATAAACAAAACCAGGGAACATTCACCTACATATAGAAATAAAATAGAAAATTTGGCAGAAAGCTATTAGAGCAAATCAGAACAACAAACACATTAATCAATCGGATTCGAGCGGGGATTATAATGTCGACATGATCCTTAAGGTTTTTCTCTTCCTTTTCTGACTATATGCTTGATGGAAAGCTCTTAATTATGTACAACGAAAACAAGCAATTGCTTTACAATTTTAAAAGCTAACCCCTACTCTCGAACACCTTCAATTAAAGTTCCAAATTAATTTCTTACAGACCCATATTCCAGGGAAAACATCATGTATGTCAAGTGGACAAAATAATGAAGAGGCAGATTTGACATTGAGAAGCAGCAATCAACTTCCGAATATTGGCTAAAACTGTAAAATAATTATGTAATACATCTTCCATCTTAAATGCAAATCATAAAAAATAACTCCAACTTAGATTTTACGGGGAAAACAAATTGATCAAAATACCTCATGCTATGAACAAATCCCACGGTTCCAGCATACTTCAATCCATCATTGTTTTCAGAATGAAGGGAATTAAAGGGAGAGAGATGAACCTGAATTATAGCTCTTTCATTAACAAAATTTCAGCAGCTACAACCTCGAATCAAGCGGATTCTTCAAGAAATTACAACGACAAAATAGGAAGCTGGAACTGGAAGAAAACTCAAGCATCAAAACGGGTTGTCCCGAAACCTCTTTGTCTCTTTGTTACCGTTCCCCTCTACTCTTCGTTTGTTTCTTTTTGATTGTCATGTCTTCTTGGTCTTTGTTTTGTGCAGGTTATGGCTGCCTAGGTTTGAGGTGAAGAAGATTTCTGTTGTTTTTGGAAATGGAGGGGCGTGAGGTGGTCGACGGAAACAACTGATTTTAGCTCTTGGTGTATAGGTCCTCTTTTTGTTGTTTTGTAATTTTTTCGTTCCCTTTGGGATTTTTAGGTTATCTCTTCATTGAAGAAGAGGAGAAATGGAGGTCCTTAGGTTTTTCTTTTTGTTCACCATGATAAAACGGCTGATCCTCTAAGTATACTCTAGGGTTATTTTTAGACTAGTTTTGGTTATATAGAAGGGTTTTTAGGTTAGGGGATATGTCCTAGGAATTATGGGCTTGAAAATTATGGGCTAGGTCCAAAATTAGGCCTAAAAATGGGTTGCTTGAGCCCAAGATTTACTCTTTCCTTGCGAACGAGATTAAAAATACGATCTCATTTATTAATTAATTCTACTATTAAAATAATTATTAAAATAAAACAAACCGTTAAAACAAACCTATTTTTGGTATTTTCAAATATCATATTAAAATAAAAATACGGTACTATTTTTTTGTATTTTTTAATATTAAAAATGACTACAGAACATTAATAAACCTATATTTATAATTTTGTTTTCTTGTAATAAAGTAAAATAAAAGAGTAAAAATGAGTTGAAATAGATCTATTAGACCTAAATTAAATATTTTACGCTAAAAATGTGAAAAATCTTGGGGAGGGTCAAAAATCACATGTCTACATTGTCCAACTGGACTGAACTGAAATCCAACACGTGCGACGAATCACCGTTGTAGACATGTGATTTTTGACCATGCCCAAGATTTTTATATTTTAGCATGTAAATATTTAATTTAGCCTAATATAGCTATTTCAACTATTTTTGACTTCTTTCCTTTATTTTCGTTATAAAAATGGAAAATTACAAAAAAATATTTTAGCTTACGTATCTTTCATAAATTTAAATAAAAAATATACAAAAATAGTACCTTATTTTTATCTTTACATAATCTTGAATATACAAAAAGTATATAATAGTTTCATGTTAGCTTTTGCATTATGTAGTATTTTTATCTTATTTTAAAAGGAGTCGATTAAGGTGTTGAATCATAATTTTAAGAGTTTTAGAACCCAGTTTTTGGCCCACTTCGAATTAGTCCATTAAGCCTAGGGACCTTTCTAGACTCTCATTTGGAATAAAAACAAACAAAAAAGCCCCTAAGGACCTAATACACAAAAGACCTAGGGTTTAATGGACAAAATACATAAAAATACACCTAAATCTAGACTCTACCTATAAAGTAAAAATCTAAAAGGGAACACAAAATAACACCTAAAAAAATCTACAAAAGCTGGGCGCCGTTCTTCAGCAAAAGGACAGCCCCTCCCCGCTGTTCTATTTTCTTTTGGAACCAAACGACACCCCCCCCCCCCCCCCGCCCATTGAAGTCCATTGCCTTCTTCATTCCAACAGCAGTCATCTCCCTCAATCTTGCGCCGAAAATTCCTCAATCTCGTCGGAAATTCGACCGCTAATAACACACGCACACACTCTGTTTCTCGGATGAAAAATAAGAAAAACTCACACACAAGAATTCTGATTCTTTTGAATTTCGACTTTTGGAGACAAATTTCGGACAGAAATTCCGGATTTTTGGGTTGCAAAGATGGGATTCGACTAATTTGTGGTCCGTCCGAGGTTCGTCAATTTCCGATGAAGCTTCGAGGTCGTCGAGTCTCTGTTCCGTTTGCGGTCATTTCCGGTTCGTATTCTAAATTGAAATTTTGAATTCGATAAAAGGCCCAATTTTAAACTTTATTTGCTCTTTGATTTTCAGAAATGTAGAGTTTAATCACCAATGGCATGCTTAGAATATTGGGTTCGAAATAACATGAATATCTATCCGTAAATCCTGACTCATCTTAGTTTTCTTTATGCTTTTTGTTCTTACGTTTTTTTTATCCTGTTGTTGAATGAATGAAAAGATGTGATACATTGATATACCATGGCCTGTTGGTTAAAGCATTCGAGATGCTTTTCTTTGAAAAATCAGAAAATTGGGTTAAGTTTATGGTAAGTTTAGGAACACAATACTTTTGATTGCTTATTTTAATTTCGTTTGTTTGATAATGGTAATCTGATTACTCGGCAAATTGACTGTTTTAGGTGTATGACTTGTGTCCTTTCAATTATGATGGTGTCCCTAATTTTCAATATTTGATTGTGATAGAACCCCCATTCTTGCTTTCATTCAATATTACATCACTTTCTTTATCACCTTGTTCGTTTCTTGAAGGATATGCACTTGTTTCTTTGAAACAACCTTTCTGTAGAAATTAAAAGCATGGGAATTAATGAACGGAATTGAAAGAGAGGGAGTTACATACTTGGAGTCATTGATTTGGAGATGAGAGTTGTGTTGATAATCAAACAAGTCGTGATCGTGGACACGTTCGCGTGACATAATTACGATTCCTTGAAGAAAGAGATTTGAGGCATGCCATAAGCAAGTTAAATCATCTATGGCCCTCTCAAATGTTATAATTTAGATATTAAAAGTGAAGTGCGTAGTTGCTTTAGGCGCGTAATTTAAATTAATTTCCTTAAACTCGGGTGTGCATTTATGTGACCCGAATCCAAATCTCAACAACGTTAGATAAAATGTGTCGTGGACCGCGGGTGCATTTATGTGACGTGGTTCAAGACGCATTTTAGATGACGTTGAATCTTTCCTAAAAAATAATTAAATAAAAGCGGTTAATAAGTTAAAATATACCATAGGCTAAAACATGTATTAAAATCAGATAATAGGCCAATTATAACAGTTGAGCGACCGTGCTATAACCACGGAACTCGGGAATGCCTAATACCTTCTCCCGGGTTAACAGAATTCCTTACCCGGATTTCTGTGTTCGTGGACTGTAATACAGAGTCAATCTTTTCCTCAATTCGGGATTTGAACCGGTGACTTGGGACACCATAAAATTATCCCAAGTGGCGACTCTGAATCTTTTAATAATAAATCCCGTTTCGATTGTCACTTAAATTGGAAAAACTCCCTTATACATATACCCTCCCGGGGGTGCAGGTAAAAAGGAGGTGTGACAACCGTGATACCTCCGGAGCATCGAAATATGAAATACCGGATGGATTCCTGCCAAGCTGGGAGGTAAGACAAGCTCATAAGTAACCTCCCCAACACGTCTCAATATCTCAAAAGGGCCAATAAACCTCGAACTCAACTTCCCTTTCTTTCTAAATCTCATAACGCCCTTCATAGGCGAAACATAAAGCAGAAACCGCTCTCCAACTATATAGGAAACATCACAAACCTTCCAGTCCGCGTAGCTCTTCTGTCTAGACTGGGCTGTACGGAGTCTATCCTGAATCACCTTAACCTTCTCCAAAGCATCATGTACCAAGTCTCTGCCAAATAATCTGGCCTCACCCGGCTCAAACCAACCCATCGGGGACCTACACCGCCTACCATATAAGGCCTCAACGGTCCATCTAAATGCTCGACTGATATCTGTTGTTGTAAGCAAACTCCGCCAAT
Source organism: Nicotiana tabacum (assembly GCF_000715075.1). Classification (NCBI taxonomy): domain Eukaryota; kingdom Viridiplantae; phylum Streptophyta; class Magnoliopsida; order Solanales; family Solanaceae; genus Nicotiana; species Nicotiana tabacum. The sequence continues at coordinate 13,373,202 of NC_134089.1, read as the reverse complement.
GACAAGAACTGATCCAAAGACCCTCCAAACTCAATCACACACGCACGGAGCATATCCTCAAGAATCTAAATAGTGCGCTCGGACTGTCCGTCCGTCCGAGGGTGAAATGTTGTACTTAACTCCACCTGAGTACCCACCTCATGCTGAACGACTCTCTAGAACCGTGACGTAAACTGAGTACCTCTATCTGAAATGATGGAAACTGGAATACCATGCAGACGAACAATTTTTCGGATATAAATCTCTGCTAAACGCTCCGAAGAATATGTAGTACACACAGGAATGAAGTGTGCGGACTTGGTCAGCCGATCCACAACCACCCAAATAGCATCGAACTTTATCAAAGTCCGTGGGAGCCAAACTAAGTCCATGGTGATCCGCTCCCACTTCCACTCCGGAATCTCTATCTGCTGAATCAATCCTCCCGGTCTCTGGTGCTCATACTTCACCTGCTGACAATTGAGGCATCGAGCTACAAACCCAACTATATCTTTCTTCATCCACCTCCATTAATAGTGCTGCCTCAAATCCTGGTACATCTTTGCGGCACCCGGATGGATGGAATAACTGTGGGCCTCCTATAGAATCAACTCCCAAAGCCCATCAACATTGGGTACACAAATCCGACCCTACATCCTCAATACCCTGTCATCACCAATAGTCACATCTCTGGCATCACCATGCTGAACCTTGTTCTTGAGGACAAGCAAATGAGGGTCATCATGCTGACGCTCCCTAATACAATCAAATAAGGAAGATCGAGAAACCACGCAAGCTAGAACCCGACTAGGCTTCGAAAGATCCAATCTCACAAACTGGCTGGCTAAGAACTGAACATCCATCGCCATAGGCCTCTCCGATGCTGGTAAATAAGCCAAACTCCCCAAACTCTCTGCCCCGCGACTCAAAGCATCGACCACCACATTGGCCTTGCCCGGGTGATACAAAATAGTGATATCATAGTCCTTCAGCAACTCTAACCACCTTTTCTGGTGCAAATTTAGATCCCTTTTCTTGAACAAGTGCTGCAAGCTCTGATGATCAGTATAAATCTCACAAGGGACACCGTATAAATAATGGTGCCAGACCTTCAGGGCGTGGACAATTGTAGCTAACTCAAGGTCGTGGACAAGGTAATTCTTCTCATGTACCTTCAACTATCTGGACGCGTAGGAAATCACCCTACCGTCCTGCATCAACACCGCTCCGAGTTCGATCCTTGAGGAATCACAATAGACCATATAAGACCACGAACCTGTAGGCAGTATCAAAATTAGGGATGTAGTCACAACTGTCTTGAGCTTCTGAAAGCTCGCCTCACACTCTTTCGTCCACTGGAACGGAACACCTTTCTGGTTCAGCCTGGTCATAGGGGTTGCAATCGATGAAACCCCCTCAACAAAACGACGGTAATAACCCGCCAAGACAAGAAAACTACGGATCTCTATAGCTGAGGATGGTCTGCGCCAACTCTGCATTGCCTCCACTTTCTTCAGATCCATCTGAATACCCTCACTCGACATCACATGACCTAAGAATGCCACAGAATCCGACCAAAACTCACACTTCGAGAACTTAGCATATAACTTCTTTTCCCTCAGAGTCTGGAGCACTGTCCTTAGGTGCTGCTCACGATCTTCTCGACTCCGGGAATATATCAGAATATCATTAATAGAGACAATGACGAACGAGTCAAGATTTGGCCGGAACACATTGTGCATTAAATGCATAAAGGCTGCTGGGGTATTGGTCAGCCCAAACGACATAATAAGGAACTCGTAATGACCATACCGAGTCATGAAAGTAGTCTTCGGGATATCTAGCTCTCGAATCTTCAACTGATGGTAACCTGAGAGCAAGTCAATCTTAGAAAGCACCCGTGCGCCCTGAAGCTGGTCAAACAAATCATCAATACAAGGCAAAGGATAACAGTTCTTCACTGTAACTTTGTTCAGCTGGCGATAATCAATACACATACGCATAGAACCATCCATTTTCTTCATAAACAAGATAGGAGCACCCCAAGGTGATACACTGGGCCGAATAAAACCCTTATCAAGCAATTCCTGTAACTGATCCTTCAACTTCTTCAATTCAGAAGGAGCCATACGATACGGAGGAATAGAAATGGGCTGAGTGCTCGGCAACAAATTAATGCCGAAATCAATATCTTTATCAGGCGGCATGCCCAGAAGATCAGCTGGAAATACATCGGCAAAATCCTGCACTACTGGGACTGAATCAACCGAAGGGGTATCAATAATGACATCTCTCACATAAGCTAAATACGCTTCAAACCCCTTCTTAACCATACGCTGAGATTTAAAGAAAGAAATAACTCTACTGGGAGTGTGATCTAAAGTACCCCTCCACTCAACACGCGGTACACCTGGCATAACCAGCATCACGGTTTTGGCGTGACAGTCAAGAATAGCATAATGGAGCGACAACCAGTCCATGACCAAGATAATATCAAAATCTACCATGCTGAGCAACAATAAATCGGCTCTGGTCTCAAAACCAATAAGATCAATCAAACACGACCGATAAACGCAGTCCACAATGAGAGAATCTCCCACAAGAGTAGAAACATAAACAGGGGAACTCCAAGAATCCCGAGGTACACCCAAATGCGGAGAAAAATAAGAAGACACATAAGAGTAAGTGGAGCCTGGATTGAATAGAACCGATGCATCTCTGTGACAAACTAGTATAATACCTGTAATGACAGAATCAGAGGCAACAACCTCGATACGGGCAGAAAGGGCATAGTATCTGGCCTGACCTCCCCCTCTAGGGTGACCTCTACCTCCTCGACCTTTACCTTTATCTGGCTGAGCAGGTATGGTAGCAACTGGAGCTGTAACCATAGCCTGAGAACTCTGCGGGGCACACTATGGCTGAGAAGTCTACGGAGGTGCAACCCTCATAAGTCTGGGGAAATCCCTCACCATATTCCATGTATCACCACACTCAAAACAAGCCTTGAGAGGACATGGTGACTGTGACTGGCTCGGGCCAGGTCTGCTAGACTGACAACTGAAAGCACCCCACGCAAGAGGCGCACTAGATACTGGAGATGCATAATAAGGCTCCTAGGGCCTAGAAGGAGCTGAAATACCATTGGCTGCTAGAAGAGCTGAATGTATGGGGTGACTCATGTAACCCCTACCATGACGACCTGCAGCTGGGGCACGGGCACCAGAATAATGGACCGACTCTCGAGACCTCTTGGGGCTCCCTCTCCTCTCTCTCCCTAGCATGCATACTCTCAATCCTCCTAGCAATGCTCACCACCTGCTGATAAGAAATATCCATCTCTAACTCATGAGCCATGCTAGACCTGATGCTGGGAATAAGCCCCTCAATAAACTAGTGAACCCTCTCGCGAACAGTAGAAACCAAGGCTGGTGCATGTCTAATCAAGTTAGTGTAATGGACAACATACTCCGAGACAGTCATAGCACCCTAGTGCAAATGCTCAAACTCTGCGCGCCATGCATCCCTGAGGCTCTGAGGAATAAATTCTCTCTGGAACATATCTGAAAACTGGGTTGAAGTCAGTGAAGCAGCCTCGTCCGGACTGTCTAACTCATAGGTACGCCAGCACTCATAGGCGACTCCTCAAAGCTGGAAGGCAATGAAAGAAACCCAACTCGATCCTGACATACCCATAGTGCAGAAGATACGGTGACACTCCTCCAGAAATCCCAAGGCATCATCGGAGGCCAACCCACTGAATACAGGAGGCTTGTGCTTCTTGAACCTCTCAAGCCTCAGCTTCTCATCCTCAGAAGCCGCTTCCCTATCCTTGAGCTGATCTCAGACTGCAGGCTGTACAAGAATAATCTCAGGGACCTGCTCAACATGCACTCGCTGCTCAGGAGTGCGGGCGGCGGGAGTTTGTGCTCCTCCCCCGGCCTGAGATGTAGCTGTAGCGAGGGGAAGCAACCCTGCCTGAGTCAAAGTGGTGTACATGCTCATGAACTGTGCCAGAGTCTCCTAAAGTGCTGGAGTAGTAGTAGCAGTAGGCGTATCAGGTGCCTGGACTCCGGTTGGAACTACTGGCGGTACTTCGGTGGTAGCTCGTGCAGGTGCTCTGGCTGCACCATGTGCGCGTCCTCGGCCTCTATCCCAGCCCGAGCTCTAACGGCTACAGTAGTGGTGCGGGTGCCTGATCATCTTGGGTAGCGCGTGTCCTCACCATCTGTGAGAGAATAGAAGACAGAAGTTTAGAATTATGATGTCAAAAATCTCGCACGACAAGGAAATCAAACGAAATGGAATTTTCCTAACAGTTACGTAGCCTGTCGTAGATAAGTACAGATGTCTTCGTACCGATCAGCGAGACTCTAATAAACCAGCTTGTGATTCATGACTCCTATGAACCTAGAGCTCTGATACCAACTTGTCATGACCCTGGTTCGGCCTCCGTGAACCATCGTGACAGCACCTAGTCTTTACGACTAGGTAAGCCTAAAACGCGAAAGATAAACCAAATTTTCGAAAGAAAAGAAAACAATTTAAAATAGAAATAGCGTAATAAAACAACATTTGAAAGTGCCACTCGGCATATACAGTACCAACTCTCATAAACCAATACAGTTTTCCAAAAACCCGGAAACCCATAAATCACAAGCTACGAATATAATAAAAATGCTCTAACTCCGAAATGTCTACATCAACAGAATAAAATAGAAGGGCTATCACTACAAGATATAATAGAAAGGGACTCCTCGGTCTGCGGACGCGACAGATATACCTCGAAATCTCTGGAGCAGTCGCCTCACCTCAAGGGTGATATGACTGAGTCAAAGTACCTGTATCTGCATATGAAAAACATGCGCAGAAAGGGCATGAGTACACCACATCGGTACTCAGTAAGTGCCAAGCCTAACCTCGGTTGGGTAGTGACGAGGAAGGTCAATGCCCTACTGAGATTAAATAAATATAGAGATGACAGAATAAGATAAGCAGTACAATTGAGAATCTACGGTAAGAATTTAATACATAATAATAAGGAATACAATAACTGAAACAAAGATAAAGACAATCACAAGGAAATACCACTCACAACAAGGATGATAACTGGGGATCTCTCAGTATCCTTAATATATATAAGCCGGGGATCTCTTGGTATCCTCAATGTATACAAGGGATCTTTTGGTATCCCGAGGATCTCTTGGTATCCTCAATATATGTTAGGGATCTCTTGGTACCCCGATGATCTCTTGGTATCCTCAATATATGTGCCAGAGATCTCTTGGTATCCCGCACCTCAATCAAGTCATAAATACGTACAGAGGGTCTCCCGAGATGCCGTCCCGTAGTCCCAAAGTAAAACACACAGCAGCAACATAAGAATACTCAATTTAACTCAATTTCGTACCAAGTAAAAGAGGTAATTCTAAATTAATGTGCTTCACATAATTTAATTAAGGCAGTTTAGGCAAATAAATAGTTAAGTCAATTAGACATGCTTTTTCTAAGCTAACAGCATGTTTAAATTGCAAGTAAAATGAAACAGGAAAAAGGAGCACAATTGAAATTACTTAAAGAAAACCAGATTTTCAATAATTAGCTCAAGTACGCACTTGTCACCTCACATACAGGGCATTTCAATTATCAAATATACCAAATCCTAAGGGGAAGGTCCCCCACACAAGGTTAGGCAAGCCACTTACCTCGAACTAGCTCAAAGTCAACCCGAAATCACGTTCTTGCCACGAGTACTAGACTCCAAATGACCTAAATCTATTAAATTCAATTGCATAATGTAAATAACACTTCAAGTAACTAATTCTACAAAGAAATTCTAAGCTAATACGCGAAATTAGGAAAAATGACCAAAACGCCCTTGGGCCCACATCTTAGAATCAAGTAAAATTTACATTTCCAGAATCCTCACACTCTCACGAGTTCAGTCATTCCAAGAGTACCAAAATCGGACCTCAAATGGTCCCTCAAATCATCACTCAAAGGTCTCTAATTAGTCAAGCCCTAATCCCCAATTTACCACTAATTTTCCTTAATTTTTCATGCTTGAAATGATAAAAATCATTCCAGTAACGAGTTTAGGGACCAAAGACCTTACCCCAATGAACTCTTCTGAAAATCCCTCTTGAAAATGACCCCCAAGGCTTCTTCCCGTTTGAAAAGAGGTGAAAATGACTAAAATTCGCGAAGACAAGAATTTATATGTTTCTGCCCCGCTAATCCACTTCTGCAGTTATGGGACCGCACCTGCGGTACCGCTTTTGTGGACAACCTTTCGCATCTGCGAAAATCACTAACTCAGCCTTCTCCGCACCTGTGATTCCCCATTCGCAGATGCGGTACCACTTCTGTGGTAAATCTCCCGCATCTGCGGATCCTGTTACTCCTACCCAATTTCGCTTCTGCGATGACAATGCCGCTTCTGCGACTACGCACATGTGGGACCCAACCGCAGGTGCGGTTATGACAGAAGATCAGCAGCTTCAGCTGCTCAACAACTCCCAATCCTTCTGACAACCTTCCGAAATCATCCCGAGGCCCCCGGGACCTCAACCAAAATCACAAACAAGTCTAATACCACTGTCCAAACTTATACCAATCCTTAAAATGCCTAAAACAACATCGAAACGATGAATCTCCCACGGATTCAAGCCTAAGAACTCCAAAACTCTAAAAAATATGCTTTCAATCGACAAGTCTAGCAAACCTCGTCCGAATGACCTGAAATTTTGTACACACGTCACATTGAACACCACAGAGCTACTCCAACTTCTGGAATTTTATTCCGACCCTTGGATCAAAATCTCACTATCGGACTAGAAACTTCAAAAAATTCAACTTTCGGCATTTCAAGCCTAAATTAGCTACGGACCTCCAAAACACAATCCGAGCACACCCCTAAGCCCGAATTCACCTAACGGAGCTAACGGAACCATCGGATTTCCATTCCAAAGCCGTCTTATTCAGACTAGGGTCAAATTTCCAAAACTTAAGCTCTCATTTAGGGACTAAGTGTCCCAAAACTCTCCAAAACTCACAACCGAACATCCCAACAATTCAAAATAGCATAAATGAACACAAAAAAGCAGTTAATAGGGGATCGGGGTGTAAATTCTTAAAACGACCGGCTGGGTCGTTACACTTGACCGTAATGTAGTACTCTACTAATCGAGCTCATTCAGTCTAGGATCAAGTAAAACTTTATTTGGTTGTAATGTAGGCTACGGGACGAGTTGATGCATTTAGATATAAGAGTTACTATACCTCCCTAAGCACTTTAATACATATACTTTAATATTTAAAACCCCACAGTTATATCAAACCATGACTCCACCTTCAAATCAATATACATTAACTCCCAAATTATTTAAGCACAATTACATCAAGAGTCACCACTATTAAAGAATATTTTTCACAACAATACAACTATTTTTTTCTTTCTTTTCCTTTTCTTTTCCAATTCAAGTGGCTCTTACTTATTCAAAACCGTGCACCTTTCTCCTTATTTCATTAGTTCCACTCAAAAGCCGAACCAACCACCCCATATTTTAACTTTTACAAAGTTCATAACAATTCAAGTGCTCATGAGAGGTTAAAAGGTTCAAATAGATGGTTAATTCAAACAAATTGGTAAGACTTGTAATGAGGTTGCCAAAGAAATAGGATTACAGGCTCAAATGGGTTAACTACGACACATAACAATTAGGGGGTAATATATATATATATATATATGACTCAACAAAGAAACACCTATATCACTTCCAAGACTGAACAAAACTACTATTTTTCTTTGCAAACACACGAGGCAAGTTCTAGACATCAAATGCAATACATAGAATAACACAAAACCTTACATGCACATGGCACATGACTCACTAAAGATTGGATCATCAAGACACTCTAGTCAAAGCAGTTAAGCAAAGTTAAGAACATACAATTTAAGGTACTTATACAAGAGTCAAAAACTGAGCCTAAGCGTCACTATCCAAGTACTCACTATTCTCAAGGCATAACAAAGTCAAGAGATATTGCTTTAATTCAAAACACAGCACAATGTTTCCTATTCCTAAAAAAAGTAAAAAAGAAACTAACTATACCTGGTTCAAACAAAACCCTTGGAAAAGAACCGCGACACAAAGAAAAATCAAGGGGTAATTGCTACACTACCTAACAAAAGAAAATCTTTTTGTATTTTTCTTTAGACTTAAATCCCTCAATAAAATTGTCTAATAGATCCATCGTTGGGAAAATCCAATCTTTTTTAAAAAAAATATTCAATTAAACTAACACAGCTAAAGTAGCATTGAAAGTCACCGAGGCAATCTCCTCATCCCACACTTAAAATTGTGCATTGTCCCCAATGCACATCATAACTATAAGAGAGTAAAAGAAACTTCCTGGTAGGCCAAAGGCTGAAGCACTAGCCATTCATGGGTTACTCAGACTTCTCTCAGGCCTGGTCCTTCTTACGGGTACCTCACACTTAGTTCCAACCCTCTGATTTGCTGTTACTTCCTTCCAATAGCTTTGCTTTCCATGCTCCTAGAAAATTAAAAATCGACACTACAAAAATAATACAATTAAAAAAATAATAATAAAAAATAAAAGAAAGCAGTAAAGATGGTATGCCTTCCAACAAGCACTTGATTTAACGTCGCAGCACGACGTGAATCACTTTCTGCCTCCACCTTGAGCTTATGAATTGAACCCCAAGTTTTGCTTCAAGCTCATGATTATGCTCTTAGAACGGTACAAATTCTTGCGAGACAAAAATTAGATAGATTCTTATGCATTTTTTGGCTCTCGACTGAGGAGTGTCACCTTGCCTAGACGGCCTTGAGAATTTCAAAATATAAGGCTCATCTACCTCTTCCCTGGACTCCTTTTTATGCTCGTAAAGATTCATTCCCATTTCACCGTCCGAACATAATGTAGAGAAGTGTTTGGAATGAGGTCCAACGCGCTCCAATACATGAATTTCGAGATTTTCGACCTCCTCAACACAAAAAATATGTGACGACCCGGCCAGTCGTCTCATGAGTTACTGTTCTGTTTCCCCCATTTCTTCTTTATTATGCTTCGTTATCCGTGTTTTATATGATTGAGTTGAGTAGGTTGCGTTCGGAGTGGATTTGGTAAGAAATGAGACATTTAGTCTCTTTTGAGAAGGTTCAAGTTGGAAAAGTCAACCAGATATAGACATGTGTGTTAGAGGGATCGAATGAGAGTTTCAATGGTTTGGTTAGCTTCTTGAGGTGATTTATGACTTAGGAGTGTGATCAGAATTGATTTTGGAGGTCCGGTGTAGAATTAGGCTTGAATTGGCGAAGTTAGTATTTTGGCGATTTCCGGTGGGTAGGTGAGATTTTGATTCGAGGGTCAAAATGAGATTCCGAGAGTTGCGGTAGCTTCGTTATGTCATTTGGGATGTGTGTGCAAAATTTCAGGTCATTCATATGTGTTTTGGTTGGGTTTTTGATTGAAAGCGTATTTCGGAAGTTTTTAGAAAACTTAGGCTTGAATTCGATGCGTTTTGGGTAATTTGATGTTGTTTGAGGTGTTTTGATGATTGGAGCAAGTTTGAATGAGGTTTTAGGATGTGTTGGTGCTTTTGGTTGAGGTCCCGGGGGCCTCGGGTGAGTTTCGGGTGGTCAATCAGACCACTTTTGAGTTTGGAAAGTTGCAGAAAATTGATCTCAGCTGTTGCAGCAATTTATCTCTTCGCGTTCGCATAAGGGTCCTCGCGTTCGCGAAGAGTAAGAGGAGGAAGGTGTGAAATTGGCCTTCGCGTTCGCGAGGCAGGCCACGCATTTGCGAAGGGGAGTGATCTTGGCGCATCGCGTTCGCAAGGGGTACTATCGCGTTAGCATAGAAGGATTTGAGTCAGTGGATTAGAAGTGAAATTGTGCTTCGCATTCGCAGGTGTGTTGTCGCGTTCATGAAGGGTCGACTAGGCAAAGCATCGCGTTCGCGAGTCCTATGTCGAGATCGCGTAGAAGGAAAATCTTGTCATATAAGTTGTGCATCTCAAACGCGACAGTTTGACCGCGTTCGCAAAGAAGGAATATCAGAACTGGGCAGAAAGTTTATAAGTTATTTCATCCGCGATTTTGAGTCATTTTTCCTCCATAGTTGAGCATTTTGAGAGCTTTTTGAAGGTGATTAAAGAAGGATTCAAGGAGAATTGATTGGAGGTAAGATTTTTGAATCTAAAACGTGATTCTATTGTGAAATCAACCTAGAAATTCATAGAACTTAAGCTAAAAATGGAAGAACTAGGGCTTGGGATTTTGAACTTTTAAATTGGGATTTGAAGGATCATTTGAGGTTGGATTTGAGAACTTTTGATATGTATGAACTCGTGGGGTGATAAAGAATCTAATGATGTGAAAATTTTTGAGTTTCGAGAAGTGGGCTCGGGTATTGCTAATTTCGGAATTTTTGATATTTTTCGATTGTTTTCGCTTGGGATTTGTTCCCTTAGCATATTGTGATGTATTCGTTCTGATTTTGGATAGATTTGACGCGCGTGGAGGCCGATTCGAGGGGTAAAGGCGTCGCGAGCTAGAGTTGTAGTCGGTTCGAGGTGAGTAATGATTGTAAATGATGTCCTAAGGGTTTGAAACCTCGGATTGCAAATCGTAGTGCTATATTGAGGTGAGACATGCGCTTGATTATGAGCGTGGAGTCGTTTACTATTGGGAATTTTGACTTGGTCCATCCCGACTGATGATTTTACCGCGTATTTGACTAAAACTTGTTTGTTATCATCATGGTTTGGGCTGATTGCCATATTTGGGCTTCGTGCCAACTATTTGAACCCTCCGGGGATTTTTGTCACTATTCCTCACTGTATTGATTTATCACTTGAACTCAGTCCTGTTGATATTTACTGTTTTACAAACTCAGCCACTTTTACTCATATTTGAAACTTAAATTATATTTCTAAAAGATATTTTGGGCTGAGAACTACTGTTTTACTAATGCCCGAGGGGCTTGTGATGATTTTTGGACTGAGTGAGGTCGAGGGCCATATGTGAGGATATGCTGAGCGATATGAGGCCGAGGGCCTGAGATACTTTTATACGCCACGAGGTGGCTTGAGTGATGTGAGGCTGAGTGCCGAGTGATGTGAGGCCGAGTGCCGAGAGATGTTGCCACGAGGTGGCTTGATATAGCGCTTGGGCCGTAAGGGGCCCCTCCGAAGTCTGCACACCCACAGTGAGCGCGGGTACCCATTGATCTGAGAGTGAGCTCGGGGGGCTGATACTGTACTAAGAGTAAGCCCGAGGGGCTGATACTGTACTGAGAGTGAGCCCGAGGGGCTGATACTGTTCTGAGCGATTGTTATTGTACCCGAGGGGTATATTTCTACTTGTTATTTACCTGCTAAATTACCAGTTTTACTTGGTTTAAAGGAATTTCATTTGACTTCCTCACTGATTTACTGCTTTAAGTGATTTTTACTGCTTGATATAGAATTGCTTTGTGACTTTACGTGTTTTCTTGCTTTCAGCTATTATTTATGATTATTACTCACTGAGTTGGAGTACTCACATAACTCCTTGCACCATGTGTGCAGATTCAGGCATCGCAGAGTCCGCTCCTAAGTGCTGATCCTCCCAGTCCTGACAGTGTTTTCGGAGACTACGAGGTAACTGTTGGCGTCCGTAGCCCCAGTGCCTCCCTTATCTTACTATTTTCATGTCCTTGAACTTCTATATAGGATTTCATATCTAGTAGACTGGTATCCGGATTTATTAGTTGCTCATGACTTGTGACACCCCGGTTTGGGCTGTGTCGGGATGGTTTCTACTGTTGTTATCGTTATTTCCGCAAATTATGGTTATTATATCATGTTTTAGAACTATTTATGGTATTTTACAGTTTAAATGAGGTGTTCTATTTTGGTCTAGCTGGCCTTGTTTTCACGAGAGGCGCCATCATGACCGGGTTCGGGGTTAGGGTCGTGACAAGTTGGTATTAGAGCCTAGGTTACTTAGGTCTCACGAGTCATGAGCAGGTTTAGTAGAGTCTCGCAGATCGGTACATAGACGTCTGTATTTATCCTCGAGAGGCTGCAGAACCTTTAGGAAAAACTTCACATTCTTGAAATCCTTGTCGTGCGAACTTGTTATTCCGAGTACTGAACTTTTATTATTCTATTCTCTCACAGATGGTGAGGACGCGAGCTACCAAACGAGGTGGACGACCACCAGTGCCACCAGCTGAGACCACCAGAGGCCGTGGACGTGGTCGTGGTCATGGCAGAGGCAGAGCAGCGAGGGCAACACCAATAGATCCACCAGCTGCCTTAGCTCCGGATCAGGCTCCAGCTATGGGTGCTCCAGCAGCACCAGTTCAGGCACCAGCTGTGCCCATCGTGATTCCGGGTCTTCAGGAGGCCTTGGCACAGATTTTATCAGTTTGCACTGGCCTGGCTCAGGCAGTTTCAGCCACTACAGTAGCAGCTACTTCACAGGCCGTGAGAGGTAATCAGACCCCCGCTGCTCACACACCTGAGCAGGTAGTGCAGGGACTTCAGACGCCGGGGGCACCTCCAGCCCAGCCGATTGCACCAGATCAGGAGTTCATGGTACCAGTTATGCCGGATGATGAGAATCGTCATCTTGAAAGGTTTGGTAGACTCCAGCCTCCATCATTCAGTGGTGCTGAGGGCGAGGATGCCAGGGTTTTCTAGATAAGTGTCAGCGGATGCTCCGTACAGCCGGGATTCTTGAGACTAGTGGTGTGACATTTACCACCTTTCAGTTTACTGGAGCTGCCTTCACTTGGTGGGAGGCGTATGAGAGGCGTAGGCCAGTTTGTGCGCTGCCCCTTACTTGACAACAGTTCTTTACTCTCTTCTTGGAGAAGTATGTACCACAGTCCCGTAGAGAGGAGCTGCGCAGATAGTTTGAGTGGTTGTGGCAGGAGTATATGACTGTGTCACAGTATGAGTCGATGTTTTCTGAGTTGGCTCATCATGCCGTTTGGATGATTCTAATAGATCGTGAGAGGATCAGGAGATTTCTTGATGGCCTTAACTATCATCTCCATATTCTTATGACCCGAGAGAGGGTGTTGGGTGCTACGTTAGAGGAGGTGGTTGATATCACTCGCGAGATTGAGACGGTTCGCCGCCAGGATCGAGAGGAGAGGGAGGCTAAGAGGCATTGAAGATCTGGCAGTTACAGTGGTGCTCCTTCGAGGGGATAGTTCCAGCATGGTAGAGGTTGTTCTTTCAGGCCTGCTCAGTCAGCCTGTCCAGAGTATCGCGGGGCATCTTCAGGTCGTGGTTATCATGGGTCTCAATAGGGCTAGCCTTCACTCAACGCCCTCCCAGCTCAGAGTTCATCTCGTGCCCCGTCGGCTCAGGGTTCTTCTATGCCGAGTGCATTAGCTAGCCACTCCGGTGCGAGGGGTTCCCTTCAGTCCCCTTCTCCAGCACCTGGGAGTTGTTTTGAGTGTGGAGTGTTTGATCATGTGTGGAGGCAGTGTCCTCGTCATGTTGTGATGTGGCTTGAGTGATGTGAGGCTGAGTGCCGAGTGATGTGAGGCCGAGTGCCGAGAGATGTTGCCACGAGTTGGCTTGATATAGCGCTTGGGCCGTAAGGGGCCCCTCCGAAGTCTGCACACCCACAGTGAGCGTGGGTACCCATCATGATCTGAGAGTGAGCTCGGGGGGCTGATACTGTACTAAGAGTAAGCCCGAGGGGCTGATACTGTACTGAGAGTGAGCCCGAGGGGCTGATACTGTTCTGAGCGATTGTTATTGTACCCGAGGGGTATATTTCTACTTGTTATTTACCTGCTAAATTACCAGTTTTACTTGGTTTAAAGGAATTTCATTTGACTTCCTCACTGATTTACTGCTTTAAGTGATTTTTACTGCTTGATATATAATTGCTTTGTGACTTTACGTGTTTTCTTGCTTTCAGCTATTATTTATGATTATTACTCACTGAGTTGGAGTACTCACATAACTCCTTGCACCATGTGTGCAGATTCAGGCATCGCAGAGTCCGCTCCTAAGTGCTGATCCTCCCAGTCCTGACAGTGTTTTCGGAGACTACGAGGTAGCTGTTGGCGTCCGTAGCCCCCGTGCCTCCCTTGTCTTACTATTTTCATGTCCTTGAACTTCTATATAGGATTTCATATCTAGTAGACTGGTATCCGGATTTATTAGTTGCTCATGACTTGTGACACCCCGGTTTGGGCTGTGTCGGGATGGTTTCTACTGTTGTTATCGTTATTTCCGCAAATTATGGTTATTATATCATGTTTTAGAACTATTTATGGTATTTTACAGTTTAAATGAGGTGTTCTATTTTGGTCTAGCTGGCCTTGTATTCACGAGAGGCGCCATCATGACCGGGTTCGGGGTTAGGGTCGTGACAAGTTGGTATTAGAGCCTAGGTTACTTAGGTCTCACGAGTCATGAGCAGGTTTAGTAGAGTCTCACAGATCGGTACGGAGACGTCTGTATTTATCCTCGAGAGGCTGCAGAACCTTTAGGAAAAACTTCACATTCTTGAAATCCTTGTCGTGCGAACTTGTTATTCCGAGTACTGAACTTTTATTATTCTATTCTCTTACAGATGGTGAGGACGCAAGCTACCAAATGAGGTGGACGACCACCAGTGCCACCAGCTGAGACCACCAGAGGCCGTGGACGTGGTCGTGGTCATGGCAGAGGCAGAGCAGCGAGGGCAACACCTATAGATCCACCAGCTGCCTTAGCTCCGGATCAGGCTCCAGCTATGGGTGCTCCAGCAGCACCAGTTCAGGCACCAGCTGTGCCCATCGTGATTCCGGGTCTTCAGGAGGCCTTGGCACAGATCTTATCAGTTTGCACTGGCTTGGCTCAGGCAGTTTCAGCCACTACAATAGCAGCTACTTCACAGGCCGGGGGAGGTAATCAGACCCCCGCTGCTCACACACCTGAGCAGGTAGTGCAGGGACTTCAGACGCCGGGGGCACCTCCAGCCCAGCCGATTGCACCAGATCAGGAGTTCATGGTACCAGTTATGTCGGATGATGAGCAGCGTCATCTTGAGAGGTTTGGTAGACTCCAGCCTCCATCATTCAGTGGTGCTGAGGGCGAGGATGCCAGGGTTTTCTAGATAAGTGTCAGCGGATGCTCCGTACAGCCGGAATTCTTGAGACTAGTGGTGTGACATTTACCACCTTTCAGTTTACTGGGGCTGCCTTCACTTGGTGGGAGGCGTATGAGAGGCATAGGCCAGTTTGTGCGCCGCCCCTTACTTGACAGCAGTTCTCTACTCTCTTCTTGGAGAAGTATGTACCGCAGTCTCGCAGAGAGGAGCTGCGTAGATAGTTTGAGTGGTTGTGGCAGGAGTATATGACCGTGTCACAGTATGAGTCGAGGTTTTCTGAGTTGGCTCTGTAAGCACATGATTTTTTCCCTATGAAAGAATTACTCCCAAAAAATTCAAAATAAAACAATTTTCCTTTGTGTGCAATTTTTGTTATTTTTGTGGTATTTTTGTATAATTATTTGTATTTTTATGAGTGCATGTTTATTTGTTTTAATTAATAAAAATATAAAATATATCACATTTTCATTTAGTATTTAATTAAGTTTGTTTTACAAAAAAATGAAAGTCACAAAAATAGGAATATTTTTGCATTGTTAGCATTTAATGTCAAATTATGCAATTTTGTTTTAATTGGTGTTTAATTGTGTATGATAATTTTTGTTAGGAGTTTAATTAGTATTTTTGGAGTCAATTTAGTTTGTAGCTCAATTTAGAATTTTAGTTTTATCAAAAATAAAAATAAAAAGAAAAGAGGGATACAAGACGTTTATATTTGAATTGAGTCTAATAAAGCTATTTTGACTATTTTATCTTATTTCGCCGCAAAAGAAGACTACAAATATATATATATATTAGTTTATGTATTTTTCATAAGCTTGAAAAATACAAAAATTGAACCTTACTTTTGTACTTTATATAATTTCGAAAATTACCAAAAAATATATATATATATATAGTTCTATTAATGTTTTGTAGTCATTTTAATTTTGAAAAAATACAAAAATATTATTTTATATTTTATCTTTATATAAAAACGAAAATTACAAAAATAGTTTTATTAATATTTTGTAGCTATTTTAATCTTGAAAAAATATTTAAAAAGATATAGTTTTGTCTTAAATATTAGTCTTTTGGTAGTTATTTTACTTACATAGGATTAATTGAACAACGTCGTGTTCTTATTCTCGGGTTCGGGCAAAAGAATAATATTTGAGTTTAAATTTCCCATTCTTAGGCCTAATTTTCGGACTTGACCCATAATAATCCAAACCCATCGCGCATGGGGGATACATGTCTTGGACCCCTACACACGTGGGGTCCATGTCCCTTGATACATGGACAAAGCATGGCATGGGGGGGGGAGATTTTAAAATGAAAAAGGCTGAAAAATTTTGGGAAAAAGGAGGGGACAAAACGTGAAAAGGGGGGAGGAAAAAGACAAAAAGGGGGATGAAAAGAATTTTAAAAGCAAAAAAAAAGGGATTGAAAAAGTTTGAAAAGGGGGTGGACAGAACGTGAGAAGGGAAGGGATTGAAAGAATTTTTAAAAGCAAAGATTTTGAGAAAAGAAAAAAGGGGACAAAACGTGAAAAATTGAGAGGAGAAAGAAAAAAAAAAGCTACTGTTCATCTTCTTCTTCATTTTTGAAGAAGAAGAAAACTGAAGAAAACTGAAGAAAACCCTCACGCCATAGCCCATGGTCTCGTCCTCTTTCATGTCAAAACGACCATAACCAGCCTCCCCGTCGCTTCCTCGCGCACAGCAGTGAACCAAACAGTCCGTTCGACCTCCAATATGTTCAACTCCGAGTTCGACTTGGGTTCGTTCAAGTGTCAGATTTTTCTTTCAAGATTATTTAGTTCATTTGATTTATTTTCTGTTATGGTTTTTGGTTTTAAGTGTTGTTTGTAATCTTGTTTGTAACCGAGTCGAGATATGCCAAACAACTACGGGTGCATTGATGTAACGTGGTTCGAGATATGTTTTCACGACGTTGCAATTCTCATAAAATAATAACAATAAGTAAGAAAGCGGTAAAAAGATAAAATTTTGCACATAAGTTCATATTTGTATAAAATCAGATAATCAAGCCGAATATAACAGTTGAGCGACCGTGCTAGAACAACGGAACTCGGGAATGCCTAACACCTTCTCCCGGGTTAACAGAATTCCTTATCCGGATTTCTGGTGCGCAGACTGTAATATGGAGTCATTCTTTTCCTCGATTCGGGATTAAAATTGGTGACTTGGGACACCCTAAATCTCCCAAGTGGCGACTTTGAAATAAATAAACAAATCCCGTTTCGATTGTCCTTTAATTGGAAAAACTCCCTTGCACCCTCGCGGGGGCGGAAAAGGAGGCGTGACAGCTCTGGCGACTCTGCTGGGGATAAATGACCCAGAACCACTGGTTCAGGGTTAGAAATTCGAGCTTGGAATAATTGTTCTATTTGGCTTTATTTATTATCTGATATCCTTATATGTGATTCATGTGCAAAATGATGTGTGTTACCGCTTTGATATTATTTGACTGTATATATAAACTGCGCCGAAACCCTTCTCTTCTTACCTCCGGGGAGAAGCTCGCTGGTCGAGACTCCCTATTCTGTTAGTGTCATACCCAAGTAGAAAGAGGCTCGGATAAGTTACAAAGCCGGACGACCCCGCGGGTCCCCGGTACGTAGCCCCCTCCTCAACTCGAGTTGTCCGCTCGTGTAAGCCAGGTCTAGAACAAAGCCCAGTTTGAAGCTTAGTAAAACATAACTTCATGCCGGATCCCTAGTAGGAAAATGTTTATTTGCATCACGTTGCATTTGACTTAGGGGACTCAACACAGGGGTTGGGCCCGTCTAGGAATAGCAACCTGGAACAAAAAAAAGACCATCATGTGGCATTTTATCTGTTATCGCATTAATTTGCTTCAAATTTGCATGTTGACCAGCAGGTGGTAACGGGAATTTTGAAAAATAAATAAATAAATAAATAAATAAATAAAAAAGATGAAAAAAGGAATTTCAAAATTTCTCGCTTAAAAGGCAGTGTCCAAATATTTTTGAAAAACCGTGATAAATTTCTTACCCGAACTACGTCAGTTTGATTCCCACCGGATGTGGGATACGTAGGCAACCCTTATTGGGTCCAACTCCCCGATTTTGTTTTACCAATAATTATATATATATATATATATACCCATGTATGTATATACACATATTATTTCTTTCAAAAAAGAAATGTATAAAAAAAATAAAAAAAATTCCTTGTCTAAAATCACCTTAATAAATGTGCAGAATGAGCACAAGTAGGAGTTCATCTGAGGCCATTATAAACAGAGTTCCTCTGGGCTTACGCATGTGGTGGAACGACTTGGGAGGATCAGGGCAAGATACGGTCAAAATATACTTGGGAAATTTGGTTGGATTGCTGGACATCGATTCACGAGGGGACGTTATCAGGGCTCTAATTTCATTTTGGGACTCGGCTCATAACGTATTTCACTTCTCAGATTTCGAACTCACCCCGACATTGGAGGAGTTGGCAGGGTACATTGGATGTCCTAACATCCCTATGAAAGAGCAGTATCTCATTGCACCAAGGACCGTAACCATACACAAATTCCTGGACATCGTAAAGATCCGCAGAACGGTACATAACCCAGAGTTATCAAAAGGGTTTTGTAGTTTTGCATTTCTGTACGACAGGTACGGTCATCTGGGAGGGTTCAACAATCCCGAGAATAAGATTTGCAGTGGGGAAAGCCGTTTGAAATGAGAATGACATAGATGTATTGCTTTCATGATAGCCTTTCTAGGTTTTCTGGTGTTCCCTAGAAAGGATGGGAAAATTGACATACAAATCGCTGAGGTCGTCAGCACTTTGCTCAAGCAAGAAAACAACACTCTAGCACCAATGATAATAGCAGATATTTTCCGCGCACTCACTATTTGCAAAACCGGAGGGGTTTTCTTCGAAGGATGTAACATACTACTGCAAATGTGGATGATAGAGCATCTATGTCATCGCCCTCAATTGATGAAATATGGGTCATCACAAAAGACTTGTATAGAAGAGTTTCCCACCAGGATCGACGGTTTTAGATTGCCGGAAGGGGTCGCCGAATGGGTCACGCTACTGCGCTCTATTTCAGCAAACCAGATAGAGTGGGCATTCGAATGGCTACCCATAGAGGAAGTCATACACATGTCAGCCACCAAATCTTATTTACTGTTGATGGGTCTCCAAAGTATCCAGCCCTAAGCACCATGCAGAGTATTGAGACAGTTGGGACGATACCAAATAATCCCAAAAGAAGAGGATCTCAGTAGTCAGGTGATCGAAATCGGGCCTGGTGGGCAGTTCCCTGAGGCGGTCGTTCGGCGAATCTTGAATGAATGTCAAACCCTGAAGGTAGATACTTGTGTACGAGACAGGGCCAAGGGCGAAGTGTCGCCAAAATACCTCACGTGGTGCCGAAGAGAGCTTGAGCACCAGAGACCAACTAAGAGAGCTCACATCCAAGACTTTGAGGAATCATCACATGCACAATGGGGCTGGTTAAAAAGAGAGGAAGGCTACCGGGCTGAAATCGGGAAGCTAAAACAACAAGTTGAAAGGCTTGTATTTGAGAACAACGTGCAAATCACCTCTGAGCGGGTTGAGAAGAACAAGTTAGCCCAAGAAAACCAGACACTAAAGGCCCGCATTCGCCAAGCCAGTAAGAGTAACATCGACCGACAAAAGCGTCGCTCCGACGAAAGATTGATAGCAAATTTGAGAAATCAGGTCATCCAAAGCCAAAGAAAACTAGAACAATCAGAAGCTTGCGTAGCAAGGATGAAGGTCAGATGGGCAAAATGCACAATGGCCCGGAGGCAGCGTCTGCAACAGGTCATAAAGGACTATGAAATGAGCATCGGGATATTAAGGAAAACGAACTCCACTCTTCATGATCGGATCATCAAACAAGCACGAGATGCCCAGGCTGACAGAAGACACTGTTACGATGCAATGACCTGCATGGAAAGACAAATGGAGTTGTTACAGGATTGACTTGCCGACAATGCTCAAGCACTGGGATTGAAGAACCGACGAATCAGACAATTGTTCGTTGAAAGGGACAACATTCGAGGAAGGATCGACGAAATTGGGCATTACATCTACATGAAATGCCTAGCATGTGAGCAAATACCTCGGAAGACCCTCCTTATTTCCATCATGGGCTGCGTCCGGATTATGAACGAGTTGAAAAGCTTGCAGAGAGACCTCACACCAAGGGCCGCGGAAAGGCCGAATGATGCCTCACGGGCCCCTAAGTTGGAAAATTAATCTTTGGTCGAGTCCTGTTTATTTGACTTTGTTGCTTTCCCATATGTTGTTTTCTTTTCTTTTAGTCAAATCGGGTTAAGAACTGTGGAGTCTGTACCATTACTGTTCCTTGTTTGAAGTAATTTGTAATAGCAAAATTTTGAGAATGAATTTAATGATTCCAAAAGAATTTTGTGTTTCTTTACTTTATGGCAGAACTACGCCTGGTCTGATTCGTGCGGGGACGTGATACGTAGGCAATCCCCATAAGATTCAACCGCCTTTAATAAAGAAAGAAAAAGAAAAATAATAAATATAAGAATAAAATAAAATACAGGGTTTCCCAAAGTGCTTTAAAAGGACAAATGAGCAAGGCGGGATGACGCATGTTGTTTGAATCAAAGCATGTTAGAAACAGTTAACTGCCTAGGAGCATTGCATCCTCGATGTGTTGTTATCAAATCTGTTAAGCTCTAACGCTAACAAAGTTTGTTGTTGTCTGCATCCAGACAATTAGTTGTTCAAGAATTCTGGCAACACACCCTTACCAAACCAGATCCAAAGGACCAGTAGCAACAAGCATGACTACTTCAGAGAATAGTACCGAGGGAGAAAGGCCGATGAGCCAGTTGTTAAAAGAAGCGATGGAAAAGATTGAAAGGATGAGACTAGAGATGAATGCAATGCAGCTAGCTTTAGCCAAAGCATAAAAGAACCCTGAGCCACTGGGGCACATGCCGGAATACCATCACTCCGGCCCTTCAACAAGCCTCACAAATCCCCGTTATCATCAAGAAAGAAGCCCCCACGATTCCTAAGCTCCACCACCGTATCAACCTCTCCCAACACCAAATGTTCCCACTTTTGCGGGACCCACATCAGCCACCCTGCAGAGAACGGCCAGCGAGCCATTGTTTCAGGCTCCCGATACGCAATACTATCCCCCTAAGCCTACATTCCATGCCCCCGAACCACATGCCTACAATCCACATTTGGAGGTACCGGCAGAAATTGAAAAGCTGGTTAAAGCCCCAAAACAAGATGAGGTATTGAGGAAATTCAAAAGCCTGGAGCAGTCCTTCAGGAACCTGCACGGATTGGGCAACCAGGTCAGCGTGGCCTACAAGGATCTATGCCCTTTCCCGGATGTCCAACTCCCGGTTGGGTTCAAGATGCCTAAGTTTGATTTATATGAAGGGCACGGTGATCCCATGGCGCATTTGCGGGGATTCTGTAGCAAAATGAGAGGGGCAGGTGGCAAAGATGAGCTGCTGATAGCTTATTTCGGCCAAAGTCTGAGCGGATCGGCACTAGAATGGTATACCAGGCAGGATTCCAGCAGATGGTACACTTAGGATGATCTGGCGCAGGCTTTCGCAGGTCATTTCCAATACAATCTCGAGATAGTCCCTGACCGTCTCACATTATTGAGGACTGGGAAGAAGCCCGGGGAAAGTTTTCGCGAGTACGGGGTTCCGCTGGAGAGAACAAGCAGCTAGAGTGGATCCTCTCATGAGAGAGGGAGAAATGGTGGACTACTTCTTGCAAACACTGGATCCAACCTACTTTGGTCACTTGGTGACGACGGTTGGAAAATCCTTCAACGAGGTAGTAAAGATAGGGGGCATGATAGAGGAGGGTTTGAGGTCTGACAAAATCTTGAATTACTCGGCACTCAAGGCCACAACCCAGGCTATTCAGAGCGGCACGGGAGGTGCGCTGGGAAGAAGGAAGAAAGAAGAAATTGCCATGATTGAGGCAAGCAGTTGGCCCAGGTCTGGCAAACCCCACTACAACCAACCCAGGCCCCACAGGCCAAACTACCCATACAGCCCAACACAGCACTATTACCCACCTCGAGAACCACATTTCTCCATACACCAAGCCCAGACATATACTCAGCCTCCGGTTCGCCCGCAATGGCGCGCGCCGGCTCCCCAGAACATATATGCACCACCACAAAACACCTATCCTCCACCGAGGGCATATAGAAACTCTCCAGGGGCAGGCTTTCGGGGAAATCCGGATGCTAGGAATGACAAGCTGCGAAAACACAGAACTTTTACCGAGTTGGGAGAATCCTACACCGCTTTGTTCCACAAATTGAGGCAATTGGGTTTGGTTAGTCCTGTCCAGACTCGAGAACCAAATCCCCCACCCCAGAATTTGGACCAATCAGTAAGCTGTGAGTACTGCTCAGGGATGCTGGGGCATGATACCGAAAAGTGTTGGAAGTTGAGGCATGCCATACAGGATCTTATTGATACCAATAAGATCGAGGTCCAGACACCGGAGGCTCCTAACATCAAGCAGAACCCACTGCCAGCGCACCACGAGACTCACATGATTGAGTTGGTGTATGAGGGAGGAGAGTTGAGAAAACCCTCACAAACAGTGATGATGATCCTGGCCGCTCCGAAAGAAGGACCGAACAGTGGAGGAACGGGGGTACAGTCCCAGGGAGAAGGCATCAAACCAGTAGTGATATTGGGAAAGAGCCCGTCCGCCATAACAAGCAAACCCGAGCCAAACAAGTTGGTAATATCAGGGGCTCCGCCCACACCTGCGGTTGTGTTGAAAGGGGTATACAGGGAACTGGTCACCATAAAGCCTGTAGTTCAGCTGCCGATGATTGATAGCAAGGCTGTGCCTTGGAAATATGAGAAGGCAGTGGTGATGTACAAAGGAAAACAAGTGGAGGAAGTTAGTTGTGAAGCGCAAGGGCTGACTCGATCAGGTCGGTGTTTTGCTCCGGTGGAGCTGAGAAGAACCAACCCCGCTACAACCAAGAAACCTGTGTCCGAAGAAGAGGCTGAGGAGTTCTTGAGGAAGATGAAAGTACAGGACTACTCCGTGGTCGAACAGCTGAGGAAAACACCGGCCCAGATCTCGCTGCTGTCATTACTAATCCATTCTGAGGAGCATCGTCGGGCCCTGATGAAAATATTAAACGAAGCTCATGTACCCAACGAGATTTCTGTAAACCACCTGGAAACCATTGCCAACAAGATTTTCGAGGTGAACATGGTAACATTCTCAGATAATGATCTGCCAGTGGAAGGTACGGAGCACAATAAAGCTCTCTACCTAACTGTCAAATGCGAAAACTCGGTAGTTGCTCTGGTATTGGTGGATAACGGTTCGAGTGCCAATATTTGTCCATTATCCACTCTGAACCAGTTAAAGATCGACCACGGAAGAATCCACAAGAATAACATCTGTGTCCGGGGATTTGACGGAAATGGAATAACCACTGTGGGGGATGTTGTGCTTGAATTGACCATCGGTCCGGTCCAGTTTACCATGGAATTCCAGGTATTAGAAGCCACAGTATCTTATAACATGCTGCTAGGACGACCATGGATCCACGCAGCCAAAGCAGTGCCTTCCACCCTACATCAGATGGTCAAGTTCGAGTGGGATAGACAAGAGGTCGTACTACACGGCGAGGACACGTCATGCACCATGGGTGGCGCCATTGTGCCATTCATAGAGACCGATGATGACAAAGGTCCTTGGGTCTACCAGATTTTCGATACAATGTCGGCAAACAAGATTTCTGAGGGTGAGATCCTTCAGTACCCTAGGGTAGCTTCCGCAACAATCATGATGGTCTCGAAAATGCTGGGCAACGGGTTCGTGCCAGGAAAAGGCCTGGGAGTTGAGCTTCAGGGGATTGTCCGACCTGTCTCCCTGCCCAAGAACTTGGAAAACTTCGGTTTGGGGTTGAAACCAACCGCGGCAGATAGGAAGCAAGCGCGAAAAATGAAGAAGAGAGTTTGGTTTCTGCCCAAGCCAGTGCCACGTCTCTCAAGGTCTTTTGTCAGAGCAAGCGCCAAGGGGCCGCCAGTCCCAAATATTCTAGGACCATTGATTGGTATGGATGGGGACCTGAATCAGAGTTTCGAGAGGCTATTCACTGATGTCAGTATGGTAGAAGCTGGAGAGAGTTCCATCAGGGCGGAGATACAATTTGTGGGGCCTGAGGCCAAGACCAACAATTGGACGGTTACTCCTCTTCCTGTCCGAGGGGAGTCTTGGTAGTAGGCTTTGATTTATGTTTTTTGTTTGTTTTGTTTTGTTCGGATTATTCCAGGGTGTAATCCAAATTTTACTTTTGTTTTGTAAAAGTGTGAACCCTTTTATCCTGCAAGTTTAATAAAGTTCTCTTCTTTTGTATCATTTAAATTTTGTCTTGTTCTTTTTCTTTCTGAACAGTTCTCTTTTTACTGGTTCTAATGACATGGCATGCACAACGGATCTTCAACCTAGTCTAATAAATCAATCTGCATCCGACTTAATGATAAAAAAGGTCGTTTGTGACGATGAATCTGAATATGACGAAAATAAAGCCTTCGAAGAGATAAACCGAGAACTGTGCCAATTTGAAGAAAAACCCAAACCTAACCTAAATGACATTGAGGCTGTGAATCTAGTAGACGTTGATAATGTCCGAGAAACCAAGATCAGCATCCATATTGAGCCGAATGTCAGGGAAGAATTGATCAAAACCCTCGTGGAATTCAAAGATGTTTTTGCATGGTCATATGATGATATGCCGGGATTAAGCACCAATTTAGTGGTTCACAAATTGCCCACTGACCTGGCATACCCTCCGGTCAAGCAAAAGCTAAGGAAATTTAAAACAGAAATGAGTGTAAAGATCAAAGAAGAGGTGATTAAGCAGTTGTAGGCGAAGGTCATTCGGGTCACTCGATATCCCGAGTGGTTGGCCAATGTAGTACCAGTTCCAAAGAAGGATGAGAAAATCAGGGTGTGCGTCGACTACCGCAATCTCAACAAAGGAAGTCCCAAGGACAATTTTCCGTTGCCCAACATCCATATCCTGATCGATAATTGCGCTGGGCGCGAGATCGGATCCTTTGTGGATTGCTATGCGGGATATCATCAGATCCTAATGGACGAGGAAGATGCGGAAAAGACAGCTTTTATTACGCCATGGGGAACTTATTGCTATCGGGTTATGCCGTTCGGACTGAAGAATGTCGGGGCAACGTACATGAGAGCGATGACTGCTGTGTTTCACGACATGATACACAAAGAAATTGAGGTGTACGTAGATGATGTGATCATAAAGTCTTGGCGTCAGGAAGACCATGTAGCAGACCTAAGGAGATTCTTCCAAAGACTCCGAAGGTATGATATCAAGCTTAACCCGGCCAAATGCGCATTCGGGGTTCCATCAGTAAAGCTGTTAGGATTCATCGTCAGTCGACGGGGTATTGAGTTAGACCCATCTAAGATCAAATCCATCCGAGATTTGCCACCGCCAAAGAACAAAACAGAGGTAATGAGTCTATTGGGTAGACTCAATTACATCAGCAGGTTCATCGCTCAACTCACAGCAACTTGTGAGCCCATATTTCGGCTGCTGAAAAAGGATGCTGCGGTAAGTTGGACGGTAGAGTGTCAAGAGGCTTTCAACCAAATCAAAGGGTATCTGTCTAATCCACCCGTGTTGGTCCCGCCTAAGCCAGGGAAGCCCTTAATTCTTTATCTGACGGTCCTGGAAAATTCATTTGGTTGTGTACTGGGGCAACACGATGACACAGGAAGGAAGGAGCAGGCCATTTACTATCTTAGCAAGAAATTCACAGTATATGAGGTCAAGTACACTCAACTCGAAAAAACATATTGCGCCCTAACTTGGGTAGCTCAGAAGTTGAAACACTACCTGTCCTCGTATACTACTTATCTCATATCCCGTTTGGACCCATTGAAGTATATCTTTCAGAAACCTATGCCCACAGGGAGGTTGGCAAAATGGCAAACTCTGCTCACAGAGTTCGATATTATTTATGTGACAAGGACAGCCATGAAAGCCCAAGCGCTGGCCGACCATTTGGCAGAGAATCCCGTTGATGAAAAATACGAGCCTTTAAGAAAGTATTTTCCCGACGAAGAAGTGATGCATACAAGTGAGCTGGCGTTACCCGAGGAACCGGGTTGGAAGCTTTTCTTTGATGGAGCTGAAAACGCGAAAGGGGTTGGAATAGGAGCAGTACTCATTTCTGAAACAGGACGCCATTATCTTGTTACGGCTCAACTACGCTTCTATTGCACCAATAATATGGCCGAGTATGAAGCTTGCATTTTGGGTCTGCGATTGGCTGCGGACATGGATGTCCAAGACGTTTTGGTCTTGGGAGACTCGGACCTCTTGGTACATCAGATTCAGGGCGAATGGGAAACACGGGACTTGAAACTCATACCTTATCGACAATGCTTGCACGATCTGAGCAAGCAATTTCGATCGGTGAAATTCAAACATATCCCAAGAGTTCATAACGAGGTTGCAGATGCATTGGCCACCTTAGCATCAATGTTGCACCACCCTGACAAAATGTATGTTGACCCTCTGCACATCTAGGTTCGTGATCAGCACGCTTATTGCAACGCGGTGGAAGATGAAGTAGATGGCGAGCCTTGGTTTCATGATATCAAGGAGTACCTCAGAATGGGGATATATCCGGAACAGGCCACTGGAGACCAAAAAAGAGCCCTTCGGCGTTTGTCGAATGGTTTCTTCCTCAGCAGAGGAGTTTTGTACAAAAGAACCCCGGATTTGGGATTGTTAAGATGTATAGACGCCGGTCAAGCCCGATGGTCATGGCAGAGGTACATGCTGGAGTTTGCGGGCCACATATGAGCGGATATGTATTGGCAAGGAAGATCCTTCGAGCAGGGTATTATTGGCTTACCATGGAGCATGACTGTATCTCTTTCGTGAGAAAATGCCATCAATGTCAGATACATGGAGATCTGATTCATTCTCCGCCAACAGAGTTACATACGATGTCAGCACCCTGGCCGTTTGTGGCATGGGGCATGGATGTCATTGGGCCTATCGAGCCGGCAGCGTCCAACGGCCATAGGTTCATTCTGGTGACCATCGACTACTTCACCAAATGGGTCGAAGCTAAAACCTTCAAATCGGTGACTAAAAAGTCAGTGGTGGATTTTGTTCACTCCCATATCATCTGCAGATTTGGGATCCCCAAAGTGATCATTACGGACAATGGTGCGAATCTTAACAGCAGCTTGATGAAAGAGGTATGCCAACAATTCAAGATTACACACCGCAATTCTACCCCATATCGCCCCAAGGCGAATGGAGCGGTCGAAGCAGCCAATAAGAACATCAAGAAGATACTGCGAAAGATGGTAGAAGGATCTAGACAATGGCACGAGAGATTACCCTTTGCTTTGTTGGGTTATCGCACTACCGTCCGGACTTCCATAGGTACGACTCCTTATTTGTTGGTGTACGGAACTGAGGTCGTAATACCAGCGGAGGTTGAAATTTCGTCCCTCCGGATTGTCGCTGAAGCCGAGATTGATGATAATGAGTGGGTCAAAGCTCGATTGGAACAGTTGAGCTTGATAGACGAGAAACGATTGGCAGCGGTGTGCCATGGTCAGCTGTATCAGAAGAGAATGGCAAAGGCATACAATAAGAAGGTACGCCCCAGGAAGTTTGAAGTAGGGCAGCAGGTATTGAAGCAGATCCTCCCGCATCAAGTCAAAGCAAAAGGCAAGTTTGCCCCAAATTGGCAAGGGCCTTATATCGTGACCAGAGTGTTGTCCAATGGTGCTTTGTGTCTGACGGATATCGAGGGAAGATGTGTCGACATGGCTATCAATTCGGATGCAGTCAAGAGATATTACGCGTAATTTCTTTAATTATGGCAATTGTCGGTTCATTTGTTTGTATTTGGCACTTATTGGATAATGAAATGACGGAGGCAATTCTTTCTTCTATCCAAATACTTTTTACCCTTGTTTCCCCCTTTTTGAGCCTTAAGTTATTCTTTCATATCCCCCTTTTGGAATCACATAATGGAAAGATATGAAAAAAGAAAAAAAGAGAAAGAAAAATTTAAAAGAAAATGAAAAAAGAAGAAGATAAAAATCACAAGAAAAATGAAATCGCTAGGAACTACGTTTGACCTGATTCCTCAAAGAGGATACGTAGGCGCCTCACGGCTCGGTCATAGTGTGCATAGTGTACATAGTGTGCATAATAGGCACAGTGTGCGTAACGCACGTAGCTCAACATAGTGTAAAAAATAAAATCCCCCAAGCAAGAAAACTGGGGCAGAGGTTATGTTTTAAAGTTCCAACAAAGGTTTGATTCCAAAAGTTGTAGCGGATCACCCATCAAAGTTATTTCATTTTTTGATAGCCTTTCTTTTAGCCCCACACCAAAACCAACATCGACGTCCAAAAGACCTCCCGATCAATATCCAAGAGGTGCCAAGTCAGGCAAATAAAGCCGAGAATAATACACTGATCCCCGGCGAAGAAGAGGATCATAAAACTGGAAATGAATTGATAGTCCAAAGGAATCTCCAAAAGAGAGGGTCATATCGACAGCACTCCAATTCTCCGTTGAAGAAATAAAATGAGAGAGTCTTGGCGGTGAAAACCTTCGCAGGCACTACAAGTCGACGAAAGATGAGAGATATAAAACGAGAGAGTCTTATCGGTGAAAACCTTCACAGGCACCATAAGGCACCGGGAGCTGAGAGAAAAGAGAGAGTCTCATTAGTGAAAACCCCTCGAAAGGCACTATGAGGTGACAAGACAGATCAACGAAAGGGTCCGCGTTCGCAAAGAAATTGACACCCATTTATCCCCAGCAAGTAAGGTCATCAGGCAAGTTGATTGATACAAATAGACTGGATCAGGAATCTACGGTGCATGTCATGATCACAAGGACCAGCCATGTCTTCCAGATAAGTTCTTCTCTTTTCCCTTTTCCATCAAGTATTGGTTCAGAGAGTTTTTCCTCCTCTTCTATCTTTTTTTTTATTTTTCTTCCTAAGAATTCGTTTTGAAAAAGATTTTTCAAAGTTTACTACCAGAGGTCGAAGGGGTACAAAAGCAAAATACGAAAGGATAGGCTAAGAGCCGAGGCAATAAGACAAAAGGCATCGGCTGCAAAACCAAAGGACGAATTGTGTAGAAAGAAGGGTGACGTAAAGAGAGCAGAAAATGACGGGTGAAGAACTTGTGGACCAAGTTCCGAGAAGGTTTCCCCGCAGAATGTTGATAAATCCCGGACCCAAATCCGAAGTAGTCAGACGCCACAAGAAAGGGAAATCAATCTGGTGCAAGATATCCCCAGGCAATGCAATTCTATGCCTTGCCATTCCGGGAGGAAATAAAACTCCTAAAGGAGTGGTTTCGGGAGGGAAGCGGACTCCCACAGTTTGATTCTGTAAAGAGAAAAGCAGAAAAGGGGGAAAACCATCCCCATCAGACAGGTCACCCCCAGCAAGCAACTTTGTCCCCCAACCAGTGGTGGGGGCACAGAGCAAGAAAAGAAAACCGGAAAATTAACACTAGGATTGAAATTAATAAAGTCCTTTTGTCTGCTGCAGGAAAATAAAGGTTGATGATGGCAGAAGGACGCGATGCCAGAAAGGTCACCAAAACCGGGGCAGAAAATTTTCTGTCGTTGTCAAAAAAATTCCTCGGAGGAACGAGGAAACAAATACATTTCTGTTCTAGGTCGCCCACCAGTATAATGCGAGAATACATTTCTGTCTTTTCATTTCATGTTCTAGGTCGCCCACCAGTATAATGCGGGAATACATTTCTGTTCTAGGTCGCCCACCAGTATAATGCAGGAATATATTTCTGTCTTTTCATTTCATGTTCTAGGTCGCCCACTAGTATAATGCGGGAATACATTTCTGTTCTAGGTTGCCCACCAGTATAATGCGGGAATACATTTCTGTCTTTTCATTTCATGTTCTAGGTCGCCCACCAGTATAATGCAGGAATACATTTTTGTTCTAGGTCGCCCACCAGTATAATGCGAGAATACATTTCTGTCTTTTCATTTCATGTTCTAGGTCGCCCACCAGTATAATGCGGGAATACATTTCTGTTCTAGGTCGCCCACCAGTATAATGCGGGAATACATTTCTGTCTTTTCATTTCATTTTCTAGGTCGCCCACCAGTATAATGCGGGAATACATTTCTGTTCTAGGTCGCCCACCAGTATAATGCGAGAATACATTTCTGTCTTTTCATTTCATGTTCTAGGTCGCCCACCAGTATAATGCAGGAATACATTTCTGTTCTAGGTCGCCCACCAGTATAATGCGGGAATACATTTCTGTTCTAGGTCGCCCACCAGTATAATGCGAGAATACATTTCTGTTCTAGGTCGCCCACCAGTATAATGCGGGAATACATTTCTGTCTTTTCATTTCATGTTCTAGGTCGCCCACCAGTATAATGCGGGAATACATTTCTGTTCTAGGTCGCCCACCAGTATAATGCGGGAATACATTTCTGTTCTAGGTCGCCCACCAGTATAATGCGGGAATACATTCTGTTCTAGGTCGCCCACCAGTATAATGCGGGAATACATTTTTGTTCTAGGTCGCCCACCAGTATAATGCGGGAATACATTTTCTGTCTTTTCATTTCTGTTCTAGGTCGCCCACCAGTATAATGCGGGCATACATTTCATATTTTTGCATTCAGGCACCCACCTGTATAACGAGAGGAATACTTTTGAGTCTTATACTGCAGATCTTAAAATCAGTAACCCATCGGAAGGTTGAAGGTTACAACAGGAATCCCCAGCAGGAAACAATAAAAATCCCCAGCAACGGAAAGCAGAAGGTTGCAACAAGAGGTCCCAGCACAAGTTTCAAGCGCATGAGTCAAAAGGAAGAAAAGACGCGTCTCGAAAAAAGTGGCATGTGAACATTAAAATTATGCCCAGCATAACAGATCTGATGAAGAGAGTCGTATCCCCAGAGGAACCGCCGAAAAGCCTAATGAAGGAAGCCATATCCCCAGCGGACCGAGCAAAATGATGAAAATTGGTATTCAGAAAAGCAAAGGGCCAGAAATTCACGGAAGAAAGGCACCGGAAGAAACACAATCCGACAAGAAAGCAAGGCAGCAAAGACAAGTTGAAAATAGATAAGATCTTGTGATCCATAGGCTAGCCTAGCTTCTGATTTTCTTGTTTTCTTTTTGGATACGGTGTAATAAGGAGATCAGTAAGGAAGTGGTAACAATATACAACAGCAGTAACAACAGAACCACAGTTCCCCGGTAGTCCCAGCTACCAAGACTTCCCGAACTACATTGACCTGATTCCTGTTTAGCCCAGGATATGTAGGAAACCTTTGAAGCAAAGGTTCGGTTAAATCTTTTTCAAAAAAAAATGCTTCACACGGAGTACTCGGACGGGCAAAAAATCGCTCACTTTATCTTTGCACGAAAAACCTTCGTGTCTTCGGGCAAAGAGGGGCAGCTGTAAGCACGTGATTTTTGCCCTATGAAAGAATTACTCCCAAAAAATTCAAAATAAAACAATTTTCCTTTGTGTGCAATTTTTGTTATTTTTGTGGTATTTTTGTATAATTATTTGTATTTTTATGAGTGCATGTTTATTTGTTTTAATTAATAAAAATATAAAATATATCACATTTTCATTTAGTATTTAATTAAGTTTGTTTTACAAAAAAATAAAAGTCACAAAAATAGGAATATTTTTGCATTGTTAGCATTTAATGTCAAATTATGCAATTTTGTTTTAATTGGCGTTTAATTGTGTATGATAATTTTTGTTAGGAGTTTAATTAGTATTTTTGGAGTCAATTTAGTTTGTAGCTCAATTTAGAATTTTAGTTTTATCAAAAATAAAAAAAAAGAAAAGAGGGCTACAAGACGTTAATATTTGAATTGAGTCTAATATAGCTATTTTGACTATTTTATCTTATTTCGCCGCAAAAGAAGATATAATTAGTTATTTTTAACTATTTTTACTTTATTTTCATCGCAAAAGAAAAATTACAAAAAATATATATATAAATTTTAGTTTATGTATTTCTCATAAACTTGAAAAATACAAAAATTGTACCTTACTTTTGTACTTTATATAATTTCGAAAATTACCAAAAAAAATATATATAGTTCTATTAATGTTTTAAAAAATATATATATATATATATATAGTTCTATTAATGTTTTGTAGTCATTTTAATTTTGAAAAAATACAAAAATATTATTTTATATTTTATCTTTATATAAAAACGAAAATTACAAAAATAGTTTTATTAATATTTTGTAGCTATTTTAATCTTGAAAAAATATTTAAAAAGATATAGTTTTGTCTTAAATATTAGTCTTTTGGTAGTTATTTTACTTACATAGGATTAATTGAACAACGTCGTGTTCTTATTCTCGGGTTCGGACAAAAGAATAATATTTGAGTTTAAATTACCCATTCTTAGGCCTAATTTTCGGACTTGACCCATAATAATCCAAACCCATCGCGCATGGGGGACAAATGTCTTGAACCCCTACACACGTGGGGTCCATGTCCCTTGATACATGGACAAAGCATGGCATGAGGGGGGGGGGAGATTTTAAAATGAAAAAGGCTGAAAAATTTTGGGAAAAAGGAGGGGACAAAACGTGAAAAGGGGGGAGGAAAAAGACAAAAAGGGGGATGAAAAGAATTTTAAAAGCAAAAAAAAAGGGATTGAAAAAGTTTGAAAAGGGGGCGGACAGAACGTGAGAAGGGAAGGGATTGAAAGAATTTTTAAAACCAAAAATTTTGAGAAAAGAAAAAAGGGGACAAAACGTGAAAAATTGAGAGGAGAAAGAAAAAAAAAAGCTACTGTTCATCTTCTTCTTCATTTTTGAAGAAGAAGAAAACTGAAGAAAACCCTCACGCCATAGCCCATGGTCTCGTCCTCTTTCATGTCAAAACGACCATAACCAGCCTCCCCGTCGCTTCCTCGCGCACAGCAGTGAACCAAACAGTCCGTTCGACCTCCAATATGTTCAACTCCGAGTTCGACTTGGGTTCGTTCAAGTGTCAGATTTTTCTTTCAAGATTATTTAGTTCATTTGATTTATTTTCTGTTATGGTTTTTGGTTTTAAGTGTTGTTTGTAATCTTGTTTGGTTCATTCTATTTTTCGGATTATTGATTCTTTGTTTAAAGTGTTATTTTTGTAATCTTGTTTTGTTCATTAATTCTCCTTCTTCTTCAAGACCTTTTTATTTGGTCAAGGTTTTTCTTCTGTTTGTTTGAGTTATAAGCTACATTCGATTTGAACAACTTCGTCGAATAGTTAGTTTATGACTGCTTTGTTTGGACGAATACAGCATGAATCACTCCGTTGGTCTGTTTTGATGCTTGAATCATTCGTGTGAATTTGACTTAAGGATTGGTTGTAGCTGTGTAGTGATTTGGTGTAGTTGTAAATCAGAGAGGTTTAAATACAGATTGCTAAGAGTGAGGGCAAGGCAATAATAATAGGGGATTTTCAGGTTTATTTTTGGGTGTTAATTTTTTTTAAATGCTTAGTGTTAGTAGTCTGCCAGTTGAATATTCAGTGTATAATTAAAATTAATGAATTATTTAATGAAAAGGGAATTAGTAGTGCAGAATACACCCTGTTTGGTATCTTTAAGGGTGGAAAATCAGAAAATAAGCATGAGATTAATGATAAAAGTGTATAGATGCACAGGGAATATACAGGCTGAAAGTGAAAACTTTGAATAAATAATGTTTAGTTCTAGCCTATAAGTAAGGGGAGTTGATATAGAGAAAGAGGGGACTGGAAAAAAGAAAAAAAAGGATTGAGACTGGAAGTTGAGAGAACAGAAATTTTCAGCACTTAAAAGTGAGAGATAGGCTAATTTTTCAGAACTAAAAATCAGTCTTTGAGAGCTAAAAACTGAAAGTGAGGTTCTTTTCTTTACTGCTGAAATCAGAACTTTGTTACTGCCATCTGTTGGATTGCGTTTAGTACTACTGATTTTCAGTCAAGCTTTCTGGGGTTTTCAGTTTGGTTCTGACCATTGTTACATTGGTTATTGCTGTTTTGTTGCTGTTATTTGCTGTGGGATTCTGTTGCTGTGCTACTGTTGTACATTGTTGCTCCTGACCTCTTTTCTCTATTTGTAGTTCGAATTCCAGGTACACATTCGAATCTTATAGTGATAAAGCTTTGAAGTTGAAATGCAGCAATAAAATGGAACCGTTTCAATAAAGCAGATAGTAGACAATCTGGTCTATTTAGTTTTTTTATGAACTGTTTTATTTTTTTTTATTTTTATTTTTGTATAATTGGATTGAAAAGAG
Organism: Nicotiana tabacum; assembly: GCF_000715075.1. Lineage (NCBI taxonomy): Eukaryota > Viridiplantae > Streptophyta > Magnoliopsida > Solanales > Solanaceae > Nicotiana > Nicotiana tabacum. The sequence goes on along the minus strand of NC_134089.1, from coordinate 13,338,688 downwards.
AAGGAATCATATAAATGGTCATGCGCTGATATAACATGAACCTTTCAATTTTATTAGATTAATGGGGTAAATCATGATAAGTAGCATATCTCTAGTTAGTTGTTTGTTTCCATGCATATATTCAAGTAGTCCATAAATGAGATAGAGTACTTAGTCAAAACCCAATTAGTATTTCGTTTAGATGGTTAAAACTAATTTCCATTAGTCCTCTTAAGTGATTATACTCTCATCAGTATTGGCATTAATTCATGTTACAAATAATCTCACATAGATAGATTGTGGACTTGATAAAAATGTAAAAATAAGGTGGTTGGGTAGTGTCAACATTATAGCTCCAATAATAATAATAAAAGTAAATAAATAAATAAATAAATAAAGGTCGTAGTCGATAATTTTATGTATTAATAATTAAGTATACTTACACTAATGTAGAGTAGTTTCAATAAAGTATAGTTAAATTGCGAATCCATTAGGGTTAATGAATTAGTCTATAGCTTTGATCATTTAGTTAACCTCACCACAGTTAAAAATGGCTAATTGTAGTAACGTTAGTCAATCTTGTACGTTTTTTTATATACATAATTCCATTTTTGGTAATATTAGCTTATGGAATAAGGCGCGAAACAATTTTTCATTTTTACAAGTTCAAGTATAATTTTCGTTAGCATCTGTTGTAATCTATTAATTAAATAAGTTACGTTATTTTTAGCATGTAATTAACTAGGATTTTTCTTTATTTAGAGACAAATAAAAATATAAATGTAGTTACTTTCCTTTTAAAAATAAATAAATAAATAAGTGAGACGAACTTCGTCAAATAAAAAAAAAATAATAAAAAATTTGCAGGACCCTCAGTAAAGGTTTAAGAATTTTTTTTAGTCGGGAAGGGCCGTTTAGCAAATTTCACGGCCCTACCCAAAAATAATAATACGCTAGTCGCTTTAGGCGCGTATTTAATAATATTATCTCCTTAAACTTGGGTGCACATTTATGTGACCCAAATCCAAATCTCAACGAAATCGAAATGTGTCTCTAATCACGGGTACATTGATTGTGACGTGGTCTGAGATGCATTTCCATGACGTTGCAAATTCTTTTTAATAATGAATGAGACGAGCCTCGACAAACAAAAAATGCACAAGCTGCGGGGCCCTCTAAATATATATATTAAAATACTTAGAATTCGAGGACAGGCCGTTTAGCAAATTTTACGGCCTTCCCCAAAATAACAAGACGCTAGTTGCTTTAGGCGCGCCTTTAATAATTTATTTTCCTTAACTCGGGTGCACATTTATGTGACCCAAATTCAAATCTCAACCGAGTCGAGATATGCCAAACAACTACGGGTGCATTGATGTAACGTGGTTCGAGATATGTTTCCACGACGTTGCAATTCTCGTAAAATAATAACAATAAGTAAGAAAGCGGTAAAAAGATAAAATTTTGCACATAAGTTCATATTTGTATAAAATCAGATAATCAAGCCGAATATAACAGTTGAGCGACCGTGCTAGAACCGCGGAACTCGGGAATGCCTAACACCTTCTCCCGGGTTAACAGAATTCCTTATCCGGATTTCTGGTGCGCAGACTGTAATATGGAGTCATTCTTTTCCTCGATTCGGGATTAAAATTGGTGACTTGGGACACCGTAAATCTCCCAAGTGGCGACTCTGAAATAAATAAATAAATCCCGTTTCGATTGTCCTTTAATTGGAAAAACTCCCTTGCACCCTCGCGGGGGCGGAAAAAAGAGGTATGACAGGCTCGTCATGCCGTTTGGATGATTCTAATAGATCGTGAGAGGATCAGGAGATTTGTTGATGGCCTTAACTATCATCTCCATATTCTTATGACCCGAGAGAGGGTGTTAGGTGCTACGTTCGAGGATGTGGTTGATATCACTCGCGAGATTGAGACGGTTCGCCGTCAGGATCGAGAGGAGAGGGAGGCCAAGAGGCCTTGAGGATCTGGCAGTTACAGTGGTGCTCCTTCGAGGGGCTAGTTCCAGCATGGTAGAGGTTGTTCTTTTAGGCCTGCTCAGTCAGCCTGTCCAGAGTATCGCGGGGCATCTTCAGGTTGTGGTTATCATGGGTCTCAGTAGGGTCAGCCTTCACTCAACGCCCTCCCAGCTCAGAGTTCATCTCGTGCCCCATCGGCTCAGGGTTCTTCTATGCCCAGTGCATTAGCTAGCCACTCCGGTGCGAGGGGTTCCCTTCAGTCCCCTTCTCCAGCACCTGGGAGTTGTTTTGAGCGTGGAGAGTTTGGTCATGTGTGGAGGCAGTGTCCTCGTCATGTTGCTAGTTCGTCCCAGCAGAGGGGTCAGCCCTTGACTTCTGCTCCAGTTACTTCACCTCCCGCCCAGCTAGCTAGGGGTGGAGGTCAGGTAGCCAAGGGTCGCCCCAGAGGGGGAGGTCGATCAGGGGCGGTCAGGCCTGTTTCTATGCACTTCGAGGCAGGCTAGATGCTATTGCTTCAGATGCTGTCATTACATGTATTGTTTTAGTCTGCCACATAGATGCCTCTGTATTATTTGATCCCGGTTCCACCTTTTTCTATGTGTCATCATACTTTGCTCGTTATTTGGGTATGCCCCGTGAGTTTCTTGCTTTACCTGTTCATGTCATGTATCTACCCCGGTGGGCGATGCTGTTGTTGTAGACCATGTGTACCAGTCATGTGTGGTGACTATTGGGGGTTTGGAGACCCAAGTGAATCTATTGATATTGAGCATGGTGGATTTTGATGTCATTTTGGGCATGGATTGGCTATCTCTGTGTCGTGCTATTCTAAACTGTCATGCTAAGACAGTCACTTTGGCTATGCTGGGTGTACCGCAGATCGAGTGGCGTGGTGTGACTGATTATGTTCCTAGTAGAGTGATATCGTTCTTGAAGTCCCAACGTATGGTTGGAAAGGGTTGTCTTTCATATCTAGCGTTTGTGAGGGATGTCGGAGCTGAGACTCCCAGTATTGATTCTATTCTAGTTGTGAGGGATTTTCCCGAGGTCTTTCCTGTAGATCTGCCGGGCATGCCTCCAGACAAGGATATTGATTTTGGTATTGACCTGGTGCCGGACACTCAACCCATTTCTATTCTGCCGTATTGAGTTGAACGAATTGAAAGAATATCTTCAAGAACTCCTAGATAAGGGGCTTATTCAGCCTAGTGTGTCACCTTGGGGTGTGCCAGTCCTGTTTGTGAAGAAAAAGGATGGCACCATGAGAATGTGCATTGATTATAGATAATTGAACAAGGTAACAATTAAGAACAAGTATCTTTTACCTCGAATTGATGATTTGTTTGACCAGCTTCAGGGAGTAAGAGTGTTCTCCAAGATTGATCTTCGTTCGGGCTATCACCAGTTGAAGATCAAAGATTCAGATATTCTTAAGACTGCTCTCAGGACCAGATATGGTCATTATGAGTTCCTTGTGATGTCTTTTGGGCTAACCAATGCCCCAACAACGTTCATGCATTTGATGAACAATGTGTTCCGGCCTTATCTTGATTCATTTGTTATTGTCTTCATTGATGATATTCTGGTGTACTCTCGTAGCCAGGAGGAGCACGCGAAACATTTGAGAGTTGTATTGCAGAGATTGAGGGAGGAGAGAGAAGCTTTATGCAAAATTCTCTAAGTGTGAGTTTTGGCTCAGTTCAGTGGCTTTCTTGGGGCACGTGGTGTCCAACGAGGGTATTGAGGTTGATCCAAAGAAGATAGAGGCGGTCTAGAGTTGGTCCAGACCGTCCTCAGCCACAGAGATTCGTAGCTTTCTTGGTTTGGCAGGCTATTATTGCCAGTTTGTTCAGGGATTCTCATCTATCGCATTGCCCTTGACCAAGTTGACTCAGAAGGGTATTTTATTTGTATGGTCGGACGAGTGTGAAGAGAGCTTTCAGAAGCTCAAGACAGCTTTGACCACAACTCCAATATTGGTTTTGCCATCAGCTTCAGGTTCATATACTGTGTATTATGATGCTTCGAGAGTTGGGATTGGTTGTGTATTGATGCAAAAGGGCAGGGTTATTGCTTATGCTTCTCGTCAGTTGAAGCCCCATGAGAAGAACTACCCTGTTCATGAATTGGAGTTGGCTGCCATAGTTCATGCATTGAAGATTTGGAGGCATTATTTGTATGGTGTATCTTGTGAGGTATTCACCGATCATCGCAGTCTTCAGCATTTGTTCAAGCAAAAGGATCTTAATTTGAGGCAGCGGAGATGGTTAGAGTTACTTAAGGATTATGATATCACCATATTGTACCATCCGGGAAAGACCAACGAGGTGGCTGATGCTTTGAGCCGAAAGGCAATGAGTATGGGGAGTTTGGCATACATCCCAGTTGGGGAGAGACCTCTTGCAGTTGATGTTCAGGCCTTGGCCAATCGGTTCATAAGGTTGGATATTTCGGAGCCTAGTCGGGTGTTGGCATATGTGGTTTCTCGGTCTTCCTTATATGATCGCATCAGAGAGCGCCAGTATGATGATCCGCATTTACTTGTCCTTAAGGATAGAGTTCAACATGATGATGCTAGAGATGTGACCATTGGTGATGATGGGGTGTTGGGGATGCAAGGCCGGATTTGTGTGCCCAATGTGGATGGGCTTCGGGAGTTGATTCTGGTAGAGGCCCATAGCTCGCGGTATGCTATTCATCCGGGTGTCGCGAAGATGTATCAGGATTTGAGGCAGCACTATTGGTGGAGAAGGATGAAGAAAGATATTGTGGGATTTGTAGCTCGGTGTCTCAATTATCAGTAGGTGAAATATGAGCATCAGAGACCGGGTGACTTACTTCAGCAGATAGTTATTCCTGAGTGAAAGTGGGAGAGGATCACTATGGACTTTGTTGTTGGACTTCCACGGACTTTTAAGAAGTTTGATGCTATTTGGGTGATTGTGGATCGGCTGACCAAGTCCGCGCACTTTATTCCTGTGTGTACTACCTATTCTTCAGAGCGGTTAGCAGAGTTATACATTCGGGAGATTGTTCAGCTACATGGTGTTCCAGTTTCTATTATTTTAGATTAGGGTACTCAGTTTACTTCCCAGTTTTGGAGAGCCGTGCAGAGAGAGTTAGGTACTCAGGTGGAGTTGAGCACAGTTTTTTCATCCTCAGACGGACGGGCAGTCCGAGCGTACTATTCAGATATTGGAGGACATGTTGCGTGCTTGTGTTATTGATTTCGGAGGTTCATGGGATAAGTTTCTACCACTTGCAGAGTTTGCTTACAACAACAGCTACCAGTCGAGTATTCAGATGGCTCCATATGAGGCTTTGTATGGGAGGCGGTGTAGATCTCCAGTGGGTTGGTTCGAGCTCGGCGAGGCTAGGCTATTGGGGACAGATTTGGTTCAGGATGCCTTAGAGAAGGTGAAGGTGATTCAGGAGAGGCTTCGTACAGCACAGTCGCGTTAGAAGAGTTATGCGGACCGGAAGGCTCGAGATGTATCCTACATGGTTGGTGAGAAGGTCTTGCTGAAGGTTTCGCCCATGAAAGGTGTTATAAGATTTGGGAAGAAAGGGAAGTTGAGTCCGCGGTTCATTGGGCATTTTGAGGTGCTTCGGAGGATCGGGGAGGTGGCTTATGATCTTGCTTTGCCACCTAGCTTGTCTAGCGTGCATCTGGTATTTCATGTTTCTATACTCTGGAAGTATATTCGGGACCCGTCTCATGTTTTGGACTTCAGCACGGTTTAGTTGGATGATGATTTGAACTTTGATGTGGAGCCAATAGCTATTTTGGGACGTCAGATTCGAAAGTTGAGGTCAAAGGATATAGCTTCAGTGAAAGTGCAGTGGAGAGGTCGGCCCGTGGAGGAGGCTACCTGGGAGATTGAGCGGGAGATGGGGAACAAATATCGTCACCTATTTGAGGCTTCAGGTATGTTTCTTGACTCGTTCGAGGACGAACGTTTGTTTAAGTTGGGGAGGATGTGATGACTCAGCCAGTCGTCTCATGAGTTACCGCTCTGTTACCCCCATTTCTGCTTTATTATGCTTCGTTATCCGTGTTTTATATGATCGAGTTGAGTAGGTTGCGTTCGAAGTGGATTTGGTAAGAAATGAGACACTTAGTCTCTTTTGAGAAGGTTCAAGTTGGAAAAGTCAACCGGATATTGACTTGTGTGTTAGAGGGCTCAGATGAGAGTTCCGATGGTTCAGTTAGCTTCGGGAGGTGATTTATGACTTAAGAGTGATCAGAATTGGTTTTGAAGGTCCGGTGTAGAATTAGGCTTGAATTGGCGAAGTTAGCATTTTGGTGATTTCTGGTGGGTAGGTGAAACTTTGATTCGAGGGTCGGAATGAGATTCCGAGAGTTGCAGTAGCTTCCTTATGTCATTTGGGATGTGTGTGCAAAATTTCAGGTCATTCGGACGTGTTTTGGTTAGGTTTTTGATCGAAAGCGTATTTCGGAAGTTTTTAGAAAACTTAGTCTTGAATTCGATGAGTTTTGGGTAATTTGATGTTGTTAGAGGTGTTTTGATGATTGGAGCAAGTTTGAATGAGCTTTTAGGATGTGTTGGTGCTTTTGGTTGAGGTCTCGGGGGCCTCGGGTGAGTTTCGGGTGGTCAATCGGACAACTTTTGAGTTTGGAAAGTTGCAGAAAATTGATCTCAGCAGTTGCAACAATTTATCTCTTCGCGTTCGCATAGGGGTCCTCGCGTTCGCGAAGAGTAAGAGGAGGAAGGTGTGAAATTGGTCTTCGCATTCGCGAGGCAGGCCACGCGTTCGCGAAGGGGAGTGAGCCTGGTGCATCGCGTTCGCGAGGGGTATTGTCGCATTCGCATAGAAGGATTTGAGTCAGTGGATTAGAAGTGAAATTGGGCTTCGCGTTCGCAGGTGTGTTGTCACGTTCGCGAAGGGTTGACTAGGCAAAGCATCCCATTCGTGAGTCCTATGTCGCGATCACGTAGAAGGAAAATCTGGTAAGATAAGTTGTGCATCGCGAACGCGAGAGTTTGACCGCGTTCGCGAAGAAGGAATATCAGAACTGGGCAGAAGGTTTATAAGTTATTTCATCCACGATTTTGAGTCATTTTTCCTCCATAGTTGAGCATTTTGAGAGCTTTTTGAGGGCGATTAAAGAAGGATTTAAGGAGAATTAATTGGAGGTAAGATTTTTGAACCTAAAACGTGATTCTATTGTGAAATCAACCTAGAAATTCATGGAACTTAAGCTAAAAATGGAAGAACTAGGGTTTGAGATTTTGAACTTTTAAATTGGGATTTGAAGGACCATTTGAGGTCGGATTTGAGAAATTTTAATATGTATGAACTCTTGGGGTGAGAAGGAATCTAATGATGTAAAAATTTCTGAGTTTCGAGAAGTGGGATCGGGGCTCGGGTTTTGCTAATTTCGGAATTTTTGATATTTTTCGATTGTTTTCGCTTGGGATTTGTTCCCTTAGCATATTGTGACGTATTCGTTCTGATTTTGGATAGATTCGACGCGCGTGGAGGCCGATTCGAGAGGCTAAGGCATCGCGAGCTAGAGTTATAGCCGGTTCGAGGTGAGTAATGATTGTAAATGATGTCTTGAGGGTTTGAAACCCCGGATTGCACATCGTAGTGCTATATTAAGGTGAGACACGTGCTTGATGATGGGCGTGTAGTCGTTTACTATTGGGTATTGTGACTTGGTTCATCCCGACTGATGATTTTACCGCGTATTTGACTGAAACTTGTTTGTTATCATCATGGTTTGGGCTGATTGCCATATTTGGGCTTCGTGCCAACTATTTGAACCCTCCGGTGATTTTTATCACTAATTTCTCATTGTATTGATTTATCACCTGAACTCAGTCCTGTTGATATTTACTGTTTTGCAAACTCAGCCACTTTTACTCATATTTGAAACTTAAATGATATTTCTAAAAGATGTTTTGGGCTGAGAACTACTGTTTTACTAATGCTCGAAGGGCTTGTGATGATTTTTGGACTGAGTGAGGCCGATGGCCATATGTGAGGATATGCTGAGCGATATGAGGCCAAGGGCCTGAGATACTTATATACACCACGAGGTGGCTTGAGTGATGTGAGACCGAGTGCCGAGTGATGTGAGGCCGAGTGCCGAGAGATGATACCACGAGGTGGCTTGATATAGTGTTTGGGCCGTAAGGGGCCCCTCCAGAGTCTGCACACCGACAGTGAGCGCGGGTACCCATCACGATCTGAGAGTGAGCCCGAGGGGCTAATATTGTACTGAGAGTGAGCCCGAGGGGCTGATACTGTACTGAGAGTGAGCCCGAGGGGCTGATACTGTCCTGAGAGTGAGCCCGAGGGGCTGATACTGTCCTGAGAGTGAGCCCGAGGGGCTGATACTGTTTTGAGCGGTTGTTACTGTACCCGATGGGCTTATTTCTACTTGTTATTTACCTGCTAAATTACCTGTTTTACTTGGTTTAAAGGAATTTCATTTGACTTCCTCACTGATTTACTGCTGTAAGTGATTTTTACTGCTTGATATAGAATTGCTTTGTGCCTTTATGTGTTTTCTTGCTTTCAGCTATTATTTATGATTATTACTCACTAAGTCGGAGTACTCACATTACTCCCTGCACCATGTGTGCAGATTCAGGCATCGCAGAGCCCGCTCCTGAGTGTTGATCCTCCCAGTCTAGACAGTGTTTTCGGAGACTACGAGGTAGCTATTGGCATCCGCAACCCCTATGCCTCCCTTATCTTACTATTTTCATGTCCTTGAACTTCTGTATCGGATTTCGTGTCTAGTAGACTGGTATCCGGATTTATTAGTTGCTCATGACTTGTGACACTCCGTTTTGGGCTGTGTCGGGATGGTTTCTACTGTTGTTATCGTTATTTCCGCAAATTATGGTTATTATATCATATTTTAGAACTATTTATGATATTTAACTGTTTAAATGAGGTATTTTGTTTTGGTCTAGCTAGCCTTGTCTTCACGAGAGGCGCCATCACGACCGGGTTCAGGGTTAGGGTCGTGACAAAACACTAAAGTCAACTAAATGTATATCCTCAACGTCCCTGGTTGACTCTAGTATTACTTCTTTAACATCGACATCCTCAATTTCTAGTTGGTTAGATTGTTGGTGTTCTACTCTGATCTCCTCCATTATAACCTCAATTTCGGTATCTAATTCGCACTCTTCTTGGTTACTATTCACAATATTGGCTTGTTGAGCATTAAATGCTTCAACTAGTTGACTCACTTGTGCCTTCAGGTTGCGAATAGTTGCATCTTGCCTTTGTACCCGCAGTTGTATCTCATCATATTGTTCCACAAGGTACTTTAGCATATCCTCGATCTGTTTCAGGTCATCATCCCTGAGTTATTTGTTCCTACTAACTTCACAAGAAAATGAAGAACCATCAAAGTAAGGGGTTGGGGGAGGATAAGAATTATAAGCACAACCATGAAAGTGACCATCTTGACCACCACACATATCACACACATTCCACCCATAAGATTGAGTTGACATACATAACTCGCTCTCGGAAATATTTTGATAATTTTGCCATGGGTGGTTTCCTCCACAATATGCATAAGGGGGATCAAAAGTAGAATTACCAACATCAAAACTCTCATAATTCCATGATTCCATGTTTCTCAAGTCAAAAAAATTAAAAAAAAAAATCAAATACAAGAAAACAAAAACAAAAGTTCAAACTTGCAACCTAGAAATATGTACACCTACAGCTACACCGTTAGTTCCCCAGCAACGACGCCAAAATTTAATCACGCCCAACTATGACTTATAAAAAGGACTAAGCGGTCGTTGCAAATATAATCCGGTTTACAAGTCCGAAGTCGAATCCCATAGAGAACTAAGGATTAGATACAGTTGTTCAATATCCCTAAGAAACACAAATCCAAATAATTTTCTAATAATAAAGATTATAATGCTTATTTTTATCTAATTAACTAACAAATACTAGAAAGCAGTAAAACTATAAATTAACAAGGATAAAGATTGGAGACAAGATTACGGAGGTCTAGAGTTATGATTTCCCCTATTGTCGAAATCCTTTCCGCTACATTTTTTATAAATTTGCCTAAGTTTTTTCTACCGATCATGAGCACTCTGACTGTCGTAACTCTCTCCTGAGTAGTTACCACAATTTACTAGACATATTATCCCGGATTACGCTAGCTGGCATTAATACGGCTCACTCGGATCACACCAAGGTTTCGTTATCCTTAATCCGACCTTTAAACCCTCCGTATTGATCCCTCATATACGTTAGAAGTGATGTTGTTCAACAACTACCTAAATATGCACTCTCTCCTGGGTAATACACACTAAATAAGCACAGTCGATTGAGAGCTCTTCAACTAACCACAATATAAACGTAGTTGAATAATTAGAGAAAAAGCTATAGCAAATCTATATTAACGTAACAGGAAAATCATCCTCCAATAGGTTCCATCAAAATCCTAGATAACAAATTAGCTATTCATAATAGTATGCAAAACTACAATACGAGAATTTATAACCAATAATGAAAATAGGAAGAAGGAAGTGAAAAACTCGTAGAAGAATTCTCCGCCTTGCTCCTAGTGTGTTCTTGCCTCATTAGGTCGAATCCCCGGTCTCCTTAGTCTACTTAGGTCTAAATTATGTCAAAAGTCCTCAAAATACCATTTTCCCTGTATATATAACAAGTAGGGTCGGGCCCAAATAATTACACCTTCTCCTACGCAAAAAAGGACACTTTTCCCGGACAATACATGCCTGGCCGCGGATTAACCGCACATTTTGATCAGTGTTCTGCCTGCAATGCACGGCCACGTAATTGCCGCGCTCTTTTCACCCTGTTATGTTGGATATTTGGAAACATGTGAAGCATGAAAGTTGTAGCCCTTTAAGTTAGCTTTCCAACCATATATTGTGGAGCCTAAATGGAGTTTTGAGCAAAAAGTTATATGTATTTTACTAGACAGTACACTATATGCGTACTCGATTCTTCGTTCGTTCTTAACTATCATCCATTGATCTGCGAACACGATCCCGACTTAATTTCTTGGGCTTTTAATCAGATTTCAAAGCTCCAAATCACTTGAATTCATTCCATAACATCTACATAACTCGGAATCACTCCTACAAGGTACAAAATACATAATTAGTGCACAACACTAACGATTAAATCTCAAACTCAACTGAAGTGCAGTGAACTGGAATATAATAATCGACTAAAATACGTAATTATAGTTTATCATCATTTTCGTTAATTAAATTAATCAAAAATATCGTCAAAGTATTTTTTGGACAGTTACTCGTATAAAGTGAGTGTAATTGGTACATAACTGAAAATTACATCACATGATCAATAAATAGAAAATAAAATAATTACACACAATAATATTGATACTTGATATGTAGTTGTATATTAAAATTCAATTTATTAATTTCTATATGAGCTCATCTTTTTTGTGTTAATTAATGTTATCTATTGATGTGTAACGACCTCTATATATTATTTATTATTGGTTCGATGACGATTAGATACAAAGTATCTAATCTTTAACATTCGTAAATATAAAAAGAAATTTTGTCGCAAACTAAATCACCATTTGGAATGCCAAATTATTGTGTCACTTTAAATTAACTGAATTTTACTCACTGTAACAATAAAGTCACTTTGGTGGATACTTTTGTTGTTATAATAATTAAAATTCTAGTAACTTTACTGATGCCTGAATAAAGTTTAATACTTTAATATGACAAAAAATAGTTTTGTAATTTTACTGTAAAGAAAGTAAAGTAACTTTACTATTATTGTTGTAAGCACGTGATTTTTGGCCGAATAAAAATACTTCTACTAATTCGCAAAAATAGATTTTTCTAATTATTTTAATTTTATAGAATTTTTAGGAATTTCTTGCTAATTGTTGTTTGCATATAGTTGCATGTTTAATACTTTAAATCATAGAAAAATACCAAAAAATATCTCAAATATTTATTGCATAGCATTTTAGGTCTTAATTGTATTTAGGATTAAAATATGTGAGCTAATGGCATTATTAAATAAAACAAATTGGTCATTTTACACATTTAGCTTCTAGTTTTAAAATTAGTATTTTTCTTTCTTTAGTTTTAAGTTAATTAATTATTCTAATGCTAAAAATAGATAATTGATTTAATTATATATATTAGATGTGATTTAGGATTTGGTTTAGGTTTTTAATGAATTTTATAGGTTAAAATCAAGAAAAAGAAAGAAAAAGGAAAGAAGCTTTGTCTAATTCCGAATTGGGCCAAAACCATTCTTCATTGGCCCAATTGCCCTAAAATCTCTCTAATCCGCCCCAACCCAACCCTTTTGAACCGGTCCAGCCCCACTAATTACCAAAACAACCCCGTTTTGTTTAAACCCAATCTCCACCGTCCATCAAATCCCATCCAACGGCCCGCAACTATCTCCCTAATTCCCTTATATCTGTCGAAGACACCCCCCAAACCCCTCAGAACCCCCTCATTTCTCTATCTCTCTCTCTCACTCAGCGAAACCCTATCCGTCCCCAAATCCCTAACCCTCACCGGACGACGGCACAAGCCCAAACGCCCTCAAATTAACACCCTACAATCTCTGTTCCACCCTCGTTCCTAATCCCTCACTAATTCCCCTAAAAAACCACCCAAGCTTGCTGATTTTCGGATCTAGAAATCTCAAAAAAATCTATTTTTACCCATGTCTGAGTTTCTTCCTTAAATTTAATTTGATTTGGCTTGAAACTTACGTTGATTGATTGATTTTGACAAGAGCAATCTATTAACGTTAATTTTGAACCATTTCAAATCATCGATATTTGGTCAATTCGTCATTGCTTGGCCAGTGTTCATCTTCGCCAGATGGTTTGTGTCTTCCTAGATTTGCTAAATAGTTTCTTTCTCTTTTCTTAAGTTGGCTGTTAGTTGCATGTTCAATTATGTGCTTCGATTTGGGGTTTAATTCTAGTGTTCAATCATTTTCATAATTAATTTATGTTTAAGGGATGAACTGTTTGTATAAAATTACTCACACATGATTAAAATAGTTTCTTGATTGAATTAATGCACCTTCTGTTTAGATGGATTCATGATTTGGTCGAAATTATTGAAATTAGTTTGAGTTTAATTTTAATGGTTTTAGAATATTATTTATAATAGCTAGAAGGTTCTAGAATAATATAGAATGGACTATAATGCAAAAGACAAGATAATTAGGTCAAAATTGGGGTTAAAAGGGTCAATTTGAAAAGTTAAGGGGTTAAAGAATAGGAAATTTTTTTGGAATTGGACAGCTGTCCATTTCAGTTGCAAAAGATGCCAATTCCCTAATTTTTAGGGAGCTAGCAGATTCTTTCTCATTCCTATCTCTCTCCCTCATAGAGCATACGCTGACATTCTATAAAAAAGGGACTCCTCCTCTCATTTGATACACGTTAAAATTTACATATTCACTCTCAAAGAGACACAGAGAATTCACTTTTTATTTTCCATTTTCTGCTCTCATCTCATACTGATCTTGAGTTAATTTCTGGATTTCTGGGTTAAGTCTGAAGCTATTTTGAGCTGGTTTTCTGTTGTTGTTTTATTCCTTGTTGTTACTCCTTCTCAACTCCAGAGATTTATTTTCCTTTTCATCTAATTCTGCTGTAAAAAGGTATGTGCCACATGACTGCAGTACCTATTTAAGCACATGAATAAAGCCTGAGTGTCAGTAGATTTGTTTAAAGCTTTCTATGTGTGTTAATCGTTTGTTTAAGCTACATAACTGCACTAAATTTTTCTCTGATTTAGTTTCCTATTTAATGTTAAATATGTAGTTTAAACAGGAATTGATTTTACTTAATATCATATTGATTGTATCTTCAACTAGAAATGATCCATCACTGATATACATGTCAAAACTGCTCCAAAATGCTTTTTGTTGTCGTCATATGAATTAATCTAAGATTGCTTTGGGTTGAAATATCCAAGGATTCAGGTTATGAATGGCTTTTGGGTGTTAGATGTGTGAAGAACAAAAGCACAAGTGGAATTATATTAGCATTTAGTCATATATTTTTTTGAGTTAAAATTATATTCTATTGATACTCAAAAATTCTGTACAATTTGAGTCCTAGTAGCAGCTTTGACAGACTACTATCATTTACATCACAATTTGCTATTTAACACTTTGTGTCTATCAATCTATATTACTTCTCAATACATACACTATTCTAATCAACTCCTATTATGTTCCTACTCTTAGTTGTATCTTGGATTCCAATTCAGCTGCTGTATTGTGCCCTTCCATTTGCTGATGTTCTTCCATCTGACATGTATGTGCAACACTATCTCTCTGCATATTTGAAGTTTATCATACTTGGCTTTATCAAACCTGATTTCGTTTCTCTCCCTCCAATTTATTGCAACAATTATGGCAAAAATACAGCTGGTGATAGCATTTATTCCTTTCCTGCTTTTAGCTTTCTTGCATGCCCATTTCAGTTCAGCTTCCCATCCTCCAATGTTCCTCTTATATCCCAGCCATAAGCATAGTTAGACCACAATCTCTTTGTGTTTGAGCATTCAAAGAACAAATGGTTAAATGATTCTAGATTATGCCCACAGAATGCATAAGCTGCAGGAACTTGAATACCAATCTTCAATAGTCTGTCAACTGTTGCTAGTCTCTGCTGTGCTGCAAGCCAAAGAGTGAATCTATATCTAGGATGTATATTTGGATGCAGCATTAAACTCTTCCATTCAACTCTAAGGTAATTTGGTATCAACTTCAAGTACATCTGCTTGATCTGAAAATTTTCATTCTTGCACATTGCCTGTAATCTGTTGTGAATGCTTCCTTGGAGTTGCTGATGCTCCATGATCGAACTTCTAATATCTAGTATCTTCCTCACCACCTAAGATGTTGTCTTAGGGGTTGCCATTATTTCCAAGTCCCTATTCTTTATATAGAAACTGTGTACTCACCTTATCCATAAACAGTCCTTCTTCCTTGTTATGTTCCATAGATGTTTGATAATTGCAGCTTTGTTCCACACCTTTATGTCCAGTACATTGAGTCCTCCAGTAGCTATTGGTCTGCACACCTTTTCCCAAACTACTATTGCCTTCTTTTAAATATTAGAAACATCAGTCCATAAGAAAGTTCTGCATATTGCTTCAATTATTTTTATCACCTTCTTTGGAAGAATAAAAATCTGTGCCCAATAGGTCTGAATACCAAAAATAACAGCCTTTATCAGTTGACACCTACCAGCATAAGATAGAAATTTTGCTAACCAGCATGTGATTTTTGCTGTTATCTTCTCAATAAGAGGCAAATATTATTAGACTGCTAGCTTCTTACATTTAGTCATATTTGTAAAAGTTAGTCTTCAAAAATAGTTATTAATGTAAGACTTCGAATACAATTACTTTGATGCAATGAACCAGTTTTCTTTTTTTACATTCATGATTTGAGGTTAAAGGTTGTACTAATGCTATCTTGTATCTGTGTTGGGCCCAATTTCGAGCCCGTTAGAAGCCTACAGCTTCATAAGGTGGAAGGCGGGTCATTTCAGGAAGGCTAATGCATGTTTAAGCTCTATCTTGAGCCCATGTTTTCCACTGGGCCCATCAAGGATCTGTATGAGTTTGCCAACTTAAATGTTGGCACGTAATCCATTATTCAACCATTAATTCATGATTACGTCAAATAATTAAGAGATAAATAGGTAGTCAGTTTAATTAATTCCACGCCAACTTTAACGTGAACCTGTGCCACGATGTAAGATTGTTGTTTGTCCTTTTCCTTCAAAGTAAGTCATTCATGATGTTTGATTCTTTAGATATGTTTATTTTTGATAGATAATTCTTTTGTTGAAATTTCAAACACTTGGTTCGCACCTCAATCTAGATTCACTCAGAATAAATATGCCATATGTCAAGCCTCCCAAAGACCCCAAAGTTAGACGTGAATGACTTAATAAACATCTGTAGAAATGTTTTTAGGCACATATTTAATCAAATTATCGTGATTATGTACACATTCGCGTGATAAGATTACGATTACAAAAATAAATATTTGTAGGAGTGTTTTAGGTGCGGCTTAACTTATTATCGTGATTGTGAACACGTTCACATGGTATAATTACAATTTCCAAAATTAAATCGAGGTATGCGTTCGCGCAATTTTTGCCAAACAATTTTAAATTAATAAGCGTGACTAATTGTGTACACATTCACGTGACATGATTTTAGCGCCCCAAATAAAATGGATTTACAAACATATAATCACTTCAAAGATTAAATTCATAAAGCACCATAATTAAAAGTGGCATAAAAAGTAAAATGTACATAGGTTCTTAAAACACGTACTTAAAGAATTATAGCCAGGTATGATTAAAGTGACCGTGCTAAAACCACGAAATTCGGGAGTGCCTAACACCTTCTTCCGGGTTAACAGAATTCCTTACCCGGTCTTTTGGTTTTTGCAGACTTTAAATAGAGTCGGATTTCCTCGATTTGGGATTTAAAATAAACTGGTGACTTGGGACACCATAAATTATCCTAAGTGGCGACTTTAATATTAAATAAATAATCCTATTTCGATTAATATCACTTTAATTGGAAAAACTCTCTATCCCTCGGGAAAAAGTATGTGTGATAGCTCTGGCGACTCTGCTGGGGAACGAACCCAGAATCTCTGGTTTAAAGTTTAGAATTCGAGCTTGGAATGTAATCTGTACTTGGCTTTATTGTTTGTTGATATTACTGTGTTTGTGGGCCTAATATGCTAATTGTCACTCATTTACCGCTTTGATATTATTTGAACTGTGTAAACCATCTTCTTACGCCCCTTCTGAGTCTTTTAAAAATATGGTGCACACGTACGCGTGGCCTACTTTTCTGTTAGAAGTCATACCAAATAGAACGAGGTTGGGTCAGCAACTGAGCCGGGTAGATTTCGTGCTCCCAATACATTACCCTCACCTCGACTCAAGCTGTCCGTTTGGGTAAGCCATGTTTAGAATACAACCCCATGTTTAAATCTAGAATAACATAGCCTCATGCCGGATCCCTAGTAGGAACGTTTGTTTGCATCATGTGCATTTGACTTTGGGGACTCAACACAGGAGTTGGGTCCGTCTAGGACATGTGTACCCAAAATAAAAGACCATCCTGATGCATCTTACGTGCTATTTGTACATTTATTTGCTTTGGCTCACATGTTGATCGGCTAGGAAAAGAAAATCAAGAGAAAAACCAAGAGTGAGGGAGGAGAGAAATTATGCCCGATCCTAAAAAATCCGGTATTTGAAAATGTCCCGAAACTCTGCCGAAATTTTTCAAAAAATAAAAAAGAAAAATGATGAAAATTGAAAAAAAGAAAAGTCATTTCAAAATGAGTTAGTAATATGTTTTTCCCGATTATGTCAAAACTGACCGAATTACACAGGTTTGATTCTCACCGTATGTGAGATACGTAGGCAATCTACATAGGGTTCGGCCTCACTTTTTTAAAAATTACCAAAAATAAAATAAATGTGTCCAGTGCTTTGGTCAAAGGAATAAGCCGACCCAGCTTTGGTTGCGTCTTGATCCGTTTTTGCCGGAATAACCTTAGAACATCTTCAAATTGTCTAAGGGCTATTCTCGCGAAGAATGGACGTGTCTGTAAATGGGACATCACTTTTTCCATAAAGTGCCCTTCTCCGACCTCAAACTTTATTTTAAAGTGTGAAGGGGCCAGTGTTGCAAAAATAGCCACCTGTTGCTAATATTGCATAAGTAGCCACCCTTATTTGATTTTTCTTTAGAAAATTGAAAACTTGTTTTGCAAAAGAGTCCACTGGAGTCAGCCCTAGCCCTAACCATCCATAGGTATAAAATGAACACTGTCCAGAATCTGCCATTAACGATCGTAGAGCAGGCTCCGCTGCAGCTTCAAATGTGGTGGTATGACTTAGACAAAGATGGTCAGGATTGGATAACAGAGTATTTGGGCGCTCTAATAGACATCATAAATGTTAAACCCTGGGATGATCTGATTAAGGCCTTAGTAACTTTCTGGGATCCCGCCCACAACGGCTTCCGTTTATCAGACTTTGAGCTTACTCCCACCTTGGAAGAAATAGCGGGATATGCTGGTTTTGGCCAGGACTTGATAAATTAGCAACTTATTCCAAATGCCTCCCTCCATGCACCGCTTCTTTGAGCTCTTGAACATCAGTAAGCAAATGAGGAAGACCAATATAAATAAAGGTTGTTGTTCCTTTTACTTCCTGCACTCCAGTTTTGGGCACTCAACTAGGTTTGAAACACATGAAAAGGGGTTAAACGACAAGCAAAATAAGAGTACCTAGCAAATTCATCGTCGCTTTGCTTTCATAGTGGCGTTTCTGGGAATTATGGTCTTTCTAAATGTAGAAGGGACAATAAATATCCATATGACCAAAATTGCGCAAGTCCTCATTGCCAAAGAAGATCACACGCTTGCTCCACTAATATTAGCGGACATCTATCGAGCATTAACATTGTGTAAGTCCGGGGCTAAGTTTTTTGAAGGTTGCAATATTCTTCTGCAAATGTGGTTGATCGATAATCTCCACCATCACCCCAAATTCATGAGTTATGGCCCAAGCAAGAACAACTTCATCGGGAGTTATGAGGAGAGGATGAGAGATTACAATTCGCCAGAAGGGCTTGAAGCCTGGATCTTCCACCTAAGAATTCTAAAGGCAAGCCAGATTGAATGGACTTTGGGATGGCTTCCAGTAAGGAAAGTCATACACATGACGGCTGCAAAAGGCTATTTGATGTTAATGGGTTTAAGAAGTTTCCAACCATACGCAATGCAGAGAGTTTTAAGGTAGTTGGGAAGATATCAAGTGGTGCCCGAAGATGAAGATTTGAGTACCCAAGTCAATGAGCTACACCTAGAAGCTCTATTACCCGAGTCTTTAGTCCAACAAGATTGGAATGGTTGTCAATATCTGAAAGATGACACCCAGGTACCAGATCCCTCGAGAGGAGAAGTGGACCCAGATTATGCCATATGATTTGAGAAAAGGTCTTGTGCTAATGATGAGCCAGCGCCTGAGCTCGATCCTGAAAGGCCCGCCAAAAGACCTCATGTTCAGGCATTTAATGATAAAATCCGAGAAAGGTTTACCCGGGGAGAAAAGAAGAAGAAATATCAAGCCACCATTCACGCCTTATAAAACAAGTTGAGAAACCTCGCATTTAATAATGACTTACAAGCGCAAGAAGCTGAAGGTGAAAGGAGAAGGTTGACAAGAGAGAACGAGGAGCTCCGATCCCAACTCAGGGACATGAGGATAGTTGCTGAAATGCCTGTGAGGAGCGAGAATGACGAAAAACTCATAAGTAGTTTAAGGTTAAAGGTGCATGATTATGGGTTTGACCTGGCAAATGCCGAGAATGAATTGGCAAAAGCTCGGGTAGAATTGGCAAATAATGCAGAAGAATAAACAAATTTTGCTCAGCTGCTAAGGCAAAAGTATGACAGAGGAGTCATATTTTTAAAGAAGAAGCTGACTACTCTTGAAAATGAGATGATCCAATAAACAAAGAATTTCAAAGTGGAAAGAGAGCATTGCTATACATGGATGTCCCGATTAGAAGAAGATATGCAACAATTGCAAGATCAAAATCATACGGCCACACAAGTGTTAGAGGCCCAATCTCAGCTAATTGGATGCTTGCTCCAAGAAAAGGGTGTCATTAGAATGAGGATTAAAGAAATCGCTGATTATGTTGTAATGAAGTGCCATGAATGCGAAGATATGACCAGGTCCATGTTCTTTGCTGCTGTGATGACCTTTGTTCATCATGTGATAGCTGATTTAGAGTACCTTTATGAAGAGATCGCACGCAGGCCCGCGTCGAGACCAACTGATATCCCGCGGGCCCCCGGAGTAGCATTGGAGGCTCTTATGTATTCCTGATTTTTGGCTTTGAGTCTGTACTTTACTTTTTCGAGTCAGTTTATCTTTTTCAAGTATGTTTGTTTTTTCTATTTTGAGTATGTATGTTTTTTAATTGTCAGTATTTTCAAGCCTTTGTAATAGAAAAACCCAAAAAGATTTTATTTAATGAAATATTGAAAAAAACCAAAAAAAATCTTATATTTATCTCCGCATTTATTCCCTGAACTATGTAATGATCTGATTCATGCGGTGTCATGGTACGTAGGCAATCCCCATAGGATTCGATTATAGCCATAAAATTAAAAAAAAAAGAGAAAATAGAATTGAATGAAAAGAAAATGAGTGGCAAAACAAAAGAACAAAAGAGAGTGCAAAAATAAAAGAGCGACAGGAACAAAGTGGGAAAATCAAGAGTGATTAATGGGAGGTAGAAACGAAAGAAAAAGGTGCAGAGTGAAAGGGTTAGTTAAGGTCAGGATTAAACATGCAACCATTCAAACACATGATAGAAGCGTTTAACTGTTTAGGTGCATTGCATCTCAAACGTGCGATTTTCTATCTGTTAAACTCTTGAAACTAACAAGTTTGTTGTTACGCTTAAGTTTAGGAAGGTGGTTAGTTTGTTTGGCATTCTGACAAGTCATCCATATAACACCAGATTAAAATGCAAGGCACTCATGGCTAGCAAAGAATTGGACACAGGTGTGGTTTATCCACCGAGAGAGATGGTGGAATTTGAGTCTGGATTGAAAGAGGAGGTCCATAGGTTGAAGCATCAATTTACAGAAATGTATCAAGGCGTGGACCGAGGGTTTCGCCTCACCAGTACACTCAGCCTCGACCCCAACGTCAAGCCTACACTCAAGCTACATATAATCCACCCCAACATTATTTCCCACCACAAGACCATCAATACTCAGTCAGACCACCCCAATACCATGTTCACCATGCACAATCATATGCTCAACCCCCTCCTTACCTGCAATGGCATGCTCCAACCCCACAAAATCCTTATCCACCCCCATAACCATACCGAAACCCTACTGGTCCAAGATTTTGACCAAGGCCGGATTATAGAAGAGAAAGGCAGCAGCGGAAACAAACCTTCACCCCGCTTGGAGAGTCCTATACCAGTCTATTTCAAAGGTTAAGGCAATTGGACGTCTTGAGGCCGATCGAGTCAAAGATACCAAATCCCCCTCCGAAGAACGTTGATTATTCTCTCAGATGTGTATATTGTTCTAATGCTCCAGGGCACGACACAGAGAAGTGTTGGCATTTGAAGAGGGAGATCCAAGAGCTTATTAATACAAATCAAATTGTAGTCCAGCTCCCGAATGTGCCAAACATCAACCAATATCCATTGCCAGCCCATGCAGAAACACACATGATTGAAATTACCCGTAAGGATGGGGGAGCCCAAGAATCCTCATGATGATTTATGCTAGTGAAAGTAACTCTGTTAAGGTTCTAAATTTTGCAAAAGCAATGCCCTTGACAGTTGAAGGGGTGACAGAAAAACTAAGCACGCTCAACGTGAAGCCACCTATGTTGGTAGTGAAAGGGTTTCCGGATGGTGTTGGGCAAGTTAGGAAAAGCCGAAAGTGATCATGTCAGGGATCCCGAACAAGTCCGTCATAGTCATGGAAGGGGCTCATATCACCCTTATTATTATTAAGCAGTAACCAGTATCTAGTGGTAGATACAAAGGCCGTTCCGTGGAATTACAAACAAGTGATAGTGACATACAAAGGGAAAGAAGTGAAGGAAGAAGTCAATGAAACTGGAGGATTAACTCGTTCTGGGAGATGTTTTACCTCGGAAGAATTGAGAAAGGCCAAGCCATTCAAGGATAGCCATATCCTAGTAAAGAAGTCGGTCACTAAAGAAGAGGCTGAAGAATTCTTGAAAAGGATGAAAGTGCAAAATTATACCATTGTGGAACAATTAAGGAAAACATCGGCTCAGATCTCTCTTCTGTCTCTATTGATACACTCAGATGAATGTCACAAAGCCCTGATGAAGATTTTGAATGAGGCACATGTTCCAGATTAGATCACGGTGAACCACCTGGAAAAGATTGCTAACATGATCCTTGAAGCAAACAGGATCACTTCCTCAGATGATGAACTTCCTATGGAGGGTACTTAACATAACAGAGCTCTTTATCTCACGGTGAAGTGCGAGGATTCTGTGGTCTCAAGAGTATTGGTTGATAACAGCTCTAGTGCAAATATCTGTCCCCTTTCCACTTTGCAAAAGTTGAAGATGGCACTGAAAGAATCCATATGAACATTGTATGTGTTCGAGGTTTTGATGGAGGAGGGAAAGATTCTGTCGGTGATATAATGCTCGAATTGTCGATAGGGCCAATTGAGTTCACCATGGAGTTCCAAGTACTAGATGTGGCTGTCTCTTACAACTTGCTGTTGGGCAGGCCCTGGATACATGCTGCTAAGGTAGTCCCATCTTCTCTGCATCAAATCGTAAAGTTCGAATGGGACAAGCAGGAAATAGTTGTGCATGGTGATGAGAACTTATCTACTTACAATGACACAACTATTCCATTCATTGAAGCTGAAGACGATAAAGGGCCTTGGATCTGCCAAACTTTTGACACGGTGTCTGTCGATAAGATTCTTGACGGAGAATGCATCCCAGGTCCGAAGCTATCATCCGCGTTCCGTCATGGTAGCAAATGAAATGTTGACGAATGGTTTCATGTTGGGCAAAGGTTTGGGTTCATCTCTACAGGGTATTGTGCATCCAGTGTGTCCACGTGAAAGTTTCGATCATTTGGTTTGGTATTCACGCCCATAGAGAAGGACGTGAAAAGAGCTAAAAACTTGAAACGGAAAGTATGGGCACTCCCTAAGCCTGTTCCACACATCTCATGGTCTTTTGCCAAGCTAGGGGCCTCAAAATGTCCAATATCATTAGTCCCAAAACATGTGGTCGACTTTGATGAAGAGCTGATCAAGTGGTTCCAAAGTCTGTTTGATGAGGCTAATATGGTGGAAATTGGGGAAGGATCAAGTAAGGCAGATGTGCAGTTCGTTGGGCCAAAAGTGAAGCTTAGCAATTGGAAAGCTACTCCTCTCCCCACCTTAAAGGAGTTTTGGTAGTTTGCTTTGTTTTCCTTTCTGTTATCTGGGTTATTCCAGGGTTGTAATCCAGATTTTTACTTTTTCGCTTGTTTTGAGGTACAAACCCTTCTATCCTTTATTTTCAATGAAATACAATTTCTCATTTTCCATTATTCCTGATAGTGTTCATTTTTGTTTTTCTTTTGTACAGTTCTTTTTATAGTGGTTTCAATGACATGACATGCATGAGAAACTTTCATCCAAGTCTTAAAAGCCAATCTAACTCTGAAACAATAATCCAAGAAGTAGAGTGCGATGATGAAACATAATATGATGAAGAAGTGGCATTTGATGAAATTAGTAAAGAACTAAAACACTTTGAAGAAAAACCCAAGCCTAATTTGAATGAAACTGAAGTAATCAATTTAGAAGATCAGGATAATGTCTGGGAAAGTGATTGGAGCCAACCCTACACCACTATAAAGTGGCGAGAACGGTTGAAGCAGCTTTTACCCGAGATGGTCGGGATCGAATCAACAGGGAGCTAGAAGTGGGAATTGGATTCCTTTTTAAACTAGAGATGCGTAGTTCTCTTAATTACTCTTCCAATCATCTTTGGTGTCTTGATTACTTCTAATATTAGGCTAATAAGATGCTAAATTAAGCTAAGAGTAAGATACTTGAAACGTTGTCTAAATGGTTAAAGTGACACTAGGGAAGTGACTTTCTCCTAGGTGAATACTTTACTGGTTTTCGAATCTAAGGCAAGATTGTCATGTTGGGGATTACGATATAATCAATGCATGAAACTTCTCACTCTATACCTCTCGATAGTTTGAGTGATTTTGCCCTAATTGACTTTCTCAAGACCAATTGAGTATGATAATTTGTGCAAGCAATTTAGGTTCAAGCCGGGTATTACTATCTCTAGGTTTAACCCTTTAATTGGGGCTATCAATCTCTTGAATACGCTCCAATTCCTTGTTGGACAAATTTTCCTAGACTCAAGCTCTCTTTCTCAAGAAGAGCCCAAGTCAAAAAGGCACAAATTAGTGTTTGCAACCACTAATTCAACATGAAAAATACAAATTAGTCCAAATTTCAAACACCCATAGACATTCAAGCCTTAAAACTCAAAACCCATCAAATACCCACACTAGGGTTGAGCCACAACCCTAGCTAATGGGTCTAGCTACTCATGATAATAGAAGAAAACTGATGAATAGATGAAGAAAAACCCATATGATTTAATTACAAGCTAATAATTGAAGATTCAATAATAAAACCACTATAAAATTACTCAAACTGGTTAAGAACAGCCGTCCACGTGCTCAACCCAAATTCAGATTAAAAGATGACCTAAAAATGGGAAAAGAAAGTATTTATACTAGGCCGAATTTTCTGGACAAAAATACCTCTGCGAAGGTAGTGTGGTCCGCACAAAATGCACTGTGGACCGCAATGAGGCTTTTTGCTTCAAGTCTTTGCTCTTTGAACTTGGCCACCGCGGGCCGCATAAAATGCACTTTGGCCGCGGTGGCTTCAACTGTGGTCCGCACAAAAAGGACCGTGGAACGCATTGGCATTGATCTCAAAATTTCCAACTCTCTGAACCCCATCTTTGCAGACTGCACAATCTCGATTGTGGCCATGGTGAGGCCACTGCGGTCCGCACAAAATGCTTTGCGACCGCATTGCTTGAGTTTCCAAAATATGCACCTCTCTGAATCTCCTCACTGCGGGCCACACCAAATGGAGTGCGTCCGCAGTGGATTTGTTGCACTGTGCTTGGACTTGTTCTTGGTACTTGTGCATGTTCACTCCTTTTTGAGCTGGTTTTGACTGATTGTCACCTTTTTGATCAAACCCTGCAAACAAGTACAACATGTAAGCCTTTGGGACTATTTTGTACACATCTTTAATCAAAACTCAAGTCAAAAGGAGTGTAAAATGAACCATAATCCCTAGTTATCAACTCCCTCAAACTTAAGCTTTTGCTTGTCCTCAAGCAAACAAAATAAGACCCACCTCCTTAAGAGTAAATCCAAGAAAATTTAGCTCACCTAAAGTGACCTCATCTAGCATCAATTGGGACTAACAGTTACCCTCAATTCAAATGAATCATTAACAATATTCGACCTTCTAAAAACCATGGATTTAGTGCGACACAAGAGCATTAAGAGTTGACTCAACCCATCAAAGAAACTCTTTCTACTAATTTGGTCATTGTGGAACCCAAACTCATACTCCTCAACTCTCCCTAAGCAAACCTCACTTTTAGATTGTAGCACTCAGAACGAGGATAGTAGAAACACACTCATCTCTCTCAAAGAAAGGTCACAAGTCCGGCTCTAAGTACCATAAGCTTGCCCCTTATATGAGTCACCACTAATGTAAGCTTCATTCAACTCAAGATTATATAGGGCTTTTGTGGATATATAGTGAAGGCTTTTGGTTCAGGATAGGAAATGTTTGGTCTACGTAGGTTCCATCTTCCCTTTAGCACTTTATTTGCTTCATTCTGGCACATATTCTCTTGACTTTTTAAGTCATTTAACTTCAATCTGAGGGTTAGAGAGACACACTGTCACTCTTTCTTGTTTATTTCAAACCTTTTTCTCCTTTCTCAACTTTCTGCACCTTTCATCTCTTTACTTTTATTGAATCCCTTTATTTTTTTCTACATTGATCATTCTTTTTATCTTTTTGTTTTCTTTCTTTTTCATTGCCTTTCCTTTTATTTATTTTGTACCTTTTACCACTTTGTTGTATTCCTCATCTCTCCCCCCAAACTTATGCTTTTGCCTTGTGCTAAGGAAAGATCGGGTGCCAAGAGAGGGTATTTTTAGAACGGGTAAAAGCTTGTATCGTGGTTTTTGAAAGAAAAAGGTCTATGTCTCAAAAGGGTTGACGAGTGATATTATCATTGGTAGGCTATGGAAGTGTTCAAGACATCATTCGGATCAAGGAGAGCCTATAATCACATCTCAAGTCAAACTACACTTAGAATTTTGCCTAGACAAACATTCAAGGCAAGTTCTAGACTAATGGCTCGGGACTGGGACTTGCAATTCAAATTCTCACCACACAAGCTATAGGATTTCTAAAGGGACGGAGTCGAGGCCCAAAACAACCTTAGCTAAGATTTGAGCAACACAATGGTCCCGAAAAACCACTTGATGATTATCGGCCAACACATGATTCTCAAGGTCACAACTTTCACCATCCTATACACAACAATTTATTTTTGACCATAGGATCAAAGGCAAATGTGTTAGGCTCAAGTGAAGCTTTGCTTGAGGCACCATTACTCACTAGGTACTATTTACACAAAAAGCAAAAAGCAAAAAGAAAACAGACTCAAACCCTTAAGAAGGTTGTCATGCCATCCATCATCGGGAAGAGCCACCCGATTCACACAAATTCCACCTTTGGAAAGAACCGTGGCATTAAGAAAACCAAAGGCTTATTGCACGCAAAAACTCAAAACAAGAAGCTATGAAGATAAAATAAGAAACTATGAAAGGAAAAATGCGGAAAGTAAAATGAATATATACAAGAGGGGATTTAGTCGAATATACATAAGGGGGAATGAATATATACATTAAAACGTAACTTTATATACAGACCAAAAGTAAAAAGTACAAAAAGTGCAATAAAATGATAAAATTATGTACATACCAAAAGTAAAAAGAAAGTAATGTCATATATACAACCCAAATCATACAAATAGGGATACCCCCTCAAATGAAAGTTAGCATTGTCCTCAATGCTAACTAACTAAAATAAGCACACGAAAAGATAGAGAGAAAAAAATTTCCTATTGGCCCTCCGTCTGCATATGATCATGAGTCTGGGTCCCTGGGTCCTCGACTGCTCGGGAACCTGTGACTGGCTCCCTGTAACATGTGTCTGCATTGGGACCTGGGCCTGTACTAAAATCTGGGGCTGGCTAGAGGATCCTCCCTGCGGGTCCTCCAACTCTATAACAACATCATCAATATGGGGAATCACCCTCTTCCCATTGGCTGGCCTCTTTGTCTCCTACTCAGGCTGGGCTGCTGGAGCCGGGTCATGCAATAAAGATCCAAATGCAAGTGATCAGCCTTCAACTTCTCTAACTCTACCATCAACACTTTCACCGACTCCTTAGAAGCACGAGTCTTTCTCAATTTCTTTGTCTCCTTAGCAAGCTCCTTCAATGCCTTTCCATGAGAATCAACATCATCCATGATCAACTTTTGGTTCTCTAGGAGCTTCTTCTAGTTGTCCAGAAGCTCCTTGAGAGTGTCCTCAACTGACTATAGGACCTGTGGCTGAGGAGGTGCAGACTGGGCTGCCATCGAAGTAGAAAGTACAGACAACTTAGAAGTGGTTGTCTGTATCCAGTTGTTGATACTGGCAAGGGTCTGGCTCAAGTGGTGGGCAGTCAAAGGATATGCTGAGGATGAGGGAATATCTAGAACTGTAAAAGTAGAGGGTCCTGGGGCCATGTCTGGTGTGGCTGAAGAAGGCTGAGTATGAGCCACTACTACTACTGGCTCTTCAGACTGGCTAGTTGAAATAGTGGCTTTGCCTTTAGGGTCCTTGGGGTTGTCAGGACCCTTGTTGCTGTACCAGGAGAAAGGTTCCTTGGTTTTCACTTTCACATCAAATCTTCTCTTCTCCACATCTAGATCCTCAAAATACATGTCAGGAAATTTGGGAAGGGGTAGGATTTATCACCTTCGTTCACCACCCGTGTAATCACCCTTGACATCACATTCCCGATGTTGATCGGGTACCCGCCATTATAGATGCCACCAATATAGCTCAGGAGATAGGAAGAGAGTTGTCGTGAGTGGTAGGGTCTATCCTTCTACAAACAAATGTCTTCCACCCTTTTGCTTCGAAGTTCAAGGTTCTCCTCAGAATTTTTACTCCCGCGGTCAACCAAGCTGGGGTGGTACCTGGGATTTTCAAGTACTCTACTAACCAAGGACAAGTAGCCTCACCCAATGCCACCTTCTCTAAGTACAATGCCTCATCCTCCTCCGGGAAGCGTAGGTAGTCATTGATCGTTTTTTCATCAAATTTCACTTTCAAATTTTGCACCTTGGTCACTGTAGTGCCCTTTTTGATGTAGGCAACATTCGTGTAAAACTCCTTCACCAAGTTCTGATTTGCATACTCCACGTGGCCTATGAAATAGTCCCAACCTGCTCTCTCTCTGAACTGCCTCAGCACATTGGGGATATGAGGCAAAAGGTCCTTTGTGATGAATTTTCGCTCAGGTATCAACTTCCTCTCGGGCCACCATTCTCTGTACTTGTGGTAGGCCACTTTACTCAAAAACTTGTCTTGCCATGCTTTTGGGTTCCTGCTTCCCTCTACTCCTCCTACTTGGGGCTCACCCCCTCATTCTTCTTCTACGGGATCGTCACCAGACAGTGAAGTTGTAGGTGAGGTAGAATAGGCATTGTCACTACCTGCAGCTGAGCCCTCAGGTGACTTAGAAGAAATATGCACTATCGCTTGGGCAATAGGGGTGCCTGGAGGTGTATCTCTCAATCTAGGCCTCTCCGGCCAATCAGGAACATATTCTTGCACGGAGTCAGAGTCGGATGCCTCCCGGGAGGGCATATACTCACTTCCCGACTAGGAAGAAGCTCTATCAGCAGCCCTTATGATTCTTCTAGTGTCCTTGATAGCTTGCCGGGCATGTAGGGTCAATCTAATCATGCCTCGTCCCCTACCCCGGGAGGACTCTCCTTTCCCTGGTTGTTTATCGCCTCTGCCTCATGATTTCACCATTATTTGCAAGGAGAATGCATTCTGTTCTAGTTAGTATCCCAGTATCAGATGAAGCAGTACAAAATAAAATTGCAGACAATTGAAAATTAAAAGCAGAATTTCAAACGCGGACCACACAAAATGAAGTGCGGCCGTAAAGAAGCTACATCGGACTGCACAAAATGCATCGCGGTCCGCACTGAGGTGGGGGTCAGACTACCCACTCTCTGCTAAAGGCCACTACGGACCGCATAATATGGTATTGCATTCCGCATTAAGGCACCGCGGACCGGACAAAATCCACCGCGACCGCGGTCCTTAATTTACAACCTTTCTAAAGTTATTCCATTGCGGTCCGCACAAAATGGTATTGCGGACTGCGGAGAAGTACCACGGACCGCTCAGAATGCCATCACGGACCGCATAGAATGACATCACGGACCGCGGTAAGCCCAGCACAGTAATACTAATCCTAGGGTTTCAAATATTTGACTTTGTTTTAGCCTAAAATCATATATTATTGATCCCCTAAGTGTTTTATCAACTCTCTTCACTAACTAACCCTGATTAAAGCATGATTAAACAAACCTACGATGCAAAATTGAAAGAAAAAGGGAAGAAAAAGAAGAAAAACTAACTAATTAAAAGAAAATAAAAAGTTAAAAACTAAGAAAAAATTAAAATTACCAATATTGAGATGCAATGTAGATTAATGAGACTCAGTAGTTGAATTTGAGCAGGTAAGAGTGATGAACAGTAATTTTTTTATATTCAGTGAGCAAAAGATCGAAAAGTTCAAAATGAAGGCCTCAGGCCCTATTTATAGAAAAAGGACCTGGGGCCCACTTCACCTACCCACCGCGAACTGCACAAAATCACACCGCGGTCCGTGGTACTCAGAAACAAGAGACATTGGGGAGACGTCCACTACAGACCCCAAGAAATGCAATGCCGTCGTCGTGGTCCACCACGGACCGCACAAAATGTTTTGCGGCCGCGGTGGCAAACTTCAGAGAACCCCAGTTTTGACCAATTAACTATGTGGACCACATTGAAATGTTGCCCCCACACTGAGGCCTTTGCGGCCGTACAAAATGCAATGCGGCCGCAGTGTAAACTTCAGAGAGTGTGCATTTTTCCCAACTTGGTCCTGCACTGCATCAAAACAATCCTACAACATCTCACAACCAGTTAGTCCAAAAGAAAATCCTATACTACAAAGAAAATCAAAGAAAAACAAAAAGAAAGACACATGGGTTGCCTCCCAAGAAGCACCTGATTCAAGCAACTTTTGCCCGAGATGGTCGGGATCGAATCAACAGGGAGCTAAAAGTGGGAATTGGATTCCTATTTAAACTAGAGATGCATGGTGCTCTTAATTACTCTTCAAATCATCTTTGGTCTTTTGATTACTTCTACTATTAGGCTAATAAGATGCTAAATTAAGCTAAGAGTAAGATACTTGAAAGGTTGTCTAAATGGTTAAAGATGCACTAGGGAAATGGCTTTCTCCTAGGTGAATACTTGACAGGTTCTCGAATCTAAGGCAAGATTGTCATTTTGGGGATTACGATATAACCAATGCACGAAACTTCTCACTCTATACCTCTCGATAGTTTGAGTGATTTTGCCCTAATTGACTTTCTCAAGACCAATTGGGTATGATAATTTGTGCAAGCAATTTAGGTTCAAGCCGGGTATTACTATCTCTAGGTTTAACCCTTTAATTAGGGTTATCAATCTCTTGAATACGCCCCAATTCCTTGTTGGACTAATTTTCCTAGACTCAAGCTCTCTTTCTCAAGAAGAGCCCAAGTCTAAAAGGCACAAATTAGTGTTTGCAACTACTAGTTCAACATGGAAAACATAAATTAGTCCAAATATCAAATACCCATAGACATTCAAGCCTTAAAACGCAATACCCATCAAATACCCATACTAGGGTTGAGCCACAACCCTAGCTAATGGGTCTAGCTACTCATAATAATAGAAGAAAACTGATGAATAGATGAAGAAAAACCCATATAATTTAATTACAAGCTAATAATTGAATATTCAATGATAAAACCACTATAAAATTACTCAAAGTGGTTAAGAACAGTTGTTCACGTGCTCAACCCAAAGTCAGATTACAAAAGATGACCTAAAAATGAGAAAAGAAAGTATTTATACTAGGCCGAATTTTCTGGACAAAAATACCCTTGCGAAGGTAGTGCAGTCCGCACAAAATGCACCGCGGGCCGCAATGAGGCTTTTGGCTTCAAGTCTTTGCTCTCTGAATTTGGCCACCGCCGGCCGCATAAAATGCACCGTGGCCGTGGTAGCTTCAATTGCGGTCCGCACAAAAAGGATCGTGGACCGCATTGGCATTGATCTCAAAATTCCCAACTCTCTAAACCCCATCTTTGCGGACCGCACAATCTCGATTGCAGCCATGATGAGGCCATTGCCAAACATTCATATTCTGATCGATAATTGTGCTAAGCATGAGATTGGGTCTTTTGAAGAATGCTGGGGCAACTTACATGAGGGCGATGATTACCATATTTCATGACATGATACACAAGGAGATTGAGGTTTATATAGATGATGTGATAATAAAGTCAAAGAAGCAGTCCGACCATGTCGGGGATTTGAGAAAGTTTTTCCAACGGCTCTTCAAGTACAATCTCAAGCTTAATCCATCAAAATGTGCATTTGGTGTCCCATCCGAGAAGCTGTTGGGATTCATAGTTAGTCGACGCGGTATTGAGTTAGATCCTTCGAAGATCAAAGCCATCCAAAAATTACCACCGCCAAAGAACAAAACCAAGGTGATGAGCCTGCTCAGAAGGTTAAATTACATCAGCAGATTTATTGCTCAACTCACGACAACTAGTGGGCCCATTTTAAGTTGCTGAAGAAGAATGTTGCGGTCAAGTGGACTGATGAGTGTCAGGAAGCATTTGATAAGATCTAGAGGTACCTGTCGAACCCACCTGTGTTGGTCCCGTCGGAGCTTGGGAGACCTTTGATTCATTATCTGACGGTCCTGGATAATTCTTTTGGTTGTGTGTTAGGTCAACACGACATCACGGGCAAGAATGTGCTAGCCATTTATTATCTCAGCAAGAAGTTCACTCCTTATGAGGTTAAGTATACTCTTCATGAAAAAACATGTTGCGCCCTAACTTGGGTGACGCAAAAGTTGAAGCATTATCTGTCGTCCTACACTATTTACCTCATTTCTTGTATGGATCCTTTAAAGTATATCTTTCAGAAGCCTATGCCCACAGGAAGACTGGCGAAGTGGCAGATTTTACTCACAGAGTTAGACATCATCTATGTGACTCGGACCGCGATGAAAGCCCAAGCCTTGGCCAACCACTTGGCCGAGAATCCAGTGGATGAAGAATATGAATCATTGAAGACTTATTTTCCTGATGAAGAAGTGATGTGTGTTGACGAGTTTGATCATAACAAAAAGCCATGTTGGAAACTCTTCTTTGATGGAGCTGCTAACATGAAAAGTGTCGGAATAGGAGCTATGCTCATTTCTGAAACAGGGCATCACTACCTTGTAATAGCTCAACTTCGATTTTCTTACACCAACAACATGGCTGAGTACAAAGCATGCATTCTAGTTTTGAGGCTAGCTGTAGACATGGGAGTTTAGGAAATATTGGTTTTGGGAGATTCAGATTTGTTGGTTCACCAGATTTAGGGAGAATGGGAGACCAAGATTTGAAGCTCATATCATATCGGCAATGTCTTCATGATCTTTGTCAACGATTCAGATCAGTAGAATTTAGGCATATTCATAGGATTCATAATGAGGTTGCCGATGCGCTGGCTACTCTGGCATCAATATTAAACCATCTAGATAAGACTTACGTCGACCCTCTGTACATTCAATTTCGTGATCAACATGCCTATTGTAATATGGTTGAAGAGGAGCTTGATGATGAACCTTGGTTCCATGATATCAAGGAATATATCAAGTTGAGGGTATATCCGGTACATGCCACAAGTTATCAAAAAAGAACCATTCGACGTCTGGCTAGTGGATTTTTCTTAAGTGGGGGAATCTTGTACAAGAGGACTTCAGATCTAAGATTGCTAAGATGCATAGATACCAAACAAGCTTCAACTATCATGGCCGAAGTACATTCCGGAGTTTGCGGGCCGCATATGAGTGGGTATGTCTTGGCAAAGAAAATACTTCGAGCAGGTTATTATTGGCTCACCATGGAACAAAATTGCATCAGCTTTGTTCGCAAATGTCATCAATGGCAGGTGCACGGTGATTTGATTCATTATCCGACATCTGAGTTGCACACAATGTCTGCTCCTTGGCCCTTTGTTGCTTGGGGCATGGATGTCATTGGACCAATTGAACCGGCAACATCAAACGGGCATAGGTTTATTCTGGTGGCCATTGATAATTTCACCAAGTGGGTCGAAGTTGTAACTTTCAAATCCGTGACCAAGAAGGCAGTGGTAGATTTTGTTCATTTTATATCATTTGTCGGTTCGGAATTCCCAAGGTAATCATCACATAAAATGCTGTTATTCTCAACATTCATTTAATGAAAGAGGTATGCCAATAGTTCAAGTTTATGCATCGAAATTCCACTCCGTATCGTCCCAAGGTGAACGGAACTGTTGAGGCTGCTAACAAGAACATAACGAAGATACTTCGTAAGATAGTGCAAGGTTCTAGGCAATGGCATGAAAAGTTGTCTTTTGCTTTACTGGGTTACCGCACTACTGTCCGCACTTCAGTAGGTGCAACTCCTTATTTGTTGGTATATGGAATTGAGGCAGTTATACCTGCGAAAATTGAGATTCCATCCCTTCGGATTGTTTCTGAAGCTAAAATTAATGATGATGAGTGGGTCAAAACCCGGCTAGAGCAGCTGAGTTTAATTGATGAGAAAAGATTGGCAGCAGTATGTCATGGTCAATTGTATCAGAAGAGAATGGCAAGAGCATACAACAAAAAGGTCTGTCCGCAGGAATTCGAAGTAGGCCAGCTAGTATTGATACGCATCCTTCCACATCAGGCTGAAGCTAAAGGCAAGTTCTCCCCAAACTGGCAGGGGTCGTTCATTATGACAAGAGTGTTTCCCAACAGTGCTTTTATATTTAACTGATATAGAAGGCAAATATATAGATATGGCTATCAATTCTGATGCAATAAAGAGATATTATGTATGATTTCTTTGTATGTCTTCAATTGCGTTATTTGTATTTGGCATGTTTCAAAGATTGGAATGACGAAGGTAGTTATTCTGCTACCCAAACACTTTTATCCTTTGTTACCCCTTTTGAGCCATATTTATTTTCTTTCATACCCCTATTTTGGAATCAGAAGTAGAGTTAGAAAATAGAAAGGAAAAGAAAAGAAAGAAAAAAACAGAGAAAAGAAAAGAAAAAAAAAAGAAAAAAGAAGAAAAAGAGAAAAGCAAAAAAAAAGAGAAAAGAAAGAAGAAGAAGAAAAAAAGAAGCAAAAGAAAAGTAACAAAAACAAAAATAACTTTTACTAGTTTGAACTACGTTCAACCTGATTCTTTTTAAGGATACGTAGGCAGCCTTACAGCATTCGGTCCCCTAAAAATAAAAATTCAAAATTCCCTAGACCCAAAGAAACTGGGTTAGAAGTTTTGGTTTTGCAAAAAATTTAATTCCAAAAGTTGTAATGTTTAACCCTTTCATCTTAAGCTGTTTTGAGCCTGCATGCCGCCCTTTTTTTCTAACTATGTCCAAAAGCCTATATTACGGTCCAAAAAAAGACCTTCCGATCAATCTTTGAGGATGCCAAGTCAAACGAGATAGAGGTATCATTTATGTTGATACCCAATTTTTTCTCATATGTTTTAACATATATATATATATATATATATATTTTCAAAATAGAACATATGCAGTCACAAGCATGCATAAGCATTTTTATACTTTTTCTATAATTTTTAAAAGCTCCAAATTGGTTTATTTCTTCCCTTTTTATTTATAAAATTTCCAATAATTATCCTTCAAATTATTTTTGTGGTGATTTAGTCATCTAAATTCTTTATTTATGCCAACATATTGTGTAAATATTTTTAGTGCATTTTTTGTAATTGCATTTATATTTTTAGGCTAAATTGCATATCTTTGCAATAATAACCTATGTTAACGTATAATTGCATTATCGATGCATAAAATAGTCTTTTATATTTTTAAAATATTAAACAACTATTTTAAATCATTTTAGCATATGAAAGTATTTTTTAGAAATTATTTATTATTTTAAAAAATTATGTAACTATTAAAAGTGGCTATTTAAAATCCAGCCTATTTTATTTCAATTCAGCCCTCCATTTAACGCAATTACCAACCTAACCCAATTCACCCCAGACCCAAATTCAATTAGACCCGACCCAGGCCCCCCTAATCTTGGTCTTTGATCCCAAATCTAGCCTATTTTGTTTCAACTTTAGCCCCCAATTTAACCCACTTACCAGCCTAACCCAATTCACCCCAGGACCAAATTCAATTAGACCCAACCCAGGCCCCCCTAATCTTGGCCGTTGATCTCTGAGAACAATGACCCGTATTTATTCTTACCATAATAAACCTAACAACCCCCAAACCTAATTCATTTCCCACCTTACTCCGCTGCACTTAGTTCCCTTTTCTCTCAAATGCTCTCAAACCTAACCCTAATCAAACCTTGCTGACACTTATCTATGGCTATCCCTGGTGGTTTCTTACTGATTTATTTCCTTAATTAAAATTTCTGTTCATTTACCCCTAATTACCTATTTTATACCTAAACCTTACTTGATTATTTTTCTTAAATACTTAGCATGCTTTTACCATTGATTTAATTGTCCCTTGATTAACGGAAGAACTTGCTGATTTACATGTGACTTCCCTGATTTGCTACTTGATTGATCTCTTACCTTATTTGTTAAGCTTTTTATTACTATATAAACCCCCTTTTATTTTAATTTCTGGACAACGAACACAAGTTCAAAGAACACACACTCACACTCAAAACTCTCTTTTCTTTCTCTGCTACTTGTGATAATCACTGATCTAGCCGGTTGTAAGCCAAGGCTAGATATTGAACTGCACTTACTTTTCATTCTGTGCTCTCTTCATTAACTGGTATGTCTCCAGTTAAATTTTAAAACTCAATTTTATGTGTTCTATGCCTATACATCTATGCTTGTTCCTGTATTAGTTATTCAATTTGGTTTCTCTGTTTGCTGTTATTAAGCATGTTTAAATTTTGCCTTATGAGTAATTAGCATGACTGACTTCATTTAAGTTTGATATCTATCCAGCATGTTTACCTAGTTCCCTTATCCCTCCCTTTAATTGGTATGACTTTGTTAGTTATTTAGTCTTCTAGTGCATTCAATTGGTCCTGATTATGTTCAATTCTGTTCAGCATATCTTTGTTGTCAACATGATTCTGTCATATTCTTTCTCTATGTCTATGACTAATTTATTCACTATACTCCTAGTTGTTCTGGACATTTGTTGTATCAGTTTCCCTGTTTATGTAGTCTCAACCCTATATTTCCCAATCCCTTTCACCCCTTGTTTGTAAGCTTACTTGTTAAGTGAATCTGGGTAGTCCTTGATTAATTGGGTCGTTTGCTGAGTGTGTTTTCCTCAGAATGATTTCAAAACTACTGCTCCTACTCCTAGAATTCTTCTCAAAAACTGGTCACTCCTAGTATTTTTTTTAAGAAAGTTGTTTCTGAATCTTTTCACTTCTAACTGTTTTACCAAACTCTTTCAAAGTCATATGCACTCTCACATTATTCCTAGAATATTAGGTTCTGCCCCTCAGGCATGTGTACTGCTTTGAGATCCTTGAGATCTCTCTGAGCTCTGGCATGTCAGAGCTGGCCTTTCCACACTACACCTAAATCATTTATTATTTGAGAAAATGTCTAGGTGTGAGCACTGCTCGGGATCCTTGAGGTCCTTAGGGAACTCTGACACACCTAGACATGAGATTGTCTATGGAACTTTGGCATTTGAGGCTATTGGAGGCTTGGAAGTCATTTGGGCCTACTGCAGGTTCCCTATGGATTAACTTCTGTCCATTTATGTATTTTAATTAATTGGTCTGTAATAATTATTATAAAAAACATTGGGGTGATTAGTGAAAAAGGGGTGGGTAGTTATTTATATATATATTGGATAAATCGGGTAGATATCATGCTTATAGGGTTATGTTAATTCGAATGTGTTGGCCATGTTTGCTGTACTGCCATAATATTAGAAACCATGCCTATAAAATTTAAATGGTTTTAATAATAGATATCATGCCTATAAGGTTAAAATCAGCTTTAAATTTACATATCATGCATATAGAGATAAAGTAATTGGAGTTCAGTTTTTGTTACAACATATATTCACATTCGTCTTCTTAGATATCATGCCTATAAGTTCAAGAATCAACTTTAACAACTAGATACCATGCCTATAGGGATTAAAATCAGCTCTAATAGAAATCATGCCTATAGAACTTAAAAATCAGTTTAGTTGAACAAATCAGTTAATTCATGTTTGAATCGGTTTAATTAGTTGTCCGCTTCTTTGAATAAGTTTTCAAACACTGCTTTAAGTTATACCGCTAGAAAACATGTCTATAGGATCTCAAGTTATCTATTTAAGAATTGCTCACTGGTTTGCTGCATTCCTAATCAATATAGATATCATGTTTTTAGGACATCACTATTACGCCTAGGCAAGCCTATAGGACGATTAAAATTCTGCAATTATAAAATTGTGCTTGTTATTTAAAACTGCTCACATTTAACATGTCTGAAATCAGTAGGCAAGCCAATAGGTCTTTGATGTTTGGTCCTAAATCATGTTGTATACTTCCTGCTCACCTAGATATCATGTTCTAAGTTTTATTAAATATCTAACACACTTGGTTGAGACGTGCATTTATTTGTTCTGCTTGTGGAGGTACAATATGTGAGCCATTACTTGTTCCTTCTTTATTTGCAGTCCTAAATGTTTTGATTGGCGCTTAGACTTTTCTCCTTTAAATAACTTAGGAGGGTCTAGAACTGTCCAAAAGTAGAGGTCCTAAAATACCTCCAGGGCCACGAGGAAGGGACGGGTAGTGCACGCATATGACGTTTTCAAGGTTGCTAGAGCGCTTTAGGCTATGACCAAGGGGAGGGAATTGGGTAGTAAGGATATGATGACTACGCGCTAATGTCACGTGTAGCCCCTCATCGAGGAGTATTTACCTGACATTGCGTGGGGTGATCCTATACGCTAACCAACCTAGGACCCCTCTTTCCAACTCCCAGTGCTTAAACTTTACCTTCTCTATATGTATGCAACTTGTTTAAGTCTTTTCATTTTTTTACTTGAGTCATACAATGTCCAAAACATGCCTTTATTTGCAAGTATTTATTTAAACTATTTATTCGTTAAAAGGACTAATTCATAAGTATAAGTTCGGTCGGAACCCACCGTTGTGGACCAAGAGGGATGCCTAACACCTTCCCCTCAAGGTTATTTCGAGCCCTTACCCTAAATCTCTGGTAATGCAAACTGGTCTAAGAGTTAATCACTCTAGGTGTCCTAACGCACCATAATCCGTTAGGTGGTGACTCTTCAACACCCAAATTCCTAAAAAGGAAATGAGTTATTACCTCCATGAAAGTCGAAACCCGGACTTCTTTCTCTCTGCGGAGGGAAAAAAGGGGGCGCGACAATTT
The DNA here is from genome assembly GCF_000715075.1 of Nicotiana tabacum. Classification (NCBI taxonomy): domain Eukaryota; kingdom Viridiplantae; phylum Streptophyta; class Magnoliopsida; order Solanales; family Solanaceae; genus Nicotiana; species Nicotiana tabacum. Next base: position 13,300,195 of record NC_134089.1, on the reverse strand, counting down.
ATATCATGGGTAACACTTTATTCACTGGCACAAGGAAAAATGAATAAAATGAGAGAGTCTTATCGGTGAAAACCCTCACGGGCACCGTAAGGCGATAGTGAGATGAGAGAAAATTTAAAAAATAAAAGAGTCTTATTGGTGAAAACCTTTGCGGTCACCGTAAGGTTATGGTAAGTTGAGAGATGAACAAATGAGAGAGGTTTGCTTGCGGAAACTTTTTGGGGCACTACAAGCTGAATGAAGTTCGTGACTTTACAAAGAAATTGTAATATGGAAATCCCGATTTTTGAAGTATGAAGACATGGCATGAACTGAAATATGATTAGTTGGATGGTTTATGTTGATCAATCTGAAATGCATGTCATGATCATTGGAGCCATCTGCTTCACTCAGATAAGTCTCTTTTCCATTCTTTTTCCAATAGTTATCTTTGTACAAAATTTTCCTTTTCATTCCTAATTTTCGAAGTCACTTCACTTTGCTTCTTTTGGGTCTATTTTTTCTGAGTATCTTTGAAGTTAGTCTTGTTTAAACAAGCAAGAAAAGATAATCAAAGTTTGGCCAGAGCACATCATACGTGGCATGATTCAGAATGAGCAATAAGGTGATAGTTGAAGTTCAGGTGGTCAGGGATTCATGAATTTTGAGGAAATGCAAAGGTTCAACAATTGTCAGGATAGAAATGCCATACAACAAGTTGAGTGTAAGGGATTTGGGTTCAGAGGTTTTGAAGTCGAGGTTCGATCAGAAGGTCAAACAATTGTTTGCTAGCCCAAAGCAGCTAATCAGAATGAAGCATGGCAATAGGGGAAGCAGACGCCTTCAACAAGGATGCCACAAACTAACCACTATATTTTCAAACTGACAAGATTTCTTTGCTTGAAATAGGGGCAGAAAATTTTGTTTGCTCTGCAGGAACCCTCAATGAGGAAAGCATGTTCCATATAAGTTCAGTTTTAAGTTTCAGACCTTCCTGGATAATGGGATTTAATTTTAAGTTTTCAGGACCGTCCTAGATAATGGGATTTAGTTTTAAGTTTACAGCACCTCCCCAGATAATGAAATTTAGCTTTTAAGTTTTCAGGACCATCCAGGACAGTGGGATCTAGTCTCAAGTTTTCAGGAACCTCCTGGATAATGGGATTCAACTAACACTCATGAATGTTCCTGGTACAAACTGGGACAGAAAATTTTCTTTATTTCAAGTCTTAAGTCAGTGGCAGGCGCCCACCTGGAGAACGAGGGAATTCATTTCAAGATCAGGTTATTGGCAGGCGCCCACCTGGAAAATGAAGGAATTTACTTCAAATTTAAGTTATTGGCAGGCGCCCACATGGAGAATGCAAGAATTTATTTCAAGATCAAGTTATTGGGAGACGCCCACCTGGAGAATGAGGGAATTTACTTCAAGCTCAAGTTATTGGCAGGCGCCAACCTGGAGAACGAGGGAATTTATTTAAAGTTCAAGTCATTGGAAGGCCCCACCTGGAGAATGAGGGAATTCATTTCAAGTTTAAGTCAGTTGCAATTGCCCACTTGGAGAACGAGGGAATTCATTTCAAATTTTAAGTCAGTTGCAGGCGCCCACCTGGAAAACGAGGGAATTCATTTTAAGTTGTAAGTCATTAGCAGGTACCCACCTAGAGAACGAGGGAAGTCATTTCAGAATTTATTTCAGAGTCATTTTAGGTTTCAAATTAACAGCAGGAACCCGCTTGAAGAATAGGGTCAATTCAAGTTAGAAGTAGCAGAAGCTCGCCTCAAGAGTGTGAGTCAACAGTTCGAGATGCACAACAAAATTGTAAAAGATTCAAGATCAAGTTTCTGAAGACCTATAGAAAGGAATCTTGTAACTCATAGCTGCTAGACTTGCTTAGTTTCTTTTCATTTTGATTTTGGTGTAATAAGGAGTTCAACAAGCAGTAACAGCAGCAACAACAGCGAAATCACAGCTTCTCGGTAGTCCCAACTACCAAAACTTCCAGAACTACACTAACCTGATTCCTTTATAGCCAAGGATATGTAGGTAACCTCGGAAGCAAGGTTCTGTCAAACCTTTTCAACACGCTTCCCATGGAGTATCCAAACGGGAAAACATTACTCGTAATTGCTCACTTTATCTTTGCCCAAAAACTCTTCGTGTTTCCGAGCAAAGAGGGGCAGCTGTGAGTACGTAATTTTTGCTCGAATAAAAATACTTCTACAAATTCGCAAAAATAGATTTTTCTAGTTATTTTAATTTTTATAGAAATTTTAGGAATTTCTTGCTAATTGTTGTTTGCATTTAGTTACATATTTAATATTTTAAATCATAGAAAACTACCAAAAAATATCCCAAATATTCATTGCATCGCATTTTACGTCTTAGTTGTATTTAGAATTTAAATACGTGAGGTAATTGCATTATTAAACAAAAATAAAAAAATTGGTCATTTTACATATTTAGTTTCTAGTTTTAATATTAGTATTTTCTTTTCTTTAGTATTAATTTAATTAATTATTCTAATGCTAGAAATAGATAATTGATTTAATTCTATAGATTAGATGTGATTTAGGATTTGGTTTAGGTTTTTAATTAATTTTATAGGTTAAAAATCAAGAAAAAGAGAAAAAGTTTTGTCTAATTCCGAATTGGATCAAAACCATTCTCTATTGGCCCAGTTGCCCTAAAATCTCTCTAATCCGCCCCATCTCAAACGTTTTGAACCGGTCTAGTCCCACTAATTACCAAAACAACCTGTTTTGATTAAACCCAATCTTCATCGTCCAACAAATCCCATCCAACGGCCCGCAACTACCCCCCCCCCCCAATTCCCTTGATTATTGCCGGAGACACCCCCCAAACCCCTTAGAACCCCCTCATTTCTCCATCTCTCTCTCTCACTCAGCAAAACCCTAGCCGGCCCAAAATTCTTAACCTTCCCCGGCCGGCGGCATAACCCAAACGCCCTCAAATTAACACCCTACAGACTCCTTGCCACCCTCATTCCTAATTCCTCACTAATTCCCCTAGAAAACCACCCAAACTCGCCGATTTTCGGATCTAGGAATCTTAGAAAAACCTAGTTTTACCCCTATCTGTGTTTCTTCCTTAAATTTAATGCGATTTGGCTCGAAACTTACGTTGATTGATTGCTTTTGACAAGAGCAATCTATTAACGTTAATTTTGGACCATTTCGAATCATCAACATTCAGTCAATTCGTCATTGCTTGGCCAGTGTTTATCCTCACCGGATGTTTTGTATATTCCTGATTTTTCTAAATTGGTATAATTCCTTTTTCTTTCTTAAGTTGGCTGTTAGTTGTATGTTCAATTATGTGCTTCGATTTGGGGTTTAATTCTAGTGTTCAATCATTTTCATAATTAGTTTTTGTTTAAGGGATGAACTATTTGTTTGAAATTACTCACACATGATTAAAATAGTTTCTTGATTGAATTAATGTACCTTCTCTTTAGATGGATTCGTGTGGTCGAAATTGTTGAAATTAGTTTGAGTTTAATTTTAATGATTTTAGAATATTATCTGTAACAGCTGGAAGGTTGTAAAATAAAGTAGAATGGACTATAATGCAAAAGACTAGATAATTAGGTCAAAATTAGGGTTAAAAGTGTCAATTTTAAAAGTTAAGGGGTTGAAAGAATAGAAAGAAATTCTAGAATTGGACAACTGTCTATTTCAGTTGTAAAAGATGCCAATTCCCTAATTTTTCGGGAGCTGACAGATTCTTTCTCATTCCTATCTCACTCCCTCATAGAGCACATGTCGGCATATTTTAAAAAGGGGACTCCTCCTCTCATTTGATACACGTTAAAATCTGCATATTTACTCTCAAAAGAGACGCAGAGAATTCACTTTTTATTTTCTATTTTCTACTCTCATCTCATACTAATCTTGAGTTAATTTCTGGATTTCTGGGTTAAGTCTGAAGCCATTTTGAGCTGGTTTTCTGCTTTTATTTTATTTCTTGTTGTTACTCCTTCTCAGCTCCAGAGATTTATATTACTTTTTATCTAATTTTGCTGTAAAAGTGTCACGACCCATCTTCATAATAGATCGTGACGGTGCCCAACACCGTTGTCAGGCAAACCAATACGGAAGTATTAGTAAATTCTTATTTTACTTACCCAAAACAGTTACAACATTTTCTTAATTTGCAATTAAAAACAGGTGACAATATGCGACATTCGATAATATTTATACAACCCAAAAGAAACGTCTAGTAATGTGTGCCATGACCTGGTGTCACAAGTTGTGGGCAACTAGTAGAATATACAAAAGAATAAATCCATCATAGTGTCTGAAAATAGAATAGGCAGCCAAAAATAAATAAAGAGAGACTCCATCAAGCTGCTGAACGGAACAGGAAGGGGCAGCTCACCGTGGAAGTCTCGGACTATGAATCAGGGGCGCGCACCAGACTGATAGCTAGATGTACCTACCTCAGATCCTGTACAATTAAGTATAGAAGTGCAGTATGAGTACATAAACAATATGTACCCCTTAAGTATCTCGTCTAATCTCGAAGAAGTAGAGACGAGAGGTCGACTAGATACTTACTAAGGTCAAATAATATAATGGAGTATTATGCTAAGCATGGGAGTCACAAATAATCAACAGTTTGTAGCAAGAGGTAATAAGTCATGTTCTTAACAAATTTTACAATCAGCCATTTACATTTCAAATATTTAGCAGATCAAGTCATGGATAAGATTTTACATAGATATCATGCGCACATTATGCCGAGGTCGACGACCCGATCCAATAGAAAATAAATTTTGCACTGCCAGAGGGTCGAATGGCGCGAACCATAGATGCATCTATTTCTACCGAGGCGATCAACCCGATCTACAAATATCAATTAATATCAAGAAAATACATAAAGGCACATTTATTTTCAAACAATTTCATACAAGTGTCCAACAAGCATTTACATTCGCTTATATTCCTTTCCAAGTCGCTAACATATCCAAAGTGATCACATTTAGCAAGAAAATATAGAGGCATTCACAAATATAGCATGGTACGGGTCCTAGACTACCTGGACAATTAACATAATAGTAGCTACGCACGGACTCTCGTCATCATGTGCGTACCTAGCCCCCACATTAAGTAGCAATTATTTATTTATTATACCTATGGGGACAATTTCCTCTTACAAGGTTAGAAAGAAGACTCACCTCGCTCCAAAGTGCACTTCAAATACCAAGAACAAGCCCAAACTCTCAATTTGGAGCCAAACGATACAAAACTAGTTAAATGAGATAGGAACTAGTCAATATAATCTCACAAGATCATGTTCTAGCTATTTAAGCAATTTCCCAACCCTTAACACAAGTTTCCTAAAATCCGACCCCGGGCCCACGTGCCCGGATTCCGACGAAGGAAGTTGTCCTCTATAACCTAAGGATCAATAATATATAATTTCTAATTCATTTCATAATAAATTTCGTGATTAAATCTAACTTTTGTCAAAACCCTAGATTTTGCTCTAACCTCATGATTTTGCCTTAATCCTAGTGTTTAATCTACCTAAGACGCAAGTATTAGACTAATAATAGGTGGGAGAAACTTACCTCAAGATGCTACATGGAACTCTTCTCTCAAAAGCTCCCAAAATCTCCAATGAAAGAGTGAAAAGTGGTAAAAAAATGACTTAGAACCCGTATTAAATAAAGCTCACTGCTTCAGCGATTTTCGCATCTACGTTCAGGGGACCGCATCTGCAGTCCCGTTTCTGCAAGAAATCGGACGCACCTACGAAACCGGCCAAGCGGGCTGCGCCCGCTTCTGTAGTCTCGAGCCGCTTCTGCGGCTTGAGAGCCACTTCTGCGGTTTTGGCCTGGCCTACCCTGGGCCGCATCTGTGATAGGTGGACCGCTTTTGCAATCTCGCACCTGCGGTCTACCAACCGCAGGTGCGGTTATGATAGAATCAGAAGATTTAGCACTTCTCAAAAAATCCAACTTCACTCGAGCCTCATCCGATTGACGCTCGGGGCTCCCGGGCTCCGCCCGAACATACCGACAAGTTTGAAATCATGAAACGAACCTACTCGAACCTTCGGAACACCTGAAACAATGCTAAATCTAAGAATCATCCCCTAAAACCAATTGAATCCAACTTATGAACTTCAAGTTCTTAATTTTCCTCTAACGAGCCGAAACGCCCTTAAACTACTCAGATTGACACCAAATTTTGTGGGCAAGACTTAAATGTTATATTGGACCTGTACCGGGCTCCGGAACCAACATACGAGCCTGATACCCGTGTGATTAATCCTTATTTAGTTTCTTTAAATCCTTAAAATTTAAGTTTAACATTTTTTAATAAAAAATCATTACTCGGGCTAGGGACCTCGGAATTCGATTCCAGGCATACGCCCAAGTCCCATATTTTCCTACGGACCCTCCGGGACCGTCAAAACATGAATCTCGGTCTGTTTGCTAAAAATGTTGATCAAAGTCAAACTTAGCCTTTTGAGAAAATCTTAAGGAATCAAATGAGCATATTTCAACTAAAATCCTTTCAAATTCCCGAACCAACCATCCCCGCGGGTCGTAAATGAGTTAAAACAAGTGCAAGAAGTTTTATTTAGGGGGACGGGGTTCTTAAATGAAAAACGACCAATCGGGTCATTACATTCTCCACCTCTTAAACAAACGTTCATCCTCGAACGGACATAGAAAAGTACCTGATGTGCTGAATAAATGTGGGTATCTGCTCCGCATGTCCTCCTCGGACTCCCAGGTCCCCTCCTCGACTGATTGGCCCCTCCACTGGACCTTTACCATTGAAATCCTCTTGGATCTTAACTGGCGATCCTGCCTATCAATAATGGCAACTGGCTCCTCCTCGTAACTCAGGCTCTCATCCAACTGAATAGTACTAAAGTCCAATACATAGGACAAGTCAACATGATGCCTCCGAAGCATGGACACATGAAAGACTGGGTGGACTCCCGATAAACTGGGGGGTAAAGCAAGCTCCCCAACTCATCTCAATACCTCAAATGGACTAATAAACCTGGGGCTGAGCTTGCCCTTCTTCCCGAACCTCATAACACCCTTCATTGGCGAAACTTTCAAGAGGACCTTCTCGCCAACCATAAATGATACATCTCGCGCCTTCTGATCCACGTAACTCTTCTGTTTGGACTGAGCTGTGCGAAGCCTCTCCTAGATCAACTTTACCTTGTCCAAGGCATCCTGTACCAAATCTGTACCATATAATTTTGCCTCACCAGGCTCAAACCACCCGATAGGAGAACGACAACGTTGACCATATAAAGCCTCGTATGCAGCCATCTCTATGTTGAACTAATAGCTGTTGTTGTAAGCAAACTCTGCCAAAGGAAAGAACTGATCCCACTACCCTCCAAAGTCAATCACACATTCTCTAAGCATGTCCTTCAAGATCCAGACTGTCCATTCCGACTGCCCATCGGTCTGGGGGTGAAATGTTGTGCTAAGCTCCACGCGGGTCCCCAACTCACCCTGAATAGCTCTCCAGAAATGAGAAGTGAACTGAGGGCCTCTATCTAATATGATGGAAACAGGCATACCGTTTAACCGGACTATCTCTCGGATGTAAATCTGAGCCAATCTCTCCGAAGTGTAAGTAGTCACAACTCGTATAAAGTGTGCCGACTTGGTCAACCTGTCCATGATGACCCATATTGCATCAAACTTCCGCAAGGTCTGGGGCAAGCCAACTATGAAATCTATAGTAATGCGCTCCCACTTCCACTCTGGTATAGGCATTTGCTGAAGTAGGACACCCGGCCTCTGGTGCTCGTACTTGACATGCTGGCAATTCAAACACCTAGCCACAAACTCCACTATGTCTTTCTTCATCCTCCGCCACCAATAATGCTGCCTCAAGTCATGATACATCTTCATAGCACCCGAATGAATGGAATACCTCGAACTGTGTGCCTCCTCCAGTATCCTCTCCCTCAGACCATCAACATTAGGAACACATAGGCAACCCTGGAGCCGCAAAACACCATCCTCACCAATAGAAATCTCCTTGGCGCTACCCTAAAGCACTGTCTATCTGAGAACTGCCAAATGTGGATCATCGAACTGTCGGGCCTTGATCTACCCCAATAATGAAGACTGAGCAACAATGCACGCAAGAACTCGGCTGGGCTCTGAAATATCCAACCTCACAAGTCTGTTAGCCAAGGACTGGATGTCCAAAGCTAGTGGCCTCTCCTCTGCTGGTATGAACACCAAGCTACCCATACTCACCACTTTCCTGCTTAAGGCATTTGAGACCATATTTTCCTTGCCCGGGTGATAAAGAATGGTGATGTCATAATTTTTCAGCAACTCAAGTCATCTACGCTGCCTCAAATTGAGATCCCTCTACTTGAACAAGTGCTGTAAGATGCGATGATCAGTATAAACCTAACATGATACACCATACAAATAATGCCTCCATATCTTAAGAGCATGAACAATCGCGACCAACTCCAAATCATGCACATGATAATTCTTCTCATGGATTTTCAGTTGATGCGATGCATATGCAATAACTCGCCCCTCCTTCATCAATACACACCCTAATCCGATGCGCGAAGCATCGTAATATACCGTATACACCCCTGAGCCGGAAGGCAATACAAGAACTAGTGTTGTAGTCAAGGCTGTCTTGAGCTTCTGAAAGCTCGCCTCACAATCATCAGGACAATGGAAGGGAGCACCCTTCTGGGTCAATCTAGTAAGAGGTGATGCAATAGATGAAAACCCTGCACGAATCGTCTGTAATAACCAACTAACCCCAGGAAACTCCTAATCTCGGTCACCGAAGTAGGACGTGGCCAACTCTGAACTGCCTCAATCTTCTTGGGGTCCACCTTAATACCCTCTCCTGACACAATATGCCCCAAGAATGCCACCGACTCTAGTCAGAACTCACACTTGGAGAACTTAGCATATAGCTTCTGCTCTCACAAGGTCTGAAGCACTACCCTCAAATGCTGCTCGTGCTCCCCCAGGGTACGGGAGTATATCAAGATGTCGTCAATGAATACGACAACAAATGAATCAATGTAAGGCCTGAATACCATGTTCACCAATTCTATGAATGATGTTGGGGCATTAGTCAAGCCAAAGGACATCACCTGGAAATCATAATGGCCATATCTAGTCCGGAATGCAGTCTTCGGTACATCCGAGTCCCGAATCTTCAGTTGATGATACCCTGACCTCAAATCAATCTTGGAGAACACCCTAGCACCCTGCAACTGGTCAAACAAGTCATAGATACGAGGCAACAAATACTTGTTCTTGATGGTGACAAGTAATACTGGTGCACCCAAGGCAATACACAAATAATACTGGTGCACCCAAGGCGATACACTAGGTCTAACAAACCCCTTTGCTAACAACTCCTCAAGCTGCTCCTTCAACTCCTTCGGAGCTATACGGTACGGTGGGATAGATATTAGCTGGGTGCCTAGAGCCAAATCAATACAAAAATCAATATCCCGATCCGGTGGCATGCCAGGAAGATCAGAAGGAAACACATCAGCGAACCTCGAACTATCAGAACTGAATCAATCGTCGGAGACTCTATGGTGGTGTCCTGAACATAAGCTAGATAAGCCAAACACCCCTTCTCGACCATATGCCGAGCCTTCAGGAAAGAGATAACTCGACTAGATGTATCAATTGTGGAACCTTTCTACTCTAACCTCGGCAACCCTGGCATTGCCAATGATACAGTCTTGGCATGGCAATCTAGGACGATGTGATATGGAGATAACCAATCCATGACCAGGATGACCTCAAAATCGATCATATCAAGCAATAGGAGATCCACTCTAGTCTCGAAACCACAGAATGTGACCACGCAGGACCGGTAGATCTGATCCACAACCATATAATCGCCTACATGAGTGGACACATGAATATGAGTGCCCAAAGGCTCAGGAGAAATAACTAGAAAACGAGCAAACAGAGATGATACATATGAATAAGTAGACCCTAGATCAAATAATACCGAGACATCTCTACCGTCGACGGAAATAATACCTGTGATGATGACATCTGAGGCCAATGCATCTCGCCTAGCCGGAAGGGCATAGAATCTGGCCGGAGCACCGGCTGGCTAGCCTCCACCCAACTGAGTAGTAGCTGGATGACCTCTCTCTGCTTGGCCTCCACCTCTAGGATGACCCCTTTTAATTTGCCCTCCACCTCTAGGTGGCGGGGCAGCTGGTGCTAACATTATAGGCTGCTGACCCTGTTGTACTGCCTTGCCTGAAGCCTGGGGTAGTATCTCCTCATATGACCAAGGTCTCCACACTCAAAACAACCCCGCGGTGCGGCGGCCTACTGCCCTGATGGCCTGTAGACCCATTGGAAGAAGCCTAAATAGCCGGTAGATGGTATGAACTCTTCGGCATAACACTAAAATAAGGATCAAAAGAACCCCGAAGACCTGAATACACACCGGAGGAACCCTGAATGGCTGGCGGGCGATAAGAACTCTCTGGCATGACGCTGAAATAGGGGCGCATCGGAGCACCCCGAGCAGGTGGTGGTGCTGAACATGGGGGCCTGCTGGGATGACCCCTCCCACACTGACCTCTACCCCTAGACAGGGCACCTCTGAACTCTCCGGAGAATCTAGCCGTCTTATCCTGCTGCATATGCTCTCTACCCCTCATATGGTAGCCCTCAATCCTCCGAGCAATCTCCACCACTAGCTGATAAGGAGTCCCCATATCCACCTCTCGGGCCATGTTGGACCTAATGCCATAATGCCAACCCTGCAATGAACCTTCGCACCCTCTCTGCATTAGTAAGGAGTATCATTAATGCATGGTCGGATAACTCAGAAAACCTCGCCTCATAGTCGGTCACCGACATCTGACCTTGCTCCAGCTGCTCGAACTGATATCGTAGCTCTTCCCTCTCAGAGGATGGAATATACTTGTCCAGGAATAACTGTGTGAACTGACTTCAAGTGATGGGAGGAGAACCTGCTGGCCTGCCAAGAACATAGGACTGCCACCATCTACGGGCCCTGCCCTCAAGCTGAAAAGTAGTGAAGTCAACCCCATGCGACTCCAATATCCTCATGTTGTGCAGTCCGTCCCTGCACCTATCTATGAAGTCCTGGGCAACCTCATGACGCTCAACCCTGAAGGTAGGAAGGTGAAGTCTAGTCCATCTGTCTAATAACTTCTGCAGGTCACCGTCCGCAGTTGGTCTGCGCTGGGGCACCACTGCAGCAACTGGCTGGGCCCCATCTGCAGGTAGTGCACCCGGAGTCTGATACACTGCAGCTGCATGTCCAGGAGCCTGAGCAATAGGGGTCTGTGCTCCCCCTCCTACCTGTGATGTAGCTGGATCCGCTGGAAATAAACCAGCCTGAGTCATAGAATCCATGAACCGCAGCATACGACTCGTGACCTCCTGAAAAGCTGGTGTTGTCATAAAGTCTGTTGGGGTAGGCTCAGCTGCGGGCATCTCGCCCTGCTCCTCAATGATAGGATCTCCCGCAGGATCTGCTGGTGTACTACTGGGATAATGCTGGGATGCCTTCGTCCCCTACCTCGGACCGGTGCCCTCCCCCGGCCTCTTCCTCGGCCTCTCGCAATGAGGGGAACAACTCCTCCTGAGTCTGGAATATCAGTCGTCCGTGTCCTCACCATCTGTGAGAGAATAGAAGAGGAAAATTTAGTATACCAACCATTGCACGATAGGAAATGAATAAAGAATAGTTTTCCTAACACCCTATAGCCTCTCGAAGATAAATACAGACGTCTCCGTACCGATCCGCAAGACTCTATTAGGTTTGCCCATGACTTGTGAGACCTACATGAACCTAGTGCTCTGATACCATATTTTCACGACCCATCTCCATAACAGATCGTGATGGCGCCCAACACCGTTGTCAGGCAAGCCAACGCGGAAGTATTAGTAAATTCTTATTTTACTTACCCAAAACAGTTACAATATTTTCTTAATTTGCAATTAAAACAGGTGATAATATGCGACATTCGATAATAATTATACAACCCAAAAGAAATGTCTACTAATGTGTGTGCCAAGACCTGGTGTCACAAGTTGTGGGCAACTAGTAGAATATACAAAAAAATAAATCTATCCTACTGTCCGAAATAGAATAGACAACAAAAATAAATAAAGAGAGACTCCATCAAGCTGCTGAACGACACAGGAAGGGGCAGCTCACCGTGGAAGTCTCGGACTATGAATCAGGGGCACACACCAGACTGGTAGCCAGATGTACCTGCCTCAGATCCTGTACAATTAAGTACAAAAGTGTGGTATGAGTACATAAACAATATGTACCCCGTAAGTATCCCGTCTAATCTCGAAGAAGTAGAGTCGAGAGGTCGACTTGATACTTACTTAGGTCAAATAATATAATGAAGTATTATGCTAAGCATGAGAGTCACAAATAATCAACAGTTTGTAGCAAGAGGTAATAAGTCATGTTCTTAACAATTTTACAATCAGCCATTTACATTTCAAATATTTAGCAGATCAAGTCATGGATAAGATTTCACATAGATATCATGCGCACATTATGCCGAGGTTGACGGCCCGTTCCAACAGAAAATAAACTGTGCACTGCCATAGGGTCGAATGACGCGAACCATAGATGCATCTATTTCTACCGAGGCGATCGGCCCGATCCACAAATATCAATCAATATCAAGAAAACACATGAAGGCGCATTTATTTTCAAACAATTTCATACAAGTGTCCAACAAGCGTTTACATTCGTTTATATTCCTTTCCAAGTCGCTAACATATCCTAAGTGATCACATTTAGCAAGAAAATATAGAGGCATTCACAAATATAGCATGGTACGGGTCCTAGACTACCCGGACAATTAACATAATAGTAGCTACGCACGGACTCTCGTAACCTAGTGCGTACGTAGCCCCCGCATATAATAGCAATTAATTCAATTATTACACCTATGGGGACAATTCCCTCTTACAAGGTTAGAAAGGAGACTCACCTCCCTCCAAAGTGCACTTCCAATACCAAGAACAAGCCCAAACTCTCAATTTGGAGCCGAACGATCCAAAACTAGTTAAATGAGGTAGGAACTAGTCAATATAAGATCACAAGATCATATTCTAGCTATTTAAGCAATTTCCCAACCCTTAACACAAGTTTCCTAAAATCCGACCCCGGGCCCACGTGTCCGGTTTCCGAAATTTATCGAAGGAAGTTGTCCTATATAATCTAAGGATCAGTAATTTATCGAAGGAAGTTGTCCTCTATAATCTAAGGATAAATAATATATGATTTCTAATTTATTTTATAACAAATTTGATGGTTAAATCTAACTTTTGTCAAAACCCTAGGTTTTGCTCTAACCCCATGATTTTGCCTTAATCCTAGTGTTTAATCTACCTATGACGCTAGTATTAGACTAGGAATATGTGGGAGAAACTTACCTCAAGATGCTAGGTGGAAGTCTTCTCTCAAAAGCTCCCAAAATCGCCAATAAAGGAGTGAAAAATGGCAAAAAATGTCTTAGAACCCATATGAAATAAAGCTCACTACTTCAGCGATTTCCGCATCTGCGGTCAGGGGACCGCATCTGCGGTCAGGGGACCGCATCTGCGGTCCTGGGACCGCATCTGCGGTCCTGCTTCTATGAGAAATCAGACACACCTACGGAACCAGACAAGCGGGCTACGACCGCTTCTGCTGTCTCGAGCCGCTTCTGTGGTTTTGGCCTGGCCTACCCTAGGCCGCATCTGCGATAGGTGGACCGCTTTTGCGGTCTCGCACCTGCGGTCGACCAACCGCAAGTGCGGTTATGACAGAAGTAGATCTTCAGCACTTCTCAAAAATTCCAACTTCACTCGAGCCTCGTCTGATTGACGCTAGGGGCTCCCGGGCCCCGGCCGAACATACCGACAAGTCTGAAATTATGAAACGGACCTACTCAGACCTTCAGAACGTCCTGAAACAATGTTAAATCTAAGAATCACCCCCTAAAACCAATTGAATCCAACTATGAACTTCAAGTTCTTAATTTTCCTCTAACGAGCTGAAACGCCCTTAAACTACTCGGATTGACACCAAATTTTGCGGGCAAGCCTTAAATATTATATTGGACCTATACCGGGCTCCGGAACCAACATATGAGCCTGATACCCGTGTGATCAATCATTATTTAGCTTCTTTAAATCCTTAGAATTTCAGTTTAATAATTTCTAATAAAAATTCATTACTCGGGGTAGGGACCTCGGAATTCGATTCCGGGCATACGCCCAGGTCCCATATTTTCCTACGGACCCTCCGGGACCGTCAAAATACGAATCCGGGTCCATTTGCTGAAAATGTTGACCAAAGTCAAACTAAGCCTTTTAAGAAAATCTTAAGGAATCAAATGAGCATATTTCAACCCAAATCCTTTCAAATTCCCGAATCAACCATCCCCCCGGGTCGTAAATGAGTTAAAGCAAGTGCGAGAAGTTTTATTTAGAAGGACGGGGTTCTTAAAGGTAAAACGACCAATCGAGTTATTACAAAAAAGGTATGTGCCACATGATTGTAGTACCTATTTAAGCACATAAATAAAGTCTGAGTATCAGTAGATTTGTTTAAAGCTTTCTGTGTATGTTAATTGTTTGTTTAAGCTGCATGACTGCACTAAATTCTTCTCTAATTTAGTTTCCTATTCAATGTTAAATATGTAGTTTAAACAGGAATTGATTTTACTTAATATCATAATGATTGTATCTTCAACTAGAAATGATCCATCACTGATATACATGTCAAAACTGCTCCAAAATGTTGTCTGTTGTCGTCATATGAATTAATCTAAGATTGCTTTGGGTTAAAATGTCCAAGGATTCAGGTTATGAATGGCTGCTAGGTGTTAAATGTGTGAAGAACAAAAGCACAAGTGGAATCATGTACTTAAAATTGAGTTATATGTTGTAAATTAGTCATTCAGTAGCATTTAGTCATATTTGTAAAAGTTAGTCTTCAAAAATAATTATTAATGTAATACTTCGAATACAGTTACTTTGATGCAATGAACCAGTTTTCTTTTTTTACATTCATAATTTGAGGTTAAAGGTTGTACTACTGCTATCTTGTATCTGTGTTGGGCCCAATTTCGAGTCCGTTAGAAGCCTACAGCTTCATAAGGTGGGAGGCGGGTCATTTCAGGAAGGCTAAGGCATGTTTAGGCTCTATCTCGAGCCCATATTTTCCACTGGGCCCATCAAGGGTCTGTACGAGTTTGCCAACTTAAATGTTGGCACGTAATCCATTATTCAGCCATTAATTCATGATTAAGTCAAATAATAAGAGATAAATAGGTAGTCAGTTTAATTAATTCCATGCCAACTTTAACGTGAACTTGTGCCACGACGTAAGAGTGTTGTTTGTCCTTTTCCTTCAAAGTAAGTCGTTCATTATGTTTGATTCGTTAGATATGTTTATTTTTGACAAATAATTCTTTTATTGAAATTTCAAACACTTGGTTCGTACCTCAATCTGGATTCACTCAGAATAAACATGCCATAATGTCAAGCCTCCCAAAGACCCCAAAGTTAGACGTGAATGACTTAATAAACATCTGTAGGAATGGTTTTAGGCACACCTTTAATCAATTATCGTGATTATGTACACATTCGCGTGATATGATTACGATTTCAAAAATAAATATTCGTAAAAATGCTTTAGGCGCGGCTTAACTTATTATCGTGATTGTGTACACGTTCGCGTGACATAATTACGATTTTCAAAATTAAATCGAGGTATGCGTTCGCGCAACTTCAGCCAAACAATCTTAAATTAATAAGCGTGACTAATTGTGTACACGTTCGCGTGACATGATTTTAACGCCCCAAATAAAACGGATTTACACACATGTAATCCGCTTCAAAGATTAAATCCATAAAGCGTTATAATTAAAAGTGGCATAAAAGGTAAAATGTGCATAGGTTCTTAAAACACGTACCTAAAGAATTATAGCTAGGTATGATTAAAGCGACCATGCTAAAACCCCGGAAGTGCCTAACACCTTCTCCTGGGTTAACAAAATTCCTTGCCCGATTTTTTGGTTTTCGCAGACTTTAAATAGAGTCAGATTTCCTCGACTTGGGATTTAAAATAAACCGGTGACTTGGGACCATAGATTATCTCAAGTGACGACTCTGAAATTAAATAAATAATCTCATTTCGATTAATGTCACTTTAATTGAAAAAACTCCTTACCCATTGGAAGAAAAGAGGTGTGACAATAGCGATTAATGTTCAATTACTTTAATTTGATAAAACAGTTGTGTAAATTTACTTTAATAGTCAATTAACTGATTAAACTTTATCAAAAAGTTATAAAGTTTTGATCAAAGATAAAAGGCGTAAAGTACCAATTAAACTTTATCAAGCCATTGTTTGTTAGTCTTTTTTTTTTTTGGTTTATTCTTCCGTGCTCTATATTTTATTTAAATAAAGAACTATATAGTTGTTTTTAGGGAAAATGATCAGATTTGTCTGCATACTATCCGAAATTGAGCAACTTCTTTATTAACGATTTTTTTATATATATTTTTGCTCGTGACTCCTTAACGAAATTCCAACTCGAGGGTAATACTATATTATAACTAAAAAATTGAGAAATAAATTTGGACTCTTTTAATTGTAGAATTTATTCGAATGAGCAGAGTTCATCCATTTTACGTTAGAGCTTTGTTTTGATAAAGGCAAGTAGGAAAAGATAGCTAAAGATATGGGTATAAATGGACAAAAAATATAAAGAAAGAAAAACTTGAACACTTTTATAGTACATGAGATAAGCAAAGTTGAACCTTTCTCCTTGTTTTTATCATATTCCTTGTTAGGGAATTGTGTGGAGAATAGACCATCAATTCCAAGCCTATCAAATTTTTCACCATACAAAAGATAACACACTCAAGTGTGATTGGAGTTTGACATTTTGGCTGTGTGGGCTCATCTATTATAATTATTTTAGATGTTACCAAATTTTTTAGCCATCTAGCATTTAATGCTTCTTTTTCTTCCTCATTTCTTGGCATTATTATTGGAATAAGATTCAGGCTATCTATCTATATATAATAAATATAAAGCTAGGCATAGACAAAGTGATGTGGCACTTATCTATGGCCAAGAAGAATATTTATCTTTTTTTCTCTTTTTTTTGATTTTTTGACTTTTTGTCTAATTCTTTGAATAACAAATTCAATATATTCACTCATATTCTTCATTAGTGACACTTATTGCTAATGAGCAATCACTACATACGTTCAAATATTAAAAGAAAATGAGGCCCAACTTAAGTGCTGCTATGACTACCGTTACAATTCCATCATTGTGCTCCCAAATTTTTTCTTTTCCAATTTTTCAAAGTTGCTATTAGAGAGAACATTGGAGTCAAAGACAACCAAATCTAAAGAGAACAGATGCATATTTTCAATCAACAAATTGTACCAATTGAAAACATCGTTATATTGGAGAGTACGTAATCCTATTTTTTGTTGGAAGATGTAAAAGGTTTACTTCAACTGGACAAGTAACAACTCACTCTACAAGAAGAAGAAATTATGAAAAATGTAATTTTTTTTAAAAAAAATTAATGTGCATATGCTTTGTAGGAAAGAATGATGTATAGGCTTACCATTTGTCTCTTTTTTCGATAGTTTCTTTGTAGAACGTGAATGGTTAGAGGTTTGGTCCATATCCCCCTCTAACATAAGTAACATTTTTTATTTATCGATACGTATGAGTCAAGCCTACCCCTCCAGGGGAACCCACATCGAAGAGATGACAACCTAAGTAAGGTGATGGCTTATTATAGAAAAAAGGTTGGAGCTATAAATTACTACAGAAAATCTAGCAGGTATTTTTTTTTTTCTGGTTTGTAATTAGACCATACTTTATTCCTAATCTGTTTCTAAAATAATGCTTACCCGTTTTGTTTAATTCTATGGATTTCTATAATAAGTCAAGAAGATTTCGGATTATACAAAGGTACAATTCTGCTCTTAAGTTTTACCGTTGTTTGTTAATTTTATGGGACTCTTATTCCCCTACCCAGTATAAATTTGTACTAATTCTCAAAGTAGTGTTTCCTTTGATTCGTTTAAAAATTTTGTTTTCTAAATTTAATTTATCTTATTTTTCACTTTAAAGTGTTTATATCATTGCTGCTCTTTTTCTCGTGTTGTGTACGTTTTACGGGCGTTGCAATGGAGACAACCGTGTCAAAATATAACCCTTTCGGACATAGAACTATTCAAGTGACTAGGTGTTAGATTCTTTGTGAGATAGTTTGTTATTGGCAAGTTGGAAGTGGGATTCTTCCCACATCGGAAGAAAGAAGTTTTGTGCCTGCTATGTGAAACACCCCGGGATCGACCTTACTCGTACCGTGCCTGTTAGCCTCAGAACTGATCATTATGAAATAGAACATAACAAGCACAAGATTGACTCAATAGGCACGAGATTGACTCAACAGGCACGAGATTGACTCAATAGGCACGAGATTGACTCAACAGGCACGAGATTCTAAAGTTAATTATTTTTTAACAGAAAAATCAAATTTATCGGAATTTTAAATTCAAAATTCGAATAAATAGTCTTGTCTGTATGTGAAACAAGACATCTTTTCTGAAAGGATCTGTTGGTTGCCTATAAATACACAAATACACAAGAATTCCAACGAAATGTATAGAAAATCACAAGTGTTACTGCAGGCTTTGTTGTATCCTGAAGAGAATCGTTTTGTATTTTCCCTAAATTAGTATACAAGCGATAACTCTTTAAGGACAGTCGATTTTCACGCCTCAAAGCCAATTTTGTTTATTATTTTCTAACAATCTTAAAGAGTTATTCTGTTATGGAGAAATTGATGTCTGTTGTTGGGAATCCGAAGGAGTTCATCAAACTTGATCGCTTTGATGGAACGAACTTTACCCGTTGGAGAGACAAGATGATATTCTTGTTGTCTGCTCTCAATATCTACTATGTTCTTGATTCTGCCTTGCCTCCGATGCCTGAGCCCACAGCAGAAGATTCTGACGTAATCAAGGAAGAAAGGAAGAAATGAGAACATGATGAACTGTTGTGTCGCAGCCATATTCTGAATACTTTGACAGATCGACTCTATGATCTTTACTGCAATCTGAAGTCGCCAAAAGAGATTTGGACTTCTCTACAAACTGCATACCAGAAAGAAAAACGAGGTGTTGATAAATTCCTGGCTCTTCAGTACTTTGAATTTAAAATATTTGATACTAGGCCTATAATGGATCAGATTCATGAACTGCAAATCTTAGTATCAAAACTAAGTGATCTTGAAGTTAAAATTCCTGATGCACTTCAAATAGGTGCTATTCTTTCATAATTGCCTTCCTCTTGGAATGACTATAGAAAGAAAATCCTACATTCTATGGATAAAATGACTGTGGAACAATTTCGTACTCACATTCAAATTGAAAGTGAGACTCGTGCTCGTGATATTCTTAGTCAGCCTTCGAGTTCCGCAGTCAATTTTGTCAGTCAGAATGATTCAGGAAGTGGGAACAAACATCTGAAAGTTTCCAAAAAGTCTTCTTTTAAAAAGAGAAAGAACTTTAGTTGTCATCATTGTGGAAAGAAAGGCCATATGATTCGGGACTACAGATATAGAAAGGCAGGAATAAATTTCAATGCAGGCAATACCGAAAATTCTGGAAAGATTAAAAAATCTGGAAATTCTGAAAAGGCAAACGTAGTGGAAAATTCTGCCTAAGGACTGGTTGCCATGGTTTTAGCAATGCAAATTGGTAGTCACAGAGTTGAATGTAGTTACCGCTGCTACAAATACTCAAGACTGGTGGCTAGATTCGGGTGCTGCTATTCATGTCTGTTATGACAAGAAGATGTTCAAGACATATGCAGAAGTGCAGGATTCTGAACAAGTCTTGATGGGAAACCATGTTGCGGCAGATGTTGCTGGAAAAGGAAGTATTGAGATTAACTTCACATCTGGCCAGAAGTTGACGTTACTGAATGTGTATCATGTTCCTGATATGAAGAAAAACTTAATGTCCGCTGCTTTGCTGTCAAAGAAAGGCTTCAAGATAGTTATTGAGTCTGATCATGTAATAGTGTCTAAGAATGGAGTTTTTGTTGGAAAAGGCTATAACTGTAACGACATGTTCAAATTGAGTATTAATGAAATAAATTATGTTTCTGCTTACATCGTTGAGCCTGATTCTTGTTTATGGCATGCTAGACTAGGACATTTAAATTTTGGCTCCTTGAATTATATGTCCAAAAATGGTTATATCTCATGTAAAACTCAACATATAAAATGTGAAATTTGCATACAAGTAAAGATGACTAAGAAACCGTTTCGTAAAGTTGAAAGATCCACAAAACTATTAGATTTAATACATTCAGACTTGTGTGAATTAAATGGAGAATTAACTAGAGGAGGCAAAAGATATTTTATTACTTTTATAGACGACTTCTCTAGATTTACATATGTTTACCTACTTAGAACTAAGGACGAAGCTTTTCAAAAGTTTAAAGAATACAAGTCTGTTGTGGAAAATCAAAGGAGTAGGAAAATTAAAATTATTCGAAGTGATAGAGGTGGAGAATATTTTCCTAACGAATTTAATAAGTTCTGTGAAGAGCATGACCTAATACATCAAATGAGTGCCCCTTATACTCCTCAACAAAATGGGTTAGCGGAAAGATAAAATAGAACTTTGGTGGATATGGTTAATGCTATGTTACTTAATGCATATCTGCCACATAATTTATGGGGTGAAACACTACTAACTGCATGTTATATTTTAAATAGAGTACCTTCAAAAAGTATGCCATATTTCGCCTTATGAGCTTTGGAATGGTAGAAAACCAAATTTAAATTATTTTAAAGTGTGGGGGTGTATATCCTATTATAGAGTACCTGACCATCAAAGAACAAAATTGGGTCTTAGAGGAATTAAAAGTGTTTTTGTAGGATATGCACAACACTCCAAAGCTTATAGACTGCTAGATCTAGAATCTAATGTCATTATAGAATCTATACATGTTGAATTTATTGAAAATAGATTTATAAATGATAATGTTGATGAAATGGCTGAAATAAATGGAAAACGTATTGATGCTAATAAATTGTCACTTTATGAAATTATTAAAACTAAGGAAAGAAGTGATGATATGCAGATAGAACCAAGAAAAAGCCAAAGAATAAGAAAAGAAAAACATCTTGGTTCTGATTTTATTTCTTCACAATCTATAGTATTTCTTGTTGAAGGAGATAGGACAAACGTTTGTAATCAAATTCCAATTGTATTAAATGTTGATGAAGACCCAAAGACGTTTCAAGAAGCAATGTCTTCTAGAGACGCTGCTTTTTGGAAAGAGACCATTAATGATGAAATGGACTCAATTATATCCAACAACACTTGGGTTTTGGTTGATCTTCCTCTTGGATCAAAACCTATTGGTTGTAAGTGGGTCTTTAGGAGAAAGTACAATACAGATGGTTCTGTCCAAACCTTCAAAGCAAGATTAGTTGCAAAAGGTTTCACTCAAAAGGAAGGCATTGACTATTTTGATACATATGCTCCTGTTGCAAGAATAACATCCATTAGAGTCCTTTTATCCTTGGCCTCAATCTATGATCTTTACGTACATCAAATGGATTTAAAACAACCTTTTTAAATGGGAACCTTAGTGAAGAAATATATATGCAACAACCTGAAGGTTTTGTTCTTCCGGGAAATGAGAAGAAAGTTTGTAAATTGATAAAGTCTCTTTATGGTCTTAAACAAGCGCCTAAACAGTGGCATGAAAGATTTGATAGTGTAATACTATCAACCGGATTCGTACATAATAATGCAGACAAGTGCATTTACTCTAAATTTACAAAAGAATATGGAGTAATAATTTGTTTATATGTCGATGACATGCTGATTTTTGGTACGAATCTACAAGGAATTACCGAGACCAAGAAGTATCTAACCTCAGTTTTTAAAATGAAGGATTTAAATGAAGTTGATACTATTTTGGGAATCAAGGTCAAAAGAGATAACAAGCAAGTGACTTTGTCACAAGCACATTATATAGATAAAATCCTTACTAAATTCAGTCATTTAGGAATAAAGGGGTATAATACTCCTTATGATTCTAGTGTTAAGCTAACTGCAAATACTGGAAGAGCAGTAGCACAGTTGGAGTATGCAAGTGCGATAGGTAGTATGATGTATGCAATGCATTGCACTAGACCCGACATTGCATTTGCTGTTTGTAAACTTTCAAGGTTTACCAGTAATCCAGGTAATGATCATTGGAAAGCAACAAGTAGAGTACTTGGATATTTAAAATATACAAAGCACTTAGGCATTTGCTATAATGGTTTTTCTAATGTATTAGAGGGATATTCTGATGCAAGTTGGATTACAAGTGTTAATGATAATAAATCCACATCAGGATGGATATTTACTCTAGGCGGTGGAGCCATTAGTTGGGCATCCAAGAAACAAACATGTATTTTCCATTCTACTATGGAATCTGAATTTATTGCATTAGCAGCTGCTGGAAAAGAAGCAGAATGGCTGAGGAATATGTTACTTGATATAAAGTTGTGGCCACAACCTATGCCAGCCATTTCCATATTCTGTGATAGTGAGACTACAATGTGTGTTGCTCACAATAAAATATATAATGGGAAATCGAGACATATAAGCTTGAGACATGCTTATATAAGAGAATTAATTGCAAATGGAGCTATAGCTATAATATATGTGAGATCAAATAAGAATTTGGCTGATCCACTTACGAAGCCATTAGGTAGAGATGTAGTACAACAAACTTGTGGAGGGATGGGGCTGAGACCCTTAAATTAAATACAAGGAATAGGAACCCCACTTTGAGTTAGTATACACTCTAACAATATAAGTTCAATGGGTAATAACAAGTTACTTGTATTGTTTAAGCACTGATCTCCTCTTTAGGAGCCCTAATTCTATTGTACTACTTACTGTTATATGAGGAGTTAAGGAGTTGTTAAATGCTTGTTATAACAGGGGCATAAAGACAAACTCCAAAGTGCATACTGTTACATGAAGAGGTTGATTAATCTTAATGGAATTATTAATGTCTGGAGTAACAGGGACATAGTAACTAATTCCACCTATATGAATATTGAAGTGGTGCCGCTTCTAGCAAGATTTAAAGGGTTGATATAGTAAATATTCATGAATTCAGGATGAGCACATGGCCGTAAACGTGCTAAAGCGAATACTGGATTTTCTAAGCTACTAGATAACGCTGTGTGTGGTACTTTCGGTTTTGGCACAAGGATTTGTGGTTCAAATGTTAAGATACCATTAACTTCGTCAAAACTTTAATATATTTACACTAACGGAAAGTTCAAATCTGTAAAAAATACTTTCAATTATTCACAAGTGTTATGAAGTGAAATAATAAACTAGTGGGGGATTGTAAGATTGTTTGTTATTGGCAAGTTGGAAGTGGGATTCTTCCCACATTGGAAGAAAGAAGTTCCGTGCCTGTTATGTGAAACACCCCGGGACCGACCTTACTCGTACCGTGCATGTTAGCCTCGGAACTGATCATTATGAAATAGCACATAACAGGCACGAGATTGACTCAATAGGCACGAGATTGACTCAACAGACACGAGATTGACTCAATAGGCACGAGACTGACTCAACAGGCACGCGATTCTAAAGTTAATTATTTTTTAACAGAAAAATCAAATTTATTTGAATTTTAAATTCAAAATTCGAATAAATAGTCGTGTCTGTTTGTGAAACAAGACATCTTTTCTGAAAGGGTCTGTTGGTTGACTATAAATACACAAGAATTCCAACGAAATGTATAGAAAATCACAAGTGTTACTGCAGGCTTTGTTGTATCCTGAAGAGAATCATTTTGTATTTTCTCTAAATTAGTATACAGGCGATAACTCTTTAAGGACAGTCGATTTTCACGCCTCAAAGCCAATTTTGTTTATTATTTTCTAACATTCTTTCCATATTCACTTATGTTCTTGAATTTTATTTGAATCTCATTCTTTAGCTGTTTTTTTAGTCTTCAGTAACTAGAATATTATCTTGAGGTTTCACAATAATGTATTTCAGGTACTTCAAATTAACTACTATAGTTTTAGTTTAGAACTAGGTTATTTATCACTTGTATGAGATGTTGATATTTTGTTATTGTATGTGGGCAAGTAAAAGATATGTGAATTAGACTTTGGTAAATTTATTTACGTAGCATAATTTATCTTCATATATATCAAGTACCTTTTTTCCAAGTATATCTTAATATTTTTTAGACTTTAAATTTTTTGACATATAAACAGATAGTTTTATTTCACAAGACAAGTTATTGAGTTAAAATACTGCATTATATTATATTGTTTGATGAACACAACATTTGGATAGATCGTAACGTTTGCTGTTGTTTTATGATGTCACCCGTTAACTATATGACGAATAAACTTGTAATATTGCTAAAAATATTAGGATGCATGGTAGAATTATTATATCAAAAAGTAGGGTAAATGATAAAATATGATTATTTAATAATAAGAAAAGGCAAAATGAGAGAAAAAAGCAAGGAAACAACGCCACACCACCAAATCTGTCGTTTGATAAAATGACACTTTTTGTCATTACGTAACGATGGATTTAATGATACGATACAATAAAATTTAAGCAACGATCAAAACAAACATTGTATTTAAAGTAACAATACGATACGATAAAATAGGTAACAACCATCCAAACAAGCGGTAAGAGCCGCTTCATAGGCCTCTTGTGCTAATTAAAATAAATCAATTTTAAAGTGCTTGGGAAAACTGTAAAGTTGCTCTACTTCATACAACTTCAATCTCCTTGAAGCAGCATGAGATCATGCATTATTTATACGTCGATATGTTAAACTATATATAATGTGTATATATATAAAGTTGGACACAGAAAAGATAACGTGATATATCTCTAAGGTCATCATTTTATGTATCCTTTTTCTCTTCTTCTTTTGCAATTTCACTCAATTCTTTTTATTTAATTATTTTAAAAAAAATCCAAAACCTATATATTAGTAAAGAAACAATCGGTTACAAAATTCAAAAGTCACTATCAAAAGTTACAACTATTATTTATAGTCCAAAAGTCTATAGGTATGCTTTACTAAAAGTTACAGCCGTTACTAATATTAACAACCATTATTAGTATCTTTAAACTAGACCCATATTTATGGATCATTATTCATTATGCGTGATTTGTTTTCCTCCTTATTAGAAAAGAGCAAGTGAATTCTCATCATCTCAAGGTTAAAAATGAAATTATATGTAGATGTTTTTGATTTAATATCTTTTACTCCAACAGGTTATTTGTCAATAAAATCATCCTGATTTATGTTTGAAGGAGATAAGGGGACAATCAGGGAGGAGGAAAGTTTGAAAAAATTATATAGTAGAAAAATAATGGACTTTGAAAATATTAATATATTCATATAAGATGAAATGCGGAGTACTTTATATTGAATGAGTGGATTAAATCTCTATACCTCCATTTTATATACGATAACCATTTTTTTTGTATTTTTCATTTTCTTCCATTAAATCTATGATTTTTGTATTTGTAAAAGAATTATTTTTTTATAATCGCGCGAAGCGCAGGCAAGTACACTAGTTAAAAAATAAAATAGAGTTATAGAATCAACTTTTATTTCTTGAATAAACTCCATCTCTCATTTTGTGTTGAATAATTACTTCAAGCAAAGTTCTACTCTATTTTTGTGGGCGATGACAACAAAATTTAAAACAAAACTACAATATTCACTTCCACTAATATGATAGGTATGATATATTCTCATTGCTCCTTTTTTGAAATAATTTGTTCCAAAGAATAAAGAGAGGCCGGCGAATCAATAACCAAATCAATCTTATACCCTGTTTGGCCGAGCTACAAAAATCAGCTTATTTTGAAAAGTGTTTTTTCTCGAAAATATTTTTATAAAAGTACTTTTGTTGAGAAACAATTTATATTTGACTAATTAATTTGAAAAACACTTTTGAGCAACAATTAGTGTTTGGCCAAGCTTTTAAAAACAATTTCTAAGTGTATTTTTCTCAAAAGTACTTTTAAAAAAAATATTTTTGGAGAGAAGTTACTTTTTTCTCTTCTCCAAAACGGCTTCTGTTTCTCCTCAAAACACTTTTTTTTTCTTCCAAAAACTTCACCAAACACTTC
Organism: Nicotiana tabacum; assembly: GCF_000715075.1. Taxonomy (NCBI): domain Eukaryota; kingdom Viridiplantae; phylum Streptophyta; class Magnoliopsida; order Solanales; family Solanaceae; genus Nicotiana; species Nicotiana tabacum. Next base: position 13,273,922 of record NC_134089.1, on the reverse strand, counting down.
AACTTTTAAAAAAATAATTTTTTTACACTTTTTTTTTAACAAACGGGCTATTATACTACTACCTCACTCCCTTATCACTTACAAATGAAAACAGAGAGAAAGCGGGGGCTGCTGAAAACCCTCGCCTGACGTCGGCTATGAAGAGACATCACAATTATCTTTTTTTGGTAGTAGACTTTATATCATAAGTAATCAGTATATTTTAATATTTTCGATCTTTATGTGCTTTTTTTTTGTTATACTAACGATCACAGATCTATTAGTAAATAGGAGCCGCTTAACATTATTGAACAACTCAATTCTTATAAACAACATAACCCAAATCACTATCTGGTAAGATTAATCATGATTCACTCCATGGCCAATACCAAGGAACCCAAACCAGACATAACAACATGATATATTACAAATAAGTATATACAAAATTCTCCATTAACAACCCACAAATTATAATCATCTCATAACCATATTATTAACATCCCACAAATTAAACCCCTAAAAGATCTTGAACATCACTTACTAATTAATTTCAAGGAGCTTCAGCAAACACATTGACTCTAATGACAGAACCATCTTTAACATCATAAACAGATAAAGGCTCATCACCTTTCATTTCAACAGAATTGTGCCTAAGTAACATATAATCACTCCCCCATGCTTGTTTCACAATCTTGATCAACTCATTAACTTTATCACTTCCTTTCACTTCTACTTGAAACTCAGACGTCGGCGATTCGACTTTTACTCTGACTTTTTGTTCCGTTGCCATAGTTATCATCGCGAAATTTTTCACCGAGGAGGAAAGAATAATCTTCCAAACGGACAGAGGCCTAAAAATTTTTGCAGGGAATTTTCTTGACTTTAGATTGGTTTAGCTTGAATGAATGAACAAGGGGAACCTATATGTCAAAGACTCACCAACAAGTTGAGACATGACTATTGGCTTAATTTATTGTTTATAGTTGGCCAACAAATTTGAATTATTGGTTCTAGATAAGGAAGAAATACACAAACATTGAGAAAATAAAAACAATATATAGTTAAATAATGGAACATAAATATTTTGTCGTTGACTGTAAGGGGTCGAAAACGATGTGTTATGATAGGTTACTTGCACTTTGAAATTAATCAGTTATCTATTATCTGACTTGGTAAAATGATGATGCATAACATATTGTTCTATCAAGAAAAGAAATATTATGCGTGAAGCTTCTTCTTTTCTTCGAAAAAATGCAATATCTTACTTCATATTCTGATTAAAAATTGGATGTTGGTTAATTCTGACCAAACAAATTTGATTGTACATGTGAACTAAATGTATAGCTCAAAATCTGAACAGAAGAATCTTACTTAAGGGAGGACGACCAAAAATCGAGGTCACGTATGAGAAGCAGTACACTAACGAGTGATTCGGCTACGGTCGAGGTCGAGCACTCCATCCGGCCTGAACGGCTAGTTCAACCCTTAGACATTTTTGGAGGAATATTTCACAGGATATTCCAAGAACTTAAGTACTCCGGTTAAGAATCGTTGGGTAAAGAAAGTGTTTTTGTATAAATATCATAGGAGAGAGTAACTAAAAGAGGGGGAGGGGGAGGGGAGGGGGGAGGGCTGAGATAAAACTGACAGAGATATAGATACATCTTTACAGATGAAGGGAAATCTTCATCTCTGCTCCTCGTCAAGGAAAAAGGAGAAAGGAAGCTTAGATCCTCAATGTTATGAAAATCATCATCCTTTCCTTACATTATGGGATTCAATCATTGTTATAGTTAAATCTTTTGTTCATCTATGCTTGTTTATTATCTTCTTCTATCTCATATCTAAGGTAAATTATTTTTGGCTAGGATTTACCTCAAATTTTCTTATTTAATTAGCTCAATAAAAAAGTCTAACACTTTTTGGTCGAATAATTTGTCTAACACTTTTTGGTCGAACAATTTGGCGCCGTCTGTACGAATTTTCTAGCCAAAGTTTTAGTTTCCTCTAGATCTAAAATCAGCCAGAGTCCCACTTCCCGGATGTCGTAGCCTCACCCTCTCATTACAAACACCAGCTCGAGAAATTTTTAGGCGAGCTCTTGAGATAGCCAAATGAACCGATGTCAGATCTTTGCACGAAATCGAAATTATATTTCGATATCTACACGAAAGCCATGTCTTGCTGAGAGGATGAGTCCGGTATGTCGTGAACATGAATTGTCAAAATAGGATTATGGCCACTATGCACTAAGCATGTCCACCACCTTACTGTTATATTAACGTCAGATATCAATCTATATTTTATGCACGATGTCCTTTCCCTCTTAGGAAGGAATAATAGCCTATTGTGTAATTCTGTGAAATAGCAAGCTTACCTTGCCCGTGTGTTTGCAGTATGACTTGTGTTCCCCATATTTTTGTGCACCCAGGATTGGATCGGACGGGGACTCGAACCCGAGATCACAACGGGCGAAATAAGTTGTCAGTCCACAGGATGCTCAAATTCGACTAACGGCGAAGCTAAGCACGAAGCCGGGATCAAATCTGAAGCAAGCATTGGAGTGGGTCAAAACGAGTCGTACTACAGCACCCCTCTCCACTCGTCAACCAATCAAGTCGAGGTAACAAACAATTTGGTTTGGGGTTAACTTGCTATTTTTCTTTGAGTGGAATAGGAACAGGAAACATTCTCCCAAATACGCAAATAGAGAACAAACGCCATCAAAACATCACTCTCCACGCCATATCATCCTATAGGCAACGGGCAAATGAAACCACCCTCCCAACAAACTGGTCCTTAACACCATAAAGGGAAAATTCTGAATAGTCTGGGACTGAATCACCAGCTCGGAAGACATGCGAATCTCTCCGATATTCAGAAAGAACACAAGTGCATGAAACCCATCCACGTGCTCGCCAAAGAAACTATGCGATGACACAATTAGCTAAAATCTGATCTCGCCCATACGTGACCACGGCTTGAGCAAGACATTCATCGCCCAGTTTATCAATTATCTCTCTAGGCAGAGCTAAAGGAACTAGATAAACTAGGACTCCTCTAATGTATGTACGGATCATACAGTAACATGTAGCCTTTTCCAATAAATGAGTAAGCAAAACAACATACATAATTCTTACGTAACTCCATCAAATCTACACGTCACACCAACACAGGAAAAATAGTCGATCTAATTTAAATTCAATAAAAGAGTCAAAGTTCGACCTCGCTCGAATTTACATGCCGAATTCGACCTCGCTCGAATTAACAAGTCAAAATTGACTTCACTCAAATGGGCAAGTTAAAATTTGACTCCGCTCGAATGGACGAGTCAAAATTTGACCTCGCTCGAATTTACATGCCAAATTCGACCTCGCTCGAATTAACAAGTCAAATTGGCTTCGCTCAAATTGGCAATTGAAATTCAATTCCGCTCAAATGGACGAGTCAAAATTCGACCTCGCTCGAATTTACATGCCAAATTAGACCTCGCTCGAATTAACATGCAAAATTCGATCTCGCTCGAATTAACATGCTGAATTCAACCTTGCTCGAGTTAACAAATCAATTTCAACCCCGCTCAAATCGACTACCAAGATTCAGGGACTTATTACAAAATAAATCCAAGAAATTCGAAAAGAAAAAAGAAGGGAAAGACAAAGACATACGACCAAAGACAAACCAACTATTTCATTCAAAGGAAAAAAGAAAAAGAAAGCATCTTATAAAGGGCCAAAAAGGGTCTCACACCCAACCAACTAAGTACAAATAAAAACTAACTAGGTACACTAGGGAAAATTAAAAATACAAAAGTTTCACTCAGTATCATCCACGCCATCATCTCTCTCACCACTTGGTTCAGCGACTTCACCTCCACCATCACCCTCTCAATCAGAACGTTCTTCATCAAAGACAAGCACGCCCCCAGCGTTGTCTTCTCCATCAGCCTCCGGTGTCGCGGGGTCAGATCCATAGGCAAGTTGGGCCTCACGCACTTTGACACAGACTTCTTTAAAAGCGGCTTCCGAAAGGCTCCCTGCTGCCAACAAAACCTTCTATATATCCCGCTGAGCCTCAGCATGGATCCACATCTTGTACAAATAGCGGGGGACGGACGCGGGAGGAGTCAAGGCCAACAATCGAGCCCTCTCAACCTCAAGAGCAGCAACTTGATCTCCCAAGGTCGAGAATTCTCCCTCAAGCTCGCCAATTCTCTCATCAAGCCGCGCCTCCCTCAGAGTAGCCGTTCTCATCTCAGTTGCGTGCTCAGACCCGAGAACATGGATAGATTCATCCAATGTCGCAGCCCTTGCCAAGACCGCTACTCGGGCTCCTTCTGCCCTCTCCAACTCGTCCACCTTCCCCTCCAATTCGGTATCCTTATCTGCCCTCAACACTTGGACCGACGACCCTAGAATCACTCTGCTCAAGCTCCGCCCGCAGGGCGACCACCTTCGGCTAAAAATCAACATACTCAGCCGAAACGCCCTTGCCCACCTCGAGCTCTTCTTCTTTATCCCTAAGCAGCCCATCAAGTTCGTTACATCTGCCCATGGACCATATTATGTCCTCGTCCTTTCGCTCCAACTCCTCCCTAAGGGACTGAGGATTGCTGCCCTCCCTAAGTCGTGCATGCATCTCGCGGCACTTGTCACGGTTTTGGCAATACTTCGAAACCACCTTTTGGAAAACGGTAGCCCGCCTCTCCTCGTGGCGGAGACTTTCAGTCTCCAAAATGAAAGTCTGAAGAAAGAAAAGAGGACAAAGAAATTCAGCAAAAGTAGAAGACGCGGAACGAAGAGAACAGTAAGGAACTCACCTTCAAAGCCATTCCAGCTACGCCCCATGACAGGCCAGCATCGCTGATCTCCCGAAGGGCCTTGTTTTCGGTAGCGGGACAAAGAACTGCAAATTGGGGTACCGGCTTACTGTATCCTTCAAAAAGTCTAAATCTAGGGAAATCTCGATCGCGTGGGAGGAACTGTCCATTCTCGCTTCCACCCTAGTGAAGCCCCCTTCAAACATTCTTATGTCCTCGGGGTCAACATTCGAACCGGACTCGTAGTCATCTACAACCATGCCCTTTTCCCTCTCGCTGGCTGAAGAGGAGGCATGTGCCTGTTGTGAAGTCGACGAACAACTCAGAATAATTGCAGCGGCCTCCGAGCTCTGTCCCCCTTCCAAAGAAGTCATCTTTACAATCGGAGGAGGCACGACCTCAACGACCAAACTAGTACCCCCCATCCGGTTAAGACACCGCCAACACGGGTTCACCCCTCAAAGGTCCCTCGGTCTCAGCCACTATCCTCCGCCTCTTTAAAGGGGCCTTATCATCTTCGTCCTCTAACAACTTGTCCACCAAATGAACTGCGAGAGCCAAAACCCCCGCCAAGGGAGAGGCGGTCGGGCAGTCATGCCCGCGTAAAGTCGAAGTCTGCAAGACAGCGGCAGTCTGAGTGAGTTCACTTGCAGTCGCATCAAGAACAGGCTCGGCTGAGATACCCAACTGGCAGAAAGTAGGCGTAGGAGCCCTCACCCTCCTTACCTCCCTCCGACCTGTAAATAAAAAAGAGAGATAAGAGGATAGAAATAACGGCATAAAAATTAGCAATCGAAGCCGACGATGACTCACTGGCCACAGGTCTACGCCTGAACCTTTCATTGAAATATGACCACTTGCGAATCCCCATAGTATGGGGCAAAACCCGACTCACCCAATCGCGAATGTCAACAACTGGTGAAGGAGGATCCCGTTGGGCTGCAGAGAAAGAAAAAGAACGATCAGATTACCCCAAAGTAAATAATGGTCATTTTAGAATGGAAACACTTACGGGCAAAATTCCACTCCTCGGGGAATCTGCCTGGGTTCGATACCATGTGCGACATCTTCACGTAGAAGAAATTTTCCCAAAAATGACGATTAGTTTTATCGTCCATCTTTGCTACCAACCCCTTGGTCCCCCGATGACGCATATGAATCATCGTGCCCCTGAGAAAACTTGGGGCGAAGAGGTGGAGCACATGGCATAGAGAAATATCACGGATGGACAACTCCGCATATTTGATAAGCATGAGGAAAAACTTGTATATGTACGGAGAGAGCTGAGCCAAGCACACATAGTAAAAGCGGCAAAATCCCCTGCCAAGGAAGGAAGAGGAAGCGTGTAGCCAACGACAAACGGGTACGCATAAAATGCGCAATACCCCGGGCGATGTGTTTGGGCTACATCACTACCAGCGGGAATCATTTCAACATGGGACGGGATTCGTCACTTAGTCCTAAACGCAGTGATCGCCGCCTCATCCATCGTAGAGATGACAGGTTCAGGTTCATCCTCATGCAGGCTTTTGAAGTCTGACCTAGCTGTCACGCCCCACAATATTACGTCCCGCGGTATTATATTACGATGATATTACGCTTTGCAGTATTAAATTATGGCGATGTTACACCATGTAGTATTTTACAATTGAATTTGTCGTAAGATAATTGACATCAGTCAAGGAAAATATTACTTGGAGATTTTAAGGATTATGCTATTTCAAGCAAGTAATGAGTAAATTCGTGAAGGTGAGAGCGGAAGCAAGTCAAAGAAAATAAATTTTCGTCCAAGTTTAGCATGTTGGGATAAAATACGGGCCGAGCGTTAATACCCGATATTTATTGACTAATGTCATACAAGGTACCACATGGCCATGATAACAAGGTGTGTTAAACGTGAGTAATAATTTTAGGTAGGTGAAGATAATTCTTAATTATGTGAGTAATTGGTTAATTACCAGGTATCGAGACATTACCTAATTAACCAATAAGGGGATAAAGATTAATAATCCCCCCAACGTGGCAAGCCCTCCTAGATTTCTCTAGTGACTATTCATGAAAATGGAAAGGTGTCATACCGTAAAGACACTAATCTTGCCTATATCCCTTTCAATAATACATACGCATCCCGCAAAGGGCAATATCCATGTAATCAAGAGCTGCATCAGCCTTGGGAGCTGCTCCAGGGGCTTCCTTTCCATAAGAAGCTACGTTATCAAAGAAAAGAAAAGATTATTGATTCTTCAAAATTGCATAATTTCCAAAGGGAAATCTTTCCTCCCATAAGAGATAAATTCAGTTATATAAAACCAATAGTGACATCATCTAGCATATTAGTATATATGCAGAATAGGAAAAAGGATATCAAAATAATCTTCAATATCAGCTTTCACAACACGTCCCTCCGGACCTATTCCTTTCCCAATGGCATTCTTCTTTCTCGAGAAGTAAGCAAATTGATTGTAGCATATGGATCCAGAATACTCTCTCTACCAAAATTGAGAGTTCAGGTATGTTAAGGCTAAGCTCTTCCTTTATTTTGCATGATATCGTCATTACACAAGTTTGATAACGAGGCATAAAGAAAAATTCATATCCCGGAATTTACGTATAATTTGCTAGTCTCGCAGATTGCGTATATTTTTCCAGTTTTGTAAGTTACAATATTCTCTTTACCAAGACTTCATATTCAATTAAGTATATTCTTATTCCAGTCAAGAGAGCAAAGAGTTTATATATACAATATTAAATTATTTTCATTACTATCGAGCTATAATCAATGGGCGGACCCCTATTGGGCAACCTCTGATCAGATGGTAAGATATATACTGAGCCTACTGTGGCCTAGCGCTTATGAGCGAGGCCAACATGGTCGAGATACAGAGCCTAGTATGGCCGAGCGCCTATGAGCGAGCCTACTACGGTAGAGCAGTTATATATATATATATACCGAGCCTTATAGGGTCGGACAACTATTTTACTTACTATATTGAGAGAGTTGAGTCAGTATCAACAGGTAAGCATATCTTCAGATTATCTTTGACTTCCAGCTACTTGCAGTTATTATATTATCAGTTCAGTTTCAGCTTTCAGTATATTGTCTTACATACTTGGTATATTATTTCATGTTAGCGTCCTTTTTGCCTGGGGACGCTGTGTTTCATGGTCGCATGTCCAAATAGACAGGTCGAGAGCCCTCCAAGTAGGCTATCAGCTCAGCGGAAGATGTTGGTATGCTCCATTTGCTTCGGAGTTGCGTGTTTGGTTAGTATGATTTAGACTTATATTATTTGATATGGCGGGACTTTGTCCCGGCCTTTATGACATTTATGTACTCTTAGAGGCGTGTAGACATATGTCGTGTACGTGAAAAATTGTACAACCTTATTGGCCTATGTTTTGAGTTTATAAATGATCATGTTGGCCTATTAGGCCAGTATATCACATGTATATGATGATGTAATATGAAAGATACATTACATTGGTACTCGGTTGAGTAAGGTACCGAGTGCCCGTCGCGGCCCATCGCTTTGGGTCATGACAAAAGTGGTATCAGAGCAGTTCTGTCCTAGGAAGTCTACAAGCCGTGTCTAGTAGAGTCTTGTTTATGGGTGTGTCGTGTACCACACTTATAAGCAGGAGGCTACAAGGCATTTAGGATTTTTACTCTTTCTTTTTACTCTACATCGTGTGGTAGAGCTCACTTATAAGAATTCAAATTCCGAGATTTTTTTTATTGGTAATAAGACGATGCCTACATCCGGAAAGAAGGTTGGAAAGAGAGATAGTTGTGGAAGAGCTGAGTGAGAGGAATTGAATTTTTTGTATGATGCTTACGATAAGTAAATGTGAGTCTTTAGCAGATCATGGGTGTCACAACCCAAATCGATGAGCCACAATAGGCACCCGGTACCTTACTCAACCGAGTACCAACGTAACATGTCTTTCTTATTACATCATCATATACACATGACATACGGGCCTAATAGGCCAACATGATCATTTATAAACTCAAAACATTGCCGACAAGGCCATACAATCTTTCATGTATACGATATATGTCTACAAGCCTCTAAGAGTACATAAATGTCATAAAGGTCGAGACAGAGTCCCGCATACCAAACAATACACGTCTAAATCATACTAACCAAACAAGAAACTCTGAAGCAAATGGAGCGCACCAACATCTTCCGCTGCGCTGATAGCCTACTTGGAGGGCTCTCGACCTGTCTATCGGGACCTGAGAGCATGAAACACAGCATCCCCAAGCAAAAACGATGTCAATACGAATACTGTACTGAGTATGTAAGACGCATAAATAAGTACATAACAGACATGGAGGTAATATAGAGTAAATGACTTCACCTGTAAGTCTGAATAACTTTGTAAATTATGAAACAATTATAGTATCATGCATATGCATATGAATGTCATGTCGTGCATAGGTACATGTTTCATAACATCATCAGCCTCTGAGGGCATCCCATCATATCATCTTGGCCATTGTGGGCAAAATCATCAACGTATACTAGCTGATCAGGTGGTGGTGCGTATATAACGCCATAACGTTTCCCATATCCCATATACATATATATACATACATATATACGCGTATATAACGCCATCTGGTCATGAGTCAATGTACATAAATGAAATGCATGAAAATTACATTAATAAAATCCTTCGAAATATTGTAAGACCATTTTGCCTCTGAGTAATATCATAAAGTAAACTCGTTTCAATTTTCGTATTTTTCTGAGACCCATAAACAGAAATATTATGACACATGAAAATTCAAGAACATAGATATCTCTAATACTTCTATGAATAGAGTCATTTATGAAATTTGTGCACTTGCACATTTCGTTCGTATCGTATGGATCATACCAAAATAAAGAAGGGATAGTCTTAACATACTTGGAGAAAATAGCTTTTTATAAAACACCAATACGCAAGTTCTAGCACGTCAAATTTCTGTGCATATAGGCTTTACTAGTTCATGACCATTCTCATATGATCCATCTTCTCATTATTGGAGAATCAGATAAGATAGCTTTTTAAAAATCACCAATACGCAAGTTCAAACACGTTAACGTTTTCTCGCATAATTACTTCAGATATATATAATATATCTCGGCCTCCATGTTCAACAATTCTGGTATAGAAGAATAATCAATCCACCTCTTCTCTAGAGTACTTGAAGATCAGAGTTCCAGTAATAACCAACTTGTAGAATAGCTTAAAGAATTCCAAGAACAGTATACGTTGCAAAGGTAGAAGTCCAAATGAACCAAACTTGCATGTCTTTAATTACATGTTAAAGTCTTGTGATCCTACATAGTCATCTAAGCAAATAAGACCCTTAGTCATTTTCTTGAATTTTGGCTTCTTGCCACATGTAACTCCTATCCACTTATTGGTTAACTGGGTAATGTCCTGTTACCCGGTAATTAATCAATTACCCGTATAATTTAAAAATTGTTTCAACTTAAATACTATTCTCTTTTAACATACCTTGCACATCTTACAAGCATGGTCATGTAGTACCTTGTATGACACTAGTCCATAAATACCGGATATTTTAGCTCGGGCTGTATTTTATCCCAAAATGACAAACTTCGACAAAATTCGTTTTCTTCGATTTTACTTACCCTATTACCTTTATGAATTTACTCATCACTTATAATCCTTATAATCCCCAAATAATCTTTTCCTTGGACTGATGGCAATTTCCTTATGACAAATTCAACGTACAATGCTACAGGGTGCAACATCATCGTACTTAATACTGTCAAGCGTGACATCACCGTACCGCAAGGCATAACATCATCGTAATATATTACTACAGAGGGTAGCATCATCGTAAAATTTTACTGCAGAGCGTAACATCGATGTAATATTGCGGGGCATAACAATGGGTGTAGTGAAAGGTGTAAGCTTCCTGATAAGAAGCCTTAGGGAAAACATGTCTATCCATCTTTATGGTGAAAGACAATGAGAGATTAAGAAAATAAATATAAGTTTCAACAAACAGAAGAAGCAAGATGAAGAAGGGTACGATGCGCCCAGTTAATGAAGGTTAATAGCGTTTATAATTGAGGCAGAGGAACATAAGATTTTCGAGTTGTATTCAACAGTAATAGAGGTATATATAATTGGTCGCACCCATTCCAGATATGCCCTATGGAGATTAACAGAAGTAGTATAAGAAGATATGATATTGTTTGCGTCAGTTGACATTTCCGAAGGATATTACAAATATGCTAATAGATCTCTTTATGAGCCACCAGATGGTGCATTCTGAAATAGTGCAGTTAGATATGAGTACTACCAAGACATGCACTATAAGCCTTGAAGGGATAAATATTACTTTAGTATGGTTCGCGTCCCTAGTAAATCGAGAACGTTAAGCAACTTGAAGAGCCATTGGATAGAGCAAAGGGAAGCTAAGAGCAAAAGAATGTCTTGTTCCAGTTTTCAGAATAAAGTGATCGGCATAAATGTTAGCGGGAAATAAGAAAAGAGTTAATGAAGCATTATGAGTAAGATGTGATACATGGATGATAACGGTATATCAAAAGATTACAATATTTCAAAATCTATAGCCAAGTGAAGGAAGAAACGAGAAGTGACAGGCCTTAGGATAACAAAAGAGTATAGGCCATACAATCATGTCCTCATTTCAAGAAATAAATTCGCAACTCTAGCGTGATTACCAAGAGGAAAAGTTAGACCCCAGAGTAATAGAACCAGTATGGATTGGTGAACAAGATAAACTAAACATGAATTAGGGACTAAGTGACTGGTGATAGTCGCCATCATAAGAATTTCAGATTTTGTTCCGCTAATAATAGAATGGACGACAAAAGAAGATTCATGAGAAATTCAGAGAATGATCATTCAGGAAGATGCTTCCCTACAACAAGCAATGTGAGCAAAGTTCAGCTTAAGGGACTGTATGTGCTAGTTATACTAAGTTTCACCCTCGTGAGTAAGGATTTTGCTATCCTTGGTATGGAAGGATTACCGCAAGGCAGTAAGGGTCATCGATGATGTGAAAGGATACCAAAGATGAAAAGGTGAAACATCTATAGGCAGGTCGTCGTAGCTCCAACTCTTAGTACTCCTCTAAATGGGGGAATATGGAGTGATAAAAGGAAGAATTCTATAAAAATAAGAAAGAGATGAGATTGCACTTATCCAAATGCTACAGATATGCTACGATTCCAGAACATTATGCAAATGCGACGTCAAAGAGAAGAAGTAAGGGTTCCTACCCGAGATGTTATTGATAATTAAGGAGCTAGTGCGAGACGTAAGTTAAGACTAAGGAAATAACCCAGGAAAGATTTCGCGGAATATTGACATGAGGATGGGCCAATGAGTAGTTAGTAGTTGATTCAGGAAGAGCCTAGCTATAGCTAGTTAAGAGGATACAGAACAAGACAGCAGGTCATGCAAGATAAAGATAGTAAAACCCAATATAGTGAATTTAGCCCCACAGTTTTGACATTGTAATACTTGAGAAATATTCAAATAAGAGTTGGGGTAGTTAAAGATACCGTATGAGTGTTACGAAAATAAAAGATAGTTCCACTAGGAAGACAGTCAAAACTTCAGTCCAGAAGCAGTTGTACGAGCAGATGAGTGTGGAGGTAAGTAACTAAGGATAATTACAAGTGAGCACGAATATCAAAAATTCTATCGGGAATACGGTATAATAAGCTCGCATCTTTACAAGAGTCAGAGAATCCTCCCTAAGTACTACAACGAAGGACTAGCTGAGAAAATAAGGAAGAAGGCTTCAACCTAAGCACATTGACCTAAAAAGGAAATGGTCTTGTAACAGCAGTTTCACAACAACATTGTAGGTCCTCCATAAGAAAGAGGAATCTACCGTGGCTAGTGAACGGGAAGTAAAAATCAAAAGAAATATTCGAAGATCATATGAGTTGTACGGAAATTTTGGCATACGTGGGAGCTAAGATAAGCTAAGTATGCACGCAATAAGGGGAAGAAAAATAAGGAAAGGTAATAGCTTACGTTAAAGGAAAGTTGAGAAGGAACAAAAGGAATTATTTGATTAATGATCCCGAGTTGGTGACATTATGAACGCACTTAAGAGTTTGGATTTTTATACATGCAGCATATATGTTGACAATCATACAGCCGTAAAAGATTCCGGTATAAGTTAAAGAAAGAATTGAGCCCAGGTCATAGACAAAAGAATGAATTGTTAGAAGATTGTGTCATGGATATTCCATAGCGTCCATGGAGGACTAAAGTAATAACTAATACCATGAGCCGCATATTGGAAGATACCTTAAGGTAGCATAAAGGTCGATCAGAAGAAGAGGTAAACTAAAGAGTTACATCAACAAAGTAAATCAGGAATCAGATTATTGGACCCAGAAGTTATAGGAATCATGATTGAGAACATAGCAGAATTACGCTTAATAGTAGAGGTGCAAGAGAGATAGAACAATGACTATGTTATATAATGGCTCTACGATAAAGCCAGTTAGAAGGGTACCAGTCTCATAAGAAGTCAGTATGAAACTCCCACAGGATTATGTATGTACCAGAGGTGCAAGTATTATAATAGAGCTTCAAGTTATGGACGTGAATTACACCTAGGTGGAAGAGAGGTCATGAGAGAGATAGAAGATGCGATGCGAGATTTTAAGGTAAGTAAGGTAAAGGTGAACAACGTAAGAGATACTCAAAGGCAGAAGATCGTGAATAGTCTAAGTCCATACTTCGATAAAAGTTCCAAAAGCACAAGGATTCAATATCCAAGAATGATAGCGGCATCGTTAGTGGCATATCTTCTAGTCAATGATTTCTAAGTATCGAGAGGTCTAGTTAAGAAAGTAAAGAAGAGTTAGAGACGATGTGATGTCTCGCTTGATGTTCTAAATAATACAAGGAAATTTAAGCAAGTTGAAGGAAGATTACGGGTAGTATAAATAGATATGTATAGGTCGCGAGCTAAAGTATGGTAAAAGCGACAAGGTTTTAGGAAGACAGAAATACGGATAAGATAGGTGTAACGACCCGAACCGTCGTTTCCTGTATTTTCATCCCGTATTCCCCGTTAAATGCTTATTCATGTTTCAATATGTGTACTTGGTGAATTTGAGTCAATTCGGATCGAGTTTGGTAAGAAATGGGACAATTAGTCTCTTTAAGAAAGAATTAGTTTGGAAAAGTCAACCGGACGTTGACTTGTGAATTAGAGGGCTCGGAATTGAATTCCGATGATTCGGTTAGTTTTGGGGGATGATTTAAGGCCTAGGAGCGCAATCGGAATTAATTTTGGAGGTCCGGTGAAGAAATTAGCTCATTTTGGCGAAGTTAGTATTTTGGCGATTTCCGATTGATAGGTGAAATTTTGATCCGACGGTTGGAATGGAATTCCGAGAATTTTTGTAGCTTCGTTATATCATTTTGGACTTGTGTGCAAAATTTGAAGTCAATCGGACGTGATTTGATAGGTTTCGGCATCGGAAATAGAAGTTGGAAATTCTAGAGTTCATAAAACTTGGATTGGAGGTTGATTCATGATTTTAGCGTTGTTTGATGTGATCTGAGGCCTTGAGCAAGTCCGTAATGTATTTTGGGACTGGTTGGTATTATTGGTCGGGGTCCCGGGGGCCTCGGGTGTGTTTCGAATGCCCAACGGGTCATTTTTGGAAGATTTTTGTCGTTTTGAGCATAAATGTAATGATCTAAAGGTTCATTTTTAGTTCTAGAGATCCAAATTTGATTTCGAGAGTTCCAGAACTTAAATCATGAATTATAGGACTGATCTGGAAATTTTGATTTAATTTCATCAAGTCGCGATTGGGTTTTTGACGTGAAATATGAGTTAATTGTTTAACGAGCGAAATGGGTATTGAACTAGGCAAACGAGCTCCGAATTTAGTTTTGATTGAAGAGTTTTGTTCGTATTATTATTTGTGACTCATAGGAATAAGAATCGTCTAATTCCGAGTTCGTATGATGGAGTTAGAGCCATTTTAGTGAAAAATGGCTGTGTTGCAAATTTCTTAAAAGCTGCTATATTTTCTGCAGCAGTGAACAGTACCCGTGCGGGTGAACAGTGAACAATGACCTCACACGCATGAACAGTGCCCCGCGTGAACAGTACCGAAAATTTCTGGACAGATTTAATGTCCAGCAGTCCGAGTTTGGTCATTTTTTTGACTTCCAAGCTCGGATTTTGGGCGATTTTTAGCAAGAAATCTTGGGAAATCTTGAGGTAAGTCACTTGTGATTATTTCTACTCCATAATATTGAATTATCATCGAATAATCCGACTAGATTACATGTTTTTGAAGAATAAATTGAAGATTTAGGCCTAGGGATTTGAAAATAAGATTTGAAGATTTGAGGGGACATTTGAACTCCGATTTTGGTAAATTTTATATGTACGGACTCGTGGAGAGACGAGGAATCTGGTGATGTGACTTTCGTAATTTTTCGAGAAGTGGGCCCGGGGCTCGGTTTTTGCGAATTTCGTGAATTTCAATTTTTTTCGAGTCTTTTCGATTGAGTTATATTCCCTTAGCCTATTGTAATGTATTCGTTGTGGTTTTGAGCAGATTCGACGCGCGAAGAGGTAAATTCGAGAGGCAAGGGCATAGCGGAGTAGACGTTGGACCGTCTTGAGGTGAGTAATGATTTTAAATGATGCACTAAGGGTTTGAAACCCCGGATTGCACAACATACTGCCATATTGAGATGAGACACGCATTGTATGACGAGTGCGGGGTCATTTACTATTGGGGATTGTGACTTGGTCCATCCCAGTTGATATTTTTACCGCGTAATTGATAAAGATTTATTGTTTTTCACTATGATTGGGCTTATTGCCATATTTGGGCTTCATGCCAATTATCTGAAATCTTTTGTGAATTTACATCACTATTTTCCTCACGAATTGAAATATTATTTGAACTCAGTCCAATTGAATTATATTATTTTGTGAACTCAGCTACATTTATACTCAACTCGAGATTTAATGATATTTATAATGTTGTTGAGCTGAGCACTATTGTTTTACTGATGCCCAAGAGGCTTATGATTATTTTCTGGACTGATTGAGGCCGAGGGCCATACGTGAGGATATGTTGAGTGATGTGAGGAGGCTTTCAGGCCTCGAGTGTTATATGAGGAGGCTTTCAGGCCTCGTGTGTGATGTGTGAAGGCTTTTAGGCCTATTGATATTGCGCTTGGGCTGTAGGAGCCCCTCCGGAGTCTGTACACACCCCCAGTGAGCACAGGGTACCCAGGTGAGTTGGGAGTGGGCCCGAGAGGCCGTTGCTTGTGTGTGGTGAGTTGGGAGTGAGCCTGAAGGGCTGATGTTATGTGCTGGTGAGTTGGGAGTGAGCCCGAGGGGCTGATACTATACTGAGATTTACATATTGAGCCCGAGGGGCAAGCTTTTGATTTATCCTTACTGTGGAAATTATTTGTCTTTACTGTTTTAAAGGAAGAATTATCTGATACTCACTATTTTACTGCTTGGGATAGCGCTATATTGTGTCGTTATGAGATTTCATATTTTCAGTCGTTATTTATTTTTATTACTCACTGGGTCGGAGTACTCACATTACTCCCTACCCCATGTGTGCAGATACAGGCAGAGCTGAGTTCACTCCTGAGCGCTGATTCTTTCCAGACCAGGCGGTGACTAGGAGTAACGAGGTAGCTGTTGATGTCCGCAGCCCCGTTTTCTCCCTTATCTTTGTTATTTATGATAATTCCAGACTTTGTAAAATATTAGTAAACTCTGTAGTAGCTCATGACTTGTGACACCCCGATTTCGGGCTGAGATGGGAGGGTTTTCCTTGTTCTATCACGTTTATTTCGCATTTAAGATTATATTGCCCATGATTTAGACTTATTCCTGCTAAGTAATTATAAAGAGATGTACTGTTTTGTTGATTGGCTGGCCTTGTCCTCAAGAGAGGTGCCATCACGACCGGGTTGGGATTTTGGGTCGTGACAATAGGGCAGTGAGAAGGTGAAGAGAATGGATAAGTCCTCGGGATCAAGCCTGTGAAAACAAAGGAGCTAACGGTTCCTCTAAGTCATAGAAAGCTCAATATAGCCTGAATGAACTCAAAGGAATTTAAGACTAATAGCATTTAGAAGAAATGGAATGCTGCCCTGGTAATAGAATGATAATGTAATTGTGATAGATAAAGGATGACGTTTGGGCTTTCGATTGAGTAATGATCTAACAAAGAAAAGAAAGGGATCTCATGAATTGGAAATGATTAAAATACCTACACAAGGTGAATCAAATTGGGATGTTGTGAGATGCGGTTATGGAAGCATGGTATCGCCCCAGGTGGATTAGTCTAATCACTTCAAATGATCCTCGATGCAACGTGAGCCCTAGTGACTACGTAAGAGGTTTCAAGTTATCAGTGGTAGAGTTTAGATTAATATTTAGGTGAATCAACAATGAACGGATACAAGTTACAAAGTATGACATGAGATTAGGCCATCATTCTTAAGATGAACGATAATGAAGAAGCATTAAAGGACTGAGATTTATACCGATAGGATAAGCAACAAAAGTAACCCGGAGTTTGGTGGTAACCTCAGTAACGATAAATTGAAGTAAGAATTATGGTAGAGTATGACCTACCTTGATGCAGTCAAGTCATACGAATGGATAAACGAATTTATGAAATAAGGTATAGTAATATTCGTAAGTTCAACAAAGTACCGAGCAAAGAACTTTAGTACACCTATAGATGCCCGGAGAGGCATCTTACTAAGCCTTGTATATGTTTACAAAGTCAGGCCTAGAGATTGGCTAAAAGCTGGAGGAAAAAGGAGAGAAGAGTCGCATAGTCACACTTACAAGGTTAGTATCATAGAGGATGCATGATAGAAGGTAGCAACAGTTATGAGATTGTAAGGAATTCAATCACGAGTCATGGCATGGGAAAGAAACCTAAGGGGGGAATGCCCTAGCCTTTGGATTTATTCACAGAACAACTGCCTAAATGGCAAGGAGATTATTGAGGTATTCACAAGAGCTATACGTCATGAAAATGATAAGGGCATCAGTCAATATTCGAGGACAAATGTTCCAAATGGGGGGAATGATGTTACGCCCTATAATATTACATCCCGAAGTATTATATTACGATGATATTACCCTTCACAGTATTAAATTATGACGATGTTGCACCATGTAGTATTGTAAAATTGAATTTGTCATAAGATAATTGACATCAGTCAAGGAAAATATTACTTGGAGATTTTAAGGATTATGCTATTTCAAACAAGTAATGAGTAAATTCATGAAGGTGAGAGGGGAAGCAAGTCAAAGAAAATGAATTTTCGTCCAAGTTTGGTATGTTGGGATAAAATACGGGTCGAGCATTAATACCCGATATTTATGGACTAATGTCATACAAGGTATCACATGGCCATGATAATAAGGTGTGTTAAATGTGAGTAGTAATTTTAAGTAGGTGGAGATAATTCTTAATTATGTGGGTAATTGATTAATTACCAGGTAACGAAACATTACCTAATTAACCAATAAGGGGATAAAGATTAATAATTCCCCCAACGTGGCAAGCCCTCCTAGATTTCTCTAATGACTATTCATGAAAATGGAAAGGTGTCATACCCTAAAGACACTAAGCTTGCCTATATCCCTTTCAATAATACATACGCATCCCGCAAAGGGGTAAATAATACCTTTCTTATCTGTGAAACTAGAATATCCGTGTAATCAAGAGCTGCATCAGCCTTGGGAGCTGCTGCAGGGGCTTCCTTTCCATGAGAAGCTACGTTATCAAAGAAAAGAAAAGATTATTGATTGTTCAAAATTGCATAATTTCCAATGGGAAATCTTTCCTCCCATAAGAGATAAATTCAGTTATATAAAACCAATAGTGACATCAGCTAGCATATAAGTATATATGAAGAATAGGAAAAAGGATACCAAAATAATCTTCAATATTAGCTTTCACAACACGTCCCTCCGAACCTATTCCTTTCCCAATGGCATTCTTCTTTTTCGAGAAGTAAGCAAATTGATTGTAGCATACGGATCCAGAATACTCTCTCTGCCAAAACGAGAGTTCAGGTATGTTAAGGCTAAGCTCTTCCTTCATTTTGGATGATATCATCATTACACAAGTTTGATAACGAGGCATAAAAAAAATTCATATTCCAGAATTTACGTATAATTTGCTAGTCTCGCAAATTACGTATATTTTTTCAGTTTTGTAAGTTACAATATTCTCTTTACTGGGAATTCATATTCAATTAATTATTTTCTTATTCCAGTCAAGAGAGCAAAGAGTTTATATATACAGTATTAAATTATTTTCATTACCATCGAGCTATAATCGATGGGCAGGCCCCTATTGGGCAACCTCTGATCAGATGGTAAGATATATACCGAGCCTACTATGTTCGAGCGCCTATGAGCGAGCCTAGCATGGTCGAGATACAAAGCCTAGTATGGCCGAGCGCCTATGAGCGAGCCTACTACGGCAGAGTAGTTATATATATACCGAGCAATATAGGGTCGGACAACTATTTTACTTACTATATTGAGAGAGTTAAGTCAGTATCAGCATGTAAGCACATCTTCAAATTATCTTTGACTTCTAGCTACTTGCAGTTATTATATTATCAGTTCAGTTTTAGCTTTCAGTATATTGTCTTACATACTTGGTACATTATTTCGTACTGACGTCCCTTTTGCTTGGGGACGCTGCGTTTCATGCCCGCAGGTCCAAATAGACAGGTCGAGAGCCCTCCAAATAGGATATCAGCTCAGCGGAAGATGTTGGTGCGCTCCATTTGCTTCGGAGTTGTGTGTTTGATTAGTATGATTTAGACGTATATTATTTAGTATGGCGGGACTCTGTCCCGACCTTTATGACATTTATGTACTCTTAGAGGCTTGTAGACATATGTCGTGTACGTGAAAGATTGTACGACCTTATCGGCCTATGTTTTGAGTTTATAAATGATCATGTTGGCATATTAGGATCATATGTCACGTGTATATGATGATGTAATAAGAAAGATATGTTACGTTGGTACTCGGTTAAGTAAGGTACCGGGTGCCCATTGCGGCCCATCGCTTCGGGTCATGACATTAGCCTTCCCTTAGCGTGGGATTATCTCGTCCACGGTGAGAAAGTTTTCTTCTACCATGGTCACCCCTTCCTCATGGTGAGGTGCATCCACAGCCAACATCAAGGGGTCAGAAGAAGCGTTGGCTATATTTCTGATTATGTGAAGAAGAAGTACAAAGATGAAGGAGGTAACAGCAACAAAGGATACTAAGGAGAGGAAGAAAACACAGAAGCTGAAAATTCGAAGAAGAAAAGAACTTGGGCTTCAAGGGCTCTAAAAATACAACAATTCAAACGAAGAGTGCCTATCCCTATTTATAAGAACACACACCCCCCAATCAAGAAAGCCCAAACTCCTCTTCATTAACTTCGCAACAGAAGAAGCGAGTAACATATGGGAAACATGTGCCATAATGACGCGTGAAGAAAATGTCATTTCAAAATGACGTAACGCTTAGGTTCGGCTTTTGAAGCGTCACCTCTCCACCTCGCCAATAAAGGGGAGTCACTCTTCGGCCAACGTTCTTAGATTTCTCAAAAAATCCAACTAGCATAGTCCGCCCACGAAGCTCGCCCAAAGGCAACCTCGACGGGCGGAAAGACTAACTATATAAGTCGAAATCTGAAAAGAAGAATCTTACTTAAGGGAGGATGACCAAAGTCGAGGTCACGTATGAGAAGCAGTACACTAACGAGTGATTCGGCTACGGTCAAGGTTGAGCAATCCATCCGGCCTGAACGGGTAGTTCAATCCTTAGACATTTTTGGAGGAATATTCCACCGGATATTCTAAGAACTTAAGTACTCCGGTTAAGGACCGTTGGGTAAAGAAAGTATTTTTGTATAAATTCATAGGAGAGAGTAACTAAAAGGGGGGATGAGATAAAACTGACAGAGATATAGATACATCTTTAGAGATGAAGGAAAATCTTCATCTCTGACTCCTCGTCAAGGAAAAGGAGAAAGGAAGCTTAGATTCTCAATATCCATCATTAGTTGCATTATATCAAGGATATGGGGGGTCAACCTTGTTCAAGAACAGCGACCCTTTTTATCTATGTATTCTTTGTTGTCATTTAATGTTATGAAAATCATCATCCTTTCCTTACATTATGGGATTCAATCATTGTTATAGTTAAATCTTTTGTTCAGCTATGCTTGTTTATTATCATCTTCTATCTCATATATAAGGTAAATTATCTTTGGCTAGTATTTACCTCAAATCTTCTTATTTAATTAGCTCAATAAAAAGTCTAACACTTTGACGGCCCGTCAAAAAAGTCTAAAACGAGGAACGGTCATGGTGATGCAATGACAATTGTTCCTCAGGTCATTTTTGATGGCCCGTCAAAATTTTAGGTGATTCGAGTCCGATCGTCGGGGCCCATGTATATGGTGTTGTCCATATCACATGAAAATCTAGGAATTAGATGGAATTCTAGTTTTATGTCCCTAAAATGCCAAAAAATGAGGAACGACATTGGAAACGCGATGACTATTATTCCTTAAGTCATTTTGATGGGCAACAAAATTTTAGGCGATCCGGATCCAGTCTCCCCGGACCATGAAAACGGCGTAGGCTATAACATACGAAATTCTAAGAATTGGGTGAAATTCAAGTTTTATGTCCCTAAAATACCAAAAATCCAGGAACGGCCATGGAGATGGCGTGGGCTCTAGCACACGAAAATCTGGAAATCGGGTAGAATTCCAGTTTATGGCCTTAAAACATCAAAAATAAGTAATAGTCATGGTGAGGCGATGACGATTTTTCCATAGGTCATTTTTTATGGGCCGAAAAAGTTTTAGGCGATCCAGGTCCGGCTGCTGGGGAAAAATTTGAGAATCAGGCAGAATTTCAGTTTTCTAGCCCTAAAGCGCCAAAAAACCAGGAACGGTCATGACGATGCGATGACTGTTATTCCTTAGATCATTTTCTATGGGACGACAAATTTTAGGCGATCCGGGTCCGATTGCCTAGGCCCATGCAGATGGCGTGTGCTATAGAATACAAATATCTGAAAATCGGACGAAATTCCTATTTTATGGCCCTAAAACACCAAAAAATAGGAATGGTCATGGCAAGACGATGACTATTGTTCCTTAGGTCATTTTTTATGGTCATGCAAAAAATTTGGCGGTCTGGTTCTGTTCCCCGGACCAATTTAGATGGCGTGGGCTATAGCACAGGAGAATCTAGAAATTGAGCGAAATTTCAGTTTTATGGCCCTAAAACGCCATAAAACGAGGAACGGTCATGACGACGCGATCACATTGTTCCTTAGGTCAATTTTGATATGTTGAAAAATTTTAGGCAATCTGAATCTGGTCGCCCGGGCCCATACAGATGGCGTGGGTATACCACACAAAAATTTAGGAATAGGGTGAAATTCTAGTTTTTTTGTCCTTAAAATGCTAAAAATGAGGAATGGTCTTGGCGAGGCAATGACTATTATTCCATACATCATTTTTGATGGTGCGGTTAAATTTGAGGCGATACGATTCCGGTCACCTTGACCATGCAGATGGCGAAAAATTTGGAAATTGGGCGAGATTCCAGCTTTATGGGAGTCGAGCGGAATTCCAATTTTATGGCCCTAAAATACTAAAAAACAGGGTTTTATCATGGCAAGACGATGACTATTGTTCCTTAGATCATTTTTGATGGGGCTATAAAATTTTAAGCGATTCGGGTCATGTCGCCCGGGCCCACATAGATGGCGTAGGCTATAGCACATGAAAATCCGGTAATCGGGCGGAATTCCAATTTTATGATCGTAAAATGCCAAAAACGAGGAATGGACATGGCGAGGCGGTGACTATTATTCCTTTAGACATTTTTGATGGACCAATAAAATTTTAGGCTATCCAGGTCCAGTCGCCCGGGCCCATGGAGATGGCGTAGACTTTAGCACATGAAAATTAGAGAATCGGTCTGAATTCTAATTTTATGACCCTAAAATGCCAAAAAATGAGGAATGGTCATGGCGAGGAGATGACTATTGTTCCTTAGATCATTTCTGATTGACTGATAAAATTTTAGGCGAACCGGGTCCAGTTGCCCGGGCCCATGCAGATGGCGTGTACAATAGCACATGAAAATCCGAAAATCTGAAAATCAGACGAAATTTCAGTTTTATGGCCCTAAAACACCAGAAAATGAGTAACGGTCATGGAGATGCAATAACTATTAAACCCTAGGTGGTTTTCGATGGGTCGGCAAAATTTTAGGCGATCCAAGTCCGGTCGCCCAGGCCCATGCAGATAGCGTGGGCAATAGCACATGAAAATCTAGGAATCGGGAGGAATTCAAGTTTTATGGACCTAAAATGCCTAAATACTAGGAACTGTCTTGGTGATACGATGACTATTGTTTCTTAGTTCATTTTTGATGGGTTGGTAAAAGTTTAGGCGATTGTCATGACCCAATTTAGGATTATAGACCGGTGCTTAGGAGCAAGTGATTCCAAGTAAGCCTCATTGGTATTTTACAAAAAATCGGACAGAGTTTCTTCTATTTTAGGACTATCCAAAATTTTACCCTATCTAAAAAAATCAATAGAACCAACCTATATCAACCAAAATATCTCATATTCTTCATCAATTAATCAAATAGATATTCACCACTATTAATCAATCACTTGCAATACAGAAATCTTAAATTCATCTCCAAAATACTATAAGAGAGTCCAATACTAGTCATATATCCAAAATAATGAACAAATACTCATGACACTAACAAAATGACTATGTAGCGACTCTAAGAATTTTAAGAAAAAGATCATAACAATAAAATCTCCGCCCACGCGAACAAGTAAGAGGCTCACCAAGAACTATCAACATGTGCGCTCTAATTAACGAAATCCTCGTCCGCGTCAACTGCTGTCTCTGAAAAAATAATTAGTGGGAAATGAGTCGCTAGCTCAGTGAGTAATAACACTTAACCACAACCGTTTTAATTAGGGACAAGTGAGAAAACATGCTTGTATATTAATCACAAAATAAAATACCCTTTTTAAAACGGTAATAATAATCAGTCTCGTCATGTGTTTCCTGTAATAAAATTAATTTAATAATTCGGTAATAAACTCGGTAAATACTATGTCATAGCAAATCTTTATATTTGGGAGGTTTCCAAAAAATGATCATGTAATCTATATCACTGTGTGGACCCTTCATAAAAGGAGTCAAATATAACTGTAGGTCCCTACTCGAGGGAAAACTGTAACTGTATGCTAGTTCTACCTTCCCACTAGCGAGAGCTATAACTATAATCGGTAATCTGTAAATACAAGGTGCACCAGGTCTAACGAACCCACCGTTAGCTACGGGATCCTTCAAAGTCTCCTCTCATTTATATTCTTACCTGTAAATAGCAAATACTCGTACAAAAGCACTTTCAAAATAATAAAGGGCATATCATTTCTTATCAAAATCTTGTAATTTTATTTCGGTAACGGTAATCATGTCTCAAGTAACAGTAAAACATGTCTAGTAACAGTGAGAATACTTCAAATAATTATAACATCTCAAGTAACGGTAAAACATATCTAGTAACAATAAAAACGTTTAGATTAACTTGTAAACATCTCAAGTAAACTGTTCGTACCATATCAAGTAAAGGACTTGTCTCATATGCAATTTCAAAGCTTTGGTAACACATTTATTTTCAAAATCATATATAAACCATGCAGGTTATGAAAACACAAATTGTGGTAAGATTACAATTCACTGTACTCGTGTCAAAACATCAAACTTGTCACCTCGAGCGATCTGTACAGCTTTCTTCAATCAATCTATAATCATATCAACATCGATCTCATATTAATTTCCTTATTTAGGCTAATACATGGCTAATATAAAATACTCAACCGTCGAGGTTTCATATTTGACTTTAAATCGTCAATTTATACTTACTCGTGCTAGTGGTAATTTAAATCAAATTCAGAAAATCCACCAAGCACAACCTATTCATATATTATACTCAGTTAATTCTTGGAAAAGTCTCATGGATTTCTCCCAATTCCTTTAACTTTATCTTTTAACTTTTAATCCAATCCCAACATCATCTCTACTTAGTCCCATAAAAAATCATGAATATAAAATAGTAGTCTTAAAATAAGAAGAATTACATGAAATTACCTGGATTATATTGTTGAAGCTCAAGAATCTATATCGATGATAAGATGAAACACAGTATTTGGCACTAAGAACCCCAGAAACGTTTTCTTCATTTCTTTCTCTACTTTTGTTTTTTTTATTTTCTCCTGAAGCCTTTCTTCGTTCCCTTCCCCTAAACCCTTTTCAATCTTTGGTCAAATTGTTTTGTAATGGGCTTCAGCCTTTTTGTTTACATTTTTTTAAATTATTTGTTAAATGTCCAATATGTCCTCATTTAAAATATTGGGGTATTAAAGCGATCCAGGTCCGGCCGCCCGGAACCTTGCAAATGGCAAAAATCTGAGAATCGGGCAGAATTCCAGTTTTATGGCCCTTAAACACCAAAAAATGAGAAACGATCATGAGATGAGATGATTATTGTTCCTTAGGTCGTATTTGATAGGCTGAAAAACTTTAGGTGATCCCGGTCCTGTCGTCCAGATCCATGCAGATGGCATGAGCTATAACATATGAAAATATGAGAATCGGACGGAATTCTAAATTTATAGCCCTAAAACTCCAAAAAATGAGGAACGGTCATGGCGAGACAATGACTATTTTTCCTTAGGTCATTTTTGATGGGCCAATAAAATTTTAGGTGATCTGGGTCACGTCTCCCGGGCCCACGCAAATGGCATGAGATATAGCCCATGAAAATCTAGAAATCTGGTGGAATTCCAATTGTATGTCCCTAAAATAGCAAAAAATGAGTAACGGTCATGGTGAGGCGATGACTATTGTTCCTTAGGTCGATTTAGGTGGGCTAGAAAATTTTTAGACGATCGAGGTCCAGTCACCCGGGTCCATGCAGATGGAGCAGGTTATAATACACGAAAGTTTGAGAATCGGGCAGAATTCCAATTTTATGGTCCTAATACGCCAAACAATGAGGAACGACCATGGAAACACAATGACTATTATTCCTTAAGTCATTTTTTAATGACCAACAAAATTTTAGGCGATCTGGGTCCAGTGGCCCGGACCCATGCAGATGGTAGGGGCTATAGTACACAAAAATCTAAGAATCGAGCGGAATTCAGATTTTATGGCCCTAAAACGCCAAAAATGAGGAACGGTATGATGAGAAGATGACTAGTATTCTTTAGGTCATTTTTATGGGCTGATAAAATTTTAGACGATTTGGGTCTGGTCACCTTAGCCCGTGTAGATGACGTGGGTTATAGTCGCAAAAATCTGGGAATCAAACGAAATTTCTATTTTATGGAACTAAAATGCCAGAAAATGTAAAACAATCATGGCAAGGTGATAAATATTGTTCCTTCGGATGTTTTTATGGGCTGGTAAAATTTTAGGCGATCCAGGTCTGGTCGACTAGGCCCATACAGATGGTGTGGGCAATAGTAAACAAAAATTTGAGAATCGGGCGGAATTCAAATTTTATGCCCCTAAAATACCAAAAAAAAAGGAATAGTCATGGCGAGGCGAAAACTTTTGGTCCTTAGGTCGTTTTTATGGGCCGACAAAATTTTAGGAGATCCGGGTCCCATAAACCGAGACCATGCAGATGGCATGTGCAATAACACACTAAAATCTTAGAATCGGGAGAAATTCTAGTTTAATGGCCCTAAAACGCCAAAAATGAGGAATGGTCATGGTGAGGCAAAGATTATTGTTCCTTAGGTTCTTTTTGAAAGCCCGAAAAAACTTTAGGCGATCCGGATAGGTCGCTCGGGCCCATGCAGATGGCGTGGGCTATAGCACACGTAAATTTAAGAATCAGGTGGAATTCCAGTTTATAATCTTAAAATGCCAAAACTGAGGAACGGTCATGACGAGACGTTAACTATTGTTCATTAGGTCATTTTATATGGATCGGTAAATTTTTAGTCGATGCAGGTTAGGTTGCCCAGGCCCATGCAGATGGCGTGGGCAATAGCATAGAAAATATGAATATCGTGCGGAATTCCAATTTATGGCCCTAAAATGCCAAAAGGGAGGAACGGTCATTGCAAGGCGACGACTATTGTTCCATAGGACATTTTTTATGGGCCGACAAAATTTTAGGCGATCCGACTCCGGTCTCTTGGACCCATGCAGATGGTGTGGGCTATAGCACACGAAAATCTGGGAATCAGTTGGAATTCTAGTTTTATGGCCCTAAAACTCCAAAAAATGAGGAACGATCATGGAGAGGCGATGACTATTGTTCCATAGATCGTTTTTTAGTTGGAAACTTTTTAGGCGATCTAGGTTCGGTAGCCTTGGCCCACGTAGATGGCGAGGAAAATAACACATAAAAATTTGGGAATCTGGAGAATATCAAGTTTTTTGGCCCTACAACTCCAAAATATAAGATACGATCACGGTGAGACGATAATTATTGTTCTTTATGTTATTTTTGATGGGCATATAAAGTTTTAGGTGATCTGGGTCCAGTTACCCAGGCCTATGAAGATGGCGTGGGCTGTAGCATATGAAAATCGATGAATCGGGCATAATTCTAGTTTTATGATCCTAAAACGCCAAAAAGAGGAACGATCATGGCGAGGTCAAAGACTATTGTTCCTTAGGTTCTTTTTGATGGGCTGGCAAAATTTCAAGCGATCCCAGTCAGGACGCCTGAGCCACATAAAGATGGCGTGGCTATAGCACACGTAAATCTGAGAATCAGGTGGAATTCCAGTTTATGGACCTAAAATGCCAATACTGAGGGATGGTCTTGGCGAGATGATGAATATTGTTAATTAGGTCATTTTTGATGGGACGACAAAATTTTAGGCGATCCTGGTCAAGTCGCCCGAGCCCATGTAGATAGGTGGGCTATAGCACATGAAAATCTTAAAATCTTGCGAAATTCCAGTTTATGACCCTAAAATTCAAAAAGTAAGGAATGGTCATGGTGAGGCGATTACTATTGTTCTATTGGCCGTTATTTATGGGCCGGCTAAATTTTAGGCGATCCGGCTTCGGTTGCTTGGGCTCATGCAGATGGCATGGGCTATAACACACGTAAATCTGCAAATCAGGTGGAATTTCAGTTTTATGGCCCTAAAACGCCAAAAACCGAGGAACGATCATGGAAACACAATGACTATTATTCCTTAGGTTATTTTTTATGGGCCGGCAAAATTTTAAGTAATCCGAATCCGATCGTCCGATCCCATGCAAATGGCAGGGGCTATAGCACACAAAAATCAGAGAATCGGGCGAAATTTTAGTTTTATGGTCCTCAAACGCAAATAAACAAGGAAAGATCATAGCAAGGTGATGACTACTGTTCCTTAGGTCATTTTTGTTGGGCAGGTAAAATATTAGGCGATTCGGGTCAGGTCACCTGGGCTCATACAGATTGCATGGGCTATATCACATGAAAATTTGTGAACCGGGCGGTATTTTAGTTTTATGGCCCTAAAATATCGAAAAATGAGGAACGGTCATGGAAAAGCGATGACTATATTACCTTAGATAAATTTTTATGGTCCAGCAAAAATTTAGGCGATCCGGATCCGGTCGCCCAGTCCATGTAGATGGCGTGAGTTATAGCATATGAAAATTTGGGAATATCTGGGAATCAGGTGGAATTCCAGTTTTATGGCCCTAAAACGCCAACAAATGAGGAACGGCCATGGCAAGGCAATGGCTATTGTTCCTTAGATCTTTTTTGAAGGGACTACCAATTTTAGGCGCTCCGGGTTCAATCGCCTGTACCGATGCAGATGGCGTGGGCTATAGCACATGAAAATTTAGAAATCAAGCGAAATTCTCGTTTTATGGCCATAAATTTAAAAAATAAGGAACGATCATGGCGAGGTAGTGACTATTGTTCCTTAGGCAATTTTCTATAGGTCGACAAACTTTAGGCAATCCGAGTCCAGTTTCCGGGGCCCATGCAGATGGTGTGGGTTATAGCACACGAAAATTTGGGAATCAAGCAGAATTCAAGTTTTATGACTCTAAAACGTCAAAAATGAGGAACGATCATGGAGAGGCGAAGACTATTGTTCCTTAGTTTGTTTTTTATGGGCCGACAAAGTTTTAGGCGATCCGGGTCAGGTCACTTGGACTATAACACACGAAAATCTAAAACTCGGGGCGGAATGCCAGTTTATGTTCTAAAATGCCAAAAATGAGGAACAGTAATGGCAAGGTGATGAATTTTGTTCCTTAGGTCATTTTTGTTTGGTCAACAAAAGTTTAGGCTATTCGAGTCTGGTCGCTCGGACCCATGCAGCTGGTGTGGGCTGTAGCACATGAAAATCTGGGAATCATGCAGAATTTTAGTTTTATGGACCTAAAACGCAAAAAATGAGGAACGGTCATGGTGAGGCGAAGACTATTGTTCCTTAGCTCTCTTTTGATGGGTCGGTAAAATTTTAGGTGATCCGAGTTAAGTCGTTCGGGCTAATGCAACTAGCGTGAGCTATAACACACGAAAATTTGAAAATCTGGCGAATTTCATTTTAGGATCCTAAAATGTCAAAAATGAGGAACGGTCATGGAAAGACGAAGACTATTGTTTCTTAGGTCGTTTATGATAGGCAGGCAAAATTTTAGGCGATCCAAGTGAGGTCGCCCAGGCCCAAATAGATGGCGTGGGCTATAGCACACGAAAATCTGGGAATCTGGAGGAATTCTAGTTTATGGCCCTAAAACATCAAAAAATGAGGAACGGTCATGGCGAGGTTGTGACTATTGTTCCTTAGGTTGTTTTTATGGGCCGAAAAACATTAGGCTATCCAGGTCCTGTCATCCGGGCCCATGTAGATAGCGTGAGCTATAATATACAAAAATTTGGAAATCGAGCGGGATTCCAGTTTTATGATCGTAAAATACCAAAAAATGATGAACGGTCATGGAGAGGCGATGACTATTGTTCCTTATGTCATTTTTGAAGGGCCTGTAAAATTTTAGATGATCAGGGTCTGGTCACCCTGTCCCTTGTAGTTGTCATGGGCTGTAGCATATGAAAATTAGGGAATCGAGCGAAATTCGAGTTATATGGCCCTTAAACGCCAAAAATTAATGAATGGTTATGGCGAGGTGATGACTATTATTCCATAGGTATTTTTGTATGGGCTAGAAATTTTAGGCGATTCAGGTCCGATCGCCCGGGCCCATGCATATGGCATGGGCAACACACAAAATTTTGGGAATCGGGCGGAATTCAATTTTTACCGCCTTAAAACATCAAAAAATGAGGAACGGTCATAGCGAGGCGATGAACATTGGTTCTTAGGCCCTTTTTGAAGGGCCGGTAAAATTTTAGGCGATCCGAGTCGGGTAACCCGGGCTCATGCAGATGGCGTGGGTAATAGAACACGAAAATTTATAAATCAGGTAGAATTCCATTTTATAGCCTTAAAATGTCAAAAAATGAGGAACGGTCATGGTGAGGCACTGGCATGGGCCATAACACACAGAAATTTGGGAATCGGACGGAATTCCAATTTTATAGCCCTAAAATGCCCAAAAATGAGCAACAGTTATGGCGAGGCGATGACTATTGTTCATTAGGCTATATGGGCCCGCAAAATGTTGGGCGATCTCGGTCCAGTCACCTAGACCTATGAAGATGGCATGGGCTATAGCATAATCTGGAAATCGAACTGAATTCCAGTTTCATGGCCCTACAATGTCTAAAAAGGAACGGTCATAGCGAGGCGATGACTATTGTTTCTTAAGTCATTTTGATGGACTGCCAAAAATCATAAGCGATCCAGGTCAGGTCACTCGGGCCAATGTAGATGTCATGGGCTATAACACACGAAAATTTGGGAATAGGGCGGAATTTCTGTTTATGGCCCTAAAACGTCAAAAATGAGGAACGAACATGGCGAGGTGATAAATTTATTCATTAGGTCATTTTTGATGGACCAGCAAATTTTAGGCGATTCGGTTCCAATCACCCGGACCCATGCAGATGCTAGAGCTATAGCACATGAAAATCTAAGAATTTGGCAGAATTCTAGTCTTATGGACCTAAAACGCCAAATATGAGAACGGTCATGGAGAGGCAATGACTATTGTTCCTTAGGTCGTTTTTGATAGGCTAGAAAAATTTAAGGCGATCAGGGTCCGATCACCCCGGCGTGGGCTATAGCACACAAAAATTAGGGAATCAACTAATATTTCAGTTTTATAACCGTAAAATGCCAAAAATAGTTAATAGTCATGGAGAGGTAATGACTATTGTTCCTTAGGTCATTTTTGATGGGCCGGTAAAATTTTAGGCAATTAAGGTCTGGTCACCCTAATCCATGCAGATGGCGTGGGCTATAACACATGAAAATTTGAGAATCTGGCGGCATTCCAATTTATGGCCCTAAAACGTCAAAAACGAGGAACGGTCATGGCGAGGTTATGACTTTTGTTCCTTAGATCGTTTTTGATGGGCCGACAAACTTTGTATGATCCAGGTCTGGTCGATCGGGCCCATGCAGATAGTTTGTGCTATAACACACGAAAATCAAGGAATCAAGCAGAATGTTTCATGGCCCTAAAACGCTAATTCTAAGGAACGGTTATGACGAGGTGATTACTATTGTTCCTTAGGTCCTTTTTTATGGACTGGCCAAATTTTATGCGGCACGGGTACGGTCGCTTGGGCCCATAAATATGGTGTGGGCTATAGCACACATAAATCTAGGAATCAGGCGAAATTCCAGTTTTATGGCCATAAAATGCCAAAAAATGAGGAACGTAATGGTGAGACGATGAGTATTGTTCCTTAGTTTCTATTTGAAGGATTGATAAAATTTTAGGCGATGCGGGTCTGGTCGCTTGGACCCATGTAGATGACGTGGGCTATAGTACACGAAAATTAGAGAATCGGGTAGAATTCATATTTTATGACCCTAAAATGCCAAAAAACTAGGAACGGTCATGGCAAGACGTTAACTATTGTTCCTTAGGACGTTTTTGATAGGCCAGAAAAATGTTAAGCGGTCCAAATCCGGTCGCCCGGACCAATGCATCGGCGTGGGCTATAACACACGAAAATCTGAGAATCAAGCGGAATTCCTGTTTATGGCCCTAAAATGCCAATAAATGAGAAACATCCATGGAGAGACGGCGACTATTCTTCCTTAAGTCATTTTTTATGGGACGTCAAAATTTTAGGTGATCCGAGTTAGTTCGCCAGGACCTATGCAGATGGCGTGGGAAATATCACACCACAATATTGGAATCGGGTAGAATTACTATTTTATCGGCCGAAAACGCCATAAAACAAGGAACGATCAGGGAGAGGCGATAACTATTGTTCCTTAGGTAATTTTTATGGGCCAACAAAATTTTTTGCAATCCGAGTTCGGTCGCCGGGACTCATGGAAATGGTGTGGGCCACATAAAAATCCAAGAATCGGGCGAACTTCTAGTTTCATGATCCTAAAATGCCAAAAATGAGGAATGGTCATGGCGAGGCGATGACTATTATTCCTTAGATCATTTTTATGAGCTGGAAAACTTTAGGCAATTTGGGTTCGGTCCCCCGAACTCATGCAGATAACGTGGTGCTATAACACAAGAAAATCTGAGAATCGGGGGGAATTCTAGTTTTATGGTCCTAAACACTAAAAACGAGTAACGATCATGACGTGATGATGACTATTATTCCTTAGGCTTTTTTTTATGCGCCAGCAAAATTTTAGGAGATTCAGGTCCGGTTTCTCGGACCCATGCAGATGGTGTGGGCTAACACACGAAAATATGGGAATCGGGCGGAATTTCAGTTTTATGGCACAAAAATACCAAAAAATGAGGAATAGTCATGGCGAGGTGATAACTATTAATACTTATGTCTTTTTTGATAGGCTGGCAAAATTTTAGGTGATCCGGGTTCGGTCGGCCGGACCCTTACGGGTGGCATGGACAATAGCAGAAGAACATCTGAGAATCGGGCGGAATTCCAATTTTGTGGCCCTAAAATGCTAAAACAAATAAGGAACGGTCATGACGAGGCAATCATTAATGTTCCTTAGGTCATTTTTGAAGGGCCAAAAAAATTTTAGGCGATCCGCTTCCAATTGCCCAGGTCCATGCAGATGGCGTGGGCTAAGGACACTAAAATCTAGGAATCGGGCAAAATTTCAATTTTATGGCCCTAAAATGCCTAAAAACGAGGAACTGTCATGGCGAGACAATGAGTATTGTTCTTTAGGTCATATTTGATGACTTAAAATATATTAGGCGATCCGGGTCGGGTCGCCCGGACCCATGCAAATGTCATGGCCAATAACACACGAAAATTTGAGAATCGGGCGGAATTCCAGCTTTATGGCCCTAAAACACCAAAATATGAGGAATGGTCATGGAGACGTATGACTGTTATTCCTTAGGTCATACTTTATGGGCTAGTAAAAATTTAGACGATCCGAGTTCGATCGACCAGGCCCATGTAGATTGAATGGACTATTATATTCGAAAATTTTGGATTGAGCGAAAAACTAGTTTTATGGCCCTGAAATGCCAGAAACGAGGAACGGTCATGGCGAGGACGTTTATTGTTCCTAGATCATTTTTTATGGGCCTACTAAATTTTAGTCTATCCAAGTCCATCCGATTGGACCCACGCAAATGGCATAGGTTATAGCACACGAAAAATTGGGAATCAAGTGGACTTCCTGTTTATGGCCCTAAAATGCCCAAAATGAGGTACGGTCATGGCGAGGCGAGGACTATCGTTCCTTCGGTCGTTTTAGATGGACCAAAAAATTTTTAGGCCATCCGGGTCTGGTCTTCCTGGCCCATGCAGATAGCGTGAGTTATAGCACGCAAAATTATGGGAATAAGGCGAAATTCCAGTTTTATGACCCTAATACGCCACCAAGGAACATTCATGGCTAGGCAATGACAATTGTTCATTAGGTCGATTTTAACG
The DNA here is from genome assembly GCF_000715075.1 of Nicotiana tabacum. Classification (NCBI taxonomy): domain Eukaryota; kingdom Viridiplantae; phylum Streptophyta; class Magnoliopsida; order Solanales; family Solanaceae; genus Nicotiana; species Nicotiana tabacum. Next base: position 13,239,994 of record NC_134089.1, on the reverse strand, counting down.
TGCCGACTATATTGTAAGCGATCTGGGTCAGGTCGCATGGACCATGCAGATGGCATGGGCTAAAACACATATAAATTTGGGAATCGGGCGGAATTTCAATTTATGGCCGTAAAATGCCTAAAACTAAGAACGGCCATGGCGAGGCGATGACTATGGTTCCTTAGGTCGTTTTTGATGGGCCGACAAAATATAAGGCGATCTGGGTCCAGTCGCTCGGACCTATACAGATAGCGTGGGCTATAACACACGAAAATCTACAAATTGAATGGAATTCTAGTTTTATGGCCCTAAAACATAAAAAAACGAGGAACGGTCATAGCGAGGCGATGACTATTGTTCCTTAAGTCATTTTTGATGGGCTAGAAAAAATTTAGGAGATCCGAGGGCGATCGCCCGGACCCTTGCAGATGACGTGGGCTAAAACACATAAAATTTTGGGAATCGGGCGGACCCAGTTTTATAGCCCGAAATCACTAAAAAGGGAGGAACGGACATGGATATGCGATGAATATTGTTCCTTAGGTCACTTTTTATGGCTTGACAAAATTTTAGGCGACCGGGTTCGGTAACCCAGGCTCATGTCGATGGCGTGAGCTATAGCACACGAAAATATGAAAATCGAGCAAAATTCTAGTTTTATGGCCCTATAACATCAAAAGTGAGGAACGTCATGGTGAGATGATGAATATTTTTTCTTATGTCATTTTTGACGGCCGGCAAAATTTTAAGCGATCCGGGTCTGGTCGCCCGGACCCATGCAAATGGTGTGGGCTATAACACACGAATTCTGGAATTCGGGCAGAATTCCAGTTTTATGGCACTAAGATGCCAAAAAAATGAGAAACGGTCATGGTGAAGCAATGAATATTATTTATTAGGTCGTTTTTATATGCCAACAATATTCTAGGTGATCCGGGTCCGGTCGTCCGGACCCATGCAGGTGACGTGGGCTATAGCACACAAAAATCTATGAATTGAGCGGAATTCCAATTTTAATGTCCTAAAATGCCAAAAAACAAAACAACGGTCATGGAGATGCTATGAATATCGTTACTTAGGTCATTTTTATGCGCCTACAAAATTTTAGGTGATCCAAGTTCTGTCGCCCGGACCCATACGGATGGCGTGGGCTAGCATACAAAATTTGAGAATCGGGTGGAATTCCAATTTTATGTCCCTAAAATGCCAAAAAACGAGGAACGGTCATGGCAAGGCGATGCCTATCGTTCCTTAGGTCATTTTACATGAGCCAGAAAACTTTTAGGCTATCGGGGTCCGGTCTTTCTGATCCATGTAGATGGCGTGGGCTACAACACGTAAAGTTATGAGAGTCGGGTGAAATTCCAGTTTTATGGTCTTAATCGCCATAAAACAAGAAACATTCATGGCGGATGATGACTACTGTTCCTTACGTCGCTTTTATGGGCCGGCAAAATTGTAGGCGATCTGGGTATGATTGCCTTACCCATGCAGATGGCATGGGCTATTACACATAAAATTTTGGGAATTGGGCGAAATTTTAGTTTTATGGCCCTAAAAGTCCAAAAATACTAGGAATGGTCATGGTGATGTGATGAATATGGTTCCTTAGGTCGTTTTTATGGGCCTTAAAAATTTTAGGTGATCCAGGTCCAGTCGCCCGGACCTTTGCAGATGGCGTGGGCTATAACACACGAAAATATACGATAAGGCAAAATTCCAATTTTATGGCCCTAGAATGCCAAACAACGAGGAACGGTCATGGCGAGGCGAAAACTATTGTTCCTTAGGTTGTTATTTACGGGCTGGCAAAATATTAGGTGATCCATGTCTGGTCGCCCGGGCCCATGCAGATGGCGTGAATTATAACACACAAAAATATAGGAATCAGATGGAATTCCAGTTTTATGGCCCTAAAACGTTAAAAAATGAGGAACGGTCATAGCGAGGCAATGACTATTGTTCGTTAGGTTATTTTTTATGGGCTGCCCAAAATTTAGGAGATTCGAGGCCGATCACCCGTATCATGCAGATGGCGTGGACTATAACACATGAAAATCTGGAAATTATTCTGAATTCCTGTTTTGTGGCTCCAAAATGCCAAAAAAGAGAAATGGTCATGGTGAAGTGATGAATATTATTCACTAGGTTATTCTTATGGGCCCCAAAATATTTGGAGATTCAAGGTTGGTCTCTTGAATTCATGCAGATGGTGTGGACCATAGCACACGAAAATTTGGGGATCATCCTACATTCCTATTTTACTGTCCTAAAATGCAAAAAACAAGGAATGATCATGGCGAACCAATGACTATTATTCATTAGATCATTTTTATGGGCCCGCAAAATTTTGGAGATTTGGGGTCGATGTTGATACCCAATTTTTCCTCATATATTTTTAATACATATACATACTTTCACAATAGCACATAAGCAGTTATAAGCATGCATAACTATTTTTATAATTTTTCTATAGTTTTAAAAAGCTCCAAATCAATTTATTTGCTCTCTTTTATTATATAAATATTCAATAACTATCCTTCATATTACTTTTGTGGTGATTTAGCCATATAAATTCATTATTTATGCCAACATGGTGTCTAAATATTTTTAGTACATTTTTTGTAATTACATTTACATTTTTAAGCTAAATTGCACATTTTCTGCAAAAATAGCCCATACTAATGTATAATTACATTATTTATGCACAAAATGATCTTTTATATTTTTAAAATATTAGATAACTATTTTAAATTATTTTAGTGCACAAATATATTTTTTTGTACTCATTTATTATTTTTTATAAATTATTTAGTTATTAAAAGTGGCTATTTAAAATCTGGCCCTATTTTTATTTTAATTCTGGTCCTAATGTGATCGAATACCCAGCCCAATTTTAACCCAAATATACCCAGCCCAAACCTTATACTCGATGCGGCCCCAAACTCTTTCAATCTCGGCCGTTGATCACAGAGATCAATGACCACAATCCACCCTTTCCTATTTTAGTTTCAAACGACCCCTAAACCCTAACCATTTCCTCACACACAGCCGCCTTTGAATCCTTTCCTCTCTAGTTCTCTCTGAAACTAACCCCTAATCCTATGGCTGTACGAAGCTTCTACTTGTCTCTTATCCCCTTGGTTGTTCGATTATGTGATTTTTGTGGAAGAACCTCGAAAAGATCTGGTCATTTGCTGTTAACCGATTTTAGCACTATATCTTGGGTCATTTGCTATCTACTGCTTGAATCTCTACATATTTGAAAATGTTTTCGAGTTTCTATGATGTTTCTTTAAGTTTCTCTTATTCCTCTACTACTAACCAATTTTAAACACTATAATACCTCAGATTTTTTACTTTTATAACTAGGGTTTCCCGAAATTTTCTTTCTCCAAAACGTTTAATGATTTTGAGTGTTTAATCTTCTGTTTCTTGGATGTTTTGACCAATTTCATGAAGATTGCTTTAACCCAAACTTGTTTATACTAAAAGCTCTAGTTTCTTGACATTATTGTTTGGATTCTGAGTTTGACTAGGTTACTTGGGTACTGACTTTGTCCTATGCTTTGGTTTCTATGATTCTTCTTAACCTAATTCGATGACTTTTGATCCTAATGTGCCTCTATTGATGTTCTTGGTTCGACTCTTCTACTGATTCTATATGTCTATGTTCATTTTTTACCTATTCATAGTAAACCTATATTTTTCTCCTTAAATCAGTAATTGATTTGGATTCTTGATTTATCTGCTTGTTTTGTTAAGACCTATTCCTAACTATTTCCTTTATTTACAATCTTGAGTAGCTTTCTTACCTTGTTCGATTAACCATGATATTTACTGATTATTTACCAATCATTTCCTTAATTAAAATCTGTCTATTTACCCCTAATTGCTCGTTTAATTTTCTTTCCTTAAATGTGTTCTGCCTTTACCATTGGTTGATTACCCTTAATTAAAGGAAAACTATACTAACTGATGTATAATTGATTATGTGGTTTTCTTAATTGCAGAAGGATTAATTCCCTTTACCTTATTTTTCCTTGCTCTTAACTGCTATATATACTCTCCTTTACTCCTCACTTCTGGACACGAACACTAGTTCATCTACACTCTCACACTCTCGGAAAGTTTTCTATTCTTTTCTATTACACTCCAAGTTGCATTGTGTGTTTATTGTTTCACCCAGCATGACCAAATTTTGGATGTTCTGTATATGATTAGTATTTCTAGAACCTTGAATGCTTCATGAAGTATTTGTGTAGTTTGTTCAACTAAGTCCAACTTGCTCTACTTCACTAATGAGATCCTATTTTTTGTATCTAAGACCTGTGTGTTCTCAACTTAACTAACAAGTTGTGTATTTGTTTGCCATCACTAAGGTGCATTCAAGGTGTCCCCTACCCCTTTCCCTTATGTGAAGTCTATTCTGAAACTGTGTGTTCTGTGACTTGCTCTCTGATCCTAAAAAATATTCTTCATGTTTTCTCAAACTATTTCCACCCTAACTATGTACTGGTTTTCAGAAAATTCTTTCCATTCTTGAAACCCTCTTGCTACTGCTTATCAAACTCTTTCAAATCATTATGCACTCTCACATTACTCTTACATTGCTAAGTCCTGCCCCTCTGATATGTGTACTGCTTTGAGACCCTTGAGATCTCTCTGAACTCTAGCATATCAGGGCTGGCACTTCCACACTACACATAATCAATCTTTATTTGAGGAAAGTCTGGGTGTGAGCACTGCCCGGGATCCTTGAGGTCCTGAGGGAACTCTGACACACCTAGACATGAATTGGGCTATGGAACTTTTGGTATTTGAGATCAATAAAGACTTGGTACACCATGATTGTTTTGGGCCCGATCCAGGCTCCCTATAGCTTAGCTTCTATTTATTTATTTATATAATTTATATTCAGTTCTTGGTCTATAATAAATATTGTAAACAAATATTGGGGTGATTAGTGAAAAAAGGGTGGGTAGTTGCATATTGTGGGTAAAAAGGGTAGATAACATGCCTATAGGGTCTATTTTGATTCAAATGTGCTCGTTATATAATATTCCTATAGGATCTGCTTGGGTTTAAATAAATTCTGCATGCTTTACTCTCACATAATTAGAAGTCATGCCTATAGGATCTAAATCAGCTTTATAATTAGATATCATGCCTATAGGGTATAAAGTAATTAAAGTTCAGTTTTTATTACAGCATGTATTCAAATTCGTCTCCTTAGAAATCATGCCTATAGTTCAAAAATCAGCTTTTAATAATTAGATACCATTCCTATAGGATTTAAAATCGACTGTAATAGAAATCATGCCAATAGGATCTAAAACCAGTTTAGTTAGATTTAAAATCAATTTGACTCATGCATGTCAATTCTGAATCAGATTAAATAACTTACTCTTTTCGTGTTAATCAATATCAATAGAAAGCATGCCTATAAGATCTCAATTACTCGTTTAGAAATTGTCTACTGATTTACTGCTTTCCTGATTAACTATTAGATACCCTGTTTATAGGACATCACAATTATACACCTAGGCAAGCATATAGGGCGCCTTAAAATCCTGTAACTGTAAAACTATGTTCTGTTATCTGTAACTGCTCATATTCAGACAGGTCTAAAATCAGTAGGCAAGCTGAATAGGTCTTTGACACTTTGGTCCAAATGCAAGATTGTATAATCTCTACTCACCTTGATATCATGTTCTAAGGTTTTCTCTTAAATACCTGAAACTGTTGTTTGAGACATGCACTTATTTGTTATGTTTGTGGAGGTGAATGTGAACCTTCAATTGTTCTCTTTAATGCAATCCTAATTGTTTTGATTGGCGCCTAGATTTTTCTCCTTTAAGTACTTTAGGATGGTCTAGAACTACCCAAATTAGAAGTCCTAATTACCTCCAGGGCCACAAAGAAGGGACAGGTAGTGCACACATAGGGTATCTTTCAAGGTTACTAGAATGCTTTAGGCTAGAGTGTTTACCGGGCATTGTGTGGGTATGATCCTATAGGCTAACCAACCTAGGACCCCTCTTTCCCAACTTCGGTTGTTTAAATAACTTTACTTTTCTTTATATATGTGCAACTTGTTCAAACCTTTTCCCTTGTTCCATTACTTGAATCATACATGTGCTTAGAATGTCAAAACATGTATGTGTTAAAACTATTTATTTGTTAAAATGACTAATTCACATAGTTTAAGTTCGACCGGGACCCACCATTATGGACCGCGAGGGGTGTCTAACACCTACCCTCAAGGTTATTTCGAGCCCTTACCCTAGATCTCTGGTAATGCAAACTAGTCCATGAGTAAATTGCTCAAGGTGCCCTAACGCACCATAATCCATTATGTGGTGACTCTTCAAATACCCAATTCCCAAAAGAAAACTAGTTATTTCCCCTATGAATGTCGAAACCCGGACTTCCCCGTCAAAAAGGGGAAAAAGGGGGCGCGATAGTTGGTCATCCGAATTCAAGCAAATGGCGTGGACTACAACATATACAAATATGGGAATCGTCCTGAATTCTTATGTTATGGCCCTAAAATGTCAATAACGAGGAATGATCATGGTGAAGCGATGACTATTGTTCATTTGGTCTTCTTTATGGCCCAACAAAACTTTAGGAGATTTTGGGCCGGTCGCCCGAATTCATGCAAATGGTGTGGTCTATAGCACCGAAAATCTTGAATTTGTCATGAATTCCTATTTTAAGACCTTAAAATGCCAAAAAACAAGGAACGGTCATGGTGAAGCGATGACTATTGTTCATTATGACGTTGTTGATGTGCTTGCAAAATTTTAGTAGATTCATTGTTGGTCGCCCGAATTCATACAGATGGTGTGGACTATAGCACACGAAAATCTGGGGATCAAATTGAATTCCTGCTTTGTGGCCCTAAATGCCAAACACGAGGAATGGACATGGCAAAGTGATGACTTTGTTCATTACGTCATTTTTCAAGGCCCGCAAAATTTTAGGAGATTTGGGGTCGGTCGCTTGAATTCATGCAAATAGTGTAGACTAAAGTAGACGAAATCTGGAAATCATCCCGAATATGTATTTTATGGCCCTAAAATGCCAAAAAATAAGGAACGGTCATGTCGAAGCGATGACTATTTTTTAATATGTAATTTTTTATGAGCCTGCAAAATTTTAGGAGATTCGGGGTCGGTTGCCCGAATTCATGCAGATGGCATGGACTATAGCTCACGAAAATCAGGGAATCATCCTAAATTCATGTTTTATTTTGCTAAAACATTGAAAAAAGAGGAATGATCATGGTGAAGCGATGATTACTGTTCACTGTGCATGTTTTAATTCATGCACACGGCATGGACTATAGCACACAAAAATCTGAAAATCATCTTGAATTCCTGTGTTTATGGCCCCAAAATGCCAAAAAATGAGGAACAGTCATAGCAAAGTGATGACTATTGTTCATTAGGTCATTTCTGATGGGCTTGTAAAATTTTAGGAGATTCGGGGCTAGTCGCCCAAATTCATGCAAATGGTGTAGACTATATTGCACACGAGAATTTGGGAATCGTCCTAAATTCCTGTTTTTGGCCCTAAATGCCAAAAATGGGGAACGAACATGGCGAAGCAACGAATATGGTTCATTAGGTTATTTTTTATGGGCCCACGGTATTTTAGGATATTCGGGGTTGGTCGCCCGAATTCATGCAGATGGTGTGGACTATAGTACATTAAACTTTGGGAATTGTCCTAAATTCCTGTTTTATGCAACTAAAACTCCAAAAAAACAAAGAACAATCATGGTGAAGAGATAACTATTGGTCATTAGGTCATTTTTTATGGGCCCATAAAATTTTAGGAGACTCGGGGCCGGTCGCCCAAATTCATGTAAATGACGTGGACTATAGCACACAAAAATCTAGGAGTCATCCTTAATTCTGGTTTTATGACCTTAAAATGCCAAAAATGAGGAAAAGTCATGGTGAAAGGATGACTATTGTTTATTAGGCCATTTTTATGGGTCCATAAATTTTATTAGATTCGGGGTAGGTCTCCCGAATTCATGCCGAAGGTGTGGGTCATAGAATACGAAAATTTAAAAATCGCCTTGAATTCCTATTTTATGGCCTTAAAATGCCAAAATATGAAGAATTGTCGTGGCAAAGTGATGACTAGTGTTCATTAGGTGATTTATGGGCTCGCATAATTTTAGGAGATTCGGGCCAGTCACCCAAATTCATGGAGATGGCATGGACTATAGCACACGAAAATCTAGGAGTCATCCTTAATTCTGGTTTTATGACCTTAAAAATGCCAAAAACGAGGAAAAGTCATGGTGAAAGGATGACTATTGTTTATTAGGCCATTTTTTATGGGTCCATAAATTTTATTAGATTCGGGGTAGGTCTCACGAATTCATGCCGATGGTGTGGGTCATAGAACAGGAAAATTTAAAAATCGCCCTGAATTCCTATTTTATGGCCTTAAAAGGCCAAAATATGAAGAATTGTCGTGGCAAAGTGATGACTAGTGTTCATTAGGTGATTTATGGGCTCGCATAATTTTAGGAGATTCGGGGCCAGTCACCCAAATTCATGGAGACGGCGTGGACTATAGCACACGAAAATCTGGGAATCGTCCTAAATTCTTATTTTATGGACTTAACATGCTAAAAATGAGGAACGGTCATGGAAAAGCGATGACCATCTTTCATTAGGTCGGTTTTGATGAACCCATAAAATTTTAGGAGATTTGGGGTCGGTCGTCGGATTTCATACATATGGCGCGAGCTATAGCATATAAAAGTTTGGGAATCATCGTGAATTCCTATTTTATGGCCCTAAAACGCCAAAAAATAAGGAAATGTCGTGGAAATGTAAAGACTATTGTTTATTAGGTCATTTTTATGGGCCCACAAAATTTTAAGAGGTTCAAGGCCAGTTGCCCGAATTCATGCAAATGGCGAAGACTACAGCACACGAAAATCTGAGAATCATCCTGAACCATAAAATAGGAACAGTCATGGCTATGCGATGACTATTGTTGATCAGGATATTTTTTTCATGGGCCCATAAAATTTTAGGAGATTCGGAGTCGATCATCCGAATTCATGCAGATGGTGTTAGACTATTCCCAAAATGTCGGAATCGTTTGGAATTCCTGTTCTATGGCCCTAAATGCCAAAAATGAGGAACGATCCTTGCAAAGTAATGAGTTATTGTTCATTTGGTTGTTATTTATGGGCCCACAAAATTTAAGGAGATTCGGGGTCGGTCCCGCGAATTCATGCACATGGCGTGGACCATAGCACACGGAATTCTAGGAATCGTTATGAATTTCTATTTTATGGCCCTAAACACCAAATAACGAGGAAAGATCATATCGAAGTGATGACTATTGTTCATTAGGTCATTTTTTATTGGCCCGTAAGATTTCAGGGGATTCGGGATCGCTCGCCTAAATTCATGCAGATAGCGCGAACTACAGCATACGAAAATTTGGGAATCATCCTAAATTCCTGTTATATGGCCCTAAAATTCCAAAAAATAAGAAACAATCATGGAAAAATGATGACTATTGTTCATAGGTCATTTTTATGGGCCCACAAAATTTTAGGAGATTTGGGTTCGGTCGCCCAAATTTGTGAAGATGACGTAGACATTAGCACACGAAAATCTAAGAATTATCTTGAATTCCTGTATTATGGCCCAAAATGCCAAAAACGAGGAAATTTAATGGCTAAGAGAAGACTATTGTTCATTAGGTCGTTTTTTGTGGGCCCACAAAATATTAGGATATCTGGGGCCTGTCGCACCAATACATGCAGATGACATGGCCTATAGCACACAGAATCTGAGATTCAACTTAATTCTTGTTTTATAGACCTAAAACACCAAAAATAGAGGAACGATCATGGCGAAGTGATGACTATTTCAAGTTTAGGGTCATAAAACAGGAATCCAGGATGATTTCTAATTTTTCGTGTGCTAATGTCTACGGCATCTTCACGAATTCAGATGGCAGACTCTGAATCATCTAAAATTTTGCAGGTCCATTAAAACTGACTTAATGAATAATAATCATTGCTTCGCCATGATCGTTCATCAATTTTCAAATTTTAGGGTCATAAAATAGGAATTTAGGATGATTTCTAACTTTTCGTAAGCTAATGCACACGCCATTTTCTTGAATTCAGGCTATGGCTTTGAACCACCTAAAATTTTGTGGGGCCATGTAAAATGACCTAAGGAACTATAATCATCACTTCTCCATGACTGTTACTCATATTTTGGCTTTTTAGGGCCATAAAATAGGGATTTAGTATGATTTCAAATTTTTCGTGTGTCATTGTCCACTCCATCTTCGTGAATTCGGGTGATGGACTCTAATCGCCTAAAATTTTGTGGGCCTATTTAAAATGATCTAATGAGCAATAGTCATAGTTTTTCCTTGATCGTTTCTTATTTTTTTGGAATTTTGGGCCATAAAATAGGAAATTAAAATGATTTTCATTTTTTCGTGTGCAAATGCTCAAGTCATCTTCATAAATTTGGGCCACGAGCTCCAAATCACCTAAAACGTTTTGGACTCATCAGAAATGACCTAATGAACAATAGTTATTGTTTTGCATTTATGTTCCTCTTTTTTTGGTGTTTTAGATCCATAAAATAGGAATTCAAGATGATTTCTAATTTTTCGTGTGCTAATGTCGTATCATCTTCATGAATTCGGGTGACAGGTTTCGAATCGTCTAAATTTTTGTGGGCTCATCAGAGACAACCTAATAAACAATAGTCATAGCTTTGACATTCTTATTTTTTAGCATTTTTAGGGCTATAACACAGAAATTCCGGATGATTTCTAATTTTTTGTGTGCTAATGCCAACGCCATCTTCATGAATTCAGGCAACGGGCTCCGAATCACCTAAAATTTTTGGGCTCATCAGGACATGATGAACATTAGATATCCCTTCTCCATGGCCTTTCCTCATTTTCTAGCATTTTAGGGCCATAAAATAAGAATTCAGGACGATTCCAATTTTTTCGTGTGCTAATATTCGCACCATCTTCATGAATTTGGGTGTTGGGCTCCTAATCGTCTAAAATTTTGTGGGCCTATCAGAAACGACCTAATGAACAATAGTCATCTCTTCGACATAATTGTTCCTTATTTTTTGGCATTTTAGGACCATAAAACAGGAATTCAAGATGACTTTAAATTTTTCGTATGCTAATGTCCGCGTCATTTTCATGAATCTGAGCAACAAGCTCTGAATCGCTTAAAATTTTGAAGTCCCATCAGAAGCAACCTAATGAACAATAGTCATAGTTTCTCCTTGATTGTTTCACATGTTTTGGCATTTTTGGGCCATAATATAGTAATTCGGAAAGATTTTCAATTTTCATGTGCTAATGTCAATGCCATCTTCATGAATTCGTGCGACGGGCTTTGTTTCGCCAAAAACTTTGTAGACCAATAAGAAATGACATAATGAACAATAGTCATCGCTTCGCCATAATTGTTCCTCATTTTTTAGTGTTTTGGAGCTACAAAATAATTCAGGATAATTTTCAATTTTCGTATGCTAATGTCCACGCCATTTTCATAAATTCGGGTGATGTGTTCCAAATTGCCTAAAATTTTCTGGGCAATTAGAAACGACCTAATAACAATATTCATTACATCGCCATGAATGTTTCTTGATTTTTAGTATTTTAGGGTCATAAAACAGGAATTCAAAATGATTTCAAATTTTTCGTCTGCTAATGTCCACGCTATCATCATGAATTCGAGCGACGGGCTCCGAATCGACTAAAATTGTGTGGGCCCATAAGAAATAACCTAATGAACTATAGTCATCGCTTCGTCATGGTTGTTCCATGCTTTGCCGTATTAGGGCCATAAAATAGGAATTCAGGACTATTTCTAATTTTTCATGTGTTAATATCCACGAAATCTTCATTACTTCGAGCGACAGGTTACGAATCATCTAAAATTTTCTGGTCCCTTCAAAAACGAGCAAATAAACAATAGTCATCACATCGCCACGGTTGTTCCTCATTTTATGGCGTTTTAGGGCCATAAAATAGGAATTCAGGACGATTTTCAATTTCTTATTATCCACACTATCTTTGTGAATCAGGCGACGACTTCGAATTATCCAAAATTTTGTCATGACCCAAATCTCCCTCCAAAAGACGTCGTGATGGCACCTAGTTTCTACAAGTAGGTAAGCATAATAAATTGCGGAATAACAAAAATGAAAACAAAATTTAACAAACTAGATTGCAACAGATAACTATAAAATGATAAAACACCGCTCGCCATGTACAAGTAACCCAGCACTCGAGTATACACAGTATTCCCAAAGTGACCAAATTTCTCGAAGATCATAAGATCAAAAGAATCTTATTGATACCTTATCACCCTAGTGGGAACAGACAAGCCGAATCAACCAACAAGACCATACTCCAAAACCTTAAGAAAAGGTTAACTGGCGCCAAAGGAAAATTGAAGAAGATCCTACCCGAAGTCCTTTGGGCGTATCATACAACCTCGAAGTCCAATACTGGGGCCACTCCATTCTCATTGGTTTATGGCATCGAAGCTCTAATATCGGTCGAAGTCGTGGAGCATGTATCATATTACGATATACAACAAAGGAATCAAATGATGAGGCCATGAATATGAGCCTGGAGCTATTGGATGAAAGGCGTAAAGCCCCCCTTGTTCGGTTAGCTACCCAAAAGCAACGGATCGAGAGATATTACAACAGAAGGGCCAACCGTCGATACTTCAACGTCTGGGACATAGTGCTAAGAAAGGTCACGCTGAACACCCAGAACTCGAGCGAGGGAAAACTGGGACCAAACTGGGAAGGGCCGTATCATATCATCGAAATCACCGGAAAAGGATCCTACAAGCTTGGAACGATGAACGACGAACAAATATCGAGCAATTGGAATGTAACTCATCTAAAATGATACTACTGCTGAGGTACAACCCCATTCATTTTCTTTTATTTTTTGGACTAACACTTGCAGGTGATCGACAAGAAATAGTACAAAGTTTTTATGTCTGAAAGCACATGTTGCACATTTTTTCCCTTGAACCGGTTTTGTCCCAAATGGGTTTTCTGGCAAGGTTTTTAATGAGGCAATAGTGGATCGTGCTAACTTAGAATCAAAGACCAATCACAAATCAGTGTCAAAGATTACATTAACAGTATTTGAGGCTCCTCTACAATCAACCTCGAATACTGGGGAGCATTACCCTTGGATATCGGCTTTAGCAAGGAAAGAAACTTCATAGCTGAAGGGTATCGATCGGTAGGATTTATTGTAAGGGCCAAACGGTCGAATGAATCGTGGCCGCATAGGTTGCTCGAACCCTGACACAAAGCATGTATACATATGTTATTATTATACACAAGAAAAAAGAGAAGTCTCTTCCTTGCAATGAACTTATATATTAAAGTTTCATTCCTTAAAGAATTTCCTACTTCCGATCCCCTAAAGGTAACGAGCCCAAGGGCCGCTTATAACCGAAGTTCGAATGATCACTCTCTCACTCGGGGACTACCATCCGAAAACAAACTCGAACGACCCAAGCCACTAGACCTCGGGGGCATAAGACCTATTAGACAACCCCTGAATTTTAGAGGCCACGGCCACCTTCGCTCACGGACTATTATCTTGGGCAAGCCCGGGTAACTCGGGAAAATAAGTCCACTAGGCGACTCCCGAACTAAAAGGCTACGGCTATATTAACACGGCTCGGAGACGTCTGAGACCTATAACAAAAACTAGGCCTTAAAAAAAGAAAAAAATTTCATAACCGATTCTAAAGGCTGCCCTTGGTAAACTATAATCCAAATTACTTACTTTGGGAGAAAGTTTCCGGTAACACTGAACCCCCAAAATGCCTTAAAAAAATAATGTAAAGGTAAGGTTTGTTTGAACCTTCGAACATAACCTAAGTTATTTCATGCTAAGGCATTTCGATCCTTGTGAATACAAAAAATAAAGCAAAGGAAAAGCTCGAAAGCCGAAAGGGAAAGAAAGCCTAATTCGACCAAATGCTTCACTTGATCCTGAGTTGCCTCGGCATCGGCCTTATGTTGGGCCACCTTCTCATCAGCTTTAGTCTTGACCACAACAATCTCTGACCTGGCCTCCTCAAGTTCCTTGGCTAGATTTTCCTAGCTGGAAACCGTCGAGCTCAACTGAGACAAGATCTCCTCGATTGTTTTAGCCTCGGTAGATGTCTTTTCCACTATAACTCAAAGTTGGCCTCGGTCGACTCTAGTTGTTCCTGGATATGCTCCTTTTTCGAGGCTAGGAGGTCTATATTTTTCTTCCACTCATCGGCCTTATGCTGGGCCACCTTCTCATTAGCTTCGGTCTTGACCACGGCAATCTCTGACCTGGCCGCCTCAAGTTCCTTGGCTAGATTTTCCTAGCTGGAAACCGTCGAGCTCAGCTGAGACCAGATCTCCTCGATTGTTTTAGCCACGGTAGAGGTCGTTTCCACTATAACTCAAAGTTGGGCCTCGGTCGAGACTAGTTGTTCCTAGATAGGCTCCTTTTACGAGGCTAGGAGGTCTATATTTTTCTTCCACTCCTCGGCCTCAGCTTTTATCGTGTCAACCTGTGCTTGGAGCTGCCTGATCTGTTCAAGCCTCTTTTAGACCTGCAAGTTCGGATCGTTAGCCAGTGTGTCCAAATCATCGTCACTATCTTCAAGTACTCCATTTACCTGCTCGGCCCATTGCGTGCTCCTTCTAAGCCACTTCTAACTCGGCATGAAGTTTCTCACTAAAAATCTTGTAGGTATGCCTCTTCTCAGTAAGCTCCCGAACCTCGACCTCGTGTTGTGTTAACTCCTCCCGATATTGGAGGAAAGTTTCATGGTAAAGTACCGAGGCCTGCAGGCATAAAGAAAAGTGTTACAATTTTTTGCAACTTAAAATCTAAAGTACATAATGAAGGGTCACTCAAAGTTACCCGATTCAATGCATCTTGGGCTGGTCCTCTTCGGTCACCAAGCACCGAAGATAGCTAGTAACCCCCACGAGGGCAGAGAGAACCTGGGTATCCTCCGAGATAGAGATAATTATCGACCGCTTTTGGTCAGGATCACCACTCGGAGCCGGGAACCGATCCACTAACCTTGGACTCGAAGAAGACCTACTAGCTCCCAAAGATGGTGCCTTCTTTGGTATGGGTAAACCACCAAACCCGATGACGTCCTCCGAGGCGGTAGATTCTAAGCCATCTAAGAAGTTATTGAGACATGCCGCCCCTTGAGGCCCCTCGTGTGAATGATTTTCTAGCATACTGACCTTATTGATCATGGAATCGGAGAACAGAGGAGACCCGGTGGGATCAATCGCCCCAAACGCATATTTTGAGGCACTTTTCTCTTCTCAAGGAATATCAGCCCCACACTCCCTCTAGACCTCCCTAGCTTGGGGCAAAATAGCCTCAACCATTTCTGGTTCAGAGATCCCGGCCACTGCCCTCTCGGTAGCCTCCCTAGCTTGAGGCAATGTAGTATGGATTCGCACCCGAGCCACCAGCTCGGAATTTTCTTCTTCTTCTTCAAACTCATCCCTCAGTCGGCAGATTGAGTCCGATGGAAGGGCTCCAGTGCTTTCCTTGGGTTTGCACACCTGCCTCTTTTTCGGTTTTTGCTTCTCCGAGTTCGGGGAACTTGGAGCCACTTTCCTTTTCTTCTCTTTGTCCTGCTTCGGAGCAGGTGGTTGGGGGAGGACGTCTTCATCACTGAATGGGGGCCTCATTGCAACATCCTTCCCGAAGCCTACAAAGAAAAATAGATGAGTAAGCTCGAAAAGAAACCCAAGTTATGTCTATTTTAGGAAAGAATCTTACTGTTAGAACGGGCCTCCCACATGCCCTTTGAAAGTTCATTCCACTCCGTGCTCGGAGTAGAGCTTCTGTGATATAGTGCCCTCGACCTACCCCTTGAGTCGCGGGACTGCATCTGGCATTCAAGCAACAGCTTCATTACGAAATGTCGGTAAGAATGGGGAAAAGAAAAAACAATAAATAAAATCTTAAAAAACAAGGTTATACTTACGTTTCATGTTCCACTACTCGAAAAATGGCATGTCTTCGGCCGGGATTAAGTCTGAGGTCTTCACTCGAACAAATCGGCCCAACCAACCTCCATATTGATCCTCGTCTATGCTCGAGAATGGGGCTTTCATGGCCCGATGGGCAAGTTTTATAAATTCCCCTCAGTAGAGTCGGGGACTGTACAGACGTATGAGATGATTGATGGTGAAGGGGCACTTGTCAATTTTTCTTACAAAGAAGCGGAGGAGAATCACTATCCTCCAGAAGGAGGGATGAATTTGATCGAGGGTCACCTCGTACCTCTTATTGAAGGCGATGACGACTGGGTCCAGAGGGCCCAATATAAAGGGATAAGCGTAAACACTTAGAAAACCCTCCAGTTGGGTAGTGATCGACTCCTCAGGTGTAGGCACCACCACGTGCTTACCAGTCAATTACAATCCTCCTTGACTTTGGAGAGGATATTGTCAGTGATGGAGCATATGTATCTCGAGACCGGCTTGCATCGACCCGGTACGGAAGAGGTTTTTTCAACTTTAAAGTTGGCACCGGTTGGGCACCCTGCAGGAACAAAAGAAGTTAAGGAGGGCTCCGATGTTTTTTCCCCGGCAACAGTAGACAGATTATTTTCTTTTTCAGCCGGTCACATGGTAAAGGGAGTTTCTTTCTAGGGAGCAGACTTTAAGGTCTTTGCCATTTTTAGGAAAGTTAAGAGGAAAGAGGAAGTTAAGAGGATGTGCTTGATAATTTGAGATAAGGTTCTTATGAAGTGATCTCAGAGCAATCAGAGAATTGGTATTGCGGAATATAGAAATTTCTAATGTGCAAAGGCAGAAGATTTGAAAGTAAAGTTTTGAATAAGATAATGAGGGGGTACTTATAATTTGAAAATGATGGCTCAAAACTCGTAATGGACAACCAGCAATTGACAAAAATTTAATATCGTTAAAGACGTGACTAACGAGATATTTTGTCAGTTTTGTCATTTCTGGTGCGAAGAATCGAGATGAAGATCAAAGGTTTTTGTCGTTTCTCATCATTTACACTCCAAAAAAATGAGAGGACTATTTGTATACGGTCAAAATTGGGCTCATATATTGCATGATAGATCAGGGCTAAAACATAATGGGTCGAAGATCGACCTCGGATTATATCGAACCAAGGTACGAAGTTAGAGCATGCGTCTTCAAAATCATCGAGCCTGTAGCTCAGGAACCGACCCCAACTCCAATCAAGATCAAGGAAATATTATCAGATCGAATAATGGAAAGGCCGAAATATCCGTAACCGGCACATATCAATGAGAGATCGACTAATTAGCAAATCATGAGATTTCTTACCTTTTGTAGAATTGTATCTAAAGTGGGACTCTCCTACTATATAAATGGGGTCTGATTATTTGTGAGGCACATTGTAACACGCATCCAAAAGCAATACACTATTATTTATAGTTTTTATTATCTTGTTATTCTATTCTGACATCGATTCAGGCACTTCTTGGCTCGAAATTGATCAAACTTCAAGGCTAAGACTGTTCAATTTGTATGGTTTGCATGTGACGATCCGGCCGGTTGTCTTAAGAATTTATGCTCTGATCCCCCATTAACTTCTTTTTCCGAGTTTATTTTTGCTTTTTTGATTTGCCGAGATGTTTGGTTTTGAGTTTCTATGAGTTTTGGGACACTTAGTCACTAAATGAGAGCTTAAGTGTTAGAAAGTTGACCGTAATCGGAACAGTGTGAAGACGGCCTCGGAATAGAAATCTAATGGTTCCATTAGCTCCATTGGGTGATTTCGGGAATAGGGGAATGCTCCGATTGTATTTTGGAGGTCCGTAGCTAATTTAGGCTTGAAATACCGAAAGGTCGAATTTTGAAGTTTCCGGTTCGATAGTGAGATTTTGATCCGAGGGTCGGAATGGAATTCCGGAAGTTGGAGTTGATCAGATGTGACCAGTGTTCCGCAAAATCAGGAGCGAAAAAGCGGTCCCAAGACTGCAGATGCGGTAACAGTTGGGCAGAAATATGAAATTTCGAGGGTTTAGTTTCAAAAGTTGGAAATTTGATTTGGAACTCGAGAGAGGGCGATTTTGGGAGGAAATTGAAGAAGAGATCAGTGAGTAACAATTATTTAACACTTTCTATTTATATTCCATAAATCTATAGTTAGTTTCATCATTTAATTTCGGATTGGAGATGAAAATTGAGGAAAAGTTGGAAGAAAGTTCTAAGACCTAAAATTCGATTTTTGATTGGGAATTTGATCTTAGTTAGATAATTTTGGTATGCACGAACTCGTGAGAGTATGAGTATTCTAAAAATATAAATTTTACCTGATTCCGAGACGTGGACCCGAGGGGCATTTTGGTCATTTTACCTAATTTCTCGTATTAGCTTAGAATATCTTTGTAGAATCAGTTACTTGAAGTGTTATTTACATTATGCAATTGAATTGAATAAATTTGGGTCATTTGGAGTCGAGTACTCGTGGCAAGAGCATGGTTTCGGATTGATTATTGAGTCGGTTCGAGGTTGCCCAACCTTGTGTGGGGGACCTTCCCCTTAGGATTTGGTATATTTGGTAATTGAAATGCTTTATACGTGAGGTGACAAGTGCGTACTTGTGCTACTTATTGGAAATTTGATGTTCATTAAGTAATTACTAGTATGTTTCCTTTTCTGTTTTCATTACTTGCACTATTAAGTCTGTTGTTAGCTTAGGAAAGCATGTCTAAGTGATTTAATTGCTTTACGTGCTCAAATTGCCTTACCTGAATTCTGTGCAGTATACTAGGCTAGAATTATTTGTTTGACTTAATATGAAATTTGTCATTTCTGAATATTTTCCTGTTGCTGCTGTGTATTTACATTGGGACTACGGATATGGGATTCCGGTAGCTCCCTTTTGTCTGTTTATTTTGGGACTACGGATGTGGGATTCCGGTAGATCCCCCTACAGTTATATGGAACTATGGGAATGCACCCAGTAGATTCCCCTAGTACTGGGTATTTACATTTGGGACTACGGAACGGGATTCCGGTAGATCCCCGTACACTATGAGTTGGACTACGGGACGGGATCCCGGGAGATTCATTGGATATGTATATTTGGGACTACATAACGGTATCCTGGGAGATCCTGATTGTTATTTTGGTGCTGAACCGTATTTCTTTCTGTGTTTACCTTGTCTCTGTAATAGTTGTTGTTGACCTTTATATCTTGTGTTACTTTTATTGTTGTACTTATTTATATTGTTCTGTCCTACACTGTTGAACTTTATATTTTATTTAACCTCAATAGGGCCCTGACCTTCCTCGTCACTACCCGACCGAGGTTAGGCTTGGCACTTACTGAGTACCGCTATGGTGTATTCATGCTCTTTCTGCGCATGTTTTGCGTATGCAGATCCAGGTACTTCGACTCAGACTTACCATCCTTGAGGCGAGGCGATCGTTTGGAGACTTCGAGGTATATCTGCTGCATCCGCAAACCGAGGAGTCTCTCTCCACTCTCTCTTATAGTTACCACCCTTTTGTATTTATTTTGTTTTAGGCTATTCTGGAGTTTGAGCATTATGTAGTGATCCTTAGCTTGTGATTCATGGGTTTCCAGGTCTTGGAGATATGTATTGGTTTTTGAGAGTTAAATATTGTGTATGCCGAGCAGCAATTTTAAACACTGTCTTATTACTCTAATTCTGTTTTAAATTGTTTTATTTTTGCAAATTAGTTTATCTTCCACAATTTAGGCTTACCTAGTCGTAGGGACTAGGTGCCGTCACGATGGTTCACGGAGGGCAAACCGGTGTCGTGACAAGTTGGTATCAGAGCTCTAGGTTCATAGGAGTCATGGATCACAAGCCGGTTTATTAGAGTCTTATTGATTGATACGGAGATTCTGTACTTATCTACGAGAGGCTATGTAACTGTTAGGAAAATTCCATTTCATTTGATTACCTTGTCATGCGAGATTTTGACATCACAATTCTAAACTTTTGTCTTCTATTCTCTCACAGATGGTGAGGACACGTGCTACCCGAGATGAGCAGGCACCTGCGCCCCCTACTGCAGCCGTCAGAGGTTGGGGCCGGGGTAAAGGCCGAGGATGCACACATGGTGAAGCCAGAGCATTACGCGAGCTGCAGTCGAGGTACCACCAGCAGTTCCAGCCGGAGTCCAGGCACCTGATACGTCTACTTCTACAACTACTCTAGCTCTTCAGGAGACTTTGGCACAGTTCATGAGCATGTACACTATTTTGGCTCAGGCAGGGTTGTTTCCCCTTGTTGTAGCTACGTCTCAGGCCGGGGGAGGAGCACAGACTCCCACCGCTCGCACTCCTGAGCAGCGAGTGCATGTTGAGTAGGTCCCTGAGATTATTCCTATATATCCTACAGTCTGAGATCAGCCCGAGGATAGGGCAGCGGCTTCCGAGGATGAGCAGCTGAGGCTTGAGAGGTTCAAGAAGTACAAGCTTCCTATATTTAGTGGTCTAGCATCGGATAATGCTCTGGGATTTCTAGATGAGTGTTACCGCATTCTCCGTACCATGGGTTATCAGGATCGAGCGGGGTTTCCTTTACTACCTTCCAGCTTCGAGAAGCCGCCTATGAGTGGTGGCGCACCTATGAGTTAGATAGTCCGGATGAGGCTGCTTCACTGACTTGGACTCAGTTTTCAGATTTTTTCCTGAGAGAGTATGTTCCTTAGGGCCTCAGGGACGCATGGCGCGCAGAGTTTGAGCACTTGCTCCAGGGTGCTATGACTGTCTCAGAGTATGATGTTCATTACACTAGTTTGGCTAGACATGCCCCAGCCTTGGTTTCTACTGTTCACGAGAGGGTTCGCTGGTTTATTGAGGGGCTTATTCCCAACATCAGGTCTAGCATGACTCATGAGTTGGAGATTGATATTTCTTATCAGCAGGTGGTGAGCATTGCTAGGAGAATTGAGGGTATGCATGCTAGGGAGAGAGAGGAGAGAAAGGCCAAGAGGTCTCAAGAGTCGGGCCATTTCTCTGGTGCCCGTGCCCCAGCAACAAGTCGTCATGGTAGGGGTTATATGAGTCGCCCTGTTCATTCATCTCTTCTAGTAGTCAGTGGTATTCCAGCTCCTCCTAGACCTCAGAAGCCTTATTATGCACCTCTGGTATCTAACGCGCCTCCCGCGTGAGGTGCTTTTAGAGGTCAGTCCAACGGACCTGGCCCGAGCTAGTCATAGCTACCACGTCCTCCTAGAGCTTGTTTTGAGTGTGGTAAAATACGCCATATGGTGAGGGATTGCCCTAGACTTGGGAGGGGTGAACCTCAACAGATTTCTCAACTACAGCGTGCCCCGTAGAATTCTCAGGTCATGGTTACAGCTCCAGTTGCTACCCCACCTGCTCAGCTAGCTAGAGGTGGAGGTCGGGGAGGTAGAGGTCGCCCTAGAGGGGGAGGCCAGACCAGATACTATGCTCTTCCTACCCGTACCGAGGTTGTTGTCTCCGATTCTGTCACACAGGTATTATACTAGTTTGTCACAAAGAAGCATCGATTCTATTCAATCCAGGCTCCACTTATTCTTATGTGTCTTCTTATTTTGCTCCGCATCTTGGTGTATCTCATGATTCTTTGAGTTCCTCTGTTTATGTTTCTACTCCTGTGGGAGATTCTCTTGTTATGGACCACATTTATCGGTCGTGTTTGGTTGCTCTTAATGGTTTTGAGACCAGAGCCGATTTATTGTTGCTCAGCATGGTAGATTTTGACATTATCTTAGGCCTGGACTAGTTGTCACCCCATTATGATATCTTTGATTGTCACGCCAAAACCGTGATACTGGCTATGCCAGGTGTACCGCGTATTGAGTGGAGGGGTACTTTAGATCACACTCCTAGTAGAGTTATTTCTTTCCTTAAAGCTCAGTGTATGGTTGAGAAGGGGTGTGACGCGTATTTATCTTGTGTGAGAGATGTCAGTATTGATACCCCTTCAGTTGATTCTGTTTCAGTAGTACGAGATATTCCCGATGTGTTTCCAGCTAGTCTTCCGGGCATGTCTCCTGATAGAGATATTGATTTTGGCATTGATCTATTGCCGGGTATTCATCCCATTTCTATTCCTCCGTATCGTATGGCTCCTCCTGAGTTGAAGGAGTTGAAGGATCGGTTATAGGAATTGCTTGATAAGGGTTTCATTCAGCCCAACGTATCGCCTTGGAGTGCTCCTGTCTTATTTGTAAAGAAAAATGATGGTTATATGCGTATGTGTATTGATTATCGCCAGTTGAACAAAGTTACAGTGAAGAACCATTATCCTTTGCCTCATATTGATGATCTGTTTGACCAGCTTCAAGGCACACGGGTGTTTTCTAAGATTGACTTGCGCTGAGGTTACCATCAGTTGAAGATTCAGGAGCCAGATATCCCGAAAACTGCTTTTAGGACTCGGTATGGTCATTACGAGTTCCTTATCATGTCATTTGGGCTGACCAATGCCCCAGCAATCTTTACGTATTTGATGCACAGTATGTTTCGGCCGTATCTTAACTCGTTCATCATTGTCTTTATTGATGATATTCTGGTGTATTCCCGGGGTCGAGAAGATCATGGGCAGCACTTGAGGACTGCGCTTCAGACATTGAGAGAGAAGAAGTTATATGCTAAGTTCTCTAAATGTGAGTTTTGGTTGGATTCCGTGGCATTCCTAGGCCACGTGATATCGAGTGAGGGTACTCAGGTGGATCTGAAGAAGATAGAGGTCGTGCAGAGTTGGCCCAGACCATCCTCAGCTACTGAGATCCGCAGTTTCCTTAGCTTGGTAGGTTACTACCGTCATTTTGTGGAGTGGTTGTTATCGATTGCAACCCTATGACCAGGTTGACCTAGAATGGTGCTCCGTTCCAGTGGACGGAAGAGTGTGAGGCGAGCTTTCAGAAGCTCAAGACAGCTTTGACTACAACCCCAAGTTTGATACTGCCTACAGGTTCGGGGTCTTATACGGTCCATTGTGATGCCTCGAGGATTGGCCTCGGAGCGATGTTGATGCAGGATGGTAGGATGATTGACTACACATCCAGACAGTTAAAGGTACATAATAAGAATTGCCATGTCCACGACCTTGAGATTTATACTGACCATCAGAGCTTGCAGCACCTGTTCAAGCAAAAGGATCTAAATTTGCACCAGAGGAGGTGGTTAGAGTTGCTAAAAGACTATGATATCACTATTTTGTATCATTCGGGTAAGGCCAATGTGGTGGCCGATGCTTTGAGTCGTCGGGCAGAGAGTTTGGGGAGTTATTTACCAGCATTAGAGAGGCCTATGGTGATGGATGTTTAGGCCTTAGCCAGCCATTTTGTGAGATTGGATCTTTCGGAGCCCAGTCGGGTTCTAGCTTGCATGGTTTCTCGGTCTTCCTTATTTGATCGTATCAGCGAGCGGCAGTATGATGACCCTCACTTGCTTGTCCTCAAGGACAAGGTTCTGCACGGTGATGCCAGAGATGTGGCTATTGGTGATGATGGTGTATTGAGGATGCAGGGTCGGATTTGTGTACCCAATGTAGATGGGCTTTGGGAGTTGATTTTGGAGAAGGCCCACAGTTCGCGGTAGTCCATTCATCCGGGTGCTGCGAAGATGTATCAGGATTTGAGACAACACTATTGGTGGAGGCAGATGAAGAAAGATATAGTTGGGTTTGTAGCTTGGTTCCTCAACTGTCAGCAGGTGAAGTATGAGCACCAGAGACCGGGTGAGTTGCTTCAGCAGATAGAGAGTCCGGAGTGGAATTGGGAGCGGATCACCATGGACTTTGTAGTTGGGATCCCACGAACTTTGAGAAAGTTCGATGCTATTTGAGTGATTCTGGATCGGCTGACCAAGTCTGCTCATTTCATTCTTGTGTGTACTACTTATTCTTCGGAGCAGTTGGCGGAGATTTATATCCGGAAGATTGTTCGTCTTCATGGTATTCCAGTGTCCATCATTTCAGATAGAGATACTCAATTCACATCACGATTCTGGAGAGTCGTTCAGTATGAGTTGGGTACTCGGGTGGAGTTGAGTACTGCATTTCACCCTCAGATGGATGGACAGTCCGAGCACACAATTCAGATTCTTGAGGATATACTCCGTGCATGTGTGATTGAGTTTGGAGGGTCTTGGGATCAGTTCTTGCCATTGGCGGAGTTTGCATACAACAACAGTTATCAGTCTAGCATTCAGATGGCGTCGTATGAGGCTTTATATGTTAGGCGGTGTAGATCCTCGGTGGGTTGATTTGAGCTGGGTGAGGCTAGATTGATGGGCATAGACTTGGTTCAAGATGCTTTGGAGAAGGTTAAGGTGATTCAGGATAGACTCCAAACAGACCAGTCCAGACAGAAGAGTTACGCTGACCAGAAGGTTCGTGATGTTTCCTATATGGTTGGAGAGTAGGTTCTGCTTCGGGTTTCGCCTATGAAGGGCGTTATGAGATTTGGGAAGAAAGGGAAGTTGAGTCTGAGGTTTATTGGCCCTTTTTGAGATATTGAGGCGTGTTGGGGAGGTTGCTTATGAGCTTGCCTTACCTCCCAACTTGGTAGAAGTTCATCCGATATTTCATGTTTCGATGCTCTGGAGGTATCACAGTGATCCGTTGCATGTGTTGGATTTCAGTTCAATCCAGTTGGACAAGGATATATCCTATGTTGAGGAGCCGTGGCAATATTAGACAGGCAAGTTAGAAAGTTGAGGTCAAAGAACATTGCATCAGTAAAGGTTCTGTGGTGGGGTCAGCCAGTCAAGGAGATGACCTGGGAGACCGAGCAGGATATGCGCAACCGTTACCTTCATCTTTTCACTACTTCAGGTATGTCTCTATGCCCATTCAAGGACGAACGAATGTTTAAGTATAGGAGGATGTGACGACCTGGCTGGTCGTCTTAAGAATTTACGCCATGTTCCCCCATTAACTGCTTTCCCCGAGTTTATTTATGCTATTTTGATTTGCCGAGCTGTTCGATTTTGAGTTTCGGAGAGTTTTGGCACACTAAGTTCCTAAATGAGAGCTTAAGTGTTGGAAGGCTGACCTTAGTCGGAACAGTGTGAAGACGACCTTGGAATGGAAATCTGATGGTTCCGTTAGCTCCATTGGGTGATTTCGGGCTTAGGGGCATGTTCGGATTGTGTTTTGGAGGTCCGTAGCTAAATTAGGCTTGAAATGCCGAAAGGTCGAATTTTGAAGTTTCCGGTTCGATAGTGAGATTTTGATCCGAGGGTCGAAATGGAATTCTAGAAGTTGGAGTAGCTCCGTAGTGTTGAATGTGACGTGTGTGCAAAATTTTAGGTCATTCGGACGAGTTTTGATAGACTTTTTAATCGAAAGCATATTTTTAGAGTTTTTGGGATTCTTAGGCTTGAATCCGATGAAAAATAGATGTTTTGATGTTGTTTTGAGCGATCTGAAGGTCGGAACAAGTTTGAATGAATTTATGGGATATGTTGGTAGGTTTGGTTGAGGTCTCGGGGGCCTCGGGATGATTTCGGGTGGTTGACGGAAAGATTTTTGGGATTTGGAGTAGCAGCTTCAGCTGTTTTACTATCATAACCGCACCTGCGAGTGTGGGACCGCAAGTGCGGAGCCGTAGAAGTAGCGGATCAATTGCAGAAGCGGAAATAGGGAGGTTTAGTAGGAGCCGCAGAAGCGGTACCACATCTGCGGATGGTGAGTTGCAGATGCGGAATCTGGTTTTAAGTGAGGGGTCGCAGATGTGACCAGTGTTCCGCAAAAGCGGGAATGCAGAAGCGGTCCCAGGACCGCAGATGCGGTAACAGCAGGGCAGAAATATAAAATTTTGAGAGTTTAGTTTCAAAAGTTGGAAATTCGATTTGGAGCTCGGGAGAGGGCGATTTTGGGAGGAAATTGAAGAGGAGATCAGTGGGTAACAATTCTTTAATCCTTTCTAGTTATATTCCATCAATCTATAGTTAGTTTCATCATTAATTTCGGATTGGAGATGAAAATTGGGGAAAAGTTGCAAGAAAGTTCTTAGACCTAAAATTCGACTTTTGATTGAGAATTTGACCTTAGATTTGGATAATTTTGGTATGAATGAACCCATGAGAGTATGAAGATTCTAAAAATATAATTTTACCCGATTCCGAGACGTGGGTCGGAGGGGCATTTTGGTCATTTTGCCTAATTTCTCGTATTAGCTTAGAATTTCTTTGTAGAATCAGTTACTTGAAGTGCTATTTACATTATGAAATTGAATTGAATAGATTTGGGCCATTTGGAGTCGAGTACTCGTGGCAAGAGCGTGGTTTCAGATTGATTATTGAGTCGGTTCGAGGTAAGTGGCTTGCCTAACCTTGTTTGGGGGACCTTCCCCTTAGGATTTGGTATATTTGGTGATTGAAATGCCTTGTACCTAAGGTGACGAGTGCATACTTGTGCTAATTGTTGGAAATCCGATTTTCATTAAGTAATTACTAGTATATTGCCATTCATGTTTTCATTACTTGCACTATTTAGCCTATTGTTAGCTTAGGAAAGCATGTCTAAGTGACTTAATTGCTTTACGTGCTCAAACTGCCTTACCTGAATTCTGTGCAACATGCTAGGCTAGAATTACTTGTTTGCCTTAATATGAAATTTGTCATTTCTGAATATTTTCCTGTTGCTGTTGTGTATTTACATTGGGACTACGGATGTGGGATTCCGATAGCTCCCCCTTGTCTATTTATTTAGGGACTATGGATGTGGGATTCCGGTAGATCCCCCTGCACAGTTATATGGAACTACGAGAATTCACCCGGTAGATTCCCCCAGTACTAGGTATTTACATTTGGGACTGCGGAATGGGATTTCGGTAGATCCTCGCGCACTATGAGTTGGACTACGGGACGGGATCCCGGAAGATCCATTGGATATATATATATATATATATATGGGACTACAGGACGGTATCCTGGGAGATCCCCAATTGTTATTTTGGTGCTGAATCGTATTTCTTTCTGTGTTTACCTTGTCACTGTAACAGTTGTTGTTTCCCTTTATATTTTGTGTTACTTTTATTGATGTACAACAACAACAACAACAATGACCCAGTATAATCCCACAAGTGGGGTCTGGGAGGGTAATATGTACGCAGACCTTACCCCTACCCCGTAGGGTAGAGAGGCTGTTTCCAGGAGACCCTCGGCTCAAAAAAGCAACAGGAGATGATATATTAGTACCATAAAAATGCGTAATAAAAATAACAACAATATATAAGAGATATGAAATATGAAATACAGGATACGAAATACGAACTACGAAATAGATGGCTAGTATAGTACAACTAGAAGGTAAAGCCCCGCATCGATAGACGACCAATGACATTCCTAGTCTAACTCCTAACTGGATAGTCTCCCTCTATTGTGTTGTAGAAATATTCACACTCTCCCCTAACATACAACCTTAATGCTCGACCTCCATAATTCCCTATCAAGGGCCATGTCCTCAGTAATCCTAAGTCGCGTCATGTCCTGTCTGATCACCTCTCCCAATACTTCTAAGGTATTCCTCTACCTCTCTGCATGCCCACTATAGCCAGTCGCTCATACCTCCTCACTGGTGCATCAGTGCTCCTCCTCTGAATGTGCCCGAACCATCTGAGTCTTACTTCCCGCATCTTGTCCTCCATGGGGGCCACACCCACCTTCTCTCGAATATCTTCATTCCTAATCTTATTCATCCTTGTATGCCCGCACATCCGCCTCAACATCCTCATCTCTGCTACTCTCATCTTCTGGATGTGTGAGTTCTTTACTGGCCAACATTCAGTTCCATACAACATGGCAGGCCTAACCACTACTCTATAAAACTTACCTTTTAGTAACGGTGACACTTTCTTGTCACACAAGACTCCCGACGCTAACCTCCACTTCATCCACCCCACCCCTATATGGTGTGTGACATCCTCGTCAATCTCCCCGATCCCCTGAATAACCGATCCAAGGTACTTGAAACTACCTCTCTTGGGAATGACTTGAGAGTCAAGCCTCACTTCAACTCCCGCTTCCGTCGGCTCAACTCCAAATTTGCACTCGAGGTATTCCGTCTTCGTCCTACTCAACTTGAAACCTTTAGACTCAAGAGCATGTCTCCAAATCTCTAGCCTCTCATTGACGCCGCCTCTTGTCTCGTCAACTAGAAAAAGGTCATCAGCAAATAGCATGCACCATGGAACCTCCCCTTGAATATGATGAGTCAGTGCATCCATCACCAGGGCAAATAGGAATGGCCTGAGCGCAGACCCTTGGTGCAACCCTGTAATAACTGGAAAGTGTTCAGAGTCGCCTCCTACTGTCCTAACCCGAGTCTTAGCTCCATCATACATGTCTTTAATCACCCTAATATAGTTACTCGGGACCCCTTTATCCTCTAAGCAGCTCCATAAGACCTTCCTAGGAACCTTATCGTACGCTTTCTCCAGATCAATAAACACCATGTGGAGATCCTTCTTCTTATCTTTGTACTGTTCCACCATCCTCCTAATAAGGTGGATAGCTTCTGTGGTAGATCATCCCGTCATGAACCCGAACTGGTTGTCTGAAATAGACACCGTCATTCGCACTCTCATTTCTACCACTCTCTCCCAAACTTTCATGGTATGACTTAATAATTTGATGCCCCTATAGTTGTTACAGCTCTGGACATCACCTTTGTTCTTATACAGCGGGACCATACTCCACCTCCACTTTTATTGATGTACTTATTTATATTATTTTGTTCTACATTGTTGAACTTTATATTTTATTTAGCCTCAGTAGGGCCCTGACCTTCTTCGTTACTACCCGACCGAGATTAGGCTTGGCACTTACTGAGTACCGCTGTAGTGTACTCATGCCCTTTCTGCGCATGTTTTTCATGTGCAGATCCACGTACTTTGACTCAGACTTACCATCCTTGAGGCGAGGTAACCGTTCGGAGACTTCGAGGTATATCTGCCGCGTCCGCAGACAGAGGAGTCTCTATCCACTCTCTCTTATAGTTACCGACCTTCTATATTTATTTTGTTTTAGATAATTCTTGAGTTAGAGCACTATGTAGTGATCCTTAGCTTGTGATTCATGGGTTTCCGGGTCTTGGAGATATGTATTGGTTTTTGAGAGTTAAATATTGTGTATGCTGAACGACACTTTTAAACACTGTCTTATTACTCTAATTTTGTGTTAAATTGTTTTATTTCTGCAAATTGGTTTATCTTCCGCAATTTAGGCTTACCTAATCATAGGGACTAGGTGTCATCACGATGGTTCGCAAAGGGCGAACCGGGGTCGTGACATTGCATTTATTTTCTTATCATTAATTTCAGTATTAATCTGTTTTCTCAATTTATATTAAGTTATATCACGTATCTTTAAAACCGCATATAAATTTAATTGTTATCCGATTTTTAGGGTAAACACCAACAGAAATGACCTAATCAACAATAGCCATCGTTTCTCTATGAGTATTCCTCTTTTTGGCATTTTAGGATGATAAAATAGGAATCTATGATCTTTTCCAATTTTGCATTTGCTAATGTCCACGTCATCGTTATGAATTCGGACTACGGACTCCGAATCATCTAAAACTTTATGGACCCATCAGAAACGACCAAATGAACAATAATTATCACTTCGCCATGATTGTTCTACTTGATATGCTCAAATTACACTTTAATTAAATAGTGTAAGGCAGTTGGTGTCAAATATAATAACCCAACAAGGTTGGAGTCGAATCCCACAGGGAATAGGTGTGAAAAGATTACTTGAGTAGTGTGAAACTTGACTTAGGTCGTAATTCTATTCCTTTAGCTTAACAAGATAATGATATAGTTGTGATTTAATAAGACAACTAATTTTGTTTTGAGAATGTTAATAATTTGATTAAGGAAACCAAGGTTGTGTCCCTATCAATGAAATATAATGTTATCGGTGTTAATATGATATATTTCTAATGGAAGGTCCTTTGATATGCAAATGGTTTCTAAATGACTACCCAATATTTTCAATGGTTGGGTAGTTTTTTCTCTTTATGATTTTTCCAAATATAAAAGAGTTGCAATTTAAGAACAACCAATTTATGCCAAGTAAAACTCAATTATTCCTAAGTGATTCTATTAAATAAGATTTAAAGTCTTGAGTTCTTGATATTCATTTCTACCAAACCCTAACCCACTTTTTCAAGTAAAGAAAGAGTAAAATGGAATAAGTTAATGTTTGCAACCATCAACCATAAATAAAGCACAAGAAATGAATAAATATCAGTGAACCATTATATATATATATTCAATGTTAAACACTCATTACCATTACACCCAATTAGGATCTACAACCTTAGTATTTAAAACTATCTACTCATGCTAAAATACAAGAACAAAGCAATAAATAGAGTCATAAAGCTTACAAAAGTTCAAGATTCTCTCTTCACAAGCTTCCAAATTAATGGAGTATTCAATGCAGGACTTTTTTCAGACTTGAATGCCCCACAAAACCCAAGTTATTCTTTTTATAGTGGACCAAAAGTCGTGGTCAAAATCGGACAAAATTGCCCATGCAGACGACTTTTGCGACCGCATAATGGTCGCAGACCATGTATGCGGTCCGCATTACCTTCATTCTCATCGCAGACTTGTAAATCACCACTCCTAGGCTTCCACCGCAGATGAATTATGCAGTCCGTATATCAGTTATGCGACTGCATTTTCCCAAAGCAGATGTGTTGAGCAACTTCTTCAACTGAAATTATGCGGTCATTATGCGGCTCGCAAAAGAGTTATGCGATCGCATAATGGGCCTCATATTTTTCTCTTTATTTGTCCAGCAACTCTGCTTCAGTTTGTGATAATTATGCGGATTATGCGATCCACATTTGACTTATGCGGTCGCATACTAGTAGCATTTCTGTCCTTTTGTGACTTTTTGACTTCTTTTCCATTTTTTTGGGTCTTCAAGTCTCATGCACTATAAAACAACCAAACTTGATAAGAATTAAATAAAAATGCATTAAAAGACGAGCTAAAATCTTAGTAATTAGTATCAAATGTGTCGAAATTCTACGGCACATCACTACTTCTTTTGGCATTTTAGAACCATAGAATAAGAATGTTGGATGATTTCTATTTTTTTCGTGTGCTAATGTCCACGCCATCTTCATGAATTTGGGTGTTAGGCTCCGAACGCCTAAAATTTTGTGGGTCCATCAGAAATGACCTAATGAACAATAGTCATCTCTTCGACATGATTGTTCCTCATTTTTGGCGTTTTAGGACCATAAACAGGAATTCAAGACGATTTTAAATTTTTTGTATGCTAATGTCCACACCATTTTCATGAATCCATGCGACAGGCTTCGAATCGCTTAAAATTTTGAGGACCCATCAGAAGCAACCTAACGAACAATACTCATAGTTTCTCCTTGATTGTTTCTCTATTTTTGGCACTTTTGGGCCATAAAATAAGAATTTATAACGATTTCTATTTTTCCGTGTGCTAATGTCAATGTCATCTTCATGAATTCGTGCGACGGGCTCTGAATGGCCAAAAACTTTGTGGACTAATTAAAAATGACATAATGAACAATAGTCATCGATTCGCCATGATTGTTCTTCATTTTGAGTGCTTTGGGGCTATAAAATAGGAATTCATGATGATTTTCATTTTTTCGTATGCTAATGTCCACGCCGTCATCATAAATTTGGGTGATGGGCTCCAAATCGGCTAAAATTTTCTAAGCAATTAGAAATGACCTAATGAACAATAGTCATTATATCGCCATGAATGATTCTTGATTATTAGTATTTTAGGGCCATAAAATAGGAATTCAAGGTGATTTCAAATTTTTTGTATGCTAATGTTCACGCCATCATCATGAATTCGCGGGACGGGCTCAGGAATCGACTAAATTGTGTAGCCCCATGAGAAATAACCTAACGAATAATAGTCATCGCTTCGTTATGATTGTTCCACGTTTTACCGTTTTAGGGCCACAATAGGAATTCAGGTTTATTTCTAATTTTTCATGTGCTAATATCCATGCCATCTTCATAAATTCGAGTGACGGGCACGAATCGCCTAAAATTATCCGGGCCCTTCAAAAACAACCTAATAAATAATAGTCATCACATTGTCATGACTGTTCTTTATTTTTGGCATTTTAGGGCCATAAAATAGGAGTTGAGAATGCTTTTCAATTTTTCATGTACTATTGTCCCTGTCATCTTTGTGAATTCAGGTGACGGACTTCGAGTTACCCAAAATTTTGTGGTCCCGACAAGAATGACCTAATCAACGAAAGTCATCGCTTTGCCACGAGCATTTATCTTTTTTGGCATTTAAAGGCAATGAAACAAGGATTCATGATGATTTTTAATTTTTCGTGCGCTAATGTCCACGTCATCTTCATGAATTCGGGCGGCGGGCTCCGAATCGCCTAAATTTTTGGGTCCATCTGAAATGACAATGAGCAATAGTCATTGTTTCGCCATGGTGGTTCCATATTATGGTGCTAGATCCCTAAAATAGGAATTCAGGACGATTTCTATTTTTTCGTGCGCTAATGTGCACGCCATTTTCATGAATTCGGGCGATGGGCTCCAAGTCACCTAAAATTTTATGGGTCCGATAAAAATAACCTAATGAACAATAGTCATCGCTTCGCTATGATTGTTCCTCGGTTTTTGGCGTATTAGGGCCATAAAATAGGAATTAAGGACGATTTTCAATTATTTGTGTGTTAATGTCCACGCCATCTTCTTGAATTCAGGCGATGTGCTCCGAATCTTCTAAAATTTTATGGACCCATCAAAAATGATCTAGTGATCAATAGCCATCGCTTCACCCAGACTGCTCCTTATTTTACAGTATTTTAGGGACATAAAATAAAAATTCAGGATGATTTTCAATTTTTCATGCACTATTGTCCACACCATATTCGTGAATTCAGGCGACGGGCTCCGAATCGTCCAAAATTTTGTAGGACCAACAGAAGAGGCCTAATCAACAATAGTCATCGTTTCTCCATAAGTATTCCCTTTTTTGGCATATTAGGACAGGAGTCCATGATGATTTCCAATTTTTCATTTGCTAATGTCCACGCTACCGTTATGAATTTGGACAACGGACTACGAATCGTCTAAAATTTTTGGACCCAACAAAAACGACCAAATTAACAATAGTATCGTTTTGCCATGATTGTTCTACATCTTTTGGCATTTTAGGACTATAAAATAAGAATGTAGGACGATTTCTAATTTTTCGTGTGCTAATGTCCATATCATCTTATGAATTTGGGTGTTAGGCTCTGAATCGCCTAAAATTTATGGGCCCATCAGAAAATGAGCAATAGTTATTTCTTCGACATGATTGTTCCTCATTTTTTGGCGTTTTAGGATCATAAAACAGGAATTCAAGATGATTTTAAACTTTTCGTATGCTAATGTCCATGTCATTTTCATGAATCCGGGTGACAAACTCTGAATCGCTTAAAACTTTAAGGGCCCATCAAAAGCAACCTAATGAACAATACTCATAGTTTCTCCTTGATCGTTTCTCATTTTTTGCCATTTTTGGGCCATAAAATAAGAATTCAGAAAGATTTTCAATTTTTCATGTGCTAATGTCAATGTCATCTTCATGAATTTGTGCAACAGGCTCTGAATCGCCAAAAACTTTGTGGACCAATAAGAAATGACATAATGAACAGTAGGCATCACTTTGCCATGATTGTTCCTCAATTTTCAGTGTTTTAGGGATATTAAATAGGAATTCAGGACGACTTTAAATTTTTCGTATGCTAATGTCCACGCCATCTTCATAAATTCGGGTGATGGGTTCCAAATCGCCTAAAATTTTATGGGCAATTAGAAATGACCTAATGAACAATAGTCACTACATCGCCATGAATGTTTCTTGATTTTTTAGTGTTTTAGGGTCATAAAATAGGAATTCAGAATAATTTCAAAATTTTCGTATGCTAATGTCCACGCCATCATCATGAATTCGAGTGACGAGCTCCGATTCAACTAAAATTGTGTGGGCCCATGAGAAATAACCTAATGAACGATAATCATTGCTTCGTCATAGCTGTTCCACGTTTTTCCGTTTTAGGGCCATAAAACAGGATTTCGGGACTATTTCTAATTCTTGTGTACTAATATTTAGCTATCTTCATTAATTCGAGCGATGGGCTACGGATCGCCTAAAATTTTCTGGGGCCTTCAGAAACGACCTAATAAACAATAGTCATCACATCACAATAACTGTTCCTCATTATTTGGCATTTTAGGGCTATAAAATAGGAATTCAGGGCGATTTTTAATTTTTCATGTGCTATGGTCCATGCCATCTTTTTGAATTCAGGCGATGGGCTTCGAATTACCCAAAATTTTGTGGGCCCAAAAAGAATGACCTAATCAACAAAATTCATCACTTTTCCATGATCATTTCTCTTTTGGCATTTAAAGGCAATGAAACAGGGATTCATGACGATTTTCAATTTTTCGTGTGAAATGTCAACGCCATCTTCATGAATTTGGGTGGTAGGCTCCAAATCGCCTAAATTTCTGGGGCTTCTGAAATGAAAATAGTCAATAGTCATCGCTTCGCCATGACGGTTCTTTATTTTTGGCGTTTTAAGTCCATAAAATAGGAATTAAGGACGATTTTCAATTTTCGTGCGCTAATGTCCACCATCTTCATGAATTCGGGCGACGGGCTCCAAATTGCCTAAAATTTTGTGGGCCCGTTATAAACGACCTAATAAAAAATATTCATCGCTTTGCCATGATTGTTCCTCGGTTTTTGACGTTTTAGGGCCATAAAATAGGAATTGAGGATAATTTTTAATTTTTCGTGTGCTAATGTCCACGCCATCTTCTTGAATTCAAGCGATGGGCTCCGAATCTTCTAACATCTTATGGACCCATCAGAAACGATCTAATGACTAATAGTCATCGCTTCGCCGGGACTTCCTTATTTTTCAGCGTCTTAAGGCCATAAAATAGGAATTCAAGATGATTTTAATATTTCGTGTGCTATTGTCCATGCCATATTCATGAATTCAAGGGACGGGATCTCCTAATAGAAATGACCTAATCAACAATAGTCATCGTTTCTCCATGAGTATTCCTCTTTTTTGGTATTTTAGGGTCATAAAATAGGAATCCATGATGATTACCATTTTTTCATTTGCTAATATCCACAACAACGCCATGAATTCGGACAACGGACTCCGAGTCGTCTAAAATTTTGTGGACCCATCAGAAACGACCAAATGAATAATAGTTATCGCTTCGCCATGATTGTTCTAATTCTTTTGGCATTTTAGGATCATAAAATAATAATATAGGACGATTTCTAATTTTTCGTGTGTTATGTCCACGCTATCTTCAAAAATCGAGCAACGAGCTCCGAATCGCCTAAAATTTTGGGGCCCATTAGAGACGACGTAATAACCAATAGTCATCACTTCGTCATGATTGTTCCTTATTTTTTAGAATTTTAGGGCCATAAAATAGGAATTGAGGACGATTTTAAATTTTTTGTATACTAATATTTAGGCCATCTTCATGAATCCAGGCGATGGACTCCAAATCGCCCAAATTTTCTTGGGCTTTGTCATGACTATTCCTCATTTTTTTAGCATTTTAGGTCCATCAAATAGGAATTCAGGATGATTTAAAAACTTTTGTGTGCTAATGTCCACGCTATCTTTATGAATTCGGACGACGGGCTCTGATTCACCAAAAATTTTGTGGGCCCATTAGAAACAACGTAATGAACAATATTAATTGTTATGCTATGATCGTTCCTCTTTTTGGCCTTTCTTGGGCCATAAACAGGAATTCGGGATGATTTTCGATTTTTCGTATGCTAATATCCGCGACATCTTCAAGAATTCAGATGATGGGCTCAAAAGCGCCTAACATTATGTGGCCTCGTCATAAATGACCTAGTCAATCATAGTAGTACTTCTCTATGATCGTTCATCATTTTTTGGCATTTTAGGGCCATAAAATAGGAATGCATAATGATTTTTAATTTTTCTTGTGCTATTGTCCATGACATCTTCATGAATTCGAGCGACGGGCTCTGAATCACCTAAAATTTTGTGGACCCATCAGAAATGAGCTAATCAATAATAGTCATTGCTATTATTTTTTGGAGTTTTAGGGCAATAAGTTAGGAATTCCGAACAACTTGTAGTTTTTTATGTGCTAATATCCACGCCATCTTCATGAATTAGGGTAACGGGATTCGAATCGGCTAAAATTTTGTGGGCCATTGATCGCTGCCTACTCCGTGCTACTAAAGAGTACGAAGAGAGGGTCGCAATAGCTTTTACCCGATTTGTGGGTCGGGATCGATTTCCACAGAGAGCTAGGAATGGAGTCGGGTATCTATTTAGGTTGGAATTGCGTATTGGTTCCAAATATCACTACCAATCATTTTTGATTTTTTTCTTTAATAATCTACTATTATCAACTACTAATTATAATTGCAACTAGATTATAATAAGAGAGAATTGCTACAAGTTGTATCTAATGGATAAAAAGGCACTAGGGTAATGACATCCTCCTAGGTGGCCAATTGACGGGTGATTGAACCTAAGGCTCGATTGACATGATTGGGGAATATGATATAACCATTGCACGATTTTACCCACTCTGACCCTCTCAGTAGAGAGAGTGATTTTACCCAATTGACTTTCTCAAGACCAACAGGGTAGGCAAATTTGCTCAAGCAACTAGGGTTCAAGTCGGGTATTACTCTCTCGAAGTTTAACCCTTTAATTGGGACTATCAATTCTCTTGAGTCCATCCCAATTCCTTGTTGGGTCAATGTCGGAGACTTTGGCTCTCTTTCTCAAGAAGAACCCAAGTCAACTTAACACAAACTAGTGTTTGCAACCACTAATTCATAGATTAAACCATGAAATTGACCCAAATAACAAACACCCATAGTCAATCTAACCTTAAATCACAACACCCATCAATTACCCACACTAGGGTTGAGCCACAACCCTAGCTAATGGGTTTAGCTACTCATGCTTGAAGAGAAAAATAGAGAAATAGATGAAGATAAAGACATATTAATTAATTGCTAATGTAAATATAAAGATTCAATGATAAAAACTAAGTAAAAATGCCCAAAATGGCTCAGAAAAATCTTCTCACAAGCGCAGCTAACATTGATAATATCTGATATCCTAAAAATGAAAAAAGGTTCTATTTATACTAAGCTGGAAAAACTAGACAAAAATGCCCCTGCGGGGTCTGTGCGGACTACACAAAATGGTGTGCGGCCGCACTAGGCTCTTGACTCTGCAAATTCAACTCTCTGAACCCAAGCTCTGCGAACCGTACAGAATGGACTACGGCCGCGGAGGCATCTAGTGCGGTCCACCCAAACATGACTGCAAACCGCATAGGCTTGATCTTCAGAACTTGGCATCTCTCTGAACTTTGGTTCTGCGGACCGCACAGAATGGTAGTGAGGCCGCAGTGCCTTCAGTGCGGTCCGCACACTATCTAATGCGGCCGCATTGCTTTAATGTTTAAAAATCCAACTCTCTGAATCTCCCTAGTGCGGACCGCACAAAGTGTAGTGTGGCCGCACTAGGACTGTTTCTCCTGAGTTTTGTCTTGTATTTGGTACTTGTGCCGGTTTCACTCCTTTTGAGCCAATCTTTGATATCTTATCACTTTGTTGATCAAATCAGCAATCAAGCACAGCTTATGAGCCTTTTGGGACTATTTTGTATGAATTTATAATTAAAGCGTAAGAAAGAAGGAGCATGAAATGCGTCAAAATCCCTAGTTATCAACTCCCCCAAACTTAAGCTTTTGCTTGTTCTCAAGCAAACAAAATAAGACTCACTCCTTAAGGGAAAATCCAAAAATTTTCATCTATCCTAAAGTGACCTCAACTAGCATCAATTGGTACTAACAATTGCCTTCAATACAAATGAATCATTAACAACTTTTAACTTAAAAAACCATGGATCAAGTGTGACACAAGAGCATCAAGAGTTGACTCAACACATCAAAAAACTCTCTCAATTTCTTTGGTCATTGTGGAACCCAAACTCGCACATCCTCAACTCTCCCTAAGCAAACCTCACCTTTTTGAATATTGGCACACAAATCGAGGTTAATGGAAATTCACTCATCTCTCTCAAGAAAAAGTCACAACTCCAACTCTAAGTACCATATGCTTGCCCCTTATGTAAGTATCCACTAATGTAAGCTTCATTTAACTCAAGATCCTCTAGGACTTTTGTGGAGTCAGTGTGAAGGCTTTTGGTTCAGGGTAGAAAATGTTTTGATCTAAGTGGGTTCCATCTTCCTTTAAGCACTTCTTTTGATTCATTTGGAACACATTTTCTTGACTCTTTGAGTCATCTCACTTCTTTCTAAGGGGTTAGAGAGACATGTTGCCACTCTTTCTTATGCACTTCAAACCATTTCTCCTTTTTCACCTTCCACACCTTTCATTCTTTGCTTTTCTTGAATCCCTTTTTATTCTTTTTCACATTGAACATTCTTTTTTTCTTTTGCTTTTCTTTCTTTTTCATTACCTTTCCTTTTCTTCATTTTTGTGCCTTTTACAACTTTGTTACCATCCTCGTATCTCCCCCCCAAACTTATACTTTTGCCATGTGCTCAAGGAAAGATCGGGTGCCAAGAGAAGGTATCTTTTAGAACGGGTATAGACTTGTATCATGGTTCTTGAAAGAAAAAGGTCTAAGGCTCAAAAGGGTTAACTAGGGATCATATCATTGGTAGGCTATGGAATTTTTCAAGCTATCATTTGGATCAAGGAGGGCCTATAATCATGTCTCAAGTCAAAATTCACTTAAGATTTTGCCTCAACAAACATTCGGGGCAAGTTCTAGACCAATGGCTTGGGACTTGACTTTTCTCTCACCGCACAAGCTAAAGGATCGCTAAAGACATAGAGTCGGGGGCCCATAACGACCTTAGATATGATTTGAGCAAACAATGGTCCCGAAAAACCACTTGATGATTATCGGTCAATACAAGAGTCTCAAGGTCACGACTTTCACCATCCTAAACACAACATTTTGTCTTTGACCATGGGATCAAAGGCAAATGTGTTAGGCCCAAGTGAAGCTTTGCTTGAGGTACCCTTAACTACAACTACTAAAAACAAAGACAAAAACGGGCTCAAACCCTTAAGATGGTTGTCACGCCATCCATCATTGGGAAGAGCCACCCAGTTCACACAATACTCCACCTTTGGAAAGAACCGTGACATTAAGAAAACCAAAGGCTTATTGAAAACGTACAAAATAAAACAAAAAGCTACGAACATAAATAAGAAGCTAAAAATGAAATATTTTTGCGGAAAATAGAATGAATATATACAATAGGGAGTTTGAATATACAACAGGGGATGAATATATACAATATGATGTAACTTTATATACAGACCCAAGGAAAGATAAAAAAATGCGATAAAAGTAACTAAATATAAAATTATATACAGACCAAATGAAAAATCAAGAAAGCATAAAGATATCAATATATACAGTCATCCATAAATGTGTAGGGCTCACCCCCTCAAATAAAAGCTGGCATTGTCCCCAATGCCAACTAGTATAAATAAGCACTGAAAATAATAGAAAAGGATATAGAAGACTCACTAAGCCGTGTCTGTCTGCATAGGATCATGGGTGGTCCCTGGGTCCTCTGTGTGCTCGGAAACCTCAGACTGGTTCCTGGTGGTCTGCTCTGCTGCTACTAGGACCTGGGCCTGGACCTCGACAGGCTGTGGAACTGGTACATCCTGTGGCTGGCTGGAGGAAGCCTCCGGTGGGTCCACTAACTAGATGATGGCATCATCTGCT
The DNA here is from genome assembly GCF_000715075.1 of Nicotiana tabacum. Classification (NCBI taxonomy): domain Eukaryota; kingdom Viridiplantae; phylum Streptophyta; class Magnoliopsida; order Solanales; family Solanaceae; genus Nicotiana; species Nicotiana tabacum. The sequence goes on along the minus strand of NC_134089.1, from coordinate 13,200,063 downwards.
CTCGGGATCTTCCTCCTCTTCGGAGGCCTCTAGGTCTGCTCCGGCTGTGGATGAGCTGCTGGGACTGGATCATCAAGTAACAGGTCCAAAGTCAGTTGGTCTGCCTTCAGTCTATCTACATCTGCCCGCAGCTCCTTCACGGACTCCTTAGAGGCCCGTGTCTTTCTAAGCTTTTTGTGCTCCCGAGCAAGCTCCTTGAGAACCTTGCTGTGTGAATCAACTGCCTTGGCCAATGCATCCTGAGTGGTGAGTATTTTCTTCTGGTTCTCAAGTATCTCCTTCAAAGCATCCTCTATCGACTGGGCACCTAAGGGGTTAGACGAGCCGATTAAGCCTCTACCGTGGTAGTCAATGTGGACAACTTGGATGAGGTAGCTACATCCAGTTGTTTATACTCAATAGGGCCTAGCTCAGCCGATGGGCAGTAATGGGATGGGCTCAGGTAGATGGGATCTCTGGGCCTACTGATGTTGAAGGACTAGGATGAATGGCTGAAGATGTGGAGGGTCGGGGAGGCATGTCAGTAGAAATGGAGGTAGGCTCAGTAGGGACCTCTACCACAACTGGCTCTTCAGACTGGCCAGTTGGGGTAGAAGCAGGGGCTTTGTAGTTCTTGTCCTTGGGGTTGTCATTCCCCTTCAAGCTATACCAAAAGAACGGGGTTGTCGCCTTGACCTTGATGTCATATGGCCTCGGCTCCACCTCTAGATCTGTGAAGTACTCAGTGAGAAAGCTGGGGAAAGGGTAGTTCCGATCATGTTGTGCTCCCACAATGGTGATAACTCTGGACATCATATTCCCCACGTTGATGGGGTACCCCGCCATAATGGAAGCAACCAAAATAGCCCGGTGGAGAGGAAGGGTCTGGTCATGAGTGGTAGGGTCCAACCGGCTGTAAACAAAGGTCTCCCAACCCCTCGCCTCAAAGTTTAGGGTCTTCCGCAATATTCTGACCCCAACTGTCAACCAATCAGGAACGATACCTGGGATTTCCAGGTACTGAGCTAACCATGGACGGACCTCCTTGCCCATCTCCATTTTTGCCATATATAGAGTCTCATCCTCCTCATCGAAGCCCAAATATTCATTAATTAACTTCTCATCGAACAAAACTTTCAAATTACGAACTTTGGTCACTTTGGAGCCCTTTTTGATGTAGGCTACATTACAATAAAACTCTTTGACCAAATGCTCGTTGGAATCCACACAGTTATCTAAGATGTTCTCCCAACCCACTATAGTTCTGGACTTTCTCTGCACGTTAGGGTTGTGGGGTAGTAGATCTGTGTTAATGAAACTTCGCTCCGGTATCAACTTCCTCACCGGCCACCACTCCCGAAATTTGTGGTACGCCACCTCGCTCACGAACCTATCCTCCTAGACGTCAGGTTTTCTTGTTCTGGCAATAACTCCCACCTGAGGCTCACCACCTTCGGCTGCCTCCTCATCTCCCTATACCTCCTCCTTACCTTCGCCTGCATCCTCCCCGGATAATGAAGTTGTAGGGGAGGTGGAGTATTCACCACTGCCAGCTGTTGAGCCCTCAGACGACTCAGTAGAAAGATGCCCTGGTGCTTGGGCAGTGGGTGATGAGGGAGGGGTGTCTCTATGTCTGGCCCTCTCCGGATACGGGATGTATTCTGGGACTGAGTCCGAAGAGATCTCTCAAGAGGGCTCGTACTCACTCCTTGACATGTCAATGGCTCTGTCAGCTGCTTTTATGGCCTTCCTCATGTTCTTTATGTTTTGCCTAACTTGGGGAGTGAGTTTGACCAATTTCTATTTTCCACCCCGGGAAGATTCACCTATGTCGGGTTGTTTTGATCCTTGCCTCTTTGTTTAACCATGGTATGCACACACAATCATATAACATTGTTAGTATCAATAGAAGCAGTGAGAAACTTGGTGCAGAAAGAATTTCATAACAGACTTCCAGTGTTGCAGACAGGTTGCAGAAATTGCATAGTGCGGACTGCACAAAATGGAGTGCGGCCGCACAGGGGCCAGTGCGATCCGCACAAAGACGATTGTGGTCTGCACTGGGATGGGATTCAGACTACCCATCCTCTGAATCTGACCAGTGCGTCCCGCACAAAATGGTACCGCGACCGCACTGGGCCAGTGCGGACCGTACAAAATGTAGTGCCGCCGTACTGCCCAAGGGTTATCTTTCAGATGTTCATCAGTGCGGTCCATACAAAGTGGTACTGCGGACCGCACTAGGACACTGCAGACCGCACTGAAGCGACCACGGTCCGCACTACGTGCCCAAACTTGGCACTGAGTTAGGGCATCAGATTTTGCTTTTAAGTCCAAATTTACCCCTAATTTATGTCCGTACATGTGTACCCAGTCCAGTACACTAACTAAGTAGATAAGAATAAAAACTCTAACTACCCTAACCTAACAAATTAAGACATTATGGGAGAAGGACGAGATAAAAAGTAAGAAAAAATGAAAATTAAATGCAAGTGACAAAATTAAACAAGTAAAGAGGAAGATTAATGTACCAGATTGTAAGGTGAATTGAATCAAATGAGTTTCAACAAGTAATTACGTGCAAGTGAGACGATGAACAGTGTTTAATTTCTTAGAGTCTATTTATAGAAAGCCCCTGGGGCCCAGCCTCACCTACCAGTGCGGACCGCACAAAATGGACCGCGGTCCGCACTGCCTTGTTTAGCACAAGATTGAGAAGGCAACCTTCTGTGGTTTGCAAAAAATGGACTGCGGACGTAGAGGTCCACCGCGGACCGCACAAAATGTAGTGCGGCCGCAGTGGCAAACTTCGGAGAAGCTTCATCTTACCCACACCAGCGCGGTTCGCACAGAATGTACTGCGGCCGCATTGGAAACTTCAGAGACCTACACATTTGTCCATCATGCCTTACACTGCATCAACATAACCCTGCAACATCTCACAACCAATTAGCCCAAAAATCAATCCTATACTACAAAGAAAATCAAAGAAAAAGACATGGGTTGCCTCCCAAGAAGCACCTGATTTAACGTCGCGGCACGACGTAGGTTACCATCACATCATTTGAAGTGAAGAAGTGCCACCACGTGGTTGTCATCAATTTTCCCAAGATAATGCTTTACCCGGTGCCCGTTAACTCTGAAGACTTCACAATTTTTATTTTTCAAATCAAGAGCACCAAAAGGGGTCACAAACACAACTTCAAGCGGTTCACTCCATTTGGATTTGAGCTTTTCCGGAAATAGACGTAACCAGGAGTTGAACAACAGAACCAAATAACCTACATTGAACTCCTTTCCACGAGCATATTTTTCATGAAGGTACTTCATCTTGTCCTTATACAAGGACGAACTGGAGTAGGCATCGAATCTAAATTCATCGAGTTCATTAAGCTGCTCTACACGAAGATTGGCTGCAACATCCCATTCAAGATTCAACTTCCTCAAAGACCACATGGCCTTGTGCTCTAACTCAACCAGAATATGGCATGCTTTCCCAAACACCAACCGATACGGAGACATCCCAATTGGAGTTTTGTAAGCCGTCTGATAAGCCCATAGAGCGTCATCCAACTTCTTCGACCAATCGGTCCTATTTGCATTGACCGTCTTTGACAAGATACTTTTGATTTCTCTGTTGGAGACTTCCACTTGACCACTAGCTTGAGGATGATAAGGGGTCGAAACCTTATGATTGACACCGTACTTGGAAAGCAATGTGTCGAAAGCTTTATTGCAAAAGTGAGACCCCCCATCACTAATAATCGCACGAGGAGTGCCAAACCTTGTGAAAATGCTCTTTTTAATAAATGCAACAACACTCCGGGCTTCATTGTTAGGCAAAGCCACGGCCTCAACCCATTTTGAGACATAGTCAACCGCCACGAGAATGTAAGTATTCCCATAAGAGATAATAAATGGACCCATGAAATCGATTCCCCAAACATCAAAGATATCCACTTCAAGAATGGTATTGAGAGGCATCTCATCCCTTTTTGAAATTCCACCCGCTCTTTGGCAATCGTCACACCTCTTCATAAAATCATGTTCATCTTTGAACAAGGTTGGCCAATAGAATCCACAACTAAGAACTTTCGAGGCGGTCCTCACCCCACCGTGATGGCCACCATAGGGTGAAGAATGGCAAGCCTCTAAGATACTCAATTGTTCTTCTTCCGGGATACATCTACGAATCACACAATCCATGCAAATCTTGAACAAGTATGGCTCATCCCAATAGAAATCCAAACTATCCCGCTTGAGCTTCTTCCTTTGGTTAGAAGAGAGCTCACACGGGATTACTCCAGTCATAAGGTAATTGGGAACAGCGCAAACCATGGCATATCATTTATTGACACTGCAAGGAGTTGATCGTCGGGAAATGAATCATTGATCTCAAGGCCATCACAAGGCCTCCCCTCCTCCTCTAAATGGGACAAGTGGTCTGCCACTTGGTTCTTACTACCTTTCCGGCCCATAATTTCTAGATCAAACTCTTGAAGTAGTAACACCCATCGCATCAATCTTGCTTTGGAGTCTTTCTTTGCCATCAAGTACCTAAGAGCGGCATGATCAGGGTGCACTATAATCTTGGCCCCCATAAGATACGGCCGAAACTTTTCCATTGCAAATACTATAGCCAACAATTCTTTTTTGGTAATCGTGTAGTTCCTTTGAGCCTCATTCATGGTCTTGTTTGTGTAGTACACCGGATGAACCATCTTGTTAACCCTTTGACCCAAAACAGCCCCAACCACAACGTCACTTGCGTCACACATGAGCTCGAAAGGTAAGCTCCAATTTGGTGCGGTAATGATAGGGGTATGGTCAACTTAAGCTTGAGAAGATCAAATTCTTGCATACACCCCTCATCGAACACAAACTTTGCATATTTTTCTAGTAGTTTCCATAAGGAGTTTACCGCATTTGAAAAATCTTTTATAAACCTTCGGTAGAACCCCGCGTGCCCAAGAAAACTCCTCACCCCCTTGACGGAAATGGGGGAGGAAGCCTTGAAATCACCTCTATCTTGGCTTTGTCAACTTCAATTCCATGCTTTGAAATTTTGTGACCCAACATTATACCCTCTTCAACCATGAAATGACATTTTTCTCAATTGAGTACAAGGTTTGTGCCTTTACATCGGGCCAATACTCTATCCAAATTTCTCAAACATTCTTCAAAGGAATCACCAACCACACTAAAATCATCCATGAAGACCTCCAATATATCTTCCACCATGTCGGTGAAAATATCCATCATGCATCTTTGGAATGTCGTCGGAGTATTACACAATCCGAACGGTATCCGAGAGAAAGCGAAGGTTCCATACGGACAAGTAAAGGTGGTCTTCTCTTGGTCCTCCGGGGCAATTAAGATTTGATTATACCCCGAGTACCCATCCAAAAAGCAATAAAAAAGCACGTCCCGCGAGACGATCAAGCATTTGGTCATGGAATGGCAATGGGAAATAGTCCTTTCGGGTCACCTTGTTTAGCTTCTGGTAGTCCATACAAACCCTCCAACCTGTGACTGTCCGAGTAGGAATAAGTTCATAGTTGTCATTGGTCACCACAGTCATACCACCCTTTTTTGGTACATATTGCACCGGAGAAGTCCATGAGCTATCAGAAATGGGGTACACAACCCCGGCATCCAACCATTTGATCACTTCTTTCTTCACCACTTCTTGCATAGCCTCATTCAATCTCCTTTGATGCTCCAAGGAAGGCTTTCCATCATCCTCCAAGATAATTTTGGGCATACAAAATACGGGGATTATTCCCCGAATGTTAGCCAAAGTCCATCCAATTGCCCTATTCCGCTTTTGAAGCACCGCCAAAGTGGCCTCAACCTGCATGTTAGTCAGGCAAGAAGAAAGAATAACTCGTAAAGTAGAATTTGAGCCTAAGAATTCATACCTGAGGTATGGAGGAAGTGGTTTCAACTCCAACACCGGTGGCTCCTTAATTGATGGTTTTATTGGTGGAGTTTTCCGGTTTTCAAGATCCAAAGACAATTTTCTAGGCTCATAAGAATAATAGCCCATTCTATGTAAAGCATTCACACACTCCACTCGGCTAGCATCCACATTGACATCAAGATTTAACAATACGGCTTCCAATGGGTCCTCCACATTGATCATTGCACTGGTGTTATCAATTATCACTGTTGTGACGAGATCCAACAAAAGAGCACACCTCGGTGCTATTGGGTTATTTCATAGATTTGCAAACATGGAAGACGACCTTTTCATCAGCCACTCAGAAAGTGAGCTCACCCGCTTCAACATCAACCAATGCCTTCCCCATTGCAAGGAAAGGTCTACCCAAGATAATAGGAACCTCATAGTCCATTTCACAATCCAAAATGACAAAGTCGGCCGGCAAAATGAATTTGTCCACCTGGACAAGCACGTCATCAATAATGCCCAAAGGTCAATTCATCGATCGATCCACCATTTGAAGTCTCATTGAAGTTGGTCTAGGTTGCTCCATACCCAAAGTTTTGAAAATTGAGTATGGCATCAAATTGATACTAGCTCCCAAGTCACATAGAGCCTTGGTAAACTTCGCACTCCTAATGGTGTAAGGAATGGTGAAAGCACCGGGATCTTCAAGCTTCGGGGCCATTGAATGAACTATAGCACTAACTTGGTGAGTCATCTTTATAGTTTTGCAATCCATAGAACGCTTCTTTGTAACCAAGTCTTTCATGAATTTTGCATAACCCAGCATTTCTTCAAGTGCCTCCACCAAAGGCACATTAATAGATAAGCTCTTCATCATGTCAATGAACTTTTTAAATTGATTATCATTCTTCTGCTTCGCGAGCCTTTGAGGATAAGGTGGAGGTGGCCTTGGCAAAAGATTCTTGGCTTTTGGCCCAACCAGCTCTGGCATGTCAATTATATGTTCCCTAGACGGGTTCACATCATTTTGGGTTTCCACCTCGACTTCTTGAATATCAATCCTCACTTCATTTTTCATATTTTCATCAACCACATCTTCAACTACCAAAGGGACTTCGTCATCTTGCAACTCAACATCATCATCCACGACTTGCTTTTGCTTAGAGGCATTCACATCACTGCCTCTCCTACTTCTTGTTGTAACCGCCATAACATGATTGTTCCCACCCTTTGGGTTCACTATTGTATCACTTGGTAGAGCACCCTTCGGGCGAGATTCAATGCCTGAGAGATTTAGCCTAATTGCACCTCCAAGTTTCGGATAGAGGTGTTGTGAGAAGCTAACTGTGCATCAGAATCCGCGTTCCTCTTCATCGCCTGCTCAAACATCATTTCAATTCTACCCATATCATTACCAGAAAAACTAGGACCTTGAGAAGGGAAAGGGGGTCGATTGTTCAGTTGTTGGTACATTGGGGGCCTTTGAAAGCCTTGCCCCCGGTTGCCTTGGTTTCCATTGTTGTTCCACCCGCCTTGATTGTTATTGTTTCCCCAATTATTTTTATTTCCATTCCAATTGCCTTGGTTGTTGTTTTGATTACCCCAATTGTTGTTTTGGTTGTTGTTGTTCCAATTACCACCACATTGTTGTTGATTGCTCCAATTTCCTTGGGGTCACCATTGTTGGTTTGAAGAGTTGCCTTTATTGCCTTGATAGTTGTTGACATATTGTACCTCTTCACTTTGATCATCATAACCATCATTTTGAAACCCATCACATATATCATCATATTGCTCAGAATTCCCTTGATTTTGTTGCCTCATTTGCCTTCTCTTGTTGACACGCATACTAACACCCTTCATGGCATTCACTTGGCGAGGATTCTAAACTTGTTGCAACTGCACCTTAGCCAATTGGTTCATAGTAGTAGTAAGCTCAGCTATCGCTTGCTCGTAATCATGTAATTCCTTGTGCAAATGGATAACCGTAGGGTCACCTTGAGGCACATTTGCTCTACTCTACCATGCTGAAGAAGTGTCTGCCATTTCATCAAGTACATCACATGCCTCATCATAAGAAAGCTTCATAAAATTGCACCTGGCCAATTGGTTAACAATGCATTGATTTGTAGTATTTATGCCCCGGTAGTAAGGTTTGTTGGATCATGGCCTCGGTCATATCATTATTTAGGCACTCCTTCACCATCGTTCTATACCGCTCGCAAATCTCATGCAAAGGTTCCGTTGGCTCTTGCATGAAGGCTAATATTTCATCTCGAAGTGCCGCCATATGACTAGGAGAGACAAATTTGGCAATAAACTTATCCGCCAACTCATCCCAAGTTGTGATGGAATGGTTGAGGAGTCTCTCGAGCCAGTCTAATGCCTTCCCCCGAAGTGAGAATGGGAAAAGTCTCAATCTCAGCGCATCCTCGGATACATTCGTCTGATTGCTCCCCCAACATGTATCTATGAACCCCTTGAGATATTTGTAGGCATTTTGATTCGCAACGCCCGTGAAGTACCCACGCTGCTCAAGTAAGGTCAACATCATATTGGTTATCTGAAAGTTGCCCGCCTGGATTCTAGGTGGGACAATAGCACTTATATAATCCTGGTTCGGAAGTACTCTGGGAACCACTCTTGGAAGTGGCAGAGGAGGGTCTGGAACATCACCATTAGGATTAGAATTGGCATTTCGGCCTCGACGTTGTCCTTGAGGTGCAAGAGGTACCTCATCTTGCTCAAGATCATCGACCTCCTCCCCTGCTATCACGTTTCCAAGAGGGTCATTAGCATTGTTTAAAGTCATGTTGGTACCTGAGTAATGACACAAACAAGTAAGTAACAAAGAAGGAAAGAAGAACAATACACAAAACTAACTAAATAGATAGCCAAAACCGTTAGCTCCCCGGCAACGGTGCCAAAAAGTGATCGCTGCCTACTCCAAGATACTAAAGAGTAGGAAGAGAGGGTCATAATAGATTTTACCCGATTTGTGGGTCGGGGTCGATTTCCACAGAGATCTAGAAATAGAATCGGGTATCTATTTAGGTTGGAATTGTGTATTGGTTCCAAATATCACATCCAATCATATTTGGTTTTTTTCTTTAATAATCTACTATTATCAACTACTAATTATAATTTCAACTATATTATGCTAAGTGAGAATTGCTACAAGTTGTATCTAATGGATAAAAAGGCACTAGGGTAATGGCATCCTCCTAGGTGGCCAATTGATGGGTGATTGAACCTAAGGCTCGATTGACATAATTGGGGAATATGCTATAACCATTGTACGATTTTAACCACTCTTACACCTCTCAATAGAGAGAGTGATTTTGCCCAATTGACTTTCTCAAGACCAATAGAGTAGGCAAATTTGCTCAAGCAACTAGCGTTCAAGTCGGGTATTACTCTCTCGAGGTTTAACCCTTTAAATGGGACTATCAATTCTCTTGAGTCCATACCAATTCCTTGTTGGGTCAATGTCGGAGACTTAGGCTCTCTTTCTCAAGAAGAGCCCAAGTCAACTTAACATAAACTAGTGTTTGCAACCACTAATTCATAGATTAAACCATGAAATTGACCCAAATAACAAACACCCATAGTCAATCTAACCTTAAATCACAACACCCATCAATTACCCACACTAGGGTTGAGCCACAACCCTAGCTAATGGGTTTAGCTACTCATGCTTGAAGAGAAAAACAGAGAAATAGATGAAGATAAAAACATATTAATTAATTGCTAAGGTAAATACAAAGATTCAATGAAAAAAGCTAAGTAAAAATGCCCAAAATGCTAAGAAAAGACTTCTCACGAGTACAGCTAACGTCTGATAATATCTGATACCCTAAAAATGGAAAAGGTTATATTTATACTAAGCTAGAAAAATTGGACAAAAATGCCCTTGCGAGGTCAGTGCGGACCGCACAAAATGGTGTGCGGCCGTACTAGGCTCTTGACTCTGCAAATTCAACTCTCTGAACCCAGGCTCCGTGGACCACACAGAATGGACTGCGGTCGTTGAGGCATTTAGTGCGGTCCGCACAAACATGACCGCGGACCGCACAGGCTTGATCTTCAGAACTTGGCATCTCTCTGAACTGTGGTTCTGCGGACCGCACAGAATGGTAGTGCAGCTACGGTGCCTTCAGTTTGGACCGCACACTATCTACTGCAGACGCATTACTTTAATGCTTGAAAATCTAACTCTCTGAATCTCCCTAGTGCGGACCGCACAAAGTGTAGTGTGGCCGCACTAGAACTGTTTCTCCTGAATTTTGTCTTGTCTTTGGTACTTGTGCCGGTTTTACTCCTTTTGAGCCGATCTTTGATATCTCGTCACTTTGTTGATCAAACCTACAATCAAGCACAACTTATGAGCCTTTTGGGACAATTTTGTATGAATTTATAATCAAAGCATAAGCAAGAAGGAACATGAAATGCGTCAAAATCCCTAGTTATCAGCCATTCAGAAACAACTTAATGAACGATAGTCATCACTTCGCTATGATTGTTCTACATTTTTTTGGCATTTTAAGGCCATAAAATAGGGATTCATAATGATTTCCTATTTTCCATGTGCTAGACCACTGCGTCTTCATGAATTCGGACGAAGGGCTCCAAATCATCTAAAATAATGTGACCCCATCAAAAACAACTAAATGAACAATAATTATCATTTCGCCATAATTGTTTCTCATTTTTTGTATCTTAGGGCCATAAAATAGAAATTCATGACGATTTCAATTTTTTTGTGTGCTAATGGTCATACCATCTTCATGAATACGGGCAATGGACTCTGAATCACCTAAAATTTTATGGGCTCATCAGAAACAACTAATGAATAATAGTCATAGCTTCGTCGTGACAGTTCCTCAATTTTGTTTTGGCGTTTTAGGGCAATATAGTAGGAATTCAGGACAATTTTTAATTTTTCGTGTGCAAATGCTATGCAATCTTCATGAATTCGGGTGACGGGCTCTGAATCGCCAAACATTTTGTGGTCTTATCAGCAATGATATAATGAACAATAGTGATAGCCTTGATTGTTCTTTATTTTTTAGTATTTTAAAGCAAAAAAACTGGAATTCAAGCCGATTTTTGCTTCGTGTGCTAATGTCCGCACCATCTTCATGAATTCAGGCGACGCTCTGATTCGCCTAAAATTATGTGGGTCCATCAGAAACGACTTAATAAACTATTGTAATTGCTTCTCTATGTTCGTTCCTCAATTTTTGGCATTTTATGCCCATAAAACAAGAATTCAAGATGATTTCTAATTTTTCGTGTACTACTGTCCATGCCATCTTCATGAATTTTGACGAGGGCTCGGAACCACCTTAAATTTTGTGGGCTCATCAGAAATGATCTATTCAACAATAGTTATCGCTTCGCCATGATTGTTTCTCGTTTGGCATTTTACGGACATAAAACAAGAATTCAGGACGATTTTTAATTTTTCATGTGCTAATGTCCACACCATTTTTATGAATTCGGACGATGGGTTCCAACAACGAAAACCACCTAATATTATCCCACAAGTGGAGTCTGGGGAAGGACGATAGGTTCCAAATCGACTAAAATTTTGTGAGCCCATCAAAAATGACCTAATGAATAATAGTCATCGCTTCACCATGATTGTTTCTCGTCTTTTGGTATTTTAGGGTCATAAAAAAGAAATTCAAATGATTTTCAATTTTTCATGTGCTAATGTCCATACTATTTTTAGGAATTCAAGCGACGATCTCTGAATCACCTAAAATTTTCTGTGCACGTCAGAAACATCATGTTGTTTAAACTTCATCACTATTCCCCGTCTTTAATCTTGTCCTTGTGTCTATGGTTTTAAATCATTGCAATTTCTGTTATAATAATCTTGTTTTATAGTTATGTTCAATCACATTTTAGGTTACCTAACAGTGTAAAAACTTTTTACACCCTCATGTATAGAAGTTAAACTCATCAATAGATGTGCTGGCGACTAATTGTTTCTACGTAGGAAGACTTTACTAGTAGAAGAAATTTTGACCATTGATATTAAACATGGCTGGAAAAAAATAGAACTAAGATGACATTTCCAGAAAAAGGAAATGAAGAGTCGAATGTTGTTCCTGATGATCTTTTTTCATAAATGAATTCAGGCGACGGGCTCTGAATCGTCTTAAATTTTGAGGGTCCATAAAAAAGACCTATCAACAATAGTCATCTGTCATGAGTGTTCCTTCTTTTTTTTTTTTTGGCATCTTAGGGCCTTAAAACAGAAATTTAGTACAATTTCTAATTTTTCGTGTGCTAATGTCCACGTCATCTTCATAAATTCAGGCGACGGGTTTCGATTCGACCAAAATTTTGTGGGCCCATCAAAAACAGCCTAATAAGAAATATTCATCACTTCGCCATGAGCATTCCTAATTTTTTGACGTTTTAGGGTCATGTAACAGGATTTCAAGATGATTTCTAATTTTTCACGTGTTAGTATCCACATCATCTTCATGTATGATTTTGTGATCAATATACAACAAACACTGACTAACTAAACTGATTTTTTAATTACAATTGGTAGCAGACTCATACAATTAAATACAACTAAAATTGAACTCGAGACCTCTAGTTAATGGTGTTAGGATCTTATATCTATCCCACTACAATCCTATGTCGTTACTCTATTGATGAATTCTTGTATATTAATCATGTTACGGAAAGAAGAAAAGGAAAATAAGAGAAGTTTAGAAGGAAACTATAGAAGAAAATGAGGGGTTTTAAACACAAGAAATTTCACCTTATTAAAGAGTATTTTAGCAGTGGCACTTGAGCTCATTGATTCGTGCTGTTGTTTTTCATCATCTTCTTCTCTACATAGCCAAAGCAACTTTTTTTTTTCACCCGATGCTCGGTTTTCGATATTCGTATTGGAGTCAAACTAAATATAAATTTGCGTCATAAAGTCTCATACTGAGGTAAAGTTTTGACTCGCTCGCTCGCTCGTTAATATATAGTAGTACTAGTTATGAATTGAATTATAGTTTTGAGAAGCCGTATACACATATGAATGGACTAGAAATCCAACTTAAAATTTATTATCACCTACATGATATGTCTATGTAATCTTACTTAGGTGCAGCTTTTTGATTAAACTATATATAAGTCTCCCTTTTTTACTTCCTTCTCCTACTTTATTTTCATAGACCATTCGTGCCCTAACTAAAGAGTACTCTGAAACAAATATATATTGATGAAATCTCATACATAAAACTATTTCCAGTTTCCTTTGACCAGCTCTGTTATTTAATATTTTGCTACTGTTTCAGCTCTCAATTCACATGATTATATAGGGGGAAGTAAAGAAACGGTCATTCTTAAGGCTGTTATTTAGGAATTAGCCAGTACTTATTTTGTTCTAAAAATTTATATTAAATATCTTAATTTCAAGACAATTCAGGACACTTGTATCCCGAAGAACTGAAATGAAATTCAAGATACATTGGCTAATTCCTGAAAGCAGTCCTTTAGAGTGGCTAACTGATGCAATTTCTACTGGTATAACCTTTGGAAAACCATAAAGATAGCCCAGAATAAGAGCTGGATGGATTAGCCCAAGGCAACCATAACTTTCAAGCCCAAGAAGAAATAGCTCTTTTGTTTTTTATAACGTGCATAAATAGCCATTTTAGTACCCCTATTTGAAAAATAGTCATAACTTTATAGTTTTAAAAAAGTTTAACGGATTAAAAATTAACTTCAAACATGTGGGTCTAAGAAAAAGAAGAACAAGAAGAAGCAGCTAAACTTTTAATAATTTTTAAAAGGTTGATATGCTTTATATCGGGGTGCTACAAGCGATTACATGGTGTCATTTCTACAACAACAAAAAAATGGTTTACAATCGAACAGTTAAATTTTAAATATAATTAGTTTGGAGGGGGCATATTCTGATTTAGTTACTTTTTATGAATTAGTTGAATTATGATTGATTTAATTATGTAGTTGTATTACTATTATGATTGATTAAATTATGTGAATTACTTTATCAAGATAGAACGTAATTTGATATAAAAAAAATGATTCAAACCTAATTCAGATAGTTCAATCATATGTCTATTTACGAATTAATGAAAATGGAAATTAACTTAAAACTGACTGAATTAAACAAAAATATACCCGTATCTTAGACTGTAAAAATTCAAAAGATAGTATTGGCCCTATTCCTATATCTTAAGCCATTATTTAAGAGCTGTTTTTTTATTGTTCTCTTTTTCCCCTCATCTTCAAATAATATAAGCAGAGGCGGAGCCACAATGTCGGCTACGAGTTCGGTCGAATTCAGTAACTTTAGTTCAAATCATGTATTTGTTTTAAATTTTTTATATTAAATACGTACAAATTATTAATTTAGAACATAATAACTTAAAAGGATTAAAATCCGGAACCCGTAAAGTTGAATGTGTCCGTCCCTATATATAAGCACGTGCAATGTAATGTTTGAAATTTAAGGCTTTGGTCAATAGGAAAGGATTGGTATTTAACATGGAGTTACTGATCGTACACGTGAACATGCCCCTACGTTATTCTTGGGACTTACTATAATTCCCCTACATCAAGAATTTTGTTTTCCTTCTTTTTATTTATTTTCTTAGACTGGTATGTAAGTATTTTAAGGATGTGTCGTTGTAATTACAAATGATTGAATGCTAGAGGTGATAAATGAGCGAATTAGATCAAAATTGGGCAAAAATACCACATTTGTATATCCAAGTTCGATTTGCCAACATAACCACTTAAAGGACAGAAAGAAAAAAGAGACAATTTTGTGAGATTGAATTATATAAAAGACATAGTAATTACTTAATAAACATGTCAAGATCCAAATTAGGAGGTTGTTACAAACAATGGCGGAAAATAGATTTTAATAAAGGAGTTCAAAAAATGCAAACTTGCAATAAACTTAAGTATCAACGGGATTCAATAATTCATATATATACAAACAAACAAAAAAGATATTTATGCTAATAGTAGCTGAATTCACTGTTTACTTTTTCTATCTGGTGTAATTATACATTGATTATACACAGTACGATACACATATGATATATACATATGATATATGAATTATACATATATTTACATCCGCCAGCTTTTTTTAGTTTGAACGATTGAGTAATCTGCTATTTTAGGTGAATTCTTCAGCAACAATAACAAACTCAGTGTAATCCCTTTACAAGTGGGGTCTGGAAAGAATAATATATACACAGACCTTACTCGTACCTTATGAAGGTAGAAAGTTGTTCCCCGATAGACTCTCGACTCAAGGGACAGTAAAACGGATTTAGTGAATTCTTCATTAAAAAAACAAAAACAAAAGCCAGCATGCAAGTTGCAGCTTTGGCATCAATTTCCATAGCAATGGGCAAAACCATATTCAGTCAAAAATGTGTACTCCTAATACTGTTTAGAAATATTGTCTGCTTCTCAATCCAATGGTACTAACCCTGAATATGATAGTCCCATTTACCTAACCCTCTTTGCTATCAAAGGACAATAACCATTCCATTAAAACTCATGTGAAAAGGTATAAATGTAAACTTCAAGAAATTTGACCAAGAAAAGATACCACTAATTTAAAATAATAATAAATAAAAAATTATCTAGCTAATATTGCAATGGTAAATTCGTACATATTGTAGATCAACCACATATATATTCAAAGACTAAAACAAGGTAACTCAAACCAAGTATAAATAAAGTAACCTTAAGCATTAACCATACGTACATATATAGCCACTGCAAGAATATAGGCCAGAAGCTGCAAGTTGCAGTTGGAAATAGTACTATATATATAAATAGTTTCTTCTTTTTCATATATTCATGGAACCAATTAGAGAAAGTGAAGAACACAACAATAATTCTGAAGATTGTTGTGGTGAGAATTCAAAGAACACAAAATCATTTGGAAAGAAGTGTAGTCATATAGCAAAGAAACAAAGGGCTAAGTTTTACATTGTAAGAAGATGCATTGCTATGCTTGTGTGTTGGCGTGATAGGAATGATCATTGAAGATTGAAAATTTTCACATAGTTTGTAGAGAAGAAGGTGTACTTAGAGATTTTACATTGAAGTTGAACTTTTTTTTTAGCTCATTCCATTCATTTGTAGTGTTCTTGCTTGATGAACTGCTCTTGTTACTTTCGCTTCGGTTGGTCGTGGTTTCGTTTACTACTTGTTGTTATTGGTATTGCCTCTTTCTTGTTTTCTTTGAGCCAAGAATCTGGAACAGCATTTCTATCCTCACAAGATAGAGGTAAGGTATGCATACGCTTTATCATCTGCGGACCCACTTTTAAAATTAAACTGAATTTGTTGTTGTTGTTGCTTGATGAAACCTTCTTGATTTTACTTTAATCCTCAACTTTAGAATCTTGACGTAGCTTTTTCTCTTTCTTTCTTTCTCTGCTTCCTTTTTCAAAGGGTAGGCAGGTGGCGGAGACGGATTCATAATTTAAATTTTATGGGTTTAATCTTATTTTTATAAATGAGTTTATATTTATTATTTGTTGTAATCTTGATAAATTTTTACGCACAAATTTATGTTTTACTTTGATAGTACCAGATTCGGTCCGAATCTGGTACCACAATAGTGGATTCGCCCCGGGTGGGTGGGGGTGGGACTATGTTTTGGAGGTTTAATGTTGACACATTCATCATTAATATTGCTTCATAATTCCTTTAAACATTTGATAAAATCTCTCTTTCTTTCCAAATGATATGAGCATTTTAGTATGCTTTGAGTTATGTAAATTAATGAATTTTATTGACTCTTGATTGATCATTAGTTTTGGTCCTTCACTACTTTTATTTGTTTTCTCTTTGCCACAAGAAAAGTTATGAAGGGTGTAGGATTTAAACTTGACCATTGGTTCCAATAAAAGAATATCAATTTTAAGGGGAGGATTATATGGAAAAAAAATGTTATAATTATTATGAGAACTTTTAAGCTTTTAAAATGTTGCTCCCCAAACAGAAACTGTAAATGTTTGAAAAAACCGACATTCTAATCAATCTTGAACCTTTGTTAACAGGACACTAGCTCTAGACATGTCTCAAGCATCATTCTTACTATTTTCTTTGGATTGTATGATGTGGAAATAAGTGGCATTATGTGGTGTCTAAATCAATTGGAAAGTATCTTTCCGGAAAAATGATACTATATAGTCGCTCTCAAAATAATAATCGAATATATATATATATATATATATATATATATATATATATATATATTATACACAAAAATTATATAAATTTTATATACTGTTTCGGCTACCGAATATAAATAATTTTTGGTGCGGGCTAAAAGTAATAATACCCCTCTTTCTCCGCTTTACCATAGCTTTTGAAGACCAGCTTCTCATCTTTACAATCTTATTGAATTGTAGACTATCAAATTAATACTTCTCCTCTTTCATATTATATAACATTGCTTTTATTTTAATCTGTTCTAAGGAATGACATTTTTATATGTTTAAAAAGTTTTAACTTTAGTTTTTATTTTAGTTCTAATAACATATTTTTACAATCATAAATATATTATAATATGTTTAGAAGCATAAATTCTAAGAATACATAGAAAGTGCCAAAAAATTCTTTCTTTCTTAAATTTCATGTTAAATCAAAAACCGTAGCTTGTAGACTTATATATGATTATATAATTAAAGTTCCAGCTTATGAAAGTCAAAGTTCCATTGATTAGAGAAAACAAAATTTTCTTAAAACCTTGTCAACAAATAAAAAGAATATGAAATTGTTATTAAATTAAAACCGGCGGACTTGATTGTTCTAAAATTGAGAATAATTAAACAATCCGTCGATGTGTGTGTATACCTTTTAAATGTATATTCAAAAGTACTACTATGAATTTAGATTTTTTAAAACTCAAAGTGGATTATAAAAATAAAAGATATATATTGTAATACATAAAAGTCAGGTAGTGGAGGGATGCATAGTTAAATGGTATCGAGAAGAAAGGACAGTTGCTAACATCATTTTAAGGTGATTCCTAGTACTTACATCGGGTCTTCCTAGTAAATCTTTTTCTTTTTTTCTTGTTTTTCTGCATGAAAGAATTAGTATATTATATTATTTTTTGAAAAAACCATTATTCCAATGTAGTATACTTACTATTTCATTTTGGGGGACAACTACTAGTGGAACTTTCTAAGTTCAACTGTGAGAAAGGGCATGAACATTATGTTTTCAAAAGAAAAAAAGGAAAAAACAGTGTGGTGCACTAAACTTTCGCTATGTATGGGTCCGAAGAAGGGTCAGACCATAAGGGTCTATTGTGCAATCTTACCCTGCATTTCTGCAAGAGATTATTTTTACGGCTCAAACTCGTGACTTCCTGGTTACGTAACAACAACTTTATCTGTTACGCCAAGACTCCTAAACTTGCAATCTTAAGAATTATCAGTCAGAACATATGTTTGACAAGTTGAACTAGAAATGAGCTATACAAGGTTGCGAAAGTGAACTAGCTCTCTTCTTCTAACCTTACATTTAGATCACGTGCCTTACACATTGAGTATTAAGTTTTTTTTATTTCTTATTCGGTATCTGTTACCCTAATCATGTTTCGCGTCCACATAAAATCTATTAAAGGAAAAAAATGATCTCTACCAAAAAGAGTTTCACTCTCAAAACTCGAACTCAATATCTCTAATTAAGAGTGAAGAAATATATCCTATTTATCCTAAGTTAGTTAAACCAAAGTTTAATATGGTCCAATTTTTGTTGGTTGAAATAAAAGCAATGATTCCTACTTCTCATAAACATTTCTAAAAATCATTTCATTTCATGCAACTTTACTTGATTTAAAGGATAATAACTTCTTTTTCCCCGTTCTTTTTACATTTTGTGTAAGATTGGGAGGGGAGGGGTGGGGGTTTCTATTTGGTGTAAAAACTTTTATTCTTGTAGCTAAATTGAATCTTATACATAATGGGCAGCCCGGTGTACTAAACTCCCGCTATGTGCGAGATCCAAGGAAGGATCGGACCACAAGGGTTTATATTGTACGCAGTGTTATCCTACATTTCTACAAGAGGTTGTTAACCTACATGACAATAATTTTACAAGTTACGCCCTTACACGTAATATTAAACAAAAGTTTACACGAAATCATGAAAGTGCAACATGAAATCATGTAAATAATATTCCTTTTTGGTATGTATATAGTATGAATATGGGAATGGAAGATGTGAAAAGAAGTAGGAGTAAACCGACAGCAAGAATCCTTAGAGGAACGTGCATAGTAGTAGTACCTTATAAGTGGGGGTTAGGACTTAAAAGAGGGGGCTCACTGTCCTCACCACTATTTGCAGCAAAAGATAAGACAGTAGAGACACTGCACAACAAAGTCTCGCCCACCCGTGCGGCCCCCCTGCCTCTTTTTTTCTCTTTTAACCTTTTTGGGCCCAAACATCTCTATTTTACTTTCTCCACTTCTTCTTTTTTCTATTTCTTATTTCATTTATGATCGAATTTTTTGTTTTTATTTTTATAACTGTGATCTATGAAGGGTTACCTTACGCTTATCTTCATTAATTTCACCAGCTACTTGTCACCTCCCACCAGCAACAAGTATTTGGTAACGATGGCGGATATAGCACCCCGAAAATCCGGTTCATCTGAGATCAGTACTTTGACGCAAAGCATAAAGTTACATATAAAAATCCACTAAAATTGCAACAAATAGTAGGATTGTACCCATAGAACTTAAATATTAAATTTGCATGTAACTAGAGGTGTACATGGACCAGCTTGGTTTGGTTTTTATCAAAACCAAACCAAACCAACTATATCGGTTTGGATTGGTTCGATTTTTTCGGATTTTTCGGTTTTTCGGATTTTTTTGTTACATGAATATTATTTCAATTTTACTTCGTTAAATTTATAGATAAAACTTTGATAAGTGAATATATGTTTCGTAAATATGAAAAAAATTAGCAAACATATGATCTATTAAAATATTCTGATGGGAGAATTTTTTTAGTAACACATGATAGTTATTTTCTTAGTCGTCTAACAATAATTTTTCGTTAATTTACGCTTTCAAGGTTTATACATGAGAGGATCCCAAATATTTCAACATTTTCTAAAGAAAAATTACTATAAAGTCTTAAAAATATAAATAAAATTTATATATTTATATATCGGTTTGGTTCGGATTTTTTTACTCAATACCAAACCTAGTCGGATTTTTTAATCGGTTTGGTTTGATTTTTCGGTTCGGTGCGGTTTTCCGGTTCGGTTTGTGTTAGAACATGCGCAGCGGAAGCAAGCATACAATGCATGCATCAAATACATGTAAACTAGATAACATAATAATAACGAGATTAGAAGCACTGACCTCCGGAAATAGTTGCACAAACCTTCCAAACGGCAAGAATCCAGGGCTGCAGTCTTCTGCTATTTGCCTAGTAAAACCTTGGACGATTTTGCTATTGGGTGGGCAAGAACAATACAACTAACTGGTGAGTAATTAGGTGAAACTAGTCTTTCTTTAATAGACCCGAAATTAAGGCACAATAGGGCTCAAAAAACGTGTAGGATTCTACAAGTAGAATCCTACTCTAACTCAAAAGGAAAACTTTTCTCCCAAGCTATTTTTTTTACCCAAGTCTGTCCAGGTTTTTACTAGGCATAGCAGGGACCACAGAAATAATAAGAGACTACTAATTATAGTATTAATTCGAAATTAGCATGAATTAATTCTTACTATAATTAATTGCAATTTATTCCACTAAAAACTGCAATTGAACTCCTCAATATGAATTTCGAAAATTCATTAACACTTATTTTAACTCCTCATGTTAAGATTGCAAATACTAGTTAATTAAATTAAATTACTGAAAATTTAATTCAATTAACTAATTAAATCCTTTATAATTCCGCTTAAACTATTTCATGTGACGAACACAAAATTTACCGGCCGGGTTTTCACATGAAAACTTATAAGCTTACATAAAGGGGTATTATCAAACCCAAAATCGAGTCATGGATTCTATCAACTAATTATTATTCACAAATGTTATTCGTTATTGTCCAATCTATTAGGCATATACTAACTCTAAATAGAGTCGTACCTTTTGATAAATCAAAACAATAAACAAATTACATTGATCATAATAATTATATCAAGATTAGGAGTATAAGCTCATTTAATGAATTAGAGAAAATATTTTATATATTCAGTACAAAAACATCTTTTCTCTACTTGGTTCGTTCAATATACACTGAGTATACTAGCACAAGAAGTTGGAGTAAAATTACTCCCATAATCAAGACAAATTATACAACAATCTTGTGCTACAATCATTAAGATATTTTGTCCAACAATATCTTTGATTGTAAACATAATTTATTAATTATGAGAACCAACAATTTAATCTTATGTGCATGAGCTAAGACTCCATATACTAAATTGTCTACTACATAACTAAAAGGACACACATGTAACAAATGATCTATTTAAAATAGTACTTTATTGAATTGAATAAATTAAATAAACAATTGTTCCATAAAGAATAAAATATAATACTATGTCCAAATCGCATGGTTAATAGTATATCCCAACAGTTTGAACACCCCTACTGGTAACTATGTCCACCAAGGCTTGGACAAATGAAAAGAAATTACCTACTCTTTTTGCTTCCGTTGAGATTTGAACCTCAAACCTTATGGTTCTCATTCACTTTATTAACGACTAGGTCATATCCTTGAACGTAAATACTTAATATTTATTGACAGGACTAATTTAAATAAGTAATGTTATGCAAGATTTGCTGAAGTAAAAGCGCTTTCAATCCAGAGTTTCTTTATTCCAGAATTCGAATAAGAGATCACCACTTGTGGCCCTAAATTCGAAACTCCATGTTATCCAATAATTATGGGTGAAGGAATCACCCAATCCCACCTTAAGTGATGTTTGACAGTAAATAGAGCAATTATGTAAACCATGAGGGTTGTGCTAGAGTACTCTTTCCTTCTTAATTAGAGGTTTCGGATTCAAGCCTTTAATATGGAGTCGTCTTTGTTAGGAAGCATTTTATCTCTCAATCTAAAACTTTCCGACGCAAATTCAATTTAGTTGCGCCCCAATATAGTTACCGGACACCTAACACCGAATGAAAAACCAATAAAAAGAGCAATTATATCACAATCTTCACCCCTACCATCCCCTCACCCCCCAACCCACACTACACAATTTATGTTGGTGCTTGAATGTCAAAGTCCAAGGATAATTGGTAAATATGGATCATCGTAAAAATACTTTTGCACGTGAATCTCTGACATGTTTGAAATACCATTGTCTCTTATGACCGAAAAGGTCTTCCCTTTGTTGATTTTGCTAGGCTTTTATTAATTACTTCGACGTGGAAATGCACGTATACGCACAAAGTAAGAAAAGTACTCGTACCTTTTTAACCTAAGTTGAAACTATAAAGTTGTAGAATTTCACTCTGTCAGATTGAAGAAGAATAGGAGGACTTCGTTCAAAAAAAAAAAAGAAGAAGAATAGGATTTAAAATTTGTACTCATCTTTTGTGAGAGAAAAAGCAAGAAAATGGATTTAAAAAAATAAGCCATATGTGCACTAGAAAGTTATTAAAACGGATTTAGTTATATCCATAAAAATCCAATTTTACCACTATTTGACTCAAAAGATATTTGAACTTTTTTGAACAAATCAATCAAAGAAAGTGAAGGGGTAAATTTTAGCCAGACATAATAAATTCCAGATCAAAGAGCTAATAATATAGATTGTATATAGGATGAAAAGATATAGTCGATCTTATTGAAATTCAACATTGTGACTCTCATCGATCGATGAGGGATATAGCTTTACATGTCCTTTTGCAGATTACTTCTTTTCTATGAAGATTACAAGAAGAGAGTTTGGGAAAGAGAAAGGAGAAGCAGCCCCAGCCCCCTTTAATTCCCCTACTATATATAGTCAAGGCTAGGGGTGGGCATATATCGGGTAAAACCTGTAAGCACGTGATTTTTGACCCTCCCCGGGAATTTTTACGTTCTTAGCTTAAATATTTAATTTAGGACTATTTTGACTATTTTTACTTTATTTTTCTCGCAAAAGAAAAAAATTACAAAAAATATATATAAATTTTAGTTTATGTATCCCTCATAAACTTGAAAAAAAAAATCAAAAAATTGCACTTTATTTTTGTACTTTATATAATTTCGAAAATTACAAAAAATATAATTCTATTAAGGTTTTGTAGTCATTTTAATTTGGAAAAAATGCAAAAATATTACTTTATATTTTATCTTTATATAAAAACGAAAATTACAAAAAAATAGTTTTATTAATATTTTGTAGCTATTTTAAATCTTGAAAAATATTAAGAAAATAATAATATAGTTTTGTTTTAAATAATTAGTCTTATTTTAGTAGCTATTTTGCTTATATAGGACTAGTTAAGCAACGTCGTGTTCCTATTTCTCGGGTCCGGGCAAAAAAATAATATTCGGGTTCAAACTACCCGGTTTTAGGCCTAATTTCGGACCTAGCCCATAATAAACCGAGTCCAGGACACATGGGGAACCCCACCACGCGTGGGGGACACAAGTCTCGAACCCCACCACGCATGGGGCTCATTTTTTTGGGCAAACCCATTACAAAACACACGGACAAAACATTTTGAAGGGGGGAACGCATGGGACGGGGAAAAATTTTTGAAAAGAGGAAGAAGCACAATTCATCTTCTTCTTCCTAAAGAAGAAGAAGAAACCCTAGCAGACCCTGCACCAAGACCCTTCCGCCATCCAAAACCACCATCAACAACCCACCCCCTCGCGTCCGAAACCGTCCAAACACCACCTCCGACCAGCACCCCCAACGCCTGAACCGCTAGCAAACAACCAGCCTTCGCCCCCAGCTCCCTTCGTCGACCACTGTTCCGACGACCATTGTTGCCGCTACCCACTCCATCGCGTCCAAACATCACCACCCAGACATCAAACAAACCCAAACCAGTCGCACCACTACGCCCACACGTCCGAACCCACCAGCTCCTCACCACCACCCAAACACCACCACCAAACAGACCCCTCCATCGTCCAGCTGCTGCACGTCAAGCAGCAGCTATCGCTGCTGCATCGTCAAGCCTCATCGTCGACCACTACCCGTCAAACCCCCACAACTAGCCAGAAAAAACCAGCAACCCACGCCCTCACGTCCAAACAAAACCAGAAAAAACCCTACCCATAAACCACTGTAACCAGCCCCCCACTCCCTCACGTCGTCACTGGCACCAACCACCCGTAGCAGCGTCGACCACTCTCCGAACAACCACCCCTTCTCCTCCAATCCCATCGCAACCGGGCGATTATACAGTCGCCATTCGCGTGTCCAGTGACCGCTATTTCTTCGCTGTCGTCGTGCAGTCCGTCCGAGGTCGTCGTTGGGTTGTGCTCGTGGCTTCCGGTCTGATATCGTTGAGCTTGACGTCGAGTTTGGTCGTTGAGGTCGATGTAGAGGTTTGGTCCATGGTTCTATTCGTTTCTGTTTGTTCAGGTTAGTAAGCCTCAATGTATTAGATAAAGAAACGTTACTTTAAATGTTCGAAGATGCAATATAGAGATTGACATGAAATTTTTCTGCTTATGTTTCACCGTATGCATTTTGGTTCATCTTTGTATTATATTATTCTTGTTTACTTGATGTCATTTGATTTAGTTGTATTAGTTGTTCTATGACACAAGTTTGATGTTAGTCCGTTCGCCCTTCCTTTTGCTTAGTTCATTCGGACAAAAAAATTAGCATTAGTACTTGTTGTTACTACTTCCGAAACACTCGTTCACTAAACTCATTTTATCAATTTTTTGACAAGTTATGAGATTTTAGTTGTAAAGAAGCCGTAAGGTTTAGTATTGTTAAAGGCGTAAAAATGGCATCCTTTTTTTAAAAAAAAAATAATAATAATAATAAATAAATAAATAGAATGAGACGAGCCTCGCCAAATAAAACGTACAGATTGCGGGGCCCTCACAAAATGTATGGTCTAATTAGAATTCGGAAGGACCGTTTAGCGAATTTCACGGTCTTCCCAAAATAATAAACGCGATAGTCTCTTTAGGCGCGTGTTTAATAATTTACTTTCTTAAACATGGGTGTGCATTTCATGTGACCCAAATCCAAATCCCAAAACATCAAATAAAATGTGTTTCCGGATTGTGGGTGCATTTCATGTGACGCAGTCCAAAGACATGTTTCAAGCGATGTTCACATTCTTTTAAAATAATAATGATAAAAGCGGTTAAAAGATAAAATTGGCACACAAGTTCACATTTGTCTAAAATCAGATAATCAAGCCGAATATAACAGTTGAGCGACCGTGCTAGAACCACGGAACTCGGGAATGCCTAACACCTTCTCCCGGGTTAACAGAATTCCTTATCTAGATTTCTGGTACGCAGACTGTAATATGGAGTCATTCTTTTCCTCGATTCGGGATTAAAATTGGTGACTTGGGACACCCTAAATCTCCCAAGTGGCGACTCTGAAATAAATAAACAAATCCCGTTTCGATTGTCCTTTAATTGGAAAAAACTCTCTTGCGCCCTCGCGGGTGCGTAAAAAGGAGGTGTGACAGCTCTGGCGACTCTGCTGGGGACTTGGCCCAGAACCAGTGGTTCAGGGTTAAGAATTCGAGCTTAAAATAATTGTTATTATTTGGCTTTATTTATTATCTGATTTTTACATGTTTGAGCCTATTGTGCTAAATGCTGCTTTTACCGCTTTGATATTATTTGAACTGTATATAAACTGTGTCGAAACCCTTTTATTCTTACCTCCGGGGAGAAGCTCGCTGGTCGAGGCTCCCTATTCTGTTAGTGTCAATACCCGAAATAAGAAAGAGGACGGATAAGTTACGAAGCCGGACGGCCTTTTGGTTTCCGGTAAGTTGCCCCCTCCTCGACTCGAGTTGTCCGCTCGGGTACACTGTCTAGAACACCGACCTAGGTTATGAACTTAGAATAACTCAGCTTCATGCCGGATCCCTAGTAGGAATGTTTATTTGCATCATGTGCATTTGGCTTAGGGGACTCAACACAGTGGTTGGGTCCGTCTAGGACAAGCAACCTGAAAATAATAGACCATCTTTGGCATCCTATGTGCTACATGTTGTATTTATTCAAGGGTGAATGAGTCATTTGGCGGACCAATGATATTTGCGGACAAATAACACTCCTTATCATGCTGATCACGTTAAATAAGAAAGTTGCACTATTTTTGATAAGCATGCTATTATGTTAATTAAGCACATGGGAAACATTGTAGAATTCAAGAAACCTTGGTATTCCACATGTCCCCCACGCTTCATTTTTGGGAAAAGCACATGGGGACCATTTGTGGAATCCAGGAAGTCTTGGAATTCCACATGTCCCCCACGCTTCATTTTTGGAAAAAAGCACATGGGGAACATTTGTGGAATCCAAGAAGTCTTGGAATTCCCCATGTCCCCCATGCCACATTTTTGAAAATAATAACAAAATAATAATAAATAAATAAAAGCATTGGAAAATTCAAAAAGATTTTGTATGTTGTCATCATTTTCCACAAATTAGAAAATCGTGAAAAGATGAGAAAATGGCAGTGTAGAGATATAACTACTTATTTTTAGAAGGAAAAAACCAATGTCCAAGTAGTATCAAAACTCTGTCGAAATTTTGAGAAAATGAAAAGAAATGTCTTATTGGTTTGTTATATTAAAAACAAAGGAAAAATAGAGAAAAAAATCATCATTGTTCTGTCTTGTTTTTTCAGAAAATATATAAAAGAAAATAGTTTGTTTTGCCATGAAAATGAAAATGAAAAAGAGTCTGGTTTTTAAAATGTTTTATTGTATTTTATTTTGTTTGTCTGTGAATATGCCAAAAATAAAAATAAAAAGAGTCGGGCGTTGAACGTGATTTTATTATTTGTTCCAAAATAAATATATATATATAATCCAAAAAAATCAAAAGAAAATTCAAAATTCAAAAAAAAAATTTAAAAAAAAATTATAATAAAAAAAAATCCGATTCTTCTTTTAAAAAAAGAAAAAAAAAATCAAAATTCAAAAAATATTTTTTTAAGCATTTCTTTTGTTAAAGGTAAAAATTCCAAAAAAAAACATTTTCCTTTTTCTTTAGAATAAGAAAAACAAATGAAAAAAGAAGGAATGTTTTATGTTTTACGTTAGTTAGTTTGTTTGTTATGAACGAAAAATAATAGTTTGTTTGTTTGCTATATAAAAAAAAAGAGAATAGAAAATGGAAAAGGGTCTTCTCCAAAATAGTTTATTTGCCCGAACTACGCGGGTTTGATTCTCACCGGATGTGAGATACGTAGGCAACCCTCATCGGGTCCAACCCCACCCTTTGCTAAAATAACCAAAAACAAATAAATAAAAACATGTCAAAATTTTAATTTTTGTCATAAATAAGTCGGGTGATGCTGTTTTGTCAAAAATAGCCGAATGTTCCCGAAAGGGACGCCGGAAGGCTGACTTTGCACAAACGGCCACTTTTGGGTCATGTTTAAGATTTGGTCCAGTTGACCCACACAGCCTTAAAAATCTTTATCCCCGAGACGTTGAAAGGCCGTGTTTGCAATATTGAGTTTTCTATTTTTGAAAAATGATAAAAAGAGTCATAAATAAATCAGGTGATGTTGTTTGTCATAAATAGCCGAATGTTCCCGAAAGGGACGCCGGAAGGCTAACTTTGCATAAACAGTCACCTTTTGGGGTCATGTTTAGGAGTTTGGTCCAGTTGACCCGCACAGCCTTAAAAATCTTCGTCCCCGAGGCGCTGAAGGGCCGTGTTTACAACACCAGGTTTTATTATAATTTGAAAAGAAAAAATACCGTTTGAATTTTGTCATAATAAGCCGAGCCAGCTTCGGCCGCGTCTTAAACCGTTCTTGCCGAAATAGCCTTAGAGTATCTTTCAGTTGTCGAAAGGTTATTTTCGTAAAAGAACGGACAAGTTTGTAAAGTGTTATAAAATAACCCTCCCCGGCCTCAAAATTCATGTAAAATTTGGAAGGGGCCACATTTGCAAAAATAACCATTTGGTTGCATTTGTCGAACAGAGAAAGGGAGCTAGCCTTTTGTTTTTGAGTTGATAAATCTTTAATTAGAATATGTGGTTTGTTTGATTTTTTCAGTTTATTTTAATATGTAAATTGAAAAAATGATTAGTATTGTTTATCTTTTATTGGTCCGAACTACGCAAGGTCTGATTCATGCGGGGACATGATACGTAGGCAATCTCCATAAGATTCGACCACCACTAAAAAAAAATAATAATAATAATAACAATAAAAAAAAGAATAAATAAATAAAGGAAAGTGTGGGAAATTTTCAGAGGGGCACAATTATCTGACTGCTTAGGCGCATTGTATCTCTGATATATGATTGTCTGTCAAATGCCCTAACACTAACGTTGATGGCTTCCCTTTGCTGTGTTCATATATAGAAAAGTGGTTGGTTGTGGTAACTCCTCCCTGCAAAGAAAAATCAAAGGACAATGGCTCAAAACCGCAGAACCGAGTGGGTCGGTACTGATGACCGACAACAATTGATCGAACGGAACAGCGGGTTGGTAGAAGAAGTGAGAATGCTGAGACAGCATGTGGCAGACATGTATCAGGCATGGATAACGGGAAAAGCACCACCCCCTCCACCGCCAAGTCTCTTGAGCTCGGTCATTTCCCAAGCACCCAACACCATAATGGAAGATCCCCCATACTCTCCCTCCCAACCCACTTATGGCAGCTTTCCCAGCTATCCGAGTAGCTCCATCACTCCTCAATGCTTCTCCGCTCCCCAACACCATTTCTTTCCCCGTGACCTCAAAAGCCATACCTCACTTCCCAGGGACCCGACTCCACGAAATGCTTACCCACCCATACAAGCCCATTAAAAGCCATTTGGATCAGGTTTCCGGCCCTGTCAACATGCAAGAATGAAGAGGTTGCTGAAACGAGGAAAGGCTCTCACCCCTATCGGGGTATCTTATGCCAATCTGTTTGAAAGGCTAAGGCATGCTGGTTCGATTGAGCCACTCCCTGCATGCACTATAAATCCACTTGCAAGAAGCTTTGATCCGGCAGCACGATGCGCCAACCACTCCAATGTCATAGGGCACAACATTGAGAGCTGTCATAGTTGGAGAAGGGAAGTAGAGAAAATGATCCGAGAAGGGCGGGTTGCGATTAATAACAGTGACATGGAGCACTCGAACCTCCTCGAGAATTTGCCGACGGAGGTTGATGAGGTTGAAGCTGGTAATGGTCTCGGCAGTATTGATGCAAAGCTCAGTGGCTAAAATGCCAATTTTGATAAAGTGGGAGGACGTTTTGTTCCTGGGTCAGCAAGAGAGAAGCTTGTGGTGGCTCATTTTGTTGTCATTTCTGTTGTTCGGATTATTAGGGTTATGAGTCGGATGTTGTCTTGTCCAGTTTGTTTTTAGGATTTTGTTCTGGATTGTTTTGTTTGTTTTGTTATTTAAACCATTTCACCGATAGTCTAATACAAAGTCCGGTCTTTTATTATTTCCAGGCATCTTTTTGTTTAGTCCTTTTATCATTTTTTGTTCGATGCCGATTCTAGGGACATGACATGAGTTTGGGCCTAATCCTAAAAGTTAATCATAAAACCCCGAAAAGGTGATCAGACCATTTAAAGGAAATAAGGATGGTTGAGATTATTCAGAGCTCGAGTCATATGGAACTGGGGCAAGTAAAATATGAAGAAAAACCGTTAAAAGCAAGATTCGCCAAATTGGCATGAGGGGCGTTCATGATAATGAGAGTATCGCCCGACGGTGCTTTAGAAAGGACCAATGAAAAAGCAAATGTTGAATATAATTGTCAAGTCCAGCACCATCAGAAGAGACTACGAATTTAAATTGTGTTGTTTGCACTTGGCATGTTTTGAAGACTGGAATGACGAAGGCATTTTGTTCTGCTACCTAAATACTTTATCCTTCGTTACCCCTTTTGAGCCTTATTTATTTTTCTTTCATACCCCTCGTTCGGAATCAGTAACAACGAAAAAAAAAGAGAAAGAAAGAAAACAGCAACGAAAAAAAAAGAGAAAAAAAAAAAGAAAAGAAAAGAAAAGAAAATGATAAAAAAAAAAGTCAAATGAAAAAGAGGAGTTGGGAACTACGTTTGACCTGATTCCTCAAAGAGGATACGTAGGCGCTTCACGGCTCGGTCATAGTTTTGAAAAAATGAAAACAAATCAATTAAGATATCCCCAAGCAAGAAACTGGGGCGAAGGTTGCGTTTGTTGTAAATAAATCTAATTCCGAAGGTTGTAACTAATAACCCAAAATTAATGCATTTTTAAGCCTTTTATACCCTTTCTTTCTAGCCTATCCAAAACCCACATTACGGTCCAAAGAAAGACCTTCTGATCAGTCTTCAAAAGATGCCAAGTCAGACAAATGAAGAGTCTTACCGGCGAACATAACACTCTGTTCCACAGCAGAAAGGACTCTAATCCCCAACAGAAAGAGTCATATCGGCAGCACTCCAAATCCCCAAGCTGGAAAGTGATATAAAACGAGAGAGTCTTATTGGTGAAAACCTTCACAGGCACCATAAGGCGATGAAAGCTGAGAGAAAACCAAAATGAGAGAGGCTTGATAGTGAAAACCCTTCGGGCACTACAAGTCGAATAAGATTGAGAATCAGATAGGGAATCGCCAATTGAAGATCTTGAAAGATGATTGATAGTAGAGGATAGGCCACATACGCATGTCATGGCCATTAGAGTCGGTATCTGCATTTGGTAGATTTTTATTTATAGTTTCTTTTGTAAAAGAGTCATCGTTTCCTTTGTCTTTTGCTTTGTTTCTTTTATCTTTCTCCTTTCATAGAAAATCCCCAATAGAGTCTGTCTGGTCAGAACAAGTGTGAATTGACTTCAAAATATGCCATCAGCTTTCCAATTATGCCAGATGAGATCTGACTAGTGCATCTAAATGGTATAGTCAGCAAGGAACAAGCGCGAGGCCAGTGTCAATAAAGATATCCCCAGCAAAAGGGAATTGACAAAAGGATTGACGAGCGTCAAGAGGGATATCCTTGCCAAAACCAAGGTTATAAACCTCAAAGACAAGGCCCGTGAACAAAGCAAGGAGAGCAGTGAGCATGATTTGGCGAAATCCATACTAGACTAAAAGGTTGGGGAAATGCCAGTTTCCAAGCTATGCCATAAAAGAAGAGGGATATCCCCCAGCAG
Source organism: Nicotiana tabacum (assembly GCF_000715075.1). Classification (NCBI taxonomy): domain Eukaryota; kingdom Viridiplantae; phylum Streptophyta; class Magnoliopsida; order Solanales; family Solanaceae; genus Nicotiana; species Nicotiana tabacum. The sequence continues at coordinate 13,168,851 of NC_134089.1, read as the reverse complement.
GAAGGGATTATCCCCAGCACATAATATCATCCCCAACAAGTTGTTGAACGCAGAGCAAGGAAGGAGAAAGGGAAAGTCATCCCAATAGGAGTATCATAGCCAACCACCATGTTTTAAACTAACAAATTTTGTTTGATTTGAAACAGGTAAAGGAAATGGCATTGATGCAGAAACGCATGCCACAAGGGATATTATCAAACTGGGGCAGAAAATTTTCCTTCCATTTAGAAAATTTTCTGGAAGTCGGGTACCCCCAGCTGATAGCATTTTACCCCCCAACAGGTAAGTAAATAATCCCCACCAAGTTTTCCAGATAAGACATTTTCAAGTCTTAAGGATATGTTGGGTTCATCCGCCCTCAAATAGGATATGTTGGGTTCATCCGCCCTCAAAAAGGATATGTTGGGTTCATCCGCCCTTAAATAGGATATGTTGGGTTCATCCGCCCTCAAATAGGATATGTCGGGTTCATCCCCCCTCAAAAAGGATATGTCGGGTTCATCCGCCCTCAAACAGGATATGTCGGGTTCATCCGCCCTCCAACAGGATATGTCGGGTTCATCCGCCCTCGAACAGGATATGTTGGGTTCATCCGCCCTCAAACAGGATATGTTGGGTTAATCCGCCCTCAAACAGGATATGTTGGGTTAATCCGCCCTCATTCAGGATATGTCGGGTTCATCCGCCCTTAAACAGGATATGTCGGGTTCATCCGCCCTCAAATAGGATATGTCGGGTTCATCCGCCCTCAAATAGGATATGTCGGGTTCATCCGCCCTCAAACAGGATATGTCGGGTTCATCCGCCCTCAAACAGGATATGTCGGGTTCATCCGCCCTCAAACAGGATATGTCGGGTTCATCCGCCCTCAAATAGTATATGTCGGGATCATCCTCCCTCAAATAGGATATGTTGGGATCATCCGCCCACAAATAGGATCTTATTTTCAAAGTTATTGTTGAAGACAGGCGCCCACCTGAATAACGAGAGGAATACATTTTTGTCTTTTCATTTCTGTTCTCGGTCACACACCAGTATAATGCGGGAATACATTTCTGTCTTTTCATTTCTGTTCTAGGTCACCCACCAGTATAACGCGGGAATACATTTCTGTCTTTTCATTTCTGTTCTAGGTCACCCACCAGTATAATGCGGGCATATCATTTTTCATATCTTTACCACCAGGCGCCCACCTGTATAATAGAGGAATACATTTCAGTCTTTACTTTTCAAGCGTTGAAGTTGTGCCCGCCCAGATAACAGAGGCATACATTCAGTCTTTTATTTTCAAGTGTTGAAATTGGGAGCCCGCCCATAATAACAGAGGAATACATTCAGTCTTTACTTTCAAGTGTTGAAGTTGGGAGCCCGCCCATAATAACAGAGGAATACATTTCAGTCTTTAATTTTCAAGTATTGAAGTTGGGAGCCCGCCCAGATAACAGAGGCATACATTCCACGTCTTTACCCATAGGAGATGTATTTCCTCCTTAAAGTTTAGTTTTGCCCATAGGAGACGCACTTCCTAAGAAGTTTCACCAATAGGAGACGCACTTCCTAAGTTGAGTTTCACCGGTAGGAGACGCACTTCTTAAGTTAAGTTTTACCAATAGGAGACGCACTTCCTAAGAAAAGTTTCACCGATAGGAGACGCACTTCCTAAGTTTAGTTCTACCAATAGGAGACGCACTTCCTAAGTTTATTGTACCCAATAGGAGACGCACTTCCTAAGTTCAGTTTTACAATAGGAGACGCACTTCCTAAAGTTCAGTTTTACCATAGGAGACACACTTCCTAAGTTCAGTTTTACCATAGGAGATGCACTTCCTAAAAAGTTTCACCAATAGGAGACGCACTTCCTAAGTTTATTTCACCCAATAGGAGACGCACTTCCTAAAAAGTTTCACCAATAGGAGACGCACATCCTAAGTTGAGTTTCACCGATAGGAGACGCACTTCCTAAGTTAAGTTTTACCAATAGGAGACGCACTTCCTAGATCCATTGTACCAATAGGAGACGCACTTCCTAAATCCATTGTACCAATAGGAGACGCACTTCCTAAGAAAAGTTTCACCAATAGGAGACGCACTTCCTAAGTTTATTTCACCAATAGGAGACGCACTTTCTAAGGAGACGCACATCCTAAGTAGTTTCACCAGCAGGAGACGCACTTCCTAAGTTCAGTTTCACCAATAGGAGACGCACTTCCTAAGAATAGTTTCACCAGTAGGAGACGCACTTCCTAAGTTCAGTTTTACCATAGGAGACGCACTTCCTAAGTTCAGTTTTACCATAGGAGACGCACTTCCTAAGTTCAGTTTTACCATAGGAGACGCACTTCCTAAGGAGACGCACATCCTAAGCAAGTTTTACCCAGTAGGAGACGCACTTCCTAAGAATAGTTTCACCCAGTAGGAGACGCACTTCCTAAGAACAGTTTTTCCCAATAGGAGACGCACTTCCTAAGTTTATTGTACCCACAGGAGACGCACTTCCTAAGTTTATTGTACCCAATAGGAGACGCACTTCCTTAAAGTTTAGTTTTGCCCATAGGAGATGCATTTCCTAAGTTTACTTTTACCCCATAGGAGACGCACCTCCTAAATTAAGATTTCACCCATAGGAGACACACTTCCTAAATTATTTTCATTCATAGGAGACGCACTTCCTAGTTCAAAATCATTAAGGTTTCACCCATAGGAGACGCACTTCCTAAGACTATTTTACTCATAGGAGACACACTTCCTAGTCTGGTTCACTCAGGTTATACTTTTGCTTTAGGAGACGCACTCCCTAGTTTGGCTTTTTAGATTATATTTTATTTCAGGAGACGCACTTCCGGAATTGAGATTTCACCCCTAGGAGATGCACTTCCTAGTTTGATTCATTTTAAGTTCGACCATAGGAGACACAATTCCTAGTCCAGTTTTTTGAAGTCTACCCGTAGGAGACGCACTTCCTAATCGAGGTCTTTTAAGTTTTTAGGAGACGCACTTCCTAGTTTAGCTCATTCCGATTCAACCATAGAAGAAGCACTTTCTAGTTTGAGTCATTGAGGTTTCATTTTAGCAGACGCATTTGCTAGCAGAGTTTTGGTTTTACCCGTAGGAGATGCACATCCTAGCCTAGTCTTTAGTTTACTCTCATCATTGCATCAGTAGTGTAAATGAGTTACCATTTTGCTGACGACTCACAAATCTTCCCAGTACAAACTGGGTTAGGAAATTTTGTTTGTTTCGTTTGTTTTGGTTGTCAGGGACCCGCCTGTAGAACGGAGTTTGTTGTATGTCGAAGATCGAAGAAGTCAGGAGTCCGCCTGTAGAACAGAGGAGCATTTTTCAAGATCAAGCAGTGACCCACTGGAAAGCAGAAGGTTACAACAGAAATCCCCAACATTCAATCCAAGTTAGAAGCTCGCCTCAAGAATGCGAATCAATAGTCTGGGATGATCAACAGAAGCTGGTCACAAAAACAAAAAAAAACAAGAAGAAAAAAAAAAGAGAAAAAAGAAAAAAGAAAAAGAACCCAAATTACGGAAGTGGAGAACAGATGTGGTCTGCTCAAGAACTAGCGCCTACAACTAGCAAGTATCAAGGTTCAAATCCAAAGTCTGTATGAAGCACCATTCAAGACTCAAGATCAAGTTTCAGAAGACTTTGAGATAGAAATCCTTGTAACTAGTAGCTGATAGGTTTAGTTAGTCTTTTTCAGTTATCATTTTTGATGTAATGACAAGACCACGGACCGGAACCTCAACGGAACGGCACCTCGATCGGCTCTTCACCTGGGTACACTTTACCATCTCTCGCATTTCCGAACTACAACCAAGGATATGTAGGCAGCTCAGATACCAGGGCTCGGTCACATTCCCTCCCTTTCCTTAAGTGTAGTCCGTCCAAGTAATGGTCGGGTCAAAAACACGTCTAGTCGTTCTTTGTCGGAAAACTCTTCGTGTTTCCAGTCAAAGAGGGGCAGCTGTAAGCACGTGATTTTTGACCCTCCCCGGGAATTTTTACATTCTTAGCTTAAATATTTAATTTAGGACTAATATAGCTATTTTGACTATTTTTACTTTATTTTTCTCGCAAAAGAAAAAAATTACAAAAAATATATATAAATTTTAGTTTATGTATCCCTCATAAACTTGAAAAAAAAATCAAAAAATTGCACTTTATTTTTGTACTTTATATAATTTAGAAAATTACAAAAAATATAATTCTATTAAGGTTTTGTAGTTATTTTAATTTGGAAAAAATGCAAAAATATTACTTTATATTTTATCTTTATATAAAAACGAAAATTACAAAAAAATAGTTTTATTAATATTTTGTAGCTATTTTAAATCTTGAAAAATATTAAGAAAATAATAATATAGTTTTGTTTTAAATAATTAGTCTTATTTTAGTAGCTATTTTGCTTATATAGGACTAGTTAAGCAACGTCGTGTTCCTATTTCTCGGGTCCGGGCAAAAGAATAATATTCGGGTTCAAACTACCCGGTTTTAGGCCTAATTTCGGACCTAGCCCATAATAAACCGAGTCCAGGACACATGGGGAACCCCACCACGCGTGGGGGACACAAGTCTCGAACCCCACCACTCGTGGGGCTCATTTTTTTGGGCAAACCCATTACAAAACACACGGACAAAACATTTTGAAGGGGGGAACGCATGGGACGGGGAAAAATTTTTGAAAAGAGGAAGAAGCACAATTCATCTTCTTCTTCCTAAAGAAGAAGAAGAAACCCTAGCAGACCCTGCACCAAGACCCTTCCACCATCCAAAACCACCATCAACAACCCACCCCCTCGCGTCCGAAACCGTCCAAACACCACCTCCGACCAGCACCCCCAACGCCTGAACCGCTAGCAAACAACCAGCCTTCGCCCCCATCTCCCTTCGTCGACCACTGTTCCGACGACCATTGTTGCCGCTACCCACTCCATCGCGTCCAAACATCACCACCCAGACATCAAACAAACCCAAACCAGTCGCACTACTACGCCCACACGTCCGAACCCACCAACTCCTCACCACCACCCAAACACCACCACCAAACAGACCCCTCCATCGTCCAGCTGCTGCCCGTCAAGCAGCAGCTATCGTTGCTGCATCGTCAAGCCTCATCGTCGACCACTACCCGTCAAACCCCCACAACTAGCCAGAAAAAACCAGCAACCCACGCCCTCACATCCAAACAAAACCAGAAAAAACCCTACCCATAAACCACTGTAACCAGCCCCCCCACTCCTCACGTCGTCACTGGCACCAACCACCCGTAGCAGCGTCGACCACTCTCCGAACAACCACCCCTTCTCCTCCAATCCCATCGCAACCGGGCGATTATACAGTCGCCATTCGCGTGTCCAGTGACCGCTATTTCTTCGCTGTCGTCGTGCAGTCCGTCCGAGGTCGTCGTTGGGTTGTGCTCGTGGCTTCCGGTCTGATATCGTTGAGCTTGACGTCGAGTTTGGTCGTTGAGGTCGATGTAGAGGTTTGGTCCATGGTTCTATTCGTTTCTGTTTGTTCAGGTTAGTAAGCCTCAATGTATTAGATAAAGAAACGTTACTTTAAATGTTCGAAGATGCAATATAGAGATTGACATGAAATTTTTCTGCTTATGTTTCACCGTATGCATTTTGGTTCATCTTTGTATTATGTTATTCTTGCTTACTTGATGTCATTTGATTTAGTTGTATTAGTTGTTCTATGACACAAGTTTGATGTTAGTCCGTTCGCCCTTCCTTTTGCTTAGTTCATTCGGACAAAAAAATTAGCATTAGTACTTGTTGTTACTACTTCCGAAACACTCGTTCACTAAACTCATTTTATCAATTTTTTGACAAGTTATGAGATTTTAGTTGTAAAGAAGCCGTAAGGTTTAGTATTGTTAAAGGCGTAAAAATGGCATCCTTTTTAAAAAAAAAAAATAATAATAATAATAAATAAATAAATAAATAGAATGAGACGAGCTTCGCCAAATAAAACGTACAGATTGCGGGGCCCTCACAAATGTATGGTCTAATTAGAATTCGGAAGGACCGTTTAGCGAATTTCACGGTCTTCCCAAAATAATAAACGCGATAGTCTATTTAGGCGCGTGTTTAATAATTTACTTTCTTAAACATGGGTGTACATTTCATGTGACCCAAATCCAAATCCCAAAACATCAAATAAAATGTGTTTCCGGATTGTGGGTGCATTTCATGTGACGCAGTCCAAAGACATGTTTCAAGCGATGTTCACATTCTTTTAAAATAATAATGATAAAAGCGGTTAAAAGATAAAATTGGCACACAAGTTCACATTTGTCTAAAATCAGATAATCAAGCCGAATATAACAGTTGAGCGACCGTGCTAGAACCACGGAACTCGGGAATGCCTAACACCTTCTCCCGGGTTAACAGAATTCCTTATCTAGATTTCTGGTACGCAGACTGTAATATGGAGTCATTCTTTTCCTCGATTCGGGATTAAAATTGGTGACTTGGGACACCCTAAATCTCCCAAGTGGCGACTCTGAAATAAATAAACAAATCCTGTTTCGATTGTCCTTTAATTGGAAAAAACTCCCTTGCGCCCTCGCGGGTGCGTAAAAAGGAGGTGTGACAAAACCGATAACCCGAACCGTTAATTCTTTATTGGGTTATCGGTATTGGGTTATTGGGTTAACCGTTCGGTAACGGGTTAAATTTCTTTTTTATTGGGTTATCGGTTCGGGTTCGGTTAGCATTTTTGTTATTGGGTAAAAACCGATAACCCAATAAGAATGATGTAATTTACTAATTTACCCTTAAGTATATACTAGGGTTATTTATTTTCCTAATTCCCTCTTCACTCTTCACTCTTCAGTCGTTTGTCTCTCAGTTCTCATTCTTGTTTCCGTCGCAGCCCCCAAGAGTCAAGACGCAAGACTCACCATCAGTTCTCCGCCAGACATCAGTAGATACTGCACAGAAGTGGGAGCGTGCTTTTGTTAAGAAACAACAAAAATTGGCAGTTTACACGTTCTGGCAGTTTGATTTCATTGTTTTATATATTGCAAATTTTTTAGTTGTTTTATCTTATCAGGTAAACCGATAACCGAACCGATAACGATATATAACCGATTAACCGATAACCGATAATCAATATCTTATCGGTTTGGTTATCGGGCTATAATATTTGTAAACTGATAACCGATAGGCAAAACCGATAATGTTCAAAACAGAACCGAACCGACCGATGCCCACCCCTAGTCAAGGCACCATTGCCATTTACTTGGTCTGACGGTCTCTCGCATCTAGTGTGTCTTGATCGTTCTTTTTGACATTGCTCCTTCCGGCTTGACGAATGTCGGGAGTGGGATATAAAGTGGGCTATGTTATCTTTTGTTGCCCGATTACATAAGCGGGACGTTGGTCAGCTCGGCCATAACGGTCAACCAATACAACCACATTTTCACCTTCAAAACTTGTCAGCTACAAAATCTGGATTTTCTTGGTGCATTGATATATCTGGTTGTAGAAATTATTGCACTTCCTCTGATTTTGCGCACGAATAATGATGAAGTCGGGAATTTCTCCGAGAGTTTTCAACCTTAAAAAAGGTGAAAAACACGACAAAAAGGTATTTCACCCTTGAGTAATGTAGTTTCGCCCCTTCGTGCTGCGCACGAAGATCTCTTTTCATTTCAACAACATGAACTCATATTTGGAGAAGCCGTGTTTTTATTTTTTCACTATTTTTGGTCTATTTCTAGAGTTTGGTGTAGCTTTTCGAGATGCATTTTTTTTAAATTAATTTCTAATATCTGGTGTAGTTTTTTATGTTGCGTTTTCTACCATTTGACTGGACTTTTTTTTGTTTTCTAGTTAAATTCTTTTTAAGTTTTTTGTTATATTAATAGCCAATTGTTTGTCAAATATTTGACGGATCAAGACAAAAAATATTCACTTTCAACAAACTTAAAGGATCAACACTGCTCAAAAATATACCAATGTGCCATTTTGAACCTCCCCTTAAATAATTAACCTTCCCCCAAACATAAGGGACCATTCTTATCATTTTTTGCTTGATATTCTCATTTCGTTTATATTTTTATCCTCATTTCATTTTTTGATTAGTGTTTGTATTTAATTGATTGCACATAAAAGCTATACTTCTTCGTTTGGGACATAATCTGCAATGACTCTAAATCTCTATATGTACATGTCTACCCTCCCCCCCCCCCCCCATTTATTTGACAGAAATATCAAGTTGTATAACTTGAGTTTACATGTACTCAAAGGGTTAAAACTTGAGAGTAAAATAGTTAAAAGAAAATGGTTATTCACCCATAATATTTATTAAATAATAATGGTTGGATAATGAATCTTTCAAAACGATCAAATATAGAAAAAATCATATTATCCATTTAAAAAATGGATAATCAATGGATAACTAATGAGTTTAACTTTTACATTTGTAAAGCCTCAAATTGGAGGTTCCACAAGTTTGGAAGACTAGAATTCTCCCAAAAGTGATCATATTCAAGAAGCCATGGATAATATGAATATTTATATTATCCGTCGGTTATCCATTTTTATTTGTATTATATATTGATCGGGTCGAATAATTTATCCGTTTTTGACCGTTCTTATCCGATCCGATCCGTCCATTTTCCGTCCCTCACTACTAGAAATCTGGTAATTAGCGACCCAAAAAAGCGACCAACGTTGGTCGGTTTGGCCAATTACCGACCAAAACTCGTCCAAACACGCTTGGTCGCTATTTTGGTGGTCATTTTAGTATACTGACCAAGGCTGGTCGTTAATTACCGACCAAGGTTGGTCGCAAAGGTAAAAGGACCAACTGTGCAATTTAAAGAACACACCGACCAACTTTGGTCGGTAACATATTTTAATAATTTAATTTTACCGACCAAAGTTGGTCGGTATATTTAAATTAAGTTATTTTATTAATTATTAAAAATTAAAAATTAGCGACCAAAGTTGGTCGGTAAAGTAAAATATATATTTTTTTAAAAAAATTAAAATTTAACCATACTTTGGTCGGTAAAGTTGAAATATGAGTAATTCTTGTTCATTAACCGACCAACCTTGGTCGGTAATTTATAATTTTTAACTTTTTTTAAAATTTAGTGACCAACCTTTTTCGCTAATCGGCAGAAATTTTATTTTTTATTAGGAACCGACCAACTTTGGTCGGTTTTCTGGGTTTAATTTTGGCATAAAATGCCTGTTTTGGCAGCTACACTACCTACCAGCATACCAAAATTCCTAAACAACAACAACAACAACAACACAATTCAATAAATACATTAAAACTAACAAATTAAAGTTCAATAGAACTAAAAATCCAAAACCAAGTTAAAACTTATTACAACTAGTTCAAAATCGGTTCTATTTGTCTAGTTCAAAGTATATAAAAGTTAATGAGTGTTTTGTACAACATCATCATCACCGTCTGATGAACTTTCATCTAAAAGACGGTGCCGATGAGGGCCTTGTGGAGGAGGGGGAAGAACGACCACGGGGAGGACGGAAGGAACGTTCACGTTCAAGTCGAGTCTTTGCCGATGACTCACGAGACCGGGGCAACGGAAAAGCTCCAGTAGATAGGAGAGTTCTCATCTGAGCTTGCATGCCAAGGAACTGAGAATCTCTAACCCTTTCTCTTCCTTGGCCGCTTCTAGCTCGGATGTGAGCTTTGTCACAGTCTCCCACATAGCGGGGAGGCTCTCCCCATCAAGTTGCTCGCCTTGCGAGGAAGTCCCTATTCCTTGCATTCCACACTTATAGCGATGGAATTTCTTAGTAGGAAGTCCGTATACCTTCCCCCATTTTGGACCGCCAGCAGACTCCATCCATATTCTTTCAGCATCCTCATCCGAAGGTTGGGTTGGATCGCCCGATTCACCAGCTGGCTGAGTGCGGATGAATTCCTCCACATTAGTTTGGTAGCAACCCTATGTGAAAATTTAAATTGAATTAGTATTTTAAAATTTATATAAAAGTAAATTAAAATACTTAAATAAAAGTGAAAACTTACATATATAGTCGAGGCCCGGTCCTTGACCCACTTTTCTTGATCCGTCTATTTCTTCTTCTTTACAATATGCGTCTCCTTGAATAACTCATCATTATGGTTCATTGGATGCCCCAACTTCTTTTCCTGAAAACAAATTAATTAATTAGTTAATAAACAGAATAGATATGCTTTTAAAATTAAAATAAATTTAAGCAATTAAGTATCAATCTTCTTTTTATTGTCCCTAGGCTGATCGCACCTCCAGTGTGCAAGGAGTCTCCCTTCTCAGATGCGCGAGCTTTCTTTCCTTTTTCGCTCTTCTCTAAGAACTTTGTGGTAAGCCATTGCTTTTGCAAATCATCCCATAAACTTTGAAGTAACCAGTCAGGCTTCTTGTTCTTCTTTCTAGCTTCGGAGAAACTATGCGACAATCACTTGCGAGCTTTATGATTAAAATTTGCAGCCACTTCTGCGCTATAGCGGTGTTCCTATACACGCTTGCTCTGTATTTCAAAAGTTAAATATTAAATGAAAATATCATAAATATAAATTATTAAACTGCTTAAAAAAATATTTATACCTTAAATTGATTAAAAATTTGCTCCTTCAGCGAGAATGAAAAATCACTCCAAGTCGCATAAGGGTCATCATAAGCTTTCTGATGGTTTTGGTGATTATCCTCGTAGTCTTATTACTCGTGATGAACCTGCAATTTAACAATAAAAACATATTAATATCTTATTAAAAACTTTACAATACAACAAACGCAAAAATAACAAATAACTCTTACCCATCACCCTCAGGGACTATGATGATCCAGCCATATTGATCATAATGCACCTCTTACCAAATAACAAATAACTCTTACCCATCGGGTATTAGAGATTGATAGACTTGTGAAGATCCTAATTAGTATATATAATTTATCATCAAATATATCTGTTTGAAAATTGATTTATCGACTTATAACTTACTCAGATGCATCGTTGAATATTAAAAACAAAACGTCTGACCTATATCTATATCTATATAGATAAGGGTCGTGTTCTTTTAGAGATTGATAGACTTGTGAAGATCCTAATTAGTATATATAATTTATCATCAAATATATCTGTTTGAAAATTGATTCATCGACTTATAACTTACTTAGACGCATCGTTGAATATTAAAAACAAAACGTCTGACCTATATATATATACAGAGAGAGAGAGAGAGCATGTTATAGTATATGTTAGTGTATTCATCCCTTGTATTACAAAAGTGTTAACGGATTACATTTATATTACTAGTTAACTTGCTCGCGCTACGCGCGATCATATAACATCATTCCAAGTACAATATAATACCAAAAGTTAAAAGTAAAACAAACATTAAGAAAGATATATACACATAAAAACAATTTTAAGATAAAAATTAAAATATAAAGAAAGTTATTTCAACGCTCATTATACAAAGAGCAAAATATGTAATGTTAGCACTACTATTGGATTTTGTGAGGCTCCCATGCTGGACTTGAAAGTCTCACTCATGCACATGAGAGATTGTGGTTGGCAGGAAAACTGTTTGTAAAGCTCGCATCAATGGAACAAATCGTTTTTAAGACTGTTATTCTGCCTCATATACGAGTCCTCATACCTTTAATATAAAAGTGTTTCTTCTACATTGACACTGACAAATTCTCACTAATAATTATGAATACCTCTAAATAATAACGTTATGGTCGTAGATCAGACAAAAAGCATTTCTTGTTCAAGGACAGAAGTAAGATGATGAGTAGGATTTTAAAACTGTTATTCTGCCTAATAACTTTTTTAACGAAAATTCTCAAATTCCTTGACGTTTCTTGCTTTTAACACAAAGGAAAGTCCATGAATTTTCTTTGCGTTCTTTCAAAGAATTGAACCCCAAGTATGGGCCAAAACCTAGCAAGTGGAAACTTTTGTTTGGCAGAATTATTGGCGGAAGTGACGAACCTTAAAGCATCCAGAATATTCCCAGATTCTGGCGAAGACCAAAGACGACTATAATGTATAGATCTCTCCATTAGCTTCCAAATCCCGTTGATTTAATTTATAGACTTTTGAGTTTTCTAGCATAAGGCAAAATTCATGGTGAGACTTTTGGGCTTTCTGATCAAGGCAACGGTTGCTTCTTAATTTCTTTAAATCATGTGATTAAATTGCATGTTAAATATTCTGTTACATTAGCCATTAAAGGTGGAATTATTTGAGGTATTAATGATGGGGACGTTTGGTTTTCTAAACTGAAAAAAGAGATAGGATAAAGAAGGGAGGGAGGTGTAACTAAGACTATGTAATTAAGATGTGATGTTTTGAAATTTTAATCTATAGCACATAAATATAGAAAAATAGGAAAAATGTCAAAAAATTAAGAAAAAAGATAAATATGATTCATGGACAAAGAGACATGCCACATCACCTTCTTCATTCCCAACTTTATATTTATATATAGATTTAGATAGTAAATATAAAAGTAATTTTAAATTTTGACCAATGTTGACCTAATAAACGACCAACTTTGGTCGGTTATTTTCCAGAAATTAAAGTATAGCGACCAAAGTTGGTCGGTAAATGCGTCACGACCCATATTTTCCACCCTCGGAAGTCGTGATGGCGCCAACTAGTGAAAGCTAGGCAAGCCAACCATTTGAATTATCTATCTTTTTCTCATTTTAGTCCTTTTACAATTAATAACCAACATTTGATAAATAGCGGAAAATCTAATAAGTGAAAGACTGAAATGTAATAATTTAAGAAAGATGTCACTACCAATTCATACAATAACTACCCAAGATTTGTGTCACAATTCCACAGACTGTCTAGGAATACTACAAATAAAAGTCTGAAAGATTTATTTCAATATTGTCTCTGAAATATGTAAAAGAAACAGACTTAAAGGATAGGAGAAGACGCCAAGGCCTATGGACGTCTGCAAGACTACCTCGGAATATCCGACTGGACTGAAGGAAGCCACCCAAAACTACGGTCTGAAAGCTGCTGCTCGGAATCTACAAAAAAGAGTGCAGAATATAGTATCAGTACAACCGACCTCATGTGCTGGTAAGTGCCTAGCCTAACCCCGGCGAAGTAGTGACGAGACTAAGACCAGACTACCAAATAAACCTGGACAGTTATATCATACACAACAAAAAATAAAAGCAGAAGTGTACAGTTAAGGATGGAAGGGGGAACATGTTGCGGGGGAAACATCAATAATAACAGAAGAGCAGCAGGTAATTATAAGGAACACCATAACTCAACTATCAACGAGAATCAGAAATCAAACAAGTTCACGGCATCACCCTTCATGCTTTTACTCTCGTCCTCACCATAAGAAGCAATATAATCTGCACGGCATCACCGTTCGTACCTTTACTCTCTTCCTCGCCATGAAAATCAACATAATCGGCACGGAATGGTACATCATGCGGTATGGCATCACCCTTCGTGCTTTTACATTCTTCCTCACAAAAATCATATACGGCATCACCCTTCGTGCTTTAACACTCTCTCACCAAAACAATACACGGCATCACCATTCGTGCTTTAACACTCTTCCTCACCCAAACAACAATCACAAGCAATAAGGGCAAGGAATTAAGTAAAATCATAACAAAATTCCGGCAATGGAACAATAGTTCAACTATCAAATCCTAGCAAGAGAACAATATCAAAACATCAACATTCCTGCGAGGAAGATAGCATTAAAAGCAATAGCATCCCGGCAAGGGAGACAATATAATAATTTCCTTCTCTTTTTCACTTTTTTTTCCTTCACAACTTGAGCCAATGCTCTATAAGGTTCAATTGTCAATTATACTTCCACAATTCATTATACAACTTGAGCCAACGCTCATCAATGTTCAATTATCGCTATTACTTCCAAAAACTTTACTTAATAATAGAAATCATTACAAAAGGCATGAACAATACAAACGGAGTCATAAAACTCATAATATAAGACTCACAGGCATACTTGACACCAACGTATAGATACTCGTCACCATGCCTATATGTCGTACTCAAGAAATAACACGTAGAAAATAGGACACAACTCCTAATCCCTCAAGCTAAGGTTAGACCAAACACTTACCTCAAACTTCCACGACCAACTCAAGCCTTAAACACCGGTTTTCCTTTAGAATTCGCCTCCAAATTACTTATATCTAGTCCAAATTAATTGAACAATATCAATAAATGCTAAAGAATTCATACACAACGCTTAATTATAGGTTTTCTATCATTTTTTCCAAAAAGTCAAAAATCGATCCCGGGCCCGCTTGGTCGAAACTCGAGGTTCAGATCAAAACCCGATCACCCATTCACCCACGAGCCCAAATATGCAATTAGTTTCGAAATTTGACCCCAAAACGAGGTCTAAATCCCAATTGATCAAAAAGCCCTAACTCTACCCAAATCCCTAGTTTTCTACCATTAAAACCCTAGGATTTTAGATAAACGTTAATGAAAAACATTAGAGAGTTGAAAGAAATCAGTTAATGGACACTTACTTACGATTTGGGAAGAAAATCTCTTGAAAAATCGCCCTACTTCTATTTTTGTGAAAATTTGAAAGAGAAAACACTGAAGTTTTATTTTAAAAGACTTCAGTGCCCGACTCTCGCACCTGCGCAAGCGCACGTGCAAAAAATTGACCGCTTATGCGGAAATGATTAGGCCCGCTGGGGCCGCACCTGCGATAGGAGATCCGCTCCTGCGGAATTGCTTCTGCAGAAGCTTGTCCGCATCTACGAGAGAGCTGGACCGTACCTGCGACCCTATATGCGCACCTGCAAGCTCGCACCTACGGTGCTTGAATCGTAGGTGCGGTTACACCAGAACTGATCCAACAACAGTGCTTTTCCTAAGTCTAAACACCCCTGAACCTACCCGAAACTCACCTGAGCCCTCGGGGCTCCAAACCAAACATGCATACTAACTCAAAAACATCATATGAACTTATTCGTGCGATCAAATCACCAAACTAACACCTTTAACAACGAATTTAACATCAAAATCAAAGAAAAATCTCAAGAACACTTAAATTCCAAATTTCACAATCGAGGGTCTGATTCACGTCATTTGACCTCCGTTTCTTACCAAATTTTACAGGTTTGGCTTAAATCACATATAAGATTTGTACCGGGCTCCGGAACCAAAATATGGTCCTGATACCATCAGTTTCCAAATATTTTTCATTTCCAAAAACTCATATTTATTTCAGAAAATAATTTTCTTTAAAAATTTATTTCTCGGGCTTAGGACCTCGGATTTCGATTACGGGCATACGCCCAAGTCCCATATTTTCCTATGGACCCTCCGAGACCGTCAAATCATGTGTTCGGGTCCGTTTACCCAAAATGTTGACCGAAGTCAACATAAATTCATTTTAAAGGCAAAATTTCTCATTTTTCACAGATTTTCACATAATGGCTTTTCGGCTACGTGCCCGGACTACGCATGCAAATCAAGGTGAGATAGAAAGAGGTTTTTAAGGCCTCAAAACACAGAATTTATTTCTAAAACAAGTGATGACCTTTTGGGTCATTAGATTCTCCACCTCTAATACAACCGTTCGTCCTCGAACGGACATAAGAAGGAAGTACCTGAGTCGGGGAAAAGATGGAAATAACAGCTCCACATATCAGACTCGGACTCCTAGGTTGATGCCTCAGCAGGCTGACCTCTCCACTGAACACGAATAGAAGGGAAACTCTTCGATCTCAACTGACGAACCTGCCGATCTAGAATAGCTACTGGCTCCTCCTCATAGGATTAGTCCTTGTCCAACTGGACAGTGCTGAAATCTAACACATGAGATGGATCACCGTGATACTTCGAAAGCATGGACACATGAAACACTGGATGCACGGCTGATAAGCTCAACGGAAATGCAAGTCTGTAAGCCACCCCTCCCACTCGATCAAGAATCTCAAATGGGCCAATGAACCTAGGGTTAAGATTGCCCCTCTTCCCAAATCTTATCACACCCTTCATAGGCGACACTCGAAGCAATATACGTTCACCGACCATGAATGCCAAATCACGAACCTTGCGATTAGCATAAAACTTTTGCCTGGACTGAGCTGTATGAAGCCTATCTTGAATAATCTTGACCTTGTCCAAGTCATCCTGTACTAGATCCGTACCAACAACCGAGCCTCTCCCAGATCAAACCATCCAACCGACAACCGATACCGCCTACCATACAAAACCTCATAAGGAGCCATCTAGATACTTGACTGGTAACTGTTGTTGTAGGCAAACTCTGCTAAAGGCAAAAACTGATCCCACGAGCCTACAAAGTCAATGACACAAGCTCAGAGCATATCCTCCAAAATCTGAATAGTACACTCGGACTGCCCGTCTGTCTGAGGATGAAATGTTGTGCTCAACGAAACCTGTGTGCCCAACTCTCACCAATCTGCCCTCTAGAAATGTGAAGTAAACTGCGTACCTCGGTCCAAAATGATAGACACGGGCACACCATGAAGATGGACAATCTCCCGGATATAGATCTCACCTAACCTCTCGGAAGAATAAGAGACTGTCACAAAAATGAAATGCGCTGACTTGGTCAGTCTATCAACAATAACCCACACTGCGTCAAACTTCCTCTGAGTCTGTGGGAGTCCAACAACGAAATCCATAGTGATTCACTCCCACTTCCACTCGGGAAGCTCAATCCTCTGAAATAAACCACCAGGCCTCTGATGCTCGTACTTTACCTGTTGACAATTCAAACACTAAGACACATATGCAACGATATCCTTCTTCATCCTCCTCCACCAATAATGCTGCCGCAAATCCTGATACATCTTAGTGGTGCTCGGATGAATAGAGTACCGAGAACTATGGGCCTTCTCTAAAATCAACTCTCAAAGCCTATCCACATTAGGCACACAAACTCGACGCTACAGCCTTAAAACACCATCATCTCCTAATGTAACCTACTTGGCACCTCCGTGCTGCACCATGTCCCTAAGGACACACAAATGAGGATCATTATACTGTTGATCTCGGATACGCTCCAATAAAGAGGAACGAGCGACTGTGCAGGCTAGCACACGGCTGGGCTTAGAAACATCCAACCTCATGAACTGATTGGCCAAGGCTTGAACATCCAAAGCAAGCGGTCTCTCACCGACCGGAATATACGCTAAACTGCCCATACTAGCTGACTTTCTACTCAAAGCATCGGCCACCACATTGGCCTTTCCCGGATGATATAAGATGGTGATATTATAATCCTTTAATAGCTCCAACCACCTTCTCTGCTCAAATTTAGCTCCTTCTGCTTGAACAAGTATTGCAGACTCTTGTGATCCGTGAACACCTCACATGCCAAGCCATACAGATAATGCCTCCAAATCTTCAACGCGTGAACAATGGTTGCCAAATCCAAATTATGAACCGGATAGTTCTTCTTATGAATCTTCAACTAACGCGAAGCATATGTAATAACCTTGCCATCCTACATCAACACCGCACCAAGTCTAATACGAGATGCATCACAATAAACTGTATATGGCCCTGAACCTGTGGGCAAAACCAACACTAGCGCCGTAGTCAAAGCTGTCTTGAGCTTCTGAAAGATCGCCTCACACTCGTCCGACCACATGAACTGGGCACACTTCTGGGTAAACCTGGTAAACAAGGCTACGATAAATAAAAACCCCTCCACAAACCGATGATAGTAGCTTGCCAAACCCAAGAAACTACGGATCTATGTAGTTGATATGGGTCTAGGCTAGTTCTTGACTGCCTCTATCTTCTTCGGATCAACCTGAATACCCTCTGCTGATACAACATGACCCAAGAATGCAACTGAACTCAACCAAAACTCACACTTTGAAAACTTGGCATACAACTGACTATCTCTCAAAGTCCGAAGAACCACTCTAAGATGATGCTCGTGCTCCTCCCGGTTGCGGGAATAGATCAAAATATCATCAATGAATACTATCACGAACAAATACAAGTAAGGCCTAAACACTCGGTTCATCAAATCCATAAAAGCTTCTGGGGCATTTGTCAACCTAAATGACATCACCAAGAACTTATAATGACCGTACCGAGTGCGGAAAGCTGTCTTAGGAACATCGGATGCCCTAATCCTCAATTGATGGTAGCTAGATCTCAAAGTCAATCTTTGAAAATACCTTGGCACCCTGCAGTTGATCAAACAAATCATCAATCATCGGCAACGGATACTTATTCTTGATTGTAACCTTGTTTAACTGCCGGTAATCTATACACATTCTCATCAATCTGTCCTTCTTCTTAACAAACAACACCGGCACGCCCCAAGGTGAGACACTAGTTCTAATGAAGCCTTTTTCAAGCAAGTCTTGCAACTTCTCCTTCAACTCTTTCAACTCAGGCGGGGCCATACGATACGGCGGAATAGAAATGGTTTGAGTGCCTGGATCCAAATCAATGCAGAAGTCAATATACCTGTCGGGTGGCATATCCGGAAGGTCTGAAGGAAATACCTCAGGAAACTCACGAACAACAGGCACAAAATCAATAAAAGGAACCTCAACGCTGGAATCACAAACATACGCCAAATAGGCCAAACACCTATTCTCGACCATACGTCGAGCCTTCATATATGAGATAACACTACGGGTAGAATGACCAGGAGTCCCTCTACACTCTAAATGAGGTAAACCCGGCAAGGCTAAAGTCACAGTCTTGGCATGACAGTCCAAGATAGCGTGATAAGGTGATAACCAGTCCATACCCAATATGACATCAAAATCAACCATATCCAAAAGTAACAAATCTACACGAGTCTCAAGACCCCCAATTACGACTATACATAAACAATGGACACAATCTACCATAATAGGATTACCCACCAGTGTAGACACATAAATAGGGGCACTCAAAGAATCACTAGGCATGACCAAATACGGTGCAAAATAAGATGATACATAAGAGTATGTAGATTTCGGATCAAATAAAACTGAAGCATCTCTGCTACAAACCAGAACAGTACCTGTGATAACTGCATCAGAAGCCTCAACCTCAGTCCTGGCTAGAAGAGCATAACATCGGGGTTGGGCCCTACCACCTTGAACTACATCTCTAGGATGGCCTACTGTTGGCTGACCTCTACCTCTAGTGGCCTGACCTCTACCTCTACTGCCTCTAACTCCACCTCTAGCTAGCTGAGCGGGCTGTGGAACACTCGGTGCTTGAACCATGGCACGGGAACCCTGATGCTGAGAGTTACTCGATGCTCAAGGACAAAACCTAGCAATGTGACACATATCATCAAAAGTATAACAAGCCCTTGGCTGTTGAGACTGCTGACCCTGACGACCTGAATGACCACCCTAAAAACTCTGGAGCGGCGGTGCACTGAGAGGAGCTGGTGGTGCACTGTAGGACTGCTGATCAGAATACTGCATATGAGAACCACGGCCACCTGAAGCGCCATGAGAAACCTGAAGTGCTGACTAGAAACGCCTAGGAGGATGGCCTCTACTATACGAATCTCTGCCTCCAGACGAGGCACCACTAAATCTGCCTGAATGAGGAGGCCTCTTGTCAGACCCCTGACCACCCCCCTGCGATAGAACCATCTCAACTCTCCTGGCCACATTGGCCGCCTCCTGAAAAGAAATCTCACTCCCCATCTCCTTAGCCATCTGAAGTCGAATAGGCTGAATGAGTCCCTCAATGAACCTCCTCACCCTCTCTCTCTCTCTCGGTGGGAAGTATGATTAGAGCATGACGGGCCAAGTCGATGAATGTGGTCTCGTATTGGTTGACAGTCATAGAACCCTGATGGAGACGCTCAAACTGCCTCCGATAGATCTCTCTCTAAGTGATAGGGAGAAACTTCTCCAGAAATAGCTAAGTAAACTGCTCCCAAGTCAAAGCTGGTGATCCGGCTGGTCTGGCCAAATAATAATCTCTCCACCAAGTCTTGGCGGATCCACACAAGTGGAAAGTAGCAAAGTCGACCTCGTTAGTCTCCACTATCCCCGTATTCCTGAGAACCTCATGACAACTATCTAGATAATCCTGAGGATCCTCAAAAGATGCACCGCTGAAAGTAGTAGTAAAGAGCTTGGTAAACCTGTCCAATCTCCACAAAGCATCGACAGACATAGCTGCTCCATCACCAGTCTGAGCTACCACACCCGACTAAATTGCTCCAACTGGCTGAGCTGCTGGAGTCTGAAACTAGGGAGCTATCTGCTCTGGAGTGCGAGTAGCAGGAGTCTGGGCTCCTCCTCCAACCTAAGAGACGGTTGTGCTACAGGAAGCAAGCCTGCCCAGGTGACACTCTCCATAAGGCCCACTAGACGGACCAGAGCATCCTGGAGTACTGAGGTAGTAATGAACCCCTCTGGGACCTGAGATGGGCCCACCGGAACTACCTGGGTCGGAACCTCATCATCAAAGTCAACTTGAGGCTTCGCCGCTGGTGCTGCTGCTCTAGGCTGAGCTCTGCCCATACCTCGGCCTCGCCCTCTACCCTTTGGGGGAGCTGCTACTGGGGGCTCAGGCTGCTGATCAGTGGATGAGGAAGCGCGTGTTCTTGCCATCTGCGAAAGAACAGAGTAGAAATTCAATTAGCATTGAGAAACAAAACTACACGACACGAAAGAATAGATGTGAAATTTTTCCTAACCATGTAGCCTCTGGGGATAAATACAGACATCTCCGTACTGATCCCTCAGACTCTACTAAGCTTGTCCGTGAATTGTGAGACCTATGTAACCTAGAGCTCTGATACCAACTTGTCACGACCCGTATTTTCCACCCTCGAGAGTCGTGATGGCGCCTACTAATAAAAGCTAGGCAAGCCAACAATTTGAATTATCTATCTTTTACTCATTTTAGTCATTTTACAATTAATAACCAACAATTGATAAATAGCGGAAAATCTAATAAGCGGAAGACTGAAATATAATAATTTAAGAAAGATGCCACTACCAATTCATACAATAACTACCCAAGATTGGTGTCACAATTCCACAGACTGTCTAGGAATACTACAAATAAAAGTCTGAAAGATTTATTTCAATATTGTCTCGGAAATATGTAAAAGAAACAAACTAAAAGGATAGGAGAAGACGCCAAGGCCTACGGATGCCTGCAAGACTACCTCGGAATCTCCGACTAGACTGAAGGCAGCCACCCAAAACTACGGTCTAAAAGTTGCTGCTCGGGGATCTACACACAGTGCAGAATGTAGTATCAGCAGAACCGACCCCATGTGCTGGTAAGTGCCTAGCCTAACCCCGGCGAAGTAGTGACGAGGCTAAAACCAGACTACCAAATAAACCTGGGCAGTTATATCATACACAACGAAAAATAAAAGCAGAAGTGTACAGTTAAGGATGGAAGGGGGAACATGTTGCGAGGAAAAGATCAATAATAACAGAAGAACAGTAGGTAATTATAAGGAACACCATAACTCAACTATCAACGAGAATCAGAAATCAAACAAGTGCACGGCATCACCCTTCGTGCTTTTACTCTCGTCATCACCATAAGAAGCAATATAATCTGCACGACATCACCGTTCGTACTTTTACTCTCTTCCTCACCATGAAAATCAATATAATCGGCACGGAATGGTACATCGTGCGGTATGGCATCACCCTTCGTGCTTTTACACTCTTCCTCACAAAAATCATATACGGCATCACCCTTCGTGCTTTAACACTCTCTCACCAAAACAATACACGGCATTACCCTTCGTGCTTTAACACTCTTCCTCACCCAAACAACAATCACAAGCAATAAGGGCAAGGAATTAAGTAAAATCATAACAAAATTCTGGCAATGGAACAATAGTTCAACTATCAAATCCCAGCAAAGGAACAATATCAAAACATCAACATTCCCGCAAGGGAGATAGAATTAAAAGCAACAACATCCCGGCAAGGGAGACAATATAATATTTTCTTCTCTTTTTCACTTTTTTTTCCTTCACAAGTTGAGCCAATGCTCTATAAGGTTCAATTGTCAATTATACTTCCACAATTCATTATACAACTGGAGCCAACGCTCCTTAATGTTCAGTTATCGCTCTTACTTCCACAAACTTTACTCAATAATAGAAATCATTACAAAAGGCATGAACAATACAAACAGAGTCATAAAAATCATAATATAAGACTCACGGGCATGCTTGACACCAACGTATAGATACTCGTCATCATGCCTATACGTCGTACTCAACAAATAACACGTAGAAAATAGGACACAACGCCTAATCCCTTAAGCTAAGGTTAGACCAAACACTTATCTCAAACTTCCACGGCCAACTCAAGCCTCAAACATCGCTTTTCCTTTAGAATTCGCCTCCAAATTAGTTATATCTAGTCCAAATTAATTGAACAACATCAATAAATGCTAAAGAATTCATACTCATTGCTTAATTATAGGTTTTCTATCACGTTTTCTAAAAAGTCAAAAATCGACCTCGGGCCCGCTTGATCTAAACTCGAGGTTCGGACCAACACCTGATCACCCATCTATCCACGAGCCCAAATATGCAATTAGTTTCGAAATTCAACCCTAAAACGAGGTCTAAATTCCAATTGATCAAAAAGCTCTAACTCTACCCAAATCCCCAATTTTCTACCAGTAAAACCCTAGGATTTTAGATAAAAGTTGATGACAAATATTAGAGAATTGAAAGAAATCAGTTAAGGGACACTTAGTTATGATTTGGGAAGAAAATATCTTGATAAAATCGCCCTAGGCCTTCTATTTTTGTGAAAATTTGAAAGAGAAAACGCTGAAATTTTATTTTAAAAGACTTCATTGCCCGACTCTCGCACCTGCGGTGCTTGGGTCGCACCTGCGCAAGCGCACGCGCGGAAAATTGATCGCTTTTGCGGAAATGATTAGGCGCGCTGGGGCCGCACCTGCGAGAGGAGATCCGCTCTTGCGGAATCGCTTCTGCGGAAGTTTGTCCGCATCTGCGAGAGGACTGGACCGCACCTGCGACCCTTTATGCACACCTGCGAGCTCGCACCTGCAGTGCTTGACTCGCAGGTGCGGTTACACCAGAACTGATGTAACAGCAGTGTTTTTCCTAAGTCTAAACACCCCGGAACCTATCCGAAACTCATCCGAGCCCTCGGGGCTCCAAACCAAACATGCATACTAACTCAAAAATATCATATGAACTTATTCATGCAATCAAATCGCCAAACTAATACCTTTAACAACGAATTTAACATCAAAATCAAAGAAAAATCTCAAGAACACTTAAGTTCCAAATTTCACAACCGAGGGTCCGATACACGTCATTTGACCTCCGTTTCTTACCAAATTTTACAGGTTCGGCTTAAATCACATATAAGACCTGTACCGAGCTCCGGAACCAAAATACGGGCCCGATACTATCAGTTTCCAAACATTTTTCATTTTCAAAAACTCATATTTATTTTAGAAAATAATTTTCTTTAAAAATTCATTTCTCGGGCTTGGGACTTCGGATTTCGATTCCGAGCATACGCCCAAATCCCATATTTTCCTACGGACCCTCGGGACCGTCAAATCACAGGTCCGGGTTCGTTTACCCAAATTGTTGACCGAAGTCAACATAAATTCATTTTTAAAGGCAAAATTCCTCATTTTCACAGATTTTCACATTATGGCTTTCCGGCTACGCTCCCGAACTGTGCATGCAAATCGAGGTGAGACGGAAAGAGTTTTTTAAGGTCTCGGAATACAAAATTTATTTCTAAAACAAGTTATGACCTTCCCCAATATTAACCGACCAACTTTGGTCGGTAATTTCAAATAAGATTTTTTTATATTTTATAAAATATTTTAAATAATAATATAACTATTAAATTTTTTTAACTGGGTCCCACATTACCGACCAAAGTTGGTCGGTAATGTGAAATTTTCTTTGACTAAACAAGTCTGACCAGCTCGGTCAACTTGTTGACCACTTTACCGACCAACTTTGGTCGGTAATTTATTTAAAATAAAAATAAAATATTTTTCTTTTCTTTGCCGATCAACTTTGATCGCTTTTTTGAACCGTCCAATTTTGATCGCTAAATGTTGGTCGCTAATTTCCGAATTTCTAGTAGTGCCTGCTCACAATTAACAAAGCGATTCGTGGTTATACCAAAGTTATTATTAGATCAATACAATAACTTTGGTTTAGAAAAGCATAAACTATATGATTCGACGGGATCTGTATAATCATCAATAGCTAATGTAGGTTTGTACATAGATGGAAACTGAATGACAGAGCATATCGTGGAGTATGGAATGGCTTAACATGCATAAGAGGCAAAGTGGCAGATGGGTTAGTGTGGTAGGGCAAACATTGCACCCTTTAGACATGATAGATGTTTATGTCAAAGTCCAGACTGTGTCTGTTCTTTCCTTGCACATAAACCCTATAATGCTGCATCATTCTGATTTGATGTGTTTCTAACTATAATATCTTTACAGGTTCTTCCGTTCATGTTGGGCGAAGCTAGAGTAACTTATGGGTTCGGTCAAATTCAGTAGGTCCGGTGCACTAAGTTCCCGCTATGCACGGGATTCGAGGAAGGGCCGTACCACAACGGTCTACTGTATGCAGCCTTATCCTGCATTTTTGCAAGAGGCTGTTTCGATGGCTCAAACCCGTAACCTGCTGGTCACATGGCAGCAACTTTACCAATTAAGTCAAGGCTCACCTTCAAAAATATAATCTTTACCAGTATATACAATAACTTAAAAATATAATCTTGAACTCGTAAATTTTAAATCCGGGCTCTATCTCTGCCTTCACGTGTGGTTGCAACCATGACGCAGGGTCTGCGAGCTAACAACTTACTATGACCAACATGTGTTAGAACATTAGAAACTTAGAGAGATCGAAGAACAAACAAGCTGGTCAAATGATTCACAATCTTTTGTGATATGCAAAGCGAGGAGAACTGGAGAAGAATTCACGATTTAGAGAAAGTACTTTAGAATAAGTGATCTTGTTAATTATGTGTACATATTTTCCTCTTTCCATTTCAATTTTTTGTACATTATTTAAGTAGACACGAAACTTAAAAAAGAAAAGAAGTTTTTTAAAAAAATTTATCATAAACCTACCATAACATTTATATATGGAGTTAAATATAACACTTGAGAAATTTTTTCATATTTATTAGATTTGAACCCATAAATTTAAAGATTGAGTTCAACGTTAAGAATATAACAGTTGAATCCATCAAGTTCAAATTCTGGATCTGAGTTGGCGGTTTAAGTTAAATTGTTTTAAATATAGAAAACTCTCGTTCTTTCTTAAATGAACTAAAAATGAAATGTTGCCACATAAACTGGAATGGAGGAAGTAATTTTGTTTGTGCGTGCATATAATCATAGGCGGATTCATGATTTGAACTTGATGGATTGACTTTTAATGTTTTTAGCACTAAACTCATTGTATCTTTAAATTTATGGGTTCGACTTTAATAAATATGAAAAACTTTCCCCATTATTATGCACCGTTTCAAAAATATAACCCGTTATCCAAAAGGCTAAATCTACCACTACGTACTGACAGGGCCATGCTAATCTTTGATCTGCTTTACGGTCGTAAGTGTATTGAATTACTGCATTTGGATCGTGTCAAGACCAAGTGTAACGTGGCTGGCACTAGCTATTTACAGCATAGGTTTTTTCATTTCTTGATTAGATTTGACACCATTATGATCAAAGTGGAAGAAGATCCCATGAGAGAAAGTCAGACAAATTAATAGGTCAATATATGAACAGGGAAGGGTAAGAATTTCATTGAACTAGGACACAATAATTTCTAGCAATTCATGTGATGTTGCCTGCTATATATAAGTTATTTCACATGCATGGCGGAGTTAGAGACTGAGATGCGGATTTGACCGAAATTAGTAATTTTGGTCCAAACTTTATATTTGTCTTAAGAAATTTATTTAATATATTTAAATTCCTTTTATTAATGTAAAACTCAGTAACTAAAAGGGCTAAAATCCTGAACCCAGAAACTTCCGATTCTGGCTCCGCCTATGTTCACATGCATGTTTTTGCCTTAGTTTTAAGGAACATGACTCGTGTTCATCCGACATTATATGTTATTGTTATTGTATTCATTATTTTTCTTCTAGGTATGCAATTATGATTTAGGATTAATTTGTCTCATATTTAGAACGACATTATTAATGTGGATAAATTTATCATTTAACACCTATCATATCTATAGAATTAACCTAATATATTCGTCCACCTAAACGTTTAAACTAAAAATAATTGCTTGATGTATAATATATATGTAATTCATGTATAATAGATGCATAATCGTGTATAATCAGTATATGATATAGGGAGAATGACACAGTTACCCACAAAATCAAAACTATTTACCCTTGTCTACTCATTTGTTTTTCTACCCATCAAACTAATTACATTTCCTACCCATAGTAGTTTCTGTGGGGAATTTTTTCTATATTCTCCAATTCTTTTTTATTTTTATGCTTCTTTTTTTTCTCCTTTTCTTTTTTTCTCGTTTTCTTCTTATTTTTTTTCTTTCTTCCTTTTCTAATTTCATTTAACTTCTTTTCTTATATTCTTTTTCTCTTCATAATCTAATTTCATTTACTGTTTTCACTATTTTTTATTATTCTTTTTTTTAATACTATTACTAAAGAAAAATTAAATTGTGTACCAATTAAAATACAACCAAATAATGTTAACTAACATATAATACCAGTAATATATAGCTATACCAGCACGGTATACAATTGTACGCAAAGAGTTAAAAAAAATTCTTGTTTTGAGTTTCAAAATAACCACAAACTCAACAAACCCAATTTATGAGTTTCAAAGCTTCAAGGGCGTCCAATGACATATTAATATTTTGTAGAAGTTAGAAATCTTGGAATTCAAGTCATAGAATAAATCAAAACGAAAAAAGATTTGCATTTTCAATTTGTCCCTCACGCTGGGTAAAAGTTTAAAGCAAATTAAAAGGGAAAAGGCAAGTGAATTTATGGGTAATAAGTATACTATTATGGTATATTGTATCCTATTACAACATACTGTTATAGTATATTACATATTATTACAGTATACTGTAATAATATATTGTATACTATAAGTATAACTATATACTCTTATAATATATTGTATACTGTTAGGTAATTGTGTTCTTCTTCGATTATTACAATATACCTTTGCAGTATATTGTAAGCTATAATAGTATACTGTTGTAGTATAGCTATATACTCCTACAGCATATTGTATACCGTAGTGGTATACTATTGCATAGTTGTGTTCTTCGATTTTCAGCTGAAAATTTTGATCTCAATCACCTCAAATCAACTCCAAATATTATCAAATTTCAGTATAAACTTCCAGAAGGTACTATAAGCAATATTTAACAGTGCGCACTTTGAATCAAACAAGAAATCTTCAAAATAAAAATTTTAAATTCAAGAGCTTCAAGCCCAACAATGGTGAATATTCAAATACACATAAAAATTTAGATCCGGAAAGCTTACTTGAAGGTACTATAATTAATATTTTATAGCACCCACATCGAATCAAACAATAAATCTTCAAAATAAAATTTTAAATACAGGAGCTACAGGCTCATCAATGGTGGATCTTCATACACACACAAAAATCAGAGTTGGGAAACTTAATATATAACTGCAACAACACATGGGTTCAGAAAATACAAATAAATACATAAAAAAATACTAATATAGAAAGAGGATTTTGGAGTGAAACTCATGTGTCAAATCAGTAACTGCTGTATGAAATATGATTTCTCATGGTTTGGCTATGGGATTTTTGAAATGAAAGAAATGGCTGGGTGAAATAGCGTTAACTGAGGCATTAAATTAGGGGAATAAGCTAATGCATGGGCCGGATAAATAGTTTGGACCGCATGGGTAGGAGAAGTAAATAATTTGGACCTGGACATTAAAGGGCATTTGCATCTATACCCGCTTTTTGGGTCACGTTTTAACTTGTATCCGCTTTGCAAAAAAAATTGCAAACGTACCCACTTTTTCGCATAACTTCAGCATACGGGGCTGAAGTAGCAAAGGCAATCACGCAAAACTTCAGCATTTTAGTAGACGGATCTGAAGTAGCAAGTGTGCTGAACCAAGTGTGCTGAAGCTTTTGTTTGTAATTGTTGAACTTAAGCATAGTAGCTGAAGTTTTGTTCTTTATTTGCTGAAGTTTTTGTTTGTAATTGCTGAACTTAAGCAAAGTAGCTGAAGTTTTGCTCTCTAGTTGCTGAAGTTTTTGTTTGTAATTGCACTAAATAAGGTGAAGTTTTTTTGTCCTGGATTCATTACTTTTGTCATTAAGCTTTTTCAAAAACTTCAGCAAAAGATGCTGAAGTTATTTAGTTCATTTATAAAAACTTCAGCATTAAATAAGCTGAAGTTTTTTTGTCCTGGATAAGCTTTTTCAAAAACTTCAGCAGAAGATGTTGAAGTTATTTAGTTCATTTTGTAAAAAGTTCAGCACTAAAAGCTGAATTTTTTTTGTCCTGGATTCAGTAGTTTTGTCATAAAAAAAATTCAAAAACTTCAGCAGAAGATGCTGAAGTTATTTAGTTCATTTGTAAAAACTTCTGCACTATATAAGCTGAAGTTTTTGAAAAAGCTTTCTAACATACTAGATAAATAATCATATTGCCAACATTATCTAAATCATAAATTTTGGAAACAATAAACATGAAAAGAATATAATTATTATTGTCTACTAAGTTACGTACGTGAAAATATTTACAAATTATTGTCTACTAACTTACGTAATTATTTATAATTTATTTTTAAATAATCTGATAAACATATTTATGGCAATCATCCCAAGAAAGAAGAAGAAGAAGAAGAAGAAGAAGAAGAAGAAGAAGAAGAAGAAGAAGAAGAAGAAGAAGAAGAAGAAGAAGAAGAAGAAGAAGAAGAAGAAGAAGAAGAAGAAGAAGAAGAAGGGCTGAAATTGTTTAAAAAATGGGTATAAATTAAAACTATTTTGAAAAATGAAGTTGTTTAAATAATGGGTATAAATTAAAATATTTTTAAAAAAATGGGTATAGGTTAAACCCCGTATAATTTTTACGTAAATAGTTTGGAATTAATGAATAGAAAGTGAGATTTTCCCTATGATATATGCATATCGGCTAGTTAAAAATCTCAACTTTTGGTCCACCTTTGATTGATTTGTAGGACTAGCGTAAAGATGGGCTTCTAGTTGTGCCTCTCTATCTCATGTTTAATTCGAAAGTTCTTCTTCAATCAGGTTTCTTGTTCTTAGAAGTGAAGTTGTCACACCATAAAAAAAAAGTTTTAATTATTATGTAACTCAGACTAAGTAGTAAACTGAAGAAGAGAGAAGGAAAGAAGGAGTAAAACTTAGGACTCGTTACGAGGGATATAATGGATAATTAATTTCGGAATTAAATTTATTACACGTTCGATGGGTAAAATCACGGTATAACTAACTCCGAGATTAGTTAATTATCCCAGAATTATAGTATTATTTTGATCCTTACGGAAGGGTGTGATAAAAATTCCGGGAGGATAATTAATCCTGGGATATCTTACTTTCCAACTAAACGACCTTTTAGCTCCGATTTGGACATAAGTCTTGGTTACTTTTTTCATAAATTTTTTAAAATTATTTGTTCATAGAATTTGACAAGTTTTTGAAATAAAAATTGAAGATAAATTTTTAAGTTCTAAATACTGGTTTGGACCAGTTTTTGCGTGAAATTTTTTCTTCCACTCATAAAATTTCAATTTTTTTCCAAGTAAAATGCATGTTCAAACACAACTTCAACTTCCAAAAATTATTTTTTAACATACTTTCAAAAAATTCATTTTTTAAGTTTCAACCAAATTTATATTTAAACGCTAGCTTAAACTGATCATTTGAGTTTGATATTGATATGTAACATTTGTTGGGAGAAGTATCATATCGTTGTTCCTCCAATGATCTATAAAATAAAAAGAAAGAAAGGAGGAAGTACGAGTTGCTTCTAAAAGAATGGCCTAGCTAGAGTCCCCTCTTATGAATATACATTCTGAATACATGAAATGCTTTTTCCCAAGCTAAGGTAAATCTCTCTGAGTAGTCGTGCAATTTAATGGTTACTTACTAGCAGAGCTGGTCAATGGTGGTCACTTTAATGTTGGACTAAAACGGCCCAAAGATACTCTTAAGTCTTAATATGATGCGATATTGTCTGCTTTTGCCAAGTCCGATCAGTACGATTTTTCCCAAAAACTTCACATCATTAAGAGTATTCAACTCCTTATAAATAGCTTCTTTTTCTTTCCTACTTTCCATGGGAGACTTTGTTCACATACATCCAACATTCAACATCCTTTATTGGAAGAGTATTCTGTGTGTATACAAAAGCGGAGCCAAAAGTTTGACGTGTTTAAGTTCAGAATTATACCCTTTTGAGTTATTGGATACTAGATTGATAAATTGTACATATTAAATTAATTCCTTAAGATAAAATACATGGTTTAGATCAAAACTAATGGGTTCTGCCGAATCTCTAATCAAAAACTCTACCTCCGCCTTTGTATATATAGATCAAATATTATATTTTAAACATATATATTAAATCTTAAATATTCTTGAACAGCTTCACTACAAGACTCTTGCTATTCCTTGTGTAACATTTATGTGAGCGATACAAAAGAACTACTAAAGGAATTGAGCTAGAATGTCCGACCTTATGGCCTATGTATATATGCAAAAAATCAAAGGAGAGTCAACATATATAATATTTATTACATTTTAAAAGAATTACCTACCTACCAGTGTATTTTCACGAACTCATGAATAGTTGGATGCATCTAGCAGGTATTATCGATCATAGTGAGCTTCACTCAATCAAAGGAAATTCACCTTTCAAAGGAGCAAAATATATTGCTGCAAATTTTCCTTTTCTAAATCTGTGAAATATCCAAAATAATATTACAAACTCTGAGCAATGAATGGAAATATTCAATCTGCGCCAAAGTTTCTTCAGTTGAATAATTAGCTCGGCCATTATACAGAGTTGTAAAACAATAAATAAGATATGAAAATAAGGTATTTTGACATCAAAAGTAACAAACTTTGATGATCTAACTATAGAGGTCATCTTCGTCCGCACCACCAGCAGAAGTTGCAAACGGATCAGCAGTTCCGGTGGCTCCGGTGCTCGCTTCTGGGAACCGGAACTCAGTGCCAAAACCTCTGGACTGCTGCAACGTCTGAGCAAACGCCTGGTACTTGCGGATATCAGCATCGCTGACGCTCCTCCTGGCATACTTCATCGATTCCTCAAAGTGAGCAGGCTTGATCTCAGGTACCTCATCGTCAACATCTTCCTCCATTGCTTCTGGATTATCCCTTCTCCTTCTCTCCCTCTCAATATCCTGCAAACACACAACACGACATTAGTTTTCTACTCCTGCTTTAGCAACTCCCTCCATCCCAATTTATGTAGTGTTATTTGACTCGGCACGGAATTTAAGAAAGAAAGGATGACTTCTGAAACTTATGGTCTAAAACAAGTCATAGATATCTGTGCGGCTATAAATCATCTGATTAAGGGTAAAGTAGGACGTTTAAAGTTAAATTGTTTCTAAATAAGTATGACATTCTTTTTGGGACAGACTACAAAGAAAAGCATGCCATATAAATTGGGACAGAGGATGTCATACCTATTGCCACAAGAATAATCAATTGACAAGAAATGGAAATGGAAAACTTACTTTCTCAATGTTCTCTCGGATAGCATATTTGCATGCACGTTGGCAAATCTCTGTAATGTCAGCTCCACTAAATCCTTGCGTATATTTTGCAAGAGCTCTTAGATCTATATCCTTAGAGAGAGGTGACTTCCGTAGGCATGCCTTGAAAATTTGATGGCGAGAATCCTCGTCAGGGAGAGGAATGTAAATCAATTGGTCAAGACGACCGGGCCGCAGAAGTGCAGGATCAATAATGTCGGGTCTGTTGGTGGCACCGATGATGAAAACAGTCTTCTTGGCATTCATACCATCCATTTCAGTGAGGAGTTGATTCAAAACTCTATCAGCAGCTCCTCCGGCATCTCCACTGCTACTTCCTCTCTGCAAAAGCCAAGTCATATTTAGCAACAAAAGCAAATAATCTACAAAGAAGACAGTGAATCTAGTGTAGTAATGGTTTAATGGAAACGTTTGAACAATGAACAGCACCTGAGTAGCGATTGAGTCCAACTCATCAAAAAACAGGACACAAGGAGCAGACTGTCGAGCCTTGTCAAATATTTCTCTAACATTGGCTTCACTCTCTCCAAACCACATGGTAAGTAATTCTGGACCCTTAACACTAATGAAGTTGGCCTGGCATTCATTTGCAATAGCCTTTGCTAGCAAAGTTTTCCCACATCCAGGTGGCCCATAGAAGAGAACACCCTTTGAGGGAGACATACCAAACTTCTCGAACTTCTCCGGATGTTCCACTGGATATTGAACAGTCTACAAAACAAATTGAATTGAGATTTAATGATGTGAAGCGAATTAACAGAACTAGTAAATCAATAAGGTAAATAGATCAACCCTAATATGCATTATTATATGTTTTGTTATTCATAGAATTACCTCTTGGAGCTCACGCTTGACATTTTCAAGACCTCCAATATCCTCCCACGACACATTAGGAACTTCAACAACCTGTTCAACCAGACATACATGATTAGGAATCGAACAGAAGATGTGTACCAGCAGAATCAGAGCATGTAAAGAAATCCAGACTTACAGTTTCACGCAAAGCAGATGGATTGCTTGTCCCAAGGGCAGTTGAGAAGTGCTCATTAGTCACAGCCATGGAGTTCAATATCTCCGCATCAATGGTTTCATCTTCCAAATCAATCACGTCCATCTTCTCTCTGATACATTGAAGTGCAGCCTCAGTACACAAAGCTGCCAAATCAGCACCAACATAGCCATGTGTGTCTTTGCCAATTCTTTCCAAATCAACCTGCAAACAAAGATCAAATATTACCTAATTGCTCTTTTAAAAGTCAGAATACTAAAAGTTTGAAGATATGAAATTACATCTTCAGCGAGCTTCATGTTCTTTGTATGGATACGGAGCACCTCAAGACGCCCAACTTCATCTGGGACACCAATGTCTATTTCCCTGTCAAATCTGCCAAACCTTCTTAGTGCAGGATCAATGCTATTAGGGCGATTAGTAGCACCCATGACAATTACATGGGCACGTGATTTGAGACCATCCATGAGAGTCAAGAGCTGAGAAACAATCCTCCTCTCAACCTCTCCATTTGTCTTCTCACGTTTAGGAGCTATCGAATCAATTTCATCAATAAAGATAATTGAAGGGGCATTCTTCTCAGCTTCCTCAAATGCTTTCCTGAGATTGCTTTCACTTTCTCCAGCCAGTTTGGACATGATCTCTGGCCCATTAATACAGAAGAAGAATGCACCAGTCTCATTTGCAACTGCCCGAGCTATCAACGTCTTTCCTGATCCAGGAGGTCCATACAGAAGAATTCCTTTGGGAGGTTTCACTCCAATGGATTTGAAGAGTTGTGGATGCCTCAATGGAAGCTCAACAAGCTCGCGGATCTGAGCCATTTGTTTGCGCACGCCACCAACATCATCATAACCAACCTCATCCAGCCGATTCTCATCTTCTCTACTCACAGGTTCACCCTCACAAAATATCTCAGTATCTGGGGCGACGACACAGTATTCAGGAGGATCAGTTTCAATAACCTTGAACTCTACACTTCGCATTCCTCCTCTTACAAGAAATAGATCACCCTTCCTCACTGGTCGATATGCTTCGAGGAAATAGGCTGCAGACAAATAACACAAGGGAGACGAGAAGGATCAGCATTTGCATAAACAATTAGGTTATCATCTCTTGGCCAAGAAGTGTGACTGAGGCTATCCAAAGTTCTCATTTAATTACAGAAAACAATAGCCTGTTTAAAGTCTAAAAACCATTATTTTAAAAATGACTAGGAATTTCATTTATTTATTTATTGATAGGTAAACAATGACTAGGAATCAGAGACTTGTTCAAAAAATATTATAATGGCTAAAGATGCATGACAAAAGCTTAGTTTCTGTTTTCAACTTTCCAGTTCTAATACAAAAGCTTTCATCAGATGAAACCCCACATGGCGAGAGAAAACCTTGAGAACTTGCTTGATGCAAATTAGACATAACACAAATCACAGCAGATTCTAAGTTAGAAGTTCAAACCTAGCAAACTTATAAGAATAAAGTTCTCAAGGCAGGATACTGGCACAAAGAGTTTGCAGACATGGTGCTCATCAGAAGAATACCATCGGCTAACTAAAACGTAAACTCTAACAGACAAACAATACATAATGCCGTGTATCCGAAGATATTAATAAGCAAATAGATAGTACAAATTTGAAACACTTACGTTTCAAGTAAGCATCAAAAAGATTCCCAGTAACTCCTTCAATGGTGTCATCAATGGGAAGAATGTGCACACGTTTCCCGTACTTGACATCAGGACATTGATGCACAGAGACAACATCACCAAGCCGAACCCTAAGGTTATTTCTGACAACCTTGTTCATTCTAATCTTTGGCTCATCACAGGTGTCATCAGCAAGGGCAATGCAGATTGTATCTTTTCTTTTCTTTCCCTATACAACAAGATACAAAGTTAAGAACTGAAAATCTTACAAATAAAACATCATCAACATTATCAGACTTCTTATATCACCATATTACAAAGAAGCTACAGAACACACCAATTTCTCAAGCTTGCGGCAGCAATTCCCAGAAAAGGTATAATCTTTAGAACTAACTATACCAACTCATCATTTACAAACAAAAAACGGAATGAAATAAAAAGGCCAATAAAGTAGATCAACAAAGGGCACCAAACACTTAACAACATTTTTCATGGTTTCTTTATGCACTACAATATCTGCGAGTGAGAAAAATAGACACAGAACAACACAAAGCTGTAGTCTTTAAGAAGAAAGAACTGGCCTTTTCATCTTATATCACAAAACATATAGTCCGTGAGCTTATTTCACTAGCAAAATTGATTTCCAGCAAACAAGGAGCAAGGGCACGAAACATATCCTATGTAGCTAAAATATCTAAAATACTCCAGTAACCATATATCATGTAAACCTGTCCCTTTGCTTTCTGCATCCTTAATCTTATAAAACTCCATACCTATGCACAAGAAGGGATAAAAGCACCATCCCTTAGTAGAAAAATTGAAGACCATTCAGAAACCAAAGAACCCCCAGTTCAAATTTCCAAGCAAATTTCCCAACCTGATTCAGAATTCTCAATTTATCCAAATTCTCCTAAACACTAGCCACAAACCCATGACAACCCTTGTTCCATAGGTGAGATTTTTACCCCTATAAGCTACCAAACTTACAAACTCCACCTACCAAAATAGAGGGAAATTCAAGAAACTTGAACAAATTATAGGTAAAAACCTGACCTTTATCAAGATTGTATCCCCTAACCTGATTTAGAATTCTCAATTTATCCATATTCTCCTAAACATTAGCCACAAACTCATTACAACCCTTGTCCCATTAGGTGAGATTTTACCCCTATGACGACAACTACAACAACAACAACAATAAACTCAGTGTAATCCCATATTCTAAATTTATCCATATTCTCCTAAACATTAGCCACAACCTCATTACTAGCCTTGTCCCATTAGGTGAGATTTTACCCCTATGACAACACCAACAACAATAAGAACAACAACAACAAAAACAAAAAATGCAACGTAATCCCAGAGGTGGGGTCTGGGGAAGGTAGTGTGTACGCATAACTTACCCCTGCCTTTAAGAAGGCCAAGAGGCTATTTCCGGTAGACACTCTGGCTAAGGAATTTTACCCCTATGAGCTACCAAAATTACAAATTGCACCCACCAAAATACAGTAAATACAAAATCATGGATAAAAATCTAACCTTTATCAAGATTGTGTCACCACGGAAAAGCTGAAGTTTTTCCATAGTCTCAGGGTGAAGAGAGACAACAGAGTTATCATCATTGACTGCCTCATCAACAACAAGGCGATTTGGTGATTTCTTCCTTTCAAGAATTGCTGTACTATAATCCCTTTTAGTCCCTTTCCTATAAACATCACACAAAAAAAAAAAACAAATCAAAAACTTTAGAAACCAAGAATCCAAATACAAGTACACCAACAAAACTCTATACAAAGATTTGATAATGGGGTACTTACGAATCAGAGGATTCAGCTTTGTTACTCATGATTTTTGAGTCCTGAGAGTTTTCAGAGGTTTTCTTTTTGTTTGGCTAATGTTTTTTCTTTTTTAAGAGATCTGCTAATTGCGAGGGGTTATATATATAGGAATATAGAATAAAACAATCCGTTTCTTGTTAGGAAAGAAATGCTTTTTTGCTTTTTTTTACTACTTTTTCTCTCTTTTTTATGTTTCCTTTTCTTTTTCCTTTACCAATTATAATTGATGTTGATTTATTTTTGGAATTATTTTCCTTGTTTTGATTTTATGTTAGAATTATTTTAATACGTTCTGAGGGAATAACCGACCAATTATATTATGCCATGTCAACATTTTGCTATCTTGGCATTCCCTTATTTGTTCACCAAACTAGTCACTCTAATAATTTAGTCTAAAAAAGAAATAGAAACGGAAAAGGGTCATATTTATCCCTGTACTCTTTAAAAATTGTTATATTTGTCTTTCGTTATACTTTTTTGATATATTTATCCTTACCATTATACTTTAGGATCATATTTGTCCATGTACTCTTCAAAGAGAGTTACATTTGTCTTTCGTCATACTTTTTGACATATTTATCGTTATACTTATACTTTAGGATCATATTTGTCCCTCATCCATTAAATCCCCATGTCCCACCTTTCTTTTCCTACATGGTGCCTATGTGGATTTCTTTTTCCTCCAATTTAAATATGGTCAACTATTAATTTAATTTAACCATAAACCATAATTTGGTTGTTTGCATTTATTTGTGTCTTTGGGCAGCCAATATATAAATATAGTGGCTTCATTCTGATAATTCACATTACTCTAATATTATTCGTCATTGTAGGTTTATGTTAAACCAGATCGAAGATAAG
The DNA here is from genome assembly GCF_000715075.1 of Nicotiana tabacum. Taxonomy (NCBI): domain Eukaryota; kingdom Viridiplantae; phylum Streptophyta; class Magnoliopsida; order Solanales; family Solanaceae; genus Nicotiana; species Nicotiana tabacum. Next base: position 13,131,674 of record NC_134089.1, on the reverse strand, counting down.
GGTGGAGCTAGAGTATTAGGTATGGTTTGAATGAACTCTATAGCTTTTGTTTAGATTTGTGTTCTATTAGGAAATACATTAAATATGTATAAATATTTAATTACGAACTTAATAACTAAAATGAGCTATGAGCAAGATCAAAACTCATAAACTTTAAATCATGACTCTGCCATCCAAAAAGTTGAATTATTTAGATATACTTTTTTAAATATGTAATTTTATTTTATTTTTGAAAAACATGAAAATTATATACCCAAATCACAAAAAAAAAACTAGATGTTTTGACCCTTGTAATCGAATTCTTTCATATAAAATGAGAGGAGGGAGCAATATTTTCTTTTCGAGAAAAAATATGTTTGAGGAAATCATCCTAGACAATATTAGGCTTCTGGCAGTGCTCTATTTTAAGCACAGACCTTTGTCATTAATTTCATTGTTGTGCAACTTCTCGTAATTTAATTTGGTTACTGCAATAATTGTAAGTTGTATCAGATTAGTGATTTTGATTTCAAAGTTCTTGTTTGCCAATATGTTGTCGCTGCTATCCGAAAAATATGGAGCTGAAAAAGAACATTATCTTAAATAGGTGACCATATTTAAATTGGAGGAAAAAGAAATCCACATAGGCACCATGTAGAAAAAGAAAGGTGGGACATGGGGATTTAATGGATGAGGGGCAAATATGATCCTAAAGTATAAGTGTAAGGATAAATATGTCAAAAAGTATGACGAAGGACAAATGTAACCCCCTTTGAAGAATATAGGGACAAATATGATCCTAAAGTATAATGGTAAGGATAAATATATCAAAAAAGTATAACGAAGGACAAATATAACCATTTTTAAAGAGCACAGGGATAAATATGACCCTTTTCCGAAATAGAAATATAGCCAAACTTAATACTCATACTAATAAATAGTTTTTCATTTACTTTTGAAGTAAACAGTCTTTAAATTTTCTTTTGTGGATGTAATATGTTAAGTAAATGAAAATTACCCGTTTGCTTGTAGTTTTGAAAGATTCATTTTTTTTTAGTTTTTCAAAAGGTGTTTATTTGAACTACTTTTTGCAAAACTAAGTTTTAAATATTTTATATACTCTTAAAATAATTTATTTCGGAAAAATTAAAACTAGTATTTGAGTTTCTGAAAAATTTTAAAATTTAGATTTTGAGAATTGTTAACAAAAAACTAATCCCTTTTTTATGCATAAACAGTTCGAACAACATATTTTATAAAAACTCAAAAACTGAATTTGCAATTTGCAAACAATAGTATCATCTCAATTAATCACCAAAGGGTTAACGTTTGGCTTTTAATAAAATAAACAATTCATAGGAATTAGAAACGTTTCCTTCAAATACAATATTCTAGAACGTTCCAACAAATTCTAGAATCTCATTTATCATAAATGGGCAAATATTGGTTGCATTTTTGCCTTTTAACGTATATGACAAAGCACCAACCGTTTGCAAGTAGATAGAAGTATGTATACCTTCAAACTCATTTTTTATCGTGGTCAGATGAGAAATTACCAAACGTCTAGCATTTTTTAACGGTGCCAATGAGAAGTTCAAATAAGAAAATGATTTCCCCAGCCATTAAAGGATAGGCTCGACGAAAGGAGGGAGGTGGGGCGGGGGAACGCAAACGCTTTGAGAAATCGAGAACTTTCTTTTATCGAAAACAAAGAAGACCGAGAATGAAATAATCTTTTTGGGTCCAACTAGTATTAATTTCTATTAGGTTCCGCATTTTTCTTTTCATACTGCCCCATCCTTATTAGTTGTCAATAGTTTTATATTGTTTTGCACATATGTAGTCTAAGAATTTAAGGCACCTTTGCTTGTTATGCGGTGCTTGGTAGATATTCCCTCGCTACTTTCAACAGTATTATCTTTTTGGAATCACATTACAAAGTCCACAACCACCAACTTTAACTATTTCCCAAGTTAGGCAGCTGAAACTCACATCCACTTCCTAATAGGTTCACAAGAAAGTAATTTAAAGAAGAAGAAAAAGACAACATCAAATAAATTAAAAAGAAACAGAGAAAAGTGCCGAGATGAAACTGCAACCCAAGAGGATGTGACGTATGCAGTCTACAAAGTCTACCCTTATACAAGCAGTGGTTGATTCCACGGCTTGAACCAGAGACCTATAAAGGCTTGAAACTTACAAAATGACAGAAGATTCATACAAATAGATGAACACCTTCACTAAATACATTAAAAGGCCTTTCTTCTACTAAGTCTACCCTTATACAAGCAGTGGTTGATTCCACGGCTTGAACCAGAGACCTATAAAGGCTTGAAACTTACAAAATGACAGAAGATTCATACAAATAGATGAACACCTTCACTAAATACATTAAAAGGCCTTTCTTCTACTAACTTTTTGTTCTTCCATTCATTCCCTGTGTGTTCTTCCCCCAATTGTTTCCATTTTAACAATGACTACTCTATTATAATTCATAAATCCAGATCGCCTAATTGTTCTCGCATAGCACCTGCGCCATTTCCAAGTACCAAATACATGCACAGAGAGTGTGGTCTAAGAAAAAGAACAAGGAGTTGGCTGATGACACCGTCTAAATGCAACACTTTGTGCAAAAGGAATGAGCTTATAAAACAGGAAATTGCATTTCGAAAACTAGGTGCACATTGAAAATCTGAAGCACAAAAGGAAGATTAGTAATAGTTGTTTGAGTAAGCACATCCCACTCAGCTTTTTGAAAGAATCATTTAGCAGCATCAGCAGCACCCATAGTTTGAGTTTCTCTAGCACACTGAGATACGTATGGCTTCAGCTGCAAACAAACATAACAAAGATAATTAACATGAGCACAAGCTATCGACATCACGAATAACTCTAATCCCAGTGTAAGGGGACGTAAACAGTAATAATTGATACGCCTCATAATCTCCTTTGAGAAACAATCTTAGTATCTTTCTCTTTTTTATCTTTTTTCTTTTTTCGTTTTTGAGCAGTAAGATATTAAGAAAAAGCTTCAATGTCTTAGTCATCCTTGAAGTGGAGCCTTGGCGTACCTGGTAAAGTTGCGGCCATGTGACCAAGAGATCACGGGTTCGAGCCGTGGAAACAACCTTTGTGGTCCTACGTACCATAGACCTTTGTGGTCCTACCCTTCCCCAAATCCCGCGCATAGCGGGAATCTAGTGCACCAAGCTGCCCTTTTAAGACATTGAGAAACAATCTTAGTTAAAGTTACTCTTCAAAATTTGGTCACCACCTCCATAATAACAAAGACGACCTCCAAAAATGTTGTTTGCTCATCTATATCCTGTACAACTTGTTTGGATAAAACAGATGTGCTATACGTCTTAAAGCATATCTTAACTCACCGAATATTATTAGGCATAGCCACCAAATTAAACTTGCCAGAGATTAAACAAGCAAAAAGGAAAAACAGCAAAACTTAATTTACAAATCCAACTTAACAATCCAAAACAAACCACAATGTTAAAAAGTGCAGCACCATACCCATCATAAGCGATTCATACCTCAAAAATCTCCTCAACCACTACCACTACGCATAGCAGTCAATTCAATTTTTTAATTAAGTTGAAAGTCCTTTTGAATAAAATTTTCTCATGATCGACAAACAACCTCTGAACGCTTAACTAGATGTCAATTGGCTGTTAACACGAAAGCGAACCAAATGTTCTTTTCCTCTTTTCTCTCCAAATCCTCCAAAATATACTCAAAGGCTTGACTTCCATGGGGAAGTGCCAGGGAGAATATGACCATCAGAGGAGAGTGAAAGTGCACTCAACGAGCTTATATGGCGGTAGTAGAAAGAATCTGGCACCAGACTGGACTCGCTAATGCAGTGTGACTCAAGCCCAGCAAGACGCGACCTATCGAAGATTTCACGCATCTGAAAACACCAGGAAGAGAGGCAGAATTTCCGGTGACTAATTTACACATGCCAGATCTTACACCTGGGTAAAAGCATTCAAGGGATCGATTCCCCTAGACTTCATCCATCTTGGTGCCACTCGACTCCGATGAGGCGATGACTGTAAAATGAGCAGATTCTCAAAAAAGCGATGGCTAGTGAGAAAGGCGCACACTCCGTTTTAGAATTAAGGAAGTTGTGCCCATGTCTTTCAAAGAAGTTCTTGCCTGGCCAGGAGCTGGAATGGACGCCAGAGACTCTACGCTGGCAAAGAACCTTCTTTCACACTCTCAATCCAAGACGGTCAAAAGAGGAAGAATTTCCCGAAAACTTGTTTGTAGGAAGCTTTAGGATTTTAGGTATCTTCTACACTCTCTCCAAGAGACTGACTCTAGATGAATAGGAATTGGCGTCTCATATTCTTTGTTCACAACTCCACCTATATGCTTGGGCATGTCTAATTAAAAGATCAAATACCAATACATCACTATCGCATTTCTCTAAGCCCCCAACCACATAGAGAGAAGAATAGTTCACAGATTTATTCTATTATTTTGAACTGTCAAAAATAAAAATGAAACAAGCGAAACCAACTCAAACTCGGACTATTTGCCTCTCTTTTAGCTCGTAACAAGCATATTGTGATCTCTTTTATCATTTTATTTTCTGATCCAAGAGAAACTTCAAGTCGGGAAATTAGCATTACTTCTGCCAATGCCAACATTAAGAGCACAAAAGAACAGTGGGCCAAAGGGCAATCGATTCCTTCTTAACTGAATGAAATCGCCTATATGCCATTCCATACTTAACAGGCTATTAGAGTTTCCACATCTTTTTTCTTTTTTCTTTTGGAACTTTCTGTTTTTAATCCAAAAAAGATAGCTAAAAACACAACTTTTTAAAAAAAAATTTAAAACTTCAGTACCTGAAAATCCCTCAAATTTGGAACTACATAATTTGGTAGTTTTCCTTGCACAAGAACATAACCACCTGCAGAAAGAGAAGTCCGCAAATTTCATAAACATCCAAATTTAGAACTTTAAAGCAAAAAAATATTAACGAAGGCAACTAAGCAAGCAAAATGATTTGGAAGAAAAATTTTCTAGTTACCAGCATTAATAAGGACTCACTAAACCAATTAATCAAAATCAAGAGTTTTATAGCTCAGTCAATGTAACAACCTAGTCCACTAGTGATATTGTCCGCTTTGGCCCAGCCTGCACGGCTTTAAAGTACGTTATTAGGGTCTACGGCTTGTTTACTTATATATCCAACCTACACCCTCTCTTAGGGACTCAACGTCCTAGCTGATGTTTGCCCCACCATCGTTCAAGGTTGCGCGTGGGGTGACTTTGATACCATATGTAACTGACCAGCCCACTAGTGATAGCTTTAAAACGCGTCACTAGGGTCTAAGGTTGTTTACTTATATACCCAGCATCTTTTCCGTGATTTGTCACATTCAATCAATCAAACTAGGGTATCCCTGCTGCTCTATTGTGATCCATTTCATTTCAATACCAAATAACTGTAAGCTCACATATCCCGTTCCAAGCCCAAACAAAGATCAAATATTAAAATAATCATAACATGAGAAATCCTCTCTAATAGCTCAGCAATAATCATAAATCAGCGGCCCTATAGCTCCCCTAAATCAATATAAAGGACAAAAGGGGTACTAAATCCAATCAAAAAGACTCAACATTTATAAGCTCAATTCCAATAACACTAAAGTGCTAGTCTCAAACGCTAAAAAGTTAGTATAAACCCAAAAAATAGGTGTCAAAAGAATACCTTTACGAGTATGAAAACCAGTGGGCTTGCAATTCTTTCCTTTATAGAAATTTCTTGGACCTGTTTTAGCAGTTAGAATGTCAAGAGACGCTGTGCTCTTCTTTCTGAAAGCTCTCCCTATACCCAGTAGCAAACCCAGTGCCATTTTCTCCCCTTTTCAACTTCAAGATGAAAATGTACGACAAAAATGAATGAATGGGATTTTAGAAGATTTATTTAGGACACAAAAGAGTGAAAAATTATAAGTATAATCTGCGTTTTGTAGGGGGTTTTAGGCGATTCCAAAGGGTTTTGGCTTCTCTTTTAGCTAAAAAAATGTCAACTGCATCAGAAGAAAATTGTATGTCACTAGTGCCCCCAACATGTTTTCATTTTTCACTTGTACCCCTGTAGTTTTTACTTTTTGGTTTACCCCTTGGTGTCCTGTACCCGTTTTTGGGTCGGAATACACCGTATCTCGCCGAAAAAATCTACTTCGAGGGCAAAGCCCCTTCATATCAAAGACACTTTCATTCTCAATGCCCGAGTCCGAGACTTCACTATAATCTTTGGTGGTGTAGTTTTGTATAGGATAAAATATGTTATGTCATGTGGCAGTCCAAAAGAGGAATATGTGGAACTCAAGACGGGAGATGTCCAAGATCGAAGGTAACTGTTCTGTCAGTCACCGGGAAGAATAACACTTATAAAGATGTAATAAATACTTTTTGTTCGGTAGCATTTAATAGAGAATATTTCATGGTATTAAGTACGATTGCCCGTTACAAGAAATTTGATATTTATGCTCAACATTACATCTTCATCAATTGCCCTCATAATTGACATTAAAGATTGGGCATGATCCTAGGACCTCCTTCCCTAGAGGTAGTTATAAATAATTAGCTCAGTTTCATTGTAAGGGACAAGAATTTTCTAGCAAATTGACGTTACACTCTATTCAAAGTTTAATACAATATTATCCTCTGGCTTTTGATTTCACTGTTGTTGTGCCTGAAATCCAGAACTACTATTTCTGCTATTTTGTCTCCATCCCAGGGCTAAGTATTGCATATTTCTTCAACTATTTTATTATTTCAGGATTAAATTAATTCACTTGTTTAGAAAATCACGTATAAATTCAATTGTACCGTTTAACGGGTAAACTATTTGGCGCCCATTGTAGGGCCTAGACAGCCGTTCACTTAAATTGATCCTTGCTTTTTTTACTAACGCGTTTGATTATTTTGTCTTAGAAAAATCATAAAAAAATGGTAGATAACGGTGTTAACAACACGCACAATCTCAAGGTTCGAGGAGATCGGCCTCATTGCGAGGATTCAATCAGTGACACCCACAACGAGTGGAATGACGCCACGCTGGTGATTGACAGGAAATATCTTCAACATATTCGATAGACAACTCCCGATGATGTTGAGGAGGAACATGTCGTTGAAGAGATAAGAGTCTTGCAAGAACAACATGCGATCATTCTAGGACACCTTATGTGTCACGATAAGGTTATGATGAAGTTGAAGCACGCGCTGTCGGGGCTTTGAATAATGCGAATAGACGAGATCGGATTCTTTCTGGTGCTCCCACGAATCAAACAACACAGAGGGTCGACGACAACACCTTGAGGGGTAAAGTTGGCTCCGATAGGGCTGGGGGAGTGGATCCGGCCTCAATAACGAGAATGATCCTTTCAAGAATGAACTTTTAAGGTTTATGAGGGAAGTGAATGCCCACATGGACCAAATCTCGAATGCACCACCGGTGCTGAAAGGTCCAGACTCAAAGAAGTATACTCAATTGCCATACAAGCTAATTGCGGCACCAGAATTACTCCCGAAGCAGTTTAAAATGCCTTATGTGCCAAAGTATGACGGAACTTCAGACCCTCAAGATCATATTACCACCTACACAACGGGAAATAATTTAGCTCCTCACAAAATTAAATTTGTTTTGCTGAAGAAATTTGGAGAGACTCTCACGAGGGGAGCCTTGACGTGGTATTCATTGTTAGATGAGCATTCCATAAACTCCTTTGAGAAGCTCGTGGACTCTTTCATCAAGGCTCATGTCGGGTCCAGAAAAGTACTGACCCAAAAGGCCGACATATTCAGGATTGCGCAAGGAGAATTCGAGTTGCTACGGGAGTTGTTACCCGATTCCAGAAGGAGATAATGTTGCTCCCGGTTGTCCCGGATAAATGGGTGGCTGAAGCATTCACCAATGGACTAAATTTGAGAAGTTCAGATGCTTCCCAAAAATTGAAGGAAATCCTGCTTGAATTTCAAGCGACGACTTTAGCGAATGTCCACAATCAATATGAATCAAAGATAAGGATCGAAGATGATCAGGTTGGCTTTCCATCGTTGACAAAAGGATGAGAAAAGAACAAAGAAAAATCAAAAGACAATTACGACACGGACAGACGGGCTTTGAGAGGCTAGTTTCTACCCTACAAATGGACCGAAGGCCGTGGCAGAGGCTTCCAGACAGCAAACAAGTTCGTCGTTGACAGAATGACTGATCGCGGTCGGAACAATATATCACTGCAGGATAAAGAAGCGTCAGGGTCACGGGATCCTTCTTACCTCAAGCTATCGGAATACAACTTCAACGTCAGTGTAGTGCAGTTGGTGTCAGCCATGAGAAACATCAAAGAAGCACGGTTCCCGAAAGTAATGAGATCTGATCCCAGCTATAGGGATCCCAACTTATGGTATGAATATCACGGGATGAATGGCCACCAGACATGGGATTGTCGACACCTTCGGGAAGAAGTGGCAACATTATTAAAGAACGATCGTCTCAGAGAATTCTTGAGTGACCAAGCTTAGAACAATTATGGTCATAACTGGGACACTGTGGAACCGTCGAAAGCAGGAGAAGATCCCCCGTGCCAAATGATCAACATGATCTTCAGAAGGAACGAGATCAAGGTGGTCACTTTTCGGCAGCAAAGAAGATAAAAGTATGAATAACCCATAGCAAAATGCTCCTAGAAGACGATATCACTTTTACAGAGGAGGACGCATACAGATTGTTGCTACTATACAACGACGCACTGGTAATTTCTTTAAATGTGCTAGATTTTAAGATTAAACGTGTTTTAGTGGATCCAGGAAGTTTGGCTAATATAATACAATGGAGAGTATTGGAGCAAGTTAAACTCACCAGAAGCATTATTCCGGCCACAAAGCTCCTCGTCGAATTCAACCTCGCGAGCGTGATTACCCAAGGAGAAATTTTATTACCCACAAACGCTGAAGGAGTGATGAAAACAACTCTCTTCGAAGTGGTAGACGGTGATATTGGATATAACATCATTCTAGGAAGGCCATGGTTACACGAGATGAAAGTTGTACCATTAACATATCATCAATTGCTGAAGTTTCCAATGCCCAAAGGAGCTAAGTAGATAAGGGTGACCAACCGGTGGCAAGGGAGATAAATGCAATTTAGGTCTCCAATATCAAAGGAAAGGAACACGCAGCATAGCAATTACAGGAACCGACGCCTACTCCTGAACTAGATGAAGTTAGCCCGGCGGCATAGCCGTGGTGACCACTTTCCCTTTGCGGAACATCCTTTACAAAAACCCGAGCTCTCAGGTAGATTGACCAAATGGGCCGTCGAAATGAATGAGTTAGACATAGAATATAAACTAAGGACTGCCATTAAGTCACAAGTCTTGGCTGACTTTGTGGCCGATTTCAGTCCGAGATTACTGCCTCTGGCAACCAAAGAGGCAGTAATGGTGTCGGAATAGGCATCAGGGTTTTGGACCTTTTTATGGATGGACATTCCAACGTAAAAGGGTCTGGGCTTGGTATAGTCTTAATCACGCCTTCGGGAGGAAACCATAAAGCAAGCCATCAGAACGGTCCTTTTAACTAACAATGAAGTAGAGTATGAAGCTTTGATTGCAGGGCTCGAACTAGCCTGGGGGCTTGACTCTGAGGTCATTGAAATCAAATGCGACTCACAACTGGTGAAAAATCAGGTCTACAAAATATTCGAAACCAAAGAAGAGTGCACGCAACAATACATGGTAAAGGTCCAAGCTTTGTTGGCACAATTTCGGGAGTGGTCGAATACTCATATCCCAAGGGAAGATAATGCGGAAGCAGACGCATTGGCTAACCTTGGATCATTAACGGAAGTAAAAGGATCGGAGTCCGGGATGGTAGTACAATTGATGAACTCAGTCTTGGATACATATGGTTAAAATGAGGTTAATGCGACCAATTTGGTATGGGACTGGAGGAATGAAATCATCGATGATCTCGAGCACGAGAAGCTACACAGACCCAAAGTGTCCAGGGCGCTGCGCACCAAAGCGGCGAGATATAGCTTCAAGATAGGCCAATTGTATAGAAAAGCTTTCCAAGGCCCGTTGGCCCGATGTTTAGGGGTATTCGAAGCTAACTATGTCATGTGAGAAGTCCACAAAGGGATATGCAGCAACCATTCAGGCGCAGATTCCTTAGTGCTGAAGTTGGTAAGGCTAGGATATTATTGGCCCCGCATGGAACAAGATGCCAAAGACCTCGTACGAAAAAGTGATAAGTGCCAATACTGCGCACCACTGGTGCAGCAACCGGCATAACCATTACATTTGGGTATGTCCCCCGGGCCATTCATGAAATGGGGGATGGACATCGTTGGACCACTGCCACCGACTCCCGAAAAGGTAAGATTTCTTTTAATTTTGACTAACTATTTCTCTAAATGGGTGAAAGCAGGTCCTTATTAGAATATCGACGAGTGCGAAGCGGTGGATTTCTTGTGGGACAATATAATTTGCAGGTTTGGAATACCAAAAGAGATAGCATGTGATAATGGGCCACAATTTATCGGTGCAAAAGTCACAAAGTTCCTCGAAGATTTAAAAATAAAGAGGATTACATCTTTACCCTATCATCTGAGCAAAAACAGTCAGGCGGAGTCAGCGAACAAAGTGATTATAATAAACCTCAAGAAAAGGTTAGAAGCGTCTAAAGGTAATTGGGCCGAGGAATTACCTGAAATTTTATGGGCATACCAAACAACGGCCAAATCGAGCATAGGAGAAACTTATTTTTCCCTTGTGTATGTAAGCACGTGATTTTTGCCCTATATGAGAATTATCCCAAAAAATTCAAAATAAAATGATTTTTTCTTGGTGTGCAATTTTTTGAATTTTTGTGGTATTTTTGTGTAATTATTTGCATATTTGTTTGTGCACGTTTATTTGTTAAATTAATAAAAATACAAAAATATGTCGCATTTTGCATTAGGATTTAATTCTACAATTTTTAGTAATTAAGTTTGTTTTCCAAAAATTAAAAATTACAAAAATAGGCATCTTTTGCATTTTAGCATTTAATGTCCAATTGTACAATTTCATGCTTAATTATTACTTAATTGTGTGTTAATTGTTATTGGGAGTTAATTTGCGCTTTTATAAATTAATTTAGTTCTATATGATAGTTTAAGGATTTTTAGAATTTAGTTTTAGAAAAATAAAAGAAGAAAAGAGAGCAAAAAATAAAGAAAATCGGAATTGGGCCTCTTCTTCAAATTCAAGCCACAGGCCCAAATAATACCCAACCTTCCCCATGACCCGGTCCATAACCCAAATACCTAACACCCCATATCTTACACTCTTCATTTTTCATTTTTTCAATTTTTTACCAAAAACAAAACAAAACAAAACCCTAAAAAAACACTACCTACCTGCCCCCCTCTCTATCTTCTTCTCCAAAAAAGCTCCAAACAAACCCATCAATGGCTGCCCTTCCCCCGCCTCTTCTCCTTCACATACACACACACACACACAACCACGGCAACGCAACACACACACACACCCGCTGCCCGTGTTTCTTCTTCTTCTTCTTCTTCAAAGATCGCGAGGGTTTCTTCTTCTTCAAGTTCACGTTGATCGTTGCTTCTTCTTCTCCGACGCTGCTGCTGCTGCGTTCTTCGTCCGACGTCGTCCATGGCTGCTGCCCGTCACTGCGTTCCAGCTCATTTCTGTTGCTTCTGCTACGTCCAAATGGAAAATATAATAGCTGCTTCTGCTTTCTTCTTCCTCAACCTCACGTCCAAACGACCAGCTGCTTCTGTCTTCTGCTTCATCGACCTCCATCGCCATCACTGCTTCAGCTGTGTTGCTGCTGTATCGTCTGCTTCTTCTGCTCCTTCTGCGTCGTCCATGGCTTACCCTACTGTGCGTCGTCGAGCAGCTGAGTCTAAAACAAACCTCCACTGCTGCGTCGTCTGCTTCATCTTCTTCGTTTCGTCTGAGCTCAAGTTGAGTGGTCGAGTTCCCGAGCTCCAGCCATGGACGTGGGGCTTCGCTTCATTTGTCTCCATCCAAACGACCAGCTGCTACTGCTTCTTCTTCGCTACGTCCAAACAGACCCCATCGTTGTTGCTTCACGTTTGCTTCACCTCTTTCAGTTGCTTCTTAGGATCGTCTCCGTCGTTTGTTCGAGTTCGTCGTTGGTCAGTCATTATTCGTCGTTTCGATCCGGTTAGTGGTTTTGAGTTTTACATTTTGTCCGTATTTTATTTTTGATATTCTCAAATCTAAAATCGGGAAATTTTTGTTTTGTTTCGTGTTCATTGTTTTGTTAATTTTTCAGTTTGTTTCATGTTTGTTTTATTGTTCTTGTTTATTGTTTAGGTAGAAATTGTTAGTTTAATGTTTGTTAGATTCATATTGAAATTTAATTAATTATTTCTTCAATTTGTTTCATGTGTTTTATGTATTTTTCAGCAATTGTTAATGTTGTTAGATTCAAGTTTAATTTCATAATTGTTTCTTCTTCGGTTTTGTTTTTATTTTTCTAAAAGAATTTAGTTGTAATAGGGAAATATGTTGGTTTAATCATTTGAATCCGTCATGTTTTGTTGTTTAAAATAGATTTAATTCATGTTCATCTTTGTTTGAAGTTCGTTTTTAATCCAGTGATTTAATGTGAGTTTGTTTTTGTTTTTGATTTGTGGATTTAATTTGAATCATGTATTGTGTTGTTAATATTGTTGTTTCCTTGCTCATCCATTTTTGGTCTAAGTTAACCAGGATTGGTTCCCAATATGGTTAATTTATTTTCATTAATTTGAAGTTGAATGATTCATCTGTGTTCATATGGTTTGTTGTTGAGTTTGTTTAAGAAATTGGTCATATTGGCTATATTTTGGTTAAGATTGATTAGTTGAATTGGTTATAGCTGATGGGGTAGTTTGGTACATTGCAGTACGTTCAGGGGTAAAATAGTAATTGCAATAAGGTCGGAGGGGTATTTGGTAATTGAACATTTTGAATAATTCTTTATGTTAGGCATGGGGAACAAAATGTAATGGGGTGTGAGTGATATAATTGTTTAATATAATGGGGGACAAGACATAATGTAGTGGAGGAGAATATGGTAATTGTTTATGTTAGGCATGAGGGACAAGATGTAATGGGGTGGGGTTGATATATTTGTTTAATGTAGTGGGGGATGAGTGGGAAGGTAGTGGGTTTGGTAGGAGAAAGTGGTTATTTTATTAATGGATTAAAGGGTTTGGGATGAGATATAAATAAAAGAACTTGATCAGATTTTTGGGGGACACAGAAGAGAGAGGACAGAATAAAAAGAGAGGAGAATACAGAACAGAGGAGAGAAGAGATAAAAATTGGAGAAATTTCAAAACTAAAGGAGGGAACAAAAACTGAAAAAAATCTTCTACTTTCCTTCATTGTTTGAAATCAGCATTAATTGTTGTTGTTTCATCGAAGCTTGAAGCTTTTTTTTTTGGGATTACTACTCCACCGGTTTGCAAACTCTGTTCCTGGGTTGTTACTGTTGCTGGGCTGTTGTTGTTGTGCTGTATTGTTATTATTGCTGCTGATTCTCATCTTCATCTTCTTTTGTTTCCAATACCAGGTACACGACTGTAATACTAGCTATTGCAAGCTAATAATGTGGAAGCATGAATACATATGAAGAATGAAATTTTGAAGTTTTAATTTCATATTTTTTTGTTCCTTTTATTGATTGTATTTAAGCTATTTCATGTATTACTGAATAATAATTGGAATAAGAAAAAAAATAACATAAGTTAGTCTTTCATGAATCGGTTTGGCAAAACGGGTTAATTCACTAGTTATGAAGGTTTCAAGATTATCAACAGTAGGTTAATCATGAACAAGTAGTTAAATTTAGCTAAGGCATGAATTTAAATTAAATTTCGTAAATTAGGCATTAAGGGATGATTTGAGTTCAAGCAAGATTAGAAGAACGTTTAAGTCTAATAAACTTTCTAGTAAGCTTTAGTAATTATGGTTAAATTTAGTTTCAAATGGTTGTGAATAATTAATCTCAATAGTTTTTTATAACAATGTTGAGTTTTAATCTAGTTGTATTTGATTCTTTTGAATATTAGTTGTCGAATTTTTATTTTATTTATAATTTCGAATTTTTTGAGTAAAATTCCTTTTCATCAATATTTGTATTAATCTACCAATTAGTATGTCATGCTTTCTTAAATAAATAAAATAAAAACTCGTAATTAATTAGGATTTTCTTTCTTTATTTTAGAGACTAATTTTAATAGGAAAAATGTAGTCGCTTTAGGATTTGTCCATCTAAAATAAATGAGACGAGCCTCGCTAAATAAAACACACAGATTGCGGGGCCCTCACAAATGCATGCGTTAATTACTTAGAATTCGTGATCGGCCGCTTAGCAAACTCCACGGCCTTATCCAAAATAATAAATACGCTAATTGTTTTAGGCGCACATGTTAATAATCTTACCTTCTTAAACTCGGGTGTGCATTTCATGCGACCCAAATCCAAATCCCAAAACATTGAATAAAAATGTGTTCCGGATTGCGGGTGCATTTCATGTGACGCAATCCAAAGACATGTTTTTTAAACGATGTTCACATTCTTTCGAAATATAATAATAAAAGCGACTAAGGGATAAAATTTGCACATAAGTTTATAATATGTATTATATCAGATAATCAAGCCGAATATAACAGTTGAGCGACCGTGCTAGAACCACGGAACAAATGCAATGGTCCTAACACCTTCTCCTGGGTTAACAGAATTCCTTATCCGGATTTCTGGTTCGCAGACTGTAATACAGAGTCATTCTTTTCCTCGATTCGGGATTAAATGGTGACTTGGGACACCCTAAATCTCCCAAGTGGCGACTGTGAAATAAATAAACAAATCCTGTTTCGATTGTCCTTTAATTGGAAAAAACTCCTTCACCCCTCGCGGGGCGGAAAAAGGAGGTGTGACAGTGTACGGTGCAGAAGCTTGAATCCCAGTGGAAGTAGGGGAACCCGCCTTGAGATATTTCCAAACAGTTGAAGAATCAAACAACGAAGCAATGTTAGTCAACTTGGAGCTACTCGATGAGCACAGGGACTTGGCGCATATAAGAATGATATCCCAAAAGCAGAGAATGAAGCGGTATTATAGTCGAATAACCTTCGTTATTTCAAAGTAGGGGACTTGGTCCTAAGGAAAGTAACTCAAAACATTCGGGAGCTCAATGCAGGAAAGCTAGGTCCAATATGGGAAGGACCCTACCGGGTTTCAGCTGTCACCGGTAAAGGCTCGTATGAATTGGAGAACCAAGATGCAGAAAAGTTGCCTAGCAATTGGAACGTGTCATACCTCAAAAGATATTATTGCTAATGAACATTATCCGAGCGGAAAGTATGTGTGTGCTCTTTTTCCCTTCGTCCAGTTTTTGTCCCAATTGGATTTTTCTGGCAAGGTTTTTATCGAGGCAGCAACAGAAAGCATACTACGAAGACAACATCAATAAGACCTTTAATAGTAAGGCATACAAGCAAAGATCCACTATAGGACGGTTAGATAATCTTTTGCTCTATAGTAAATTCCCACCGAGAAGTTAAGTTTGCTATTGAGCAAAGGTTACCCGACTGTTCACGAGCACAAACTAATAGAGGGTTGTTAGATAGTCCTCGCTCGATAGCATAAATTCCTGAGGAGAAGTAAAGTATGTAACCGAGTTAAGGATTATCTAGCAATTCATTAGTGGATTTTTCGAAGATACAACACTTCCAATGTTCCAATTCGCATTCTTCGGATTCGAACACTGAGGGACGATATGAGGATACGGCAAAAATGACTGCCAACAATGACTGCCACGTCGACCGAAAAATAAAAAATCTGAAAAGTAGTTGTATCATCGGGACCGGGGACTGCGCGGCCAGCCCCGTAGAAACAAGTTGTACAAGTTAGCCACAAGTAATGGAAATTGCTTTTAAGCATAGCAAATGCTTATGTACTTTTTGAAAATAGAAGGAATAAAATGAAATCCTTTTGTTTTTATATTGTTTCATGTCTGAACGATGAATTAACTTTGTCATTTGAAAGTTAAACAAGTACTTCAAATGTTAGTGCCATAATGAACATGAGACGTCCTCTTCAAGAGCATCGTAAACATAAGAGACCCCTTCAAGTTTAAGGGTTGGTTTCGAAAGAATTTATGCCCGGAATCAAAATGCCTTCGGGGGAAAATATACACGAAGCCGTATACGAAAGGACACAAAAGGTAAACTTGGGCAAATACTTATAGAAGCCCTCATGTAAATGGGTTGATGCCCAGAATCAAAATGCTTTCGAGAAGAATACACCCAAAGCTTCACATAATAAAACGTAGACGGAAAAACTTGCGCAAAACTCTTAAGAAAAAGGAAGAGAATGCAAAGATTAAAAACTTACATGAATATTCAAACGAAAGATAGACTCAAATGATACTTGAGCAAAAAGATATTTTTATTTACAATAACATGCCAAAACAGCACAAATACAAGAATTGGAAGAAGAAAAAAGGCAAAACTGCAGTATCTCCGGAACCCGGAGGAAGAGAAGTGTTCGCGCCCCTGGGAGAAGTAGATGGATCCACTGATGGCTCAACATTTTGGTCTTCACCAGTTGGCATTCAGCATCATTATTCTCCGATTCTTCTTCAGTTCCTGAGAACTCAGAACCGTAACCAGAAGGACCAGGAGCATCAGACCCTGCTGGGAGACCAATTTTAGCAGCTAACTCAAGCTCACGGACCTTAAGAATTTCGGCATCAAAATCAATGATACCAGCTTTGGCCTCTTCCAAGGTTTTTATCCTCATGTTGTACATAGCGTAAGTTTTCTTAATAATGAGGGAAGTCGCTCGGTGATTGAGTTCTTCTTTGAGTTGGGTGACCTCAGACAAAAGATTTTCCTGGGCGTATCTAACGGATTTGAGACTAACATCGATTTGCGGACAGTAAAGCTAAAAATTCTATTATGCTCAATGGTCCTCTTGTGCTTCTCCTCCATCTGGGCATATTTCGCCCTCGCAACAGCAAGCTCTTTATCCTTGAGATCCAAGGCTCCCTCTAAGTTGTTCAATCTTTCAGCAGCGTCAGCCTCACGATCGGATATAACAATAATGGCATTATGGACTTTAATCTATTTGGCCCTAGCCTCTTCAAATTGGGCTCTCAATGGGGTGATTCTTGGCTAAGGGTCTCCACTTCCTGCTCACTTTGCTGCAAACGAGTTTCCAATGCAACATCCTCGGCATCTTTAGTTTCCAATTTCGAGAGGCGAATAATGGCTTGGTCCCGTTCAACCAAAAGTTGATCCCGGCTCAAAGGTAAGTTCCCCCTTTTCTCTAATCAACCTTTGAAGTCCCTCAGAAGCAAGAAAGTTGGCCTACAAAGTGAATAAAGCAGACTTAGGATATGTTTAGGCAAAAATAGAAGAAACAAGAAAAGAATTAAAGAATATACCGTTGCAGCGTTGTGCATGGAGTTGTTCAACAAGCACTCTCCCGAGAGAGCCTGAATCTTTTCTCAATCCTTCTCTGAAGCCAAAGGCTTCTGGTAATTAGCAAGCTCCACCGGCCGAGATAGTAAGTTGCATCCGGTAGAGACTGAAAGAGTAACATTCCTCCTCCCTTGCGGATCTCCGGAGGGGGGAGCGTAATTTTGCCCAAATCCCCATGAACTGGGGACTAGGGAAGAGGAACACCTCCTTCATGATCAAGTGCGGCCATTGGAGATAATGTAGCAGTTGCTGGTGGAAGAGTAGGTGCAGATGGAAATGATGTTGCAGCTGCTGGTGTTGGCGAAGGTGGATATGAAGTTAATGGGGTTGAAGAGTGAGAAGCAGCTGCAACAAATGCAGTGCTGGTTTTTGGATGCTCGCCAACCAAAAACGACAGGGACCCGGTACTCAGTCCTCCAGTACCGGGCACAACAATTGAGGCCCGGAAACGGGAGTTGGCACTATCTACCAAATCAAACTCTCCTCAAAGTGCCGAGACATCATTCTCGGTTGGTGTAACTATCTCAACAGGTCGAGCATCCTATTGAGATAATGAGGATCGTCGTCTTATATGTAGAGAAGCTCCCTCATCACTAGCTTCTTCATCATCGTCGATCATTACGGTGTCTACGACCGGCCTGGAAAGAGGGTTAGTTACCACCACTACCTGAGATGACTTAGGGGCAACAATCTTCGCCCTCTTATTCTTCTCCCTATCTGCAGAGAAGGAATTTTTTTTGGTCGTTTGTCCTCTGGCCGAGGACTACGTAATGAAACAATTGTACTGAAGCAGGCCTAGAGATACCTGTTCGAGTAAGCTCCCCCTGAAGCAACCTCGCTGTATCAGTAGGATCAACCAAGATGTCCTCCTCGGGGACAACAATAGAACCCCACGGGTAGACCTGATTTCATAGACAAGGTAGAAGTGATCAATCAAGTTCTTCACATGAAAAATTGAAACAAGGTGAGTTTGAGTTACCATGATTTTTGTCTTTCCACCCATATTTAGGGGTCAGTTCTTTCTACAAGCGGGTTTCAAGCATCGTGACGTCCAAGATCTTCTAGACCCACCAGTCCAAACCTTCAACAACCGATGAGATCCATTGAGTTGCTGAAACAGGCGAAGGATGGAGGATCAATGCTGGTATAGAAGAATATTTAATAAAAGAAATATCAAATAAAGAGCTTACGAGTGCGGTTCTAAGCGTCCAGAAAGGATGAAGCCCTTGTCGGAATGATATCGTTTGTGGCAACTGCAATAAGTTGTTCCATTTATCCATGGTCGTTGTCATCATCCATGCTAGATAACGGAGCATGGTGTCCACGCTTGCATAGGGTTACCATTCCCCCGCGAAAGATCTTGGAAGAATAGAGATTCATCACATGAGCTAAGGTTAGCTCTTCTCCCTTCTCCTGGCACAAACGCCGAAGTCAAGCGATTATCCTCCACACAGAAGGACTTACTCGTGCCAAGCACACTTGATAGCAGAGACAAAACTCCGTAATAACAGAGTCAAGCTCTCAACTCAAAGAGAATGCACCCAAAGTAAAGGGATACATGTAGAAATATGTAAAACCCTTCTTGGGTAGGTCACTCACTCTGATAAATCAGGAGCAACAATATCCAAATAATGACAGCGACAGTCTTCCTTCACAATAGGAAGGACGGATAGAATAAGGGTACCTACTGACGGCCCATGTACGAGGGTTATCAGAAGGAAATTTCTCTTCGAAGTCTTTTGTGGTAACAAGACTTCTAGGAATGATGGAGCTTACTATTGGAGGAGCAGAGTCCTCGGCCTTGTTCTTGTTTTTTGAAGAACTAGTATTCTTTGAGGAAGAAGCCATTGTATGGAAGAAGGAAAAGGTTTTTCGCTTGAAGAGAATTAGAGAAAAATTGAAGAGTAGGATGCAAGTCGTATAAGGAAAGCTTGAAAAATTGTGGAATATAAAGGGAGAAGGTTGATGCGTATAAATAAAAGTTTTGGCGGCTAAATTCATGGCTACGATCACCTCGATAATCGGCAAAAGCTGTACTGAATTATGAGATGACGCGTATTCGGGGCATTAAATGCGGAGAGACGTGCATTTAACCAACCATTAGAAGCCTTCAGAGGGAGTTATAGTAATCCCCGCCAAAAGAGTATTTCTACCAACTTTCCGGTAACACAAAGTTATATCACCGGAAAGTAGGGGGACTATCTGTATAAGGTAAAATATGCTATGCCACGTGGCAGTCCAAAAGAAGGACACGTGGAACTCAAGACGGGGGGATGTCCAAGACCGAAGGCAACTGTTCCGCCAGTCACCGAGAAGAATAACGCTCATAAGGATGTAATAAATACTCTTCGCCCAGTAGCATTTAATAGAGAATATTTCATGGCATTAAGTACGATTTCCCGTTACAAAGAATTTGACATTTATACTCGATGTTACATCTTTATCAATGGCCCTCATAATTGGCATTAAAAAAGGGCATGATCCTAGGACCTCCTTCCCTAGACGTAGCTATAAATAGTGATCTCAATTATCATTGTAAGGGACATGAATTTTCTAGTAAATTGACGCTATACTCTATTCAAAGCTTAATACAATTTTATCTTCCGGCTTTTTGATTTCACTTTTGTTGTGCCCGGAAGCCTTGATCCTGGAACTACTGTTTCTGCTATTTCGTCTCCATTTCAAGGCTAAGTATTGCGTATTTCTTTAATTATTTTATTATTTCAGGATCAAATTAATTCACTTATCTAGAAATCACGTATAAATTCAATTATACCGTTTTACGGATAAACAAGTTCCTAACTTTCTATATATGTCGTTCAAAACTAGCTGATGGGTACCGTGGGCTAATATTGTCATACCACACAAGACAAAACGATGATAAAAAATAAATAAATAAAAACATTTTACACCACGTTAATCCCATATTCAATAGTCAAACGGTTTATATTTCACCAAATTGAGTAGGAAAGTTTAAGTTGTTTGCCTGCAAAATCTATTCTGGAAACCATTCCTATAGCTAAACCAAATAGAAAAGTAATCATTAATGCTTAAAATCTAATGATTTAAGATATACTTGTATTTCTTCATTTTTAAATTTACATATTTTGACAGATCATTTTGAAGAAATTAATATTTTATGATTTTTTATGCCGAGCAAGTAAAAATGTCACTGTCGATACACTGAAAAGAGCATTTAGAATCTGAAGTCAATTATAAAAATCGCATACCATAAAACAGATAGTGCAATTGTTCTGCAACTAATAAATACATTTCTTCATAACATCGAAATTATATCTTTAAGTAACAGGAATTCTTTTAGCAGCTTTGCAATAGATTTTATTAATAATTGTGAGTACGATTCTATTTGTTTTCTTGGTTTTTCTTTTCGTATTGTTTATTGTAGTTAGAGTGTTAAAGCAATATATTTCTTGAATGTAGGATGATATGCACCTTCTTGGAATATATTTGATATCCACAAAAGTCGAGTATTTTATAGATCTTATAGTATTTGATTTTCAAGAAATATCCGGTTATACTTCATTTCAAGTTGAGCTTGGAGAAGAACATCATTCTATCACTTCGGCTTTGAGAAATGTCTTGATCTTTTTGTAAATATTTTATGAAAATTTCGAGATAACAACTTTACGATGTATTCACTGTATCATCTCGAAATTTTGAAATAAACTCAATCTAAAATATTTATTGAACAAACAATATTTATACTCAGTGGCTTGAATTTTCCTAAACCAAAATAAAATTCAAAGATAAGAAAATAACGCAGCACAGCATTGCCGAAAAAGAAAAGAGAGAACCACAACCCAAATGCAATGGTCCTAACTCCTACACCTAACTTGGGCCTTTTGGCCCAATGTTTACAGTTAACATTAGATTTCAAAGATTCAATGGGCCAGCCCATTACCATTTTGGTGTAATGGACTAACATGTCCATTGGAAAGCCCAGCCCGTTTACGAATATTGACCTTAATATCTTCCATAAATTGATGAAAATTCTTCTCAGATGATCCATCTTGTCCTAATGCATTCTCTAATGTCTTCCTCACTTCCTTCATTGCCTTTCTCAACTCTTGAGTACTATCTCCACACATAAAATTACTAACCTTTTCGGCGACTTCCTCGTGCGTGACACGTTTTTTGTCGCAGAGATTAATCCCGATCTTCCAATCATTAACGACTAATTTTCGATTAGTAAATTGATCGGTCAACAAGGGAAAACATATCAACGGTATACCGCACCATATGCTTTCCAACGTCGAGTTCCATCCACAGTGAGTCAAGAATCCACCTATCGCAGGGTGTGAGATCACTTCAATCTGTTTACACCATGGCACGATCAACCCTCGATCTTTTATACATTCCTCGAATCCAACGGGCAAGAAATCGGTCTCGTCCGAGCTGACGATATCGGGCCTTAGGACCCAAATGAAGTTCACCCCACTAAGTTGAAGCCCATGGGCTATTTCCAAAATGTCTTCTTTACTAGTATGAGCATAGCTACCAAATGAGACATATAAAACTGAAGTATTGGGCTTGTTATTGAGCCATTGAGAGCAATCAGACTCAGACCATAGGCTAATACTAAATGGGGCCTTAGTAAGCCCAGATGGGAAAATGGGCCCAATAGCATAAGTGGGCTGTTTCTTGTTTAGGGCTGAAAGAGTATCAAATTCAAGTTCTTGGACTGTATTACAAATGATAATATCAGCCTTTTTAATATCTGTAAAAGCTTTGTAAATTACCCTGTGGACTACAGTCCAAATATCAGTTGCTTGAAGATATGACATTAAATCCCTTGGTTCAATTGCTTCAACTCCTGGTATATAATCTATAGTGTCCTTGCGATTATCTGATAAATAAAAATATAATTTAATCAAATTATAAAATTATAGCAATAGAAAGTGAAACGAAAGAATACAACAACAACAACAAATCCAATTTATTGCACGAGTGGGATCTGGAGGGGATAGCGGGTACGCAGACCTTACTCCTACATTATGAAAATAGAAAGATTTTTTCCAATAGACTATCAGCTCACGAAGGTCATTTACAGTCATTTATTTTCTATTCGTCTATGAAAATATTGACGTATCTATCATTCACCCTCACTTTTCTCAAGAGTTTACCTAGATCAGAAGTAAAAAAGGGCAGCCAAATACACAAAGTATTCCATATTTATGCAGGATTGGGAGAAGAGTCGCCTAATAATATCATGTAGACAGTTTACCCTAGTGCAAGTATTTGTAGTTGTTTCACGGTTCAAACTCATTATCTGTAGGTCACACGAAGACAACTTTATCGTTGCTCCAAAACTTCCCTTCTAGTAGGAAGTCCGAAAAAAACAAATATTTATGTGACCCTCTCTAACCATATACTTAGACAAATGAAAAGAAAAAACAAAATATCCAAATTGTATTGGGTTGGTGATGTAATCATAAGCTGAAATGGCTAATCATTAACATCAAATAATTTTCAAATACACTCACCAATACCATTCAATACCATAGCATTATTAGAATAAATGCTAGATTCTAAATATAAGAATGATTAGTCACCTTTTTAATATTTTTCTTCTTAGAAAATTTATAATTTTTTGTTCTAATCCTATAGTCCGAATTCAAAAGAAAAAAATATATTAAATGAACCAAGTGGGTCAACTCTCAAGGCTATGCTAGGAGGTCAAAGAAGGCAGCTATTAAACAGTAAAATGAAAAGTTAAGATAATGATCTCTGATTAAAATAATTTTTAGCCCAAGTTTATTTTCGAGAAATATGCAAAAGGATAAATGTTCAATTAACAGAAAGGTGTTCGGTCTATAAACATGGGATAATGCATAATAAATAATTTGTTTAAATAGTACTAAATTTCATATGAAAGAGATAAGCAATTACACGAACAAAGATTTGGATAAGAAGTTGACATGTATTAGAAAATCGAAACTTTAAATCTAATATTCTATTTTATTTAATTTAATTTTAAGGAATTCACAGAGTAGGTACTATTTATTACTTATAAAAAATATCTCCAAGTGTGAACACCTATCTTATTATAATCTCAAAGTAAATACTAACAGACAAGAGGAGGAAAAAAAAGGACTAACAAGAAAAATAATTAAAGACACGAATTGACTCACGATAACTGATTTTTTTTTTAGCTGTTTTCACATAAATTAAAAAATTCATATTTTAATATTAATTAGCAATAAAATTGATCATAAATATTCCAGCACTATTTACTCCAAGGGTAACGTAGGAAAAAAATAATTAATTCATTTTTTGAAATCTGGAAAAATCTGATATTTTGGACCACAAAAAAAAGGACAAAAAATCACTTATTGTGGATCGGAGGGAGTATGTTTCACACAAAAACTTTTGTATTTGCATCTCAATCAGTATTGGCATCTCAATCAACTGAAGGGAGTCTTGGAGTAACAGTAAAAGTTGGGGGCATTTGCATTTATACCTGCTTTTAGGTCACGTTTTAACTTGTGTCCGCTTTGTAAAAAAATTGCAACCGTACCCACTTTTTCGCATATTTCAGCATATGAGGCTGAAGTAACAAAGGCAATCACGCAAAACTTCGGCATTCTAGTAGACGGGACTGAATAGCAAGTGTGTTGAACCAAGTGTGCTGAAGTTTTTATTTGTAATTGCTGAATTTAAGCATAATAGCTGAAGTTTTTTTCTCTATTTGCTGAAGTTTTTGTTTGTAATTGCTGAAGTTTTTGTTTTTGTAACTGGCGGAGCTGAAGTTTTTGTTTTGTAACGGACAAACTTCAACTCTAGAGCTGAAATTTTTGTTTGTAACTGGCGAACTTCAGCCTTCTATTGGTTCAACAAAAAGGACTCATAACTGTTGCTCCAGGCGTCATGAAACTAATACCGGACTTGAACTCAACGCCTTCGTTGGTGTAATGTTGTAAAGAAGGCAGACCAAGTACAACAGCTAAATGATCAGAAGTAGAAGCAGAGTCACTGTCTCCAAAGCTGTAAATGGAATAAAATGGGGAAGATTTTTTCTGTGCCTTAGCGGAAGAAGCAGCAAAAAAGACTAATAGCGAAATAGTGGTTGGAAGAAACAGCTCTTAAATCGAGCCATTACATTGTTAAACAGTTCCGGAGAGATATGGAGATCATTGGGAGAAGGGGAGGAGAAAGGAGGCTTATGTTGTTTAAAAAGTGGGTACAAGTTAAAATATTTTTAAAAAATGGGTATAGGTTAAATGGGGGCGACCAAATAGGACGCCCCGTGCAATTTTTACTAAAAGTTGTCTCTGTATGGCCTATAGGTCACGGGTTTAAGCTGTCAAAGCAGCCACTAATGCTTGTATGAGGATAGATTGTCTATATCACCATCCCTTGGATTCCGGTCCTTTCCCAAACTCTATGTGAATACGAAATACACTGCCACTTATCTCAACTAAGTGCCATGACTGTATTCTGAAAACAAAACAACAAAATGTCTACTCTTTAAGAAGAAATTATTTTTAGAAAATACAAGTTGTCTGTTCTGAAATCAAATGGAGGTTGGTGTCTCAACCAACCACCATAATTATTTATTACCACCAAACTTTCATGGGATCCCACAATGCCCACCACCTAAAAACAGGACAAAAACAATAAAAAATAAGGGAAGACCCACAAATTGTGTTGGTCCATTAATACAATTCGTGTTTGTAAGTAAATTTTAATCTAAAATAAGAAAAAGAAAATCTAACACCATGTTGATTGATTTTAAAATTTTAGTTTTTGATTGATACTTACTCCGTGTTATTTTTAATAGCAGTGTAGACCTATTGTATAAATTAATATTATTTCTTAGAAAAATACACATATATATATATTTTCCGAAGCAATATCGAATGACACTTTCAAAAGATAGGCAATTGCATATCTGGGAGTATAACACAATTTCAGTGTGGGCCCCGAAAGCGATATTAATGGGCTTCAAACTCAAAATTACTAGATGTGACCTCAAAATAGTAGGGAACAAGATCGTCCAGTGAAAGACCTCTAACAAGGTGAGATAAGCTTCATAATCTAGAGCAAAAGAGCGTAAATTACCACCTAAGTCCTCTAAATAATCGCTCCATGATAAAAGAGGTAGGGTTGCAGACAGAGGCAGACCTACGTTATAAAGAGAAGCGTCACCGACACCCAGAAGTTCAACACAAATTTCATATATACATTGTATATATGTTTAGAAAATATTGATATACTAATAGTGGCACTCCACATACAAAGCAGAGATTGGTTGAACGTAAAGGTATACCCGACCTTCAACTCCTAGGTCCGCCTCTGATTGCAGAGATAACCGAGCCAATCCACTCATAAATTTATTAAAAAAAAAGTAAAAAAGAAAGTTGAAAGTAAAGGGGCACTATACCTTGAGAAGCAAAATGGCCATTTTTCTTGAGAAGTTCCATATGATAATAAAGAGTTAAAACCAAAGCAGGCTCTGTCCAAAACGAAACATACACCAAATTATACTTCTCAGCAATCATCAATGGCCAAACATAGAAAGTATCAGCAATCAAACACGTCACAGGTGGATCAGACTTAACCAAATTCCCAACAACTTCATCAAAATGTGCTGAAAATACATGTAAAAGTCCTTCAACAAATTGGTCATGATTTAAAGACCTATCAAATCCCAAAGGAAAACCGTCGTTGACCGTTGCATAACGTATGTCAAGCCCATTTTCACGAGCCTTAGCAAAAAGATCATCTTTATTACTATGTCGTTGTGTTTGTGAATTCGAAATCTTGGAATGAATATAATGTGTGTTTACAAAAGTAATTGTAAAGCCATGAGAAGCAAGTTTTATGGCTAAATATACAAAAGGGGTAATGTGACCTTGATATGGATATGGAATCAAAATAGCATGAGGTTTTTGGTAATGACTTGCCATTTGATAATTTTTTCTAGTTTTAATTTGTTCTAATTGTGGAGAGGAGCTTTTGAAAGAAAGAAGAAGAAGATAATGATGATCAATTTGCCTAGTTTTTTGGGGGTCCTATGAGTTTTCAAGTGGCATTTATTTGTGCTCCATAATTGAAGGGAAATGGAGGGGAAATGAATTAAAGTGGAAAAGAATTTCTAGGAAAGGAATCAACTTTTTAAAAATTGTAATTTGAGCAAGTAAATAAAGTCCATTTTGTTTTTCTTTTCCATAGGTTAGACTAGTGGTGAAAAAATAGATTAAAAAAATAATTATCCATTCATATTATCCGTTTTAGATAATTGACTTTTTAAAAATGGATCAAATATGGATGATATCCATATTATTCACTTAAGAAATAGATATTCACTGAATAACCAATGAGTTTAATTATTACAATTGCAAAGATCAAAGTAGAGGTTCCTTAAATTTAGAAGCCTAGAAATTCTCCCATAAGTTATCCTATTCAAGAAAATTGGATAATATGAGCATTCATATTATCCGCAAATTAACCTATTTTCTATCCATATTAAATATAAAAGTATCAAATATTTTATCCGTTTTGTATAATCCTTTTTCGACCTGATTCATATACGATATGTTTTGCCCAGTTGCCACACCAAGGTATATAAGACTGTTCTTTTTTCTGGTTTAGCCATCTAAAATATAGGTCATCGGCTGCGGAGCCACATGTCTTAAGGGGTGTTTATCGACACCTTTTTATTGGAAAATTACATTGTATACTAGGTAACTTTTATTGTTATGTATATATAATATATATTGACACATCTTGGCTTCGTGGATTTATATTTTGACCCCCTCTTTAGTAAAAATTCTAATTCCGCCATCGGATAGCCATTAAAGGGGAAAGAACTTCCTATCGTAAGTTTCTTAATTACCCCAAAAATTAAAACCTTTAATTATGGATTAAAATATATCCTAATCATCCTACAATATTTCTCGGTGATGGTAAGGCCTAATTGGACCATAATGTATTTTAAATGTGATACTATCTGTTTATTAGTATGATTATCTCATCTTCGTTATTCTTTCATTTTCCGCTTTACCAAATCATAAATTTATAACATAGTTGCACTTGCACATAATAGATAATTAGATATTGAGTAATGAGTATACTGCTTAAAAGTCTACTTGGTCAACTAGTGAAGGAAACATAGTCTTTGTAGTAATTGAAGGTGAAGTGTGTGTTTAGCTGGATTTCAGGAATGGCAAAAAGTAGTTTCACGGGCGTAGATATCTTGATTGAAGTTTTGTCACGTGATACTATTTCGTTGAATTTTTTTCGTAATTTGTATGTACAAATAATAAATAAAAAATAATACCACTTGCCGTTACAATAATTTATTTATTTATTTACTTTTTTAAATATTGACATCGCTTACGGAAATTTGTGTACGCCACTCTGGGAAATGTGGAATTTTTACTTTGCTGAAAACATATAAAAAAGGGTTTTCTCACGATAGAATTTTAGAAGTTCTGATACCCTTTTTGAAATTACACAGAAAATGTAAAGGTTGTTGCACTTTAGTTTTAGTGTGTGTTAAAAACTTTATTGGATTTTAGTGGTTTAGAATTGGCATCTCAGAATATGCATATAAAGCATTAATGGAAATTGGAAAAGTAATTAAATTAAAATTTTGAAGTGACCAAACTCCAAAGAAAGAAAGGAATTGGTGGCTTAGAGGAAGTGGACCATTTGAGGTTTGGTGAGGGAGTACATAATAATATTTAAAAAAATAGGAAATTCTGCAAATAAATTATTGCATGATCGTACAGTTAACAATAAAAGAAATTGATTATATTTAATGGAATTTTTTATTTTGTGTCTCACACAATTGACATTAGTTGTGTGAGGTCTTTTTTTTGTCTCACAACTGTGTGAGTCCCAAAATTTTATAAACCTAAATATATAAGATATGGATCCACAAATATGTGTGAGAGACACACTTTATATGCTAATTCAAATTGTACTACTACTTCTTTCACTTTTAACTTTATTGTTTGACCTTATCATCATGTCCCCTTTGAATAAGGGGATAGAGTATTTGTAGTCAGTTCTCGTACTAATCCCATCGTCTGATATTATCAGTGTGATTATTAAAAATAATTATCTCAAATTATTTATTATTTTAGAAGTTCAATACAAAATTAATTATTTTTTTCCTTTTTTACCCTTATTAGTAATTATTCTTGAATAAATATCCAATGAATGAAGATTTTATCTTAAGACATAAATAAGGGTAAAATAGTCGAATCTATTTCCTAACTAATATTTCTTAAGGGGCGTGTAAAAGAGAAACACGACAGATAATTTTGTTAGGACCGAAAAAAAGGTGTCATGCAGAAACTAGTAAAGCAACACTTGAACGACGATAAATCACACAATAAAAGAGAAATATACCAAAAGAGACAAATATTTAACATAGTTCGGTCAATTGACCTACATCCACAGGCGGAGATAAGCAATCCACTACAATAAAAGAGAGTACAAATATCGAGAGAACAACCTCATGAAGAGGCAAACACAAGTGACACACTAACACTTGTCTTGTAAAGTTCTCCCTCCTAAACACGACTTTCAAACCTCAATATGACTACATTGTAGATGCTACTGAATGAGAAGGAAGGATCCTTAATTTATAGAAGTCCAAACTTTTTCCTACCAAAAAAAGGACTAGCCAAATATGGGGGAGATTTATAGTTTCCTTCTAAAAGAAGGAAAACTCAATTATGGTAAATATATTGTCCTTTCCTTCTAGAGATAGGAAAATCAAATATGATAAGAAAATCAGGACAAACACATAACAATTCTCCCCCTTGGCTTGAATTTTCTGACAAAACAAACTTGATCCACCTTCTTCACATAATCTTCAACAGGTCGCATCTCCAAATCTATACCACAAAGTTTGTCTCAATGTGTGTAGCACATCGGTCAAAATTTTCAGACAAAAATCATGATTATCGTCAAATATGTTGCTGCTAGAACTGAACCCGCCAAGATGAACCTGTTTTAAATATCGCTCTAATACCACTGTTATGTCGAGGAAGAGGCAAACCCGAGAATAAAGAAAGAAGATAAAGAACACCAAATTTTAACATGGAAAACCCTTCAAATCGAAGGTAAAAACCAGGGGATCACAAAAATCCAAAAAGTTGCATTATAACAATAAAAAAAGTTACAAAAGTTTTCCAAATTGGCTAAACAACAAGTGCAAAACACGAGGCAATAAGAGCAACAACTAATCAATTGAAGAAAAAGGAGAATCCACCAAAAAAAACAAAGCTGCTATTCGAGGCTCGAAATCAGATGCTACGGGCCTCCAAATCCGATCTTCATCGTTCAAGTCAAAGACCAAGATGTTACGAACACTCAGTCAAAATTTCAGCTCGATACAACAATTAACGAATCGAAAAATGTGATTTGAAGTTGGCTGGTCGGAACAAAAAATCTGCAGCAAAAACAAATATTTTTCTTCTCTCTTCTCTCTTGATGAAAGTTCTCTCAAATGTCCCTCTTATGTGTTTAAGTCTTTCAAAAACTTGTATCAATGAGCATAGAACAATTTTCCAAGGTTGTCCTATTTATAGATCATGAGTTGTGCTTTCTCGTAAAGCCAAAACTCACTCAAAATAGGAATAAACACCGAATCCAATTCCGAATAGGAATGAAAACCAAAAGAGAATAGGATTAGGCCATTGGGCCTTTGGCTGGACAATATAGGCATGGGCCCAACAAACTCCTCCTCCATCCAGCTACGAAATCTTCAGGCTGCTCCATATAAATCTCCTCATCTAAATCACCATGAAGAAAAACAATCTTGACATTTATCTGCTCAACCTCTAAATCTAGACTTGTGGCTAAGCTTAGAACCACACGAATAGAAGATATCTTCACAACAGGAGAGAAAATTTTATCAAAGTTAACTCCCTTCTTCTGGCCAAAACCTTTAACAACTAATTTCGTCGTGTACCTAGGTGCAGAGGTATGGTTATCTTGCTTTATTCTGAATATTCATTTGTTAGATAAAGCTCTCTTACGACAATTTCACTAACTCATATGTGACATTCTCATGGAGTGACTTCATCTCATCTTCCATGACTTCGATCCACTGATCTTTGTGAGTATCTTGCATGGCTTCATCATAATTCTCAGGTTCTCCCATGTCAGTCAAAAGTACATACTCATCAGGAGGATAACACATGGATTTTTGCTTCTCCCTTGTAGATCTTCTAAGAGAGGTTTCAGGAGCATTCGAAGTAGTTACCTGAGCAGGAATTGGTTGATTATCAACCACAACTTCATCAAATGGAGCATCCATAACATCTACACCATGATGATAATTTTGATCTTGATCACTATCTCCATCATTGTCTTAAGTTCCTTCATGTGCAATAGGTGTCTTAGCAATAGAAACTGGACAATATCAACTAAACTCTCATTACTCTGAGAATCTATCTTCTCAGCTTTGTCAATATCTTCAATAGTCTAGTCTTCAAAGAATATTGCATCACAACTTCTAATAAGTTTATTGTCAACTGGATCATAAAAACGATACTCAAACTCATCTTGACCATAACCGATAAAGATGCACTGCTTAGTTTTGACATCCAGTTTCGATCTTTCATCTTTAAGAACATACACAAAAGCTTTACACCCAAAAACTCTCAGTTGATCATAAGAAACATCTTTGGTAAACCAAACTCTGTCTAGGACATCACCATCCAAAGCAACAGTAGGAAACAAATTGATAACATAGACAACAGTGATAAGTGCTTCCGCCCAAAATGTATTTGGAAGTTTAGCCTCTGAAAGCAGACATCTTCAACTAGAGTTCTATTCATCTTCTCTACCAAACCATTCATTAAGGTATTTTGGGCGGAGTTTTCTAATGACGAATTCCTTGTTCCTTACAATAGTTATCAAAAGGACCACAATATTCACCTCCATTGTCAGTGTGAATACATTTTAATTTTTTCCCCGTATGTCTCTCAGCTAAGGCCTGAAATTCTTTAAATATGCCAAGTGCTTGATCTTTAGATTTCAAAGAATACACCCAGAGCTTACAAGAATGATCATCATTGAAGATCACAAAGTAAAGTGCGCCACCTTTTGACTTTACTTTAAAAGAACCACACAAATCAGAGTGTACTAGCTCCAATAAATCGGGTTTTCTTGAGTGAGGATGGCAATAAAAGGAAACACTTTTCTGTTTGCCAGCTAAATAATGGATACACCTTTTCAGCTTTGCTTGTTTCACTCTAGAAAGAAAACTTTTCTTAGCCAAACACGTAATCCCCCTCTCACTCATATGACTCAATCTTCTGTGCCACAATTCTGATAAAGTGTCACTTTTTACCAGATTTATGGAGTTATTAAGAATAAAACCCCATGTCACATATAAATGACCAGACTTGACTCCTCGAGCCACTACTAACGAGCTCTTGATGAGCTTCCATTGGACATTAAAGAGGGCATTATGGTAACCTTCATCCTCTAATCTTCCTGCGGAGATCGAATTGAAAGGAAAGCCTAGAGCATGCTTGACATCTTGAAGAACTAACGTTGAACTATTATTAGTTTTCAAACAAACTGTGTCAACGCCAAACACCTTAACTTTACTGGCATTGCCCATCTTTAACACTCCAGAATCAACAGGAGTATAAGATGAGAAAAAGTCTTTTCTTGGTCTGACATATGAGGTAGCTCCAGAATCTACTATCCAGCTCGTCTCATGGGATACCAAATTGATGACGTTTTCATCATAAGCAAAAAGAAGGTCATCTCGAACAATGGCAGCAACATTGTTCTCGTTATCAACTTTCTTTCCTTCTCTAGTGTCTTGCTTCAACTTGTGGCAAAACCTTTTAATGTGTCCTTTCTTGCCATAATGGTTGCATGTAATATTATGGTATTTGGACCTTGACTTACTTCTACTTTTACCTCTATTCCTCGAGCATCTTGTTCTATCTCTCCCTCGGTCTTCTGTAACAAAGATATCTGCTTGTGAGAACTAACCCTGAGATTTTCTACTTACTTCCTCATTGAACACACCACTCTTGGCATATTCCATGGTCACCTTACCTCCAAGAGATGAATTTGTTAAAGAAACACGAAGAGTTTTCCAAGAGTCTGGCAGAATATTAAGAAGCCAAAGTCCTTGTATCTCATCATCAAAATTAACTACCATTCTATACAGCTGATCAAGGACGCCCTGAAAATCATTTATGTGATCAAGGATAGGGCTATTTTCCTTGTATTTAAAGGACATCAATTGCTTTAGCAGGAACAACTTGTTGTTCCCAGTTTTTGAAGCATAAAGAGTCTCTAGCTTTTCCCACAATGATCTCGCATGTGTCTCATTCATAATATGGTTGCGAACATTATCTTCAACCCATTATCATATACATACACATACTTGTTGTTGCTCGAAATTCCAATTTTCATCAGATATACTCTCGGGTTTATGAGCTGCAAAAATGGGTAGATGCATTTTCTTCACGAATAACAAATCTTTCATCTTGCTTCTCCAAATATTATAATTTCTCTCATTTAAACATACCATCTTGATCATATTCTCCTCCATTCTGTAACAATCCGGATAAATAACCAAGACTCTGATACCACTTGTTAGGAACGAAAAAAATCAGGTGTCATGCGGAAGCTAGTAAAGCAACACTTGAACGACGATAAATCAGATAACAAAAGAGAAATATACCAAAAGAGACAAACATTTAACATGGTTAGGTCAATTGACCTACGTCCACAAGCGGAGATGAGCAATCTACTATAATAAAAGAGAGTACAAATATCGAGAGAACAACCTCACGAAGAGGCAAATACAAGTGACACACTAACACTTGTCCCATAAAGTTCTCCCCCTAAACACGACTCTCAAACCCTATATGACTACATTGTGGATGCTATTGAATAAGAAGGAAGGATCCTCAATTTATAGAAGTCCAAACTTTTTCCTACCAAAAAAAGGATTAGCCAAATATGGGAGATTTATAGTTTCCTTCTAAAAGAAGGAAAACTCAATTATGGTAAATATATTGTCCTTTCCTTCTAGAGATAGGAAAACAAATATGATAAGAAAATCAGGACAAACACATAACAAATTTGAGATAGAGGGAGTAGTAGATAACGACAATTAAATTACACAAGAAATATTACGGCAAAATACAAAATTGGCTGGTTGGTCAAAATTAATTTTATTTTTTAGTCAAAATGTGTGTGTGTGTGTATTCATATAGAAGAGGGGTCATCGAACCTCGTTAACTTTGGCAAAATTCTGAATATATAAGCGTATATATATTTAAAATCGTATATTTTGCTTGGAACCCTAAGATGAAAAGTCCGATGGGCGCACACTGGTTGAATACATATATGTTTTATGTATATAATACACATATACACAAAAACAAATTGTCATCTACTATTTTTGAAAAAAGCTAGAAATACATATTTTTCAAACATTTCTAAAGACACGAAAGCTAGAAGGTTAAAACTATGTGGGGAATAAATTCACTTGGTGCAATAATAGAGGGGCACCTGATACTATTTGGAAAAGGCTCGATAGAATGGTATTCAATTCTAAATGGTTTGACTTATATAATGGAACTATTGTTAATCATTTAGCTAGTGCATGTTTTGATCATGTTCCTCTGTTAGCACATTTTAAATCTACTTCTGACCAGTTTGTGAGGTATTTTAAATTCCTCAATTTCTTGACTGATCATGAAGGATTCATGGAAGTCATTAACAATATTTGGGATGATGCATGCTTTGGTAATCCCATGTGGAATCTGCACCATAAGCTAAAGTTAACTGCCTCCAAACTTAGCACATGGTCCAGAGAAACATTTGGAGATATCCATGAAGAGCATAAAAGACTAGAAAGTGAGTTGATTAGGCTTGAAGGTTTAATGATCTCTGATAATGATGGAGCTGGAAGATCCAATCTCAACAAAACTAGAGCGGACTATATAAAGTATCTTAAAATCCAAGATGCTATTCTTAGACAGAAAGCAAGGGTGAAGTGGTTCACTGAAGGTGATTCTAACTCAGCTTACTTTCATAATGTCATTAAGGACATGCGAAAAAGATTGAGCATCAACAAGATTCAGGATGAGAATTATCAATGGGTAGAAGGGACTAAAGAGGTATCTGAAGCCGCTATTAGATACTTTCAGGGTATCTTCTGTGAAGAACCTGAAGTTAATAATTACTCCGACCTTCATGACATTGACCCCATAATCACATAGGAGGTCAACAATGATTTGATTGCACTCCCAAATGAAGAGAAGATAAGAATTGCGTCTTCTCCATGGATCCAGATAGTGCTCCTGGGCCTGATGGTTTTACTGTTAAATTTTTTCAAGTAGCCTGGACAAAAGTTGCACCTACCGTCACGATGGCATTGAAATCTATTTTCTGTGGGGCTAATCTTCCTAAGTGGTTTACCCACACATGTATTGTTCTGTTACCCAAGGTTGCCTCACCTCAGCACTTTAATGACATTAGACCCATTAGTCTATGCAATGTTGTTAGCAAGATTTTTGCTAAACTTCTTAATGTCAGACTATCTAAAATACTACCTAACATCATTAGTAGGAACCAAAATGGCTTTGTTAAAGGGAAATCTTTAATTGAGAACATACTCCTTGCCCAAGAAATCATCCGAGATATTGACAAGCCTAATCGAGACGGTAATGTGGTGCTCAAACTTGATATGGCCAAAGCCTATGATAGAGTTTCATGGCCATACTTATGCAATCTGATGAGAAGAATGGGTTTTAATGAAGTATGGATAGATATCATATTCAGACATGTCTCTAGTAATTGGTATTCCTTACTTGTCAATGGTAATAGACAAGGCTTCTTTCAGTCCAAGAGAGGACTTAGGCAAGGAGATCCCATTTCCCCCCTCCCTTTTTATAATTTGTGCTGAATTTCTTTCAAGAAAATTACAAAAGGTCGCTATTCATAATGAGTTCATTGGATTCAGTATGAATAAGAGGGGGCCTCAAATTAATTACTTAGCTTTTGCTGATGATATTATTCTTTTTTCCAATGGATGCAGGAAATCATTGGAGTTACTAATGGAAGCCCTAACAACATATGAAAAAGTTTCAGGACAACTAGTGAATAAACAAAAATCTTGTGTTGTTTTGGCACCAAATTCATCTTTAGATTCAGTTCAGAGAATTAAGGAGATTACTGGAATGGAGCATAAGGAATTTCCTATAAAATATCTTGGTTGCCCCTTGTATATTGGTAGGAAAAAATAGCCATCTTCTCTGAGTTGGTCACTAAAGTGTTGCAGAAAATTTCAGGTTGACATGCCAAATTTTTATCCACTGGTGGCAGAGCTATTCTGATCAGACATGTTTTGTTAGCCTTTCCAGTCCATCTTCTAGCAACCATTCACCCTCCTAAAGGAGTCTTGAACCAAATAGAAAGAATGTTGGCCAAGTTCTTCTTGGGATATTCAGAAGAGAAGAAAAGATTTCATTGGGCTTCATGGGACAAGCTTTGCATGCCATACGCTGAAGGAGGAGCTAATTTTAGGAAGTTGCAGGATACTTGTAACGCATTCACAGCAAAGCAACGGTGGAATTTAAGGATTAGTGATTCTCTGTGGAAGAATTTCCTAATGGTCAAATATTGTCAGAGGTCACACCCTTTAATTAAGCAATGGTATTCTGGGAACTCACATTAGTGGAATGCTATGTGCAAGATTAAGAGGGAAGTAGATATGCACATATTATGGAAGATTGGCAAAGGAGACATTGCGTTTTGGTTTGACAATTGGACCAACTTAGGTCCATTGTGTAATTTTCTTCCAGAAGGTAGCAATCCGAGGAATATTATGCTCTCTGATGTTATAGTTAATGATCAGTAGTGGTGGGGTGGTTGGGATTGTCTATTACCTGACCATGTTATGGGTACAATTGAAGCTATGCATATTAGGTTGAGGCCATCAGTTCAAGATACTCCTGTGTGGACTGCCAATGAGAAAGGAGTATTCTCCGTAGCCGCAGCTTGGAATATATTCAGGAAAGTAAAAAGACAATCTTGGATTGATTCCAAGACATGGCAAAAACAGGTGCCCTTCAAGATGTGTTTTACTGTCTGGAGAGCATTGAGAGAGAGATTGTTGACTGACGCTAGGGTTCTTAGGATGGGTTTCTCTAGCACTTCTCGGTGTTGTTGTTGCATAAATCCTGTAAATGAAACTATAGATCATCTTTTTTGTTCGGGATCCTTTGCACAGAATATATGGAGGATTATGTGTGGTGCTAATTGAATTCCCTTTACAGGGGTGTCTTTTCGAATGTTACTAGTCAATTGGTGGAAAGCAAAGACAAAGAATCCCGTTGAAGCGTGCTTGATAAACTGTTTACCAATCGTCACAGCATGGAAACTTTGGAAAGCTAGATGTGGAGTTAAATATGGCTCTGAAAAACTCAATGTGAGGAGGACCATGTCCCTTATTTTTTTCTCCATTTCATAGATAGTTAACACCCAGTTCCCAAAATTCGATACCAAACCTATTTGGAGCAGTATATGGCATCTATTCAACATTAATATTGGATTCAAGAAGACCATCATTACCAAGTGGAACAAACCTCCAGCATTTTTTGTGAAATTAAACTCAGATAGAAGCTGTAAGAATGGTTTATGTGGTGAAAGAGGAGTTATAAGGGACAATTTGGGATGCTTGATTGCTGCGTTCACTATTAATTTAGGCCCTGGAACTAGCAATTGGGCAGAAGCACAATCACTGTTGTTTGGCATCAAATGGTGTATTAACAATGCTTTATATTGTATCTTGGCAGAGACCGATTCAAAGCTATTGGTGGATTGCCTTAATGGGAACAATTGTGTCCCATGGAAGATTTCAGATGAGATTAATGAGCATAGAAGTATAAGGGAACAAACAGTTTTTAATTTGAATCACTACTTCAGGGAAAGCAACCAAGATGCGGATAAATTAGCTTCTTTAAGCCACGAGTCTTTACAAAATCAACTGTTCCATAATTTTGATGAACTACCAAGGCAGGTCAGGGGCATAATGAACATGGACAAGTGGAGCTTACCGGCTTTTCGAATTGTTGATAAAAGAAGAACAAATATTACCTTTGAGCCACCATGAGTTTTAGATTCATGGATAGAATGTTATTTTTATTTTTATTGGTATGTTTTTGTTAGAGTTGGAAACTTTATTTGATAACTCATACAAACTAAAGTATCCAATACCCATGAGTTTTCTTCTACTCAGCTCTCACAACATTGCATGCTTTATCTTCGTGTTAGATAAGGGTGTTTGTGGATTATACACTCCACCCTCAAATCAATGTACTCTGTTTTGGATGGATGAATAAGAAATGCCAGTTATTCCAAAAAAAAAAAAACTATGAAAAATGTGCTTTTCTTAAATCCAAAGGAAACCATTACATTGCAGGAAAGAGATAAGGGATAGTATGCTTTGAACCCTTTACTTACAATGTGGAAGGCAAGGTGTTCACCAATTGAACTGCCTTCAACTTCTAAAAATTGAGCTTAAATAATAGAAAATCATTTTTATATATGCGTACACAATCTTTTTGTCCCATTTAAACATTTCGTTTTATCTTAACAAGACGATTTACAATCATATAAATATCTATAACTTGTTTTAAATTAAATTTTCTCTAAAAAGAATTTCATATGTAAAAGTATGGTTCGTAGTTTGCTGGGAATGACGCATTATTTTGATGCTAAAATCAACTTGTTTTGTTAATTACAATTTTTTAAATATTAAAAAATTGTAATAATTTTCACTATTTTAAAATTTTACCTAAGTAAATCGCATTTTTTATAAATCTAATTTATTGAAATGACATACAAATCCATTGTGCGAGATGCGACTTATAACTCGCATTTATCGGTTGCAATATATAAATCACAATTGGTAAATGCGACTTACACAATAACATTTGGTGATTGCGACTTACAACTCGTATTCATATTGCAACTTATTAGAGCTGTCAAAATGAACCAGCCTAGCCTAGCCCACCTCAAGCCTCACGGGCTTTAAAATTTAGTGGGCTAGGACGGGCTGACCCACTACATGAATGGGCCTTAAAATGGTCAGTCCAACTCAGCCCTAAGCAGAGGCGGATCTAGGATTTAAAGGTGGCAGGTGCCAAAATTTTCTCTAATGTACACCTTATAATACCTACTAATATATAGTTTGTTCGGAACGTTTGTCCGGTTCATTTTTTTAGTTTATTCGGACAATTTAATAAGCACTTTATTTGCAAATATAAAAATTACATCAATTTTTCAGACCCTATATATGGAATTTTATTGGATATATATGTTATTATTGTCGTATGAAAATGACATCTCAGACATTAAGAAGAAAATATAATTAGCATTTTAAAGAAGGAATCACACTTTTATTATTAATAATACAAGTAAATCAATATTTTTACTAGGGAACTATATTTTTTTTGTATGCTAAAAATAAATTTGCAAAAGTAAAATAAAATCTTTAATAAGGGAACTCCACCAATCAGAATAAGGAAAAAAAACATCTTCAATAAATAAATTATACCCCATAAAATGCAGAATTAGATAAACTACAAGATCTCAAAACTTAAAATCATAAATATAATTCTTGCGAAATATTTATCATAATTTAATACTAAAAGATTTAAATTATATTTAACAATCATAGAATAACACAATATCTATGTTATAATAAAAAAAGAAATTATAAATTAATTTTGATCTCAATCTAAATATCAAGACCCAAGTTTTTTTTATTTTGAAAGAAGAAAACTAAAAGATTTGAGATTAAGAGAAATGCTTATATTATAAAATTTTTAAAATTTGTTTAATGCTTAATAATAATCAACGCCCCTAGGCGCCTCTATCAAAAAAAAAAATTAAAATTTTGGAGGCTCTTTTTTAAGTGTTCTTGCTAAATATCAAAGATAAAGTAATAGAATAGAAGAAAAAATCCAAAAATAATAAACGACAAATAGAAAATTGGGAGGTGGCCAAAAAGGAAAATGACCGGGACAAAAGAAATAAAAAGCACAACGAAATGGAAAAATCAGACAAGGTTCAAGATAAATTCGAACTTGAATTTTACACATTAGAAAAACTTCAAAAAGCTCTACCAGTCATGGCACCTTTGTCTAGTTTACGAATGGGGGTGACAGGATTATATATTTAACCTAGTTTAAATTTTTTTTACATAAATATATGATAATTTTACTAACTGAGCGGGTGCCATACCACCCCCACCCATAAGCGTGGATATGTTCCTGGCCCTAAGAGGGCCGCGGGCTAGGGCGGGTCGGCCCTTCAAAAATTTTTTAGAAAAAAAGAATTTGTTTAAATCCTTAAATATTTTTTCGTGACATAGTCGATTAATCATGTAAACAACTTATGTTTGCTTAGAACATATAAAAACTTGATATTTGACGAGAAATCTCATAATTGAACTGCAAATTTTCTATAGCTCTAGCTCTTCTTTTGAAAAAAGATTATTATTGGTCACCTAAAACTTTTCGAGTTCGGTATTAATTAAGCAAAAGAAAAACTAATTTTGTCATATTACATGCATGTCAAAAATATAAATTGTAGTTGATATGGAAGGGTAAATGAGCAATCTAGGGGTGGAGAATGGAGATTATAGTTAATAGTTTTTTTAGTTTTTACTTTTTTTAAATATTAGATATTTAATAGTTAATTAATTTGGATTTAATTTAATTTTTGGCCCACGGGTTGGCCCAAACCCAGCCTCGATGAAGCCTCAAGGGCCAGCGGGCTAACTCTACTCAAATAGCAGGCTGGGTTGAGCTGACCTCACGGGCCAAGTCCATTTTAACGGCTCTACGACTTATATTGACATTTCTGCTTAGAAGTCCATTTATCATTTGTTTTGGGGCAAGAATTCTTTATTTCGTTGGAAGGTAGTGAAATCTAATAAAAGAAGAAAAAAGCCAAATACCAACACAGTTTGCTCCTCTCTTTCAACCAGTTATGATCTCAACCAGAGAACAACAACAACAATCCAGTAAAATTTCACAAGTGAGGGGTCTGGGGAAGGTAGTGTGTACACGGATCTTATTTCTATCCCGGTGAAGTAGAGAGACTGTTTCCGATAGACCCTCGACTCAAAAAAACGAAAAAGATGAAAAGAGACAATATATCAATACTATTAACAGAAACCATAGAAATAATAATAGCATTATAAGAACCAGAAAATAGTTGAAACGCAATAACCATAACAAGTAAATAAGTCTCGGTGCTATGAAAAAACGGAAGAATAGTGTGAACACAATATTAACCATTAGCAGTCTAAGAAAAACCCTATCAGACTAGCCTCACATCCGGAACGAAGTAGGATCTTAAACAGAGAAAGTTTGTAAAACTACCCGTTCAGATTATCAAATGATGTGGTCGGATGAACGGAATTCTGAGCTATTAATTAGAGATTTCGAGTTCGAATCACAAGAATAGAGTAATTCTTAAAATTGATCGAGTCACTGAGTTGCTAACACCCGATGATTAAGAAAAAGATGTTGAACAATATAAAATAGTTGAAATATAACAAGTTGAAGGATGAAAATCTTTGAGGCTTGGATTGTGTGACCTATGATAGTGGCCAAACAGATGAGTATGGAGTTTTCTTTATCAATATTTTCCACTTGCAGAATTTTAGACCTAGTATCTATTTGTTTTTAATTTCCAAGACATCATGGAACCAGCTGCCCTGTGGCAGAATATTCATCTATGACCATCTTCATCATGAGCATATTCCATTAAAATGATTAAGGAAAAGGGTCAAATTTGCCTCTCAATTGTGCGAAAAGGATTAAATTTATCCTTTGTTATACTATCGGTCTAAAAATGGCCCTAATATTATACAATTGGCTTAAATATATCCCTATTCCGGTAAAAAAGGACGAATACACCTTGCGACAAGTGGCGTAACGTGACATCGCTTCGTCACAATTTTTATCAAATATGTATATATAGATAGTATATAAAATGAAAATATTTGGTATAAATAAAAAAAATGACACCGCTTGCCATTATAGTGATTGTTGATTCGTTCATTTCTTCAAATATTGACATTGCTTAGCGAAAATCATGTGTATACCCCTGCCAGTAGAGCTGACCAAGGTAGACACTCAATCTCACGTGGCACTGACAACTTGGTAAGGTGGATATCACGTGGAATGCCATCTCACTTCCCCAGCCTATTTTAGGGGGAAGTGCACGGTTAGCCACTAATAATATATGTATTTACTTTTAAGTCACTATTTAAAATGTCTTTAGTCTTTAACCACTGCTTTAATAAACTTTATCTGCCCGGACGAAAACACCCTTCTGCTCATAAAGTTCAGGACCAAGTGTCCTTAACTTTTGAACTTGCAACTCTAATTTCAGGACTTCAGGACTAAATGTCCTTAACTTTTGAACTTACAACTCTAAGTTCAGGACTACATGTCCTTAACTTTTGAACTTAGAACTCGAAGTTCAGGACCACCTGTCCTTAATTGCTGTGCTTGTAACTCTAAGTTAAGGATTACTTGTCTTTAACTTTTGAACTTGTAAGTCTAAGTTCAGGACCTATTGTCCTTAACTTTTGAGCTTGTTGTTCTAAGTTCAGGACCAACTGTCTTAACTTTTGAGCTTGTAACTGTAAGTTCTGGACCAAGTGTCCTTAACTTTTAAGCTTGTTAGTCTAAGTTCAGGACTAAGTGTCCTTAACTTTTGAGCTTGTTAGTCTAAGTTCAGGACCTATTGTCCTTAATTTTTGGGCTTCTTAGCCTAAGTTCAGGACCTATTGTCCTTAATTTTTGAGCTTGTTAGTCTAAGTTCAGGACCAAATGTCCTTAACTTTTGAACTTGTAATTGTACCAAGTGTCCTTGACACAAACAAAAACAGTGAGTCTTTCTTTCAATTGTACCCCAGTTAGCAGTTGCCCTGACTATATTATTTATGCTTCTGCGTTATAGTGTCCAAACTACACTAGCATCCAATTTGCCTTCTGCAGTTTGTTCAATTTTCATCCGTCCACTCTTCTTTTCTTCTTTTAGAGCAAACTGTCAAATTTCATGAGTGTTGCCAGTTAAAATTTGGTCGTCTGGCCATTTGCCTTGACTTCAATTATAGTATTAGTATCAGCTATCACGTTTTACAGACCGGCGGCACAGCTTCTCCCTAACATGAAAGAGATAGAAGAAAGGATAACACAGTTTTTTCATATTAATTTGAATAGACTAGTGGCTGCTATTGCTAAGCATTGAAAATGTTGGATAAAAAATAAATACTACTTTATAAAGTGGCTACCCCACACAATTTTTACCCTATTTTATCCCTCCCCACCACCACCAGCCCACCATCAAGGCGTGATTTTTGAGGAATAAAGAAGTCTTCTTAGAAATCAACCCAGTACTAAATTTCTTTGCAAAGATCCATGAGGTCTGCAATAATTTTGAGGTATTATCACTTTTAGCTCATGTCAGAAAATATTTATATTCGGTAGTCAAAAAATTGTATAATTTTTTTGTGTATATATATATATATATATTCGGCTATTATTTTGAGAGCGGTTATACAGTGTCAATTTTTCAATAATTAATAATAATTTTCTCATCCTCAAGCAAAAAATCGAAAGTACAATTTTAAGCCTATGAAGAAGAAAAAATTAGGCTTTATTATTCGTGGAGCTTGATGGTTGCGGAAGGAATGATGTTATGATTAAGCTTCTTTTGGTGCGACGTTGTTCTTGTTTTGAAGGAAAGGAATTACTGTATGAGAGCAGATCTCTTCAAATTCCCCCTTAAACTGACATGCCGAATGAGTCCGATGCACAAAGTATTTCGCGTTCACGCAGGGAAGAGAAAGGACCGCACTCCAAAGTGTATGATGCAGACAGTTTACCGTACTGCAAGCATTAATGGCTGCTGACTTAAAACCGTGACCCATAGGTAACACAGAAACAACATTACCTTTGCTCCAAGACCTATTGGCCGGTATGCTACAAGCGGCTATCTGGTGTCATTTCTACCCTCTTGTAAAGTTGATGAATAAAGGGGAAGCCTTGGCGTAACTGGTAAAGTTGCTGTCATGTGACCAGGAGGTCACGTGTTCGAGCCGTGAAAATAACCTATTTCTGCAAGGTAATGCTGCATACAATAGACCCTTTATGGTCCGACTTTTCCCCGCACATAATGAGAGCTTAGTGCACCAAAGCAGCCAGTAAAGTTGATGAATGGTTTCTGATTCATGTTCTTGCTGTGTTACAAATGATAAAAGCCAGCTTCCTTACCGTCAATGGATGCTTTACTGATTATCCGACCTACCACCGTTAATGTATTCAATAGCCAGAATATAGGAAGGAAAATAAATCGGCTGGCGTTGCTGATCCATAATCTATAATGTTCCTGTTGTTTATCTAGCAAAGAGAGACAATGTAAACTTAAACAGAATATAAGGTTTTATACACATAATATTACAGCAGGATGGACCATGGAGTACATTTTGACAAA
The DNA here is from genome assembly GCF_000715075.1 of Nicotiana tabacum. NCBI lineage: Eukaryota > Viridiplantae > Streptophyta > Magnoliopsida > Solanales > Solanaceae > Nicotiana > Nicotiana tabacum. The sequence goes on along the minus strand of NC_134089.1, from coordinate 13,087,594 downwards.
ATTTCCTGGCGATAATCTGATGCCTGGATTTTGGAGAGGAAATAGTGAATATTTTGAAGATTTGTTTCCCAATGTCTATTTCATACAAAGCACGGGCAAAGTAAGAAAAGGGAACGAAAGGTGGAGACTTTTAAATGTCCAAACGCAAGAACATTCTTTAGTTTGAAAGTTTAGGACGTTCTTTTCAACCCAATTTCCTTTCCCCTTCCTCCAAACATCAAATACCTTTTTCAAACAAGTGACTTATTTTTCTAAAATGCACATTGTTTTTGTAATCGAATATCTTGTATCAATATCAATTTTGTCATGCCAAAGTCCAGAATATCCAAGATCCATCAGTGCAAAAACCAAATGATTTGGCATTTTCACCCTCTGCACATAAATCTACACAATGTACAGATCCAGAGACACCTGAAATATTCTCAAAGTTAATGTTCTGTACATTAAGAACCTTTGTCCCATTCAACCCTTCTCTTTTTTCAAGAGCCATGCTTACTTGCGCATGCAGGAAGTTCTGGACTTGAGGTTGCTGCGACACCTCTATAAGTCAGCCAAACTAAATTTAACAATAAACCGCGCTTACTCTTGTTCCAATTTCAGGAAACTTAGACTTTAGCACCGATCTTGTAATCTGCTAATGAAGTAGTCTCTACAGCTTCAACAGTAGATCCAGGCTCTTTCTTGTCCAACCCAAAGAACGAGCAATTTTGAAATGCATCCAGACTGCTAGCTATGAGGCGGTTCAAGCCACCAAGACTATTATCACTTAAAATTAGGTCTTCACTATGATATCTACATGAAGGTGCGTCCAACTCTAGCGGTCCTAAAGAGTCTGGCTGCAAAGTTGAAAAAGAGGAATTAGGTAAATACACGCCTGAAGCTGACATACTAGGTGGTTGTATGTATAAAGTAAACAATGCCAACACAACTAATAGCAAAAAGGCAGACGTTAATTATCCAAAACATCTCCATTCAGATGTATAAGCAGGACAAGTAAGAAAATATTTACCCAATATATGTCAGAGAGCCCACTAAGATCCTTTGTAGAACCACCCAAAGCTTGTGCATGACACTCATCCACTGGATCTTCATGAGCAAGTTCATCAGTTAAAGGTTCCATTTTCCCAGGCAAATCCTGCAAAAGAAAATAAAGTTGATGTATAAGCTCCACCTGTAACTAGCCAAAACTGATGCATGCTTGAAAAGATTCTCTTTGACATAAACCTTTACTCCTGCATCCAACAATAGGGAAGATGACTGAGAAATGTGCTGGCGGTTCTCTGCACCAACATTGCTGGATGAATTGTTCGCTGTACGTCTGAAAGCAACATCTTTTTGAAATGCAAAAGCATCACATGTATCTTCAGCATTCCAAATGGAAGATGCTTGAGGTGGAAGAGCCATCTGAGATTCAGCTTTGCTCTGATGTTTATATATATGAGCAGCAATCGCTGCGTCAAACGAGTCACAGCTAAATGGCATCTGCTGGAGAAAGTGAGAGCTTCCAGGTAAAGTTGATTCAATGCAGTCTGTTTCCTCATCGTCAGGTGCATCAGAGAGAAGATCTCCAACACTTATGTTGGTAAGGCTATCTTCCCAGTCCCCTGCTGATAAAGCACTGTTCTTGCTTCCCTGCATATCATGCTAACAGAAAGCAAAGTAAATATTCAGGAATAGAATAATAAGCAATCAAAGAAAAATATCATAAGTTTGGCACATTTAGCTGTTAATGAGACACCTTTTCTTGAGAAAGTTTTTTGATTTCGTAGAGAGAGGTAGATTAGTTTAGATCGCTAAGTCGCAACTGATTCAATGATATGCAATCCAACCTTCTTTTAAAGCAAAAATGACTGCCCTTAACACACAACACAACCAGAATAAAATAGGGAGAACCTCAAAATTCATTTGCTTCAACTTGAACATCTGATGATAAAACTTCAGTTTCTTCCCAGTAAGTAAAAACATGGTTTACGCAATCATTATCTTGGCATGAACTGGAAACTGATAACTTCACTTACCAATCAGACAAAGTCCAGAGGCGGATCAAGGATTTAAATTCTATGGGTTCAACTTTTAAGGTTTTGAGCATTGAACCCATTATATTTTTAAAGCTCATTATATTTTTAAAGTTATGGGTTCATATCTACTATTTTTTCAATTTTAACAAATTTTTTACATATAAATTTTACTCTGTGTTCAAAAGCTATGGATTCAATTGAACCCGTCATTGGCACGCTGCATCTGCCCCTAAGACAAACAAGTGCTAAATGAAAAATGTGTTACGATTGTTAACTTCTTGTCACATAATACGTTTATACAGTATATTTTGAGTTTCCCTAGCTTAGTGACTGAGTACTCACTTTGGTAATAGCTGATCTAAAGGGGATATCTTTTATTGCCTAATTTTGTTCCTTCTGCATGTGGGTGATTTTACAGTCATGGTTTTACTGACCATTTTAGAAATATTGGATCAACTGCTCAGGCTTTTAGCCTTTGGACAATTTTCAAAAAAATTAGACTGACAAGAAATTAATACATAAAGATTTATCACACAACAAACTTCTCAAGACAGCGGGCACAGGATCCAAATTAGGAATAAGACTTAATCCCTAGATCCCCTCAATCACCCTCTCTCGAACATCAAGATTATAGCAAGGTTGTTTGCTACTTGGAACAATTCCGTTAGTATTTCCTTCCCTGATTCAAATGCACACATTTTCATGATCACTGTACTCCTGAAAAAATGATGTGTCCTGGGATGCTACTTAAAATAGGCGGTTTCTTTCTATGGGATCCTTATCCCGTTTGACATTTTACCAGCAGATTTTACTTTGTCTCTTATCTCAGACTAAAACCTAATGCTAACCATCTCGCAAAAAAATTGTATCTATAATTATTTCCTTAACAAACTATTGCATCATCAAGATAAGTTGGTCTTCAACACATCTGACATAGGATAAGCTCCCGCAACACCTCCAGAGCGTAATTCAAATACTAGAAGAATAGAATAGCCTCTATAAAACTGACCCAAGTTTACTGAAATCCATCATGTAATAGGATAACTAAGTTACAAAAAGGTGTGCTGTGACTTTAATCATCACACAAAAAGCAGACAATGGAAGCAAACATAACATCAGCTGATAGTAGAAGAACCAAAAAGAATTCAACTGAATTGTCAGTTTTCCTATTTTCTACAGAGCAAATCAAGCTAGACTGATAATGAGAGTGAAACTAAAGAAAAGAAAATACCATCTCAACTTGTTTCTCTGTGGTTATAGCTCCGTTATCCCGTCTATGCATTAGCAGAGTTTCATTATGATCCGAATTGTAGGTATTCACACCCATGGTAGCTTGCAAGTTTGACTCACCAGACAGCTCGGTTGAGGAGGATGTCACAGTCATTCTTGGGTTAGAAACTAGTGGTTCTTTAGAAAAACGTACAAGTTTACCATGGGATGATGCTAGTACTTCCTCATTCTTTTCTTCTGTTATGTTAGTGTTAGTATTTTGTGTAAAGGGAGTGGTAGATGACAATGGTGCTTGAAACGTTCCAAGCTCAGAATTTGGAAACCAACCATATCTAAAAGAAGGAAAAATAAGTCAGTTGCACAGCTACTGCAGAGATAAATTCTTAAGGATACAAAAAGAAAATGTAAAACACAGACCTGAGACGGAAAACTGGAGGGCTTCCAATCAGATTATATACATCTGCAGCACTTAGTGTAGTATCTTTGGTCCATCTCAGGGATTGCACCAGGTTTTCCATCTGAACATGGTAAGGAAAAAGCACCAGTTTTCCAGTTGCTATGCTCGAGCTTCCCCATTTACGATTGAGATGTTCCAAAATGGATGACATCTTTTTCCTATTACTTAGAGTGAGTTCCAAGTATGGGTTATGATTATCCTGACACAGAAAGGAAAGAGAAGTGATAGCAAATAAATTTGACGTCAAATGTAGTAACCAGTTAACCACAGGACAGCAAAGAGATTTACTTGACCTACCATTTCCAGGGCTCTTCTAGTTCCTTCATCAACAGGAAACAGCTGGAGCTTGAGTTTCATACAACTCTGTAAATTGGTCTCATTTAACAGATTTTGTGATAAAGTCGGCAAAGAAGGCACATCTTTCCCGACATGTTCAAATCCATTTATACCTGCAAATTATTCACAAAAAGGATGGCAAGAAGTTAGATACATTTGATGGAATCAGCAATCCTCAATGGCAACAGGAAAAGCTGCAGCTAACTGCTAACCCTGTGAATTCTGGACCAGTCCAACATCTTTATCGATAGTTGCCCGTTCCAAATGCTCGGCAGCATCAGCTACCAATGAAACTCCAGCAATTGCAGCCTTCTCCCACCTTTTATATGCAGCTGTTGATACAGAACCTGCCACCCAGAGACGATACAATCAAGAGTTGAACTCGGAGACGACTTTGTTATTTAGGAAAATCAAAAGCAAAAGAACACCAGAAGAAAAAAGACAAAGCAGTAGACAGACTATATCAGTGATAGGAATATCACTGTTAACGCTCCTCTGAACAATGTCAGTTAAGGTATGGAGGGTGGGATGAAGAGAACGTTTTAGCTTGCCACTGCCATGGTATGTGCAATGCAGTCAGATATTTTTGTGATCCCATCTGAAAGTAGTATGTAAGAGTGGAAGAAGACCAAAACACATATGTCCATGTAAAATGAAACACCTATACTCAAAACATATGGAATGGTAGGAGTAGCCCGAGATCTTTATAAACCAGTTATGCCCTTATATATCCAATATGGAGCAATCTATATCTATAACATATGATTTGCTAGAAGATGCAGGGAAAGCATAAAAGCCAAAGAAGCAAAAGGGCAGCCCGGTGCACAAAGCATCCTGCATCCACACAGGGTCCGGAGAAGGGCCTCACCCCAAGGGGTGTGATGTAGACAGCCTACCCTAATGCAAGAATTAGTGGCTGCTTCCACGGCTCGAACCTGTGACCTATAGGTCACACGGAGACAACTTTACTATTGCTCCAAGGCTCCCCTTTGTAAAAGCCAAAGAAGCAATAACTGCAATTCATTCATGAGCTTTATAACTAACAAACCTATCTTTCGTCGATGTCTAGCATTTTTCACTGGAGAAGAGTCTACTTTTGTGTTGCTTCTATTTACACCCATAGTCACATGGCGTTTTAGAGAAGAGCCTTTTCCAGATCCAAATTTCTGTACGTCCTGGTTGTCCAGAAGAACCACTTTAACTGTCCGACTATCATTAGTTGACACTCTGCTATGACTTGAAAGAGATGCAGCAGCTGTAGAACTACTTTCTCCTTGAGAAGGACGCCTTCTTACATTCTTTTTCCGGTCTTTCAACAGCTGACTCTCCTTTATGACAATAAATGTTTGTTTAGTCCAACTAAGAATAAAGAAATCATGCTGAAACATGGGGCACAAAAAGTTGATGTTCTGACTGACCAAAGTCTCGATAAATATTTTAAATCTCCGTGGTTTCAAGTGAAGCTTTGAAGCTTTACAGCTAGACTTTTCCAGTAAAGACCACCTACAGTCAAAGTCAAGGTAGCTATATTATTACAAGTAGCTATTTAACATGTACAAGTGTCAAAACTAAGCTGCATTTGCTCCAACTTCACATTATAAATTTGTAGCAGATAGACAGACAAAGTCACTGGTTTACTTCTCCAAACCAGCAAATATTTAACATATCATACAGCTGATTCACTTCACCACCGGGAGACATAAGTGTAGCATTCCTCACACATAATTTCCACAGTCATAATATAATATTTTAAAAGCTAAAAGGAAACTTTGAACCCATCCTTACATTAAACCATAGCAGCTTCTATGTCATAAAAATGGATTAAAAGAGGATCATGCTGCTAACGAAATGGCACAAAATCATTTCCGGCCAAACTTTCATTAGTTTGAAACAACCAGAGAGAGGTAAATGACTAGGTGATGCTTCCCACATACCATCGCAGCATTGCAGCATTAGTGTCCTTGGAATTTTTGGCATCAAGACTAAGTTCCGGACCCAACAACTTGTTCATACGCCTCACAAGACGATAATAATAATGTCTGACCTGACAAATCAAAGAAATAAAGGTGTCAAAAAAAAAAAGGAAAAGATAAGTGAAGCAATAACCATGGTAAAAAAGATATCTGGATAATTAAATAAATAAATGACACCATATATCACCTGATCCTTGTTTTTACTCTGCACACGACTAGTAATTTTCTCAAAGTTCTGAAAAAGTAAGTGTCACATCCACAGTCATTATTGATCCCACAAGAAAAACAAAAACTAAAAAGGAAGCCAGCTATATATACACAAACACAGTGAATACCTTGCCAACTTGTCGCAGTGCAGAGAAAAAGCTTTCTTCCTCCTGACGTGTCCATGCAGCCCATTGACGTGTCTGCCTTTTGGCTGGCATTGGTAATAAATATCCCAGCAGCAGAAATGACAAGTTAGCCATCAGCAACTAGAGAACAATTAAGTCTAAGACAGATAAGATAAAGCACATATTTTGATGACATACCTGGTTTCTGCAGCATAACCTGGTCTTGGGACAATGATACCTGCTGTGTCACTGCATGATCATATATCAGCACGGACAGCTGTGCAGCAGGATGATCTTCTGAGGTTATCACTGGCTGTGCTGCTGCAGGATGTTGTGTATCATCAGAAACTCCATCCTTGCACATAAGTGTCTCAGGATGGAGGCATCTGTCACACTCTAAGGAGACCTGTGGCTCCATTTGCATGTTGAAGTCATCCGAAGTACTAGCTTTGCATTCTACTTTCAACTACAAACACCCGAAGATACTTCTCAGACCTCCAATCCAACTGATAATATGTGCAGATAAAAAGGTACCTATCAGAGCAAATAAAAGACCACTCAACATTCAAACAGAGAAATTCAAGATTGAATAAGACACATACAGTCAGACTTGCAGACTCAGGAAATAACATTGCTCTCTGTATATATCAACATACTACACCATATAAATCCATGCATATGCACATGCTCAGAATATGTACCCTTCAAGATCCATTATCCTGGTAAGAGATCAGGTATGCACTAATTTCAAGGTGGAAAAAGGACGAGACAAAAAAAAAGGACTAAAAAAGAAAAAAGACGTAAAAGAACTAACGGGTCATTTGGTTTGAAGACAAGTTATGCTGGGATTAGTTATCTGGGTTTAGTTATGCTGGTATTATTTCTTATTGACTGCTTGGTATGTTGTATTAATTTTGGAATTATCAATTTTACTGCTTTAACCTGGGATAACTATTCCACTCTCTAGCAGGTATAAGTTATCCCGGTACTGTTTCTAATTCTGAGATAACTTATCTCAGAATTAGTAACCAAACAAGGGATAGGTGATACTAAATATTTATCCCAGGGTTACTTTTGCTTATCCATCATACCAAACAACCCCTAAATGTTACAATAGCTTCAGTATACCTCATGTGTTAAAGCAACCAGGAATAAATGTGGAAGAACTGACAGTTCAACTCAGTCTCAAACCATACTTGGTAGAGAGGATCTTATCGAAAAACCTTAGACGAAACTGGTTTCAGCGAATCATAAGATTCATCAATGGAACTTAAAAGCTATAGCCGAAGTATGGGTGTTTTCTAAATGATAATAAGTCGTAGAAACCATAATCCCCATGAAAGTAGGATACAATATTGTTAGTCAACCTACTAATAACTCTAAAAGAAAACCAAGATATTTAATATGCTAAAGCAACAACATATAAATATCTCCAAAACTATTTGAGTGAATGTTATACTGAAAAGAATAAGTTTGGCAAACCATAGTCTTGGTCAACGAGGAATCTGGAGAAGTAAATATTTAAGAACCTGAAGCAACTAAAAGTAATTAGGTAAATACAGTACTCCCTGCGTCCAATTTATGTGGCACCGTTCGAATTTCGAGAGTCAAACAAGTTTTTCTTTGACAGCGATATTTTCTTACGCGTTTTAAATATTTTGAATTGTTAATTATTGTGACTTATAATTTTATGTAGTTCCCAAATATGTAAATTTTATTTCAATTTTTTTTTTAAATTCTATGTCCAAATTCATGGCCAAAAGGGCAACCCGGTGCACTAAGCTCCTGCTATGCGCGGGGTCCAGGGAAGGGCCGGACCACAAGGGTTTATTGTATGCAGCCTTACCCAGCATTTCTACAAGAGCCTGTTTCTACGGCTCGAACCCGTGACCTCCTGGTCACATGGCAACAACTTTATCAGCTATGCCAAGGCTCCCATTCTCCAAATTCACGATCCAAATTAAGAAATTTGACACTCGAAATCCAAATGGTGTCACATAAATTGGGATGGCGGGAGTATTATAGAGAGCCTAGAAAAGTTTATCATGCATGGATAAAGAGTATCAACTGAAAATTACCCACACGCGAATCATTTTTCTTTTTTAATTGTTCTCCATCATACATATTGAATACTTCGGACAACCTTTCATATATTTTTCTTAAAACATTCAACCCAAAGGTTTTCAAAACAGTAAATTGAAAACTAAATATTTAGAAATCTACAATGCAAACTGAGACAGCTTTCCAAAAGTTTAAATCATGTTGGTTGATGTCCTAAATTTTACGCATATGTATCATGCATATACATATGTGTCCCTATCAAAATATATATACGTATATGTGTGTGTGGCGCCTGCACATGCACATAGAAAAATATCTCTAAAGTAGATCAATTAAAGGTAAATTGGAATTGCTTTTATTTAGAAAACTAGTTCATTATGCAAATAGAAGCTCGAATGGATAAAGGATGAAAAGGAATGATTGCAGTAAACTCACATATTGCTGTTGATTTTTTTATTTTTTTGCTTTAGTAAAGTCACAAATTAGTTATAGAAACTATGGAATTATACACAGAGGTGCCATTCAAATTAAATACATGAATGTTCTAAAGCTTGCAGAATTCATGTCTTCTACTTACATCATAATTCTTCTGTGCACAAACTAGTTGTTTTCTTTTAGGAATAAAGTAAGCATGTAACGAAATAAGTACATGCAGTAGGTCACTGGTTCAACAAAATTGGGAATTAATACGGTCCATCTACATTGTTAACATATTTACAACGACAGCAAAATGAAAGAGTCAGTAAACACGTTGAGGTTAATATGAATAGGAACCGATACTCCATCAAAATATCTCTGATTTTTCTCCCTCTCCGAAATCCACCAAATGACATTGGGAATAGTATACATTTCGTGTTTTCCTCCAAACTAGCTCAGATATGCATTTGTAAATGATCTGGGCATTGCCCAACCCCTAACAGGTTTCGGAATATATCCCACAGCTCCCTTGCTACCCACAGTGTAGGAACACATTTTTTTCTTTTCACTATTCGAATATATCATCTTAGTGCCATGTTGTTTATTATTAATATTATTACAACCATTATTTACTTGTTAAAAATCAAAATATACAAGTGGAAAAGAGATGAATTAATTGTTAATTAATGAACTTGTTACTTTTTAGGAAAAGGAATTTAGAGATTAATACTAGTCACTTGATTGCAGTTTTGAATCTAAATCAAAATTTTAATTGGTGTTTGAACTTAATTGGTGTTTGCATAGTCTTTAATTTGCATAGTATTTACTTCATCTATCTCCCTTAATTATAGTTTTCAGTTACTCTTTTTTTATAAAGACCTTTTGGTACTTTATTCATATAATTGCTTTTAGTGTTTATGGTTATTTTTCTGGCCTTACATATTTTTCTTGCTTCATTGCACCTTCTTTTACTAAAGCTCATGCTTCTATTGTGCTTTGAGCTTAAAGCTCCAAAAATCTGAGACTCTTTTCTACGCTTCTCGTCTTTGACAACACCAGCAAGAACTCTACAGGTAAATCGATATAATATACATTTTTCAATTCATCCAAAAAGTCATAAAATGAAAGAGTTTGTGCTTTAAGCTGTGTATTGATGACAGTTTGCTCTCAAAATGTCCGCTATCCTATTTGATATAAGTCACCGAAAGGATGCAGGGCGGCACTGTGATTGATAAGGCTTTAAGCGTCTCACAACTAGTTCCTCAGTTATGCACTCCCTCCATTTCCTTTTATGCGACGACACCGAGTATAGGGTTTAAGAAAGAAAAAAAGCTTTTTGAGACCTGTGGTCTTGAACATGTCATGACATCTATTTTAAAAAAAGACATGTCATGACATTTATGTGGCTATAAAATCATGTCATTAAGGGTAAAATGAGACGTTTAAAGTTAAAAATTAAAAGGTATAGACCATTTTGGAACAAACCAAAAAAGAAATAATGTCACATAAAACGGAACAGAGAGAGTACTTACTTTTAGCCTGCCATGTTACAATATAAAGATACAATTCCTTTATCGGTCTTGATTATACTCAATTAGGCAAGATCTCAATCCCGCTAGACATCACAAAGGGATTGGTAGCAAAGGAATCCAAGGTAAACGGGTGGTGGAGTTATGACTCCCCAAGAACCCAAGTTTAATTCATGAGATTCAAGGAGACATATCACATAGCTATTATTTCTCGTGCTCGATTTTAGATGAAACTAAAGTTCATGTTGTTCTCATCCATATATCATGTTCATAGCTCTCTAATTGCACATTGTTCTACTATGTTTTGGTCCAAAAAATTAAAGCTTGCTACGAAAGCAACATACTTCGTTTAATTTAGTTCAAGCTTATTATAACTAGATATTTTGGTTTCCTATCACCTATAGCCTAAGTTATATCCATCATAAATTAAACTAGAAATCAATCAAATTCTACCAAAATTGAATACGGGAAAAGCCTAAAATCAGCAATTGCGAATTTCTATAGACCACAGATAAGTTCCTGAGGAATAATGTACTATATAATTCCATACCAACACTAATCAGCAACAGATAATGAAATTAAAGCTTTGAATCTAATAATTAAACAAATAAAACAGGAAAATTAGGGCAAAATTCACGTAATTCAGGTCGGTTTCGGAGTAGGAAGAGTTAAAAACAGTTACCGGAAAAATCACCGGAGAAGTTGAATGAAGAACGCCGTCAGGAACCCAAGCGGCAAGGCGGCACCGGCAGAAAGAAGCAAAGTGGAAAAAAGGAAAGTAGATTCGAATTAGGAATGGATCGATTGGTCACAGGGGAAATTGAAAAGGAAAGGAAAGGAAAGGAAAGGAGAGGAACAAAAGTTTACAATATGATGAAAATTACACACACATGAGGAAAAAAAATAAGAGAATTAAGATATTTCCCCTTCAAATTTTCCTTTTAAACTAATTAACCTCTTATGTTCAAATTTTCCTTTTAAACTAATTAACCTCTTATGTTCAAATTTAAGTTTTAACTTCAACCCTTTGAACTCCATACACATGGGGGCAAAATTGTCATTTACATTTACCTTAATAGTATCACAATTTAATGACTTATATTGATTCATACTTTGTTAGGGAGGAATAAGAATGTGTATCATGATAAAGAAAAGGGATTGTTACACAAATACCCGACCAGATTCAATGTTTATATTTTCTAGACGATATATATAGATTTTATATATATATATTATGTTTGTTGATTATTTTAATTTATGAAATTAGGTAGACGGCCATTTGAGTTAAATCTTCTAAAGAAAAACAAAAGATGGGAAGGATTATGGTGGAATTTACAATCAATAAATCATGACCCTAATCTCTATTTGGAATAATAGATTTTTTATCATTTTGGTAACGATAATTTATTGGTTTTGGTATATTAATTAAAAATTAATTTTGGTTATAGTTACATTAAAAGTCGAGGAAACTTGCACCTCTTAAGATTGAGTAACGCAACCCTACAATGCCGGAACAAAACTCATTCAAGTGCTCACCTTAATTCTTTACCCCAAGTCCCCAACCCTAGCCCCCTCCTCATTCCTCTCTCTATTTTCACTTATTTTTTATTTAATCATTTGATATTGAAGTTCTTGCTCAACTATTCTTAATCCGTATTGGATCCGTCCATTAAGAGGATTAAAGCATTCTCTACTAAAAGATTCTTTATTCTCAAAGCTCAAACATCTTTTTGTTTAGCAACTTTAAGTTAGTTACTACACCATTTGGGATATATCGCAATTATTTGTCAATTCTGTCATATTTAAGATATGTTGCAACTACTTATCGACTCTGTCATCCCCCTTTGTGACAACAAAGGATTCAAAATAATATGTCTAAGTCTGGGACTTTTTGTTTTGAGTTTTTCTCCCTCAAAAGAAGTTAATTGTTAAAATATAAAATAACGAACTTTTCAGTGATTGTTTATACCATATCCACTTCATGATAACAAGTACAAGATTTGGTGAATTTTCCTTTTAAATTAACATGTATGTGTCACGCCTCCTTTTTACCTACACCCCCGGAAGGGTATATAAGAGAGTTTTTTCCAACTTAAAGTGACAATCGAAACGGGATTATTTATTTATAGAAATTCAAAGTCGCCACTTGGGATAATTTAGGGTGTCCCAAGTCACCTGTTCAAGTCCCGAATCGAGGAAAGAGTGACTCTGTTTTACAGTCCGTGAACCAGAAATCCAGGTAAGAAATTCCGTTAAACCCGAGAGAAGGTGTTAGGCATTCCCGGGTTCCGTGGTTCTAGCACGGTCGCTCAACTGTTATAATTGGCCTATTATCTGATTTTAATACATATTTTAGCCTATGGTTCAATTTTAACTTATTAACCGCTCTTATGTATTTTTAGGAAGATTGCAACGTCATTTAAAATATGTCTTGAACCATGTCACATAAATGCACCCGCGGTCCACGACACATTCTATTTAACCTTGTTGGAAATTAGAACGGGGTCACATGAAATGCACACCCGAATTGAGAATTAGACATCGTAACTATGTCACGGGAACCGTACCTATGGTCATGATAGTTTATTTATTAATCGCGCCTAAAACATGCTCCTATCGATCCGAACAATTAAGAAAAATAGAACAAGAACAAGAGAGACTTTCTTAAGTTTAAAATCTTTCTCATATTTATCCGGGATCTGTAATGACCATTGTTAGGAGTTCAAAATGATGAAATCACATTACATATACCAAAATTCCCTTAAAGAGTAAAAATAGTCATTTCCAGTAATTCACAAGCTAAGGTAAGCTTTGCTTTAAAGTGAAGCTCTAATTTTGGACAATTCATGAATCAAAGCTCACTGAATATGGCAGTTAATTGACCTTAATCGAGCAAACAAAAAATGACAAACATAAACATGAATCTTTAACTTAGATGAAGGAGAATCAAAGAATGTTGTATCATTTATTGAATAGGTCATTCATAGGCTTTAAAACCGTGCATGAACAGAGTATTCAATAAAAGCAACTCATAACATGAAGCTTCACTAAGAAAAATGAACCAATACGTACATTAATACCATATGCGAACACAAAGATTAAACAGATAAAAGAGAGGAGTTTAGATGAACCAACAATATTTGCTCTGGCAATTCCAGTAAAATTTAAACCAAGACATGCTAGAAACAGTAAGCTAATATCTCAATATTCATCAAACACATAACACAAAATCACAAGACATCGAGAAATTGAGAAGAAATGAACCTGAAATTAGAAAATGGGTCGACTGATTCAGATATTAACTTCCAAATTTGAGAGAAAGAACATCAGCAAAGTCGAGCAAGAATCGCAGGCAAAATCGAAACCTCGAACCGGAAACCTCGTCAAATTCGAAACAAACTACCTTCAACCGAGCTTAATATTGAATTTGAAACTCGTACGCTTGGACTGTTTTGAAACTCCTAAGCAACAAGATCAAACAAAACCTCTAATCGACAACACTGGTAGCCCAAAATATTCAATAATGAAGAAACAATTAAAAGGTACAGCAGTTCCGATTCCAAAATTCGACTGAAATAGTCTTTCAACTGATGAGTACTCCCAACTATTACAAGGATTTCAGCTCTGAAATACAATTGAATGAACAACAGGAACTTGTTCCACAAAAACAAAATGTCAAACAACAACAACACTCGAACAACGCCGGAAACATCAAACTCAACTAGACATAACCGTACTCCATATTTGAGACCGAAGATCGGAATCTAAGAAAAAGGCAGATGTGTATTTCGGGGGTTGGGTTGTTGTTAATGGGAAGAAGCAGAAGCAGCGATGGCTATGGTGTTCGCAGGTTCTCTGTCCAGCGGCGACTGTGTGTATGTTTATCAACGAGCTCGTCGCTGGCTTCTGGGTGTTCTGTGTGTTGTATTGATTTTAGGGGTGTGGTGAAGAAGATCCGTTCAGAAGGGGGGTCGTCCTTGGTGTTATCGGCGCTTAGCTTTTTTCAGATGCCTCTTTCTTTTTATTTTTTTCAGGCGTCTTTATTTTTATTTGTGTATTTTCAGCTTATTGCTCTTAGGTCCTTAGGGTATTTTTATTTATTTTTTGTTCCAAAGAAGAGTCTAGAAGGGTCTCTAAGATTAGCTTAATGGGTATTAGATATTGAACTTAAGGAATTGGCTAGAAACTTGGTCCTTTATGACTAGCTATGTTCAAAATTAGCTTAATTAACTAAAAGTATTATCGAAAATATTAATTAGCTCTACTTAAGTAAAAATAATTATCAAAATAAGACTGACCATTAAAACAAAACTATTTTTTGGTATTTTTTCAAGATTAAAAATGACTACAAAACATTAATGAACCTATTTTTTGTAATTTTCGTTTTCTTGTAATAACATAAAAGTAAAAGAGTAAAAATGAGTTGAAATAGCTATATTAGGCCTAAATTAAATATTTACGTGCTAAAATATGAAAAATCTTGGGAGGGTCAAAAATCACATGTCTACAACTACCCCTTTTTTACTGGAAAGACGAAGTATTTTTCAGACAAAGAACGACTAGACATGTTTTTTGACCCGACCCTTATTTGGAGAGACTAAAACTAAGAGAGAGGGGAATGTGATCGAGCTTTGGTATCTGAGCTGCCTACATATCCTTGGCTATAAAGGAATCAAGCCACGTGTAGTTTAGAGGTGAGTGAGATAATGGAGTGTGCCGAGGTGGAGAGCTGGTCGAGGTGCCGTTCCGCCGAGGTTCCGGTCCGCAGTCCTGATATTACATCAAAATCAAAACATGAAAAAGACTAGATAAGCCTATCAACTACGAGTTACACGATTCCTATCTATAAGTCTTCCGAAGCTTGATCTTGAGTCTTGAATGGTTCTTCATGCAGACTTTGGATTTGAACCTTGACGCCTGCTAGTTGCAGGTGCTAGCTCGTTCTTCTTCAGCTTTTCAAATCAAAACCGGGCATGAAGTGCTTGTGACCTCGGGCATGTCTTGAGCAGCCCACGTCTTTCATCAACTTCTGCATTTGGATTAACTTTATGCCTTTCCCTCTTTTTTCTTTATTGC
Source organism: Nicotiana tabacum (assembly GCF_000715075.1). Lineage (NCBI taxonomy): Eukaryota > Viridiplantae > Streptophyta > Magnoliopsida > Solanales > Solanaceae > Nicotiana > Nicotiana tabacum. The sequence continues at coordinate 13,072,165 of NC_134089.1, read as the reverse complement.
GTTTAACTTCTGTTGATCCCCTTGGACTGTTGAATCGCATTCTTACCACGAGCTTCTTTTGTTGCTGACTTGAATTGTAATCTGAGATGCTTTCCCTTTTCTCCAGGTGGACGCCTGATTGTTGAACTCGAATTGTACTCTGAGATGCTTTCCCTTTCTCCAGGTGGATGCCTGATTGCTGAACTTGAATTGTATTCCCATGCTCTCTAGGTGGGCGCCTGACTGCTGAACTTGAACTGTATTCCTGTGCTCACCAGGTGGGCGCCTGACTGCTGGACTTGAATTGTATTCCCGTATTCTCCAGGTGGGCGCCTGACTGCTGAACTTGAATTGTGTTCCCGTGTTCTCCAGGTGGGCGCCTGACTGCTGAACTTGAATTGTATTCCCGTGCTCTCCAAGTGGACTCCTCATTGCTGAGCTTGAATTGTTTTCCCGTGCTCTCCAGGTGGGCTCCTGACTGCTGAACTTGAATTGTATTCCCGTGCTCTCCATGTGGGCGCCTGACTGCTGAACTTGAATTGTATTCTCGTGCTCTCCAGGTGGGCGCCTGACTGCTGAACTTGAATTGTTTCTCCCTGTTCTCTAAGTGAGTACCTGATTTCAACAAAAATAGACAAAATAAAGAAAATTTTCTGCCCCAGTTTGATAGTTGGGCACATATGTGAGTGTTAAACTGAATCATATTACCAAATATTAGTAAGAGTTTGAAAGCTAGGTCCCATTATCCAGGAGGGTCCTGACAACTCCTAGTTAATGACAGTTCTTTTAAAAGCTGAATTATGTTTTCTAAAGGTATGACTTCCGCTAAATCTGGTTATTTAAGAAGGTCTTAAAACTACACCCTATTATCCAAGAGGGTCCTGAAGACTTTTTAAAATTAAATCTCATTATCTAGAAGGGTTCTGAAAATTTTTAAAATTAAATCTCATTATCCAGGAGGGTCCTGAAGACTTTTTAAAATTAAATCCCATTATCCGGGAGGGTCATGAAAATTTTAAAATAAATCACATTATCCATGAGGGTCCAGAGAATTTTAAATTAAATCTCATTATCCAGTAGGGTCCTGAAGACTTTTTAAAATTAAATCCCATTATCTAGGAGGGTCCCGAAGACTTTTTAAAATTAAATCCCATTATCTAGAAGGGTCCTGAAGACATTTCAAAATTAAATCCCATTATCAAGGAGGGTCCTGAAAATTTTTAAAATTAAATCCCATTATCCATGAGGGTCCTGAAAATTTTAAAATAAATCCCATTATCCAGGAGGGTCCTGAAAATTTTAAATTAAATTTCATTATCCATGAGGGTCCTAAAAACTTTTAAAGTTAAATCCAATTATCCAGGAAGGTCCTGAAAATTTAAAAACTAAATTCCATTATCCAGGAGGGTTCTGAAAATTTTAAATTAAATCCCATTATCCAGGAGGGTCTTGAGAATTTACGGTCAAACCTGTCTGGTGCTTGATTTTCCTTACGGAGGGTTTCTCTAAAACAAACGAAATTTTCTGCCCATGTTTTAATCAAAGAAAAATCTTGTCAGTTTAAAATGTGGTGGTTAGTTGATGGCATTCTTGTTGAAGGTCTCTCCGCTGTCGTGCTTTGTTTTGACTGGCTTCCCCGAACTGTCCCTGAACCGCTTGGCTTTCTGACTGAATTTCAACCCACATGACCTCGGATGACCCGAGTGTTCTATACCCGAACCGTTGTTTCACACCTCTGACCCCTTTAACTAAACCTCTACATCTCCCATGAAATTACTAAATCATTCCGCCGATGGAACTTTCGCTGGTACTTTATATCCCACTTTACATCATGACATCTTTGGTATGTTCTGGCTACACTATGCTTTGCAATTTTTGAAGATGGTAGTGAGCTTTGAAATTCTTTCTTATTTGCTTGACCAAGACTGACATTGAAACATCTTAGAGAATGAAGTCCAAAAGAACTGAAATGCAATGACCGTGAGAGTTAAAAATAAAGAAAATCTAAAACTGGATGACTTGCTAAAAAGGAAAGAGACTTATCTGAGTGGAACAGCTGGTACCAATGATCATGACATGCATTTTGGATTAATCAGCCCAATCTGTCCAACCACTCAACTTTCAGTTGCCATACTTTGTTGCCCCCGAGTTTCCATAACCTGACTTCTTCGCCAAAACCTTGACCTTGTTCGGCCTGCGGTGCCCTGAAGGGTTTTCACCACAAGCCTCTCTCATTTGTTCATCTCTCAACTCACTTTTGCCTTACGGTTCCCGTGAGGGTTTTCACCAATAAGACTCAGCTCTCGTCACCTTATGGTGACCGTGAGAGTTTTCACCAATAAGACTCTCTCATTTTTATTATTTTTCCCTGCTTGGACCAGAGTGTTGCCCCTGATATGAATCACCTCCACTTGCTTGACTTGGCATTTCTCGAAGACTGATCGGAAGGTCTTTCTTTGGATCGTAATGTGGACTTTTGGATAGGGTTAGAAAGAAAGGGTATCAAAGGCTCAAAACAATTCAAATGGGTTCAAAATTACAACTTTTGGAATCAAATTTCTTGCAACAACCACAACTTTTGTCCCAACTTCTTTGCTTGGGGACTTTTGGAATTTTATTTTGATGGGACCGAACCGTGAGGCTGCCTACATATCCTTAAAAGGAATCAGGTCGAACGTAGTTCATGTCGTAGAAATTGCTTTGTTGTTGTGATTTTTCTTTTATGTTCCTCCTCTTTCTTTTCTTTCTTTTCTTTCTTCTTTTTTTCTCTTTTTGTTGTTTTGTTGTTTTGTTTTTTTTTTCTTTTTCTTTTCTTTTTATTCATTTCTTTCTATTTTTCTTCTTTTTTTTTCTTTCCCTCTTTATTTTTCTTCTTCTCTCTCTTTTCATTCTTTTCTTTTCTCTTTTTTCCTTTACTCATCTTTCGCACTTGCGCTTTTGATCTTTGCTACTGATTCCAAAAGAGGGGTATAAAAGGAAATAAATAAGGCTCATGGGGGTAACAAAGGATAAACTGTTTAGATAGCAGAACAAAATGCCTTCGTCATTCCAATCTTCAAAACATGCCAAGTACAAACAAATACAATTTAAACAAAGAAATCATACATTATATCTCTTGACCGCATTGGAATTGATGGCCATTTCTACACACTTGCCTTCTATGTCTGTTAAATATAAAGTACCATTGGACAACACTCTAGTTACGATGAACGGCCCCTGCCAATTTAGGGCGAACTTGCCTTTAGCCTCGGCCCGATATGGAAGGATACGTCTCAACACCTGCTAACCCATTTCAAACTTCCGCGGATGCACCTTCTAATTAAATGCTCTTGCCATTCTCTGTTGATACAACTGGCCATGACACACTGCTGCCAACCTTTTCTCATCGATCAAACTTAATTGTTCCAAGCAGGTTTTAACCCATTCATCATCGTCAATTTCGGCTTTTACGACAATCCGAAGGGATGGGATTTCGATTTCCGCGGGTATCACTACTTCCATGTCATATACCAACAAATAAGGAGTTGCCCCTACTGAAGTACGAATAGTAGTGTGATAACCCAACAATGCAAAAGGCAGCTTCTCATGCCATTGCTTGGACCCTTCCACCATTTTCCGAAGTATCTTCTTTATATTCTTGTTAGCTGCCTCGACTGCTCCATTCGCCTTGGGGCGGTATGAGGTGGAATTGTGATGTGTAATCTTAAACTGTTGACATACCTCTTTCATAAGATGACTATTGAGATTAGCACTGTTATCTGTGATGATCACCTTTGGGATCCCGAACCGACAAATGATATTTGAGGGCACAAAATCGACCAGTACTTTCTTGGTCACAGACTTGAAAGTTTTAGCTTCAACCCACTTGGTGAAATAATCAATGGCCACCAGAATAAACCTGTGCCCATTGGACACTACTGGCTCGATTGGTCCAATGACATCCATGCCTCAAGCAACAAAGGGCCATAGTGCAGACATTGTATGTAATTCAGATGGTGGAGAATGAATCAAATCTCCGTGCACTTGCCACTGATGACACTTGCGCACAAAACTGATACAATCTCGCTCCATAGTGAGCCAATAATAACCTGCTCGGAAAATCTTCTTTGCCAGCACGTACCCACTCATATGCGGTCCGCAGACCCCAAAATGTACTTTGATCATGATAGTTGTGGCCTGTCTAGCATCTATGCATCTCAACAATCCAAGATCCGGAGTCCTTTTGTACAAAACCCCTTCGCTGAAGAAAAATCCGGTTGCCAATCGCCGAATTGTTCTCTTTTGATCACTTGTGGCTTGTACTGGATACACCCCCATCCTGATATATTCCTTGATATCATGAAATCAAGGCTCACCATCAAGTTCTTCTTCCACTACATTATAGTAAGCATGCTGATCATGGACCTAAATATGCAAAGGGTCCACATAAGCCTTATCTGGATGATGTAGCATTGATGCCAAGGTAGCCAAAGCATCAACAACCTCGTTATGGATCCTTGGAATATGCCTAAACTCTACTGATCGAAAACGTTGACAAAGATCATGCAAACATTGCCGAATCCGAGTCTTCCAAGACCATTGGGTCCCGTGTTTCCCATTCCCCTTGAATCTGGTGCACCAGAAGGTCCGAGTCTCCCAAGACCAAGACTTCCTGGACCCATGTCTACAACCAACCTCAAACCCAAAATGCACGCCTCGTACTCACCCATGTTGTTAGTACAGTAGAAACAAAGTTGAGCCGTAACAGGGTAGTGATGCCATGTTTCACAAATAAGTATAGCCCCTATCCCGACGCTTTTCATGTTAGCAGCTCCATCAAAGAAAAGTTTCCAACCTGGCTCTCCAACTGGTTCCAACTCATCAATATGCATTACCTCTTCATCAGGGAAGTAAGTCTTCAAAGGCTCATATTCTTCATCCATTGGGTTCTCAGCCAAATGGTCGGCCAATGCCTGGGCTTTCATTGCAGTTCTAGTCACATAGACGATGTCAAATTCTGTGAGCAAGATCTGCCACTTTGCGAGCCTCCCTGTAGGCATAGGCTTCTGAAAGATATACTTTAACGGATCCAAACGAGAGATGAGGTAAGTAGTGTAAGATGACAAATAATGCTTCAACTTTTGTGCCACCCAAGTTAACATGTCCTTTCTAGGTGAGTGTACTTAACCTCATAAGATGTGAACTTCTTGCTGAGATAATAGATGGTCTGCTTCTTCCTGCCGGTGATGTCATGCTAACCCAACACACAACCGAATGAATTGTCCAGGACCGTCAAATACAGAATCAAAGGTCTCCCCGGTTCTGGTGGCACCAACACAGGTGAGTTTGATAAGTACCCCTTTATCTTATCAAATGCTTCTTGAACTCATCTGTCCATTTGATCGCATCATCCTTCTTCAACAGTTTGAAGATAGGCTTACAAGTTGTCGTAAGCTGAGCAATAAACCTGCTGATGTAATTCAACCTCCCTAATAAACTCATCACCTCAGTTTTGTTCCTTGGGGGTGGCAGTTCTTGGATAGCTTTGATCTTTGACGGGTCCAACTCAATACCTCGTCTGCTGACTATGAATCCCAACAATTTTCCAAATGGCACACCAAATGCGCATTTTGTAGGATTGAACTTAAGACTGTACATGCGAAGCCTTTGGAAGAATTTTCTTAGATCTCTGACATGATCAGACTGCTTTCTAGACTTTATGATTACATCATCCACATAAACCTCGATCTCCTTATGTATCATGTCATGGAATATAGTTGTCATTGCCCTCATGTAAGTTGCCCCAGCATTTTTCAAACCAAAAGGCATGACCCTATAGCAATATGTTCCCCATGGCGTGATGAATGCTATCTTCTCTGCATCTTCCTCATCTATTAGGATTTGATGATAGCCCGCATAACAATCTACAAAAGACCCAATCTCATGTTTGGCACAATTATCAATCAGAATGTGGATATTTGGCAGTGGAAAGTTGTCCTTGGGACTCGCCTTGTTGAGATCACGGTAATCAACACACACCCTGGTCTTGCTATCCTTCTTTGGCACAAGTACTACATTGGCTAACTAAGTGGGATACCGAGTGACCCGAATGACTTTTGCATCGAACTGCTTGGTGACCTCTTCTTTGATCTTCACACTCATATCAGTTTTAAATTTCCTCAACTTCTGCTTGACAGGAGGGAATGCCGGGTCAGTGGGCAATTTATGAACCACCAAGTCAGTGCTTAGACCCGACATGTCGTCATATGACCATGAAAAAATATCTTTGTACTCAAACAATGCTTTAATTATCTCCTCCCTGAGTTGAGGTTCAAGATGGACACTTATCTTAGTTTCTCTGACATTATTTGGGTCCCCTAAATTGATTGTTTCTGTATCACTCAGGTTAGGCTTGGGTTTTTCTTCAAAATGGCTTAATTCTTTACTAATCTCTTCAAAGGCCTCATCCTCATCATATTCCGATTCATCATCACACTCTATTTCTTGAATTACTATTTCAGAATTAGATTGACTTTTAAGACTGGGCCGGAGATTCCTCATGCATGTCATGCCATTGAAACTAGCATAAAAAGAACTGTACAAGGAGGAAAAGAAAAACAAAAATAAAATTATCAGGAAGGAAGAAAAGGGGAAATTGCATTTCATTAAAATTAAAGATAATAACGTTTATACATCCAAACGGACAGAACATAAAATTTGAATTACAACCCTGGAATAATCCAGACAAACTGAAAGAAAATCAAAGCAAACTACCAAAACTCCCTCCGAGTAGGAAGAGGAGTAGCTTCCTAATTGTTAATCTTTGCACTAGGCCCAACAAATTGCACATCCGCCTTGCTAGAACCCTCTCCAGCTTCCACCATGTTCACATCATCAAATAACTTCTCGAACCTTTCAGTCAATTCTTTATCAGGACCAACCACAGAACTGGGAACTGTTGTTACTGGGCGTTTCTTAGTGCCAGGCCTGACAAATGATCTGGAGAGGCTTGGGATGGGCTTTGGGAGGACCTATGCCCTCTGTTTCAACTTCCTGGCTCTTTTCACGTCCGCAACTGTGGGCTTGAACCCCAATCCAAATGTATCCAAGTTTTTGGGGAGAGACACCGGCTATATGATACCTTGCAGAGATGCACCCAAACCCTTGCCCCGTACAAAACCATTTTTCAACATTTCAACGGCTACTATGACTGATGCAACAGCTACCCTCGGAGTTGGAACACACTTCCCTTCTGGAATTTTCTCTACCGTTACAGTGTCAAAAACCTGATAAACCCATGGCCCCTTGTCGTTTTCAAATTCTATGAACGGAACAATGGCATCACTGGGAACACACAAATTATCTTCGCCGTGCACAACAATTTCCTGTCTATCCCATTCAAACTTGACCATTTGATGCAGAGTAGACGGGATCGCTTTGGCAGCATGAATCCAGGGTTGACCTAACAGCAGATTATAAGAAACAGCCACATCGAGCACTTGGAACTCCATGGTAAATTCAAATGGCCCTATTGTAAGCTCAAGTACTATGTCCCCGACTGAATCTTTCCCTCCACCGTCAAATCCCCGAACGCAGATATTGTTCTTGTGAATTCTTTCATCATCCACCTTCAACTTGTTCAGAGTGGAGAGAGGGCAAATGTTCGCTCTAGAACCATTGTCGACCAGTACCCGAGTAACCACGGAATCTTCGCATTTCACTGTAAGATAGAGGGCTTTATTGTGCTCAGTACCCTTCACGGGAAACTCATCATCAGAAAAAGTGACTCTGTTTACCTCAAATATCTTGTTAACTATCTTTTCCAAGTGGTTTACTGAGATTTTGTCAGGAACGTGGGCCTCATTCAGGATCTTCATCAAAGCCCAACGGTGCTCGTCTGAATGGATCAATAATGACAATAGTGAAATCAGAGTCGGTGTTTTCCTTAACTGCTCCACAATAGAATAGTCCTGCACTTTCATTTTTCTCACGAATTCCTCTACTTCTTCCTCGGTCACAACTTTCTTCACCAACACTGGGTTATCTTTGGAGATCTTAGCTTTTCTCAACTCTTCGGGGGCAAAGCATCTCCCCGATCGAGTCAAACCATGGGTCTCACAAACTTCTTCTTTAACCTCTTTCCCCTTGTAAGTCACTGTCATTCGTTCATAATTCCACGGGACCGCCTTGCTATTGATTATCGGTAATTGGGTTACCGGCTTGATAATGACAGGATCTGTGTGGGCACCCTCCACAATTACAACAAGCTTGTTCGCCACTCTGGAACAACCACTTTTGCTCTTTCTTGTTTTACTGCCACATCACTTGGGCCCCCCTTCTTGACTACTGCAGATGGTTCACTGTTTGTCCCGCTCAACCTGATCACTAATTTCTCACTTGTTGGCTTTTCAACCGGCCTGACTTCACTGGACCGAATCATTATGACGGTCTGTGAAGGCTTCTTAGGCTCCCCTCCCCTATGCACTATCTCGATCATATTTGTCTCATGATGGGCCGACAACGGATTCTGGTTGATATTGGGTGCCTCCGGAGCTTGGAATTCAATCCAATTAGTATCAATGAGCTTTTGGGGTGCCACAAAAATAGGAGTGAATGGTGGAGGATGGTACGAGATTTGTTTAAGTGGTGGAGCTTGTGATGTATGGGAAGTGGTGTCGTGGCATTGTTGGTAGAGGGGAAAGGCCGGAGATGAGTTCACAGTGGGAGGTTCCTGTGGCTGAGCCAATGGCAGAATAAAAGCAGGGTTGGCGGGGTAAACTGGCGGTGGGTGCCCTTTGCCCATGCTTGGTACATTTCAGCCATCTGCTAATTCAGTTTATACAACTCATATTTCAGATTAACCTTCGATTCTTCCACCTCTTTTGACGGATCGACAATACTTGCCTCAAGTTCCTGGTGGGCCATGAGCTTGTTTTTGGACTGGGTGTTGTAGGAGTGAGTTGCCAAAATGCCAATCAAACTAACCACCTACCTGAACTGGGATTTCATTAATAACAAACTTGTTAGCGATTAGGACTTTAACAGATAGGCAATCACACATTTGAGGAGTGAATGTACCTAAGCAGTTAACCGTTTCTATTATGCATTTGATCGGTTGCTTGCGTCATCCCGACTTTTCCTTATTTCCACTTGAAACTTCTCTTTTCTCTTTTTTTTCTCTTTTTCATTCTTGCCTTTCCTTGCTTGATCTCTCTTTGTTTTTATTCACTCATGTCTCTTTCTTGCTTTGTCATTGTTTCCTTCTCATTGTTTCTTATTTTCTCTCTCTTTTCCTTTTCTTTTCTCTCTTATTTTTCCTCTCTCTCTTTTTCTTCTTTTCTTTTGGTTATGGTCGAATCCTATGGAGATTGCCTACGTATCATGACCCCGCATGAATTAGACCGAGCGTAGTTCTGGGGGATAAGTGCAGAAAATAAATAACAAAACATATTTGGGATTTCAAATTTTTCCATAAAAATAAAACAGTTTTGATTACAACCACTCGTTCTACCAAATAATAAAACTAACAGGCTCGAAAAGGGAAATTAACAGACTCCGACTCAAAACAAGACCAACAGACTCTGACAGAAAGGTGAAAACAACAGACTCGAAAACCTACTAACAGACTCCAAGAAAAAACAAACTCACAAACAGACTAACAGACTCCACCGAAAATCACAATTACATCAACGCCTCAACTGCTCCTGGGGCCCGCGGGACATCATTTGGTCTCGCCACGGGCCTACGCGCTAAATCCCCTTGGAGGTGGTAGAGATCTTCCATTATCCGACGGACAAAGGTCATCACGGTGGCAAATAACATGGATCTAGTCATATCCTCACAACTACTACACTTCATCGCGATGTAGTCGGCGATATTTCTGACTCTCTCTCTTATGACACCCTTTTCTTGCAACAAACGCCAATATGCTGGACCCTGGCCTTCAAAGTTTGCTCGGCTACATGATTTTATTCTTAAAGTTGTTGCAAATCTTTTTCTAACTGTGCCATCGCTGCGTAATAGTGTTCCCTTTCTACCTTAAAGTCTTTTGCTTGCCTGATCATTTTGTTCTCAAAGATGGTGACCTTTTTCTTCAACCCCACAACCTCATTGTCATATTTTTCTTTTAATTGCTTAACCAAGCGTGCTCGTTCCTCCGCATTCTTAGCCAATTTTGTTCGAGCCCTTACTAATTCGCCCTCTGCTTTGTTCAAATCGAAGAAATACTCACTCACCTTCTGCCTAAGGTTCTTTATAAGTTTTTCATATTTTGCACTTCTGGCGGGATTTTCTGCTGCTATTTTCATTTTCTGAATCTGGGCTCGAAGGGCCTCATTTTCTTTGGCTAGCTTTGTTTTTTCACCCTCATCCGCCGCAGCTTGCAAACCATTCTCGAACTGAAGATCCTTGACTTGCTTCTCTAGATTGCTTATGGTAGCCCTGTACTCATTCTCTTTGGCCAACCAAGCCCACTGTTCTTGTGACGCCTTGACATCCTGAATATGGGGTTTTTTAGCCGGCTTTCCAAACTCAATTTACTTTTTATACCAAGCAAGGTACCCTGGTGAAACTTCACGTTTAGATCGATCATTTACACAAGTATTTTCCGTCAAGTATTGACACTCGCTCCAAATCTGGCAGACTGCTGCTTCATGGAATTGGCCATCAGGACCAATCCCAACTGCCTAAGCACTAAGATCTTCATCTTTTGGAACTATTTGACATCTCCCTAACTGTCTTAAAACCCGGTATGGGGTATAAGGCTGGATACTTTTGAGACCCATCAGAAGGAAGTGAGGTCCGGTAGCTGGCATGTATACGATTTCATCTATAGGAAGCCACTCGAATGTCCATTCTATTTCGTCTGCAGTGATGGAACGGAGATGTGATATCCATTCTGTGACCCCTTCTGGCAAGCTGATCCCATCAACCCTTGTATAGAATTCCTCTATGCATGTTTTCTCTGTCGACCCATAACTCATGAATTGAGGACGATGGCAAAGGTGTTCAATCATCCACATCTATAGCAACAAGTTGCACCCCTCAAAAAAGTCTCCTTCGGCTTTGCAGGCTGTGAGAGCGCGGAAGATTTCAGCTACTATCATGGGTGCGAGGGTGTTTTTGGCCTGAGTAAGCAAAGTGCTGACAACCCCAGCTATCCGTATATCGATATTTCCATCTTTCTTAGGAAACACCAGAAGACCCAAGAATACCACCATAAAAGCAAAGCACATGTGTTATTCCCATTTGAGGCAATTCCCTTTGCTACAAATTTTGTTTTCTGGATTGTTAAACCCTTTTATGTGACTGTATCTCTGGTATATAAACCGTGGAGTGGAAAATCCCGCGGCCAAATCTGGGTTATGGAACCCCCTGCTTATCTTTAAGGAATATAGGAATATGTGTACAACGACGACTCCTGGAGCAACCAGATACTTGTGTCTTAGAGGAACCTCGACGCTCCTAATATATCCGACTATTTCTTCCAAAGTTGGGGTGAGTTCAAAATCTGAGAAATGAAACACGTTGTGGGCCGGGTCCCAGAATGTAACCAACGCCTTTATAATGTCTCCTCTAGGCCTAATCTTCAACAACCCGGTGGGACCTCCCAAATATTGATTGACCATATCTTGCCCTGATTTACCCAGATCATCCCACCACATATGCAGCTCCAAAGGGATTTTGTTCATGACTGTTATTGGCAAATTTTGACTCGTGCTCATTCTGCACATTTATTAAGGTGATTAAGCATTATCATGACTCATTTGACTCAAGAAAAGTTAATTTTTTTCAAATTGTTGTTTCAAAAATAAAACCCGGCTTTGAAAATACGGCCTTTCAGCACTTCCGGGGAGAAGATTTTAAAGTTATGCTTGCCAACCGGCCAAAAATTCAAAAAGGAGACCAAAGGTGGTTGTACTTGCTAAAACAGCCTTACGATATCCTTTTGGGGACATTCGGCTATTTTAGACAAAAATGGCATCACCTTGCTTAAAAATAGAAGAAAATTCTTGTTCTTTTGGGCTATTTTTGCAAAAGGAAAGTTGGACCCGATGGGGGTTGCCTACGTATCCCACATCTAGTGAGAATCAAACTGGCATAGTTCAGACAATTTTGACAGAACAAAAACCAACTCTTTTTTTTCTTAAAACAAAACAAAAAAAAATTCTTTTTTTTTTCAAAATTCCGGCAGAGTTTCAGTATATTTTGGGACATCGGTTTTTCAAAACAGGAAATTATCTCTCTCAACTTTTTCATTGACTTCCCCTAAGTTTTTCCCTTAAAAGCCGGTCAACACGCAAATCCAAAGCAAATGAATGCACAAGTAGCAAGTAAGATGCATCAGGATGGCCTTTTCATTTCGGGTACACCTGTCCTAGACAGACCCAACCTCTGTGTTGAGTCTCCAAAGTCAAATGCACATGATGCAAACAAAAGTTCCTACTCGGGATCCGGTATGAGACTGAGTTATTCTAGGTTCAAAACCTGGGTATTTGTTCTAGACTTGTGTACCCGAGCGGACGACTCGAGCTGAGGAGGGGGCTACGTACCGGGAACCAAAAGGCCATCCGGCTTAGTAATTTATCCGAGCCTCTTTCTTATTTCAAGGTATGCCATTAACAGAATAGGGAGTCTCGACCAGCGAGCACATCCCCAAAGATAAGAAGAGAAGGGTTTCGTAGCAGTTTTTATGTGGTTCAGATAATATCAAAGCGGTAAAAGCAACATTTAGCACATTAGGCCCAAACATGCAATAAAATCATATGACAGATAAAACCAAATATAACAATTCATCAAATCTCGAATTCTGAACCTTGAACTAGAGATTCTAGGTTCGGTCCCCAGCAGAGTCGCCAGAGCTGTCACACCTCCTTTTACTATACCCCCATTTTTAACACATCATTGAAAGGCTTACCCAAGGCCGGGATCAAATGACTGAAGTAGGTGGGCCCCTGGGCTTGTAGGAAAAGCTCAACCATTTCTTTTTCACCAATCGGGGTACTAATTGAGCAGCTTGCTCCCTCCATCTGAGCCCAAACTCCCTAAAGTTTTCCTCCGACTTCTTTTCCATTCTAGATAGGGAAGAGCGGTCTGGGGCAATGCCTGATTTGTATTTAAAGTATCGAACAAAATCTTGAGCTATGTCACCCAATGTAGGCCACTTATCTTGACGATTATGCCATTCCAAAGCTGCCCCAGTCAAGCTCTCACCAAAATACGCCATCAACAAATCATCTTTCTCGCCAACATTTCTCATTTTACTGTAAAAGACCCTCAAATGGGCTACCAGATCCCCACGCCCATCATACAAGTTAAAGTTTGGCACTTTAAATCCCGTGGAAAGGCGAACGTCAGGGGACACAAACAGTTCTTTGTAAGCCATGCTACCCTGGTCTCCTATTCCTTGCTTGTTCTTTAAGGACTGTTCTATGCCTTTTAGCCTCCTGGGTATCCCATCTCGCCCTTCACTTCCTGTGAACTTTTTATTTTCAACATGAGGCTCATCCCGCGGGCCCTACTTGTATGAGTTGGGGACCTTGTGGGCAACCCCTGAGGGGTAATATTGGGCATCATGAGCTTTGAGTGGGTGTTCATTGTCGGGGATAGTGGATGTGACAGGAGGACACTTTTGGAAAAATATAGTTGGAGGACGAGTGATAGAGCTACTAGGGTGGTTGGGAAAGTTGTGATAAGCGGGTGGATCTGGAGAGTATGGAGGATCATCTGGCATTAGGTCCGGAGTTTGGGTAAAGGCAGCATCTAGGAAGCTAGGTGGTGGCTGGGGTGGTGCCTTCCCAGTTATCCAAGCCTGATACATGTCCGCCATGTGTTGTCTTAACATCTTTACCTCTTCAGCCTAACCAGTGTCCTGTTCAACCAACTGCTTTCGGGCACCGGTATCAACCAACCAAATTTTGTTGTTGTCTGCCATTGCCTTTTGACTTTATGTTGTAGAAAAGAGTTACCTCTTTAAAAACCACAAACCAACCACCCTTCTGCTATGAATATAACAAAATGAAGTCATGTTAGTGTTAGGGCATTTAACATAAGATAATCTCACTTTATGTGCAATGCACCTAGCCACAATTATCGGTTCTAAAATGACTTCGAGGGTACCAAGGTCGGTTGGCATCATCCCAATTTGTTCATTTCAATCCTCTCTTTTCTTTGCTTTTCTAGCACTTGCTTGATCATTTTCCTTCCTCTTTTTATAATTTCACTCTTTTCTTTCCTCTCATTTCTCACATCCCACAATTTCAACTCTTTTTTTTCTCTTTTTTTTCCTTTTTCCTTTTTTTCTTTTCTTTTAACAGTAAAAAAAAATGATTTTATCGAACCCTATGTAGGTTGCCTACGTATCATGACGTCGCATGAATCAGATCTTTGCGTAGTTTTGGAAGAACGGGAATAAAGTAAACAAACTAACGTTCTTTTTTTTTTACCTTAAGAACTATTCTTATAAGAAAAGAGGAATAAAAGAAGCAAATTTTTTTTTGAATTTTCTAGACTTAATGTTTTATAACATATTGCAAACTCAAGTTTAACAAGCATATATTGTTTAATTTTTTTTCTTTTTTGAAACAAACACTCTATGGGAAATCATTAAGGGAAAACCCTAGAAGAGAAAAAAAAATATTTTTTGATTCTTTTTTTTAGGAAGAAGATCGAAAGAATAAATCACAGAAAAATATTTTAAATTTTCATTTGATATCCTGATGCAGGATTTTGAAACAAGCAATGAAAAAGATAAAACAACATGTTTTTGGATTTCAATTTGATTGCCTAAAGGAAGAAATTTCAAACAAAAGATAAAGTATGTTCTTTTTTCTTCTATGTACAATATCCTAAAATTCTTGGGAAAATAAAAGAATATTTTTTTTTTCATTAATTTCCCAAAGAACCTCAAAAGAAAATCTTTTTGGATTTTTGAGATTAATGCCTTAAAGAAAACTTTTAAAAAGGTACTAAAATAATTTTTTTTGAATTTTGGTCCTAATATAATAAAGAAAATATAAAAACAATTTGTATTTAAGTCCTAGATATTAATTGCCTAAAGGAAAAATCACCTCAAAAATACTTTTTTTTTCATTCCTAAAATTAGTATTCTAAAAAAAAATTCCTAACGAAAATATAAAACGCAATTTGTTTTTTGGATTTTTGATTCATTACACACCCTTTCAAATGCAAAATAGAAAGTACAATATAATAATAAAACTCGACATTACTATACAAAACTAAAAGGTAAAATGCGACATAAAATAAAAATAAAAAATAAAAAAACAGACTCAAAACATAAAAAGAAAAGATAATCTTCTTTTAATCCACTCTTGAATGAGCGATGCTGACTACATGTCCTGGGGCTCTGTCATGCTCAAACTCCGATAAGTAAATCCACACCCGTATGAGAAAATTAAAACCAAATAGGTTAAAGACCTAGAGCGCTATGTGAGACAATAACTCTTCCTGTTGGAAACATGAAAGACATGATTTAGGCTATTTTTGCAAAATGACTTATTTGGCCAAAAATGGCTAGAAGTGCAAAATTTGGCTAAGACCCCGCAAAGCCAAGAACCTAAGATTTACTAAAAATACCGGACCCTATGTGGGTTGCCTACGTATCACGCCCCGAAAGACGAGAATCAGGTATGCATAGTTCGGGCAGATTGGATACGGGCGAGAATTAAAAAAATAACTAATTTAGAGAAAACATATTTTTTGTCTCTTTTTTTTTTTTAAAAATGATGAGACACGTTACTTTTTTTTTGGATTTTCTGATTTACGGAAAATGATGAAAAAGTGCAAAATCTCTTCTTCTTTTTTTGAATTTTCAAGATCTTTTTTTTCTTAACAAGAATGTGACAGAAAACATAATTTGGCCCCACTCGCTTTATCTTCACACTTCAACCTCTTTTTCTTTTTCTTTTTCATTTGCCCTCAACTATCATTGGTCTGCCAAATGACCCTTTTACCCTTGAAGAAATGCAACATGTAGCACATATGATGCATCAAGATGGTCTGTTATTTTGGGTACACCTGTCTTAGACAGACCCAACCCCTGTGTTGAGTCCCCAAAGTCAGATGCACGTGATGCAAACAAGCGTTCCTACTAGGGATCCGGTATGAGGCTGAGTTATTCTAGGTTTAAAATCTGGGTATGTGTTCTAGACTGTGTACCCGAGTGGACAACTCGAGCCGAGGAGGGGGCTACGTACCGGGAACCAAAAGGCCATCCGACTTAGTAACTTGTCCGAGCCTCTTTCTTATTTCAAGGTATGATACTAACAGAATAAAGAGTCTCGACCAGCGAGCACATCCCCGAAGATGAGAAGAGAAGGGTTTCATAGCAGTTTATATACAGTTCAGATAATATCAAAGCGGTCAAAGCATCATTTAACACATTAGGCCCAAGCATGTAATCAGATAACAGATAAAGCCAAATACAACAATTCATCTAAGCTTGAATTTTGAACCCTGAATCAGAGATTCTAGGTTCGATCCCCAACAGAGTCGCTAGAACTGTCACACCTCCTTTTTACCTACACCTCCGGAAGGGTATATAAGGGAGTTTTTTCCAACTTAAAGTGACAATCGAAACGGGATTATTTATTTATAGAAATTCAGAGTCGCCACTTGGGATAATTTAGGGTGTCCCAAGTCACCGGTTCAAGTCCCGAATCGAGGAAAAGATTGATTATGTTTTACAGTCCGCAAACAAAAAATCTGGGTAAGGAATTCTGTTAACCCGGGAGAAGGTGTTAGGCATTCCCGGGTTCCGTGGTTCTAGCACGGTCGCTCAACTGTTATAATTGGCCTATTATCTGATTTTAATACATGTTTTAGCCTATGGTTCAATTTTAACTTTTAAACCGCTTTTATTTAATTAAGGAAAATTCAAGGTTATGTAAAACACATCGCAAGCCACGCTACATGAAATGCACCTGTGAGTCACGACACATTCTATTTAACCTTGTTGGAAATTAGAACCGGGTCACATGAAATTTACACCAGAATTGAGAATTAGACATCGTAACTATGTCACGGGAACTGTACCCATGGTCACGATAGTTTATTTATTAATCGCACCTAAAACATGCTCCTATCGATCTGAACAATTAACAAAAATAGAACAAGAACAAGAGAGACTTTCTTAAGTTTAAAATCTTTCTCATATTTATCCGGGATCTGTAATGACCATTTTAGGAGTTCGAAATGATGAAATCACATTACATATACCAAAATTCCCTTAAAGAGTAAAAGTAGTCATTTCCAGTAATTCACAAGCTAAGGTAAGCTTTGCTTTAACGTGAAGCTCTAATTTTGGACAATTCATGAATCAAAGCTCACTGAACATGGAAGCTAATTGACCTTAATCGAGCAAACCAAAAATGGTAAACATAAACATGAATCCTTAACCTAGACGAAGGAGAATCAAAGAATGTTGTATCATTTATTAAATAGACTATTCATAGGCTTTAAAACCGTGCATGAACAGAGTATTCAATAAAAGCAACTCATAACAGGAAGCTTCACTAAGAAAAATGAACCAATACGTACATTAATACCATATGCGAACAAAGATTAAACAGATAAAAGAGAGGAGTTTAGATGAACCAACAATATTTGCTCTGGCAATTCCAGTAAAATTTAAACCAAGACATGCTAGAAACAATAGGCTAATATCTCTATATTCATCAAACACATAACACAAAATCACAAGCCATCGAGAAATTGAGAAGAAATGAACCTGAAATTAGAAAATGGGCCGACTGATTCAGATATTAACTTCCAAATTTGAGGGAAAGAACAGCAGCAAAGTCGAGCAAGAATCGCAGGCAAAATCGAAACCACGAACCGGAAACCTCGTCAAATTCGGAACAAACTACCTTAAACCGAGCTTAATATTGAATTTGAAACTTGTATGCATGGACTGCTTTGAAACTCCTAAGCAACAAGATCGAACAAAACCTCTAATCGACAACACTATTAGACCAAAATATTCAATAATGAAGAAAAAATTAAAAGGTACAGCAGTTCTGATTCCAAAATTCGACTGAAATAGTCTTTCAACTGATGAGTACTCCCAACTATTACAAGTATTTCAGCTCTGAAATACAATTAAATGAACAACAGGGACTTGTTCCACAAAAACAAAATGCCAAACAACAACAACACTCGAACAACGCCGGAAACATCAAACTCAACTCGACCTAACCGTACTCCATATTTGAGACCGAAGATCGGAATCTAAGAAAAAGGCAGATGTGTATTTCGGGGGCTGGGTTGTTGTTAATGGGAAGAAGCAGAAGCAGCAATGGCTATGGTGTTCGCGGGTTCTCTGTCCAGCGGCGACTGTGTGTGTGTTTATCAACGAGCTCGCCGCTCGCTTCTGTGTGTTCTGTGTGTTGTATTGATTTTAGGGGTGTGGTGAAGAAGATCCGTTCAGAAGGGGGGTCGTCCTTGGTGTTATCGGCGCTCAGCTTTTTTCACATGCCTCTTTCTTTTTATTTTTTTTCAGGCGTCTTTTTTTTTTATTTGTGTATTTTCAGCTTATTTCTCTTAGGTCCTTAGGATATTTTTTATTTATTTTTTGTTCTAAAGAAGAGTCTAAAAGGGTCCCTAGGATTAGCTTAGTGGGTATTGAATATTGAGCTTAAGGAATGAGCTAGAAACTTGGGCCTTTAATGAGTAACTATTTAAATCCGTTAAGACCAAACAAGCTCATATTAAATTTGATTTCCTATACTTTTCATATCACACCTTCATTCCATGTACGTTCCTTTTATATTTTTTTAATAAAGAACAACACATCTGAATCCGTTCTTCTCTAAATTTATGATTCTCCATTTAGTAAGACTAAATTCGGCTTTCTTTAATCCCCCTCTTACATCAACCTTGAGATAATTAATAATAAGCAAGGAAAAATATTTCTCTTCAACTACATTTTCAAAGTCAGCCCTCATAAAAAAATATACCTAATAAAGATGATTCCTAAAATTTATAAAGCCAAAAAAAATTACAGCATAAAACAACTGTTGGGTGTACGAACCAATTCCTAACGGGTTCATCCCATGGTCCATGATTTTAGAAAGAAAACGACCAAATAGTGATAGGTCCATCCCATGGTCCATGATTTAAGGAAGATGTTTTCTTCTTTTGACAAAGACTTCTAATGTCTACACCTTTTTATAGATTTGGTAGTAGACGTTTTAATTTGTTCACATTGAAGAGTTTGAAGTTTCTATCTTTCATATGGCATGAATATTGAATCTCTATAAATAAAGAGCTTCTAAGTCATTTGTTAAACACACCAACAAAGAGAGAAAGAAAGAGTGAGGCATCATAGATAGGGTATAAGAAAATAGTCTGTGAATAAAATAGTAAGTGAACAATATTGTAGTGAGGTGAAAATATCAAAAGAGGGTTATTTCTTTTTATTGCTGTAGTGTATTTGGAGTATTATAATCGGGCCTACAAAGTGTGAAATTTCTTGCTATAATGACATCAATTGCTCCTATCGGGGTCGTGATTTTTTCTCTATTCAGAAGAATTTCTCACGTAAAAATCTTGGCGTCGTTGCCACTCTTTTATTCTTGTTTGATTACCGTATCTCGGTGCTACATTATTATTTTACTTTTATTGCCATAAATATTATTTACTATAAGAGGTTTATTCTCAATAACTTGTATCAGAGCACAGGTTTTTCTCGTTAACATAAATACTCTTCACTGACAGTAGTACTATACTCGATAAAAAAATAAAATATCTGGAGTAAAATATGAAGTAGTAAAATTCAACGGAGATAGCAGTTTCTCAACATGGCAAAGAAGGATGAGGGATATGCTCATCCAACAAGGATTATACAAGGTATTAGATAGTGATGCTAAGAAGCTTGATACTATGAAAGCTGAGGATTGGGCTGACTTGGATGAAAAGGTTGCTAGTGTAATCAGGTTGCACTTATTAGATAGTGTGGTAAATAACATCATTGATGAAGACATTGCATGTGGCATGTGGCATTTGGATACGATTGAAAAGCCTATACATGTCCAAAACACTGACAAATAAATTGTATTTGAATAAGCAATTATACACCCTACATATAGGTGAAGGTACAAATTTGTTTTTCATATTTAAATGTGCTAAATGGACTAATCATGCAGCTTGTCAACCTCGAAGTAAAAATTGAGGAAAAGGATAAATCCATCTTGCTCCTGAACTCATTTCCATCTTCGTATGATAATTTGGTAACAACCATCCTGCACGGTAAAATTATTATTGAGTTGAAGGATATCATATCGGCTCTTCTACTCAATGAAAAGATGAGAAAGAAGCTTGAAAATCAAAGGCATGCTCTCATCACAAAAGGTAGAGGTAGGAGATACCAAAGGAGTTTGAGCAACTATGGTAGATCCGGAGGTCGTGAAAAGTTCAAGAACCGATCCAAATCAAAAGTCAGAAATTATTACAATTGTGTTCAATCGGGTCACTTCAAAAGAGATTGCCCAAATCTAAGGAATGACAAAGGTGAAAGCAGTGACAAGAAGAATAACGACAACACAACCACCATGGTACAAAACAATGATAATGTTGTTCTCTTCATAAATGAGGAAGATGAATGCATGCACTTGGCAGGTCTAGAATCGGAATGGGTGGTTGATACAACAACATCTCACCATGCCACACTGGTAAGAGATCTTTTTTGCAGATATGTAGCAAGTAATTCTAGCATTGTGAGAATGGGTAACACAAGTTACTCAATGATTTCGGGGATCAGTGACATTTGTATCAAGACAAATATCGGATGCACATTGGTTCTAAAGGACGTGCGACATGTATTTGATTTGCGGATGAACTTAATCTCGAGAATAGCTTTGGACCGAGATGGATACGAGATCTATTTTACAAATCAGAAGTGGAGACTCACCAAGGATTCGTTGGTGATTGCAAAGGAAGTTGCTCGTGGCACATTGTACAGGAAAAATATAGAGATATGCCGAGGTGAATTGAACGTGGCGCAATGTGAGATTTTTGTATATTTGTGGCACAAAATAACGGGTCATAAGAGCAAGAAGGGAATGGAGATTCTTGCCAGGAAATCACTCACCAAAGGTACAATGGTAAAACCTTGTGATTACTGTTTATTTGGTAAACAACATAGAATCTCATTTCAGACATCGTCTGAAAGAAAATTGAATATACTTGATTTGGTACATTCTGGTGGTTGTGGTCTAATGGAGATAAAATCGATGGGCGGTAACAAATATTTTGTTACTTTTATTGATGATGCTTAACAAAATTGTGAGTTTATATCTTGAAAATTAAAGATTAGGTGTTTCAAGTTTTCTAGAAATTTCATGATCTAGTAGAAAGGAAGACGAGTCAGAAGCTAAAGCATCTCTGAACTGACAATGGAGGTGAGTACACTTTAAGAGAATTTGAAGAGTATTGTTCGAGCTATGGGATCAAATATCAAAAGACAGTTCCTGAAACCCCACAATACAATAGTGTAGCTGAGAGAATGAATTGCACCATTGTTGAGAATGTAAGAAGCATGCTCAGAATGGTTAAACTGCCTAAGCTATTCTCGGGTGAAGCAATTTAGACAGCTTATTACATGATCAATAGGATTCCATCAGTTCCATTGGAGTTTGACATCCCAGAGAGAGTTTGGACCAACAAGGAGGTGTTCTACTCACATATGAAGGTGTTTGGTTGTAGAGCTTTTGCACATGTACCAAATGAGCAGAGAACAAAGCTGGATGATAAATATGTTCCCTGCATATTCATCGGATATGGAGATGAATAGTTCGGATACAGATTATGAGATCCTATGAAGAAGAAGGTCATCATAAGTAGAGATGTAATCTTCTGAGAAAGTGAAGTTGGAACTACAGATGATCAATCAGAGAAGGCCAAAAATAGTATAATCTCTAACCTTGTTACCATTTCTTCTACTTCTAACAATCCCACAAGTGCAGAAAGCAGAACCGATGAGGTTGCCAAGCAGGGGGAGCAACCTGATGAGGTTATTAAGCAGGGGGAGCAACTTGATGATGATGTCGAGCAAGTAAGTTACCCCACTCAGGGAGAAAAACAACTTCGGGCTCTAAGGAGATCAGAAAGGCCAAGGGTAGTAGAGTCAGTAATGAAGGGGAGCCAGAAAGTCTTAAGGGGGTGTTGTCCCATCCAGAAAAGAATTAGTGGATGAAATCCATGCAAGAAGAGCTGGAATCTCTACAAAATAATGGCCCGTACAAGCTGGTTAAACTTCCAAAGGGTAAAAGGCCACTCAAATAAAAACGGGTCATTAAACTCAAGAAAGATGGAAATGGCAAGTTGGTAAGATATAAAGCTCGATTTGTAGTAAAAGGATTCGAACAGAAGAAAGGTATTGATTTTGACAAAATTTTCTCACCAGTTTGTCAAAATAACTTTTATTCGAACAATTTTGAGCTTAACACCTAAACTAAATCTTGAAGTGGAACAGTTGGACGTGGAAACTGCATTTCTTCATGGAGATTTGGAAGAGGAGATTTATATGAAGAAGCCAGAAGGATTTGAAATAGCTAGAAAGAAACACATGGTATGCAAATTGAATAATAGTCTTTATAGGTTGAAGCATGCACCAAGGCAGTGGTACAAAACATTTAACTTATTCATGAAAAGTCAAACTTACACGAAGACCTATTTAAATACATGTGTATACTTCAAAAGATTTTCTGACAACGACTTTATTATTTTATTATTTTATATGGATGACATCTTAGTTATAGGAAAAGACAATGAGCTGATTGAAAAGTTGAAGGGAGATTTCTCCAAGTCATTTGATATGAAAGACTTGGGCCCAACACAACAAATTTTAGGGATGAAAATAGTTCGAGAGCGAACAAGCAAAAAGTTGTGGTTGTCTCAAGAGAAGTACATTGAACGTGTACTGGAACGCTTGCTAATTTATGGATATCTCAACATGAAGAGTGCTAAGCCAGTTAGTGTGCCTCTTGCTAGTCATATGAAGTTTAGCAAAAAAATGTGTCCTACAATAAATGAGGAAAAATAGAGCATGACCAGAGTTTCTTATTCATCAGCAATCGGAAGCTTGATGTATACAATGATATGCACCAGATCTGATATTGCTCATGTAGTCGGTGTTGTCAGCAGGTTTTTTGAAAATCCTGGAAAAGAACACTAGGAAGCAGTCTAGTGGATACTCAGGTACCTAAAAGTACCGTAGGAGACTGTTTGTGTTTTTGAGAATTTGATCCAATCTTGAAGGGCCATACAGACGTTGATATGGCATGTGACATTGATAATAGAAAATTCATTACTGGATATTTGTTTACATTTTCAAAAGGAACTATATCATGGCAATCGAAGTTGCAGAAGTGTGTCTCACACTCTACAACTAAAGAGGAGTACATTGTCGCTACTGAAGCTGGCAAGGAGATGATGTGGCTTAAACGATTCCTTCAAGAGCTTAACTTGCATCAGAAGGAGAATGTTGTTTATTGTGACATCCAAAGTGCAATAGACTTGAGCAAGAACTCCATGTACCATGCAAGAACGAAGCATATCGATGTGAGATATCATTGGATTCGGAACAAGGGGAGAACGAATTTTTGCAGGTAAAAAAGATTCACACGAATGAAAATCCCGCGGATATGCTGAGTAAAGTGATTCCAAGAGACAAGTTCGAGCTATGCTAAGAACTTGTCGGCTTGAGCTCTATATGTAAAACTGGAGATATCTCCTTCAGGTACATGGGATTGGAGGGAGAAATTTGATAGGTGCATCCCATGGTCCATGATTTAAGAAAGATGTTTTTTTCCTTTGATAAAGACTTCT
The DNA here is from genome assembly GCF_000715075.1 of Nicotiana tabacum. Classification (NCBI taxonomy): domain Eukaryota; kingdom Viridiplantae; phylum Streptophyta; class Magnoliopsida; order Solanales; family Solanaceae; genus Nicotiana; species Nicotiana tabacum. The sequence goes on along the minus strand of NC_134089.1, from coordinate 13,048,363 downwards.
AGTGTCTACAACTTTTATAGATTTGACAGCTGACATTTTGATTTGTTCACATTGAAGAGTTTGAAGTTTTTATATTTCATTTGGCGTCATTGATGACGTTTGTAGGAGTATTAAATCTCTATAAATAGAGAGCTCCTGAGTCATTTGTTAAACGTACCAACAAAGAGAGAAAGAAAGAGTGAGGCATCACAAATAAGATATAAGAAAATAACCTGTAAAGAAAATATAGAGTGTGAACGATATTATAGTAACGTGGGAATATCAAAAGAGGGTTATTTCTTTTGATTGTTGTAGTAATCTTTGGACAAAGTATAAAATTCTTTGCTATAGTGATATCAGTTGCTCCTCTCGGGGTCGTATTTTTTCCCTCATTCATAAGGATTTTCCACGTAAAAATATAGGTGTCGTTGTCCCTCTTTTATTCTTGTTTGATTACCGTATCTCGGTGCTACGTTATTATTTCGCTTTTATTACCGTGAATATTATTTACTGTAGGAGGTTTATTCCCATCAAGTTCTACATTGGTATCTTAATGGTGTGAGGTCTTTTCGGAAAAACCGTGTGAGCTTGGCCCAAAACGAACAATATTACACCATGTGAGTATCTTCGGGCTAGTTAGTCCAGCAACCTTAAGTTTCATGCTACACACTATAACATAACACTAAAGATTAATGTTTCCATAGCCATAGATACATAGATGAGGAGATAAGGAACATGTGAGGTGACACAAACTAGAATGACAAGCCTTGGAATGATTTGCTTCAGTAAAAGGAAGAAACTTCTGGTGTCTGCATCTTTTTCTTTCTGTTCCTATGGAAATCCCAGCTTCTTTCTCTGCCTTAACTACATTGCAGGTACAATTGAGCAGCCTCAATCGGCATCCATCGTACTGTCATCTTCTGCTACAAACAGGTCACTACAATATACCAAGGAAAGCCTGCCATTATAAATAAGTTTAGGGCAACTTTTCTTAGACTTAGTTTGAGTAGAAAGAATCAAGTATAAAGGCAATCATGTTAACAGAAGAAGATGGTGAAACGAATCTCCTACTGCTCCATTTCCCTACCTGAATACTCTCTTTGGTGCCAGTGGATAGTTTTGGTATCATATTGCAGCTCCCGTTCTTTTCAGCGTGCCCACTGTTCAAACTACGAGACTATCTAAGGAGGTCCGGACAGTATTTTTCTACAAACACTGAGATAGGCATCTTCATCAAGATATTCAATGAAAATTAAGAGCATAAGATTATCTTTCAATCCTAATTTTAGTACCTTATCTTTACTTCAGATGTTATTTTTATCTTGCTTGAGTATCACATTCACACAAAAGCACACATCTTCCATCAGGATATTCATTGAAAATTAAGTGGTCTGTAGATATGATCTTTCTGTCCCAATTTAAGTACCTTATCTTGACTTCCGAGGTTATTTTTACCAGGCAGTTGTATATTTCTGTATTTGTAAATACTAGAGGGTACACTATTTAGACAAATTGAATTGCATAGCACACAGGAAAGAATAATGATTCTAGTAATCATTTTGTACCCAGAAAAGAAATAGATAATATAACATGACAACCAAAAGCACAAGGAAAACTAGAATTTCTGAAAAACAAAATGTGTTTTCAACAATTGTAGCTTAAATTGCATGACAGAAAAGATGTAAATTAAGAAAATATTATTGTCATCGATAAACTGCAACTCTGCAAGACGGAATATGAGAAAATCAAAGATAGAATTCAGAGATAACACTTCTTTGCTCGAGATAGCATTTAAGGCAACGAGGAAAATAATTAGATAGCTACAATTTGGAGTTTAAAGAATAGTTTTCATGCAACATTATATCTCATGACTTAACCAGGATATGGAAATGTTAGCATGAAATTTACCTCGGAGAGATAAGAATAGCCACTCATCCACAGTTTGGCCTGTAGACGTCCTTTTAAGAATGATTTTGTTCGTGAATCCACCCTGTTGCATCTATCTCAACCAGAACTCAAAGATTTCAATAGCAGTAATCGGTACATAGGAGATCCACGGTCTATAACATGTTGCTCCCAATCCGATCGAATGCCAAAGGGATTTTCCTTCAACCACCCATCTTGATGACTGGTGCTATCATCCAAATCATGCACCACTGCGAGCTTGCCCTTACCATATTTCATAAATTCTTCTTTCATTCTCACTACAACTTCTTTTACATCAGATTGGAGAAATACCTGTGTTTAAGAGAACAGATCTGGATTAGCATCCTTCGCTCATGATATAATTTGTGCCTGTCTCACTCAAAACATATTAGCTATCCAAGCCACACTTTGTGTATCTAATGATGAATATGAATATTTGAACCTATAGATCAAACCATTGAAGGACAAAAAAGGGAGGCAAAAAAGGTGAATTCAGGGAGTCATTATTGATCGATTGCACCACCCTTCAAGTTAATATTTGTTAAGAAATGTAAGAACTTCTCGTTGACTTATTCCTTTTTAACAATGCATAACCAATTGCCAAAAAAAAAAAAAAATGCATAACCGGAGATTGTTATATGGGAGTCTTAGACTATGTATAATATGGTAGGTAATCACCACCGGCGAATGTGGTGGAGTGGATGAGATCACTCCACGCTTAACCAGAAGTCTCTTATATAATCTTGAGCAATCTTCACCTAATGAGCTAACTTTTGGAGTTGAGTAAAACCATGCTCCATCTTCTAAACAATATCTATCATTTATGTTACTACTTGAATCATGTCAAAATTTGTTGCTTTTTCAATCACATAGTTGATCACAATTCAATTAGAGACTCAATTGCATATCAGAGACACAGCACCACAGAGATGCAGTTTTACCTTTCCATCTGAAGCCAGTAAGTCTGCTATTGCTTCAACTAATGATCTTTGCACCATCCTCCATCGGTATTCTGGTTTATTGAAATCTGGATTTGGACACTGCAGTTGTGAGGAAATTTGTTGTTCCTTGTTATTAACATACAAGCGATTACATGGCCAGCCTTGACCATGGCATTTTGATATGTATCTTAGATTCTATTCAAAAGAAACAACAAAATGCCACCTACCTGTATTGACACAAGAACCAGATCACCAGGGTAACTGGAAACAATGGACCGGAATGTCGATGTGGCATTTGTTGCTATGAAGTATCTAAAAACAAAGATGAAAGAAGAAAACAAAAAAATTAGAACACGTAAAATAGAAGACTATCTGCTGCTAAAATACAAGTGCAATGGTTAGAGCACGCGCTTTTGAGGCAGATACTTTGACATTTTTCAACAGCAATTAGGATTTAAAAGAAATAAGGTATATTGGTTGCTAACTCCGATATTAAACACAACACTTTATTCGTGTGCATATCTTATAAAGCAATTAAATAGGGAGAAAAATACATACCCATTAGTCATGCCAGATTGAGAAACATGATCAATACAACGGCTCACCAACTGGAAACAGGGGAAAGTCAAATTATTAAGCTTAGACAGAAAGCAGCAGAATATACATTCTGCAAAAGACTCAACCTTTTCATTCATCTCCATGCCAAGAAAGTTCCAATCCTTCCTCATCTTTGCCATTCTGAACGGAAATAAGCCGTTGCCTGTAATTTGGTTTCAACTGTGAGAACTAACAACTAATAACGTCATTTGGTGCTGCACAACATGGGTAATTTTGATATGCAGGCTAAAGCTAAGGAAAAAAGGGCAGCCCGGTGCACTAAGCTTCCGCTATGCACGGGGTCCGGGGAAGGGCCGAACCACAAGGGCTTATTGTAGCTAAAGCTAAGGAAATGGAAATATAAAAAAAAAGTTTATCTTAGTAACGCAGGTGGCTGTCTCCCTCTTACTATAAGTTGGATCTTTTTACCATATAAAACTCAATCAACCAAGAACGGACTATATCTTTATAAGGACTATATGTCTATAACAAGTTTCAACATATACTCTCTCATTTCTCAAATCTCTTGTATCGGGACACACTGCAAGACTGGTGCTGTAGAAATGCAGATTTAAGATGAGCCGCGGTCATACAAGATCATAATTAATACACATCCGACGTAAAGCGCAAGTAGCAAGCATAGAGGATAACATGAGATAAGGTCATTTGATAGTTCAGTCATGTCCTACGTAGACCTCTGTTGAGTCTCCTGGGGGACTTGGTCTCCTTATATGGCTTGGACAATTCTCACTTCATGAGCTAGCTTTTGGGGTTGAGTTAGGCCCAATGTCCATATCTTATCATGGTATCAGAGCCGGACTCATCCCAATTCTTTGTTTCACCGATGTTGGGCCCCCATATTATATTATCCACGCTCCAGTTGGTAGGCCTGGACGTGCCAGGAGTGTTGAGTCTCCCACGTCGGCTAAGGGATGGGGGACTTGGTCTCCTTATATGGCTTGGACAATTCTCACCTCATGAGCTAGCTTTTGGGGTTGAGTTAGGCCCAATGTCCATATCCTATCAACCTCCAAATTCACCAACCCGTAGTTGTGAAACCATGATGATTGAAGGTGTTAAAAAGAAACGAATTAGACCTAAAATCATAAGGAAAAAAGTTGTCTCAAAGACCTACAATTTCTCGAAATAAGGAGATTGCGAAAAATAAGACAACGTAAGTAAAAGATCCATATGAGCGATATCAACTAGTTGTGATTAGGAGCGGCAAACGGACGGGTCGGGTCGGATATGGTTCGGGTCAAACGGGTAATGAAAAACGGATCAATTAGCCGACCCAACCTATATTTAATACGGATAAAAAACGGGTTAACCGGCGGATAATATGGTTAACCATATTATCTATGACTTCTTGCATATGATCACTTTTGGGAGAATTCTTAGTCTCCCTAACTTGAGGAACCCCCAATTTGAGGCTTTACAAATGTAAAAGTTAGACCCATTGGTTATCCATTTTCTAAATGGATAATATGGTTCTTATCCATATTTGACTCGTTTTTAAAAAGTTCATTATCCAACCCATTTTTTAGTGGATAATATGGGTGGTTAACTGTTTTCTTTTAACCATTTTGCCACCCCTAGTTATGATTAAGTCAACTAGTTATGATTAAGGCTTTGTCATATAAGTACGCTTACATTGAGTGCAATATTTGTTAATCTTTTTAGAGCGTCAGTAGAAAATGTTAAACTTCTAGTGCGAGAGAAACCCAAATTAATCAGAAGTAGAATGAAACAGTTCCAAACGGAGTGAAATGACCATTGAGGATTCACATAGCCAACACCAACTAGCTTGAGATTGAAGTGTAGTTGTTCTTGTTGTTGAAAGTGTAGCAAAAGCATTGCTGGTGTGTAATGAAGTATAAAGCTGATTTGAAGATATATATATATATATATATATATATATATATATATATAACAGAGAAACAAGGGGCTCTAAACTTCCTTCAAGGGTAAGAACTCTTTAACAGTATTATTCCAGGGATATAACCAATGTACGGGGAAACCCATGGATTCATTGCTCACATATACGAGGCTATAAGATTATGACTAAATTAGAGTCCCTCCAGACACTCCGGCAGTAAATTTTTTATGTTTCATTGTAAATATGGAGCTGTTACTCCATTGATTACTGGTGTAATCAAATGATTGCACATATTCAAACCCAAATAATATGATAGAAGTAGAGAAAGATGGAATCAGGGGAAAGAGAGATTTACCACTTCCTACATCAACAACAAGAGGTAGGGTCGTATTGGTATATATAGCATCCCAGTTCAACTCAAATGGGTATGCCTGCATAAACGCCAAACATTCATTAGTTCTGAAGCTAATACACATCTATTGGTAAGCATACTTCATATACTAGTGGGCATGTTCAAAGTCAAGTTCGAAGAGGACTATTAACAGTAATTTAATTCAGTGGTAAAGTATTTAGAACGCAGGAAAGACAAAAAAAACGTGTGCCGTATGGTAAGCAGTTATACAGGAAAGGAGTCGGGGTTGGTGGCAAGTAGGTCTATAGTTCCTTCATGAGAATTAAGGCTCTGACACCTTGCATTACTGTTCTAAGTAAATATTTCCGAGATATATGGTTCTGCGGCTCCCCTTAGTATGCTCCACTTTGCAGAAGAATAGTCATAATTTTGACAGCACATAACATGTAGCCAATATTGCAAACATTGGTCAAGATGTGAACGGAAGGGGCTTTTGATGAGCTTGTTTATTCTTGTTTCATTTCATATCGAGTCAAATCTTTGTCCTTATCCATGTGTCTACCTCCTTTTCTCTATTAACACAATTTCCTTTTTCTATCTACGTAAAATTTGAGGAAGCTGGATTCAGCTTTTTAAAATTTGTGTAACACAGCATGTTGAGTTGGAAAAAAGCATACTCTATCTAGTGCCAAGAGGCCGTGAAGCTTTCTCCCTTTCAGAAACTCCCAGACAATGGAAGCGTTTTCAATCAAATCGACCGTTACATAACTTGATTTCCCAACAAATGTCTCACATGCCTGTTTGCCAACCACAATAAGATCACAGTTCTTTTGACTAAGATTATAAAGCATTGCAGCCAATTTGGACGTTCCAGCAGATTCTTGATTTGATGCGGCGAACTTTATAGCTCCAATCCACAAAATTTTCTGAAAAACAATGAAAGCATGTTTCTCTGAGCATCTATTGTTTCCAAAAAATAGATCGTACAAAAACAAAATTATCATCATATTGAGCAAGAGAAACCGTACAACAAATGCTCCAAGTTATATCATCACAAGATCATAGAAGTTCCCTGTGACAGCTATTTCAATACATAAGATCACAGAAATTCTCATAGCCTGTACAAACGAACTGAACAGGTAAATTTCAAATATTTGGATTTAATTCATCCTATATTATAGGCACAAGTATTTGTGGGACAAGAAAATTTAATACCCGCTACTGAAGTCTAAGCTACTAGTTATCTTTTAACTTCAGCTTCTAGAGCAAGAATATGAAAGGAAAAGATGGGTAAAGGTAAAATCTAGATCAACAGTAGGACATCTACACTGTTGTGTCAGCATTGTAATAACAGCACCACCAACAATGATAATGGTAGGGAAAGAAGGCTTGACAAGGCAAAAAAGGGTAAGACTATGCGCAATAAATAAGCCCTAAAGAATAGGAAAAATCTAGCATGTTACTTGCGGCGCAAAAGTACTACTGCGGAAACGATTAGTTTAATTAGTTTTGACACTGTTTTTGTAGATGCAAATCAAAGGTCAAACCTACAATTGCGATCATGCACAAGAGATATCCTATGAACTCTCATGGATCTAGTCAAGAACACCAAATTGTGACCTAAAATTGAGCAAGAACCTTTACTTTTAGGCCTTTAGCGCAGAAGGAACTTCAGGGATTACCTTGCATCTTGAAAGCATGGAGATCATTTCCTCCAACGTGTTGGGTCCAACATCAACAGGTTTCCATCCTAAGGAACACATTTGAAAGCCATAAATATCTCAAAAACTATCGTCCCAATGGTAAATACTAGAGAGACATATTCTCAAACTTTCAGAAACGAAATTAGCTTAAACTCAAGCAAATGGAATTTCCAAAATAAGGACCAAAACTGCCGGAGAGGGATCAAAATTTATCATTCACCAAAGGACAACAATATGGAATTTCAATTGCAATGATGTTTGATTGCATGTTGGAAATAACCCATCACCCAACAGAACTGAGAAGTCCCTTTTTCCTGTAAGCTTATTATCAGGTGATTATTAGTCTCATTTCCAAGAAGACGACAAAAAGAGAGCAAGATAAATGGCAAGGTTAAAATTGCTTCAAAATTTTCAGTTGCGAGATCAAAATCAGTGATAATAGCAGTGACCTTCACATTTAGTGGCTAATCCTGGCATTATGATGGAGCAAATAGAATTTAGATGGTCAAAATAGCCACTAAATGAAGTTCGTTTAACTTTTTAAAAGTTGTTCAGTTCTCTTATCCATTTGATCCTTAATCTGGCACATAAAACAGTGCAGACCTAGGGGCTAGGTTGAAGATTAAGAGATAACTTTACCATCCATGATATGATTAGCAGTACAAATCTTCATCTGTAGTGGATAATGATCATTGAGGCACCAAAAGTCTTTTGGTAATACAATTTGTACTCCTCTTGCCTTTGAAGCCTCAATTAGCATATGGGCTGCTTCTAGTGATTCTTTTTCCACCAATTCCATAGGCACAGCTAATCCAAAAGCATGCATGATTTGAAATGCAGCATCTCCAACAAAGACTAAACCGTCACATCTAGATGCCAAAAATTGCAAGGCTGCTGCTTTCCCAGCGAGATTAGCTCCACCAATCTGCATTGCATCTCACATTATCACGTGCAATTTGTGAACAAAAAATTCCTTTTTCGTTTGAAGCAAGAGCCTGAAAATTACTCAATGTTGAAGCAAAAGATTCTCAGATGCATACTATTGCATAATAGGGTCTTTTGTTCATCTTGATTATTTTCTTCAGTTGAGACATTCCCTCATCAAAGTGAAATCCGGCAATGGAGGCATAGCAGAAGCTGGTAATACCAACATTTGATGCAAGAATCTTATGTGATTGGGAAAATGCATCATTAACAAAGATATCTACCCCAGATGATAGGCATCGTGCAAACTCTGAACAATTGGCTTGCTCCTGCTTAAACTGAGAAAGGTTCTCAAGTAGAAGGATGTCAGAATTATGTCCATCTTCCATCTGAGACTGCTCAAATCCAGAACCAAGCTCCACTGGTATGACTTCCATTTCAAGTTCTGACGATAGAAATTCTGAAGAAACACAATATTTGGATCAATTGAACTCCATTGAAAACATCTTTAGCTAACATCAAACAAACACAGTTATCGTGTCAGTGCAGGTCCCTTCATCATTGCCTAGAATGGGGAGAAGCAGCATGAACAATAAGTGAAAAGTAAGAAATTTGTAAACCTGCAACACGTTCCAATTTCAGAAGCTGTGAATCAGCTCTCGCACTCCAGCTACTTATTAAAATTAATTTTGCCCCGGCTTTGTGTAGATACTTGATGGTTGAAATTACACGACCTGCTGGCGACTGCTTTTTCTTCTGCTCCCTTAGCAGAATGGTCAAATCCAATCTGACCATGACAACTTTGCCCATTAGTTCCTCCTCTGGAAAATTTCTAAGGGTTTGAACATGAGGTAAGATATCTGAATCTCTTCCGTCACGAGCTTCAGCCTAAAAGTGGATTCTTGTCTGGGTAAGAAGAACAGACAGCAGACTGAATGGCACACGAAAAAAACAATAAATATAGTCACGTTATATTTTACGTGTTTCTTATATTTTTTACATTCTCAATCAATTATGGCTTCTCAGTGTCTCTTTCATTCTTTTGGACATGAACTAAAACAATATGCATGACAAACTAACTACTTAAGTGTATCAGGTAAAGTAAAGGAGCACTTTGATATATCAATACTTTGCTAATTTATTGCTGAACTAACACTACTCAAACTAGGAGGTCAAGTTTTAATGGTTGCAGAAAATGACAGCATATACAGTAGAAAAAGACTTTTTTATGACTGAGGAATTCATTGTAGTTTAGCTACAAAACTCAGTGCATACTAGGCCCACCTCTCTGCCCTTCTCCACTTAAATACCTGTCTTAGTTCAACAGGTAGGTCTCAAACTCGTGACGTGACCTTAGCGTTGAACCAAAACTTGCGGCTACTGAATAGAAGTGAGTTAATAATACTACCGGATAAACAACCACAACAATCCCTGTACTTAAAGTAAAGCCAAATTATCCAGAGACTTAAACTCTTTTAAACATATGTAACAAAATCGATTTAAGCATCTAAAATGCAACCCAAGGTCAGAGCACATATTCACTTACCGACAATTTCTCCTAGACGAAATGCAAGATTTTGAAATGAATTATAGGAGTGATCACTCAGCTAACAACATTTGTTATATACATTGCCCACAATGATTAGTTAGGGGATACTAAGGCACTTATTAATTATTAATATGCAAGTTCACAATTTCCAATAGGCTTGCTTCTAATCTCAGATCATTTAACATAGCAAATGCGCATTGCATCAGTATATATCGCGATATGCCTATACTTCATTCATGAAGTCAAATACTTTAATTAGTTTATATGAAGAGGAGAAATGTCATCTCATTCAATTGAATATAATGCATAGAAGTACAGATACAATAGAATAACCAAAGCCAAAACATTAAATTGGGGAGAGGGAAAAAGATGAGGCTAATTCAGATTTGTGGTTAGCAAGAAAATATGTGGATCATATGTATGTTCATTGGATAAGGAGAAGTCTTTAACATCGGGGATTAGGAAACAACAGTTATCAACAGTCCATGTTAGCATAAAACATCATTTTCTCGGTAATGCACTAGTTGGGTCATGTATCTATAACTTAGATAGACAAACAACTGTCGAATATTTTCTTAAAATGTAAGGAGAATAAAATTATTGAAATTACCTCGTCTGGAAGTGAATGCAAATCAGCATAAGCAGCTAGCTCCAGATTTAAAGCTGAAAACATACAAATCGAGAACACCACTTATAAAAGGATAACAAGATTTTGGACTTTTTGTTCTATCACTTGGAACAGCAATTTTAGTAATAACCTTGTGGTGAAAATTGAACCCTTTTACAATTTTGGACTGCAGAAGGCTTCCCATAAGACAAACGTGATCTAATTTGTGGCGAATCTTGAAACTTTGTACAACCATTGTGGAAATCCGATATTCTTGGTAAAGAGTATCCTAAGAAGAAATTCAGAACCCGACTCATACTTTCTTGTTTACTGTCGATCAATTTGGAACTACAGGCTGCAAAAAATATGAAATAAATAATTAATAAACAAATAAATAACACAGCGTTATGTTACAGATATTTTGTTACACGGTTCAACACTGCTTCAGACTGAACTGCATAGAATGTGTTACACCTAATTCAAGAACTAGTGACAGTTCGAGAACTGGTTATTCTACTCAAGTCAGCTGAAGGAAACTTCCGAGAGACTTGAACAAGAATTGCAAAAGAGAAGATGAGAGGGAGCAGGGGGTAGAAGAGTTTTTGCTAAAATCTAATTGTTGATAAGTTGATTTTACATCAAGTTACAAATGCTTATTTTTTAAATGTATTGCATGTTTGTTAGCAAGCAATTTAAATATTATCTGATGAAAAATATCATTTTTTTGCAGTCCCAGAAGGATTTAGCCAATGAGGGGAAGAAACGCTAAAAAGTAAGCAAGGCATGAAATATAGCATTTCATATGGCCGCACGACTTGGAGTGTGTCGGCAAGACAGAAGAAAAATGGAATGAAGATTGCAATGATTCCACAAGTCATGCAGTTGACAACTTGGAAGGCCACCAAGCACTTCCCAAATAACAAGTTCCGGCAGAAAGTTGGTGTTCTCAATTATAATGCGTATGCAGTTCAGTGGCATGGTTGTCAACTGCACGCTCAACAGAAGAAAACTGCAGAGGTTATTCATTAAAGATGCTGTGCAACTGCACAACCTCCGGTAAAGTTAATCTGCAAAATGCAATCTGGAAATTTCATGTGGACCGTGCCAAAACGTATAAATACAATCTTTGAGCACATTTTGGTAACTTTTGGCCTGGAGAAGAAGCTTTGAAGCAGAAATTCATCACAATACCATCATCCAAGTGAAGAATCAAAGAATTGTATTCATTATTCCTTCTACAAGTACATGTACTTATACTAAAAGATCAGTAGCTATGAGAAATCCAACTGCTCTATCTAAGCACATGGCGGAGCTAGTTCTTTACCTATGGGGTCGGCCGAACCCATTAGATTTCGTCCAGATCCTGTATTTGTCTTAAATCATCTATCGAATATGTACAAATTATTAATTTAGAACCCAATAACTTAAATGAACTAGAATCCAGAACCCAAAAACTTTAAATCCTGGCTCTGCTTCTGTCTAAGCAAGCTAACTAATTAACTAACTGCATCTACTTAAACTACCCAAATGCATAAATAACTTCCTCTTAATTAAAATAAACTAACTAAACTGCAAGCCAAATTTGTGCATCAATATACTTGCTCAAACTTCTGACAGTGGAGAAGCCACCCTTATTGCTGGAAAATTACATTGCGTAGATAAGTAAATTCTTTTTATGTAGTATATATACTATATGCTGGATTCCTTGACTTCTTAGTGTATTTACTTCTTTATATTTTGACTTAAATCCTAGCTCCGCCGCTGCTACCATTTTTTTGTGCATCACAAGGTAGCTGAACAATCTCAAACGACTTGTCTATAAAATCCTATGTATACATTATCTTTATTTGGACATGCCTAATGCCAATACTCGATAGTTTCTCTATCGAGACAATTTGTCTACACAAATTAAAAAGACTTCAGTGACAAACAACGGACAGAATATTAATTGTACCAACAAAACTAAACAGTGACGCAAAATGCGTTAAACTTTACGAAGTTTCTCGGATTACCTGAAATGGTTGAAATAAACAGTGGCCTGTTCCTTTAACTTCTGCTTGTCTTTTGTTTGTTTGAGAGGGAGGGAAGGAAGGAAGATAATATGTTGGAGGAATTAAAAGAAGAAGAAAAGAAACCCAAAAATAAGAAAAAGCCAATTGCAATAACGTCCCTCTCTATTCTAGGATAATACATATACATCCTTCTAGAATTATGAACTACACTCGCCTCCCTCAATATAAGCTTTAATATATAACGTTTCATTCACACTCTTTTTTTCTTCTAAGATTTTATTTCTTTATGAGACGATTTAATGTTATTCTTCTGTTAATTTTAAATTTAAAGATATTTTGTTACCCCTAATTTAATTCAAATTGCATTGATCTAATTATTTGTTTAAAATTTACTATGATTTTATCCAATTTTAATTCCAAAAATGAGACTTATACTCTGCAAATAAGTGTATAGTGACGAAAAAATAATGGGGTGACTAAGAAGGACAATAAACAAGTAAATGCATGTGTATATTGTTGTTATTTTTTTATGTTCAAACTAATAAACATTAATCATTTTTCTCTAAGCCTAATTAGAGTGAAGATGTGTAAGATATGCGCCCTCATTCTTTTTCTTCTTAAAAATTAAATTAAACTGATCAAACAAGTATACTTCGTAACTTTAGTGAATTAAAGTTAGTAAGTAAGGTTGAACTAATTTAGCTTTAGATTATATGAGCACCAAAATAGCAAACATTGTCGAAAAGCTTGAATTCCAAAAGTGAAATTTAGTATCAAAATTTATATTCGGCCATGTTATAATGTCACTAATACTCACTTAAAATTTGATGCTTACCCATTTAAGTTGATATCGAAGAATTATAACTATTGTATGGTACTTAAAGTGAAAAAAAATCCCCTAAGACGTGTGCTGAGGGATAGTTTCTTTTTTCTTACTTCTAAATCATAAATTCAACATGACTTGAATGAAGAAGAAAAAAAGAACATGACTTGAATGTTGAGTCATTGAAAAATAAAAAATTAAAAAAAAAGAGGAAAAAAGATTTTTACTTGGCCGAATTTATTTACTTAATCTAGTCGGTGTGTATAGATTATATGTTGATTATGTACAGTTAGACTTGTATAATACATGAATTATTCATATATTATATATCTGTAGATTCTTTTTAATTTATAGATTTATTCGGTTGGTAATAAATAGTGAAAATACAGGGACTAGTGCTGCAATAAACTTAGTACTGTACCTTTTATCTGACTAATAATTACGTCGGGTGTAACTGTGTAAGTATCGGATCCACGCTAGCTGCTAAATCTTCAAAGTACAACCAGCTAAGCCAAACAAACACCACAATCAAGCTCACTCTCGATCTACGCCGTCCAAATTTCTCCCTCGCCGGCCGCCGATCTATTCCCCGACCAAGATGGGTGCCGGTTTCCTCGTTGGCGTCATCGGCGTTCTAATTCTATCTCACGCTGCTTATTCCACTGTCCAATGTAATAACCCCCCTTTGCTTTAACTTTTCTTCTCCTCTTTTTATTTATTTATTTAGAGATTCAATTTTTTTATTGAATTTCAGATAGAGCTTTGCTCAAGATTACCGAGGAAGAGTTTTCTGGTCCCCCTATCAACGTAAATTTTCATTTATTAGTCTTTTATTGAATTTACAGAATTGCCACTGTTGATTAAAATTGAATCTTTAGATTGATCTACTATGTTTTTGATAATGATTTGCAGGTTGTGATGGAATTGATAGTTAGTTTAGTATTATGCTTGTGGGCTGCTCTTGCTGCTCCTGGAAAATTCAAGTCAATCCATCCTCAATCTGAGGAAAACAGGTACTTCAACTCATTCTTTTAAATTGGGGCTTGTTTATTTTTCTGTATTTTTTATTTGTATCCTGAAAGTAGTTTAAATAGAGTAACATGGTCAATCAGAATTCTTATAGCTGAGCCCAACTTGTTTGGACTGAAGCACAGTGGTTGTTTGGGGGGGGGGGGGGGTGGGGCTTGTGTATTTTTATCATTTTTCATTGTTTTGTCGTACTGAAATTTTTTGGAGTTCAGACCTGAGGGGGTATAGATCATTGGTGTAAACACTGAAACCACAGTTATGGAAATATCTATTGCCACTATCTCACAGATGTGAATGCTTGCACTTGTACATATCCTCTATGCATTTATATTTTGATATAAAATTCTGTTCTTGTTTTTTATGACGTAGTGGGCGGGCCAACTTGCGTGCAACAGGTGCCGAGTAACTCTGTGCACCAAGAGTTAGACAGATAGGAAAATCACCTAGTGTATTTTGCATTTGCAGGGATTTGAACATGAGACCTCATGTTTCTCTTCCCACTTCATTGACCACTAGGCCGCACCGTACTAAATTCTGTTATTCTCAAGCACTCACTAGCACTATATCTTTTTTCTTTCTCTAAGTCGATGAATAACCAGGACTTTACATCATTCATGAAGTGCTCCTCGGCCATCAATGAGTATCATGTAGAAATCCTCCTTCCTCTCCTAATAAAACTTCATCAATTTCTTAGCAAAAATATAGCCTCTCTATTCTTACTGTCTCACAGTTGTGAATGCTCACTTGTACATATCCTCTATGCATTTATCTTTTGAGATAAATTGCATTTTTCTCAAGCACTCACAAGCAGGGGCGCATCCAGCCTTATAGATGTGGGTTCGTTTGAACTCATAACTTTTACACTAGACCTCGATTTATCTATGTAAAATCCACTGGGATTGTTGAAAATATTGAACTATGAACCTATAACTTAAACAAGGTGATGGGTTCAGTTATTGGAACCCTAGTCATGAGTCATGAACCCATAGAAGTAAAATCGTGGATCTGTCTCTGGTCACAAGACTTCTAGTGGAACTATATCATTTTCTTTCTGTCAATGAATGACGAGGGCTTACCTCGTGCATGAAGTGCTCCTAGGCTAGTTTGGAGGTAGTTCTAGGCCAATGAATATCATGCGGAAATCCTCCTTTTTCCTATAAATTTTCATAGCAAAAATATAGGCTCTCTATAAATTTCCATAATTTTTTTTTGCATGTAGCGCTTGTTGTAATCTAACATGCATAAATCCAAACTCGTTCTCTGTCACTCTTGTAATATCCCTAAATGTTTGCTTTATCATTCTTTTCTCGAAGTTTGAACAGCTTTAAATATATCTTTCGTTTTTATTTATCACAAGGTACACTCTTTCGCTATTCGTTTGGTATGTTCGTTGTTGTTTCACTCCTTAAAACAAATTCGTAGCTTGGTGAATCATACTACAACTTCTTTAAGGCACTTCAGAACCTCCACAAGGATACCATTTGAACCATATGCTTGTCTGACTCTCATATTTCATGGCATCCTTTACTTTAGGGGAGACAATGCTTCAAGTGAGCTAACCTTTTTTTGTTATGGACGTATAAATCTTTAAAGCTATCCCTGTGATTTCTGTTGAACAAGTGATCAGATTACTATCTCCATCTTTCTTTGATTTCACTACCTCCTATTATAACTTGTTGAGAATCGTCTTTAATACAACTTTGTCCAAATATTTACCCCTCATCCCTCTCAACCATGCTAGCTTATACATTTCTTTGTATCTAGCTTTTAGTATCGTCTAAGGATTTATCATGTGCTTTGTCAGTCGCCTTCTTGTCTTCTCTCTTCACTAACTTATGTTCTTCAAAGGGTTTTCCATCTACTGCTGTTGATAACTTCCTATACCGCTCCTTCTCAAAAAAAAAAACTCCTATACCACTCTTTTTTTTCTTTATTGGCCTTGCATCTTATCATTCCGGTGTCACCATTACTGTGGTCGAGGTCTTATACTTTTAGATATAGCTATACACTTGCTACATTTTAATGCAACTATTCATTTTCTTCCACTGGATAACTGTGTTAGCTTCTAACTCCAATGCCGCCTCCTTCAATAACTTGTCCTTAAATGCAATTTGGTGTGTACCATTTAGTATCCCCCATAGAATCCTCGGTGCTTGCAGCAGTCCTTCTGTTTTGCCTCACACTTTCGCTTCACGTCTAGAGCCACCCGTCTATTTTGGGCGTTTAAAGTTACTCCTGGTCCGGACAACTTTTTTGGCAAGGATGAAGTCTAATTGACTGTGATACTTACTTTTAAATGTTATCGAGTGTGATTCCCTCTTTAAAGTAGGTTTTGGTCAATTTTGATACTTGGACACACCTATATTTTTCCGAAATTTAGTATCGGTTTCCTTATAATGCAGTTTGTTGAGTATAGAGTGTAGACAATTTGCTTTCAGTTTTCTCATTTAATCATACTTGATGAATATAGACACTAATGAGGTTGATTGTATTCTTTTGCCGCACTGGTTTTAATAAGACAATATCATTAATTCTCTCTATATCTGTAACTTTATCCATAAGGTCATAATTTTGTGGTGACTCTTTCCTACTTATATCTACCGCAGGATACCTCAAATTATGAGTTGTGTTGTCGATCCCTTGACCTTTTTTCATATTCATTTAGTCTCTTGTGGATACAGCCATGCAATATTAACCTTCCCTCTCTTTAAAGGTATTCACTAGTTCTAGGTCTTTCCAGTGAACAAGTCTAAGATGTCTCTCTCTTGGTCTAGCTTTTTTATCCTCATTTTCAAAAAATTCCCAGAATCCTTTCTATCACTACTATGTTGATGTGGTAGGACTAACTTCTTTATCCACACCCATGCATGGCGTATAAACCCTTGCTTATACTCCCTAACCACCCAAGTACAGATGATCAGATTGTTGTCTTTCTCGTGTGTTTTTTTTTTGGTAATTGAGAAATCCCAAGGGTGGCGCAAGATTGAAACTCGATGGGTAATGGGCCTGCCCCTCTACCCTCCACCTAAATACCAGGCTCAAACCCATGATGTGCATATGATGCACTCTTACCACTAGACCGAAGTCCTGGGTGGCAGATGGTTGTTTTTCTTAAAGTCAAATCCAATTTGCATAGGTTTATTTTCAGTGGTTTTGGGTAAGCAATGTAAAGAAAATATGACGCAGAGAGAGATCATGGGAAGCATATTTGATATTTAGAAAATATAGTTGGATATTGACTTGTTAGAAAATTTGGGTACTGGAATTTGTGAGGGCTCTTTTAGACTTACACATATAGCACCCTATTATCTTTCTTCATAGACCCTTCTTCCTCTTTGCGATGCAAAAGCAATGTCAGGGAGGGCGAGAGAAAGGAGAGCACATATGAGTGGGATGGAAGCAATAAGCGGAGGCATGAGTCTTTCTCACGAAGATCGAAGCTTAGAGATGAGTCTATTCCAAATTGACTGAAAAATCCGGGGTAGGAGGCTTGATGACAAGTGACAAGGTGAAGAAAAGCAAAGGCAAGGCTGATCTAAGAAAAGACCGATTCTCAACTCTCTAGGTGATAGTTACCATTTGTTCCATGTCATTGTGGTTGTATGGCATCTATAAAGTTAATTACTGAAGGGCTGAATAAGAAGTCAGTGAAAAATTTATGTACTTTTCCAGGTTTCTCCAGATTTGAATTACATGACCCGCCTTTAAATTCCATGAAATAGTACGTTTTTGGGGTATCTTTTCAGGACATTTAATGAAGTAGAAACGCTAAAGTTAGTTGGTAGGTCCCTGACTAACAAGAACTACTGCTATTTTTTTTTGGGGTTTGGGGGGGGGGGGGGGGGTCAACAGTTCATTTATCCTTCCACTAATGTTTGCATTAGGCTGTCTGCATTATACCCCTTGGATCTTGTGGGAACGCGGGATGCTTTGTGCACCAGACTGCCCTTTTTAACAATTCATTTATCCTTCTGGTGTGTTAAGTTCACGTATAGCCAAGTGAGAATTGGTACCAGAAGTCAATTCATTCGCACTTACGGTGTTCGAGATATGTCTATATTATTAGATATCTCATATATCTCTATTTTGCAGGGTGGTCGCTTTGCCTGCCAATCTGGATTTCATGATCTTTAATCACCGCGGAAAGATATTTCCTCTGGAAGCTGACTTGAAATTGAAGTGATGGGATGGACAGATTCGGCATTCATGAAGTCAACAAATTGTCACCCTCCAAACCAGCCCATCTTTCGTTATTATGCTTAGAGAGGATTGTTTTAGATAGTTTTGATATTGAACTGCATTCGATTACTTGAGCAGCACTAGTTGAATGTACTTGTTAGAGGGCAGGCGGGAGAGACATTTTTCTCAGTTACATATTTCCGTTTTTGCTTGCTTAGATTTTATTTGTATGTTACTCAGTTTTCAGAATAGTTCAGCACTGGAACTGTATAATTACCCCGTTTTTCATAATTTCAGGAGTTATGTTCTTTACCCTCTTTAAGGACATTATTTTTGTTGAACGAAGAAAATGATCTATATCTCCTTATTCTGTGCTAGCTCTCATTTTCTAAAACGTCATAGGTCCCAAGATGTCTAGATTCTTGTCAAGCTAATATATGTAATTGCGCAACTACGATCAGATGGTGCATATTTTTTGCAAAATTTTTAAGTGCTTAAACAAAGATCAATCATACTTCTAAGTTGAAGACCAAAGAGCAAAACTAGAAAGGTACTTTTCTGTTTTCAAAACTCACTCCGAGTGAAAATGGGGAGCAAAGATGGTCTTGGGGGCTTTGGATTATATTTCTTATTATCCGCCTTTCAGTTTATTGCATCAAAATCATAATGTGACTCTTGTAACGCGAAATAACTCAACTATGCCTATAAATCACAAGTTGCACCATCCTCCCTCAACCATCCTAGCTGTTGGAATGAAATATCACCCTCTATTTTAGTAACTTTTGCCAGGTAAAATCACAATAAATTCAGCAAGGGATAGAGGGGCCACAGTTAAAAGAAATCCATTCAGTTCCCATCCATTGGCTTTATACCAAATTTGATTTCATTGGTGATAACATTGACCCTTCTTGCTCTTATCATACAGCTTAGTTAGGCCAGTCCAACAAACTTGCATGCCCCGATCACATGCATAAAATAAACGACACTAATTGCCTTGGGTTTCATATATAACTGAGAACATCCACTCAAAAGTCTATAACAATAGCTGGATAATGATGCAAGATTATGCAGGTAGACCGCAAATGCAATTTACAGGAGTATATAGTTATAAGAAAAATCCCTTTCCTAAAATCTTCTAGCATGATGGTATAATCCAACACAAAATCCAATAAAGAAAGGGAATAATACACAAAACCCATCTAAACTTAGCTCCATTTGCAAAACTTGCACAGCTGAGCTATGATGTGTTATCTCACGGCTTGAACTTCTAAAACAGCAGAAATAAGAGAAAGCAGCGGGAGATCTAGAAATCTAGTGAATGTAACCACCAAACTATACAAAAAAGAGAAATGCTTAATTGGAACAGTAAATAAGTAAAAAAGGTTATCCCTCTCTTACTTGGAACAATTACTGTTTAGCTGTTTGTCTTCTGAAACTATAAAGAAAAACTGCCCTCAGCATACGTATGACTGCAACAAAAGTTACAACTCCACAAGGTTTTAAGAGAATATCAAAAACTGTTGGTCTGGACTAAAATCAGCAAGAAATCGATGGATGATTAGACAAGATCTTTCAGAACAACCACAAGTATGTTCTCTCTCACAAGTACTAACTAAATGATACTAATTGGCAGTGGGAAAACACATGTAAGAACATACTTTTCATAGAATTCAACAAACTACAGTACCACCTTTCCTTGACGACCTAACAAAGTAATTTCCCTCATAGATCACTATACTTTAATTTGGGAATTTTAATCAATGTAACAGAATCACAAAACTTCCCATCTCTTTTTAAACAATCAAATCATCAAACCTTTTCAAATTTGGCTCCTTGGTTGTGGACTGTGGTACAAGCAATATTGCAGGCAGGGTATTGCAAGTACTTGAATTATAGCTTGGTACTTGTTTATTAGATGAGACAGATATAATAGTTAAAACTTCGCTTTGTGGGTAGCTTACTATTTACGCTATAGACAGGGCAAGGCAAGACACTGGAATATAGCTCGAGTCTACGATTAGTCCCTGAGTTACCAGCCTTGCAATAATAAAAACCAATCTGTATGAAATGAAGAAAAAGACTGTAAAAGGGACCAGTTCAGTCATTTTCCTAATTAAGAGAACAAAACAACAACACATAATTTTCTCATCAACTTTCACGCTTCATCCATCAATCCCAAATTCAAACTTCTGCATGAAAATCTGAATAATGAAAATTTCACAGCCATCAAAAGCAAATAGATACAAAGATCAACACCACCGTTCATAAAAATCTTGTGTTCCTACTCTATTCCCTCCTTTTCATTTGCTTATTCCTTTTCTCTGTTTGTGCGTGAGTGAGTGTACATGTGTGTTTGTGTTTTTCTTTCATTTTTATAGAGGGAGGGGGAGTGGGTGGGTGGAGTAAATAGAAGGAGAAACTTCATTTGCAAAAGTAAAAGATTCTCACTGAGAAAAATTCATTGGAGAACGAACAATGACTAACCTCGAAAAAATGCTCTACACTACATCTCAACATCCACATAGACTCTGTGACATTCGCAGAAGAATTACAGTATGGCTGACTTTTACCTAAACCTAATCACTTGCTGCTGTTTCGAACAGGGAACGGAAGTACCCCATCAAGCTAACCAATCCATGAACTAATTTACAACTGGGTTAACTCCTGCTGATTTTCCCTAGATTGCCTCAGTATTAACTCGGCTCTCCTCTTCTTATCATCTCTTTCTTCATCTCGCCTGAAAAAGGAAGCTTTTCTCTCAGAACCCTTTTTCAAAAGCCTCAGATCCAACGAATCACCTAAGACTTTCTTTCCAGTTCTAAAATCTAAACAGACAGCAGGCCTCTTGTCCGGAAGATTTTTATCCGCACCATCTACTGTTTCAGAAAGCCCATCCTTCATTGCCTCAATTGCAGGAGAGAACGTCTCCAGTAAAGAAGTGTGATTTTTATCGTCTACCCCACTGGAAAGTTTAGCTGGAAGAGAAACTATGTCCACATCTTTCTCACCAGGTTGAAAAGGTTTTGCAAGAAATGGATTTTCGCTTTTACTAACACTTGATGCAATATCAACATCATCCGGCGGCTTAGAAGTTGATGCTACTGCTGAACCATTGCACACCAATCGCTGTTGTAAATTTAACAAAGATATTTCCGCCTTCCTTCGCTGCCTTGCTAATTCAATTTTATCAGCTCGAGGATCTGATGCCCTCTCATTCCACGTAGGGGTTCGTATATAAGTATGGGGATCAGGAAATGCAGGCAACCACGGCGGTACGTGCTTAAATGCCGGTGTTTCACCAATTTGTGAAAAACTGGGTATCATCCTCTGATTCTTTACCACCGGAAAATGTGGAAGAGGTTGAGAAAAGGGAACCTCTTCAGCAGATTCCACATACTCAACCATCTCCCTAACAATACCAGAATTTAACCCACAATGGTTCCCCTCTGATGCGCCCAGAAAACCAGTGGAGGCACACATATCCTCTAATCCTTGAATTACATCAAACACGTTGCATTGTGTTCTCCCAGCTAAATTAGCACCACTACTAGCAGTCTTGCCTAGGTCAATTATATACTTAATTGCAACGTCTGCAAGCGATTCGAGGGCAGATTCATTGAAGCTCTCAAACCCAATGCTTTCACATATTTGAGCCACAGCAATCCTCGATATTGCTCGCCCAAAATCGTCGAAACCAGCTCTTTCTTCCCCGGTATTATCCACATTACTCTCTTTCTCCCTTTTACCCTCCGCATTACCTCCATCGGTCATATTCAAATTCTTGAATCATTTAGGGTTTCTTTTACTCAAAAACCTCACCACTCAGCTAAAACTCGTGTATTCAACAGAAAAGGTTCACAACTTGGCAATGTTATAACAATCCGACAACTCAAAAGTGCACGCTGAACCAAAGAATCTGAATTCTCAAGAAACTCAATATGCAGTTCAAGATCTCCACACCCGACGTTGCAACATAAAACCCTAGGTATTAGGCTGCATTAAGGAGCAAAAGAACAACCCCAATTGCCCAAAGTACAAGTACACATGAATTATTAAACTACTGGCTTTCCCAAAAAATTAAAATCACAAATTTATGATGTTAATGAGAACTCCAGAACAAAGAATCAGTGAATTCTTCAAAAAAAGAAAAAACAATATAGAGCTCAACGATTCATGTACCACACTTGGTAATTAATAAAACCCTAGGTATTGGGCAGCATTAAACGAGTAAAAGTACAACCCCAAATGCCCAATGTACAAGTAGACATGTACAGGGAATGTATGAAGTGAATACTTACAGCTGATTTAGAAAGTAATTGAACTTGAGAAGGGTTTAATGGAGAAATCTGATAAACCCTAACGTTACACAAAAATGAAGTTTTGGATCGAGAAAGTGGAGGGTGGAGTAGAGGAGCGGGACCTTTTTATAGAAAAAATTACATTTTAATAATAGCATATCAGTCCATGTAGTTTGGGGAAGTCACAATTGAGCCCTGTATGATTGTGAAAAGAAGTCCTCAAAAGTCAAAACCCACAACTAAGGCTTAAACTATAATTTCTTTTTTTAAATAGTTTTATTACACGGAGGGGGAAAGGGAGGAGTCTGGAACCAAAATGGCAAGTTTTGCACTCTAATTACGTTTCTACAGTTATAAAAAAAAGGTACATTTGTACCTAAAACACAGTATTATACTGCGCTTTATGTTAACGGAATTTTAGCCGTTAACGTAAAACGCAGTATAATACTACGTTTTACTTAATAATTCATTTTTTTATGCAAAACATAGTATTATACTGTATTTTACATCATTTTTTAGCCCACCAAATGTTCTGCGGATAACTGACATAAATAATTCTTTTTTTTGTGTAAAACGTTGTATAATACTACGTTTTACTAAAACGCAGTATTATAATACTACGTTTTACTTCATTTTTGGGCCCACCAATAAGTGTTCTACGGATAACTGACATAACAATAATTCAAGTACATAAAGCGTGGTATTATACTGCGTTTTATATGAAAAAATTTTGCATCCCAAACTAGGGCTTGCCTTATTTAAAGGCGTTAGGATTTTATGAAAATCCATTCAAAACTTTCCTTCAAACTTTTGTTCATACTTCTCTTCTTGTTATTAAGCATTTTTTAATAATGTCTGAAGAGCCAAAAATAAGGGTTTTATTATATTGGGGGAGTGAGGTTATAATGGAGAATAACTCTGTGAGGTATAGTTCACCTCCACAGTGTCATGTTAAATTGTCGTTTACAATGGAGTACGATAAATCGGTATCGTTGTTATGTAAAAAAATGAGGTGAGGAAACGTTCGGTGAACCTTAAAGTAACCGGTAGATTTCCATATTTTGTGACTCCATAGGGGTTTGCTTATTATTCTGAGTTTAACATCGAAGATGATGAAACTTTTAGAGATTTTTTGCGGATTCCGGATGAACAGGGAATTTATTGTAATAAAATTATTGGAAATGTACGTCAAGGTTGAAGACGTTCCCAATAATGAGGGTGTGCATAGTAGGGATAACCCCCATTCATCGAGTGGTTATTCTAGAGCAGTTTTTGCCGGACAGATTCCTGATGAAAGAGCTTGCCTTGATTTAAACTTGTCACCACCGGCGAATGAGCAGCGAGAAAATAATTTTTTGACTTTATATAATCCACATGACGACTGGTAAACTTCAATTTTTATACGCTTTAGCGATGTTTATTTTATGTTTGAATTGGATTTGTATTAACACTCATATTTTTCATATGGGGTACCGTCCGGATATGAATTTTACAAGTTATGACCCCGCTCCTAGTTGGAACATGCGTAGTTCTGGTGTGTTGGACCACGATGGTCCATCCGGGAGTCATCATCAATAAGAAAATATCAATCATGAAATGTCAACACAGTACGACTTGTAAGTAAAGTGATATGGCTATATGTAAAGTATTTATCTAGTTGAGTAGCTTATCATTTTGTTCTTCTTGTGCAGTGAAAATGAGCAACTTGATGTTCCTGACCTCACACAGTTGCCCTAAACGACGTATTGACTCGTGATTTGGTAGATGAGCAGAGTCAGGAAGATGATAGTTATTATGACAACAATGCCGATGAGTCTGGAGATAACACACCCTTCCTTGATGAGGGTGATGATAAGGAGGAAGTGAATGTCGAACCTGAGCTGACGAGGGAGCATACTCTTTCACCTCCCGTTAGACCAAGAGTGTACGAGTCCCACGTTCCATTTCATGAGCGGAATATTCCCTACCTTGATAATTTTCCAAGTATGTCGGACGTGGATGCCCTTATAAGGGATGCTGACGAATTTCGGTCAGCAATGTGGGATGAGTCTAGACTAGCGGTGCTGACAAAGGGCATGTATTTCCCCGATAAAGCTCGCATAATCAGGGCTATGAAATCGTGAGATGACAGTAAGGGAGTCAACTACGGAGGTATACAAGGTTGTATGTCGTAGAGACTTTATGGGTTGTCACTAGATGTTGCGTGCCAGCAAGAAGAAATTAGGGTTGTGGAAAGTGGGTAAATATATTAACACCCACATATGTGAGATGGACACATTCAATGAGAATCACTTCAACCTGGATGTAGACTTGATTTCTCTTGTCTTGATTCCATACTTGGAAGTGTCCATTAGGTTCAAGATTAAAGAGTGTATTACAGCCGTCCACCAGGAGTATGGGTGTACTATAACCAAAAGAAAGGCATATCTGGGGCGCAAATGTGCCTTTAAAATTATTTATGGTGACTGGGATAAGTTATTTTCAGCTCTGCCCAGGTACATAGACGCACTGCAACACTTTAACCCCGGGATTGTTATTGAATGGAGGCGTGAGCGGAGTCCGGACAAACCCAAATATATTTTCAACTATGTGTTCTGGCCATTTAAACCAGCAATTGATGGTTTTGTGCATTGGCGTCCTGTAATTTTCATAGACGGTACTCATGTCTATAGAAAGTATGATATTAAGCTTTTGATTGCAATTGTAGTAGATGTCAACGGACAAATATTTCCACTAGCTTTTGCCATTTGTGTCAACGAAAGCGAAGAGACGTGGACGTTTTTTTTGAACCACTTGAAGCAACACGTTGTCAAACAGCGTTCAGGTATTTGTCTAATATCGGATCGACATGGTGGTATTTTAAGTTCTGTACGGCATTTGCCTGAATGACAGGAACCCTATGCATACCACTGTTACTGTGTGAGGCACCTGAAGGCCAATTTCTATAAGAAATATCACGACAATGCCTTGCATGATTTAATATGGATGGTTGCAATTGAGCACCAACAGTGCAAATTCACGAGGCGCATAAAAGCGATCCGGCAGTTAGATCCACGAGCCTATACTTGGCTGATGGGATATGAGCTTCACATGTGGACATTTCATGTTGATGGTGGCAGACGATAGAGAGCCCTGACTACAAATGTGTCGGAGTCATCCAATGGCTTGTTGAAGTCTGCATGCGGATTGCATATTACTGCCATGGTCCGGATGACATTCAAACAGATTGCGGAGAGGTTTGTTGAAAGGCGTAGAGCTGCATCGGTATTGATGGACAAGGGTGTTCAATTTATGCTAATACCGATGAGAAGATTTGAGAAGTACAGGAGGCAAGCACATTGGCATTCATTTTTACAGTACGATCATGATCGGGGTGTTTTTGAAGTTAGCACCGCTATCCGCCGACACCGGGGGAATAATATACAGACGGTGAATGAAGCTAGCAGGTTGTGTTCATGTGGGAAATGGACCATATACTACATGTCGTACGCACATGCCTTGAAGTGTTTTCAACAAGTTGGTTTAGGGGCAACCAACTATATTGATAGGCAATACAATGTTGCTGCATACGTAGACAAATATAGTGGGCAGTTGCAGCCATTGGGTGCTGAGCATTATTGGCCACCGGAACCTTTTAAAATGGTGTGTAACAAGGACTATTTGCGCAAGCTGCAAGTGTAAAAGAGAACGCGTATACGGAACCATGATGTTGGTGACACCGTTTATGTGCGTAAATATGGCATATGCTCGCAAACAGGACACGACCATCATAAATGTCCTTCAGCTGGTGTGGGTGGCGGTGGTAATCCAGCTCTTGGTGCAAGTTCGTTGAATGTACCCAACTATCAAGGATACACCTAGTCTTTTGTTTCGTATTATTTTTTGTAATATGTGTCTGTACTTATGTATGTTGCAATATCTATCAAATAAAATTATGTTCCACAATCTTGTTACATCTTATTTTTTAACATGACCTTTTGAATTGGGATGATGATATGGTAGTTCAAACATTCAACTTATTGGTGTTAGTAAAGAAGACCAATCTTAAAAAAACCCTATAAAATCAAGACATCTTTTATTATCCTTCTTGAAAATTTGCTTCTTAAAATGGCCGTTGTCTTAAAAATTCGAAGAAAAAAACTAAAGCAACGTACAAGAAAATAACGGATAATAACCAATAGGAAAAATTTAATACGTATAGTGCGGTATAATACTACGTTTTGTGTGTTGTCTTGTCGATCTGAAAAAGCTGAACCAACTGTGCAAAAACTATTTCGTCTCAGAAAAATTTAATATGTATAGCACAGTACAATACTACATTTTGCGTGTTGTCTTGTCGGTTTAGAAAAAGCTGAACCGACTGCGCAAAAGCTGTTTTGTCTCAAAAAAATCTAATATGTATAGCGCGGTACAATACTATGTTTTGCGTGTTGTCTTGTTGGTCTGGAAAAAGCTGAACCGACTGTGCAAAAGCTATTTTGTTTCAGAAAAATTTAATATTTATAGCGCGGTATAATACTACGTTTTGTGTGTTGTCTTGTTGGTCTGAAAAAAGCTGAACCGACCGCGCAAAAGTTGTTTCGTCTCAGAAAAATTTAATATGTATAGCGCGGTACAATACTACGTTTTGCGTGTTGCCTTGTCGGTCTGAAAAAAGCAGAACCGACTGCGCAAAATCTGTTTCATTTCAGAAAAATTTAATATGTATAGCGCGGTATAATACTACATTTTGTGTGAAATCTTGCCTATAAATAATGGGCGCATTCTAGTTATTTTCTGCTCTTAACAATAACCAATAGCAAATATTTCCATAAAACTAAGGTTTCTCTTTACGCTTTAACAAATGTCTCAACAAACCCTTTATGTCTCAAGGTGCGAGTGCATCAAAAGATGCACGATTCACGATTGTTGGGAAGAAGCTGGACGCCGCAACCCGACGAACCTGTTTGCAATTTTGAGGTATGGATTGATGAACCCTATGAGCAGGAATACTACAAAGACAAGTTGTATTCTCTTCATAGTTTGTGTTTGAAGCAGTGAAAAAGAGAGCGACAATCTAAACAAGAAGTTGCGGAGTTGAAGGCGAAACTCAAGGAAGTGGAAGAAGAAGAAAAAAGCTTGAAGACCAACTCAAGTGGTTGGAAAAAGAATACTAGGCGGTCGTGACTAAACAATGACATGTACGTATTGAGCGTAGTAGTATATCTTTATGTTTCCTTTGTCATGTGTTTTCATTAGTTGTACTGAATTTATATTATGATAGGTTTGCTATGTTTGTGTTTGTGTTGTACTGTTAAAATAAAATTATTGTTCAAAATGTGTTAAAATAAATTTTTTGTTAAAATACAATTCTTGCCATTACTTACATAATGTAGTGTACACAAAATACAAACAAAAAGAAATCAATGAGTCCCACAGCCTGTGTGCTTCAGTGCAACTATTGGCCTGAGGCGCATCCCTTGTCGCCCGGGTACACTATCAGGATCATCCTCATCAAGTCGCCTCTTTATATGAGGATGCGCAATAGCATGATCGCCAGTACAGCTGGCAGGATCGGTAGAAGGGATCGTCGGTCCGTCAGCAACCTACAAAACAATTACTAAGCTTAGCATATGAAAATGTATATTAGTAATGTACGTGTTAAGTCTAAAACATTTTCTCACCATGGTCTCGTCGGGCTCCTAAGTATAAGCATTCGTGGTGTCCTCATCATCGTATACAGTGGGCTCTGTGATGGGCCGGGACGAAGCCTTAATAAGAAAATTAAAAATTAATTTATGTCAAATCATTAAGAAAAAGAAAACAAATTAAAATTTAACAGTAATACAAACATACATGCGCTTGTGATAGATTCGCATCAACCGTCAGAGATGAACCAAAACTCAACTTGCGCCCGCCATCCACGTCTCGGGTCGGCTGATCCTCAGCTGCGGTAGATGGGCCTGAAAAGAACTGCTCTACATCTCCGTCGAATGTACCCATGATCAACAATGAATATGACGGGGTGACCTACGATGCTGGCAGATCCAGCTGAAGGCTATACGACGACATACTGCTGGAAAGCTCGTCTAGCTGAGGGAAATAACCCGACTGATCATCTCCAAGATGCTCATCAGGTGCCTTAACAAGTGCCTCAACGCCCCCTTGTTGGGGACCACCTCCCCGCCGTCCCCCACGACCTCGTGGGGCGGCCCTACCTCGTGGGACAGCCCTGCCTTGTGGGGCAGCCCTGGCTCGTACCCGACCCCTGCCTTGTGGGACAGGCCTACCCCGATGGTGCTGCTCTGGCACCACATACTCAACTGCGTGATCTAACCTCTCGTCCTCTCTGGCTCGCTGCACTGTCCGGAGAGCCAGCTCTACCACCCGCAAACCATACTCAGCGACTGCAGATTGTTGACATGCTGATGCATTTCCTGTCCTAACCGGTAGACCATATGATGACCAATAACCTGCACAACATTTAAAATATTAATTACATAACGCTATATCACAGTTATAAGTATGGGTTCCAACAAAAACATACCAGTTGTCACACCTCCTTTTTCCGCCCCCCGAGGGTACAAGGAGTTTTTCCAATTAAAGGACAATCAAAACGGGATTTGTTTATTTATTTCAGAGTCGCCACTTGGGAGATTTAGGGTGTCCCAAGTCACCAATTTAATCCCGAATCGAGGAAAAGAATGACTCTGTTTAATAGTCTGCGAACCAGAAATCCGGATAATAAATTCTGTTAACCCGGGAGAAGGTGTTAGGCATTCCCGAGTTCTGTGATTCTAGCACGGTCGCTCAACTATTGCATTTAACTATTATCTGATTTTTACATGAATAACCTATGTGCTGATTCTACTTTTTATTGCTTTTACATATACATATTTATTCGAGAGAGTGAACGCCGTTTAAAGTATGTTTTCGGATTGCGCCGCATCAAATGAACCCGCAATCTTAGGCACACTTTATTCAACGTCTTAGGATTTGGATTCGAGCCGCATAAAATGCCCACCCATATTTAGGAATGTAATTTACTAAAGTCACGCCTAAAGATTCTAGCGCGTTATTATCTTTTGGGAGGGTCGTAAAATTCGTTAAACGGCCCTTCCCGACTTCTAAAAAATTCTTAAACCTTTACTGAGGGTCCTGCAATTTTTATTTATTATTATTATTATTATTTTTTGTTTTTTATTTGACGAAGCTCGTCTCATTTATTTATTTATTTATTTTTTAAAAGGAAGGAAAGTAACTACATTTCTATTTTTATTTATCTATAAATAAAGAAAAATCCTGGTTAATTACATACTAAAAAAAACCGTAACTTATTTAATTAATAGATTACAACAGATGTTAACGAAAATTATACTTGAACTTGTAAAAATGGAAAATTGTTTCGCGCCTTATTCCATAAGCTAATGTTACTAAAAATGGAATTATGTATATAAAAAAAACATACAAGATTGACTAACGTTACTATAATTAGCCATTTTTAACTGTGGTGAGGTTAACTAAATGATCAAAGTTATAGACTAATTCATCAACACTAATGGATTCGCAATTTAACTATACTAAATGCTTATTGAAACTACTCTACATTAGTGTAAGTATACTTAATTATTAATACATAAAATTATCGACTACGACCTTTATTTATTTATTTATTTATTTACTTTATTATTATTGTAAGCACGTGATTTTTGCTTCACGGACAATCACTCCAAAAGAAAACAAAATAGTGACAAATGACCTCGATGTACAATTTTTCGATTTTCCGTGACATGTGTTGGTAGTCCTTTGTGTTTCTATCCATTTTTTTTCATTGAATCTTATCAAACAAAAATACAAATTAAGTATGCCGTGTGTAATCGGGCCGTAATTCGGTCTTTAAAAGAAAATTCACAAAAATATGCAGCTTTTGTTCTAGGCTGTGATTTAACCATTTTTTTTTAAAAAAAAAAATTTAATATGTGTGTGATAATTGTTTAGGTGTTGATTAATGGGTGTTTAAAATTCATTTTAATTTAGTTGTATTTTAAAATTAGAAAAAAAAAAGAAAAAGAAAAAAGAAGTGAAGAAATCGGATTGGGCCCCAAATGAGGCCCAAAGCCAATGCAAGACCCAGTCCAAGCCAGGCCTGCTCAAGCACGGACCCCAAATGACGTCGTATCAGTATCCCTGTTGGAACCGTTGATCTGATTCAAACGGACGGTATTGATCAGACTGCTCATTTACCCAAACGACGCCGTTTCAAGCAAGATGATCTAAGCCGTCCAACCCCATTGATCCAACGGATCTAGGCCCTCCTCTAAACCCGTTAACATGACCCGGTCCATGCCCCTTACCCGGTCTCACCCACCATCACACCCAAACGACACCGTCTTGCCTAAGTGAATAGATCCTGGTCATAGATCTCACTTGATCCAACGGCCAGGATCTAAACCCTCAATACATATATAAACTCTCCATCACACCCCACGCCCCCCAAACCACACCCCACCTTCCCCATTGTACACCATCGTCCCAAACACAACCCCTTTCCGTTCCAAACCCTAGCCGCCCCATGCACTCTCACCCTAAAAGCCGGCGACATGAACGTCGGTGACCACCTCCTTAACACCCTAGGACCACCTCACTGCCCTGAACATGGATCTGCTATCCTTGTGCTTCGAATCAGTCCCTAGTTTCTCGAATCTTCATTTGAAGATTCGAGTCGAACTCTGACCTACACCAAACCTCACCATATTCGTACCAGACACTCCCCTGACCTCCCTCGTGACCAAACCAAGCTTGGTTTGGTCCGAATCTACCCACAACTCCTAGAATCTCAAATCTGAAGATCCAAACCCTAGAACACCAGAACCTGGGGAATCTGACTTGTTTCATAGAGGGTTTGGGGTCTAATAGACTTCAATCAGGGTGTTCTCGGTTGAGAACACCCCGATTAAAGTCTGTTCGGCTTCAAAAGGCCAAATCTGATTCGGACTTGGGTCGACTTTTCTTAAAAGTTTTCAGTAAGTTTTTCTTTTCTTTTTATGTTTCATTTGCGTGCTGATTAAGTTTATTAACATGTTTCTGTTGTGTTTGTTTGGTATTTTCTGGTATTTTTCTTAATTCCTTCCATCTTTGTCAAAGACCTTTTACTTGGTCGTTTGTTCTTCTGTGTATGTGAATACATCTGGTGATATACATGCTCGTCAATTAGATTAGTCGTCCAATAGTTAATTCATATAGGTTCCTAGTAATTGAACAAAAGTTGTCTGAAGCCATTCAGGACCCTGTACGTATTGTTTATATGAACGACTGATTATTATGTATTACTATTAGTATAGTCGAGTCGATATACGTCATCAATTAGTTCAGTTTGGAATGGCGATAATCTGATCTTTGTCATTGGTTTGTCTGCTAAGATTTTGTTGAATTCAATTAGGAACTGAGTGTGTTGCCTGAGATTTGTTCAAATTGAATCAAAAAACATTTGAAGGTGTGTTATAGTTGCAGTTCAGGCTGTGGTTTTTAAATGGATAACATGTTCTCTTGGTTTAGATTGTGGGCAGCATGTGTATGGTCAGTTGTTAAGGAATTAAAATAATTGGACAGCATGTGCTGTCAGATTATATTCCTGCTGCCCATGCTTTGGCTAAATAAATAAGAGATTAGGACACTTTAACAACAAAATAGAGAGGGGCTTTCAGGGATCTCATGGGAGGTCTGGTTATTTAAAATAGCTGAGTGGAAAAACAGCAGGGAGGGGGGAATTCTGAGTTGTCCAGCAGACTGTAAAGTGCTGAGGGTAGGCTATAAAAAGGCAGGCCTTCCGTTAGAAAAATGGAGAATTTTGGAGCCTGGAGAGAAGGTTTTCTTAAAAAACTGAAAGAAAGAAACAAAAAGAAATCTCAGAACATTGTAACAAAGACTGTCTGAAAACAGCATAAGAATTTAAGCTGGCCAAGCTGTCTTGGCCAATTGCTGTTGGTTATTTGCCGAACTGTGTGTGATTGTTAAACTGTTGGTGTTGTTACATTCAATATTCTGGGCTTCCCGCTGTTGTTTTCTACTCTGTTTCTGGGATTTGTTTGTTTGGTGCTTGACCAACTATTGGGTTTTCCTTGTGGTGGAAACTGCTGCTGTTTGCCTGTGGACTATTACTGCATTGCTGATGTGTTGTTGTTGTTTGTCTGTTGTTGTTGTTGTTTGTTGCATACTACTCAGCTGACTACTCTCCTTCTTCCTTTGCTTTCCTTACCAGGTACACGACTAATACACTACCAATGTAATTTGAAAGTCGATCATGAATACAAAAGAGAAGAGTTGAAGATGTTATTTTATACATAGCCTGTTATATTAAATACCAATGTATAATAGTTTACGTTTTTGCTTGGATACTGGAGGCAACCCTCATGCTTAGTGAAT
Organism: Nicotiana tabacum; assembly: GCF_000715075.1. Taxonomy (NCBI): domain Eukaryota; kingdom Viridiplantae; phylum Streptophyta; class Magnoliopsida; order Solanales; family Solanaceae; genus Nicotiana; species Nicotiana tabacum. Next base: position 13,015,164 of record NC_134089.1, on the reverse strand, counting down.
GTTAATGTATGGTAGTTTGATTTCAGATTGTGTATATAGGTTGGTAGATAAAAGGATTCACGGTATAGTAGGGTACATATTAGACTTTAGCCAATTTTGTTCAGCATGCCATTAAGTTCCTGTCACATATAAAGCTATCCATTGTTAAGCTAATTTCATTCCCTTTTGATAAACTGCCCTGTTATAACTGATAAACCACCCCTGTAGAACCAAAACACAAGCTTCCGGCCTCAACCTCACGAAGGCCGAGCCCAAGTCGAAACGGGCCAAGCAGGCCTTCACCAGAAAAATTGGTGGCCCAGGCCTGGCGAATCCTACATAAGCTGGGTTTGGGCCCATGAGGTCCAATGAGCTGCCCACGGGCGTGGACATGTTTTCTTGTTCTGCAAAGGCTTTCGGAATTCCATTATAAACAACCTGCAAGCATATAATTGAGTAAGATCATTTTACTTTCAATTGGTAGAACAAATGCGACAAGAAAATATAGTCGTTATAGGATATCCTTTTAAAAAAATAAGAATGAGATGAGCCTCGCCGAATAAAAATACAAATTGCGGGGCCCTCAGTAAATACTTGTTTTAAAAAAAATTACTTAGAATTCAGGAAGGCCATTTAGCGAATTTCACGGCCTCCCCAAAATAATAACACGATAGTCTCTTTAGGACGCGCCTTAATAAACCTTACCTTCTTAAACTCGGGTGTGAATTTCATGCGACCCAAATCCAAATCCCAAAACGTCAAATAAAATATGTTCCGGATGGTGGGTGCATTTCATGTGACGCAGTCCAAAGACATGTTTTAAGCGATGTTCACATTCTTAATAATAATAATTATGAAAGCGGTAAAAAGTTAAAATTTGCACATAAGTTCATATTTGTATAAAATCAGATAATCAAGCCGAATATAACAGTTGAGCGACCGTGCTAGAACCACGAAACTCGGGAATGCCTAACACCTTCTCCCGGGTTAACAGAATTCCTTATCCGGATTTCTGGTACGCAGACTGTAATATGGAGTCATTCTTTTCCTCGATTCGGGATTAAAATTGGTGACTTGGGACACCCTAAATCTTCCAAGTGGCGACTCTGAAATAAATAAACCAATCCCGTTTCGATTGTCCTTTAATTGGAAAAACTCCCTTGCACCCTCCCGGGTGCGAAAAAAGGAGGTGTGACAATTATTATTGGAGCTATAATGTTGACACTACCCAAACACCTTACATTTTCATTTTTATCAAGTCCACAATCTATCTATGTGAGATTATTTGTAATATGAATTAATGCCAATACTGATGAGAGTATAATCACTTAAGAGGACTAATGGAAATTAGTTTTGACCATCTAAACGAAAAACTAATCGGGTTTTGACTAAGTACTCTTATCTCATTTATGGACTACTTGAATATATGCATGGAAACAAACAACTAACTAGAGATATGCTACTTATCATGATTTACCCCATTAATCTGACAAAATTGAAAGGTTCATGCTATATCAGCGCATGACCATTTATACGACTCTTTCTCTTTTCAGTCCAATTATACAAAAAAAAAAAAATTAAAACAATTCACAAAGAAAACAACTGAATAGACCAGATTGTCTACTATCTACTTTATTGAAGCGGTTGGATTTTATTGCTGCATTTCAACTTCAAAGCTCTATCACTACAAGATTCGAATGTGTACCTGGAATTCGAATTACAAATAGAGAAAAGAGGTCAGGAGCAACAATGTACAGCAGTAGCACATCAACAGAATCTCACAACAAATAACAGCAACAAAACCCAGCAATAACCAGTGTAACAATGGTCAGAACCAAACTGAAAAACCCCGGAAAGCCTGACTGAAAATTCAGTAGCACTAAACGCAATCCACAGAAAGCAGTAACAAAGTTCTGATTTCAGTAGTAAAGAAAAGGACCTCACTTTCAATTTTTAGCTCTCAAAGACTGACTTTTAATTCTGAAAAAATTAGCCTATTTCTCACTTTGAAGTTCTGAAAATTTTTCTTCCCTCAATTTTCAGTCCCCTTTTCTATATCAACTCCTCCTATTTATAGGCTAGAACTAAACATTACTTATTCAAAGTTTTTCACTTTCAGCCTGTATATTCCCTCCCATGTGCATCTATACACTTTTATCATTAATCCCATGCTTACTTTCTGATTTCTCACCCTTAAAGATACCAGACAGGGTGTATTCTGCACTACTAATTCCCTTTTCATTAAATAATTCATTAATTTAATTATACACTGAATATTCAACTGACAGACTACTAACACTAAACATTTTAAATCTTTTAAACACCCAAAAATACCCCTAAAAATCCCCTATTATTATTGCCTTGCCCTCACTCTTAGCAATCTGTATTTAAACCCCTCTGATTTACAACTACATCAAATCACTACACAACTACAACCAATCCTTAAGTCAAATTCACATAAAAGATTCAAGCATCAAAACAGACCTAAGAAGTGATTCATGTTGTATTCGTCCAAACAAAGCAGTCATAAACTAACTATTCGACGAAGTTGTTCAAATCGAAGGTAGCTTATAACGCACACTCAAACAAACAGAAGAAAAACCTTGACCAAATAAAAGGTCTTGAAGAAGAAGGAGAACTAACGAACAAGACAAGATTTACAAAAATAAACACTTTAAGCAAAGATTCAATAATCCGAAAAAATAGAACGAACAAAATAAGATTACGAACAACACTTAAAACCAAAAACCCTAACGGAAAATAAATCAAAGGAACTAAATAATCTTGAAAGAAAAATCTAAAACTTGAACGAACCCAAGTCGAACTCGGAGTTGAACTATTGGAGGTCGAATGGGCTGTTTTGTGGACGTTGAAAAAGGACGAAGCAGAAGCTGGACATTTGGACTGTGGCGGATTAGCATGGGGGGCGAGGGTGTCGTGAGGAGTAGCAGCGGTAGCAGCTGGACTCGCTGCTGCCATGGTTGACGTGAGGAGCAGCTGGGGTTTTGGTGGTGAACAGCAGTTGGACGACGGGACAGTGGGGTTTGGTGGCGAGGAGTAGTAGCAGCTGCTACTTGATAGCAGCTGAGGCGTGGGGGTCGTTTGCGGGTTCAGCTAGTGAGGAAGACGATGGTTATGGCGTGAAGCAGCTGCAACAACTGCTGCTCGACGGGGTGGTCGACGCGACGGAAAACTGGTATCGTTTGGACGTGAAAGAAGAAGAAGCAATGGCCAACATTTTTCTTTTCCGTTTTCTTCAGTTTTTTTCAAAAAAAATCAAGAAGAAGGGTGAACAGTCCCCTCTTCAGTTTTATTTTGTTCTCCCTTTTCACGTGCTCCCCCCCCCTTTTCAAAATCTTTTTGCTTTTAAAATTTCAATCTCTTTCACGTGTTGTCCCCCTTTCTCCTTTAAACAATTTTCAGCCTTTTTCAATTTTCAATCCCCTCCCCCATGCCATGCTTTGTCCGTGTATCAAAGGACATGGACCCTACGTGTGTAGGGGTCCAAGACATGTGTCCCCCATGCGCGGTGGGGTTCGGATTATTATGGGTCAGGTCCAAAAATTAGGCCTAAAAATGGATAGTTTAAACCCAAATATTATTCTTTGCACGGACCCGAGAATAAAAATACGATGTTATTCATTTAGTCCTATGTAAGCAAAATACTACCAAATAAGACTATTTAAAACAAAACTATTTCTCCCTTTTTTTTGTATTTTTCAAGATTAAAATAGCTACAAAGCATAAATAAAACTATTTTTGTCATTTTCATTTTTATATAAAGATAAAATATAAAGAACTATTTTTTTTTGTATTTTTCAAGATTAAAATAGTTACAAAACGTTAATAACTTTTTTTTGTAATTTTCGAAATTATACAATGATAAAAACATAAAGTACTATTTTTATATTTTTTTTTAAGTTTAAAAATGACTACAAAACATTAATAAAACTATATTTTTTTATAATTTTAAAAATTTTCCAAGTACAAAAATAAGGTACTATTTTTGTATTTTTTTCAAGTTTATGAGAAATACATAAGCTAAAATTTATATATATATTTTTTTGTAATTTTTCTTTTGCGACGAAATAAGGTAAAATAGTCAAAATAGCTATATTAGACTCAATTCAAATATTAACGTTTTGAAGCCCTCTTTTTTCTTTTTTTTTATTTTTTTATTTTTTTTTTATCTTTGATAAAACTAAAATTCTAATTGAGCTACAAACTAAATTAACTCCAAAAATACTAATTAAACTCCTAACAAAAATTATCATACACAATTAAACACCAATTAAAACAAAATTGCATAATTTGATATTAAATGCTAACAATGCAAAATATTCCTATTTTTGTGACTTTCATTTTTTTGTAAAACGAACTTAATTAAATACTAAATGAAAATGTGATATATTTTATATTTTTATTAATTAAAACAAATAAACATGCACTCGTAAAAATACAAATAATTATACAAAAATACCACAAAAATAACAAAAATTGCACACAAAGGAAAATTATTTTATTTTGATTTTTTTGGGAGTAATTCTTTCATAGGGCAAAAATCACGTGTTTACACCAGTGCCTCGTGCCTCTCGACATATGGTCTGAACCGACCGCCAGCTTCATGATCATCAGTCGGGTGTAACGGTGGTACCATGATGTATACATCTCAATAGTAGCCGCATGGATCAGTGAAGGTGGTGACGGAATCAGGTCCTCTCGCTGCTCCCAAACATGAACCTGCACCTCTAGCCATGCTACAATTACGTCGTCCACCCTTGAACGATCATCCCGTTGATAATGTGTAGCCACCTATGCAGGCTCCCTCGGTATAGTCTGCGGACGGTCAAACTGGCGAAGTACCTGCTCTGTAGCATGATGCTCCACAACATCGAGTCACATCAGTGGGACGGAAGTGCTCCAAAGCTGTCGGTCGACCGAGCAATAATCGGGCAGGCCAGCTATCAACTCGTCGCTTTATGGCGTCCAGATGAACTATCAAATAATAACATAAAAGTGAGTATGCGCAACACAAGTGAATTTATGACAAGTAAGTTTAGGTACATATTTATCTGTGCGGCCTCCAGCATATCCAACACATCCCTAACAAGGGGGAGATTATGATGAGCATCAATGCCTCGGTAGTTCCCACATCGGAGAACCCACCTCCTAGCTAGAGGAAGAAACGGAGGTGCTACATTCGGAGGTAATGGTGATAGAGGTGGTTGCAACGGCAGGAACCGCTCCCAGGCCCAAACCTAACATACAAGGTTGACGTAAAATTTAAGAGTCATTTTGACTATATAGAATTGGAAGTAATGAACAGAGTATTCGAATATGTTGTCACCTGTAAAAAGGCAGAAAACCACATATGTTGCTCTGGGTGCCCATGATAGCCCGACACATACTCATGTACAGGTAAGCGAGAACAACAACACCCCAATTGTACTTGGGTAACTAATCTGGCTGCTGAAGATGATGTAGAAATCACATACTCACTAGTTTTCCCAAAGTGTTCGGGAACAAGGCACCCCCAAAAAGAAGGAGCAGCGCCAACCTCGTGTACCGGTGAATATGGAGATCACCTGTCTCGGCGGTGATGTCGGGGTGCAATACCTCTAAATGTTGTCTGATAGCTGTCACAAAAATGCGACTGCCCCCTCTAGCTGCAGCCTCACCCTGTGGCCTGAAACCAGTAAACTGCTGCAGCAAGTCCGAATACTGGGCACGCGTCATAGATCTCATATACTGAGGCAGTGCAACAACCAGTCCATCAACACGCAGCCCATGTAAAACCTGAACATCTTGAAGCGTGATGGTGGCCTTGCCAATGGGCAGGTGAAAAGTGTACGTCTCCGGTCGCCACCGCTCTATCAACGCCATGATCAGAGACTAATCGAGCTGGGGGGCACCCCATCTCAAAAATCCTATAGAAGCCCGTATCACGCAGGCGATGGACTACGCGAAGATGAAAAACTCTCTCCCTCAAAAAATCCCACAAGTCGTTCGGTCTCCTGGCGCGGAGACTCTGATCCACTAGCTGTCCCTCCCATACGTAGGCGGACCTATGGTCGCCCTATAACACTAATATCTGATCCGAGGCTGATCCAGGATGCACATGCGGCACGTCCATGTCGTCTACTGTAAATTAAACAATATTAATTGTGTGTTTGTGTTGTAATAATTAATATTTAATTATTTAATTGGACAGAGTAAATATCTATGGGTTCCAGGCTCGACATTTGAGGCTCAGTAACACCAAGCTATCATGAATTCTTATGTGTGTCAGTTTTAATATTTTTACAATTTTGTTAGTGTTATAATAATTATTTAACTGGACACAGTATATATCTATGGGTTCCAAACTCGATATTTTAGGCCTAGTAGCACCAAACTATCCTGAATTCTTATGTATGTCAATTTCAATATTTTTACAAATTTGTTTGTGTTATAATAATTAATATTTATTTAACTGGACACATTATATATCTATGGGTTACATGCTCGATATTTGAGGCCCAGTAGCACCAAGCTATCATGAATTCTTATTTGTGTCAATTTCAATATTTTTACAATTTTGTTTGTGTTATAATAATTAATAATTAATTATTTAACTGGATACAGTATATATCTATGGGTTTCAGGCTCGATATTTGAGGCCCAGTAGCACCAAGCTATCCTGAATTCTTATGTGTGTCAATTTTAATATTTTTAAAATTTTGTTAGTTTTATAAATTAAATATTTAATTATTTAATTGGACAGAGTAAATATCTATGGGTTCCAGACTCGATATTTGAGGCCCAGTAGCACAAAGCTATCCTGAATTCTTATGTGTGTCAATTTCAATATTTTTAAAATTTTGTTAGTTAATTAATTTTTAATTGGACAGGGTATATATCTATGAGTTCCATGCTCGATATTTAATTTGACAACATATATTAATTTGTTAGTTCTGTGTGTTTGTTTTATAAATTAAATAATTAATTTTTGTAAAGTGTAATTTTGGATAGAGTTTGTAGTTAGTAGATACTTAAACTATAGAGACTCTACGCTAAAAGACTCTATATTTTACTACGCTAAAAGGCTCTATATTTTACTACCCTACAAGGCTCTATATTTTACTACTCTAAAAGGCCACCATTCTTTAAGCAAATAAGTAATATAACTAAATAAAAACAACAAACATATGAACATAACATTCACGAAATTACATATAAAACAGTAAAAGAAATTTATGGACATTTTTATTAACAAAAAAAAATTATTTCTCAACTTTTAACTATTTTTTTAAATACTAATAATTTAATCTGGATAAAAATAACATACAAATTTAATCGCAAACAAAACACAAATCAACGTGGAAACACATTCAAGAAAACAAATATGCATGGTTATACGAGTTTAGACATAGACTAAATCCGAATACCTCGATTTATGTTTTTAGAAATGTCGGAAATTTGAAATTTTGAGCCCTAAACAAGGATACCGCAACAATCGAAGGCTTGGGTTGTATGCGGGACCTACACTCTTCACTTTTTGTGTGACGGGTGGGGCCTAATTGATTTTTTTTAAATTGAGGAGGGGGGGGGGGGGGGTACCGCTGGAAAGGTTTTTTTTTTTTTTTTCTAATGAAAGACTTGTTTCGGTCGTGGGGAAGAAGGAGACTTTATAATTTAATAGAAAAATGCAGTATAATACTGCACTTTACTAAAACACAGTATTATACTACATTTTCCTTTAACGACTAAATTTTTGTTAAACTAAAACGTAATATAATACTGCGTTTTAGTTAGAAAAGTAACTTTTTTAACTGTATAAAGGTATTTTGAGTCCCAAATCATTATTTAGGTTTCGGACTCGAGAAGGGAGAGGAAAAGAAAAAAGGAGATGCTATGCTACTGATTGTATTAAATTATGATTAACTTATTAACGTAGTTATTTTTTTAAAAAATTTGGGAGTTTACCATAACGATCTTTCACTACTCTATAACTCCATAAGCCATTAAGGTTGTTAATCACACGCTCTGGTCCCATGACCATACCTCATTAGCCCGACTTGATTTTATGTTTCCTTATAACTCAAGCATACAATGATACGACCCTATAAAAATATATTACATTCAAGTAAGATCTTTATTAATATAAGTTAAATTATATTGATTTTACAATTCATATAACTTATATTTTTTCTTAGAAGTATTGTTGAAGGAAACGTTATAGTCACTGTCAATATAAGTAAATATATAACAATACATTATTTGCCATTTCTCGCCATATTATTACAAATTAATATTATTATAAATATTTTACTTATGATTAAGGGGGCACGCATCCCGCGTTTACCCATGGTGCAAGAAAAGGCCGCACTCTAAAAGGAAAGGGCATGATGTATGCAGCCTATCCCTGATGCAAGCATCAATGGTACCCGTATTGAAACAAATATTTTACTTATGATTATCTTATGTAAATGATTTATTTGTGTAAATATTTTTTCCACTATGATGTTTTTGTAAAGTCTGAGAAGTTCAATGGGGGAAAGCGTAGAACTCCAAAAGTTATCAATACCACAATTGCAAAAGAACACATATATAATTTGTTCCGTTAGAACACCAGATAGATATCGGGATAAGCCAAAGAAAACTCTGAACGCTCGAGAAGCAGAAGAAGAAGAAATGGAGAAGTACTTTGGGAACGCGTACCGGGGCGACCCGGGAGTGCCACACGCCGACCCGGAACGGTTCGTGAACATATGGATAGGGTCCGCTGCTTTCTCCGCCCTAACTTTTATCAATCCCTACATGTGGACTCTCTCCAATCAATACAAGTACTCACTTTGAATTGCCCCAACTGTCTTTTTTTTTTCTTTCATATTTGTTGTTAATTTGATAAAGTGTTAATGTTTATGCTGCTAATTTCTTGTTCTATATAGTCTGCTTACAAGCCAGGGTCTGTCGGAAACAGCCTATCCGCCCTATCGGGTAGGGGTAAGGTCTGCGTACACACTGACCTCCCCAGACCCCACTTTGTGGGATTTTACTGGGTTGTTGTTGTTGCTGTATATAGTCTGATTACAATATTTTAGGAGTAGCATCAACTTGTGGTTGTAAGAGTGATAAGTGGGAAGTTTAGGGGATTAGCAAAGTCCTATGTAAAAGCATTAGATGACTTGTAGTAAAAGTTAGGAAACAGGAAAGGGATAAAAGTTAGAAAGACGTGTGAGTTAGCGGGACGGCGAAAAGAGGGTTAAGATTTGAACCAAGTTAAGCGTATTAGGAAATGATCCCCAACAAGTTTTGAGAAGAGATAATACAGTCTAATAGAGATGCAAATGGTATTTGGATCAATTGCTCGATGCAAATAATGAGACTAACGTCACAAAACCTTTGCTTCACTTGTAAAATTAGGTTTGCAGAGATGCAATGAAAAATATGAAGGCTAGACCTGTTGTCCAGGACCCCAGGTGATTTTCTATATATATGTGTGTGTGTGAGGGAGAGAGAACAAAGGAGATACTCAAATTTGTGCTAACTATGATGGTATTAAATTTTATAGTTTATATGATGAGACTTTGGGAAAGAGTGATGAAGCATAGACATAAGGACATTGTAAGGGTAATTGATAACTAATTTGAATTTATACATTTAGATATGTAACCGACACTATTTTGGTTAAGAAAGTTGATGAAATTCATAGAAAAAGAAGAAGTATTTGCATAGGCTATTCATTGGCTTATAGAAAACACATGATACAACGCCAATAAAAGTCAATTGATAAGTGGTTGGGAAGAAATAATTTTGTATGAAAATATGTTGATATTATAGAAGTTATGTTGAAAGAGCAGTCACAAGTTTGAGATAGTAAAGGAGAGTAAGAGGAGTTTCCACAACCATGGGTTACCAGGATTCGCATTATCCCATATCCCGTTACCTAGTTATTGATGAGCTAACCAGTAGTATTCAAGATGAGGTCTCGAGTAGTATTTGCAGATGATGTTGTGTTAATTGCTGAAACAAATAAGAAAATCAAAAAATAATTGAAAATATGGAGAAACTCTCTAGAGAGAAATGATTTAGGATAAGTAGAAGTATGTACCTATAAGAAGAAGGCAGGTGAAGTAAAATTAGATGGGGCTATGCTGTCTAAATGCAAACTATTTCTTATGTAGGTGGTCTTTCAAGAGAATGACTTGATAGATAAAAATATTACTTGTATAATTAAAATAGGAGGAGGGCTAAGGGAGCTTTATGTAACAAAGTGCAAGAAAAGTTTCATATAACGGTTGTAAGAAAAAATTGTATATAGGAGTGCATGTACTAGAACCATGCTACTAACTAACCTTCTACTTTTCTAATTGCTCGACTACCAACCTTCTCCCCTAATCCTCGACCTCATGTTCTCCTATATAGGGTCATGTTTTAGGAGAGCTGAAGATGTGCTATTTTTTGTGTGATCACGTCTCACCAATTATTCCCGGTCTACTTCTGCCTCTCTTTAGACCTATCATTGCCAACTCCTCGCACCTTCTCAGTGGGGCATTTGTACTTCTTCTCTTCACATGCCCGAATCATCTAAGCCTCGCTTCCCGTATCTTGTCCACGATGGAGGCCATTCCTAAAAGTCCAGCATATCCATAAGCTGAAAATTATAGAGATTTAAATGTTATGATGGATGTATCTTACCTTATCAAAAAAGAATTAAGATGGATGTGCGCCCACTTAAGATTGGATAAACAAAGAAATGCTTATATCTAACAAAGGGTAGAAGACTACATGCAGCGTATATAGAGGATGTATGAGAGAGGTCGTATAAGATGCTTCTGTAAGATCGTGCAAAAATCTGCAAATTCGCTGGTCTATAGATAAGCAGTGAAGGGACTAATTGAGACACATATGAAGGGAAGCTATCTGAATAGACTTCCAGTCACTCCAAAATCAAAGCACATGCAACTAAAAACAGAGTGCAGTAGAAGCAAATGATCTATACTACAATGGACCTAGGATTTTAAGGTTACAGTGCTTCACTGCAAGAAGATGTATTGGCGAAGATGGGTCGGGTGGGAAAAAAAGTAAAAGGGAAGAGAAAGTAAAACAAAAAAGAAAAGAAAATAAAGAAAAAGAAAGGGCAAAAGAATGTTGTGTTTTAGGGAAGGGGGTTGGGTAAGAAGAGTGATAAAGATAAGAAAAAAAGAGTCTGATAAGAAAAGAAAAGAAAATAAAGAAAAAAGAAAGGGCAAAAGAAAAGAAGAAAAAAAGAAAAGAAAATAAAGAAAAAAGAAAAGGCAAAAGAATGTTGTGTTTTAGGGAAGGGGGTTGGGTTAGAAGAGTGATAAAGATAAGAAAAAAAGAGTCTGATAAGAAGTGTCTTTCATCCCAAGTCAAAGGCAATGGTTGCTCGAGCACCCATCGAACTCTATGTGAATCCACCCCTGAATCTATACAGGTGATGCCAACTAGTTGTTAATAAAGGTTTAGATGTTGTTACACTTACATACATTTCTTGGCCTTTTGAAGTGTTGTTAGACTTGCATCAGATTTGGTGTTGTCCCTAATCTTTATTATTTGGTTAGGAAATTGTGTCTGTCTAAGGATAAGGAGTTTATCTAGAGAACCTCTAGTCTTTAGACTTCTAATTTGCTTTCATATAGCGGAATGCAACTTATTTAGGATCAGGCATGGTTGATGGTTGATGGTTGAGTGATGTATCAACTTATGATGTAACAATTGAAGTATAGTGGATGTCCCTTTGGTGTCGTAAAAACTACAAGCGAGGTCTTTTTTCACCTTGTAAGCTCATTATTTTTTTTGGATAGATAGGTAATTAACCTTCAAAGGTGTTACTGATATCCTTATGATAAATAAAGGGGTTGACTTTACCTTACGGGTTTCTCTTTGAAGGTTTCAGTAAAAGATATTGAGGCAGTCTTTATAGCAAAATAGATATGAGCAAATCTATTCTTGATCAAGGGGTTTATTAACGGTTGTTTTATGCGCTCCATCTGACCCTTGTTCCGTCCATGTTGAGAAGTCCATAACATTGTCTGCGTTTCCGTTTAAGATATTCCAAAATGGAAATATCTGTTAATATAGGTTGTTTATTTAGGTTTCTACACCTTTTTAGTGGGTATACTAAGAATTAGTGTAACCTGGGGTAATTTGTGGAAACAGTCAAAGGAAGGTGTAATGCACACAGTAATGCCTCCTCAAAGAAGAAGAAGTTTGAACTTGGAGAATACTACACTAAAGGGATGGAGGAATAATTTTCTGTCTCTGTTTTCCCCCTTTTGGTTTCACCTTTCTGTTTGTTATCACATGGAGAATATTATCGTAAATCTACTTCTTGGTTTTCCTGCTCTCAACGGATTACACAAGGCAAAAGAAAGCTTGGTAAAGAGGTGGGAGATCACTAATTTGTGAATGATTTCTTGTGAGTTTTCCTGGATGGCATCGCAAATAGTGAAATATTTTTGTTTGTGCCTACTGGGCTTCTATCTTGTGGTAAGAGTGTAGTTCATGATGTGTGGTTTCGGTGCACGTCACGGGTTTGAATCCAGCCGTAGACAAAAGCCCGGTATTTAAGTGGAAAAAGGTAGAGGAGCGGGCCCACTATCCATCGAGTTTCGGACCTTGCGCTACTGGTCCTCACGGGATTTCTCGGTTATAAGAAAAATAGTGAAATCGGCTTATAAAGGATAAGGTAGAGAGAGAAGTAGAAAGTTGAGAATGAACGTGATTGTGGGCCTTTTACAGTAGTTCCTAATCCCATCGATTATCAAACTGTTGAATTGTGGGATACGACTTCCTAATCCCTCTAGCTAGGGCATAAAACCAACTAAGCAGATAACTAATTTACATTACAACAATCACATAATTACAATCAGCTCTATTGTTCCATTCTTCCGATCATATGTGCATGGACTACATCTTTTGTGTTTGCTATCTTATATTTTTGACAAGAACAACAACAACAATTACCCAGTAAAATCCCACAAAGTGGGGTCTGGGGAAGGTAATGTGTACGCAGACCTTACCCCTACCTCATAGGGCAGAGAGGCTGTTTCCGATAGACCCTCGGCTCAGAAAGACGGAAATAAAAAACAAGAAAATACAATTCATTAGTAATTCTAGTAGAAACCGTAATAGTAACATAAGCATAACAACCAAAAGATAAATGACATGCAATAACAGTAACCAGTATCTAAGGCCCGGGGCTAAGATAAACAACAAGGATAGTGTGGACTCAACATAAACTGCAAGCCATCTAAGATCAACCCTAATCCAACCCTGCCTCACCTCGGGTATGAAGTAAGGAAAGCTCTACTACCCCCTAACCTACAACCCTAATGCTTGACCTCCAGACCTTCCTATGAAATGCCATGTCCTCGGAAATCTGCAGTCGTACCATGTCCTACCTGATCACCTCTTCCCAATACTTCTTAGGCCGCCCTCTACCTCTTCTCGTACCCACCACTGCCAACCGCTCATACCTCCTCATCGGAGCATCAAGGCTTCTCCTCTGCACGTGCCCGAACCATCTAAGTCTCGCTTCCCGCATCTTGTCATCCACAGGGGCTACGCCCACCTTCTTCCGAATATCTTCATTCCTAATCTTGTCTATCCTAGTGTGCCCGCACATCCACCTCAGCATCCTCATCTCTGCTACCTTCATCCTCTGGATATGGAGGTTCTTAACCGGCCAATACTCTGCCTCATACAACATGACCGGTCTAACCACAGCTCTATAAAACTTACCTTTGAGTATCGGTGGCACTTTCTTGTCACACAAGACTCCAGATGCAAGCCTCCATTTCATCCAGCCCGCCCCTATACGGTAAGTGACGTGCTCGTCGATCTTTCCGCCCCCCTGAATCACCGACCCAAGGTACTTGAAGCTATCTCTCTTGGGATGACCTGTGATCCAAGTCTCGCGTCCCTGCCTACTTCCCTCGACTCAGCGCTAAACTTGCACTCCAGGTACTCTGTCTTAGACCTGCTCAATTTGAAACTCTTAGACTCGAGGGTCTGTCTCCAAACCTCTAACCTCTTGTTAACACCGACCCTCGTCTCATCAATTAGAACTATGTCATCAACAAATAACATACACCATGACACATCCCCGTGAATGTTGTGTGTCAGTGCATCCATCACCAAGGCAAATAAGAATGGGCTAAGCCCAGAGCCTTGGTGTAATCCCATAACAACCGGGAAATGCTCCGAGTCGCCTCCTACAGCCCTAACCTTAGTCTTAGCTCCATCATACATGTCCTTGATCGCTCTTATGTAGGCTACCGGCACGCCCTTTGCCTCAAGATATCTCCAGAGCACCTCCCTAGGGACCTTGTCATACGCTTTCTTGGTTTATTCTAGCAGGTCGTCTCTCTAAATGTTTTCTTATCTTTTTTCTTATTAAATTATGTTAACACATCTCTTTCTTTTGGGTGTCGTTCTCCATAACTTTCCACCTCTTCCAGCTAAGTGACATTCCTTTGCATTTGAACGACAAAGGAGCAGCTCATTAATGCTAAGTTGAAGTCCTAATCCTTCTCAATGTTTGTTTTCCTTCTGTTTTTCATTAAGAACAAAGCATAACATTGCTGAGTACAAAAGAAGGATTGGAGCTTCACCTTAGATAAAGCAAAACTATGAAAAATGCAGGAAATTTTGCAGTTGCTTCAAACATGAAAAGTGGTCATAGAGTTTTGCACCACTTCTAAAGAAAGGAAAATCACTCTCCCGCAAACTTGGTCTAGTGAGAGCTGTAAGACCTGGAAAATTTCTCGAGTACTGCTATGTTCAGGACGGCCGTATTAGAGCATGAAATGTATCTCTTTAGAACCATTTCATATTCACTAGACCAAAACCATACATGAGAACAGTAGAGTGCTTTTGTTAATCAGCTTCTTGAAGATTAGCTGTTTGATCTTTCATGTATTGCTTAGTATTACGGAAGGAGAAATAAAGATGGCAGACGTCTATATTTTTCGCAAAAGGGGGTGCAAAGAGGGTGGTTCTCAGGGAGACTGAGTGAAGGTGTAGTAAGGGTAATATGTGGCTCCCTTCTATTTCCCAAGTTCATTTTTCAAGAAAGTTCTTGGGTCATTGTTCTCCTCCTTAGCTCATCTGTTTATCACTTTACACTAACAGTTGTAAAGTCTTCAACTCTCGAGATCTAATAAAAGGTAAGAGTGAATAATTGATTAAGCATAAAGGCTAAAGCATAATCCCTATGTTTTTAACTGCCGCTTGATCATTTCTCTTAAACAACAACGTTTGGAGCTTCCCGCATGATGGTGCTTGTATAACGTTCATAATTTGTGATGGGGGCTCACTTATCCTTCTTGATCTCATTAGAGCTATTCTTCTGAGTTGTGGATGCCAGTATAGCTTAGAAACTTTAGTTTGACCTAGGTGCTCTCCACTATGGCTAAATCTGTGCCCCAGTAGGTGATTACATTTTGCCATGTTGGCCACCGATATTGTCAAGTAGTGGCTCAACGACACCCATACTACTGCATGACAGAGATTTCTAAAAATTTCCTTTTTGCTGTGTGTCTGAGCTTTTGAATGTGTTGTTATGTGCAGCTGGCATGACAAAGCCATGCTCTTTGAGCAACATCACTGGAAGAAAGCTCTAAAGAAAAATAAGGATTACGAATTTAAGGTACTCGATGCTTCTTAAGTTTCTTATGTAATGATGTTCTCCCTTATACACTATAGAGTTGTATAAAAAAAAAGATTGTTTCAATGTTTTTAGTTTATTACTAGGACGGAATTACTCGTTTCTTTCTCTCATTTGAGTTTTCATTAATTGCAGTGGAACCAGTACATGGATAAAGATGCACGAGACTCGTACTACTTCAATTGGCCTGTTTACTTTCCATAGGTTTCTCCAATGTATCAGCATGCTGGTGCTTTTTTTTTTTCCGAAATCTCTAGACAGGAAAACTATTGTAGCTTGAAATTTCTGTTGATACTATGAATTCAAACATTTTTCTAAACCTCGTACCGTTTGGTGATATTGCCATGTTGCTGCATGGCTGCTTCCCTTAGTTTTCTGTAGTTAATGGAAGTGCTTGGTCTTCTATTTGAACTTGAGATGACAAAAGCAGGTCGGACGATCCATGTCATAGAATTCAGATTATTTTCTTATAGAGTCACCACATGCGATGTGCAGAAACAGAAGTGAGTGGAGAATGAAGTAGTTGCTCTATTGTACTGGTGGGTTGCAGCTGATTGCATTGCTTGTGCTTCATAATATTAGTTTATCTTTTATATGACCCGTGTAAAAAAAATTTAATACTATAATTACAGGTAATTATCCATAAAAGGTGGGATTAGTAACCTGGAAAATCGGTTACTTGCTAACACATGGAGTACTAAAATATCCAAACAGACCCTAGGAATTACATAACATTGTTGAGTACAAAAGTAGGATTAGTGCTTCACCTTAGATAAATCAAAAACTACGGAAAAATTGCCAAAAATTGGACATCGCTTCAAGCATGTAAAGTGGTCATAGAGTGATAAATGGATCACCTTAAAAAATGAATTGAAATTTCATTATGACATGATAAATGGTGGTGCTCGGCTATAGAGCCGAGCTGTGATGCCCACCTACAGAGTGTAGTCCTCCCTGTATTCTTGGACGTAGATGTTCGTTTTTATTTGAAATGAAGATGGATAAACATGCACTTGAGCCTGAAGTTGATGAAATTCTGAAAAACATGGAAGTGGCGCAAGTTGGATTTTTTTTTTTTTTTTTTTTAGGGGCAATGTGGATACCTATAGAATTTCTGAAGTTGATTTATATATAACAGATGGTGAAGGACAATTAATGGAGGTTAAATGAAATTTCTAAGATGCTTAGGATTGGGTCCATTGCTAGTGCCTCCTACTTTTGACTCATTTATTGCAACATACAATCGATCCTTTTGAAGGGAGCCTTGGAGCAACGGTAAAGTTATCTCTGTTAAAACTGTATTGTGGTCCGGGCCTATTCCGGAACCGCGAGCCCACATGGGCTTTGGGCTAAACGGGCTGGCCCGTATGGTCCGGTCCCAAGCGGTCCTAGGAGGCCACTGTGGGCCGGTCCTGCATGTAGAGACCGCGAGCCTCGGACCATTTAGCCCGGGACTAGCTGGCGGGCCCAACGGGCCCAACGACTATTTTTTATTTTTTTTTTTAAAATTGGCCAACGGTTGGAAGTTTAAAAACTAGCCGTTGGCCTGCCAATTTAGCCGTTTGGCTTTTTAAAAAATAATCATTTGCCCCCCAAACTTTGTTTTAACCCCAAACTTTTTATAATTACACTTTTTCCCTATTCTCAACTATAAATACCTCCTCATTCTTTCATTTTTACTTACAAAATCATCAATCTCTCTCTAATTTTCTTCTATAATTGCTTACTTTATTATTGCAATTTGTGAAAAATTGTGAAGTTGGTTAGGAGGTCCTCACTTTTGGTATACAAATATTTATAAGGCTTTATCACTTTCAGATGAGGAATTTGCTACACTAGCAGATGCAAAAGCCTCAATTAAAATAAATGCTCAAACAATTTATAATGCTTATCAACTTGCCTTAGATTATGCTAGACCAAATGTTCCAACTCCTACTTCGTCTAGTTCGCAATCATCTAAAAGAACTGTGAGCCTAAAAGCACTTAGTTCTTGGACGGAGTTCAGGGATTCTCAAGGTGATAATATTGTTGATAGTTCACAACTAAATGAGCTTCTAGTTTATTTGTCGCAAGGACTTGAATTAGAGAATCCCGACGACTCCTTTGATGTTTTGGAATGGTGGAAGGACAAAGAAAAACACTATTCGGTTCTTTCAACGATGACTCAAGATATTTAAGTATTCAAGCTTCAACAGTGGCATCGGAGAGCGCTTTCAGTCAAGCGAGACTTCAAATCGGTGATCATAGAGCGTCTATGAGGGAGATCTTGGAAAAATCAGTACTCTTCAGAGATTGGATCCGTTTGGAAAGAAGAAATTTTGGACTTGTTGAATCACAACCGGAGATAGACGAAGCTTATGAAGAAATACTAGCGGAACTTGCGGAGGATGCTGCTTCGCCCGGAAGCGGTGATGAACAAGCTTCTTTTCCGCCACCACCAACGGAAATTTCTCCGAACCTTGAAGGATTTATGAAATTTGCTAGAGATAATACGTAGACTAATATGTAACTTGTATTTTGGCATATCTTCATTATTTTTTTTTCCTTTTAATGGTGGTATTAGCACCTTGTTGTGCTCATTCCATTGAGGGAAGGAAGTCTAAGAAAGATATTGCCATTTCTTGTTAATGTCGTAATAATAAAAATTATAAGGCATTCCCTTGAATATTTCTTTACAATTTTTTTGTGTTTAAATTTGAATTAGAAGATTTAAGTCACAATTATATAATATAATTTACAAGAAATTGCCTTAGATAAAAAAAATAAAAAAAAATAGCCCGGAACACTTGGGCCCATTTAGCCCGGGATCATGTGGGCCGGTTCCACTCTCCAGGACCGTTAAGCCCGGGACCGTTTGGCCCGGTACCGCTTAGGCCCGGCCAGCCAGAACCCAGGACCGTTTGGACCGGCCCGTTTAGCCCATTTAGGCCCGAATCGGACCACAATACAGGCTTAGTCTCCGTATGATTTATAGGCCACAAATTCAGATTGTGGAAGCAACACTAATGTTAGTAGGGTTAGATGACGCGTCCTTCCTCGCACCCTGCATGAACGCGTGATATCTTATGCATCAGGCTGCCCTCTTTATATGATCGATCTTTTCTATATTCACTTTTAGTTGATTTTCCCTCTTTTTCATTATCTATATCTATATCTATACTATATTAAAAGCACGAAGGCCCTTAGCGAGATGTTGTTCATCTTTTTTACCCTCTAAAAATAAATTTCACATTGAATACAATTGTAATTTAAGTTACTTTCTCTAATATTTAGGGCATTTAAATCACCTAAAATTTTGGGCATTAAAATATTTCCTTATTGGACTAAGTAAGAAAGTCCTAATTTTTAGCCTTCACCATAACATGTCAATTAAATAGGGAAACGTGCTCATGGAGTTACGTTTGTTGAAAATTTTCTACAACTTATTTTTTTTGATTTAATAGTTATTTAATTATTATTTGAATATTTAAGAGCTTAAAATTAATTAAAATTTTGCTTATTAATTTATTTTCTTATTTGAACCATGTAGAAAGTTACAATATTCAGAGATTATTAAAATATCACTTCATATAGGTCTTGCATTTAAATTATATATAAATAATTAAAAAATAGATAAAAGAGGAATAAAAAAATTTAAGAAAGAAGAGGTATAGGTTCTTGTCTTCTTGGAGATAACGTAGATAGTTTCTCTTTATAAAAATATACAATACTACTGCACCAATAATCTTATTCAATATTATACTTTTAACTTTTAAAAGTTTTAAATGCACAAATTAACAAGATAATTTATGAGATTCCTTGATTATTAATTCATGATATATTTAGCTAAATATGAGTGGGTTTATCAGCTAGCTTTCAATTGTAGATTTTCTTACTAGCTTTCTTTTTCTAATGTCTTTTTTTTTTTATTTATTATTGCACTTTGATTTACCGTTATTTAAAGATCTTAGATTAGTAGTTATCTGCTTATATGTTATAAGTTGTATCTTTCAAGATTATTTACATTTCCAAGGTTCTTGCCTGTGAAATTGAAATTACAAAATTACAAACTTGAAACAAGTCTTAAGTTGATTATTGATGATTGAGGACTTCTGAGATAATTTTTTAATTATTGAGTTAGTTATACACAACCAATATTCATGATCATCTTTAGGAAATTACACTTTTATTTTATAAACTCAAAACTATTTTTTAAATAAATTTATACTCATTAAGATAGGATCACACGCATCGCGCGTACACTAAGACTAGTTTTATTAAAATTCTCCTTTAGTATGTTTGCATTTTTGTTTTCTAATGAAAACGTGGTATAAATAGTATGATTGAGGTATCTATGAGTATTTAAGAAAAAAGGACATCTGTAATGGTACCTTATTCAGCAGAATAAGGACTAGCGACACGACAAATCTATATATCTATATAAAAGTGGGATAAAAAATGTTGACTTGGCACCTCTCATATGCTAAAGGGTATTTATCTTTTTTCTCAAATTTTTGCCATCTTAACTCATTTTTTCTGGCTGAAAAATCAGCATATTCATGCATTTACACCATAATTTAATTATATTTACCTACAGTTATGACAAATGGCTATTAAAATACAACCATTTAATGCACGGTATCAGTTTCAAGAATTGCCGTTACTATACTACCCTTTTATAGTGAAAAAAAGTTGAATGCTAAACATTCACATTTTATAATTGAAAAAAGGGTTACAAATCTATTGAGGCCTTGGATATACATATTATACAAACAGGAGGTCTGATGCAATCGGAGATGAACAACATATTTGTACGTGAAAGTTCTTTTTATAATAAGGTATGTTTCAGTTTTTCGGACTTGGTTGGGGTATTGTCTTTACTTATCTGTTTGGGATTATATTCACTAATTATGTTATTCCTTTAATATTTTTGACTTTAATTTGATTTTTCGTTCATATAAATGTTAAAAAAATTCACCGATTAAGATTAAGATACACACTAGATTCTTCGATATAAACAACCTAGCCAATATGATCCGTAAGAGTAAGCATGCAACGTAAGCTAAGCATTTGCAGTGAGAAAGATTGATACTTGAACTTCATTACAGATGTTACCTCTTTGAGGAGAGGCTAATTGTGAGTTTTAGTTAAGATGACAGTATATGTATCTGATAAATTCTCCCTCTAGCATATTATTTTGAATTTCGTGTCAATAATAAAGGTTCATACTAATAAGAAAAATTAAAAATTACAAAAATGTAACTAACTACTAATTGAAAGCTCTATCTACGTTATGTGAATCTGAGATGTTTGTGGTGAAATAAAAGTTTGAGATATTTGTCATATTAAATTTTTTCTAATTATATCCCAGTTATCTCGCATTATATTGATGTTTCCGCTATTTTTTAATATTGAGAATATTACAAGATCCTAATTGTTATTATTTTTATATATTTTAAATTATTACGTAAAGTTGATAAATATTTTTTATGATCGCGCAAAGCGCGGTAAATTTACTAGTTAGAGAATACAACAGGTTACAATTAACTTATAAAATATCATTTGAAGAAAACACAAAGCATGTTTATCCAAGTGCTTAGATAATTTAATGGTGATTTTCCTGCCTTTGTATAGCAAAAAAACAAACATAAAATACACATGATATAATTAAGTACTGCGTAAATAAAAATGTACATTTTCTATCAATTTAGTAAAAAAAATAAATATACGTAAACTTTTCGTCAGCTGCAAAAGATAACTCCAAAATCAAAACTATGTGATTAAAACCTTATACTAATAATAAAAATTTACATCCCTTTTTCGGGGCCTTTAAAGGGGGATTTAAGATATAAAGATTTTTACACAATTAAATAATTTTAACTCGTGATAATAGGATAGTTATTACTTTTATTCGATTGTTAATTACTCCCTCTATTCCAATTTATGCGATGTGTTTTGATTGGATGCAGATTTTAAGAAATAAAGAAAGACTTTAATTTTGAAACCTGAGGTCTAAAATAAACTATAAATATTAGTGCGACTATAGATCATCTCATTAAGAGTAAAATGAGCATTTTAAAGTTCGTTACTAAATATAAAAATATGTCATTCTTTTTTAGACTGACTAAAATGAAAAAAGAGTTACATAAACTAGGACAACAAAATTAATATGTATTAAGAGAGTTACTTGTAATTACTAAGTACGTAACCTAATTATTTTTTACACTCGCATAGAACTTAAACTCTTTAAACATATAGAGTAATAATTTTTCATACCTAAAACTAGGGGTGGCATACAAGTGGGTTGGGTCGGATATAGATGAGCCAAAAAATGGATAATTAATGTAAAAACAGATAATTTATCCGGCCCGACTCATATTTAGTACAAATAAAAAAAGAGAATTTTTTATAAAGCACTATCTTTTAGTGGTAATTAGCTATCTATAGATACCATTTGCATATTACGGATTGTAAATACGTTTTCTGTTGTTATAAGATGTATTAGAAGTATTTAAGCTACTGTATTCAAATAGGCGTGAATCAGGGAAGTCCAGCTAATCAGTTGTTGTATTCGAGTGTATTCGACTGTATTCATGGCGTGAAACATGGGATTACAGCTGGACAAATTATTGTATTCGACTGTATTCACGGCGTGAAACAGGGGATTACACTGTTTTTAAACGGAAAGTGAATCAATTAACATAATAGACTCCTAATATAACTCAACAAACTCAATTATAACACACAAATTTTGTATTTTCAGTTATAAAAAATATTCTCAACCGAAAAATACCCCAAAAACATAACAATCTTCAGAAAAATTATATAATACATATGAATACATAAATTATATTAATTAAAAAAAAATATGAATACATTCATGACATATAGCGAGACAGTGAATACAATAAAATACATAGAATATAGCGGGATATATTAAAATACAATGAAAAAAAGATAGTGAATACAATAAAATACATGGAATACATCGAGATACATTGAATTACAATGAAAAAAAGACAATGAATACAATGAAATACATGAAAATACAACGTGATACGTTGAAAATACATTGAAATATATTAACAGAAAATCAAGTTGCTCAGCCCCAAACTCCGTCTTCTTTGTTCAAGAACAAACCCTAATTTCCGGCGAATCCGCCGTCAAGCAAAAACCCTGAATCTCACTTTCCCACTCATCCTGTACAGTAGCCGAACAAAAATCATGGCAAGACGTATCATATCGTTTTCGAGTCCATGTTGTCAACAACTCCTTGCTTCTCAATTGAATTGGGATGAAGTAAAAATGGATAGTATGAGATAGGGGAAGTTCTCCAGAACAAAGAGGTGTTTTGGTGCAGAGAGATGGGGAGATTAGATAGAGTAGACGATAAGGTTTTGCACAAAATTGAGGGGAAAAGTCAGAAAAGTCTTCGTGATATACCAGGCAAAATCACCGTTTGTGACTAATGGTAGGTGATGTGGGTGAGAGGAATTTTGAGGTTGAGCATCGTGTTTTCAAGGAATATGGGAAGAGAATGACATGTATCAAAGTAGAGAGAGAAAGAAAATAGTGTAACTGAATAGCGTATTTAGTGGTTTGGGGGTAGGAGGTAACCAAAATTAGATATTTTGCTATAAACATTAAAAAAATAAAAGGTATCTATAGAATATACTTTTTTAAATGATATTTATTTAAAAAAATAAGGTGTTGACTTTTGCTATAGGAGGTAAAAATTCCATAAAAAAAGGGTTAACCGATAGATAATTTGGATATCCATATTATCCATGATTGTGGATACTCGATCACTTCCTTTAACATAAAGTTGCTGCAAATCACATATACACAATACATATACAACTATTCCAACGCGATAGTATTGGAAAATTAATAAGAACTACGACTAATATTATCAGTACCAAATAAAACTTCTAGTTACAAGTCACATTGAACTACTAATAATGTAATTATTATTCAAAAAATAAAAATAAAAATTCCTAGTCACAAGTCACAACTCTGCTAGAAGACATTTGTATATAATAGGGCATCATTATTTACAGTTGTGAATATTTTACGCTCTACATAACAAACTAAACAACCATTTAAAAATTCATCATCGATGCTATTACAAAGTTCATATTTTATGTAGTTCTTGAATCCTTGGTTGCTCGTCGGATCGGATGAACGCCATTGTTGAAAAACAATAAATAATAACTTTTAATAATCGGTTAAAATACCAACGATATCAGATACTTTTTAATTTGTGCTAGTTATCGGTATGTATAAGTTAAAATCTATTACTAAAAGAGGGTTATCCCAAAGTGAATGGACATGTGGTTCGCTTAGTCGGAACTCATGAAGGTAGCCATTCCCTCAAAGAATCGCACATGAGACTTCCGCCTCATATAATTCCATCCGGAGTTTTCATCAAGGACGATTGCTTCCATTACTGACTAGAAAGACATCAAATTCTCCTTTAGATGCTTCAATTGTTTATATCGCAGTACGCTTAAACCCGTGATCTTCTGGTCACATGACAATAACTTTATCAATTACAAAATAAAAAAGTGGCTTCGCTCGGACTCAAACCTAGCTCCCGCTATGCGTAAGGTTCAGGGAATGGTCGAACAACAAGGGTCTATTATATGTAACCTAATAATTAAACTGCAAAATCAGTGGCACTACTTTTTCCAGTATTGAACTGAAGAACTTTCTTTAATTCCTCAGAAAGACAAGGAACTTAGATGAAATTTCTAAGATGGTGAGTATTGGGTCCATTTGCATGTGCTTGCAATTTTTTTTCATTAATTGCAACATACGATGTTTCTTTTTCTGTCATTTTTCACCAAAAAAGTCTTTTCGCTTAAAATTATTAGTGTACCTTATTTCGTACAATAACGTATGACTATGAAAGGTTTCTCCCTTAGGAATAGCAAAAGTATATATACATTAGAGAAGCCAATATGCACTACGTATTTGTTAATGGGGACTGAGGCGAAAAGTGTGAATTATAAAGAAAGAAAGGTTGCTTTCTATTGAGCCGACTACAACCCTAAGTAGAGAGAGCTTGAGGCCTCATTTGTTTGCACTTAATGGAGGTCTAAATCTTAATCATTCAGATCTCAGACATTAAATGCGTTTGTTTTTAAAGTTTGAATCTTAATTATTCTGAATATGTATGTATGGTTAAGATCTATAACAGATACTTAATTTCATTAAGATGATATCATCCATATTCATTATTAACTGCTGCCGCCACCACCACCACCATCATCCTCAGTCATAGCCGCTACTACCCACCATCCTCACCACCATCATTCTCAACCACAATCAACACTCATCCACCTCAACTACCACAACTAACCATCCAATCACTATCAACAACCACAACCGGCACTGCCCATCATTATAAACTATCACCACCCATTATCACCTTCTTCAATCATAACTACCACCACCACCTGCCATTATTAACTATCACAACCCACCACCACCATTCTCAATCATAATCGCCACCACTACCAATCACCACTAGTTACTACCCTGAACCACCACCATCAACCAAAACTACCTCCAACCATTGCCTCTAGTCAGCATTCACAAGCACTACCATTAGCCATCACCACTAGCAATCATCATATTTTAAAAAACTATATATTTTTTTGATAGAATATTAGATTAATTAGTATTTTATTTGAATTTAATATTTATTAATTTTTAAATAAAGATAAATTTTATACATTTAGATATTAAAATCAAACAGTCTTAATCATTTAGTATTCAGATCTTAATACACATCTTAATATCCAGATGTGTATTCAGATTTAAATGTCTTAATCTTAATACACATATTGATATTCAGATGTGTATTCAGATTCATACGTCTTAATCTTAAAAAAACAAATGAGGCGAACTCTAACAACTAGTATCACTTTGTTAAGTAGCACCGTAGAGGTGTACAAAGAAAATCGATAAATCGCATTAAATCGATAATTCGAGTCAATCGGAAAAAAGATCGATTGTGGTTTGGTTTGATTTAGTTTGGTATTGGAAAAAGAACCCGACCATAATTTGTTTGGTTTTGGTTTAACTAAAAAAAATCAAACCGAAACTAAACCAACATGATAGTACATTTATATAATTTTTAAAAATATTTTATACATATAAATATTTATTGTAATGTAATTTATAAATATTTTTAAATTTATTTACAGTTTTATTATCTTTAACATATTATTTCAAGTTTGGACTTAACAACATTCTTGAATGATAAATAAATTTTATAGCCCATAAATATGGTAACTCAAGCAAAGATTAAATTAATACTGATGCTCACAAAAGAAATTCAATTCAATACTAGGAATGACGATAATGTTGGATATCTATTTTTTAGGTTTACATTATTTTATAATAAAAATACATAACTTAGTTTATTTTCATCAGTGCTTAGTTATGTAATTAATAGTACTTATTAGCTATACATATATTAGCATGACCTATATAGTATTTTTAAATTATGTTAATTTTCATTATGGCTTATTATTAATTAACAATATTTGATTTATGCAATTTTATTATTTTTATTATTGAATATTTTTAGTATAATGCTATGACTTATCTCATATTATTGTCTTATTTTCTTAAAAAATACATTATATAGTTGTATCTTACTAAGACTAAAGAAATATTTGGAGCACAAGTTATATATTTTGTGATATGAAGACTTTACCCGAAAAAACCCTAACCCGAAAAAAACCGATCGAAAAACCGAGAAAATTTGAGATAAAAAAACCTGACTTTGTTGGTTTGGTTTGGTTTGGTTTATAAATTTGAAAATCCAACACCATTGGTTTAGTTTGATAATTGAAAAATTCGAACCAATCCGATCTATATACAGTTAGATAGCACTGCGCAGGGGTAGAACTAAAGTAGCTAGAGAGACCGGGGTTTAACTGAATTCTTGTTGAAAAATTATACTGTACAAATAAAATAAAAAATATTTTTTTAGGTATACATGTTGAGTTTCCTTAACATAAGATAGAGTTATAATAAAATGGAAAAGGTGTTTTAGCAATTACTTTAGGTCACCGGTTCATGTTGCTTGTGTGACATTCTATTTTTTTTTAAATATAAATTTCTTATTTCGCCACTGATCACTACAAGATATAAACAACATATGTATTAGTTTAAGCGTATTTGCATTAAATAATGGATAATCCCCAAAAGTTTCTCTTAAGAAAAAATGAATTTTTTCTGGAGAGAGTCGGCAGATTCAAAGGATACTCCTATATATATATCTCTTATCACGACCTTCCCAAAGGAATAGAAAAGAACAAACACAATAAATTAACACCCCTAACATCATGGGCGGAGGTAGAATAACAGGTTCAATTGATCCATAATTATTGACGTAGAGCATCAATTTGTATATGAAGATTTATTAAACTGTAATTAATACTTTATCGGTTTCAATTTATGTGAACCTATTTAATTAGGTACGGAGTTTAAGAAAAAATGAAAATTTTGAAACATATGATCTTAAACAAGCCATAATATTTGTGTTATATAATTCTTTTAAAATATATCATCTTAACAATGTCATAATATTTGTGTGACTCTAAAAGCCTCTCACTTGGGGTATAATGTAGAGTTTAGTTAAAATTATTTTCAAACTTACAAGGGATTTATTCTTTTTTAAACGGATTAAAAAGAAAATAGATTCACATAAAGTAAATATGAACTCATAACTTTAAAAATATAATTAGTTCAATACTATGAAACTTAAAGGTTGAACCCGTAAAATTTAAATTCTAAGAATCTGCCTAACACACCCCGTCAAAAAAGATAACATAAAAAGGAACAAATGATGAACTAATCATCTATTAATAATTCTAAAAAGATCTTTGATGGCTCGCATGAGAGTGTTCACTGGAGGAGAGCACAAGTAGATGAAGAAGACAAAGATATAAGGGAAAGGGGCCTCCGAAATATTGCAATTACTTTTTCCTTCTCTTGTGCTAATCTGATACTGATGCTACTTACTTGATGTTTCCCTTTCTTTACACGACCAATCTTGTGAATGATGAACAACTGTTGTCTCTACCAGAATACAACAGCAACTTTTTTTTTTTTTTTTTAAAAAAAGAAAGAAAGAGAGAGAATGTATTATTTTTAGGATACTTAACGTGTTAGCTATATAATTAAACGCGTTCTGGCAGAACATGCTTGGTCCTGCATAATCCCACTAGTGGGGTTTGGGAAGGGTAGTGTGTACGCAGACCTTACTCTTACCCTGGGATAGAGAGATTGCTTCCGATAAACTCTCGGCATCCTTCTATCCAAGAACTCTCCACCTCTTAGTTGAAAGTGGAGGATGCTTACCACTAGAGCAACCCCTCTTGTCAATATGGGGTCAAATCAATATGTTCTAAAAAGATTGATAAATACCAATTAGATCTTGATGAGATAAATATATCAATCTTTCTTTTAAGAACATATTGATATGGGTCAAATCAATATGTTCTAAAAAGAAAGATTGAAATATCAATCCCATCAAGATCTAATTGGTATTTATCTGTAAAATATTTGGAGATACACATACAAGATTTTGCTTGTGTAATATAGTCTAGCATGTGAAAAATTCATCTATGGTAATAAACAATAAAAACGAAAAAGTATAGCCAATTTAAACTCAAACTTACCGACCTCTAGCCCAAAATTAGACACTTACCAAAAGTAGCCGAAAATTATAGATATAGGTAAGGAAGAATTCTTCCATCCGAGAATCACGCTAAAGATCTTCCTTCCTTTCCTATTTTTCAAGTGTATCAATTTCACAGAGACTTACATTCTGTAAATCACGGAATTCTCTCCCAAAAAATTCTCAAAAGGAGCTCCAAATTTCACTCAAAAATCGATCAATTTCACTGTAGAAGCAACAATTTCCTTTCGCGATTTTTCTGTAGATAAAGCTTTGATGAAGTAACTACGAACTACAATCAAAATCAACCAAGGAATCAGTGAGTTTTGACCTAATTTCAGCTACTTCAATGGCAAATTTACCAATTTTTATTCAATATGGCGGCCAATGGAATATTAACAACAATTTTGTGGATTATAATGCTGATGCTGTAATAGTTACTTCAATTATAAGTTTTGAATATTTTGTAGACGTGATTTCAAAACAACTTATGATAGATACTTCTTTGAATGTTTTTGAAATCAAATACATTGTCCAAAAGGGTTCTCCACTAATAGTGATACACAATAATATATATGGGTGTACGTGCATATCTTGAGCTGAAAAAAATCTCAAAATTTACAATGTATCCCCTTTATATCACATCGAGTGAAAAGGACATGGACATGATCTGCTACAATTCAAATTTTGCTGTAATTCTTCAGAATGTGCACAAGCTCAGTTATACAGGAGAGGTACAATGATGATGCAATTAATATGATTGAGTTTGGGGATAGAGAAGACTGACAGGATACAGAATCTGATGAAAATACAATAATAACTGACCCTCAATACATAGATGTAGAAAAAGGCTAAATTTATAAAGACAAGGCTACGATAGTCAAAGTCATGAAGCACTTGGCAGTAAAGAAAAATTTCCGGTTTAAGGTGCGTAGATCAAGTAAAAGCAGGTATCAAAATATTTACTGTATAATTATGTATCTCAATGTATATCGTAGTTGATTTTAGAAACATAATTATGCAAAAAAATAAGTTGTTGCTTGTAAGTCTGTTGTTGTACACTTTTAAGTTGTGGTTGTCATCGTGTAGCACTGTATAGTTATTTTTTTTTCATCTAGTATTGTTGATGATAGTGTGTATCACTATATATCATTGTATTTCATGTCACTCTGTTTATTGATGGAAAAGTTTATATCCTTGTTGTAGGTACCCCTAGTTTGCATCAACAACAATTGCGATTGGTGTTTTAAGTCTTCGAGCCTGAAAAAAGCAAAGCTTTTCACAGTCAGAAATTTCAGCAAACTGCACTCATGCCCGCTGAAAGACAGAACTTACGCACAACATCAAGCTACTGCAAAACTCATCGGTAATCTTCTGATAGACAAGTATAAAGACCAAAAAATAATATACACTCCTAATAACATAATTGGAGACGTGAACAAACAGTATGGTCTTCAAATGACATATATGCAAGCATGGAGATCGAAGGAATATGCAATTCAACTACCGAGAGGGAACCCGAGCGAATCATATAAAAGATGCCAAGCTACTTTTATATGCCGGTTCTTACAAATCCTATGTCGGTGGTATGTTTGAAAAAAACAGAGGAAGACATGTTCATGTATGCTTTCGTTGCACTATATCCATCTATAAAAGAATGGTAGTATTGCAAATCGATTGTTGTTGTAGATGGAACCTTTCTAATTAAATCGACATACAGAGGAACATTATTGATAGCATCCACACAAGATCCAACAGGTAAAAAAAAGAAACATATATATATATATATACTCACATATGTTTATATGATTCAATTTGTTAGATAGTATCCTACCACTCATATATGCTATAGTAAAATCAGAGAATAATACTTCTTCGGAGTAATTTTTCGCGAGCTTCAAGGATGTATTTGGGGAAAGGGAGGTAACTCCACTTTAGCTTAAAAAGGCCACTTTATTTATATAAAAAATGATAGGTAGATACATACTACACTAGTTCTAAGCAGACAGTTTCATGATTGGATCAATATATATATATATATATATATATATATATATATATATATATATATATATATATATATATATATATATATACTTTCAAAATAGCACATATTAAAGTAAGTCTAATTAAAAGTCAGTCCGGTGCATTGAGCTCCCGTCATACAGGGATTTAAGAAAGAGTCTGAAGGGTCTATTGTATGCAGATTTGTCCTGCATTTCTGCTCTCAAACCCGTGATCTCCTAGTCACATGACAACAACTTTACCAGTTACAAATAAAGAAGTGGCTTCGCCCAAACTCAAACTTAGCTCCAACTATGCGTAGGGTTCAGGGAAGGGTCGAACCATACAAGAAGCTCTTTCCATGGCTCGAAGCCTTCTAGTTACGTGACAACAACTTTACCCGTTACGAAATAAAGAAGTAGCTTCACCGGGACTAGAACCAGAGACCTTCAGTGTGTTAGACTGACGTGATAACCAACTACACCACGAAACCAGCAATTAACTATAGTAATGTCTATATATATATAGCAGTTAACTACTTGATAAAATAATTAAACTGCAAAAGCAATAACACTTGTTTCAGTCTTGAACTGAAGAACATTCTGTAATTCCTCAGCAAGACAAGGAACTTCAATAGCACCCTTTTGTATAAATCCATATTCATCTTCAGCTTGTTTTAGTAATTTCAAGAATGATGGATTTGTAAGCCAATGCAACTCTACTACAAACCTCTGTGGTTCCTCTTTAGTATTTACTGAACAAACAGCAAACTGTCCTTCTTTAACATCATTTGACACCACTGCATTTGCAATAGCAATATGTCTTTTGGAATTGGGAATGATCAGTTGAAGATATTGAGCCTTGAGCTTTCTAATGAAATGTTTGAGGATCACCCTCCATTTGGTTATTTCTTCTCCTGTCATATTAGACTTCATCATATTTTGAGCTTAATGTAGAAATGGGATTTTGTTTTGGTTTTGCTATAGAGTTTGAAAAGGGGATTTATAGCATATGGTGAGGGAGAATGGAGGTTAGATACTTAGATGAAATTTCTACGATGATGAGTATTGGGTCCATTTGCATGTGCTTGCAACTTTTTGTTCATTTATTGCAACATACGATATATATATATATATTTTTTCTGCCTTTTTTCAACTTTTTCTTAAAATTATTAGGTGTACCTTATTTCGTACAATAACATATGACTATGAAAGGTTTTTCCCTTAGGAGTAGCAAAAGTATAGAAGCCAATATGTACTACGTATTAGTTAATGGGGACTGAGCAGAAAAGTGTAAATTATAAAGAAACCAAGGTAAGCTTCCAATTAAGCCGACTACAACCAGAGGCGTAGCTAGATATCGGAACGGGTTCAACCGAATCCAGTAGCATTAGTTTAAACTTTGTATTTGTCTTTAATATCTATCATGAATATGTATAAATTATTAATTTAGAACCCAATAACTTTAAAAAATTAAAATTTCAAACTCATAAAATTCAAATCTTAACTCCCCTCTAGCTACAACCCTAAGCAGAGAGACCCTAAGTGAACTCTAACCAACTAGTATCATTTTGTTAGGTAGCACTGCGCAGGGGCAGAACTAAGTAGAGTGAGTGGGGTTTAACTGAATTCTTGTTGAAAAATTATAATGTACAAATAAGATTAAAAAAAGTTTTTTTTTAGGTATACATGCTGAATTTCCTTAACATAAGATAGAGTTATACTAAAATGGGAAAGGGGTTTCAAAAATTACTCTAGTCACCCGTTCATGTTCCTTGTGTGACATTCTATTTTCTTTAAATATCAATTTCTTGTTTCGCCACTGATCACTACAAGAGACAAATAACATATTTATTAGCTTAAGCGTATTTGCATTAAATAATGGATAATCCCCAAAAATTTCTCTTAAGAAAAAATGATTTTTCCTGGATAGGGAGTCGGCAAATTCAAACGATACTCGCCCTTCCCAAAGAAATAGAATATAACAGACCCAATAAATTAAAGAAAAATTACGCGTCACATCAAATATTTACAATATATTTATCATTCGTAGCTATACTTTTAACATACATTTATACTATAATGATTTATGAAAATTCCTCATAAATTAACACCCCTAACAGTCCAACGGCGGATGTAGAATAACAGGAACATGTTCAATTGACCCATAACCTTATTTGAATATAAAAATTTATTAAAATTGCAATAAATAGTAAATTTTAATACTGTGGAACTTAAAGTTAGAGCCGTAGAGTGTAAATCCTGAATCTGCCTAACACACCCCGTCAAAAAAGAAAATAGAAAACGGAACAAATGATGAACTAATCATCTATTAAATCTAAAAAGATCTTTGATAGACTCACATGAGAGTGTTCATAGGAGGAGGGAACAAGTAGATGGAGAAGACAAAGATATAAGGAAAGGGGCCTTCTATATATTGCAATTACTTTTTCCTTCTCTTGTGCTATTCTGATACTGATGCTACTTACTTGATCTTTCCCTTTCTTACTCGACCAATCCTTTGAATGATCACAGCTTGTCTCAGCCCGAATATGATAGGAGGGAAGGAAAGGGGCAGTACGGTACACAAAGTATTCTGTATTTATGCAGCGTCGGAAGAAGGACCGCATTCCAAAGTGTGTGATATAGACAGCCTACCAAACGCAAGCACTAGTTGCTACTTTCACGGCTCGAACCCGTAACTTATAGGTTACGCGAAGATAATTTTACTAGTGCTCCAAGGCTCCCTTTCTCGAATGAGACAAGAACTGGAAAAAGAAAAAAGGGAAGGACTTAGCTTTGATTCTTTCTACAAGTCTATAAGGAAAAAGAACAGCCTGGTGCTCGTACAAAGCATCTTGCGTTCACGCATAGTGCGGGGAAGGACCGCACCTCAGTATGGACAACCTATCCTAATATAAACATTAGTGGCAACTTACACGGCTTGAACCTGTGACCTACATATTTCCTATCATATTTTTTGTTTCCGGTCAATGCTTAAATTAGTTGACGTTATGATTTCAAGAGCTCTTCTTGGTTTAAAACTCGTATTTCTGAACATTTCAAGTCAAGAATTCTCGACTGTTTTTTTTACCCTGTTGTTTGTTGAAATTATTTGTATCATCTTTTTGCAATATAAGTGAGATTAAACATTGATTAAATTAAGGACCAATAATTGTGTGTGTTAGCCGTGTTTAACCACCTTGCTGGCAAACTTAAGGATCAGCCAAACAGACATTTGGTACAAATCCGTATTCAAATCCCAGCATATCACACTATACAAGAATGTGCAATATGTTAAGTCATTGTGTGTGTGTGTATATATATATTACTGAACTACAATTAAAGAATATTTTGAGGATGACTCAGACGAAACACACTTAGGATAACTCACAAGATAAATTAATGAACCTAGACAGTTACTAACATTTTTCTTTACTATTACCAACGATGCACGCATTAAACTATGACAGATTTATGCCTAAATGAGAAATGTTTAGAATATTTATTCCTTTCCTTCAATCTATTTAACAATTTTTGACGTGATGAATGAATATTTTAAGATAATATCTTGGAATTTATATGAGAGCCAAATAAGTATTTCAAAAAATATTCACTTCAGAATTTCTAAAAATGTGTGCTCAGTTTGCTTCTCTGACAACAGCTAAAAGAAATTTTTAAAAGAATAATTAACAATTTATTTTTTCGAAACACACTTAGGTAAATTGTGTGACCAACTCCATCTAATAGTTACTAGTTTTGAAGGAGGAAGACTTATATAGCAATTTATTTTACATTTACCATGTCCTGTACAAGCTCTCACTTATATAAGTTCCACAAATCAGCCAAAGATTGTAGAATAACAAAAGAGATGACCATTCCTACCATTCCTTCCCATTTTCAAGAACCTCCCTTTATAGTATGTTTGGCCAAGCTGTAAAAATCAATTTATTTTGAGAAGTGATTTTTCTTAAAAGTATTTTTAGTGAGAAGCAGTTTGTGTTTGACTAATTAATTTGAAAAATATTTCTGAGCAACAATTAGTGTTTGGCCAAACTTTTAAAAATTGCTTCTAAGTGTATTTTTCTTAAAAGTGCTTTTGAGAGAAGCTACTTTTTTCAGCTCTCCAAAACTGCTTCTGCTTCTTCTCAAAAGCACTTTTTTTTTTCTTTCAAAATCTTGGCCAAAAAGTGCTTCTAAGATTGGAGAAGCTTGGCCTAACAAGCTATAAATCATTATGCCTGCATAGACACAAAGAATTCCTCTGTTTAAAAACCAAGTTCTTATGTGAACCTTTTTGCTTTTCAGGAGTTAATTTG
Organism: Nicotiana tabacum; assembly: GCF_000715075.1. Taxonomy (NCBI): domain Eukaryota; kingdom Viridiplantae; phylum Streptophyta; class Magnoliopsida; order Solanales; family Solanaceae; genus Nicotiana; species Nicotiana tabacum. The sequence goes on along the minus strand of NC_134089.1, from coordinate 12,980,508 downwards.
ACTAATAGTTGAAGCTAAATTGGATTAGATTATCTTGATATTTTAAAGTTAAAATGTAGATATTCCAAAACTATACGAAAAATAATATAAGTTGCAATTTCAATATGATGAAAAACGTATTTCAAAATGTGGCCAAAGTTTACATAGTCCGAATCTCAAAAAGTGAAAAGGTTTCAGAGACTAATTTTTGAAGGTAAATTGGATAAGATTAGCTCGTATTTTAAAGTTAAAATTTGAATATTCAAAAACTATACAAAAAGTACTATAAGTTGCAATTCTTCTCACACCAATATGATGAAATATATATTCCAAAATGTTGGCGAAAATTTACATAAAATTTTGAATTTTGAAAAGTGAGAAGGATCACATAAACTACAAGAGAGAACCACTCTTCAATTTAACTCAAAAGAGCTGGTACCAATTTGCAGTGTAACGGCTTGTTTGGATGGTTGTTATGTATCATTTCATAATACAACAACAACAACAACATATCAAGTATAATCCTACAAGTGAGGTCTGGAAAGGATAGTGTGTATGCAGACCTTACCCCTACCTAAGATAGAAAGGTTATTTGTGATAGACCCTCGGCTCAAAAAAAAGTGAAAAGAGAATGAAGGGAAGAAAACGAAGAAGAAAGAAAGAATAGGGAGACAAAAGACGATAAGGAAAAGGAGAAAAAGACAACAACAACAGCAACAACAAAACAACAAGTAAAAGAAAAAGTAGCATCACATAGTAACAAACTGAAAAATACAATACACGGAGCGAACGAAACAATAAGCAAATACTAGAGGTCAAAGAATACGAAAAAAACAAGAGAGCTACTAATACTACTAAAAAAGAACGGGGAATTCTCGACTACCTACTAGCCTTCTACCATAATCCTCGACCTCCACACTCTTCTATCCTGGATCATGTCCTCAGTGAGCTGAAGTAGCACCATGTCCTGCCTAAGCACCTCTCCCCAATACTTTTTCGGCCTACCTCTACCCCTTCTAAGGCTCGCCACGGCCAGCCTCTCACACCTCCTAACAGGAGCATCCGCACTCCTCTGCACGTGCCCGAACCATCTCAGCCTCAACTCCCGCACTTGTCCTCTACGGGGGCCATGCCTACTTTGTCCTGAATAACTTCGTTCATAATCTTATCTCTCCTGGTATGCTCACACATCCATCTCGGCATCCTCATTTGTGCTTCTTTCATCTTCTGAACATGGGAGTTCTTGACTGGACAACACTTAGCCCATATAACATTGTAGGTCTAACCACCACTCTGTAGAACTTACCCTTAAATCTTGGTGGCACCTTCTTATCACATAAAATACTGGATGCGAGCCTCCATTTCATCCACCCCGCACCAATACGTCGGGAGACCTCATCATCAGTTTCCCCCTTACCTTGGATTATAGACCCGAAATACTTGAAACTACCCCTCATCGGGATGACTTTGGGTATCAAGCTTCATATCCACGTCCGCTTCATGAGTCTTGTCACTGAACTTACACTCCAAGTATTCCGTTTTAGACCTTCTCAACTTGAAACCTTTAGACTCTAGGGTTTGTCTCCAGACCTCCAGCCTCGCGTTAACCCCGTCTCTCGTCTCATAATATATCGTATAATATTGTATGTACTGTATCGTTTTGATGTATACAATATTTGGATAGATTGTATTATTTGTCGTCGTTTCATGATGTCATGCACCAACAATATGAAGAATAAACTTGTATTATTATAAAGAAAAAGTAAGGTACGACATAATATTATTACGTAAAAGATAAGGTAAAGAATAAAAAAGGACTACTTAATAATAATAAAAAAAAGGCAAGATGGGAAAGGAAAAAAAAGGAAACGATGCGATCACACTAAATTGAGTGTCACTTTTCGTTGTTACATAACGACAGGATTTAAACGATATGATACGATACAATAAAATTTAAATAACAATCAAACTAAATATTGTATTTAAAATAATAATACAATACAATACAACGGATAACAACCATCCAAATAAGTTGTAAATAGGAAATGTGGAAAGCACATTTATACAAAAGCTGGGCGAAGAACACTGGATTTGGTGGTGAAAGCACATATGAAATCAAATGTATGTCAATGTACTACAGATTTGCGGTCTTACTGGAGCATCAGTTTCAGCGAGTCCGGAACTTAAATGTGGTTTTTTTGGACAAAACACCTTTTAAGTGTAAAAAAAGTTACATTTCTATATAAAACGCGGTTACCTCGTTTTACCTTAACGGCCGCGTTTTATATAAAACGCTTTAGCAAACCGCGTTTTACATAGTAGCTGAAAAGACAACTATATAAAGCGCGGTTCAGTACTGCTATTTTATGTCCAAATTCGTATAAATAATGCATATTAGTTATTTTGAATGTGTTGTATGTTGTTTTGTGTTTCTTTTGCGATTAAATTGGTATGTTATTTTTATCCAGACTAAGATATTAATGTTGTAAAAAAATATGTAAAAATTGTGAAATCGTTATTATTTGTTAATAAAAATGTTAATAAATTACTATTACTATTTTATATGTATTTTTGTGATTACAATGTATTTGTTGTGTTTTATCTGATTTAAATTATTGTTTTGCTTAAAAACTAGTAAATCGGAATGCCTTATAGGGTAGTAAAATGTAATGCCTTTTAGCGTAGTATAGTGCAGTGCCTTTTAGCGTAGTTTCCCTGTAACTTAAGTATCTCTTATACTCAAAAATTCGTCAAAATAACTGCTAGATCAAACACAAACTTTGTACAATTATAGTCAACATATATTTGGTGCTACTGGGATGCAAATATCGAGTCTGAAACCCATATATGAATATTTAATAATTAAATATTATATAATTATAAAAATTAATTATTTAATTTATAAACTAACATATAAAATTATAATAAAACTAACACATACAAAAATTCAGGATAAATTGGTGCTACTGACTCCAAATATGAAGCCTGGAACCCATATGTGAATATTTATTATAAAAATTTATTATTTAATTTACAAACTAACATATAAAATCATAACAAAACTAACACATACAAGAATTCAGGATAAATTGGTGCTATTGAGCTCCAAGTATGGAGTCTGGAACCCATACGTGAATATTTATTTATAAAAATTTATTATTTAATTTATAAACTAACATATTAAATTATAAAACTAACACATAGAAGAATTCAGGATAAATTGGTGCTACTAGGCTCCAAATATCGAGCCTAGAACCCATATGTGAATATTTATTTATAAAACTTTAATTATTTAATTCACAAATAAACATATAAAAAATAAAACTAACATGTAATATAAAATTATAAAACTAACATATAATTAATGTTGTTTAATTTACAGTAGACGACATGAAGGTGCTTCCTATTCATCCCGGACCTTCCAAAGATGAGCTACTCTTGTTACAGGGTGATCATAGGTCCGCCCACATATGGGAGGGTGAGTTACTGACCCATACTCTCCGCGCCAGGAGAGTGGACGACATGTGGGACTTTCTGCATGACAAAGTTCTTCATGCCTGTGTAGTCGCGCGCCTGCGGAACACTGGTTTCTACAGGATGATTGAGATCGGGTGGTTGCAGGTCGATTGATCTTTGATCACGGCCCTGATAAAGCGGTTGAGACTGGAGACACACACTTTCCACCTGCCCAATGGCGAGGCCACCGTCACACTACAGGACATGGATGTTTTATATGGCCTGCCCGTTGATAGACTGCCCGTTTCTCTGCCGCCTGGCATGAGAGAGATGACAAGTGTGCATTACCTGGACATGCTGCAACGGCTCACTGCTTTCCGCCCAGAGGAAGAGACTGCACTGCATGGGACTACTCTTTTTCCGTTGATGACTATTCGACTGTGGTTGGAGGCATTGCATCCTCAGATCGATGGCGATACCCCGGATTATCATGTTGACCGGTATACGGGGTTGCTGCTACTCCTGTTGTTTGGAGGGGTCTTGTTCCCCGAACACTTCAGGGAACCTAGTCAGCTTGAGATTTCTTCATCATCTTGAGCAGCTAAATGATTTATCCCAGTACAGCTGGGGCTCTACTGTTCTCGCCTACTTGTATAGATGCATGTGCCGGGTGAGCATGGGCACCCAGCTTGAAGTTTTTGGATTCTTGCCGCTACTATAGGTGACAACATATTCGAATACTCTATTCATTTTAACATACCTTGTAAAAATACATCTTAACTTTTACGTCAACCTTTTATGTTAGGTTTGGGCCTGGGAGCGGTTCCTGCAGTTGCAACCACCTCTACCACTATTAGATCCGAATGTACCACCGGAGTTGCTCCCTCTATCTAGGAGGTGGGTTCTCCAATGGGTACATTCGCGCGAGTATGAGGCTCGGCATAATCTCTGCTAGTGCAGGGATATATTGGATTTGCGGGATGGCGCACAAGTAAATGTATATCTAAGTTTACTTGCCATTGCTTCAAACACAAGGTGCGTATACTGACGTTTTCTGTTCTTCCTTAATACTTCATCTGGACGCCATACAACGACGCGTTGATAGCTGGCTTGCCCTATTATTGCTCAGCCGACCGACTTATTTGGGGCTCTTCCGTCCCGTTGTTCTGCCTTGATATTATGGAGCATCATGCCACCGAGCGGGTGCTTCGCCAGTTTGGCAGTCTGCAGATCGTACCGACACCGTCCACCTGGGGGACCACATATTACTAGCGGGATGATCGTACCAGGGTGGATGACCAATATTTGGCATGACTACAGGATCAGATATTTACTTAGGACCGGCGATTAGAGATGATTCTCCCCCCCGAGTCAGCAGGATACTGAGGATGATTGTATGCCCTAGTACCGCGGCGTTACCCGACTTTTTGTCGGGAACCCCATTCACCGAGCTAGCGGTCGGTACGTTCCATACTCTAGGAGGCACGAGGTACTGGTATGTTATTTAGTATTCTTACTTATAACTGTAATATAGAGTTCTGTAATTTATATTTTACATGTTGTGCAGGCTATTAGTCTACATTTAGTCCACCAGTTGGGACTGCAGATGCAACAACATGCCGGCGATCCTGCGGTCGCTTTGCAAGAGTATGGCCGTCAGGTTACAGAGCTGGCTGCCCGGACACTGAATCGAGCTAGAGAGGACGAGCGCTTAGAGCATGTCCCTGCTTATATGGAGCCAGAGCACTACCATCGGGGTAGGCCTGTCCCACGACCGAGGGGATGACGAGGCAGGGCTGTCCCATGAGGCAGGGGTGCCCCACGGGGTCGTGGGGGCCGACGAGGAGGTGGTCCCTAGCAAGGGGGAGTTGAGGCACCTATTGAGCCACCTGATGAGGATGTTGGAGTTGATCTGCCGGGTTACCTTCCTTATCCAGACAAGCATCCCAGCAATATGCTGTCGTATAGCCTTCAGCTAGCGTTACCTCCAGCAGCATCGTAGGTGACCCTGTCATATCCATTATTGATCATGGGAACGAGCATTATCGGAGATTGGGAGCAGTTCTTTTCAGGCCCATCGACTGCTGCTGAGGATCGGCCGACCCGAGAGGTGGATGGTGTGCATCGGCTGAGTTATGGCTCATCGTCGATGGGTGCAGTGGATCTTTCACAGGCGCAGGTATGTTTGTATTACTATTAAATTTAAATTTATTTTTATCTCATTTATTCTCCATAAATAACTTTATAATTTTCTTATTAAGGCTTCATCCCAGCCCGTCACGGAGGCCACTTTGTGTGATGCTGAGCATGACCACACAAATGCTTATATTCAGGAGCCCGACGAGACCATGGTAAGAAATTTTTTTTACTTAACAAGTACATTACTAAAATATATTTTCGTATACTGAGCTGACTTATTGTTTTGTAGGTTGCTGATGGACCAACGACCCCTTCTACCGATCTTGCCAGCACTACTGATGATCATGCTGCAGCGCATCCTCATATAAAGTGTCACGACCCCGATTCGCCCTCCGTGAACCATCATGATGACACCTAGTCTCTACGAGTAGGTAAGCCTAAAATGAGGAAGATAAACCAATTTGTGGAAGAAAACAATTTAAAATAGAAATAGTATAATAAAACAGCGTTTATAAGTGCCGCTCAGCATACACAATATTAACTCTCAAAAATTAATACATTTTCCCAAAACCCGAAAACCCATGAATCACAAGCTACGAATATAATACAAATGCTCTAACTCCAGAATGTCTACACCAATAGAAAAGATAGAAGGGCTATCACTACAAGATAGAATGGTAAAGGGATTCCTCGGTCTGCGGACGCGGCATATATACCTCGAAGTCTCTGGAGCAGTTGCCTCGCCTCAAGGGTGATAGAACTGAGCCGAAGTACCTGGATCTGCACATGAAAAACATGCGCAGAAAAGGCATGAGTACACTACAACGGTACTGAATAAGTGCTAAGCCTAATCTCGGTCAGGTAGTGACGAGGAAGGTTAGGGCCGTACTGAGATAAAAAAAGGTATGAAAGAATAAGATAAGTAGTACAGTTGAAAGCTAACAATGAGAATTTAATACAGGAAAATAAGGAACTCAATAACTGAAACAGAGGCAGAAACAATCATAAATAAATACCACTCTTAACAAGGATAATAACCGGGGATCTCTCAGTATCCCGAGGATCTCTTAGTACCCTCAATACATTCCAGGGATCTCTCGGTATCCTCAATATATGCTAGGGATCTCTTGGTATACCGAGGATCTCTTGGTATCCCGAGGATCTCTTGGTATCCTCAATATACGTGCTAGGGATCTCTTGGTATCACTCACCTCAGCTCAAATCATAAATACGTGCAGGGGATCTCCCGGGATGCCGTCCTGTAGTCCCAAAGTAAAACACGTTGCAACAACACAAGGAATACTCAATTAAGCTCAATTTTGTACCAAGTAAACAGGTAATTCTAACCTGACATGATTCACCTAATGCAATTAAGGCAGTTTAAGCAAGTAAGCAATTAGGTCAATTAAACATGCTTTTCTAAGCTAACAACACACTTAAATTACAAGTAGTATAAAACAGGAAAAAGGAACACAATTGAAATTGCGTAAAGAAAACCGTATTTTCAACAATTAACTCAGGTACGCACTCGTCACCTCACGTAGAAGGCATTTCAATTATCAAATATACCAAATCCTAAGGGAAGGTCCCCTACACAAGGTTAGGCAAGCCACTTACCTCGAACCAGCTCAAATCAATCCGAAATCACGCTCTTGCCACGAGTACTCGACTCCATATGACCCAAATCTATTCAATTCAATTTCATAATATAAATAACACTTCAAGTAACTGATTCTACAAAGAAATTCTAAGCTAAATGCAAAATTAGGTAAAATAACCAAAATGACCCTCGGGCCCACATCTCGGAATCTGGTAAAATTTACATTTCCAGAATCCTCACACTCTCACGAGTTCAGTCATACTAAAAGTACGAAAATGGGACCTCTATTGGTCCCTCAAATCATCACTCAAAGGCCTCTAATTAGTCAAGCCCTAGCCCCCAAATTACCACTGATTTTCCTTAAATTTTCATATTTATAATGATAAAAATCACTCCAATAACGAGTTTAGGGACCAAAGACCTTACCCCAATGAACTCCTCTAAAAATCTCCCTTGAAAATGCTCCCCAAGGCTTCTTCCCGTTTGAAAAGAGGTAAAAATAACTCAAATTCGTGAAGGCAAGTTTTTATATGTTCTGCCCAGTTAAACCACATCTGCGGCCCTGGGACCGCACTTGCGGTCCCGCTTTGCGGAGCCAAGGTCGTACCTGCGACTTCTCATTAATTCCATTTTCCGCTCCTGCGATAGACCTTCCACACCTGCGGTCTCGCAGGTGCGATACCCTTCTCGCAACTGCGGCTCCTGCCGGACCTCCCCATTTCCGCTTCTGCGATTACTCCACCACTTCTGCGGCTCCGCACTTGTGGGACCCAACCGCATGTGCAGTTATGACAGATATCAACAGCTTCAGCTACTTCAAACCACTTCCAATTCTTTCGACAACCATCCGAAATCATCCTGAGGTCCCCGGGACCTCAACCAAAAGCACAAACAAGTCTAATACCACTGTCCAAACTTATACCAATCCTTAAAACACCTAAAATAACATTGAAACGATGAACCAACCACGGATTCAAGGCTAAGAACTCCAAACCTCTAAAAATACGCTATCGATCAAAAAGTCTATCAAACCTCGTCCGAATGACCTGAAATTTTGTACACACATCACATTAAACACTACAGAGCTTCTCCAACTTCCGGAATTCTATTTCGACCCTCGGATAAAAATCTCACTATCGAACCGAAAACTTCAAAATTCGACTTTCGACATTTCAAGCCAAAATTCGCTACGGACCTCCAAAACACAATCCGAACACGCCCTAAGTCTGAAATCACCCAACGGAGCTAACAGAATCATCGGATTTCCATTCCAAGGCCATCTTCACACTGTTCCGACTATGGTCAAATTTCCAACACTTAACCTCTCATTTAGAGACTAAGTGTCCCAAAACTCTCCGTAACTCAAAACCAAACATCCCGGCAAATCACAATAGCAGAAATAAACATTGGGAAAGCAGTTAATAGGAGATCAGGGCATTAATTCTTAAAACGACTGACTGGGTCATTACATCCTCCCACACTTAAACATTCGTTTGTCCTTGAACGAGCATAGAGACATACTTGAAGTAATGAAAAGATGAGGGTAACGACTGCGCATATCCTGCTCGGTCTCCCAGGTCGCCTTCTCGATCGGCTGACCCCGCCACTGAACCTTTACTGATGCAATGTTCTTTGACCTCAACTTTAGAACCTGCCTATCCAATATCGCCACTGACTCCTCAACATAAGATATATCCTTGTCCAACTGGACTGAACTGAAATCCAACACGTGCGACAGATCACCGTGATACCTATGGAGCCTCGAAACATGAAATACCGGATGAACTCCTACCAAGTTGGGAGGTAAGGCAAGCTTATAAGAAACCTTCCCAATATGCCTCAATATCTCAAAAGGTCCAATAAACTTCGGACTCAACTTCCCCTTCTTCCCAAATCTCATAACGCCCTTCATAGGCTAAACCCGAAGCAGAACCCGCTCTCCAACCATATAGGAAACATCACGAACCTTCCGATCTGTATAACTCTTCTATCTGGACCGGGTTGTACAGAGTCTATCCTTAATCACCTTAACCTTCTCCAAAGCATCCTGAACTATGTGCCCAATAATCTAGCCTCAACTGGCTCAAACCAACCCACCAGGGATCTACACTGCTTATCATACAAGGCATCATACTGTGCCATCTTGGACTGATAGTTGTTATTGTAGGCAACCTCCGCTAGTGGCAAGAACTAATTCCAAGAGCCTCCAAACTCCATCATACACGCACGAAGCATATGCTCAAGAATCTGAATAGTGCGCTCAGACTGTTCATCTGTCTGGGGGTGAAATGTTATGCTCAACGCCACCCGAGTACCTAACTCATGCTGTACGACCCTCCAGAACCGTGATGTGAACTGAGTACCCCTATCTAAAATGATGGAAACTGGAATACCATGCAGATGAATAATCTCACGGATATAAATCTCTGCCAACCGCTCCGGAGAATAAGTAGCACACACAGGAATGAAATGTGCGGACTTGGTCAACCGATCCACAATCACCCAAATAGCATCGAACTTTCTCAAAGTCCGTGAGAACCCAACTACAAATCCATAGTGATCCGCTCCCACTTCCACTCCGGAATCTCTATCTGCTGAAGCAACCCACCCAGTCTACCCACTCGGTCTTTGGTGCTCATACTTCACCTACTGACAGTTGAGGCACCGAGCTACAAACCCAATTATATATTTCTTCATTCGCCTCCACCAATAGTGCTGCCTCAAATCTTGGTACATCTTCGCGGCACCCAGATGGATGGAATACCGCGAACAATGGGCCTCCTATAACCCATCAACATTGGGTACACAAATCCGACCATGCATCCTCAATACCCCGTCCTCACCAATAGTCACATCTCTGGCATTACCGTGCTGAACCTTGTCCTTGAGGATAAGCAAATGAGGGTCATCATACTGACGCTCCCTGATATGATCAAATAAGGAAGATCGAGAAACCACGTAAGCTAGAACCCAACTGGGCTCCGAAAGATCCAATCTCACAAACTGGCTGGCTAAGGCCTAAACATCTATCACCATAGGCCTCTCCGATGTTGGTAAATAAGCCAAACTCCCCAAACTCTCTGCTCGGCGACTCTAGGCATCGGCCACCATATTGGCCTTGCCCAGGTGATACAAAATAGTGATATCATATTCCTTCAGCAACTCTAACCACCTCCTCTTGCGCAAATTTAGATCCTTTTGCTTGAATAGAAGCTCTGATGATCAGTATAAATCTCACAAGTCACACCGTATAAATAATGGCACCAGATCTTCAAGGCGTGAACAATGGAAGCTAAATCTAGATCATGGACAGGGTAATTCTTCTCATGTACCTTCAACTGTTTCGACGCGTAGGCAATCACACTACCGCCCTACATTAACACTGCTCCAAGGCCAATCCTCGAGGCATCACAATAGACCGTATAAGACCCCGAACCTGTAGGCAATATCAAAACTGAGGCTGTAGTCAAAGTTGTCTTGAGCCTCTGAAAGCTTACCTCACACTCTTCCGTCCACTGGAACGGAGCACCCTTCTGGGTTAGCCTAGTCATAGGGGCTACAATCGATGAAAACCCCTCAACAAAATGATGGCAGTAACCCGCCAAGCCAAGAAAACTGCAGATCTCTGTAGCTGAGGATGGCCTGGGATAACTTTGCACTGCCTCTACTTTCTTCGGATCCACCTGAATACCCTCACTCGACACCACGTGGCCTAAGAACACCACAGAATCCAACCAAAACTCACATTTCGAGAACTTAGCATATAACTTCTTTTCTCTCAAGGTCTGAAGCAATGTCCTTAGGTGTTGCTCATGATCTTCCTGACTCTAGGAATACACCAGAATATCATCAATAAAGACAATGATGAATGAGTCAAGATACGGCCGGAACACACTATGCATCAAGTGCATAAAAGTTGTTGGGGCATTGGTCAGCCCAAATGACATAAAAAGGAACTCGTAATGACTATACCGAGTCTTGAAAGTAGTCTTTGGGATATCTGGCTCCCGAATCTTCAATTGATGGTAACCTGAGCGCAAGTCAATCTTAGAAAACACCCATGCGCCCGGAAGCTGGTCAAACAGATCATCAATACAAGGCAAAGGAAAATAGTTCTTCGCTGTAACCTTATTCAACTGGAGATAATCAATGCACATATGCATAGAACCATCCTTCTTCTTCACAAACAAGACAGGAGCACCCCAAGGCGATACACTAGACCGAATGAAACCCTTATCAAGCAATTCTTGTAACTGATCCTTCAATTCATTCAACTTAGGAGGAGCCATACGATACGGAGGAATAGAAATGGGCTGAGTGCCCGGCAACAAATCAATGCCAAAATCAATATCTCTATCAGGCAGCATGCCTGGAAGATCAGCTGGAAACACATTAGGAAAATCCTGTACTACTGGAACTAAATCAACTGAAGGGGTATCAATACTGACATCTCTCACATAAGCTAAATACGTGTCACACCCCTTCTCAACCATACGCTGAGCCTTAAGAAAAGAAATAACTCTACTTGGAGTGTGATCTAAAGTACCCCTCCACTCAACACACGGTACACCTGGCATAACCAGCATCACAGTTTTGGCGTGACAATCAAGAATAGCATAATGAGGTGACAACCAGTCTATGCCCAAGATAATATCAAAATCTACTATACTGAGAAACAATAAATCGGCTCTGGTCTCAAAACTACTAAGAGCAACCAAACACGACCGATAAACGCGGTCCATAACAAGAAAATCTCCCATATAAGTAGAAACATAAACAGGGGAACTCAAAGAATCCCGAGGTATACCCAAATGCAGAGCAAAACAAGAAGACACATAAGAGTAAGTGGAGCCAGGATCAAATAGAACCGATGCATCTCTGTGGCAAACCAGTATAATACCTATGATGATAGAATCGGAGGCAACAGCCTCAGTACGGGCAGGAAGGGCATAGTATCAGGCCTGGCCTCCCCCTCTAGGGTGACCTCTACCTCCCCAACCTCCACCTCTGGCTGGCTGAGCAGGTGGGGTATCAACTAGAGCTGTAACCGTAGCCTGAGAACTCTGCGAGGCGAGCTGTGGCTGAGAAGTCTGTGGAGGCGCACTCCTCCCAAGTCTAGGGCAATCCTACGTGTGTCACCACACTCAAAACAAGCTCTGAGAGGGTGTGGCGGCTGTGACTGGCTCGGGCTAGATCTGCTGGACTGACCTCTGAAAGCACCCCGCGCAGGAGGCGCGCTATAAATCAGAGGTGCATAATAAGGCTCCTAAGGCCTAGCAGGAGCTGGAGCACCACTGGATGCTGGAAGATCTGAATGAATGGGGCGGCTCATATAACCCCTACCATGACGACTTGCTGGTGGGGCACGAGCACTAGAGAAATGGCTCGAATCTCGAGACCTCTTGGCCTCCCTCTCCTCTCTTTCCCTAGCATGCATACCCTCAATCCTCCTAGCAATGCTTACCACCTGCTGATAAGAAATGTCCATCTCCAACTCACGAGCCATGCTAGACCTGATACTGGGAATAAGCCCCTCAATAAACTAGCGAACCCTCTCGCGAACAGTAGAAACCAAGGTTGGGGCATATCTAGCCAAGCGAGTGTAATAAACAGCATACTCTGAGACAGTCATAGCACCCTAGCGCAAATGCTCAAACTTTGCACGCCATGCGTCCCTAAGGCTCTGAGGAACAAACTCTTAGGAACATATCTGAAAACTGGGTCCAAGTCAGTGAAGCAGCCTCGTCCGGACTGTCTAACTCATAGGTGCGCCACCACTCATAGGCGGCTCCTCGAAGCTGGAAGGCAGTGAAAGAAACCCCACTCGATCCTGATATACCCATAGTGCGGAGGATGCTGTGACACTCCTCTAGAAATCCCAAGGCATCATCTAATGCTAACCCACTGAACACCGAAGGATCATACTTCTTGAACCTCTCAAGTCTCTGCTGCTCATCCTCTAAAGCCGCTGCCCTGTCCTCGGGCCAAACTGGCACTGCAGGCCATACAGAAATAATCTCTGGTACCTGATCAACATACACTCGCTGCTCAGGAGTGCGGGCGGGGGGAGTCTGTGCTTCTCCCCGGCCTGAGATATGGCTATAGCAAGGGGAAGCAACCTTGCCTGAGCCAAAGTGGTGTACATGCTCATGAACTGCGCAAGAGTCTCCTGAAGAGCTGGAGTAGTAGCAGCAGCAGGCGTATCAGGTGCCTGGACTCCAGCTGGAAATGCTGGTGGTACCTCGACGACAACTCTTGCAGGTGCTCTGGCTGTACTACATGTGCGTTCTTGGCCTCTACCCCGGCCCCGGCCTCTGACGGCTGCAGTAGGGGGCGCGAGTGCCTAATCATCTCGGGTAGCACGTGTCCTCACCATTTGTGAGAGAATAGAAGACAGAAGTTTAGAATTGTGACATCAAAATCTCGCATGACAAGGAAATCAAATGAAGTGGAATTTTCCTAACTGTTACATAGCCTCTCGTAGATAAGAATAGACGTCTCCGTACCGATCAACAACTCTAATAAACCGGCTTGTGATTCATGACTTCTATGAACCTAGAGCTCTGATACCGACTTGTCACGATCTCGATTTCCCCTCCGTGAACCATCGTGACGATACCTAGTCTCTACAACTAGCTAAGCCTAAAATGCGAAAGATAAACCAATTTGCGAAAGAAAACAATTTAAAACAGAAATAGTATAATAAAACAACATTTAAAAGTGCCGCTCGACATACACAATATTAACTCTCAAAAACTAATACATTTTCCCAAAACCCGGAGACCCATGAATCACAAGCTACGAATATAATAGAAATGCTCTAACTCCAGAATGTCTACATCAACAGAAAAGATAGAAGGGCTATCACTACAAGATAGAATGGAAAAGGGACTCATTGGTCTGCGGACGCGACAGATATACCTCGAAGTCTCTGGAGCAGTCGCCTCGCCTTAAGAGTGATAAGACTGAGTGGAAGTACCTGGATCTGCACATGAAAAACATGCGCAGAAAGGGCATGAGTACACCACAACGGTACTCAGTAAGTGCCAAGCCTAACCTCGGTCGGATAGTGACGAGGAAGGTCAGGGCCCTACTGAGGTTAAAATAAAAATATAAGGTATGCCAGAATAAGATAAGCAATATAGTTGAAAGCTAACAATAAGAATTTAATACAGGAAAATAAGGAACTCAATAACTGAAACAGAGGCAGAAACAATCACAAGGAAATACCACTCTTCACAAGGATAATAACCGGGGATTTCTCAATATCCCGAGGATCTCTTAGTACCCTCAATACATGCCAGGGATCTCTTGGTATCCCGAGGATCTCTCGGTATCCTCAATATATGCTAGAGATCTCTTGGTATCCCGAGGATCTCTTGGTATCCTTAATATACGTGCTAGGGATCTCTCGGCATCCCTCACCTCAGCTCAAATCATAAATACGTGCAGGGGATATCCCGGGATGCCGTCCCGTAGTCCCAAAGTAAAACACGTAGCAACAACACAAGGTATACTCAATTAAGCTCAATTTCATACTAAGTAAACAAGTAATTCTAACCTAACATGCTTTACCTAATGCAATTAAGGCAGTTTAAGCAAGTAAGTAATTAAGTTAATTAAACATGCTTTTCTAAGCTAACAATAGACTTAAATTACAAGTAGTATAAAACAGGAAAAAGGAACACAATTGAAATTACTTAAAGAAAACCGTATTTTCAACAATTAACTTAGGTGCACACTTGTCACCTCACGTACAAGGAATTTCAATAATAAAATATACCAAATCCTAAGGGAAGGTCTCCCACACAAGATTAGGCAAGCCACTTATCTCGAACCAGCTCAAATCAATCCGAAATCACGCTCTTACCACGAGTACTCGACTCCAAATGACCCAAATCTATTCAATTCAATTTCATAATGTAAATAACACTTCAAGTAACTGATTCAACAAAGGAATTCTAAGCTAATACGTGAAATTAGGTAAAATGACCAAAATGCCCCTTGGGCCCACATCTCGGAATCAAGTAAAATTTATATTTCCAGAATCCTCATACTCTCACGAGTTCATTCATACCAAAAGTACCAAAATTGAACCTCAATTGGTCCCTCAAATCAGCACTCAAAGGCCTCTAATTAGTCAAGCCCTAACCCCCAAATTACCACTAATTTTTCTTAACTTTTCATGTTTATAATGATAAAAATCACTCCAATAACGAGTTTAGGGATCAAAGACCTTACCTCAATGAACTCCTCAGAAAATCTCCCTTGAAAATGCTCCCCAAGGCTTCTTCCCGTTTGAAAAGAGGTGAAAATAACTCAAATTCGCGAAGGCAAGTTTTTATATGTTCTACCTAGTTAAACCGCATCTGCGGCCCTGGGATCGCACCTGCGGTCCCGCTTCTGCGGAGCCAAGGTAGCATCTGCGACTTCTCATTAATTCCTTTTTTTGCACCTGCGATAGACCTTCCGCACCTGCGGGCTCGCAGGTGCGATACCTTTCTCGCACCTGCGGCTCCTACTGGACCTCCCTATTTCCGCTTCTGTGATTACTCTGCCGCTTCTGTAGCTCCACACCTACGGGACCCAATCGCAGGTGTGGTTATTGTAGACATGTGATTTTTGACCTTCCCCAAAAATTTTATATTTTTAGCACGTAAATATTTAATTTAGGCCTAATATAGCTATTTCAACTCATTTTAACTCTTTTATTTTATTTTCTTACAAAAAAAATAAAAAATTACAAACAAGTATTTTAGTTTATGTACTTTTCATAAAAAATAATTTTAAAAAAATAGTACCTCATTTTTATCTTTATATAATTTCGAAAACACAAAAATAGTTTATATTTAGTTTAATTAATTAGGATTAGCTTTGGCATTGTGCAATATTTTCTATCTTATTTAAAATGCATTATGTAGTATTTCAGATTATGAAAAAATTCAAAAAAAAAATAAATATATTGCGTCTGCATTTTGGATTTTATTTTACATTTTTTAGATTAATTAAGTAAGTTGTTGTTGAAAAAATAGAAAAAGGCCATAAAAATAGTCATGTTACATTTTACTCTTCAATTTTCAAATTTTGGCAATTTTCTTCTAATTTGGTTTTTAATTAGTTGTAATAATTATTAGGGTTAATTAGTTTAATTGTCTAAGATAATTTGGGGATAGAAATTAATTTAGGTTTTATTTAAAAAAATGAAAAAAGAGTCTTACCTAACTAATTAGGAAACTTCTATATTGGTAGGGTAAAACTAACACTAATGAAAATTAAATAATAACACTAACTAGCAGATAATTAAAGAAAAAAGTATTTTTTGTAATGGAAGATGCACTAATTTGATGCCTATTTAGAGATTAGAGAGCTGGAGAAAGAGGAGGGGAAAGTTAAAAAGATAGAGAGGAAAAAAAGATGGCTTCTTCTTAATAGAGAAAGGGGTATACACTCGATATACAGTCAGTATACATTATATATACACTAGAGATACTCTCGATATACACTGGATATACACGGACAGCCAACGAAAAGAGGGTCTTCTTCCTCCTAAAAATTCTACATCTAGAGCTTAACATCCACCATTAAAGATCCATGAGAGATCATCTTCTCCACCTGAAAAACACCCCATAAAACGCCCCAAATAGTCCACTTCCAAAACTGTTCCGGCGAGTTTCGAGGTCGTCGAAGAACGTAGTTCTGAGGTTTCCGGTTCGAGGTCTCGATTTTGCTTGCGGTTCCTGTTTGACTTTGCTGCTGTTGTATTGTTTGAATTTGGAAGATAAGGTCAGCTCCTATTTTCTAGCACTTTGATAATACTACTGTATCAGTGTTGATCTTCTCAGCTAGTTTGGTTATTGTCGATTTTGCATTCCTGTATTTGTTTGACGTAAAATATTTTATTATCTTTGGTTAGTTGGAAACGTGAGTTTAAGTTGAAGGCCTTTTGATTTATTTGAAGGTTGCTGAAGAAGTACATGATTTCCCTTTGAATTTAAAACTCATTATTTAGAAAGTAAACAACAAAAGCTATGGAAATTGTTAGCTAAAGTTGAAAAATATTGCTATTTATATCATTGTGTCCTTTAGATGTGTTTTAATGATGTGTTGTATGTAGTTATCAAATTAGTGCCTTTATTTATTATATTAGCGGTTAACTTTAAAGATGCCTGAATGATGTGTTGTATCGTATATGTACTTGTGAAATGGCCATGTTTCATATTATTAAATCCTATGAATATTCTCACGATATTTTGTCAATAAAGAATTTAATATCTTTTGATCTCTTCTATTTTGGTTTCACCTGAACCTCTGTCAAACAATTTTGATATGCTTGTTTTCTGCACATATTGGAGCAAATGTTTACTTTAGCAGTAATGTACTGTAGATGTATCCACAATAGTTCTACTATTGAAGATGGTTTTCCACAATATATTTTGTTCATAATCCATAGCGAGCATATAACTAATTTTAATCCTTTAGAAATCGAGGCGTACCATTAGTTGAATTTTCCATGGCCCTCGCAAATTTGAAAGCGCGTAGTTGCTTTAGGCGCGTTATTTTAATAATTTATCTTCCTAAACTCGGGTGCGCATTTATGTGACCCAAATCTAAATCTCAACAATGTTGGATAAAATACGTCACGGACCGCGGGTGCATTTATGTGACGGAGTTCAAGACGTGTTTTAGATGACGTTGAATTTTTCTTAAAAAATTAAATAAAGAAAAGCGGTTTAAGTTAAAATTTGCACATAGGTTTAAACATGTACTAAAATCAGATAATAGGCCAATTATAACAGTTGAGCGACCGTGCTAGAATCACGAAACTCGGGAATGCCTAACACCTTCTCCCGGGTTAACAGAATTCCTTACCCGGATTTTTGTGTTCGCAGACTGTAATACAGAGTCAATCTTTTCCTCGATTCGAGATTTGAACCGGTGACTTGGGACACCATTAATTATCCGAAGTGGCTACTCTGAATTTTAATTAAAATAATCCCGTTTCGATTGTCACTTAAATTGGAAAAAACTCCCTTTATTATACCCTCCCCGGGGTGTAGGTGAAAAAGGAGGTGTGACAACTCTGGCGACTCTGCTGGGGACTTTTAACCTAGAACCACTGGTTTAGGGTTAGAAATTTGAGCTTGGAATAATTGTTATATTGGCTTTATTTATTATCTGATTTTATTACATTTTTTTCATCTAATGTGCTAAATGTTGCTTTTACCGCTTTGTTATTCTGTGAATTGTATATAAATTGTTACGAAACCCATCTTCTCTCCGAGTCTTCTAAATCATGAAGAAGGGTGCACTTCGTGTGACTTTTTTTCTGTTTAGAGTCAATCCCATTTTTAGAACGAGGTTCAGATAAGTTGCTAAGCCGGTGAAGCTTCTGTATTCCCGGTACACTGCCTCCTCCTCGGCTCGAGTTGTCCGCTCGAGTAAGCCAGGTTTAGAACAATACACTCAGGTTTTAAACCTAGTATGACAAAATCACATGCCGGATCCCTAGTAGGAACATTTGTTTGCATCATGTGCATTTGACTTTGGAGACTCAACACGGGGGTTGGGTCTGTCTAGGACAGGTGTACCTGAAATAAAAAATACCATCATGATGCATCTTACTTGCTACATGTGCATTTGTATGCTTCGGACTCGCATGCTGACCGACTTTTAAATATTGGGAAAAATGAAAAAAAAAAGAAAAAAAAGAAGAGAAATAGCAATGTAGAGGGTTAAGAGAGTTAATCACTAGTTTTGAAAATACCAATGCTCGAATAGTGTCGAAATTCTGCCAATTTTTTTTTGAAAATGAAAAAAAAAGTTTTTATTTTAAATAGTTTGTTTTATTCAAAAAGCAAAAAAAAAAGTCTTTATTTTTAGTTTGTCTTGTTTTCAAAATAGTTTATTTAGGAAAAAAAATAGTCTATTTTATTTGCCCGAACTACGTCGGTTTGATTCTGACCGGATGTGAGATACGTAGGCAACCCTCATCGGGTCCAACTTCCCCTTTTTGCAAAAATACCCAAAAAATGTCAAAAATTTTGTTATAAGCCGGGCGGTGCCGTTGTTGTCAAAAATAGCCAAATGTTCCTGGAAGGGACGCCAGAGGGCTGACTTTGCATAAACGGCCACTTTTGGTCATTTTTTATTTTGAATTTTGACCAATTAGCCCACACAGTCTTAGAATCCTCATCCCCGAGGCTCTGTAAGGCCGTGTTCTCAATGTCGGGTTACTATTTTGGAAAAACCAAAAAAGAGTCTTAAATAAATCAAGTGATGTTGTTTTTGTCAAAAATAGCCAAATGTTTCCGAAAGGGACGCCGGAAGGCTGACATTGCATAAACGACCACTTTTGATCATCCTTTAGAGTTTTGATCGGTTGACCCTCACAGGCTTCATCCCCAAAGTGTTGAAAGGACGTGTTCGGAAAATCGGATCTTTCTTTCTGAAAATATAGTCAAATCATTTTTTGAGTCAAATAATTTTTTGCTTTTGTTTAAATCTCAGCACAAGTGAAAACAAACCCTTCACCGTGTTTAGCGAGGTCCCTCTCCAGCTCCATATGTAGTGGGACAATTTGGGAAAAACCAGCAAAGAAATAGTGGTCAGAGTCTTGGGGGGTCTCATCAGTCTACTAAATGTCAAGGCAAGGACGGATGTCATCGAGGCTTTGATACCATTTTGGGACCCGACCCGAAATGTATTTCGCTTTGCGGATTTTGAGCTTACACCCACACTGGAGGAAGTAGCAGGTTATGCGGGTATGAATGGGAATCTGAGAAGTCAGTATCTGTTGTCACCAAGGCCGGTATCGCCACACCGATTTCTGGGCTTGTTAAATATCAGCCGAACTATGCAAAATAATGATTTATCAAAAGGATGTTGCGCTATTCAGTTCTTATATCAGCGTTATGGTAATCTGCGAGGTTTTGACGAGCCAAATTTGGGACTGACTCACGCCGAAAACAAATGTAAATGGGAAGCAAGACGAAGCTTGGCATTCGTAATGGCATTCTTGGGAATCATGGTTTGCCCACGAGACAACAAAAAAATAGAGATAGGTCTCGTGGGGATGGTTAATGTCGCAATGAAAAGGGCTGACAGCACTATAGTTCTCCTGATCTTATCAGAAATATACCGAGCATTGACCGTGTGTAAGGAGGGAGGAAGTTTTTCCAAGGTTGCAATCTATTACTTTAGTTGTGGATACAGGAACATCTCTGCCATCGAGTGGGGTATATGAACTTTGCGCTGACTGGTTTAAACTGCATTGAAAAGTTTGAGAAGCGGGTAACGGGTGTGGCGTTCCCCGAGGGTACTGGAGATTGGTTTATACGACTGAGATCACTAACGGCGGACCAAATTGAATGGGCGTTTGGGTGGTTGCCCGCTACTGAAGCAATATACATGTCGGCCAAATAATGTTATGTTCTTCTGATGGGTGTCCGTAGTATCCAACCATATGCTCCCCATCGAGTATTGCGTCAATTGGGAAGGTTCCAGATTATCCCTCATGATGAAGATTTGAGCAAGCATACCATCGAGCTAAGACCGAATGCCACAATCCCGGAAGATACAATTCGCAAATTGTGGTATGAATGCAGATTCCTTGAGCCCAAAACTATGGTGTGAGATTTAGCCAAAGGCGAGGTGGACCCAAAGTATGATGCATGGTTTGGGAAAAGGTTCCGGATTCGTCAAAGGCCTGCTAAAAGAGCCCATGTCCAGCAATTCACGAATGACTTGCAAGAACAATGGGGCTGGCTGGCAAGAGAAGAAGGCTATCGGGTTGAAATTGGCAAGCTGAAACAACAAATTGAGGATCTGAAATATGAAAATAGCGTGCAAGTCGATATTGACACAGGAAAAAAGAACAGATTGACTCAAGAAAATAAGGCCTTGAAAGCCCAAATCCAACGAGTCAGAATGGATGCCGACAACCAACAAAGGAGCCGATCCGACGAAGGTCTGATAACTGGGTTGAGAAACCAAGTCATTGAAAGCCGAGAGGGTTTGGCAAGATCAGAGGCCTGCATAGCAAGAATTCGGGCCAGATGGGCAAAAGGTACAACAACGCGAGCAAAGCACTTACGACAAGTGAGAAGGGATTATGAAGCGAGCATTGAAATATTAAGAGAAACAAATTTCACTCTCAAAGATCGGGTCTTTAAACAAGCCCGAGATGCCAGAACGGACAGGAAGCGCTGCTATGATTTAATGGCCCGAATGGAAGAACAAATGGAGAGGTTCCAAGATCAACTCGCTGACAACGCTCAAGTACTGCTAGCAAAGAATCAACGAATAGAGCAACTGTTCATGTAAAGGGATAGAATCAGGGGTAGAATTGAGGAGATTGGGCATTACGTCACCATGAGGTGCCTAGCACATGAGGAAATACCCTGTGATACCCTTTTTGCTTCAATCATGGGTTACGTCCACCGAATTATGGAAGAATTGAAAAGCTTGCAAAGGGGCCTTGCACCAAAGCCCGCGGAAGGCCGAACGATGCCCCGTAGGCACCAAAATTCAAAGTGTTAATGTACTCCTAGTTCAAATCTGTATTTTTCTATTTTCAAAAGTCTGTTGTCTGTCCGTGTGTTTCCTTTTGGCATCAAATTATGTTAGTACTTCGGAGTCTATATTTTTTTTTCCTTTTCCAAATGGGTAGTTTGTAATAGTTTTAGTAATGAAATAAATTTTCCAAAAATTGGTGTCTTTATTTGTGGTAGAACTACGCACGGTCTAATTCAAGCAGGGACATGATACGTAGGCAATCCACATAAGATTCGACCACCGCTAAAAGAAAAAGTGAATAAAAGAAAGGAAAAGAAAGAAAGAAAAAGAGAGAAAGAGAAAGCAAATAAAGGAAAGTTTCAGAAACACCTAAAGGGCACAAGTAAAGTAAGCCGGGATGATGCATACGGAGCAAAAACATGTTAGAAATGGTTAAACTGCCTAGGAACATTGCATTCTCCAACGTGCAATTGCAATATGTGTTAAACTCTAACGCTAACAAGTTTGTTGTTTTCCAGAGATTTCAAACCAGTTAGTTTGTTAGAACGTTCTGGCAGATTACCATTACCAAACAAGATCCAAAGGGCCCATACCGAAAAGCATGACTAACTCAGAAAATAGTGTTGAAGAGGAAAGGACGAAAAGTCAGATGCTGAAAGAGGCAATGGAAAA
The DNA here is from genome assembly GCF_000715075.1 of Nicotiana tabacum. NCBI lineage: Eukaryota > Viridiplantae > Streptophyta > Magnoliopsida > Solanales > Solanaceae > Nicotiana > Nicotiana tabacum. The sequence goes on along the minus strand of NC_134089.1, from coordinate 12,958,148 downwards.
AATGGAAAAAATGGAAAAAATGAGACTGGAGATGAACGAAATGCAGCTAGCCCTGGCTAGGGTACAAAAGGGGCCCGAACCACCCGTTACTCCTACTCTCCCACCAGGACACACGCCGGAATACCCTTCACCCGGCCCTTCGACAAGCTTCCCAAGTCACCACTACTATCAGGGAAGAAATCCCTATGATCCCCAAGCTCCACCACCCAATCAGAACCTTCCCCACCAAATGTTCCTGTTTTCATAGCACCCCCACCAGCCATGTTACAAAGATCATCCAGTGGGCCGTTGTTTCTGGCTCACGATAACCAATATTACCCCCTGAACCTACCCTCAAAGCACCCGAGCCATATACTTATAATCCTCACTTTGAAATCCCGATGGAGACTGGAAAGCCGGCTAAGGGCCCGGAGCAGGACGAAGTGCTTCGAATATTTAAAAGCCTGGAGCAGTCCTTCAGGAATATACATGGGTTAGGAAATCAGGTCAGTGTAGCTTACAAAGATCTATGTCCTTTCCCTGATGTTCAATTACCGGCAGGGTTTAAGATGCCAAAGTTTGATCTATACGAGGGGCACAGTGATCTAATGGCATATCTACGAGGGTTTTGCAACAAGATGAGAGGAGCAGGTGGTAAAGATGAGCTGCTAATAGTTTACTTTGGTCAAAGTATAAGTGGGCCTGCACTGGAATGGTACACAAGACAAGATCCGAGCAGGTGGTACACCTGGGACGATCTAGCACAAGCATTCGCAGGTCACTTCCAGTACAACCTTGAGATCGTCCCTGACCATCTCACATTGCTGAAACTTGAGAAGAAGCTGGGAGAGAGCTTTAGAGAATTTGAGTTCCGGTGGAGAGAACAGGCAGCAAGAGTTGATCCTCCGATGAGAGAGGGGGAAATGGTGGACTACTTTCTGCAGACTCTAGAGCCAACTTACTTTGGTCACTTGGTGATGTCAGTTGGCAAATCTTTCAACGAGGTGGTGAAAATGGGCGGTATGACTGAAGAGGGACTTAAGTCCAACAAAATCCTGAGTTATTCGGCAATCAAAGCAACAACTCAGGCCATTCAGAGCGGCACGGGAGGTGCGCTCGGGAAGAAAAAAAGAGAAGAGGTCGCAACAATAGAGGCATGTAATTGGTCCAGATCGAGAGGTCCTTTCCCTCGCTACCAAGCCAGATCCCATCACCCAAATTACCCACACACTCCAAATTACCCCCACAGCCCTACTTCCCACCATAAGAACCACATTTCTCCATCCATCAAGCCCAGACATATACCCAGCCTCTGGCTCGCCCACAGTGGCGCGCGCCGGCTCTCCAAAATACCTATCCACCTCCACAGAATACATATCCACCTCCACAAAACATATATCCACCACCAAGGGCCTACAGGAATCCCGCAGGGCCAGGTTTCCGGGGGAATCAAGCTTTCAGAAATGAAAGGGTGCAGAGACAAAGAACATTTACTGAGTTGGGAGAAACCTATACTGCTTTGTTCCACAAATTAAGGCCGTTAGGTTTGTTGAGTCCTGTTGAGTCCAGATTGCCGAATCCCCTTCCCCAAAATATGGACCACCCGGTAAGCTGTGAGTATTGTTCAGGGGCTCCCGGACATGATACCGAGAAGTGCTGGAAGTTGAAACGTGCAGTGCAAGATCTTATTGACACCAACAAGATCGAGGTTCAGACACCGGAGGCACCCAACATCAATCAGAACCCGTTGCCAGCACACCACGAAACCCACATGATCAAGCTTGTGCACAAAAGAAGGGAGCTAAAGAAACCCTCACAGACGGTGATGATGATCCGTGCCAGCCCAAAAGAAAAATCGACAGGTGGAGAAGAGGTGGTACAGTTGGAAAAGGTAGACGTCAAGCCAGTAGTGGTGATGGGGAAGAGTTCGCCTGTTGTTGCAAAGAATCCAGAGCCGGTCAAAGTAACGGTGCGAGGGGTACCAAGCAAGCCAGCATGCATAGGGCCAGTTGTCATCAGGCCAGTAATGCAGATGCCGATAACCAACGAGAAAGCTGTGCCATGGAGCTATAGTAAAGCGATGGCAATGTACAAAGGGAAGGAGGTTGTGGAAGAAGTATGTGAGGCCCAGGGCTTAACTCGTTCGGGAAGGTGTTTTGCTTCCATAGAGTTAAGAAGGTCCAACCCAGCGGTGGTAAAGAAGCTAGTGACGGAGGAAGAGGCTGAGGAGTTTTTGAAGAAAGTGAAGGCACAAGACTACTCCATTGTGGAGCAGTTAAGAAAGACCCCAGCGCAGATTTCGTTACTATCACTGCTGATCCATTCCAGCGATCATTGCCAGGCACTGATGAAAATCCTGAATAAGGCCCATGTTCCGGATAAAATCTTTGTAAATCACTTGGAGAGGATAGTGCACAAAATCTTCGAGGTAAACCGAGTGACGTTTTCTGATGATGAATTGCCAGCAGAGGGTACAAAACACAACAAAGCCCTATACTTGACCGTAAAATGCGAAGACTCGGTGGTCACACGAGTATTGATTGATTATGGATAAAGCGCCAACATCTATACTTTGACTACTCTGAACAAGCTGAAGGTTGATCATGACCGGATTCACAGGAACAACGTCTGCGTCCGAGGTTTCGATGGAGGTGGTACCGACACGGTGGGTGATATCATACTGGGATTGACCATTGGTTCAGTAGAATTCACCATGGAATTCCAAGTGGTAGACGTGGCAGTATCATAAAATCTTCTATTGGGGCGACCCTGGATCCATGTCGCCAAAGTAGTACCTTTTACATTGCACCAGATGTGAAATTTGAATGGGACAGGCAGGAGATAGTAGTGCACGGGGATGACGGTACAGGCATTGTGAGTGATGTCGTTGTTCCATTCATAGAAAATGATGACGACAAAGGACCATGGGTGTACCAGGTTTTCAACGCAGTTTCAGTGGATAAAATTTCTAAAGGCGAGGACCTTCCACTTCCCAGGATCGCAGCTGCGACCTTCATGGTAGCCTCGTAAATGCTAAATAGCGGGTTTGTACCAGGAAAAGGTTTGGGGGTTGATCTACAAGGTATGGTCCAGCCAGTTTCTTTGCCCAAGAACCTGGACACTTTTGGGCTAGGATTCAAGCCTACGGCAACAAATGTAAGGCAGGCCCGAAAGTTGAAGAAGAAATTTTGGGTTCTTCCCAAGCCAGTTCCACGTCTTTCCAGATCCTTTGTCAGAGCAGGTATCAGAAGGTTATCAGTCCCCAAAATTCTCGGACCTCTAATTGGGTCAGATGGAGATTTGAATCAGGGTTTTGAAAGGCTGTTCGCCGACGTCAACGTGATAGAAGCTGGAGAAGGTTCCAGTAGGGCAAATATATAGTTTGTGGGGCCTAGGGCCAATATCAACAATTGGACAGCTACTTCTCTTCCAACCCGGAGGGAGTCTTGGTAGTAGGCTCTGGATTTTCTTTCTTGTTTTCTGGATTATTCCAGAGTTGTAATCCAGTTTTGTTTTATTTTTGTATTCGACAAAAGCGTGAAACTCCGTTATCCCGCATTTTAATAAAGTGAAAGTTTTCTCTCTTTATTTTGTTTTAATTCTGTTTTCTTCTTTTCTCTTTCTGAACAGTTCTCTTTATACTGGTTCTAATGACATGGCATGCAAAACAGATCTTCAACCTAGTCTAAAAAATCAATATGATTCCAAACTAATTGTACAAGAAGTCGATTATGATGATGAATCGGAATACGATGAGGATGAAGCCTTTGAAGAGATAAACAGAGAATTAAGCCAGTTCGAAGAGAAACCCAAGCCCAATTTGAACGGCACTGAAGCTGTCAATTTAGGGGATGCAGACGATGTCAGGGAAACCAAAATAAGCATCCACATTGAGCCGAACATCAGGAAGGAACTAATCAAAGCACTCATTGAATTCAAAGATGTTTTTGCATGGTCGTATGATGACATGTCGGGCTTAAGCACCGATCTACTGGTTCACAAATTGCCCACTGACCCCACATGCCCTCCCATCAAGCAGAAATTGAGGAAGTTTAAGACAGATATGAGTGTGAAGATTAAAGAAGAAGTAACCAAGTAGCTGCAGGCAAAGGTTATTCGGGTCACTCGATATCATGATTGGTTGGCTAATGTGGTGCCAGTGCCGAAGAAAGATAGGAAGATCAGAGTGTGTGTCGATTATCACAATTTGAACAGGGCAAGCCCCAAGGACAACTTTCCATTACCCAACATCCATATCTTGATCGATAATTGTGCCGAACATGAGATTGAGTCTTTTGTAGATTGCTATGCTGGGTATCATCAGATTCTGATAGATGAAGAAGATGCGGAAAAGACGACATTCATTATGCCGTGGGGGACTTATTGCTACCGGGTAATGCCTTTTGGCTTGAAGAACGTTGGGGCAACGCACATGAGAGCAATGACTACGGTGTTTCATGACATGATACACAAAGAGATTGAGGTGTACGTAGATGATGTGATCATAAAATCTAAGCGTCAGGAAGACCACGTGGCAGACCTAAGGAATTTTTTCCAAAGACTTCAAAGGTACGACATTAAGCTCCACCGGGCCAAATGTGCATTTGGTGTTCCATCTGGAAAGCTGTTGGGATTCATCGTCAGTCGGTGAGGCATTAAGTTGGACCCGTCAAAAATCAAATCCATCCAAGAATTGCCACCGTCGAAGAACAAAACAGAAGTAATGAGTCTGTTGGGAAGGTTGAATTATATCAGCAGGTTCATCGCTCAACTCACGACGACTTGCGAACCCATTTTTCGGCTACTGAAGAAAGATGTCACGGTAGAATGGACGACAGAATGTCAGGAAGCCTTCGACCAAATCAAGGGGTATCTATCAAACCCACCTGTGTTGGTCCCACCTGAACCAGGAAGACCGTTGATTCTCTATCTAACGGTACTGGAGAATTCATTTGGTTGCGTACTGGGGCAAAATGATATCACAGGAAGGAAGGAGCAAGCCATCTATTATCTCAGTAAGAAGTTTACGGTCTATGAGGTTAAGTACACTCAACTTGAGAAGACGTGTTGCGCCCTAACTTGGGTGGCACAGAAGTTTAAACATTATCTGTCATCATATACTACTTATCTCATTTCACGCTTGGATCCCCTGAAGTATATTTTCCAGAAGCCTATGCCCACAGGGAGGTTAGCGAAATGGCAAATATTACTCACGGAGTTCGACATCGTCTATATGACGAGGAGGCCATGAAATCCCAAGCATTGGCCGATCACTTGGCTGAGAATCCTATTGATGAAGAATACGAGCCATTGAGGACGTATTTTCCTGATGAAGAAGTGATGCATATAGATGAGTTGGAATTATCTGAGGAACCAGGTTGGAAGATCTTCTTTGATAGAGCCGCAAATGCGAAAGGAGTTAGAATAGGAGCAATACTTATTTCTGAAATAGGACATCATTATCCTGTTACGGCACAACTACGTTTCTATTGTACCAATAACATGGCTAAATATGAGGCATGCATTTTTGGCTTACGGTTAGCTGCAGACATGGATGTCCAGGACGTCTTGGTCTTGGGAGACTCGGACCTCCTGGTGCATCAAATCCAGGGTGAATGGGAAACATGGGATTTGAAGCTTATACCATATCGACAATGTTTGCACGATCTGAGCAAGCGATTTTGATCATTGGAGTTCAGACACGTCCCAAGAGTTCACAATGAGGTTGTCGATGCTTTGGCCACTTTAGCATCGATGTTGCAACATCCAGACAAAATTCATGTTGACCCGTTGCATATCCAGGTTTGTGATCAGCATGCTTATTGCAACATGATAGAGGAAGAAATGGATGGCGAGCCATGGTTTTATGATGTCTAGGAATACCTCAGGATGGGGATATACCCAGAGCAGGCCACCGGAGATCAAAAGAGAGCCATTCGGCGATTGGCAAATGGATTTTTCCTCAGTGGAGGAGTGTTATACAAAAAAACACCAGATTTGGGATTGCTGAGATGTATAGATACTGGTCAAGCCACGACAGTGATGATAGAGGTACATGCGGGAGTTTGTGGGCCACATATGAGCGGATATGTATTGGCGAAGAAGATTCTTCGAGCAGGGTATTATTGGCTCACTATGGAGCATGATTGTATCAATTTCGTGCGAAAATGCCATCAGTGTCAGATACACGGAGATTTGATTCATTCTCCGCCAACAAAATTGCATGCAATGTCAGCACCATGACCATTTGTTGCATGGGGCATGGATGTCATTGGACCGATTGAGCCGGCAGCTTCCAACGGTCATAGGTTCATTCTGGTCACCATCGATTATTTCACCAAGTGGGTTGAGGCTAAAACTTTCAAGTCGGTAACCAAGAAGGCAGTGGTGGATTTCGTTCATTCCCATATCATCTATAGATTTGGGATCCCCAAAGTGATCATCACGGACAATGGCGCTAATCTAACAGCAGGCTGATGAAAGAAGTGTGTCAACAGTTCAAGATTACACACCGTAATTCCACCCCGTATCGTCCCAAGGCGAATGGCGCGGTTGATGCATCCAACAAGAACATAAAGAAGATATTGAGGAAGATGGTAGAAGGGTCCAGTCAATGGCATGAAAAGTTGCCATTTGCATTGTTGGGATATCGCACTATTGTCCGCACTTCTGTAGGTATAACTCCTTATTTGTTGGTATACGGAACTGAAGCAGTGATACCGGCAAAAGTAGAAATTCCGTCCTCCGAATTATCGCTGAGGCTGGGATTGATGATGATGAATGGGTCAAAGCCCGATTGGAGCGGTTGAGCTTGATTGATGAAAAGAGATTGACAGCAGTATGTCATGGCCAGTTGTATCAAAAGAGGATGGCAAGAGCATATAATAAGAAGGTGCATCCCAGGAAATTTGAAGTAAGACAACAGGTGCTGAAACGAATCTTGCCACATCAGGCCGAAGCAAAGGGCAAGTTCGCCCCGAATTGGCAAGGACCGTTTATTGTGACCAGAGTGTTATCCAACGGCGCCTTATGTATGACAGATGTCGAGGGAAGATGCATCGACATGGCTATCAATTCTGACGCAGTCAAGAGATATTATGTGTAATTCCTTTGATTGTAATTGATGTTTGTCTGTTTGTACTTGGCATTTATCGGAGAATGAAATGACGGAGGCAATTCTTTCTTCTATCCAAACACTTTAACCTTTGCTCCCCCCTTTGAGCCTTATTTATTCTTTCATACCCCTTTCTTGGAATCACTAATGAAAATGAAAAAAAAAGAAGAAAAAATAATAACAAAACAAAAAGAAAAGCCACAAGAAAAAGAAATACAAAGGAATCGAATGAACTACGTTCGACCTGATTCCTCAAAGAGGATACGTAGGTGCCTCACGGCTCGGTCATAGTATAACAAAAAACAAAAAATCCCCTAAACAAGAAAACTGGGGCTGAAGTTACGTTTTAAATTGTGGAAAAAGGTTTGATTCCGAGGGTTGTAATGTTTTACACATTAAAGTTATTTTGAATCTTTTGATATCCTTTTCCTTTTAGCCCCACGCAAAAACCCATATTTGATGTCCAAAAAGACCTCCCGATCAGTATCCGAGAGATGCCGAGCAGGCAAATGAAAGCTGAGAATAACACACTGATCCCCGACTGGAAGAGGATTATGAGCCGACGAAATTGATAGCCAAAGGAATCCCCAGTAGAGAGAATCTTATCGGCAACACTCTAATCCCTAACTGAGAAAGAGAAAATAAAATGAGAGAGTCTTATGGTGAAAACCTTCACAGGCACCGTAAGGTGACGAAAGCTGAGAGAAACAAAATGAGAGAGTCTTATAGTGAAAACCTTCATAGGCACCAGAAGGCGACGGGAGTTGAGAGAAATGAGAGAGTCTTATTAGTGAAAACCCCTCGAAGGGCACTATGAGGCGACAAGATAAGATTGGCGGAAAGGATCCGTCGAGGCATCAAGCAATGCAAAAGTGTTGGTTTGGCAAAAAGAGTTCGGCGCCTGCATATCCCCCAGCGAAATGAGGCCACCAGAAAGATTGATTGATACAAATAGACTGGGTTGATTAATCCGGAATGCACGACATGATCGTTGAGATTGGTTATATCATTCAGATAAGTCCTTTTCCTTTTCTTCTCCCCAACATTCGTTCGGAAAGACTTCTTCTTTTTCCATCTTTTGAAATCATCACTTTTCATTTCTTTTGTTTTAAGAATTTTTCCTCCAGCAGTTTGTTTTGAGAAAGATTTTTCAGAGCTTACTACCAGTTGCCAAAACGGTGCAAAGCAAAATGCGAATAGGACAGGCCAAAGATAAGGCGACAAAGTGAAAAGAAGTTTGTCGCAAGACCAAATGATGAATGGGTATAGATTCTAAGAGGACCAAATTTCCAGGGGAAGTTGGAGAAAAACAGAAAAAACAACAGTTGAAAAGTTATGGATCAAATTCCAAGAGGATTCCCAGCATATTTGCGAGATGCAGGAACAACTCCGACAGATTATCGACCAAGTTCCGCGATGGTCGGACAACATAGAGCGGGGAAGGAAGAGAAAAGAAAAACCATCCCCAGCAAGAATATCATCCCCAGCAAATAATATCATCCCCAGCAAGTTTTGTAATAAAACGCAAAGCAGGGAAAGGAAAAAGGGGAAAACCATCCCCAGCAGGAGTGACACGACCACTCACCACGTTTTAAACTAACAAATTTTTCTTTGATTTGAAGCAGAGAAAAGAAATGTTATTGACAGCGGGAAGACATGGCCACAAAGTAGATTATCAAACTGGGGCAGAAAATTTTCTCTTATTGCGAAAATTTTCTTGAAATCAGATACCCACTTGGGGAAGATGGAAGATAACACAAGTTTTGAAGGAAGTGGAATCCCCATCAGTTTACGGGAGAAGGCAATACAAGTTTTAAAGAAAGCAATCTTGTAAGAAGCAAGATAACCCAAGTTTTAAGGGTAGTGGTCTTTGAATCAGTATCATCCCCACCATTGTTAAAAGGAGGAAAGTAACTAGTCTTAAAGAAGGAAGATAATTCCCCAGCACTGTTATCCCCGGCAGGTTTCAGAGAAGTGAAAACACCAGTTTGAGGGAAGTAATTGCTGATGAATTCAGGAGCCCGCCTGTAGAATGGAGGTTGTTAAATTTTAAATTAGAGTCAGGAGCCCGCCTGGAGAATGGAGGTTGTTAAATTTTAAGTTGGAGTCAGGAGCCCGCTTGTAGAACGGAGGTTGTTTATGTTTTAAGTTGAAGAAGTCAGGAACCCGCCTGTAGAACGGAGGTTGTTAAATTTTAAGTTGATGAAGTCAGGAGCCCGCCTGTAGAATGGAGGTTGTTAAATTTTAAGTTGATGAAGTTAGGAGCCCGCATGTAGAACAGAGGTTGTTATAATTTTAAGTCGAAGAAGTCAGGAGCCCGTCTGTAGAATGGAGGTTATTAAATTTTAAGTTGACGAAGTCAGGAGCCCGCCTGTAGAATGGAGGTTGTTAAATTTTAAGTTGATGAAGTCAGGAGCCCGCCTGTAGAACAGAGGTTGTTATAATTCAAGTGTTGAAGTCAGGAGCCCGCCTGGAGAACAGATACATACATTTCAAGTTTCAGAAGTCAGGAGCCCGCCTGAAGAACAGAGGTATTACAATTCAAGTTTTAATTTTCAAATTCTTATCAATATCTGGTAGTATGATGCTCAGCCACCAAACGGGGGCAAGAGATTTTCTTTGTTGTATCTATTTTGCTGAGGTCAGGAGCCTGCCTGGAGAACAGAGGAATACATTTCAAGTTTTGAAGTCAGGAGCCCGCCTGAAGAACAGAGGAGTACAATTCAAGTGTTGAAGTCAGGAGCCCGCCTGGAGAACAGAGGCATACATTTCAAGTTTCAGAAGTAAAGAGCCCGCCTGAAGAACAGAGGTATTACAATTCAAGTTTTAATTTTCAAATTCTTATCAATATCTGGTAGTATGATGCTCAACCACCAAACGGGGGCAAGAGATTTTTTTGTTGTATCTATTTTGCTGAAGTCAGGAGCCTGCCTGGAGAACAAAGGGATAAATTTCAAGTTTTGAAGTCAGGAGCCCGCCTGGAGAACAGAGGAGTACAATTCAAGTGTTGAAGTCAGGAGCCCGCCTGGAGAACAGAGGCATACATTTCAAGTTTCAGAAGTCAGGAGCCCGCCTTAAGAACAGAGGTATTAAAATTCAAGTATTAATTTTCAAATTCTTATCAATATCTGGTAGTATGATGCTCAGCCACCAAACGGGGGCAAGAGATATTCTTTGTTGTATCTATTTTGCTGAAGTCAGGAGCCTGCCTGGAGAACAGAGGAATACATTTCAAGTTTTGAAGTCAAGAGCCCGCTTGGAGAATAGAGGAATACATTTCAAATGTCGAAGTCAGGAGCCTGCCTGATAACAGAGGGATACATTTCACGTTTTGAAGTGAGGAGCCCGCCTGAAAAATAGAGAAGTCAAGAGCCCGCCTGGAGAACAGAAGAATACCTTTTTAAGTCAAGTAGTTAGTAACCCGTCGGGAGAGCGGAGGAATACGACAAAAATCAAGAGGAATACAACAAAAATCAAGAGAAATACATTCAAGATCAAGAAGTCAGGAGCTCGCCTAGAGAGCAGAGGAAGACGACAATGATCAAGATGGAGACATTTAAAGGATCAGTAATCAGGTACTAGCATAGCGAGAGGGAGATCATTTCAAGAAGTCGGTGCAAAGCGGCAACAATGGATTTCACCGGGAGAATACAAGTCAACATGGCAACAAGAGTTGCAAGATCGAGTTTGAAGATGTAGATAGAAATCTTGTAACTCATAGTTGATAGACTTAGTTAGTTTTTTTTTCATTTTGATGTAATAACAGGACCGCGGATTAGAACCTCGACGGAACGGCACCTCGACTGGCTCTCATCTCACTCACTTCTAAACTACACGTGATCTGATTCCTTTATAGCCAAGGATATGTAGGCAACCCAAATACCAGGGCTCGGTCACATTTTCCTTTTCTCTTAAGTTTTGGTCTCTTTAAATAAGGGTCAGGTCAAAAAATATGTCTAGTCGTTCTTTGTCTGAAAACTCTTCACGTTTCCAGTCATAGAGGGGCAGCTGTAGACATGTGATTTTTGACCTTCCCCAAAAATTTTATATTTTTAGCACGTAAATATTTAATTTAGGCCTAATATAGCTATTTCAACTCATTTTAACTCTTTTATTTTATTTTCTTACAAGAAAAATAAAAATTACAAACAAGTATTTTAGTTTATGTACTTTTCATAAAAAACAATTTTAAAAAATAGTACCTTATTTTTATCTTTATATAATTTCGAAAACACAAAAATAGTTTATATTTAGTTTAATTAATTAGGATTAGCTTTGGTATTGTGCAATATTTCTATCTTATTTTAAAATGCATTATGTAGTATTTCAGATTATGAAAAAATACAAAAAAAAAATATTGCATCTGCATTTTGGATTTTATTTTACATTTTTTAGATAAAGTAAGTAAGTTGTTGTTGAAAAAATAGAAAAAGATCATAAAAATAGTCATGTTACATTTTACTCTTTAATTTTCAAATTTTGGCAATTTTCTTTTAGTTTGGTTTTTAATTAGTTGTAATAATTATTAGGGTTAATTAATTTAATTGTCTAAGATAATTTGGGGATAAAAATTAATTTAGGTTTTATTTAAATGAAAAAAGAGTCTCACCTAACTAATCAGGAAGCTTCTATATTGGTAGGGTAAAACTAACACTAATGAAAATTAAATAATAACACTAACTAGTGGAAATTAAAGAAGTTAAAAGTATAAATTATAATGGAAGATGCACTAATTTGATGCATATTTAGAGATTAGAGAGCTGGAGAAAGAGGAGGGGAAAGTTAAAAAGATAGAGAGGAAAAAAAGATGGCTTCTTCTTAATGGAGACAGGGGGTATACACTCGATATACAGTCAGTATACATTCTGTACACACTAGAGATACTCTCGATATACACTGGATATACATGGACAGCCAACGAAAAGAGGGTCTTCTTCCTCCTAAAAATTCAACATCTAGAGCTTAACATCCACCATAAAAGAGCCATGAGAGCTCATCTTCTCCACCTGAAAAACACCCCATAAAACGCCCCAAATAGTCCACTTCCAAAACTGTTCCGGCGAGTTTCGAGGTCGTCGAAGAACGTAGTTCTGAGGTTTCCGGTTCGAGGTCTCTATTTTGCTTGCGGTTCCTGTTTGAATTTGCCGCTGTTTTTTTGTTTGAATTTGAAAGATAAGGTTAGCTCCTATTTTCTAGCACTTTGATAATACTACTGTATCAGTGTTGATCTTCTCAGCTAGTTTGGTTATTGTCGATTTTGCATCCCTGTATTTGTTTGACGTAAAATATTTTATTATCTTTGGTTAGTTGGAAACGTGAGTTTAAGTTGAAGGCCTTTTGATTTATTTGAAGGTTGTTAAAGAAGTACATGATTTCCCTTTGAATTTAAAACTCATTATTTAGAAAGTAAACAACAAAAGCTATGGAAATTGTTAGCTAAAGTTAAAAAGTATTGCTATTTATATCATTGTGTCCTTTAGATGTGTTTTAACGATGTGTTGTATGTAGTTGTCAAATTAGTGCCTTTATTTATTGTATTAGCGGTTAACTTTAAAGATGCCTGAATGATGTGATGTATCGTATATCTACTTGTGAAATGACCATGTTTCATATTATTAAATCCTATGAATATTCTCACTATTTTGTCAATAAAGAATTTAATATTTTTTGATCTCTTCTATTTTGGTTTCACCTGAACCTATGTCAAACAATTTTGATATGCTTGTTTTCTGCACATATTGGAGCAAATGTTTACTTTAGCAGTAATGTACCGCAGATGTATCCACAATAGTTCTCCTATTGAAGATGGTTTTCCACAATATATTTTGTTCATAATCCATAGCCAGCATATAACTAATTTTAATCCTTTAGAAATCGAGGCGTGCCATTAGTTGAATTTTCCATGGCCCTCGCAAATTTGAAAGTGCGTAGTTGCTTTAGGCGCGTTATTTTAATAATTTATCTTCCTAAACTCGGGTGCGCATTTATTTGACCCAAATCTAAATCTCAACAATGTTGGATAAAATACGTCACGGACCGCGGGTGCATTTATGTGACGGGGTTCAAGACGTGTTTTAGATGACGTTGAATTTTTCTTAAAAAATTAAATAAAGAAAAATGGTTTAAGTTAAAATTTGCACATAGGTTTAAACATGTACTAAAATCAGATAATAGGCCAATTATAACAGTTAGAAACGTGCTAGAATCACGGAACTCGGGAATGCCTAACACCTTCTCCCGGGTTAACAGAATTCCTTACCCGGATTTCTGTGTTCGCAGACTGTAATACAGAGTCAATCTTTTCCTCGATTCGGGATTTGAACCGGTGACTTGGGACACCATTAATTATCCCAAGTGGCAACTCTGAATTTTAATTAAAATAATCACGTTTCGATTGTCACTTAAATTGGAAAAAACTCCCTTTATTATACCCTCCCCGGGTTGTAGGTGAAAAAGGAGGTGTGACAGTTATGATCGATATCAACAGCTTCAGCTGCTTCAAACCACTTCCAATTCTTCCAGTAACCATTCGAAATCATCTCGAGGCCCTCGGGACCTCAACCAAAATCACAAACAAGTCTAATACCATTGTCCAAACTTATACCAATCCTTAAAATACCTAAAACAACATCGAAACGATGAATCAACCACGGATTCAAGCCTAAGAACTCCAAACCTCTAAATTACGCTTTCGATCAAAAAGTCTGTCAAACCTCGTCTGAATGACCTGAAATTTTGAACACACGTCACATTCAACACTACGGAGCTTCTCCAACTTCCGGAATTCTATTCCGACCCTCAGATCAAAATTTCACTATCGAACAGGAAACTTCAAAATTCGACTTTCGGCATTACAAGCCAAAATTAGCTACGAACCTCCAAAACACAATCCAAACACGCCTCTAAGTCCGAAATCACCCAACAGAGCTAGTGGAACCATCAGATTTCTATTTTGAGGCCGTTTTCACACTGTTCCGACTACAGTCAAATTTCCAACACTTCAACTCTCATTTAGAGACTAAGTGTCCCAAAACTCTCCGAAATTCAAAACCGAACATCCCGACAAATCACAATAGCAGAAATAAACTTAAAAGCAGTTAATAGGGGATCGGGGCATTAATTCTTAAAATGACCAGCCGGGTCGTTACATAAAGAGGCGACATGATGAGGTTGATCCTGATAGCGTATCCGGGCGGGAAGGGATGCGCCTCAGGCCAGCGGCTGCATTGAAGCACACAGGCTGTAGAACACATTGATTTTCTTTTTTTTGTCTTTTTATGTACGCTATGTAAATATTATTTTATGCAAATAATAACAACACTTTTTTATGCTTACATAATATGCATATTATGCTTTTATTTCTCAGTTTCTTCTTTATTTTAACACTACAACACAAACACATAGAAACTTAACATAATTTAAATGCGGTACAACTAATGAAACATATGACATGGAAAACATAAAAATAAAGTACTATACTCAACACATACATGTCATACATTAATCACCACCGCCTAGTATTCTCTTCTCCAACCACTTAAATTTCTCTTCCAGCTTATTTTTTTCTTCTTCCACCTCTTTGAGTTTCTCCTTCAACTCCACAATTTATCGGTTGTATTCTTGTTCATATTCCCACTGTTTTTTGGTTAAATCATGAAGATACTTTAAAGAATTTTTTCAGCATACCTGCTCACAAGGTTCATCAATCCATACCTCAAAATTGCAAAAAGGTTTGTCGGGAGCCCTATAAAACTTGTTCACACACATCCAGTAGTGGCTTCCAACTTCACCATCATCCCAACAGTCTTTCATGATGCATCTTTTTCCGCACTCGCACCTTGGTACATAAAGGTGTTCATACATTTGTTAAAGCGTAAAAAGAATCTTGCTTTTATGGAAAATTTTGCTATTGATTATTGTTAAGCGCAGAAAATAACTAGAATGCGCCCGTTATTTATAGGCAAGGCAACACACAAAATGTAGTATTTAATCACGCTATATATATTCGTATTATTTAACCGCACTATGCTTGGCGTGTTAAAGATTCTTTCTAATACAAAATAGCTTTTTCGTAGTCGGGTAGCTTTTTAGAATGACAAGACAACACACAAAACATAGTATTCAACTGCACTATATATATTCACATAAAACGTAGTATTTAACTACAATATATATGGCGTGTTAAATATTTTTTCCTGAAACGAAATAGCTTTTTCACAGTCGGGCAGCTTTTCAGATTGACAAGACAACACACAAAACGTAATATTTAACCGCGCTATATATATTCACTTATTTATCAAACATCTTCCTCCTCTGACAGTGTAGTTTTATAATAATTTTAGAGTGAAACTCGAAAGTGAACGTTAAAATTTTCCGTTTTTTAATCCAATACTATTTTTGATTACATGAACGGGAGGGAGAAATTCATTAATTTACTCAACTGAAAAAGTTAAATATCATAAGATGTAACAAGGCTGTGGAAACATAATTTAATTTGATACATCTTGCAATATAAACAAGTAAAGACACTTATTACAAAAAATATTACAAAAATAAAACACTAGGTGTATCCTTGATAGCTGGACACATTAGATGAACTTGCACCAGGAGCTGGATTACCACCGCCACCTAAATTAGCTGAAGGGCATTTACGGCAGTTGTGTCCTGTTTGCGAGCATATGCCACATTTACGTGCATAAACGGTATCACCAACATCCATTTGGTTCTGTATACGTGTTCTCTTTTGCACTTGTAGCTTGCGCAAATAGTCCTTGTTACACAACATTTTAAATGGTTCTGGTGGCCAATAATGCTCAGCACTCACTGGATGCAATTGCCCATTATATGTGTTTAAGTATGCAACAACACTGTATTGCTTATCAACATAGTTGGTTGCCCCTAAACCTGTTTGTTGAAAGTACTTCATGGCATGTGAGTACGACATGTGGTAGATGGTCCATTTCCCACAGGAACACAACCTGCTGGCTTCATTTATGGTGTGTATATTATTCCCTCGGTGTTGATGGATAGCAGTGCAAACTTCAAAAACACCCCGAATGTGATCATACTGTAAAAATGAATACCAATGTGCTCGCCTCTTGTATTTCTTAAATCTTTTCATCGGTACTGGCAC
Organism: Nicotiana tabacum; assembly: GCF_000715075.1. Taxonomy (NCBI): domain Eukaryota; kingdom Viridiplantae; phylum Streptophyta; class Magnoliopsida; order Solanales; family Solanaceae; genus Nicotiana; species Nicotiana tabacum. The sequence goes on along the minus strand of NC_134089.1, from coordinate 12,941,922 downwards.
AAATTCAACACCCCTCTCTATCAATTCCGATGCACCTCTATGCCTTTCAACAAACCTCTTCTCCATCCGTTTGAATGTCATCCGAACCATAGCAGTAACAGGTAATCTACGTGCAGACTTCAATAACCCGTTGAAAGACTCCGACACATTTGTAGTCAGGGTTCCCCATCGTCTGCCACCATCAACATGTAATGTCCACTTGTGAAGCTCATGTTGCATCAACCAATTATAGGCTCTTTCATCTAACTACCGGATCGATTCCATGCGCCTCCTAAATTTGCACTGTTGGTGATCGGTTGCAACCATCCACATTAAATCATGCAAGTCTTTGTTGGGATATTTCTTCTGAAAATTGGCCTTCAGGTGCCTCACACAGTAACGGTGGTGTGCATATGGTTCCTGCAATTCAGGCAAATGCTCTACAGAACTTAATATACCACCATGCCGATCAGATACTAGACAAATACCTGAACACTATTTGACTACGTGCTGCTTCAAGTGGTTCAAAAATACCGTCCACGTCTCTTGGCTTTCATTGGCACAGATGGCAAAAGCTAGTGGAAATATTTGTCCATTGGCATCTACTGCAACGGTGATCAACAGCTTAATATCATACTTTCCATAGACATGAGTACCGTATGGAAATTACCGGACGACTGTAGACATGTGATTTTTGACACTCCTAGAGATTTCACCTATTTTAACATGTAAATATTTAGTTTAGGCCTAATGTCTTTATTTCAACTAATTTCGACTTTTTTACTTTGTTTTGTCACAAAAATTAAAAATTACAAAAAATATTTTTATTTATTTAGCTAATTGATATAAAGTAGTTTCACTTTTAATTTTAATTTACTTTAATTAATTAGAAATAAGTTCATAATTTTGTAGTTATTTTAGGAGCTAATATCTTTAGTCTACTAGAGTAAAAGGGCCACTTTTAAAGGTATATTAGGCCAAGTGTGTCCCAATTCGGATCTAGCCCATAATCCTATGCCCAATACCTACTAACCTAACCCTAAAATCCTAAATAAAAACTAGATCCCTGCACTTTATACAATCAGCCGTTTCTTTACAAAAAGATCTAAGAAAATGAGCTGAAAATAGACTCTAATATCCCTAAGACTAAGGAGAGGACACAACCGTTTTCATTTTTTGGAAAGTGAAGCTTCTTCTTCTAAAAACCTAGCAAGCCCTAACAGACAAGGACCTTCACCTTCTTCACCTAGCGAGAACCAGCTTCAGCCACCGGCGATTCAGCCCCAAACTCGCCGAAGAAACAGCTATCAGCCGCATCTAATCTCCCTTCAACTTACAGCCACCAAGCCTTCGTATCCTCCACACCCAACGCTGCCAGTAACCCCTCGCCGGAAAACGACCCTTCTCCATCTCCTTCATACCAGCGGAGACCTCATCTCCAGTCAGCGACCTTCATACAACGGAACCTTGACGTGAGAAGCTTCAACCGTTGAACACAATACACAAAAGCTTCAGCTCATCTTCCTCATGCCACCTTTACAACACACAGATCTAGATCACCACTGCTCCTTTTTCTTCGTCTATCACAACCACAACAGCCATGAAACCTACTTGAGTGCTTCAGTGCTGGTTCGAGTTTGTTTTCGATCGCCGGTTCTATTTGTTGTCGCCGGCAAAATCTCTTGTCCAAAATTGTCTAGTTTCTAATTAAGCTTGTATTTATAGCTCAATTCATTTAATACAAAGGTTTCTAAAAGGTTTCAAAACTATGATAAACATGGATACACACAAATCAAAAATTGGAGTATTCTGATTGCATCTGCAAACACAGATCTAAAAAAACAAAAACAGGCAGAAAGTCGCTGGTCACTGTTCGTTTCGAAAAAATGCCAGTGAAACAATAGTTCATTGTTCCCCAATATTGTGGCCACCTTCATTTTTGGATGAATTTCGATTAATGTGTGGATTTGAATGCAGGTTTGGTTGAGTTTCTGGTAATGATTCGAGATTTCGTCCAATTTTCAGTTTTCCGGTACTAATTCGAGTTTCGTCCGCTTTTCGTCACATTTTTGTTTAATTCGAAACAGTGAAATAATCAATCTTCCGGCTATATTGAGGTCCAATTCTTTCATCACCTACTCGTTTTATTTAAGCTTCATGTTAATTGTTGGTTTGGTAATATGATTCCGTTGCTTGTGTATTGTTCTCCGTAATTTTGAATTTGTTCGCTTAGTTATATGCTCGTGCTTACTCGAATTGGTTATAGCTGAACATGATTTTGTCACAGTATAGAAATTGGGTTGCTATTCATCAACTGAACTATGTCAAATTAGATTAAAAGGGCTCGGGTGTACATTTTATGTGACCCGACTTCAATTCCCAACAAGGTTAAATAGAATGTGTCGTGAACCGTCGGTGCATTTCATGTAGTGTGGTTTACGATGTCTTTTAAATAACCTTGAATTTACCCAAAATATTAAAAGCGGCTAAAAAGTTAGAAATGCAATAGGTTTAAAATGTGCAATTAATCAGATAATTAGGCCAATAATAATAGTTGAACGACCGTGCTAAAACCATGGAACCCGGGAATGCCTAACACCTTCTCCTGGGTTAACAGAATTCCTTATCCGGATTTCTATGTTCGCGGACTGTAGAACAGAGTCAATCTTTCCTCGATTCGGGATTTGAAACCGATGACTTGGGACACCATAAATTCTCCTAAGTGGCGACTCTGAATCTTAAACAATAATCTCGTTTCGATTGTCACTTAAATTGAAAAAGACTCACTTATGCCCTTCGGGGGTAGAAGAAGGAGGTGTGACAGCTTTGGCGACTCTGTTGGGGATCGAACCCAGAATCTCTGGTTCATGGTTTAGAGTTCGAGCTTAGAATATTTGTTATAGTTAGCTTTATTTATTATCTTATTTTTGCGTGTTTGAGCCTAATGTGCTAAATATCGTTTTTTACCGCTTTGATATTGTTGAACTGTATATAAATTGTTACGGAACCCTCTTCTCTCTAAGTCTTCTAAATCATCTGGGAAGTGTGCACTTCGTGTGACTTCTCTTTTGTTAGAGTTATATCTCAATTTTAGAACGAGGTTCGGACAAGTTGCAAAGCCGGTGAAGCTTCTGCATTCCCGGTACGCTGCCCCCCCCGGCTCGAGTTGTCCGCTCGGGTAAGCCAGGTCTAGAACAAATAAACCTAGGTTTTTAAACCTAGAATAACATAGCCTCATGTCGGATCCCCAGTAGAAACGTTTGTTGCATCACGTGCACTTGACTTTGGGGACTCAACACAGGAGTTGGGTCCGTCAAGGACAGGTGTACCCAAAATAACAGACCATCTTGATGCATCCTATGTGCTACATGTTGCATTTCTTCAAGGGTAAAAGGGTCATTTCGCGGACCAATGATAATTGAGGGCGAATGGAAAAAGAAAAAGAAAAATAAAAATAGGGGTGAAGTGTGAGGATAAAGAGAGTAGGGCCCAATTATATTTTCTGTCACATTTCTGTTAAGAAAAAAAACAAAAACATGAAAAATTCAAAAAAAAAAAAATAATTTACATTTTTTCATCATTTTCCGAAAATCAAAAATCAAAAAAAAAAGAAGAAGAGGAAAACAAAATCCAAAAAGTGTTTTCATGTTTCATCATTTTTCAAAAAAAAAAGATAAAAAAATATATTTTTCTCTAAATTAGTTATTTTTTTTATTTCCGCCCGTATCCAATCTGCCCGAACTACGCATACCTGATTCTTGTCTTTTGAGGCATGATACGTAAGCAACCCACATAGGGTCCGGTCTTCCTAGCGAATCTTAGGTTCTTGGCTTTGCGGGGTCTTAGCCAAATTTTGCACTTCTAGCCATCTTTGGTCAAATAAGTCATTTTGCAAAAATAGCCTCGATCATGTCTTGCATGTGTCCAACAGGAAGGGTTATTGTCTCACATAGCGTTCTATGTCTTTAACTTATTTGGTTTTAATTTTCTCATACAAATGTGGATTTACTTACCGGAGTTTGAGCATGACAGAGCCCCACGACCGTCTAGTCAGGATCGCTCATTCAGGAGTGGATTAAAAGAAGTTTTTTTTTTTTATGTTTTAAGTCTGTTTTTCCTTTTATGTCGTTTTTTATCTTCAAATTTTGTATAGTAATGTCGAGTTTTTTATTATTATTGTACTTTCTATTTTGCATTTGAAAAAGTATGTTATAAATCAAAATCCAAAAAAAAAGATATTTTATGTTTTTATATTTCCGTTAGAATTTTCTTTAGAAATACTACTCCTAGAAATAAAAAAAAATTGAGGTGGTTTTTCCTTTAGAAAATTAATATCTAGAACTCAAAAAAAAAATTCTTTTATATTTCCTTTAGGATACTAGGACTAAAAACTCAAAAATTGGGATTTTTCTCTTTTGATATCTCTTTACAAGTTTTCTTTAACACATTAATTCCAAAAGCCAAAAAGATTTTCCTTTGAGGTTCTTCTTTCGGAAATTAGTAAAACAAAAAAAAATATTTTTTCTATTTTCACTAGAACTTTAGGACATTGTACGTAGAAAAAAACATGTTTTATCTTTTGTTTATCATTAGAATTTCTCCTTTAGGTAATAAAAAACTGAAATCTAAAAATATTTTTTTATCTTTTTCATCCCTTGTTTCGAAATCTTTCGTCAGGATATCAAGTGAAAATTCAAAATATTTTTCTTTGTTTTATTCTTTATATTTCCTTTCTAAAAAAGAAGAATCAAAATATTTTTCTCTTCTAGGTTTTTTTTCCTTAATAATTTATCATAGAGTATCTGTTTCAAAAAGAAAAGAAAAAGGAAAAAATATTTGCTCATTAAGCTTGCGTTTAGAATAGGATATAGAACATTAAATCTAGAAAATTCAAAAAAAAAAAGGATTTGTTTATTTTATTTCTCTTTTCTCATCAGAGTAGTCATTAAGGTTAAAGAAAAAAAGAGAAAAAGAAAAAGAGAACGTTAGTTTGTTTCCTTTATTCCCGATCTTCCCGAACTACACAAAGATCTAATTCATGCGATGTCATGATACGTAGGCAACCTACATAGGGTTCGATCGAATCACTTTTTTTAAGAAAAAAAGGAAAAAAAAACAAAAAAAAAAAGGAAAGAAGAAAAAAAGAGATGAAATTATGGGATGTGGAAATGAGGGGAAAGAAAAGAGTGATAATTTAGAAAAAAAAGGGAGGAAAATGAGCAAGCCAAAAAGTGCTAGAAAGGAAAGAAAAGAGAAGATTGAAATGAACAAATTGGGATGATGCCAAGTGACCTTGTGACCCTCAAAGTCTTTCTTGAACCGTTAATTTTTGCTAGGTGCACTGCACACAATGTGATATTTGCAGCTATTAAATGCCCTAATTCTAACATGATGACTTCATTTTGTTCCTCTTTGTTATCTTCATTAAGAAGAAGGGTGGTTGGTTTGTAGTTCTTAAGTAACTCATCCATACAACACAAGGTCAAAGAGCAAGGTAGCCATGTCTAACAAAGACTGGGGCACAAGAGTTGTTGACCCGTCGAGGGAGTTTGTGGAGTAGGAGTCTGAATTGAAAGAGGAGGTCCAAAGGGTGAAACAGCAGATAACATAAATGTATCAGTCTTGGATCAGGGGGCATCCTCCACCTTCATTCCTTACTAACTACAATGAAAACCCTGCAACTATCCCACCACTATCACAAGCCCAGGTTCCCACTGCTGTTGATATCTCCTCACAACTTTTTCACACTCCACCCCTCAAAAGCACATCATATCTCGCTCCTTTGGCCACACATGCTCTTGTAACTCCTCCTCCAGCTATTTTTCCTCGATCCTCTAACGAGACTGTGTTCAAAGTCCCCGATGCCCAACACTATGCTCCAGAACCAACTTCCAAGGTTTCGGATCCCTACTCTCACACTACTCATTTTGAGCCTCCCGGTGAAGTTGAAAAGCCTGGTAAGACAGTGGAGCAAGATGATATATCAAGGAAGGTGAAAATCTTAGAGCAGTCTTTAAAAACATGCAAGCGATAGGGAGCCAGATGAGCATGGCTTACAAAAACTTGTGCTTGTTTCATGACATCCAACTGCCTGCTGGTTTAAAGATGCCGAAGTTTGATTTGTATGACGGGCACGGAGATCCCGTGGCCTATCTAAGAGGCTACTGCAGTAAGATGAGAGGCGTCGGTGGGGAGGAAAAATTATTGATGGCGTACTTCAGTCAGAGTCTGAGTGGGGCAGCTCTGGAGTGGTACACCCGCTAAGACGCTAGCAGGTGGTATACATGGGACGATATGGCTCAGGCCTTTGATCGACACTTCCAGTACAACATAGAAATCGTCCCTGATCGCATGACCCTCACCAAGATGGAAAAGAAGCCTAATGAAAGCTTTAGGGAATACAGGTTCAGATGAAGAGAACAGGCTGCCAGAGTCAATCCCTCGATGGAAGAAAAAGAGATGGCCGAGTACTTTCTTCAAGCTCAAAAGACAACTTACTTTGGGCATTTGATCACGGCTGTGAGTAGGCCTTTTAATGATGTGGTATAAATGGGAGAAATGGTAGAAGATGGGCTGAAGTCTAGCAAGATCATGAGTTATTCTGCTTTAAAAGCCACAACACAAGCAATTCAGAATGACACATGAAGCTTGCTTGGTCAGAAGGAACATGATGATGTTGCCATGGTTGTTTCAGAGTCACTGTAGATATGTAATTCTTGACCCTCTCCAAGATTTTATACATTTTAGTGTTAAATATTTAGTTTAGGTTGAATATCACTATTTTAATTAATTCTGACTATCTTACTTTATTTTATCAGAAAAATGAAAATTACAAAAATAGTTTCATTAATGTTTTGTAGTCATACTATTTTACTAGGATTTTTATTTTTATATAATCTTAAAAAATATCAAAAATAATTTTGTTTTAACAGTTAGTTTTATTCTAATAGTTATGTCTACTTAAATAAGTCTAATTAATATTTTAGAAATATTTTTTTATCTTTGTTTTATAGGCAATAGTTGATGTGGGATGGATAGATTTTTAATTAATTAAGCCCATTTTAAGCACAAATCTGGCCATAAAGGCCCAAAGTGAACAGCCCATTCCCTCAGCCCGTAACCCCATCAGACTTAACTATAACCTAGGGACACTCTTCTTCTTCCTTACCTCTTGAACACCCCTGAACCGAGGAACATCAGCGACGGACGAAAAAATAGAAAAGAGAGAGAGGAACGGACTGGGGAAAGAAAAATGAGAGAATACACAAGAAAAATCGGGCATTGTTTTCTTCTTGGAAAATATTCCCCTGTTTCTTCCCCTTTTCTTGACAGCAAAATTAGCAAAGGAACTCTATTCTTCCACTATTGTTAACACACCACCAAGCTCCATAAAAACTAACCAAAAACTCCACCCCAAAACTGTTCCAAAACTCCATATCTAGCCATGGAAATAACCTGAAAAATACCATTTTCGTCACTAAAACCAACCTAATAAATAGCCCCCCTTTCCTTCTCCATAAATGGCCATGAAACCCAGCTGAAATTAACATCGAATAATAGCAAAAAAACAGCCCTCGAAGCTAGTAAGAATCAGCTAAAAAAACAACCCAATCAGCTAAAAAAATAACCCCGAACAGCTTCAAAAACCAGCCACAAAACCTCCACGAAACCACCTCTAAACCTCCGTAAAAACCAGCCAACTTTAGATCCAAAACACCACAAAAAACCAACCCAGAAACAACCTGAAAAACATCCTAAAAGCAGCCATAAACTCGCCAAAAATCCATGACATAAATAATATTTCTGCTCGAGGCGGCAAATGGTTTGAGCGAAAACAGTCAAAAGAGGTTTTCGACGAGGCTTTCCGGTTGAGATCCTGTTCGCAGCCCTGTCCGCTTTGAGTATTAAAGTTGTCAATCGATCAAGGGTCAAATTCATTTTAAAGGTCCATTTCTTACTCTTATCTTTCTCTTCAATCTTCAATATTAATTTTTATGAAATGAAGCCTCTGATGCACGTGAGTTTGATATGGTCGATGTGCTTGTTTGGTTGAAATTCCTGTTACTTTCATCTTCTTTCCTTATTAACTTTAGAGATCATTGTTAGATAATTTGCCTATTATTAATTAAATTTGGTTAAGAGGAAGAAAAGAAGGATATTTCACTGATAGTTTTAAATTAGTGGATTGTTGGATTTCCTCGCTTAATTGATAAATGGGCCGTGGGGGTTTGTCTAATTTAAAGAGCAAAAACACATATGAACTTCTTAAGGAAAATATTGTCATGGCAGAGAATTTAAAAGGTTATAACAATTTGAGCGATGGATTATTTTGTTAGTTCTTTATTTCGCTATACCCATTTGATCGGTAGGAGCATGCTTAAGCCATTTACACCTGGGTAGGAAAACTTTAGGATTTTTGTTAGTTTTGAGGTGAGAGGTCTTTTCTTTAGTTAAATTCATCTGGGGAATGCCCCAAAAGATTTGTATATATTTTATTCTGGGGAATGCCCCGTAGTATTCTGTAATTGGAGGCCGAAAGCGAACTCGTAATACTTTTGTTCTTATTTTAGTTTTCTTGTTGTTATTTTCTTTTATTAGGTGGGGACGACCTCGAGCCTATTTTGTGTTTATTTTCCTTTTCTGTAATTCTGCCTCAATTTGAATGTTTTAAAAGCCAACTAGATCATGTACGCAACCGTAAATTTCACAGGACTCGGGGAATGCCTAACACCTTCTCCCCGGGTCAAATGAACCCCCTTTCCCGAATCTCCCATGAAAACTTAGTTTTGGAGTCTAAAGTATTTTAAAAGGAATTTTTTTTTTTAAAAAGCGGTGACCTGGCACACCGAAACCAATGTCAGGTGGCGACTCTGAGTTATTTCCTTTTGAACACAATTCTTTGTCACTTTCAAAATTGGAAACCCTTTTGAACTTTACAAATCCATTTTATTTATTTTAAGAGGGGTTGGTGAGGAAGTAAAAAAAAGGGGTGCGATAGCTCTGGTGACTCTACTGGGGAATTGCAGGTTTGAGCTGATACTTGATCTTGTTGTCTTTTAGAATATTCGGTTGAGGTGTTTGTTTTTTTATTTACTTTGTTTATCTGGTTTATTTGTCTTATTTCCTTGTTTTGCTAGTTAATTATTTATCGCTTTTCTTTATGTGTTACTGCTTTATAAACTGTCATCATTTGCATAACCATGCGTCTTTTTTCTGCAACAAGTCTTCCGAAGTACGTTTGAACATACACGGCCTTTTGTGAGTCACCCGTGTCTTTAGAGGTGTGGCGTGGGAGCGTGGAGTGGGCGGACAGTTAGAGCAGCCGCCATCGACCATGTGCCGCCCCGAATTGCCTTGTCCAGTGAACCCCAAACATAGGTCAGCCTTTAGGTCATGCTTATTTGCATCATATCATTTAAACCTAGCAGGGTCGGTCCCTGGCACCGTGTCCCATTGTAGGAGGCCTATCTAAATTATGTCAAAATGGGTTCATGGCCCAAAAGATATTTAATCATCCCTATATGCTACATGCTGCATTTCTTTAGAGGTAAAAGGGTCACGTGACGGACCAATGAGATAAAAAGAGTGCGAAGTATAAAAATGAAGCAAGTAGGACCCAATTATGTTCTCTTTCCAAAAAGAGAAAAAAAAAGAGAAAAAAAATCCAAAAGATTTTACATTTTTCCTTCATTTTTAAAAAAAAGACAAAAAAGATATTTTTTTCCAAAATAGTTGCATTTTTTAAAGCTTTCTCCCATGTCCAATCTTCCCAAACTACGCATACCTGATTCTCGTCTTTCGAAGTGGGATACGTAGGCAGCCCACATAGAGTCCGGTCTTCCTAGTAAGTTTTAGGTTCTTGGCTTTGCGGGGTCTTAGCCAAATCTTACATGTATAGCCATTTTTGGCCACATCGGCCGTTTTTGCAAAAATAGGATCATTTGCGCAAAAGTGGTTCAATGACCTATGTCTTAGAATCTTAAGTTCACAATTAGGTTTAATATTAAGTTAAGGAACGTCCTTATTGAGTTTGTATCTTTAGCCACTTCTGGCTAGATCGGTCGTTTTTGCAAAAAGGGTCATTTCTGCAAATTAATTGTAGGCCGTGATTATTGGGAGTTGAATGTATAAGCTTTATTGAGGTATTTCCATATCTTTGAGGTCGATCTTGTTGAGTTTACACTTCTAGCCACTCTTGGCCATATAGGTTTATTTTCACAAATAGCTCAATCGTGTCTTGCATGTGTCCAATAGAAGGTGTCGTGGCGTCGCATAGTGTGTTGAGTCACTAATCTATTTGGTCTTATTTTTCTCATTCAGACATGAATCCATGTACCAAAGCTCGAGCATGACAGATATCCCAGGTCATCGCATTTGGGAGCTTGTTTGAAGAGACTATTTATATTTTAAGTTTGTTTTTATGTTTCCTTTTATTTTCTTATCTTGTACTAGTAGTTTTGAGTCTTTTAGGTGGTTTAAGAGATTGTTGGGTCTTTCATTATTGTACTTTATGTTTTGTATTTGAAAAACTAAAAAAAATTATAAATGAAAAATTCAAAAAGATTTTTATTTTTAGTTTATTTGTCCATTACTTTTTTCAGAACTTCGCTTGATCTGATTCATGAGTGACATGATACGTATGCAACCTACATAGGGTTCGATCAAATTATTATTTTTAAAGTTAAAAAAAAAAAGAGAAAAGTTGTGGGATGTGAAAAATGAGAGGAAACTGCGGGATGCAAGAAAAGAGCGATAATTAGAAAGAAAAAAGAGGAAAGAAATGAGAAAATTAGGGAGCGTAAAAGAGGAAAAGAAGAGAAAAAGGGCCAGGAGAGTAAAATTGGGATAATGCCAAATGACCTCGTGACCCTCAAAATCATTCTAGAACTATTAATTGTTGCTAGGGGCATTACACGCAATGTGATATTTCTATCTGATAAATGTCCTAACGCTAACATGTTGGCTTTGTTTTACTCCTCTTTGTTACTTCCATTGTTATCATAATAGAGGGTGGTTAGTTTGTGTTACTTTCGTGATTCGTCCATACAACACAACGTCAAAAATCAAGGAAGCCATGGCTAGCAAAGACTTGGACACATGTGTTGTCGATCCGCCCAAGGAGATTGTTGAATCAAAATCGGAACTGAAAGAGGAGGTCCTAAGGTTGAAACATCAGATGGCGGAAATGTATCAGGCCTGGATTAAGGGACATCCTCCACCTTCATTCCCTACCAACTATGTAGAAAACCCTTCTTCCATTCCACCACTGTCCCAAGCCCAGATGCCAAGTACTATTAATCTTTCCCCACAACACACACCAGGCTTCACCTCTTACCACTCCTACCCCGACACTTTGGCCTAAATTCTCCATGCTCCACTAGACAAAACAACCTTATACTTTGGGCATTTTATCTCAGCCATTGGTAAGCCTTTTAATGATGTGGTAAATATGGGAGAAATGGTGGAAGAGGGGCTCAAGTCGAGCAAGATCATGAGCTATTCTGCTTTAAAAGCCACAACACAAGCAATTCAAAATGACATAGAAAGCTTGTCGGGTCAGAAGAAAAAGGATGATGTTGCCATGGTTGTCTCAGGATCCTGGCATGGCCCAACGGGTCCTCCTTACAAATATGCTCAGCCTCGACCCCGACCCCAACTCCAAACCTATCCCCGAACTCCACATAATCCACCTCAGTATTATCCTCCGAACAATGTCCCGTCATTTGTTCAACCACTAGGTCACTCCTTATGGCAAGCACCAGCACTGCATAATACTCTTTTGCCTTCACAACATTTTCGAGAACCCAACAACCCTAAGAAACATGGTCATAGAGGGGAACAAAGGCAAATAAATAGTTTCATGCCAATCGGAGAATCCTACACAAGCTTGTTTGAAAAGTTAAAATAGTCTGGCCTGATTGAGCCGCTCCTCGGCTATACTCCGGACCCATATGCAAAAGGTTTTGATCCTACTGTATGGTACATGTACCACTCTAATGTCCAAGAGCATAGAATTTAAAATTGTCATGCTTTGAAAAGGGAGATAGAAAGAATGATCCAAGAAGGGATAATTATGGTCTAGGATAGTGACACCCAGAATATTGCATAGAATCGTTTAACTGCACATGATGATGCACACTTTATGGGGAAGATGCGTGATGACAGGGAGTAAGAGAATCCTCTTGGAAACTTGCTGACTGAAGTTAATGATATTGCAATTGGTGAAAGTCCCAGTAATTTTGATGTGCAACCCAGTGATTAAGATGTCGAGCTTGGTAATTGGAAAGACACTCCTTTCTTGGATAGCTAGGGAGGAGTTTTGGTGGTTTATTTTGTCATCATTTTTATTTGTGTGGGTTATTTCAGGGTTTAAATCTGGATATTATCTTATGGCTCAAACTCTTCTTTTTCTCATTTTGACTGGTTTGTTTAGTTGTAGTAAATCGTCTAGTGTTATTTAGGATTGTTCTAGGGTTGTAACCCATGTCTATTTTGCTTGTTTTGTTCAAAACCTATTCATCATCTATCTAATGCAATCTCCTATTTTCTGTTAGTTCTAGTCAGTTTTTGTTTAGGTCATTTTTCCTTTTATAGTTCTTTTCATGACGACTCTAGTTACATGACATGCATGTATAATTCTCAGCCTGATCTTGAAAGTTAGTCTAATCATGAAGCAATGACACAGTTTTGAATATGAAAAAAGGATGTGTTTGAGGAAACAATTAAACATTCACGCATTCTGAGATGACCTGAACTTTGAATTGAGTGAAACTGAGGCAGTAAGTTTGGAAAATCAAGAGGTTGATAAAAGCATACAACAAAAAAAATTCTCTCAAGCAGTTTGAGGTAAACCAGTCAGTGCTGAAATGCATTCTTCCACATCAAGATAAGGTAGAGTTAAGTCTGCTTCGAACTGGCAAGGGTCATTCATTGGGACAAAGGTATTGCCCATTGGCACTTTTTGTTTGTGTTGATGCCATCAATAGATACTATGTGTGATTTGATTGCTTATCTTCAATTGCATGTTTGTATTTGGCATTTTTAAGTTTGGTATGACGAAGGCATTTTATTCTGCTACCCAAACACTTTTATCCTTTGCTACCCATTTTGAGCCCTAATTTTTTCTTTCATACCCCTCTTTTGGAATTAGAAATAGAGTTAGGAACTAGAAAAGGAAATCAAAAAGAGAAAAAGAAGAAAAAAAAAGGAAAGAAAAAAGAGAAAAGGAAAAAACAATTTTGTCATTTGAACTACGTTTGACCTGATTCTTGTCACCTCAAGATACGTAGGCAGCCTTACGGTTCGGTCACACTAAATAAAATATTTCATAGTCCCCCAAAGTCGAGAGTGGGGCAAAGTTTCTTAGAAATCCCATAAAAATATCCCCACACTCCAGAAACTGGGGCAGAAGTTTTAATTTTGCCAAAAGATTTGATTTCAAAAGTTGTAATTTTGAACCCTTTCATCTTAAATTATTTTGAGCCTTCATGCCACCCTTTCTTTCCAACCCTGTCCAAAAGCCTACATTACGGTCCAAAGAAAGACCTTTCGACCAATCTATGAGGATGCCAAATCAAGTGTGTGGTGAAAGTATGATCTTCCTACATCATGGGTAATACCTTGTTCTCATCGCAAAGAGAGAAAATGATAAATGAGAGAGTGTTATCGGTGAAAACCCTCATGGGCACCTTAAGGCGACGGTGAGTTGAGAAGAAGAGTAAAATGAGAAAGGCTTGATGGCGAAAACCCTTCAGGGCACTACAAGTCAACTGAGGATTGTGGATCAAATGGGACAATTGGAGTGCCGAAGTCCAGTTTCACAGCTTAGAGTCATAACAAGAGTTGAACATTAGACTTGTTTGACAGATTAGGCCACTTTAATCCAAAATGCATGTCATAGTCATTAGAGTTGGTATCTACATCTGACAAGTTTCTACTCGGTGATTTTCTTGTTAGATGACATCGCTTTATGTTGTCCCCTTAACTCCGTTCTTCTTGCTTTGTTTAAGTCCTCTGGAGTCTGTTTTGTAAGAACAAGTAAAGAAATGATTTCAAAATCTGCTACCAACTTTTCAATTGCACAAAGCGGATTCTAGATAGCATATCAAAATGGCATAAGTCAGGAAAGAATAGTATGCGCGCTGAGTTGATAATAATTAACATGCTTTGGGATTCATGTGAAATGCAAAGGTTCGGTAAATGTTAATTCATGAGCAAAATACAACAGATAGAGGATATCGGGATCAAAAGGTGAAGGTGTTTTCTGTGATAAGGGTTGTAAGAAAATGGGTAGTCAATAACATGCGAGGTCTTCCAATTTGAAATCAAAGTTACCTTAGCAAGTGCAGAAGCAGTCGCCTTCAAGGTCAAGGCCACAAACTAATCACCGTGTTTTAAACTGACAAGTTTTCTTTGTCTGAAACAGGGATAAAGACTATGTTTATAACAAAGCTTGAATTTTTCAGGTGTAATGCCCCAATTCTGCTTGCGCAAAGTCTATTGAGAAGATCACACATCACCCCTAGGAAAAGCACTTCCTAGTCTGGGCCTTTCAAGTTATATTTTGTTTTAGTAGACACACTTCCTAAATTGAGATTTTACCCCTAGGAGATGCACTTCCTAGTCTGAGTATTTCAAGTTATATTTTTATTTTAGGAGACGCACTTCCTAATGTTGGTCATTTAAATTCTTCCATAGGAGACGCATATCCTAGTTGGAGTCATTGAAGTTTTACCCATTAGGATAGGCACTTCCTAGTAGGGGTCTTTCAGATTATACTTGTTAGGAGACGCACTTCCTAGTCTGGGTCTTTCTGGTTATATTTTTGTTTTAGGAGACGCGCTTCCTAAATTGAGTTTCACCCATAGGAAAAGCACTTCCTAGCTTTGGTCATTTAAGTTCATTCTTAGAAGACGCACTTCCTAGTTTGAGTCATTGAAGTTTTACCCCTAGGAGATGCACTTCCTAGTCTGGGTTTTTCAGGTTATATTCTTGTTTTAAGAGATGCACTTCCTAAATTGAGATTTTCACCTAGGAGACACACTTCCTAGCTTTGGCCATTTGAATTGATTTCTAGGAGACGCACTTTCTAGTTTTGAATCATTGAGGTTTCATCCCTAGGAGACGCACTTCCTATTTTGGGTCTTTCAGATTTTGTTTTAGGATATGCACTTCTTAAATTAAGATTGTACCCCTAGGAGAAGCACTTCCTAGTTTTTTATCATTTAAGTTCATTTTTAAGAGACACACTTCCTAGTTTGAGTCATTGAAGTTTCACCCCTAGGAGACGTATTTTCTGGTTTGGGTTTTCAGGTTATATTTTTGTTTTAGGAGACGCACTTCCTGGTTTGAGTCATTCAAGTTTTATCCTTAGGAGACGTACTTCCTAGTTTGGTTCATTCAAGTTTCGTCCCTAGGAAACGCACTTCCTAGTTTGAGTCATTCGAGTTTTATCCTTTTATCATTAGGATACGCACTTCCTAGTTTGGTTCATTCAAGTTTTATCCCTAGGAGACGCACTTCCTAGTGTGAGTCATTTGAGTTCATCCCTGGGAGATGCACATCCTAGTTGAGTCTTTAGTTTTACTCTTATCATTGCATGAATAGCATAGGTTAATTTATAGTTTTGCTAATAACTCACAAATCTTCCTAGTGCAAACTGGGACAGAAAATTTTGTTTGTTCTGTTGTTTTGAACACAGGCACCAACCAGGAGAACAAGGGAAGATATTGCAGAGTCATTTCAAGTTTCAAGTCAGTAGCAGGCGCCCACCTGGAGAACGAGGGAAGTCATTTCAGAATTCAATTCAAGTTAGAAGTAGCAAAAGCTCGCGTTAAGAATGTGAGTCGACAATCCGAGATGACCAACAGAAGCGGTCTCAATCCCGAAAAAGAAAAAAAAAAGAAGAAAAAAAAAGAAAAGAAGAAGGAAAAGAAAGAAAAAAAAAAAGTATCTGAAATGCAAAATTAGAGATAAGATATGGATTGCTCAAGACATGATCGAGTCGCGAGCTTCGCATGTCCCATCGTGATCCGAAAAGCTGAAGAAGAATGAACTAGCACCTGCAGCTAGCAAGCGTCAAAGTTCAAATATAAAGTCTACATGAAGAACCATTCAAGACTCATGATCAAGCTTCAAAAGACTTATAGATAGGAATTTTGTAACTCATAGCTGTGAGGCTTAGATAGTCTGTTTCATTTTTTTATTTTGATGTAATAACAGGACCGCGGACCGGACCTTCGACGGAACAACACCTCAATCGGCTCTCCACCTTGGTATACTCCATGACTGTTCCTACTTCTGAACTACACGTAGCCTGATTCCATTATAGACAAGGATATGTAGGCAGTTCAGATATCAGGGCTCGGTCACATTCTCCTCTCTTTTAGTTTTTGGTCTCTCGAAATAAGGGTCGAGTCACAAAACCCGTCTCGTCGTTCTTTGTCTAAAAACTCTTCGTGTTTCCAGTCAAAGAGGGGCAGCTGTAGACATGTAATTTTTGACCCTCCCCAAGATTTTACACATTTTAGTGTTAAATATTTAGTTTAGGTCGAATATCACTAGTTTAATTAATTTTGACTATCTTACTTTATTTTATCAGAAAAATAAAAATTACAAAAATAGTTTTATTAATGTTTCATAGTCATACTATTTTACTAGGATTTTTATTTTTATATAATCTTAAAAAATATAAAATAATTTTGTTTTAACGGTTAGTTTTATTCTAATAGTTATCTCTAATTAAATAGGTATAATTAATATTTAGTAATATTTTTTATCTTTGTTTTATAAGCAATAATTGATGTGGGATGGATAAATTTTTAATTAATTAAGCTCATTTTAAGCACAAATCTGCCCATAAAGGCCCAAAGTGAACAACTCATTCCCCCAGCCCATAACCCCATCAGACCTAACTATAACCTAGAGACACTCTTCTTCTTCTTCCTCACCTCTTGAACACCCCTGAACCGAGGAACATCAACAACGGACGAAAATGGACATGAAACCCAGCTGAAACTAACATAGAATACTAGCAAAAAAACAGCCCTCGAAGCTAGTAAGAATCAGTTAAAAAAAAACCTCGAACAGCTTCGAAAACCAGCCACAAAACCACCTCTAAACCTCCCTAAAAACCGGCCAACTTTAGATCCAAAACACCACAAACAACCAACCCAGAAACATCCTAAAAACATCCTAAAAGTAGCCATAAACTCACCAAAAATCCATGACATGAATAATATTTCTGCTCAAGGCGGCAAATCGTTTGAGCAGAAATAGTCAGAAGAGGTTTCCGGCGAGGCTTTCCGGTTGAGATCCTGTTCGCAGCCCTATCCGCTTTGAGTATTAAGGTTGTCAATCGATCAAATTCATTTTAAAGGTCCATTTCTTACTCTTACCTTTTTCTTCAATCTTCAATATTAATTTTGATGAAATGAAGCCTCTGATGCGCGTGCGTTTGATATGCTCGGTGTGCTTGTTTGGTTGAAATTCCCATTGCTTTCATCTTCTTTCCTTATTAACTTTAGATATCATTGTTAGATAATTTACCTATTATTAATTAAACTCGGTTAAGAGGAAGAAAAGAAGGATATTTCACTGATAGTTTTAAATTAGTGGTTTGTTTGATTTCCTGGTTTAATTGCTAAATGGCCGTGGGGGTTTATCTAATTTAAAGAACAAAAACACATTTGAACTTCTTAAGGAAAAATTGGCATGGCAGAGAATTGAAAAGGTTACAACAATTTGAGCATTGGATTATTTTGTTAGTTCTTTATTTCGCTATACCCGTTTGATCGGCAGGAGCATGCTTAACCTGATTACACTTGGGTAGGCAAACTTTAGGATTTTTGTTAGTTTTGAGGCGAGAGGTCGTTCCTTTAGTTAAATTAATCCGGGGAAAGCTCCAAAGTATTTTTATATATTTTATTCTGGGGAATGCCCCGTAGTATTCTGTAATTGGAGGTCGAAAGCGAACTCGTAGTACTTTTATTCTTATTTTACTTTTCTTTTTGCTATTTTCTTTTATTGGGCGGGGATGACCTCGAGCCTCTTTTATGTTTATTTTCTTTTTCTGTGATTTTACCTCAATTTGAATGTTTTAAAAGCCAACTAGATCATGTACGCAATCGTGAATTTCACGGGACTCGGGGAATGCCTAACACCTTCTCCCCGAGTCAAATGAACCCCCTTTCCCGAATCTCTAGTGCAGACTTAGTTTTGGATTCTAAAGTGTTTTAAAAGGAATTTTTTTTAAAAAAAACAATGACCTGGCACACCGAAACCAATGTCAGGTGGCGACTCTGAGTTATTTCCTTTTGAACACAATTCTTTGTCACTTTCAAAATTGGAAACCCTTTTGAACTTTGCAAATTCCTTTTATTTATTTTAAGAGGGGTTGGTGAGGAAGTAAAAAAAAGGTGTGTGACAGCTCTGGTAACTCTGCTGGGGAATTGCAGGTTCGAGCTTACTTGATCTTGTTGGCTTTTAGGATATTCGGTTGAGGTGTTTTTTTTTTATTTGCTTTGTTTATCTGGTTTTTTTGTCTTATTTCCTTGTTTTGTTGGTTATTGTTTATCGCTTTTCTTTATGTGTTACTGCTTTATAAACTGTCATCATTTGCATAACCATGAGTCTTCTTTCTGCAACAAGTCTTCCGGAGTACGTTTGAGCGTACACGGCCTTTTGTAAGTCACCCGTGTCTTTAGGGGGTGGCGTGGAGTGGGCGGACAGCTAGAACAGCCGCCATCGACCATGTGCCGCCCCGAATTGCCTTGTCTAGTGAACCCCAAACGTAGGTCAGCCTTTAGGTCATGCTTATTTGCATCATATCATTTAAACCTAGCAGGTTTCGGTCCTAGGCAAACCGTGTCCCGTTGTAGGAGGCCTATCCAAATTATGTCAAAATGGGCTCATGGCCCAAAAGACATTTAATCATCCCCATGTGCTACATGCTGCAATTCTTTAGGGGTAAAAGGGCCACGTGACGGACCAATAAGATAAAAGAGTGTGAAGTGTAAAAATGAAGCAAGCAGGACCCAGTTATGTTTCTCTTTCACGAATTTTTAAAGAAAAAGACAAAAAAAATTGAAAATGAAAAATCGAAAAAAAAAGATTTTGCACTTTCCCATCATTTTCCAAAAACCAAAAAAAGAGAAAAAAATCCAAGAGATTTTACATTTTTTCCATCATTTTTCAAAAAAGACAAAAAAATATATTTTTTTTTCAAACTAGTTGCATTTTTAAAGCTTTCTCCCATGTCCAATCTTCCCGAACTACGCATACCTGATTCTCGTCTTTCGGGGTGGGATACGTGGGCAGCCCACATAAAGTCCGGTCTTCCTAGTAAGTCTTAGGTTCTTGGCTTTACGGGGTCTTAGCCAAATCTTGTATGTCTAGCCATTTTTACCCACATCGGCCATTTTTGCAAAAATGGGGTCATTTGTGCAAAAGTGGTTCAATGACCTATGTCTTAGAATCTTGAGTCCACATTAGGTTTAATATTAAGTTAAGGCACGTCCATATTGAGTTTGTATCTTTAGCCACTTCTGGCCAGATCGGCCTTTTTGCAAAAAGGGTCATTTTTGCAAATTAATTGTGGGCCATGATTATTGGGAGTTGAATCCATATAATCTTTAGTGAGGTATTTCCATATATTTGAGTTCAATCTTGTTGAGTTTACACTTTTAACCACTCTTGGCCACATAGGTTAATTTTCACAAATAGCCCAATCGTGTCTTGCATGTGTCCCATAGGAGGTGTTGTGGCGTCGCATAGTGTCTTGAGTCGCTAACTCTATTTGGTCTTATTTTTCTAAGTCACATGGATCCATGTACCAAAGCTCAAGCATGACAGATATCCTAGGGTCATCGCATTTAGGAGCTTGTTTGAAGAGACTATTTATATTTTGAGTTTGTTTTTATATTTCCTTTTATTTTCTTATCTTGTACTAGTAGTTTTGAGTCTTTTAGGTGGTTTAAGAGATTGTCGAGTCTTTCATTATTGTACTTTCTATTTTGTATTTGAAAAATAAAAAAAAATATAAATGAAAAATTAAAAAGATTTTTATTTTTAGTTTATTTGTCCATTACTTTTTTCAGAACTTCGCTTGATCTGATTCATAAGGGACATGATACGTAGGCAACCTACATAGGGTTCGATCAAATCATTTTTTTTAAAAGTTAAAAAAAAGGAAAAAAAGAAGAGAAACGTTGTGGGATGTGAAAAATGAGAGGAAACTGCGGGATGCAAGAAAAGAGCGATAATCAGAAAGAAAGAAAAAAGAGGAAAGAAATGAGCAAATTAAGGAGCGTAAAAGAGGAAAAGAAGAGAAAAAGGACCAGGAGAGTAAAATTGGGATAATGCCAAATGACCTTGTGGCCCTCGAAGTCATTCTAGAACTATTAATTGTTGCTAGGGGCATTGCACGCAATGTGATATTTTTATATGATAAATGTCCTAACGCTAACAAGTTGGCTTTGTTTTGCTCCTCTTTGTTACTTCCATTGTTATCATAACAGAGGGTGGTTAGTTTGTGGCACTTTCGCGATTCGTCCATACAACACAAGGTCAAAAAGCAAGGAATCCATGGCTAGCAAAGACTTGGATACATGTGTTGTCGATCCACCCAAGGAGATTGTTGAATCAGAATCGGAACTGAAAGAGGAGGTCCGAAGGTTGAAACATCAGATGGCGGAAATGTATCAGGCCTGGATTAAGGGACATCATCCACCTTCATTCCCTACCAACTATGCAGAAAACCCTGCTTCCATTCCACCACTGTCCCAAGCCCAGATGCCTAGTACTGTTGATCTTTCCCCACAACACGCACCAGGCTTCACCTCTTACCACTCCTACCCCGGCACTTCGTCCCGAATTCTCCATGCTCCACCAGCCAAAACAACCTTATACCCTGATCTGACATCTGATCCTATTTTTGTACCCCCTTTACAAGCTACCCTCCACCGATCCTCTAGTGAGCCCGCATTCCAAGCTCCAGATACACAATACTATGCTTCCCAGATCCTTATTCATACACTCCTCACTTTGAGCGTCATATTGAAATTGAAAAACCACTCAAGAACGCGGAGCAAGAGGAGATGCTTAGAAATGTAAAGAGTCTGGAGAAATCATTGAGAAATATGCAATAATTAGGAAGATAGATAAGTGTGGCTTATAAGAATTTGTGTTTGTTCCCTGATGTCCAACTACCTGTCGGGTTCAAGATGCCCAAGTTTGACTTGTATGACGGACACAGGGATCTTATAGCTCATCTGAGAGGTTATTGCAGTAAAATGAGAGGCACCGGGGGAAAAGACGAATTATTGATGGTGTACTTCAGCCAAAGTCTGAGTGGGCAGCTTTAGAATGGTACACCCGCCAGGACGCTAGCAGATGGTACACATGGGACGATTTGGCTCAGGCCTTTGCTCGGCATTTTCAGTACAATCTAGAAATTATCCCGGATCGCCTATCCTTGACCAAGATAGAGAAGAAACCAAGTGAAAGTTTCAGGGAATATGGGTTCCGATGGAAGGAGCAATCTGCACGAGTCAATCCTCCGATGGAAGAAAACGAGATGGTTGAATACTTTCTTCAATCTCAATAGCCTACTTACTTTGGGCATTTGATCTCAGCCATTGGTAAGCCTTTCAATGATGTGGTAAAGATGGGAGAAATAATGGAAGAGGGACTCAAGTCGAGCAAGATCATGAGCTATTCTGCTTTAAAAGCCACAACACAAGCAATTCAAAATGACACAGGAAGTTTGTCGGGTCAGAAGAAAAAGGATGATGTTGCCATGGTTGTCTCAGGATCATGGCATGGCCCAACGGGTCCGCCTCACAAATATGTTCAGCCTCGACCCCGACCCCAACTCCAAACCTATCCCTGAACTCCACATAATCCACCTCAGTATTATCCTCCGAACAATGTCCAGTCATTTGTTCAACCACTGGGTTACTTCTTATGGCAAGCACCAGCACTGCATAATACTCTTTCGCCTTCACAACATTTTCGAGCACCCAACAACCCTAGGAAACATGGTCATAGAGGGAAACAAAGGCAAAGAAATAGTTTCATGCCAATCGGAGAATCCTACACAAGCTTGTTTGAAAAGTTAAAATAGTCTGGCCTGATTGAGCCGCTCCTCGGCTATACTCTGGACCCATATGTAAAAGGTTTTGATCCTATAGTACGGTGAATGTACCACTCTAATTTCCAAGGGCATAGAATTGAAGATTGTCGTGCCTTGAAAAGAAAGATAGAAAGAATGATCCAAGAAGGGATAATTGTGGTCTAGGACAGTGACACCCAGAACATTGCACAGAATCCTTTACCTGCACATGATGATGCATACTTTGTGAGGAAGATGCGTGTTGACAGGGAGTATGAGAATCCTCTTGGGAACTTGCTGACTGAAGTTAATGATATTGAAATTGGTAAAGGTCCCAGTAATTTTGATGTGCAACCTAGTGGCTAAGATGTCGAGCTTGGTAATTGGAAAGACACTCCTTTCTTGGATAGCCAGGGAGGAGTTTTGGTGGTTTATTTTGTCGTCATTTCTATTTGTCCGGGTTATTTCAGGGTTGTAATATGTATATTGTCTTGTGGCTCAAATTCTTCTTTTTCTCATTTTTCTGGTTCGTTTAGTTGTAGTAACTCGTCTAGTGTTACTTTAGATTTTTCTAGGGTTGTAACCCATGTCTATTTTGCGTGTCTTGTTCAAACCCTTTTCATCATCTGTCTAATGTAATCTCCTATTTTCTGTTAGTTCTAGTCAGTTTTTGTTTAGGTCATTTTTTTATAGTTCTTTTCATGACAACTCTAGTGACATGACATGCATACATAATTCTCAGCCTGATCTTGAAAGTTAGTCTAATCATGATGCAATGGCACAGTTTTGAATATGATAAAAGGATGTGTTTACGGAAACAATTAAAGATTCACACATTCTGAGATGACCTGAACTTTGAATTGAGTGAAACTGAGGTAGTAAGTCTGGGAAATCAAGAGGTTGATAAGAGCATACAACAAGGAAATGTCTCTCAAGTAGTTTGAGGTAAATCAGTTAGTATTGAAATGCATTCTTTCACATCAAGATAAGGTTGAGTCAAGTCTGCTTCGAACTGGCAAGGGTCATTCATTGGGACAAAGGTATTGCCCATTGAAACTTTTTGTTTGTGTTGATGCCATCAATAGATACTATGTGTGGTTTGATTGCTTATCTTCAATTGCATGTTTGTACTTGGCATTTTTAAGTTTGGTATGACGAAGTCGAGAGGGGGGCAAATTTTCTTAGAAATCCTATAAAAAATTCCCACACTCCAGAAACTGAGGCAAAAGTTTTAATTTTGCCAAAAGATTTGATTCCAAAAGTTGTAATTTTGAACCCTTTCATCTTAAATTATTTTGAGCCTTTATGTCACCCTTTCTTTCCAACCCTATCCAAAAGCCTACATTATGGTCCAAAGAAAGACCTTCCGACTAATCTTTGAGGATTCCAAATCAAGTGTGTGGTGAAAATATAAACTTCTTGCATCATGAGTAATACCTTGTTCTCATCGCAAAGAGAGAAAATGATAAATGAGAGAGTCTTATCGGTTAAAACCCTCATGGGCACCTTAAGGTGACGGTGAGAAAAGAGCAAAATGAGAGAGGCTCGATGGTGAAAACCCTTCAGGTCACTACAAGTCGACTGAGGATTGTGGATCAAATGGGACAATTGGAGTGCCGAAGTCCAGTTTCACAGCTTAGATGTCATCGCTTTATGTTGTCCCCTTAACTCCATTCTTCTTGCTTTGTTTAAGTCCTCTGGAGTTTGTTTTGTCAGAACATGTAAAGAAATGACTTCAAAATCTACTACCAGCTTTCCAATTGCACAAAGCGGATTCTGGCTAGCATATCAAAATGGCATAAGTCAGAAAGAACAGTATGGGCGCTGAGTTGATAACAATTAACATGCTTTGGGATTCATGTGAAATGCAAAGGTTCAGTAAATGTCAATTCATGAGAAAAATACAACAGATAGAGGATACTGGGGTCGAATGGAGCGAATGTGTTTTCAGTGATAAGGGTTGTAAGAAAATAGGTAGTCGATAACATGCGAGGTCTTCCAAGTTGATCAAAGTTATCTTGTCAAGTGTAGAAGCAGTCGCCTTCAAGGTCAAGGCCACAAACTAACCACTGTGTTTTAAACTCACAAGTTTTCTTTGTCTAAAACAGGGATGAAGGCTATGTTCATAACAAATCTTGAATTTTTCAGGTATAATACCCCAATTCTGCTTGCGCAAAGTCTATTGAGAAGATCACACATCACCCCTAGGAAAAGCACTTCCTAGTCTTGGCCTTTCAAGTTATATTTTGTTTTAGGAGACACACTTCCTAAATTGAGATTTTACCCCTAGGAGATGCACTTCCTAGTCTGGGTATTTCAAGTTATATTTTTATTTTAGGAGACGCACTTCCTAATGTTGGTCATTTAAATTCATCCATAGGAGACACACGTCCTAGTTGGAGTCATTGAAGTTTTACACATTAGGAGACGCACTTCCTAGTAGGGGTCTTTCAGATTATACATGTTATGAGATGCACTTTCTAGCTTTGGTCATTTAAAATCATTCCTAGGAGATGCACTTCCTAGTTTTAGTCATTGAAGTTTCACCCCTAGGAGACGCACTTCCTAGTCTGGGTCTTTCAGGTTATATTTTTATTTTAGGAGACGCACTTCCTAAATTGGGTTTCACCCCTAGGAAACGCACTTTCTAGCTTTGGTCATTTAAGTTCATTCCTAGGAGACGCACTTCCTAGTTTGAGTCGTTGGAGTTGCACCCCTAGGAGACGCACTTCCTAGTCTGGGTTTTTCAGGTTATAAATTTCTTATTGTGGATATCTTCGTCCTTTCTTCACTCTCAGAGACACACTTCCTAGCTTTGGTCATTTAAATTCATTTCTAGGAGACACACTTCCTAGATTTGAATCATCGAAGTTTCACCCCTAGGAGACGCACTTTCTATTCTGGGTCTTTCAGGTTTTGTTTTAGGAGATGCACTTCTTAAATTAAGATTGTACCCCTAGAAGACGCACTTCCTAGTTTTTTGTAATTTATGTTCAATTTTAGGAGATGCACTTCCTAGTTTGAGTCATTGAAGTTTCACCCCTAGGAGACGCATTTTCTGGTTTGGGTTTTTCAGGTTATATTTTTGTTTTAGGAGACGCACTTCCTGGTTTGAGTCATTCAAGTTTTATCCTTAGGAGACGCACTTCCTAGTTTGGTTCATTCAAGTTTCGTCCCTAGGAGACGTACTTCCTAGTTTGAGTCATTTGAGTTTTATCCTTTTATCCTTAGGAGACGCACTTCCTAGTTTGGTTCATTCAAGTTTTATCCCTAGGAGACGCACTTTCTAATGTGAGTCATTTGACTTCATCCCTGGGAGATGCACATCCTAGTCGAGTCTTTAGTTTTACTCTCATCATTGCATCAATAGCATAGGTGATTTACAGTTTTGCTAACAACTCACAAATCTTCATAGTGCAAACTGGGGTAGAAAATTTTGTTTGTTTTGTTGTTTTGATCGCAGGCACCCACCTAGAGAACAAGGGAAGACCTTGCAGAGTCATTTCAAGTTTCAAGTCAGTAGCAGGCGCCCACCTGGAGAACGAGGGAAGTCATTTCAGAATTCAATTCAAGTTAGAAATAGTAGAAACTCGTGGTAAGAATATGAGTCGACAATCCGAGATGACCAACAGAAGTAGTCTCAATCCAAAAAAAGAAAAAAAGAAGAAAAAGAAGAAAAAAAAGAAAAGATGAAGGAAAAGAAAGAAAAAAAGAAGTATCCGAAATGCAGAATCAGAGATAAGATATGGATTGCTCAAGACATGATTGAGTCACGAGCTTCGCATGTCCCATCGTGATCCGAAAAGCTGAAGAAGAATGAACTAGCACCTGCAGCTAGCAAGTGTCAATGTTCAAATCTAAAGTCTACATGAAGAATCATTCAAGACTCAAGATCAAGCATCAGAAGACTTATAGATAGAAATTTTGTAACTCATAGCTGCCAGGCTTAGTTAGTCTGTTTCATTTATTTGATTTTGATATAATAACAGGACCACGGACCGGAACCTCGACGGAACGACACCTCAATCGGCTCTCCACCTCGGTATACTCCATCACTGTTCCTACTTCTGAACTACACGTGGCCAGATTCTTTTATAGATAAGGATATGTAGGCAGCTCAGATACCAGGGCTCGGTCACATTCTCCTCTCTTTCACTTCTTTTAGTCTCTCTAAATAAGGGTCGGGTCAGAAAACCTGTCTCGTCATTCTTTGTCTGAAAACTCTTCGTGTTTCCAGTCAAAGAGGGGCAACTGTAGACATGAAATTTTTTGACCCTCCCCAAGATTTTACATATTTTAGTGTTAAATATTTAGTTTAGGTCGAATATCACTATTTTAATTAATTTTGACTATCTTACTTTATTTTATCAGAAAAATAAAAATTACAAAAATAGTATCTTTAATGTTTTGTAGTCATACTATTTTACTAGAATTTTTATTTTTATATAATCTTAAAAAATACCAAAAATAATTTTGTTTTAACGGTTAGTTTTATTCTAATAGTTATCTCTAATTAAATAGGTATAAATAATATTTAGTAATATTTTTTATCTTTGTTTTATAGGCAATAATTGATGTGGGATGGATAGATTTTTAATTAATTAAGCTCATTTTAAGCACAAATCTGCCCATAAAGGCCCAAAGTGAACAACTCATTCCCCCAGCCCATAACCCCATCAGACCTAACTATAACCTAGGGACACTCTTCTTCTTCTTCATCACCTCTTGAACACCCCTGAACCGAGGAACATCAACAACGGACGAAAAAATAGAAAAGAGAGAGAGAGAGAGAGAGAGAGAGAGGAACGAACTGGGGAAGAAAAACGAGAGAATACACAAGAAAAGTCGGGCATTGTTTTCTCCTTGGCGAATATTCCCCTGTTTCTTCCCCTTTTCTTGACGGCAAAATTAGCAAAGGAACTCTATTCTTCCACCATTGTTAACACACCACCAAGCTCCATAAAAACTAACCAAAAACTCCACCCCAAAACTATTCCAAAACTCCATATCCAGCCATGGAAATAACCTGAAATCACCATTTTCGTCACTAAAACCAACCTCAAAAATAGCCCCCTTTCCTTCTCCATAAATGGCCATGAAACGCAGCTGAAACTAACATCGAATACTAGCAAAAAAACAGCCCTCGAAGCCAGTAAGAATCAGCTAAAAAAAACCCCGAACAGCTTCGAAAATCAGCCACAAAACCACCTCTAAACCTCCCTAAAAACTGGCTAACTTTAGATCCAAAACACCACAAAAAACCAGCCCATAAACATCCTGAAAAACATCCTAAAAGCAACTATAAACTTACCAAAAATCCATGACATGAATAATATTTCTGCTCGAGGCGGCAAATGGTTTGAGGGAAAACAGTCAAAAGAGGTTTCCGGCGAGGCTTTCCGGTTGAGATCCTGTTCGCAGCCCTGTCCGCTTTGAGTATTAAGGTTGTCAATCGATCAAGGGTCAAATTCATTTTAGAGGTCCATTTCTTACTCTTATCTTTCTCTTCAATCTTCAATATTAATTTTGATTAAATGAAGCCTCTGATGCGCGTGCGTTTGATATGGTCGGTGTGCTTGTTTGGTTGAAATTCCCGTTGCTTTCATCTTCTTTCCTTATTAACTTTAGAGATCATTGTTAGATAATTTGCCTATTATTAATTAAACTTGGTTAAGAGGAAGAAAAGAAGGATATTTCACTGATAGTTTTATATTAGTAGTTTGTTGGATTTCCTCGTTTAATTGATAAATGGGTCGTGGGGGTTTGTCTAATTTAAAGAGAAAAAACACATTTGAACTTCTTAAGGAAAAAATTGTCATGGCAGAGAATCAAAAAGGTTATAACAATTTGAGCGTTGGATTATTTTGGTAGTTCTTTATTTCGCTATACCCGTTTGATTGGTAGGAGCATGCTTAACCCGATTACACCTGGGTAGGCAAACTTTAGGATTTATTTTAGTTTTGAGGCGAGAGGTCGTTCCTTTAGTTAAATTCATCCGGAGAATTCCCCAAAGGATTTGTATATATTTTATTCTGGGGAATGCCCCGTAGTATTCTGTAATTGGAGGCCGAAAGCGAACTTGTAGTACTTTTGTTCTTATTTTACTTTTCTTTTTGCTATTTTCTTTTATTATGTGGGGACGACCTCGAGCCTCTTTTGTGTTTATTTTCCTTTTCTCTGATATTACCTCAATTTGAATGTTTTAAAAGCCAACTAGAACATGTACGCAATCGTGAATTTCATGAGACTCGGGGAATGCCTAACACCTTTTCCCCGGGTCAAATGAACCCCCTTTCTCGAAACTCTAGTGCAGACTTAGTTTTGGACTCTAAAGTGTTTTAAAAGGAAAAATTATTTTTTTTAAACAAAACGGTGACCTGGCACACCGAAACCAATGTCAAGTGGCGACTCTGAGTTATTTCCTTTCGAACACAATTCTTTGTCACTTTCAAAATTGGAAACCCTTTTGAACTTTATAAATTCCTTTTATTTATTTTAAGAGGGGTTGGTGAGGTAGTAAAAAAAAGGGTGTAACAGTCACGACATGGTCCAAAGGGTCCGCCTCACCAATATACTCAGCCTCAACCCCAACCCCAAATTTATTCCCGAGATCCACATAATCCACCTCAGTACTATCCTCCAAACAATGTCCGACCATCTGTCCAACCACCGGGTCACTCCTTATGGAGAGCGCCAGCACCGCATGATGCACTCTTTCCTTCACAACATTTTCGAGCACCCAACAACCGTAGAAAACAGGGGCAGGGAGGAGAACAAAGGCAAAGAAATAGTTTCACGCCAATCGGAGAGTCCTACACAAGCTTGTTTGAAAGGTTAAAGCATTCTAGCCTGATTGAGCCACTCCTCGACTATACTCCAAACCCATATGCAAAAGGTTTTGATCCTACTGTACGATGCATGTATCACTCTAATGTCCAAGGGCATAGCATTGAAGATTGTCGTGCTTTGAAAGGGGAAATAGAAAGAATGATTCAAGAAGGGGTAATTGTGATTAAGGACAGTGACAGGGAGCACGCAAATCCTCTTGGGAACTTGCTGACTGAAGTTAATGATATTGAAGTTGGAAATGGTTTTGGGAATATTGATATGGAACTCAGTGGCTGGATGTCGTGATTGGTAATTGGAAAGACGCTCCATCTCTTGGCTAGCTAGGGAGGAGTCTTGGCGGTTTATTTTGTTGTCATTTCTGTTGTCCGGATTATTTTCAAGGTTGTAATCCGAATATTGTCTTGTGACTCAAGCCCTTCTATCCTTTTATTTTGCCTAGTTTGTTTAGTCGTAGTAGCTCGTTTAGTGTTGTCTGGTTTTGTTCCAGGATTGTAACCCCAGCTTATTTTACTTGTTTTGTTATTCAAACCCTTTCACCATCTGTCCGTTGCAATTTCCTATTTTCTGTTATTTCTAGTCAATGTTTGTTTAGTTCTATTTCCCTTTTATAGTTTTTTTTTCCTGCTGACTCTAGTGACATGGTATGCACGCGTAATTCTCAGCCTGGTCTTAAAAGTTAGTTTAGTCATGAAGCAATGAAACAATTTGATGATAATAAGAACATCTGAGGGAAATAAGTAAAGGCATTTTGAGATCATTTCAAGCCTGAATTGTGTAAAACTGGGGCAGATAGAACATAAAGAAACACTATTGAAACGCATCCTGCCGCATCAGGTTGAAGCTACAGGCAAGTTTGCCCCAATTGGCAGGGGTCGTTCGTGGTAACGAGAGTGTTGTCCAATGGTGCTTTGTATTTAACAGATGTAGAAGGCAAATATGTGGATATGAGTATCAATTCTGATGCAGTCAAAAGATATTATGTATGATTTCTTTGGTGTGTTTAATTGTGTTGTTTGTATTTGGCATGCTTTGAAGATTGGAATGACGAAGGTATTTTATTCTGCTATCTAAACATTTTATCCTTTGTTACCCCTTTGAGCCTTATTTATTTTCTTTCATATCCCTCTTTTGGAATCAGAAGCAGAGTTTAGAAATATGATACAGAAAAAAAGGAAAGAAAAGAGAAAAAAAAAAGAGAAAAAAAAGAAAGAAAAAATAGAAAAAGAGTAAATAAAAGAAAAAAAAAGAAAGAAAAAAAAGAGAAAAGTAGAAAAACAAAGCAATTCTTATGTCATGAACTACGTTCGACCTGATTCCTTTTAAGGATACGTAGGTAGCCTCACGGTTCGGTCCAATCAAAATAAAAATTCAAAAGTCCCCAAGCAAAGAAACTGGGGCAGAAGTTGTGGTTGTTGTAAGAGATTTGATTCCAAAAGTTGTAATTTTGAGCTCTTTTAAGCTGTTTTTGAGCCTTTAAGATACCCTTTGTTTCTAATCCTATCCAAAAGCCTAAATTATAGTCCAAAGAAAGACCTTCCGATCAATTTTTGAGTGGTGCCAAGTCAAGCGAGTTAGAGGTATGATTCTCATCAGGGGCAACACTCCGTTTTACACAAGGAAAAAAAAATGAGAGAGTCTTATCGGTGAAAACCTTCACAGGCACTATAATGCGACAGTAAGTTCAGAGAAAGAACAAAATAAGAGAGGCTTGATGGTGAAAACCCTTGGGGCACTACAAGTCGAATAAGGATCGTGAATCCGATTGGATAATCGGAGCATTGAAGCCCAATTTCACGGTTTAGGGGTATAACAAAAGTTGAACATCGGACTTTCTTGACAGTTTAAGCCACTTAATCGAAAGGTACATGTCATGGTCATTAGAGTTGTTGTCCATATCTGATAGGTTTAAACTTTGTAATTTTCTTGTTAGGTATCATCTCTTTCCATTGCCCCTTACTCTGTTCCTTTTGTCTTGTTTACTTCCTCTTCTTGAGTCTGTTTGGTCAAAACAAGTGAGAAATGACTTCAAAATTTGCTACCAGCTTTACAATTGCACAAAACAGAATCCGTCTTGCACATCAAAGTGGCATAAGTCAGGAAGGAACAGTAGGCGCACTGAGTTGCAACAAGCAACGTGCTTTGGGATTTATGTGAAATGCAAAGGTTCAGTATATGGAAATTCATGAGCAAAATGCAACAGATTGGGGATATTGGGTTCGAATGGATCGGAGGTGTTTTCAATGATAAGGGTGACAGGGAAAGTGGTTAGTCAATAAGCAAGCAATGTCTTTCAAGGTGAAATCAAAGTTATCATGGCAAGTGAAGGAGCAATTGCCTTCAAAGTCAAGGCCACAAACCAACCACCATGTTTAAACTCACAAGTTTTCTTTGTCTGAAACAGGGACGAAAGCTATGTTCATATCAAAGCTTGGAAGCTTGAATTTTTTCAGGTGCAATGCCCCAATTCTGCTTATGCAAAGGCTATTGAGAAGATCACACATCACCCCTAGGAGAAACACTTCCTAGTCTGGGTTTTTAAGTTATATTTTGTTGTAGGAGACGCACCTCCTAAATTGAGATTTTACCCTTAGGAGACGCACTTCCTAGTTTGGATCATATGAGTTTTAGTCACTGAGATTTCACCTCTAGGAGACGCACTTCCTAGTCTTGGTCATTTAAATTCACCCCTAGGAGACGCACATCCTAGTTGGAGTCATTGAAATTTTATTTGTTAGGAGACGCACTTCCTAGTAGGGATCTTTCAGATTATACTTTTTAGGAGAAGCACATCCTAGCTTTGGTCATTTAAATTCATTCCTAGGAGACGCACTTCCTAGTTTAAGTCATTGATGTTTCACCCCTGGGAGACGCACTTCCTAGTCTAGTTCATTCAAGTTATTCTTTTAGGAGACGCACTTTCTAAATTGAGAATTGATTCATAGGAGACGCACTTCTTAGTTTGGTTCATTCAAGCTTCACCCTTAGGAGATGCACTTCTTAAATTAAGATTGTACCCCTAGGAGACGCACTTCCTAGTTTTTTGTCATTTAAGTTCAATTTTAGGAGACGCAATACCTAGTTTTAGTCATTGAAGCTTTACCCCTAGGAGACACACTTCCTAGTCTAGGTTTTTCAGGATACACTTTTAGGAGACGCACTTTCTAAATTGAGATTTTACCCCTAGGAGACGCGCTTCCTAGTCTGAGTCATACAAGTTTTATCCCCTAGGAGATGCACTTCTTAGTCTAGTTCATTGAAGTTTTACCTGTAGGAGACGTACTTCCTAATCAAGGTCTTTCAAGTTATTCTTTTAGGAGACACACTCCCTAGTTTGGTTCATTCAAGTTATTCTTTTAGGAGACACACTTCCTAAATTGAGAGTTCATTCATAGGAGACACACTTCCTAGTTTGGTTCATTCAAGTTATTCTTTTAGGAGAAGCACTTCCTAAATTGAGAGTTCATTCATAGGAGACGACTTCCTAGTTTGGTTCATTCAAGTTTCACCCCTAGGAGACACACTTCCTAGTTTGGTTCATTTAGGTTTTATTTTTAGCAGACGCATTTGCTAGTCAAAGTTTTTGGTTTTACTCATAGGAGACACACATCCTAGTCTAGTCTTTAGTTTACTCTCATCATTGCATCAGTAGTATAAGTGATTTACAATATTGCAAACAACTCACAACTCTTTCTAGTGCAAATTGGGGCAGAAAAATTTCTTTTCTTTGTCTGTTTTGTTGCAATCAGGCGCCCACCTGGAGAGCAAGGGAAATGGTGCAAGTTTCTAGGGAAAACAATTCCAAGTAGCAAGAAAAGATGGTACGGGTGTATGCAATCAGGCGCCCACCTGGCAAACAAGGGAAAATAATTCGAGTTTTAGAGGAAAGGAATATCATTCAAATGTTGGTAATCAGGCGCCCACCTGGAGAACAAAGGGAAAGCAGCAATGTTCGAAGAAAGATGGTTCAAGTTTAGCAATCAGGCACCCACCTAGAAAACAAAGGGAAATCAATTCAAGTTTTAGAGGAAAGGAATACAGTGCAAGTGTTGGAAATCAGGCACCCACTTGGAGAACAAGGAGGAGCAGTTCAAGTCTCAAGGAAAAACAGTTCAAGTTTTGGGAATCAGGTGCCTACCTGGAGAGCAAGGGAGTACAGTTAAAGTTTTGGCAATCAGGCCCCTGCTTGGAGAGCAAAAGAGAAAAGTTAAAGTTTTGGCAATCAGGCGCCCATCTGGAGAGAAAGGGAATACAGTTAAAGTTTTGGCAATCATGAGCTCACCTGGAGAGCAAGGGAGTACAGTTAAAGTTTTGGCAATCAGGCGCCCACCTGAGAGTAAGGGAATACAGTTAAAGTTTTGGCAATCAGGCGCCCACCTGGAGAGCAAGGAAATATAGTTCAAGTTTTGGCAATCAGGCACTCACCTGAGGAATAAGGAAAGCAATTCAGGTTTCAAAGGAAGACAACACAGGTTTCAAGGGAAAACAGTTTAAGGTAACAAAGGAATACAACTCAAATTTTGGTAATCAGGTCCCCGCCTGGAGAACAAGGGAATACAGTTCAAGTTTTGGCAATCAGGCACCCACCTGGAGAACAAGGAAAGCAGCTCAAGTTTCGAAGGAAGGCAGTTCAAGTTTCAAAGGAAGACAATTCAAGTTTTGGCAATCAGGCACCCCCCTGAAAAACCAGAGAATTCACTTCAAAATGCAATTCAAGTCAGCAACAAAAGAAGCTCGCAGCAAGAATATGAAAAAAAAGGGAAGTGAATCCAAATGCATAAGCAGAGGAAAGATGTGAATTGCTCAAGTCATGGTTGAAGTAACAAGCATTACATGTCCGGTCTTGATTCGGAAAGCTAAAGAAGAACGAGCTAGCACCTGCGGCTAGCAAGCGTCAAGGTTCAAATCCAAAGTCTGCATGAAGAACCATTCAAGACTTAAGATCAAGCTTTAGAAGACTTATAGATAGGAATTTTGTAACTCATAGTTGACAGGTTAGTTAGTCTTTTTCATTTTTTTGATTTTGATGTAATAACAGGACCGCGGACCGGAAGCTCGACGGAACGACACCTCGACCGACTCTCCACCTCGGTATACTCCATCACTGCTCCTACTTCTGAACTACACTGACATGATTCCTTTATAGCCAAAGATATGTAAGCAACCTCTGAAGCAAGGTTCGGTCAAGTCTTTCAAAAATTCTTCCCACGGAGTATTCAAACGGGCAAAAATCGCTTGTATCCGCTCACTTTATCTTTGCACGAAAACTCTTCGTGTTTCCGAGCAAAGAGGGGCAGCTGTGAGCACGTGATTTTTTCCCTATATGAATTATTCCCATAAAATATAAGAAAATAATTTTTTTCCAACTTTTGCAATTTTATAGAATTTTTCGTAGAATTTTATTAATTATTTGCATTATTATGCATATTTATTTCCATTAAAAATCAAAAATACCAATAATACCATACATTGCATTTAGATTTTTGTTCACATTTTAGGAATTAATTAGTTGCTTTATTAAAAATGAAAATCACAAAAATGGCTCATTTTTACATTCTTAGCTTTAAATTTTGGATTATTAAGTTTTCTCTTTTAATTTAGGATCAACTAATTTTTATAAATATTATAGTTAGATAATTAGCTTAATTTTACAATTTGAATTAATTTAGGAATTTAGTTTATGTTTTTAATTAATTAAAGAAAGAAAAGAAAACAAAACGAAAAGGAAATTGAAAAGCTTGGTCTAAAATTCGAAATTGGGCCATGTAATGAGTGAGCCCAAATCTTTCAATACCCCTTCTTCACTTATACTAGCCCATCTCCTTACCCAGCCCAAATCGGGTCGACCCGGCCCAACACCTAACAATCTTAACCCTACTTCTTCTAAAAAGGACGCTAGCCTAAGACCTACAAAAATCAGACGCTGCCTTAGAGCTAAAAAAAGGAGCGCCGTTTTTGGACTGAGAACCCCCCCCCCCCCCCCCGTCGGTCTTCTTCTCCAAACGCCAATAGCCATTTGACCTTGAGGACCTTCAACCATGAGAGACCCCTAGGAGCTTAAGATTTTAGCATCCGCCACTGAACACATACAAGACCCCCCTCCCCCTCCCTCCCCCCCCCCCCCCGAAACTTCGTTTTAACCCTCACCCAAACGCCCCATCTCAAAATGACCAAATCAGCCACAACGACCACCCTTCTCCAGCCACACCACTCAAATACACCGGAACTCCTTTCCTCTTTCAACGTTGTCGCAAATCGCCGGCGAACCAAACGGCCACCACTAGTCGCCCCTCTTAATTTTTCCATCTCTCACTTTTTTTAAAAAAAAAAAAAGAGAAGAAAACAGCTGCCAGACCTTTAAGCTCCATTTCTGGCCGTCACTGCTGTCGCCGGATTTCACCACTGGTTGACAGACAGCCTTGCAAATTCAAAACAGGGGAGAGAAAAGAGCACGGGCAGCTTCACACAAAAATAGTTTTTCTTTTCTTTTGAATTTTTGCTTCGAAAATAATGGAGTCCGTTTGAATCTTAGAGCCATCTCGGGTTGATTCGGAGTGTTATCTGAGGTTGAGTTCGAGGTCCAATCATAAGGTTTAAGTTGGTGATTCTGATTTGGTTCGCGATTCCGTTCGGGTCAGATTGCTTTTTGATTTCTGATTGAGGCTATGGTTCCATTTCGTTCATGTAATTATTGGATTTTGTTGATCAATCAAGAGGCTATTTCGGGTTCGTTTCTGATTCTTTTGCTCTATTTTGATGTGATTAAATTATGATAATAGTTGGATCTAGAGTTCTGAATTTTTTTAAATCCGTTTAGAGATAGATAATGGGAGTTAAGGCCAGTAGAAGCAATGAGTTTATATGAATTGTCTTCCTTAAATATGTTATGTGTTGTTGGTCAGCCATGTTGTTTCTGCTCGATTCATTTCCTTAAAGATGCCTTTGCTCATTTCATTTCCTTCTCGGCAGCATGAATTAGTTGGTTAGTTTTAGAATGATGAACACATGATATGTTTGGTTTAATAAGTTTGGGTAAAATTCATCGAGAACGCAAAGTAAATCACGGTAGGGAAGGAAATTAAGGGTAGTTGTATTTGAATTGATTCTATTTGGTGTTAATTCTTGTTTGTAGTTGATAACAAGTTGGAGTTTGATGAAATATAATGATAGGGGAGTTGAGGTAAAGATTTGGGCCAATTAATGTTAATTTGCTCACATATTTTAGGAATTGGGCTTGGTCGAATGCATGGAATGAAAAGTTAAAAGGACACGAGCATGAAATCTCTTTTAGTAAAAGTACTCCATAATTACAGGCCTTTTTCACTCACAATCACCATAAGAGATGAACATAATGAACTTCGTAGTTTACTTTAGGCGCGTTAATTATATAATTATCACGGCTATTACTAAAATCCGGGTATACATTTCATGTGACCTGGTTCCAATTTCCAACAAGGTTAAATAGAACGTGTCGTAAATCACGGGTGCATTTCATGTAGCGTGGCTTACGATGTGTTTTAAATAACCTTAAAATTTCCTGAAATATTAAAAGCGGTTAAAAAGTTAAAAGGGCACGTAGGTTTAAAATGTGTAATTAAATCAGATAATTAGGCCAATAATAATAGTTGAGCGACCGTGCTAGAACCACGAAACTCGGGAATGCCTAACACCTTCTGTCGGGTTAATAGAATTTCTTACCCAGATTTCTGTATTCGCGGACCATAAATAAGAGTCAAACTTCCTCAATTTGGGATATTAAATCGGTGACTTGGGACACCATAAATCATTCCAAGTGGCGACTCTGAATAAATAAATAAATCATGTTTCGATTGTCACTTAAATTGGAAAAATTCTCTTATACCCTTCCCGGGGTAGGAAAAAGAAGGTGTGACAACGACAATGCACAAAACCATCAATTGCTGGTTTAAATGCCCAAAACATGTATTTAAATATATATTCCGGGATTCCTGCACTCTGCTCAAGCTTCCATTCAACAATAGTCCCGGGGTTAAAGTGTTTCAGTATGGCCATGTACCTGAGTAGAGATGCAAATGACTTATCCTAGTCACCATAAACAATTTCAAATGCACGTTTGCGCCCGAGATATGCCTTTCTTTTGGTAATAGTACACCCATATTCCTGGTGGATGGATGTAATACATTCTTTGATCTTGTACCTAATGGATACTTCCAAGTGTGGAATCAGTTGAAGAAAAATCAAGTCAACATTCAAGTTGAAGTGATTCCCATTGAATGTGTCCACTTCACAATTGTGGGTGCTAATATATTAACCCACTTTTCACAACCTTGTTTCCTTCTTGCTCGCACGCAGCATCCAGTGACAACCCGTAAACCATCTACGGCAAACAACCTTGTATACATCCGGACTTAACTCTCATACTATCATCTCACGACACTCTCTTACATTATACATTTTACAAGCCCTGGATAGGCGAGCTTTATCGGGAAAAAATATGTCTTTTGTCAGCACTGTTGTTCTAGACTCATCCCACATTGTTGACCGAATTTCGTCAAGATCCCTTGTGAGGGCATCCACATCCGGCATACTTGGCAAATTATCAAGGTAGAGAATACGCCTTGAATGAAACGGCACGTGAGACTCGTACACTCTTGGTCTAACTAGAGGTGGAGCATGCTCCCTCGTCAGCTCAGGTTCGACATTCACTTCCTCCTCATCACCACCCTCCTTAGGGAAGGGTGTGTCATCTCCAAACTCATCGGCATTGTTGTCATAATCACTATTATCTTCCTGACTCTGCGCATCTGCCAAATCCCGAATAAATATGTCGTCTACCGGCAACTGAGCGAGGTTGATAAGTACTTTACATATAGCTGTATCACTTCACTTACAAGTCATAATGTGTTGACATTCCATGATGGACATTATCTTGTTGGTGATGACTCTCGGATGGACCATCGTGATTCAACACACCAAAACTACCCATATTCCAACTGGGCGTGGGGTCATAACTTGTAAAATTTATATCTGGACGGTGCCCCATGTGGAATATATGAGTGTTAATACAAATTCAATACAAAAAAATAAACATTGTAACATAAAGAAAAATTGAAGTTTACCAGTCGTCTTGTGGATTATGTAAAGTAGGAGAGAAATTATTTCCTCGCTTCTCGTTCTCTTGTGGAGATAAGTTTAGATCCGACCAAACTCTTTCAGTCGAAACCTGTTGGGCTACAACTGCTCCAGAATAACTACCCGATAATTGAGGGTTATCACTGATCTGCGCAACATCATTATTGCGAACACCTTCATGCGTCACATGCATTTCCAACATTTTTACCAAAATAAGTTCCCAGTATTCATCCGGAGTCCCCAAAAAATCTCTCAGAGTTTCATCATCCTCGATGTTAAACTCAACGTAACAAGCAACCCCTTGCAAAGTCACAGCATACGGATATCTTCTGGTTACTTTAAGATTCACCGGACGCTTGCTCAATCTCATTTTATTGCATAACAACGATGTTAGTCTATCGTACTCCATTGTAAGTGGCAACTTAACATGACTCTATGGAGATAAATTATAGCTCACAGAGTTATTCACCACCACAACCTCACCCCTTCCCCCCTAATATAATGAAACCCTTACTTTTTGCTCTTCAAAAAAGCTTGAGAATTTAATAACAAGAAAAATTTATCACAAAGTTGGAGTATTTCTGAATGATTTTTCTCAAAAACCTTAACGCCTTTAAATAAGGCAATGCCCAATCCGGGAAGGTCAAATTTTTGGAAGTAAAACGCGGTTTAAAAGGGCATTTTACATATTTGAATTATTCGCAGCTAAAAAGGTACTTGTCTACTCTTAACACACTTATATCAAGGATATTTTCCATCATCAGCAGACTGCATAAAATTTGTTAACAACTAGTACATGATATTTGAGTATAGTAACCGCTATGACTCCAAAATTTGATCTTTGTCCTGTCAGTGATTTCTTCTGAAACTCCAACAAAAGGAAATTTTACAGAATTTTCAGCAAGTCCAGTTCATATCATCCTGCCAACTACTGCAATGAAATGTCATGCTACAAAAGCAGTCAACATTGAAATATCAGATTACCTAACCAATTAATTATGAGTAATGTGACACCTTCGTGCCCAGGACATGTAAGCTTCAAGGACCAAAGTCTAAGCAGCTGGCAATTATCACACTTGATAAGTCTTTTGAGTAAAGGATAACTGAAAGTTGCACTTTAGCCAACAACAACATACCCACTATAATCTCACAAGTGGCGGTGGTTTCTGAGGAGGGTAGTGTGTACGCAGACCTTACCCCTACCTCGTAGAGGTAGAGATGTTGTTTCTGAAGACCCTCGGCTCAAGGACAAAATGAAAAGGAGCAGTAGCAATAAGCAGTAACAACATCAATATAGAAAATAAAAAAAAAATTAAAAAAAATTGAAAGTTGCATGGTTAACACAAGCTCGCACACTTGCAGGAACTTCAATCATTGATGTTAGCACCCATTTGAAGCATTACTGCATAAGTCAATGCATCCTCAGAAGTGGCAAAAATTGCTAATTACTTTCTTGACTTTTGCAGCATAGCTATATTAGCCGTGACAGCAAAGCGAACAGTCAACTGTCGTCTCTGAGAGGACTAGCTAATTAAGAGCCTTACTGATTCAATCAGATTGAGGCTATTTGACAGAAATCTGATATTCGTAAGATATAGTTTCAGAAAGAGGAGAGACCACAAGATAAGAAATAATAGGCACAAGATAAGCTAAGATGACCTCTCCTTATGCAGTGATGTAGCGCTACTCATAGAAAATAGATAAGGAGAAAAAGAAGTTTGAAAATAACTTGACCATGAGCTTCGATACATCATGTGAAATATATATACATCCAACAACAACGACAACAACAGGAGGTAAAAGTGTTCTTTCCTACTCGATAGCATAATCCATGGCACTTTAACATGCACATAGGAAGAATATACTTCTCACATGTCTAACCAAGTTGGACCTGGGAAGTATAAAGTATTCAATTGATTTGCTCAAACATGCCACAGATTAGTCCAACAGTTTCTGCACTCGGTCCGATGACATAGTCATGAAGCTGAAAACTTTAATAAGCAACGACTAGAACATCTAGCTAGTTCTCTTTACTTGTTTCACAACTGATATTTTAGCTAAAATATAATTTGGCCAGAGATATTAAGAAACTTGTCTAGGATAGAAGCCTTTCACTCCTCGTGCTATAATATAGTGACAACACAAAGAATAGTCTTCAGGGAACTTCCATTTCTTTTGATACATCAAATATCATATCATCTCTAAGAAGATGCCTTTGCTATACACCTAAGAATATGCTGTCGTTAAATGTAACAAAAGATACATTTGTGTTTGATTTTAGTATACTTTCTTTTCCATTCAATGTACCTTTGGTTCCTTCCCTACCAAATGGTATACCCGATTTCTGCTGAATGATAGTCCAAGTCTCTGCTGCTCTTTTGGAAAGGCCTCTTCTGATCCAACACAGAAGAAATTCTTTTGTAGTTCTTGAGTATTGAGTGTTAAAATGAGGAAAGGTCTTTATGAGTGTTAATCTTCAGATCTCAAATAGCAGTTACAAGTTGAATGAAAAGAGCTTATACATATCTAAGTAAGAGCTTATACATATGATGACGGTGGTCGTGGCAGAAGCAGAATCTTCGGGAGGTAAGGAAAAAGCAATCAGAGTTTAGACTTTAGACTATTACTCTTTGACTTGGACCACTTGGTAAAGAACTACCTCCTTGCAACAAAAACTTGTTAGCGAAAAACAGTTCCTTTTGACATTTGGGAGGCTTTTGTAATGTACTGAACACGTTTATTTATTTATTTATTTAGGGATGAAAAGGTAAATGTTTTTATTGATGAGTACCAAGAAGTACTAGAAATAATGTGTACTGAGCACCTACGTAAGCAAATAACTATTTCCTAAAAGTTTTTGGAGCCCTGCTGCTTGATCCAAAGGCGAAGCTTAGCGCCGTTAAAATGCAGATCCACCGATCACTGGACTGCGCATTTGAGGTTTTGACAAGCATGAAAATCCAAAACTAGGTCCAGACGGTCTCACACTGATGTATTTCAGCACCTAGGCAGATCCTAATAAGAGCCCAATCAGTGGCGGAGGCAGGATTTCTACTAAGGGGTTTCAAAAAAGAAAAAAGTTAAAAAAATAGAAGAGATTGTAGCTAGTTGGAATTGAACCAATAACCTCACAAATGTTTTGAACCTCCATGACCACTGAGCTATATTTTTGGGTTGTAGTCAGGGGGATTCAAAACACAATATATAGAGGTAAAAAATAGATTTTGCCTTATATATACAGTGTAATTTTTCGCGAAAGGGGTTCGGGTGAACCCCCTTGTACCCCGCTAAATCCGCCCCTGAGCCCAATTATTTTTACAAACTTGGAGAAGAAAATACCAACCAAAGCATCAAATTCTTTGGAGGTAAACAAGACACATTCTGATAATAAGAATGACTTTTTTCCTGAGTTACTTATGATAGCAGCATAGAACTCTATATATAAATAAGGAAGTACTAGTGGCAAAGAAATCATGTCGTCCATAACTTTAAAATTCAAACTGCCAAGCTACAGCTGATTAGGGTATTGTATTCACAAGTTTTATAATTCCAGAGACAATGTTCCAGAGCACGCATATGTTTCCCCAAAAACATCAGAAGCAACAAATCCTTGAATCTGATTCTGATCACAGTTGAGAAAAGTTTGTTACTTTATAGGATCGGATTTCTACCTTCCAGTCGTAGTAACTCTGGCTGCAATTAGTTAAATTTTTTATTTTAGTTCAAAAACACCAAAGATCCATTTGGATGAAGATATTGGGATTTAATAGGCGATAGCAAAAATATAGATCCAAATTTTAAGATTCCAAATGACATATTTCAAGTGTCATTAGAAAGGAATCCAAAATAATCGCTAGATGGATGTAATTTGAGTTAATAGTTTAAATTCTAAAATGTAATAGCAATTAGCATAAGCGCAAGTACTATAGTGAATGAATGCATGAAAGCATAACATCAATAAGAACATTTAATTATAAAAACCTAAACATATCAGAGAACAACTATGTGCAAAAACGGTATGCTTATTACCGCATATTTCAACATGAAGCAAGCACGTTAGAAAAAGCAAGAATATTATTCAGTTTTGGCATTACCAACAGGCTAGCCTAGACGATATGATCAACCAGTTTGTCTGCGCTCGAACCCAGTTCCAGGGTCATCATCACAAGGGAAGACATCTAGTCCAGTGACAATAGCAGCTGGTGGACCTCTCCGGCACCTTTGCTCCATTTCCTGAACCTTTTCCGGGCTTCCAGAAAACAAAGCCTCCACAGATCCATCTCTCCGATTTCGAACCCAACCCTTCAATCCCAATTCCTTAGCATTCTCCACAGTCCAGTCCCTGTAAAACACCCCTTGCACTCTCCCCTTAATCACAGCTCTAACCTGCAGCCACAAGCACATAAATAACCTATCAAACACCCCTTACAGAGAAAAGCTTAAAGTCTCATCTTGTTTTAAAATTTTCAACTGAAAATCACAGCTAGGCTGCAGCGACAACACACAAATACCCGAAACCAAATAATCAAACAACCATAAGTGAAAAATGGCTTAAAGTTTAATTTTTTATTTTAAAGATTATCAACCGAAAATCACAGCAAACCAAGACCCGCAGAACACAAATACCTAAAACCAGATATAATCAAACACAAATTAACCAAATAATTAGATAAAATCTCATTCTTTTTGAAGAACTTTAATTTGAAAATCACAGCTAATCAGCAACCACAGCCCACATACCCAAAACCCAGAAACAGTCTCCATAAAGAGAAAAATAGCCCAACTCCTATCTCTTCCAAATACCCCAGCTTACCTGCAGCCAGGGCGGAGTTAGGTTCAAGCAAGGGGGTTCAACTGAATCCTCTTTGCCGAAACTATGCAAATAGGGGAAAACTGATTTTTCTTTTGTGGTACATAAACTGCACATAAGGGAAGATTCTAGTGTAATGGCAAAGGGAGTTCAAGAATTTCTTTAGGAATAATCAAAAAATTGGAAATAATACCCAAAAGCTTTAAAATAATATTTTCTCAAGAATTTCAAATAAAATTGGAAATGGTATCTGGGACTTACAGTTTTAGCATCAGGGGTAGCATTGGAATTCTGATCAGAGGTTAAGGAGGACATAGGAGATGAGAGATGAGGTGAACGAAGTCTGCGCAGAAGAGGAAGAGAAGTACAAGGAAGAAGAAAACGAGAGCTAAACGGAAGAGAACAAAAACGAAGACCAAGACGAAGATGTAGTAAAGGAGGAAGCTGAAAGGAGACTCGTGTTGGTTTATGTATATTAGTAACATTTTCGGTAAGAATAAACAAGCTTCTTTTTTGACATTGCCATGGCGGCTCAAGATGGTTCCTAATAATAAAGTGGGATTTGAAGAGCGAGTTTGTGATACAAGATGATGTGGAGGGTGACAACAATGCCATTTGAATCGTTTTCAGTTGACCTTTTTTTGGGTTCTGGATTTTTCGCGTAGATATGGTGGGAAAAGCTAAGAGTGATGAGCTTTGATTCTGAGTGATGTGGACTTGCATCTGAGGTAACTGGAAAATTCTAGTCCACTGACTGGAGAATCTGGACCAGTAGAATCTTGGGCCGCCCAAACAGTTTAGTTAACAAAAACAATTAGTAGTACATTTTCTCATTCTAGTCAAACTAATGCTGTATTGTGGTCCGAGCCCGGGCCAAACGGGCCTGGGCTTGAGGCGGGATGGGCTGAGGCGGTCCCGGGTCAAACGGTCCCAATGTGTGGAACCGGCCCACGGCGGTCCTAAGCCCACATGGTCCCGGGCTAAATGGGTCGAGCCCGCGGGCCTAACGGGCTTTTTTCGTTCCGGGCTATTTTTTTAATTTTTTTTTATCTAAGGCACTTTCTTGTAAACTATATATGTATATACTAGTATAAATTGCTTATATATAGCTATATAAATATATATAGTATATATAGTATGTATAGTATGTATATATAAGGGTGTATTATGTGTATATATAATTATATATTGCCTTATGTAATATATATATATATATATATATATAGAGAGAGAGAGAGAGAGTTTATATGTGTGTGTGTGTGTGTGTGTGTGTGTGTGTGTGTGTGTGTGTGTGTGTGTGTGTGTATATATATATATATATATATATATATATATATATATATATATATATATATATATATATATATATATATATAGAGCTATTTTTTTAATTTTTTTTATCTAAGGCACTTTCTTGTAAACTATATATGTATATACTAGTATAAATTGCTTATATATAGCTATATAAATATATATAGTATATATAGTATGTATAGTATGTATA
Source organism: Nicotiana tabacum (assembly GCF_000715075.1). Lineage (NCBI taxonomy): Eukaryota > Viridiplantae > Streptophyta > Magnoliopsida > Solanales > Solanaceae > Nicotiana > Nicotiana tabacum. Next base: position 12,897,561 of record NC_134089.1, on the reverse strand, counting down.
TATAAGGGTGTATTATGTGTATATATAATTATATATTATATATATATATAGTTTATATGTATTATATATATAATATATATACTATATCAAATTTAAACACAAAATAAATTGCAAAGAAATATTCAAGGGAATGTCTTATTTAATTTACTATTACGACATTAACAAAGAATGACAATATCTTTATTAGTCTTTCTCTCCCCAATGGAATGAGCACAACAAGGTACTAATACCACCATTAAAAGAAAAGAAAAAACTAAGGAAGATGTGCCAAAATACAAGTTACATGTTAGTCTATGTATTATCTCTAACAAATCTCATAAATCCCTGAAGGTCCGAAAGAATTTCCGTTGGTGGTGGTGGAAAAGAAGCTTGTTCATCACCGTTTCCGGGCGAAGCAGCATCCTGCGCAAGTTCCGCTAGCATTTCTTCATAAGTTTCATCTATCTCCGATTGTGATTCTGCAAGTCCAAAATTTCTTCTTTCCAAACGGATCCTATCTCTGAAGAGTACTGATTTTTTCAAGCTCTCCCTCATAGACGCTCTATGATCACCGATTGAAGTCTCGCTTGACTGAATGCGCTCTCCGATGCCACTGTTGAATCTTGAACACTTAAAGTATCTCGAGTCATCCTTGAAAGAACTGGATAGTATTTTTGTTTGTCCTTCCACCATTCCAAAACATCGAAGGAGCCGTCGGGATTCTCTGATTCAAGTCCATGCGACAAATAAACTTGAAGCTCATTTAGTTATGAACAATCACCAAAATTATCACCTTGAGAACCCCTGAACTCCGTCCAAGAACTAAGGGCTTTTAGGCCCGCAGTTCTTTTAGATGCTTGCGAACTAGACGAAGTAGGAGTTGGAACATTTGGTCTAGTTTGATCTAATGCAAGTTAATAAGCATTATAAATAGTTTGAGCATTTATTTTAATTGAGGCTTTTGCATCTCCAAGTGTAGCAAATTCCTCAGCTGAAAGTGATAAAGCGTTATAAATTTTTGAATACCAAAAGTGAGGACCTCCTAATTTCATTGTAGGATTTAACAATGCAGCAACACCAAAAATAGGGGGGATAGGGAAAAAATATTTTTTAAACTTAGCTTTCATAGAATTAATAGTTTCTTGATAAATTACTCCACCCTCTGAAAATTGAGTAAATAAATCTACAAGTGCTGCAATATAAACTAAACAGTTAGAAATAGTAGGATAATATTGGCCAGATAATTCATTTGTAGCAATATGAAATTGTTCTAAAAAGTCTAAAAGCATTTTAACATTACTCCAATCTTGATTTGTAAGGTGCTCGTCATCATCATCATCACCATCACCTACACGAGCATTATACGTTGCGTTTTTTTTTTAAAATTAGTCGTTGGAGCCCGTTAGGCCCATTGGGCCCGGTTGAACCGGCCCAGGCCCGTCTGCTGGTCCCGGGCCAGGCCCGGGCCACAATACAGCCTCATTCTAGTGTATACTGTATACATTTATGACCGCTCCTAAAAATAAAAGCCGGTAAATTATATATTTATATAATATAATATTGTTTGGTCAAAAATTATGGAAACTTTTTTTATTAAATCAATTAAAGATGTTGAAGGAGTAAACTTCAGCCAAGTATAATAAGATCTAGCTTGAAAAATGCAAAGAATGAACAAGATGAACGATGTTTCTTAATACCTCAAAACCGAACGATTAAGCGTAAATATGACAACTTTGAATGTAAAAAGATTTCGCAATGGATGTTCTTAACCAAAAGTAAAAACCATATATCATTCTCAAAATTGTGATAAGTCCAGAATCCCCCTTTTACAGAATATTCTCCCTCCTTTTATAGGAGACAATCCCCCTCTTATCCTAAAAGAAAAAGAAAGGTATAACGCAAGGAATATTCGAAAGGCATATTCCCATTGTTTCCTATCATGCTAACATGACCACAGATATCGTGCATTCTCTAGCCACTGTTAGTTGTCTCTCATCATAATGATCTTAAGACGCGGCGTCGTAGTCGTCCAAATTTTGACCTATACAGTTAGTCCCTCCGCTTGTCGAGGTCGCAACCTGGAAGCTTCCTTGATAAGCGGATGTCGTCCATGCTTACGAAGAAATTTGATCTGCAAACCATGACGATTTTGGCTGATAACGGAAGAACGATGCACTTCGCTATACCTTGGGCGGTGTGTTCTATTTGTGAAGTGACATCACTTCCACGTGCATCATCATGGCGCATCTTCCCGAGGAATAACATGATGGCCTGTCGTTTTGGTTTTGCTGCCATGGGAAGCGTTTTCGCTTCAATTCTGGCGCCACCCAACCCTATAAATAGGGGAAGGGTTTGTTTTTACGTTTGGCCATTTCTCTTCTGATCATTCCCTTTTGCATTTTTAGCTTTGCTTCTGCGATTTTCTTCATCTTTTCTTTCTTGTTTATTGTTCTTGGTCTTCCTCGTTCCATTATCACATCTCCTTCCATAGACATTCCTAGAACACACCGATCACGTGAGGGGATTTCTGACGTCATTTCGCTATCTGTGACACTCCCTTCCGGTGGCGAGGACATGGCGGTAGAGGAAGGGGATAGCTTTGACATCGTGGATGAGTTACTACCGAGACACCTCATGTCTCGAAGTGACTTTATCAAAGAACCTGCTCCTACTCCTACTTCAGTAGTATCTGAAACTGAGCTGGCCCACATAGACACTCTCCATACCAAATACAATATTCCCCCTCATGTCGAGATGGTTCTGGCGGGAAGGGACTTCGTGGAAGTCTATAGACTGGGGTATTGTGCCTTTTATGAGTACCCCTTTGTGATTGGCCATTCCTTCCCCTTTCTCCCGTTAGCAGAAGAATTCTGTCGATTTTACCAGGTTTGCCCGACATAACTTTCTCCGTACACGTACAAAATTCTTTTCGTGTTGAGAAAGTACGCGGAGCTGGCAGGGTGTGAAGTTAATATTCACCATCTCCTACACCAGTTTTCCCCTAGTTTTCACAAGGGTACTATGGTGCATTTGAGGCACCGTGGGATAAAAGGGCTGGTGGTCGGAACTGACAACCGAGTGAGCCGTAAATTTTGGCATAATTATTTCTTCGTCAGAAGTGAACACATTATGTCGGACCCCGCTAGATTCCCGGAGCGGTGGAATGAGAATCGAAAGGGTCATAACTTGTTTATTTTTTTTTTCTCCCTTTTTTTCCGACTTAGCATTTGTTTGTAACTCTCTTTTACAGCTATGGGACGTCCACCCCGTCCCATCACCGAGATAAGGAATTGGGTAGCCCGTTTGTTGCTTCAAGCAGTGGAGACTCAAGACTGGCCCGCTTTTGTAAAACGCTATGTGCCGAAGGTCTCATCTGGTAAGCATCCTCCTCTATACCGCTCTTCAGCCATTTGCCATTGTCTACTGATACGACTCTCTATGACAACAGGTCATGGGGCTTCTAGGCAGAGGGCCCCAGTCCCTGTATTTTGCCAGGTCGTTGCCTCTGCAAGTATGCAATTCACTTTGGATGAGTCCGTCCGAGAAGGTCGTGCTCAGCCGGTATAGGTGAGAGACTCCTCTCGGGATATGGTCGTGAGGGAGGAGATCTCTTCTTTACCGGTACATCACCTCGTGGATGAGTCTTATAATGGGGACGAATCTTCGTTGAGAAAAAGGAGAAGGGTAGAGCTCGGGAAGGGCATGGCTGTTGATACTGGTAAGAGTGGGACGGGTGCGTTGAGGATGGCACCAATGCCCGTGTTTATGGCCGATGCCATCTTGGCGGGGAGGTCTCCCCAAACGGAAGGGGTTTACCAAGGAGGAGGGTATGTGCGCTTTGCTGAGGGCGGCGCGTCATCTACTGACGAAGGGGGCTTGCGTGCTGAAGGTGACGACTCAGGCTCGGACATCAACCCAGGGGATATTCGCGAGTTTGTGGAGCGTCACACTCATGTAGAGGTCAGAATAGAGGGTTCTTGTCCACACATAGTCATCCTTGGGGACTACGGCTTGTTGTCGAACTGTGATCGGGTGGCGTCTGTTTTTGCCCCTTTGTGTGCTGCCCCTGAGAGCGAGGCACTTAGATCGATGAGTGACGCGGAATCATCTCAGAGCATTTCTGGCATGACTTTGTGGGTAAATATATTTCTTTTCATTTTGTCATTGTATCTATGTTACTATTTTTGCCCATCCTTTCATTTTAACTTTAGTTTTCTTGCTAGACCCTCATCATGAAGATCGAGCGTGAGCGTCGGGAAAGGAAGAGGATGACCATCTATAGGAAGATGTCTTCCAAGTATCAAGAATTTCGCACCTAGCATCGTGCGATGGTCGATATCTACAATCAGGATCACGACTTCCAACTGTTCCGCGAAAGACTCAAGAGGAGGGAGGATCAATTGGCACGTAAGGTCAAAGAGCTGAAGGAATGAGATGAGGACCTTATAAAGGCTGTAGCCTGTGGTAGTGAGCTCGAGGCAGCCCTTAAAGTCAGGAAAGATGAGATTGAGCTAAGTAGGGGTGTAATGGCCGAAAATGCCAACCTCCAAGCAAAGGTGGCCAATTTAACTACCGAACTAGATATGAAGATATCGGAGGTCGATGAGCTTAAGAGTATATTGACCATGAACGCTGATAGATTGGTCCACACCGAGAGGGAGAGGGCGACTACCATCTCTGAGGCAACAGTTTTAGAGGAATCCCTCCGTGTTTGTAGGTTGGAGCGGACTAAGGAGATGAAGGAATCTACGCTTAAGATAGTGGGACTTGAGGGGCGTATTCAGGGGTTGGAGGCAGAACTCTCCACGTTAAATGAGCAAGTTTCTTCTCTGAAAACAGAGGACGCACGACGACGGTCGCAGCCTTCTACATCTCATGTCTTGGCTGATTCTGCCGTGCCTTGATATTTGTACGAGTTGTGGGTTCACGCTGAAGCCCAGTTTGACATGTACAAGGCTCTTCATATTGGTAGGAGGGCGTCTGATGTAGAGCTTCGGGATGTGCGTGCCATGGCCCATGCAGCTCGTGAGGCATGTGGGTACAACCTTCTCACGTCTGATGGGAAAACCATTAATTCTGATGATGAGAACAGACTTGCCTCCGACTCTTGGTACGAATACGTATATGCCACCAAAAATGATGTGTACTATTTGGTTTGCATTTGCTTTTGCTTCACATTTTTTTGTAAGGGAGTCTTTGAGCCCTTTGTAAAGACATGCACTTGTAATATTTTTGTTGTAATGAAAAATTATTTTGTCGATTTGGTGGTAACCTTTGGTGCAATCATGTTATTCCGAACATTCGCCAAAATATTTAAACCCGTCGTGTTTCGAGTGAATTCGAACTAATTTCTTTGATGATGGCCTTAGCCATCGGGATGTTACTTTCGAGTTGGTGCCAAAGTAGTGTCCCGCCGTGGTTCAAATGATGTCGAACTCATTATTTTTGTCGATGTCCTTAGCCATTGGGATGTTACTTTCGAGTTGGTGCCGAAGTAGTATCCCGTCGTGGTTCGAATGATGTTGAACTCATTCTTTTGTCGATGGCCTTATCCATTGGGATGTTACTTTCGAGCTGGTGCTGAAGTAGTATCCCGTCGTGGTTCGAATGATGTCGAACTCATTCTTTTGTTGATGGCCTTAGCCATTGGGATGCTACTTTCGAGCTGGTGCCGAAGTAGTATCCTGTCGTGGTTCAAATGATTTCGAAAGCATTCTTTTGTCGATGGCCTTAGCCATTGGGATGTTACTTTCGAGCTGGTGCCGAAGTAGTATCTCGTCGTGGTTCGAATGATGTCGAACTCATTGTTTTGTCGATGGCCTTAGCTATTGGGATGCTACTTTAGAGCTAGTGCCAAAGTAGTCTCCCGTCGTGAGGGTGGCATTCTATTTTATTTGTTGGAGTGTTGTAGGTGCCAATTTTATTCATGCATTGAAGACGCATGTTGATTTCGTGTACATAGGAGTGATTTTATTCATATGTCGGAGATACATATCAACTTTGCTTATACAATGGTAGTACATGTCGATTTGTACATATAATGGAGATTCTTTATATCTATTCCCTTCATTGCTTGGCCTGGAGATGTAATCAGGAGGCAGGGCAATGAACAATACCTCAAACCTCGAGATGTCCCCCTTATCGCCTCATTAAAAACCTCCCCGAAAAAAACCGATTGGGACAAAACCCGGGCGAGGGAAAAAAAGTACGACTAGGGCGGCATCTCTTTTCAGAAGTGGAAGTATTTTAGGTGGGCGACATTCCAGTTATTTTGTAGCAGTTTTCCTTCCATTGTTTCTAGTTGAAATGCTCATTTGCTTGATGTTGCTGTGATTTTATATGGCCTGTCCCAATTTGTTCCTAATTTCGCTTCATTCGGGTCTTTCGCTGCTTGTGTTTTGGCTTTTAGTACGTAGTCCCCGACTTTGAGTGGTTGTACTTTGGCTTTCTTGTTATAGTACCTTTTTGCTTGTTGTTTTTGGGCCAACATCCTTATGTGCGCCATATCCCTTCGTTCTTCGACCTCATCCAGGTCTTGTAATCTACTTTCGTCGTTAATTGGCCTGCTCTCGTTGGAGTATCTCAGGCTGGGTTCCCCGACCTCAACGGGTATGACTACGTCAATACTGTAGACCAGTGAATATAGCGTCTCACCTGTACTGGTTGTCAGCGCTGTGAGGTAAGCCCATAACACTTCTAGTAGCAATTCCGGCCATAGCCCTTTGGCATCCTTAAGCTTTTTCTTTAATATGTTCAATATTGTTTTATTGGAGGATTCTGCTTGACCGTTGCCGGCAGGATGATATGGCGTGGAGAGTATCCGCTTGATGTGCCATTTCTCGAAGAATTTAGTCTTCTTTTTCCCGATGAACTGGGGTCCGTTGTCGCAACAGATTTCTTTGGGGATGCCGAAGCGGCATATGATGTTTTTCCAGATGAACGCGATGACTTCTTGTTCGTGTATTTGAGCGAACGCACCTGCTTCCCCATTTGGAAAAGTAGTCAGTTAAAACCAAAAGGAAGCGTATCTTACCTCGACCTACTGGGAGGGACCCGACGATGTCCATCCCCCATTTTATAAATGACCATGGAGAAGTGACAGAATGTAGGAGTTCCCCCGCCTGGTGTATCATAGGGGCATATTTTTGGCATTGCTCACATTTCTTGACGTACTCCAAGGCCTTTTTTCGTAGTGGGCCAATAGTATCTTGCACGAATAAGACACCTAATGAGGGCCCGACTGCCTGTATGGGCACCGCAGTGGCCTTCATATACCTCTTCGAGCACACGCCTTGTCTGATTTGGCAAAAAGCATTTGGCTAAAAAATTGCCGAACGTCCTTTTGTAAAGGTCGTGGTTTATGAGGTTGTATTTGGCCGCTTGTATTCGGAGCTTTTTGGCTTCTTTTTTATCTTGTGGGAGTGTTCCCTCCTGTAGATATGATATGATGCGATTACGCCAGTCCCGACTTTTAAATTTATAGAATGTATCTCAACTTGGTCTATTGATGATTGGAGAGGGTGACCACATTCTCCTTGGTGATGTTTTTAGTTGTTGCCGCCATCTTGGCTACACCGTCTGCTTCGATGTTTTGTGCTCGGGGTATTTGGTCAAGTCGGCATTCGTCGAATTCTGGCAGCAGCCTGTGGATTTCGGTCTGGTATTTCTGCAACATCTATTCCTTAATCTGGAAAGTCCCAGTAACTTGATTAACAACAAGTTGAGAGTCGCAACGGAGGATGACTCGCCGAGCACCATATTTGAGGATCAACTTTAGTCCTGCAATTATTGCCTCATACTCGGCCTCATTGTTAGTCATTTCAGGGCATCGTATGGATTGGTGAATTACTTCGCTAGTTGGGACTTCGAGTACGAGTCCTAGTCCCGATCTCGATGCGTTGGACGCGCCGTCAGTGTAGAGGACCTAGAGGTCAGATTGTTCAAGTGAAGCGCAAAACACTTCTTGCTCGACTTCGGGCAATGTCTCTGCACTGAAATTGGCGACAAAATCGGCGAGCACTTGCGACTTTATTGCAGTTCGAGGCTCATATGTTATATCATGCTCGCTCAATTCTATGGCCTATTTGGCCAACCTACCCGATAACTCAGGTTTGTGCAGGATACTCCTAAGAGGAAAGGTTGTCACCACCTTTATGGGGTGGCATTGAAAATATAGTCTAAGCTTTTGTGAAGCTACGACCAATGCTAGAGCCAGTTTTTCAAGGTGGGGGTACCTTGTTTCGGCGTCAATTAAGGTTTTGTTGATATAGTAAATTGGAGATTGTGTACTTTTGTTTTCTCGGACAAGAACTGCACTTACCTCGATTTCGGATACAACTAGGTAGACTAGGAGTCACTCGCCTGGATCTGCCTTGGCAAGTAAGGATGGTGAAGACAAGTATGCTTTTAGTTTCCTTAGGGCGTCGACACATTCTAAATTCCACTAAAGTCCGTTGTCTTTCCTTAATACATTAAAGAACTTATGGCATATGTCCGATGACCGTGAGATGAACCTTGACAAGGCGGCAATCCGTCCCGTCAATTTTTGTACCTACTTTTTGCTGGTCAGTGTTTTAGATATTCCTTCGATGGCCTTAATCTGTTTTGGGTTGACCTTGATGCCTTTTTGTGATACTAGGAAACTGAGGAACTTACTCGAGCTTACTCCGAAGGCACATTTTTTGGGGTTCAGTTTCATACTGTATCGTCTTAATATGTCGAAGGCTTCCTTCAGATGATCGATGTGATCTTCTTTCCTTTTTGACTTAACCAACATGTCGTCGATGTAGACTTCCATTATTTTACCGAGTTGGTTTTTGAACATTTTGGTGACCAATCTCTGGTACGTCGCCCCTGCATTCTTTAGTCCGAATGACATAACCTTATAGCAGTACGTTCCTTGGTGAGTGATGAAAGTAGTTTTCTCCTAATCTTCTTCTTCCATGAGGATCTGGTTGTAACTCGAGTAGGCATCCAGGAAGCTTAGAAACTAGTGTCCCGCTGTCACGTCGATGAGCTGGTCGATGTGTGGCAATCGAAAGGAATCTTTTGGACATGCCTTGTTTAGGTCCGTGAAATCTATACACGTCTCCAACTTACCATTTTTCTTTTTCACCATGACCACGCTGGTGATCCACTGAGGGTACTTTGACTCTCGAACGAAGCCATTTGCGAGCAGCTTATCGACCTCTTCGCAGATGACTTCGTTGATCGCGGCATTGAACTTCCTCCTTATTTACCATACTAGTAGGTATATGGGGTCGACATTTAGCTTGTGTGTGGAGATATCCTTTGGGATGTCTGGCATATCTGCATGGGATAAGGCAAAAAGATTGTCATTATCAGTCAAGAACTTGTGAAACTTACCTAGTTCCGAGAGGTTGTGCCCGATATAAGCCTTTTTTGTATTGTCGTTGCCGTCTAGTAAGACGGGATCGAGATTTTCTATCATTGACCCGGTTGTTTCCACGATGTTGGGGTCCTTGATAACATCTGTCCGTTCGTCAAGTTTGGCTCCCGACATCGCTAATTGCTATGCTTCCGCATTTGCCCCTTTGAGTTGTTGGGTGTGGACGCAAACTTGGGCGATGTGATAGCATTCCTATATGGTGCGTTGCTCGCCTCAAATGTTAAATACTCCCCATGGGGTAGGAAATTTGATCACTTGATAGAGACTGGAAGGGACCGCTCGCATAGCGTGTCCACGGGCGCCCTATGATGGCGTTGTAGGTTGTTTCTTGGTTCATGACGTGAAACGTCGTTTCAAGGGTGACTCCCCCTACTAGGACGGGTAACACTATCTCTCCAGAAGTCCGTTCAACTGCATTATTGAAACTTGTTAGCATTATGCAGCGCGGTATTATTTTGTCTTCGAGTCTCATCTGTATAAGGACTCGAGGATGGATAATACATGTGCCGCTCCGTCATCTACCATTATTCTTTTTACATCAGTATCTGCAATACATAAAGTGATAACAAGAGCATCATAGTGAGGGAAAGACAAACCGTCGATATCTGACTTATCGAAGATGATACTGTCTTCGAGGTCATCATACCATTCTTGGGTGATTGGTCGTTTGAGTTTATGTGTGGTGGTGAACTTGCCATGATTGATTGTTGCGCCATCGCCCCCGTCGATGATCATCTATATAGTGCGAGCGGGAGAAGGCGGTTTTGGAGGTCCCTGGGGCTGTTTGCATCCGCGGGCAAAGTTAGCTTGTCCTCGATCGCTCAGCAACTCTTTCAGGTATCCCAGGCCTAGCATTTGCACTACCTCATGTCGCAGTCCTATGCAATCTTCGGTTATGTGACCCCTTTCTTGGTGAAATTCGCAGAAAGCACTTGACTTCCGGGTGCTGAGGTCTGACCTCATTTTTTGCGACCATTGCACCTTTGGACCGAGTTTCTCCAGTGCGTACACTATTTCTGAAGGAGAAACACAAAAATTATGAGCAGGTAGGAGTGGAGGCATACCTTTCTCGTGTCGATATGGTACTGTATGTCGAGGGGGAACATCTGTGTGCCGTGATGGAGGCGGAGCAGACGTCCTGACGTAAGGCTGATGCCTTTCCCGGATGAGGCGAGGCCCCAACTGATCTCTTCGACCGTCGTTGCGATGATCTTTCCTTGCTTCATTTTGAAGTGATGTCAATCGTTGGGTTGGACCGTTGAGGTCATCCTCGCCGGCTCGTACCTCGGCACAGTAAGCGTTATGAATTTCTTCCCAAGCAGTTGGAGGGTATTTCATGAGATTGCTTAGTAATTTTCTGGTCACTCTCAACCTGTTCCTTTTTAGTCCATTTTGGAAGACTGCTACTGGCATTCCTTCTGACACATTCAGCTGGCTCATTCTCACCCTGTTGAACCGAGCTAAGAAGTCCCTGAGTCCCTCGCCGTGCATCTGCCTTACGGTAAATATATCATTTACACTAGCTTCTGCCTTTTTGGCTCCTGCATGGGTGGTGACAAATTTGTCTGCCATTTCCTTGAACGTTGCTATCGAGCGCTCTGCCAGTTGAGAGTACCATGTCAAGGCTCCCCCTGTTAGGGTTTCGCCAACCTTTTTCAATAGCACCGATGGCACCTGCTCTTTTGAAAGATCATTACCTTTTACGGATGTGACGTAGTGGATGATATGATCTTTTGGATCGGTGGTACCATCATATATCTTTAGGTAGGGCGACATTTTGAAGGTCTTTGGGATGGCGTAAGAGGTCGCTTCTTCACTGTATGGTTGCTCGATGAATCGACCAACGCCGCATTTTGGCAATAATTTTGGAGCGCCCGGTATTTTATCCACCCTCTCTTGGTGTTTCTCCATTTGGTCACGGAGTGCCTTGTTCTCATTTTCCATCTCCTCCATTTTCTTTAAAACGACTGCAAGCGTGTCATTACCTGCGTCATTAATGACGTGAGTGTTACCTGTACGGGGGCATCTTGCTCATCAGCATTTATCGTGGCATCTGAATGTGTGATATTCTTGTTATCCCTTTTGGGCAGGCTTATCAAGTATGGTGTTCAGAGTACTTGTTAGCCATTCTTCCAGCAGTCTTCGAACTACTGGTGGTGTCTCTCCTATTGCAGATGTGGAGGCTTTCTTCTCGCGTGAAGTAGTTACGCTTTTGCACACGGGGGGGGAGGGGGTGAGGCGTCTCCCCTGGGTGTGATATCTGGTGTCTCGTTTTCGTTGTCTTCCCTGCTATCTTCGTTGATGGTGTTCAGGAGGTTGGTTATGACACCTACTATTGCTTTTTGCCTTGTATCTCCTTTCCCTGCCATTGTTAGTTTATACAAAGCTAGAAGAGGTGATTATCCCTTTCAAGAGTCTAGATGAGACTAAAATCTTAGCTGAAAAAATCTCCACAGACGGCTCCAAATTGTTTGACCAAAAGATAGTGAAACCTTTTTTATTAAATCAATTAAAAAAGTTAAAGGAGTAAATCTCAGCCAAACATAATAAGATCTAGCTTGAAAGATGCAAATAATGAACAAGATGAACGATGTTTCTTAATACCTCAAAACTGAACGATTAAGCATAAATATGACAACTTTGAATGTAAAAAGATTTCGCAATGGATGTTCTTAACCAAAAGTAAAAATCATATATCGTTCTCAGAATTGTGACAAGTTCAGAATCCCCCTTTTACAGAATGTTCTCCCTCCTTTTATAGGAGACAATCCCCCTTTTTACCCTAAACGAAAAAGAAAGGTACAACACAAGGAATATTCGAAAGGCATATTCCCATTGTTTCCTATCATGCTAACATGACCACAAACATCGTGAATTCTCTAGCTACTGTTAGTTGTCGCTCATCATAATGATCTTAAGACGCGACGTCGTAGGGACCTCGCTATCTGCTACACTTGGTATCGGTCGTAGTCGTCCAAATTTCGACCTATACAAATATAATATAATATACTAGTATATTTCATACATAATTAGAGTATATTTGGCTAACAAATATAATTATTTTTAGCTGATTGACCAAATGTGTAACTTGCCCATTTTACAGTAAAAATAGCACGGTATAGCCAGTTTTCGGACTGGTCATTCAAAAATAGCCAGCGTTTACCAAGTCAATGAAAAACAACCACTATTTTGCTGCAACAGAGATCGGTCCAGCATAATATACTGGAGTTCGGTGCACCTGTGTATGAACTCCAGCATATTATGCTGGACCGGTATACTTTGTTGGATCTGGTATAATATACTAGAGACTGGAGCATCGGTGGTCCAAACTCCAGTATATTATGTTGGACATATATACTTGTTGGAACTCCATCATATTATGCTGGAGTTCCAGCATACTTATCCTGGAACTCCAGTATAATATGCTGGAGTTCAAGTATACTTATGCTGGAACTCTAGTATAATATACTGGCATATTTTTTGAACAGTATTTTCGCTCAGATTTATCTTTACATGAAAAATGATTAAATTTCGATTACTTTTGAAACTGGGCTATTTTTGAACAACCAGTTGTAAATCTGGCTATTTTTGAATTTCTCCCCAGTTGTAAATTTCGGTTTTTGAGTAACTAATTACGATAAATAACTATCTGCACTCATAATTATATTAAATTAAATAATTTAATTTTAGCAATTAACACTAAAGTGAAAAACACATATGATGATAAACATATGCGTAAAAGTCACTTATCTTGCATTATTAATTTCTCATTTAATTTAGCGTAAATATTAATTTAGAGCTTCCCATAGCTCTAATTAGATAATTTTATTGATCGAGAGGTCTTGTTTATTTTGTGCCAAGTTGGCTGACAGAAGACAGAAGATGTTTATTTCCTTTTTCTTTTCACCTTTTTACCTCTCGGAGAGTATGTCATTGAGGAAAAACATAGGGACTATTACGTCATTTAGACCTCACTACAGCGTGACGAGAGAAACAGATACGTAATTCATATCACTAGTTGGATTATAACTAAATATGATATGATTCTATCTCTATTTGTTCTGTTTGAAGAACGGAAGAATATATAGAACAATCTTTCTTTGCATTGTGAAGTCTCAGATCTCTTTTTAATTAATCAATGTATCATATTTTAGGATCCTCAATTCTAATTAAATTCAAATGATCTATATTGACCAAAAAATCATTTTAGTTGCTGAAATGGTTACTAACAAAACTAATAGTGGCAAGTTTGGCCAAGAGTATTTTTCAGCAAAGAGTGTACTAGTTTCTAAAGTTAAAATGTTTGGCCAAACTTTTAAAAGGATAGAAAGTATTTCTAAGAGGAATTGAAGTAGCTTTTGAGTAGAGAGAAAAAATAATATCTTCCCAAAAATACTTTTAAGAACAAGACACTTAAAAATAATTTTTAAAAGCTTGGCCAAATATTAATTACTGGTGTGATGTAAGCAATCTACCCGAATATAAGCATCACTAGTTGATTACGGAAAAAATTCAAAAATAGCCAGATTTACGAGTGATCATTCAAAAATAGCCATAGTTTCAAAAGTCATCGAAATTTAGTCACTTTTCATGTAAAGATACATCTGAACAAAAACACCGGAAAATACTCCAGCATAATATACTGGACTCCGGTATATTATACTGGATTGGTCTCTGTTGCAGTAAAATAGTGACTATTTTTCGATGACTGGACAAATGATGGCTATTTTTGATTGACCAGTCCGAAAACTGGCTAGCCCGTGCAATTTTGACGCTGATTACGGAAACAACTTTCTATATGAGTAAATGACTTAAAAAATCCGAAAGACTACAAACCAACGACATAAAAGATAACTATTCGAGTGCACTGAAAAATAGAATTATATTTAACTGTTGATCAAATATATTCATCTTCAACCAGTGATATGCTGCATGATAGATGGAAAAACTCTAATATGAAGTGGCATTCAAGTTAAATTTATAGATAACGTTATCACTAGTACAATTTTAGACCGCGTAAACACATCGAATTCATGCAATTCCATACTCAGTGCTCCAAAATTACCTCTACTATTTGTCTCCGATTTGAAGCACATCTAGAATTTGAAGTTTATGAGTTTCTATCACAATCTCAAATTAATAAACTATAATTAGATTCACCATATATATAATGCTCTAGATCCGCCACCGATTGATTATTACATTTTTAACATATTTCATAGCAAGAACTTAACTGGACAGTTTGTACAGGGTTTGTCTCCTCTCTCCAAGTGGTACCGGTTGGACAAGGCAATTCATCAGACAGTTAGCCTACATTCAAAACCAGGGGCAAGATCTTCACCACAAGTGTTAACATCCACGCCGGTGACTTCCGCCGCCGGTGGGCCCACCCAACAGCGGCGCTCCATTTCTAGAACCTTCTCAGGACTACCTGAAAACATGGCTTCCACAGTGCCGTCTTTTCTGTTCCTAACCCAACCACTCAAACCCAAATCCGTCGCATTATCTACTGTCCAACCCCTATATGATACACCTTGTACTCTCCCTTTAATCACAACCCTCACCTGTAAAATTCGCTATCCATTTTTCAAACAGATCCTGAAAAAATTACTACCAAAATTTAATAAGAGAAGAAGGAAAAATTGAGCTTACAGTTTTAATATGAGCTGTAGAACTGGGATCGGACATTGGTTGACGGAGAAGAAGCCCACAGAAGTGCAGGAACAGTGGTGAAGACGATTATGGCAGATGGAGAATAGGAAAAATGCCGAAATTAAAATATGAAAAATAGAATACAGTAAAGGGAACTGGATTATGGACTTAACTTGTCGGGGCTCTATTTAGTAAAAATTGCACGGAACGTCCTATTTGGTCGCCCCCATTTAACCTATGCCCATTTTTTTAAAAACTTTTAACTTGTACTCACTTTTTAAATAACTTCAGCCTCATTTCTCCTCCTCCTCCTCCTCCTCCTTCTTCTTCTTCTTCTTCTTCTTCTTCTCCTCCTCCTCCTCCTCCTCCTCCTCCTCCTCCTCCTCCTCCTCCTCCTCCTCCTCCTCCTTCTTCTTCTTCTTCTTCTTCTTCTTCTTCTTTCTTCTGCTGCTGTTGGTGCTGCTATGAAACTTCAGTTCATGGAATGATTGCCATAAATATGAACTATAAAATTCAAAAGTAGGGAGTCGAGTTGTTCTTATGTGAAATTTTTCCCATTTTATCCGCTTTGGATTGGATTGTGCATAGATAGATTTGTTAGATGATAACAGTGGAACCGTTCGACAGTCCTTCCATTCTAAACAAATTTATCCAAAAGTTTCTCAAACCAAGATAATGGTTTGTAGGAAACAACAGTTCGCGATAAGCACCATGGAGTTTATGAAACCATTTCTAGTTTTCTTTTTCCCTTTAGAGTACGACTTTATTCTTCTTGTTTTTGGTGTGCTGTTTTACTTGGACTTGCCAAAAGAAATGGTGCTTCTATCTGCTTTGGATTGGATCGTACATGCTGAAGTTAATCAAATATAGAACAAAAACTTTAGCTCTATAGCTGAAGTTCGCCAGTTATAAGTTCGCCAGTTACAAACAAAAACTTCAGCTCTAGAGCTGAAATTCGCCAGTTACAAAATAAAAACACAAAAACAAAAACTTCAGTTGTAGAGCTGAAGTTCGCGAGTTACAAAACAAACTTCAGCTCTAGAGCTGAAGTTCGCCAGTTACAAAACAAAAACTTCAGTTCTAGAGCTGAACTTCAGGTCTGGCTACTAGAATGCTGAAGTTTTGCGTGATTGCCTTTGCTACTTCAGCGTTGTATGCTGAAGTTATGCGAAAAAAACGGGTACGCTTGTAATTTTTTTTGCAAAGCGGGTACAAGTTAAAACGTGACACAAAAAGCGGATGTAGATGCAAATGTCCCCTCTATTTATATAGACCCATATATTATAATTTTTGCTATGGACCTATAAAATTCTCTCTTTATCTCAATGGAAATGACACCAGGTAGCCACTTTTAAGCATGTCGTTTAAAATATATCTATACTTTACAATGTACTTAAAAATTAGCCAATTTTGTTCATACTTTATGATGTCCTAGAGTTTAAACCTCAAAGCTCAAAATTTAGGACATCGTGATCTAAAGTTCGAAACTTGTGTCCAGAAGTTCTAATCTTATGTCCTGAATTTCAAATTAGCAACTCAAATCTTCAAGACGCTAAGTTCTCAATTTCCAAATTTAGGATACTTAGTCTTGAAATTTGGGTGAATTGACTAATCTTTAAATACATTGTAAATTATGAATATATTTTAAATAACATGCTTAAAAGTGGTTATTGCTGCACTTCGCCCTTAATTTGATTCTAGCTTTTTCGAGTAGTCAAAGAATATATTAAAGTTGAATAAGAAATTTTAATTTAGTAGAAAAAATATGACACTAAAATTTAAATTTTGAATAATTTAAAAAATTTAAGTTTTTAAAAGTTGTACAAATCATATTAATAATGATCTATTTAGCAAACATTTCGTGACCGTTTCACTTTGAAGAAAGGTATTTCATAAGCTAGAATAGAGGAAGCATCTTATTATTTTTCTTGTCACCGTGTTATAGGAGGGAGTGCACAAACACAATAGGGGAGGTCGAATTCCAAATCTTTTCTCTCGAGTATATTTGTTACCAAAAAATATACGGCATTTTGGGATATATGCGTATAGCCGCCGCGCGTGGCTAAAGGTCAACCAAAAAAAAGAGCTCAAACTCTTTTTTTTTTTTTAGTTCCACTGAGTCTTAGAGCTCCTATTTAGGAATTAGTTAGCGGTTATTTTGTCCTAAAAAATTAAACTAAAAATCTTAATTTTCGGACAATTGAGGAGATTTGTGTCCCAGAAATTGAACTTGAAAAGTTAAATTCATGACATATTGGCTAATTCTCAAGGAATCTTTACACAAATAGACGGTGATATTCATTATTTACGTTTTTTTAGTCATATGCATGGATTATACATTGATTATACATAATTATACACATATTATACATAATATATGCATATATTACATCTCAAGCGGTTTTTTTTGTTTAAGAAGTAAGGCAGACGACTATTTGGGTTAATTGTTCAATTCCTCCTAAATATCAGCCTTAAAAATGGTTACGTGGTCTCACTTTTGCTTGGTTATAGTCCAGTTTAGGGGTGTCAAATGAGCGGGTTGGGTCGATTTTGGGCGGGCCAAAATGGGTTGAGTCAATAATTGGGCAGGTCAAACTACTTGGGCTAAGATGGGTTGGGTCAAGATAGACTAAAATTTGGATCATAGCCTAATCCGCCATACTTTTATCAAGCTTGACTTAATATGTATTATTTTCTTATGAATTATATAATTACTAAATAAGACTTTTTTTTCTTTTGTTATGGTCATATATAACATATCAAACAAAATAAAATTATTTTTAAGATATTTTGATAAAGTTACTCATGGATCAATTTGGGCTAAAATCAGCTTAATTTTAAATGGGTTGAGATGAATTGGGCCAAGATGGACTGAGCTTAATAAATGAGTGGGTCAATGACCAGCCCAACCTTGGACGGGTCGAGTAAGTTATTTAGGTTGGGGCAAAGATTGACAGCCCTAGTCCAGCTTAAAGAAATGGGCTTGTGATATAACTAGTTGGGCTACATAGTTTATTTGGATTTCTACAAGAGGTCAAAAGCCCAATTTCTAGTCCATAGATTCCTTTGAAATAAACCTTTTATATAGTAAATATTTTATGAATTTTTTTAATAAAGATATGGTGCCGCACACACTTCAGTATCTTTTTTTTATATTTTCTGCAGTCATTTTTAATATTCAACCCCATGAATATTAGACTATGGTCTATGCCTCAAGCTTATCCATATCCAAATAAGCCACGACTTAGGCAGTACGAAATATACCAAAAAGTCAAACAAGAAACAAAATTAATTCAATCAAGAAATGATAGTCAGAAATCAGAATTAAATCTTTCTACTGTAAAAGAATCTTTTCAAAGTCTGCTTCTTGCCTTTCAAAGTGTGTTTCACAGTTCACACAACGGCGGGGAACAGAAATATTTGTTCAAAATATTTATGTTATTAGGTGAGGGACACAAGGGCCACTATATAAAAATTCTAATTACATCTTATGCTATGTAACATATTAAACCTTACTATGTTTAACTGGTACTAAATTTTTTTAATGATCTTGTGATTTGTATGCAACTCTCTAATTGGACAAATCAGTATTTAAGAGTTAATAATTTAATAAAGCATTGTAGTTCATTCGAGCTCTCGAGTGATATTATGAGCTCCTAAAATGATAATAATTATAATCCTTTGCCATCCATCTAGGTCGTGCCTTCTTACAATCTTTTTATGACTTTAAAAAGTATCACTAGAGTTTAAGAATTATTTACTTATATATACCAACATTTTTTCAGTATTTTATCGATGTGGGATACGAGGATGTTGCACACACACTCAAGATTCTCGCTGAGGTTTGCCTCACCATCTCCTTTGCCCTACCACCTCCTTCGCAAAGATATGTGGAAGAGTGGTATTCGCCTAAACCCAATTGACTGTTGAGGTTTGCCCCACTATCATACAAGATTGTATGTAGAGTGGATTTAATATCATAAATAACAGTTCAATCACCACCAAAGGATGTGGTGCAGTGGATGAGACTGCTCTTCCCTTAATCAGAGGTCTCGGGTTCGAGCCCTGTGTACGGAAAAATCCTTGGTAGGGAGCGCTCCTCCCCCCGAATGGGGCCCTACACGGCGCGAATCCGAATATAGTCGGGCTTCAATGCGGGTACCGAACACCGGATGGAAAACAAAAAAAAGTAGTTCAATCCATTAATAATATTATTCGTTTAAGGCCTAGGCTGACACGCCTTTAAAATGCATCATATACCTAACATCTCTTTCGCGTTTTAACGATGTGAGATTTGTATGTGGGCGAAGGACAAATTTTAACTACAATGAGTTTCAATAGTCTCTTCTTCCATTAAAACAAGAAAAGTGAAAACTAGTTAGAAGTAATGTCCTAAAGAAAAACAATATAGTGCTGCGGGTGAACCTGGTTTTTGAATAATACTAGTCTATATGGAACAACCAACAATTACTACTACTATTTTTTTACTAGAAAGGTAGATTAGGACAATAGTAAATTTGTTCCGTGTGACCTATAGGTCACGTGTTTGATCCGTGTAACTAGCCATTAATACTTGCATTAGGATAACATATTTACATCAGTCTTTGGGATGCAGTCATTTTCAAACTCTGCGTGAATACAAAATGTCTAGTGGACCGAATCACTCTTTTTATTTTTGACTAATGGCTGGCTTGTTCCACACGAGGTTAGTGTTCTCAACTTAATTTTTTTCTTCCCTAGCTATGAATTGTAAAGGGAAGCTTCATTTGAATGTAACTTTGACTTGAAATATTCTACTTTGGTTTAATTCTTATTCGTCTGTATACTTTGTCCAAATGAAGCAATAATTCTTCATTTTTTTTTCTTCTTTTCCTATTGCTCTTGTCTTTTCTTGACTGCTTGTTTTAATATGATTCAAAAGAGTGTTCTTTTGATAATAACAATTAATCATCGTTTAATTTTCCTTATTCAAATATCATAGTTTTGGATTGGGATCATCACATAACAAGGCATAATGATCGCAAATACTTTATTATGTTTTTGTACGATGTAAATAATTGACTTTAATTTAAACACCACAGAAAAAAGCTTCTTTTTCCCTTTTTAACCATTATATTAACTCAAGGACAATCGAATAAATAATTAAAATTTTTGGAATATTACAAATATGCTAGCATTAATTTATATTTCACACAAAAAATCAAGTACTAGCCAACTAGGTACTAAAAAATGTATATTTTTAGCCGCTCAAAAAAAATTAGCCGACAAAATATATAATATATGTATATTATTACATATAATATACTTATTTTATACACTTTTGGCTAGCAAATACAATTAGTTTCGGCTAACCGGCTAATTTTATATTTTGCCCTACTAAAAATATATAAGAACATCCAGTTTCTTCTTCAATTTTTTTTTAGAATAATTTATTATTCTCTAATGTTCAATTATTTTTGGGTTGTGAAAGTTTTGAAAAGGAAAGGTAAATAATATATATATTAGTAACAACCTCTATACCCACGGGTGGGTTTTTTGGATTTTGGCGTACAAATTCAAAATCCACAATGGCAGCATGCAAGAATGACGTGGAATGGACCCCACTGTTTTCCTAAGTCATGTTTGGTGTGTTGTTCCTATTTTATCCTCCTCTTAGTCAAAAATATTATTCCTCAAATCCCTTTTAGTTCATACTCACATCCAAATACATTAGTAAAAAAAGCCACGTCATCCATTGCCATTCATACATGCCCATAAATGGCATACCATGTCATGAGTTATGATCATCATCATATGCATAGATGTCATTAAGTTTTGGCTATATTATCAAAATGGTATTAAGACTTTCACTAATAAATTTTAAGGGATAATTACTTTTTATACTTGAAAATAAAAATATTCACAATTACCTGTTTATTATATTCAAGGGAAAATACACAAGGTGCCCTCCAAACTATCCGAAAAAGTGAGTTACACATTTTAACTTTACGGGCGACCTCTTACCTGCTTATCCTAGCCATTTGAGTTTCATAGAAAGCTTTATTTTGTAACAGAATAGATTTATCGCTAATTTTTCATACCCTATGCTCGTTGTGGTCCACTAATCGGTGAAAAATTAATATAGAATCTAAAGTAACGGATTAATGCATTTAATTATTGATTTGAATATGTATATCGTTTTCTTAATATTTTTGAACTTTTTTTACATATCTAGAAACCACATGAAAATATTATAAATTATATTTCTAAATTTAAGAATATTTAAAATTAATGCAACGAAAATTATTTGACTCCTTAAACGATAATATTTTTTTAAGGCATAGGGTATGCATTTGTATTCAAAGAATTTGGAAAGAGTTATGTTCTATGATTTCATTTTGAAATCCTTGACACCTCTCTTGGAAATATTTTTTTTTTTTGTGGTTGAAATGGCTAATTATTTATGTTTAATTTTTTTTCTCCAGAAGAAGCCAAAAACATGGCCACGTCATAATTAGAGCTGAGTCAGAGGCATTGGAAGGTCAATCTCATGACTCATTGCCACAATGACTCTTTTTCTCTCTATGCTTTTGGTGCTGTCTTTGTAATAAAGGCAATATATAGTTGATGGGAACCATTTCCTCAATAAACTTCATTATTTTTTTATGGATCTAATTAAATTAGGCCATTACTGAAATCTCTTCCTTTTTAATAGAAACATTTCAGAGATGTCACTGTACTCCTATTAATTTATTAGTTTAGTGGTTTACAAATCTCCAAACCCTTTCTTAATTACCTTGGACCACACTAGTGATTTTATTACTACATGTATTAATTTTTTTTTTTAGGTATTCTTTGGTTTCAGTTGATTAAAATGTGTGGGCATACATAATCACATGTGTTAGAGTTTAAACGTTTAATACAACCTTTTTAATCATGTGGTATTTGAAATTTGTTGGTTCGATCCATTGGCGGAGGCGGAGCCACCTAGGAGCCACCTAGCTTATTCGCGAGAAAAATATATTAGGTAGGTAGGTAATTTTTTTTATTATATGTATATATAGTATATGTTAATTATCTTTAATTTGTTTTGTAGGTTTGCTTTATATATTTTGACATCTTTAATGAAAATCCTAATTATCATTGACCCAAATAATTCACAAATTGGAAAAATTACACTGTATTGACACTCTCAAAATAATAGCTGAAAAATATATGATTTTTGTATATTTATGTGTTACATATAAAAAGTATGCAAATTTGATATATTTTTTCGGCTACCGAATATAAATAGTTTCTCGCGTGGACTAAAAATGATAATACCCCATCCAAATTCATGCCTAGTAAAATTCAATTTAAAAGGAAAACACTTCCTACCAATTTTTTTAAAGACATTAAATATAACAAATAGCCATTCTAGGACTTGGGATTTGGGGGTGGGGAGGGGGTGGGGGGGGGGGGGCATCGAAAAGTCCTATGGCTTGCAAAAGTCGGTTGTAAATTTGGATTTCGATGTGTAAGTGACAAAGATACTTGAATGCAGGCCTAAGGAAATGAATTTATAATGAGTCGGTACTATCACGAATTTAAGATTTTTAAAATATGAGTGATTACTAAAAAAAGGAGAAAAAAAAAGTATTGATCCACTATTTTTTGGATAAATAATTCAATATTTAATTATTAATTATAAACTATATATATACATAAAATATTTAATTTAACAAAAAAATTATGAGTTCACGTACCCTATAATTGAGCCTAAATCTGCACCCAAGTCAGCGATCGGCTCAATCTTAGTAAAACACCCTAACTAAGATCGAGGACGTCGACGAAGATGTTTCAATATATTTTTCATGAAATCTCATCACTATGTATTAAGTAATACTCGAATAAATCATAATACAATTATACAACTATCAATTATGGATATGATGTGGGTTTGAAGCTGCATTTTTCATGTTTTAGCTGGATTTCTTAATGTATGAACCATGCCACCAATTCCTTCTGGAAGCTTCCACGACAATAATAACATATTCAGTGTAATTTCGTAAGTGATGTCTCAGAAGGATAGTGTGTACACATATGTTACTCTTATCTTACGAAGGTAAAGAGGTTGTATTCCGATAAATTCTCGGCTCAAAAAAAGTATAGTCACAATATTTTCGAGAAGCTTCTAATTGGCTGCATTTAAGGTACACTATTGTGTCTCATTTACTTGGTTCTTATGCCAAGAGAATATTTTAATTATTAATTATTATATATAAGCATATCGTAATTAGCCTTCCTAATGGAAAAACGAGTCGTGCACAACACATATACAAATAAAAGACAACTACTAAAACTTGCATATAATTTGTTACATAAGACAAACATGTACGTAGTCAGCAAACATGATTTGAAATTAAGAATTGGGATAAACATATAGCAAATAAACTTAAAAAGTTTTAGTTAATTTATATCACTAGATATTGTTTGAGGTAGGTACATACGTGGCCTTTATTATTGAAGAATATGACCTCATCTTGCTATCCATCCTACCAAAAAAAAGATAGAAAAAGAAAAAACGATCAAAAGCATGCCTTTTGCGTAGGGTATTCAAAGGCTACTATGACCTATTTAAAATAAGGTGTTAGCTGGCTTCTTATGTTGTGTACCTAAACCTACAGTATTATATATAAATAGGATTTAATTAAGTTAAATATTCACGGATAATAATGCCAAGGGCAGCCCGATAAACAAGACATCCTGCATTAAGTAATCTGCCCTAATGCAAGTATTAGTGATTGCTTCCATGACTCGAACCTCTGACTATAGATCACACGGAGAAAACTTTATCGTTGCTCCAAGGCTCCCCTTCATTCACGAATAATAACATCACATATTAATTTAGAGAGTAAGTTATTGTGTCCTTATATCATTTCGAACAATTATAACGTTATAAGTTACTCTTACTAGTTTATAATCAGAGTTGTGTTACGTTCAAAGTAAAGTTTGTTTTCACAACATATAACAAAAATGAACTAGATTTTGGGGTTGAATTACTCTCGGCATCTATTTTATTAATATACACTGAAAACAGTAAAGTTGTCTTGTAGTAACTATAAAATTGTCTCTATATGACCTATAGGTTATGGTTCGAGTCGGGGAAGCAACCACTAATATTTGTATTATGGTAGGCTGTCAACATCACACTTCTTAAGGTGCAGCTCTTTTCTGGAATGCGGGAACGCGGAATAATTTGTGCACCGAACTGCCATTTTTTACACTGAAACACTAGTTGAATCATCAACTAAATTAGAGTGTCTTCTTGTCATCACTTATCTCTATTCTGAAGTTGGTCGTAAATGGATGTGGTTTATCTTAATGTGGCTGACTTTAATTATGTTTTCCTTCAGTACTCAATTATTTTCAAAAATATTATATGTACAATATTGCTTTGCTGTGAAGTGGCTCCCATTTTCTTTAGGCTATAAAAAGCCTGTCTTAAGCTTGCCAAATGAGGACCCAACTCCTTCCTTAGTCTTTGGAAGATTCCTTCTTATATGAATTATATGAAGCTGCAGTTTCTTGAGAGCTTAATTTTAATTTTCCATTAAAAGATTTAAATTATTGTATCTCTAAGGAGAAATTCAGCCGAATGATTATAATTAACAATAGATAGTACTTCTTCTAAAATGCCTAAATTTAGAGTAGTATATCATGAATATAAGAAAAACAATGTAGGGATCGGGCGTAAATAAATAAAAAAATCATGCTTAAAAGACATTTTAATCCGGTAAACTACCTGATCTTTTAGTATTCACACCACATCCATAAATTTAACATTAACAAATAATAATTACGAATTAACGTGAGAATATATACATATCACTAACTATAGTTAGGTAATAAATGAATATAAAAAGAAATGTCTTTTGCAATTATTAATTTAGTGTAAACATCGGGTATAAAATAAATTATTATTACATAACCAATGTTAATAAGTATTGCTAACTCTAGTTTTTCGAAGAGGGAGGAGCATTTGGTTACTTTTCATAGTACAGTGGCGAAGACTCAGATTGATTATCTTTTTCTTAGGAGGTGCGACAGAGGGGCTGTGTAAGGATTGCAAGGTTATCCCCAGTGAGACCCTCGCGACGCAGCATAGGCTCTTGGTGATGGACGTCGTTATTATGATGAAGAGGAAGAAGAGGATTGCACGAGGTCGATCGAAGATCAGGTGGGGAGCCTTGACTAAGGATAAAGCTCAGGAGTTGGAAGGGAGGTTATTGGTTGTGGGAGCCTGGAGGAGTTGTGGGGACGCGAGCGTAATGTGGTCGACGACGGTGGATTATATACGGGAGGCAACGTGAGAGGTGTTGGGAGTCTCGAAAAGTTACGCTGGGGGCACAAAGGCGACTAGTGGTGGAATGAAGTGGTTCAAGGTACAGTGGAAGCGAAGAAGGCGACGTACCTGAAGTTAGTTGGGAGCACATGCGAGGTAGAGAGGAGTGCGAATAGAGTGAGGTGTAAAGTAGCTAGGAAGGTGATGAAACTGGCGGTCACGGAGGCTAAGGCTGCGGCTTTTAGTCGTCTGTATGAGGAACTAAGGGCCAAAGGCAGGGAGAAGAAATTATTCCGGCTGGCCAAGGCGAGAGAGAGAAAGACTCGGGATCTGGACCAAGTGAGGTGAATCAAAGACGAGGATGGTAGAATATTGAAGGGAGAGGCCCAAATTAAGTGGAGATGTCAGACTTACTTTCATAAACTTCTGAATGAAGAAGGGGATCAGGATAATGTGCTAGGCGAGTTGGGGAATTCCGAGAGTCACCACAATTTTGGGTACTGTAGGTGCATCAAGGTTGAGGAGGTCGTGGGGGCTATGAGTAAGATGTGCAGGGGCAGAGCTACCGGGCCTGATGAGATTCCGGTAGAATTTTAAAGGTGTGTGGGTAGAGTGGGTTTGGAGTGGCTGACTGGGTTGTTTAATATTATTTTCAAGACGAAGAGGATGCCGGATGAGTGGAGGAGGAGTACAGTGGTTCCGTTGTACAAGAACAAAGATGACATCCAGAGTTGCAACAACTGTAGGAGTATCAAATTATTGAGTTATACCATAAAAGTTTGGAAAAGGGTGGTAGAAAAGATGGTGAGGAAGACGGTGTCTGTATCAGACAACCAGTTCGAATTTATGCCGGGTCGTTCTACTATGGAAGTTATCCACCTTATTAGGAGGTTGGTAGAACAGTACAGGGATAGGAAGAAGAATCTGCACATGTTGTTTATTGATCTGGAGAAAACGTATGACAAGGTTCCTACAGAGATTCTTTGGAGATGCCTAGAAGCTAAAGGTGTGTCGGTTGCTTAAATTAGGTTGATTAAGGACATGTATGATGGAGCTAAGACTCGGGTTAGGATAGTAGGAGGCGACTCTGAGCATTTTCTGGTTGTTATAGGGTTACATCAAGGATCTGCGATCAGCCCATTCCTATTTGCCCTGGTGATCAAAGCACTGACACACCATATTCAAGGAGAGGTGCCATGATATATGTTATTCGCTAATGACATTGTTCTGGTTGACGTGACGCGGAGTGGTGTTAATGAGAGGATGGGGGTTTAGAGACAGGCCCTTGAGTCTAAGGGTTTCAAGTTGAGCATGACGAAGACAGAATATCTTAAGTGCAAGTTCAGTGCCGAGCCGAGGGAAGTGGGCATGGACGTGAGGCTTGGATCGCAGGTCATTTCTAAGAAAGGCAGTTTCAAGTACCTTGGGTTGGTTATCCAGGGGAATGAGGAGATCGACGAGGATATCACACACCGTATAGGGGTGGGGTGGATGAAATGGAGGTTAGCATCTGGAGTCCTGTGACAAAAAAGTACCACCGCTACTCAAACATAAGTTTTATAAAGCGGTGGTTAGACCGACCATATTTTATGAGGCTAAGTGTTGGCCAGTTAAGAACTCACATGTCCAGAAGATGAAAGTAACAGAAATGAGGATATTTAGGTGGATGTGCGGGCACACTAGGATGGATACGATTAGGAATGAAGTTATTCGGGAGAAGGTGGGTGTGGCTCCCATTAATGACAAGATGCGGGAAGCGAGGCTCAGATGGTTCGGGCACGTACAGAGGAGAAGCTTGGGTAAGGAGGTGCGAGCGATTGACGTTGGTGGGTACGAAGAGAGGTAGAGCCTAAGTAGTATTAGGAAGAAGTGATCCGGCGGGATATGGCGAGATTTCAGATCTCCGAGGACATGACACTCGATTTTCTTTCCTTCTTATTATTTGGTAAAAGCTCCTTCCAATTCTATTTAATGTTAATATAATGAAATATTTTCGTACATTGGAGGATAGTTCTTCCTTAATCCTAATAAAATCTCGCTACTGTTCTTTACTATTAAAAAAAAACTAATACTATCTTTTAACGTTTTTCTTTTGTGAAAATAAACCTTATTCATTTTATATAATTAACCTTCTAGACGGCACATTAATATTGAATTTCTTTTAAGTTCTCTTAATGGATTTTGCCAGAACATTTCAGCAATGAACTAGGCAAAACAATGTAATTATTAGAGACAATTCTATTAATATTAAACAATATAAAACAAAATTGTATATGGATGTACCTTTTTTTATTACAATAAATAAATAAAATAAAATCAATGCGTGTTGAATCAGAAGCCTTGTGATGGAAATGGGTATACACCATGCCAAACATAGGAAAAAGATAGCATCAAATTGCTCTAATGATTGAATGACCCACTCCCACTCAACCATTTCCAAATGCTAAGACGATTGTGATTTTCCATTTCTTAGAATGTTTTGGACTTATATACAAATTAACTACCTAGATATAATAAATATATCTCGTGTTTTCGCTCATATTCCTTTTGATAATTGTCTTATTCAAAAGTCTTTTCACGTTTTAAATAACCCTTCTTCACATAAAGAAAATGAACCACATAAACGGAAATCTGAATTTATTTATTCTTTGTAATTATTCTGAACTTAATTTAATCACAAACGAAATTGTCAGCATTTTGGTGCATGATTTAGCTACATTACTACTAATTACTAGTTTACTACATATAATTATCTATAGTAAATGGAATTAAAAAATCTGCAAAGTAAGATATGTAATATGTTATATGTTAAAATACAGTGATCTATGTTGTTAATATATATAAGTTAAATTCTATTCTAAATAAGTTTTGGATACCTAGCTGAAGTAGGTTTCTGGTTTTAAAAACAAATTATGTTTAAAAAAAATGAACATATTTCATTTTTAGTCAATTTCAAAGAAAATCAATCATTTTTAAATTTGAAAATAATTTAACTTTATTATTCCCCTTTTACCCTTAATGGATGATTTATATCCATACAAATATCTCTGGATTGTTTTAGATCATAAATTTCAAAAGTTTTTTTCCCCTTTAACATCGTATCCAGTCAAATAAGTTCAAACAAATTAAAATGAAGGGTGTAATAAAATATTTCTTCTCTAGTGTGGACGTGCCAAACTAGAGTAGACGGCATTATTAGCATCTGTTTTTTACATGAAAAGCATTTGCTTATATCGTTCTATAACGTAAATCTCTTACGTAGTAAAACGGTTTAATTGAAAATTAAAATCTGAGACAATGAATGATTTGTCCAAACATGACATTAGTACTATAGTTATTTAATTTAAAAAATTATCACGACTTAAAGGAATTCCAAGAAGAAAAGAAATCTATGCTAAAAATTAAATCGATCATAATATAAAATCAAGAAAAACTTTTGAGTGGTTTGATAATGATCCATGATACCGAATTTAAAAGACGTCCCTGTTAAACATGCTGAATGATGCATGAAAATACGTCATGGGTTTCTTATCCTAACAATCATTGGCACCCTTTTCTTTTGTCTTCATTCTACCTAAAGAAACTGGAATTCTAAATACATACGTAATTTTGCACAAGTGTTTTTAATTCCTAAAATCACAAAAAATAAAAGAGTAAACGTATATTTGGTACGAAGGAAAATGTTTTCCTAGGGAAGTCAGAGGTTTAAATTTTTGGCAGGGAAGTCAATGTTTTTCAAAATGTTTTAAGATTGAGTATGAGAAAATTAAAAAATATTTTTTAGAAAATGTTTTCCTAAAAGTTAGACCTTTAATTTGTTAAATGATTTAACTTAGATAATCTGATAATGTTAATTTTCTTTTTCTAATGTCAATAAATTATTAACATGTGATAACAATTTAATTACTATTATTTTTTATCAAATTTATTAATTAATAGTAATATTTATCATAAGGACTTTATATTTAAACTTTACAAGTGAGCTGATTTTATAATATTTTTACGCTACCAGAGAATAATATTTGGTTAAACTTTAATTATAGAAGATCTTTTTTTTGTCGTTCGTGTGTGTAACAATCAAACAAAATCAACCTCGTTTTGCTCAGTGAGGTTGCTTCATTTTTTAGGTTGTTGTTTGGAAAAGTAAAAGTTGGAATGAGAGAGTTCTAACTTTAGAAGTACATTATACTTTAATTATTTGGAGAAAAAAGAAAAGAGATAGTGACGCCATAATTAAGCTTTTCCATAATGAAATTTGTGTAAGGTTGCTCTTTGCTTTTGTTTTTTTCCTTTTTGTTTTATGGGATTTTTCCAACTGTGCATTTTGTGGTTTAGCTTTTTGGTCGTCACTCTCTTATCATTATATATAAAAAAAATAAATCTTGGCTTTGAGTAAACCGCATAATATTTTCCCATGAAACAACTGGAGATATATGGAAATGTTGCCAAAACACCACGCAAACAAACACTTAAATACATTATGGCAACGTTGCATATTATTGTTTGTATTATCCTGAACTTTCAAATATTCCAAATGATTTGATGTCCAACTCGGAACGCATGTCAATAACAACAACAAGATGTCTAGTGAAACTATTTAAGTGAGATTTAAAGAGATAGCGTGTACGCAGATCTTACCCTTACTTTTATAAAAATAAAAATATTATTTTCAATAGACTCTACACTTAAAAAAATATAATCCCAACAATCATATCGCAACCCATAGAAAAATAAAATATATATAAATATAGTCATATAATACTTTATCGAGATTTAATCTCGATAAAGTATTATATTAGTGAAAAGTTATTTCGATTAAGATTAATGACAAAAGGAGTCAAATTAAAACTGTCTTTAGATCAAAAGTAAGTTCTTTTGTTTCAAAGCGAGCATGTATATTTATATAGAGATTGAAAAAATGGAAAGGGAAAAAGATTAAATTAACTAGGCGGACGTAATTTATTACGCATAGCTAATTAGTTCAACAACTTTTCATTTTAGTAGGGTTCATAAATTTAAAAGATTAATCATGATCAAAGTGGTCAAACACACAATCTCCCGTGCGCCATGTGGCAAATATGGTATGTCTTAGACAACAACAATAACAACATACTCAGTACGATCCCATAAGTGAGGTATAAGAAAGAGAGTATGTTCGCAGACATTATCCCTGACATGTAAAGTTAGAAAGACTATTTCCGAATGATATAATTAAGACACACTAGAAAAATATTTGGTGTATAAAAGATTTCTTATATTGGACATATGTGTTAAAGGGATTGACCTCAGGCTCAAGGGGAAAACTATGTATTTTGATTATGTCATATACAAATTCAACTACAAAAAGACATCAATTCTCCTACATATATAAAAACTCGTTTTTCAGTAGATTGTGATATTTATATCTCAAAAAGATCGAATGCCAAATAAGCATTTAACTATATCGTGTATGACAACTCTTATGATAGCACTAAATATATACATGCAGCCAATTACGTATTCAAAAGGGAACGAGAAAATGTAACTCAAAATGACTTGTGCTTGTCTTAAAAGTGCATATATAATTGCAGTTTACGATTGCATGTGTAAGGTCTATAATTAACAACTTTATCGAATAGACCTGTGGTGTTTTTTTTTTTCGTATACGTGTGTGCGCGCGTTGTACGTATATATCACGGGCCAAGGGTTTGAGAAGGATGTTGTTATGGTGAAAGAAATTGTTATGCCATAAGACAATGAACGCAACTATATTAGGATGAATGAATCAATTGAACAATAGATATTCTCTCCCTTTTATCCTAAGCAATCTCTCTTTTTTTCTGCCTTTAATATTTTCGATCCTATTCTCCATCTATATAATACCTTTTATATTAATAGTAATATTTAATTTTTAACCTAGGTATTTTAGCTATAGTTTAAATATATTTTATTATAAAAAAAATTATTTGAGTTTGTTATGAGTAGAATAATCTTTTTATGAATTTTTCACCACTAGCGCTATCTTTTTAAAATAATTTTTATGTTAATATTATGTGCATTAAGTATGTATGTATGTATGTGAATGCATGTGTGTATATTTAAGTTTCAATTCTCTCTTGTTCTCTTTCGTCTATATAGATAAACGAGTTTTGATCATCATTAATAAACGAATTTTTAAATTATGGCTTAAAATTCATTTACAAAATAAATAGATAATCTTTAAAGGAATTTGTTATGAAAACCTTATCTCTATATTTGCAAAGATCGGGGTAGATGGGTAAACTAATGAGTTATGTAAATCAGCGGTGGAGTCAGGATTTGTATTTTATGCATTTTAAATTTTAAGATAGCGATATTGGATGTTAGCAATTGAATTTTGAATTTAATTTTTGTACATATTTAATGGATTATTTAATACAAATATAAAATTTGAATTAAAGATAATTGTTCGGCTGAACTGGTAAGTAAACTTCTAGCTCCATACCTGTGATGCAAACTGTTGTTGATTTGTTTGGAATATTTCAAGCAGCTAAAGCAAGGCACAAAGACTGGCCTTTTGGAATTTGGACTTATTAATATGACAGTCAATTAATTAATGAATCCTCACTAATCACTATCTCTGTTTTTGCTTATTTCACGGAAAGATTAAGACCTTGATGGGTAATAATTTATGCAAATAATAATGAGCTAAGGAATTCTTGATAGCTGACATTTGATAATAATCGTGATTTTGGATAGTCGAAATAAATTAAAATAAATCAATCTTAACATAATTAGTGTTGTCGTAATTTTGTAGTTACATGTGTAATTATCTACTTAAGTATGCCAAATTGGTAAACTTTCTTCTACAGTAATGCAACCGGAAGGGCTGCTTTTTCCGTAGGATTCTTTAGCTGAAGCTAAGTGGTTGGCTCGTTTGGTACAAGGAATAAGGGATAATTAATTTCGAGATCAAATTTGAGATAAGTTTTTCTTATGTTTGGTTAGGATAAAATCGCGATATAACTAATCCCGGAATTAGTTATTCCGAAATTGTAGTATTGTTTTGTCCCTGTGAGAGATTGGGACAAGTACAACTAGTCCCGAAATAGCAAATTTCGAAATAATTAATTTTGGGATAGCTTGTTTCCCACCAAACGACCCCTTTGTATTCTAAGAAATTCTCTCAGCTCTGTTAGCCAAAATAATGAGGGGACAGTGTGTAAATAAATTATTTGTGTTCATGGTAAGCGATTATAAGTCGCATTCAAATAATGCGATTTATAAGTCGCATTAACAAACGATTTATTAGTTGCATTAACCTAAGCTGATTTATAATCTGCATTCAATAAATGCTATTTAATTAGCATTCTTCAAATGTGATTTATAAGTCGTATTCTTTAAATGAGATTTATAAGTCGTATTCGGAAAATGCGATTGATAAGTCATATTCGGAAAATTCGATTTATTCCTTCTAAATACCCAGTTTCGGATACACTCATTGTAATTTAAAATTAAACACTTACATATCCTATATTATGAAAAATTTACACTTACACCCTAATCCCTATGAGTTATATGTCATTTTCTCTAACTAAGTATATTAAAACATGATTATTAAAAGATAAATTATTTTAAAATAAAACTCTTTATGTAGTTCTTTTTTAAATCCTGGTCAGCCATCAACATAATTTTTTTATATATTAAATTTGATCAAAAAATGGCTTTGCTCAGATCTTGTACAAGTATGAAGACGTTCAATAAATATCTATAAAAAAAAATTACTTTAATTTAATTTTTGTTGTATATTAACTTGATATTGTTATAGGAAAGTCTCATACGCTCAAATCCTTAATCCATCCTTAATCCGCCTTGATATGACTTGCTACCATCAGACTTAATCATTAGCGATGAATTATTTAATAAGAAAAAATAAACTAGAAGATGAAGAAGTGTAAGAAAAAGGAGACGGGTGATGGCCAGAAGGATGTTCAACATAGAAGAAAGAGGAATAAAATTGTCACACCGGAATGGAGATATAAAGGTCCTGTGCAACCAGCTTTACCAATTGAGGAACAAGTAGAACAAATTAGGGAGAATAAGCAGCAGATCCAGCAAGTAAATGAGAAGATGAATGTCACTCCTAAAAATAGAATAGAAGAGCAAACATGAAAGAATAAAGGGAAGGCTATTGAAAGTCCAGAGTTCAATCTTCAAAACTTTCCCATATTATGTTCTGTTCCTACCAAAAATGGTTTTGGATTGCTATATGGAGGATATAGTAAAAAGCAAGACTTGCCTCTAGACAGAGGGGGAGGATCCAAGACCATATGATGAATTGGTTAATATGGAATGTTAAGGGAATAAATAAGAGGTATAAGCAAAAGGAACTGAGGAATTATTTGGAAAAAAAAAAAAGATTAGCTGTACTCATAGAAACAAGAATAAAGGAGCATAACTCAAAGAAGATCAATAAAAAAATTGTTCCAACATGGGAGGTATATGACAACTATTAGACAACAGTTAATGGAAGAATCTGGCTGGTAGGATGGTGAGAGCTGAAGCATAAATACTACAATGTGAAGTCACAAACAAGATAGGAGGCATTAATTGCTTTCTTACCATTGTATATGGCTTCAATACTGTAGAACACAGAAGATCATTGTGGGAGAATTTGGAAGAAGTGGATGTTGGCATGAACAAACCATGGCTTGTTGCTGGAGACTTCAATGCAGTAATGTATCAAGATGATAGACTGTTTGGCAATCCAATCACTTATAAGGAAATCAAAGATTACTCTGAGTGCATACATAAACTTTTACTAACAGAAGTTCAATGGAGTGGAGACTACTATACATGGTCCAATAAATAATTGAATACAGATAGAATATATAGCAGATTGGATAGGTCTTTTGATAACCATGAATGGATGATGACTTGGGGACATGTGGTAATGCAATATGATGATCCTTTCATTTCTGACCATGCACCTATGTTACTAATAATGGTGTCTGCAAACTATAACATAAAAGTTCCTTTCAAATTTTTTAATATATGGGCTGAGCATAAAGATTTCATGAATATTGTAGAAGAAATATGGCAGAAGACATCATCCACAAATAATATGAAAAACATATGGATGAAGTTAAAAAACCTTAGGCCAGTTTTAAGGAAATTGAATAATGAAGAGTTTAAGTTCATCAAGCAGAGAATAGAGAAGGCAAGACAGGATCTAAAGAGCACTCAGGAATAACACAGACCTACTTGCAAAGGAAAGAGAACTGATATAGGAGCTGGAGAAGTGGTCATTGGTGGAAGAAAGTGCTCTGCAGCAGAAAGCTAAAGCTAGTTGGATCAAACTTGGAGACTTAAACAACAAATATTTCTCAGCATTGATCAAAGAGAGGACTCAAAAGAAGCAGATTACAAAACTTACATCTCTTATTAATAGAAAACTTGTAGAACCAGAGGAAATCAGAGAAGAGATAATTAAGTTCTACAAAAGCTTGATGGGATCTGCAGCTCATGTATTGCCAGCAGTTAATAAGCAAACTATGAGGAAAGGTCCAGTCATTACTCAGCAACAAAGGATTAGACTATGTGCAGAAGTAACAGAAAAGGAGATCTATGATGGACTATCTTCAATAGGGAATGATAAGTCTCCTGGAGTAGATGGGTACAATGCTTATTTCTTCAAAAAAGTATTGCCTCTTGTGAAGACAGAAGTTGTTGATGCTGTTAAGGATTTCTTCAAAACTGGAAGACTTTATAGGGCAATTAATTGTACAGCTATCGCGCTAGTTCCAAAAACTGTCAAGCCAAACACTGTGAAGGAGTATAGGCCTGTTGCATGCTGTACTGTGTTATATAAAATAATTGCCAAAATACTTGCCTCCAGGTTGCAAGAAGTGGTTCCAGACATCATATGTGAAACCCAGGCTAGATTTATTCCAGGGAGGAAAATAGCTAACAACATATTTCTTGCTCATGAGCTAGTAAAAGATTATACAAGGAAGAATATATCACCTAGGTGCATGATAAAAATTGATTTACAAAAAGCATATGATTCTATTGAATGGACTTTTGTGAGACAGATGTTAAATGAGCTTGGTTTCCCTAACCAGTTTATGTTTTGGATAATGGAGTGTGTTCAAATTGTAAACTATACTGTGGTGATCAATGGTGAACAAAGTGAGCCCTTCAATACATCTAGAGGACTTAGACAAGGAGATCTAATATCTCCTTTCTATTTGCAATAGCTAAGAAGACTGCTTAACAAATTAAAAGAGGATAAGATGGATCAATTCCATCCAAAATGTGCAAAACTAGGTATTACACACCTAAGTTTTGCAGATGATCTACTGTTGTTTGTCAAAGGAAACCTACATTCTTTTACTGCCCTCTATGAATGTTTCAGGATTTTCTATGAAACTTCAGGATTGCAAGCTAATCTTGGGAAGAGCTGCGTATATTTTGGAGGAGTTAAGAAGGAAGTGCAGGATAGTATACTGGAGCATTTGGGGTTTGTATATGGGAACCTACCTTTCAAATATTTGGGAGTGCTTCTATCTACAAAGAAGATTTCTCTATTGCAATGGCAGCCTCTAATAGAGAAGATTACAACCATAATTACTTCATGGACAACAAAAAACCTATCATATGCAGGGAGAACTCAATTAGTTAAATCAATTATGTTTGGTATGCAAGCATATTGGGCTCAACTATTCCCTATTCCTTCGAAGGTATTGAAGACTATCATGCTTATTGTATGTGACGACCCGGCCAGTCGTCTCATGAGTTACCGCTCCATTTCCCCCATTTCAGCTTCTTTACACTTTGTTATCCGTGTTTTATGGGATTGAGATGATTAGTTCGAGTTCGGAGAGGATTTGGTAAGAAATGAGACACTTAGTCTCTTTTAAGAAGGCTTAACTTGGAAAAGTCAACTGGATGTTGACTTATGTGTTAGAGGGTTCGGATGTGAGTTCCGATGGTTTGGTTAGCTTCGGGAGGTGATTTGTGACTTAGGAGAGTTATCGGAAGTAGTTTTGGAGGTACGGTGTAGAATTATGCTTGAATTGGCGAAGTTAGTATTTTGGCGAATTCCGGTTGATAGGTGAGATTTTGATCTGAGGGTCGGAATGGAATTCCGAGAGTTTTTGTAGCTTCTTTATGTCATTTTGGACTTGTCTGCAAAATTTGATGTCATTCGGACGTGGTTTGGTTGGGTTTTTGATCAAAAATGGAATTTGGAAGTTCTTGAGATTCATAGACTTGAATTCGATGTGATTTGATGATTTTGGTGTTAGTCGAGGTGTTTTGATAATTGGAACGAGGTTGAATAATGTTTAGGATGCGTTTGTGCTTTTGGTTGAGGTCCCGGGGGCCTCGGGTGTGTTTCGGGTGAGTTTTGAGCGAGTACGGACACCCCGGAACTTAGAAAAATGGAGGGAGCAGCAGTTTTGGCACGGACCGCGCTCCTTTTCGCGCTGGGCGCGCTGGCCTAGTGTTGGCCGCGTCAAAGTGGCCGCGGCCGCGGTCGTGAAGACTGCAGGTTGTTGTTCCTACTTCGGAAGCTTATATCTTGTGATCCACAAGGAATTTTGAGGTGATTCAAAAACAAAAGTTGTAGCCATTCGTGTCTAGTTTCCAGAAAGGTGAAGATATCACAATTTGAACATTTGTAGTGAAAGTTATGACCAAAATACTAAAGCCTTTCCCTGCAGAGCAAGACCTGCGCGGCCGCGGTCATTTTTGCGCGGACCCCACTGGTTTTTTGCGGACCGCAGTCATTTTTGTGCGGTCAACGGTGTCGGAATCTGAGGGGTACTCTATAAATACGAGGTTTTGGGTTTTATTTGATATTTTGACCTAGAGAGCTCGGATTTTGGCGATTTTTCGAAGGTTTTTCAAGAAATTGGTCGGGGTAAGTGATTCTAACTCAGATTTGGTTAGAGTACATGAATCTATCACTGAATTCATCATTTAATTCGTGATTTGAGATGGAATTTGGGAAGAAAATTGTGGAACCTTTCAAAAATGTAAAATGATGATTTGAAGGATCAAATGGTATAGGAATTAGATAATTTTGGTATGGTTAGACTTGTGAGGGTATGAGGATTCTGAAAATGTAAATTTTACCCGATTTCGAGACGTGGGCCCGGGGCTCGGGTTTTGCTAATTTCAAGATTTTTGATATTTTTCGAATGTTTTCGCTTGGGTTTTGTTCCCTTAGCATATTGTGACGTATTCATTTCAATTTTGGATAGATTTGACGCGCGTGGAGGCCAATTCAAGGGGCAAAGGCGTCATGAGCTAGAGAATTAGCCAGTTCGAGGTGAGTAATGGTTGTAAATGATGTCCTGAGGGTTTGAAACCCCGGATTTGCACATCGTAGTGCTATATCGAGGCAAGATACGCACTGGGTGATGAGCGTGGGGTCTTTCACTACTGGGGATTGTGACTTGGTCCGTCCCGATTGATGACTTTACTGAATATTTGACTGAAATTCATTTGTTATCATCATGATTTGGGCTGATTGCCATATTTGGGCTTCGTGCCAACTATTTGAACCCTTCGGGAATTTTTATCACTGTTTCCTTACTGCTTGACTTATTATTTGAACTCAGTCCTGTTGATATTTACTGTTTTACAAACTTAGCCACTTTTACTCAGATTTGAAACTTAAATGATATGTCTACATCATGTTTTGGGCTGAGAACTACTGTTTTACTAATGCCAAAGGGGCTTATGATGATTTCTGGACTGAGTGAGACCGAGGTCCATATGTGAGGATATGCTGAGTGATATGAGGCCGAGGGCCTAAGGTACTATTTATGCCATGCGGTGGCTTGAGTGATGTGAGGATATGCTGAGTGATGATGCCACGAGGTGGCTTGATATAGCGCTTGGGCCGTAAGGGGCCCTCCGGAGTCTGCACACCCACAGTGAGCGCGGGTACCCATGTGATTTGAAACAGTGGTAACAATGACACTGTTTGATGAAAGTTGGTCAGGTAACAATGGCTGACCATTATGCTGAGTGATTGTGAGGTAGCCCGCGGGGCTGATACTGTACTGAGAGTGAGCCCGAGGGGCTGATACTATGCTGAGCGATTGATACTGTGCCCGAGGGGCGGATTTCTACTTGTTAATTACCTGCTTTACTTGTTTTAAAAAGGAATATCATTTGATTTCTTCACTGATTTACTGCTTTAAGTGATTTTACTGCTTGATATGGAATTGCTTTGTGCCTTTACGTGTTTTCATACTTTCAGCCATTATTTGTAATTATTACTCACTAAGTCGGAGTACTCATATTACTCCCTGCACCATGTGTGCAGATTCAGGTATAGCAGAGTCCGCACCTGAGCGCTGATTCCTTCTAGGCTAGGCAGTGATTTGGAGTTACGAGGCAGCTGTTGACGTCCGCAGCCCCTTGACTCTCTTATCCTCTATCATTTATGTTTTCTTCAAACCGTTGTATCGGATTCCGTACTTTGTAGACCTATAGTAGATTCTGTAGTAGCTCATGACTTGTGACACCCCGGTTTGGGCTGTGTCGGGATGGTTCCTGCTGTTATTATCGTTAAATTCCTCAATTTATGAGCATTATATTATATGTTATTATTGTTTATGATGATTAACTGTTTAAAAGAGGTGTTCCGTTTTGGTCTGGCTGGCCTTGTCTTCACGAGAGGCGCCATCACGATCGAGTTCGGGGATTGGGTCGTGACATTGTAGAAGCTATGTGTGGTCAGGTAGTAATACAATCAGTAAGAAAGCTCTGGTAGCTTGAGATAGAGTATGTATGCCTGAGTCTATGGGAGGAATAGGCATCATCAATATAAAGTTATGGAACCAAGCTGCTCAAATCAAGACATACTGGGATGTAGCTCATAAACAAGACAAGATGTGGATTAGATGGATTCATGCTTATTACATCAAAGGAAAGCCACTGATGGAAACAATAAGTCCAGCACAAGCAAGTTGGATTACTAGGAAGATATTAGAAGCAAAAGAACAAGTTGCATTTGATACCTGGAAACAAGATCACAAGAAGTTTGACAAACACTATCTATTATAAGCTGCTTCCTGAAATGAGGTCAGTAATCGGGAAGAGTCTTATGTTCAAGAATGATGCTAGACCCAAAGCAAGTTTTATAATATGGTTACATTTACAGGGAAGATTGGCAACAACAGATAGACTAATGCGATGGGGTATGCCAGTGGACACCACTTGCTCACTATGTCAGGCAGAACTAGAAACAAGAGAACATTTGTTTGTTGAATGTGACTTTGCTAAAGCTATATGGAGGAAACTACAGAAATGGTTAAAATGGAAGCAAACAATAGAAGAATGGAATCAACATATTGACTGGGCTATCAAGTGTGCTAAAGGGAAATCACAGCAAGCTCAAGTTTTCAAATTGGTATATGCAGAATGTATATATGTTATATGGATGGAAAGGAATCATAGAGTGTTTGAAAAGAAGTCTAGAAGTTGGGAAACAATTGTACGTGAAATTGTTTATATCTGTTATGTTAGAGCAGGTCCTAGAGTAAAAGAGTTTCTACAGAGTTTTACGTTTTAGGTGTTTAAGAATTTTATTTCAGTTGTGAACTTCTTGTATATAGAAGTGAGGAAAAGATAGATAGAGTTGAGATAGCTAATTGTGTTGATTAGCTATGGTTTTGTAAAGTTTTCAAAGGTGATTAATACAAAACGTTCAGTTACCAAAAAAAAAAAATAACTAAAGTGTTAGTTTATTTAAACAAGTCATCAACCAACAGTTCCCCAGTTGCCAAACAAAAATTTGTAAATTTAGTGCACCTTATCTACGTCTGATCTTATATTGCATGCAACTCATGCTTATGTTGCTTGGAAAAATAATTAAAATTTGTTTAAGGATGTAGATCTTTTGTTGCATGGTAAGCAGAGGCGAAGCCATGATTTTATGTTTAATTTATGGATTGGAAATTTTTATCTTTTTAAGTTAGTGGATTCTAAATTAATAATTTGTACATATTCAATAAATTTTTAAGATAAATACAAGGTTCAAACTAAATCTACTAAGTTCGGCCGAACCTGTTTCAGGCACACCAGCTCCGCCTCTGAATTGATAAGTTAATTAACATTTGTCTAACGATGTATTTTTAGATCTTTTTATTGATCTTCTTCCTTTTCAAGGTGAAAATGTAACATATTTTGGTTTATTAATACATTGAAAAAATAGTCAAAAACTTTTAAAATGATGTTTTTTAGTAATTTTGAAGTGATCTTTTGTCGTGGGTAAAGGGTTTGAAAAGCATTGGCTAATTTAATGATGAATTTGCGGGTTCAGCATAATACAATATTTTATAGTCAAATCTGATTTTTATGTGTGGAAATAGATATAAATAAAATTAAAATATACTTAGAACCGTATTTATTAAAAAATAAGAATGAACTTATTAACAAATGGCTCTACGATATACAAAAGAATAGCACCCTTATTGACGCTCTAAATATTAATTTTTTTTCAATTATCATGGCTGAAGGAAGTTAACAAGAGTCAATTTCTTGAATATGGAAAATTGTTTTAAATATTCAATTAAGTATCTTAATTAGATAACTTGATCAACATCATGGCCAACCAAACCAATGAAAACTAATTTAAAAAAATAAAACGTCTAGTCCAAAATCCACTTGAAGTTAAACCCTAACATTGGCTTAATTAAGGCCTTAACCCTTATTGTAATGAAAAGGCAAAATCCAATAGATATTTTCATGCAAACAGCTACGTGCTTTGGGAAAAAAATATTAGAGCTATATGCAGTGTTTAAAGGGCGATTTATTTGAAAATTTTATTAATTTAAGAATGCTTCTGATATTTGATTTTTCTTAAAAAGGCCAATAATTGATTAATTAAGGGATATTGTAGTTGGTTGTTAAGAGCTTAATTATACCCACTTTTCTCAGCTAAACCAACGGCCCAAAAGCCACTTTATCATTTTTGGAATTTTCTGGAATTATCCTAACCAACTTCCTATTGCTTCTAGAGTTTAACTCTTAAATCTTTGCTTAATTTAAACATTAAGCTAATATATATATATATATGGAAATGTTTGAAATTTGTAGAGAAGGATAATGGACCATTTTAAGCTATACATCATGATTCATGTGACAGTTAGGAAATGTTTTATAGTTGAGTTCAACTTCTTCACTAAAAAGATAAATGTGTAATCGTTTGTAATAGATAGAATTAGTACTCGAAAGTAAAATAAATTACCTATTAAAATATATTATATTGCATACAACTACAACAACAACAACAAAAATATACCCACTATAATTCTATAAGTGAGGTTTAAGGAGGATATTATGTATGCAAATTTTTCTACTTTGAGAAGATATAAAAAGACTGTTTTCAATAGACCCTTGGCTCAAGGATAGATTAAAAAAAATAGCAACAAGCAGTAAGAACAACAAGACAATAAAAAACCGAAGCGAAAGAAACACATGTTAGTAATAGAAATCTAAAAGTAAGAAAATACAAGACTAACACTAATACTACTGGTATGAAAAAAAATGCGGGACTATACTGACCATCTTCCCTAATTCTCGACATTCATATCCTGTTGTCAAGGGTCATTTCATCGGTAAGCTAAAGCAGTGTCATGTTATGTCCTGCCTAATTATCTCTCCAATACCTCTTCGGCCTATCTCTACCTTTTCTTTGCCCCACCAAAGCCAACAGGTTACATTGTATGTGCATATAAATTAAATGTTTTTAACTACGCTTGAACATTGCGCAAGCATTAATTTTGTGCAAGATCAAAAGGGTTTATCTTTGTTGAAAATAAATGCCATAAATTATCTGTAAGATTAAAGTCTTTGTAAAATAATTTAATTTAGTTAGGTAGACAATAATATCAACAACAATAACAATATGCCTTGTGTAATCTCATAAGTGAAGTCTAAGGAGAATAATGTATATGCGGTTTTACCCCTACCTTGTAAAGGTAGAAAGGATATTTCCGGTAGACCGTCGGCTCAGAGAAAGCACAATCACAATAATTTTGTGAAAGAAATATGGTAATAGAAATGTCATGAAAAAATAGAACAGTGACAATAGCAAGATAAAAAAAATAGCTAAAGCAACAAAAAAACATGTAGTAACGGAAATGTGAAAATAAAAGTACGAGAATAGTATTACTACCACGGGTACAAAAAAGAAATACACTCGACTACCTACTTTTGATAATATTATATAGACAATTAATATATATGTGAATTAAATTTTCAATCATAAAGTTGTGCAGCACATATTAGACAGAGCCTACAAAAGTTTAAGATGGGAAAATAATGGTTCATAATAGCTGATTTGACTAATTGCTTTATATCAACAAATTCTTGATAGGAATTAGAAAAGGCAGTTTGAGGCTCTAGGCCATTGGTTTGAAGAAAATTCAGTACCACATTACTAATGCCATCTTTTATTTTCTATCACAATTTATTGCAACTTTGAAAATATTTACCCTAGCTAGCTACTAATATTTGATTTAATTTGAAAATCTAAAGAATGAGTTGCCAACTTTTTTCTTGGATACCATGCCTCAAATATTACAAAAATAGTGATATATCCCCAAAACCTAACAACTATAATATCTGTGAGAATTTAAAATAGGTATTGTTTAGACTTGTTGAAAATAGGCCCGGAAGGTTGTGTACAAAATATGAAGTCATTTAATGAAGATTTAGACTGATTATGAATAAAAATTGTAACTGAAAATAACATAAGAAGTTTATCACAATTAGCTACGATATTTATACATTATTATATATGTTTATACAATATTAATACATATCTATACACTAGTATATACTTTTATATATGATATATGTTGCTTATATAAATATATTAAATATTGTAAAAAAAAAATGTTTATGCGAGTGTAAATTAAAAACATGACTTTGTGGGTGCAATGTGTTATGTTGGACTATATTTGCGAAAATTCTACAAATAAAAATATTTGCATAAACTGTCTCTGTATATAAGTTAAATTATTATTCACGTACAATTGTTACATTAAGACACTTTGGAAGGAAAAATTTATCAAGTACTTCTCCTCCAAGAATTTAAATTATTTCTAATATACTTTGAGACTTCGACTTTAGGTTTAGTTTAACAGTATCATTTGAGTACAATACTTTTTCTATTACATTTAATTTTGTCTAATTTGTTGATGGTGCTAATCCAACTACCATTACCATACACATTAGATGTGACTGGAAACCATATTCTCCTGTCCTTATTTTCCAAATCTAACAATTTAATTTTTTACCAAAACAAATATTGATATTATATTATTAAATTTGTTATTAATATTCGTGTGCCAAGTGGTCTATTACCCACCATAGGTTAAGACATGAATGCTGACATGTACACAATGAGATAATGTTTAAAATGAACAAAGACAATTAAAGAAAGTTATATGTGTGGGCACAAAATTGAATAAGTATATTATTACTAGCTAATAACATACAAGTCAAAAGATAAACCTAATTATATAATAACCTAATTAAACCGTCGGGCCGGCGGTTTAACCATTCTTCTCTAACCTATTGACATTTCCCTAAAGGAAACTATGTCCTCGTATATACCATTTCATGTATACTGATCTCACAAGTGGGGCCCTCGTATACTATTTCGTATACATTTCATGATTTTTTTAATAAGTCTCCTTATATGTGATTCTTTTCACACACTTAACACAACATAGGGAAAGTTTCTCATTCGAAACGCTAAAACTATCGTTCATTGTGTTCTCTTGGTTACTCAGACGTTCCTTAGAGACTGTATATTTGATGCATTTACAAATTTTCTTGAACTCTCTCCCTCAATGAGACGACGTAACACATGGTTGTTTATATCACATGACTGAACAACCATTAGGATTTTCGTCACTGAACATTTGAGGTGCGTTGTTCAAGTACGTTGGTGGTGGTGATGGTGGCACGTATGATGACGAGTGGTGGCCATACTCCATGACATAGCCTGTATGAGCATTATAACCATGATCATACATTGTTACACCATAGTCTTGGTTCATATAACTTTGATTGTACATGGGCATTGCATAATGTGTTTGTGGATTATAACCATAGTATTCCATTTTATTCACCTCAGCTTTTGTCTCTACACTTTTACTTCCTTCTGCTTTTGGTTCACCCTCTTTTTTCTCCTTCTTGTCTTCGCCACTACCGCCTTCTTTTTTCTCTCCCCCACCGCCACCGCCTTCTTTTTCTTTCTTCTCTCCGCCACCGCCGCCGTCACCGCCGCCTTCTTTGCCTTTCTTGTCACCACCTCCATCATCTTTTTTGGGTGGAACAATTTCTACATTTCGTTTCAATTTATCTTTCAAATAAGGAATTAGCTCTTTTAAGTCCATTGTTCCCTTTACCGTAACCAAATCTTTTTCCGAATCTACTTTGACTTCTTCTACCCCTGTCAATAGAAAAGTAAATAATTAAAAAAAATGTCAATCACCATAAACAGCACAATTCTAGTATAAAGGGACTAATTCCTAGAATTTCTGTGATAATTAATTGAAAACTACAGAAGGTGATTGCATGCCACGCCTAATTTTTTTATAAATAATTGAATTATTATTATATTAATATAAATAATTAATTGACAAT
Source organism: Nicotiana tabacum (assembly GCF_000715075.1). Lineage (NCBI taxonomy): Eukaryota > Viridiplantae > Streptophyta > Magnoliopsida > Solanales > Solanaceae > Nicotiana > Nicotiana tabacum. The sequence goes on along the minus strand of NC_134089.1, from coordinate 12,852,577 downwards.
AAGTGAATAAAACATAGTAGTAGTTGTTTATCTTACCATCAATTTTCTTTATAATTCGCTTTATTTTGTGCGCGCACCCGTCACAATGCAACCGAATCTTCAACACCACTGTACTAACTTGTGGCTAAACATACAAAAAAAAAAAAAAAAAATCAGAAATAGTTCAACTAATAATACCAAATTCAATTAAACATTAAAATTATTAATTAATTAATAGCATCAGTTACTAACTCTATAGTTTAGGGGAAGGAAACTGGAAAGTAATACGTGGGAGAAAAGTGAAATTACCTCTTTAGGCTTCTTATCTTCAGGTTTTTTCTCCTCAGCCTTCTTCTCCGCAGGCTTTTTCTCATCGGACTTTTTATCTCCGCCGCCACCGCCACCGCCGCCGTCCTTTTTGGGCTGAGGAGAAACAAGCTCCACCTTCTTCTTTGTTTTGCTCTCTACTTTTTCTCTGAGCCATGTGGGGTCCACGTTCCCTTTTACCGTCAATTTTCCACTGCCACAATCTGCCTTCACGTCATTTACACCTTCATTTTTTACCCCAAAAAAATCAGTAATTCGAAGAGTTTAAGATTTGTGAACTGACAGTATATTAACTTTTTTTACACAAGTAAAATTAAGTAATACTAATAATATATTATTCACATAAAATTTAATATCATAATGAAAAATAGAATGATAATACACTAGAATCAGTTAAATTGCACTAATAGTTATTTACGCTATGGTATAGAAAATTTGAATTGTGATTCTTTATTATTTATTAAAATTATCAAAGCAAAAAGATGAAAAATTTTGCTAGTAAACTTTGAACGTTAAATGCGGATCTATCAATGATGGTACCTTGACAAAAACGTAAAGTACTATGTGCCGGCGAATACAAGGAACAAACTAAAATTTCACTAATTTTTTAAACAAATTGAAAATTCAAACCATTATCAGTAAATGGTTTAATTTCCAAGTTCTAAACCAAATAGATTAATTAGTGATGTAATGAATGATGTTTTGTATATTATTTTGTTAATAATTACCTTCGAAATGGCGAATTGAACGTTTGACTTTTTTAGCACAGCCTTCACAATGTAAGTCAAGCTTTAATATTATGGCGGTAGGGCCGTCGTCCTTTTTTCCACCGGCGGCTTCACCGCCGGACTTTTTCTCGCCGCCGGCGTCATTCTTCTTTTCTCCTCCTTCTGATTTAGTTTCTTCTTTTTTCTGAAACCCAAAAAAGAAATTAAAAAATCAAAACTTTGAATATTATTATGAATATGAAATTGGAATTAAACTGTGAATTTTGTGAAGAATTTAAAGGGTTTTTGAGATAGAGAAGTATGAATTTACCTCACCCATTATAAGAAGGGAATTTTAAGAGATATTGAATTGTTAGAAATATTGAAGAGATAATAAGGAAAGGAATTAAAGGGAATGGTTTGAAGAGAAGAAATGGAGGCAAATGAGAGAATATATAGAAAAATATTTGTTGGAGTCAATTGTAATTGATGAGATCAGCTTTTGCTACTGTTTCAATGAATTCACATAATTTTTCTAAGGCACAAGCCACACCATTTTTTCTACTTTAAAATATTAGGAAAGCCCCCACTTCTGGACTCTTTTATTTTCTATTTTCTATTTTTTATTTTTGGCCGTGGAGTTGGGGTTTTAAAATAGAGCAAGATCCAGAATTTAAATTTAATAAATTTAACTTTTAAAAATTTCAATATTTAATTTATTATACTGTTAAAATTATGAGTTCAAACCTAATACTTTAAAATTTTCATAGATTTTTACATATAAATTTATACTGTATATAAAAAATTATGAAATCAGTTGAACCCGTAGCGGAACGACCACATCAACCCATAATTGAAAGGGGTGGGTATGAAGATGAATGTATGTGTATGTATGTGAAAGATATGGATGGATGGATGTGAATGGAGATAGATACATGAATGTGGAATAGGATTGCCGACTGTTGGGTTGGCTTGTTTTCATGTTTTACTTTAACCACCACCTTTTTTCACTTTCTTTTTTAAAATTTTCACTCGAACGAGCCATTTTACGTAAAAAGAAAAATTTAATCACGTGCAACTACAAATTGATTGATGAAAGAATAACAATTTAACCATAAATTAATTAATAGAGTAGTAGTTTAATAAAAGTTTTATGTAAAAAGTTAATGTAGCATGTATTTAACCACGTGCACACGATGTATGAGAAAATTTAATAAATACATAACATGTACTCTATTCGTCCTTATTAGTTGTTATGTATATTAAAAATAATTATTCGCAAAATACTTGTCATTTTAAAAAATTAAGAGAAAATTAATAATTTTTTTCAACTTTACCTTTAGCATTAGTCGTTAAGTCTAGGACGAAGAAGCATGTAAATAGACAAATGTTAAAAGAATTAATAAGGGGTAGATTAGTGAAATTACTCTTCTCATTAATATTTTCTTAAAGGAAAATGTAGAACCAAATCCTGATAATTAAATGGGAACAAAGAGAATATTTACGTAAACTTTTATTTAAATGTCAATTAAGTTGTGGTTGTACATGATGTTAGATAATAGTATTTTACTCTATTTAATATTATGTTTATGTCATCATATATGTTCCTAAAAGGGTTTAAATAAACAATAACAAATTTTAAATATTAGAATGAAGCATTTTAAGATTCACACCGATATATCATGACAATGCAACAAATAAAACAAACGAAAAGGGACAAATCTATGTCACCTTAATTTGTGGCTAATACTCCTTATAAAATTAATTAACTATTTTTTTTATTTTTTTTTGCATAGGCCAATTAGTTTAAACAAAATTTTCTTTGACTTGGTTATAATAATTGGCCGTATCACCAATTGGACAAGATTACGAGGGTTATTTATGTGGGTTTTCCCTTTTCTTTTTTCACAAATATTTTTAGGCGAAGAACAAAAAAAAAAAGATAATTATTGAGCTGTAGTTTGTTCATTTTAACGTTGAAGATGGCGTATATATTTGGCTTTTAATTTAAGGAATTATCCCTATGGAATTTCTCTAACATCATATTATTTGTTCTTTGAGATTTTTCCTCAGCCAAAAATGACAATAATGTATATGTGATTTACTACTTGCAAGGACTTGATTAACGTAATTCATATAGCTAGATTTGATTACGAAGTTAATAGTAATATTTTTTCACAAGCGACGAATTACGTAGTTGAGTAAAATATTCTTATAATTAAATTTAATATTCTTGTAAGACAAAAAAAAAATTACAAAGGAAGAGGAAGGTTTCAATTTAGCAAAATAACCAACCCCATTTTACAAAAGAGACCAGCCAACATGAAATGAAAGAAAAACTATTTTCTTACTTATTTTATTTTTTCTTTTTCTCTCTTATAAGGGAGTAGGTTTATTATTTTTGAAGTTTTCAACAAACCCAATGTAGAATGAAAGTACGAAAAAAGAAAGAAGTAAGAAGAAAGATGAAACAAGGGCAAAGTACTCAAACAAAGTGTACTGCTGCATTCACTAAAAAGAGTTCGATGGAGGGGTAAGTATTATTTCATCATTAATTAAAGATTTCGGGTTCAAGTCCTGAGTGGAGTTACTAGGGAGGGTTTTACCTCCCAATGTGGGATTTTTCGGTGCGAATCCAGATTTAGTCGGACCCAATACGAGTGCCGGATACAGGATAAAAAACCAAAAAAAAGTGTACTTTGTGTGGAAGCGCTTTACCCCAATATAAAATTTTCTGGTACGAAACCAAATTCATTCGGGTCCTAATATAAATACCGAATATGCGAACGGAAAATCAAAAAAAGTGTACTGCACTCTCTCTTGCTTCCTTAATTCTTCACTTCTTTGTACGATAAAACCCAAAAAAAGAAAGTACTACTACTATTCTTCGTAATATATTTGGTGGAGTTGGTTGCACAAAGTTGGTGCAAAAATAGTGCAAAAATCATTATATATTTGAATATTTACAATGACGTATTTGTCAATCGGGCACCAATGCGTCTAGGTAAATTTGATCTATCGATCGGTTTGAAAAAAGTTATTTTGTTGGGGTCAAAAGTGCAATGATATTTGCAAAGAGAATACTGCTTCTAGAAAAAACTTTTAAATTGCAATTTTTTTAATAACGCTTTCACATGATGTTGATCATTAGAATTATTTTAAAACCCAATTTTTTGCGACATTTACAACGTCCACTGTAAATCAAAGTTTAACACTTCGACATTGAAAATAGGAAGATTATCCTTGGAAATTATATAAATTATGTAAATCAGGGAGCAGTTTAAAGGCATTAAATTTGACTATTTGAGGTTTTACTAGTGCTCTTGACAAAAAAAAATTATGGGCTAAAAATATTTTTGAATATTTACGCGAATTATAACTACTTTTTCACAATATTACACACTTTCAAATTAATAGGGCTTCTTCCGGTTATGCCACAATGCAACATCTATGAGCAGTGGCGAAGCCAGGAAATTCAATAAGGGTGTTCAAATTTTGAACACCCGTTGCCAGTTGGTTATGCAAGAGTGTTCAAAGTCTGTTTTTAATTAATAATAAGTAATATTTTACCTTATATGTAGTATAATTTTTCGGTGAATGGTGATCAGTTGACCATCCTTGGACTAACATAGTTCCGCCCCTGTCTATGAGAAATATATATTTTTAGTTGTTCCCAAAAATTATATATATTATAATATGTAATTCGTCTAAGGTATCATGTACACTCATTCGTAATTAAGCATATCAGCCTAAACTACGAAGCTTGTCAATCCTTCTCTTTGACCCGCCCTTGTCAGTCTGCCATCCATCATGGACGTCGTATTAATTTTATTCGCAAGGACTTTTACATCTTTTTATTCTTTTGTTTTCCTTAATTAATTCTCAAAGTTTAGCATGGTAATGCAATAGTGGCTAGGAATAGGTTGTCAAGTCATTTTTACATTTGAAAATGATAAGAATTACTCATCATCATTTGGAGTATCATTTCAAAGAAAAGACTATTCATACTGTATCTGTAGATTCACCATTATCGACAGGTTGCAATTTATTGATCTAAGCTGCTAATCTTGATATCATTTCGCCATAATTTGTTATTAGAGAAATGCGCTTACAATCTTATCAAACAGAAAAATATGTTACAATTCAAAAAGTAGGTAAATTAAAAGGCAAAATATGTTACTTAAAATTCACTTTTTAACTTCAATATAATGGTGGTGTGGTAGGGGCCATTGATATCATAAATGGAGAACTTGCAAACTAATGTCGATAGAATGAGGAAATTGATGCTGACACAACATTTACAGTTGCAGGAAATTGATAAAATAATTTTTGGAAGTTAAATTGAAAATGATATATAAAATTATCCATACATTTCACTTTACCAATATTACAATTTTATGAGGAGAAAAAGATATTATCTACATTGAAAAAGTATAAAATCACTTTTTCAAACTTGAAACTCATCTTCACAATTTTTTGAAACTCAATTCAAAAACTCATTTCACAGTTTACATTGATAAAAGTAAAATCACTTTTCTTATTTTTCAATGAGTTTTATCTTCTTCTTCTTCCTTTTTTTTTTTTTTTTGGTATTTTCTTATTATGACAATTATGATTATAATTTCCGATAAACTCCAAAACCACTAAATTATCAGACTGGCTCACCTATGGTTCTAAAGTTACAAACTTATCCAACATTAATCCAAAATAAGATAACTCAAATTCAATTGTACTACAGAAATCAAATTTGACGCTAAGAACTGAAAAATCACTAAAATTTAAGGTTGGACATTTTAAATTAAACCCAAAACACTAAGATGATCAATGTAAAAGTTAATATGTACCCTATACAATAAAATGCATATTTGTACTAAATCCAATAGGCCGAGGACAATTTTGGCCCTTTTCCATTATGAAAATGTTAGGAGTTAGTTATAAGAACATTGAAATGAAGTTGGAATAGGACTCTTCTGACTTTTATGTAATTTTTTGGGGACCCCAAAAGGAATTAGTAATAATACTTAGCCCTAGCCAAGAAGAAGAAAGAGGTCCCCCCATTGTGAGCAGTATATATTAATTTAGAGTTGTCAACCAACCAAGTGTTTTTAACACGTTCCTTGGCCAAGAAGAAGAGTGATCCCCCACCCCCACCCACCCTACCCCATAGGCAAAAAGCTTATAATTATTAATGCCCTTCATTCAAACATGTGGTTTTCTTGAGAACGAAGATGAAGAAAATTCTTTGTAAAAGTTAGCAACTCTTTTTTACAAACTTTAAGGAGTCATTTGGTACATCAGATACGGCAGAGGCGAATTCAGAATTTGAAGTTTATCATAAGCGAACTCAGAATTTTACATTTATGGGTTTGAAATTCTAATCGTTTTAAGCTACTGGATTCTAAATTAATAATTTATATATATTCAATAATTTTTTTTAAGATAAATACAGGATTCGAAACCAAAGCTAATGAATTTGGAGAACCCGTTCGGGATACTCTAGCTCCGCCCCTGAAGTTTATGGATTCTTGTCGTAATCTGAAATTAATATACGACATAACTAGATTCGCAGTTAGATATTTTGTAAATATTTAGTAGATTTTTTTAATAGAAATACAGAATCTACATAAAAGTTACTGGGTTCCCGAGAACCCATACTACTATACTCTAGATCCGCCACTGGAATAAGAATAATGATTCCGAGATAAAGTTTGGGATTAACTTTATTCTGTGTTTGATTTAGAGTATTAGTTAATTCCGAAATAACTTTACACTAAAATAATGAGATTAATTATTTTATATAAAAAGTGGGATAACTAATTCTTTGAATATCCTATCCCATAGAATATCCTATCCCATAAAATATCCTAGACTATCCCGCCATTGTACCAAACGAATCCCTAATATTACATTAGATCCCCACCAAAGAACACCGACCTAGCTTGTCTTTCACTAATATTATTAGCTGTCAGATTTGGTTGAGATAAAGAGATTAGAAAAGATTCTAGTTTGTGATACTGATTTTACACCTATTGTCTCCTTATCATTAATTTGATTTGAGTGAATATTTTGGCCCCCCATTGTTATAAAACGCAAATTTTGGATATTTATAGATATAATTCTTCTAATTATACTTTTATATTTATACTTCAATGAAACAATATGAATGTGAATAAATTAGTCTGTAATAGACATAATTATACTTGTCACACCTCCTTTTTGCGCGCCCGGCCCCCGAAGGGTTAAATGCGCGAGGGGAGTTTTTCCAATTTAAGTGACAATATTCGAAATGAGATTATTTATTTAATTCAGAGTCGCCACTTGGGAAAGGTTTGGCTTTTGGTGTCCCAAGTCACCGGTTTATCTTGAATCCCAAATCGAGGAAATTTTCGACTTTTCCAAATGAAGTCTGCGAACCGGAAATTCTAAGTAAGGAATTCTGTTGACCCGAGGGAAGGTGTTAGGCACCCTCGAATCCCGTGGTTCTAGCACGGTCGCTTAAATTGTTATAATGGCTAAATATCTGATTTAAATACATGTTGTGACTTATGTGCTTTTATTAAGTTTAAACCGCTTTTATTATTATCATTTATTTTTATAGAATTGCAACGTCGTGAAAAATGCATCTCGAACCACGTCACAATCAATGCACCCGCGGTTGTCGACACATTTTGACTCCGTTGAGATTTGGATTTGGGTCACATCAATGTGCACCCGTGTTTAAGGAGGTTAATTTAAGCTGCGCCTAAAGAGTCTAACGCGTTATTATTTTCAGAGAAGGCCGTGAGATTCACTAAACGACCTGTCCTGAATTCTAAATGTTTATTATGGTTAGTTATTGAGGGCCTCGCAATTACATTTTTTATTTGGCGAGGCTCGTCTCTATTTTAGAAGGGATATCCTAAAGTGACTACATTTCTATTATGTTTGTCCCTAAAACTAGAAGGAAAGGTACATGCTAATTTAATTATATGCTTTGGCTTAACCTGGATTCTTATCAATTTCTACTTAATTATTTACAAAGTGAAGAGGCGTCATACCTTGTGAAGCATGCGAGATTGGCCAAATGCTATACTTGTATCCAAACATTTCTTGAATTGAACTTAACTAGACTTATTTTAGGCTAGATTAAAGGAATTGAACACTAGGCATTATTGCTAATGGGGATTCGAACGTGCTCCTATATACTGCCTAGCGGGTCCTGATAAAAGAACTAAAGTAAAACAGAACATCATTGTGTAAGGTGGAAATATTCTATCCTATGCATGTCATTATAGTTAAACAGGAATCCGGTCAAAAATTCTATGTCAATTATCCATGCATTCTACATATTGTACCATTACATCTCGTACTAACAAACAACTATAAACTAAGACGCAAGAGACTAGAACTCAGCTAAGCACCAAACTGATCTTTTCCTGCTATTGAAATTTACAAACTAATCATATATATAGAAAGAAATCAACATGCCATGAGTATTACAACAGACATTTAAACTTCTCCAACTTTCATTTCATGCTTTCAGACTGTTATAGTTACACCAATATGGGACTTGAAATGTCTACCTGGATACTGAAATGCAAAGAAGAAGTGGAAGCAGAAGAGTCAGCAGCAGCAGCACAAGAATGGTAGTAACAAACAAAGCAATACAGCAGCAATGACAATCCCAGACCAACAGACCAAAGCAGTAAACCAATGGTGCAATAATCAATATTTGATCTTTTCAAAACTCAGAGGGAAAATCTTAAAATCTGATAGAAACAAAACAAACTGGATACTGGACTTCAGACACGAAAGGATGAGGAAAAGTAGTGTTTCCAGTCGAACAAAGAATTTCTTTTCTAAATTCCCCCTCCTGATTTCCAAAATAAACTCTCTTTCTCACTTAGAAACTGATTCTGTTTGGTTTCAGCTTCCCTTTTGTGTGTATCTCTCTTCAGGTGTATCCCTATCTTCCTCCTCCCTCTCTTATCTTATCTTCTCCTAACGTCTCTCTAATATCAGGTGTCCTTTTTTTTATATCCCCCTAAACTGATGGAAGACCTCCCTTTTATAAGCCTCCAATCACCCCTTTAACAGCCTGTTTTAGACAATCAGACCACCCTCCCATGTGCTATCCTATTTTCAGATTCCACTTACTATTTAAATAAGAACACAAACCCCATGACATTCTCTGGCAAACTTACTTTTTAGTAAGGTTTATTATTTCTGAAACTAAAGCAGAGTATGGGCAGCAGAATGTGATCTGACAGCATGTGCTGTCAACTATTTTATTCAAAAGCCCTTATGCAGGGCACAGGCTGTGCACAAATGCACCTGTGGTGCACCAATGCACATATTGTGCACAAGTGCACATGCCCTGCAATTTCAGAACTGTAACTAAACAAAACATTTGATTTTACATTCCTGATTCAAATCAACAATTATAAGTACTAAACTCAATTCCTAATTGATTCAAACAAATGTTTCCAGAAGCAAATCGATTTGTTATTGTTCAGGCAGTTGAAACTAATTGACGACACATGTCGACTCGACTATATTAATCATAACATGCACAATCGTAGCCAAAAATCGGACATTTAACAGTATCGACACATGATTTGAATTGTACTGACCAAACAGAATTGTACTCGAGGAGTCAGTTAATCGGTTCAAATTTGAGATTCAGTTAATTGCACAACAACACACATACATACGCATTATCAGAACAAGTAGAAGAAAGACTCAATAAAACGCAGAGGTTCAAGCAAGGTGGACAGGACACAGTTGGTAAAATTCGAAACACAAATTTCACCAAACATGAACGGCCTCTTAAACAATCACATGGACTAAAACGAAATAAAGAAAAGAAAGCAAAACTCACCTTAAACCCCGAAAAATCAAAAACCTTAGCTTGGACTCGAACAGACCTTTCTTAAGGCTGAACGGACTTTAATCGAAGTGTTTCTCATATGAGAAACACTTCGATTAAGGTCCATTAGACCTTAATCTCTTGGTTTAAACGAGATACGGACCAGTGACGAGGAACCCTAAGGTTCCAAAAATTAGATCCGGGATTCATGCTTCCCTGGTCAGATTCGGACCAAACCAAGCATGGTTTGGTCACGAGGGGGGTCTGGGGAGTGTCTGGTGTGAAACTGGGGTTAAACGGTGTAAGTCAAGTTCCGACTCGAATCTTCAAACGAAGATTCGAGAAGGTGGGAAGGGATTCGAGTTAAGTGGTTAACAGATCCATGTTCAGGATGGCAAGGGGGTTCTATGGTGTTAAGGGTGGGGTCACCGGCGTCCATGCCGCCGGCTTTCATGGTGAAGGATACAGGGGCGGCTAGGGTTTTGGAGGGGAAGGGGATGAGGACGAAGGTGACCTAAGGCTGGGGTTCGGATAGAGGGGGCAGGGTAAGGTTATGGGTTTATATAGTTAGTAAGGGGTTGATTCCTAACCATTGGATGGGGTGTGATGAAGGGCCAGGATCCTTCAACTAACAGGGAACGGCGTCGTTTCAAGGGTAAAGGGTTGAGGTCGGTCCAGGTGAGACGGGTCGGGTCTGTTAGTGGGTTCGGGGTGAGAGATAGTGGGTTCGGGGTGAGAGATCTTGGTTGTTGATCTTTCAGAGATCAACGGCTCAGATCAGCCTGGATTAAAACGGCGTCGTTTGGACGTTCTTGAAGTAGGCTGGTCACGGACCGGGCAAGCACGGGTTTTGGGCTGAGTTTGTTTGGGCCAATTTGTTTAAAATTGGACTAGCCCAAGTCCGAGAAGATTTTTTTTTCTTTTATTATTATTTTTAAAATTGTCAAAACATAAGTAAATCAAATTAAAATTAAATAAACACTTAATACAATTATTTGCACACACATATTAAAATATTTAAAACAGGTAAAATCAAACAAAACAAAAATCACGGACGAAGACGCATATTTATGATTTTCTATTTAACAACCGGGTTGCGGTTCAAATTACGCATGACACGTACATTTTGAATTTTATTTTAATAAAAATAAAATGGATAAAAATTATAAATAATTAATAAAGTGCCATGTAAAATCCAAAAATTGTACAGCATGACCATTTGTTATTATTTTTATTTCTTTTGGAGCGATTGTCGCGTAAAAACAAAAATCACGTGCTCACAGTTGCCCCTCTTTGTTCGGAAACACGAAGAGTTTTCGTGCAAAGATAAAGTGAGCGGATATAAGCGATTTTTGCCTATGGACTACTCCGTGTGAAGCATGTTTTGAAAGTTTTGACCGAATCCTACTTCAAAGTTTTCCTACATATCCCGGGCTAAACAGGAATCAGGTCAATGTAGTTCGGGAAGTTTCGGTAGCTGAGACTACCATGGGACTGCAATGCTTGCTGTTACTGCTGTTGCTGTAGTCACCACTGCTTTACTGACCGCCTTATTACAACCAAAGAAAAATTGAAACTGAACTTAAATACTTATATGCATGTCAACTGCTAGTTACAAGATCCCTATCTATGATTCTTTTGCGACTTGATCATGGGTCTTAGCTGATTTTGCTTGGAGACTTCGATCTGAATCTTGATGCTTGCGAGTTGTAGGTGCTTGCTTATTCTCTGGGATGCTGAGTGAGGCGTGACTGGCAGAGTTTTGAATCTTAATCCAATGTTGGAGTCGATCCGCATTCCATTTAACTCCGATATCTCGGGACATCTTCTTTTTGTCTTTTTTTTTTATTCTGAGTTGAGACTCACTTCGTGGGTCGTTTGATCCGTGTGGCTCGAGGTTAGACCTGCGGGAGAAAAACAAACAAACGAACGAAATTTTCCGCCCCAGTTTCACTAGGAAAATTTCGTGAATTATTAGCCAGGAAGTTCATAAAATTGATGAAAGAGGATATGCATGCTCAGTTCAGGGTTGGGGCCCTAATACCAACTAGCTGGGGAGAAGTTTGGTTTTAGAGTTGAAACTCTAATACTGACCAATTGGGGAAAAGTTCAGTTTAGGGTTTAAAACCCTAATGCTGATTAAGAGGAAAAGTTCAGTTTAGGGTTTAAAACCCAATGCTGCATGGAAAAGCTCAGTTTAGGGTTTTGAAACCCTAATGCTGGCTGAAATGAACAAAGTTCAGTTAAGGGTTTAAAACCCTAATGCTGACTAAAGAAAAAATTCAATTTAGGGTTTAAAACCCTAATGCTAATTGCATGGAAAAGCTCAGTTTAGGGTTTAAAACCCTAATGCTAGCTGAATGGAAAAAAGTTCAGTTTAGGGTTTAAAACCCTAATGCTGACTAAAGGAAAAATTCAGTTTAGGGTTTAAAACCCTAATGCTGATTGCATGGAAAAGCTCAGTTTAGGGTTTAAAACCCTAATGCTGGATGAATGGAAAAAAGTTCAGTTTAGGGTTTAAAACCCTAATGCTGACTAAAGGAAAAATTCAGTTTAGGGTTTAAAACCCTAATGCTGATTGCATGGAAAAGCTCAGTTTAGGGTTTAAAACCCTAATGCTGGCTGAATGGAAAAAAGTTCAGTTTAGGGTTTAAAACCCTAATGCTGACTAAAGGAAAAATTCAGTTTAGGGTTTAAAACCCTAATGTTGATTGCATGGAAAAGCTCAGTTTAGGGTTTAAAACCCTAATGCTGGCTGAATGGAAAAAAAGTTCAGTTTAGGGTTTAAAACCCTAATGCTGACTAAAGGAAAAATTCAGTTTAGGGTTTAAAACCCTAATGCTGATTGCATGGACAAGCTCAGTTTAGGGTTTAAAACCCTAATGCTGGCTGAATGGGAAAAAGTTCAGTTTAGGGTTTAAAACCCTAATGCTGACTAAAGGAAAAATTCAGTTTAGGGTTTAAAACCCTTGTCACACCTCCTTTTCACGCACCCGCGAGGGCGCAAGGGAGTTTTTTCCAATTAAAGGACAATCGAAACGGGATTTGTTTATTTATTTCAGAGTCGCCACTTGGGAGGTTTAGGGTGTCCCAAGTCAGCAATTTTGATCCCGAATCGAGGAAATGAATGACTCCATATTACAGTCTGCGTACCAGAAATCCGGATAAGGAATTCTGTTAACCCGGGAGAAGGTGTTAGGCATTCCCGAGTTCCGTGGTTCTAGCACGGTCGCTCAACTGTTATATTCGGCTTGATTATCTGATTTTATACAAATATGAATTTATGTGCAAATTTTAATTTTTTACTGCTTTCATTATTATATTTTACGAGAATTGCAACGTCGTGAAAACATATCTCGAACCACGTTACATCAATGCACACGTGATTGTTGACATATCTCGACTCGGTTGAGATTTGGATTTGGGTCACATAAATGTGCACCCGAGTTAAGGAAAATAAATTATTAAAGGCGCGCTTAAAGCAACTAGCGTATTGTTACTTTGGGAAAAAGCCATGAAATTCACTAAACGGCATGTCCCGAATTCTAAGTATTTTTATACATATACATTTAGAGGGCCCCGCACTTTGTACATCTTTGTTTGTCGAGGCTCGTCTCATTCCTTATGAAAAGAATTTGCAACGTCATGGAAATGCATCTCAGATCACGCCACAATCAATGTGCCCGTGGTTAGAGACACATTTCGATTCCGTTGAGATTTGGATTCGGGTCACATAAATGTGCACCTGAGTTTAAGGAGATAACATTATTAAGTACGCGCTTAAAGAGACTATCGCGTTATTATTCTGGGAGGGCCGTGAGATTTGCTAAACGACCCATCCTGGAAACTAAATGCTTCGATAATATACATTTAACGAGGGCCCCGCAGCCTGCGCGTTTTTGTTTATTTTTGTCGAGGCTCATCTCGTTCTTATTTTAAAAGGATATCCTATAGCAACTACGTTTTTTGTCACGTTTGTCTCTACTAATTGAAAACAGTAGATAGTCCTAATTAATTACATGCTTGCAAGTTATCTATAACAGAATTCCGAGTGCTTGCGCAAAATCAGAAGCACGGCCACGTACACAGTCAGCCGAGCAAAAATTAAAGGCCCAAATCCAGCCCGTGCGTGATGGGCCAGACCTGGGCCATTGTTTGTCCGGTGCAGGCCTGCTTGGTCTGTTTTGACCTGGGCTCAACCTTCGTGGGGTTGAGATTGCAAGCCCTGTGTTCTTTGTCTTAAAACATGGTTTAACAGTTATATATGGCAATTTATCAGAAAGGAAAGAACTTAACTGGTAGTGTACGATTTTCATGCTTGGCATACATTACAGACTTATACTACACCATTGAACTAAATCTGAGATACAACCTACTGCCTTGGGCATACTCTTATCACCAACCTATATACACAGTCTAACATTCAACTACCATACATTGACATTTATTAGGCATGAAGACTATCTCCAGCATCCAAAACAAGAATGTAAACCATTATACATTACATGAATATTTAATGTAACAATCTATGTATAAAAGACATTCTTCAGGTCTTTTCATTTGTATTCATGCTCAATTTTTTCAATTACATTTGACAGTGCATTGGTTGTGTACCTGGTATAGAGGACAAAGAAGAAAGGAATGATCAGCTGGGCAGTATGCAATAAACACAGCAACAGCAGATACACAGCAACCACACAGCAACAAACCAACAACCACAAGTGTTTTCCACAGTCCACAGACAACCAGCAACAATTTCCAGAACAAAGAAAACCAACAGATGGTCGAGCACCAAACAAGTGATCCCAGAAAAGAGTAATGAGATGCAGCCAAGAAAACCCAGAATGTTCAATGCAGTAACAACAGAAAATCAATAACCACAAAAGCTGAGCCAACAGCCAACAACAATCAGCAAAGACAGCTTGAACAACTTGAACTCTTACACAGTTTCCAAATGATACTCATTCACAGTATTCTGAAATCTCTTTCTATTTTTTTTTCTGAAGACTAAAAGTCCAGCCCCTTTTAAGTTCTGAAATGGCCTATTTATAAGCCAAACGACCCAGTGCAGCTAAGTGGCCTGGATCCTCCCACTTGCAGACTGCCCATACTTCCTAAATCTCATGCCTAAACATCTTTTGATGCCAGCCATTTGTTCCCCACGCCTGGTTTATTCTTTAATCAAGAGTTATGGGCTCATTTTATTATTCATTTTAAAGCCCCATACTCTTGTGTCTTGTTCCCCATTGAGCATTAGTTTAATCCTAAATTAGTACCCTACTTGTCAGCTCATTTAAACTAATTTTTTCTGTTCTTTTCAAGCCCCAGACCACCCCTGTTAAACCTTGATTATTACTGCCCTGCCCATTGCAGCATCAGGGCATTTTGAACTCATGAAAGTTCAAATTCAGGACTGCCCTGGACTGAACCTTTTCAGTCATTTTTGCAATGCAAACAAACTCATTCCAGACGATGCCGGGCATTCAGTCAGTGACAAGGTTCAATTAGTCATGTGAAATTATTAGCTCATTTGATCCATTAGTTATAGAAAACTAATCGACGACGTTTATCGAGTCGACTATACTAAATATAACAGGTAATAATCAGTCGCTCATATAAACAACACGTACAGGGTCCCGAATGACTTAAAACATTTTTGTTCAATTACTGGGAACCTATATGAGTTAACTTATTTGACGATTAATCTAATTGACGAGCATGTATATCACAGAGTACATTCAGAACACACATAGAAAATCAACCGACCAAATAAAAGGTCTTTGCTAGATATGGAAGAAATCAGGAAAAATAACAGATAATAACAAACAATCACAACAAATCATGCTGACAACTCAATCAAAACTAAAAGGAAAGAGAACACTTACTGGGGAAGTTTAAACCGAAATGACCCAAGTCCGACTTAGCTTTGACCATTTGAGGCCAAACAAACTTTAATCAGGGTGTTCTCACATGAGAACACCTTGATTAAGGTCTATTAGACCTCGAACCCTTGTTAAGGTCGGCTGTATTCCAAGGCTATCCGTGTTCTAGGTTTTGGATTTTCAGATCTGGTTTTTTAGGAGTTGTGGGTAGATTCGGACCAAACCAATTTTGGTTTGGTCACGAGGAGGGTCAGGGGAGTGTCTGGTATGAAGATGGGGTGGTTTGGTATAGATCAGAGTTCGACTCAAATCTTCAAATGAAGATTCGAGATGAAGGAAGGTGATTCGAGGCAAATGGATAGCAGATCCATGTTTAGGACAGTGAGGTGGTCCTAGGGTGTTCAGGAGGTGGCCACCGGCATCCATGCCGCCGGCTTTAATGGCGAGGGAGATGGGGCGGCTAGGGTTTCTAATGGGAGGTCTGGGTTCGAGCCTGGGGACGACGGGATGGGGTGTTCGTATAGGGGGCTGGGTAATGAATTACGTTTATATACGTAAAGTGTAATAAGATCCTGGCCGTTGGATGCATCGAGATTGATGGCCAGGATCTTTTACTTAGAACGGAACGACACCGTTTGGCCTCGGTTGGGGGGTTGGTTCGAATTGGTTCCTGGGTCGGGTTTTGAAACGGGTTACTGATAGTGATCCTGAATCGTTAGATTGGATTGGTTGGAACGGCTGAGATGAGCCGTCCTTGAAACGACGTAGTATTGGTATTGAACTACGTCGTTTTGATAACCGGTGAATGGGTCTTGGGCTGGCTGACTTGGGCTGCTTCTGGGCTTCCAAAATTTGAAATAAAATAGGCCCGATCCGATTTCTTAAATGATTTGCACTCTTTTGTTTTGTTTTCTAATTTTAAAATACAACTAAATTAAAAAAATGAATTTGAAATACCCATTAATCAATACTTAACACAATTATTCACACACATATATAAAAAAAACTTTTTTTAAAAAAAAATGGTTAAATTACAACCTAGAAATGCATACATATTTTTTGTGAATTTTCTTTTAATGACACATACTTTTTGTATTTTGTTTTGATAAGATCAAATGCAAAATGGACAGACCCAGAGGTGATTAACAACACATGTCGCGGAAAAACGACAAATTGTATAGCGAGGCCATTTGTCACTATTTTTTGTTTTCCTTTTGGAGTGATTGCTCGTAAAGCAAAAATCACGTGCTTACAGCTGCCCCTCTTTGCCCGAAGACACGAAGGGTTTTCGCGCAAAGACAAAGCGGGTGATTTTTGCTCGTCTGAGTACTCCGTGTGAAGCATTTTTTTTTGAAAAAGGATTGACCGATCCTTTGCTTCAAAGGTTTCCTACATATCCTGGGCTAAACAGGAATCAGGTCAATGTAGTTCGGGAAACTTTGGTAGCTGGGACTACCGTGTCACTGTAGCGCTTGCTGTTGTTGTGCGCTGTTGCCTGCCGCTGTAGGATGCTACCGCTCAACCGATCTCCTTGTTACATTGTTCTTGGAAGGAAAAACAAGAAGCTAAGTTAGAGTATGAGATCTCATCTATCTTCAACTTGTTCTTGTTGCCTTGCTTTCTTGTCGGCTAACGCTTTCCTCTGATGCCCTTATTTTGTGAACTTGGGAGATGATGCTGATTCTTCGCCTTTTCTGAATGCCAATTTTCATTAGTTCGCTTGATTTGCTGGGAACATGGCTTAAATCTTTCAATGGTTTCTTCAGTGGTATGGCTTTCTTCATCAAAAATGTTATATTAGGCATGCTACAACGTTCCCGAACCGCTTCTTCTGAGACGCATTCCTTCTTCCTTTTGAATCGCGCGCTTGCTTTTGCAGCCTTCTGCTTCTTGGCGCTGGGGATTTTATTGTTTCCTGCTTGGGGGATCTCTGTTGTAACCTTCCGTCTTCAGGTGGGGCTACTGATTCCAAAATTTGGAGCTAAAAAGTATTCCCACATTTTACTGGTGGGCGACCTAGAACTTAAATGTATTCCCGCATTATACTGGTGGGCGACCTAGAACTTAAAAGTATTCCCGCATTATACTGGTGGGCGACCTAGAACTTAAATATATTCCCGCATTATACTGGTGGGCGACCTAGAACTTAAAAGTATTCCCGCATTATACTGGTGGGCGACCTAGAACTTAAAAGTATTCCCGCATTATACTGGTGGGCGACCTAGAACTTAAAAGTATTCCAGCATTATACTGGTGGGCGACCTAGAACTTAAAAGTATTCCAGCATTATACTGGTGGGCGACCTAGAACTTAAATGTATTCCCGCATTATACTGGTGGGCGACCTAGAACTTAAATGTATTCCCGCATTATACTGGTGGGCGACCTAGAACTTAAAAGTATTCCCGCATTATACTGGTGGGCGACCTAGAACTTAAAAGTATTCCCGCATTATACTGGTGGGCGACCTAGAACTTAAATGTATTCCCGCATTATACTGGTGGGCGACCTAGAACTTAAATGTATTCCCGCATTATACTGGTGGGCGACCTAGAACTTAAATGTATTCCCGCATTATACTGGTGGGCGACCTAGAACTTAAATGTATTCCCGCATTATACTGGTGGGCGACCTAGAACTTAAAAGTATTCCCGCATTATACTGGTGGGCGACCTAGAACTTAAATGTATTCCCGCATTATACTGGTGGGTGACCTAGAATTTAAAAGTATTCCCGCATTATACTGGTGGGCGACCTAGAACTTAAAAGTATTCCCGCATTATACTGGTGGGCGACCTAGAACTTAAAAGTATTTGAAATTGTTTCCCCGTTCTTCCGAGAAAATTTTTGGCAATCGGCAGAAAATTTTCTGCCCCGGTTTTTGGTGACTTCCCTGGCGTTGCATCTTGCTGCCATCATCAATCCTTTGTTTTCCTGCAGCAGACAAAAGGATTTAATTAGTTTTCATCGTGGTGGTAGAGGGTGCCTTTCTGGCGGATGATTTTTCCTTTCTTCTCTTTTCTTGCTCTATGTCCCCATAATTGATTAGTGGGCCGAGTTGCCTGCTGGGGGTCTCTAGCTTGCTGGGGATAGGCTTTCAATTAATCCCCTTTTCTGCTTTCTCTTTAAGCACATGTTGTGGGAGTCTGCTTTTAACTCCCGAAACCACTCCCTTTAGGAGCTTACTTCCTCCAAAGTTGCCGGGCATGATCACTGCATTGCCTGGGATCGGCTTTTAAGACTGTTTGTATTATCCTGCATTGGATGAATTCCCCTCCGGTTTCTGGTAGTAAGCTTTGAAAAATCCTTTCAAGACAAATTTTAGGAAAAGAAATAAAAGATAGAAAAAGGAGAAAGTCTTTCTGAACCAATATTTGGTGGGAGAAGAAACTCAAAAGAACTTATCTGGAGGACATGACTAGTCCCCGTGATCATGACGTGCACCACAGATTCCCGACCCAGTCTATTTATATCAATCGATTTGCCCGAGGGTCTGATTTGTTGTGGATGATAAAGGAGTGTCCATTTCGTTTCGAATGTGGTAGCTTTTGTTGATCTGTCTTGTCGCCTCATAGTGCCCTTCGAGGGGTTTTCACTAATGAGACTCTCTCTTTTCTCTCATCTCCCGGCGCCTTATGGTGCCTGTGAAGGTTTTCACCAATAAGACTCTCTCATTTCATATCCCTCATCTTACATCGCCTCTCGGTGCCTGTGAAGGTTTTCACCAATAAGACTCTCTCATTTCATATCCCTCATCTTACATCGCCTCTTCAGTGCCTGTGAAGGTTTTCACCGATAAGACTCTCTCATTTTATTTCTTTCGAGGAATCGGGGTGTTGTAGATACGACCCTCTCTTCTGGAGATTCCTTTGACCATCAATTCATTCCCAGTCTTACGATCCTCTTCTTTGCTGGGGATCGGTGTATTATTCTCGGCCTTATTTGCCTGACTTGGCATCTCTTGAACATTGATCGGGAGGTCTTTTGGACGTCGATGTTGGTTTTGGTGTGGGGCTAACGAAAGGCTATAAAAATGAAAATAATTTGATGGGTGATGTGCTACAACTTTTGGAATCAAACCTTTGTTGGAACTTAAAACATAACCTCTGCCCCAATTTTCTTGCTTGGGGAATTTATTTTTACACTTATGTTGCGCTATGTGCGTTACGCACACTGTGCCTATTATGCACACTATGTACAGTATGCATCCTATATTCACTATGATGCACACTATGTACATTATGCATCCTATGTTCACTATGATGCACACTATGACCGAGACGTGAGGCGCCTACGTATCCTCTTTGAGGAATCAAGTCAAACGTAGTTCCCACGGTTTTGTATTTCTTATGATTTTATCTTCCCTTTTTTTTTCTTTTCCTTCTTTTCATTTTTTTTTCATGTCTTTTCCATTAGTGATTCCAAAAGAGGGGTATGAAAGAATAACTTAAGGCTCAAAGGGGGAAGCAAGGGTTAAAAAGTGTTTGGATAGAAGAAAAAATTGCCTCCGTCATCTCATTATCCAATAAATGCCAAATACAAACAAATAAACCAAAAATTGCCATAATTAAAGAAGTTACGCATAATATCTCTTGACTGCATCTGAATTGATAGTCATGTCGACACATCTACCTTCGACATCTGTCAAACACAAAGCACCGTTGGACAGTACTCTGGTCACGATATAAGGCCCTTGCCAATTTGGGGCGAATTTTCCTTTTGCCTCGACCTGATGTGGGAGGATCTTCTTCAATACCTGCTGCCCTACTTCAAACTTCCTGGGGCGCACCTTCTTATTATATGTTCTTGCCATTCTCTTCTGGTACAGCTGACCATGGCACACTGTTGCCAATCTTTTCTCATCTATCAGGCTCAACTGTTCCAATCGAGCTTTGACACATTCATCATCATTAATCCCGGCTTCAGCGACAATTCGGAGGGACGAAATTTCGACCTCCGCCGGTATTACGGCTTCAGTTCCGTACACCAACAAATAAGGAGTTGTACCTGTGGAAGTCCGGACAGTAGTGCGGTAACCCAACAAAGCAAAGGGTAATCTCTCGTGCCATTGTCTAGATCCTTCCACCATCTTTCGCAGTATCTTTTTGATATTCTTATTGGCTACTTCGACCGCTCCATTCGCCTTGGGACGATATGGGGTGGAATTGCGGTGTGTAATCTTGAATTGTTGGCATACCTCTCTCATCAGGCTGCTGTTAAGATTCGCACCGTTATCCGTAATGATTACTTTTGGGATCCCAAATCTGCAGATGATATGGGAGTGCACAAAATCCACCACTGCCTTTTTAGTTACCGACTTGAAGGTTTTAGCCTCAACCCATTTGGTGAAGTAATCAATGGTTACTAGAATGAACCTATGACCGTTGGATGCTGCCGGCTCGATGGGCCCAATGACATCCATGCCCCATGCCACAAACGGCCAGGGTGCTGACATCGTATGTAACTCCGTTGGCGGAGAATGAATCAAATCTCCATGTATCTGGCACTGATGGCATTTCCTTACGAAAGTGATACAGTCGTGTTCCATGGTGAGCCAATAACACCCTGTTCGAAGGATCTTTCTTGCCAATACATATCCTCTCATGTGTGGCCCACAAACTCCAGCATGTACCTCTGCCATAACCGTCGTTGCTTGACTGGCATCTATGCATCTCAACAATCCCAAATCCGGGGTTCTTTTGTACAATATTCCTCCGCTGAGGAAGAATCCATTCGACAAACGCTGAAGGGCTCTTTTTTGGTCTCCAGAGGCATGTTGTGGATATATCCCCATTCTGAGGTATTCCTTGATATCATGAAACCAGGGTTCACCATCTGCTTCTTCTTCTACGGCATTGCAGTAGGCGTGTTGATCGCGGACCTGGATGTGCAGAGGATCAACATACATTTTGTCAGGGTGGTGCAGCATTGATGCTAAGGTGGCCAAGGCATCCGCCACCTCATTGTGAACTCTCGGGATGTGTTTGAACTTCACCGATCGAAATTGCTTGCTCAGATCATGCAAGCATTGTCGGTACGGTATGAGTTTTAGATCTCGTGTTTCCCATTCACCTTGAATTTGATGTACCAAGAGGTCCGACTCTCCCAAGACCAAGACGTCTTGGACATCCATGTCAGCAGCCAAGCGCAGACCCAGAATGCAAGCCTCATACTCGGCCATATTGTTGGTGCAATAGAAGCGTAGTTGAGCCGTAGCAGGATAATGCCGTCCTGTTTTGGAAATAAGTACTGCTCCTATTCCAACCCCTTTCGCGTTTGCAGCTCCATCGAAGAAAAGCTTCCAACCCGGTTCCTCGGGTAATTCCAACTCATTTGTATGCATTACCTCTTCGTCAGGAAAATACGTTCTTAAGGGCTCGTATTTTTCGTCAACGGGATTCTCTGCCAAATGGTCTGCCAGCGCCTGGGCTTTCATGGCCGTCCTTGTTACATAGACGATATCAAACTCTGTGAGCAGAATTTGCCATTTGCCATTTTGCCAACCTTCCCGTGGGCATAGGTTTCTGAAAGATATACTTCAATGGGTCCAAACGGGATATGAGATAAGTAGTATACGAAGACAAGTAGTGTTTCAACTTCTGAGCTACCCAAGTTAGGGCACAACATGTTTTCTCGAGTTGAGTGTACTTGACCTCATGTATTGTGAATTTCTTGCTAAGATAGTAGATGGCCTGCTCCTTCCTTCCTGTGTCATCATGTTGCCCCAATACACAACCAAATGAATTTTCCAAGACCGTTAGGTAAAGGATTAGGGGCTTCCCGGGCTTAGGCGGGACCAATACGGGTGGATTAGACAGATACCCTTTGATTTGGTCGAAAGCCTCCTGACACTCTGCTGTCCAACCTACCGCAGCATCCTTTCTCAGCAGCCGAAATATGGGCTCATAAGTTGCTGTGAGTTGAGCGATGAACCTGCTGATGTAATTGAGTCTACCCAGCAAACTCATTACCTCTGTTTTGTTCCTTGGCGGTGGCAAATCTCGGATGGATTCAATTTTGGATGGGTCTAACTCAATCCCCCGTCGACTGACGATGAATCCTAGCAACTTTCCTGATGGAACCCCGAATGCGCATTTGGCCGGGTTAAGCTTGATATCATACCTTCGGAGTCTTTGGAAAAATCTCCTTAGGTCTGCCACATGGTCCTCCTGACGCCAAGATTTGATGATCACATCATCGACGTACACCTCGATTTCTTTGTGTATCATGTCGTGAAACACAGCAGTCATTGCTCGCATGTACGTTGCCCCGACGTTCTTTAACCCGAACGGCATTACCCGATAGCAGTAGGTTCCCCATGGCGTAATAAACGCTGTCTTCTCAGCATCCTCCTCGTCCATTAGGATCTGATGATAACCCGCATAGCAATCCACAAAGGATCCGATCTCGCGCCCAGCGCAATTATCGATCAGGATATGAATGTTGGGTAACGGAAAATTGTCCTTGGGACTTGCTTTGTTGAGGTTGCGGTAGTCGACGCACACCCTGATTTTTCCATCCTTCTTTGGGACTGGTACCACATTGGCCAACCACTCGGGATATCGAGTGACCCGAATGACCTTCACTTGCAACTGCTTAATCACTTCTTCTTTGATCTTTACATTCATTTCTGTTTTAAATTTCCTTAGTTTTTGCTTGAACGGAGGGTATGCCGGGTCAGTGGGCAATTTGTGAACCACTAAATTGGTGCTTAATCCAGGCATATCGTCATATGACCATGCAAAAACATCTTTGAATTCCATGAGGGTTTTAATTAATTCTTCTCTGACATTCAGCTCAATGTGGAAGCTAATTTTGGTCTCTTGGACGTTATCAGCGTCTCCTAGATTCACAACCTCAGTGTCATTTAGGTTAGGCTTGGGTTTCTCTTCAAATTGGCACAGTTCTCGGTTTATCTCTTCGAAGGCTTCACCTTCGTCACATTCAGATTCATCATCACAAACGACCTCTTGCATCATTGAGTCGGATTCAGATTGATTTATTAGACTAGGGCGAAGATCCGCTGTGCATGCCATGTCATTAGAACCAGTAAAAAGAAAACTGTTCAGAAAGAAAAGAACAAAACAAAATTAAAATGGGACAAAAGAAAAGAACTTTATTAAACTTGCGGGATAAAAGGGTTCACACTTTTACAAAAACGAAAGTAAAATTTGGATTACACCCTTGAATAATCCGGACAAAACAAAACACACAAAACATAAATCAAAGCCTACTACCAAGACTCCCTCGGACAGGAAGAGGAGTAACCGTCCAATTGTTGGTCTTGGCCTCAGGCCCCACAAACTGTATCTCTGCTCTGCTGGAACCTTCTCCAGCCTCCACCATACTGACATCCGCGAATAGCCTCTCAAAACTCTGATTCAGGTCTTCATTTATACCGATCAAAGGTCCTCGAATCTTTGGTACCGGCGACCCCTTGGCACTTGCTTTGACAAAAGACCTTGAGAGACGTGGCACTGGTTTAGGCAGAAACCAGACCCTCTTCTTCATTTTTCGTGCTTGCTTCCTATCTGCTGCGGTTGGTTTGAACCCCAATCCGAAAGTTTCCAGATTTTTAGGAAGGGAGACAGGTTAGACAATCCCTTGAAGCTCGACTCCTAGGCCTTTTCCCGGCACAAATCCATTACCCAGCATTTCTGAGACCATCATGACTGTTGCGGCAGCTACCCTAGGGTGCGGGATGCTTTCTCCTTCAGAAATTTTGTTGGCCGACCCTGTATCGAAAATCTGGTAGACCCAAGGACCTTTGTCATCAGTGGTCTCTATGAAAGGTACAATGGTTCCGCCCATGGTGCACGTTGTATCCTCGCCGTGTAACACGACCTCTTGTCTTTCCCACTCGAACTTCACCATCTGATGTAGGGTGGAAGGCACCGCTTTGGCTGCATGAATCCAGGGTCGTCCCAACAGCAGGTTATAAGATACTGTGGCGTCCAACACCTGGAATTCCATGGTAAACAGGACCGGACCAATGGTTAGTTCAAGTACAACATCCCCCATAGTGGCCGTTCCGTTTCCGTCAAACCCTCGGACGCAGATACTGTTCTTGTGGATCCTTCCGTGGTCGATCTTTAACTGGTTCAAGGTAGATAGTGGGCAAATATTGGCGCTTGAGCCGTTATCCACCAATACTCGAGTTACCACCGAGTCTTCACATTTGACAGCTAGGTATAGAGCTTTATTATGCTCCGTACCTTCCACCGGCAGGTCATCATCTGAGAATGTTACCCTGTTCACCTCGAAAACCTTACTGGCAATGGTTTCCAGGTGGTTTACAGAAATCTCACTGGGTACATGAGCTTCGTTCAATATCTTCAACAGGGCCCGACGATGCTCCTCAGAATGGATCAGTAATGACAACAGTGAGATCTGGGTCGATGTTTTTCTCAGCTGTTCGACCACAGAATAGTCTTGTACTTTCATCTTCCTCAGGAACTCTTCAGCCTCTTCTTCGGACACAGGTTTCTTGGTTGCAACTGGGTTGGTTCTTCTTAGTTCCACCGGAGCAAAACATCGACCTGATCGAGTCAGCCCTTGCGCTTCACAACTGACTTCTTCCACTTGTTTTCCCTTGTACATCACCACCGCCTTTTCATATTTCCAAGGCATAGCCCTGCTGTCAATCATCGGCAGTTGGACCACAGGCTTTATGGTCACCAGTTCTCTACATACCCCTTTTAACACGACTGCCGGTGTGGGCGGGATCCCTGATATTACCAACTTGCTTGGCTCGGGTTTGCTTGTTATGGCGGACGGGCTCTTTCCCAATATCACTACCGGCTTGACGCCTTCTCCCTGCGACTGTACACTCGTTCCTCCACTGGTTAAGACTTCTTTCGGGGCGGCTTGGATCATCATCACTGTTTGTGAGGGTTTTCTCAATTCTCCTCCCTCACACACCAACTCAATCATGTGAGTTTCGTGGTGCGCTGGCAGCGGGTTTTGGTTGATGTTAGGAGCCTCCGGTGTCTGGACCTCGATCTTATTGGTGTCAATAAGATCCTGTATGGCATGCCTTAATTTCCAGCACTTCTCGGTATCATGCCCGAGCATCCCTGAACAGTATTCACAACTGATTGATCGATCCAAATTCTGAGGTGGGGGATTTGGTTCTCGAGTCTGGACAGGACTAACCAAACCCAATTGCCTCAGCTTGTGGAACAAAGCGATGTAGGTTTCTCCCAACTCCGTGAAAGTTCTCTGCTTCCGCAACCAGTCATTCCTAGCATCTGGATTTCCCCGGAAGCCTGCCCCTAAAGGGTTTCTATACGCCCTCGGTGGAGGATAGGTGTTTTGTGATGGTGCATATATGTTCTGGGGAGCCGACGCGCGCCATTGCGGGCGAACCGGAGGCTGGGTGTATGCTTGTGCCTGGTGTACGGAACACTGTGGTTCTCGAGGTGGATAGAAATTTTGTGGTGGGTTGTATGGGTAGTTTGACCTGTGAGGTCTGGGTTGGTTGTAGTGTGGCCTGCCATCCCTAGACCAACTGCCTGCCTCGATCGTGGCAACCTCTTCTTTCTTTCTTCTCAGCGCACCTCCCATGCCGCTTTGAATAGCTTGGGTTGTGGCCTTAAGTGCCGAATAGTTCAAGATCTTGTCAGACCTCAGACCCTCTTCTATCATGACCCCTATTTTGACCACCTCGTTGAAAGATTTTCCAACCGTTGTCACCAAGTGACCAAAGTAGTTTGGATCCAATGTCTGCAAGAAATAGTCCACCATCTCTCCCTCTCTCATGGGAGGATCGACTCTAGCTGCTTGTTCTCTCCAACAGAATCCGAACTCGCGAAAGCTTTCCCCTGGTTTCTTCCCAGTTCTCAATAATGTGAGACGGTCAGGGACTATCTCGAGATTGTACTGGAAATGGCCTGCAAAAGCCTGCGCCAGATCATCCCACGTGTACCACCTGCTGGAATCCTGCCTGGTATACCATTCTAGTGCAGATCCGCTCAGACTTTGGCCGAAATAAGCTATCAGCAGCTCATCCTTGCCGCCTGCCCCTCTCATTTTGCTACAAAATCCCCGCAAATGTGCCATGGGATCACTGTGCCCTTCATATAAATCAAACTTAGGCATCTTGAACCCAGCCGGGAGTTGGACGTCTGGAAAAGGGCACAGATCTTTGTATGCTACGCTGACTTGATTGCCCAGCCCGTGCAAGTTCCTGAAGGATTGCTCCAGGCTTTTGAACTTTCTCAATACTTCATCCTGTTCAGGGGCCTTATCCGGCTTCTCAATCTCTGTCGGCACTTCCAAATGTGGATTGTAAGCATGTGGTTCGGGGGCATGAAATGTAGGCTCGGGGGGATAGTATTGTGTATCGTGAGCCTGAAACAATGGCTCACTGGTCGTTCTTTGCAAAGGGGCTGATGTTGGTCCCACAAAAATGGGAATATTGGGTGTTGGGAGAGGTTGATGGGGTGGTGGAGCTTGGGAATCATGAGGGCTTCTTTCTTGATGATAAAGGGGATTTGGGCGGCTTGTGGAAGGGCTGGAGTGAGGGTATTCCGGCATGTGTCCCAGTGTTTCAGGGCTCTTTTGTGTTTTGGCTATGGCTAGCTGCATTGCACTCATCTCTAGTCCCATCCTTTCAATCTTTTCCATTGCTTCTTTTAACAACTGGCTCATTGGCCTTTCTTCCTCATTACTATTCTCTGAAGTAGTCATGCTTGTTGCTACCGGTCCTTTGGATCTGGTTTGGTATGAGTGTGTTGCCAGAGTTCTTTAACAACTAACTTGTCTGGATCAGACAACAACAGACTTTGTTAGCATTAGAGTTTAACAGATTTGATCATAACACATAGAGGATGCAATGCACCTAGGCAGTTAACTGTTTCTACATGTTTTGCTTCAAACAACATGCGTCATCCCGGTTTGCTCATTCGTCCCTTCTTAAAGTATTTTGGGAAACCCTGTGTTTTATTTTATTTTCTTTTCTTTCTTTATTAAAAGCGGTCGAATCTTATGGGGTTTTCCTACGTATCACGTCCCCGCGTGAATCAGACCAGGCGTAGTTCTGCCTCAAAGTAAAGAAATACAAAATTCTTGTGAAGTCATAAATTCATTCTCAAAATTTTGCTATTACCTCAAACAAGGAATAGCAACAATACAGACTCCACGGTTCTTTGACCCTATTTGATTGAAGGAAAAATAGAAAACAACATATGGGAAAACATCAAAGCCTAAATAAACAAGACTCGACCAAAGGTTAATTTTCCAACTTAGGGACCCGCGAGGCATCATTCGGCCTTTTCGCGGTTCTAGGTGCGAGATCCCTTTCGAGCTGCTCCAACTCGTGCATGGTCTGTTTGACATAACCCATCACTGCTGAGAGAACGGTAACGCAGGTCATGTTCTCGCACCGCCGACACCGTCTGATGATGGCATGGGCAATGGCCCTGATCTTATCTCTGGTTTGTTTCTTGTCTATGAGTAGGTGTCTTATCTGATCACTGCACGTCTTGAATACCTGTGAGTCTTGTATATGCTGATTCTTCAGCTGCCGCACTTCTGTCTTCATTTGGGCCAACAAGTCGTAACAGTATCTACTCTCCAATTGGAAATCCCTGGCCCGCTTAACTGCTTTAAACTCAAGTGTAGCCATCTCTCTCTTTATTTTGGCAACAGTCTTCTCGTGGTCACGTTTCAATTGGTTCAAGCATCGGCGATGCTTATCTACTCTTGTATCCCACTGCTCCCTGAGCTCTGCTATGCCGTTTTCGGATTTCTCCAAACCATCTTGCCATTCCCTAATTTCATTTTTTAGCCTTTTTATCTGCTGCTCGTCTGATCGACGCCTTGGCTGTTTATCCGCATCCTCCCTTATCTGTTTGATCTGGGCTCTGAGCATTTCATTTTCCTGAATTAACCTGTTCCGCTCTCCCAGATTGGCGGCAACTTGCACATTGTGCTCATATTTCAAGCTTTCCACTTGTTGTTTCAACCTGCTGATTTCGGCGCAATACCCTCTTTCTTTTGCTAGCCAATCCCATTGTTTTTGCGATGTTTCAGCGAAATTCAGGATGTGGGGTCTCTTAGCCGGCCTTTCATGCTTAAGTTCCCTTCTATACCATGCGAGGTAACCTGGTGCCGTCTCACCTTTGGCTTGATCCCGTACGCAAGTATCTGATTTCAAATATTGACACTCACTCCAGATTTGGCGAATTTTCGCTTCTGGAAACCGTCCGTCAGGACTTATCTCAACTGCTTGAGTGGTAAGATCTTCCTCATGAGGTACTGTCTGGCATCTTCCGAGCTGTCTCAAAACTCGGCAGGGCATGTAAGGTTGAATGCTCTTAAGCCCCATCAGTAAGAAATGAGTTTTAGCTGCCAGCATATATATGACTTCATCAACAGGCAACCATCCCAGCGTCCACTGTATTTGGCTGGCAGTAAGAGCTTGAAAGAACGAGGTCCATGTCAGGACTCCTTTGGGCAAACTAATCTCTTTGGTTCTCGTGTAAAATTCTTCTATGCAAGTCTTTTCCAGGGAGCCATGGCTCAAAATCTCGAAACGATGGCAGAGGTGCTCGGTCATCCACATTTGTAGGAGCAAGTTACAACCTTCGAAAAATTTTCCCCCAGCTTTACAAGCTGTGAGGGCTCGGAAGATGTCTGATACCACCATAGGCACTAGAGTACTGTCACTTTGCGTGAGTAAAGTGCTGACGACCCCGGATATCTTCAAATCAATGTTTCCGTCTTTCCTTGGAAATACCAGAAGGCCCAGGAACATCATCATGAAGGCTACTCGTCTGTGTTTGTCCCACTTCTGACGAATATCTTTGCTGCACAATTTGTTGATTGGATTATTGAATCCCTCTTCATGACCGTACCTATCATATATGAAGCATGGAGTGCAAAAACCGGCAGCCAGATCCAGGTTGTGGACCGTTCTGGGTATCTTCAGTGAATCGAGGAACCGATGCACCGTGACAGCTCTTGGGGCGACCAGGTATTTTTGCTTTAACGGAAGTTCAGCAACTCCGATGTACCCAGCCATTTCTTCCAAAGTCGGGGTGAGTTCAAAATCAGAGAAATGGAAAATATTGTGCGCCGGGTCCCAGTAGGTAACCAAAGCTCTTATGATATCTCCCCGAGGTTGGATTTCCAACAAACCCACGAGACCTTTCAAATATTTCTTGACCTCATTTTGTCCTTCAACACCTAGATCATTCCACCATAGCCATAACTTGATAGGGATTTTGGTCATTATTGAAAAATATTCATTTTGCATCGTGCTCATCCTGCACATTTATTAAGGTGGTTTTAACAAAATGACTTGACTCAATAATATTTTACAAATGGGATCAAGTTTTGAACACGGCCTTTAAGTACTTCGGGGACGAAGATTTAAGGCCGTGTGGGTCAACTGGAAACAATACTAAACAAGACCCAAAGGTGGCTGTTTTATGCAAAGTCAGCCCTCCGGCGTACCTTTCGGGAACATTCGGCTTTTTTATGACAAAACAGCATCACCTGACTTATTTATGACTTTTTAAAATTTGACACACATTTTTTTTATTTATTTATTGATTTTGGCTATTTTAGCAAAAATGGGGTTGAACCCGACGAGGGTTGCCTACGTATCTCACATCCGGTGAGAATCAAACCGGCGTAATTCGGTACATCATGAATAGAAAAATCAATTAGACCCAGAAAGCAAGAATATATTTTCTTTTTGAAAAGAGATAAAGACTAAAGAAAATATTTTTTTTTTTTTGAAAATACAGAAAAGGTACATTAAAAGAAACAACATTTTTTGAATTACGAATTTTCCATTTTTGAAAGTAATTAAAGAGAATATATTTTTTCCATTTAGAAACCGGTCAGCATGCGGAATTGAAGCAAATAAATGCGCAAACAAGTAGGATGCAGCAGGATGGTCTTTTCATTTCAGGTTGCCTATCCTAGACGGACCCAACCCCTGTGTTGAGTCCCCTAAGTCAAATGCAACATGATGCAAATAAGCGTTCCTACTAGGGATCCGGCATGAAGTTTCGTTATACTAGGTTTATAACCGGGGTATTTGTTCTAGACTGTGTACCCGAGCGGACACTCGAGTCGAGGAGGGGGCTACGTACCGGGGACCCGCGAGATCGTCCGGCTTTGTAACTTGTCCGACCTCTTTCTTATTTCAGGGTATGACACTAACAGAATAGGGAGTCTCGACCAGCGAGCTTCTCCTCGGAGGTAAGAAGAGAAGGGTTTCGGCACAGTTTATATACAGTTCAGATAATATCAAAGCGGTAAAAGACAAAATTTAGCACGTTATGCAGAAACATGTAGTAAGGATCAGATAATAAAGCCAAATATAACAATTATTCTAAGCTCGAATTCTTGAACCCTGAACCAGTGGTTCTGGGTTAAATAGAGGTCCCCAGTGGAGTCGCCAGAGCTGTCACACCTCCTTTTCACGCACCCGCGAGGGCGCAAGGGAGTTTTTTCCAATTAAAGGACAATCGAAACGGGATTTGTTTATTTATTTCAGAGTCGCCACTTGGGAGGTTTAGGGTATCCCAAGTCACCAATTTTGATCCCAAATCGAGGAAATGAATGACTCCATATTACAGTCTGCGTACCAGAAATCCGGATAAGGAATTCTGTTAACCCGGGAGAAGGTGTTAGGCATTCCCGAGTTCCGTGGTTCTAGCACGGTCGCTCAACTGTTATATTCGGCTTGATTATCTGATTTTATACAAATATGAACTTATGTGCAAATTTTAAATTTTTACTGCTTTCATTATTATATTTTACGAGAATTGCAACGTCGTGAAAACATATCTCGAACCACGTTACATCAATGCACACGTGATTGTTGACATATCTCGACTCGGTTGAGATTTGGATTTGGGTCACATAAATGTGCACCCGAGTTAAGGAAAATAAATTATTAAAGGCGCGCTTAAAGCAACTAGCGTATTGTTACTTTGGGAAAAAGCCATGAAATTCGCTAAACGGCATGTCCCGAATTCTAAGTATTTTTATACATATACATTTAGAGGGCCCCGCACTTTGTACATCTTTGTTTGTCGAGGCTCGTCTCATTCTTTATGAAAAGAATTTGCAACGTCATGGAAATGCATCTCAGATCACGCCACAATCAATGTGCCCGTGGTTAGAGACACATTTCGATTCCGTTGAGATTTGGATTCGGGTCACATAAATGTGCACCTGAGTTTAAGGAGATAACATTATTAAGTACGCGCTTAAAGAGACTATCGCGTTATTATTCTGGGAGGGCCGTGAGATTTGCTAAACTACCCATCCTGGAAACTGAATATTTCGATAATATACATTTAACGAGGGCCCCGCAGCTTGCGCGTTTTTGTTTATTTTTGTCGAGGCTCATCTCGTTCTTATTTTAAAAGGATATCCTATAGCAACTACGTTTCTTATCACGTTTGCCTCTACTAATTGAAAACAGTAGATAGTCCTAATTAATTACATGCTTGCAAGTTATCTATAACAGAATTCCGAGTGCTTGCGCAAAATCAGAAGCACGGCCACGTACACAGTCAACCGAGCAAAAATTAAAGGCCCAAATCCAGCCCGTGCGTGATGGGCCAGACCTGGGCCATTGTTTGTCCGGTGCAGGCCTGCTTGGTCTATTTTGACCTGGGCTCAACCTTCGTGGGGTTGAGATTGCAAGCCCTGTGTTCTTTGTCTTAAAACATGGTTTAACAGTTATATATGGCAATTTATCAGAAAGGAAAGAACTTAACTGGTAGTGTACGATTTTCATGCTTGGCATACATTACAGACTTATACTACACCATTGAACTAAATCTGAGATACAACCTACTGCCTTGGGCATACTCTTATCACCAACCTATATACACAGTCTAACATTCAACTACCATACATTGACATTTATTAGGCATGAAGACTATCTCCAGCATCCAAAACAAGAATGTAAACCATTATACATTACATGAATATTTAATGTAACAATCTATGTATAAAAGACATTCTTCAGGTCTTTTCATTTGTATTCATGCTCAATTTTTTCAATTACATTTGACAGTGCATTGGTTGTGTACCTGGTATAGAGGACAAAGAAGAAAGGAATGATCAGCTGGGCAGTATGCAATAAACACAGCAACAGCAGATACACAGCAACCACACAGCAACAAACCAACAACCACAAGTGTTTTCCACAGTCCACAGACAACCAGCAACAATTTCCAGAACAAAGAAAACCAACAGATGGTCGAGCACCAAACAAGTGATCCCAGAAAAGAGTAATGAGATGCAGCCAAGAAAACCCAGAATGTTCAATGCAGTAACAACAGAAAATCAATAACCACAAAAGCTGAGCCAACAGCCAACAACAATCAGCAAAGACAGCTTGAACAACTTGAACTCTTACACAGTTTCCAAATGATACTCATTCACAGTATTCTGAAATCTCTTTCTATTTTTTTTTCTGAAGACTAAAAGTCCAGCCCCTTTTAAGTTCTGAAATGGCCTATTTATAAGCCAAACGACCCAGTGCAGCTAAGTGGCCTGGATCCTCCCACTTGCAGACTGCCCATACTTCTTAAATCCCATGCCTAAACATCTTTTGATGCCAGCCATTTGTTCCCCATGCCTGGTTTATTCTTTAATCAAGAGTTATGGGCTCATTTTATTATTCATTTTAAAGCCCCATACTCTTGTGTCTTGTTCCCCATTGAGCATTAGTTTAATCCTAAATTAGTACCCTACTTGTCAGCTCATTTAAACTAATTTTTTTCTGTTCTTTTCAAGCCCCAGACCACCCCTGTTAAACCTTGATTATTATTGCCCTGCCCATTGCAGCATCAGGGCATTTTGAACTCATGAAAGTTCAAATTCAGGACTGCCCTGGACTGAACCTTTTCAGTCATTTTTGCAATGCAAACAAACTCATTCCAGACGATGCCGGGCATTCAGTCAGTGACAAGGTTCAATTAGTCATGTGAAATTATTAGCTCATTTGATCCATTAGTTATAGAAAACTAATCGACGACGTTTATCGAGTCGACTATACTAAATATAACAGGTAATAATCAGTCACTCATATAAACAACAAGTACAGGGTCCCGAATGACTTAAAATATTTTTGTTCAATTACTGGGAACCTATATGAGTTAACTTATTTGACGATTAATCTAATTGATGAGCATGTATATCACAGAGTACATTTAGAACACACATAGAAAATCAACCGACCAAATAAAAGGTCTTTGCTAGAGATGGAAGAAATCAGGAAAAATAACAGATAATAACAAACAATCACAACAAATCATGCTGACAACTCAATCAAAACTAAAAGGAAAGAGAACACTTACTGGGGAAGTTTAAACCGAAATGACCCAAGTCCGACTTAGCTTTGACCATTTGAGGCCAAACAAACTTTAATCAGGGTGTTCTCACATGAGAACACCTTGATTAAGGTCTATTAGACCTCGAACCCTTGTTAAGGTCGGCTGTATTCCAAGGCTATCTGTGTTCTAGGTTTTGGATTTTCAGATCTGGTTTTTTAGGAGTTGTGGGTAGATTCGGACCAAACCAAGTTTGGTTTGGTCACGAGGAGGGTCAGGGGAGTGTCTGGTATGAAGATGGGGTGGTTTGGTATAGATCAGAGTTCGACTCAAATCTTCAAATGAAGATTCGAGACGAAGGAAGGTGATTCGAGGCAAATGGATAGCAGATCCATGTTTAGGACAGTGAGGTGGTCCTAGGGTGTTCAGGAGGTGGCCACCGGCGTCCATGCCGCCGGCTTTAATGGCGAGGGAGATGGGGCGGCTAGGGTTTCTAATGGGAGGTCTGGGTTCGAGCCTGGGGACGACGGGATGGGGTGTTCGTATAGGGGGCTGGGTAATGAATTACGTTTATATACGTAAAGTGTAATAAGATCCTGGCCGTTGGATGCATCGAGATTGATGGCCAGGATCTTTTACTTAGAACGGAACGACACCATTTGGCCTCGGTTGGGGGGTTGGTTCGGATTGGTTTCTGGGTCGGGTTTTGAAACGGGTTACTGATAGTGATCCTGGACCGTTGGATTGGATTGGTTGGAACGGCTGAGATGAGCCGTCCTTGAAACGACGTAGTATTGGTATTGAACTACGTCGTTTTGATGACCGGTGAATGGGTCTTGGGCTAGCTGACTTGGGCTGCTTCTGGGCTTCCAAAATTTGAAATAAAATAGGCCCGATCCGATTTCTTAAATGATTTGCACTCTTTTGTTTTGTTTTCTAATTTTAAAATACAACTAAATTAAAAAAATGAATTTGAAATACCCATTAATCAATACTTAACACAATTATTCACACACATATATAAAAAAAACTTTTTTTAAAAAAAAATGGTTAAATTACAACCTAGAAATGCATACATATTTTTTGTGAATTTTCTTTTAATGACACATACTTTTTGTATTTTGTTTTGATAAGATCAAATGCAAAATAGACAGACCCAGAGGTGATTAACAGCACATGTCGCGGAAAAACGACAAATTGTACAGCGAGGCCATTTGTTACTGTAAGCACGTGATTTTTGCTTCACGAGCAATCACTCCAAAAGGAAAACAAATAGTGATAAATGGCCTCACTGTACAATTTGTCGCTTTCCGAGACATGTGTTGTTAGTCATTTGTGGGTCTGCCCACTTTGCATTTAATCTCACCGATCAAAATACGAAGCATGTCTGTCAGGATAATCAAAAATCATAATTCAGTCGTTAAAAAAAAGAAAATTCAAAAAATATATATGCATCTTTCAGTCTAGGTTGTGATTTAACCATTTAGATTTTTGTTATATGTGTGTAAATAATTGTGTTAAGTATTGATTAGTTGGATGTGGCAAGTTCATTTTTTTTATTTAATTGTATTTTAAAGAAATTTTTTTGGAAAAACAAAAGAAAAAGGCATATGATGTAGTAAACCGGACTTGGGCCTATTTTGAATTGAGGCCCAAGTCCATCCCACTTCAGCCACGACCAAGGACCCGGTCCAGACCAGGCCTGACCAGGCACCTCCCGAAACGATGCCGTTTCAGGCAAATCGATCTGAGCCCTCCAAGCCTCTTGATCCAACGGTCCACATACGCACCCGTGACCCGACCTGGTTAGCCGGTCCAACCCAATCCATCCCTTAAGCCCAAACGACCCCGTTTAACTATCAAACGACCCCGTCTCATTTCTCACCATCAGATCCAAGCCGTTGAGATCATCTGATCTAACGGCTCAGATCCAATCCCCTACTCCGTATATAAGCCTTCCCTTACACCCCACGCCCCCTATACCAACACCCCATCCCATCGTCCCCAAGCTCAAACCTGAAACCCCCAAACCCTAGCAAGCCGCCCTAGTTTCCCTTCCACCAGAACCCGGCGGCATGAACGCCGATGACCACCCCCTTCACACCCCTGAAGCATCCAACCACCCTGAACACGAATCCACTAACCATGAACCTCGAATCACCTCCTATCGTCTCGAATCTGGATTTGAAGATTCGAGACAAAACTCGATCTATACCAAACCTCACCATCTTTGTATCAGACACTCCCATGACCCTCCTCGTGACCAAACCAAACTTGGTTTGGTCCGAATCTACACACAACTCCTAAAAAATCAGATCTGAAGATCCAAAACCTAGAACACTAATAGCCTTGGAATCCGGCCGGTCTTAACAAGGGTTTGAGGTTTAATGGATCTTAACCAAGGTGTTCTCATGTGAGAACACCCTGGTTAAAATTTGTTCGGCCTCAAATGGTCAAAGCTAAGTCGGATTTGGGACATTTGGTCTAAACTTTTTCAGTAAGTTTTCCTTCTCTTTGTTTTAGTTTTGATTGAGTTGTTAGCATGCTTTGTTGTGCCTGTTTGTTATTGTGTGATGTTCTCTTAATTTCTCCCGTCTCTGTCAAAGACCTTTTATTTGGTCGTTTGATTTTCTATGTGTGCTCTGAATATACTCTGTGATATACATGCTCGTCAATTAGATTAGTCGTCAAACGAGTTTAATTCATATAGGTTCCCAGTGTTTGACCAAAGTTGTCTGATGCCTGTAGGTCCCTGTATGTGTTTGTTTATTTGAACGACTGATTATTACCTGTTATAATTAGTATAGTCGACTCGATAAACGTCGTCGATTAGTTTTCTATAACTAATGGATCGAATGAGCTAATAATGTCACATGACTAATTGAACCTTGTCACTGACTGAATGCCCAGCATTGTCTGAAATAAGTTTGTTTGCATTGCAAAAATGACTGAAAAGGTTCAGTCCAGGGTAGTCCTGAATTTGAACTTTCACGAGTTCAAAATACCCTGATGATGCAATGGGCAGGGCAGTAATAATCAAGGTTAAGCAGGGGTAGTCTGGGGTGTCAAAAAGAACAGAAGTAATTAATTTAAGTGAGCTGACAAATGGGGTACTGAATTAGGATTAAATTAATGCCAATGGGGGACCAGACCTAAGAGTATGGGAATTAATTGAGTACTTAACTAAACCCATAACCCTTGATTAGAGTAATGAGACAGGGCATGGGGGCTGATTAAGGATTCCGAGAAAGATGCCTTTAGGCATGGGGAGTTAAGGGGTATGGGAAGACTGCAAGTTGCAGGATCCAGGCAGCTTGACTGCACTGGGTTACTAGCTTATAAATAAGCTGTTTCAGAACATAAAGAGGGCTGGAATTTTTAGTCTGGAGAGGCTGGAACTTTTAGTCTTGAGAGAGGTCTGGTGAGTTTAAAGAAAAGACTGAAAACATAAGAAAATTTCAGTAAAACATTGTAACCAAACACTGTCTGAGAGCTATATAAGAGTTCATAATGGTCAAGCTGTCCCGGCCAAGTTCTGTTTCTTTGGCACTGACTGAGCTGCTTGTGATTGTCAAACTGCTGTTTTGCTGCATTGAACACTTTGTCCCTCCTGTTGTTTCCTTACTCTTTCCTGGGATTGTTTGTTTGGTACTCAATCATCTGTTGATTCTCTTTGTTCTGAGAATTATTGCTGTTTGTCTGTGGACTGTGGAAAACACTTGGATTGTTGGTTTGTTGCTGTGTTGCTGCTGTGTATCTATTGTTGCTGTGTATCTGTTGTTGCTGTGTTTATTGCATACTGCCCGGCTGATCATTCCTTTCTTCTTTGTCCTCTATACCAGGTACACAACCAATGCACTGTCAAATATAATTGGAAAATGAGCATGAATACAAATGAAAAATCCTGAAGAATGTCTCTTATACATAGATTGTTACATTAAATATTCATGTAATGTGTAATAGTTTACATTCTTGTTTTGGATACTAGAGATAGTCTTCATGCCTAATAAGTGTCAATGCATGGTAGTTGAATGCTAGAATGTGTATATAGGTTGGTGATAAGAGTATGCCCAAGGCAGTAGGTTGTATTTCATATTTAGTTCAATGGTGTAGTATAAGCCTGTAATGTATGCCAAGCATGACAATCGTACACTACTAGTTAAGTTCTTTCCTTTCCGATAAATTGCCATACATAACTGTTAAACCACGATTTAAGAAAGAACAGGGTTTGCAATCTCAACCCCACGAAGGTCGAGCCCGGGTCAAAACAGACCCAGCAGGCCTGCCCCGGACAAACAATGGCCCAGGTTTGGCCCATCACGCGTGGGCTGGATTCGGGCCTTTAATTTCGATCGGCTGACTGTGTGCGCGGCCGCGCTTCTGATTTTGCTCAAGCACTCGGAATTCTGTTATAAATAACTTGCAAGCATGTAATTAATTAGGACTATCTACTGTTTTCAATTGGTAGAGACAAACACGACAAGAAACGTAGTTGCTATAGGATATCCTTTTAAAATAAGAACGAGATGAGCCTCGACGAAAATAAACAAAATGCGCAGGCTGCGGGGCCCTCGTTAAATATATGTTATCGAAGCATTCAGTTTCCAGGATGGGTCGTTTAGCAAATCTCACGGCCCTCCCAGAATAATAACGCGATAGTCTCTTCAAGCGCGTATCTAATAATTTTACCTTCTTAATTTCGGGTGCGCATTTATGTGACCCAAATCCGAATCTCGACGGATTCGAAATGCGTTTCTAATCACGGGTACATTGATTGTGACGTGGTTCGAAATGTATGTCCATGACGTTGCAAATTCCTTTTAAAAATAAGAATGAGATGAGCCTCGCCAAATAAAAATACAAATTGTGGGGCCCTCAGTAAATATTTGCTTTTAGAATTGTTTAGACTTCGGGATGGACCGTTTAGTAAAATTCTACGGTCCTACCCAAAATAAATACGCTAGTCGCTTTAAGCGCGCCTTTAATAATTTAATTACCTTAAACTCGGGTGCGCATTGATGTGACCCAAATCCAAATCTCAACGGAGTCAAAGTGTGTCGACGACCACGGGTACATTGATTGTAATGCGGTTCGAGATACATTTTCACAACGTTGCAATTATTGATAAAAAACAGTAAATGATAAAAGCGGTTAAGAGTCAAATTTTGCACATAAGTTCACACTTGTATAAAATCAGGTAATCAAGCCGAATATAACAGTTGAGCGACCGTGCTAGAACCACGGAACTCAGGAATGCCTAACACCTTCTCCCGGGTTAACAGAATTCCTTATCTGGATTTCTGGTACGCAGACTGTAATATAGAGTCATTATTTTCCTCGGTTCGAGATTAAAATTAGTGACTTGGGACACCCTAAACCTCCCAAGTGGCGACTCTGAAATAAATAAACCAATCCCGTTTCGATCGTCCTTTAATTGGAAAAACTCCCTTGCGCCCTCGCGGGCGCGGAAAAAGGAGGTGTGACAGTCACTATTTTTTGTTTTCCTTTTGGAGTGATTGCTCGTAAAGCAAAAATCACGTGCTTACAACCCTAATGCTGATTGCATGGAAAAGCTCAGTTTAGGGTTTAAAACCCTAATGCTGGCTGAATGGGAAAAAAGTTCAGTTTAGGGTTTAAAACCCTAATGCTGACTAAAGGAAAAATTCAGTTTAGGGTTTAAAACCCTAATGCTGATTGCATGGCTGAATGGAAAAAAGTTCAGTTTAGGGTTTAAAACCCTAATGCTGACTAAAGGAAAAATTCAGTTTAGGGTTTAAAACCCTAATGCTGATTGCATAGAAAAGCTCAGTTTAGGGTTTAAAACCCTAATGCTGGCTGAATGGGAAAAAAGTTCAGTTTAGGGTTTAAAACCCTAATGCTGGCTGAAAGGAAAAAAGTTCAGTTTAGGGTTTAAAAGCCTAATGCTGACTAAAGGAAAAATTCAATTCAGGGTTTAAAACCCTAATGCTGGCTGAAAGGAAAGAGTTCAGTTTAGGGTTTAAAACCCTAATGTTGATTAAATGAAAAAGGTCAGTTTAGGGTTTAAAACCCTAATGCTGACTGCATGGAAAAGCTCAGTTTAGGGTTTAAAACCCTAATGCTGGCTGAAAGGAAAAAAGTTCAGTTTAGGGTTTAAAACCCTAATGCTAATTGCATGGAAAAGCTCAGTTTAGGGTTTAAAACCCTAATGCTGGCTGAATGGAAAAAAGTTCAGTGTAGGGTTTAAAACCCTAATGCTGGCTGAAAGGAAAGAGTTCAGCTTAGGGTTTAAAACCCTAATGCTGATTAAAGGAAAAAGGTCAGTTTAGGGTTTAAAACCCTAATGCTGACTGCATGGAAAAGCTCAGTTTAGGGTTTAAAACCCTAATGCTGGCTGAAAGGAAAAAAGTTCAGTTTAGGGTTTAAAACCCTAATGCTGATTAAAGGAAAAATTCAGCTTAGGGTTTAAAACCCTAATGCTGATTGCATGGAAAAGCTCAGTTTAGGGTTTAAAACCCTAATGCTGGCTGGATGGAAAAAAGTTCAGTTTAGGTTTTAAAACCCTAATGTTGACTAAAGAAAAAAATTCAGTTTAGGGTTTAAAACCCTAATGCTGATTGCATGGAAAAGCTCAGTTTAGGGTTTAAAACCCTAATGCTAGCTGAAAGGAAAGAGTTCAACTTAGGGTTTAAAACTCTAATGCTGATTAAAGGAAAAAGGTCAGTTTAGGGTTTAAAACCCTAATGCTGACTGCATGGAAAAGCTCAGTTCAGGGTTTAAAACCCTAATGCTAATTGCATGGAAAAACTCAGTTTAGGATTTAAAACCCTAATGCTGGCTGAAAGGAAAGAGTTCAGCTTAGGGTTTAAAACCCTAATGCTGATTAAAGGAAAAAGGTCAGTTTAGGGTTTAAAACCCTAATGCTGACTGCATAGAAAAGCTCAGTTTAGGGTTTAAAACCCTAATGCTGGCTGAAAGGAAAAAAGTTCAGTTTAGGGTTTAAAACCCTAATGCTGACTAAAGGAAAAATTCAGTTTAGGGTTTTAAAACCCTAATGCTGATTGCATGGAAAAGCTCAGTTTAGGGTTTAAAACCCTAATGCTGGCTGAATGGAAAAAAGTTCAGTTTAGGGTTTAAAACCCTAATGCTGACTAAAGGAAAAATTCAGTTTAGGGTTTAAAACCCTAATGTTGATTGCATGGAAAAGCTCAGTTTAGGGTTTAAAACCCTAATGCTGGCTGAATGGGAAAAGTTCAGTTTAGGGTTTAAAACCCTAATGCTGACTAAAGGAAAAATTTAGTTTAGGGTTTAAAACCCTAATGCTGATTAAAAGGAAAATTCAGTTTAGGGTTTAAAACCCTAATGCTGATTGGCTGGGGACAAAGTTCGAGAATTCTAAGCGACCTCTTTTTTTTTGAATTTTCTTGTTTTAGTAGAAGATAAAAGGGAGTTTCGTGGAAACTTACCTTTCGAGTGAATTCGTTATTGCCAAAATATTTCTTGTACCCATGTACCTTCTTCTTTGGGCAACACCTGCTTCTTGCACGGTTGTCTTGGATTACACCTGTTTCAACTTTTCAGACAAAGAACAATTGTTAGTTCGGAAATGACGGTCGGTTTGGTGACCTTGATCGTTCCCGGTTGTTTTGTTGCGTCTTCATTTCTGTTGCGAAGTCCCGCCATTGATTTGATTCATATGCCGAAACCTTTTAAACCGCTCAGGCTTGTATTTCCAGATTCTGTGATGATTTGCCTCGTAAGGCACTTTTTTCTTTTCTCTTTTTTTTTTTGTGTGTCCCGTTTTGCTTGGAGGTTCTCAAAGGAGATTTTATTGGAGGTATTCTGTGGGTATTTGTACAAAGGAAAGCCCTATGGGGGAATATTTACAAAGTGGATTCTTTGTGTGGATTTTTGTACAATGAGGCATGCTGGGGATTTGTTTCGAAGCGGGCTTTCTAGGCTTGGTTGGGGTAAGCTTGTTGGGGAATTTATACAAAGGGACTCGCTGGGGATGTGCTGGGGAAATTCCAACGGGGATTTTATTTTTTATATATTGGGGAGACTTTGTGGGGGATTGTACAAAGGGAGACTCTGTGGGGATTCGTCCGAAGGCGGACTTGCTGGGGGAAATTTCTCTTTTTCCTCTTTACTTTGAACGCCATCAAACATCATGATTCATCAGGCTTGGACAAACGTACCAACGAAACGAGGCGTTTTCCTTCATGAAACGGAATTCCGTGCAACCAAACCTGCCACCTGTCCTTTCCGGTACATCTAGAACTTGGGCTTAAACATAAAAGAGATTCGAAGAAAAACAAAGAAAAGATAAAACGAATTTCAGAAAAGGAGTGCCCCCTTCGGGACGAGAAAGACTTATCTGAGGAAGATAATGCTGGCTTTAAATGACATTACATGCTCTTTGGACTGGACGCCTGACTTTCATGAGCTTTCGTTTCCCTAAACCAGAACGGATTTGTGATTCCAAACCTGGTGGAACTTTGCCGAAACCTCCTTGGGTGGGGTCACTCTTTCGGCCAACAGCGCCCTTTGCGGGTTTTCGCCGGCTGACCTCTCTCATTTCTCTTCCTGTCATCGCTTGATAGCACTCTTTGTGAGTTTTTACTAAACAAGCTCTCTCATTTTGGTTTCTCTACTCCCGTCGCCTCGTGGTGCCTGAAGGTTTTCACCAACGAGACTCTCTCATTTTATCTCTCTCAATTCAGAGTGTGCTAGTCTCCATTTGTGACGCTTATTGGTTTCCCACTATCTTTGGTAATTGATCTGAAGGCTTGTGCTTGGTAAAGAGAGGTAGATGATACTAACTTCTAAACTGCTCGACGTGCCCCGGTTTCAATTTCAGGGTGAATGGGATTTTATTGTTGGTGTGACTGAACCTCAGGGAGAGGCTGCCTACGTATCCTTTCGGAATCAAGTCAAACGTAGTTCAGGCCTCAATCAATGTTTTTTTTTGTAAGCGGCCCAAAGGCTTGTAGAGAGAATTGGGTAGTGTTTGGGAGTAGTGGGGAATAAGACCTTCGTCATTTTCAAATGTGTCAGGACCACTGGAGTAAAATTTAGACGTAGTATCTCTTGACTGCATCTGCATTTACTGCTGTTTCGGGGGAATTTCCTTCGATATCACCTAAATACAACGCTCCTCTTGGCAATATCTTCCTTATGATGTATGGGCCTTTCCAATTTGGAGCAAACTTCCCTTTGGCTTCCTCATGATGCGGCAGAATACGCCTCAGTACCAGCTGACCTACTTCGAAATTCCTGGGCCGGACTTTCTTGTTGTAAGCACGGGCCATCCTTCGTTAGTACAACTGTCCGTGACAAACCGCGGCCATTCGCTTTTCATCAATCAAAGTCAATTGCTCTAACCGAGTCTTGACCCACTCGCTGTCTTCGATTTCCGCTTCGACAATGGTTCGAAGCGAAGGAATTTCTACCTCTACCGGTATTACAGCCTCGGTCCCATAAACCAAAAGATAAGGAGTCGCTCCTACCGATGTGCGTACCGTAGTGCGATACCCCAATAATGCAAATGGTAACTGCTCATGCCACTGACGGGAACTTTGGATCGTTTTCCTCAAAATCTTCTTGATGTTTTTGTTTGCCGCTTCTACAGCGCCGTTGGCCTTTGGCCGATAAGGAGTAGAATTCCTATGCGTTATTTTGAATTGCTCGCAAACATCTCCCATCAAGTGACTGTTCAAGTTTGCTGCATTATCTATAATGATAGTCGCAGGAATACCAAAACGAC
Organism: Nicotiana tabacum; assembly: GCF_000715075.1. NCBI lineage: Eukaryota > Viridiplantae > Streptophyta > Magnoliopsida > Solanales > Solanaceae > Nicotiana > Nicotiana tabacum. The sequence goes on along the minus strand of NC_134089.1, from coordinate 12,808,779 downwards.
AGATAAGATTTGAGTGTACAAAATCCACTACAGCTTTTTTAGTAACCGACTTGAGAGTGACAGCCTCTACCCATTTCGTGAAGTAATCGATGGCAACCAGTATAAACCTGTGTCCATTTGAAGCTTTTGGTTCGATTGGTCCAATGACGTCCATGCCCCAGGCGACAAATGGCCAGGGTGCAGACATGGGATGCAGCTCTGTGGGAGGTGCATGAATCAAATCACCGTGCACCTGACACTGATGACACTTCCGAACGAAGCTAAAGCAATCCTTTTCCATGGTCATCCAGTAATAACCTGCTCGAAGGATTTTCTTTGCTAAAATATACCCGTTCATGTGAGGTCCGCACACACCTGCGTGTACTTCGTGCATGATCTTTCTTGCCTCCTCGATATCGACACATCTTAGAAGATTGAGGTCCGGGGTCCTCTTATACAACAATTCACCGCTCAGAAAGAAACCACTTGCATGTCGCCTAATGGTCCTCTTTTGATCTCCAGTAGCATGCTCGGGGTATTCTTGCGTTTTCAAGAACCTCTTGATGTCATGGTACCAAGGCTGCGTATTTGATCCCGCCTCGATTACATTGCAGTAACCGTGTCGTTCCCTGATTTGGATTTCCAAAGGATCGACGTGGGCGTTGCCCGGGTAGGGTAGCATTGAAGCCAGAGTAGCGAGTGCGTCTGCCAGTTCATTGTGACACCTCGGGATATACCTGAACTCTATTGATGTAAAGCGCTTGCCGAGGTCCTCCACATGCTGTCGGTAAGGGATAAGTTTGACATCCCGAGTTTCCCATTCGCCTTGGGCTTGCCAGATAATCAGGTCAGAATCTCCCATAATCAGTAAGTCTTTGACATCTTGATCGATTGCCATATGCATGCCCATGATGCAGGCTTCATACTCAGCTGTATTATTTGTGCAAAAGAAACGAAGTCTAGCTGTGGCGGGATAATGCTGACCAGAAGGCGAGATCAAAATTGCCCCAATCCCTACACCCTTGGCGTTCACGGCTCCATCAAAGAACATCTTCCAAACATGAGCTTCCTCCGAGACCAGTTCTACGGTGTTTACTTCTTCATCTGGAAAGTAGGTATCCAATGGCTGGTATTCCTCATCGACCGGATTTTCGGCCAAATGATCTGCTAGCGCCTGGGCTTTCATTGTCGTGCGAGTGACATAGACTATGTCGAATTCCGTAAGCAAGATTTGCCATTTAGCCAGTCTCCCAGTAGGCATTGGTTTCTGAAATATATACTTCAAAGGATCCAACCCGCTTATGAGGAACGTAGTGTGGGCTTGGAGATAATGTCTCAGCTTTTGAGCAACCCACGTGAGAGCGCAACATGTCCTTTCCAGCAGAGTGTATTTGGCCTCGTAGCCGGTGAATTTCTTGCTCAAGTAGTAGATTGCTTGCTCCTTCTTTCCGGTTACGTCGTGTTGCCCGAGGACGCAACCGAAAGAGTTCTCCAAGACTGTCAGATACAAGAAAAGTGGCCTCCCTGGTTCTGGAGGGACCAAGAACTGGGGGATTCGAAAGGTATTCTTTGACTTTATCAAAGGCTTCTTGACACTCAGTTGTCCATTTAATCGCTGCATCTTTCCTTAACAGCTTGAATATGGGCTCACACGTGCTTGTCAGCTGGGCAATAAACCGACTGATGTAGTTCAACCTGCCCAACAGACTCATCACATCTTTCTTTGTTCTCGGGGGAGGCAGATCTCTGATGGATTTTATCTTAGTTGGATCTAGCTCGATACCTCTCCTGCTTACGATGAAGCCCAAAAGTTTGCCTGACGGAACTCCGAAAGCACATTTGGCTGGGTTCAGCTTCAAGTCATACTTCCTTAATCTCTCGAAGAATTTCCTCAAGTCTTGGATGTGATTATCCTGCGTCCTGGACTTGACTATCACGTCGTCCACATACACCTCTATTTCCTGATGCATCATGTCATGAAAAATGGCAGTCATGGCCCTCATGTAAGTAGCCCCAGCATTCTTCAAACCAAATGGCATGACCCGGTAATAGTAGGTGCCCCAAGGCGTGGTGAAGGCAGTTTTCTCGGCGTCCTCTTCATCCATCAATACCTGATGATACCCAGCGTAACAATCTACAAAAGACTGTATCTCGTGTTTGGCGCAATTATCAACGAGGATGTGGATGTTGGGCAGCGGGAAATTATCTTTAGGACTTGCTCTGTTTAGATCTCGGTAATATACACATACCCGAGTTTTCCCGTCCTTTTTCGGTACTGGAACCACATTCGCCAACCATGTTGTATATTGGACTACCCGAATCACTCCCGTTTTCAGTTGTTTGGTGATCTCCTCCTTAATCTTGTCACTGACCTCAGTTTTGAACTTTCGTTGCTTTTGTCGAACTGGAGGACAATCAGGATGAATCGGCAATTTATGAACCACTAGATCAACACCTAGTCCCGACATGTCATCATATGACCAAGCAAACACATCTTTAAATTCAAAAAGAATTTGAATTATCGCCTCTCGCGTTTTCTTGTCCGTGTGAATGCTTATCTTGGTCTCCCGGATTTCTTCAGGAGTTCCTAAATTAACCGGTTCGGTGTCATTCAGATTTGGCTTAGGTTTATTCTCAAAATATTCCTACTCTCGGTTTATTTCCCTAAAAGCTTCTTCCGCATCATATTCTGGTTCTGGGTTCATTAATTTGCAGTTAAATAGCTCATTATGATCTGGGCGTGAAGTCCGCAAGCATGTCATATTTAAAGCCGCATTATTATAACTGAAAAGAAAGATAAAAGGAAAAATAACAAGAATCAGAACAAAAGAAAGAATGGGAAAGCAATGATGATTTTTTTTTTATATTTTCTTTGGAAAGTTGGAAGACAACAATGTTTACAACTTAGGAATTCAAAACAACAATTGAAAGGAAGAAAACGTTCAAGTTATGTCCTGGAGATAACTTGTGACACAGGAAAGGTGGCAGGACAGGTCTACCCGGACTTCCGTCTAGTCGGGAATGGCGTGGCCTCCCATTTTCGAAGTTTGGCGTTCGGCCCCATGTACAGCATCTCAGCAGTGCTTGTGCCTTCACCTGGTTGAACCATGTGAGTCTCGTAGAGCATTTCTCTCATTGCCCCACATATCTCCTCAATTTCCTCAGCCGTGAAGACCTCATCGTCCTCTTCTTCGGTGTATCTTGGCCTGATGAAAGTTTCATACAAATCCGGCAATGGTTGAGGTAACTTCCAACCTTCATTTCTCCTCTTCTTTGACCACTCTTCATCTGCTGGAGTAGGTTTGAAGCCTAGTCCAAAAGGTTTCTTGGTGGCTGGCAAGGTAATTGGTTCTGTTATTCCCTGAAGGGTTCGTCCAAGCCCTTTCCCTGGCCTAAATTCGTGCCGTATCATCTCTTTGGCCACCATAACCGACGCGTTAGACAAGAAAGGCTGGGGGCAGGGTATTCCCTCTTCGTGTTGCTCTACCAATACAATCTCAAAAGCCTGATAGTCCGTATGTTCGCTCCCTTCTTTCGGTTCCAGATATGGGATGGATGGGTCCCGATAAATGGCATGCTCATCTTCCCCATGGACCACGATCTCTTGGTCTTCGTACTCGAACTTCACCATCTGGTAAAGAGTGGAAGGCACGGCTCCTGCCGCATGGATCCAAGGTTTGCCAAGGAGAAAATTGTAGGATGTATCCATGTCGAGCACCTGGAAGGTTACTTGAAATTTGACTAGTCCTATGACCAACAACAGGTCTATTTCTCCCATGGTATCTCTCTTGATGCCGTCGAAAGCCCTTACGCAGACATTGTTGGATCGGATTCTTCCGGTCCCAATTTCTATTCTTGGTAGCATGGAGAGCGGGCAAATGTCAACGCCTGAGCCCCCATCCAACATTACCCGCTTGACATAATAGTCTTCGCATTTAACTGTTAGAAGCAAAGCCTTGTTGTGTGCCGCTCCTTCCGGGGGTAGATCGTTCTTGCTGAAAGAGATTTGGTTGACGGCGAAGAATCTTTCTGTCATCCGCTCTAATTGCTCTACCGAGGTTTCAACTGGCACATATGCTTCATTCAGGGTCTTTAGTAAGATCTTTTGATGCTCGGTCGACCTCATTAACAATGACAACATGGACACTTGCTCGGGGTACTTGCGCAGTTGATCTATCACTTCGTAATCTGGCATTTTCATTTGTTGGAAGAATACTTCCGCTTCTTCAACACTTACGGGCTTCTTTGGCGGGAAGCGCCTTTGTGTGGCGTCGTTCAGTTCTTGGGTATTTGAATACCTTCCGATGAAAGTATTTTCTGGAAGTTCTCCCATGACCTCTTTGCCTTTGTACATTACCAAAGTCTTTTGATAATTCCACGGCACTGTGGACAGGTTGGTCATTGGATTTTGTGGCACGCGTCCGATAACCACTGGCTCATTCAGCCGAGATGGTTGAATCGTTCCCCGGACCACATAGGCCCCTTTCGGCACGTACATAGGTTTTGTCTTTTTGATTGCTAAGTTCTGCGTCTTCTCAGCTCGACCTCGTGGTATGTAAAGAACTCCATCCTCTACCGGTACCACTTTCTTCTCCACCTTCTTTTCAGGCTCTTTCTTTATAGCCTTGGCCTCCTCCCCCTTTTCTAGTTTCTGGTCTGTTTCGGGCCTCTTCCCCATGTCGACAATGGCAATTATGGCTTTCAGAGCAGGGTCGAACTCTTTGTCTTCACAAATCATTCCGATCAGCGGCCCATTATTGTGAGCAGGTAATGGATTGTTAGTTACATTCGGGATCTCCTCGTCCCTTAGCACTATTTTCCCTTGCTCTATCAAATTTTCGACCACTCTTTTCAACGACCAGCAGTCATTTGTATCATGTCCCTCGGCCCCTGAATGATAGGCGCATCTGACTCCAGCTTTGTAAGAAGGTGACGTCGGGTTTTGCCTTGTTTGAGGGATTGGTTGCAAGAAACCCAACTGGACTAGCTTCGGGAACAAAGTTGAGTATGGTTCACCGATGGGCATGAAAGTCCGCCTTCGGGGTGGCTCTTGAGGGCGGAAGTTATTCTGCGGGGGTTGTGGGTTATAGTGGTTGCGGTAAGGAGGCTGATTTCTGGGAGGTGGAGCTGGGCCTCGGTTGGCTTGTTGTGGTGGATGGGCATAAGGCTGGGCATTCATGACCATATAAGGTTGATGAGCATATGCCAAATTGGAGTGGGGGTAGTAGTGTTGTGGGGTTCTTTCCGGGAAACGGGGCCTGGGATGACGATACTCCCTTGCTTCCGAGGCTGCCATAGTCGTTTCTTCTTTCTTCTTCCCTCTTGTCATTCCTCCGGACCCGCTTTGGACGGCCTGGGAGGTTGCCCTTATGGCTGCTTGACTCAGAATCCTACCTGTTTTCAGACCATTTTCCACCATCTCTCCAATCTTGATCGCTTCCGCGAATGGCTTACCCATGGCTGACATCATGTTTTGGAAATAGTCAGACTCTTGAGCCTGGAGAAAAGTAGTGACCATTTCCACTTCATCCATGGGAGGCTTCACTCTTGACGCCTGTTCACGCCACTTAATAGCATATTCTCTGAAGCTTTCTGACGGTTTCTTCTTCAAATTCGACAGAGAATTTCGGTCTGGCGCAATGTCGATGTTATACTGGAATTGTTTCACAAAATCTCTGGCGAGATCATCCCATATATGCCATCGGGACATTCCCTGGTCCATGTACCATTCCGAAGCTATCCCTACTAGACTTTCCCCAAAATATGCCATTAGCAGTTCTTCTTTTCCGCCGGCTCCCGCAATTGGTTGCAGTATTTCTTAAGATGTGCAATGGGGTCACCGTGCCCATCGTATTTCTCAAACTTTGGGGTCTTGAAACCTGCTGGCAAGTGCACGTGAGGGAACATGCATAGGTCGGCGTAAGAGACGCTCTTCTGTCCGCTCAATCCTTGCATATTCTTCAAACTTTGTTCAAGGCTTCTCATTCTCTTGGCAATCTCATTTTGTTTTGCAATTCTGGGGTTCTGATCCTGCCCGGGTGCAAGCTCGCACTGAGGCGGTAGAGAATTAGTGCTGGTAGCGAACCTAGTTGGTTCCATTGAGAACGATGGTGCTTGGAATGTAAAAGAGGATGAGTCAAAGCTTGGTTTGTACGTGGCAGGTTGTGCCGTAATCGGGCAAGGTGATGCAGTAAAGATATTCATGCTTGCATTGGTGGCTGACATTCGGGGATGAGGCTCAGAAGGCGATCCAGCAGAGAAGGCTGAGGTGGCTGGGTACCCGAATGGGGTAGCAGGATAATTTATGGGGACATTAGAAGTCCCACTTGACCTAGAGAATAATTCAGGGAACCCGGGGACGACACTTGGCGGCTCTTTCCCATTATTCCAGTCGTCTAGCATTTCCAACATGCGGAGCCGTAGGATTCTATTTTCCTCCGCAGTTGCGGATTCAGGTGTGAGTACGGTTGAGATCGAGCTCTCCTCGGAAACAGGGATTGTTTGCAATGGAATTTCTAAAGGCATTTCCACACTTCCTTTTGACCTGGTGAAGTAAGTGTGAGTATTGCTTCTGGTCCTAACAACAGGTAGTTGAACACTTCTTCTTGACCTCGTGAAGTATGAGTGCGAGGCTAGACTTTCACCAAACCAACCGTCTTTTCAAAAACCCTGGATACTCAACGACAAACGCACGGTTAATTTGCAGCAAATAACAAATAGTCAATCTCACGTTGGGCATGATGCACCTATACAGTTAAGTGGATTACTACATGTTTGCTACGAGAGCATGCGTCATTCCGGCATTTTCCTCTTATTAGTTTTTTTTGTTTTTCTTTTTTTTTTATTTTGCAGTAAAAAAAATGCGACCGGATCCGATGAGGATTGCCTACGTATCACGATGCCTACGTGAATCAGATCATTACGTAGTTCGAAAACACAAATGAGCGTAAAAGAAGCAACCTCTTTATTGTTGAAATGGTCAATTAAAAACTACAAAAGAGCAGACTTTGAAAATAAACCTAGACTCAAAATAGACTAAAAATCACCCTGATGGGAAAAACAGGCAGAAGATGCTAAGATACAGACTTGACTTATGAGTGCATTATGGTTTTGAAAATTGGTGTCTGCGGGGCATCGTTCGGCCTCGCCGCGGTCCTAGGCATGAGATCTCTCTCAAGTTGTTCCAGCTCATACATAGTCCGCTTGACATAACTCATCACTGCCGAGAGGACGGTAACGCTGGTCATGTTCTCACATCGTAGACACCGTCTGGTGATGGCATGGGCAATGGCCCTGATCCTATCTCTGGTTTGCTTCTTCTCTATGAGTAGGCATTTTATCTGATCGCTACATATCCTGAACACCTGAGCATCCTGTATATGCTGATGCTTCAGTCGCCGTACTTCCAACTTCATCTGGGCTAATGAGTCATACCAGTATCTGCTCTCAATTTGGAAATTCTTGGCCCGATCAGCTGCTTTGATCTCAAGTATAGCCATCTCTTTCTTCATTTTGGCAACAGTTTTCTCGTGGTCGCGTTTCGATTGGTTCAAATGTCGGCGATGCTTCTCTATTCTTATTCCCCACTGTGCCTTGAGCTTTGCCATAACCTTTCCCGATTCTTCTAAACCATCTCGCCACTCCGCGACTTCTCTTTTTAAACCCTTAATCAACTGCTGGTATGATCGACTTCTGGGTTGTTCATCAAGAGACAATCTCAATTTTTGGATTTGGGCCTTAAGTTCTTCATTCTCTTAGACCAATTTATTCTTTTCTCTTTGATCCGCCGCGATTTGTATGCTGTTATTGAACTTCAGACTGTCAATTTGTAGCTTCAAATCACCGATCTCTGCCCGATACTCCTTTTCTTTCGCTAACCAATTCCATTGCCCTTGGGATGATTCTACAAAGTCTTTGAGATGCGGTCTCTTAGCTGGTCTTTCGCAAGACAGGTCGCCTTTGAACCAAGCGTGATACCCTGGGGCAACTTCCCCTTTTGCTATATCTATCACACAGGTTCCTGCCGTCAGATGTTGGCACTCACTCCAGATTTGGCGTACTTCTTCTTCGGGGAAACGCCCATCTGGACTGATCTCAATCACTTGGGTACTCAGATCTTCACCTTTCGGCACCACTTGATACCTCCCAAGTTGCCTCAGAACCCTATATGGGGCGTAGGGTTGGATGCTTTTAAGTCCCATCAACAGAAAGTGGGGCCTGGTTGCTGGCATGTATATGATTTCCTCAACAGGCGACCATCCGAGCGTCCATTGGATTTGGCTAGCAGTGAGAGTTCGGAAAAATGAGGTCCATGATGTGACGCCCTCAGGTAGATTGAAACCTTTGACTCTAGTGTAGAATTCTTCAATGCAAGTCTTCTCAGGCGAACCGTAACCCAAGAGCGGAGAGCGGCGGCATAAGTGATCGGTCATCCATATTTGCAACAGTAGGTTACATCCTTCGAAAAAGTCGCCCCTGGCTCGACAAACAGTGAGAGCCCGAAAAATGTCAGCCATAATCATAGGCGCTAGAGTACTCTTATCTTGGGTGAGCAAAGTACTGACAACCCCAGTTATTTTTAGATCGATGTTGCCGTCCTTCCTCGGGAACACTATAAGACCTAAGAAGGCCGCCATGAAAGCTAACTGCCTGTGTTCGTCCCACTTTTGTCGGTTGCCTTTACTACATAGTTTGAAATTCGGCTTATTGAAACCGCCTTCATGACCGTACCTGGCATACATGAGATGGAGACTGCAGAAACCTTTGGCAAGATCTGGATGGTGAAATGTTCGGGGTATCTTCAGAAAATCCAAAAACCGGTGTATCGTGACGGCCCTAGGTGCAATCAAGTACTTGAACCTTAACGGAGCTTCATCACCCCCAATGTATCCCGCTATTTCTTCCAACGTCGGGGTGAGTTCGAAGTCTGAAAAATGGAATACATTGTGCGCCGAATCCCAGTAAGTGACCAATGATCTGATAATATCGCCCCGAGGCTAAATGTCTAGTAAATCCGGGAGATTTTTCAGATATTTCCTCACTTTGCCTTGCCCCTCCTTCCCTAAGTCGTTCCACCATAATCGCAACTCAAAAGGGATCTTGGTTATTATTGAAAACGGTTCGTTTTGTATCGTGCTCATCCTGCACATTTATTTAGGGTGATAAACTTTATTAGACTCAAAAATCAAAATTATCTAGGTTTTTTTTCTCTTTTTTTTTTTTGCAAAACCGGGAGGTTGGACCCGCCGAGGGTTGCCTACGTATCTCACCCCGTGCAAGAATCAAACCGGCGTAGTTCGGTCAGATCAAAATAGGGGAAACAAAAATAAAATCCTTTAAAGAAAAGAAGAATAACCCTTTTTTGAAATTTTGTTATATGTTTTGTTTTTCATTTCATTATTTATTTTTGAAAAGAGACCAAGGAAATATTTACACATTTTAAACTTCCTCTTTTTTTTTTGAAATTTTGAAAATCTTTTAAAGAGGTGCTACAAATGAAACATTTTATTTATATTCTTTTTTTGATTTTGAAAGTGATTAAAATGAATAGTCGAACTGAAAGGCAAGCTCTTTTTTTTTTATCAGCTTTTTTTTTATATATTTTTTAGGAAATTCCGGTTAGGTTTGATATTACGCGGACATGTTTTTTTTTAAAAGAATAAGTAATTATCTCCCTACTCTGCTATTTTTTGAAATTTTCGGAAACCGGTCAACATGCAGATTCGAAGCAAATAGATGCGCACAACAAACGGGATGCAGCAGGATGGTCTTTTCATTCCAGGTTGCCTGTCTTAGACGGACCCAACCCCTGTGTTGAGTCCCCTATGTCAAATGCAACATGATGCAGATAAGCGTTCCTACTAGGGATCCGGCAAAAGGTTTCATTATACTAGGTTTATAACCTGGGTAGATGTTCTAGACTGTGTACCCGAGCGGACAACTCGAGTCGAGGAGGAGCAACTTACCAGGAACCAAAAGGCCGTCCGGCTTCGCAACTTATCCGTCCTCTTTCTTATTTCAGGTATCGACACTAACAGAATAGGGAGCCTCGACCAGCGAGCTTCTCCCCGGAGGTGAAGAGAGAAGGGTTCGGCACAGTTTATATGCAGTTCAGATAATATCAAAGCAGTAAAAAACAAACATTGCAGCACGTTATGTCAAAACATGTAATAAAGATCAGATAATAAAGCCAAATATAACAATTATTCTAAGCTCGAATTCTTGAACCCTGAACCAGTGGTTCTGGGTTAAATCCCCAGCAGAGTCGCCAGAGCTGTCACACCTCCTTTTTGCGCGCCCGCCCCCGAAGGGTTAAATGCGCGAGGGGAGTTTTTCCAATTTAAGTGACAATATTCGAAATGGGATTATTTATTTAATTCAGAGTCGCCACTTGGGAAAGGTTTGGCTTTTGGTGTCCCAAGTCACCGGTTTATCTTGAATCCCAAATCGAGGAAATTTTCGACTTTTCCAAATGAAGTCTGCGAACCAGAAATTCTAAGTAAGGAATTCTGTTGACCCGAGGGAAGGTGTTAGGCACCCTCGAATCCCGTGGTTCTAGCACGGTCGCTTAAATTGTTATAATGGCTAAATATCTGATTTAAATACATGTTGTGACTTATGTGCTTTTATTAAGTTTAAACCGCTTTTATTATTATCATTTATTTTTATAGAATTGCAACGTCGTGAAAAATGCATCTCGAACCACGTCACAATCAATGCACCCGCGGTTGTCGACACATTTTGACTCCGTTGAGATTTGGATTTGGGTCACATCAATGTGCACCCGTGTTTAAGGAGGTTAAATTAAGCTGCGCCTAAAGAGTCTAACGTGTTATTATTTTCGGAGAAGGCCGTGAGATTCACTAAACGACCCGTCCTGAATTCTAAATGTTTATTATGGTTAGTTATTGAGGGCCTCGCAATTACATTTTTTATTTGGCGAGGCTCGTCTCTATTTTAGAAGGGATATCCTAAAGTGACTACATTTCTATTATGTTTGTCCCTAAAACTAGAAGGAAAGGTACATGCTAATTTAATTATATGCTTTGGCCTAACCTGGATTCTTATCAATTTTCTACTTAATTATTTACAAAGTGAAGAGGCGCCATACCTTGTGAAGCATGCGAGATTGGCCAAATGCTATACTTGTATCCAAACATTTCTTGAATTGAACTTAACTAGACTTATTTTAGGCTAGATTAAAGGAATTGAACACTAGGCATTATTGCTAATGGGGATTCGAACGTGCTCCTATATACTGCCTAGCGGGTCCTGATAAAAGAACTAAAGTAAAACAGAACATCATTGTGTAAGGTGGAAATATTCTATCCTATGCATGTCATTATAGTTAAACAGGAATCCGGTCAAAAATTCTATGTCAATTATCCATGCATTCTACATATTGTACCATTACATCTCGTACTAACAAACAACTATAAACTAAGACGCAAGAGACTAGAACTCAGCTAAGCACCAAACTGATCTTTTCCTGCTATTGAAATTTACAAACTAATCATATATATAGAAAGAAATCAACATGCCATGAGTATTACAACAGACATTTAAACTTCTCCAACTTTCATTTCATGCTTTCAGACTGTTATAGTTACACCAATATGGGACTTGAAATGTCTACCTGGATACTGAAATGCAAAGAAGAAGTGGAAGCAGAAGAGTCAGCAGCAGCAGCAACAGCACAAGAATGGTAGTAACAAACAAAGCAATACAGTAGCAATGACAATCCCAGACCAACAGACCAAAGCAGTAAACCAATGGTGCAATAATCAATATTTGATCTTTTCAAAACTCAGAGGGAAAATCTTAAAATCTGATAGAAACAAAACAAACTGGATACTGGACTTCAGACACGAAAGGATGAGGAAAAGTAGTGTTTCCAGTCGAACAAAGAATTTCTTTTCTAAATTCCCCCTCCTGATTTCCAAAATAAACTCTCTTTCTCACTTAGAAACTGATTTTGTTTGGTTTCAGCTTCCCTTTTGTGTGTATCTCTCTTCAGGTGTATCCCTATCTTCCTCCTCCCTCTCTTATCTTATCTTCTCCTAATGTCTCTCTAATATCAGGTGTCCTTTTTTTATATCCCCCTAAACTGATGGAAGACCTCCCTTTTATAAGCCTCCAATCACCCCTTTAACAGCCTGTTTTAGACAATCAGACCACCTTCCCATGTGCTATCCTATTTTCATATTCCACTTACTATTTAAATAAGAACACAAACCCCATGACATTCTCTGGCAAACTTACTTTTTAGTAAGGTTTATTATTTCTGAAACTAAAGCAGAGTATGGGCAGCAGAATGTGATCTGACAGCATGTGCTGTCAACTATTTTATTCAAAAGCCCTTATGCAGGGCACAGGCTGTGCACAAATGCACCTGTTGTGCACCAATGCACATGTTGTGCACAAGTGCACATGCCCTGCAATTTCAGAACTGTAACTAAACAAAACATTTGATTTTACATTCCTGATTCAAATCAACAATTATAAGTACTAAACTCAATTCCTAATTGATTCAAACAAATGTGTCCAGAAGCAAATCGATTTGTTATTGTTCAGGCAGTTGAAACTAATTGACGACACATGTCGACTCGACTATATTAATCATAACATGCACAATCGTAGCCAAAAATCGGACATTTAACAGTATCGACACATGATTTGAATTGTACTGACCAAACAGAATTGTACTCGAGGAGTCAGTTAATCGGTTCAAATTTGAGATTCAGTTAATTCCACAACAACACACATACATACGCATTATCAGAACAAGTAGAAGAAAGACTCAATCAAACGCAGAGGTTCAAGCAAGGTGGACAGGACACAGTTGGTAAAATTCGAAACACAAATTTCACCAAACATGAACGGCCTCTTAAACAATCACATGGACTAAAACGAAATAAAGAAAAGAAAGCAAAACTCACCTTAAAACCCGAAAAATCAAAAACCTTAGCTTGGACTCGAACAGACCTTTCTTAAGGCTGAACGGACTTTAATCGAAGTGTTTCTCATTAAGGTCCATTAGACCTTAATCTCTTGGTTTAAACAAGATACGGACCAGTGACGAGGAACCCTAAGGTTCCAAAAATTAGATCCGGGATTCATGCTTCCCTGGTCAGATTCGGACCAAACCAAGCATGGTTTGGTCACGAGGGGGGTCTGGGGATTATCTGGTGTGAAGTTGAAGTCGATTGGTGTAAGTCAGGTTCCGACTCGAATCTTCAAATGAAGATTCGAGACGGTGGGAGGGGATTTGAGCTAAGTGGTTAACAGATCCATGTTCAGGATGGCAAGGGGGTTCTATGGTGTTAAGGGTAGGGTCACCGGCGTCCATGCTGCCGGCTTTCATGGTGAAGGTATACAGGGGCGGCTAGGGTTTGAAGGGGAAGGGTCTGGTGAAGACGAAGGCTGAGGTATTGGATAGGGGGGCGGGGTATGGTTGTAGGTTTATATAGTTAGTGGATAGGTGGATCCTGGCCGTTGGATGAGACATGATGAAGGGCCAGGATCCTTCGACTAACAGGGAACGGCGTCGTTTCAAGGGTAAAGGGTTGAGGTCGGTCCGGGTGAGACGGGTCGGGTCTGTTAGTGGGTTCGGGGTGAGAGATCTTGGCCGTTGATCTTTCAGAGATCAACGACTCAGATCAGCCTGGATTAAAACGGCGTCGTTTGGACGTTCTTGACGTAGGCTGGTCACGGACCGGGCAAGCACGGGTTTTGGGCTGAGTTTGTTTGGGCCAATTTGTTTAAAATTGGACTGGCCCAAGTCCGAGAAGAATTTTTTTTTCTTTTATTATTATTTTTAAAATTGTCAAAACCTAAGTAAATCAAATTAAAATTAAATAAACACTTAATATAATTATTTGCACACACATATTAAAATATTTAAAACAGGTAAAATCAAACAAAACAAAAATCACGGACGAAGACGCATATTTATGATTTTCTATTTAAAAACCGGATTGCGGTTCAAATTACGCATGACACGTACATTTTGTATTTTATTTTAATAAAAATAAAATGGATAAAAATTATAAATAATTAACAAAGTGCCATGTAAAATCCAAAAATTGTACAGCATGACCATTTGTTATTATTTTTATTTCTTTTGGAGCGATTGTCGCGTAAAACAAAAATCACGTGCTCACAATACTACGTATCTTTTAGTTTTGACAAGCAAAAGGTGTGCGAACAAAATCCCAACTTGGTAGCTGAAAAGATTGAGAGTCTATATATAAAATATATGAATCTTTTAATGATATGAAATATTTTGGGAAAACTATATGTGCTTGGTTTAAAACGGACAATATGACATCATATTAAGGGTACGTATATCTGGACTGATTTAGCCCAACAATTGATATCAGGGCGTAAATTCGACGAGACGAGTATGATGATGGCTGAGTGATGGTGCGGGGCTCGATTTGCGTATCCTTACGAGCTTGGAGACGCGCGTACAAAAATAATCTAATTGCGGGCTTCGATTATCATAGATTCTCTAAAGATGTGGGACACAAAGAGAAACTCTTATTAGCATGTAGATCGTTGAAATGTGCCATGTGAAACTTAGTTCGAGAGGAGTTGTTAGGTGTGCGAACAAAGTCTCATATTGGTAGTTGAAAAGATTGGGAGCCTATATATAAGGTGTATGTATCTGTTAATTATGTGAGGCATTTTGGGAAAATCATACGTGTTTGGTCCAAAGCATACGGTATGACACCATATTAAGAGTATATCTAGACTGGTTTAGCCTAACTACTGCTATCAGTACTCAGGTTCGGCGGGACGAGTACGGTGATGGCTGAGTGATGGTGTTTGGATCGATTTGTTTATCCTTACGAGCTTGGAAAATCGCATACAAAAAAGAAGTTAATTGCGGGCTTCAATTGCCACAAATACTCTAACGATGTGGATGTCACAAAGCAAATCTCTATAATTTAACCCGTGAATTGTGGTAGTGCGCCATGTGGAACTTAGTCCGAGGGGATATTATTAGGTGTGCGAACAAAGTTCCACATTGGTAGCTAATAAGATTGGGAGTCTACATATATAGTATAGGAATCTATTAGTTATGTGAGGCCTTCTGAAAAATCGTGCGGGCTCGATCTAAACCGGATAATATCCTACCATATAAGAGTATATTTGGGTTGATTTAGCCCAACATGGATTTTGACAGTTGATAACTACAAAATCTCTTGTTTGTGACGAGGAACTTAATTGGTGAAAATAGCACGGACTAGCCAGCTTTCAGATTTGTAATTGAAAAATAGTTAGTGTTTGCAAAGTCATTGAAAAATAGCCACTATTTTGCTGCAACACCGAAAGTTATAGCATAATAAACTCGAGATTGGTGCATGTGTATATGAACTTCAAGCATATTATGCTGGAACTCCAGCACACAGAAAGTTCCAGCATAATATACTGGAAATTGGAGCACCTATGTATAAACTTCCAACATATTATGCAGGAACTCCAGTATATTATGCTGGAACTCTAGTATAGTATGATGGAAGTTCACATGTAAAAAATTCGAACTCCAGTATATTATGCTAGAATATTTTCTGGATTTTGAACAGTATTTTCGTTTAGATTTATCTTTACATAAAAAGTGATTAAATTTCGACTTTTGAAGTTGTGGCTATATTTCAATTACCGCTTATAAATCTGGCTATTTTCGAATCACCCACTTAATTGTGAATATGGAAACTGATTTCATTTTCTACTCTTGAACAAAACGTAAAAATAGCACGATATAGCCAATTTTTAGACTGGTTATTCAAAAATAGCCAGCGTTTATGAAGTCAATGAAAGATAACCACTATTTTGCTGCAACAGAGACCAGTCCAGCATAATATACTAGAGTTCGGTGCACATGTGTATGAACTCTAGCATATTATGTTGGACCGGTATACTTTGCTGACTCCAGTATAATATACTGGAGACTGGAGCACCGGTGCTCCAAACTCCAGAATATTATACTGGACAATTATACTTGCTGGAACTCCAGTATATTATGTTAGAGTTCTAGTGTACTTGTCACACCTCCTTTTTACCTACACCCCCGGAAAGGGTATAAGGGAGTTTTTCCAATTTAATTGACAATCAAAACGGGATTTATTTTTATTAAAAATCAGAGTTACCACTTGAGATAATTTTATGGTGTCTCAAGTCACCGGTTCAAATCCCGAATCGAGGAAAAGATTGACTCTGTATTACAGTCCGCAAACACAGTAATCTAGGAAAGGAATTCTGTTAACCCGGGGGAAGGTGTTAGGCATCCCCGGATTCCGTGGTTCTAGCACGGTCGCTTAACTGTTATCATTTCCCTAATTATCTGATTTTAAAACACTTTTAAAACCTATGTGCATTTTACTTCAAACCGCTTTTAATTATTTTAAGAAAGATTTCGACGTCATCTAATACACGTTTTTGGACCACGCTACATGAAATGCACCCGCAATTCGAGACATATTTTATTTAACGCTGTTAAGATTAAGATTTGGGTCACATGGAATGCACACCCAAATTTAGGAAGGTAAATTATTAAAATTACACGCCTAAAGCAATTACGCGTTTTCAAGTTTGTGAGGGCCATGGAAAATTCACTAATGGCACACCTCGATTTCTAAAGAGTTAAACTTAATTAAGTGAGGGCCCTTACGCAGATGCATTCAAGCTTGGGCTCACAATGAACCCAACCTGTTAGTGAAAAAGAACGTCTACAGACGTGTAGCAGGTTCCGAGTCTGACATTGATCCTTCCACAACTGGACCAATACTAAGCCCAATTCTTAGAACCAGCACTTGTACACAATAAATTAACGGCCAATCAGTCGATACTACGTGAAAACAAGAAATTAGATTAATCAAAGAATTCTGAATTTTAACCATTTGGCACAAGTTAACCAACTGAAGCTTCCAACACATTCTTTTGGGGTTTAATCTGCTATGAAAAAAAAATCCAGCAACAAACGAACAAGCTACTGGGCTCCCAAAACGAGCCCAAACAGCATTGGTGTCCTGTTCTTTCCTGTACATGGCCCAAACTCCCAATGCCTAAGAATTCCAAAACTCTCCAAGCCAAGGATAAGAGACAGACTGCATTATCGAGTTTACACTAGGGCATACTACCATTTGCATCCAAACAGAAGCTTACTAAATTATCATTACACAACAATGGACACATAAAACAATTTCAGAGGATACTAAAAGTGTATGCTTGACTTTAATTACCTGACATTCATGTTTGAATTCAGTCTTAAACCAAACTTATAAGACAAAAACTCGAACTTAAACTCAATTAATTACTTTCTCAATATCAGTAGTAACGAACTACTGGAGATTGAGCATTGTTCACTTAAGTAGAATCAACATCCCAAATTCTTAAAGAGCACATGATTATTTTTTACGACATGCTATTGACATAGGACAATAGAGGTAGCATACGTAATCCAAGGCTTGTTACAAGACATCAAAGAAAATAGAAGAAGCAGATGAAATAAGAAATCAAAAGGACTTGTATTCAATCAGGCTTCAGGTTAACATACATCTCCCTAAGCACTTGTTGACAATGGTTTGGAAAAATACCTGGATAAGAAAAAACCAAGAGCAAAATATCAAGCTGGAGATCAAAGGAAAGTAGCAACAGCAGAAACTCGCAGTGTAACAGTGCAGGAACCCAGATTCAAGCAATAAAATAGTAAAACCCACATAGCAACACTTAAAACAAGCTTCTGAATATCCAAAATTCACTCCATTTCAACCCAATTGCATGATTTTGTCATTTTCAATAGTGTTAATCAAGCAATGAAGATCAGCAACTCAGAAACCAAACCAATTTCGAGTAGTTTTTAACAAGGGAATGTAAGGAGTTCAAAAGTATTTCAGAACTTTCCAAAGAAGGCATCCATTTCAATTTTTTAGGATCTTTTTCTCTCTTCCTCTCTCTCTTGAATGCCAAGTTAGAGAACCTTTATAGGCAAGGCATTTAGGGCAGCTAGATGAGGATCGGATTTGCCCCTAGACCCTTTTGCAATTTTTATTTTAGCTCAAATACCCCTAATCAACTATCAGAATTTCAAACACAGCCCCTCATCCCATTTCCTGGAAGCTTCCTAAGGTTGTTACATAAGATTCCCCTACCTATACTACCCACATTACCCCTGGACCCATGTTAATTAACCAGATAGACCAAACGGGTATGGGTCAAGTTGACCCTGGGTTGAATTAACTCAAAAACCAACCCAGACCATGAGCCCGAACCTAAAGGCATAAAACCCCAGGCCCAAATACAATCAGACCAACTAGATTCTGAGTCTACCAAGAGCAGAAAGTAAACACTTGTTTGAAAATTAAAGTTTAACTACACGATTGATTAATTACATAAACAAGCAAAGAGTGAATTAGGTTATTAAATTGAGACGACTTAATTAACTTATGAGACTAAAGCAAAATCAAAGTTTCAAGCATGTTATTAACAAAATCAGAGAATAGACCTTTAAACCTCGGCCAGAAAACTGAACGAAAAAACGAACACAAAAATATTAAACTAGGGGAAAGACCTAAGCTCAGAAACTTGCTCGAATTTCAGTCTACTTCAAGAAAGATGAGAAGAAAAGAAGAGGAGTAGGACGTGAATCAAAAGTGGACAGAAGAAAAGGACAAGGAAAGTTTACCGACTAGACTAGACCGCAACGCTGGACTCCCTGATTTAACACAATCAGTGTTAGTTGCTTCTTCTTTGTTAAGAACAAACGATCAACACTGCTTATGCCAAATTAGACTCGAAAATCTTGAAAATTCGTATGTTTGTGGTCGTGCAAGGCACAAAATCAAAGGCAGAGCAATTTGGCTTTTAGGGCTTCGAACTTATTCGAGATTCGAAGGGATTGAGAGGGATTCGAGGGATATGGGTTAGGGATTTGGAAAGAGGGGGTCATGGGGGTTTCAGGGTGTTAGTTTGGGGCGGTTTGGTGTGGCGCCACCACCGGAGGAAGGTGGGAAAGGGTGGCGACTATTAGGGTTTATGGGGTCTCTGAAGGAGGGGGTTCTGAGAGAGACGAGAAATTAGGGGGGCCTGAGGGGGTAGGGTTATTTCGGACAGCTTTATACAGGGAAGGGGTCGAGTTCTGGTCCGTTAGATTGAATGAGATCGACGGTTGGGATGGGAAAGCTTAAACGGTGTCGTTTCATTTAAAGAGGGGGTTCACACCGGGTAAAGGGCGGGTTTTGGCTGGTTTTTGACGGGTTTAAGGGGTAATTGACTTGGGCTTGAGAGAATTAAATAAAAACTGTCCAAAATTGGAAAAACCTTTTTAATTCCTTTTCTTTTTCTAAAAATAAAAATAAAACGAAACCCAACTTAATTCCTAAACCAAATTATCCTAGAAAATTAAATTAATTAACCCTAATAATTATTACAACTAATTAAATACCAAATTAAATAAAAAACCAACAAAATTTAAATATAGAAATTGAACAATGCAAAATAAACCATTTTTGTGATTTTTCCATTTTTATAAAACAACTAATTGCCAATTAATCCTAAAATGTAGAATTAAATCCTAAAATATAAATGCAACATATTTTTGTATTTTTCATCAATTAAACAAAATTTGCATGTACAGACAAATGCAAACAATTAACGAAAAATGCCACAAAAATCCACGAAACTGCAAACAACGGAAAAAATTATTTTGTTTTGAATTTGTGGGAGTAATTCATATAGGGAAAAAATCTCGTGGTCACAGCTACCCATCTTTGCTCGGAAAACGAAGAGTTTTCGTGCAAAGATAAGGTGAGCGGATACGAGCGATTTTTGCCCGTTTGAATACTCCGTGGAAAGCATTTTTTGAAAGATTTGACTGCACCCTACTTCCGAGGTTGCCTACGTATCCTTTGCTATAAAGGAATCAGGTCAGTGTAATTCGGAAAATTTTGGTAGTTGGGACTACCATGAGTTGTGATCTGTAGCTGCTGCTGCTGCTACTGCTTACTGAACCCCTTATTACACCATGTCAAAATAAAAAGAAGCTAGACTAGACTATGATCTATGCATTACAAAAATCCTAACTATATCTTCAAACTTGATTTTGCGGTTTTTGTTGACATGTATTCTCCCGGTGAAGTCCCTTTGTTGCCGACTTGAATTGTAATCTGAGATGCTTTCCCTTTTCCCCAGGTGGACACCTGATTGCTGAACTTTGAATTATATTCCCGTTCTCTCCAGGTGGGCGCCTGACTGCTAAACTTGAATTGTATTCCCGTGCTCTCCAGGTGGGCGCCTGACTGCTGAACTTGAATTGTATTCCCGTGCTCTCCAGGTGGGCGCCTGACTGCTGAACTTGAATTGTATTCCCGTGCTCTCCAGGTGGATGCCTGATTGCTGAGCTAGAATTATATTCCCGTGCTCTCCAGGTGGGCGCCTGACTGCTGAACATGAATTGTATTCCCGTGCTCTCCAGGTGGGCGTCTGACTGCTGAAACTTTAATTGTATTCCCTTGCTCTCCAGGTGGGTGCCTGATTGCTGAACTTGAAATGTATTCCCGTGCTCTCCAGGTGGGCGCCTGATTGCTGAACTTGAATTGTATTCTCGTGCTCTCCAGGTGGGCGCCTGACTGCTGAACTTGAACTGCTTCTCCCTGTTCTCCAAGTGGGTAACTGATTTCAACAAAATAGACAAAACAAAGAAAATTTGTTGCCCCAGTTTGGTAGCTGGGCACATATGTGAGTGTTAAACTAACTCATATTACAAAATATTACTAAGAATTTGAAAGCTAGGTCCCGTTATCCAGGAGGGTCCTGACAGCTCCTAGTTAAACAACAATTTTAAATCTAAATTATATCTCTTAAAGGTATTACTTTTGCTACATCTTGTTATCTAAGCCGATCTTTAGACTACACCCTATTGTCCAAGAGGGTCCTGACAACTCTTAATTAAACGACAATTTTAAATCTAAGTTATATATTCTGAAGGTAAGAAAGTATTAAAGCTACATCCCATTATCCAGGAGGGTCCTGAAAACTCCTAGCTGAATTATGTTTTCTAAAGGTATGACTTCCGCTAAATCTTGTTATCTAAGAAGATCTTAAAACTACATCTCATTATCCAGGAGTGTCCTGCAAATCAAAAATCTAGTCTTATCTTAAGAGTGACAACTTTTACGGCTGAATTATACTACCATACAACAGAACTTACTCTAAATCTTGTTATCTAATGGAAATCTTAAAGCTATGTCCCATTATTCAAGAGGGTCCTAAAAGCTCTTAATTGAATCCTAACTCAAGCATGAAAACTTTGAAGCCAATTTATATTCCTTTGGGGATACATTTTTATGCTAGATCTTGCTACTCATAATTGTTTTGAATTTAAAACTAGGTTCCATTTTCCAGGAGGGTCCTGAGAATTTACGGTCAAACCTGTCTGGTACTTGCTTTTCCTTATAGAAGGTTTCTTCGAAACAAACAAAATTTTCTTCCCCTGTTTCAATCAAAGAAAAATCTTATCAGTTTAAAATGCGGTGGTTGGTTTGTGGCCTTGACTTTGAGGGCGATTGCTCCTCCACTTCTCATGATAATTTTGACTTCCACTCGAAGACCTTGCTAACCATTTTCTTTGTCATTCTTATCACAGAAAATACCTCTTCTCCGTTCAGACCCAATACCCTCTATCTATTGCATTGCTCATGAACTGACATTTACCAAACCTTTGTGTATCACATGAATCCCAAAGCACGTCAATTGCCACCCACTCAGTGCGTATGTTGTTCTTTCTTGACTTAAACCACTGGCCTTGGCCTTGAGGTCTATTGCTCCTTCACTTGCCATGTTAACTTTGATTTCTGCTTGGAAGACCTTGGTTATCACTGGTTAGCCACTTTCTTTGTCAATCTTATCACAGAAAATACCTTTGATCCGTTCACCCTACACCCTCCATCTGTTGCATTATTCATGAATTGATATATACCAAACCTTTGTATTTCACATGAATCCCAAAGCATGTTGATTGTTACCAACTCTGTGCGCACGTTGTTCTTTCCTAACTTATGCCACATTGATGTGCTGGCCAGATCCCGTTTTGTGCAATTGGAAAGCTGGTGGAAAATTTTGAAGTCATTTCTCACTTATTTTGACCAAACAGACTCAGGAAGAGGAAGTAAACAAGACAAAAGGAACATGGTAAAGGACAAAGGAAAGAGATGATTCCTAACAAGAAAATTACAAAGTAGAAACCTATCAGATGTGGATACCAACTCTAATGACCATGACATGCACCTGTGGCCTATTCTGTTGAGCAAGTCTGATGTTCAACTCCTGTTATACCCCTAAACCATGAAACTGGGATTCAATGCTCCGATTATCCAATCTGATTCACAATCCTTATTCGACTTGTAGTGCCCAAAGGGTTTTCACCATCAAGCCTCTCTCATTTTATTCTTTCTCTCAACTTACCGTCGCCTTACGGTGCCCACAAGGGTTTTCACCAATAAGACTCTTTTATTTTTTGATTTCTCTCAGCTCCCATCGCCTTACGACGCCCGTGAGAGTTTTCACCAATAAGACTCTCTCATTTTCATTATTTTTCTTCTTGGTCCAGAGTGTTGCCCCTGATATGAATTACCTCTCCTTGCTTGACTTGGCATCTCTCGAAGACTGATCAGAAGGTTTTTCTTTGGACCGTAACGTGGGCTTTTGGAGAGGGTTAAAAAGAAAGGATATCAAAGGCTCAAAACAATTCACATGGGTTCAAAATTACAACTTTCGGAATCATATTTCTTAGAACAACCACAACTTCTGCCCCAGTTTCTTGCTTGGGGACTTTTGGTTTTTATTTTGATGGGACCAAACCGTGAGGCTGCCTACGTATCCTTTAAAGGAATCAGGTCAAACGTAGTTCATGTCATAGGAATTACTTTGTTGTTGTGATTTTTCTTTCCTTTTTCTTCTTATTTCTCCTCTTTTCTTTTCTTTCTTCTTTTTCTCTTTTTTTGTTTTGTTGTTGTTTTTTTCTTTCTTTTTCTTTTTCTTTTTCTTCTCTTTTTCTTCTGTTTTTTCCTTTTCTTCTTATTTTTCTCTCTTTTTCTTCTTTTTCTTTTCTCTTTTTCCTTTACTTATCTTTCATGTTTGCGTTTCTGATCTTTGCTACTGATTTCGAAAGAGGGGTATGAAAGAAAATAAATAAGGCTCAAAGGGGTAACGAAGGATAAAGTGTTTAGATAGTAGAACAAAATGCCTTCGTCATTCCAATCTCCAAAACATGCCAAGTGCAAACTATATAATTAAACAAACCAAGGAAAACATTTGTAACATCTTTTGATTGTACCAGATTTGATAACCATATCCACACATTCGCCTTCTGCATCTGTTAACTACAAAGCACCTTGGGACAACACCCTCACTCTCATTACCACGAATGACCTCTATCAATTTAGGCAAACTTGCCTTTACCTTCAACCTGATGCAGCATGATGCATTTTAATAAGGTTTCTTTATATTCTATCTGCCCCAGTTTCACACAATTTGGGCTTGAAATGATCTCACAATACCTTTACTTATTTCCTTCAAATGTCCTCATCATCTTCAAAATTGTTTCATTGCTTCCTGACTAAGCTGACTTTTAAAGATCAGGCTGAGAATTATGATGTGCATGTCATATCACTAGAACCATCATGAAAAAAATTGTAAAAGGAGAAGAGAACTAAAAAAATGACTAGAAATAGCAGAAAACAGAAAATTGCATTAGACAGACGGTGAAAGGGTTTGAACAACAAAACAAGCAAAATAAACTGGGGTACAACCCTAAAACAAACCTAGATAACACTAAATGAGATACTACAACTAAAGGAACTAGACAAAATAAAAGAATAGAAGGGTTTGAGTCACAAGACAATATCCGGATTACAACCCTGAAATAAACCGGACAACAGAAATGACAACAAACTAAACCACCAAAACTCTTCTTCGGTCGACCAAGAAATGGAGCGTCTATCCAATTACCAAGCACGGTATCTTAGCTACTGAATTCTGCATCAACAATACTAGGACCTTTACAAGTCTTCATCACATTGTTTTTAACAAATTGCTTTTGGGTTCCTTTTTGTCGGCTCGTTCTTAAGATCAAACTCTGATAGCGCTGAAAGCTTAGTAGCACATGGAACTTCGAGGCTACCAGAAGAATTCTCACATTCTCTTTCCAAATAAATCATACCCACCATATGCGTCTAATTGTGCACATGCGATGGATTTTGGTTGGTGTCTGCTGCATCTGGATTTTGCACGACAATGTCGCCTGCATCAATAAGCTTTTGAATCATATTCTTCAGATTCCAACACTTCTCTATGTCATGACCCGGTGCATCTGAGCAATATACGCACCTTTGAGAAAACTCAAACTTCTTTGGAAGAGGGTTTGGCATTTTTATCTGGGTCGGCTTCAACATGTCCACTTTCCTTAGCCTCTGGAACAGACTGGCATATGATTCTCCCAATGGAGTGAAGGTTTTCTTCTTCTACAAGCTATCGTTCTTAAATGCTTGATTGGGCCAGAAACCTAATCCAGGGGGGTTTCGGTAGGCTCGGGGGTGCATAGGCATTTTGTGGAGCTGGGTACTAGGAAAGTGATGTACGACTTTGGGAGTTTTGTGGAGAGAAGTAACATTGGGGAGGGTCATCTGGTGCACAAGGATATCTACGGGGCCGATGTCGAGGCTGAGAGTATTGAGCAAGAATGCCCAGCAGATCATCTTTTCTGTTTCTCTTTCTCCCTAGGATGTTCTGAATGTCTTCCGTGGTATCTTTCAATGCCGAATAACTCATGATTTTGCCTAACTTGATTCCCTTTTATACCATCTCCCCCATTTTTAACACATCATTGAAAGGCTTACCTAAGGCCGGGATCAAATGACTGAAGTAGGTGGGCCCATGGGCTTGTAGGAAAAGCTCAATCATTTCTTCTTCACCAATCGGGGGGATTGACTCGAGCAGCTTGCTCCCTCCATCTGAGCCCAAACTCCCTAAAGCTTTCCTCCGACTTCTTTTCCATTTTAGTTAGGGAGGAGCGATCTGGGGTAACGCCTAATTTGTATTGAAAGTACCAAATGAAATCTTGAGCTATGTTACCCAATGTAGGCCACTTACCAACATCTTGACGATTATGCCATTCCAAAGCTGCCCCAGTCATGCTCTCACTGAAATACGCCATCAACAAATCATCTTTCTCGCCAACACTTCTCATTTCACTGCAATAATCCCTCAAATGGGCTACCAGATCTCCACACCCATCATACAAGTTAAACTTTGGAACTTTAAACCCCGCAGGCAGACGAACGTCGGGAACATAGACAATTCTTTGTAAGACATGCTACCCTGGTCTCCCATTCTTTGCTTGTTCTTTAAGGACTGTTCTATGCCTTTCAGCCTCCTAGGTATCCTATCTCACCCTTTTCTTCCTGTGAACTTTTCATTTTCAATATGAGGCTCATCCAGCGGGCCCTGCTTGTATAAGTTGGGAACCTTGTGGGCAACCTCTGAGGGGTAATATTGGGCATCATGAGCTTTGAGTGGGTGTTCATTGTTGGGGATGGTGGATAAGATAGGAGGGCAATTTTTGGGAAAGGTAATTGGAATATGAGTAATGGAGCTACTAGGGTGGTTGGGAAAGCCATGATAAGTAGGTGGATCTGGAGAGTATGGGGAATCATCTGGCACTGTGATCGGTGTTTGGGTAAGGGTAGCATTTAGGAAGCTAGGAGGCGGCGGGGTGGTGCCTTCCCAGTCATCCAAGCATGATACATGTCCATCATGTGTTGTCTTAACATCCTTACCTCATCAGCTAAACCAGTGTCCCGTTCAGCCAACTACTTTCAGGCACCAGTATCAACCAACCCAATTTTGTTATTGTCCGTCATTGCCTTTTGAATTTATATTGTGGAGAGGAGTTACTACTTCGGGAACCACAAACCAACCACCTTTCTGTGCTGAATTGTCAACAACAAACTTGTTAGTGATTAGAGCTTAACAGATAGGCAACCGCACATTTGGGGAATGAATGCACCTAAGCAGTTAATCATTTCTGTTATGCATTTGATCGGTTGCTTGCGTCATTTCGGCTTTTCCTTATTTCCATTTGCAACTTCTTCTCCTTTCTTTTCACTCATGCCTTTCTATTCTTGATTTATCTTTGTTTTTATCCTCTCATTTCTCTCTCTTGTTTTGCCATTGTTTCCTCCCCATGGTTTCTTATTTTTCTCTCTTCTCTTTTCTTGTTTTTTTTCTCTGTCTTTCATATCTTTTTCTCTTCTTATCTTTTTTTTTGGGTTATGGTCGAATCCTATGGAGATTGCCTATGTATCATGACCCTGCATGAATCAGACCAAGCGTAGTTCTAGGGGATAAGTGTAAAAATAAAATATTTTGGGATTTTCAAATTTTCATAAAAAGAAAATGCTTTGATTACAACGACTCAAAAACTAACAAACTCAAAAAAACACTAACAGACTTTGATGAAAAGATGAAAATACAGACTTAAAAACAAAAAGATGAAAACACAGACTCGAAAACGAACTAACAGACTCCAATGAAAATTATGAATACATCAACACCTCAACTGCTCCTGGGGCCCGCGGGACATCATTCGGTCTCGCCACGAGCCTACGCGCTAAATCCCCTTGGAGCCTTTCCAAGTCACTCATTATCTGCCGGACAAATGTCATCACTGCCGTGAAGAAGGTGGTGTGAGTCATATCCTCACATGCTTGACATTTCACAACAATGTAGTCGGCAATGGTTCTGATCCTCTCTCAGATTCTACCCTTTTCTTGAAGCAGACGCCCGACCTGTTGATTCCGGGCTTCTAACACCTGAGTGTCATGGAGATGTTGATTTTGCAACTGTTGCATTTCTTCCTTCATCCGAGCCATCAAATCATAACAATGTTCCCTATCAGCTTTAAAGTCCTTGGCCAGCTTGGCTGCCTCATTCTCGAGGGTAGTCATTTTTTCTTCAGGCTGGTGATTGTCCCTTCATATTTTCTTTTCATTTGTCGCACAAACTATGCCCGCCTTTTTGCATTTTCTGCCAATTGAGCCCGGACTTTCGCCAGACTGGCCTCAGACTTTTCTAGGTCATCTTGACACTCAAGGGCTTTCTTTTTCAGACTGCTTATAAGCCTTTCATCCGCTCGGCTTCTTTCCGGGTTTCTAGCAGGTATTTTCATCTTCCAGATTTGAGCTTTGAGGGCTTCATTTTCCTGAGTTAGTTTTTTTTCTTCTCTCTCTCATCTGCGGCGGCTTGCAAACCATTTTCAAACTGAAGGTCCATGACTTGCCTTTCTAACTTGCTTATGGTAGCCCTGTACTCGTTTTCTCTGGCCAACCAGTCCCATTGCACGTGTGCTCCGTCGGTGAACTGTTGGACATGGGGTCTCTTTGCAACTTGCTCATGATGAACTCGGGATCTTTTACCATACCAAGCAGTGTAACTAGGCTCCGCCTCGCCTCTGGATAGATCTCGTACTTGAGTTCTAGGCTCTAAGAATTTGCACTGATGCCAAATCCGACGCACTCTTTCTTCTGGAAAAGCGGCTTTTGGTTCCAACTCAATAACCTATCGACTTAAATCCTCATCGTGTGGGATGGTCGGGTGTCGGCCTAACTGACATACAAACTCGGTATGGAGCATAAGGTCGGATACTCTGAAGACCCATCAACAGCAGAAAATAGACTTCAGCCGACATATAAATTACTTCACTGACCGAGAGCCGCCCGAATGTCCATTCGATCTTATTTGCAGTCAAAGATCTCAAATGAACATGCAATGCTTCTGTACCATCCGGGAACTCATAACCCTTTACCCGCTTTTCATGTTTTTCAATGCACTCGAGGCCAGTTATACCACAATTCAAATATCCAGGACGGTGGCAAAGGTGTTCCTCCATCCATAATTGTAACAGCATATTGCACCCTTCAAAGAACTTTCCCCCTTCTCGACAAAGGGTCAGAGCTCGGTAAATTTCTGCCAAAATCATCGGCACTATGGTCCTATTTGCCTTTTTAATCATAAAGTCGGCTATCCCCACGAGTCCCAACTCTATGTTCCCGTCTTTTCTGGGGTAAATCAAAATACCCATGAACACCATTATAAAAACTAATCCTCTCCGAGCTTCTCACTTGTCTTGGTTTCCCGCGTGAGTAAGACCGGTATCTGGCATCTCGAAGCCACGGGGATTCCTGTAACGTTGGTACAAAAAGTAGAAGGTACAGAATCCTTTGGCCAAATTTCCGTCTCGGATATCCCGACTGATGCTTAACAAGTCCAAAAATTTGTGAGAGGTTATTGTTCTCGGTGCTATCGGGTATTGATTTCTAAGATTCCCCTAGAAATCGGTGTAGCCTGCTATCTCTTCCAGTGTAGGAGTTAACTCGAAATAAGCAAAGTGGAATACATTATGCGATGGGTCCCAAAATGGTATCAAGGCCTCAATTATGTCCTTTCTCGGATTAACCTTCAAGAGCCCGACAAGACCACCCAATGCTTTTGTCACAACTTTTCTGCTATTGTCCCCCAAATTATGCCACCACATATGTAGCTCCAACAGGATCTCTTCACGGTCTGAGAAAGGTTCATTTTGAATTGTGCTCATCCTGCACATTTATTAAGGTGATTTTGATTAAAAAAACTATGACTCATTTTGACTCAAAAAACATGACCATTTTTTCAAAATTTTCACAAAAATATCCGGCTTTACCAATACAGCCTTTCAGCACTCCGAAAACGAAGATTTTAAGGCTGTGTTTGCTAACCGGCAAAAACCTTAAAAAATGACCAAAGGTGGCTTTTCTTGCAAAAAGGCCTTCCGGCGCCCTTTTGGGGACATTCGGCTATTTTAGACAAGAATGGCATCACCTTACTTATTTGCAATAAAATTAAAATTTTTGTTCTTTTGGGCTATTTTTGCAAAAGGGAAGTTGGACCCGATGGGGGTTGCCTACGTATCTCACACCCTGTGAGAATCAAACTGGCATAGTTCAGGCAAATAAAATAAAACCAACTATTTTTCAAAACCAAACCCTTTTTTTCATTTTCTCAAAAAAAAATCGGCAGAGTTTCAGTACCAGTTGGACATTGATTTTTCCAAAACAGGTGATTTAACTCACTTAACCCTCACATTGCTATTTTTCCCCACTTTCTCCCATTATTCAAAAGCTGGTCAGCATGGAAATCCAAATCAAATAAATGCACAAGTAGCAAGTAAGATGCATCAGGATGGTCTTTTTATTTTTGATACACCTGTCCTAGACAGACCCAACCCCTGTGTTGAGTCTCTAAAGTCAAATGCACGTGATGCAAGCAAACGTTCCTACTAAGGATCCGGTATGAGGTCTTGTTATACTAGATTTAAAACCTGAGTTTATTGTTCTAGACCTGGCTTACCCGAGCGGACAACTCGAGCCGAGGGGGAACAACGTACCGGGAATACAGAAGCTTCACCGGCTTTCCAACTTGTCCGAACCTCTTTCTAAAATTTGGGATATGACTCTAACAGAAGAGAAGTCACACGAAGTGCACACTCCTCTATGATTTAGAAGACTCAGAGAGAAGAAGGGTTTCGTAGCAGTTTATATACAGTTCACAGAATATCAAAGCGGTAAAAGCAACATTTAGCACATAGGCCCAAATATGTAATAAAATTAGATAATTAATAAAGCCAACTATAACAATTCATCTAAGCTCAAATTCTGAACCCTGAACCAGTGATTCTGGATTCGGTCCCCAGCAGAGTCGCCAGAGCTGTCACACCTCCTTTTTACCTACACCCCCTGAAAAGGTATAAGGGAGTTTTTCCAATTTAAGTGACAATCGAAATGGGATTTATTTTTATTAAAAATCAGAGTGCCACTTGGGATAATTTTATGGTGTCCCAAGTCACCGGTTCAAATCCCGAATCGAGGAAAAGATTGACTCTGTATTACAGTCCGCGAACACAGTAAACCGGGTAAGGAATTCTGTTAACCCGGGGAAAGGTTTTAGGCATCCCCGGATTCCGTGGTTCTAGCACGGTCGCTTAACTATTATCATTGGCCTAATTATCTGATTTTAAAACACTTTTAAAACCTATGTGCATTTTACTTCAAACCGCTTTTAATTATTTTAAGGAAGATTTCGACGTCATCTAAAACACGACTTTGGACCACACCACATGAAATGCACCCGCAGTCCGAGACACATTTTATTTAACGTTGTTAAGATTTGGATTTGGGTCACATGAAATGCACAACCGAATTTGGGAAGGTAAATTATTAAAATAACGCGCGTAAAGCAATTACGCGTTTTCAAGTTTGCGAGGGCCATGGAAAATTCACTAATGGCACACCTCGATTTCTAAAGAGTTAAACTTAATTAAGTGAGGGCCCTTATGCAGATGCATTCAAGCTTGGGCTCACAATAAACCTAATCTGTTAGTGAAAAAGAACGTCTAAGGACGTGTAGCAGGCTGCCGAGTCTGACATTGATCCTTCCATAACTGGACCAATACTAAGCCCAATTCTTAGAACCAGCACTTGTGTACAATCAATTAACGGCCAATCAGTCGATACTACGTGAAAACAAGAAATTAGATTAATCAAAGAATTCTGAATTTTAACCATTTGGCACAAGTTAACCAACTGAAGCTTCCAACGCATTCTTTTGGGGTTTAATCTGCTATGAAAAAAAATCCAGCAACAAACGAGCAAGCTACTGGGCTACCAAACGAGCCCAAACAACATTGGTGTCCTGTTCTTTCCTGTACATGGCCCAAATGCCCAATGCCTAAAGAATTCCAGAACTCTCCAAGCCAAGGATAAGAGACAGACTGCATTATCGAGTTTACACTAGGGCATACTACCATTTGCATTAGGGGTGGGCATATATCGGGTAAAACCGATAACCCGAACCGTTAATTCTTTATTGGGTTATCGGTATTGGATTATTGGGTTAACGGTTCGGTAACGGGTTAAAAAATTTTTTTATTGGGTTATCGGTTCGGGCTCGGTTTGCATTTTTGTTATTGGGTAAAAACCGATAACCCAATAAGAATGATATAATTTACTAATTTACCCTTAAGTATATACTAGGGTTATTCATTTTCCTAATTCCCTCTTCAGTCTTTAGTCTTCAGTCATTTGTCTCTCAGTTCTCATTCTTGTTTCCGTCGTAGCCCCCAAGAGTCAAGACGCAAGACTCACCACCAGTTCTCCGCCAGACATCAGTAGATACTGCACAGAAGTGGGAGCGTGCTTTTGTTAAGAAACAACAAAAGTTGGCAGTTTACACGTTCTGGCAGTTTGATTTCTTTGTTTTATATATTGCAAATTTTTTTAGTTGTTTTATGTTATCGGGTAAACCGATAACCGAACCGATAACGATATATAACCGATTAACCGATAACCGATAACCAATATCTTATCGGTTTGGTTATCGGGTTATGATATTTGTAAACCGATAACCGATAGGCAAAACCGATAATGTTCAAAACCGAACCGAATCGACCGATGCCCACCCCTAATTTGCATCCAAAAGAAGCTTACTAAATTATCATTGCACAGCAATAGACACATAAAACAATTTTAGAGGATACTAAAAGTGTATGGTTGACTTTAATTACCTGACATTCATGTTTGAATTCAGTCTTAAACCAAACTTATAAGACAAAAACTCGAACTTAAACTCAATTAATTACTTTCTCAATATCAGTAGTAACGAACTACTGGAGATTGAGCATTGTTCACTTAAGTAGAATCAACATCCCAAATTCTTAAAGAGCACATGATTATTTTTTACGACATGCTATTGACATAGGACAACAGAGGTAGCATACGTAATCCAAGGCTTGTTACAAGACATCAAAGAAAATAGAAGAAGCAGATGAAATAAGAAATCAAAAGGACTTGTATTCAATCAGGCTTCAGCTTAACATACATCTCCCTAAGCACTTGTTGACAATAGTTTGGAAAAATACCTGGATAAGAAAAAACCAAGAGCAAAATATCAAGCTGGAGATCAAAGGAAAGTAGCAACAGCAGAAACCCGCAGTGTAACAGTGCAGGAACCCAGATTCAAGCAATAAAATAGTAAAACCCACATAGCAACACTTAAAACAAGCTTCTGAATATCCAAAATTCACTCCATTTCAACCCAATTGCATGATTTTGTCATTTTCAATAGTGTTAATCAAGCAATGAAGATCAGCAACCCAGAAACCAAACCAATTTCGAGTAGTTTTTAACAAGGGAATATAAGGAGTTCAAAAGTATTTCAGAACTTTCCAAAGAAGGCATCCATTTCAATTTTTTAGGATCTTTTTCTCTCTTCCTCTCTCTCTTGAATGCCAAGTTAGAGAACCTTTATAGGCAAGGCATTTAGGGCAGCTAGATGAGGATCGGATTTGCCCCTAGACCCTTTTGCAATTTTTATTTTAGCTCAAATACCCCTAATCAACTATCAGAATTTCAAACACAGCCCCTCATCCCATTTCCTGGAAGCTTCCTAAAGTTGTTACATAAGATTCCCCTACCTATACTACCCACATTACCCCTGGACCCCTGTTAATTAACCAGATAGACCAAATGGGTATGGGTCAAGTTGACCCTGGGTTGAATTAACTCAAAACCCAACCCAGACCATGAGCCCGAACCTAAAGGCATGAAACCCCAGGCCCAAATACAATCAGACCAACTAGATTCTGAGTCTACCAAGAGCAGAAAGTAAACACTTGTTTGAAAATTAAAGTTTAACTACACGATTGATTAATTACATAAACAAGCAAAGAGTGAATTAGGTTATTAAATTGAGACGACTTAATTAACTTATGAGACTAAAGCAAAATCAAAGGTTCAAGCATGTTATTAACAAAATCAGCGAATAGACCTTTAAACCTCGGCCAGAAAACTGAACGAAAAAACGAACACAAAAAAATTAAACTAGGGGAAAGACCTAAGCTCAGAAACTTGCTAGAATTTCAGTCTACTTCAAGAAAGATGAGAAGAAAAGAAGAGGAGTAGGACGTGAATCAAAAGTGGACAGAAGAAAAACCGACTAGACTCGACCACAAAGCTGGACTCCCTGATTTAACACAATCAGTGTTAGTCGATTGTTCTTTGTTAAAAACAAACGATCAACACTGCCTATGCCAAATTAGACTCGAAAATCTTGAAAACCCGGATGCCTGAGGTCATGCAAGCCACAAAATCAAAGGCAGAGCGATTTGGCTTTTAGGGCTTCGAACTTTGATTCGAGATTCGAAGGGATTGAGAGGATTCGAGGGATATGGGTTAGGGATTTGGAAAGAGGGGTCATGAGGGTTTCAGGGTGTTAGTTTAGGGGCGGTTTGGTGTGGCGCCACCACCGGAGGACGGTGGAAAAGGGTGGCGGCTATTAGGGTTTATGGGGTCTCTGAAGGAGGGGGTTCTGAAAGAGACGAGAAATGAGGAGGGGGGGCTGAGGGGTAGGGTTATTTCGGACAACTTTATACGGGGAAGGGGTCGAGTTCTGGTCCGTTAGATCGAATGAGATCGACGGTTGGGATGGGAAAGCTTAAACGGTGTCGTTTCATTTAAAGAGGGGATTCGGACCGGGTAAAGGGCGGGTTTGGGCTGGTTTTGGACGGGTTTAAGGGGTAATTGACTTGGGCTTGAGAGAATTAAATAAAAACGGCCCAAAATTGGAAAAACCTTTTTAATTCCTTTTCTTTTTCTAAAAATGAAAATAAAACGAAACCCAACTTAATTCCTAAACCAAATTATCCTAGAAAATTAAATTAATTAACCCTAATAATTATTACAACTAATTAAATACCAAATTAAATGGAAAACCAACAAAATTCAAATCTAGAAATTGAACAATGAAAACAAACCATTTTTGTGATTTTTCCATTTTTATAAAACATCTAATTGCCAATTAATCCTAAAATGTAGAACTAAATCCTAAAATGCAAATGCAACATATTTTTGTATTTTTCATCAATTAAACAAAATTAGCATGCACAGACAAATGCAAACAATTAACGAAAAATGCCACAAAAATCCACGAAACTGCAAACAACGGAAAAAATTATTTTGTTTTGAATTTGTGGGAGTAATTCATATAGAGCAAAAATCACGTGCTCACAGTACTTATGCTGGAACTCCATCATATTATGCTGGAGTTCCAGCATACTTATCCTGTAACTCCAGTATAATATGTTGGAACTCCAGTATAATATACTGATGTATTTTTCGGGTTTTGAACAGTGTTTTCGCTCAGATTTATCTTTACATGAAAAGTGGCTAAATTTTGATTACTTTTGAAACTGGACTATTTTTAAATGACCGATTGTAAATCTAACTATTTTTGAATTTCTCCCGAATAAAACTCGTGAAACGACCATAGGCCAAATAATAAAAGTATAGAGGAAAGAGAATTAAATATTTGTTACGTGCCTTCGATTTCCCAAGATCATTTTAAGAAACTTTGACCGGACATTCTAATTGCATTATTATATGGAAAAATGCTGATAAGTTATGAAATTTTAATTTGCTTTTTATTCTAAAATTAAATCATGTCTACATAATTTAATTTGAAATTAGACTTTCAATAAACAAAAAGTGACAAAACGAATTAGAACTGAGGGTATACAAGAGTGGCAACATGTACTTGGAGCTGGCTTTGTTACTGATCTGATCGACCAAGTAGCCCAATTCATTTGAAGGTTTTTGCATATGGCCTAAAATCCAAAATTGACCTAAATAGCCGCCCACTCAATCGACTAAACTAAAATAGCAAGTGTATGTATTATAACACACACACACACACAATAGAACTGTATATAATCGGTGTACAACTAATTTAGGAAAAATGACATTGTATAGTCGCTTTCAAAATAATAGCCAAAAAATAAATATTTTTTTGTATATATATAATGTATGTTATATACAAAAATTATACAGTTTTAATATACTTTTTCTGCTACCGAATATAAATAGTTTCTGATGTAGGCTAAAAGTAAAAAAAAACTACAATTATATATATGACTAGAAAAAATAAATAATAAATTCAAACGTCTATTTGTGCAAAGATATTTTCAAGAAAAATTGGCATCCTATAACAACCCAAAACAGGAATTTGTAATTTTTTAGCCTTATATTAGGTTTGGCAAAGATAGCCTCAAACATTGAAATTGGTTGAAATACCTAAACGAGGCTATATACAAAATTTGAGTAAGATTAGCAAAAACTAAGAGAGAAAAAATATACTTCAACTTTGTTTTTCTTCTCTCTTCCTTTTTTTGGTTGGATTGAATGAGTATGTGATTGAAATTGGTTGAAAATACCTAAACGAAGCTTTAAATTTGATCAAGATAGAAGTGATTTAGACTGGTTTTAGGCAAAAAATTAGACCTAAAAATTCAATTGCGATATATGTATATCACGTTGTATATCGTACACATCAGTGTATATCACACACAAGTTTTTAAGGACGTCTGTGTATATCACTTTGTATATCGGTATACAACATAATTTTTTGATGGACGCCCATATATATCACATTTTATATCGTATATATAACATATATTTTCATGGATATACACAGATACATATAATATACATAAAATATCATTGATAGACATAGAGATATACACGGGTTACAATAGGGTATACATATGTGGAGCCATCTTGAACTTGAGTTTTCAATCTGAAATATGATATACAAAGAAGGAAAATAAAATTTTAATAATTTTTTTTTGATATACACATTATTATTATGTAATACATTGTGATATACAAATAATATAATTATTATTTATTGATCAAAAAAAGGAAAATAAATTTTTGGTATAGCA
This sequence comes from Nicotiana tabacum, assembly GCF_000715075.1. NCBI lineage: Eukaryota > Viridiplantae > Streptophyta > Magnoliopsida > Solanales > Solanaceae > Nicotiana > Nicotiana tabacum. Next base: position 12,772,934 of record NC_134089.1, on the reverse strand, counting down.
TGTTTAAGCAAGTTCTAAAATATAAAATAATAAATATAATTGTGGGAGTCAATAATATTTTAGTACAAAAAAAAAAAAAATTGATGTACACAAAGAAGAAATAAATTTATGATATCTATTTTGGTACACACTTGTCTTATGTGCTATACAATGTGATATACAAATAGTATAATATTTTTATTGTAATATATACATTGATATAAAGGCAACAATAATTATATATATAATTTTATATTATTGATATACAAAGAATAATATTATTTATATACAAAGAATAAAAATAAAATTTTAATATACATGCTGGTATAGACAAAGAAGAAGAAAAAAGTTGTGATATACATATTATTATTGTGATATATATTTATTGGCTATTTGATACCAATATTTATAACTAGAACTATTTTCTGTCAGTTATATGGGTATGTTGTTATACCATGCCAAAACCCCTATTTTCAAAGAGAAACTTTCAGAAACCACTATTAGCTAGTTGTAGATACCATTTACTATATTACTTCCTATAGCTATATTTTCAGATTTTTTAGAGTGTATTCGATGTATTTAAGTTACTGTATTCATGAATACATTAGCATTTCTAGGTGTGAAACAAGGGATTACAGCTAGACATATTTTTGTATTCGACTGTATTCATGGCGTGAAATATGGGATTACAGTGGGATAGATTATTGTATTCGATTGTATTCACGGTGTGAAACAAGCGATTACGCTGTTTTTAAACGGAAAGTGAATCAATTAACATAATAGACTCCCAATATAACTCAACAAACTCAATTACAACACACAAATTTTGTATTTCCAATTTTAAAAAATATTCTCAACCGAAAAACACCCCGAAAACATAGCAATCTTCAGAGAAATTATACAATACATCCGAATACATAAATTATATTAATTATAAAAAAACATCTGAATACATTCATTGAATATAGCGAGACAGTGAATACAATGAAATACATAGAATACAACGGGATATATTGAAATACAATGAAAAAAAAGGTAATGAAATACATAGAATATAGCGAGATACATTGAAATACAATGAAATAAAGACAATGAATACAATGAAATACAGCGAGATACATTGGAATATATTAACAAAAAATTCAAGTTGCTCAGCCCCCAATTCTGTCGTCTTTGTTCAAGAACAACCCTAATGTCGTCTCGTTGAAGCAGCATCAGTATCCAGTCCTCGCTCGCTATCACCGTTGCCTTCGGTTATCGACGATTAGCACGTAATTACTGGCGAAATAACGGAGGTTTTTGTTGATCCGATATGTTGCGTCAAAGAATGAGATTGGGAGGTTGAGGGCGGCGGTATCAATAAATAATGGCCATGGTCGAAACGGTGATGGTGGCAATTGCTCCAGCCTCCGGCGGAGGAGAAGACATCGAGAAGTAGAGAAAGAGAGGGGGAGAGAGGGAAGGGAGAATAGATACGGGGTAGGGGATAGCAGAAATTTGAGGGGATATGAGAATGAAAAATAATACAAAGCTTATTTTATGGCTTAAGGGTAGGAGGTGATTATAAATAAATATTTGACTATAAAAAATTAAAAGATAGTTATGAAATATAATTTTTTAAAAGGATATTTATTTAAAATAAGTAAGGTATCAACTTTTCCTATACGAGCTAACTAATCCATTTTCAAATGCCAAGGGTCCTGATATTGGCCTGTTTTTTCAGCCCACACATTCAACAGCATCGGATCCATTTCCTTTTGGACTTCAAATTATTGGGCGTCGGTTCGTGCAAATCCTCATTGACCGGGTCGGGTTCGGCGGCTTTCATATCCGGCTCGTTTTCATCCGCCAATCGAAAATTCGCTGTTGTCGACTATGGATTTCACAGTGATTAATCAGTGCTAATGCTTCAGAAAAACTTTCGCGCTTTCACAGGTAGTATATATTTTCATGAATGATAACAATATCGCACAATTTATCGCGATCATATATTGTTAGCACTGTACGGCGCATTTCATGTGTTTGCATTACGCTTTTTGACTGAACGTGGAGTTTAAGATGTTAAATTAATTATATACTCCCTCCCAGTCAAATGAGTTCACATAAATTGAAACCGAGGGAGTATTAGACAGCGAAAGTATTAAAGTAATAGTTGAAAGTTTGTTGTTAGAGAAAAAGTTAAAAGTTTGAGTAGTTGAATGAATTTGAATATCTGAAAGTTGTGAAAATTATATTGAAATGGAATGGTGTGAGGTTGAAATTCCAGCATAGACAAAATAACATTAAGTGATTTCTTCTGCCTAAGCTTAGGTAGGCAGATTTATCGTACCCGTACTTGTAGGAGGTAGTAGATACCCAATGGAATAGTTGAGGTGTACGCAAGCTGGGCCAGATACCGCCTTCATAAAAAAGAAAGGAAAAAAACAAAAAGAAAAAAGACACTAGGTGATGGTAGGCATAGTTTCTCCATACTTGTGCTGGTGGGTGGTAGCAAGTGCTCGGTGGAATAGTCGAGGTGCATGCAAGCTGGGCCAAACACCACCGTCATAAAAAAAAGAAAAAGAAAAAAGAAATGGAATAGTATCATTCATTTTTAGCAAAATGGGATGATTATGGTACAAATTGGAATAAAGTGAGTATTGATATGAGGTTTCAGTGATACTTGATGGCTATATAAAGAAGAAATCAATATCTGTATGTATTTATTTTAAGTGCAGAATCTCAGAAGCAAATTCGTGCTCTTGTCTGTTATTTGTGTTTATGTGTATTTATTTTATTACTCCTATCTAATTTTATTTTTATTGACATAGGCTCGACAACTTGGGGCCGACCTTAGGCGGGTACCCCTCTGAAGTCCAACGGAGGACACCAACCCCAGCCATGAGCCTTCTGATCGTCCCATTGACCCGTCCATGTAAGTCTGTTTGGGTCTATTGTGCTCACTGAATTTTAACTTAGTGCAGTATTTGCCTATACAGTAATTACGTTTTGTTATATATTTTAAGCATTATCCAAAAGGAATTGGTGGATCGGTTACTAATTTGGGGTTTCACAAGCCTATTCATCTAATACATTAGACACTAGCTTCACTACTATGTCACCATGCCTTTACTTATTATATAAAAGTATAGAGGAACAAAAATCCCTTACTAAAATATGGAAATTTCAAGTTTGTTAATTATTAGATATGCCTCTTACTCCATTTGATAGTTTATTTCGGTTTTCTTTTCTCCTTTTATTAGAATAAAAGTTTTGTTGAATATCAAGATAGAAGAGAAAGGTGAATGATTGAGGACAAGTAATGTTTAATTAATGAAGAAAATCAATTTAGTTGCACTGGTCTTGTTAACATTGTTAGTGTTTTTTGGAAAGAAGCAACTTGCGGTTAATCTATAGGTGATACTGCAGAAGAGGTCACATGTTTAGCCCTGCATTCACAACTTAAAGAATTGGCAAAGGGAGACTGTGAGGAAAGAAGTTCTTTTCAAATGCTTTTATTGTAGAGAACCATATTGTTGTGTAGGTTCTTTAATTTTGTAAGCTACTCCTGTAATAGGAATTTCCCACTGCATTAATAGAAATATTACTTCATGAAAAAAAAAATGATTTTCAGGAATATCTTTTTTATTTTCTAACTCCATGTCATATCAACTTCTCAATATCACAGTTGGGAGTTGTCCGCCTTTGCAGCCAGATGTGCCCGCTAGCTGTTTTATGCTTATTACCTCAATCGCTGGAACCAACAGCTTTTAGATATTTTTTCGATAAGGTAATTTTATTAATAATAACAGTACCAAGAAGGTAATAAAGTAGTACAAAAATATTGAACTTATACGAAGACTAGCAAGAAACTGAATCTAGCAAGTCTTAAGAAGTCATCTATGCTAATTACAGTATCACCTTTTTGTCATTATAACAAAAGTTGTAAACACCTATATTTTATAGGAGAAATCTGGTCCTTTTTCTTTTCAAAACATCTCTTGTTTCTTTCTTGCCAAACCGTCCAAATGATGCCGAAAGGAATAAGCTTCCAGATCATCTTCATCCTTTTCTTCATGTACTGTGCTTGCCAGCTGTTCTCTAGATCCTTGATGAAGATTTCTAGTTCTAAAGATACTGAATTCTCGTGGTTAACAAACAGCTAACAGGTGAAGATCACCAAAGCTGGAGGAATTTCTTAACTTTATGGCTTTCTCTGTCATCCCCCGGTTTCTTCTATGATTTTTGGTGCACTGTTTTTTTTCCGCTTTTCGCTATATAAGGTTTGTCTGATAGAGTTTTGCCTATGTCTGGTAGCGGTATATGTTATGTTCACACTATTTTGTTATTTTGCATATGATTATATTATTGCACTCCCTTTCACTTATTTGGTCTATTTTAAGATATTATTATCACTTCTCTTACTTCTTTTGTTGTTACCTATCTCTTCTTTCGTTTCTTTTATGAAATTATTATCTCTTCTGTTGAGCCGAGGGTCTCCCGAAAACAGCCTCTCTACCCTTCCGGGGTAGGGGTAAGGTCTGCATACATCCTACCCTCCCCAAACCCCACTAGTAGGATTTTACTGGGTATGTTGTTGTTGTTGTCGATTTATATCTTTATATAGACAAGAGGGGTTGCTCTGATGGTAAGCAACCTCCACTTCCAACCAAGAGGTTGTGAGTTCGAGTCACCCCAAGAGCAAGGTGGGGAGTTCTTGGAGGGAAGGATGCCGAGGGTCTATTTGGAAACAGCCTCTCTACCCCAGGGTAGGGGTAAGGTCTGCGTACACATTACCCTCCCCAGACCCCACTAGTGGGATTATACTGGTTGTTGTTGTTGTTGTTGTTGCTATATAAGGTTTATAAAATTTGGAGGTTCTTGGATCCATAGGTTCATTAAGCTCATCAGGAAGTGTTAAATCTTGAAGTAAAATATGCTTACTTAAAGTATCAAGTTTCACCTATTCACCTTTTTCTTATACAAAAGAAGAGAAAATATCTTTCTTGATAAGCAGGAAAGAAAACACAATACTACTGTTCATTTTGTTCATAATTTACTGCATGTATGTTATGCAGTGGAAATCTGATAACAGGCTGAAGTGTAGCAAAAGTTATTTGGACAGCCAAATGAACAAGCTGTCAATTCTGCAAATGTATAAATATGAGACAACACATTATTACATTGAAACCTTTGAGCTCTCGCAGGGCCTAAGTTTTTATACAATTTAGCACTTACACACTATTAGTCTACTAGCTGGGCATGGTTCTTGCTGTCTGTCCAACACGATAGTGGCATCTATGTTCACTGGATTCGCTAATTGGGGACAAATGTTCCAACATACCCTACTCCAACGATGAAGAAAGCTCCTGCTTGCAGGAACAGGTATATGAAAAAGTGATCATTTCCAAATAGCATGTTGTATATAGCACAGTATAGCATATACATTCCCATTAGCAGCTCTAAGACATGAATCCTGTTTTCAAACCATAGTGCAGGTTGCAATCAGAAATTTGCAGGATAGAGAATACTTTGATGTTACCAACTTTGTAGGACTGAATAAACTGTCAAATGTAATAAAAAGTATCAATATACGATTACCTTTCACCTATCCTCGATCTTGGTCTCTTTGATGCCTTGGCACTATACTTTTGCTTCATCATGTTCCCCAGCTTCTCAGTTACAACCCATTCATTTACTCGGTTGGCTTCTAAGAGTCCGATTATTGTTGCCTTAGATCGATGGAGAGACATGACGTTCTCGAATAGGATCCAGAATACAAGAAGATGGAAAGATCTGCATGGAAACAATACTAAGCTGTGTAATTATCGTTCTTTCAAAAATATGTAAATGAACAGAAGAAGGTTTTCTGAGTTTGAGTTCACATACCTTGGTGTGCAAGCGGCATTAAGAATGGTAATGGTTGCTGGAAGATATATAGCTAGAGGCTTTGTAAGATGGACTTCAGGCACTAAGATAGTTGCTGGAATGACAACACAGTAAAAGAAAAAAGTAACCCAGTGTGCAATAATCTTCCTCACAAAGAAGAAGCCGTAGATGAGATGAAACTTCTTCCAGATTGATACACGCTGCATTAAAAGAAAAGGTGTGATGTGACTTGTTGACAGAAAAGCTTCTTTTTTTAAAAAAAATAGACAGAATTTAGAAAATAGTATCACCTCGCAAAGCATGATCTCTTTCATCATCTTGCGAAAGAGGTTAGCTGGGCCACACGACCAGCGGTGCTGCTGAAATCTATAAGCCTTGAAGGTACTTGGGAGTTCGTTCTTGACCTAAATGAACTATGTTATGCTTCTGATAGATAGAGGCTTCTAGTCATTTCCATAAATAAGAATTTTTGAAGTTGTGAACTCACAGCTAGGTCACCCACAAACACAAATTTCCAACCCTTAAGGCTAGCCCTGACTGCAAGATCCATGTCCTCTACTGTGGTCCTGTCTTTCCATCCACCAGCATCATTCACTGCTTGAATTCTCCAGACGCCAGCAGTCCCTACAATTCAATCCAAAAAGCTAATTGCATTCTCAAAATAATTTCTAGCTGTTGAATGCCTGTATGTAGAGTGAGATCTGACTCTTGGTTTACCGTTGAACCCAAAGAATGAACATGTTGACGAGCCAACTTCTTGCTCAACACTGAAGTGATAGTCCAATGACATCTCCTGGAGTCGAGTCATCAGACATTCATCTGCATTAACTGTGGAAACATTTTGATTACGTTAATGACTAGGTTAGTAAGAAATACGACTGAAGCTGTTAATTCTGCCTATGAGTCTACGCAGGCATTGCCTTTAAATAGATTAAGGACAGTTTGCTGAATATATTTCTTTTTTAGATAAATTTCTTCATGAAAAGTTCTTTGAGTGAGATGGAAACAACATAAAGGAATCCTGTAATTATAAAATGGATGCAATCGCAGTTTACTGTCACAACATAATAATATTACTGTTCATTAATTGTGTTATACCTCTTTTGAACACCTTTAAAAAAATTAGTTTTTGAGAAACATGACCAATAATTCAGTGTGTTATGGACATATTGCTGTCTTTGGCCTTACCAAATTTCCATCTGGCTTGAACCAAAGCCAATTCTGGGTTGTCGAGAAGATATGGTATGGTCCTCCAAAGAAAGTCTTCATCAGGCTGAAAGTCTGCATCAAAGATCACAACAAACTCACAGTCATCAACATACTGCTTCTTTAGACCTTCCTTGAGAGCACCCGCTTTGTAGCCATTCCTGTTGTTTCTTGTTTCGTATTTCACGTTTATCCCTCTCTCTATCCACTTTCGACATTCCAAGTCCACTAATGTCTGCAAATATATCCTCAAAAATTATTTGGGATTCAGAAGATTCTTAAATTTTGCTCTCAGATAATGTTGAGTTGAAAGAGATACCCTTAAAACTTCATTGGTGGAGTCATCAAGAACCTGCACAATGAGCCTATCTGATGGCCATGACAAGCCACATACAGCTCCAATAGAGAGCTTGTAAACCTGAAGAACAATAAGATGAGTAATGGTTTTCATTGTAAAGAAAGTTTATATTCCTATTAATCTGCTATTCTTGTTGGCACTCAGACTAATTCCAAATGCTTTTTTCTTGTTGCCCAGTTTTTATTTTCTTTGATCAGGAGCAAGGCACAAATATTAGTGCCTTTATGTTATATGCTCCTAAACGTTGTTCCTTGTCCAACTAAGCTAGAGGCTAGACCCTTACAGTCAATATGCTAGTGACATTCTCAAATTTAAATTGCATAATGGCAGAAAATATCTAGGTTTGTTTCTGTTGGGTTTTAATTAGATGTGCTTATTAAGCTATCTACAAGTCATTAACAATGTTGGACGATTAACATAAATCTATCATTTCTACAATCAGTCAAATAGTATGTAGATTCTATTGATCAAAACGTCCTTAAACTATCTTGCTCCTTTTGGAATTTTTAAAGAGATGGACAATAAGCTTCCTTCCCATGTTCTGGCTTACCGTCCTGGTTTGACCTTGTTAGCCAATTAACATTGACCTGTTAGATCTATCTTATTTATTTGGTCTCCTGCTACTAAAAACATGGTTTTGTAGCAGTACTCAAGACGAAAAGATTAGACACCGACAAAAGATTTGTCAACTTAATCAGTAAAGTCTGACTAATGGTTCAGGATTTATATGAGAAGGGATTAATTTCTTGCATCTATTTTTCCATTTAAGAAATTTCTGGCATTTGTGGTGTAATTTTGCCATTATTCTAATTCTTTTCTGAATGGTCTGGGTATGGGGAAGCCAGGAAGGGTAAGGGTGAGAGAAGAACAAAGATTGCTCCACTAGCATTGAAGGTAAAATCCTCCAATGAACTTTCACTTGATACTCAGTACAGTTTTACACTAGTGTTGTTTCTAGATTTTTGATTATTGGGGGTTTTGAGAAACGAAATTGTATTTTCTGTTGCTGATTGACTAAATTTCTTTCAGTTTTGGGATCATTGTATGTTAGTGATTTATTTTCTACAAATTACTTTTAAGATGGAAACATTATAACCACCGATCGAGAAAAAGAAAGGGGGATGAAAACAAACATATTCTTAGTTACTTCTAAGCAAACAGTTAAAATTGAGACACAATGCTGAACAATAATCATGTATGCATAACTGTAAATCTCTGGAACTTGAACAGAAAAGACATATACTCAAGTAAAGTTAAAAGGTTCTGCCAGGTATGTACCTCCTTTTCGTTGAACATAGGTATTTGGACCAACACCATTGGGTAGTTTTTGTGCTTCTCTAGGTCTTCTTTTACAGACTCGAGCTTATACTTCGTATATCTTTTCCTTCCAAAGCACTTGACCCCTGCGATCACTATTGCCATGTAAATGCGCTCAAGGAAGAGCATGATGGACATCCCTATGCATATATACATTGCAAGATGTAGAGCAGGCACAACTACTGGAACTCGTATCCGCTCCCAGGCATGATTTATACTTTGAGTAGTATTGGTATTTACTCTGATCCCAGGTTCTTCGAAAATGAGATTTCTCATGGTCTGTGCTCAAGTTACTGTATGATATGGAGGGCCTGAATTCGGAGTTCAGTGAGGGAGCAGACCACTTTGGGTTGAAAGGAACGAGCTTGCACTGTAAGTACATAGAGATGGAGTGAGATTGTGGTGAACTTGAGGATGCAGGTTTTGTTGCTTTAAATAGAGATGAAGTGTGATTGTAGTGAAGGTGACGATAGTAAATGGAGATGAGGTGGAGTGGTGTAGTAGATTGAGTAATCCATTTAAATAAAGTTCTTCCATGTGAGAGACACACGGTCTACATGCAATGAAGGTGCTGCAACGTATCATCTTGCTAGCTGGAGTTCTGGCTTTTCCCTCCGACAATGCTGTTGGAGGATCTATTCATAGCTATACATGTTAACATTTTGAATTGGATAATACAGATTAAGTTTTGAATTATTCTATCTATTTACACTTTTAAAGAGAAGCGCCTAAGAAATTCCATCTGAATTTCACCAAATGCTTTTTAATTCCCGAGTCCTTTGATTATAACTCATCCTCTCTTTTCACTATTGCCCATATCCATGTTTTAGCTCCTATGTCACTCTGCTTTTCATGCTTTCTTCTTGAGAGTATTAGTGGTAATACTGACCTAGATTAGAAACAAAATATTTAGCTCAATAGGACTATGTCGTTTTATCCTGCGCACCTACATCAAATGATTGCTTTTAAAATCATATTATCAAATAACGAGTATTGCAAAATAAGCTTTGAAGTTCTTTACAGCTGGCATAACTCTGTTTTTCTGAACGTAGAACCATCAAGTGATGCAGAAATCTAGCCTCAAAGACGACACGCCTCATTTGGAATCATGTGAATATGGAACATAACACGTTTTGAGCACATCCAAGTCTAATGTCGTCATCAACTCTTTGAATTGTCATCTAAATTGTCCATTCTTGTGCGGGTTACTTGCAGTCCCAAGTCATGATGGATATGTTAGTAAGTGGTTGGCTTTATTTAAATGTTTATAAGCTACCTTCTGAATGATGACTTTCCTAATTATTCGTTGCTATCGGTAATGCTTTAGAAAGTAGAAAAATTTGGTTTAAATACGTCCGACTTGTTGAGGGCAATATTCTAGTTAAGCTATGTCCAATTTTGTTTAGGGCAATAAATTGCTGGCTAATTTGGCTGATTTGGTTACCCAATTTGTCAACTTTCCTACACTAAAATGTTGTTAAGTTAGTTAAAACTTATAAGCAACTTGTAATGTGTTAGTGACTAACGTCACTTGGGTAAGAAACAAGAATGTTCAGCTTAATTGGCACATGTCAATTTACACTTCATAAAATGATGTATTTTGAAAATCAAAGTATGGAGTTCACCAAATATGTTTTTTCTAGTTCTGAATCTTTTGGTTATGTGTACTGATAACCTCTAAATTTAGTCCATGTGGATACGATCCTGGTTTTGACTCTTAAAGGATATTGTTTGATGTTTGTGGGTGCTAAATGAATAAGATAAAATTGACACTTTTTTTCACTTGTTTTTTCTTGTTTTTATTCTTTAACCTGAACCAACATTTACCCTGATTTTTTGTGAAAACATTGTAAATTCTGTATATGAGGATGTAGGTGAATAGTGCGAATTATATCCATCCATATGAATATTCTTAATGTGCTTCTCCTAAATTCTTAAGTGATTGAGTCTCCTCAGTAGCTCATCGTTATATGGATAAAATGATTTTGGTCTTTCTTCTATTCTTTCTTTTGTTTTTGTTTCACATATATATATATATATATATATATATATCTTGTCTTAGGTTTGCATAAATACTGTAATAGATTACGCCATTTCGTCATTGTTGATGCTTTATTTTTTATTTTCTCTTTGTATTACTCCAACCTTTATTCCTTCCAAAATGGGAATGTGACAGTTGTAAGTTTTGGGGAAATAAGTAATAAAAAAAAAAGAATTTTGGACGTGCCACCTTAGATTCTAAAATTCACTTCAAGTGCATTTAAGATTCTATAAGTTCATATCATTGTGGAGATCTCCTCTACAATACCTAGTATAGCTAAGAATTCTTGAGATTTTCAATACTATTTCCATGTGATTATGTGAAAAATCTACTTTCAAAAGCTATAAACTTCAAGATCCTGTAAGGATATGAGATCTGCAATCATAATTATGATCTTGAATAAGGATTTCCTTTCTACAAATATGCGTAGGGATGCATAAGCACATGTGCACTAAAAAATAAATTTAACAAACCCTGTAAGCTACTACAGCTGCAAGTTTAGGCGAATTCATTTATGAAATGACCCACTGAAGTTGGATAATCTCTTTTAGTCTCTAGTGACCTAACTTTTGACCAATGGCTGTTTTCCCCTGGAACACATTGTTGACTCCTGTATATTACATGTTAACCACTGATTGTATAGATTGTTTCCCGAGTTTTTGGTTTCCATTACCACAATGTTATCGACTATATTGTTCAAACACTTTCTCACTTCTGTAATTTATATGTTGGGTGATGCGGCTAATTTGATCATCACTATGTATGTCGTGGATATATGTCCTAATAGTGATAATTGATGATATGGTACAACAGTCCTCATGTTTGAAAATCTGACATGTTTTCAGATGCAAGTTGCTTCTTTCTTTCTTTAGAAACTCAAGACATTAGGGGCTTGACCGTCTATAACTGAAGTATTGAAGTAAAACGACTTATATATCTTGTGGTTAATTGTTAATAATCCAACATATAAGCATTTCTATCTTCTTCTTCTTCTTGTTTAAATTAGATTTAAACAATCTTTCCGAAGAAAACAAATGGACTGTACATTTGTTTTATAATTGTGGTTTTTGGGCCAGCTTGCGCATACTTCGACGAATTCCACGGGATACCTGCTTCCTCCCACTAGCAACAGGTACCAGGTAATTCTATCCACCAAGGCTTGCATAGATGCGAAAAAATCACCTTGTGTTTTTGTCTCCACTGAGATTTGAACCTGAAACGTCAAATTCTCAATCCGCTTCATTGACCACTAGGCTACACCCTTGGGTGCTAATAGAATGTATCTTTGTTGAAATCCAGCTTCTTTTATGTTACTTCTAAGAACGGTGCATTTCTGTTGGATCAGAGGTAAACCCATGCTACACAAATGAATGTCTTTTTAAGAATCATGACCGTGAATTCAATTTCAAATTCTTGCGCTGTTGTGCATTCTCCACCTTTTACCTCTTCATTAATGCTGATTTTGTTATGAGACTGACATTTCCACTTCTTTTTCATGGTATCCCTTCAATTAAATGGGAAGATTGCATCTTATTTCCCTGTTACTGACAAATTGAGAAGTGGTGCATGGTCAGACGTTTTTACCTTTCAAACATTACTGTCATACTCATCACATTTGAACCGGATATCATGCCTGTGCAGCCAATCAATCAGACCACTTGAATATTCCAATTTGTTGGATCAACATTAGTTGTTGATGGTTCCTTCTTTTCCCCTAATTGGTTGTTGATCCTTAAAGATTAATTTGTGCATGTGTGGGTTGGTGCTTGTGATTATTGCTTGGAATGATAGATCATGTGACATCTGATCATTGTGGAGGAGGAGCTTTGGTTTGTTTTAGGGAGAAAACCAGCACATCATCTATGTGTCGTTCATTGTCAGTTCACCACTTTCTAAAAGACCTTATAACAAAAGGGCCTGACTCAGGAATAAGCACTGTATCCAACCTTTTATCATTTTCCAACCATGTGGGAAGCATATCGAATTACAAATTCATTGCCTTTTGTTAAATGAAACCATTCCAGCGTCTGCGGTCCTAACTGCTAAGTGCATTTTTCTATGCGTGTTTCTTTTCATGGGTGTTGGGCCTCTGAAATGTCTTTCTGCCAGAACCAAACTCCATTAGTAGGTTGTATTGGTTTATTAACGTGGTTGAGGCTCTCCAGTTTCTTGAAATGTGGAGGACGGATAATCTACTCCAATATATAGTTTTGCCTCCAAGATATTGTTGTTCAATTACGTGCCTAATATGTCTTGCCTAATATGTCTTGGATATATATTGGTGTTGCAGGTGAGTGTCTTTTTCAATGCGTTTCCTAAGATCCGCAATTACTACGAGGAAAAATCATCTCTTCTTTCCATTTCTGTGTGCGGATTCATGCATCTTTCCCTGCATTTCAAGGTATTAATTAGCTTATTTTCCAAGTTTCCGTAAAAAGGTAATCTCTGTTCTTGTTCATGTCAAATGCATCACAAAGGTGATGCTAATGTCGGTTAAATTTGAGTTTTGTAGTGCACTAAATCCTTTCGAAGGAAAAGAGAGAAAAACAGTAACTTTTTGGTGTTTTGCATTGTCTTGAATGTTACAAGATATGATGTAGCTACTGAACTTGACAACGTGAATTTATAATACTATCATCCATTTAGTTGAATATGAATGAATTTCTTAGCGTGATTAGTCAGCTGTATGGCAGATCAATTATTCTTTGTTTCTTCTCTTCACCTTCTCAAGGAAAAAATGAATTATCTAGCATTTGCAGGCGCAATCGTGGCCCAAAAGATTGCTGGTTTCTTGTTAAGCCCAACTTAGCCTGAGCTAAAATTTACTGCAAATCTCATAGGAATTTTTACCTTCTAATAGCAAAGGTTAACACCTTGTTTATTTTAAATAAATACCATTTAAAAAAATTATATTCTATAGATACATTTTAATGTTTATAGCAAAATATCTAATTTTGGTTACCTCCTACCCCTAATACGCTATTCAGTTACACTATTTTCTTTCTCTCTCTACTTTGATACATGTTATTCTCTTCCCCCATTCCCTGAAACCACGAGTTACTGTTAGAGCCAGATTCCTTTGAAGGAACAACAAATCTTGTCAAGTACGACTGGAATGTGAGGCCTGCTACTTGAGGCTCAATCTCATGGTTTCCTTCAATAACCATCATCGGAACTCTTGAGATCAGCGGCTCCATAAACCTGCAACTCCAGCTTATTCAGTTCAAATTTCTCTCTTTGCTTCAATTAGTAATGCACCACAAAGAATCATATTCAGATTAGCTTGTTTCAAATCCAACGACTTCCAATTTTTCACTTTATTTTCCATTTTCTATCTCATAGGAATATATAATAGGCTCTGTAACAGTTCGTCGTTTCACAATGGTATCAATTTGATGAGCACTCATATATTTCATTGTATTCATTGTCTTTTTTCATTGTAATTCAATGTATCTCGTTGTATTTCATGTATTTCATTGTATTCACTGTCTTTTTTTCATTGTATTTCAATGCATCCTGATGTATTCTATGTATTTTATTGTACTCACTGTTTCGCTATATGCCATGAATGTATTCATATGTTTTTTTTAATTAATATAATTTATGTATTCAGATGTATTATATAATTTCTCTGAAGATTGCTATGTTTTTGGGGTATTTTTCGGTTGAGAATCTTTTTTATAACTAGAAATACAAAATTTGTGTGTTATAATTGAGTTTGTTGAGTTATATTAGGAGTTTATGTTAATTGATTCACTTTCCGTTTAAAAACAGTGTAATCCCCTGTTTCACGTCGTGAATACAGTGGAATACAATAATCTGTCCAACTGTAATCCCATGTTTCATGCCATGAATACAGTCGAATACAACAATTGATTAGCTCGACTTCTCTGATTCACGTCTATTTTTGCTACTGTATTCATGAATACAGTAGCTTAAATACATCTAACATATCTTATAAAAATAGAAAATGTATTTACAATCCGTAATATAGCAAATGGTATTTATAGATAGTTAATTACCATTAAAAGATAAGTACTTTATGAAAATTTTCAATCTCATATCATACTGGTCTTTTGACTTGGGTTAAGGTGGACTGAAAGTACTTGCAACTTTCAAAGGATTTTGACTATCTTACTGCCAGCCCATGGAGGCACGTCAATGGATTTTTTTTTTGAAGAATTAACCTAATTAGTCGTATATTCAACCGTTTAAATTAAAAATAGGTAGTAGATATATATAATACGTGTATAATTTATGTATATGGATTAGAAAAGATAAACCATGAATTTGACCGACTATTTATATAAATATTACAATTCTTTTCTTTCGATTTAATCCGAAATCACTAAGGCCTAATTAATAGTATTGATTTACGTCGGATAAAGTTTCATGAAAAAACTTCATTTCCAAGGCTTAAATCCATCACACCATTAACATAAAGCTAATGTGTTTAACTGAATTCAGTATCCTTTATATGGAATGTACAAAACCACTAATAATTCATTGAATATTAAGTTTTGACCTCATTATAGCAAAAGCACAGTAGGTTAAGTGCAAAAAAAAAAAAAAAAAAACTCCTATAATTCATCAAAATTAATTATCCGACCCATCTTGAAATAAAAAGGAAGTTCAATCATTTTACCACTCCGTGAATGGTTAAAAAGGTGAGAGTTACTTTACTATTTACTCAGGTTTTGGTTGAAATCGCATCACTCACCATTCCACCGGAGGTACTTCAGGTGAAGCTACTAGGCTTCCATTTGGTAATACCACGTGTCCTTGAACCATTGATCACGTGTTCTTGTCTGACCATTGCATTACACTGTACTAACCATGCAACTTCTTGTTTTAACTTTACTAGCTACGTACTAGAACTTTCTTCTTTGAATAAGAAGCTTCTAGTAGTTAAATATATATGTGTGTGTGTGTGGTGTTATTATATCTGGTGTATAATTAAGTAGAGGTCAAGGGAACAGGAGTTGAAGGCATATATAGAAGTTATTGTTCTCTCTGTCTTTTGTGATTCGGGCGATTGATTGAGTGTCTCTTTCTATTTAAATAAACAAGATTGCACATTTTTATCTGCATTTGCACCTGCACCTTAGTGGACGAGTTTGTAAAGCATATAATTCTAGCAATACAAATATATTGTGGCCGATCGATCGAGAGACTCGTGCAGAAAGGTGCTGGTGCTTTTGCAGACAAAATGGCATCTTGCCTTTCTTTTTCCATCTTCACTCCGTCAAATGGTGTACCCTAGTTTGAGGTAACGGATATTTTATATCTTAATTCACATGCGTATAAGCTAACTCTCATTATTATTTTTAAATATAAGTCTTTCCTTATAGTAGCTTTTGCTTATCAAGATTTCCTTTGTTTTGTCGTAGTAACAATACTTCGTTCGCGCCATTACCATATTATTTTGTTGTTATGTTGCTTGGTTGCTTTTATTTTCATTGTTTCTTGAGTTTATGTTGCTTGGATTCTTCAAAATTGTTGAATCCTTCGAAAGTAGTGCATTTGAAGGATATGATACGGATGCGGCATCATTTTAGAGAGTCCGCCCAATACAGGGGCGGATCTACATGTTAATTTTGGGTGCTCAAGCACCCATTATCTTTGACAAGATTTAATAAATTTGTACAGGTAATTATAAAAATATTTAGGTAAATATTGATTGAGCACCCATAACTAAACTCTTTTTTTCTCTTCTTTCAAATTTTTTATCAGTGAGCACCCACGACTTTAAAATCCTGGATCCGCCACTGGCCCAACATAGGTCGAGGTTCTGTCAGAAACAACATTTCTATCTTTATAAAATAGGGGTAAAGTCTGTTAACACATTACCCTTTTCAGATCCCATTTATAAGATTAAACTAGGTTTGTTATTGTTGTTATTATCGTCCCAGTACTAATACCACGATATATTGTTCTGAGGGAATGTAATCAGTGAGGAAATATATTTTTACTTGCATTTAGCCATTCCTATGGGGTTGAAGATTTGGTGGCATACTATAGTGAAGAGAGGTTTCAGGTTGATGGTGTGGTGCAAAATTCACTAATTATTTTTCTTTATTTGACATGGAATTGCAAATTCATAATTTATTTTTTTATTGTTTCAGTTATAAAATACCTCAAATTAGGCATTTTTTAACCGAGCAAAATATAGATAATTTTTTTTTGTTGGTAATTGAAGTTGAGAGGTATGTGAAAATCCCAATAGATGATGTGTTATAACTCTCTGCTCTGCACTTGTCAAGTGTGCAGAAAACCTAAAGATGAGTTGCCTTTTCAATAGTTTTTCTTCCTTATCCTAATGATACGCACATGCACGAGGAGGGGTGGACGTTCTGACAGTCCGATTGAATTCTACCGAATGCAAATGCAACTATTTACCCATTGACATTAACAAATTTAAGCTTGTTTTTTCTTAATTAATATAGGACTGAAAAAAAAAAGATTTATCTAGTATTTCAAAGAAAACTATAATAGATCAAGAGTTCAAGTCTAGATTAATGTTTTGTCATTCGGAACTATGACTGTCCAACGGGATGGGAGACGGGACGAAATTAACGGGACGTGACAATATTTAAGCGGGACGGTGGTGGGACGGGACGAAATGGGACGGGACAAACGGGACGAAACGGTCGTCCCATTCCGTCCCGCTAACAAATGGGACGAGACGGAACGGGATGGGACGGGTTTGTGGGCTTTAAGTGTATTTTTTTTTAAAAACGTCTAGTTTTTTGAAAATTATTATGTTTTTAAAGCAATGGCTAGATTTTTGACTTATTTAATAAACTTAAATGTTATTATGTTAAAACAAAAATTAGAAAACTAAGCAAAGAATTATAAAATATTAAAACAAAAGACTTGTAATGAAATATTCTAGTAATTGTAAATTTATAATAGAGTTATAATTTATTTAATATAATTTCAAAGTATTAACTATTAAGTAACTAAGACAATTCATATAAAAAAAATTAACGCTTAAAGCCTTTTAGGAACTTTCAAATCTCAAATACAAATATAATTCTTTTGAAGAGCACATAATCTACGCAGCCACCTTCTAGGAAGGGTTCTGTTTGAACTAGGCCTCTTAGTAGCCAATTACAAATTATCATACTAATATTTGTAAGCTCCTATATAGCTTCTTTGTAACTTATCAATAATATCTCTCGGACATTGTTCTGGAATTGGCAGTGTTGAATGTTGATTGATGTTCTATGAGCTCCATGTCGTCATCGGTCCCAGTGCTAAGTATCTCATTGTATTTTTCTTCTTCCCTAGTGTTAATTTTTCAAAACCAAGATTTCTTCTTTCTGCATTAATCCAATCTCTGAATAATACGGAAATCTCTAGGTTGTTCTCTGCTAATGACTGTCTATGATCTTCGATTTGAAATATTGTTGCGCTAAAAACATTCTCCGGTGCTAAGAATCAAGTTCATCATCAATAAAGGAATCAAAACATGTTATATCATCAATATCTTCCCATAAGAATTTCTACTCTAGACTTAGAAGTAGAAGGAGCAGTTTCACCACTTGTTGTTTCTATAGATTTATATTTATCAAACATTGATCTAGATTCTAACATAAGAATATATGTTAGCTTGGAAGTCTTCGAGAGATGGTTGTTCATATTTTTGAATTGCTAAATTTTGATAAATTTTACAAACAAGTCCCTTTGCACCTCTTAATTTTAAATATGGATTAAGTATTGTAGAAATTAAATAAACTTGGGGAATAGAGAAAAAATACTTTTTAAATTTTGCAATCATTTCATTAATGGCTGGTGCATAAGTTGAATTTGTTTTATACTAACCAAATACAACAGAAATTCCACAAATATACCATAAAAACTCGCGGGACAGCTGGAATAGGCGGGATGGGACGGGACAAAACGGGATGAAATGGGATGGGATAAACGGGATGAAATGGTCGTCCCGTCTCATCCTGTGTCCCGTTTAACATTGGCCCATCCCGTTTTACTTAGGGCGGAATGGGACAAGACGCGGAACGGGACGCGGGCTGGGCTGGGCCGGCCCATCCCGTTGGACAGCCTTATTCGGAACTATCTAATCAGGGGACCTTTACCCCGTTTACGTGAATATACTATTAGAAATTCCACCATTGATTTGAGTTTGTGTCACTTAAGGGCTCACTTGCTTGATAATTAATTTTGTAATTAAATTTGAGATGAGTTTATCTCACGTTTAGTTGGGATGAAATTGTGATATAACTAATTCTGAGATTAGTGTCTAATCTCGAGATTGTAGTTTTATTTTTATCTCTAGGGGAGGATAGAATGAATAACTAATCTCGAGATAATTAATTTTGGAATAACTTATTTTCCAGCCAAACGACCTCTAATTTTTCTATATCTATATTATATTAAAAGGAGAGTAGTGAAACATGTGGTTAAGTCAAGTGGCAAGCTTAAAAGAAATCACTTGGCAATTTTATGATAACATTAATAATTAGAAATTATAAATGGAAATATAATTAATGAAAGTAGTTTAATAAATTTTATACATAATCTAAATAGATATTAGACAAATCTAATCTATATATCCATATCTATATTCTATCTTCTATATTATATTAAAAGAAGAGTAGTATGCATTGTGGTTAAGCCAAGTGGCAAGCTAAAATGAAGCCACTTGGCAATTTTAAGACAATATTAATAATTAAAAATTATAAATGGAAACATAATTAATGAAAGTAGTTTAATAAATCTTATACATAATCCAAATAGATCTTAGACAAATCCAATCTTTATATCTATATTTATATTTATATGTATATTTGTGTGTGTGTGTGTGTGTGTGTGTGTATATATATATATATTGATTCACTCATAGATTTTCTTCATAGATTTCTTTCTATATTAACTAGAAATATGGAGGTAAAAAATTAACTAAAAACTAGAATAATAAAAATAAAAAAATATAGAAAGACATAAATTGAGATAAGCTATTACTATTTGTACTTTGGAGCTATAAAATAAAACTAAAATTTACTTACGATATTAAAAATTTATTGAGTTTAAAATTAAATAAATTCAAGCAGCAAATTAAGATCTTACATAAAGTATACAAATTATTTATAAGGTAAAAAAAAATAAATAATCAAGAAAAAATAGTTTAATAACAAGAATAACAAAGTCATATTAATATTGATAAATCATGCAAACGAATTTTTTTTACGTAAATATTACTGTAACATTTAGATATAATGTGTTCAAATAATTAAGAAAATATTTTTCTATGATTAATATTTGAATTGAGTGCAGTTAGTTTAAATTTGAAAGCATAACATACTTTTTTAAAATACGGTCCAAATTAGAAAATAGAATGATAAAAATTATTTGAATTTGAGATGAGAAATTTTTTAAATTTTTATCAATATTATATTAGAATGAATGTGGTAGAAATAGATATTAAATTCAAACAAGCTAATAAAAATTCACATGACAATGTAATAATATTAGTTATTGAATAATTTAATATTAAAAATAAAGAATAAATAGAGAAAAAATTAAAATTCAGATTTTTTATCATAGAGAAAAGGGTAAAACTTATTTAAATTTGAGTGAGAAATTTTTTTATATTATGATAAGAAATGTCATAATATGGATAAGTCCACATAACCCAAGTCTAATAGATAAAATCAAAAACTAAAATATTGAATAAAAAAATTAGAGATAATGTGAGGAAATTTGTAAATTATAAGTTTAGAAAATAACATAAATGTAAATATACAATACTTAAAAAATTTAAAAATTTCGAGAAATATTTTAAAAACAAGATAAATATTTATTTTATGATTACAAAAATTTATATATATTAATAAATAGAGAAAAAATAAAAATTCAGATTTTTATCATAGAAAAAAGGGTAAAATTTATTTAAATTTGAGATGAGAAAGTTTTTTATATTATGATGAGAAAAGTCATAATATGGATAATTCCACATAACTCAAATCTAATAGATAAATTCAAAAACTAAAATATTGAATAATAAAAATAAATTAGAGATAATGTGAGGAAATTTGTAAATCATAAGTTAAGAAAATAAAATAAATGTAAATATACAATACTTAAAAATATTATTAAAACTTAAAAAATTTAAAATTTTCGAGAAATATTTTTAAAACAAAATAAATATTTATTTTATGATTACAAAAATTTATATATATTTATCTATATTATATAAAGAATAGTATATATATATTAGTAAATGGAGAAAAAAATTCAGATTTTTTATTATAGAGAAAAGGGTAAAACTTATTTAAATTTGAGATGAGAAAGTTTTTTATATTATGATAAGAAAAATCATAATATGGATAAGTCCACATAACTCAAGTCTAATAGATAAAATCAAAAACTAAAATATTGAATAATAAAAATAAATTAGAGATAATGTGAGGAAATTTGTAAATCATAAGTTTAGAAAATAAAATAAATGTAAATATACAATACTTAAAAATATTATCAAAACTTAAAATTTTTTAAATTTTCGAGAAATATTTTTAAAACAAAATAAATATTTATTTTATGATTACAAAATTTTATATATATTTATCTATATTATATAAAGAATAGTAGTGATAATGATATTAAATAAAGTTACAAATAAAATGTAATAAAACTATATATTAGATTAAAAAATAGAAAATTTATATTAAATTATTAAAAATTTACTATTAGAAAGAAAGGGAAAGACTATTTGAATTTGAGATTAGAAAGTTCTTAAAGCTATGTTGAGAATGCTCAAACTATGGAGCATACCACAAAATTGAAGTCTTATTTGTGAAAAATAAAAAAATAAATACATATTTAAAAATACATAATATAGGTACTAATGAAAATTAGAAATTAAATTTGAATCTTAAAACTAAAAAAGAAAAAAGTTTACGTAAAGAAATAAAATGGCAGTGAAAATATTACTACAACATTTAGATATAATGTGTTCAAACAATTAAGAAAATATTTTTCTATGATTAATATCTGAATTGAGTGCAGTTAGTTTAAGTACGAAAGCATAGCATAATATTTTGAAAATGCGGTCCAATTTACAACATATAATGATAAGAATTATTTAAATTTAAGATGCTATTTTTTTATTTCATAATTTTTTTATTTTTGAAAATGTCACGTAAAGAAATAAAACAGTAAAAATATTACTACAATATTTAGATATAATGTGTTCAAACAATTAAGAAATATTTTTCTATGATTAAATTAAAATTCTAAAAATATAAATTAATTTCTAATATAGGTAATTTTACTAATGATAATTAAAAATTAAATTTTTATTTTAAAGCTAAAAAGAAAAGAAAATTTAACTGCATCTAATATAAAAATAATTATAAGAGAACTCAATATATTTGGAACGTAATAATCAAATAACTTATGTATTAATATTTTAGACTAATTCAAAGCTAAAATTTAAAATAAAATATGATATTATTTTGGTTATAGGTAAAATATTAATATAAAACTATTTAAAATATAGTAGGGAAGAGATGTATAAAAAAATAAAGGTAGTGTGATTTATACTTTAAATTAATTGAAAAATAAATAAATTAAATAATTAAATTATATTTAAAAATATTACTGATAAATTTAAATGATTAAAAAATTCCAAATAAGAGGATACAAGTATAAAAATATACCAAATTTTAAGAATAAAATATTTATATTTATTAAAGACTATTAAAAAGATAATAAGCAAGATATGAATTAAATTATTATGCTAATAAAAAATTATATGACAGTATAATAATATTAAATAATAAATAATACAATAACTATAAGAAAAGAATAAAAATAAAAAAGAATTTGCATAAAATGATATGATGAATAAGGCATATTTGACTTTCAGTCAAAAATAAAGTGATAATAAGAATTTTCTTAAAATAATATGATATAATGTGCTCAAATAACACATATCACAACATGACATATTTAGTATTTTTTAATATTGACACCGAAACGAAATACAAGTACTAAAATCAAGGGATTAGATTGCTACAAATAAAATAAAAAGTTGTCTACTACGAGATTTGAATAATAATTTCATATCTTGCTTCAAAATTAATATCTAATGTTATATAATTTTTATATGAAAGGTTTATATTTTAAGGTTATTTGCACATAATTCAAACAACATAGATTACAATTTGACATAATTTGTGTCCGCACATCGCACGGGTACTAATACTAGTACTAGTATTATTAAAAGGAAGGAAGTTTGGCATAGGATTGTGACAAGTGGCGGAATAAGAAAATGGCACGTGTTAGTTTTTAGGACAAAAAGTAGTTGTTATGAGTAATAATTAGTTATTAGTTAAAGCTAATTTTTTAATTAAAATTAAAATTTAAAATAATAAAACAACTTTTTTATGTAACCATCGTAGGATAGGAAGAAAAATTTAACAGTTTGTAAGTAGTGGTGCCTTAACCGCTTGCAAAATAAAAATCACATTTCTTTGGCAAGTGATTCTACTGTTCCCAATAATAAAACTAAACAGTTAGTTTTTAATAATTAGTTTCTTGCGTATTGTGGCGGAGATATCGAAGAAGTGGTAAAAAGAAACTGTACAAAACCGGTGGAACCGTCAAGAAGTTTAAGGGAGAATCTATGGGAACATGGACTCAATATAGAATTTCAAAGTATAACGAAATTTGCTATTTGTGGAGCACTTCATTTCCTATCTAAATTCTCAAAGTAGTCTGCTTTACTTGCCAAATTTGAACTTCTTCGGTTGGTAATTTCTAAATTCAATTGAAGTGGACTATACACCTAAGATGTTTGATGATATGCAAAACTTGAACTTCTTCTGTTGTTAATTTTTTGGGTGTTAGTTTTTGATTGTTTTGAATAATTTCTTGATTGATCGTACCTAATTGCAAGGTATCAAAATTGTTGCTCTAAGATTAGGTCTCTTAATTTGTGCTTTATTATTATTTGTTCTTGTAAGAATAACTTTATTTATGGATCCAGTTCCAAAAGGACGAACAAGGAAAGATGAGGATGAAAGCAGAAGATGAACGGAGATGCACCTATTTTTTCAGTTAAGTTCTCTACTTTCTCTCCCTCTTTCTTTTAATCATGTATTTATTGAGTAGTTTTAATGATAATCATTGAAGTGGACTATGCACCCAAGTTGTTTGATAATATACCTGACTCATTCATCAAATAATATTTGAAGTACATAACGTAAAACATGTTTTAAATAGAGTTCTTCTCGCGAATGCATATCTTAAAACTAACCTTTAAGAACAATCATAGCTTTAAAATTGTATTTCGACTCACAGTGCAGTTCACTATGATTATTGCAAGTAATAATTCATTTCTTTGACACGTCTAGCTTTTCTCTTCCTTTTTGTAATATGACAAAATCTAATCAGCAATTAGGCCAAGCTAATCCATAATATTTCAAATTTGATTCTTCTTTAATATACAGTAAAAATTTAAAAAAAAATAGAAAAATGGACTTCGACGCTGCCACAACATATGCTTCTCTATGAAGAAGTAAACTAAAGGTACCTGCCTTTTCCCTTTTTTGTTAGTAATATTTTGGTAGATTACTAGCACTTTTTAATTGAAGACCTTTGTAGGTTTAATTTTAGTATCTTAGAGCTCAAGAATCCGGAACTACATTTAGTAAAGTGGATTTATACAAACGTTCTTTTTACTATTAGTTTTATACTAAATTGCAGCTAAGGTAAGGAACTTCGTGTCGCGGCTGCTCCATTCCGCTGCGCTGCGGTCTCATTAACTGAACTTCGTTGCCACTAAATTGCTTACAAAAACTTATTCTTAAAATCTTTGTTTCTTTTTCAAGGAGCACAAAGTTATTTGACCCTGCTGATATAGCATTCTGTTGGAGCAGCATGTGAACTTTTATGGCATTCTGATCATATTATAGTTCAGCTTTGGGGAGCTATATTTTTTTTTCTTTCTGAATGTTCACTAGGTTTATAAGTATCATCTTTTGAGTTACTTGTGGGAATTACTGAGGCTAACGATTGTAGCGAATATAAAATATCGACGCTACGAGTTTTGAATATGTTGGTCACCAAACTCAAACGTTATCAACAAGAAATCGAGAGAATGAGGAATGATGCGTTTCACTTTGGGCTTCATGGTGTTAAAAGCAATAGTGTTGGATCTCATCCTCTTGAAGGTAAGGCAAGAGGGATGAAGCCAAACCATAGGTGTTTGCAACTATTTTCCTTTTCGTTACCAAAAAATAATATCTTTCTCTTCATCTCCTCTTATCTCTTCATATTGAAATTATACAGTACTTTATTCAATGTTTTTCCTGCGACTTAGAATACATCACTCTTTGTTGCATTGTTGTGGCTAATTTTTGAAATTTTATATGCTTAATACAGGACTATTGCTTACAAAGATCAATTGAAAGAATATCACTATGCCCTGGTAAATATTTTATCCATTTTCTTTTCATTTGTACATTGAGTTCATACTTCAACAACGAACGACATTTGATTGAGTTCATACTTCAACAACGAACGACATTTGATCAGCCAGCAACTGAAGAGATGTAAGGTTGCTTATATATTAAAGATCAACCGGTAAAAAGTAAAGATCGACCATTGCATATTTTAAGATATAAATTTAAAAATAGTTTTGTAATCCAGACCCGTTCATGAATTATTCAGTCTTAGGTGTTTGTTTCACTTCATTGAATCATTAAATTGTCAGATACTTCATTCTATAGAATACTACAAATTACAAAGGTCTAGGAGACTAGTACCACTGTTGTTTGTTTGCATAAGTTTTAGTAGATTTTATACTTGATTATGGAAGCAAAATTTGATTGTTTTGCAATCTGCTAACTAGCCCGTGCTTCAGTAGTATCTTATTTCCTAGATTAAGAGGTAGTGTAATTCATTCAAAAAAACCCTGGGAGTTCAGAATTAGTTATCTACTTCTATTCCATGTTGCTAATCTACTTTATATCTCAATAATATGCAGAAAGTTGCGATTAGCAAGATGGATATGCAATCAACAAAATATTTGTTGCTGAATAGGTTTACATACATGTTCATCTTAAACTAAATTCATGACTCATAGTGATATACTATCTGTTCTTCCTTCATTATAACCTCTTTTGGCATCTGCTCTAAGCATATGTTAATAAATATCATCATGTATGGTTAAACTTACAGACGTCGGCAATCTTTTAACTTATTTGTAATGCAACTTTAAAAAATTGCTGAAATTGCCTTTTTTAATTAATTGATTAACTTCCTTTCAATATTTTGCATTTCTCAATATGCCAATCCATTCACTGGTCTGATCCATTTACCTAGCTAATGTGATGCTTTCCTTCTGAAAGTCAGGAATGGTGATTTAGTTGTTCCATACTTGAGATTTAGCCGAAGATGAGTTATTTTTCCTCTTATATAATAATACATAATATGAGATAATATTTCACATGTTGAAGCCGTTTCAGGTACGCTTGATAAGATATTATGCTGAAGGATCTTTGTTTTAAGTATACGAATACGCTGAAAATGTGAAATTCTTCTAAGATTCGTTGGTCGATTTTGCTGCATATTTTACTCCTAAAATGCAGAGAGACCTGCGAAGGCAGGTCCTGGTTAGTTGGTCCGAAAAGTCAGAATTATCGGTAGAAGATGATGTAGCTTGGATTGAAGGGTAACGTTATCTACCTTAGTTGCTTAGTTAATATTAACATAGGGAGTCATTTCTACTAGAAGTTGAACATTATCCACCACTATTCGATAATGGTGCATATAAAAGAAAGGTTATGGTTTCTTAGATTTGGATTCGTTTTGTTAATTGAACAGAAAGTGGTGGTTAGTCTCTGTTGGAGACCAAGGACAATCCAAAATCATTTTTTTGAAGCAGGGGATTAGAGGTTTTAACTAGACCTCTTATCCCTTTCATTTTCAAATACAATTCTTATTTCATGAAGCTATTTTATTTGTATTATTATTATTATTATTATTCCTTTTATGTTTTGCTTTAAGACTCCTTTTAATTATACTTACGGAAAATTTGGAAGGCTTCGACACTATAATTTTTTGCTGTGGTGCAGAAAGAGTTCAAAAATATAAAGTTAGAACTAGAGTAGGTTTCCCATTCGGTCAGTTTCTTTTTATATGATATACTTCAGTTTAGTTGGATGTTAAGTTTTAATGATATTAACTGAAATTAAAAGAATCCTATTACTATTTTGACTTTGTGGAAATCGGTAAATATGGCTTCTATTTGTTTATGAAATTTCGTATGTATAGTACCAAACATATATAAAATTAAAAGCTTTTTGACATAATGTGAGATCACTAATTTTTATTAATGTCAATATCAGGGATATGATAAGAACTTTTTTGTTTTCATATAAAACAAGTAATTAAGATCGTGATATTGATATCAAGTGTCAATTAAAATTATCAGTATAAATTTCTATTGAAGTATACATTATTTTAAATATGTCGATGCGATATGACAACTTTTTTTTTTTTATATCAAACAAATAAGTTTCTACTTTCTTACTAAAATTTTTCATTGATATCGACCGCGCACGAATACTAGTATCTATATTATATTAAAAGGAGAGTAGTTTGCAATGTGGTTAAGCCAAATGGCTTATTGAGAATGACACTTGGCACTTTTAAGACAAAATCAAAATAGATTTTAGGACAAAATCTAATATAGATTGACAAGATTAGGATAAAAATAATATGAAATATGGTATATTTAGGAACATTATGCTTATTAGAAGAATACCAAATATGTAAATTGTTCAAGAAATTTTTATGTAGTAAATATTTTTATTTAAGGAAGATTCTTTCTTTAATTTTGGTCAAAGTGAAAAACGAAAGGATTGAATTTGGACTGATTTTCCTTCATGATACATTTCCAACTAAAATTTAGGTGATATTATTTTTTTAATTTAGGTACGTATTAACAAAATATTTAGTTTGACAAATATGATATGAAATGTCATAATTAATCTCTCTCTCACACACACACACCCCCTCTCTCTCTCTCTCTTTATATATATATATATATATATATTAAAGGAATAAAGTTTGCATTGTAATTAAGTCAAGGGGAAAACTACTATAAAGTCACTTGGCAATTTAGGATAATATTATAATAATATATAAATCTATATTATATTAAAAGGAGAGTAGTTTGCAATGTGGTTAAGCCAAATGGCTTATTGAGAAAATGCCACTTGGCACTTTTAAGACAAAATCAAAATAGATTTTAGGACAAAATCTAATATAGATTGACAAGATTAGGATAAAAATAATATGAAATATGGTATATTTAGGAACATTATGCTTATTAGAAGAATACCAAATATGTAAATTGTTCAAGAAATTTTTATGTAGTAAATATTTTTATTTAAGGAAGATTCTTTCTTTAATTTTGGTCAAAGTGAAAAACGAAAGGATTGAATTTGGACTGATTTTCCTTCATGATACATTTCCAACTAAAATTTAGGTGATATTAATTTTTTAATTTAGTTACATATTAACAAAATATTTAGTTTGACAAATATGATATGAAATGTCATAATTAATCTCTCTCTCACACACACACACCCCCTCTTTCTCATAATTAATCTCTCTCTCACCCACACCCTCTCTCTCTCTATATATATATATAAGGAATAAAGTTTGTATTGTAATTAAGTCAAGGGGAAAACTACTATAAAGTCACTTGGCAATTTAGGATAATATTATAATAATATATAAATTAAATTTTGTGCGCGGGGAGTAGTTATTGACTAGTGCTTTAGTTGGGCGTTTTATGTTTGGTCTAGATTCAGCGAGATGCTTTAGTTGTGAATTTCTTCATTTATTACTATGAGATAATGGAGCTGAATGTTGAAAATTGATGAATCAGTGTAGTTGCATCTCAGCTTGAAATTAGTTTTATTTCTATTGGTTGGGTCTTCGTTGCACTGACTTGAATCCTCACGTCCAATTTTCTCCACGTGGCTGAGCCATCTTAAATTGGGTGAGCGGCTGGAGAGCGGGGTTATTATGCTTTCGTGTTTATAAATTAGCTGTTTATAGGAGGTAAAGAAATTGTGGTATTTGCAGAGAGTTTAGAGATATGCTCTATCCCTTTTAATTTAAATGAAGAAAATACATCTGAAGGCGGAAATATAATGTCTATAGTCTTTTCTGCATCAGATTGCTCAGAGAGAACGTAAATGTTAAGGAACTGATAGCTGATACAAAAGTGTATATGATATACTTGTAGTACGTGGAAAAAATGCTCAAAGGTTATATAAAAGTAAAAAGTTGTCCGCTTCTGCATGTTTTGCACAGTTCCACATTCTTTGATAATTTGTTGTTAAACCTTACTTGTTATCAAAAAGTGGTAGAATCTTGTTGCCTAGCACTTCCAAGAGCTCTCTATGTTTTAAGTGCAAATAGAATATGAGTAGTTTTCTCAATTAAATAGTATATTAATGAAATTGCATCTAAAAGAACACTTGTTGGATTGGTCTATGCGTGCCAGCTGCTTACGACGCCTGAATCCAGTCCTAATAGCTAAACAAGCTCAAAAGAATCCAAAAGTATACGGTTTTGGACCATCATGATCCTTGGAATTTGTGCCATTAGATCTTCTGGACAGACATATCTAATGATCTAAATTCCAAGGACCATGATGTTTTAGTAGGAGTCCTGGACCATAGTAGATGTGCTTTTAGAGTCATCTAAAGTGAAGGCTGTCTCATCTGCTTGTAATTGTGCAAATGCACAATATTTCATACCGGATAATTTGCTATCAAATCACAATATTTGCCAACAAGTGGTAGTAGCTGGGTTGTCTAGAGGATTAACTGTATTTTACTAATGCCAAAAGAAGAATAATCGTTTTCTTCTATTTGCATTATGGAATAATTTTCTGTACTGAATTTGACAGAAGTGTTTGCTTTGATTTCTTTGCGAGTTGCCTTTTTATTCTAGCCTGTTGGTTTTGACTTCTGGGGACTGCCAATGATAATAGAGGTCATATCTTTATATGGCATCTGCAGTCATACACGCTTCCAAGGATAGGGCGACGGAATAGATTACCTTTTGGCCAGTGCATGGTGAAAAGAGATACTGGTGGTAGATAATGTGGAAGTCTTGAACTTCCTTCTTGAAATACTTGAAACTCATTGAGCAGCTGTTTCTATTTGTAATTTTACAACATTTTGTTGTTTCATTTTAGGGCATTTTAGACAATCATGTTGCTTCTTCTCCGAATTTCTCTGTTTCCTTTGGTTGGCTAAGTTGGGTCTTCCAATTTCTCTGTTTCCTTTTGGTTGGCTAAGTCGGGGTTTGGTTTCTTCGATAATTTAGCACATACCACATGGTGAAGTAAAGGTTTTTGTTTCTCAGGAACATGCCAAAATCATAAATGTCAAACAAACATACATATTATGAATGCTAAATTTGACACTTACATTTTATGTTATAAAGAGCACAACTATAAGGTCATTTACTTTGGCTGTAAAGAAATAAGAATACTCTAGTCTGAGCTAGTGGTATCAATTCGAAGCTTAGATGGTCAAGCAAACAAATTGCGACTAATGAATTGTGAACCCATGATTTTCATAGACTATGGTTTGTAGTCTGTAAAGTACATAATCTTGTATACTTGCCTGAGCAGCTTTCTTGATGCAGTGTGAAAATAATGATGGCCGTGCACCACACACATAACTTGATGCTGATATAGCTGCTGGAATGGGCATGCCAGATAATGGTCCAAAGCTATGTCAATGGGTTGAGCTTCTCTCGTTCTGGTTAATAACTCCTTTGGCACTGGTAGAGTTCCCTTCACTTTGAAAATTTAACTGATGAACTTAGTTTTTTGTTAGTCTATATTCTCTCTCTCTCTCTCTCTCTCTCTCTCTCTCTCTCTCTCTCTCTCTCTCTCTCTCTCTCTCTCTCTCTCTCTTATAGTTATAGTGAGTTTAGAGATACTTAGCAGAGTGCTTTAGTTGGGCGTTTTATGTTTGGTCTAGATTCAGCGAGATGCTTTAGTTGTGAATTTCTTCATTTATTACTATGAGATAATGGAGCTGAATGTTGAAAATTGATGAATCAGTGTAGTTGCATCTCAGCTTGAAATTAGTTTTATTTCTATTGGTTGGGTCTTCGTTGCACTGACTTGAATCCTCACGTCCAATTTTCTCCACGTGGCTGAGCCATCTTAAATTGGGTGAGCGGCTGGAGAGCGGGGTTATTATGCTTTCGTGTTTATAAATTAGCTGTTTATAGGAGGTAAAGAAATTGTGGTATTTGCAGAGAGTTTAGAGATATGCTCTATCCCTTTTAATTTAAATGAAGAAAATACATCTGAAGGCGGAAATATAATGTCTAGTCTTCTCTGCATCAGATTGCTCAGAGAGAACGTAAATGTTAAGGAACTGATAGCTGATACCCAAGTGTATATGATAGTACTTGTCGTACATGAAAGAAATGCTCAAAGGTTATATAAAAGTAAAAAGTTGTCCGCTTCTGCATGTTTTGCACAGTCCCACATTCTTTGATAATTTGTTGTTAAACCTTACTTGTTATCAACAAGAAAAGGTAAAACTACCTTATGGAACTTGGGAAGGACAAAATCTGGACGAAGAAACAGCTGGGAATTGTTGCAAACAGCTGGGAATTGTTGCGAACTTGGAAGTACTGTGCAGTTTATGAGCAAGCGTCACTATTGGGTTGATCTTTTGTGTATGTGTCTGTATTTTAGAAAATTGAAGCAGTCCATTACACCTAATTCAAAGAAACAATCTCATAAATAGTTGTCGTAAAGGTATAATGTTGCTATTTCTTTAATTTTTTTTTTAAAAGTTGGATCAGTTTGGGTACATTAGGCAATGTACTTTATCTAACTATCTTATTGAGTATGGTTTATCTGCCTGATTTGTTGGTACCAACGTGGGCTAGAAGATGTTAGTTTCTTGTGTTATACAGAAAATGTAAAATACTAATAATAAGGAAAACAAAGCAGCGGAGACATGAATGTTAAGACCAGAACAAGCACAAACAAGCCAATGTTATCCATAGTGATGTCCTAGGATTGATTCACCCTCAATGCCTTTTGAGCCTGGACCTGTCGCATAGGGCTTGTCTAGTGCGGTTTATATCTTTTGTGTGGTTTGTAGGCTATTGTATTTTGCCTAAAAAAAATAGAGAAATTTTCACAAAGCACTATTGTTTAGAGGTTATTAGTTATTTATAGATACCATTTACTAAAGGAATTTTTACCTCCTATAGCAAAAATTAACACCTTATTTATTTTAAATAAATACCATTTTAAAAAATTATATTCTATAGCTACCTTTTAATGTTTATAGCAAATATTTATTTTTGGTTACCTCTTACCCTTAAATCACTATATACGCTATTTTTTATTTCTCTCTTACATAATTATCGTATTTGATGTAAACTTCTCACTCCACGTTCTATATCTCTCTAATTTGATACACGCCATTCTCTTCCCCTATTCATAGAAAACACGATTCTAGAACTCAAAATCTCTCTCACCCACATCGCCCAGTTCTTCCCCATTCTCAGTCACCACGCCAATTTCATACATGCCATCTACATTGTCTCTCTCAACTTTCGTTATTTTTTGCTACAAATAGTTGTGGTAAGTATTTAACTTAAACTTGTATTTTGTTTTTTCAATTTATCTCTACTAACCATTGTTATTGTATTCAACAGAAAACTTGAGATTTTCTCTTGGATGTCTGATTCAACATCCCACAAGAGGGTTACCAGAGGTATACCCACCAAAGTACTCAATTTTGATGGGCCATCTTTCTCTTTGCAAATCACTCGAGCAGAATTGGAATTTGCAGGTTCAACAGCAAAAACAGCTGCAGAGAAGAGAACAAAATTACACAATGACACATTGAAACAAGTCCAAGTTGAGAAATCTTCTAAAGAATCAACACTCCCTCTTATGGAAAAGACAAAAAATCCTATGTATGAAGCTTCACGTGTCAAGGGGAAGGAGGTCGCTGCAAGAAATAGCTCGGATATACGAGACGAAAAGGTAATTTTTGATGTATCAATATGTATTTGATTCCTCATACATTGATTATTACCTTCTCCAATGGTTTTTTTTTTATTATTGTATTTTATTTATATGTGCGCAATAGTTGATACATAGCTTCCTCTTCTTATTTGTTGATATGATATATATGTATGTTGATGTATTCATGAGTATTCAAAATTTCCTTCACTATATTTATACTTATTACAATGACCTTTGCATATCGTATTTAGATATATTCATAAGTATTCAAAAATTTCATCACTGATTTATACTTGTTACAGTGACTTTTGCATGTGTTATTTCTTGCAGGAAAATATGGTAATTTACTAATTTGTTAAGTGGTTGTTATTTTTTTTAGAATATATTTCTGTTAGTCAATACAATTACAAAAGTCATTGTAACAAGTATAAATCAGTGATGACATTTTTGAATACTTATGAATACATCTAAATACGATATACAAAGGTCATTGTAATAAGTATAAATATAGTGAAGGAAATTTTGAATACTCATGAATACATCAACATACATATAAATCAAATCAACAAATAAGAAGATGAAGCTGTGTATCACTATTGTGCACAAATACAATAATAAAAAAAAAACCATTGGAGAAGGTAATAATCAATGTATGAGGAATCAAATACATTAAAAAAATACCTTTTCGTCCTGTGTATCCGAACTATTTCTCGCAGCAACCTCCTTTCCCTTGACACGTGAAGCTTCATCCATAGGGTTTTTTCACTTTTCCGCAATGAGAAGTGTTGATTCTTTAGAAGATTTCTCAACTTGGGCTCGTTTCAAAGTGTCATTGTATAATTTTGTTCTCTTCTCCATTTTTGCTGCTAAACTTGCAAATTTCAATTTCGCTTGAGTGATTTGCAAAGAGAACGAGGGCCCATCAAAATTGAGTACTTTGGTGGGTATACCTCTCTTAACCCTTTTGTGGGATGTTGAATCAAACATTGGATAGAAAATCTCAAGTTTTCTGTTGAATACAATAATAATGGTTAGTAGAGATAAACAGAATACAAGCGAAATTCTAACAAGTTAAATACTTACCACAACTATTTGTAGCAAAAAATAACAAAAATTGAGAGAGATAATGCAGATGGTGTGTATGAAATTAGCGTGGTGACTGAGAATGGGGAAGAACTGGGCGATGTTGGTGAGAGAGATTTTGATTAGGGGAAGAGAATGACGTGTATCAAACTAGAGATAGAACGTGGAGTGAAAAGTTTACATCAAATACGGTAATTATGTGAGAAAAAAATAGTGTATATAGTGGCTTAAGGGTAGGAAGTAACCAATAATATATATTTTGCTATAACCATTAAAAGGTAGCTATAGAATATAATTTTTTAAAATGGTATTTATTTAAAATAAATAAGGTGTTAACCTTTGCTATAGGAGGTAAAAATAATTAAACTTCATTGTTGGATTTTAGAAAGTATTGAAGAAGAGAAAGTGCGTCTTTGATTTGATGTTATTTGACTAAATTGTTTATGTTTTATATGCAAGCTTTGTTTCAAATTTGAGATCATTTAGAGGGGAATTGGGGTGGTTTAATCAAAATTGAAGTTGCAAATTCGAAAAGTACTTTGTTAGAAAACACAGAAAAATTATATCAATCGGGTAAATTTGATTAACAGTCTACAGATAGGTAGATTAAATATAATATAAATTCTACTTATCCGATGAAGAGCAAAATTATGTTAATCTGATAGATTTTGATGACCTTAACAAATAGATATTACATAAATTTTACTGATCTGGTGAAGAAAACGGAAGAGCACTAGTTGTATTCCGAGTTTGGGACTTTTTTTTAAATACCGCTAATCTTGAGGACGTTCGGCTATGACCATCCCCTTATGGGACTATTCGTGAAAGTAGTGCGGGCTAGCCAGCTTGTGGACTAGTAATTGAAAAATAATCAAGAGTCATTGAAAAATAGTTAATATTTTACTACAACACGGAAAGTTCCAGCATAATATAGTGGAGATTGGAGCACATGTATGTTAACATTGTAATTGAACGAAATTGACGAGATGAATCCAGGTTACACTTTGAATAGAGAAGACGAAGAAAGAGAGAAGATTAAACTTTCATTCATCTGATTAAGAAAGTTCTAGAGTATATGCACATATATATACAAGGGGCAAAATAGTCTAATTCTATCAACCTAACCGGACTAATAAAAATACAATTATTGGGCTAACTTTGACCCAAATCTGCTCTATAGGTCTATGGCCCAATGCTGTATTAATGCTATATCTTTATGTAACTCCAACAATGTATATGTAATTTCAGTATATTATGCTGAAAAAAGAGAGCATATTATGCTGGAATTTCAGTATATTATGCTGGAAATTCACATGTAAAAATTCGAACTCCAGTATATTATGATGAAATATTTTTTGGATTTTGAACAATGTTTTCGTTTAGATTTATCTTTCTCGTCGATATCCCGAAGCGAGTTCTCTGATCGGAAAAATTCAAGTGGTCCAAGCTTTCAAACGTCCAACGTTTTTCGAGCACTCTCTGACGCAAATTTTGTTTGTATTTCGTAGCTCTCTTCTCGTTTGGGATTTAATGATCCATTTGAATAAGTCAAAACATGTTCAGAACCTGCCAAATGTAACTAATTAATACTACTGCGTTTTCTGGCAGTGGGCATTTCTCATTGTAAAAGTAAAACCTAGCTCTGAATTGATGTACCAGTTGACTACGAAATAGCAATCATTTAATTTCACTGCCAGTTGAGTAATGAACATAAACTTGTCTTCAACTCTCTGTCTATTTTTCTTGTATCCTTTATTACTACTACTACTACTACTTGTGTTCCACTAAATGATTTTACTTCAAACTCTTGTCAGTCATTTTTTGACTTTTAGCATTTTGTATACTTAGCTCACCCCATTTATTCCCTCCAAGATCGTTTGTGGCGTTGAAAATTTTCTTTCAACTTTTTTCTACAATATTTAGTCACTAAACAATTGTTAGCTTGCGTTTGGCATAGATTTCCAAATTTGTTTTAAAAAATGTGATGTGGGTGAAGTTTAGTTTGAAGATAAAAATGTGTTTGGACATCAATTTTCAAAACATATTTCCCAAATTTATTTTGGAAAAACATAAAACATGGCTTATACCTACAAGTTCTAAAAATTATCACAAAATACCCAACAGTACAATTATCAATAACATTCATTATATTATCGCAAACCATAGTCCTGAACATAAATAAATTTGGTACAAAATTATCATTTTTTAATGAACTACATGATACACTATCAGATGACCGAGAAGACGAAGTAACATTGTTACAAAATAAATGGTGGGCTCTTTTATAAAATACAAAAGTTTAGGGCAATTTTTAAAAAATGTAATAGTGATGTTGAGCTGGTTTTGAGATTTGGGATTTTGCCAAAATATAGCCAAAATCTATGGCCAAACATGTGTTGCCAAATAAACCCCAAATTTATTTTGGCAAAATCTATAACCAAACGGGTCTTTAGTCTCTTTATCTTTATTTAATTAGCTAGTAAATGCGTCTCTCACGTGACTTGTGAGTTGTGACTCAATTTAATTACAACCAGTGGCGAAGCCACATGGTCTCAAGGGTAGTCAACTGACCACCCTTCGTCGAAAATTTGCATTATATTTATAGGTAAACTATTATATTTTAGAGGTATATAATATTGATGTTATAACACATTACAACATACTCACTCCGTCCAAGTTTATTTGTTTGCAACATTGAGAAATAAATTTTAACTTTTAGTTGTCTAATTTGAAAAATCAATGGATAATTTACTAGTTTATACCTATTTTACCCTTCTTATTAAGTATTATTTATTTTCAATTTATTTTTCAACATATAATAAATAGGATTGATATAGAAATATTATCATATTATTTATTACTATTTCTTAAGAGGTGAGCGAAGTCAAAAGTAAATAAGTAAGCTCAGACGGAAAAATGTATTTGGGACTTAGAAGACCCTAACAATCAAGAAAACCCAACCAGTGTATCTTAACCCAATGCCAGTTCCAAATGTACAATTTCTAATTAATGTTGTCAAGAAAAATAATTCATTTTTAAAGACACGATACATTTAGACCACTAAGAATCATGTGCAAATTAGTTTAAATTTTGAGCATAGAGGTTTGTCGGTGAAAAATAATTGGATATGAATGGAGCTTTCCCCAACATATGGAGTAATAAACTAGAATCATATCTTTTACAACCACACAATTTTGCTCAAACTTACTGTCATTATGTTATCAAAATTTCACTTATTTACAGATAAGACTTAAATCCTATGAGTTAAGTCATTAATATTTTTAACATATATTTTAAAAATTATAAGGTCATATCTACTATTTCTTGTAATTATATGATTATTGCCGCATTGGAAGTACAGTACCATAACATTGAATCTGCCCCTGATTTGCAGGTGTGCATCCTCCCCTCCTTCCGTTGATATTTTTATTGATTGTGCTCCGTGTCAAAAATATTGGGTTCAGATAAATACGATACCATAACGTTGGATCTGTTAGAATATACTATAAGCCATGCGTATTGTTATAGTATTCTTTATGAACAATTATTTATTTACTTGTTTAAATTCAATAAAGTTTCATTTTAAATAGATCATGTATTGGTTTGTGCGTCCATTGCTTACATAGTAGATGGTTTAGTGTATAGAGTTTAGCTTATACACGGAAGATTAAATCGTCGGTTCTTGTAAGACATAAAAGTTAATGTTCACAATCTAATGATGGAATTGGACAAATCATCGGAATGATTGTAGCACAAGATTAAATATAATTTATCTTGATTATGGGAATGGTTTAATTCCAACTTCTTGTGCTAGTACATTTTGTATATATAGAACGGATCAAGTAGAGATGAGTATTTTATACTGGCTTTATAAAATAATTTCTCTAGTCCATTTAATGTACTTATACTCTTAATCCTGATATAATTATTATTAGTTGTGTATGTCACTTGTTGTTTTGATTTATTAAAAGGCGAGATTCTTTCGCGAGTCAATAAGTCTGGTAAATTGGATAACAATGATATACATTGGTGAAGTAATAATTAGTTGATGGAATCCATGTCTCGATTTTGAGATTGATGATACTCCTTTATGAAAGCTTATAAGTTTTCATGTATAAACCCGACCGGTGGATTTTGTATCCGACACATGAAATAAGTTAAGTGTAAGTCTAAAGAAGTAACCAATAAATTAAATAGTCAGTAATTTAATTTGATTGATTAGTATCTGAATCTTAACATGGGGAGTTAAATAAGGTTTTATGGAAGAATTTCGAAATTGAACTAAGGAGTACAATTACGAATTTTTAGTGGAATAATTCGTAATTTATTATGATGGAAATTAGTTTCAGAATTTCGAAACTAATATCATAATAAGAAGCCTTGTTACTCTACCCTTCAGAGTAGTGGTAAGGTCTGCGTACATATTACCCTCCCCAGACCCCACTTGTGGGATTATACTGGGTCGTTGTTGTTGTTGTTGAATAAGAAGCCTTGTTAATTAAATTCTGTGGTCCCTACTGTGCCTAAGTAATAGAAAATAGTGGAAACTGTTACTTAGTGGGAAAGAAAAAGTGGAAACCGTCCCTTAGTGGGAGAAGGAACCTAACAGGTTTTGAAAACGGTTTTGACCTAAAAAAACACAGCTATATATATGGATATAAGGGCTGGACGTTTTTTTCATGATTCTGACTGCGGTTTCTACTAGAATTTTGCCCACCCAAAATTCTCTATTTTCGGTTATTGTTTGGGTAACACAGTAGAAGACTGTGGAAATCTGCTAGTGTGTTTCAACTGAGGAACTGGAGAACGACATAGATTTGTTGTGTTTACGC
This sequence comes from Nicotiana tabacum, assembly GCF_000715075.1. Taxonomy (NCBI): domain Eukaryota; kingdom Viridiplantae; phylum Streptophyta; class Magnoliopsida; order Solanales; family Solanaceae; genus Nicotiana; species Nicotiana tabacum. The sequence goes on along the minus strand of NC_134089.1, from coordinate 12,734,181 downwards.
TTCAAGAGGTAATCCTAAAATCTCCATACATGCTAGTTGTTTAGATTGCACGTGAATAAGATTCTGTTATTGCTTCCGCTGTGGTATATATTCGTACAATTGGTATCAGAGCTTACTCACGTCTAATTAAATAATTAGGATAAACCATAAGGATTAATATCATGTTCTATATGCAAGTTTTGAATTACATGCAAAGTTGTTTTTCTGAAATCCTGCACTGTTTTTTGGTGTGATTATGTGTTATGGGTTGTGTTGATTATTCTGAAAACTTGATGTATCCTTTTAGTATTGGTGATGTTGAGTTAGAATAATCTGAAAGTTGAATTTTATCATGTAAAACGAAAAAACATGTTTTGCTGAATTAGGGCAGAAAATCGGAGACCTGAAACTTGGCAGGTCCATGCGAAACGGCCCAGTGAGCAATACACATGAGTTTCTCATGACTGAAGTCGTTTTTTGGGCGTTCGGGGTCGTTTAGATGGTGTTTTTGCTGTTTCTCTAAAATTCTGAAATTTTTTTTAGTTGTTTTTAATTCCAGTAATTGTGGGGATCAATTCCCTTGGTCCCCGGGCTTAAAAAATCAGTGATATAATGTTTTTACACGTTGACGTAGGTCTTCTTCCATATCGGATAAAAATATTATGAATAATCACTATGTTATACTAGTCATTGATTATTTGTATTTACTCTCCATCTGAGTATGCATGTTGGTTCAATGGGACTAATATATGTTGAATGTTGATATTCACTTGGCTTAAATTAACAGTTTACTCTCCATCTGAGTATGACATGTTTAAGTTTATGGAGTGAAAATCTGTCATTATATATGTATATTGCAAGAATAACTTCTTTCCTATCGAAATTTGTTGTTCAAGGTGCATAGATTGTATATATATAATGTGTTTTGAATTTTAATGTTCATAATACAAACTGATTTGATCTATTTAAATATTTAATGTCTCCCAGATTAACAATGATTGCTTTTAATCCCCTTACTGCCATTCTTACCCAAAACAAACTTGAGGGTCCAAATTATGTTGATTGGAAACGAAATTTGGATATTGTTCTAATTGCTGAAGAGTACAAATTTGTACTCGATGAGGTGTGTCCAGAAAAACCTGGAGATGATGCCACAGATGATGAACAGAAGGCTTACCAGAAATGGATTAAGGCTGATGAGATGGCGCGGTGTTACATTTTGGCATCCTTGTCGAATGTTCTGCAACATCAGCATCAGTCGATGGAGTCTGCTTATGACATTCTGGAAAATCTCAAAGAAATGTTCGGAGATCAGAATTGTGCGGCTAAGCAGACTGCCATGAAAGCCCTTCTGAATACCAAAATGGTTGAAGGTTCATCGGTCAGGGACCATGTTCTGAAGATGATGAGTCTTCTGAATGAACTGGAGGTCCTTGGAGCTAACATTGATAAGGACACGCAGGTTGAAATGATCCTGCAGACTTTGCCTGACAGTTTTCAGCAATTTCGCCTGAATTATAACATGAACAAAATGGATTTGTCCCTTGCGAAATTGTTGAATGAGCTGCAGTCGGCAAAGACTATTATCAAGTCTCAAGCTCCTCCCGTGGCATTGAATTTTGAGGCAGGTTCTTCTTCTAAGTCGAGAGGCGGGCAGAAAAAGAAAAAGGCTCAAAAACCCTCTGTTGGTGGCGCGACTGCTGGTGTGAAAAAGGCTAAGGGCAAGTGTTATCACTGCAAGCAACCCGGGCATCATAAGAAGCAGTGTCCAACTTATCTGGCCAAGCTGAAAAATAAACCAGGTGATTTACATCTACTTGTCGTTGAAACATTTTTAGCGGCTGTTTCTACCATGTCATGATGTGTAGATTCGGGAGCCACTAATCATATCTACACTTATTTGCAGGGGTTTCAGGTGACACAGCGGCTAAGTAAAGGAGAAATCAATGTTTATCAAGCAGACAGTTCAGCAGCCCCAACTTTAGCATTAGGAAATATTAGTATTTCGTTTGGTAGTGGTAGAGTTTTAGCTTTAAAAGACACATTATATGTACCTTCCGTTAGAAGGAATTTAATTTCGGTTTCTAGCGCTATGAGAGATGGTTATGATTTTAATTGTCATGACGTTGATAAATGTGTTATTACTCATAATAAGCGTTATCTCTCTTCGGCTACATTGATTAATGGTCTTTTTGTTGTTGACTCTATTCCTAAACCGTTACCACCTAAAGAACTGAATAATGTTGATTTACCAAGTAAGAGAAAACGTTCTTCTGAATTGAGTGAAACATATTTATGGCACTTGCGTTTGGGTCATATAAATCTGAACAGAATTTCCAGGATGGTCAAGGATGGACCTTTAAGTTCATTGAAAGTGGAGGCATTACCAACTTGTGAATCCTGTTTAGAAAGGAAAATGACAAAACTAAATTTCCCCTCAAAAGGAAATCGGGCAAGTGATAAATTAGAGTTAATTCATTCTGATTTGTGTGGTCCAATGAATGTCCAAGCAAGAGGTGGTTTTGAGTATTTTGTGACTTTCACAGATGATTACTCAAAATATGGATATATTTATTTGTTGCGTCGAAAGTCTGAATGTTTTGAAAAGTTCAAAGAATTCAAGACTGAGACTGAAAAGCGACATAATAAACATATCAAGACACTACGATCTGATCGTGGTGGGGAGTACCTCTCTACGGACTTCATTGGTTATTTATCAGAATGTGGAATTACATCTCAATTATCTGCACCTGGAACTCCACAACAAAATGGTGTAGCTGAAAGAAGAAATAGGACTCTTATGGAAATGGTTAGATCAATGATGAGTTATTCCGATTTGCCTTCGTCTTTTTGGGGACATGCCTTAGAAACGACGAATTATGTTCTGAACTTAGTTCCTTCAAAGTCAGTACCCTTGACCCCTACAGAATTGTGGACTGGGCGCAAGCCTAGTCTGCGGCATATTCGAGTTTGGGGTTGTCTGACACATGTGCTAAAGGGGAAAACGGATAAATTGGAGGCAAGAACGGATGTATGCATGTTTATAGGTTATCCAAAAGGGACGAAAGGTGGTTTATTCTATTGTCCTAAAGAGAAAAAGGTAATTGTTAGCACAAATGCCAAGTTTCTAGAAGAGGACTATTTGATGAACCATGTTCCTAGAAGTAAACTCGTTTTACAAGAACTTAGCAAAGGAATGGAAACTCAGTCATCTGAAAATCAAAACGACCATATCCAAACCCCGGAAGTCGATTTTGACATACCATTGCACTTTAGTAGTGGGAGAAATGTCAATAGACTTAATGTACCACAAGAACAAGTGTCCGTAGTCATACTACCACAAAGTAGTGGGAATCATGTTGAGCAGACTGCACAATAGGAAGAAGTCGTTGATATCCCTGTGGATAGCATAGAGACTCAGGTTCCTGATGATGTTGTGGTTCAACCACAAAATCAACGTGATGTAGTTGCAACTGATGTAGTGCGTAGTCGTAGTGGGAGAGAAATAAGACAGCCAGTTCGTTACACGCTCTTGGGAGAATCATATGATAGGATCCCTGAGGAGTCTACCTCCGAACCTGTCAATTACGACCAAGCACTACATGATAAGGATGCCGATAAGTGGATTGCTGCTATGAAATCAGAGATGGAGTTTATGTACTCTAATCAGGTTTGGGATCTTGTAGAACCAATTGATGGGGTTAAACCCATTGGATGCAAGTGGATCTATAAGAAAAAGAGAGGTGTAGACGGAAAAGTACAAACTTTTAAAGCAAGGCTTGTAGCGAAAGGGTTTACTCAGAAAGAAGCGATTGACTATGAGGAAACCTTCTCGCCGGTAGCCATGCTTAAGTCTATAAGGATTCTCTTATCCATTGCTGCTCATTATGATTATGAGATTTGGCAAAAGGATGTCAAGACAGCTTTCCTTAATGGAAGTCTTGATGAGTGCATCTATATGATGCAACCAGACGGTTTTATGGAAAGTGGCAAAGAGCACATGTTGTGTAAGCTTAAAAGGTCCATTTATAGACTAAAACAGGCATTTAGGGCATGGAACACTTGTTTTGATAAGACGATTAAAACTTTTGGTTTTGATCAGTGTCTTAACGAATCTTGTTTATACAAAAAGTGGGATGGGGACAAAGTGGCATTTTTGATCTTATATGTAGATGACATACTGCTCATAGAAAATAATGTGGGCATGTTGAATTCAGTTAAGCAGTGGTTGTCCACACATTTTGATATGAAAGATTTGGGAGAAGCGGCTCATATCCTTGGGATCAAACTCTTGCGAGATCGCAAGAAAAGGATATTAGGCTTGTCCCAAGGTCTTTATATTGATACAATACTCTCCAGGTTTAGCATGCATGATTCCAAGAAAGGATTCCTTCCTTTCAGACATGGAATTTCTCTATTTAAAGATCAGTCTCCTAAGACTGATGAAGAGATAGAAAAGATGAAGGTTGTCCCTTATGCATCAGCTGTGGGGAGCCTCTTGTATGCTATGTTATGCACTAGGCCTGATATCTGCTTTGTCGTTGGCGTTGTTAGCAGATTTCAGTCTAATCCTGGGAAAGAGCATTGGACGGCGGTTAAACATATAATCAAGTACCTGAAAAGGACTAGGGATTACATGTTGATCTACCAATCGGATGACCTGGTACCTATTGGGTATACTGATTCGGATTTTCAATCAGACAGAGATTCTAGAAAGTCTACCTCAGGTAATGTGTTTACTCTTGGAGGTGGAGCCATAAGTTAGAGGAGTATCAAGCAAACTTGTGTTGCTGATTCCACCATGGAAGCCGAATATGTGGCAACCTCTGAGGCAGCCAAAGAGGCAGTTTGGCTCGGTAACTTCCTGAGAGAGTTGGGTGTGGTTCCTTCGATTCAAGCGCCAATTGCGCTTTACTGTGATAATAGTGGTGCGGTTGCAAATTCAAAGGAGCCACGAAGCCATAAGAGGGCAAAACACATTGAGCGTAAATATCATTTAATTCGTGATATAGTGCAGAGAACAACTTGGCAGATCCGTTTACTAAAAGCTTACCACAGAAGACTTTTGATAAGCATGTAGAAGGAATGGGTGTCAAAATTGTAGACGCATGGTTATTAGTCTAAGTGGGAGATTGTTAGAATATACTATAAGCCATGTGTATTGTTATAGTATTCTTTATGAACAATTATTTATTTACTTGTTTAAATTCAATAAAGTTTCATTTTAAATAGATCATGTGTTGGTTTGTGCGTCCATTGCTTACATAGTAGATGATTTAATGTATAGAGTTTAGCTTATACACGGAAGATTAAATCATCGGTTCTTGTAAGACATAAAAGTTAATGTTCACAATCTAATGATGGAATGGGACAAATCATCGTTATGATTGTAGCACAAGATTAAATATAATTTATCTTGATTATGGGAATGGTTTAATTCCAACTTCTTGTGCTAGTACATTTTGTATGTATTGAACGGATCAAGTAGAGATGAGTATTTTATACTGACTTTATAAAATAATTTCTCTAGTCCATTTAATGTACTTATACTCTTAATCCTGATATAATTATTATTAGCTGTGTATGTCACTTGTTGTTTTGATTTATTAAAAGGCGAGATTCTTTCGCGAGTCAATAAGCCTGGTAAATCGGATAACAATGATATACATTGGCGAAGTAATAATTAGTTGATGGAATCCATGTCTCGATTTTGAGATTGATGATACTCCTTTATGAAAGCTTATAAGTTTTCATGTGTAAACCCGGCCGGTGGATTTTGTATCCGACACATGAAATAAGTTAAGTGTAAGTCTAAAGGAAGTAATCAATAAATTAAATAGTCAGTAATTTAATTTGATTGATTAGTATCTGAATCTTAACATGGGGAGTTAAATAAGGTTTTATGGAAGAATTTCGAAATTGAACTAAGGAGTGCAATTACGAATTTTTAGTGGAATAATTCGTAATTTATTATGATGGAAATTAGTTTCAGAATTTCGAAATTAATATCATAATAGGAAGCCTTGTTAATTAAATTCTGTGGTCCCTACTGTGCCTAAGTAATAGAAAATAGTGGAAACTGTTACTTAGTGGGAAAGAAAACGTGGAAACCGTCCCTTAGTGGGAGAAGGAAACCTAACAGGTTTTGAAAACGGTTTTGACCTAAAAAACGCAACTATATATATGGATATAAGGGTTGGACGTTTTTTTCATGATTCTGACTGCGGTTTCTACTAGAATTTTGCTCACCCAAAATTCTCTATTTTCGGTTATTGTTTGGGTAACACAGTAGAAGACTGTGGAAATCTGCTAGTGTGTTTTCAACTGAGGAACTGGAGAACGACATAGATTTATTGTGTTTACGCTTCAAAAAGTAATCCTAAAATCTCCATACGTGCTAGTTGTTTAGATTGCACGTGAATAAGATTCTGTTATTGCTTCCGCTGTGATATATATTCCTACAGGATCCGCCCTGGTTTGTAGTTGGGGATCCGGGTCCGTGGAGTTTCAAAGTTTTTACTTTCCTGTCCAAATTAATGTTCATGTTACATTACTTTCCACTATTGAATGATTAGTGTGTGTCTAATGCAAGAATCATAATATTTTTTCGTTTAAATGATAATAATGAAACTATAATTTAGGCATGTAATAATGCAGATTCGGGGTGTACATGCATCGAGTTGGTTCGGATTTTATCAAAATCAAACCAAATCAACTATATCAAACGATTGGTTTGGTTTTGTCGGGTTTTCGGATTTTTTGATTTTTTTTGTTACATGAATATTATTTTAATTTTACTTTATTAAAATAAAAGATAAAATTTTGATAAGTGAATATATGTAAATTAAAAATTAAATTTTTTTAATAAATGTATAATCTATTAATATTCTTATGGGAAAATTCTTTCAGTAACAAATGATAGTTATTTTCTTAGTCATCTAACAATAATTTTTCGTTGATGTACGTTTTTAAGGTTAATTGAATTTAATTATTTAACATTAAAATTAATATGATACCTAAATAATGATACATTCTATTTAATTTTGAATTATTGAAATACTACTTCAAATTCAAAAAAGATATAAGAAATCTTGACATATGAATATAGAAGGATGATAATTGACGTATTTCAATAATACTTGATAAGAAAGTGATACAACTAATCAATTAAAATAAATAAAAATAAATGTACTTTATAGTTCTATTAAATGTTACATCCCATGAGAGGATGCCAAATATTTCTTGATAATTTTTAAAGAAAATTCTATATAAAATCTTAAAAGTATATATAAAGACTATATATTTATATATCAATTTGATTTGAATTATTTTACTCAATACTAAACCAAATCTAATCGGTTTGGCACAGTTGTGTTTTTGCCACTGCCCTTATCCATGTAGAAAATATAATGCCGTTACATCATCACGAAGAAAAGCATTATTTATACTATCTTTGTCAACTTTTAATGCCCAATTTTTGCTACTTTTCACTCGTGCACTTCCCACCACCCGAAACCCCATTATGTATACTCACAATCAACGTTTTGACAAATATATATATATCATGAACCATTATTGCTTTGTTTTGTTTCTTTTGCTATATAGACTTCATCAATTAGTTGCTTTCTCTTTCTCATGTGGAAGTGGAACCACTCAACCACGTGAACCCCCTAACTCAATAATGTCGTTTCCTTCCCCTTCTTCCACTTCACAAATCACTATCATCTTTAGGTATTGACAGATTAGTGACCACATCGAGCAACAATGAAGTTATCTTTATATAATCTATATATTACGGGTTTGAATCATGAAATCAGCCACTCATGCTTGCATTAAGGTAGACTGACTACGTACATTACACTCTTTGGGGTACAGTCCTCAGGGACGTAGCTGGCATAGGACTTGTGAGTTCGGCTGAACCCAATAACTTTGGTCTAAATCATGTATTTATCTTAAAAAAAATCATTGAATATGTATAAATTGTTAATTTAGACCTCGGTAACATAAACGAACTAGAATTCTAAACCCATAAGCTTTAAATCCTGGTTTCGCCTCTAATTGTTCTTCCTCCGACCTTGCGTGAACACGGAATGCCTTATGCACCGAGCTGCCTTTTTAGAAACTCCCTCTAGGGACACCATCAACATCAAACGGTCCAAAATTGCAAATCATATCTTGCTTGGATTATGACTTATAATCTTGTCGGAAATTCCAACATTTTTGGTCCCATATTGTACAGTCTCAAAGGCTAATCAATCCACACAATTGTCTGAAAAGTGATACAAATCTAACAATCTTGATTAAGGTTGTCATCAATATGGTACCCAAGGCCATCATAATTAACGTTTGTATTCGACGCATTTCACGGTTAATTAGTGTACTAAGTAGGGTCCAAATTAGGTTGATTTGGTAGTGAATTGGTAGGAGTGGGACATAAACATGTCCTTTGTTTCTTCAAAGTTACCACTTACCACTAACAATGGATCTTGTTTCTACATTATGTTGAATTTGTCTTGTAATAAATGAGACATATAAACAGATGTACGAGGACTTTCTGACCAAAGGACATTAAAATCAATCCTATAATGTGTCAATCTTTTCACCCTTTTATAGAGTAAATAATGAACATTAGGCACTAGGTCCCCACAAAGATAGTAAAATGTCACCTCCCCCCCCCCCCCCCAAACTCTTTTTTTTCTTCCTACATTGTATTTACGCAGGGTTCAGAAAAGAACAACACCCCGAAAGAGTATGATGTAGGCAACCTACCCTAATGCAAGCTACGGTGGCTGATTCCACGGCTCGGACCCTTAATCAATTAGTTGAATTTATCTACAGAGCAACCCGATGGACGAAACATCTCATGTTTACGCAAGGTTCAGGAAAGTACCGCACTCCAAGAGAGTATGATGTAGGCAACCTACCCTAATGCAAACTTTGATGGCTGATTCCACAACTCGAACGCGTGACCTACAAGTTGAATTTATGTACAGCGCAACCCGATAGACAAAGCATCCCATGTTTACGCAAGGTTCAGGAAATGACCGCACCCAAGAGAATATGATGTAGGCAACCTACCCTAATATAAGGTTCGGTGACTGATTTCACAGCTCGAACCTGTGACCTATCAGTTGAATTTATCTGTATTAATAAAAAGAAATGAAGCTAAACTATGATGAGGGAAGACCAAGAATGAAGATTGAAGGAAAAATTTTAAATTATAGATTAATGCACATATTATACTATACTATACTATACTAGAAAACAGTGAACAAGAAATGAGCATCCAAAAAATAATAAGGGTGTTACACGAGGTATACTCCTTTTTCTAGTGGTATTTTCTTTTAGCCATAATTTCAAGTTTATCAATCTTGATCTTCCTTAGGACGTGCAGAAGAAGTAGAACCTGTTGCCATATTCACAGCTTCACCATGTGTAAATCTTTGTAGTTGTATCATACGTGCATAAATTCCGTCCGCGTAGTTTTTCAACAGATGAGAATGAGAACCTTGTTCTGCTACTTTCCCGTCATCTATCACCGCGATTACATGTGCATTTCTGATTGTGGATAGCCTATGTGCAACCACAATGGTGGTTTTTCCTGCACAAGCGCGATCCAATGCTTCTTGTACACATTTTTCGGACTCTGCATCAAGAGCGCTTGTTGCTTCATCCAGCAGCATTAGCTCTGCTTTCCTTAGGAAAGCACGTGCGATGGCAATTCTTTGCTTTTGTCCACCGGACAATTGAACTCCCCTTTCTCCGACGAATGTTTTGTAGCCATCAGGCAATGCAGATACAAACTTGTGGGCGTTTGCCAAGGTTGCTGCTTCGATTATCTCAGCTTCGGTTGCTGATTCATGTCCATAAGCAATGTTCTCGTAGATGGTGGTAGCAAAGAGGCAAGGTTCTTGTGGCACCACGGCAATGTGTTTTCTCAAAGACTTAAGGTTGTACTTTCGAATATCTTTGCCATCAATCATGACACGTCCGGATGATGGCTCATAAAACCGCTCTATAAGTGCAATGACTGAGCTCTTTCCGCACCCACTTGGTCCAACAAGAGCAAGAGTCTTTCCAGCTCGAGCACGAAGATTTAAATCTCGGAATATTGACACATCAGGCCTAGTGGGATATGAGAAGTCGACATGCTTAAATTCCACTTCACCACGAAGACGATCAGGAACAGCAGTGGCATCTGGATCATCAGGCTCAACTTCTGTTTTACGGTCAAGGAGGTCGAAAACTGAGCGCATTGCTCGGCCACCCTTGATGAAGTCAGGGGCTAAGGTTAAAGTTTCAGCTGCACCGTTAGCAGAAACCATGAGGACCATGAAAACACGGATGGTCTTCGAGAAGTCAGATATCCCATGCTTGACAAGCCACGAGGCATACCAAAGGCCGAGGGCATAGGAAGCATAAAGCAAGAACTGAGCAATCCCATAACCACTTCCTGCAATCTGTCCTTTCCAGAAGCAGCGCCTAAGTGGAGTTTGGAGGCTGGAGTTGAAAAGATTGACGATTTTTGTTTCTGAATTGAAGGCAGCGACTGTTCTTACATTAGCTACAGCTTCCCCTGCAAGCTGTGTGGCTTTGGCATGAGCAGCTTCTAGGTCTCCTGAGAATCCTGTCATGAACATTTTCTGGTGGAGAATACAGACTATTCAGCGCACTACGAAAATATAATCTAAAACAAATGTAAACCATAATAACTTATACACATGTTCTACAGTGGAGACTTGATCTTTTTCTGAAGAATTTGCTAACTGATTAATTAACATGCTATGCAAATTAAGTTGAATTTCTGTGAACTCACCTGTAAAACAGTTGCCGCAACAACCACAGGGAAGACAGCAATGAGGACAAGGGCGAGACGCCACTGCAGTACAAATCCTGCAGTGCATGCAACTAGCATGAGAGCTGAGTTCTGCATAATGACAGAGATTCTATCTCCAATGGCTGACCTAACATTGTTGGCGTCAAGAGCTAGCCTTGCTGCAATTCTTGAACTGTCATTCTCTTCCTGATCAAACCATGCCATTTCCATTTTAAGCACGGCGTCCAGCATTTTCTCTCTTACACGTTTTGTCAAATTCTCCCCCACAACATCCCAGAAGAAATGCTGTAGAGTATTGAAAATGAGCGCAGCCGATGAAACTCCAATCAAAAGATAACAGTATTTTGCAATTTGTTTGCTCATGTAAGTGTGGTCTGGATTGTAATACACGCTAAGAACAGCACTGAGGACGTATGCAAAGAAAGCACTAAGTGAACCACAAATGACAGAACCGATGGAACCAACTAAAGCATAACTCCACTCGGGAGAGTTCATCTTTGCAAGCCGGCCAAACGAACTAGCTTGGTCCTTGAATGCAAGCTTTTCATGTCGGTAACTAGAATATGCAGCATCGAGGGAGAGGCTGAAGTCCGATGTAGAAAAGTCAGACAATCGGCGGGAGTATGGTGATCGACCATAGGAAGAGTTTCTAGTGATGATTGGTGAGCTAACAGAGTTCCTTGCGCTCGAGGGCCTGCAAATAAAATAGTTGAAGAGCATTAATTTCATGTTGACCACAAAGGTCAAGACCGCGATATAAGGTGCATTAGATACCTCGCACTGCTCTTTCTAGCATTATTAAGAGCTGTTTCATGAGCTGCTTCTTGCATTTTGATGAGCTTGGCGTACATACCATTCTCTCCTTTACTCATGAGCTCATCATGCGATCCAATTTCAGAAACACTGCCTTGCTGTAGTACGGCGACTAGGTCAGCCTTTCGGATGGTAGACAGGCGATGAGCAATTACAAGAGTCGTTCGTCCAATCATGAACCTGTCTAGAGCCTCCTGCACTAGTTTTTCTGATTCAGAATCCAAAGCACTAGTTGCCTCGTCTAAAAGAAGGATTGCTGGATTCTTAAGCATGGCCCTCGCTATCGCAATCCTCTGCTTCTGTCCACCTGATAATTGTACTCCTCTCTCCCCTACCTGCAATATCCAAATATACATGACTTTCTGTTGGTCTAACTTGAAACGCCAAAATATTCAATACCATATGCATTGCAGAACTCAGTGTCATTTTTCTCTCAGATTAACAAATAAAAGTTTGATCTTGATTATTAACATCTTATAAAAAGACCAAGGTCAAATTCTACTATGAAATTTATTCATAAAATAAAACTGTTGTAACAGTCCGGTAATTATCTACAGCTTTGATCAACTTGTCCCTTCGCTAACCGGCGTGTGTATATATATATATATATAATTCATGTATACTATGTGTATAATCAATGTATAATTTATGTATACCGGCTAGAAAAAGTAAATACGGAATCTGTCAGGCTATTTGTGTAACAATCCCTTCAATTATTCTTTTGTCAGTCCAAAGAAGTGCGCCCTTATATCCTAAGTACACAATAAATTCCAAGAAAAATATTTATTTTGTTTTTTGGATATCAGGCTTATTATAATCCTACCGATAGCCCTACATGTTTTTTCTCTTTTTTTTTTTTGTCATCTCTCCAACTATTAAGGTTACAAGTCATTTGTTCTCACATGAATATATAAAATAAAAACTTGTTCCTGCACATGCATTGTTGACTGAAACCCATGTTACCTATTTCTTAAATGAATGACCAGTCCCCCTACAAACATTGACTTTATTAAAAAAATGTTAGGTTTGTTTGTTGACTAAACATAAACAATTTAGGCACAAAAACCAATACAAGTGAGACTAATGAAACCATCTTTGTGAAATGATTTACAATCAAATGTATCTTGTAAGACATAAACTTTGACCATTCAACACAACCACTGAATCTAGCTTTGCCTAAGGCTAAAGTCATCCTTTTTTGCCCATTGACTAAGGGAACCCTTTGTATACATGAGAATAAAGACTATACGCAGGGTACAGGGAAGGACCGGACCACAATGGTCTATTGTACGTAGCCTTCTCCTGCATTTTTGCAAGAGGTTGTTTCCACGGTTTGAAACCGTGAGAATACATGCAAAAAAAAACATCAACCTTATTTTAGAGCTCATTCTGAGGCAATCTCTACAATTAACCTTATATCCAATCCATCTTCCACAAACTGGTGGGACCCAACATGAGTTATATTAAATGTCACACATTAAATAGCATATGGAATGTAGAAGAAAATTTACAACAATTAATGATATATCTGCTAGATCTTTAATGCAACATAATTAGTTGAGTCTAAAGTAGCTAAATTTCTGTTTGGTGCAAGAATTTTTACACATGTGGCTGGTTGCTCTGAAAATAATTACAACCGCTAGCCAAATCACTGATTATGTATTAAATATGTATATTATATTATGTATTTTCCGGCTATTATTTTAGAGGGCGGCTATACAATGTAGACTTTCGGAAAAATCATGGATTTGGATGATTATTTATTATTAGCTAACCTGAGTATCAAAGCCATCAGGAAGCTTGATTATGAAAGAATGTGCATTAGCAACTCTAGCAGCTTCTTCAATCTCAATTTGAGTTGCATCCGGCCGTCCTAATAATATGTTTTCTTTGATGCTTGTGGCGAAGAGTGCCGGTTCTTGGCTCACAAGCCCAATTTGCTGCCTCAGCCATTTCAGTTTCAGTGTCTTTATGTCATTCCCATCAAGCAGAAGTTGTCCTGCATACAGACTAATTATTAGCTGAGATTTTCTTTCCGAAACATGTCTCCACATAAACACATGGAATTCACTTCAACTACCAAACATTTCATTAAGATGCCCATCACAGGATGTGTGAATGTATTAAGGGATTTTTTTCATTTTTGGCCCATCGGCCCACATTAATTACGGGCGCTAGCCAAAGTATACGAAACATATATACCGATTATGTATATAATATGTATATCATATGTATATATATGCATTTGCCGGCTATTATTTTTTAGGGAGGTCCAAAAATGTAATTATCCGGTTTATTATAAAGGCACATTGCTGATATTGGATTCAATAATGAGGTCATTGTGCAAAGTTGTGCTAACCTGAGGTGGGATCATAAAATCTTTCAATAAGGGAGACCACAGTGCTTTTCCCAGAACCACTGCTTCCAACTAAAGCAATGGTCTTTCCAGCCGGAACAATGAGGTTGAAATTGTCGAGAATCTTGATATCTGGCCTTGAAGGGTAGGAGAAATCAACATCTTTAAGCTCTAGTTGCCCACTAACAGAGTCCAACTCCAAACCTGTCTTGGCGTTTCTGTCGACGCTTGGTTTATGATCGATAATACGGAAAATCTTGGCTGCTGCAACTCTGGCCTTCGCAAATGCAGTCATGCTAGGGGCAGATTGTCCCAAAGCCCTATCGATAAAGGAGAAATCTTTAAGCAATTAAACTTCTTTAAAAAAGTAAACGAACTTGACACATTTTTGTCCAATGCTAAGTACTTACAGTCCACCTATCATAACAGCAAACATTGTTGCAATGGCAAGTCCACCATTGGTATAATGATGCCTAACCAAATAGCCGCCGTACCATAGAAGAAGAGCATAGCAGCAGAAAACAGTGAAGTATGTCGCGCCAAGTCCTAATCCTTTTGAGAATCCACTCTTATAACCAATCTTTTGAGAAACTTTAAGTGCTGCTGAGTATGCTTGCATTGCTTTTGACTCACCAACAAATGCCAGTACTGTCCTAATTTGAACTACTGTCTGCAATTTGGCTACACTTCAGTAAACCAATACAAAAAGCAGAGGATATTTTATCTTAACTGAGCTTAAAACAAAAAGGGCAGCCGGTGCACTAAGCTCCCGCTATGAATGAGGTCCGGGGAAAGGCCGGACCACAAGGGTCTATTGTACAGAGCCTTACCTGCATTTCTGCAAGAGGTTGTTTCCACGACTCCAACCCGTGACCCCCTGGTCACATGGCATCAACTTTACAAGTTACGCCAAGGCTCCCGTTCTTAGCTGAGCTTAATTTCACATAATTTGTACTACCATTTATCTTTTTACCTGTTCAACAATGTTCCCTGCCTTTGAAAGTGCTTCTTGACTTTTTCCAGAGAGCTTAGCTAATGTAATAGTGTGAATAGCACCAATAACAGCAATAAGTGGAACTACAGCAAGAGTAACAAGAGCTAATTGCCACACAGCTGTAAATCCCACCACAAATCCAGACACAAATGTAGCCATATAATGAATGAAATTACCCAACTGCAAAAAAAAAAAATTATCAGATCCTTAACTCCACACCCATTATCCTAAAAATGAAAAAGAATCAATTTTTAAAGTATGTTCACCTTCTCACTAATGGCATCTTGGACCATAACAGCATCAGTGTTAATAGCAAAAACAACATCAGAAGTTCTAACTTCAGTATCAAAGTATTGAATATCTTGGTTTAAAGCAGCTTCCAAATATTTAATCCTCATCTTTGTTGTTTGTCTCTCTCCAGTCCACATCCAACATGATATCTCTGCAAAATCATTGCAATCAAGAATCCTAAAAACCAATTCTTGAACCAAAAAAGATTCAATTTTTACAATAAAAATTCAATCTTAATAATAAAAATTCATTTTTTATGAAGTTTTTTACCTGCCCAAGAAGATGCCCATATAGCAGCACCAACAACTAAAAAGTAAAATGCATACTGCAAAGGAAACAAAACCAAAAAAATATCAAGAAGAAAGGAAAAAAAGAAGGGAATTAGCTTTGTTTAATTGTTTTTTATTAGTGAAATTTGAGGTTGGCTTACCTTTAAAACTTCTTGAGTCATCTTATCAACATCATTAGCATAAGAGCCAAAAGAATTAACAAGATCAGCAAAGAATCTAAGAAACAAAGGTAAAGAACAACCATGTACAAAAGCACCAAGTGAACCAATTGCCATTAGTACATAGTCTAAACTATCAGCAAATCTGAATAACTCTCCAAAACCAACTGCTTCTGGTTGAGTATTTGGCTTTTCATTCCCTTCTTTTTTCCCTTCAGAAACCTCCATTTCTTGTTTTTGTTGTTGTTGTTGTATTTGTGTGGTTTCTTGAATTTGATGGTTGGATTTAATAGAGTTGTTATTATTGTGTTCAGAGACAACAAGTTCAAGGCCTTGCATTTCAGACCATTTCCAGTGTTCTCCAATGGTCTTTATCTCCTCAGAATCTTGTGACATTGCTTTGCAATAAACTTACAAAACACACACACACACCACACTTGTAGTTGTTTTTTCCACACTTCCCTTTTATCTCTCTTATTATATTACACTCTTTCTCTCTTTCTCTCTCCAACTTTTTAATTATTTTTCTTCTGTTTTTGGTTTCTCACACTTTGGTATTTATTTTGGGGTCCGATTAAATCCTAGTTCGAGCCGAAAAGTCCCACATTGGGATAAAATGTTGCCTAACAAAGTTAACTTCATACCCAGAGATTCGAACTCGAAAATTCTGGTTAAGGATGAAGGAGTATTTATTACTTCACTGCATCCCTTGTTGTTATTGTTTTTCTTGTTTGTTACTCCATTTTTTACTATTCCTAGTCATATTTTCTTCCTCACCATTGACTTCTATTAGGAAAAAATCTCTTTCTTTTTTAATTTTACTGTATGTACTTTTTTAACAGTGGATTGGGGTTAGTAGTAAAAATTTGTACATATTTGGTGTTTAAATAATTCAATGAATATATGTTGTGCATGTCTTCTCATACACTGATACCATTAAATCCTAATTTATTAATCCTAATTTGCAAATAGGAGTATATTTTAGAAAATTTAAAGTGTTAACTACTATGTCTAGCTTTTTTTATGTAGTTTTTAAATATGTAAATTTAAGTTTAAAAGTATTGAAAGTTTTATGTCCAAATTCATAGTAAAAATAGCACGGTATAGCTAATTTTAAGATTGATCATTCAAAAATAGTCAGCGTTTACGAAGTCAATGAAAAATAGCCATTATTTTGCTGCAATAGAGACCGGTCCAGCATAATATACTGGAGTCCGGTGCACGTGTGTATGAACTCCAGCATATTATGCTGGACCGGTATACTTTGCTGACTCCAGTATAATATACTGGAGACTGGAGCACCGGTGCTCCAAACCCCAGTATATTATACTGGACAATTATACTTGCTGGACTCCAGTATATTTTGCTGGACTCCAGTATATTATGCTGGAGTTCTAGTGTACTTATGCTGGAACTCCATCATATTATGCTGGAGTTCAAGCATACTTATGCTGGAACTCCAGTATAATATACTGGCGTATTTTCCGGGTTTTGAACAGTGTTTTCGCTCAAATTTATCTTTACATGAAAAGTGATTAAATTTCGATTACTTTTGAAACTGGGCTATTTTTGAACAACCAGTTATAAAAATCTGGCTATTTTTGAATTTCTCCCAAATTCATATAATTAGTCAGCTTAACTCTTTTACTTCGGACTAAATCATATAAAATAAAGTAGAGAAAATACTAAAAATCTAATGCAAGTAACTTTCATGATAAAGGGAAATCTTGGCGTAATAGGTAAAGTTATTGTCATGTGACTAGGAGGTCACTGATTTGAACCGTGAAAATAGTTTCTTACAGAAATGCACGATAAAACCGCATACAATAAACCATTGTGGTTCCGTTGTTTCCCGGATCCGCATGACAAAAGCTTAATGCACCGTACTGCCGTTTTAAATTTTACCGATAATTTCTTAGTTTTTTCTGCTTGAGTTACTCCTGGTAAATAGTAAAGGAAAGCAAGAAAATTATCCCACAAGGAAAAGAACAGAGAATTGACAGATGATGAGAGCAGCCTATAAACCTAGAGAGAGTGTGTGTATGTGTGAGAGAGAAAGAGAAAGTCATGAACTTTAGCACCCGACAAGGAATACTGTGTGTAAACTGGAGATTGGTTTTTTTGACCAGAACAATTTATTCTGAAACTGGCGGTGGTAAAAAATAAATTAAAAAATATTTAAAGGAAAATTTGTAATTTTCTCCAACATTAATACTTCTACTATCATTTTCACACATCAGATGCCTATACAAATGTAGTTAATATAGCTATACTATTTTTTTGACTTTCTGATTACTAGTAGTACTTCTTTCATTTTGATTTAGTAGACGTTTGGACAGAAAAATTAGTCCTATAATTTTTTTTTTTAAAAGTAGTATTTTGAAAAATGATCTTTACAATTTGAAATTATGTTTGGATATGCATTTCACTTGAAAAAATGTTACAATTTTATGAGTGGGGGAAAAGTCTTTCTGAAATTTTTGAAAAGTGGTTTTTTGAAAACTCATTTTCGAAAAATTTCCAAAAACTTACAAAATTTTATGGACAAACACATTTTTGGAAAAAAATATTATGAACAAATGGGACCTTAAATGACACATTTTGCTTATCGAGAGCCAAATTATATAAAGTTTGACTAATATTTTTAAATATTTTTTTATCATATACACATGAGAAAATTTTCAACTTAACTTGTTTTTCATATAATTTTTGAATATCTAAATTTTAATTTTAAAATATTGAGTTGAACTAATCTAATTTAGCTTTAAAATTTAATTAAATTCATTCTCAATAAGTAAAATGTATTTTCTAAATTGAAACAGAGAAGTATTGTCTATTAAGCTTCTCCCACATGTTAGAATTTAGAAGGCTTTTGCAAGAAATTCACCTCGTTCAAACCATACCCCATTTGTCCTCTTTCAAAAGTTCAATTTTAATTAGAGTTTAAATTCTGTACACGCACAATACATATATTTTATACGGTAAGTACTTATTAGTAATAATAAGTATGGTATAATTTTTTGAAAAACAAAATAATAATTTATCATAATCAGTTAATTTTATTAATAATGTAATAATTCTTTACACCTTCAGTGTATAAAATTAAATTCTTCCTTTATCATTTGTAATTTCTTTTTTTTGCTTCGTTTCTCTTCTTAATTGTCCTCCATTTTAGTACTATTTAATAGAGAGCACCATTTTAGCCCATTTTTATTGTTTCTATACATGGGTATTGTCCCTTAATGAGTATAGTAATATTGTAGTTTTTTGATTGTTTGACTGTGTATTTGGAGTCAATCCATTTGGCTGCTTTTCCCCAAAAGAAAAAAAAAGGATTATAAAATATATATAAAATATGTATATCATATGTATAATATATATAAATATATATATATATATATATATATCGGCTATTATTTTATGGATAGGCTAAAGATGTATATTTCTCAACCATCAATGTCACACAATAGACGAACCCTTTTCAATTTGATCGTGTTGTATTTAATCAATTATTTTTTTAAAAAAACAATTGATATATGTCATTATTTGCTGTATTCACGACGTTGATACTATTTTTCTGGTTTCTGTTGTTGTTATGGATCTATTGTCTTAGTGTTGAAGGTCTCCCGGAAATAACTTTTTTATCCCTTCGGGTAAGGGTAAGGTCTGCATACACTCTACAATTATTGTTATTGTTATTGTTATTGTAATTGATATATGTCCTCAACTAAAAGTTGATTCGTTTGATGTTAAGTCGTCTTTTAGACCTAAAAACTACCGTTAAATTACAATTGTTTTTACCTTCAAAAGTATTAAGTAGGTACAATCAAATACTTAAATAAAATCACCTAGGTTGAATACAACTAATGATTGTGTTAGAGGAAAAGAACAGGTTGGATCTAATCAAATATCCACTATATTTTGTCCAAATCCTTTCATCTTTAATCTCTTTTTTTGTCTATGTCAGATTAACACCACATACTTCCACCAAAATCATTTGCTACCCTCTCAAAAAAAAATTAATGACTTTAATTGGTTCAGAGCAATATACCATCGGGGAGCTAGCATACGATTTACGGGTTCGGTCGAATTTAATACTTTAAGTTTGAACCCTGTATTTATTTTTAAAAATTTATTGAATATGTACAATTTATTAATTTAGAACTCTATAAAATAAAAAAAATTAAAATTTCAAATTCTGGCTTCGCCCGTGAATACCACGCCATAAGCATAAGGCAACCTGGCTATTTTACTAACAACTGTCAGAAAATCACCAAAAAATCTGCAGATTCTTCCTATTTTTCATACTTTAGGGAAAGCCAAAAAATGACAGCAAATTTGTTGGATTCAAGAATTCTTGATAACCAATAGTACTGTACTGAAAACATTAGTTAAAACCAAAAATAGAGCTAAATGGGTTGTTATTATAGAGATCTGGGGTTTAAATTATATTAATATGGAAGTGAATTAGATTCTTAAAGTACAAAATAATTAGGTTTTTTTGGAATATTGTTTTTTTTTTTCTTTTTTAGATTAAGAAAGTCAGTGAGTCAGCTTTTTTTTAGATAAAAAAATAAGTAAAGTAAACTGTGGGATCTGACGTTTGTCCTGCAAATTCTTTCAGGTTTGTAGCTTGCTTCTGTCAGTTTGTTGTTTTATTTAAAAGAAAAAAAATAAAAGTGAAAAAGAAAAAAGAAAAAAAAAAGGAATAGGAATTTAATGAAGTATATTTGATGAATTTTTTGCAGGCTTTTGTTACTTTTTTACTAGTCCCTTCACAACAAAGGCTTCTTTTGTTTCCACCACTCACGCGTATTTGTCTGTTTAACTTCCTTTTGAAAAATTTTGCCCCGTTTTGACCAATATTTATTTTACCATAAAACCCCTATTGTTTCTTCTAATTTAATTTATTTTACAATAGACTGTAGCGTAGCCAGAATTTTAAAATATAAAGAAGTAAATTCATGAAGACGTAAAGGGGAATTAATATATAGTGCGTATATACATATAGCTTTGTCATTGATTATATGTATAAGTATGTGTGTACGCACTACAGAGTGTATATTATATGTATATATAAGCTTGGAGAGGCGGATGAAGTTATATATACTGAGTTCAACTGAACCCGATATTTCCTATACAAAATATGAATATATATGTAACTACAATTTTAAATATTAAATTATGAAATAAATTTAAAAAGTAAAATATAAAAACTTCAAAGATTGAAATTATCAAGTTAAAATTTAAAATTGACCAATATAAGCTTAACCAGGGCAATGAGTCTCGCAAACCTGTCATATAGCTCTAATATTTAAGATTAAAAAATATGAATGCGTAGAAAAATCGAAATTATCCTAAGATGGAATAGTCATTGGTCACCAAAAATAAACTTATGTATAAAACATGAGGAAGAGAATAATACTCTATAGATTCAGTAGGCTGAAGATTAAACCCAATTAATTATTAATGGCTTTAGTTTCTGAGCAAATAAATTTAATTTTTTATTTTATATCACATGACACTATTTCTATTTCAGTTTGTTAAAAAAAATGACATATTAGAAAACTTAACAAGTTTAAAATTTTTAAAAAATTACTTAACTATTAATGATATGCTCTTATAATTATAGAAATGTTATGGCACGCCTGAAATCACAAATGTAACGGTAATTGTTGTATATGCCAAAAGGCTTTCATTTATTCGTAAAATATGTGTCCAAACAAATATTGTGCCATTTTATGCAGTGACGGATCCAGAATTTTCATCAATAGGTGTCAAAATATAAATAATTAAATATATCGAAAGGCCAAGGGGAGTCACCGTATAGTAAATATGCATAAAATAAAAAAAATTATCTAGCATAATTTTTCAGCGAAGGGATGTCGCTTGACACCCCTTGCTTCAATGTGGCTCCGCCACTAATTCTATGTGAATCTTTCTAACGTTTTCTGACGTCACACGTTATTTTTTTAAATATTAGAAAAGATTATATTTCACATTGATCATAAGATTCATAATAAGCACCTATAAATAACAATTAGTATTTGGCTAAATTTTTTAAAAAATACTTAAAAATATATATTTTTCTCCAAAATATTTTTGGGAAGAAGCTATTTTTTCCTGTTTCTAAAAATATTATTTTGTTTCTACTAAAAAGTATTGGTTTTCCTTCTAAAAGCTTGGCAAACACCTCAACATTAGAAAAAAAAATATTTTGACAGGAAAAGCAGCTTTGGTAATAAAAAAAAAAATTGGCCAAACATACTATAAATTTAGCTTTCATTTGACCATAAAATTTGGGAGCTTTTTTCAAATTTTGTTTTCAAATATCTGTTTGTTTATAGATTTAAACCATTTTCTAACAAATTTTGAAAATAAAATTTTCAAATCCCAAAAACAACTCTAGAGTAGTTTTTGAAGTTTTCTAGTCACAAAACTTCAAATTCTTTTCAATTAAAATGTATGTTCAAATACAATTTCAGCTTTCAAAAATTATTTTTCATCTCATTTTCAAAAAGTTTTTTTTTTTTAAGTTCCAACTAAATCTACGTCTAAATAGCTAGTTTAGTCATGCCTAGGGGTGGCAAGCGGACGGATTGGGTTGGATATAAGTGGGTCAAAAATAAATAATGCAAAAACAGATAAATTATCCTACCCGACCCATAATTAATACGGATAAGAAAACGGGTTAATCGGCAGATAATATTTATTCCTAACTTCTTGAATATTATCACTTTTTTTACTAATCTCTTAAACTTAAGGAACTCCCAATTTGAGAATTGGAAAATAGTTAATTTACGCAGAGAAAGTATTTTTAGACTCCACTCTTTTTTGGGGTTTTACAAGTACTTGTACATTTATTACTCTCTTCCTCTAAATAAGGTATCAATTAATAAAATTAAATTATTTTGAGGTCCTCAACAATTTACTACTTCTTTCTTTTGGCCCCGTATACTTTGATTGCGCAATTTGGGGAATAAGTTCAACAATGAAAGGGTATTGCAGACGACTTAAATATGCGACGAGGTATTCTAAGTGACAGAGTAGTCTTGCTGTCTCACTAAGATTCAGTCTTTTGTCGCTCTGATTCGTTTGGAAAAAAATTCAATAACCGTAATTCTAGCTTTTGTCACTAAAATATAGGATTTTTAAAGGACGATCGAATATTATGCCTATCGAGTAGGTTGTTTACGAAGTTGTGCCAAGATAAAGAGCGATGTGAATACTTGTGAGCATAGTAAAATCTTTTTTATATAAATTTTCTGTTTATGTCTCTCGTCAAACAAATAGAGAATTTTTTCATTACTTCAACTAGCTAGTAACAATTGATGCACTACAAAATATTTTACACGTAAGCAATTAATGTGGTTAATTATAACATATTATTATATATTCGAAGTTATTTAAATTACTCCTGTGACTTGAAAATAAGAAGAGAGGCAACTAATTAAATTTATGCGTTTGTGAAAGATCCTTTAGGATAAAACATTATTTTCTTTGTCTCTTTATGTATAAACTACGCTAACAGTTCGAGCCAATTGACCATAAGAAACAAAAATATTATTGGGAATATACTTTAGTTTCGGACTAAACTTTGGACTAAAGCAAGATAGGTATCTAAAAGAACACAAATAAACAATGATAGAGAACTAGAAAAATTAAGCAAGTTATAACGATAAAGGTTCGGTGAATGACTTTTCACACGGGAGATGTGAGATTGATTCGCTTCACCAACAACTTTCTTAGACAGAGCTTATCACATCAGGCTTACTAGTGCGGTTTATATCTCCTGCGTAGTTTGTGAGTCATTGCACAGTAAGTAGGTTATGCGATGCGCATCCGAAAAATAGCAATTGCGAGTTTCTTGGAAATATTAAAAAAAATAAAAAATAAAAAAAAAATGATAAAGTAGTAGGAAGATAGGGGCACAATCATAGAGATACGGCCGTTATCATATGCTATTTTTTTATTTTATAAAATTAGAAATCAAACAGAAAAATCCAATAAGTTCGTTGAGTTTTGGGGTAAATCAAAGGGGGAGTCGGTGGTCTAATTCCAATAATGAAGTTGAAATTTGTAAATCAAGAAAAAAAAACAAAGGTTTAAATTAAGAAGTTCAATTAAAATAATACTAATTGTAGTGGTCAATTGTTTTATCAACTAATCAGAGCTTAATTTGGGGAAGAAAGAGAGAGGACCTCAAGAAGTCAAAAAAGCACAAACCCTAATTCACTCTCTTTCTTCATAATTAGTTAGACTTATTAAAAGGGATGTCCACTATTTGAATAATCCATCCTCACTTCCAAGGTGCAAAAGGATTGATTTAAACTAAAAATATGGCAGCCCAATGCACGAAATATCTTATATTTATGCAGGATTCTGTTAATGTTTTTGTACTAATTGCGTATAGAAATTTTACATTATCTGGTTAAGTTCAATTACTACAAATATTTAATATTTCGTAGCAAGTCTGAAATGATAACTTAAATAATAAAGTAACAACTTGTTATATATGATTAAATTGAACTCATGTTGTAAATTATTTTTTGCACAATCAAAGTTAATAGATTAAATCTTAATTAAGCTTTAAAATATGAGTTAATTTAAGTCTAAGGTATGAGCAAGAAACACTCAAATACCCACTCAAATACTTGTTGAAAAAGTGATGCATGTGATGCTTATTATGCCACCCTATTGTCTTGCTTGTGGGTAAGTGTGCTTAATTCAGACCTAATTAATAAAAAATATAATTAAATAAGGTTAAAATCATAATTAAACTAAAAAAAGAAGCTTTAATGATTCTAGGCATTGTTATTATCTGGGGATTATCTTTTAATAATTCCATATCATACTTTAGGGACCACTCAAATTGAAAAAATATATTATGCAATCTTCGTCTAACTATCTGTCTTTTATGCATTTCAAGATTTAAAAAAATAAATAATGAATTATTATTTTATTAAGAAATTTGATAATCAATCAATCAATCAGGATAGGTGACCTCCAATATTCTATATAAATAATTTCTTAATAAGGGATTTTAAAGTATTGTTTTATTTGTGCTATTTTGGTTTTATACAAGCCTTAAAGTACCTTTTGAAAAGTGGAAATACAGCTGACCGTTTTGTATTTATAGATTTTTGCATTTTTTCCCCTAACCGATATATTAAAAGAAAAAAAAATTACCACATATTTACTTCATTTCATGTTTTTGTTGAAAAACTGAGGTACTGCGTAATCTATGAACATTGTAACTCGAGTAACTAAATTCACAAGTTTTGTCATGAAATTAGTAAACTAATGCTACTTTAGAACTATGTGATTGCAAAACTTATCACTTCAAATATTTCAGCTGTTACTTTTCGCTATCAAATATTGATATTACCAAATTAATGACTTATGTTGCATAAGTTCATAATTTCGTTCTTGTAAGTTTTTACTATTTTAATGCCTAAACCATAAAATACAATTTGTCCAAGAAAAGCATATCAGCCCAGTCCACTAGTGATATTATATTGTCCGCTTTAGATCGAGGCTCGCACGACTTTAAAATGCGTCACTAGAGTCGTCAAATGTTTACTTATATACCCAACATCTCTCCCATATTTTATCGATGTGGAATTTGCGTGGGGTGTCACATCCATACACTAACTTATCGATGTGGAATATGCAGGGTCCTTGCTGAGCTTTTCCCAACTACTGTTCAAAGTTACATGCAGAGTGGCCACTAGATATCATATGTAAAAGTTCAGTTCACTAGTGATATCGTGTGTTTTAAGCCTAGGCTCTCATTATTTTAAAACGCATTACTAGAATATAAGACTTGTTTATTTATATACTCAATATTTTTTCAGTACTTTATCCATGTGGATTCGCCTGAGTATTATTGTATTAGTGAAAAAAAGATTCGTCATGTGGGTCTATTAAATGGTGACATGTGTCAACAGAGTTATGAGAAAAGTGAAGAATGATATGTAAATATGATTTGTGAAACACTCTCGGGACCGAACATACTCGTATAATGCATGTTACTCTTGGAACTGATCATCATAGAATAGCCCCGGATCAGGTATGGGAGAATAGCTCATAGTTACAAATGAGGAAAGCATCAATTAATCCCAGATTACATGAGATTTACCATTATTACGCAATCAATTATAAATCAATTATGCAATGTACAATAGATGCAATAAATGATTTTAACAAGTAGAACAAGGCAATCACTTATGAAATTGACTCAACAGACACGAGATTAACTCAACAAGCACGGGATTGACTAAAGATGCACGAGATTGACTCATCAGTTACGGTATTAACTCATCCGTTACGAAATTAACTCATCAGTTACAAAATTTCAGCATTTACTCAACTGTTACAAGTCTTCCAAAAGCAACAGATGGATTGATTAAATGCTCATAATGGACCCATAATTCAAATAGAATATTTACTTAGATTTAGCCCTATAAATAGACACACTTATCACAATTGTAATTGCAACGATTCGGCCAGTTGTTTTGAGTGTTGTAGCCCTGTTCCCCTATTTACTACTTATTCTATACTCAATTGTTATTATGTGACTTGTCGGGGCAGTTAGTTTGGTTCCGGTGATGTTGAGAGTGAATTGGGACACTTAGTCCCAAAGTTGGAAGCTTAAGTTAGAAGAGTTGACCGGATATTGACTTATGTGTAAATGACTTCAGAATGGAGTTTTGATGGTCCCGATAGCTCCGTATGGTGATTTTGGACTTAGAAGTGTGTCCGGATAGTGATTTAGAGGCCCGTAGTTGATTTGACTTGAAATGGCGAAAGTTGAAAAATTAGAAATTAGACCGAGATTTGACTTTGTGGTTACCGGGCTTGGATTTTGATTTCGGGAGTTAGAATAGGTTCGTTGTGTCAATTATGACTTGTGTGCAAAATTTGAGGTTAATCGGAGTTGATTTGGTAGGTTTCAACATCGATTGTAGAAGCTGGAATTTCTTAGTTTTCATTAGGCTTGAATTAAGTTGTGATTCGTGCTTTTGATGTTGTTTGAGGTGATTTGAGGCCTCGACTAAGTTTCTATCATGTTTTAGGACTTGTTGGTATATTTGGTTGAGGTCCCGGCCTCGGATGGATTTCAGATGGTTAGCGGATCAAATTTGAAACTACTGCGAAGACCTGGACTAGTGTGATCGCACCAGCGAAGGTCATGGTCGCAAGTGTGTGGATTGCATCGCATAAGCGACATGGAAGGAAGTGGGCAGTGATCGCAGGTGCGATGGCTTTGTCCGCACCTGCGAGGTCACAAATGCGGAGAAAGGGTCGCAAGTGCGAGGTATGGGAGTGAGTCTGGGGAGCGCAGGTGTGGAGCGTGTTCCGTAGATGCGGACTCGCATCTGCGCAAGTTTGATCGTAGATGCGGAATTTGGATGGAACGGGTGGATCTCAGAAGTGATGGAAATCTCTGCAAAAGTGGAACCGTAGGTGCGGTTAAATGATTCGTAGAAGCGATAACCTCTGGGCGGTGTATATAAACGTAAAGTTCCGAGGTTTTATTATTTTGGGACTTTGCAAACTCGGATTAAGGTATTTTTTGAGAGGGGTTTCTTAAGGTAAATCACTATTGATCATTTTTATGCAATAATATTAATTATCCATTAATCTTCCAACCTAGTTTATGTATTTTTAAGGTGGAGTTTTAGGAGTTTCGGACTGGGGATTGGAGAGTTAAATTTAGGGATTCGGTTCACGATTTGGTGTCGGAATTTTATAAATTTGGTATGGTTGGACCCGTGGTTGAATGGGTCTCCGGATTTTGTGACTTTTGTTGGGTTTCGAGATATGGGCCCGGGGTTGACTTTTGAGTTGAGTTTTTGACTTTTGATTAAGAACTTAGCATTTTCATATGGAATTGATTCCTATAGCTCGCATTGATTGTATCGAATTATTTGTAGCTAGATTCGAGGAATTCGGTGGCTGATTAGCGAGGCAAGGTCTTATTGGAGTAGAGATTTGCGCTGTGTGAAGTAGGTAACACTTCTAAACTTAGTTCTGAGAGTATGAATTACGTGTTATATGATTGGTGTTGAGATGACGCACATGCTGAGAGGCAGACGTGTGGGCGTGCATCGTAAAAACTGTGATCCGGTTTATTTCGTGGTACTATATAGTTATCAGACCTTGTAGCCATTCATGTGACCTATATGTGTTAAAGTAATTGAGCTACCGATTCATGTTAGAAATCATGTTAGGGTATAAGTTTTGGAAATTGAGAAGTTTGACCGAGAGTTGACTTTGTAGTTACCGGGCTCGAATTTTGGTTCTAGGAGTTGGAATAGGTATGTTGTGTCATTTATGACTTGTGTGCAAAATTTGAGATTAATCGGAGTTGAATTGATAGGTTTCGACATTGATTGTAGAAATTGGAATTTCTTAGTTTTCGTTAGGATTGAATTGAGGTGCGATTCGTTCTTTTGATATTGTTTGAGGTGATTTGAGGCCTCGACTAAATTTGTATCGTACTTTAGGACTTGTTGGTATGGTATATTTGGTTGAGGTCCGGGAGGCCTCGGGTGAATTTCGTACGGTTAACGGATCGAATTTGGAACTTAAGGTATGGTTGGGCAGCCCTGGATTGGTGTGATCGCACCTGCGAAGGTCATGGCCATAGGTACGAGGTCGCAGGTGCATAGATGGCATCGCAGAAGAAGCGTGGAAGGACGTGGGCATTGATTGCTGGTGCGATTGTTTTGTCCGCACTCATGAGGTCGCAAATGCGGAGAATCGGTTGCAGATGCGAGGTATGTGAGTGAGCCTGGGGAGCACAAGTGCAGAGCGTGTTCCGTAGATGCGGACTCGCATTTGCGCAAGCTTGATCACATATGCGGAATTGGGCTGGAACAGGTGGATCGCAGAAGTGATGGAAATCTTCGCAAAAGCGGAACCGCAAGTGCGGTTAAATGATCCGCAGAAGTGAGAACCTCTGGGCAGTGTATATAACGTACGTGTTTGAGGTTTTATTATTTTGGGACTTTGCAAACTCGGATTAAGGTAATTTTTGAGAGGGATTTTGAGGGGTTTCTTGAGGTAAGTCACTCTTGATCAGTTTTATGCAATAATATTAATTACCCATTGAATTCCCCACCTAGTTTATGTCTTTTAGGTGGAAAGTTGGGAGTTTTAGGCTAGGGATTGGAGAGTTAAATTTGGGGATTTGGATAATGATTTGGTGTCGGAATTTGGCAAATTTTTTATGGTTGGACTCGTGGTTGAATGGATGTTTGGATTTTGTTACTTTTGTTGGTTCCGAGACGTGGCCCCTAGGTTGACTTTTGAGTTGACTTTTTGACTTTTGATTAAGAACTTAACATTTTCATATGGAATTGATTCCTATATCTCGTGTTGATTGTATCGAATTGTTTTTGGCTAGATTCGAGGCGTTCAGAGGCCGATTCGCTAGGCAAAGGCTTGTTTAGAGTAGAGATTTGCACGGTGTGAGGTAAGTAATACTTCTAAACTTGGTTTTGAAGGTACGAATCCGTGAATTACGTATTATATGATTGGTATTGAGGTGACAGATATACTGGGTGACGGGCGTGTGGGCGTGCACCGTAGAAACTATGATGTTGATTTCGTGGTACTGTATAGTCATCAGACCTTGTAGCCTATCATGTAACCTTTATATGCTTGAGTAATTAAGCTACCGATTCATTTTAGAAATCATGTTAGGGTATATATTTATTTTGTTGAGACCTACTGTGGTCATTTCTGCTGTTGAATTATTTGCTTAGATGATAAATTTTGTACTCAGTCACATCTATTATTGCATATCATATCTCAGTCTTTGTTACTAATATTATTGTGTCATATATCATTGTTTGGACTAGTTGGCATGAGATTTTTGAGCCCGAGAGACTGGAGAGATTGATGACTGAGTTAGGACCTGAGTGTCGTGCTGTGAGTGATATATATGTGGGTCGCGATCGATTTCTATATATATATATATATATATATATATATATATATATATATATATATATATATATATATATAGAGAGAGAGAGAGAGAGAGAGAGAGAGAGAGAGAGAGAGAGGGAGAAAGAGAGATCGGGTTGCATGCTGCAATAAGCCTTATGACTATATATGTGGATCAGGTTGAACGCCGCAACAAGCCTTATGGCTATATCTGGATCGGGCTGCACGCCCCAGCAGGTATCATTCAATGCTGAGTGACTGAGTGTGCGAGCGAGAATTGAGACTGTTATATTGAGTGCTCTGAAAGTGTGAGTACTTAAGATTTCATGGTATTGCATCATGTCTGGTATTCATATTGGCATGTAGATATAGAGATGTCATATTCCTCTTATCAGTCACACTTGGCATATTTTATCTCTGTAGAACTTAACTGTTAAACCTGGAAGCAAGTCTGCTTTTTTTTGTATAGTTAAACTCTGTACTTTTACTGTATTGTTTGAGCTCGTCACTACTTTCAGCCCAAAGATTAGACTTGTTACTTATTGAGTTGGTTGTACTCATGCTACACCCTGCAATTCGTATGCAGATCCAGGTGCTTTCGGGCACGGTGGTTGTTGACCTTGGAGTTTCAGTCATTCGGAGATTATCGGGGTAGCTGCCTTGGAGTCCACAGACCTTCACTCTCCTCCCCAACCTCTCAGTTTTACTTATTTTGTTCTATTTTCTTATACAGTGAATAAGATTATTTTATTGTATAGATATTCATGTACTCAATGACACCAGGATTTTGAGAAATTCTGTATTGAATTGTGGCGTTTTCATCTAGTTTTATGAGGTTTTTACTTATTTAAACCTATTTCAGTATATTTTGAATTTAAAAATATTTGTATGTGTGAGTTGTCAGCTTGCCTAGTATCATAATAGGTGCCGTTACGACATGCTGAGTTTTGGGTAGTGACAATAATCATCTAATTTTCTTCTCTATAGTTCTATACATTGTAATTTATAGTATCTTGTTCCCAAGTTAGCCTTAGTTCGGCCACTCAAGCTCTGTTCGGCTCATCATCCTATAAAGGATCATTCAATAAGAATTATTTCTTCTCTGCTTTATTTTTATTATATTATCTGTCATTGAATTTATTTTTCACTTCTCTATCACGTTGTATTAACAAAAATTTATATCTTTCGGATCGAATCGATTGCTTGGGACCCGTCATATAGAATTTATTACTTTGACCTTGAAAATCCTTTTTTGGGTTAAACAGTCAAATAGGTGGGTAAGGATTCTTGTTAAGTTGAAGTTTTCTTCGACGTGTTTGCACCAAAACATAAATGTTGCTCTTTTTTTTCTTTTTTTTGTGTGTGTATGGTTGCAAAGTTCAAGTTTTTGTGGGTGCCTAATTAGTTAAAAAAGAGAGAGATTAATTTTAAAAATGTTTGTATAGGTTTCACGGCTTTCAAAATGGATGCATAATATTTTGTTGTGCAATTAAGGTACATACTTGCAACTGAGGCAACTACTTCTAAATACTTAATTAACTTTATTGTCCCTATGACCTAGCCAATTTCTTAACTATTGTTGGCATATTGGGAGCAACTCTTGATTTATCTTATTTTATTCTATCATTTTTACTGATAAATATCTTTATCTTGTCATTTACTTTGTCTGCCTATAGCACTAATCCTATCAAATTTGTGCAAAAAGCATAATATGCCCTAATATAGTAGTAGCTAATAGGCTTCTATGGAGATTAGACAATAATCCAAATTAATGTGGTTTGTAATGTTTATAGGTGGTAGTAAATCTTTATAGAGGTGTCTTTTATCTTGACTTTCGTATACAATAAGTTTCTTTTAGGATATTAAAAAAAAAAAACAGTCCAATGCACGAAGTATTCCGCATTCACATAAGGTCGGGAGAACGACCGAACCCTAAGAGGTGTGATGTAGGCAATCTACCCTAATGCAAACATCAATAGCTAATTCTATGGCTCGAATCCCTGATCTATATATCATACGGAAACAACTTCACCGTTGTTCAAATGACCATAGTGATATGAATTGAGGCCAGGAACACCTAAAAGTGGCAAATCTTTTATGAAGATTTGAATCCAAAGGAAAATAACATGAATAGGTTGATTCCCTATTGATTTTTAGGCAACATCATATGGTCCCAAAACAAAAGAATAAGATAATAGAGCAAAAGTGAACATAAAAGTTTTTAATGTGCTTAACGAACATTTTATTATATAATATTGATATTTTTACTGTCCGATTAATCTGAATTTACTGTCAGATTGACCAACTCATTTTTTTTTATTCTAGAAACTCTAAAATTAAGTGTAGATGAATCTCAACCATTTCACAATCTCTAGATCGTTGTAACAAATATTTCCACTTGCAATCTTTTACAACTCATTTTTATGTTCTTTTATTTTTGGTTGGGTAAATGTATATATTTTTTTAACATGGGGAAGGTGGCTACGGAATACTTGGAATAATCAACGATATTACCCATAATTTTTTCACAAGGATAATCTTGCCAAATTAGATTAATCTTAGAATATAATATATATACTATTATCACTTTCCAGATACAATGTGACAGTCAATGAAACAAAAGTTTGCTTGATGTAGATATTGGTGGATAATCGTATTTCATTTTTTATTTATATCGTTAGGTAAAAATGTATAATCAACCATTGTCTTTGTAAATTTATATTTATCCAACCTATAGTTTTTGTTTTCAAAGTTTAAAGGTTATAACAAATTATAATACTTCGAAAAGTACAATGTGCAATTCTGTCATTACAATTTCCTGAAATTCCTACTGGAATTTTCTTCTGTAACAACTTAGCCTACTAATTATATTTTTTGCTTTGGGCCTAGATCCGTACGACTTTAAAATATGTCATTAGGGTTTAACGCTTGTTTACTTATATATCCAGTATTTCTCTCATATTCGTCGATGTGAAATTCGCCTAGGTGTCACATATTCGAATACTTTCTCTTACTTTTACTAAATTTTCACATGATACTTTGAAGATACTATTAAATGAATATCAAACACCGTATGAGAAGCCTAAGAAAAAGAAGAAGGGAAAATGATATTGTATAGGCGCTCTCAAAATAATTGCCAATATATATATAGTCGGACCTCCACTAAGCTTTGCTCCAACTTCATCCTGGTCATGGATAGATCACCCAGGTTCGGATCTATAAGCAGTGCTAATTGCCCTATGAAGACGTGGCTCCGGTGGATTCCCTTAACCAAGCCACTGCATGTGAGTCGCTGGCTCATTCTTCAACAGGCACGCGGTCAGAGCCTAAGTTAGTGATGCTTTCGCTACAGGACTTTCGTCATCTAGGGTGCATCATTCAGACTGCTTCGCCTAGCTGCACGACGCTTGTGTATATATATATATATATAAACATACAATATATACTTTTTCAGTTATCAGACGTAAACAGTTTCCTTCACGAAGTAAAAGTGATCTTTGCCCAAAAAAAAAAGGAATTTTTACCTCCTATAGCAAATGTTAACACCTTATTTATTTTAAATAAATACCATTTAAAAAAATTATATTCTATAGATATCTTTTAAGATTTATAGCAAAATATTTAATTTTGGTTACCTCCTAGCCCTAAGCCACTAAATACGCTATTCAGTTACACTATTTTCTTTCTTTCTCTACTTTAATCTCATTTTCTTCCCCCATTCCCTAAAAATACGATGCTCAATCTCAAAATTCCTCTCACTCACGCTATTTTCTTTTCTTCTCGGAACCAAACAGAAAATCGCTCCCGGAAAGCATTGTTTGTCTTCCATATACCAGTTTGCATTTGTTTATTATCACGCAAGTCAAATCAACATTTGAACTGAAATATTTGCCTTCGTTCCCAGCTTTTGTCCATCTCTGTTGGTCCCTAGCTACTCTCTCTTTTTCTTTCTTTTATCTTAATACTAGTAAAGAGAAGGACCTGAATCTTAGAATATTATCTATATTTTTGAACGGCGGTGGATTCGTCGGAAATTAGAGTAAAGACGACGGAGTTTGGGCTGAGCAACTTCAATTTTCTGTTAATATATTTCAATGTATCATGTTGTATTTTCATGTATTTTATTGTATTCATTGTCTTTTTTTCATTGTAATTTAATGTATCTCGTTGTATTCCACGTATTTCATTGTATCACTGTCTTTTTTTTCACTGTATTTCAATATATCCCGCTGTATTCTATGTATTTCATTGTATTCACTGTCTCGCTATATGCCATGAATGTATTCATATATTTTTTAAATTAATATAATTTATGTATTCAGATGTATTATATAATTTCTCTGAAGATTGCTATGTTATTGGGGTATTTTTCGGTTGAGAATCTTTTTTATAACTGAAAATATAAAATTTGTGTGTTATAATTGAGTTTGTTGAGTTATATTAGGAGTCTATTATGTTAATTGATTCACTTTTCGTTTTAAAAACAGTGTAATCCCCTAGTTTACGCCGTGAATACAATCGAATACGGTCGAATACAATAATCTGTCCAGTTGTAATCCCATGTTTCACTCTATGAATACAGTCGAATACAACAACTGATTAGTTGGACTTCCTTGATTCACGCCTATTTTTGCTACTGTATTCATAAATACAATAGCTTAAATACATCTTATAACCACAGAAAAGGTATCTATAATCCGTAATATAGCAAATGGTATCTATAAATTGCTAATTACTACTAAAAGATAGTGCTTTATGAAAATTTCTCACAAAAAAAATTTGCTACCAAATGTCCCACCAAATTGTCAATAATGAAAAATGTGCAGCTATTGGATGCATAAATAATAGTTTAATAATACAATTATTTTACAAACAACTCACTTCACAGAAAAGCAAATCTAAATTTGTTGCCTTGATTCACAATATTCCATATAAGAGTATCAAACTTCTTTTATAGTAGCACAATCTTTTAGCTCAAACTCAAAAGTGGAAAATAACAGATACTATAACAAGTTGGCAACCACAATCCAGTTCAACTATTACAGTATGCACATCACCACTTTTAATATTTAAAAAAATAAAGTTTTATTAAATAAAGTGTTGATTAGCTTAGTGGATTTTAGAGCTGATTCTTGAGTTGTTAAAGTGGGAATCTCACTAAGAAGAATCAAAGAAAAGGTCTTACAAAATTTAAATATGTAATGTACGAATTATGCATAAGATTTTTTAATTTAGGTATCCTTAACGGTAGCAATTAAGTCTGCATTATGAAACTAACCCTTTAAATAACTGACATTTGTACTCTCTAATTGGTGGTTTCCAGAAAATCTTGCGCATGCTTTTCTTAATTAAAAGCCTTTTTAAGTTAATTAATTACTAGAGCACATGCTTAGGAATCTTCTCTACGAGTTTTGCAAGATTTTCTAACCACTTGTTTTTTCTTCCAACATAATTTAATAGATAGACCTTTTAACACATTTAGCCGATCAAAAAAAATAAAAATACAGTCACTAGCTAAATATACTGAAATATATATTGATTATGTATAAAATATGTATATTATATTTTAATATATAGAAATATATATTTATTGACTGATACTTGTGGGGGTGGCTATACTGTAAATTTTTAATATAGAAATAATAAAAAATGACATATAACGAGTGATCTTTTTATACATTTGCAGGGTTACAACTCTGTAAAGCTGGACAAGAAGGGTAAAGAACGACATCCAATAATTGCTAGGATGAAAAGATAAAAGCAAGAGATCAAATGTTTCAAACTGCACAAAAGAAAAGCCCTTTTAAGCAAATATTTTCTTTTTTCCGCTTAATCATTGGATATTCAGAATTTACTGGTTCGACTATTTTAGGCTTTTAACTTCCAACTAAGTAGGCGTGTTAAGAAACATAAAAAGTTGAAGAGTTAACCCAAATATTCGTCCGCCTAATCACTTAAACTAAAAATTATTAGCAATTTATAATATATATATCATCCATGTATAACATGTGTATAATAATATATACTCAATTTATAATTTATATATACCGAATAAGAAAAGGTAAGAAGTGAATTCAATCGGCTATTTATTTACGTGTAAAGATCCTAAAAAGGTTCATACTGACGTAAATATGTTTAGAACACTGCTTAATTACACAAAGAAAGACAAATACTTTGGTGAAATATACACCTATCCAAAACAATGTGAAGTTGAAAAGTTGGGACAAAATAATGTGAAACCAAGAATAGGGCAACCTTAAACCAAAAGGGGTTTGTGGGTGGGAACCCTTTACTCCAATCCAAGTGTAGGCTAGGGTATAACCTTTCGGGTGGTGGGGCGGGGGTGGGTGGGTGGGTGGGTGGGGGATGGATTGGGCCATGTACATTAGTTTGATAAATGTTGACCTTTAAGGCAAATGCCAAAAAGGGTTTTGTCATGTGTATAGAGTTGTAATTATGAATGATGAGTAATGAATTATTACGTTTGCTTTTCCTTTTCTCTTTGCACTCTTTAGTGGAAGAGTTGGTATCCATGTGTGCACGTTAGTGATCATATATGTTTGTTTCTTTAAACTTCATAGTATATTTTTTTCGTTCTCGCTCAGTGTTCGATATTCGCTTCATGTTCGAATAGCTCAAATTCCTGTCATATAAAGTTCATTAAAAATGAAAACACTCATTAGAAATATTTTTTATATTATTTTTAGGACTCAAATTGAGACCTCTAGTTAAATATAAAATAAATTTTATTCGTTCTACCAAAACCCTAAAATAATTTTAGCACATCTATTTTAAAAGTGTATTTGTGATGACCGTTTATTTCCTTTTTGCATCTTCCATGAAGATGAAGAGTTTGGCCCATGCCGTTTTTGTCCTTTTCATTGTCCATTTTAAAAATATTTATCCTAATAAAGTTTCCCTTTTATTATTATTATTATTATTATTATTATTTGGTATTTTTTGGAAGGACTTTCTTTTTAGTTATTTTAAGTTACACCCCTTTTATTTCAATTTTTTTTTTGTAAAATGCCACCTTTTCTGTTTTGTCAAAGACTTAAAGTTATTTTCACAATCAACTCAATTTGATTGTGTACGGACGAGTTTGTAGTCTTTTTATCTTTAACTTAGGCCCGCTTTGCATGTTCTTTTAGGACTTTTTATGTTCACAAACAAATAAAAGGGGAGAAAAAAATATCTAGATTTTTTAATAAAAAAAAAAGCTTTGTGAGTTTGCAAAAAATCTTTTTTGGGTTCGAAAAGTGCTTCAATATTCCCCAGTTTTTGAAGAAAAACAAAACATATATCGAGACAAATTTGGGATATTATCACTTTTAGCCTGCGCCAGAAACTATTTACACTGGTAGCCGAAAAAGTGTATAAAATTTGTATAATTTTTGTATATAACATACATAATGTATATATATACAAAAAATATACAAATTTTATATATTTTTTGACTATTATTTTTACATCGGCTATACAATGTCATTTTTCCGACAAATTTTGTATCTCTTCTTCTCATTTTCCAAAAATATCTTCTATCCTGTCACCTCCAAAGTAATTCAAGATTTTTAGGTATTTGTTACATCACAATTCACGAACTATGGGGAAAAAAAAGAAGAAGAAGAAAGAGTAAGTACAAAAAAGGTAGTCCGGTGCACGAAAAGTTTCGTGTTCACATAAAGTTTGAGAAAGAGCCGTATTCTAAGGGAATATGATGTAAGTAGCCTACCTTGTTGCGAACATTAGTGGCTGATTTCACTGCTTGAATCCGCAACCTATAGATCACACAGAGATAAGTTTACCGTTGCTCTACTCTTCTTCTGGAAAGAGTAAGTCCAAGATGAAGAAATTGCTAGTATTAGGGTACAAGACATGGCCCTTGGCATGTGATATACACGTTATTAGTGACTTCTAACTCGACTCTTCACCAATATTGGGTGAAGTTGTACCACGGATAAAGAAGGTTCAAAAATGTGAAAATACATCATTGTCAAGAAAATGATGTCTTTGATAGCTACATAAATAAAGGAAGAAAAATTGATAACTTTAACCTCTATTTCTATTTAATCTTTTCTCTTTTAAAAGATGAGGCGTGATACTTCATAGAAGGATAATGATGTTAAGAATTAAGGCAGAAGATTAGTAGGTAGTCAAACGTTTTTTCTTTCACTCTAGTAGCAATAGCATTATTCTCGTATTTCTATATTCTCACATTCCTATTAATTACTACTTTGTGTTGCTTTTATTTTGGTTTTCTATTATCTTGTTGTTGTTATTGTTTTTTTGATTTTTTTTCACTACTGCATTTCTTTCTCTATATTGTTGACGTAATGCATGTTGGCTTTGAATCAAGAGTCTATCCAAAACAACCTCTCTATATGCATAAGATAGGGTGAGACTGCATATTCAATATCCTCCCTAGATCCCACTTGTAATATTATGCTCCATCGATTTCAATTTAGATGATACACTTTCCTTATTAGTTTGTTTTAACAAGAATGACACATTTGTACAATTGGAAAATAATTTAACTTTAAACTCTTCATTTATCCATTTTATTCTTAATGAGAAACTTTTATAACCACGCAAATATTATGGCCCCACAAAGCTTTTACCCCTTAAGCTTTTAAGACCACAAGTTTCAAAAGTTATTTTTTAAACTCAATGGCGAGTTAAACTACCTCTCATCTAAATTGTAACGGAGGCAATACTGAATATGTTCCGTTGTTGCAGTAATAAACTCTAGATTGGCAAATAAAAGTATAATATCTTAATCAGAAGGTCTCATTCAAACAACCAAGTTATTCTTGGATAAAATTCTTTGACATGAAAATTAATTCCTAACTTATACTTTTCTCCTTGAATACAAGTTTAAGTATGTAAGAAAGTAAGAAAATGGCCCGACAAGATAAAGTTTCATTGATTATGGAAAACAACAATACATTTCAATGAGCACGATTGGTTAATGGTCACACGAGTTTGATACGAGAATAAGATGGTTTTTAAAGTAAATACTCAATAATTAATACTATAGATAATGTGATGGTGAGTGAAAACAAACTTTCTGCTATATTATATTTTGTTTTCTATTGTTTTTTTCTAAAAAAATTTCTTCCGATTTTAGGGTTGAGTAATATGAAGTAGGGACGAGTTGACCGTCGAGTTTGAGCCACAAGAATGAAGAACTTTTTAGTTAGAAGCTTTTAAACTTAGTAAAAAGTGTATAAGATATTTTGTCTTCACGTAGGGTTCGGAAAAATATCGTATCCCAAAAAGTGTAATGTAAATAACCTATATTGACTAATTAAGGTCAGCCCCAAGGCTTCCTTAACCCTTTTACGCTTATTCGGATCAGTAAATTTCGAATACCGAATCCGTAAAAAAAACAAACTATACTTTCATAATCTTTCCCCTTTTAGAAGCAAAGCAAATGTGCTTCATTGACATGTTGCTCGAATGTGTGATAAGTTGGGATTAATATAGAAGAAGTAGCTTCTCTCAAGAATTAAAGCAATTTGCTATCTTTTTAAAGTACAACTTGGACATGACATCAAAAATTCAAGCCATAGAAGAAACTTCAAAAATTCAACTTCCGGCAAAGTTTCTCAAACTTGAAAAGGACAGGTTAAAAAAGGAATTCATCTCATGTTCTTCATTAGTTTTTACTCTTTCATATAACTTTTTTGGTTTAGTTCAATAACTTATAGTAAAAAAAAAAAAGCTCGTTTGATACACGAAGTATTCCATGTTCACGCAAGATCGGGGGAAAGGTTGTATTCCAAGATGTGTGATGTAGACGGTCTACCGTGATGCATGCATTAATGGCTAATTTCACGGCTTGAACCTGTGACCTATATGTCATATAAAGATAACTTATAATAACATTTATAGATTAAAAATAGTGGGAGGCATATAATTTATAATGTGTTTAAATAACAAAATAGATGGATTGACTAAAAAGCTAGTAGTAGTTTCTAATTACTATAATGCTACTAATTGAGTTGACATTTTAAACTTCTATCTCCCTCAATGACAAGGGACTGGAGGAGCAAATGTTAACCTTTCACACAGATTTTCCACACAGATTGTACCGCTAACAAAAATACAAGAAAAAAATTTGTTATTTTTCCATTTGTTTTAAATCACAAAATGTACTTTAATTATTGCACGGAAAAATAAAAAGAAGTAGAAAAAGAAGGCTAAGTTGGTTAAGATGTAAAATCAGAAGGAAATAAAAGCATGGGGCCTAAGTTGTGAAGGTTGAAAAGATAGGCTCGTGACATTTTAATCATACCCTTTATCAGAAATTTTCAGAAACTACTATGTTTTAGTGATTATTAGTTTGTTATAGCTATCATTTACTAAATTACTTTCTATAGCTATATTTTCAGTTGTTGTAGACTGTATTCGATGTATTTTTGCTAATGTATTAATGAATACAGTAACAAAACTTGGCGGAAAACAAGGGAGTCCAACTAAGCAGAGAATGTATTCGACTGTATTCACGAGATATATTTGTGAATACAGGAATTTGCGAAAAAAAAACCTTCAACTGTTTAAAAACGGTAAATGAATCAATTAACGCGATAGACTCCTAATA
Source organism: Nicotiana tabacum (assembly GCF_000715075.1). Lineage (NCBI taxonomy): Eukaryota > Viridiplantae > Streptophyta > Magnoliopsida > Solanales > Solanaceae > Nicotiana > Nicotiana tabacum. The sequence continues at coordinate 12,693,901 of NC_134089.1, read as the reverse complement.
TAACTCAACAAACTCAATTATAACACACAAAATTTGTATTTCCAGTTATAGAAAAGATTCTCAACCGAAAAATTTCCCAAAAACAGAGCAATCTTCAGAGATTCAATCCATCCTTTCTTTTTTTAGTAGTATCTTTACTAAAATATATTTTAGTAGTATCTTTACAAATAGATTTATATATTGAAATTATATAATTACATGGAATACAATTAAATACATAAAAATATATTGAATACATGAAGTATAGCAAGTCATCTGTAGTGCAAATACATATGAATACATACTGCAGATACATTTGAATACATATATACATCGGAATACGTAAATTATATTAATTAAAAAAAATATATGAATACATTCTACAATACATTGAATACATACCGGTGAATATATACAGCTGGACAAAATAGTGAAACAAAATGAAGCTTTAAAATTATATAATTACATTGAATACAGTGAATATATTTAAAAAGTAGAAAAAACGAAATACAGTGAATACAATGAAATACATGAAATATTGCGAGATACATTGAAATACAATAATAAAAAAGATAACAGACTCTTCAAGTTCTTCAGCCCCAAACTCCGCCCCCAATCCACCGATATTCAAGCCGCCGCCATGTGAGGCGTCGCCGCCGGTTAAATGAAGACAGTTGTTGAAGAAGCACCAATTTAAAGGATCAAACGGAAACTAGAGATAGAACTTCTTCAGATCTCACAAGGCAAACAATAACAATCAATGCAAAATCTAAAATGAATTTAGAATGTGTAACACAATTGTGTGAAAGAAATCGCCGGTCGGAGGATGGGGTTAGGGGTGACACAACAAGGAAGGGGGAAGTGGTCGCCGGCCGGATCTGTCGTTGGCGGAACACAGCCCCTGCTAGGGTTTCTAAAAGCATGGGAGGGAAAAATCGGGGGAAAAAGAGAAGAAAGTGGAAAGAGAAAGGAGGAGAGATGGAAGAGAGAGGGAGAGAGAAAAATAATATACATCGTATTTAATGGCTTAAAGGTAGGAAGTGACCATAAATAAATATTTTGCTATAAAAATTAAAAGGTAGCTATAAGAGTTAGTTTTTTAAAAGGGTAAGGTATCAACCTTTGCTATAGGAGGTAAAATTTCCTCTCTCATAACTTATTGGACTCTTTACACAAATAGCCTATTGGACTCACCGTTTACTTTTTCTTAGCCGGTATACATAAATTATACAATAATTGTATGTGATTATATACATATTATACGTGGATCTCTCTCTCTCACACACACACACATAATAGTTGGGTGAGCGCTTAAAAGGGCAGTCTAGTGCACTAAGCTCTCGCTATGCGCATTTCTGCAAGAGGTTGTTTTCACGGCTCGAACTCGTAACCTCCTGATCACGAGAGTGGACGGTTAATATTTGGCCCTTCGTTACATCAATAAGTAGTGATTTATGTTATCAATAAGAAATATTGAAAAGTGAAGCATTTTAAAGTATAAAAAAAACATGGCATGTTGGTTTTCTAGCTTGGTCTTTTTCTTCTTTTTTCTTTGTGGTTTGGCAGATAGAGACGTTCTCCCAACTTTCATGTGGAAATAAAACCTTTTTCTCTTTTACTTTTTTTCCTGGAAAAGGGATAAAGTGAAATTCCTTTGGTTATATTCCCCTAAAGAATAATAACGTCACTGTTTAATTTGAAACCATGAAAGGGATCTTTTCAGTAAAGCTTGTCCATAAAAAAAAAAAAAAAAAAAAAGGACAGTCCAAACCAAATTATGAAATGAAGCCTATGTCCATGGGCCATGTCAATTCTGTCCATTCTTATCTTGGGCCTTTCAAACAATTAACAATTTGGCCCAACTAGAATAAATTTAGGTTTTTTTTTCATTCCTATACACTGTCGAAAACTTTATTACTCTAAATATTTATGTTTAGTTAATTACCCGATATAAGCAAATTTTGTTTACAAAGTTTGGTAAACGAGTAGGCGCCTTTGCTTTTCCGCTTCTGCTGCTACTGTCTTCACCTAACATTGTTTGCAAAGAAGGAAGAAGAGTGTATTTAGTTTTAATAAGGATGAAGAATCTGGAAAGGAAATAACAGAAAAGAAATGTAAAAATATAGAGGGAAATTCCAATCAAGGGGAGATAGAAAGGGTAATGCATTAATTGGTAGAAGAAATCTGTGTTTTTTCAGGCTATAAATATATATTATTTCTACTCAGTTAAATACAACTATAATATCATACAATTTAAATACAAATTTTATATAAATTATATACAATATGTTCTTTTGTATTTTTTGTATCTGATTTATACATAGTAAAAATAAATTTCATACAACTAATTATATATTATACTACTTATGTACAACTTATCTGCAGCTTATCTCAATTTTCATACATTATTTCACTCAGTTATATGCAACTACAATATCATACAACTTAAATATAATTTTTATACAATATTGTTCAACTTTCATACAATAGTTAAATAAAAAAATATATAGGCAGAATAGCCTAATAGACACTTTTACTTGTTTGGGTTTGACATCCTGGTCCTCTTACTTTATGAAGTTTCAACCAAACACTTTAACTCGATCAAAACATATGTTCTAAACACTTCTGACATTGCGTGTTACTCACTTGAGTTGACATGAAGGACATATCAGATCCACCTCAGCTAAATGAAACCACGTCATTATTTATTTTTATAAAATATTATTTTTACTTCTCCTTCTCTTCCTCTTATGCGACTAGTCAACCACCACCCTCTATGCCTTCTTTTCCGAGTTCGAAACCAAAATGTGGTTCTTTTTGACTCAAAATACGGAAATAAGTGTTAAAAAAAAAGTTACCAAACTATATATAACGCCACAAAAAGTGGCGCTATACAGTAACGGTAACTGCACCGTTACTGTATAGCGCCACTTTTTGTGGCACTATATTAATTAAAAGCTGACATATCTTACATAGCGCCACTATTAATGGCGTTATACCCCTTATTACCTGACCCCACCAATAATTTCTGGGTTCAATAATTCAAAAGCGTATAAAGCCACTTTTTGTGGCGCTATATACCAAAAAAAAACCTCTCCGGCTAGCCATTTCCTATATAAACATCGTAGAATCGCATATCTTCATTCAATTTTTTTTTAAACTCTTGTTGGTTTCTATTGTTGTTGAATTCTCCAGCATTTTTTCATTATGTCTGAAGAGCGTAGAATAAGAGTATCATTATATTGGGGGGGGAGGGGTGAGGTTGTGATGGAGAATAACTCTGTGGGCTACAGTTTACCTGCTTAGTGTAATATTAAATTGCCACTTTCAATGGAGTACGAAACATTGATATCGTTGTTATGCAAAAAAATGAGTGTGAGAAAACGTTCAGTGATACTCAAAGTAACCGGAAGATATCCGTATTCCGTTACGCCGCAAGGGGTTGCTTTTTACTCAGAGTTTAACATCGACGATGATGACACTTTGAGTGATTTCCTGAGGACTCCGGACGAATGCCGGGAATTTCTTGTAATCACAATGTTGGAGATGTACGTGAAGGTCGAAGATATTCCAAAAAAACGAGGTTGTGCGTAGTAGAGATAACCCCCAGTCATCGGGTGGTTATTCTGGATCAGTTTTTGCCGGACATGTTCCGGATGAAAGATTTTTTCTTGATTTAAATTTATCACCGTCGGCGAATGAGCAGCGAGAAAATAATTTATACCCTGCTTTCCATAATTCACAAGAAGAGTGGTAAACTTCAATTTTTATTTGTGTTAATTATGTATATTTTTGGCGTATTGAATTAATTTTAACGCTCATTTATTTAATAGGGGGTACCGGCCGGATATGAATTTTACAAGTGGCCCATCCGGTAGTCATCACATAACTAAAAACGTCCATCATGGAATGTCATCACATTACGACTTGTAAGTGAAATGATATAGCCATATGTAAAGCATTTATTAATTTAGTAGCTTATATTTTTGTTGAAATGTGCAGTGAAAACGAGCAAGTTGAACTACCCGTACTCACTCAATTGCCCGAAAACGACGTATTACATCAGGATCTGGCAGATGCACAGAGTGAGAAAGAGAACAACGATTACGATAACAATGTCGATGAATCGGGAGACGAGACACCATTTGCTCGTGAGGATGGTGATGAAGAGGACGAGGAGGAAGGACCCGATTTGAAGAGAGCCCCCCATAGACGAAAAGTGTACGAGTCTGAAGTGCCGTTTCATTCAAAGGAGATTCCTTATATTGATAACTTGCCAGCCGTGCCGGATGTGGAAGCTCTCACAAGGGATTTTGATGAAATCCGGACAGCAATGTGGGATGAGTCTAGACCAACGGTGCTTGCAAAGGGGATGTTTTTTCCTTATAAAGCACGCGTAAGCAGGGCTTGTAAAATGCACAATGTTAAAGAGTGTCGCGAGATGCAGGTATCAGAGTTAAGTCCGACGGTATACAAGGCTATTTGCCGCAGGTGGTTTTGGCCATGTAATTGGATGTTGCATGCGTCAAAGAAGAAGACAGGTATGTGGAAAGTGGGTAAATACATTCCCACCCACACATGCGAAATGGACACTTTCAACGGGAATTACTTCAACTTGGATATTGACTTGATATCTCTTGTACTTATTCCGCACATCGAAGCGTCCATAAAGTATAAAATCAAAGAGTGCATTACAGCAGTCCACCGGGAACATGGCCACACAATTACTAAAAGAAAGGCATATCTTGGGCGCAAAAGAGCGTTTGAAATAGTTTATGGTAACTGGGATAAGCCATTTGCGGATTTGCCTAGGTACATGGCTACACTGCAACACTTTAACCCCGGAACAGTTGTTGAATAGAAGCTTGAGCGGAGTCTGGGTAAACCAGAATATATATTCAATTACGTGTTCTGGGCGTTTAAGCCAGCAATTGATGGTTTTCCGTATTGCCGGCCCGTAATATCCATAGACGGAACTCATGTCTATGGAAAGTACGATATCAAGCTATTGATAGCCGTGGCAGTGGATGCTAATGGACAGATATTTCCTTTAGCCTTTGTTATTTGTGCCAATGAAAGCACAGAGACGTGGACAATGTTTTTGAACCACCTGAAAGAGCACGTTGTCAAACAGCGTTCAGGTATTTGTCTAATATCTGATCGGCACGAGGGTATATTAAGTTCTGTGGAGAACCTTCCTGCATGGCAAGAACCTTATGCATACCATCGTTATTGTGTGAGGCACTTGATAGCCAATTTCCAGAAGACACATCCCAAAAAGGATCTACATGATTTGATGTGGATGGCAGCAACAGACCACCAACAGCATAAATTCCGGAGGCATATGGATTCTATCAGGCAAGAAGACGAGGCAGCATATCGTTGGTTAATGCGACATGACCCTGAAAAGTGGACGTTGCATGCAGATGGTGGCAGACGCTGGGGAATTCTTACTACAAACGTGTCAGAGTCCTTCAACGGGTTATTAAAGTCGGCAAGAGGATTGCCCGTCACAGCCATTGTGCGTATGTCGTTCAAGCAGATGGCGGAGAGGTTTGTGCAATGGTCTGCAGCTGCAACGGAATTGATGGAAAGGGGTGTTGAATTTATGCCAGTGCCTATGAAGAGATTAGAGAAATACAGACGGCGAGCACATTGGCATTCCTTTTTGCAATATGATAATGAACGAGGTATTTTTGAAGTTCGCACCGCTATCCATAATAATCGGGGTAATAATGTACATACTGTAAATGAATCTACAAGGTTATGCTCATGTGGGAAATGGTCAATCTACCACATGCCTTGCTCACATGCCATCAAGTGTTTTCAACGTGTTGGTTATGCGGAGACCAACTATATTGATCAACAATATAGTGTTTCCAAATTCCTAAACACATATAGTTGTCAGTTGCAGCCAGTGGGTGCTGAGCATTACTGGCCCCCAGAACCATTTAAAATGGTGTGTAATAAGTCCTATTTGCGTAAAAGACAGGTACAGAAGAGAACTATACGGAACCAAATGGATGTTAGTGATACCGTATATGCGTGCAAATGTGGTATATGCTCGCAAACAGGACACGACCGTAGAAAATGTCCTTTGGGTGGCAACAGTAATCAAGCTCAGGGCGGGTGTTCTTCTATTGTACCTAACTACCTATGAGTTCATGTTGTAATAATTAGTTGTTATGTATACGATTTAAGTATTTATGAAATAAAATTTCCTTGTTTGTTAATTATGATTTGTACTTTCCCATTTTACCTATTTAAATAATAATTTAATATAATTGTCGGTATATTTATTATGTGTGTGTTGTCTTGTCGACATCACGATATTTAATACGCAAAATATAGCGCCATTAGATATGGTGCTATCTAATATAGCGCCATTAGATATGGCACTATATGTGTGTTGTTTTGCCTATAAATAATGGGCCCATTGTAGTTATTTTGTGTGCTCAAAATTTCCCCCCGAAATATTTCATTAAATGTAAGTAAGGTTTTTTTTTATTATAAGCAAATATTTCACAAATGGCTCAACCTGGTCGTCCACCAATTTGCTTCTGTGGAAAACCATGCATGATGGATTGTGGGTGGGAAGGTGCTAACGCTGGACGCCACTATTGGTGTTGTATGAACACGTTGTACAAGCAACCCGACGAACCTACTTGTGAATTTGATGAAAGGGCTGAGGAACCATGTTATCAGGAAAGCTACAGGAAGAGATTACAGGATTTTCATAATATGTGGTTATACCAGTAGAGAATACAAAAGGAGGGAGATAAAATTATTACAGAAATGAGGGAGAAACTGAAGGAGGTGGAAGATAAAAAATGGAGAGCAGAATGGAATTGTGAAGCACACAAGGAACGCAACGAAAAATATAAACAGGAACTTGCGGAGGTGAAGGCGAGAGTGAAAGAGTTAGAAGAAGAAAAAGAACAAATGGAAGAACGATTTAAGTGGTTGGAGCGAAGAATAAATGGCAACTAGGACTAAACATTGGCGTGTATGTGTTTAGTGTCATTTTCATATTTAATGTATTTTTATTATGTTGTATGTTTGTGTTTGTGTTGTAGTAATGTTTTCTTTGTTTGTTGTACTAAATTTTATTTTAATTTAAGTGGAAGTTAAGTTTAAGTTGTTGTGTTACTATACCAAATACTATAAAACGAAATGAGAACTAAAAAAAGTAACTGTCATATTCGATTAAATATTATTGTTAATGTATACAAAAATATTATTTACACCAAAAAACATAAAAATGGAAGACCGAATCAATGTGTCCCGCATCCGGTGTGTCTCAAAGTAGCCGTTGGCCTGAGGTGCATCCCCTGCCGGCCGGGTACGCTATCAGGATCATCATCATCAAGTCGTCTCCTTATGGCCGGATGCGGCACATGATGACATGTATCAGTGGTGCTGTCAGGTCCAGTAGAAGGCTACATAATAATATCAAACTTAGTATAGAAAACTACATAACAATTCACAAAAATTTATATTGTCTTACCATAATCGTGTCTGGATCCTGAATGTAGTCATCTGTCGCAGCATCGCATGAAGCCTAAAAAAGTAAATTAATAAAGTTAAAGAAAATAAATAAGTTATAGTAAAAACAGTAATAAAATTAATACTAATAAACTCATACCTGCGCATGTGATGAGCTGCCATAACTCAGTCGGCGCCCACTTTCAAAATCTCGGATCGGTCGAGACTCATCAGTGGTAGACGGGCCAGGGAAATATCTACCCAACTCCACTCCGTGAAAATCCAAGCCCGTGATCAAGAATTGACCCGATGGGGTCACCTGCGACGTCCCTGGAGTGTCATAAATGCCAAGGCTGTAAGATGGCATGTCGGTCTCATGCATGCTACCTCCCATATCAGCAACAACATCATCAGCAGGAGCCTCAAAGCCCCCTTGCTGGGGACCTCCTCTCCGCCCATGACCACGTCGTCCGGCACCAGCAGGTCGTTGGGGAGCAGCAACAGCTCGTCGGCCACCACCTCGTGGCATACCACGACCTCGCTGGTACGTGGCTGGGTTAACATAATCTGGCTCGTGTGCCAAACGCTGATCCGATCGGCCTCGCTGCAGTGTCTGGGCAACCACATCCATGAAGCGACGACTATAGTCCTGCATGATCATAGGATCGTGGACATAACTCTGCATCTGCTGCCCCATACGATATACGGTATGCAATCCAATCGCCTGCACAAAAGTTTTTAATATAAATTACGTATTTGACTCGAAATTACTATTAATGTAATTGATAATAACAGAAAACATACCAGAGCCTCATGTCTCCCGGCGTATGAGACGTACCGACCATCTACCTGATGAACTGGGTTCCCGATAAAAAGTCGGGAAACAGTGCGGTACCATGCCATATAAACTTCGATAGGAAAGTGTTGCGGAGCTGGGGTCAAGTCCCCTCGGCTGTCCCAAATACCCAACTGCGCTGCCAGCCAATCAATAAATGTGTCGTCCACCCTCATCCGATCATCCCTCTCATAATGTAAGGGATCCCATGCAGGCCGAGTCGGTATAGGCTGCAGAAATCCAAACTGACGAAATACTCGCTCTGAGGCATGATGCTCGACAATATCGAGGCACGTGAGAGGGACGGAAGCCCTCCAAATATGGCGGTCGTGCGTGCAATACGCTGGCAGGGTACCTATCAGCTCTTCGTTGTACGGCGTCCAGATGAACTATCAAATAATAACACAAACCGTTAGTATGCGCAACACCTAGTTAAACAATAATTGGTAAGTTTAGTTAGATATTCACCTGTGCGTCCTCCAGAAAATCCAACACATCCCTACAGAAGGGGAGATTATGATGGCCATGATACTCTCGTGCAAGTCTACGACGCAATACCCACCTACAAGCTAGAGGGAGATCAGGAATATGTACATTAGCCGGTAGCTGTGGTAGAGGTGGCCGAAGCTGCAGAAATCGCCCCCACACCCAAACCTAACATATAAAGTTGACGTAAATATTAACTATAACTAGGTAGAATTGTAACTAAACGACATATTATTTGAATAAGTTGTCACCTGTAGAAGTGGCAGACAGCCAGAAACGTCTCTCTGTGTGCCCATGGATGCCCGACACATCTGCCTGTACAAAAAAGATAGGACAGCACCACCCCAGATGTAGCTGACTGTATCATCGAAGTCCGCAATATGATGCAGAAAACGGAGGCTCACTAGGTTCCCCGAAGTGTTCGGGAACAAGACCCCCCAAATAGAAGGAGCAACAACAGCCTCGTATATTGCTCCACATCCACCTCCACTGAGTCGTCGGTGATAGTATCGTGGATCTGCACCAAATGGTCTCTAATGGGGATCAACAACATATGACTGCTCCTAATTGCTACATCTGGGTCCTCGGACCTGAAGCCCGTGAGCCTGTGCAGCATATCTATATATGAATCCCGATTAAAATATCTCATATTCCCAGGCAGTAAAACTGGCAAGCCATCAGTGGACAGGCCATATTAAATCTCGACGTCCTGGAGTGTGATGGTGGCTTCGCCGATGGGCAGATGGAAAGTGTGCGTCTCCGGTCGCCACCGCTCAATCAACGCCGTGATCAAAACGTAGTCGAGCTGTATCCGGCCAACGCTAATGATCCTATATAATCCCATCTCCTCCAGGTGATGGACCACACGGGGATGTAGAACGCGGGGAGGAGTCAAAAACTCCCACAATAAATTCACTCTCCTGCCCCGAAAAGTCTGCGTAAGCAACTCCCCCCCATATATGCTCGGATCTATGCTGGGGCTGTAGGGGTAGTAGCTCCGACGTCCGAGGGCTGGGATGTATAGGTGCATCCATGTCGTCAACTGTAAATTCATAATTTTTAATAACTATCATTAATAATTATGTGTTTTTTTATATTTTAAATTCATATTTTTTAGCTTAGAATTTTTATAATTATGGGTTTCATGCTAGATTTTTATAGTCCCATATATAAGATAATTAAACAAAATGAATTCTAAGCTAAAATACTACACAATACTACGCTACAAGGCTCTAAATTTTACTACGCTAAAAGGGTCTACGTTTTACTACGCTAAAAAGGTCTACATTTTACTACGCTAAAAAATAATCTAAATTAAACGGCATAAAAACACATAAATATACACGAGGATATTAACAAACATATTTTTTAGACTAATTTACATATTTTTATACAACACTAAAATTAAATCCGGATAAAATTGAACATGCTAGTTTCGGAAAAAATAAACACAAACCGAAATAGAACACATACAAATCAAGTAATATGCATTGTTATAAAAGTTTCAACTTAAAATAAATCGAAATACCTCGATTTAGAATTTTCGGAAAGTAAATAGATCGAAATTTTGACTCCGGAAGAGTGAATCCACAATAACACGAAGCTCTACTCGACTGTGGGACCACCAATCTTCAACTTTTATGTGCCGGGGGGACCCAAATTTTATTATTTTTTAAAAAAAATTGGGCAGAATCGATCAGAAATTGGGGGGGGAGACCAAGAGGGAGTAAAATAATGGAGTTAGAATGACACGAAGAAGAAGAAGACAGAGGGCTTTTTAATAAGGGGTATATCGCCATTAATAGTGGCGCTATGTAAGATATGTCAGCTTTTAATTAATATAGCGCCACAAAAAGTAGCGCTATACAGTAACGGTGCAGTTACCGTTACTGTATAGCGCCACTTTTTGTGGCGTTATATATAGTTTGGTAACTTTTTTTTTAACACTTATTTCCGTATTTTGAGTCAAAAAGAACCACATTTTGGTTCTATGCCTTATTTTCCTCTGCTTCTGCCTCCCCCGTCAACCATTGGCCGCCGATTTCCTCACCCAAAATCAAAACAATGAGCGGACCAGGGACATAGAACAACAAGCAACATCACGGGACGGAAAACCCACTATATTCATTGTCTCCATAGAGCAAGACACCAAAAAGAACAAATTATGAGTACAATCTTAACATCCATTAAATTTAATGGCCACAGGTATTCCAATTCAAAGATTACCAAGATCTTAAAGGTAATGGCACCCACTTCAGTTGGGTCATCATCACCTAATAAACGCTCACCAATAGAAATAGTCCAATTTGGCTATCTCTAGTGATTGCCGTGAAAATTGCTTTTTTGGATCTTCTTTACAAGGCTGAAAAAGCCAACGGTGGTCGGGGTTGTTGCAATGGGTTTTGGTAAAAATGGTAGAGGAGGAGTACTATCGTGACGAAGGGGGAGATAATGGGATTGAGAGGGGGAGAGAAAGCACTCATTGACTTTTCTTTTCTGTCTCCATTTAACTTTTTGTCTTTTTTTTATTTATCATTTTAATTATTTTCTGGTTTAAATAATTATACTCACGCTCTATATACTATAGGTGTTTATCGGGCGGGCTGAGACGGGCTGAACACAAAAATGGTCAGCCCGTTAGGGTTACAGGCGGGTTGTTAACGGGCTAAAGTTAACGGGCTGGGATTTTTCGGGTTCTATAGGGCCCGTACGGATTCGAGCTTAGCGGGTTCGGGCGGGTCGGGCTTTCATTTTTTTAACTATCTTATATTTTTCTTTTTCAATATTATTGATAGTTAAGTACTTAAGTGTTTTCAAACTTTTAAGGGTTAAAATTAAAGATTAGAATTGAACTTTTAAGGGTTAGAATTAAAAGAACAAACTAAAACTGTAAAACATAAAACATATTAACATAAATGCATAAGTCTATATAAAAAATATTGAATAAGAGTATAAAACATTATGCAATATAAAAAATTCACAATATTTAAGTAACTTTGATATTTTTATTTGAAGGAATATTTGCATCTACAACCGAAGAAGCATCAACCATGTTAGCATAATAATTATACAAAATTTTTATATATTTGTGCAGATCAGAAATTAATGTCACACTTCAAATCAGAAATTAATGTCACACTTCTCGTTTGTGCAGATATAGAAACGAGAAAGTAGAAACTCAAACTTCAAATCTTCAATTGATATTTGATAACTTGATAATTAATGTCACACTTCACTTGAATAATTGAATTAGAAATTTATGATAATAATACTTTTGTAATGAAAGTATGAAACTTGTAAGTTGAAACTTGAAAGCTTGAAATAATGAGCAATTGAGAATATTATCAAGAGAGAATTGAGAGATAATTAGAGAGAATTGAGAGATAATTGTGAGGAATAATGAAAAAGAAAGGGAGTATTTATAGTTTTTTAAAAGGATTCAATTGCAATTTACAAATTATAAAGGGGGGAGGGCTAAAATATAAATAAAATACCAAATTTTGGCTGTTTTTGACAGATTTGGCCGTTGGCCAACGGTCATTTTTGAAATTTGACCGTTGGCAACAGTCAGATTTAATTTTAAAAAAAAAAATTAGGCAGTTTAGCGGGTTGTCGCGGGCTGAGGCACGTTAAGAACCCGTTAAGGGCTTAAAGGGTTGTGGCGGGTTCGGGTACCCGTTTGGCAAAAACTTAACGTTACTAGCCCGCCCCCCGTCCAACCCGTCTCAACCCGCACACATATGAACAGTAACGGGCTAGACCGGGCTGATCCGGGTTGAACCGGGTTGTTAGCGGGTCAGCCCGGCCCGATTAACACCTCTACTATATGCACGTGAAATACACGTAGTTTGTCCAGTTCAGCTGTCTAACTGCCACATAGACTCAGTCAACGGTCAGAGGGATTTAAAATACTAACTTTAAACAATTATAAGTGTCTGGATGAAACTTCATTGAATACAGGGACCGGGATGACAAACTCGAACAACTACAAGTGTCTACGAGGCTATTCTGCCAAATATATATAAACAGGAGAATACAATTTTTCTATAATTTTACAACAATTTCATAAATATAATGTATATCATGTTTTCTTCTTCTTCTTCTTCTTCTTCTTCTTCTTCTTCTAGTTTCAATTAGAAATTCAGCCAAAATCAAGTCTAATCTTCACCAAAACACCCTCAAAATTGAGATATAAACTCCAAACCATATTCTCAATTGTTTGCAACAACACTCAATCCAAACATCTAATGGTTTTTGAAAACCCAAATTCGAATTCAAAGCTTCAAAGATTTTTAATGGCTGTCAATAGTGGAATTGTTTCTCTCTTTTCCTTTGCTTTACATTACTGAAAATTAGGGATTGAGAGATAGAGAGAGACATAGAGAGAATTCCCAATTCTTTGCAACAATACCCAATTCAAACAAATAATATTTTTTTAAAACCCAAATTCGAATTCAAAGCTTCAAAGCTTTTTAATGATTGTCAATGGTGGAATTGCTGCTCTCTTGTGCAAGATACGTGGGGGAGGGGGTGGGATGTGGAGAGAGAAACGTGGGGAGGGGGGAGGTGGAAGATACGTTATAGTGATTTTAGGACACTAATTATTATCATTAATTCCATTAGAGTGTACATAAATGGTAATCAGGTATATAAAATGTAATTATAGTAAAACTTGAGTAGGGGGGGTAATATAGTTTCATATAGTGTATAGAAATGTAAAAATTTCATAAATTTAAAGATCCAAAACTTTGACAACCCATTGAACATTTATTCACGCTAAATGCCTTTTTGCGAGTAAAGTGTAGCAATATCCCCTTTTAAGTTCGCTATTTAAAATATACCCATAATTTACAATGTATTTAAAGATTAGTCAATTCACCCAAACTTCAGGACTACGTATCTTGAATTTGGAAATCAGGATTAATGATCCTGAATTTGGAAATTCAGGACTTAGTATCCTAAATTTGGAAATTCAGAACTTAGTGTCCTGAATTAATGAACCGCTAATTTGAAATTCAGGACTAAGTGTCCTGAATTTATGAACTACTAACTTAAAATTCAGGACATAAGATTCGAACTTCTAGACACAATTTTCGAACTTTAGGATATGATGTCCTGAAGTTTGAACTTTGAGGTTTAAACTCTAGGACGTCATGTCCTGATTTTTGAGCGAGATTGACTAATCTTTAAATACATTACACAGTATGAATATATTTTAAACATCATACTTAAAAATGACTACCTGGTGTCATTTCCACCCTTTTTGCGTCCAATTTAAGGTCTTACAATTTGAGAGAATTATGGTATAACAAGTTTGAACTGCGTAAATGATCATGTAATCTTTGAATCTAAATTATTGAATCATCATGAATTAAAACAATAAAAGTAAAAATGAAAAGAGATTATTGTGTTCTAATTAGTAGAGAAACTTATAAAAAGTTGTGGTAACAAGATTAGTCCATCCTTAATCAAAGATCTTGGGTTCAAGCCCTTCAATAAATTTTATTTTGGTAAGAAGCACTTTACCCTTGATCGCTAGATTAGTCGGAGCTTTTCGTATCTCAATATGTAAAAAGTTGTTTATGATTTCGGTAAACTCATCCCAAGTAGGGGGTATAGACATGTGACTTTTGACTCTTTCCAATTTTTTTTATATTTTAGCATGTAAATATTTAATTTAGGCCTAATATCGCTATTTCAACTAATTTTGACTCTTTTACTTTATTTTATTACAAGAAAATAAAAATTACAAAAAAATAGTTTCATTAATGTTTTGTAGTCATTTTTAATCTTGAAAATACCAAAAATAGTTTTGTTTTAACGGTCAGTCTTATTATAATAGTTATTTTACTTAAGTAAGATTAATTAATAAATGAGATCGTATTTTTAGTCTCGTTTGCGAGGAAATAATAAAAATTGGGCTCAAGCAACCCATTTTTAGGCCTAATTTTTGGACTTAACCCATAATTTCCAAGCCCATAATTCCTAGGCCCATATCCCTTGACGTAAATATAACCCTAAACCTATAAAAGGGAGCTAATCCCTAGACCTAAGGATCCATCAGCAAAAATACAAAAAATCGGACATATACACTAAAGAGGCTATCCGTCATTTTGGAGATAAGAAAATGAAAGAACCTAGATCCCTAACGAGCAGCTGAAAACACACGAGACTAACGCTGAAGAAAGACAAAATGCAAAAAAGCCTAAGAGAAAAATAAGAGATCAGTCGCGATACTTTATGGAAATTAGCTGAAAGATACGGAAAAAACAAAAAATGAAGATAGCCCAAAAGGGAAGACCTATACAGCGGGCATCCACCATTTTCTGAAAATGGGAATACACATTTTAGACCCTAGGACCTAAGGGCTAGAGGAGAACCCGCCGTTGAACACTGTAACACCAAAGGACCCCCACCCCCGTTCATTTCAATCAGCAATCAACGTTCTTTTACCAAAATCACGAAGCAAGAACCATTTTTTGTATACTTAGACCCATCAGCGTACCAACGACACCCCATCTTCTTCGTCGACCAAAGAAAACGTCCAGATCTGAATTCAAAATGAGAATGTTGGATTGAGTCGAGTTCGTTGGGTCTGTTCAGTTCCGTTCGAGATTCCGGCGAGGTTCCGGCGCTGCTACATTTTCTGTTCGCTTTCCTTGTCTGTTAGTCGAGCTTCAAAGCACTCTCGTGGAGTTTTTCTTGGTCGAGTTTCGAAAGAAGCAGCCAAGCAATTGTGAAGTGAGTCCGTGTAATTGTCACAACTCAATTAATCAGAAAGCTCTAACTGAAGTTCCATTCTTCAATCCTCTACTCATTTTATTCTAGCTTAATGTTAATTATTGGTTTGGTGATTTAATTATGTGATTTGTCTAGTTAGTGATTATGTTTGAAGTTGTTCATGTAGTTATCTGCTCGCATGCTACTTGAAATATTTGCAGTTGAGCACGATTTTTTATCAAAATAAAGTTGTGGGTTGTAGAAGTTCAAAAATTTCTAAATACTTAGCATGATGAGAATTTTCCATTGCTGTTACTTTTTCGTAAATGTTCCAATTATGTATTAAGTTCAATGTTGGTTGTGTGCTTCTTCATATTCTTGTTTGGCAGAATTTTGATAAAAAAAAATCCATGGCTTGGCTTTCATGCTTGATTCCAAGTTTAGGAAAATAATTCGTAAATGTGCGTAGGTTGCTTTAGACGCGATTGATTAAATAAATTGTCATAGCTACGGGTACGGTTCCCATGACATAGTTGTGACGCTTAATTTCTAAAATTCGGGTGTACATTTCATGTGACCCGGTCCTAATTTCCAACAAGGTTAAATAGAACGTGTCGTGAATCACAGGTGTATTTTATGTAGCGTGGCTTGCGATATGTCTTAAATAACCTTGAAATAATTCCTCAAATAAATAAAAGCGGTTAAAAAAGTTAAAAAATGCACATAGGTTTCAAGGATGTAATTAATCAGATAATTAGGCCAATGATAATAGTTGAGCGACCGTGCTAGAACCACGGAACCCGGGAATGCCTAACACCTTCTCCCGGGTTAACAGAATTCCTTACTCGAATTTCTGTGTTCGCAGACGGTAAAACAGAATCAATCTTTCCTCGATTCGGGATTTAAAACAGGTGACTTGGGACACCATAAACTATCCCAAGTGGCAACTCTGATCTTAAAAAATAATCCCGTTTCGATTGTCACTTAAATTGGAAAAAAATCCCTTATACCCTATTCGGGGGTAGGAAAAAGGAAGTGTGACAGCTCTGACAACTCTATTGGGGATCCAACCCAGAATCCCTGGTTCGGCGTTCAAGAATTCGAGCTTAGAATAATTTTTATATTTGGCTTTTATTTATTATCTGGTTTTATTACATGTTTTGAGCCTGGTGTGCTAAATGTTGCTTTTTACCGCTTTGATATTATCTGAACTGTATATAATCTGCTACGAAACCCTTCTCTTATCATCTCCGGGGATGTGCACGCTGACATGACTCCTTTTCTGTTAGTGTCATACCTTAAATTAGGAAGAGGCTCGGACAAGTTACAAAGCCGGATGGCCTTTTAGTTCCCGGTACGTACCCCTCCCTCGGCTCGAGTTGTCCGCTCGGGTGCACAAGTCTAGAACAACATACCCAAGTTTTGAACTTAGAATAACTCAGCCTCATGTCGGATCCCTAGTAGGAATGCTTGTTTGCATGATATGCATTTGACTTTGGGGACTCAACACAAGGGTTGGGTCCGTCTAGGAAGGTGTACCCCAAAAATAAAAGACCATCCTGATGCATCCTATGTGCTATATTTTGCAATTTTCAAGGGTAAAGGGTCATTTGGCGGACCAATGGAGTTTGAGGATAAAAGAAAAAAAGAGGGTGAAGTGTGAAAAATAAAGCAAGTAGGGCCCGATTATGTTTTCTGTCACATTTTTGTTAAGAAAAAAAATCATGAAAAATTCAAAAAAGAGATTTTGCATTTTATCATCATTTTTCGAAAATCAAAAAATCAAAAAAAGGGAAAAAAATCAAGAGTTTACATGTTTCATATATTTTTTCAAAAAAAGGGACAAAAAATATATTTTTCCTAAATTAGTTGTTTTTTCTTGCCCGTATCCAATCTGCCCGAACTACGCATACCTGATTCTCGTCTTGCGGGGCATGATACGTAAGCAATCCACATAGGGTCTGTCTTCCTAGTGAATCTTGAGTTCTTGACTTTGCGGGATCGTAGCCAAATTTTGCACTTCTAGCCACATTTTGGTCACATAAGCCATTTTGCAAAAATAGTCTCAATCATGTCTTGCATGCGTCCAATGGGGAGTGTTATTGTCTCACCTAGTGTTGGTTTGAGTTTTTTCATATAGGTGTGGATCTACTTACTGGAGTTTGAGTATGACAGACACCCCGTGACCATCCAATCAGGATCGCTCATTCAGGAGTTGCTTAAGGAGATTTGTTTTTTTTTTATGTTTTGAGTCCGTTCTTCATTTTATGTCGTTTTTTACTTTTTAATTTTCTACAGTAATGTCGAGTCTTTTGTTATTGTACTTTCTACTTTGTGTCACACCTCCTTTTGGCCGCCCCTGTCACACCTCCTTTTTCCGTCCCCGCGAGGGGTGAAGGAGTTTTTCCAATTAAAGGACAATTGAAACGGGATTTGTTTATTTATTTCAGAGTCGTCACTTGGGAGATTTAGGGTGTCCCAAGTCACCAATTTAATCCCGAATCGAGGAAAAGAATGACTCTGTATTACAGTCCGTGAACTAGAAATCCGGATAAGGAATTCTGTTAACCAGGGAGAAGGTGTTAGGCATTCCTGAGTTCCGTGATTCTAGCACGGTCGCTCAACTGTCATATTCGGCTTGTTTATCTGATTTTATACAATTATGAGCTCATGTGCAAATTTTAACTCTTAACCGCTTTTGTCATTATTATTATTTTTTTAGAATTGCAACGTCGTAAAAATGCGTTTCGAACCACACCACAATCAATGAACCCATGGTTGTTGACACGTTTTGACTTCGTTGAGATTTGGATTTGGGCCGCATAAATGCGCACCCGAGTTTAGGGATGTAGTATTATTAAAATCGTGTCTAAAGAATCTAACGCTTTATTACTTTGGAGAAGGCCGTGAAATTTGCTAAACGGCCCATCTCGAAATCTAAGTATTCAATTAAACATTTATTGAGGGCCTCGCAATTGGTGCATTTTATTGGGCGAGGCTCATCTCATTTTTATTTAAAAGGATAAACCTATAGTGACTACATTTTTTCTATTAAGTTTAGTCTCTAAAATAAAGAAAGAAAATCCTAATTAATTAGGAGCTTTCAAAAAAAATTAAGCAAACGTAACATACTAATTGCTAGATTAAGACAAATATTAACGGAAAGAATTTTACTAAAAAAAGAAAGAAAATTCGAAATTATAAATAAAATAAGAAATTCGACAACTAATATTCAAAAGAAATCAAATATAGCTAGATTGAAGCTCGCATAGTTATATATAAAAAAACTATTGGAATTAATTATTTATAACCATTTGAAACTAGATTTAACCATAATTACTAAAGCTTATTAGAAAGTTTATTAAACTTAAACATTATCTAGTCTTGTTTGGCTTTAACTAAATTTAACTATCCATTCATGATTAACCTACTGTTGACCATATTAAAACCTTCATAGCTAGTGAATTAACCCATTTTGCCAAGCTGATTCACTAAAGACCAACTTATATTATTTTTCTCTTATTCTAGTTATTAAACAGTAATACATGAAATAGCCTAAATACAATCAGTAAAAGAAACGAAGGAAAAAAAAAAGCGAAATTAAAACTTCAAAGTTCCATTCTTCATGTATTCATGCTTTCACAATTTTCAGCTTGCAATAGCTAGTATTACAGTCGTGTACCTGGTATTTGAATACAAGGAAAGGAAGAATAGGATCAGCAACAGTAGAAACAGCGCAGCAACAACAAACAACCAGCAGTCAGAAAATCCAGCAGTAGACTTGAAAACCAAACAGAAATTCCAGCAACCACTCAATAAAGCAATAACAAAGGACCAATAGTTAACTCAAGAAGCCAATTGAAAATCCCGGAAGCAAACAGGAGGCAGAGATCACACTCAGGAATACACGGAAATAGTATTCGGATATTTTAGGAATCCTCTTCCTCAAGATTAAAAGTATGTTTTTATCTCCTCTTTAGTTCTGAAATTTTTATCTCCCCAAAATTCTTCCTCCCCTAAGTGTCAAATGGGTCCTCTTTTATATCCAAAGCAAGACTCCTCCCCTTTTCTTTTTTACCTAATTTCTTTTTACTTTTTAAACTATTATTACTACCCCTTTTACCTCTTTTACTTTTTAACCTAATATTCTTTTATTATGTGCACCTTTTAACTTTTATTATTACCTACACTATTTCTAATTTTTACTTTATTAAAGTAGTCAACATGGACCCCCCATGTTCCCTCCTTTTGAATGGTCAAAAGAAGACATCATTATTAACCTTTTCTTTTTGCTTTTATCATTATGTCTTGTCCCCTACCATAATTAAATAATATGCAATTGGTTAATTCCCATTTTACCCCTAAAACTACTGTTACTGCCCTGATTCAAAATCTGTTCAAACTTCAAAATTATCTAAGAACTTAAAATTAAATTACCAGCTATAACCAATCCTTAATCCAGTTCAATCAACAAATTCAAACTTAAACGATGAACAACAAAGCAACAATCAGAATTATTTTGACTGAACGATATTTTTAACAACACATATATTTTCAGATTCAATAATATTAACAAATTGAACATAACAAACAAGTAGATTTGAATTTCTAAATTCAATAATCATTTGAACTTTAAACTAAATCCAACAACATTACAACCAAGATAAATATTCAAATTAAATCAAGAATTAAAACATAAACTCACATTAAATCACCGGATTAAGAACGAACTTCAAACAAAAGATGAACACGAATTAAATCTAAGCTAATCAACAAAGATGGATGATCCAAGCGATTAAACTAACATATTTCTATATTACAACTAAATTCTTTTAAACGAATAAAACAAAGCGAAGAAGAAATAATTAATTGAATTTCAACTTGAATCTAACAACATTAACAATTAAACTAACAATTTTTTTTTTTAAAAAAAATAAAAACACATGAAACAAACTGAAACCAATTAACAAAAACGATAAACACGAACAAAACAAGAATCAAACATTTACCGATTTTAGATCCGAGAATATCAAAACAAAATACGGACAAAATAAAACTCAAACCCACTAACCGTATCGAAACGACGAAGAACTTGAATGAAAACAAATCTATCCGGAAACGATTATCGCATCAAAACAATTTGACGCCGAAGACGACCACGAACGGATGATCGAAGAACTGAAGAAGGAAGCAACGGACAACAGCAGCGAAGGAGCAGCAGCAACGATCGGGCAGCAGCAGCGACGAGGGTCGTTTGGCCGCGATGAAGAAGAAACAGCAGCAGGCGACAGGGTGGAGAAGAAGACGCAGCAGCAGCCATGGGTGTCGAGCTCAAGCTCGATGGCGATGGATGAGTGACTGACGAAAAAAAGACGCAGCAGCCATGGTGGACTGCTGGTGGTTGCTTGGCTGCGTCGCTGGTTTTCCGGCGACTGGAGGAGCTCGCGACGGAGGGCGGGGTCGTTGGGATGTCGTGAGGACAATGAAGAAGAAGAAGCAGCAGCCATGGACGGGCTGCTGCGTGTGTGTGTGTGTGTTTTGTTGTGTATGTGTGTGTATGTGTGCGTGAGTGTGTGTGTTGCTGTGTGTTGCTGTGTGTGTGTGTATGTGTTGTCGATGGGGAGGGGTCGATGGGGAGGGGGAGGTTGTGTGAGGGAGAAGGGCAGCAGCCATGGCTGCTCGGGGAAGGTGATGGAGAAGAAGAGGGAAATAGAGGAGAGGGGGTGGTTTAGTCTTTTAGGGTTTGAGTTTTTTTTTTGTTAGGAAACTAAAAAATGAAAATGAAGAAAGGTTTTGGATCTTTGGGGTTATGGACTAGGTCGACCCAGTTTTAAATGGACCGGGTCGTAGGGGAAGGTTGGATATATTTGGGCTTGTGATTCAAAATTGAAAAAGAGGCCCAATTCCGATTTTCTTTGTATTTTTTGCTCTCTTTTCTTTTACTTCCTAATTAATAAAACTAAAATTCTAAATTAAGTTATAAACTAAATTAACTTATCAAAAATACTAATTAACTCCAAATAACAATTATCGCACATTTAAATAGCAATTAACGATAAAATCGTACAATTTAGACGTTAAATGCTAAAAATGCATCGTACATTATTTTTTATGATTTTCTCATTTTGTAAAACAAACTTAATTAAATATTAAACACAAATGCGACATATTTTTATATTTTTTATTAATCTAACAAATAAACATGCGCGGATAAAAAATACAAATAGTTATCCGAAAAATGCTAAGAAATTCAAAAATTGCACACAAAAGAAAATCATTTTATTTTGAATTTTTGGGAGTAATTCTCATATAGGGCAAAAATCACGTGCTCACAGCTGCCCCTCTTTGTCCGAAAGCACGAAGGGTTTTCGCGCAAAGATAAAGTGAGCGGATACGAGCGATTTTTGCCCGTTGGAATACTCCGTGTGAAGCATTTTTTGAAATATTTGACCGAACCTTTGCTTCAAAGGTTTCCTACATATCCTGGGCTAAACAGGAATCAGGTCAATGTAGTTCGGGAAGTTTTGGTAGCTGGGAATACCATGGGACTGCAATTTTGCTGTTACTGCTGCTGCATGCTGTTACTACTACTTACCGATCTCCTTATTATACCGTGCTTAAAAGAAAAATCAAGAATCTAGGCTAGACTTCGGATTACAAGATCCCATCTATCTTCCATTTGTTCTTGATGCCTTGCTTTCTTGTCGGCTTGCGTCTATCCCAGTGCTTCTTTCTTCCGAGAACTGATGGGGATGACACCGACCTTTTGCTACTCTGAATACCAATTCTCACTGTCTAGTTCGGTTCGCTGGGGATATGGCTTCCTTCATTAAGCTTCTCGGTGGTTCCTCTGGGGATACGACTTTCTTCATCCGATTTGTTATGCTGGGCATAATTCAATGTTCACAGGCCGTTTCTTTCAAGATGCGTCTTTTCTTCTTTTTGACTCATGCGCTTGAATTTGCGCTGGAATCTCTTGTTGCAACCTTCTGCTTTCCGGTGCTGGGGAGTTTTATTGTTTCCCGCTGGAGATTCCTGTTGGATTCTTCTGCGTTACTGACTTGCAATGTATTCCTCTATTATATGGGCGGACTCCCATCTTCAACCAACAACTTCGAAAATAAATTCGTCATTCCTCTCTTCAGGCGGGCTCCTGACCTCAACAACAACTTTGAAAAATAAAACGTCTTTTTTCTCTTCAGGCGGGCTCCTGACTTCAACAACAACTTTGAAAATAAAATGCCATTCCTTTCTTTAGGCTGGCGAGATTTCAACAACTTTTAAAAATAAAATGTCTTTCCTCTCTTCAGGCGGGCTCCTGACCTCAACAACAACTTTGAAAAATAAAACGCCTTTCCTCTCTTCAGGCGGGCTCTTGACTTCAACAACAAGTTTGAAAATAAAATGCCATTCCTTTCTTTAGGCTGGCGAGATTTCAACAACTTTTAAAAATAAAACGCCTTTCCTCTCTTCAGGCGGGCTCCTGACCTCAACAACAACTTTGAAAAATAAAACGCCTTTCCTTTCTTCAGGCGGGCTCCTGACTTCAACAACAACTTTGAAAATAAAATGCCATTCCTTTCTTTAGGCTGGCGAGATTTCAACAACTTTTAAAAATAAAACGCCTTTCCTCTCTTCAGGCGGGCTCCTGACCTCAACAACAACTTTGAAAAATAAAACGCCTTTCCTCTCTTCAGGCGGGCTCCTGACTTCAACAACAACTTTGAAAATAAAATGTCATTCCTTTCTTTAGGCTGGCGAGATTTCAACAACTTTTAAAAATAAAACGCCTTTCCTCTCTTCAGGCGGGCTCCTGACCTCAACAACAACTTTGAAAAATAAAACGCCTTTCTTCTCTTCAGGCGGGCTCCTGACTTCAACAACAACTTTGAAAATAAAATGCCATTCCTTTCTTTAGGCTGGCGAGATTTCAACAACTTTTAAAAATAAAACGCCTTTCCTCTCTTCAGGCGGGCTCCTGACTTCAACAACTTTGAAAAATAAATCGCATTTCCTCTCTTCAGGCGGGCTCCTGATTTCAACAACCCAAAATATAAAGCATTCCTCTCGTTATACAGGTGGGGGCCTGGCCTCAACAACAACTTTGAAAAATAAAATGCCTTTCCTCTCTTCAGGCGGTCTCCTGACTTCAACAACAACTTTGAAAATAAAATGTCATTCCTTTCTTTAGGTTGGCGAGATTTAAACAACTTTAAAAATAAAACGCCTTTCCTCTCTTCAGGCGGGCTCCTGACCTCAACAACAACTTTGAAAAATAAAATGCCTTTCCCCTCTTCAGGCGGGCTCCTGACTTCAATAACAACTTTGAAAAATAAAACGCCTTTCCTCTCTTCAGGCGGGCTCCTGACTTCAACAACAATTTTGAAAATAAAATGCCATTCCTTTCTTTAGGCTGACAAGATTTCAACAACTTTTTAAAAATAAAACGCATTTCCTCTCTTCAGGCGGGCTCCTGATTTCAACAACTTTTAAAATAAAACGCCATTCTGTTCTTCAGGAGGGGCTCCTGA
Organism: Nicotiana tabacum; assembly: GCF_000715075.1. Lineage (NCBI taxonomy): Eukaryota > Viridiplantae > Streptophyta > Magnoliopsida > Solanales > Solanaceae > Nicotiana > Nicotiana tabacum. The sequence goes on along the minus strand of NC_134089.1, from coordinate 12,669,865 downwards.
CCTTAACAACAACTTTGAAAATAAAATGTCATTGGCAATGATTTATGAAACATATATTTTGGCAATGTTCATACAAGCAGGACCACTCGGGTCGAAATAAATCAAAACGTCCTTTGGAGATAGGATTAAATTCCATATCCTGTTTGAGGGCGGATGAACCCAAATATCCTATTCGAGGGCGGATGAACCCAAAATATCCTATTCGAGGGCGGATGAACCCAAAATATCCTATTCGAGGGCGGATGAACCCAAAATATCCTCAAAACTTGAAAATGTCTTACCTCAACACTTGCTGGGGATTATTTTGCTGGGGATGAATTTTCCTTTTCTTCCTTCCCCACTCTGGGTTGTCCGACCCTCTTGAAACTTGGTCGAAAATCTGTTGAAGATGCTTCTACATCTCGATGATCTGCTGGGGATAACACTGCGAACCGCTGAGTAACACTGTTGGGGATAACACTGCAGAGGATAACTCTGCTGAGTAAAATATGTTATCTTACTCCTTCCAAAACTACTTCCTTTTAAGTAGGATGTTTCATTCCTCTACAAACTGTTTCCTTTTGCAAAATTGTTTATTTTTATTTTTTATTTTTTCTTTATTTTGCTAGCTTCTTCCTTCGAAGATTACCTCCCTTAAAACTCGTTTTGTCTTTCCCCGAAAAACCGCTGAGGATACCGATTTTCACCAAGCTTGTGTTAGACTTCTCGAAATTTTTCGAAATGAACGAAAATTTTCTGCCCCAGTTTGACAATCTTTCTTGCGGCGCATCTTTCTGTCATCGGTAGCATTCCCTGTCCCTGCTTCAAATCAAAGAAAATTTGGTCAGTTTAAAACGTGGTGGTTAGTTGTGATACTCCTGCTGGGGATGCCATCAACCATTCTCCATCTATGCGTTGTCTGTCCATCTTGAAGCTTGGGCTGATACCTTCCGCCCTTCTTGACGATTCATTATTCCCAAACCTCTTAACCATTTTCCCGGTCTCCTTATCTGACCTCACGCATTTTCATGACAGCCGATGTAACTTGAAGATTGTGCATGTTCATTGAGATGATCTGCTGGGGATAACACTCCAAATCTCTGTTTATTCGTGTCACTGAAAGCAACCTTTTCTGTTGGGGATATCCCTCTTCTTTTGAGGCATAGCAAGTGAAACTGGCATTTCCCCCCGACCTTTTAGTCTCATATGAATTTCCCAAATCATGCCCATTGCTCTCTGTTTTGTTCCTTCTTGATTTAGACCATTTGGATGTTCTAATCGGATCTGGTCTTGCATAATTGGAAAGCTTATGGCAGATTTTGAAGTCATTTCTCACTTGTTCTGACCAAACAGACTCTACTGGGGAATTTTTCTATGAAAGGAGAAAGATAAACAAAAAGGTAACCGAATAAAAGACAAAGGAAAAAGATGACTCTTTAACAAGAGAAACTATAAATAAAAGCCTATCAAACGCAGATACCGACTCTAATAATCATGACATGCACATGTGGCCTATCCTCTGCCGTCAATCGTCTTTCAAGATCTTCACTTGGCGATTCCCCATCTGATTCTCAATCTTATTCGACTTGTAGTGCCCGAAGGGTTTTCACTATCAAGCCTCTCTCATTTTGGTTTTTCTCTCAGCTTTCATCGCCTTATGGTGTCCGTAAAGATTTTCACCGATAAGACTCTCTCATTTGTGTCACTTTCCAGCTGGGGATTTGGGTGTTGCCGATATGACTCTTTCTACTGGGGATTCTTTTCGGCTATCAATTCATGTCCAATCCATGATCCTTTTCTCTGTTGGGAATCAGTGTGCTATCCCCGACTTCCGTTTGTATGACTTGGCATCTTTCGAAGATTGGTCAAAAGGTTTTTCTTTGGACCGTAATGTGGGGTTTTGGATAGGGCTAGAAAGAAGGGGTATTAAAGGCTCAAAAACAAAATAAATTTGGGGTTCAAAATTACAACCTTCGGAACCATATTTGCTTACAACAAGCGCAACTCTTGCCCCAGTTTCTAGCTTGGGGATTTTTACTTTTGTTATACTATGTTACACTATGTACACTATGCACATTATGCACATTATGTACCCTATGACCGAGCCGTGAAGTTCCAACGTATCCTCCTTGAGGAATCATGTCAAACGTAGTTCCCAATTCCTTTTTTTTTTCATTTACCTGTTATTTTCTTTTCTTTTCTTTCTTTTTTTTTTCTTTTCTTTTGTTTACCTGCCATGCTTGTGTTTTCTAGTCGTTGCTACTGATTTCGAACGAGGGGTACGAAAGAAAAATAAATAAGGCTCAAAAGGGGTAACGAAGGATAAAGTGTTTAGGTAGCAGAACAAAATGCCTTCGTCATTCCAGTCTTCAAAGCATGCCAAGTGCAAACAACACAATTAAACAAAGATTTGTAGCCTCTTCTGATGGTGCTCGACTTGACAATTATATTCACACATTTGCTTTTTCATTTGTCATTTCTAAAGCACCGTTGGGTGACACTCTCACTCTCATTATCATGAACGACCCTCTTGTCAATTTGGCGAATCTTGCTTTTAACGGTTTTCTTTGTGTTTTACTCGCCCTAGTTCCACATGACTCGAGCTCCGAAAAGCGTCCTTATTTCCTTTAAATATTCTGATCACCTTTCCGTGGTTTTATGATTAACTTTTAAGATTAGACCCAAACTGTGTGCGCATGTCATGTCACTAGAATCGGCGCTAAACAAAAATGATAAAAGGACCAAACAAAAAGATGACTGGAAATAATAAAAGACCGGATTTTGCATTAGACTACCGGTGAAATGGTTTGAATAACAAAACAAACAAAAACAAACCAGAATAAAATCCTAAAATAACCTGGACAAAACTTAAACAAACCGCTATGACAAAATGGAAAGATAAGAAAGTTTGACACAAGACAATATCCGAATTACAACCCTAATAATCCAGAGAACAGAAATGACAACAAAATAAACCATCAAAAGCTTCTCTCTTGCTAACCAAGGAACGGAGCACCCTCCCAATTATCAAACCTGGCATCTTAGCCACTGAGCTTCGCATCAATACTGCCAAGACCATTACCAACTTCAATATCATCAACCTCAGTCAACAAGTTCTCGATAGGGTTCGAGTGCTCCATGTCACTGTCATCGATCACAATCCGCCCTTTTTGGATCATTTTTTCTACTTCCTTTTTCAGATTACGACAGCTCTTAATGTTGTGCCCTCTGACATTGGAGTGGTATGCGCATCGTGCCGCAGGATCATAGTTTCTTGCACGTGGATCTGGAGTATATGCGGGGAGCGGCTCAATCAGGCCAGCATGCTTTAGCCTTTCAAACAGACTTGCATAAGATACTCCGATAGGTGTGAGAGCCTTTTCTCGTTTCAGCAACCTCTCGTTCCTAAATGCTTGATTGGGCCGAAAACCTGATCCAGGTGGCTTTCGGTAGGCTTGTGAGGGTGGATAGGCATTTTGTGGAGCCGGATACATGGAAAGTGAAGTATGGTTTTTACGGTCACGAGGAGAGAAGTGGTGTTGGGGAGGGGAGAAGCATTGAGAAAACATAGCTGGAGGGCGAGTGATGGAGCTACTCGGGTGGCTGGGCAAGCTGTGATAGGCGGTTATATATGGAGAGTGTGGGGGAGCGTCTGGCCTTGTGTTCGGTGTTCGGGTAAGGACAGATTCTAGGAAGCTAGGTGGTGGCGGGGGTGGTGCTATCCGAACCACCTATGCCCGATACATGTCTGCCACATGCTGTCTCAGCATTTTCACTTCTTCCACCAACCCGTTGTTCCGTTCGACCAGTTGTTGTCGGTCATCGGCACCGACCCACTCGGTTCTGAGGTTCTATGTCATTGTCCCTTTTTGCTTTGCAGGGAGGAGTTACCACAACCAACCACTTTTCTATATATGAACACATCAAAGTGAAACCATTACGTTAGTGTTAGGGCATTTGACAGATAATCATATATCAGAGATGCAATGCACCTAAGCAGTTAAACCGTTCTATCAGAGATGCGATGCACCCGCGCTTTCCTTTATTTTTATTTCCCTTTTTTTTATTATCATTCCTTTTCCAGTGGTGGTCGAATCTTATGGAGATTGCCTACGTATCATGTCCCCGCATGAATCAGACCTTGCGTAGTTCGGCCCAAGAATAAAGTAAATAAACTAACCCCCCCTTTTTATTTTTGAAGAAAAGACTTATAAAGAAGAAATGGAGCATTTTTGCAAAGAATGATTTCTAAAAAAAAAAATTTAATTTTTTTTTTTGAATTTTGAAAGAAAAACTTCTAAAGAAGTAAGAAAATATTTTTGGAATTTTACTTTCAATGAAAGAAATGCTTCTAAAAAATACTTTTGAATTTTGAATTTTTTTTTCAATTTTGAAAGAAGAATGAAAATATTTTCGGATTTTTTTGGAAGAAATTAAAAGAAAATATTTTTATTTTTATTTTTATTTTTATTTTATTTTTTCTTAAAAAAAACCATTAAAAAGACTTTCTAAAGAAATAAATAATGGAAAATATTTTGGATTTTTTTTTTTGAAAATTGGGTCTAAAAAAAACTTTTCTAGAAAGGAAATAAGAAAAATACTTTTTGGATATATATATATATATATATATATATATATTGCAACAAATAATAAAACTACATTCAACGCACGACTCCTTTTATTTTCATTTTTGGCATTTTCATAAATAAATAACTAAAAAAAACCATTTTAAAAACAAGACTCTTTTTCATTTTCATTTTCCATGGCAAGACAAACTATTTTTCTTTTCTTTTCTTTTTTCTTTATTTTGAAAACAAGATAATGTGAAGATTTTTTTTTCTTTTTCGTTTCACCAAAATGACCAACCTATTCTTCCAAACTTAAAATAAAAGACTCTTTTTTTTTCTTTTTTTTTGAGTGAAATAAAATAAAACATTTTTCTTTTCTTCATTTTTTTCAAGATTTTCGGCAGATTTTCGACAGTATTTGGGCATTGGGTTTTTCCAAAATAAACAATTAACTCCCTAACCGCTATTTCTTTTTTTCTCAATTGCACAATATTCCTGATATTCAAAAGCCGGTCAACATACAAGTCCGAATCAAATAAATGCACAAGTAGTAGCAAGTAAGATGCATCAGGATGATCATTTTCATTTTTTGGTACACCTGTCCTAGATAGACCCAACCCCTGTGTTGAGCCTCCAAAGTCAGATGCACGTGATGCAAACAAACGTTCCTACTAGGGATCCGACATGAAGCTGAGTTATTCTAAGTTCATAACCTGGGTATTTGTTCTAGACTGTGTACCCGAGCGGATAACTCGAGTCGAGGAGGGGGCTATGTACCGGGGACCCGCGGGATCGTCCGGCTTTGTAACTTTTCCGACCTCTTTCTTATTTCAGGTATTGACACTAACAGAATAGGGAGGCTCGCCCAGCGAGCTCCTCCCCGGAGGTAAGAAGAGAAGGGTTTCGACACAGTTTATATACAGTTCACATAATATCAAAGCGGTAAAAGGCAATCAATTAGCACATTAGGCATATATCATGTAACAAAATCAAACAAAGCCAAATACAACAATTATTCCAAGCTCGAATTCTGAACCCTGAACAAAACGTTCTGGGTTCGTTCCCCAGCAGAGTCGCCAGAGCTGTCACACCTCCTTTTTCCGTCCCCGCGAGGGGTGAAGAAGTTTTTCCAATTAAAGGACAATCGAAACAGGATTTGTTTATTTATTTCAGAGTCGCCACTTGGGAGATTTTGGGTGTCACAAGTCACCAATTTAATCCCGAATCGAGGAAAAGAATGACTCTGTATTACAGTCCGTGAACCAGAAATCCGGATAAGAAATTTTGTTAACCCGGGAGAAGGTGTTAGGCATTCCCGAGTTCCGTGATTCTAGCACGGTCTCTCAACTGTCATATTCGGCTTGTTTATCTGATTTTATACAATTATGAGCTCATGTGCAAATTTTAACTCTTAAACGTTTTTGTCATTATTATTATATTTTTAGAATTGCAACGTCGTAAAAATGCGTTTCGAACCACACCGCAATCAATGCACCCATGGTTGTTGACACGTTTTGACTCCGTTGAGATTTGAATTTGGGCCGCATAAATGCGCACCCGAGTTTAGGGATGTAGTATTATTAAAATCGTGCCTAAAGAGTCTAACGCTTTTTTACTTTGGAGAAAGCCGTGAAATTTGCTAAACGGCCCATCTCGAAATCTAAGTATTCAATTAAACATTTATTGAGGGCCCCGCAATTGGTGCGTTTTATTGGGCGAGGCTCATCTCATTTTTATTTAAAAGGATAAACCTATAGTGACTACATTTTTTCTATTAAGTTTAGTCTATAAAATAAAGAAAGAAAATCCTAATTAATTAGGAGCTTTCAAAAAAAATTAAGAAAACGTAACATACTAATTGCTAGATTAAGACAAATATTAACGGAAAGAGTTTTACTAAAAAAAGAAAGAAAATTCGAAATTATAAATAAAATAAGAAATTCGACAACTAATATTCAAAAGAAATCAAATATAGCTAGATTGAAACTCGCATTGTTATATATAAAAAAACTATTGGAATTAATTATTCATAACCATTTGAAACTAGATTTAACCATAATTACTAAAGCTTATTAGAAAGTTTATTAAACTTAAACAATATCTAGTCTTGTTTGGCTTTAACTAAATTTAACTATCCATTCATGATTAAACTACTGTTGACCATATTAAAACATTCATAGCTAGTGAATTAACCCATTTTGCCAAGCTGATTCACTAAAGACCAACTTATGTTATTTTTCTCTTATTCCAATTATTAAACAGTAATACATGAAATAGCCTAAATACAATCAGTAAAAGAAACGAAGAAAAAAAAAAGCGAAATTAAAACTTCAAAGTTCCATTCTTCATGTATTCATGCTTTCACATTTTTCAGCTTGCAATAGCTAGTATTACAGTCGTGTACCTGGTATTTGAATACAAGGAAAGGAAGAATAGGATCAGCAACAGTAGAAACAGTGCAGCAACAACAAACAACCAGCAGTCAGAAAATCCAGCAGTAGACTTGAAAACCAAACAGAAATTCCAACAACCACTCAATAAAGCAATAACAAAGGACCAACAGTTAACTCAAGAAGCCAATTGAAAATCCCGGAAGCAAACAGGAGGCAGAGATCACACTCAGGAATACACGGAAATAGTGTTCGGATATTTTAGGAATCCTCTTCCTCAAGATTAAAAGTATGTTCTTATCTCCTCTTTAGTTCTGAAATTTTTATCTCCCCAAAATTCTTCCTCCCCTAAGTGTCAAATGAGTCCTCTTTTATATCCAAAGCAAGACTCCTCCCCTTTTCTTTTTTACCTAATTCCTTTTTACTTTTTAAACTATTATTACTACCCCTTTTACCTCTTTTATTTTTTAACCCAATATTCTTTTACTATGTGCACCTTTTAACTTTTATTATTACATACACTATTTCTAATTTTTACTTTAGTAAAAGTAGTCAACATGGGCCCCCCATATTCCCTCTTTTTGAATGGTCAAAAGAAGACATCATTATTAACCTTTTTCTTTTTGCTTTTATCATTATGTCTTGTCCCCCACCATAATTAAATAATATGCAATTGGTTAATTCCCATTTTACCCCTAAAATTACTGTTACTGCCCTGATTCAAAATCTGTTCAAACTTCAAAATTATCTAAGAACTTAAAATTAAATTACCAGCTATAAACAATCCTTCATCCAGTTCAATCAACAAATTCAAACTTAAACGATGAACAACAAAGCAACAATCAGAATTATTTTGACTGAACGATATTTTTAACAACACATATATTTTCAGATTCAATTTGCAAGCTGCTTTGGTATTTAAGCCCCACAATTCGCTATTTTAGTTTGCCAATCTCGACCCGATATTCTTTCTCTTTGGCTAGCTAACCCCATTGTGCTTGCGATGATTATACAAAGTCTTGGATGTGATCTCTCTTAGTTGGTCTCTGATGCTCAAGCTCTCTTCTGTACCATGTAAGGTATCTTGGCGACACTTTGCCTTTGGCCCAGTCTTGTACACAAGTATCTACTTTCAGGGTTTGACATTCATTCCAGATTCTCCGAACGACTGCTTCAGGGAACTGCCCACCAGGCCCGATTTCGACCACCTGGCTACTGAGATCCTCTTCCCTTGGGACTATTTGGCATCGCCCTAACTGCCTCAATACTCTGTATGGCGCATCGGGCTGGATACTTTGGAGATCCATCAACAACAAATGGGATTCGGCGGCTGACATGTGTATGATCTCATCTATGGGTAGCCACCCAAATGCCCATTCTATTTGGTTTGCTGAGACGGAACGCAGCAGAGTGACCCATTCAGCGACCCCTTCTGGCAGGCTGAACCCGTCGACCCTTGTGGAAAACTCTTCTATACAAGTCTTTTGTGATGACCCATATTTCAGAAACTGAGGGCGATGACATAGGTGTTCTATCATCCACATTTGCAGCAGTATATTGCAACCCTCAAAGAAACCTCCTCCGGTTTTGCAAACAGTGAGAGCGCGGAAGATGTCTGCTATTATCATCGGTGCCAGAGTGTTGTTGTCTTGTTTGAGCAAAGTGCTGACGACCCCAGCGATTTGTATGTTAATTTTCCCATCCTTTCTAGGGAATACCCGAAAACCCAGAAAGGCTACCATAAAATCAATACACCTCTGTCTTTCCCGTTTCAGCCGGCTTTCCCCGCTGCAGATCTTACTCTCGGGATTGTTGAACCCTCTAAGATGACCGTACCTATCGTACAGGAATGCCAAAATACAAAAACCTTCTGATAACTCTGGGTTGTGTACAGTTCTGCGGATCTTCACGGTGTCTAGGAACCTGTGTACGGTCATGGTCCTTGGTGCAATAAGATACTGCTCTCTCATAGGGATTTTAGGACATCCGATGTACCCTGCCAGTTCCTCTAGTGTCGGTGTGAGCTCAAAGTCTGAGAAATAAAATACATTGTGTGCTGGGTCCCAAAATGAAATTAAAGCCCTTATAATGTCCCCTCGCGGATCGATGTCCAGTAATCCAACCAAGTTTCCTAAGTATATCTTGACTGTATCTCGCCCTGATTCTTCCAAGTCGTTCCACCACATGCGTAAGCCCAAAGGGACTCTGTTTATAATGGCCCCAGATGAACTCTTACTTGTGCTCATTCTGCACATTTATTAAGGTGATTTAGAAAAAAAGCAAAATCTTTATTTTGGCTCAAAAACTAATTTTTCCATTTTCCTTAATTTTGAGAAAAGAAAGACTGATTTTCCAAATACGATCTTTTAGCTCTTCAGGGATGAAGATTTTAAGGCTGTGGGGATTTAACCGGCCAAAAGGTAAGAAAAATGGCCAAAGGCGGCTGTTTGTGCAAAGACAGCCTTCCGGCGTCCCTTTTGGGAACATTCGGCTATTTTCGCAAAATGACATCGCCTGACTCTTTTATGAAAGTAGCAATATTTTGTCATTTTTCCTGATCGTTTTTTGCAAAAATAGGAAGTTGAACCCGATAACTACGTATCTCACATCCGGTGAGAATCAAACAGACGTAGTTCGGGTAAGAAAAATTAATTAAATCACGAATCCAATTTTCTTTCTTCAAAAATCAAAATTTTGGCAGAGTTCTCACATTATTTGGACATTGGTTTTTCTTAAATGAGCAACTCTCAATTTTTCTCAAAGTTCCTGTTTCCAACCACCGGTAAACATGCAAGTTCGAAGCAAATGAAATGCGTCAACAAACAAGATGCAGCAGGATGATCTTTTTTGTTTCAGGTTGCTTTTCCTAGACGAGCCCAACCCCTGTGTTGAGCCCCCTAAGTCAAATGCAACGTGATGCAAATAAACGTTTCCTACTAGGGATCCGACATGAAGTCATGTTTTACTAAGTTTCAAAACTGAGTTTTGTTCTAGACCTGACTTACCCGAGCGGACAACTCGAGTCGAGGAGGGGGCTACGTACGGGGACCCGCGGGATCGTCCGGCTTTGTAACTTATCCGAGCCTCTTTCTACTTGGGTATGACACTAACAGAATAGGGGGTCTCAAACCAGTGAGCAGTATCCCCGGAGGTAAGAAGAAAAAGGTTCGGCACAGTTTATATATACAGTCAAATAATATCAAAGTGGTAACACACATCATTTGCATATGAAGCACGTATCTCATGACAATATCAGATAATAAACAAAGCCAAATAAAACAATTATTCTAAGCTCAAATTTCTAACCCTAAACCAGTGGTTCAGGGAAATGTGGTCCCCAGCAGAGTCGCCAGAGCTGTCACACCTCCTTTTGGCCGCCCCCGTGAAGGGTGAAGGAGTTTTTCCAATTAAAGGACAATCGAAACGGGATTTGTTTATTTATTCCAGAGTCGCCTCTTGGGAGATTTAGGGTGTCCCAAGTCACCAATTTAATCCCGAATCGAGGAAAAGAATGACTCTGTTTAACAGTCCGCGAACCAGAAATCCGGATAAGGAATTCTGTTAACCCGGGAGAAGGTATTAGGCATTCCCGAGTTCTGTGGTTCTAGCACAGTCGCTCAACTGTTATATTCGGCTTGTTTATCTGATTTTATACAATTATGAGCTCATGTGCAAGTTTTAACTTTTAACCGCTTTTGTCATCATTATTATATCTTTTTTTTTCTTTTTATCAAGAATTGCAACATCATGGAAATACATCTCCAACCACGTCACATCAATGCACCCGTGGTTGCTGGCACATTTCAACTCTATTGAGATTTGGATTTGGGTCACATAAATGTGCACCCGAGTTTTAAGAAAATTAAATTATTAAAGGCGCGCCTAAAGCGACTAGCGTATCATTTACTTTGGGTAGGGCCGAGAAATTTTGCTAAACGGTCCATCCCGAAGTCTAAGCAATTTCAAAGCAAATATTTAATGAGGGCCCCACAATTTTATATTTTTTAATCGGCGAGGCTCATCTCATTCTTATTTTTTAAAAGGAATTTGCAACGTCATGGACATGCATCTCGGACCACGTCACAATCAATGTACCCGTGATTAGAGACACATTTCGACTCCGTTGAGATTTGGATTTGGGTCACATAAATGTGCACCCGAGTTTAAGAAGGTAAGATTTATTAAAATGTGTGCCTAAAGAGATTAGCGTATTATTATTTTGGGTAAAGACGTGGAGTTCGCTAAACGGCCTATCCCGAGTTCTAAGTAATCAACACATACATTTTGTGAGGGCCCCGTAATCTGTGCGTTTTATTTGGCGAGGCTCGTCTCATTTTTATTTAAAAGGTCGTCCTATAGTGGCTATGTTTTCTATTGAGTTTGTCTCTAATAATGAAAGAAGAAGAACGGTCCAACTTTATTTACATGCTTACAAGTTAGTTATAGTCGGGTTCCGAATATGATTTGCAAAATCCGAAACATGAACGCGTATATGGGCAATCATTTAGATATTATGGGCCTGGACTGGACCTGGGCCATCCTTATTCCAATTGGGCCTAGTTAACTTATTTTGTATATGTTTGACATTTATAAGGGGGCTGAAATGTAAAGTACTGCTTGTCTAATCAAGCAATATTCCTACCAATTTGAAAACAGACCATTTGTTTAAAGAAGCAACTATTGGGTACCTAACATGCTTATTGACAAACAATAATGAACTAATGGAACATGACTACTACAACATTAGTCCCTTTTAATTATAAGCAAAACATAGAGTTCTCCAACTAAATGATATGTATAAAGGTTCAGTTACATCACAGTTAACTACATGGTTCTAGTAGAGAAAGTGAACTATCATACATACAACTAATGTTCAGTATATTTCTAAAGTGAAGTCAAAATAACTTCAACTCTTCATTTTTGTATTCATGCTTCAAATTTCAGCCTACATTGATCAGTGTATCAGTTGTGTACCTGGTATAGGAAAGCAAAAGAAGAAGAGGAATGATCAATGCAGTAGTAGCATACACAACAACAGAAAACAGTAATCAACAGCAACACAACCCAGCAGTCAGATTTTTTAAAACCAATAGCAAACCTAGCAAAAAAAATCCAATAATAACCAGTAGGAGACACCAGTGACAGATTTAAACCAAGCAAAAGACCAGTGAACTTTCAAACTAACGGAAAACCAAGACACTCAACTGAAACAGTGTTCAACAAGTAGAGAAACCAGGACATACTAAGTTAAAACCCAGCAGTATCCCAACAAAACAACCGGGTGCAAGAAAGTAGTAGTTTCTGATTTGTCAAACACTCAAGAAAAGCAGCCTGAAACTCTTTAATGTAGAAGTTCAGCTTTAACACTCTATCTCTCTCAATTTCTGATGTCCAACCAAAGGTGGAAAGATCAGCCTTGTTTTTGCTTTTTTTTTCTCTCTCTTAAAACTGTCCAGCCCCTTCTTAACTCTAAATCAGCCTATTTATAAGCCAGAAATGGCAAGCCCCCAGGCTGCCTTTCCCCTCTGCCCATACCCCTTTAAACTAATCAATAATGCCCATGCCTAAATGTCTTTTCTTGATGGCCACTATATTGTTCCCCATGCTTGTCCTATTTGTTTTAATCAAGAGTCATGGGAGGGGTTATAGTATTCAAATAAACTCATGCCCTTGTGTCTTGTTCCCCATTGTCAATTAAAATAAGTTTAACAAATGACCCCTAGGCAGGCCTCAACTTTACAGCCTATTAACATGCTACTAAACTCCCAAAATTACCTCTTAACCCTTGCATATTACTATATTACCCTAACTCTTAATAGTCAGTATATAAACCCCTCTAAATTCAACTAATAACTGAATACTAACTAATCAGCTTAAACTCAATACTGATTTCAGGTTGGTCTATTAGATTTCTACAGCTATACCCAACTCTCAGCCTAAGTTCAGCCAACGATTCAAACTCAATCAAACAAGGGTGACAATCAAATGGTATGAGTTGGTCATATTGGGAGCCAATCCTGACCAACTCAAAACCAGAATGCAAACAGGCAACAGTCAACAAGCTAAGGCCAAAGCAATAATGAACAGGCTTCCATAGCAGACTATGAAGATCATGAGGTTACTGAACGAATGAGTAGTCTAGTTCAAAGACAAAACTGAACATATTCAACAGGTTCATTATAAGTTAGCATACAGATGTGGTGCTGGCAAACATACATGGAGGGTATTAATGAGCTAATGTCCTGTTTCCTCTAATTTTCAAATAAATTAATTGACGACACTTATTTAAACAACTATACAAGCTATAATAGACAGCAAACAATCAATAAAACACACAAAACAAACTAAACATTACCTCAGGATTCACAGACTTGACAGAAAAATCAAAACAAACTAAACTAAACATGAAAAACAGATAGAATTCATAGGGGAACAAAAGAAAGGGAAAAATTTACCTCAGGGATTCGAAATCAAAATTGACCCAGGATCGAACTCAGACTCGACCATTTTTAGGGTCGAATGGACTTTAATCAAAGTGTTCTCAACTGAGAACACCTCGGTTAAAGTCTATTAGACCCCGATCTTTTTGTTGATTTGGACATACCTCAACTTTTGGTCTTTTTAGGGTTCTTTATGGTCTGATTTGGGATTCGTTCAGCTCTTGTCAGATTCGAACTGAACCAACGATGTTTAGGGTGTGAGGGAGGTCAAGAGGTGTTGTGGTATGAGTTTGGGGTCGGTAGGTGTAGATCTGGTTTTTGTTCGAACCTTCAAACGAAGATTCGAGACGATGGGGAATGATTCGAGGCAAAAGGCTAACGGATTCATGTTCAGGGTGGTTGGGTGCATCAGGGGTGTTATTTTGGTAGTCATCGGAGTCGTGGTTGCCGGGTTTACGGTGGGGGAATCCTAAGGCGGCTAGGGTTTGAGAGAGGGGGGTTTTTGGGACTAAGATGAACAGGATGAACAGTAGGCGAGGGGGGGTTTGGTTTGGGGCGTGGGGTGATGGATTGGGTCTTATATACGGGGTGGGTGGTTTAATCCTGGCCGCTGGATCAATCAAGATCGATGGCCAGGATTAGGGGAGTTAACCAACACGGCGTCGTTTGTTAAGTAGGGGGGTCAGTTCGAACCAGGAAACAAATGGGTCGGGTTCAGGTAACGGGTAAGGAGATGAAATCCTGGCTGTTGGATCGATTTAATCCAATGGCTCTGATTAATAGGGCCAATACGACGCCGTCTGAGGCGTCTCAAAGCTTGCCCAAATTGGACCGGATCTGGGGGCTGTTTTGGGCCTGGGTTTGGGTCCAACTAGGGTGGCCCAATTCCGATTTCCTTTATTTTCACCCATTTTCCTTCTTTCTTTAATTATCAAAATTAAACAAAAATCCTAAATAAATTATAAAATCAAAAAATAAAATTACACACATATTATTTAACACCTATAATAATTAACACACAATATTAAAAAATAAAATCACACAATGACAAGAAATACACGTGCATATTTTTTGTGATTTTCTTTTAACCAAATTATGGTTAATTAATTCCTAAATGTACCACTAATTCCTAAATGCATGCAACATGTATTTTTGTATTTTTAACTATAGCAAGGCGAGCATTTACGGACAGAATAATTATTAGAACGTCACGCAAATTCTCAAAATTGTACCCGAAGGTAACTTGTTTTACTTTTTCGATTTCTTTTGGAGTAGTTTCCGCGAAGCAAAAATTCCGTGCTCACACTTTGTATTTGAAAAAGTGTGCTGTAACTCAAAATCCAAAAAAAGAGGTTTCGCGTTTTATATTCCTGTTAGAAGTTTTCTTTAGAATACTAATTCTTTTAAGGTGGTTTTCCTTTAGAAAATTAATGTCTAGAACTCGAAATAAAAATTGCTGTTATATTTCCTTTTAGTATTGTGAGCACGTGATTTTTGTTTACACGACAATTACTCCAAAAGAAATCGAAAAATAAAACAAATGGTCTTGTTGTACAATTTTTTGGAATTTACGTGGCATTTTTGGTAGTTATTTGTAGTTTTGTCTGTGATTGTTTAGTTTTATCAAATAAAAATACAAAAAATATATGTCGCATGTAAGTTTAGGATATCGTTCTACTATTAGGAATTAATCAAACCATAATTTGGTTTTAAAAGGAAAAATCACAAAATATGCATTTTTTATTCTATTTGTTGTCATTGAGTGATTTTATGTTTAATGTGTGTGATAATTGTTGTTAAGTGTTAATTAATATTTGTGTAGTTTTATTTTTGATTTTACAATTTAATTAGGAATTGTGCTTAAATTAGAAATTAAAAGAAGGAAAAAAATAAAGGAGTTCAAAATTGAAGAAATCCGGATTTGGGCTTAAATTTGAGACCAAGAATCAGGCCCTTTTCATTTCATGACCCAGTCCGGTTCCCTGATCTCTATGGCCTCACCAAACGACGTCGTTTAAGGCTTATCAGATCTGGACCGTTGATCAAACATATCTAACGGTCAAATTCAACTCCCATTTTAAACCAAACGACGCCGTATAAGGATATTCAATCGGAGCCGTCCATCTTGTTCAATCCTACGGTCTCCAACACACCTCATTAGCCCGACCCATTCCCGTCAAAAACTGACCCAGTCTCCTCTGAGGCCAAACGACGCCGTCCCCTTAAGTGGAAAGATCAAGGCCGTTGATCATCGATGATCCAACGGCCAAAATTCAACCCCCCGTCCCGTATATAAGCCTTCCCCTCTCACCCCCGCGCCCTAATCCAGACCCCCCTCCTTCATCTACCCCCCATCATCGTCCCCTTCCCAGACACCCTCAAGAACCCTAGCGCC
Organism: Nicotiana tabacum; assembly: GCF_000715075.1. Classification (NCBI taxonomy): domain Eukaryota; kingdom Viridiplantae; phylum Streptophyta; class Magnoliopsida; order Solanales; family Solanaceae; genus Nicotiana; species Nicotiana tabacum. The sequence continues at coordinate 12,654,093 of NC_134089.1, read as the reverse complement.
GCCCCCCCTTTCCCTCACCGTAAACCCGGCAGCAACGATGCCGGTGACCACCAAACTAACACCCCTAGTACACTTCGACCCCCTGAACACGGATCTACAAACCATGGGTCTCGAATCTTCCCCCACCGTCTCGAATCTTCGTTTGAAGATTTGAGCCGGACCCCAACCTATGCCAAACCCCCCAAATCAATACCAGGTACCCTCCTGACCTCCCTCGTGACCAAACCAAGCTTGGTTTGGTCCGAATCTAACCAGAAAACCCCGAGTCCCAAATCAGCCCTAAGAACCCTAGAAATCTAGAATCTGAGGGTTTTGTCCAATTAAACGAGAAGGTTGGGGTCTAATAAACCTTAATCGAAGTGTTCTCAGTTGAGAACACTTCGATTAAAGTCCGTTCAACCCCAAAAGAGGTTCGATTCAAAATCCGAGACATGGTCGTCTGATTTTCAATTCTTTAAGGTATTTTCTTTTTCTTTTCCTTGTCAGTTCCATGTTATTTGTTTTGTTAATGTTTGTTCATGTGTTTAAATGTCAGTTTGATTTGTTTTCATTTTTTTTTTGTGTCAACTATTCTGTCCACCTTGCCCAGACCTTTTATTTGGTCCTTTTTTTTCTCTATTCATTGATGAGTGTATGTGTTTAATTATATAATCGATTGAAATGAGTTTCGATCGATTAATTAGTTCCCAGGGCAATTCTTTGTTTTGACAGTACAATTTGAACCCCCCTGTTAATACTGTTCGATTCTGATTCATTTGGTATTGATTGAATGTATTGTAATTCGCGTAGTCGATTCGATATATGTCGTCAATTAGTTCCAATTTGGAATGGTAATAATTTGACTCGTCCTGTTGATTTGTTTACTGAGGTTTGTTTTGAATCAGCTGAGAATTGATAACAACCATTTGCAGTTTAGTTGAATCAAAATCATCTAAGGATTGGTTATAGCTGCAGTTTTGATATAGGTCCCAGAGTTTAGTTTTGAATTGATATGAAAGTGCTGGCATGTTTACCCATTTTAGACCTTGGGCAGCATGTGCTGTCAGGACATACTCCTGCTGCCCATACCCTTTTAAACTAATAAAAGATAAACCTTTATAATAAGGAAAAGGGGGCTGTCAGGGGAATCTCATGGGGATACTTTTCTTTTAAGTTTTGAGTGGAAAAACAGAAGGTTCACATGGGAGGGGATCAGTATTTTATTGGACTAACAGCTGGGGGGGAAAAGGGTCGGTGTGTGGCAATAAAAGGGGAAGAGGGCAGAACATCAGGGACAGAAGAAAAAGAACTGAAAAGGAGGGGGGAGCTTCTGAAACAAAAAGAAAAAATACTGCTAGACTGTTTCTTTGCTTTGAATTTGTTCCCCATTAGAAGTTTAGCTCCCATACCTTTTTTTAAGACCAGAACATAGTTCTCTTTGGTTTTCAAAGGAGAAACCCTGTCCAGTACTAGAAGTTTGGAGTCTTTTGACTCATTCGAACCCCAGTAGCAAGTCATTCTATTTGTTCTGATTCATTTGGGGTTTGGCTTGGGAGGTGCTGGATTCATTGTGTTGAACATATTTGGTCAGTTTGGAGTCATCTCTGCAACTCTATTTGGTTCTCAAAACCATTCTGAAATTTGGTTTGGCCCGCCTCTGTTGCTTGGAATTTCTGTCATTAATCTCGATTGATTCAGAGATTTCACTGTGTTGCTGAACCTGTCTGTCACTATACTACTGCTGCTTCTACTGATCTTCCTCTTCTTCTCACTTTCCAATTCAGGTACACATTTGAATCTCACACTGATGTAACAGTAACAATGAGCATGAAATGAAAGACGCGAAGAATTTTTCAATCATTTGGTGTTATACCTATAGTCTTATAAAGTGTTAGTAGATTTGTGTAATTCTTTAGGTTGTAACTCAATAGGAAAATACAGTAGGTAGTTTCGTACTTAATTGAAACTTAGTTTGTTTAAGTATTGTGATTTACAGTTGTTTAGTTGTACGTATGATATAATTATGTAATTCGTGGAATGCACGAGTAGTTAGTATATCGATAACTAGACTTCATTTTTAGTTATATTTTGTATGTATAGGGTAGACTGCTACTAACCTTGTCAAACGCAATATAGCTTTTAATCATTTGAGTTAACTCTGTCAAAATCGGATTCCATTAGGCAGTTTATAGGACAATGTTCGAATCCCATTAGTAGCATCCTCTAGTAGTTAATTCCATTAACCTATAAATTCAACTTGAAGAATGTTTAGTGTGAGTTTAGCATTTTATTAATCTTGTATGCAATTTTCTTTATTAAATTAAAAGCATGTTCGCTCATGGAATAAGGCATGAAACAATTCCCCGCCTCATAAATAATTAATCCGATAATTAATAAGAGGCCGGAACTGGCCAAGCATGTAATTTAATTAGCGTGTATTTTCTTTCTTTCATTTTTAGAGACAAACATAATAGAAAATGTAGTCGCTGTAGGTTTATCCTTTCAAAAAATGAGACGAGCCTCGCCAAATAAAAATGCAAATTGCGGGGCCCTCAATAATTGGTCATAATAAAATACTTAGAATTTGGGATGGACTGTTTAGTGAATTTTACTGCCTTCCCCAAAGATAATAACGCATTAGACTCTTTAGGCGCGACTTAATTAAATTACATTCTTAAATTCGGGTGCGCATTTATGTGACCCAAATTCAAACCTCAACGGAGTCGGAATGTATTAACAGCCACGGATGCATTGATTGTGACATGGTTCGAGATGCATTTTTACGACGTTGCAATTCTATAAAAATAATAATAATAAAAGCGGTTTAAACTTAATAAAAGCACATAAGTTATAACATGTATTAAATCAGATATTTAGCCATTATAACAATTTAAGCGACCGTGCTAGAACCACGGGATTCGGGGGTGCCTAACACCTTCCCTCGGGTCAACAGAATTCCTTACTTAGAATTTCTAGTTCGCAGACTTCATTTGAAAAGTCGAAAATTTCCTCGATTTGGGATTCAAGATAAACCGGTGACTTGGGACACCGAAAGCCAAACCTTTCCCAAGTGGCGACTCTGAATTAAATAAATAATCCCATTTCGAATATTGTCACTTAAATTGGAAAAACTCCCTCGCGCATTTTACCCTTCGGGGCGGGCGTGCAAAAAGGAGGTGTGACAAGTATATTAAGACTAAACATTCAAAAAAAAAGATATTTTCTTTTAGTACCTCTTTAACAGTTTTCTTTAAGACATCAATTCCAAAAATTCAAAAAAGATTTTCTTTTGAGTTTCTTCTTTGGGAAATTGATGAAAAATGATTTAAAAAAATTCTTTTATTTTCACTAGAACTTTAGGACATTGTACATAGAAGAAAAAACAACATTCTTTATTTTTGGTTTATTGCAGAGTTTCTCCCTTAGATATTCAAATTGAAATCCAAAAATATTTTTTATCTTATTCATTTCTCATTTCGAAATCTTTCTACAAAGATATCAAATAAAAATTCAAAATATTTTTCTTTAATTTATTGTTTAGATTTCTTTCCTAAAAAAACAGAATCAAAAAATGTTTTTCTCTTGTAGGTTTTTTTCTCTTGATAATTTTCCATAGAGTATTTGTTTCAAAAAGAAAAAAAGGAGAAAATATATGCTCGAGTTTAGAATACGTTATAGAACATTAAGTCTAGAAAATTAAAAAAAAGAGGATTTGCTACTCTTTTCTCATTAGAGTAGTCATTAAGGCAAAAAAGAAAAAAAAGAAAAAGAAAAAGAGAATGTTAGTTTGTTTCCTTTATTCCTGATTTTCTCGAACTATGCGAAGATCTGATTCATGCGGTGTCATGCTACGTAGGCAACCTACATAGGGTTCGATCAAATCATTTTTTCTGTTTAAAGAAAAAGAAAAAAGACGGAAATAAAAAGGGGGTGAAATTATGGGATATGAGAAATGATAGGAAAGAAAAGAGTGATAATTAGAAAAAAAGAGGAAGGAAAATGAGTAAGCAAGTGCTAGAAAAGGAAAGAAAAGAGAAGATTGAAATAAACAAAATTGGGATGATGCCAAGTGACCTTGTGACACTCGAAGTCATTCTAGAACCGTTAATTGGTGTTAGGTGCATTGCACACAATGTGATATTTGCAGCTGTTAAATGCCCTAACGCTAACGTGATGACCTCATTTTGTTCCTTTTTGTTATCTCCATTGAGCAGAAGGGCGGTTGGTTTGTGGTTCTTAAGGTAACTCATCCATACAACACAAGGTCAAAGAGCAAGGTAGCGATGACTAGCAAAGACTTGGACACAGGAGTTGTTGACCCGTCAAGGGAGTTTGTGGAGTCAGAGTCTGAATTGAAAGAGGAGGTCCAAAGGTTGAAACAGCAGATGGCAGAAATGCATCAGTCTTGGATCAGAGGGCATCCTCCACCTTCATTCCCCACTAACTACAGTGAAAATCCTGCAACTATCCCACCACTATCACAAGCCCAGGTTCCCACTACTGATATCTCCCCACAACCTTTTCACACTCCACCCCTCAAAAATACATCATATCCCGCTCCTTTGACCACTTATGCTTTTGTAGCTCCTCAACTAGTTACTTTTACTCGATCTTCTAGCGAGACTGTGTTCAAAACCCCCGATGCCTAACACTGTGCTCCAGAACCAATTTTCAAGGCCTTGGGACCGTACTCTTACGCTCCTCATTTTGAGCCTCCCGATGAGACTGCAAAGCCTACTAAGACAGTGGAGAAAGATGAGCTATCCATAAAGCTGAAAGGGTCTAAAATGCTAAAGCTTAATTTATATGATAGACGTGGAGATCCAGTAGCCCATCTGGGAGGTTACTGCAGTGAAATGAGAAGTGTTGGCAGGAAAGATGATTTGTTGATGGCATATTTCAGTGAGAGTTTGATTGGGGCAGCTTTGGAATGGTACACTCGTCAAGATGTCAATAAGTGGCATGTATGGAATGACTTGGCTCAAGATTTTGTTCGACACTTTCAGTACAATCTAGACATTATCCCAGACCGCTCCTCCCTATCTCAGATGGAAAAGAAACTTGAGGGAAGTTTTGGGGAGTTTTGGCTCAGATGGAACAAACAAGTTGCTCGGGTCAGTCCTCTGATTGATAGAAAAGATATTGCTGAGCCCCGCCAACGACGGGATCCAGTGGGCATTCCTGCTAAATGTTTTCAGCCTCAATGTCGACCCCATGGATATCCTCGTGCTCCAAATAATCCTCCCCAATGCTACTTATCTCCACAAAATCCCCAAAGTCATACCTCACATTCCCAGTACCCTATCCGCAATGCATCGCCACATGTTCCACACCCATGAGACCCGCGATGGCTAGCACCATTTCCGCAAATATCTTACCCTCCTCCTCAAGCATATCAACCACCTACCAGTAAAAGGTTTCAACTGAGGCCAAAGTACAAAATGAGAAGGCAACAACAAAGAAAAAAGTCTTTTACTCCTATTGGAGAACCATATGCCAGTCTGTTCCAAAGGCTGAGGCAATTGGACATGTTGAAGCTGATTCAGATAAAAATGTCGAACCCTCTTTCAAAGATTTTTGATTTTTCTCAAAGGTGTCCATATTGCTCTAATGCCCCGGGGCATGACATAGAAAAGTGTGGGCACATACCCCTTGACCTAAATATAACACTAAAACCCTAAACCTATAAAAGGGAGCTAACCCCTAGACCTAAGGATTCATCAGCAAAAATACAAAAAATAGGACCTATACACTAAAGAGGCTATCCGCCGTTTTGGAGATAAGAAAATGAAAGAACCTAGATCCCTAACGAGCAGCTGAAAACACACAAAACTAACGCTGGAGAAAAACAGAATGCCAAAAAACCTAAGAGAAAAATAAGAGATCAGCCGCGATACTTTATGGAAATGGGCTGAAATATACGGAAAAAACAAAAAATGAAGATAGCCTAAAAGGGAAGACCTATACAGACGGGCATCCGTCCTTTTCTGAAAATGGGAATACACATTTTAGACCTTAGGACCTAAAGGCTAGAGGAGAACCTGCCATTGAACACTGTAACACCAAAGGACCTTCACCCCCGTTCATTTCAATCAGCAATTAACGTTCTTTCACCAAAATCACGAAGCAACAACCATTTTTTGTATACTTAGACCCATCAGCGTACCAAGGACACCCAATCTTCTTTATCGACCAAAGAAAACGTCCAGATCTGAATTCAAAATGAGAATGTTGGATTGAGTCGAGTTCGTCGAGTTCGTTGGGTTTGTTCAGTTCCGTTCGAGATTCTGACGAGGTTCTGGCGCTGCTACGTTTTCTGTTCGCTTGCCTTGTCTGTTAGTCGAGCTTCAAAGCAGTCTCGTGGAGTTTTTCTTGGTCGAGTTTTGAAATAAGCAGCCAAGCAATTGTGAAGTGAGTCCATGTAATTGTCGCAAGTCAGTTAATCGGAAAGCTCTAACTGAGGTTCCATTCTTCAATCCTCTACTCATTTTATTCTAGTTTAATGTTAATTGTTGGTTTGGTGATTTAATTCTGTGATTTGTCTAGTTGGTGATTATGTTTGAAGTTGTTCATGTAGTTATCTGCTCGCATGTTACTCGAAATATTTGCAGTTGAGCATGATTTTTATTAAAATAAAGTTGTGGGTTGTAGAAATTCAAAAATTTCTAAATACTTAGCATGATGAGAATTTTCCATTGCTGTTGCTTTTTCGTAAATGTTCCAATTATGTATTAAGTTCAATATTTGTCGTCTGCTTCTTCATATTCTTGTTTGGCAGAATTTTGATAAAAAAAAATCGTAGCGTGGCTTTCGGGTGTACATTTCATGTGACCCGGTCCTAATTTACAACAAGGTTAAATAGAACGTGTCGTGATCACGGGTGCATTTCATGTAATGTGGCTTGCGATATGTCTTAAATAACCTTGAAATAATTCCTCAAATAAATAAAAACGGTTATAAAAGTTAAAAAATGCATAGGTTTCAAGGATGTAATTAATCAGATAATTAGGCCAGTGATAATAGTTGAGCGACCGTGCTAGAACCACGGAACCCGGGAATGCCTAACACCTTCTCCCGGGTTAACAAAATTCCTTACCCGGATTTCTGTGTTCGTAGACTGTAAAACAAAGTCAATCTTTCGTCGATTCGGGAATTAAGACCGGTGACTTGGGACACCATAAACTATCCCAAGTGGCGACTCTGATCTTAAAAAATAATTCCATTTCGATTGTCACTTAAATTGAAAAAAACTCCCTTATACCCTATTCGGGGGTAGGAAAAAGGAGGTGTGACCGGGGGTAGAGCATTGAACTTGGGGGATTACTCCCACATCTCATACCAAGAAGAATCCACATTCTTCAACCGATACGAGGCTATTTCTAAGGTCTCGGTCTGGCTTGAAACCCGTTATCAACGAAGGATCCAACTTTAGAAACTTATCTTTTTGGTTTCCTACCTAGTATTTGGTACCCGCATTGGAGTCCGACTATATTCAGATTCGCATCGCGTAGGGTCCCATTCGGGGGAAAGCGCTCCCTACCAAGGATTTTTCCATACCCAGGGCTCGAACTCGAGACCTCTGGTTAAGGGGGGAGCAATCTCATCCACTGCACCACATCCTTTGATGGTAACTTTAGAAACTTATCAATCATAGGGCTTGAGTAACTTTAACAAAAATGACATTTTAGCTTATACAATATTGAAGTCTATATAAAAAAAGTGCAAAATATTTATGAAAAGGGAAGAAAGACCGCCTACTCATTAACAACAGAAATATTTTTGAACTTTAAATTAAATTACTCAAATCTTCATATTAATAAATAAACTTTTTTAAAACAAGATCCAAGGTAATATATAGAAAACACATAGCTAACATCTGATTAAATTAAATTAATCATTACTAAATATAAATATTAATAAAACTTTCCAGCCTCCAAATGCGATACTAATTTCATGTTAATAACAAATTTAAACACATATTCTCATACAAACCACAGAATCAACTTCAATCAATCTATTACTACTTAGATTCACATCATACCTTGGCTACTTGTTAAAACAAAAGTTTCAGATCAATTCGCATTTAAAAACAATAGACATGAATATTTGATAAAATATGAACAAACTACTGCAAATCTTATAACCTGTGAACATCTAGTTCAATCTATCACTTTAGGCTAAACAAAACAACAATTAACATATGTAAATACTACAAACGGAATCCAGGCTTTGATGATCATTTATCAGCACTCAAACGATTATAGATATGCAATTCAAAGAGATATCAATCACTTAGACTCAAACATATCACTGCAATTTCATAGATCTTATTTGGATAGCCTAAAAATTTCAAGTTACAGTAGAATAAGTAGAAGAAGTACCTTGAAATGCAAGCTGTAAGAAGAATAATATGAATCAAAGAAGGAAGTTCAGCTACAATTGGATCAACGAACAACAAACATCAGAAAAATAACCCAGAATGGTCCTTGAAGAAACCAGAAATATAGAAGAACTAGAGCTTTCGAAACAGCTTCAACTTTTAATTGTTTGGAGTATATAATTGACCTAGAACTCTACTACTTTTTTTTTTTGTTTTCTAAGCTTTTGTTTTTGCTTTTCTGATCTGGATTTTTGGGATTTTGAATTCCAAAACTTGTTTATAGAGAGCCTACTGATATGTATGAGTTCTCATCTGTTTTTTTTTGTGTGTGTTTGTGAGCATGAAGAAAATGTGAGGGGAGAGTATCTTTTATAACTAAAAATCAGGGCTAGTTTCTTAAATTTTTATTCCTTTTAATCCTTGTTCTTTTCTGTTTTTACCTCTAACAGCCCCCAATACCTGACCTATTTCCCACTTCTTTGATGTTAAGTCCGTTTTTAGCCTTCTGGAAGCTTCATAAACAGTTACACAATTATTCCCTCAATTACCCCTGTAATTCCCTTTTATTTTCTCTATAGGTAACACCCAAAGGCTTGGGCTTAAGCCAACTGGCTCATAATCCTTATTTCCTTTCCCAACTGGAATCTAAATTTTGTGGGCCTGTCTTTACGATAAAACAAGCCCAAAATCTCTAAAGCTAGACCAAACGGAAAGCACACTTAAAATTCAAGTTGGACTGAAAACAAAATTAACTAATGGTTAAAGTAATTCAATACAATTAAGCTAATTAACACATACAATCGAATAAACTTGAACAATTAATTATTAATTAAATCAAATGATTAGCTAATCATGTTGGTATAGAAATCACGGAGGTACAACAAACAGAGTAAAATACAGAAAAGAGGAAGAAGAATATACCAATCGGCTATACACCCAACGATGTCAAAGAAATTTGGTAAGCAACGCGAAGTCCGACAAGCAAGGACTCCGGCCAGTAATAGGGATTGTAACATGAGAACTCGTCGAAATTTCTTTGATGGCTAGTGCTGCATGTTACAACTCTCATCACATGCCAAGAGAAAACGAGAGAAAAATCAACAACTTTCATTGAGAGCGTTCGATTGGTGTTAGTCTCAAACCCAAACAAGGCATATTCAAGGAAGAATCGAAAAGGGGATGATTTGGATTTTCTCGAATTCTTAGATCTACAAATCGTTGGGTTAGATGAGTTTCTCGGGGAAAATAACGATGGATTAGGGATGAAGATGGTATAAGGAGCATGTGGTGAAAACTTGGGGTCGATTAGAGGTGTCACGCCGCTGTAAAGCGATTTTCTACGGCGGTCAACGTTGCGGCAAGTGGTGGTGGAGTGGTGCTAGGCAGCGGAGACGATTTCCGGACGCCCAATAGAGGGATTGAAGAGGTGGGTATTGGTTTTGGTGTAAAGATCAATTTTCTATTTTATTAAAAAGGAAACTTTGATGAAACTGCATAATTTAGATTTCAAACTACGTAGTTTTGGGGTCTCTAGGTCTAAAGATATAGACCGAGTATTGGACTGGGTTGTGACGACCCGGCCGGTCGTTTTAATAATTTATGCCTTGATCCCCTATTAATTACTTTCTCCTAGTTTATTTCTTCTATTTTGATTTACCGAGAGGTTCGGTTTTGAGTTTCGGAGAGTTTTGGGACAATTAGTCCCTAAACGAGAGCTTAAGTGTTGGAAAGTTGACCTTAATCGGAACAGTATGAAGACGGCCTCGGAATGGAAATCTGATGGTTCCGTTAGCTCCGTTGGGTGATTTTGGGCTTAGGGGCGTGTTCGGATTGTTTTTTTGAGGTCCGTAGCTAATTTAGGCTTGAAATGCCGAAAATTGAATTTTTGAAGTTTCCGATTCGATAGTGAGATTTTGATCCGAGGGTTGGAATGGAATTCCGAAAGTTGAAGTAGCTCCGTAGTGTTTAGTGTGACGTGTGTGCAAAAATATTAGGTCATTCGGACGAGGTTTGATAGACCTTTTGATCGAAAGCGTATTTTTAGAGTTTTTTGGGGTTCTTAGACTTCAATCCGATGAAAAATAGGTGTTTTGATGTTATTTTGAGCGTTCCGAAGATTGGAAAAAGTTTGAATGAAGTTATGGGATATGTTGGTAGGTTTGGTTGAGGTCCCGGGGGACTCAGGATGATTTCGGATAGTTGGCGAAAGGATTTTTGGAGTTTGGGAGTTGCAGCTTCAGCTGGTTTCTGTCATAACTGCACCTGCGGTTTGGGTTTCGCAGGTGCAGAGCAGCAGAAGCAGCGGAGTAACCGCAAAAGTGGAAATGGAGGAAAGGCAGTAGGGACCGCAGAAGCGGAGTCTTCACCGCAGAAGCGGCCCCGCATCTGCGAAAGGATAACCGTAGATGCAGAAATCGAGCCTTAAGTGAGAAGTTGCAGATGCGATCATGGTTCCGCAAAAGGGGGACCGTAGAAGCGGTCATCGCAGATGCGGTAACAGCTGGGCAAAAATATGAAATTTCGAGGGTTTAGTTTCAAAAGTTGAAAATTCGATTTGGAGCTCGGGAGAGGGTGATTTTGAGAGGAAATTGAAGAGGAGATCATTGGGTAACGATTCTTTAATCCTTTCTAGTTATATTCCATCAATATATAGTTAGTTTCATCATTTAATTTCGGATTGGAAATGAAAATTGGGGAAAAGTTGGAAGAAAGTTCTTAGACCTAAAATTTGACGTTTGAGTGGGAATTTGACTTTAGATTTGGATAATTTTGGTATGTATGAACTCGTGAGAGTGTGAGGATTCTAAAAATATAAATTTTACCCGATTCCGAGACATGTGCCTGAGGGGCATTTTGGTTATTTTACCTAATTTCGCGTATTAGCTTAGAATTTCTTTGTAGAATCAGTTACTTGAAGTGTTATTTACGTTATGAAATTGAATTGAATAAATTTGGGCTGTCACACCTCCTTTTTCCGCCCGACAATCGAAACGGGATTTGTTTGTTTATTTCAGAGTCGCCGCTTGGGAGATTTAGGGTGTCCCAAGTCACCAATTTAATTTCGAATCGAGGAAAAGAATGACTCTAATTACAGTCTGCGTACCAGAAATCCGGATAAGGAATTCTGTTAACCCGGGAGAAGGTGTTAGGCATTCCCGAGTTCCGTGGTTCTAGCACGGTCGCTCAACTGTCATATTCGGCTTGATTATCTAATTTAATACATATTGAACCTATGTGCGAATTTTAACTTTTAACTGCTTTCGCCATTATTATTTTTTTAACAAGAATTGCAACATCGTGGAAACACATCTCGAACCACGTCACATCAATGCACCCGTGGTTGTTGGCATATTTCAACTCTGTTGAGATTTGGATTTGGGTCACATAAATGTGCACCCGAGTTTTAGGAAGTTAACATTATTAAATACGCGCCTAAAGCGACTAGCGTATCATTATTTTGGGTAGGGCTGTGAAATTTGCTAAACGGCCCGTCCCGGAATCTAAGCAATTTTAAAGCAAATATTTATGGAGGGCCCCGCAATTTTGTGTTTTTATTCGGCGAGGCTCATCTCATTCTTATTTTTTAAAAGGGATTTGTAATGTCATGGACACGCATCTCGAACCACCTCACAATCAATGTACCCGTGATTGGAGACACATTTCGACTCCGTTGAGATTTGGATTTGGGTCACATAAATGTGCACCCGAGTTTAAGGATATAATTTAATTAAATCGTGTCTAAAGAGTCTAATGCGTTATTATCTTCGGGGAAGGCAGTGAAATTCACTAAATAGTCCGTCCCAAATTCTAAGTATTTATTATGATCAATTATTGAGGGCCCCGCAATTTGCATTTTTTTTTGCGAGGCTCATCTCGTTTATTTTAAAAGGACGATCCTATAGTGGCTATGTTTTCTATTGAATTTGTCTCGAATAATGAAAGAAGAAGGACGGTTCAACTTTATTTACATGCTCACAAGTTAGTTATAGTCGGGTTCCTAATATGATTTGCAAAATCCGAACACGAACGCGTATATGGGCAGTCGTTTAGATATTACGGGCCTAGGCCCAATGTGCATAAAGTTAAACTCGGCCTGGGCCACCCTTATTCCAATTGGGCCTATTCAATGTGTTTGATATATGTTTGACATTTATAAACAATTGGGGGGGGGGAACTGAAATGAAACGTACTATTTGCCTTAATCAAGCCATATTCCTACCAACTTAAAACAGGCCATTTGTTTAAAGCAGGAACTATTGGGTACCTAACATGCTTCTTGACAAAACAATAAGGAACTAATAGAACATGACTACTACAACATTAATCACTTTCAATTATAAGCAACACACAGGGTTTTCCAACTAAATGATATGCATAAAAGTTCAGTTACATCACAGCTAACTACATAGTTCTGTTAGGGAAAGTAAATTATTATGCTGACAACCTATTTTTCAGTATATTTCTAAAGCTAATTCGAAATAACTTCAGCTCTTCCAACTTTCTTTGTATTCATGCTTCAAATTTCAGCTTATATTTACAGTGTATCAGTCGTGTACCTGGTATAGGAAAGCAAAAGAAGAAGGGGAATGATCAGTAGAATAGTATGTAACAACACAGCAACAACAGCAACAGAGAGGCAGCAACACAAAGGCAGTAAACAGTAGTAACCACCCAACAGTCAGATTTTAGTTATGAACAGCAGTCCCCGTAAAGAAAAATCCAATAATACCCAGTAGAGAAACCAACAACAGATTTAAACCAAACTGAAATCTCGTGAACTTTCAGCAAACACCAAAATAACCAGCTGAAACAGTGTGATACCAGCAGGGAAAACAAGGAAAAATAAGCTGAAAACGCAATAGTGTCCCCGACAAATGCAGGCTAATCAAAGAAGGGAAATAGATGCAGAAAAGCAAACTTCTGACTGTTGTGTTCAAAAATCATACCCTCTTTTAACTCTCTATTAAACTGAAATAAGGCTGGCCTATTCAAGGCTTGAAAGTCCAACCTTGTTTTTGCTTTTCTTTCTATCTCTCAACACTCAAGGCTGTCCAGCTCTCAACTTAACTGTCCAGCCCTTAAACTTGACCTTCTAACCCTTTAATTTCTATTTTTCTCTAACCTTAAACTCTGATGTCTAACCCCTTTCTCTACCTTAAATGAGCCTATTTATAGGCTAAATACAAGCCAGCCCTAGGCTGCCTCGTTTCCCCCCAGCCCTCAACTCTGCCCATACCCCTTTATTCCCCATTATCATATGTTTTGTGCCCCAATGGTATGGGCAGCTGACAATATTCAATTACCCCCATGCTACCAAGTTTGGTTCCCCACTATTGCATTAGTTTAATCCTATTTCAGTACCCTATTGTCAGCTCACTTAAACTAATCATTTCTGCTCTTTTCACACCCCCAAACTACCCCTGTTAGCCCCCAGTTATTACTGTTTTACCCTGCTTCAACAGCAGGAAATTGGGAACTTCTGAAAGTTCAAATTCAGGCTGCCCTAAACTGAGTTCTAGCCATTGCATTGCAGCTACAAACCATTCACAGATAATGTCAATCAACCAGCTAAACGACAATGATTCGATCAACCATATGAAGCTATTAGAATCAGAATATTTGAACATTTAGTCCTATAAAACTAATCGACGACGTTTATCTAATCGACTACACTAATTATAACACAGAACAATCAGTCGATCAAACAAACAACATGAACGGGGCATCAACTGCCTTCAACAACTTTGCACGACATAGGGAATCTATATGAATTATCTATTCGATGATATTAATCAAATTGAAATATGTATATCACCATACGTATTCAAACATAAACAGAAGAACAATCGACCAAATAAAAGGTCTTACGAAGATGGAGAACAAATTGGAAGAAAATATCAGAAATACCAAACAAACTAATTAAACATGCTGACAAACTCAAACAACATTTAAACAAAATAGAAAAGAAAAAGGGAACTCACTCTGGAAGCTCAACAACAGACGACCCAGGCCTGAACTGGATTTGCCCATTTGAGGTCGAACAAACTTTAATCGAGGTGTTCTCAACTGAGAACACTTCGATTAAGGTCCATTAGACCCCAACCCTCCGTTAAAACTGGCCGGACTCCCAAAAGTTCTTGTGTTCTAGGGTTCGAACAGTTCGATTTGGGGCTTGAGGATTTGTGGGTAGATTCGGACCAAACCAAGCTTGGTTTGGTCACGAGTGAGGCCAGGGTGGTGACTGGTGTGAAACTGGGGTGGGTTGGTGTAGGTCAGGGTTGGGCTCGAATCTTCAAACTAAGATTCGAGACGATGGGGGATGATTCGAGGCAAAGGGGTAACAGATCCGTGTTCAGGGTGGTTAGGTGCATCAGGGGTGTTACTTTGGTGGTCACCGGCGTCGTTGCCGCCGGGTTTATGGTGAGAGTGTATGGGGGCGGCTAGGGTTTGGAATGGGTTCGTCTCTGAGAGACGATGATGAACAGGAGGTGAGGGGGGTGTGGTTTGGATAGGGGGCGCGGGGTGTGATGAAGGGCTTATATACGAAGGGGAAAAATGGATCCTGGCCGTTGGATCAAGTGAAATCAAGGGCCAAGATCCCTTCACTTAAAGGGAACAGTGTCGTTCCACCCAAAAGGAGGTCGGGCTGGTCTGGGGTTAAATGGGTCGGGCATATGGGGATGGCCTGAGGCCGTTGGATGGGATTGGGTTAACGGTTGAGATCAGATGGCCCTATACGGCGTCGTTTGGGTAAGTGAATGGCCTAATCTGGACCGTTCATTTGAATCAATCAATGGCTCAGAATGGGGGATGCTAATACGGCGTCGTTTGGGGGTGTGCCTGGGAAGCCTGGGTTTGGACTGGGTTGTGGTAATTGGTTTGAGCCTGATTTTTTATTTAAATTTTGGCCCAAATCCATTCTTTCCTTCTTATAATTAACCCAAAAATTCCTAAAACCCAAAATTAAACTACACAAATATTAATTAACACCTAACAACAATTATCCACGAATTAAAACTTTTAATAAAATTACCATGACAACAGATAGAATAGAAATGCGTATTTTTGTGATTTTCGCTTTTAAAACCAAATAATGGTTAATTAATTCCTAAATGTACCATTTTCCTAAATGCATGCAACATATGTTTTTTTTGTATTTTTTAATTATAGCAAGGTGAGCATTTACGAACAAAACAATTATCAAAACGTCACACAAATCCTCAAAATTGTACCCGAAGGTAACTTGTTTTATTTCTTTTCCGATTTCTTTTGGAGTAGTCTCCGTGAAACAAAAATCACGTGCTCACATGGGCCATTTGTATTTGAGTACTCGTGGCAAGAGTATGGTTTCTGATTGATTATTGAGCCGGTTCGAGGTAAGTGGCTTGTCTAACCTTGTGTAGGGGACCTTTCCCCTTAGGTTTTGGTATATTTGTTAATTGAAATGCCTTATACGTGAGGTGACGAGTGCGTACTTGTGCTAATTGTTGGAAATCCGATTTTTATTAAGTAATTACTAGTATGTTTCCTTTCCTGTTTTTATTACTCGCACTATTAAGCCTGTTGTAACTTAGGAAGCATGTCTAAGTGATTTAATTGCTTTATTTGCTCAAACTGCCTTACCTGAATTCTGTGCAGCATGCTAGGCTAGAATTACTTGTTGCCTCAATATGAAATTTGTCATTTCTGAATATTTTCCTGTTGCTGCTGTGTATTTACATTGGGACTACGGATGTGGGATTCCGGTAGATACCCCTTGTCTCTTTATTTAGGACTATGGATGTGGGATTCCGGTAGATCCCCTATGTCTGTTTATTTGGGACTACGAATGTGGGATTCTGGTAGATCCCCCTACACAATTATATGGAACTACGGGACTGCATCCGATAGATTCCTCCAGTACTAGGTATTTATGTTTGGGACTACGGATTGGGATTCTGGTAGATTCCCGTGCACTGATAGTTGGACTACAGGACAGGATCCCGGGAGATCCTTCGGATATAAATGATGGACTACGGGACGGTATCTCGGGAGATCCACTAGATAGATGTAATTGGGACTACAGGACGGTGTCACACCTCCTTTTTCGCCCGCGCCGCCCAAAAGGGGCGCGGAAGGGAGTTTTTTCAATTAAAGGACAATCGAAACGGGATTTATTTATTTATTTCAGAGTCGCCACTTGGGAGATTTATGGTGTCCCAAGTCACCGGTTTTAATTCTGAATCGAGGAAAAGAATGACTCTGTATTACAGTCCGCGCACCAGAAATCCGGATAAGGAATTCTGTTAACCCGGGAGAAGGTGTTAGGCATTCCCGAGTTCCGTAGTTCTAGCACGGTCGCTCAACTGTCATATTCGGATTGATTATCTGATATAATACATGTTGAACATATGTGCGAATTTTAACTTTTAACCGCTTTTATCATTATTATTATTTTTATCAAGAATTGCAACATCATGAAAATATATCTTGAACCACGTCACATCAATGTACCCGTGGTTATCGACATATTTCGACTCTGTTGAGATTTGGATTTGGGTCACATAAATGTGCACCCGAGTTTAAGAAAATAAATTGTTAAAGGCGCGCCTAAAGCGACTAGCGTATCATTTTTTTTGGGGTAAGGTCGTGAAATTTGCTAAACGACCGATCCCGAAGTCTATACAATTATTAACCTTTTTTGAGGGCCCCGCAACTTATGCGTTTTATTGGGTGAGGCTCATCTTATTTATTTTAACATGATAATCCTAAAGTGCCTACATTTTTTCTATTAAATTTGTCTCTACAAAATGAAAGAGAAAAGGTCCTAATTTATTTACATGCTTATGAGTTGTTATATTTGGGTTCCGAATATGATTCGTAAAATTTGAAAATGATGCAAGCAGGGCAGTCTGTTGCCAATGCGGGCCCACCCAACATGTATGGCACAAAACTGGACCTGGGCCATCTCATTCATATGTTACTACCTAGTTACATTATACTAGGCATGTTCACAGTTTGTCAAATTAAAAAAAAAAAAAACTTGGCAATCTAATTTTAATCCTAAACCATTTACATGCTGAAATTAACCAATAGTATTTAGCTAAACAATATTCCTACAAGTTCCGAAATGATCTATTCGTTTAATGAACTAACTGTTGAATGTTTAAGAATAGTCTAAATCAGCTAACATGTTTTTTGAGACATGATAATCATCCAATAATAACGAATTAACTAGACAGAGTTACTACAGTTACTACACCATTTTTTAGACAATATATAGATAGTTCATCCGCTAAGCTACCGTCAGATGTTCCACTATATATATTAAACAGCTACATGATTCTGATTAGAGTAAGCTAAATAATGTATATATACAAATAAAATTCAGAATATAATTAAGATAAATTCAGAACTTTAACTCTTCATTTCATATTCATGCTTCATGTTTCAGTTTATAGTAATCAGCGTGTCAGTTGTGTACCTGATATTGGAAGCAAAAGAAAAGGAAGATCAGCAGAAATGTAGTAGCATACAACAACAGCAACACCCAACAACCAGTAACAACCAGCAACGAGAAACCAGTGACAGATTTTAAAATCAAGATAAAAATCCAGCAAACCAGTGAAGTAGTGGCAAACAACCAACCAAACTCAAGGAACAAATCAAACGAAAATCCAGAGACACCAACAACAATTAACAGGCAGAAGCAAAGGGAATCTTTTCAGATTGAAAGACTAGTTAATGTTTAACCCTTAATTTCTGAATCCGTATATCAGAATATTTAGATTGTATATCAGGTGTATACTACTCTCTCTTTAAATTTCCAGAATGTTTTTATTTTTTTTATTTTTTGGAAGTCTTAATATTTTCGGAATTCCCTCTCTTTTCAATATCCACCCTCTTCTATTTTATGTCCAGCCCCCCTATTTTATAGCCAAACTCTCCTTATTTAAATTAAATCCTACTATCTCCTACCCATCCCCCTTTTAATCCCACTACCTAATGTTTTGTCCCCCACTATATTAAACAAATATTAATTCCCACTAACATATATTTTTCCCTTATTTAAATCACTTATTACCCCACTACCGCATGTTTTGTCCCCCACTATATTAAATAATGTATTAATTCCCCACCATTATGTCTTGTCCCCCACTACGTATTATTTTAATATTATTTAAATATTATTTAATCTTAATGGACAGAGCATTCAAAATAAAAAATTGTTCAGATTTTCAATTCCAAAAATACCCCTTTGAAATTACTGAAATTACCATTTTACCCCTGAAAATACTGCAATTGACCATTCTACCACCATCAGCTATAACCAATTCACCTAATCAATTCTAACCAAAATACAGCAAATATAACCAATTCTTAATCAAATTCAATCAAAAAATTCAAACTAAATGATGAACAACAAAGAAACAACTGGAATTATTTTGACTGAACAATATTTTTAAACAACAAATCTACTTTCAGATTCAACAACAATAACAAACAAGTATATTCAAATCATTGAGCTCAAATTCAAATTAAACTTAAACAGAACAAATAAACGGATTCAAATCACTAATCAATAATCAATTGATCTTCAAATTAAATCTAACAACATTACAACAAAGATGAATGATTCAAACTAAATCAAAAAATTAAAAACCAAAACATAAGCTCACATTAAATCACTGGATTAAAAACGAACTTCAAACAAAAAAATGAACACGAATTAAATCTATATTAAACAACAAAGATGACGGATTCAAGTTATCAAACTAACATATTTTTATATTAAAACTAAATCCTTTTAAATTAATAAAAACAAACTGAAGAAATAATTAATTGAACATCAACTTAAATCTAACAACATTATAATTAAACTAACAATTTCTACCTAAAAAATAAACAAGAAAAAATGAAACAAACTGAAGAAAATAAAAAAAAACGATAAACATGAACAAAAACAAGAATCAAACATTTACTTATTTCAGATCCGAAAATATCAAACAAATTACGGACAGAAACGAAACTTAAACCAACTAACCGGATCGGAACGACGATGAACTCGAACGAAAACAAATCTGCCCGGAAACAATTATCGCACCAAAATAACTCGACGACGAAGACGACCAACGAAGAAGCAACTGAACGTAGCAGTGGCGTGTTACTGGCTGGATGAAGCAGCAGCAGCTACGCTGCTGGAGCAGCCATGGACGACGGGAAACAGCAGTGATGACACAGTAGGGTCGTTTGGTCGAAGACGATGAAGAAGCAACAAGGTGACGGGCTGGCTTGGTGGAGCTAGGTCTCGACGAAGGTTTTCCGGCGACGTGACGACGATGAAGAAGGTGAAGCCTGGCAGCTCGCGCGATGGCTGCTGGAGCTTGACGAAGAAGAAAAGGCAGCAGCCATGGCGGATTGGGGTTCGAGGGGTGTTGGTGGTTAGATGGACGTAAGGGAGAAGCCAGTTGAAGATGAAGCAGCAGAAGCAGCAGCCATGGCGACTCTTCCGGAGCTCGACGTGAGGGCTGCCATAGATGGCGACTGTGTATGCGTGTCGAGCAGCTGGTCGCGAGCAGTGACTAAAGCAGAAGAGGCAACGGCCATGGGAGCTGGTGATGGAGAAAACAGCCATGGACATGGCGATGGTTGCTGCGACTGAAGAGGGCAGCCATGGGGGTTTCGTTTGAAGCTAGAGCTTGGAGGGGTTTGCTTTTGGAGAAGAAGAAGAAAAAGAGAGGGGGGCGGGTAGTTTAGGGTTTTTTTAGGTTTAGGTTTCCAAAAATGAAAAAAATAAAAAATGGAAGAAGGGGGTTGGGATTTGTTTGGGTTATGGGGCGGATCGGGTCGGGTCGACCCGGTGGGGTTTTATTTGATTTGGGCCATTGTTGATTTAAATTAGAAGGTGGCCCAATCCGATTTTCCTTATATTTTTTGTTCTCTTTTCTTTTACTTATTAATAAAACTAAAATGCTAAAATTAAATTATAAAAACCAAAATTATCTTAAAATACTTAATTAACTCCTAATAATAATTATCACCCAAAATTAAACATCAATAAAAATAAAATCACCCAATTTGGACATTAAATGCTAAAAATGCAAAAGATGCCTATTTTTGTAATTTTCATTCTTGTAAAACAAACTTAATTACTCATAATTGTAAACCTAAATCCTAAATGCAAATGCGACATATTTTTGTATTTTTTATTGATTTAGCAAATAAACATGCACAGACAAAATGCAAACAATACAAGAAAAATAACACAAAATTCACAACAATTGCAAACAATCAAAAAAATTGTTTTATTTTTTTGGAATTTTTTGGGAGTAGTTCTCATATAGGGCAAAAATCACGTGCTTACAGCTGCCCCTGTTTGTCCGAAGACACAAAGAGTTTTCGTGCAAAGATAAAGTGAGTGATTTTTTGCCCATCCGAGTACTCCGTGTGAAGCATTTTTTGAAAAAAGTTTAACCGAACATTTGCTTCAAAGGTTTCCTGCATATCCCTGACTAGAAGGAAATCAGGTTAATGTAGTTCGAGAAGTTTTGGTAGCTGGGACTACCATGAGACTGCAATGTTACTGCTGTTGCATGCTGTTTTTACTGCTTGCTGATCTCCTTATTACACCATGCTGAAAGAAAACAAGAAGCGAGACTAGACCATAGTCTATGAATTACAAAATCTTATCTAGATCATGCTCTTGTGTCTCTTGTTGCTTTGATGTCACGGTGACTCCTTTGGTATTTCTTTACTTCCGATTTGTCTTGTATTCTCCCTTGACTGCCGATCTCGAACTGCTTATTTCCTTTTCATATTATTTTTCCATCGAGTCTTGGACTTCCTTCCTCTGCTGGGGATTCTTGTTGTTTCCCGCTGGGGATTCTGATTGGATTCTTCTGCTTTACTGACTTGAAATATATTCCTCAATTATATGGGCGGGCTCCCAACTTCAACCAACAACTTTAAAAATAAAGCGCCATTCTGTTCTTCAGGGGGGGCTCCTGACCTCAACAACTTTTAAAAAATAAATCGCCATTCTGTTCTTCAGGGGGCTCCTGACCTCAACAACTTTTAAAATAAAACGCCATTCTGTTCTTCAGGGGGGGCTCCTGACCTCAACAATATTTTTTTTAAAAATAAATTGTCATTCCTTTCTTTAGGCGGGCGAGATTTCAGCAACTTTGAAAAATAAATCGTCATTCTGTTCTTCAGGGGGGCTCCTGACCTCGACAACAACTTTGAAAATAAATCGCCTTTCCTCTCTTCAAGTGGGCTCCTGATCTCATCAACAACTTTGAAAATAAATTGTCATTCCTCTCTTTAGGCGGGCTCCTGACCTCAAAAACTACTTTGAAAATAAATCGCCTTTCCTCTCTTCAGGCGGGCTCCTGACCTCATCAATAACTTTGAAAATAAATTGTAATTCCTCTCTTCAGGCGGGCTCCTGACCTCAACAACTTTTAAAATAAATCGCCATTGGCATATGTTTTGGCAATGTTCATACAAGCAGGACCACTCGGGTCGAAATAAATTAAACGTCCTTTGAAGAAAGGATTAAATTCAATATCCTGTTCGAGGGCGGATAGACCCAAAATATCTTGTTCGAGGGCGGATGAACCCGAAATATCCTATTTGAGGGCGGATGAACCCAAAATATCCTATTCGAGGGCGGATGAACCCAAAATATCCTATTCGAGGGAGGATGAACCCAAAATATCCTATTCGAGGGCGGATGAACCCAAAATATCTTATTCGAGGGCGGATGAACCCAAAATATCCTATTCGAGGGCGGATGAACCCAAAATATCCTATTCAGGGGCGGAGGAACCCAATTTCTTCAACTTAAATGTAAGGACTGAAATGTATTCCTCTGTTATATGGGCGGGCTCCCAACTCTAAAACTTGAAATTTAAATCGCCATTCTGTTCTTCAGGGGGGGCTCCTGACCTCAACAACTTTCTTAAATATTAACACCTCCATTCTCCAGGCGGGCTCCTGACTTCTTCAACTTAAAATTTAACAACCTCCGTTCTACAGGCGGGCTCCTGACTTCAACAATTTCTTAAATTTTAACACCTCCATTCTCCAGGTGGCTCCTGACCTCAACAACAACTGAACATTGATAATCTTAAGAAAACTAAAAAAATGACTCCCTTTTTTTCAAATTCAAACTTCTTCTTCTTTTTTTTTTTCAAATTATCCTAGGAGAAAATTCATCAAACTAGATTTTGATCCTAGGAGAAAATTCATCGGACTAAGATTGTATCGGGAGGGAAATCCATCAGGCTAGGACTTTTATTCTAGGAGGAAAATGTAAATATCAAAAGTTTGAGAAACTTACCTTTGTATTTCTTCTTTTCTTTTCTTTTTCCCTTGCGCTGCTTTGTTCCTGTTTCAACTCTCAAGCAAAGAAAATTTTATCAGTTTTTAAAATGGTGGCCGATTTGTGGCCTTGCTGGGGATGACTTTCTCCTTTAAAAGCTTGTGTTGTCTTTCCCGAGACTGCTGGGGATAACACTGCTGGGGAATTATTTACTTACCTGTTGGGGGATAATATTATTGGGGAATCTCCTTTCTTCCCCTTTTTTCCAAAACTACTTCCTTCAAAACTTTTCTTTCTCAACATTGCTGGGGATAAAATGTTATCATCTGGGGATAACGCTGTCGAGGATAACACTGCTGGGGGATTTTGATTCCTTCCAAACTAGTGCTTCACTCTTCTGAAGGCTGCTAGGAATGACACTGGCCTTTTGCTTTTTTCGAGCACAAGTTTCATCCTTTTGTTCTGTCCGCTGGGGAACAACTTCCTTCATTAAAACTTGTTATGCTGGGGGTAACACTGGTTCAAAGACCACTTCCCTTTAGACTGGTGCTATCTTTATTCTTCCCCAAATGGGTATCTGACTTCCAGAAAATTTTCTAAATGAAAGGAAAATTTTCTGCCCCAGTTTGATAATCTCCTTGTAGCATGCATTTCCGTCATCAATGCCATTTCCTTTACCTGTTTCAAATCAAACAAAATTTTTTAGTTTAAAACGTGGTGGTTGGTTGTGATACTCCTAATGGGGATGGCTTTTCCCTTTCTCCTTTCCTGCTCTGCGTTCCTATTACACTATCAAAACTTGCTTGGGATGATATTATTTGCTGGGGATGATATTCCTGTTGGTCTTAGAATGACTTGCCCTGCTTTGCGTCGTTCGGCTATCTTGAAACTTGTGTGATAACTTCCGACCTTATTGTCGATTCCTTATTCACCAACCTCTCAACATTGTTTTTCCCTCTGACCAGGTATCTTTTCCATGATAGCTGATTCCCCTTGAGGATTTTGCAATGTTTTGATGATAAACCACATTCCTTGTTCATTCGTGTCACTGAAAACAACCTTTTCTGCTGGGGATAATCCTCTTCTTTTGTGGCATAGCTCGGAAACTGGCATTTCCACGACCTTTTAGTCTCATATGAATTTCTCAAATCATGCCCATTGCTCTCCGCATTGTTCTTTCTTGATTTGTCCACGGGCCTTGGCCTTGAGGTTTATAACCTTTGATTTCGGCGGGGATATCCCTCTTGATGCTCGTCCATCCTTTT
The DNA here is from genome assembly GCF_000715075.1 of Nicotiana tabacum. Lineage (NCBI taxonomy): Eukaryota > Viridiplantae > Streptophyta > Magnoliopsida > Solanales > Solanaceae > Nicotiana > Nicotiana tabacum. Next base: position 12,630,164 of record NC_134089.1, on the reverse strand, counting down.
GTCAATCTCCTTTTGCTGGGGATATCTTTCTTGACACTGACATCGTGCTTGTTCCTTCCTAACTTAGACCATTTGGATGTTCTAATCAGATCTGGTCTTGCATAATTGGAAAGCTGATGGCATATTTTGAAATCATTTCTCACTTGTTCTGACCAAACAGACTCTACTGGGGAATTTTTCTATGAAAGGAGAAAGATAAACAAAAAAAGAACCTAATAAAAGACAAAGGAAAAAAATGATTCTTTAGCAAGAAAAAACTATAAATAAAAACCTATCAAACGTCGATACCGACTCTAATGGTCATGACATGCACATGTGGCCTATCCTCTGCCGTCAATCGTCTTTCAAGATCTTCATTTGGCGATTCCCCATCTGATTCTCAATCTTATTCGACTTGTAGTGCCCGAAGGGTTTTCACTATCAAGCCTCTCTCATTTTGGTTTTTCTCTCAACTTTCATCGCCTTATGGTGCCCGTGAAGATCTTCACCGATAAGACTCTCTCATTTGTATTATTTTCCAGCTGGGGATTGGGGTGTTACCCATAAGACTCTCTTTTTATTTCTTTTCTGTTAGGGATTAGAGTCCTTTCTGCTGTGGATCAAAGTGTTATGTTCACCGGTAAGACTCTCATTTGTCTGACTTGGCATCTTTTGAAGACTGATCAGAAGGTCTTTCTTTGGACCGTAATGTGGGATTTTGGATAAGCTAGAAAGAAAGGGTATTAAAAACTCAAAAACAAATCAATTTGGGGTTCAAAATTACAACCTTCGGAACCATATTTGTTTACAACAAGCGGAACCCTTGCCCCAGTTTCTTGCTTGGGGATTTTTTTAATTTTTTATTACACTATGACCGAGCCGTGAGGCGCCTACGTATCCTCTTTGAGGAATCAGGTCGAACGTAGTTCACAGTTCCTTGTTGTGACTTTCTTTTGTTTTTGTTGTCATTTTTTCCATTTCTTTATCTCTTCTTTTTTTTCTGTTGTTTTTGTTTTTTCTTTTTCTTTTCTTTTCTTATCTTTTTATGTTTGTGTTTCTACTCTTTGCTACTGATTCCTAACGAGGGGTATGAAAGAAAACCAATAAGGCTCAAAGGGTTAACGAAGGATAAAATGTTTAGATAGCAGAATAAAATGTCTTCGTCATTCCAATTAAACAAAGAATTGTAGCCTCTTCTGATGGTGCTGGTCTTGACAATTATATTCACACATTTGCTTTTCCATTTATCATCTCTAAAGTACCGTTGGGCAACACTCTCACTCTCGACCCTCATGTCAATTTGGCGAATCCTGCCTTTAAAGGTTTTCTTTATGTTTTTACTTGCCCCAGTTCCACATGACTCGAGCTCCGAATAATCTTAAACCGTCCTTATTTCCTTTAAATGTTCTGATCACCTCTCCAAGGTTTTATGATTAACTTTTAAGATTAGGCCCAAATTGTGTGCACATGTCATGTCACAAGAATCGGCGCTGAATGAGGACAAAACAAAAGGACAAAAGAACTAAACAAAGAAGATGACTGGAAATAATAAAAGGCCAGATTTTGCATTAGACTACCGGTAAAATGGTTTGAATAACAAAACAAACAAAAACAAACCAGAATAAAATCCCGAAACAACCTGGACAAAACTAAACAAACCGCTATGACAAAATGGAAATTAAGATCCTGATATCCCGTTCTTCTCTTAAACTACACCTTTTAGCCCCTATAGGGTATAACTAAGATTGGTGTGGCCAATTATACATACCTTTGTTACCGTTGAAGGTAACTCAAAAGGGTTATATTCTTCTGCCTGAATTGTAAATACTGATAATCTTCATTAACTGGACGCCTAGTACCATTCTTCATCTTGCTTCTTTCACTTATTGAAACTTGTATCTATCTTATAAATCTCTCATTCCTTTTTACTGTAAAAGTGGATAGACATTCTTGCCTTAGGGATCCATATCAAGAAGCTTACACATCTTAGTACACACATGATCTGCTGAATACCTCATATTAATCTAGCATGATGCAAAAATCGAGTTCCTCCGACATAACTCTTCCATAGCTATATATATCTTACCAACCTCTTCTAGATGTAGACATCGTTATATTATGAATAAGATAGAGTTTAGGAAATGGAGTTCTTACAACTGAGCTCTACCACACGATCTAGAGTAAGAAGACATAGTGACAGTCCTAAATGCCCTGTAGCCTCCTGCTTATAAGTGTGGTGCATGACGCACCCATAAATAAGACTTTAATAGACACGGCTTGTAGATTTCCAAACCAATGGGCTGCGACGGGCAACCGATACCTTACTCAACCGAGTACCAATATAACGTATCTTTCATATCATTGTATCATAGGTAAATGAACCAGAGTAAAGCATGAGGGAATACAAACTTATACATATGAAGTACGGGCCTATAAGACCAAAATAACCACTTATGTACTGAACAAGGGTCGACAAGGTCATACAATCTTTTATACACATGACATCTATCTACAAGCCTTTAAGAATACATAATTTTCATAAAAGTCTGGACAGAGTCCCGCCATACCAAAAAATACACGTCTAAATCATACTAACCAAACAAGAAACTTCGAAGCAAATGGAGTGTACCAATATCTTCAGCTGAGCTGATAGCCTACTTGGAAGGCTCTCAACCTGTCTATCGGGACCTGCAGGCATGAAACATAGCGTCCCCAGGCAAAAGGGACGTCAGTACGAATAATATACTGAGTATGTAAAGCACATCAATAAGTACATAACAAACATGGAAGAAATATAGAATAAATGACTCAACCTGTAGGTATGGATAACTTTTTAAATCATGAAATACTTATAGTGTCATGTATATGCGTATGAATGTCATGTAGTGCATAGGTACATGTGTTCATAACATCATCAAGCCTCTGAGGGCATCCCATCATATCATCTCGGCCACTGTGGGCAAATCATCAATGTATACCAGTTGATCAGGTGGTGGTGGGTATATAACGCCGTAACCTTTTCCCATATCCCATATACATATAATATACATATATACGCATATATAAGGACATCTGGTCATGGGTCAATGTACATGTATAAATGAGTGCAATGTATGAGAAGTACATCAATAAAATGTTTTAGAGCGTCATAAGACCATTATACCTCTGATTAATATCATGAAACAAACTTTATCAACTTACATATTTTTTGGGACCCATGAACATATGATAGAATAATAAGACATATGGGGATTCAAGAATATGAACATCTCTAATACTTTTATGAATACAGTCATTAATGGAATTTGTGCATTTGCTCGTTTTGTTTGTATCGTATAGATCAAGCCAAAAAGAAAGAAGGGATAGCCTTAACATACCTAGGGTAGGGTAAAATCCGTATAGTATTCTTGGAAAAGGTTGCATCGTACTCCTTTAGAACCACAAAATTTTACGTTGCTACGGTTCTAACAATTATCATTGGAATTATTTGGTTGCAAAAATTTTGGTTGAAATCTTGTAAGAATTGCTTGAAGGAATCACGTTGTTAAGGTAATGTTTTAGAATCTCATTGTAGAGTTTTGGTAAGGAATTTTGTAGGAATCTGATGTAGTTTCTTGAGAATGAAAATGTTGTTTTTGTTATTCAAAATCCAAGAACTTTGCTGAAGCTTTCCTTGTGATTGTAGAGGTTTAAAATGATTTTAGATAGTCTTTTTAAGTCCTTGGGTGTGGGTCCCACTTATGTGGTGACTAAACCACTGTTCTTTCTTCATTTGCCACCTTATAACACAAATTTAAGAGTCATCAAATGGACTTTGACGTGCTGCCACATTGGGAGATTTAACTCCTTATCCAAAATGTTAATATACTCAATTAGCTTAGTTACATAATTAATCTCCCACTAAAAGTCCATAATTACCCAATTATCCATATAATTAAGAATTATCTCAAATTACTCAAAATACTACTCACTTTAAATACACCTTATACACCTTACTATCATAGTCTTTTGGTACCTTGTATGGCACTTGTATACGGTGAAATCGGAGGGACCAATTTCTCTCCACTAAGGTGCGTTCGGGGAGTCATATCGGTATCTCGAGGCTGCAGGGCTACGATCAACCTCCCTCCCCCAAGGTTTGCCCACGACCCAATAAAGATTTTGGGGGTAGGGAGCTCCTGAGGCGAGCAACTAGCATCAGCAGAGTCTAGTATCGTGCCTAGCCATCATATCCCCGTGTCTTTACATTTAATGCATTCTGTACTATATTGTGTTCTCTATCCTATATAAAGGACACCTCCCTCCCGTCGACCAAACAGTCCCACGACCACCATCAGCTCCATGTCCAGCAGCCATTGCTGCTGCTTCATCTCCTCATCCCAAGCGACCACTAGTCGTCAAATAGATGCTCAACACATACACACAACCTCACGTCCAAACAACCATAGCTGTTTCGTCATTCATCGAACACCAAACTCAACTGTTGTCTCTTCGTTCTTCAGGTTCAATCCGTCGAGGTCGTCGTTTGTCGTTCTGAGTTCGTCGAGGTTAAAAGAGAAGGTGGGTTTTCGTTGAGTCGAGATCCGGTACGTCGAGGTTGTTGTCCGAGTTTCTGTTATGTTGCGGTCATTTCCGGTTAGTTGGTTTAAGTTTCATTTCTGTCCGTATTTTGTTTGATATTCTCGGATCTGAAATCAGTATATGTTTGATTCTTTTCTTGTTCGTTGTTTATCATTTCTTGATTATTTCTTCAGTTTGTTTTTATTCATTTGTTCTTGTTTAGTTTAATATAGAAGTGTGTTGGTTGTAATGTTGTTAGATTTAATTTGAAGTTCAATTGAATATTGAGTTTAGTGATTTGAATCTACTTGTTTGTTATGTTCAATTTGTTACTGTTATTGAATCAGAAAGTATGTTTATTGTTAAAAATATTGTTCAGTCAAAATGATTTCAGTTGTTTCTTTATTGTTCATCATATGGTTTGGTTCCCTAAATCCTTAGTCTTTATTTTGATGATATTTGACATAATCTGAGTTTCTAGCTTAAATTTATTGATGAAATTTGATTAGGAATTGGTTATAGCTGATGGGGGTTGCAATATTTTCCGGGGTAGAATGGTAGTTTCAGTAATTTCAGGAATTTCAGGGTAGAATGGTAAATTGCAGGAATTGGTTTTGAACAATTATTTATTTTGAGTGCTCTGTCCACTAAGCACTAATAATATTAAAATAATGTATTAAAATAATATAGTGGGGGCAAGACATATGTTAGTTGGGAATAATACATTTGTTTAATAAAAGTGGGGGACAAGACATGTAGTAGTGAGATTACGGGGCTCAAGAAGATGTGACCTTTCCTTTATTTGTTTAATTGTTTAAAGTGGTCTGTTTTTAACATAAATAAGGGGAGTTTGGGCAGAATTAAAGAGGGACTTTTAAAAAAAAAATCTTGGAGAGTTAGAGTTAGAGAAGAAGAAAAATAGACTGGATTTTATCATCAAAAACATTCAGAGCTTAAGTTAAAAAGAAAACTGATTTGTCAGAACTTAAGAAATTCAGTCTTTGAGAATTAAAAAACTGAAAGTGAAGCCTTTCTTTACTACTGAGGATCAGAATATTGTTACTGTTTCTGTGGTTTGCACTTGGTACTACTGATTTTCAGATTGGTTTTCCTGGGTTTTCTTTTGGTTTTGGAGGGCTGTTTCATTGAATGCTTGGGTTTTTGGTATTGGTATTGCTGTCGGGTTATTTTTGAATCTGTTATTGGATGTGGAATCATCTCTGTTGGTTTTAAAATCCATCCCTGGGTGTTCAATTTGCTACGGTTGTTGCTAATTGTTCTTGTTGCTTTGCTAATGCTGATCTTCCTCTTCTTTTACTTCCAATACCAGGTACATGGCTGTAACCTTGTCGATATTGTAAGCTGAAATGTGAAAGCATGAATACATATGAAGAATGGAACTTTGAAGTTTTAATTTAGCTTTTTCTTTGTTTCTTTTACTGATTGTATTTAGGCTATTTCATGTATTATTATTCTGTAAAATTCTGTCGCTTTGCATAACTAGGCATCTTGTAATGATGTATTAAATAATACTCTGTTTTAGTTTGATTATTAGGTAGTATATATTTAAGCATGCTCATTACTGTCAAACTGTTTAATAATTGGAATAAGAGGAAAATAACATAAGTTGGTCTTTAGTGAATCGGCTTGGCAAAACGGATTAGTTCACTAGCTATGAAAGTTTTAATATTGTCAACAGTAGGTTAATCGTGAACATGTAGCTAAATTTAGTTAAAGCATGAATTTAAATTAATTTCGTGAATTAGGCATTATAGCATGATTTGAGTTCAAACAAGACGAGTTAACGTTTAAATTTAATAAACTTTCGAATATGCATTAGTAATTAAGATTGATTCTAGTTTCAAATAGTTGTAAATAATTAATTCCAACGGTTCAAGTCATCTAACAATGCGAGTTTAATCTAGTTATAGGATAATTAATTTCTTTTGAATATATTATTTGTCGATTCCGTATTTATTTATAATTTCAATTTTAGTAATATTCCTTTCCGTTAACATTTGTCTTAATCTAGCATTTAATATGTTACGCCTTTTTTTCAAGAATGTAATTAATTAGGATTTTTTCTCTTTTATTTTAGAGACGAATTTAATAGAAATGTAGTCACTTTAGGATATCCTTAAAATAAATGAGACGAGCCTCGACAAACAAGAATACACAAATTGCGGGGCCCTCAACGGATAGTTATTTCGAATGCTTAGTTTTTGAGACAGGCCGCATAGCGAACTTTACGGTTTTTCTCAAAATAACAACGCGTTAGTCTTTAGGTGCGTATTTAATAATGTTATTTTCCTAAACTCGGGTGCACATTTATGTGATCCAAATCCAAATCTCAACGAAGTTGGAACGTATCAAAAATTGTGGGTACATTTATGTGGCGCAATTCGAGATGCATTCTCATGACGTTGCAATTCTTTGAATAAATAATAATTGTAAAAAATCAAATAATTAAGCCGAATATGACAGTTGAGTCACCGTGCTAGAACCACGGAACTCGGGAATGCCTAACACCTTCTCCTAGGTTAACAGAATTCCTTATCCGGATTTCTAGTGCGCAGACTGTTAAACAGAGTCATTCTTTTCCTCGATTCGGGATTCAACCGGTGACTTGGGACACCATAAATCTCCCAAGTGGCGACTCTGAAATAAATAAATAAATCTCGTTTCGATTGTCCCTAAATTGGAAAAACTCCCTTCCGCGCCCCTTTGAGGCAGCGCGGGCGAAAAAGGAGGTGTGACAGCTCTGGCGACTCTGCTGGGGATGTTATCAACCCAGAACCACTGGTTCAGGGTTAGAAATTCGAGCTTAGAATAATTGTTGTATTTGGCTTTATCGTGTGATTGAGCTTAAATGTGCAAAATGATGTTTTTTACTGCTTTGATATTATTTGAGCTGTACATATAAATTGTGCCGAAACTTTCTCTTCTCACCTCCGGGGATGTGCTTACTGGTTGAGACTCCCTATTCTGTTAGTGTCATACCTTGAAATAAAAGAGGCTCGGAAAGTTTCTAAGCTGGCTGGCCTTTTGGTTCCCGGAAAGGAACTTCTTCCTCAAATCGAGTTGTCCGCTCGGGTACACTGTCTAGAACATATACCCAGGTTGAACCTAGAATAACTTGACTTCATGCCGGATCCCTAGTAGGAACGTTTATTTGCATCATGTTGCATTTGACTTAGGTGACTGAATATCTGCTGGGGATATCCTAGAATCTCTGGTTCAGGGTTCAAGAATTCAAGCTTAGAATAATTGTTATTATTTGGCTTCATTTATTATCTTATTTTATTACATGTTTAGCCTAAATGTGCAAAATGTTACTCTTACCGCTTTAATATTATCTAAACTGTATATATAAACTGCTACGAAATCCATCTCTTCTCTCTCTTGAGGAGTGCACGCTGGTCGTGACTTCTTTCTGTTAGTGTCCTATCCCAAAATAGAACGAGGATTCAGAGGAGTTGCAAAATCGGATGATCTTTTGGTTACCGGTACACAGTTCCCATCCTCGGCTCGAGTTGTCCGTTCGGGTAAGCCAGGTCTAGAACAAACACCCAGGATAAACCTAGTATAACAAAACCTCATGCCGGATCCCTAGTAGGAACGCTTATTTGCATCATGTTGCATTTGACTTAGGGGACTCAACACAGGGGTTGGGTCCGTCTAGGACAAGCAACCTGAAATAAAAAAAGACCATCCTGCTGCATTTTGTTTGTTTTGCACATTTATTTGCTTCATATCTGCATGCTGACCAGCTTCTGATATCGGGAATTTTTGAAAAATTATGAAAAAGAGAAAAAGAAAAATAGCAGTGTAGGGAGACAACTACTTATTTTTAGAAAAATAAAACCAATGTCCAAGTAGTGTCAAAACCCTGCCGAAATTTTGAAAAATGAAAAAACAATTGTCTTTTTTAGTTTGATTTATTTGAAAAACAAAAGAAAGGAGTCTTGTTTACAAGTTTAGTTTATGTTGCCCGAACTACGCCGGTTTGATTCTCACAGGATGTGAGATACGTAGGCAGCCCCCATCGGGTCCAACCTCTCCTTTTGCAAAAATAGCAAAAAAATGTCAAAAAAAAAGTTTCATCATAGAGTTGGGTGATGCTGTTTTTGTCAGAAATAGCCGAATGTTCCCAAAAAGGACGCCGGAAGACTGATTTTGCATAAACGGCCACCTTTGGTCATGTTTTTAGGATTTTGGTCGGTTAGCTAACGCAGCCTTAAAATCTTCGTCCCCGAGGTGCTGAAAGGCCGCGTTGGCAAAACCCGTCTTTTATTTTAATTTGAAAAATAATAAGAAAAAGAGTTAGTGGTCAAGAATACCGTTTAGATTTTTGGCTAAAATAAGTCGAGCCAGCTTCGGCGGTGTCTTAAACCGTTCTTGCCGAGATAGCCTTAGAGTATCTTTCAGTTGTCAAAAGGCTATTTTCGTAAAAGAACGGACAAGTTTGTGAAGTGTCATAAAATAATCTTCCCGGTCTCAAAATTCATGTGAAATTGGGAAGGGGCCACGTTTGCAAAAATAGCCGTTTGGTCAAAATCGGCATATATGGGAAGGAATTTGTCATTTTATTTTGCTTAAGTTTATATTTCTTTTGATTAGAGAATGTGGTCTGTTGTTCGTCTTTAAGTGATTCCAAAAATGTTTTATTGTTATTTACCTTTTATGTGGCAGAATTACGCCAGATCTGATTCATGCGGGGACATGATACGTAGGCAATCCACATAAGATTCGACCACCATTAAAAGAAGAGAAAAATTGAAAGAAAAAAGAAAAAAAAAGAGGAAGGCGTTCAAAAGGAGCACAATTATAAGAAGCCGGAATGACGCACGTAACTGAAGCAAATGCATGATAGAAAGGGATAACTGCCTAGTTGCATTGCATCCTCAATGTGTGTTTTTCCTATCTGTTAAAAAACTTTAACGCTAACAGGTTGCTTCTCATTTTTGTTCCTTTTCAATATTTAGAAAGGTGGTTGGTTGTGGTCCTGAAAGTAACGCTTCCCTGCAACACAAAGGCAAAAGACAATGGCAGAGAACAACAGAACTGAGTGGGTTGGTACCGATGCCCGAAAGTGGTTGGGTGAACAGGACTACGGGTTGGTAGAAGAGGTAAAAATGTTGAGACAGCATGTGGCAGACATGTATCAGGCATGGATGAATGGGAAAGCACCACCCCCGCCACCGCCTAGCTGCTTGAACTCTGTCCTTACCCAAGCACCTAACCCAATTACAGATGATCCCCCATACTCTCCATATCTACCTACTTATGACAGCTTTCCCAGCCACCCGAGTAGCTCCATCACGTGATTTTCGCCCTATGTGAGAATTACTCCCAAAAAATTCAAAATAAAATAATTTTCCTTTTGTGTACAATTTTGAGAATTTCGTGGCATTTTTGGATAATTATTTGTATTTGTCCGTGCATGTTTATTTGTTAAATTAATAAAAAAAAATACAAAAATATGTCGCATTTGCATTTAGGATTTAATTGGCAAAATACATAAGTAGCCACCTGAACTTTACACCAAATCCCTATTACACACTTTTTGAGGACGAATATCATATTACACACGAAACCTTTCAAAATTATGTCTAGTACACACTACATTTTTCTTGACCAATTTCTCAGAATATGTGTAGTGTCACGTACCAATAACATCATGCCACGTGTTAATAATTTTTTTAAATAAAAAAAATGCTTAAATTTCTATTGACCAGTTTCTCTTTCATAGTCTCTTTCTCTTCCAGAAAGAACCAGAGGCACCACACCATACTTTAATTCTTCTCTTTATATGAAGACCCACTTTCTTCATCATCTTTGTTCTTATTTACCACTATTTCTCCTTACTCTAAAAATTTATTACCATTTTTTGGTTTTTAAGTTTTGTTTGCTATAGAAATACCATTTTTACCGATGGGTGTTGCCACCGTAACAGTGGCCGGAAAATAGAGGTCGCCATCGTTTGCAATTTTAACAAAACGAGACCAGATATGAACGAAGAACCACCAACTTGTCGGAAAAATCTGAGAGCTTTACCCCGTCGTAGAAAATCTGACCTCGTCGGCCATGAACTGACAATGAAAGTAACAACCTGGCAACAGAGGTGTCGACATTGTTTGAGGTCGTCACTGGCATTATGAGTAATGATCGAGATCTACTTAAAGGAGATGAAAGGGGGAGGAGATGGGAGGCGTGGGAGAGAAAATGGTGTTGTGGTTGTCGCCGGATGCCCAAGACAGTAGGGGCTCCAAATGGGGAAGAAGGCCTGGACATCTTTATCTTTTCTTTTAACTAATAATTTAAGAAAAATAAGGAGAACAAATAAGATTTGGACACGTATATAAGGATTTAGACAGATAATGCATAGGTTTTACGCGCTCAGTGTCTTTTGTTAAACACACGCGTGCCATTTGGCAAAAGTAGTGTGTAGTGGACACAATTTTGAAAGGTTGCGTGTGTAAATTGATATTTGTCCTCAGAAAGTGTGTAACAGGGATTTGGTGTATAGTTCAGGTGGCTACTTATGTATTTTGCCGGATTTAATTCTACAATTAGGAGCAATTAAGTTTGTTTTACAAGAACAAAAAATCATAAAAAATATGTACGTTGCATTTTTAGCATTTAATGTCCAAATTTTGTGATTTTATTGTAATTGCTATTTAATTGTGTGTTAATTGTTATTAAGAGTTAATTTGCACTTTTATAAATTAATTTAGTTCTATAGGATAATTTAGGATTTTTAGAATTTAGTTTTAGTTTAAGAAAAAATGAAAGAAGAAAGAAAAGAAGCATTGGAAATAAGAAGAAAATCGGATTGGGCCACCTTTTAAATTAAACCAGACCCAAACCAAATAACCCCCACCGGGTCAACCCGACCCAGTCTGCCCCAAAACCCAAATGAATCCCAACCCCCCATTTTCATTTTTCATTTTTCCCAACCCCAAAACCCTAAAAAAGAGCTGCACGCCCCCTCTCATCTCCTTTTCCAAACGACCCCTCCACCTCAAGCTCCCATGGCTACCTTTTCTGCTTCGCCTTCGTCTTCGTCGGAGCATCCAGCTCCTCCACGTCCAGCAGCCCACGACCATGTCCCTCTCGAAACCAACCGACTCCCATGGCTGCCCTTCTGCATCTGCTTCACCTCACCTCCGGCGACCACCCTCCAAACGACCCCTCCAGCGTCACCCAACCAGCACCATTCCAGTCTAGCCATTCGAGCCAGCTCCGATCATCTTCTTCCTCGTTCCACCTGAAATAGCCCGTCATACTGCCAAACTCCATCGCCAAACCCTTCGATCTCACTCCAGTAGCGTCGAACCACCCATCAGCTTCCAACAACCTCCCTCACGTCCTCCAGTCTGTCATTCTGCCACGACCAGCCACCAACAGCCAACTGTTGTTTCCCCGTCGTCTCTGAGCTTTGCCATCATCGTCGCCTCCATCGCCGAAAAAACCAGCAACGACCACCATCGCTTCTGCTACGTCCAACCATGAACGACCACCCAACGTCCAGCTTCATCCGCGAACGTTGGCAACTAGTGACCCCATCGTTCTGCTTCCAACTCATCTCCAAGCAGTATGTCGAGGTCATGCATTCAAGGTCATGCTCGATCATACGTCGAGGCAGTACGTTGAGGTTCCGTTCGAACCCGGACTTCAAACTAGTAGGTTTCCGTTCTCTTTTCTTTTAGTTTTTCGTTCAGTAAATTCATTCTTCCGCTCTTTTTCTTCTTTCTATGATTGTGTTTGTGTTCCGATGGGTTGGTTTGAATTCGAACCCACGTCTTTGTTTGTATTAAAGATAATTCGTGTCCATTTTTGTTTGAAGTTCGTTAGTTTTTCATCAAGTGATTTAATGTGAGTGTTTATGTGTTGGTTTTTAGTTTTTGATTTAGTATGAATCATTCATCTTGGTTATGATGTTGTTTGATTTAGTTTGAGTTCAACTGATGTTGAGTTTAGTGATTTAAATCTACTTGTTTGTCCTGTTAAGTTTGTTTGTTAATTGGATCGTTGAGTAGGTGAATTGGTTATAGCTGTTATGGTTTTGGTACAGATTGAAAGAGAAGGGGGTAGAATGGTAAATTGCAGTATTTTCAGGGGTAGAATGGTAATTTCAGTAGTTTCAAGGGCATTTTCGGGATTTTAAGTTTTAGTAATTGATTAATTTGAGTGTTCTGTCCACTAAGCGCTAATATATTAAAATAATACATAAAATAATACGTAGTGGGGGACAAGACATAATGGTAGGAATTAATACATTGTTTAATACATGGTGGGGGACAAGACATATGGTAGTGGGCAATAATGCATTATTTAATATAGTGGGGGACAAAACATATGGTGGTGGGAATTAATGTATTTGTTTAATATAGTGGGAGACAAAGCATGCGGTAGTGGGGAACAAGGCATGCAAGTGTGGGGAGAATATTTCGGATTAGTTTAAGTCTTTCAAGGCAAGAGTTTTGTTATAAATATGGTCATTTCAAGACCAAAAGGAGAGGAGGAAGACATTCTGGAAATCTGGAGAGGGGTTGAACATTTTTCTGAAAATCTTAAGAGAGTGCTGGAGAGTTTAAAAAGAGAAAACAAAAACAAACTAGTCTACGAGTTTAGTTTTGGGTTTAAGACACGCGTGGTTGAGTCTGTTTGTGGTGATGTTGGTTGTTGCTGTTTTGTCTTTTACAAACTTTTGGGGTTTGTTCTATTGAGCTTGTTTGGTTTTCTTCAAATTTTCCCAGGCCTCGAATCTGGTTTGAATTGTTGTTGTTAGGTTGTTGTTGTCTTGTCGTGTCATTACTGTTGCTGACCTTCCTCTCCTTGTATTGCCATTTTCAGGTACACAGCTGTAACCTTGGTCATTTGTAAGCCGAAAACATAAGCATAAATATACATGAAGATTTGAAGCTTTAAGTTTGATCTAGCTTTTCTACTGATTTGTATATTAGGATATCTCATTCATTAATATCATGCAAATGCTTGCGGGATGTATAGCTGGACAGTTCTTGTAATGATCTAATTTGTGAACTTTCAAACGAACTTTATATCATGTGTCTGTTCTTGTCCATTTCGAATGTATGGCTGTAGTCTATAATATTTGGTTTGCTTTAGCTTGATTATTAGGTAGTGTATTTCGAATGCATGTCCGTTAGAATCCAGCCTAATAGACTATTTAATTAATACAACACTCTAATTGTAATATCAATGGCTTGAGTTTAGGAATAGAAATAGACATCTATATTACCCTTTTTTTTAACTATTGTTCTTCTAAAACCTGTAGTAATATACTTAATTAGATAAAATCACTTCACCTTTCGGCGTGGCAAATTATTGAATATGTGTAGAATAACTTAAGTAAGTTTCATTAAGTGTTTAGTTCATTTAAAATCGGAAGAGTGATGTGTTTTTGTCGAAAGAGATCGACTGCCCATATTTAGGTAGATTGGGCCTCCGCACTTGAATAAGATGGCCCAGGTTGGTAAATAGCCACGCCCGTCTGCGTACATAGGTTTTGATTTCGAACGGGTGGTGTTCATGACCCAATTATAAAAGCTTATAAACATGTAACTAATTAGGACCTCTTCTCTTTTATTTTAGAGACGAACTTAATAGAAAAATGTAGTCACTTTAGAATTGTCCTTTTAAAATAAATGAGACAAGCCTCGACAAACAAAAATACACAAGCTGCGGGGCCCTCTATACGTGTTGGTAAAATTACTTAGACTTCGGGATGGGCCGTTTAGCAAAATTTTACGGCCTCGCCCAAAAATAATGATACGCTAGTCGCTTTAGGCGCGCCTTTAATAATTTACTTTCTTAAACTCGGGTGCACATTTATATGACCCAAATCCAAATCTTAACGGAGTCAAAAGTCACGGGTACATTGATTGTGACGTGGTTCAAGATGCATGTCCATGACGTTGCAAATTCCTTTAAAAAATAATGAATGAGACGAGCCTCAACAAACAAGAACACACAAATTGAGGGCCCCTCAACAGACAGTTATTTCGAATGCTTAGATTTCGAGATAGGCCGCATAGCGAACTTTACGGCTTTTCTCCAAATAACAATGCGTTAGTCTTTAGGCGCGTATTTAATAATATTATTTTCCTAAACTCGGGTGCACATTTATGTGACCCAAATCCAAAATCTCAACGAAGTTGGAACGTAACAAAAATTGCGGGTAAATTTATGTGGCGCAATTCGAGATGCTTTCTCACGACGTTGTAATTCTTTGAATAAATAATAACAAGCGATAAACAGTTAAAATTTGCATATAGGTTCATAATTGTATAAAATCAGATAATCAAGCCGAATATGACTGTTGAGCACCGTGCTAGAACCACGGAACTCGGGAATGCCTAACACCTTCTCCCGGGTTAACAGAATTCCTTACTTGGATTTCTGGTTCGCGGACTGTAATACAGAGTCAATATTTTCCTCGATTCGGGATTCAACCGGTGACTTGGGACACCATAATCTCCCAAGTGGCGACTCTGAATCTTTAAATAAAATCCCATTTCGATTGTCCTTTAATTGAAAAAACTCCCCCTGTGCCCCTTCCCGGGGATGTAGGTGAAAAAGGAGGTGTGACAGTGGTTATATGCCTTTGCAGTTTCTGGCTAGTGGTACGTCGGAGGATTAATTATGATCGGGGAATAGAACATCAAGGTATTTTAGGCAAATAATTTGACGTATATATGCTACATTTCATCTTATCGATTCATGTGCAGATGTTGGGGACGACCCAGAATTTATACTTCTTGTAGTTGTGATGTGCAAGAAAAAGAATTCATCATATTGCTTCTTTAGAAGTGTTCACGTGCTCGCAGAGGGTTATATATTTGGGACCAGGTCAGAATGGGCGACTCTCAACAATCGTTTTAGTAGGTTCAATAATAAAATTGTGGTCTTTAAGAATTTTGGGGTTCGTTATGTGGCTGAGGACTGAGTTTTGCAGTAGAGTTTGAAGAATACTTGGTGAGTTTCTATGTTATCATCGAGTCTACGGTGCAGTGTTAGAGAAATGGGAGAAACAACTTCTGATTCGCGGAAGGTCTTTCAGAACGCGTGTGTCACTTGGAAATACTATTGAGTGTATGAAGATGGTATGGGATGGCTCATTGGTATTGAGACGATGTGGTCTCGTGATTTGGGTCACCCGAGATGAGTGTTGTTTGAGGTCCGTTATGTGTCTGAATTGAGCTATTATTATTTCGAATGCAAGTCAAGAATAAATTGGAAGAAGTTGGATCAGTTGGTAATGGTTCGAATCGGCATGGTTGTGGAAACGATCAGTTCCTTCGGTGTGTTGAGCTATATAGGTGATTCGTGGTTGTACGTGTTGTAAGCACGTAGTTTATACCCGCCACGTTCTCAAGCTACTCTAGTATTTTATACATATTTAGTTGAGTTTATTCTTCCTAGGATTTTAAGTTATATTATTTTTATTGTTTTAATATGTAAAAAAATCAAAATACAAAAATAGTCTTATTTATAATATTTCTTACCTTATTATGTTTTTCAATTTAAATTAAGGTCGATTAATATTTTTTATAGTGATATTATTTTAATACTACCATAACTTTAGCCTATTTTATCTACTTTTGCTTTATTATAGTTTTTGAAAATACCAAAAATAGTTTCACTTTTAATTTCTAGTTTTATTTTAATCAATTAGGAGTAATTTTACAAGTATTTTTATTAATTTGGAAGAAAATTGAATTTGTTAATGAATTTTCATCTTTTCTTATCCAAAATTTAGCCTAGTTTGGAGCTCATTTTTCGGATTTTTGTAGCCCAGCAAGACAAAAGCCCATTCTTCCCTATATCTCTTAGCCCAAACCCGTTTTTAACCCTGCTACCCGACCCATTGCCCCTTTTAATCTCAGCCTTCCAAATACTTCTAATCCAACACCTCAGCCGTACTCCAAAAATCTCGACACCTCAGCCGCACTCACCTCATAGCCTTCACTGCGCCATTTTCTTCATCCTCAAAACCCTCCTCCCTACATCAATTTTTCTGGCGCTTCTTTCTTCGGATCCTTCCCTAATTTCCTCTGTTCTATTTATTTAATGTTGCTGCTTATTTTTCAGTTTGAAGATGCTATTGTGGCTTTAAGAACAGAATCAGTGTACATTTTGAAACTTCTTCGACGTAATCATTCTCAATATGCAAGACATAAGCATTAGGACATTATTTATGGAATAAAAGCAACTATAAGGGATGACATCCTAGAAGTTTGATTGCTGCTATGGAGTTCGATTAAAGTGAGGTAGTTGTTCGAAGCTGGTTCGGAGTTCTGGCCATCGTCGAGGTCTGTTCGTGGTTCGGTTTGTGTTTGCTGTTTGTAGTTTGATCGTCGTGTCGAATTCCGGTCATAACCGCTGCTTTGATTTCTCCTCGAGTTACTACGGAAGTTTTATTAATTAAAGTTCAATTTCAGGTTCATATCTACAACCTCTGTCTCTATTTTGATTTGTTCGTATGAGTCGAGCCTTTGGTTTGTGTGCTTGATCTCGTTTGTTAAATTACTCTTGTTGAATACCTCGACCATGAATGATTTGAATCTGCATAATGAATGTGTCACGACCCAAGGGATCCCTCCATGAACCGTCGTGACGGCTCCTAGTCTCTACGACTAGGTAAGCCTAACATTTGCGAAAAATAAAATGAAAACATAAAAGCTAATATCTATCAGGTAATTTTTAAATAAGCAATTTAAGATGCCGCTCGGCATATACAATAATCACTCTCGAATGTACACATCTATCTAAAGACCCGGAACACCGTGAATCACAAACTACAGAATGAAATCAGTATCTCTATCCTCCATAATCTAACAAAAAGGAAATACAGGAAGTATTTGACATGGGAAAGAGTAGAAGGGGACTTCGAGGTTTGCGGACGCGGCAGATATACCTTAAAGTATCCAAAGCTATCTCGAATCACTGATAGTGCAGCTGACAAGCAGTACCTAGATCTGCACACGAAAAACATGTGCAGGAAAGGGCATGAGTACACCATAACGGTATCCAGTAAGTGCCAAACCTAAACTTGGTCGAGTGGTGACGAGGTCAGGTCAGGCCCTACTGATAGTAGTGATGAGGTCAAGTCAGGCCCTACTGGTATATAAATATAATAAAGCAAGGCAGAATGAAATATTGCAGTAAAATAAAGACTGAAATTTAACAAGAATGAAATCACAGAAGGTATCAGCTCAGTACATAAAGATAACCCGAGATACCATCTCGCAGTCCCAAACGTAAATGTGCAGGGAGATCTCCTGAAATACCGTTATGTAGTCCCAAAGTAAATATGCAGTACAGGGAGATCTCTCGGAATACTGTTTCGTAGTTCCAAAATAAATATGCAATATAAAGGGATCTCCTGGAATACCGTTCCATAGTCCCAAAGTAAATATGCGGCTCAAACAATAGAAATACAACTACAACACGGAATCCTACAATTTAGACTAAGTACAAGTCAAGGAAGAAGTAGGAAATTTACTAAGCATGCTGCACAGAGTTCAGATAAGCAATTAAGACACGTAGACATTCTGTCCTAAACTAAACAGGATAACTACATATGCTAGTGTAGCTCAGTTAAAGGATAACAAGTATTTTACTTAACGAAAACAGAGTTTTGCAAACAAAAAAGCATGTGCACACACTTTTCACCTCACGTACACGACGCTCATATATTAAAACAGTACCAAATCCAAAGGGGAGTTCCCCCATACAAGGTTAGGCAAGTCACTTACCTCGAACCAAGCTCAATCAATCAGTCACAATGCCTTTCCCACGAATATCCGGCTCCGAGTGGCCCAAATCTAGCCAAAATCAATTACATAACATAAATATAACTACAAGAAACTAATCAAGCTAATGAATAAAAGCTAACGCAAGAAATTGGAAAAATCGCCCAAAAAGCCTCCCCGGGCCCACGTCTCGGAATCGAGTAAAAGTCACAAATTACAAATGTCCATTTACTCATGAGTCTAACCATACCAAATTTACTCAAATTCGATACCAAAAAATCGATCAAATTCCCAAAATTTGGCCTAAGAACTTTTCTCAAATTTTTCCTAATTACTCACCCAAATTCCTTAATTAAATGATGAAATCAACTATAGATTAATGGAATACAACCAAAAACGAGTTAGGAATCATTACCCAATAGCTTCCTCTAAAAATCCTTTTCAAAGTCAAATAATGAAAAATGACGTAAACCCTCGAAATTTCCCCTTTTCTGCCCAGCGATCTCGCACCTGCGGGCCAAGGATCGCACCTGCAACGCCGCACCTGTGGAATTTCCATCGCGGGTGCGGAAATGACTAAAGGAACTAGGTCCATCTGCGAGCAATGGGCTGCACTTGCGCGCTCGCTCCTGCGGAACTTCTCCGTTTATGCGGTCCTTCACCGCTTCTGTGTACATTCTAGCGCATTTGCAGGCATCGTAGATGCGGAACTCACCTCGCATCTGCGATCCATGGCAACTCCTCCATTTCTGCTTCTGTGCTTGCTTCTTCGCACTTGCGAGTCCGCAACTGCGATCTCCCTGCCGCAGGTGCGAAAACACTACTTCTGATCACTTCAGCAACAACACAACTTCAATTTATTTGATCTGTCAAGCACCGAAAACTCACCCGAGGCTCCTGGGACCTCAACCAAATATACCAACGAATCCTAGAACACCATACGAACTTAGTCGAGCCCTCAAATCATATCAAACAACGCTAAAATCACGAATTGCCCTCCAAATTAAACTTAAAGAACTTGAAACTTCAAAATTCTACAACCGATGCTGAAACCTATCAAACCACGGCCGAATGACCTCAAATTTTTCACACAAGTCATATTCAACATTGAGGACCTACTCCAACTTTCGGAATCGGATTCCGATCCCGATATCAAAATTTCCACTACTGGTGCAAATCTCCAAAAATTCAACTTTCGCCAATTCAAGCCTAAAAAAGCTACGGACCTCCAAAATACAATCCGGACACGCCCCTAAGTCCAAAATCACCTAACGGAGCTAACAGAACCGATGTAATTCCATTCTGGAGTTGTCTTCACATAGTCCCGACTACGTTCCAAATCCTAAGGCTTAAACCTTTATTTAGGGACTAAGTGTCCCAAAACACTCTAAAAACCAAAACGAAACCTCCCGGCAAGTCACAATAGCAGAAAAAGATACGGGAGAAATAGTTAACAGAGAGGCTATAACTCTCAGAACGACCGGCCGGGTCGTTACAAAATGACATATTTCCTTGATCCTTACTGCTCTTGAGATTGAAGTGTGTGTTTGTGTTTGCCACTAAGTCGTGGCTTCACTATTTTGTGTGATCAAATTGCTTTTTGAAGAATTACTTCACTTAGTTTAAGCTTAGTCCATGTCAGGTCTCTCCAATTTAGTATTAAAATAGCACTTCGGCCAATTAAAGTCAAATGATTTATTTTCTTAGTATTTCCATGAATATTCTGTCAATTCCATCTTTGTTTGGTTGATCTGTTTCATTAACTTTTGCTATTAGATTAAGAAATCGTTCCATTACTTGCTTTAACTCTTGTGTTAGGTATATAAATCGTGCAAACTTTGATAGTTGAATTATTGTCTATCCCACCATGCTGTTTGGTCTATTTGGGTGCAAATTCAAGTGAGTTTAGGTGATTTAAATTGGAGGAGTGAGTAGTCACGTAATTATTTTCTTAGGATAAAAGAAAAAGTACTATCTTAAGGTTGATCAAGTTTGAACTCTAGGATCTCACACGATAGGAAAACTAACAAAATGGTTAGAGATATGGGATTTAAACGGCTCTTCTGAAAGCTTCGATTCACCTTTCTGTGCTTGTTACCTTTGAGTTTTATATGGTTTTATTTCTCTCTGAATCATCTGTTTATTCGTGCCTTTTTATGTATATTTGAGTGAATGGTTGTTGAGCCGTGGGGGGAAAAGGCCGAGCTCATTAGTGGTTAAACTGTTTACCTGCCTTAGGAATTGAGCTTAGCCAAATGCATAAAAATAAAATTCAAGAGAATTTGAGTATGATTTTAAATTTCCCTTTTTATTTAGTTCCCTTTATTTGTTTATTTTGTTATATTATTCGTTAGTAGCACGTTTAGCCGATCACAAAGGGTAGGCAAATGTTAGGACGCTTCATTTATTTTTAGAGCTAGAGATTGTCCTTTTAGTCAATTATATTATCCGGAAAATGCTCCGAAGAGCTTGTACATATTTTTATCAGGGGAATTCCCCGAAGTAAATGTAAATGGAGGCCGCGTCGAGATAAAACAATAGAATAGGCTAGCTAGGATTTTAGGACTTTTCTTTTCCCTTTTTCTTCTTTTAATTTTTCTTTTATTAGGTGGGGACGACCTCGAATCTCTTTTGTGTGTTTAGCCTCAATTTGAGTATTTTTAAAAGCCAATTTGATCATGTATACAACCATACTTGTTACTGGACTTGGGGAATGCCTAACACCTTCTCCACGAGTCAAATGAACCCCCTTCTGGGAATCTCTGGTGCAATCAGTTTGTCACGACCCCAAATCGGACCCGGTCGTGATGGCGCCTCTCGTGAAGACAAGGCCACCCGACACAATTTCCAAATTCAGTTTTAACAGTTTGATGAGTCAATTTAAGTCATTTATAAGGATAAATCCCCAACAAGTACAGATTTAGTGAAATAAAACAAGTGCCGAAATGAATACATCCCGACATCGGGGTGTCACAAGTCACGAGCATCTACTAAGGTCTAAAATACAACGGAAATTTCGGTAAATGTACTAAATACAGTGTAATAACATCAAAGGGAGAAAAATAGTGTTGCGGACGTCGCGCAACTACCTTGCTAAACTCCAAAGACTCTGCCTCTAATCAACCAATACCCACTACCAGGTGCAGAAATACCTGAATCTGCACACAAGGTGCAAGGAGTAAAATAAGTACTCAAACTCAGTGAGTAATAATTATAACTAAAGACTGAGTGATAGGAAATCACAAAAAATATATATTAACATGCTGTATAGAGTAGTACAAACCAGTAAGAAAGCAATGAAGCTGTGAAATCTCTTAAAGCACCTTAGCTCAATTTAAACTTCTTTGAAAATGACTTTTTAACAGTTAAGCAATTGAATGCAAAGCAATTAGAACAGATAAACCCAGAAAATCCGCCCCTCGGTCACAACTATATAATTAAACAGATAGATGACAAGCAAATAAAAAAGATAAGCACATAAGGTTCGCCTCTCGGGCACAATGTCAACAAATTTGCCTCTCGGGCAATATCTCAGAACAATACTAGCCCCTCGGGTAATCACATAGAACAATACCAGCCCCTCGGGCAATCACATAGAACAATACCAGCCACTCGGGCTATATCTCATACCATAATGGGTACCCGCGCTCACTGGGAGTGTGCAGACTCCTGGAGGGACCCCTTACGGCGCAAACGCAATATCAAGCCATCTCGTGGCATCATCTCTAGGCTCTCGGCCTCATATCAGCAAGCCATCTCGTGGCGTACATATCTCAGGCCCTCGGCCTCATAATCAAAATCAGTGTATCACTGCTGCGGCGTGCAGCCCGACCCAAAAGTATCCTCACAACACAGGCCCTCGGCCTTACTCAGTCAAAAACCACATAAGCTACCCGGGCAACAGTAAAACATGATGCTCAGCCCAAAATATTATTTGAGATATCATTTCAAGTGTTAAGGCAGAGTAAACATGGTTGAGTTTTGAAAACAGTAGAATATAGCATGACCGAGTACAAGTTTAAAGTCAAAACAGTGAGGAAATATCAACAAAACTCCCCGAAGGGTTCGCATAGTTGGCATGAGGCCCAAATATGACATTCAGCACAAAACATGATGATAGCAAATAGTTTTCAATCAAATACGCAGTAAAACAATCATTCGAGATGGACTACGTCACAATCCCCAACAATGCACGAACCCACGCTCGTCATCTAGCGTGTACATCACCTCAATATAGAACAATGATGTGAAATCCGGGGTTTCATACCCTCAGAACATCATTTACAATCATTACTCACCTTAGTCCGGTCCAAACTCTAGCCCGATACCTTTGCTCTCACGAATTGACCTTCGGATGCTCCAAATGTAGCCACAATCAGTACATAACCATTAAAATATGCTAAGGGAACAAAGCCCACTCGAAAATATCCAATTTACATCAAAAATCCCGAAATTGCTCAAACCTGGCCCCCCTGGCCCACGTCTCTGAATCCGATAAAAATCACATCAATAAAATCCTTATTCACTCACGAGTCTATACATACCAAGAACATCAAAACCGGACCTCAATTTCCCCTTTAAATTCTCAATTTACACTCTCCAAAGTCAAGCCCTAATTTCCCAATTTTAGGCTTTAATTTCCACATATTTCATGATTAAACAAGTAAGAATCGACATAGGATCAAGTATTGAGTTCACAAATCTTACCTCCAGGTGTTATATCTTGAATCCCTCTTCAAATCCTCTCAAAAAGCTCCAAAATCGCCCAAAAATGGTGAAAGATAGCCTCAAAATCGCGAACAATGTGATGTGTTGGCATTAAAAACCTTCTTCGCGAACGCGGTCAAAGCCTTGCGTTCGCGAAGCACAATCCAGCTTTGACCAAAAATCCTTCTTCGCGATCGCGTCTTGCCACTCGCGAACGCAATGCTTCCACAGACTAAACCTTCGTGATCGCATAACCTCTCTTGCGAACGCGATAACCAATCACACAGCCCTTCGCGAACTCGGAGCCTGCCTTGCGAACGCGAAGGCTAAATTCCAGCCTTCACCAGCTAACCCTTCGCGAACGCAAGGGCCTACTCGCGAACGCGAAGGCCATTTTTTCTGCAACATTGATCAGCAATTTCTGCAACTTTTCAAAACATGAAATGGCCCGATGGACCACCCGAAACTCACCCGAGGCCCGCGGGGCCTCAACCAAACATGCCAACATATCCCATAACATTATTCAAACTTGTTCCAACCTTCAGAACGCTCAAAACAACATTAAAACACCAAATTTGCATCAAATTCAAGCGTAAGAATTCCAAATGACACATCACAAATGGCACAACGGAGCTGCTGCAACTTCCTGATATCCATTCCGACCCCTATATCAAAATCTCACCTATCAACCAGAAAACACCAAAATCTCAATTTCGCCAATTCAAGCCTAAACCTTCCACGGACTTCCAAAATGCATTTCGATCACGCTCCTAAGTCCCAAATCACCTGACGGAGCTAACAAAATCATAAAATTCTGATATGAGGTCATATACCAACAAGTCAAATCTTGATCAAACTTTTTAATTTTCAAGCAACAGTTCATTCCAATTACCATGGAAACCAAAACCAATGATTTACATAAGTCATAATTCATCACACGGGGCAAGTCATGCCCGAGAACTGGCGATCAAGGTGCAAAAGCTCAAAAGGACCGGTCGGGTCATTACATCCTCCCCCACTTAAATATACGTTCGTCCGCGAACGTGCCCAGAGTTGTTCTGAAACCCAACCAATCGCTGAATAACCTTACCATGCATATACTCGAGGTGATCCCACGTCATCCTATCTTACATAGGTCCGATAACACAATGTAACTGAAATTTTCACAATCTAACCTAGCCCATAAACCCTAGAACCACATTTCCACTTCTGAAATCATCCACAAGATCTGAACCTCACATCTATACTGTAAATAAACCTGAACAAGCGGTAGTAACCCATACCTGCAACCTCAGGTGCAATTACATGATACACCACATAATTCAAACACTTGTAGCGATAACTTCTAATCATAGTAGCTGCACACAACAACCGAAACAGATAGAAAATCTATTATCAACTAAAATTTCATTCCAACACTTTCATACACTGCCAATGATAAATGAATCACGCAGTAAGCCATAACCATTTCTCAGATCAGCCATTCATGAAGCCACTTCTCTTTTTGGCAAAGACTATGGCAAATTTCCGAGCCGAACCTCGATAGTATCCTTCCAACAAGCTGAAATCGAATTCGTTCGTATTCATTAATGATCCCAACGATCTCATCTAATCCAACATACTACTCTGGTGATATGACACATCAATACAGGCTAAAGCCTCAACTTGTGAAATTCGTGCACCAATATGCAACAATCCGAACATACTCAAATCATGAAAATGACTCAAATGAAAGAGCTGTACCGCAAGATCACCAGCACCACCACAACACAAGGCTGAGAACCCGTCTCACATCATAGAAATAGAACATACGAATCTAACCTGCAAGGTCATACCTCCACATAACTTCGCTGCAATACGCGACCCTATCCAGACACTGGTCCACATGAAACACCTCAAGTCACTCTGCTCGAAATTGATGACCACACGCAATTGATGTCTAAAACAAAGCAAATCATCATACCCACGGTGAAGCAAATACATAACACCACACAACCTGAAAGGACAAAACTGTTACGCCATCCACCGAGCAATACCCAGTACTCTTCTCACTCGACTTCCACTATGAAACCCCAATGGAACCGCACCATTTGTGCCTATAACTAACAAATCATAACGTCTCGCAACACAGAAAAGTAATCCATAGATCACCGCAGAACACTAATAGCTCAATAACAACCGAATCAACACATCCCTCACCAATAGCGACTCGAAGTCAACAAAGCCGTCTCAATGCAGAACACACATCCATATAGGTCTACCAATGAACCCCTTATCAAGGAGTTGCGGAAGCTACTCCTTCAACTCTTCTCACTCTGCCGGTGCCATATGATACGGTGCCCAGCACCAAATCAATACTGGAATCAACAACTTTGCCCGGCGACATGCCCGACCATAAGAAATACCTCCGAAAAGTCCCTCACTACCGGAAATGAATAAATGGTAGGAGTCTCTACACTGGCATCCCTCACGAAACCCAAGTAAGAAAGACGATCCTTCCCAGCCATCCGCTGGATCTTTAAAATATAAACCACTCCACTAGAACATAATCCGTCGAACCTCGCCACTCAGTCCGTGGAATTCCCGACATAGCCAACATCGCCGCCTTAGCGCAATAGTCCAGAATAACACAACACGAAGACAACCAATCTGCCCCCAATATTACATCATAATCTAACATACCAAGTAGCAAAAGATCCACTCGGGTCTCCAAACCCTGATAGTCACTATACAGTGCCAATACACACGACCCACAACCACAACATAACCTATTTGTGAGAACTTCCCGTCTCCAAATCCATATGGCACACAAATCACCCTATCCGATCCCAATTTCGCCGTCCGAATACATACCACACCTCTAATACCCAATCATTCCACGAGAGATACTCTAAAATTCTTCTGTGCCACCAAGCAAACTCGAATATCAGCAATCGATCTAACAAGAAAGTATCGCAATACTACTGAAGTACCATCAACTTAATCACATTGCCTTTTTCTGAAACATATACCCTCATCAAATCACCCCAATTAGCATTACCATTTCCTTAATCATCTGAAGATCATCTCCTAAATCATCTGAAGCTCATTTCTCTAATTATCTGAAACTGCTCGTGCTGCCTAAGAATTGTGACCTTTCTTTTAGAACTAATCTGTGACCTTACACATGCAAATCTAAGTCTTGCACAACATACCATATATACCATACCATCCTAAGGTAAACATGAGAACTTTATATCCATTCTGGGCCACACGCAACTACGTACTCAACTAGCCAAGAATTTTTCATTGGACCCCATCTAGGAGAAAATTACTATACATCACATGCTCCTCATGCCCGTGGAAAATATACACCTCTAACCGTGGTAGAAATCATCAAGAACTTTCCAAATTCCATTCGCACAAAACTAAATCGTCAGGACTGAATCCTTGTAACTCAACCAAGCTACGCAGGCCACTAAAAACCCAAGAGAATTGCCGCAAAACACCTGTAGAAACTAATTACTCCGCTCACACCCAAGGAACTACTCATATCCTTACTATACCGATCCGGTCCACTACCAAGCTATACCATTTATCCAGGTTTCCTTCTGATTTACCTTCAACTAGATACTCCTTCTTGCTATAACACCACAATTCCTCAACCCAGACTCACCACACGAGACCCAAGCATAACACCACACCATCTAAGGCTCATAAGCCGCTGAGTACTCTTTTAAATGTTCCAAAAGCACCATATTCAAAATATCTACCCCGAAGAGACTTCCTGCATATCAGGAACCATTACCTTCCTAATACTGATATATGGAATTCCATAATTGATATAGAAATGACACAATCTCGGCACCCTCCAATGCAATCCTCAGTTTCTAGCCAAATTATACACTTGAAATCTCCAATTATTACATGTAAACCTTGAACGCGTTAGAACCATTCTTTAGAGCCATCCACCCTACTCAAACTACAATTAGCCTGATCAAATGAACCGAACAACCCGTGCCTCATTAGCACTCCGACACCGTAGAGGGTAACCTCACGTTAATGCAATCAAGCAATTTCCTGCTTTATGCACCGAGCATCCTTTACCAACAACAACTCACGACACTCCGTGATTCTCACACATCCATGAATCATACTCGAGCCATCTTCGGTCTCAATCTTCGTAGGCCATAACTGATTCTCCCGTACATCTTTGGTCTCAATCTTTGTCAAGAATTTTCCTTTACTCGAGCCATCTTCGGTCTCAATCTTCGTAGGCCATGGTAAGGTTATTCTCCCGTACACCTCAATCTGGAACCAACACAACACATAACCGTGCAATCAACTAATCAATAGCAGACTCCCCCACTTGGCTCGAAGCCATAGATCAAAACACACTTAATAACTCACAATGCATATACTCTATTGTTGTCATAATACCATAGTGAAATTAAACTCAATCCTTCATAAGCTTGTGAAACACAGACCATCTGGTACTTTAACTCTTATGCAAATCTTGCATTCACTCTCGTAACAGTTAAACCCACTCTCTTAAATGACCCAAATTTAAATTGCAACACATATATTTCACTTATAAATGAGATCTTCTAACAGACAGCATAAAAATCACATAACCTCAGAACACTCCGCAGGAGATAACCCACTTGTTTTGCCTCAAACTAGCATTTCTGTATACCTTCTACCATCGTAAACATTACGCAGTCACTTAATCTTCCTAAGTGTGAACTCATACCGCAACATGAAATTTACCTCACTCCCAACTAGAAAACATGAAAAGATTTTTCACACACCCACAACTCGGGGCTATACCTCAAATCAAGATGAAAATCAAGTACCTAATAGTTCTTTTATCCTCCAACTGACCCTTCTCGTCGTTTTCAAATCATATGAATACACCTTGCAGTCATAACATACTCATCACGTAGCTATCGAGTCATTACTCCCCTTAATAGGGGCACAACAGAGCATATAGATCCAGAAGCACGTGCTCACAAAATCAACAGCTCAAGGCTCGAGCTATAGGCAAAAAATCCGACCTCAAGTCTTCCAAACTGGCCCAACATCAACACACAAAGATCAAATCTCGCCCCTTGATCGGGGAATAACAAGCAATTAATGCATATATGATACTGAGCACTCATGCGTGCATACGAACGCGTGGAAGGAATTCAAAGAGTTAATTTTCAAGCTGAATCGAGGACGTACGATAAGAATTCAAGAATGTGAAGTTTTTCCTAAAGGTTCTGCAGTCTCCCAAGGATAAATACAGATGTCTCCGTACCGATCTGCAAGACTCTACTAAACCTGCTCATGACTTGTGAGACCTATGTAACCTAAGCTCTGATACCAACTTGTCACGACCCCAAACCGGATCCGGTCATGATGGCACCTCTCGTGAAGACAAGGCCAGCCGACACAATTCCCAAATTCAGTTCTAACAGTTTTAATGAGTCAATTTAAGTCATTTATAAGGATAAATCCCCAACAAGTATAGATTTAGCGAAATAAAACAAGTGCAATAATGAATACAACCCGATATCGGGGTGTCACAAGTCTCGAGCATCTACTAAGGTCTAAAATACAACGGAAATTTCGGTAAATGTACTAAATACAGTCTAATAACATCAAAGGGAGAAAAACAGTGTTGTGGATGTCGGGCAGCTACCTTGCTAAACTCCAAAGACTCTGCCTCTGATCAACCAATACCCGTTACCGAGTGCAGAAATACCTGAATTTACACACAAGGTGCAGGGAGTAAAGTGAGTGTCACACCTCCTTTTTCCGCCCCCGCGAGGGTACAAGGAGTTTTTTCCAATTAAAGGACAGTCGAAACGGGATTTGTTTCTTTATTTCAGAGTCGCCACTTGGGAGATTTAGGGTGTCCCAAGTCACCAGTTTAATCCCGAATCGAGGAAAAGAATGACTCCATAT
The DNA here is from genome assembly GCF_000715075.1 of Nicotiana tabacum. NCBI lineage: Eukaryota > Viridiplantae > Streptophyta > Magnoliopsida > Solanales > Solanaceae > Nicotiana > Nicotiana tabacum. Next base: position 12,601,206 of record NC_134089.1, on the reverse strand, counting down.
TACAGTCCGCGAACCAGAAATCCGGATAAGGAATTCTGTTAACCCGGGAGAAGGTGTTAGGCATTCCCGAGTTCCGTGGTTCTAGCACGGTCGCTCAATTGTCATATTTGGCTTATTTATCTGATTTTAATACAATTATGAACCGATGTGCCAATTTTAACTCTTTACCACTTTATTATTATTATTATTTTTAAAAAAAAAATTGTGAACATCGTTTAAAACATGTCTTTGGATTACGTCACATGAAATGCACCCGCAATCCGGAACACATTTTTATTCAATGTTTTAGGATTTAGATTTGGGTCGCATGAAATGCGCATCCGAGTTTAAGAAGGTAAAATTAATTAAATCGCGCCTAAAGAGTCTAGCGTATCATTATTTTGGGTAGGGCCGTGAAATTTGCTAAAACGGCTCCTCCCTAATTCTAAGCGATTAAATGTACATTTATTGAGGGGCCCGCAATCTATACATTTCATTAAGCGAGGCTCATCTCATTTATTTGGACAAATCTTAAAACGACTACATTTTTCTATAAAAATGAGTCTCTAAAATAAAGAAAGAAAATCCTAATTTATTACTAGCTTTTATTATTTTAAGAAGACATGACATGCTAATTGCTTGATTAATACAAATATTGATGAAAAAGGAATTTCACTCTTAATTTCGAAATTATAAATAAAATAAAAATTCAACAACTAATATTCAAAATAAACAAATATAGCTAGATTAAAACTCAGCATGTTATTTTTTTTAAAAAAAATTATTGAGATTAATTATTCACAATCATTTGAAACTAGATTTAACCATAATTACTAAAGCTTATTAGAAAGTTTATTAGACTTAAACGTTCTCTTAATCTTGCTTAAGCTCAAGTCATGCCTTAATGCCTAATTTACGATGTTTAATTTAAATTCGTGTCTTAGCTAAATTTAGCTACTTGTTCATGATCAACCTATAATCTTGAAGCCTTCATAACTAGTGAATTAACCTATTTTGCCGAACTGATTTATTACAGACTAACTTATGATATTATTTCTTATTCCAGTTATTATTTAGTAATTCATGAAATAGCTTAAATACAATCAACAAAAGGAACAAAGAAATAAAAACGAAATTAAAACTTCAAATTTTCATTCTTCATATGTATTCACGCTTCATATTTCGGATTACAATAAACAGCTTTTCAGTTGTGTACCTGATATTGGAAGCAAAAGAAAATGAATATGAGAATCAGCAACAGCAGTAAAATCAGTACAACACAGCAACAATAGCCCAGCAACAGTAACAACCCAGTAACAGACCGGTGGAGTAGTAATCCAAAAAAAAAAAAAAAACTTCCAGCTTTTATGAAACAACAATTAATTCTGATTTCAAACAACAAAAGAAAACAGAATATTTTTTTTAGTTTTTTTTTATATTTGAAAGCTTAAATATTTTTCGGAATTTTCTATCTCTTAAATGTTCAGCCATTTTCTCTCTCTTATTTTCAGATTTGTTTCTCTCTCCCGTTTTTTTCCTCTCTGTGTATTTCTCCTCCCCTCCTTTTTATTCTGATTTCAAGACTTCTTATAACCCCTCTCATAAAATCTTTCCATTAATTAAAATCAACCCATTTTCTCTACCAAACCCATTATCTTCCCACTCATTCCCATTACATTAAATAACATATCACACCACCCCATTTCATTTTGTCCCCCATACTTTATTTAAAATAATGTAAGATTCCCCTTTAAATTAAATCTTGTCCCCCCTTTATATTAAATAATCATATCACAACCCACCCCATTTCATTTTGTCCCCCATGCTTCAAATAAACAATTACAAAATGTACAATTCCTAAACTACCCCTTCCGACCTTACTGAAATTACCAAACTACCCCTGAACGTATTACAAATTTACCAAACTACCCATCAGCTATAACACATCAATTAATCAAACTTAACCAAAATATAGACAATATGATCAATTTCTAACAATGTTCAAATAACAATATGAACACGGATGAACATCATAACAACAATATCACATGAACATGATTTTAACAATATTTCAACAACAAATCACATGAACACAAATTGAACAACCAAGAACAACTAAAATTTGATTGAACAATATTTTAGCAACAAACAATCCTATTTTCGGATTCAACAACAACAACAAACAAAGTATGAAGATTTCTAAATTCAATCATATTGAACTTAAAATCAACTCTAACAACATTACAACAAACAATTCTTATATTAAACTTTAAACAAGATTATGAGAACAATTCAAGCAATAATCATAAATGGTAAACAAGAAATCAAACTATACAAAATTCGGATTCAAGATCATCCAAACAAAGTATGAACATGAATGAATCTATTTTAAGACAACAAACATGACGGATTAAACGATTAAAACAATATATTCCTTTAATACAACTAAATTCTTTAAACAAATAACAAGATCGACGAAGAAACAATTATGAACTTAAACTTGAACTTAACAATATTAACAATTTCTAACAATACATAAACACATGAAACAAATTGAAGAAATAGTTGATTAAATTTCAATTTGAATCTAACAAACATCAAACTAACAAATACTTACTTAAACAATAATACAAACATGAAATAAACATGAAAACAACTAATTAAACTTCTATTTTGAAATCTGAAAATTAATTTTAACAAAGCACATGAACATGAACAAACTAGAAAAATAATTTCAACGATGAACAACGAACAAAACAAGAATTGAATTCTTTAACGATTTTGGTTCCGGAAAATATCAAACAAAAATATGGACAAAAATAAAACTCAAAAACAACTAACCGAAGATGAATCAACGACGAACTTTGATTGTAAACAAATCTGTCCGAGAACGAATCTCGCACCAAGATAACTTGACGTCGAAGACGACTACGAACGGACGACCAAAGAAGGTGGTCGTTTGGCATCGTTTAAAACGAAGAATGGCAGCCCGCCACAAGCAGAAGGCAGCAGCAGCAACACTGCTGGAGCAGCAGCACGAAACAGTAGCAGCAGCGGTGTCGGAGAAGATGCAACGGCAGCCATGGGAGCTCGAGTTCGAGCTCGATGAAGCTCGTCCATGGCTGGACGCGGCGGGCAGCAGTTGTGGTGGTTTGTTTGGACGACACAGCAGCAACATGAAGGATGAAAAACGCAGCAGCAGCAGTGTCGGAGAAGAAGAAAACGCAACAGCAGGAGGAGAAGCAACTACGGGCAACAATGGTGGCGTAGAAGTTGCTCGACGAACTTGAAAAACGCAGCCATGGCAGCGAGGGGATGTCGTGGGGGTGAGAGTGGTTGTGTTGTGTGTGTGTTGACGTGAGGGGGGCAGGGGTGTGAGGGGGGAAGGTCTGCCATGGGAGGAAGGGATGTGAGCTTGAGGAAGAAGAAGAAGATAGGAGAGGGGGGGCGGATGGTTTAGATTTTTAGGGTTTTCTTCTCTTATTTTTTTTGTTTTGTTTTTGTTTTGTAAAAATGAAAGACAAATGGGGTTTGAGTCTTTTGGGTTATGGACTGGGTCGACCCAGTTCGAAATGGACTGGGTCGTAGGGAAGATTGGGCCAATTTTTGGGCCTGTGGCTTGAAATTGAAGAAGAGGCCTAATTCCGACTTTCTTTATATTTTTGCTTTCTTTTCTTCTTTTATTTCTCTAAAACTAAATTATAAAAATACTTAAACTATTATTAAGAATTAAATTAAGTTATAATAGCGCAAATTAACTCCCAATAACAATTAACGCACAATTAAGTATTAATTAAGCATAAAATTGTATATTTGGACATTAAATGCTAAAAATGCAAACGATGCTTATTTTTGTAATTTTTTAATATTTGTAAAACAAATTTAATTACTAACAACTATAGAATTAAATCCTACATGCAAAATGCGACATATTTTTGTATTTTTTATTAATTTATCAAATAAACACGCACAGACAAATACAAATAATTATTCAAAATATCACAAAATTGCATACCAAAGAAAAATCATTTTATTTTTGGATTTTTTGGGAGTAATTCTCATATAGGGCAAAAATCACGTGCTTACAGCTGCCCCTCTTTGCCCGGATACACGAAGGGTTTTCGTGCAAAGATAAAGCGAGCGATTTTTGCCCATCCGAGTACTCCGTGTGAAGCATTTTTTGAAAAAGATTTGACCGAACCTTTGCTTCAAAGGTTTCCTACATATCCTGGGCTAAACAGGAATCAGGTCAATGTAGTTCGGGAAGTTTTTGGTAGCTGGGACTACCGTGGGACTGCGATGTTACTGCTGTTGCATGCTGTTATCACTGCTTACCGATCTCCTTGTTACACCGTGCTTAAAAGAAAACAAGAAGCTAGGCTAGACTAAAATTTGTTCTTGTTGCCTTGCTTTCTTGTCGGCTTGTGTTTCCTCCGGTGCTTTTCTTCCGATGCTTTTCTTCCTTTTGACACATGGACTTGAGTTTATGCTGGGACCTCTTGTTGCAACCTTCTGCTTCCCGGTGCTGGGGATTTTATTATTTACTGCTGGGGATTCCTGTTGTAACCTTCCGCCTTCTGGTGGGGTTACTGATTCCAAACTCTGTAATACAAGACTAAAAAGTTGCTTCAATGCAAAATTATGAAATGTATGCCCGCATTATACTGGTGGGCGACCTAGAGCTGAAAGTATTCCCGCATTTTACTGGTGGGCGACCTAGAACATGAATGTATTCCCGCATTTTACTGGTGGACGACCTAGAACTGAAATGTATTCCCACATTTTACTGGTGGGCGACCTAGAACTGAAATGTATTCCCGCATTTTACTGGTGGGCGACCTAGAACTGAAATGTATTCCCGCATTTTACTGGTGGGCGACCTAGAACTGAAATGTATTCCCGCATTCTACTGGTGGGCGACCTAGAACTGAAATGTATTCCCGCATTTTACTGGTGGGCGACCTAGAACAGAAAGTATTCCCGCATTATACTGGTGGGCGACCTAGAACTTAAAAGTATTCCCGCATTCTACTGGTGGGCGACCTAGAACTGAAATGTATTCCCGCATTTTACTGGTGGGCGACCTAGAACAGAAAGTATTCCCGCATTTTACTGGTGGGCGACCTAGAACTGAAATGTATTCCCGCATTTTACTGGTGGGCGACCTAGAACTGAAATGTATTCCCGCATTCTACTGGTGGGCGACCTAGAACTGAAATGTATTCCCGCATTTTACTGGTGGGCGACCTAGAACTGAAATGTATTCCCGCATTCTACTGGTGGGCGACCTAGAACTGAAATGTATTCCCGCATTTTACTGGTGGGCGACCTAGAACTGAAATGTATTCCCGCATTTTACTGGTGGGCGACCTAGAACTGAAATGTATTCCCGCATTCTACTGGTGGGCGACCTAGAACTGAAATGTATTCCCGCATTTTACTGGTGGGCGACCTAGAACTGAAATGTATTCCCGCATTCTACTGGTGGGCGACCTAGAACTGAAATGTATTCCCGCATTTTACTGGTGGGCGACCTAGAACTGAAATGTATTCCCGCATTTTACTGGTGGGCGACCTAGAACAGAAAGTATTCCCGTATTTTACTGGTGGGCGACCTAGAACTGAAATGTATTCCCGCATTTTACTGGTGGGCGACCTAGAACTGAAATGTATTCCCGCATTTTACTGGTGGGCGACCTAGAACTGAAATGTATTCCCGCATTCTACTGGTGGGCGACCTAGAACTGAAATGTATTCCCGCATTTTACTGGTGGGCGACCTAGAACTGAAATGTATTCCCGCATTCTACTGGTGGGCGACCTAGAACTGAAATGTATTCCCGCATTTTACTGGTGGGCGACCTAGAACTGAAATGTATTCCCGCATTTTACTGGTGGGCGACCTAGAACAGAAAGTATTCCCGCATTTTACTGGTGGGCGACCTAGAACTGAAATGTATTCCCGCATTATACTGGTGGGCGACCTAGAACTTAAAAGTATTCCCGCATTCTACTGGTGGGCGACCTAGAACTGAAATGTATTCCCGCATTTTACTGGTGGGCGACCTAGAACTGAAATGTATTCCCGCATTTTACTGGTGGGCGACCTAGAACAGAAAGTATTCCCGCATTTTACTGGTGGGCGACCTAGAACTGAAATGTATTCCCGCATTTTACTGGTGGGCGACCTAGAACAGAAAGTATTCCCGCATTATACTGGTGGGCGACCTAGAACTTAAAAGTATTCCCGCATTCTACTGGTGGGCGACCTAGAACTGAAATGTATTCCCGCATTTTACTGGTGGGCGACCTAGAACAGAAAGTATTCCCGCATTTTACTGGTGGGCGACCTAGAACTGAAATGTATTCCCGCATTTTACTGGTGGGCGACCTAGAACTGAAATGTATTCCCGCATTCTACTGGTGGGCGACCTAGAACTGAAATGTATTCCCGCATTTTACTGGTGGGCGACCTAGAACTGAAATGTATTCCCGCATTCTACTGGTGGGCGACCTAGAACTGAAATGTATTCCCGCATTTTACTGGTGGGCGACCTAGAACTGAAATGTATTCCCGCATTTTACTGGTGGGCGACCTAGAACTGAAATGTATTCCCGCATTCTACTGGTGGGCGACCTAGAACTGAAATGTATTCCCGCATTTTACTGGTGGGCGACCTAGAACTGAAATGTATTCCCGCATTCTACTGGTGGGCGACCTAGAACTGAAATGTATTCCCGCATTTTACTGGTGGGCGACCTAGAACTAAAAGTAAAAGGACAGAAATGTATGCCTCTATTATATGGGCGGGTTCCCAACTTCAATGCTAACTTAGGAGGAAATGCGTCTCCTATGGGTAAACTAAACTTAGGAGGAAATGCGTCTCCTGTGGGTAAAACTAAACTTAGGAGGAAATGCGTCTCCTATGGGTAAACTAAACTTAGGAGGAAATGCGTCTCCTATGGGTAAAAGTAAATTTAGGAGGAAATGCGTCTCCTATGGGTAAACTAAACTTAGGAGGAAATGCGTCTCCTATGGGTAAACTAAACTTAGGAGGAAATGCGTCTCCTATGGGTAAACTAAACTTAGGAGGAAATGCGTCTCCTATGGGTAAAACTAAACTTAGGAGGAAATGCGTCTCCTATGGGTGAAACTAACTTAGGAAGTGCGTCTCCTATTGGCAGAACTAGACTTAGGAAGTGCGTCTCCTATTGGCAAAGGCGTGGAATGTATTCCCTTGTTATACAGGTGGGCGCCTAAAATATTCAATGGACAGACAAGAAAAGTATTCCTTTCGTTATTCAGGTGGGCGCCTGGCTTCAACAACAACTTTGAAAATAAAATCCTATTCGAGGGCGGATGAACCCAAAATATCCTATTTGAGGGCGGATGAACCCAAAATATCCTATTCGAGGGCGGATGAACCCAAAATATCCTATTCGAGGGCGGATGAACCCAAAATATCCTGTTCGAGGGCGGATGAACCCAAAATATCCTGTTCGAGGGCGGATGAACCCAAAATATCCTATTCGAGGGCGGATGAACCCACAATATCCTATTCGAGGGCGGATGAACCCAAAATATCCTATTCGAGGGCGGATGAACCCAAAATATCCTATTCGAGGGCGGATGAACCCAAAATATCCTATTCGAGGGCGGATGAACCCAAAATCCTATTCGAGGGCGGATGAACCCAAAATATCCTATTCGAGGGCGGATGAACCCAAAATATCCTATTCAAGGGCGGATGAACCCAAAATATCCTATTTGAGGGCGGATGAACCCAAAATATCCTTAAGACTTGAAAATGTCTTACCTCGAATACTTGCTGGGGATAACACTGTTGGGGAATTATTTACTTACCTGTTGGGGGGTAAAATGTTATCAGCTGGGGATAACGCTGTCGAGGATAACACTGTTGGGGGATTCTGATTCTTTCAGAACTAGTGCTTCACTGAGCTCAAGTTTCATCCCTTTGCTGGGGAACAACTTCCTCCATAGAACTTATTATGTTGGGGGCAACACTGGTTCTAAGACCACTTCCCTTGAGACTGGCGTTATCTTTATTCTTTCCCGCATGGGTACCTGACTTCTAGAAAATTTTCTAAGCGGAAGGAAAATTTTCTACCCCAGTTAGATAATATCCCTTGCGGCATGCATTTCTGGCATCAATGCCATTTCCTTTACCTGTTTCAAATCAAACAAAATTTGTTAGTTTAAAACATGGTGGTTGGTTGTGATACCCCTACTGGGATGGCTTTTCCCTTTCTCCTTCCTTGCTCTGCGTTCCAAAGCTTGTTGGGGATGATATTATGTGCTGGGGATAATCCCTTCCTGCTGGGGATATCCGTCTTCTTTTGTGACATAACTCGGAAGCTGGCATTTCCCCGACCTTTTAGTCCTAGTATGAATTTCCCAAATCATGCTCATTGCTCTCCTTGATTTGCCCACTGGCTTTGGCCTTGAGGTTCATAACTTTGGTTTTGGCAAGGATATCCCTTTTGACACTCGTCAATCCTTTTGTCAATTCCCTTTTGCTGGGGATATTTTCTTGACACTGGCCTCGCGCTTGTTCCTCGCTGACTACACCATTTGGATGCACTAGTCAGATCTCATTTTGTATAATTGGGAAGCTGATGACATATTTTGAAGTCAATTCACACTTGTTATGACCAGACAGACTCTATTGGGGAGTTTTTCTATGAAAGGAGAAAGATAAAAGAAACAAAATAAAAGACAAAGGAAATGATGACTCTTTTACAAAAGAAACTATAAATAAAAACCTATCAAACGCAGATACCGACTCTAATGGCCATGACATGCGTATGTGGCCTATCCTCTACCGTCAATCATCTTTCAAGATCTTCAATTGGCGATTCCCCATTGGATTCTTAATCTTATTCGACTTGTAGTTCCCAAAGGGTTTTCACTATCAAGTCTTTCTCATTTTTTGTTCTTCTCTCAGCTTTCATCGCCTTATGGTGCCTGTGAAGGTTTTCACCGATATGACTCTCTCATTTGTATCACTTTCCAGCTGGGGATTTGGAGTGTTGCCGGTATGACTCTCTCTGCTGGAGATTAGAGTCCTTTCTGCTGTGGAACAGAATGTTATGTTCGCCGGTAAGACTCTCATTTGTCTGACTTGGCATCTTTTGAAGACTGGTCAGAAGGTCTTTCTTTGGACCGTAATGTGGGTTTTGGATAGGGCTAGAAAAAAAAGGGTATTAAAGGCTCAAAAATGCATTAATTCTGGGTTATTAGTTACAACTTTCGGAACTAGATTTATTTACCACAAACGCAACTTTTGCCCCAGTTTCTTGCTTGGAGATATTTTACTTGATTGATTTATATTTTTTCAAAACTATGACTGAGCCGTGAAGCGCCTACGTATCCTCTTTGAGGAATCAGGTCAAACGTAGTTCCCAATTCCTCTTTTTTCATTTGACTTTCTTTTGTTTTTTTTTTTACCATTTTTCTTTTCTTTTCTTTTTCGTTTTTTTTTTCTTCATGTTTTCATGCCATGCTCGCGTTTTCTAGTCGTTTTTACTGATTCCGAACGAGGGGTATGAAAGAAAAATAAGTAAGGCTCAAAAAGGGGTAACGAAGGATAAAGTGTTTAGGTAGCAGAACAAAATGCCTTCGTCATTCCAGTCTTCAAAACATGCCAAATGCAAACAACACAACAAACAATAGATTTATAGTCTCTTCCGACGGTGCTGGGCTTGACAATTATGTTAAACATATGTTTGTTCATTTGTCACTTCTAAAGCACCGTTGGGCGACACTCTCATTCTCTTTTATTATGAACGACCCTCATGCCAATTTAGGCGAATCTTTATTTAACGGTTTTCTTTGTGTTTGCCCCAGTTCCACATGACTCGGGCTCTAAATAATCTCAAACCGTTCTTATTTCCTTTAAATGCTTTGATCACCTTCTCAGGGTTTTATGATTAACTTTTAAGACTAGGCCCAAACTGGGTGCGCATGTCATGTCCCTAGAATCGGCATTGAACAAAAATGATAAAAGGACTAAACAAAAAGATGACTGGAAATAATAAAAGACCGGATTTTGTATTAGACTACCGGTGAAATGGTTTAAATAACAAAACAAACAAAACAATCCAGAACAAAATTCTAAAACAAACTGGACAAGACAACATCCGACTTATAACCCTAATAATTCGAACAACAGAAATGACAACAAAATGAGCTACCACAAGCTTCTCTCTTGCTGACTAAGGAACGAAACGTCCTCCCACTTTATCAAAATTGGCATTTTAGCCACTGAGCTTTGCATCAATACTGCCGAGACCATTACCAGCTTCAATCTCATCAACCTCCGTCGGCAAGTTCTCGAGGGGGTTCGAGTGCTCCATGTCACTGTTATTAATCACAACCCGCCCTTCTCGGATCATTTTCTCTACTTCCCTTCTCCAACTATGACAGCTCTCAATGTTGTGCCCTATGACATTGGAGTGGTAGGCGCATCGCGCTGCCGGATCAAAGCTCCTTGCAAGTGGATTTGGAGTACATGCGGGGAGTGGTTCAATCGAGCCAGCATGCCTTAGCCTTTCAAACAGACTGGCATAAGATACCCCGATAGGGGTGAGAGCCTTTTCTCGTTTCAGCAACCTCTTCATTCTTGCATGTTGACAGGGCCGGAAACCTGATCCAGATGGCTTTTGGTAGGCTTGTATGGGTGGGTAAGCATTTCGTGGAGTCGGGTACCTGGGAAGTGAGGTATGGCTTTTGAGGTCACGGGGAAAGAAGTGGTGTTGGGGAGCGGAGAAACATTGAAGAGTGATGGAGCTACTCGGATAGCTGGGAAAGCTGCCATAAATGGGTTGGGATGGAGAGTATGGAGAATCTTCCATTATGGTGTTGGGTGCTTGGGAAATGACCGAGTTCAAGAGGCTTGGCGGTGGAGGGGGTGGTGCTTTTCCCGTTATCCATGCCTGATACATGTCTGCCACATGCTGTCTCAGCATTTTCACTTCTTCTACCAACCTGTTGTTCTGTTCGACCAATTGTTGTCGGTCATCAGTACCGATCCACTCGGTTCTGCAGTTCTGATCCATTGTCCTTTGATTTTGCTTTGCAGGGAGGAGTTACCACAACCAACCACTTTCTATATATGGACACATCAAAGGGAAGCCATCACGTTAGTGTTAGGGCATTGGACAGACAATCATGTATCAGAGATACAATGTACCTAAGCAGTTAGACAATTGTGCCCCCCTGAAAATCTTCCACACTCTCTTTTATTTATTTATTATTATATTTTTTTTATTTTTTTATTTTAGTGGTGGTCGAATCTTATGGAGATTGCCTACGTATCATGACCCCGCATGAATCAGACCGAGCGTAGTTCGGACCCAATAAAAGATAAACAATGCTAAACATTTTTTTTTCAATTTTCATGTTAAAACAAACTGAGTTTCAAAGGTTTGAAGATGACCTACAAGCTGGAAAATCAAACAACCCACATATTCTAATTAAAAGATCTACAAACGGCCAATTTCTTTCCCTGTTTGACAAATGCAACCAAACGGTTATTTTTGCAAATGTGGCCCCTTCCAACTTTCACATGAATTTGAGGCCAGGGAGGATTATTTTATGACACTTTACACACTTGTCCATTCTTTTACGAAAATAACCTTTCAACAACTGACAGATACTCTAAGGTTATTTCGGCAAGAACGGTTCAAGACGCGGCCGAAGTTGGCTCGGGTTATTTTGACTAAAAAAAAAATCCAAACGGTATTCACCTGACCGCTGACTCTTTTTTTTTCTTTTCAAATTATACTAAAAACCTGATGTTGCAAACACGGCCCTTCAGCGCCTCGGGCACGAAGATTTATAGGGCTGTGTGGGTCAACTAGACCAAAATCCTAAACATGACCCAAAAAAAGTGGTTGTTTATGCAAAGTCAGCCTTCCGGCGTCCCTCTCGGGAACATTCGGCTATTTTTGACAAAACAGCATCACCCGACTTATTTATGACTCTTTTTATCATTTTTCGAATTAGAAAAGTCAATATTGCAAACACGGCCTTTCAACGCCTCGGGGACGAAGATTTTTAAGGCTGTGTGGGTCAACTGGTCAAAATCTTAAAAATGACCCAAAGGTGGCTGTTTATGCAAAGTCAGCCTCCCGGCGTCCCTTTCGGGAACATTCGGCTATGTCTTCATAAAACAGCGTCACCCGACTTCTCTATGACAAAATTAAAATTTTGACATGTTTTTTTTTTGGCTATTTTAGCAAAAGGGAAGGTTGGACACCACCCGACTTATTCATGACAAGATTAAAATTTTTGATTTTTGGCTATTTTAGCAAAAGGTGAAGTTGGACCCGATGAGGGTTGCCTACGTATCTCATATCCGGTGAGAATCAAACCCGCGTAGTTCGAGCCTCGCGAATAAGTAAATGAACTAATATATTTTTTTTAATTGGAACTATGAAAGAACTGCTTCAAAAGAAGAAAGAAAGTATATATATATTATTTTTTTTGATTGATTTCTTTTTGAAAGAAAGACTTGTAAAAATTCCTTTTCTTTTGATTTGAACTTTGAGAATTTCAAAAGTAAAAGGAAGTTTTTTTTTTTTTGAATTTCCATTTGTTTTTTTTTCTTATTCTAAAGAAAAAAGAAAATATTTTTGGAATTTTACTTTTGATAAAAGAAATGCTTCTAAAAAATATTTTTTGAATTTTGAATTTTCTTTTCAATTTTGAAAGAAGTATCAAAATATTTTCGGATTTTTTTTAAAAAAAAGAAAATATTTTTATTATTTTTGTTTTATCAACAATGGAAAATAAAGATATTTATATTATTTTTTGCAAGACATATCTTTTTTGGAATTTTACTTTGAATTTTCTTGGCAAGACAAATACTCTTTGCAACAAATAAAGATATATATATTTTTTGGAAATAAAAAAAAACTTTTCGGATTTATATATATATATATATTTGCGACAAATAATGAAAGACTTTTTTTTTTTTGCATTTTCATAAGCAAATAAATAATAAAAAAAAACCATTTTAAAAATAAGACTCTTTTTCATTTTCATTTTCATGGCAAGACAAACTATATATTTTTTCTATTTTTATTTTTAAAAAACAAAACAGAATAATGACTCTTTTTTTTTCTTAGCTTTTAATAAAACAAACTAATAAGAATTTTTTTTTTTCATTTTCTCAAAATTTCGGCAGAGTTTTGACAGTATTTGGGCATTTGTTTTCTTTTCAAAAATAAACAATCAATTCCCTAACCGCTATTTCTTTTTTTTCAATTTTAAAATATTATTCCTGATATTCACAAGTCAGTCAACACACAAGTCCGAATCAAATTAATGCGCAAGTAGTAACAAGTAAGATGCATCAGGATGGTCTTTTTCATTTTTGGTGCACCTGTCCTAGACAGACCCAACCCCTTTGTTGAGCCTCCAAAGTCAGATGCACGTGATGAAAACAAACGTTCCTACTAGGGATTCGGCATGTGGCTTTGTTATACTAGGTTCAGAACCTGGGTGTTTGTTCTAGACCTGGCTTACCCGAGCGGACAGCTCGAGCCGAGGGGGTAGCGTACCGGGAATACAGAAGCTTCACCGGCTTAGCAACTTGTCCGAACCTCGTTCTAAATTGGGATTTGACACTATACAGAAAAGAAGTCGTACGAAGTACACCCTTCTTCATGATTTAGAAGACTCAGAGAGGAGATGGGTTTCGGCACAGTTTATACACAGTTCACGTAATATCAAAGCGGTAAAATCAGCATTTAGCACATTAGGCTCAAACATTTAAAAATCAGATAAAACCAAATATAACAATTTATATGAGCTCGAATTTCCCCTGAACCAGTGGTTCTGGTGAAAGTCCCCAGCAGAGTCGCCAGAGCTGTCACACCTCCTTTTCCGCCCCCGCGAGGGTACAAGGAGTTTTTTCCAATTAAAGGACAGTCGAAACGGGATTTGTTTCTTTATTTCAGAGTCGCCACTTGGGAGATTTAGGGTGTCCCAAGTCACCAGTTTAATCCCGAATCGAGGAAAAGAATGACTCCATATTACAGTCCGCGAACCAGAAATCCGGATAAGGAATTCTGTTAACCCGGGAGAAGGTGTTAGGCATTCCCGAGTTCCGTGGTTCTAGCACGGTCGCTCAATTGTCATATTTGGCTTATTTATCTGATTTTAATACAATTATGAACCGATGTGCCAATTTTAACTCTTTACCACTTTATTATTATTATTATTATTTTAAAAAAAAATTGTGAACATCGTTTAAAACATGTCTTTGGATTACGTCACATGAAATGCACCCGCAATCCGGAACACATTTTTATTCAATGTTTTAGGATTTAGATTTGGGTCGCATGAAATGCGCATCCGAGTTTAAGAAGGTAAAATTAATTAAATCGCGCCTAAAGAGTCTAGCGTATCATTATTTTGGGTAGGGCCGTGAAATTTGCTAAAACGGCTCCTCCCTAATTCTAAGCGATTAAATGTACATTTATTGAGGGGCCCGCAATCTATACATTTCATTAAGCGAGGCTCATCTCATTTATTTGGACAAATCTTAAAACGACTACATTTTTCTATAAAAATGAGTCTCTAAAATAAAGAAAGAAAATCCTAATTTATTACTAGCTTTTATTATTTTAAGAAGACATGACATGCTAATTGCTTGATTAATACAAATATTGATGAAAAAGGAATTTCACTCTTAATTTCGAAATTATAAATAAAATAAAAATTCAACAACTAATATTCAAAATAAACAAATATAGCTAGATTAAAACTCAGCATGTTATTTTTTTAAAAAAAATTATTGAGATTAATTATTCACAATCATTTGAAACTAGATTTAACCATAATTACTAAAGCTTATTAGAAAGTTTATTAGACTTAAACGTTCTCTTAATCTTGCTTAAGCTCAAGTCATGCCTTAATGCCTAATTTACGATGTTTAATTTAAATTCGTGTCTTAGCTAAATTTAGCTACTTGTTCATGATCAACCTATAATCTTGAAGCCTTCATAACTAGTGAATTAACCTATTTTGCCGAACTGATTTATTACAGACTAACTTATGATATTATTTCTTATTCCAGTTATTATTTAGTAATTCATGAAAGAGCTTAAATACAATCAACAAAAGGAACAAAGAAATAAAAACGAAATTAAAACTTCAAATTTTCATTCTTCATATGTATTCACGCTTCATATTTCGGATTACAATAAACAGCTTTTCAGTTGTGTACCTGATATTGGAAGCAAAAGAAAATGAATATGAGAATCAGCAACAGCAGTAAAATCAGTACAACACAGCAACAATAGCCCAGCAACAGTAACAACCCAGTAACAGACCGGTGGAGTAGTAATCCAAAAAAAAAAAACAACAATTAATTCTGATTTCAAACAACAAAAGAAAACAGAATATTTTTTTTTAGTTTTTTTTTATATTTGAAAGCTTAAATATTTTTCGGAATTTTCTATCTCTTAAATGTTCAGCCATTTTCTCTCTCTTATTTTCAGATTTGTTTTTCTCTCCCGTTTTTTTCCTCTCTGTGTATTTCTCCTCCCCTCCTTTTTATTCTGATTTCAAGACTTCTTATAACCCCTCTCATAAAATCTTTCCATTAATTAAAATCAACCCATTTTCTCTACCAAACCCATTATCTTCCCACTCATTCCCATTACATTAAATAACATATCACACCACCCCATTTCATTTTGTCCCCCATACTTTATTTAAAATAATGTAAGATTCCCCTTTAAATTAAATCTTGTCCCCCCTTTATATTAAATAATCATATCACAACCCACCCCATTTCATTTTGTCCCCCATGCTTCAAATAAACAATTACAAAATGTACAATTCCTAAACTACCCCTTCCGACCTTACTGAAATTACCAAACTACCCCTGAACGTATTACAAATTTACCAAACTACCCATCAGCTATAACACATCAATTAATCAAACTTAACCAAAATATAGACAATATGATCAATTTCTAACAATGTTCAAACAACAATATGAACACGGATGAACATCATAACAACAATATCACATGAACATGATTTTAACAATATTTCAACAACAAATCACATGAACACAAATTGAACAACCAAGAACAACTAAAATTTGATTGAACAATATTTTAGCAACAAACAATCCTATTTTCAGATTCAACAACAACAACAAACAAAGTATGAAGATTTCTAAATTCAATCATATTGAACTTAAAATCAACTCTAACAACATTACAACAAACAATTCTTATATTAAACTTTAAACAAGATTATGAGAACAATTCAAGCAATAATCATAAATGGTAAACAAGAAATCAAACTATACAAAATTCGGATTCAAGATCATCTAAACAAAGTATGAACATGAATGAATCTATTTTAAGACAACAAACATGACGGATTAAACGATTAAAACAATATATTCCTTTAATACAACTAAATTCTTTAAACAAATAACAAGATCGACGAAGAAACAATTATGAACTTAAACTTGAACTTAACAATATTAACAATTTCTAAAAATACATAAACACATGAAACAAATTGAAGAAATAGTTGATTAAATTTCAATTTGAATCTAACAAACATCAAACTAACAAATACTTACTTAAACAATAATACAAACATGAAATAAACATGAAAACAACTAATTAAACTTCTATTTTGAAATCTGAAAATTAATTTTAACAAAGCACATGAACATGAACAAACTAGAAAAATAATTTCAACGATGAACAACGAACAAAACAAGAATTGAATTCTTTAACGATTTTGGATCCGGAAAATATCAAACAAAAATATGGACAAAAATAAAACTCAAAAACAACTAACCGGAGATGAATCAATGACGAACTTTGATTGTAAACAAATCTGTCCGAGAACGAATCTCGCACCAAGATAACTTGACGTCGAAGACGACTACGAACGGACGACCAAAGAAGGTGGTCGTTTGGCATCGTTTAAAACGAAGAATGGCAGCCCGCCACAAGCAGAAGGCAGCAGCAGCAACACTGCTGGAGCAGCAGCACGAAACAGTAGCAGCAGCGGTGTCGGAGAAGATGCAACGACAGCCATGGGAGCTCGAGTTCGAGCTCGATGAAGCTCGTCCATGGCTGGACGCGGCGGGCAGCAGTTGTGGTGGTTTGTTTGGACGACACAGCAGCAACATGAAGGATGAAAAACGCAGCAGCAGCAGTGTCGGAGAAGAAGAAAACACAACAGCAGGAGGAGAAGCAACTACGGGCAACAATGGTGGCGTAGAAGTTGCTCGACGAACTTGAAAAACGCAGCCATGGCAGCGAGGGGATGTCGTGGGGGTGAGAGTGGTTGTGTTGTGTGTGTGTTGACGTGAGGGGGGCAGGGGTGTGAGGGGGGAAGGTCTGCCATGGGAGGAAGGGATGTGAGCTTGAGGAAGAAGAAGAAGATAGGAGAGGGGGGGGGGGCGGATGGTTTAGATTTTTAGGGTTTTCTTCTCTTATTTTTTTTTGTTTTGTTTTTGTTTTGTAAAAATGAAAGACAAATGGGGTTTGAGTCTTTTGGGTTATGGACTGGGTCGACCCAGTTCGAAATGGACTGGGTCGTAGGGAAGATTGGGCCAATTTTTGGGCCTGTGGCTTGAAATTGAAGAAGAGGCCTAATTCCGACTTTCTTTATATTTTTGCTTTCTTTTCTTCTTTTATTTCTCTAAAACTAAATTATAAAAATACTTAAACTATTATTAAGAATTAAATTAAGTTATAAAAGCGCAAATTAACTCCCAATAACAATTAACGCACAATTAAGTATTAATTAAGCATAAAATTGTATATTTGGACATTAAATGCTAAAAATGCAAACGATGCTTATTTTTGTAATTTTTTAATTTTTGTAAAATAAATTTAATTACTAACAACTATAGAATTAAATCCTACATGCAAAATGCGACATATTTTTGTATTTTTTATTAATTTATCAAATAAACACGCACAGACAAATACAAATAATTATTCAAAATATCACAAAATTGCACACCAAAGAAAAATCATTTTATTTTTGGATTTTTTGGGAGTAATTCTCATATAGGGCAAAAATCACGTGCTTACAGTAAGCACTCCAACTCAGTGAGTAATAATCATTACTAAAGATTGAGTGATAGGAAATCACGAAAAAAATACATCAACATGTTGTATAGAGTAGTACAAACCAGTAAGAAAGCAATGAAGCTGTGAAATCTCTTAAAACACCTTAGCTCAATTTAAACTTCTTTGAAAATGACTTTTGAATAGTTAAGCAATTGAATACAAAACAATTAGAACAGATAAGCCCAAAAAATCCGCCCCTCGGGCACAACTACACAATTAAACAGGTAGATGACAGGCAAATAAGAAAGATAAATATATAAGGTTCGCCCCTCGGGCACAATGTCAACAAATTCGCCCCTCGGGCAATATCTCAGAACAATACCAGCCCCTCGGGCTATATCTCACATCATAATGGGTACCCGCGCTCACTGAGGGTGTGCAGTCTCCTAGAGGGTCCCCTTACCACGCAAACGCAATATCAAGCCATCTCGTGACATCATCTCTAGGCTCTCGGCCTCATATCAACAAGCTACCTCGTGACGTACATATTTCAGGCCCTCGACCTCATAATCAAAATTAGTGTATCACCGCTGCGGTGTGCAGCCCGACCCAAAAGTATCCTCATAACACAGGTCCTCGACCTTACTCAGTCAAAAATCACATAAGCCTCTCGGGCAACAGTAAAACATGATGCTCAACCCAAAATATTATTTGAGATATCATTTCAAGTGTTAAAGCAGAGTAAACATGGTTGAGTTTTGAAAACAGTAGAATATAGCATGACTAAGTACAAGTTTAAAGTCAAAATAGTGAGGAAATATTAAATAAAATCCCCGAAGGGTTCACATAGTTGGCACGAGGCCCAAATATGACATTCAACCCAAAACATGATGATAGAAAATAGTTTTCAATCAAATACGCAGTAAAACAATTATTCAGGATGGACTACGTCACAATCCCCAATAGTGCATGACCCCACACTCGTCATCTAGCTTGTGCATCACCTCAATATAGCACAGCGATGTGAAATCCGGGGTTTCATACCCTCAGAACATCATGTACAATCATTACTCACCTCGATCCGGTCCAAACTCTAGCCCGCGATGCCTTTGCCCGCATGAATCGACCTCCGGATGCTCCAAATCTAGCCACAATAAGTACATAATCATTAAAATATGCTAAGGGAACAAAGCCCACTCGAAAATATCCAATTTACATCAAAAATCCAGAAATTGCTCAAACCCGACCCCCGGGCCCACGTCTCTGAATTCGATAAAAATCACATCAATAAAATCCTCATTCACTCACGAGTCTATACATACCAAGAACATCAAAATCAGACCTCAATTGCCTATTCAAATTCCCAATTTACACTCTCCAAAGTCAAGCCCTAATTTTCCAATTTTAGGCTTTAATTTCCATATATTTCATGATTAAACAAGTAGCAATCAACGTAAGATCGAGAATTAAGGTCACAAATCTTACCTCCAGGTGTTATATCTTGAATCCCTCTTCAAATCCTCTCAAAAACCTCCAAAATCGTCCAGAAATGGTGAAAGATAGCCTCAAAATCGCGGACAATGGCTATTTAAACATACTGCCCAGGCATCAAAAACCTTCTTCGCGAACACGGTCAAAGCCTCGCATTCGCGAAGCACAATCCAGCTTTGACCGAAAATCCTTCTTCGCGATCACGTCTTGCCGCTCGCGAACGCGATGCTTCCACAGACTATACCTTCGCGATCGCATAACCTCTCTCGCAAACACGATGACCAATCACACAGCCCTTCGCGAACGCGGAGCTTGCCTTGCGAATGCGAAGGCTAAATTCCAGCCTTCACCAACTAACCCTTTGTGAATGCGAGGGCCTACTTGCGAACGCGAAAGTCATTTTCTCTACAACATTGATCAACAATTTCTGCAACTTTTCAAAACATGAAATGGCACGATGGACCACCCTAAACTCACCCGAGGCCCTCGGGACCTCAACCAAATATGCCAACATATCCCATAACATCATTAAAACTTGTTCCATCCTTCGGAACGCTCAAAACAACATTAAAACACCAAATTTGCATCGAATTCAAGCCTAAGAATTCCAAAATCTTCCGAATTACGCTTTTGATAAAACCCCGAACCAATCCACGTCCGAATGACCTGAAAATTTGCACACACGTCAAAAATGACACAATGGATCTGCTGCAACTTCTGGGATTCCATTCCGACCCCTATATCAAAATCTCACCTATCAACCGGAAAACGCCAAAATCTCAATTTCGCTAATTTAAGCCTAAACCTTCCACGGACTTCCAAAATGCATTTCGATCACGCTTCTAAGTCCCAAATCACCTAAAAGAGCTAACCAAATCATAAAATTTCCGATACGAGATTTTATACCAACAAGTCAAATCTTGGTCAAAAGTTTCAAATTTCAAGCTTCAAACTGAGAACTGTTCTTCCAAATTCATTCCGATTACCCTGAAAATCAAAACCAATAATTTACATAAGTCATAATCCAACACATGAGACAAATCATGCCCGAGAACTGGCGAGCAAGGTGCAAAAGCTCAAAACGATCGGTCGGGTCGCTACACAGTTTTAGAGTCAAATGTGTTTTGAAGGACAATTTTTATTTTTTTTAAAAAAATGGTGACCTAGCATATTGAAACCAAATGTCAGGAGGCGACTCTAAAAAATCCTTTGAAGCATAATCTTTTGTCACTTTTCAAATTAAAACCCTTTTGAGCTTTAAAATCACTTTATCTTATTTAAAGAGGGTTAGAGGTTAAAAAAGGGGTGTGACACGTGCAGGCTTGACCACCACCATAATTTGATTGATTTGGAAGTATTTGATTCGGATGACCTTGTTATGTGTAGATAAATCCCTGAAGAATTATGGCGGTTTAGACCATGTCTTAAGGTTTGTATTTTCTAGGGTTATGGGAATTCGGTTGTGTGTTGCAATTGTTCTTCTGAAATAAGTGGAGTGAAAGGGTTCTAGCCAATGAGGTGTTTAGTATACTGGTGGTTCAGCGATTATGATGAAATTCTTTTACTCTCGCATAACGTCATAATAGGTGCAGTGAGCGGTATGGAAATTAGAAGTTGAGGATCAATGTTGTGGTTCGGTTTTGAAAAAAGTGTCACGAGCTTGGAGGAGTGGGTGAGGATTTGAGATGTTTAGAGTATGCTGGGTGCTATTTTTGGATTCTTAATTGGAATTATAGAAATAGTATGGTTAGTGACATAGATGTGCAGACTTTGCTACCTGGTGTGGAAGGTCGTGGGAGTATCTCCTATGAAATGATCATATAAATATGGTGTGTTAGTCATTTAAGGGGCAGACATTGAAATCAGGTATGGAGATTCTGGTACTGTCGCTGATGGGAGAGTTTATGCTTAGAGATGCTCTATTTCTTGGTTGCGGATTGTGGAAGTTTATTCCAGATTTGATGGTTGATTGTATGTGTCATGAATAGGGTCATTGTGGATTATTGGAAGGTTGTTGGCCCATTATAGGATAATCGGAATCAGCTTGAGATCCGTTAGTAGGCCTAATCTTGGTGTAAATTCTACACCAGATCAGATATACTTATTCAACATAGCATTGCTTATGGATGGTTCTTCGGGCGTAGTGGATGTTGTTCCTATTGCCGTCTATTCCATTTGTTACTCACTTATGTCCTGTGGGTTGTGAGACAGCTTGATTATTCACACATGTGTTCTGACGCTATGTAGTTGTGGTATTATATGAGCGATATGGCTCTAGAGATGCTGGTTGTTTATTGCAGCTTAGTCACTTGGCTTTTGTAGCGCATGGCGCTATCCGTCTCCCTAGGGTTGTTTTTATGCACTTGGCGTGCCTGTGGTCGATATTTGGCCATTTCGTGGGCATGAGCAGTTTAGCTCGGTAGGTACTTCCTTATTGATTGTTATGTATGAATCAGGTGGCAGGCCACAACGATATCATATGTGGACCGGGTTGTGCACCACAACAGTGAGATGCTAAGTACGGATCATAGCCGCAACATTTATGTGTCTTGTTTCTCTTCTCTGAAATAGGTTTATAGCATCTATTTGGTTGTTTTTATTCATTACACGGGCTGAGTAGTTCTTTGCCAGAATTTGTTCTTCCCTATGTGTCATGTTCGAGTTGTAGCTTGTTGGCGCATTGATTGTGCCGTATGAGATTTTAGACAGTGTTTAAGGTGGCTTATTGCTCGAGTAGCTTGTACTGGGTGAGACGAGGTTCTTGGACCTGAGAGCAGTGCAATCAGAATTATATAAGGTATATTAAAGAGAAAATGTCACTATTCAGTTCAGAATGAGGCAATGGTTCTTTCAAGCGGAGAGACTCCCTGAGTGGTTGATGTGGCATGTGATTTTGAGTTTCTACACATCTTTTTTGTCGCGGCAGTATTGTGAGAGTTGGAACAAGACTTATATGTGTTATAAGGTGTACTACGGGCATAATGTTAGTGAATTTGCAGCTTCTACGGTTGGGGGATGTTATTATGGGCATACAAATTATGCGATGCATTGTGTGGTTTCAGCATAGGTGCATGATCATAATTGGTACAACAGGTTGAGATTGATACAACGTTCGTATGTAAGGATCAAGTCTCGTAGAGAATTCCAGATGTTGGCTCAAGCTAATGTGCTCACATCGATCGTGGTGGCACAAGTAGGTGCTCGAGGTGTCAAACAGTGGTTTGGGACAATTTCGGAGCAGTTCTTGGCACATTTGAGGAAGAACATATGATTAAGTGGGGGAGAACGTAACAACCCGGCCGATTGTTTTGAGCTCTAGCTTGTAAGTTCGACAATTTGAGGCCTTGAGTGGCTTCACTTCATGTATTATGACTTGTACTCATAGTCGGATTTGAACTTCAGGAAGTTCGGAGCTAATTTGGAAGGAAAATTCTCAAGTTGGAAGTTTTAAGTTGAAAGAGTTGACCAAGGTTTAAATTTTGATCAAACGACCTTGGAATTGAGATTTTAACGTTCCAAAAGGTTTCTGTGATGATTTTAGACTTGGGCGTATGCTCGAGTTAAGTATCAGATAGTTCGGGAGCATTTCAGTGCTTATCGTGGAAAGTTGGCATTTAAAGGTTTGGAATTTTTCTAAGTTTGGCCATGGTTTGACTTTGAGGCTATCGGGTTCGGGAGTTGGAATAGGTCCGTTTCGTCATTTGAAGCTTGCCTGCAAAATTTGGTGTCATTTGGAGTTGATTTGATGTGGTTCGGATGCTTGGTTGCAATTCTAGAAGTTCTTGAAGTTCATTGTGATTTTCAAACGTTTTGGCATCCGATTCGTGATTCTAGAGGTTATTTTTGTGTTTTAATCGCGCGAGCGAGTTCATGTTATGTTTTTAATACTTATATGGATGTTTGGTTTAGAGCCCCGAGGGCTCAGATGAGTTTAGGGTGCATTCCGGAGGAGTTTGTAGAGGTCCAGGTGGTCTAGTGCTCTGTTCTCGCATTTGCGATGTCCGCATTTGTGAAATCATTCTCGCTTTTGCAAAGCTTCGTTAATCTCGCCGAACTTAACTATTTGTGAAAAGTTCTCAGGGAGCTCAAAATCATCAAGGGTTATTTGCCTTTTTCTAGACTTGGAATCATTGTCCGAGTAAGCAACAATGATGAAGTCGTCTGGTTCACCTACAAAGTTAAAATCAAAAGAATAATAAAGTTATAGAATTGTATGGATTTTGTTTTAACATAATAAATAAGAATTAAAATATATGAGGTTATACCAATTAATTCTTCATTGAAATGCTCTCCTTGTATGGAACATTTGCATCCTAATTTGGAGAGTGCAAATGCATAGTTTCCTTCTCTGTAGCAACGAATGTATAAAATGAAAGAAAACTGTACAAACTGTACGTAATTTGTTTTAACAGAAATAAGATTTGATAACTTGTAATTAAGTTGTAGTTAAATTGTTGAAATAATGTTATGTTGCTGAAATGTAATATATATTGTGAAATATATAGAAAAAAATATATTAAATCATACATGTAGTTTCTTTCTTCAATGCCTCTTGAAATTGGAAAAATAAGTCAACACCTATTGGACATGATACAGGAATATTATCCTCTTTTAGAATGTCAGACATATGTCATGTACATACAACAACAAGTGAAATATTATGTAAATTATTCGTTGACAATTTAGTAATATGTTTAACCTTTGTAAGTCATGTCATGAAATTGTAATTGTTCAAATACATGTTTTAGTGCTTCTGCCCAATACTTATTTCGCACTACTGCCATGATACTGTTGTGTGTTCTTTGCTTTGTAATGCTCATCATTTTTCCCATAACTGCCACTAACCTGCAAGCAGATATTCTGAGGAGACAGCTTTGTGAATGCTAATATAAATATAAACAGGGTAAAAAAATTCCAATATGACTATATTTTAAATGACACCTTAACATCAATGTTAGCTTTTGGTTTCAGTCGAGACCTTCTCGGATCAGTTTGAGTGTTCTGCTACTGTGGTATGTTTATAGGGTCAGTTTGAAGGTCATTTGGGTTTATTCGAATCTGTTTTGGGTTAATCTATTCATCTTGTTGGTTCAAAACATTTCTGAACTCTTCCCGGATTGATAAATATATTTCTGGGTTGAACTGGTTCTGTTTGTGTCTGTTTGGAATTTCAAATTGCTGTTGTGAACTGCTGTTGTATTGCTGCTCGCATTTCTGCTGCTGCTGATTTCTTCTTCTTCTTCTTCTTCTTCTTCTTCTTATATTTCAAACATCCAGGTACACTTCCTGTAACCTTTAAGCTTGTGGACATGAAATGAAATGCCGCTTGAAATGATTTCTGATTTCGCATGTTTTGTTTTAGTTTAAAAGTGTAAAGCAAGTATGTTTATTCGAATTTCATATCACTTGTATATTTGGACTGTTTGAGGTCGTGTAGGATTGTTAAACTCATTTGATTTGTGTGAAGAATTGAAACACCAGTTTTAAATTTGGTTTACTCCTTAATTCGTGTTGTAGTTAGATCTGATATTTGGCTTATGATAGTTTAGCATGAGAGATTTGTGATAGTTAGTAGTAAAAATCTGATTCTGAAATTGTTAATGATATGGCTTGTAGTTAATTTTGAAATAATGGTAGACATGTAAGATTTGAACATTCTAGGCCATTTCAGTATATTAATCATACGGACTGCATGAAAGTAATACCATTTTCCATGGTTATATGGAGTTGAACTGCTTACTTTGTAAAAAATCAATTAATTGCTGATAGTCACTATTAGGTTGGAAGCAATCACTAGTTTGCTTACACATGTGATAACCCTGTGCCTGTAAATTAAATTCGTTGCATTCTCAGTCTTTTGTTTCAAGTTGAAAGCTCAAACGCTGAGTCCTGTATCTTTTGAACTTGGGCCTGCCATATTCATCTTGCACCTTCCGACGATTTGGGCCTTGCCCCAAAGCCTAGGCCCCAAAAGCTTCATGTCAGCCTCATGCTAAGACCATGAAGTCTCAATTTAGGCTCCTTGATTATACTTGGGCCTGTACAGAGGCCCATGATGGACTGGTTATCAAATTGAACTGAATCTATTTGAGTACTTAATCACGGTTCAGTGACATGCTAATTAATTAGGGCCTTTTCTTAGAGACAATATATGATAGAAAAATAGTAGCCCTTTAGGTTGGCTTTAAAATAAATAAGGTGCACCGCGCCAAATAAAATCACAAATCGCGTGGCCCTCTTTAAATGTTCACATTAAGTATTTAGACTTCTGGACGTGCCATTTAGCGAATTTCATGGCTTCCCGCAAAGTCAATAATACGCTAATCGCTTTAGGCATGCATTTTACTAATCTTGCCTTCTCAAATTCGGGTGCACATTTATGTGACCCAAATCCAAATCCCAACGGAGTCAAAAATGTGTCGCTAATCAAGCGTACATTGATTGTGATGTGGTTCGAGATGTATTTCCACGACATTGCAAATTCCTTTAAAAAATAATGAATGAGACGAGCCTCGACAAACAGAAATACACAAGCTGCGGGGCCCTTTATACGTGTTGGTAAAATTACTTAGACTTCGGGATGGGCCGTTTAGCAAAGTTTCACGGCCTTACCCAAAATAATGATATGCTAATCGCTTTAGGCGCGTCTTTAATAATTTACTTTCTTAAACTCGGGTGCACATTTATATGACCCAAATCCAAATCTCAACAGAGTTAAAATGTGTCAATAACCACGGGTGCATTGATGTGACGTGGTTCGAGATGTATTTTCACGACATTGCAATTCTCGTTAAAAATAACAATAATAAAAGCGGTAAACAGTAAAAAAATTGCACATAGGTTCAACAGGTATTAAAATCAGATAAACAAGCCGAATATGACAGTTGAGCGACCGTGCTAGAACCACGGAACTCAGGAATGCCTAACACCTTCTCCCGGGTTAACAGAATTCCTTACTCGGATTTCTGGTTCGCGGAGTGTAATATAGAGTCAATCTTTTCCTCGATTCGGGATTCAACCGGTGACTTGGGACACCATAAATCTCCTAAGTGGCGACTCTGAATCTTTAAATAAAATCTCGTTTCGATTGTCCTTTAATTGGAAAAACTTTCTCTACGCCCTTTATGCGGGGCGCGGGTGAAAAAGGAGGTGTGACAGCTCTGGCGACTCTGCTGGGGACCGAACCCAGAATCTCTGGTTCAGGGTTCAAGAATTCGAGCTTAGATAAATTGTTATATTTGGTTTTATGTGATTTTTACATGATTGGGCCTAATGTGCTAAATGATGCTTTTACCGCTTTGATATTATCTGAACTGTATATAAACTATGCCGAAACCCTTCTCTTCTTACCTCCGGGGATGTTGCTTACTGGTTGAGACTCCCTATTCTGTTAGTGTCATACCCTGAAATAAGAAAGAGGCCGGACAAGTTACAAAGCCGGACGATCCCGTGGGTCCCCGGTACGTAGCCCCCTCCTCGACTCGAGTTGTCCGCTCGGGTACACAGTCTAGAACAAATACCCAGGTTACGAACCAAGAATAACTCAGCTTCATGCCGGATCCCTAGTAGGAACGTTTGTTTGCATCATGTGCATTTGACTTTGGAGGCTCAACACAGGGGTTGGGTCTGTCTAGGACATGTGTACCAAAACGACAAAAGACCATCCTGATGCATCCAATTTGCTACCTGTGCATTTGTTGGCTTCGAACTTGCATGCTGACCGGCTTTTGAATACTTTGAGGAAAGAGAGATAGAGGTAGTTAATCGCCTGTTTTGAAAAAATCGATGTCCAAATAGCGTCGAAACTCTGTCGAATTTTTGAGAAAATGAAAAAAAAGGTTTTGTTTATGAAAAATGGTTTTGTTTGCCATTGAAAAGAGTCTTGTTTTCAAGAGAAGTTTGTTTTATCTACCCGAACTACGCCGGTTTGATTCTCACAGGGTGCGGGATACGTAGGCAACCCTCATCGGGTCCAACCTCCCCTTTTACAGAAATAGCCAAAAAATGTCAAATTTTAATTGTCAACATAAATAAGTCGGGTGATGCCATTTTTGGCAAGAATAGCCGAATGTTCTCGAAAGGGACGTTGGAAGGCTGACTTTGCATAAACGGCCACTTTTAGTCATTTTTGGATTCTTGACCGGTTGACTCACCCAGCTTTAAAATCTTCGTTCCCGAAGTGCTGAAAAGTCGTGTGCGGAGCCGGATCTTTCTTTTAATCTGTGAAAAATTAAAAAATACCCAATTGGTTGAGTCAAATAAATTTTATTTTTTGCTCAAATCACCTTAATAAATGTGCAGGATGAGCACGATGCAAAATGAACCTTTTTCAATAATGACTAAAATCCCTTTCAAGTTGCGACTATGGTGGGATGATTTAGATAGTGAAGGGCAAGATGAGATCAAGAAATATCTAAAAGGTCTTACGGGTTTATTGGAAATCCAGCCTCGGAGGGATA
The DNA here is from genome assembly GCF_000715075.1 of Nicotiana tabacum. Classification (NCBI taxonomy): domain Eukaryota; kingdom Viridiplantae; phylum Streptophyta; class Magnoliopsida; order Solanales; family Solanaceae; genus Nicotiana; species Nicotiana tabacum. The sequence goes on along the minus strand of NC_134089.1, from coordinate 12,573,188 downwards.
TCATAAGAGCTTTGGTCACCTGCTGGGACCTGGCACACAATGTCTTCCACTTCTCCGATTTTGAACTCACTCCGACTTCGGAGGAAATAGCCGGATACATCGGAAATGCTGAAGTTTCGTTGAGGCAAAAATACCTGGTTGCTCCAAGAGCTGTCACTGTGCATCGATTTTTAGATTCGGTAACGATACCCAGGACGGTCCATAACCCAGATTTGGGCGCAGGTTTTTGTAATCCGCGCTTCATATACGACAGATACGGTCATGTCAGAGGATTCAACAACCCGGGTAACAAGTTATGCAGCAAAAGTAACCGTCAGAAATGGGACGAGCATAGACGAGTGGCTTTTATGATAACCTTTTTGGGCCTTTTGGTATTTCCAAGGAAAGACAGAAACATTGATCTGAAAATAGCCGGGGTCGTCAGTACCTTGCTCATTCAAGATAAAAGCACTCTTGCGCCTATGATAGTATCTGATATCTTCCGAGCTCTCACAGCCTGCAAAGCCAGAGGGAACTTTTTCGAGGGGTGTAACTTGTTGCTACAAATATGGATGACTGAGCATCTCTGCCACCGTTCCCAGCTCTTGAGTTATGGTTCCTCGAAGAAAACTTGCATAGAAGAGTTCTACACAAGAATCAAGGGGGTCAGTCTACCCGAGGGAGTTACGGCATGGACATCATTCTTTCGGACCCTCACCGCCAGCCAAATACAGTGGACACTAGGATGGTTGCCCGTTGACGAGGTCATCCATATGCCGGCAGCTAGGACCCACTTTCTATTGATGGGGCTCAAGAGCATTCAGCCGCGCCATATCGAGTTTTGAGACAACTCGGGAGATGCCAAACAGTGCCACAGGAGGAAGATCTTAGTGCTCAAGTAATTGAGATTAGCCCTGACGGACAGTTCCCTGAAGCAAGAGTCCGTCAGATCTGGAGTGAATGCCAATGTTTAAAAGCAGATACTTGCGTGCAGGATCAGGCCAAAGGCGAAGTGGCGCCAGGATACCTTGCTTGGTACATGAGAGAACTTGAGCACGAGAGGCCGGCCAAAAGACCCCATCTCCAGGAGTTCGTCCAGGCATCGCAAGAACAGTGGGATTGGTTGGCTAGAGAAGAGAGTTACAGGGCAGAAATGGGCAAGCTGAGGCAACAGATTAGAGACCTGGAATTTGAAAATAGTCTGCAAGTTGATGCCGACCGGGGAGAAAAGAGCAAATTGGCCGAAGAAAATGAGGCGCTGAAAGCCCAAATCCGACAGATGAGGAGAGATGTTGACAAACAACAAAGGAGTCGGTCGGATGAGCGGTTAATAAAAGGGTTAAAAAAGGAAATCGGTGAGTGCCGGGATGATTTGAAGAAATCTGAGGATACCATAGCACAACTCCAGGCACAATGGGCAAATAGAACAAAAGTGCGCACACAGTACTTACAGCAGGCAAGGAAAGATCATGAAAAGACCATTGTCAGTCTAAAAAGGAAGGTGACCACCCTAAAGAGTGAGGCGGTTAAACAATCCAAGGCTTTTGAAACCGAGAGTAAACACTGCTATAATCTAATGGCCTCGATGGAAGATGAAATACAGCAGTTACGGAAACAACATCTGCATGATTCTCGGGTTTTGAAGGCTAGAGGGGATCAGATAGAACGCCTACTCCTAGAGAAAGACCAAACCAGGAACAAGATTATGACTATTGCTCGTGTTATTACCAGGAAATGTCGGGAGTGTGAAAGCATGACCCGTACTAACTTCTTCTCGGCGGTGATGATATTTGTGAAGCACATCATGTATGAATTGGAATAGCTGGAAAGGAACCTTACACCTAAACTCGCGGCGAGGCCAAATGACGCCCCGCGGGCACCCAAATTTAAAACTTTAAGGTGTTCATAGTTTGAATCTGCATTTTCTTTTTCTTAGAGTCTGCTGCCCGTTAGAGTCTGTCTTTATTTTGAATCAAGGTATGTCAGTAGTTATTGAGTTCGTACTTGGTTCGGTTTCGAGTTTGTTATTTTCCTTTCCAAAAAAGCATCTGGTTTGTAATAGAATGTTTATTAATGAAAAATAAAAAAATTCCAAAAATTATCTTTTTGCTTTCGCACTTATAGGGCAGAACTATGCCCGGTCTGATTCATGCGGGGATATGATATGTAGGCAATCCACATAAGATTCGACCACCACTAAAAAAAAAGAGAATAGGCAAAGTGAATAAAAGAAAGGAAAAGAAAGAAATAAAAAGAAAGATAAAGAAAGTTTCAGAAACACTTAAACGGGGCACAAACAAAGTAAGACGGAATGACGCATGCGGTCGAAGTAAAGACATGTTAGAAATGGTTAAACTGCCTAGGAATATTGTATCCCCCAACATGAAATTGTAATATGTGTTAAACTCTAACTCTAACAAGTTTGTTATTTATCCAGAGATTTCGAATCAGTTAGTTTGTTAGAACGTTCTGGCAGATTACCATTACCAAACAAGATCCAAAGGGCCCGTACTAAAAAGCATGACTAGTTCAGACCAAAGTGTCGAGGATGAAAGGACGGAGAATCAAATGTTGAAGGAGGAAATGGATAAGATGAGATAGGAGATGAAAGAAATGTAGCTGACCTTAGCTAAGGTACAAAAAGTGCCTAACCCTCCCGTTATTCCCACTCTCCCACCAGGACACACGCCAGAATACCCTCCCCCTGGCCCTTTGACAAAATTCCCCAGTCACCAATACTATCAGGGAAGAAATGCTTATGATCCCCAAGCTTCACAACCCAATCAGAACCCTCCTCCACCAAATGTTCCTGTTTTTGTGGCACCCCCACCAGCCACGCTGCAAAGATCATCTAGCGAGCCATTGTTTCAGGCTTACGATAACTAATATTACCCCCCTGAACCAACCTTCAAAGCACCCGAGCCTCATACTTATAATACTCACTTCGAGATACCGGTAGAGACTAAAAAGCCGGCTAAGAGCCCAGAGCAAGATGAAGTGCTTCGAAAGTTTAAAAGCATGGAACAGTCCTTCAGGAATCTCCATGGGTTAGGCAACCAAGTCAGTATTCCCTATAAAGATCTGTGCCCATTCCCCGACATTCAATTGCCGACAGGGTTCAAGATGCCAAAGTTTGATCTATACAAGGGGCACGGTGATCCAATAGCACATCTGCGTGGTTTTTGCAGCAAGATAAGAGGACCAGGTGGTAAAGATGAGCTACTAATAGCTTACTTTGGTCAAAGTCTAAGTGGGTCTGCACTGGAATGGTACACAAGACAGGATCCGAGCAGGTGGTACACCTGGGACGATCTAGCACAAGCATTCGCAGGTCACTTCCAGTATAACCTTGAGATCGTCCCTGACCGTCTCACATTGCTGAAACTTGAGAAGAAGCCGGGAGAGAGCTTTAGAGAATTTGGGTTCCGGTGGAGAGAACATGCAGCAAGAGTTGATCCTCCGATGAGAGAGGGGGAAATGGTGGACTACTTTCTACAGACTCTAGAGCCAACTTACTTTGGTCACTTGGTGACGTCATTTGGCAAATCTTTCAACGAAGTAGTAAAAATGGGCGGTATGATTGAAGAGGGAATTAAGTCCAACAAAATCTTGAGCTATTCGGCGATTAAAGCAACCACTCAGGCCATCCAGAGCGGCACGGGAGGTGCGCTCGGAAAGAAGAAAAGGGAAGATGTCGTAACAGTCGAGGCAGGTACTTGGTCCAGATCCATAGGTCCCCCCCTCACTACCAACCTAGACCCTATCACTCAAATTACCCACACATTCCATACGGCCCTTCACAGCCCTACTACCCACCACAAGAGCCACACTTCTCTGTCCATCACGCCCAAACTTACATCCAGCCTCCGGATCGGCCACACTGGCGTGCGCTGGCTCCCCAGAATACATATCCACCTCCACAAATACATATCCAACCCCACAAAACACATATCCACCTCCACAAAATACATATCCACCACCAAGGGCCTACAGGAATCCTTCGGGACCAGGCTTCCATGGGAATTAGACCTTCAGGAATGAAAGGGTGCAGAGGCAGAGAACATTCACTCCGCTGGGAGAAACTTATACTACTCTGTTCCACAAATTGAGGCAGTTAGGCCTATTGAGTCCTGTGGAGCCCAAATTTCCAAATCCCCTTCCCAAAAATCTGGACCACTTGGTAAGCTGTGAATATTGTTCGGGGGCTCCCAGGCATGATACTGAGAAGTGTTGGAAGTTGAGGACTGCCGTACAAGATCTCATTGACACAAATAGGATCGAGGTCCAGGAGCTAGAGACACCTAACATTAATCAGAACCCGTTGCCGGCACACCATGAAGCCCACATGATCGAACTAGTGCACGAAGGAGGGAAGCTCAAGAAGCCCTCACAAATAGTAATGATGATCCGTGCCAGTCCGAAAGAAAAGTTGATCAGTGGAAAAGCGGTAGTACAATCAGAAAGGGTAGAAGGCAAGCCAGTGGTGGTTATAGGGAAGAGTTCGTCTGATGTTACCAAGAATCTAGAGCCGGTCAAAGTAACGGTGCAAGGGATATCAAGCAAGCCAGTAGCCGTGAAGAGGGCATGCATAGGACCAGTTGTTATCAGGCTAGTAATGCAGTTGCCGATAATCAGCGAGAAAGCTGTGCCATGGAGCTACAGTCAGGTAATGGTAATGCATAAGGGGAAGGAAGTTGTGGAAGAAATATGTGAGGCACAGGGGTTAACTCGTTCGGAAAGGTGTTTTGCCCCCGCAGAGTTAAGAAGGGCCAATCCAGTAGCGACAAAGAATTCAGTTACCGAGGAAGAGGCGGAAGAATTTTTAAAGAAAATGAAGGTGCAAGATTACTCCATTGTGGAGTAGTTGAGGAAGACCTCGACACAGATCTAATTGTTATTGTTGTTGATCCATTCAGATGAGCATCGCCAGGTATTGATGAAAATTCTGAAAGAATCCCATGTTCCGGATAAGATCTCTGTGAATCATCTGGAGAAAATAGCAAACAAGATTTTCGAGGTCGACAGGGTCACTTTTTCAGACGATGAGTTGCCCATGGAGGGTACAGAACATAATAGAGCCCTTTATTTGACCGTGAAGTGCGAAGACTCGGTAGTCACTCGAGTACTGATTGATAATGGGTCCAGTGCCAATATCTGTCCTTTGGCCACATTGAACAAACTGAAGGTCGATGGTGACAGGATTCACAAGAACAACATCTATGTTCGAGGGTTTGATGGTGGTAGTACAGACACAGTGGGTGACATCATAATTGAATTAACAATTGGTCCAGTCGAGTTCACCATGGCGTTTCAAGTGTTAGACGTGGCAGTGTCATATAATCTTCTGTTGGGGAGACCCTGGATCCATGCCGCCAAAGCAGTGTCTTCTACATTACATCAGATGGTCAAATTCGAGTGGGATAGGCAAGAGATCATAGCATATGGGGAAGACAATGCAAGCGCCGTAAGTGATGCTATCGTGCCCTTCATAGAGACTGATGATGATAAGGGACCGTGGGTTTACCAGGTTTTCGATACGGTTTTAGTGGATAAAATTTCTGAAGGTGAGGACCTTCCACTTCCCAGGATTGCAGCTACGACTGTCATGGTAGCCTCGAAGATGTTGAAGAACGGGTTTGTGCCAGGCAAAGGTTTAGGGGCTGATCTTCAAGGTATTGTTCAGCCAGTTTCTTTGTCCAAAAATCTGGACACCTTTGGGTTGGGGTTCAAGCCTACAGCGGCGGATGTGAGACGGGCCCGCAAGTTGAAGAAAAGAGTCTGGGTCCTTCCTAAGCCAATCCCGTGCCTATCCATATCATTTGTCAGAGTAGGTATCAGAAAGTTTTCGGCCGCGAAAGTTCTCGGACCACTGATTGGGCCAGATGGAGATTTGAATGAGGGCTTTGAAAGGTTGTTCGCCAATGTCAACATGATAGAAGCTGGAGAAGGGTCCAGTAGGTTAGATGTACAGTTTGTGGGGCCTAGGGCAAATATCAACAATTGGATGGCTACTCCCCTTCCGACCCAGAGGGAGTCTTGGTAGTGGGCTCTGATTTTTCTTTCTTGTTTTTGGATTATTCCAGGGTTGCAATCCAGTTTTGTTTTCTGTTCGGCAAAGTGTGAAACTCTATTATCCCGTATTTTAATAAAGTGAAAGTTTTTGTTCTTCTTATTTTGTTTTAACTTTGTTTTCTTCTTTTCTCTTTCTGAACAGTTCTCTTTATATTGGTTCCAGTGACATGCCATACACAACAGATCTTCAACCCCGTCTAAAAAATCAATCTTATTCCGAACTAATTGTACAAGAGGTCGATTATGATGATGAATGGGAATACGATGAGGACGAAGCCTTCGAAGAGATAAACAGAGAGTTAAGCCAGTTTGAAGAGAAATCCAAGCCTAACTTAAATGATACATAAGCCATCAACTTAGGGGATGCAGTTGATATTAGGAAAACTAAAATAAGCATCCACATTGCACCGAATATCAGTGAAGAACTAATCAAAGCACTTATGAGTTCAAAGACGTTTTTGCATGGTTGTATGATGACATGCCGGGGTTAAGCATGGATTTAGTGATTCACAAATTACCCATTAACCCGGCATGCCCTCCCGTCAAGCAGAAATTGAGGAAGTTCAAAACAGACATGAGTGTGAAGATTAAAGAGGAAGTAAACCAAGCAGCTGCAAGCAAAGGTTATTCGGGTCACTCGATATCCTGATTGTTTGGCTAATGTGGTTCCAGTGCCGAAGAAAGATGGGAAAATCAGGGTGTATGTCGATTACCGCAATCTGAACAGGGCAAGCCCAAAGGATAACTTTCCATTACCCAACATCCATATCTTGATCGATAATTGTACCGGACGTGAGATCGGGTCTTTTATGAATTGCTATGCGGGGTATCATCAGATTCTGATGGATGAAGAAGATGTGGAAAAGACGGCTTTCATTACGCCGTGAGTGACTTATTGCTACCGGGTAATGCCATTTGGTTTGAAGAATGCTGGGGCAACGTACATGAGAGCAATGACTACTGTGTTTCATGACATGATACACAAAGAGATTGAGGTATATGTGGACGATGTGATCATGAAATCCAAGCATCAGGAAGACCACGTAGCCGACCTAAGGAAGTTTTTTCAAAGACTTCGAAGGTATGATATTAAGCTCAACCCGGCCAAATGCGCATCTGGTGTTCCATCTGAAAAGCTGTTGGGATTCATCATCAGTCGGCGAGGCATTGAGTTGGACCCATCAAAGATCAAATCCATCCAAGATTTTCCACCGCCGAAGAACAAGACAGAAGTAATGAGTTTGTTGGGAAGGTTGAATTATATCAGCAGGTTTATTGCTCAACTCACAACAACTTGTGAACCCATTTTTCGGCTACTGAAGAAAGATGCTGCGGTAGAATGGACGGCAGAATGTCAGGAAGCATTTGACCAAATCAAAGGATATTTATCAAATCCACCTGTGTTGGTTCCACCTGAGCCGGGAAGACCGTTAATTCTTTATCTAACGGTCCTGGAGAATTCGTTTGGCTGCGTACTGGGGCAACACGACATTACGGGAAGGAAGGAGCAAGCCATCTATTATCTCAGCAAGAAGTTTACAGGCTATGAGGTTAAGTACACTCAACTCGAGAAGACATGTTGCACCCTAACTTGGGTGGCCCAGAAATTGAAGCATTATCTGTCATCATATACTACTTATCTCATTTCACGCTTGGATCCACTGAAGTATATTTTCCAGAAGCCTATGCCCGCAGGGAGATTGGAGAATTGGCAGATATTACTCATAGAATTCGACATCGTCTATGTGACGAGGACGGCCATGAAGGCCCAAGCATTGGCTGATCACTTGGCTGAGGATCCTGTTGATGAAGAATACGAGCCCTTGAGAAAGTATTTTCCTGATGAATAAGTGATGCATATAGATGAGTTGGAAATGACCGAGGAACCAGGATGGAAGTTTTTTTTCGATGGAGCCGCAAATGTGAAGGGAGTTGGAATAGGAGCGGTACTTATTTCTGAAACAGGACATCATTATCCTGTTACGGCTCAGCTGCGTTTCTATTGTACCAACAACATGGCTGAGTATGAAGCATGCATTTTGGGTCTACGGCTAGCTGCAGACATGGATGTCCGGGATGTCTTGGTCTTGGGAGACTCGGACCTCCTGGTGCATCAGATTTAGGGTGAATGGGAAAGAAGGGATTTGAAGCACATACCATATCGACAATGTTTGCACGATCTGAGCAAGCGATTTCGATCAGTGGAGTTCAGACACATCCCAAGAGTTCATAATGAGGTTGCCGATGTTTTAGCCACCTTAGCATCGATGTTGCACCACCCAGACAAAATTCATGTTGACCCGTTGCATATTCAGGTTCGTGATCAGCATGCTTATTGCAACATGTTAGAGGAAGAACTGGACAGCGAACCATGGTTCTATGATGTCAAGGAATACCTCAGGATGGGGATATACCCAGACCAGGCCACCGGAGATCAAAAGAGAGCCATTCGACGACTGACAAATAGATTTTTCCTCAGTGGAGGAGTGTTATACAAAAGAACACCAGATTTGGGATTGCTGAGATGTATAGATACTGGTCAAGCCACGACAGTAATGACAGAGGTACATGCGGGAGTTTGTGGGCCACATATGAGCGGATATGTATTGGCAAAGAAGATTCTTCGAGCAGGGTATTATTGGCTCACTATGGAGCATGATTGTATCAATTTCGTGCGAAAATGCCGTCAGTGTCAGATACACGAAGATTTGATTCATTCTCCACCAACAGAATTGCATACAATGTCAGCACCATGGCCGTTTGTTGCATGGGGCATGGATGCCATTGGACCGATTGAGCCGGCAGCTTCCAACGGTCATAGGTTCATTCTGGTCACCATCGATTATTTCACCAGTGGGTTGAGGCTAAAACTTTCAAGTCGGTAACCAAGAAGGCGGTGGTGGATTTCATTCATTCCCATATCATCTGTAGATTTGGGATCCCCAAAGTGATCATCACGGACAATGGCGCTAATCTTAACAGCAGTTTGATGAAAGAAGTATGTCAACAATTCAAAATTACACACCGTAATTCCACCTCGTATCGTCCCAAGGCGAATGGCGCGGTTGAGGCAGCCAACAAGAACATAAAGAAGATATTGAGGAAGATGGTAGAAGGGTCCAGGCAATGGCACGAAAAGTTGCCATTTGCATTGTTGGGATATCGCACTACTGTCCGCACTTCAGTAGGTGTAACTCCTTATTTATTCGTTTATGGAACGGAAGCAGTGATACCAGCAGAAGTAGAAATTTTGTCCCTCCGGATTATCACTGAGGCTGGGATTGATGATGATGAATGGGTCAAAGCCCGATTGGAGCAGTTGAGCTTGATTGATGAAAAATGATTGGCAGCAGTATGTCATTGTCAATTGTATCAAAAGAGGATGGCAAGAGCATATAATAAGAAGGTGCATCCCAGAAATTTGAAGTAGGACAGCAAGTGCTAAAACGAATCTTGCCACATCAGTCCGAAGCAAAGGGCAAATTCGCCCCGAATTGGCAAGGGTCATTTACTGTGACCAGAGTGTTATCCAACGACGCCTTATGTCTGACAGATGTCGAGGGAAGATGCATCGACATGGCTATCAATTCTGACGCAGTCAAGAGATATTATGTGTAATTCCTTTGATTGCAATTGATGTTTGTCTGTTTGTACTTGGCATTTATCGGAGAATGAAATGACGGAGGCAATCCTTTCTTCTATCCAACACTTTAACCTTTGCTTCCCCCTTTGAGCCTTATTTATTCTTTCATACCCCTCTTTTGGAATCAGTAATGAAAATGAAAGAAAACGACAAGAGAAAAATAATAAAGACAAAAGAAAGTTACAAGAAAAACAAAGGAATTGGGAATTACGTTTGACCTGATTCCTCAAGAAGGATACGTAGGCGCCTCACGGCTCGGTCATAGTGTAACAAAAAATAAAAATCCCTAAGTAAGAAACTGGGGCAGAAGTTGTGCTTGTAATTTTGGGAAGGAAGTTTGATTCCAAGAGTTATAATGTGTTACCCATAAAAATTATTTTAAACCTTTTGATACCCCTTTTCTTTTAGCCATACACAAAAACCCATATCGATGTCCAAAAAAGACCTCCCGATCAGTATCCGAGAAGTGCCAAGTTATGCAAATGGAAGTCGGGAATAACACTCTGATCCCAAGCAGAGAAGAGGATCATAAGCTGAAAATGAATTGATAACCAAAAGAATCCCCGGTAGAGAGAATCTTATCGGCAACACTCCAATCCCCAGCGGAGAAAGAGAAAATAAAATGAGAGAGTCTTATGGTGAAAACCTTCACAGGCGCCATAGGGCGGCGTAAGTTGAGAGAAATAAAACGAGAGAGTCTTATCGGTGAAAACCTTCACAGGCACCATAAGGCGACGGGAGTTGAGAGAAATGAGAGAGTCTTAGTAATGAAAACCCCTCGAAGGGCACTATGAGGCGACAAGACAAGATTGGCGGAAATGATCCGCATTTGGTAAAGAGTTGAGTGCCTGTTTATCCCCAGCAAGATGAGTCCGTCCGAAAGATTGATTGATACAAGTAGATTGGGTTGATTAAATCCGGAGTGCACGACATGATCATTGGGATCGGTTATATCATTCAGATAAGTCCTTTTCTTTTTCTTCTCCCCAGCATTCGTTCGGAAAGACTTCTTCTTTTTCCATATTTTGAAATTATCACTTTTTCATTTCTTTTGTTTTAAGAATTTTTCCTCCAGCAGTTTATTTTTTGAAAAGGATTTTCAGAGCTTATTACCAGGTGCCAAAATGGTGCAAAGCAAAATGCGAATAGGACAGGCCAAAGATAAGGCGACAAAGCGAAAAGAAGTTTGTCGCAAGACCAAATGATGAATGGGTCTAGATTCCAAGAGGACCAAATTTCCAGGGGAAGTTGGAGAAAAAAAAACAGAAAAAAACAACAGTTGAAAAGTTATGGATCAAATTCCAAGAGGATCCCCAGCAGATTTGCGAAATACAGGAACAACTCCGACAGATTATCGACCAAGTTCCGCGATGGTCGGACAACACAGAGCGGGGAAGGAAGAGAAAATAAAAACCATCCCCAGCAGGAATATCATCCCCAATAAATAATATCATCCCCAGCAAGTTTTGTAATAAAACGCAAAGCATGGAAAGGAAAAAGGGAAAAACCATCCCCAGCAGGAGTGGCACGACCACTCACCACGTTTTAAACTAACAAATTTTTCTTGGATTTGAAGCAGGGAAAGGAAATGTTATTGACAGCAGGAAGACATGGCCACAAAGAAGATTATCAAACTGGGGCAGAAAATTTTCTCTCATTGCAAAAATTTTCTTGAAATCAGATACCCACTTGGGGAAGATGGAAGATAACACAAGTTTTGAAGGAAGTGGAATCCCCAGCAGTTTACGGGAGAAGGAAATTTTAAAGAAAGCAATCTTGGAAGAAGAAAAATAACCCAAGTTTTAAGGGTAGTGGTCTTTGAATCAGTATCATCCCCACCATTGTTAAAAGGAGGAAAGTAACTAGTCTTAAAGAAGGAAGATAATTCCCCAGCAGTGTTATCCCCGGAAGGTTTCAGAGAAGTGAAAACACCAGTATGAGGGAAGTGATTGCTGAAGAAGTCAGGAGCCCACCTGCAGAATGGAGGATGCTATATTTTTAAGTCGTAATAGAAGTCAGGAGCCCGCCTGGAGAATGGAGGTGTTATATTTTTAATTTATAGTTGAAGTCAGGAACCTGCCTGGAGAATGGAGGTGCTATATTTTTAAGAAGTAGTTGAAGTCAGGAGCCCGCCTGGAGAATGGAGGTATTATGTTTTGGGAAGTATTGAAGTCAGGAACCCGCCTGGAGAATGGAGGTGTTATATCTCAAATTATAGTTGAAGTCAGGAGCCCGCCTGGAGAATGGAGGTGTTATATTTTTAATTTATAGTTGAAGTCAGGAACCCACCTGGAGAATGGAGGTGTTATATTTTTAATTTATTGTTAAAGTCAGGAACCCGCCTGGAGAATGGAGGTGCTATATTTTTAAGAAGTAGTTGAAGTCAGGAGCCAGCCTTGAGAATGGAGGTATTATGTTTTGGGAAGTATTGAAGTCAGGAGCCCGCCTGGAGAATGGAGGTGTTATATCTCCAATTATAGTTGAAGTCAGGAGCCCGCCTGGAGAATGGAGGTGTTATATTTTTAATTTATAGTTGAAGTCAGGAGCCCGCCTGGAGAAGGGAGGTGCTATATTTTTAAGAAGTAGTGAAGTCAGGAGCCCGCCTGGAGAATGGAGGTATTACATTCTGAGTTGTAGTTGAAGAAGTCAGGAGTCCGCCTGTAGAACGGAGGTTGTTATGTTTTAAGTTGAAGAAGTCAAGAGCCCGCCTGTAGAACGGAGGTTGTTATAATTTTAAGTCGAAGAAGTCAGGAGCCCTCCTGTAGAACGGAGGTCGTTATAATTTTAAGTCAAAGAAGTCAGGAGCCCGCCTGTAGAATGGAGGTTGTTAAATTTCAAGTTGCTGTTGAAGTCAGGAGCCCACCTGGAGAATAGGGGCTGCTTTATCTTTAAATTGTTGTTGAAGTCAGGAGCCCGCCTATAAAACGGAGGTTGTTATAATTTTAAGTCAAAGAAGTCAGGAGCCCGTCTGTAGAATGGAGGTTGTTAAATTTTAAGTTGATGAAGTCAGGAGCCCGCCTGTAAAACAGAGGTTTTTATAATTTTAAGTCGAAGTCAGGAGCCCGCCTGGAGAATAGAGGTGTTATATTTTTAAGAAGTCGTTGAAGTCAGGAGCCCGCCTGGAGAATGGAGGCCGTATTATCTTTTAAAGTCAAGTTGGAGTCAGGAGCCCGCCTGCAGAACAGAGGAATACATTTCAAGATCAAGTCAGAAGTCCGTAATGCGGAGGGTTACAACAAAATACCTTCAGCATGAATCCCATTTCAGAAATCAGAAAGAACACTACAAGAGCAAGTCGAAGATAGATAAGATTCTGTAACCATTAGTTTAGTCTAGCCTTTTGTTTTCTTTCTAGCAATGGTATAATAAGGAGGTCGGAAAGCAGTAGTAACAGCATGCAACAGCATTAACAGCAACATTGCAGTTCCATGGTAGTCCCAGCTACCAAAACTTCCCGAACTACATTAACCTGATTTCCTTTTAGCCAAGGATATGTAGAAAACCTTCGAAGCAAAGGTTCGGTTAAATCTTTCAAAAAATGCTTCACACGGGGTAGTCCAACGGGCAAAAATCGCTCGTATCCGCTCATTTTATCTTTGCACGAAAACCCTTCGTGTTTCCGAACAAAGATGGGCAGCTGTGAGCATGTGATTTTTGCCCTACGAGAACTACTCCCAAAAATTTAAAATAAAATGGTTTTGTATTGTTTGTGATTTATTTGTATTTTTTCCGTGCATGTTTATTTCTACTTTAATTAAGAAAATACAAAAAATATGTGTTGCATGTGCATTTAGGATTTAATTTTACAATTTAGGAATTAATTAAACAATCAAGTTTGTTTTACAAAATGGAAAAATCACAAAATATGTACTTTGCATTTTTAGCATTTAATGTCCAAAATTGTGTGATTTTATCTTTATTGGTGTTTAATTTTGTGTGATAATTATCATGAAGAGTTGATATTTTAAGTTAATTGTCGATTTTATAATTTAATTTAGGATTTTTAGGTTTTTAATTTTGAAAAATTAATTAAAAAAGAAGTTAAAAGAAAAGGAAGAAATGAAAAATCCAAGGAAATCAGAACTGGGCCGTTTTATTTTGACCAAAACCAGGCCCAAACCCTCACACACTTCACACGCCCCCAAACAACGTCGTATCTGGCTAATAGATTCAAGCCGTTGATACGACTTGATCTAACGGTCCCAGCCTTCCCCCATAACCCGGTCCATTTCAACCCGGGTCGACCCAGTCCCGAGGCATGACCAAACGTCACTGTTTCCTTCAAGTGAATTGATCCAGGCCGTTAATCGTGCTTGATCCAACGGCCAGGATTAAACCACTCCCTCCGTATATAAATCCAACCTCTCACCTCGCACCCCTCCTAAGCCATACCCCCTGTTCATCGTCACTCTCAGAGATGACCCCCCCAAACCCTAGACGCCACCAAATCCCTTCGCCGTAAACCCGACGGCAACAACGCCGATGACCATGAAACTAACACCCCTAGAGCATCTGACCACCCTCGTTACAGATCTGCTAACCGTTTGCCTCGAATCAACCTCCAGCTTCTCGAATCTTTGATCGAAGATTCGAGCAGAACCTAAACCTACCCTAACCAGTCCCAAACTTATACCGGACATCTCTCCGACCTCCCTCGTCACCAAACCACCATTGGTTTGGTTCGAATCAGACCAGAACCGTTCGAACCCCAAGTCGAACCCCCAAGAACCATAGAAAACCAAAGGTTGAAATCTGTCCAAATTAAAGGAAGTTGGATGTCCAGTGGACCTTAGTCGAAGTGTTCTCAGTTGAGGACACTCGATTAAGGTCCATTCGACCTCAATCAAAGGTCCGAGTCAGAGTCCAAGTTAGGGTCGTCCAGTTTCTGAGTTCGGAGGTATTTCTTCTGTTTCCCTGTTTGTTTTTCATGTTTCGTTGTTTGTCTGTTAAGATGAGTTCAAATTCGTATTTTATCGATTACTCTTTTCTTTCTCCAGTCAGACCTTTTATTTGGTCCAATCTTATCATTTCTTCTGTTTGTTGTCGATTGTTATATGTTATAATTTGTGTAATCGATTGAATAAGTGTCGTCGATTAGTCTGGTATGCTTGAATGTTAGATTAGCATGATAATAGTTTTATTTTTGGTTCATTCCAGTAGGTTTACCCTCCTGTTTATTTTCTGTTATAATTTTGTGTTAAAATAAGCCTGTTGGTATCATTTGTTTCAAATTGTTCCAATTTCCCTTTCTCATTGTTATTCACCATGTTTTTTTTCTTCATATAAGTCAGTTTGTTTTCATTCAGTATGTTGACAGTGTTCAGTTGTTCTTGTTTAGGTTTAATCTAGAAGTGTGTTAGTTTAATCACTGAATCTTTATTTTGATGATATTTGGTCTGAATTGAGTTTCAAGCATAAGTTGTGATTTGAGTTTGATGAATCTTAATGTTGTTCTGATATGAATCTGACCATGATGAACTGATTCCTAAGTGTTGTCAATTGGGAGTTAGTCTCATATGATTCGATTAGTCAATTGTTAGGATTTCTCACTTAAGATTGGTTATAGCTGCTATAGTTTGGTTAATTGATTAGGAGGATTGGATATAGCTGATGGGGTAGAATGGGAATTTCAGTAATTTAAGGGACTTTAGGAGGGTATTTTGGGGTTGAAATGTTTGAAATTGGTTTAAGTTGAATGTTTTGACAGTAGGGTACTAAAGTACCATTAAACTAATGCAATTGTTTAGTGTTAATGGGAAACAAAACATAATGGTATGAAAGGCTTAAAAGGAGATTGATTAAAATATGTTGCCCATACATGTTTGAACAATTTAATAAAGGGAAGGACAAGGGATAATGAGAAAAACATACTCTAGTGGGGAACAAGTGAATTAAAAGGAGAACAAAACATGTAGTAGTGGGCAGAAAATACTTTCTTAATTAGTTAAGTGCTCCTTAGAGCTGGAAAGGGGCTGAGGTTTGGGTATAAATAGGGGTCTGGACAGAATTATAAATAGCTAACTGGTTCTGTTTGTGTCTGTTTGGAATTTCAAATTGCTGTTGTGAACTGCTGTTGTATTGCTGCTCGCATTTCTGCTGTTGCTGATTTCTTCTTCTTCTTCTTCTTCTTCTTCTTCTTCTTCTTCTTATATTTCAAACATCCAGGTACACATCCTGTAACCTTTAAGCTTGTGGACATGAAATGACATGCCGCTTGAAATGATTTCTGATTTCGCATGTTTTGTTTTAGTTCAAAAGTGTAAAGCAAGTATGTTTATTCGAATTTCATATCACTTGTATAATTGGACTGTTTGAGGTCGTGTAGGATTGTTAAACTCATTTGATTTGTGTGAAGAATTGAAACACCGGTTTTAAATTTGGTTTACTCCTTAATTCGTGTTATAGTTAGATCTGATATTTGGCTTATGATAGTTTAGCATGAGAGGTTTGTGATAGTTAGTAGTAAAAATCTGATTCTGAAATTGTTAATGATATGGCTTGTAGTTAATTTTGAAATAATGGTAGACATGTAAGATTTGAACATTCTAGGCCATTTCAGTATATTAATCATACGGACTGCATGAAAGTAATACCATTTGCCATGGTTATATGGAGTTGAACTGCTTACTTTGTAAAAAATCAATTAATTGCTGATAGTCACTATTAGGTTGGAAGCAATCACCAGTTTGCTTACACATGTGATAACCCTGTGCCTATAAATTAAATTCGTTGCATTCTCAGTCTTTTGTTTCAAGTTGAAATCTCAAACGCTGAGTCCTGTATCTTCTGAACTTGGGCCTGCCATAATTCATCTTGCACCTTCCGACGATTTGGGCCTTGCCCCAAAGCCTAGGCCCCAAAAGCTTCATGTCAGCCTCATGCTAAGACCATGAAGTCTCAATTTAGGCTCCTTGATTATACTTGGGCCTGTACAGAGGCCCATGATGGACTGGTTATCAAATTGAACTGAATCTATTTGAGTACTTAATCACGGTTCAGTGACATGCTAATTAATTAGGGCCTTTTCTTAGAGACAATATATGATAGAAAAATTGTAGTCCTTTAGGTTGGCTTTAAAATAAATAAGGTGCACCGCGCCAAATAAAATCACAAATCGCGTGGCCCTCTTTAAATGTTCACATTAAGTATTTAGACTTCGGGACGTTCCATTTAGCGAATTTCATGGCTTCCCGCAAAGTCAATAATACGCTAATCGCTTCAGGCATGCATTTTACTAATCTTGCCTTCTCAAATTCGGGTGCACATTTATGTGACCCAAATCTAAATCCCAACGGAGTCAAAATGTGTCGCTAATCACGGGTACATTGATTGTGACGTGGTTCGAGATGCATTTCCACGACGTTGCAAATTCCTTTTAAAAATAATGAATGAGACGAGCCTCGACAAACAGAAATACACAAGCTGCGGGGCCCTCTATACGTGTTGGTAAAATTACTTAAACTTCGGGATGGGCCGTTTAGCAAAGTTTCACGGCCTTACCCAAAATAATG
Organism: Nicotiana tabacum; assembly: GCF_000715075.1. Taxonomy (NCBI): domain Eukaryota; kingdom Viridiplantae; phylum Streptophyta; class Magnoliopsida; order Solanales; family Solanaceae; genus Nicotiana; species Nicotiana tabacum. The sequence goes on along the minus strand of NC_134089.1, from coordinate 12,555,983 downwards.
ATACTCTAATCGCTTTAGGCGCGTCTTTAATAATTTACTTTCTTAAACTCGAGTGCACATTTATATGACCCAAATCCAAATCTCAACAGAGTTGAAATGTGTCAATAACCACGAGTGCATTGATGTAACGTGGTTCGAGATGTATTTTCACGACATTGCAATTCTCGTTAAAAATAACAATAATAAAAGCGGTAAACAGTAAAAAAATTGCACATAGGTTCAACAGGTATTAAAATCAGATAAACAAGCCGAATATGACAGTTGAGCGACCGTGCTAGAACCACAGAATTCAGGAATGCCTAACACCTTCTCCCAGGTTAACAGAATTTCTTACTCGGATTTCTGGTTCGCAGACTATAATACAGAGTCAACTTTTTCCTCGATTCGGGATTCAACCGGTGACTTGGGATACCATAAATCTTCTAAGCGGCGACTCTGAATCTTTAAATAAAATCCCGTTTCGATTGTCCTTTAATTGGAAAAACTCCCTCTGCGCCCTTTATGCGGGGCGCGGGTGAAAAAGGAGGTGTGACTGTTCATTTTGAATTTCGGAGTATTTTGGGACACTTACTCCCTAAATGAGAGTTTAAGTCTTAGAATTTGGACCGTAGTCGGAGTAGTGTGAAGACGACTCTGGAATGAAATTTTGTCAATTTCGTTAACTCCGTTGTCGGTTGTAGAATTTTGAAAATTCAAGTTCATTAGGTTTGGATAGGAGGGTGATTCGTGGTTTTAGCATTTTTGATGTAATTTGAGAGCTCAACTAAGTTCGTATGATATTTTAGGATTGGTTGGTATTCATGGTTGAGGTCCCGGGCGCCACGGGTGAGTTTCGGATGCTTAACGGATTTGATTTAGACTTAAGAATTTTTTTTAAAGTTTGCTGAACCTGATATAACCGCACATGTGGATGTGGGACCGTAGGTGCGGAGCCGCAGAAATGGCAAGCAAAACGCATATGCGGAATTGGTTTTGAGCATCAGTAACCGCAGGTGCGGATGGGGGACCACAGATGCGGCCCAGTGACCGCAGATGCGGCCTCAGCCCAGATAAGTGACTTTCGCACCTGCAATTCTTTTTCCGTAGGTGCGGCCCCATAGGCGTAGATGCGGGAATCGCTAGGCAGAAAAGATGAATTCGAGGGTTTAAAATTTCATAACACCAAATTTGATTTTTTAGCTCGGAAGAAGGCGATTTTGAAAGGATTTTGAAGAAGAAGTTAGTGGGTAACGATTTCTAACCCGATTTCGTTTGTATTTTATCAATCTATAGTAATTTCCTCCATCTAATCAAGGAATTTGAGTGGAATAATAGGAATTTGGGGGAAAAGTTCCCCAATCGAATTTTTGGGTTTTGATAGGGTTTAAGTGTCGGAATTGAATAATTTTTTGATGAACGATCTCGTGAGTGAATGGTGTTCATAATTTATGACTTTTACCCGATTTCGAGACGTGGTCCCAAGAAGGATTTTTGGGCGTTTTTCCTATTTTCTTTCCTTAGCTTTAAATTTATCAGCTAAATTAGTTGTTTGTAGTTATATTTACGTTATGTAATTGATTTGATTAGATTTGGGCCACTCGGAGTTGGATACTCATGGCAAGAGCGTGATATCGGATTAATTTGGGCTTGGTTCGAGGTAAGTGGCTTGCCTAACCTTGTGTGGGGCAACTCCGATGTTAGTATTGTTTGATATATGAGCGCCATATACGTGAGGTGACGAGTGCGTATTGGGGTGCTTTTGTTTTGTTTGTGAAGAAAAATGATGGTTCTATGTGTATGTGCATTGATTATCGCTAGTTAAACAAAAGTTACTGTGAAAAATCGGTATCCTTCGCCTCATAGTGATGACTGTTTGATCAGTTATAAGGTGCTCGAGTGTTTTCTAAGATTGACTTGCATTCAGGTTATCATCAATTGAAGATTCGGGAGCCAGACATCCCGAAGACTACTTTCAGGACTCTGTATGGTCATTACAAGTTCTTGTTATGTCAATTGGGCTGACCAATGCCCCAACAACATTTATGCATTTTATGCACAGTGTATTATGTCCATATCTTGACTCGTTCGTCATTGTCTTCATTGATGACATTCTTGTGTACTCCCCAAGTCGGGAAGATCCTGAGCAACACCTGAGGACAGTGCTTCAGACCTTGAGAGAAAAGAAATTATATGTGAAGTTCTCAAAATGTGAGTTCTGGTTGGATTCCGTGGCATTCTTGGGTCACGTAGTATTGAGTGAAGGAATTAAAGTGGATTTGAAGAAAGTGGAAGCAGTGGAGAGTTGGCCCAGATCATCCTCAACTATAGAGATCCATAGTTTCCTTGATTTGGCGGGTTATTACCGTCGATTTGTTGAAGGGTTCTAATCTATTGCAACACCTATGACCAGGCTGACCTAGAAGGGTGCTCCGTTCAGGTGGACGGAAGAGCATGAGGAGAGCTTCCAGAAACTCAAGATGGCTTTGACTACAGCCCAGTATTGATATTGCCTACAGGTTTGGGGTCTTATACTGTCTATTGTGTTGCCTCGAGAATTGTCCTTGGAGCGGTATTGATGTAGGAAGATAGGGTGATTGCCTACGCGTCCAGACAGCTGAAGGTGCATGAGAAGAATTATCTTGTCCATGCCTTGAAGATCTGGCATCATTATTTGTACGATGTTCCTTGTGAGATCTATACTGATCACCGAAGTTTGCAGCATCTGTTCAAGCGGAAGGACCTTAATTTGCGTCAGATGAGGTGGTTAGAGGTTCTTAAGGATTATAATATCACTATTTTATACCACCCGGGGAAGGCCAATGTGGTAGCTGATGCCTTGAGTCGCCGGGCAGAAAGTTTGGGGAGTTTGGCTTATCTACCAGCAGCAAAAAGGCCCATGGCGATAGATGTTCAGGCCTTAGCCAGCCAGTTTGTGAGGTTGGATATTTCGGAGCCCAGTCGGGTCCTAGCTGGTGTGGTTTCTCAGTCTTCCTTGTTTGATTGTATCAGAGAGCGTTAGTATGATCGTTTACCGTGAAAATGATAACAACAATTAAATTTGTAAATGGGATTCTAAAAATACGTGATCTATTTTTATGCTAGTTGTTAGAGCATATGATGCTAAGAATATGAAGTTTAATGATGAAATGCAAGCTAAAACGAGGCAGTAATTAAACCGAGAGGCCTGCTGCCCGGGTATAGGATTGGTCGATGGGGAACCTCGGGGTCAATATCCGGGTCGAGCTCGAACTATCGGGATAGTAGGGAATAGGATAACACTTAGGTTATGATCAAACAAAGCTCTATATGGCCATGGCCAAGCGATAAATAAAGAACAACTAAGAAAGTGATAAATGCTAAAGTGGCCTCGAGCCAGTGAGAGCAAGCGAGTTAGAGAGAAGAGAGAGAGATATTATTGATTTTGTGGAGGAATAGTTGGAGAAACATTAGCCCTTTACAAGGTGGTGTGGGTTCCCTTTATATAGAAGGGGAACCCGACTATAGTACATGGGCATTAATTGTAAAGTATGGTGATGTGACGGCTAGACGCCATGCTTCCGCGTAGGCTCTGGATAGGCCGGCCCTGTCAGACCTAGCCGTGTACCTAGGGAACTTCCCCTTCTATTCTAGTCTCATCCTCCATCTTCTTTAAGTCGGTCCCCAACAAGCCCCGAGGGAGGGAAATCAGTCGTGGCTTCACGTCCTCGGGGTCTCGAGGCATTCTTCCGAAGTGGCCTAATAGCGAGAAATCAAGTCCTCTTATTTTGCCACATATAGATAGTCTCCGCGTTTCTTAGAACGAAGCGATGGGAAATGATTCTGACATCTGACTCCTCGAGCTTCTTATGGTGACATCACACCAATGATGCAACCTGTGGCGCGAGCTTTTGTGGCAATCGGGGTGCCCCACGGACTTGTGCATTTGTCATTATTTAATTTGCTGCCGATTCCCATTCTCTAAGGTGAGTATACTGTCGTCGATTCGGTTCCTTAAGAGCACAGTAATTGTGTCCGTCGGTCAGTCTCCCAAAGCCTCGATGACCGTGTTGTTACCTTCTATAAATGGGGGTGCCTTGGGGCTGATTTTTCTATCCAAGTACCTCCGTTGGCTTATTTGCCCATTTCTTCTTATCATCTTCCTCCATCCATGAACATCATGTTTGGGTCTCATGGTCTTAAGGCTATTCGGCAGAGCTCCCGCAGGCCGTGTTGTGGTCGTTGTTATGTTCGTTGTTGTTGTTGTTGTCGTTGGCCCGAGACGATGTCAGATGGGGAGTTGGTCTTCCCCTTTCGTAGGCAGTCATTCGGACTATGCACAGCTGCTCACTCTCCTACCTGGGCCTGGTGAGGCACTTCATCCCTTAGGTTTTTCCTTTCCCAAGTGATAAAGTGGCACTATCAGTCGTTGAGGTTGGGGCCCGCCGATTCTTCAACCTTTGGCTTTGGCGGGTCATCTCTCTTTTCTCTGCCTCCTCTGCATCCCCTCATTTTCCTCTTCTTCATTTTTTTCCCCGATGGGGACCCCCCTGTGGATTGAGCTGGGACCCTAGAGGAAGCGGAGGTCGAAGGAATCGCCCTCGAGGATGCGTGCTCGAGGGGGCGGCGCCAGATGATGCTGATATCGGAGATGGATTTTCGAGGATGGACCGAGCTCCGTTGTATATGGATTTTTATGAATATGAATATACTTCCTTGACTTTTGTTTTCGATTCTTGCCTTATTATTGCATGCTCTTGTGCCTTTTAAGGTCTTCGAATGTTTATTTTGTTGTTGACCGCTGATATCTAACTCGGATGCGAGCGTTCTTTTCGATCCTCTGCTAATTGACATGGCTCTTTTCCAAGACCCTCGTTATACCTCAGACCAAGCATGAATTGATCTAATAGGTTTGGGTTGTCGGGCCCTCCGAGTTTCATGGAGATAGTACACTGAGTTTTGGAACATTCGAGAGCGGTAACCTGAGCGAAGGTCAGCTTTGGGTACCTGGGGCTCTTTTTTTGAACTTGATGCAGATAGCTTTTTAAAGCGTAGGGGATAGACTTAGGGGTTACCTGTACTCAGGCACTGCCTCGAGCCTTCCTGGAGCCTTCATGATCGGAGCTACGCGTGCTTATTTTTATTTTTAGAAAAGGAAAACATGAGATCAGGTACCGCCTTGAGTCAAGTGATGGCGTTGAAAGCTTCCTGAAGCCCGACTTCTTTTTTGGCGGAGATCCTCGAGGTCGAATGCTGCCTCAAAACTGGAGACAACACGGTCGACTCTTTGAGGCATGGCTTCTCGTCGACGGACGCCTCTAGGGTCGGGTATCACCCCATTGATCTGTATCGAGGACGTTGGCTTCCCGGGGATCACTCCGGGTAGGTGAATCGTCAATGTTTCCCGCATATATGTGGGGCGCTTCGGCCTCTTCAAAAGGCCTCACTATTTTAGATAACTACCCTTTCGCCTTGGTGTAGGGTTCTTCATTTCTTCAGGCGCAAAAAAGCATTGGCGCATGTTCTTGCTTTAGTCTGTCAATTCTACTATAGCCATGGCAACTACTTCGGGGCCGACCCGGCAAAGAGTGAGGAGTGTCACTCTCGGCGCTCAGGATCCGCGGGAGTTCGCTCTGAACAACGTGTCTTTGATAAAAGAGGAACACTTGGACATGGTGAAGAGATGCTACGGATGGAGCGAGGGGGTAACACTGTAGGTGCTTTCCCTGAATGAGAGTATTACGGACTCTGCTGATGGATTCTTGAGCGTATACCTATATCCTTTAGTATTTGGCCCCCTTGATAGGGTCGTGTTTGATATTTGCTTGAAGTATCGGGTTACTTTGGCTCGGATACATCCATCGTTTTGGCGAGTATTGCTGATGATGAGGGCTTTTGCGGAAAAGGCTGGGCTTGAATTCATGCTCAGTCACCTCGTCAGGCTATACCGGCCCTTCCATTACCGAGGCCTGATAACCTTGTAGTGTCGTTCGTCCACGCCCTTCGTCGTCGACGATGAAGAATATGGGAATCAAGAGTGGGCCAATCGGTACGTCTGGGTCCGGACGGCTGACATCATCCCCGTGGAGCTTATGCCATTTCCTGAGGGATGGAATTACGCACGTGAGTGGAGTGTCTGGCGCTTTCTCAGATTTTGCTTATAGCAAAAAATCAGTTGAGTAATTGTGCTTCTCCCTTTTTGTAGCAACTTCATAGACGCCTGGCTAGGTTCTCGATCTGCCCGGCTGGGTCCGGAGGTTGGTGACCCATTCGACCTGCTACGAGCGTAGGTGGTGAGCTATATTTCGTATCGGACGGGGAGCGAGATACCAAGGTATGCGCGCACGCTACCCTCGCCTTGGCCTTAGTATATTTGAGATGACATTTTCCCCTTTTTTTTGTACCGGCTTTGCCATTGTAGGTACCGGGCGGTTCCTTGGGATGAGGCAGTGCTCTTCCGAAGAGGGGAAAGAGTCGTCAGCCTCCAAGCTGGGGGATGGTGGCGATAAATAGGATTTGCACCCGCAGTGTGGTGGAGCTTTTAATGGGGCTCAACGAGCCCGTATCTTCGAGGAGAGGGCATTGCCCCAGTCTGCTATTCCCGGAGTGTTTGATTCCACGATGGTGGTTCCTCCTAATGGATATGCTTTTCCCGATGTTGATTTTTCTGGGTCCGAAGAGGCAGGACCGATAGGAGTGTGCTCCACCTTCGAGGAAGTCCACCGGCTTCACTTCATGGTGAGTTTCGGCGCAGTCATCCCGGTATTTCGCATCTTCCGTTCTTTATTGAGTTTTTCTTTTGCAGGCCTTTGATAGGCTCGGATCTAAACTGTTCCGTCAAGGGACTAGGCTTCGAGAAACTCTGGATGAGGGTGAGTCTTTAAGCTCCTTAGCGAGGAGAAGGAGGTTGAGTTGGTGCATTGGCGATATGAGGCGTACTGGAGCTTGAATTATGAGAGCTACTTGATGGAGCAGGTAACCTTTCGTAATACGCGCTTTGCTCCTTTTGACCCTTAAGGTTAACCCTTTTCCCATCTCAGCTGCAGAAAAAGACGGAGGCTTTAGAATACCTTAAGGGTGAATCCGACCGCGTCAGGAATGCTTGCAGTGAACTAAGGGCTCAGGTGCAAGCTCAAGCTTTAGAGGAGAAAAGCGCCTCGGCCAAAGTTCCCGCCTTTGAGGTCCAACTCCGTTTGGCTCGTGACAATGCTTCAGTTCAAGCATATATGATTGTGAAGCTCGAGACCGATCTCTCAAAGGTCAGGGCTGAGATAACCAATGCTCGGGCTGAAGTGACATTGAGTCGAACCAGGGCTGATCAGGAGATGGCGATTCATGTGAAAGATGTTGCTGACGCCCAGGCTGAGTTGAAGCGGGCCCTCGATCGTGAGAAGAGGATCGATTCGTTGTAGATCCCGCAGAGAGGTACTCGAAGGGGTAAGTGCTAAGGGCTTCGCTCTCTCAGAGGAATTGGCTCGTGCAAGGGCGAACGAGCGCAATGCTCGGTTACTTCTTGCTGACGTCTTGGAGAGTGAATCTGGGGTCGGCAGGCCATAGCTTTTTGGAGCGAAGCGTAGATTCCGTCATTTTTCAATTTTGCATTTGATATCTGCAGAACATGTTTTGCGTATATAAAATAAGGGAAAACTTGAAACTTTATCTCTTCCGTATCCCTTTCTACATTTCTTTTGACTAGGCGGGCTGGTTTCGGTGTTTGACGGGAACCTCATGGGTCCGGAGCTAATTAGGCAGGCCCGGAGGCTTTTAAGTGCGACTTTTGTTGTAAGTAGGCATAGGGGCCTCTATGCTTTGCCTAGCTGTTTAGGCTCAATCTTTGAGCCCGGCCTTGACTCGAACTTGCCAGACCTCCAGTCTCATGTGCCTGCATGAGCGGATGATAATCGTTTTTATTTCTCACCCTTGGGCGTTTATTTTTCAACTATTTTGGGTTCAGTCTCCGAGCCGCGTTACGACTCGAGCTTTAATTGATGCTCAAGTTTTTTGATTTTCAAGTTGGCAATAGTGGCTCTTATGCTGTTTGGTCATTGAGACCTTTTCATATGTGGCCCGGAGGCTTGCATAGTTAACTATTTTGGATCTGGTCTCGAATGGGGTTATGACTCGAGCTCATTTTAATCCTCAAGTTGTCAATTTTTAAACTGGCGACAATGGCTCTTATGCTGTTTGGTCATTGAGACCTTTTAGTGTGTGGCCCGGAGGCTTGTTTGGCTGGCGACAATGGCTATTACGTTTTTTTCCCGTGGGCATTTTGTAGGCTTTGTTTTCCTCTCGTTAAAGTCTTTTTGAAATGATTTTGCCTGACCCATCTTCGGTTCTGGAAGAACCTCAATTTCAAGTAATTATCGGCGGTGTTTGAGCACCTCGAAAAGTTCTTAGCTCGTAGGCTGAGTAGGTCGAAGCTTTGTGATTTGGAGCGGACGTGGTCGAAGCTTGTTTTCCTGTTGAGGGAAGCCTGTTTTAACAGGTTCTTTCCGAAGTATATTCGAAGTAATGGTCTGCAATTTTGTTTAGCGACGGTCAGGTGTCCCCGAGTCGCATTATTTTGGCTGGATCAGCCATTTTAACCATAGTCATATGTGTTTGGTCGGAGCCATTTTTGATCCCGAGTGATAGCTTAGGCATCCACACCGAGGGTATGCCCTTTCGGGATTCTTACAAATGTGATGTATAGCCTAAACTTTGGGATTTTGAGTTTTATGCATGTAGTAAGGTCTTACAAAATTGTTCATACCTATTGAGGTCTTACAGTTTGGCATGCATGTTGAGGTCTTACAGTTTGTTTTGCTATGTAGAATTGATCTGGTTATGCCGAGTCTGCTCGTTCGGGGTCTTACGGCCTTGGGTTTCCCAGTTTAAGGCGATTGGCGACAGTCTTCGAGTCATCAAGTTTGCTTGGGCTCGAAGGCCGTTATTCATGAGCTCGCAGTTACCTTGATGGGGCTTTATGAGCCTACATCTCCGACCCTTGGGTCGTACGGGTGCCAAATTGTCAACATCAAGTCACCGAGTACTTCGGTATGTATTTGGTGGAAGGATCCTTGCCGAGAGTATACTGAAATTTCCTCTTTCGGAGTATGAGCTGTTGAAATATGTTCTTTTATTGCTTGGCATAAATACATAACGTTTCGTTGTTGTGAGCTCGGCCCGCGAAGGCGTGACTCCTTAGACCGTTTGGTCCGGTACATGATTCCCCATTGAAACTCGGTCTGTCATTCCCCAGCCCTTCTGAGCGGTCGGCGCTTTTCAAAGAGAGGGGTGTCCTTCATCGTTTGGTTGCAGAAGGAAGGATTGCGATCTTGTCGGATCCTTCTCAAGGGGTACGCTGCTCTGCTAAGAACCTTGCTGGAGAGACCTCCTTTGGGGTGGAAGTTCGATCGAGGGGAAGGAGTGCGATAGTCTCTATTAAGGCCTCGGGGTCCTCGGGCAGAGTTAGCACTTCCGAACGCCCTGGTCGGATGTCTGCGTACAGGTTAGTAAAAAAAACAATGAAGGAAGGGGTAATTTTTCTTTACCGCGGGGTGTGTAGGCAATGTTCCAGGGTTTGATAGGCTCCTGCTATTTTGGAGTGTGGATTCTAGTACGACCCTCCGCCGTGTTTAATCGAACTTGGTCGAAGATGTGGTTCGCTTACCCTTTGATCCTTCCGAGAGTGGAGGTATCGATACTGGCAATGCGACATATGATGAGGAATTTCCTTTTGTCGCGTATTGCTTTCCGCTCATGGTTTTAATTCCGTCCCTTGCGTGTAATTTTATCCCTTGGGCGAAGCGGGGCAGTGCAGTCTTCGTGCGGTGTGCTCGTGGTTGTCTGAATAAGGCGTCCATGCTTTTCACCTCCTTTAACGATATGGGACTCAGCGTTCCCGTCTGAGCAAGCCGTGTGGTATCGAGAGAATGGTCTTTCTCCTTGCTGTAGCGATCGCCGTCTGGAATTTGTAAAAGATTCTAGGGGTGGTTATGTTTTGACCCGGTGGTCCGAGCCGCAATATTAACCTCGGCCCAAAAATGTTGATGTGTTGATCGAAAACCTGAATTCATGAGCACATGTTTTATTTGAAATAGATCAAATGAGGGAGAAGGTTACCAATGCGTCATTGTGAGGCCGAGGCGAAGTCTCAGTGTCTTTTTTGCTGGATGTAAGGGTGTCCTCTGGAACGTATCCCCAGAGCTGCCTTTTCCTAGTAAAGAGCATTCTTACTTTCCATTTTATGAGTCCTTGGAGGGTGTCGCCGCTCCTCCACTATCGTGACAATATGTCGCAACCCATTTGCTTCATTCTTCCTGGTTGCCTTTCTCCCTCGGGGCCAAATTTGAGCCTGATCGCTCGACAGTACTCGGCGGAAATTTTTATTGAGTAGCACAGCTGTTTTCCTCCTGAGCTGGTGGCCAATTTCGACCTCGTGGTCATGCGCGCCATGCAGTTCCCGTGCCGGGTTGTGATTACTTTGAGGGGGATTTGGTCGAATAGGTTTGAGTCGTTTGGCGTCCCTAGTTTCGCTTATGGTGAACACGATGTTTGGTATAGCAATGCTGAAATTGTACTCTGATGGGCGAGGTGCCCCCACCGGCCATGCGTCCTCGTCGATTCTGGCTTTGTTAAAGATTTCTCGAGGATGTTTCCCTCGGGCCATTTCCCGACTGTCGTGAGGTAGATTGCATATTGGGTCGTTCCTCCTATCCGCGGCGCATGGGTGGTACCTCCCTCTATTTGGCATTAGTTTCTTTACCTGGAGCCTGCTTGGGTATAGTGAGCCCGAGGAGGCTCCCGGATGGTCATCCACGACCTTGATTCGTGGCTGGTGTAGGGCACGGGCATCCGACTAGATCTTGGCTGAGTATCTGATAAAGTTTCATTTGACCTGCCCCGAAGTCGTTGGGCTTGGTTTGTTTAGGCTTTGGGCGAAGGCCTGTGTTGCCCAGCCACCCGAGACCAGGGGCGATCTCGTTCGTTCCCTCGGGGAATGAGGTGCGAATTCCCGTGGCGTTTCATTTTCCCTTTGTTCGGCCCTGGATATGTAGGGCTCTCCCGTTACTGCTTCGATGGCATCGACGCGTGTCTCTATGGAGGAATCTGCCGGCACGATGAACGAGTTTGTAGGGTCGGGCGCTAGGTCACAACGCAACATCATGGTTCCTTTTGAGAGTGTTTTCCCGAACTTTTTCAATAAGATGGGCTCGGACTTATCATCATGAGGGTCGTTGCCTTTACCTGCGCATGTATAAGCGGTGATGTGATCGTCGGGATCTAAGGTCCCGTTGTACTTAGGGAGTTTTGGCAATCCGGACTTCTTTGAAATGGGTTCTGGAACCGCTTCCTTGGGGGATGGCCGTTGCACGAACTTCCACGAACCTGACTCGATCCTTTTAGAGAGATCCCCAAACATCTTTGCTACGGCAGGGTCGGTTGCCAATCCGTTGTTACTTGATCTCTCGAGTGCTTGTTCGGCGGGGGAAGCTGTTTCCGGCGCTACTGTACTGGGAGTCTACGGATGGCTTTGCAACTGAGCGATAGCCAACTGCCGTGCCTGCAACAATACAAAAATATCGTGAAGACTAACTTCCTGTGTTTCCAGAACCGGAGTTTTTTGGGCTTCCTGTCGGTCGATATGTTGTATGCTCCCGTTGGTGTGCGAGGTTTCGTCGACCTGCTGCGCATCTTCCAAACTAGCATCCGCTAGAATCGGCCCAGGTGTGTTATTGGGGTTCTGCGATGTCACGCCAACGACTGGAGCAGCCACACCGTTTTCGCCGTGAACTTCGAGGTTGTCATTCTCGATTTTGTTTACCGAGCCAGACATTTTGACTTGAAATCAAGAGATCTTTGACAAGAAAAAGTTTGAAAAATAACTTGCATTTGAGCAATGAAACCAGCAAGAAAATAATCACTATTATTTTTAGCCCCATAGTGGGCGCCTAACTGTTTACCGTGAAAATGGTAACAATAATTAAATTTGTAAATAGGATTCTAAAAATACGTAATCTATTTTTATGCTAGTTGTTAGAGCAGATGATGCTAAGAACATGAAGTTTAATGATGAAATGCAAGCTAAAACGAGGTAGTAATCAAACTGAGATGCCTGCTACCCGGGTATAGGACTGGTTGATGGGGAACCTCGGGGTCGATATCCGGGTCGAGCTCGAACTATCGGGGATAGTTGGGAATGGGATAACAGTTAGGTTATGATCAAACAAAGCTCTATATGGCCAAGGACAAGCAATAAATAAAGAATAAGTAAGAAAGCGATAAATGCTAAAGTGGACTCGAGCCAGTGAGAGCAAGCGAGTTAGAGAGAAGAGAGAGAGATATTATTGATTTTGTAGAGGAATAGTTTGAGTAACATCAGCCCTTTACAAGGTGGTGTGGGTTCCCTTTATATAAGAGGGGAACCCGACTATAGTACATGGGCATTAAATGTAAAGTATGGTGATGTAACAGTTAGACGCCATGCTTCAGCGTAGGCTCTGGATAGGCCGGCCCTGCCAGACTTAGTCGTGTGCCTAGGGAACTTCCCCTTCTGTTGTATCCTCGTCCTCTGTCTTCTTCGAGTCGGGCCCCGACGAGCCCCGAGGGAGGGAACTCGATCGTGGCTTCACGTCCTCGGGGTCTCGAGGCATTCTTCCATAGTGGCCTGATAGCGAGAAATCAAGTCCTCTGATTTTGCCGCATACAATGATGACCCCCTTATCCTCGAGGACAAGGTTCTGCATGATGATGCCAGAGATGTGACCATTGATGATGACGGGGTATTGAGGATGCAGGGTCGAATATGTGTGCCCAATGTTGATGGGCTTCAAGAGTTGATTTTGGAGGAGGCCTACCATGGTGTTCCATCGATCCGGGTACCGCAAAGACGTACCAGGATTTGAGGCAGCATTATTGGTGGAGGAGGATGAAGAAAGATATAGTTGGGTTTGTCACTCAGTGCCTCAATTGTCAGCAGGTGAAGTCTGAGCATCAAAGACCGGGTGGCTTGCTTCAGCAGATAGAGATTCCAAAGTGAAAGTGGGAGCGGATCACCATGGATTTCGTAGTTGGACTCCCACAGACTTTGAGGAAGTTCGATGCTATTTGGGTGATTGTGGATCGGCTAACCAAGTCCGCACACTTCATTCCTGTGTGTACTACCTATTCTTCAGAGCGGTTGGTTGATATATATATCTGAGAGATTGTTCGCCTGCATGGTATTCCAATTTCCATCATTTCGGATAGAGGTACTCAGTTTACATCATGGTTCTGGAGAGTCATACAACATGAGTTGGATACTCGGGTGGTTGAGCACAATATTTCACCCCAGACGGACGGACAGTCCGAGTGCACTATTCAGATTCTTGATGATATGCTTCGTGCGTGGGTGATGGAGTTTGGAGGTTCTTGGGATCAATTCTTGCCAGTTGCAGAGTTTGCCTACAACAACAGTTATCAGTCCATCATTCAGATGGCACCGTATGACGCTCTGTATGGTAGGCAGTGTAGATCCCCGGTGGGTTGGTTTGAGTCGGGCGAGGCAAGATTATTGGGCACATACTTGGTTCAGGATGCTTTCGAGAAGGTTAAGGTGATTCAGGATAGACTTCGCACTGCCCAGTCCGGATAGAAGAGTTATGTAGACCGGAAGGTTCGCGATATTTCATTTATCGTTGGAGAGCGGGTTTTACTTCGGGTTTCGCCTATGAAGGGCATTATGAGATTCGAAAAGAGGGGAAAGTTGAGCCCAAGGTTTATTGGTCCCATTGAGGTGTTGCGGCGTGTTGGGGAGGTTGCTTATGATCTTGCCTTACCTCCCAGCTTGGCAGGAGTTCATCTTGTATTTCATGTTTCGATGCTCCGGAGGTATCACGGTGACCCGTCTCACATGTTGGATTTTTGTTCAGTCCAGTTGGACAAGGATCTATCTATGTTGAGGAGCCAGTAGCAATATTGGACAAACAGGTTCAAAGCTGAGGTCAAAGAACATTGCATCAGTAAAGGTTCAGTGGCGGGGTCAGTCGGTCGAGGAGATGACTTGGGAGACTGAGCAGGATATGCGCAACCGTTATCCTCATCTTTTTACCACTTCAGGTGTGTCTCTATGCTCGTTCGAGGATGAACGAATGTTTTAAGAAAGGGAGGATGGAATGACCCGGCCGGTTGTTTTGATAATTAATGTCCCGATCCCCTATTAACTGCTTTCCCAGTGTCTTTTTCTGTTTATTGTGATTTGCTGGGATGATTCATTTTAAGCAGAGTGTTTGGGGACACTCAGTCTCTAAATGAGAGTTTAAGTCTAAGAATTTGGGCCGTAGTCGAAGCAGTGTGAAGACGGCTTCGAAATGGAATTCCATTGATTCCGTTAGCTCTGTTGGGTGATTTTGGGCTTAGGGGCGTGTTTGGATTGTGTTTTTGAGGTCCATAGCTCATTTAGGCTTGAAATGGTGAAAGTCGAATTTTTGGAGTTTCGGGCCGAGAATGAAATTTTTGATATCAGAGTCAGAATCTGATTCCGGAAGTTGGAATAGGTCCGTAGTGGTGAATATGACCTGTGTGCAAAATTTGGGCTCAATCAGACATGGTTTGGTTGGTTTCGGCATCAGTTGTAGAATTTTGGAAATTCAAGTTTATTAGGTTTGGATTGGAGGGTGATTCGTGGTTTTAGCATTGTTTGATATGATTTGAGGGATCGACTAAGTTCATATGATATATTAGGATTGATTGGTTTGCTTGATTGAGGTCCCGGAGGCCCCGGGTGAATTTGGGATGCTTAGCGGATTTGATTTGGACTTATGGATTTTTCTGAAGTTTGTTGAACCTGATATAATTGCACTTGTGGATGTGGGACCGCAGGTGTGGAGCCATAGAAGCGGAAAGAAAATCACATATGCGGAATTGGTTTTGGGCATCAGGAACCGCAGGTGCGGACAGCCCGGATAAGTGACTTTTGCATCTGCGATGCTTTTTCCACAGGTGCGGCCCCATGGGCGCAGATGCGAGAATCGTTGGGCAGAAAAGATGATTTCGTGGGTTTGAATTTTCATAACACCAAATTCGAGTTTTAGCTCGGGAGAAGGCGATTTTGTGAGGATTTTGAGAGGAAGTCAGTGGGTAACGATTCCTAATCCTATTTGGTTTATATTTCATCAATCTATAGTAATTTCCTCCATCTAATCAAGGAATTTGAGTGGAATAATGGAAATTTGGGGAAAAAGTTCCCCAATCGAATTTTGGGTTTTGATCGGGTTTTAAGTGTCGGAATTGAATAATTTTTTGATGAGTGATCTCGTGGGTGAATGAGTGTTCATAATTTGTGACTTTTACCCGATTCCGAGACGTGGGCCCGGGGAGGATATTTGGGCGTTTTTCCTATTTTCTTGCCTTAGCTTTAATTCAGTAGCTAAATTAGTTGTTTGTAGTTATATTTACATTATGTACTTGATTTGATAAGATTTGGGCAACTCGGAGTTGGATACTCGTGGCAAGAGCGTGATTTCAGATTGATTTGGACTTGGTTCGAGGTAAGTGGCTTGCCTAACCTTGTGTGAGGGGACCCCCCTTAGGATTTTAGTATTGTTTGATATATGAGCGCCGTGTTTGTGAGGTGACGAGTGCGTACACGGGCTACTTGTTGTAAAACTCCATTTTCCACTAAGTCTTAACTTGTTTGTCTTTGTTGAATTACATTAGCATATGTTATTACCTTGATTAGGTTAGAAAAGCATGTTTATCTGTTAAACTATCTATTTGAACTCTGTGCAGCATGTTCTAATGAAAGTTTCCTGTTTTCCGTAAATGCAAACTTATTTTAAACTGCAAATTCCTTGATATACCTGTTGTTTGTATTGACTGTGTTGCATATTTACTTTGGGACTACGGAATGGTATTCTGGGAGATCCCTCTGTACTGCATATTTAATTTGGGACTATGAATCGGTATTTCGAGAGATCCCCAGCACATCATATTTACTTTGGGACTACAGAATGGTATTCCTAGAGATCCCCCTACATATTTACGTTTGGAACTACAGAACGGTATTCCGTAAGATCCCCCTGCATATTTACGTTTGGGACTATGGGACGGTATCTCGGGAGAACCCCTGTTGCTATTACTGTGTTTGGGTTGTTATTCTTCTGTACTTATTTCCTGGTTAAAACTTAAGTATTTACTTCTTTATTGCGATATTTCTTTCTGTTAAATTTTATTATATTAAAACAAGTAGGGCCCTAACCTGATCTCGTCACTACTCGACCGAGATTAGGTTTGGCACTTACTAGGTACCGCTGTGGTGTACTCATGCCCTTTCCTACACATGTTTTTCGTGTGCAGAACCATGTACCTCTTCTCAGCCAAACTTCCAGTGAGGCGAGGCGATCTTAGAGACTTCGAGGTAAATCTGCCACGTCCGCAAGCCTAGAAATCCCTCTCTATTCTTCCTCAAGTTATAGACTTCCTGTATTTTCTTCGTTGATAGATTTCTGGAGCTTAGGCACACTATGTACTTCTTTAGCTTTAGATTCATGAGATTCCGGGTTTTGGGGGTACTTATGTTCAGTTCGAGAGTGTTTTATTGTATATGCCGAGTGATATTTTAAAATTCTTTATTATATTTGTCTAATAAATTATTAGTTTTCGTATCCTTGTTTCAATTCCGTAAAAAGTTAGGCTTACCTAGTCGTAGAGACTAGGTGCCGTCACGATAGTTCATGGAGGGAGAACTTGGGTTGTGACATTCGCGAACGCGAGCAACCTTACGCGTTCTCGATGACCAACACCAGAACCAGCATCACCAACAGCAAAACATGGAGGAAATAATCCGAAAACATCCCAAAACTCACCCGAGGCCCCCGGGACACCATCCAATTGCACTAACAAGTCCTAATACCTTATCCGAACTTATCCAAAGGCTTGAAATGCCACGAATAACATTAAAACTACGAATCGACGACCAAAATCTGTCCTTCAACTTTCAAACTCTCGAACTTCGACGAATGCGTTCGAATCATATCTAAACTCCTCGGAATGACGTAAACTTTACTTGTCAGTCACAAATCATAATACGAACCTATTCCAAGGTTCGGAACCCTAAAAGGATATTGATAACACCAAAATCCACTTCAACTCAAACTTAGGAAATTTTTAAACTACCAAATGCTAACTTTCCATAATAAGCGCTGAAATACTCCCGAACCATCCAATACTCAACCCGAACATATGCTCAACTCCGAAATCATCATATGAACCTTTTGAAACCTTCAAATCCCGATACCAAGGTTGTTAACTCAAAAGTCAAACCTTGATCAACTCTTCCAACTTAAAGTTTTCGAATGGAGAATTTTTCCATTTTAATCAACTCCGAACTTTCCAAAATTTAATTCTGACCACAAGTACAAGTCATAAAACATGAAGTGAAGCTACTCAAGATCTCAAATCGCCGAACGACGTGCTAGAGATCAAAATGATTGGTCAGGTCGTTATTCTCCCCCACTTAAACATACGTTCATCCTTGAAAGTACCAAGAACTACTCCGGAGTTGCCCAAAATTGCTGTTTAACACCTCGTGCACCTACTCGGGCTACCACAATTCACGTGAGCACATTAGCTCGAGATAGACTGAAGATCCTTCCTGCTACCTTAATCCACAAGCCTTAGAACCAAATTCCAACATCCGGAGTTCTCTACGAGACCTGATTCTAACATACGGATACCGTATCAATCACAATCCGATGTACCACGCAATGTACTGCATAATTTGTATGCCCGAAATAACATACTCCAATCGTAGGAGCTGCAAATTAACTAACCTAATGCCCGTAGTATACCTCATAACGCGCATAAGACCTAATCCAACCCTCGCGATACTGCAACAACAAAAGTGACCCGTAGAAGCTCATAACCACCTGCTGAATCAATAAATCATGGAGTCTCCCTGCTTGACAAGAACCGTTACCCCATTCTGAACTGAATAGTGACATTTTCTCTTTAATATACCTTACATAAATCTGATCGCATTGATCTTAGGTGTAAGCACCTCGTCTCACCTAGTACAAGTTGCTCGGGCAATAATCCACCTCAAACACCGTCTAAAATCTCATATGATGTCATCAATGCGTCAACAAGCTACAACTCGAATATGACCCATAGGAAAAAATGAACTCTAGCAAAGAACTATCCAGCCCGCGTAACGAATAAAACGGCCTAACAGATACTATGAACCTATGTCAGAGATGAGAAACAAGGCACAAGAAATAAGTATGAGGAACCGTACTCAACATCTCATTGTTGTAGTACGCAACCTGATCCAAACATGACAATGTTGCGGTATGCAACCCGATCCAAACAACATACCCATGGCGGTGTGCCACCCGATCGAAACAACATACCCGTGGAGGTGTGCCACTCGATAAATAAGTAAATATCCATCAAACCATAATGCTCATACCTACGAAACATTTGAATATCGACCGCAAGCACGCCAAGTGCATAAATATAACCTAGGGGAGACAAATAGCACCATGTGCTACAAAATGCCAAGCATGACTAAGGTACCATAACGACCTCAATATCGAGAGTCATCTCTCTCATATAGCTCCACATGCTACATGGGATCACAATACACGTGTGAATAATCAAGTTGTCTTACAACCCACACGGCATAATAGAATATTACATATAATAATTGATGATAGAAATAACATCCAACGCCCTAAGACTCCTCCAAAAGCAATGTTATGCCAAATGAACACATCCGACCCGATATAGAGCATATATTCACATTAGATCTACCATGGGACCTCAAGCCGATCTCGATCATCCCATACTTGTCAATAACCTTTCAAGGATCCATAATGACTCTATTCATGACACATACGAGCAGTCGTCCGATCCGGAACAAACCCCCCATTGTCCACAACCAAAGGAACAGAGAGCCTCGCAGGCATAAACTCCCTCATTAGCCACAGTACTAGAATCTCTATATCTAATTTCGATCTCTAACGACCAAATGACTAACACACAACACTTATACGATCTTCCCGTAGGAGTAACTCTTACAATCTCTGCACCAGATAGCAAAATTAGCATATCCATGGCTATCAGCTGTACTATTTCTGTAATGCATTTTGTGAGCCCACAATTTAATACACTACGCCTCTACCACAAAACACCATTCTCAAGCGACATTAAAATAACGCCGGTATACTCTGAACATCTGAGATCCTCCCCGCCCATCCGAGCTGGTTACATCCTTATCAAAACTGAATTGCAACATTGATTCTCAATTTTCAATTCCCATACCGCTCACTGTACCTAACACGGCGCTATGATTTTTAGAAATTTTAGGCTTTTAGATGAGTATATAATTATTTGTGTTTGGATTTTGTATTTGTTGATTTTGGCCCTTCAGTTCATGTAGCATAAATACTTAGGTCTTTTATATGAATTAATTAAGAATTGAGTTTAAGTTATGTACGCTAGCGTAATTAAACCTGTTATAGCAAGTTACTTATCATTTATTCAAGGTGAAAGTGACCTGGTGATGTAAATACCTTTTATACCGTCAATGCATAAAACTTAAACTCATTAATTAAATACGTAATATTATTTTCTTTATCTACCATGGAAATTATGCTTGGGTGGAATGTATTCTTCTTTGTTAGAATAGAAGAGACGTAAGAGATTGTGTTGCTGTAAATATATTGGTAATTTTTTTATCAATTTGGGAATGAGGGATTGACATTCTCCAACTAAAAATGAGAGCCACTTGTTGATATATTGAAATTTTTGCTTAATGAGGCTTAGAAAGATGTTTGAGATCGAGATTTTGAAGTGTGGAGTTTGATATGATAGAGTATTTAAGTTGTTCTTAATTAGCATTGCATTGCAGTGAATCGTCACGTGAAGTCATTGTTGTTGGTCAAGTGATGGAAACAACCCATTCTAAATTTTAGTGTGGGTTGGGTGGACCAGGTGATGGAAGTTGGCCACGTACAAATAATGGATTAGAGCAATTAATCTTACTTTAAAAATGTGATGAAAAACGTTGCTCGTGTTTTATCAGTTAGTATCTTGCAAAAGATTTATTTGGGGAAACCATTTTACTTTTGAGTAAGAAATTGAGTTCTGGTTATGGAACTATCAGTCATAAAATGTTTAGCTAAACTTGCAGAAGGGATGATATCTTTTGAAATGCACAATACCACCTTAAATTTGTGGTTGACATCTAAGTTGTTCGGACACGAGTGCAGGTGTCTGACACGGATGCAGATCTAAAGGTCGGATCCTTTGAAATGTAAATTCTAAGACTCGGGGATACGGATCATAGTACAGATCCGGGCGCGAGGATCCGGCTAAAAATAATTCAAAATAAAATAAAAATATAAAAATATCTCTAAATTATGAGAAATGTTGTGGAATACTTACGTATAGCTTGTAAAGTGTGGATTTCTTTTTTATTCTCAAGTTGTAGATAAGTAAAGGATTGATTTCCTAAATAAGGTATGTTATTCTCTTCAAATTTACGCTAGTTTTGGTTCTAATTTCGATAATTAAATTATATCTTGTCTTGATTTTTTCAGTCCGTCATGGTTAAAGTATCCAAGATTATTTGACCAAATTCGATACGGATCACAGACCCACACCCATATTAATATCGTGTCGATATCGGTGCGGTACCTAAACTACCGTGTCGGAGCAACTTAGGTTGATCATGTATCGTCAAGATGGTTATAGCATGATATTCTAAATTGCAGCTCAGCAATTTTATGACTTCAAGGTTGAGACAATTGTATCTGTCTAGTCTCTACATAACTCCCTTCTCTTTTTTTCTCGTTTGGATTTTCTGCTTTTTACTGAGGGTGGTAAGAGATAAGCTAGGAATACTTAGCATTTCCATGTATTTGTAGCAAATGTAGCTAATTCATGGACTCAATACTTTGCTATATCTGTAAGAATTAGTTTGTCCTAGTTCGAGAAGTGTACAACACATGCACAACATAACAAAGTCTGTGATTTTCTATTTGCATATTTCTTAACAAATACATGGATCCTAATCAAAGCCTCTGCTTGGGTGCTCTCTTTGACATTGCAGCGACTAACGTAAGCCCTCTAATACTTTCTTTGACATTTGAAGTGTTATCATGGAACCACTTTTCTTCCTTTTTTCGGTTTTTCTTGAGCCGAAGGTCTATCAAAAACAATTTCTCTACCCCACCAGATAGGGGTAAGGTCTGTGTATGCTCTACCTTCTTCATACCCCACTTGTAGGATTATACCGGGTATGTTGTTGTTGTTGTTGCACAGACGAATGTGCCTCCTAGTAAGTAGTGTGATATACTATTAACCTATCTTTTAATAAAATTAGCTAGTAGCTCACTTATCACAAAACTAATTCTGGAATAAGCAGCAAAAGGATTTGAGAATTAGTTAATACTCAATTCTTTAGACCAACCACCCCTTCTTGCCCAAAGAAAAGAAGAAAAAGAAAAGATGTAAATGAATAAAAAAATCTGAAGATATTTGGGTTTAAAGAAGGCCTTGGAGGTGTCACAGCCAGCTTCATAATCTCTCTTGTTATTGAGCACCCAAGGGTATGACCTAGTGGTCAATGGAGTCGGGAGAACCATGAGGTCTCACAAATTCCAGTGGAAGCAAAAACACTAGGTAATTTCTTTCTATATGTTCAAGCCTTGACAGACAGAATTACCTAGTGCTTGTGTTGGTGGGAAGTAGGTATCTTGTGGATTGTGGAATAGGTACCTCGTGCACAAAAGCTAGCTCGAACACTATGGTTATAAAAAGAAAAGAGTCTTTCTTGTTCTTTCTAGCTGAATTATGCTGCTTTGAGCACAATACCATCTTCCCAGGATTAACTATGCCTATAACTTTTTGATCACCTCATGTCTCTTATCAAATTATCTTTTCATGCTGCAGATTGTATCTGCAAAGAAAGCAAGCAAGGGCGGTTTACAAGAGAAGCTAATTATGTTGTATTAGCCATTGTTTGTGCATTTGTACATAATTTTCTTGTCCTTCTGTGTCAAATAATGGAAAACATGTAACATAATCTCTGGACATATGAGTTTAGGGGCATGATGTCCAAACTCTTGATTGGTTAGTGCCGTACATATTTTATACTGGTATGTAAATAAAATATTAGTTTATCCAAAAAAAAAAAATCATATATTTGAAAACCGCCTGAGAAGCTAGCTCTAGACATGCTTATGCATTGCGCTTACTCTTAACGGAGACAGAAATTTCATTAACGGAATTCAGAAAATTGTTAAAAGTGCCGCACGTTAAGAGAACTCAGAAAAACTCATGACTTTTAGCATTTTATGAACCCCTTTGCCTCAACATTAGAAACTACCCTTATAACTAGTGAATTAGATTATGTTATACAGAATAATTTTTCGACGAACGATATTAATTAGTTGAATCCTTTCCCTAACATAGCTCCACCATGGACTCTTTTGTTAAACCCACCCCCCCACTCCACACCCCCCCCCCCCCTCAAGGAAAGATTAAAAAATGAAAATGGAAAATTTTGGAGATTAGGAGTTCGTTTGGATTGGTTTAAAGAAAGTGAATTTTCAACAGAAATAACTTTTAAGCCAAAAAACAATAAGTTGGGATTGTCCAGCTTATTGTTTTTGGCTTGTTTTAAGCAGTTTTTAACTTATTTTAAGCTTTTTTTTTTTTTCTAACTTTGTCAAACACTAAAAAAATTAAAAATGACTTAAAAGCTGATTTGACCAGCTTAAAGGTCAATGCAACAGGAGTGTGCTTACTCACATTTTAAAAGATAATGGTGTTTTCTTTTTGTCTTTCGTGAGCCAAGGGTCTCTATTGGAAACAGTCTCTTTACCTTCAAGGTAGGGGTAACTGGTAAGGTATGCGTACACATTACCTTCCTACACCCCACTTGTGACATTGTACTGAATTTGTCATTGTTGTATCCTTCTCATTTTTCTTTTCCTCCCCATTCACATCTTTTAGATTTCATCTTAAGTGAGATTGGTCTACATTTCTTATTCAGTTGAACTTTGCATTGACTCTGTGCCTTGAGAAAATGACACTAGATTTCTAATTAAAAAAACCATTGGTTTATTGTCCTAACACAAACGTATATGACTGTACACGATCCTTTTAAAAGTTCAAACTAGTACCTAACTTTAGTGGACAACTAAAGTATTTAATATCTGTGTCCGATAACTAGACACAGCTCATAATAGTCAATATTTTCAAGATAACAAGACTTTTATGGTTATCATATGTTGATGACAAGTTTAAATCTTTGAAAAAATTTGAGCGGATAATAAATACAAACGCACCAAATCTGAATGATTAAGATTCAGACCTCCACTAAGTATAAATAAATGAGTCCTAAGTATCTATAAGATAATCGATAAGAGAAAAAATAATGTGTGGCATTGACCCTAAAGGAAATTAAAAGTCTTAAACTAACAGCTCATTAAAGTTAGTCAGCCCTTTGTTTTTGTAAATTGTAACCGTGGGAAAAGGGTGGTTTTAATTATTGTCATATTAGTAATTCCAACAAAGGTCTAAATGTTCTATCCATACTTTTGAAAAAGAAACATTTGTTGAATTTGATGTCTCAACTTTTAGGATTGCCTTTACTCGAAAAGAGCTCTGCAAACTCAAATGCTGCTTTACTTCGACACTATATTATAGTACTCTTTTTGTTCCAAAATTTTCATCCATATTGTTTTTTCAAAAGTCAAGATGTATATACTTTGTTCAAATGTTTATCAAGATTCAGAACAGTCCGGTGCATAAAATATTTTGTATTTACATAGGGTTTGGGGAAGGGCCGCACCCTTAAATTGTGTGATGTAGATAGTCTAATCAAATACAAATATTAATGGTTGCTTTCACGACTTGAACTCGTAACCTATAAGTCATATAGAAACAATATTGTTGTTGCTCCAAATGCTTATCAGTTTGCATAAAAGTTTATGTAGTAGTTCTAGATCTAGAAAATTGACATTATGGTACTTTCATATAATTAAATTACTATCGTTTGTATTTTCATGTAAAAAGTTGCGAAAGTTTAATGTCTTATTGCCTAGTTATCGTTTAAAAGTCAGATTAGAAAAAGAAGAAAACACACTATGGGACAGTTTAGAGTATAAGGATTCTACATCTTACTGTACTAAGTGGGCGTTTGGACATAAGAATTGTCGAATTTCGGGAAAAAGTGGGGGGAAATTCAAGTGAAAATGATATTTGAAAGTAGGGGCGTTCACGCTTTGACGGAAAACCAATCCAAACCGAAAACTGAACCAAACCAATATTTTTTTTGATTTGGATTGGTTTTGGTTTTAAATTTTAAAAACCGATAATATTTGGTTTGGTTTTGGTTCTATTTTAAAATACCGAAAAATAAACCCAACCAAACCGATTAATTACATACAAAATTTAATAATTATTTATATACAATATAATATCTTTTTGTAAATAATTTTAATTGTTATTTTGAATTTTGGTTTATCCTGTTATATCTTAAAAGATTGTCTAAGCCCAAAACAATAGGATTCGACCAATTTTCTTTTCATTAATAGACTCTAATTCTCTAACCCTCCGCACATACTTTTACCTAACAGAAGAGTTAAAAAAAAACCACCACAAGAGTAAAGAAAGCACATTCAAATTGCAAGACAACAATGGCTAAAGCTTGAGAAAGCAAGCTTTTAGTTTGTTTTTTGTTCATTCTTTTCATATAAACAGGTAAATAAACTTTCAGTTCTGAAAGAAATATATAAAAAAGCATAAATTTAGCAAATTATTTTCAGATTGTTGTCTAGCGTTGTTTTACTATTATCGACTTATCATTAGCTTACTAAGAACCGAAAAATCGAACCAAACCGAACCAAACCAACAACAATCAAACCGATGGTTTGTATTTAATTTGGTTTGATTTTGGTTTTAAAATTTTAAAAACCAATTAAATTGGTTTGGTTTTGGTTTTAATCAAAAACCGACCAAACCAAACCGTGAACACCCCTATTTGAAAGTTAGAGTTGTGTTTGGACATTAATACAATTTTGGGCTGTTTTTGAATGTTTGTGAGTGATTTGAAGTGAAAATTTTGAAAAACAGCCTTTTAGAGTTTTCAAATTTTCGAAAAATTACGAAATTCATCTTCAGGTGAAAATTGAAAATTTTATGACCAAATACTGATTTCGAAAAAAGGTGAAAATTGAAAAAAAGTGAACAATTTTGTATGGCCAAACGGCCCCTAAATATCTTTGTTTAATGTCTTTCCTCATCTTCAATATTCAGAATTCAGAACTCACAGTCACTTCAAAAAAAAAAAGGAAAATTAAAAAAAAATGATTAGTGTACTAATTATCGATTCTCAAATCCCAGTGGAGTGTTTTGCGGTGTCTAATAAGTATATAAAACAATATAAAAACACTTGTGATCAATCTATATTTCCATTTTTTCCTGACATAATAGAGGACATGAGACACTTTATTTCTAGACTATGAAACAAATTTTAAGGGTACCATCTAAATTAAAAATTGTCTCCATGTGATCTATAGGTCACGAGTTCGAGCCGTGGAAACAACTACTAATACTTACATCAGGGTAAGTTATTTATATCGCACCCCTTAAGGTGTAATCCTTCCCGAACCCGCGTGAATAGAGAGTATCTGGTGCACCGAACTGTCTTTTTTCATCTAAACTGAGAAACTTCACACGAAAAGGTGACCCATAGTAATAATCACTCGTTCTTTCCCTTAATCTTCTTCCATCTTTTCTTTAGCCGAAGGTTTATCGGAAACATTCTTTCTGCGCTTCCAGGGTAGAGGTAGGGCTGTGTATATCCTACCCTCCCTAGACCATACTTGTGAGATTATACTGGATTATTGTTATTGTTATTGTTGTATATAGCTCTTACAATATCTTTTTAATTCAAATTCATTTAATTACAACAACAACAGACCAGTGTGAGTGGTTTGAGGACGTACATATACACAAATTTTACCTCTATCTTGTGTGAAATAAAGAGGTTGTTTCCGATAGATTCTTAAATTTATTTAATTATTTGGATTAAAAATTTTACATTATCAACTTAATCAGCTGGCCATATCTCATTAACACAAAATTGTAGTAGATCTATATAATTTCTTGAATTGATAATTTAGCTTAGTACAGTAGCATCTTTTGACCTGTTTTATAACTCCACTAGATTAGACATTCCTAGATAACCATTTCCCAAAAGATTTAAGGAAATCTTTATTTAATTAATTAACAATTAACTTTTCTCATAGCTGGCAAAATTCCAATAAATTAGTCTCATTTTAAATTATAATGTACACAAGAAAACAAAAATGGGTTAAGAAGTCAATGCATTCACCTTTCAAGAATCAAGATCTCCCTATTGTTTTATTTTAATTAATTAATTTCCCTAAATTATTCAACTTGTCCTAACTTTTACAACAAAGGCATCACAATACTGAGATCACAATGTTTTGGATTTTTTTGGATTGTTTTCCTATGAGGATTCTCTTTACATTTTGCTGCAAAAACATGATTTGATTTCCCACTTTTTATGAATATGTCTTTTGTTCCCTACAAGCAGGGCGAAGCTAGGGTTACGGCCGAATATAATTCACTAATTCTAATTCAAACTTTACAATTATAAAATTTTTATTTAATATGTACAAAATATTAACTCATGGCTACAAAAAACTGACTTGATTTCCCACTTTTTACAAGGGGAAAAATCACTTTTAACTAAGGCCAAAATTATTTATATTCGATAGCCACAAAAGTGTATAAAGCTTGTGTGTGTATATATATATATATATATATATATATATCGGCTATTATTTTGAGAGTTGATATACAATGTCACTTTCCTTTTTTATAATGATATCTTTTGTTCCTCACTAGCATGAGCTGTAGGTTCGGTCGAATATAATTTTGATCTAAACTTGTATTTGTCATAAAAATTCCATTTAATATATACAAATTATTAATTTAAAACTCAATAACTTAATATCGCCATGATCCTAAACTTATAAGCTACAAATCACACCTTGGCCGCTGCAAACACAAGCGGCATATTTCTTTAATGACAAATAAATTATTAACCATGTACTCATTAATCAAGCCTAAATTAGTCTTAATCATAGGGTTATCAGTGATGGGAACATGTCAAACATGGTTACAAAATTGAGCTGAGCTATTAATTATTTTTTACATTTTAAAAATAATTGATGTTACAAAATTGTGCTTATTTTCTAATCAAACGTCTTAATCAGTACTAATTTAATTTTTAACAAGAAACTCGTGGTGTGAATCACTCCGTTTCTTTAGTTGTTACTTTTTTGTTAAATCCTCTGCAAAGAAACAAATTATTTGCATTTATTGCTTAAATTTTTATTTTCAATTTAGGAGCCATTCAATCATTGAAGAAGCGATGGTTAGAAACCTACAATATGAAGATTAACATCAAGCCAATTAAAAAAATATTTATGCCATAAAAATCTAAGGTGAAAGGAGAGGAGGGTATACACAACATGACAACACAACAAGTTATATATGCAAATTAAAAAAAAAAAGTTAAATAATGCAAATGAGATAAATTAAACTGTGCATGTTTCAGCATTGAAGTTTGAATCTTGAAATATGATGGCTTCTCCAGTTTCTAAGAGACCAATAAGACACTTATCTATGTCGTTCGGGAAACAAGTTATTTCATAATTAATTATTTCGGAATTAGTTATTTTGAAATTCGTTATCCCGTCCTCTCATAAGAATAAAAAATACTATAATTCCGAGATAACTAATCGGAGATTAGTTATACATAATTTTATCACAATTAAATATGAAATAAATTCATCTCAAATTTAATCCCGAGAATAATTATTCTTTATCCCTCATACCAAATGCAAGGGATCGTTTGGTTGGGAAACAAATTATCTCAGAATTAATTATTCGGGAATTAGTTATTTCACCCTTCCGTAGGGTCTACAATCTCGAAAAAACTATCCTGGAATTAGTTGTACCGCGATTAGTTATATAGCAATTTTATCTCAATCAAAGGTAAGATAGAATCATTTTAAATTTTATCTCGGAATTAATTATTCATTATCCTTCGCACCAAATGAGCACTTATACTTGAATATTTGTAGTTAAGGCAGTAGTATCAACACACACGCGTTTAAAATAGTGAGTGAAAATTTTGAAAGAATACAGTTTACTAAATTTTAATAGAGACAAAATTATTAAGTGATCTATCACATCTTAAGTTTTAATAGACGAAATTACTCTGTATTTGAGAGATAACACCTAGCGGTAAAATAGTCTAGATGTGGACAAAAGTGATTCGAACATACAATTGTACAAAAGGAAAGAAAAAAAGAAAATACTAACACATTAATACCAAAAAAGAAAGGGATGAACAAAAGTAAACTTTTCACTTCACTAATGTACTGTCATAAAAAAGAGAGGATTACTGTAAAAGAAACAATAACAATATTAGCGTATTTTTATAAGTGCGGTCTAGAAAGAATAATATATAAAAATATTGATTCTAATAGACGCTTGCTCAATAAAAGCAAAATATGAACAGTTATGACAGAAAAATAGAGAATTGCTGTGAAAGAAATTTTCACCAAATTTCAAAGTCCCATTCCCAAGAGCCAAGTCCGCACTTGTAAATCTGCAAGTACACCCCCACCCCCACCCACCCCCACCACCCACCCCAAAGAAAACACCTTTCCCAAACTGCAAAATCTTCTGATTTGTACTCAAAAAGGTCAGCATCAATATTCAATATGATCATCAATAGTACATCATGACTTTTTCTTCTATCTTGTTTTCATCAAGAAACAAGTTACTATTACATGTAACATTATTATTATTATTACTGCTAATTAGCTGCTTAATCTCCTCCAAACTACTATAATCTAATGGATTTTGTTGTTCAACATAACAACTATTTCCATTAATTGGCTTTCCTCCACCTTCAATCAAGAACTTGGAATTACTCTGATCATCTTCATTACCAATAACCCCATTATAAATATAGCTATGAAAATCCAAATTTTCATACTCTGCACTGCCATCTGAAGAAGTTGTAGTAGTGGGACCCACATAATTACTTTCTTGAATTTGTAGTATAGGGGAAGTACTAGCAGTAATGCCTGAAGTACAACTAGCAGCTGCCGCAGTGTTCAAGAAACTACTTGATGGGATTGTAGGAATAGTTTCATAGCATGGAAAAGTATTGTTGTTGCTATATTTATAAGCTTCTAGTGTTGTTAATGTTGTTGAAGGAGAAGAATATGGTAAAATTTGTGGGTAATAATTATTATAACCAGTGGTTATTTGGTGTTGATTTTGATGAAATGGCCTGATTTTCTGAGATGAAGAGACAAATCCCATGAGTTTCTTTTTGAGCTTTGTGTTCCAGTAATTCTTGATATCATTGTCTGTCCTGCCTGGCAACTGACCTGCTATTATTGACCACCTGCACTTGTGTTAAATTTGGGATGGAATTAAATTTTCATAACCATAAACATAAAAAAGCTTATAAATATACTTCAATTCTTGAAAGTACTCCTACATGCAAAGCCATAAATATATTTTTCCTTTTAATGTTTGGTGGGATTATGCTTTTCTTGAGCCGAAGGTCTATTAAAAACAATCTTTTTATCTCACAAAGGTAGAGATAAAATCTGCGTACACGCTACCCTCCCCAAACCTCACTTGTCGGATTCCGCTATATATGATGTTGTTGTTGTTGATATCAGAGGCAAGATCCGTGATATAAACTTGACTTATTCAACGTTTAAGGTTCTCAATATTGAACATATATAATAAACTTTTGGAATTATGTATTTAGAATTTCATATAATAACAACAACAGTTACGCTTCTTTCCCAGCCAACATAGGATCGTCGTGTTCAGAATTTAGTAATAGTAAAAAATTTAGTAGATTTCACATAGTATATATATTCACGTTCCGTGTTGAAAACAGTGAATTCAGTTGAATCTACTCAATATATGCTCTAATGCCACTTATTTTAGGTGAAAAAAATCTGAAGGTAAAAAAAAATACTTCGTATTTGGTTTGACTTTTGAGCAAGCGAAATAAATATAGAACATATATATATACCTGCTTCCAATGCTAGCATAAAGGCTACAAATGACTCTGTCTTCTTCATCTGAGAATTCTCCATGTTTAATGTTTGGTCTAAGATAGTTTAACCATCTTAATCTACAACTTTTTCCACATCTTCTTAGCCCTAATCACAACCAAGAATACAACAATTAAAAAAAGTATACAAGAAAAGCAAAACAAGAAACATAAATCAAGAAAAAGACCAACATATCAAGATTTTAATATTTTTTTTCTGAAAAAAATTAATGCAATTAAATAAAATCTATGTACCAGCTTTTTGTGGAAGAGCAATCCAATTGCCTCCAGTGCCAGATTTCTCAATATATTCCTTTAATTTTGCATCTTCTTCAGGTGACCATGGCCCTTTCTTCACATTTGCTTTGTCACAACATGGAGCTCTTCCCATTCTTGATCTTACTTTAATTTCTCTCTCTTTGTTTCTCTCTCAAGGTTTTGAAATATATGGTGTAAAGGGTGGTTTAGAGGACTGAAATTGGACAGCAATATATATTTATTAAGAGAGATACACAAGTCAAAGAACACACCTTAAATTTCAATTTTATCAGTTGTCCTACACTAGCTGAGTGATTAGACTAAGACGACCGAAGTTTCCACCATAAAATATTTTACTACTATATAACAGAAACAGAAATGGAAATTATATATATATCCATTGGTCTCTTAGCTTTACTTGGTCTTTCTTTCTTCTTTGTTACTGTTTTTTTAAGAGGAGCGTTGGAGTAATGATAAAATTATCTTCCTGTGACCTAGATTACGAGTTCAAGCCAAGGAGTAGACGGTCTATATATATCATATTCTTTGGTGTGTGGACCTTCCTCGAATGCATATACGCGAGATATCTTGTGTACCGAATTGCCCTTAACTTCTTGTTTTTTTCTGTTACAGCGAAAGAATCCAAAGTCTGCCTAAGTAATGGCATACAATTCAGCAATTGAATATGATTGGTCATAGCCATATATAGGCCAAGTCATAGGCTGCATCTCTATTATTACTCCACAAATCAATTTGCTTTTTTGTTTTGGTCCAAAATAAGTGTCAATTTATATAATCAAAAAAAAATTCAATTTGTTTTACAAAATTACCTTTATGTACATATTGCTAAAAAGTTTTCTTACTACTCACATTAAATATTTAATTAAGGGTAATTTAGTCATACTATGTATTTTTTGTATAGAATTTAGTATTTTCTTAATGGGCGTGCCAAAAATAAATTGGTCACTTATTGTGGACCGGAGAAAGTATTATTAATACTCAGAACATAAACTCATATTAATTAGCTGTAATACATGTGGGTGAACTTTCTAAATCAGAGATTTGGGTGCCAAAAATTCCATATAGATAAATAAGAAATTGTCTTAAATTAGCAATCTTATCTAAGAAATTCATGTTTCCTTATTCAAGATAATGCAACAAGACCCTAGCTAGTTCTATCTATTGACAGCATAATCATTACAACTGGGCAGTTGGTATGCATAGTACTTTCCTATATGATTAGGTTGTTTCAATTTGACCGACTATTTGATTGGCTGCTTAAAATAACAACAATAATAAGATTAAAAAAGATGAAGATCAAAAGTCTCATATTATCTTTTGGCACTAAAGTTAGGAAAAAAAAAATAATCATACAAATTCAACTATTTACTTAGTCCTCCAATTTTCATAAGCTCATTCCTGATTCCTCTTATCAGTGGGTAAACTTCAGTTATTTTAATAAGGAAAAAATAATTATATGACTTTATTATAATGCTTTGTAAAGTTTAGCAATTTATTATTATAATGGATAAAGTTCAGTTATTTAATGAAATAGAAAAGAGTTTTATGATTTTACCATTGTAATAATGGGGAGGATTCAGTTACTTTAATATAGTAAAAAACACTTTTGCATTTTCACTGTTATTTGTAATGGATAAATTTTATAAATTTAACTTAATAAAAGTATGCTAGTGGGGTAAAAATTCCTTAAATATAAGTTAAGACCTATCAAATATTATGGCTAAATTTTCTTGTACAGATAATGATGTAGAGAGATAAGTAGGCATGTGCTAATTACTACTCCTATCTCAAAAGTCATTTACTTAAAATTAAAGAGGATGTTGAATTTATCTTCGACAGTACCCAAATACCCCCCACCCCCCTTCGCGTGGCCTTCTCCGGGCCCCACACTTACCCCTACCCCACCCCCACCCCTTTATCCTTCAAATTCCCACTTCATGATTTCCCAAAAAGGGAAAATTATTGGTGTACTTATTGTTAATTAGTGACTCGAGAATCAGTCAAATTGAACCAAGAAAAAAGTCACAATATAATGCTCCAAATTAGAAGTTTTATTTTGTATTTCAAATCATGTGAATTGTAGTAGCAGAGTATATCTGTTCTAGTGAGGACAATAACCTAGCCTCTTATGCAATATATGACTTAACATTTACAACTAATACTTAATGAACTTCTAATGGTCTCTTATCTTTTTAGTAATAATCAACATATAATAATCAGAGGTAGAGTTAGAATATTATATATGGGTTTACATACTCAGTAATAGGGGTGTTCAAAACCGATCCGAAACCGAAAACCGAACCGAGTCGAAGCTTAATGGCTTACTGGTAACGGGGTTAACGGCTTAACGGACGGAGAACAGATTGAGATTTTTTTATTAACGGCTTATCGGTTTGGGGGCGGATTATTCAATTTTCTTTACGGCTAATCCGTTAACCCGTTAAGAATATATATATATTCAAAATTTATTTTGATTTATATATATTAAATATAAAAAAAGACAAAAACCCTTGACTTTAGTTTCCACTTTCCAGTACTCTGTCTGTCTAGTGTCTAGGACTAACGTTACTTGCAGTGACCTGGAGCTAAAGCCAGTTGGTATATTATAAGTCAAGCTCATCGAAGCCAAAGAGTTGACTAATAAAGACATCATTGAGAAGTCTGATCCTTTTGTTGAGTTGTTTATACGTCCACTACGCGATAGGACAAAGACCAGCAAAGTTATTGTAAGAGAACTTCCATCTATTATTGTCCTTCTTAATTTATTTATCTCCTGATGAGGAATGTATAACGCCAGATTTTGTTTCCTTTGTTAAGGATAACTGTTTAAATCCGATCTGGAATGAGCACTTTGAGTTCATAGTTGAAGACATATCCACTCAACATTTAACAATTAGAGTTTATGATGATGAAGGGATTCAGGCTGCTGAATTCATTGGTTGTGCTCGAATAGATTTGAAAGACCTTGAGCCCGGTAAAGTGAAGGATGTGTGGCTGAAACTGCTCTAGGATTTGGATATACAACGGGACAACAAAAACAGAGGATAGGTAAGAATATGTTGATATGTATGTCTCGTGTAATTTCGATTTGTGAATATGTATGATAGGCCGATAAACCGTCCAATAACCGCCCGATAAGAGCTAAACCGATATCAATCCGCCCGATATCTTATCGGGTGGCTAACGGATTAGTGCATTTAAAAGCCGATAACCGTTAAGAGTAATTAACCGCTCAATCCTCCCGATAAGCAGCCCTACTCAGGAGGTTAATTTTTCAAATTTTATATATATATATATATATATATATATATATATATATATATATATATATATATATATATAAAAAACTCCGAATATTTTAAAATATTTAATTATAAAATCAGTTGTTATTATATATTAGCTTGAAAAGTTCGTCATTCTTCACAAAACAAGGAACTATATAGGATTTGAATGTCTCATTTTCCACCCTCCCCCGCTATATGGTGTGTAAGTATGGAAATGTTGGCGACTTTGCCTCTTATAGTCAAAGACTTTAAACAAAAGGGAAAAAGTAAAACAAACACAAGTGAAAGGTTTAAAATAAACTTTATTTAACATCGAGAAAGAATCAACATTTTCCGTACATTAAAATTGATTTGATAAGTCTGTTTGAATATTTTATTGAAATGTGTTAACATGCAGCCATCAATCAAAATGTATATGTAATATTATATTCTCTAGTCGAAACCTAAATGCCAATTTTTTGGATTTAAAATACATTTTTATTACCTAAAAAAAAGATATTTTTTTATATATAACGCGGTATTATACCGCGCTATACTTTAACGATGTTTCTGCCGTTAAAGTATAGCGCGGTATAATAACGCATTATATATAGCGTGTTATAATATCGCGTTATATATAACGCGATATTACACCGCGCTATACCTTTTTGGGGGCCCACCAATTAGCCTCTTGCATTTAACTGACATAGTTGTAATTCAAATATATATAGCGTGGTATTACACCGCGCTATACCTGTTTGTGGGCACACCAATAAGTCTCATGCGGTTAACTTGCATAACAATAATTCAAATGGGTATAGCGCGGTGTAATACCACGTTATACATCAAAAAATTCACCCTCTCAGACTAGGTATTGCCTTATTTAAAGACGTTAGGATTTTATGAAAATCCATTCAAAAAATATTCTAACTTCCGTTCAAACTTTTCTTCTTGTTATCAAGCATTTTTTATAATGTCTGAAGAGCAAAAAATAAGGGTTTCATTATATTGGGGGGGGTGAGGTTGTGCTGGAGAATAACTCTGTGAGGTATAGTTCATCTCCACAGTGTCATGTTAAATTGCCGCTTACAATGGAGTACGATAAATTGGTATCGTTGTTACGTAAAAAAATGAGTGTGAGGAAACGTTCGGTGAACCTTAAAGTAACCGGTGGATTTTCGTATTCTGTGACTCTGCATGGGTTTGCTTGTTATTCTGAGTTTAACATCGAAGATGATGAAACTCTTAGAGATTTTTTTGCGGATTCCGGATAAATACAGGAAATTTATTGTAATAAAATTATTGAAAATGTACGTCAAGGCTAAAGACGTTGGCAATAATGAGATTGCGCAAAGCAAGGATAATCCCCCGTCATCGAGTGGTTATTCTGGAGCAATTTTAGCCCAACATGTTCCGGCTGAAAGAGTTTGGCCGGATCTTAACTTATCTCCGCGGGCGAACGAGGAGTGAGGAAATAATTTCTCTCATACTTTACATAATTGACAAGACGACTGGTAAACTTCAATTTTCCTTTCTGTTACGATGTTTATTTTTTGTTGAGTTGAATTTGTAATAACACTCATATTTTTCACATGGGGTACCATCCAGATATGAATTTTACAAGTTATGACCCCACGCTCAGTTGGAATATGCGTAGTTCTGGCGTGTTGGATCACGGTGGTCCATCCGGGAGTCTTCACCAATAGGAAAATGTCCATCATGGAATGTCAACGCAGTACAACTTGTAAGTAAAGTGATATAGCTATATGTAAAATATTTATCAATTTGAGTAGCATATCATTTTGTTCTTTTTGTGCAGTGAAAACAAGCAACTTGATGGTCCTGACCTCATTCAGTTGCCCGTAGACGATGTATTTACTTATGATTTGGCAGATGCACAGAGTCAGGAAGATAACAATGATAATGACGATAATACCGATGAGTCTGGAGATGAC
Organism: Nicotiana tabacum; assembly: GCF_000715075.1. NCBI lineage: Eukaryota > Viridiplantae > Streptophyta > Magnoliopsida > Solanales > Solanaceae > Nicotiana > Nicotiana tabacum. Next base: position 12,520,368 of record NC_134089.1, on the reverse strand, counting down.
ACACCCTTCCCTAACGAGGGTGATGATGAGGAGGAAGTGAATGTCGAACCTGAGCTGACGAGGGAGCATGCTCCTCCACCTCCCGCTAGACCAAGAGTGTACGAATCCCACGTGCCGTTTCAAGAGAGAAATACTCCCTACCTTGATAATTTTCCAAGTATGTCGGATATGGATGCCCTCAAAAGGGATGCTGACGAATTTCGGTCAGCAATGTGGGATGAGTCTAGACCAACGGTGTTGGCAAATGACATGTATTTTCCCGATAAAGCTCGCTTAAATAGGGCTGTAAAAATGTACAATAACATAAGAGAGTGTCGTGAGATGACGGTAAGGGAGTCAACTCCGGAGGTATACAAGGTTGTATATCGTAGAAACTTTATGGGCTGTAACTGGATGTTGCATGCGATCAAGAAGGAAACAAGGTTGTGGAAAGTGGGTAAATATATTAGCACTCACAGATGTGAAATGGACACATTCAATTAGAATCACTTCAACTTGGATGTAGACTTGATTTCTCTTGTCTTGATTTCACATTTGGAAGTGTCCATTAGGTACAAGATCAAAGAGTGTATTACATCCGTCCACCAGGAATATGGGTGTACTATAACCAAAAGAAAGGCATATCTCGGGCGCAAACGTGCATTTGAAATTATTTATGGTGACTGGGATAAGTCATTTTCATCTCTACCCAGGTACATGGACGCACTGAAATACTTTAACCCTGGGACTATTATTGAATGGAGGCATGAGCGGAGTCCAGGAATACCGGAATATATTTTCAACTATGTGTTCTGGTCATTTAAACCAGCAATTGATGGTTTTGTGCATTGTCGTCCGGTAATTTCCATAGACAGTACTCATGTCTATGGAAAGCATGATATTAAGCTTTTGATCGCAGTTGCAGTAGATGCCAACGGACAAATATTTTCACTAGCTTTTGCCATTTGTGCCAATGAAAGCAAAGAGATGTAGACGTTTTTTTTAACCACTTGAAGCAGCATGTTGTCAAAGAGCGTTCAGGTATTTGTCTAATATCTAATCGGCATGATGGTATTTTAAGTTTTGTACGGCATTTGCCTGAATGGCAGGAACCCTATGCATACCACCGTTACTGTGTGAGACATCTGAAGGCCAATTTCTAGAAGAAATATCCCGACAAGGTCTTTCATGATTTAATATGGATGGCTGCAATTGATCACCAGCAGTACAAATTCACGAGGCACATGGAAGCGATCCGGTAGTTAGACAAAAGAGCCTATAATTGGATGATGGGATATGAGCTTCACAAGTGGACATTGCATGTTGATGGTGGCAGACGATAGGGAGCCCTGACTACAAATGTGTCGGAGTCATTCAACGGCTTATTGAAGTCTGCACGTGGATTTCCTGTCACTACCATGGTCCGGATGACATTCAAACGGATTGTGGAGAGGTTTTTTGAAAGGCATAGAGCTGCATTAGAATTAATGGACAGTGGTGTTCAATTTATGCCAATACCATTGAGAAGATTTGGGAAATACAGGTAGCGGGCACATTGGCATTTATTTTTACAGTATGATCATGATCGGGGTATTTTTGAAGTTCACACCGCTATCTGCGGACACCGGGGAAATAATCTACAAACCGTGAATAAAGTCAGCAGGTTGTGTTCATGTAGGAAATGGACCATCTATCACATGTCGTGCGCACATGCCTTGAAGTGCTTTCAACAAGTTGGTTTAGGGGCAACCAACTATGTTGATAGGCAATACAGTGTTGCTGCATATGTAAACACATATAGTGGGCAGTTGCAGCCATTGGGTTCTGAGCATTATTGGCCGCCGGAACTATTTAAAATGTTGTGTAACAAGGACTATTTGCGCAAGCTACAAGTGCAAAAGAGAACACATATACATAATCAAATGGATGTTGGTGATACCGTTTATGCGCGTAAATATGGCATATGCTCGCAAACAGGACACGACCGTTATAAATGTCCTTCAGCTGGTCTTGGTGGCGGTGGTAATCCAGCTCTTGGTACAAGTTCGTCTAATGTACTCAACTATCAAGGATACACCTAGTGTTTTGTTTTCGTAATATTTTTTGTAATAAGTGTCTGTACTTGTTTATGTTGCAATATCTATCAAATAAAATTATGTTCCACAGTCTTGTTACATCTTATTTTTTTACATTACCTTTTGAATTGGGATGATGATATGATAGTTCTAACATTCAACTTATTGGTATTAGTAAAGAAGACAATATGAAGATTGAAATTTCATAAAATAATATTCGAAGAGAAAAAAGCACAACAACCATAACTAAAGCAACATACATGAAAATAAAGGATAACAAAAGGATAAATCAAGACAAAGCTGTTTCGTTTCAGAAAAAGTCAATATGTATAGCGCAGTTAAATACTACTTTTTGTGTGTTGTCTTGTCGGTCTGAAAAGCTAACCGACTGCGAAAAAGTTGTTTCGTTTCATAAAAATCAATATGTATAGCGCGGTTAAATACTACATTTTGTGTGTTGTTTTATCGGTCTGAAAAGCTGACCGACTGCGAAAAAGCTATTTCGTTTCAGAAAAAGTCAATATGTATAGCGCGGTTAAATATTACGTTTTGTGTGTTGTCTTGTCGGTCTGAAAATGATAAATTTTGTACTACCAAATATTGCTCAGATAGTTCGCCAATTTTGTGACAAACGTCTCCTTCAGGGAGAAACGCCATTAACATCTGAATATTTTATATCAAAACGGTAACCACATAGTCATTACATCCTTTAGGGATAGATACACGAGTTGTTATTTCCTTCGGGGAACTCGATAACTAACCATAATATATTAATGTGGTTGTAGCAGAAAACATTCTACAAGAATGCTTTTCCCTTAGAATGATACTTAATAAAATTATCCAAGATGTTTTACGTACAACAGGTACGTGCGACAATGATCTTTATACCACAAAAATGATATTTATATCCTTTGTTATTCTACCTCTTCAGAAGGTGAGTTGTGGTATTTCTTCATTCACTCCAGGGAATGAAAATGTGCTTCAAAAATAACTTTGAATAGCTTATTATTTTGTTTAAGTACATAAAGACACACTTTCAGAATATTTTCTTGCTTCAGGAGAAGAATTCAATTGTTTTACTTCTTCATGAGCAAACTTAAAATACGAAATATCGAGTATATATTCCCTCAATCATATTACCTCTTCTGGAGGTGAATTGTAATATATTTACATTAATAGCGCACTCATATTTACGAGCTTTATTAATATTGTCACATTCACTTCAGGAAATGGATTAATATTTATCAAAAGTTCTCATCCTTCAGGGAACATAACATAATTATTTGAACGCGCATTAATCTCACAAATTGTGTGATGTCTTAGAAGCTCTTTTACGACAATGCTACTTCAGGAGCAAATCGAGGCAAGCATGTACTATAAAGAATATTTCTCTAGCTTATCTTCAATTGTAACCATAGAAAGCCTAAATTATCACTTCTGGTGGCCATAGGCATATACCACTTCTGGTGGTTAACAAAAATTTAGTTACAATGAGATATACGAAACATAACCACTTCTGGTGGTTGTATATTTCTTGAAAACTCTACTGGAGTATAAGTGGATCTAACAATGTCATTCACTTTATAGTTTCCTATGCAATATTACTCTTCTGAAGTAAAATTAAAATCTTAATTCGAAAACGAATAAGTGAAAAATAGAACATAAAGATATATAAATTATAGTGTTTTCAAATTCATAAAATGCTCCAGAATCTCGTCCAATGATTATGGCTCACTTACTAGGTTCCTAAGTACCTTTTTTATTTTATTTTAATGGCAGTAGCATACATAGCAAGTAAAACGCATAACTTATCTTTGATGGTGTCTGCTAGACCCATCATATCAAGATGAATTTCAACATCAAGCACCCAAGACACGTAGCTTTTGTCCGATATATCCCATACTACAAATTTACGTTTAGAAAGATTTGACATTATTTACAAAAAGAAAGTTCGTACCTTTGATACTTTCAAAGTATTTGCTCGAGATGGCAGAGTCTCGTGCTGATAACGTGTTATAAAATAAAGACTTTAAAGTAAAGAAACCGAGGAGAAGTAGAGAGAGAGGTTGATGTATTATTCAACTTTCAAACTGACGTACATAATGAACTGAAAACTCATCTATGTATAGATGAACGGAAGCAGCTGCGAGGCTTTTCTTCAACTGCTTATCAGCTGTCTGCATGAGCTGTTTGCAACCTGCATGTTTAATAAGAAGCTGCTGCAAATCATTTCATTCAGTTGCTTGCAACCTGCCTGCAACAGCTGCTTGTAGATAAACTTCAATGGAGTACTAAATTGATAATCTTCTTCAGGAAGATTATCTATAACGGAGTATTAAATGAACATCCACAATACAATTATTTTTATAACAAAGATTATTTTAAGATGGTAATTTTTGGAAATTATAGAGTTGAATATGCCTAAATTTTGATTGGACGAAAGATATTGCCAAGACTTGCATGGAAAAGAAAGATTTGACTTAGAATAGACTATTAAGGAGATGATTGTCTTTATGGGACCATTAGATTTGAATTAGACACCACTTAAAATTATATTAATATAATGTCACTTATAATTATGTGAATACGCAAATCAATAAAATATGCATGGCTGCCAGAGCAAATATTAAAAAAAAAATTGTTGCCAGCGGAATTAAAAAAAATGACAGTCCGGTGCACAAGGTATTCTATATATATATTCACGCATGGTTAAGAGAAGGTCTGCACGCTAAAAAATGTGATATAGACAACTTCTCGTAATACAAACATTAATAACTACTTTCACGGCTCGAACTTGTGACCTATAGATTAGACGGAGATAACTTTATTGTGCCAGTGCAATGACTTTTTCTAAATTATAGTGTGGTCCAACTATAAATGTGTAGATAACAAATTTAGAAAAGAGAAATCTCGAGGAAGGGGTCCCATCTATAAGTAATAAAATATTGTCATTTATTAGGATTGGAGCTTAATTTTGACCTCCTCTATTTTGTACTGCTAATAATTTTCTTAGCAAGTATTGTTGTTGCTACTACTGGACAATTTTTTTCAAACACTGTGTATGACTCTGATTGATTGATTTATTTTTAATTAATCAAACCTTTCGTATGATAAAGATAGAGAAATATAAATTAGTCAATAATTAATCGGTGGATGTCAAAATATCATGATACTTTTTTTTTTCAAATTTATTTTTGAACATTTCGGGTAAAATTCGAATAAAAATTTGGGGGATTAAGAAAAGGACAAATTTACTAAGCAAGAAGCCATTTCTAGACTTATGGCTACAGTTGATCATCCAACTAGTACGGACTTTATCTACTATGATTAAATTATGAGAAATGATATCGTATAGTCGCTCTCAAAATAATAGTCAAAAGATTATATATATTTTTGTATATATATACATTTTGTATGTTATATAAAAAATTTATACAAATTTTATAAAAAAATTTAACTATCGAATGTAAATAATTCCTGATGTGAGCTAAAAGTGAAAAAAGTCCATTAATTATTCATCTCATTACATTTATTTTCTTATTAATTTTGTACTCCATATGTATTGGACTTGAACATGTTAGTTAAAGTTACTATACCTAACAAATATTAATAACAAATGTATTCCTTTTTCATCATTTTTGCATCTAATGATTGTTTTGTACTCATAAACCAACTTACACCAACTTTTAGTTTACGTGTTTTTCCATTCATAACGGATCTTATCTTGTCAATTATTTTTTTTTTTTTACTTTTTAGTGATATAAGAATTTACCACAAGTCAAACTTTTCTATCTTGTTTTAACCAACTCAAGATAATTTTTGTTTCTTTTAAAATAAAATTTGTTACAAAAAGGATACACTCAATTGGAAATTAAAGGTTAAAAAATGTTAAGTTGAAGAAAAGAATTGGTCAAAAGATTCATAAAAGATGAAGCTTAATTAGGTCATTATAAAATCTTAGTGATGAATGCAAAATCATGCTATTATCACAATTCATGTGCACACACACACGCAATCTACACGTAAACTTAAGATATGCTATTTAATCATCTCGTAACGACCATTTTAATTAGTCATCTCTTAAGAAGTAATATACACTACATTCAGTGAAGGAGAGTTAATTTAGCATCTTTCGTCGAAAAACTATATCGTACTTAAGTTAGCTATTATTACTTTTTATTCATATATATTAAAATTTTAAATATTTTTAACGAAATTTTTTAACTTTGCCATTGATAACCTTGTATGCTTCACATATCGTGGACCTTTCAGGACTGCCAGATCCAGAAACAACATCTTTAGGCTCTGGAAAGTTTTGTTTTGCAACCCTTGTCAAATAGCATTGAAGTTTTATGATTGTCAAATAGCATCAAACCTTTGATAGCTTTCTGTTCCAGAAGATGTGCTGATGCTTTTCTTAGATATTGAGTTCTCTCCAACAATCCTTGAAATCTATCTTGGATTTTCAATCAGTAAACTTTTTAGTTGAAGCTGATGAGAGGGAGGTTGATTGAAAAATGATGAAAGAAACAAATGAAATATTAAGGAGCTGGAAGCTTCCCTACCAAAGAACAAACTACATGTTACGTGTGGAGGTACGTTAAGATTAACGTACGTAGTCAATCCATATTAACTAATTAATGTTTGGAGTATTTCAAATTTGACTTTGGTTCTTTTTTACTTTATTCATTTCAATTTCTTTTTTAATGCGTTTAAGTGGGCGTTTGGACATGAATTCCGAAAAAAAAAAAAACAAATTTGGAATTTCACTAAAATTTGAATTGAAGATGAAGTTGTGTTTGGTTATAATTTTTGCAATATATTTGGATGTCTTTTTTTTCAAAATCATGAAACATGATTTATACCTCATAACTTGTAAAAAATATCAAAACTACCCCAATTTGATTATCCTACTTGAAATAAACAATCAAAATACTATTGTTTAACTGTTATCATATTCTGCTTTACTGCAATGTACAAAAGAAGCAAAATCAATATCACATTTTTTAATTCTACTAACACACAGAAAAGGTGCAAGAGCAGGCATAGCCACATCAGTCATAACCATATAATCTCATAAGTTATAACCATATAATCAAACTTCCAGTAGGCATAGTTCAAGTATCAACTAGGACTGATGTTCCACCATCAGTCGCCAAAGATGAAAAACTAATGGGATCATTTTATAAATTTTAAAAATATAGGGTAAATTTATAAAATTAAAAACTAGCAAATTCTCAGCCAGTTTTTCAAATTTGGAAACTGATTTTCAAGTGAAAAGGGAAAAATTAGTAAGAATGGGATAACCAAATATTATTTTCAAAAAAAAATTGAAAAAAAAAGGAAAAAAATTGTATGTCCAAACGGGCTCCAAGAGGAGGGGAAAAAATCATAAATAGCCTGATTTGCAACTGGTAATTGAAAATTAGTCACAATTTCAAAAGTAATCAAAATTTAGTTACTTTTTCATATAAAGATAAAATCTGAACAAAAACACTCTTAAAAATCCAAAAAAAGAGAGAGCATAATATGCTAGAGTTCGAATTTTTTGCATATGAAATTCTAATATAATATGCTGGAATTTCATAATGTGCTGGAGTTCCAACATAATACGCTAGAAGTTTATACTCATGAGTCAGGAGCTCCATAATTCAGCATATTATGCTGAAATTTTTCTTGTTTCAACTAAGGTATTTTTTGTCCAGATTTTATTTCCGCATAAAATAGTGGCTATTTTCCAATGATTTTGCAAACGATGACTATTTTTCGATTATCAATCCGAAAACTGACTAGCCCCGTGCTATTTGTTCTCTCTTTATAAATATATGGACGCACTTAGCTTATATTATCATGGTTTTGTTCATAGGTATTATTAGGTCATATTTTCAACCAGAAAGCGTAGGACAAATTTTGGTAGAAGGTAGTTGACATTTAGATGTAGGAGAAAACCATATGTGAATTAAGAAGACATTTACCAAATTGAATAATGTGAAACCTAGCTACTTATGCTTGAAAAAATACTTGCACAAACACACACATAGGAGAGAAGGATATGGGAAGCTAATCCTTTAAAAAAATAATTTAGTAATTTTATATAAAGTAGTGGCAAATACACCTAAAAGGTTATAACAAAGTCCTCTCTCGTGATAATAACGTTAATCTTTAATATTATTTAATAGTTTTGGCTTCATCCAAATTCAACGGCCATTTGACATTATATTTAAGTTTCTAGAACATTTCTCATAATAGTGTTTCATTGTTTATTAGTAGATTAAAGTTGGTAACAACTTTTCGGTATGCATTGTGGAGAATGGATTATATAAATAGGACTAAAAGAAATTTGGACGAAAATGTTCAAACCAATTTGATAATTTATTTTTTGAAAAGGGAGAAATACAACAGGTAACCAATAATAAATTTCTCATATTTGTCACCAAGCCGCCGTTTACCAATACAAGTTACTACTATCTCGTTGTGGTTCTTATCAATAACTTTTATAAACCTAAATTGTGTAAATTTTGTATGAATTAAAATGTGCCCTCTGACAATTAAAAGCGGAGGTTAGCTTGGAAATACCATCAATCATCAATAGATAATTCAATTTTCAATTTCATTTCCACTGTTTCCTTAAGTTCCTTTTTTCTTTTTCTTTTTTTTTTTGTGGGGGGGGGGGGAGGGTGGTTGGGTTTTAAGCTTCAATTCAACAACCACTTAATATGGCCCAATTATATATGGGCCTACAGTATATGACCTATATTTGGGCCTGGACTATACCAGCTTTTCCTAACATGGACACTTTCTTGGGTGGAAATGGCATGGGGTGGCCAGTTTTTAAGATGCTATTTAGTATTTGGCCAGCAATTTCAATGCTAAGCATATATATCCACTATTTTGTTGTTAGTAATGTATATGAATAGACGTTTTTATCCTTTCTTCATCTCTTTTCTTTTCAACCCTTTTTCATTATCAAAATCTCAAAACCCTCGCTTCTCTCCGACACTAAAACTTTCGTTTCTTCTCTTAAAATTTGGATATATAAAATCAATTGGGTGTTCAAAATATTTGTTAGGAAACACCTTTGTGAGTTGATTCTACAGATTTGGACCATTTGTGATCTAATTTGCTAGGGTTTGTCGAAAATTTGCGAAGCCGATTTTGGAGAAGACGACCACCTGGGGTTTGTTGATTTCGTGAAAATTGAATCAAATTAGCTATTGGGATGTGTTTGTACTGCTATTGGAAAGTTGTGTTCCTTACTTGAGTTTGTTTTGTGGGGATTAAACGAGAATCAAATTCAATTTCTGAAAACTTCTAGACATTAAGCAAAACAAGTAAACGTTAGGACATAATTTTCTAAACATCCTGAAATATTGAACTAGGAATCTAGTATTGAGGATAAACGTTTCTGAAATGTCCTTAACTTTTGGACATTAAGCGAACCATGTCTTTAATATTTGCGCACACTCATGAAATTAAGGACACTATGTCCTTAACATTTACATTGCATATATGAAGTTGAGGATGTCCTAAAATTTAACAACATATAGTGCAAATACAGGGACACTTTACCCTTAATATTTACACAACACTCATGAAGTTAAGGACATTGTGCCCTTAATATTTACACAACACTCATGAAGTTAAGGACACCATGTCCTTAACATTTACACTCCACGTATGAAGTTAAGGACATGATGTCCTAAAGTTTAAAACAGAAGGTGCTAATTCAGGACACTTTGTCCTTAATATTTACACAACACTCATGAAGTTAAGGACACCATGTCTAGCACAGGGGTATTTTTGTCCGGGCAGGTAAAAATTTTATTAAAGCGCTGGCTAAAGAATAAATACATTTTAAACAGTTGTTAAAGAGTAAATACAATTCTAATTAGTTACTAACTGTGCACTTCCCCCCTTTATTGGGAGATTTAAAATAAAAAGGATTATGGATTATTTTCATTTTAGCCCACGCTAGAAATTATTTACATTTGGCAGTCGAAAAAGTGTATAAGATTTGTATATATATATATATATATATATATATGTATGTATATGTATATATGTATGTATGTATATATATATATATGTATGTATGTATGTATGTATAAAATGATCCTATGGTTGAGCGGCAGAGATAGCGGCAAGAGCAATCAAAATCGGTAAAGTTAAGGCAATCTGGGAAGACTTCATGTTGTATTGAACATAGCTAGCTATCCTGTAGCATAACACACAAAATCTACCAGGTTATCCTAATTTTAATATTACGAACAAAAGTGTAAAAGAATATCAGATGTATAGTAGGCAAGTTATGACAAAATAGTAGGATTTTATATTTTATTCTATCTTGTTGGGTAACTACAAACTCTATCATATTGTTATGTTTCTCCGACGGTACCTTAAACAAACAGTTGTAACAAAAAGGTAGAACTTTTCTTATATTGATCACTAATGGGGTGTAGCCCGAGCTCTGCACGGGCCCAATGTCAAGGTACTCCGAAATTCTTAAATATGCATAATCTACTATTCATAATTGAAAATTTTATCCTTTTAGTCGGTAAAATTTTCACCAGCAAACACCTGCTGCCATCACGGTTCAGTTCCAACACAAAGCTCTCAAGTTAGAACTTGGAGGGTTGATAAATCAGTGAAATTTACAGAATATGGAACATAATGCACATGGTCACTACCACTTTCATCTAAAACAATTCACACTTACATTGAGAAAACGATATTATTCCTATCATTTTCATTGTTCTGTCTCTAGTGGAATTTGTTGGCGAGATGGCATTGCCTTTTGATCGGACTCTTTGTCCGAATAAGAAGGTTATTCTCAGAACAAATGGGAGCTCTGGCAAATTACTTAAAAACAGTCTGACTATTTGCTATTTTCTTTACACAACCTGGTCCTCTTATCCACTACTCGTTGGTGGTTAACCAATTTCAAGCGTGTGCTTTCCAGTATGTGATGTAGTTATCATCCAGCTTCATGGGTGCGCTCTTTATTCCTGAAATACTGTGCAGGCTAGGCTAGGGTAGTTCTTTTGTTCTGAATGTGATGTAGGCATACCTCTTTTATCCACTGATGTTCGCGTTCAAGTATGCAAGTAATTTTACAAAAAAGTTTGCAATCAGCTTATCCTGTAAAGCAGAGTAGTCACACGTATAACTGGGAGTACCTGCAAAGAGAAAAAGGAGCAAACATTTTACAAACATAGGCACATGTGCTGAAAAATAACACTTGCTATATTAACTTTTTTTCCAACTGTATATACACCAAAATACAAAGGTAAATATGGGAAAAATTCTACGAATCACTTATTTATGAGACAAAATTAACAATTTAAGCCATCTGATAAAAAATTAAAGGCAAAAAAATATACTTTGGAACAAAGTGTGCACTTCGAGGATTTGCATCAATTAAATGACAAAGAGAACAAACTGAAGAAGATTCATAATAAGCACATATGGTCAAGCGCAAACCATTCAAGCAGTCATAGAAGGACAAGAAGAAGTGAGAACCCAGTAGAAGCACTTATAACCCAAACCCGCAGAAACCGAAGTAAACCGAGAAACACACAAGTTTAGCTGAGGCTTTGATCAGAGGGAAAAGGACTAAAGCAGAAAGAGAAATTTTCTCAAACACCTAGTAAGAGAGTGGAGAAGAAAAATACAGAATTAAGAATTAGATGCAAACAAAACCTAGAGAACGAACAAGAATAACAGAATTGGTACCGAGCAAAAGCACAAATAAGAGAAAAAAATGCAACCAAACTGTATGTGTAAAAATGGGGGAGGACGTGTGCTACCAACACGGGCAAATGGAAAGAGCTCTGTGTGTGTAAAACAGGCAGCACTTGAAATGCATGTTGATGCGTTGTGCATATTTACTATGTCCAGAATTGTGCAAGATGTGTCATCTAAGAAAAGATTAGTCTTTTACAGGCTCAATCTGTTATCCAAGTCGGAGATGGTTTAACGGAAAACAAATTATAAATGTCAAATCTACGAAAACAGAAAAAGGCACAAAGTGGATGCAAATAGTTTAAATATGCAATCAGATATATTAGATCCGCTTAGGAACAAAAATGGAATTCAAATGATACAGTTGCACCATATGGTAGAAGCGAATGCCTTCGTAATGGTAGGACCAAAAATATATAGCTCAGAATCAAACTCTTGCAAGCGCGCAACCTCTATAGCATTCCCAGATAACAGATGCACTGGAAATTGGTTCAAGCTGCGCTTCAAGTGACTTCAACACCACAATACCATTAAATCCAGCTCATATAACACATGTGACGATAGAGTAAACAATAATACACCAAGAAATACAGCATCATCTACTACACCAAGAAATACAGCATCATCTACTCATTTATTTACTGTAATTTTGAATTTTTTTTAACTAAATTTGCTAGTTTGCCTCTGTAATAGATAAATGGAAGAATGTGAAAACTAAAAAGAAATAGATAAGTGGAAGAAAAGGGAGAGTATGAATTAGCGGAGAACAATTAGGAACCACGGGAATAAAGTTAATAATATAGTGCGGACAACATTACAGAGCTAAGAACACTAAAAGTTTGTTTGCTCAACTACTGAAGGATTACATGCACCAAATCCCCTAAGCATTCACAATTATAAAGATAAAAATATGTATGCTTTCTTACCTTCAGAGGGTCAATACTAAGTAGAAAATAGTGACAAAAAACTTCCACAGAACCAACTGTCCAAAATCGTGAGGTATTTCCTTTGGTAAGCAAAGTGTCCAATTGCAATGGTGTCAAATGATTTGAACAGCTTGGACATTTACATTAACACTTATTGTACTTTTTCATTTTATTTTTGTAAGCACACTCTGTGCATCTTACTAATAGGAGTAGCAAGAGTACATAGTCCTTCATATGGAGGTTGTTGTGCTATAATGTGTATAACTGGGAGGAAAAAAACCAACACAACGAAAGAATTGAATAAGATTATCAAGTATAGACGATATCCTCAAATAATGGTAACGATGAAATTGGAAAAAATTAGAAAGTCAATAAGTCAACCATGTACTAAATAGATTCTTCATAGTGCTTATATATAGATTGCATTGTGAAAACAATCATACTGTGTTGACATCTCAAGCTCCAAAGATGAACCAAACAAACCAAAAAATGGATATATAGCTTATGATATTTGTAGAACTTTGGAGGAAAAGGATAATTTCAAATGGATGAACACTTAATCACACAAGTTTGATTGTGGATCAATAAACCCTCCTCCTTTATCGGGGCTTGGGACTGCTGTGTTGTAGTATAACTGAAATATAGGCGGAGTTAAAATTTTGGTCATTCAGTTCTTCAGGTAGAGTTCATAGGAAATTCTATTATAACAAAGTTTTTGGTGGAATAAGGCTCAATATGATAGAATTAACACTTAAGTACAATAAACCCACACAGATGTTCCACTTTAATTGATGCTTCAGCATACTTAAAACGAAAAGGAAGAGTAGAGGACATTCACCTATATGAGGCTGTACAGTAAAAAATAAGCTGTATATTTATGAGCACTTGTTTGGTTCTTTGGAATCCATCAATTATGCCAGTTCAAGTTTCCTTTTTACCTGTAAATATTTCCATCTGAAGTTCTCAATGAGATGTTTAAAAATATCACAGAATACTCTATCTATTAAAAATTCTATCTATTACCCACCAAATTAAGTTCTATCACCGCACATAATTTATCTAAAATCAAAATTAGCAGCCCGTTCTCCTCCCAAGCGGAACAAGAAATTAAATTGATAAACAAATAATAAACATTTAGTAAAAACTCTGATTCATTCAAGAATTTTCTCAAACACCTAAAGAGCAAAGACAACTCCACATATTAAACTTTCTGTGCAGCAAAAGTCTAGCATCCCATGAAAGATGGCAGAGAGAAACAAAAGATAAGAAGAAGCAACTCACAGGAAAATAATAATCGAAACGAAAAATTCGGCAAAGTGTACAGCTAACAACAAGAAGAGCGAGGGGAGAGAAGGTCGCAGTCACAAAGGAGTTTGAAGATTGTTAAACTTTTCAGATGTTGCTAGATTGATACACAAAGCGTTAAAATTGGACGTATCTCAGTGCTCCCCTCCTAACCATATTCTTCTAGGAAAAAACTATTTACTGCCAAGACTATAGAATTGAACCCAATTATTCCACAGTCAAGAAATTCAACCCAAAACAATAGTAGAAATCTAGAAAAAGGCTTAATTCATTCAATAATTGCCTCGAACACCTAAAGAACAAAGGCGATTGAGACATTAAACTTTCTGTGCAGCAAAGCCCAAACATGCCATCAAAGATTAAATAGTGAAACACAAGATGAGAAGAAGAAAACTCACAAGAAACAATGATCCAAAGAGGAAAATTTGCGAAACTTTAAAGATAAGATCAAGGAATTTACAGACAGCGGAGCTTTTGAACTATTGCTAGATTGGTACAAATCGCTGCATTTGTAATAATCTTGGTATTAACCTTTTAATGCAGAGAACGCTGCGTCTGTCACGTTTCTCAAATTAAGGCATAAGGACAATATTACCCTTATAAAGACTAGGCAGACATGTCGTCCAGGTGCTTGCTAACTCCCCTTTATTAGATAGTAGAAAAATATCATTTGGTAGGGAACTCTATCAAATTACCGGATTATCATGTTTCACCAATAGTACCTCATTTACTGTTATAAAAAGTTAAGACAAAAAAGTAGAACTTTTACCTATATTGATCATATCAAGAATTCTCTACTAGATTGTCATGTTTCACCAATGATACCTTATTTAAAGTTATACAGTTATGACGAAAAAGTAGTACTTTTAACTATACTAGACGGTAATTGCCCGTGCCAGCACGGGCCCAATAGTATAAAAGTTGTAACTTTTATTTTTAATCAACTTCATTTTGATATGAGAATCAAGAGAACTAAATTAGTCGGTAGTAATTAACATACTTTCTAAACAGTGTCATGCATCTTTGTTTGTACTTCATTATACCATAAGCTCAAATTTAGCATGCTCCAAAGAGCTCCTGCCAGTAAAAGAGTGCGAGTACACACGAATACACCACACATAGCTGCACAACATGCAAGAAATACATTAGAATCAGAAACCTCCTTCCACTCAAAATTTATTTCACTAATATAACAAAATTATACCAGACACATGGAAAAAGGGGTAGCTGTAGACAAACCCCAATAACTGTATCCTGCCATTAAGGAATTCGAGAGTAGCCGGCACATAGACATAATGAACGCAAGGAATTCACTCATCATGGTTTATCTCTTCATTTTCATTTTTCATGAAAAAAATAAAAGGTCTTTATGGAGCAAGTGTACAATTGCATATTGACTATTTGATATGAACTTACTTTCACCTTTATTAATCAGCATAC
The DNA here is from genome assembly GCF_000715075.1 of Nicotiana tabacum. Lineage (NCBI taxonomy): Eukaryota > Viridiplantae > Streptophyta > Magnoliopsida > Solanales > Solanaceae > Nicotiana > Nicotiana tabacum. Next base: position 12,504,902 of record NC_134089.1, on the reverse strand, counting down.
TTCTTCTCTAGTACTCTATCATTATTGCAGCAGTTGCGACACTTTTTTCTCCAAGTCGTCTTCTTTTCCCTTGCTCTTTTTTCTAGCACTTAGATGCATTATTGAGGTAATTATTCTTCTTTGTTATCTTGTACTTCTTGTACCCTGACTTCCATATTTCATCAGAATTAGGCAAAACAACAGAAAACGAACATATTTCATCAAAAAAAAAACTATTAAATGTGCAAATCAGGAATATTTACTGATATGTATGTAAAAACTCTAGCAACAATTATGCAAAACAGCAAAAAACCAACATTTACCAACTAAAATTTAGATTAGCAATAGAAGAAGTGCAATATACCAAAAAAAAATGCACAAACAACTAACTATATTAAAGAGCTCGCAGCAAATTCAAATAGAACAAAAATGGATAAACTATCTGCAATTGCCAACAGGAGAATTCACAGAGAAGTCAAGAAGTAAAGGGGAAAATAAAGAGGTATACAGGTGAATAGACGATGGAGATGAAACAATGAAAAGGCTCTGCAGGTCATGGCGCTTACTCAGCAAATTTTAGGCTACCTGTACCAATCAAATGGCATGGAAGATAAAATTATACTAAATTACCTCAAAATAGTGTCCTCATAAGTAAAGTTAGTAGTTGTTTGGGTACTCGAAAATCGATAAGCCCATCCATCAGGTAGTTTAGCACCACAAACCTTTACAAGACCATATTCGCGTCCCACGTCGAGAATATCAGGTCTGTCTTCACCACCAGTAATCATACACACAAGTGACTGAAATTGTTGTCTACTGAGGGAATCCCCAATAAAAGCCAGAGTTCCATTTTCCATCCTGGACGCACAACCAAGTTCAGTAAATTCCATGTATGTAAAACCAATTAAATATCACCTGATGAATTGAAGAAGGGAGAGAGCAGCGCCATATTCTATGTAACAATAAAATTTAGACACTGAAAAATAGTGCAAACAGAATCATCTATTTTCAGACATTATGATGTAGAGAGAGAGCATGCACTACATAGGGGAGCTTCACAGTCACAAATTCTTGCAGTTAATATGAGATATATGTTCTAATCTCTTTGGTTTACTCAAGCTTACACTTCTGCCCTTGGAAAATACATTACAAGCCATGGTAGGTACAATACTATTAATTCCAGACAGATGAAGAGAGGAGGTTTTAATAGATTTCGGAAGAAATTTTCTAAGGTTAGATATCCCCGGCATCAGAAAGTAATCAATTACAGAAAAAGGAATCCGTACCTTTTCAGGAAGTTAACACCAGTAAACTCTTCCATCTCTCAATCTCTTGGTCTACAACGTAGTTTCTCATATTCAAAATCCATACGTTGTGTCAAGCGGCAAGCCCACATGGCTGACAACATTGCTTGCAGCCAAATCCAGAATATAGAGGCCTACTATCATCTGTGACCAATCTACCTTTAGCAAAGTTACAACATGGAAATTAAGATAAAGGTATTAGTAACCAATATCGTACTAACCATTGTATCAAATTCACCAGCAAATTTCAGGATAGGCCAATTGGTAAGCAAGGCCTTTTTTTAAGATTATCCATAACCCAAGAAAGGGTGATTATAATTGGAAAAAGAAGGAAATTAGGTATTTGTTCAACGACAATGTAATCAAATCCGTCAATATTTGACTTCCATGAACATTAGAAGTTTACAAACTTCTGAGGCAGATGTCAAATTTTCTATAGGGCTGTCTGCAGAATTCACTGGAGCAGCAACTTCATTTACATGTTCTCTTGAACTACTTTTTTCTTCGAAAGCTCCTTTTAAATATCCTTTTTGGGCAGAGCTGGGAGGAATACCCCCACTTCCTGAAAAACACCATTAAAACATCACGCGGTAGAGACTACATATTGCTTGACCTCAATAACATCTCAGGATACAAAGATATTATAAAACATGAATAGGTGCGGAAGTTTCTTTTATGCAGAGAAACAGACACTTTGGCAAATAAAATCAAGTAGAGGAGTTGAAGCAACATATTCAGTACACAGTAAGCAGATTAGGATCTATTTATTCATACAACTCAGGAAAAGGAAGCTTCTCTTTCTTTTAATTTGAAGGACTGAAAACAGACACATTGACGTATGACGCAAAGAAAGAAAGGGACTTTACTATGGCACTAATTTTTCATAATTTGAGGCACACATAAAAGATTAAAGATTGTAATCAAACATACCATACCTTCTATCTCAGTATTAGTAATTAGTTCTTCGGTCACCTTATCCTTTGTAGTGGACTCCTTAGTAGGTGAATTTGGAATGGTGGGTTCAAAGTTCACGCTTTCTTCTGATTTCTCTATTCTATTTCGTTCTCTTAAAACTTCTTCATCTTTCACTGTATAATCTACAAGAGAACAAAGAATAAATAAGTAACTTAACAGGATTCAACAACGTTTCCATCAAGTTCTATTTACTATGTCATAATAATGCTGTCCTTTTCGGTTTGTCCCAAAATAGTTACTCATGTTAAAGAGGAAAGTTCCTTCCTCAACATTTAAACTGGTGCCAAATACATATTACATTATATATTTTAATCCTCGAGAACTTCTTGTTGCGGAAGCCAAATGTATATAGTGTGAATAAGTCACAACTACTATACCAAAAATTATGACAGCCACCAAATAATAAATAAGACAATAAAGCAACAATAAAGGGAACACCAGAATTTACGAGGTTCGGCTAATTTTGCCTACTCCTCGGACACAACCAATATTTTATTTCACTCCAAAAATACAAGTGAAATAATACTAAAGAGAGAAGATACAAATGCCTTAAACAGATGAGAAGGCAAATGAGAGGTGTGTTTAAATCCTAAACATTAGGCCTTCTTTTATAGGGAAAATTTCCCAACCAAATGGCTAACCCACCGATGTGGGACTTTGCCAAATTCAACAAATCTCCACCTTGGCAAAATTACACATCTTCAATCGTCTCTCAATAAAAAAATTTGGTTGTGTCTTCATCTTCAATCTTCAGTGTTCAACAATGTTGATCAAATCCAAACAATGTTGAAACTTGACCGCAGTCACCACTTTTGTCAGCATATCAGCAGGATTCTCTGTAGTGTGAATTTTCTTCATCGTGACTCCACCTTATTCTATGATTTCTCGTACAAAATGATACCGAACATCAATGTGCTTCGTCCTTGCATGATAAACTTGGTTCTTCGCTAATTGAATAGCACTTTGACTATCACAAAAAATTGTGATACCTTTTTGTTCAACACCAAGCTTCTTTAGCAATCCTTGAAGCCAAATTGCCTCCTTCACAGCCTCTGTAATAGCCATATACTCTGTCTCTATTGTAGACAAAGCAACTGTTGACTGCAAAGTAGACTTCCAACTAACTGGTGCCTTTGCAAAAGTAAACACATAACCAGTAGTTGATCTTCGTTTGTCCAGATCACCCGCAAAATATGAGTCACAATATCCAATTACAGACTGATTGTCTTCCTGCTCAAAAACTAACCCGACATCTACAGTATTATGAATATACCGTAGAATCCACTTCACAGCTTGTCAATGCTCCTTCCCTGGATTGTGCATATATCTGCTAATAACTCCAACAGCTTGTGAAATGTCAGGCCTTGTGCAAACCATTGCATACATCAAGCTACCAACAACATTTGTGTATGGTACCTTTGACATATACTCTCGTTCAGCTTCATCCATTGGCGACATAGTAGTACTTAGCTTAAAATAGGGAGCAAGTGGAGTACTAACTGGCTTAGTCTTTCATCTATGCCAAAACATTGTAGTACTCTCTTCAAATATTCTTTATGAGATAAACAGAGTTTCTTTGAACGTCTATCTCTAATTATCTCCATGCCAAGAATTTTCTTTGCCTCACCCAGATCCTTCATCTCGAACTCCTTCTTCAGTTGAATCTTCAACTTATCAATTTCTTCCGAATTCTTGGAAGCTATCAACATATCATCAACATATAGGAGAAGATATACAAAGGAACCATCTTTAAGCTTGTGCAAATACACACAATGATCGTATTTGCTTCTCTTGTACCCTTGCCGCAACATAAACTCGTCAAATCGCTTGTACCATTGTCTAGAAGATTGTTTCAATCCGTACAACGATTTTTCAAGTTTGCACACCATATTTTCTTTTCCAGCAACTTTGAATCCTTCTGGCTGAGTCATGTAGATTTCCTCCTCCAAGTTTCCATGTAAAAATGCAGTTTTTACATCCATCTGAACTAGTTCCAAATCCAATTGTGCTACCAAAGCCAACATAATTCTAATGGAGGAATGTTTTACAACTGGAGAAAACACTTCATTGTAATCAATTCCCTCCTTTTGAGCATATCCTTTGGCCACCAATCTTGCTTTGTAGCGAACATCTACTTGGTTAGAAAATCCTTCCTTCTTTGCAAATACCCATTTGCACCCAATTGCTTTCTTTCCCTTCGGGAGATTGGCCAATCTCCATGTATGATTCTGATGAAGGGACTGTATTTCATCATTCATGGCAATCATCCACTTATCTTCTTCTGAACTTTGGACAACGTCTTTATAAGTGGTAGGAACATCATCAGCTACAATTGAGGTTGCACAAGCAACCGTCTCTATGAGACGAACAAGTTTCGTTATTGTTCTTTTTGGCCTGCTGGTTGCTATTGATTCAAGTTGTTGTTGAGGTTCCTGAGTTGGAATCTCCTCTACTGGCTCTCCTTCCAGAGGGTAATCTTCATTTGTTTCCTCCTCTGCTTTTTGTGTAGGAAAAATAAATTTTCCCTCAAACTCCACCTGCTTAGAAACACCTTCATTTTGTTTGGTATCTTCTGTTACCTTATTTACCATAGCAGATTCATCAAAGGTAACATCCATGCTGAATATTATTTTCTTTGTCATATGACACCATAAGCGATATCCTTTGACTCCAGAAGTAATTCCCATAAAAATAGCCTTCTTTGCCCTTGGATCCAATTTTGACTCCGTCACATGATAATATGCAGTTGAGCCAAACACGTGCAAAGAGTTATAATCTACAGCAGGTTTTCCATACCATTTTTTAAATGGTATCTTGCCATCAATAGCAGCAGATGGTAGACGATTAATGAGGTGGCATGCATATGTAATTGCCTCAGCCCAAAATTCTTTGCCCAAGCCAGCATTGGACAACATACACCGTACCTTCTCCAGCAAGGTCCGGTTCATACGTTCTGCCACTCCATTCTATTGTGGTGTATGTCTAACAGTGAAGTGTCGGACGATGCCATCATTTTCACAGACCTTATTGAAATGATCATTTTTGTATTCACCTCCATTGTCTGTGCGAATACACTTGATCCTCCTGCCTGTTTGATTCTCCACCATCGTCTTCTATTTGAGAAAAATTCCCAGCACTTCATCTTTGTTTTTCATTATATACACCCACACTCTTCGGGAAAAATCATCAACAAAGGTTACAAAATAGTGTTTCCCACCCAATGAAGGTGTTTTGGAAGGACCCCAAACATCAGAGTGTACATAATCCAAAATGCCTTTAGTATTATGGATCGTTGTACCAAATTTAACCCTTGTCTGTTTCCCTTTAACACAATGCTCACAAAACTCCAAGTTGCAAGCCTTGACTCCTTTTAACAATCCTTGATCTAATAGAGTTTTCAAGGATTTTCCTCCAGCATGTCCCAAGCGCATGTGCCATAGCTTGGTTGCTTCTGCCTCTTTGTCGTCACTAGATGTCACTGTCGTTGTCCCAATAGTTGTACTGCCACGATTGCGGTACATATTATTATTCTTCCGATTAGCCTTCATTACCACTAGTGCACCGGAGCATACTCTCATCACTCCATTTTCTGCAATGATTTTGAACCCTTTTGATTCAAGGGCTCCCACACAGATGAGATTCTTCTTCAAATCTGGTACATATCGAACATCTGTTAATGTTCTGATCATTCCATCGTGGTTCCTTAATCGTATTGAACCAATCCCATATGAGGTAAGAGGGTTGTTATCCGCTGTGTGAATAATTCCATATTCTCCTTCTTGAAAATCCACGAACCAGTCCCTGTTGGGACACATATGATAGCTACAAGCCGAGTCCATCAACCATATGTCTAATGATATTGATGACTCTGTTGTAACTAATGAGAAGTCTGAATCATCACAATCAGCTACATTTGAATCCATAATGGCCTTTCCATTATTATATTTGGCCTTATTCTTCAACTTCGGACAGTCTTTCTTCCAGTGCCCTTTTTCTCGACAAAAGGCACATTCATCTTTGCTGGGTCTGGATCTTGACTTGGATCTTCCCTTCTTTGTCCTCGTTTGATTTTGAGGACGACCCTCACAAATAGTGCTTCTCCTTCTCCGCCCTTCTGTTTTTCTCGCTTTCTTTGTTCATAGCTGTACAAAGCCGAACAAACTTCTCTGAGAGAAACTTCGTCATTTCCATGGAGTAGAGTAGTTTCAAGGTGCTCGTACTTATCAGGAAGTGACGCCAACAACATCAAGGCCAAGTCACCATCATCATAAATTGTATCCATATTTTGCAAATCTGTGACCAACTTATTGAAACTGGTGATATGTTCATTCATCATGGTACCAGGAACATAGGTGAAGTGAAACAGTCTCTTCTTCATGTACAATTTATTTTGACTGTTTTTCTTCAAAAAATTATCCTCCAGTGCTTTTCATAATTTACTTGCAGAAGTTTCCTTTGTGTATGGATATTTCTGCTCTCTAGCAAGGTAGGATCGAATGGTACCGCAAGCAACACAGTTGATAATTCTCCAATCTTCTTCTCCAATAACATCTGGTTTCTTTTCTTCAATGGCCAGATCTAGCCCTTGTTGAAAAAGGACATCTAGAACCTCGCCTTGCCACATCCCAAAATGTCCGGACCCGTCAAATATTTCTACCGTAAATTTCGCATTTGACACAATTCTTGTCATAAGTGAAGATGCCAATGATGACGTGTTGTTGACACTTGATGTAGATTCTTCTTGTTTATTGTCTCCCATATTTGACACAAATATTATTTAATAGCTGACGACACAAATCAAGATTATTTCCTTTCTGATGTAGAAGATCAGACTAAGCTGCAACCACAGAGCATACTCAGACAGAACCTTGACACAGTTACCAAGATAAATCTTTTCTGATGTGGAAGATCAGACTATGCTGCAACCACAGAGCATACTTAGACAGTACCTTGGCTCTGATACCAATTGTTGCGGAAGCCAAATGTATATAGTGTGAATAAGTCACAACTACTATACCAAAAATTATGACAGCCACCAAATAATAAATAAGACAATAAAGCAACAATAAAGGGAACACCAGAATTTACGAGGTTCGGCTAATTTTGCCTACTCCTCGGACACAACCAATATTTTATTTCACTCCAAAAATACAAGTGAAATAATACTAAAGAGAGAAGATACAAATGCCTTAAACAGATGAGAAGGCAAATGAGAGGTGTATTTAAATCCTAAACATTAGGCCTTCTTTTATAGGGAAAATTTTCCAACCAAATGGCTAACCCACCGATGTGGGACTTTGCCAAATTCAACATTACCAACTAACATTTAATTTTTTCATATTTGAAACATTATGTTTAACACTTCCAAACAGATCCCACCAAATTGCATAAGACAACCTATCCAAACATCTCACTCTCAATAACAACAAAATATGTATCTTTAATGGGACATATCCATGGGGACTTTAATTTAGTAGCCATATTAGTTATTGCATAGTTGTTGAAGAAATAGATGATATCATTATTTACGGAGAAAAAGTTGAGAAAGAAAATTCATGATTTAGCACAAATGCACAACTCAGGTAGATCAACAAGTGGAGCAGGTATCCACAAGAGAGTATTCTTGTGGGATGTTAGCTGCTTCACTGAAGCCGGCATAGAGGTGGGTAACACTAAATATGACATTTTTCTTGCATTGTGATAACTCAACTTACCTCCCAAAGAGAGCTTTAGCGGCACATACATTACATGGTGACATAAAATGGTTATTTAAGTGATTTGTCAGTATATAAAAAATCAAGGAGAATAGATATCTCATCAGGCATTTCAAAATTTTATGAGACCAAAAAGGAAGCCAAAATTTCAATTCATTCTTCTTAGCACATATACTGTAATAGGATAGTGCCATGCATGAAACTCCTCTTACCAAGAAAGATTGTTTTTTTTTATATCATGTTCTGAAATTATATATTTAATTTGACAAACTATGACTGAAAATTAACTCTCGAAATGGAATACCATTTTGAAAGACAAAACAAATCCTGAAACAAATATCATAAAAAATTGTATGGATGAGAGCAGTATGCGAAAATATCACTTAATTTCAGTAGGCTCCATTTGGATTAGCTGTCTTAATCATTCAAGAGTCGTCCAAGATCTCCTGAACGGAAAGTCGCTTAAATATCCTTCACAAGATACTGGACAAACAAATATAACTACATCATGCGTCATTCTTCACAAAATTTATGCAAATAAATCTTCTAATAAGCTTATATGGCAGTGAGATACTTAGCTTCAGCAGAGACATCAGATGATATCTCTAATCAAACAATAGACTTCTTCTTCACCTAGTGATGGTTTCAGAAATTCATGAAATTTAGCAAATCAGACACAATTTATAGTTAATCTACAAGGAGCTTCTCCTTCGAGGACAAAGAGAACCAAGAATATATTTGACTTATCTAAAATTCTTTATACTGGATTTAAACTTTCAACCCCACTTTAAATTAATTGTGAAAAATCAGTTTCTTTCATTCGTGAAGAAGAAAAGGAAGACATGAAATCCAAATAGTTACAACCAAAATCCTCAAATCTCGCTCTGTAACTATAACTCTTTTGCTATGTGGTGAAAATAGAAAACAGGATAGAGGTGTAAATAACTTCAGGTGCTAACAGTGTCAAACATTTGCCGGCAATTTTCTATTTTCTCCCTTACCACCGAAAAATGGAAAAGACCAGGGATGCATAAGAAATTAAATAAGAAAACCAGTTCATTGAAGATTCTTTACTAAACACCTCCACATCAGAGGTTTTTACCTAAGGAATCGGAATAGAAAGAGATGGTAGGTCGGTTGCGGTCGTTGGCTCTGGAACAAACAACAACTATACGAAGATAATAGTAAAAAGCAATTAGCAACACACCGCAAGATAGAAACAAAGAGCCCTAGTCCCCATCATCGTTGCCAACCCAGCACACTGCCCATTGAACAGACAAATCAATGGTAATGAGCAATGGAGAAGGAAATAGAGCCAATCCAAGCGCAACGGAAGAACACAAAAGGAAGATGATGAAAATTATTTTGCCTAGTCTAGACTCTAGATGATGCACACAAGTAGGAAAGAGAGAGAGCGAAGGGAATGGGGAGACAGAGAGAGGATAGAGAGAGCCAGAAGGAGCATCGAGATAATAAGCCTAAAAAACGTGGCAAATCAGTTGCTGCGTAAGTATGCATAAACGAAAAGACTATATTACCCTTGATTTGAAATGTATTGCCACGACACACACACGTCGAAACTCTTTCTCTTCTATATAATAGAAATCTAGAACCTACTAAATCATTTAAGTGCAATATTTTCTTAGTCATTTATATGGTGGATCCACGTAGACAAAAAGGTGACAGAAACATGACATAGGCTAAAACAAACGATCTACAGTAATCTACAACACAGAAGATATATACTCATGAATTCTTATAAGCACATAAGAAAAAGATATCTAGCTTAATATTGCACAACAGACTGAAGCTCAACGGTTATTGACTTGACCTGTGCTCTCCCTCCGTCCAAGCAATATGTTCCTTTGGCGGCGCTCCAAATCTGAACTTGTATTTTACCTCCGTTTCAATATTTAAGTTGCCTGAATTCACTCTAAAACCCTGATAAGCATCATATTCTTTAATTAAGTAGCATATATTAAGTTTTTATCTTTTTGTTAACTTTCTTAATTTTTATCATGCTGTTATAACTTTTATTGAAGGAGGATATAAAGATTTATGTCATTGACTTTTAAAAGTTTGTACTTGTATCATGAGCTGGTATTTGTTTAATTATCCATATGTCGTTGACCGTTGTTTTTTGTGTTTGAATATTCCTTCTATATAGACTTGAGGCTATAACTGTTACGTCAAGGACTTTTTTTCTATGCGGGAATTATTAAAAAAGAAGAATGGTGCATGTGAGCACGTGATTTTTGCTTCACGAAAATTACTCCAAAAGAAATCTAAAATAAAACAAATCTCATCTGTGTACAATTTTGAGAATTTGCGTGACATTTAGTAATTATCTTTGCCCGCAAATATTTACCCTTGCTGTGATTAATTAAAAAATACAAAAATACATGTTGCACGCACATTCAAGATTTAAGTGTACATCTTGGAATTAATTGAGTCACGTTTTATGGAGAAAAAAAAAGAAAGAAAATTACAAAATATGCAGTTTTGTTGCGTTTTGTCAGTCATGTGTGCCGTTGTGTAATTTTGTTTTAAATTAATTAAATGTTTAGCCTTGTGTGACAATTGTTGTTAAGGTTTAACAGTGTTGTAGGATAATTTTGGTTTTACAAATTATTTTAGAATTTTATTGATTGTTAATTAAAAGTAAAAAGAAAAAGAGTTGAAAAAATGAAAACTCATATTAGGCCCAAAAATCAGGCCCAAAACCAAGACGCAGACCCAGTCCAAACGCCTTGTGCCCGGTCCATTCCCACAATCACTGGAACGACGTCGTTCTGCGGCAATCAATCCCAGCCGTCGACCTTACATGATCCAACGGCTCAGAATACGTCCCCCTTACCCGTTCCCTGAACCCGACCCGTTGCTCGGTTTGAACCGCCTCCCTACTTAAACCAAACGACGCCGTGTTGGTTAACTCCTTTAATCCTGGCCATTGATCTTGATTGATCCAGCGGCCAGGATTAAACCACCCACCCCGTAAGAACCCCAATCCCTCACCCCATGCCCCCAAACCAAACCCCCACTCACCTCCTGTTCATCATCGCCTCAGAGACGAACCCTACAAACCCTAGCCGCCTTAGGACTCCCCCACCGTAAACCCGGCAACCATGACGCCGATGACCACCAGACTAACACCCCTGAATCACCATGACCCCCTCTCTCCAAATCCACACTCAGTTTACCTCGAATCTTCCCCGAACGTCTCGAATCTTCATTCGAAGGTTCGAGCAAAAACCAGATCTACACCTACCGACCACAAATTCATACTACAACACCTCCTGACCTCCCTCACACCCTAAACGCCATTGGTTCCGTTCGAATCTGACCGGAGCTGGACGAATCCCAAATCAAACCACAAAGAACCCTAAAAGACCAAAAGTTGAGATCTGTCCAAATTAAAAGACGATGTGGGGTCTAATCGACTTTAGTCGAAGTGTTCTTAGTTGAGAACACTCGATTAAGGTCCATTCGACCTCCAAAATGGTCGAGTCCGAGCTCGAGCCTGGGACAGTTTGATTTCGAGTCCCTGAGGTAACTTTTCTCTTTCTTTTGTTCTTCTATGATTTTCATCCATTTTCATGTTTAGTTTAGTTTATTTTTTTTGATTTTTCTGACGAGCCTGTTGATCTCCAGACCTTTTATTTAGTCGAAACCCTCTTTTGTTCGTTGAATGTTCTTTAAACTATACAGTCAACACGAACAAGTTCATCGATTAGTTAGTTTCATATAAAGTCCCGGTTTAGCCCAAAGCCGCTGGAATCACCTGTTAACTTGTGTGTTTTTGTTGTTGTTTGTTATCTATTATAGCTTGTATAGTCGTTTAAATAAGTGTCGTCAATTAATTTGTTTAAAATTAGAGGATACATGATAGTAGTTCATTGATGTTCTCCATGTATGTTTACCAGTTCAGCATCTGCTATGCTAACTTGTAATGAACCCATTGAATATGTTCAGAACTAGACTGGTCGTTCATTTAGTAATCCCATGTTCTTCATAGTTGGCCATGGAAACCTGATTGTCACTGTTTCATCATTTGCTCCCTGTTGATTGTTTGATTTAAGTTGATCAGGATTGGTACTCAATTTGATCAACTTATTTCACCTGATTGACACCCCTTTGTGATCTGATTTTAAGTTGAACTTAGGCTGCGTATTGGATATAGCTGTAGAAATCTAGGAGATCAATCAGAAATCAGTGTTAAGCTTATATAGTTGGTAAGTTCAGACAAGTAAGGCTTAGGGTAATACATTAATATGCAGGGGTTAAGGGGTAATTTTGGGAGTTTAATAGGATTTTAACAGGTTGTAAAGCTAAGGTCTGCCTAGGGGTCATTTGTTAACCTTAGTTTAATTGTCAGTGGGGTGCATAACATGAGAGCATGGATTTATTTGAATACAATAATCCCTCCCATAACTCTTGATTAAAACAAATAGGGACAATGCATGCTAGCATGGGGAACCAAATAGTTTACATCAAGAAAAGACACTTAGGAGTGGGGAAGTAGAGGGTATGGGCAGAATTAATCTGGGAATCTCAAGGCAGGTTTGAGCAGGCCTGTTTTGGGCTATAAATAAAGTCATTTTTGATAAGGAGGGGGCTGGTCTTCCAACCTTTAGAAGGTTAGTTTATTTTCAGAGCATAGGCTGGATTTTTCACACAAAAAGTCCAGAGAATAGAGTTGAATAGGCTGGGGGTTTTTTTTACCCTAAGAAACTAAGTAATCAGAAAGTCATTCCTAGGCTGAAATTTTAAGAGAGATATAGAGTGAGATTGGGCTGGAATTTGAACATAATTTCCAGGGATATTGAGGGTTTGAGGTCGCTTTACACCAAGAGCCTGGGGTTGTTTCTCCTTGAGGGTTCAAAAATCAGAAGCTACTATTTTCTTGCATCTGGTTCCTTCTCTGCTTTGCATTTGCTTGTTTTTGGTATTGCTGGGTTGCAAACTGGATTTCCTGTTGTGTTGTTGAATCTGTTACTGTTTGCTCTTGGGTGTTGCTGTTTGTTGCTGAATTTGTTGTTGCTGTTTGCACTACTGATTTTCCTCTCCTTCTTTTGCTTTCCTATACCAGGTATATGCCCTGAACTCGATGCGTGTTAACATCCAATTGAAATGAAATGAAATGGAGGCTTAATTTCAGTTGCATCTGCAGTTATTTCAACATTTGTTTTTTTGTAATCAATTGTGTTAATTTGGAGTGTTGTTTTGCTAAGAGTGATGTGAATGGACTGAATTCATATTTGTAATGGACTGTTAATTTATAGTTATCAGTTGTAGTTAGCATTTGATTTATGTTAGCATTTCTCTGTTTAAATTTTGAAAATCAGAAATAGCTTTAACTAAGGATTAGTCTGAATCGGAAGTTTAATTTGAGCTGTGATGTGCATTCACGTTAGTGACTGACTGCGTTCGTACAAAACCGGACTGAAATATGCTGTTAAAGTGACCTTAAGCCCAAACCAAACTGATAGCTGAAATTAGATTCAAAGTATGTTCAAATTCGATCATGATAATAAGTATTAATTGGAGAGTAGGAGTTAAACATGTTTTTCAAATAATCTTTGTACACGATAGCCTATTTGCCGAGTTGTAGTGGGATTTAGTGATTTGAGTATCAATTAAATTGTGAACTGTGTTGGCTTAATTTATTTCAATAGATTTCAACAATTGTATAGTAAGCCGAGTTGGGCCTCACATTAATTGAGCTACTTGGGGCCTGGTTTTTGTCTGAATGCGGCTCATGTCTGGGCAATGCCTTCTAACACAGGCAGAATTGAATAATGAGGTGCCAAAGGTGTAAGCACGTGATTTTTGCCCTATATGAGAATTACTCCCAAAAAAAATCAAAAATAAAATGATTTTTCTTTGGTGTGCAATTTTGTGATATTTTGTGATATTTTGAATAATTATTTGTATTTGTCTGTGCGTGTTTATTTGCTAAATTAATAAATGTTGCATTTTGCATGTAGGATTTAATTCTACAATTGTTAGTAATTAAATTTGTTTTAAAAAAATTAAAAATTACAAAAATAGGCATCGTTTGCATTTTTAGCATTTAATGTCCAAATATACAATTTTATGCTTAATTATTACTTAATTGTGCGTTAATTGTTATTGAAAGTTAATTTGCGCTTTTATAACTCAATTTAGTTATTAATAATAATTTAAATATTTTTATAATTTAGTTTTAGAAAAAAAATAAAAGAAGAAAAGAGAGCGAAAATATAAAGAAAGTCGGAATTGGGCCACTTCTTCAATTGTAAGCCAAAGGCCCAAAAAATTGCCCAATCTTCTCCATGACCCAGTCCACTTCAGACCGGGTCGACCCGGTCCACCCCATTAACCCATTAACCCAACACCCCTTTTTCATTTTGTCAAAACACAAAACAAAACAAAAATAGAAAAAACCAAAAACCCTAAAAAAGGGAAAAGTGGTCCGCCCCCCCCCTCTCCAACTTTTGGTTTTCTTCTTCTCAAAACTTCCCAAACACCCCAACATCCATGGCTGCCATTCACCAGCCCCGTCAACCACCAGCTCCCCCCCTTCGTCGAACACCACCCAAACACCGTCCAAACACCATCTACGGCCATAACTAGTCGACGACCAAACGATCCAAACCATCACCCTCGTCCCCAGCTGCTCGTCGCAGCTGCTGCTGCGTCGTCACTATCCCATCGCGCTTCATCTTCCTCACCATCGTCAAGCAGCAGCTGCTGCGTTATCCAAACGCAGTCACGTCCAAACAACCCTCCGACGCCGCTGCTTCTCCTCCTTCCTCCGAGCTGCGGCTTCATCGTCCAAACCCCGTTGCTGCGTCTTCACAGAACCAGTCACTGCTGCCCGGATGAACCAGTCGAGCCAAACAGACCCAGCGCTGCCGCTTCTGCTTCACTTTCCTTATCGTCGACCTTGCTGCGTCCAACGCTTTCTTCTTCTCGTCGCCTTCAGTCCCAAAACAAGATTCGACCATTTCGTTTGGTCGAGTTTTAGTCGAGGACGTCAAGCGTAGTTTTGAGTTCGTCAAGTTTACAAGGAAGGTGAGTTCATCGTTGAGTTCGTCGTTGAATCCGGACAGATTTATTCCCATTCGAGGTTTGACAAAACAGTCCGCACGTATGTTGTTCATCTCCGGTTAGTAGATTTTTGAGTTTTATTTTGTCCATATTTTGTTTTGATATTTTTCGAATCTAAAATCAGCAAATGTTTGTTTTGTTTATGTATGTCGTTTGAATTAATTTTTTTTAGTTTGTTCATGTGTTTTGTTAAATTAATTTTCAGATTTCAAAATAGAAGTTTAATTAGTCGTTTTCATATTCATTTCATGTTTGTATTATTGTTTAAGTGAATAGTTGTTAGTTTGATGTTTGTTAGATTCAAATTGAAATTTAATTAACTATTTCTTCAATTTGTTTCATGTGTTTATGTATTGTTAGAAATTGTTAATATTGTTAAGTTCAAGCTTAAGTTCATAATTGTTTATTCGTCGATCTTGTTATTTCTCTAAAAAGAATTTAGTTGTGTTAAAGGAAATATATTGATTTAATCGTTTTAATCCGTCATGTTTGTTGTGTTAAAATAGATTCATTCATGTTCATACTTGGTTTGGATGATCTTGAATCCGAATTTTGTATAGTTTGATTTCTTGTTTATCATTTATGATTATTTCTTGAATTTGTCTCATTATCTTGTTTAAGTTTAATATAGGAATTGTTTGTTGTAATGTTGTTAGAGTAGTTGATTTTAAGTTCAAATATTATTGAATTTAGAAATCTAAATATACTTGTTTGTTGTTGTTGTTGAATCCGAAAATAGGATTGTTTGTTGCTAGAATATTGTTCAATCAAATTTTAGTTGTTCTTTGTTGTTCAATTTGTGTTCATGTGATTTGTTGTTGAAATGTTGAAGAAATCATGTTCATGAAATTTGTTGTTTGAACATTGTTAGAAATTAATCATATTGTCTATATTTTGGTTAAGTTTGATTAATTGATGTGTTATAGCTGATGGGTAGTTTGGTAATTTATAGTACTTTCGGGGGTAAAATAGTAATTTGCAATAGGGTCGGAGGGGTAGTTTAGGAATTGTACATTTTGTAATTGTTTATATGAAGCATGGGGGACAAAATGAAATGGGGTGGGTTGTGATATAGTTGTTTAATATAAAGGGGGGACAAGACAAAATTTAGTGGGGGGAATCTTGTATTATTTTATGTTAGGCATGGGGGACAAAATATAATGGGGTGGTGTGATATGTTTATTTAATGTAATGGAGATGAGTGGGAAGATAATGGGTTGGGTAGAGAAAAAGTATTGATTTTAATTAATGGAAAGATTTATGGGATGAGATATAAGAAGTCTTGAAAGAAGAGAGATAGACAGAAAAACATACACAGACAGAAAAAAAACGGGAGAGAGAAACAAATCTGAAAATAAGAGAGAGAAAAGGGCTGAACATTTAAGAGATAGAAAATTCCGAAAAATATTTAAGCTTTCAAATATAAAAAAAAACTAAAAAAAATATTCTGTTTTCTTTTGTTATTTGAAATCAGAATTAATTGTTGTTTCATAAAAGCTGGAAGTTTTTTTTTGTTTTTTTTTTATTACTACTCCACCGGTCTGTTACTGGGTTGTTACTGTTGCTGGGCTATTGTTGCTGTGTTGTACTAATTTACTGCTGCTGCTGATTCTCATATTCATTTTCTTTTGCTTCCAATATCAGGTACACAACTGAAAAGTTGTTTATTGTAATCCGAAATATGAAGCGTGAATACATATGAAGAATGAAAATTTGAAGTTTTAATTTCGTTTTTTCTTTGTTCCTTTTGTTGATTGTATTTAAGCTATTTCATGAATTACTAAATAATAACTGAAATAAGAAAATAATATCATAAGTTAGTCTGTAATAAATCAATTCGGCAAAATAGGTTAATTCACTAGTTATGAAGGCTTCAAGATTATAGGTTGATCATGAACAAGTAGCTAAATTTAGCTAAGACACGAATTTAAATTAAAACATCGTAAATTAGGCATTAAGGCATGACTTGAGCTTAAGCAAGATTAAAAGAACGTTTAAGTCTAATAAACTTTCTAATAAGTTTTAGTAATTATGGTTAAATCTAGTTTCAAATGATTGTGAATAATTAATCTCAATAATATTTTTTAAAAAAAATAACAATGCTGAATTTTAATCTAGCTATATTTGTTTATTTTGAATATTAGTTGTTGAATTTTTATTTTATTTATAATTTCGAAATTAAGAGTAAAATTCCTTTTTCATCAATATTTGTATTAATCAAGCAATTAGCATGTCATTTTTTTTAAAATAATAAAAAGCTAGTAATTAATTAGGATTTTCTCTCTTTATTTTAGAGACTAATTTTTATAGAAAAATGTAGTCATTTTAAGATTTGTCCATTTAAAATAAATGAGATGAGCCTCGCTTAACGAAATGTATAGATTGCGGGGCCCTCAATAAATGTACATTTAATTGCTTAGAATTAGGGAGGAGCCGTTTTAGCAAATTTCATGGCCCTACCCAAAATAATGATACGCTAGTCGCTCTAGGCGCGTATTTAATAATGTTATTTTCTTAAATACGAGTGTGCATTTATGTAACCCAAATCTAAATCTCAACGGAGTCGAAATGTGTCGATAATCACGGGTGCATTGATTGCGACGTGATTTGAAATACGTTTTCACAATGTTGCAATTCTTCGTAAAATAATAACAATAAATAATAATAATAATAATAATAAAAGCGGCTAAGGGATAAATTTGCACATAAGTTTATAATACGTATTATATCAGATAATCAAGCCAAATATAACAGTTGAGCGACCGTGCTAGAACCACGGAACTCGGGAATGCCTAACACCTTCTCCCGGGTTAACAGAATTCCTTATCCGGATTTCTGGTTCGCGAACTGTAATACAGAGTCATTCTTTTCCTCGATTCGGGATTAAACTGGTGACTTGGGACACCCTAAATCTCCCAAGTGGCGACTCTAAAATAAATAAACAAATCCCGTTTCGACTGTCCTTTAATTGGAAAAAACTCCTGTACACCCGCGATGGCGGAAAAAGGAGGTGTGACATCTCTGGCGACCCTGCTGGGGAGTTTTTATTGGTAACCCAGAACCACTGGTTCGGGGTTAGAGATTCGAGCTTAGATAAATTGTTATATTTGGCTTTATCTGATTTTTACATGTTTGAGCCTAATGTGTTAAATGCTGCTTTTACCGCTTTGATATTATTTGACTGTATATATAAACTGTGCCGAACCCTTCTCTCTTCACCTCCGGGGATGTGCTTACGGGTTGATACTCCCTATTCTGTTAGTGTTATACCCTGAAATAAGAAAGAGGTCGGACAAGTTACGAAACCGGATGGCCTTTTGGTTCCCGGTAAGTTGCCCCCTCCTCGACTCGAGTTGTCCGCTCGGGTACACAGTCTAGAACATATACCCAGGTTATAAACCTAGTATAACGAAACCTCATGCCGGATCCCTAGTAGGAACGCTTATTTGCATCACGTTGCATTTGACTTAGGGGACTCAACACAGGGGTTGGGTCCGTCTAGGACTAGCAACCTGAAATGAAAAGACCATTCTAATGCATCCTACTTGCTCTGTACATATATTTGTTTCGAACTTGCATGTTGACCGGTTTCTGAATCTCGGGAATGTTGGAAAATTGAAGAAAAAAAAGAGAAAAAAAAGAGGAAAAAGAATATATCAGTTAGGGAGTTAATTGATTATTTTAGAAAAAATCAATGACCAATTACTGGCGAAACTCTGCCGAAATTTTGAAAAAAAAAGAGGAAAATATTTTATTTTGTTTTACTAAAAAATATAGAAAAAAAGAGTCTTTTATTTTTGGAAAAATAGAATGTTTTATTGTTTGTTGAAAATAAAAAAATTGTTATTTTGTCTTTTTCAAAAATAGAAAAGGAAAATAGATTGTCTTTCCAGAAAAAAAATAAAATGGAAAAGAGTCATGTTTTAAAATAGTTCGGTTAATTTGCCCGAACTATGCGGGTTTGATTCTCACCGGATGTGAGATACGTAGGCAACCCTCATCGGGTCCAACCCCCCTTTTGCTAAAAAAAAAGCCAAAAAAAAAAAAAAAAAAACATGTCAAGATTTTTAATTTTGTCATAAATAAGTCGGGTGATGTCCAACTTCCCCTTTTACAAAAAAAATAATAATAATAATAGCAAAATATATATGTCAAATTTCTAAGAAGTCGGGTGACGTTGTTTTATGAAGACATAGCCGAATGTTCCCGAAGGGGACGCTGGAAGGCTGACTTTGCATAAACAGCCACTTTTGGGTCATATTTAAGATTTGGTCCAGTTGACCCACACAGCCTTAAAAATCTTCGTCCCCGAGACGTTGAAAGGCCGTGTTTGCAATATTGAGTTTCCTAATTTGAAAAACGATAAAAAAAGAGTCATAAATAAGTCAGGTGATGTTGTTATGTCATAAATAGCCAAATATTCCCAAACGGGGCACCGGAGGGCTGACTTTGCATAAACAACCACCTTTGGTCGTATTTTGATTTTTGACCCTCACAGCCTTAAAATTTTCGCCCCTGAGGCGCAGGAAGGCCGTGTTGCAATATCGGGTCTTTTATCTAAAAATATTAGAATTAAGAATTGAGTTCTTCATTTGAAGTATATGGTTAATTTTGAGTCGATAATATAGATAGTAGTTTTTTGAGTTAAATAAAAGTTTTTTTTTGCTTAAACGCATTAATAAATGTGCAGGATGAGCACGACAATAAATGAGCCTTTTTCAATAATGACCAAAATCCCTTTTGAGCTGCAATTGTGGTGGAATGATTTGGGCAAAAAAGGGCAAGACGAAGTGAGAAAATATTTGAAAGACCTTCCAGATTTATTAGACATTCAACCTCGGGGGGATATCATCAGGGCATTGGTCGCCCATTGGGATTCGGCACATAATGTGTTTCATTTTTCAAACTTTGAACTCACCCCAACAATAGAAGAAATAGCGGGGTACATTGGAAGTGACCAAGCTCCATTGAGATTCAAATACTTGATTGCTCCTATAGCCATTACCATACATCGATTCCTGGATTCCTTGAAAGTACTCCGGACAGTTCATCACCCAGATTTTGCAAAGGGTTTCTGCAGTTTCCGCTTCGTGTATGATAGATATGGCCATGTGGGCGGGTTCAATAATCCAGACTTTAAGCTTTGCAGCAGAAATAGCCGACAAAAATGGGAGAAACACAGGCGAGTGGCATTTATGGTAGCTTTTTTGGGTCTCGTAATATTCCCAAGGAAAGATGGTAATATTGATTTGAAAGTAGCAGGCGTCGTCAGTACTTTGCAAACCATGGGGAAAAACACTTTAGCACCTATGATTGTGGCTGATATCTTCAGAGCTCTCACTGCGTGCAAAGCTGGGGGCAAATTTTTTGACGGATGTAACTTATTGTTACAAATGTGGATGATTGAGCATTTGTGCCCGCGCTCTCAGTTATTGAGTTATGGCTCGGCTGAGAAAACTTGTATAGGGGAATTTTGTACGAGAATCAAAGGGGCTAGTCTACCTGAAGGAGTCACGACTTGGGCATTATTATTTCGGAACCTCGAGGCTATCCAGATACAGTGGGTGCTTGGATGGTTGTCTGTCGAGGAAGTCATATATATGCCAGCAGCCCGACCGCATTTTTTGCTAATGGGACTCAAAAGCATACAACCTTATGCACCGTATCGGGTTCTGAGGCAACTCGGTAGATATCAAGTAATACCGAGAGATGAAGATTTAAGTACCCAAGTGGTCGAAATTAGTCCTGACGGTCGATTCCCCGAGGAAGAGGTTCGTCAAATTTGGAGTGAGTGTCAATATCTGATGGCAAACACTTGTGTGTCTGATAGGGTCAGAGGGGAAATTGCTCCAGGGTATCACGAATGGTTCAGAGGTGATGTGGCATATGGAAGACCGGCTAAAAGACCTCATCTCGAAGATTTTACCAAGTCGTCCCAAGAGCAGTGGGATTGGTTAGCAAAGGAAGAAAGCTATCGAGTTGAGATTGGTAAATTAAAGCAACAAGTCGAGAGTCTGAAATTCGAGAGCAGTGTACAAGTTGCCGAGGATCAAGGTGAAAAGAATAGACTAGCCAGAGAAAATGACGCTCTTAAAGCCCAAGTCCGACAGTTGAAGATAACCATCGATAAGCAACCGAGGAGCCGATCTGATGAACAATTGGTAAAAAGATTGGAAAGCGAAGTCAGAGAATGGCGGGATGAGCTAGGAAAAGCTGAAAATGTCATGGCAGAACTTAAAGCACAATGGGAGACAAGAACCGAAGAGCGTCGCCAATACTTGAATCAGTTGAAAAGGGACCATGAGAAAATTGTTGCCAATTTAAAGAGAAAAGTAGTTGCCCTTGAAGGTAGAGCGGTTAGGCAGGCTAGAGACTTCGAAACTGAAAGCGGACATTGTTACAACTTGTTAGCCCAAATGGAGGCAGGAGTGCAACAGCTGCAATACCAGCACTTGTAAGACTCCCGAGCTTTAAAGACGTGCAACGATCAGATAAGACGCTTGCTCATAGAAAAGAAGCAAACAAAAGACAGGATTAGAGCCATTGCTCATGCTATTGTCAGGAGATGCCGGGTTTGTGAAGACATGACCCGTACTACTTTTATCTCAGCAGTGATGATCTATGTGAAGCGAACCATGAATGAGTTAGAGCAGCTTGAAAGGGATTTGGATCCTAGACCCGCGGCGAGGCCAAACGACGCCCCGTGGATACCTAAGTTTGAAGCACTAGAATATGCATAGTCCGTGTCTGTGAGTGTCTACCATTTCGAGTCAGTCTTTTGTACGTCCGTTATCTTTCTGGATTGAGTATGTTTGCAGCTTAGAGTTTTTGTTTGCTTTCAGATTGCGTTTGTTAGTTTCTTTCCAAAACAAAAGATGTCGAGTTTGTAAGAGTCTGTTTATTAATGAAAGTTGAGCATTTTATTTCCACCCTTATTTTTACATTTATCTTCATGAACTACGCTTGGTTTGATTCGTGCGGGGTCACGATACGTAGGCAATCTCCATAAGATTCGACCATAACCGAAAAGGAAACAAAAAGAATGAAAAGGAAAATATAAGGAAAACCAAGAAAAATAGAAAGGAAGAAAAGAGCGGAAAAACAAGAGAGGGATAAGGCGAGGAGAAGAAAAATGAAACAAGGAATGAAATGCCGGGATGACGCATGCAATCGAGCAAACGCATAATAGAAAGGAATGACTGTATAAGTGCATTCATGCCAACGTGTGGTTGTTAAATCTGTTAAGACCTAATCGCTAACAAAGTGGTTGTCTAAATGTGTGATATCAGGCAGGTGGTTAATAGATTGGCAATTCTGGCAACGCATCCATACAACACCCGGTCGAAAGATCAAGTAAAAATGACAGGGCAGGATTCGGAAATCAGCATCGTAGACCCTTCGAATGAGGTTGAGGTAACAGATGTGGGTGCTATGAAAGAAGAGATGAGGAAATTAAAAGCACAAATGGCTGAAATGCATCAGGCATGGTCGCAGGGACACCCAGCACCACTATATCCTGCCAACCCATCTTACATCCCACCCTTGGCTCAAGCTCAGGAGCCTATCACTCCCCATGCATCTTCAGTTTTCCCTTATCAGGCCCAGGGTTATGGTACCACGTCATACGCTCCCCCAGCTCCACCCTCCAAACAAAACCCTCCACCAACCATGGTTCCCGTCTTTGTGGCACCTCCCCCAGCTCCACTACATAGATCATCCAGTGAGCCGCTATTCCAAGCTCACGATACCCAATATTACCCTCCTGAACCCACTTTCAAAGCGCCTGAGCCATATACCTCCTCTCCCCATTTTGAAATCCCGGGAGAAGTTGAGAAACCGGTTAAGAATGCAGAACAAGAGGAGGTGATTCGTAAAGTCAAAAGCCTGGAGCAATCCTTCAAGAACATGCATGGTTTAGGAAACCAAGTTAGTGTCGCATACAAAGATTTGTGCCTTTTCCTGATGTACAGTTGCCTGCGGGGTTTAAAATGCCGAAGTTTGACTTATATGAGGGGCACGGTGACCCAGTAGCCCATCTGCGTGGTTTCTGTAGCAAAATGAGAGGAGCTGGGGGAAAGGATGAGTTGTTGATAGCATATTTCGGGCAAAGCCTGAGCGGGTCAGCGCTAGAATGGTACACGAGGCAAGACCCCGGCCGATGGTATACATGGGATGATTTGGCCCAGGCATTCATCGGCTATTTTCAATATAACTTCGAAATAGTCCCTGATCATCTGTCATTGTTGAAACTAGAAAAGAAGCCTGGGGAAAGTTTTAGAGAGTTTGGTTTCCGCTGGAGGGGACAAGTTGCAAGGGTTGATCCTCCCATGCGGGAGAGTGAGATGGTAGATTACTTCTTGCAAACATTGGAACCTACCTATTTTGGTCATCTAGTGACATCTGTCGGGAAGTCGTTTAATGAAGTGGTAAAGATGGGAGCCATGATTGAAGAAGGACTGAAATCTAACAAGATCTTGAGCTACTCGGCGTTGAAAGCAACCACCCAGGCCATCCAAAGCAGTACTCGTGGTGTGCTGGGGAAGAAGAAGAAAGAAGAAGTTGCTACAGTTGAAGCTAATGTTTGGTCCAGGCACAATAACCGTCCACTCTACTACAACCAACCCAGACCCCACCACCCAAACTATCAATATACCCCATATGGTCCACCGCAACACTATTATCCACCACCAGAACCACACTTTTCTATTCACCACGCCCAGACCTACACTCAACCCCCAGTGCACTCGCAATGGCGTACACCAAGTCCCCAAAATACACAGCCACACCCACAAAACACCTATCCACCTCCCAGGGCTAACAGACCAGGAACCAGCTTCTGCCCAAATCAAGCTTTTAGAAATGAGAAAGCCCCAAACAAAAAAACATTTACTCCGCTGGGAGAATCTTACACTTCTCTCTTCCACAGATTGAAACAGTTGGGGTTGCTGACCCCAGTTGAATCCAAAGCACCAAATCCTCTTCCTAGAAACCTGGACCATTCTGTTAGCTGCGAGTATTGCTCAGGGATACCGGGGCAAGATACTGAAAAATGTTGGAAGTTGAAAAACACAATCCAAGAGCTCATTGATAATCGCCGTATTGAGGTACAGGCTCCAGAGGCCCCGAACATCAATCAAAATCCGTTACCAACGCATTATGAGGCCAACATGATCGAACTGATACATAAGGGGGCAGAGCCTAAGAAACCTTCGCAAGTGGTTATGGTGATTCGTTCTACGGAAACCAAAGAAAAGACAGTGAGTGCAAGGCCAGTGGTTCAGTTAAAAACAATAAAAGACAAGCCAGTGCTAGTAATGGGAGAGGGACCATTTGCGGCCGAGAAAAAGCAGGAACCAGTCAAGATAGTGGTACCAAGGTCAGTGTCTGCGCCCGTGGTGGTTGTGAAGGGAGCCTATGTAGAACTGGTTGTCATAAAATCGGTAGTCCAGTTACCCATGGTTGATAGCAAAGCCGTACCCTGGAAATATGACAAGGTAGTGGTGACATACAAAGGAAAGGAAATTGAGGAAGAAAGTTGTGAAGCACAGGGACTGACCCGGTCAGGACGTTGTTTTGCCCCCGAAGAGTTGAGAAAAGCTAAAGGCGCAAAAGACAATCTAGTACCAGTTAAAAAACCTGTAACAGAAGAAGAGGCAGAAGAGTTTCTGAAAAAGATGAAAGGACAAGATTATTCCATTGTTGAGCAACTGAGAAAAACACCGGCCCAAATCTCGTTGTTGTCATTATTAATTCACTCTGATAAGCATTGCCGAGCTTTAATGAAGATATTGAATGAGGCTCATGTGCCTGACAAAATTTCAGTAAACCATTTAGAGACAATTGCCAACAAGATCTTTGAAGTGAACATGATAGCAATTTCTGATGATGAATTGCCTATGGAAGGCACAGAACACAACAAGGCTCTCTATTTGACGGTCAAATGTGAAGGTTCAATGGTTACTCGGGCACTGATCGATAATGGGTCGAGCGCTAATATTTGCACGTTATCCACATTGAACAAGTTAAAGATTGATGAGGATAGAATCCGCAAAAATAGCATTTGTGTTCGAGGGTTCGATGGAGGGGGAACAAACACGGTAGGAGATATTGTACTCGAATTGACTATTGGCCCAGTCGAGTTCACGATGGAATTTTAGGTGTTGGATGCTGCAGTATCCTATAATCTTTTGTTGGGTCGACCGTGGATTCATGCGGCAAAAGTCGTGCCCTCCACACTGCACCAAATGATCAAATTCGAGTGGGACAGACAAGAAATTGTGTTACATGGGGAAGATCCCACATGCGCCATGAATGATGCCATTGTACCCTTTATAGAGACCGAAGATGATAAGGGGCCATGGGTGTATCAGATCCTCGACACGGTTCCGGTGAGCAGGGTGCCTGAGGGTAAAAGCATGCCATGTCCCAAGGTGTCAGCTGCGACCGTCATGGTAGTGTCAAAAATGTTGAATAACGGGTTCGTGCCCGGGAAGGGTTTGGGGGTTGAACTGCAGGGCATTACTCAACCTGTGTCTTTGCCCAAAAATCTGGACACCTTCGGGTTAGGGTTCAAACCAACAGCGACAGATGTCAGAAAGGCCCGTAAATTGAAGAATAAAGCTTGGGTGCTCCCTAAACAAATTCCTCGATTGTCCAGGTCCTTCGTCAGACCGAGTATTAAGAAACAATCATTGGCAAAGATGTCATGTTCGTTAATTGAGGCGGATGGGAATTTGGATAAGGTGTTTAAGAAAGTATTTGCTGAAGTAAACATGGTTGAGGCCGGGGAAGGGTCAAGCAGAGCAGACATACAGTACATCGGACCACGTGCTAACATCAGCAATTGGGAAGCTACTCCTCTTCCAGTTCGGAGGGAGTCGTGGTAGTGGGTTTTGTTTTCCTTTTTGTCACCTGGATTATTCCAGGGTTTGTAATCCAGTTGTTATGTTCCGTCCATTTGGATGAGTTAAAACCTTGTTGTCTTTACGTTTAATGAAATGCAATTTTCTTCGTCCCTAATTCTCTTTCCATTTTCTTTTCTTTTCTTTGTACAGTTCTTTTTATGTTGATATCAATGACATGACATGCATGAGGAATCTTCGGCCCAGTTATAAAAGCCAATCTAGTTCAGAAGTAATAATACAAGAGATCGAGTGTGATGATGGGGTGGGATTGTAATAATGATGAAGCTTATGAGGAAATTAGTAAAGAATTAAGTCACTTTGAAGAAAAACCCAAACCTAACCTAAATGACACAGAAACAGTTAATCTAGGGGACCAAGACAATGTACGGGAAACTAAAATAAGTGTTCATTTGGAGCCACAACTCAAGGAGGAGATAATTAAAGTATTGCATGAGTACAAAGACGTTTTTGCATGGTCATATGATGATATGCCGGGTCTAAGCACCGATTTGGTGGTTCATAAATTGCCCACTAATCCAGCACTCCTCCCTGTCAAGCAGAAGTTGAGAAAGTTCAAAACAGACATAAGTGTGAAGATCAAAGAAGAGATCACCAAGCAGTTTGAGGCAAGGGTCATTCAGGTTACACGGTACCCCACTTGGTTAGCCAATGTCGTGCCTGTGCCAAAGAAAGATGGCAAGACCAGGGTGTGCGTCGATTATCGAGACCTTAACAAGGCAAGCCCAAAAGATAATTTCCCACTACCCAACATCCATATACTGATCGACAATTGTGCCAAACATGATATTGGCTCTTTTGTGGATTGTTATGCGGGTTATCATCAGATTCTAATGGACAAGGAAGATGCCGTGGGGAACGTATTGTTATCGGGTCATGCCGTTTGGTTTGAAAAATGCTGGGGCAACTTATATGAGGGCCATGACAACTATCTTCCATGATATGATACATAAAGAAATCGAGGTATACGTGGATGATGTGATCGTGAAGTCTAGACAGCAATCCGACCATGTCAGAGATTTGAGAAAATTCTTTCAAAGGCTTCGCAGGTACAATCTTAAGCTCAATCCTGCGAAATGTGCTTTCGGGGTGCCATCTGGGAAGTTGTTGGGATTTATAGTTAGCCGGAGGGGTATTGAATTAAACGCGTCAAAGATCAAAGCTATTCAGGAGTTGCCACCTCCAAGAAACAAAATCGAGGTGATGAGTTTGTTGGGAAGACTGAACTATATCAGCAGGTTCATTGCTCAGCTCACGGCAACGTGTGAACCAATTTTCAAATTGTTAAAGAAAGATGTCGCGGTCAAATGAACTGATGAATTCCAGGAGGCTTTTGATAAGATAAAGGGGTATTTGTCAAACCCACCCGTGTTGGTCCCACCAGAACTAGAGAGGCCTTTGATTCTATATCTGACAGTTGTGGATAGTTCATTCGGCTATGTACTGGGGCAGCATGATGTTACAGGCAGAAAGGAGCAGGCTATCTACTATCTCAGTAAGAAGTTCACATCTTACGAGGTCAAGTATACTCATCTGGAAAGGACATGTTGTGCCCTAACTTGGGTAGCACAGAAATTGAAACATTACTTGTCATCTTACACCACTTACCTTATATCTCGCTTGGACCCGTTGAAGTATATTTTTCAGAAACCCATGCCCACAGGAAGGCTTGCAAAATGGTAGATCTTACTTACAGAGTTTGACATTGTCTATGTGACACGGACTGCCATGAAAGCACAGGCATTAGCCGATCACTTGGCTGAGAACCCCGTTGATGAAGATTATGAGCCTTTGAAAACTTATTTCCCTGATGAAGAGGTAATGCACATTGAAGAATTAGAACAAGCTGAGAAGTCGGGATGGAAACTTTTCTTTGATGGGGCCGCCAATATGAAAGGCGTAGGAATAGGTGCGGTACTTATTTCGGAAACAGGTCAGCATTACCCTGTTACAGCTCGGCTTCGTTTCTACTGTACAAACAACATGGCAGAATATGATGCGTGTATATTGGGATTGAGATTAGCTGTGGATATGGGTGTACTGGAAGTCTTGGTCATGGGTGACTCGGACTTACTGGTACACCAGATTCAAGGGGAATGGGAAACACGGGACTTGAAGCTTATACCGTATCGGCAGTGTCTGCATGAGCTTTGCCAGCATTTTCAGGCCATAGAATTCAGACACATTCCAAGGATTCATAATGAGGTTGCTGACGCTTTGGCTACTTTGGCATCAATGTTGCACCATCCAGATAAGGCCTATGTTGATCCATTGCAAATTCAAGTCCATGATCAGCATGCTTACTGTAATGTGATAGAAGAGGAAATCGATGGAGAGCCGTGGTTCCATGATATCAAAGAGTACATCAAAGCGGGAGTATATCTAACGAAGGCCACCAGTGATCAGAAAAGAACAATTCGACGGTTGGCAAGTGGGTTTTTCCTTAGTGGGGGAGTACTGTACAAAAGAACGCCAGAGCTCGGTTTGTTGAGATGTATAGATGCACGGCAAGCCACAACTATCATGACTGAGGTGCATTCCGGAGTTTGCGGGCCGCATATGAATGGGTATGTTCTAGCAAAGAAGATTCTCCGAGCAGGTTATTATTGGCTCACGATGGAGCGAGATTGTATCAGTTTTGTGCGTAAGTGTCATCAATGCCAAATACATGGAGATTTGATTCATGCTCCACCATCAGAATTACATACGATGTCCGCGCCATGGCCTTTTGTTGCATGGGGCATGGATGTTAATGGGCCAATTGATCCAGCAGCATCAAATGGGCACAGGTTTATCTTGGTAGCTATAGATTATTTTACCAAATGGGTGGAAGCGAAGTCATTCAAGTCTGTGACCAAGAAGGCTGTAGTTGACTTCGTGCATGCAAATATCATCTGTCGGTTTGGGATCCCAAAGGTAATCGTCACAGATAATGGGGCTAATCTTAATAGTCATTTGATGAAGGAGACATGTGAGCAGTTTAAGATTGCTCACAGGCACTCTACTCCGTACCGTCCCAAGGCAAATGGTGCGGTTGAAGCGGCCAATAAGAACATAAAGAAAATACTCCGGAAGATGGTTGAAGGATCTAGACAATGGCATGAGAAATTGCCTTTTGCATTGTTAGGATATCGCACCACCGTGCGTACCTCGGTAGGGGCGACTCCTTACTCATTGGTATACGGTACCGAGGCAGTAATACCCGCAGAAGTGGAAATCCCATCTCTGCGAATCATTGCAGAGGCTGAGATCGATGATGATGAATGGGTGAAAAGCCGTCTTGAGCAGTTGAGTTTGATCGATGAGAAAAGATTGGCATCAGTGTGTCATGGCCAACTGTACCAATGAAGAATGGCAAGAGCATACAACAAAAAAGTACGTCCAAGGAAATTTGAAGTCGGGCAATCAGTACTGAGGCGGATCTTGCCTCATTGGGCTGAGGCAAAAGGAAAATTTGCCCCAAACTGGCAGGGACCATTTGTAGTAACCAGAGTGTTGTCTAACGGAGCGTTGTATTTGACAGATATGGAAGGAGAATGTGTAGAAATGGCCATCAATTCCGATGCGGTCAAGAGATATTATGTATGATTTCTTTATTTTCTGAATGTATCTGTTCGTATTTGGCATATCTTAAAGATTGAAATGATGAAGGCATTTTGTTCTGCTATCCAAACACTCTTATCCCTTGTTATCCCCTTCGAGCCTTACTTATTTTTCATACACCTCTTTCGGAATCAGCGGCACTATAAGAGAACACATGTGACGAACATAAAGAAAAGAAGGAAAGAAAAAAAAAGAAAGAAAAAGAAAAAGAAAAGAAGAAAAGGAAAAGAAAGAAAAGTGAAAAAAGGGAAAGAAGAGAAACATAACAATGTAGTCTCTATGAAGTGAACTACGTTTGAATTGATCCCGAAAGGGTACGTAGGCAGCCTTACTCCGAGGTTCAGTCATACCAAATAGAAATCCAAAAATCCCCAAGCAAGAAACTGGGGCAGAAGTGGTGATTGTTATGAAAGTGGGATTCCGAAAGTTGTAATTTGAACCCCATTTGAATTGTTTTGAGCCTTTTATACCTTTCTTTCTAAATCAATCCAAAAGCCTACATTACGGACCAAAGAAAGACCTTATGATCAGTTTTGAGAAATGCCAAGATGAACAGGTAGGAATAACCCACGACAGGGGCAACACTCTGGTTCGAGCAAGAAGAACAAAAATAAATGAGAGAGTATTATGGGTGAAAACCCTCACGGGCACCGTAAGGTGACGGGAGCTGAGAGAAAAATAAATGAGAGAGTCTTGTTGGTGAAAACCTTTACGGGCACCTCAAGGCGAAGATGAGATAAGAAATGGAAAACTAAGAAAGGTCTGTTGATAGAAACCGTTTCGCGGTACCGCAGGGAAATAAGGTTAAGGTCTGGATAAATCAAACAAGTGATGGAAGTTCTGGGCAATGAGGTACGACAATTGAGAGTTTGTTTGGTTGGACAGATTGGGCTGATTAATCCAAAATGCATGTCATGACCATTGGTACTAGTTTGTCTCGCTCATATAAGTTTCTTTTCCTTCTCTTTTCAAACAGTCATCTGGTTTTGGATTCTTCTTATCCTTAACTCAAGAATCATTACATTTCATTTTCTTTTGAGGGTTTTATCTAGCTGAGATGTTTCAGTGCCAGTTTGTTCAATGCAAGCAGAAAGGACTTCAAAGTTCACTACCAGCTTCTAGAATTGTAAAGCACAACGTGGTCAGAGCATGTCAAAAATAACTTGATGTCAAGTGGAATATAGGGAATTAACGGAAGTTTCATCGGTGAAATGATTGGGGAATGTCGTGGGAAAGGCGAAAGCTCAAACAAAAAGGTTAGAAAAGTGAAATAACAGTAGGAGTGTAAAACATTTAGGTCGCCAGAGGTTGGGAAATTTAAAAGTTGGTCAGAAAGTCAAGCGGTTCAGGGTCAGTGCGGGGAAATTAGTCAACACAAAGCAAGGAAGTGGAAGGATTTTTCAGCAAGAATGCCATCAACTAACCACCGTTTTAAACTGACAAAATTTTCTTTGATTGAGCAGGGGGAGAAAAGTTAGTTGTTGAAGAGGAATTCTCCAGGAGGGAAAAACAAGCACTAATCAGGATAAAATGCAAGTTATCAGGAGTCCGCCTGGAGAACAGAGACATTCAATTTTAAATTTAGCAATCAGGAGTCCGCCTGAAGAACGGAGACACACAGTTCAAGTATTGGTTGAAGTCAGGAGCCCCCCTGAATAACAGAATGGCGATTTATTGGTTGAAATCAGGAGTCCGCCTGGAGAACAGAGACATACTTTTCAAGTTTGACGTCAGGAGTCCGCCTGAAGAACGGAGACATACAGTTTAAATTTCAAAAATCAGGAGTCCACCTGGAGAATAAAGACATTCATTTCAAATTTAGCAATCAGGAGTCCGCCTGGAGAACAGAGACGTACTTTTCAAGTTTGACGTCAGGAGTCCGCCTGAAGAACGGAGACATACAGCTTAAATTTTAAAAGTCAGGAGTCCGCCTGGAGAACAGAGACATACTTTTCAAGTTTGATGTAAGGAGTCCGCCTGAAGAACAGAGACACATAGTTTAAATTTTAAAAAAGTCAGAAGTCTGCCTGGAGAATAGAGATATTCCATTTCAAAGTTAGCAATTGGGAGCCCGCCCAGATAACAGAGGCATACATTTCAGTCTTTTCATTTCAAGCATTGAAGTTGGGAGCCCGCCCAGATAATAGAGGCATACATTTCAGTCTTTAATTTTCAAGTGTTGAAGTTGGGAGCCCGCCCAGATAACAGAGGCATACATTTCAGTCTTTACATTTCAAGCATTGAAGTTGGGAGCCCGCCCAGATAACAGAGGCATACATTTCAGTCTTTATATTTCAAGCATTGAAGTTGGGAGCCCGCCCAGATAACAGAGGCATACATTTCAGTCTTTACATTTCAAGCGTTGAAGTTGGGAGCCCGCCCAGACAACAGAGGCATACATTGCAGTCTTTACATTTCAAGCATTGAAGTTGGGAGCCCGCCCAGATAACAGAGGCATACATTTCAAGTCTTTAATTTTCAAGTATTGAAGTTGGGAGCCCGCCCAGATAACAGAGGCATACATTTCAAGATCAAGTCAGAGGACAATAAAACAGAGGGTTACAATAGGAATCCCCAGCAGGAAACAATAAAATTCCCCGGCACCGGGAAACAGAAGGTTGCAACAAGAGGTCACAGTACAAACTCAAGTACATGTGTCAAAAGAAGAAAAGCACCGGAAGAAATGCAAGCAGACAAGGAAGCAAGGCAACAAAAACAAATTGTACTCTAGCCTAGCTTCTTGTTTTCTTTTAAGCATGGTGTAATAAGGAGATCGGTAAGCAGTGGTAATAGCATGCAACAACAGTAACAATGCAGGCCCACGGTAGTCCCAGCTACCAAAATTTCCCGAACTACATTGACCTGATTCCTGTTTAGCCCAGGATATGTAGGAAACCTTTGAAGCAAAGGTTCGGTCAAATCTTTTTCAAAAAAATGCTTCAACGGAGTACTCGGATGGGCAAAAATCGCTCGCTTTATCTTTGCACGAAAACCCTTCGTGTCTCCGGGCAAAGAGGGGCAACTGTAAACACGTGATTTTTGCCCTATATGAGAATTACTCCAAAAAAATCAAAAATAAAATGATTTTTCTTTGGTGTGCAATTTTGTGATATTTTGAATAATTATTTGTATTTGTCTGTGCGTGTTTATTTGCTAAATTAATAAAAAATACAAAAATATGTCGCATTTTGCATGTAGGATTTAATTCTACAATTGTTAGTAATTAAATTTGTTTTACAAAAATTAAAAATTACAAAAATAGGCATCGTTTGCATTTTTAGCATTTAATGTCCAAATATACAATTTTATGCTTAATTATTAGTTAATTGTGCGTTAATTGTTATTGGGATTAATTTGCGCTTTTATAACTCAATTTAGTTCTTAATAATAATTTAAATATTTTTATAATTTAGTTTTAGAAAAAAAATATAAGAAGAAAAGAGAGCGAAAATATAAAGAAAGTCGGAATTGGGCCACTTCTTCAATTGTAAGCCAAAGGCCCAAAAAATTGCCCAATCTTCTCCATGACCCAGTCCACTTCAGACCGGGTCGACCCGGTCCACCCCATTAACCCATTAACCCAACACCCCTTTTTCATTTTGTCAAAACACAAAACAAAACAAAAATAGAAAAAACCAAAAACCCTAAAAAAGGGAAAAGTTTTCCGCCCCCCTCTCCAACTTTTGGTTTTCTTCTTCTCAAAACTTCCCAAACACCCCAACATCCATGGCTGCCATTCACCAGCCCCGTCAACCACCAGCTCCCCCCCTTCGTCGAACACCACCCAAACACCGTCCAAACACCATCTACGGCCATAACTAGTCGACGACCAAACGATCCAAACCATCACCCTCGTCCCCAGCTGCTCGTCGCAGCTGCTGCTGCGTCGTCACTATCCCGTCGCGCTTCATCTTCCTCACCATTGTCAAGCAGCAGCTGCTGCGTTATCCAAACGCAGTCACGTCCAAACAACCCTCCGACGCCGCTGCTTCTCCTTCTTCCTCCGAGCTGCGGCTTCATCGTCCAAACCCCGTTGCTGCGTCTTCACAGAACCAGTCACTGCTGCCCGGATGAACCAGTCGAGCCAAACAGACCCAGCGCTGCCGCTTCTGCTTCACTTTCCTTATCGTCGACCTTGCTGCGTCCAACGCTTTCTTCTTCTCGTCGCCTTCAGTCCCAAAACAAGATTCGACCATTTCGTTTGGTCGAGTTTTAGTCGAGGACGTCAAGCGTAGTTTTGAGTTCGTCAAGTTTACAAGGAAGGTGAGTTCATCGTTGAGTTCGTCGTTGAATCCGGACAGATTTATTCCCATTCGAGGTTTGACGAAACAGTCCGCACGTATGTTGTTCATCTCCGGTTAGTAGATTTTTGAGTTTTATTTTGTCCATATTTTGTTTTGATATTTTTCGAATCTAAAATCAGCAAATGTTTGTTTTGTTTATGTATGTCGTTTGAATTAATTTTTTTTAGTTTGTTCATGTGTTTTGTTAAATTAATTTTCAGATTTCAAAATAGAAGTTTAATTAGTCGTTTTCATATTCATTTCATGTTTGTATTATTGTTTAAGTGAATAGTTGTTAGTTTGATGTTTGTTAGATTCAAATTGAAATTTAATTAACTATTTCTTCAATTTGTTTCATGTGTTTATGTATTGTTAGAAATTGTTAATATTGTTAAGTTCAAGCTTAAGTTCATAATTGTTTATTCGTCGATCTTGTTATTTCTCTAAAAAGAATTTAGTTGTGTTAAAGGAAATATATTGATTTAATCGTTTTAATCCGTCATGTTTGTTGTGTTAAAATAGATTCATTCATGTTCATACTTGGTTTGGATGATCTTGAATCCGAATTTTGTATAGTTTGATTTCTTGTTTATCATTTATGATTATTTCTTGAATTTGTCTCATTATCTTGTTTAAGTTTAATATAGGAATTGTTTGTTGTAATGTTGTTAGAGTAGTTGATTTTAAGTTCAAATATTATTGAATTTAGAAATCTAAATATACTTGTTTGTTGTTGTTGTTGAATCCGAAAATAGGATTGTTTGTTGCTAGAATATTGTTCAATCAAATTTTAGTTGTTCTTTGTTGTTCAATTTGTGTTCATGTGATTTGTTGTTGAAATGTTGAAGAAATCATGTTCATGAAATTTGTTGTTTGAACATTGTTAGAAATTAATCATATTGTCTATATTTTGGTTAAGTTTGATTAATTGATGTGTTATAGCTGATGGGTAGTTTGATAATTTATAGTACTTTCGGGGGTAAAATAGTAATTTGCAATAGGGTCGGAGGGGTAGTTTAGGAATTGTACATTTTGTAATTGTTTATATGAAGCATGGGGGACAAAATGAAATGGGGTGGGTTGTGATATAGTTGTTTAATATAAAGGGGGGACAAGACAAAATTTAGTGGGGGGAATCTTGTATTATTTTATGTTAGGCATGGGGGACAAAATATAATGGGGTGGTGTGATATGTTTATTTAATGTAATGGAGATGAGTGGGAAGATAATGGGTTGGGTAGAGAAAAAGTATTGATTTTAATTAATGGAAAGATTTATGGGATGAGATATAAGAAGTCTTGAAAGAAGAGAGATAGACAGAAAAACATACACAGACAGAAAAAAAAAACGAGAGAGAGAAACAAATCTGAAAATAAGAGAGAGAAAAGGGCTGAACATTTAAGAGATAGAAAATTCCGAAAAATATTTAAGCTTTCAAATATAAAAAAAACTAAAAAAAATATTCTGTTTTCTTTTGTTGTTTGAAATCAGAATTAATTGTTGTTTCATAAAAGCTGGAAGTTTTTTTTTGTTTTTTTTTTATTACTACTCCACCGGTCTGTTACTGGGTTGTTACTGTTGCTGGGCTATTGTTGCTGTGTTGTACTAATTTACTGCTGCTGCTGATTCTCATATTCATTTTCTTTTGCTTCCAATATCAGGTACACAACTGAAAAGTTGTTTATTGTAATCCGAAATATGAAGCGTGAATACATATGAAGAATGAAAATTTGAAGTTTTAATTTCGTTTTTTCTTTGTTCCTTTTGTTGATTGTATTTAAGCTATTTCATGAATTACTAAATAATAACTGAAATAAGAAAATAATATCATAAGTTAGTCTGTAATAAATCAATTCGGCAAAATAGGTTAATTCACTAGTTATGAAGGCTTCAAGATTATAGGTTGATCATGAACAAGTAGCTAAATTTAGCTAAGACACGAATTTAAATTAAAACATCGTAAATTAGGCATTAAGGCATGACTTGAGCTTAAGCAAGATTAAAAGAACGTTTAAGTCTAATAAACTTTCTAATAAGTTTTAGTAATTATGGTTAAATCTAGTTTCAAATGATTGTGAATAATTAATCTCAATAATATTTTTTAAAAAAAATAACAATGCTGAATTTTAATCTAGCTATATTTGTTTATTTTGAATATTAGTTGTTGAATTTTTATTTTATTTATAATTTCGAAATTAAGAGTAAAATTCCTTTTTCATCAATATTTGTATTAATCAAGCAATTAGCATGTCATTTTTTTAAAATAATAAAAAGCTAGTAATTAATTAGGATTTTCTCTCTTTATTTTAGAGACTAATTTTTATAGAAAAATGTAGTCATTTTAAGATTTGTCCATTTAAAATAAATGAGATGAGCCTCGCTTAACGAAATGTATAGATTGCGGGGCCCTCAATAAATGTACATTTAATTGCTTAGAATTAGGGAGGAGCCGTTTTAGCAAATTTCATGGCCCTACCCAAAATAATGATACGCTAGTCGCTCTAGGCGCGTATTTAATAATGTTATTTTCTTAAATACGAGTGTGCATTTATGTAACCCAAATCTAAATCTCAACGGAGTCGAAATGTGTCGATAATCACGGGTGCATTGATTGCGACGTGATTTGAAATACGTTTTCACAATGTTGCAATTCTTCGTAAAATAATAACAATAAATAATAATAATAATAATAATAAAAGCGGCTAAGGGATAAATTTGCACATAAGTTTATAATACGTATTATATCAGATAATCAAGCCAAATATAACAGTTGAGCGACCGTGCTAGAACCACGGAACTCGGGAATGCCTAACACCTTCTCCCGGGTTAACAGAATTCCTTATCCGGATTTCTGGTTCGCGAACTGTAATACAGAGTCATTCTTTTCCTCGATTCGGGATTAAACTGGTGATTTGGGACACCCTAAATCTCCCAAGTGGCGACTCTAAAATAAATAAACAAATCCCGTTTCGACTGTCCTTTAATTGGAAAAAACTCCTGTACACCCGCGATGGCGGAAAAAGGAGGTGTGACAAAAGGCACAGACGTTGCAAGCCTCAATGAGGCTTGGTTGTTTCCATTAAACCATTAGTTGGGTATTTAGTAAGGACCCAAAAACGTGCTAATTAGGTAGTATCTTTTCTTTATTTTTAAAAAAGACGGAGGCAAAAATAGAAAAATATAGTAACTATAGGATGATCCTTTAAAATAAAAATGAGGCGTGCCTCGCCAAATAAATTACAAGTTGCGGGGCCCTCAATAAATGGGCATAATAAGTGGATAGACTTTGGGGTCGGTCGCTTAGTGAACTTCACGGCTTTTCCCCAAAAATAACAACGCGTTAGTCTCTCTAGGTACGCGCTTTAATTAATCTTACCTTCTTAAAATCGGGCGTACATTGATGTGACCCAAATCCAAGTCTCAACGAAGTCGGAATGTGTCGATAATTACGGGTACATTAATTGTGACGTGGTTAGAGGCGCGTTCCCATGATGTTGTAATTCTTTAAAAAAAGATATATATGAATAAATGAGAAACCTCGACAAACAAAAATACATAAGTTGTGGGGCCCTCTATATGTGTTCATAAAATTATTTAGACTTCGGGATCGACCGCTTAGTGAATTTCTCGGCCCTTTCCCAAAACAACTGTGCGCTAGTCGCTCTAGGCGCGCCTTTAATAATTTACTTCCCTAAAATCAGGTGTACATTGATGTTACCCAAATCCAAATCCCAACGGAGTCAAAAATGTGTCGACGACCACGGGTATATTGATTGTGACGTGGTTCGAGATACATTTTCACAACGTTGCAATTCTTTGGTAAAATAATGATAATAATAATAATAAAAGCGGTAAAAGAGTTATAATTTGCACATCAGTGCACAATTGTTAAAATCAGATAATCAAGCCGAATATGACAGTTGAGCAACCGTGCTAGCGGGTTAACAGAATTCCTTATCCGGATTTCTGGTGCGCAGACTGTTAAACAGAGTCATCTTTTTCCTCGATTTGGGATTAAACCGATGACTTGGGACACCCTAAATCTCCCCAGTGGCGACTCTGAAATAAATAAACAAATCCCGTTTCGATTGTCCTTTAATTGGAAAAACTTCTTCACCCCTTGCGGGGGCGGAAAAAGGAGGTGTGACAGTGCAGAAATATGCATAAGCAGCTAAAAACACAACATAATTTCCAACCTCTTGTACTCCTCCAGCCGGTACTCATCGCCGACATACAGCCAACCACTTCGATACCTTTTCAAGGTCATGTCTCTCCTACTAAAAGCTTCCTCTTTAACCTTGTAAATGTGAATATCAATTTCGTCAAGCAGATATGACAGATTCGTTGCCCCTACAAATGTTAAACTTGATACTTAATGGATATAAAAAATATTCAGGCATATTAAAAGCTAAACAAATATATACTTTGAAATCAATTGCTTTAGGCATATAAATAAATTCACAACTTACTGCAGTAATGATCTGATTAGAGATTCATTTGGTTGAAAATGAAAAAGCAGCTATATGTTTGATTTACAGTAGAAATCACTTACCAAATTCTATAGCTTCAGGAAAATTCACTTAATTTTGTGTTTCAATAACAAATGTCTCCCATCAGATTCCCCTTAGATCCAGCCTATTAAATTCTCAAAAGATCTCGTTGGTGACTTCATTTCCTGCAACCTCAATATTTCTGCCATCTGCCTGCACAAGAGGTATAGACTCTCAAGAATTTGACGTCTACTACGAATCTTCTGTCAAATTTTGTGATGCTGGACGTTATTCAACTGGTGCAAACGGGCTGAAAGACTCGAGGTGAGAGCAGTATGCAAAAATATTACTTTTAGCAGGCTCCATTCGGATTAGCTGTCTTAATTATTCAAGGGTGGTCCAAGATCTCCTGAAGGGAACGCCTCTTTGAAATGTCCTTCGTAAGATACATGACAAACAAATATAGCTACATCATCAGCATAATTCTTCACATAACTTATGAATATCTTCTAATCAGCTTACATGGCTAATGAGATTCTTAGCTTCAGCAGATGATATCTATAATCAAACAATAGATTGCTTCATCACCTAGTGATTGTATCTGAAAGTCATGGAATTCAGCAAATCAGGCTCAATTTATAGTTAAACTGCAAGGAGTTTCTTCGCGGATGACAAGGAAAATCAATAATAAATTTGAATTTTCTGAAATTCTTTACACTGGATTTAAATTTTCAGTTCCACTTTAATTAATTCGTGAAAATTTAGTTTCTTTCATTCGTGAAGAATAAATGAAAGACATGAAATACAAATAGTTACAACCAAAATCCACAAATCTCGCTCTGTAGCTATAACTCCCATGCTCTATGGTGAAAATAGAAAACATGATAGAGGTGTAAAAACCTACAGGTGCTAATTGTATAAAACATTCGCTAGCGATTTTCTATTTTCTCCCTTACCTCGAAGGATGGAAAAGACTACAAATGCATAAGAAATCAAATAGAAAATCCAATTCATTGAAGTTTTTTTATCAAACACCTCCACATCAGAGGTTTTTACCTAAGGAATCAGAATTGGGTCATGAAAAGAATGAGACGGCTGGTCGGTTGCATAGTTGGTTGTGGAAAAAATACCAACTATATATGAAATAATAATAAAAAGCAATTAGCAGCACATATACATACCATTATGTACACCATCAATGGATCCTGCAAAAATGAAGCAGATGACTACTGGACACGCCATAACCCGACAAGCGAAAAGGAAAATTTTAATCACTAAACTTCAAAATTAGCCGAATAATACAAAGGGGGAAAAAGATGAAAAAATGAGAGAAGATATCAGGAACCATTAAATTTCGAAACTAATAATGACCCAAACACAAGGAAGAACCAAGAAAAAAGGAGGAAAAAAAAGTAGCTGCAACTACACTTTAGAGCGAGAAGACAAACATTTGCAATACAAGTTTTGAAAGAAATTGAATAAACCAAAGCAGAACTCTTGATTTCAATTCATCTCCACAAGAAAAAAAAAAAAAACGCTTCCCCCAATTTTATTCATCAAAACCCTAACTCCAAAATTTTCGGATCTTCTTGAATATAGACAAATCTGTCTTTAATTCAGTTTATTTTCATGAATTTGCGGTAAACCTCCATTGCCATTGATATAAAAAGAATAGTATGTGGGTTGAAACAAATTGGAACAAAAAAAGGAGAAAAAACACATAGGTAACAACAAAGTTAATTTTAAAGAGTAAGAAATTTACCTGCAAGTTGAAGAGATTTGCCAAGACAGTAGAAAATCTGAGCAATGCAGTGTTTGGATAAAGTAAAAGCTAAAATGATAAAAATAAGTCAAAAGCAAAAAGTTAGAATTCCCTAACTTATGGCTTAAAAAAACTATTTTGGCTTAAAAATTAGTTAAAACAAACCCATCCAAACGAGCTCTAAGCTCGTAACTCCATTGTCTACGATATATTAGAAGAGAAGAAAAGCGAAGCGTACATGTGGGAGTAGCTTAAAAGCTACACGTAGTATCTGGGGAGCACACAAAAGGGCACGTATAGAACTGCTAGAAAATGACTGAATTGCCCTCAAGCTTCTTTAAAAAAATTTGAAACAGATATGTCGAAAGTATTGCTCTTCTAAAATATAGAAAAATTAATCATATTACAATTTTACATGATTGGAAAAGCTTAGCTCAATCTGCTTATTTATCTGTGAACAATTATGACAATACAACAGGCTACAGTGGTGGAGCCACAATCAAGGGGTGTCGATTGCCGGAAAATTACATTGTATTGCTAGATAATTTTTTTTTTGTTTGATGTATATTTATTATATGTTGACTCTCTTAAACTTTTTGGTATATCTAATTTTTTATATTTTGACACCCGTTGATGAAAGTTCTGGCTTCTCCACCGATAGGCTACATACCTTTTTTCTTTCATGAAAAAAAGAAATTCAAAATGTGACTTCTACTTCTTATCTACTGAATTATTCATGCAAGAAATTATTTTAGCAAGTAAAATGACCATCTTCTATAAAATAATGCGGAAGATGTAAATACACAGTAAAATCGAAAATGAACATTGTGAACTAAATTAAAAGCAAGGCATTGTCACAACTGACAAGCAAGATTGTAAATACTACAATTTCAGTTATTAGGCATAGCAACAAGAAACGAGCTTAACTTTTAGTAGCTGAAATTTTACACGATAACTTACAAATTGTTCGGAGGGTTTGTGGTGTATCGTTTCCTAATGTATCATATAATATTATATTGTATTGTAATGTATTATTTTGATGCATATAAGCTTAAGTATTCCTCAATGACCAATAACGTACAAGTACCATGAAAGGTGAAAAAAGCCCCTATTTAGGAAGTGTAATAGAGTACCTGAGATCAAATGCGAACAATCAGTCGGGATATTTGGATGTATTGTATTATTTACCGTTGTTTCATGGTGTCACACACCAATAGTATGAAAAATAAACTTGCAATATTATTAAAAAAATAAGGTACGAGATAAAATTGTTATACAAAAAGGTGGGGTAAACGATAAAATTTAATTATCTAATAATAAGAAAGGACAAAAATGAGAGAAAGAAACAAGGTAATGACGCGATAACACTAATTTATAACAATCAAAACATATATTGTATTTAAAGAAACAAGCTATTAGGAAAAGCTTATAAGTTACTCACTCTGTTTCAATTTAGGTAACACACTTTTTTTATTAGTTTATTAAAAAAAGAATGACACATTTATATAATTGAAAATAATTCAAGTTTAAACTTTTCTCATTTGAGAAACTTTTATAATCACATAAATGTCAAGGCTCCACAAAGTTTTTACTCGTAAGCTTTTAAGACCACAAATTTAAAAATGTCCCTCTTTTCTATTAAACTTCGTGACAAGTTAAACTATTTCATTTAAATTGAAAAGGAGGGAGTATGTGTTAAAGCGGGCAAAAACTATCACCAAGGAATGTGATGTAGTGGATGAGACTGTTCTTCCCTTAACCAATTCGGAATTTCGGATATAATCGAGCTCCAAGGCGGGTAGCAGACATGGGCGGGAAACCAAAAAAAAAAGCGGGCAAAAACCAATTTAATAGCACAAAACTTTTTCACATTGTGTTAAATCCAAAGAGAAAGGACAACAGCCTTTTCATATTCATTTCGTACAAATAGGCAAATCATAATTGTGTGGAAAGAAAAAAAGAAACTCATTCCCAGAATTATGTGGAAAGCAATCCAAGAAAGACATTGTCTCCTTCTCACAAAGTTGTCATGCTACTAATAGCTTATTATTCAGTTTGCTTCATAACCCAAAAATTCCCAAATTTTCAAATGCTGCAAACCCCATAATGGCTACTACTCTCTTCCACTTTCCCAAATTAGTCTTCTTTTCTCCTCTCCCTACTTCTCTCTGCTGCACTCGTCACCATTACCTTCTTGCTTACCGTTCAAAACCAGCAATTTGTGCATCAATTAAAAAACCCAGGTTCGTTTTTCATTACTCTTTTTGCTTTTTTCTTGGGTTTTTTCTACGTTTCTTGAGTGTAAAATGGTTGTAGTTTGGTTCTTGATACTGATACTATGTTTGTAGTTTGGTTCTTGATACTGATACTATGTTTGTAGTTTGGTGCTTGGTACTGACGTTTTAGCTCCGAGAGTCTCTGAATGCACTAATGTGGTGCTTTTGCTTCAAAAATCTTGTTTGTTTGTGCTTCAATAAAAAAATTCAGGTTCTTTTTCATTACCCTTTTGGCTATATTTTGTGTTTCTTGAGTGTACTATTTGTGATGTAAGATTAATTAGGTACTACCATAGCAGAGATTAAGATATAATTATATAGACATATGAACATAATCTTATGTTAGGGTTAGATACACATACCATTCAACTCCATTGATTTAGCAGCGATAGCAAACGACAGTTAAGCCTGGTACCTGTTGCTGGTGGGAGTTAGCAGGTATCCCATGAAATTAATGAGTTGTGCACAAGCTTGCCCGGACGCTACAGTTATCCAAAGAAAAAAAACGCTCTCGGTTCAGAGAACACGACTGATGGGACGTCAACTGCTATACTACGTATTCAAGAATAGATATGCTAGAGTTTTTCGGATAACTTGGGAAAGCGGGTTGGCCTCTATTTATAAAGAGTGCGTACCCATCACATCCAATAGCTATTGGGCCTCGCTTATCCACACACAATAAAATACTAATTAGGCCTTTTATTTAATCCACCACTTGGGTCACGTCACTATCCTTTCAGGCTATAACCAATTAGCATAGCTCCAAATTCCAACATGTGGTTCTTGACACATACTATGTTTGTAGTTTGGTTCTTGGTACTGATACTGTGTTCGTAGTTTGGTTCTTGATACTGATACTATGCTTGTAGATTTGTTCTTGACACTAACCTTTCTAGCTGTGATAGACTTTGAATGCACTAATATGAGTGTTTTTTCTTCAAATCTTGGTTACTTTTGCTTCAATAAAAAATTCCAGTTTCGTTTTCATCACCCATTTGACTGTATATTGGTTTTATCTATGTTCCTTGTTTGCTGCTGTACTTGTGGTTTGGTTCTTGTGACCGGCTTTTTTAACTTTCGAAAATCTTTGAATGCACTAATGCGAGTTGTTTTATTGAAATTGTGCCTCAAGAATAAATTCAGATTATTTTCCATTACCCATTTGGGTGTACTCTTGTTTTATCTAAGTTTCTTTACTGTACTGTGTCTAGCGTTTAGTTCTCGATACTAACTTATTAGCTATGAGAATCTTGGTTTCTTGCTCTTACTGAGATGGGTGTTTGGTGTTCTTTTTCTTGGTTTTGGTGGGTACAGTGCAAGTCGGAATGTGAAAAGCAATGTTGATCTCTGCAACGACATCAGGGAATTTTTATCTTCTGTTGGACTTCCTGAGGATCATATACCCACCATGAAGGAGCTGTCACTGCACGGAAGGTGTGATTTGAATGCCATTTAACTTCTTGGTTTTCATTTTCCATTTTTGTTTCATTTTGCAGCTTTAATGTAACATTTGTACAGTTAAAGGATTCAAAGCTATTTGATAAAAGATGTATGTGTACAGAGATGGACCTCATTCATGGCAATATCTAACTAAACGTTAGCAGTGAAAAAGAATCTCTTACTATGTATATAGCAACTAGGTAAAATGACATAGGAAAAACGGAGTTATTTGTGTGGGAGCTAGTAGCTACTTCTAGCTTTTAGTTTTCCTGTGATGTGCCCAATGTTTGGTTGGAGCGAGAAAGAAGATACTAACTGTTTTTTCCTTTAGGATTGGTCTTCTCTAGGATCTTACATGTTAACGTGACCTGGTAAATAAGAAAAATTTCTGGCACAATCAAATTTTTAGCTACAAATGAATCAATTTCATGAATTAACTGCATAAGCAGCCGTTCTCATCCGCATAACTTCTTCTCCAGTGTTCTTGCACTTGTTTTAGCAAAGTGCATGCATATGGAAAAGGTGAAATTCTATCAAACTTGTCTAGTGGAGAAAATTTATGAATATTTTTTTAATGTTTACTTCGATAAGTGAATGCATTAGTGTAGCATATATAGGTGCCACTGGACAAGATGCATGGAATGCTGATACAAATTTGTAGATTTAGAATCATTTTTGTGTCTGTGTCCGATGCCCTCATCCTTGGTTCCTGACCACATTACCATTGAATAAGGGCAGAGGCCA
This sequence comes from Nicotiana tabacum, assembly GCF_000715075.1. NCBI lineage: Eukaryota > Viridiplantae > Streptophyta > Magnoliopsida > Solanales > Solanaceae > Nicotiana > Nicotiana tabacum. The sequence goes on along the minus strand of NC_134089.1, from coordinate 12,460,318 downwards.
CAAGGATTTTACCTCTACCATTATTCATATAATCATAGGTGGGACCCATGGTTGTGAACCAGAGAAGCAGTTCTCAAGTTAGGTTTCCAAATTCAACTTCCAAAATCCAAGTACCCTTTTTCATCTTCAACTTCAAATACCCCTTTTTTGTTGGCCTTAAATTTCAACCAAATCATGTTCAAATGCTCTTAAATTTCTGGACATGTGGCACAACCTCACAAGTTGTTACTTAGCTTTCACATAGGATCGCAAGAGTTTGTCATGGTGTAGAAATGTTGCTAGACCATGACTTGGACCTTGTGAAGGTTGCTTGCTGGATAGAACTCTTTTATTCCAAGAGACAAATGAAGCTAAAGAGGTGAAGTTGAACAAACATGGTGCACTAGGGTATGTGAGAGTGTATAGTTAGATTATTGCCAGATAGTTAGGCTTAGAATTATTATAATATGTACATGTGTAGTTGTGCACGTTCTAAAGTTTCAAGGATTAATCATTAATGTAAGATATAGATTGTAAAGTGTGCTATAAAAGAATTCAGGCATCTGTGTTTAGTATTATAAGTCAGTTCCAGTGGTACTCATTGGGATAGAAAGATAGTTATTGTTTCATTGAGTACACAAAATTTGCTTCAGTGAGGCACTACTCTTCGAGAATCGCCGACATGATTTTTTTTCTTGATTGTTAATTGAGGACATGATTAGATTGTTGGTTATCTAGATACAGATAGGAATAGTCACTTTTTAGTGGATTCTCCACTGCGTGTTACTATTATTTAGTGTCTTCAAAGAGAAAGAAACAAAATGTCGTTGTGAGATCTAGCCTAGAAGTAGAATCGGGCGATGGTGGTGGCAATTTACAAACAAATATGGATCAATACAATTACTGAAGAACTAAATCTTGAGGAGGCTACCATATGGAACTTCTTAAAGATAATCAGCCGCACTTTATGTTGCACCAGATCCAATGTTTCATGGGAACCAAGCACATAAAGATAATTGAAAATATATACATATTGACACTAAATTGTAATGTCAAAGGATTAGTTTTGCAAATTATTCACCAAGTACTTTGTCTATTCATGAATCAATTATAATATATGTTGCAAGCTTGATACATACGAGATGTATGCACTCACTATCTGTATCTAGATACAGATAGGAATAGTCACTTTTTAGTGGATTCTCCACTGCGTGTTACTATTATTTAGTGTCTTCAAAGAGAAAGAAACAAAATGTCGTTGTGAGATCTAGCCTAGAAGTAGAATCGGGCGATGGTGGTGGCAATTTACAAACAAATATGGATCAATACAATTACTGAAGAACTAAATCTTGAGGAGGCTACCATATGGAACTTCTTAAAGATAATCAGCCGCACTTTATGTTGCACCAGATCCAATGTTTCATGGGAACCAAGCACATAAAGATAATTGAAAATATATACATATTGACACTAAATTGTAATGTCAAAGGATTAGTTTTGCAAATTATTCACCAAGTACTTTGTCTATTCATGAATCAATTATAATATATGTTGCAAGCTTGATACATACGAGATGTATGCACTCACTTGAGGAAGAGTGTCAAATAGTTAAACTTGGACTTAGTTAAATATAAATTGGTGTAATAGAGTATGTAATATTAAGTAATGTCCATCGGTATATTGGAGCTATCAGGACTAGGGTACGTTCTCCGGATTGAAGATTTTACTAGATAACTTCTTCTTGTAAGCCTCTAACTTTCGGTTCAGTCGTTTGCAAGGAAAGAGGAAATAAGAAGATTATAAGCTACAATTCCAAGAAAATGCAGGAGACTGATAGAAAAAATCCGAGAAAATGCAGGAGGGGATATCAACTCCCAACACTCAGGTTAATAACTCTTTATAAGAACTAAATTGAATTGAAGCACCATTATATCTGATTCAGTAAAAAGAGAAAAAAATTGAATTGAAGCAAAGAGAGGACGTAGAAATGTACATGTAAGAGCTATAGCGCATGCATAGGTCATTATGAGAAAGTATGCGTGTTGATTCTTTCTATTGCCTTCTATTTTCATCTTTCTTTGTTGTTCGTCTCTTGGATATGGACCCCTCTGTTCTAATAAAGGGAACTTGACAAAGTGCAAACAGTTCAATTTTTTTTGGGGTTTTAAGTCTTTAAGAACCAGATCTTTAGATCATTTCTGCAAGAAGAATATGGGCCATTCTATTGGTTTAATACAATTTACCTTATCAAAAAAAAAAAAAAAAAAGAATATGGGCCAAGCATGCAGATCTTGAATTATTATGCAAGCAATAATAGGCGAAGTTATGACTATGAAGTTGACGCATTACTTGAACCACTAGGATAAAAATAATGAGAGTTAAACTTCATCAAGCAAGCTATTTCGCTGTTCCTTACTTCTTTTTAGAGTCTCTCTCTCTCTCTCTCTCTCTCTCTCTCTCTCTCTCTCTCTCTCTCTCTCTCTCTCTCTCTCTCTCTCCCAGGTCAAGAAACAAGTCTAAGCTTTAGCTATGTGGTTTTCTCATACATCCTACAGGCAAGACCTCGCGAACATTGTTAGAAGAAGAGGTTATAAACTTCTCAGGGAGCTTCTCTCAACCTCCAAGCTACCAAACTATGATGAGTGCAGTGAAGAGGATGGCCTTGTTGAAAAAATTGGAGATGAATCGTCAGGTCAGCAGTTCTTGGGCCCTGTGTATTTTAGGTTCTAACAACATAGCCCATTTTGGATTCTTCTGATTGACAACCTCCTAATTTAAAAGGTCAGGATGGAAAGATGATAGACGTGGCTCATGATGTTTCCTTACCAAGTGAAGCTTCTGCAGTAGCTGACTACACGAATGATGCAAACAATGACAGTATGCTGAAGTCTGATGAGCAAAATTCTAGTGTTCAAGAACCTTCACGCTATTCCTCCTTGGAAGAAAAGGTGGCCAATTTTATTCAGAATGGAGAACTGGATAGTGTAGAGGGTAAGCGATGCTACTCGAGGGTACTTACCTTTAATTGCATGAGAAGTGCGCTTGCTACATTTGTTCGATAGAAACAAGATATGATCCATCCATACCGCACTCTCTTCTTCTCATGTTTATCTTGGTTCACTGACTTGGTATTCAGGTAGTTTATGGTGATAATACTTGGTACTCCAATTCATCCATGTTGCACGTTTCCCTTTTGGTCCCAAACCATTTGAAGTCTCCTGAATTCAAAATTAGTAGCAACTCAATCTAAGCTTTGATCTTCTTTTGTGTGTGTCGATAAGGTGAAGATTTTATTGATGTACAGGAGCAAAACTCCAGTATACAAGAGTTTACAAAAAGTACGGAATCTTACACAAATTTGTTTATCAAAACAAGCATCCCATTACCTATACATACAGGAACCTCGTGGGTGCTCCAGAAGTTTGAGTAAAAACAATAAACATGTCTCATTTGTAAGATGTTGCAGTAAACCAGGTCAAAGAAAAAAAAAATCGAACTTCTGGGTAGGAAATTCTTACAAAAAGAATTTTCTAAAACAAGAGAATTTCTCTACCCCAAACACTCTCCTATTTCTTTCCCTCCAATCCAAAATATGACGTAACATTCTTCTTCTCTATCAAACCAACTTTATACAAAAATACTGACAATCATCGAATCAACTACACATCGTCTAAATATTAGTTTTTTAAATTTTCTTCTACTCCTATGAACTTAAATTTTGAATAAAACTAACTCCTTAAAAGTAGATAAGGGGTCATCTCTATTTTCATGCTCTGTGTTCTTATTTGATTTTCTGCAAAATGCTACCTTTGAGACGTACACCTTCCTCTTGCCTAATGTAAAAACATTGACCTATATGTAGTTTTGATGCATATTGTATCTGCTGTTCAGTCTTTCCTCAAATGCTAGTTTCCAGCTACTAATCTTTGTCTAAGGCCTTGGCGAACTGTTAAGTTCTGGTTATGTGAGCTTGAGTAAATCTTTCTGATTCTGAAATGAGATCCAAATTTTTTGAGTAAATCTAACTGTTCTGCTTTTGCTTGATTTTACAGATATTGGCTTCGAAATTTTCAATGAAAGAGGTTCCGAGCAAGTGGAGGGATCTGTTGTAGGACAGAATGTTGTAAAAACAGAATCTACTACTCCTAACGGTAATGGCGCTGAGACATTTAATGGAAATTCCATGCCACGATCAACCCAACATGTTGAACATCCTAGTGGGCAGAGTTTCCGAATAAGGTATGCATTTCTTGCAATATTTATGCTTTCATCTGAACTTATAGGTTCTTCATTTTTCCACTGGGCTTTCAGTAAACTATCTTTGGGTTCTTCATCGGCCTCGCTTCATCTTTTGCAATTGTATTTACCTATATACGGTCATGCTTTAGTAGTTTAGTTAAACTTGATGCAGGATGAAATTGAAATAGTTTGACGTATATATAAAACCATTGAAATTCTTTTTGTGTCTCATTCTTGCTGATTCAATAAATCCACTTTGATGTTTTTTTTACACAATCAACTAGCCGATAAGTTTTTCTTCTTTGAAAGTTCAGATTTCCTGTTCACTTCTTGTCTATGAATTGTTTGTTTTTTACTAGCTCTACGATTACACTTCAGGCATTGAACTGAAGACGTTTCTTGTTCTCTATCTGAATGCACCCTGATTTTTGTAGGAATAATAGCCTTTCAACTGAAGAGTTAACCATGGCTGAAGGGAGAAATAGTGCTGATGTTGAGGTGCTAAAATTCTTCATTCTGATTGTTTGTTTTTTATTTGATGCCACTTTTGACTTGGAATTTCCTTTGCTTTCACATTTTATCTGTTAGCCCCAAAAAGTGGAGAATCAAGCTGAAATTAATCGTCTCAAGTTCATGCTGGTACCACTCTTTGGATAATTTACTGTTGAAATTTTACTTACCTCACTTGGCTTCAATTTTCCTTTTGTACGAAGCTATTTTATATATATTCTTTTCCATAAGAATAACCTATGCCTTAAATGGTTTTTTGCTGTTCTTAGCATCAGAAGGAGCTGGAGTTAACTCAATTGAAGCAGCAGATTGAAGAGGAAAAGGTATAATGTTTCTTCTTACTCCTCCCATTCTTCAGGGAAAAGAAAATTTGATCAAATTACAAGGACCTAACTGCCATCTTGTCTTGTGGTAGTAGAGAGTAGTGAATATTTTCTTTTTACATGGCAGAGGGAAAAGCTCAGATCCTCAGAGAAATATTTTGACATGAACGAAAGGCTTTTTACCTTCTCAAAAAAAAGGCTGCACGCTGACATGTTGCCACTCTGTTGCCATCCTTCTGTGTTATCTTAACTCTTAACTATTGGCTTATGAACTTGTAATATATTACTCCCCCCATTTCAATCTGTGTCTTAATTCCCTTTTAGTCTATTTAAAAAAGAAAGCCTCTTTCTGTATTTGGTAACTCTTCAAACCCAACAGCCTACATGGCATGTTTAATGCCAAAAGATTCAAAGGGCATTTTGGTATATTACACACATCTTTACTTTAGGACCACAAGATTCAAAAGTCTTTTTTATTTTCTTAAACTCCGTGCAGTCAAACTAAGACACTTACAATTGAAGTGGAGGGAGTAAGTGTTACTTGACATTTTGATATCACCATTTTAAACACAATTAACACAGTTGGGTAAGGGAAACTTGACTGTTCTTTCTTGTAAACTTGTTGTGGCATTGGAATTGAACTAGTTTATATTTTTGGTGTTTCATATCAGCTATTCGGATCATATGTTACTGTGATAGTTGGAATTTTACCATAAAGTTGATACTTGTTAACATGTTACTCAAAAGAACAATCTGTTCTTCTTGAAGTGGAAAAGTGTAATTTTATTATATTTCTACTTTCAGCGCTTACTGTCTATTTTGCAAATCAAAGCCGAAAGAGAAATCAGCGAAGCACAAAAACTAATTTCGGAAAAAGATGCAGAGCTAGATGCCACTGAAGATAGCCTTTCAGGACTGAAGGAGGTATTCAAGCAACTTCTTGTTTTAACATTTCCTGAATTTTCAAGATTCTTGGCCACTGCAACCAATATATTAAGAAAAAATAATTGGGAAATTGATCCGACTTCTGTGGGAAATGACGTTTTATCAACTTCACAAGGTATATCTACCAGATGTTTTACAAAGATGTTGGCTTCATTTGAGGTAATATCATTTAAATAAGGAAAAACATGATTCTGTTACTGGAGCGTGACTTAGACTGATCAGGGTAGTATATTTGACACAACAGAAGTAGCAAGAATATTATGATGAAAGAATTACAAGAAAATACACATGACTTCACACCATAACAAAAAACGGCCCATGTTTTTAAGTTTTACCCCATCTAGCCCACATTGTACATATTTTGAAAGCACCAGCAAATTCAAAATTTGTGTTCTTACAACCATTGCTTCTAAAGCTATGGAGATAAATCTGTGTTCTCACAACCATTGCTTTCACTTTCTCTTCTTCTCACATCTTCTACATATGCTTCAAGGGGCCGCGTATTTTCTGCTTCTCCTCTTGTGTCACCTGGTTGCAATAGACAAGGGAGGTTGCTTTGATGGTAAACAACCTCCACTTCCAACCAAGAGGTTGTGAGTTCGAGTCTCTCCAAGAGCAAGGTGGGAAGTTCTTGGAGAGAAGGATGCTAGAGGTCTATTTGGAAACAGCCTCTCTACCCCAGGGTAGGGGTAAAGTCTGCGTACACACTACCCTCTGCAGACCCCACTAAGTGGGATTATACTGGGTGGTTGTTGTTGTTGTTGTTGTTGGAAGAGTAGAAGTCCACCAATGAAGACCATTCAAAGCTTTGCTTTCGAAAATGGGGTTTTTTGAATTTGTTAGTTGTTTGGATTGGGTTTTGTTCCAATTGATTGAAAATATCAAAAGGAGTTCGAAATTTAAATTTGAAGTGATTTGGAGTAGATTTGAGCAAGATTTGAGTTAAATTTCAGAAAAAACGCAAGGAAGAAGACTATGTCAGGTTTTTTGTATAATTATGTATAATCTTGTATAATAGTGTATATGAGTGTAGAAACACACCTTATACACTATTACACACCTTTATACAAGCGTCTATTGACAAACTTCTTCCACGATTTTCAGTTGCAATTCTTGTTCAAAACCAGTCCAAATCTCCATTAAATGACTTTAAATTTTATATACAACCTCCTTATACTATTTCTAACAATTCTAAATAATACCCACTCTAAATTTCTCACAAAATCAAATTCGAAATCTAAACCCACATATTTAAGCTTGTTAAAAATTTAATTTTCACTATTCAAATGGATTTGGTTTGTTAAACTAATATTTGAGTTATAGTTGCTGATTCGAAAATTAACTTAAAATCTTGTGGAATCTTTTTTAAAAATTAAATAGTAATTTTGAGAACCTATTAGAGTTGGATGTTGAATCTTAGCCTATTATTTTTGGGCTAGTTAGTTGTAAATTGAAATATGGGCTATAAAATTGAAAAGTAGGGAGCCCAGTTGTTTTAATGTGAAACTTTCCCTATTATGATCTTAGAATTAAGAAAATCAAGAGTTAGGTAAATTCTCTACTTTTTGGTATACTTCCTGTATACGGGAGTTCTCTCCCTTTTGATTAATACTATAATTTACCTTATCAAAAAAAATAAAAAAATCAAGAGTTAGTTTAAGTGAAAAAAAGGAAACAAGTGTTTAAATGGTTGAAAACCCTAATTGAAACTAACTACAATTCTGTCCTTGTCAAAACAAAAATGAACAGACAATAAATAGAATAGAAGAGTTCCTAATTAAGTTGGAAACTAGAGCCCCACCTCCAACTTTCCATTCCACACCAGTGTATCTGGCTTTCTACTAGTGGAGCTATGGCTTATATATATAGCACATTTATCTATGTTAGGTTGAACTTCAATATTTGGTGGATGGGGAAAGTGTTGAGGTGGCTGGCAGCTTCAACGGGTGGCATCATAAAATAAAAATGGATCTAGAAGCATCATCCACTATCATCGATCCCATTGACCAAGAAGCATCATCAGATATCGTAGATCCCATTGGCACGAGGTTTTTGTTCTGTCTATTTCTTCATCTTTTGGGTGATTTTTAATGTATCAGTGTCAATTGTGTTTAGTTTCTGACTTAAATGTGGTATTGTATTTAGATTATTTCTTATTCATCTCTTCCTATCATTTTGGGACTATTTATGCACATTGCTTAGTCTGGCAAATGGTCTTAGGATATCCATGGCTGAAAGTTTGTGAACTTGATTATTGTCGTCTAGTATTTGCAAAGAGCTCTAAGGTAAAAGCTTTTGTAAAGAATGAGAAAAGAAGAGATGTTGCGAATGATTTCCTCACCTATTCCCTCAATCATTTTGGGTTTTTGAAAGTGTCTCATGTCAAACATCATGTCTTTTCCTTTCTCCTTTGGTCGGGTAGGTGCCAAATTTCAAACATCTTATAATGCCATTCTTCCCCCTCCCCACGTGGGCCTAAACCCACAATTCTACTAGGTGCTAATATGTAGTTGACTTCTCGGGTCCTGATAGACTTGAATTATTCTTATTTTTTGACTCATCATGTATTTTCATTGTTTACAATAGTCATTTAAATATGTAAATGCAGAAGCAGAAATCTATGGACAATCCTCTGAGTGATATTTATTCTGTTTAGATATTGAGCTCAACATCCTTTTTGACAGTTACTGTAATATTATGAATAACATGATAAAAGATTCTTTCCAGGAAACCTCGGCTTTGGAAAACCGTGTTATGGCTGTATCCAGGGATATATGAGGTACATTATCTACAGACTACAATATGCTAGAGCAATAAAGCTGAATGTGCAGTCACTTCTCTCCTCATAGTTGTACTTGGAATAAGTAACTTGGCTTTGGCTTGACATGCATTTGTTGTCTATAGACAATTCTAGTGATTATTAGTTGATCTTTAGAAGATCTTAAACTCTAAGCTCATTTGTTGGTATTCTTCGCCGAGTCATATTCATAACTTTGCAGTCAGGAGGGGTGCAGGCAAGTGAATTCGAGAATTGAGGTTGAGTAAAACTAATAACCACAATGGAGTTTTATTCATAGAATGTGTTGATAAAATAAACATTGTATTTTTCTTGCAGTAATAAATTAGATTTAGCACTTGTTTCTGTGGTATGAAGGGGAGCCTTGGAGCAACAGTAAAGTTGTCTCGTTGTGACCTATAGGTCACGGGCTTGCGCCGTGGAATCAACAACTGATGCTTGCATCAGGATAGGCTGTCTACATCACACCCCTTGGAGTGCGGCCCTTCCCCGGACCCTGCGTGAATGCAGGATGCTTCGTGCACCGGGCTGCCTTACTTGTTTATGTGGTATGCTTTTTGTCTTCAATATGCTCAATCCGTTGCTAGAAGAAAGAAAATGATGTTACTTCGTTAGATTTTACATAGTCAGTAAAATATATGAATATTCAGACTATTAAGGCGGAAGCAAAAATCAATCATTGGGTGTATCCAGTTTATTTTAAGGGGTCGTTTGGTAGGTTGCATTAGATAAAATAATGCATGCATTAGCTTTGTATATTAATAATACATTGTTTGGTAGACATTTTGAACCTATGCATTAGTTATGCAAGCATTAGTTATACATTCTATTTGGTATTACCCTATGCATAACTAATGCATAGAAAACAATGGTATTAGCAATGCAATGGGTTTTAATGCAAGCATTAGCTTAGTTAAAAACAAAATTGTCCTTCAACATTTATGCTTGATTAAAATATGCTAGTTATTATATTGATGGAAGTTTAAAATAATTCAAATAGTGAGAAATAAAATTATAGCCCTAGTAAATAAATAAATACTTAACATATTTCCTTTTTTATAAATAAATATTTAGTTCTATTTTACAATATAGGTAGACAAATTAAATAATTTTTTAAAAACTTTTTCATATAAAAATATTTCTCAACATATGTTTCATTTAGAAAGTTAAAGTGATGGACTGGTTTTGAGGGCATTTTTGTAAGCAAACAATTCTTTTAGAAATTGCACAATGCTTTAATACATCAAACCAAATAATGGATAAGAAATATGTCAGCATAACTAATGCAAGCATAACTAATACTAGCATTACTAATACACCCTATTCAGCATTATTCTTATGCACCCTATCAAACGACCCCTAAGTCTTAAAACAAAAAAGAGATCCAGGGGTGGTATGCTCCAGTTTGCAATGTTTGGAGTAGGATCATAGAATCTATTTTCAGCTTGTCATTGAGGTGAAATCCACAAAGCAAAATAATATTGAAATTCTCCTTTCCCACCCCTCGGCAGACACACGCACACAGAGAAAAGGGCAATGAAAATGAACGAAGGAAACAGAAGGAAGAAAATAGATTGACTTCTCAGAGTTAATTGAAGGGGTCCACTAAATTCTTTGCCCATTTCTGATATCATAGTTCTATGATGAACGTGCAGCAATTGTGCTCCCCATTTTGATTTTAGGAAGAAGTTTGCTGCTGTATAGTTCTGGAATGAATCTTCCCATTTTACTCCAGAAAAATGAAATTTCATTACTCTTTAACTTTTAATAGTCTGACAATCTCACTTAAGCAAGGACTTCTTAATTTAAAACGTCCTACAACGAGCAAGCAAGTTTAGTTCTCTGATAAGTTTCTACCATTATTATTCAATTACAGCTTTTCTGTTCTCCTGCTTTAAAGATGTTTGATTGTGTCTTACATTGTTCAACGACTTTATTTCCTACAGATAAAATTCGTTGTTGATGGCCACTGGACAACTGATCCCCAAATGGAGTCTGTTACAAGAGGTGCAATACACAATAATGTACTACGAGTTGATAGATGAGTTGGGCTATTGCATTCCACATGCACATACAGAGGTACCTCAGTAATCTCTTCCAACAATTATGCGTTAGAGCCAGCATTCTGTTTCTTTGTTTACAACACTCCCCTCTCACCCGATCGGAATGCCACTGTCTTTATTTCTATCTTTGGAAATTGGTGGTATTATGGTTGTCAGTATATTTGTGGCATCTTATTGCTTGGCTTCTGAAGATCATAACAAAAAGAACTTGGTTATAGGCCTAACATTTCTTAGATGGGCGTTGTTTGCTAACTGTTTGATCAGGGATAGTAGCCCTTTGATAATTGTGTGAGTTGCTTGAGTTTGTTAAATAACTTTGTCAAGCCATCATTCTCCATAGTAGATTATTCTTTACACGCTAATTGTATCAGTTGAGGTTGATATTGGGCTTAATTTCTCCCTATTTTTTTTTTGTCTAATGATGCTGTTAAAGCTACTGTTTTATTTTGAAGTTATACTTGGTATCGTAATTGCCTGACCAATTTACAGAACCTTTTCGCTTATTCAGATGACTTTAACATTCCAACACCTATTTCCTTTTCGCTTTCTTATTCAGATGACTTCAACATTCCAACACCTATTTCAGTAACCAAATACTTCTCATCATTGTCATTACTGGTGTTCTTTTGAATGACAAGTCAGATTTAACGTTACACTTGACCATATATTATTGCTGTTAATTTTGTACACCTTGCAGCTCATTATTAAACCAATTTCTTGACCCCAATTTGCTGTAACATATTTGTTTTAGCAAGTATAATTAGAAAAACTAGTGATAGTTAAGATATATTTGCTCTTTTAATCTGTAAAAGCGTTGATTTTCTTAAACATCTTCCTAATATTTGCTAACTACTTATTCCCCCACCATCCCCCAAAACGTGCCTCGCCTCTTCTCTGCAGACTATGCACATCAGTAGGAAGGATCTAGTCTGAAGTCCATTCTTGAAGATCATGCTGTCCAATTGCGTTTATGTTGTTGCAATCAATGAGCTGATCCATGCAACTTGAAGGTCACGTGCTTCTTCTACTTGTAATCGCCTCATCTCATTTGAAGACCGGGGAAGTGGACTACTTGCACAACATAACAGCTGCTGTTGAAAATGTCTAGTTTTAGCCTGTAGAGTTCTAATAAAGCAATGTTGTTTTGTATTTTCTATTTCCTGATCATTAGAAGCAATCTGTCGAGGGAAAATCACTTGAGCTTTTTTGCCTTTGCTCCTTCTTTCTGGAGCAGGTTTGAATACAGAAAGAGATTCGCATATATAGTTGAGCCAGGGCAGCAAAATATAGCCCAGTAGGATGATTTTTTATATAGTTGCCTGCGGATGGAACTGTATAGGACATTTACCTACAAATTATTACCATTGATTGTACAGTAGTGAAATCTTTGCATGCCTCCTATGTTCACATTTTTTTTTGTTAAATTTAAACATAAACAGAACTAGTATTCAGCAATTTTTTTGTTCAAAGATTGCAAAACCTAATTGTGCCTGGGATCTCCACATTAAACTAGAAGGCAGGAAGCAAACATGAATGAGGGACAAGTAGCTAAAAAATGGCATGTATGACCAAGATTATGGTCAGAAGCGTATATAATAGTTGGGAAAATGGCACCGTATAGCCGCTCTCAAAATAATAACTGAAAAATGTATATTTTTTGTATATGTATATATTATGTATGTTATATATAAAAATTATACAAATTTTATATATCTTTTCAGCTATTGAATATAAGTAGTTTTTGGCGCGGATTAAAAGTAAAAAAAGAAAAGCCCTATATAGCTCAATTCTAGAGTCTAATTCCAAAATTTTCGCCATGAACCATCATCTTGTGTTATATGTCGTCTTTTCTTTTCTTTCTTTTAGAGTTAATTTTTGGAGCATTAACTGTCAGTCACATACGATAATATTTGATTAAGAAGTTAATCATTCTTTTAACTCGGTTCACTGTCAGATAGCTCCATTGAGGAAAGTAAAACACTCTTTATGAGAAGTTTTTCATTTTCTATATTGGCTGTCGCCAGAGCGACTTGAAACATTTTTCATTCTCAGCGCTCAAGCTTGAGACAACCAATTACATGAAGGAATCTCAATCATGTCATAACATTCATTGATGATGCTTAATCCTTTTTTGGGTGGAGCGTTAATTTCGTCTTTTTTATGGTCACTCAAAATTTTAGACGATTTGGAGCCGGTAGCTCGAATTCATGCAAATAGTGTTGACTATAACACACGAAAATTGGGAAATCGTGCTGAATTTCTGTTGTGGTCCTAAAACGCTAAAAAAATTAGCAATGGTCATGGCGAAGTGATGACTATGGTTCATTAGGTCATTTTTTATGGTCCCACAAAATTTTAGACGCTTCGGAGCCGGTCGCCCGAATTCATGCTGAATTCCTATTTTATGGCCCTAAAATGTCAAAAAATAAGGAATGGTCATAGCGAGCTATGACTACTATTCATTATGCCATTTCTATGGTCCTACAAAATTTTAAGGGATCCAGAGTCGGCCACTTGAATTTATGTAGATGAGGTGGACTATAACACACGAAAATTTGAAAATCGTGATGAATTCCTAGTTTACGACCCTAAACGCCAAAACACGAGTCATTTTTGTTGTCCCGCAAAATTTTAGGGTTTCGGAGTTGATCGCCTGAATTTTGTTGTCCATCTGCATACGAAAATTTGGAAATGATGTTGAATTCCTGTTTTATGGCCCTGTAATGCCAACAAACGAAGAACGGTCACGATTAAGCAATAACTATTGTTCATTAGGTCATTATTTATGGTTCCGCAAAATTTTAGGGGATTCGATGTTATACAGATGTCGTGAATAATAGCACATGAAAATTGTGTTGAATTCTTATTTTACGGCCCTAAAAGGCCAAAAAGAGTCATTTTGTTAGTCCCACAAAAAATTAGGCGATTTGGAGTCGGTTGCCCGAATTCATGTAGATGGCGTGGACTATAATACACGAAAATTAAGAAATCGTGTTGAATTCTAATTTTATGGCCCTAAAATACCAAAAATGAGGAACGGTCATGGCGAAGCGATGACTATTGTTCATTAGGTCATTTTTATGGTATCGCAAAGGCGATTCGGATTCGGTCGCCCAAATTCATGCAGATGGCGTGGACTATAGCACATAAAAATTTAGAAATCGGGCTGAATTCCTGTTTTATGGCCCCAAAATGCCAAAAAAATAAGGAACAGTCGTAGCAAAGCGATGATATTATTTATTAGGTCATTTTGTATGGTCCCATAAAATTTTAGGGGGCCCGGAGCAGGTCTCCCGAGTTTATACAGATGGCGTGGACTATAGCACACAAAATTTATGAAATCATGATGAATTCCTATTTTACGGTCCTAAAATGCCAAAACACGAGTTATTTTTTGTGGTCTCACAAAATTTTAGGAGATTTGGAGCCGATCGCCCGAATTCATGCAAATGTCAAAGATTGTAGCGTATGAAAATTTGGAAATAACGTTGAATTCCTGTTATATGACCCGATAATGCCAAAAAACGAGGAACGATCATGGCTAAACGATAACTATAGTTCATTACGTCATTATTTATGGTCCCGTAAAATTTTAGGGGATTCAGAGCCGGTCGCTGGAATTCATTCACATGGCGTGGTCTATAGCACATGTAAATTTGGAAATCGGACTACATTCCTATTTTATGGCCCTAAAATGCCAAAAGAGTAATTTTTATGGTCTCGTAAAATTTTAAGGGATTTAGAGTCAGTCATCCGAATTCATGCCGATGGCGTAGACTATAGCACACTAAAACTTGAAAATCGTGCTAAATTCCTGTTTTATGTCCCTAAAACGCCAAAAAACGAGGAATGGTCATGACGATGCGATGATGATTGTTTATTAGGTTATTCTTTATGGTCCCACATTACTTTAGGTGATTCAGAGTCGGTCGTTCGAATTCATGCAGATTGCATGGACTATACCACATGAAAATTGGAAAACCGTCCTAAATTCTTGTTTTATAGCCTAAAACGCTAAAAACGAGGAACGATCATGGCCAAGCGGTGACTATTGTTCATTAGGTTATTTTTATGGTTCCGCAAATTTTTACGCAATTAAGAGTCGATCGCCCGAATTCATGCAGATGGTGTGGTCCATAGCACATGAAAATTTAGAAATCCTGCTGAATTCCTGTTTTATGGCCCTAAAATGAGAAAAAATAAGGAATAATGATGGAGAAACAATGACTATTGTTCATTAGGTCATATTTTATGGTCCCGTAAAATTTTAGGAGATTCGGAGTCAGTTGCCCGAATTTATTCAGATGTTGTGGACATAACACAAAAAAAATTGGGAATCGTGTTGAATTCTAGTTTTATGGCCCTAAAATGCTAAAAACGAGGAACGATCATGGCGAAGCGGTGACTATTGCTCATTAGGTCATTATTATGGTACCACAAAATTTTACGCAATTAAGAGCTGGACGCCCGAATTCATGCATATGGCGTGATTTATAGCACACGAAAATTTGGAAATCATATTGAATTGCTATTTTATGGCCCTAAAACACCAAAAAACGAGGATTGGTCATAGCAAAGCAATGATTATTGTTCATTAGGTTATTTTGATGGTCCATAAAATTTTATCCAATTCGGAACCGGTCGCCGAATTAATACAGATGTGTGGACTATAACACACGAATATTTGGAAATCGTGTTGAATTCCTGTTTTATGGCCCTAAAACGCCAAAAAAAAGAGGAATGGTCATGGCGATGGGATTATCATTGTTCATTAGGTCATTTTTATGGTCCCGTAAAATTTTAGGAAAATCAGAGTCGGTCGCCTGAATTCATGCAAATGGTATGGTCTATTCACACAAAAATTTGAAAAACGTGTTGAATTTATATTTCATGGCCCTAAAATACCAAAAAACAAGGAACGTTCAAGAAGAAGCGATGAATATTATTTAGTTGGTCATTTTTAATAATCCCGCACATTTTAGGGGATTCATACGTTACGAAAATTTAAAAATCGTGCTAAATTCCTGTTTCATGGTCCTAAAACGCCAAAAAATAAGGAACGGTCATGGAGAAGAGATGACTATTATTCGTTATGTCATATTTTATTGGTCCCGCATAATTTAAGGCGATTTAAAGCCAGTCGCCCGAATTCAAGCAGATGGCATGGACAATAGTACACGAAAATTTGGAAATCGTGCTGAATTCATGTTTTATGGCCCTAAAATACAAAAAAATGTGGAACAGTCATAACGAAGCTATTACTACTATTCATTAGTCATTTTTGGTGGTCCCATTTGTCACACCTCCTTTTTCACCCGCGCCGCCTCAAAGGGGTGCGGAGGGGAGTTTTTCCAATTAAAGGACAATCGAAATGAGATTTTATTTAAAGATTCAGAGTCTCCACTTGGGAGATTTATGGTGTCCCAAGTCACCGATTGAATCCCGAATTGAGGAAAATATTGACTCTGTTTAACAGTCTGCGCACCAGAAATTCGGATAAGGAATTCTGTTAACCCGGGAGAAGGTGTTAGGCATTCCCGAGTTCCGTGGTTCTAGCACGGTTGCTCAACTGTCATATTCGGCTTGATTATCTGATTTAATACATGTTGAACATATGTGCGAATTTTAACTGTTTACCGCTTTTTATTATTTATTCAAAGAATTGCAACGTCGTGAGAATGCATCTCGAATTGCGCCACATAAATGTACCCGCAATTTTTGATACGTTCCAACTTCGTTGAGATTTGGATTTGGGTCACATAAGTGTGCACCCGAGTTTAGGAAAATAACATTATTAAATACGCGCCTAAAGACTAACACGTTGTTATTTTGAGAAAAAGCCGTAAAGTTCGCTATGCGGCCTGTCTCGAAATCTAAGTATTCGAAATAACTATCAGTTGAGGGCCCCGCAATTTGTGTATTCTTGTTTGTCGAGGCTCGTCTCATTCATTATTTTTAAAAGGAATTTGCAACGTCATGGACATGCATCTCGAACCACGTCACAATCAATGTACCCGTGATTAGCGGCACATTTCGACTCCGTTGAGATTTGGATTTGGGTCACATAAATGTGCACCCGAATTTAAGGAGGTAAATTATTAAATTACGCGCCTAAAGAGACTAACATGCGGTTGTTTTGGGAAAAGGCCGCGAAGTTCGCTAAGCGGCCGATCCCGAGTTCTAAGTAATTAATACGTACATTTGTGAGGGCCCCACAATCTGTGCGTTTTGCTAGGCGAGGCTCATCTCATTTATTTTCAAAGGACAATCCTAAAGTGACTACATTTTTTTATTAAGTTTCTCTCTAAAAGAAAATCTCCAAATTAATTACATGCTTAAAAAAGGGACGTGACTTATTAGTTATTAGTCTAAGACAAATGCAAATGGGAAATTGTAATCGAGCTTGTACAAAAGGAGATTATTTCATATCTTATTCTATAAGTGAATATTTCCAAAAAAATTGAAATTATAAATAGAAATACTGAATTGACGAACAATAATATCAAAAACGAAACTAATTACTCTTTACCAATTTTAGACCCACCTTACTAATTTCAGCTCAATTTATTTAATACAAGTGAAATTCATGAATTCCAGAATACTTTCTTGTTTCAGCTTGCAGCTGGCCTATTACATAATCATATTCCAAGATCCAAATAGTCCCGGTCCAGATTAATTTAACAGTCCAACAAGCTCATTTTTAACTACAGGAATCAGTTACCAGATGCTAACATGTTTTAATAAAAAAATCTCTCATACAACTCCGTTTCAGTCCACTTACTACATACTAACAGGGATCTACCTATCATCAACGACTGAAAAATTTAAATACATAAGTCATAATGAAACCAAAGCAGAATTTCAACTCTTCACGTATATTCAAACTTCATGTTTTCAGCTTACAAATGCCAAAGTTACAGTTGTATACCTGGTATTGCCAATACAAGAAGAGGAAGGTCAGCAAAGTAGTATGTAACACAGCAACAACAACAATAACCAGCAACAAACAGCGAAAGGAACACCCAGTGACAGATTTGAAAACCAACACGATTCCAACACACTCAACGAAACAGTATCAACACAAACCAATGCAGACCCGGAATAACAAACTCAAAAATCCACTTAAATCCTCAGTGGAATCTCAGAAATAACTAGCCTCTCTTTTACTCTCAGATTACTGAATTTTCTAAATGTTAAAAATTCGGTCGAGACTCTCTCCGAAAAAATCCTCCCCAAACTCTCTCCAAAAATCTCCCTTCGAATCTCTCTTCCCTAACTTGTGTCAAGCTCTTCTTCTTTATAGCCAAACTTGAAGCACTTAAATTCATTCCCACCATCTTCTCCTCATCCCCATTTGAATTCCACTACTTAATGTTTTGTCCCCCACTATATTAAACAAATATATTAGTTCCCACTAACACATATCTTTTCTTTATTTAATTCCCTTATTCCCCACTACCGTATGTTTTGTCCCCCACTATATTAAATAATGTATTAATTCCCACTACCATATGTCTTGTCCCCCACCATGTATTAAACAATATATTATTTTAATATTATTTAATACTTAGTGGACAGAGCACTCATTAATCATTTTTTAAAAACTTAAAATCCCGAAAATGCCCCTGAAAATACTGCAATTAACCATTCTACCCCCATCCCTTTCAATCTGTACAAAAACCATATCATCTATAACCAATTCACCTAATCAATTAATCTAATTACAGCAGTTATAACCAAATAAAGCATGACAATTGACAACTAATAATCAAACTCTGCATAATAAACTCGCTAAACAAACTCCTAATCGACAACGTTCATTAACAACAAAATCAGATTCATATCCGAACAAACTCATCAGAACAAACAAGTAAATCCAAATCACTAAACTCGATCATCAGTTGACCTCAAACTAAATCAAACAACATCATAACCAAGATGAATGATTCATACTAAATCAAAAACTAAAGACCAACACATAAACACTCACATTAAATCACTTGCTGAAAAACTAACAAACTTCAAACAAAAAATGAACACGAATTAAATCTAACACAAACAAAGACCTGGGTTTGAATTCAAACCAACCTATCGGAACACAAACATAATCATGGAAAGAAGAAAAGGAGCGGAAGATGAATTTACTGAACGAAAACTAAAAGAAAAGATAACAGAAACCTACTAGATTGAAGTCCGGGTTTAAACGGAACCTCGATGAACTGCCTCGACATACGACTGAGCATGAACTTGACATGCTTCCTGGAGATGGAGTTGCTGACGAAGAAGAAGAAGCAGCAATAGCAGCAGCGCTGCTTGTCGTGAGGGAGCTGGTGGTTTGGCGATGGTTTTTCCGGCGATTGGAGGATCGATGGCTTCAGGTGTTGGTCGCCGGACTGACGAAGAAGAAGACACAACAGCCGTGGTTGCTGGAGATGGCAGTGGGGTTGTTTGAAGCGACGTGGTCGTTCATGGCTGGAGGTCGACGGACTGGTGAAGACGAAGCAGAAGAAGCAGCAGGTGAAGCTGGCTGGAGCTCGACGGACTGTTTGAGCTCGACGAAGAAGATGAAGACGGGGAAGCTGCTGCGTCAATGGCGACGTGAGCTGAGTGGTCTGGTGGGCGCGAGGCGTTGCTGGGGTGGTCGTGGTGGACGCAAATGAAAATGGCAGTTGCCCGAGAAGAAGAGGGGAATGGTCGTTCATGGTGGTTCGATGCTTGGCTGGAGTTGAAGACAAAGAAGGTTAAGCAGAAAGGGTGGTCGACGGAGTAAATGGTGGTGAGGGGGCAGCCATGGATGGCGTGAGGGGGAGCAGAAGCAGCGAGGGCAGCCATGGGAGGGTGGTTTTGAGCAGGAGGGTTTGTTTTGGGGAAGGAGAAGAAGAGGAGGGGCGGGTGGTTTTAGGGTTTTGGGGTTGGGAAAATGAAAATATGAAAATGGGGGGTTGGGATTCGTTTGGGTTATGGGGCGGACTGGGTCGGGTTGACCCGGTAGGAGTTTATTTGGTTTGGGCCTGGTTGATTTAAATTAAAAGGTGGCCCAATCCGATTTTCTTCTTATTTCCAATGCTTCTTTTTTTCTTCTTTTATTTTTCTTAAACTAAAACTAAATTCTAAAAATCCTAAATTATCCTATAGAACTAAATTAATTTATAAAAGTGCAAATTAACTCTCAATAACAATTAACACATAATTAAATAGTAATTACGATAAAATCACACAATTTGGACATTAAATGCTAAAAATGCAACGTATATTATTTTTATGATTCTTTGTTCTTGTAAAACAAACTTAATTGCTCCTAATTGTAGAATTAAATCCTAAATGCAAATGCGACATATTTTTGTATTTTTTATTAATTTAACAAATAAACATGCACGGACAAATACAAATAATTATCCAAAAATGCCACGAAATTCTCAAAATTGCACACAAAAGGAAAATTGTTTTATTTTGAATTTTTTGGGAGTATTTCTTACATAGGGCAAAAATCACGTGCTTACACCATTAAATTTTAGAGGATTCAGGGTCGGTCGCCCGAATTCATGCCAATGGCGTAGACTATAATAGCACACAAAAATTTAAAAATCATGCTGAATTCCTGTTTTATAGCCCTAAAACACCAAAAAAGGAGAGCGGTTATGGGAAAACATTGACAATTGTTCATTAGGTCATTTTTTATTGTCTAAAATTTTTTTAGGCTATTCATAGCCAGTCTCCCGAAATCATGCGGATGGCGTGGACTATAGCGTACACAAATTTTAAAATCGTGCTAGTTTTTGTTTATGACCCTAAAACAACAAAAAATGAGGAACGATCATAGCAAAGTGATGGGTACTATTCATCAGGTCATTTTCTATGGTCCCGCAAACTTTTTGGGGATTCAGAGCCGTCGCCCGAACTTATGCAGATGGCGTGGACTTTAACACACAAAAATTTGAAAATCGCATTTCTTTCTATTTTAGGGCCCTAAAACGCTAAAAAGATAATATTCATAGCGAAGTAATGACTTTTGTTCATTAGGTTATTTGTCCCACAATATTTTAGGGAATTCGAGTCGGTCGCCCGAATTCATGCAGATGTCGAGACTAAAGCACACGAAAATTTGGATATCGTACTGAATTATTGTTTTATTGCTCTAAAATGCCCCAAAATGAGGAACGGTCATACAGAAGCAATGCCTATTATTCATTAGGTCTCTTTTGATGGGGCCGTAAAATTTTATGTGATTCGGAGCCTGTCGCCCGGATTCATGCAGATGAGCACACGAAAATTTAGAAATCATGCTGAATTCCTTTTTGTGGCCCTAAAACGTCAAAAAATGAGGAACGGTCATGGCGAAGCGATGACTATTGTTTATTAGGTCATTTTTATTGTCCCGCAAAATTTAAGAGGATTTGGAGTCGGTCTCCTGTATTCATGCAGATGACATAGGCTATGGGATACAAAATTTTGTAAATCGTGAAACGACAAAAAATGAAGAAAGGTCATGGAGAAGCAATGACTATTGTTCATCGGGTCATTTTCTATGGTCCCGTAAACTTTTTGGGGATTCGGAGCCGTCGCCGGAATTTATGCAGATAGCATGGATTATAACATACAAAAATTTAGAAATCGCGCTAAATTCCTGTTTTAAGGCCCTAAAACGACAAAAACGATGAACGTTCATGTCAAAGTGATGACGTCTGTTCATTAGGTTATTTTTTATGGTCCCACAATATTTTAGGGGATTCGAGCCAATCATCCGAATTTATGCAGATATTGTGGAGTATAGCACACGAAAATTTAGAAATCATGACGATTTACTATGTTATTGCCCCTAAACGCTCCAAAACGAGGAACGGTCATAGAAAAGTGATACCTATTATTCTTAGGTCTTTTTTGATGGGCCAACAAAATTTTATGCGATTCGAAGCCCGTCACTCGGATTCATGCAGATGGTGTGGACTATAGTACACAAAAATTTGGAAATAGTGTTGAATTCCTTTTATTTGTCCTAAAACATCAAAAATGAGGAATGATCATGGTGAAGCGATGAATATTGTTGATTAGATCATTTTTATGGTCTTGAAAAATTTAAGGGGATTCAGAGTCAGTTGCCCGAGTTCATACAGATGGCGTGGACTATAGGATACGAAAATCTGGAAATCGTGAAACGCCAAAAAATAAGGAAAGGTCATGGCGAAGCGGTGAATATTATTTATTAGGTCATTACTGATATTCCCGTAATTATTTTGGAAATTCGGAGCCGGTCGTCCAAATTCATGCAGATGGCGAGGACTATAGCACACAAAAATTTTGAAATCTTCCTGAATTCCTATTTTCTTGCCTGAAAATGTCAAAAAATGTGAAACGGTCATGGCAAAGCGATGACTATTGTTCATAAGGTTATTTTTATGGTCTTGCAAAATTTTACGGGATATGGATCTGGTCGCCCGAAATTCATGTAAATTGCATGAATTATAGCATATAAAAATTTGAAAATCGTGTTGAGTTCCTGTTTTATGGTTCTAAAATAACAAAAACAAAAATCAGACATGGCTAAGCAATAACTATTGTTCATTAGGTTATTTTTTTGGTCCCGCAAAATTTTAAGGGATTCAGAGTCGGTCGCCCGAATTCATGCAAATGGCACACACAAAATTTGGACATCATGCTGAATTCCTATTTTATGGCCCTAAAAAATGAGAAACAATCATGGAGAATAAATGACTATTGTTCATTATGACATCTTTTATGGTCCCGAAAAGTATTAGGGGATTTGTAGTCGGTTGCTCGAATTCATGCAAATACCATGGACTATAGGACACAAATAATCAGAAATCGTGCTGAATTCATGTTTTATGGGCCTAAACTACCAAAAACTGAGGAACGGTCATGAGAAGCGATTACTATTGTTCATTAGGTCATTTTTATGATCCTGCAAAATTATAAGGTAATAGGAGCCGGTCACCCGAATTCATGCAGATGGCGTGGACTATACTGCACGAAAATTTGGTAATCATGTTAAATTCTAATTTTATGGCCCTAAAACGCCAAAAAGGAACGTTCATGCTGAAGCGATGCTATTTTTTGTTAGGTCATTTTTATGGTCCCAAATATTTTTAGGGGATTCAGAGCAGTCACCCTAATTCATGCAGATGGCATATAATATAACATACGAAAATTTGAAAATCGTGCTGAATTCTTATTTTATAGTCCTAAAACGCCAAAAAACGAGGAATGACCATGGCGAAACGATAACTATTATTCATTGTGGTCCCGCAAAATTTTAGAGGGTTCGGAGCCGGTCGCCCAAATTTATGCAGATAGCGTGGAGTATCGCACATGAAAATTTAGAAATCGTGCTGAATTTTTATTTTATGGACCTAAAATCAAAAAAGAGGAATGGTTAAGGTGAATCAATGACTATTGTTTATTAGGTAATTTTATATGGTCCCGTAAACTTTTATAGATTCAGAGCTTGTCGCTCGAATTCATACAGATGGCATGGATTATAGCATTCTAAAATTTCAAAATTGTGTTGAAATCATGTTTTGTGGCCCTGAAACGCAAAACAATGAGGAGCTATCATTGTGAAGCGATGAGTATTTGTAACGACCCGACTAGTCGTTTTGAGCATTTACACTCCGCTCGATGGTTTGAGGGCATGAGTTGCTCCGTATGATGTATTATGACTTATGTGAATCGTTGGTTTTGGTTTTCAGGTTATTCAGAATTGATTTGGAAGAATGATTCTCAACTAGGAAGCTTTAAATCGGAAGAGTTGACCAAGTTTGACTTTTTAGTATTTGACCTCGGATTGGAGTTTTAATGATCCTGTTAGCTCCGTTGGGTATTTTGGACGCAGGAGCGCGCCCGAATTGTGATTTGGAGGTCTATAGTTGAATTTGGCTTGGAATGACGGAAGTTGGATTTTTAGAAAGTTTGACTGGGATTGGACTTTTTTATATCGGATTCGAATTATGATCCCGGGAATTGGAATAGCTTTGTTTTTTCATTTGAGACTTGTGTGCAAAATTTGGGTTTATTTCGGGTTAATTTGCTATGTTTCGGCACGAGTTTTGAAGTTGAAAAATCAAAGTTCATCAAGTTTGAATTTAGGTGTGATTCATTGTCACGACCCCAGTTCGCCCTCCGTGAATTGTCATGACGGCACCTAGTGTCTACGACTAGGTAAGCCTAACAAATGCGAAACATAAACGAAACTTGCGGAAGAAATAATCAAAAACCAAAATAACTGAATGGAAACAATAGTTATAATGCCGCTCGACATATACAACACAACGTTCTCAAAACCAAGTACACTATTCCCAAAACCCGAGAACTCACGGAAACATAAGCCTTTGGAATATCTAACTCTCTAACTCTAGAATATCTAACGAGAAAGAAAATACAGAAGGGCAATATTTAACAGTTAGAATAGAAAGGACTCCTTGATCTGCGAACGTGGCAGATGTACCTCGAAGTCTCTAGAGCAGTCGCCTCCCTCAAGGATGGTAGGCCTGAGTAGCAGTACCTGGATCTGCACAGAAGATCTGCACATGAACCAGCAGCTAAAGCTGCAACTCTAACTCCAAAATCTTTCTGTCAACCATCTGAATTCATCCCGAGGCCTCCGGGACCTCAACCAAAGGCACCAACAAGTCACAACCCATACCCACTATCCAAACTTGTACCAATCCTTAAAACACCTAAAACAACATCGAAACCTCGAATTAACCATGGATTTAATCCTAAGAACTACAAAATTCTCAAAATACGCTTTCGATCAAAAAGTCTATCAAACCTCTTCCGAATGACCTGAAATTTTGCACACACGTCACATTCAACACTACGAAGCTACTCCAACTTTCGGAATTCCATTCCGACCCTCGGATCAAAATCTCACAATTGGACCGGAAACTTCAAAAATTCAACTTTCGGCATTTCAAGCCTAAATTAGCTACGGACCTCCAAAACACAATCCGAACACGTCCCTAAGCCCGAAATCACCTAATGGAGCTAACAGAACCATCGGATTTCCATTCCGAGGCCGTCTTCACACTATTCTAACTACGGCCAACTTTCCAACACTTAAGCTCTCATTTAGGGACTAAGTGTCCCAAAACTCTCTGAAACTCAAAACCGAACATCCTGACAATTCAAAATAGCAGAAATAAACTTGGGGAAAGAAGTTAATAGGGGATCAGGGCATTAATTCTTAAGACGATCAGCCGGGTCATCACATCCTCCAATACTTAAACATTCGTTCGTCCTCGAACGAGCATAAAGACATACCTAAAGTAGTGAAAAGATGAGGGTAACGGCTGCGCATATCCTGCTCGGTCTCCCATGTCACCTCCTCGACTGGCTGGCCCCGCCACTGAACCTTACCGATGCAATGTTCTTTGACCTCATCTTTCTAACCTGCTTGTCCAATATTGCCACTGGCTCCTCAATATAAGATAGATCTTTGTGCAACTGGACCGAACTGAAATCCAACACGTGTGACGGATCACCGTGATACCTCTGGAGCATCGAAACATGGAATATCAGATGAACTCCAGCCAAGCTGGGAGGCAAGGCAAGCTCATAAGCAACCTCCCCAACACGCCACAATATCTCAAAAGGGCCAATAAATCTCGGACTCAACTTTTCTTTCTTCCCGAATCTCATGACCCCCTTCATAGGCAAAACCCGAAGCAGAACCCGCTCTCCAACCATATAGGAAACATCACGAACTTTTCGGTCCACGTAACTCTTCTGTTTGGACTAAGCTGTACGGAGTCTATCTTGAATCATTTTAACCTTATCCAAAGCATCCTGAACTAAGTCTGTGCCCAATAATCTGGCCTCACCCGGCTCAAACCAACCTACCAGGGATCTACACCGTCTCCCATATAAAGCCTCATACGGTGCCATTTTAATGCTGGACTGATAGCTATTGTTATAAGCAAACTCCACCAATGGCAAGAACTGATTCCAAGACCCTCTAAACTCAATCACACACGCACAAAGCATATCCTCAAGAATCTGAATAGTGCACTCGGACTGTCCGTCCGTCTGAGGGTGAAATGATGTACTCAACTCCACTCGAGTACCCAACTCATGCTGAACGGTCCTCCAGAACCGTGATGTGAACTGAGTACCTCTATCTGAAATGATGGACACTGGAATACCATACAGACGAACAATCTCCTGGATACAAATATCCGCCAACCGCTCTGAGGAATAAGTAGTACACACAGGAATAAAGTGAGCAGACTTGGTCAGCCGATCCACAATCACCCAAATAGCATCGAACTTTATTAAAGTTCGTGGGAGCCCAACTACAAAGTCCATGGTGATCCGCTCCCACTTCCACTATGGAATCTTTATCTGCTGAAGTAACCCACCCGGTCTCTGGTGCTCATACTTCACTTGCTGATAATTAAGGAACCGAGCTACAAATCTAACTATATCTTTCTTCATCCGCCTCCACCAGTAGTGATGCCTCAAATCCTGATACATCTTCGCGGCACTCGAATGGATGAAAAACCGCGAGCTATAGGCCTCCTCCAGAATCAACTTCCGAAGCCATCAACATTGGGTACACAAATCCGACCATACATCCTCAATACCCCATTATCACCAATAGTTACATCTCTGGCATCACTGTGCTGAACCTTGTCCTTAAGGACAAGTAAATGAGTGACATCATACTGTCGTTCCCTAATACGATCAAATAAGGAAGACTGAGAAACCACACAAGCTAGAACCCGACTAGGCTCCGAAAGATCCAATCTCATAAACTGGCTGGCTAAGGCCTGAACATCCATCGCCATAGGCCTCTCCAATGCTGGTAAATAGCCAAACTCCCCAAACTCTCTGCCCAACGACTTAAAGCATCAGCCACCACATTGGCCTTGCTTGGGTGATACAAAATACTGATGTCATAGTCCTTCAGCAACTCTAACCACTTCCTCTGGTGCAAATTTAGATCCTTTTGCTTGAACAGGTGATGCAAGTTCTGATGGTCAGTATAAATCTCACAAGGAACCCCGTATAAATAATGGTGCCAAATCTTCAGGGCGTGAACAATGGCTGCTAACTCAAGGTCGTGAACAAGGTAGTTCTTCTCATGTATCTTCAATTGTTTGGACGCATAGGCAATTACCCTACCATCCTACATCAACACCGCTCTGAGGCCAACCCTCGAGACATCACAATAGACCGTATAAGACCCCGAACCTATAGGCAATATCAAAATTGGGGCTATGGTCAAAGCTGTCTTGAGCTTCTGAAAGCTCGCCTCACACTTCTCCATCCATTGGAACGGAGCACCTTCTGGGTCAACCTGGTCATAGGGGCCGCAGTTGATGAAAACACCTCCACAAAATGACGGTAGTAGCCCGCCAAACCAAGGAAATTGCGGATCTCGGTAGCTGAGGATGGTCTGGGCAAACTCTGCACGGCCTCTATCTTCTTCGAATCCACCTGAATACCCTCACTCGATACCACATGGCCTAAGAATGCCACTGAATCCAACCAAAACTCACATTTTGAGAACATAGCATTTAACTTCTTCTCTCTCAAAGTCTGAAGCACAGTCCTCAGGTGCTGCTCATGATCTTCCCGACTCCGGGAATACACCAGAATATCATCAATAAAGACAATGACGAATGAGTCAAGATATGGCCGGAACACATTGTGCATCAAATGCATAAAGGCTGTTGGGGCATTGGTCAGCCCAAATAACATAGAAAGGAACTCGTAATGACTATACCGAGTCCTGAAAGTAGTCTTCGGGATATCTGGCTCCCGAATCTTTATCTGATAGTAATCTAAGCGCAAATCAATCTTAGAAAATACCAGTGTGCCCTGAAGCTGGTCAAATAGATCATCAATACGAGGCAAAGGATAACAGTTCTTCACTGTCACTTTGTTCAACTAGCAATAATCAATACACATACGCGTAGAACCATCCTTTTTCTTCACAAACAAGATAGGAGCACCCCAAGGTGATACACTGGGCCGAATAAAACCCTTACCAAGCAATTCCTGTAACTGATCCTTCAACTCCTTCAACTCAGGAGGAGCCATACGATACGGAGGAATAGAAATGGGCTGAGTTCCCGGCAATAGATCAATGCCAAAATCAATATCTCTATCAGGTGACATGCCTGGAAGATCAGCTAGAAACATATCGGGAAAATCCCGTACTACTGGGACTGAATCAATTGAACTGGTATCAATACTGACGTCTCTCATATAAGCTAAATACGTGTCACACCCTTTCTCAACCATACACTAAGCTTTAAGAAAAGAAATAACTCTACTGGGAGTGTGATCTAAACTACCCCTCAACTCAATACGCGGTACACCTGGCATAGCCAGCGTCACGGTCTTGGCGTGACAATCAAGAATAGCATAATAGGGCGACAACCAGTCCATGCCTAAGATAATGTCGAAATCTTCCATGCTGAGCAACAATAAATCGGCTCTGGTCTCAAAACCACTAAGAGCAACCAAACACGACCGATAAACGGGGTTTACAACAAGAGAATCTCCCACAGGAGTAGAAACATAAATAGGGGAACTCAAAGAATCCCGAGATATACCCAAATATGGAGCAAAATAAGAAGACACATAATAATAAGTGGAGCCTGGATCGAATAGAACCGATGCATCTCTGTGACAAACCAGTATAATACATGTGATGACAGAATTGGAGGCAACAACCTCAGTATGGGCAGGAAGGGCATAGTATCTGGCCTGGCCTCCCCCTCTAGGGTGACCTCTACCTCCCCGACCTCCACCTATAGCTGACTGAGTAGGTGGGGTAGCAACTGGAGCTGTAACCATAGCTTGAGAACTCTGCGGGGCACGCTGTGGCTGAGAAGTCTATGGAGGTGCACCCCTCACAAGTTTGGGGCAATCCCTTACTATATGACGTGTGTCACCACACTCAAAACAAGCTCTGGGAGGACGTGGTGGCTATGACTAGCTCGAGTCCGATCTCTTAGACTAACCTATGAAAGCACCCCGTGCAGGAGGCACGCTAGATACTGGTGGTGCATAATAAGGCTCCGGAGGTCTAGGAGGAGCTGGAATACCACTAGCTGCTGGAAGAGCTAAATAAACAAGGAGACTCATATAACCCCTACCATGACGACCTGCAGCTGGGGTATGGGCACCAGAATAATGGCCCGACTCTCGAGACTTGTTGGCCTCCTTCTCCTCTCTCTCCCTAGCATGCATACCATCAATCCTCCTAACAATGCTCACCACCTGTTGATAAGAAATATCCATCTCCAACTCACGAGCGATGCTAGACCTGATGCTAGGAATAAGGCCCTCAATGAACTGGCGAACCCTCTCCCAAACAGTAGAAACCAAGTCTGGTGCATGCCTAGCCAAACTGGTGTAACAGACAGCATACTCTGAGATAGTCAAAGTACTCTGGTGCAAATGCTCAAACTCTGCACGCAATGCGTTCCTAAGGCTCTGAGGAACATACTCTCTCAGGAACAGATCTGAAAACTGAGTCCAAGTCAGTGAAGCGGCCTCATCCGGACTGTTTAACTCATAGCTGCGCCACTACTCATAGGCGGCTCCTCGAAGCTGGAAAGTAGTGAAGGAAACCCCACTCGATCCTGATATACCCATGGTACGGAGAATACGATAACTCTCATCTAGAAATCCTAGAGCAACCTCCGATGCTAGACTGCTGAATATAGGAGGCTTGTACCTCTTGAACCTCTCAAGCCTCAGCTGTTTCTCCTCGGAAGCCGTTGCCCTGTCCTCGGGCTGAACTGGCACTGCAGGCGGTACATGAATAATCTCAGGGGCCTGCTCAACATGCAATCACTGCTCAGGAGTGCGGACGGCAGGAGTCTGTGCTCCTCCCCCAGCCTGAGATGTAGCTACAACAAGGGGAAGCAACCCTGCCTGAGCTAGAGTGGTGTACATGCTCATGAACTATGTCAAAGTCTCTTGAAGGGCTAGAGTAGTGGTAGCAGTAGGCGTGTCAAGCGCCTAGACTCCAGCTGGAACTACTGGTGGTACCTCGGTGGCAGCTTGTGCAGGTGCTCTGGCCGCACCACGTGCGTGTCGTCGGTCTTTACCTCGGCACTGGCCTCTGACGGCTGCAGTAGAGGGTGCGGGTGCATGATCATCTCGGGTAGCACGTGTCCTCACCATATATGAGAGAATAGAAGATAGAAGTTTAGAATTGTGATGTCAAAATATCGCACGACAAGGAAATCAAATGAAGTGGAAATTTTCCTAACAGTTACATAGCCTCTCGTAGATAAGTACAGACGTCTCCGTACCGATCAACGAGACTCTAATAAACCAGCTTGTGATCCATGACTCCTATGAACCTAGAGCTCTGATACCAACTTGTCACGACCCCAGTTCACCCTCCGTGAACTGTCGTGACGACACCTAGTCTCTACGACTAGGTAAGCCTAACAAATGCGGAACATAAACAAAACTTGCGGAAGAAATAATCAAAAACCAAAATAACTTAATGGAAACAATAGTTATAATGCCGCTCGACATATACTACACAACATTCTCAAAACCAAGTTCACTATCCCAAAACCCGGAAACTCATGGAAACACAAGCCTTTGGAATATCTAACAGTCTAACTCCAGAATATCTAACAAGAAAGAAATTATAGAAGGGCAATGTTTAACAGCTAGAATAGAAAGGGACTCCTTGGTCTGCGGACGCAGTAAATATACCTCGAAGTCTCTAGAGCAGTCGCCTCCCTCAAGGATGGTAGGCCTGAGTAGCGTACCTGGATCTGCATATGAAAAACATGCGCAGAAGGGGCATGAGTACACCACGACGGTACTCAGTAAGTGCCAAGCCTAATCTTGGTTGGGTAGTGATGAGGAAGGTCAGGGCCCTACTGAAGTTAAATAAAATATAACGATAAACAGTATAGAACAGAACAGTATAAAAGTATGGCAGCAAAATAACACAGGATGTACAAGACAACAACAACTATATAGCAACAAGGTAAACACGGAAAGGAAATACAGGTCAGCAACAATGATACCAATCAGGGATCTCCCAGTATACCGTTCCATAGTCCCATATGTACATATCCAATGGATCTCCTGGGATCTCGTCCCGTGGTCCAACTCATAGTGCGCGGGTATCTACCGGAATCCCGTTCCGTAGTCCCAAATATAAATACCCAGTACTGGGGGAATCTACCGGGTGCATTCCCGTAGTTTCATATAACTGTGCAGGGGGATCTACCGAAATCCCACATCCGTAGTCCCAAAATAAATAGACAATGGGGAACTACCGAAATCTCACATCCGTAGTCCTAAAATAAACAGACAAGGGGGAGCTACTAGAATCCCACATCCGTAGTCCCAAAATAAATACACAGCAGCAACAGGAAAATATACAGAAATGGCAAAACTTCATATTAATGCAACAAGTGATTCTAGCCTAGCATGCTGCACATAATTCAGGTAAGGCAGGTTGAGCAATTAAAGCAAGTAAGTCACTTAGACATGCTTTCCTAAGCTAACAATAGGCTTAATAGTGCAAGTAATAGAATCAGGAAAAGAAACATACTAGTAATTACTTAAGAAAATCGGGTTTCCAAAAATTAGCACAAGTACGCACTCGTTACCTCATGTACAAGGCATTTCAATTACCAAATATACCAATCCTAAGGGGAAGGTCCTTCACACAAGTTTAGACAAGCCACTTACCTCGAACCGGCTCAAAATCAACCCGAGACCACGTTCTTGCCACGAGTACTCGACTCCAAATGGCTCAAATCTATTTAATTTAATTGCATAATATAAATAACACTTCAAGCAACTGATTTTACAATTAAATTCTAAGCTAATACGCGAAATTATGTAAAATGACTAAAACGCCCCTCGGGCCCACATCTCGAAATCGGGTAAAATTTATATTTCCAGAAACCTTGCACTCTCATGAGTCCAGTCATATCAAAAGTACCCAAATCAGACCTCAATTTGTCCCTCAAATCATCACTCAAAGGTCTCCAATTAAACAAGCCCTACCCCTCAATTACCGCTAATTTCCTTAATTTTTCATTCTTAAATTGATAAAAATCACTCCAATAACGAGTTTAGGGACCAAAGACCTTACCCCAATAAACTCCTCTGAAAATCACTCTTGAAAAGTGCTCCCCAAGTTTCTTCCCATTTTGAAAAGATGAAAAAAATGGCTAAATTTCGCGAAGGCAAGAATTTATATGTTCTGCGCAACGATTTCCGCCTTTGCAGCCCTGGGACCGCATCAGTGGTCCCGCTTATGCGGAGCCAAGGTCGCATCTGTGACTTTTCATTAAAGGGCCAACTTTCGCATCTGCGACTCCCAATCCGTAGATGTGGTACCGCTTCAGTGGTATTACCACCGCTTCTGCGGTTCCTGAAGAAATGACCAAATTCCACTTCTACGGTCGCTGAGCCGCTTTTGCGGCACCGCACCTGCGGAACCCAAACCGCAGGTGCGGTTATGACAGAACGAGCAGCTGAAGCTGCAACTCTAACTTCAAAATCTTTCCGTCAACTATCCGAATTCATCCCGAGGCCTCTGGGACCTCAACCAAAGGCACCAACAAGTACAACCCACTCTCCAAACTTGTACCAATCCTTAAAACACCTAAAACAACATCGAAACCTCGAATTAACCATGGATTTAAGCCTAAGAACTCCAAAATTCTCAAAATATGCTTTCGATCAAAAATCTATCAAACCTTGTCCGAATGACCTGAAATTTTGCACACACGTCACATTCAACACTACGGAGCTACTCCAACTTCTGTAATTCCATTCTGACCCTTGGATCAAAATCTCACGATCGGACCAAAAACTTCAAAAATTCAACTTTCGGCATTTCAAGCCTAAATTAGCTACGGACCTCCAAAATACAATCCGAACACGCACCTAAGCTCGAAATCACCTAACGGAGCTAACAGAACCATCGGATTTCTATTCCAAGGCCGTTTTCACACTGCTCCGACTACGACCAACTTTCCAACACTTAAGCTCTCATTTAGGTACTAAGTGTCCCAAAACTCTCTGAAACTCAAAACCAAACATCTCAGAAAATTAAAATAGCAGAAATAAACTTGGAAAAAGCAGTTAATAGGGGATTGAGGTGTTAATTCTTAAGATGACTGGTCGGGTCGTCACATTCATCGTTCCGATGTTGTTATGTATGTTTTGAGGCCTCAAGTAGGTCCGTTTTATGTTATGGGACTTGTTGGTATACTTAGATAGGGTCCTGAGGGGCTCGGGTGTGTTTTGGATTGATTTGGGATCATTTTTTCTTCATGTTTGATTGCTGGTGTAATCTGGTTTCTGGTGCCTCATTTGGTCTTCGGGATTGCGAAGAATGTTATGCGATCTCGTAACTTGGAGCTGGCTGTTGATTGCGTTCGAACAAATCTGACCGCGTTCGCATAGTGATGGATTAAGAAGCTGGAGGCAAAAGATTCTTCTTCGCATTCGCATGCCATGTTTCGGGAACGCGTAGGGTATTTTTGGGAGTTAGCTGTGTTTGTTCTTTGCGTTAGTGGAGCCTTGTCCGCATTCACATAGAGTTTTTTGGTGGCAGTGCTTTTTTTTTCATGGTGAACGCGATGGACTTCCCGCGTTCGCATAAGAGAAATGCCTGGGCAGATTATAAAGTACTCTATTTTGCGGGTTTCGAGAATTTTTA
The DNA here is from genome assembly GCF_000715075.1 of Nicotiana tabacum. Classification (NCBI taxonomy): domain Eukaryota; kingdom Viridiplantae; phylum Streptophyta; class Magnoliopsida; order Solanales; family Solanaceae; genus Nicotiana; species Nicotiana tabacum. The sequence continues at coordinate 12,426,772 of NC_134089.1, read as the reverse complement.
CATTTTTGGAGCTATGGAGCTCGGATTGAGGTAGTTCCTGAAGCAGTTTTTACCATATGAATTGGGGTAAGTATTCTCTACTGGGTTTTGATTATATAGTTCGTGAATCTAACTTATTTTTTGATAATTAGATTGTGAATTTTAAAGAGGAAATTGGGAGTTTTACCCTAAAGTTTCATAAAGTGAACTTTTGAGTTTTGAACATCGATTCAGAGTGGATTTGAGTGAAACTAGTGTGGTTGGACTCGTAATTGCATGGGTTATCAGATTTCAAGGTGCGGACGGGACTTTTTCGATGATTTTGGGCTTTTGATTAAAGATTCAACATTTATCGATGGGTTTGTTTCCTTTGGCATTATTTGATGTATTTGAGTTGCTTTTGGCTAGTTTTGAGCCGTTCAGAGGTCGGTACGCGCAAGATGGTATTTTTGGAGCATCGCTTGACTTGCTCGGTATTGGAATTGGCTTGTTCGAGGTAAGTAACACTTCTAAACTTAGTGTTGAGAGTATGAAACCCCGAATTATGTATTATGTGATTGATATTGAGGTGAAGCGCATGCTAGGTGATGGGCGTGTGAGCGTGCACCGTGTGAATTATGGCTCTTTTATTTTTGTGGTACTGTATAGTTACCTGATCTTACCTGTAACCATAAAATTTCTACATACTTGAGCTATTGAGCTGTGATCTATGCTAGAATCCATGATTAGGCTACATGCTTAACCTGTTGGGACCTACCGAGGTCATTTCTGCTGATGAGTTATCTCTTTGTATTGCATTACATACTCAGTCATATGCATTCACATGCATATCACATCTCAACCTCTATTACTATTTATTGATACATCACATTATTATGTTTAGGCTGATATTTTATGACATTGAGAGCCCGAGAGACTAGAGAGATTGATGACTGAGTGAGGCCGAGGGCTTGATTGTGAGGATATTGATACTATAACACGTGAGTTGTCCGTACAGATTCTAATATTGATACTACATCACGTGAGTTGTTCGTGCAACACGTGAGTTATCCGTGCGGATTTAGATATTGATACTATAGGAAATGAGTTGTCCGTGCAGCACGTGAGTTGTCCATACAGATTATAGCGCTTGGATTGAAGGAGCCCCTCCGGAGTCTGTACACACCCTAAGTGAGCGCAGATACCTACCGAGTGCGAGTGCCGAGTGACAAGTTATTGGGAGGATTGAGTGGTTGTAAGGACCGAGTGACTGTGAGGTCTGAGCTGCTATAAAGACTGAATGACTGGGAGGATTAAGTGAATTGATACTCTGAGAGTAGGCATATGGTTTATCACTGAGTCATATCGCATTTGGCATGCACACTTGACATATAGGCATAGAGATGCATTTTTCCTCATGTTTTACGGTGTCACGTCATTCATGACTTCTCACACATCTTGACATATGGGCATAGAGTGGTATTTTCCACTTGCCATTTGAAAAGAAAAAAATGAAACATCATATTTATTATTGAAAGGATTTTTTGGAAAAACTCACAGTTTTCAACTTACTTGTATTATCGACGATTTCGGTAAAGGAGTTGGGTTTTCACTAATATACTTGAAAAGCGGAACTATTTTCAGAAAACTATAAAATAGCTGACCACTTTATCTCTGAGTTACTTTTTTTATTATTTGCTTTACATTGTTATGAACTGTCGTTGGCTATTGGTGTTGGACTCGACCTTTGTTCCATCTCGTGACTACTTTCAACCTAAGGTTAGGTTTGGTACTTATTGAGTACATGGGGTCGGTTATACTCATACTACACTTTTGTACCTTGTGTTCCGTTGTTTACTGATGATGCTGATGTGTTCGACGGGAGCTGGACTTGAAGACGTACCTGCGTTCCGTTGTAGCTGCCTCTTGTTCATGGTAGCTTTAGATTCATAAAACTCTGTTTATGTACTTTTCGGATAGATGATGTATTTATTTCATACATACTTTGTTAATTCTACTCTTAGAAGCTCATGATTTGTACTACCAGTCCTTGGGAAATGTTTAAGATTCACTTAACTTTTCTATTTACTTATTTTTATTAATTTCATTGCAATTGGATAATGGTTAATTGGCTTACCTAGCGGGGTTGGGTTAGGTGCCATCACAACTAGTTAGATTTTGTGTTGTGACAATATTGTTCATTAGGTAATTTTTATGGCCCCGCAAATTTTTAGGGGATTCGGAATCGGTCGCCCGAATTCATATAGATGACGTGTATTATAGCACATGAAAATTTAAAAATCATGCTGAATTCCTGTTTTATGGTCCTAAAATGGCAAAAAATGAGGAACAGTCATGACGAAGCGATGATTATTGCTAATTAGGTAATTTTTTATGGTCATGGTGAAACAATGATAATTGTTCATTAGGTCATTTTTTATGGCCCTAAAAAATTTTAGGGGGCCAGGAGCAGGTCTCCCGAGAATAATGGAGATGGCCGGACTATAGCACAAAAAATTTTGAAAATCATGGTGAATTACTGTTTTATGGCCCTAAAATGCCAAAGAATGAGGAATAGTCATGGCGATGCAGTGGATATTATTCATTAGATCATTTTTATGGTCTCGCAAAATTTTAAATTATTTGTAGTTGTTTGCCCGAATTCATGTAGATGGCATGGACTATAGCACACGAATATTTAAAAATCATGCTATATTTTTATTTTGTGGCCCTAAAACGCCAAAAAAGGAACGATCAGGGAAAAGCGATGAATATTATATATTAGGTCTTTTTTTATGGGTCCAAAAAATTGTAGGCGATTCAAAGACGGTCGCCCGAATTCATAAAGTTGGACTGGACTATATCACATGAAATTTTGGAAATCATGCTAAGTTCATGTTTTATGGTCCTAAGATTCAAAAAATGAGGAACGGTCATGGCGAAGCAATGCGTGTTGTTCATTAGATCATTTGTTACGGTCCTACAAAACTTTTAAGGATTCGGAACCAACCGCTAGAATTCATGCAAATGGCATGGACTATATCACACAAAAATTTAAAATTCGTGTTAATTTCCTGTTTTGTGGCCCTAAAAACGCCAAAAAAATGAGGAACGATCATGGAGAAGCGATGGCTTTGTTCATTATGTCATTTTTATGGTCCCACAAAATTTAAGGAAATTTTGAGCCGGTCACCCGAATTCATACAGATGGCGTATACTATAGCATATGAAAATTTGGAAATCTTGTTGAATTCCTGTTTTATGGCCCAAAATATGAGGAACGATCATGGCGAACGGATGATTAATTAGGTCATGTTTTATGGCCCTGCAAAATTTGGGAGATTCGAAGTCGGTTGCCCGAATTTATGCAGATGGTGTGGAATATAGCACACAAAGATTTAAAAATCGTGTTAAATTCATATTTATGGCTCTAAAAAAATGATGAACGGATATGGTGAATCGTTGACTATTGCTCACTAGGTCATTTTTTATGGTCCCGTAAAATTTTAGGGAATTCAAAGCCGGTCCCCCGAATTCATGCAGATGGTGTGGACTATATCATGTAAAAATTTGAAAATTCTGCTCTATTTCTTTTTATGGCCCTAGAACGCCAAAAACCGAGGAACTGTAATGGTGAAGCCATGACTATTGTTCATTAAGTCATTTTTTTGTTCCCGCAAAATATTAGGCGATCGGATCCAGTCGCTCGAATTCATGCAGATAGCGTGGAGTATAGCACCCAAAAATTTGGCAATCTCATTGAATTCCTATTTTATGGTCCTAAAACGTGAGAAAATGAGGAATGGTCATGGCGAACCGGCGACTATTATTCATTAGGTCGCTTTTTGTGATCCCGCAAAATTTTAGGAGATTCGGAGTCGGTCACTCGAATTCATGCAGATGACATGGACAATAGCACACGGAAATTTAGAAATCGTGTTGAATTACTATTTTATGGTCCTAAAACGCAAAAAACGAGGAACATCATGGCGAAGCGATGACTATTATTCATAAGGTCACTTTTGATGGCCCCGCAAAAGTTTAGTCGATTCGGAGCCGATCGCTCAAATTCATGCAGATGGCGTAGACTATATCACAGAAAATTTGGAAATCATGCTGAATTAATGTTTTATGGCCCTAAAACACCAATGCACGAGGAACGGTCACGGTGAAGCAATGACTATTGTTCATTAAGTCAACTTTAATGTTCTCGCAAAATTTTAGGCAATTCGTATCCGATCGTGCGAATTCATATAGATGGCATGGACTATAAGCACACAAAAATTTAGAAATCGAGCTGAATTCTCGTTTTATGGCTCTAAAATGCCAAAATACGAGAAAAGGCCATGATGAAGTGATGACTATTATTCGTTAGGTCATTTTTGTGGTCCCACAAAATTTTAGGTGATTCACCTGTCGCCCGAATTCAAGTAGATGACATGGATTATAGGACACAAAAATTTAAAAATTGTGCTCAATTCTTATTTTATGCTCCTAAAATGCCAAAAAACAAGGAAAGATCTTGGCAAAATGACAACTATTGTTCATTAGATCACTATTGGTAGCCCCGCATAATTTTAGGCGATTCGTAGCCAGTCATCAGAATTCATGCATATGGCGTAGACTATACACTAAAATTTAGAAATCGTGTTGAATTGCTATTTATAGCCCTAAAATGCCAAAAATGAGGAACGGTCATGACGAGACGATGACTATAATTTATTAGGTCATTTTTATGATCCCGCAAAATTTTAAGCGATCCGGAATCGGTCGCTCAAATTCATGAAGATGACATGGATTATAGCACACGAAAATTTGAAAATCGTACTGAGTTCCTGTTTTATGTCCCTAAGCTGCAAAAAAAATTAGGAGAAGTCATTGTGAAGTAATTTCTATTGTTCATTAGGTTATTTTGATGGTCCTGCAAAATTTTAGGCAATTCCCGGCCGGTCCTTATAATTCATGCAGATGGCGTGGACTATAACACGTGAAAATTCGGTACTCATGTTGAATTCCAGTTTTATGGCCCTAACACACCAAAAAAATGAGGAACAGTCATTGAAGGGATGACTATTGTTCATTAAGTCATTTTTTATAGTCCCGCAAAACTTAAGGGATTCACAACGGTAGCCCGAATTCATGCAAATGACATGGGCTATAACACACGAAAATTTAGAAATCATGTTGAATTTTTATCTTATGGCGCTAAAATGCCAAAAAACGGGGAATAGTCATGGCGAATTGATGACTATTGTTCATTATGTAATTTCTTATGGTCCCGTAAAATTGTAGGGGATTCGGAGCCGGTCGCCCGAATTCGTACAAATAGCGTGGACTATAGCACACAAAAATTTAGAAATCATGATGAATTCATGTTTTATGGCCCTAAAATGCCAAAAAAAACTAGCAAAGGTCATGGTGAACCGATGACTATTGTTCATTAGGTCATTTTTTATTGTACCAAAATTTAAGGAGATTCATTGTCGGTCGCCCGAATTTATGCAGATGGCGTAGACTTTAGCAAGAAAAATTGAAAATCGTGTTGAATTCCTATTTTATGGCCCTAAACATCAAAAAATGAGGAACGATCATGGCGAAGTGAGAAATATTATTCATTAGGTTATATTTGATGGTCTCGCAAAATTTTAGGCGATTTGGAGGATGTCATCCGAATTCATGTAGATTGATGGAATATGCACACAATAAGTTGGAAAACCATGCTGGATTCTTGTTTCATGGCTCAAAAATGCCAAAAAAAAGAGGAACGGTCATCCCGGAGCAATGATTATTGTTTATTAGGTTATTTTTATGGTCCCGCAAAATTTTAGGATATTCCGAGCTTGTTTCCCGAATTCATGTAGATGGCGTGAAGTATAGAACATGAAAATTTGGAAATCGTGCTGAATTCATGATTTATGGCCTAAAAATGCTAAAAACGAGAAACGGTCATGGCGAATCAATAACATTGTTCATTAGGTCATTTTTATGATTCTGCAAAATTTTAAGGGACTTTGAGCCAGTTGCCCGGATTCATGCATATGGCACGGACTATAGTACATGAAAATTTGAAATCGTATGAAATTCCTATTTTATGACCCTAAAACATCAAAAAACGAGAAAAGGTCATAGCGATAACATGACTATTGTTCAGTAGGTAATTTTTTATGGTCCCACAAAATTTTAGAAGATTCGGAACTAGTCGCCAAATTCATGCTTATGGTATGGACGATAGCACACGAAAATTTGGAATGGTGCCGAATTCCTGTTTTATGGCCCTAAAACGGCAAAAAAATGAGGAACGGTCACGGCGATGCGATTATGCTATTTTTTTGTCCCGTAAAATTTTTGGGAATTCAGTGCGGGTCCCTTGAATTCGTACATATGGTGTGGACCATAGCACACAAAAATTTGAAAATCATGATGAATTTCTATTTTATGGCCCTAAAACACTAGAAGATACGGAATGGACATGGAGAAGTGATGATTATTGTACATTAAATTATTTAAATGGTTCCGTAAAAATTTTGAGGATTCAGAGCCTATCGCCCGATTTCATGTTGATGGCATGGACTATAGCAAATGAAAATTTGGAAATTGTGATAAATTCCTATTTTATGGCCCTAAAACGCCAAAAAATAAGGAACGATCATGGCGACGTGGTAACTATTGTTCATTGTATTATTTTTGATGGTCCCGCAAAATTTTAGGTAATTCGAAGCCGATTGCCCAAATGCATGCAGATGGCGTGCACTACAATACACGAAAATTTGAAAATCATGTCGAATTCGTGTTTTATGGCTGTAAAACGCCAAAAAATGAGGAACAATAATGGCGAAGCGATGACTACTGTTCATTAGGTCATTTTTTATAGTCTCGAAACCGGTCGCCCGAATTCATGCTTATGGTGTGAATTATAGCATACAAAATTGTTTTAAATCGTATTGAATTCCTGATTTATGGCCCTAAAATGCCAGGAAAAAAAAAAAGACAAACGTTCATGGCGAAGCGATGAGTATTTTTCATTAGGGCATTTTTTGGGTTCCCGCAAAATTTTAAATGATCCTAAGCCGGTTTCCCGAATTCATTCAGACAGTGTGGACTATAACACACGAAAATTTAGAAATCATGTTGAATTTCTGTTTTATAGCCCTAAAATTTCAAACACGAAAAACGATTTTGGAATTCAACACAATTTCTAAATTTTTACCTGAATTCATGCAGATGCCGTACATTGTATCACACGAAAATTTTAAAATCGTGTTGAATTCGTGTTTTTGGCCCTAAAATGCCAAAAAATGAGGAACAGTCATGGTGAAGCGATGGATATTATTCATTAGGTTATTTTTATGATCCCATAAAATTTTAGGCGATTCAGAGCCGTTCACCTGAATTCATGCAGATGGCGTGAACTATAGCTCACGAAATTTTGAATATCGTGCTGAATTCCTTTTTTTTGTTCCTAAAATGCCAAAAAACGAGGAACATGCCGAAGCAATGACCATTGGTCATTAGATTATTTTTTATGGTCCCGCAAAATTTAGGTGATTCGGATCTGGTCGCCTGAATTCATGCAGATGGCATGGACTATCACACACGAAAATTTGGAAATTGTGTTGAATTCCCGTTTTATGGCCCTAAAATGCCAAAAACAAAAAACGATAATGGCAAAGCGATAACAATTGTTCATTAGATCTTTTTTTATCGTCCCGCAAAATTTTAGGAGATTCGGAGCCGGTCGCCCGAATTTATACAGATGACATAGACTATAGCATGCGAAAATTTGGAAATCGTGTTGAATTCTTGTTTTATGGCCCTAAAATGCTAAAAACGAGGAACGATCGTGGCGAAACGATAATTATTGATCATTAGGTCATTTTTTATGGTCCCGCAAAATTCTAAGGGATTCGTAGTCGGTCGCCTGAATTCATGTAGATGGAGTGGACTAAACCTTACGAAAATTTCGAAATCGTGCTGAATTCCTATTTCTTGTCCCTAAGACGCCAAAAAATAAGGAATAGTGATGCCAAAGCGATAACTATTGGTTATTAGGTCATTTTTATGGTCCCACGAAATTCTATGCAATTCGGAGCCGATCGCCCGAGTTCATGCAAATTGCATGGGCTATAACACATGAGAATTTGGAATCGTGCTGATTTGTGTTACATGACCCTAAAATGCCAAAAAACGAGAAACGGCCATGACGAAGCGATGACTATGTCCATTAGGTCATTTTTATGGCTCCGTAAAATTTTAGGGGATTCGGAGTTGGTTGTCGGAATTCATACAGATGGCGTGAATTATAACATGTGAAAATTTGAAAATCGTACTGAATTCCTGTTTTATGGGCCTAAAAGTGCAAAAAAACGAGGAACAGTCATTCTGAAGCGATGATTATTGCTCACTAGGTCATGTTTTATGGTACCGCAAAATTTTAGGCGATTTTGAGTCGGTCGCCCGAATTCACGCAAATGACATGGACAGTACACGAAAATTTAGAAATCGTGTTGAATTCCTGTTTCATGGCCCTAAAACGCCAAAAAATAAGGAACGATCGTGACGAAACAATAACTATTGTTCATTATATTATTTTTATGTTCCTGCAAAATTTTAGGGGATTTGTAGTCGGTCGCCCAAATTCATGCAGATGGCGTGGACTATACCTCACAAAAATTTGAAAATTATGCTGAATTCCTATTTTATTTTCCTAAAATACCAAAGAACGAAGAACGGACATGCTGAAGCGATGAATATTATTCATTAGGTCATTTTTTATGTTCTCGCAAAATTCAGTATTTGTTTTGGGTCCGATAAATCCCAATTCGTTGTAGAAAGTTTCACTTTAGGGGTAAAGCTAGTGCTCTCTACCAAAAGTAGGATCCAGTTAATCCGGATTCGATTTAAAAAGTCTCACTTTAGGGATAAAGGACTCCTTGCCAAGGGCGACTCTCGTAACTTCTGAATTAAAAATGGAGGGACCCTAACCATCCCGGCGACCCTTTGCTTTGGGTCATCACATAAAGTGGTCCCTATCAAAGACGACTCCAGTGACTTCCGATTAAAAATGGAGGAGCACTATCTCACCGCAGCCATTTGGTAGTGTTAATGGTGCTTAAGGAGATACTAGAATGCTCCTACAAAGTTTGGAGAAACCTTGGCCAATGTCTTATATTGTCCTAATCCACCAGAATTGTGCCATCCGATTATGCTGAAAAAGAACCAAACAACTTTTGTAAAAGTAGGTGCAATTGTGCAAAGATCCTATTCTCCAACGTGTGGTGACCACGCGTAAATGCTTAGTATATTCATATTTATGTATAGTCGTGTCACTTTCCTTGCCTTTCCCATTTTTATCTTATCTCCAACAACTACTTAACTAGTGCACGAACCAAAGCATACATTCAACTTTATACTCAGATTCTTGAAATTAATCAATTCTTGTTTGCTTTGTATCACTAATGGCCAATATGGTGAATGCTTCACCAATTGCTTTCACCAAACACCCTTCTCCTTCTTTTTCTTTCCTTAGTTCTCAACCAATTACTTCCTCCAAATTTGCTTCTGATTCTGTTAAAAGTGCAGTGTTTAGCAATGTCAAAGGAAGGGCATTTTTTGCTCCTATCTTAGCTTACAAGAACTTGAATTCTGAAGATATTGTCGATATAAACAAAGTTGAATTAGTGAAAGAAAATGAATTGGAAGAAGAGGATTCTACTACTGATGAGACCCTTATGTATTCATTCAGTCCTTTGCCATTGATGTTTGTTGCTGCTCTTCCTGGAGGTAATGCTACTGTAATACTGCTATACATTAAGCCACTATTTGGTGCTAGTTTGAACTGAGTTTAACTTTTATTTGGTCTCCAAAAATAATTATAGGTAACAGTCCGTGGATAATACTTCGGGTAGGGGCAAGGTCTGCGTACATATTACCCTCCCCATACCCTACTTGTGGGATTATACTGGGTCGTTGTTGTTGTTGTTGTTGTAGTCCGTCGATAATACGTGAAATATAGCGTAGTTTACCAGACACCTACGACATGTTAAAGTGCACTATCAGTGTAATTTTTTTTTAACACAGCCAAAATACATAAGTTAAATACATTTGAACTGCTTAATACGACCTTACTTGAACAGGATTAGGATCTGTTCTATAAGCTTGTAGCACTATATCCTTGAGTTCTAAGGAGACAGGAAATCAAGTCTGGTTGATGAGGCATGGCCAATATACCAGAGCATGATTAACAACTACCTTAGCCCTCGGGGTCATGGCGTCATAGATGATTGTTCTCGGCTCCCAACTATGGGTGTGCTGGGATGGTCTCAGAGGCAGACCTAGGATTTTTACACAATGGTGCCACAATATTCTGCTCAACAAGTGCCCCTAAAGGCTTTTGGTGTTCACGGTGCCAAGTGCTTTAAATTAACTATTTTCAAGGTATATACATACGCATATACAAGATTTTTGCCAAAGCTTACGGGTCGGGTGACCCCTCACTATAACATATAGGTCCGCCTCTAGATGGTGTGATGGCTGTCGGCCCTCGGGTCATGGCGCAGTAGAAGATCATTCTCACCTCCCAACTAAAAAAAAATGCTTAATGTATGCTGAAAATAGTTATCATAGTAGTAAATGCTTATCTTCTTTGTTGATAACACTATCTTGTATGTCCTTTTCCAAATGCCAATTTGATTGGAAATTTGGCAATTTTTTCTTGTTGAATGTTTGTTTGGTTTCCCATTCATTGTTTGGTATCTGCATCGGGACCCGATTTATTTCTCGTGTAAGGCCCGTTAAAGAGGGAATTTCTTGTTGAATATACAGATTTACAGATTGTGATAGCTCTGCTTATTCTTATCTGCTAGTTAGTTAATAGTAGCAAGTTAGCAACTATTAATACCTTCAGTTCTGTTGTGAATCCGCTTAGCGGAATTGTTTTCACAACTTATTGCCTGCGTTTCATAAGAATTGGGACGGAGTAGAAGTTATAGTCGTCTGTTTTACAACTTAATCTGATGAAAAATTGTTGGTCCATTGATTCAGCTGGAAGTATAAGGTCTTTGTTTGGTCCTTTTGTTGAGCTTGTAAAATCATGGAATTTACCAGATTGGCTTGTGCATTGGGGTCATCCTGGTAACATGGTATGTATGCTGTTAATTCATTGCAGATGATACTAAATTGAAGTGATGAATTTGCTAAAGAATTCAATTCCCTTTTTCAGGCTGTTGTCCTCTTTGCTATGGGTGGATATGGGACTTACCTTGGTTTCCGAATACGCTTTTCTGACAATGTGGTAAGACTTAACGAAAATGATTCAACTTATATACATTGACAGTTTAACGAAAAATTCTTTTACATTGTCGTTAGTGTACAGAAGTTAAACTCATAAAGGATTTAACGTTGTTGTTGTTGTTGGCTTTTGGTATATTTTTTTTTTTTGATTGAAGTGTTTGATGTATTGATCTATTCTTTGGTGATATATAGGAGGAAAAGGCCAAAGCCAAAGATTTGCATCCAAAACTTCTAGGAGGAATGTTCTTCTTCTTTGCTCTTGGAGCTACTGGTGGAATAACATCTCTGCTTACTTCAGATAAGCCTATTTTAGAAAGGTAGCTTATTTAATCTCAAAATTGAAACTTGGTTATAGTTTCAGATAAGAGTTTAAATTCAATGTACTAAACGGTATAAAAAATTTGCGCAATCAGATCGCTTATAAGATTATTACAGTTAAAAATGACAATTCATTAATTGATAACATGATACAAAATGATAACTAACTTGCTGTAATAGGCTAAACTGCACTGATAGTTTCAAAAAAAAATTACATCGTTAATGCATATAGCTTAAATTATTTAGATAAATAGTAGTCAATATGATATTTTCTGTTTTTTTTTTTGCAGTCCTCATGCTGTCACAGGTTTTATTGGCCTAACTCTTTTGACTATACAGACCATTTTACCTGCACTATTTGAGGTAAATCTGCTCAAATTATCCAAATTTTGACTCTTATTTCATCAAGAAGATATTTTTCTCCTTTTTTTTTTCTTTTCACATTATCAGTAACTAGTTTGGGATTGAACCGTAATTGATTTCTTTTTTCAGGGAAATCCTGGATTGAGGAATGTTCATGGCATATTGGGTAGTGGCATAATGACTTTGTTTCTAGTTCACGCGGCACTTGGACTTCAGCTTGGATTAAGTTACTAATCCATTAAAAGATTAAAATTTCTGTTTAGAGGTGGGACAATTAATATTTTTTGGCATTATAGAGAGAGAGAAAACTGCTATTGAAAGTGTAGTTCCAATTTGAGAAAGAGTATAGTTCAGAAAGAATAATTAGTGGATTCAATGAAATAGTAAGTCATGTTCAAATTTGAAAAAAAAAAAAAAGATTATTAGTGCATTCAATGAAATATAAGTCATGTTCAAATTTGAAGAAAAAAAAAATTAATTAGTGGATTCAATGAAATAGTAAGTCATGTTCAAATTTGAGAAAAAAAGATAGTTCAAAAAGATTAATTAGTAGATTCAATGAAATAGTAAGTCATGTTCAAATTTGAAAAAAAAAAAGATTATTAGTGCATTCAATGAAATATAAGTCATGTTCAAATTTGAAAAAAAAAAAAGATTAATTAGTGGATTCAATGAAATAGTAAGTCATGTTCAAATTTGAGCAAAAAAGATAGTTCAAAAAGATTTAGTGGATTCAATGAAATAGTAAGAAGGAGTATGGTCAGAAAGATCAACAGTGGGTTCAATGAAATACTAAGTCATGTTAATTTGGAAAAAAAATTAATTATTAGTCGATTTAATGAAATAGTAAGTCATGTTCAAATTTGAGTAAATATAGTTCAGAAAGATTAATTAGTGGATTCAATGAAATACTAAGTCATGTTCCAATTTGATAAAGGGTATAACAAAGATGCATGTTTCTACTAATTAATTTAAAATGCAACTTAATTAGGTATCTCAAAAGATCAAAATTAGAATTTGTAATCAACCGCCGAAGCTGTAGATTTTTTTTTTTTTCTTGTTTTCTTTTCCCAGAAAATAAAGAAAAAAGAATTGACCAATTCCACTGTCCATTTTATATGGCTAGGATTCCAATGTCCGATCATGTGAACAGAAAAACAAATAATTTTGTTATAACTAAACAAACGAATAAGCAAACAGATTAAGAAATCTTTAGCGTACTTGTGACCGACACTTTACTTCTTCATTTTACATCCCGTCTACGTTGTACTTGTTGGTAAAAATTTACTTGCATTTCTACTATATTTATATCAAATCAATAAATATAAAATATAGTGGTGTATAAATCGAATCGGAAAATTGCATCAACCTGAAAAGTCAAACCAAATCGATTAAAAAAACCCGACTAGGTTTGGTTTATTTTGGTTTGGTATTGAGTAAAAATATCCGAACCAAACCGATATATAAATATATAATTTTAAAGACTTTTTATAGAATTTTCTTTAAAAAATATCTAGAAATATTTGTAATTCTCTTATGGAATGTAATATTTAGTTAAATATAAAGTGCTCTATTTTTATTAGCTTTAAATAATGAGTTATATGATCGCTTTCTTATCAAGTGTTAGTAAAATGTGTCAATCTCTTTGTTATTTCATATTCATATGTCGATATCTATTAAATTCTTATATTTTTTTCGAATTTGAAGTGGTATTTGTTAAATGGAGAGAACCTCTATAACTGCAGAGGATTTCTCAGAAGAAGCTAAGAGAGAAATGAAAATTGTACTGTTCAATTCATTTTCAGATACTGTACAAATGAGAGGTATACACGGTTATATACTACTCCTAACTAACTTAACTTACAGTTGTCCTTCCACTGTTGGACAGCTGGCTAACTACTCAACTAACCACTAACTACTTTCTTAACACCCTCCCTCAAGCTGATGGTTTGAAGATATCCTTCAAGCCCAGCTTGGACACTAGGTGATCATGTTGCAATCTTCCTAAACTCTTGGTAAGGAGTTTAAGTTGCTGCTCTTTTTTGTGGGAACATGATGAGTTTTCACTACACCTTGTATGATTTTCTGTCGTACAAAGTGACAGTCAATGTCTATGTGTTTAGTCATCTCGTGAAAGATGGGATTAGGATTGCAACTTTGCTGTCATAGAAGAGATCAACTGGTAGACTTACATCAACCTCTAGCTCTTTGAAGAGTCCTGTAAGCCAGGTTATTTCAGCAACTGTGGATGCCATAATTCTGAATTCTGCTTCAGCAGAGCTTCCTGCAACTGTATCTTGTTTCTTAGACTTCCACGAGATCAAGGCATTCCCAAACTTAACTAGGTACCTTGTTACTAATTTCCTAGTATGTAAGCATCCACCCCAGTCTAAGTCACAATATGCTCTTAGGTTGTCTGAGCTTTCTGAAGGCATTAGTAGGCCAAGCCCTGGAGAAGTCTTGACATACTTCACAACTCTCAGAGCAGCTTCCCAGTGAGATTGCTTAGGCTTGTGCATAAACTGACTTAATGTCTGTACTGCAAATGCTATATCAATCCTGGTCATTGTAAGATATAATAGCCTCCCTACTAGTCTTTGGTATGCACCTATATCTTCAATCAGTTTGTCTTCACACTCAGAGGTTCCTACAACAGTATCATACTCCACAGATGTAAGCTTCAAATTGTACTCAAGAGGTGTTCCTACAGGTTTAGCACATGCAAGTCCCATTTCAGATATCAACTCTAAAGCATACTTCCTTTGGCTTATAATAATCCCATCTTTTGATCTTGCAACTTCTATTCCCAGAAAGAACCTAAGTTCTCCTAGATCCTTCATTTCTAACCTGAGCTTCAGATCATTTCTAGTCTGAGTTATCAAACCTGGATTGCTTCCACTTATTATCAGGTCATCTACATAAACTAACACCACAAATAATTCAGCTTGTACCTTCTTTGTGAAAAGAAAATAGTTAAAATGACTTTGACTGAAGCCCAACTGTACTAAGGCATCAGTCAGCTTCCTGTTCCACTGCCTGGGTGCTTGTTTCAAGCCATACAGAGATTTGTGAAGTTTGCAAACCCTGTGAGAAGACCCTCTCTGGCTTGCAAACCCTTGTGGCACATCCATGTAAACCTCTTCTAGGAGTTCACCATGCAAGAATGCATTGTGAACATCCATTTGGAAAAGAGGCCAATGTTTGGCTGCAGCAAGTGCAATGACTGATCTGGCAGTCACCATCTTTGCTATAGGAGAGAAAGTTTTAGTGTAGTCAAGCCCTTCCTTTTGACTGTAACCTTTAGTAACCAACCTGCCTTTATATCTCTCAACTTCACCTGATGATGTATACTTCACTTTGAACACCCATTTACAGCCAATAGGAACCTTTCTAGCAAGTAATTCCACTATAGACCATGTTTGATTTTCCTCTAAGGCTGAGATTTCAGCTTTCATAGCCTCAATCCATTTAGGATCCTTGACAGCCTCAGCATATGATTGTGGTTCTACAACAATAGAGTAGTAGGATAGAGATTTGGCATAGGAGTCAGAGACATTCTCATAATTAACACATGCTGAAAGAGGATAAGAACAGTTGGCTTTGCCTTGAGAAAGGGTAACATAGTCTTTTAGCCAGATAGGGGGTTTACTGGTTCTCCTAGACCTTCTAGGATATGAGGCTTCTATCAATTGACCATCTGAGGTAGACAACTAAGGAAGAGATAGACCATGAGTGAGACTAGTTGGTGATACTGGTTCAGGGCCAGCAGGTACTTGAGTTGGTTGATCTAAGCTACTATAGGCAGGTGAAGTAGAAATAGGAGAAGATAGAGGAGAAGGTGTAGGAAGAGATGAAGAGATTGAAGATGGTGCAAAGGAGGATATAGGGATATCATTAGGCAATAAGACTTGAGGAATGTCAATGGTAGGGAACAAGGAGAGTAGATGAGCTGAATGATAGAAGGGAAAGACATTTTCTTTGAACACAACATCTCTGCTTGCTAAGAATTCTTTGGTATGAATGTTGTACATTTTGTATCCCTTTTGAGTCATATAATAGCCAAGAAAAACTACAGGAGCGGCTCTAGGTGAGAATTTGTCACCTCTTTTAACATCAGTTACATAGCCTAGACAGCAATAACTCTCATATGGTCTAAGGAAGGTGAGTGACCAAACAATAGTTCAAATGGAGTTCTACCCTGCAGTACCTGTGTTGGTAGTCTGTTCATAATGTAGAGTGCAGTTAATACACATTCCCCCCAGAATCTCAGTGGAACACTTGCTTGAAATCTCAGTGCCCTGGCCACATTGAGTATGTGTCTGTGTCTCCTCTCAGCTAATCCATTTTGCTGTGGAGTATAGACACGGGAACTCTGATGAACAATCCCCAAAGACTGCAATAACTCTGTCCTTTGAAAGTTAAAAAAACTCACACCCATTATCTGTTCTTAGGAATTTTACAGTGCAGGAATGATTGAATGAACATTCTTGATCATAATAAAAAACTATCTGATGGCAACAATTACTTCAGCTTTAGAAGGCAACAGGAAAATCCATGTAAACCTGGAATGATCATCTACTAGTGGGAGAAAATATTTCTTCCCATCATGAGTAGGTACCCTATAGGTCCCCCAAACATCAGCATGAAGTAAGTGAAAGCATGCAGTAGCCACAGAGGTGCTAAGAGGAAATGAAAGCTTGTTTATTTAGCAACAGGACAGACGTTACATTGCTTAGTCTCACTATTACATTTCAAATTTTGAAAACCTTTTAACTTTCTCAGAACATCAATTTGCACATGACCTAATCTCCTATGCCACAGAGATACACTTCAACAATCATCCTTTATTGTATTTACAAAAGATATTCCAGAATCTGAGTTGTTATTTTCTCCTCCATTTGTTTGGTCTTTGTTACCTGATATGTAAATGTAAAGGCCTTCATCTTCTTTACCAATCCCCCTCACTCTCTCATTGAAGAGATCCTGGAAAAGACAGAAGTTAGGATAGAACACAGCCAAACATCTAAGTTCCTTTGTTAATTTTGAAACAGATAAAAAGTTATATTTGAAGTCTGGTATGTGCAACACATTTGTAATCTTCTGTCCTTATAGCACACTTGTGGACCTCGTATGTTTTACACTTTCTATCTTTCTTGTAGGTAGATGAATCTTTCCAATGCTAGTTTCATCAGCATTTCTAGATTCCTCTAAAACTTTGAGACTCTTTACCATGTGATTGGAAGCACCTGTATCAACTATCTACCTAACATCAGCTTTAGTAGCTATAAAGGATGAAGTCATACCTGCCGACATAGCATTACTTGGTGGATCACTTTGACTTGAAGATGTAATGCTGAACTTGCCCAAGAGATGCAAGATCTGATTGTACTGATCAACTGTAAACTGAGACACTCCTGCAATCACTCCTTGACCACCCTGAGGTCCCTGACTAGTTGAATCAAGATTATTCTGTTGAAGTCCTGCAAAGTTAGCTGCAACCTCAAAGCTTCCACTGTTAGGGCCATTATTGGTTGGAGGTCCTGTGTATTGAGTAGCATTGTTAGGTCCAGCCTTTCTTTTTTACTTGAATTCTGCAGGATAGCCTCCCTTGTGTGACCTTTGTATTTGCAGTAGTCACAGAACAAATTATTCCTTTTAGGCTTGGAGTTACTTGAACCTTGAGAGTTTCCTTTTCCACTAAACATAGCTATTCCCTCATTTGTTGTAGAGGTTTGAGCAAAATTAACTACAGATCTTCTGCTTTCTTCTGCTATTATCATAAAATAGGCTTTGTTTATAGTTGGAGTAGGACTCATCATCATAATCTGGTTACTAGATTGTGAGTAAGTCTCATTTAGATCCATCAGAAACTGCAGCAACCTGTGATTCCCAAAATGTTCTGCATACCTCTTCGATTCCTCACAACCACATCCAGGGCAAGGCATCAATGCATCAAGCTCTGCCCAAAGTTCTTTCATCTTAGCAAAGTATACTGACACAGATGAGATTCCCTGAGACAAGGTAGCAATTTGTCTATGCAAAAATAGAATTCTAGATCCATTAACCTTGTCAAAGCTTTCTCTAAGATCAGCCCCCACTTTCTATGCACTAGTTTCATACACCATGCCACCTAACAGCTCATTACTAACTGAGTTCATGATCCATGACAAAACTATGGCATTACATTTTTCCTACAGTTCATGTAAAGTAGGAGGAAAATTGTCCTTAGTGTATCTACAATCAACAAAACTTAATTTACTCTTGCCTAGTAGACTGATACGCATAAAGCTGCTCTACATAGCATAGTTCTCATGTCCAGTTAGTTTGATTGAGATGAGAGAACTACCTGTAGTATCAGAAGGCTGAAGAAATAAAGGATGATGTTGATCGATCACTATACCAACCACATGACTTGGATCTGCCACTGGAGTTGCATCAGCAGTAATGTCTTCAACTCATGTGTCTGAGCTAGCACCAATACCTCTGATTGCCATTAAAGGATGAAGAGAAATAGATCTCAGATTAGCAGCAAGCAATTGTGCACAAAGATGAAGAAAGGACATCTAATTGCTCAAAGACGATTCAATCTAGAACAGAATGAATCGAAGCAATTACACAAATTTCTGATGAGTTTTAGAAACTCAAATCAAATTCGAGTAGTCCACATGAATCGATCGTCTTCACGGGCTCTGATACCATATTATATGGAGAGAACCTCCATGACTGCAGAGGATTTCTCAAGAGAAGCTAAGAGAGAAATGGAAATTGTACTATTCCATTCACTTTCAGATACTGTACAAATGAGAGGTTTATATACTACTCCTAACTAACTTAACTTACAGCTGCTTACATTGTTGGACAGCTGGCTAACTACTCCACTAACCACTAACTACTTTCTTAACAATATTTCGATAATTTAAAATTAATTAGAATATATCATTATATAGGTATCATATTGTTTTTTATGTGTAATTATTAAATTCGATTAACTTTGAAAGTGTACATTAACAAAAAATTATTGTCAAACGACTAAAAAATAACTATCACGTGTTACTAAAAAAAATCTCCCATAAGAATATCTTAATAGATCATATATTTGTCAATTTTTATAAAACACATATTTACTTATAAAAAATTAACAAAGTAAGATTTAAATAATATCATGTATTACAAAAAATCGAGAAACCCGATAAAACCGAATTAATCCAAACCGATATAGTTGGTTTGGTTTGGTTTTGATAAAAAACGAACCAACCCGGTCCATGTACACCCCTAATAAAATATATATCATTTAAATGAAAACTAATATGTATATTATCACTTTAACCTTTTATTACTAATATTAAATTATTTAATTTAATGTAAATATTGATTGTATATTTAGTTTTTATCCTAGTTGATTGATAGTGACACACTGACACGTCACTTTTTGATTTGAGATTCTAAAGAATCAATTAAACGTAAAGATGCCTTGTTCAATTGAGTAAATTTATCTTAAAATTTATTATATATATAATCGACCAATCTGTTGAAACTAAAGATGTCTCAACTAACTCTTTCAAAATTTATTTTTACTTAAATTTGATTTTTAATTGTAGTAAATATTCTTTTATACTTCTATTGTTCATTTAGGACGTCCAATATTCGCGAGTTCACCATTCTTCTATTATTTTTAAAAAAAAAAATGTGTGACCGACACATAGAAATCCTACTTGCATTATCTCTGGTCCAAGAAGTACAAATATAAACACTTGACAAGGACTCTATATATAGATCATGTGCAAAATTAGCTTAGCTAAGTGAACTGTCAATGATTGTAAGTGTAAGTTGTAACGGATCTAACTTCTTTTTCTCTTTTCTACGTTGGCTCGATCTGCCCTGGGGATCCACACATGATCTGTTCTTCCTTTTCTTTTTTTGGTTACTTACCTTGTCGGTTTCATTTTACAAAATATTATTAAATTTTAATTTTTTATTTTTTCTTTAACGGCATGCTTTTATAGTCGCATGAGATTGACGTGTTAAAAATCGTAAATTTCAAATTTCGCTCTTTTTTAGGATTCATGACCAATCAAACTATGCTAGATATATTGTATGATGAAGCAATTTCTTTATGTTTTGTTGCCACTAGATTTGATTTAATTCAAGATCAAGTTGGAACATCTATTGACGTTGAAGATGTACCTCGAAATCTATTCATGTGCTTGAATTGTACTCAAATGTTTGCAAAGAGATTGAGCATTTTTGAATTTTGTAATCGGGAGAAATCTTAGCACTGAAATAGAAAAGGATAAAGGAAATAAAATATATTATAATACACAGTATAAATTTTTAAACTACACAAAATATCTCATGAAATTAGTTGAGATGTGTGCAAAAACCTGACTCCACGATTACAATAGGAAAAAAAGGGTCAAAATTTGTGAAAGGAACAAAAAGACAGATCAATTGCTTGAGTAATTGAGCTTTGACATATGTTTGCACAATTTGCATTACTCTTAAAATCATATTTTAATCATTTATTTTCTGGTCGGAATGAAAGGGAGATCCGCCCTACATGCCATGTTACTCTTGACGTGCCACGCATATATAATTAAAGAAGATATTTTGTTTCTTTTACGGTATTTAATGTAATTAACTTTTTATTTAATTAAAGTTTTTAAATGAGAAACCGAATTAATTAATACTTTGATAAACCATTGATGTTAAAATTTCTGGAATAAAAATTGTATGAGTCCAAATTTGATCGACCACGACCTACGGTGAGCACGACAGACGATCAAACACCCATGAGTCGACACCTAGAGGGATACGACCCCGTGATAACAGGAGAGACGCTACAACATCGACAGTAGAATCAGCACATTAGGGAGACCTACGGAATATTCCTTAGATATTTCTTAACTTGTCGTTCCTGCGATTGGAGGAAACTCCTCAGTATATAAGAGGGATGAAAGCCTTGTAAAGGGGGGATGCACACTTTGTAAAAGTCACCAACCCTTGAATGAAGATTGACAACTCTTTTCTCTCTATTATTATCATCCTAGTGTTTATTATCTTCATCTACGATTTACCCCTTCATCTTTGATTGATTTGTCCGAAAGAGTTTAACATCTTTTGAGTCAAACAATTTGGCGCCATCTGTGGGGATTTTCATAGCTGAAATCATAATTCACATCTAGGTTCTTGAAAGTGACTATTATTGTTCTTCAAACCCCATAAACACCAATAATGGCGGAGAAAGAAGCGAGGCTGAAGATGATAGCAGATGTCTCAAACAACCTCCTGAACTTCCTCAACGAAGCCGGTAGAGAAGACACCGAGAATACAACACCAGGGGTTATACCGGAGGGGGAGATCTCACCTTCTCCACACGGGGATCTAACGGTCTTGCGCGAAAGGGGAGCCTCCACATCCACGGCGGGAGAAACGCCACCAGCAGTCAGAAAGCTGCTAGAGGAATGGTTGACAAGTGCTCTGAGCAACATGCTCGAAAAAACCCCTCAAGGAAATGTCGAAAACTTACCACCTGCGGAAATCGCAGCTACCCTCAGCGAACCAAGCACTACATGAACAGGCAACAACCGCACTGTCGCTGATACAGGTGGCGATGCGCTCATAGCCATCTTGAAAAAAATGGAAGAGATGGAAAACGAGAACAAGACGCTCTGTGATCAAATGAAGGAGCATCAGGAAAGAGTTGACAAAATACCAGGTGCCCCCAAGCTATTGCCAAAATGCGATGTGGGCCGATTGGTCGAACAACTATACAGCGACAAGGCTGCTCCTTATCCTATCCCAAAAACCTTCAAAATGCCGTCATACTTGAAAATATACGATGGGACCATGGACCCGGAGGATCATCTAATCCATTATGTTACTGCGGTAAAAGGCAACGATCTGTTAAAGGATAAGGTACCATCTGTGCTGCTAAAAAAGTTCGGTGAAATTTTGACAGGGGGAGAATTGACATGGTACTCCCAGCTACCGGCACGATCAATATCAACATTTGAAGAGATGGCAGATAAATTCGCCACTGCTCATGCAGGGGCGAAGAAGGCTGAAGCTAGGGTCAACGATATCTTCGTCGTCAGACAAACGACGGGCGAAAGACTTCGGGATTTTTTTACCCGATTCAATAGAGTAAGGATGAGCCTACCAAACGTGTCAGAAGGGATGACAGTGGCAGCCTTTCAAAATGGGTTAAACAGGAGCGGATCAAAAGCGACCAAAAAACTACTCAGTAGACTCATGAAGTATCCCCCTACCACATGGGAAGAAATTCACAATGCCTACTGCGCCGAGGTAAGGGCAGATGAGGATGACCTGAACGGTCCACTTCAGCGGTTAACATCGGTCCAAACCGAGACAAGGAAAGATCGACACAATGACGGACGAAGAAATCAACCACCCCGCTTTAACCGAGAAAGGCATCAGCCCTATATTTGAGCATCCAACGCATCCCCTCCACGACACGCGGAAGCCGCGCCACAGAACATTGCGCCCCTCCGAATTGAAAGAGGTATGCCTACACTACTATCTGCTCATAATTTCTATGTTTCCCCTTCAGAGATAGTGTACGCACTGGAGAAGCTGGGCACAAAGGTATAGTGGCCGCAAAAGATGAAATCATACCCAAGCACCAGGAGGTCCAACGTCCTCTGCGAATTTCACCAAGAAAGAGGACATAAGACCGAAGATTGCATAGGTCTACGGCAAGAAGTAATCAGGATGCTGAACTAGGGGTATCTGAAAGAACTACTAAGCGACAAAGGAAGAGCCAACTTCGCCCGAGGACGTGACCCATCTCAAGGACCTCCAAAGCCACCGTCACCAGCACGCACCATACAGATGATCATTGGCGGTAGTGACGACGCGGTAATCAACCATGTGAAGTTCACTTCCACCCATAAACTCAAACGGACGGTCACCCACGAACGGTACGACGACTTCGAAGATAATATCATTTTCGATAAGTCAGATACCGACGGTTTGTCTTTCCCTCACTATGATGCTTTGGTTATAACTTTACGCATTACTGATACAGATGTAAAAAGGATCATGGTAGACGATGGGAGCGCCGCGTGTATTGTTCACTCGCGAGTTCTCATGCAAATGAGGCTTGAGGATAAAATAATACCGCGTTGCATAACACTAACGGGTTTTAACAATGCAGTGGAGCGGACATCCAGAGAAATAGTGTTGCATGTCCTAGCTGGGGGAGTCACGCTGGAAACAACATTCCATGTCATGAACCAGGCAACAGCCTATAATGCCATCATAGGACGACCATGGATACATGCCATGCGAGCCGTCCCTTCGAGCTTCTATCAAGTGATCAAATTTCCTACCCCGTGGGGAATATTCAGCATCCGAGGTGAGCCACGCACCGCCCAAGAATGCTATCGGATCGCCCAAGACTGCACGCACACCAAACAACTAAAAGGCACAAACGCGGAGGCATAGCAATCAGCCAAGTTGGGAACTAAACCCGACCCACCAATAGTGGCCATCAAAGATCCAGACATCGTAGAAGCCTTCAAGGCAACCATAGAGGATCTTGACCCAGTCCAATTAGACAAGGTCGATAACACAAAAAAGGCTTACATAGGGCACACCCTCTCGGAGCTAGGTAAGTATCATGAATTTCTAACTGACAACACCGATTTGTTTGCCTTCTACCATTCAGATATGCCCGAAATCCCAAAGGACATCGCCACTCACAGACTGAAGGTCGACTCACTCTATCCGCCAATACGACAAATGAGGAAAAGTTCAATGCTGCGATCAATGAGGCAGTCAGCGAAGAGGTGGATAAACTACTTACCAACGGTTCTATCAGAGAATCGAAATACCCCCAATGGGTCGCCAATGTGGTCATGGTAAAAAAAAGAACGGGAAATGGCGAATGTGTGTGGACTTCACCGATCTAAACAAAGTGTGCCCAAAAGATTCCTTCCCATTACCCCACATTGACCAACTGATCGATGCGACAACAGGGCACGAATTGCTGAGTTTCTTGGACGCCTACTCCAGTTACAACCAAATTCTAATGGCTGAAGAGGATCAAGAAAAGACGACTTTCATCACTCATCAGGGAACTTACTGCTATAAAGTAATGTCGTTCGGACTCAAGAACGCAGGGGCCACATACTAGAGGTTGGTCACCAAAATGTTCAAAGAGCAGCTCGACAAGACCATGGAGGTCTATATCGACGATATGCTAGTAAAATTGACAAAAAAGGAAGATCATATTAGCCACTTGAAAGAAGCCTTCGAGATATTTAGGCAGTACATGATGAAGTTGAATATGGAGAAGTGCGCCTTCGGCGTGGCCTCAGGAAAATTCCTAGGTTTCCTCATGTCGCGGAGATGAATCGAAGTCAACCCAAATCAAATCAAAGTCATCGACGCGATACCAGAGATACTGACCAGCAAAAATCAAGTGCAGAAACTAACGGGGAAAATAGCCGCCTTATCAAGGTTCATTTCACGATCCTTGGATAGATGCCACAAATTCTTCAATGTGCTGAGAAAAGACCACGGGCTGCAATGGAACGATGAATGTGTCGATGCCCTGAGTAAACTAAAGGCGTATCTATCTTCGCCGCCACTACTCATCAAAGCAGATCCAGGCGAGTGTTTGCTTGTGTACTTGGCAGTTTTCGAAGTTGCGGTAAGTGCAGTCTTGGTCCATGAAAATAAAGGTACACAATCTCCGATTTATTATATCAGCAAAACTTTAATCGATGCTGAGACAAGGTACCCTGACCTTGAAAAGCTAGCCTTGGCACTGGTCGTGGCTTCACAGAAGCTCAGACCGTATTTTCAATGCCACCCTATAAAAGTAGTAACGACCTTACCTCTAAGGGGTATCCTGCACAAACCCGAACTATCGGGTAGACTCGCCAAATGGACCACAGAATTAAGTGAGCATGATAAAATATACCAACCGCAAACTGCCATTAAGTCTCAAGTGCTCGCAGACTTCGTCGCAGATTTTAGCACAGAGATATTGCCCGAGGCAGAACAAGAGGCGCTTCGTACCTCCACACATACCAACCGTGGGTCCTCTACATCGATGGTGCCTCCAATGCCTCAAGATCGGGACTGGGACTCATCCTCGAGGTCCATACAGGCGAACTGATTCGCCAGTCCATACAATGCCCCGAGATGACTAAAAACGAGGCAGAGTATGAGGCTGTGATTGCAAGTTTGAAGCTAGCCCTCAAATATGGCGCTCGGCGACTCGTCCTCCACTGCGACTCCCAACTCGTGGTGAATCAGGTCACCGGGATTTTCCAAATCAAAGAGCAGAGGCTACAAAAATACTAGTCAGAAATCCATAAACTACTGCCAGAGTTCGATGAGTGCCGCCTCGACCAAATATCCAGGGCGCAAAACATCGAAGCAGATGGCCTTGCTAAACTGGCTGCGGCCACCAAAAATATCAACAGAGAGAACGTGGTCACACTCCTTCATTCCGCAATCGACCACGTCGAGGTACATTCTATAAACTTAACTTGGGACTGGCATAACCGCTTCGTAGCCTATTTGCAGGATGGAGCGCTTCCACAAGACAAAAAGGAAGCTAAAAAACTCCGGGTACAGGCAGCCCGATACAGCCTAATAAATAATGATCTCTACAAAAAAATGTTCGGCGGTCCTCTAGCCAAATGTCTTGGACCACATCAAACAAGGCGAGTACTAGAAGAAGTACACGAAGGACACTACGGCGCCCACACGGGAAACTGTGCCCTCATTCGATGCCTCATATGTGTTGGTTACTACTGGCCCACCATGAAAAAAGAAGTCGCGGACTACGTCCGAAGATGCGAGCAATGTCAAAAGTATGCCCCCATGATACATCAAGCAAGAGAACTCCTCCATTCCGTCACTTTTGCCATGGGCATTCATAAAATGGGGAATGGACATTGTCGGCCGCCTCCCAGCAAGGCGAGGTAAGGTATGCTTCCTTTTGGTTTTAACTGACTGTTTCTCTAAATGGGTGGAAGCAGGTTCATACTCTCAGATACGTGAGCAGGAGGTCATCGCCTTTATATGGAAATTATATGTCGTTTCGGCATCCCCAAGGAAATCAGTTGCGACAACGGACCTCAATTCATAAGAAAAAGAACCACCGAGTTTTTTGAAAAGTGGCACATCAAACGAATACTCTCCACGCCATATCATCCTGCCGCCAATAGCCAAGAAGAATCCTCCAACAAAGTAATATTGAACATATTGAAAAAGAAGCTTGAGGAAGCCAAAGGGCTATGGCTTGAACTACTACCCGAAGTATCATGGGCATATCGTACGACGCCAAAATCCAGCACAGGAGAAACGCCATACTCACTGGTCTATGGGACCGACGCAGTTATACCTATCGAAGTTGGGGAGCCCAACTTGAGATACTCTAACTAGAGCGGAACATGCAATGACGAAAGTAGGCTACAAGATCTGGATGAAGTCGAAGAACGAAGAAACATGGCCCACGTAAGAATGGTAGCCCAGAAGCAGCAAGTAGTGAGATACTACAACAAGAGAGCCAATGTGCGACCACTCAAAATTGGCGACTACGTCATCAAGGCCAAGACACAAGCATCAAAGGACCCTAATGAAGGAAAATTGGGAACAAACTGAGATGGACCTTATAAGATAGTAGCAGCAGCAAACAAAGGGGCATTCCAGCTAGAAATAATGGAGGGAAAACTGCTCCAAAACAACTGGAACATCGCCCACCTCAAGTACTTCCACTTCTAAAAGAAGACGCCACCCAAGCCCTACTATTTTTTCCTTACCCGGGTTTTCCCGGGAAGGTTTTTAATGAGGCGACGAGGGGAACGCACTATGGATCGACGTGATGTTCATTACCTCGACCCGTCAGACCATACCTCGACCCGTCAGTATGGTCTCCTGATCGAGGCAATGAAGGGACTACATATAGATAATCAAAATCACCATTATATGTACCGAATCGTATCTCCATTGTATGCACGGAATCAAATCGCCACTTTATGTACGGAATCGTATCTCCATTGCATGTATGGAATCAAATCGCAATTTTTTGTACGGAATAGTATCTCCATTGTATGTATGGAATCAAATCGCCATTATACGTACAGAATCGTATCTCCACTGTATGCATAAAATAAAATCTCCACTAGTCGACGTGCGACGTCTTCCTACGGGAATCACGACAGGATTCTACTTCGACGACAGCCGAAGCAACATCCTAATGGCCAAGGCCATCGACAAAATATGAGTTCGACCTCGTTCGAACTATGACGGGATACTACTTCGACAACAGTCGAAGCAACATCCTAATGGCCAAGGCCATCAAAAAAATATGAGTTCGACCTCGTTCGAACTACAATGGGGTACTACTTCGATGACAGTCAAAGCAACATCCTAATGGTCAAGGCCATCGACAAAATATGAATTCGACCTCGTTTGAAATACGATGGGTTACTACTTCGACGACAGTCGAAGCAACATCCTAATGGCCAAGGCCATCGACAAAATATGAGTTCGACCTCGTTCGAACTACAATGGGATACTACTTTGACGACAGTCTAAGCAACATCCTAATGGCCAAGGCCATCGACAAAATATGAGCTCGACCTCGTTCGAACTACGATGGGATACTACTTCGACGATAGTCAAAGCAACATCCTAATAGACAAGGCCATCGACAAAATATGATTTCGACCTCGTTCGAACTACGACGGGATACTACTTCGACGATAGTTGAAGTAACATCCTAATGGCCAAGGCCATCGATAAAATATGAGTTCGACCTTGTTCGAACTACGACGGGATACTACTTCGACGACAGTCGAAGCAACATCCTAATGGACAAGGCCATCGACAAAATATGAGTTCGATCTCGATCGGACTACGACGGGAAATAACTTCGACGACAGTCGAAGCAACATCCTAATGGCCAAGGCCATCGACAAAATATGAGCTCGACCTCGTTCGAACTACGACAGGATACTACTTCGACGGCAATCGAAGCAACATCCTAATGTCCAAGGCCATCAATGAAATATGAGTTCGACCTCGTTCGAACTACGACGGGATACTACTTCGACGACAGTCGTAGCAACATCCTAATGACCAAGACCATCGACAAAATATGAGCGACCTCGCTCGAACCACGACGGGATACTACTTTGATGATAATCGAAGCAACATCCCAATAGCCACAGGCGCGAACGTCATGCAATAAACAAAAGAGGACAACAAACAAACAAACCGATAAAAGTAAAGTTCACATTGCAACAAAAATATCATTTACATTTGCCCCTACGAAAAGCCCTAGCACGACCCGTGCTAAAAATTCCTAAGCAAAAAGTGAAATACAAACCAAAACTACACATCATCCCCAGTGGGGTAAGCATATTCATACCACGAATCTGAAGCAAGGTGATTTGCATTATCAGAATTGACACCTTCCCCGTCAGGAGTGAGGGGGTCATATCCACACGACTCATAGGCTGCACGCGCTTCGGCATGCACCGCCTGAACCTCCACCTCTATTGCCCTGCCCTCGGCGTGAAAAACCTTATACACATCTAGTTGAGACTCTGCAAGTACCCACAACTCATACAAGCAACGAGGCGAGCCCTGATCGGCTGAGGCACGAGATGTGGAAGGCTGGGAACGTTGATTTGCCTCCTCCATCCTCAGCGAAGCCATTTGCCCTCGCAATGCAACCAACTCCGTCTCAAGCCCCCTAACACGCTCTTCAAGCCTTGCAATTTGACGACCGGAGGCTTCCCTCTCCCCAGTAAGCTCTAACCAGGAAATATGGAGGGCATCCTCCAATGATACCGACTTAGAAATAGTGGCTTCCAAATTATCAGTATTGGCGTTCAGCTCGACTTTGAGCCTGTTTCACTGCCTTAGCATTTAACTCGGCGGTTAAGACAACCACCTTCAGCTGTAAGTCAGCGTTCTCAGCCGTTACCCCCTGCTCAACTCGAGCTCGCCCTCCTTCGCCTTAAGGAAAGCCTCCAGTTCGCTATTGCGGGCGATAGCCCTCACAAGCTCCTCGTCCCTCTCCTCCAGCTCCTCTATCCTACGCTCCAATTGGTCCTCCCGCTACTTAAGTCCCTCGTGAAACACCTAGAACTCGGGATCCTGATGATAGATGTCAGACATCGCCCAATGTTTAGCACGGTACTGATGATACTTCGACGACATCTTCTGATAGAGGCCCGTCTTTTTTCGTTCACGACGCTCTCTCTCCACCTCCAGGATGAGGGTCTGACAAAAGAGGAGCAGAGTTAGAAAATAAAATAGACAACGCAGATTGTCACACCAACCACACGATAAAAAGAGAAGAAAAGGGAACCTACTTGCAGAGCCATACCGGCAACCTTCCGAGATAACTCCGCATCGCTCATCGCTCCAAGCGTCTCGCTTTCAAGAGCGGCACATAGAGGAGCAAGGGCCGACGCAACATGCTCGCTGTTCAGTAGCAAGTTATAGCTCCCCGGGACTACCACGTGACGGTCAGACCCGTCTATCCTTACCTCCATATGGTTATGGCGACCCAAAAATTCACTGACGTCCTCCGAGGCGATATCCGAACCCAAGCCATCACCCTCAACACGAGGTCCTCCAGCATTGGATGACGCACCACCTTCAATGAAACACACTGAACCGACTCCTAGGCCAAGTCCCTCCGTTCGGGGAGACCTCCCTGACAAAATGACATCGACCATAAATACGGGCACCGGGGCAGTGCGGGATGCTCCGTTTCCGTCGGCATCAGTAGCCACAACCTTTCCTAGCTCCAACCTTCTCTTTTTTCTCTCTAACGGCTCGTCACCATTAGAATATTCATCAACGGGATGTGAGACCGGTGCCAATAAGGCTTCTTCCCTCGTGGCCACGGTTTGAGACAAATCCCCTTGTCGAGGAAGTTGAGGATGGCCTTTTCGAACAGACTCGCACAAAATGAATCGTGTGTCCGCAGCAGCAATGGCTCGTCTAAAAGCAGGAACTGGCGCCCTCCGCCTAGAAGCTCCCCGACCTATCATCACAAAGAGTCATACGGTCAATCAAGGTCGCATGGCCTATGAGGTAATAGAGCAAACGTTTACCTGAGGAAACCTAGGGCCATAACGTTGCACGAAGGCAGACCAAGTTCGAGTTCACTCCGTATGGGGCAACAGGCGAGCTACCCAGTTCTTGAGACCCGCAAATAGGGCGAGGCGGGCGGCCCATAGCTGCAGAATGACGAGTGAGAAAAAGCTACAATAATTACAGAAAATAGGGGGACATAACGAACGATGGCACTTACGAGTTCTATTCCATCGCTCCGGAAATCCGGCAGGGTCAGAAACAACGTGTTCGGTCTTGATAAAGAAGTACTTGTGCCAAAATTTATGGCTCGCCCGGTCATCCGTCCCGACCACCAGCCCTTTTGTACCACGAAGCCTCAAATGTACCATGGTACCCCTGAGGAAACCAGGCGTGAATAAGTGCAAAAGATGATAGACGAAGACGTCACACTCTGCCAACTCTGCATACTTAGTCAGTAGCAGAAGCACCTTGAGCGTGTACGGCGAAAGCTGAGCCGGGCAAATATGGTAAAATCTGCAGAATTCCTCCGCTAGAGGGAAGAGAGGAAGGGTGTAGCCGATCACAAAAGGATATTCGTAGAAAGCACAGTACCCAGGCCTGTGGACGTCAACATAATCCTCCCCCGCCAGAATCATCTCCACATGGGCAGGAATACCATACTTTATGCGGAGTACGGGGTTCAGAGTAGGGGGCGGACTTTGAGGAAGTCGCTCCGGGATAGGGGATGCCTCGGTAGTAGCGCCTCCACTGTGAGATGACTATCACCTTCTTCTATCTCCACCTCTCCGCTACCTGAAAGAGGCGCTGCGGTTGACGGAGCAACCTCAAGAACCTCTTCATTAGTACGACGAGACCTTGACATGATTTCGTTTAAAAGGAGTAGCTACACAAAGGGAGTAAAAAAGAAGAAACTTCCGGCCAGGAATGGAAACAAGAAGGTGTAGGAGCAAATGAAGAAGACTGAAGAATTACCAAGAGAGTGGCTAAAGTTTTTCAAAAAATCGAACCCTTCATCTATTTATAGGGTTAGGTGGCGCCAGAATCGAGGCGGCAAGTTTTAAATCAGCATAAAAATCATAGCGCCAAAATAGTCAGTCTGTGCCTCAAAAATCTGCGTGATGATGACGTAAAAGCTGACATCACCTCTGGGTGGTGTGTACTCTTCGGTGCTTCGCCCAGCATGATAGCCACCCTTCGTTGGCCATGTCGTAACATCCCAACAGGTCAAATTCCCCCCAAGGAAGGCATAGAGTCCGCTCATCGAGGACGCATCCGATCGCGACATCGATAAGCGGAGGGACTAACTGTATGGGTCCAAATTTGATCGACCACGACCTACGGTGAGCACGACAGACGACCAAGCACCCATGAGTCGACACCTAGAGGGATACGACCCCATGATAAAAGGAGAGACGCTACGACATCGACAGTAGAATCAGCACATTAGGGGACCTAGGGAATATTCTTTAGATATTTCTTAACCTGTCGTTCCTGCGATCGGAGAAAAATCCTTAGTATATAAGAGGGATGAAAGTCTTGTAAAGGGGGGGGGGGTTCATTTTCTTGTAAAACTTACTAACCTTGAATGAAGATTGAACTCTTTTCTCTCTATTATTATCATCCTAGTGTTTATTATTTTCAGCTACAATTTGCCCCTTCATCTTTGATTGATTTGTCCAAAAAAATTTAACATCTTTTGAGTCAAACAAAAATGCTGAAAGTTCAATAAGAGATATTAAAGAGTTCTTTAACTTCACCTCATCTTGATTGGTATTTGGTAAAAATCAAGAAAATATTCTCTGTTAATTTTCAAGATTTTATTCTCCAATATTAGATCTGCCAAACAATCAAAGAAATTAATGAATCAGTTAGGCAAGCTATAGTTTCTCTAAAAATTCTCATAATTAATTGATGAATCTCAGAAGCAGTAAATACAGGTTGCAATAATCTAGTTTCTTAAAATAAAAAAAGATCTTAAAAAACATACAACATGATCTCCGCACTCTTTCTTCTTCCATATTTTCTTTTACATCAAACAAAATATATTACTTAATTAATTGAGATATAAGTTAAGAAATCACAAAGCTAAAGGGAAGATATGAAGTTACACTCTCTATGTAACATTACAAAATTGAATGCTAAAAGTTTAAAACATTAGTGTGACTCGTAAATTATGTAAATGTTATGGGACGAAAATTCCAATATTTGAACGATAAAATATAATACAAATTAAACTAACCGTTTAATATGTTAAATTTTGTTGAAGTTACGTACTTATATAAGTTAGATAAAATAATACTCCCCCAAAAGAATGACGGGATTCAGAATATGATGACCAATAAATATATTCTTCAGTGTTAATCCTAAATTAGTTCCTATATTTTTTTTTTAAAAATAAGAAATTACATAAAATAGATAATTTGCAATTTTAGCTGAAGATACGTAATAAATTTTTAAAAACTCTTAATGGAAAAAATTATCTGACTTCAAGCAAGAAATATTTCATATTAGGATTTTTTTTTTCTTTCTAATATTTGAACTCCAAATCTTTAGTAGGGACAGATTCTATTATATTCTACCAACTTTAGATAGCTAGAGCCTAGAGTTATTAGTGCAAATGTTTCAACATTTTGACTCTGCACCATACAAAAAGTGACATATATTGTGTAACAGAGTATTTTATTAATTAATATGAAACCTAAACTAAGTATTTTGTTCTGCCAACTATAAAAAAAAATCAAATAGTTAGAGCCTGTTTGGACATAAAAAAAAATTTAATTTTTTTGAATTTTTTTCGTTTTTTTTCGAAATTGGTGTTTGGTCATAAAATTTTCATTTGAAGATGAATATTGGAATTTTTCGAAAATTATAAAAACTCCAAAAAAATATTTTTGTAAACTTTTCACTCAGATCACTCGTAAAATTTTAAAACAACCCAAAATTATATTCATGTCCAAACACAACTTTAATTTTTAAATACCATTTTCGCTTGATTTTTTTTTGTTTTGAAATTTTACTATTCTCATGTCCAAACGCCCGCTAATATTTTGTTCTACCAACTATAGAAAAAAAAATCAAATACTTAAAAAATCGAATCATGTCAAAAAGTAGGTAACTCCTCTCCCTATGGTCAAAAGTGACATCTACCAAACCTCGTTGTTGGTGGATTAAAAAAATTAGTTCGACTTTTAAACTAACAAGTCCAATTCTCAAAACACAACGTACAACTCTGCACTGCAAATTCTCACCAACCAACTTATTATTATTAGTAGTAGTATTGTTATTGTTATGCTATTATTATTATTATTATTATTCTTTTTTTAGATTCTCACCAACTACAACTAATAGTAAAAACGGAAAAGGGTCAAATATGTTCTTATATTATTGAAAAAAGGTTTAATATTACCCTCCGTTATACTATCACTCTAAATATACTCGTAACGTCATACTATCGGTTCAAATATATTTCTGACATCATGAAAGTGGTACAAACCTACCTTTCCTCCGTTAACTGCCTCCCCTATAAACACATTTTATTGCTACCTCACTATTTCACCCTATTTGCAGCTACCAAGTTCAATTACTTTGAGATTCTATCATTATTTTGAAGACTTTAGTGCCTCTACTTCCTCTTGCTTTTCAAAATACTTGTTGCTTCTCCGACCGATCCTAGAATTGTACGTACCTTTCACTTGACCTTACAATTTATGTTTTATTTTGCATTTCCTTGTGTTGCAGCTGAATTTGTAAGATCTATTTACGGAAAATTTAGTAGCACTTTTATTTTAACACAAAACGTAAAGAGAGAAAAAATGGTAGCCTTCCAGAAATGTGGTTGAAGAGAAAGAAACAAAAAAAATTAACTCTCGTGTCTAGGTTGCTTTTCTTTCTCACCATGGTCAATTTTGAAACCTTAAACTAGTTTACCTGTATCTTTGCTTAGTTTTTTTATATATAAAATAAAATGTATTTTCGTTTGTATACATGAATTTTGAATAGCAAAATCAAAATTTTTTCGGTTCACATTGTTTCATATTATCTTTAGTTGTCAGCATTTCTTTTGATGTAGTTTGTTTGTATATTTATGATCTGTGATTTTTCTTCAAATGAACGGGAAAGAAAGTTGTGGGGAAGGGATGAAAATGAGAGTATAATGGTGAGGTGGTAATGAAATGTTGTCATAGGGAGGCAATTAATAGAGGAAGGATAAGTTTGTACCGCTTTTATAATGTCAGGAGTATATGTGGACCGATAGTATGATGTTAGGGGTATATTTGGATAGTATAACGGAGGACAATATTAGACCTTTCCAATATGATAGGGGCATATTTGACCCTTTTCTGTAGAAAAAATTATAAAACCATCTTAATGGGAACATGTGAGTCATAACTAACGTAACGATACAAAAAACCCCGAAAATAGAATGGAAATGTACGTTCATGATTGGCTACACGCAATTTTAGGGATCATCTGGCCCGTTAAAATAAACAGTGGGTCCCGCAAAGAGAGGGTAAAGTTGGGGTGCTAAATCGTGTTTTAAACAAAAAAACGGTGTGGTGCTAAATGGGTCCCACAGAAGGTCATTGTGGGCCATAGGTTGGTTGGTGTATGAAATGAAAGTGAGAAGAAAGAGAGATCGAGAAAGCGAGTGAATCATACGCGCCATTGTCCCCTTCAATTTCGCTTGTGTATAAATACTGGACCACAACTTCCCCAAACTCGTGACCATACACAGATCAGATCCAATTCTCTTCTGTGCTTCCCTTCTCTGCTCTCAAATTCTTCAGATCTACAAAGTTTTCTTCATTTTCAGAGGTATGTTTTTCAAATCCATGCCGCAAATTTACAGTTGTTACTTCTTTTTTCTGTATCAAATTGGTAATGTGTTTACTCGTATTAGATCTGTTATGAATCTCATGCATATTTTTTTTTGTTGATTTACGATCTAGATCTCAGCATTTCTGCGGTGAATATTCTCGTTATATTGAATTATATTTATGAACATGAGTATCATACATGTTAGATTCGTTTGGTAATAACTGAATGTCTGTAAATTAGTGTTTTTCTATCGACATTTTTCGATATCGAGTCGTATTCATGAATTACTTAGGTTAATAGTTAGATCTCAGCATTTTTGCGGTGAATATTCTCGTTATATTCAGTTATATTTGTGAACATGAGTAGTTGAGTACCATACATGTTGATTCGCTTGGTAATTGTTGAATGTCTTTAAATTTTCGATATGGAGACCTATGCATGCATTACTTAGGTGAATGGTTAGATCTCTTTGTTTACTAGTGATGTTATCTTTGATTGTTACGTTTTTTGTTAATGTTGGTAAAAACTAGTTAGCCGGATCTCATTGATAAACTAGTTTTACTGTACCAAGGAGTTGTATTTGGACAAAAGTTTGGTACTTTTCATAAATTTGGGTAGTTTAAGTGTTAATCGCGAGTGTAACGGCATAAACCTGTTTGATCTTGGTTAATTATTGAAAAGGAAAAAGGAAAATAGTAATTTTTAATTGTTGCGTTGTCTCATATGAAGTACTACTCAGATCTCATTTATAATTTATAAATACCTTACAAGGAGTTGCATCTTCATATGATTTAAGGGCTAACAATGTAATTCTTCATTGTTAAGTTTAGAAAGGCAAAAGCCAATAAAGCAACCAAAAAAGAAGTTGACTCTGGTTGTTATATTGTCTTCTAAGGTTATCTGAGGTGTGTTGATCTCATTGCTAAAAACCGGTTTTTACAGTAAAACAATTGCATCTTTGTACTTGTGCGGTTACTGCAAGTGCTATCAGCAAATATTATTATGGAAAAACGTTATATTATCATATTATCATATGAGTAAAAGGTAAAATAGTGTTAGATTGATGATTCAATCTTGTATTGCTTACATTTAGTTAGGGAAATGTTTTTTGGAGTTCTCAGCAAGAATACCAAGGATCTTATAAAAATCTCTGAAGTTGAGTTTTGGGGTAAAATCTGTGATTAGTCTTCATGCATATTTGATCCTCAAAATGTTCTGGTCCACTAGATCTTCTTAATAACAGTGTTTCCATTACAATTATGACCTAGTTATATTGCTAAATAGTAAGTGTTAATATAATGGATGGAGGTCAACTCTGGTTATTCCATCATCACTCTTGAGTCTGACTACTTTCATTGTCTCATGTGTAATGCAATCAGCTTTTCCCTGATTTTCCTGGTAAATTGAATATTTTAAGATAGGTTTTAACACTCGCTCTTAAATTTGATCAGGGCAGACATGGAAACTTTCTTGTTCACCTCAGAGTCAGTCAATGAAGGCCACCCCGACAAGCTCTGTGACCAGGTCTCAGATGCAATTCTTGATGCTTGCTTAGAACAGGATCCAGAAAGCAAGGTTGCATGTGAAACCTGCACAAAGACAAACATGGTTATGGTCTTTGGAGAGATCACAACCAAGGCCACTGTTGACTATGAGAAGATAGTGCGTGACACATGCAGAGGCATTGGGTTCACCTCAGCAGATGTTGGCCTTGACGCTGACAACTGCAAGGTTCTTGTCAACATCGAGCAGCAGAGCCCTGACATTGCCCAAGGTGTTCACGGTCATCTTACCAAGAAACCAGAAGAGATTGGAGCTGGTGACCAAGGTCACATGTTTGGCTATGCCACTGATGAAACCCCAGAGCTCATGCCCCTTACCCATGTTTTGGCCACTAAGCTTGGTGCCAAGCTTACCGAAGTGAGGAAGAACAAGACTTGCCCATGGCTCAGACCAGATGGCAAGACCCAAGTTACTGTTGAGTACAAGAACGACAATGGTGCCATGGTCCCAATTAGAGTTCACACTGTTCTCATCTCAACTCAACATGACGAAACTGTCACAAACGACCAGATTGCCCAGGACTTGAAAGAGCATGTGATCAAACCTGTGATCCCATCTCAGTACCTTGATGAGAATACCATCTTCCACCTCAACCCATCAGGTCGCTTCGTCATCGGTGGACCACACGGAGATGCTGGACTTACCGGCAGGAAAATTATCATTGACACCTACGGAGGCTGGGGTGCCCATGGTGGAGGTGCTTTCTCAGGAAAGGACCCTACTAAGGTGGACAGGAGTGGTGCTTATATTGTTAGACAGGCAGCAAAGAGTGTGGTCGCCTCAGGACTTGCTCGCCGCTGTATTGTGCAGGTTTCTTATGCTATCGGTGTGGCTGAACCACTTTCCGTGTTTGTTGACACTTACAAGACTGGAACAATTCCAGACAAGGATATTTTGGCTCTGATCAAGGAGAACTTTGACTTCAGGCCTGGAATGATGTCAATCAATCTTGACTTG
The DNA here is from genome assembly GCF_000715075.1 of Nicotiana tabacum. NCBI lineage: Eukaryota > Viridiplantae > Streptophyta > Magnoliopsida > Solanales > Solanaceae > Nicotiana > Nicotiana tabacum. The sequence goes on along the minus strand of NC_134089.1, from coordinate 12,389,407 downwards.
TTAAGAGGAGGCAACTTCAGGTACCAGAAGACTGCAGCTTATGGTCACTTTGGCCGTGATGACCCCGACTTCACATGGGAGACTGTCAAGGTCCTCAAGCCAAAAGCTTAAGTGAGGTGTAGCCTTTTGGCCATTATTTTTCTTGCAGACCAATAAACAAGCTTCATCATATCATGCATTGGTGGCAGGAGAAGAGAATTTGTGTCTCCATTGGAGGATTCTATGAGCTCTGAGTCATTGAACATTTGTTATTTTTCTTTCTTTTTTTTCACCCTTTTCTGCAGTACCTTATTTTTATTTTGTTACTGTTAAGTAGCAGTGATTTAAGTTTTCCCTGTTAAGTAGCAGTGATTTAAGTTTTCCCTGTTAAGTAGCAGTGAATTAAGTTTCCCATGTTCTATCATATTATATGTGAACTTGTCAAATTATCTCCTGAGGTGAAAGAGTTCCTTCAGGTAATAGTTTATTGCTACCTGTGAACATGCGCATGGTAAACTGAGAATTGTGATAAAACTAAAAGCAGAACTAAAATTTGGTGATCTACAATTGATAATAACGAACAACTCAGTCTGTTGACGATACAAAAGTACAGTAATCTGTTATAGAAACTGCCATTCAAGATCCAATGATTTGTTTCAATTGCAAAAGGTACTGAAAGTTCCTTCTAAGAGTGCAACCACAGACGGTCATGCAATCGCTCTTCTCCTCCACCAAACATCTCATCAACCCTCTCACCATCTCGATAGAAATGAAAAGTTGGCGTGTAACGTATATTCTGAGTTGTCTCTAGACATTCATCGATATCAGCATATATGAAAGAGAGTTTTGGGAACTTCTTGCTCAGCTCCTGAAATGTAGGAAGGATCTGGTTGCAGACATGGCACCTACAAATGCAAAAACAACAATAGTCGATATTCAGTATACAAAATTCATCTCATTGTCACAGAATAATTTCCATATATTTGTCTCATGCTTGCATCATTATAAATTCCAGATGCTCGCCAAAATCATATAGCAGACATGGAACTCACATCTATCGTGTCTTAATTCCGTTTACTTTTGTAAAACTGAGAGAGAATCCGCATCACGTCTTTTCTGATGGTGGGCTTCAGAGAGCTTAAAGGATTATGCTCTACCAAACAAGAGCATGGTAGATTTAAGTTAAGAAATTAAGGTTAATCCCATGAAAACAGGGAATTAGCAAGAATCCCGCGACAACAATGGAACATTATCCTTATCAATATCAGCTTTGTTCATAGCCGAACCTCTATAACTAGTAAACAATAAAAACCAGGAGGACCTAGAGAAGATATGGAGCAGTGTCATCAAAGGCGAAAAGCGAAAAAAGTCCTAAGGTCCATTGGGGCTTTAAGCGCAAAGCGCAAAAGAAAACGTGTGCTATAATGAAAAAAGGCGCAATGGAAAAAAAAATGCAAATATGTATGTGTAGTCCAATGCTAATAATTATAAGCATAAATAACAAATTTATGGACAAAGAATTAGGAAAAGAAATACGATAAAGTGAAATATCAATCGTTTTGTGTCACCTCTTTAGAATTATGCTAATTGGCAAGAAAAAGCATACCTTAGAGCCTTGATGACAACACTGAAGCGCCGTCTAAGCGAGGCAAAACGCTCAACATGTTTTGAACCTCGCTTCAGGGTTTAAGCGCGGCTTTGACAACACTGATATAGAGAAACTAATTTCTAGTAATATTGTCATAACTAGCTAATAAAGAGATAGACAAAGGAAGACAAACTAATTTCAAGTAGGGGTTTGAAACAGAGGTGTTAAATGTGCAACTTTCGAGTTGAGCGGTATTATAGCAGTTTTGCACCTTCAACCCCTAAAAGCATTTAAAGAACGCACCCTCTACAACTCAAAATACCATGAAAACCAGTAGGACTTCAATAAGATTTAGAGCCAGGGCCTCGTACACTAGCAAGTAACGAAATTGACAGAGGAAGACGGACTAATTTTAAACAGCGGTTGGAAACATAAGTGTTGGATGTGGAACTTCTGAATTAAGCATTATAGCAGTTCTACAATTTAGAACTCCTAATAACAATTAAAAACATTACACTCTAAATGCAGCCAAAGTAGTCTTCAAATTCATCTATGGAACTCAGACGACCTCCGGTTTTGCTAAAATAGATATATACGACCAGCAAATAGCTATAACTTCACCTCCACCATTTGCAGTTTTTGCTCTCAGCACATATCCAATTCTCAGCAGTTGGTTTGTTTCTACTAGATTCATTCATATTCTAGTTGAATTTCATACAAGATGCTAAAAAGAAGTGTATACAAATCAGGCCTAATGTTCAACAAAGTAAGTTGAGAATCATGAAGTCTTAAGTTCAAAAACTCATATTTCAGTGGAGACAAAAACTCTAATAAGGAGTTGTTTGTTTTGAAAACAAGTTATGCTGGGATTAGTTATAATGGGATTAATTATCCTGGTATTATTTCTTATTGACTGTTTGGTATGTTGTATTAATCCTATGATTGTCAATTTTACTTTTTTATCGTGAACAACTTATCCTGAGATTACTATTCCACTATCTAGCAGGTATAACTTATCCATGTACTATTTTAATCCTTGGATAAGAAGATTAGTAACCAAACAAGGGATAAGGCGGTATTAAATCTTTATCTCAGGATTATTTTTGCTTATCTGTTATACCAAACGAGCCCTAAGTGATTTTTTTTCATATGCCCAAACCTTGATGGACAAGATTACCAGGTACCTGCGCTAATAGGAGATAGCAGGTATCACATGGAATTAAAGGTACACGTAAGTTAGCCCGGACGCCATGATTATAAAAAAAAAAATTGTACGGATTTGAACCAGAGAAGTAACATTAGGATTGACATGTTTCCCTCCCCTACCCCTAGAAGTAAAATCCCCCAAAACTGCCCCCTCCTCCCTCTCCTCTCCCCCAACTCACACCTTATTCAGATTGGTATACCTAACTCCATAGCAAACTAGGGAAAGAACACAAAGCAAAAGCACTTCCAACTAAAGAGAAATACAAGATTATGCTAGAAATATGGAAAATAAAGAAGAACCCAGAAAAGAAAAACACCAAACAAAAGATATTTAGTGAACCATTAACTTACCAAGAAGCCCCATAGTTGATTACAGCCTGCAAACACAGTTTTCCCAAAAGCAGAAGTTAACAAAAGCTTCAATTCATCATTATCTATAAGTAAAAAACTTGTTTTTTTAAAAAATCTTTATACAAAAAACTTAACTAACCGGAGTTTTAGTTGTTCTAATATTGTGAAAAATGTCCTTGAGATTCTCGTCACCTGTGGCTGTCTTCAAGTTTCCCTGCTCTTCACCCATTTTTCGGTTTATTTTTTTCCTGAATAACTATCAAAATCCATTAATTATTATTCCAATAAATACCCCACACTACGTCTCTTACCACCCCCATTTAGTCCAATTTTTTCTCTTGACGAATCTGCCCCTGAAAGCCTATAAAATTCACTGAAAAAGTTCAAATTTGTTCATATACAATTCGAAATTACTCAAAATTATTACCTTCCATAATACTATTGGATAAATATTGTATTTACCATTACTTATTGCGTTGTATCGTATTATTACTAAATACAATATTCATTATGGTTATTACTTAAATTTTATTACTATATTGTATTGTTGAATTTATCGTTATGAAACAACGAGACAAAATGTGTACTCCAAAATCAACTGGAGGTATGAATATCATTAATCTGATGCTATGGAACAAGGTTGCAATTGCTAAAGTCTGCTGTGATTTAGCTCATAAAGAAGACAAATTGTGGATTAGATGGATCGATGCCTATTACATCAAACAACATCAGATTCAGACCATGCCTATTCCAAAGCAAGCTAGTTGGATGGTTCGAAGAATAATAGCTTCCTGAGATATTCTACAACAAATTTAGTGCACAAGGGATGACAAAGAGACTATCAGACATATGTATCTACAACTACTGGGAGACTTACCAAGAGTGAATTGGAAGAGCTTGGTATTTCAGAATTCTGCTCGACCAAAGGCTATTTTCAGTCTATGGTTAATGTTGCATGGGAGATTACCTACCAAGGATAGAGTAGCAAGCTGGGGGCTGAACATTGATCAGAGTTGTGTATTATGCCAGGGACAATTAGAAACAAGAGATCATATGTTTTTACATTGTTCTTATGCAACAGAATTATGGAGTAGAATATAAATAATGGATTCAAGAAGATCAAGGAAACAATAGCAATTGGCAACATCATCTTCAATGGATCATCAAGAAAGCAAAAGGGAAATCTAACCATGCCAGCATCTTTAGATTGGTATTCACAGAAGCATCCTATGTGTTATGGCTGGAAAGGAATAATCGTATCTTTGAAAAAAGATATCATAATTGTGAAAGTTTAATACGAGAGATAGCCTATATTTGTAATGTTAGAGTTGAACCTAAAGCTAGAATCCAATTACAGAAATACTTATTAGTATATTGAGTAGTAGCTTGTATAGTCCTCTTAAGTAGATTAATGTTGCAGTGATGTAGTTGAGATAGTCAACAGAGTGTGATGTTTGACTATAGTTTTGTAATGGTTTATTTTGGTGATTAATACAAAGAAAGTTAATTACCAAAAAAAAAATAACGAGAAGTACCACTTTATGTAACAAACTATTTAGTGTGATTGTGTCGTTACCTTATTTTTTTCCTCTCATTTCACCCTTCTTTATTATATATTTATTATATTTTATCATTTATCCTACCTTTTTATATCATAATTCTACCTTGTACCTTTTTTTGGTAATATTATAATTTTATTCTTTATATTATAGGTGCATCATCATGAAACGATAGCAAATAATATAATATATTCAAATATTATATACATTAAAATAATACAGTATAATATAATACAATACGATATATTGTGAGCACGTAATTTTTGTTTACACGACAATTACTCCAAAAGAAATCGAAAAATAAAACAAATTGTCTTGTTGTACAATTTTTAGAATTTGCGTGGCATTTTTTGGTAGTTATTTGTAGTTTTGTCTGTGATTGTTTAGTTTTATCAATTAAAAATACAAAAAATATATGTCGCGTGTAAGTTTAGGATCTCGTTCTACTATTAGGAATTAATCAAATCATATTTGGTTTTGAATGAATAAAAAATCACAAAAAATATTATCGTTGGTAATTTTGTCATTCTATCGTTTAAAGGTTGATTTTTGTTTAATTAATATACGATATTGTGTGTTAATTATTACTAAAAATCAATTAATTTCTTGTGATATAATTTTAATTTTATATTTTTCATAATTTACTTTTTAGGAGTTTTTGTAAATTCGAATTTTTAATTAAAAATAGAAAAAGAAAAGAGTTTGAAAGTGGACTAAATCGGAAATGGGCCATTCAAATTGGACCCAAATCAGGCCCAAAGTAGTGTTTTGCCCGGTCCAGATCAGCTGACCTCAGGGACATCCAGACGACGTCGTTTTGATCATGCTTGATCTGGGCCGTTGATCTCAGAATGATCAACGACCAAGATCATATCTCCATACCCACGTTTTAACCCGACCCGTCTCACCCAGAGACCCACCGGTCTCACTTAATCCATACGGCGTCGTTTCCATTTAAGCTGATCAATCCAGGCCATTGATTTTTGATGATCGAACGGCCTAGATTAAGTTTCCCCCTAACTATATAAACCCAATCCCTTACCCCCACGCCCCTCTAAGCCAGACCCCCCTCCCCTATCATCGTCTCCTTCCCAAACACCCTCAAGAACCCTAGCGCCGCCCCTCCTTTCCCTCACCATAAGCCCAGCGACAACGATGTCGGTGACCACCAGACTAACACCCCTAGTGCATCTCGACCCCCTGAACACGGATCTGCAAACCATTGGTCTCGAATCTTCCCCCATCGTCTCGAATCTTCATTTGAAGATTTGAGTCAAACCCCAACCTATGCCAAACCACCCCAAATCCATACCAGTTACCCCCTGACCTCCATCGTGACCAAACCAAGCTTGGTTTGATCCGAATCTAACCAGAAAAGCTCGGACCCCAAATCAACCCCCAAGAACCCTAGAAATCCAGAACCTGAGGTTTTGTCCAATTAAACGAAAGGTTGGGGTTTTAATAGACTTTAATCAAGGTATTCTCAGTTGAGAACACTTCGATTAAAGTTCGTTCAACCCCAAAAGAGGTTCGATTCAAAATCTGAGACAGGGTCGTCTAACTTTCAATTTCTTAAGGTAATTTCTTTTCATTGTCAGTTCCATGTTGTTTTCTTTTGATGTTTGTTTATGTGTTTAAATGTCAGTTTGATTTGTTTTCATTTTTGTGTCGACTGTTCTGTCCACCTTGCCCGGACCTTTTATTTGGTCGAATTTTTCTCTATTCACTGATTGAGTGTATGTGTTTAAACTATATAATCGATTGAAATGAATTTGGTCGATTAATTAGTTTCCAGGGCAATTCTTTGTTTTTTTAGTACAACTTGAATAACCTGTTTAATACTGTTGGATTCTGATCATTGGTTCTGATTGTATGTGTTGTAATTCGCGTAGTCGATTCGATATATGTCGTCGATTAGTTTCAGTTTGGAATGGTAGTAATCTGACTCATGCTGTTTAATTCTTACTAAGGCATTGTTGAATCAGCTGAGAATTGTTTACAATTGCTTGTAGTCTGTTAGTTGAATCAGAAATCATTTAAGGATTGGTTTATAGCTGCAGTTTAGTATAGATTTCAGAGTTTAGTTTGAATTGATGGCATGTTTACTCATTTTTAGATTTTGGACAACATGTGCATTGTAGTTCTTTAATGAATTAAAGCAAACTTGACAGCATGTGCTGTCAGGACATACTCCTGCTGCCCATATTTGTTTAAATTAATAAAAGATAAACCTTTATAAAAAGGAAAAGGAGGCTGTCAGGGGGAATCTCATGGGAGATACCTTTCTTTTAAATTCTTAGTGGAAAAACAAAAAAGAGAACATGGGGGAGGTCAGTTTTTAATGGGTTTTAACAGGCTGTGGAATGAGTTGATTTTTGGCTATAAAATGGGAAGAGTTCCAGGGGATTAGAGGTCGGAAACCAAGAGTTTAAAAAAACCAGAAAGGGCAGAAGTTAGAGAGAGAGCATTTTAGATCAGTCTTTAATCAGTCTAGAGAGGTTCAAAAACAGAAAAGGAAATCACTGTTCTTCAGAATTTCTTTCAGACAGTTTTTTTTAGTCATTGTGCTTGGAGAGTTTTCTGAACAGTTTTTTTTAAAAATCAGTTTAAGGTTTTGAGAGCTGAAGAGAAAAGCACAGTTTCATTGCCTTCTTCTTCTGAGTTTGTTTCCAATTTCTAAACTGAATTTCTATTCCAACATCTCTTAAAAGAACAAAAGCATAGTTTGAAATAGGCAATCCTGTCCAGTACTTGAAGTTTGAAGCTATTGGACTCATTTGAACATTAGTAGTGAGACATTCGATTTGTTTTTCTGTTTCGTTTGAGTTCAACTGTAGTTGCTGGATTCATTGCTGAGCATATTGGTTTCGATTAATTCCAAGTGTTTCGGGGCCATATTTCAATTTCCTGGGCTTTGGTCGTGTTGCTGCTAGGTTTGTTGTTGTTATTTGCTGCCTGATTTTTCTGAAATTGCAACTGGATTCTGGGTTTATTGCTTGGTTTTAATCTACTGGTTGTTGTTGGCTATTGCTATTGCTTGTTCTCGCTGCTCCAGCTAACTCCTTCTTCCTCTTCATTTTGTGTTACGATTTCAGGTACACAGTTTAAGCTCACCCTGATGTAACTTTGAACTTGAATGAAACGAAGCCATATTCCTGATCTGCGCATATTTACACGCTTGTAGTTATGGACATTCAACTGATTTGTAGTTGTTCAATATTTAGTTTGTTAGGAAGTTGTTTTGCTTTGAACTTTTGGTATCAGTAATCGACTATGGACTGAAAATTGTTTCTTAGTTTAAATTCATGCTTAATAGTTAGATGTTGTAGTTAAAGTTAGAATAGGGACCCAATATTCATTCACTTGTCTCTACATTTATAGCTTATGTAAGTTTAGCTACTGAACATCAAAGGGTAATTGAAACAGGTAAATGGTTCTGGAATCTGTGATTCCTACGTGTAATAACGTATTAGTAATGAATAGAAGTTGATACATCAACCTTGTTTTGTTAAAGTCTCAATGCCAACTTCAACATGATCTCCTAGTCGTTTTTTTACTCTTAATAACATTACGAAACCCATAAGTAGATAATTAGGAAGGAAGGTTTGTACGTGCGACTAAAAATAAACAATCAGTATTTGTTAATTTGAATAGGCACGCACTATCTTTCTGGATGATTACTAAATGCATGACATAACTACTTAGCATATCTTCATTTCCTGTAAACTAGAATTCCATTTGGGCTTGGGCTAAGGTTTGTGACTGACTATCTTTTGTACATATTTGAGTGCAAATTTTACGTTTACGTTTGTCTTAATCTAATGACTAAGAAGGTACACCCTTTTCAAGCATGCAATTAAGTAGGACATTTTTTTTAGAGACAAAAATTAGAAGATATAGTCACTTTAGGATATACTTAAAATAAATGAGGCGTGTCTCGCCCAACAAAAAATGCAAATTGCGGGGCCCTCAATAATTGGTCTTAATAAATATTTAGATTTCTCGGGATGGACTGTTTAGTGAACTTCACTGCTTTCCCCAAAGATAATAATGCGTTAGACTCTTTAGGCGCGATTTAATTAAATTACCTTCTTAAATTCGGGTGCGCATTTATGTGACCCAAATTCAGATCTCAACAGAGTTGGAATGTATTAACAACCACGGGCGCATTGATTGTGACGTGGTTTGAAATGCATTTTTCACGACGTTGCAATTCCACAAAAATAAATAATAATAATAATAATAAAGCGGTTTAAACCTAATAAAAGCACACAATCTATAACATTTATTAAAAATCAGATATTTGGCCATTATAACAATTTAAGCGACCGTGCTAGAACCACGGGATTCGGGGGTGCCTAACACCTTCCCTCGGGTCAACAGAATTCCTTACTTAGAATTTCTGGTTCGCGGACTTCATTTGGAAAGTCAAATATTTTCCTCGAATTGGGATTCAAGATAAACCAGTGACTTGGGACACCAAAAGCCAAACCTTTCCCAAGTGGCGACTCTGAAATAAATAAATAATCTCATTTTCGAATAATTGTCACTTAAATTGGAAAAGACTCTCTCACGCATTTATCCTTCGGGGCAGGCGCGCAAAAAGGAGGTGTGACAGCTCTGGCGACTCTGCTGGGGATAAGAACCCAGAACGTTAGTTCAGGGTTCAGAATTCGAGCTTAGAATAATTGTTCTATTTGGCTTTATTATCTGATCTTTATTACATGTTTTGGCATAACGTGCTAAATGTTGTCTTTTACTGCTTTGATATTACCTGGACTGTATATAAACTGTGCTGAAACCCTTCTCTTCTTACCTCCGGGGAGGAGCTTGCTGGTCAAGACTCCCTATTCTGTTAGTGTCATACCCTGAAGTAAGAAAGAGGCCAGACAAGTTACAAAGCCGGACGATCTCGCGGGTCCCCGGTACGTAGCCCCTTCCTCGACTCGAGTTGTCCGCTCGGGTACACAGTCTAGAATATATACCCAGGATGAACCTAGTATAACAAAACCTTATGCCGGATCCCTAGTAGGAACGCTTATTTGTATCATGTTGCATCTGACATAGGGGACTCAACATAGGGGTTGGGTCCGTCTAGGATAAGCAACCCGAAATGAAAAGATCATCCTGCTGCATCCCGTTTGTTTTGCGCATTTATTTGCTTCAGATCTGCATGCTGACCGGTTTCTAAAAATAAAAATTAAAGAAGAAAAGAAAAATAGCAGCGTAGGGAGATAACTATTTATTTTTAGAAAAAATAAAACCAATGTCCAAGTAGTGTCAAAACCTAGCCGAAATTTTCTTAAAAAAAATGAAAACAAAATTTGTCTTTTAGTTTGATTTATAAAAAAAACATATATAATACAAAAAAAAGTTCCTTTTAATCACTTTCAAAATTCAAAAAAAAAGTATTGTTTAAAAATTAAAAAAAGGGGGAAAATTCAAAATTCAAAAAAAAATATTTTTTCTTTTGTAGTATCTCTTTCATAAATTCAGACTAATAGTCCAAATACTTCCTTAGATAATTTTTCGAAATTTCAAAAAAAAAAGTGAAAAGAAGTTAAAATTCAAAGAAAAAATATTCTTTAGTAGTCGTCTCTTTTCAAAAAAATAATAATAAAAAAAAAACACAAATAAAAAAAAATCGAAATCCAAAAATATTTTCTCCTTTTCTTTGTAGTATTTTATTCAGAAAAAGGGTTAGTTTATTTCCTCTACGCCTGATCGGCCTGAACTACGCCGGTTTAATTCTCGCAGGGTGTGAGATACGTAGGCAACCTTCATCAGGTCCAACCTCCCTTTTTTTAGAAATAACCAAAGTGTCAAAATTGCAATTTATGAGTCAGGTGATGCCGTTTGTCAAGAATAACCGAATGTTCCCGAAAAGGACGCCGGAAGGCTGACTTTGCATAAACAGTCATTTTGGTCATTTTTTATTTGTGACCAAATTGCCCAATGGCCTTAGGATCCTCGTTCCTGAGGCTCTGCGAGGTCATGTTCCCAATGTCGGGTCACCATTCTAAAAAAAAGAATCATAAATAAATCGACTATTTTTGTCAAAAAATAGCCAAATGTTCCCAAAAGGGACGGCGGAAGGCTTACCTTGCATAAACGGCCACTTTCGATCATCTTTTAGAGTTTTGATCGGTTGACCCTCACAGCCTCAAAATCTTCATCCCCGAAGTGCTGAAAGGCCGTGTTCGAAAATCAAATTTTTCTTTTTGAAATATAGTCAAATCATTTTTGCTTAAGTCACCTTAATAAATGTGCAGGATGAGCACAATGCAAAATGAGTGCTTTTCGATAATGATTAAAATCCCTGTCAAGTTACGGCTATGGTGGAATGATCTAGGTGTTGAAGGGCAAGATGGGGTCAAGAAATATCTGAAAGGTCTCACGGGTTTATTGGAAATCCAGCCTCGGGGAGATATCATAAGAGCTTTGGTCACCTACTGGGACCCAGCGCACAATGTCTTCCACTTCTCCGATTTTGAACTCACCCCGACTCTGGAGGAAATAGTTGGGTACATCGGAAATGCTGAACTCCCATTAAGGCAAAAATACCTGGTTGCCCCGAGAGCTGTCACTGTGCATCGTTTTCTAAATTCATTGAAGATACCCAGGACGGTTCATAACCCAGATTTGGCCGCAGGTTTCTGTAATCCACACTTCATATACGACAGATATGGTCATGTAGGAGGATTCAACAACCCGGGTAACAAGTTATGCAGCAAAGGCAGCCGTCAGAAGTGGGAGGAGCATAGACGAGTGGCTTTCATGATAACATTTTTGGGTCTTTTGGTGTTTCCGAGGAAAGACGGAAACATTGATTTGAAAATATCCGGGGTCGTCAGTACTTTGCTCACCCAGAAGGAAAGCACTCTCACGCCTATGGTAGTATCTGATATCTTTCGAGCTCTCACAGCCTGCAAAGCTAGGGGGAATTTCTTCGAAGGGTGTAATTTACTGCTACAAATATGGATGATTGAACATCTCTGCCATCGTTCCGAGCTTTTGAGTCATGGTTCCTCGAAGAAAACTTGCATAGAAGAGTTTTACACGAGAACCAAGGAGGTCAGTCTGCCCGAGGGAGTTACAGCATGGACGTTATTCTTTCAGACCCTCACTGACAGCCAAATACAATGGACATTGGGATGGTTACCTGTTGATGAGGTTATGTATATGCCGGCGGCTAGAACCCACTTCCTGTTGATGGGACTTAAGAGCATTCAGCCTTATGCGCCTAACCGAGTTTTGAGACAACTTGGGAGATGCCAGATAGTGCCACACGAGGAAGATCTTAGTGTTCAAGCAATTGAGATTAGCCCTGACGGACAATTTCCTGAAACAAAAGTCCACCAGATCTGGAATGAATGTCAATATTTGAAAGCGGATACTTGTGTGCAGGATCGGGCCAAAAGTGAAATGGCGCCAGGTTACCTTGCGTGGTACATAAGAGAACTTGAACATGAAAGGCCGGCTAAAAGACCCCACATCCTGAATTTTGCCGAGTCATCACAAAAGCAATGGGATTGGTTAGCAAAAGAAAGAGGCTATCGTGTCGAAATCAACAAATTAAAGCGACAAGTCGAAGGTCTAAAATATGAGCGCAACGTGCAAGTTGCTACTGATCTGGGGAAAAGAACAGGTTGATCCAGGAAAACGAGATGCTCAGGGCCCAGATCCAGCAGATAAGGATAGCCGCTGATAACCAACAAAGGAGCCGGTCGGATGAACGATTGATAAAAGGCTTAAAAATGGAAATTGGTGAATGCCGGAGTAAATCAGAAAAACTTGAGAGTACCATAGCAGGACTCGAAGCACGCTGGGCAAAAAGAACAGAAAAGCGTAACCGGTGCCTGCAGCAGTTGAAAAGGGATCACGAGCAAACCATTGCTAATTTGAAGAAAAAGGTAGTCACTCTTGAGGACAGAGCAGCTGAGCAAGCCCGAACCTTTGAAGCTGAAAATAGACATTGCCACAATCTACTGGCCAAAATGGAAGTAGAAATTCAGCAGTGGCAAAATCAATATCTCCAGGATTCTCGGGTTTTGACGGCCCCTAATGATCAAATAGAGCACCTACTCATAGAAAAGAGGCAAACCAAGGATAAGATTAAGACCATTGCCCATGCCATCATCAGGAGATGTCTGCGATGCGAAGATATGACCAGCGTTAACTTTTTCTCGGCAGTGATGATTTATGTCAAGCAGACCATGTATGAGCTGGAACAACTTGAAAGGGACCTCACACCTAAGACCGCGGCAAGGCCGAACGATGCCCCGCGGGCGCCAATTTTTGAAACCTTAATGTATTTATAGGTCGAGTCTGTATTTTTCATCTTAGCATCTTCCGTCTATCTTTTCGCATCAGGGTGTATCAGTAGTTGTCTGAGTTTGTCTGTTATTTTCACTTTTTCAAAAATGTTAGTTTGTAATAGATTGTTTCAATAATAAAAGAAAAATTCTTCCTTTTAGACACGTTTGTCTTCGAACTACGTAATGATTTGATTCACGCGGTATCGTGATACGTAGGCAATCCTCATCGGATCCGGTCACATTTTAACTGCAAATAATGAAAATAATAATAAAAAAAAATAATAATAAATAAAGGGGAGCCTAAATAGAAGCCGGAATGACGCATGTCATTGATGCAAACATGTAGAAATTCACTTAACTGTATAGGTGCATCACGCCCCAACGTGAGATTACCTGTCTGTTATTTGTTCCAAACTAACTGTTTGTTTGCTGCTAAGTTCAGGTTTTTAGAAAAGTTGGTTTGGTTTGGTGGAGGTCTGGCCTCACATTCATACTTTACGAGGTCGAAAGGAAGTGTTCAGTTGCCCGTCACTAAGTCAAGAGGAAGGGTTCACACTTACTTCATGAGATCAAAGGGAAGTGTAGAGATGTCTTCAGAAATTCCTTTGCCGACAATTCCTGTCTCCGAGGAGAGTTCAATCTCGGTCATCCCAACTTCTGAGTCAACAACTGCTGAAGAAAACAGAATCTTGCGGCTTCGCGTGTTGGAAATGTTGGATGACTGAAACAACGGAAAAGAGCCACCAAGTGTAATCCCTGGATTCCTTGAGTTGTTCTCTAGGACAAGTGGGACTTCCAACGTCCCCATAAGTTATCCAACTACCCCATTCGGGTACCCGACCATTTCAGCCCACTCCGCTGGATCACCCTCCGATTCTTATCCCCGGATGTCAACGATAGATGTAGCTACAAACACATTCACCACCCTGCCCTGTCCAATCATGGCAACCCGCTACACACATGCCTAATTTTGACTCTTCTTCATTCACATTCCAAGCACCATCCTTCTCACTGGAACCAACTCGGTTTACCACCAGCACTCACCCTCAACAGCCTCAATACGAATTTACGCCGGGGCAAGACCAAAATTCCAAAGCTTTTGAAGAAGATGAGATGGCAAAAAGAATGAGGAGCCTTGAGCAGAGTTTGAAAAATATGCAAGGTTTAAGCGGGCAAAAGAGTGTTTCCTATAATGATCTGTGCATGTTCCCTCACGTGCACCTGCCCGTGGGGTTCAAAACACCAAAGTTTGAGAAATATTATGGGCATGGCGATCCCATCGCCCACCTCAAAAGGTATTGCAACCAATTGCGGGGAGCTGGCGGCAAAGAAGAATTGTTGATGACATACTTCGGAGAAAGCTTGGTAGTAATAGCCTCAGAGTGGTATATGGACCAAGACATATCTCGATGGCATATTTGGGATGATCTCGCCAGGGATTTTGTAAGACAATTTCAGTATAATATTGACATCGCACCGGACAGGAATTCTTTGTCAAACTTGAAGAAGAAACCCTCGAAAAGCTTCAGAGAATATGCTATTAAATGGCGCGAGCAAGCATCGAGGGTAAAACCTCCCATGGATGAAATAGAAATGGTCACTACTTTCCTCCAGGCTCAAGAATCAGATTACTTCCAAAACATGATGTCGGCCATGGGAAAGCCTTTCGCGGAAGCGATTAAGATCGAGGAGATGGTAGAGAATGGTTTGAAAACGGGTAGAATCTTGAGTCAGGCAGCCATAAGGGCAACCTCCCAAGCCATACAAAGCGGGTCCGGAGGAATGTCAAGAGGGAAGAAAAAGGAAGAGACGTCCATGGCGGCATCAGAAGCAAGAGAATATCGTAATCCCAGGCCCCGTTTTCCAGAAAGAACCCCACAACATTACTACCCCCACCAAAATGTGACCTATGCTCCTCAACCCTACATGGTCATGAATACCCAGACTTATGTCCAGCCACAACAACAAGCCAATCGAGGCCAAGCTCCACCTCCCAGAAATCAGCCTCCTTACAAAAACCACTATAATCCACAATCACCTCAAAATAACTTCCGCCCTCAAGAACCACCCAAAAGACGGACTTTCACACCTATTGGTGAATCGTATTCTACCTTATTCCCAAAGCTAGTCCAGATGGGTTTCCTCCAACCAGTCCCTCAGACAAGGCACAATCCAGCATCACCTACTTACAAAGCCGGTGTCAGGTGTGCTTATCATTCGGGAGCAGAAGGGCATGATACCAATGATTGTTGGACTTTAAGAAGGGTGGTTGAGAACTTAATAGAGCAGGGAAAGATAGTACTGAGGGACGAGGAGGTCCCAAATGTGACCAACAATCCGTTGCTCGCTCACAATAACGGGCCGTTGATTGGGATGATTTGCGAGGACAAGGAGTTTGATCCTGCCCTAAAAGCTATAATCGCCATCGGCGATGCAGGGAAAAAGCCTAGAGCAGCCCCGAAGCTAGAGAAATGGGAAAAAAAGACTAGTACTATCAAGGTTGAGCTCGAAGAGAAGGCTGAGACAAAGACAGTGACGATGGTGCTTGTGAAGAATGAAGTTCTTTATATTCCACGAGGCCAATCAGAGAAGCCGCAGAGATTCGAAGTCAAAAGGGCAAAACCAATGTACGTATCGAAAGGGGCCTATGTAGTCTGGGGAACGATTAAACCACCTCGGCTGAATGAGCCAATGGTTATCGGACGCGTACCACAGAAGCCAATGACAGACCCGTCCACAGTACCGTGGAACTATCAAAGAACATTGGTTACGTACAAAGACAGAGAAGTCACGGGGGAACTTCCGGAGAATACTTTCGTTAGAAAATATTCAGACACTCAAGAGTTAAACAACGCCACACGGAAGCGCTTCCCACCCAAGAAGCCTGTAAGCGTTGAAGAAGCGGAAATTTTCTTCCAAAAGATGAAAATGCCTGAATACGAAGTGGTGGATCAGTTACGCAAGTGCCCTGAGCAAGTGTCTATGCTATCTTTGCTAATGAGGTCGGCCGAACATCAGAAGATCTTGCTCAAAACCTTGAACGAAGCGTATATACTGGCTGAGACTTCAGTTGAACAACTGGAGAGAATGACGGAAAGGTTCTTCGCGGTTAATCAAGTTTCTTTTAGCAAGAACGATTTACCTCCGGAGGGAGCGGCTCACAACAAGGCTTTACATCTAACAGTCAAGTGCGAAGACTACTACGTCAAGCGAGTAATGTTGGATGGAGGTTCGGGTGTTGACATTTGTCCGCTCTCCACGCTGCAGAGAATGGAAATTGGGACTGGAAGAATTCTCCCCAATAATGTCTGCGTAAGGGCTTTTGATGGCATCAAGAGGGACACCCTTGGGGAAATAGACTTGGTATTGACTATAGGACTGGTGGAGTTCGAAATAACTTTCCAGGTACTTGATATGGATACGTCTTTCAATTTTCTCCTCGGAAGACCTTGGATTCATGCGGCAGGGGCTGTACCTTCCACTCTCCACCAAATGGTGAAGTTTGAATGTGAAGATCGGGAAATTGTGGTCCACGGAGAAGACGAACAATCTATTTATCGGGACCCATCCATCCCATATCTTGAAGCAGGGGAAGGGAGTGAGCACACAGTTTATTAGGCTTTCGAAGTTGTGCTGGCAGAGCAGTATGAAGAAGAAAAACCTTGCCCCCAACCTTTCCTGTCCAACGCCTCAATCATGGTGGCTAAAGAAATGATCCGACATGGATTCAAACCAGGAAAAGGGCTTGGACGAACGCTGCAAGGAATAACAGAACCCATCACCTTGCCTTCCACTAAGAAACTTTTTGGGATAGGTTTTCAACCCACTCCAAAAGATGAAGAGTGGGCAAAGAAGAGGAAAAATGAGGGTTGGAATCTTCCTTGACCATTGCCACATTTATACGAGACTTTCGTCGGACCAAAAAACATTGAAGAAGAAGACGACGAGGCTTTTACGGTCGAAGAGATCGAAGAAATATGTGGGGCAATGAGAGAATTGCTTGACGAAACCCACATGGTTTAACCGGAAGAAGGCACAAGCACCGCTGAGATGCTATATGTGGGGCTAAATGCTAAGCTTCAGAATTGGAAGGCCACACCGTTCCCAACTAGGCAGGAGTCCGGGTAGACCTGTCCTGCTACCTTTCCTGCATCACGAGTTATCCCAGGATGTAACTCGGATGTTTTTCTTTAGTTTCCTGTTTTGAATTCCTGAATTATAAACCTTGTTATCTCCCCAATTCCAAGGAATAAAATCAGTATTTCCTCATTTTTTCCTTTATTCTGATTTTTGCTATTTTTTCCTTTATCTTTTCCTTTCAGTTATAATAATGCGGCTTTAAATAATATGACATGCTTGCGAACTTCACGCCCAGATCCCAACGAGCTGTTTAATTGTGAAATAATGAACCAAGAACCGAAATATGACGAAGAAGAGGCTTTTAGGGAAATAAATCGAGAATTGGAACACTTTAAGAATAAACCTAAGCCGAATTTGAATGACACTGAACCGGTTAATTTGGGAACTCCTGAAGAAATCCGAGAGACCAAAATAAGCATTCACACGGACGAGAAAACGCGAGACGCGATAATTCAACTCTTTTTTGAATTTAAAGATGTGTTTGCTTGGTCATACGATGACATGTCAGGATTAGGTGTTGATCTAGTGGTGCGTAAATTGCCAATTTACCCTGATTGTCCTCCAGTTCAACAAAAGCAGAGAAAGTTCAAGACTGATGTCAGTGATAAGATCAAAGAAGAAATCACCAAGCAGTTGAAAACAAGAGTAATCCGGGTAGTCCAGTACACTACGTGGTTGGTGAATGTAGTTCCGGTACCGAAGAAAGATGGGAAGACTCGGGTATGTGTGGATTATCGAGATTTGAATAGGGCGAGTCCCAAAGACAATTTCCCATTGCCCAACATCCACATCCTTGTTGATAATTGTGCCAAATATGAGATACAGTCTTTCGTAGATTGTTACGCTGGATATCATCAGGTGTTGATGGATGAAGAAGATGCCGAGAAAACTGCCTTCACTACACCTTGAGGTACTTACTGTTATCGGGTTATACCATTCGGTTTGAAGAATGTCGGGGCAACTTACATGAGAGCCATGACTGCCATTTTCATGATATGATGCATCAAGAGATAGAAGTATATGTAGACGACGTGATAGTCAAGTCCAGGACTCATGATGATCATGTCCAAGACTTGAGGAAATTCTTCGAGAGGCTGAGAAAGTACGACCTGAAGCTGAATCCGGCTAAATGCGCCTTCGGAGTCCCATCGGGCAAGCTTTTGGGTTTCATAGTAAGCAGGAGAGGTATCGAGTTAGATCTAACAAAGATAAAATCTATCCGAGATCTACCTCCTCCAAGAATGAAGAAAGACGTGATGAGTCTATTGGGCAGGTTAAACTATATCAGTCAATTCATTGCCCAGCTAACTAGCACATGTGAGCCCATATTCAAGCTATTGAGTAAGGATGCAACAATCAAATGGACGGCTGAGTGTCAAGAGGCTTTTGACAAGATCAAAGAATATCTTTCAAATCCTCCAGTTTTGGTCCCGCCAGAGCCAGAGAGACCCCTGTTCTTGTATCTGACAGTCTTGAAAAATTCTTTCGGTTTGTCCTCGGGCAACATGACATAACCGGAAAGAAAGAGCAGGCGATCTATTACTTAAGCAAGAA
This sequence comes from Nicotiana tabacum, assembly GCF_000715075.1. Classification (NCBI taxonomy): domain Eukaryota; kingdom Viridiplantae; phylum Streptophyta; class Magnoliopsida; order Solanales; family Solanaceae; genus Nicotiana; species Nicotiana tabacum. Next base: position 12,370,712 of record NC_134089.1, on the reverse strand, counting down.
ATTCACCAGCTATGAGGCCAAGTATACTTTGTTGGAAAGAACGTGTTGTGCTTTGACGTGGGTCGCTCAAAAATTGAGACATTATCTCCAAGCTCATACTACTTACCTCATAACCAGGTTGGATCCGTTGAAGTACATATTCCAGAAACCCATGCCTACTGGTAGACTAGCCAAGTGGCAAATCTTGCTTACTGAATTCGACATAGTCTATGTCACCCGCACGACAATGAAAGCCCAGGCGTTAGCGGATCATTTGGCCGAGAACCCGGTTGATGAGGAATACCAACCATTGAGTACTTATTTTCCAGATGAATAAATAAACACCATAGAAGTAGTCTCGGAAAACGCTCATGTCAGGAAGATGTTCTTTGATGGGGCCGTAAACGCCAAAGGTGTAGGAATTGGGGTAATCTTGATCTCACCCACTGGTCAGCACTATCCTGCTACAGCTAGGCTTCGTTTCTTTTGCACGAACAATACAGCTGAATATGAAGCCTGCATCATGGGCATGAATATGGCGATCGATCAAGATGTTGAAGATTTGTTGATTATGGGAGATTCTGACCTGATTATCCGGCAAGCCCAAGGTGAATGGGAAACTCGAGATGTCAAGCTTATTCCTTACCGACAGCACGTGGAGGATCTCGGCAAGCGATTCAAATCAATAGAGTTCAGGTATATCCCGCGGTGTCACAATGAACTAGCGGATGCACTTGCCACCCTAGCTTCAATGTTACCTTACCCAGGCAACGCCCATATCGATCCCTTGGAAATCCAAATCAGGGAAAGACACGGTTATTGTAATGTAATCGAGGCAGGATCATGTACCCGGCCATGGTACCATGATATCAAGAGGTTCTTGAAGACACAAGAATACCCCGAACATGCTACTGGAGATCAAAAGAGAACTGTTAGGCAGCATGCGGGTGGTTTCTTTTTGAGCGGCGAGGTATTGTATAAAAGAACCCCGGATCTCAACTTGTTAAGATGTGTTGACGCCGAGGAGGCAGGAAGAATCATGCATGAGGTACACGCGGGAGTATGCGGGCCCCACATGAATGGGTACGTTTTAGCAAAGAAAATCCTTCGAGCGGGTTATTACTGGATGACCATGGAGAAGGACTGTTTTAGTTTCGTTCGGAAGTGTCATCAGTGTCAAGTGCACGGTAATTTGATTCATGCACCCCCCACAGAACTACATCCTATGTCGGCGTCGTGTCCTTTTGTCGCTTGGGGTATGGACGTCATTGGTCTGATTGAGCCAAAAGCCTCAAATGGGCACATATTCATATTCATATGGGTCGAAGCCGTCACTCTTAAATCAGTCACTAAGAAGGCCGTGGTGGATTTTGTACATTCAAATCTCATCTGTTGTTTCGGTATTCCTGCAACTATCATCATAGATAACGCGGCAAACCTGAATAGTCACTTGATGGAGGATGTATGCGAACAGTTCAAAATAACGCATAGGAACTCCACTCCTTATCGGCCCAAGGCCAATGGCATTGTTGAAGCAGCAAACAAGAACATCAAGAAGATTTTGAGGAAGACGATCCAGAGTTCCCGACAATGGCATGAACAGTTACCTTTCGCCTTGCTGGGATATCGCACTACAATACGCACATCAATAGGGGAAACCCCATACTTGTTGGTTTATGGGACCGAGGCTGTGATACCGGCAGAGGTAGAAATTCCTTCGCTCCGAACCATTGTTGAAGCAGAAATTGAAGATAGCGAGTGGGTTAAGACTCAATTGGAGCAGTTGACTTTGATTGATGAGAAACGAATGGCCGCGGTTTGTCACGGGCAGTTGTACCAACAAAGAATGGCCCGTGCTTACAACAAGAAAGTGCGACCCAGGAATTTCGAAGTAGGTCAACTGGTATTAAGGCACATTCTGCCACATCACCAGGAAGCGAAAGGAAAATTTGCTCCTAATTGGAAAGGCCCGTACATCATCAGGAAGATACTGCCAAGAGGAGCGTTATATCTGGGTGATATTGAAGGAAATGATCCTGAGACAGCGGTGAATGCGGATGCAGTCAAAAGGTACTATGTCTGAGTTTACTTCGGTGATGTCTTGGCACATTTGAGATGATGAAGGTTTTATTTCCACGACCCAAACACTATCTCTTTACAAGCCTTTTGACCCGGTTACATTTCTTTGGATACCTAATTAAAACAAAAAAAAAAAAAATTGATTGAGAAAAAAAAAACAAAACAAAACATTGATTGAGCCTAAACTACGTCTGACTTGATTCCGAAAGGATACGTAGGCAGCCTCTCTCTGGGGTTCAGTCACACCAAAAATAAAATCCAATTTTCCCTGAAGTTGAAACTGAGGCCCACCAAATGGTTCCGAAGTTTGTAATTTCATCCACAATTCTTTTACCAAAAACCAAGTACAAGTCCTTCGGATAAATCGCCAAACGCGGGGGAAAACCAAGAGATATCACGATCGGAAGCCGATACATTCTAAAATAGAGAGAAATTAAATGAGAGAGTCTTGTCGGTGAAAACCTTCGGGCACCGTGAGGCAACGAGAGTAGAGAAATCGAAAATGAGAGAGGTCGACTGGCGAAAACCCGCAAAGGGCGCTGTTGGCCGAAAAGATGATTCTACCTCAGAAAGTTCTGGCAAGGTTCCCTGGTTCGGAAACATAGATCCGTTTCGGTTCATGAGGAAATGCAAGTTCATGAGGGTCGGGCATCCAGTCCAAGAAGCATGTCATGTCAATTTAAAAGCAACATGTGCCTCAGATAAGTCTTTCTTGTCCCGAAAGGGACGCTTCTCTTTTAAATTCGTTTCTCCACTCTTTGTTTACCCTTCCTTGAATCCTTTGCGTTTTAACCCTAAATTCCAAAATGTGGTGGAAAGAAAAAGTGGCAGGACCGGTTTCACGGAGCTCCGTTTAGTAAGAAGTGAAGAAAATACCCCGCTTCAGTGGTGCGTCAGTCCAATCCCGACTGATCATGATGTTGATTGTTTTCAAAGTAAAGACACAAAAAAAAAATCTCCCCAACGAGTCTCCCCTTGTAAAAATCCCCAACGAGTCTGCCCCAGTAAAAAATCCCTACTGAGTCTGCCTCAGTAAAAATCCCCAAGCAGGATGGGATAGAAGAACCAAAGCCTTACACGGGCGAATCATCACAAAATCCGGAAATGCGAGTCTGATCAGTTTGAAAGGGGGTCGCCTGTTGCATCCAATCAATGGCAGAATTTCTCAAACGGAAATGAGGCCAGGACCAAGCAATCAAAGCCACCGAACCAACCACCATTTTCAAACTGACAATTGTTCTTTGTTTGGAAAATTAAAACAGGTGCGATCCAAAGCAACCGTGCAAGAAGCAGGCGCTGCCCAAAAGGAAAAGAAATGCACAAGTGCAAGAAACAGCTTTGCAGCAAGGAATCGACCCAAGAGGGAAGTTTCCTTCAAATTCTTTCCTGCATTTTTTTACTAAACAAAAAAAATATATATAAAAAAACGTAAAGAGAAATAAGAAGAAAATTAAAAAAAAAGGGTTAGTTTAGAATCCCCAAAATCAATCCTTCACCTGTTGCCGACACTAGGGCTCCAATCCCTGAGTTGAGCGATTTTCCTTTAGCCAGCATTAGGGCTCCAATCCCTGAGTTGAGCGTTTTTCTTTTAGCCGACATTAGGGCTCCAATCCCTGAGTTGAGCAGTTTTCTTTAGCCGACATTAGGGCTGCAATCCCTGAGTTGAGTGTTTTTTCATGTTAGCCGACATTAGGGCTCCAATCCCTGAGTTGAGCAATTTTCCTGTTAGCCGACATTAGGGCTCCATTCCCTGAGTTGAGCGATTTTCCTTTAGCCAACATTAGGGCTCCAATCCCTGAGTTGAGCGATTTTCCTTTAGCCAACATTAGGGCTCCAATCCCTGAGTTGAGCGAGTTTTCTTTAGCCGACATTAGGGCACCAATCCCTGAGTTGAGCATTTTCTTTTAGCCGACATTAGGGCTCCAATCCCTGAGTTGAGCAAGTTTCCTTTAGCCGACATTAGGGCTCCAATCCCTGAGTTGAGCGATTTTCCTTTAGCCAGCATTAGGGCTCCAATCCCTGAGTTTGGCGTTTTTCTTTTAGCCGACATTAGGGCTCCAATCCCTGAGTTGAGCAGTTTTCTTTAGCCGACATTAGGGCTCCAATCCCTGAGTTGAGAGTTTTTTTCTTTAGCCATCATTAGGGCTCCAATCCCTGAGTTGAACAGTTTTTTTTAGCCGACATTAGGGCTCCAATCCCTGAGTTGAGCGTTTTTCCTGTTAGCCGACATTAGGGCTCCAATCCTTGAGTTGAGCAATTTTCCTGTTAGCCGACATTAGGGCTCCATTCCCTGAGTTGAGCGATTTTCCTTTAGCCAACATTAGGGCTCCAATCCCTGAGTTGAGCGATTTTCCTTTAGCCAACATTAGGGCTCCAATCCCTGAGTTGAGCGAGTTTTCTTTAGCCGACATTAGGGCACCAATCCCTGAGTTGAGCATTTTCTTTTAGCCGACATTAGGGCTCCAATCCCTGAGTTGAGCGAATTTTCCTTTAGCCGACATTAGGGCTCCAATCCTTGAGTTGAGCGATTTTCTTTTAGCCGACATTAGGGCTCCAATCTCTGAGTTGAGCGATTTTCCTTTAGCCGACATTAGGGCTCCAATCCCTGAGTTGAGAAATTTTCTTTTAGCCGACATTAGGGCTCCAATCCCTGAGTTGAGCAATTTTCCTTTAGCCGACATTAGGGCTCCAATCCCTGAGTTGAGCGATTTTCTTTTAGCCGACATTAGGGCTCCAATCCCTGAGTTGAGCGATTTTTCTTTTAGCCGACATTAGGGCTCCAATCCCTGAGTTGAGCAATTTTGTTTTAGCCGACATTAGGGCTCCAATCCCTGAGTTGAGCAATTTTCCTTTAGCCGACATTAGGGCTCCAATCCCTGAGTTGAGCGATTTTTCTTTTAGCCGACATTAGGGCTCCAATCCCTGAGTTGAGCAATTTTCCTTTAGCCGACATTAGGGCTCTAATCCCTGAGTTGAGCTATTTTCTTTTAGCCGACATTAGGGCTCCAATCCCTGAGTTGAGCGATTTTTCTTTTAGCCGATATTAGGGCTCCAATTCCTGAGTTGAGCAATTTTCCGTTAGCCGACATTAGGGCTCCAATCCCTGAGTTGAGCAATTTTTTTTAGCCGACATTAAGGCTCCAATCCCTGAGTCGAGCGGTTTTCCCTTTTTAGCCAATATTAGGGCTCCAATCCCTGAGTTGAGCGTTTTGCCTTTTGCAAACATTAGGGCTCCAATCCCTGAGTTGCGTCTTTTAGACTTGGGGTTTCCAATCCCCTCATCAATTGTGTAGATTTTTATGGCAATTAACTCCCGAAATTTTCCTAGTGAAACTGGGGCAGAAAAATTTCGTTCGTTCATTTGTTTTGTTGTCTGAGCAGGTCTGACCTCGAGGCACATAGATCGAGATGACCTACGGAGTGAGTTTCGATCCAGAATAAAGAAAGGAAGAAAAGAACAAAAAGAAGATGAGCCCAAATACTGGAGCAAACAAAGTGCGGATAGCTCAAAATCTAATTGAAGTCTCGAGCTCCTCCAATCCCGCTTCACTCAATGCTGCAAAAACTAAACAAGCACCTACAACTTGCGAGCATCAAGATTCGGATCGAAGTCTACAAGCAGAATAAGCTAAGACCCAAGATCAAGTTGCAAAAGAATTATAGATAGGAACTTGTAACTAGTGGTTGGCAGGCATAAGTAGTTCAGTTTCAATTTTCTTTGGTTGTAATAAGGAGGCCAGTAAAGCAGTAGTGGCAACAACAATAGCAGTAACAGCAAGCATTGCAATCCCACGGTAGTTCCAGCTACCAAAAATTCCCGAACTACATTGACCTGATTCCTGTTTAGCCCAGGATATGTAGGAAATCTTTGAAGCAAAGACTCGGTCAAATCTTTCAAAATGTGCTTCACACGGAGTAGTCAAACAGACAAAAATTGCTCGTATCCGCTCACTTCATCTTTGCACAAAAACCTTTCGTGTTTTCGAACAAAGAGGGGCAGCTGTGAGCACGTGATTTTTGTTTACACGACAATTACTCCAAAAGAAATCGAAAAATAAAACAAATTGTCTTGTTGTACAATTTTTAGAATTTGCGTGGCATTTTTTGGTAGTTATTTGTAGTTTTGTCTGTGATTGTTTAGTTTTATAAATTAAAAATACAAAAAATATATGTCGTGTGTAAGTTTAGAATCTCGTTCTACTATTAGGAATTAATCAAATCATATTTGGTTTTGAATGAATAAAAAATCACAAAAAATATTATCATTGGTAATTTTGTCATTCTATCGTTTAAAGGTTGATTTTTGTTTAATTAATATACGATATTGTGTGTTAATTATTACTAAAAATCAATTAATGTCTTGTGATATAATTTTAATTTTATATTTTTCATAATTTATTTTTTAGGAGTTTTTGTAAATTCGGATTTTTAATTAAAAATAGAAAAAGAAAAGAGTTTGAAAGTGGACTAAATCGGAAATGGGCCATTCAAATTGGACCCAAATCAGGCCCAAAGTAGTGTTTTGCCCGGTCCAGATCAGCTGACCTCAGGGACATCCAGACGACGTCATTTTGATCATGCTTGATCTGGGCCGTTGATCTCAAAATGATCAACGGCCAAGATCACATCTCCATATCCACGTTTTAACCAGACCCGTCTCACCCAGAGACCCACCGGTCTCACTTAATCCATACGGCATCGTTTCCATTTAAGCTGATCAATCTAGGCCATTGATTTTTGATGATCTAACGGCCTAGATTAAGTTTCCCCCTAACTATATAAACCCAATCCCTTACCCCCACGCCCCCTAAGCCAGACCTCCTCCCCCATCATCGTCTCCTTCCCAAACACCCTCAAGAACCCTAGCGCCGCCCCTCCTTTCCCTCACCATAAGCCCGACGACAACGATGTCGGTGACCACCAGACTAACACCCCTAGTGCACCTCGACCCCCTGAACACGGATTTGCAAACCGTTGGTCTCGAATCTTCCCCCATCGTCTCGAATCTTCATTTGAAGATTTGAGCCAAACCCCAACCTATGCCAAACCACCCCAAATCCATACTAGTTACCCCCCTGACCTCCCTCGTGACCAAACCAAGCTTGGTTTGGTCCGAATCTAACCAGAAAAGCTCGGACCCCAAATCAACCCCCAAGAACCCTAGAAATCCAGAACCTGAGGTTTTGTCCAATTAAACGAAAGGTTGGGGTTTTAATAGACTTTAATCAAGGTGTTCTCAGTTGAGAACACTTCGATTAAAGTCCGTTCAACCCCAAAAGAGGTTCGATTCAAAATCTGAGACAGGGTCGTCTAACTTTCAATTTCTTAAGGTAATTTCTTTTCCTTGTCAGTTCCATGTTGTTTTCTTTTGATGTTTGTTTATGTGTTTAAATGTCAGTTTGATTTGTTTTCATTTATGTGTCGACTATTCTGTCCACCTTGCCCGGACCTTTTATTTGGTCGAATTTTTCTCTATTCACTGATTGAGTGTATGTGTTTAAACTATATAATCGATTGAAATGAATTTGGTCGATTAATTAGTTTCCAGGGAAATTCTTTATTTTTTTTAGTACAACTTGAATCACCTGTTTAATACTGTTGGATTCTAATCATTGGTTCTGATTGTATGTGTTGTAATTCGCATAGTCGATTCGATATATGTCGTCGATTAGTTTCAGTTTGGAATGGTAGTAATCTGACCCATGCTGTTTAATTCTTACTAAGGCATTGTTGAATCAGTTGAGAATTGTTTACAATTGCTTGTAGTCTGTTAGTTAAATCAGAAATCATTTAAGGATTGGTTTATAGCTGCAGTTTAGTATAGATTTCAGAGTTTAGTTTGAATTGATGGCATGTTTACTCATTTTTAGATTTTGGACAGCATGTGCATTGTAATTCTTTAATGAATTAAAGTAAACTTGATAGCATGTGCTGTCAGGACATACTCCTGCTGCCCATATTTGTTTAAATTAATAAAAGATAAACCTTTATAATAAGGAAAAGGGGGTTGTCAGGGGGAATCTCATGGGGAATACCTTTCTTTTAAATTGTGAGTGGAAAAACAGAAAAGAGAACATGGGGGAGGTCAGTTTTTAATGGGTTTTAATAGGCTGTGGAATGAGTTGATTTTTGGCTATAAAAAGGGAAGGGTTCCAGGGGATTAGAGGTCAGAAACCAAGAGTTTAAAAAAACCAGAAAGGGCAGAAGTTGGAGAGAGAGCATTTTAGATCAGTTTTTAATCAGTCTAGAGAGGTTCAAAAACAGAAAAGGAAATCACTGTTCTTCAGAATTTCTTTCAGACAGTTTTTTTTAGTCATTGTGCTTGGAGAGTTTTCTGAACAGTTTTTTTTTTTAAAATCAGTTTAAGGTTTTGAGAGCTAAAGAGAAAAGCACTGTTTCATTGCCTTCTTCTTCTGAGTTTGTTTCCAATTTCTAAACTGAATTTCAATTCCAACATCTCTTAAAAGAACAAAAGCATAGTTTGAAATAGGCAATCATGTCCAGTACTTGAAGTTTGAAGCTATTGGACTCATTTAAACATTAGTAGTGAGACATTCGATTTGTTTTTCTGTTTCATTTGAGTTCAACTGTAGTTGCTGGATTCATTGCTGAGCATATTGGTTTCGATTAATTCCAAGTGTTTCGGGGCCATATTTTGATTTCCTGGGCTTTGGTCGTGTTGTTGTTGGTTTGTTGTTGTTATTTGCTGCCTGATTTTTCTGAAATTGCAACTGGATTCTGGGTTTATTGCTTGGTTTTAATCTACTGATTGTTGTTGGCTATTGCTATTGCTTGTTCTCGCTGCTCCAGCTGACTCCTCCTTCCTCTTCATTTTGTGTTACGATTTCAGGTACACAGTTTAAGCTCACCCTGATGTAACTTTGAACTTGAATGAAACGAAGCCATATTCCTGATCTGCGCATATTTACACGCTTGTAGTTATGGACATTCAACTGATTTGTAGTTGTTCAATATTTAGTTTGTTAGGAAGTTGTTTTGCTTTGAACTTTTGGTATCAGTAATCGACTATGGACTGAAAATTGTTTCTTAGTTTAAATTCATGCTTAATAGTTAGATGTTGTAGTTAAACTTAGAATAGGGAACCAATATTCATTCACTTGTCTCTATATTTATAGCTTCTGTACGTTTAGCTACTGAACATCAAAGGGTAATTGAAACAGGTAAATGGTTCTGGAATCTGTGATTCCTACGTGTAATAACGTATTAGTAATGAATGGAAGTTGATACATCAGCCTTGTTTTGTTAAAGTCTCAATGCCAAATTCAACATGATCTCCTAGTCGTTTTTTTTACTCTTAATAACATTACGAAACCCATAAGTAGATAATTAGGAAGGAATGTTTGTGCGTGCGACTAAAAATAAACAATCAGTATTTGTTAATTTGAATAGGCACGGACTACTCTTTCTGGATGATTACTAAATGCATGACATAACTACTTAGCATATCTTCATTTCTTGTAAACTAGAATTCCATTTGGGCTTGGGCTAAGGTTTGTGACTGACTATCTTTTGTACATATTTGAGTGCAAATTTTATGTTTACGTTTGTCTTAATCTAATGACTAAGAAGTTACACCCTTTTCAAGCATGCAATTAAGTAGGACCTTTTTTTAGAGACAAAATTTAGAAGATATAATCACTTTAGGATATCCTTAAAATAAACGAGGCGTGTCTCGCCCAACAAAAAATGTAAATTGCGGGGCCCTCAATAATTGGTCTTAATAAATATTTAGATTTCTCGGGATGGACTGTTTAGTGAACTTCACTGCTTTCCCCAAAGATAATAACGCGTTAGACTCTTTAGGCGCAATTTAATTAAATTACCTTCTTAAATTCGGGTGCGCATTTATGTGACCCAAATTCAAATCTCAACGGAGTTGAAATGTATTAACAACCACGGGCGCATTGATTGTGACGTGGTTCGAAATGCATTTTTCACGACGTTGCAATTCCAAAAAAATAAATAATAATAATAATAATAATAATAATAATAATAATAATAATAATAATAATAATAATAATAATAATAATAATAATAATAATAATAATAATAATAATAAAACATTCTAAACCTAATAAAAGCACACAATTTATAACATGTATTAAAATCAGATATTTAGCCATTATAACAATTTAAGCGACCGTGCTAGAACCACGGGATTCGGGGGTGCCTAACACCTTCCCTCGGGTCAACAAAATTCCTTACTTAGAATTTCTGGTTCGCAGACTTCATTTGGAAAGTCGAATATTTTCCTCGAATTGGGATTCAAAATAAACCGGTGACTTGGGACACCAAAAGTCAAACCTTTCCCAAGTGGCGACTCTGAAATAAATAAATAATCCCATTTTCGAATAATTGTCACTTAAATTGGAAAAGACTCTCTCACGCATTTATCCTTCGGGGCAGGCACGCAAAAAGGAGGTGTGACATATAAAACGACCATCCAAACAAGCTGCTACCAAGACAGGTGAGCTTCACGTGTCTAAATTCTTCCATAAAAAGTCTAAATAAAGAGGAAAAAATTTCCTATTAGACTAAATATTTAATAGAGGGCAAATTGGTAATTACGACTTACAAATTTGCCCCTTCTCCCTGAAATCCACTTTCCATGTTATTCTTCCATTTTCTCTGAAAATTCTTGAAAATTTGCTCTCAAGTCTCTCTACCTTAAATTTACCAAAATTTTCAATAATCAATTCTTGAATCCCTTTTTCAAAGATTTCAACTTTATTTCCTTAAGCAGCTGAAACTTAAATATTTTTCCACTGATTTAGTATTTTCTATGGCTAAGAAAAACCATGTCTTTAATTACAAAGCTTCTGAAACTAACTCCATATTCACCACATCTTTTTCTTTTACAAAACTGTCCAAATATGAAACAATTATTGAAATTTCATGCACATTTTGTCACAACTGGCCTTTCCAATGACACCCTTTTCCTTAGTGCTATTTTATCTTTTACTGCACTCTCTCCTAATGGAAATTTAGCTTATAGCCATTTAATTTTTGACCACATAGATTCACCTAACACTTTCATGTTTAATACTATGATTAGGGGTTATGCTTCTAGTTTTAATCCAAGTAAAGCAATGATTTTTTATGTTAAAATGTTGAACTATGGTTTTGTTCCTAATAATTATACATTCCCTTTTGTTGTTAAAGCTTTGTCTAGGACTAAAGATTACCTTTTTGGTGAAGCCTTACATTGTTCAGTTATTAAATTTGGGCATGTTTTGGACCTTCATATAGTAAATTCACTTTTACATATGTATGCAAGTTTTGGGTTGTCTAATGAGATCATGATTATGTTTGATGAAATTCCTGAACCAGATATCGTTTCTTGGAATGTGATAATTGATGATCTTGGTCAAAATGGTTGTTTTTATGAGGTTCTTGATGCAGTCAATGAGATGGGTCGATACGGGGTTGAGCCTAACTCGGTTACACTTCTTGGACTTGTCTCGTCGTGCTTGAAAACGGGGGATTTTGGTATAGGGAAGTTGATTCATTTGTATGTAATAAAGAAAGGGATACACATTAGTGAGAATCTTGGAAATGGTTTGATTGATATGTATGCTAAATTTGGAGATATGGAATCAGCTGACAAACTGTTCAATAGGATGCAAATGAAGACAGTGGTAACATGGACTTCACTACTTGTTGGTTTTATACAAAAAGGTGAACTACAAAAAGCTAGTGTAATTTTTAATCATATGCCTAAGGATATTACTGCTTGGAATGTTATGCTTAATGGATATGCTGAGGCTCGCGATATGAATTCAGCCGAAATGATCTTTAGAGCAATGCCAAATAGAGATTTGGTTTCTTGGAACACTATGATTGGTGGCTATACTCAGAACAAGAAGTATATGAAATCCTTAGAGCTGCTAAGAGAAATGCTTAGTTTCGGATTGAAACCTGATCGGATAACATTAGTGGCATTGTTCTCAGTTTGTGGATACGCAGGTGTACTGCGTATTGGTGAAGCCGTTCATTCTTTCGTGGAGAAACAGAACATAAAGGAGGAAGAAGTTGAGGTAGCCTTATTGGAAATGTATAGTAAGTGTGGTGATCCTGAGAAAGCTCTTAGAGTATTTGAAACCATACCAAGAAAGTTGGTGTTAGCTTGGACTAACATGATTGTAGGACTAGCAATGAACGGTCTTGCAAATGAAGCTCTAATGTTGTTCAATAAAATGTGTGATGAGGGAATAAAGCCTAATGAGATAACATATTTAAGTGTTTTATGTGGTTGTAGTTATGCAGGTTTAGTAAAAGAAGGTAAATGGTTGTTCAATGCTATGAGTCAAGTACATGGTATTACACCAAGATCTGAGCATTATGGTTGTATGGTTGATCTTCTTGGCCGAGCCGGTTTGCTAAAGGAAGCAGAGATGTTTATTCAAGAAATGCCAGAAAAGGCTGATGCTGGAATCTGGGGTGCATTATTGGGAGCTTGTAGAATGCATGGTAAGGTTCAATTAGGTGAAAAGATAGCCAAGATTGTTACTCAAATGGACCCTTATCATTCGGGTCGTTACATTCTTCTCTCCAACATTTATGCTGCAGAAAATAGATGGATTGATGCTGAAAAAGTAAGGAAGAAGATGAAAAGTTCAGGTATACATAAAACTCCAGGCTTTAGCTTGGTTGAGATGAAAGGTGAAATGCACCAATTCATAGTAGGCAATCTTTCTCTATGAGATTTGCCAAATTTGATGCATGTATGTACTAAGAAAGAAAAAAGCTTGTGCATTTTTTAGTATAATATGGTGTTCAAATTGGTTAAATATTACTCTCTATTCTATAAAATTTATAGTGGACTGGATTAATTTTCAGTTTAGCACCAGATATTAGATATTGTATCCTCAATAACAACAAAATATATTTCTTCTTAGAAAATGGATCAAAGAACAATTGAAGCCATTGCAGCTAGGAGGGAATGTTGTCAGTCTTGTAAATGTGTAATTGAAACAAGTTTTGTTAGACAAATAGGAAAGTTGAAGCTGAGTAGAGATCCCGGATGGCCGGAGGCCTGAAAACAAGACAGTCCAAAAAAAGACCTTCTGTCTATACACTTTCGAGAATATAATAAAATAGATGAGACGACAGTGATTGACAAAGCAGGGGAGTTGAGTCTTGTCTCCTTTCACTTTATCGTACTCGGAGGAATGGTGACCCGAGAGTACACGCCAGACGAAATGATTGTGGCTCCATATACGGGGGATTATCGGGTTCTTATCGATACATTAACTAGAACCTATTGGAATTGGAAGTAACCGTAAGCGAGGGAGGGAAAGGAAAAGCAATAAAAACCAAACTTTTTCAAAGTGAAAGACATTCGGAAAGATATTTCAGAAATTCGTAATCAAGAAAAAAAATTGTTCAAGTCCAAATAGCAATTGTATCATATAAGCCCCAGGGCCTAGCTCAAGTGGCAAAGGGTGGTAGATTTGTGTCTTAGGTCACAGGTTCAAGCCCCCACACCATGCAAAGTAAAGTCTGGTATTTAAGTGGAGAAGGGTAGAGGGGCCGGCCCATTATCCACCGAGTTGTCTTAGGTCACAGGTTCAAGCCCCCACACCATGCAAAGCAAAACCTGGTATTTAAGTGGAGAAGGGTAGAGGGGCAGGTCCATTATCCACCGAGTTTTGAAGGTTACGGTTGGTTCAAAGGATCGGCCCAGAAGGATTTCTCGGTCATAAAAAAAAAAAAAAAAAAAAAGCAATTGTATCATATATGTATAGTCGTCACTCAATGTAGGCTGTCAATATAAAAGGCCACTTTTAGACTTTAGTGACTTTGTCGTCACTGAATGTAGGAAGACAATACTAATGACGACGTAAAGAACACTTCTACGGACGACTTCGGCGTCACTGAATGTAGGTCGCCAATACTAAAAGGCGACTTAGAGTCTCACTTTTAGTGGCAACTTCAGCGTCACTGAATGTAGATCGCTAATACTAAAGGCGACATAAAGACCTATTCACTGAAAAGCTTACTACACGTATTATGAGTTACTGAAGGCAATTAGATTATTCTTTAAATTATTACTTTTCTCATAGAAAATATTAGTTAATCCAAATTAGTGGGACTACACTGGGTTTGTTATTATTTGTAAATGTGTAACTGGAACAAGTTTTGTTAGACAAAATGCCCAAGCTGAAACAACATGAATTTCAGTATATTCAAACTTTCTTAACTTTTGATTTAATGTAAACTAAACATTTTCAGAGTTAAAGACATTGGGAAAAATATTTCAGAAATTTGTAATCAAGAAAAAAAAATTCAAGTCCTAAATAGCAATTGTGTCATATATATATATATACATTGGGTTAGAGCGGGTTGTGTTGTATCTTATTAATTTTCTCAAACTTGTTTTTCACTATCTTCAAGTCTTCATTTAGGAAGCAGATAGACGCCACAGCTTTACAAGGAGCTAAGAAAGTGACAGATAATAACATAATGTAACCAAGTAAATTGCAGAAGATAAACTACTAGGCCAGAAAAGAGAGATACTGTGTCAAAGAAAGGCTTGTTAGATCCCAGAATTTCAATAAGCTTTAAGTAATTGTGTCTTAAACTTTATGAAATAGTAAATATTGGCATTCGCATTGCGGTCAAATCTGAAAATAAAGTTACTCCTTTCCCTTCCCTTTTTGAGGCGATTATTTCCTCTTGATCTTTTTTTTTTTTCCTTTTTCTGGTGAGCCCATCCTTCTATTTCATTGTCGCGGGGAAGTCGTTAAACCTGTAATCTCCTTTTTGGCATTTATATGTCCAAGATTTAGAGGCCATTTTAGGCAAATATAACTTGGATATGCAAGCCAAGAAAGGATGACGATAGGAAACAGTCTGGAAAATGCATGTGTCACTCAATTTCAGAGAATGCACCGGCATGAAATTTCTGGCACAACGACTGAGAAGCAGCTTCTATTCTTGATAGATCCTACAGCAACACAACAAATCCTATTCAACTTTGATGAAAAAAGAAAATGCTTCAAAGCCAATGTGACATCTTCATCAAGAGGTCTTTACCTTTCCTTCAAATGTAATTACAAGAGGGCCTTCTCTTGATCTGCGATAGCCTCCTTCATATCCAAGAAAACAGGTAAGAGTCAGGAAGGAGGAAAAAAGTAGATGGACTCAGGGGGGGGGGGAGGGGGGGTGGCAAAAAAATATGATTTACCAATGTAAAGATCAGGGAACTGAGCGCAAAGCTTTGACAGAGGTTGAGCAACTTCGACCTGCAATACAGAGTGACGCGTAATGATCAATGGAATAGGACAAAATAAGAAGTATTAAATATCCATTTCTGACATTATGTGATAACTGAAATTCTAGAAGGTTATCCAGGGTGTAAAATACTATTAATGATACTCCATTGATGAACGAATAGATATATTGTTATCTCAAGTATCTGTAACGATGATTGCATGATAGCCGCAATACAGAGCAGGTTCCATTACATCAACTTAATTGCAACTAAGAATGCTAGCAGCACATAGATAAAGTGAAAGTTATTTGAGCATATGCATTTTTCAGCTATAAGCATATGCAGATCTAGGATTTCTAGAAACGTTATCCTTGTATGAGCACATAAGAAAACATGGGAAAAGGATCTTAAGTTCACTGGACTGTGGTGCCTTTTTCTGCTATGACAAGTCCTTTCCAATGCTTCAGTTCATTTAGTATGCAAGTTCAAATCTGTTGTAAGGGACTGAGAATATTATTTACCTGATTTATTAACAATTCATATTTTTCTTCACTTCTCATTTACAATATGGGAACTACAGATTTATACATTCTTCATGAAGTCTAGTACAGCAAAAAGGAAATTTGCTTTTCAGAACTAGAACCTAGTGATAATCAAAAATTTGTCAGGTACAATTTTCAAGTTCCAAGGAAAACATAAAAGACAATAGTTAGCCAAACCAGGGAGAGGAGTTCCCATAAGAAAGGCGAAAGCAGGAGTCTTTCGTCCTAACATGAAACAGTTTGGAAAAAAAAGAAACTTGGAAAGGCCACTTACTAGCACATGGGGAACAAGGGTTCAAAAATACTCATGATATAAAAGGAAATGACTTCAGTAGTTCTAAATATTACACATCAAGAAGGAAACTATAAAAAGGGGCATAAAAGAATCTAAGAAAGGGTTACGTAGCTCTCACATCAGAAAGAGTTGTTGCAAAGCATTTTGATACAAATGGATCCATCAATACCAGGATGCCATTAGATTTTGCCAATTCGATCAGACAATCCCATTGCCGATCCAGCTCTACAACATTTGTCGCAGTGAGAATAATCACATTATGGCACTTGATCTACAAAAAACAAAATGCACATGCTAATTTTTTTTTACTTCATAAGTATCTTAAACAAATAGGTAAGAGTGTCAGCAGGAATATGAATATAAAACAGCCCCATGTAATTAAAAGAATGAAATTAAAGAGGGAAATCGAGGCAAAGACAAGGTAGCTTCACTGTCAGCAATCAGCTTTTTCCATATTTGTTAACCATATTGACAGCTTTGCATAAGCCAAAAAAATTGTTAGTTCTATGTGATCCAATTTCTTATATCATCAAGAGTTTCCTCTTTTCTTTTTCTTTAATAAAATCCAGCTTTTTGTAAAAAAAAAAAAACTTCAAAGGCCAATAAGCAGCTTAGGGCATTCAATCAAACACTACCACTACAAATATCTAGAACGAAAATTTGCAACAATAGCAACAACCATGCCTCAATCCCTACATAAATTGGGATCAACTATATGAATCACCCATATCCATTCGGCTCTATTTGCGCCCTCGGTTAAATGAATCATCATATCCATTTGGCTCTTTTTGATGAAGTAATAATAGATTTCATCGTTGGCGTCAAGAAGATGCATAATAATACATAAGTTATGGAAGCAAAAAAGACTTTGTTAGCTCAATTACAAAAAGACTATTCTAGTACCAAGGAGCTAACGAAGTTCAAAAAGTTGTCGAGAGAATCTAAGGGGGAAATCATCATATCCATTTGGCTCTATTGAGCCCTTTTCACTCAAATATGCAATATTTTAAGATGAATTAGTTTTTCTATAAAACCAGAGGATCTCTAAACCTCACACTTTGAACACAAACATGCATATCTCTAAAGACGACGGAACCAGAGAAAACAAAAAATAGGAAAGATGACGAATTTTAGATGTGTGCCTATTTGGATATAATAATAGAGTCAGATTAAAAACATTGCTGGCCAAACTTCGGCGACAAGAGGAAGAATCCATAGAAGATTTATATTTTAGATAATGACTGCATGGGCCCAATCAAAACTATGCTTGTAAGTAGTAGGTAAATAAGTCCCACGCCCCCTCCTGCTAACAGAAAAACAGAAAAGGGGAAAGTTGAAGAGTCATAAATGTGTGCCTATTCAGATGTGATAGCTTCAGATTTAAGAACATCGTCCTTTGGATATAAGTGTAATTTCTTTTCTTTTTTATAGGCAACACAACTAGTATTTTTTTATCAAGACAAGATGAGTAACGACAAAGAGAATTATATCAATCATACTATAAAAAAATGCATTTTGAATATTTGGCTGGTTCCTTAGCTTCGGTCTTCAAATATGGCTCTTTGGTATTGAGGACAAAAGTCTACTAGTTGCTACATGCATCTAAAAAGATGTTTCGACATGTCCACAGAAGACCTCGAAAATTTCACCTCCAAAGTGATAACCAAAATGGACAGCTCTTCTATAAAACTGATCTTCTTTTTATACAAACAAAAATGCATTTTCTACAGGAACAAAAAAGGTTCTTGTTATGCAGATGACCTTCTTTTATTTGCTAGAGGTGACCTTCCCTCAATCTCTGCTATTCATAGATGTTTTTAGTCAATTTCCTCAAGTATCAGGGCTACAGGCAAATCTGGAGAAAAGCTCAGTGTGCTTTGGTGCTGTAAGAATGGATATCCTGCAACATTTAGGCTTTACATTGGGGGAACTGCCGTTCAAATACTAGGTATCCCACTTGCTACAAAGAAGCTTTCATTGATACAGTGGCAACCTTTGATAGAGAAGATAGTTGCAAAGATCTCCTCCTGGACAGCAAAGAAATTATCATATGCTGGTAGAGTACAGCTTGTTCAAACTGTGCTATTTGGTATTCAATTCTATTGGTCGCAGCTGTTCACTTTGCCTTCAAAGGGTCTTGAAGATGATTGATTCATACTGCAGAAGCTACATCTGGTCTGGGATAAATGTGATCACAAAAAAGGCTCTGGTAGCCTGGGATAGAATGTCTGAATGTGTACACCTAAATCAAGTGGGGGCCTAAACTTGATTAATTTGCATCCATGGAACAAGGCTGCTCTAGCTAAAGTCTGTTGGGATGTAGCAAACAAGCAAGATCGACTATGCATAAGATGGATACATGCTTTCTACATCAAAGACAAAAACTTTGAAGAGGTGGCAATTGCCCAACAAGCAAGTTGGATGGTGAGACAGATTCTAAATACTAGAACAACACTTCAACAGTGCATCATCATTAGCATCAAAGAAAGAGTATGATCAGAAGCTTCTACTTGCAGCTGTTGGGAGACAGACCAAGAGTTAACTGGAAATGCCTGATGTTTCAAAACAATGCCAGGCCAAAATCTATATTTACCATGTGGCTACAACTACATGGGAGAATGTTGACTGCAGATAGGTTGATACAATGGGGACTAGTTGTAGATTCCAGGTGCTCTTTATGCCAAGCTCATGATGAGATCAGGGAACACTAAGGAGTTGTGGCAGAGAATCCTACAATGGATGTAAAGGCAGGATGTTGCTAGGGATAATTGGGAACAACATATGCA
Source organism: Nicotiana tabacum (assembly GCF_000715075.1). NCBI lineage: Eukaryota > Viridiplantae > Streptophyta > Magnoliopsida > Solanales > Solanaceae > Nicotiana > Nicotiana tabacum. Next base: position 12,351,794 of record NC_134089.1, on the reverse strand, counting down.
CTGGGTTGTACAATGTGCCAAGGGTAAAACACAACGAGCACAAGTCTATAGGATGGTATATGCTGAGTTAACTCACTTCATTTGGATAGAAAGGAACCAGCGATTGTTTGAAAAGAGAAGCAGAGGAGTTGATAGTATTGCACGAGACGTAGCCTACATATGCAACTTACGAGCCACCACTGGGATTAGTAGCACGGTGCAACATTTTATGTTTTGATATAGACAGTTAGTGTAAGGCTTTAGTTTCTGTAAGATTGATAGCTGCTGAGTTATAAGCAGGCCATGGATATGTAAAGTTTACTGGTGATTAATACAAAAACTGTTAGTTACCAAGAAAAAGAGGTCCTGACTTATAGCTAGATACATTCAGCCGTTTGGATCTTTTTTGTTGGATACTCTCAAATCAGTATGAATGAGAATTGATTCACTGCATGAAAAACAAATCTACTAAAACCGCCTTCCACTCGCTTAAATAAATTATGAGGTTGTCACTTGCCTTTTGCGCCCTATGCCACTCTTTTAAGGTGTTTTACCACTTGATGAAAAGAATGTCTTATTTGATTTCCAAATTCAAAAAATTAAAGTACATGGAACTTGAGAAATTATTCCTAGCGTGCTATTTTTTAAGTAGCATCAAAGGAAAGGCCTAACTAACTGAATCTCCAATTTTGACAATAGAGCTTGGCAAATCAATTTAGTAGATGACAATGAGGGTGTTTGGCTAAGCTTATAAGCTGGTCAAACTGGCTTATAAGCACTTTTTGGCTTATCTATGCGTTTGGCAAAATTAAAAGTGCTTATTAGTTAAGTGCTTATAAGCCAAAAATAAGCCAAAAGTCATAAGTTGGTCTCCTCCAACTTATCAAATTTCAGCTTATAAGCACTTTAGGTTTGACCAAAATATTTACTATTCTATCCCTAAAATACTTATTTTTAAAACAAAACTCTTCGTATACCCAGTTCTTCAGCTGTTTATTATCAATTTCAGCACTTTTATCCAAACACGTAACTGCTTATTTTTAAATCAGTTTCAGCACTTAAAAGTGCTTTTCAGCACCTAATGTTTATCAGCTACTCTAAATCAGCTAAGCCAAACGGGCTCAATATACAAAAATGTAAAAATAAAGCAAAATTTTCAATTGGACCACCCACTTGGACACTAGGTAGACATCTGATAGAGACATAACATGAATGTAATGACCAGAACAAAATGGAAATAAAAACGACCAGCAAATATAGAACAAGCTACTTATGGTTGGAAAACTATGTTGGTCGGATATGGGTCAGGTATTAAATACGAGTGTGGGTCTAGAGGTCGGATTCATCATCACATGAATTTTGGGATTTGGGGGTATGGATCCGAGTGTGGATATACACTGATGCTAGGATACAACTAATAATATATATGCCAATTAGTTATTTAGATTGTTGAAAAGTAACTTATTTTCGATTTACAAGGTAATTTAAATCCATTCCTGTCAATTAAGTTGAGTGGGAAGTGTCTATTGCATAGTTATAAATTGCTATAAATATATATTGTAATCTAATATAAATATTTGTGTGACTATAAATCATCTTATTAAGGGTAAAATGAAAAGTTTAAAGTTAAATTGTTCCTAAATATAGAAAGGTATCATTCCTTTTTTAGGACAGGCTAAAAAGGAAAGTGCGTCACATAAATTGGGAAAGAAGGAGTATATAATAGTTTGAACGGAGAAAAGTAATTAGTTTTTCCAGAATCTTGGTTCGAATCTATCATTATCTATTTATGCTTCTTGAGCTTTGTTAGTAACTAGAAAGCAAAAAGCAATTGTGGTCGAAATAACTGTCTTTAATAGCCAGAGCAAAAAGTACTCTGGTAAAAACTAAACCCTTAATATTTTATTCATACGGTATCTTGTAAAATAGCAAATTGTTCTAGTACTTATGTGAATATACATATGACATAAACCAAAAATCAAACCAAATATCCAGTCAACCTAAACTTCTTGGCCATAGGTATAGTCACAGCACCCAAGTTAGATTTTGACCAAATCTGGTGCAAATCCCACACCCACATCCAAATTGTGTCGGATGGTCAAGGATGCAGAAATTTTTTTGAAGGATCCGAGCAACATTGTTTAGAAAGATAGACCATTCTAGGGGCTGATAGCTTCTTACTTAAAAATAGACAGTTTTCAGGGCAGTAAGCTGCATGTGAGTTTCATTAAAGCTACTTCCATAAATAAATATAAACAATATTTATACTTAAGCCTAAACAATCCTCAAGGTGTGTGGAAAATTTTTTAAGACAACATACAAACAAAAACTCAGCAAATTAAACAAACCTTGAGTTGAAAACAATAATTAGAAAATGTACCTACGTCTAAACGTCCTCTCTAAGTGCGATTGAAGATGTTTTAACACAATATAAAAACAAAAACTTAGCAAAATATATAATGGTTGAGAATGAAGTTGGATATTATTTTACACTCTAAAAGAAATAAAATGTCAAAACTACAGAAAGAACTTAAAATAACCATCATAGTTCAGATAATGGCCAACATACCAAAGGCACAGGTAGCTGTTCATGATGCAACAATTCTGTAATACCCTCGGGCAACAGCGCCATCTGGAATAGGAAAAGAAACAAGGGTTACCTTTATAAATAAGGATGTTTTTCCTGAAAATGATAAATAAGTATGTTCTTCCTTCCACTTATTTAATTTGTATCTTTCAGAGTCAGTTAGTTGATGGGCACACAAGATGGTACATAATTTCAAAATCAGTTTAGTGGAACACTCTCTGGAATGACACAAATTCCAGAACTGCCTTGACGAAAAGTATCAGGACTTGAAACTTTTGGGTCAGGATCTTTCTAGTGCATGTAATCATAAATGGAAATGCGTCTGAAAAGGCTGATTCATCCTGTAGAAAAGTAATATCTCCAAGCTTTTCCTTACCGTTCAGGTTATTACTTGCTTTGGATGTCTAATATTTCGGATATGAGAACTATATTGAAAAAGCCTTAATATTATTCAGCTAATTTACCAATCAAGGTGCAGAAATGAATTCCAAGGTTTCAAGAAAAAAATACAATTTTGTTCATGTAAACTGGATTCCAGCCTATCAAGGAGCTTTTTCATTTAAACTTTCAATCGACTCCTAACAGAATGAAATGAGAGATTTCTTAATACCAGTGCAATAGAAAGTAACTGAAGCACCAAACTCAAAAAGCACAGGTACGATAGTAACAACACTGTGCCATTCTTGCCCACAATATTGCATTAAAGAAAAGCTCTGACCTCGTTCTTGTCACCGGAGCATTTTTCACCTATAAGGTGCCTCAGATGTTCTTCAAATTCTTCATCAGGAGCCTGAAAAAGAAAGTAATGGAAAGATTTGAGACACTGATATATCAGTGTAAAGCGAAATATCAAATAACATTTTTGAAAGAGTTTCATAAATATCACAGACTCTGGCACCACTGTCGTATCTTTCGAACATGCAGAATGACACAAGGATTATAAAACTAAAGTAATAGTGAATATTTAATTATTTAAAGCATTATAGTTGTATTAACATATCTAAACCTATATGTAAAAACCATATTCACATTTATAAACACATAATCATAGACATCTATGCATCAAATACATTTACCAATAAAGTATCTAGGTGACTTATCCATGGTAATTTAAAATTAGATGTTTGATCATCCTTCTCTAAGACCTGTACCTTCATTTAAACTATTAACTTGACTAAACCATCCATCCCAGTAGAAAAGAAAATAAAAGCAAGGAATTACAACTTCAGATGTGTTCTCTGAGAGAACACAACACACACCAATGAGGGAAATTACTTAATGAAAGCAGCCAACAGCGTACGACACATGGCACATCAAGTTTGCAACGTATGCCACATCAGCCAGACATGCAAATAGTTTAAAAGTTTCCATGCTACAAAGTTAAATCATTCAGAAGCTATTGCTCAGGCTAAGTCGTGGATTAAAAGCACGCAGAAGGATCAATATTATGTACCATGCGAACACCAAAGGCTTTTGCTACTCCTGCTACAGTAACATCTGAATGCAATGGGCCTATCCCGCCAAATATAAGTACCTGTTGGAAGATAACAATTTTTAAAACCTATGCTCAGAGCTGGTAGTATTTCCTCACAGACAAGCACAGACAGACATACAAAACTGATGCAGACTGGTCTACGATACAATCCATACTGACAAATGCTTCTTACCATATCATCTGTGGACTTCTGTCTCTCTACTTCCTCGGCTACAGAATCTATCTGAAATTGAGAAGGACGAGATTACAAATGGAGATTAGAATAAATTTCAAATTAAAAAGGTTTAAGGTTTCTCAACTATCAAGGTGGCAAATAAAGGAAAAAGCCGGCGTGCTTCAGGAAAGCAATTACAATTGACTGTTCTAGCTAATAATTGGCTTGGAATGGTAATGAATCTTTTCCAATTACTAGGGAGATATTCGGGTTAAGCTATCCATTTTTTCCCTGAAGCTTATTAGAGAGGATTTTATTTCTACCTTTGACATCTTTCTTCTGACTGCATGCACAGTTCAAACAATTGCAAAAGCTCCCAATAACATATTACTTACATCATTTCGAGTGACAGCAACTCGCGATACTGCCCAACCAATAGAATGGAGCTTTTTACACAACATAGACCCCAATTTGTCCTCTACAGTGCCAAACCTGAGCTATGGAACCAAGAGAAAAATATCTGATAAGCAAGCAGATGTAGACGGCATGGAATATTAGATTTTAGATTCAGAGCGAATATATATTCACTTGTCCCTAGCCTATTAGCTCTCTGCCTCAAATGGCTGAGTTAATGTAGAGCAAACTGAAAAGATGGACTATATTCTGCATTACACGTAACCGCATAGTAAACGAAAAATGTAAACATCTAATTTGACCAATGCACAGAAAATTGAAGGTGTCTCCTTATGTCCATCCGGTTACCAAAAGAGAAAGTCAAAATGAGTTAATGTGACACATCAACTAGAATCCAAGACCATGCTCTGCCTCTCACCAAGTCACTGTCGTTTGACTAAATGCCTATGAAAAAATATTATATCCATTTAACCAGATAAAGAATACAAAATTCAAATGAAATCTTCTAATATAAAACGCCAATTTCGTTTACACTTCAAAATATGATTGTTATATTCCTTCTGTATTATAGACTCAAGAGTTCAATTAGAGGGAAATTTCCATTGAAATAGAGGATAACTTGTTTCCAAAAATCAGCTGAGATAGCTGGGTTAGGGAGAAACTATGTGATTGCAGAAATTTGATTCACTTGCAGGAAATTTAGTTACCGAAGAGATTGTGTGTTTCAAGAACAACTAAAGCACATTCAGGTTCAACAATTTATAACTTTTAATAAATACTCTCAGGTTCAATAACAGCCGATCATAGAAGAACCAAAAACTAGAATATGAAGTCCTAACAATCAATAGAAAATTCAAAAGAACACACGCTAAAGGACAATATCAGTGATAAAGATATGGCAGAAATTCAACAAAAATTACATATAATGAGAAGAAGCCACTTAGAAGAGCATGTGAACATGGTACAAGGATCATCAAATACAAATGTCAAGCAACAATAACTTACAAAATTTCATCCCCCACAGTAATAATCGAGGCAGTAAGCATGCTGCCGGAATTCAAATTCTCCATTTTCACTCCATTGCTAATAGAAGATAATTTCCCACACACCAGAGAGGAGTTCTTCTTTACCCTTCCAGCTCTTTCCAACCTTCCATCAGCAAGTAAATAGGCAGGTTTAAACTTCTCTTCACTATTGTCGGAGTTCCTGATGCACAAAAGTGCATTACGAACAGTGTCATGAATGCTCCCAATTGAGGTATACCTACAAGAGCAGTAAACAAATAGATGGTCAAATCAATGAGTATAGCTCTGGAAGTTGAAGTTCCAAAGTATAATTCATGAGTATTGAGTAGCACAAATCAGATCAGCAATATAAGAGATACTAGTATAAATCTCAAAAATTGAAAGAGAAAGATTAAGATTTCATATTTTTCGTGTAATTGCAGGATGATGAATCTAATAAAATTTTGAAGTGACACAACAGAAAATTACCCCTGATCATAAAGACTGCAGTACTGAACCTTGGATACCAATAGGAACGCCCATACATCTCTGTCGCATCAAACTTTGCAGGTTAGTTATTTTAATTCATCCAATATGAGAAACAAACAGTAAAGTGGATCACCAAGGCCATCAAAAATACACAAAATCATGGCAGTTGAAATCAAAGAAAATTTGCCAAATGAACATCTTCCATTGAAAAGGGCATGCAAAACCCTGAACTAGGTAAAAACAGTGATGCAGCTGTAAGAAGGCACGGGAGAAAATATGATATATTGATATTGTGTGTTCAATACAATACAAGAAGGCCTTATTTAGAGCTATACTATACAAGGACATACTACTCCTATTCCAATGTGGGACAAGACTACATTATGTACATATCTAACACTCCCTCTCAAGCCGGTGCATACACATCATATGTACCGAGCTTGTTACACATGTAACTAATACGAGAACCAGTAAGAGACTTAGTGAAAATATCTGCTAGTTGATCATTCGACTTTACAAACTTTGTAACAATATCTCCCGAAAGTATTTTTTCTCTGACAAAGTGACAGTCGATCTCAATGTGTTTAGTCCTCTCATGGAACACCGGATTTGACGCAATATGAAAGAGCGGCTTGGTTATCACACACTAGTTCCATCCTGCTGATTTCTCCGAACTTTAACTCCTTGAGCAACTGCTTAACCCAAACTAACTCACACGTTGCCATAGTCATGGCCCGATAATTCGCTTCGACGCTAGATAGAGCAACTACATTTTGTTTCTTGCTCTTTCACGAGACCAAATTACCTCCTACTAGAACACAATATCCAGATGTAGATCGTCTATTAGAAGGTGATCCTGCCCAATCAGCATTTGTGTACCCAACAATCTACCCGTGGCCTCGATCCTCGAATAGTAATCCTTTGCCTGGAGCTGACTTTATATACCGAAGAATATGAACAACTGCATCCCAGTGACTATCACGGGGAGAATCCATAAACTGACTTACAACACTCACCGGAAAAGAAATGTCAGGTCTAGTCACTGTGAGGTAATTCAATTTTCCAACCAACCTCCTATATCTCGTGGGGTCTCTAAGAGGCTCCCCATGTCCAGGCAGAAGCTTAGCATTCGGATCCATAGGAGAGTCAATAGGTCTGCAACTCATCATTCCAGTCTCCTCAAGAATGTCTAAGGCATACTTCCGCTGTGAAATAACAATACCTGAGCTAGACTGAGCGACCTCAATACCTAGAAAATACTTGTCTTCCCAGATCCTTAGTTTGAAAGTGCTGAAAGAGATGTTGCTTTAGATTAGTAATATCATCCTGATCGTTGCCAGTAATAACAATATCATCAACATGAACCACCAGATAAATACACAGATTCGGAGCAGAATGCTAATAAAACGCAGAGTGATCAGCCTCACTACGAGTCATGCCGAACTCCTGAATAATTGTGCTGAACTTACCAAACCAGGCTCGAGGGGACTGTTTCAAACCATATAGTGACCTGCGCAATCTGCATACACAACCACTAAACTCCCCTGAGCAACAAAACCAGGTGGTTGCTCCATATAAACTTCCTCGTCAAGATCACCGTGGAGAAAAGCATTCTTAATATCTAATTGATAAAGAGGTCAATGACGTACAACAGCCATGGACAAAAAAAAGACGAACAGATGCTTCTTTAGCCACGGGAGAGAAAGTATCACTATAATCAAGCCCAAAAATCTGGGTATATCCTTTTGCAACAAGACGAGCCTTAAGCCGATTAACCTGACCATCCGGGCCAACTTTGACTGCATAAACCCAACGACAACCAACCGTAGACTTACCTGCAGGAAGAGGAACAAGCTCCCAAGTGCCACTCGCATGTAAAGCAGACATCTCGTCAATCATAGCCTGTCGTCATCCAGGATGAGATAGTGTCTCACATGTAGACTTAGGAATAGAAACAGTGGACAAAGAAGATATAAAAGCATAATGAGGTGACGACAGACGATGATAACTTAGACCAACATAGTGGGGATTAGGATTAAGTGTGGACCGTACACCTTTGCGGAGTGCAATTGGTTGACTAAGAGGAAACAAGTCCGCAGTAGGTGCAGAATCTGATGTAGGACGTGAATCACCTGGGCCTGATACTGGATGTGGACGGTGATGATAAGTCAAGAGTGGCGGAGCTACAGAAGGTTGAACTGGATTATGTGGAGGAATTGGACCTATAGGTGGTGGAACTGGAGCTATAGATGGTGGAACGGGAGCTATAGGTGGTGGAGCTGGAGATGTAGAGGAAGATGGATAGGAGAGTGACTGAATCTCCAAAAGAAGAGACTGGTAGTACCTCAGAAATATCTAAGTGATTACATGGACCTGTGAAGTATGATTGGGTTTCAAAGAAGGTAACATCAGCGGACATAAGGTACCGCTGGAGGTCAGGAGAATAGCATCGATACCCCTTTTGCGTTCTCGAGAAACCAAGAAATACGCACTTAAGAGCACGGGGAGCTAACTTATTTGTTCCTGGAGTAAGGTTATGGACAAAACAAGTGTTTTCAAAGACACGGGGTGGAAGGGAGAACAAAGGTAAGTGGAAAAACATAACAGAAAATGGAACTTGGTTCTGGATAGCTGAAGATGGCATACGATTAATAAGATAGCAAGATGTAAGAACTGCATCCCCCAAAAACGCAACGGAGCATGAGATTGCATGAGTAGGGTACGAGCAGTTTCAATAAGATGTCTATTCTTTCCTTCAGCTACTCCATTTTGTTGAGATGTGTACGGACAAGATGTTTGATGAATAATCCCATGAGATTTCATAAACTACTAAAATGGGAAAGACAAATACTCTCGGGCATTATCACTACGAAATGTGCGAATGGAAACCCCAAATTGATTTTGAATTTCAGCGTGAAAGGTCTGGAAAATAGAAAACAACTCAGATCGATTTTTTATCAAAAATATCAAGGTGCACCTAGAATAGTCATCAATGAAACTAACAAAGTAGCGGAATCCTAAGGTAGAACTGACCCGACTAGGACCTCAAACATCTGAATAGACTAAAGTAAAAGGTGACTCTACTCGATTATCAATACGTCGAGGAAAGACTCACACTCTAGAGCTGACAAGTGAGATAAACCAGGTACCATTTTCTGAAGTTTTGACAAACTAGGATGTCCCAACCATTTATGTAATAAATCTGGTGAATCAGTAACAGGACAAGTTGTTGAAGGAAGACAAGATGTGAGTCCATGTGATTTAGCAAGGATAAGGTAATAAAGTCCATTTGATTCACGCCCGGTACCAATGATCTGCCCTGTACTGCGTTCCTGTATAAAAACATAGTCATCAAGAAATAAAACGGCACATTTAAGTGATTTGGCTAGGCGACTAACAGCTATAAGATTAAAAGGACTATTAGGGACATAAAGAACTAAATCTAAAGGTAAGGAAGGAATTGGGCTTGCTTGACCTATTGCAGTTGCCATGGTTTGAGACCCTTGGCCATTGTGACTCTTGGAAGAGATTGAGAATACGAAAAGTAGTGAAAAGAGATGTGTTACCATAAATATGATCCGATGCACCTGAATCAATGACCCAAAACTCAAAGGATGAAGATTGAGAGACACAAGTCACGCTATTACCTGTTTGAACAACGGAAGCTATCTCAGAAGATGTCTGCTTACCTGCTTTGTACTGAAGAAACTCAAAATAATCCACTAAAGAAACCATCCGACTATTCGAAGTATCGGTTCCCATGTCGCTACAATTAATAGTAGTAGGATTAACTTGAAATAGTGAAAATTAGTAACTCCTTTGGGAAAACTGAAGAAATCGCTGAGAAAACATTGTTTACAGCAGGAAAACAAAACATTGTTCTGCGTCGGAAAACAATGTTCACGCCAGAAATACTGTAGCTCTCGGAATATTACTGTAGCAGCCAGAAAAATTCAAAGTGGTCGGAATGAAATAAAAACAGTAGGGGTAGGATCGGAATTACCAGACGACCCAACTGTTCGGAAGAAACTTTTTCAAAAAATGGCCGGAAGTCCACTTCTGAAATCACTGTTCACGCTGGAAAAATATAAAAGTGGTCGGAATTTGGTGTAACCTGGATGGGTAGGCTCGGAATTGCAAGGGGAATAATCTGTCCTGAAGAATCGTCGCCAAAAAATGGCCACAAGGTGGCCCACGCGACGTCAGAACTTTGCCGGAAAATTTTCTTCCGACCGACTACCGCCGGAGATTTTCACTGGGGTTTGATCGCCGGACAGTGACTACTCTTGTGGTAGTGTTGGATTTTGCACAACACTAACCGAGACAAAGCAGATGCAAAACAACTTTGAAAAATCGCCGGAAAAAAAGGGTTCTGGTGACTGATTTCACTTCCCGGAATCGCTGGAATTTATGCACAGCGATAAATCTCTCACGATAGCTCTGATACCATGTGAGAAGGCACGGAAGAAAATATGATATATTGATATTGTGTGTTCAATACAATACAAGAGGTCCTTATTTATAGCTATACTATACAAGGACATACTACTCCTATTCCAATGTGGGACAAGACTACATTATGTACATATCTAACAGCAACCAATTCAACAAGGGAGAGTAGTGAAAGAAAATGTCAATCGCTTGAGTCATGACTAATAGTTTAAAATGAGATATTGACTAAGAGTTTGGTCATCTCTATCTTAGCTGGATTACATTGGATTCTAGACCTTTAGGTTGTTCCAAAGGTTGAACTTTCTTGGATTGTTTGTTCCAAAGGTCATACTTCTGAATGTTATTTCTTGGTGCCAGGGAAGTAATGCTTCAAAATGATAGTAAAAAACATTCAATCCTGCATTGCCATATTGAATCAATTAAATATAATGGAAAATCACACATCCATCACTTGCCATGACCAACAACTGAGAGAAGAGAAGAGGCACTTATTTATAGGTGCCACCCATAAATCATAATACACATAATTTTTGTTCCAATGTAGGACAATATTTAACTAATGAAATTAACACTTCTAACATTCCAACACTATAACTTAATATTCTAACACGCTCTCTCAAACTCAAGCAGTGGTTAGGCCTGCCATGTTATAAAGCAGTGGTTAGGCCTGCCATGTTGTACGGGATCGAGTGTTGGCCAGTTAAGAACTCACATATCCAAAAGATGAAAGTAGCAGAGATGAGGATATTGAGGTGGATGTGCAGGCATACTACGATAGATAAGATTAGGAATGAAGCTATTCGGGAGAAGGTGGGTGTAGCCCCTGTGGAGGACAAGATGAGGGAAGCAAGACTCAGATGGTTCGGGCACATTCAGAGGAGGAGCATTGATGCTCCGGTGAGGAGATGTGAGCGACTAGCTGTGATGGGCACGAGGAGAGGTATAGGACGGCCCAAGAAGTATTGGGGAGAGGTGATCAGGCAGGACATGGCACGACTTAGGATTACTGAGGACATGGCCTTTGACAGGGAATTGTGGAGGTCGAGCATTAAAGTTGTAGGTTAGGAGGTAGTTGTGAATATTTCTTCGGCGCATCAGAGTGAGACTTGCCAGTTAGGTTTTAGTTTTAGAATGTTAGTGGTTTCTATTGATGTCGGTCTTTACCTACTGGTTATTGTGTACTTTCCATCTACTTCGTGTTTTTTTTTATATCGTTGTTATTCTATTATGATTTTATTGATAATACTAATATACCGTCTCTTGTCGTCTTCTTGAGCTGAGGGTCTCCTGGAAACAACCTCTCTACCCCTCAGAATAGAGGTAAGGTCTGCGTACATACTACCCTCCCCAGACCCCACAAGTGGGATTACACTGGGTCATTGTTGTTGTTGTTGTTGCTCTCTCAAACTCAAGGTGAGGAAACCTAGTTGAGTTAGATTTTCTAACATGCTCTGTCAACCTATTACAAGAATTTCTCTTGTAATTCTTGCTAGAGAATTACAAGAGAAATGATCAGAAAATGGAGAAATAGTGAATGAAAGAATGGCTAAGATACAAAGACACAAAAGGAATAGCCTAGAGAAGAGACCCTCTACCTCCGTAGGTAGGTTAGAGGTTTGGGGGATTGGGTTCAAGAAAAATGCTGAAATGCTCGTGGAAAAATAAAAAAGCAGTGCCACCAGAATGATAATCATAACAGGGTCGTGCTGCCAGAATGATCACCAGAACAAGGGTGACGTTGCAAAATTCATCGAAAATAGACATGTCGCCGCTGGCACGACCACCGGAACGGGACCAGTACTGCTGGAACAGTCATATAAAAGGTCAAGAAAGTACAACTGTGAGGAAAAAGACACTTCGAAAGGGCAAGTGGCACAATCACCCTCAGATAAATGGAAGTTATTTAAGACACTGTCAAGATCGTAGAAATTCTACAACAACAACAACAACAACAACAAGAAATCCAGTGTAATCCCACAAGTGGCGTCTATCGGAAACAGCCTCTCTATCTTCTCAAGGTAGGGGCAAGAGCATAGATATTCTGCTACCAGAAAATAAGATTTAAAGAACAAAAAGAAAAGATGTATCTATAACTCCATAACACACCATTTATAGGTGTCAAACAGATACACGCACGATATCTAACGTAACAACCTAATATTTCTAAATTTCTAACATAATCACTTAAAATACTAGCAAATACAAAATTCCAATGGTTGGAGGGTTGTTTTTTTTTCATTTTTTTTGGGGGGGGGGGGGGGGCATAGGCAAGGACACACACTCACCTTAATCTCTCTATTCTTTAACTCTTTCGACTCCACCTTCACTTTTTATATGTGCAATTTGCCTATAAGGAAATGAAGCAATGCTATGATGCCTTGACATTGGGTTGTCTTGGAATCAGAGTTATGATAACTGGTTGATTGGAACCATAAACAATAGTCTTATGCTTGTCATTGGTGGATTTCATCAATTAATATCTTACAGCTCCTTACCGTAAAATAACACCAAACAAAGACCAAAACCAGTCCCTGGTATTATAATAGGGTTTTCCTTGTAGGTAAGGACCAACATGCTTGATAATCAATAAACTCTTCCTCTTTTTTCTTCCTTATCTCTTCGGCCTGCTGTCTTTCTGGGGCCCTTTTCTTCATGCATTTCAACAAGAAAAGCAGCTCTTACGAGCATCAATGCATCAGAAGTGCTATCTTTAACACTTAAGTACATAATTGATCTTCTATAGTTCGAGGGAACCAACTTATAAAAGAAATAGTTCAAGTCAACCATTATCTACTTTTAACATGTTCTAGTGACCTCCATTTGGAATTTATTTAAAATCCTTAGAAACAACAGTTGCTTTCTTACACTCCTTGAATAATTAAGCTTTAATCTCAATCCAACTGTCAATGGACTTGAAGCTAGTGTTTGTACTTCAAAAAAAAAACTCAAGAGGCTACTAATACTTCTAACAGTATTTCCATGAAAAATCATGAAGAACAAATGAATGTCAATATCGACAATATATTAACATTAATCTGCAAAAGCATTTTGTAGTCGTCTCTTCTCAGATGAAAATGGTGAGGTATGATGATAATTAATATCCTACTTGGATTCATGTTTTAAAGTCTAATAGAATAAGATTGAGAACCGCTAGATTTCCTTTTTATTTCCTCTTATTTGCACCCATCAGTTTTACCAACTTATATTGCATGTGTATGAGTTGCATATAAGGTGTACCCAAACCTGTATGACCAGTCCAAAATTGGGTTCACCCTCATGAAAGGTGGCCACCCAGGCGAGCTAGGTGAGAATTGCTCTTGACCTACCTGAAAAGTACGTTCCATAAGCAGTGGTCAGCCGCAGATCATACTGGTTTACATTTAGAAGATCATTGACTAGTTGGATTAGTTAACTAAATATTTACTGCAGTAGGATCTCCAATTCGGACACCAAGAAAAATAGCTCGAATTGGATTTGCCTTTAGCAAAGCCTCCAGACCTGATTTAAAATCAAGTCTAATAATATCCATTTGTATGTTGTAACTGCAAGAGAAGAGAGATCAAGCCAAATGATTAATAAGGGAGATGACATCATATACAGCGACACCACTGTATCAGCTTCTTTATATAAAATTGGTTCAAGGTAAACTATCATTTCTCACATACGTTGCTGCAGCTTCATAGGTAAATGAGTTGATCTCAGGGAAAGCAGATTGGCTCTCGAAATATATTGTTCGTATCGGGAATGTCTTTCCGCCATCAGCTGCATCTCCTCCTGAATTATTTTCTTCAGCTTCATGTAGAAAACAGCCTGCCCTCAGCAGGTGAAGCAAAACCTGAATCACAAAAATTCATATATGTGGTCAAAAATTTATGAAAACGAACTATTTATACCTCAACACCAAGAAAGGCGTAAAGAACTTACAGTAGAATCTTTCCCACCATTAAAGCTTAACGCAACCTCTTGTACACTGTTCAGTGTGGGGACATAAGCAATATCAAAACAAAGAAAGCTGAGAAATGCTTAGCCAACTTCATTTTAAAACAGAAAAGTAGTAGTGATAGCTCTCAGATCAAATCATGTTCAAAGATGCAAATCATTCCGTCCTGTTTTATTTACCCATTATCCTATTTTTTGGATAGAGAAAAAAAAAAGGACCTCTTTCTCTAAAAGACAAACTATACCATTTTTCCAAAAGTCCAATTAACATAAATAGTATTGATCCATATCATTATTGTATTTTATGTGACACTTATATACACTTTTTAATCGAGGAATTAGTTTCACAAGTTCTCTGCTGAATCTAGATATAATACCTCATCCAAATTATAACCCCTTAATATCCAAGAAATGTCAGCTAGGTCAACACAATAAGGATAGAGGGAGTATAGCTTATGCATCTATGCGTGTAGACTTGCAGTTGATTTCTTCTCATCTATCTGGGCGGGTAAAGTTACTCCTACTATATTGGTAAAAGGATGCAGAGGCAGAGCTAGGATTTCAACTTTATGGGTTGTGAATTTTAGGACAAAGACTTCAAGTGCTAAAAACTGGGCTCTAAATATTATATTTGTATATATTTAACGAATTTCTTAACACAACTACATTGTTTGGACAAAGCCATTGGGTTCACCCGAACCCGTACTCAAGCTTCTAACTCCACCCTTGAGAGGATGCAGGTACCCAGTGGAATAGCCGAGATGAGCAAATCAATCATAGTTATAAATTTATAGAAAAAAACAAAGTGGAAGCATCACTTACTAATAATTCAACAACTTCAAACAAAAAGTGAAATTTTGTGCATTTATTGCTTAGCAGCATAATATAAGGTAACAAGATAATAATATGCTCTGATATCACAATGCTGTGAACTTGAAAATGAAGTATTACGCTATATGTTATACTCCCACGTCCCTTCCAGTTGCAAATAATCCCTCATTCTCAATTTATGTGTCATTCTTTCCTTTTTAGAATATCATTTTTTCTACATTCAAAAACAATTTACCTTTAAAAATTTCCCTTTTGAACTTAATGCAATCAATTATAGTGACACAAACCACAAGTTTAAAAGTCTTCAATTTCTCGGTGCTTAGTCAAACGGGGCCGCAGAAATTGGGACGGAGGGAGTAACATTGATTGTTTAAAATTGCACAAACTTAGAGCAGATCAATAAAGTTGAATCTACAAATGATTTTGGAAACTTACGAGTAAAGAGCTAGCGCTCTTCTAATAACGTAAATGGCGTTATTATACTTAGTCTTCAATCTTCCATCATCACATTCTCTAATTGCTTTATCGATCTCCATCTACACAAATTTGAAAAAATTACCATAAATCATTTTCAATAATTAAACATGAAAACCTAGATTTAGATTCAAAAATAAGAATTTTGAAGGGTTTAATAGAGAATTTACCTGGGGCGTTGAAGGGCTAAAACAGAAAGATGTGGCTAGTTTAGAAATACGAATGAGATTGAGGAATTCAGAGAATTTTGGCTATAAGAGAATGCGCTCCACAGATTATATATCTGTTTTCTTTCTTTCTTGTGGGAAAAAACAAATATAGTAACTAAAGTTTTCTAATAAAGAGACAAATAAAGAAGAGAAGACTAAAATGGGTTTTGCTTTGCTTTTAAATGCATAGTTTACGTTTCTTTTGAGGGGTACAAGAAAGATGGCTGAATAAACTGAATTTCTATCCATGTTCCACATTGTAACGGTCAAGGTCACAATTCAAAGTACTTCTATCTATTTCTATTAGGTACGTATTTATTTTGGTGTCCGATTAAATTTGGATTTGGATCGAAATTCTTATTTAAAGGTACAATTTCATTCTTATCATAGACGATTTCATTTTTATGGCTCGAACTTAAAATCGTTGGTAATACAACGATTAAGAATTGAGAGATACTAAGAGGTCGTTTGGTATGATAAATAAGTAAAATTAATTTTGGGATAAAATTTAGTATCGCATTATCCCTTGTTTGATTACTAATTCCGGAATAAGTTATTCCAAAATTTAAAATAATAGTGAGATAACGTATATCTGCCAGAGGGTGGAATAGTAATCCCGAGATAAGTTATCACATGATTAAAAGTAGTATCAGAATAACTTATATTTGCCATAGGGTGAAATAATTATCCTAGGATAAGTTATCCCAAGATAAAACAGTAAAATTGATAATTTCAGAACTAATACAACATATCAAATAGTCAATAAAAAATAATATTAGTATAATTAATCTCAGCACAAATAATCCCGGCATAACTTGTATTCAAATTAAATGACCCTTTTGCTATTTCAGCATAACCATTGGTAATACAATTCAAAGTACTCTTACGCACCTATTCTTTTATAACATTGAATAGTCTTAACTTGGTGCTTTCTTCTTCTTCTTCTTCTCTTTTTTAAATTTGGACTATGAATATTAAGCATGGGATGAAAGTAGGGACTATGACTTTTATAATATTAGAAAAATGGAGATTAGTGTAAATTATATATATGGTGACACTTCTGTTCAACCAACTCTATTGAAATGTTCAAGTTTCGCGAGATATCGATGTCTATAATGCTATGATAAAGTTTGTACACGAGCTCATGCCTATTATGCATTTTATTTTCTTAGTTTGTGTTGACACTCTCGTAGTTATTACTTAATACGTTTATTTTTATTTTTTTTTGTTACTTTTTCGAAAGTATATTTAGTTACTTGTTAGCTTTAGAGAATGGTAATTTCTATGGTCTTTAATAATATTATCTTCTACTTTGTAAAAAGCAACCTTATTTACATCGACTAGAATTTGAAATTAGAAATCCAATAATGGTAAGCAAAAAGTCACGAAAAGTGATCACTATAATCATAAAGAAAGCTTGTTCAAAATACATAAGGATTGTTGCATATTGTCAAAGTTACAAATTTTAGGATAATTTAATTAGATCCTGCTAGATTAAAGAAACTTGAAACATGTCTTTTTTTTCTTTCTTTTTTTTTTTCAACAATCCAAACTAATATTTCGTAATAGAAGCCTATTCTACCAATTGTTAAAAGCAATATTGTCATCAATTTAATTATTAAAAACTTCTTAATAATCATTTACCCAAAAATATAGTAGAAAAATAAAAATAAGAAAGAAGCTTGAGATAACATTTTTTTATTTTTACTTAATATACTAGAAGTGAAATGCTTACTGATCTAAAGATTAGCTAATATTGATGCGGTGTTGTTCCATATTTTATTTTATTTATTACTTTCATTCAAAAAGAAAAGTAGGCAAAGTTGGTCCAATGCCAAAGTAGGAAAAGTGTGCCAAAATTCAGCACCTTGAACTTTTGCCATTACAAGTGTAAGGATTTGGCCAAGCTTTTTTGATCCAAAACCTTTTTTATATATAAATAAAATATTTTTTTATTTTAGATAGTTGAGTTGTTTGGCCAGTTTTTAGGAGAAAAACAAATACTTTTACATAGTAGCAAAAGTCATTGTTCATAAGCTAAAAAGTAGAATTTTCTCATAAGCGCATTTTGAAATCTTGGGCAAAGCATAAATTATTGCTATAATATTGATAAAAGTTTTTTCATTGAGTAACTAAATTTTTATTAAAAAATTAATTATCCAAACATAAAACTACTATTATCCAAAAGTGCTTTTTTCAAAAAATATTTTTCAGAAAAACAACTTTCAAAATAAATAAATTTAGGACCCATTTTGGCCATAGATTTTGCCAAAATTTATTCGGATTTTTTTTGGGCAAATACATGATGTTCATAAATTTTATCCATATTTTGGCAAATTCCCAAAATTCAAATCCCAAAAGCAGCTCAAGAGCTGATTTTGGCCCAAAATATTACTATTGTATTTTTTAAAAATTACCCCAAACTTTTATATTTTATAAAAAAGCCCACTATTTATTATTTTGTAACAATGTTGATTCGTCTTTGTTTGACCCTAAAGTATTGAGTTTTTTGTTAAAACAATTAATGAGGAAATAGAGAGTGAATCCTAGTTAAATATAATAAATTCTAGATCTAAAATAGAAAAATATCAGTGGGATGAGACCGTGCTCATGAACAATAAATATCAAGTATATGACTAATGTTTGTCAATGAATATCATAATAGAAGTATGCAATAAACGTAGATAATGACAATAAATGTAATAAGAAGGGATTTGTCACCTAAATGTTAGGTGACTTGGATGATTTTCTTCCCTGACAACAATGTGGGGTGGTAAAAAATGAAGATGTGTAAGGAATCTTTGGATCTTGTGAGTGAATAACATAAATCGAGTAATGTGATCAGTGAACAAGCTTTTGTATATTCTCTTTAGTCAACCCTTTGTAATGTGCTCTTATTGAAGATCCCTCTTTTGTTCTTTATCTCTTTTTATTTATAGGGGATATCCCTGAGAAACCCCAGAAAAGTATAACTGAAGGAATATTTAATAGAATATTCCTTCTTTCTATTCAATCTTATCCTACCGTTACTTTCATACACCCGTTACTCGACCTCAGCGCTAATCACTCTTAAGACGACTCCTCGCCCTTATGCTGTGGCCGGTTTAATCCTCGACTACGTCCATTTACAACTATTAAGTCTAATCCAAATTTTGACCAATACAGTTAGTCCCTCCACTTGTTGAGGTCGTGATCTTGGACGTCCTCAATGAGCAAATCTTGTCCACAGTCGTTCAGAGGAAATTTGGTCGTAACGATTGAATCGAATTGGCCGAGGTCGAACTGGAGGCGGGGCTGCGGTTGGTGTGGAAATCGTAGGATGACATCATGCCACGCGCGTCATTATTATGCGTTTTCCCAATGCAATGTATGTGCTTCTATCGCTTCATTTTTGGTGACGTAGACAGCTTTTCTGCCTCGATTTCGGTGTTACCCAACCCTATAAGTAGAGGAGGGGTTTCATTTTTTAAACTTTCAGCATTCCCCTTGTTGCATGCATATTGTTTTTCTTTGATCTTCTTCTTAGATCTCCACTTTCGATTTCTTGCAATTTCTTCAACTTCAGCCCCCGATTTTTTTTTCGGCTGACATCTTTTTTCTCTGACTTTGCTGTATACACTTTACTATTGAAATATGTCAAATTCCCCTCTCATTCACGATGGAGTCAGCGATGCCACTCCCTTATCGGTGGCCATTCCTCCCGGCGAATAAGAATCGGTTGTTGAGGAGGAAGATAGTTTTCTCACCGTGGAGAAGGTGATTCCCAAGAATCCTTTGGTCAGACATGATTTCCCAAAGGAATCTGCTCCTGCTCATGCTCAAGAGCTTTCTGAGATGGGGCTGCGTCAAATAGCCGACCTCCGGTCCAAGTACCGTATTCCCTCTCATGTCGAGATTATCCCGGCGGGAGATGACATAGTACAGGTTCATCGACCTGGATATTGTGATTTCTATGTTTACCCGTTCTTAGTTGGTTATTCTCTTCCTCTCCCCCCATTAGCGGAGGAGTTTTGTCACTTTTATAATGTTTCCCTGACGTAGCTTTCCCCTTATTTATACAAAGATTTTCTGATGCTGGCGAAGTATGCAGAGTTGGCCGGCTGTGAGGTCAATATTTTCCATCTATTGCATCTATTCTCACCCAGCTTATATAGAGGTATGTTGATACATCTGCGGCATCGTGGGGTCAAGGGGTTGGTGGCGGGGATGGATGATAAGATAAATCGGCGATTCTGGCATAAATACTTCTTTATCAAGACCGAGCACCTGGTGACGAATCAGATCGGGTTCCCCGAGCAATGGAATTATAATCGTAAGCGTCCTATCGTATGTTCATTATTTCCTTTATCTTTTGTTTTCGAATCTCATGGCTTTCTTGTTTTCAGCTGAGAGGCGTGCACCTTCTCCCGTTTCAATATTGAAGATTGGGTGACTTGTGTGTTACCCCACACCATGGGAATTCGCGACTAGGCATCCTTTCACAAGTGCTTTGGACCCAAGACTTTGTCCAATAAGTGTTATTTCTACCTTAACTTATTGTCGTTCACTATTGCCTTTTGACGCGACCTTCTTTTGGTGCTAGGTCGGCGAGTTTCCAAAAAAGCGAAGGCTCTAGTACCTGCATTTTGCCAAGTTGTCGCATCGGCCGGAATGCAATTTGCTTTAGCTGAGTCTGCTCGAGAAGGTCAGACCCTCAAACAATTGCCGTGCGAGATGAAATCTCTTCTCAACCTATTTTTCACCTTGTAGACGAGCCATCTAATGGCGAGAAGACATCATCGAGGAAAAGGTGAAGGGTGGAGACCGGGAAGGCCATTGTCGCTGATGTTGAGCTGGAAAGGTTCGTTGCTTTGGAAGCCGAATATGTGCTTACGCCAGACATCGAGGCCGTTTTTACGGCGGGTTGTCATGGAGAGGATACCCTCTGGAGTTGAGGGGTTCGTGGTAGTGGAGAGCTTACACGGACCGCAGAAGGTGGATCATCATCGGCGGCCGGGGAAGTAGAGTTGTCCCTGCGGGGGACGATGACTCTGGCTCAGACATCGACCCTGAGGAGGTACGGACCTTCATGGAGAGGACTACTCATGTGGAGATAAGGACGGAGGGTCCTAATCGGCATATGGTCATTCCCGTGGACTACGACCTCTTGGACAACTCAGAACGGGTGCGAGCCTATGCTCCCTGTGCACAGTTTCTAAGAACATGACGCTACAGGCGATGCAAGATGTGTATCTATTGTTGGGTATATCTGGCATGGCCCTACGAGTGAGTGCTTTTCCATGTTAGGATTTGTTTCATATGTGTAATATGCTTACACTGACTTCTTCTCTCTTTTTTTGCATGCCAGACTCTTACTATGGGGATTGAGCATGACCGACGGGAGGAGCGGAGGACGGCCATTTTTAAGAAGATGACCTCCAAGTACAAGGAATACCGTACCAAGCACTGAACGTTGGTCGACTTTTTCAGCCAGGATGGTGAGAAAGCTTTAGTACTTAGTTTTTTTTGGCTTTGCTATTTTGTGAGGGCGTTCTCAGGCTCTTTGTAAAAAGTTGTAATTCGACAATTGAAATGGAATGATTGCCTTTTTGTTATGTATTTCTGGATTCTCATTCTCTTTTTTTTGTTTGCTATGCGGTGAAGTCCCTAACTTTTCGGCTGTTTGCATGTAGTGTTTTGGCATAGTCAAACGTAAAGTAATTCGAGCGAGGTCGAATGTAAAATAATTCGAGCGAGGTCGAACGTAGAGTAATTCGAGCGAGGTCGAATGTAAAGTAATTCGAGCGAGGTCGAATGTAGAGTAATTCGAGCAATGTCAAATGTAAAGTGTAAAATGACTTGGTGGAGTTGTGCAATGATGTTGCTTTGTTTATTTCATTCGTTGAAGAATATTACATGTTTCTGCTTGTTTCATTCATACATTGGAGAAGTTCTAGTCTACCTAGTCCCTTCATCGTTCGGCCTGGAAAAGTAGTCGATAGGCGGGGAAATGAATCATACTCGAACTTCGAGATGTCCCCTTAGTCGCCTTATTAAAAACCTCCCCGATAAAACCCAACTGGGACAAAACCCGGTGAGGGAAAAAGAGCATGACTTGGAGGGCGTCCGTTCTCAGAAGTTGAAGTATTTGAGGTTAGCGACGTTCCAATTGTTTGATAGTAGCTTTCCCTCTATTGTTTCTAGTTGGAATGATCCTTTGTTTGCTGCTGCCGTGATTTTGTATGATCCTTTGTCTCGAGTCGTTGCTTGCATGTGTTTTGGCTTTAAGTACCTAGTCCCCGACTTTAAGTGGTCTTACTGTGGCCTTTTATTGTAATATTGTTCTGCTTGCTGTTTTTGGGCTATCATTCTTATGTAAGCCATGTCTTTTCGCTCCTTCGCTTCGTTGAGGTCTTACTTTCTGTTCTCGTCATTGCTTGGTCCGCTTTCATTGGAGTATCTCAAACTTGGTTCCCCGACCTCGACTGGCATCACTGCGTCAGTCCCATACACTAGTGAATTTGGCATTTCTCTTGTGCTTGTTTTTGGCGAGGTGCAGTATGCCCACAACACTTCCGGTAGTAATTCCGGCCACAGTCCTTTGGCGTCCTCAAACTTTTTCTTCAAGATGTTTAGTATTGTTTTGGTTGAGGATTCGGCCTGGCCATTACCGGCAGGGTGATATGGCGTGGAGAGTATTTGCTTGATGTGCCATTTCTCACAGAATTCATCGTTTTTTTTCCCAGTGAATTAGGGTCCGTTGTCACAGCTGATTTCTTTGGGAATGCCGAAGCGGCATATGATGTTTATCCATATGAATGTGATAACTTCCTGTTCGCGTATTCGAGCGAATGCAACTACTTCTACCCACTTGGAAAATAGTCAGTTAAAATAAAAAGAAATCGTATATTACCTCGTCCTACTGGAAGGGGTTCAACAATGTCCATTCCCCATTTGATGAACGGCCATGGCGATGTGACCGAGTGGAGGTGCTCGCCTGCTTGGTGTATCATAGGAGCGTATTTCTGGCACTGTTCGCACTTTTTGACATTTGGCGGCTTCCTTCTTCATGGTGGGCCAATAATAACCTGCTCGTATGAGGCATCTAATGAGGGCTCGGTTGCCGGTATGGGCACCATAGTGGCCTTCGTGTACTTCCTCGAGGATGCATCTTGTTTGGTTCGGCCCTACGCATTTCGCTAAGGGGCCTCCAAATGTTCTTTTGTATAGGTCATGGTTTATGATGTTGTACCTGACCGCCTGCATTCGAAGCTTTTTGGCTTTTTTTTTGTCTGATGGGAGTACTCCCTCCTGAAAATATGTTATAATACGGTTGCACCAGTCCCAAGTCAAATTTACAGAGTGTACCTCAAGTTGGTCTATTGAGGAGTGGAGAAGGGTAACCACATTTTCTTTAATGTTCTTGGTGGTTGTTGCTAACTTGGAGAGGCCATCGGTGTATAGGACCCATAGGTCGGGTAACCTGGGAGAGGTACGAGAAGTTTCCTACTCGACATCGGGCATTATTTTGGCACTAAAATCGGCGACGAATTCGGTGAGTACCTGCAATTTTATCGTTGTTCGCGGCTGATATGTTATATCGTGCTCGCTCAATTCTATATCCCATTTGTCCAATCTCCCTGACAGTTCGGGTTTATGTAGGATGCTCTTTAGGGGGGAGTTCGTCACCACCGATATGGAGTGGCATTGAAAATAGTGTCTAAGCTTTCGTGAAGCTATGACCAATGCCAAAGCCAAT
The DNA here is from genome assembly GCF_000715075.1 of Nicotiana tabacum. Lineage (NCBI taxonomy): Eukaryota > Viridiplantae > Streptophyta > Magnoliopsida > Solanales > Solanaceae > Nicotiana > Nicotiana tabacum. The sequence continues at coordinate 12,328,029 of NC_134089.1, read as the reverse complement.
TTTTCGAAGTAGGGGTACCTTGTTTCGGCGTCGACCAGGGTTTTGCTAATGTAATAGATTGGAGATTTCCTACCTTTGTTTTCACGGATCAGTACTGCACGTATTGCGACCTCTGATACGGCCAAGTATATCAGGAGGCGCTCATCGGGTTCTACTTTAGCGAGTATCGGGGGCGAATACAAGTATGCCTTTAGTTCTCTTAAGGCCTCGATACATTCTTAATTCCACTGGAGTCCGTTGTCCTTTTTAAGCATGTTGAAGAATTTGTGGCATATGTCAGAGGATCGTGAGATGAACCTCGACAGGGCAGCTATATGGCCTGTCAGTTTTTGCATCTGTTTCTTGATGGTCAATACTTCGGTTATCCCTTCGATGGCTTTGACCTAGCTGAGGTTGACCTCGATGCCTCTTTGTGAAACCAAAAAGCCGAGGAATTTGCCCGAGGTTATACCGAAGGCACACTTTTCGGGGTTCAACTTCATATCGTATTGCCTTAGTATACTGAAGGCTTCCTTCAGGTGGTTGATATGGTCTTCCTTCCTTTTTTATTTGACCAACATATCGTCTACATAAACTTTCATTGTTTTACCGAGTTGGTATTTGAACATCTTGGTGACCAGCCTTTGATAAGTCGCCCTTACGTTCTTCAACCCGAATGGCTTGACTCTGTAACAGTACGTCCCCTGATGGGTGATGAAAGTAGTCTTTTCCTGGCCCCCCTCCTCTATGAGGATTTGGTTGTAACCTGGGTAGGTGTCCAAGAAGCTCAACAATTCGTGCCCTGCCATTGGGTCGATGAGTTGATCGATGTGAGGTAACGGAAAGGACTCTTTTGAGCATGCCTTGTTTAGGTCTATGAAATCCACGCACATCCGCCACTTTCCATTTTTCTTTTTCACCATGACTACGTTGGCAACCTATTGGGGGTATTTCGACTCTCGAATAGAGCCATTAGTTAGTAGTTTATCCACCTCATCACTGACGGCCTCATTGATTGCGGTGTTGAATTTTCCTCTTACTTGTCGTATTGGAGGGTTGAGTGGATCGACGTTCAACTTGTGCGTGGCAACGTCTTTCGGGATATCTGGCATAGTTGAACGGGATTGAGATCTTCTACCGTTGACTATGAGACTTCCATGACGTTGGGATCCTTGATGACGTCTTTTTGTTGGTCAAGTTTAGGCCCCCGACTTTGGTAATTGCTATTCTTCCGAGTCTGCTCCCTTTAATTGTTGAGTGTATGTACAATCTTGGGAGATATGGTAGCATTCTTGGGTTGTGCGTTGTTTGCCTCGGATGCTGAATATTCCCCATGGAGTAGGGAACTTGATTACTTGATACAGGCTGGACAAGATGGCTCTCATGGCGTGTATCCATGGTCGCCCTATGATAGCATTGTAAAATGTGTCCTGGTCATGACATGGAACGTTGTTTCTAGGGTGACGTCCCTAGCCAGAAGCAGCGTTATCTCTCCTGAGGTTCGCTCAACTGCATTGTTAAAACCTGTTAGTGTTATGCAGTGTGGTACTATCTTGTCCTCGAGTCTCATTTGTGCGAGAACTCTAGGGTGAATAATATACACGCCACTTCCGTCATCTACCATTATTCTTTTTACATCAGTATCTGAAATACGTAAAGTAATGACAAGAGCATCGAAGTGAGGAAAAGTCAAATCGTAGGTATTTGACTTATCGAAGATGATACTGTCTTTTAGGACATCATACCGTTCGTGGGTGATCGACCGCTTTTGTTTATGTGTGGTGATAAAATTTATGTGGTTGATTGCTACTTCATTGCCTCCACTGATTATCAGTTGGATGGTGCAGGCGGGGGAGGGTGGCTTTGGAGGGTCTTGGGGTTGTTCTCGTCCGCGACCGAAGTTGGCTCTCCCTCGGTCACTCATTAACTCCGTTAGGTGTCCTTGGTGAAACATGTTCACCACTTCTTGCCGTAGATCTATGTATTCCTCGGTCTTGTGGCCCCGTTCTTGATGAAATTCATAGAGGACGCGATTTTGTGGTACTTGGGTCGGATTTTCATCTTTTGAGGCCAGTTTACCTTCAGGCCGAGTTTCTCTAGTGCGTACACTATTTACGAAGGAGAAACACAAAAATTGTGAGCTGATAAGAGTGAAGGCATACCTCTTTCGTTCCGCTGAGTCCCTGTTGTCGCCCCCCTTTTTCCTCACAGAGTCCGGGTTTCGACATTTCGGGACAACTCCTTTCCTTTTGGGAATTGAGTATGAGATTTGTAGAGTCGCCACCTAACGGATTAAGGTGCGTTAGGGCACCTAGAACAATTAACTTGCGAATCGGTTTACATTACCAGAGATTGGGTAAGGGCTCGAAATTACCTTAAGGGGAAGGTGTTAGAAATCCCTCGAGGTCCACAAAGGTGGGACCCGACCAAACTCAATTTAAGAGAATTAGTTTTACAAGCAGATAAGGTCATGGCCCTTGACAGGGAATTATGGAGGTCGAGCATTAAGGTTGTAGGTTGGGGGAAAGTTGTGAATATTTCTACAGCACAATAGAGTGAGACTAGCCAGTTAGGAGTTAGACTAAGAATGTCATTGGTCGCCTATTGATGCAGGGCTTTACCTGCTAGTTTTTACTATACCAGCTATCTATTTCGTATTCTGTATTTCATATCTCTTATATTGTTGTTATTTTATTATGCATTTTTATGGTACTAATATATCGTCTCCTGTTGCTTTTTTTGAGCCGAGGGTCTCCTAGAAACAGCCTCTCTACCCTTCGGGGTAGGGGTAAGGTCTGCGTACATATTACCCTCCCCAGACCCCACTTGTGGGATTATACTGGGTCGTTGTTGTTGTTGTTGTTGTCTTATAAGCAGATAAAAAAATAGATATTTCTTTTAAAAACAAGGAGTAAAAGGGGTCCTAGGTTTTTTAGCCTATAGGATCACTTCTGTGCAATATTTGGTAATCGTCCCCAAATTAGGGTGCTACACATAGCATTAGTGCACAGGTCATCATATCTTTTTACTACCCAAACCCTCCCCTTTTTGATTATTACCTAAACGTTCTAATAACATCCAGTACGTACCCTATGTGTGCACTGCCCGTACCTTACCTCTAGCCCTGGAGGTGTTTAGGGACTCTATTTAAGGCGGTTCTAGACTCACCTATGTTGTTTAAAAGGAGAAAACTAAGCGACAAACAAAAGCCAAGTAGGACTGTGACACAAGAAGCAATTAAGTGGGCTCATGTTAACCTCCACAAATAGACAAACAAATGCACGATGTTCAAGCAATTTTAAATGATTTTAGGATCCTATAGGTAGGATGTCTAAATGAGCACAAAAACAGAATATACAGCAGTCTTAAAGAGAGTAGACGAGCACCTATCAGTTTGCCTACGGATTTGGTTAATACTCTGAATTTGAGCATATTTTAAAAAAGCAATCACAGTTTTAGACCTAGAATTTTAATTAACCTATAGGCTTGCCTAAGTGATAATCGGGCAGAACCCTATAGACATGGTATCTAAGCTGTGAACCAATTGTTGATTTTAACAGCATGTTTTTATCTTTAAAGCCTACCGGCATGCTTTCGAAGTAATGAAACTGGTTATAGCATTATTTCTTATAGACATGATACTTAAACACAGAAACTGTTTTTTTACACCTACTTTCTATAGGCATGATATCTAAGTGTTGAAACTGTTTTTACGCTTATTTCCTATAGGCATGATATCTAAGCGCAAAACTAATATTTCCTATAGGCATGATAAATATATGCATAATTGATTAACTTATTTTCTATATGTATGGTATCTAGGTGACTTTAGTTCCTATAGGCAGGATCTCTATTACTCATGCGTAGGCAGAATTCTTTAAGCACATTACTAGGAAAATGGTTATTCAAACAGACAAGATCCTATTTGTATTGGAAAAAATTAAGTTCATGTACAGAATTAATTATGAGGTGACATGTTATGACACGTGGACCGGTAAAAGAATGACAGTTGGCAAAGAATAGTTGAAGAGGCACGAGCTTTAGCAGGCACGGGCAGAGACCCAAGGAAGTCAGGAAGGATAGGTGCTTGAACCTATTGATATTTAGAAGTCGCATCAAAAGGGGTATAGATATGTATTATTGGTAATTAATAGGCATTAATCACGAAAAACGTTATGGAATCTATATTGAATCAGTTATGATTACCAATTATAACGTTACATTACATGTTATTAATTGTCCATAATGACTCTATTATGAGAGGAACAAAACATATTATTTAGAAATAGCTATAAAAGGTCAAGACTGGACATTTGTAAGGACATGAAGTACTATTGAAATATACTGATTTACTTTGCTTTCTATTCAGTTATTATTTACATCAATTATTTTTGTTTCTATTTGATTATAAGTAACCCGAGTTCTTCTAAAATTAAGCTTTGACTGAAATCCCTATTTTTGGTTAACAAATTGGTTCTGTTACCGGGAATCTAATAATCGTATGCTTCCCAAATCGATTCTTTCATAAAAAACGACCATGTCGAATGTCAACGACAATAACCAACACAATTTACCACCTCAAGATCCACAACATCAAGTGAACGATGCAGATGACAGAACCCCACCTCCTTCGCCACAACATTCTCAGCGACAGTCACGAGAGGGGACTCCAAACGGATCTGAAGCAAATCAAAATGACAGAGTTGCGAACGAACAGGTACTCGATGACACTCTTAAGAAATTAATTGCTCAACGGGTCAATAATGCTCTCCAGGCTTTTACCAGTCAGTTGCTGGTTGCACCACCAATACCAACTCCGAATAATAATACTTTGGAAAAACCACGTTCTGGACTCGTTAATTCAGGCAGTGATGGAACTTCCAGCGAATCTCGTGATGGAGAACTAGGTAACATAGTTAATTTTGATTTACAAAATTTAGTGTTAACCTTACAGAAATAGCTCAAGGAGCAAAGCGATCGCATAGAGAAAATACCTGGAGTACCGCCTGTAAAGGGAATAGATATGGATAAATATTCACAACAACCTTGGAAGCCCAGTGTTGCTCCTCTACCGATTCTGAAGAAATTCAAGATGCCCGATATTCCAAAATACGATGGCATAACTGATCCACGAGACCATGTAACTGCATTCACAACTGGTGTGAAGGGCAACGACTTAACCAAACAAGAAATTGAGTCAGTATTGGTCAAAAAATTCAGTGAAACACTCACCAAGGGAGCATTAACATGGTATTCTCTTTTACCCGAAAATTCTATAAATTCTTTTGCTGAGCTTGCAGATTCATTTGTCAAAGTGCATTCGGGAGCTCAAAAAGTCGAAAAAAGAATGGAGGATATTTTCAAAATAAATCAAGGAGATTCGGAGTTGCTTAGAGAATTCGTAGATAGATTCCAGCCTGAAAGGATGATGTTACCATGCGTACCTGATAACTGGGCAGCTATGACTTTTGCCAGTAATTTAAATGAGAAAAGTTCAAAAGCCACGAGACAACTCAAGGAAAGTCTACGTGAATTTGTAGCGACAACTTGGAATGATGTTTACAATAGATACAATACGAAGCTGAGGATAGAAGAAGATACCATCTCCCGGTCTCAAAAAGAGGATAGGGTAAGTTTGAGACGTGCTGAAACTGAAAAAAGGTCCGATAAAAACAAATACGAGCCTTATATGGGACCAGCAGGAAGAGACTCACGTTCAAAGCAGGACAATTCAAGGTATGATTAAAGATTGAGATATAGAGTCGGGCTCATCGTCAAGGTTTAGGAAATAGTGAAATGCACGAGAGACGCGAGATGATAATAGAAGCTCGAAGGAAAAATTTGGCGATTACAATTTTAATGTCAGCACATCAGAATTAGTAGCAGTATTAAGAAGCATGGGTGATAAGGCGCGGTGGCCAAAAGAAATAAGATCAAATCCAAATAGGCGAAATCCTGAATTCTGGTGCGAGTTTCATAACGATCATGGTCACAAAACGGCAGATTGTAGATTACTGCAAGGTGAAGTTGACCATTTATTAAAGCAAGGATATCTTACCGAATTGTTTAGTGAAAAAGGTAAGCAAGCATACATGAAGAACATGCAGGAGCCCCCTAAACCTCCTTCTCCAAAAAGGACCGTTAACATTATTAGCGAGGGTAAAGAAATTAACGGCATGACATATAAAGCAGCCAAGAAAGTTTCAAAGGTTACAATTACACACGGGAAGCGGGTTCGACATGTTTTGGAAGAAGAAAATATTACATTTGATGATGCAGATGCAGATGGTGTATTAACTACACACAACTATGCACTGGTAATATCTCTACTTGTACATAGCACTAATGTGAAATGAGTTTTGATTGATCCAGGTAGCTCTGTGAACATCATTTTGCTAAGAGTATTAAATGAAATGCAAGCTGGAGATAAGCTAGTACCCAAGGCGCATACTTTATCTGGCTTTGACAATTCAAGCGTCGTAACAAAGGGGAGGTAGTACTTACATCATTCGCATAGAAAGACATCAAAGATACAAAATTTCAGGTGGTAGAGATGGATATGGCTTATAATATGATTCTTGGAAGACCATGGATTCACGAAATGGATGTTGTGCCATCTACTGTACATCAAGTTATTAAATTCCCTTCACAATGGGGGATACGTCAAATCCGTGGAGATCAACAAACATCTAGGAGCATCAACTCTGTAGCAGATTCAAGCGCAAAAAATGAAGAAAAATAGCAATTAGAGAATGTAGTTGATCATGCTGCAACACAAGCCTCAACTGAGCACGGGAAGACAGATGTAGACTCGAGACCCGATTCAATCCAAAAATCAGAGGAAAATGAAAACATCAAAATGACGATTGAAGAATTGGAGGCTATAGAACTATTCCTACAATGGCCTGAAAGGAAAGTCTACATTGGGGCCAACTTAAGCCACGAAATGAAGGTAAATTGACTGAATTTTTGAAAACTAATGTGGATTGTTTTGCCTGGTCCCATCTGATATGACAGGAATACCTCCGGAGGTAATGACTCACAAATTAAATGAAGATCCATCATATATACATGTCAAACAAAAGAAAAGAACGCAGGGATCTTTCAAAAATCAGGTGATTCAAGATGAGGTGCAAAAACTTTTAAAAATTGGGTCTATCTGCGAGGCAAAGTATCATAATTGGTTAGCTAATATTGTAGTAGTACCAAAAAAGAATGGTAAATGGCGAATTTGTGTAGACTATACTAACCTAAACAAAGCTTGTCCTAAAGATTCTTTTCCGTTACCACATATAGATCAACTAATTGATGCTACTGCAGGACATGAATTGTTAAGTTTTTAGATGCATATTGAGGGTATAACCAAATCAAAATAGATCCCCTAGATGAGGAAAAAACTTCATTTATAACATACAGGGGGACTTATTGTTACAAAGTAATGCCATTTGGCCTAAAAAATGCTGGGGCTACATATCAAAGGTTGGTGACCAAAATGCTCCAAGAAAATTTAGGGAAAACCATAGAAGTCTACATAGATGATATGTTGGTCAAATCCCAACAAGCAGGGAATCATATTCAGCACATGTCTGATACATTTCAGATTCTCTGTAAATTCAACATGAAGCTAAATCCTGAGAAATGTGCATTTGGCATTTCATCAGGTAAGTTTTTGGGATTTCTTGTTTCTAACCGTGACATTGAAGTAAATCCCACGCAGATTAAATCTATCGAGGAAATTCCTGATATGATTATGAGTAAAAAAAAGGTACAGAGACTGACGGGAAGAATTGCAGCCTTAGGAAGATTTATTTCTAAATCATCAGAAAAATGATTTAAGTTCTTTTCAACTCTAAAAAAGCAGGATCAGTTCGAATGGTCTGAGAAATGTCAGCAAGCGCTCAAAAACTTGAAAGTATACTTGTCAAATCCACCGTTGCTCGCAAAACCAAAAGATGGGAAAAAGTTACTTATCTACCTTGCTGTTTCAGAAGTAGCGGTGAGTGTTGTTTTGGTTTGTGAAGACCAAGGTAAACAACCTCCAATTTATTATGTTAGCAAGTCATTATTAGATGTTGAGACACGGTATCCTCATCTAGAAAAACTTGCACTTCATTAATTATGGCATCTAGGAAATTAAGACCTTATTTTCAATGCCACCCCCATCTCTGTAATCACTGCCTATCCCCTGCGTAATATATTACACAAACATGAGTTATCAGGTAGGTTAGCCAAGTAGGCCATAGAATTGAGTGAATATGACATTACATATCAACCTAGAACTACATTAAAGTCACAAGTGTTAGCAGATGTTGTGGCCGATTTTAGCCAAGGGATGCAACTAGAAGCAGAAAAAGAACTACAAATATTCAACGGGTCTAATCCAGGAATTTGGACTTTATTCATTGATGGTTCATCGAACATAAAAGGGACAGGTCTAGGAATTGTTTTGGTACCACCTACGGGTGAAACCATATGATAAGCCATAAAATGTCATCATGTTACTAACAATGAGGCAGAGTATGAAGCTGTGATTGCAGGTTTAGAACTGGCACGAGGGCTTGGCGTAGAACAAGTTTTAATCAAAAGCGATTCACAGCTCGTAGTTAACCAAATGTTGGGGACTTACACAACTAGAGAAACAAGAATGCAGCAGTACTTGGAAAATGCACATGATCTAGTTAGGCAAATCCAAACCTGGAAAGTTGTGCATATACCACGAGAAGAAAATGTCGAGGTAGACGCTTTAGCTAATCTTGCATCTACAGCGAAAGTGACAAATGATGAAAATGCTTTTGTAATTCATCTATTCCATTCAATACTTAATCAAGACAAAAACGAGGTAAATTTCAATAATTTAACTTGGGATTGGAGGAACAAGATTGTCACTTTTTTGCAGTATGGAATTGTCCCTGGAGATAAGAAAAAGGCTCACGCACTTCACAAAAAAGGTGCTCGGTATTGTTTAAAGCAAGGCAATCTTTATCGTAAAATGTTCGGTGGTCTCCTAGCAAGATGCTTCGGACCTTCTCAAACAGATTATGTGATAAGAGAAACACACGAAGGGCATTGTGGAAATCACGCGGAAGGAATATCTTTAGTGAAAACCATGATTAGAGCATGCTATTATTGGCCAAAAATGGAAGAAGAAACGGAAAATTTTGCGGCTAAATGTGACAAGTGCCAAAGATACGGTAACAATATGCATAGACCTGCAGAGTTATTACATCCGGTCATTGCACCGTGGCCTTTTATGAAGTGGGGGATGGATATCGTGGGTCCACTACCACAAGCAAAAGGCAAGGTAAGATTTTTACGAGTAATCACTGATTACTTTACTAAGTGGGTAGAAGCAGGTGCTTTTAAATAGGTACGAGAAAAAGATGTTAAGAGATTTCATTTGGCAAAATATCATATGCCGATTCGGCGTACCAAAGGAAATCGTATGTGATAACGGCCCGCAATTTATAGGCGCTCAAATCACAGAATTTTTTCAGAGTTGGCAGATTAAACGGATTACTTCAACGCCTTACCATCTGGTGGATAATGGACAAGCTGAATCAACGAATAAAATCATTATCAACAATTTGAAGAAAAGATTGGAGGAATACAAAGGCAATTGGCCAGAGGTGTTACCTGGTGTTTTGTGGGCTTACCGCACAACATCAAAAACAAGTACGGAAGAAACACCGTTCTCACTCGTATATGGAGCTGAAGCCTTGATCCCAGTCGAGATAGGGAGCCAAGCACGAGATATACATAAGCAACTAAGGAATCTAATGAAGAAGAAATGCGAATAAACCTAGATTTACTTGAAGAAAGAAGGGAAGTTGCACTAATAAGGATGGCAACGCAAAAACAAGTTTTGGAATGATACTATAATCGGAAAGCTCGTCTAAGATACTTCAAGATTGGGGACTTCGTACTCAAGAAGGGTTTTCAATCCACGAGAGCAGCTAATGCAGGAAAGTTAAGTCCGACTTGGGAAGGACCTTATAAGATCCACGGTATCGCAAGAAAAGGAGCATACGAGCTGGAAACAATGGATGGCAAGATTTTACCTTCACATTGGAATGTTGTTCATCTGAAGAGATACTATTTCTAAGGAAAGGAAGTATCCACAGGCAAGTACCCTTATTTTAAAATTTTATTTTTGAATTGTTAAAATTTTACTAACGATTTTAGATGATAGGCAAAAAGCTAACCCGTATTAAGTGATGAATCACGGCCTTCAAGACACGAGAAAAAATATAAATTCTCGATCTAGGGTTATAACTATTCTGATAGAAATTTAAATAGGTTAAGCAGTCTTCATCTAAAATCGTACCTCCGAGTCCCGTATGTTTTTCCTTTTCAGGAAAAGGACCGCATGATAGGAGTTCAAGTGCTCGATATTTCATAATTCAAAGATCAATTACTTGGGGGACTATTAGAATATACATAGGACAGACATATGTATAAAGAATGCAAAGAAGATTGAATGCAAGTTAAATTCAAGTCAAGCCCAAAAGTCTACTCATCAAAAGTGCAGAGCAAAGTCACGAGCTAATAACACAAGCCAATCAAAAAACCTTCATATAGATTTAACAATCTTATGATGTCTAGGTTAAAGGCAATGTTTAGTTATGGGTTAAAAAAACCCTTGCATTTTATTTCCTTTTTTGCAAACCTGTTGTAATCAAAACAGTTACGAAAAGTTATAAAAGATATTTAAATACATGTAAGATGTTACTTGAACTTGACAAAGTTCTGATGAAAACTTTATCAAAGTTATTTCAAGAAACATGTATGTTCCTATTTCTTTTTCGTATATTTACACTATTATGAAGTTGTGACGTATTCTTTATTAAGTGTCGAGTATAAAACGGCCCTCTTTTATAAAATTCATGATTGATTCAGACATCCATGAAGTTAATGAAGCATTTTATAAATCAAAAAAATGCAAAAGGGTAAAACATAAACCCAAGAATTAACTAACAAGTCCTTGAGTATAAAGGCAAGAACGAGCAAAACAAAAGCTCAAGATAATTAAGTTAAAACAAAAAAAAAAACTTCTTAATGTTAAAGTTTAGACTAAGTTTGAACCTAGTCGTAAACTATTTGGCATTTATGCAAAATGCCTCGAAAAGGTCTGGGGACTTGTCATTTCCGAAGAGCTAAACCCTCAAATGGGACCGAGGGTTAAAACCACATTCCACCAAAAAAAAAAGAGAAGTCACATTTCATAAACTTTCACTGAGGGGTTGAAGAAGGATCTAAAATAGTGTCACTAACAGGAGAAGGTTCGAGTTGGCTTGAAGGAGTTGGAGCATTCTCCATACCCATATCATCTTCAACGTGCTCGGGAGTATCAGCCATGGGAGAAGGAAAGTCTTGGCCTTGCTGAGTTTTTTCAATAGTCTCTTTTATCTTGGCTAACTCAACATCCAAGTTGAAACCCTCTTGGCCAGCCTCTACAAGGGTCTCGTGGCGTGTGTTCAAAATCGCCCAACTCACTCCAATGTCAGTCTTGTCCTCAAGAATCTCATAATCTTTCTCCCATTGATAAATCTCATTTTTGAGCTTTTCATTCTCAGCCAAGGCTGAATCATAAGAAGCTTGTAGAGGAGCAAGTGAACTTTCTAAAAAACTGACCTTATTAGAAGACTCACGAAGATCTTCTTGGGTCTGAGTGAGTGATTGAACAAGTTCACCAGCATAGACTTTTTTTTCATTCAGCAAAGCCCTCAATTCTCTAATCTCTTCACTGGCTTTGGAGAGTTGCTCAGAAAACAATGTCTCAAGGAGATTTTTATCTTTACCAGCTTGATTTGAGGAAGCTTTCTCAACCGCCAACTCTGAAGTTAAAACCTTCAGTTACTACTCTAAGGTGCACTTGTTTTCTTCTAACACTTCCATATCAATTTGAAGGCTTTCATATTGTTCTCTCTAGTTGTCTGCTTTAATTTGGCAATCATGCATTAACTGCTCCATGTGGGAAACCCTCTTCATTATCTCTGTGCCAACAAGATTGATCTAAAAAAAGGGTAAGAACCTTAATAGAAGAAGAATGTAATAAAGTATGAAAAGAAACAAATACCTTTAATGATGACTGCACTATGTCATTCATCCAAGTCAAATAGTTGACTCTCAAGCTTGGATTTCTCAACTGGACCGATCAGAGGTTTCAACCACACATCAGCCCGACCTGATTTTCTCAAAAGGTTACCATCAGCCGGAACCTCGATGATAATTTGCTTCATAGCTACACTTCCACTTGAGGAACCAACCTTAGTATGATGGACAATAGTGGGGGGAACTATAGAAGAAGTCAAAACAGCTTGGGGCAGAGCAGCAACGACATCAGTTACAACTGGTAAAGAAGATGTCATAGGAACAGACATGGAAAATGAGGCAAGGGGTACTTCATCAGAAACTAAACCCAAATTGTCACTATTAAACCCACGAGCAAAAAGCTGATCGTTAGAGTCATGAGCTGCCGCGAGAGTGTCATCATCAGAGATTACCATGATGGCTTTAACAGGCTTAGTAATGGGAATAGAATGGGGATGAGACGCTTCATCGTCTGAAAAAACACGTCTTCTGGCTCGCGGACTTTTTATCAAGGAACCTCCATCCTGTTCCTCCTCCTCTTCAGAATCTTGGATTACATCAGCCTTCCTTTTCGATGAAGAACCCAAGATTATCTCTTGAGCTCTTTCCAAAGAAACTCTAGAAGCTACGACAATATCAGCACTTATACCTCGAATGGGAAATCCTGATAAAAAGAAGGATTAAAACAAATTCCAAAATAAAAAGTGAATGAAAGTATGAAGGATATATGAGAAAAAGCATTTGCCATGAGTCTTCACTTTCTAACCTGTGATGACCCAAAAGGTCATCACTTGCTTTAAATTAAATTATGTGTTTTTGAGACCTTGAAAACCTCATTTATAGTCACCTCGATTTGCGTACGTAGTTCGGACGCATAGTTGGAAAGCTTAAATGTGAAAATCTGTGAAAAATGATAAGCTTTGACTGTAAAATGAATAAATTTGACTTCGGTCAATATTTTGGATAAACAGACCCAGACCCGTGATTTGAGGGTCCTAGAGGGTCCGTAGGAAAATATGGGACTTGGGCGTATGCCCGGAATCAAATTCCGAGGTCCCAAGCCCGAGAAATGAATTTTTAAAGGAAATTATTTAAGGAAAATTGAAATGAAATTTGCTTAGAACATGATGGTATTGGGCCCGTATTTTGGTTCCGGCGCCCGGTACAGATCTTATATATGATTTAAGATGTTTCTGTGGAATTTGGTGAAAAACATATGTCATATGACATGATTCGGACTTAAATCGCAAAGTTGATGTTTAAAGAAGTTTTGAGAAAATTTCATTGATCTCGAGATTTAATTTGATGTTCATGATGTTATTTTGACGATTTGATTGCACAAATAAGTTCGTAGGATATTTTTAATGATTTTGTGTATATTTGGTTTGGATCCCCGAGGGCTCGGATGAGTTTCGGGTAGGTTCCGGGAGGCCTTAGGCCTAAAAACATAGTTGTGGCAGGTTCAGAGAAGTTGCAGGTCTGTGAACCCGCCAGTGCGGTCCACACAAAAATGTGTGCGACCGCGGAAGGGGGCCAGTGCGGTCCGCGGTCGGCTTTGTGCGGTGCGCGGTGGAGGCCTGTGCAGCCGCAGTCCATTTTGTGCGGTCCGCACATGGCACTGGATCGCAGTACCCTCAGGAAGGCCTGTGCGGCCGCAATCCATTTTGTGCGGTCCGCACAAGGGGTCTGAGAGGTATAAATAGACGGGATTTTCAGTCATTTCTCATTTTTCAAAACCCCAAATCATAAGAGGCGATTTTTCAAACAACCTTTCTTCTCCAAATCAATTGTAAGCCATTTTTAACTAGTTTTCTTCAATCATTAATATCTTTTAACATGATTTCAACTTCAAATCAATGATTTTCATGGGTAAAATTAGGTGTTTTGGGTAGAACCTAGGTTTTTCAAAAATTGGGGATTTGGACCTCGATTGGAGGTTCGATTTCAAAACAAATCACATATTTGAGCTTGTGGGGGAATGGGTAATCGGGTTTTGGTTCGAACCTCGGGTTTTGACCACGTGGGCTCGGGGGAAATTTTGACTTTTTGGGTAAAACTTTGGAAAACTCATTTTCATGCATTCAAATTGATTCATTTAGCGTTATTGATATGATTAAGTAACTTGTGACTAGATACAAGCGAATTGGTGGAGGAATCAAAAGCTATAATTGAACTTGAGTTGTGTTTGAGGCATCGAGGTAAGTGTTCGGTCTAACCTTATCTTGAGGGATTAGGAGTTGAGTCCTATTTGCTAATTGCTTCTTGTTGAGTACGACGTATAGGCATGGTGACTAGTATCTATACGTTGGTGTCGAGCATGACCGTGAGTCCTAAATTGATACTTGTTGTATTATTAAATGATACTACGAATGCTATAGTGGGTGAATTCTTGGTAACGAGTAAAGACATAAGTTTATTTTTGTGGAAGATACTTATGATTGGGAAATGGTGATAATTGAGATGAGTAGGAGTTAAGTTAAGATTGGTTATAGCTGATTCTCCCTTGCCGGGACGTATATACTTGTACTGTTTAATTCCCTTGCCGGGATAGTGTAGTTTATTATTGACTCCTTGCCGGGACTGTTATCATGATCATTGTTTACTGTATATTTGGGACGGGTTGCACGCCGCAACATTACTATATATATTTATGGATCGGGTTGTGCGCCACAACATTACTATATATATTTATGGATCGGGTTGCACGCCGCAACATATATTATATTGGATCGGGTTGCACATCGCAATAGATATTATATTGGATCGGGTTGCACGCCGCAACAGTTATATATGTGGATCGGGTTGCACACCGCAACAAATATTATGTTGGATCGGGTTGCACGTCGCAATAGATATTATATTGGATCGGGTTGCACGCCGCAACAGTTATATATATGGATCGGGTTGCACGCCGCAACAATATTAAATGATAAGGGATCGGGTTATGTGCCGCAATAGTATTGTTATTGTATTGTTGTAGCTATTGAATTGTCCTTTCATATCTTATTAAGTTGCTGTTGGATTTGATATGTTTCCCCGAAGCATGTACCCCCTCCCATTTAAACTGCTTATTCCTGTTTATTTCCCGCCATGTGTTATATAACTGCATAGGTTTATCTGGAGTCCGGTCCTAGCCTCGTCACTACCTCGCCGAGTTAGGCCAGACACTTACCAGCACATAGGGTCGGTTGTGCTGATGCTACACTCTGCACTCTGTGCAGATACCGGAGCAACATTGGGTCAGTAGCTTGGGAGCTAGCCTTCAGTCCACAGAGATTCCGAGGTACTCCTGCAGGCGTCCGTAGGCCCGACGTCTCTTCTATCTATTACTATGTTCTATTATCACTTGTATCCGAGACAGACTGTATTTCTTTCCTTCAGATATTTGTATGTAGTAGTCATAGACGGTCTGTGAATGTTGTGACACCGGTTTCTAGGTAGAGACATATATTGGCTTTTCGTATCGATTTTGGAATTATATTCGTCTAAGTCTTTCGTTTAATTTCATCTTACGCTATTATTTAAATGTTTATCACCTGTTAATGCAAGTTGTTAAAAAGGTTTAAAATAAGGTAGTTAAAGATTTCCAAATTTTCCTGGCTTGTCTAGCTTCTACGAGTAGGCGTCATCACGACTCCCGAGGGTAGAAAATCTGGGTCGCGATACAACCAAACCGATGTGAAAGGTTTTTCCATGATTTACCTTCCATCGGAGCAACATTTAATAATTTTCCTACCCAACCACAGAAATTGGGAATCTTAACAACAGTTCCCATGGTTGCTAAAAAAGAGGAAAAAGTTAAATAGTAGCAAGCAAAATTGAGAGAAAAGGTAGAAAAAGTTATAAAAAGAAAACTTACGTGCAAAATTCCACTTCTCAGGAAATGGAACATTTTCTTGACCCACTAGACCAACAATGGGGGCAGCAACAAACCTGATATACCAGCCACGGTCTTTATCATCCTCTGGGCTAACTAGCGCTCTCTTACTTCTCGCTACTAAAGTAAAAACCCCTTGGCGGAAAAGTTTAGGAGAATAGAGATGAATCAGATGAAAGAAAGTAAAAGGAAAACCTGCCATATTGGCTAAATGCCTTAAGCAAGCAACAACCCTCCATACGATGGGGCCAATTTGTCCTAAACAAACATCGAAAAAATGACAGAATTCAATGACAACAGGATCAATGGGGGCTTGAAATTCAGTGTAAAAGGGTATGTATACACAAAAGAAAATCCGGTCAAGTAAGATGTAATCTTTTGGTTCGCATTGGAAATTATAATGGGGAAATCATGTCTCCAATGGCAATCCCTACGAACAACAGAGATCAGACCTTCAGTGATTTGAGATGGGTAAATATCAGCACGATATAAAGAAGACATAGAAGAAACTTGGTTTCTGATTGATTCTTTATCAGTGTAAAAAGATAGTTTAGCAGGGACAATTTCGTCTACCAAAGTCTCACGAAGAGATTCACTAGAGTCTTTATTTCTAGACGAAGACCTCTGGGAAAGAGAACCTCTAGTTCTAGAAGGTGGAGTATAACTCACTGGAGAAATAGAAGGGCCTCGTAACGATGAAGACCTTAGACTACGAAGTCTTCATTCTCTCCTACTTCTAACAGGAGCAAGAGGAAGGTTATCAACAATGGAGACTCTCCGAGGTTAGGGTTTGAAGAAGACATAGTAGTACGAGGATGAAGAAAACGAGAACTGAATATTCTAAAACTTTTTATGAGAAAGACAAAGACGAAAAGTTATATTTATACTTAGAAGCAATCGTCAAAGAAAAAGGTGTAATGATGGAAATGTAATGATGGAAGGTGTCGCTTCGTAATTGATGGAGCCGTAAAAAAGCCCTAAAAGGCGCTGGAAAGTTGCAGAAACAATCGGGGAATGACACGTGTCACGAGCATTAAATGAAAGTGACATATGAAGTGTCAGTTCCAGAGAAGAAATAATGGCGGCAAATATTCTCACTTTAATAAGATCCACTTCCCAAATATTCTATAGAAGAATAAATGGCAAGTGGGGGGATTAAGTTCATGTACAAAATTAATTATGAGGTGACATGTGATGACACGTGGAGCGGTATAAGAATGACAGTTGGCAAAGAATAGTTAAAGAGGCACGAGCTTCAGCAGGCACGGGCATAGACCCAAGGAAGTCAGGAAGGATAGGTGCTCGAACCTATTGATATTCAGAAGTCGCATCAGAAGAATGAACCTAAATAGCAAAAGGGGTATAGATACGTATTATTGGTAATTAATAGGCATTAAGCACAGAAAATGTTATGGAATCAGTATTGAATCAGTTATGATTACCAATTATAACGTTACATTAAATGTTATTAATTGTCCATAATGACTCTATTATGAGAGGAACAAAATATATTATTTAGAAATAGCTATAAAAGGTGAATACTAGACATTTGTAAGGACACGAAGTACTATTGAAATATACTGATTTACTTTGCTTTCTATTCAGTTATTATTTACATCAATTATTTCTGTTTCTATTTGATTATTAGTAACCCGATTTCTTCTAAAATTAAGCTTTGGCCGAAATCCCTATTTTTGGTTAAACACCTATAGACATGGTTACTAATGCACATTGAATTGAAAATACGTGCAGATCCTATAAACAAGATTTCTAATATGTAGAATTAAATGTAAAGTCTTATAAGCAGAGTTTCTAACATGTGGATGTGCAGCACAGAGTCACATTGATCATCAAATCCCTATAGGCAGGATCTTTAAACGCAATAACAGTATCCACATTAATATAGCTAAGTCTTATAGGCATGATTTCTACCCAATCTCAACAAAGATATAAGAATAGACCCCCCGACTTTTACTAATAACCCCATATCTGTTTATTACAAAGATTATTACAACCAAAATTGAATAAATTACATAACAGTATCTATTATACTATAGGGAGCCTTCATAGGCCCAATATGAACCTGGGAACCAGGCCTTCAAACATAGCAACTTTGGAGCATAATGGTAATCCATCCATAGCATATAAAATTGGGCTCCTGGTGTGTCAAAGTTTCCAATGGCCTCAAGGACCCCAAGCAATGCTCACACCAGGACCACACTCAGAGAAACAATTCATAAAATATTGGAAGACCAGCCCCAATATGTCAGAGTTCAGAGGAGTCTCAAGGACCCTAGGCAGTGCTCATACTGGGGATGGTAGGAACTTAGATAACTAATAGTAGAAGTTTGAAATCCAGTATGTGGAGGGTAAAGGGAGAACATGTTTGAAAGACAACTAATTTCAAAAGGCAAGGGCAAGAGAGCATATTCAGAAACTAGTGTATACAAAACAGTAATAGAAGTGCACAAACAAACTCATGCTCCGCCTATAACCCAACTAAATTGATGTTGATTCAAGATAGATACACATACCAATACTTAAAGCAATCACAAAGCAAGGGTACTTGAACTAACAGACATGATTAGCCACATATTACATGCTTGCAGTATCTAACAATAGTTGGAATAAGGAACATACAGCTGACTTAGTTAGTGTTTCATGTTGAAGGTAACTTAGTTTAACATTGTCACTAAGTGAAATCACATAGTCAAATAGCAAACGGAATCATGCTGAAGCCTTAAACTAATAAGCACATAGGGTTGAGTATAGTGCCTAAAGCATGCTAGTCGAGAAAAGCAGTAACAGAAAACATGGTGAAGTCGAAATAAACTATAAGACAGAATGAGGTAACAAGAACTAAAATAGGTCAATTGAGAATAGAGTAAACAGGAATCATAGATCACATAGAAACATGCTAAGGTTTGAAATAAACTACCAAATAATCACATAGAACAAGATAGGATAGTAGGAGTTAACACATACCAGTAAAGGAGAAAGCAAATATGCAGAAATAGGTAGGTTCCAGAATAGCTTGGCCTTGGCTTTAAGCCAGCCAAATAATAGCCACTTAGCACATAAGTAAGAGAGAGAGCTTAAGTTTGTAGTGAAAAATAGGAGAGTTCGAGTTATCTCTAAAAGGGAGAAGGGAAAGGGTTTTATAACATGCAATAGAGCAGAACACATAAGGTAATGAACCAATCACACACAAATAAGGTATTAAAAATCAATTAACAATCATTTTAGTTCAATTATCAGGCGTAAAATTAGGCTAGCATCAGTTAATGGGCTCAATCAGTAGCCAAATAAGGTAAGGAATAGTTCCGGGATCAATTAGAAGTCGACCTAAATAACTAGAACATAAAATCAAGCCAGTAAGGTTTAGTCAAAGGGAAGTAGCATAAATTATTAATCAGACATTTGTCCAAATAAGGTAAGAACAAAATAAGAAAGTATTAGTATCGTACAGGAAAGGAAAGACTGGAGTTTTAATAAAAGATTTCAAAAACCTTAATTTCGGCAAAACCAAAAAAACAGCAGTAAAATAAGGTGCATAACGTAGATAAGAGAATCTTAAAAGAAAACCAGAATCGAACAGACTTGGTTTGATTCTGAAGAATAAAACCTCCAAAAGTTAGAGTAAGAAGCAAAGAGTTGTAATGGAATGCATAGAGATACATAAACAACATTATTAAAGAAAGTAGTAAGAAATTGAAAGCTGAATTAGATCTAGAAAGATCTGAAACCCTAATTTTATGAAGAATAAATTATTTTAAAGAAACAACTATAGAAACAACATAGATACACGAAACATTAAAGAAAAATACTCAAAATTAAGGAACCTTGATAGATCTAAAAAGATCTGGGTCCTAATTTAGGGTAACTAAAATTAGACGGAAAACCTTTTAACAAAATCACGAAAAATACTCATGGATAGACATGCGGAAACGCAGATGATATTTTGACAAAATAAGAACGAAATCTTAACATATCTTGGAATATTTAAACCTTAACCTTAGGATAAACAAGATATTAAAGAAAATCTCGGAGATTTACACCCAAAAGATGAGGAACGAACATAGATGAAGAAAGAAGAAAGATTCAACCCAGATTTGGTCCGAAAATAGGGAGATTAGCTTGCCATCTCAGAAAAACTACTAAATAATATCATAATCGAGTAGCCAGGGGTGAGATAGGCTCAACAAGGTAAGGGAATCTCTGATTGATTCCATATCCGGTTGGAATCAAAAGGGAAATTAGGATTACGACACTAGGGTTTTGAGAGGAGAATAGGTGAGAGACGAGAGAGTTCGAAGGCGGCGGGTGGTAAAGAAATGGGGGATTAGGGTTAAGAATGTTTAATTAAAAGGGAAGGGTGAATGAGAGCGGTTGATCTTGAGGGATTGAAGATAAGCGGGCGGCTTGTATAAAACGCGTACCGATCGGGTTTTAATAAGGGGTTATTTGGATTGGGCTCAGGAGCTATTGGGCTGGTGTAAATGTGTTGGGCTTGTGTATTGGGTAGTTTTAGGTCCGAAAATAGGAGTAATTTAGGGCTAGTTTTTAAATACTCAACATTTAATAAATTAATAATTTATAAAAGTGATTAACAAATATAAAAATATTATTTGTGCATGAAAATAATTTAAAACAATTACTTAACATCATAAAAATACAAAAAGTCATTTTCTATATAGATAATATAAATATGCATATATATGGGCCATTATTGTAAAGTGTGCAATTCTAGCTTTAAAAATGCAAATGTAATTATAAAAAATATAATTAAAATATTTAAGCACTATATGGGCATAAATGATAAATGTAGATGATTAAATCGTCATAAAAATGATATGAGAGATAATTACTGGATATTTGTATAATAAAACATATAGAAATAAACTGATTTAAAATCTTTAAAATTATAAAAATTAAAAAACATACTTGTGAATGTTTGGTAAATGCATATACAATATCTTGAAAGTATGTATGCATATTAAAAAAAATGAGAAAATATTGGGTATTAACACCTGTATATGGCCTAGACGGCCCTTCGGCATGGCGAGGAGAGGGCGGGATGGCCGTTCTGACATATGGTTGGTGCCTGTCCCGGTTGGGGCATGGGCCTGAATGATCTCTTCGGCCGTCATCACAGCGGTCTTTCCTCGGCTTCGTTTGGAATGACGTTAGCCGTAGGGTTGGACCGTTGAGGTCATCCTCGTCTGATCTCACCTCGTCACAGTAGGCGTTGTGAATTTCTTCTTCAGTGGTGGGAGGGTATTTCATAAGTCTGCTCAACAACTTTTTGGTCGCCCTTGACCCATTCCTGTTCAACCCATTTTGGAAAGCTGCCACCGCCATCCCTTCTGATATGTTTGGCAAGCTCATTCTTATTCTGTTGAATCTGGCGAGGATGTCCCTGAGCCCCTAGCTAGGCAATTGTCTGACGACAAATATATCATTCACCCTGGCCTCCACCTTTTTAGCCCCGACATGGGCGATGATGAACTTGTCGGTCATTTCTTCGAACGTTGTTATTGATCGTGCTGGTAATTGTGAGTACCATGTTAAGGCTCCACCCGTTAGGGTTTCGCCGAACTTCTTCAGCAACACTAACGGTACCTACTCTTTTGAGAGGTCGTTTCCTTTCACTACTGTTACGTAATGAATGATGTGATCTTTAGGGTCTGTTGTGCCATCATATATCTTCAAGTATGGTGGCATTTTGAAGGTATTGGGTATGGCATGCGAGGCTGCCTCCTCGATGTACGGTTGTTCGACGAACCGGCCGACGTCCCGTTTTGGTAACAGTTTTGGGGCGCCCGGTATCTTATCAGCCCTTTGTTGATGTTCTCTCATCTAGTCGCGGAGCGCTTTATTCTTGTTCTCCATTTCTTCCATTTTCTTTAGAATGTCCCCAAGTGCATCGTTACCTGTATCAACAGCGGTGTGAGTGTTACCTGTTTGGGGAGCAGGTTGCTCGTTTGTGGTTGCTGTGGTATCCGCTCATGTGATGTTTCTATTCGCCCTTTGAACGGGTTTGTCGAGTATGTTATTTAGGGTACTTGTCAACCATTCCTCCAGTAAATTTTTAATTGCTGGTGGTGCTTCCTCAGTTGTGGATGTGGAGGATCCCCTTTCACGTGAAGCGGTTACACTTCCATGAGGGGGAGGTGAGTCACTCCGCATGGGTGTAGCTCTCGGTGTCACATTCTCATCGTCTTCTCTGTCATCCTAGTTGATGGTGTTCAAGAGGTTGGCAGTGACGCATACTACTACTTTTTGTCTTTCATCTCCTTTTCCTGCCATTGTTAGTTCGTGCAAACGAGAAAAAGATGGTCGCTGTCGATTTTTTATCTAGAAGAAACTGCGAAGTTAACTGAGTGCCCCTATCTGAAATGATAGAAACTAGGACACCATGCAAACGAACAATCTACCGAATATAGATCTCTGCCAACCGCTCTGAAGAATAGGTAGTACACACAGGAATGAAGTGCGCGGACTTGGTCAGCAGATCCACAATTACCCAAATAGCATCGAACTTCTTCAAAGTCTATGGAAGTCCAACTACAAAGTCCATAGTGATCCTCTCCCACTTCCACTCTAGAATATCCATCCACTGAAGTAAGCCACCCGGTCTCTGATGCTCATATTTCACCTACTGACAATTGAGACACCGAGCTACAAATTCCACAATGTCTTTCTTCATTCTTCTCCACCAATAGTGCTGCCTCAAATCCTGATACATCTTCACAACACCCGGATGAATGGAATACCGCGAGCTATGGACCTCCTCCAGAATCAACTCCCGAAGCCCATCCACATTGGGCACACAAATCTGGCCCTGCATCCTCAACACACCATCATCACCAATGGTCACATCTCTGGCATCGTGCTGAACTCTGTCCTTAAGGACAAGCAATTGCGGATCATCATACTGGCACTCTCTGATGTGATCATATAAGGAAGATCGAGAAACCACACAAGCCAATACCTGACTGGGCTCCGAAATATCTAACCCCACGAACCGATTGGCCAAGGCCTAAACATCAACTGCAAGAGGTCTCTCCCCAACTGGAATATACACCAAACTCCCCATACTCACCGCCTTTCGTCTTAAGGCATCGGCCACCACATTGGCCTTTCCCGGATGGTATAATATAGTGATATCATAATCCTTAAGCAACTCCAACCACCTCCGCTGCCTCAAATTGAGATCCCTCTATTTGAACAAGTGCTGGAGGCTACGATAATCGGTAAACACCTCACAAGACACACCATACAAGTAATGCCTTCAAATCTTCAACGTGTGAACAATGATAGCCAACTCTATATCATGAATGGGGTAGTTCTTCTCATGGGTCTCCAACTGATAGGAAGCATAAGCAATAACTCTACCCTCCGACATCAAAACACAACTAATACCAACTCTCGAAGCATCACAATACACAGTATATGAACCTGAAGCTGATGGGAAAACTAAAACTGGAGCTGTGGTCAAGGCTGTCTTGAGCTTCTGAAAGCTCTTCTCACACTCATCCGACCATACAAATGAAGCACCCTTCTAAGTAAACTTGGTCAAGGGCAATGCGATAGATGAGAATCCCTGAACAAACCGACGATAATAGCCTGCCAAACCAAGAAAGCTGCGAATCTATGTGGCTGAGGACGATCTGGGACAACTCTGAACTGCCTTGATGTTTTTCGGATCAACCTGAATATCCTCGCTGGACACCACGTTCCCCAAGAAAGCCACTGAACTGAGCCAAAACTCACACTTGGAGAATTTTGCATAAAGCTTCTCCTCCCTCAATCTCTGCAACGCAACTCTCAAATGCTCTGTGTGCTCCTCCTGACTACGCGAATACACCAGAATATCATCAATGAAGACTATGACAAATGATTCGAGATAAGGCCGAAACACATTGTTCATCAAATGCATGAACTCTGCTGGGGCATTGGTCAGCCCAAAAGACATCACCAAGAACTCATAATGACCATATCGGGTCCTGAAAGTTGTCTTAAGAATATCCGAGTCCCTGATCTTCAACTGGTGATAACCTGAACGGAGATCAATCTTGGAGAACACTCTTACTCCCTGAAGCTGATCGAATAAATCATCAATGCAAGGCAAAAGATACTTGTTCTTAATTGTTACCTTGTTCAATTGCCTATAATCAATGCACATCCTTATAGTGACATCCTTCTTCTTCATAAATAGAACCGACACACTCTAAGGTGACACACTAGGCCGAATGAACCCTTTATCAAGGAGTTCCTGAAGCTGCTCCTTTAATTCCTTCAACTCCGCTGGTGCCATACGATACGGCAGAATAAAAATGGGCTGAGTGTCCAGCACCAGGTCAATACCAAAATCAATATCCTTATCCGGTGGCATGCCCGACAGGTCCGCAGGAAACACATCGGGAAAATTCCTCACAACTGGAACAAAATCAATACTAGAAGTCTTAGCACCGACATCCCTCACAAAGGCTAGATACGAAAGATAACCCTTCCCAACTATACGCTGGGCTTTCAAGAATGAGATCACTCTACTGGGAACATAATCGATCATACCTCGCCACTCAATTCGTGGCACACCCGGTATAGCCAAAGTGACTGTCTTAGCATGACAATCCAGAATAGTACGACACGGAGATAACCAATCCATGCCCAAAATAACATTGAAATCCACCATACACAATAATAAAAGATATACACGGGTCTCCAGACCCCCAATAGTTACCAGATACGACCGGTATACACGGTTTACAACAACAGTATCGCCCACCGGGGTAGATACATGAACCAGTGAAACAAGAAACTCACAGGGTGTACCCAAATAACGATCAAAGTATGATGAAACATAAGAAAAGGTGGAACCGGGATCAAATAATACAAAGGCATCTTTGTGGCAGACTGAAACAATATCTATAATAATAGTATCTGAAGCAATAGTATCGGGTCTGCCTGGAAGTGCATAGAAATGGGCATGACCGCCACTTGATCAACCTCCCCCTCTGAGGTGACCCCTAGCTGACTGACCTCCACCCCTAGCTGGCTGGGCAGGTGGTGATGAAGTAACTAACACTAAAGCCGATGACTGACCCCTCTGTTGAGATGAACTCGCAAGACAACGAGGGCACTTCCTCCACATATGACCCATCTCACCACACTCATAACAACTCCCAAGTGCTGGAGAAGGGAACTGAAGGAAACCCCTGGCACCGAAGTGACTAGCAGATACACCTGGCATAGAAGAGCCCTGAACTGATGGAGCACGGGACAAACTTTGAGCTGAAAGGGAACTAAGTGATGACTGGCCCTAATGAGAACTATAAGAACCATGACCCGATGACGCCCCACGATAACCTGGGCGAGCTGGCTGAGCATGCCTGAATGGGCGGCCTCTGCCATGCTGAAACTGACCTCTCGAAGGAGTACCACTATAACTACCAGATCCTTGAGGCCTCTTGGCATCCTCTCCTCGCGCTCCTGGCGAAGAATAGACTCAATCTCTCGAGAAATGTCTACAACCTCCTCAAAGGTATCACCAATCACTCTCTCCTGGTCATGAGAATACGAAGCTGATAAGTGAGGCCATCAACAAATCTCCTAATCCTCTCTCTATCTGTCGGAACCAACCAAATAGCATGACGAGCTAACTCGGAGAACCTCATCTCATACTGCATCACAGTCATCTCTCCCGGATGCAACCACTCAAACTCCCTACGAAGCTCCTCTCTGCAGGAATGCAACACATACTTCTCCAAAAAGAGAACGGAGAACTACTGCCAGGTAAGGGGTGTTGCACCAATAGGCCTACGCCTTTCAAAAGCCTCCCACCAAGTGAAGGCAGCTCCAGAAAACTGATAAGTAGTGAAAGCGACCCTGTTGGTCTCCAGAATACCCGTTGTACGAAGCATCCTCTGACACTTATCCAAGAAGTCCTGGGCATCCTCGCCCTCTGCACCACTGAAGGTCGGAGGCTAAAGTCTACCAAACCTTTCCAACCTACGCTGCTTGTCCTCTAGCATGGCAGGAACTACATAGCCCTGAGCAGCTGCAACCGGTTGGGCTGGATGTACCCCCGGCGTCTGAAGTCCTTGCACGACCTGATTAGGTGTGCGAGCAGCGGGAGTCTAATTGCCTCCCCCGGCTTGAGAAGTAACTGCAGCTGTAGTAGCTGAGACCGTCTGAGATAGGCTAGTTCAAACTGATTGGATCTGAGCCAAGGCTTCCTGAAGACCCGAAATCACAATAGGTACAACTGGTGCCTGAGCTGGTGCTGCTGGAGCGTTCATAACTGGGACCTGATCCTAAACTGGGGCTGCTAGTAGATCTGCAGGTGCTGCCCTAGTTGTTGTGTGGGCCACACCTCTGCCCCTACCGCGACCACGACCGCATCCTCGGCCTATATTGGCCATAACTGGTGGTACGGTGGACGTCTATACTGACCAGTAGCGGGTGTCCTCACCATTTGTGAGAGAATAGAACAACAGAAGTTTAGTACTCAGATCAACAAATTTGTACGACAAGAATTTTAAGAATATGAAGTTTTCCCTAAAGGTTCTGCAGCCTCTCGAGGATAAATACAAACGTCTTCGTACCGATCCACGAGACTCTACTAAACCTGCTCATGACTCGTGAGACCTATGTAACCTAGGCTCTGATACCAACTTGTCACGACCCTGAACCCGGACCTAGTCGTGATGGTGCCTCTCGTGAAGACAAGGCCAGCCGACACTTCCCATTTCAGTACTTAACAGTTAAATAGTAAGAAACAGTCTAAAGTATGATAAAATAATCCACGGTTTAAGAAGATGATAGTATAATATGTGGAATATAACCCAACACAGTCCTATACGGGGGTGTCACTAGTCATGAGCATCTAAACAATTCGGAATACTCAGAGAAAACTATAGAGTTTAATACAGAAACTAAGAACATGAAGAAATAAGATAGGGAAGAGCTCCGGGCTGTGAATGCCAACAACTACCTAGAGACTCCTCGGATCCGCCTGAGCTGGAAATGATCAGCACTCGGGAGTGGGAACAGATACGCCTGAATCTGCACATGGGGTGCAGGGAGTAAAGTGAGTACTCCAACTCAGTGAGTAATAATCATAAATAAAGACTGAAAGCAGGAAATCACGTAAAGCACATTTGCAGACTATAGTGAAGCAGTAAAGTCAGTAAAAGATATGTGAAAGTCATTTAACTCAAATTAAACTTCACGAAAACCTTTTTCGACAATTTAAGCAGATAAATGACAGTCAATTAAGGAAAATAAACACATAAAGGTTCGCCCCTCGGGCATAGTATCCACAAATCCGCCCCTCGGGCAATATCTCAGAACAACACCAGCCCCTCGGGCTATATCTCACATCACAATGGGTACCCACACTCATTGGGGGTGTGTAGACTCTTGGAGGGGCCCCTTACGACCCAAGCACAATATCAAGTCATCTCGTGGCATTATCACTAGGATTTCAGCCTCATATCAATCAAGCCACCTCGTGACATACATATCTCAGGCCCTCGGCCTCAAATCATGATCAGTGTTTCCTCACAAAATAGGCCCTTGTCCTTACTCAGTCAAAAATCCTCACAAGCCACTCGGGCATACTAAAACAGTGATTCTCAGCCCAAAATATCATTTAAAAGATCATTTAAGTGTTAAAATAGAGTAAACATGGCTGAGTACGAAAACAGTGAAATATAACATGACTGAGTTCAAGTATAAAGTCAAAACAGTGAGGAAATATCAATAAAAGTCC
The DNA here is from genome assembly GCF_000715075.1 of Nicotiana tabacum. Lineage (NCBI taxonomy): Eukaryota > Viridiplantae > Streptophyta > Magnoliopsida > Solanales > Solanaceae > Nicotiana > Nicotiana tabacum. Next base: position 12,300,304 of record NC_134089.1, on the reverse strand, counting down.
CCGAAGGGTTCACATAGTTAGCACGAAGCCCAAATATAGCATTCAACCCAAATAATGATGATAGCAAATAGATTTCAGTCAAAATACTAGGTAAAATAGTCATTCAGAACGGACTAAGTCACAATCCCCAATAGTGCACAACCCCACGCTCGTTATCTAGTGTGTGCGTCACTTCAATATAGCACAACGATGTGAAATCCGGGGTTTTATACCCTCAGAACATCATTTACAATCATCACTCACCTCAATCCAGTCAAATCTCTAGCTCGCGACGCCTTTCCCCTCGAATCGACCTCCACTCGCGTCGAATCTATCCAAAATCAGAACGAGAACGTCAAAATATGCTAAGGGAATGAAGCTCAAGCGAAAATAATCAATTTACCACATAAATCCCGAAATTACCAAAACCTGACCCCCGGGCCCATATCTCGGAATTCAATAATTTTTACGTCAATGGAATCCTTATCCTCCCACAAGTCCATACATATCAAAAGTTCTCAAATCCGACCTCAAATGGTCATTTAAATCTTCAAGCAAAGGTCTAAGTTTCCAAGCCCTAGTTTTCCCCAATTTTAACCCTTAAATTCCATTAATTATAGCTCTAATCCATGAAATAATAGCATAGTGATGAGTTTTAGGTCCAAATTCCTTACCCCAATGAAGTTCCCTTGAAATCCCTCTTCAAAATCGTCCAAAAAGCTCTAAAGCCGAATTAGAAATAATGAAAATAGCTCAAAATCGCGAAGGACACAATTTATACCTTCTGCCTAGGCATTTTCGCATTTGTGTCCCTATTTACCGCTTCTGCGGTACCGCATTTGCGGTTCTTGATCTGCTTCTGTGGAAGTCACTTAAGCTTCCCATTATCCAGATATCGCAGATGCGGTCCTCCTTACCGCTTCTGCGATTCCTGCTCTTCAAGCCCCCTTTTTGATTCTGCGACCAATCGCCTGCACATGCGACGTCGCACCAGCGGTCCCCTATCCGCAGGTGCGGAAATACCAGAAGCAGCAAAAATATGCAATTTCTCTCAAACTCCTCCGTCAACCATTCGAAATCACCCCGAGGCTCCCGGGACCTCAACCAAAAGCACCAACATATCCCAAAACCTTATTCAAACTTGTACCAATCTTCAAAACACCTCAAACAACATCAAATCAACCAAAACACATCGAATTCAAGCCTAAATTCCCAAAATCTTCCAAATTTTGCTTTTGATCAAAAATCTAACCAAACCACGTCCGAATGACCTGAAATTTTGTGCACATATCCCAAATGACACAACGGAACTACTGCAACTCTTGGAATTCCATTCCGACCCCTATATCAAAATCTCACCTACCAATCGGAAATCGTCAAAAATCCACTTTCGCCAATTCAAGCCTAAATCTACTCCGAACCTCCAAATCTCATTCTGATCACGCTCCTAAGTCCCAAATCACCTCCTGAAGCTAACCAAACCATCAGAACTCACATCCGAGCCCTCTAACACACATGCCAACTGTTGATGCCCAATTTTTCACTATATATTTTCAATATGCAAAATATATATATATATATATATATATATATATATATATATATATATATATATATATATATATATATATATATATATATGTGTGTGTGTGTGTGTGTGTGTGTGTGTGTGTGTGCATATATAAGCATGTCCAAGTGTTTTATTATTTTTTCCATAATTTTAACGGTTTAAATTGATTTATTTTCTCCCTTTTTATCCATAGAATCCCCAATAATTATTTCCAAAATTATGGTTTTGATAATTAATCTATTGTATTTCTATATTTATGCCAAAATATAACTAAGGTAATTTTTATATATTTTTACAATTTTATTTAGTATTTTTAAAGCTAAATTGCACATAATTGCAATATTAAACATTTTAAGGTTTAATTGTGTTTTATACGCATAGAATCGGATCTTGTATTTTTAAATTGTCCATTAGGTATTATAAATCGCTCTAGTACTTTCAATTTATTTTCAGAAATTATTTGCTATGTTTTATAAATTGAAAAGGGAAAACTGGCTATTTAAATAATAGCCCCTTTTGTATTTCAATTATAGCCAAAACAAGACACAATTCCCAGCCCAATTTTAATTCAAAACAGGATCCCAACCCAATTGAAGACCCACCAGACCCAAGCCCAAACCTGGAACCCCACCTACCTTATTCGATCTTGACCGTTGATCATTCAGATCAACGGTCCCGTTTTCCCTTACCATTTTTAAACCCAAATGACCCCCTAACGTAATTCATTTCCTACCAACCCGCCGCCCTTGAATCCCCTTTCCCCTCCAATTCTCTCTGAAACCTAAGGCTAACCCTAGCCGCCGCCACCCAAATCAACCCTAATCCCCTTCGATCCTCACTCAATCCATGGACTCCCATGGTTGTTTGAAATGTATACCGGTCTCCTATGTCTCTTGGTTGCCTGTTTTCGTGATTTCATGGAAATATCTAGAAGAGATCTAGTCCAGACCTTGCTCAACTTCTATCCATGGTCTCTTTCCAGCCATCCATGGCTGTTCGAGTCAGATCCATGACTTTTCCGACTAGATCGGTAACTTTTCGAAGTTTTCTTACTTTTTCTAGGTTCTCCGAAACCCTAACTTTAAAAACTTTCCGATTTTTCCAGACCTGTCTTAGATCTGTGTATGTTATGAACCTCTTGGCATTTTTCTCAAAGGTTTTTATGATTTGACTCTCCGTCTTCAACATTAGGGTTTTCTCAACCTCTTTTAAAAGGTTTCTCCTCTGATTTTCACTGATGTCTTATGATTTTACTATGTTTAAACGGTTTCTTTATATTTTATTCTGCCTGGTTCATCGTGTTGAAAAACCTAAGCATTTTTGGTTTTATCCGAGGTTCTGGAACTGTCTTTATTTATTTTGTATGTATACTTGTTTCGATTTGGGTTCTTTATGGTTAGATCCCTTTTCTTTGTTTGTCTTGAATGAATCTGAGTTCTTACCGCTTTTTAACTCAACTTTGTTAAAACCCTAATTTCTTAAAGTTTTTCTTCACTTATTACTGTGAGTTTAAAGGCTTTCTTTACTTGTTTCTGGCCTTCTTTTCCTGTTAGTTTGGTTTTCCACTCTGTTTCTATGTGTTAGCCATGACTTGTTGATTACCATGTTTCGAGTGGGTTCTTTTACCACTGAGCCCTTAGCCTACTCATGTTGCTGTTGTATGTTTGTATTCATCTAGTCGCTTCTTTTATCAATGTGGGTGGTCATGCATGTCTGATACTCCTGGTCATTCTTCTCTATTTATATGTCGAAGTGCAGAATCATGACTCCTTCTTGATTGATCTTGATTTCCTTAAGTTACAGTTCGATTGCAAGGTTTTCTTATAAACCTCTAATTTTAGTCGTTTGTTTAAGTTGAATGATTCCCTTCCTTTATTTGCTGTGATGTTTCACCCCTGCTGAATCCTTTCCCCAAATTAAGTATATTCTGTACCTAGACTCAATTGTATACTCTATACTTTTACTATCCCTTATATGGTCAAAAATTAATCTTTCTCAAATTGATTTTCTTTCCTTAATTATCCCTGTTAGTATCCGTTTGAGCAGTAATTCCTTGATTAAGGGGAAGTACTTGTATTAATTGATTCTGATGGTGATTATTTCCATAATTGTGCAAAACCTTTACTTGTTACTTTATTTTCTACTCGTTTTCAAAGCTATAAATACTCTACCTTCTCTTCTCTAAGCACACGAACATAGAGTTCAGAACACACACATACACACTAAAACTCTCTCTTCTTTCTCTGCTACTTGTGCTACTGCTTGTCTAGCTGGCTGAAAGCCAAGGCTAGACTGTGGAATTCTACTTGCTTTACTTTTCAGCACTTTGCTTCTTTAACTAGTATGTCCTAGTTTAATTTTAAAGCTTCAACAACAACATGCTTCTCTTATTGTTTCAGTTTCTCTTATTTTTTTTGGTCTACTTCTACTCGTGGTTCTGTTATGAAATCTGTAGTTAAGTTACATTACCAGCAGTAGACATGTGATTTTTGACCCTCCCCAAGATTTTTCATATTTTTGCACGTAAATATTTAATTTAGGCATAATATAGATATATTAAGTAATTTTGACTCTTTTACTTTATTTTATTACAAAAAAATAAAAATTACAAAAAATATTTTATTTTTATGTACCTTTCATAAAGTAAAAAAAGATACAAAAATAGTACCTTATTTTTACCTTTATGTAATCTTGAAAAAATACAAAATATATATATAATAGTAATCTTGAAAAATACAAAGTATATATAATAGTTTCATGTTTTAATATAGTTTAGTTTAATTAATTAGAATTTGTTTTTGGATCATGTAGTATATCTTATATTAAAGGAATTTAGCTATGGTTTTGAATAATAATTTTTGGAGTCTTCTTAGCCCAAAATTGAGACACAAAGAGACATGGTCCAACCCAATTACCCTCAACCCATAATTTTCGAGCCCATAATTCCTAGGCCCATACCCCTAACCTAATCCCTACCCCTATATAATAGTATTTAACACCTAAAAACTTAGAGCTTCAACCGTAACATACGAAAAAGAAACCCCACCCTCCCTATGCTCTCTTCTTCACGAAAGAGCAAAAAACCGAGAGCTTTTTTAATTCATCTTCTTGAGCAAAAAATTAACGCCTGAAAAAGGGGAGAGGATCCATCGCTGACATCCCAAATGACCCCCGAACATTCTCCTCCTTCCAAAACAAAACGCTGAAGAACCCTAGCTGCTAACCAAAAGCAGACCCCTTAGATCTTTCTTCTCCATCGTCCAAAAATCAGAAAACAAAAGAACCCTAGGAGAGATCCAACCCGTCTTCCTCACCATAACTTCGGCGAAGCTTCACCTCACACGCGACCCATCTCCTCCATACAAAACAGCCGCTACATTTCTCTTTAGTCCAGATCGAGCATATCACCCTCACCTGTCGTCCTTACTGCAAGAGACGAGAAACACACACACACACACACCTATCACAGAAAAATAAACAACAGATTGAGTAACGGAAAAATAGTGTAGGTAACGGAAACTGAGGTTCGAGGTTCAGTCCAGTCGCCGGTTCGAGTTCGGGTCCGACAAGATCGTGCGTTCGTTAGTTTCGCTCGCGGTTCGAAAATCGGGCTTTTCAATGGAGTTTCTTTGATGTTGAAAATAAAGAAGTTGCTATTAAAAGGTCATATTCTAACTTTGCTCATTTTTCGATTTCCAGATCTTGCGCCGTGGGTGTTTGAGTTGTTTTGTTCGATTTCCTTCGTTCCAGTTTTATGACTCACGTGATACTAATATCTTGGACCTTTCATTTGTGATATTTGTTTGTTTAATTGCTGAATCACATTTGAAGTTTTACGTAGTTGTTTGTCTCCATTATTTGTCTATCTTGTTTCCTTTTAGATGTGGTTTATGTATTCGTATTGTTGCAATTTGCCCGTTTGTATGAGTTGAATTAGCAGGTTTACAAATTCGTTTGGTTGATTAGGTTTAGTGTGTTACAGATTTGTTATGGTGTTGTTTTAATCAACTGTTGCCTTGATTTAAAAAGTGCATATATACTAAATATATACATAATAGAAAAAGAATAGCAGTGGCATGGAGTGGTGGTCTCTCTACCGTGAATGTGTTGGTTGGTTCTCTTATTTAATGATGGAGAATTATGTGTTAGTTTCTACATTGTCCCTTCTTTGGTCTCTTGCATTTGATATCCAAGAAACCAAATCTACTCTTGTCATTTATCACATGCACAACCATAGGGAGGCAAATAAATTTTCTATTTGTCACTTGCCTTTAAGTTGTAGTTCGCAACAGTCCAATTTGCGCGCAGCCTTGGGGTTGGAAGAGTGTCATGGTTGAGGTCAAAGATATATTTTGAATTAATTTATATTTACTGACAGCAGTCATTATTATACAACCATGAAAGAGAAGTTCAAAAGACTAAGATTAATAGGCTGCTTAATTAATTTAGTTCATATAGTCCGAGGTGTGCCATCCACAATTTAATCATCCATGGCCCTCGCAAAGTGCAAACGCGTAGTTGCTTTAGGCGCATATTTTAATAATCTACTTTCCTAAACTCGGGTGTACATTTATGTGACCCAAATCCAAATCTCAACGGTGTTAAAATATGTCAAAAACCACGGGCGCATTTATGTGACGTTGTTCGAGACGTGTTTTAATAACGTTGCAATTTTCTTTAAAAAAAAAATAAAAGCAGTTAAAACTAAAATTTGCACATAGGTTCATAATTGTTTAAAATCAGATAATTAAGCCGAATATAACAGTTGAGCGACCGTGCTAGAACCACAGAACTCGGGAATGCCTAACACCTTCTCCCTGGTTAATAGAATTCCTTACTCGGATTTCTGATTCGCGGACTGTTAAATAGAGTCAAGCTTTTCCTCGATTCGGGATTCAACCGGTGACTTGGGACACCATAAATCTCCCAAGTGGCGACTCTGAATCTTTTAATAATAAATCCCGTTTCGATTGTCCTTTAATTGGAAAAACTCCTTTATACCCTCCCGGGGTGTAGGTAAAAAATGAGGTGTGACAGCTCTGGCGACTCTGCTGGGGAACGAATCCAGAATCTCTGGTTCAGGGTTCAGAATTCGAGCTTAGATGAATTGTTGTATTTGGCTTTATCTGTTATCTGATTACATGCTTGTTCCTAATGTGTTAAATGATGCTTTTACCGCTTTGATATTATCTGAACTGTATGTAAACTGCTACGAAACCCTTCTCTTCTCATCTTCGGGGATGTGCTCGCTGGTCGAGACTCCTTATTCTGTTAGTGTCATACCTTGAAATAAGAAAGAGGCTCGGACAAATTACTAAGCCGAATGGCCTTTTGGTTCCTGGTACGTAGCCCCCTCCTCGGCTCGAGTTGTCCGCTCAGGTATACAGTCTAGAACACATACCCAGGTTTTGAACCTGGAATAACTCAGCTTCATGCCGGATCCCTAGTAGGAACGCTTGTTTGCATCATGTGCACTTGACTTAGGGGACTCAACACAGGGGTTGGGTCCGTCTAGGACAAATATACCAAAAAAAAGACCATCCTGATGCATCTTATGTGCTACATGTTGCATTTATTCAAGAGTAAAAGGGTCATTTGGCGGACCAATGATAGTTGAGGGTAAATGAAGAAATGAAAGAAAAACAATGAAAAAAAGGAAAAAGAAAAAAAGAGAGGGTGAAGTGTGAAGATAAAGCGAGTGGGGCCCAATTATGTTTTCTGTCTCATTTTTGTTAAGGAAACAAAAGAGCTTGAAAATTCAAAAAAAAAAACAAATCCAAAAGAGTTTACTTGTTTCATCATTTTTTCAAAAAAAAAAAACATATTTTCGATGAATTAGTTATTTTTCTTTTAATTCTTGCCCGTATCCAATCTGCCCGAACTACGTATACCTGATTCTCGTCTTTCGGGGCGTGATACGTGTGAGCACGTAATTTTTGTTTACACGACAATTACTCCAAGAGAAATCAAAATAATAATAAATTGTCTTCGTGTATAATTTTTGTAAATTTGCCGGTCATTTTTGTTAGTTTTTATTTGTGATTTGTTTAGTTCTATCAATTGAAAATACGAAAAAATATATGTCGCACATAAAGATGAGATTTTTCTCTACTATTAGGAATTGATCAAAACCATAATTTGGTTTTTAAAAGAGAAAATCACAAAATATGCGTCATTAAGTGATTTTATTTTAATTGGATGTCTAACGTGAGTGATAAATATTTGTTTGAGTATTAATTAATATTTGTGTGATTTTACTTTTTTTTATTTTTGCAATTTAATAGGAATTTTATTTTTTTAACCAAAATTAAAAGAAGAAGATAAGTTAAAACAGAATTGGGCCAGTGGATTGGACCAAAAATCAGGCCCAAACTTACTAACCCAGTCCTGCCCCAGACACAAAGGAAACGACGCCGTTTCTGGGCACCCCTCATCCGAACCGTTGGTCAAACAGATCCAACGGTCCAGTTCGGGCCTGTCATTAATCCAAACGGTATCGTCTCTTTAAGTCAAGAGATCATGGTTGTTGATCACCAATGATCCAACGGCCAGAGATCCAATCCCCCGTCCCGTATATAAACCCTTACCTTTTACCCCGCGCCCTAAGCCAAAACCCCACTACCCTTAGGTCGTCCTCACCACAGACCCAAACCCTTTAGAACCCTAGCCGCCCCTGTGCACCTTCACCGTAAACCCGGCGGCAAGGACGCCGGTGACCACCACCTTAACACCCTAGGACCACCTCAACCCCCTGAACACAGATCAACTAACCGTGGGTCTCGAATCCTACCCCACCATCTCGAATCTTCATTTAAAGATTCGAGCCGGACCTCGACCTACACCAAACCACCCCAAATCCACACTAGACACTCCCCTGACCTCCCTTGTGACCAAACCAGGTTTGGTTTGGTCCGAATCCAACCAGGACAACCTGAATCCCAAATCTGCCTTTAGGAACCCTAGAAGTCTTGAGTTCAATTTGTGTCCGTTTGAACCAGAAGATTAGGGTCTAATGGACCTTAATCGAAGTGTTCTCAGTTGAGAACACTTCGATTAAAGTCCGTTCAACCCCAAGAAAGGTCGATTCAAATCTGGGCTAGGGCTTTCTGATTTTTTTCAAGCCTTTAAGGTATTTTGTTTTCTTTTTCTTTGTCAGTTCATTTTATTGTCTGTTATAGTTAAATGTCTGTTCATATGGCCAAATGTTTTAGTTGATTTATTTTGAATTTTTGTTGACTGTCCTGTCCACTTTGCCCAGACTTCTGTATTTGGTCAAGTTTTTCTTTATTTACTGATCGTGTATATGTGTAAACTGTACAATCGACTGAAATTAAATTTGGTCGATAAATTAGTTTCCAGGGCAACTTTGTTTGGTCAGTACAATTTGAATCACATGTTAATACTGTTGGATTCTGATCAATGGCTTTGATTGTGTGTGTTGTGATTCGCGTAGTCGATTCGATATATGTCGTCAATTAGTTCAGCTTTGAATGGTAATAATCTGATCCATGTTATTGGTTTTTCTGCTGAAGTTTTGTTTTAATCCAATTAGGAACTAAGTATAGCTTTGTTAGTTGTTTAATTTGAATCAGAAACATTTATGGTTTGGGTTATAGTTTCAGTTCAGGTTTAAATTTTGAATTGATGGCATGTGTATTCTTGGGCAGCATGTGCATTATAGTTTCTTTATTAAATTTGTGCAAATGGGACAGCATGTGCTGTCAGGATACATTCCTGCTGCCCATGTTTGTTTTAGTTTTAATAAAATGATAAAGCACTTTAATAATGAAAAGAGTTTGGTTGTCAGGGGAATCTCATGGGAGGGGTTTTTATTTTTAATGGTTGAGTGGAAAAATAGCAGAAAATGGGAGGGAGTGTGAATGGCTTTACAGGCTGTAGATGGTTTGAGGCAGGTTATAAATAGAGAGGGGTTCCATTAGTTAAGGGGGACACAGATTGAAAAGAGAGAGGAGGGAGATATACAAATACACACATACAGAGAGAAGCTAAAGACTAGACAGAAAACAGTTTTGAATTAGAAAGAGAGAGTTCAGAAATCAGGGAGGGAGATAGAAAATAAATTCCTGTTTATTTGAAACTGAAAACACTGCTTTTTCCTCATCCTTTTGTTTGGAATTTAGCATCAAGTTGCTACTGGTTCTGTCAAGACTTAGGATTTTCCCTTTTGAGTATTTGAAAAATCGACATTGGGTACTGTATCATCGGGTTACTGCTTGGTTTATTTTGCCTGGGATTGTCATTGCTGCTGTATTGTTTGTCGTTGCTGCTATCTTCTGCTACTGCTGCTGATTCTTCTTCTTCTTTGCATTTCAGCATTCCAGGTACACATTTTGAATCCCACATTGATGTAATCGTAACAGTTGAAAGCATGAAATGAAAGATGTTGAAGAAGTTTAATCATTTGCTGCAATACTTATAGTGTTATAAGATATTGATAGACTCGTGTGACTTGCTAGTTTGTAACTCAATAGCATAAAACAATAGTTAGTTTTATACTTAACTGAAGTTTTAGTTTTTTTAGTATTATGATTCATAGTTGTTTGGTCGTGCGAAGGATGCAATTATGCAATTCGTGGAATGCATGAATAGTTGACATAGTGATAGCTAGATTCCCTTTCAGCTATGTGTTGTATGTATAGGTTAGAATGCTTCAACCTTGCTAAATACAACGTAGTTTTGATTCATTTTGAGTTTTTTTTTATCGGATCCCGTTAGGCAGTATATAGGACCACGTTTGAATCCCATTAGTAACAGTTTCTAGTAGTTAATTCCTTTAATCTAGTTTAAATAAGTTAGTTAAATTCAACTCGAGAAACATTTGGAGTAAGTTTGGCATTTCATCAAATTTCGTATGCAATTTCCTTTATCAAATTAAAAGCATGTTCACCCATGGAATAAGGCACGAAATAATTCCCTCCTCGTAAATAATTAATCAGACAACTAACAAGTATCCGGAGTAGGCCAAACATGTAACTTAATTAGAATGTATTTTCTTTCTTCCATTTATTTATTTTTTTTTTAAAAGGAAATGTAGTCATGCTAAGATTATCCTTTTAAAAATAACGAGACGAGCCTCGCCAAATAAAAAATGCAAATTGCGGGGCCCTCAGTAATCGGTCATAATAAATAGTTAGAATTTGGGATGGACTGTTTAGTGAATATCACTGTCTTCCCCAAAAATAATAATGCGTTAGACTCTTTATGCGCGACTTAATTAAATTACATTCTTAAATTCGGGTGCGCATTTATGTGACCCAAATTTAAATCTCAATGGAGTCGAAATGTGTTAACAACTACGGGTGCATTGATTGTGACGTGGTTCGAGATGCATTTTCACGACGTTGCAATTCCAAAAATAAATAAATGATAATAATAAAAGCGGTTTAAACCTAATAAAAGCACATAAGTCATAACATGTACTTAAATCAGATATTTAGCCATTATAACAATTTAAGCGATCGTGCTAGAACCACGGGATTCGAGGGTGCCTAACACCTTCCCTCGGGTCAACAAAATTCCTTACTTAGAATTTCTGGTTCGCAGACTTCATTTGGAAAAGTCGAAAATTTCCTCGATTCGGGATTCAAGATAAACCGGTGACTTGGGACACCAAAAACCAGACCTTTCCCAAGTGGCGACTCTGAATTAAATAAATAATCCCATTTCGAAATTGTCACTTAAATTGGAAAAACTCTCTCGCGCATTCTACCCTTCGGGGCGGGCGCGCAAAAAGGAGGTGTGACAGCTCTGACGACTCTGCTGGGAATTTCAGAACCTAGAACCTCCGGTTCAAGGTTCAAGAATTCGAGCTTAGAATAATTGTTATATTTGGCTTTATTATCTGATATTTATTACATGTTTTGACATAACGTGCTAAATGTTGTCTTTTACCGCTTTGATATTATCTGAAATGTATATAAACTGTGCCGAACCCTTCTCTCTTCACCTCCGGGGATGTGCTTACTGGTTGAGACTCCCTATTCTGTTAGTATCAATACCTGAAATAAGAAAGAGGCCGGACAAGTTACGAAGCCGGATGGCCTTTTGGTTCCCGATAAGTTGCCCCCTCCTCGACTCGAGTTGTCCGCTCGGGTACACAGTCTAGAATATATACCCAGGTTATAAACCTAGTATAACGAAATCTCATGCCAGATCCCTTGTAGAAACGTTTATTTGCATCATGTTGCATTCGACCTAGGGGACTCAACACAGGGGTTGGGTCCGTCTAGGACAGGCAACCTAAAATGAAAAGACCATCCTGCTGCATCCCGTTTGTTTTGCGCATTTATTTGCTTCAGTTCTGCATGCTGACCGGTTTCTAAAAAAACTTTTAAAAAAAAAATAAAAAAAAATAAAAAAAATAGCAGCGTAGGGAGATAATTACTTATTTTTGGAAAAAATAAAACCAATGTCCAAGTAATGTCGAAACCTCGCCGGAATTTTCTTAAAAAAAAAAGAAAAAAGAAAAAATGAAAACAAAGTTTCTATTTTAGTTTGATTTATTAAAAAAAAAGACATATATAAAAAAGTTTTCCTTTTAATCACTTTCAAAATCCAAAAATATATATATATTTATTTAAAAGTAAAAAAAAAAGGGAAAATTCAAAATTCAAAAAAAAATGTTGTTTCTTTTGTAGTATCTCTTTTATAAATTCAGACTAATAGTCCAAATACTTCCTTAATATTTTTTTTCTTTAGTCTTTATCTCTTTTCAAAAATAAAATATAAAAATCCAGAAAAATATTTTTTCTTTTTAAAAGATTGTATTCAGAAGAGGTTTTACTCTACGCTTGGTCAACCCCGAACTACGCCGGTTTGATTCTCGTAGGGTGCGAGATACGTAGGCAACCCTCATCGGGTCCAACCTCCCCTTTTTCAGAAATAACCAAAATATCAGAATTTTAATATGAGGGTCGGGTGATGCCGTTTGCCGAAGAATAGCCAAATGTTCCCGAAAGGGACGCCGGAAGGCTATCTTTGCATAAACAACCATTTTAGTCATTTTTAAAATTTTGACCAAAATGCCCAATGGCCTTAGGATCCTCGTCCCCGAGGATCTGCGAGGCCATGTTCCCAATATCGGGTCACCATTCCTAAAATAAATAAATATATAATGATAATAAATAATAATAAAAAATCAAGTGATGTTTTCGTTGTCAAAACAGCCGAATGTTCCCGAAAGGGACGGCGGAAGGCTGCCATTGCATAAACGGTCGTCTTTGGTCATCGACTTTGGTTTTCGACCGGTTGATCCTCGCAGCCTTAAAATCTTCGTTCCCGAAGTGCTAAAGACCGCATTTGAAAGCCAAGTCCGTCATTTTACAAAAAAAAAAAGAAAAGGAAAACATAGTTTTATTTCCTTGAGTCTAATAAAAGTTTTTCGTTGGCATAACCACCTTAATAAATGTGCAGGATGAGCACGATACAAAATAAACCCTTTTCAATAATGACCAAGATCCCTTTCGAGTTGCGATTATGGTGGAATGATTTAGGCAAGGAGGGGCAAGCCAAAGTAAAGAAGTATTTGAAAGATCTCCCGGATTTACTAGACATTCAGCCTCGGGGTGATATTATCAGATCATTGGTCACTTGCTGGGATTCAGCACACAATGTATTTCATTTCTCGGACTTTGAGCTCACCCCGACATTGGAAGAAATAACAGGATACATCGGAGGTGATGAAGCCCCGTTAAGGTTCAAGTACTTGATCGCACCTAGGGTCGTCACAGTACACCGGTTTCTGGATTTCCTAAAAATACCTCGAACATTTCACCTTCCAGATCTTGCCAAAGGTTTCTGCAGTATCCACCTCATATATGCTAGATACGGCCACGTGGGCGGGTTCAATAAGCCAGACTTCAAACTATGCAGTAGAGGTAACCGACAAAAATGGGATGAACACAGGTTGGTAGCTTTTATGACAGCTTTTTTGGGTCTTATAGTGTTCCCAAGGAAGGACGGAAACATCGACCTAAAAGTAAATGGGGTTGTCAGTACTTTGCTCACCCAAGATAAAAGTACTCTGGCGCCTATGATTATGGCTGACATCTTCCGGGCTCTCACTGCTTGCCGAGCCAGGAGTGACTTTTTCGAAGGATGTAACCTGTTGTTGCAAATGTGGATGACAGATCATTTATGCCACCGCTCCGTGCTCTTGGGTTACGGTTCGCCCGAGAAAACTTGTATTGGAGAATTCTACACAAGAATCAAAGGGTTTAGTCTACCCGATGGAGTCACAGCTTGGACGTCATTTTTTCGAACTCTCACTGCCAATCAAATCCAGTGGACGCTCGGATGGTTGCCTGTTGAGGAAACCATATACATGCCGGCGACCAGGCCCCACTTTTAGTTGATGGGACTTAAAAGCATCCAACCTTATGCACCGTATCGAGTTTTGAGGCAACTTGGGAGGTATCAAGTAGTGCCGAAAGATGAAGACTTGAGTACCCAAGTGATTGAAATCAGTCCAGACGGTCGTTTCCCCGAAGAAGAAGTCCGCCAAATCTGGAGTGAGTGCCAACACCTGACAGCAAACACTTGTGTGATGGATACGGCTAAAGGGGAAGTTTCCCCGGGGTATCACGCTTGGTTTAGAGGTGACATATCCTGCGACAGACCGGCAAAAAGACCTCATCTCAAAGATTTCGTTGAGTCATCCCAAGAGCAATGGAACTGGTTAGCAAAAGAAAAGGGGTATCGGGCAGAGATCGGTGATTTGAAGCAACAAGTTGACAGTCTGAAATTCAATAACAGTATGCAAATCGCTGCGGATCGAGGCGAAAAGAATAGATTGGCCCAAGAAAATGAAGAACTTAGGGCCTAAATTCAGAAATTGAGGCCGGCTCTTGATGAACAGCCAAGGAGTCGATCAGACGAGCAGTTGATAAAAGGGCTGAAAAGTGAAGTCAGGGAATGGCGAGATGGTTTAGAAAGGTCCGAAAACGTCATGACAGAGCTCAAGGAACAGTGGGGTACAAGGGCAGATAAGCATCGTCGATACTTGAGTCAATTGAAACGCGACCACGAGAAAACTGTTGCCAAAATGAAGGGAGAGATGGCTACACTTGAGGTTAAAGCAGTTAATCAGGCCGAGGATTTCCAAATTGAGAGCAGATACTGTTACGACTTGTTAGCCCAGATGAAGGTAGAAGTGCTGCAACTGAAGAATCAGCATATGCAGGATTCTCAGGTTTTAAAGACGTGCAGTAATCAGATAAAACGCCTGCTCATAGAGAAGAAGAAAACCAGAGATAAGATCAGGACCATTGCCCATGCCATCATCAGACGGTGTCTACGGTGTGAGAATATGACCAGCATTACCGTTCTCTCGGCAGTGATGGGTTATGTCAAGCAGACCATGCATGAGCTGGAGCAACTTGAAAGGGATCTCACACCTAGGACCACGGCGAGGCCGAACGATGCCCCGCGGGCACCAATTTTCGAAACCTTAATGTATTCATAGGTCGAGTCTGTATCTTAACATCTTCTGTCTGTCTTTTCGCATCAGGGTGCTTTAGTCTGTTTTGAGTCTATGTTTATTTTCAAGTTTTTTTTTCCTTTTTCGGCAATGTTGGTTTTAATAGATCCCTTCAGTAATAAAATGTGTGTTTCTTTTACACTCATTTGTTTTGAACTACGTAATGATCTGATTCACGCGGCATCGTCATACGTAGGCAATCCTTATCGGATCCGGTCACATTTTAACTGCAAAAAATTGAAAACAGTAACAAAAGGAGAAAGAAAGAAAAATAAAAACATAATAAAAAATAATAAATAAATAAAAGGGAAGCCTAAAAGGAAGCCGGAATGACGCATGCTTTCGTCGCAAACATGTAGGAATTCACTTAACTGTATAGGTGCATCATGCCCCAACGTGAGATTGCCTATCTGTTATTTGTTTTGAACTAACCGTTCATTTGTCGTTGAGCCTCCAGGTTTTGGAAAAGGCGGTTGGTTTGGTGAAAGTCTGGACTCACATTCATATTTCACGAGGTCGAAAGGGAGTGTTCAATTACCTGTTGTTAAGTCAAGAGGCGGTACTCACACTTACTTCACAAGATCAAAGGGAAGCATAGAAATGTCTTCAGAAATTCCTTTGCCAACAGTTCCTGTTTCCGAGGAGAGTTCGATCTCGGCCATCCTCATGCCCGAGTCCGAAACTGCGGAGGAAAATAGAATCATGCGGCTCCGCATGTTAGAAATGTTGGATGACTGGAATAACGGAAAAGAGCCACCAAGTGTCATCCCTAGATTCCCTGAGTTGTTCTCCAGGACAAGCGGGACTTCTAACGTCCCCATAAGCTATCCGGCTGCCCCATTCGGGTACCCAGCCATTTCGGCCTTCTCTGCTGGATCGCCCTCTGATTCTTATCCCCGGGTGTCAACAACGGATGTAAATACAAACATCTTTACTGCACCTCCCTGTCCAATTGTGGCGCAACCCGCTACACACAAGCCAAATTTTGACTCATCCTCGTTCACATTCCAAGCACCATCTTTCTCAATGGAACCAACTCGGTTCGCCACCAGCACTCATCCTCCACAACCTCAAGGCGAGTTTGCACCTGGGCAGGATCAGAACCCCAAAATTTCTGAACAAGATGAGATGGCCAAAAGAATGAGAAGCCTTGAGCAGAGTTTGAAAAACATGCAAGGTTTGAGCGGACAGAAGAGCGTCTCCTATACCGATCTATGCATGTTCCCTCACGTGCACCTACCCGTGGATTTCAAGACCCCAAATTTTGAGAAGTACGATGGGCACGGTGACCCCATTGCTCATCTCAAGAAATATTGCAACCAATTGCGGGGAGCCGGCGGAAAAGAGGAATTGCTAATGGCATATTTCGGGGAAAGTCTGGTAGGAATAGCCTCAGAATGGTATATGGACCAGGACATATCTCGATGGCATATATGGGATGATCTCGCCAGAGATTTTGTGAGACAATTCCAGTATAACATCGACATTGCACCAGACCGAAATTCTCTTTCAAACTTGAAGAAGAAACCTTCAGAAAGCTTCAGAGAATATGCTATTAAGTGGCACGAGCAGGCATCGAGGGTAAAACCTCCCATGGACGAGATAGAAATGGTCACTACTTTTCTCCAGGCTCAAGAATCAGACTATTTCCAGAATATGATGCCAGCCATGGGAAGCCTTTTGCGGAAGCAATCAAGATCGGGGATATAGTGGAGAACGGTTTGAAGACGGGTAGAATCTTAAGTCAGATAGCCATAAGGGCAACCTCCCAAGCCATCCAAAGCGGGTCCGGAGGAATGGCAAGAGGAAAGAAAAAGGAAGAAACGGCCATGGCGGCATCAGAAGCAAGGAAATATCGTAATTCCAGGCCCCGTTTTCCAGAAAGAACCCCACAACACTACTACCTCCACCAAAATGTGGCATATTCTCCTCAACCCTACATGGTCATGAACACCCAGCCTTATGTCCATCCGCCGCAGCAAGGCAATCGAGGCCAAGCTCCACCTCCCAGAAATCAGCCTCCCTACCGCAACCACTATAACCCACAGCCTCTTCAAAATAACTTCCGCCCTCAGGAACCACCTAGAAGGTGGACTTTCACACCCATCGGTGAACCATACTCTACTTTGTTCCCGAAGCTAGTCCAGTTGGGTTTCCTGCAGCCAGTCCCTCAGACAAGGCACAATCCGGCATCACCTTCTTACAAAGCCGGTGTTAGGTACGCCTATCATTCAGGAGCGAAAGGGCATGATACAAATGACTGCTGGGCTTTGAGAAGGGTAGTCGAGAATTTAATAGAGCAAGGGAAAATAGTATTAAGGGATGAGGAGGTCCCAAACGTGACTAACAACCCGTTGCCAGCTCACAATAACGGGCCGCTGATCGGAATGATTTGCGAGGACAAAGAATTTGATCCTGCTTTAAAAGCCATAATCGCCATCGTCGACGCAAGGAAAAAGCCTGAAACAGCCCCGAAGCTAGAGAAAGGGGAAAAGAAGGTCAGTACTGTCAAGGGCGACACCGAAGAGAAGGTGGAGAGAAAGACAGTAACGATGGTGCCCGTAAGGAATGAAGTTCTTTATGTTCCACGAGGTCGAGCAGAGAAACCACAGAGTTTCGAAGTCAAAAGGGCAAAACCAATGTACGTACCAAAAGGGGCCTATGTGGTCCGGGGAACGATTCAACCACCTCGGCTGAATGAGCCAGTGGTTATCGGACGCGTGCCATAGAAGCCAATGACCAACCCGTCCACAGTGCCATGGAACTATCAAAGAACGTTAGTTACGTACAAAGGTAGAGAAGTCACGGGAGAATCTACGGAAAATACTTTCATTGTAAGGTATTCGAACACTCAAGAGCTAAACAACGCCACACGGAGACGCTTCCCACCGAAGAAGCCTGTAAGCATTGAAGAAGCGGAAGTTTTCTTCCAACAGATGAAAATGTCAGACTACGAAGTGGTAGATCAACTACGCAAGTGCCCCGAGCAAGTGTCCATGCTATCACTGCTGATGAGGTCGGCCGAGCACCAAAAGATCTTGCTCAAGACCCTGAACGAAGCATACGTACCAGTTGAAACCTCAGTTGAACAACTGGAACGGATGACGGAGAGGTT
The DNA here is from genome assembly GCF_000715075.1 of Nicotiana tabacum. Taxonomy (NCBI): domain Eukaryota; kingdom Viridiplantae; phylum Streptophyta; class Magnoliopsida; order Solanales; family Solanaceae; genus Nicotiana; species Nicotiana tabacum. The sequence goes on along the minus strand of NC_134089.1, from coordinate 12,282,142 downwards.
CTTCGCCGTTAACCAGGTTTCTTTTAGCAAGAACGATTTACCCCCAGAGGGAGCGGCTCACAATAAAGCCTTGTATTTGACAGTTAAATACGAAGACTTCCACATCAAGCGGGTAATGTTGGATGGGGGTTCAGGTGTTGACATTTGTCCGCTCTCCACGCTACAGAGAATGGAAATTGGGACCGGAAGAATCCGCCCCAATAATGTCTGTGTAAGGGCTTTTGATGGTGTCAAGAGGGACACCCTTGGGGAGATAGATTTGGTGTTGACTATAGGACCAGTGGAGTTTGAAATAACTTTCCAGGTGCTGGACATGGATACGTCCTACAATTTTCTCCTCGGCAGACCTTGGATTCATGCGGCAGGGGTTGTACCTTCCACTCTTCACCAAATGGTAAAGTTTGAGTATGAAGACCAGGAAATTGTGGTCCACGGAGAAGACGAACAGTCTATCTATCGGGACCCGTCCATCCCATATATTGAACCAAAGGAAGGGAGCGAGCACACGGTTTATCAGGCTTTCGAAGTTGTGCTAGCAGAGCAGTATGAAGAGGGAAGACCTTGCCCCCAACCTTTCTTGTCTAACGCCTCGATCATGGTGGCTAAAGAGATGATCTGGCATGGATTCAGGCCAGGGAAAGGGCTCGGACGAACATTGCAAGGAATAACGGAACCCATCACCTTGCCTTCCGCCAAGAAACTTTTTGGGATAGGTTTTCAACCCACTTCAGAAGATGAAGAATGGGCAAAGAAGAGGAAAAATGAGGGTTGGAAACTGCCTCGGCCATTGCCGGATTTATATGAAACATTCGTCGGACCAAAATACACAGAAGAAGAAGACGATGAGGTTTTCACGGCCGAGGAAATCGAGGAGATATGTGGGGCAATGAGAGAAATGCTCTACGAAGCTCACATGGTTCAACCGGGAGAAGGCACAAGCACCGCTGAGATTCTATATGTGGGGCCAAACGCCAAGCTTTGAAACTGGGAGGCCACGCCATTCCCGACTAGACAGGAGTCCGGGTAGACCTGCCCTGCCACCTTTCCTGCATCACGAGTTATCCCCAGGATATAACTTGGATGTTTTTCCTTTCAAATGTTGTTTTGAATTTCTGATTTATAAACATTTGTTGTCTTCCAAATTCCAAGAAAATAAAAATCATTGTTTTCTCATTTTTCCTTTGTTATGATTTTTGTTATTTTTCCTTTATCTTTTCTTTTAGTTATAATAATGCGGCTTTAAATAATATGACATGCTTGCGGACTTCACGCCCAGATCACAACGAGCTATTTAATTGTGAAATAATGAACCAAGAACCAGAATATGACGAAGAAGAGGCTTTTAGGGAAATAAACCGAGAATTGGAACACTTTGAGAATAAACCTAAGCCGAATCTGAATGACACTGAACCGGTTAATTTGGGAACTCCTGAAGAAATCCGAGAGACCAAAATAAGCATTCACACGGACGAGAAAACGCGAGACGCGATAATTCAACTCCTTTTTGAATTTAAAGATGTGTTTGCTTGGTCATACGATGACATGCCAGGACTAGGTGTTGATCTAGTGATTCATAAATTGTCAATTCACCCTGATTGTCCTCTAGTTCAACAAAAGTAAAGAAAGTTCAAAACTGAGGTCAGTGACAAAATTAAGGAAGAGATCACCAAGCAGCTGAAAACGGGAGTGATTCGGGTAGTCTAGTATACCACATGGTTGGCAAATGTAGTTCCAGTGCCGAAAAAAGATGGAAAAACTCGGGTATGTGTGGATTACCGAGATTTGAATAGAGCGAGCCCCAAAGATAATTTCCCATTGTCCAACATCCACATCCTTGTTGATAATTGCGCCAAACACGAGATACAGTCTTTCGTAGATTGTTACGCTGGGTATCATCAGGTGTTGATGGATAAAGAAGACGCCGAGAAGACTGCTTTCACTACACCTTGGGGAACTTACTGTTATCGGGTTATGCCATTTGGTCTAAAGAATGCTGGGGCAACTTACATGAGGGCCATGACTGCCATTTTTCATGACATGATGCATCAGGAAATAGAGGTGTATGTGGACGATGTGATAGTCAAGTCCAGGACGCAGGATAATCACATCCAAGACTTGAGGAAGTTCTTCGAGAGACTGAGGAAGTACGACTTGAAGCTGAACCCAGCCAAATGTGCTTTTGGAGTCCCATCGGGCAAGCTTTTGGGCTTCATAGTAAGAAGGAGAGGCATCGAATTAGATCCAACAAAGATAAAATCTATCAGGGATCTACCTCCTCCAAGAACAAAGAAAGACGTGATGAGTTTGTTGGGCAGGTTAAACTATATCAGTCGATTCATTGCCCAGCTGACTAGCACGTGTGAGCCCATATTCAAGCTATTGAGGAAGGATGCAGCGATCAAGTGGACGGATGAGTGTCAAGAAGCTTTCGACAAAATCAAAGAATATCTTTTAAATCCCCCAGTTTTGGTCCCGCCAGAGCCAGAGAGACCCCTGTTCTTATATCTGACAGTTTTGGAAAATTCTTTTGGTTGCGTCCTCGGGCAACATGACGTAACCGGAAAGAAGGAGCAAACGATCTACTACTTGAGCAAGAAATTCACCGGCTACGAGGCCAAGTACACTCTGCTGGAAAGAACATGTTGCGCTCTGACGTGGGTTGCTCAAAAGCTGAGACATTACGTCCAAGCTCACACTACTTTCCTCATAAGCAGGCTGGATCCTTTGAAGTATATATTTCAGAAACCAATGCCTACTGGAAGACTGGCCAAGTGGCAAATCTTGCTTACTGAATTCGACATAGTCTATGTCACCCGCACGACAATGAAAGCCCAGGCGTTAGCCGATCATTTGGCCGAAAACCCGGTCGATGATGAATACCAACCATTGAGCACTTATTTTTCGGACGAAGAAATAAACATCGTAGAAGTGGTCTCAGAAAACGCTCGTGTTTGGAAGATGTTCTTTGATGGGGCCGTAAACGCCAAAGGTGTAGGAATCGGGGCAATTTTGATCTCGCCCTCTGGTCAGCACTATCCTGCTACAGCCAGACTGCATTTCTTTTGCACGAACAATACAGCTGAGTATGAAGCCTGCATCATGGGCATAAATATGGCGATCGATCAGAATGTCGAAGATTTGTTGATTATGGGAGATTCTGACCTGATTATCCGGCAAGCCCAAGGTGAATGGGAAACTCGGGATATCAAGCTTATTCCTTACCGACAGCACGTGGAGGACCTCGGCAAGCATTTTAAATCAATAGAGTTCAGGTATATCCCGCGGTGTCACAACGAACTAGCGGATGCACTTGCTACCTTAGCTTCAATGTTACCCTACCCAGGCAACGCCCACGTCGATCCCTTGGAAATCCAAATCAGGGAAAGACACGGTTACTGTAACGTAATCGAGGCAGGATCATGTACACAGCCATGGTACCATGATATCAAGAGGTTCTTGAAGACACAAGAATACCCCGAACATGCTACTGGAGATCAAAAGAGAACCATTAGGCGGCATGCAGGTGGTTTCTTTTTGAGCGGCGAGTTATTGTATAAAAGAACCCCGGACCTCAATCTGCTAAGATGTGTTGATGCCGAGGAGGCGGGAAGGATCATGCATGAAGTACACGCAGGAGTGTGCGGACCCCACATAAACGGGTATGTTTTGGCAAAGAAAATCCTTCGAGCAGGTTATTACTGGATGACCATGGAAAAGGACTGCTTTAGCTTCGTTCGGAAGTGTCATCAGTGTCAAGTGCACGGTGATTTGATTCATGCACCTCCCACGGAATTGCATCCCATGTCTGCACCTTGGCCATTTGTTGCTTGGGGCATGGACGTCATTGGTCTGATCGAGCCGAAGGCCTCAAATGGACACAGATTTATACTGGTTGCTATCGACTACTTCACAAAATGGGTAGAGGCTGTCACTCTCAAGTCGGTCACTAAAAAAGCTGTAGTGGATTTTGTACATTCAAATCTTATCTGTCGTTTCGGTATTCCTGCAACTATCATCACAGATAACGCAGCGAACCTGAATAGTCACTTGATGGGAGATGTATGCGAGCAGTTCAAAATAACGTATAGGAATTCCACTCCTTATCGGCCCAAGGCCAATGGTGCTGTAGAAGCAGCAAACAAGAACATCAAGAAGATTTTGAGGAAGACGATCCAGAGTTCCCGATAGTTGCATGAACAACTACCCTTTGCATTGTTGGGATATCACACTACGGTACGCACGTCAGTAGGAGCAACCCCTTATCTTTTGGTTTATGGGACCGAGGCTGTGATACCAGCAGAGGTAGAAATTCCTTCGCTCCGAACCATTGTTGAAGCAGAAATTGAAGATAGCGAGTGGGTTAAGACTCGATTGGAGCAGTTGACTCTGATTGACGAGAAACGAATGGCTGCGGTTTGTCACGGGCAGCTGTACCAACGAAGAATGCACCGTGCTTACAACAAGAAAGTCCGACCCAGGAATTTCGAAGTCGGTCAACTGGTATTGAGGCGCATTCTGCCATATCACCAGGAAGCGAAAGGAAAATTTGCTCCAAATTGGAAAGGCCCATACATCATCAGGAAGATATTGTCGAGATGAGCATTGTATCTGGGTGATATTGAGGGGAATGATCCTGAAACAGCGGTGAATGCGGACGCAGTCAAAAGGTACTATGTCTGAGTTATACTCCAGTGGTCCTGACACATTTGAAATGATGAAGGTTTTATTCCCACTACCCCAAACACTATCAACTCTCTCTACAAGCCCTTTGAGCCGGTTACATTTCTTTGGCTACCTATCAAAAAAAAGGAAAGTAAAAAAAGAAAAAAAATAAAAGAAAAAAAAAAGAAAAAGAGAAAAAGAAGAAAACAAACAAAACAAAACATTGATTACCTGAACTACGTCTGACTTGATTCCGAAAGGATACGTAGGCAACCTCTCTCTGAGGTTCAGTCACACCAACAATAAAATCCCATTTGCCCTGAAATTGAAACCGGGGAACACCAAACGGCTTAGAAGTTATAGTATCATCTACCGTTCTTTACCAAGCACAAGTCCTTCGGATCAATTACCAAAGGTAGGGGGGAGCCAAGAAATATCATAATTGGAGGCCGGTACATTCAGAATTGAGAGAAATAAAATGAGAGAGTCTTGTCGGTGAAAACCTTCGGGCACCGCGAGGCGACGGGAGTAGAGAAACCAAAATGAGAGAGCTTGTTTAGTAAAAACTCGCAAAGAGTGCTATCAAGCGACGACAAGAAGAGAAATGAGAGAGGTCGACTAGCGAAAACCCGCAAAGGGCGCTGTCGGCCGAAAGGATGACTCCACCGAAGGAAGTCTCGGCAAAGTTCCACCGGTTTGGAAACATAGATCCGTTTTGGTTCATGAGGAAATGCAAGTTCATTGAAGGTCAGGCGTCCAGTCCAAAAAGCATGTCATGTCCATTTAAAGTCAGCATGTTCCCTTCAGATAAGTCTTTCTTGTCCCGAAAGGGACACTTCCCTTCTAAAATTTATTTCCTCCTTTCTTTGTTTTACTTTTCTTCGAATCCCTTTCATTTTGACTCCAAGTTCTAGATATACTGGAAAGAATAGGTGGCAGGATCGGTTTTACGGAATTCCATTTCGTAAGAAGTAAATACCCTGTTTCAGTGGTACATTTGTCCAAACCCGATGGACCATGATGTTGGCTGCATTCGAAGTAGAGCCACACCCATATATATACAAAAAAAAAATCCCCACAGGGTTTCCCTTTGTAAAAATCTCCACGGAGCCTCCCTTTGTAAAAATTCCCCAAAGAGTCCGCCCCAACAAATCCCCAGCGAGTTTGCTTTGTAAAAAATCCCCACAGAGTTCCCTTTAGACAAATCCCCATAGAGCTTTCCCTTGTACAAATCCCCACAGAATCTCCCCAATAAAAATCGCCCTTGTACAAATCATCACAGAATCTGGAAATGCGAGTCTGAGTAGTCTAAAAGGGTTTCGCCTTTTGAATCCAATCAATGGCAGAGTTTCTCAATAGAAATAAGGACGCAATAAAGCAACTGGAACAATCAAGGCCACCGAACCAACCGTCATTTCCGAACTGACGATTGTTCTTTGTTTGAAAGGTTGAAACAGGTATGATCCAAGGCAACCGTGCAAGAAGCAGGTGTTTCCCAAAAAGAAAAAGAAATGCATGAGTGCAAGAAACGGTTTGGCAATAAGGAATCCACTCAAAAGGGAAGTTTCCACAGAATTCTCTTTTACATTTTACTAAAACAAGAAAACTCAAAAAAGGGGTCAGTTAGTATCCCCGACATTTTTCATTTAGCCAGCATTAGGGCTCCAACTCTGAACTGAGCATTGTTCTGTTAGCCAGTATTAGGGATCCAACCCTGAACTGAGCATTTTTCATTTAGCCAGCATTAGGGCTCCAACCCTGAACTGAGCATTTTTCCTTTTAGCCAGCATTAGGGCTCTAACCCTGAACTGAGCATTGTTCTGTTAGCCAGCATTAGGGCTCCAACCCTGAACTGAGCATTTTTCCTTTTAGCCAGCATTAGGGCTCCAACCCTGAACTGAGCATTTTCTATTTAGCCAGCATTAGGGCTCCAACCCTGAACTGAGCATTTTTCCTTTTAGCCAGCATTAGGGCGCTAACCCTGAACTGAGCATTTTTCTGTTAGCCAGCATTAGGGCTCCAACCATGAACTGAGCATTGTTCTGTTAGCCAGCATTAGGGCTCCAACCCTGAACTGAGCATTTTTCCTTTTAGCCAGCATTAGGGCTCCAACCCTGAACTGAGCATTTTCCCATTCAGCCAGCATTAGGGCTCTAACCCTGAACTGAGCATTTTCCTGTTAGCCAGCATTAGGGTTCCAACCCTGAACTGAGCATTTTCCCGTTAGCCAGCATTAGGGCTCCAACCCTGAACTGAGCATTTTCCTGTTAGCCAGCATTAGGGCTCCAACCCTGAACTGAGCATTTTTCTGTTAGCCAGCATTAGGGCTCCAATCCTGAACTGAGCATTTTCCATTTAGCCAGCATTAGGGCTCCAACCCTGAACTGAGCATTTTTCTGTTAGCCAGCATTAGGGCTCCAATCCCTGAACTGAGCGTTTTTTCCTTATGGCAACATTAGGACTCCAATCCCTGAGTTGAGCATTTTCCTGTTAGCCAGCATTAGGGTTCCAACCCTGAACTGAGCATTTTCCATTTAGCCAGCATTAGGGCTCCAACCCTGAACTGAACATTTTTCTATTAGCCAGCATTAGGGCTCCACCCCTGAACTGAGCATTTTTCCATTCAGCCAGCATTAGGGCTCCAACCCTGAACTGAGCATTTTTTCTGTTAGCCAGCATTAGGGCCCTAATCCCTGAACTGAAGGTTTTTACCTTATGGCAATATTAGGGCTCCAATCCCGGAGTTGCATTTTGTAGACTGAAATTTTCCAATCCCTTCATCAATTCTATAAACTTCATGGCAATTAACTCACGAAATTTTCCTAGTGAAACTGGGGCAGAAAATTTTGTTCTTCTATTTTTCCCCGCAGGTCTGACCTCGAGGCTCATGGATCGAGACGACCTACGAGATGAGTCTCGATCCAGAATAAAGAAAAGAAGAAAAGACAAAAAGAAGATGTTCCGAGATATTGGGAAAAACGAAGGGCGGATCGCTCCAAGATTTGATCAAGGTCCCGAGCTCTGCCAATCCCGTCTCACTCAATATCGCAGAAATAAACAGGCGCCTACAACTTGCAAGCATCAAGATTCGGATAGAAGTCTACAAGCAGAATCAGCTAAGACCCAAGATCAAGTTGCAAAAGAATCATAGATAGGAATCTTATAACTAGCGGTTGACAGGCATACGTAGTTAGTTCAGTTTCAATTTTCCTTTGGTTGTAATAAGGGAGTCGGTAAGCAGCAGCAGCAACAGCAACAGCAGTAACGACAAGCATTGCAATCCCATGGTAGTCACAGCTACCAAAAATTTTCCGAACTACATTGACCTGATTCCTGTTTAGCCCAGGATATGTAGGAAATCTTTGAAGCAAAGATTCGGTCAAATCTTTCAAAATGTACTTCACACGGAGTATTCTAATAGGCAAAAATCGCTCATATCCGCTCACTTTATCTTTGTACGGAAACTCTTCGTGTTTTCGCACAAAGAGGGGCAGCTGTGAGCACGTGATTTTTGTTTACACGATAATTACTCCAAGAGAAATCAAAATAACAATAAATTGTCTTCGTGTATAATTTTTGTAAATTTGCCGGTCATTTTTGTTAGTTTTTATTTGTGATTTGTTTAGTTCTATCAATTAAAAATACGAAAAAATATATGTCGCACATAAAGATGGGATTTTGCTCTACTATTAGGAATTGATCAAAACCATAATTTGGTTTTTAAAAGAGAAAATCACAAAATATGCGTCATTAAGTGATTTTATTTTAATTGGATGTCTAACGTGAGTGATAAATATTTTTTTGAGTATTAATTAATATTTGTGTGATTTTACTTTTTTTGAATTTTGCAATTTAATAGGAATTTTATTTTTTAACCAAAATTAAAAGAAGAAGATAAGTTAAAACGGAATTGGGCCAGTGGATTGGACCAAAAATCAGGCCCAAACTCACTAACCTAGTCCGGCCCCAGACACAAAGGAAACGACGCCGTTTCTGGGCACCCCTCATCCGAACCGTTGGTCAAACAGATCCAACGGTCCAGTTCGGGCCTGTCATTAATCCAAACGGTGTCGTCTCTTTAAGTCAAGAGATCACGGTCGTTGATCACCAATGATCCAATGGCCAGAGATCCAATCCCCCGTCCTGTATATAAACCCTTACCCTTTACCACGCGCCCTAAGCCAAAACCCCCCTACCCTTAGGTCGTCCTCACCACAGACCCAAACCCTTTAGAACCCTAGCCGCCCCTGTGCACCTTCACCGTAAACCCGGAGGCAAGGACGCCGGTGACCACCACCTTAACACCCTAGGACCACCTCAACCCCCTGAACACAGATCCACTAACCATGGGTCTCGAATCCTCCCCCACCATCTCGAATCTTCATTTGAAGATTCGAGCCGGACCTCGACCGACACCAAACCACCCCAAATCCATGTCAGGCACTCCCCTGACCTCCCCCATGACCAAACCAGGTTTGGTTTGGTCCGAATCCAACCAGGACAACCTGAATCCCAAATCTGCCTTTAGGAACCCTAGAAGTCTTGAGTTTAATTTGTGTCCGTTTGAACCAGAAGATTAGGGTCTAATGGACCTTAATCGAAGTGTTCTCAGTTGCGAACACTTCGATTAAAGTCCGTTCAACCCCAAGAAAGGTCCATTCAAATCTGGGCCAGGGCTTTCTGAATTTTTTCAAGCCTTTAAGGTATTTTGTTTTCTTTTTCTTTGTCAGTTCATTTTATTGTCTGTTATAGTTAAATGTCTGTTCATATAGCCAAATGTTTTAGTTGATTTATTTTGAATTTTTGTTGATTGTCCTGTCCACTTTGCCCAGACTTCTGTATTTGGTCAAGTTTTTCTTCATTTACTAATCGTGTATGTGTGTAAACTGTACAATCGACTGAAATTAAATTTGGTCGATTAATTAGTTTCCAGGGAAACTTTGTTTGGTCAGTACAATTTGAATCACATGTTAATACTGTTGGATTCTGATCAATGGCTTTGATTGTATGTGTTGTGATTCGCGTAGTCGATTCGATATATGTCGTCAATTAGTTCAGCTTTGAATGGTAATAATCTGATCCATGTTATTGGTTTTTCTGCTGAAGTTTTGTTTGAATCCAATTAGGAACTAAGTATAGCTTTGTTAGTTGTTTAATTTGAATCAGAAACATTTATGGTTTGGGTTATAGTTTCAGTTCAGGTTTAAATTTTGAATTGATGGCATGTGTATTCTTGGGCAACATGTGCATTATAGTTTCTTTATTAAATTTTTGCAAATGGGACAGCATGTGCTGTCAGGATACATTCCTGCTGCCCATGTTTGTTTTAGTTTTAATAAAATGATAAAGCACTTTAATAATGAAAAGAGTTTGGTTGTCAGGGGAATCTCATGGGAGGGGTTTTTATTTTTAATGGTTGAGTGGAAAAACAACAGAAAATGGGAGGGAGTGTGAATGGCTTTACAGGCTGTAGATGGTTTGAGGCAGGTTATAAATAGAGAGGGGTTCCATTAGTTAAGGGGGACACAGACTGAAAAGAGAGAGGAGGGAGATATACAAATACACACATACATAGAGAAGTTAAAGACTAGACAGAAAACAGTTTTGAATTAGAAAGAGAGGGTTCCGAAATCAGGGAGGGAGATAGAAAATAAATTCCTGTTTATTTGAAACTGAAAACACTGCTTTTTCCTCATCCTTTTGTTTGGAATTTAGCATCAAGTTGCTACTGGTTCTGTCAAGACTTAGGATTTTCCCTTTTTGAGTATTTGAAAAATCGACATTGGGTACTGTTTCATCGGGTTACTGCTTGGTTTATTTTGCCTGGGATTGTCATTGCTGCTGTATTGTTTGTCGTTGCTGCTATCTTCTGCTACTGCTGCTGATTCTTCTTCTTCTTTGCATTTCAGCATTCCAGGTACACATTTTGAATCCCACATTGATGTAATCGTAACAGTTGAAAGCATGAAATGAAAGATGTTGAAGAAGTTTAATCATTTGCTGCAATACTTATAGTGTTATAAGATATTGATAGACTCGTGTGACTTGCTAGTTTGTAACTCAATAGCATAAAACAATAGTTAGTTTTATACTTAACTGAAGTTTTAGTATTTTTTAGTATTATGATTCATAGTTGTTTGGTCGTGCGAAGGATGCAATTATGCAATTCGTGGAATGCATGAATAGTTGATATAGTGATAGCTAGATTCCCTTTCAGCTATGTGTTGTATGTATAGGTTAGAATGCTTCAACCTTGCTAAATACAACGTAGTTTTGATTCATTTTGAGTTTTTTTTTATCGGATCCCGTTAGGCAGTATATAGGACCACGTTTGAATCCCATTAGTAACAGTTTCTAGTAGTTAATTCCTTTAATCTAGTTTAAATAAGTTAGTTAAATTCAACTCGAGAAACATTTGGAGTAAGTTTGGCATTTCATCAAATTTCGTATGCAATTTCCTTTATCAAATTAAAAGCATGTTCACCCATGGAATAAGGCACGAAACAATTCCCGCCTCGTAAATAATTAATCAGACAACTAACAAGAATCCGGAGTAGGCCAAACATGTAACTTAATTAGAATGTATTTTCTTTCTTCCATTTATTTTTTTTTAAAAAGGAAATGTAGTCATGCTAAGATTATCCTTTTAAAAATAACGAGACGAGCCTCACCAAATAAAAAAATGCAAATTGCGGGGCCTTCAGTAATCGGTCATAATAAATACTTAGAATTTGGGATGGACTGTTTAGTGAATATCATTGTCTTCCCCAAAAATAATAATGCGTTAGACTCTTTATGCGCGACTTAATTAAATTACATTCTTAAATTCGGGTGCGCATTTATGTGACCCAAATTTAAATCTCAACGGAGTCGAAATGTGTTAACAACTACGGGTGCATTGATTGTGACGTGGTTCGAGATGCATTTTCACGACGTTGCAATTCCAAAAAAAAATAAATGATAATAATAAAAGCGGTTTAAACCTAATAAAAGCACATAAGTCATAACATGTACTTAAATCAGATATTTAGCCATTATAACAATTTAAGCGACCGTGCTAGAACCACGGGATTCGAGGGTGCCTAACACCTTCCCTCGGGTCAACAGAATTCCTTACTTAGAATTTCTGGTTCGCAAACTTCATTTGGAAAAGTCGAAAATTTCCTCGATTCGGGATTCAAGATAAACCGGTGACTTGGGACACCAAAAACCAGACCTTTCCCAAGTGGCGACTCTGAATTAAATAAATAATCCTATTTCGAATATTGTCACTTAAATTGGAAAAACTCCCTCGCGCATTCTACCCTTCGGGGCGGACGCGCAAAAAGGAGGTGTGACAATACGTAGGCAACCCACATAGGGTCCGATCTTCCTAGTAAATCTTAGGTTCTTGGCTTTGCGGGGTCATAGCCAAATTTTGCACTTCTAACCACCTTTTGGCCAAATAAGTCATTTTACAAAAATAGCCTCAAGCATGTCTTGCATGTGTCTAGTAGGGAATGTTATTGTCTCACATAGTGTTGGTGTAAGTTTTCTCATACAGGTGTGGATCCACTTACCGGATTTTGAGCATGACAGATACCCCAGGACCACCGCATTTAGGAGTTGCTTAAGGAGATTTTTTATATTTGTTATTTTTATTTTATTTTTATGTTTTGAGTATGCTTTTTTATGTCGTCTTTTACTTTCTAGTTTTGTACAGCAATGTTGAGTTTCTTGTTATTGTACTTTTTATTTTGTATTTGAAAAGGTGTGGTGTAATTCAAAATCCAAAAAAAAAAATATTTTGCGTTTTTATATTTCCGTTAGAATTTTATTTAGAAATACTACTCCTAGAAATCAAGAAGAAGAAAAAAAGAAAGTTTGAGGTGGTTTTATTTTAGGAAATTAGTATCTAGAATTTTTTTTTTTAAAAAAATAATTTGCTTTTATACTTTCTTTAGTATATTAGGACCAAAATTCAAAAAAAAAAGAAAAAAAAGAATTTTCTTTTAGTACCTCTTTAAAAGTTTTCTTTAAGGCATTAATTCCAAAATCCAAAAAGATTTTCTTGTGAGGTGTTTTTTTTTGGAAATTAATGGAAGATGAAAAAAAAATTATTTTCATTAGAACTTTAGGATATAGAGAAAAAACATACTTTATCTTTTGTTTATCATTAAAAATTTTCCTTTAGACAATCAAAATTGAAATCCAAAAATATTCTGTTTTATCATTTTCATTGCTTGCTTCGAAATCTTGCGTCAGGATATCAAATGAAGATTCAAAATATTTTTCTGTAGTTTATTCCTTAGATTTCCTTCAAAAAAAAGAATCAAAAAATATATTTTTTTCTTTTAGGGGTTTTCCTTGATAATTTCTGATAGAGTATCTGTTTTAAAAAAGAAAGGAAAAAAAAGAAAAGAAAATAAAATAAAAATGTTAGTTTGTTTACTTTATTCCCGATCTTCCAAAACTACGCAAAGATCTGATTCATGCGGGGTCATGATATGTAAGCAACCTACATAGGGTTCGATCGAATAATTTTTTTTATTAAAAGAAAAACAAAAGAGGTGGAATTGTGGGATGTGAGATATGAGAGAAAGAAAGGGTGATGATTTAAAAAAAAGAGAGAAATGAAGGAAAATAGGCAAGCCAGCAAGTGCTAGAAAAGCAAAGAAAAGAGAGGTTGAAATGAACAAATTGGGATGATGCCAACTGACCTTTGTACCCTCGAAGTCATTTTAGAACCTATAAATGTAGCTAGGTGCATTGCACATAAAGTGAGGTTATCTTATGTTAAATGCTCTAACGCTAACGTGATGGCTTCATTTTGTTATATTCATAGCAGAAGGGTGGTTGATTTGTGGTTTTAAAGTGGTAACTCTTCTCTACAACATAAAGTCAAAGGCAATGGCAGACAACAACAGAACTCAGTTGGTTGATACCGGCGCTCGAAAGCAGTTGGTTGAACAGGACAATGGGTTGGTTGAAGAGGTAAAGATGTTAAAACAACACATGGATGACATGTATCAGGCTTGGATGACTGGGAAGGCGCCACCCCCGCCACCACCTAGCTTCCTAGTTGCTTCCCTTACCCAAACTCCGGACACAATGCCAGATGATCCTCCATACTCTCCAGATCCACCCGCTTATCTCCAAGCTCATGATGCCCAATATTACCCTTCAGAGGTTGCCCACAAGGTTCCCTACTCATACAAATAGGGCCTAAGGGATGAGCCTCATGTTAAAAATGAAAGGTTCGCAGGAAGAAAAGGGAAAGATGGGGCACCCAAGAGGTTGAAAGGCATAGAACAGTCCTTAAAGAACAAGCAAGGAACGGGAGACCAGGGAAGCATGGCTTACAAGGAACTGTCTGTGTCCCCTGACGTTCGCCTGCCCGCGGGGTTTAAAATGCCAAAATTTAACTTGTATGATGGGTGTGGGGATCTGGTAACCCACCTGAAGGTTTATTGCAGTGAAATGAGAGGTGTTGGAGAGAAAGATGACTTGATGATGGCGTATTTCTGTGAGAGCCTGACTGGGGCAGCTTTGGACTGGCATGCTCGTCAAGATGTTGGTAAGTGACCTACATTGGGAGACATGGCTCAAGATTTTGTTCAATACTTTCAATACAAATCAAGGGTTACCCCAGACCGCTCCTCCATATCTAGGATGGGAAAGAAGCCGGAGGAAAGCTTTAAAGAGTTTGGGCTCAGATGGAGGGAGAAGGCTGCTCTAGTCAATACCCCGATTGGTGAAGAAGAAATGGTTGAGCTTTTCCTACAAGTCCAGGGGCCCACCTACTTCAGCCATTTGATCCCGGCCCTGGGGAAGCCTTTCAATGATGTGTTAAGAATGGGAGAGCTAATAGAAGAGCAAATCAAGTCAAGCAAAATCATGAGTTGTTCGAAAAATATTCAGAACATCCCAGTAAGCTTGGGTGGAAGAAAGAGAAACAAAGAAGATGATCCAATGGGCTTTCCCGATCAATACTTCCAGCCTCGACATCATTCCCGTGGATATCCTTATGCACCAGATGATCCTACCCAATTCCACTTCTGTGACGACCCAGCCAGTCGTCTCATGAGTTACCGCTCCATTTCTCCCATTTCAGCTTCTTTACGCTTCGTTATCCGCGTTTTATGTGATCGAGTTTATTAGTTCGAGTTCGGAGAGGATTTGGTAAAAATTGAGACACTTAGTCTCTTTTAAGAAGGCTTAAGTTGGAAAAAGTCAACTGGATGTTGACTGATGTGTTAAAAGGCTCGGAAGTGAGTTCCAATGTTTCGGTTAGCTTCAGGAAGTGATTTGTGACTTAGGAGCGCGATCAGAATGAGTTTTGGAGTTGTAGAGAAAATTTAGGCTTGAGTTGGCGAAATTGATATTTTGGAAAATTCCAGTTGATAGGCGAGATTTTGATATAGGGGTCGGAATGGAATTCCGAGAGTTGCAGTAGCTTCATTGTGTCATTTTGGATGTGTGTGCAAAATTTTAAGCCATTCGGACGAGATTTGATAGACCTTTTGCTCGAAAGCATAATTTAAGAGTTCTTGGAGTTCTTAGGCTTGAATCTTATGTTAAATTGGTGATTTTATGTTGTTGTGAGCATTCCGAAGTTTTGAGCAAGTGTGAACGATGTCATGAGATGTGTTGGTACAATTGGTTTGAAGTTCTAGGAGTTCCGGGATGTTTTAGTGCAAAAATCATTGTTGTAGCAGGTCTACAGGGGTTGCAGGCCCCGAAACTCACTCATGCGGTCCGTACAAAAATGAGTGCACCCGCGGTGAGTTCCGTGTGGACCGCACAAAAACGGGCGCGATAGGCATCGCGCGGACCGCACAAAAGTGGGTGCGACCACGCTGAAGAACCCTCCTGCTGGTCCTACTTCAGAAGCTCATAACTTTTGATCTACAAGGAATTTTGAGGTAATTCAAACATGAAAGTTGTAGCCCTTCGTATCTAGTTTCCATAAAGGTAAAGATATCACAATTTGGACATCTTTAGAAAAAGTTATGGCTAAAAAACTAAAGTCTGTCACTGCAGAGGGAGGCCTGTGCAGCCGCACGTTGCCTTTGCGCGGACCGCACTGGCTTGCGCAGACCGCGTGAGTTTTGGTGCGGCCCGCAGTAGCTAATACCTGAGGGGTACCTATAAATACGAGATTTTGGGTTTTATTTAATATTTTGACCTAGAGAGCTCAGATTTTGGCGATTCTTCGAAGGTTTTTCAAGAAATTCATCGGGGTAAGTGATTTTAACTCAGATTTGGCTAGAATACATGAATCTATCACTGAATTCATCATTTAATTCGTGATTTGAGATGGAATTTGGGAAGAAAATTGTGAAACCTTTCAAAAATGTAAAACGATGATTTGAAGGACCAAATGGTATCAGAATTGGATAATTTTGGTATGGTTAGACTCGTGAGGGTATGAGGATTCTGAGAATGTAAATTTTACCCGATTTCGAGACGTGGGCCCGGGGCTCGGGTTTTGCTAATTTCAAGAGTTTTGATATTTTTCGAATGTTTTCGCTTGGGCTTTGTTCCCTTAGCATATTGTGACGTATTCGTTCTGATTTTGGATAGATTCGACGCGCGTGGAGGCCAATTCGAGGGGCAAAGGCGTCGCGAGCTAGAGAATTAGCCAGTTCGAGGTGAGTAATGGTTGTAAATGATGTCCTGAGGGTTTGAAACCCCGGATTGCACATCGTAGTGCTATATTGAGGCAAGATACGCGCTGGATGATGAGCGTTGGGTCTTTCACTACTGGGGATTGTGACTTGGTCCATCCCGATTGATGACTTTACTGAATATTTGATTGAAATTCATTTGTTATCATCATGATTTGGGCTGATTGCCATATTTGGGCTTCGTGCCAACTATTTGAACCCTCTGGGGATTTTTATCACTGTTTCCTTACTGCTTGACTTATTATTTGAACTCAGTCCTGTTGATATCTACTGTTTTACAAACTCAGCCACTTTTACTCAGATTTGAAACTTAAATGATATTTATACATCATGTTTTGGGCTGAGAACTACTGTTTTACTAATGCCCAAGGGGCTTATGATGATTTCTGGACTGAGTGAGGCCGAGGGCTATATGTGAGGATATGCTGAGTGATATGAGGCCGAGGGCCTGAGATACTATTTATGCCATGCGGTGGCTTGAGTGATGTGAGGATATGCTGAGTGATGATGCCACGAGGTGGCTTGATATAGTGCTTGGGCCGTAAGGGGCCCCTCCGGAGTCTGCACACCCACAGTGAGCGCGGGTACCCATGTGATTTGAAACAGTGGTAACAATGACACTGTATGATGCATTTTGGTCAGGTAACAATGGCTGACCATTATGCTGAGTGATTGTGAGGTAGCCCGAGGGGCTGATACTGTACTGAGAGTGAGCCCGAGGGGCTAATACTATGTTGAGCGGTTGATACTATGCCCGAGGGGTGGATTTCTACTTGTTAATTACCTGTGAAATTACCTGTTTTACTTGTTTTAAAAAGGAATATCATTTGATTTCTTCACTGATTTACTGCTTTAAGTGATTTTACTGCTTGATATGGAATTGCTTTGTGCCTTTACGTGTTTTCATACTTTCAGCCATTATTTGTAATTATTACTCACTGAGTCGAAATACTCACATTACTCCATGCACCGTGTGTGCAGATTCAGGTATAGCAGAGTCCGCACCTGAGCGTTGATTCCTTCCAGGCTAGGCAATGATTTGAAGTTACGAGGTAGTTGTTGACGTCCGCAGCCCCTTGTGTCTCTTATCCTCTATCATTTATGTTTTCTTCAGATTGTTGTATCGGATTCCGTACTTGTAGACCTATAGCAAATTCTGTAGTAGCTTATGACTTGTGACACCCCGATTTGGGCTGTGTCGGGATGGTTCCTGTTGTTATTATCGTTAAATTCCGCAATTTATGAATATTATATTATATGTTACTACTGTTTATGATGATTAACTTTTTAAAAGAGGTGTTCTGTTTTGGTCTGGCTGGCCTTATATCCGTGAGAGGCGCCATCACGACCGGGTTCGGGGATTAGGTCATGACAACTTCTCTCCACAGAACTCCCAAAGTCGTACATCACTCTCGCAGTACCCAGCTCCACAAAATGCCTATCTACCCCCACGAGCCTACCGAAAACCCCCTGGATTAGGTTTCCGGACCAATCAAGCCTTTAAGAACGAGATGTTACGGAAGAAGAAGACCTTCACTCCATTGGGAGAGTCATATGCCAGTCTGTTCCAGAGGCTAAGGATATTGGACATGTTGAAGCCGACCCAAATAAAAATGTCAGACCCTCTTCCAAAGAAGTTTGATTTTTCTCAAAGGTGCGCATATTGCTCGGATGCCCCGGGGCATGACATAGAGAAGTGTTGGAATCTGAAGAACGCAATTCAGAAGCTTATTGATGCAGGCGACATTGTCGTGCAAAATCCAGATGCAGCAGACACTAGCCAAAGTCTGTCACCTATGCATAATGAGACGCATATGGTGGGTATGATTTATTTTAAAAAGGAATGTGAGAATTTTTCTGGGATCCTTGGACGTCCACGTGCTATGAAGATTTCAGCGCTATCAAAAGGTTGATCCTAAGAATGAGCAGGCAAAGGGAACCCAAAGACAATCGGTTCAGAACAATGTGATGGAGGCTTGTGCAGGTCCTAGCATTGTTGATGCAGAAGTCAGTGGCTAATATGTTGAGTTTGATGATTGGAAAGACATTCTTTTCTTGGTTTGCCAGGGAGGAGTTTTGGTGGTTTATTTTGTTGTCATTTCTACTGTCCGGGTTATTTCAGGGTTGTAATCCGGATATTGTCTTATGACTCAAACCCTTCTATCCTTTTATTTTGCTTAGTTTGTTTAGTCATAATAGCTCATTTAGTGTTGTCTAGGTTTGTTCTAGGTTTGTAACCCCAGTTTGGTTTGTTTGTTTTGTTGTCCAAACCCTTTCACCATCTGTCTAATGCAATTTTCTGTTTTTTGTGATTTCTAGTCATTTTCGTTTAGTTCTCTTTTCTTTTTATAGTTCTTTTCAT
Source organism: Nicotiana tabacum (assembly GCF_000715075.1). Taxonomy (NCBI): domain Eukaryota; kingdom Viridiplantae; phylum Streptophyta; class Magnoliopsida; order Solanales; family Solanaceae; genus Nicotiana; species Nicotiana tabacum. Next base: position 12,263,449 of record NC_134089.1, on the reverse strand, counting down.
GTTGACTCTAGTGACATGACATGCACACATAACTCTCAGCCTGATTTTAAAAGTCAGTTTAATCACGAAGCAATGAAATAATGTTGAAGATGTAGGGACATTTGAGGGAAATAAGTAAAGGTATTTTGAGATCACTTCAAGCCCGAATTGCATGAAACTGGGGCAGGTAGAACATAAAAATACACTATTGAAATGCATCATGCTGCATCAGGTGAAGGTAATGGCAAGTTTGCCCCAAATTTGTAGGGGGCCGTTCGTGGTAATGAGAGTGAGGGTGTTGTCCAATGGGGCTTGGTAACTAACAGATGTAGAAGGCGAATGCGTGGAAATGATTATCAAGTCTAGTGCAATCAAAAGATGTTACAAAGGTTTTAATTGGTTTGTTTAATTGTGTAGTTTGCACTCGGCATGTTTTGGAGATTGGAATGACGAAGGCATTTTGTTCTGCTATCTAAACACTTTATCCTTCGTTACCCCTTTGAGCCTTATCTATTTTCTTTCATATCCCTCTTTCGGAATCAGTAGCAAAGATCAGAAATGCAAGCGTGAAAGATGAGTAAAGGAAAAAGAGAAAAGAAAAAGAATGGAAAGAGAGAGAAGAAAAAGAAGAAGAAAGAGAAAAGGAAAAAAGAAAAGAAAAGAAAAAAAGAAGAAAAACAACAACAAAAAGGAAAAGAAGGAAAGAAGAGAAAAGAAAAAAAAAGAAAAATCACAACAAACAAAGTAATTCCTATGCCATGAACTACGTTCGACCTGATTCCTTTTAAGGATACGTAGGCAGCCTCACGGTTCGGTCCCATCAAAATAAAAATTCAAAAGTCCCCAAACAAGAAACTGGGGCAGAAGTTGTGGTTGTTGTCAGAAATCTGATTCCGAAAGTTGTAATTTTGAACCCATTCGAATTGTTTTGAGCCTTTGATATCCTTTCTTTCTAACCCTATCCAAAAGCCCACGTTACGGTCCAAAGAAAGACCTTTCGATCAGTCTTCGAGAGATGTCAATCAATAAAGTGGAGGTGATTCATATCAAGGGCAACACTCTGGTCTAAGAAAAAAATAATGAAAACGAAAGAGTCTTATTGGTGAAAACCCTCGCGGGCACCGTAAGGCGACGGGAGCTGAGAGAAGTCAAAAATGAGAGAGTCTTATTGGTGAAACCCCCAAGGGCACCGCAAGGCGATGGAAGCTGAGAGAAATAAAAAATGAGAGAGTCTTATTGGTGAAAACCCTCGCAGGCACCATAAGGCAATGATAAGTTGAGAGAAAGAACAAAATGAGAGAGGCTTGATGGTGAAAACCCTTCGGGCACTACAAGTCGAATAAGGATTGTGAATCAGATTGGATAATTGGAGCATTGAAGCCCAGATTCACGGTTTAGGGGTATAACATGAGTTGAACATTAGACTTGCTCGACAGAATAGGCCACAGGTGCATGTCATAGTCATTAGAGTTGGTATCCACAACTTATAGGTTTCTACTTTGTAGTTTTCTCGTGAGGAATTATCTTTTTCCATTGTCCTTCACTCTGTTCTTTTTGTCTTGTTCACTTCCTCTTCCTGAGTCTGTGCGGTTAGAACAAGTGAGAAATGACTTCAAAATTTGCCACCAGCTATCCAATTGCACAAAACGGGGTCTGGCTAACATATCAAAATGCCATAAGTCAAAAAACAACAACAAACGCATTGAGTTGGTAATAATCAACATGCTTTAGGATACTTGTGAAATACAAAGGTTTGGTACATATCAATTCAGGAATAATGCAACAAGATGGAGGGTGTTAGATGAACGAATCAAAGGTATTTTCGGTGAAACACAAAGGCTTGGTATATATCAATTCATGAACAATGCAACAGATAGAGGGTGTAGGGTGAACGGATCAAAGGTATTTTCTATGATAAGATTAACAAAGAAAGTGGTTAACCAGTGACAAGCAAGGTCTTCCAAGCAGAAATCAAAGTTATCATGGCAAGTGAAGGAGCAATAGACCTTAAGGCCAATGTCGGTGGTTTAAGTCAGGAAAGAACAGCATGCACATTGAGTGGACGGTAATTGACGTACTTTGGGATTCATGTGAGACACAAAGGTTGGTAAATGTTAGTTCATGAGTAATGCAACAAATAGAGGGTATTGGGTCTAAATGGAGAAGAGGTATTTTCTGTGATAAGGATGGCAGAGAAAGTGATTAGTTAAGGAACAAGCAAGGTCTTCCGGTGAAAATCAATTATCATGAGAAGTGAAGGAGAAACCGTCCTCAAAGTCAAGGCCACAAACCAACCACCATATTTTAAACTACAAGATTTTTCTTTGATTTGAAACAAGGGCAGAAAATTTCGTTTGTTTCGGAGAAATCCTCCGATGGGGAAAGGCAAGCACCAGACAGGTTTGACTTGTGATTTTCAGGACCCGCCTGGATAATGGGATTTAATTTAAAATTCTCAAGACCCTCCCGGATAATGGGATTTAGTTTTTACGTTTTCAGGACCCTTCTGGATAATGGGATTTAATTTAAAATTCTCCGAACCCTCCTGGATAATGAGATTTAGTTTTTAAGTTTTCAGGACCCTCCTGGATAATGGAATTTAGTCTTTAAATTCTCAGGAACCTCCTGGATAATGGGATTTAATTTAAAATTTTCAGGACCCTCCTGGATAATAGGATTTAATTTTAAAAGTTCTCAGGACCCTCCTGGATAATGGGATTTAGTTTTTAAGTTTTCAGGACCCTCCTGGATAATGAGATTTAGTTTCTAAATTCTCAGGACCCTCATGGATAATTGAATTTAATTTAAAATTCTTAGGAGCCTCCTGGATAATGGGATTTAATTTTAAATTTCAGGACCCTCCTGGATAATGGGATTTCATTTGAAGTTTGCAGGACCCGCCTGGATAATGGGATTTCATTTGAAGTTTCAGGACCCTCCTGGATAATGGGATTTAGTTTTTAATAATTTCAGTACCCGCCTGGATAATGAGATTTAATTTTAAAATTTCAGGGTCCTCCTAGATAATGGGGTTTAATCTTAAAAATTCTCAGGACCCTCCTGGACAATGGGACTTGGTTAAAATTCAAAATGTTCATGAGTAACAAGATCTAGCTAGGCTCTACCTTGAGGAAATATAAGTTTGGCTTTGAAGTTTTTATGCTTAGGATAAGATTCAATTTGAAATTTTAAGGACCCTCCTAAATAATGGGGTTAGTTTAATACCTCCCTTAGATGCTAAGATTTAGCATAAGTTTCATCGTTAGGAAGTTGAATTTAGCTCTGAAATTTTTACCCTTAAGATGAGATTTGATTTTAAATTTCAGGACCCTCCTGGATAATGTGATTTAGTTTTAGGTGTTCAGGACCTGCCTGGATAATGAGATTTAGTTTTAGGTGTTCAGGACCCACCTGGATAATGGGATTTAGTTTTAAGGTTTCAGGACCCTCCCGGATAATGGGATTTAATTTTTTGTTGTCAGGATCCTCCTGGATAATTGGATGTAGTTTAAGACTTTCTTAGATAACAAGATGTAGCAGGAGTAACACCTTTAGAAGATATGATTTAGATTTTAAAGACGTCATTTAACTAGGAGTTTTCAGGACCCTCCTAGATAATGAGATTTAGCTTTCAAATTCATAGAGATATTTGGTAACATGATTCAATGCGCCCAGCATCAAATCAGGGCAGGCTTTTTCTATGTTTTGTTTATTTTGTGGAAATCAGGCGCCCACCTGGAGAACAAGGGAATACAGTTCAAGTTTTTTGGCAATCAGGCGCCCACCTGGAGAACAAGGGAATATATTTCAAGTTTTGGTAATCAGGCGTCCACCTGAAGAACAAGGGAATACATTTCAAGATTTGGTAATCAGGCGCCCACCTAGAGAACAAGGGAATACATTTCAAGTTCATCAATCAGGCGCCCACCTGAAGAACAAGGGAATACATTTCAAATTCAGTAATCAGGCGCCCAACTGGAGAACAAGCGAGTATAGTTCAAGTTTCAGTTTTCAAGTTCTTACTGATATTTGGTAGCATGCCAAACCGGGGCAGAAGTTTTCTTTGTTTTTGTCTATTTTGTGGAAATCAGGCGCCCACCTAGAGAATAAGGGAATACATTTCAAGTTCAGCAATCAGGCGCCCACCTGGAGAACAAGGGAATACATTTCAAATTTATTAATCAGGCACCCACCTAGAGAACAAGAGAATACATTTCAAGTTCAGCAATCAGGTGCCCACCTGGAGAACAAGGGAATACATTCAAGCTTCAGCAGTCAGGCGCCCACCTGGAAAACAAGGGAATACATTTCAAGTTCAGCAATCAGGCGCCCACCTGGAGAACAAGGGAATACATTTCAAATTCAGCAATCAGGCGCCCACCTAGAGAACAAGGGAATACATTCTGGTTTCAGATAGCAGGCATCTACTTGGAGAAAGGGAAAACATTTCAGAATGCAATTCAAGTCAGCAACGAAAGAAGCTTGCGGCAAGAATACCAGTCAACAGTCCGAGTTGATCAACAAAAGTTAGTCACAATAAAGAAAAAAGAAGGTCTTGATCCGAAAAGCTGAAGAAGGATGAACTAGCACCTGCAACTAGCAAACGTCAAGGTTCAAATCTAAAATCTGCATGAAGAACCACTCAAGACTCAAGATCAAGCTTCAGAAGACTTATAGATAAGAATCTTGTAACTCGTAGTTGACAGGCTTAGCTAATCTTTTTCATGTTTTGATTTTTGATGTAATAACAGGACCGCGGACCGGAATCTCGGCGGAACGGCACCTCGACCGGCTCTCCACGTCGGCATACACCATCATCTCACTCACCTCTTAACTACACGTGGCCTGATTCCTTTATCGCCAAGGATATGTAGGCAACTCAGATACTAGGACTCAGTCATATTTCCCTTTTCACTTAGTTTTAGTCTCTCCAAATAAGGGTCGGGTCAAAAACCTGTCTAGTCGTTTTTTGTCTGAAAACTCTTCGTATTTCCAGTCAAAGAGGGGCAGCTGTAGACATGTGATTTTTGACCCTCCCCAAGATTTTTCATATTTTTGCACGTAAATATTTAATTCAGGCATAATATATATATATTAAGTAATTTTGACTCTTTTACTTCATTTTATTTCAAGAAAATGAAAATTACAAAAAAATATTTTTATTTATGCACCTTTCATAAAGTAAAAAAAAAGTAATACAAAAATAGTACCTTATTTTTACTTTTATGTAATCTTGAAAAATACAAATATATATAATAGCTTCATGTTTTAATATAGTTTAGTTTAATTAATTAGAATTTGCTTTTGGATCCTGTAGTATATCTTATATTAAAGGAATTTAGCTATGGTTTTGAATAATAATTTTTGGAGTCTTCTTAGCCCAAAATTGAGACACAAAGAGACATGGTCCAACCCAATTACCCTCAGTCCATATTTCCCGAGCTCATAATTCCTAGGCCCATACCCCTAACATAATCCCTACCCCTATATAATAGTATCTAACACCTAAAAACCTAGAGCTTCAGCCGCAACATAGGAAAAAGAAACCCCACCCTCCCTACGCTCTCTTCTTCACGAAAGAGCAAAAAACCGGGAGCTTTTTTAATTCATCTTCTTAAGCAAAAAACTAACGCCTGAAAAAGGGGAGAGGATCCATTGCTGACATCCTAAATGACCCCCGAACATTCTCCTCCTTCCAAAACAAAATGCTGAAGAACCCTAGCTACTAACCAAAAGTAGACCCCTTAGATCTTTCTTCTCCATCGTCCAAAAATCAGAAAACAAAAGAACCCTAGGAGAGATCCAACCAGTCTTCCTCACCATAACTTCGGTGAAGCTTCACCTTACACGCGACCCATCTCTTCCATATAAAGCAGCCGCGACATTCCCTCTTTAGTCCAGATCGAGCATATCACCCTCACCCGTCGTCCTCACTACAAGAGACGAGAAATACACACACACACACCCCTATCACAGAAAAACAAACAATAGATTGAGTAACGGAAAAATAGTGTAGGTAACGGAAACTGAGGTTTGAGGTTCAGTCCAGTCGCCGGTTCGAGTTTGGGTCCGACGAGATCGTCCGTTCGTTAGTTCCTCTCGTTGTTCTAAAATCGGGCTTTTCAATGGAGTTTCTTTGATGTTGAAAATAAAGAAGTTGCTATTAAAAGGTCATATTCTAACTTTGCTCATCTTTCGATTTCCAGATCTTGCGCCGTTGGTGTTTGAGTTGTTTTGTTCGATTTCCTTCGTTCCAGTTTTATAACTCAAGTGATACTATATCTTGGCCCTTTCATTTGTGATGTTTGTTTGTTTAATTGCTGAATCACATATGAAGTTTTACGTAGTTGTTTGTCTCCATTATTTGTCATATTATCTTGTTTCCTTTTAGATGTGGTTTATGTATTCGTATTGTTGCAATTTGCCCGTTTGTATGAGTTGAATTAGCAGGTTTACAAATTCGTTTGGTTGATTAGGTTTCGTGTGTTATAGATTTGTTATTGTGTTGTTTTAATCAACTGTTGCCTTGATTTAAAAAGTGCATATATACTAAATATATACATAGTAGAAAAAGAATAGTAGTTGAGTGGAGTGGTGGTCTCTCTACCGTGAATGTGTTGGTTGGTTCTCTTATTTAATGATGGAGAATTATGTGTTAGTTTCTACACTGTCCCTTTTTTGGTCTCTTGCATTTGATATCCAAGAAACCAAATCTACTCTTGTCATTTATCATATGCACAACCATAGGGAGGCAAACAAATTTTCTATTTGTCACTTGCCTTTAAGTTGTAGTTCGCAACAGTCCAATTTGCGCGCAGCCTTGGGGTTGGAAGAGTGTCATGGTTGAGGTCAAAGATATATTTTGAATTAATTTATATTTACTGACAGCAGTCATTATTATACAACCATGAAAGAGAAGTTCAAAAGACTAAGATTAATAGGCTGCTTAATTAATTTAGTTCATATAGTCTGAGGTGTGCTATCCACAGTTTAATCATCCATGGCCCTCGCAAAGTGCAAATGCGTAGTTGCTTTAGGCGCGTATTTTAATAATCTACTTTCCTAAACTCGGGTGCACATTTATGTGACCCAAATCCAAATCTCAACGATGTTAAAATATGTCAAAAACCACGGGCGCATTTATGTGACGTGGTTCGAGACGTGTTTTAATAACATTGCAATTTTTTTTAAAAAATGAATAAAAGCGGTTAAAACTAAAATTTGCACATAGGTTCATAATTGTTTAAAATCAGATAATTAAGCCGAATATAATAGTTGAGCGACCGTGCTAGAACCACAGAACTCGGGAATGTCTAACATATTCTCCCTGGTTAACAGAATTCCTTACTCAGATTTCTGGTTCGCGGACTGTTAAACAGAGTCAAGCTTTTCCTCGATTCAGGATTCAACCGGTGACTTGGGACACCATAAATCTCCCAAGTGGCGACTCTGAATCTTTTAATAATAAATCTCATTTTGATTGTCCTTTAATTGGAAAAACTTCTTTATACCCTCCCAGGGTATAGGTAAAAAAGGAGGTGTGACACCAACATGCTATAATGTTTCCCCTTCCTCTTTAGATTAAGGCACTCTCATATGTGTGTTTCAAGGCATACTTTGTCAATCACTTATTGTGTACTTACCATCTTATGAATCCCAAGTCCCTATCCCTTCAATGTGTTTATGTTCTTTCTAACTAGTTTGTGATTGTGCCAGTATCAGCTATTGTTGTGCATGTCCAAACCCGTCCTAAGACCCTTGATGGGGTTTTGTGTTTACAGTCAAATGTCTGTGTATCCCAAATCCCTTGCCCTCTTGTGTGACTACTGATTCTGTGTGTGATCCCCTCTTAAGGAGTTTGAGTTTTGTTTGCTACTACAACTGCCTCCAATCATCTCTGTTACTGATTGCTTTCAAAATGGACTTATCAGTCGAGTTTTTAAACAAACTCTTTATAAACTATGTCAAGCACTCTCACGTATATTCTTAGGCTACTAAGTTCTGCCCTTTTTGTGTGAGCCTTGCTTTGGGACCCTTGATCTCCCTCTGAACCTAGACACATAAGAGTTGGCCCTTCCACACTACACTTATTCTTGGTCATGCAATTTGGGTGCAAGCACTACCCGGGATCCCTTGAGGTCCTTAGGGAACTCTGACACACCCAGATATGAGAAAGGCTATGGAACAACATTGAGGTGGTTTATTACATAACTCAGAGAGGAAGTCAGAATCAGGCTTCCTATAGTTGTAACTTCTTATTTTGCATTTCTCATGTAATTCAATCACATGGTCTGTAATAATTTGAAAACAAGTATTGGGTTGGCTAGTGAAGAGGGATGGAAAAATATGCATGTTATAGTTGTTAAAGGGTAGAAAACATGTTACTAGGGTTACATTCCTAATTATGCATTAGAGATCATGCTCTTAGGACCTTCGTTTCCTGCTTCAGCATCTCATCCATCACTAATCCATGTTTTATCACTTAGAAATCACGCTCTTAGGACAATAACAACATTAGCATATAAGCTATTACTCTTGTACTTTCAGAAATTGTATTTCATCAACTCTGCAATCCTGCCATGTACATTTAGAAATCATGCCTTAGGAATCCTGTTTTCAATATAACCCTGCCATTTGCATGTGCATATTAGATGCCATGTTCTAGTATCTTGTTTGCATTATGTTTAAAATGCCTAGCTAATTACTAATTCATGAAAAGGTAGTAAGTAATATTTTTCACATTGTGATGTTTTCTGAATAAAATTGGCAACAACCTCTGCAACTACAACAACATGTTTTAGGTAAAAAAAAAATAAGCTCCAAACCATCTTTTAATCATCCTGAATAACTACTGCATCTTGCTTTACGCCTAGGCAAGCCTCAGGTAATAACTTAAATAAAACTAGAACTGCCTTTGACTATTAAAATCAGTAGGTAAACCTAATTTGGACTTCTTTTTTGAGTCATGTAATAAATCTGGTTCTGATGTTACTAATTAAACACTCTGCTTTAGGATTCTGAATTCAGACCTTAATTGCGTATGAGTCATGTTGTCCATGTGCATTATTTGTGGAGGTATAACTAAGCCTTCTGCTTGTTTTCTGTGTTTTCCCCATTTATATGCGGTCCTACTTATTTTGTATGTCACCTTAGTATTTTGCCTTTAAAACTAAGGGTCTGCCTAGAACCTCCCTAATAGGATAGAAGTCCTAAATTCCTCCGGGACTGATAGAAGGGGATGGGTAATAGCATGCAATAGAGGTCGAGATCAACCCTCGCTTTAATTACCTTCACGGGGTGGAAAGGGTAAATATGGATATGATGACCGGTGCGCTAATACCACGTGTATCCCCTCTTTTGAGGAGTGTCATACCGGGTATTGCATTGATGTGATCCATATTACAAACAAACCTAGGACGCCCTTTTACATTCATAAGCATATTTAGATTGTAACTCTTTTCAAAACCTTGCTTTCATTAATCATTTTCAAACACTTGTGTATTTAAACTTAAATCCCCTATTATTTGAGCCCTATTTGTCTATTTGCTAATTGCACAAATTCACAAAAAACTATCTGGCCAGGAACCACACTAATTGATCCTTAGGGGTGCCTAACACCTTCCTCTTGGGATAATTTCAAGCCCTTACCCTATCTCTGGTTATCAAGCATAGTTGAAAATGAACCTTATGGGTTCCCTAACACACCTTAAAATCGTTAGGTGGCGACTCTTTAAAAATTCAAACCCCGTTCCCAAAAGGAATGAGTTGTACCATACCTAAAATGTCATGAACCCGATTTCCGCGGAAGGGAAAAAAGAGGGCGCGACAGCATGGCGACTCTGCTGGGAAAATTTAGGCTTTTACCATTTCAGATTGTTCTTGTGAATTTGTACCTCCCTATGTGCAATTACTTGTTTAAATTTCTTTAAGCATTCAATTTCTTTTTCAAAAGCAAAACTGACATATCTTTCTTGTTTCTCTCCTTTATTATTGCTTTAAATTATAAAATTGCTGTATTTATCGCTTTCTTAACGTGCAAATACATGTCAACATGCTTTTAATTATTGCATAATCATGCTCAACATCATACTCCACTCGTGCCAAACAAATACTATAGCAACGCTTGATGAGTGGTTGCGCTCTTCCTATATCATTACCCCCTAAATTCGGAAAGGCATATTTGCGGTAAAACTAGTCGATCAGCGGTGAAGTCGATAGTTCCATGCCTTCCCCTTTGAGTTGTCCGCTCAAGGGTACCAGTCTAAAACCCTCATAGAAACCTTACTATATTTAAATTGTGCATGCATCATGGTCAAACCTAGTCAGGTCAGTTATGTTGTCCACATAATGATCCCTTAAGATAGCCTTGTCCAAAAGTCCACTAGGTTTCCCTAAACCCAAATGGACATCATCACGTTCTGTGCATTTATTTGGAGAATTAAATGATTCATGCTAATTGTTGGTATTAAATAGTCGATTCTGGTGGGGGTAAGGGCCTAACCATATTTGTCTTGCAAAAATATGAGGCACGAAATCCCCAGATTCGGCATGCTCACCAATATCCACCCAAGATTGCTAATCTACCATCCCTCCAGGAGGTCCAACCTAATAACATGATCATAGAAGCTGCTACGTTATTTTGGGATTGTGAAAGGGTTGTGTTCCACTTTGGGGACACTGAAATGACACCTTTGCTAGAGGAGATAGAGGGACTGGCCGGTCTGGTGTGGGAAACTCCAGGTCTGCTAATGCCTGAGAATCGCACAGGCAAGGGTTTCCTCAAAATGATAGGGTTGAAGAAGAATACATAATTGTCATGCCTGAAGGAGTTATACATCCCTTTTGACTACTTGTATAAAAGGTACGGTCACAGCAAATCCTACCGTACCTACCCTAACGAGTTTGCCATCACATCTTTGGGAAACATCCATCGAAGGGTTTTCGTCTTCATGTTTTGTTTCCTAGGGCTGATCGTGTTTCCAATGAAGAAAGGAAGAATCCATACCAGGCTGGCTATGGTAACCAAAATGGAAGGGATTGGTGGGCAGACGTTTAGTATTGTACCCATGATCATCGCAAACATACACCGAGCCTTGGAGAAGTTTCAACGAGGAGTAAAACATTTCGAAGAATGCAATCTACTATTGCAACTTTGGCTCATAAAACATCTCCAAAAAGGCGAATACTGACAAGAAATTTAGCGGCAGGACTGGGATGATCACATCTCTTTCCACAATCCAAAGTGAATGAATTACATCCCCGACATGTTCGCTCAGCCGGAGAGTGCCAAAGAATGGGTTGAGCTCTTTGATAATCTGACTGAAGAACAGGTTCAATGGATGGTCGAGTGGTTTCCAATAGAAGAGTTCATCGACCGATCTAGAGATGCACCTTTCTTGATACTGATTGGTCTAAGAGGAACATACCCTTACGTCCCTCTTCGAGTTATAAGGCAAGCAGGTAGGAAGCAAGTCATACCCAGGGTCGACAGGATGAGCCACTTCTGAGCCAACTTCCAAAATGAAGATAGTCCCTACAAGTACCAAGCCCAACATATGTGGCACTGCAAGATCGTAATGGGGATAGACACCATAGATCCAGACAGATATCATGTCGGTTGTACCCCTTTCTATTCTAGTTGGTTGGAAGACAATCATGATGGTCTGGTCCAGCCAGGGTTCGTTTGAAGTCACAGAATTATAGATGAAAAGGCCGAGGCGCAAGTCAAGTACAACCAGCTACGCAAAAGGATTCGCGAATGCGAGAGCGAACACCGAGAGATACAAGAGTCCAACCAAAAGCTGATTGAGGAATGGAAAGACATGGCTATCAGTGCCAACAAAAGTCTAGGATACTTGGAGTGGGGCATAGTAGAACTTGAGAGAAAATTTCTCAAAAGGGTCAAAGATTGTCAAGAGGCTGAGGGACCAAAGGTGGACATCTAGCGAGAGCGTACCTGTTGCTGGGACTTCGCGAGTTGGGGAAGCTACTTAACGGAGCCAGGGATGTCGAGTTTGGGGAAGGTCCTTCTGGGACCAAGTAGATAGGAGTTTATCTTTTTTGCTTTATTAATGTAATAAGGCCAATGGCCATTAGTGACTTTTATTTCTTGTTTATTTAGTGTCATTTTGGGATTCACCTATCTTTATCAATAAAATGATGCATTTAGCATTCTAAGTTCTCCAAATCAATTTATTGCTAGGCCTACCTCGGGCACAAAGAGGTTCCCAAAATTAAGACACGATTTATATTCTCGCACTATGTGTTTAAATATTGCAATACTTTTCATAATCCTCACTGACTCGATTACCTTTTGTTTTTATTTTGTTTTATTATTCCCCTCCCCAAAGGTTAGTTCGTGCACTCTGACATCATTATCTTATTTCACAAGATCCAGGGGCCCTCCACCCACTCCTCCTCTTAGTCCTATCAAAAGCAAGAACAAAGGCAAGATGGAAGATTTGAACAACATTAGGAAGGAGAACACAGTTGAATGGGTAGAGGCCACTGATAGCCAGGGTATTCGAGTTCCAAATGAGAATGTGTAACAACTTGAACAAAAACTGTTGAGATTCCAAGAAGAGCTCGATCAGGTTCGGAATCTGGCAAGCCTGTCATTTTCCCTCAGCACCCCAGATATCAACTTCCCCAACACTCAAAACCCTACACCTTCTCAAAATATCCCAAAACAACATAATCATCCCGCTCCTCACCATCACATTGCTCCACCAAAGAACCCATGTAACACCTGCCATACCCCAAACAGCACTCCACTACTCATCCCAGAACCTTAGAACTCCGCAAACGACCATTTCCACACCCATGCACCAGGCCACCATAACATTTTTATCTACGTGGAGACCATTCCACACTCCACCCAACCCATCTCATGCATACCTGAGTCTGATGAAAAGGACTTGCTTATCAGGAACTTGGTCGAGGAACTTAAGAAACTGACCAGCCGGATCCAGGGCATCGAGGGAAGCAAAGGAATTGAGGGGCTGAACTATGAGGATCTTTGCATATAGCCTAATGTTGAACTGCCCGAGGGGTACAAACCTCCTAAGTTCGAAATGTTTGATGGTACAGTGACTCAAGGGTCCATCTGAGGACATATTGCGACAAGCTAGTTGGAGTAGGGAAGGATGAAAGGATCCTCATGAAGCTGTTCATGAGGAGTTTGAAATGAGATGCATTATCTTGGTACATCAACCAAGATCCCAATAAGTGGTCAAGTTGGGTGGGCATGACATCTGACTTTATGGACAAATTCAGGTTTAATACAGAGAATGCACCAGACGTGTTCGATATCCAGAATTTGTAGAAGAAGCCCATGGAGACATTTCACGAGTATGCTACTCGCTGGAGGTCCGAAGCTGCTAAAGTCTGACCTGCCTTAGAAGAGGAGAAAAGGAACAAGTTCTTCGTTCGATATCAGGATCTACTATGAACGGTTGATGATGATCGAGAACCACAAGTTCTCCAACATTATCAAACTGGATGAAAGAATTGAAGAAGGTATCGAAAGTTTTATGGTTACAAATTTCGAGGCCTTGCAAGCTACGAATAAGGCTCTACAGTCCGGTGGTGTGTCCAAGAAAAGGGATGTAGGGGCTGTGATGGTTGCACAAAGGACCAAGTCTCCCCTTAAATACCAAACTTACCCAACACCTCCACTCACATACCAGCCAACCCCAAATTACCAAGCACCCTCACCCTCATACCAAGCTCCGCCACTAACTTATCAATCATCTCCACCTCCTACATATCAACCTACCTCACCTAGATACTCCCAACCCGCTCATTTATACCAAACCTATAATGCTCAACCATCCCACTATCAATCACCCTCTGCACGCCAAAACTTCCCTAGACCTCGACCTAATTTTGATCGAGACCTCCAAAATAATATACAACCATCGTTGAACCCATCGACCAGCTGTATGAGAAACTCAAAGCTACTGGTTATGTTACCCCCATACCTGATGCAACCCTTGAGAATCCTTCTTAGTGGTTTAACCTAAACAAGTCCTGTGCATACCACTTCGGCATGAAAGGGCATACCATCGATGAATGCTGCTTTTTGAAAGACAAGATACAGTCCTTGATTGATAACAAGATCATTGTGGTGAAGGAACACGCTCCAAATATCCGCAACAACCCCCTGCCAGACCATAAGGGTGGAGGTATCCACATGATTGAAATAGAAGATGACTGGGATCCCGAGGGATCAATCGGGTTGATCGCAGAAGGTGATGACCCAAAGAAACCGACAATTACTCTCAATCCAACCATAGTCCAGATCCAACCGTCTAAGGACACTAAGGTAAATATGTCTGTACCTCATGAGTTTGAAGCAGAACCATCCGCAAAGACACCAACACTAATTGAGGTTGAATTCGTGTCTCCGGCAAATGCACCCACACCATTTGAGGTTGCAATTTTGCCACCCAAGGCACATGTTCCGTTCGGAGTAGGGATAGCCGCGACGATCCCAGTGGTGATGTCAACCATGACACCATTCTATACAAATGCTATACCTTGGGACTATACAACCGAGGTAAGAAGGAAAGGCAAGGTCAGGATTGAAGAAACTGTCGCAGCACAAGGTATGACAAGAACGGGTAGAGTCTATACCCTTGAACATCTAGCTGAATCAAGCAAGTAGGCCTCTAATCGGCCACCCCTTATTGAGACAGGTCCGGACGATCTTTGGAGTAAAATACATGCCAAGGAATATTCGGTCATTGACCAGTTAAACAAGACGCCAACACAAATCTCCATTCTCTCTTTGCTGCAAAATTCTAAGGCACACAAGAATGCTCTGTTGAAGGTGTTAAGTGAGGCATACATACCAAGTAACATCACTGGTGGGGAAATGGCTAACATGGTAGGACAAGTGCTGGAAACCCATAAGATCACCTTTCATGAGGACGAGCTGCCACATGAAGGGTTGGGGCACAACAAGGCATTGCACATCACTGTGCAATGCGAAGATTATTTCATCACCAGAATCCTGATCGATGGAGGTTCCCGTCTCAACATTTGTCCGCTGGTAACACTCAAGAAGTTGGATAAAGGGCTGCACGAGATAAAAGATGGAGCAATCAACGTGAAATCTTTCAATGGTTCTTAGAGGTCCCCCATTGGTGAGATTATTTTATGCTTGCAGATGGGACCAACTTGGTTCGAGGTCGATTTCTAGGTAATAGATGTACCAGCATCTTACAACTTGCTACTGGGACGGCAATGGATTCATGCCACTAGGGCCATAGCATCAACATTGCATCAGTCAGTAAAGTTTGAATGGAATAACCAGGAAGTGATCATTTACGACGATGGTAGCAACCCTATATACAGTCGCCAGACCATTCCGGTAATCGAGGGAAGAAGGACATAAGGTGGAGAAACTTACCACCACATCGAACGGGTCAATGCTGTCAACAAAGACAAATGGTGGGATAACAAAATCGAGAGTATACTTAATTAAAGTGGGTATGAACCCGGAAAAGGGCTCGGCAAGAACCTTCAAGGAATCTCTAAGCCCATAAAACTCAAGAAACATGGCACTACCTTCAGTTTGGTATATGAATATACCTGGGAAGAATTCAACAACTGGTCGCCACCATGGCGCGGTCCTTACTATCCACTAGAGCAGCCGATATCGCATCTGGAGTAGACTTTCCAACAGGCTGACATTATTTATGGGTCGGATGAAGAGGAAGCACTTGCAGCAGTAAAGAACTTATTTTTGGAGAACGATGATATGGACTGTTGTGTTGTTCTCAAGGAGGAGGGGGAAGAAGGCCCTTCCATACAGGCTGTGAGCAAAGGGGCCCATCTCAAGAATTGGACCATCAGGACAACCAAATCCCTACGAGCCTCGGGGTAGCAAGGATAAAACAAGCATTATTCACTATTTTATTTACTAAATGATTTTCTTTTCGCAATTTCAATTTCCGCAACAAGAACTTCAATGTTCAAAACAATTATTCAATTTATCAAAAGCATTTTGACTTTTCTTATGAATTAACACTTATTGCTATTGTTTTCTCTCATTAATTTACTTATACAGCATTATTATTATTTGTCTTGATGAACCAATGACTGTGACATGCAATGAGACAACGCAACAAACGGATATTGATTCGGAAGAAGATGACATACCTGACGAGATTGTCAAAGAAGTTGAGAACTTTGAGAACAGACCTAAATCCAACCTGGACGAGATCGACATTGTCAACCTGGGATATGTAGAAAACGTCAAGGAAACGCGAATCAACATTCACCTATTGCCATCAAAGAAGAAAGAATACACAGAATTTCGAAAGGAGTTTGAGGACATATTCGCCTGGTCATATAATGACATGACCGGTTTGAGTACGTCTATTGTGGCTCACAAACTGCGAACAAATCCACGGTTATGAGCAACTAGCCCTTATAGACGGAAAGAGAATGAATGCAGTTTGCCATGGTCAACTCTAACAGAACAGAATGTCCAGAGCCTTCAACAAAAGAGTCAAGCCAAGACAGTTCACACCGGGGCAGCTGGTGTTAAAGAAATTTTTCCGCATCAAGATGAAGCCAAAGGGAAGTTCTCTCCCAACTGGCAGGGTCCACACATAGTCCATCGGGTTTTGACAAGAGGAGCCCTCATACTTGCAGAAATGGATGGAGAAGTCTGGCCAAAGCCGATCAATTCAGATGCAGTCGAGCGTTACTATGTGTAATTTGTATGTTTTCCTTATATGATGTAAATTGAACTACGCCTGACCTGATTCCCATTTAAGAGGGGATACGTAGGCAGACCTATGGGTTCGGTCACAATTCAATAAAATTTTCATTTCCCCCGCAATTGGAAACTAGGGCAGAATTTTGAGGAGGACCCTCAAAAAATTCCGAAGTGATTTCAGCCATTCGCCGCAAGCAGCCGTCAGAAGCAGCAGCCCAATAAACTGGGGCAGAATTTTGAGGAGGACCCTCAAAATTCCGGAGCAAGAGAAGTTGCAATATCCTAACCACGTCACAGTCGTCGGTTCATCTAAAAGCTACTTTTAATTATGCGTTTATGTCGACAAAATCATGCATGCTTATTATTGAAACTGCTTTGTTTAGCAACACTACCCCAATGATACAGATAGTATCACCAGAGCAAAGCCGAACGAGCCAAGCAAGGCCAGCGGGGATACGAACTAACCTCCCCCCTTACAAAACTCACAATTTTTCTTTGGATGCAGGCATTAGGATTGTGAAATCATTAAACATACTGTACACCCATGTAACAAACATTGTTCAAAAATACGACTCTTCGAACCGTTGCTCTTGCCAACATTTGCTATCAGCACGCACCAGTAATGTCTCGTATGTCACAACGCTCCTACTAGTGACAACGCCGCAATCTACTATCAGTTAAGAAAACTCTACTATCATTTGTTATTGCATTTCTTGCATAAGGCTACCATTCTGCCTTCCAATTTGCATAAAGCTACCATTATGTCTTCTGAGACTAAACGATGTCTCCATCTGCATTCTTGCATAAGGCTACCATTCTGCCTTCCGAGACTAAATGTTGTCTCCCTCTGCATTCTTGCATAAGACTACCATTCTGCCTTTCGAGACTAAACGTTGTCTCCGTCTGCATTCTTGCATAAGGCTACCATTCTGCCTTCCAATTTGCATAAGGCTACCATTCTGCCTTCTGAGACTAAACGTTGTCTCCATATGCATTTGCATTGCATAAGGCTATCATTCTGCCTTCCGAGGCTAGGCTCTGCCTCCCATTTTCTTCAAAATTAAGCACTATCCCAAACACTATTTATTTCACTTTTCTCTTACGGGCTAAGCTCTACCCTTCAATTCGCAAGACTAAGCTCTGTCCTGTCTGCATCATGCTACTATATCTTTCATAGGCTGAAATATCGCCAACTCATCCAAAGGCGTCATCGTTCGGAGGCACCATCTTCATAGCACGAGAACATCATATCATGGCCTAAGGATCTCTTTCAATCTTTTGCATATCATTATTCAAAGGCATCATGGTTTAGAGGCACCATCCTCATAGCCCGACAACATCATTTCATGGCCTGCAAATTCTTTATTATACGGTTCATGGCCCAGGACATCATGGTCTAAGGACGTCATCCTTATCGTTCAAAAACAACAATATTCATGGTCCGACGGGAATTTGCATCATGTTTAAATTTACGCACAATATATGCTTGTATTGCTTATTTGCATGTAACACGACGAGCAACGACCATCCCGGCAGGAGCGATCCCTCTCCAGTTCTCTCAGTCATATCAAACCTAACCATTCCCGTAAGTCGTCCACTCACTCGGCCCTAGATATTGAGTCCGTTCTTGAAATATCTTCATCGGCATACTCTGTCGTTAGATCCTGAACTACATATGGCCTGATTCCTGTAAAACCAGGGATATGTAGGCAACTCAAAAGCCAAGGTGCGGCCTAAACCTCTTCAAACCGTTTCGCTCGGTCAAAATTGGTCATCATATCTTTACCCGACAACTCTTTCATCCTTCCCAAGTAAAAAGGGGCAGTTGTTGATACCCAATTTTACCTTATATATTTTTAATATGCCAAATAACTTTAAAATAGCATATATATATATATACATATATAAGCATGTCCAAGTATTTTATTATTTTCCCATAATTTTAACGGTTTAAATTGATTTATTTTCTCCCTTTTTTATCTATAGAATCCCCAATAATTATTTACAAAATTATGGTTTTGATAATTCATCTATTGTATTTCTATATTTATGCCAAAATATGGCTAATGTAATTTTTATATATTTTTACAATTTTATTTAGTATTTTTAAAGCTAAATTGCACATAATTGCAATATTAGCCATTTTAAGGTTTAATTGTGTTTTATACGCATAAAATCGGATATTGTATTTTTAAATTCTCAATTAGGTATTATAAATCACTCTAGTACTTTGAATTAATTTTCAGAAACTATTTACTATTTTTTATAAATTAAAAAGGAAAAACTGACTATTTAAATAACAACCCTTTTTGTATTTCAATTATAGCCAAAACAAGACCCAATTCCCAGCCCAATTTTAATTAAAAACTGGACCCCAACCCAATTGAAGACCCACTGGACCCAAGCCCAAACCCGGAACCCCACCTACCCTATTCGATCTTGACCGTTGATCATTTAGATCAACAATCCCCTTTTCCCTTACCATTTTTAAACCCAAATGCCCCCCTAACCTAATTCATTTCCTACCAACCCGCCACCCTTGAATCCCCTTTACCCTCCAATTCTCTCTGAAACCTAAGCCTAACCTTAGCCGCCGCCACCCAAATCAACCCTAATCCCCTTCGATCCTCACTCAATCCATGGACTCCCATGGCTGTTTGAAACGTATACCGGTCTCCTATGTCTCCTAGTTTCCTGTTTTCGTGATTTTATGAAAAGATCTAGAAGAAATCTAGTCCAGACCTTGCTCAACTTCTATCCATGATCTTTTTCTGGCCATCCATGGTTGTTCGAGTCAGATCCATGACTTTTCCAGCTAGATCGGTAACTTTTCGAAGTTTTCTTACTTTTTCCGGGTTCTCCGAAACCCTAACTTTAAGAACTTTCCAATTTTTTCCAGATCTTTCTTAGGTCTGTGTATGTTATGAACCTCTTGGCATTTTTCTCAAAGGTTTTTACAATTTGACTCTCCGTCTTCAAGATTAGGGTTTTCTCAACCTCTTTAAAAGGTTTCTCCTCTAATTTTCAGTGTTGTCTTATGATTTTACTATGTTAAAACGGTTTGTTTATATTTTCTTCTGTGTGGTTCATCGTGTTGAAAACCCTAAGCATTTTTGGTTTTATCCGAGGTTCTAGAACTGTCTTTGTTTATTATGTATACTTGTTTCGATTTGGGTTCTTTATGGTTAGATCCCTTTTCTTTGTTTGTCTTGAATGATTCTGAGTTCTTACCGCTTTTTAACTCAACTTTGTTAAAACCCTAATTTCTTAAAGTTTTTCTTCACTTATTACTGTGAGTTTAAAGGCTTTCTTTACTTATTTCTGACTCTCTTTACCTGTTAGTTTGGTTTTCCACTCTGGTTATATGTGTTAGCCATGACTTGTTGATTACCATGTTTCGAGTGGATTCTTTTACCACTGAGTCGTTAGCCTACTCATGTTGCTGCTGTATGTTTGTGTTCATCTAGTCGCTTCTTTTGTCAATGTGGGTGGCCATGCATGTCTGATACTCCTGGTCATTCTTCTCTATTTATATGTCGAAGTGCAGAATCATGACTCCTTCTTGATTGATCTTGATTTCCTTAAGTTACAGTCCGATTGCAAGGTTTCTTATAAACCTTAATTTTACTCATTTGTTTAAGTTGATTGATTCCCTTCCTTTATTTGTTGTGATGTTTCATCCCTGCTGAATCCTTTCCCCAAATTAAGTATATTTTGTACCTAGTCTCAATGTATACTCTATACTTTTACTATCCCTTATATGGTCAAAAATCAATCTTTCTCAAATTGATTTTCTTTCCTTAATTATCCCTGTTAGTATCCGTTTGAGCAGTAATTCCTTGATTAAGGGGAAGTACTTGTATTAATTGATTCTGATGGTGATTACTTCCATAATTGTGCAAAACCTTTACTTGTTACTTTATTTTCTACTCGTTTTCAAAGCTATAAATACTCTACCCTCTCTTCTCTAAACACACGAACATAGAGTTCAGAACACACACATACGCACTCAAACTCTCTCTTCTTTCTCTGCTACTTGTGCTACTGCTTGTCTAGCCGGCTGAAAGCCAAGGCTAGACTGTGGAATTCTACTTGCTTTACTTTTCTGCACTTTGCTTCTTTAACTGGTATGTCCTAGTTTAATTTTAAAGCTTCAACAACAACATGCTTCTCTTATTGTTTCAGTTTCTCTCATTTTTTTTGGTCTACTTCTGCTCGTGGTTCTGTTATGAAACCTGTAGTTAAGTTTCATTACCAGCATGCTATAATGTTTCCCCTTCTTCTTTAGATCAAGGCACTCCCCTATGTGTGTTTCAGGGCATGCTTTGTCAATCACTTGTTGTGTACTTATCATCTTATGAATCCCAAGTCCTTATCCCTTCAATGTGTTTATGTTCTTTCTGACTAGTTTGTGATTGTGCCAGTATCGGCTATTGTTGTGCATGTCCAAACCAGTCCTAAAACCCTTGATGGGGTTATGTGTTTACAGTCAAATGACTGTGTATCCTAAATCCCTTGCCCCTTGTGTGACTACTGATTCTGTGTGACCCCTTCTTAATGTTTTTGAGTTTTATTTGCTACTACAACTGCCTCCAATCATCTCTGTTACTAATTGCTTTTAAAATGGACTTGTCAGTCCAGTTTTTAAACAAACTCTTTTCAAACTATGTCAAGCACTCTCACATATATTCTTAGGCTACTAGGTTCTGCCCCTTTTGTGTGACCCTTGCTTTCGGACCCTTGAGCTCCCTCTGAACCTGGACACATAAGAGCTGACCCTTCCACACTGCACTTTTTCTTGGTCATACAATTTAGGTATAAGCACTGTCCAGGATCCCTTGAGGTCCTTAAGGAAATATGACATACTCAGATATGAGAAATGCTATGGAACAACATTGAGGTGGTTTATTACATAACTCAGAGAGGAAGTCAGAATCAGACTTCCTATAGTTGTAACTTCTTATTTTGCATTTCTCATGTAATTCAACCACATGGTCTGTAATAATTTGTAAACAAGTATTGGGTTGGCTAGTAAAGAGGGATGGGGAAATATGCATGCTATAATTGTTAAAGGGTAGAAAACATGTTACTAGGGTTACATTCCTAATTATGCATTAGAAATCATGCTCTTAGGATCTTTGTTTCCTGCTTCAGCATCTCATCCATCACTAATCCATGTTTTTATCCCTTAGAAATTCTGCTCTTAGGACAATAACAACATTAGCATATAAGTTATTACTCTTGTACTTTCAGAAATTGTATTTCATCAACTCTGCCAGCCTACCATGTACATTTAGAAATCATGCCTTAGGAATCCTGCTTTCAATAACCCTGCTATTTGCATGTGCATATTAGATACCATGTTCTAGGATCTTGTTTGCATTCTGTTTAAAATGCCTAGCTAATTACTGATTCATGAAAAGGTAGTAAGTAATATTTTTCACATTGTGATGTTTTCTGAATAAAATTGGCAACAACCTTTGTAACTAGAACAACATGTTTTAGGTAAAAAAAAAAAAAGCTCCAAACCGTCTTTTAATCATCCAATAACTACTGCATCTTTCTTTACACCTAGGCAAGCCTTAGGTAATAACTTAAATAAAATTGAAACTGCCTTTGACTATTAAAATCAGTAGGTAAACCTGATTTAGACTTCTTTTTTGAGTAATGTAATAAATCTGGTTCTGATGTTACCAATTAAACACTCTGCTTTAGGATTTTGAATTTAGACCATAATTGTGTATGAGTCATGTTTTCCATGTGCATTATTTGTGGAGGTATAACTGAGCCTTCTGCTTGTTTTATGTGTTTTCCCCTTTTAAATGCGGTCTTACTTGTTTTGTATGTCGCCTTAGTATTTTGCCTTTAAACCTAAGGGTCTGCCTAGAACCTCCCTAATAGGATAGAAGTCCTAAATTCCTCCGGGACTAATAGGAGGGGATGGGTAACAACATGCGATAGAGGTCGAGTCCAACCCTCGCTTTAATTACCTTCACGGGATGGGAAGGGTAGTTATGGATATGATGACTAGTGCGCTAATACCACGTGTATCCTCTCTTTTGAGAAGTGTCATACCAGGTATTGCATTGATGTGATCCATATTACAAACAAACCTAGGACGCCCCTTTACATTCATAAGCATATTTAGATTGTAACTCTTTTCAAAAACTTACTTTCATTAATCGTTTTCAAACACTTGTGTATTTAAACTTAAATCCCCTATTATTTGAGCCCTATTTGTCTATTTGCTAATTGCACAAATTCACAAAAAACTATCTAGCCGGGAACCACACTAGTGGATCCTGAGGGGTGCCTAACACCTTCCCATTGGGATAATTTCAAGCCCTTACCCTGTCTCTGGTTATCAAGCATAGTTGGAAATGAACCTTATGGGTGCCCTAACGCACCTTAAAATCGTTAGGTGGCGACTCTTCAAAAATGCAAACCCCGTTCCCAAAAGGAATGAGTTATCCCATACCCAAAATGTCATGAACCTGATTTCCATAGAAGGGGAAAAAGGGGGCACGACATCAACATTCGGTTGACTTTTCCAACCTAAACTCACTCCAAAGAGACTAAATGTCTCAAACCTTACCGAAATCATTCCGGATTCGATCTGACCAACCCGATACCATATAACACGGATAAACAAAGCATAAAGAAGCTGAAATGGGAGAAACGGAGTGGTAACTCATGAGACAACTAGCTGGGTCGTCACATATACACTTTTATACATCTTTATACAAGTTTCTGTAAACGAACTTCTTCCACGATTTTCAGTTGCAAGTCTTGTTCAAAACCAGTCCAAATGTCCATTAAATGACTTCAAATTTTATATACAACCTCCTTATACTATTTCTAACAAGTCTAAATAACACCCACTCCAAATTTCTCACAAAATTAAATTCGAAATTTAAACCCACATGTTTAAGCTTGTTAAAAATCTAATTTTCACCACCTAAATGGATTTGGTTTGTTGAACTAATATTTGAGTCATAATTTGAAAATTAACTTAAAAGCTTGAGAAATATTTTTAAAATTAAATAGTATTTTGAGAACCTATTGGAGTTGGATTTTGAATCTTACCCTATTATTTTTGGGTTAGTTAGTTGTAAATTGAAATATGGGCTACAAAATTGAAAAGTAGGGAGCCCAGTTGTTCTTATGTGAAATTTTCCCTCTAATATGGGATGTAAAGTTAGATGGTTCGTTCAATAAGAGTTTAATATATATCGGATAAGGTCATGTGACTTAGATGGTGTTTGGCAACTGGTCAAACTAGCTTATAAATACTTTTTGATTTATCTACGCGTTTGGTAAAGTTAAAAGTGCTTATAAGTCAAAAATAAGCCAAAAGCCATAAGTTGGTCACCCCCAGCTTATGAATTTTTAGCTTATAAGCACTTTAAGTTTGACCAAGATTTTTACTATTTTATCCTTAAAATATTCCTTTATAAAACAAAATTCCTACATCGATAGTCACTGCCTCAAGTATTTTATCAACCTAACCCCCTCCTTCCCCCTGCGCCTTTTAAGTTTGCAATTCTCATTGACTATTTAAGATAAGAAAATTCTCTATTCCTTTGCATATTTGTATCTATGTGATTGTGTATTAATCTTTGAACTGTATGTAACAAATAAGGACATATCAAATTTCTGGTGTATTGCTTTCTAAGTGTTGTGGTGATGAAAATAGTGTTTGTTTCTCTTCAAATATTTTGTTCTATTTATATTTATTTTTTACTGAGAAATTTTTCTCAATTTATTAATTATTATTAACTTATGATTATCACAAAATAAATTATATCATAAAAATTATCTTAGCTAAGCACATATGTATTTAAAATAAAATGACAAATAGAATATTTTATATTTGAATCGATTTAGAATAAAAAATTTTGAAGAAATTACGCCCTTATAAGTGTAATTAGTTCTAAGGTTATTTAAGTTATTTTAACAGAAAAAGAGCTTATCAGCATTTTTTTATCAAATACGGCAATAACTTATTATCAATTTCAGCACTTGTACCCAAACACGTAACTGCTTATTTATTAAATCAGTTTCAGTACTTAAAAGTGCTCTTCAGCACCTAATGCTTAACAACTACTTCAAATAAGCTAATCCAAATGGGCTCTTATTAATTTGAGCCATGGCATAAAGTTCAATATACTGTATACAAAAATTGAAATTTATGATCTATTGTAAGACGATCCTAAACTACCAATACCCGAGGTGGTTTGGTTAAGTTCATAAAAATTGTACGGGGCGCCCTACTTGGTCGCTCCCATTTAACCTATACCCATTTTTTTAAAGTTTTAACTTGTACCCACTTTTTAAACAACTTCAGCCCCCTTTCTCCTCCTCAAAGTTTTATCTTTTCTTTTTCCAGAAGTAAGGTTCATACCTATCTGCTTCTTCTTATTTCTCCGGTGAGTCCTATAAATTTTCAATTATTTTTTCCTTTTCGCCGACACCCTCAGCTGTAAAGGTTCTATCTTAGTTTTGCAACTTGAATTTTTATGCACAATTTTGATGCGAAAATGGGACAAGAGAAATTAATTATTAATTTTATATTATTGTTTGGTGAATTGGGTCTGGCGGAAATTGGAGATTTCAGTTGTCGATTGGATTGGTAATGTGTTGATATTTCTTGGTTCCTGTTAACGTTGCTTTAAGTTATTTCGTGTGGGTACAACATGACCCCTAGAGCTCTAGAGTTGAAGTTCGCCAGTTACAAAACAAAAACTTCAGCTCTAGAGCTGAAGTTCACCAGTTACAAAAACAAAAACTTCAGCTCTAGAGCTAAAGTTCGCAAGTTAGAAAACAAATCCACTTACAAAAATAAAAATTTCAGCAATTACAAATAAAAACTTCAGCAAATAGAGAATAAAATTTCAGCTACTATGCTTAAGTTCAGCAATTACAAACAAAAACTTCAGTACACTTGGTTTAGCACACTTGCTACTTCAGTCCCGTCTACTAGAATGATGAAGTTTTGCATGATTGTCTTTGCTACTTCAGCCCCGTATGTTGAAGTTACGCGAAAACGTGAGTACGTTTACAATTTTTTTTTGCAAAGCGGACACAAGTTAAAACGTGACCCAAAAAATGAGTATAGATGCAAGTGGAATATACCATGAGATCATATATCTCACTTGTTATATGAGATAGTTAATACCACCATTGTGGTATGAATTTATATGGATGTTAGTTAATACTCACACTTAAATGTAAAATAAGTATAATTCCAAATTTTATATTGGGGCTAATATTCTTATCCCATAACCAAACGACTCCTACGAGTAAATGCTAGCTGTTACGTATTACCATGGAAATAAGAGAATGACCAAATTTGTAATTTGATGAATTGTGGTACCAAATTGCAAAAGCAAAGGCACATACAAGTTGCAAACCAACCCCATGCAACACAATATACAAACCTATTATAAAATAAAGACTATAAAGTAAAAGACAAGTATAGAGAGAAACTGATATATTATTCGAATTCAAACTGATGTCCATAATAAACTGAAATCTCTTCTATTTATAGAAGAAAAGAAGTTGTTGTGTAAGCTGCTATTATACCAGATATGGATAATTTTCTACTGAGAGCAATGTTTATCCATAACTGGGTACTGAAAGGATAAACTTATTATACCCGGTATGGATAATCTTCTACCGGGGATAATATTTATCCATAACTGGGTACTAAAAGGATAAGTTTATTATACTCGATATGGATAATCTTCTACCGGGGGTAATGTTTATCCATAACTGGGTACTGAAAAGATAAACTTATTATACCCGGTATGGATAATCTTCTACCGGGGATAATATTTATCCATAACTGGGTACTGAAAGGATAAGCTTATTATACCCGGTATGAATAATCTTCTACCGGGGGTAATGTTTATCCATAACCGGGTATCGAAGTGATAAGCTTCTTCAGGAAGCTTATTTCCAATAGAGTACTTAAATAGATAAACATATTTACGGTGGAGTCCCATATGGATAAGCTTCTTCAGGAAGCTTATTTACAACGGAATACTAAATGAACATTCATAATATAATATATTTATAACACTCCCCCTTGGATGTTCATTAAAAGATAATGCGCCTCATTAAAACCTTACTAGGAAAACCCACGTGAAAAAAAATCCTAGTGAAGGAAAAAGAGTACACATATTTAGTAATACGCATTGCTGGCTGCCTCATTAAAAACCTTATAAGAAAAACCCTGTGGGAAAACCTTAGTAAGGGAAAAAGAGTACAACGCGCATTTTACTCCCCCTGAAGAAAACCTTATTTCAAATATTTGAGTCTCCGCATTCAAATCTTGTATACCATATTCTCAAAAATTGATGTTGGTAAAGACAATCTGCTGGATTGTCACTTGAACTAATTTGATGCACATCAATATCACATTTTTCCTGAAGATCATATATGTAGAATAATTCTGGTGAAATGTTCTTCGTTCTATATCCTTTTATAAATCCTCCCTTTAATAGTGCTATGCATGAAATATTGTCTCCGTATAATATTGTGGGTCTTTTATCACATTCCAACCCACATGTTTCTCGAATGAATCACTGATCTCAATCATATGCACTCCCTGCTTGCCGGTTTGAAATCGAGCTTTATGGGTATCGGATAAATAACATGCATCTGCATTACCAATACGATCTGCACCACTTTTGTTAGCATTAGCAAGATAAATAAGTGCACCATCTACACCGAGATAGAGTATTTCAGGACCAAGGAGCTCCTCATCCTCTTCTAGAGGTTGGAACGGATCCTTATTCACTTCAAGTGATTGAATATTCATTGGTGTACTTAATGGGTACACTTTGTCCATGTAAAAGTATTTTTAAGACCCTCTTGGAGCTCTTCCGGAGTTCCAATAAGATTTATGTCACCAACATAAACAGCAAGTGTAACAAATTTTGATGACATTTTCTTTATAAAAATACACGGACAAATAACATAATTTATGTAACTTTCTTTCAGCAAATATTTATTGAGGTGATTATACCACACGCGCACAGATTGCTTTAAACCGTACAAAGATCTTTATAATTTGATCGAGTACATTTCTCAAGAGTTTGAATTATATGATTCAGGCATTTTCAATCCTTCAAGGATCTTCATATAGATTTAGCCAAATAAGTCATATAGGTTAAGACTTGTATCTAAATGGTATGACATCTTCAAGTGTCTGGACTGCTAGTCCGATCCTCACAATATTTTACAATATTGTGCACAATATTGTATTAAATATATCATCGACGATCATTTTGTGTCAGTTCGGAAGCGATATAACTTATGGAGATCTCATCACTTTCTTTATTTTCAGGTACCTGAACTTTTTCGGGAGTTTCATGAAATGTTATGTCGTGGGCTCTTCTAGAGCTTATTTCCTCCTCATTTTGATCATTAGCTCCTACTATTTTTCAAGGATTGTTACCTTTGGAACCGATTGGTCTACCACGCTTCATGCGTACAATAAACTCTATCCTTCAGGGACTTTAATTTTAATAGGAGCATTTGCAGCTGAAATATGATATTTAATTTTGGATCAGCAAATGCTTCTGGCATTCAACTTGAATTATCTTTTAAGTGAGGATCATGATAATTCGATTCATATAGCATATTTTTCAACTGTTTATTCCATCCCCCAAATGTTAGAAAAACTAACATATATCCCCAATCATCTTTGGAAAACATATCTTTGTGTATTATGGTAGAGAAATTAATCATATACCACGCAACAAAAGATAGTAAAAATATTTGGTTTCTGATCCTAAACCAATTGTGATGGGAGGACTTATCATATATTGTTGATCTGATGCATACAAGTGTTGCTATATGCAATTTAGAAAATCTTAGACCAACACATGAAGCTTTGTTCTCATAAGCAATGGTTTAGCCATTAATAGGAGGTATTCAATGCTAAACCAGCTTGGATATAAACCAGCATTATCAAGATGAACTGTCTTGATTTCATAATATGAAAATTATGCTCTTAATCGAGAAAAACAATTCCAAATGCCAAACTGTAGGTTGACAATAATTACACATGTAACCATCTCATATATGCACCTATAAGTGGTTCACATGATAGGTGAACAGACCCATATTCACCTTTTATATATTTCAGAATCAGGGGTCTTAGTCCCAACTTTAGCTGGTATAATCAATTCATTATGAGAACAAGCAACACATGAGAATTCCTGAAGAATCTTCTAGTTCTTTAGTATATGCTTATCTGAATTCTCAAATAGCTCATTTAAAAATGGCAAATGAAAACTTCAAGTTTATCATGTCATATGCTATCTCTTAGTAAACTTTTGGTTTACTATGGCATAAACTTTTGCTTTAGTAAACTTCTGGTTTACTGTGATACATGATATAGTACAAATTAAAGAATAAGGCAGGTAACTTCTCACATACATATTATTTTACCCCCTATGATTGTGGAAACATGAAGATTATCAATCTTCCAATCGTTTGTAGTCTCAATATGATAGCCATTTGTATTAGTAAACTTCACGTTTACTACAACATATGTTTTGACCATAATCATATAATATGAATGACATATTTGTATATAAGCTCTTCGAGAGCCTTCATTTATTATCCACAATCTAATATTTATCTGATACTACTGGTGTCATGTATTCTTTAGGCAAACATTTAGCTCTTCATGAGTTGTTGATACATTTTGTACTATCAAATATTGCTCAGACACTGCTGGTGTCATGAGAGAAAATCACAATCAAATAAACAATGTAAAATAATTGTTTAAGCACACGAAAACTCCTCTTCATAATATTTTTCCACTTCAGGAGGCAATTTCAATTGTGTTACTTCTTCAGGAGCAAATTTAAAATACGAAATATTGAGTATATATTCTCTCAATTATATTAACTTTTCTGGAGGTGAATTGTAATGTATTCACATCAAGAGCGCGTTCATATTTACCCGACTTATTAGTATTGTCACATTCACTTCAGGGAATGGATTAATATTATCAAAAGTTCTCATCCTTCAAGAAATCGAACATAATTATCTGAATGCGCATTAATCACATCAAATTGTGATGCCTCAACCTCTTTTAAAATATTTACTACTTCAGGAACAAATCGAGACGTGCATTCAATATAAAGAATATTTATGTAGCTTATCTTCAATTGTAATCATAGAAAGCCTAAATTATCACTTCTGGTGATCATAGGCATATACCACTTCTGGTAGTTAACAAAATATAATTACAATGAGATATACGAAATATAACCACTTCTTGTGGTTGTATATTTTTTGCAAACTTTGCTAGAGTTTAAGTTGATCTAATAATGTTATCCATATTCTTCAAAATGACATAAACAAGATATATTATAGTAAATATCATTATCAAATCATAATTTTTCTTTATGTACAACAATTACATAACCATACTATCTATTACAAATAACAAAAATTAAAATATTTACATTTCTACAGATTCACCACCGATTACATAACTTGTTTCTCCTTCTGGGAGTACAAGGTAATCAGTTACATCCAAATGCATGAAGTCTAAATTATCTTCAGAAATAAAATTTGCTTCAACATTTTTCTCTGTCTTCTTTAGGGAGGCTTGATAAAGCTCAACCAGGTGCTTTGGCGTACGACAGGTACGTGACCAGTGCCCTTTTTCTCCACATCTATAGCATGCATTTTCTGCATTTGGTGCTTGCACCGCTTCATGCTTTTGTTCCTTCCTTTTCCACTGCTGGTGGTGAGGAGTGTTCTTTGGTGCATTATTATTACCATGATTAGAGTTTCTTTCCCGACCACGACCATGACCACGACTGGGGCCACGACCTTTTCCACGTTTAGCATGGTGGAAGTTTGTCTCATTCACTTCAGGGAATGGACAAGAACCAGTAGGTCGGCTTTCATGATTTTTCATTAATAGCCCATTATGTTGCTCGGCTATAAGAAGATGTGAGATAAGTTCAGAATACTTTTTAAATCCCATCTCTCGATATTGCTGCTACATGAGCATATTCGAGGCATGAAAAATGGTGAAAGTTTTCTCCAACATATCATGATCAGTAATATTATCACCACATAACTTCAATCGGGAAATAATTCTGAACATAGCAAAATTATATTCACTGATAGATTTAAAATCTTGTAGCCTTAGATGAGTCCAATCATATCATGCCTGTGAAAGAACGACCATCTTCAGGTGGTCATATCTATCTTTCAAATTATTCCACAATATGACTGGATCTTTAACAGTAAGATATTCCATTTTCAGGCCCTCATCAAGGTGATGGCGTAGGATATCATTGCTTTGGCACGGTCTTGGTCTGATGCCTGATTTTTGTCTTTGATGGTATCTGTCAGACCCATCGCATCAAGATGAATTTCAGCATCAAGCACCCAAGACATGTAACTTTTGCCCGATATATCCAGAGCTACAAATTCAAGTTTAGAAAGATTTGACATTATCTAGGAAAAGAAAGTTCTTACCTCAGATACTTTCAAAATATTTGCTCGAGATGACAGAGTCTCGTGCTGATAACGTGTTATAAAATAAAGACTATAAAGTAAAGACAAGTATAGAGAGAAACTGATATATTATTCGAATTCAAATTGAAGTCCATAATGAACTGAAATCTCTTCTATTTATAGAAGAAAGGAAGCTGCTGTGTAAGCTGCTACTATACCAGATATGGATAATCTTCTACTGAGAGCAATGTTTATCCATAACTGAGTACTGAAAGGATAAACTTATTATACCCGGTATGGATAATCTTCTACCGGGATAATATTTATCCATAACTGGGTACTGAAAGGATAAACTTATTATACCCGGTATGAATAATCTTCTACCGGGGTAATGTTTATCCATAACTGGGTACTGAAAGGATAAACTTATTATACCCGGTATGGATAATCTTCTACCGAGGTAATGTTTATCTATAACTAGGTACTGAAAGGATAAGCTTATTATACCCGGTATAAATAATCTTCTACCGGGGTAATGTTTATCCATAACCGTGTATCGAAGTGATAACCTTCGTTACGAAGCTTATTTCCAATAGAGTACTTAAATAAATAAATATATTTACGGTGGAGTACCATATGGAAAAACTTGTTCAGGAAGCTTACTAAATGAACATCCATAATATAATATATTTATAACAAAACCCAATTACTGTTCGTCCTTTCCTTAAATTTGAAGTTTTCGTTCCAAAGACCCAGTTTTGAATTGAAGCAATTCATTGAAACCCTAATCCTGGTAACACTCTTACAACCAGTTTCTTTCTTTTTCGAATGTTTGATTCAATTTATTGCGAATACTAGTGTGTTATAAATTTTGTGAATTATGTTTCTGTTTACCTTATTTTTGAGAATGTTGTTGTTGTTGTTGTTGCGATTTGTGTTCTAGAGGTAACCCTTTCATAATTTTTTTGCAAAGCTGTTAAATACAAATTTTACTTTCATTTAAGAGATAAAATCTTTCATAGTAAGAGTTCTTTAATGGTTTCGAAATGTGCTGGTTTTATATTGTTCATGTATCTTATATCTGCAACTATAATTTTAAATGATGCGATTTTTTGGTGTATTTTTTCAGCTAATTGTTAAGAAGCCCCCTGTTCAGAATGGGGAAAAATGATTTCTTGACCCCAAAGGCAATTGCCAACAGAGTAAAAGCAAAGGGACTGCAGAAGCTACGCTGGTACTGCCAGATGTGCCAGAAGCAGTGTCGAGATGAAAATGGATTCAAGTGCCACTGCATGAGTGAGTCCCATAAGCGTCAAATGGAAATCTTTGGTCAAAACCCTAATCGCATTGTTAGTGGCTACTCCGAGGAGTTCGAGAGCTTATTCCTTGAGCATATGAAGCGCAATCACCGCTCTAGTCGTGTTGCTGCAACGGTTGTGTACAATGAGTATATCGCTGATCGTCACCATGTCCATATGAATTCCACTCAATGGGCAACGTTAACTGAGTTTGTGAAGTACTTGGGAAGAACTGGTAAGTGTAAAGTTGAAGAGACCCCGAAAGGGTGGTTTATTACCTATGTTGATAGAGAATTTAATGCACTCTTCGAGGAAACAATGAAAAAAAAGAGAATCAGGGCCAACCTAGCAGATGAAGAGAAGCAGGAAAAGGAGATAAGAGAAGCAAAAAGAGCGTGCAGAACAGTTGATGGCTGCAGGAGATATGGAATGTTCTGAGAAGCAACTGGAGTTGCAGTCTAAACCCTTGAAGAAATTAGAGACTAATCAGAAAATCATGTTACAATTGGGCTCATATTCAAAATCTGCTATGAAAGATAGATCGGAAAGCTCAATATTCGTGTCTGATGAGTTAGATAATGAGATGAGCAAAAAAGGTAACAAGAACAGTGAAATAACTGGTAAGAATGGTAAAGGTGGATCAGTGTTGTATGCCTTAATGAGAGAGGAAGAGCAAGCAAAGGATCGGAGTAATAGAAAAGGTTATTGGTTATGTGAGGGGATAATCGTGAAGGTATTGAGTAAGGCTTTGGCTGACAAGGGGTACTATAAGCAAAAGGGTGTTGTTTGCAAGGTTATTGATAAGTACGTTGCAGAGATTGAGATGCTTGATTATAAGCATGTTCTAATGGTGGATCAAGAAGAGCTTGAGACTGTAATTCCCCAAGTTGGAGGTCTTGTGAGAGTAGTTAATGGTGCATATGATGGATCAAATGCCAAGCTGTTAGCAATTGATACAGACAACTTTTGTGCTAAAGTACAAATTGAGAGGGGAGTATATGATAGAAAGATTCTCAAGGCTATTGCTTATGAAGATATATCCAAATTGGCTCAATAATAGGGATAGAGGATTCCATAGGACTAATATTAGTTAAGCTACTGTTGCAAAGAGAACTCAATTCTGAAGATTAAATCTGATTCTTT
Organism: Nicotiana tabacum; assembly: GCF_000715075.1. Lineage (NCBI taxonomy): Eukaryota > Viridiplantae > Streptophyta > Magnoliopsida > Solanales > Solanaceae > Nicotiana > Nicotiana tabacum. The sequence goes on along the minus strand of NC_134089.1, from coordinate 12,229,798 downwards.
TGTGCTGATTTCTTGTTGGTATAAGCTGGAATGGATTGTCGATAGTGAAACCGCGTTACAGTTCATTGAATCTTTTGTATAGATAGTCAAGGTTTTACTTTTTTTTTTAGTCTCTTTTGCTTACTTTTTGGATGTAATTGCAGTACTTTCTTATTGCTGGTTTCTTTAACATCAGTAACACTAACACTTACCAGTTCTCAAAAGAGAACTTGTTGGTGAGCTTTTATAGCTTTACAAGATAACAATGGCTTTGTTTCTCTTCCAATATATGAATTCCAATTTCTCCTTCTTGTACTTTGCAAGACAACTTGGATAGGTGTCAGTTATACATCATTGCTAATGCTGGTTTCTTCAAAAGTGATGACTGTCTCAAATTTTTCTTTACTGCTTCTTCCTTTTATTTTTGTGTGCTTTTGTTTTGATAAGTAGTCAATCATTTGTGATGCCACCACGCGATGCTTATATGATTGTTGATCTGGTACTTCTGAGAAAGTAGTGTTGTTGTTTCACATCTCCAAGTTTAGCTATATCTTATATTTAAAGGACGCTGTTCATCCATTCTTCAATCTGATGTCCAACTGCAAAAAAAGACTAGAGGAGCTTGAAGAGAGGAGATCAAGAATCTAGTTAATGAAGTAAAGAGATTAAAAGCTACATGTGATGAGCTTCTTTAAGAGGAAGCTTTGTTGGTAGCAGAAAAGGAAGGACAAAGACATCGAACGGATTTGGCTCAAAATTTGTTGGAGGAGGAGATTAGACAAGGGCTTCATAGGTAGAAACCTTTCCTTTTCAGTTAAATATTTTGGTTTAATCTTTTCGTGAGAATTATTTGTAGCTTTACCAATCCTTGTCCATATATGGAAAAAAAATTCTTTAGAAGTTGATCCACTCAAATGGTACGATATTCCTCCCCATGATGTAAAAAGGTTAGTTTTCAATGTTATCCTCCTTTTGTTGTATAAAGATTCTTTAGTTATGCTTGGTCTCTTAAAGTAGGTTACCCCATTTCTTTAGAAGAGAGTGATTTAGGTTATGTTATGTGTAATTCTTGCAGAAGCTATTCTAGTGTGAAAATGTGGAACTTTTTAGTTACAGGGAGCTCTATTGAGCACATAAGTTTTGTAATTTTGTTTCTTTTTCTTTTTTCTTCTTGGTAGGGATTATGCTTCTTCTGAGCTATTTCATTTATCAGTTTATGTTGATCAAACAGAGAAAAACAAGTTTGGAGCATTTTTCTGGTTGCTTGTTAATCTTTTGTACTTAATATCTCTTTCTTTCTTACTTACAAATTTATGTTTATGTCTGTTGTTTAAGTTTCTTTCTATCGTTTTCGTTCTGGACTGAGGCATAGTTGATCGATAGCTTGAGTATATATTGAGTTAGTGATGGTGAGAGTAGAAAGGGAGCCTTGGCATAACTGGTAAAGTTGCTGTCATGTGACCAGGAGGTCACAGGTTCAAGCCGTGGAAACAACCTCTTGCAGAAATGCAGGGTAAGACTGCGTACTATAGACCCTTGTGGTCCGGCCCTTTCTCGGACCCCGCGCATAGCGGGAGCTTAGTGCACCGGACTGCCCTTTTTGATGGTGAGAATGATTATACTTCATTAAGATTTCTTGTTTGTCATACATTTGTTGTTGACTGAATTTGGTGTGCTGCTCTGTATGTCTTTCAGGTTATTTGCTCATTGTGTAATACTGAACAGGATGTGAGTTTCCTCAATTGTTAATGACTCAATTCAAGTTTTTATATTTGTGAAGCTGAGGTAAAACTTGCTTTTTGTTTCTGATTGTCCTTCAGCTTCAACAAACATGCATTCGGTGTGGGGTTTGCATGGGAATTACTTTTTCTCAAAATGCAACTTCTTTGATGATGATGTAAGTCTCTTAGTATAGGAGTAGCAAACGGGTGGGTCGGATCGGGTTGTATATGGTTTGGGTTGAAAACGAGCAATGAAAAAACAGATCAATTATCCGACCCGACCCATATTTAATGCAAATTAAAAACGGGTTAATCGGCGGATAATATGGGTTACTCATATTATCCATGACTTCTTGTATATGATCACTTTTGGGAGAATTCTTAGTCTCTCTAACTTAAGGAACCCCCAATTTGAGGCTTTACAAATGTAAAAATTAGATCCATTGGTTACTCATTGGTTATCCATTTTCTAAATGGATAATATGATTCTTATCCATATTTGACCCGTTTTTAAAAAGTTCATTATCCAACCCATTTTTAGTGGATAATATGGGTGATTAACTGTTTTCTTTGAACCATTTTGCCACCCCTACTCTTAGATAATTCTACTAATAATATTATGTTGTTGGCTCCATATTTATACCATGCTTAAACAAGATGATTTGTATCTTTAGGTTGCGAAGAACCAATACCACTGATAAATGTGGAATCTGCAGGTTAATATCTTTTCACACTGTACATTATTATCAGTTCTTAAATGCATTTTCCTAAATTACCCCGTTCGTATGAACAACGTCAAAAACATCTGTGACATAGGCTAGGTCAGTGGTCATAAAATGGGTGACAGCAATCTCTCTTTGGAAGGAGCTTTGAATACTAAGTAATGTTCCGTCAACGAGTAGATGTGTAGCCAGCATTTGCTTGTGGTTGATTATAGATGGATGGATTACAAGTGATTCAGTGTTTTCTAGTGTTCTGATATCTCGTCTTTCTATTCCTGCACAACATTAATAGGTAAAAAGACTTGATAACAACGTGGAATTAGTCATTCTACTATGCGATCCTCTCAAACTGTTAATCCCAGCCCATCAAAGCTGCCAAACTGTGTTTCAGATGAATAAAGTGTTGCTTTCTCTAGACTATCAGTTTTCTTCACCAGCAGCATTTCAATTGCTTACATTAGTTGGTCCTCACATGTCTCTTATCTTTTCCGTATGATATTTGAAGGTGTTGGTTTATGTTTAGTCAACAATGGCATGCCAATTGGAAGAGTTGGTGGAAAGAGTTGGTGTGGATGCTAGGAGGAAACTTCCTCCTTTGATGTCACCCATGACATCAAGAGGAGGTCTTTACCTCTATAAATAGACGCACTTCTTCATTTGTAGAAACCATCCCAAAAATAATACAACACATTGTAGTGAGTAGAGAGTTAAGGGAGAAATTCTCTTAAGCGTAATTGGGAACTCTCCCTTCCTTTGTTAATATTAAAAAGACAACTGTTCTCTGGTGGATGTAGGATTATTTTGATCCGAACCACGTTAAATCTTGTGTTCTTTCTTTTACGTTTCCGCTAACAATTGGTATCAGAGCAACATGATTCTTTAACGATCCAAGGAGGAAGAACAAACAAAGATGAGTTCCATGAAATTTGAAATTGATAGATTCAGTGGACGCAACAACTTCAATATCTGGAAGATCCAGATGATGGCATTACTGCGGAGGGAAGGTTCAATCCATGCTATTGACGGAAAGTATCCTAAAGATATATATGCTCCCGACAAGGAGAAGATTGAAGGGGATGCATTGAGTGCAATCCAACTATCCCTTGCACCTAACGTGCTTTGTAAAGTGAGTACGGGTACCGAAGAGACGGCCAAACAGTTATGGAAAAAGCTAGAAGGGCTATACCAAGACTGATCAGTGACAACAAGGATGTTGTTACAACGGCGTCTTCACACATTTAAGATGGGGTCAGGTACTTCGTTACAAGATCATTTAGATGCGTTCAATAAACTTGTCATGGACTTACAGATTGCCGGAATTAAAAAGGAGGAGGAGACGCTTGCATGTGCTTTGCTATTTTCATTGACTTCAAGGAGCATATCAAGCTTGAGCAAGTGCGGCAGACACTTAACTCTAGTGATGTGCGGAGGCACATTGAAGGAGATAGAGATGACCAGGCAAGTGGGCTCTTTGTGAGAGGTCAGACTAGCCAACAAGGAAAGAGCAAATCAAAGCACAGATCAAAGTCTCGTGTGAACAAGAAGAATACAGAGTGTTGGGGTTGTGGCAAGAAGGGGCACTTTGAACGAGACTGCCCAATGTCAAAGTCCAAGGAAAAGATGAGTGCATCCAGAGTTGAACAGGTACATGATTTTGATAATGATTATGTACTAACAACATCGTGTAATAATAATAGTAGTTATGGAAACAAATGGGTGTTAGACTCTGCTTGCACTCTGTATATGACGTTCCGAAAAGACTGGTTTAGCAGCTATGAGAAAAATGGAGGAACCATAGTAATGGGCAATAATGCAACTTGTGCAATAGTTGGCATTGGCTCAGTTCGGGTTCGCTGCCATGATGGAGTCGTGAGGACTATTACACAAGTCCGTCATGTTCCTGATCTGAAGAAGAATTTGATCTCCCTGAGTACTCTGGATGAACAAGGCTACAGGTACATGAGTGAAGCAGGAACTATAAAGGTGACTAAAGGTTCTTTAGTCTTGCTGAAAGGCAAGCTGGAGAACGACCTTTACACATTGGCCGGAAGCACCATTGTTGGCTCTGCAAATGCATCTACAGTGCAGTTATCTAATGATGACAAGGCAAGACTATGGCACATGAGACTGGGTCATATGAGCGCACGTGAACTGGAGATGTTGAGCAATCGTAACCTTTTGGAAGGTGAGAAGATCAGCACACTTGACTTCTGTGAGCACTGCGTTCTAGGGAAGCAAAAGAAGGTCAGCTTCAGCACTGACAAACACAAGACAAGAGGAGTGCTAGACTACATCCATTCAGATTTATGGGGTCCCTCTAAACTTCCATCGAAGGGCAAAAAGAGGTATCTTCTCACTTTTATTGATGATTTCTCACGAAAGGTTTGGGTGCATTTTTGAAGGCAAAAAGTGATGCTTTTGAAGCATTTAAAGAGTGAAAGATTTTGGTTGAAAATCAAATGGAGCGGAAAATCAAGTATCTTCGCACAAACAATGGCTTGGAGTTTTGCAATGAAGAGTTTAATGAATTCTGCAAGGTTCATGGGATCTCAAGACATAGGACTGTCAGGCATACCCCACAGCAGAATGGAGTTGCCGAGAGAATGAACAGAACTCTTCTTCAAAAGGCTCGTTGTATGCTCCTACAAGCCAAAATGTCCAAAGTATTTTGGGCTGAAATAGTTCACACTGCTGCTCATATTGTCAATCGATCTCCAGCATCGGCAATTGACTTTAAGACTCTAAATGAGGTATAGTCAGGTGAACCCTCTAACTATTCATACTTACGAGTATTTGGGTGTCCAGCTTATTATCACATTAATGAAGGAAAGCTTGAACCAAGGGCTAAGAAGGCCATATTCGTAGGGTATGTGGATGGAGTAAAAGGGTACAAACTTTGGTGTTTGTCTTTACTCAAATTTATAGTTAGTAGAGATGTCACATTTGATGAATCCTCTATACTTGATCCCCGTAAAGTTTCCGTGGAGTTTTCAGGAAACAAGAACGACGAGCAGGTGGAGCTTCCAGTGGAGCTTGCCAAGGAAGAGGATCAAGAGACTCAGGTTAAAGATGAGTCAGAAGATGTAGACCTTGAAGAACTTGCTGTCAATGAACCATACACAATTGCAAAGGGGAGGGAGAAGAGGCAAACACGAGAACCGGAACGCCTTATAGATCAAGCAAACTTGATTGCATATGCGTTCGTAGCTGCACAAGAAGAGATTAAGGATCTAGAGCCCTCCTCGTATATTGAAGCAACTTCTTACAAGGATGTTGTACAATGACGGTTAGTCATGACTGAAGAGATGAAGTCTCTTCACAAGAATCAGACATGGGTCTTAGTGAAAAGACAAAAGGGGAAGAGGACAGTTGGATGCAAGTGGGTCTACCGAAAGAAAGAGGGAATTCCTTAAGTGGAAGATGCTAGGTTCAAGGCGAGATTGGTTGCAAAAGGATTCAGTCAGAAGGAGGGAATTGACTACAATGAGATTTTCTCTCCAGTCGTGAAGCATAGCTCAATTCGCGTGCTACTAGCATTGGTTGCCCAATTTGACTTGGAGCTTCAACAGCTTGATGTCAAAACTGCTTTCTTACACGGTGATCTAGAAGAGACAATCTATATGGATCAGCCTGAAGGTTTCCTAGCTGAGGGAAAAGAAGATCACGTATGCCAACTAAAGAAGTCTTTGTATGATTTGAAGCAATCCCCTAGACAGTGGTACAAGAGGTTTGATGCATTCATGACTACACATGAATTCTCAAGGAGTGCATTTGATAGCTGTGTGTATCACAAGAAGATGTCTGGTAACTCAATGATTTATTTACTGTTGTATGTTGATGATATGCTTATTGCTGCTAACAACATTACAGAGATAAATGCTTTGAAGAAACTGTTGAGTAAGGAATTTGACATAAAGGATTTAGGAGTTGCAAAGAAAATCCTTGGTATGGAGATTTCAAGAGAAGACGATGTTGTACATCTTTCTTAGAAGAGGTATATTGAAAGGGTTCTCAAGAGATTCAATATGCATACGTGCAAGCCTGTAAGTACACCATTAGCTCCTCATTTTAAACTTTCAGAGTTACAAATGCCTCAGTCCGAGGATGAGGTGGAGCATATGTCAAAGATTCCTTATGCCAATGCAGTTGGTAGCATTATGTATGCTATGGTATGCACACGTCCAGATATTGCTCAATCTGTAAGTGTGGTAAGTAGATACATGTCCAGCCCAGGAAAGAGGCATTGGGAAGCTGTCAAGTGGATATTGAGATATCTCAAAGGAGCTTCTGGTGTTGGTCTGACCTTTCGAAAAAGTGGTGGAGGTATTTCAATTCTCGGTTATGTAGATTCTGACTATGCAGGAGATCTTGACAGAAGAAGGTCCACAACTGGATACATCTTTACCCTCGTTGGCAGTGTCGTTAGTTGGAAGTCGACTCTGCAGTCGATTGCCGCTTTGTCTACGACAGAAGCAGAATACATGGCAGCAGCGGAGGCGGTGAAGGAAGCTATCTGGTTGAAAGGTTTAGTAGCGGAATTGAGTTTGGTTCAGCTGGAATCAACTCTTAGATGTGATAGTCAGAGTGCTATTCATCTAATGAAAAATCAGAGATTTCATGAGCGCACTAAACACATTGATGTCAGATTTCATTTTATTCGAGATGTTGTTGAAGAGAGAACTATCAAGGTCGTGAAGGTTATCATAGACGATAATGCTGCAGATATGTTGACCAAGATAGTCCCACTAGCTAAGTTTGCACACTGCAAGGACTTGGCGGGGGTGTGCATCAACTGATGCAACTCCGAAGAGAACAATTGTTAGGTAGAGGTGGTATGCTCAACAATGGTTTGATTCTTCTTGTTTCTTACAACGGGGTTGCCCAGTAAGCTTAGAAGTTTTGGTCAGAGTTGTTCACACGCACGCTCGAAACGCAAACCAAGGTGGAGATTGAAGGTGTTGGTTTATGTTTAGTCAACAATGGCATGCCAATTGGAAGAGTTGGTGGAAAGAGTTGGTGTGAATGCTAGGAGGAAACTTCCTCCTTTGATGTCACCCATGACAGGAAACTTCCTCCTTTGATGTCACCCATGACATCAAGAGGAGGTCTTTACCTCTATAAATAGACGCACTTCTTCATTTGTAGAAACCATCCCAAAAATAATACAACACATTGTAGTGAGTAGAGAGTTAAGGGAGAAATTCTCTTAAGCGTAATTGGGAACTCTCCCTTCCTTTGTTAATATTAAAAAGACAACTGTTCTCTGGTGGATGTAGGATTATTTTGATCCGAACCATGTTAAATTTTGTGTTCTTTCTTTTACGTTTCCGCTAACAATATTTATTGTGTCTGATATGTTATTTCTTCGTTTTCCAGCTCAAAATATTTGAAAACAGAACGAATGGCAAGGAAAATTTCTTTCAATGTGACAGATGTGGTGATTAAGATGCTTAACCTTGAATTTAAACTTAATTAGCAAGAAAAACTCTTATTAGGTTTATTCTGTTTGATTAGCTATGGAATATCTGACCTTTTACCTTTGATGAAGGAACACATATTTGTATAGGAAGAGTAATGCACCACAATTGCCCTGTTTGCTTTGAGGTAAGGGCAGAATCTGGACCATAAAGATTTAAGAAGATAAGCATGACATGGATGCCTCTTGATTCTTACCACTTCATACAGTATATCTTTTATACAACAAAGAATATCACTGTCTTGCCTTGTGGTCATACCATACATCTGGAATGTGTGATGCAGATGGAACGGCGAACCCCTTGTAACACAACGCCCCTTTGATGTTGCGTGCATTCTGATTTACTATAACAAACCATGCATGCAGGTATGCTTCTCCTGTTTGCTCAAAGATCATATTGTCACATGTCCAGTGAATAGGAGAAACTGGACCTGGAGGTACAGAATACATATTTTCCAATAAGCTGATGACATTGTTTACAAATCGTTTTCTACACTGACAAGTGGAGGCGGATTTAGAATTTGAACTTGATGGTTCATCCTTTAAGTTCTTGTTATTAATTTGTGCTCGAAACCAGAAAATCAGAGAAGTAAAGAAATGTTAGTTCAATAAACAAAACATAAAATAATTTCCAAGCCCACAAGTTGCTTGTGAGTCCTTAAGGAATTTAATCCCCTCACTGTTGCCCAAGGTTATGGATTACTTCCTTCCAGAATAGAACGGAAAAACTATTCTGTAATACTGGCAATCGAAATTACAGAACTTCAGCGAACTCAACAAACGGTGCAAATCACACTTGACACTTTGTTTATTTGAAAAACAATGCAACAATGTAGAAAAGAGAAGAAATTTTAAGATTTTCTAAGTCTGAAAAATGAGGCCAAGCCTCTAAATTTATAGACAAAGGAAGTGTGATATGGAGAGGTGCAATCCAAAAGGTGCCTCTTCCATTTCCCATTCACACCCTTTAAAGAAAAAACGCAACAATCTCCCACATGAATGGGGAATGGACATATGTGAAAAAACATGCATGAAAATACTATATGATTCGCAAGTAAGGATTTTTATATATATATGTGTGTGTGTGTGTGTGTGTATATATATATATATATATATATATATATATATATATATATATATATATATATATATATATATATATATATACATTTATATGTACGCAAAATATATACTTTACCCATCAACCTTGTACTCAGATTCCTCTTACACACTTGTTAAACTCGGAAATAATATTACATACCAAAACTTTTAAAAGTGTGTCAATTACACACCACTTCGGTATTTGACCAGATTAGCTTAAAGATTGCTATTACACGAGCCAATCAGCATCTGACACGTGTCATAAATCGGAAAAAAAAACTGAAGAAAAAAAAACCCTGTGCCCCACCCCCTCTCCTCATCTTCCTAAAGAAAAAAATACAGAGAAGAAAAAACCCCACCCCCTCCTCATCTCCCCAACCCCATCATCTTCTCCACCACCACCATACTACCACCAACCCTTCCACAAAAAGCACCTTCTCCCTAACAATAGATTCAATCTTTGCCCGATTTTTAACAAGTTTTAACAACATCCATCACTAATCTTTATACAAATTTCAAATTCAAGCTCAAACCCAAAGCTTCAAACTTGTTAATGGTGTTTTTTGAATTTTATCAAAATTAATCACCTAAGTAAATTTTTATTCAACAATAATCACGAGTTCAAACTAATTTTTTAGGTCATGGAACACCAAAATCAACAAGACCCGATTAAATTTTTAAGCTTTTTCAAAAGGTTAATAATGGTGATTTTTACAAGACCCAATAGCTCCACTTTTCTTTTTCTTTTTCTTTTTCTTCTTAGTCATAGGGGTTGGAGAGACGAATATGAGGGGTAGACACAACTAGGATGGAGGTTGGGGAAGAAGACGAAAGGGGGACACTGGGGTGTAGGTTGGGGAAGAAGACATGGGTTATATTTTTTTCTTCTTTAATTTGAAAAGAAAATAGTTAAAAAAGGGAAAAATAGACTAATTTCAGATGAATTTTGTAGTTTTCACGCGCCTCTTTTATGTGTAATACACGCATGTGACACATGACAAAAGAGGTGTGTAATTGACACACTTTTAAAAATTTTGGTGTGTAACACTATTCCCATATTTAATAAGTGTGTAAGAGAGATTTGAGTACAAGGTTGATGGGTAAAATATGTATTTATGTATGTATATGTATATGCTCCGTACCAAAAATACTGAGTTTAATTGAATCCATTGAACCGGATTCCATTTGCCTTTGCTGACAAGCTTTATTTACTTCTCTAATTCTAGGTTGCCTTGACACCTATGCCTGAAATGTATTAGAGAAAGATGGTAAGAAACCAGTTTGTCGACCCATTGTAATTTTGTACAAGAATTTGACTTATCTTACGTTTGAGCTTGTTTGAAATTCTTTTTAGGTTTGGATTCCTCGCAATGAATATGCAGAAACACATGTGGGGTCAACTAGGCGCATAAACGCCCCAGCTGCAAGTCCTATAATACAAGGCAGATGCAAGTCCTATAATACAAGACAATGTGGAGACTCCGGTTTATGCGGTAATATTACTGAAATGGTTAGATGCAAGGGCGGACCTACATTGTCGGTTGAGGAGTTACGGGACCGTTTGCCTTGGCAAAAATCCTATATATATATATATACATATATATATGGAACCCATTAAATATTTTAAGTGTGCCTCTAAACATAAAGAGATTGATTGGACAAGTGGTTGCATGCTTGCATTGGCCATGTAAGTTCTGATTTTGGAAGTGATGCAAGTTCGAATCCCACCTTCAGCCTTTTCTATTCTTTTTCAGCTTTTTCCCCTCCTTTCTATGTTTGTTTTGCCTTTTCTACTCCTTTTCCTTCCTTTCTATTTAGAGTACAATGTAATTTATATTTAATAGCAAATTGCTTTATTTTTTTACTTTTGTCCTTTTTTTTGAATCAATTATAATTTAGTACTAATATATAATAGTCAACTTAATTAATATTTTAGTTCTTTGAACTCAAACTATACAAATAGGTGGTAAAAAAAAATTACATTTTTATATATAGCGCCATAATACCTGGCGCTATACAGTAACAGTAACGACACCGTTAATGTATAGCGCCAGGTATTGTGGCGCTATACTTTAAAATCTGACACGCACATGTATAGCACCACAATACCTGGCGCTATACCTACATCATTAATGTATAGCCAGGTATAGTGGCGCTATACATACATATTTTATATCCCCTCCGTCTTCCTCGTCGATTCATCCTCCATTATTTTAACTCCCCTCTCTTCTTGGTCCCCCACCCCAGACCCGTTTCTGCCATTTTTTAAAAAAAAAATTTGGGTCCCCCTGACACATAAAACTCGAAGAACGTAGGTCCCACATTCGAGTAGAGTTTCGTGTTATTGTTGATTCACACTTCCGGAGTCAAAATTTCAATCTTCTTGCTTTCCGAAAATTCTAAATCGAGGTATTTCGATTTATTTTAAGTTGAAACATTTATAATAATGCATATTATTTGATTTGTATGTGTTCTATTTCGATTTTTTTTTTCGAAACTAGCATGTTAAATTTATCCGGATTTAATATTAGTGTTTTCTAAAAAAATATAAATTAGTAAAATAAATTTGTCTGTTAATATCCTGATTTATATATATGTGTTTTCATGCCGTTTTGTATTTTATTTGCAATTAAATTTATTTGTTGTTTATGATTAGTTTAGATTATTTTTTAGCGTAGTAAAATCTAGACTTTTTTTAGCGTAGTAAAACGTAGACCCTTATGGCGTAGTAAAATTTAGAGCCTTTGTAGCGTAGTAATGTGTAGTATTTTAGCTTAGAATTCCTTTTGTTTAAGTATCTTATACTGGTTGTTGAAAATGCAAACTTTGTACAATTAAGTTAATAATTGTATAAAAATCCATATATATATATATATATATATATATATATATAGAACCCATAAGTATATATATATAATTTGTATAATTAAGTTATTAAAAAATATGAATTTAAATTATAATAAACACAAACACACACACACACACACACACATATATATATATATATACATATATATATATATATATATATATATATATAATTTGTACAATTAAGTTATTAAAAATATGAATTTAAATTATAATAAAAACACATAATTATTAATGATAGTTTGGTGTCACTGGTCCTCAAGTTATTAAAACATATGAATTTAAATTATAATAAAAACACATAATATATATATATATATATATATATATATATATATATATATATATATATATATATATATATATATATATAATTTGTACAATTAAGTTATTAAAAATATGAATTTAAATTATAATAAAAACACATAATTATTAATGATAGTACATAATTAGTAATTTGTACAATTAAATTATTAAAAAATATGAATTTAAATTATAATAAAAACACATAATTATTAATGATAGTTTGGTGTCACTGGTCCTCAAAATATCGAGCCCTGAACCCATATATATAATTTGTACAATTAAGTTATTAAAAAATATGAATTTACAGTTGACGACATGGACGCGACTATACATCCCGGCCCTCGGACGTTGGATCTATTAGCCCTACAGCCCCAACATAGATTCGAGTATATATGGGACGGACAGTTGCTTACGCAGACTTTCCAGGCTAGGAGAGTGGATCTATTGTGGGAGTTTTTGAGTCCTCCCCGCGTTCTACATCCCCGCATGGTCCATTACCTGGAGGAGATGGGATTATATAGGATTATTAGGATTGGCCGGATATAGCTCGACTATACTTTGATCACGGCCTTGATTGAGCGGTGGCGACCGGAGACGCACACTTTCCATTTGCCCATCGGCGAGGCCACCATCACACTCTAGGACGCTGAGATTTTATATGGCCTGTCCACTGATGGCTTGCCAGTTTTACTGCCTGCGACCATGAGATATTATTTGCGGCAGGCATATTGGGATATGCTGCACATGCTCACGGGTTTCATGCCGGAAGGACGAGGCGGTAGCGTCTGGGTCCAGTCGTATACAATTGGTCCCCATTAGAGACCACCTGGTGTAGATCCACCATACTATCACCGATGAGTCAACGGAGGTGGATGTACAGCGATATACGAGGCTGCTGTTGCTCTTTCTATTTGGGGGTCTTGTTCCCGAACACTTCGAGGAACCTAGTGAGCCTCCGTTTTCTGCATCATATTGCCCGGTTCGAGGATACAACCATCTACAGCTGGGGTGGTGCTGTCATCTCATATCTGTACAGGCAGATATGTCGGGCTTGTATCGGCACACAGAGAGACATTGGTGGCTTTCTGCCGCTTCTACAGGTGACAACATATTCAAATAATATGTCCATTAGTTACAATTCTACCTAGTTATAGTTAATTTTATACTTTACGTCAACTTTGTATGTTAGGTTTGGGTCTAGGAGCGATTTCTGCAGTTTCAGCCACCTCTACCACAACTACCGGCTAATGTAGAAATTCCGCAACTCCCTCTAGCCTGTAGGTGGGTTATGCGTCGTACTCTTGCACGAGAGTATGATGCCCATCATAATCTCCCCCTCTGCAGGGATGTGTTGGATCTGCTGGAGGACGCACAGGTGAATATCTAACTAAACTTACTTGTTATAGATTAACTTAGTGTTGTGCATACTAACGGTTTGTGTTCTTATTTGATAGTTCATCTGGATGCTGTACAACGATGAGGTGATAGGTACCCTACCAGCGTATTGCACATTCGGCCGACATATTTGGAGGGCTTCTGTCCCACTCATATGCCTTGATATTGTCGAGCACCATGCCTCCGAGCGGGTATTTCATCAGTTTGGCCTGCCGCAACCTATACAGACTCCGCCTCATGGCATGCTTTACATTATGAGAGGGATGACCGGTCCAGGGCGGACGACACATTTATGACATGGCTTAACGAGCAGTTGGGTACTTGGGACAAGCGAGGGGACTTGACCCTACCTCCGCATCACTTTCCTATTCAACGTTATATGGCATGGTACCGCACTGTTTCCCGACTTTTTATCGGGAACCCAGTTCATCAGGCACACGGTCGGTACGTCCCATACGCCAGGAGACACGAGGCCCTGGTATGTTTTCTGTTATTATTAGTTATATAGTTGTAATTTAGTGTCAAATATGTAGTTTATATTTTTTACTTTGTGCAGGCGATTGGATTGCATACCGTCTATCATATGGGGCAGCAGATGCAGAGATATGTCCACGATCCTGTGTCCATGCAGGAGTATAGTCGTCGATTCATGGATGTGGCTGCCCAGACACTGCAGCGAGCCCGATCGAATCAACGTTTGGCACACGAGGCTGATTATATGGACCCAGCGCAGTACCATCGAGGTCGTGGTATCCCACGAACTGGTGGTGGCCGACGAGCTGGTGGTGCCGGACGACGTGGTCGTGGGCGGAGAGGAGGTGGTCCCCAGCAAGGGGGCGTTGAGGCTCCTGCTGATGATGTTGCTGCTGATATGGCAGGTGGCATGCATGAGACGGACATGCCGTCTTACAGCCTTGGAATTTATCGCACTCCAGTGCCATCGCAGGTGACCCCATCGGATCAATTATTGATCACGGGCTCGGATATTCAAGGAGTGGATTGGGGTAGATACTTCCCAGGCCCGTCTACCACTGTTGAGGATCGACCGACCCGAGATTTTTATAGTGGGCGCCGACTGAGTTATGGCTCCACATCACATGCGCAGGTATGAGTTTATTAGTATTAAATTTGAATTTGTTTTAACTGTAACTTATTTATTTTCTTTAACTTTATTAATTTCCTTTTTAAGGCTTCATGCGACGCAACGACAGATGACTACATTCAGGATCTAGAGACGATGATGGTAAGACAATATAAATTATTGTGATTTGTTATGTAGTTTTCTATACTAAGTTTCATATTATTATGTAGCCTTCTACTGGAGCTGACATCACCACTGATACATGTCATCCTGCGCCGCATCCGGCTATAAGGAGACGACTTGATGATGATGATCCTGATAGTATACCCGGGCGGGAGGGGATGCGCCTCAGGCCAGCGGCTGCATTGAGACACACCGGATGCGGGACACATTGACATGGTGTAAATAATATTTTTGTATACATTAACAACAATATTTAATCGAATATGCGCATTACTTTTTTTAGTTCTCCATTCGTTTGATAGTTTCATAAAATAAAATTTAGTACAACACAAGCACTTAAACTTAACTTCCACTTCAATTAAAATAAAATGTAGTACAACACAAGCACTTAAACTTAACTTCTACTTCAATTAAAATAAAATTTAGTACAACAAACAAGGAAAACATTACTACAGCACAAACACAATCACAAACACAAACATAGCAGGCCAACATAATAAAAATACATGAAATATGAAAAATACACTAAACACATACATGCCAATGTTTAGCCCCAGTTGCTATTTATTCTCTGCTCCAACCACTTAAATCGTTCTTCCAGTTGTTCTTTTTCTTCTTCTACCTCTTTCAGTTTCGCCTTCACCTCTGCAAGTTTCAGTTTATATTTTTTTTTGATCCTTTTGTGCTTCATAATTCCATTATGTTTTCCATTTTTCTTCTCCCACCTCCTTCAGGTTCGCCCTCAATTCTGCAATAGTTTTATTGCTTTCTTTTTCATGTTCCCGATGTCTTAAACATATATTATGAAGAAACTGCAGTTGTTCTCTGTAACATTCCTGATAACATGGCTCATCAACCCATTCCTGAAAATCACAAATAGGTTCACCGGGGACCTTGTAAAACTGATTCATACAGTGCCAGTAGCGGCGTCCAACTTCACCACCATCCCAACAATTTTACATCAAGCATGCTTTTCCACAGTTGCACTTTGGTGGATGAAGAGGTTGAGCCATTTGTGTAATATTTGCTTTTAATAAAAAAAAACCCTTACTTTTAATAAAATATTTACTTTTAGTAAATTTTGAGCACACAACATAACTACAATGAGCCCATTATTTATAGGCGAGACAACACACACATAACGTACTATTTAATGACGTTATACTTTGCGTGTTAAATATCATGATGTTGACAAGACAACTTTATGTCAGCTGGTCAGCTTTTTCAGTTCGACAAGACAACGCACACATAACGTACTATATAATGGCGCTATACTTTGCATGTTAAATATCATGATGTTGACAAGACAACTTTATGTTAGTTGGTCAGCTTTTTCAGTTCGACAAGACAACACACACATAACGTACTATCTAATGGCGTTATATTTTGCGTGTTAAATATCATGATGTTGACAAGACAACACACACCAGCTGGTCAGCTTTTTCAGTTCGACAAGACAACACACAAATAACATACTATCTAATGTGGCCATACTTTGCGTGTTAAATATCATGATGTTGGCAAAACAACTTTATGTCAGCTGGTCAGCTTTTTCAGTTCGACAAGACAACACACACATAACGTACTATCTAATAGCGTTATATTTTGCGTGTTAAATATCATGATGTTGACAAGACAACTTTATGCCAGCTGGTCAGCTTGTTCAGTTCGACAAGACAACACACAAATAACGTACTATCTAATGGCGCTATACTTTGCGTGTTAAATATCATGATGTTGGCAAGACAACTTTATGTCAGCTAGTTAGCTTTTTCAGTTCGACAAGACAACACACACATAATAAATATACATATAATTTTATTAAATTATTATTTAAATAGGTAAAATGGGAAAGTACAAATCATAGTTAACAAGCATAATTTTATTTCATAAATCTTGCAACATAGACATAACAACTAATTATTACAACATTAACTCATGGGTAGTTAGGTACACTAGAAGAACACCCACCACGAGCTTGATTAGTTTTGCCACCCAAACCAGTTAAAGGACATTTAAGACGGTCGTGTCCTGTTTGCGAGCATATACCACATTTGCGCGCATAAATGGTGTCACTAACATCCATTTGGTTCTGTATACGTGTTCTCTTCTGCACCTGTCCTTTATGCAAATAGGACTTGTTACACACCATTTTAAATGGTTCCGGAGGCCAATAATGCTCAGCACCCACTGGCTGCAACTGACCACTATATGTGTTTAGGTACTTGGAAACACTATATTGTTGATCAACATAGTTGGTCTCCGCATAACCAACACGTTGAAAACACTTGATGGCATGTGAGCAAGGCATGTGGTAGATGGACCATTTCCCACAGGAGCATAACCTTACAGATTCATTTACAGTATGTACATTATTACCCCGATTATTATGGATAGCGGTGCGAACTTCAAAAACACCTCTTTCGTTATCATACTGCAAAAATGAATGCCAATGTGCTCGCCGTCTGTATTTCTCAAATCTCTTCATAGGCACTGGCATAAATTCAACACCCCTCTCCGTCAATTCCGTTGCAGCTGCAGACCGTTCAACAAACCTCTCTCTATCATCTGCTTGAACGACATCCGCACCATGGCTGTGACAGGTAATCCTCTTGCCGACTTCAATAACCCGTTGAAGGACTCTGACACGTTTGTAGTAAGAATTCCCCATCGTCTGCCACCATCCGTATGCAAAGTCCACTTTTTCGGGTGATGTCGTATTAACCAACGATAGGTTGCCTCGTCTTCTTGCCTGATAGAATCCACATGCCTCCGGAATTTATGCTGTTGGTGGTCTGTTGCTGCCATCCACATCAAATCATGTAGATCCTTGTTGGGATGTGCCTTCTGGAAATTGGCCTTAAAGTGCCTCACACAGTAACGGTGGTATGCATAAGGTTCTTGCCATGCAGGCAAGTTCTCCACAGAACTTAATATACCACCGTGCCGATCAGATATTAGACAAATACCTGAACGCTGTTTGACAATGTGCTCTTTCAGGTGGTTCAAAAACAGCGTCCACATCTCTGTGCTTTCATTGGCACAAACAACAAAAGCTAGAGGAAATATCTGTCCATTAGCATCCACTGCCACGGCTATCAATAGCTTGATATCGTACTTTCCATAGACATGAGTTCCGTCTATGGATATTACTAGCCGGCAGTGCGAAAAACCATCAATTGCTGGCTTAAACGCACAGAACACGTAATTGAATATGTATTCTGGTGTTCCCGGACTCTGCTCAAGCTTCCATTCAACAACTGTCCCGGGGTTAAAGTGCTGCAGTGCGGCCATGTACTTTGGCAGAAATGCAAATGACTTATCCCAATTACTGTAGACAATTTCAAACGCTCGTTTGCGCCCGCGAAATGCCTTTCTTTTCGTAATGGTATGTCCATATTCCTGGTGGACTGATGTAATGCACTCTTTGATTGTATACCTTATGGACGCTTCGATGTGCGGAATAAGTACAAGAGAAATCAAGTCAATATCCAAGTTGAAGTGAATCCCGTTGAATGTGTCCATTTCGCATGTGTGGGTGGGAATGTATTTACCTACTTTCCACATACATGTCTTCTTCTTGGTCGCACGCAACATCCAATTACATGGCCAAAACCACCTGCGACAAACAACCTTGTATACCATTGGACTTGACTCCCATACCTGCATCTCACGACACTCTTTCACGTTGTGTATTTTACAAGCCCTGCTTAAGCGTGTTTTATCAGGAAAAAGCATCTCCTTTGCAAGCACCGTTGGTCTAGACTTATCCCACATTGCTGTCCGGATTTCATCAAAATCCCTTGTAAGAGCTTTCACATCCGGCACGATTGGCAAGTTATCAATGTAAGGAATCTCCCTTGAATGAAACGACACTTCGGACTCATACACTCTTCGTCTAGGGGGGTCTCTCTTCAAATCAGATCCTTTCTCCTCATCCTGCTCATCACCATCCTCACGAAAAAAAGGTGTCTCGTCTCCGGATTCTTCGGCATTGTTATCGTAATCACTGTTATGTTCCTCACTCTGTGCATCTGCCAGATCCCGATGTAATACGTCGTTTTCGGTCAATTGAGTAAGTACGGGTGGTTCAACTTGCTCGTTTTCACTGCACAACCAACAAAAATATAAGCTACTGAATTAATAAATGATTTCCATATGGCTATATCACTTCACTTACAAGTCGTAATGTGATGAAATTTCATGATGGAGGTTTTCAATTAAGTGATGACTACCGGATGAGCCACTTGTAAAATTCATATCCGGCCGGTACCCCTATTAAATATATGAGCGTTAATACAAATTCAATACGCCAAAAATATACATAATTAACACAAATGAAAATTGAAGTTTACCACTCGTCTTGTGAATTATGGAAAGCAGGGTATAAATTATTTTCTCGTTGCTCATTCGCCGGCGGTGATAAGTTTAAATCAAGGAAAACTCTTTCATCCGGAACCTGTCCGGCAAAAATTGCTCCAGAATAACCACCCGATGACTGGGGATTATCTCTGCTACGCACAACCTCATTTTTTGGAACGTCTTCGACCTTCACGTACATCTCCAACATTGTGATTACAAGAAATTCCCGGCATTCGTCCGGAGTCCTCAGAAAATCACTCAAAGTTTCATCATCGTCGATGTTAAACTCCGAGTAAAAAGCAACCCCTTGCGGAGTGACGGAATACGGATATCTTCCTGTTACTTTAAGTATCACTGAACGTTTCCTCACACTCAGTTTTTTGCATAACAACGATATCAATTTATCGTACTCTAATGTAAGTGGCAATTTAACATGACACTGAGCAGGTAAACTGTAGCCCACAGAGTTATTCTCCATCACAACCTCACCCCCCAATATAATGAAACTCTTATTCTACGCTCTTCAAACATAATGAAAAAATGCTGGAGAATTTAAGAACAATAAATGTTTCAACAAGAGTTAAAAAATTTTTTTAATGAATTTCTATACAATCCTAACCTCTTTATATAGGAAATGGCTAGCCAGATTTTTTTTATATATATAGGTATAGCGTCCAAAAAGTTGGCACTATACGCTTTTGAATTATTGAAGTCAGGAATTATTGGTGGGGTCAGGAAAAAGAAGTATAGCGCCACAATACCTGGCGCTATACATTAACGGTGTCATTAATGTTACTGTATAGCACCAGGTATTATGGCGCTATATATAAAAATGTATTTTTTTTACCACCTATTGGTGTAGTTTGAGCCCAAAAGAACCACATTTTGGTTCCGGACTCAATATATAATAGTCAACTTAATTAATATTTTTGTTCTTTGAATACAATGTAATTTATATTTAATAGCAAATTGCTTTGTTTTTACTTTTATCTTCTTCTTTTTTTGAATTCAATTATAGTTTAGTACTAGTACATAATAGTCAACCTAATTAATTTTATTCCTTTTCAAATTCACCCCTTAAATTGAAATCATCTAATTGCACCTTATCGGTCCATAAATGAAAAAACACATATCATTTTGTGACAGCCTTTTTCAACATTCTGACTCGTCAATGACAACTAATAGTTTGAGACTCTTTTTCAGTTCTTTTAGTATTACCATACTCTTTATCTTGAATTCTTTAATATGTCTTTGATAAATTTACGTTTGAACGCCCTTTTGATCACTGACCCTTTTTTTTTATTTATTAAAAACTAGAATTTTAAAGTATGAAACATGCTTAATCAAACACCTTCCCTTCCCATTTCATCCATTTTGTGAAGAAATCTCTCTCTCTCTCTCTCTCTCTCTCTCTCTCTTATATATATATATATATATATATATATATATATATATATATATATATATATATATATATATATATATATATATATTCGGTGCTTTCTTTTTCTTTAGAACTTTTTTTGTTAATACTTAAATGATAAGTCATCATAATCATTAAGTTTTTAATGAGTTGCACGCCGAATTTTATCGCTGATGACTAGCATACAGTGGTGCCCCGTCGTGCTCAAATCCTGGGTCCGCCTCTGGTCAGATGAGGTTCTTAATTGAGACTTAAGACAAGAAACTACATTGCCCGAATCCACGTTGTACATTTGAAAGAGGTTGACCTCCTTTGCTTCTCTCATGGTACACTCCTCTTCCCGCCGAGCCCCTTCCGCTTCAAATTACTCTTGGCAAGTATCGAATGATGAATGTAACGCCTAGGACTGCAACATTTCGGTATGATTATACCTTAAGTTTTTTCAAACTAGTTTTCTCTGCGAAGCATTGAGGAGCAAGTTACTAGGCATTACTTGTAACCAGGGCGATGTTGAAACATTATATTCTTCAATTTGTTTTATCCAAGTAATCTTTCTGTATTACTCCATGCAATGGAATTTCTCAGTTTGATCTTATGTCTGCTATGAATATCTTGAAATGTCAACTGATGATATTTCTGACCAAAAATTAGCATATACAGAGGCGATGAGTTCAATATTTAAGGTTCTTATAGTATTAAACTTATTATATTCTTAAAGTTATGGGTTTCAAACCCACTATGTATTGCAATTTTAATGAATTTTTACACTAAATTTATGCTCCGTGTCAAAAGTAATGGGTTCAGAATACTACATACGCCTCTGAGCAAATAGGAATAATTCTTGAATGAACTTTTGAGTAGCTGGTCCAATAGCTTGTTTGGTCAAGCTGCAAAAATAAGCTTACTTTGCAAAGTACTTTTCTCAAAAGTACTTTTGGTGAGAAGCAGTTTGTGTTTGGCTAACTAATTTGAAAAGCACTTTTGAGCAGTAATTAGTGTTTGACCAAACTTTTAAAAACTACTTCTAAGTGTATTTTTCAAAAAAGTGTTTTTGGGGAGAAACTACTTTTTTCTGCTTCTCCAAAGCTGCTTCTGTTTCTCCTCAAAAGCACTTTTTTCTCTTCTAAAAATTTGGCCAAACGCTAACTTTGAGGAAAAAAAACACTTTTTTGAAAGAAAAAAAAAGGATACTTTTAGCTACTTTGATGACTGCTCCTCTAGCTACCACTTGGAAAATGAAGACAATTTAATGATGGTCCAGCTTAAGACAGTAGTATAGACTTTTTGCTTTTTTTGATATTTGAATTTGGTATCCGAAACTCATTGGCGACTAATTTGGATTCACGCCACATAGCACGCACTAAAGAGAGAAGAGTTCATGAGTTTCTCCATCTCGAGGCTTTAAGAGTGGAGGGTTTCTATTTATTCCGTTACACTCTTTGATGGTCTTTGTATACTCTACTTGAAGAAATGGATATAAATCTTGAGATAAATTTGTAACCTTGAAGTCGAAAACAAGCTAAACTAACTTTATAACATAATGTTTCTCTTTATCATCAAGAGGTGTGGTGAGATGGATGAGATTCCTCTATCATTAACCAAAGGTCTCGAGTTTGAGTTCAGGAAATGGAAAAATCTCTTATAGGGAGCGCTTCTCCCTTATGCTCCCTATGATACGCAAATCCAAATTAATCGGGCTAGTGGGTTCTGAACACCGAATGGTTGGATCTAAAAACAATAATGTTTTGCTTTCAAACTTTTCTACTACTGTTCAGTATTCTTTTTACAATCAATAGGTGTAGGTTCAATTCAATTGTTCTCTTAGCCTTCCCCTTAACCAATTTATGATTTCTTTCCTTTCTCTGTGTTGAAGGAAAGCATAGACGTTAGAACAGTTGCCCAGTTGCGTGGATAGTGTTCTTCAATATCATTTCCTATATTCTTTCTATATTTTCATAAATAGTCGTCCGTTCAATCGCTTAACCTAAATAGCCGTCCATTCCATATAGCACGGCTTTCATAGTCATGGATTGTAGTAGTAATATTTTTCGGATACGATGAAGACAAAATGTAGTATTTTATGGAAGATAAAATGACCAAATCTTGATAGAAAATGATCGAGTAACTAACTTTTAGTCACTATCATTAGATAAAGGAAAAAAAAATAGTATTATCATCTGTCATTTCCTAATATGATAAGAAATCTAAGAAGCACAACAAAAGAAAACTCTTGAACGAAAAAAAAAATGTATAAATATGAGTTATATTTTCTTCACCTTTGCTTGAGGATGAGGTTCATCCAACGAAAAGGGAAAAAAACATAACATCACTATCAAATAAAATTGAGAGAAAATTGAAAATTTGTTCTCATTTGGTTACTTATTAATTAGTAGGATACTATATCCTATATTTTGTTCCTTGATTAGTTCTTTTCAGATATATTCGTGAAAAATCACAATAAGGTACAAGCTTTGGCCACCATATTAATTGATGCTTCTAATTAATTGTTCTAAAGAAATTGGCACTATCACACCTTTTGTTATCAAGAATATCATTTCACTTTAAAACTATCTTTAGACTTTAGACACATGAAATCCAAGGGCGGAGCTAGAAGCGCGAGTACGAATTATGTCGAATTCAGTAGCTTTTGCTCAAAGAATGTATTTTGTGTTAAGAAATACATTAAACATCTACCGATATTAAATTTAAAACCAATTATAAGCACTTGAAATCGTTATTCTAAAATTTATAACTCATAAAATAAAATTCTTGCTCCGCCCTCATGAAATTGATGTTTTTTTGTGATGTTGCATGCAATTAACATCACTGTGCCCATCATCTTTCACTCATAGGCCGCACTCAAATTTGATTGGTACATGCAAATTTCTTATATATTTTCATCCTTAATTAGCACGAAAACGAGGAGGAAAATTCTGAATCAACAAAATACGATAAAAGAGAAATCAAAATAGTGGATAAGCACATAATCAATGAATCTCTTTCATACTTGCAACAAGAATGGTGTATATAAGTAGCTAGTGATTTGAGTAATTCTCTTGGAATATGTATATTTATCATTAGATGAAAACCAAATAACAATGAGTTGGGTAAGCATGTTTATTTTTTAAAGGAAAAACATTACAGTTTTTTACACAAATAACTAATTGAAATTTATGGCTTATAATCTAACTGGTATATAAGGCTGTCAAGTGGGGCCGGGCCGGGCTGGGACCGCGGGCTAAATAGGCTTAACGGGGCTGGGACCGTTTTGCCCGCGATTGGTGGGCTCATGCTGGTCTCGTGGTCCGATTTTTAGCTTTGGAACCGTTTGGACTGGGCCCGTTTGGCCCGCCAAGGGATTTTTTTAGAAAATAGCCATTTGGCTTTTGAAAAAAGTAGCCGTTGAGTCTTAAAAAATAGCCATTTAACCCCTTATCCCCCCCCCCCCTAACTAATTTGTAACACCAATTTTTTATTATTACACTTTTTCCTATTTTCTACTATAAATATACCCCTATTCTTTTAGTTTTCTTACAAAATCAATAAATATATCAAAATCTCTTTCTAATTTTTTCTAATACCAAACCAAATCATAGTTGGGGTTTTTTTCTCGGTTTGACTCAGATTATCAGGTTGGTGCAGTTTGTCGGTTTCCTTTGTACACCCCTACTTACTGGTATGTATATATATATATATATTCATACACAGTTATACATAATGCTGTCAATATGTGCCAGCCAACCTAGTCCACACGGGTCTTGGCATTTGACGGGCTGCACTTGATCGACCCATTATTTTGAAGGGTCTTAAATTGGTTAGCCCCAACCCAATCCTACGTGGTTTATGGGCCCCCACAAGTTGCCCAGTATTTTTAGAAATATTTATCATATTTATTTAATTTAAGTTCTAACCTAAAAATCTAAAAATAACATTTATAAGTCAAATGATATCTTGTTAGACAGAAGCTTTAATAAAACTTAATAACTTTTGACATTGTTTCAATAGATTAGAATAAAATACAAAAAAAAAAAAATAGGATAATATTTTATTCATTAATAGTCAAAAGTCAAAATAAACTATTAAAAAAATTTCAATGGAACTTATGCCATATCCAACACCAATATATTATATTCATCAAGCACATTTGAATTCGCTTGTGACAATAAAATTAAGAGAGAAAAAGAAAATCAAACACACCTCTATAAAAGTGAAAGAGAGAAAATAACACTACGTCTTTTAGGGTTTAGGAAATTTAAGATTTTACTATTTGTTTATTTTATAATTTAAAATACTTAACTTTATTTTTAAAAATTTGAAATTTAAAACTTCGTTCTTTTAGTATGATGAGTGTAGTAATCTTTGAGTTTGGACTACTCTTCTTGTTATTTTTAATTTTTTTTTTTTAATTTTTTATATTTTTAATTAAATAATTTTTATTAGGCCCACGGGCCAACTTATTGCAGCCTAGGTCAAGCCTCACGAATTACGAGCTTACTTTGATCGGGCTAAAAAAACCTTGCTCTTAAATGGGATCCAAAATCTTAGCCTTGCCCCATTGAATTACGGGCCGCGTGAGCCAGCCCAACGGCTCTAGTTATACACATATTATACATGAATTATACACATATCGCTTTTAATTTAAACGGTTGAGCGAACAACTATTTATGTAATTCTTCAAACTAGGAATAACATTGAGTTGACTGACCAATTACCTAGCTAGTCATTCTTCATATGTATAACAACAATAACAAAATTTGAGTGTAATTTCATAAGTGAAATATGAGAATTTTTTTTTACACTTGTGTGACATATGTATGCAACTTTTATGCATCAAAATTTCATAGGTTATCAACTCCTAGGTAGATTCTTTAACCTCGAATACATACAAATGAGAGTTTCTCCACTATAAAAATAATGCAAATTATTTCATTTTCAACAAAATGTCCACTTTGCATTGGACAAAAGCATCCAAAATCTTCTAAAATTTAGCCATATTAATGTCCTTCCCAATTTGGATAGAATATAAAATAATAGTGATAATAAAATAACATAATATAAGAAGAAAAAATAAAATAGAAAACATTTTTTACAATTAAAGATTTGTTATGTTGTGCTTGAGAAAGCCTTGAAAGATTGTATCTTTGATTTGAGAAGCATCTCAAAATAGTGCATTGTCCTTTTGATTTATATTATCACAAGAATCCCAAGCTTAAAGTAATAACCAAATGGGCCCATAGCCCATACCCCACCAACGCTATTTTGGGCCTCTTCATCTGTCGGTAATGGGCCCCATTTCCTCTTTTTATTTATTCTTATTATTTGAGATTTTTAGTCCTTTTCCCATTTTCACTTGAGAGAAAAAGATTCTTAAATTCTTTCTAGAGTTTAAGTTTTGATAATGCAAAACATATTTTTATAGTCAAAATAATTACTAAGATAATTACATATAAAATTTTATAATATGCAATAGTTGATAATATGTTAAAAAAGCAATGAACTTACTATAATATATTAAGTTATACTAATCGTATAAATAATTATTCCCTCTGTTCCAGTTTATGTAGATTTTTTTGCGTTTCATGATTAAAACTACGTAAATTTTGACCAATATTCTGAAATATTTTTTTATCATATTAACATGAGAAGAATTACAAATTATATTATTTTCATATAATTTTTGAATATCTAATTTATAATTTTATAATATTGAGTTAATATAATTTTATTTAGCTTCAAAGATTAATCAAATTAACTCTCGAAAAACGAAAAGGTTCACATAAATTGGCACGGAATAAATATTAAATTTTAGCAGGAACAAAACTAGGGGCACAAAGCGGTTTATTCGAATCTCCTCCTCCGCCAGAAACTTATAAAATTAAAATTATTATATATATATATATATATATATATATATATATATATATATATATATATATATATATACACACACAATAGCTATTAAATTTCATTGATTTTTGTGTGTGCTTATTTCTTTATAATTCTATTTTTTTAAAGTAAAAATCGTGCCCCGCCATTAATTATCAATGTAAACAGCTTAATTGCTTTTTTCTTTCAATTTATAGATTATCTAAACCCAACGGCCGACAAAACAGTGGAAAACAAATTGTTCCATATTTGGTCTAAGAAAGAGGCTAGTGTGATACAAAGTACAGTCCTATATTAGGTACTCACATTTGTAGTCAAAAATGTAACCAGAAAGTCAACCTTTTCAATCTGGCAATTTCATTTTCACAAATCTGTAAAACCTCTTTGAGGTGTTAGTTTTATTAAAATGTCAAAAGATATAGAAAAGAAAATAATAATAATAATAATAATATGGAATGACATGCTTGGAAATTTATTGCTTATTAGTTAGTAGGTTTTAACATTTATTGCCAACAATATGCGGCCATACATTTGATCTCTTCTTTCTTTGTTTTTTATTTTTGGTTTGGAAGATAACATTTGATCAATTGATTTATGGAAGTATTAAACCAAGCTTCATATGAAATTTGCATCCCTATTACCTTCTATATGTAAAAAAAAAAAAAAAGAAGGAAATTTATACTATATAGTTTCCCCAAGTTATTATTTTCTTGCATTCTCTAGTCTCTTGCCACCAAAGAAAAAGAAAAAAATTCTAGAAAAAAAGAATAGGATTTTTTTTTTGTTTTTGGAAACTGGTGACTTTTTTTCGGAAAAAAAATATAACTTCTGGTTATGTCAAGGGAAATTCTTGCTAATTATCTCCCTTCTTTTATCTAATATACTAATTTATTATGATAAGAAATGTCTGCTAATGACATCTTATTTTGTTTTACTTTTTTCAAAGAGGACAAGGGAGGCTTATGGTAGTGAAATTGAGTTTGACATTTTATTTTGTTCTACCTTAATTTTTTTAATTATCAAATAAATTTGACGTTTTGTTTGAATGATTAATGATGAAAGCAATTGTTAGTTGAAGTAAACACACTCATTTAGTAGTAAAGATAGTTAACTATAAAGCTAAAATAGATATTGCATCCGTAGAATAAAACTATTTCCCCTGTAGATTATCGTTTTGAAAAATGATGTAATTAACTTCAAAATTGATTCTAACATATTTCAAGAAAAAAAAAAAGGAAAAGAATTGAAAATTCAACAAATTTAAGAAAAGGTTCTTGTAATCTTGCTTTGCGACTAACAAGCAGAATGAAAGAGGCCTAACATCGTTCAATCTAAAAATAATTATCTTTAAACTTCTTCTTTTAAAATAAATAAATAAATAAATTAGGAACAATTATATAAATAATTCCTTTTTACTTCAATTTTTCAAATATTTTAATTGTAAAAGAGTTGATAGTTAATTCTCGTATTCCAAACTCCGACATTTCTTTCGAGTTGAAAGGATAGCCCGGTGTACAAAGTATCCTGTGTTTACATAAGTTCAGGGAAGAGCCGCACCATAAAGATATAACGTAGATAACCTACCTTAATGTAATAGGGGTTGTTTCTACGGTTCGAATTGAAGAAAGTATTATTTTTTGAATTTTTTTCCTCATAATTATTAAACCACGTTTCCAGAAAAAATGTCCAATTAGTACATATCTTTTTTCAAGAGTTAATCACGTAGCACCCTTCCACCGTCAATATAAGATTATCAATTATGAGGTCTCCAATTTCCTCCTCCGACCAACAACAACAACAACAACAACATTCCAGTATAATCTCACAAGTGGGATCTGGGGAAGGTAATATGTATGCAGACCTTACCCCTACTCCGAGGGGCAGAGAGGTTATTTCCTGGAGACCCTCGGCTCAAGAAAGCAACAAGAGACGATATATTAGAACTATCAATAGACTCATAATAAAATAACATCACATAAAATAACATAAAATAACAAAATAACAGCCATATAAGAAATACGAAAATGATGGAATAATCCTAATATACAACAGATAAAGCGTAGCATCCTAAGACTAACTCCTAACTGGCTAGTCTTACTTTAGTGCGCTGTAGAAATATTCACAACTTCCTCCTAACCTACAACCTTAATGCTCGACCTCCACAATTCCCTGTCAAGGGCCATGTCCTCAGTAATCCTAAGTCATGCCATGTCCTGCCTGATCACCTGTCCCCAATACTTCTTAGGTTTCCCTCTACCTCTCATTGTGCCCACCATAGCCAGTCGCTCACACCTCCTTACTGGTGCAACAGTGCTCCTCCTCAGAATGTGCCCGAACCATCTGAGTCTTGCTTCCCGCATCTTGTCCTCCATGGGGGCCACGCCTACCTTCTTTCGAATATCTTCATTCCTAATCTTATCCATCCTTGTATGCCCACACATCCACCTCAACATCCTCATCTCTGCTACTTTCATTTTCTAGATGTGTGCGTTCTTAACCGGCCAATACTCGGTCCCATACAACATAGCAGGTCTAATCACTTCTGTAAAACTTACCTTTTAGTAACGGTGGCCAATAATAAATTTCTTTTAAATCCTAAATAAAAGTATATAAAACAGAACGATGCTTCACAAGTGTGAAATATTATTGGTCACTTTTGGCTTCTTTTCTTGACGATTGCACGATTTCCTTTTCTTATTTTATTTTATTTTTTATAATTATTCATATACTTCCCCTGCATTTATTAGGTCGTAGATAGACACTACTCCCTCGATTCATTTTAGCTGTCGCGGTTACTAAAAATAGTTAGACTAAAATACTTGTTATTTTAGAAAATCAAGATATAATTAATTTTTTTTCTATTTTGTCTTTAATATTTATATACGGTAAAATCATGTGCCCCCGATTTTGTGGGCTCGAAGGCTCACATTGAAGAACAGAAGGCTTGCGTCGAGGAATAAACCCACTGAGGAGTGAGATCGAGCCCGAGGACAGAACACGAGGCTCGAGGATCTAAGTATTCGAGGGACGTCGGAGCTTAGTGTGACCAACCCCGAGATAGTGTCGTTATGGGCTTGTAACAGAATGGGCAAAATTCCTGCCACGTCCCCAAGATCATGGCGTAAATTCCAGAATAGATTTGTACAAATCAGTACTAATCCGTACTAGGCGGTTAAACAGTTGTCCCAATAAGATTCTTTACTGTAAATAGAAATGTACCTTATTTAGGGTTTCCCTATTATATAAAGGGGACTCCAATCATTTGTAACGATCATCAATCATTAGCAAAGAATATACTCTCCTACTTTTCTGCGTATTGCTCATCTGAATCATTTTATTATTATTTTACTGTTCTTATTGTTCTTGCTCATTTATCTTGAGGTCTCCTTTGCTCGAGGTCGAAGTCTGCTTACACGATTGGTTTGACTTGCCTTACTCTTAAATTTATACATTAGATTCCTTGTTTATCAATTAGTATCAGATTAAATCACATATCTTTAAAACCACAAACAAATTTAATTGTTACTCGTATTTTCAAGGTAAATAATATTAATTGTTCTTGATAGTAAAAAAAACATTGAGTACTTAGCATAGAAACACCTAAACATGAAGAGTAAATATAGTACAGTAATCCCACTTATAATACTTATTATACTTATAATAGATGGTTACTTATAGTGTCAAAATCAAAAAATTCTTAAACATATTCAAGATTTAATATAGGCGTCTAAAAGGTGATATATTTAACTGATATATACAATATAAATTAGGCGAAAGGTATATAACTGACCACCTTTCAGCTACTATAGCTCCGCTCTTGAATACTTATAATTCATTTTTAGAAGATTTGACGGTGTAAAAGTTCTTTTATAACGTTAGAAATTAAACTCGTCAAAGAAATACTTTTTGATTGACTTTCATTATTTTCGTCCAAATATTGTTAAGTAACGGCTCCTTTATATATCCGTTGTACATTTTAAGTGAAGGACAAGTTGCTGATTTTTCTTACCTAGGGTCTTACATGTCCTTTTCTTTTGCTCACTAAGATTGTGAGAGATGCTAAAAATAAATATATCATGTTGAAAGTACTTATGATTTTTTTTTATAACTTTTTTATTATATCGGGGGAAGGAGAATAGATTATAGAAGCCGGTCGATGATTTAAAATTTATAAATTCACAAATATATATTTATAGATATTTAGTGAATTTTTTTAGATATTTATATGACCCTAAAGAGAGGTATATATAGACCGATGAAAAACTGGGGAGAGATGATTAGACATGACTTGACACATCTTCAACTCACCTAGGACATGACCCTAAATAGGCGAACTTGAAGGTGGAGTATTAGGGTAGATGTTTAGTAGGTATTCGAACGATTTCTCTCTTTTCTGTAGGAAATCATGGTTCTAGTTTAGCGCACCTTATACGCTCCCTATTTTATTAATCAGTATTAATCATTATTCTAGTATTATATTATCTTATTCTTTAATTTTATTACTACTATTGTTTCTTTAACTTTGATAATCTTTATTATTTTTGCTGGCACTTTTTTTTCTTTCTTTTCTTCAGTTTTCGTTATATTTTTTTTCACTCTTGTATTCTTCAAAATTATTTAGATTTTTTTTTTCTTGTATTCTACCTCACCACGTTCCGAAAACAGAATTTGACAGTATAGAAGAAGGCATGTTAGAAAGAGGAGATAAAATAAATATATAATCAACTTTAAAGTAGCAAAAAAAGTTAAATCACTCGCTCTCTATAGCACTATGGTTCACTTTCACAATTATCTATCAAATTATAATTCATTGTATCTGAAATAAAGAACTGATATGTACCCGAAGAAAATGAAATTCACCAATGTAGACCCAATAAGGAAACCTACTATACATCCTTTTTCTTTTTATTTCCCACTTGTCTTTGGTATTCGATCGGAAATAGTCTCTCTACCTTTATAGAGTAATGGTAAAGCTGTATATACACTAGCCTCTCCAGACCTCACGTATGATATTAAATTGGGTTTGTTGTTGTTGTTATTGTTGTTGTTGTTATTGTTATCTTTGGTATTCGCTGGGAAGTTATGACTAATCCGAATTCGCATCGCGTAAAACCTATTAAATGAGGAGTCGCTCCCTAAAAAAAAATTACATTCATGAAACTCAATCCCAAGACATCTAATTTAGAGAAACAACAATAACTACAAACCCAATATAATCCTATAAGTGTAGTCTGGGAGGATAGCGTGTACACGAACTTTACCCCTGTCTTAAGAAGACAGATAAATTGTTTCCGATAGACCCTCGACACAAAAAAAGTAAAGGAATCATATTCATCCCACTACCGGTTGCAGAACCACCTTGTGTTGAGGGTTGTCAATTAAATTCCACTCGCGGGAAAATTACACTGTTTAACTAGCTCAAAAATTTATATTTATATTGACTCTCATTATTTTTTTTAATATATTTACTTTTTTATATTTTATCACCTTAGATAAAATTTAGCTCTGCCACTTTCCACCATCAACCTTAATGGTCTCCTGTTTATCCCACCACATAAAGAAAGGTTCCAATATTATCAAAGACATCATTATTCACCATATTTACATCACCATTGCTCAAATCAGAAAATGGACCCACTTTTCGTCCTTTCATTTCTAGTACACTGACATTCATAGAGTAAAAAGAAGGGTAAATTTAATCTTACCGAAATGGCAAAAAGATTTTAAAAAACATACGTACTTCATTAATTTATTGCTTTAATTTAAAGGCAAGAGTGTCTCCCTCAATACACCAATATTGCCTCTTGTTGCTGTTGCTTTCATTGAAGGATAGACATAAATCATTATATCTCTAGAGAGCTCCATTTATCTTTCTTTTTTTTTCCTTTTTTATTTCCATATTACATTTTTTTAAATTAAAAATATAAAGTACACACGGACAAATAAAGAAAGGAGCACATTTAATAGACACCGTTCTCGTCTACCTCCTTTTTTTTTCCTTTTCACATCTCATATTTGTCTTCATTTGCTAAGTTTTTTCCCTTCTAAAGTTTAAAAAATGACCATTCTCTGCAAATCGCTATTTTTTCAATTAGATGAAAGGAAATAACTTGAAAATGCAGTGCATAATGTCATAGGTTTTCCTTGAATACTACCATAACTAAAATTACCGTCGTCTTAGGTTTATCTTGTTAGCTTTTTCATGATGCCTTATTATATCGATCCCAACATCAGGTATATAAACATAATGGAGAATGGATTTTAAAAAAAAATTCTAGAATGCCATGCATGAGATTCAAAGCTGCAAAGTAAAGCAACTTTTTTTTCCACTAAAGTTTCTCTTATATAAAAGGAACTCAATCAGTGGCAGAGACACATGCACTCAACGGGTGTCAACCGACACCTCTTTGCCGAAAAGTTCCACTTTGTAGCTAGGTAATTTTTTGTAATTATGTATATATACTATGTATTGACACCCGTTGACTTCTTGGTGAGTTTATTCCGGTTATATTTAAATCCCCTTAATAAAATCCTGATTCCGTCACTAAACTCAAACAGTATATACTATATGTATAAAATTTGTTACCTATATATATGTACAGTATAATTTGTTGCTTCTCCGACATCTTACTGAGTTTTCCCTTCATTTTTTTGCAAAAAGCCGCTCCGCGATGATAAGCCAAATTATTGAACCCTGGAATATGTCGATGAAAGGGATTCAATTAAACTCCTCTTAAACTCTTAAGTTCAAAAGAAATTATACAAATCTTTGTTGAGACAAAAGGAGAAAATATCATACTGTTTAACCAAAAAAGAAAACAAAGAAAAAGAACCAATGAAGTTAGTGTTAACACTGTTACTAATATATATGTTGGGGTCCACCCATCTTTTTTTATTTATATCAAACTGTACCACCATTGCTCTTCCCCTTCTATATACACCTTCCTTTCAACACTCTCTTGTCTTTAACCTGCATTCATATTCATATATATATGTATAATAGCTAAGCTCCATTTACTAAATCTTCAATTTTTCTCTATCATTTTCCTTCTTCAATTCAATAATGGCAATCTTTTTTCTCCATTTTCTTCTCTTGCTCATTGTTGTCCCTTCTACAAATGCTGGTTATTGGCCACCTTCTCCTGGCTATTATCCAAGTTCCAAGTTTAGGTCTATGAGCTTTTATCAAGGATTTAGAAACCTTTGGGGCCCTAATCATCAAAATGTAGATAATAATGGCATTAATATTTGGCTTGATAGAAATTCAGGTAGTTTTAATTACTCCCTTCTTTACTTGAATAGTATTACTACTTCTAATTAATTTCTTGTAACTACAAAAAAATCTGGCGAATCCATCGCTAACAGAATTTTCTAATAATCTGTCGCTAATCCGTAGCTAAATAACATTAGCA
Source organism: Nicotiana tabacum (assembly GCF_000715075.1). NCBI lineage: Eukaryota > Viridiplantae > Streptophyta > Magnoliopsida > Solanales > Solanaceae > Nicotiana > Nicotiana tabacum. Next base: position 12,195,883 of record NC_134089.1, on the reverse strand, counting down.
ACAGATTTTGCAGTTTAGCTACAGAATATTTCCGTCGCTAATTTCAGTTAGTAGTATTATGGAAATTCTTGCTCCTCATTGATATATTCTTGGTGATGATATATAGGAAGTGGATTCAAGTCAATTAAACCATTTCGATCAGGGTATTTTGGTGCTTCCATTAAACTCCAACCTGGTTATACTGCTGGTGTTATTACAGCTTTTTACGTAAGAATTTCGCTTATATATATTTGTAGTTAGTACATTTTAGTTGATTTAATTCATTAATGAGTGGAATATATGGCAGCTTTCAAATAATGAAGCTCATCCAGGGTACCATGATGAAGTGGACATAGAATTTCTTGGAACAACATTTGGGAAGCCTTATACATTGCAAACCAATGTTTATATTAGAGGAAGCGGAGATGGGAAAATTGTAGGAAGAGAAATGAAGTTTCATTTGTGGTTTGATCCAACAAAGGAATTTCATCACTATGCTATTTTGTGGAGTCCTAGAGAGATCATGTAAGCACTACTTAATTTATCATTTGAATCCTCTTATTTATTTCATTGAAGTAAAGTTAATGATACAACGGGAGCCTTGTAGCAACGACAAAGTTGTCTCTGTGTAATCTATAGGTCACGTGTTCGAGCAGTGGATTAGCCATTTATACTTAAATCAAGGTAGGCTAGAGTACGGCCTTTTCTGAACCCTATGTGAATATTGGATGCTTTGTGCACCGGGCTGTATAAGTAAATTTAATGATAAGGAAATATTCTACCGACAAAAATCATTTGACACTAAAGTATGGTTGTCCTCCAATTAAATTTAGTCATGGTTGCTCACCAATGAATTTAAGGACATCTGTTATATTTTTTGATTACTTCAATTTCTTTTTTTAGTATCGAGGGGACCATGTTAAAGGATTAAATTCATGTTGTAGTCCTTTTTTCCATAATAGCTAAAAGGTCCACCATTTTTTTTTCACTCACATAGATTGAATGTGAGTCCAAAATATATTAGGCCCACACACACGCAAAAAATTGCATGTTATTTTATTTTATAGAATTTTCTAAATTTGTCAGAGGGTTTATCAGTTCTCTAACTTTACAATGTGGGTATAAGGTTTGCGAACAGCTATCCTCCTCAGATTTCATTTATGAGATTTTACTAAATTTTTTATTATTGTTATTATCGTAGAATTTCCTAAATCTGAAAACTAATTATATTGTTAATTTGATTGGTTTTGGTTCAGATTTCTTGTGGATGATGTGCCAATAAGGAGGTATGCTAGGAAGAGTATTGCAACATTTCCACTAAGGCCAATGTGGTTATATGGATCAATATGGGATGCATCTTCTTGGGCAACTGAGGATGGAAAATACAAAGCCGATTATAGGTACCAACCATTCTACGGGAAATTCACGAACTTTAAGGCAAGCGGTTGCACCGCCTATTCATCGCGATGGTGCCACCCCGTGTCCGCTTCACCATCCAGGTCCGGAGGCCTTACCAGGCAACAACGTCAAGCCATGAATTGGGTTCATAGTCACTACTTGGCTTATGACTATTGTCGAGACTCCAAAAGAGACCATTCCCTAACACCGGAATGCTGGCGTTAAGCGAACTGCAAAAGCTGTGAGATGTAAAAGTACATGGGTGGAAGTGTCAATCTTTCATAGGATTATCCTATTTTGTGCGAACTACCCTTCTTCTTTTTTTGTCTTTTTTTTAATTTTTTTTATTGGGTGTGGGAATTGTATGGTGGGGGGATGGGGGAGGAGTCTTGAGATGGGTCCCACTTTGTTAATAGCAATTGTTGGAGTAGTTGAGCGTCCAAGCCTATATCCTCCAAAAGGCAAAAATACAAAAGGGATGAAAATGGTGTGTCTTTTTATTTGTGTAATTTTGGTGAAATATTAATTTACCAATTTTATTAGCATATATAGACAAAACGAGAAGTGCATTCACTTTGTTATTTCTCAATAAATTAAAGCAAAAGTGTTTTGTATCTTCTTCTCCTCCATCAGTTCTTGTTACGTGTAGTCCCTTTTTGGACATCACATCTCTAGGAGTAACGTACTGAATATATTATTGTTTATGTTTATGCCAGTTACATCTTTATTGTCCATAATTTGTTAGATTACATGTGACTTCCATTTCGAACGCCCGTTCTTAAAACATTTAACAAACAAAAAAAATGACATAATAAAAATTATTCGAACTTGTTGGTTTATGAAAATTACTAGCAACAACAACAATAATAATTATAACTTAGTCTCAAACAAGTTAGTGTTGGCTATATAAACCCTTACTTTTTTCTATAAACTCAACTCATATCATCATACCAAAATAATTTTTTTTAGGAATAATAATAATATTAGAACCGAGGTTCTCTAATAAGTCAAAAGTCTATTTCCAACTAGTAGATTTCATCTATATGAATAGTTTTCCTCAATTGTATCGTATCTTTAGTGAAGCCTGAATTGATTCCATGGAATAATTTGTAGATCTTTCAACACCACTATCTTTTATGCTATTTTAGGTCTAGTTCGCCCCTAGAAACCAGTGCATCAATAGGTCAATATCTCATTTATCCTCAATATTTTCAACTCGCGTCTACTAGCAAATGTGATTATTTTAATATCTTATTTAATTTTGTATGACCGCATATTCATCATATCATCTGTATCTCTGCAACAAACTTGTTTTGTGGATATGTTGAACTTTGACAACCCAACATTCGTTACATATAACACTAGGGACCATTGGGGATCAAATGAACTTAATTCAATTCCTAGGGTCATAGTTATAATTTTATTTTTATTACAAATGGTTCAAAAGCACAAGAGAATGTATGTACATAAATTAAAGAGTCCAAGCTTCACTACGTGGAAATGTTATTGTTTAGTACTATACCACTTTTCATCTTTCCACGTTATTTACCCTTAAAAATGAATAACAATTAAATTTATACGTTGTTTTAAGAATATATGGACTAATTCAATACAAGTGATTAGTGACGTTAGATAAGCAAATTAAAAATAGAATAAACAGCCAAACCAGTAGTAATATTGAGCCTGGGCTCGGTTATAAGCTTAAAAAGTAGCTTGCTTTCGGTTCGGAGTCAAACACTTAGGAAGAACTATGAGCAAAATTAAGAACTTTGATTAACTTTTAGAAGCAGAGAAAACAGATGTATATTGCCTTGGTATGCGTGTTATTAAGTGTTTATTGAATAATAAACTTCCCCTTTATATAGTAGGGGAGTTTACCCTAAGTACAATTCTAAGAAAGGTAAAAATCTTCCTTTTCGCTAATCACTGATATGCTGCCGAAACGAATCGAGATATCTGGTTGGGCACGGATATCACAACCCTTTATTACTCGTATGCGGCTGTTTGGCAATGCTTTCCGAGGTCTTGGAACTCGGACCGGATCGGGGGATAGCGTGGTCTCGATGGCTCCGATAGTAGGTGTTTTGTTCGGGCCTTGATACGAGAGACTCCCACCTTTGATTTCGATTCCTTATAGTTACTTCCTAGATTCGTTTTGCCCACTAGAAAATCAGGGTTCCCATTAACCTCATTTTTATATGTATACAGATAGTCCCCTTGTTTCTCAGATAGTAGGTTTGCCAAAACGACGATAAAAGACAGATGTTCTTTGGTTCCTTCTTCTGTACGTTACAACCGAAACAACGAAGAAGTCGAAACGTCCCATCAGTCGCGTCGTTCTAACTTCGGACACATGTCGACCATCGGCTGGTTGCCCCCGAATGCGAAACGTCGTGTATTTCCTTTATAAAAGCTTCCATCCCCTGTTCTTTTTCCACATTCCGATCAAGCTTCAACCTTCGAATTCTCTAGATATCACCAACTTCCTTCAAACCTCCATATCTTCATCCTTGATCTTCAAATTCTCATAGTTGTTCTTAGGTTCTTACCCAGATTTTCTTCGAATTTTCATACTTTGTTCTTCAGCTTTCAAACTTATTCCTTCAAACCTCAATACCTGATGGGTTTTCGATGTCTTAACCTTATGCTTCTTATGTTTTGATGATCTAACAAACTTGTAGTAAAGAACCAGATATAGAACCTTGTCCCACAGGATACACATCTCATGTGAACTGGTCGAAGTCTGAAAATCAGCAAATGAATGAACGACCATAGAGAGGAACACAACAGGGACCCGATGCCCTGGTCCCTTAGGGTTCTCAGACAAAAGCACAAGTCAGTGACTATACGCAATCAATATAAAGAGAAACACAATAGGGACTTGCTTCCTTAGGGTTCTCTGACAAAAGTACAAGTCAAGTGCACAGCTGGAACGTAGCAGAAGAAAGTGACCATCTGGCAACTGTTACAGAAGAGGAACACAACTAGGACCTGATCTGTTGGTGTATCCGAACAAAAGTACAAAGTCCACTATCTAGCTGGAACGTAACTACCCAGAAGTGGCAGTGCAGACAGTGCAACAGTCACTTCTCACTAGGAAGAAGTACACCAAGAGTTGACATCACTATCCTTTGTGATAAAACAACCTGGTGCAAGATACACCATCACTTGTGCATTCAGTGATATTCTCTCAAGAAGCAAAAGTATTTATCCGGCATTGATGTCATTGGTTTGTCAAGAACAAGAAGACAACTCCACTAAAGATCAGCTTCTAAACGAGTATTATGTATATCCATAGTTGAGTTGTAATTTTATTATTTGTTCGTTATTGTAATTCCTAGTTTGCTTTCTTAGAAGCGTTGTCTTAGGAACAAACCAAATTCGTAAACTTCAAAGTTTATGTTGTGACTAGGGATAGTCATAAGTTAAATCCTCTGTAACTAGGAGAGTTATAAAGTGGTTTGTGGTGGTTGCATCACAAGTTAGTTTGAAGTCTTTGCAATAGGGTGTTTGCAAAGTGGCTTGTAATAGGTAGATTACAAGTTAGTAGAGTTAAAAGCCTACAAGAGTAGGTCGTGGTTTTTTGATCCCCTTGTGTGGGATTTTTCCACGTAGAAAATCTCTTGCCTTCTTTATATTCAGTCTTTACTGCATTCTACATATCAGTCTCATAGAGGACCAGGTACTCTATAGTTCGGTGGACTTATATAAACTAACAATTGGTATCAAAGCGGGTTTCTCCTATCAGGATAACACCTAGGAAGGATCCTCAATGGCCGCTCCACCAAACTTTGAAGACGGACAATCAACCTATAGACCTCCCAGATTCAATGGTCAATACTATGGCTGGTGGAAGACCCAGATGCATAATTTCATGATGACAGAAGATTCAGAGTTGTGGGACATCATCTGTGATGGTCCACATGTTCCCATGAAGAAACTTGAAGAAACAGGACCATTGGTGCCCAAGGGAGAAAAGAGTACAACGACATTGATAGAAAGTTGTAGAAAAGAACTATCGTGCCAAGAAAATCTTGATGTGTGGCATAGGACCTGATGAGTACAATAGAGTATCAACTTGTGATACTACCAAAGAAATATGGGAAGCACTACAAACTGCACACGAAGGAACTACTCAGGTCAAACAATCCAAGATCGATATGCTCACCACTGAATATGAGCTCTTTAGGATGAAGGATGAGGAGTCCATACAAGATATGCACACAAGATTCACCTCTATCATAAATGAGCTTCACTCACTTGGAGATGTCATTCCCAGAAACAAGCTTGTAAGGAAAATTCTTAGTGTTCTACATGGATCTTGGGAAAGTAAGGTAAATGCCATTACTGAAGCTAAAGATTTACAAACTCTGACCATGAATGAATTGATTAGTAATCTGAAAACTAGGGGTGGGCGTTCGGTATTTCGGTTCGGTTTTTAGAATTTCGGTTCGGTATTTCGGTATTCGGTTTATCAATTGTGTATACCAAATACTGTACCAAATTATTTCGGTACGGTTCGGTATTTCTTATTTTGGTTCGGTACGGTATCGGTACGGTTTCGGTTTTTAACAATCAATGCTAATTGCTAACTGCTAAGTTTTAAGTGTTGTGCTAACAAGTAACAAACAGTGGACTATGCACTGTTTTTCAATATATAAGTGGACAATTGGACTTTGGACATGCACAGCACAAGAACGTGCACATGGCTGAAAGCCTGAAACACCAACACTGTAATTTTCACTCTAATTTGACACTATATTTTTCACTCAAACTGTAAAACAACTGCACAAGTGCACAACGTGAACGTGCACAAGCAATCAAGCACAACTGCACATGGCTGAACTGAAACCTGAAAGCCTGAAACTGTGACAAGTTTCAAACAGTGGACTATGCACTGTTTTTCAATATATAAGTGGATAATTGGACTTTGGACATGCACAGCACAAGAACGTGCACATGGCTGAAAGCCTGAAACACCAACACTGTAATTTTCACTCTAATTTGACACTATAATTTTCACTCTAAAACTGTAAAACAACTGCACAAGTGCACAACCACAAGTCCACAACGTGAACGTGCACAAGCAGTCAACCACAACTGCACAATGTTCAGTCTGATATATACAATAATTCTGAAACCTGTGCAATTGTTCAGCCTGATATATAACAAAGCAGTGCACATGGCTGAAACCTGAAAGCCTGAAACTGTGAAACAAGAATAACATCTGGTCATCTGCAGTTGCACAACTATATTACTGCACAATAATAACATCTGCAGTTGCAAAAAAAACATCTGCAATTGCAGAATAATATCTGCAGTTGCACAACTGCCAATTTCACAGTACTGATTACACAGTTAATGAGTTAAACACTTAACACAGTCCAACAATTCCAACAACTTAAACACAGTCCAACAAAAACAGTCTTAACAAGTCCAACACAGTCCAACTGCAAGTCTGCACAGTCTTAACACTTAAACATTTAAACATAGTGCAACAAAAACAGAGAGGGCATCCCTCAACAAACAGTCATGACTCTTGAGCAGTAGCACGGGGCGTTGAGCAGTAGCACGGGGCATGATTGCACTTGAACCTAAAAAAAATATAAATCATAAGTTAGAATATTATAGTTTGATGATAATAAAACAGAACTACACAATATTAAGTATATCATTATCAGTTATCACCAAACAAATAGAGTATTAAACTTACCACTCAAGATGCAAGTTGCAACTATACATCAAACAATGCTAGTAGTGCTTCCATTATTTTCCATATCTAAAGATAATACAACCAAATATGTCATACAAAAGAAAAAGCATGATATATTATTTTGAATTAAAATACACACAAATATTAAAGCTTACCAAGCTCGATTTCCTCAAGATACTTCAAGTCTTCTTCAACATTAATAGGATTCTTCTCTTCTCTAAGCCAATCTTGAAGACAAATAAGAGCTTGCACACATTTAGGAGTCAATGAACTCCTAAATGAATCAAGAATACGGCCACCAATGCTAAACGCGCATTCCGACGCCACACTAGAAATTGGAATTGCCAACACATCACGAGCCAACTCCGAAAGAATAGGAAATCTGGGAGCATGTGTTTTCCACCAACTTAAGATATCAAATTCTTCACTATAAGGCTCTTGTTCTTCACTAATGTATTTATCCAACTCCGATTTAGCACCCCCATTTCCATTGTCTTCCTTTTGTTTCTTCAAGCTAAGCTTAGTCCTTATTTTTGATGCACTTATAACACTCCCACTAGGTGTATTAGATGTGTTGTTAGATGAAGTAGAATTAGATGGAGATTGAGGACAAGATTCGGTTGAATACTTTTTTAGATACTCTCCAAACAAAGAATTCATATAAGCATACACCTCACCATTTATTTTCTTCCCTTTTTCCTCCCCAAAAATTCTTCAAGTGCTCCCTCAACATATTCAAATTTGTTATGTGGATCCAAGACAGAAGCAATAAAAATCATTTTATTCATCTTTTCAGGCTCACCCCAATACTTCTTGAACTTTTCTTGCATTTGCTGAGCCATTTTTCTCAAATGTTCATCCTCACTAGCTAAACACATTTTCAAATGACAATAAAGTTCAGATACATCCTCAAAATGAGAATTACAAGTGACATAACGTGAACCTGAAACTTTTTTAGTTAGCTCGTGAAATCGTGCAAGAAACTCTATAACATTACTCACATTCACCAGTTCATCAGTAACTATCATCTCAATTAAGGCCCTCCTAACCACTTTTTGATCAAATTTCCAAATTGATCCTTCATCATTTTGGCAAAATTGAAAATTTAGCTTTGTTTGACTATTATCTTCTGCAATTTTAAGTGGGTATTCTTTGCATCAGAGCAAATGATTCTTCAATCCTGTTGTTCCATTCTTAGATGAATTAGCAGCATAAGCTTGTTTACAATATCGACACCGTGCTTTCCCAACCCCATTAACCTCAAATTTATCAAAATGGTTCCAAACGTCAGACCTAGGTTGCATTGCTTTCCTTTTCTTGGAATCTTGAGTATCAATGGTGTTGGTGTTACTATCTACCGTAATAGGTAAACTTTCACTGGAACCAACATCACTTACTTTACTTGTATCTTCCATCTATACAAAATAAAATAAATATAAATATAAATGAACAATCAACAAATTAACTACCTAGCTATCAGTAACAATCAACAAATTAACCCTTGCTAGTTGCTACCCTATAACTAAATCTACAAATTTAACTACCTAGCTATCAGTAACAATCCCAGTAAGGCAGTAACAGTTATTTTGTAACAAAAATCTACAAATGAATTAAACAACATGAATGTGATACAGATGATATTTTCCTACTAAAGCGAAAAGCTCGGAACAGCAGTTCATTCAATTAGCAGTACAACCAAAAGAAAGCGAAACATACCTTTGAAATTGAAATTGAATCGAGCTCGGAACACTGGAACAGGACAGCAGCGTTTTCAAGACTTCGACACTTCGTTTGCCCGGAATTTGTGAGGAGTGAGGAATCGAATCGATTCTAAGCAGTAAGCAGACGAGAATCGTCTACTCGCAGACTGATAAGTGATAAAGTGATATCCTAGACTCGCAGAGTCTCAGTCGTCCAGTTGTCTAGTCGATGACTCGTCTTCTTCTTCTCGATGATATCTCCACTTCTCCAGTCGAAGCGTGAAGTCTGAACTCTGAGTCTGAAAGCAGTAAGCAACTAAGCATTAACGAAGCCCTAAATCCTAATGAGTAATGAGTAATGTAATGTGTACTGTGTAGTGGCTTCAGGCTTGGTTAATCTGACTTGAGTAATTCTACCGGGCTTGGGTTGGGAGTTGAGAGGCTTGAGGGAGCTGGGCCTGGGTGTGAGTGGACTGTGGGGATGCATGGGCTGGCCGCATGGGCCTATAATTGGGCTTAGTAGTATGAATTTTCGGTATTTCGGTTTACCAAAATTGTAGAATTATAAAACAGAAAACCGAACCGAAATACCGAAAATTCATAACCGAATTAGACCGAAAAACCGAAAAAACCAAAACCAAAATACCAAATTAATTTGGTTCGGTTCGGAATTCGGTTTTTCGGATTTTATGCCCACCCCTACTGAAAACATACGAGATGAAAAGAAAGAAAGACAATGAAAGAAACAGAGCCTAAGAAGGAAAAGAATCTGGTGCTTAACGCTGAAAGGAGTGATTCAAGTGATGAAGATAGTGACATGACCTATCTTACTAAGAGATTTCAAAATATGGTTTGAAGAAATGGTGGCATATCAAAGTGGGGCAGTTCAAGTAAAACCATGAACAACTATCTCTGTCACATGTGTGGAAAGTCAGGGCATTTCATCAAGGACTGCCCACTCGCGAAACAGGATCAATACAAGCAAAATCCTGACAAAGCAAGAAAAAGTTACCTGGTTCCAGATAAAAGATTCAATCGAAAAAGTGCTACAGACAATATCGTTAAGCAGGCTCTTGCTGCTTGGGGTGACTCCTCAAGTGAATCTGAAAGGGAATCGGATGCAGAAAGCAGTTCCATGATGGCAGTGGAAACTGAAGCAAAAAAGTACGATTCACTATTTGCGCTGATGGCACAGTCAGATGATGATGATGAAGAAGATGAAGACGATGAGGTAAACTTCAGAGATGTTTAGAGAAATCTGAAATCTTATTCTTCTAAGAAGCTAAAGTCTTTATCTAATGTCCTAATTGATGCCTATTATAGTCTTGTAAGTGATAAGGAGATTCTGACCGTAGAACTAGGAGAGGTCGAACAATCTAGAGATGATCTAGTGGTCTGTGTAGTGGACTTAAATGAGACCATAGCTAATCTTGAACAGGCGAAGGAGGCCCTAAATGAAAGAATAACTAGTGTGGAAAATGAGAGAGACGATATGATGGTAGTAGTTGTTGATTTAAAAGAAACAATAGAAGGTCTTAGCAATGAGAAACACACTTTAGAAGAAAAAATTGCATCTACTGAAGAGGAAAGGGATGTACTACTAGTGATATGCACTGATCTAGAGGAAACCATTGAGGGACTCAATAGAGAACATAGGAATGTAAGTCTTGGGAAAGGGAAGGAAGTAGCCAATGAGTCGCACATCATGCTTGAAAAGGAGTTAACTGTTGTAAAAACCAGTCTCTGCAGTGAACTTGAGAGGAATCAGCAACTTCAAACTGAGTTGGAAAAAGCAAGAAATGATCTTGAGAAATATCTGAAGTGGACCTGGTCCTCATATGTTGTCACTGCCATGTATCTCAACAATAGTGAGAACAAGCAGGGCATCGGGTTCCAAAGGGAGAAAACTCCCTACAACCCGCACAACAAGTATGTCACTGTACCTGATAACTGGCTATGTACCCACTGTGGGAGCAATGGGCATTCTAAAGAAAATTGCTAGGCCAGGGTTCAGTCTGCTCAGAAGAACAAAATGTTTACTGATAGAGTGACTACTAACAAAGGACCAGGTACCACTCGCAAAAAGCGGGTGTTGCCCGCATGGACTAGGAAATCCCTCATTCATCCTTTTCATAATAACAAGGGACCCAAATTAGTTTGAGTTCCTAAATCTAACCCTTGATGTGCATGTGCAGGGAAAAGTGAGAGGAAGCTGACTGCGATGGACTATGGACAGTGGACGCTTAAAGCACGTAGCTGAAAACATCATGTATCTCTTCTCACTAAAAGCCTTGCAGGAATGGAATGTATCCTTGAAAAGGAAGTAAAGGGTACATTCTCAGTGAATGAAAAGATATAAAGGTTCTTTTGGCACTCAAGTGGGAACGAGCACTATGTAAATGACCTAAAGGTAGCAACTACCAATATGATAACTCAGCAAGTGGTCTCAGTGGACAAAGGAAGCAAGAACATTCACTCCTACTAATCATGAATCTCCACAAGTTGGTCGCAAGATATGAGTGAAATCGCATCCATGACATGAAGGATTGGTATATGCAAACTTCTCATCTCCGAATAACTCAGCCGGACCCGACCCATGATCTGCTAAACTCAAGTATGAACTTAACCTTATTCTTCTTATCTTTTGATGATCTAACAAACTTGTAGTTAAGAACCAGATATAGAACCTTGTCCCATAGGATACACATCTCATGTGAACTGGTTGAAGTCTGAAAATCAGCAAATGAATGAACGACCACAGAGAGGAACACAACAGGGACCCGATGCCCTGGTCCCTTAGGGTTCTCAAACAAAAACACAAGTCAGTGACTGTATGCAATCAATATAAAGAGAAACACAATAGGGACATGCTTCCTTAGGGTTCTCTGACAAAGTACAAGTCAAGTGCGCAACTGGAACGTAGTAGAAGAAAGTGATCATTTGGCAACTGTTACAGAAGAGAAACATAACTAGGACCCGGTCCGTTGGTATGTCCTGACAGAAGTACAAAGTCCACTATCCAGCTGGAACGCAACTGCCCAAAAGTGGTTGTGCAGACAGTGCAACAGTCACTTCTCACTAGGAAGAAGTACACCAAGAGTTGACATCACTATCCTTTGTGATATCTTTTGTGATAAAACAACCTAGTGCAAGATACACCATCACTTGTGCATTCAGTGATATTCTCTCAAGAAGCAAAAGTATTTATCCGACATTGATGTCATTGGTGTGTCAAGAACAAGAAGACAACTCCACTAAGGATCAACTTCTAAACGATTATTATGTATATCCATAGTTGAGTTGTAATCTTGTTATTTATTCGTCATTGTAATTCCTAGTTTGCTTTGTTATTAGTGTTTTCTTAGCAACAAACCAAATTCGTAAACTTCAGAGTTTATGTTGTGACTAGGGATAGTCATAAGTTAAATCCTCTGTAACTAGGAGAGTTATAGAGTGGCTTGTGGTGGTTGCATCACAAGTTAGTTTGAAGTCTTTGCAATAGGGTGTTTGCAAAGTGGCTTGTAATAGGTAGATTACAAGTTAGTAGAGTTAAAAGCCTACAAGAGTAGGTCGTGGTTTTTTTATCCCCTTGTGTGGGATTTTTCCACGTAGAATTTTCTTTGCCTTATTTACATTCAGTCTTTACTGCATTCTACATATCAGTCTCATAGAGAACCAGGTACTCTATAGTTCGGTGGACTCATATAAACTAACAATACCTTTTCTTTAAATCTTCAAACTTTTACAAATAGTAATGGCCAAAACTTCCAAATTAGTCTCTCAGTAGGTTGCCTCTTCATCTTCCCAACCAACCGTCGGCACTGAGGCGGTCGCTTTGGAAATAGTTGTTCTCGAGACGGCTGCTCTCGAAGTGGCTGCTACCAAATCAGCTCCCGATCCCTCCTTGAAAATATTTATTCCTGGGGGCTATTCAATTACAAGCGACTTCAAGGTTGAGAAACCCTCATCCAAATAAGATCGGGGTGAAGAAGTATCAAGGTATATATGCTCTGTTACTGAGAAACCCGCAGTTCGAGAGGACTGTAAATGGGAAGGCAAAGACATAGTAGTCCCTGGGCCTGAGGACGCTATTACTACCCACATGGATGGGTATGTCACACCTCCTTTTTCTACCCCGGAAGGGGGTATACGGGAGTTTTTTCCAATTAAAGTGACAATCGAAACAGGATTACTTATTAAAAATCAGAGTCGTCACTTGGGATAATTTATGGTGTCCCAAGTCACCGGTTTAAAATCCCGAATCGAGGAAGGCTGACTCTTATTTACGGTCTGCGAACACAGAAATCCGGGTAAGGAATTCTATTAACTCGGGAGAAGGTGTTAGGCATTCCCGAATTTTGTGGTTCTAACACGGTTGCTTTGATCATACTTGGCTTATTAAATCATCTAATTACTTATTTAAGAACCCATGTGCATTCACCGCTTTTAATTAAAAAATTATCTTGAAACAAGTCACGCGTACGTGTACTTATCTTTGTTTGGCGCGTCAAAAATCATGTCACGCGTACATGTCCACAATTAATGACGCTTTATTATTATTAAGAAAAGTTTGGCCAAAGTCGCGCGAACGCATACTCCAGTTTTGTTTTTAAAATCGTAATCCCGTCACGCGAACGTGTACGCAATCACGATGGTATATTAAACAGGCCTAAAGCAACTACGAGCATTTGTTATTTTTATATCTGGGTCATGAAATTAACATGAGGGCCATGAATGATTAAATTGTGAATGACATACCTCGGACTATATTGAGAACAATTCTATTATTACGGAAAGTTTGATCGAAGTTGCATGAACACATACTCCGATTTGGTTTTTAGAATCCTAATTATGTCACGTGGACGTGTACACAATCACGGTTATAGATTAAACGTGCCTAGAGCATTTCCACTGATATTCAGCTTCTTATATCATATCAAAGATTGCAAAAGAGACCAACTGTTACGAAAGGCATTGAAATTTTCTCTATATCAACATGGCGAAGTGCAGAAATAGCCAATTTTAAGACATTTATTTAAAGAATAACCACTTTTTGCAAAAGAATTTAAAGTTAAGGCATATGTTTATTCTGATTTCACACAACGAAAATCGATTCACAGAAACAACCAAACTATTCCTATCAAACTTTGCATTTCCAATTCAATACATCTACTTTACTGATTCACATTCCATCATTCTTAAACTCCCATTAAACAAACACACACACACACACACACACACACACACACACACACACACACACACACACACACACACACACACACACACACACACACACATATATATATATATATATATATATATATATATATATATATATATATATATATATATATATATATATATATAACATTACTTCTTTCAACATGCATTATAAAATTCAGAAGTTCTATATCAGTCAAGGGCAAGGCCAAAAATAAAACTTTACATGAATTTGAGACTCAACAATGACCTCGACCGGAAAATTTACTGACCCTCGACGGAACTACGACCAAACCTCGAAACTCGCCATATTTCTCGCCGGATTCAACTTGAGTGAGCTTGGACGATAGCTTTGGACATCACAAGGGTTGTTTTACGCCGGAGTTCGATTGTTGATTATTATTTGGTGATTCGCCAGAGTTGCTCAGCCATGGCTATCGCTGAACTGCTAACGATGAAACGGGGTGAGGAAGACAAGGAACGAGATCGTGTTTATGGCTGTTGCAGCTGTGTTCTGAAGAAAAGGGGGTTTTCGCTGGTTTTGTGAAGAAGAAGGGGTGTCGTTAGTTCACTTGGTTGCTTGCTGATGGGTCTAAGCTTACAAAAGTGGTTGTTGCTTCGTGATTTTGGTGAAGAAGAACGTTGATTGCTGATTGAAATGAACGGGGGGTTCTTTTTGAGAATTGCGGCGCTGCAGCCTTTTTAGGCGTTAGGTCAGCCTTTTTTCTTAGGAAATTAGCTCCTCAATTTTGTATTCTTTTAGTTGATTCCCATAGAGTGTATTGCGTCTCATTTTTTTGAGTGTATATGTCTAGGTCCTCTTTTAGTCTTAAGTCTTGTTTGTTTTATAGGTATTTTTAGGTTAGGGGGTATGGGCCTAGGAATTATGGGCTTGGGAATTGGGCCAAAGACTAAAAAAAATGGACTGCAAGATTCATAAAAACGGGATAAACCAACCCAAAACTAATTCCTCCTTCTAAAGTTATATACAATTATAATATAAAAATATAAAACTAATCTTAATTAATTGAACTAAACTATGAAACTATTTTTGTGTTTTCAAGATTATATATAAAAATAAAAATAAGGTACTATTTTTGTATATTTTTTATTTAAATTTATGAAAGATACGTAAACTAAAATATTTTTGTAATTTTTATTTTTTGTGACAAAATAAAGTAAAAGATTCACAACTATTTAAAATATCGGGGTTAGGCCTAAACTAAATATTTTACGCTAAAATTGGTAAAATTTCGGGGAGGGTCAAAAATCACATGTCTACATCTGCCCCTCTTTGACTGAAAACATGAAGTATTTTCAGACAAAGAACGACTAGACATGTGTTTTGACCCGACCCTTATTTGGAGAGACCAAAACTAAGAGAAAGGGGAATGTGACCGAGCCCTGGTATCTGAGCCACCTACATATCCTTGGTTATAAAGGAATCAGGCCACGTGTAGTTCAGAAGTGAGTGAGATAATGGAGTATACCGAGGTGGAGAGCCAATCAAGGTGCCATTCCGTCGAGGTTCTGGTCCGCGGTCCTGTTATTACATCAAAAATCAAGATTGAAAAAACTAACTAAGCCTATCAGCTACGAGTTACAAGATTCATATCTATGAGTCTTCTGAAGCTTGATCTTGAGTCTTGGTTGGTTCTTCATGCGGACTCTAATCTGAATCTTGATGCTTGTTAGCTGCAGGTGTTGGTTCAATCTTCTTCAGCTTTTTCAGATCAAGACGGGACATGCAGAGCTTGTGACTTCAATTATGTCTTGATCTGACCACATCTTTTCTCCACCTCTGCACTTTGGATTCACTTATTTTCTTTTATTCTTGATTGAGGCTTCTTTTTTTGTTATCTAGGACCCTTGTCGACCCGCATTGTTGAGGCGAGCTTCTGCGACTTCTAACTTGAATCGGATTCTGAAATGACTTCCCTTGTTCTCCAGGTGGGCGCCTGATTGCTGAACTTGACCTGTCTTCCTTCGAAACTTGAATTGTTTTCCCTTGAAATTGCTTTTTCTTGAAACTTGAATTGTCTTCCTTCGAAACTGCTTTCCCTATAACTTGAGCTGTTTCCCTTGAAACTTGAATTGTCTTCCCTTGAAACTGTTTTGCCTTGAAACTTGAATTATCTTCCCTTGAAACTTGAACTGTCTTCCCTTGTTTTTCAGGTGTGCGCCTGATTACAACTAAACAGACAAAACAAAAGAAATTTTTTTGCCCCAATTTGCACTAGGAAGATTTGTGAGTTGTTAGCAAAATTGTAAACCCCTTATACTATTGATGCAATGATGAGAGTAAACTAAAGACTAGACTAGGATGTGCGTCTCCTAAACGTGATTGAACTTGCGGAAAACTATAAACTAAGCTTGACTAAAGTGAAGACTGACCCTATTCTCCAGGCGGAGCCCCTGATTTCAAGAAAACTAAGCATTAATAACTTAAGAAAACTAAAAATTGACCCCTCTTTTTTTTTTCAAATTCAGACTTCCCCCTTCTTCTTTTTTAAATTATTATCCTAGGAGAAAATTTGTCGGACTAGGTTTTCTATCTTAGGAGAAAGATTCATCAAACTAAGATTTTGATCCTAGGAGAAAGTTTATCAGACTAGGTCCCTTTTTGTTATCTTAGAAGAAAGATTCATCAGACCAAGACATTTATCCTAGGAGAAAGTTCATCAGACTAGGTCTTCTATCTTAGGAGAAAAATTCATCAGACTAAGATTTTGATCCTAGGAGAAAATTCATCAAACTAGGTCTCCTTTTGTTATCTTAGGAGAAAGATTCATTAGACCAAGATGTTTATCCTAGGAGAAAGTTCATCAGACTAGGTCTTCTTATCTTAGGAGAAAAATTCATCAGACTAAGACGTTTATCTTAGGAGAAAGTTCATCAAACTAGGTCTTCTATCTTAGGAGAAAGATTCATCAGACTAAGATTTCGATCCTAGGAGAAAATTCATCAGACTAGGTCCTCTTTTTGTTATCTTAGGAGAAAGATTAATCAGACTAAGATATATATTGGGAGGAAAATCCATCAGACTAGGACTTTTTATCCTAGGAGGAAAAATGTAAAGATCAATGGCAAGATTTTATGCACAATAGCAAGATAAATAAAGGCAAAGATTTGAGAAACTTCCATTTGTAGTCTCTTCTCTCCTTTTCTTTTCCATCTCTTTTTTTTTCTTTCTTTTGTTTTTTTTTCTTTCTTTTTTTTTGAACCACTCCCTTGCACTGCTTTGTTCCTATTTCACACAAAGAAAAATTTGTCAGTTTTGAAAATGGTGGTCGGTTTGTGGCCTTGAGTCTTGAGCAGCTTGGCTTTTGCTCGATCAGCTTGAGTCGGTCTCAAGAGACTTTTGTTCTACACCCACTCTGATTGTTATACACCCAGTACTATTTGTATTTGCGGCTCAGTCAGCCTTATCCCAATTGGAGATCTTTGCTTAGGTGACTTTTCCGATAGCTTGAATGACTTCCTGCTTTTGAGCAATTTGTCCGTTAGAAAGAATCACAAGTTTTATTTGCTTGCGCCAAGTAGGCTGACAAAAGTCTTTTTGGGGAAGCCTTTGCATAAATCCTCAAGGTATATTGACAATAACAACTGAGTGTGCTGGCCAAATTTACTTTATGCAACTGAAAAGCTGGTACCAGATTTTGAAATCATTTCCTGCTTGTTTTGACAAGGACTGACTCAGAGTGAAGGACACAAATGATGCAAAGAAACAAGTATTAACAAAAAATGCCCCGATCGGAAGGACAGAAGGAATAGTTTTTTCTTTTATTTTTCTTTTTCTTTTTTTTTCCAATAACTGGCCTTAATGGTCATGACATGCATTTTGGACTCAACGGGCTGATCTATTAGACTAATCCAATCTTCCCTATTGCCATTCTTATGAGCTTTGAAGTCGGGCTTGTTCGTGCCAATTCTTTGCATCAGCTTCGCGACTCACTTTCGACTAGTGGTACCCCAAGGGATTTTTACCTACAAGTCTCTCTCATTTATTTATCTCTATTTACCGTCACCTTACTGTGCCCGTGAGGGATTTCACTAGTAAGATTCTCTCATTTATTTTATTTTTCTTTTTCTTTTTTTTTCTTGTGTGAGCAACTTGAAAGTGTTCTATGTCATGTGACCATCGTTGCTCATTGCATGCTTCTCCTGGAATTCTCAAAGGCATATCAAAAGGCCTTTATTTGGAAGGATTTTGGATAGGGTTTGAAAGAAAAGACATCATGAAGGCTCAAAATAGACTCAAAGTAAAGGAGGTTGTAGACTTACAACTTTTGGAATCGACTCTTTCAAAAATGAAATAAAATCTTTGCCCCAGTTTCGGATACTGGGATATTTTTTTGGATTTTTTTACTTTTTTGAATTCTTATTTGGTTAGACTGAACCGTGAGGCTGCCTACGTATTTTTTTTAAAGGAATCAGGTCTAATGTAGTTCAAACATCTGACCTAAACTATTTTTCATCTTTCTTTTTGTTTCTCTTTTTTCTTTTTCTTTTTTTTTGTTTGCCCCAGCTTCTATTTTTGAGGGCATGGACCTTAGACAATTCTTTTCTTCTTTTTTTCTTCACTTCGAACTTTCTAAAAGCTGCCCCAGTTTCCACTCTTGGGGCATGGACTTTTATTGTTATTTCATTTTTTTGACTTTTGACTCTAAACTTGATTCTAAAAGAGGGTGGTCAAAGAAATTAACATAGGCTCAAAGGGGTGACAAAGGGTATAAAGTATTTGGGTAGCAGAAAAAGGGTCTCCCAACCTCGAGAACGCCAAACATAGTATCTTTTCGCGATCATAACATTGACAGACATGTTTGTCTTCTTGGTGTGTCGTGGTCACAAGACACTTTCCATCCCTTAGCGTCAAACTTTCCAACAAACTTCAATTGATTAAACATCCTCAAGCCTGATCATCACAATGATTTGAAGGTGAATTTTACCCGACCTTAATTCCAAAGTATTTCAACTCTTTATTCATCCACAAAAGTATTTTTTTCAGCTATCCAATTCCAGATTAAATTAGTTTCTAAGATCTGGCCAAAATTTCCGCATGCATGTCATGTTATTAGAACTAGCGAGAAAAGAACTAAGAACAAAATGGCACAAAAGGACAAACTGTATCTTATTGAATAAGGATGGAAGGGTTTGACAACGGGACAAACAACCTAAGATCAGAGTTACAACCCTAAAATAACCCAGATAATGACAATAGCAACAAAACAGACCGACATGACTCATACAAACATAATGGAAGGATAGAAGAGTTTGACTCAATAAAACAAATAAAATCTGGATCACAACCGTGAAATAACCTAGATAACATAAAAAACATCAAAACAAACTACCAAGATTCCTTCCGAGTGAGGAGAAAATGACTTTTCAATTGCTAAGCTTGACATTTAGCTACAAATTTGCTCATCAGAATCACCATGGCCTTCTCCAATTTCAAAATCATTAACTTCAGTTAGTAAGTTCCCGAGAGGATTCTCATACTCCATGTCACTACGCATCATCCCCACAAAGTGTGCATCATCATGTGCAGGTAAAGGATTCTGCACGATATTCTCGGTGTCACTGTCTTGGATCACAATCAATTTTTCTTGGATCATCCTTTCTATTTATCTTTTCAAATCCCGACAGCTCTCAACATTGTGTCCCTGGGCATTAGAATGGTATTCACACCTTTTAGAAGGGTCAAAGCTTCTTGCACGGGGGTCCACATGATTTGGAGGAATAGGTGCAATCATGTCATACTACTTTAATTTCTCAAACAAGCTTGCATAGGACTCTCCTATTGGTGTAAAATTATCTTTCAGCCTTTGTTCCCTTCTATACCCCTGGCTTGGATGTGGGTTATAGGGCAATTGAAAATTTTGTGGAGGCTGGTGGAGATTTTGCGGTGCTGGTGCTCGCCTTCTGGGGTGTCTTGGTGGCCGGGCAACATACTGAGGTGCAGCAACAGAGTGTTGAGGGTTCTGAGGTGGATAATACTGCTCAGGGGAGTCATGGAAAACCTGAGGAGGCTGCTCATACCCTCGAGATGTTCTCCTGGGACCTCTTCTCGACCCTGATGTCATCATGATTTCTTCAACCTTCTTATTCGTGTCACTAAAATTATCGGATTCAATCTGGACAACCTGAGTTGCGGCTTTGAGAACTGCTTGCCTTATAATTCTACCTGTTTTAAAACCATTCTCAACCATTTCCCCCATTTTGATTGCTTCCGAGAAGGATTTACCCACAACGGATATCATGTTTTGAAAATAATCTGGCTCCAGAGCCTGAAGAAAGACAATGATTAGCTCGTGTTCATCCATAGGTGGCTTAACTCTAGCTGCTTGTTCTCTCCATTTAATGGCATATTCCCTGAAACTTTCAGTTGGTTTCTTCTTCAGGTTTGAAAGGGAAGTGCGGTCTGGGGCAATACCAATGTTGTATTTTGGAACTGTTTGACAAAGGCCTGTGCCATGTCATTCCAGACGTACCAGCGAGATGTGTCTTGATACATAAACCATGTGGATGCTACTCCCGTAATACTTTCCCCAAAATAAGCTATTAGCAATTCTTCATTTCTTCCTGCACCTCTTAGCTAATTGCAATACCTTTTCAGGTAGGCTATAGGGTCTTCATGTCCATCATACTTTTCAAATTTGGGAGTCTTGAAACAAAGCGTCAAGTGGACATCGGGGAACATACATAGATCCTTGAAGGCAATACTCTTCTGACCAATCAACCCTTGCATGTTTTTCAACTGTCGTTCTAAGCTTTTCACTCTTTGGGTCATTGTAAGCACGTGATTTTTGCCCTATATGAGAATTACTCCCAAAAATTCCAAAAATAAAATAATTTTTTGTTTGTTTGCAATTGTTGTGAATTTTATGTTATTTTTCTTGTATTGTTTGCATTTGTCTGTGCATGTTTATTTGCTAAATTAATAAAAAATACAAAAATATGTCGCATTTCCATTTAGGATTTAAGTTTGCAATTATGAGTAATTAAGTTTGTTTTACAAGAATGAAAATTACAAAAATAGGCATCTTTTGCATTTTTAGCCTTTAATGTCCAAATTGTGTGATTGTATTTTAATTGTCATTTCATTTTATATGATAATTGTTGCTAGGAATTAATTAGTATTTTTAATAAGTTAATTTAGTTTGTAACTTAATTTAGAATTTTAGTTTTAGAAAGTAAAAGAAAAGAAGCAATAAAAGAGGAAGAAAATCGGATTGGGCCACCTTCTAATTTAAATCAACCATGGCCCAAACCAAATAAACTCCTACCGGGTCGACTCGACTCGGTCCGCCCCATAACCCCAAGCAAACACCCCCACCCTTTCTTCCATTTGGACATTTTTTTGAAAAAACCCTAAAAAGGAAAACCTAAAGCTACCCTCCCCCCTCTCTTCTTCTTCTTCTCCAAAACCACCCCCCTTCCCCTCGTCCCAAGCTCCTATGGCTGACCCCAACCCAACAGACCCCCCCTCTCTTCATCTTCTTTGTCCAAACAAACTAGTCCAAAAATCAGTCGACCCCCGTCCCCGTCTGCCATTGACAAGCTCCGTCGACCTACTATGGCCGCTGTTTCTTCTGCTTCGTCTTCAGCGTTGTTGCATCGTCCACCCAAACCACCATGGCTGCTGCTCTTCATCTTCTTCATCTCAGCTGCATCGAGCTCCAGTCAGCTCATGGCTGCTGCTGCACCTCTCATGGTTGCCTGCGTCGTCCACCCAAACCCCATCGCTGCTGCTTTTTCTTCTTCGTCCACATAGGTCCCAAACGACCATCTGCTAAATAGCCTCACGTCCAAACGAACCCCATCGGCTTCTGCTTCGTCCAGTCGAGCTCCAGCCAGCCCGTCATGGCTGCTGCTGCTCAACACACATACACACTGCCTCACGTCCAAACAACCTGCTGTCTCGTCGTTTCTTCAGGTTCAATTCGTCGAGGTCGTCGTTTGTCGTTCTGAGTTCCTCGAGGTTAAAAGAGAAGGTGGGTTGTCGTTGAAGTCGAGATCCGTTAGGTCATTGGCAGTCGTGGTTTGAGTTTGCCATTTCCGTTCGAGTTCATCGTTGGTTATTTCCGGTTAGTTGGTTTAAGTTTCATTTATGTCCGTATTTTGTTTGATATTCTCGGATTTAAAATCAGTATATGTTTGATTCTTTTCTTGTTCGTTGTTATCATTTCTTGATTATTTCTTCGGTTTGCTTTTATTCATTTGTTTTTGTTTAGTTTTAATATAGAAGTGTGTTAGTTTAATCACTTGAATCATTCATCTTTGTTGTTTAAGTTAGATTTAATTCGTATTCATTTTTTGTTTGAAGTTCGTTTTTCATCCAATGATTTAATGTGAGTTTATGTTTTGGTTTTTAATTTTTTTTGAATCATTCATCTTTGTTGTAATGTTGTTGGATTTAATTCGAGGTTTGATTGATGATCGTGTTTAGTGATTTGTATTTACTTGTTTGTTCTGCTGAGTTTGTTCGGATATGAATCTGACTGTGTTGTTAATTCATGAACGTTGTCGATTACGAGTTTGTTTGGCAAGTTTATTATGCAGAGTTTGATTATTAGTTGTCAATTGTCAGGTTTGATTGGTTATAGCTGCTGTATTTTGGTTAATTGATTAGGTGAATTGATTATAGCTGATGTGGGTAGAATGGTAAATTGCAGTATTTTCAGGGGTAGAATGGTAATTTCAGAAATTTTATAGGGGTATTTTTGGAATTGGAAATCTGAACAATTATTTATTTTGAGTCCTCTGTCCACTAAGCTAATAATATTAAAATAAGGTATTAAAATAATATAGTGGGGAACAAGACATGTGGTAGTGGGGAATAATGCATTTGTTTAATCAATAATGGAGAACAAGACATAGTAGGATTACAGGGCTCAAGAAAAGTTGATTAAATAAAATAATAATTGTATTTTTTATGAAGTAGTGGGTTTGGTAGGAGAAAGTGGATTGTTTTATTATTTGTTTAATTGATTAAGGGGTATGTTATGAGGCATAAATAGAGCAGACTTGGACAGAATTAAGGGGGATTGGCTGGGGAGAGGGGAAGAATTCCGAAAATATTGAAAGGGGATAGGAGATTGGCTGAATATTAAGAGGAGAAGAATTCGAAAATAGAAAAAGATTTTTGAGGATTCGAATTTGAAGAGAGTTTAAGAGAAGGAATTTTCTGAACATTAAGAGAGAATTAAGGGTTAAACATTAACTGGTCTTTCACCCTAAAAAAAAAAGGGTTCACTTTGTTTTTGCCCGTTGATTATCGTTGGTGTTTATGGATTTTCATGTGGTTTGTTCCTTGAGTTTGGTTGGTTATTTGCTACTACTTCACTGGTTATTGCTGAATTTTTTTTTGGTTTTCAAATCTGTCACTGGGTGTTCCGTTTGCTGTTGTTGCTGGTTATTGTTGATGTTGCTGTGTTACATACTACTTTGCTGACCTTCTTCTTCTTGTATTGGCAATACCAGGTACACAACTGTAACTTTGGCATATTGTAAGCTGAAATGTGAAAGCATGAATACATATGAAGAATGGAACTTTGAAGTTTTAATTTAGCTTTTTCTTTGTTTCTTTTACTAATTGTATTTAGGCTATTTCATGTATTATTATTCTGTAAATTTTTGTCGCTTTGCATAACTAGGCATCTTGTAGTGATGTATTAAATAATACTTTGCTTTAACTTGATTATTAGGTAGTATATATTTAAGCATGCTCATTACAGTCAAACTGTTTAATAATTGGAATAAGAGAAAAATAATATAAGTTGGTCTTTAGTGAATCGGCTTGGCAAAACTGATTAAGTTCACTAGCTATGAAGGTTTTAATATTGTCAACATTAGGTTAATCGTGAACATGTAGCTAAATTTAGTTAAAGCATGAATTTAAATTAATTTCGCGAATTAAGCATTATGGCATGATTTGAGTTCAAACAAGACGAGTTAATGTTTAAATTTAATAAACTTTCGAATATGCATTAGTAATTAAGATTGATTCTAGTTTCAAATAGTTGTAAATAATTAATTCCAACGGTTCAAATCATCTAACAATGCTAGTTTAATCTAGTTATAGGATAATTAGTTTCTTTTGAATATATTTTTTGTCGATTTCGTATTTTATTTATAATTTCAATTTTAGTAATATTCCCTTCCGTTAACATTTGTCTTAATCTAGCATTTAATATGTTACGCTTTTTTTTTAAGCATGTAATTAGTTAAGATATTTTTCTTTTATTTTAGAGACGAATTTAATAGAAATGTAGTCACTTTAGGATATCCTTAAAATAAATGAGGCGTGCTTCGTCAAAATAAATATAAAATTGCGGGGCCCTCAATAATTATTTGTTTTAAAATACTTAGATTCCTGGACGGGCCATTTAGCAAATGTCATGACCCTACCCAAAATAATAACAACGCGTTAGTCTTTAGGCGCGTATTTAATAATGTATTTTTTCCTAAACTCGGGTGCACATTTATGTGACCCAAATCCAAATCTCAACAGAGTCGAAGTGTGTCGACGACCACGGGTACATTGACTGTGATGTGGTTCGAGATATATTTTTACGAGGTTGCAATTCTCGATAAAAAAATAATAATAATGATAAAAGTGGTTAAAAGTTAAAATTAGTACATATGTTAAACATGTATTATATCAGATAATCAAGCCGAATATGACAATTGAGCGACCGTGCTAGAACCACGGAACTCGGAAATGCCTAACACCTCTCCCGGGTTAACAGAATTCCTTATCCGAATTTTTGGTGCGCAGACTGTAATACAGAGTCTTTCTTTTCCTCGATTCGGGATTAAAACCGGTGACTTGGGACACCATAAATCTCCTAAGTGGCGACTCTGAAACAAAATAAATAAATACCGTTTCGATTGTCCTTTAATTGGAAAAAACTCCCTTTTACGTCCCTTAGCGGGAGGCGTAGCGGAAAAAGGAGGTGTGACAGCTCTGGCGACTCTGCTGGGGAACGAACCCAGAATCTCTAGTTCAGGGTTCAAAAATTCGAGCTTAGAATAATTGTTATCATTTGGCTTCATTTATTATCTGATTTTATTACATGTTTTAGCCTAAATGTGCAAAATGTTACTCTTACCGCTTTGATATTATCTGAACTGTATATATAAACTGCTACGAAATCCCTCTTTTCTCTCTCTTGAGGAGTGCACGCTGGCCGTGACTTCTTTCTGTTAGTGTCCTATTCCAAAATAGAACGATGATTCGGAGGGGTTGCAAAATCGGATGATCTTTTGGTTACCGGTACACAGTTCCCATCCTTGGCTCGAGTTGTCCGCTCGGGTAAACCAGGTCTAGAACAAACACCCAGGATAAACCTAGTATAACAAAACCTCATGCCGGATCCCTAGTAGGAACGTTTATTTGCATCATGTTGCATTTGACTTAGGGGACTCAACACAGGGGTTGGGTCCGTCTAGGACAAGCAACCTGAAATGAAAAAAGACCATCATGCTGCATCCTGTTTATTTTGCATATTTATTTGCTTTAGATTTGCATGCTAACCGACTTCTGAAATCGGGGATTTTTGAAAAAATTGTGAAAAAGAAAAAAAAAATAGCAGTGTAGGGAGATAACTACTTCTTTTTAGAAAAGTAAAACCAATGTCCAGGTAGTGTCAAAACCCTGCCGAAATTTTGAAAAAAAATGAAAAATATTTGTCCTTTTAGTTTGATTTATTTGAAAAACAAAAGAAAGGAGTCTTGTTTACAAGTTTAGTTTATGTTGGGCGAACTACGCCGGTTTGATTCTCACAAGATGTGAGATACGTAGGCAGCCCTCATCGGGTCCAACCTCCCCTTTTGTAAAAATAGCCAAAACAATGTCAAAATTTTTTGTCATAGAGTTGGGTGATGCTGTTTTTGTCAGAAATAGCCGAATGTTCCCAAAAGGACGCCGGAAGGCTGACTTTGCATAAACAGCCACTTTTGGTCATGTTTTTAGGATTTTGGTCGGTTAACTAAAGCAGCCTTAAAATCTTCGTCCCCGAGGTGCTGAAAGGCCGCGTCGGCAAAACTCGGTCTTTTATTTTAATTTGAAAAATAATAAGAAAAAGAGTCAGTGGTCAAGAATATTGTTTAGATTTTTGGTCAAAATAAGTCGAGCCAGCTTCGGCGGTGTCTTAAACCGTTCTTGCCGAGATAGCCTTAGAGTATCTTTCAGTTGTCAAAAGGCTATTTTCGTAAAAGAATAGACAAGTTTGTGAAGTGTTATAAAATAATCTTCCCGGCCTCAAAATTCATGTGAAATTGGGAAAGGGCAACATTTGCAAAACAACCGTTTGGTCAAAATCGGCGTATAGGGGAAGGAATCTGTCATTTTATTTTTCTTGAGTTTGTATTTCTTTTGATTAGAGTATGTGGGTCGTTTGACTTTCGAGTCTGTTGTTCATCTTTAAATGATTCCAAAAATGTTTTATTACCTTTTATGGCAGAACTACACCCAGTCTGATTCATGCGGGGACATGATACGTAGGCAATCTACATAAGATTCGACCATCACTAAAAGAAAAAAAAAAGGCATTGTGAATAAAAGAAAGGAAAAAAGGACATAAAAAGAAAGAGTAAGCCGGGATAATGCATGCAATCGAAGCAAAAACATGTTAGAAATGGTTAAACTGCCTAGGAACATTGCATTCCCCAATGTGAAATTGCAATATGTGTTAAACTCTAACGCTAACAAGTTTTGTTGTTTATACCAGAAAAAGAGATTTCAAAACAGTTAGCTCGTTAGAACGTTCTGGCAGATTACCATTACCACACAAGATCAAAAGGGCCCATTCCGGAAAGTATGTCTGGTTCAGACAAAAGAATTGAGGAGGAAAAGACGTGAATGCAAATGATGAAGGAGGAAGTAGACAGGTTGAGACAAGAGATAACTGGGATACACCTAGCCTGGGCTATGGGACAAACACCACCAATACTTCCCCCTACTCCTACCCTTTCACCAGCTCGGACTCTGGAACACCCTTCCACTGGTCCATCAACGAGCTTCCCCATTGCCCAATACTATCAAGGGGAAACTTCCTATAATCCCCAAGCTTCACCACCCAAACAAAATCCTCCTCCACCAGCTATTCCTATTTTTGTGGCACCTCCACCCGCCACATTGCAAAAATCATCCGATGAACCAGTGTTTCAGGTTCACGACAATCAATACTATCCTCCTGAACTCACCTTCAAAACACCCGAGCCATACACTTACACCCCTCACCTTCAGCTCCCAACAGAAACTGAGAGGCCAGCTAAGAATCCGGAGCAAGACGAAGTGCTTCGTAAAGTGAAAAGCCTGGAGCAATCCTTCAGGAATATGCATGGATTGGGTAGCCAAGTCAGTGTGTCCTATAAAGATCTGTGTCCCTTCCCCGATGTTCAATTGCCAGCAGGTTTTAAGATGCCAAAGTTTGATCTATATGAGGGACACGGTGATCCCATGGCGCATCTACGAGGTTTCTGTAGTAAAATGAGAGGGGCATGTGGAAAGGATGAGCTGCTGATAGCCTATTTCGGTCAAAGTTTAAGCGGGTCTGCATTAGAATGGTACACGAGGCAGGATCCTAGCAGGTGGTATACCTGGGACGATCTAGCACAAGCGTTTGTAGGTCATTTCCAGTATAACCTTGAGATCGTCCCCGACCGTCTCACACTATTAAAACTTGAGAAAAAGCCTGGAGAGAGCTTCAGTGAATTCGGATTCCGTTAGAGAGAACAAGCAGCAAGAGTCGATCCGCCAATGAGGGAAGGTGAAATGGTGGACTACTTCTTACAAACTTTGGAGCCAACTTACTTTGGTCACCTGGTGACATCAGTTGGTAAATCTTTCAATGAAGTAGTAAACATGGGCGGCATGGTTGAAGAGGGACTCAGGTCCAATAAGATAATGAGTTATTCGGCAATCAAGGCCACAACTCAGGCTATCCAAAGCGGCACAGGAGGTGCGCTCGGGAAAAAGAAGAGAGATGAGGTCGCAACAGTCGAAATAGGTACTTGGTCCAAATCCATAGGTCCTTCCCCTCACTACCAGCCCAGACCCCATCACTCAAATTACCCACACATGCCATATGGCCTTTCACAACCCTACTACCAACCATCAGAGCCACTCTTTTCCGCCCATCATGCCCAAACCTGTCCCCGAGCTCCACATAATCCAGTTCAGTATTATCCTCAGAACAATGTCTGGTCATATATCCAACCATCAGGTCACTTCCTATGGCGAGCGTCAGCACCACATAATGCATTCTTGCCTTCACAACATTTTCGAGCACCCAACGACCCTAGAAAATAGGGGCATGGAAGGGAACAAAGGCAAAGAAATAGTTTCACGCCAATTGGGGAGTCCTATACAAGCTTGTTTGAAAAGTTAAAGCATTCTGGCCTGATTGAGCCACTCCTCGACTATACTCCAGACTCATATGCAAAAGGCTTTGATCCTACTGTACGATGCATGTACCACTCTAATGTCCAAGGGCATAACATTGAAGATTGTCGTTCTTTGAAAAGGGAAATAGAAAGAATAATTCAAGAAGGGGTAATTGTGATCAATGACAGTGACAAAGAGCATGCGAATCCTCTTGGGAATTTGCGGACTGAAGTTAATGATATTGAAGTTGTTAATGGTTTTGGCAATGTTGATGGGGAACCCAGCTGTTGAGATGCCGAGCTTGGCAATTGGAAAGACGCTCCTTTCTTGGTTGGTCAGGGAGGAGTTTTGGTGGTTCATTTTGTTATCATTTCTGTTGTCCGGGTTATTTGCAGGGTTGTAATCCAGATATTGTCTTGTGTCAAACCCTTTTATCCTTCCATTTTGTCATAGTGGTTTGTTTAGTGTTGTCTAGGATTTGTTTTGGGGTTTGTTCCAAGGTCGTACCCCAGTTGTTTTGCTTGTTTCGTTATACGAACCGTTTCACCTCTTGTATAATGCAAATTCCGGTCTTATGTTACTTTCAGTCATCTTCTTTGTTTAATTCTTTTATCCTTTTTGTCCTTGTTCAAACGCCAATCCTAGTGACATGACATGCATGCAAAGTTTGGGCCTAATCTTAAGAGTTCATTATAAAGCCATTGGGGGATTATCGGAACACTTAAGGGAAATAGGAACAGCTTGAGATTCTTTGAAGCCCGAGCCACGTGAAACTAGGGCAAGCAAAACATAAAGAAAACCATAAAAGCAAGTGAGAGTATTGCCCAACGGTGTTTTAAAAAGATGACAAATGAAAAGGCAAATGTATAGATATGGTTATCAAGTCCGGCACAATCAGAAGATGTGGCGAATATTTAATGGTGTTGTTTGTGCTTGGCATGTTTTAAAGATTGGAATGATGAAGGCATTTTATTCTGCTATCTAAACACTTTATCCTTCGTTAACCCTTTTTTGAGCCTTATTGGTTTTCTTTCGTACCCCTCGTTCGGAATCAGTAGCAAAGACTAGAAAACACAACCATGGAAGATAAAGAAAAAAAAAATAATAGAAACAACAAACGACAAAAGAGAAAAGGAGAAAAGGAGAAATGAGAAAGAGAAAGAAAAGAAAAGAAAATAATAGGTAAATGAAAAAATAAAGAGAGGAATGGGGAACTACGTTTGACCTGATTCCTCAAAGAGGATACGTAGGCGCTTCACGGTTCGGTCATAGTGTAACATAGTGTAACAAAAGATCAAAAATCCCCATGCAGAAACTGGGGCAGAAGTTGTGTCTGAGGTAAAGAAATCCGGTTCCGAAGGTTGTAAATTTTGAACCCAAATTGATTCGTTTTGAGCCGCTAGTACCCTTTCTTTCTAGCCCTAACCAAAACCCCATGTTACGGTCCAAAGAAATACCTTTTGACCAGTCTTCGAAAGATGCCAAGTCATGCAAATGGAAGTCGAGAATAACACTCTGATCCCCAACAGAAAAGTAATAAAATGGGAGAGTCTTATCGGTGAAAACCTTCACGGGCACCTTGAGGCGGCTATAAGTTAAAAGAAAAACCAAAATGAGAGAGGCTTTATAGTGAAAACCCTTCGGGCACTACAAGTTGAATAAAGATTGAGAATCATACAAGAAAGCACCAGACGAAGATTGTGAAAGGCGATTAATGAAGGAGGATAGGCCACGTGTGAATGTCATGGCCAATAGAGTTGGTATCCACATCTGATAGGTTTTACTTTGTAGTTTTATTGTTAGGAGTCATCTCTTTCTTTTTTACTCTGTTCATTTTTCCTTTATCATTTCCTCTTCTTGAGTCTCTTTGGTCAGAACAAGAGAGAAATGATTTCAAAATTTGTCATCAGCTTTCCAATTATGCAAGACGAGATCTGACTAGTACGTCAAAATGGTATAAGTCATGGAAAGAACAAGCGCAATGAGCTGGTAGTCAACATGCTTTGAGGTTCGCACAAAATACCCAAGAATGGTCCATATCAATTCAGGGACAGTGCAACAAAAAGAGGTCTAGGGGGATTGAACCGAGGGTATATTCGATGATGAGATCGATAAAAGGATGGACCAACATCAAAAAGGATATCCCCAGCATAAATCAAGGGTTATAAGGCCAAGGCCAACGTAAAATCAAGAAAGAACAACACGGAAAGCAATGGGCATAATTGGGAAATTCATAGGAGACTCAAAGGTTGGGGAAATGCCAGTTCACGGACAGTACCACAAAAGAAGATATTGGGTCTGCACCGTGAAAAGGTATTTCAATAACACACACGATGAAGGGAGTTGTTAATCAATGAACATGCAAGATCTTCAAGTGAAATCGGCTGTCATGAAAATACGTGAGATCAGATAAGGAGACTGGGAAAATGGTTAAGAAGTTTGTGAATAAGGAATCGTCAAGAAAGTCGGAAGGTATCAGCCCAGTTCAAGATGGTCAGACAACGCATAGATTGAAAATGGTTGATGGCATCCCCAGCTGGAGTATCACAACCAACCACCATGTTTTAAACTGACCGAATTTTCTTTGTTTGAAACAGGGATGGAAGATATGTTCATATCAAAGCTTGGAAGGTTGAAATTTTCAGGTATAATGCCCCAATTCGACTTACGCAAAGGCTATTGAGAAGATCACACATCAGCACCAGGAAAAGCATTTCCTAGTCTGGGTTTTCAAGTTATATTTTGTTGTAGGAGATGCATTTCCTAAATTGAGATTTTACCCTTAGGAGACGCACTTCCTAGTTTGGATCATATGAGTTTTAGTCACTAAAATTCTCACTTCTAGGAGACGCACTTCCTAGTTTCGGTCATTTAAATTCATTCCTAGGGGACGCACTTCCTAGTCTGGTTCATCTAAGTGCATTCGTAGGAGACGCGCTTCCTAGTTCGAATCATTGAAGATTCACCCCTAGGAGACGCACTTCCTAGTCTGGGTCTTTCGGGTTATATTTTGCTTTAGGAGATGCACTTCCTAAATTGAGATTTTACCACTAGGAGACGCACTTCCCCCTAAGTTTATTCTACCCATAGGAGATGCACTTCCCCCTAAGTTTATTCTACCCATAGGAGACACATTTCCCCCTAAGTTTATTTTACCCATAGGAGACGCAGTTCCCCCTAAGTTTATTTTACCCATAGGAGACACACTTCCCCTAAGTTTATTCTACCCATAGGAGACGCACTTCCCCCTAAGTTTATTCTACCCATAGGAGACACACTTCCCCCTAAGTTTATTTTTCTCATAGGAGACGCACTTCCCCCTAAGTTTATTTTTACCCATAGGAGACACACTTCCCCCTAAGTTTATTCTACCCATAGGAGACGCACTTCCCCCTAAGTTTATTTTTACCCATAGGAGATGCACTTCCCCCTAAGTTTATTCTACTCATAGGAGGCGCACTTCCCCCTAAGTTTATTCTACCCATAGGAGATGCACTTCCCCCTAAGTTTATTTTACCCATAGGAGACGCACTTCCCCCTAAGTTTATTTTCACCATAGGAGACGCACTTCCCCCTAAGTTTATTTTCACCATAGGAGACGCACTTCCTAAATCAATAGTTCAGTCATAGGAGATGCACTTCCAGGTTGAGTTTGAAATTTGAAGTTTTGCAAAAGGTTTTTGTTAAGGTCAGGAGCCCCCCCTGAAGAACAGAATGGCAATTAATTTTCAAAGTTGTTGTTGAAATCTCGCCCGCCTGAAGAAAAGAATGGCGATTTATTTTTGAAGTTGTTGTGGAGGTTGGGAGTCCGCCCATATAACAAAGGAATACATTTCAGTCTTTACATTTTAAGTTGAAGAAGTTGGGAGCCCGCCCATATAACAGAGGAGTTCATTTCAAGTCAGTAAAGCAGAAGAATACAATCGAAATCCCCAGCAGGAAACGACAAGAATCCCCAGCAAAGGAAGGAAGACCAAGACTCGATGGAAAGATAATGCAAAGTTCCCGAGAAGGACATAAGCAGTGCGAGATCGGCAGTCAAGGGAGAATACAAGACAAATCAGAAGTAAAGAAATGACAGAGGAGTCACCGAGACATCAAAGCAACAAAAGATACAAAAGCAATAGCATGATCTAGATAAGATTTTGTAATTCATAGACTATGGTTTAGTCTGGCTTCTTGTTTTCTTTCAGCCTGGTGTAATAAGGTGGTCGGCAAGCAGTAATAACAGCATGCAATAGCAGTAACATTGCAATCTCATGGTAGTCCCAGCTACCAAAACTTCTCGAACTACATTAACCTGATTCCCTTCTAGCCAGGGATATGTAGGAAACCTTTGAAGCAAAGGTTCGGTTAAATCTTTTTCAAAAAAATGCTTCACACGGAGTACTCGGATGGGAAAAAATCGCTCGCTTTATCTTTGCACGAAAAACTCTTCGTATTTTCGGACAAAGAGGGGCAGCTGTAAGCACAAGATTTTTGCCCTATATGAGAATTACTCCCAAAAATTCCAAAAATAAAATAATTTTTTGTTTGTTTGCAATTGTTGTGAATTTTTTGTTATTTTTCTTGTATTGTTTGCATTTGTCTGTGCATGTTTATTTGCTAAATTAATAAAAAATATAAAAATATGTCGCATTTGCATTTAGGATTTAAGTTTGCAATTATGAGTAATTAAGTTTGTTTTACAAGAATAAAAATTACAAAAATAGGCATCTTTTGCATTTTAAGCCTTTAATGTCCAAATTGTGTGATTGTATTTTAATTGTCATTTCATTTTATATGATAATTGTTGCTAGGAATTAATTAGTATTTTTAATAAGTTAATTTAGTTTGTAACTTAATTTAGAATTTTAGTTTTAGAAAGTAAAAGAAAAGAAGCAATAAAAGAGGAAGAAAATCGGATTGGGCCACCTTCTAATTTAAATCAACCATGGCCCAAACCAAATAAACTCCTACCGGGTCGACCCGACCCGGTCCGCCCCATAACCCCAAGCAAACACCCCCACCCTTTCTTCCATTTGGACATTTGTTTTGAAAAAACCCTAAAAAAGAAAACCTAAAGCTACCCTCCCCCCTCTCTTCTTCTTCTTCTCCAAAACCACCCCCCCTTCCCCTCGTCCCAAGCTCCCATGGCTGACCCCAACCCAACAGACCCCCCCCCCCTCTCTTCATCTTCTTTGTCCAAACAAACTAGTCCAAAAATCAGTCGACCCCCGCCCCCGTCCGCCATTGACAAGCTCCGTCGACCTACTATGGTCGCTGCTTCATCTGCTTCGTCTTCAGCGTTGTTGCATCGTCCACCGAAACCACCATGGTTGCTGCTCTTCATCTTCTTCATCTCAGCTGCGTCGAGCTCCAGTCAGCCCATGGCTGCTGTTGCACCTCTCATGGCTGCCTGCGTCATCCACCCAAACCCCATCGCTGCTGCTTTTTCTTCTTCGTCCACATAGGTCCCAAACGACCATCTGCTAAATAGCCTCACATCCAAACGAACCCCATCGACTTCTGCTTCGTCCAGTCGAGCTCCAGCCAGCCCGCCATGACTGCTGTTGCTCAACACACAAACATACTACCTTACGTCCAAACAACCTGCTATCTCGTCGTTTCTTCAGGTTCAATCCATCGAGTTCGTCGTTTGTCGTTCTGAGTTCGTCGAGGTTAAAAGAGAAGGTGGGTTGTCGTTGAAGTCAAGATCCGTTAGGTCGTTGGCAGTCTTGGTTCGAGTTTTGCATTTCCGTTCGAGTTCGTCGTTGGTCATTTCCGAGTTAGTTGGTTTAAGTTTCATTTCTGTCTGTATTTTGTTTGATATTCTCGGATTTAAAATCAGTATATGTTTGATTCTTTTCTTGTTCGTTATTATCATTTCTTGATTATTTCTTCGGTTTGCTTTTATTCATTTGTTTTTGTTTAGTTTTTATATAGAAGTGTGTTAGTTTAATCACTTGAATCATTCATCTTTGTTGTTTAAGTTAGATTTAATTCGTGTTCATTTTTTGTTTGAAGTTCGTTTTTCATCCAATGATTTAATGTGAGTTTATGTTTTGGTTTTTAATTTTTTTTTGAATCATTCATCTTTGTTGTAATGTTGTTGGATTTAATTCGAGGTTCGATTGATGATCGAGTTTAGTGATTTGTATTTACTTGTTTGTTCTGCTGAGTTTGTTCGGATATGAATCTGACTGTGTTGTTAATTCATGAACGTTGTCGATTAAGAGTTTGTTTGGCAAGTTTATTATGCAGAGTTTGATTATTAGTTGTCAATTGTCAGGTTTGATTGGTTATAGCTGTTGTATTTTGGTTAATTGATTAGGTGAATTGGTTAGAGCTGATGTGGGTAGAATGGTAAATTGCAGTATTTTCAGGGGTAGAATGGTAATTTCAGAAATTTTATAGGGGTATTTTTGGAATTGGAAATCTGAACAATTATTTATTTTGAGTGCTCTGTCCACTAAGCTAATAATATTAAATTAAGGTATCAAAATAATATAGTGGGGAACAAGACATGTGGTAGTGGGGAATAATGAAATTTGTTTAATCAATAATAGGGAACAAGACATAGTAGGATTACGGGGCTCAAGAAAAGTTGATTAAATAAAATAATAATTGCATTTTTTATGAAGTAGTGGGTTTGGTAAGAGAAAGTGGATTGTTTTATTTTTTTTTAATTGATTAAGGGGTCTGTTATGAGGCATAAATAGAGCAGACTTGGACAGAATTAAGGGGGATTGGCTGGGGAGAGGGGAAGAATTCCGAAAATATTGAAAGGAGATAGGAGATTGGCTGAATATTAAGAGGAGAAGAATTCGAAAAGAGAAAAAGATTTTTGAGGATTCGAATTTGAAGAGAGTTTAAAAAAAAGAATTTTCTGAACATTAAGAGAGAATTAAGGGTTAAACATTAACTAGTCTTTCAATCTAAAAAAAAGGGGTTCACTTTGTTTTTGCCCGTTGATTATCGTTGGTGTTTATGGATTTTCATGTGGTTTGTTCCTTGAGTTTGGTTGGTTATTTGCTACTACTTCACTAGTTATTGCTGGATTTTTTTTTTGGTTTTCAAATCTGTCACTGGGTGTTCCGTTTGCTTGTTGTTGCTGGTTATTGTTGTTGTTGCTGTGTTACATACTACTTTGCTGACCTTCTTCTTCTTGTATTGGCAATACTAGGTACACAACTGTAACTTTGGCATATTGTAAGCTGAAATGTGAAAGCATGAATACATATGAAGAATGGAACTTTGAAGTTTTAATTTAGCTTTTTCTTTGTTTCTTTTACTAATTGTATTTAGGCTATTTCATGTATTATTATTCTGTAAATTTTTGTCGCTTTGCATAACTAGGTATCTTGTAGTGATGTATTAAATAATACTTTGATTTAACTTGATTATTAGGTAGTATATATTTAAGCATGCTCATTACTGTCAAATTGTTTAATAATTGGAATAAGAGGAAAATAATATAAGTTGGTCTTTAGTGAATCGGCTTGGCAAAACTGATTAAGTTCACTAGCTATGAAGGTTTTAATATTATCAACATTAGGTTAATCGTGAACATGTAGCTAAATTTAGTTAAAGCATGAATTTAAATTAATTTCGCGAATTAAGCATTATGGCATGATTTGAGTTCAAACAAGACGAGTTAATGTTTAAATTTAATAAACTTTCGAATATGCATTAGTAATTAAGATTGATTCTAGTTTCAAATAGTTGTAAATAATTAATTCCAACGGTTCAAATCATCTAACAATGCTAGTTTAATCTAGTTATAGGATAATTAGTTTCTTTTGAATATATTTTTTGTCGATTTCGTATTTTATTTATAATTTCAATTTTAGTAATATTCCCTTCCGTTAACATTTGTCTTAATCTAGCATTTAATATGTTACTCTTTTTTTTAAGCATGTAATTAATTAGGATTTTTTTTCTCTTTTGTTTTAGAGACGAATTTAATAGAAATGTAATCAATTTAGGATATCCTTAAAATAAATGAGGCATGCTTCGCCAAAATAAATACAAAATTGCGGGGCCCTCAATAATTATTTAAAATACTTAGATTCTTGGACGGGCCGTTTAGCAAATGTCACGGCCCTACCCAAAATAATAACAACGCGTTAGTCTTTAGGCGCGTATTTAATAATGTATTTTTTCCTAAACTCGGGTGCACATTTATGTGACCCAAATTCAAATCTCAACGGAGTCAAAGTGTTTCGACGACCACGGGTACATTTATTGTGACGTGGTTCGAGATATATTTTTACGAAGTTGCAATTCTCGATAAAAATAATAATAATGATAAAAGCGGTTAAAAGTTAAAATTCGCACATATGTTCAACATGTATTATATCAGATAATCAAGCCGAATATGACAGTTGAGCGACCGTGCTAGAACCACGGAACTCGGGAATGCCTAACACCTTCTCCCGGGTTAACAAAATTCTTTATCCGGATTTCTGGTGCGCAGACTGTAATATAGAGTCATTCTTTTCCTCGATTCAGGATTAAAACCGGTGACTTGGGACACCATAAATCTCCAAATGGCGACTCTGAAACAAAATAAATAAATCTCGTTTCGATTGTCCTTTAATTGAAAAAAACTCCCTTTTACTTCCCTTAGCGGGGGGCGTAGCGAAAAAAGGAGGTGTGACAGTCATTTCTTCCTGTGCCATCTTTCGGGCAGGCTTCTCAATGTTTGCAGGAAGATCAAACAAGTACGAGTGGTAGTTAGGAGAGTGGTATTGCTCTTGTTGGATAGCAAATTGTGACTCATGACAAGGCTGTCCTTGGCCATTGGCCCATGCTTGACACATTTTGGCCATTTGCTGTTTCAGTATTCTATTTTTCTCAACAACAGTAGACTCTTGTTAAATCCTCTGACCCTGAGTCTCTTGAGCACTTGTAACAGTTTTAATGTCAGTTATCATTTTTCCTTGGAGGTTGTGGTGTCCATTTACCACAATCCGACCACCTCAAACTTCTTCACAATTCAAAACAAATAACATTATGCAAGAAAGGAAATATTTTAGATTTTTGGACTTTTATTTTGAAATTATGCAAGAAATTCTTCTAAAGAAAAAAAATTATTTTTGAATCTTAAATTTTCTTTTCAATTTTTGAAAGAAGAATGAAAATATTTTTGGATTTTGAGAGCGATTAAAAGAAAATATTTTTGTATTTTTTTTTTAAAATTGGGGTCTAAAAGAAAGACTTTATAAGAAGGAACAAAAGAAAAATATTTTTGGATTTTTTTGAAAATTGTGGGCCGGAACCGATGAGGTTTGCCTACGTATCCCACATCCGGTGAGAATCAGACCCGCGTAGTTCGCCCAATTTTGACATAATTAGAATAACATGATATTGACTCACTTTTATCTTCTTTTTTTTTGAAATACATTTCTTTTCCTCTTCTTTTTTTTATAAATTTTGGGAGAGTTTTGAGGCATTTTCAAATACCGAGGTTTTTAGAATCGGGTGAATTCTCTATCCTACCTCACTCTTGGTTTTTCTCTCGATTTTATTTTCCTGGCCGGTCAACATGCAAGCCGAAACAAATAAATGTACACATAGCACGTAAAATGCATCAGAATGGTCTTCCATTTCGGGTACACTTGTCCTAGACGGACCCAACCCTTATGTTGAGTCCTCTAAGTCAAATACACGTGATGCAAACAAACGTTCCTACTAGGGATCCGGCATGAGGCTGTGTTTTTCTACGTTTTAAAACCTGGGGTTGTGTTCTTGACCTGGCTTACCCGAGCGGACAACTCAGCCGAAGAGGAGGCAACATACCGGGAGCACTAAAGTCTACCCGGCCGTGTTGCTGGCCCAGCCTCGTTCTATTTGGTATGACTTCTAAAGAAAAAGCGGGTCACGCGAACGTGTGCACCATTTTCAGAAGACTCAGATGGGTGGCGTAAAAAGACAGTTATATACAATTCAAATAATATCAAAGCAGTAAATAGACAGCAATTAGTTCAAAAGGTTCACAAAATACAGTAATATTAACAATAAATAAAGCCAAAAAAAATCATATTAAAAAGCTCAAATTCTTGAACCCTGAACCAGAGATTTTGGGTTCTTATCCCCAGCAAAGTTGCCAGAGCTGTCACACCTCCTTTTTCTATCCTGGAAGGGGGTATAAGAGAGTTTTTTCCAATTAAAGTGACAATCGAAACTGGATTAATAACTAAAAATCAGATTCGCCACTTGGGATAATTTATGGCGTCCCCCCAGTCACCAGTTTAAAATCCTGAATCGAGGAAAGCTAACTCTAATTTACGGTCTGCGAACACAGAAATCCAGGTAAGGAATTCTGTTAACCCGGGAGAAGGTATTAGGCATTCCCGAGTTCCGTGGTTCTAGCACAGTCTCTTTGATCATACTTGGCTTATTAAATCGTCTAATTACTTATTTAAGTACCTATGTGCATTCACCGCTTTTAATTAAGAAATTATCTTGAAACAAGTCACGCGTACGTGTACTCATCTTTGTTTGGAACGTCAAAAATCATGTCACGTGTACGAGTAAATGACGCTTTATTATTATTAAGAAATGTTTGATCAAAGTCGCGGGAACGCATACTCCGGTTTTGTTTTTAAAATTGTAATCCCGTCACGCAAATGTGTACGCAATCACGATGGTATATTAAACGGGCCTAAAGCAACTACGAGCATTTGTCATTTTTAAATCTAGGTCATGAAATTAACATGAGGGCCATGAATGATTAAACTGTGAATGGCATACCTCGGACTATATTGAGAACAATTTTATTATTACGAAAAGTTTGATCGAAGTTGCGTGAACGCATACTTCGATTTGGTTTTTAGAATCTTAATTATGTCACGCGGACGTGTACACAATCAGGGTTATAGATTAAACGTGCCTAGAGCATTTCCACTAATATTCAGCTTCTTATATCATATCAAAGATTGCAAAAGAGACCAACTGTTACGAAAGGCATTGAAATTTTCTCTATATCAACATGGCGAAGTGCAGAAAAAGCCGATTTTAAGACATCTATTTAAAGAATAACCGCTTTTTACAAAAGAATTTAAAGTTAAGGCATATGTTCATTCTGATTCCACACAACGAAAATCGATTCACAGAAACAACCAAACTATTCCTATCAAACTTTGCATTTCCAATTCAATACATCTACTTTACTTATTCACATTCCATCATTCTTAAACTCCCATTAAACAAACATACTACTGATGATATACGTTATTATGAAACCAACATACATGAAAATGAAGCAGATCAACTCAAATTTGTCAAACACATATATACAAATGTTCATTAACAACAATACTTCTTTCTACATGCATTATAAAATTCAGAAGTTCTATATCAGTCAAGGGTGAGGCCAAAAATGAAACTTTACATGAATCTGAGACTCGACACTGACCTCGACCGAAAAATTTACTAACCCTCGATGGAACTACGACCAAACCTCGAAACTCGCCAGATTTCTCGTCGGATTCAACTTGAGTGAGCTTGGACGACAACTTTGGACATCACAAGGGTTGTTTTACGCCGGAGTTCGATTGTTGATTATTATTTGGTGATTCGCCGGAGTTGCTCAGCCATGGCTGTCGCTGAACTGCTAACGATGAAATGGGGTGAGGAAGACAAGGAACGAGATCGTGTTTATGGCTGTTGCAGCTGTGTTCTGAAGAAAAGGGGTTTTTCACCGGTTTTGTGAAGAAGAAACTGTGTCATTAGTTCACTTGGTTGCTTGTTGATGGGTCTAAGCTTACAAAAATGGTTGTTGCTTCGTGATTTTGGTGAAGAAGAACGTTGATTGCTGATTGAAATGAACGGGGGGTTCTTTTTGAGAATTGCGGCGCTGCAGCCTTTTTAGGCGTTAGGTCAGCCTTTTTTCTTAGGAAATTAGCTCCTCAATTTTTTATTCTTTTAGCTGATCCCCATAGAGTGTATTGCGGCTTATTTTTAGCCTTAGGAATTATGGGCTTGGGAATTGGGCCAAAGACAAAAAAAATGGACTGCAAGATTCATAAAGACGGGATAAATCAACCCAAAACTAATTCCTCCTTCTAAAATTATATACAATTATAATATAAAAATATAAAACTAATCTTAATTAAGTGAACTACACTATGAAACTATTTTTATGTTTTCAAGATTATGTATAAAAATAAAAATAAGGTACTATTTTTGTATATTTTTTATTTAAATTTATGAAAGATACGTAAACTAAAATATTTTTGTAATATTCACTTTTTGTGACGAAATAAAGTAAAAGATTCACAATTATTTAAAATATCGAGATTAGGCTCCAATACTAGATTTTGAGTTGGCTCTTCGGTTGTAATACCTTTCTATCCGCTGATTTTGGCAGCCAACCGAAATAGGACAGCCTCGCTCCTTTCATCTAATAGTTCCAAGCTCGTGCTCATGGCCTCACCGTTTGATTCTTCGGTCGCACGTCAGAACCTGAGGCTTGATTCTCCCACTTCGACCGATATTAGTGCTTCGGTACAGTAGACCAATGAAACCAGGGTGGCCCCAATACTAGATTTCGAAGTTTTATGGTACGCATATAAGACTTTGGAAAAAATTTCCTTCCACTTCCCTTTGGCATCGGTCAACCTATTTTTCAAGTTTTGGAGTATGGTCTTGTTGGTAGATTTTGCTTGTCCATTCCCACTACGGTGATAGGGTATGGATAGTATATTTTTAATCTTGTGGTCTTCAAAAAACTTCTTTACCTTGCTGCCGATGAATTGATTCCTGTTATCACATACGATCTCGGCCGGTATCACAAACTAGAATATTATGTGGTCCCAAATAAAGTCAGTGACTTCTTTTTCTCAAACTTTATTGAACATTTGAGCTTCGACCCATTTAGAAAAATAATCGGTTATAAACAGTATGAATTGAGCCTTACCAGGTGCCCACGGCATGGGACCGATGATGTCCATTCCCAATTTCATGAATGGCCATGGGGATGAGACCGAATGGAGTAGTTATCCGGGTTGATGGATCATCAGTGCGTGCCTTTGACAGCCGTCACATCTTCGTACAAAGTCCTTTGCATCTTTTTCCATATCGATCCAGTAATAGTCGGCCCTGATTATCTTCCAAACCAAAGATTCTGCCCCCGAATGGTTTTTAGAGGTGCCTTTGTGAACTTCTCTCAATACATATTCGGTATCTCCCAGCCCCAAGCATATGGCGAGCAGGCCGTCGAATGTTCTTCTGAACAAAATCCCTTCGGATAGGCTGAATCTGGCCTCCTTCTGCGTAGAGCTCTGATTCTTTAGGATCCGAGGGCAACTTCCTAGTTTTCAAATAGTCTATATACTTGTTTTTGCAATCCCAAGTTAAACTTGTTGAGTTTATTTCGGCATGGCCTTCTTCCACTACTGACTTCATGACTTGTACGACTGTTCCTGAGCTAAATTCATTGTCATCAACCGATGACCCCAAGTTAGCTAGAGCATTGGCCTTGCTATTTTGATCTCGAGGCACGTACTATAAGGTCCATTCCTTGAATTGATGCAGCATTACCTACAATTTTTCTAAACACCTTCGCATTTGTTCCTTTTTTACTTTGAATGTACCACAAGGAGAGAATCGCACTTAGCTTGGACCACCTCGACCCCAAGGCTTTTAGCCAATTCGAGACCTGCAATCATGGCCTCATACTCGGCCTTATTCTTAGTCAATTTCACAGTTCTAATATACTGCCTAACTACGTTTCCCATATGCGGCTTCAACACGATGCCGAGTCCAGACCCATTTGCGTTCGAAGCATCATCCATAAAGAGGGTCTAGATTCCCAAGGAAGACCTCGAGGTTAACAACAGTTCCTTTTCAACTTCGGATAGTAAGTTCGGGGTAAAGTCGGCCACGAAGTCTGCCAAGATTTGTGATTTGATGGCGGTTCGAGGTCGATATTCGATATCATACTCACTAATTTCTACGACCCATGTAGAAAACCTACTCGAGAGCTCGGTTTGTGTATAATATTCCTTAGCGGGTAAGAGGTTACGACACATATGGGGTGGTATTGAAAGTATAGTTTCAACTTTCTGGAGGTGCTTAGCAAAGCGAGCGCTAGTTTTTCCAGGTGAGGATACCTCGTTTCGGCCTCGCCTAGAGTTCTACTAACATAGTAAGTAGGAAATCACGTACCTTCCTCTTCTCGGACTAAGACCCCGCTTACCGCCACCTCAGATACTTCCAAGTAAAGGTACAACTGCTCATCCGCCTTCAGAGTATGGAGCAGGGGTAGACTCGAAAGGAACCGTTTAAGCTCTTCCAAAGCTTGTTGCATTCCGGAGTCCAAAAAAAGTTATTCTTCTTCTTCAATAGCGAGAAGAACCAATGACTTTTACCTAAGGATCTTGATATGAACCAGCCCGGGGTGGTTATGCGCCCGGTTAGCCTCTGAATGGCCTTGACACTGCCCACCATGGTGATTTCTTTTATAGGTTTGGTTGTATTGGGATTGAT
Source organism: Nicotiana tabacum (assembly GCF_000715075.1). Taxonomy (NCBI): domain Eukaryota; kingdom Viridiplantae; phylum Streptophyta; class Magnoliopsida; order Solanales; family Solanaceae; genus Nicotiana; species Nicotiana tabacum. Next base: position 12,153,000 of record NC_134089.1, on the reverse strand, counting down.
CTCAATCCCTCGGTTGGACACCATGAATCCAAGGAATTTTTCAGACACGACCCTGAATGCACATTTTTCCGGGTTCAACTTCATATTGTATCTCTTCAATATGTCAAAGGTTTCATGCAAGTGTTTCAAATGGTCTTCTGCTTGTAGGAACTTAACTTACAAGTCTTCAATATAAACTTCCATTTATTTATCTATTTGTTCTTCGAACATCCAGTTTACTAGGCGTTGATAAATGGCGCAGGTGTTCTTTAGTCCGAACGGCATTATGTTATAACGATAGGTACCGACTTTAGTGATAAAGGAAGTTTTCTCTTGATCGCCCGGGTCCATCCGGATCTGGTTGTACCCGGAATAGGCGTCGAGGAAGCTGAGTATCTCGTGCCTAGCCATCACATCAATTATGTGATCGATGTTAGGAAAAGGAAAAGAGTCCTTAGGGTTCGCCTTGTTCAAGTCTTTATAATCTATGCACATTCTTAATTTATTTCCCTTTTTAGGCACTACCACTACATTAGCTAACCAATCCGGGTGCTTAACTTCCCGAATGGAACCTATTTTAAGGAGTTTAGATATCTCGTCTTTGATGAATGTATGCTTGAATTTGGACTGCGATCTTCTCTTCTGTTAAACCGAGTGGAACTTCGTATCCAAGCTCAACTTATGAGTGGTTATCTCTGGCGGGATCCCTATCATATCTAGATAGGACCAAGAGAAACAGTCTATGTTAGTCATAAGGAATTGAATGAGTTTTTTTCAAAGCTCGGGAGTTAGCCCGTGCCCAGGTATACCTTCCGATTGGGAAAGTGTTCAATTAATATGACTTGCTCCAGCTCCTCAACTGTCGACTTGGTGGCATCAGAATCATCACGTGATAAACGACCTAGGGACTCCGTAGCCATCATCCTCGCCTGCTCCTTGCTTCTCCTGTTTGGTCGAGGCCAATATCGGTGATTGCCATTTACTTTCTTCCTTCTTAACTAGCTCCGTGTACTTTGATGTCGAGAGTGAGGACATCGGGATCACTTCAACGACTGCGAACATTTCTTTTTCGGCCGGCTGCTCTTCATAAATTTTCTTGATACCTCCCAGTGGGGAACTTTAGTGCCTGGTGTTGTGTCGAGGGTACTTCCCTCATGTTGTGAACCCAAAGCCTTATGAATAAGGCATTATACCTCATGTCCCCCTCGACCACGTAGAATTTGGTATCCTGAATTTTCCCGGCAGTATTTACTGGCAAGGTTATTTCTCCTTTGGTAGTTTCTCATGCCATGTTGAATCCGTTTAAAACCCGGACTACTGGCACTATTTGGTCTTGTAGACCCAACTGCTCCACGACCCTCGATCTGATGATGTTGCCTGAGCTAACTGGATTAATCAACACACGCTTAACTCGAGATTTATTTATAAGTACAGATATTACCAGTGCATTATTATGCGGTTATACGATGCCTTCAGCGTCCTCATCATTGAACGAAATGGTTCCCTCCCTGATATAATATCAGGTTCATTTTTTCCATGCGATATACATTTTTTCTTCTTGCACGGTCTGTTTGTTGAAGTCCTTGTTCCTGAAGTGACTTTTGATCACTCAGAAATTACAGGAGATGCACGTTATTGAATAGTCGGGCCACTTCTTATCTTAATCATCAGCAGTACTCAGTCATGTGGCCATGAGTGCCATGATACTTACACATCAGGTTAGGGTCGGACTACAATGGTCAAAGCCACTTGGTATCTTTAATGTGCCTGATGGCAGATACGATGCTGCTAACATCGAGATTGAAGTTATAATCCGATAACCTAAGTTCCTCTCTGGCCCCGAGTGGCCTGTCGAAACTATTTTTGTTCATGAGTCCCCGACTATTGTGGCATCGATCGATCCTCCTTTCATTTCTCACAAGGTTACGCCCAGATCCTTACCCCTTCGATCTCTGCTATACGGTTGATACCGGTATTTGTTCAGTCTTTGTTCATGATCGACGGCTCTCTTAGGCATGTTATTAGTTCTGACGGGATAAATGGATCTGGAGGGGTCCGCAAGTTGATCGTCCTCGACTCTGAATTTTGACTGGTACCTGTTATGGACTTCGGCCCATGTTACCGCCGGGTACTCGATCAAATTCTATTTCAAATATTGTGAAGCCAAGGAGCTTTAGGGGATGAGTCCTTGAGTAAACACTTGAATGGCCCAATCATCCGCAGCCGGAGAAAGGTCCATTTGTTCCATTTGAAACCTCGATACGAATTCCCTAAGCATTTTGTTATCTCTTTATTTTACTTTGTAAAGGTTTGATTTTCTGGTCTCAACCTGGATGGCCCCGGCATGCACTTTCACAAAGGCATCTACAAGCATAGCAAACGAATTAATAGAATTTGGGGGTAAGTTGTGACATCATATCATTACTCCTTTTGATAGTGTTTCTCCGAACTTTTTTAACAAAACCAACTTCATCTCGTCATCTTACAAGTCATTTTCCTTGATGGTACACGTGTAGGAGATCACGTGCTCATTTGGATCCATGGTCCCGTTATACTTCGGAATATCGGGCATACGAAACTTCTTCGGGATTGGCTTCGGTGCCGCAATCGAAGGGAAAGGCTTTTGGAAAATTTCTTGGATTCCAGGCCTTTCAATATGGGGCGCTCCTGGGATTTGATCAACCCCGGAATTATAGGTCTCTAATTTTTTGTCGTTAGCTTCATTTTTTTCTCCCCTGATTCTACCCACTTTGTCAGTTCCTCAAGCATTTTTATTATTTCAGGATTGGTCTCGAGCTCAGCTTCACCCGGCCTTTCTATGACTTGCTCATTTCTTCGGGTGTTTTCCCGGATGGTTCGGGCTCAACTCTGTTGGGGTGCGGCTTTGATTTTGTAGTTGTGCTATCGCCACTTGTTGGGCCTATAAAATTTCAATGATCACTCGCAGATTGATCCCGTCGCCTTCACCTTCGGGCATACCTCGAGTCGTTGGTCGGGCTCCTCCGCGAATGCTGTTCTCAGGGTCGATCGGCAGGTTGGCATCGATTGATTCTGCAACTAGGACTCCATTAGGATCTGTAGGGGACACCTCGTTGCCAGGTACTATATTGTTGTTTTCGCCATTATGGCCAGATTCAGTATCAATGTTCAAGTGAGCAGACTGAGAGTTTGACATTCTTAGGTAGACCTGAAATTAAAATCTAAAAGAACAAGCGTAAAATATAGTGTGTTATGGAAATTTGTATCAAACTACCACTATTATCCTTAGCCCCACAGTGGGCGCCAAACTGTTTGCCCTTAAAAATGGATAACAATTGAATTTATACGCAGTTTTAAGGATATGTGGACTAATTTAATACAAGTAATTAGTGACGTTAACAACGATAACAACAACCACCCAGTATAATCCCACAAATGGGGTCTGGGAAGGGTAGGATGTACGCAGCCTTACCCATACCCTGGAAGGGCAGAGAGATTGTTTCTGATAGACTCTCGGCTAAAGAAGATGAAAGAAGCCCTGATAGCAAGTAATAGAAGAAAAATAATTAGAAAACTAAATCGAAGATAACAACAGAGAATATGAAAGAGGTACGGATAACAAGTTGTCACGACTCGGATTTTCCACCCTCGGGAGTCATGATGGCGCCTACTAGTGAAAGCTAGGCAAGCTCACCATTTGAACAAATTACTTTATCCCACTTTAATTCTTTAACGAATGTGAATCAATAGTTATAAACAGCAAAAATTTAAGACAAGCGGAAGAAAACAATTAAACAATTTAAATAATTCCAACATGATTTCTTAAGCAAAAATTACTCAAGACTGGTGTCACAACTCCACAGACGGTCTAAGAATTCTACAAACAAGGTCTGAAAAATAAATACAACATTGTTTCTGAATTACATGAGTGAAACAGGAAGAAAAGATAGAGGGAGACACCAGGGCCTGCTGACACCTGCAAGACTACCTTGGATCTCCGTAAGGACTGAAGGCAGCCACCCAAGCTAAGGTCCAAAAGCTGCTGCTCTGGGATCTACACACAGTGCAGAGTGTAGTATCAGCACAATCGACCCCATGTGCTGGTAAGTGCCTAGCCTAACCCCGACAAAGTAGTGACTAAGCTAGGACTAGACTACCAAATAAAACTATGCAGTTATATCATATACAGCGGAAAATAAAGACAGAAATGTACAATTAAGGATGGGAGGGGGACATGCTGCGGGGGAATATCATTTACCAACAGTAACTCAGGAGAAAGGCATAAAGAACAATTTAAAATTCGCAGTAGAAAGAATAAGGAAAACCGTAACAAATCAATAACCACTTTTATCATTTATTGTTGCGGCGCGCAACCCGATCCAAATCATAAAAATACTGTTGCGGCGTGCAACCCGATCCATATCATTTATCACTATTAAGGCGTGCTACCCAATCCAATTATAATGTTGTTGCGACGTGCAACCCGATCCAAATATAATATTGTTGCGGCGTACAACCCGATCCCAATATACAATTCAACACCAATCATAAAAGAGTCCCAGTAAGGGAACAATAAGGAAATAATACTATCCCGGCAAGGAAATTGACAGTATAAGTAAATACGTCCCGGCAAGGGAATCAGCTATAACCAAACTTATTCCAACATTTAACTTCACAAAGAAACCTCAACTAGCACCAACACTCAACCATAAGAAATTTTCACGAGAATAATCATAATTTTTGCCCAACACAGAGAATCAACAACTTAGGCATTCGTAGTACTTATTAAGAACACACGATTTCAATTTAAGACTCACGGGCATGCTTGACACCAACGTATAGATACTCGTCATCATGCCTATACGTCGTACTCAACAAATAACACAGAGCAAATAGGACATGACTCATAATCCCTCAAGCTAAGGTTAGGCCAAACACTTACCTCAAACTTCCATGGCCAACTCAAGCCTCAAACACCGCTTTTCCTTTAGAATTTGCCTCCAAATAACTCGTATCTAGTCCAAATTGATTAACAACATTAATAAATGCTAAAGAATTCGTACCCAATGCTTAATTATAGGTAGTTTATCATTTTCCCAAAAAGTCAAAAATTGACCCCGGGCCCGCTTGGTCAACTCGAGGTTCGGACCAAAATCCCATCACCTATTCACCCACAAGCCCGAATATGCAATTTGTTTCGGAATCCGACCCTAAAACGAGGTCTAAATCCCAATTAATCAAAAAGCCCTAACTCTACCCAATTCCCTAATTTCTGCCATGAAAACCCTAGATTTTAGGATGAAAATTGATGAAATGCAATGGGAAATTGAAAGAAAAAGGTTTAGAATCATATACCACTATTTTGGGGAAGAAATTTTTCTTTGAAATCGCTTCAATGCTCCCAAATTTTGAAAATATGAAGTAAATGGGTTCCGCCCGTTTTTGCTTCTGTTTTAAAATCACTGGGCAAGCCTTCATCGCGTTCGCGATGGGCCTGTCGCGTTCGTGATGGGTCAGACCCAGCTGACCATTGCGTTTGCGAACAGAAACTCACGTTCGCGAAGCTTCAACTCCCAAAGTTATCCCGTTCACGGTCAGGTGGTTGTGTTCGTGTAAGGTAAGTTTGAAATCCCTCCCCGAGGCCACTAACCTTACGTGTTCGCGAGGGCCTGGACGCATAGGGTATTCTCCCCACAGCCTCGCGTTCGTGTCCGAAGCTCCGCATTTGCGAAGAACAATTTTCACCTAAGGGATATTGCCTTCCGCATTCGCGAGTGAAGCCACGCGAACGCGAAGCACAAAATCCCTGTGCACAAGAAACTGAAAACCTGCAACTTTTTTTTAAGTTTAAAACCTTCCGAAACCTATCCGAAACTCACCTGAGCCCTCTAGGCTCCAAACTAAACATGCATACTAACTCAAAAACAGCATATGAACTTATCCGTGCGATCAAATCGCCAAATAACATCTTTAACAACGAATTTAACATCAAAATCGAAGAAAAATCTCAAGAATACTTAAGTTCCAAATTTCACAACCGAGGGTCCGATTCACGTCATTTGACCTCCGTTTCCTACCAAATTTAACAGGTTCGGCTTAAATCACATATAAGACCTGTACCGGGCTACGAAACAAAAATACGGGCCCGATACTATCAAATTCCAAACATAATCCATTTCCAAAAACTCATATATATTCCAGAAAATAATTTTCTTTAAAAATTCATTTCTCGGGCTTGGGACCTCGGAATTCGATTCCAAGCATACGCCCAAGTCCCATATTTTCTTACGGACCATCCGGGACTGTCAAATCATGGGTCCGAGTCCGTTTACCCAAAATATTGACCGAAGTCAACTTAATTTCATTTTAAAGGTAAATTATATCATTTTTCACATATTTTCACATAATGGCTTTCCGGCTACGCGCTCAAACTGAGCACCAAATCGAAGTGATATTGAAAGAGATTTTTAAGGCCTCGGAACAAAAAATTTATTTCACATTCTCCACCTCTAAAACAATTGTTCGTCCTCGAACAGACATAAGAATGAAGTACCTGAGTTGGGGAAAAGATGGGGATAGGCTCCGCATATCAGACTTGGACTCCAGGTCGATGCCTCAGTAGGCTGACCTCTCCACTGAACACGAACAGAAGGAAAACTCTTTGATATCAACTCATGAACTTGCCGGTCTAGAATAGCTATCGGCTCCTCCTCATAGGACAAGTCCTTGTCCAACTGGACAGTGCTTAAATCTAACACGTAAGATGGATTGTCGTGATACTTTCGAAGTATGGACACATGAAACACTGGATGCACGGCTGATAAGCTCGGTAGCAATGCAAGTCTATAAGCCACCTCTCTCACTCTATCAAGAATCTCAAACGGGCCAATGAACCTAGGGCTAAGCTTGCCCTTCTTTCCAAATCTCATCACGCCCTTCATAGGCGACACCCGAAGCAATACCCGCTCACCAACCATGAATTCCAAATCACGAACCTTACGGTCAACGTAACTCTTTTTCCTAGACTGAGCTGTATGGAGCCTATCCTAAATAATCTTGACCTTGTCTAAGGCATCCTACATTAGATCCGTACCCAACAACCGAGCCTCTCCCGGATAAAACCATCCAACCGGCGACCGACACCGCCTACCATACAAAGCCTCATAAGGAGCCATCTAGATACTCGACTGGTAGCTGTTGTTGTAGGCAAACTCTACTAAAGGCAAAAACTGATCTTACGAGCCTCCAAAGTCGATGACACAAGCTCAGAGCATATCCTCCAAATCTGAATGGTCCACTTAGACTGCCCGTCCATCTGATGATGAAACGTTGTGCTCAACTTAACTCGTATGCCCAACTCTCGCAGAACTGCTCTCCAGAAATGTGAGGTAAACTACGTACCTCGATCCAAAATGATAGACACGAGCACATCATGAAGGCAAACAATCTCCCGGATATAGATCTCATCTAACCTTTTGGAAGAATAGGAGACTGCCACAGGAATGAAATGTGCTAACTTGGTCAGCCTATCAACAATAACCCACACTACATCGAACTCCTCTAAGTCTGTGGGAGTGCAACAACGAAGTCCATAGTGATACACTCCCACTTCCACTCAGGAATCTCAATCTTCTGGAACAAACCACCAGGACTATGATGCTCGTACTTAACCTGCTGACAGTTCAAACACCGAGCCACATATGCAACAATGTCCTTCTTCATTCTCTTCCACCAATAATGCTGCCGCCAATTCTGATACATCTTAGCGGTGCCCGGATGAATAGAGTACCGGGAACTATGGGCCTCCTCTAAAATCAACTCTCGGAGTCCATCTACATTAGGCACACAAACTCGACCTTGCAATCTCAAAACTCCATCATCTCCTAAGGTGACCTGCTTGGCACCTCCGTGTTGCACCGTGTCTCTAAGGACATACAAATGAGGATCATCATACTGTCGATCTCGGATACGCTCCAATAAAGAAGAACAAGTGACTGTGCAAGCTAACACACTGCTGGGATCAGAAACATCCAACCTCACGAACTGATTGGCCAAATCCTGAACATCCAAAGCAAGCGGTCTCTCACTGACCAGAATATAAGCAAGACTGCCCATACTGGTTGACTTCCAACTCAAAGCATCGGCCACCACATTGACCTTTCTCGGATGATATAAGATGGTGATATCATAGTCTTTCAACAGCTCCAATCACCTTTTCTCCCTCAAATTTAACTCCTTCTGCTTGAACAAGTACTGCAGACTCTTGTGATCTGTGAATACCTCACATGCCACGCCATACAGATATTCAACGCATGAACAATGGCTGCTAACTTCAAATCATGAACCGGATAGTTCTTCTCATGAATCTTTAACTGCCGCGAAGCATATTCAATGACCTTGTCATCCTGCATCAACATCGCACCAAGTCCAATACGAGATGCATCACAATAAACTGTGTACGACCCTGAACCTGTAGGCAAAACCAACACCGGTGCTGCAGTCAAAGTTGTCTTGAGCTTTTGAAATCTTGCCTCACACTCATCCGACCACCTGAACTGGGCACCCTTCTGGGTCAACCTGGTCATCGGGGCTGCAATAGATGAAAACCCCTCCACAAACCGACGATAATAGCCTACCAATCCCAAGAAACTCCAGATCTTTGTAGCTGATATTAGTCTAGGCTAGTTCTTGATTGCCTCTATCTTCTTCGGATCTACCTGAATACCCTCTATTGATACAAATGACCCAAGAATGCAACTGAACTCAACCAGAACTTACACTTCGAAAACTTAGCATACAACTGACTATCCCTCAAAGTCTGAAGAACCACTCTCAGATGTTGCTCATGCTCCTCCCGGCTATGGAAATAGATCAAAATATTATCAATGACGACTATCACGAATGAATCCAAGTAAGGCCTGAACACTTGGTTCATCAAATCCATAAAAGTTGTTGGGGCATTAGTCAACCCGGATGACATTACCAAGAACCTGTAATGCTCGTACCAAGTGCGGAAAGCTATCTTAGGGACATCGAATGCCCTAATCCTCAACTGATGGTAGCCAGATCTCAAGTCAATCTTCGGAAATACCTTGGCACCCTGAAGCTGATCAAACAAATCATCAATCCTCGGTAATGGATACTTATTCTTAATTGTAACCTTGTTCAACTGCCGGTAATCTATACACATTCCCATCGATCCATCCTTCTTCTTAACAAACAACACTAGCGAACCCCAAGGCGAAACACTAGGTCTAATAAAACCTTTTTCAAGCAAGTCTTGCAACTGCTCCTTCAACTCTTTCAACTCGGGCGGGGCCATACGATACGTCGGAATAGAAATGGGATGAGTGCCCGGAGCCAAATCAATGCAGAAGTCAATATCCCTGTCGGATGGCATACCCGGCAGGTCTGAAGGAAATACCTCAGGAAACTCACGAACAATAGGCACAAAATCAATAGAAGGAACCTCTGCACTAGAATCACGAACATATGCCAAATAGGCAAAACACCCCTTCTCGGCCATACGTCGAGTCTTCATATATGAGATAACACTATGTGTAGAATGACTAGGAGTCCCTCTCCACTCTAAACGAGGTAAACCTGGCAAGGATAAGGTCACAGTCTTGGCATGACAGTCCAAGATAGCATGGTAAAGTGATAACATTCCATCCCCAATATGATATCAAAATCAATCATGTCTAGAAGTAACAAATCTACACGAGTCTCAAGACCTCCAATCACAACTATACACGAACGATGGACTCGATCTACCATAATAGAATCACCCACCGATGTAGACACATATATAGGAGCACTCAAAGAATCACTAGGCATGACCAGATACGGTGCAAAATAAGATGACACATAGGAGTATGTAGATCCTAGATCAAATAAAACTGAAACATCTCTGCTACAAACCAGAACAGTACTTATGATAATTGCATCGAAAGCCTCAGCCTCAGGCCTGGCTGGAAGAGCATAACATCGGGGTTGGGCCCCACAACCCTGAACTACATCTCTGGGATGGCCTGCTGCTGGCTGACCTCCACCTCTAGTTGTCTGACCTCCACCTCTACCTCCACCTCTATTGCCTATACCCCCACCACTAACTGGCGGGGCGGGCGGTGGAACACCTGGCGCCTGAACCATAGCACGGGAACCCTGTTGCTGCAACTGAATACCCTCTAATCTTGGACAAGCCCTCCGGATATGACCATACTCACCGCACTCAAAGCATCCACCTGAATGTTGTGGATGGGGAAAGTGAGACTAACCTTGGCGACCTGAATGACCACCCCGAAAACTCTAGAGTGGTGGTGCATTGATAGGAGTTGGTGGTGCACTGTAGGGCTACTGATCAGAATACTACATATGAGAACCACGGCCACCTGAAGAGCCGTGAGAAACCTGAAGTGCTGACTGAAAAGGCTTAGGATGATGGCCTCTACCATATGAATCTCTGCCTCCAGACGAGGCACCACAGAATCTGCCTGAATGACGAGGCCTCTTGTCAGACCCCTGACCACCCCCCTGCGATAGAACCATCTTAACTCTCTTGGCCACATTGGCCGCCTCCTGGAAATAAATCTCACTGCCCGTCTCCTTAGCCATCTGAAGTCGAATAGGCTGAATGAGTCCCTTAATGAACCTCCTCACCCTCTCTCTCTTGGTGGGAAGCATGATAAGAACATGACGGGCCAAGTCGATGAACCTGGTCTTGTACTGAGTAACAATCATATAACCCTGCTGGAGATGCTCAAACTGCCTCCGATAGATCTCTCTCTGAGTGATAAGGAGAAACTTCTCCAAAAATATCTAAGTAAACTGCTCCCAAGTCAAAGCTGGTGATCCGGCTGGCCTAGCCAAACAATAATCTCTCCACCAAGTCTTGGCATATCCAAACAAGCGGAAAGTAGCAAAGTTGTCCCCATTGGTCTCCACTATCCCCATGTTCCTGAGAACCTCATGATAGCTATCTAGATAATCCTGGGGATCCTTCGAAGATGCAACGTTGAAAGTAGTAGTGAAGAGCTTGGTGAACCTATCCAATCTCCACAAAGCATTAGCATACATGGCTGCTCCATCACCGGTTTGAGATACCACACCCGGCTGAGCTGCTCCAACTAGCTGAGCTGCTGGAGTTTGAAACTGGGGATCCATCTACTCTGGAGTGCGAGTAGCAGAAGTCTGGGCTCCTCCTCCATCCTGAGAGACGGCTGGTGCTACAGGAAGCAAGTCTTCCCGGGTGACGCTCTTCATAAGGCCCACTAGACGGACCAGAGCATCCTGGAGTACTGGGGTAGCAATAAACCCCACTAGGACCTGAACTGGGCCCACCGGGACTGTCTGAGATGGAACCTCATCATCAAAGTCAACCTGAGGCTCCGCCGCTATTGCTGCTACTCTAGGCTGAGCTCTACCCCTACCTCGGCCTCTAGCACGACCTCGGCCTCGCCCTCTGCCCCTCGTGGGATCTACTACTAGGGGCTCGAGCTGTTGATCGGTGGATGAGGAAGCGCGTGTTCTTGACATCTGCGAAAGAACAGAGTAGAAATTCAATTAGCATTGAGAAACCAAACTGCACGATAGTAAAGAATAAATGTGAAGTGTTTTCCTAACTCTGTAGCCTCTGAAGATAAATACAGACGCCTCCGTACCGATCCCTCAGACACTACTAAGCTGTGAGTTGTAAGACCCATGTAACCTAGAGCTCTGATACCAACTTGTCACGACCCAGATTTCCTACCCTCGGGAATCGTGATGGCACCTACTAGTGAAAGCTAGGCAAGCCGACCATTTGAACAAATTACTTTTTCCCACCTTAATTCTTTAACGAATGTGAATCAACAGTTATAAACAACGAAAATTTAAGACAAGCAAAAGAAAACAATTACACCATTTAAATAATTCCAACATGATTTCTTAAGCAAAAACTACCCAAGACTGGTGTCACAACTCCACAAACGGTCTAAGAATTCTACAAACAAGGTCTAAAAAATAAATAAATCATTGTTTTTAAATTACATAAGTGAAACAGGAAGAAAAGATAGAGGGAGACGCTAGGGCCTGCGGACGCCTGCAAGACGGCCTTGGATCACCGTATGGACTGAAGGCAGCCACCCAAGCTAAGGTCCAAAAGTTGCTACTCCGGGATCTACACACAGTACAGAGTGTAGTATCAGCACAACTAAACTGGTAAGTGCCTAGCCTAACCCCGGCGAAGTAGTGACGAGGCTAGGACTAGACTACCAAATAAACCTGTGCAGTTATATCATATACAGCAGAAAATAAAGACAGAAATGTACAATTAAGGATGGGAGGGGGACATGTTGTGGGGAAATATCATTTACCAACAATAACTCAGGAGAAAGGCATAAAGAACAATTTAAAATTCGCAGCAGAAAGAATAAGGAAAACTGTAACCAATCAATAACCACTTTTATCATTTATTGTTGCGGCGCGCAACCCGATCCAAATCATAAAAATATTGTTGTGGCATGCAACCCGATCCATATCATTTATCACTATTGCGGCGTGCAACCCGATCCAATTATAATGTTGTTGCAGCATGCAACCCGATCCAAATATAATATTATTGCGGCGTGCAACCCGATCCCAATATACAATTCAACTCCAATCATAAAAGAGTCCCAGCAATGGAACAATAAGGAAACAACACTATCCTGACAAGGGAATCGACAGTATAAGTAAATACGTCCCGGCAAGGGAATCAGTTATAACCAAACTTATTCCAACATTTAAACTTCACAAAAGAAACCTCAACTAGCACCAACACTCAACCATAAGCAATTTCCACGAGAATAATCATAATTCTTGCCCAACACAGAGAATCAACTTAGGTATTCGTAGTACTTATTAAGAACCACAATTTCAATTTAAGACTCACGGGCATGGTTGACACCAACGTATAGATACTCGTCACCATGCCTATACGTCGTACTCAACAAATAACACATAGCAAATAGGACACGACTCATAATCCCTCAAGCTAAGGTTAGGCCAAACACTTACCTCAAACTTCCACGGCCAACTCAAGCCTCAAACACCGTTTTTCCTTTAGAATTCGCCTCCAAATAACGCGTATCTAGTCTAAATTGATTTAATAACATCAATAAATGCTAAAGAATTCGTACTCAATGCTTAATTATAGGTTTTCTATCATTTTTCCCAAAAAGTCAAAAATTGACCCCGGGCCCGCTGGGTCAAAACTCGAGGTTCGGACCAAAACCCGATCACCCACTCACCCACAAGCCCAAATATGCAATTATTTTCGGAATCCGACCCCAAAACGAGGTCTAAATCCCAATTAATCAAAAAGCCCTAACTCTACCCAATTCCCTAATTTCCGCCATGAAAACCCTAGATTTTAGGATGAAAATTGATGAAATGCAATGGAAAATTGAAAGAAAAAGGTTTAGAATCATATACCAATGTTTTGGGGAAGAAATTGTTCTTTGAAAATAGCTTCAATGCACCCAAATTTTGAAAATATGAAGTAAATGGGTTCTGCCCGTTTTTGCTTCTGTTTTAAAATCACTGGGCAGGCCTTCATCGGGTTCGCGATGGGCCTATCACATTTGTGATGGGTCAGGCCCAGCTGACCATCGCGTTCACAATCAGAAGCTCGCGTTCGCGAAGCTTCAGCTCCCAGAGTCATCGCGTTCGCTGTCAGGTGGCTGCGTTCGCGTAAGGTAACTTTGAAATCCCTCCCCCAGGCCACTAACCCTACGTGTTCGCGAGGGCCTGGACGCGTAGGGTATTCCCCCCACAGCCTCGCGTTCGCGTCCCAAGCTCTGCGTTCGCGAAGAACAATTTTCACCTAAGGGATATTGCCTTCTGCGTTCGTGAGTGAAGCCACGCGAACGCGAAGCACAAAATCCTTGTGCACCAGAAGCTGAAAACCTGCAACTTTTTCTAAGTTTAAAACCTTCCGAAACCTATCCGAAACTCACCCGAGCCCTCGGGGCTCCAAACCAAACATGAATACTAACTCAAAAACATCATATGAACTTAAACGTGCGATCAAATTTCCAAAATAACATCTTTAACGAAGAATTTAACATCAAAATCGAAGAAAAATCTCAAGAACACTTAAGTTCCAAATTTCACAAACGAGGGTCTGATTCACGTCATTTGACCTCCGTTTCCTACTAAATTTTACAGGTTCGGCTTAAATCACATATACGACCTATACCGGGTTCCGAAACCAAAATACAGGCCCGATACCATCAAATTCCAAACATATTCCATTTCCAAAAACTCATATATATTCCAGAAATAATTTTCTTTAAAAATTCATTTCTCAGGCTTGGGACCTCGGAATTCGATTCTGGGCATACGCCCAAGTTCCATATTTTTCTACGGAACCTCCGGTACCGTCAAGTCACGGGTCCAGGTCTGTTTACCTAAAATGTTGACCGTAGTCAACTTAAATTCATTATAAAGGCAAATTTTATCATTTTTTCACAAATTTTCATATAATGGCTTTTCGGCTACGCACCCAGACTGCGCATGTAAATCGAGGTAATACTGAAAGAGGTTTTTAAGGCCTTGGAACACAGAATTTATTTCTAAAACCAATGATGACCTTTTGGGTCATCACACAAGTAATACCAAGACAATATATTTAGAAAATCAAATCCAAGGCAGAAACAAGAATATGAACGAAGTACTGCTAGCAAACTACGGAATTACCGATGGCAAGTAATAACAGAACAAGACATGCGAATATAGCAAACTAAGGAAAAAACGGTACCGTACTAACACTAATATTATCGAACTAGAGAAGACAAAGGGAAACGCATGACTACCTACTAACCTTCTACCCTAATCTTCAACTTCCACACCCTTCTATCTAGGGTCATATCCTCGGTTAGCTCAAGTTGTGCCATGTCCTTCCTGATCACCTCTCCCGAAGACTTCTTTGGTCTATCTCTACCCCTCCTCTCACCTCCCAAGATCAACCTCTCATATCTCCTAACTGGGGCATATGTGCTTCTCTTCTTAACATGCCTGAACCATCTCAACCTCGCCTCACGTATCTTTGCCTCCACAGGGGCCACTCCCACCTTGTCCCGAATAACTTCATTCCTAATTTTATCCAACCTAGTATACCCACACATCCATCTCAATATCCTCATTTCCGCTACTTTTATCTGCTGGATATGGGAGTTTTTTTAATGGCCAACATTCTGCCTCATACAACATAACCGGTCTAACCACTACCTTGTAGAACTCACCCTTAAGTATGAACGGCACATTCTTATCACACATAGTCGGTCTGATTAATGATGTTAGATAAATAAATTAAAGATAGAATAAACAGCCAAACCTGTAGTAATATTGAGTTCGAGCTCGGTTATAAGCTTAACAAGTAGCCTGCCTTCGGTTCGGAATCAAACACTTATGAAGAACTATGAGCAAAATTAAAAACTTTGAATAACTTTTTGAAGCAGAGAAAACAGATGTATATTGCCTTGGTATGCATGTTACAGAGTGTTTATTGAATAATAAACCTCCCCTTTATATAGTAGGGGAGTTTTACCCTAAGTACAATTCTAAGAAAGATAAAAATGTCCATTTTCGCTAATCATTCATCTGTTGTCGATACAGGCCGAGATCTACGCCGAGATATCCGGTTGGGCATGGATATCACGGCTCTTTGTTAATCGTGTGCGAGCGTTTGGTAATGCTTTCCGAGGTCTTGGAACTCGGACTAGATACGGGGGGAGCGTGGTCTCGATGGCTCCGAGGGTAGGTGTTTTATTCGGGCCTTGATACGAGAGGCTCTCACCTTCGATTTTGATTCCTTGTAGTTACTTCCTAGCTTCGTTTGCCACATCGGGAAATCGGGGTGCCCATTAACCTCAGTTTTACCCGTATACGGATAGTTCTGTCACGACTTTGTTGAAATTATATCAGAAATAAACAGAAGAAACTCCGGTTCCCATGATATATATATATATATATATATATATATATATATATATATATATATATATATATATGATTTATTCTTCCTACTTAAATTCTTGGCTTTAATAATATTTTTTTGAAGCACTTCTTCTAGAACATTTTTGGATAAAGGAGAAAAACCCTCTAAAAACAACTATCAACCAAATAAGTTTATATTTTTCTGAAACTTTACCCAAAAACATTTTGAAAATATTTCCCCAAAATATATTCCTCGAAAACAGTCTAAACGTGACATTGATTTTGTATATTTGCATAGATGCCCCCAAAACTCTCAAGAATTTAGAGCATGCATCATATGAAGTCTTTCAATATGGCCCTACAACTATCTCATACAACTGATTTTGCACCTCAAAAATAATTATCTTACACATGTCCTTTCAAAATGATGTGATTTAGTCTCTTTCGAAAAATGTTAATGAAGTGATTTTTTTATTTCAAAAATAGCACGCCTGTGAAAAATAACAACAATAACGACAACAATAACATACTCAATAAATTCCCACAAATAGAATCTGAGGAAGGTAGTATGTACATAGACTTTACCCTAAAGGCTGGTTCCGATATATCCTCGAATAAAGAAAAAACGGAAAAAATAGCGGCAACAAGCAATAACAACAACAATATCTTAAGACAACCTACGCGAAAGATAGAAATCAAATAATAGGTAGTAATAAAAATTGAAGAATAAAAGGATATCATATTAGCACTAAAATTACCATCACGGGAAAGAAAAAGTAAAACGCTCAGGCTACCTACTAATTTTCTATCCTAATTCGCGACCTCCATACTGTACTATCAATCTACAAAAATAACTACAATGAGATCCAATATTTCATGACATTTAAAAAAGGACATATTTCCTATGCCTTTTTCATGTATATATTCATATTCACTAAGCTTTATAATAGGTCTATTGTTAGGCATGTGAGAAAGTGTATGACATGATTAACTTTTATTTTCAACGTATCATGTGATTTTACTATTTTCTACCCATCTTTTCTCATCATTCAAAAGCATATATTCTTGATTTTTTTTTTCTCCAAAAAAATCTACCTAGACTTTGCCTACAACAAATGAATAATGATTGATTAAATAATGGTATCTTAGAAAAGGGGAAGATTTTCTTTTGAGCAATGTGTCTTATACATGACGGGATGCAAATATTTAAAGTCTCTTTAAATATTGCACTCTCATAATTAGTGCAAAAAGTTATTGGAAAGTGCCACTAAATTACATTATGGCACAAATCTTCTTGTTTTTTCTTCTTTCCTACTATTAAATTAATCTTCATTGCACTTGTACGCATCCTATGTCCATTACTTTATTTTTTTCCCCTATTATATATTTTGTTTCCAATTTTGTACTATTAAAGTACCTCTATTCCTCTTAGTGGTGTCTTTTCTCTATTACATATATTCCTTGCTTTTCCAAATTTCTTAAAATAGTTTGATTACAGCTCAAAGGGAAACATCTCCCTTTTCTGTTGACAACTAGTAATAAGGAAAGCCTTACCGTAATGGTTAATTTGATATAACTTAGTCCGATTCTTCCTCGAACCTGTCATAGAGCAGAGTATAGTGTACTGAACTATCCTTTTATTGACAATCAATAATAATATACAACCTGATACACTAGCACAATGTTTAAATTTCATGATTTCCGTCGAAATTTTTCTTTTATTCTTCATTGTTATCTTCGAATTTCTCATAAAAATAAATAAATATCACCTTGTCAGTACTTATCTTATGAACTAGCTTTTAAAGTTGAATTAGACACGAAATTTATTTCTTTACAACACACCCGCTAATAAAATCATTTAATAGCGTTAATCCTTAGAAGTACTTAATTAAATTATCTGTAGCTCTTTTTTAAATGAGTAATTAATGATTTTTTTTTTTTTTGAATATCAAGAAAAGGATTGGATGAAAAAACATTACTGTCTTCTTGATTTTATAAAGTGACAAATATTCCAAATCAAATATTTTTCATAAATGTGACAAATAAAAAAGACGGGAGGGAGTACTTATCTAGAAATTAAGAATTTTTTGACAAATATATTGCAATATACCAGAAAGAAGAAAATAGTTATTTCAATATATTTAAGAATCAATAGATCTCATTTTCAAAGTACAACAGTACAAGCATGACGACATAATAGGATTTTCGACTTTTTAGTGGAGGCATCTTTCTGTGACATTAATCACTCAAATCTTTTTTCCAACTTTATAATTATTAGAGGGACCAAATTAAAGAAATGATTTTAAATAAAGAATCAAATAATTAAACACCATGACAAAAGAGACATAACAAATCAACCCAACAAGGATTAATTGGACTTATATCTAAACCCTTTTATGGTAGCACATGTTGTATGGACAACACATTTTTATTTTTAACACCCCACATATTAATTATTAAAAAAGCAAAGAATATTTCAGATGAAAATTAGAGACATATTGGGAAACTAGACCATACAATAATATTATATATATACTAGTCTTAGGATACGCGCGTTGCGCGTGTTTCTTATCTTAATAAATTATTTTTTGTAAGAAACTTACATATATATTTAAATTATATTTGAATTATAAAATAAAATATAAGCTTCTGAAATTGATGAATATTGATCTTATATAGCCAACTCAATAAAGGAAAAAACTTTATTCATAGATGTCATCAATCATTATTCAATATATTCACTTTAAAAATTGTTCTAATTTTATAATTTTATCAGTTGAATTTCACGAGTTATTGTACTTTCTTTTTAGTTCCAATAAAGCACATAACCCTTGAAGATTTAAAAAAAATGAAAATATTTTTCATAAGTTATTCTCAAGTTCATTCAAGAAGAAAACGACATAATTAATTAGTTGTACTTTTATTATGTTTCTTTAAAGATATTTAAATAACATAAATTAAAAAATTGAATCTTATGTCTTATTCTTTGTATCCCTTCGAAGGTTTCAATGTTACCCAAGCAGTGAGGTTCTATTTGATAAGATAAGAAGATAAAAGAATTTATGAGTTACATAACTTTGTCGAGATATGTGGGCAAAAAAAGCATTACTAAATATGAAATTTAATAGATGAAAAGAATATGAAATTTTACAAGGCAAACAAATTATAGTGAAAAGTTATTGAATCCATTGATTGCGTATGTACATATTAATTTAGATATTTTTTATATATATCATCCATTTTGAAGATCTAAATACTCGTACTTTCTACATAGTTCAAATAAGAAAAGATTTAATAAGTATAATTTTAATTAATTTGAAGTCCTAAATATTAATAAAATATTTAAATTATATTTTATTCAATATAAAATTTATCTTTATAGGTAAAATATCAATTAACATTTTTTTGAGATTTCGTGTTTTTATAATATAGATTTAAGCTTGTACGATTTAGTATGATTAAATATACTATCAAATAATTATTTTAGGTACTTAATTGAACATGGGTTGATTATTTGTATGATTAAAATAAGAGTTTTTAATGCATGTTTAATTATAAAAGAAAGAAATAATTTTTATTTAGATGTTCTTGTATTAAATAATGTTAATTTAATATTTGAGTTGATGTCCTCATATTTCGGTTTAATTAGAAATCAAATGAAGGCACATATAATCTCGTTCTAGTCTTGGTTTATAAGTATTACACCAAGTGTGGATTTTATAATTAGTACAATTTATATAAGGTAAAATATTAATTGATACTATGTCCTAAATATTAGAACTTTTTACATAGATTAATAAGGATAGATTTAATATGCAAAATTTTAATTGATTTCAATGTCCTAAATATTAGGAGAGTAACTTAAATTCTAATTTTGTCAATTGTGAAAGCTGTTTTTGAAGAGTAAAAAAGACGAACGACATTTCGCTAAGAGTCTTCGTGTTTTTAATATAGTATATAGATAATAATAAAATTAAACTATTTGTATGTAATCACGCATGTATGAAAAAGAAATAGTATCTTATTTGATATTTGTATTTTCAATTAATGACTACTAATGTGGAGACTATTTCGTGTGCGCGCTAAATATTGAACGTTTATGCATTTATAAAAAAGAGCTATTGGAGCAAGCAAAATTTGCAAAATATTATAGGATGGGACGATGCCACGAGCATCATGCTCACCCCATATTTTGAGATATACTCTAAAGATAGTGAAGTACAAGCTTACCTATACAAAGAATTTCTATAGCATTATGTTTGGAACCCTCAAAGAAAGGTATGGACATAACTTTAAAAATATAGTAAAATTTACTTCAAATCACAAAAAAATTACTTATGAGGACATCAATGCTATGAGCAGTTTATGACAAAGAATATAGGATGGTGACTTCTTTTATAGAAATGGTTAGCTCCTCCTTATTCTAAACTGTTTTAGTATATCAAATTGAATCCTAAACCTATACAAAAAAGACAATAGAAATTGCGCCCTAAACAAACACAAAAAGGACAATGGAAAAAAGACTTATACTAAGGATCCTAAAACTAAAGGAAACAAAAAACAACGAAAAAAAATAATCCAAGAATCCTAAAACTAAAGGAAATAAAAATAAAAGAGAAAAAAACTCGTACGGCAAGTATGTCAAACAATAAGAATTCTAAATCTAAAAGGAAGCACATGATAGTGTTTAATTTTGCTCAAAAATAATAATTAATGATTAGAATTACAAGTATATCCAACATATAATGCACTTACAAAGGGTAAAAAAAGCGAACAATATTTCGATAGGGCCTTCATGCTTTTAATATAGTATAGAAGATATCAATAGATATAGATATAGATATAGATATAGATATAAATATCGATAAATAGATAGATATATATTAGCTATTTTTAATTTAAGTTGTTAGGTGAATGGCCATGTAGGATAATTCTTCATTAGTTGTTTGTTATCACGATGCCTTATTAGATATACTCCATCTTTGAAAATTTAAAAGTAGTACTCCTAACAAATTTTAGTTTGTTATTTATGGTTAATTCAATTAAATTGGGTGTATATATTCGGTGCGGATAAATTTCTACCCAAATAAGGCCACGAAACAGTTTACAATTTCACTTCCTTGTTTGTCTAAATATTCTGACGCAATTCTTTATAATGAGGTAATTTTCATCCTACAAATATACGATCTCTAAAATAAGCAATCAAAATGACTCCTCAAAAAGTAGAGATGCTTTGTCCACATTAATAATAATTTAAAGGTTTTGCGTAATGATACAGAATAATTCAAACATATGGGGTCGTTCACGTTGGTGGGAAACTTATCATATAATAATTGAAAATAAATGTAGAAAAGATAGAATGTTTTCAAACATACATAGATACCATTATGTTGTGAGAAGTCAGTTTCACTCAAAATTCAGACTTTTCCTTCTATTAACATCTTGTGTAGGATTTGATAACCAAGAAAATGTTGTGTTGCAAATTAATATGATCAGAGTTCGAGCAACATAGCTGACATCTATATATAACATTACAAAATTAGCTTGATATATATATATGTATATCTTTTACTACAAAACAGGAGAGCAGCATTACATGCATATTTAGATACACAGTTGATCAACGTTGATTATTTACCTTTTCAGGTCAGCAAATTGGTGCTTCAGAATCACCATTGCCTAGTCAATTGACTGTATATTACACTGTATATATAGGTAAAATATCAAGTTTTAGAGGTACATAACATATATTGAACACTCTTTGTGGGGAATTTTTTTAACTTCTTTCAAGTTCGAACACCCTTGAGGAAATTCCTGGACTTCGCCACTAATATCGAGAACTTAAACCCGAGACATCTGATTAAATATAAAAAAGTACTTAATTACAGCACCGCAACTCTTGTTGGTGCATATGTATAATATATCACCTTAGCGACATTTAATTTTCATACCATTAAAATTATAATATAATGCCAATATTGGCTTATTCACACGTCTAACATTGACAACCACATATATATAAATTATTTATATAATCAATACGACAGTAGAACTCCTCTGAACTCATCTTGTTGTCAGTCTTTACTTATGCGACAACCTCTCCCTTCCCCATCTCCCTATCCTGATAAAAGTTGGAGTAATGGGAAATGACTTATAATGATCATATAGAGTCGTATCACTTTTTATTTTTTTTGGTTTTCCGATCCACTCGATGTCCGGTACGTACATTAGGGTTCGATTAAATTCGAGTTCGTATCGAAAAGTTTCACATTAGGGGGTAAAGTGCTCACTAATAAAGACGACTTCATACTAAAGGACTCGAACTCGAGACATCTAAGTAAGGATGAAGGAGTACTTAAAATACAAGACAAGGAGTTTCGTCAAATTTTATTTTATGTAATATTGGACTGGGATGAATTTAAATGAAGCGACAAGGACAGTGATTATTCATATAATGTAACCGACCTCAATGAATTTATATATATTCGGGTTCGTGCTGGAAAGTTTCACATTGGGGATAAAGTGCTCCCTATAATAAAGGTCACTCCATACCTAGGGACTCGAACTCGAGACCTCTGACTAAGGATGAAGGAGTACTTAAAGTTAAAATACAAGACAAGGAGTTTCGTCAAATTTTATTTTATATAATTTTGGACTGAGATGAATTTAAATGAAGCGATAAGGACAGTGATGATTCATATAACGTAACCGACCTCAATTTTCATATAGAGTCGTAGCATTTTTTTCTTGGTTTCCTATTCGGTACCCGGTACGTACATTGGAGCTCGACTAAATCCGGATTTGCACCGAAAATTTTCATATTGGGAGGTAAAGTGTTCCCTCGTAAAGGCGACTCCATACTCATGAACTCGAACCCGAGACCTCTGGTTAAGGATGATGGAGAACTTAAAATACAAGACTGGGAGTTTCGTCAAATTTTATTTTATGTAATATTGAGCTGAGATGAATTTAAATGAAACGATAAGGACAGTAATGATTCATATAACATAACCGAACTCAATTTTCTTGGGATTGAGGTATAGTAATTACTATTGTAGCAGTATAAAATGGAATTTTACCTCCTATAGCAAATGTTAACACCTTATTTATTTTAAATAAATACCATTTTAAAAAATTATATTCTATAAATATCTTTTAATGTTTATAGCAAAATATCTAATTTTGGTTACCTTCTATCCCTAAGCCACTAAATACGTTATTCAGTTACACTATTTTTTTTCTCTCTATTTTGATACATGTCATTCTCTTCCCCATTCCCTGAAAACATGATGCTCACATCACCTCTCTGCACCAAAACCCATCTTTATTCTCTCCACATAGAACTTCCCCTATCTCACACGCTACCAGCTATGGGAATTATGATGGCCACTTGACATTGGCCATAATGGTTTTGCTCCGGCATCTCTGTAGTACCTATTTTCCAAGATAGTGATTGAATCTCAATGATAAGTCATGTTATCGTAATTCTTAGGGGATAACAAAGAAGGTAGCGGCGGCAATTTATACGTATACTCTTTTTCTTCTCGTCCAATGATGTTGTTCCTGCTTTCATTCAAGAACAATTTGTCTTCATTCGCGAGGGTTTTTGCTCGACGATGGATTCGTCGAAAATTAGGGTTTGAGCAACTTGATTTTCTGTTAATATATTTCAACGTATCACGTTGTATTTTCATGTATTCATTTTCTTTTTTTCATTATAATTCAATGTATCTCGTTGTATTCTATGTATTTCATTGTATTCACTGTCTCACTATATGCCATGAATGTATTCATATATTTTTTTAATTAATATAATTATGTATTCAGATGTATTATATAATTTCTCCGAAGATTGCTATGTTTTTGGGGTATTTTCCGGTTGAGAATCTTTTTTATAACTGGAAATACAAATTTTGTGTGTTATAATTGAGTTTGTTGAGTTATATTAGAAGTCTATTATGTTAATTGATTCGCTTTCCGTTTAAAAACAATGCAATCCCCTATTTCACGCCGTGAATACAGTCGAATACAATAATCTGTCCAGCTGTAATCCCATGTTTCACGCCATGAATACAGTCGAATACACTCGAATACAACAACTGATTAGTTGAACTTCCCTGATTCACGCCTATTTTTGCTACTGTATTCATAAATACAATAGCTTAAATACATCTAATACAACTTATAACAACAGAAAACGTATCTACAATTCTTAATATAGCAAATGGTATCTATAGATAGCTAATTACCACTAAAAGATAGTGTTTTATGAAAATTTCTCAAAAAAAAATTCCTTAGCAGAACATTATTATAAGTTTCAATTTAGAATCGAAATCTACATGTTCATCCAAGTACACTAGCTTTTGAATAAGTT
Organism: Nicotiana tabacum; assembly: GCF_000715075.1. Lineage (NCBI taxonomy): Eukaryota > Viridiplantae > Streptophyta > Magnoliopsida > Solanales > Solanaceae > Nicotiana > Nicotiana tabacum. Next base: position 12,128,711 of record NC_134089.1, on the reverse strand, counting down.
TACAGCGAATATTAACAATAACAATAACAAATATAATGCACCCTTCAGTGCTATTATGCTACCCCCTTTATATTTGTACCGTCATAAAGCTATTAATCTTGGTATAAAATTTCAGAGTATATTTATTTCATGTTTGATTATGGATGTAAGTTAATATTGTAATTAATTTTATACCAAAATTTTAATATTAGTTATTCCATATTGGATGTCGGACTATAATCTATTATTATAATTCCTGGATAACCTTATTTCAAAAAAGACGAGAGTTATAACACAAGTGACAAAACTATCAATTGGCTTCTAACACGTAAATGACACCAAAATGTAAAATTTAGAGGCTAATCATGGAATTTTTTAAATAATAATAAAAAATAAAAAGGCTAATTGTGAATTTTTTTCAAGCCCTCAAGGAAATAGTCCAAACATAAATCGATTCACAATGTCACAAGTTTAAATTTTTAATTAAGCTAGTTCAAATTTTATTAGTAGTGTAGCGTCACCTTTTCCTCTCCTCCCCAGATGTAATATAATATAATTTAGAAAGAAAAAGAATGAGCGGAAATTGAAAGGTCTAATGTAATAAACTATATTAGTCAGCTGCCGTATCATACCGACCTTAGCTCGGTAGAGCGGAAGACTGTAGTGGGTGTTACCCGGTTTGCCATCTTTAGGTCGCTGGTTCGAATCCGGCAGGTCGGATTTTCTTTTTTTTCTTTTGTGATTATGTTTTTAAAGAAATTCTATTTACAAAATATCTTTATCGTTAAGCCGTTGTTATGTGGTTAATAATTGCAGATTGGCTAATTGCCCTCTCTAAACACCCAAAAGTTTGAGGATATTAGAATATAACTTGGTGGATGTTTGCTCACGTCTAAATCGTATTAAGGCATTGAGACATATATATTGTGTTTGTAAATACGACAATATAAGTCGCTTTTAATGAATGCGACTTATGAATTGCATTCAATCAAATGCGAATTTCTTTCTGGTTTGAAAATAATGAGGTTACTTATCATTGTTCATGACCAAAGGACGCATGAGTATTTATATATGGGGAGACCGGTGGTGAGTAGTGACTTTAATTTAAAAGCTATATTTTTTGCATGTCAACACATAAAGGGTGATTACATGTAAATAATCCAACCCAAAACCTTAAGGTCATAGGTGGAGTAGCTATTGATCATTTAAAACCCTTTGAAAACCTTACACAATCGATGAGAAACAAGTGTAAAATACTGTGACACCCTCCCATACATGTAACCCAGTTTTAATGTTTATACATGAATTTTACTTTTCCTCCTTGTTTTTGTGAGGCGCTCACCAAAAAGGGGCTGGAATACAAAGCGTCAAATTAGTTTCAATAATCTAATGTGTGTGTGTGTGTTGGGGAGGGGGGGAGGGTGCTTGAGCAATAGTAAAAATAGTATGGACTAACCAGTTTTCGGACTGGTTATTCAAAAATAACCAGCATTTGCAAAGTCATTGAAAAATAGCCACTATTTTGCTGCAACACGGAAAGTTCCAGCATAATATACTGGAGATCGGTGCATCTGTGTATGAACTTCCTACATATTATGTTGGAACTCCAACACGCAAAAAGTTCCAGTATATTATGTTGGATCGGTATATTATATTGCAATTCCAGTATACTTTTGAAACTGTGACTATTTTTAAACGACCACTTATAAATCTAACTATTTTTTAATTTCGCCCAGAGCAATGTTAGTGGCTCAATGGGCTTGAATTGAAAGGGAAGCCTAGAGCAACTCTATAACCTAAGTTGAGAGAAAAGTCCAGAGCGATAGAATAGATGAGAGAAATTAGTGTAGGCAAGATCACCAAAGTTTGATTCCAATACTATGTAAAAGTAATTGATCATGTCATCTAAAATCTTACGTAAGTTATTAAACAAGACACACTTTAAGGTCATGTCTCCTAATTATGTCTTCATCACGTCTCCTAATAGGGGCTTGATTCTTTTTCATAGGTTTAAAAAAAAAGGTGATTAAAATTTGAACCCAAGACCTTTAACTACTCTAATACCATGTGAAACATGGCTTAAACAAAATTTGTGAATACGCAGGGAATCACGTTATTCTGTGCCCATGCGATGTCCATTTATAATTGTGAGATACAGGAAGGATAAGTGCTATACATAATTTAGCTAACTAGGAGTTGTTGATAACAAACTATGCCACTCTACTCTATTAAATTTTGAATTCTGTGTTCCAATAGTCTATAATCCCACTTTTAAAATTTCAATGCTTTTAAATACGTCAAATTTTATTTAAAAGAAAACCTCAAATTTATCAACATTTAGTTTCCAATCGAAATAGGAAAAAATACACCACAAAACAGTGATGGAATGAAATCGACTCTGATTGAGTGCCCCCCACCCACCCACCTCCCAACCCAAAAAAAAGTAAGGTGTCTATGTCACGGATCTGGGACACTAGATTGTTATACAAATTATGAAAAGAAAAAAGAACAAATATTTTTTCCACTAAACTCATTTAGATGACAAATAAGGTGTCCCTGGACATTCAAACAGTTTCTTAAACGTAGCTCTTTCCTTTTCACCAGTAAATAATTTAAGTAATATACACAAACAGTATAAAACTTTCACTTATCAATCCAATTTAACCGGTTATAACAAGTTCTTTATACTATATCAAACTTGATAAGAAGGTTTACTTGTTGTTGCAAGTCAATTTTACTTGATGTCGTAAATAACACATAGAACTTAAACTCTTTATTAAATAACTTTTTCAACAGCCTGCTTAAGCTTTGACCCCAACTCTCAGCTGGGTCCTAAAGCTACAAAAAGGATGCTATTTCTACACTCTTACCTATTTCTACAAACAAAGATGCTATACTATACCGTCGAAATGTCAAAGTCGCATGAAGCATATAACATACTTGTGATTTAAGGAGTCATCTGAAGCCACCTGCAATAAATTCAAAAATCAAACTGACAGGAGACTGCAAAATCTTCTAGTAAATACCATAAGCGGTAGAAACTAATTAATCTGCATCTATATAACTCAAAATATTGACAACAGACTAACTCCAAATTCAAGAATAAAAGGCTAGACATTGCAATACTTGAAGTGCGCACAATAGGTGTCAAAAATGCATCTGGGGAAACCATTCTATTGCCAAGAGGCTAAGACAAGGCAATCAACTCTAGCACAAATTACCAAGAGTCCAAAACTCTAATGCCCAACACCAGTTCTTTTTTCTCTTCTTTTAGCCAAAAAGGCATAGAGATGTCAAGCAGAAAGAACAAAAGGGCATTGCTGGACTGTAAACATAAACACAACTAAAACAAAGAAAGGCAGAAAACAAGCTATGATAAGTTACCTTACTTCATTGAAGCTTGGTTGAGCAAATCTGCAAGTTATCGTCACTCAAACAACCAAGCAATCCTGTATTTAGGAGGCGTGTATACCTCACATCACGAATAGGACCATTGAGAGATTTAACACGCTGAGCCACATTTAAAGATGGCAATTCTTGTAACACCAGTTCCATTGTTGCTTCATCACCAGAAGCAAACAAGGGGTTCTGATTCCCTCTATCTATTATAGCAGATTTTGGAAGTCGAATGCCACTCACTTTGGCACAAGAAGCTCCTAACTTCTGGTATCTGCTACCCACTCTCCTGTAAAGAACATGAGAACCCTCCACCGCTTGCTCCGTTACTGGAGGAGTAAGCGGTACTTGAGAAGCAGCCATGTCACCAATGGTCTCCAGTTTAGGACGGAAAGAGGCAACTATGTCATCATTTCTATCTCCACAAGCGAGAGATATACAGATTCCTTGATTCTCTGATTCAGGAACCAAGCACGGCCTTCAGTGATAAATGAAACTCTGTTATTAACATGGAATTCATAGAAACTACTCACAGAGCTTCAAGATAATAACTCTTTTAAACCAGCTTGAAAAGTCACCAAAACCATACAGTTGATCCAGGTTCAAATATATTTACATATATCAGATCCACTCTGCCCCTCAACTCCTTTAAGGAAGATTCTGAGCATAGTCAGACAAATTCAAACAATGTATTTGGAAAGCAATCATGTCTACTACTAGGGAATAAGGCAGAAACTCAATATAAGCACTCTTTTAGACCAGCTTGAAAAGTCAACTAAACACATAGTTGGCCCCGGAATGATTCACATCAATTTTTCAGAAGTTCTTATCTCTCAAAATCAGTAATGACAATATGGTAGAGCTTCACAACAAAAAATCTCTCGGACCAGCTTTAAAAGTAAACTAAAAAGCATATAGTTGATCCCGGTACATCTACATCCATATAAATCGCCATAACTGCCTGCTAACTATCCAGTCAACTCCTCTTAACATGATTCTGGACATAGTCAAGCATATTCAAACAATTTATCAGGGAAGCAATTGTTTCTACTACTAGGGCTTAAGCACATCGAAAACCAAAAAACAGTTGGCACATGAGCAAAATAATCTGCAAACAAAAAAAAAAAGCAATATACTTTGCCGCTAAGAAGATTATATACCCTCGACGTTAGTGGAAATTGTAGGTTGAAATGTGAACAAGGACCTGAACACATTAAGGCCTCTCTTTTTTTAAAAAGATTAAGACATCTGAATCTGAATACATATCTGAATACCAAAATGTGTATTAAGATTAAAATATCTTAATCTGAATACACATGAATATTAAGATGCGTATTAAGATCTGAATACTAAATAATTAAACGGTTTGTTTTTTTAACATCTGAAGGTATAAAAGTAAACTTTATTAAAAAATTAATTAACATAAAATTCAAATAAAATACTAACTAATCTAATATATTATTAATAAAATATTTTTTTTAAATATGGCAATCGCCTAGTTGGTGGTGGTAATGACTAACGGAGGTGCGTGTGATGCCGACTAGAGGCGGTGGTTGATGGTGATTTTGGTTAATGGTGGTGGTTCTAGGTAGTAGCTAGTGGGAATTGGTAGGATGGCGATTATGGTTCAGGATAATGGTGGTGGGTGGTGATAGTTAATAATGGTGGGTGGTGGTGGTTGTGACTGAGGAAGGTGATGGTGGGTGGTGGTAATTTATAATGGTGGGCAGTGCCGTCTATAGTTGTTGATTGTGATGGGGGTGATTGTTTTGGTAGTTGAGGTAGGTGAGTGTGTGTTTATTATTGAAGATGATGGTGGGAATGGTGGGCGGTGGGAGTAGTGGTGGTAGTTGAGCATGGTGGTGGTGGTGGTTGAGCATGGTGGTGGGGGTGGCAACAATTAGTAATGAATGTGAATAGCATCTTAATAAAATTAAGTCTTTGTTATAGATCTTAATCATACAGACATATTCAGACCCATTAAGTGATTGTGAAGTAAAAAACAAACACCTAATGATTAAAATCTGAACGATTAAGATTCAAACTTAAAAATAAACGCACTTAATGTCTGAGATCTGAATGATTAAAATTTAGACCTCCATTAAGGGCAAACAAATAAGGCTTAAGTACTCTAGAATAAAAAGTAAGATTGTACAATTAACAACTCAAGTAGTGAAAGTTCTTTACAACAACTTCAAGATTCTTCCAATCAAACCGCCCCCAGGGTGACTTTGGTCTAGTGGTAAGAGTGATACTAGTAATGTGTGGGTTAGCCGCACCTCATTCTGCCGCCGCAGACAAAAGCCTAGTATTTGTGAAGAAAGGTATAGGAGAGTGATTATTATTCACCAAGTTCCCAACCGTGCGTCAACTGGTCCATGAGGAATTTTGGTTATCAAAAGAAAAAAGATAATTTCTTGCAAATCTTAATAATAAGTAAAGCCTTGCCATGGCTTCACATTATGAAAACATCAAATGACAAATCATGCTTGTCTGCACAACTAAACTAAGTCAATAAGAAATTAACAACCATGTTAAATCCTTGACATTAGACCAGAACCTTAACAATAACAACAAACCCAGTGTAATTCCACAAATGAGAAGTGGGATCTGGGGAGAGTAGTGTATGCGCAAACCTTACCCCTACCTTGTGAAGGTAGAGAGGTTGTTTCTGATAGACCCTCGGCTTAAGGAACGGTGAACAGGAAGCAACCAACAATAACAACAACAAGAAAAAACAAAGACACAACGTGTAATAACAAAGTTCTAGAAATAAGATTAGACCGGAACCTTGATGTTCCAATTAAGACTTAAGAGTATCTTTTTTACCAGACTGGAAAAGGATAAGAAGGATTTCCATGAGAAAAAATCTGAACCATCCAACCCAAAGTTTAATTCTATTAGGAAAAAGAGAAATGCGATAACAAACAACTTCAAGGAACAAAAAATAATCAATCACCTCCAACGCATCATTGCTGCCTGAATAAACTATAAGACTTACACTACTAATATATATTTATTATTTTTAAAGATTTTTCACTAACCTACTTTTTGAGATATTGGATCACCATAAAGTACTAGCAATATAAACTGTTTTACCATGACAAAAAAGTTACATTTTGAAGAACATAACTATTGAACCATACCAGTAATAGCCAGCTGGACTATTTAGTGAGCAACAATTTGCATCAAACACAGTAAACTCTTAATCTCACCACAGTATGTAACAACAACAACAACAACAACAACAACCCAGTGTAATCCCACAAGTGGGGTCTGGGGAGGGTAATATGTACACAGACCTTACCTCTACCCGAGGGCAGAGAGGCTGTTTCCAGGAGACCCTCGGCTCAAAGAGGCAACAAGAGACACTATATTAGTACTATCAATAGACTCATAATAAAACAACATAAAGTACCATAAAATCCATAACATAACATAAATACCATAAAAACAAAGTAACAACAATATAAGAGATATAGGAAATACGAGAAAGATGTAAGGTATTAATACACAGGAGATAAAGCCCATCATCGGTAGTTGATCAATAGCATCCTAAGACTACTTCCTAACTGGATAGTCTCACTCTAGTGCGCTGTAACAAAGACATCACAATTTCCCTAACCTACCACCTTAATGCTCGATCTCCACAATTCCCTGTTTAGGGCCGTGTCCTCAGTAACCCTAAGTCGCGTCATATCCTGCCTGATCACCTCTCCCCAATACTTCTTAGGTCTCCCCCTACCTCTCCTCGTACCCACCACTGCCAGTCGTTCACACCTTCTCACCGGTGCATCAGTGTTCCTCCTCTGAATGTGCCCGAACCATCTGAGTCTTGCTTCCCGCATCTTGTCCTCCATGGGGGCCACACCCACCTTCTCTCGAATATCTTCATTTCTAATCTTATCCTTCCTTGTATGCCCGCACATCCACCTCAACATCCTCATCTCTGCAACTTTCATCCTCTGGATGTGTGAGATCTTCACCGGCCAACACTCGGTCCCATACAACATAGCAGGCCTAACCACTGCCCTATAAAATTTACCTTTCAGTAACAGTGGCACTTTCTTGTCACACAGGACTCCCGTCGCTAACCTCCATTTCATCCACCCCACCCCTATACGGTGTGTGACATCCTCGTCGATCTCCCCGGACCCCTGAATAAACGACCCCAGGTACTTGAAACTACCCCTCTTAGGGATGACTTGAGAATCAAGCCTCACTTCCACTCCCGCTTCCGTCGGCTCTGCCCCAAATTTGCACTCAAGGTATTCCGTCTTCGTCCTGCTCAACCTGAAACCTTTGGACTCAAGGGTGTGTCTCCAAACCTCTAACCTCTCGCTGACGCCGCGTCGTGTCTCGTCGATTAGAACTATGTCATCAGCAAATAGCATGCACCATGGCACCTCCCCCTGAATATGATGTGTTATAGCATCCATCACCAGGGCAAATAGGAAAGGGCTGAACGCAGACCCTTGATGCAATCCTGTAATAATCGGAAAATAATCTGAATCGCCTCCTGCTGTCCTAACCCGAGTCTTAGCTCCATCATACATGTCCTTAATCGCCCTAATGTAGGCAATCGGGACCCCTTTAGCCTCTAAGCATCTCCATAAGACCTCCCTAGGAACCTTGTCGTACGCTTTCTCTAGATCGATAAACACCATGTGGAGATCCTTCTTCTTATCCCTGTATTGTTCCATCGTCCTCCTAATAAGGTGGATAGCTTCTGTGGTAGATCGCCCCGGCATGAACCCGAACTGGTTGTCTGAAATAGACACCGTCCTTCGCACTCTCATTTCTACCACTCTCTCCCAGACTTTCATGGTATGACTTAGTAATTTAATACCCCTATAGTTGTTACAGATCTGGATATCGCCTTTGTTCTTATACAACGGGACCATAGTACTCCACCTCCACTCTTCGGGCATCCTATTAGTCTTGGATATCACATTAAGCAACTTAATAAGCCATTCCACGCCTGCTCTACCCACACACCTCCAAAGCTCAACCGGAATTTCATCTGGTCCGGTAGCTCTGCCCCTTCTCATCTTACGCATTACCTCCATGACCTCATCGACCTCAATGTCCCGATAATCACTTAGTTCATGGGGGCTGTCGGCGTTCCTCAATTCACCTAGTACAATATCCTGATCCCCTTCCTCATTTAGAAGCTTATGAAAGTAGGTCTGCCATCTCCTCTTTATCTGGTCATCCCCCAACAAAACTTTGCCGTCCTCATCTTTTATGCACCTCACTTGGTCCAAATCCCGAGCCGTCCTCTCTCTCACCTTAGCGAGTCGGAGTAACTTCTTCTCCCCGCCTTTGTTCCCTAGTTCCTCATACAAACGAGCAAAAGCTGCCGTCTTTGCCTCCGTCACTGCCATCTTTGCCTCCTTCCTAGCTACCTTATATCTTGCAATGTTCGCTCTCTTCTCCTCCTCTCCAGTGCTCCCCACTAACCGCAGGTAAGCCACCTTCTTCGCTTCCACTTTACCTTGTACAACTGCATTCCACCACCAGTCTCCTTTGTGACCACAAGTGCGGCCTGAAGATACCCCTAACACCTCTCTTGCCGCCTTCCTTATATAGTCCGCCGTCGTCGACCACATAGTGTTTGCGTCCCCCTAACACCACAGTATGTAAGCTATTAGAAAAACAATGATGACAGCAGTCTGTACCTTCTTGAGCAATTTCTTTTTCAAGAAAAAATGGAAAATGGTCAACTAAATGCCTTCATCCATTTCTTCTTCTATACTACTCGCCAGTTTTTCTACTTACTTCAATCATTTGTATAGGATGAATGAGTACTTAGAATGTATTCAGAGACCAGAAAATGCAGTCTCCTTTAAGAATATACCGTGGACCTAAATTTGCAGTTAGGATCCTTCAAGAATAGTCCTAAGATCTAAGTTTGCAGTTACTTAATGATTACAATTGTCAAGTTACAGGAATTATTTACTGAGAGATTCCAAAGTGCAAATAATCCTGAGTCAGTACTCAGCAAAGATTCATCAGAATCAGATCCTAACAGTTCTAAAGATACAGTGAGGGATGGTGCAACTCGGACGATATTAGATATTAAGAAAAAACTTGTTCACCTCAAGAAGCAACTAGGAGAAATATAGAAGAGCAGTAAAACATACTAGAATTCACCTTTCTTCACCGCTACCGAAGTTCCAGTGGCACAAGCCTACTGAAGATGCAGAAAGAACACTTCTGACGCCGGCACTAAGTGTAGGATCAGCTGAAAGAGAGCACACAGTATGAATAGGATTGCCTGTCAACCCAGTCATACATTCCACTGGCCTCGTAGTTTGACGTCCATCAAACTGCAAAACCATACCATTCTGCGCAAGACAAAACAAAAAATATGATGCATTATTCAAAGAAAAAGAAAAAGAAAGAATAGAGACACCAACTATTTTTTCTGATCGATAAATAACAATGGTGTTGCCTGTACTTGAAAGAGAGACTAACTAGTGAAAACAAATAAGTGCTCCCTCAATACCAACTTGCTTGTCACTTTGGATTCATTGTGGGTCAATTTGGCTTCTCAGCAAAATGAGGTATATATTTATTCTTGTTTTTTAATAAGTATATATTTATTCATTTTTTGAACATTAGATATTTAAAAACTACATCAAAAGTAATATAAGATGTAATTTTCCACCATATCAAAATAACGAGAGAATAGATTCAGAATTATTAGTCAAAGTTACTTTGTTTGACTCCCAACAAAAGAAAAGTGGGACCATTTTTTGAATAGACAATGGGTTAGGACCTGTAATCCGGCATACATGTAATGCGAATTGTTGGGATCCCACGAACATGACCAAGGAACAGTCTGCACATTCCAAATACACAAACAAAACTAATAAAATTAGCTTGGCCAAGAGTATCCATTAGCAACAAACCTATCCTATAGAGAAAGGACAATAACAGTAACAAATATTGGGAAAAAAACTAATAACAGTAACAAAAAGATTATTATCAGGAAAGCACATTACTGAGTAGAAAAGTCGAAGATGCAGCAATTGAATCTAAGCAATCATAGCACCAGGACATTCGGGAGCATGCTATAAAGGCTGTACTATTTGTAGCTCAGGAGATGCATTTGTTACATTGTAAATCAGGTCACTATTTCCCTTTAAAGTTTCAAACATGGAATTGTCTTTGATGATTGCAAGAAATTCCCCACAGGCTCTAACAACTTCCTTCAATTACTTGACAACTTACCGAAATTTAAATCCAAGTTAAAGTAGCCTTGGACTTGACAAACTCATGACCCAGCAACGGGACTTGGGAAATTATGCAGAAAATTTTACTATTATACCAAGTAAGCTGTTGCACCCCCCACCAACAACTAGATGACAGGGTTATGCAACCCCACCATTCAGACAAACATTCTGAATCAGGTAGAAAGTATAGATTTGGAAAAATTCGACAGGCGTAAGTAGTATAGTAACCACAAAGAAGAAGAAATCAAGACAAAATAACAGAAAGTTCAAGAGAAACAAGGCAAGCAAAAATCAAACGTAGGACATGATCTTCTGCCGCAAAAAGACTGAGATTGAGGTCTATGAATTAGGAGGGTGGGGTAGAGCAAAAGCTAATTGATGTTTTACGAAAATTTGCATTTTGTCAACTCTCAAGTTGTCAATCAAAACTAAAAAGTAACAGCTTTCACAAGATGAATAGGTGGTGTTAAAGATCGTCTTCTGATGCTAATAGTGAAGGTCTAGTCAAATCAAATATGTCGGTCTGTACATTTAACTGTGAAAATGAGGGACCTTAGCAGGCCTTACCAGTTAGCGTAAAGTCTGTACACAGTAAGTACAGAAAAACGACTCCATAAGAACTCCAATCAACAATCATTCAAGCAGAGAGTTTCTCATCCAAAGAGCTTATCAACCAAATATAATAATACATTATCCAACAACTGCGAGCAATCTTTACTTTACACAAACTTAAGAATTGAAAGCAAAAACACAACTATAAAAGGCCTAGAGTTATTACCGGTAAGTCGTATGTCAGAACAGTATGGTTGTTTTCAGCACTGCAAGAAGAAAGAGATCAAATAAATAAGCTACCTACCAGGAGGGAAGCACAAATCGAAGCTGTTCTACAGCAATTCTTTTGATCAAGTACATTTAGCTCTTATGCAGCAATTATTTGGCAGAAAGTGGATGAGGGAGGTTATCGACCTAAGAACTGACAACTTCTTCCCTAAGGAAGCCAAGAGTATGACCCTTTCATGAGGAGAAACATGCAAGTCCTTGATAGTTTTCATGCTCGCAGGAAGCAGAATGTCTTCTCTTTCATGCGGAGGTAATAGGCTGATCTGCAAAATGTAAAAGTAGAAAAGTTGAAGCACATACGCAGAACAAAAACCATCAGAGAATTCCAATAAGGGCAGCCCGGTGCACTAAGCTCCCGCTATGCACGGGGTCCGGGAGAATTCCAATAAGGCAACCTAAGAAATTTACTTTCGTAAGCATATGCTGTCCTCCCATTCCAGCGAGCCTTCTAGCAATCATCAAATTCTCACCGTTGCTATCCACATCAAATAGGCGAGCACCATCAATCTGAAATTCTTTCTACAAATGTATAAAACATAAGGTTACTAACTCATTCAAACTTCAGTCAATGGCGCTAATTGGACAAACATATGCTGCGTTCATTCCCAATACAAAACCAGTAAGAAAAAAGAGGTAAGAGAAAAGAATAGAAATCATATTTTGGTACAATAAGAAGGAAGGGAACTAACCATCCATACTACTTTCTCAGTCACCAACAGACTATTGATGATGTGAGGTAAGTGTTAATCCAAAGGTGAGCATATTTCCAGTGCATCTTTGTACACAAGTTGCAATAAATGTGGAACAACAACGGATAAAGGACTAATGATTACTCTGTTGAAACTATCAGGTAAACAAGTTGCAATAAATGTGGAACAACAACGGATAAAGGACTAATGATTACTCTGTTGAAACTATCAGGTAAACAAGTTGCAACAGATGTGGAACAACAACGGATAAAGGACTAATGATTACTCTGTTGAAACTGTCAGGTAAACAAGTTGCAACAGATGTGGAGCAACAATGGATAAAGGAGTAACGATTTCTGAGTTGATACTATCGTATATCAGTAACCAAACATAAAAAATAAAAAAGTAAAAAAATAGTACCAAACAACAACAACAACAACAACAACTATAGCAACAACAACAATAATAATAATTCCTATAGCTCAATTTTCACATTTGACAAGAGTATAGGAGATGGCAAACCTGTAAAACAAAAGCATTCGCATATTCACGTCTTCCCAATTTGGAGTCAATATTGCTTCCTGCACGACATGGATAGGTACTGGAACTTCAGTGTGAAACGATGATAGAACATAGCCAATAGGATCAATATCCCTAAGTAAAGATTTCTCAAGGACTGCTTACCAAAAATGTGTCCAGATGACCTGCTCTGCATCTCACTTAGCGAGCCCTCTACACAAGTTATTCTCTATGAAGAGCAGATATGCAGCAAGTAATATGCCGCTTTAGTGAACAAAGGTTAACAGAGATACCTATACCACTACTAATTGCACCGAAACTTGTTATCCAAATTTTCTCAAGCCAAAGAAACGACAGAATAAATCAAAAACCCAAAGACGAAAGGGCTAAACTAAACTAAGAAAGGGGACATACACATTTAAGAATATTTCTTAAAAAGCCCAAACAAGTACCCGCCTTATAGCATTGAAAGATGTCATATTCTGAAGAATGTTAAAAGGGAATGCTGGCAGGAAAAAGAGGGCCACAATATGTACTAAAGAAAGTGCACCAAAGTCAATCTGGTATTCCAGGAAGAGAGTGGGCAAATAATTTAACAATGGGTAAAAACTAAATTAGAATATAATGTTGGAGTTTTCAAACATGGGAAAAGCAATAACGAGTAAACACGCATGAAGTAGAGTTGATCAGCTCGTTTTGCAAACCCTAGGAGAAAGTTTAAACAAAATTTACAATGGGTGTTTTGGTAGTAACAATATCACTTAAAAAAGACAACCAAGACAAAGGAAAATTGATTCTGGAAACAATCTAATCTGATCCTCCCCTCCCCCATCTCTCCACCACTAAAGAAAAGCCCCCTACACTTCCAACCAAACAAAAAAGATGCATTGAAGAAGGGAGGTGTGAAGAAGCAGCACATAACAGAAATAGCACACAAAGTGACACATACCTCTTTGAGGTGCTCCACTTGCTTATGCAACTCAGCTTCTCTCCTCCTCCACTCAACTTCTTTCTTACACCAATCACTGCACTGCGCGAATTGAATATCATCTTATAATCACCATGAGAACATGTGAAGAAAAATGTAATTTAGCACCTCTAGAGAGGGGACAAAATTGTTTTCAAAAGTCAGTTAAAGCAGAAGTATCATTGTTGTGGCTAACCCACGGTGATTCTGCTTCCTGACGAAGCATAAGCTGCCAGGTGACTTGAATGCCCTTACACAGAGCAATGAAGATAGCTGTTAAAAGCAAACAATTCTGGTTTACATAGTGAAGAAGGTACAAGGGAGAGGAAGAGAACAGAAGGGAAAAGGGAAACAAAGGTGTCTTCCCTTTAGGTAAAAGCTTCAACATTATGAGGGAAGAAATTGTGTTTATCTTACTCATTTCTGTCTAATTTTAGACGATTGACTCTTCACTGATACTCATCTTTCTCCTAGTGTTCCAACTCAAGAAATGAGAGAATCGTCCTTACCTATACCAATTCGTAAGAGGTTTCTATACAAAAACATACATTGAGTTTTTAAATCACGAGCAATTTGGTCCATTTGAAAACTAACAATCATCTTCAACTACACTGTTTCCTTCTAAATTGAGTAAAGGAAAAGACTAGCCTAAGACGTAAAAAGATAACCATCACCAAATCGTCATTTTGTTTCTTTTCTTTTTCTAACATAAGGTTTCATCAAGCTTTCACTTTTTCGATCGATTAGTTGGTCAGTCCTGTACTTCTGCCTTTAGTAGTTTGTGTTGGCTACATGGAAAAGCTTGAAAGTCTCTACTGTGAATCTTCATTTATAGGTTAGACCTGAGATGTATCAGGAGATAGCAGTTACAAAATCAAAAACCTTTCTTCTTCTTTTCTCTTACCTCTTTTTCAAGAGAAAAACATCTTAGATTCAAGGGACCGGATTTTCTGCAAAAGAGGAAGGGATTGGGTCACTATCTCATGGAGCAAGCTTCAAATTATAAGCATCAAATGAAGACCTTTTGAAGCTCTTCATCAACAGCATGAAGACGAGAAGCATAAAGCACTCGGACACCCTTCAATGTGCATTTCTTATTACATTGAGGGCACTACAAACAAAACAAAAGAAAGAATGTGAGGGGCCAACTGAAAAAAGGATGTCAAAATACTGCATAAAACAAGAACCAAATTATTATGAGAAATACCTTTCCTAAACTTCCTTTTTGTTGCAACCACTTCTTGATACATGACAAACCATATATATGCCCACAAGGAAGGCAGCTGCAAAAGAATAAAAGGTGGAAGATAATGGAAGTATTAACACTTGAAAACTGTATTTTCAGTTGTCAATTATATATCAAGCAATCAACT
Organism: Nicotiana tabacum; assembly: GCF_000715075.1. Lineage (NCBI taxonomy): Eukaryota > Viridiplantae > Streptophyta > Magnoliopsida > Solanales > Solanaceae > Nicotiana > Nicotiana tabacum. The sequence continues at coordinate 12,113,707 of NC_134089.1, read as the reverse complement.
AAACCTCAACTCCAACTAGTTTGTCGACTATATGAATTATTCATATACGTTCCAATTTATTTGGGTCAATGTCATTCCATTACTAAAGAAGTTGTGTTTACGTCAAATCAGGGGTTCTCTAAAACTAGAGATTTCTAAATACCATTTGTATCCCTACAGTGACATGTAAGTCTATAATCATAACTCCAATTAGTCGATATTGCTGATACGAGTCTTTTACTTGCATTGTATTACGTTCTTAGTTAAGTCCGCATTGATTCAGTAGATTAAAGGACTTTAATGACAACTGTTTTCCATGTGATTTTAGTTCTTTATCTCCTTCTAACACATTAAATCATCATATCTGCGCACCAACTGATGCATTTGGATGGCTACATAGAACATCCACAAACAATATCAAACAACCTTCCATCATTTCATCCTCTATGTGTATTACACTATCTCTCAGATGTGAACTGTGATCATTCAGCAGTAACTTATTCAAAAGAACAGAAAACTCAAGTGCTTTAATTGGGAAGGTGAAGATAGTTATTCAGTTTCATGTGTTACAGCCATATAGTATTTCTTAGAATTTGCATGAATGTTAGTATAATCAAGCCAACTGAAACAAACTCCTATTATCTATAACACAACCCACAGACCCTCTAAATTTAGTATCCATTGTTTTCATCTTCAAGGAAAACAAAATAGAAGTCCTCTGTAGCATCTCAATTTTTCTTTTCAAGTTATATCATTGTACTTAAATTGTCAAAATAGAAGCTGCTTTTAAAAATCTTATTCCCTTTTACATGTTGAACTAAGTGTAATGTTTTTAATCAAAAAGTAAAAGTTTCTAAATGAGACTAAGAAAGATCTTGACAAAAATAAAAAAAACAGAACGGAAACAGAGATCAGTACAGCAGAAATAACATTTTATTGTGCATCATTCCCCCAAGGCTTCACCTTGTCTGTTTCACAATTGAATATAGATGATTATTTTCTTCTTTTTCTTTTTGATAAGGTTGAATATAGATAATTTTAACATTCATAACACATTCAGTTACATAAAGCCGAAACTTATCATTACTAATGATAAACAATCAGCACAAACCAACTTTTTTTCAAAATTGAAACGGGTCCAGTGGAGGGGAATGGATTATATGGATTCATATAGTTGGTGTTGCTCGGACTCTCCAAAAGTGTTGTCGCACCCATGTCGGATCCTCCAAAAATGCACTAAATTTGGAGAATCCGCACCCAACAACATTTTTGAAGAGTCCGAGTAACATAGGTTGATCCAACTAGTTATTGAACATAGTTTGTTGTTGAGGTTGTATGCTATAGACGTCACCGGTCACCACAATCAGAAAAGACTTAAGTTATACCATTTATTACAACAACAACATACCAAGTGTAATTCCACAAGTAGCATCTGCGGAGGGTAGTGTGACGACCCAACTCGTCGTCTCATGAGTTACTGTCTCGTTCGTCCCATTTTCTGCTTCCTCATGTTTCATTATCGGTATTGGGTGCATTAGAATTTATTTGGAGCGATTTTGATAAGAAATGAGACATTTAGTCTCTTTTAAGAAGGTTTAAGTTGGAAAAGTCAACCGGACGTTGACTTATGAGTTAGAGGGCTCGGATGTGAATTTCGACGGTTCGGTTAGTTCCGGGAGGTGATTTGTGACTTAGGAGCAGGACCGGAAGTAATTTTGGAGGTCCGGTGTTGAATTAGGCTTGAATTGGCGAAGTTAGTATTTTGGCGAATTCCGGTTGATAGGTGAGATTTTGATTCGGGTGTCGGAATGAAATTCCGAGAGTTGTTGTAGCTTCATTGTGTCATTTGGGATATGTGTGCAAAATTTCAGGTCATTCGGACATCGTTTGATCGGGTTTTTGATCGAATGTGTGTTTTAGAAGTTTTAAAAGAACTTAGGCTTGAATTCGATATAATTTGATGATTTTGGCATTAGTTGAGGTGTTTTGACGATTGGAGCAAGTTTGGATAATGTTTTAAGACATGTTGGTGCTTTTAGTTGAGGTCTCGGGGGCCTCGGGTGTATTTCGGAAGGTTAACGGATCGATTTAGGCACGAAAAAAATAAAGTTGCTGCATTTTTTTTCAGCACTGTGAACAGTAGTTATGAACAGTACCCATGGACAGTGCCCCGTAACAGTATCCGTGAATAGTGTCGTGAACAGTACCTCGTAATAGTATCCGTGAACAGTACCCCGTGAACAGTAACACTGGGTGAACAGTAATTCCGAAAAATTCTGGGCAGAATGTTTACATTTCATTCGCGAAAAACACCTCATTTCTCCACCATTTTTAGTCATTTTGAGAGCTTTTGGACGGGGATTGAAGGGAGTTTCAACTAAGATCGATTGGAGGTAAGTTTTATGAGTTAAGTACATGATTTTGTTGAAGAATCATCCTAGAAATCCATGAAAACATAGCCAAATTATAAGAAATTAGGGCTTGAGATTGAAAGTCTAAATTTGGGATTTGAGAGGTCAAATGGACTCCGATTCTTGTGAATTTGGTATGTATAGACTCGTGGCGAGATAAGGAACATTTTGATGTAAAAATTTCTGGATTTCAAGACGTGGGCCCGGGGCTCGGGTTTTGCAAATTTCGTGATTTTTGATATTTTTTGAGTATTTTCGATTGGGTTATATTCCCTTAGCCTATTGTGATGTATTCGTTGTAGTTTTGGCCAGATTCGACGCGCGAGGAGGTCGATACGAAAGGAAAGGGCATCGTGGAGTAGTATTTGGTCGGCTAGAGGTGAGTAATAGATGTAAATGATGTCCTGAGGGTTTGAAACCCCGGAATTTCACATCGTAACGCTATATTGAGGTGACTTGCACGCCGGATAACGGGCTTGGGGTAGAGCACCGTTGGGGATTGTGACTTGGTCCGTCCTGAGAGATATTTTACTACATTTTTGGTTGAGACGTATACTTTATTATTGTGAATTGGGCTTGTTGTCATGCTTGGGGCCTTGTGCCAACTTGTAGAACCCTTAGGGGATTTTTGACTGGTTTTCCTCACTTATTTTGTTAAAGAATTTATATCCTCAGTCATGTTTCCAATTGTAGGCTTCTTACCAATTATTTGAATCCTTCAGGGATTAATATCACTGCTTTCGCATATTTTGCATATCATTTTACCTCAGTCCAAGGTTTTAAATACTGTTTTGCAAACTCAGCCATCTTTCTAAGATTTGAAAACTTAAATGATATTTCTAAATGATATTTCGGGCTGAGAACTACTGTTTTACAAATGCCCAAGGGGCTTATGATGATTTCTGGACTGAGCATGGATCGGGCTGCGCGCCGCAGCAGTGTTATATTGATATTGAGGCCGAGAGTCTGGTTGATTACATTGATATTGAGGCCGAGAGCCTGGTTGATTACATTGATATTGAGGCTGAGAGCCTGGGTGATTATACTGAGATTGATATGAGGCCGAGGGCCTAGATTTGATGCCATGAGATGGCTTGATATTGCGCTTGGGCTGTAGGAGCCCCTCCGGAGTCTGTACACACCCTCAGTGAGCGTCGTCGACGATAAATAAATATGGATGGCTCGGGTTGCACGCCGCAGTGGGTACCAGAGGGTACCGTCATATGCATTGCATTGCACTCATGCATTTATTCTTTATCTGCATTATCTGCCATAATAATTATGTGCTCTTATTTCATTGACTGGTTGCTTTATACTGTTCTAAGCCTGAGGGGCTGATACTGTTCTGAGATACTGAGCCTGAGGGGCAGATTTCTACTTATTATTTTGATACTGAGCCCGAGGGGCAGATTTCTAATTATTATTTTGATACTGAGCCCGAGGGGCAGATTTTTACTTATTATTTTGATACTGAGCTCGAGGGGCAGATTTCTACTTGTTGTTTTGATATTGAGCCTGAGGGGCAAATTTCTACTCGTCATTTTACTGCCAAATTACCTGTTTTACTGGTTTAAAAGAAATTTCACATGATGTTTCACTGAATTGTTATTTTAAATGATTTCACTGCTTCTGTATAGAATGTTGTGTGCCTTAACGTGTTTTCTTACCTTCAGTCATTATTTATATTTATTATTCACTGGGTCGGAGTACTCACATTACTCCTTGCACCATGTGTGCAGGTACAGGTATTCTTGAGGCATAGAGCGAGTTTTCTGCTGTTCAGTTTTCATCGGAGTTATCGAGGTAGCTGCATGGCGTTCGCAGACCCGTTTTCTCCCTTATCTTCTGTTATTTATGATATCTTCAGACTTTGTTCCTAATTCCATACTTTGTAGAATTTTAGTAAACTCTGTAGTAGCTCATGACTTGTGACACCCCGGTTAGGGCTGAGTTGGGTTAGATTTCCGTATTTTATCTATACTTTCCGCTATTGGATATTATTAAACCATGTTTATACTATAATTGTGTTAATTAATTGTCTTAAAAGGATGAATTGGGTTGAATGGCTGGCCTTGTCTTCATGAGAGGCGCCATCACAACCAGGTTCGGGAATTGGGTCGTGACAGGTAGTGTGTATACAGGCCTTACCCCTACTTTGTGCAAGTAGAGAGGTTGTTTCTGATAGACCCTCAGCTCAAGAAAAGCAAATTCACAACAATTTTGAAAAAGAAAAATGGTAGTTTAAAAAGGAACCAGTAACAACAGCAAGATAATAAGATAATTGAAGCAAAAGCAACAACAAGTAATAGTAGAAATCAAAGAATAAGGAAGTTCTAGCAACAACAACAATAACAAAAAATCCAGTGTAACCCCACAAGTGGGGTCTGGGGAGGGTAGTGTGTACACAGAACTTAAACCTACCTAGTGAAGGTGGAAAAAAGAATAAGCAAGTACTAGAATGATACTAATACTATTGGTACGGAAAGGAAATACAGTCAACTACCTACTAACTTTCTACCTTAATATTCGACTTCCACACCCTTCTATCAAGGGTCATGTATTTAGTAAGCAGAAGATGAGTCATGTATTGTCTAATCACCTCTCCCGAATACTTCTCCAACCTACCTTTACCTCTCCTTAACCCACCATTGTCAATCCCTCACACCTCCTACCTGAGACATTTGTCTTCTTCACATGCCCGAATCATTATTACCATTTATTTTAGGTTAATAATCAAGGCTATTAAATAGATTACTTACCTAATTGAGTAAATACATCACCACAATCAAAAAGGACTTAAGAGCCTATTTCGCTTAGCTGATTTAGAGTAGTTGATAAACATTAGGTGCTGAAAACACTTTTAAGTGCTGAAGCTGATTTAAAAAATAAGCAGTTACGTGTTTGGATAAAAGTGTTGAAATAAATAATAAGCAACTGAAGAACTGGATATACGAAGAGTTTTGTTTTAAAAAAAAAATATTTTAGGGATAGAATAGTAAATATTTTGGTCAAACCTAAAGTGCTTATAAGCTGAAATTTGATAAGTTGGGGGAGACCAACTTATGGCTTTTGACTTATTTTTGGCTTATAAGCACTTTCAATTTTACCAAACTCGTATATAAGCCAAAAAGTGCTTATGAGCCAATTTGACCAGCTTATAAGCTTAGCCAAACACCCTCTAAGTTATATGCGAGTATAGTGTAATGTGTGTAGATTAACATGAGGTTAATTACCATTTATTCAAGATTACTAATCAATGTTATCAAATAGGTTACTTTGAAAAATATATCCCATTCTAAGTGGGATGATTATGACAAACTTCCTTTATTAACTTTATAAAAGTTTTCCATTGAAAAATATATCTCATTCTAAGTGGGATGATTATGACAAACTTCCTTTATTAACTTTATAAAAGTTTTCCATTGAAAAATATATCTCATTCTAATGGGATGAATCTTCCAAGATCTTGAGGAGTTTGAATTGAAATTCTGTCGTAGGAATTCCTTCATGGAATTCCATGTCCAATCAAAATTGGATCAAGTGTTCTTCATTAATATTATATATATACACCTTATATAAGCAAATATTAATTATATATATCATATATATATATATATTTCAACCGAGAGATACAATTTAATTTTCATTCCAAATAGAAACTTCAATTTATTCACAATATTAATTATATCCTCTATGCTAGCAAAGAATATAATAATATTTCATTTGGACTAATAACTAAATTTATCTCTTGGTTGAAATATATATATGTGATATATATAATTAATATTTGTTTATATAAGGTGTATATATATAATATTAATGAAGAACACCTGATCCAATTTTGATTGGACATGGAATTCCTACGGCAGAATTTCAATTCAAACTCCTCAAGATCTTGGAAGATTCATCCCATTAGAATGGGATATATTTTTCAATGGAACACTTTTATAAAGTTAATAACGGAAGTTTGTCATCATCATCCCACTTAGAATGGGATATATTTTTCAATGACATTCTTTTGCTTGAGCAATGGCTCCAATATTGTCACACAACAATGGAACTGCACCCTCTATTGAAGGAACCACACCAAGTTCAGTTAAGAACTTTTTCATCGATACAGCTTCCTTAGCTGCTATATATTCTGCTTCAGTCAATGAATAAGCTACTGTAGCTTGTTTGGAACTTTTCCAACTGACTGCACCATCATTTAAGGTGAATACATAACCAGAAATAGACTTGCTATCATCTTTATCTGAAGAGAAACTTGCATCAGTATAACCTTCAAGTTTCAACTCAGAATATCCATAGATGAGGAATTGGTCTTTAGTCCTTCTTAAGTACTTAAAATGGTCTTCACCACCTTCCAATGTTCCTCACCAGGATTTGCCTGATATCGGCTAGTCACTCCAAGTGCATAAGCCACATCAGGACGTGTACATGTCATGGTATACATGATAGCTCCCACTGCACTAGCGTATGGGATCCTACTCATGTGTTCTCTCTCTTCAGGTGTTTTAGGACAATCCTCCCTACTGAGAGAAATTCCAGTGCCTATCGGTAGATAGCCTCTTTTGGAATTATCCATGTTATACCTCTTTAAGATGGTATCAATGTACAAAGACTGGGAAAGTCCAAGCAGCTTCCTAGATCTATCTCTATAGATCTTTATTCCTCATATATAAGCTGCTTCTCCCAATTCTTTCATGGAGAAATGTTCAGATAGCCAAATCTTGGTACTTTGCAATGCTGGTATGTCATTCCTATGAGCAATATATCAACATACAACACTAAGAATATAATTGTGCTCCCATTAACCTTTTTGTACACACAAGGTTCTTCTTCGCATCTAACAAAATTGAACTTTTCAATTGTCTTGTTAAAGCGAATATTCCAACTTCGAGAAGCTTGCTTTAGTCCATAAATAGATCTTTGTAGTTTGTAAATTTTATTATGATCAGATGAAGATGTGAAACCTTCAGGTTGTGTCATGTACACATCCTCTTCTAGCTCACCATTAAGGAAAGTTGTTTTCACATTCATTTGCCATATTTCATAATCATAGTATGCTGCTATAGCAAGCAAAATCCGAATTGATTTGAGCATTGCCACGGGAGAGAAAGTTTCGTCATAGTCGACTCCTTCTTTCTGACGATATCCCTTGGCAACAAGACGGGCTTTGTAGGTCTCCACCTTTCCATCTGCTCCAATCTTTTTCTTAAAAATCAATTTCTTTATGATATGTTTAAATATGTTCTTATAATAATGTCTTTTCTTTTCTAATTTTAGATTTCTCAATATGTCTGTTATATCACTGCGTGGAATACTTGAGACCAACAAGTTGGTAGGACCAAACTTCGATGATTGGTACATAAATTTGAGAATTGTTCTCATGCATGAAAAACTTATTGATGTGATCGATAAGCCTGCCAAGAAAGTCCCAGATGAGAATGATGATGATTCCACCAAGATTTATCAGAAATACTTGGAAGAATGTCTTACTACCAAATGCATTCTCGCTTCTATGAGTTCTGAGCTCCAGATGAAATATCAGGATATGGATCCAACTGCAATCATTGAACATCTTAAAAAGATGTTTGGTACCCAAAGCAGGACAGCAAGATATCAGCTATCTAAGGCTTTATTTGGATCCAAATTAACTGGAAACTCTCCAGTTGGACCCTATGTCAATCGTATGATTGATCTTATTGAAGAACTTGAAAAGTTGGGATGCAAATTAGATAAAGAGCTTTCTCAAGATTTGATCTTGCAGTCACTCTCTGAATTTTAATATGCATAAAATGGATTGTGATCTTCATGAGATGCTTAACATGTTGATTGATTATGAGAATCAACTTGCATCTGAGAAGAAGAGAGGAATTGTCATGTTGGTTGGAAATTCTTCTAAGAAGAAGGGTAAGGGTAAAAATAAACCCAAGAAGAAACCTGCTGCGCCTAAGGGTGGTGTGACCAAACCCAAAGGCAAAAGAGGCAAAACTGACCAATCTGATGCTGAATGTTTCCACTGTAAGAAGATAGGACATTGGTAGAGAAACTGCCCGGAGTATCTTGCAACTCTAAATGATAAGAAACAAGGTAAGACTCAATTGAAAAATGATTTCAAAGTTTCTTTAACTACTACTGATGTTTCATTGTGGGTATTAGATACTGGCAGTGGTTATAACATCTGCAATATGTTGCAGGGGTTCCAAATAAGTAGAAGGTTAAAGAAAGGAGAAGTTAATCTACAAGTTGGAAATGGTGCAAAAGTTGCGGCCATAGCTGTAGGATCAATTGCTTTAATAATGCTTACGGGCAAAATACTTATATTGGATGATTGTTATTACGTTCCTAAATTTGTTTCGAACATAATTTCAGCTTCTATGTTAGACAAACGTAGTTTTCGCATTAATATAGGCAATGGTATTTGCTATATTTATTATAGTGATAATTTATATGTGAATGGCTATCTCCAACATGATGTTTAAGTCTTACCTAATGTGAATGCTAAATCGACTATGCATATTTCAAGTCTTAAGAGGAAAAGAGATAATCAAGCAATTAATAATAATGATAAAAGAATATCAAATGCCATATATATATTTTATATGAAATAACATTCATGAAAAATATGTTCAAATCATCAAACATGAGATTGGATCTAGGGCATATCTAATACATCCCTAACATACTTTGTGTAAATACATCACCACAATAGAAAGGATTTTTAAATTATATGCACTGCCAGTGACTGAGGGTAGATAACCTGAGGTTAATTGCAATTTATTTTAGGTTACTAACCAATGCTACATTGCTACTACATAGGTTACTGACTTAATTATGTAAATATTTTTTAAAACGTTAGTGCATAGAAGTTGAAACTCAATAATTGTAGATGAACGGGCAAAGAAATAAATTACCAGATTTGGTGGTCGCCGTCGTTGGTCCAAGCTTCCATGCAAATAGGGCAAAACAAACCGTCAATCTCACTCCGATTCCACTCCCCTTCTGCTTCGCCTCCATCGCCTTCTTCCTTATCAACATCTTGCGACGCCTTTTCCCCGCCTTTGGTGCTCCTAGTAGCATCTTCACTTTCCATAGCGGAATTATGGAAATTGTCGGCATTAATCGCCCGCTGTTGAGATGAATTTGTTACACCACCACGATTCCCGTACAAAACCGTACGCAATGTCGTCCTTCCAGTACTCGACTCTTCGTTGCCAACCTCTTCGTCCTCCTCTTCTTCTTCTTCGTCTTCTTCTTCTCGTTGTTCTTCTTCTTCCTCTTCTTCTTCGGTCTCTTCTTCTTCCTCATACTCTGCGTCATCTTCTAAAAAACCGACGTCCTCTGCCAGTTCAACATCGTCACCCTCGTCGCCGCCGACGGCAATTAGGTGGAGGAATCTCTCGTAATCCGGGTCGGCGTCATCAGCCATTGCTGTAATTGGATTATTATGCGCCTTAGGTCACAGCATTCGGCACTCAATTTTGTGAGAGCAAATTTTTGGGCAAAAGTGCGTTTGGCGCTGAAAAAAATAGGAGGGAATTGAAACTCGAGACACTCTCATTTAATAGAGTATTAAAAAAAATCCAAAAAGATAAAGAAATTAGGGAAACCACTTTGGGGTAGAGGGGAAGAATATTTGGTTTTCACTAATAAATTTAATTTAATACACATGATTACACATTAATCATAAAGGGAAGGATAAAGAATCAGAAAATTGATTTAAAGAAATCAGTTTTGGATTTTAAGACAGCTGTAGAGATTTTATGGGCTTTTAAATATAGTTAAAATGAGAAGAATGAAGGGGTGAAAAAAATGAGAAGAATGAAGGGGAAAATACAGCAAAAAAGGAAAGGAAGAAGATTGAAATACTTATTTCAACTTTCAAGTATCTAAAATAATACTTTTTGTTATAAAACAATAAAAAAAGAAGACTATTGCACACAAAAGTAGAGATAGAAGATTCTTATTGATATGTGATGATAGACTATAAATACGTATTTTAGTTGCTTATTACACTCTAATGTTTTGCACTTTAATTGAGTTTGAGCTTTAATCGCTAGTGTTTTACACTAATTATGTATTTTATGTCTTACAAAAGTGATTCCGAACTATGTAGATATCATGGAATGAATTCAAGTGATTTGGATCTTTGAAGTCTAAGTAAAAGCTCAAGTATTCAAGCCGGGATCATGTTCGGAGATCAATGGATGATAGTTCAGAACGAAACGGAGAATCGAGTTGGCATACGGCGCATTTTCTAGTAAAATGTACATAACTTTTCTCTCATAACTTCGTTTGGGCTCCACAATATATCGTTGAAAAGCTATTTGAAGGGGCTACAACTTTCATATTTTGCATTTTTGCGAATTCCCAGTACTGTGGCGCATGGTGCAGCACGACGCGCCTGTGAAAATTTCCTGCAGCCTGTCAGAATCAGCTCTCTGAACTTCCCCATAAGCACACCGCGTGGCGCGTGGCGCCATGCGGTGCGTCTGTGCAAATTTTACAGAGCCAAAGACCTATTTTGCGCGGGAAAAGGTATTTTCGTCTGGGCCTGACCCTATTTGGTATAAATATATGTAAAAATGTTATTTTAAGGATAAGGACATACTTTTGACGTAATTTAGACCTAAGGAGGCTAAGGAGACAGGGGATTCGACCTAAGGGAGCAAGAACACACTAGGAGCAAGGCGGAGAATTCTTCTACGCGTTTTTCACTTCCTTCTTCCTATTTTCATTATTGGTTATGAATTCTAGTATTGCAGTTTTGCATACTATTATGAATAACTAATTTGTTATCTAGGGTTTTGATGGAACCTATCGGAGGATGATTTTCCTGTTACATTAATATAGATTTGTTGTAGTTTTTTCTCTATTTGTTCAACTACGTTATTATTGTGGTTGGTTGAAGAGTTCTCAATCGACTATGCATATTTAGTGTATATTACTCGGGAGAGAGTGCATATTTAGGTAGTTGTTGAACGTCATCACTCCTAATGTATATGAGAGATCAATACGGAGAGTTTAAAGGTAGGATTAGGGTGGTGCGATCTGAGTGAGCCGTACTTAATGCCAGCTAGCGTAATTCGAGAGAATATGCCTAGTATATTATTGTAACTACTCGGAAGAGAGTTACGACATCTAGAGTGCTCATGATCGGTAGAGAAGACTTAGGAAAATTTATAGAAAATGTAGCGGGAAGGATTCCGACAATAGGGGAAATCATAACTCTAGACCTCCTTAAGCTTGTCTCCAACCCGCGGTGTCTTTAGTGTTAATCTACTAATTTAATTTGTTAGTTAATTAGATACAAGAATCTTAATATTTATAACATAAGAATTGTTCGAGCTTGTCTTCTTAGCAATATTGAATAACTGTAGTTAACCCTTAGTTCAATGTGTGATTCGACTCCGGACTTGTAAATCGGATTATATTTGCAATGACCGCTTAGTCCTTTTTATAAGGCATAGTTGGCCATGATCAAATTTTGGGTGACTTTATATGCTATTTTAGTTGTGTTATTTTAATCGAATAATATATTTTTTTAAAGATTGGACTTTTCCCGATGATGGATCTATTAGACAATTTTCTTGAGGGATTTAAGTCTAAAAAAAAGGACAAAAGGATTTTCTTTGTAGGTAGTGTAGTAATTCCCCCTTGGTTTTTCTTTATACTGTGGTTCTTTTCCAAGGGTTTTGTTTGAATCTGGTGTAGCTAGTTTTGTTTTTTTAGGAGTAGGAGCCAGTGTGAGATGAATTAAATTGAAGCAATATCTCTTAACTTTGTTATGCCTTGAGAATAGTTAGTACTTTGGTTGTGACGCTTAGGCTTAATTTTTGACCCTTGTATGAGTACCTTAAATTGTATAAGCTTAACTGCTTTGACTAGAGTAGAGTCCAATCCTAAGTGAGTTATATGTCATGTGTGTGTAAGGTGTTGTGTTATTTTATGCATTGCATTTGATATTTAGAACTTGCCCCGTGTGTTTGTAACGCGAAATAGTAGTTTTGTTCAGTCTTGGAAGTGATACAGGTGTTTCTTTGTTGAGCCAGATATATATAATTTACCCGCCTAATTGTTATGTAACGTAGTTAACCCCTTTGAGCTTGTAATCTTATTTTTGTGGCAACCACATTACAAGCCTTACCCATTTGTTTGAATTGACCATCTATTTGAACTTTTTCACCTCTCATGAGCACTTGAATTGTAATAAACTTTGTAAAAGTTAAAGTGTGAGGTGATAAATTTGGCTTTTGAGTGGAGCTAATGAAATAAGGAGAAATGTGCACTGTTTTGGAAAAGTAAGAGCCATTTGAATTGATAAAGAAAAAAAATAGGTGTATTGTTGTGAGAAATATCCATTGGTAAGTGGTGGCCTTGATGTAATTGGGCTTAAAGAAGTATGGAGTTAATATACATTGATGTGAAAGTGGAGTTATGGTTTGATATAAGTATAGGCTTGAATGTTAAAGTATATATATTAAAGTGGTTATGGAGGTGTAGTCACTCTTATATCCAAATGCATCTTACCCCTCCCGCAGCCTACATTACAACCAAATAAAGTCCTGCTTGATCCTAAACTGAATGAGCTCGATTAGTAGAGTAGCACACTACGGGCAAGCCTATGATGCATCTTTTGTGGCATATGAATGTCGTTTTTGAGGTTGAGTGAATACTTTCTATCTTGAGTTCCTAATTGTTCTTAACTTTTATATTGCGTGGAACTACTCTCTTTGTTGTGTGAGGGAACTTGATTCATGAAAGAAAGGTAATGTCAGTGACCTCTATGTTAGAGTAAGTGGGTGAGTTATGAATAATGTGTGGTACTTGTGAGTCAAATCTTGAGGTGAAGATGTTACGCTTTTGTGCTTAGTCAATTTTAAATATTTTTGGTGTGATGAATTAGGAGAATTGTTTAAAAAGGTCGTGTCTATATAAAGTGTAGTTTGATTACTCGAGAACGAGCAATGGTTTAAGTGTGGAGTGTTGATTATAAGCTATAATTACGTATTTTAGTCGTTTATTACACTCTAATGTATTGCTCTTTAATTGAGTTTGAGCTTTAATCACTAGTGTTTTGCACTAATTGTGTATTTTATGCCTTGCAGGAGTGATTCCGTGCTATGTAGATATCATGAAATGAATTCAACTGATTTGGAAATTTGAAGTATGAGTAAAATCCTAAGGAATCAAGTCAGGATTGTGTTCGGGGATCAATGGATGATAGTTAAGAACGAAACGGAGAATTGAGCGGGCATACAACGCATTTTCTAATAAAATGCACATAACTTTTCTCTCAGAACTCCGGAGCCTCACAATATATCGTTGGAAAGCTATTTGAAAGGGCTACAACTTTCATGTTTTGCATTTTTACGAATTCCCACTACCGCGGTACATGGTACGGCGCGACGCGCGCCTCGCCTGTGGAAATTTCCTGCAGCCCGTCAGAATTAGCTCTGTGAACTTCCCCACAAGCACACCGCGTGGCGCGTCTCCCCATGCGGTGTGCCTGTGCATATTTTACAGAGTCAGAGTCCTATTTCGCGCGAGAGAAGGTATTTTCGTGTGGGCCCGACCCTACATGGTATAAATACATGTAAAAATGCTATTTTAAGGAGAAGGACATACTTTTGACATAATTTAGACCTAATGAGGCTAAGGAGACCGGGGATTCGACCTAATGGGGCAAGAACACACTAGGAGCAAGGCGGAGAATTCTTCTGCGAGTTTTTCACTTCCTTCTTCCTATTTCCATTATTGGTTATGAATTCTAGTATTGTAGTTTTGCATACTATTATGAATAGCTAATTTGTTATCTAAGGTTTTGATGGAACCTATTGGAGGATGATTTTCCTATTATGTTAATACAGATTTGTTGTAGCCCTTTCTCTATTTGTTCAACTACGTTATTATTGTGGTTGGTTGAAGAGCTCTCAATTGACTGTGCCTATTTAGTGTGTATACTCAAGAGAGAGTGCATATTTAGGTAGTTGTTGAATATCATCACTCCTAATGTATATGAGGGATCAATACGGAGGGTTTAAAGGTGGGATTAGGGATAATGAAATCTTAGTGAGATGTACTTAAGGCCAACTAGCGTAATTCGGGAGAATATGTCTAGTATATTGTTGTAATTACTCGGGAGAGAGTTACGACAGCTAGAGTGTTCATGATCGGTAGAGAAGACTTAGGCAAATTTATAGTAAACATAGTGGGAAGGATTCCGACAATAGAGAAAATCATAACTCTAGACCTCCTTAAGCTTGTCTCCAACCCATGTTGTCTTTAGTGTTAATATACTAATTTAATTTGTTAGTTAATTAGATACAAGAATCTTAATATTTATAACATAAAAATTGATCGATGTCTTCTTAGCAATATTGAACAACTGTAGCTAACCCTTAGTTCTATGTGGGATTCGACTCCGAACTTGTAAACTGGATTATATTTTTAACGACCACTTAGTCCTTTTTATAAGGCATAGTTGGGCGTGATCAAATTTTTGGTGACTTTCTATGTTATTTTAGCTGTGTTAGTTTAATTGAATAATATTTTTTTTAAAAGATTGGACTTTTCCCGACTATGGATCTATTAGACAATTTTTTTGAGGGATTTAAGTCTAAAAAAAAGGACAAAAAGATTTTCTTTGTAGGTAGTGTAGTAATCCTCCCTTATTTTTTCTTTGTACCGTGGTTCTTTTTCAAGGATTTTGTTTGAACCGGGTGTAGGTAGTTTTATTTTTTAGGAGTAGGAGCTAGTGTGAGATGAATTAAATTGAAGCAATATCTCTTAACTTTGTTATGCCTTGAGAATAGTTAGTACTTTGATGGTGAGTGTGACGCTTAAGTTTTTGACTCTTGTATAAGTACCTTAAATTATTTGTTCTTAACTTTGCTTAACTGCTTTGACTAGAGTGTCTTGATGGGTACGATCCTGAGTGAGTTATGTGCCATGTGTGTGTGAGGTTTTGTGTTATTCTATGCATTGCATTTGATGTCTAGAACTTGCCTCGTGTTTTTGCAAAGCAAAATGGTAATTGTATTCAGTCTTGGAAATGATATAGGCATTTCTTTGTTGAGCCAGTTATATGCTTTTACCCACCTAATTGTTATGTAATGTAGTTAATCCCTTTGAGCCTGTAATCTTGTTTCTGTGGCAACCACATTACAAGCCTTACCCATTTATTTAAATTAACCATCTATTTGAACCTTTTCACCTTTCATGAGCACTTGAATTATAATGAACTTTGTAAAAGTTAAAGTGTGGGGTAATTGATTTGGATTTTGAGTGGAGCTAATAAAATAAGGAGAAATGTGTACCATTTTGGAAAAGTAAGAGCCATTTAAATTTAAAAAGAAAAAAATAGTTGTGTTGTTGTGAGAAATATTCATCGGTAAGTGGTGGCTCTTGATGTAATTGGGCTTAAAGAAGTATGGAGTTAATATATATTGATGTGAAGGTGGAGTTATGGTTTGACATAAGTATGGGCTTGAATATTAAAGTATATGTATTAAAGTAGTTAGGGAGGTGTAGTCACTCTTATATCCAAATGTATCATATCTGTCCCGCAGCCTACATTACAATTAAATAAAGTCCTACTTGATCCTAGACTGAATGAGCTCGATTAGTAGAGTAGTACACTACGGGCAAGCCTATGGTGCATATTTTGTGGCATATGAATGTTATTTCTGAGAGTGAGTGAATTCTTTCTATCTTGAGTTCCTAATTGTTCTTAAAGTTTATACTGTGTGGAACTACTATCTTTGTTGTGTGAGGGCACTTGATACATGAAGGAAAGGTAATGTCAGTGACCTCTATGTTAGTGTAAGTGGGTGAGTTGTGAATAATATGTGGTACTTGTGAGTCAAATCTTGAGGTGAAGATGTTACGCTTTTGTGCTTAGTCAATTTTAAATATTTTTGGTGTGATGAATTAGGAGAATTGTTTAAAAAGGTCGTGTCTATATAAAGTGTAGTTTGATTACTCGAGAACGAGCAATGGTTTAAGTGTGTGGTGTTGATTATAGGCTATAATTACGTATTTTAGTCGCTTATTACACTCTAATGTATTGCACTTTAATTGAGTTTGAGCTTTAATCGCTAGTGTTTTGCACTAATTGTGTATTTTATGTCCTGCACGAGTGATTCCGAGCTATGTAGATATCATGGAATGAATTCAAGTGATTTGGAGCTTTGAATTCTGAGTAAAAGCCCAAGGAATCAAGCCGGAATTGTGTTCAGGGATCAATGGATGATAGTTAAGAACGAAGCGGAGAATCGAGCGGGCATACAACACATTTTCTAGTAAAATGCTCAGAACTCCGTCTGGGCTTCAAAATATATCGTTGGAAAGATATTTGAAAGGGCTACAACTTTCATATTTTGTATTTTTGCGAATTCCCACTACCGCATCGCATGGTGCGGTGCGGCGCGCGATGCGCCTGTGGAAATTTCATGTAGCCTGTCAGAATCAGCTCTCTGATTTTCCCCACAAGCACACCGTGTGGCGCGTCGCCCCATGCAGAGTCCTATTTTGTGCAGGAGAAGGTATTTTCGTGTGGGCCCGACCCTACATGGTATAAATACATGTAAAAATGCTATTTTAAGGAGAAGGACATACTTTTGACATAATTTAGACCTAATGAGGCTAAGGAGACCGGGGATTCGACCTAATGGGGCAAGAACACACTAGGAGCAAGGCGGAGAATTCTTCTGCGAGTTTTTCACTTCCTTCTTCCTATTTCCATTATTGGTTATTAATTCTAGTATTGTAGTTTTGCATACTATTATGAATAGCTAATTTGTTATCTAAGGTTTTGATGGAACCTATTGGAGGATGATTTTTCTGTTATGTTAATATAGATTTGCTGTAGCTTTTTCTCTATTTGTTTAACTACGTTATTATTGTGGTTGGTTGAAGAGCTCTCAATTGACTGTGCCTATTTAGTGTGTATACTCGGGAGAGAGTACATATTTAGGTAGTTGTTGAACATCATCACTCCTAACGTATATGAGGGATCAATACGGAGGGTTTAAAGGTGGAATTAGGGATAACGAAACCTTGGGTGCGATCCGAGTGAGCCGTACTTAATGTCAGCTAGCGTAATTTGGGAGAATATGTATAGTATATTATTGTAATTACTAGGGAGAGAGTCACGACAGCCAGAGTGCTCATGATCGGTAGAGAAGACTTAGGCAAATTTATAAAGAACGTAGCAGAAAGGATTTCGACAATAGGGAAAATCATAACTCTAGACTTCCTTCTTGTCTCTAATCCGTAGTGTCTTTAGTGTTAATCTACTAATTTAATTTGTTAGTTAGTTAGATACAAGAATCTTAATATTTATAACATAAGAATTGTTCGAGCTTTTCTTCTTAGCAATATTGAACAACTGTAGCTAAGCCTTAGTTCTTTGTGGGATTCGACTCCGGAATTGTAAATCGGATTATATTTCCAACAACCGCTTAGTCCTTTTTATAAGGCATAGTTGTGCGTGATCAATATGGGATCAATTACAATAAAATAGAACCCCTCTATTTATAGGGAAAAACGACTTAGCCACCAAGTAAAATCACTACAATCTCTCTATAATATAGACATTCACCTTATATAAAACTCTATTTATAATACTCCTCTTGAATGTCTATTCAACAAATAATGTGCCTCGTTAAAACGTTAACTAAAATAAAACTCAGTGGGAAAAAAATCCAGTGAAGGAAAATGAGTACACATATCTAACAATACACATTTTGGTTGCCTCGTTAAAAACCTTGAAAGAAAAACCTAGTGGGACAAAACCTTATAAGGGAAAAAGAGTACAACACGTATTAACTCTCCCTGATGATAGCATCAATTCACATCTTTGACCCTTCGCATCCCAATCTTGTGCACTAGCTTCTTGAATGTTAACGTCGGCAGAGATTTAGTGAATAAATCAGCCATATTAACTCCAATGAATATGTTGCACCTTGAAAATTCTCGCTATCATATTATTATGCTTATAGTTATATCAAGATACATATATGCACAAATTGCACTTAGGATGTAGTACTTCATGACCAAGAATTCTATATGCTTTAAGCAATTTAAATCCTTCAGGGATTGTCATAAGTTAAGTCATATTAGCCATATAAATAGACTTTAGATGCATATCAAGTTTTCATGTCATGCTAGACATATAAGATAGATAAAAGTGATTGTACACATCATTGACTTTATACTTTCAAGTATTTGAACTACATGTCCAAAACTATATGTCTTTCATATGAAACCAATTCTATTTGAATTGTGTCTCTTCTATTTGGCCAATATTTTTGTATATGTATTCGATAGACTTAATGTCCTCATCTATACTTAGCGCTATGATAGATATCGTC
Organism: Nicotiana tabacum; assembly: GCF_000715075.1. Taxonomy (NCBI): domain Eukaryota; kingdom Viridiplantae; phylum Streptophyta; class Magnoliopsida; order Solanales; family Solanaceae; genus Nicotiana; species Nicotiana tabacum. The sequence continues at coordinate 12,094,938 of NC_134089.1, read as the reverse complement.
GACGAATATTTTATATCGGCTCTAGTATTTTTTCATAAAGACATAACATAAAGATCTATTCATTCATATTTTCAGGTACCCGAACCTCTCCCGAGATTTTATGAAGTGTTATGTCATTTGATATTATAGATCACTTGCCTCCATATTATGATCATTTTGATCATTTGCTCATCTTCTTTATCATGAATTTTATTTGATATTGATTTGTCTATACGCTTTAACCGTACCATAGACTTTGTCCTTCTAGGACTTAATGAGAGCATTTGCAACGAGAATATAGTTACTTTCTTTAGGTCAGCAAATGCGTCTGGCATGCTTTGGAATATATTGCAAATGTATTATCTTTTTATGAACTTCAAGTTCATATTATCTTATTCGATGATCTAGATGTACAAATGATAATTCATTCCACATAACTTTTTCTCAATTGTTTATCCTGTCTCCCACTCGTGTTAGAAAAATTAACTTGCTTCCTCAAGTTTGAAATCCATCTTTGTGCGTTATGGTGTTAATCAAAATATACATACACTACACATCAATAATAATAATAGGAAAAAGGTCCAAAATTATCCCTCTACTATGGTATATTGTTTACTTCTGTCACTCGTTATACTTTTCGTCCAAATCTATCCCTACCGTTAACAAAGTTTGTAAAATTACCCCTAACCTTAACGTTTTAATACTGTGGCACTCAGGCCCTCAAATAAATTGTCATGTCAGCATTGGAAGTAATTTAATCCTCAAAAAAATTACGTTTCTTTATCAAAATTAGAAAAAGATAAAAAAATAAAAGAAAAAGAAAAAGATCCCCTACCCTACCTGCCACTAACCTCTCCCCACGATAAACTTAGTTCCCATTCTCCTCTAACTCTATGGTAGAAAAGAAAAACCTATGGTAAATTTCCCCTTAACCCTATGGTAAATTTTCTAATTTAATAAATACAATAACTACTTTGAGATTTCTCTCTCACTTTGAGAGAAAAAAAGGAGCGGCGTGTGATAACTAGGGATTTTGATGCATTTTATACTCCTTCTTGCTTATGTTTGATTAGAAATGTGTACAAAATAGTCCAAAAAGGCTCACAAGTTGTGCTTGATTGCAGGTTTGATCAACAAAGTGACAAGATGTCAAAGATCAGCTCAAAAAGGAGTGAAACTTGCATAAGTACCAAGACAAGACAAAGCTCAGGTAAAACAGGCCCAATGCGGCCGCATGAAATTTAATGCGGTCCGCACAAGTGAGGTTCAGAGAAGGTGATTTCCAGGCCAACAGGCAATGCGGCCGCATGAGATTTAATGCGGTCCGCACTAAAGTCACTGCAGCCGTACTTGATTTAGTGCGGTCCGCAGAACCAATGATCAGAGAGTGCCAGTTTTGGAGATTGAAGTCAATGCGGTCCGTGCTCCATTTCATGCGGATCGCACTAGAAGCCATCGCGCCCGCAGTCCATTCTGTGCGGTCTACATTGCCTTCAGAGAGCTGGATTCTCAAGCTTAGAGCCTTAGTGCGGCCGCACGAGATTTGTGCTATCCGCACTAGCCCCGCAGGGGTATTTTTGTCCAGATTTTTCAACTTAGTATAAATAGCTTCTTTTCCCATTTTTAGGTCATCAAATAGTTTTGGTATTGGGCTGCGCTCGTGACTTCGAATATTTTGAGTAATTTTAGCTTCATTTCAACATTGAATCTTTTAGTTTATCTTAGCAATTAATTAATATGAGTTTTCTTCATCTATTTCTTTGTTTTCTTCTCTAATTATGAGTAGCTAGACCCATAAGCTAGGATTGTGGCTCAACCCTAGTGTGGGTAATTGACGTGTCTTGTGTTTTTGGGCTAGATTGACTATGGGTGTTTGATATTTGGGCTAATTTCATGTTTAATTGCTGAATTGGTGGTTGCAAACACTGGTTTGTGTTTAGTTGACTTTGGCTCTTCTTGAGAAAGAGAGCCTAAGTCTCGGAAATTGGTCCAACAAGGAATTGTGGCGTACTCAAGAGATTGATAGCCCAAATTAAAGGGTTAAACCTAGAGATAGTAATACCCAACTTGAACCTTGATTGTTTGTGCAAATTTGTGTACCCAATTGGTCTTGAGAAAGTCAATTCGGGCAAAATCACTCGAACAAATGAGAGGTGTAGAGTGGGTAAAATCATGCAATGGTTATATCATACTTTCTAAATATGTCAATCATGCCTTAGACTCAAGTATCCATCAATTGACCAACTAGGCGAAAGTCACTACCCTAGTGCCTTTTAACCATTTGAACAACTCACAATAGTTTACTCTTAGCTTATTTTAGTTTAATTTAGCATTGTAGTTTGATAAAATTAGAATTAAATCAAAAACCCAAAAATGTTAAGAAGTGCAATTTGGAACACATACACAACTCCACTTTAGACAGACACCCAACTCCAACTTCTAGCTCTCTGTGAAAATTGATCCTGACCTTAATCGGGTAAAAGCTGCTTCGGCCCTCTCTCGCTACTCAATAGTAGTGCAGGATTGGCCTCGATCATCGTCCTTCTTCCTCTTCTCTGCCAGTGATCGTCGCCGTCGTATTTGGTCATCGGTTGGCCGATGGACCTTCGTACCAGCTGCTTGTCCATCTTTCATATGCTTAGCCGTTGTTCCCCATTTATTTTCATTCATCCGGCCATGCTGCTAGAATTCGATGAATGTCATCACGCCTTCACTGGCATTACCTTGCTGGAAATAGATGAAAATGGCAGTCCTTTGTGACGTGGTTTGTTGTTTTTCATTGAAAGTATGTAGATCCGACAAATCTATGACTAAAAATTTCTCCGGCTTTCAAATCTACACCACCACCTGCCAAGCCCGGTGGTGAACGATTCGTCGGCGGCCATATTTTGTCATCCTCTCATTCTTATGTTTCTTTGCAAGCAAATCTGAAAATCTCTGGTGGCTTATAAATTTTCGGCGATACTACTGTCTCTCGTTATTGTAAAAAAATGCAATAACTTAAGATATTATTAAAAGTGATGATATGGACTCCACCTTGACATTTTATTTGGCAGGACCTGCTAACTTAGCTACTGATATGGATAAAATATTAGAGGGGTCAACTGACACATTGAAGGGACATTAGGGTTAGGAGCAATTTTACAAACTTTGTTAACGGAAGGGATAGATTTAGACGAAAAGTATGGCGGGGTGGCAGAAGTAAACAATATACCATAGTAAAGGGGTAATTTTGGACCTTTTCCCATAATAATAAGATGGAATTATTTGGTTCCTAACCTTTAACCACTTGTGAGGGGAGAAATGTAATATAATTTCGTATATAACATAAATCAAACTGATATAGATAACTTTGTTCTCATAAATAATATTTTAACTATTAAGTGGAGGCACTCAATAAATCATTTTGCTAAACGAGTTGTGATGTAAACCAACTTATCAAGATGAACTATCTTGAATAGAAAATATGAAAATTATGCTTGAAATTAAATTATTGAACAAGTTACCTCGCAAACATCAGGTTGTGGGTTAATAATAATTGCACATGTAACTACCTCATAAATGCATCTTATATGGTATACACGGCAGGTGAATGAGCCCATATTCACCTTTGATATTTCCATCATTCATGGGATTCAATCCTAATTTTAGTTGGTCTATTAATTAATGAGAACAAATAACATAAGAGAATATGTAAAGAACTATCTAGTTCTTTAATATTTACCCATGCGAGTTCTCTTTTATTTTGCACAATATACTTAAATTAACATGGCTAAACTAATTATGACAACTGAATAAATTATCAATATCCATAAACTTCAGGATTACACCATGACGTGTGCAATTATCAATAAATTCCAAGTTTATTATGATATGAGTTTTTATATCAATAAACTTTCACTTTATTGCGACATTCTTTTATTTATGTAGTACGAACTGGAGAATAAAGCGGGTAGCTTTTCATATACATATTACCCTGCTACAAGTTGTAGTAATAGAAGATATTAAATCTTTCCTTCATTTATAGTCTCAGTATGATCAACCGCTTTCGCGTATACTTTAAAACTGGATAAGTTTCTTCGAGACTTACTACGACACAATAAATTGACATGATAATCAATTGTATTCCTTCAAAATAGTAATAATTGGATCTTCTAGAGCTCTTAATTAATTTTATAGTATCATATATTCATCAATATCCATATGGTAAATATCTCTCTCAAAGAGAAAGTTATATCATTATGGTCATGGTTAAAATTATATGCAAGATATGTTTTTTGCATCACGATTGTCCTTTAATAATCATATTACCAAAATATTTTGGCGTACAATAGGTACGTGACCGGTGATCATTCATGCCATAATAATGACACTATTTTCTTATTTCTTCTCAAACCTCCTTCTAGATGTGAGTGTGGTATATTCACTACTACTAGCACGATTTATTCTTTCAAGAATGAATATGCACTCATAAACACATGTTGTCACATTCACATCATGAATGGACCATAATCATCTATATTTGCTTTACAAAATCTCATATCAAATCGATGACAAACATTACTTTCACAGAGTGAAAGATTATTTTAAGAATCCTTATTATTCTCATTACCACAATGATGACGATTATAATTTCGTCTATTGCCACGTCCACATCCATAGATACCTTCACGATAATAATTTTGTCTTCTTTCAAACTTATTACATATTGCTACCATATTCTCTTAAGGGAACGAGAATGAAATAAATTTAATGGGACGAGTTTTCAATTCTTTGCCCACAATCATACATAAATTTGATCATGGCAAGGCATAAAATTTTTATCACTTCGGGTGGTTATAATTTCTTTCAAACTCCATTAGAGTTACAATTAAAATTTATCGTCTTTGTTTGTATTTAAAATCAAATTGTATAATATCAAGAATTTAAAAGGGAAAATAAAGTAATATTTACCTTAAATACAGAATTTAATCAAGAAGGAAGTTCATAGAACAATTGCCAATCATTATGCTTAATCCAAGAGCTTCTACTCAATTGGTTGGAGTCTCGTGCTGATAACATATTATGAAACAATAAAAGAAGAAGAAGAGTATTGCAGAGAAAAGTAGAGATAAAAAATTCTTATTGACATGGGATCAATTACAATGAAATAGAACCCCTCTATTTATAGGGGAAAAGTGACTTAGCCATCAAGTAAAATCCCTACAATCTCTCTAGAATATAGACATTCATCTTAAATAAAACTCTATTTATAACATTTTCAAATTAATATTTGGTTTACAATTTGATCTAGTATTTCAACTTTAACTCAGAAATAGAAAATTTAAAGTTTTTTTACTTTAGAAATGTTTTTATAATAATAATAATAATAAAATAAAAAATATCACAGATTATGAGTTACATTGCATATTAAAATATCACAGATTATGTTTTGTTCAATTGTATCAATATACATGCCCAAAAATTCCTAACAACTTCAATTCCTACAATGTCTGCCCAAAATACATAATTTGCAAACATCGGAGGAACTGCCAGTATGGTTGTTCTACCCAAAAAACTTGAATTTGCTACCTCCTTTGCCAATGCATTGGCCACCCTATTCTGCTCCCTGTAGGTGTGCCTCGTTATCACCTTGTCCATCATTTGCATTAATAACCTGGAATCACAAATCATAGGATCGTAAGTTGTGTTGTCTGTGAGTAGCATTTTTATTACTTCAGTTGAATATATATTTATGTCTAGTGGGATCTATCCATTTTGTTCTGCTAGATGGTGTCCTTTAAGAAGGGATTTCAGTTCTGCCATGGTATTGGTGGTATGGGGTATATTTTTCATATACCTATAATCCAATCTCCATTATTATTCTTGAATACTCCACCAATTTTCCTAGTGCCTGGGTTACCCTTGACAGCCCCATTGTATACTGCATTGATCTTCTGCTGCACCTCCTCTAAGATTATTCTGGTCTGCTCAATCGTCATACTAATAGTTCTAAATTGTTCAGTATTTAGAGTCCTGAACAAAGGTCTTGGTTTCTTCAGTTTTACCTAGATGTTCTTCATTTTGCCCTTAGTATATGATTGATTCCAGACTCTTTCTACAATGGATATAAAACTGTCATGATATGCCCATACATTAAAGAATCTGAAGGGTATTTTACCAGGTTTAGAAGCTGAGTGAAGAGTAATCAACATTGGACTATGATCAGATATATATGGCAATCCATACTCAGTGATCACACGACCCCACTGCATCATTCACTCATAATTGCCAAAAGCTTTTTCAATCCTGCTGCTGATCCTTTATGCACCAAATTGCTTGTTAGACTATGTGTAGTAATCACTTGTCCATGCTAGCTCATTCAAAGTCAGAGTAGTTACACAATCAGCAAAGTCCTACACTTATGTGTAAGTAATAGGATTGCCCATCAGTCTATCATTAGTATATAGAACTGCATTGAAGTCTCCACATAACAACCATGGTTTTGTGATTCCTGCTGCAATGCTCTTCAAGCCACTCCATAACTGCTTCCTTTGCTCTATAGTATTGTATCCATATATAGCTATAACTGCACAGTCAACTATCCCACCCTATCTTATACCAAACAGTGTATAAATTGGGCTGCAACACTTAGGATAGTAACATTGTACCACTAAGAATTCCAGGTAAACCATATCCTCCCATTTGAAGCATCTTGATAGTTGGTAGCATAGTTCCATCCCGGAATTATTTTTGTTATAATTTTGTTAGTATTGTGTTCCTTAACTCTTGTTTTTACTATAACTGCTAATTTTATTCTTTGGCTACTAATGTATTTTTTAAATTTTTTTGGTTTATACCTCTTATTCACCTCCTTAATATTCCAAAATAGTCACTTCATCAGCATGTCATTCTACTTCTACCCTTATTAGGGGGTACATTGCTAGTACACCATAATCCCTTGTTCAATGGCTCAAAGGAATTCCTCATAGTAATAGTTGATAAAGCTGGAAAGTTTGTCATATCCAGCTCAATCCTGTCCTCTATAGCTTTATCTTTGTCCACTATTTTTGTCACTATACACTGTTGCTGGGAGGGTGTTTGCATAGCATCCTGCTAAACATTTGTCTGATCATTCATTGGCTGTATATTCTCAGTGTCTACAACTCCTACTTGACCAAGCTTATGTGGTTCAAGCTGCTCTAAGCTAGTCTCCTTAGCTTGCTTAGTTTGACTAACCCCTTCTTTTACTGGTCCTTTTGATCTCCATTCCATGGTGACTTTCTTTGCTTCTCTTCTCTTGCCTTGATGCTTATCCTGTTGCTTATATTGTTGTTGCTCCAAACTACATTTGTGACCAACCACTAAACATTTCTGACAAAATTCAGGTTTCCAGTCATACCTAACTGCTTGTAAAATATCCTTCCATTAGGATCCATGACTGTTATCTCAGTATGCAATTCTCTAGTAATATTCACTTCTATCATCATCATTGCAAATGATACTCTCATTTTCTTTGTAGTACATTCATCTGCATAGATTGGAGTACCTATTGCACTAGCCACTCTACTCAAAGAGTCATGACCCCATCAGTTCATATGAGATTAGGAAATTGAACCCATAGAGGAATTTCAGTGGGAAACTCCTCATTGAAATCAAACTCTAGTGTCCACGGCTTCAATATAATAGGTTTATTGTTAAAGGTGTAAGGTCCATAATAGAAAATTTCTCTCATATCATCAATAGTTTGAAATTTGATAATATAGTACCCTTCCTCATGTAAATACAAATCTGGCTCAACCACATTCGCCCAATTTACCTCAATGAACCTCTTCATAGCATTATATCCTGGAGATTCCCCAATTATGTATGTTATTATCGCACTCTTCCATTTCTCTATTTCCAGATCTACCTCATTTTTGTTGACCAGTGATCATTCATGCCATAATAATGACACTATTTTCTTATTTCCTCTAAAACCTCCTTCTAGATGTGAGTGTGGTATATTCATTACCACTAGCATGTTTTATTCTTTCAAGAATGAATATGCACTCATAAACACATGTTGTCACATTTACGTCATGAATGAACCATAATAATCTATATTTGCTTTACAAAATCTCATATCAAATCGATGACAAACATTACTTTCACATAGTGAAAGATTATTTTGAGAATCCTTATTATTCTCATTATCATAATGATGACGATTATAATTCCGTCTATTGTCATGCCCACATCCATTGATACCTTCACTGTAATAATTTTGTCTTCTTTCAGACTTATTACCTATTGCTACCATATTCTCTTAAGGGAACAAGAATTAAATATATTCAATGGGCCGAGTTTTCAATTCTTTGCCCACAATCATACATAAAATTTGATCATGGAAAGACATAAATTTTTTATCACTTTGGGTGGTTATAATTTCTTTCAAACTCCATTAAAGTTACAATTAAAATTTATCATCTTTGCTTGTATTTAAAATCAAATTATATAATGTCAAGAATTTAAAAGGGAAAAATAAAGTAAAATACTTACCTTAAATCCAGAATTTAATCGTGAAGGAAGTTCATGGAACAATTGTCAATCATTATGCTCAATCCCAAAGCTTCTACTCAATTGGTTAGAGTCTATAACATATTATGAAACAATAAAAGAGGAAGATGAGTATTGCAGAGAAAAGTAGAGAGAAGATTCTTATCGATATGAGATCAATTATAATGAAATAGAACACCTCTATTTATAGGAGAAAAATGACTTAGCCATCAAGTAAAATCTCTACAATCTCTCTAGAATATAGACATTCACCTTAAATAAAACTCTATTTATAACACTTTCAAATTAATATTTGGTTTACAATTTGATCTAGTATTTCAACTTTAACTCAGAAATAGAAAATTTAAAGTTTTTTACTTTAGAAATGTTTTTATAATAATAATAATAATAATAATAATAATAATAATAATAATAATAACAACAACAACAACAATAATAATCATAGTATTAGGAGTTACATTGCATAGTATTGTCTATGTTGGGGTACTGTAGTTCCCTTAAGGATTATGTTTTGTTCAATTGTATCAATATACATGCCCAAAAATTCCTAACAACTTCAGTTCCTACGATGTCTGCCCAAAATACATCATTTGCAAATATCGGAGGAACTGCCAGTATGGTTGTTCTACCAAAAAAACTTGAATTTGATGCCTCATTTGCCAATGCATTGGCCACCCTATTATGCTCCATGTAGGTGTGTCTCGCCGTCACCTTGTCCACCCTTTGCATTAATAACCTGGATTCACAAATCACAAGATTGTAAATTGTGTTGTATGTGAGTAGCATTTTTATTATTTCAGCTGAATATGTATTTATGTCTAGTGGGATCTAGCCATTTTGTTTTGCTAGATGGTGTCCTTTAAGAAGGGATTTCAGTTCTGCCATGGTATTGGTGGTATGGGGTATTTTTTTCATATACCCATAATCCAATCTCCATTATTATCCTTGAATACTCCACCAATTTTCCTAGTGCATGGGTTACCCTTGGCAGCCCCATCTGTAGTGAGTCTATAGTGACCCCTTCCGGGAGCTCCCATTTAACTCTGGTGTGGAATTACCTTCTTTCATATCCAAATACTCTATACCTTTCAAAAACTCTTTTTCAACTTCAATTTTAAGTTTGTTTGTCCAGCTTCAATGGAATATTATCCAAAACTTCTACTGGTTTGTGAATAAAATTATTTACTTACCACAAAAAAAAAAGAATATCATCCAAAACACATGGTGATTTTTGGGATTTAAAATCGCCATACTTGTTTATTAAGGGACAACTTTAGTGCCCGTTTGGACATAAAATTTGATGGAAGATTTTTCCAAAAAAGTTTCACTTTTGTTTTCTTTTCGAAATGTTCATAAAATTTCCAATTTTCACTTGAAGATGCATTTTGGAAATTTTCGAATTTGAAAAACTGCAAAAAGTTATTTTTCAAAATTTTCACTCAAATCACTTACAAAACTTCAAAAACAACACAAATTGAAATTTATGTCCAAACACAATTCTAAATTCCAAATACCATTTTCACTTAAAAAAAATTTCACCATTTTTTCGAATTTTACAATTCTTATGTCCAAACGCCTACTTATATTGCCATACTTGTTAGGAAAATAGAACATGCTGAATTTTGGCTTTGAGAATTGCCATACTTCTTTAAGGAAAGTAAAAGATAAATTTGCAATTTCACTTATAGATTTTCAGCTATGCATTTGACATAAAGATAAATTAGAGATGAATAAATGATGTAACATATCAAGTAATCAGTTTGCTTTAATTATATTTTGTTCGATAGTTCAAAAAACCAAAATCTTAATTTCAAAACCCTCCCATAAATAGTTGAAATGGGGGAAATTGAGTTGATCTATTTGAATATTTATTGCAAACAAAAATACATAATAACGTATAACATTCGTCGTGTTGTCTTTCCCGCGAAGAATTACATATTTATTACATAAAAATAACGTAAAAGGGCCAAAACTATCCCTATCATTTGCTAAATGGTCTATAAATACCCTCTGTCCATCTATCCGTTCAAAAAAATATACTTCGTCCATCTATTCGTTCAAAAAAACACACGAAGTTAATTCTATTAACAAAAATACCCCCGCGACTAACAACAGAACTGGTGGGTCTTTCATTTAATGACGTGACGATTTTTAATTGGGCCACGTGATAATCTTTGACTGGAACAAAAATGGATATTATTTCAACCCATTTACCTTATCCGACCCATTTACAAAAATGGATAGTATCTATCACACTCACTCCCACTCATCTGATCTCCCCCTTTCTTCTTCTCCAATTGGGACACTGCATACACACAATAACAAATTAATTAAAGAATAGATAAAACCCAAAATCAAATAACTCGAAATTCAAACCATATTCTGAAATTTCTCCAATCAAACTCAGGATAAGTATTGAAACTCAGGACAAAATTAAATGTCATTCTTAAAAAAGACATAAAATTGGTAAACACTTACCCACACCGGGTGTTTATACTAAACTACATTAACTCACTATTGTTAACTAATTTAATTAGATGAGAATGCATATAATTTACCATGGTTAAATGATTGAAGTCCATATGCAAGACACATGTCATTTATCTATTGACTTGGTGTAAACACCCGGTGCGGGTAAGTTTTTTCCCATAAAATTATTGTAAAAATAACGTTGGATAGCCAGTGTTTGTATGTACCACTTGTTAATATTTAACCGTCGTTTGAACTATAATTGAGAAATAGTTACTTCTTAATCTAAAAAAAGAGATTAAACAAAAATAATCCAAGCTACGTAAAACACAGGAAAAACTATAGAAAATTTTCATAGAGTTTGACCCTTTATCAATTCAAACTCCAAGAAAATCATGGAGTTTAAACCCATGAAATTATTCCATTATTTCTAAGATACCACCCATGCAATTCTTCTATTATCGTTTTCTTTGTATATTTCAAATTATTTTTTGAGGTACCATGTATTAAATTATTCATTATTTTCTCACCTATTATTCATAAAGTTATCCATTATGATTTTTCTTTGTACATTTGAAATTGTGGCGTTGTAGGTACCAGTCGTAGAATTTATAAGTGAAACTCTAGAAAATTTTCATTGAATTTTCAATGGTGGAAGTAGAACTTCTCCTCAAGGAAATTTTCAAAAGTTTGAAACGAATTCCAGCACACTCCAACAAAAGTTTGAAATAGCCGCATATTATATTGGAGTTTTACATGTAAAAGTTTGAAACTTCAATATATCGTGATATTAATTTGTTTGGCTAAGCTGCAAAAATCAGCTTATTTTGAAAAATATTTTTTTTTTAAAAAGTACTTTTGGTGAAAATCAGTTTATGTTTGACTAATTAATTTGGAAAATAATTCTCAGCATCAATTAATATTTTGCCAAGCTTTTAAAAACTGCTTCTTATAGCCTATTTGACCACGCTTCTCCCAACCTCAAAAGTGTATTTTTTTCTCAAAAAACACTTTTTTTTCTCAACTTGATGTGTTCTGGCCAAGCCGTTTTTGAAAAAAATGCTTTTGGGAAGAAACAGAAACAATTTTAGAGCAGAAAAAGCAGTTTCTCCCCATAAACAGAAGCGGAAACATTTTTGACTTTTATTCTTACCAAAAATACCCTTAATAAAATATGGTATATATCAAAATAACCTTACCTATTTTAAACCTAATACTTAGAACTAGAGAATATATTATTTAACTCTCCTAATGTAAATATTTATTTTTATTTTTAGGATAGCTTTCTAATATATGATAACTTTTGGGATGAATGCTTTTATATTTGTTAATTAATTTTTTGATATATTTAAATCATCCTGAAAGAATTAAAGTACTTTTTAATTTTATTATCATGTTTTACTTGAATAAAATAGAAAAACTTAATTATTATCTTTAATAATAAATATTTGAGATTATTTATTTATTCATATAATATTAACTGCTAAGTAAATCTCTTCATGTCCTTATTCGTAATTTGATTCTTAAAAGCACTTTTTGAAAAGCTTGGCCAAACACAAATTATTGCTCAAAAGCGCCTTTTAGATTGATTAGCCAAACAAAACTGCATCTCTCCAAAAGAACTTTTTCGAAAAGCACTTTTGGAAATAAGCAGATTTTTCTAGCTTGGCCAAACATGCAAAATCAACTTATTTTGAGTGATAAGTAGTTTGTATTTGGTTAATTAATTTGAAAAATACTTTTGAGCAATAATTAGTGTTTGGATAAGCTTTTAAAAAGTGTTTCTTAATGTATTTTTCTCAAAAGTGCTTCTCAAAAAATGATTCTCAAAAAAGTGCTTTTGAATATAAACTAATTTTTCCTGCTTCTCAAAAACTGCTTCTGCTTCTTCTCAAATTACTTTTTTTTTCCTTGGCCAAACACGTCAATTTTTGAAAAAAAAAAAAACTTTTGGTCCAAAAAAGGCCGTAAATGTATTTTTAGGATTGGAGAAGCTTGACCAAACCGGATAATAGTTTCACATGTAAAAGTTCAATTTTATTTTCGTATTAGATAGTGGCTAAATTTTAATTAGTTTATTGTGGGTAAATATGGATAGGTATTTGTCTTCGGTAGCTCCTAAAATAGAAGTTTCGGATCTCATTCAAAAGTCGACTCTTTGACGCAAAAGTAGACAGAGTCATCTTTTCTTCTCGATACAACGAACAAATCCTTCTAAATCAATCGAAAAATGGTAAGGATCAAATCCATTTCTCTATCCTTAATTTAATTCCATAATCTTTTTTATATCATTTTCTGATTTTTCATTTTTCGCATAAATTATAGGTCTGCGTAGCGTGTTTAATACCGCTGTTCCTCGTCCCGATCGTTAATTTATTACCTGTTCTATTCCATATTCTCATGGTAAGATCTTTAAAAGCTAAATTAACCAGTTAATTTTGATGCTTACGACGTTAATTTTTCGTTTTTTTTTTGTGTGTGGATTTTTTAGGCAAAGATTTATAGAATGTTTGGAAAGGAGTATCAGAGACCGGAAAGAGCACCTCCTGCTTGTCCTTTTAAACCATCAGCTACTAAACCGAACAATTCTGTAAGTTGTTCAATTATAATGGCGTGATCTTTTGTTTTACGTGTTGACTTGCTTGAAAAATTTGTAAGCTACCAAAACAATAATTCCGTAAGTCATTTGATTATAAAGGTGCGATCTTTTGTTTAGACGTGTTGACTTACTTGAAAATTTTGTTCAATGTTGGGAAATATATGAGCTGGATGATCCTGTGTCATGGCCTAGGCCCAACGGCCAAGGTATTGTCCGCTTTGGCCTGACCCCTATGCGTCAACATACGTCTTTTGGGACTCAGGGTCTTGTCCCTAATTTGTCACGATCCAAACTAGGGGCCAGCGACTTCTTGCTTAGATTGTTTGATTGAAATTCATTGGTTCACATGTGCTAAGTTGCCCGGGCTCGGGTGCGGGTATCCGATACGGGGATGCAGATCAAGATATGGATACGGGTGCGGGGATTGGGCTAACAACAACCCAGTAAAATCCCATTAGTGGGGTCTGGGGAGGGTAATGTGTACGCAGACCTTACCCCTACCCCGAAGGAGTAGAGAGGCTGTTTCCGAAAGACCATCGACTCAAGAAAACAAAAAGACAAAAGGAGACAATATTAGTATCACCACAGAAATCATAGGAAAAATAGTAACAACATGAAATCCAGAAGAAAGATGCAACGCAAATAGGTCATGCATTGAAAAGCGAAATAGTAAGACACAACATTGATACCGGCTATCTTAGACCAAAACCCTACCAGTCTAGTCTTATAAAGGTACGAAGTAAGGCAAGACTCAACTATCTCCTAACCTACAATCCTAATACTCGACCTCCACATCTTCCTATCAAGTGTCATGTCCTCGGAAATCTGAAGCCTCGCCATATCCTGCCTTATCACCTCTCCCCAATACTTCTTAGGCCGTCCTCTACCTCTTCCCGTGCCCTCCACAACCATTCGCTCACACCTCCTTACCGGAGCATCTGGGCTTCTTCTTTGAACATGCCCGAACCATCTGAGCCTCGCTTCCTACATCTTGTCATCAATGGGAGCCACGTGCACCTTTTCCCGAATATCATCATTCCTAATTTTATCCATCCTAGTGTGCCCGTACATCCATCTCAGCATCCTCATTTCTGCTACTTTCATCTTCTGGACATGTGAGTTCTTAACAGGCCAACACTCAGTCCCATACAGGCCAACACTCAACCCCATACTAAGAAAATTCAAAATAAAAAAAATAGCTACTCCCTCTGTTCTAGTTTATGTGAACCTATTTCCTTTTTGGTCCATTCCAAAAAGAATGACCCCTTTCTAAATTTGGTAACAATTTAGCTTAAACTTACAATTTTACCCTTAATGAGAAGCTTTTATAACCACACAAATATGTTGGGCCCCTTTTTGACTTGTTTAGGACCACAAATTTCAAAAGTCTTCATTTTTTCTTAAACTCCGTGCCCAGTCAAACATGTTCACATAAATTGGAACGGAGGGAGTATATGTTTAGTAGTTTTAAATTTTTATTTACCACGTAATTACTATAAAATTAATATACTTTGTTGCAAATACTATGTGAAGTAAAAAAAATTCTTCTAAAAAATTACTCATTGATGTTAACAACTATTTTGTTCATCATGATAAAGTACCGTCATTTTCCAATTGCAATATAGAAATTACTTCAAAAGAACGGAACGGCTACTGTTAAATCAATAATATTTGAATACTAAACAAGGTTTGGTGACAAACATGAGTGACCTTGGAATGTGTAAAATTATTATTATATTACTTTTTACATTTAAGAGTTCTTTAGGCATGAGAATCGAGTACATGACAGTATCTAGTTTATGACAGCTGTTCTCCTCTCTCAACTTAATACCCTCATCAACATAAATTGTCTTGCAATATCCACAGATTTTTAAAAGAGATTTACCAAATACACCAAACAAGGTTTGGTGACAAACATGAGTGACCTTGGAATGTGCAAAACACTAGTGCATTTATTATTATATTATTTTATTACATTTTCTTTACACCTAAAGGAACTGCAAATCACCTTTCCCCAACTTCTTTCAAGCTTGTACATATGCTCAAAATTCCCCAATTTCTTTCAAGCTCTTACAAAATTAGAACATAACCCTTGACTTCTTGATTTCTCTGACCCACAAAGCAGCAAATATGAGACAAAAATACTATAAAATTGAAGGTATGCTATTTTCCATAACTTAAATCTGTTTTATTTTAGATTTTGAGAAATCAAAATCTCAAATTTTCTCTCAAATCTGTCGATGGACTCCGGTCAAAGTGTCTGAAGTTAGTTGACTGAATCCAGGACGTATCCCGTTCCCGCTCCCGTATCGAGACGGGTACGGCACCAAAATAGGCGAGTCCGTGCAACTTAGCCCATGTGTGTATACTGAATAGACATACATATCTGAATAAGCCGAGTGGAAAGCTAATTGGAATTGATGATAGTTGATTGATATAATGAGTGTGTGTTTTGTGTGGTTGGATATATCTGTTTGGGTAAGTTGGGGACCAAGTTGTTTGAAATTTGGATATAGGATATGCAAAAACCATTTAGCTCTTTTTGATAAAAATTTGTTTTTGTTGAAATTAGTGACCTCCTTGTGCCTTTAATGCCCCTTTTATTAGGGGAAGCATCAGAATATGTTGCATCATTTGAAAATTAGAGATTGAGTGTGTTTGTTACAAAGGAAAATGTTTTTCCATGGAAAATAGATTTCTTGGAAAATGTTTCTTAAGTAGTATTTTAACTTATTTTTCAGAGTGCAGTTGGTGAGTGTAAAATAATTTCCGGAAAATATTTTCTAATATTTGATTGGTGAGTAGAAAGTAATTTCTAGAAATGAGCATCCAACTGAAATGACCTTGGACCAGTTGGATATTGTCCAGCCCACAGTTAGCCTTACGGTTCATCATGGAAAATCCATACGGGAATGGGGAATCTGCCATCCAAACTAGTAAGTGCAAGGTTAGTTTGGTCATTTACCACCCCCTCCAGTCTATCCATTTCACCTGTTGTCTGGCGAACTAGAAAATAGATCAGAAGCTTGGAAAATTTTATGTTGCTCGGACTCTCTGAAAATGTGCCCGGATACGTGTCGGATCCTCCAAAAGTAGATCATTTTTGAAGGATCCGCACGGATGCTGCTACAGTTTGGAGAATCCGCGCAACATAGGGAAAATTGTATCTCTGGAAAATGACTTCCCCACTCTTCTAAAGGAAGTTATTTGCCGGAAATTAGAGGAGAATGTGTTCTGTAGGGAAATATTTTCCCAAACGTCTTTAGGGAAATATTTTCCCAAATGTTTAATATTTTTTCCTTCATACCAAACACACCCTAACTATCTCTGTCTGAATACCCCGGCAGTATTCTTGATGATAACGTTGAGAACATAATGTTTTTCTGAAGATGAATGTAAATTTGTGAAGTATGGGTTGAGGAATCAATCCGATGAATCTTTGAGGAGATTCTGATGCGCATGATGCTAGAACTCTGGGGATTTAGGCGATTATGGTCTATTCTTGTCCTCTTCCAGATCTTTATGATGGCTAGTACCATGAAACCAGAGAACAAAGTGAAATGAAAGGTTTAACCCACAATGAACAAAGCAGCAAAAGAACTTAACGTCAACCTTAGACTTTGTTCTCAGTTGGAATTCTCGAGTATAGTTTTTTGCTTCATTTCTCTAAGCTTAATGATAGACAAACGCAAATAAATGTACTTGGCACTTGGAAAAGAAATTTAGGTTGTTGTTTCTCATCCAATCATTTATATCTGGTATGCTGAAAAGTTTCTATAAAAAATTTCCTGTCTGCATGAGGTCATAATGGAAGGGAACACTCTTCTCCAATGCTTTTGTAAAGTACTAAAGTACTTTCAATTTTGTTTGATGAGGTTTAAGCGTTCGGATTTTCCGTTATTATGAAACTAAGTTTTAGATATGACTCTCAACACAACTGAAATATTTCTGCTAGGAGTAGGCATAGAATTACTTTGTTAACAGAACACTTGCAAAAGTCCTGTATTTTGTTACGTTGTCTTAAGACTGTTGGGACCCACAAAATACCTGCAGAAATATGTACGGGGAAAATAACCGTACTAAAATGGAGAAATAAGGACACCAAGATCTAACGAAAAACCTAGGCCCGAGAGAGTCAAAATAATATTACTATAGTGCGATTATACTCTTCACTCGAGTCACAAAGTCCTCGAGATGCAAAAGTAATTCCACTTTTGAAGTATCCTCACAATAAAACCATTCAATACTCTATTTGTTTTTCCTCATAGATTTATTTTCTTAAAATGGGATGATACAAATGAGAGAGAACTGCCCCTATTTATAGGAGTAGAATACCTGTGATGATGTCATTGGTGACATCGATGGAAAATGTAAATTCTTAGTTTGCATTTTGAATTCATTTAATGGTCAGCTGGCCAAATTCAAACTTGCTGAAGATTTTATTGTTTTGACTTTCTTGCCAAAAAGAAGAGATTCTTCCTTTATCAATGGGCTTAGTTGGGTTGGAACTCACAAATCTCCCCCTCCATACCCATGCACCTATATGAGGTATCTTTGATTTCTTAGATAGTGGGACAAGTCTATTTATTATACTTGAAGTTGTCTCTCGGGATAACCTTGGCCAACATATTCCCATGACTTTTGCTCGTGTGGATCTTTTTGGAATTCGTTCTCTACTAGATCATTAATCCAATAATATCTGACGTTGATGTGTTTCCTTATTGGACGGTGCATGGAGTTTTTACTCAAGTCTATTGCACTTTGATTATCACAATAGACAATATACTCCTTTTGCTGCAATCCAAGTTCTTGAAGAAATCAATTGAGGCTGGAGGGAAGATTTGTGGGGTCAAGCCTCTAGACTCAAGTAAAAGATCCCCCCTCCATTCTCAAGTTCTTTTGGCAAGAAGGTCAAAGTCAACCATAAAATCTGCATCAAGTTTGGATTTGGCCAGCCGGCCTTAAAATGAATTTACATTGCAAAGTTTGAGTTTTGTATTTTTTTGTTGATGTCATTGATGACATTAGCATGAGCTTTCTACCCTATAAGTAAGGGCATTTCTCTCTCATTTGTACCATCCAATTCACAAGCTGAGATGTGACTTTTTATGAGAAGGAAACTCGGAAAAGATGAATATGCACTTGGTTAATTGGAAAAATGTGATAGAAGGCAAGAAAGGAGTTGGTTTAGGGGTGAAGAATCTAAAACTGTAAGAGCCTACTATGTAAGTGGTTGTGGAGATTGAATGATAGCAAAAAGGAACTCTGAAAAGATGTGATCATCGCAAAGTATGGGAAAGAGAATTACTGGATTCCTAAACCTGTTTTGGTATCTAACAGAGTTGCTGTAGGGAAGCAGATATGCAGTCATTGGGGTGATTTCAACAGCTAATTAGACTAAAAGTGGGTGATTGGAAACATTTAGATTTTGGTTTGTTCCGTTGTTGAATAAAGTCTATCATTCGAGTGTAGAAAGCTAAGTTGCACGGACTCGCCTATTTTGGTGCCGTACCCGTCTAGATACGGGACTGGGACGGGAGCGGGATACGTCCCGGATTCAATCAACTGACTTCAGACACTTTGACCGGAGTCCATCGACAGATTTGGGAGAAAAATTGAGATTTTGATTTCTCAAATTCAAAAATAAAAAGATTTAAGTTATGAAAAATAGCATACCTTCAATTTTGTAGTATTTTTGTTTCATATTTGCTGCTTTGTGTGTCAGAGAAACCAAGAATTCAAGGGTTATGTTCTGATTTGTTAGAGTTTGAAAGAAATTGGGGAATTTTGAGCATCTGTACAAGCTTGAAAGAAGTTGGGGAAAGGTGATTTGCAGTTCCTTTAGGTGTAAAGAAAATGTAATAAAATAATATAATAATAAATGCACTAGTGTTTTGCACATTCCAAGGTCACTCATGTTTGCCACCAAACCTTGTTTAGTGCATTAGGTAAATCTCTTTTAAAAATCTGTGGATATTGCAAGACAATTAATATTGACGAGTGTATTAAGTTGAGAGAGGAGAACAACTGTCATAAACTAGATACTGTCATGTACTCGATTCTCATGCCTAAAGAAC
Organism: Nicotiana tabacum; assembly: GCF_000715075.1. Taxonomy (NCBI): domain Eukaryota; kingdom Viridiplantae; phylum Streptophyta; class Magnoliopsida; order Solanales; family Solanaceae; genus Nicotiana; species Nicotiana tabacum. Next base: position 12,075,276 of record NC_134089.1, on the reverse strand, counting down.
TCTTAAATGTAAAAAATAATATAATAATAATTTTGCACATTCCAAGGTCACTCATGTTTGTCACCAAACCTTGTTTAGTATTCAAATATTATTGATTTAACAGTAGCCGTTCCGTTCTTTTGAAGTAATTTCTATATTGCAATTGGAAAATGACGGTACTTTATCATGTTGAACAAAATAGTTGTTAACATCAATGAGTAATTTTTTAGAAGATTTTTTTTTACTTCACATAGTATTTGCAACAAAGTATATTAATTTTGTAGTAATTATGTGGTAAATAAAAATTTAAAACTACTAAACATATAGCTATTTTTTTTATTTTGAATTTTCTTAGCCGAATCCCCGCACCCGTATCCATATCTGGATCCGCATCCCCGAATCTTAAAATTTAGATTTTGCCGAATCTGATACTCGGATTCGTCCCCGTATCGGATACCCGCATCCGAGTCCGAGCAACTTAGGTAGAAAGGTGAATTTAAATCAGCTTCATTGTTGCTACAAATTATCATATATTATGCTTTATACTATCTTGACACATCTTTATATTAGTTTATGCCACATCTCATTTTTTGAGATTTTTGACGCACGGTCTGTAGTTACATAATTGATCAAAAGAAAATCAAAATGTGCAAATTGGCACGTCTTTATGCCTAAAGTTGTTGAATTCCAAGGTAGTATTGTGAGCATATGATAGTTTTTTTTTTTTTTTTTTTTCTGATGAAGGGTATGAGCATATGATGTCAGGTGAGGAATAAGTGGGTTTACCTTTTGCTGATCAAAAAGTGAGAAATAAGTGATATCTGCAACTTGCTAGAGATAAACTTTAGATACAAATATCCTATAAGTGAGTATGTTTGTTCAAATTGCTATTCAAGTATATAGACCACAGCCTGTTTATGGTGGCTAGAGGCAAAGCTAGCTGAGTTTCTAGATTTGCTTTTACTACATAGGTTTTGCTAGTAAAAAATTCAAAGATTGCCGCTCCATTTTTGTTTTCATGGACATACTATGTTGATGACTTTCATTCATGGAACTGGAAAAAGTTCATATTTGCTAAGGATAGGCTTCTTTGGACTTAAATAGTATTATTTAAGTTTTTTCTCAGAATGCCCCAATTCTAAAAATTTGTACTTATAAAGAAAAGTTACATATTATCCGAAATGTTTAAAAGGGTAAAATCACTAAGTGTATGCTAACCTCCCCCCCCAAAAAACCCCACCACACACACAGGGAGGGAGGGAGATTTTTATTGGTTTGAGTTGAATATATAAATAAGCACACATTGTCACTAAAGTATGGAATAAAAAAGAGATACTAATTCAGGATGATTTCACAATCCATATGAACTGTGTATTTTTTTTTTTGGGACATCCTATTTTAAATTGGCCAATTGCTAATTGGAAGTTGCAATACTTGTAGTCGGAGCTTCAAAACTTGATCAATCTATAGCCTTTGCTAATTGCAAGTTGCAATACTTGTAGTCTGACTTCAAAACTTGATCAATCTATAGCCTGCCTGAACTACTCAGAAGAAAAGTGGAAAGGAAATATAAAATTTCTTGCATTTGTTTATCAAAGAAACAAATCGTGAACTCTTAAATCTATTAACTTCCAGAAGATGGTGGTTTCACTTGTCCTTGTGCCATTTGAACTAAATTTTATGTCCTTTTGCCCATCTTCTTATTTATCGTGTTAACCATTACACTGTATAAACCATAACACTGTATAACGAAACACTGTGTGTTTAACAGGTCACGGGAGAACCAAGTTCTGGCGCCTCTCATCCTATACCTAAGGCAGTTGGAGTGGATGATTCCAAGCAGGATTAACTTTGGAAGAATTGGAAAAAGCAAATATCGGTTATGTCTTCCTTGAGACTATGCAGGTTTATCTAGCCATTGGCAAAATGATATGTGTGCTACCTATATCATCTTGGTTAATTTAGTTTGTGGAGATTTGGATAATGTAAACTGAACCTTCTTACATTTTTATGGTTAACTTGTAAATCTCTGTTAGAAGCACACATGACATCTGATTGTGTTTCCAACTTTATAATCTCTCTTCAGCCATGTTATGTATTTGGAAGTGTCGAATTATGCCTTAATCGATGTCAGTAGCGCAGACAAGAGTCGGTTGCTCTAGTGGTAATTACCCTTCACTTCCAACCAAGAGGTTGTGAGTTCGAGTCACCCCAAGAGCAAGGTGGGGAGTTCTTGGAGGGAGGGATGCCGAGGGTCTATCGGAAACAGTCTCTCCTCCAGGGTAGGGGTAAAGTCTGCGTACACACTACTCTCCCCAGATCCCACTAGTGGGATTATACTGGGTTGTTGTTGTTGATATCAGTAGTGCGCTTAATGCCTCGTGTCCCCTATGTTGTTCTTGACTCTTTGCAGTCTATGACTACACCACTGTATGAGATAGTAAGAGGAGTAAATTGAACCGACTTTAGCTTCCCTGGTCCCTACTCTGTAATTGGCGAAATCTTTCTTCCTCCTCCAGAAAAAGGAGTAAATTCTTTACACCGATATGTCGTACTCCTTTACAGTGGCGTAGCCACATACATTGAAGGGTGGTCAACCGAACACTCTTCATCGAAAAGTATATATTGTATATATAGTAATTTTTATTGTGTATATATGTCAAAAAATATTGTTATGTGTATATTAAATTTGGCGAATTACTAGCTTAGCCATTGCTCCTTTAACCAGGTTGCCCGACAGACTATGTGCAAGCTGGGTCGGAAACTACTTTATCAAAAGAGAATAAAGTGTCAGCTTTCAAGCATTAGCTAAATGGTAGCTAATATTTATTTTCGTTTGTATTTGATATCTTTTTCTTGCTTAACTGGCAAGTGAAGATCTACCATAACGATTTTGTGGGATCCTTTACAACTGGAATGCTTGTATCTGCAGTTTTGGGGGCCATTTTGTTGAATATGATGTATATTTCGTTTTTCTTGCCCATGTCTTTTAAAATTGTGGACATGTGTTTTTTATTCAATTGATTCAACAACATTCAACTTAGGAAAATGTTTGCTTTTGTCAAAAGGTGAAAGGTATAGGCTCGAGTCGTCTTTGTTATGTGATATTCAATTTTGTTTGCCAAGTCTATGACAAATTTTTAGAAGGATAGGTTTTACTTTAGGCCATATGACTTGTGAGGTTTAAAAAAGAGGCATTTAAGCCTGTCCACAAAGCCAAAAAATAAAGGTTCATTAATGTTACTGCATTTAAATTAGAAACTGTTATTATTTGTAGAAATATTTTACCTGATTTTACACCGTTTCAAATAAAATAGTACAGAGTTGTAAAAGCATAAGAACTATATAGAACCATTTACAAAGTTTCAAATAAAATAGTTTGGTGGATAAGTTTTTTCAACCAAGTTGGCACGGGGTGCCTTGGCGTAGCTGGTAAAATTACTGCCATGTGACTAGGAGGCCACGGGTCGATCGCGGAAATAGCCACTTGTAGAAATACAGAATAAGACTGCGTACAATAGACTATTGTAGTCTGGTCCTTTTCCGAACCCAACGCATACCGGAACAAGTAAAATTACTGCCATGTGACTAGGAGATCACGAGTTCGACCGCGGAAATAGCCACTTGTAGAAATACAGAATAAGACTGCGTACAATAGACTCTTGTAGTCTGGTCCTTTTCCGAACCCAACGCATACCGGAAGCTTGGTGCACCGAAAATGCACTTTAAGTTGGCATCATTACACCATATGTAAGTAGTGGTGGCTGGTCTCTCTAAGTCTGCAACATAATTATATTATGGTAATATGGTGGCCTTAAATTGTAGCAGCCACGGCCCATGTGTATTCACAAAGTTGTTAAGAAATTGGATTTCAACTAAATAATAATTGAATACATCATGGGTTGGTGAGCTATTAGTCAACTGTTTCAGTGTATAAGATCTTGGTTGAAATTTAGGTGAATGTTTGTTGAAAAGTCTTAAAAGAAAGTTCTGCGTAATTGCTACTAAAACCAAAGATTGCCACCTTAAAAATTAATATACTATTTTAATGTGTTAAATTTTTTGCTGAAAACCAAGTTATTGTTTTCAAGACTCTGGTGAAGTGATGGGGTAATCAATCAGAACGAAGAAGCCAGGAATTTTCCAAGTAATTTGTTTTATTCTTATTTAGATGAAAGTAGATGAATAATCACCGAGAGTTGTATATGATGGAATAGATAAGATTCCTCCGTCCTCAATCAAAAGTCTCGGCTTTGAGTCCTAGGGATGAAGGGGAGTGCTTTCCTTTTAAATGGCCTTACACATCGCAAATTCAGATTAGTCGGAGCCCCGATATAAATACCGGACACCCAGTAGAAAACCAAAAAAACAACAACAATATAATGTATAAACTTTGATTTGGTATTTTCTTTCATTATTTGTTTCTCTTACTTAGCAAGTGAGCACTATTTCAATGTGCTTCTATTTATTTCCACTCATAATTAATGATGATGCTCAAAATTGGTCCAAAACAAAATTTTCAACAGAACATTTGGAAATTTTTAAGAAAGGCATTTCGGAGAAGTTCTAGTGAAAATGTTTAAGGAAATTTTTTTCTAAAAATCAAACGTGGTTGGATAATTGCTGTTTCTATCAAGACAAGATAATTTTTGATCTATTTCCAAAAGCGTTTGGTAAAAGTTAAAGAGCTAGGCTTTTAAAATTTAACAAGCTCTCTAAAGTCAATAGCAACTTTCTATTAGACCAAAGTTAATTAATCCAAAGTTAAGTGATCATGGAGGTCGCTGATTAGGATAAAAGGTTATTAAGTAGTCGAGTGATTTCTCTATTTTTTTTGGAAGACCGTTGTTCTAGTTTAGAGTATTTTATCTGCTCCTTCTTCTCCTTCTTAGTATTACTATCATTATTCTATTATTATCTTATTTTTCAATTCTATTACTACTGTTTTTTTATTTGATTAGTGTATTGGGGAAAATCAATATTACATTTGGAATTAATTATGTGGCTGTCATGGCAAGACACGTAGATTATTAGAAGAGTGACAGCTGGCAAAGAGTACTTAAAGAGACGCGAGTCTTAATAGGTACGAGCAAAGTGTCTAGAAGACAAGAAGGAACGGTCGCTCGGGTCTCTTCATAATTTGAAGAGGCACCGGTAGAATGAACCAAGATAGCAAAAAGTACAGATTTGCTAAATCTTCAATTAATGAGCATGCATGATTGAAAACGTTACAGAATCTTCACGAAACAGTTACGATTGCCAATTATAACATTTTATTAATGTCATTAAATGCTCATAGTGACTCGATTATTAGAGGGAAGAGACGTTGTACTTAGAAATAGCTATAAAAGGAAGAGAAATGACATATGTACGGACACGTTCTGATTACTATTGAAAGATACTTGTTTACTTTGCTTTATATCGATTACTTTGTTATTACACATTCTAAATTTTTCCTTTTCCATTGCAAAAATATTCTTTTGTTTGATTATCAGTAGACCGAGTACTTCTTAAAATAAGCTTTGACCAAAACTCCTATTTTTCGGTTAAACAAATTGGTTCCGTTACCGGAAATCTAATAATCTTCTCACTTTCCAAATCCGTTCTTTTATTAAAAAGAATTATGTCGAATGCCAACGACAACAACCAACAAAACTTACAAAACCAACAAAACCAGCAAGGAGACGGAACTCAGCAACATCAGTTGAATCATCTAAATCAACAAGGAGATAGAACTCCAATCCCTCCCCACGAAACTCTCATCGACAATCTCGAGAAGGGACCCCTGATAGATCTGAATCAAATATCAATGACCAGCATGAGAATGATCAAGCTATTGATGTAACGTTGGTCAACAATGTTCTTCAAGCTTTTGTCAGCGGGTTGCCAACTGTACCACCAACTCCACCTCCAAATAATACCGCAACCATAGAAAATCCTCGCTCGAGACTCGCTAATTCAGGCAGTGGAGGAATTCCCAGCAAATCTCGTGATGGAGGGTCAGGTAACCCAATTAATTCTGATTTACAAAGTTTAGTGCTAACTTTGCAGAAACAGCTCAAAGAACATAGTGATCGCATAGAGCAGATACCCGATGTACCACCTATAATCAAAGGAATAGATATGGAGAAATACTCTCAACAACCTTGGAAGTTAAGTGCCGCTCCTTTGCCAATTCTAAAAAAATTCAAGATGCCCGATATCCTGAAGTACGATGGAACAACTGATCCACGGGATCACGTAATGGCATTTACTACTGGCGTAAAGGACAACGACTTGACCAAGCAAGAAATTAAATCAGTATTGGTCAAAAAATTCGGAGAAACACTCACGAAGGGAGCACTAACTTGGTATTCTCTTTTACCTGAAAATTTTATTGATTCTTTTGCTGAGCTTGTAGATTCATTTATCAAAGCACATTCGGGAGCTCAAAAAGTTGAAAAAAAGATGGAAGACATTTTCAAAATAAAACAAGGAGATACGGAGCTGCTCAGGGAATTCGTAGACAAATTCCAGCGTGAAAGGATGATATTGACACGTGTACCCGATAACTGGGCGGCTATGGCATTTGCCAGTAATATAAATGAAAAAAGCTCAGAAGCCACGAGGAGACTCAAAGAAATCTTACGAGAATTTCTATCAACAACTTGGAATGATGTTTACAATAGATACAACACAAAGCTGCGGATAGAAGAAGATACTAACACTCAGTCTCAAAAAGATGAAAAAGTAAGTTCAAGGCGGGCAGAAACTGAAAAAAGGTTCGGTAAAAACAGGTACGAATCTTATATAGGACTAGCAGGAAGGGATTCATGTTCAAAACAGGAAAATCCAAGATATGAACCTAGGTCAAGGGACAGAGAATCAGGTTTGTCGTCGAGGTTCGGAAAAGGGCGAAACATGCGAGATACGCGAGACGACGACATAGGTTCAAAAGCAAAAATTGGTGGTTACAGTTTTAATATAAGAACATCCAAGTTGGTGGATGTTCTAAGAAGTATGGGAGATAAGGTACGGTGGCCAAAAGAAATGAGATCAAACCCAAACAAGAGAAATCCCAAATTTTGGTGCGAGTTTCACAACGATCACGGTCATAAAATGGCGGACTGCAGATTGCTACAAGGTGAAGTAGAGCATTTATTAAAACAAGATTACTTAACTGAATTATTTAGTGAAAAGAGAAAGCAAGCGTATATGAAGAATAGGCCGAAACCGCCAAAACCTCCATCACCAAAGAGAACGGTTAATGTTATAAGTGGAGGGGAAGATATCAATGGCGTAACATATACGTCGGCAAAAAAGGTGTCAAAAATCACGGTCACCCATAGGAAGCGAGTTCGTCAAGTTTTGGAAGAAGATAGTATAACATTTGATGATGCAGATGTAGATAGCGTGCTGATCCCACATAATGATGCACTGGTAATATCTTTACTTGTACATGATACTAACGTATAACGAGTTTTGATTGATCCAGGAAGTTCTGTAAATATCATTCTATTACGAGTGGTAAATAAGATGCAATGCAATGATAAATTGGTACCCAAAGCGCGGACCTTGTCTGGTTTTGACAACTCAAGCATTGTAACAAAAGGGGAGATAATACTCACCACATTCGCAGAAGGAGTAGTCAAAGACACCAAATTTCAAGTGATAGAAATTTACATGGCGTATAATATGATTCTCGGCAGACCGTGGATTCACGAAATGGATGTTGTTCCGTCTACCCTACATCAAGTTATCAAGTTTCCTTCACAATGGGGAATATGATAAATCCGCGGTGATCAACAAGCTTCTCGAAGCACTAACTCAGTGGCAGATTCAAGCACAAAAAGCGACGTAAAATAGCAATTACAGAATTCAGTTGAGGATGTAGCAACACAAGCCTCAACTATAGAAGGGCAAACAGAAGTAGACTCGAGGCATGATACTATTCAAGAACCAGAAGAAAATGAAAACATCAAAACAATAATCGAGGAACTGGAAGCTGTGGTATTATTTGTACATTGGCCGGATAGAAAAGTCTACATTGGAACCAACCTATGTCCGGAGATGAAAAGTAAGTTAATTAAATGTTTAAAAGCTAACACATATTGTTTTGCTTGGTCGCATTCAGATATAACAGGTATACCATCGGAGGTAATGACCCATAAACTGAATTAAGACCCAACATACCCACCTGTCAAACAAAAGAAAAGAAGCAAGGTTCCTTCAAGAATTAGGTGATTCAGGATGAGGTACAAAAGCTTTTAAAAATTGGGTCTATCCGCGAGGTAAAGTATCCAGATTGGTTAGCTAATACTGTAGTAGTGCCCAAAAACAATGGTAAGTAGCGAGTTTGTGTAGATTATACTAATTTAAATAAAGCTTGCCATAAAGATTCTTTTTCATTACCGCACATAGATCAACTAATTGATGCTACTATGGGACATGAGCTAATAAGTTATTTAGATGCCTATTCAGGATATAATCAGATAAAAATGGATCCTCTAGATGAGGGAAAAACTTCCTTTATTAAAGACAGGGGAACTTACTGCTATAAAGTTATGTCATTCGGTCTAAAGAATGCCGGGGCCACGTACCAGAGGCTAGTGACCAAGATGTTTCAAGAACATCTAGGAAAAACTATGGAGGTTTATATAGATGATATGCTAGTCAAATCACAACAAGCAGGGGATCATATTCAACATCTGTCAGATACGTTTCAGATTCTCCACAAATTTAACATGAAGTTAAATCTTGAGAAATGTGCCTTTGGCGTGTCGTCAGGTAAGTTCTTGGGATTCCTTGTTTCTAACCGTGAAATTGAAGTAAATCCCGTGCAGATTAAGGCTATTGAAGGAATACTGGATATACTTACGAGCAAAAAAGAAGTGTAGAGGTTGACAGAAAGAATAACAGCGTTGGGAAGATTTATTTCCAAGTCATCGGAAAAATGCTTTAAGTTCTTTTCAGTCTTGAAAAAGCAAAATCAATTTGAATGGTCTAAAGAATGTCAACAAGCGCTCAAAAATTTAAAAGCATACTTGTCAAATCCACCATTGCTAGCCAAACCGAAGGACGGGGAAAAATTACTCATCTACCTTGCTGTTGTGGAAGTAGCGGTAAGTGCCGTATTAGTTCGAGAGGACCAAGGTAAACAATATCCAATTTATTATGTTAGCAAGTCTTTATTGGATGCTGAAACTCGATATCCTCATTTAGTAAAACGTGCACTAGCATTAATTATGTCAACTAGAAAATTAAGGCCTTATTTTCAATGTCACCCTGTTTCTGTAGTAACTGACTACCCCTTACATAATATATTGCATAAACAAGAGTTATATGGTAGGTTAGACAAATGGGCTATAGAGCTAAGTGGATATGATATCACATATCAACCTAGAACTGCAATAAATCACAGGTTTTAATAGATTTTGTGACAAATTTTAGCCTAGGGATGCAAGCAGAGGCGGAAAAAGAACTACAGGTATTTTACGGGTCTAATCCAGGTACTTGGACCTTATTTACCGATGGCTCTTCAAATGTAAATGGAGCAGGTTTAGGCATTGTCTTGACCCACATGCGGGAGAAACTATACGGCAAGCCATAAAATGCCATTCTATTACTAATAATGAAGCAACATATGAAGCTATTATCGCAGGTCTAGAATTGGCACGAGAGCTCGGAATAGAGCAGGTCATAATCAAAAGTGACTCGCAGCTCGTAGTTAACCAAATGCAAGAGACTTATATAGCTAGAGAGGCGAGGATGCAACAATATCTGGAAAAGGCATTAATTAGACAATTCCAAACTTGGAAAATTGTGCAGATACGAAGAGATAAGAATGTTGAAGCAGACACGTTAGCTAATCTAGCATCCGCTGTAGAATTGACCAATGAGGAGAATGCTTCTGTAATACATTTATTTCATTCGGTACTCGACCAAGATAAAAATTAGGTAAATTTCAATAATTTAACTTGGGATTGGAGAAACGAAATTGTTAATTTTTTGCAGTACGGAATACTACCTGAAGATAAGAAAAATGCTTAGGCACTTCGTCGAAAAGCTACTCGTTACTATTTAGATCAGGGCAATCTATATCGAAAAATGTTTGGCGACCCTCTAGCAAGGTGTCTTGGACCTTCTCAAATAGAATATGTGATGTGAGAAGTATATGAGGGACATTACGAAAATCATGCCGGAGAAAGATCCTTGGTGAAAACTTTAATTAGAGCAGGGTATTACTGGCCAAAAATGGAAGAAGAAGCAGAAAATTTTGTGGTAAAATATGACAAGTGCCAAAGGTATGGTAACAACATGCGTCGACCATCTGAATTACTACATCCGGTTGTTGCACCATGGCCTTTTATGAAGTGGAGGATGGATATAGTAGGTCCACTACCACAAGCCAAAGGCAAGGTACAATTTATATTAGTACTCAGTGATTATTTTACTAAGTGGGTAGAAGCAGGTGCCTTCAAACATGTACGAGAAAAAAAGGTCAGGGATTTCATCTGGCGAAACATCATATGTCAGTTTGGAGTTCCAAGAGAGATCATGTGCGATAATGGCCCGCAGTTCATAGGTGCATAAATCACATAATTCTTTCAAAGTTGGAAGATTAAAAGGATTACCTCTGTCACGCCCTAAAACCATGTGACCGGCACCCGGTACTCTACCCGACCTGAGTGAACCATCCCAGAAATTAATACTCATCTATATGCCTAATAGGGGATATGAAAGCCTCTTCAAATACAATCATCTTAAGATATAACCCAAATCATAAAAATATCTTTAAGCAACTATTTTACTTTGAAATAAAACTTCAAAAAGGTAGAAGAAATTTTCATTCATGCATGCCATATGAGTAACCATAGGATTACAACCCAAAATGAATATTACTATTGTCTATGGAATCTCTATGACATGGAATGACATAGCCAACCAAGGGATAACCCAGTGGCTCAAAAGAATGATAATATAATAAAGTCCTCCACTGGTGCGAGGGTGGAGTCTCACCAAAAGTATCAACAGGAAATGTAAAGCTGTCCTATCCACGCGGTCCAAGCTGCTCAGGTCCAGTCCCTGAAAACAGAAATGGAAATGTGGCCGAAAGGCCTAAGCTCCACATGCCTAGTATGAATCATGAACGGCTCCCCCCCAAAAAATAGGACAAGCCTTAAGGAGTGGTAAGATATGCAATAACAATTGATATAAGAAAAAAATATTTATATCAATTAATAATTTAGAAAATAAAATAATATAATAAGATAATACATATTTCAATATCTTCCTTTAGCGTTAATCTTTAAAAAATCATGTTAGATTTTTCATTTACCGGGAGCATTATACCATCACCGACACGAGAAAAAGACAACTCGGTTATGTACCTAGCGGCAAATATCATATACCCTACTTGCTCATGTCGTCTCATCGTAGTGCCGCATGAATCGACTCAGCCGTGCTAATAAAGTAGCACAATAGTACCCCCTAATGGGAAGTACTCTGCCGTAGTCCCCAACCTTAAGGTAGGTTCTACGCCTACACCGGCACGTGTAGTTTCATGACCTAATGAGGAAAATATCCAAGGTCAATCTCGGTGAACTTGAGTAACTCCGAAAACCTTTACATTTATCAATGACGATATTCATAGCCAAATCAACTACTTGAAAATAGTTAAATCCAAAATATTTCACAACTCATGTATTTGCGTATAAAAAAATACTACAAGTGCTATTCTCATTTGTTTAGTTTTAAAATTTGAATAACATTTCAAGAAAATAATATTCAAGCACTCAAAATCTTTTATGATGCAAGAAATGGTATAATACCAACTCACTCGTCCCCACAAGATAGGACTCATAATTAGAAGCTGAATTTAATCATGTTTCGATATGAGTTTGGAGAAAAGCTCCGAAGGTAATAAGTTTCAACGTACCTCAAATTGCTTCCAACCTTACCCTAAATGATCCAATAATGCCGACGAGTCACAATCTACATATACGAACTCATATAATTCAATAACACGTCACAACAATACCAACTAACCCAACTAAGTGCCCAACACTTTAAGTCTAATTTCATAAGTTTAGCAAAAATCCCCATTTCATCATTTGAATGTAAATCCTTAAACTTTAAATCAAAATCCTTCATTAAACATGTCATGGGATCTAGTCATTCCATTGAAATCTCAAAATAACATCGTGGAACAAGACCCAACACTATTCATCATCCCTACCAACTCATTCTTCTAGGGTTTCATGAATAGAGGCCTAAATACAAATTGATATTCGTAAATATACTCTTCTACATCTATGGAGTATAATGTATTATATTGGAGTGAAGGGATTACCTTTTTGTTCAACCCTAGAAGAATTCAAGATTTGGGTTCTTGAAGTGTTCTTGAGATTTTCTTCAACAAATCTAAAATTTCCATGTAGTTGAAGAGTTAAGAGGTGTATTTAATGAACTAGATCTACCAAGAAAGAATTAAATTCTTACCTTATGGTGTATTAATGGTAGAGAGCCTTCTTATCTCTCTAAGTCTTCAAATACAAAGCTTCAAAACATAAAAGACCAATTTCCTCCCGTAATTGCCTTAAAAAGGCTTCAAAGATCGCATGCCGCCTGGGACGCGTCGCATGCACTATCACGTGCGTCCCAACTCTATGAAATTTAAGAGGACGCCAAGGTTGGCGCGATGGGCATAGTTCACTGCCCCCATTCTTGGCAGATGGAGAATTGAGGGCTATGGGGATGCGACACGTCACCCATAGCGTTGACCTCTGAAGATCAAAAATTGATGCTCCTAACTTCCTCTTTGATTAACCCCATTCTCTTAATTTAAAATTTTATCTAGATGTGTTCATCTTGCTTAACTATTTTATTCTTTTAATTTCCTTTTTGTCCCCTTATTTCCTAGCTAGTAACCACGCCACCTAACTCATATTCCATCCACCATCACCTTAAGCTCATATCTTTGATTCCCTCATTTTCCATTTGTATTTCCTTGTTCCTTAATTCATTTCCTTTCAAGAGTTGTTAATAATACTTTTAATTACCATCCATCCAACATTCATTCTTTGATTGAAGTCATTAGTTCCAAATACCTCAATAACTTCGTGCTACTCAAATAATTCATATAGCTTGGGTTTGTTCAAATTACATCCTTAAGCTCAAATTAAATCCAAATTATTCATAGAGGTTAAATGGCTTTACATTCTCCCCCACTTAGAAACATTCGTCCTCGAATGTAAATCCTTGGTCATGTTAAAGTCCAAAAGCATGATCTCCAAGCATCTCCAAAACTTTCCTACTTCCCAATTCTTAAAGATTTGAAATTTGTCTAACTCTCCAAATTTCTAAAAATTTTGCTAGAGTTTTCTTTGCTTATAGGCCTAGCCAAAAAATTTAACCCGACAGCGAGCCACAAGATTACAATATAAAAGGCTCTACATGGCTCTACTCATCATAACTACATAAATAAATGCCTTCATGGCCTTATATATCTCCAACTACCATTACATAGCCTCTCCCGGCATTACCACAATAAAATTTATTACTATAAGACAAGCCTAACAACCATGTACAATAGATGAACCAATCAATCACTTATCCCATGGAATTCGATAACTCTAAACTCAAAATTTCAAAAAAGGTAGCCATACCTGATGTCGCGAATAAGTGAGGGTTTCGGATTTTTATATCCTCCTCAGCCTCCCAAGTAGCCTCCTCGACGTCATGATTACGCTATAACACTTTAACTGAAGCTATGTCTTTAGTCCTCAATCTACGAACTTGCCTATCAAGAATCTCAACCGGCTCTTCTTCATAATATAAGCCGTCATTTATCTCTACTACCTCCGGTGAGATGATGTGAGCAGGATCGGGCACATACCCCCGTAGCATCGACACATGGAAAACAGGATGAACCAAGGTCATCGATGCAGGAAACTCTAGCTTGTAGGCTACTTCACCAATCCTTTTCAAGATTTGATATGGACCAATAAATCTAGAACTTAGCTTGCCCTTCTTCCTAAATCTCATAACGCCCTTCATTGGCGATACTTTCAAGAATAATTGATCACCCTCTTTAAACTCCAACTTACGTTGACGTACATCTGTATAGCATTTTTGTCAGCTCTGAGCAGTCTTAAGTCATTGTTGAATCAAAGACACCTTCTCTAAGGCATCATGTACAAGGTCGGGACCAAGTAGTCCTACCTCAGTCGGCTCAAACCATCCAATAGGTGATCTACAACGTCGTCCGTACAAAGCCTCATAGGGAGCCATCTGGATACTAGCTTGATAGCTATTATTGTAGGCAAATTCAATTAGAGGTAAGTCTTCATCCCAATTCCCACCAAAATCAAGGACACAAGCTTGAAACATGTCCTCAAACGTCTGAATAGTCCTCTCAGCCTGCCTGTCATTCTGTGGATTAAAAGTGGTACTCAAATTGACACTTGTACCCTCCTTCTTGAAAGGACTGCCAGAAATGAGCAGCGAACTGGGCCCCTCTATAAGATATAATGGAAACTGGAATACCGTAAAGTATGACAATTTCTTTCAAGTACAAATTAGCATATTGCGGTGCTGTGTCAGTCATCTTTACTGGTAAGAAATGCGCCGACTTTGTAAGTCGTTCTACAATCACCTAAATAGAGTGATGCTTCGAGCGAGTGCGAGGCAAACCCACAACAAAGTCTATATTAATCATCTCCCACTTCCAAAGTGGAATCTCAATATTCTGAGCCAACCCACTAGGTCTTTGATACTCAGCCTTTACATACTGGCAATTTAAACATTTATCCACGAAGTCCGAAATGTTTTCCTTTATTCGATTCCACCAATAGATCTCCCGCAAATCTTTGTACATTTTTGTGGACCCTGGATGCATGGAATATCTTGAGCTGTGTGCCTCAACCATATTTTTATGACGAAGCCCATCGACATCTGGCACACACAAGTGACCGTTCATCTTCAACACCCCATCCTCGTCAAGAGAAAATGCAAGGATATCATTAGATTGCACCCTATTTCGAATTTTCACCAAATTTGGATCTTCGAATTGCTTAGCCTTGACACGCTCAATAAGAAGGGAATGTGCTATGGCACCGATGGCAAGCTCTTTATTTATCGTTAAATGTGCCAAGGTACCTCCTGATTTTTGGCTTAGCACATCGGCTACCACATTCGCCTTTCCCGGATGGTAATGAATGCTTAAATCATAATCCTTTAAAAGTTCTAACCATCTCCTTTGCCTCAAGTTTAATTCCCTTTGCTTGAATATATATTGCAAGCTTTTATGGTCAGTATATACTTCACAATGCACACCATACAAATAATGCCACCAAATTTTCAAAGCAAATACCACTGCGGCAAGTTCCAAGTCATGGGTCAGATAGTTCTTCTCGTGGATCTTCAGTTGTGTAGAAGCATAAGCAATAACCTTACCTTTCTGCATCAAGACACAACCCAGCCCAACTCTAGAGGCGTCACAATACACCACAAATCTGTCTGAACCTGTTGGCAAGGTTAACACATGTGCTATATTCAATCTAGCTTTCAACTCACTAAAGCTTCTTTCACAGGCATTCGACCACTGAAACTTTGTTGCTTTCTACGTCAACTTGGTTAACGGAGATGCAAGAGTAGAAAATCCTTCAACAAACCGCCGATAGGCCCGATAATCCCAAGAAACTACGAATCTCTATCGGTGTAGTTGGTCTAGGCCAACTCTTATCCGCTTCAATCTTTTGAGGATCAACCTTAATACCTTTGCGAGATACCATATGACCTAAGAATGCCATGGATTCAAGCCAAAATTCACACTTAGAGAATTTGGCATATAACTCATTCTCTGAAAGCGTTTGCAACACTATTCTCAAATGATTGGCATGCTCCTCTTGACTCTCTGAATAGACTAATATGTCATCAATGAAAACAATTACGAACCTGTCAAGAAATGATTTAAAAACTCGATTCATTAGATCCATAAAGACTGCGGGTGCATTTGTTAACCCAAATGACATCACTAAAAATTCATAATGCCCATAGCGGATCCGAAAGGCCGTTTTGGGAATATCCTTCTCTCGAATTTTCAATTGATGATACCCTGACCTTAAATCAATCTTCGAGAAGAACTTTGCCCCTTGCAACTGGTCAAACAAGTCATCTATCCGAGGTAGTGGGTACCTATTCTTGATGGTCACTTTGTTAAGTTGCCTGTAGTCAATACACATCCTCAAAGAACCATCTTTCTTTTTCACAAACAGCACTGGTGCACCCTAAGGAGACACGCTAGGTCTAATAAACCCTTTATCCAGTAAATCTTTCAATTGCTCCTTCAATTCTCTTAACTAGGCTGGAGCCATTCGGTATGGGGGAATAGATATCGGCTGAGTATCTGGTACCAAATCTATCCCAAAGTCGATGTCCCGATCCGGCGGAATACCCAGAAGCTCATCAAGAAAAACATTAGGAAACTCATTAACGACTGGCACAGACTGAATGCTTGCTACCTTCGCAGTTGTGTCAGTGACTCTGACTAAATGATAAAGACATCCCTTTGTAATCATCTTTTTCGCCTTAAGGTATGAAATAAACTTACCTCGAGGCTCAGCAATATTGCCCTTCCACTCACGAACTGACTCATTGGGAAACTCAAACTTGACCACTTTAGCACGACAATCAAGAATAGCTAACACTTGTATAACCAATCCATCCCTATGAAAACATCAAAGTCAACCATTTCTAGCCCAATGAGGTATGACGTAGTCTCTCGATCTTGAATTATAATCACACAACTCCTATAGACGCATGAGGCAATAAGAGAATCTCCCACCAGAGTCGACACAAAAAATGGTTCAAGTAGTTGTTCCGGCTCTATCCCAAAATCCAAAGTAAAGTACGGAGTAACATAGGAAAAAGTAGATCCGGGAACCATAAGAGCATAAACATCTAGAGTAAAAATAGTAAGTATACCTGTGACGACCGCATCTGAAGCCTCTGTAGTAGGACGAGTAGGCATGGTATAAAAAACGAGGATGAGACTCTTGCGAAGTGGAAGCTGTTCGCGGCACCTTTCCTGCATTGCGCCCACTGTGGGCTCCATTACCCCTAGGTGGGGGTGGTGCAACCGAAGTAGTAGCCGTAGAAGGTGTCGGATGAGCTCTCGAACCTTGTTGCCCATTAGGGCAAAACTTTCAAATATGACCCATCAACCCGCAATCATAGCATGGACCACGGGGTCCCCTTGTAACATTCGACTGACGCTGATGAGAACCCACAATACTCTAAGCCTGATGTGCAGAATGGTGGTCACTCTAAACGGTCCTAGACTGGCCTCCATGTACGGAACTGTATGCCACTAGAGGGCTACTGAAAGTTGTCTGCACCCTAGACTGTGGTGAACCAGATGGACCTCTGCTGCTTTGCCCCTTGCCTGGACTAGGCACTAAAATGAAAGTGCCAAAAGTATGGGCCTTTTTGTTTTGCTCCCTGTTGGCCCTCTCCTCCTGATGAATCCTTTCGAGATCCATTGCTAGATCCACAAAGTCAATAAAGGTAGTATTTCTTCTCCCACCAGCTGTATCTTTTCTGATGCTCGAAATCAAGCCACGAGCAAAGCGATCAATCTTCTCATCCTCAGTGGGGATGAGGTGGGGAGCATAACGAGATAATTTCTCAAATTTGATGCTATACTCTAGGACCGTCATGGTATCCTGCTTCAAGGTCTCAAATAATATCGCAAGGGCAGCTCTCACTCCCGGTGGTAACCACTTCTTAGTGAAGATCTTCTTAAACTCTGCCCAAACCATTGGAGGTGCATCCTCCGGTCCACTTTTCTCTATCCCTTTGAACCAGAGGTCGGCAATGTCTTTCAATTGGTAGGCTGCCAATCGAACCACCCGATAGTCTTTAACTCCCAGCAAAGTAGTAGCTTTCTCAACTTCCTCCAAAAAGTCCTGCGGGTCTGCAGTAGGATCTGTACCAGTAAAAATTGACGGCTCAAGTCTCACAAATTTCATGGCCAACTGTGCCATATCCTCAACCACTGGCGCTCTCATCCCTCCTTGTTGGAGTGCTTGGATACCCATTTGAAGGTTCTGTTGAGTCTGTATAGCCATGAGATCAACAAAAGTATTCATAGCCGTTCTAATATCAGTGAGGGTCTTTTCCAAGTGATTTGGCTCTGGAGGTGGAGCAGGTGCCCCATCAACTTCATCCTCGAGCTCCCAGACCATTCTTGGATCCATTGGAACTGGCATGGTCCGGGCTCTTACAGCTCTTGGGGGTCGGCCCCTAGGCCAAGCGGGTACCCTTTTCAAAGCCGTATCGGGAATAGGAGCAGCTTTTTGGTTCACATTACTGCCACGCATGTTCACCATCTTTTGCTAATAGATATAGCGTATGAGTTAGGAAATATTTCTTAACTCTATTTCACGATTCTAGAATAAGAAGAAAGAGTGAAGTGTCCTTATAATGTCAATATAGTCTTCTCGCTATAAGTGTGGTGCACAACACACCCATAAGGAGAACCCTACCAGACACGATTCCATAGATTTCCTAGGACTCGAATTAGAACCTAGGGCTCTGATACCAAGTTTGTCACGCCCTAAAACTACGTGACCGGCACTCGGTACTCTACCCAACCCGAGTGAACCATCCCATAAATTAATACTCACCTATGTGCCTTACATGAGGATGCGAAAGCCTCTTCAAATACAATCATCTTAAGATATAACCCAAATCTTAAAAATATCTTTAAGCAACTATTTTACTTTGAAAGAAAACTTCAAAAAGGTAGAAGAAATTTTCATTCATGCATGCCATATGAGTAACCATAGGATTACAACCCAAAATGAATAGTACTATTGTCTATGGAATCTCTATGACACGGAATGACATAGCCAACCAAGGCATAACCCGGTGGCTCAAAAGAATGATAATATAGTAAAGTCCTCCACGGGTGCGAGGGTGGAGTATCACCAAAAGTATCAACAGGAAATGTAGAGTTGTCCTATCCACGCAGTCCAAGCTGCTCAGGTCTAGTCCCTAAAAACATAAATGGAAATGTGGCCAAAAGGCCTAAGCTCCACATGCCTAGTACGAATCATGAACGGTTCCCCAACAAAAATATAGGACAAGCCTTAAGGAGTGGTAAGATATGCAATAACAATTGATATAAGAAAGAAGCATTTATATCAATTAACAATTTAGAAAATAAAATAAAATAATAAGATAAAACATATTTCAATATCTTCCTTTAGCGTTGATCTTTACAAAATCATGTTAGATTTTTCATTTACCGGGAGCATTATACCATCACCGACACGAGAAAAAGTCAACTCGGTTATGTACCTAGCGGCAAGTATCATATACCCTACTTGCTCAGGTCGTCTCATCGTAGTGCCGCATGAATCGACTCATCCGTGCTAATAAAGTAGCATAATAGTACCCCGTAATGGGAAGTACTCAGCCGTAGTCCCCAACCGTAAGGTAGGTTCTATGCCTACACCGGCACGTATAGTTTCATGACCTAATGAGAAAAATATCCAAGGTCAATCTCGGTGAACTTAAGTAACTCCCAAAACCTTTACATTTATTAATGACTATATTCATAGCCAAATCAACTACTTGAAAATAGTAAATCCAAAATATTTCACAACTCATGTATTTGCGTATAAAAAAATACTACAAGTGCTATTCTCGTTTGTTTAGTTTTAAAATTTGAATAACATTTCAAGAAAATAATATTCATAGCACTCAAAATCTTTTATGATGAAAGAAATGGTACAATCCCAACTCGCTCGTCCCCACAAGATAGGACTCACATTTAGAAGCTAAATTTAATCGTGTTTCGATATGAGTTTGGAGAAAAGCTCCGAAGGTAATAAGTTTCAACGTGCCTCAAATTGCTTCCAACCTTACCCCAAATTATCCAATAATTCCTATGAGTTACAATCTATATATACGAACTCACATAATTCAATAACGCGTCACAACAATACCAACTAACCCAACTAAGTGCCCAACACTTTAAGTCTAATTTCATAAGTTTAGCAAAAATCCCCATTTCATCATTTGAAGGTAAATCCTTAAACTTTAAATCAAAATCCTTCATTAAACATGTCATGGGATCTAGTCATTCCATTGAAATCTCAAAATAACATCGTGGAACAAGACCCAACACTATTCATCATCCCTACCAACCCATTCTTCTAGGGTTTCATAAATAGAGGCCTAAATACAAATTGATCTTCATAAATATACTCTTCTACATCCATGAGGTATAATGTATAATGTTGGAGTGAAGGTATTACCTTTTTGTTCAACCCTAGAAGAATTCAAGATTTGGGTTCTTGAAGTGTTCTTGAGATTTTCTTCAACAAATCTAGAATTTCCATGTAGTTGAAGAGTTAATAGGTGTATTTAATGAACTAGATCTACCAAGAAAGAATTAAATTCTTACCTTATGGTGTATTAATGGTAGAGAGCCTTCTTATCTCTCTAAGTCTTCAAATACAAAGCTTCAAAACATAAAAGACCAATTTCCTCCCGTAATTGCCTTAAAAAGGCTTCAAAGATCGCATGCCGCCTGGGATGCGTCGCATGCACTATCGCGTTCGTCCCAGCTCTATGAAATTTAAGGGGATGCCAAGGTTGGCGCGATGGGCATAGTTCACTGCCCCCATTCTTGTCAAATGGAGAATTGAGGGCTATGGGGATGTGACGCATCACCCATAGCGTCGACCTTTAAAGATCAAAAATTGATGCTCTTAACTTCCTCTTTGATTAACCCCATTCCCTTAATTTAAAATTGTATCCAGATGTGTTCATCTTGCTTAACTATTTTATTCTTTCAATTTCCTTTTTGTCCCCTTGTTTCCTAGCTAGTAACCACGTCACCTAACTCATATTTCATCCACCGTCACCTTAAGCTCATATCTTTGATTCCCTCATTTCCCATTTGTATTTCCTTGTTCCTTAATTCATTTCCTTTCAAGAGTTGTTAATAATACTTTTAATTACCATCTATCCAACATTCCAACATTCATTCTTTGATAGAAGTCATTAGTTCCAAATTCCTTAATAACTTCGTGCTACTCAAATAATTTATATAGCTTGGGTTTGTTCAAATTACATCCTTAAGCTCAAATTAAATCCAAATTATTCATAGAGGTTATGGGGCTTTACAACATCGACACCTTATCATCCAGTGACAAATGGACAAGCTGAATCAACAAATAAAGTTATTATCAATAACTTGAAGAAAATACTAGACGAGTCAAAAGGCAAGTGGCCCGAGGTGCTACCTGGAGTCTCGTGGGCTTACCGAACAATAGCAAAAATAAGTACGGGGGAGACACCATTCTCACTTGTGTACGGTGCTGAAGCCTTAATCCAGTTGAAATAGGGGAGCCAAGTATGAGATACACTCAAGCAACTGAAGAGTTAAATGAAGAGGAGATGCGGGTAAATCTCGGTTTGCTTGAAGAAAGGAGAGAAACTGCTTTAATAAGGATAGATGCGCAAAAATAAGTTATTGAGCGATATTACAAGCGGAAGGCTCATCTTAGATACTTCATGATTGGGGACTACGTACTCAAGAAACTTTTTCAATCCACAAGAGCAACCAATGCAGGAAAGTTGAGTCCAAATTGGGAAGGACTTTACAAAGTTTGAGGTATCGCAGGAAAATGTGCATATGAAATTGAAACCATGGATGGTAAAGTTCTACCCTCGAGTTGGAATGTTGTTTATCCGAAAAAGTACTATTTCTAAGGAAAGGAAATACCCACAGTCAGGTATCTTCAGTTATGATTTTTGTTTTTGAATAGTTAAAATTATACTAACAATTTTAGTGATAGGCAAAAAGGTAGCCCATGACAAATGATGATATTAGACTTAAAAGACACGCGGAAGAAACATAACTCCCGGTCTAGGGTTACAACTTTTCTGATGGAAATATAAAGGGTTAAGCAGTCTTCATCTAAATTATACCTCCGAGTCCCGTATGTTTTTCCTTTTCAGGAAAAGGACCGCATGGAAGGAATAATCAAGTGCTCGAGATTTCATGCTTCAAAGCTCAAAAACTTGGGGGACTATATAATATATGTATAAGGAAGGCAAAGAAGACTGAAATAATTAAAATTCAAGTCAAGCCTAAAGTCTACTCAACAAATCTCAAGTTCACAGCAAAGTCACGAGCCAAAAACACAAGCCTGATTCAAAAACCTATGAAGGATACACTCGTGGATGTAAATTCCAAAGTATTACGAATGTTTAGGTTAAAGGCGGTATTTAGTCATGGGTTGTCAAGATATACCCTCGAATGTTTTACAAATTTGTTGTACAGAAAATAGTTACGAAAGAGTTATAGATGATACTTAAATACATGTAAAGTATTATTTAGTTCGACAAGTTTGAATGATATAAAACTTTTCTCAATGTTATTCAAAGAAACATGTGTGTTCCTATTTCTTATTTCATATGTGTCACACCTCCTTTTTCGCCCGCGCCAGCAGGGGCGCAAAGGAAGTTTTTCCAATTAAAGGACAATCGAAATGTGATTTATTTATTTAATTCAGAGTCGCCACTTGGGATATTTATGGTGTACCAAGTCACCGGTTGAATCCCGAATCAAGGAAAAGAATGACTCTGTATTACGGTCCGCGCACCAGAAATCCGAGTAAGGAATTCTGTTAAGCTGGGAGAAGGAGTTAGGCATTCCCGAGTTCCGTGGTTCTAGCACGGTCGCTCAACTGTTATCTTTGGCGTAAATTATCTGATTTTAACAATTATGAGTCTATGTACAAATTTTAACTTTTAGCCGCTTTTATTATTGTTATTTTAAAAGAGAATTGCAACGTCGTGAAAACACGTCTCGAATCACGTCACATAAATGCACCCGTAGTTGTTGACACATTTCGACTTCATTGGGATTTGGATTTGAGTCACATAAATGTGCACTCGAGTTTAGGAAGGTAATGTTATTAAAATACGCGCCTAAAGAGACTAATGCATTATTATTTTGGGGAAGGCCGTGAAATTCACTAAAACGGCCCATCCGGAAGTCTAAAAATTAGTACAATACTTATTGAGGGCCCCGCAATTTATAGTTTATTCGGCGAGGCTCATCTCATTTTTATTTTAAAAGGGCAAACCTAAAGTGACTATGATTTTCTATTTTTATTTGTCTCTAAAAATAAGGAAAATCCTACTTGGTTAATATCATTGATCTAATGCAAGCTAAATGATGGTCTAAACTAAACATGTCATTAGGCCCCAAGGAAAACCCAAAGAGTAAGAATCACTAGCCAATCTATAACCAAAATCAACCGTATGTAGGCTTTGGCCCAGGCCCAAACGAGAAGGAATTCAGCACAAGACCTAGACCCGCGCTAAATCACTAAGGCTCCAAATCAGCAAAACGAGGCTGTATGGCCTGGAATTTCAGCAGACTTATACCAACGACATTTTAAAATTGCTATGGCCCAAAGTTGATCTAAAGTGTTCCCAAATTTACTTATTGCTTTTGTGATAGAATAGACACTGTTCAAATTGATAACATGCTAATCGCTTGAATTTCAATTCCCTACTTATATCATTTTCTATTATGGTTCCTGATGAGTTATTGAATGTCACTAAGATGAACACAGACTGGGGGGTGATTGAACTTAACAGTATTGATCCTAAACGTCAGCCTCACATGAATAAGCTAATCAATTGGACTAGGTAATTTTTATTTACATTACATGCGAACTACTCAATAGCCTGAACTTAAAATACCCTATTGATTTTAGGACAGTTCAATCTAGCATTACTGAATTATTATTCAAGCAGTTCATGATAAAAAAATGGATCACTGAAAGTAGCACATCAAAACCAAACCATTTGACTTGTTTTTCTTGCAATTAATGAGAAACAAATCAAGTTACCTCACATTATACTACACTACACCAGCATATGTCTAAGTCAAATTAACGTTGCCAATTATGAAGTTCATAAGCTTATCAGCAAGAGTTCAACGGTCCATAAACTTAAACAGTCCAAAGCTAATACAGTCTATGAGCGAACTAACAAACGATATAATTCTATCTAAACATGATAAAGCCACTAAAATCGCAAGGCAACAGCAGAGGTCCAGCCTCAATTTCATTTTTTCATTTCCAGCAAGATATCTACATAAAATCAGGCTCAAATGTGTACCTGGAGATGTGAAATGTAAGAAGAAGAAGAGGAGGTCAGTGGAGCAGTGATGATCAACAACACTTTGAGATAACCAAATAGCAACAATACACAGCCCAGAAAATCAAAACACAGCCCAGAAGAAAACTTGAAACCAGACAAAAGAAAGATCGACTTGAATCAATTTCGAAACAGGCCAAATGACCTTGAAAATGACCCAACAAATACTCAACACTTCCAGTCAAACCCAAACTCAATTGAAATCTAGCTCAATTGGACCTAAAGCCATTCGAAATCAGTATATATGTCTCTGAAACCAGAACTTAGGAAAAACTGGAAATTAAATTGAAAATTCCAGTGGAATAGTAACTATTTTTGGTTTTTCTCTTAGATTTTTATTGTTTTTGGTTTTTGGAGTTTTTAATTTTGAACTCTAGATCTGAAAATTAATAAATGCTTTTTTTTTACTCTCCACTCTTACTGATTCTTTTAAGAGTTAAAAAAAACAGTCTTTTCTTTTGCTTTTAGCTCTGAATTTTTTCTCTCCCTTCTGAATTGTCCCCTCTTCCCTTTTTATACAACCTGCACCCTTTCAAACTCAGTGCCCGACCCCTTTTCCTTATTCAAATCAGAATTTTCCACTAAAAATTTGATTTTCACTTTAAATTCCACTAAGGAAGTTTTTCCTTATTATCAGCCCCTCATTCCCTTTTGTTCCCCATTAGTGTATTAATTAATACCTCACTAACAAAACACTAAAACTAAAATATAATCCTAACTATTTCATTCCTAAATCAACCCTGAAAACCCCTTGATATTACTGACTTCCTAATACAATTATTCAACTGTATTAAAACTTTTAACTCTAAAATCTGTTCAAACTAACAGTTATCTAAAACTAATTCTGACTAACAGCTATAACCAATTCTTCTAACAACTGAATGACTGAGGTTGAGTTCCCATTGAAGCAAAAATAAACTGAATTTAAGTCATAGCACAGAACCCAACGAAATCATTAAAACTAAACTTGAAACTACATCAGAATCAATCACAAATGCAGGGATTCTAGGTCCACCCTAACAAGCATGCAGGATCAATGACAATGCCTTGAAGCTAAGTGTCTACAGATCAGAATACATAATACGACATTAAACCATTTGATGGACTTACTGGTTTACAAACAAGAATGGACTAATCGACGAAACTATTTATAACCTATGTTATTAATCGACAGAACATAAACTGATGGAGAATGGGGAAAATAACTGACAAAAAAGTGAATTACAATGAACCTAATTTATGTAAACGAGGAATTGATCCAACTACTTAAACAAACATTGAAATATTTAATCCAACCAAAATCCGAAACAGAAACAGAATATATATATTGGATTAACTTAAACTAAATATCCTAAAAAAAATGACTAACCACTCAGACAAACAAACACATAGAAAAGAAAAAGGAAAAAGAAGAAGTTGAAAAGAACTCACTATTTTTCTTGGATTTCAACCATACGCCCTTTCGAACTTGAGTTCCAGTTAGTATTATACGTCTATTTCATCAGAAGTAGACTTATAATACTAACCAAAAACCGTTCGACCCTGACAGCTTTGAAACAAACTCGAACTGTTGAGTCCTAGATCCGCCATTCGGTGAGTTTTACTCGGATTTAAGCCAATCTGGTTAGGGATTAGCAACGAGGAGGTCAAGGTGATTATTGGGTGTGAGTTTGGGACTGATTGGGGTAGGTTAGGGTTTCTTGGTCGATTTCTTTGATCGAAGATTCGAACCATTCTACGAGGATTCGAAGACAATGGAGTGGGGATTCAGAGAGGGGAGGGTCAGGGGAACCTAGGGTGTGATTTTCACGGCGACCGGCGTAAGGGCCGCCAGGTTTCAAGCAAAAGAGTGGGGTGGCGGCTCTAGGGTTCGGGGAGGGATTGGGATCTCTTGTTCTTCAGAGACGAAGAGGGGTGGGGGATTTGGTTTGGGAGGGGGGGTCTGATGGGATTTGATATATTAAAATGATTGAATTAATCGGGGTCGTTGGATGCGTGAGATCAACGGCCTCGATCAACCCTTTTAATTGAATACAGGGTCGTTTGGTGGGGAGAACAGGTATGGAAACGGGTCGGATAAGATTATACGGGTAATGGATTGATGATCCTGACCGTTGGATGCGTGAGATCAACGGCCCAAAAACGGCGTCGTTTGGTTGGATTCTGAGACTGGTCGGTTGGGTCTGGGTTGGGTGTGATATTGGGCCTGACTTCTCTTTTTAAAAAAACTGGCCCAGTCCGAATTTCTTCATATTTTTGAACTCTTTTCCCTTTTCCTTCTTTAATTTTCTAATTTAAACACAATTCCTAATTAATTTGTAAAATCAAAAATAAAACTAACACAAATATTAATTAACACTTACAATAATTAACACACAAATTAAAACCTTAAAATAAAATCACACAATGACAACAAATAGAATAACACACATATTTTTATGATTTTCCTTTTAGAGCCAAATAATGGTTTAATTAATTCTTAAATGCATAATTAAATCCTAGATATGCATGCAACATGTATTTTTTTAATTTTATTTTTCAATTTACTATAACAAGGTAAACATTTACAGACAAAATACAAATAATTATCCAAAAATGCCACATAAATCCTAAAAATTGCACACCAAGAGAATTTTGTTTTATCTTTGATTTCTTTTGGAGTAGTTTTCGTAAAGCAAAAATCACGTGCTCACAGTATGTTTAACCATAATGAAGTTGAGACGTCTTCTTCATTAAGTGTCGTATATAAAAGGGCCCTCTTTTATAATTTGTGCTTGATTCAAAAAGTTACGAAATTAACAAAACATTTTTAATGCAAAAGTTAAAGGGTAAAATAAAAACCCACATATTAGAATTAAAGTAAAAAATAAAGCCCCAAACTTATAAAGAAAAAGTATGGGTAAACCACTAAAAGAGTAAAATAGAAACTCGAAATAAAGATATCATAAAAGTTGAACAAAAACTTTATAATATCTTAATAATTTAGTTAAAACTAATATAAACTTAGTTTCAACTTAATTTCCTTCACAAAAAACCTCCCGAAACTGACTGGGGGTATGATATTTCCAAAAAATACCACCCCTAAACGGGACCAGGGGTAAAACTTTCAACTATTCCACCAAATAAAAAAAACAAACAACACACTTCAAACTTTTTGAAAAACTTTTCACTGAGGGGCAGAATCTGAACCAGCAACGGTATCATCAGGGCCAAAATGGGCAGCTTGAGCAGAAGAGGGTTGAAAAACCACTTCACCAGGATTAACTTCATCACCCTCGGGAGTATCAGCCACAGGTGAAGAAAAACTCTGGCTTTGGTGGGTTTTCTCAATTGTTTCCTTGATCTTGGTTATCTCAGCAGCCAAGTTAAAACCTTCCCGGCTTGCCTCCATAGAAGTATCATGGTGTGCATTCAGAAAAGCCCACCTTACTTCAACAACAGCCTTCTCATCAAGGGCTCCGTAATCTCTCTCCCAATGTTCAATCTTATTCCTAAGCTCTTCCTTCTCAGCTAAGGCAGCATCATAAGAATCCTGCAAGGGAACAAATGAGCTCTCCAAAAACTAAACCCTATAGGAAGACACCCGAGATCTTCTTGAGATTGGGTGAGCGTCTGAACAAGCTCACCAGCGTAAACTTATTTTTCATTCAACATGGTCTTCAGACCTCTGATATCTTCAATGGCCTTAGAAAGTTGTTCAACAAAAGAAGACTCAAGGAGGTTCTTGTCCTTGCCCGCTTGATTAGAAGAGGCTTTCTCAACTGCTAGCTCTGCTGCCATAACCTTTATTTGTTGCTCCAAGGTACATTTATTCTCCTCTAAAAACTTCCATCTCAAGTTGAAGACTCTCGTATTGCTCTTTCCAATTATCTGCCTCAGTGTGATAGTCATGCATTAGCTGCTTCGTATGGACAACCCTTTTCATCATCTACGTACCGATGAGATTAATCTACATAAAAAAATGGTATCCTAACGAAAGGAGAATCACATAAGATAAAGAGAAGAAGTTTATACCTTTAAGGATGACTACACGATATCGTTCATCCACGTTATAGAGCTATGACTTTCCAATTTTGACTTCTCAACCGGGCCTATCAGAGGTTTTATCCACACGTCAGCCTAACTTGACTTCTTCAAAAGGTTACCATTGGCAGGAATCTCAATAGTAACTTGTTTCATCATCCTGCTTCCACTAGAAGAACCAATTTTAGTACGAGAAGTAGTGAAAGTAGGAACGGTTGAAGAAAGTCAAAATAGCCATGGGTGGAGCAGTAGCGGCGGCAGTAGAAACATGCAACTGAGGTTCCATTGGAGCAGACACGAGAAAAGAGGCAAGGGGTACTTCCTCAGAAATTGAGCCAAAGTTTTCATCATCTAACCCACGAGAAAAGAGGTGTCAATAGAATCAAGGGGTGTTGCAGGCGTCTCTTCATCAGAACTCACTAAAGTAGCTTCTTCAGGCTCGATCACGGAAACAAGACGAGGAGGAGTAGCTTTGTCATCCGAAATGACACATCTTCTGGCCCGAGGCTTACGAACTAATGAGCTTCCATCCCACTCATCTTCAATCTTCAGAGTCCTGCAGTCTATCAACTTTTCTTTTCAATGAAGAACTCAATATTATTTCCTGAGCTCTTGCTAGAGAGAGCCGCGATTGACTCAGCACTCCCTGATAAAAAGAGGGGTTAATGAGCTCTAAAGTAAGAACAAAGAAAAAGGAAAAAGTGGAAAAGAAAATTACCGTGAGTTTTAACCTTCCACCCAAATCTATTTGAAAGATACTTCCAAGACCTTACATCCATGGGAGAAATTGTTAACAATTTTTCTACCCAACCAGGGAATCGAAAATCTCCTCAACGGTTCCCATGGTTGCTGAAAAGGAAAAGTAAAACAGTTACGAGAAAGTACAAGCTCTATACAAAAAAAGAGAGAAAAGTAAAAAAAAATTGAAAGGGAAATTTACGTGCAAAGTTCCACTTCTCAGGGAAGGGCATATTCTCTTCACGTACTAACTCACTTGTAGGAGTAACAACAAATCATGCATACCAGCCATGATATTTATCGTCCTCAGGGCTGACTAAAACTCTCTTACTCTTTGCCACGAGAGTAAAAACCCCATGACGGAATAATTTGGGAGAGTAGAGATGGATTAGATGACAAAAAGTGAAAGGTAATTGAGCCAGGTTAGCCAAATACCTAAGGCATGCTACATCCCTCCATATAATGGGGACAATATGTCCTAAACAAACATCGAAGAAACGGCAAAACTCAATAATAACTGGGTCAATAGAAGGCCTAAAACCTAATGCGAAGGGATACGAAGAAAAGTCAGCCTTAAAGGAAGTGATCCTTTGGTTTTCATTGGGTACGAGAATTGGAAAATCATATTTCCAATGACAATCTCTGTGAACAACAGAAATCAAACCCTCAGTAATCTGGGAAGTATAAACATCAGCACGATCATGTGAGGTCATGGAGGTGACTTGATTCCTAATTGATTCTCTATCAGAATAAAAAGAAAGTTCAACAGAGATAATCTCATCAATCGTAGGTTCACGAATTGGCTCGCTGGAATCCCTATTTCTAGCAGAAGACCTATATGAAAAAGAAGCTCTAGTTCTAGAAGACGATGGAGGAGTAGAACTAGGTTGAGATGAAAAACCTCATACAGAAACTGACCCCAAACTACGCAATCTACCACCTTTCCTACTTCTGGTAGGAGCAAGGGGGAGTTCATCTACAATAAGAACTTTTTGAGGATCAGGGTTTGGAGAAGACATAGTTGTATGAAAAAGTAGAATAAATTGAACAAGCAAGTTATGGAAAACTTTTTCGTAAGAGAAAAGACAAAGGATATATTTATACTCGGAAGTAACTGTCATGCAAAAAGGTAATGATGGAATCATCATTATGAAAACTGTCACTTCGTGATTGATGCAGCCATAAAAAAGCCCTAGAATCCGCGGAAGAATTGCAGAACCAATTGTTGGCAACCACGTGTCACATGCATGAAATGGAAGTGACATACGATGTGTCAGTTCAGAAGAAAGTATAATGATATACGGGAAACAACGGCAAAAATTCCCGCTTTAATGAGATCCACTTCCCAAATATTCAATTGCTGAATAATCAATATTACATTTGGAATTAATTATGTGGCTGACAGGGCAAGACACGTGAATTATTAGAAGAGTGACAGCTGACAAGGAGTACTTAAAGAGACGCAAGTCTTAATAGGTACGAGCAAAGTGTCTAGAAGACAAGAAGGAACAGCCGCTCGGGTCTCTTCATAATTTGAAGAGACACCGGTGGAATGAACCAAGACAGCAAAAAGTACAGATTCGCTAAATCTTCAATTAATGAGCATGAATGATTGGAAATATTATAGAATCTTCACGAAACAATTACGATTGCCAATTTTAACGTTTTATTAATGTCATTAAATGCTCATAATGACTCGATTATTAGAGGGAAGAAACGTTGTACTTAGAAATAGCTATAAAAGGACGAAAAATGACATGTGTATGGACACGTTCTGATTACTATTGAAATATACTTGTTTACTTTGCTTTATATCGATTACTTTGCTATTACACATTTTAAAATTTTCCTTTCCCATTGCAAAAATATTCTTTTATTTGATTATCAGTAGCCCGAGTACTTCTTAAAATAAGCTTTGACCAAAACTCCTATTTTCTGATTAAATAGTTATCTTATTACTTTTGATACCAATACTTTTTCTCCTTCAGTATTTCATCGTAGCGTCTTTACTCTTGTATTTTTTAAACCTGTTTTGAAAACGGTTTTTTTAAGCCAAGTGTCTATCTGAAACAACCTCTTTACCTCACACAAGCAGTGACCAAGCTAGTTGGATTCAAAATTAAAAAGTAGACACACGACAAGCTAAGGGGCAACATCTATTGTTTATGTATAAAAAATAATTTTGACCCTATATATATAATGTAATTCTGCGATGAAGGAGGTTCGAATGAACCCCTTCCGCCATCCTAGCTCCGCTCTTGTATACAAAGAGGGGATAATGTCTGTGTATATTATACCTTTCTCATACCCTACTTATAAGATCACAGTGGATATGTCGTTGTTATTGTTGTAAAAATTAAGCGATCAATGCAAAATTCTCTATCTTAATATGATAACTAAATTTCTCCATATATTTATGACGTATACTTTCCACCCATATTACTTTATCACCTTATAGAACGTTGTCTTGATTACTATTCTTGAGAAGACAAGTTCCATTATGGGGGCTTAAAAAAGTTTTGAGCTGAAAATGTGTGGTCAATTCAGAAAACTAGTTTTAGTCCATTCACTTATACTGTGGTCCTCTAAAGATGGTGATTTTAAAAGAAAGTCGCAACAAGTTGCGGCCTATATTAATGACGAATTCAAAATTTTAAATTAATACACACTAACAGAATATGCTTTCATTGACGAAAATATACATAGACATGTCCTTAAAATACTAGGAAAGAGTTTCATGTATGTTATTTTAAAGATTATTTGAACATAAATTCACAATCTCCATCTAATAATTATTACTATCGGATCCCCAATTTTCTAGTCCATCCCAATTATCCCCAACTTCAAACATATCAAGCAAATTGCTTAGATTATTATGATGGGTATATCCAAAGTGGATTAACATTTAGAAAATTAAATAAAATAATTTTTTCTCGTGTTGGTCCCTTTTTCCCCGACTATTTGAGTGGGGGCATTAGAAAAAATTATTTTAAAGAAGAATTAACCTAAATAGTCGTCCACCTAATCACTTAAATTAAATATAGCAACTATATAAATAATGAATGCAATATATAACTAGTTGATGAATGCGTCAAGGTTTTGTCTCGATAAATTAATTGCAACTATATAAATAATTTTTTTTACAACAACCTAATAATTACCTCTAAAACTGCCCAGTTCTAATTATTTCTTTTTTCTTTTTTAGAATTGTTATTTTCCTTATAAACCGAGAACCCCACCCCCCACCCCATTCCACCCACCCACAATTAAAGTATAATAAAATACAGAAAATGAGGTAGGCAACATCCTTAAAAAAGATTTATATCAACATGAAATGTTTCAGTATTTAATTCTCCATGTCGGAATTTTGTTTAGGCAATAGGGAGTTTCATTAAATACATAACATCATATATAGTATTATCATATTTGATTATTTTTCCCATTTGTTAGTAACGTTAAAATGGTGATGAATAGTCCGCATGTGTTGGCTGATAGCTGAGTTAGTTGGATGAGTAATCTTTCACATAGGAGATCTAAGATCGATCCCATCACCACCAGCCTCCTCATTAAGAGTTCAACGCAACGGACTTGCCTAGCGCGATTTATATCTCTTTTGTAATTTGCGAGCTATTATACAGTGATCATGTTATTCAATATGCATCCGAAGAATAACGATTGCGGGTTTTCCTTGAATTTTTTTTTTAAAAAAAAAGAAGAAAAAATGTGGTGGTGAAAAATGTGAAAGCAACTCTAGTTCTTATTATAGGTGGACTAGTCTTAACCTTTCATTTTCTTTAGCAAATATGAATAGACAATTTGTCCGTGACTAAAAAGTAGAAACATATTTTTATAAACCCCCCAAAGATTTGTAGTGATTTTTTGTGGTAAAAGTCTCTATCTCAAGTCCAAATGATTTATTGCTCGTTGACTATGCTCCAATAATCATTTATAGCTGATGTACTACGTGGTACCAATTCCCTTGTTGCACTTAGCTACTTTTTTGAGTAATTTTAAACTTAAATAGTTATTCACATAACCGCTTATATAAATTAATTAAAGTAGCTGATGAATGTATAATACATGTATAATTTTTGAAAATAATATGAGCTAACTAGTTTTCGAACTAGTAATTAAAAAATAGTCAGTTTTTACAAAGTCATTAAAAAACAACTACTATTTCATGCGTAAATAAAATTTGGACAAAAATATCTTAGCTGCCACACGAAAAGTTTCAGCATAATATGCTGGATTATGGAGTTTCTGCGCATAAACTTCTAGCATATTATGTTGGAACTCCAGCACATTATGCAATTCTAGCACATTATGCAAGAATCTCATATGTAAAAAATTCGAATTTTAACACATTATGCTAGAAGTTTTCCGGATTTTTAAGGGTGTTTTTGTTCAGACTTTTTTTTATATAAAAAGGGGCTAAAATTCGATTACTTTTGAACAAGTGGTTGATTTTCAGCTTGAAATTGTAAATCAGGTTATTTCCGATTTTTCCACGTATAAACTTTATGTAATATATGTATAACCATATACAAATAGTGTACACTCAAAAAAAAGTAAATAGTGAATCTGACTATCTATTTGCATAAAAATCCCTTATTAATGCTATGTCGCTCATTTCAATACTCAAGATTGGCAAATAGTATTATTTAATCGAGTTCGAACTTTGGGTGCGTTTGGTATAACGGAAAATGTTTTCTGTGGAAAATATTTTCTTGGAAAACAAGTAGTAATCTTATTCATTTTCCGGTGTTTGGTACGCAAATTAAGGAAAATAACTTTTCAAGAATATTCATAAATAATTTATATATAATAAACATGAATCCATAAACTTTCAAAACAACAACCTTCCGGACCCACAAATTTCATACACTTTCCATCCGCTAAACTTTTAAAACCGCGAAATTTCGAACCCGTAAACTTTCAAACACATAAACCTCCGAACTCATAATTTTGGAACTTGTAAAATTTTGAGCCTTTAAACCGATAAATAATAAAATTAAAACTGAAAAATATATTTAAAATTTTTTTCGGAGAGGGGGGGGCAAGGGGTGAGGGAAAAAATAGAAATTTAAGTTACAAAAAAAAAGTAATTTTTTTTGCTGGGGAGGGGGGCAGGTGGGGGGGATTGGGGTGGGTAGTGGGTGGTGCAGAAAAATGAAAAACAGAAATTTGAAATTGCAAAAAAAAAAAAAATTAAGGTAAAAAAAATATTTTTTTGGGGGGGAGGGAATGGAGGGGTAGTAGGGTAGGTGGTAACGGAAAAACTGAAATTTGAAAAAAAAAAAAACCTTTTTTTTGGAGAGAGGGTGAGGTGGGTTGGTGAGGGTGAGGAAGATTGAGAAGGAGCTTTTGAAAATGTTTTCCTTTCTTTTGATAAGGAAAATATTTTCCTCCAATTGGAGAAAAATGAATTGATAAGGAAAATGTTTTCCAAAACATTTAAGCCAATAAAACATGGAAAAATTAGAAAACATTTTCCGGAAAATATTTTCCTTCATACCAAACACACCCTTTATCTTATGCAGATTAAAAAAATGAAGAACAAAATTTCAAATATAACAAGAATTAATAGTTGAGATATTTGAACAAAAACAAATAGTTTGATAACTAGTTTCTTGCCAATGGTGTGACAAGTACTTTGTTTTTCATAAAAAATAGAATCACTAAAAACCAAATTAATGTTTTTTTTGTATATAAATAAAAGAATAGAGTACTTTAATTTATCCCCCACAAGGTTTAGACAAATACGTTGTTTTCACCATTATGATTATATCTCCAACTCTAGCCTTTTGCAATCACACATCCATGTTTGTGTTCTTGAATCGTTTTCATCCTTAGCAGCATGAAAATATCTTAAAAGCATGGATTGAGAAAATTTTCCAATTTTGTAGTTTTTAAGATATACAAGTGAAGTAACCCTTTTGGGGTAGCCGAGTTGGTTGAGCAACAGGCTTTTCAAATGGGAAATCTAGGGTTCGAAAACCACTTGCATACTTCTTCAGTCGAGCCTGTCACATGAACTTGCCTAGTGCGATTTACCCTCATATGTAATTTGCAGGTTATTACATTGGAGCGGGGTTTACTCTGTGTGCACTTGAAGGATAGCGAACGCAGTTTCTCTTGTTAAAAAAAGAAGAAGATAAGTTTAACAAGTGTCGCTAAAAATCACTTTCAATAACTAGGTAGCATTCAATGTTTGAATAATTTAGGGCCAAATTTCTAAATCTTTATTCTTGAAAACATCCGGTCTTGAACCAGACAAAAAGATGCAAAAACAATTATAAAAATTTAATAAGCTCCATCCTTTTAAAAATTTACTGACATTTATTAAGAATATATATTAATGAATGAAAGACATGTATTTTATATTTGTTAGTTTTGTCGAGTTTGGGTAATATTTACTGAATGATAGCTATATAATTGGAATGATTAATTATGC
Organism: Nicotiana tabacum; assembly: GCF_000715075.1. Taxonomy (NCBI): domain Eukaryota; kingdom Viridiplantae; phylum Streptophyta; class Magnoliopsida; order Solanales; family Solanaceae; genus Nicotiana; species Nicotiana tabacum. Next base: position 12,039,848 of record NC_134089.1, on the reverse strand, counting down.
CCCGCTTATTATTTCTCTCAGACACGGTTTCAAAATTTGAACATTATGAGCTCAAGTTCGACGGGAAGCGTGGGGGAAATGATAAAGTTATTTTTGTGTGACATATATACAACGGATTCAAGACGTAAAAGCAACCATTAATGCATATATTAGAGTAAACTATCTACATCACACCCCTTGAGGTGCGGGCATTCCCCAAATTTCACGTGAATACAGAATACTTTGTGCTCCGACCTACTCTTTTTTTTAATAAGTTCAAGTTCAGAATTCTACTACAAAGTACAAACTCGTTTGATTGATGGGTTCTCAATCTACTATTTATACTCAACGTGTCATAAAATAGAACATGTCGTAAATTAATATTGAGTTCGAACAACCAAAATTCACTATTTCTTTATGTTTGCCTATTTCAATGTAATTGTATTAGAAAGTTATATTATTATTATTATTATTATTATTATTATTATTATTATTAGTTTAGTATCTCAATAAGTGAAAAAAATTAGAATTCGAACTCATAAATTTCAAATTCTAGCTTGACTTTGACTTGTGTAGTATACTCCCTTTCTTAACTTCGCACCTCCTCCCGTTTTTTTTAATAAAGGCTATAAAACATGAAAAAAATGCATCATATAAAAAAATGTAGACGATTTGTCTACTTTATTTGCAAAGGGATATGAATCTATTCCTAGTCCTTATTCCACTTTCACATATTAAATTACAAGCATGATCATTATTATATTACAATGCAATGACAATGTTACAAAACCCTACTTGTATTGGGAGCTTTTAATAGCAAGTTTCAACCTCTCGCTGTCATTAATTTTTAATGGCCACCATAAGAACTAGATCTAATGCACGCTTTATTTTATATTGAATTGTCATTTTATTTACTTTTCACAAAAAAAAAACATTGGAAAAAACAACAAAGGAAGGAACCACTTACGGATGTGGTGCAACAAATGAAACTGCTCTTTCCTTAACCAAAAGTCTCAAATTCGAGTTCTGAATATGAAAAAATCTTTGATAGAGAGCATTTTCTCCCGAATAGGGCCATATGTGACACGAATCCAGATATAATAAAGGCTTCAATACGGGTACCGAACACCGAAAAAACTAACAAAAAAAGGAAGGAACAAAGAAGGTGTGCACTACTTAAAATTGGTTTTGGGCCAACCTCCACTTTAATATCCTTAACCTTTTTATTCTCCAACTTTATCCTAAGATCAAGATCCCATTCATACTTTTCTCCAATATAAAAAATTCAATTATTGACACTTACATAATCTTGTTATCCACTATGACCTCACCTCGCATTTTATTTCCTTCTCATTTCCTTTATAAAATTGGATGAAATTTAAAAGCTATAGAGTGCAAGCAATTTTCATACTTCTTTGGGTACTTTGTTATAACCAATAGACATAGTTCCAATCTCAAAGCTTCATTATCAACTTCTTTTAGTAGATGAGGGAGAAGGAAAAAACATGAGATTGAAAACGAAATGATATCACATTTTTTTTTGGATCTTTACATAAATAGTCGGTCAAATTTATATTCTTTTTGGGGATTTTTTTTAGCAAGTACCGTTTGGGTGAACGGCTATTTAACTAAAAATTCTTCTACCTCTCTTCTTCTTTTTTCCCGTTGTACTTAACAAACCATTAATCGGAAAAAAATATACTATTGCTAATTTGCAATTTGGACAATTTAAACGTCACATTTTATTCGGGCACGATATTAAGATAAAAGTTACTTCTAAAATATTTTTTTAATTTGAATAAAATCCGTTCAAAATTTTACATAAACTTATTTTTTAAAATAAAAATTTCACTATAAATTCTGTCTCAAAGCACCCTTTTGTAATATAATATAAAAAATTATTAATTCCGGACAAAGAAATTTTTTCTTTTTAAGACAAATGAACATTATTTTTAAAAAAAAATAAAAAAAATTATATTCCTGTTTTCTTGAAAAGTCCGTCGAGATAAGCACGTGAGAGGGACCATTCAGAATATAAGACACGTGACCGGCGGCTAGAAAAGTGTGTGGGTCTGACGAGAATTCACGATAAAATACTGTATCCAATTTATCACGATATAATTGAGTTCCAAGATATCCGCAAATGAGAGGAAAAAAGATAATGCATTGACCTAATAAAGTATTTAGTCAAACCGACAGATATAAATCTACTTTGATATCTCAATCCTTATCAGTTATCATTAGCCACGTGGTGTTTTGTACTGCTTAGCTTCCATTCCTCAATTTGAACATTTTAATTTTGAAACTATTTATAATCCACTTTTTTTGTGAAAAAATGGCTTACCAAAGAAACTAAGTGGGCGTTTGGACATAAGAATTGTAAAATTTCGAAAAAAGTAAAAAAAATTCAAGTAAAAATGGTATTTGAAAATTAGCGTTGTGTTTGGACATGAATATAAATTTTGGGTGTTTTGAATTTTTGTGAGTGATCTTTGTGAAAATTTTGAAAAACAACTTTTTGGATTTTTTAAAGTTTTTGAAAAAATTCCAAATTTCATCTTCAAGTAAAACTTGAAAATTTTATGGCCAAACACTAATTTTGAAAAAAGTAACAAAAAATTTCATGCCAAACGGGCTCAAGTTTTGTGAGTTAATCCTTTGATACTCAGGATAATGTGGGATAAGGTAGGATTAAGTATGATGTTAAATTTATATTGTATTTGATTGACAATATAAATTTATCTCAGAATAATTTTATACCATTAATTTATACCGTAAATCAAATATAATATAAATTTAATCCTAGATTTAAATAATATCCACATTATTTCACTTTATCTCATCAAACTTGAGATTATTTCATCTCACTTCTCAAGTGTGATAAATTAATTCAAAAATTAGAGTCCCAAACTATAATTTTAGAATAATTTAATCTGCATACCACCAACAACAACAACAACAACAACAACGACCCAGTATAATCCCACAAGTGGGGTCTGGGGAGGGTAATATGTACGCAGACCTTACCCCTACCCCGAAGGTTAGAGAGGCTGTTTCCAGGAGACTCTCGGCTCAAAAAAGCAATAGGAGATGATATATTAGTACCATAAAAATGCGTAATAAAAATAACAACAATATATAAGAGATACGAAATATGAAATACAGGATACGAAATACGAAATACGAAATAGATGGCTGGTATAGTACAACTAGAAGGTAAAGCCCTGCATCAATAGACGACCACTGACATTCCTAGTCTAACTCCTAACTAGATAGTCTCTCTCAGTTGTGCTGTAGAAATATTCACCCTCTCCCCTAACCTACAACCTTAATGCTCGACCTCCATAATTCCCTATCAAGGGCCATGTCCTCAGTAATCCTAAGTCGCGTCATGTCCTGTCTGATCACCTCTCCCCAATACTTCTTAGGTCTCCCTCTACCTCTCCGCGTGCCCACTACAGCCAGTCGCTCACACCTCCTCACCGGTGCATCAGTGCTCCTCCTCTGAATGTGCCCAAACCATCTGAGTCTTACTTCCCGCATCTTGTCCTCCATGGGGGCCACACCCACCTTCTCTCGAATATCTGCATTCCTAATCTTATCCATCCTTGTATGCCCGCACATCCACCTCAACATCCTCATCTCTGCTACTTTCATCTTCTGGGTGTGTGAGTTCTTTACCGGCCAACATTCAGTTCCATACAACATGGCAGGCCTAACCACTGCTCTATAAAACTTACCTTTTAGTAACGGTGGCACTTTCTTGTCACACAAAACTCCCGACGCTAACCTCCACTTCATCCACCCCACCCCTATACGGTGTGTGACATCCTCGTCAATCTCCCCGATCCCCTGAATAACCGATCCAAGGTACTTGAAACTATCTTTCTTGGGAATGACTTGAGAGTCAAGCCTCACTTCAACTCCCGCTTCCGTCGGCTCAACTCCAAATTTGCACTCGAGGTATTCCGTCTTCGTCCTACTCAACTTGAAACCTTTAATCTGCATACCAAACGACCCCTAAATAATATTAAATTCAGACAAAATGTAGAAGTCTACCCATCTTCTGGGGACCAAAAATATAAGATATAAAAATCTCATTGAGGAGGATTTAGGCTTCAAGTAAAAAAAATATTTACACATTATATCAAATCTTATAAGGTAATTCATTATCTTATAATAATAATAATAATAACAACTTGTTATGATAAATTAAGCTATATTGATAATATGAATTTTTTTTACATTATTAATATATATAATCTAAATTCATCTAAAAGTAGCCTTCTATTTCTTGCTTGATACATTTGGTTAAAAAATTGAGTAACTAGTTTTAATAAATTTAGATCTCAAAAAATAGTAAATTGCATAGAAATCAATACTCTATTCTATCCATTGTATTACCATATCACCTTTCTTCCTTGTAGTCCTTAATTTGTAAGTACAAAAAGGAAAGGAACATAGCTAGGCAAGGGATTGACAAAAAGGTTGAGAAAAACTAAAATATCTTTTTTATTTTTTTGTTTTTCCACCCTGGGTTTGATATCCGCATTGGAGTCCGACTATATCAGGATTCACACCGCGTAGGGCCCCATTGGAGGGGGGAGGAAGCACTCCCTACCAAGAATTTTTCATACCCAGGGCTCGAACCCGAGACTTCTGGTTAAGGGAAGAGCAGCTCATCCGCTGTGCCACATCCTTTGGTGGTAAAACTAAAGTATCATATCAACATAAAATAGAAATACAATGAAGTACTATTAATCATCACCAAACCAACCAAGAAACATAACCTTATATTATCATAAGAAAAAAATGAAGAAATTTTTATTAGGATAAAATTCCCAAGAAAAAAACAAAAAACAAATATGATATACACAAAAATTCCCAAGAAAAAAATAATTTTTTTATTTCCTAGAAATCTAGCTAGCCCCCCCCCCCCACCCTCTCCCTGCCCTCTCTCTTTGTTCCTTTCTTCACCCTCACATGTTCGGTCAGTGATGAAAAGTACTCTCCTCCTTACCAGTCGTAAAAAAATAACAAAGAAAAATAAAATGGAAAGAGGAAAAGTAAACCAAATGCTCACAAGAAAAATAATAAAAAATGGCCCCTTATGTTTGGAGTAGTTTAGGATGATCTTACAATTATCCTCTTAACCAGTTTTGGAACCTTAATTTGTTAAAAAAGTAAGCTTCTTTGGTTTCTGTCAAATATTTAATACATTTTATTTATTAAACTTAATAAAAAATATGAAGAAAAAAAAGAATTAAACAAAAAGCGCAACACCAAAAATAATTACACAAAAACTAAGCCAGACGCTAAAAATAAACTAAAGATAACAGAAATTACCCCTCAAACTTTTCTCCTTAAATCAAACAATCAAAGACTTATTAAGAGCCCGTTTGAACATAAGAATTTTTTTACTTTTTCGAAAATTTGGTCATAAAATTTTCAATTTTTACTTGAAATTCGAAAATTTTAAAAATTCTAAAAAGCTATTTTTCAAAATTTTCACTCAGATCATTTACAGAAATTCAAAAACAACTCAAAATTATATTCATGTCCAAACACAACTCTAATTTTCAAATATTATTTTTACTTGATAAAAATTTTCACCTTTTTTTTAGAATTTTACAATTCTTATGTCCAATCACCCACTAAAGTAGATCAAAGGTGCTCATTTTTTGACAAACCTAAAGAACTAAAATTGCTCAAAAATTTATTTAATGGACCATCTTAAACTATCCCCAAACATAAGGACCATTTTTGTCATTTTCTCAAATACCCACCAAGAAAATCCTAATATTAGAAACATCTGTACCTTGTAAAGAACAAAACTAAGCAAGCACAAACATATGCAAAGGAAGAAGAAGATTCTCGTATTTCCTTTTTCTCTTGCTGAAATAAGGGGCTGCAGCATATTCATTGGAAAAAAAAGAGATTGAATCTTTATTGCTATTTTAGTTGGTGGAAAAGGAGGAGAAAACAAAGAAACTCCTCCACAGAATATAGATGGGAATATTGTATGATGATGTGGTGCTTGTGAATCACTCAGAAAGAGAAGGAGACCCAAGTGTGATTACTGTTAATTGTCCAGATAAAACTGGATTAGGCTCTGATCTTTGTCGTATCATTCTCTTCTTTGGTCTCTCTATTGTCAGAGTTGGTATGTTTGCTCCATCTTTTATCTTCTTCCACTTCCATTGACATAGTAATTATAGTGAAGCTCTCATTGTGTGTATATATGTGTGTGTGTGTGTGTGGCAGGGAGTGAAAAGATTCAATCTTTCTTGATTATTGCTTTCATTTTGTGTGTGTGTGTGTGTGTGGGGCAGGGAGTGAAAAAATTCAATCTTTCTGATTATTGCTTTCATTTTTTTTTTGTGTGTGTGTATGGGGCAGGGAGTGAAAAGATTCAGTCTTTTTTGGTATAATCAATCACTAGTTGAATTTCTGAAATTTGGGTGAGAGTCTGTTGGTACTGAATTTGTGAATGGATTGCTTATGTTTTTGTCTTAAACTGGGATTCTATGTTGCAGAGGAGAATTGAACCTACTGGTTAGTTTTGGTGTGTGTGTTTATTTTTTGTTTTTATTTTTACTTTTTAGTGGGGTTAATAAAGGTTCTCTGTGTGTCTGGAGCTTATGTTTTTGACTGTCAATTTTGAGTCTGTTTCAAGAAGACTGGAGAGTGGAGATTTTTTTTAGCGGAGTGAATAAAGATAGGTAATCGGGCGTTTTCCCTTTGTATTGTCAGTTCGATAGCATTAGTAGTAGTATGATATCCTTTATTCTTACATTGCTATTACTACCTAGCATATAACTGTTATATTGGCTTTGGTCTTCTCTTTTTATCTTGTTGTTGTACTTCTTTTTATCCTTTCTTTAGCCGAGGGTCTATCGGAAACAACGTCTCTGCCCTTCCAGGGTAGGCGTAAGGCTGCGTACATCTTACCCTCCCCAAACCTAACTTATGGGAATTCACTGGGTTGTTGTTGTTGTTGTTATTGAACATAATTCAGACAGTTTGGTTGATGCTAGTGTTGTATCTGAATTATACTGTGACAATTGATATATGCTGGAGAGTGGACGTTTTTGTAATTTTCCATCTTAAATTTTGATCTATATTAAAAATTTGATTCTTTTGTTGAAGATGTATCAACCGACGGGATATGGTGCTACATAGTGTTTTGGGTGGTGGGAACACCAAAGACAAGGTGGAGTTTGTTAAAGAAGAGATTGATGGGAGTTTGTCCATCTTGTTCATCTGCCTCCGGCATGTCATATTATTGCGCTGAGTTACAGTCGCCAAGGCCTCCTGATGTATTCCTCTTGACATTTTGTTGCTATGATCGAAGGGGTCTTTTACACGGTAACTAATTTGAACCTTGTTCTTTAAACTTGCCGCACAATGCTTCTTATTTTAAAATCTAAACCTTGTGAATGTGTTATATTTTTAGCTGTTTAGTTTACTTGTTTAAACAATTAATAACTCTGGTTCTTTCTTGTTGGTGGCAACCGGCTAGCAAATATCTTGTCCGAGAGGTTATCTGCTTATACCTGCAGTAATTTTTTTCAAAATTATGGCAGATGTCACGGCAGTACTTTGTGATCTTGAGCTCACAATAAAGAAGGTGAAGGTATCCACTACACCGGATGGAAAAGTGATGGACCTGTTCTTCATCACCGACACAAGGTACGGAAATAATTGGTCTCTTAATGTTTTTGCCGAGGGGAGCCTTGGAGCAACGTTCAAGTTGTCTCCGCGTGACCAAGAGGTCACAGGTTCAAGCCGTGGAATCAGCCACTGATGCTTGCATCAGGGTAGGCTGTCTACATTACACCCCCTTGGTGTGCGGTCCTTTCCCGGACCCTGCGTGAACGCGAGATGCTTTGTGCACCAGGCTGACCTTTAATGTTTTTGCCCATGATTCATAGTTTCTTAGACGTAAATCCTTTTCTGATGCTGTGCTCTCTCTCTCTCTCTCTCTACCCCTACCTCCTTTCTGAAGTATGCTGTCTGCTTAGTAATTTATTGAAACTTTAAGCTAGCAAAATCAATATGGACCTTCTTCTTCATTTGACAAAACTCAAATCGTATTTTGGTTGTCATTTGTGTGATAAGAGTCCTAATTCAGAAAAGGAATTGTTTTATCAGAGAACTTCTACATACAAAGAAGAGACAAGAAGACACATATGACCAGTTGAAGTCTGTTCTGGGTGACGCGATGATTAGTTGCGACATAGAAATGGTTGGATCCGAAATCACTGGTTGTTCTCAAGGGCCATCATTCCTTCCTCAAGAAATTGCCGAAGACATGTTTAGCTTCGAGATTCTTAATGAACACCAGAGTAGATCCCTTGCCTGCAATAAAGCGTCTATCGCCGTTGATAATTTGTTGAGCCCTGGTCATACTCTCGTCCAGATCGTTTGCCAAGATCACAAAGGTCTTCTGTATGACATAATGAGGACGCTGAAAGATTACAATATTCAGGTACAGAAATGTCTTTTCTAAGAAAAGCCTCGTGTTTATCTGCGTAGCGAATATATAAAATAGCTCGATAACCATATACGTGGTGAACTCCAGTATGCCATTCAGAGATAGGTTTTGAAATTAAAATTTGCCTATTGAGTAAACCTATATAGTATCTTTGCATTGTTTGTTTGTGAGATTTAGTGCATTGTCTGATTTATCCTAAGTTTGTTTTTTCATCAAACAGAGTAGTATTAATCAGCAATCTAGAAAATTATATTGTATAGCTATGTATATATAATATATGTTGAAACCCCTTAGTTTCTTCAGGTGTTTATTTCTTATATATAGACACCTCTTAGTGAAATTTCTGACTCTGCATATGATGTTACTATACATCATCATTTGCTGCAGAAGTGCAAATTACGTTGGTCAAATAAAAAACTTTTCTTCTTTTTGATGTGTTTGCTCTTCATGCACCCACAATGATAATGAACTAATATAAACCTATTTTCTCATCAATTACTTCATTGTTACCACAGATATCATATGGGCGGTTCACTTCGAAAACTAAAACAGAATGTGAGCTCGACTTGTTCATAATGCAAGCTGATGGCAAGAAAATAGTAGATCCCAGCAAACTGAATGCTTTGTGCTCACGTCTTCAAATGGAACTATGTCGTCCTCTTAGAGTGGCATTGATGAACCGAGGTCCTGACACAGAATTACTGGTTGCAAACCCTGTAGAGTTATCCGGAAAGGGTCGGCCGATCGTCTTTTATGACATTACACTTGCTCTCAAGATGCTCAATATTGGTATCTTTTCGGTATGTCATGATGTATCAGTCTACGCTTTACTATTACCCTCATCACTCTTAGCACACTGTATCAAACTGAATCTAAAGATAAATCAGAAAAAAAGGGCAGCCCGTGCACTAAGCTCCCGCTATGCGGGGGGTCTGGGAAGGGCAGGACCACGAGGGTCTATTGTACGCAGCCTTACCCTGCAATCCTGCAAGAGGCTGTTTCCACGGCTCAAACCCGTGACCTCTGGGTCACATGGCAGCAACGCCAAGGCTCCCCTTCTCAAAAGATAAATTAGAAAGAAGAAAAAATGCTGCTTGTGTTAATGCTACGTGGCTTATGTATTTTAAGTTTTAAAGGTAGTAGTTTTAACTTGGTTGCTAATTGCATTTCAGGCTGAGATAGGGAGATACGTGATCGGTGATCGCGAATGGGAAATTTACCGAATCTTATTGGATGAAGGGAATGGCTCGGGTCCCTCGAGGAACAAGATTGAGGAAGCCGTTTGGAAGATGTTGATGGGGTGGGAGTAACAACTACTGAATGTACAGTTCTGCGTTCATAGCAAAAAGCTCATTTGACTCATGTGCAGGATATTTCTGCTAGTGATACCACTATATGTACATAAAGTGTATAATGTAGAGGTGAAAAAAGCTAGGTATATCAAGTTTCAAGCCAAGATTTTGCAAGGCTAACCTTGAAGAATCATGTTAAGAATATCAAGAAGTTAGATTTTTCTAGTTTTAGAGTTGTATGTATGTACTGGTGATATAGTAATCATAAGATGTATTTTAGTGGCTCTATGTACATGTTCATTAGTAAGTTTTTCAGGTCAATTAGTGTAAAGTTAAGCACCCTAAGGCAATGGGAGTAGAGCGTCTCGTTCGGTACAAGGGATAAGGGATAATTAATTCTCAAGATTATATTTGAGATGAGTTTATCCCACTTTTGGTTGGGATAAAATCGCGATATAACTAATTCCGGGATTATAGTACTATTTTTATCTCTATGAAAGGGTGCGATAACTATCCCGGGATAACTAACCCTGGGATGACTTGTTTCCCAACCAAATGACTAAGGGGCTGTTTGGTACAATGGTAGGGTATCCCACCTTCTATATGACATAACAAATCCTACCATTTTATTGTAAAAGTTTCCCCGGATTAGCTAATACCCCAAACCAAATATAGAATAAAGTCAATCCCAAACTTTATTCCGAGATTATTGTCCTTGCTGCATCTACCATATTTTTTTTTAAAAGTAATGTATAATGATTAGGTGAAGCAATTTCAGCTAGGTATTGGTATACCCTACTAATTCTATTTATGTTTCCCGCAGATAAAAGGAGAAAAGTTGTGATAAATTACTTTTAGCAACATAAAAAAAAAAAAAAAAAATCTCTCACCGCCCTTACAAGGTAGTAATGAGTTAAACTACTCATATTGGCTAGAAATCAGCTCCAATAAACATGATTTGATTCTATTATGCTACTAGGGTTCTAAACTTTACGCGAAGTTATGGAGATAACGTGGAATCCACGTCGTGGATGATAAAAAAGCTATATAATGGAAAGAATCTATTCAAATTCATATTTGAAAATACGACTCATAGAATTTGTTTAATTATGATTAATTTTCTAACTAGATACAAAAAATTAGCTACGCTAAGATTGAGGGTGGTTAATATGTTGGTATTCCTCCTACAATCTGTCCACCTTAGGAAACATTTGTACAAGTGTTATTTCTCACTTTATTATTGAAGCTGACTGCCTATCTGTCGTTTTACACAATTCCATCAAGTTACATCAAAGCCAATTTACCTAGGGATTTTATTTTTTTTATTATTCTTAGTGAAATATGAGTTGATGTTACAACAATAATTAAAAAGTATCTATCCTACAATTTATCGTCCAAAGTTTGTTCACCATTACCAACAACTAACAAGTGGTTTTGTGGAGTAGTAAGTACTTTTCATTCTTAATCAGAGCTTTCGGGTTCATTTTCTGGGTATGAAATCGCCTTTCTTAGGAAACGCTTTACCCCTTAATGTGCGACTTCTCAACTCGAATCCAAATTTAATTAGGCTCCAATACAAATACCGAACATCAAATGAAAAGTCAAACAACTCTAGAAGTCCCATGTTCCTTTGGGCGACAATAATTGAGACAAAATAAATAGCAGGAAGAAAAATGGTGTGAAATATGCAAGATATATAGATTATAACGACACATTAAAAGGCAATAAAAAGTGGTAGAATAGAATGATTTTGCATACAATTTACAGAACCATAAAACTACAATTTGATTTGCATTTTTTTTTTGGTTTGATCTATCTGTTGTGACTCTCTTATAGTTTCCAATAGATACCAAGTCTGTGTAATATCCCAGCAACCACTGCCCAGAATGTTATCTCAGCAAATATCACATATAATAAAGTTCCTACTCTTTTTGACTTCCACACGTCAAAAAATACATGTTGTTGAATCCAAATAACCTGAAAAAATACAAATGAAAAGTAATGATTACAATCTTCTCAGTGTGAAAATAGCATAAAATCATTAATATTCGCGGAAACTACTTAAGTTCTCGTATCTTAACTACAGACCAGGACATGTTCAAGAAGTAAAAGATAGCCTGGTGCACAAAGCATCCTGGGTTCACGCAGGGTCTTAGGAAAGGCCGCACCCCAAAGGTGTGTGATGTAGGCAGCCTACGCTGATGCAAGCATCAGTGACAAGAAGTAAAAGACCTAAATCTTTAATATTCAAACCTTAAAAAATATGCATACATACAATACACTGATACTGCTTGACAATAACAACAACAACAAACCCAGTGAAATTCCACAAGTGGAGTCTAGCGAGGGTAATGTGTACGTAGACCTTACCCCAACCTTATGACCTATACTGCTTGACAAAATTGCAAAATATATATCAAGTTGGAACAAGAAGTAAAGCCTCAGAACATCTAAATCTCTAAATCAAACCTCTCGTGTAAGTCGAGTTATGATAAAAAGCCGATACTGTTTGTGTAAAATTCTATGTACGCCACTGACCAGACATCACTTCATCAGTGCTAGCAAGGGATGATGGTTACTTACAAGGTTGTTATCTTCATTCTTGAGAAACCATCCATTTATGAATCCAGCAAATATGCCTTGTGCTCCTAATACAAATATCAGCATTGCATTCATTCCAATCCATTCTAGCCACACAAATGGCGTTCGCTGTCCCCAAACATCAATCTATGTATTCATTTTCCAAAAGCAAATTCTTAGAATAAAATTAGTACATTAAAATCTTGGCTTTAAGTTGTTTTAATTGCAGCATTGGCATGTGTACCAGTATATAGAATCCAGAGAATACAATTCCAGCTACACCAGCAGTGAAACAAACATAGCTAAAGCTGTATAGTTGCTTATTAAGAGGAATTGCTGCAAGAGAAAAACAGAACCAACAACTGTGTGAAATTTCTATATTAACTTTTCAACATAACCAGTCACAAAATATTTTCTTGATATGTTGCGCGGACTCTTCAAAATACTGCTGCACCCGTGTCGGATTCTCCAAAAATACACTGCTTTTAGAGAATCCTGTTGAAGTTTGGCAAAATGCCAAAGTCCCACATTGGTTGGGAGTTAAGTTTGGAGGGGATTTTTCCCCTATAAAAGAAGGCCTAATGTTTAGGATTGAAACACACCTCTCATTTGCCTTCTCATCTGTTTAAGGCATTTGTATCTTCTCTCTTTAGTATTATTTCACTTGTATTTTTGGAGTGGAATAAAATATTTGATTGTGTCCGAGGAGTAGGCAAAATTAGCCGAACCTCGTAAATTCTGGTGTTCCCTTTATTGTTGTTTTATTGTCTTATTTATTATTTGGTGGCTGTCATAATTTTTGGTATAGTAGTTGTGACTTATTCACACTATATACATTTGGCTTCCGCAACAATTGGTATCAGAGCCAAGGTACTGTCTAAGTATGCTCTGTGGTTGCAGCATAGTCTGATCTTCCACATCAGAAAAGATTTATCTTGGTAACTGAGTCAAGGTTCTGTCTGAGTATGCTCTGTGGTTGCAGCTTAGTCTGATCTTCCACACCAGAAAGGAAATAATCTTGATTTGTGTCGTCAGCTATTAAATAATATTTGTGTCAAAGATGGGAGACAATAAACAAGAAGAATCTACATCAAGTGTCAACAATACGTCATCATTGGCATCTTCGCTTATGACAAGAATTGTGTCAAATGCGAAATTTGCGGTCGAAATATTTGACGGGTCCAGACATTTTGGGATGTGGCAAGGCGAGGTTCTAGATGTCCTTTTTCAACAAGGGCTAGATCTGGCCATTGAAGAAAAGAAACCAGATGTTATTGGAGAAGAAGATTGGAGAATTATCAACCGTGTTGCTTGCGGTACCATTCGATCCTACCTTGCTAGAGAGCAGAAATATCCATACACAAAGGAAACTTCTGCAAGTAAATTATGGAAAGCACTGGAGGATAAATTTTTGAAGAAAAACAGTCAAAATAAATTGTACATGAAGAAGAGACTGTTTCACTTCACCTATGTTCCTGGTACCACGATGAATGAACATATCACCAGTTTCAATAAGTTGGTTACAGATTTGCAAAATATGGATACAACTTATGATGATGGTGACTTGGCCTTGATGTTGTTGGCGTCACTTCCTGATGAGTACGAGCACCTTGAAACTACTCTACTCCATGGAAATGACGAAGTTTCTCTCAGAGAAGTTTGTTCGGCTTTGTACAGCTATGAACAAAGAAAGCGAGAAAAACAGAAGGGCGGAGAAGGAGAAGCACTATTTGTGAGGGGTCGTCCTCAAAATCAAACGAGGACAAAGAAGGGAAGATCCAAGTCAAGATCCAGACCCAGCAAAGATGAATGTGCCTTTTGTCGAGAAAAAGGGCACTGGAAGAAAGACTGTCCGAAGTTGAAGAATAAGGCCAAACATAACAATGGAAAGGCCATTATGGATTCAAATGTAGCTGATTGTGATGATTCAGACTTCTCATTAGTTACAACAGAGTCAACAACATCATCAGACATATGGTTGATGGACTCGGCTTGTAGCTATCATATGTGTCCCAACAGGGACTGGTTCATGGAATTTCAAGAAGGAGAATATGGAGTCATCCACACAGCGGATAACAGCCCTCTTACCTCATATGGCATTGGTTCAATACGATTAAGGAACCATGATGGAATGATCAGAACATTGATAGATGTTCGATATGTACCGGATTTGAAGAAGAATCTCATCTCTGTGGGAGCCCTAGAATCAAAAGGGTTCAAAATCATTGCAGAAAATGGAGTGATGAGAGTATGCTCCGGTGCACTAGTGGTAATGAAGGCTAATCGGAAGAATAATAATATGTACCGCTATCGTGGCAGTACAGTTATTGGGACAGCGACAGTAACATCCAGTGACGACAAAGAGGCAGAAGCAACCAAGCTATGGCACATGCGCTTGGGACATGCTGGAGGAAAATCCTTGAAAACTCTATCAGATCAAGGATTGTTAAAAGGAGTAAAGGCTTGCAACTTGGAGTTTTGTGAGCATTGTGTTAAAGGGAAACAGACAAGGGTTAAATTTGGTACAGCGATCCATAATACTAAAGGCATTTTGGATTATGTACACTCTGATGTTTGGGGTCCTTCCAAAACACCTTCATTGGGTGGGAAGCACTATTTTGTAACCTTTGTTGATGATTTTTCCCGAAGAGTATGGGTGTATACAATGAAGAGCAAAGATGAAGTGTTGGGAATTTTTCTCAAATGGAAGACGATGGTGGAAAATCAGACAGGCAGGAGAATCAAGTGTATTCGCACAGACAATGGAGGTGAATACAAAAATGATCATTTCAATAAGGTCTGTGAAAATGATGGCATCATCCGACACTTCACTGTTAGACATACACCACAACAGAATGGAGTGGCAGAACGTATGAACCGGACCTTGCTGGAGAAGGTACGGTGTATGTTGTCCAATGCTGGCTTGGGCAAAGAATTTTGGGCTGAGGCAATTACATATGCATGCCACCTCATTAATCGTCTACCATCTGCTGCTATTGATGGCAAAACACCATTTGAAAAATGGTACGGAAAACCTGCTGTAGATTATAACTCTTTGCACGTGTTTGGCTCAACTGCATATTATCATGTGACGGAGTCAAAATTGGATCCAAGGGCAAAGAAGGCTATTTTTATGGGAATTACTTCTGGAGTCAAAGGATATCGCTTATGGTGTCCTATGACAAAGAAAGTAATATTCAGCAGAGATGTTACCTTTGATGAATTTGCTATGGTAAATAAGGTAACAGAAGATACCAAACAAAATGAAGGTGCTTCTAAGCAGGTGGAGTTTGAGGGAAAATTTATTTTTCCTACACAAGAAGCAGAGGAGGAAACAAATGAAGATTACCCTCTGGAAGGAGAGCCAGTAGAGGAGATTCCAACTCAGGAATCTCAACAACAACTTGAATCAATAGCAACCAGCAGGCCAAAAAGAACAATAACGAAACCTGTTCGTCTCATAGAGACGGTTGCTTGTGCAACCTCAATTGTAGCTGATGATGTTCCTACTACTTATAAAGACGCTGTCCAAAGTTCAGAAGAAGATAAGTGGAGGATTTCCATGAATGATGAAATACAGTCCCTTCATCAGAATCATACATGGAGATTGGCCAATCTCCCGAAGGGAAAGAAAGCAATTGGGTGCAAATGGGTATTTGCAAAGAAAGAAGGATTTCCTAACCAATTAGATGTTCGCTACAAAGCAAGATTGGTGGCCAAAGGATATGCTCAAAAGGAGGGAATTGATTACAATGAAGTGTTTTCTCCAGTTGTAAAACATTCCTCCATTAGAATTATGTTGGCTTTGGTAGCACAATTGGATTTGGAACTAGTTCAGATGGATGTAAAAACTGCGTTTTTACATGGAAACTTGGAGGAGGAAATCTACATGACTCAGCCAGAAGGATTCAAAGTTGCTGGAAAAGAAAATATGGTGTGCAAACTTGAAAAATCGTTGTACGGATTGAAACAATCTTCTAGACAATGGTACAAGCGATTTGACGAGTTTATGTTGCGGCAAGGGTACAAGAGAAGCAAATACGATCATTGTGTGTATTTGCACAAGCTTAAAGATGGTTCCTTTGTATATCTTCTCCTATATGTTGATGATATGTTGATAGCTTCCAAGAATTTGGAAGAAATTGATAAGTTGAAGATTCAACTGAAGAAGGAATTCGAGATGAAGGATTTGGGTGAGGCAAAGAAAATTCTTGGCATGGAGATAATTAGAGATAGACGTTCAAAGAAACTCTGTTTATCTCAAAAGGAATATTTGAAGAGAGTACTTCAACGTTTTGGCATAGATGACAAGACTAAGCCAGTTAGTACTCCACTTGCTTCCCATTTTAAGCTAAGTACTACTATGTCGCCAATGGATGAAGCTGAACGAGAGTATATGTCAAAGGTACCATACGCAAATGTTGTTGGTAGCTTGATGTATGCAATGGTTTGCACAAGGCCTGACATTTCACAAGCTGTTGGAGTTATTAGCAGATATATGCACAATCCAGGGAAGGAGCATTGGCAAGCTGTGAAGTGGATTCTACGGTATATTCATAATACTGTAGATGTCGGGTTAGTTTTTGAGCAGGAAGACAATCAGTCTGTAGTTGGATATTGTGACTCAGATTTTGCGGGTGATATGGACAAACGAAGATCAACTACTGGTTATGTGTTTACTTTTGCAAAGGCACCAGTTAGTTGGAAGTCTACTTTGCAGTCAACAGTTGCTTTGTCTACAACAGAGGCAGAGTACATGGCTATTACAGATGCTGTGAAAGAGGCAATTTGGCTTCAAGGATTGCTAAAGGAGCTTGGTGTTGAACAAAAAGGTATCACAATTTTTTGTGATAGTCAAAGTGCTATTCAATTAGCGAAGAACCAAGTTTATCATGCAAGGACGAAGCACATTGATGTTCGGTATCATTTCGTACGAGAAATCATAGAAGAAGGTGGAGTCACGGTGAAGAAAATTCATACTACAGAGAATCCTGCTGATATGCTGACAAAGGTGGTGACTGCGGTCAAGTTTCAACATTGTTTGGATTTGATCAACATTGTTGAACACTGAAGATTGAAGATGAAGACACAACCAAAATTTGTTATTGAGAGAGAATTGAAAATGTGGAATTTTGCCAAGGTGGAGATTTGTTGAAGTTTGGCAAAATGCCAAAGTCCCACATTGGTTGGGAGTTAAGTTTGGAGGGGATTTTTCCCCTATAAAAGAAGGCCTAATGTTTAGGATTGAAACACACCTCTCATTTGCCTTCTCATCTGTTTAAGGCATTTGTATCTTCTCTCTTTAGTATTATTTCACTTGTATTTTTGGAGTGGAATAAAATATTTGGTTGTGTCCGAGGAGTAGGCAAAATTAGCCGAACCTCGTAAATTCTGGTGTTCCCTTTATTGTTGTTTTATTGTCTTATTTATTATTTGGTGGCTATCATAATTTTTGGTATAGTAGTTGTGACTTATTCACACTATATACATTTGGCTTCCGCAACAAATCCGACATGCACCCGACAACATTTTCAGAGAGTCTTGAGCAACATAGTTCTTGATTATATTGACGAATTTACCATCTGAGAAATGAAGAATAAAGGCTATGATAAGTAAACAAAGCCCCATTGAAATCCATTGCTTTAGCCTCTCACCATGACCCTGAAACAGAATTTAATCCATTCCAATTGCTATTACATTCTTGATCGAAAGATTTAACTTATATACACTGACAGGAAACAAAATTTTAACTTGTCGTAACAAGTAATTTGC
This sequence comes from Nicotiana tabacum, assembly GCF_000715075.1. NCBI lineage: Eukaryota > Viridiplantae > Streptophyta > Magnoliopsida > Solanales > Solanaceae > Nicotiana > Nicotiana tabacum. Next base: position 12,021,728 of record NC_134089.1, on the reverse strand, counting down.
TCTATTTTTCATGTTACAAATCCCACTTTTTATGGATGATTATCTGTACTTATCTTTTACATGACCTGATACTGTAAAAGTTCTATACTGTTAGTATATAGAAGTTAAACTCGTGATAAAATGAATTCTTGAAATACCAATATAATTACCTTGAAATGAATCAAGACATGTCCATAATGGATGCCAATGGTACCAGACATGATAGCTGAAATTGTACTAAAAAAAGAGAGGAAACATAAAATGTGCTTAGCTGATAACAATTTGAACAAAGGATCAATGCACCAGGTGAACTCTGAGTACATTTTTATCGAGTCGTTTGTGGTTAAATAGACAAACCTTAGCAAACCTTCAGGTTCAAATGGAGCGCGACACCAACTAGGAGCATTGTCGCGAAATGGACCTGAAGCTGGATAACTCAATGTGCATGCCTAAATACATTATCAATAGTCTATTAGTCACTAAAATTTAGCAGTTTCAAAATAGTGATTTTAGCTCTGATATGTTGTGACCTTCGATCGCGCCCAAACAGGTTGATTATAGAGATGATTGATACCCCAGACTTGTCGATCCACATAACCTACTGCATTACACGCAGGTCCTAAATGCCCTCTCATCCCACATTTTACCTGAAAATTTCAGCTAACAGGATTTAGTTATGTACTGTTATGATTAGTAATACTATTTTAATTTAGGATCATTAGTTTGTTTTAACTCTGCATACAATGTATCTTTCAGATCTATCATCAAGGTGCACCATAAAGCTCCAGTCGGGAACATAAAGACCATATGTTGTTGTCATGTAAACGACAAATGTAACGAATCCTCCAACCCTGCAAACGACGATAATAAGATCAAGTCCTATGGAGTGGAAGAGCTTAACATTTTCTTGATTGTTGGATATTATTGAGAAGGAAATAGATGAATAGATAGGGCGAAGCCAGGTGAAGGAAGTTTGTATTAGTGACCCTTATTTCACTAAAGCAAAAAGGGAGAAAGTTGGACTTCGGATCAGTTTCTTAGTAGAAGATAAGGCAAGAAGCAGGCATGTAGTAGCTACGCGAAAGCTGTTGCATAATAGGGCCTCCGTTTTCTTGCAATCCGGTGAAACTGTTATCGAACCATTTCATGCAATATTTACTAGGATGGAATAAGTAAAGAATCAAGCTATAAATCTCAATTTATTTGAAACACATAGGATTCAATGCTTATCTTAGTTCCTATTTATTAAAACCATAAGTAAAAAACGGGCTGCCTGGTGCACAAATCATCCTGCATTCACGCAGGGTCAGGGAAAGAGCCGCATCCCAAGGGGTATGATGTAGACAGCCTACCCTAATGCAAGCATTAGTGGCTGCTTCCTGAACTCGTGAATCAATTAACATTTAACATGATGAGTGTAATGGTATAGCAAAGAGGAAATGGTGATTGCTTACCATTGCCATTTATAGGCAGTGAAAATAGAGAAATGACCAGGGTTTAAGGTTGTAGGCCTCAGCTTGGTAGTTAAGATCTCTATTAGAGCTACTACAAAGTAAACCAAGGCTATTCTCTGCTCAAATTGTGACAAAAAATTGTATTAGATAAAAAAAAAAACTTTCAATATCATAAAATAGCTAAAAATATTTCCAGAGAAAGAATGAAAGAGGTTGAGACCTGTAGAATACCACACCATCTGATTAACTTCATATCCACTCCATAAGCTAGTTCATATGGTGCATGGGAATATCCTCCTGCATTAATCCATGCTCATTCTTATCTATCTAGAAAAAAATATAATTTCAGTTTGGTCTGTTGTTCTTTAGCCGAGGGTTTATCGGACTCTATCTCCTCGAGGTAGAGGTAAGGTCGGTGTACACGCTAACATCCCCAGACCCCCTCTTGTGGGAATACACTGGATATGTTATTGTTGTTGTTGTCTGGTCTGTTGGAGCTAACTTATATACACTGATATTGTAAAGAATTTTACAGTATCAGTGTGTGGCGTAACTTGTTTTAGCAGGTAACATGTCTTATTTGTTAGGTTACTAATTCCTCTTTTATGAATGATTACATAATTATCAGAAAGTTAAATTCTTTCAGTTCATACATGTATTTTTGCTATTTTTCTAATTTTGTCTTTGAAGTTATTTTTTTTTATAGTTCATAGCATGATCAACAGGAGGTTCAAAATTTGCAGTTCATACCTTGTAGAATAATTCCCCAAAAGAGAAGCTTCAATGTCCTTAGTGTTACTTTTTTGATTGCAGCACTAATCTTGGGAACTCTCTGAAAAGTCAGAAATAGCTCCACTAATTAAATAAGAAATTCATACAATTGCTCTAAAACTGCACTTTTACAAAAGGGATATTTACGCAAATAGCCGGCTGAATTTACTGTTTACTTTTCTAGCCAGTATACATAAATTAAACATTAATTATACACAGTTATACATATATTATACATTCTTTAGTTATTTTTAGTTTAAGTGGGTGGGTGAGAAGCTATTTAGGTTAATTCTTCTTTACAAAATGTGAAGTTGGACCAAAATCCACTTAAGAAAGGGATAGGGCTAGTTAGTGTTAGCCCAAAAGATAAATGGGCCTAAGAACTAGCCCAATTTTCTATTGGATGATCCAGGCCCAGTCAAAGAGGTCTGAAATAGTGGCGGGTATAAGAAATTGGCAGTTATACTCAATTTGGATAAGGGTATTATCACTTTTAGCCCCTGACAGAAATTATTTATATTTGATAGCCAAAAAAGTGTATAATTTTTGTATATAACATATAGAATGTATATATATACAAAAAATATAAAAATTTTATACATTTTTCGGCTGTTATTTTTACAGAGACTATATAGTGTCATTTTTCCATCTAGATATGGGAAATTTCGTGGCCAATAAAATATTGCCAATGCATTAAAAGGGGACCCATAAACTATCATTAGCAGGGGTGGTATTTTTACTCGAGAAATAACATTGTATGTATTTATGGACGAAAAGGTGGATAGAGGATAAATTTAAACTATTTATCAAATAAATTTAAGGGTAGGGACTAATTCTAAACAAAATAAAAACCTATCTTTCCGTTCTAAGTTAAATATTTCGTTTCGCTTTCAATATTAATTGTCCCTTCAGGAACATCCGATAAAAAAAACATATTTAAATTAATTGTTACTTGTCAATTTGTTATTTGAATATTTTTGAAAGATGAAGTTATACATCATTATGTGTTTTTTGTAAATTTGATTATTTAAGATATTATTGGTTAAGTCAAGAAAAATAAAAATATAAAAGATGGTGTACCTTTAAGGCAAGAGCAATTGCAACCCCAACAATGAAAAGAAAGAATGGCATTACAAAATCAGCCAATGTGCATCCATTCCATGGCGAGTGATCGACACGCGCGTATGCTCCTCCGGCATCATCTACCAATATCATCAACTGTAAAAGTTTACCGTCCAATTTAAACAAGATAATTTAGCACTAAAAAAACTTCAAAAATCACCAAGTTTAATTTCTATACGCTGACAATACTGTATAGTATCAGATTACTTAATTGAAAGGTGAGCAATGGAGCAACAGTAAAGTTGTCTCCATGTGACCTATAGGTCACATACATGTTCGAGCCGTAGAAGTAGCCACTAATGCTTGCATCAGGATAGACTGTCTGCATTACATCCCTTAGGGTGCAGTCTTTCCCTGAATCTTGCATAAATGCGAGAGGTCTTGTGCACCGGGCCGTCTTTTGTTAGATTCACTTAGATGATAACTATAGACAACCTTCTATAAAAGATGAAATTAGTAATCTAAAAATTACAATAAATTACGTGCTATAATATGTTAGAATATATTAATGATTAAAAAAATGACATCTCAGTGTATAAAGTATTCCGAATTCACACAAGGTTCGGGGAAGGACCGCATCCCAAGGGATGTGATGTAGATCGTTTGCCCTAAGGTAAGCATTAATGACTACTTCCATGGCTCGATCCTGTGACCTATAGGTCACACGAAAACAACTCTACATTCCAAGGGTCCCTTTCTAGAATATACTAATAGTGTAAAAGAAATTTTACACGATCAGTATATATAAGTTAAATATATACCACTATGGTGAGGCCTCGAAATGCATCCAATGTTGCAACCCTTTTACTCTTCTGCTTAAGAGGAGGTTGTTCTTCCTCTTGTTTCAATGGCTGGTCCAATGTTTTTTGCTCATTTTCATGGCTAACCAAATCTTGATTACTATCAATCTTAGTATCTTTTTTCCTTTGATTATCACTATAATCAATCTCTTCTTCACTAATATGTTTCTTTTGATTGCCAAATCCTTCTTCTAATTTCTTAGGATCCTCCATATGAAAGCTATATATTCACTAGATCTCTCTTCTTCTTTTTCCCCCCCTCAAATAATTTGCATGAATTTATACTATGTATGAAAATGCAGCCCTAATAAATTATATAGATAAGTGTATGAAGAAATGGACAAGGCTAAAATCAAAGCAGGCTTTTTGTAGCGTCTAATTTGGACGGATATATAGAAACTAAAATTGTTTCTACTATAGAACTTTTTTTGCTTTTTAGTGGCATTGTTGAAAAAGTTTTTAAACTCTTATGATAATTCATCGAAGAAATGGAATTAGACAAATCGAAATGTCCTGCTAATGAATAGATTAGTCTACTAACGTCAACAATTTCTTTCTTTATATATGAGATCGTCTGCTTTTATATCCTAAACTATAGATATGAAAGAAAAAAGAAAGAACTTTATCTGGAGTAATTATTTAAAAGAAGACAGGAACGTCGGGATGGATGTAAAATCTTTTAAAAAAGTGTATGTTTGGATCAGTAGCTCAATGAACATATTGATTGTCATATTTCTAACTATTTTTGACAAAAACTAATAAAGTACTATCAGCATATAAAAATATAATTTTAAGATCTCTATAAATAAAATACATGTATTGCCGGTCATAGGGCCTGCTAAATTCCTTCACATTTTAAATCTGAAGGCCTCTATGTAATTTTCATATTTATTTTGTTGCTTTTGCAGGCCAAATAGTTTCCCCGACATTAAAAATAGAAGTATTTGTAAGGGAAGGTTAGTTGAGGAAAACTTGGGGGAGCAACTACTAAGTTGTGGGATTATAGATATTGAAGCGTGTGATCAACTCATCTTAAGGTTTAAGCTATTGTATAGAACACAACTTTTAGCACATGCGAGCTTGAGTCTGAACTAGTTATTGAGTCCAAATCTCCACCACAAAAATACTTTCCTTCAACTAAATAAAACTCTCTTTTTTCGTCCTCAATACTAATCATTTTTTCATGTACTCTCCGATATTTTTCACACACCAACAAAAGGTAAGAAAGCTATCTATTTATAGGTGTAGAATATTGTTCTTGGAATAAATTGAAAATACTATAACTTTAATATTATAACGCCAAATACACCAAACACGATATGATATTTGTGTCTATAAAAATTTCTCATCAAAAACTATAAGAATGTATTATTTTTTTTGAAATAGACCAATAAGAAAATAGAGCCAAATAAAGCGGAATGGAAAAAAGTATATTTTTTTTAGAGAAAATTATTGTGATAAGCAAAACTTCCGAAGTTCACTTATAATAAGCTGTTTGGCAAACTTATAAAAGTTGGCATTTCACCTTTTCAAGTCAGGATTACTCGACTATTTAAAATTACCTAGTAAATCATATTTCTTTTATTTGTAACAGAAAAGTCACTTAACGATTTCTATAGTACTAAAGGTTACTCAACTAGATTTTCTCAAACTTTCGGTAGTCAAATACTTATTTTACCCTCTAAATTATCAATCTTTAGTTTTTAATAATTTTTAAATATTATAATTTTTTCTATGTATACTCTATATTATGGACTTACCTATTGAGTAAATAAATTTTATTTATAAAGTAAAAAAATAGTTAAATAATTTTTTTGTTACAAACAATGTTTTAAAAGGCGTTTTCAGGACGAGCCCGGGGGTGACCCCTGGGGCGAGGCAAACCAAAAGTACCCCGAGGCGATGGTGGGGGACGAAAGTCTCAAAAGGTGTACGCCGAGCAATTCAGAGTGTATGCCCTAGGCGTTGAGGCGCGTTTTTAAAGTGAGGCATAAGCCCAAGAGGCTTATTCAAATTAAAATAAAATTTGCTAAATAAGTCCTTAATATAATACCCAAATTCTCAAAAGTCAGCTTGTAATTACTCGAAATTTTTAAAAAGGTACTGAAACATTAAATTTAAAGTCAAGACCTTTTTTTATTGCTAGAAGTCCTAAGTTATGGTCTTTCTCAATTCTTTATCTTGTTCGCTAATCTGCTACTATCTCTCAAAAGCACCGAACATGCAACTTTTTTGACAAATACAACGAAAACTCCATTCTCCTCCATAACAGTAAATTCAAAGTTCAAGTTGTAGGTTAATCATCCTTTTTGTTCCTCGATGTAGAAAATTTTATTATTTTCAACTCAAGTTACTTGTGCTTGTAAGTAGCTTATAATAGATTGTTTTGACTAATATTTGGTGGGGATGGAGCACATTTATATATGTATTTTTACTTATTTATAGTTTTCTTTAATTTTAATGCATTATCTTATGAAATATTAAAAATTAAATACCCATGGAGTTTGCGCCCAGTGTCTCGGAGCTTACGCTTAACTGAGGCATATGTAAAATGCCTCGCCTTACGCCCACGCTTTTTAAAAAACCAGTTACAAACAAAAGAAACATGACTTCCCTTAGTTAATGATAAAAGGTGAAAAATATATATTTTTGAGTGCACTTTCATCTCATAATTTGTGTGAATGCGGGAGGTTACACAAGTTTTTGTAGTAAATTATACTCATTATATGCATTCTTATGTGTGGAGCAAGTTGAACGAAAAAGTGAGCAAAAGAAGTTGATTCAGGACTAAGAGACAAAAGAAGAATTTCGCTCGTTCACTCTCGCATGCACACAAGAGAGTGAACGAGCTAGCTGATCAGATCTTGAAAAAATGATAGCGGATTATGGAAAAAAGGCATAGAAGTGCACGAGAGACCTAGAAGGAAAAGAAAAAGAGAAAAACTTCGCTCGTTCACTCTCGCGTGCACACGAGATAGTGAACGAGTCTAACCTAAAAAGGTTGTTTCGAAGTGGGCTTGTATTATTTCGCCCCATGCAAACCCTATCACATATAAATAGTCCTTAAACTCACTTTAGGAGGGAGATTCAACTTAAGGATGCAAGAACACACAAGGAGCAAGGTGCAAAATTCTTCTACGAGTTTTTCACTTTCTTCTTTCTATTTCTATTGTTGATGATGAATTCTAGTATTGTAATTTTACATACTTTTATGGGTAGCTAATTATGTTATCTAAGGTTTGATGGAGCCTTTTTTTAGGATGAATTCTTGATACGTTTTGATATAATTGAGTTTTTGAATTTTTCTATTTGTTCAACTATGTGCTTATTTTAGTTAATTGAAGAGCTCTCAATTAACGGTGTCTATTTATTATGTATTGCTTGAAAAAGAGTACATATTTAGGTGGTTATTGAACAACGTCACTCCTAACGTATATGGGAGGTCAATACGGCGAGTTTAAAAGCGGAATTAGAAATAACGAAGCTTTGACGTGATTATAGTGAGCGGTGAAAAAGTGTGAGCTAGCGTAATTCGAGATAATATGATTAGTACATTATTGTAGTTACTCGATAGAATTACGATAAGTCGAGTGATCACAATCAGTAGAGAGTACTTAGGCGATATTATAGGAGACGTAGTGGGAAAGACGCCGACAATTGGGAAAAATCATAACTCTAGACCTCCTTAATCTTGTCTGCAACCTTTAGTATCTTTAGTTGCTAATTTACTACTTTAATTTAATACTTAATTAGTTAGACAAAGAATATGAATATTTATAACTTAGGAATTGTTTGAGCGTGTCTTCTTAGTGATAGGACAGTCGTAGCTAAACCTTAGTTCTCTGTGAGATTCGACTCCCGACTCTTAGATCGGACTATTGCAGCGGCCGCTTATCCTTTTGTATACGGTAAAATCGGAGGGTTCAATATTCCGTCACTATGATGCCTTGTAAGCATATTTAACAAGGTTCGGGACTAGGGTCGAGGTCCACCCTCGAGGGATATCGACGCTCGACCTCGAGGCGATTCAGACCAACGGCTATGATGGAAAAGTAGGGAGTTCCCGAGGCGTAAAGCTAGAACCGACAAAGTCTATCAGGCTAGTCTGAGCCCGTATCGTGGCATTAACTAGCTGTCCCATCTCCATATCTTTGTAATAAATGCACTTGTGCTATATTGGGATTCCCCCTCTTATAAGAAAGGGATCCTTACAATCTTGTAAACATCTGTTGCTCCATACTAAATATACTAGAACATTCTTTCTGCTATCTAACACATTCTTTTGGTCTCGTTATCTCATTTATTGCTCATATTTATTGTGTTCTATTTATTGTTCATCACTTATTGCTTATTATTGGCCATAAAGAGTTGCCTTTGATTTATTTATAACTGTTAGTCTCCATCGACCACCTTCGATAGCTCCCAGCCGAGCTTCAAACTCGACCCCGAGGCCCTCGAATATGCAAGCTCGAGGCCTCGATTGGCAACGATTCAGTTTGATTAACATCTCGTTTTTAAGCTCTTATTCCGTTTCTAAGTCTTTCACGCAGTATCAACTGCCTAACAACTAGCATAAAAATAGATCACGTATTTTTAGAACCACTAAATCAAATTTAATTGTTATAACCATTTTCACGGTAAATAGTTTGGCGCCTACAGTGGGGAATCCTGCCTCCATTCTCCTTGGGGAATCCTGCCTCCATTCTCGTCATCTTCTAAGCCGCTACCCGGCATATCTCCGGAAGTAAACATGACAGAAACTCTCTCCCCTAGGGTCTTCACCCTCTCGATCCCGACAGACAACTCAATATCTCTTGCATATGTGTCCTCTAGAGTTTTCCCCCGAGATTCTAACAGAGCGTGCTCTACAGCTTGAGTCAATTTCAGCTCGGCCTACTCAGACACTCTCCCAGTGTGGGCGTTTATTACAATGACATCTTTTTTATGCACAAATATAAGTGCCTCAACTTCGTTTTTGATCCCAGATAGTGTAGCTACTAGCTCAAAGTGTAGACCTCTATATTTGTCACTCTCCGCCCTCGCATCCTGAAGCTAACGCCCGACTGAGGCTATCTTTTCCTGAAGGGTATCCCTCTCAGAGGTTATCTCTCTCACATGTCGTTTGAGTTTGAGGACTTCAAAGTCTCTGGCTCGGAGCCCATCCCTCAGCAGGGCACCCTCCTTCTCAAACTGCATGAATCAAATCCATTGATGTTAAAACATTGGGATCCGGCAAACATTCAAACGATAGCAAAACGGAAACTACATAACCTGTTCAACAAGATGAGCCTTCTCATGCTCATGACGGGTCACCTCAGCCTGAAACCGGGTGAAAGTCTAATTATAAAGCACCTTGGCCTGAAGCCATGAAAAAGGCAAGTTAGAAAGACAAAGATCAGAGCGACAAAGATCAGAACGGCAGACAGGATTTACAAAAGCTACCTGCTCGCAAAGCCTGCTCATCTCGCCGAAGATGAGTGAAGTATCGAGCTCGGGAATTCCCTCGGGAGCGGTTGAAGGCCTTTTGATCACCTCTCTGTCTCCGATAGGCACCCCTGCATCAGAAGATTCTTCATTCGGGACACCTTGTATTCCCTTAGGGGGTAAGGTCGTTCCTTGAGGGGAATCACTCACGACAATGGCACCAGTAGGGTCAATCAGGGCTATCTCTTGTCCATGAAGGGCTCCAGAACTGGGCTCCTCTGAGCCGCCTACCAAATGTGTTCCATCTTGAGGGGTATTTTGGCCATCAGCCGGCTTGGGGACATCACCCAATACCCCCTCAATGGCCTCCTCATTCTGAAGTTGGACCACGATGACATCAAGCTCCGGCTCAAGAGCCACCATCTCTATGGCCTGAGAATCGATCGACTTTTCCTCTACCTCGGGCGTTATTAAGAAATTATTTTCCCTCTCGTCTTCGACTCGGGGACTTCCAGTTGCCCCCGGAGTTAGGGCTATTGGGTCGGCTTTAGTTTCTTTCACCTTGATTTTCTTGGATTTAGAAGGTTCATTCGACGGTTCCCTTTGTCTTTTCTTCCCTTCGTCGGGTCCCAAAGTACTCTCGTCACCAAGTGATGTTCTCTTCATCAAGGGAATCTCCCCTAGACCTGCACAAATGAAAGAGGTAAGCCCAGGGAGTGAGTGCGTTATCAATAGCGATTCAAGTTAGAAGGTACGACTGCAATAGGGGCGAAAGCTCACCATGGTCCTTAGCTTCCCATCGAGCTCGAGACAGGTCACGCCACACTCGCTCGGTATATGGGCAAATTGAGTCTAGCCGACCGACCTAACCCGAGAGGTCCGTGACTGCACCAGGATAAATTTCCACGGCTGCACCAACGAAAAATATTAAGCGCATGGAAAGATGTACCTAAAAAGAAGTAAGGAAATGCTAGATAGTGTCTCTACTTACGTTCCATATTCCTCCTTCCGGGGAACGGCATCCTTTCCACTAGGATCAGGTCCGAAGTCCTTACTAGGACAAAGCGACTCATCCACCCGTTCCCAATTTCTTTGATACAAGCAAAAAGGGCCCTCGGAGCTCGGCAGTGAAGCTTAATCAGAACCCCACGAAAGAGACGGGGACTATATATCCTGATCAGGTGATCGAGGGTGAAGGGCATCTCCTCAATCATGCTAACACACTACTTGATCATTTAGACAATGGCCTAAAATGAAGGGTGAATTTGTCCGAGGGTTACTTGGTATCGTTGGCAGAAGTCGAGAATCAAGGAGTCCATCGGAGGCAAGGATGGCCCTACCGGCCCAAGGGTAAATGGGTAAGTATACACACTGAGGAAACCGACTTTGTATGTCGTTATATCCTCCTCCCGAGTAGGGATCTCCACAAGCACTGTGTCTCCTCAGCAGAAATCAGTCCTCACCCTTTCAACATCTGATACTGAGCTAATATACTAAGATACGGGCTCGCGGCGCCCGGGCTTCAAAGAAGGTCTCTCGACTTTGAAATCGGAAGCCTTTGCGAAAAATTCTGGAACACATTCCTCAGCACGAGGAGGCATTGCCATTTTGCCTTTAGATGGAAGCGAAGATGAGGAGGTCACGCTTTCCTGAGAAGCAGAGGCAGAAGTTTTCGCCGTTCCTGAAATATTCCGGAAGAGAAAGGGAAGTTGCATTTAGAAGAAAGAACAAAAGTAAAGGTATAAGGAACCTTTTTGGGGGCTTGGTGATGCAATGAGTTGTAAAGGACGGGAAGAGGAGTATTTATAGAGGCCCTGCACGCACGCTGAATCATGCCAAGGGACAGCTAACCGCCATAATCAATGCAAAGGCTTTCAGGGGCTGTGTGTACATCGTATTTTGGCACCTTATGACTGTCGTCATTACAGAAGTACCAGAGGGGCAGGAATTCAAGGTAGTTTCTTATCACTTTCACTCTAAGAAATGCGGAGACTATCTGTGTACGGTAAAATTGGAGGGTTCAATTTTCCGTCACTATAATGCCTCGTAAGCATATTTCACAAGGTTCGGGACTAGGGTCGAGGTCCACCCTTGAAGGCTATCGACGCTCGACCTCGAGGCGATGCAGGCCAACGACTATGATGGAAAAGTGAGGAGTTACCGAGGCGTGAAGCTAGAACCGACAAAGTCTGTCAGGCTAGTCTGAGCCCGTATCATGACATTAACTAGCTGTCCCATCTCCATATCTTTGTAATAAATGCACTTATACTATGTTGGGATTTTTTCTCTTATAAAAAGGGGATCCTTACCATCTTGTAAACATTTGTTGCTCCATACTAAATATACTAGAACATGCTCTCTACTCTCTAACACATTCTCTTGGTCTCGTTATCTCATTTATTGTTCATATTTATTGTGTTCGATTTATTGTTCATCACTTATTGCTTATTATTGGCCATAAAGAGCCGCCTTTGATTTATTTATAACTGTTAGTCTCCATCGACCACCTTCGATAGCTCCCAGCCGAGCTTCAGACTCGACCCCGAGGCCCTCGAATAGGCAAGCTCGAGGCCTCGATTGGCAATGATTCGGTTTGATTAACATCTCGTTTTTAAGCTCTTATTCCGTTTCTAAGTTTTTCACGTAGCATCAAGTGCCTAACAACTAGCATAAAAATAGATCACATATTTTTAGAACTACTAAATCAAATTTAATTGTTATTACCATTTTCACGGTAAACACTTTTGTAGCACTAGAGTTGGGCGTGATCAGTTAACCTCATTTTAAGAGTTCAGATTACACAAAGAATTCAACAAGCAATCATATAGCTGCCGGCATAAGATTTTCAAATATCCAATTGCTACAAAAAATTAGTATAAGAGACAAAATTCATGTATATAATATTAAAACAGCTCGAACACAAACCAATGATCATTAGTATTAAATCCCCCTTATAATATGTCAGTCAAAACTCCAAACAAAGATAATGGCAATGCCAGAGATTTGGAGGTTTAGCCTCCATTTGCTAACTAGCCGTTGGTTCATGGCATTTTCTTCTCTAATGATACTATCAATGGCTGGTGCAACTTTCATATTTGGCCTATATTCAGGGGAGATAAAATCCTCATTAGGTTATGATCAAACAACACTAAACATGATTAGCTTTTTCAAGGATTTGGGTGGTAATTTAGCCATAATTGCTGGTTTAATTATGGAAATTATACCACCTTGGGCAGTTCTTGCTATAGGTGCAATCTTGAACTTTTTTGGTTACTTCATGATATGGTTGGCTGTAACGGGGCGAATTTCTAAACCCCATGTTTGGCGAATGTGTTTGTATATATGCATTGGTGCAAATTCTCAATCATTTACAAATACTGGTGCAACTGTTACTTGTGTCAAGAATTTCACTAGTAGTCGAGGCATCGTGTTAGGCCTATTAAAAGGTGCAGTTGGCCTAAGTGGCGCGATTATGACACAAATGTACCTTGCTTTTTATGGAGATAATGGTAAGTCTTTGATCTTACTCATTTCTTGGTTCCCCGTCCTTGTATCGTTCTTTTTTCTCCCTTCAATTCGGATTATGAAGGTCACTCGACAAGAAAATGAGGTCAAAATGTTATATAATCTTCTCTATTTTTCACTTGGACTTGCTGGATTTCTCTTGATTATGATCATCATCCAAAGAAAGCTTACTTTTGACAGGGCTGAGTATTCTTTAAGTGGTGCTGTTGTTCTGGTTTTAGTATTCTCACCTCTAATTTTAGTCATTAGAGAAGAACTTAATCATTGGAAAAGCAAAAGACAAGTTGCTACTAACTTTTCACAATTGAATGTATCCATTCAAATGGAAAATATCCCTTCATCAGCTGAGCCTGAATCAATAACTTCATGCTTTAAAAGCGCGTTTAAGTCACCAAATAGAGGTGAAGATCACACAATTTTACAAGCACTATTTAACATTGACATGTTAATTCTATTTGTAGTTACTACATTTGGGGTTGGAGGTACATTGACCGCGATCGATAACTTAGGTCAAATTGGTAAGTCCTTAAACTATCAAGATTCAAGCATAAGTACATTTGTATCATTAGTGAGCATATGGAATTATCTTGGAAGAGTAGCTTCAGGTTTTGCTTCAGAAATCTTCTTAAGGAAATACAATTTTCCGCGCCCCTTGATGCTTACTTTCGTGCTTCTACTCTCTTGTGTTGGCCATCTTCTCATTGCATTTGGTGTTCGAAACTCACTCTACGCGTCATCTATTCTCATAGGGTTTTGTTTTGGAGCTCAATGGCCATTAATTTTGGCTATAATTTCTGAGTTATTTGGACTAAAATACTATGCTACATTGTATAATTTTGGTTCTATAGCTAGTCCTATAGGTGGATATATACTCAATGTCAGAGTGGCTGGCTATTTATATGATAAAGAAGCATTGAAACAGTTAGCAGCTAAGGGAATTGCTAGAAAAGTTGGAGAGGATTTGAATTGTGTTGGAGTCCAATGTTACAAGCAGGCTTTTCTAATAATTACAGCAGCTACATTTGCAGGAAGCATTGTGTCATTGATTTTGGTGCTAAGAACAAGAAAATTTTATGCAAGTGATATATATAAGAAATTTAAAGAAGAGAGTCAAGTAGAATCAGGCAACATCACAATCTCAAGGGAAAATAATTGAACATCATGGCCTCGCCCGGTGCGGAATTTTAGATTAGTGAGTGCAGAGTACCACTTCACCAGTACAGTCAAATCTCTCTATAATAGACATCCTCTATAACAATACTTTATTATAACGGCCAAGTTTTCTTTTGAAGCAATTTTTTATGTTATGTTATAATATATGGTCACTATAACAGCAAAAAAATATCGGAATAAACGAAGGTGTTATAGAGGTTTGAATGTATAACTTTGTCGCAGTGGCGATCAATTTAATAAAAATATATATATATATATATATATTAAATAAATGGTAGCTATAGCAAATTAATAGACACTAAACAATAATGGTTTCTGAAAATTCTTCAAAAAATTAGAAGTTGTTATGATAAAAATCAAAATATGGTGGATGTCTACTCTTCCTCCATGATCTTTCTCTCAAATGGTTAATGACATATTCAATGACATATTTTCTATGTTCAATGACATATTCCATGACATATTTTCTTCACTTTTCATGCCTATATAAAGGCCTTGTAATAGATAGGAAAATACACACAATTGAAGAAGAAAATCTCTTCCTTCTCTCTATCTCTATTTCTTGTTCATGTTTTACTAAATTGCTTTTATTTCTTGTTCATGTTTTACTAAATTGCTTTTATTTCATAACACGTTATCAGCACGAGTCTCTAACTAATTGTATATATATATCTACAAAAAAAATTCTACATCCGGAAAGATTACAATTAGAAGTCATACATATCATCACATGGTTAAATGTAAAGAGAAACTATATATGGTAAGTAATGAAATGTAAGAAGGTATGATTATCTTATACTTGTCATTCCTTTAAAATCTCATATGCACACAACTTCGTACTACACCTGTATTGCATAAGCACATATTAATATTACATCTTTTATATTACATGAATGGAATAAAATTTTCGAAGTTCTATATGTGAAAATCATAGTAGCAGTTAATTGTTGATATGATGCATGTCATGGTAACCAAGGATATTTTATATAAATTGTCCTATGCATATTTATGTGTTAACTATCTTCAATCTGTCCTGCCGCTTTAAACATTTTCTTTTACTTGGATGAATATTTTTTTTCCTTTTGGATTTTTACACTTGCATATAGTACCAAAAAAAAGGAATAAAAAATAAAATACAATTGGTCATACTGATTAAAAACATAAATCATCTTGAAGAAAACAAGAAATACTTCACATCTTTATCTAGGTTGATTAATTAGTACTTCTATGATATTTGGAAAACAAACCAACTATTTGAAAGTATACTTCATAATTTATGGTCGTATCATTTGAAAGCAAACAGTGATTAGTATGATTACTAGAAGAGGTATTTTTGAGTATCCATGACCTACTTGATACTTGCTACTGACTTACTATTTTTAAGTATTTTATATGAATGATGCACAAGCTACAACTGGTAAGTTGTTACCTATAATGTCACTTTTTAGGTAATATAAATGCTGAATTTATGTATTAGTACTATATATGTGTTAGGTGTACTTTTGATAAATTTATTCACTAATTGCTTGGTTGAATTGAGTGAAGGAAAGTCATGTCGTTAAATCAAATCCAATAGGTAGGGTATACCCCGAAAACAACAATATTTTTGAGAGAGACTCAATAAATATTATGACAATGATTTTATGATCCTTTTAAACTCTTATGAAATTTAGAAGAAATATTCTGACTACAAACGGTTGTATTTCATATAGATGCTACAAATAATTAATAAAGATTTACATTAATTTGAGATTTGTACACTTAATTAAGAAAGCAAATTTGATTTGCTAAGTTGCAAATTAGTTTTGTATAACTTTCTTGGCATGTGATTGAAATTAAGGCTTGAGAATCAATCTCAATATTGTTTAGCCTATTATGCCATTGATTGAGGGTAAGACATGGGGATCAAGTCCTGATGCTCCATAATGATAAGAGTTGGGTTTGAGTCCCAATTTATTATGGCCTAACATGCCTTTATATTGGTAAGACATTGGGTTTGAGTCCCAATGTACCATATTGATGATATAATGAAGACTAAAGAAAAATAATATATTTTTCATGAAAAGGCATGAAAATTGTCCCACTTGATTTGTTCCATTCTTGAAGTGAATGTGATAACAATGCATAATAAGTTTCAATGAAGACAATTGGTTGAACAATGAACGTAGGCGTTCCAAATATCAAAATAATAATAATTATCACTATGATTATAAAAGGAGAACAATAAGGGTTCTCAAAATAGTCCTTCAAAATGTGAAGGCGATGCTTACCATCAAATTGGTATGAAAATAATAAAGCATGTCGCTGATTATGATCCATTCCTTGAAGAGAATGTGACTTATGATAAGCATTGAGAATGCAAACTCATTCCTAAAGTTGAATGTGGCAATATGTGATAAAAGCAATGAATAAAGACATGCAATTCATGATTATATGAATACCACACAACTCACCTCTAAGGGAGGTTTGAGTAAAATAAAGAGAATAAATATTATTGTGTGGTTACATGAATATGTCATTGGTCGCGTACATGTGATATGCCAAATATTATTTTGCCATGCCTTATAAAAGTTATTAAAGGCAAAATTAAAGCAAGAAATGATTTTGCTTATGATGATTTTGACCATGACAATTTATTATGATATAATTTTCTCCGTGAAGGAGACATTTACCATATGAATGGTATGATAAAAGATCTTGTAGTACAAAAGTTGTTAAGAACTCCGGAAAAACTAATTTGTTACTACCCCGGATGAATAAACTTATTCATGACATTGATATTGTAAAGTCTCAAAAGAAACTTTTTGAGTTTCAAATATATAAGTCAAAGTGATTGGCATATTGAGACTATAAATGAAAGGAAGATTGAATATCTTCATATTTCTATAATCATACCGGGTAAATATGAAAGGTTACCCGATCTTCTTTCTATTTGTACTACACAAATATAAGCATGATGCTGGAATCATATGCCACAAGTAAACTAGAGATTTACTAAAATAAATATTAATTGGCATGACCGGTTGACCATATCGGTTCAATTATGATGCGAAAAATTAATTAAGAATTACATTGACACATATTGAAGAATAGAAGATTCTTCAAGAATTCTCTTGTGCTGCTTATTCTCATGATATACCAGTTAAAGGTTGGGATTGAATCCTTTGATTTCTTGAAGGAATAAAAGGTGATATATATATATATATATATATATATATATATATATATATATATATATATGCACAGTCACCTGCCATGTGGACCGTTTACTATTATATAATTTTAATAGATGCATCTATTTTTATGGTCACATGTGCATTTGTTATCAACTTGCAGTTGGTTTTTGCAAGATTGCTTGCTCAAATTATTAGAGCACAATTCCAGAATATAAATTATGATGATTTATCTTAATAATACTGGTTTAAATCCAAGTTGGTTTAGCAGAAATTGTATGCCTCCAATTATAGCTAAATCATTGGTTATGAAAACAAAACTTCCAAAAATAAAATTTGGTATGAGATTTATTATTTAATATACAGCAGCACTTATACGCATCTAGCCAAGTTATAAAAATTTCTCCCTATCACAATCGGTTCAGGGTCATGAACCAAATAATTTCTATATAGAAATATGGATGTGCTATATGATTTAATTATGCCACCAAAATGCACAAAAGATGAGTTCCCAAAGATGGTTGGGAAATGTGTTGGTGATCCCAACATTAGGGGGAGAAAATGGGCAGCTGAGAAAGTGATACGTGAAATGAATTATTATGAATACATATAGATCCTCGTACAAGAAAATATAAACTTGAAGTTCAAGTGATATTCATTTACAAATTATTGCCAGACGCATTTGCTGACCCAAAGCTAAATGTCATATTTCAGCTGCTAATGCTCCAAATAGAATAAAGTCCATAAGGGACAGAGTCTATGGCACACATGAAGTGTAACAGACCAATCGGTTCCAAAGATAAAACTCCTTGAAGAAGGAGAGGGGCAAATATTCAAAATGGTCATAATAAGGAGGCAAGTGCCCTAGAAGAGCACCACGACATAACACTTCATAAGACCTCATGGGAGAGGCTCAGGTACCTGAAAATAATGAAATAAAGAGATCTCAATAAGTTATGTCTTTATTGGGTAATAATGGAACCGACATAAAATGATTGTCGACGATATTGTTAATATAATGTAGCGCTCAATATGATTAATATTGACGAGGATCTTGAGATCAAATCTGTCATGAAATTTGGACGGATAAAAGATTGGCCAAATAAAAAAATACGCAATAAAATTGATTTCTCTTGAAAAATGTGAAGTTGGACGGATAGTCCAACACCTGAAAGTATAAAGTCAATTATGGTATAAATGTGTTTTTGTGCGAAAGGTTCAAGTCGATAGACATAAAGACGACTTGTGGCACAAGAAAATTAGTAAATATCCTCACATTGATTATATGGAGACATGTTCTCTTATAGTGGATATAGTCACTTCAGGTTTTAATCTGGCAATATATGAAAAACCTGATATGCGTATAGTGGATATCATTGAAAGATTTAAATTGTCTTGGAGCATATTAAGGTTTCCAAGAAATTTATTAAATAAAGCTTCAAAAATCCTTATACGGATTGAAACAATCAGGGCCCATGTGGTATAATCGCCCGAGAGAATACTTGTTGAAAGAAGGGTATAAGAATAATTCAATTTGTCCTTGTGTCCTTATAAAAGGATATGGATTTGAATTTGTTATAATCGCCATGTATGTTGATGATTCAAATATCATTAGAACTCCCGGAGAGCTTCCTAAAGCAGTAGACTGTTTAAACAATTTGAAATGAAAGATCTTGGAAAGACAAAATTTTGTCTTGGTCTACAAATTGAATATATGAAAGATGGAATTTTTGTCCTTCAATCAGCATACACTAAAAAGATTTTAAAGAGCTTCTATGTGGATAAAACACATCCATTAAGTACCCCGATGGTTGTGAGATTACTCGATATAAATAAAGATCCACTCTGACCTCATGAAAATAATGAAGAGATTTTTGGTCCTAAAGTACCATATCTTAATGCAATTGGTGCGCTAATATATCTTGCTAACACTACAAGGCATGACATAAATTTTTCAGTTAATGTCTTAGCAAGATATAGCTCCGCTCAAGGAGAAATTGGAATGAAATCAAACACATATTGCGTTATCTAAGAGGGATTACCGGTGTGGGCTTATTTTATGGCAATGATTGCAATACCGATCTTGTTGGTTATGTCGATGTGAGGTATTTATCTGACACACACAAGGTTTGATCTCAAACATGTTATGTGTTTACATGTGTGGCACTGTCATATCTTGGCGATCGACTAAGCAATCAATCGTGGCTACTTCTTTTAATCATGCTGAGATAATTGCTATTCATGAAGCAAGTCGAGAATGTGTATGGTTGAGGTATACTATACATCTTATTCGAGACAAATGTGGTTTGAAGTGTGATAAACTACCCAAAGTTTTGTATGAAGAAAATACAACATGCATAGCCCAATTAAAGGGAGGATTCATAAAGGAGTTAGGACAAAGCACATTTCACCTAAATTATTGTTCACACATGATCTTCAAAAGAATGGTGATATTAATGTGCAACGGATCCGTTCAAGTGATAATATGGCTGATTTGTTCACCAAATATCTACCGGCGTCAACCTTCAAGAAACTAGTGTACAAGATTGGGATACGAAGGCTCAACGATGTGAACTGATGATCTCATCAGGGGAGTTAATACGCGTTGTACTCTTTTTCCTTACAAGGTTTTGTCCCATTGGATTTTTCTTGCAAGGTTTTTAACGAGGCAACCAAAAGGCGTATTTCTAAATATGTGTACTCTTTTTCCTTCATTAGGATTTTTTTTTCCCATAGGTTTTTTTTTCTAATAAGGTTTTAACGAGGCACATTATTTATGGACATCTAAGGGGGAGTGTTATGATAAAAATCAAAATATGGTGGATGTCTACTCTTCCTCCATGATCTTTCTCTCAAATGATTAATAACATATTCAATGACATATTTTCTATGTTCAATGACATATTTCATGACATATTTTCTTCACTTTTCATGCCTATATAATGGCCTTGTAATAGATAGGAAAATACACACAATTGAAGAAGAAAATCTCTTCCTTCTCTCTATCTCTATTTCTTGTTCATGTTTTACTAAATTGCTTAAATTTCTTGTTCATGTTTTACTAAATTGCCTTTATTTCATAACAATATGGACATATATACTACGTTTGTCACTAGTCTCAAACTCTCATATGACGAAAAAAAAAGAATAAAATAGAATAGAATAGAAGAAAGAAGACCACAAAAGGAAAAGACATTGGACGGCTTAGACCAGCAGTCTAACAAAATCTTCTATGTAGAGTACATTTTTTTCTTCTTTTGTCTATTGCGGCAAATGACAAAGGCTTTAGTTGCAAATTTTCTGAAGATTCTTTCTATTCTTGAACATTAGTGTGTACCCATAAAATTGTACACCCGAAAACTTGTACACAAAAGACGCAAAAAGCAAATTTGCACAAATATTTAAACGAAAAAAGACGCAAGAAATAAACTTGTGCAAAACACTTAAATAAGAAGGAACGATTTAAACTTGCGTAAATGTTCAAATAAAAGAACGCAGAAAGACTCATGCAATACTTAAACAAAAGATGTTTTTATTTACAATAAAAATGCCAAAATGGTACAGGTACAAAATTTGGGAAAAGAAATGAAAAGCTAAACTGTTGCATCTCCGGAACCCGGAGGAAGAGAAGCATCTGCATCCCCAGGGGAAGTGGGTAGATCCGTCACCGATTGGATATCTTAGCCTTCATCATTTTGGCCTTCAACATCTTCGCCCTCCGGTTCCTCTTCAGTCCTCGAGAATTCAGAACCGGAACCAGAAGAACCGGAAGAACCAGGTCTTGCCGCGAGACCTCTTTTAGCAGCTAACTCCAGCTCAACTTTGTGAGATTGTTAGTTGAATTCCGTATCAAATTAATTCACTTGTCAATAAATCACACATAAATTCAACTTTACCGTTTTACAGGTAAATAATTTGGCGCCCACCGTGGGTCCTAGACAGTCGTATAATTAAGTTGATCCTTGCCTCTTTTACTAACACATTTTTGATTACAAAAAGTCACAGAAAATGGCAGATAATGGTGTCAACAATACACACAATCTTGAGAACCAATGAGACTAGCCTCAGCACGAGGATTTAATCAGTGATACCTGACGTGAGGGGAACGATGCCACGCCGGTCCACGGCAAGCGATACCCGCGACATGTTCGGGAGGCGACTCCTGTGATGCTGAAAAAGAGCATGTTGTTGAAGCAGTAAGGGTCTTGCAGGAGCAACAAGAGCTCATCCTAGGCCATCTCACGCGGTAGGACATGGTTATGACAGAACTAAAACAGGCGTTATCGGACGCTTCCAATAACGTGAATGGACAAGGTCCAATTCTTCCCGGTGCTCCCGTAAATCAAACAACGAAGAGGGTCGACAACAACACCCTGAGGGGTAAGGTCGGTTTCGATGGAGCCGGAGGGAGCGAATCCGGTCACAATAGTGAGAGCAATCCTTTCAAAAGCGAACTCCTATGGTTAATGAGAGAAGTAAACGCTCGCATGGACCAAATCCTGGGTGCACCTCCGGTGTTAAAAGGGTCGGACTCAAAGAAGTATACTCAATTGTCGTACAAACTAAGCGCGGCACCAGAATTGATCCCGAAACGGTTTAAAATTTCCGATGTGCCAAAATATGATGGGACTTCGGACCATCAAGAGCATATTACCACCTATACAACGGGGGTGAAGGGGAACGATTTAGCTCTTCACGAGATCGAATATGTTTTTCTAAAAAAATTCGGAGAGGCTCTCACGAGGGGAGCCTTGATGTGGTATTCGTTGTTACCCGAGCATTCCATAGATTCCTTTGAGATACTCGCGGATTCTTTTATTAAGGCTCATGCTGGGGCTAGAAAGGTGTAGGCCCGGAAGGCCGACATATTCAAAATTGTACAAAGAGAGTACGACCTGCTGCGGGAATTTGTAACCCGGTTCCAGAAGGAAAGGATGTTACTCTCGGCTGTTCCGGATGAATGGGCAGCTGAAGCATTTGCCAAGGGTTAGAATCCGAGAAGTTCTGATGCCTCCCAGAAGTTGAAGGAAAGTTTGCTCGAATTCCAGGCGATGACTTGGGCGGATATTCATAACCGATACGAGTCAAAAATAAGGATTGAGGATGATCAGTTCAGCTCCCCGATATCGGCTAAAGGTCAGGAGAAAAATAAAGATAAATCAAAAAATGATTTCGACACAGACAAGCGATCTTTGAGGAGCCGATTTTTGCCCTATAAACTGGTCAAAGGACGCGACAGAGGTTTCCAGTTGATAGATAGGTTCATTACTGAAAGAAGAATTAATCGCGACCGAAACAAGGAAGCGCCAGGTTCTTTAGACCCTTCATATTCTAGACTGTTATAATACAACTTCAACATCAACGTAGTGGAGTTGGTATCGGCTATGAGAAACATAAAAGAAATACAGTTCCCGACACTGATAAGGTCCGATCCCAGCAAGAAGGATCCTAATTTGTGTTGCGAATACCACAGAACAAACGGTCACCGAACTGGGGATTACTAACATCTGCGTGAAGAGGTGGCAACACTACTGAAAATGGCCATCTCAGGGAATTCTTAAGTGAATGGGCCAAAAACAATTATGGTCATAGCCGTGATAACACGGAAACATTAAAAATATGAGAAGACCCCCACACCAGTTGATCAACATGATTTTCGGAGGGGGGGGGGGGAACAAAATTAACGGGATTACTTTCTCGGCAGCAAAAAAGATCAAGGTAACAGTAACCCACAATAAGAGGCTCCGGGGAGTTGCTGAGGGCGACATCACTTTCACATAGCAAGACGCAGACGGATTATTGCTACCGCACAACTATGCATTGATAATTTCTTTAAATGTATTAGATTATAAAATCAAACGTGTTCTGGTGGATCCAGGAAGTTCGGCCAATATCATACAATGGAGGGTATTGGAGAAGCCAAACTTACCGAAAACATCATTCCGAGCACAAACTCCTCGTCGGGTTCAACCTCGCAAGTGTGACAACCCGAGGAGAGATACTGCTGCCCACAAATGCCGAGGGGGTGATGAAGACGACCTTTTTTGAGGTTGTGGACGGTGATATGGGTTGCAACATTATTTTGGGAAGACCATGGTTGCATGAGATGAAAATTGTACCATCAACGTATCATCAGTTGCTGAAATTTCCAACTCCCGAGGGAATTAAACAGATAAAAGGCGACCAACCGGCGGCAAGAGAACAAATTTGCACAAAACACTTAAGCAAGAAACAACTCAATGATGAAAACTTGCATAAATGTTCAAACAAAAGAACACAGAAACACTCATGCAATATTTGAGCAAAAGATATTTTTATTCACAATAAATGTGCCAAAACGGCACAAGTACAAAAATTGGAAAAGGAAATGAAAAGCTAAACTGTTGCATCACCGGAACCCGTTCGATATCTTGACCTTCATCATTTTGGCCTTCGCCATCATCACCGTCCGATTCCTCTTCAGTTCCCGAGAACTCAGAACCGAAACTAGAAGAATCGGTAGCATCAAGCCTGGCCTGAAGACCTCTTTTTGCAGCTAACTCCAGTTCAAGGGCCTTAGCGATTTCGGCGTCAAAGTCAATGACATCCGCTTTGGCCTCTTCTGAGGTTTTGTCCTCATGCTATACATAGAATACATTTTCTCAACAATGAGGGAAGCCGCTTGGCACTGGAATTCTTCTTTAAGTTGGTCAACCTTGGTAGAAAGACTGTGCCGCGCGGAACTAGTGGCCCGGAGGCTAACATCAAGATCACGAACAATTGAGCTAAAACCATTTCTATGTTCCGTGCTCCTCTTATGCCTCTCCTCCAATCGGGCATACTTCTCCTCACCAGCAACAATCACTTCAGTTTTGGAGTGTAAGGTTGCCTCCAAGTTATTCAATCTTTCCGTAGAAGAGGCCTTACGATCAAATGCAGCAAGAATGACATTTTGAACCTCAACACATTTCGCCTTAGCTTCTTCAAATTGCACCCTCAACTGGGCGGTCTCTTGGCCAAGGGTAACTACAACTGGTTCACTTTGTGACCATAATTGCCTCAATATCCGGTAAAAATTATGCTAAATCATGGGATGCTGTGTGTCCGGGGCATTAAATACAGAGAGACAAGCGTCTAATCAACCGTCAGAAATTTTTCATAGGGGATCAGTAAATTTCCCGCCAAAAAAGAATGTTTTTACCAACTGCCCGATGACACAAAGTTATGCCACCGGAAAGCATGTGGACTATCTGTTTAGGGTAAAATATATTATATTAAAGGATCAAGTAAGAAAATGACATGTGGAATCAAAGATAGAGGATGACTGAAACCGAAGGCAATCATTTCGCATGTTACCAGAGATAATGATACTCAATAAAATGAAATAAATGTCTGTCACATGGTAGAATTTAATGAAGAATATTCTACAGTATTTAGTACAATGCCCATTACAAAGAAATATGGCATTCACGCTTGCCGTTATACATTCATCAATAGCCCTCATAATTGGCATTGAAGAGGGTCTTGATCCTAGGACCTTATTTCCTAGGTGTAACTATAAATAGTGAGTTCGACTATCATTGTAGGAGAGGAATTTTTGGGGAAAACTTACGCTATAATCTATTCAAAGCTTTATACAATTTTATCTTCTTACTTTTTGATTTCATTATTGTCGTGCCCGGAAGTCCTGCTCTCGGAACTATTGTTTTCGCTATTTCATCTTCATTTCAAGGCTAAGTATTGCATATTTATTCAATTCTCCTATTATTTCATGATCAATTAATTCACTTGTCTAGAAACCACGTATAAATTCAACTGTACTGTTTTACGGATAAACAATTAGTAAAACTTCATCAAGTAGATAATTGAAATGCCAAAAAACAATTTTCAGTTTTGAAAAGCCAGTAATTCTTATAATTAAATGGGAATTTTTCATAAAGCACCATCTTTTAAGTCTAATTAGCCATTTATAGATACTCTTTGCTATATTACGTGTTATAGATACCTTTTATGTTTTTATATAATGTATTTTATGTATTTAAGCTGTTGTATTCATTAATACAACCAAAAAAAATAGACGTAAAAACTGGAGTTCCAGCTAAGTTTGACATGTATTTAGTTGTATTCAAGCGGCATTGACGTTAAATACAGAAGGTTAAACTGGTTAAAAATGGAAGAAAATCAAACCACATGATATTCTCCTAATTTAACTCCACGAACTAAGGAAATCAAATCACATGATATTCTCCTAATTTAACTCCACGAACTAAGGAAATCAAATCACATGATATTCTCCTAATTTAACTCAACGAACTAAAACGATCCCTCATTAATCTGTATTTGAAAGATACATAATAAAGATTATAGCTGAATAAAGAGAAATACATATGAATAATACAGTTGAGTAGAACTGTATACAGTTGAATACAACAAAATACAACTTAATTCATCTGAATAAAATACTTGAATACAACAAAATACAACTGAATACAGCTGAATAAAACTCTTGAATGCAACAAAATACAACTAGTTTCTGCTGAATAAAATAGTTAAATACAACTGATTAAAATTGAATACAAGAGAATACACATAACTTTTTAATACATCTAAAATATATAAATTAATGCTACTGAATACATGTGAATACAGCTGAAATATACATTCGAATACAACTGAATACAAATAGGCGATTTGGGCGATCTAGAGAGAGAAGCAGCCTGATGGCTTCGCCGGCCGGCGACCAGCCATTAATTCCGGCTGGTCAGCCCCTTAACACATCTGCCCAACCTCCTACAACAACTACAAACAA
This sequence comes from Nicotiana tabacum, assembly GCF_000715075.1. NCBI lineage: Eukaryota > Viridiplantae > Streptophyta > Magnoliopsida > Solanales > Solanaceae > Nicotiana > Nicotiana tabacum. The sequence continues at coordinate 11,995,519 of NC_134089.1, read as the reverse complement.
TCCCCAGCCCTCAAATCCCACAAACGAAGCCATGAATTACGCAAAAGCTGTGAACCCTACTTCAACGACCACTGGCAAGCAGAATCGAGCCGCTACAGTTGAACCAATTGCTCTTCGTCTATCAAAATCAACGAATTAAACTTACCCTAGGCGATTGTAATGGAGTGATAATGGAGAAGAACTAGAAAATTTGGGTGGGAGGAGAGGTATGAATCGTGGGTTGAGGGAGAAAGAGTAAAGTGTATGCAAAAAGAGAGAGAACGTGGTTAGTCAATTTTACTGTGATTATGTGAGAGAAAAGACTAAAAAGGAGAGAGAGAAATATTATTTAGCATATATGGTGCCTTAAATGTAGGATGTAACTATAATTAGATATTTTGGCTATAAAGTATAAAAGGTATCTATACAACAACAACAACAACCCAGTATAATCCCACGAATGGGGTCTGGGGAGGGTAATATGTACGCAGACCTTACCCCTACCCCGAAGGGTAGAGAGGCTGTTTCCAGGAGACCCTCGGCTCAAAAAGCAACAGGAGCCGATATATTAGTACCATAAAATGCATAATAAAATAACAGCAGTACAAGAGATATGAAATACAGAATACGAAATACGAAAAAGATGGTTGGTATAGTAAAACTAGCAGGTAAAGCCCTGCATCAATAGACGACCAATGACATTCTTAGTCTAACTCCTAACTGGCTAGTCTCACTCTATTGTGCTGTAGAAATATTTACAACTCTCCCCTAACCTACAACCTTAATACTCGACCTCCATAATTCCCTGTCAAGGGCCATGTCCTCAATAATCCTAAGTCGCACCATGTCCTGTCTAATCACCTCTCCCCAATACTTCTTAGGTCGTCCTCTACCTCTCCGCGTGCCCACTACAGCCAGTCGCTCACACCTCCTCACCGGTGCATCAGTGCTCCTCCTTTGAGTGTGCCCGAACCATCTGAGTCTTACTTCCCGCATCTTGTCCTCCATGGGGGCCACGCCCACCTTCTATCTATAGAATGTAATATTTTAAAATGGTATTTATTTAAAATAAATAGGGTACTAAGGTTTTCTATAGGGTGTAAAAAACCAATGCCAATATGAAAATAATCAATTACTCTGAATCAATTTCTATCCAATGCCATGTAAAACCAATGCCATGTAATTAGCCATGGCATTATGAACCACAAATTAAATCGGCCTTGGTTTGAGAACCACAAATTCAACGATTTAATAAAGTTAGGAATATCATACCATGCTGATATCAAGCATATGAAAAAAATTAATCTAAATAACTTTTTTTGCTTAAAGAGTTTAATTATTATCCGCTAGTGTACCGTCTTTGCACGATCAAATCACCTTTATTTCTTGTAGTTAGTAATTTATCTTATTTTTCAAGATTTTAAATATTAACACTTTATACGGAGGGCTAGAAATAAATATATTTCGGTAGTGTAAAAATCTATTTACATCATCGATGTATAAAAATCTAACCATAGGTGTTTCTAAGTTAATCTCTTTGGTTATCAATGTCTCGTCTTAAATTATAAGTTTCCTTGATCATGGTGAGTCTAAAGGTATACATGGACCGAGATTGGTTCGATTTTTTTCAAAACCAAACCAAATCAACTATATCGGTTTGATTGGTTCGGTTTTGTCGAGTTTTTCGAATTTTTTTGTTACATGAATATTATTTCAATCTTACTTTGTTTAATAAAAATTAAAAAAATTGACAAACATATGATTTATTAAAATATTCTTATGGGAGAATTTTCTTAGTAACACATGATAGTTATTCTTTTAATCGTCTAACAATAATTTTTCGTTGATCTACACTTCAAGTTTAATCGAATTTAATAATTAAACATAAAAATCAATATGATAAGTAAATAATGATATGTTCTATTTAATTTTAAATTATTGAAATACAAATTCAAATTCGAAAAAGATATAAGAATTTTATAGATCTTGACATATGAATATGAAAGAACAAGGAGATTGACGCATTTCACTAACACTTGATAGGAAAGTAATCATACAATCCATTATTTAAAGTTAATAAATTGGAGCACTTCATATTCTATTGAATATTAATCCCATAGGAGAATCCCAAATATTTCTAGATATTTTTTTTTTTAAAAAAATCTATATAAAGTTTTACAAGTATATAAGAAAATTATTTATTTATATATCGGTTTGGTTTAAATTTTTTTACTTAATACCGAATCAAATCAAATCTAATCGAATCAAATATTTTAATTGATTTGATTTGACTTTTTGATTTGATATTGTTTTCCGATTCGATTTATACACGCTAACGCTAACGATGACGCAAAGGTGAAATCAGAGGCAAATTGCTCATAGACTGTGACATAAGTTTGGTCCCAGTTTTAATTGTCTTAACTCTAACAAAGTTAAAAGAAGTAAATTGGATAACTACCGTTAGCCCCACGGTAGCATGCGCGGAATGGACTAAGTTGGAGGGGACCTTGATGACAACGATCAGTGGAGCCAAGAATTTAAATAAAGAAACTAAAAGGGTATGAAAAAGTCATACATAAAAGTTTGAACGGAATAGATGAGTTACCTTTTTTGGTTAATTTAAAATAAAAGATACATTTTTAAATTTGAAAATAATTCAATTTTAAATTCTTTATTTTACCCATTTTATTCATAATGAGAAGTTTTTATAACCACACAAATATCATGACTCCACAAAACTTTTTTAAGACCACAAATTTCAAAAACCTTCTTTTTTGTTAAACTTCGTGTCAAATCAAACTATCTCATCTATCTAAATTGAAACGGGGAATATATTTTATGGGACAAGAATATACAAATCTAAATGTGCGGTAATTCAAAATCTTTTAAAACTCTTTTTAGGTCCTTCTACGGTCGATGTGAAACATTATATACTTCTAACACATTTGTCTATAGAGAGTAGAAATATCTTAAAATAACACTCTTATCTTAAATAGACGGATAAGATTAATTTAGCCGATTAAAATGGATTGAGTTAATAAATGAATGGGGGAGGAGGAGGAGAAATTTAAAAATAGACAAATTTACAATAGTAATAGAAAATTAGTCATAGTTTCAAAAGTAATTGAAATTTAGTCACTTTTCATATAAAAGATAAATATAAACAAAAACAATGTTCAAAATCCGAAAATATTCCAGCATAATATGTCGGAGTTTGAATTTTTTACATGTGAACTTCCAGCATAACGCGCTGGAATTTCATAATGTCCTAGCTGAAGTTCCAACATAATATGCTGGAAGTCCATACACAAGTGCTCTAATCTCCAATATATTATGCTGGAACTTTCCGTATGCTGGAGTTCCAACATAATATGCTGGAAGTTCATACACATGTGCTACAATCTCCAGTATATTATGCTGGAATTTCATAAACAAGTACTCCAATCTCCAGTATATCATACTAGAACTTTCCGTATTGCACCAAAATAATAGCTATTTTTCAATAACTTTGCAAACACTGACTATTTTTTAATTACCAATCTAAAAATTGACTAGCTCGTGCTATTTTGAAGGGGGGAGGGGAGGGGGTTCATTACTTAGGTTGAGATTGACTGGGTTAACATGGACGTTAAGACATGCTAAACAATAGTAGGTCATAACCAAAATCCCCCAACTATTATCAAGTTCTTTATCTATTTTTTTTTTTTGTAGTTTATTTAATTGCTAAACAAAGCTAACAAAACTTTTTTCTTTATTATAGCTATATACAACATATCAAACAATTTCTTTTTATAAGGTTCCTATGGGTTAATTTGGGCTATATTTTAGCCAAAATTTTAAATGTGTTGCATTGCATAGGTTAAAATGTGCTGAATTAATTAAATAAGGGTTGTTAACATAATTGGGCGCTCGATTGAGAATAATTATAATTACTAGCTAAATACCCAATGGTATAAAATATGTATATTATATTAATATACGAAAATATATATTTTTCGACTATTGCGACTATACACTATAAATTTCCCATTAAATAATCGGGTCATTAACTCCCTCAAGCTTGAATGTTGGACCGATCAGGTTTTGTGGCTGATTTCTTTTCTACACATGGAAAGCCATAATCAATATATACTGTATGAGTGCTACTTGGTACAACCCGGGGCGGATCCAGCTTGCGACTTAGGAGTTCACGTGAATACAATAGCTTTTGTTCAAATAATATAAATGTGTTCAAAAATTTATTAAATATCTATAAATGTTTGAATGTAAACCAGTTACTATTAAAAATTTACTCAATATCGTTACAGGAATCCATAAACATTAAATTTTGGATCCGGTACAACTCTACAATATAACTTTAATCATGCAATGTTGGTCAATATAATTCTTTACACCTTTTTTATACTGGAAAATGAAAATGATTGATGAAAGCTCAAAAGTAGGCTTTCCCTATTGGGGTAATCCACCCAACATATTGGGAAAGTGAGGTACGTAATTCCTAAATATAACAAAACTTGGATTTTGTTAAATGGAAGAAAAAATGAACAAAAAGAAGTGTAATACCTAATATTATCTAGTTACACGTCAAAAACACAGTGTTCAGCTTGACAATTAAATAAAGAAAAGTGACAAATACAGTGTCTAGTCAATTTCTAAATAGACAATCACCATTTCTCACCATTAAACCACGACCAAACGTCTCGGTATACCAGATTTTCTTTTCCCAATTATGTACTCTATCGCCGGAAACAGCCTATTTATCTTCACAAGGTAAATATAAGGTTTGTTTACACACTGGCTTTCCTATATCTTACTTGTGAATTTATACTTGGTTTTTTGTTATTATTACCTCTCGCCAGGTCAAGATCGTCAGCGGTGACGGAACCAGATGTTCTTACATGGTGATCATTTTAGAATCCAAGAATGCTACACCTGAAATTTGAATTCGCATTTTTCTTATGTCAAGGAGATTCATTGCATATTGGATGTGGTACTGACTGAGAGACAGGTAGGGTTGGTTTTACCGAGTTCAACTAAGACCAGTACTTCTTGACAGAAAGAGTAGTTATATAAGTGAATATTGTTAAAACTTCAATATTTGATTAAACTTATAGTTAATATAAAAGTGCAATGATTTAGTGGTAAGAACTTAATGTCGAAGCCATCGAATTTAAATTCTGAAGTCGTCCCGAGAGCAGGGGCGAAGCTACATGTCTTAAAGGGTGGTCAATTGATCACCCTTCATCCAAAAATTAACTACGTATATAGATAGGTAAATATTAGGTTTTAAAGGTATCTAACATATACTGAATATCCTTTATCGGAGAATTTTTTTCACTTCTTTCAAGTTTGAATACTTTTAAGAAAATTCCTGACTTCATTGCTGTCCGGGAGGACACTCCAGAACTAACATTCACACGAAAAGATACATTGAATAGTCTCATCTTGTACAACATGCTATTTACATGTTTAAGATTGAGAAAATTGTAGTTGTCATTTTCCTTATTATAAGGCCCACCCTCCACTTGCAAAAAGCAAAAAAGAATATTCAACTATTAAAAGTCAATGTAAAATTCCATTCCAAATTCAGATTACATATACAGCTCAAGTAAATCATTAACACTACCACACAAATATATATACGTGCCATAGTACACTAAGCTGAAATCACCAAAATCCTTATCCTAAATCAAGAAAATGATGAACAAAAATGGTAGCCTTAGATCAATGGCGAATTTCGTCCACCATTTTTTCACAAGTCGATGGTTCATGGTTTTTGCTTCTCTTTTAATCATGTCAATGGCTGGTGCAACTTACATGTTTGGTCTTTACAGTGGAGAGATCAAATCGTCGTTAGGATATGATCAAACGACGTTAAATTTGTTAAGTTTCTTCAAAGATTTAGGTGGTAATGTTGGGATTATTTCAGGCCTAATAAATGAGGTAACTCCACCTTGGGTTGTTTTATTTATAGGAGCAATTATGAATTTTTTTGGGTATTTTATGATATGGTTATCAGTTTCAGGACATATAGCTAAACCTGCTATTTGGCAAATGTGTTTGTATATTTGTATTGGTGCAAATTCACAAACATTTGCTAATACCGGTGCTTTAGTTACTTGTGTTAAGAATTTCCCAGAAAGTAGAGGAAGTGTTTTAGGATTATTAAAAGGTTTTGTTGGTTTAAGTGGTGCTATTATTACTCAATTATACCATGCTTTTTATGGAAATAATGGTAAATCTTTGATTTTATTAATCGGTTATCTTCCAGCAGTTGTGTCTTGTATTTTTCTTCGAACGATTCGGATTATGAAAGTGGTTAGACAAAGTAATGAGACCAAAATTTTCTATAAATTTCTCTATATTTCACTTGGTCTTGCTGGTTTTATTATGATTGTTATTATTATTCAAAATAAAGTCAGTTTTACAAGGCCAGAGTATTCAGGTAGTGCAGCAGTAGTACTAATTTTGCTCTTTGCTCCTCTAGTTATTGTCTTTAAAGAAGATCTTAAACTTTGGAATATTAAACAACAAGCATTGAATGACCACATTTTGAAAGTTGTTAGTGAAAATCCGCCGTCAGTAGAGTTGACTCGGCCTCAAAAGCTAGCTTCGAGTCCTGAATTACCAAAAGAATGTGATGAAAAGGCTACTTCTTGCTTTAGCAATGTGTTCAATCCACCACCAAGAGGAGATGATTATACAATATTACAAGCACTTTTCAGTATAGACATGATCATTTTATTCACAGCTACAACATTTGGCGTGGGCGGGACATTAACTGCAATCGACAACTTAGGCCAAATAGGGAAGGCCTTAGGCTACCCCGAAAAAAGCATCACAACATTTGTTTCACTAGTAAGTATATGGAATTACCTCGGACGAGTTGTTTCTGGTTTTGTATCTGAAATCTTCTTGACAAAGTACAAATGCCCGCGTCCTATGATGCTCACATTAGTCCTCCTACTCTCCTGTGCTGGTCATCTACTCATCGCGTTTGGCGTCCCTAATTCTCTCTATCTCGCCTCTGTACTGATGGGATTTTGCTTTGGAGCTCAATGGCCTTTAATTTTCGCGATTATATCTGAACTCTTCGGGTTAAAATACTACTCCACATTGTATAATTTTGGGGCTGGTGCTAGCCCTGTTGGTGCATATTTGCTTAATGTTAAAGTGGCTGGACATTTATATGATAAAGTGGCTACAAAGCAAATGTTAGCAAAAGGGCTAAAAAGGAAAGATGGTGAAGATTTAACATGCATTGGAGTTGAATGTTACAAATTGGCTTTTCTTGTAATTACTGGAGCTACATTGATTAGTTGTGCTGTTTCCTTAATTCTGGTTATTAGAACAAGGAAATTTTACAAAGGTGATATATATAAGAAGTTCAGAGAACAAGCTATTGATATTGAAGATCCTGAACAGATAAGAGTTTCGGAGGTATCATCATCAGCAACATTACAAACAGCAGCAGATTCTTCTCCAAAAATCCAACAAAAATAGATAGGTAGTTCTTAATTTCATTACCATGATATGTAAATATACTGATAAAACTTTGTGTTATTAGGAAGGATTAGTGTAATCTTCAGTCTGCAGCATTAGTTAAATAAATTTATCTGTTGCTATGTGACCTGGAGGTTACATGTTTCGAGCCGTGGAAACAGCCTCTTACAGAAATGTAGGGTAAGACTGCATATGCAATAGACCATTGTGGTCCGGCCCTTCCCCGAACCGGCACATAGCGAGAGCTTAGTGCACCGGGCTGCCTTTTTTTCTGTCTCGGGCCAAAAAAATAAAGGAAAATGATGCTCCTTAAGTTCATGTCTTACAAAATTATGAGCATTTGTTGAGTCATAACATATGTTGTTGTATTTTCAATAATAGATACTAACTATTTGTACCAATTATTCCCATGATCTTGTTATTTTTTGGCCTTTTTTTCTTGGCTGCTAAGCTGTTTCACTCGTAATACATTCCGGAAAATAATAACAGTTTATCATTTTTCAGGCTACGATGAATTTAAGTAAGTCTTGCTACATATTAGATTGTGTATCGAGAGAGCAATACGAGATAAAGAGTATTTTCGATTTGTGGATTGATGTATAGACAAGATTGCTACAAGCTACTAATGAATACTATAGATGATACTCTTAGAAAAAATATCAACTCTCAACTCTTATAGGGTAGCTAGATGCACAAAACATCCCACTTTTACGTTGAGTTCGGGGAAAGACCGTACCTTAAGGGGTGCGTTGTAAACAATCTACCTTAATTCAAGCATTAGTGGTTGCTTTCACAGTTTGAACCCGTATCCTATAGATTATACGGATAACTTTACCATTGCTACCCATAATTTCCTCTTCTTTTTACCGACCTTGGAAAAATAAGTATGAGGTGATCAAAAGCATATAAAAAAAATTGAAGTCATGATATTCACAAGACTTATGTCATACTTTAAACATGAGTAAATCTGCCTAGGAAATAAACATTACAAATAATGTATGCGATCATAAATGCCAGGATCAAGGTGAACCATGTATTTCTAGCCATGAATACGACACCACTAAACCAAAATAAAAGGTCATTCTTGTTGCAAAAATTTGACTTTTACTTGAAAATAACAAAGGTGCATTGCCAAAAAAAAAAAAAGTTAGAAGAGACACAAATTAAAGAAGTCTGCCATTTATTTTTGGATTCGTTGTCTCATCTTTCTATTATACAACAACCTTGTATAATCTCACAAGTGGAATTTAGGGAGGGTCGTGTGTATGCAGGTTTATCCCTACCTTGCGAAGGTAGAGAAGTTATTTCCGATAAAAAAAGTACAATCATAGCAGTTTTAAGAAGAAATATAATAGTGAAAAAGTCGTAAAAGAGAAGCAGTATCAATAGCAAGACATATATTAGGATAACATAAGCAAAAGAAATAACATGTAATATAGAAATCTAAGGATAAGAAAATACGAGAATAATACTAAAACTACTGATATGATAAAGAAAAACGTTCAACTGCCTACTGGCCTTTTACCCTAATTCTCGTCATTCACACTTTCTACCATAATTCTCACCCTCAACTTTCTATTATAGTTTCACATTATGGTATAAATTTGATGTCGTCATTAATCTTTTCTTGGGACATTCACCATTATGTATAAACATGTCGAAGATATGTATGCCCACCTAAACCTAATAATAGAGCAAAATAGACAAAAGGACTCCTTGAATTTTAATTTTATCCCTTCAAATGTCAGAGTCTGAGAAACACAAACCAACCAATTCAACGCATGCTTCTATTCGTTTTCTGTAGCTTTCATCTGATTGAACAAATGAATTTGTTTGTACAGTGATATATCTATAACAACATCGCTATATAACAATTATTCAATATAAAAGTCAAGCTTTTATGAAATTAATTTCATGTTATGTTATAATATATGTTCTCGATAATAATAATTTACTACAAAGCTGAAAAATTCGAAACAAATAAGTTGCTATAGAGAGATATGACTACATGAAATTGCGCAGTCTGCAAGAAGAGCCTACCCCTTTTTCAAGAACCTGTCATAAAAAACATAATTCTATCCGTTCTAAATTATGTGACATAATTTGACTTATTATATTTTTTTTTAAATGAAGGTTATGGTCTTAAATATGTTATACTCCATAATATTAAAAAAAATAAGAAAAATTTTAAATTTTGTGATCTTAAACACGCCAAGCGAATAATGATAAACTTTTGAAACTGGATTTTAAATTAATAATTTGTACATATACAATAAATTTCTTAAGAAAATACATAGTTTGTATTAAAATTACTGAGTTCTGCCGAACCCCGAACTCGTAACCTACACATTAGCTCTATACAAAAACTGATCATTGAGGGGAGTGCAAAAGCTAAAATCTAGCAAAATACAACCAAAGGATGTGGTGCAGTGGATGAGACTGTCCCTCCCTTAACCAGAGGTTTCGGGTTCGAGCCGTGAGTATGAAAAAATCCTTAGTAGGGAGCGCTTCCTCCCGAATGGGGCCCTACGCGACACGAATTCGGATATAATCGAGCTCTAATACAGATACCGAACATCGAATGGGAAACCAAAAAAACAAATCTAGCAAAATATAGACTCGTGGAGAAAAGTTGTTGGGACCGTGGGGTGGAATGTAGGCACCTCCTAGCGTGCAGAAAGTAGTGATAATAAAAACTCGTGAAATAGTTTTTTTTTTGTTTTTGGAAAATTCTTTGGGTTATTATTTTCTTATAATAAAAAAATTGTTTCAGTATGAAAAATTAATAACAAAAGGTTAATTGTCTAACCGATTTTGGAGATAAAAATAAAGACGACGACGAAGAAGAAGATTTCGTATTTGGAAGCCTTACCCAATAAGAATGTTTGGATGTGAATGCGAATTTTGTGGTGGCACTGGAAATTTCGTAGCAGAATAAGAATATTTAACAATTTTCCATAATTAACAGTATTTATAAAAAATGTTCGAAATTAATCTATCTATCTATCTATATCTATCTATACTATATTAAAAGCACGAAACCACTTAGCGAAATTTCGTTCGCCTTTTTTGCCCTTTAAAAATAGGTTTTATATTTGACAAAATCGTAATTAAATAATTTTTCTAATTTTTAGGACTTTAAAATCAACTAAAACTCTCTTTCCTTATTTGAATTGTGTAGAAACTCCTAATATTTTCTAATATTTAATACTTTAAAATCAACTAAATTTTACTTAATAATTCCTTCCTTATTTGAAATCATACATATTTCCTAGAACGCCCAACAAAGTAATTGTTGATTCGTTAGGATTCTAAAGTTTTAGAAGTGATTTCAACCACTTTCTTATTTGTCCTTATTGAAATTAATAACTAATTTTTATAAACAGTTATAATGCAAAAATCCTATCAACTTAACCAAAATTATCGAAGTCATTACGTAGAGCTCCTTTTTATTTATTTTTTATATAATTTTTTAAGAAGTATTAGTTCTAACTTTTTAACCGTGCTGATGAAAGTTCACCTTCAGCTATTGCCATCTGCTTTCACATAACAAATACTATTTGTTTGCATGAATCTATTTTGTCATCTATCATAATATGTTGATAAACACCATCAAAGGATGTGGTGTAGTGGATGGGGCTGTTCCTCCCTTAATCAAAGATCTCGAGTTCGAGCTCTGGGTATGGAAAAATCCTTGGTAGGAAGCGCTACCCTCCTAATGGGGCCTTACTCGGCGCGAATCCGGATATAATCGAGCTCCAATGTGGGTAGCGGATATCGGATGGGAAACCAAAAAAAAACTATGTTGATAAACTCTGTTTATTTTCAATCTTTGTATATGTCTAAATTCTTTTTTCTGTTAAATTTCGAGCATCCAGATATTCATTGTGATTCTTTGAATAAAATTTTATATTTGATAAAATTGTAATCTAAGTTAATTTTCTTAATATTTAGAACATTAAAATCAACCAAGATTTTCTTATTAAATTATTTCTTACTTGAACTAACAGAACCTTAATAAAAGAATGTTACTATATTAGTTTATGGTGCACGTTACGAATTTAGTGATAATATTGCTTCTTTTCATGTTTTCTCCATGCACACGTGTGATGACCCAAAAGGTCATCACTTGTGTTGCAAGTGAATTCAGTGTTTCGAGGCCTAAGAACCTTTTTACTCCATTTTGATTTACGTGCGTAGTCCAGATCTATATCCGGAGAGCCTTCTATATGAAAATATGAGAAATAGAAATTCTAGAGTTAACATTTAATTATGGTTGACTTTGGTCAACATTTTGAGCAAACGAACCAGATCCGTGTTCCGACGATCCCGGGAGGTCCGCAGTAAAATATGGGACTTGGGTATGCCCCGAAATGAATTCCGAGGTCCCAAGCCTTAGAAATCAATTTTTGCAAGAAATTGTTTTACTGAATTATCTAAGAAATAAAGAAAAGAATTAATGTTTGAAACCATTGTTATCGGGCTCATATTTTGTTCCGGAGTCCGGTACAAACTTGTTATAGTATTTGAAAGATAACTGTGAAATTTGGTGAAAACGGGATTTATTTGACGTGAGTTGGACTTCCGATTGAAGAGTTATGAACTTTGAGAGTTCTTGATGAAAATATCGAGTTTTGAGGTTTGATTCATGATTTTTACATGTTATTTTAATGATGTGATCGCACGAGTACGTCCATATGATGTTTTTGAGTTAGTATGCACACTTGGTTTGGAGTTCCGAGGGCTCAGGTGAGTTTCGGGTAGGTTCTGGGATGTCTTAGGCCTAAAACATAGTTGTTGCAGGCTCAGGGAAGTGGAAGGCCCCTGAACAAACTAGTGCGGTCCACACAAAATGGAGTGCTGCCGCGGAGGGGCCTGTGCGGTTGCACTAGATTCTGTGCGGTCCGCGGTGAAGAACATTTCACTGGTCCGATTTCGGAAGCTTATATCTTTTGATATACAAGGAATTTTGAGATGATTCAAAAACAAAAGTTGTAGCCCTTCGTGTCTAGTACTATGTTAAAAGCATGAAGGCCTTTAGCGAAATATTGTTCGCCTTTTTTACCCTTTAAAATTAAAGTTTACACTAGACAAAATAATCATTTTGTTATTTTCTAATATTTAGAAATATTCATTTAATTAATTCCGTACTATTTAAGAATGGTCATTTAATTGTTTTCCTAATATTTAGGACTTTGAAATCAACTAAAACTTTACTTATTAGTAATTTTTTTCTTATTTAATTATGTAGATTAATCTCACCCCAACTTTGTATCTCAAACGCGTGTAAACATTATGATTCAGGTAGTAATCACTTTTTTATTTTTTGCATTTTACTTAAACATAGTTCGGATTTTTACACTCTAATAAAGTGGTTAAAAATAATTAAATGCTAGAATTTATTATAATCATATGTTTGTCAATATTTTTATCCTGTACAAATAGATTTTACATTGAAAAAACTTTATACTTTAATTATCTTTCTAATATTTAAAGTTTTAAAAATAACTAAAATTCTCTACGTGAAATATCATATCGATATTTTTATCCTTTGAACATAGAATTCTTATTGGATAAAAATATAGTTATAGTTAAATGTTAAAGTTAAGATGATCTAATTAATATAAAGAATCTGAATGAAGAAAAACTATTTCCTCTAATGTTGAGGATGAATAATTAAATTTTTGAACTAATTCAACAAAATAAGTTTTTGAATCAACTAATTAGATAGAAAATTCAATTCAAATATTTTACAAATTCATCATATAAACAATTTCAAAACTTGTAGTGTACATAATTATATTGAGGGTAAAAGAAATAAAAAAAATAAAATAAAATAAGTTACAATATAGTATTGAGAGTCAAAGATAAAGCTACAAACTTAAAGTAATAAGGATGAATAGTAGAAGACTAAATGAGTTATCATTAATTTATTTTTCTTTTGCGTTTCCAACAAATGTTGAGTTCCTATATTTTTTATTTGTTAAGTGATGTATTATAAAATATTAACTCAACATTGATCAATTTTTAGACTTTACATTATCACTTATTTTTTTCTTTCTCGGGCTATTGAGCCAACATCTACATTCCCAAATGTCCAAAAGATCAAACGATTTAATATTTTAATTTGCTTTATTTGAAATTTTTTTGGAGAATTGCAATGAACTATTACTGTGTCACTTGTTTGTTTCGAGTATATTAAATTACAGACCAGTAATAGTTTTTGTAAGATATTCCAAAAGAAGTCCTAAAAATCACAAAAAGGTATATAAGGATTTCTATGTGCATGAGTTTTTCATAATGAGCTAGCTAAATGGACCAATGTTCATCATTATATAATTTTTTTTATTTTTTATTTTATAACCTAAGTAGAAGATAAGCACCAAAACTTGTGAAATTTTAGAAATGAATAAATCTTAAATTGAAAATATCAACTAAGATGATTGATGACTTCTATATTGTCATTGTTTTTTCATTATTGAGTTGCTAAATAAAGTCGACAATATCATTTTAGGAACTCACATTTTTTCTTAAACTTATTTTACAAATCAAGTGTAATTAGTTAATATAGTATTTATGTAATTTTTATAAAAAATATATTTATTGAGATGGAGTACACGTGCAACGCGCGTATTGTAATGCTAATAAAGTAAAAAAGCTATATGACACTTTTTGAAAAACAACAATGTTATAGTATATATATACATACATATACTATATTAAAAGTACGAAGGCCCTTAGCGAAATATCGTTCGTCTTTTTTGCCCTTTCAAAATAGATTTCGCACTAGACAAAATAGTAATTTAGTTCTTTTTCTAATATTTAAGTATTTGAAATCAACTAAAATATTGACTACTAAATATTTTCGTATTTTAACTTGTACGAGTCCTAATTTGCACATACATTGTATCTTTAATTTATAAAAGCTTTATTATTATTTCCTTATATTAATTAATTAATTAATACTTCTAAGTTTTATACAAGGAAATCAATTGATTTTTACGGAAGTCAAATTTCCTATTCCTAATAATTGTCTAACGAAGTAAAAACAAGTTATGTAAAGAAAATATATTTCTATGGAACTCATTAATTAATTAATTAATACTTTTTCTAAGTTTTATACGAGGAATTTAATTGGTTTTATCCCATTATGATACCTCATAACATTAATTACACAATGTTAAAGAGGCACGTAAATATTATTAAATAATATATTTGAATTATAAAAAAAAATTAAAAAGTCTAAGTCATTGAAAATAATAAACAATATATCTCGACTTTCATGAGTGACGATTGAAAATTTTATAATTATTCAAGTTCTTCACTTGTACGTTATTCAAGTACGATTACATTTATAACCAGTGCCAATTAAAAGAAGGCAATAATTGAGTTTAATTTATATAGATGTTAAGCCATCAAAATATACATATCAAAAGGAAGGTCCTAAAATTTCCTCAATTTCTGCTACGTACTTTTGGTCATCTATTAGCAACCAAAAAGAAAAATAGAGAAGATTGCTATATAACAAATAAATGTTGCCGCAAGCAAATTCATGTGTATCAAATCAGTATCCCCTTATTGCAGTTCGCACTTATTATGCAATAAATCGTACCAAAAATCATTCATGTTACACATATACCTTGATAATATTTCATAGATATTTAAAAGTTAGAAAGAACTATGCTATTTAAGAAATAAGATTTAATTCACCTTCTGCATAGTGATGTATCTATAATTGAAAACAAAGAGTACAATAAAAAAAAATTAAAAGGACACAAGAAATTTGCCCCAGAAACGGATGAATGTAAACAACTCGTGTGCATACAAATTGTATCCAATTATGATATTTACATGTACAAGTTTTAATTAACTTAACACCGGAAACAAGTTCTTAATAGTCTAAACAACCTCATAATTTGGCTATAAGATTTTCAATTTTCACTTGAAGATGAATTTTAAATTTTTTTTGAAAATTTGAAAAACTCCAAAAAGTTGTTTTTCAAAATTTTCACTCATATTACTCACAAAACTTCAAAAATAACCCAAAATTGTATTCATGTCCAAACACACTCTAACTTTCAAATACCATTTTTACTTTTAAAAAAAATCACTTTTTTTTGGAATTTTACAGTTCTTATGTCCAAACGTCCACTTAATTTCTATAACGCGGTTTTTTGTTCTAGGTTGCGATGCATTTATTGGCATAAACTCTGCTAAGTTTTTACGTGTAATACCATAGTAATATTATTTTTAATGTATTTCAGTGTATAGGTACTTTGGGAACTTGGAATTTTGCACATTCATAATCAAATTCATGAATTGCCTGATTTGATGATATTCCATATTGTAATACTCATTACATGACTTTATTTGTAGTATTTGTATGTGGTATTCTTTTAGATTGTATATTGTATCACAATATACTATGACACTTGAATCTTATAAAAGAAGATTCATACACTTTTAGGTTTATTAGAATTCACAAATTTTAGGGTTATGTTTTAATTTCTCCTTTCTTTTTTTTTCCTTTTAATTTAATGTCGTAATTATTTCCGTTATATACTTATATGTCCATATATTTCTTTTCTCAAAGTTATCAAACTTATAGTAGCCGTAGAATGGATTCGTTAAGATAATGTAGTTTGATTGTTTAGTGGCTTTTTAACGGCTCTACGAATTGGACGATCAAACTTTAAATTGAGTTAAATAAAGTAACAAAGGTCAATTCCTGCCACATTGCTCACATCCAAAATATGTAGGCGAGCCTGTTTGACCAAGTTTTTTGGGAAGTCAAAGGTAAATATTTCTTTTTAAATATACTTATTTTAGAGAGTTAAGGTGTTTTGAGGTTCTTTCGAATAGTAGTAGAAGCTTTAAAAAAAGTACATTTTCCGATAAGCATGGCCAAAGTGCTTCTAAGTATGAATTTATCCCTAGAATTTAACTTTGTCGGTACATTTATATTTTTAGATAAAGTATCTTTTTCATTTAAATGACCGTTATATCTATTTCTACATCAATTGCTATTGCACATAATTTATTTTTATTCAATATTCCATATATTTTTTATCGATAGGCGTAGAATACACGTGCAACGCACGTACACTAAAACTAGTAACATAAAAGTCGTGGGAGTATTAATTAACAGAGATTTGACCCCACCCAAGCACTAACATAGTGTACATTAGTAAGAACTAAATAAAATTAATTTTTCTTAACAGCTTCATAATAAAAAAAGGATCTTTGCATAAATAGCCGATCACTTTATAGTTTACTCTTTATAGCCAGTATAGATAGATTATAAACTGATGCTACATGATTATATACATATTATACATAAATTAAATATATATTACACATTCGTCAAGTTATTTTTAGTTTATGTAATTGAGTGAACTGCTATTTAGGTCAATTATATAATTAAGATATCTTTTCATTTTCAATTGTAAATCGAATCTTCAGCGGAGGAAGTTGGACTCACAAAATGTTCCCCTTTTCTTGTTGGAAAAAGTATATAAAATTTGTATATATATTTGTAACGACCCAACCGGCCGTTTTGCTTTCTAGAACCCTGTTTCCCTAAATGAGACTTTTCGTATTTATTTTTACTGATTTATGATTTGCGGGGATGGTTAGTTCGGGATTTGAAAGAGTTTGGATTAAAATCGGAACACTTGGTTCCTTAAGGTTGGCTTAAAAGGCCAAGTTTGACTTCGGTCAATACTTTGAGTAAACGACTTCGAAATCGGGATTTAGCGGTTCTAATAGGTTCGTATGATGATTTTGGACTTGGGCTTATATCCGGATCAGATTTTGGATGATCCCGGAGCATTTCGGCACCTAATAGTGAAAGTTGGATCTTGAAGGTTTTAAAAGTTCTTTAAATTTAGTTGGAGAGCGTTTTGGTGATATTGAGGTCCAAACGGAATTTTGAGACCGGGAATAGTTCCGTAATGTCTAAGACTTGCACGCAAAATTTGGTGTCATTCCGTGTTGGTTAAGTACGTTTCGGCGCATTGGAAGTAAATTGAAGAACTTGAAGTTCTTAAGTTTGATTCAATTGGTTTT
The DNA here is from genome assembly GCF_000715075.1 of Nicotiana tabacum. NCBI lineage: Eukaryota > Viridiplantae > Streptophyta > Magnoliopsida > Solanales > Solanaceae > Nicotiana > Nicotiana tabacum. The sequence continues at coordinate 11,977,969 of NC_134089.1, read as the reverse complement.
TAGGTGCGATTCTTAGTTATAATATTATTTCGGGCGTTTCGAGAGTTCGAGCAAGTCTGTTTTATGATTCCAAACTTGTTGATATATTGGGGCGGGGCCTCGAGTGTCAATCGGATGAGGCTCAGACCAAGTTAGAAACTTGGAGGAAGAGCTGAAGCTCCCCAGTTCTGTCGTAATCGCACCTGCACTTAGCTAGCCGCAGGTGCAAGCCAAGCCTCGCAGAAACGGCCAAGGAAGGGCAGCCCAGGTTCCGCAGATGCGGCCCATCCTTCATAGAAGTGGGACCACAGAAGCGGGTACCCGTCCGCATGTGCGACGCCAGCCGGCCCAGGCCATTTCCGCAGAAGCGGACTCCTGTCCGCATAAGCGAGGGTGCAGATGCGGCCTTTTGACAGCAGGTGCGAAAAAGCTGGATGCAGTGAGGTTCATTTAATACGGGACTTAAACTATTTTTTACACATTTCACTCACTCCTTGGGCGATTTTTGGAGCTTCTTGAGAGGGGTTTTCACCTAGCTTTTGGAGGTAAGTAATTTTTACCTAATGTGAGTTAAATATATAGTTTGTGGGTAGATTATAACATGTAAATTATGAAAATCATGTGTTTAGATAAAAACTTAGGTTTTTGATAAAAATGAGATTCCACCACAAAAATGATTATGAAACTTAGTGAAAATCATATATTATGTTCCTAAGGTTATGGCTAACAACTTTCTTCGAAAATTTTCAAAATTCAGGCACGTGGGCCTGGGGGTGAATTTTAGAAATCTTGCATTTTGGATTGGGTAATCACTTTAATAGTGGGGATATGAACTTTTGAGCATAGATTGATAAGTTTATGTAATATTTGACTAGTTTCGAGTTGTTTGACATCAAATTTGGAGGTTTGAGCGCGTTCTTGAATTGGGAAGTAGGCTTTGAGACGAGGTAAGTCTCCTTTCTAACCTTGTAAGAGGGAATTAACCCCATAGGTGAATTAAATAAATGTGTGTACCTATTTTTGGGTGCTACGTATGTACGAGGTGACGAAAGTTCGTACGGAGCTACTAATATGCTATTGTTCCGGTAGTTTAGGACCTGTACCATGCTTTATTTGAATATGTGCGCCCTTACTTGCTAATTTAATTACTTAGGTCATGTTAGAATTTGATTAAAGAACTGTAAAAGGTTAAATTCACTTACTTGGAAATTTAATGGAATACTTGACTATAAATTAGAAATTTGTGTTTTCCTTAAAAATAATTGCTCTTTGTGGATCGGGCCGAGCGCCTCAGTAGTAAATAAATGCATCTATGGTTCGCGTTGTTCGACCCTCCGGCAGTGCATAGTTTAAATATTATGTTGGATCGGGTCGTACGACCTCGACATAATTTGCGCATGATAATTTAATGATTGATATTGCCTAACTGTCTTGAAGTGTAAACTGTTAAATGATAATACCGAATTTAGCATTCATATTTGTGAAAGAAGGATTATATTTTCCCGTTTTTAAGCTTTCAGTATTATTCATGCAAATCCATGCTTAGTATAACATTTAATATATTATTGTTAGCCCTAGTGATTGTCAAGTGAACCTCTCATCACTACTTCTTCGAGGGTAGACTGGATACTTACTGGGTATATATTATTTATAGACTCATACTACACTTCTGTACTTAATTGTACAGGATCTGAGGCAGGTGCATCTAGTTACCCGTCCGGCGCGCATACTTGACATTGGATTGAGATTTCACGGTTGGGTGCCCCCTTCTGAGCCGTTCAGCAGCATGCCGGAGTCTCTCTTTTGTTTATTGCTGTCTATTCTATTTCAGGCAGTAGGATAGTCATCTTTAGTATATTCTACTAGTTGCCCACATACTTGTGACACTACATCTTGGTACATATTAGTAGACTTACGATTTTTGGGTTGTAGTTCTACAGTTATGATTTCCTTTAGTTGTTTCCGCTTTTGGTTGCTTTAAAAATTCATTATTTATCAAATGCTTTAAATTTAAGAAAAGTTAGTTGTTTGGATTGCTTAAATGGGAAATCACTAAGTTGTTCATTGTTGGCTTGTCTAGCAACGGTGATGGATGCCATCATGGCCTGACATGGAGTTGGGTCGTGACAATATGGTATCAGAGCACTAGGTTCACGTAGGTCTCACAAGTTATGGGTAGGCCTAATATAGTCTTGCGGATCGGTGCAGAGACGTCCGTACTTATCTTCGAGAGGCTATAGGGTGTTAGGATACTACTCTTTATTCATTTCCTATCATGCAGTTGTTGGTATACTAAGTTTCCTTCTTCTATTCTCTCACAGATGGTGAGGAAGCGCGTAGCAGAAGTTTCGGACCCAAGAGGAGCTGCTCCCCTCATTGCTAGAGGCAGAGGCCAGGGGAGGGAACCGGCCCGAGGTATGGGACGAGGACGCCCCAGAGTTGCCCCAATTATACCACCAGCGGATCCAGTAGAGGATCCCATCATTGAGGAGTAGGGAGAGGTACACATAGCAAAGCCTGCCTGGATAGACTTCATGACAGCACCAGGCTTTCAGGGGGTCATGGGCCGTATGTTGCGGTTCATGGATTCTATGACCCAGGATGGTTTATTTCCAGCAGACCCAGCCATATCTCAAGCGGGAGGGGGAGCACAGACCCCTACTGCTCAGACTCCTGGGCACGTAGCTGCAATGTATTAGACTCCGGGTGCACTACCCGTGGGCGGAGCCCAGCCAATTGCAGCAGCTGCAACTGAGCCTAGACAAGCTGAGGACGGCAAGCCACAGAAGCTATTGGACATGTGGACTAGATTACACCCTTCTGTCTTTGGAGGCGAGCTTCATGAGGATGCCCAGGATTTCATTGATAGGTGCATGGACAAACTGCATTACAAGAGGATATTAGAGTCTCATGGAGTGGATTTCACTACTTTTCAGCTGGAAGGCATGGCCCGTAGATGGTGGCAGTCTTATCTTCTTGGCAGACCAGCTGGTTCTCTTCCCATGACTTGGGGCCAATTCACACAGCTTTTCTTGGATAGGTATATTCCACCCATCCAAGAGGGAAGAGTTGCAGCATCAATTTGAGCAGCTCGAGTAGGGTCAGATGTCAGTGATCGATTATGAGGCGAGGTTTTCTGAGTTGTCTCGCCATGCACTTATGATACTTCCTACTGACGCAGAAAGAGTGCGGAGGTTTGTTGCGGGGTTGCACTCCGGTATTAGGGCTAATATGGCCCAGGAGGTTGAGATGGGGACTCTTTATCAGCTGGTAATGGAGATTGCTCGGAGGATTGAGGGCTTCCGTCAGAGGGGTAGAGAGCAGATGCAGCAGGACAAAGAGGGCCCATTTTTCTAGAGAGTTTAGAGGTGCCCCGGCTAGGGGAAGAGGTTAGTTTGGGAGGGGTCAGCCTAGCAGGCCCCTATATTCAGCACCACCACCTCCTCGAGGTACTCTAGCGCGCCCCTATTTTAGCACCATGCTAGAGAGTTCTTACCACCCACCAGCCATCCAGGGTTCTTCCAGTGGGTACTCAGGCCACCAGGGTTCTTCCAGCTCCTATTTTAGTACCATGCCAGAGAGTTCATATCGCCCACCAGCTATTCAGGCTTCTTCCAGTGGGTCTTCAGGCCATCAGGGTCAAGCTTTAAGGCAACCGATCACCGCATTGAGGGGTTGTTTCGAGTGAAGAGATCTCAGTAACATGACGAGATACTGCCTCAGGCTTCAAGGTAAGACAGTACAACAGGGGCAGCAACCCATGATTACAGCACCGGTTGTCCCGCCGCCCAGAGGCGGAGAGCAAGATGGTAGGAGCCGTCCTAGAGGTGGAGGCCAGAAGGGGAGGTCAGCCAGCTACTATTCAGTCAGGCGGAGGCCAGCCAGTCGGTGCTCCAGCCAGATTTTATGCTTTTCCGGCCAGACCAAATGCATTGGCCTCAGATGTCGTGATCACATGTATTATTTCCGTATGTGGTAGGGATGCTTCAATATTATTTGATTTAGGGTCTACCTATTCATATGTATCATCTCTATTTTCTCATTTCCTGGATATTCCTCGTAAGTCCTTGGGTACTTTTGTTTATGTGTCCACTCCTGTGGGCGATTCTATGGTTGTATATTGGATCTACCGGTCCTGTGTGGTTATATTCTATGGTTACGAGACTAGAGCGAACCTCCTGTTACTTGATATGACCGACTTTGAGGTCATCTTGGACATGGACTGGTTATCCCCATATCACACCATCCTCGATTGTCATGCCAAGACTATTAGTTTAGCGATGCCAGAGTTATCGAGATTGGAGTGGAAGGTTTCCTCCGTTAGTACGATGAGTCGGGTCATCTCTTTTCTTAAGGCTCGACACATGGTCGAAAAGGGTTGTTTGGCTTATCTAGCTTATGTTCGGGACACTACCGCAAAGTCTCCGACGATTGATTCAGTACCAGTAGTCTGGGAGTTCTCCTATGTATTTCTTTCTGATCTTCTGGGCATGCCACCAGATCGTGATGTCGACTTCTATATTGACTTGGCTCCAGGTACCCAGCCTATATCTATCCCACCATACCGTATGGCTCCGAAAGAGTTGAAGGAGTTGAAGGAACAGCTTGAGGAGTTGCTAGCGAAGGGGTTCGTCAGTCTAAGTGTCACCTTAGGGTGCCCCAGTGCTATTTGTGAAGAAGAAAGATGGGACTATGCGGATGTGCATTGATTACCGCCAGTTGAACAAAGTTACCATCAAGAACAAGTACCCGTTGTCGCGTATTGATGATTTGTTTGACCAGTTGCAGGGTGCTAGGGTGTTTTCTAATATCAACTTGAGATCAAAGTACCATCAGTTGAAGATTCGGGACTCAGATCTTCCAAAGACTGCCTTCGGTACTAGATATGGCCATTATGAGTTTCTAGTGATGTCCTTCAGCTTGACTAATGCCCCAGCGACATTTATGGATCTGATGAACAGGGTGTTCATGCCTTATATTGATTCCTTTGTTATTGTCTTCATTGATGACATCTTGATTTATTCACGTAGCATGGAGGAGCACGAGCAACATTTGAGAGTGGTGCTTCAGACCTTGAGGGAACAGAAGTTGTATGCTAAGTTCTCCAAGTGTGAGTTTTGGCTAGAGTCTGTGGCATTCTTGGGGCATGTTGTGTCAGGCGAGGGTATTAAGGTGGATCCCAAGAAGATTGAGGCAGTTCAGAGTTGGCCTCGTCCCACTTCGGTGACTGAGATCAGGAGTTTCCTGGGGTTAACAGGGTATTATTGCCGGTTTGTGCAAGGCTTTTCATCCATTGCATCACCTTTGACTAGATTGACTTAGAAGGGTGCTCCATTTTGTTGGTCCAATGATTGTGAGACGAGCTTTCAGAAGCTCAAGACAGCCTTGACTACAACATTGGTTCTAGTATTGCCTTCCGGTTTAGGGGATGTATACGATGTATTGCAATGCTTCACACGTTGACTTGGGTTGTGTATTGATGCACGAGCGGCGAGTTATTGCATATGCTTAACCTCAATTGAAGATTCATGAGAAGAATTACCATGTGCATGACCTAGAGTTAGCCGCGATTCTTCATGTTCTTAAGATATTGAGGCATTATCTGTATGGGGTGTCATGCCAGGTTTATACTGATCATCGCAGCTTATAACATTTGTTCAAGCAAAGGGATCTCAATTTGAGGCAGCGTAGATGGCTTGAGTTACTGAAGGATTATGACATCACCATTCTTTATCATCCGGGCAAGTCAAATGTGGTCGCGGATGCCTTAAGTAGGAAGGCAGAGAGTATGGGTAGCTTGACATTCATTTCAGCAGAGGAGAGGCCACTAGCTTTGGACATTCAGTCCTTGGCTAACAGACTTGTGAGGTTGGACATTTCAGAGCCCATCCGAGTTCATGCATGTGTTGTTGCCCAGTCTTCACTATTGGAGCAGATCAAGGCTTGACAGTTAGATGATCCGCACTTGGCAGTCCTCAGAGAGACGGTACTACAGGGTGGTGCCAAGGAGGTTTCTATTAGCGAGGATGGTGTTCTGCGACTCCAGGGTCGTCTATGTGTTCCTTATGCCGATGGCTTAAGGGAGAGGATTCTAGATGAGGCACACAATTCTTGGTATTCCATTCATCCAGATGCCACCAAGATGTATCGTGACCTGAGACAACATTATTGGTAGCGACGGATGAAGAAAGACATAGTTAAGTACGTAGTTAGGTGCCTAAATTGCCAGCAAGTTAAGTATGAGCACCAGAGGCCATGTGGTTTGCTCCAGCAAATGACTATACTAGAGTATAAATGGGAACACATTACTATAGACTTCGTAGTTGGGTTGTCGTGGACCTTGCAGAAGTTTGATGCGATTTGGGTGATTGTCGATAGGTTGACCAAGTTGGCACACTTCATTCCGGTTGTGACTACATATACTTCAGAGAGGTTGGCCCACATTTATATTCAGGAGATAGTTTGGTTGCATGGTGTACCTGTTTCCATCATATTAGATAGAGGCCCTCATTTTACTTCACATTTCTGGAGATCCGTACAAACTGAGTTGGGGACCCGTGTAGAGATCAGCACAATATTTCATCTACAGATTGATGGGCAGTTGGAGTAGACCGTTTAGATCCTGGAGGACATGCTCGGGGCATGTGTGATTGGCTTTAAAAGGTAGTGGGATCGATTCTTACCCTTGGCCGAGTTTGCTTATAACAACAATTATCAGTCTAGCATAGAGATAGCTCCATTTGAGGCTTTATATGGTCGGCAATGTCGTTCTCCCATTGGGTGGTTTGATCCCCGCGAGGCTAAGTCATATGGTACTGATTTGGTGAAGGATGCATTGGAAAAGGCAAAGTTGATCTAGGAGGGACTTCGCATAGCATAGTCCAGATAGAAAAGTTACGCAGATCAGAAGGCGGGTGATGTATCATTCATGGAAGGTGAGAAGGTTCTCTTGAAAGTCTCGCCGATGAAGGGCATTATGAGATTCGGGAAGAAGTGCAAGCTGAGCCCAAGGTTTATAGGCCCATTTGAGGTGTTGAGGCGGGTTGGGGAGGTTGCTTATGAGCTTGCTTTACCGCCCAGCCTATCAGGGGTTCATCCAGTTTTTCACGTGTCTATGCTCCGGATGTATAACGCCGAATTGTCATATGTGTTAGACTTTAACACTATTTAGCTGGATGAGAGCTTAGGTTATGAGTAGGAGCCAATTTCCATTGTTGCTAGATAGGATCGCCAGTTGAGATCCAAGAGGATTTTCGCGGTAAAGGTCCAGTGGATGGGCCAACTAGTCGAGGAGGTGACCTGGGAGTCCGAGGAGGACATGTGGAGCAAATATACACACTTATTTAGCACTTCAGGTATGAATCTAAACCTGTTCGAGGATGAACGTTTGTTTAAGAGGTGAAGAATGTAAAGACCCGACCTATCGTTTTACTTTCTAGAACCCTGTTCCCCTAAACGAGACTTCCCCTACTTGTTTTTACTAATTTATGATTGCGGGGATAGTTAGTTCAGGATTTGGAAGAGTTTGAGTTGAAATCGGAACACTTAGTTCCTTAAGGTTGGCTTAAAAGGTCAAGTTTGACTTTGGTCAATATTTTGAGTAAACAACCTCAGAATCAATATTTGGCGGTTCCAATAGGTTCGTATAATGATTTAGGACTTGGACGTATATCCAGATCGGGTTTTGGATGACTCAGGAGTGTTTCGACGCCTAATAGTGAAAGTTGGATCTTGAAAGTTTTAAAAGTTCTTTAAATTTGGTTTGGAGCGGGTTTTGGTGATATCGAGGTCCAAATGGAATTCCAAGATCAAGAATAGTTCTGTAATATCATTTAAGACTTGCACACAAAATTTAGTATTATTCCGAGTAGTTTAAGTACATTTCGGCACATTGGAAGTAAATTGAAGAACTTGAAGTTCTTAAGCTTGATTCAATTGGTTTTTAGGTGTGATTCTTAGTTATAATATTGTTTCGGGCATTCCGAGAGTTCGAGCGAGTCCGTTTTATGATTCCAAACTTGTTGGTATATTGGGGCGGGGCCCCGAGTGTCAATCGGATGAGGATCGGACCAAGTTAGAAACTTGGAGGAAGAGCTGAAGCTCCCCAGTTCTATCATAATCGCACCTGCGCTTAGCTAGCCGTAGGTGCGAGCCAAGCCTCGCAGAAACGGCCAAAGAAGGGCAGCCCAGGTTCCGCAGATGCGGCCTATCCTCCACAGAAGTGGGACCACAGAAGCGGGTACCCGTCCGCATGTGCGACGCCAGCCGGCGCAGGCCATTTCGGTAGAAGCGGACTCCTGTCTACAGAAGCGAGGGCGCAGATACGGCCCTTTGACCGCAGGTGCAGAAAAGCTGGAGGCAGTGAGGTTCATTTAATACAGGACTTAATCCATTTTTTTTACACATTTCACTCACTCCTTGGGCGATTTTTGGAGCTTCTTGAGAGGGGTTTTCACCTAGATTTTGGAGGTAAGTAATTTCTACCTAATGTGAGTTAAATACAAAGTTTGTGGGTAGATTATAACATGTAAATTGATGAAAATTATGGGTTTAAATAAAAACCTAGGTGTTTGATAAAAATGAGATTCAACCACGAAAATGATTATGAAACTTAGTGAAAATCATATATTATGTTCCTAAGGTTATGTGTAACAACTTTCTTCGAAAATTTCTGGAATCTAGGCACGTGGTCCCGGTAGTGAATTTTAGGAATCTTGCATTTTAGGTTGGTTAATCACTTTAATAGTGGGGATATGAACTTTTGAGCATAGATTGATTAGTTTATGTAATGTTTGACTAGTTTCAAGTCGTTTGGCATCAAATTTGGAGGTTTGAGTGCGTTCTTGAATTGGGAAGTAGGCTTTGAGACGAGGTAAGTCTCCTTTCTAACTTTGTAATAGGGAATTAACCCCATATGTGAATTAAATAAATGTGTGTACCTATTTGTGGGGGCTATGTACGTATGAGGTGACCAGAGTCCGTACATAGCTATTAATATGCTATTGTCCGGGTAGTTAAGGACCCGTACCATGCTTTATTTGAAATATGTGCGCCCTTACTTGCTAATTTTCTTACTTAGTTCATGTTAGAATTTGATAAAAGAATTGTAAAAGGTTATATTACTTACTTGAAAATTTAATGAAATACTTGGCCGTAAACGAGAAATTTGTGTATTCCTTAAAAATAATTGATATTTGTGGATCGAGCCAACCGCCTCGGTAGTAAATAAATGCATCTATGGTTCGTGTCGTTCGACCCTCCGGTAGTGCACATTTTAAATATTATGTTGGATTGGGTCGTACGACCTCGGCATAATTTGCGTATGATAATTCTTTGGTACCCTCCATGATTGATATTGCTTAACTGTCTTGTAGTGTAAACCGTAAATGATAATACCGAATTTAGTATTTATTTTTGTGAAAGAAGGATTATATTTTCCTGTTTTTAAGCTTTCAGTATTATTCATGCAAATCCATGCTTAGTATAACGTTCAATATATTATTGTTAGCCCTAGTGAGTGTCAAGTCGACCCCTCGTCACTACTTCTTCGAGGTTAGACTAGATACTTACTGGGTACATATTGTTTATGTACTCAAACTATTCTTCTGTACTTAATTGTACAGAATCTGAGGCAGGTGCATCTAGTTACCCGTCCGGCGCGTATACTTGATATTGGATCGAGATTTCACGGTTAGCTGCCCCTTTCTAAGCCGTTTAGCAGTATGTCGGAGTCTCTCTTTTGTTTTTTGTTGTCTATTCTATTTCAGGCAGTAGGATAGTCATCTTTTGTATATTCTACTAGTTGCCTATATACTTGTGATACTAGATCTTGGCACATATTAGTAGACTTACGATTTTTGGGTTGTAGTTCTACAGTTATGATTTCCTTTAGTTGTTTCCGCTTTTGGTTGCTTTAAAAATCCATTATTTATCAAATGCTTTAAATTTAAGGAAAGTTAGTTGTTGGGATTGCTTAATAAAAATGGAAAATCACTAAGTTGTTTATTGTTGGCTTGTATAGCAATGGTGCTGGACAGCATCACGGCCTGACATGGAGTTGGGTCGTGACAATATTTGAGAGCGGCTATCTAGTGTCATTTTCCTTTATTATATTTACATATTAAATCTCCAGATTGAGATATATATTTGAAAATTAATTACATGTGTGGGTATGGTTTGAACTTCGAACCGTAAAAATTGCACGGGCACCCTATTTGGTCGCCCTTATTTAACATGTACCCACTTTTTAAATATTTTTTAACTTGTACCCACTGTTTAACAACTTCATGCCTTTTTATCCTCTTTCATCATCATCATCATCATCATCATCATCTTCTTCTTCTTCTTCTTCTTCTTCTTCTTCTTCTTCTTCTTCTTCTTCTTCTTCTTCTTCCTTTTCTTCTTCTTCTTAGGGTAACAGTGATTTTATATGATATTTGTGAAAATATTTTAAGATAGTTTATGGTATTTTACAGTGGTGAGTTGTTGTGACGTTTTATTTTTTACTATTGCGTAGAGTTTCTTCTTTTTCTTTTTCTTAATTGCAAAATGGGTTCGTTAGATTTATTGTTCTTTTGGAAAACTGATGATTGAGGTTTATTCTTGATGATATTTGGAGGTTATGTTTCAAATTTGAGCTTATTTAGAGTATATTTAGGTATTAAATCATATATTGAATTGCTAAAATTCAAAGAACAAATTTTTATTTCTGGGTAATTTGCATTTCAGGCCTATTTGGCCTTAAGTGCGTGAAAACGTTGGTTGTGCTACACCTTTTAGCCTTAAGTGCATCTGAGGTGCAATTTTTTATTTTAGACTTATTGGCCTTAAGCATAGGAAAACATTTATTGCACTTCAGACCTTTTGGCCTTAAGTGCATCTGCAGTGTAATTTTTCACTTCAAACTTATTGGCCTTAAGTGCATGAAACCATTGGTTGTACTTCAGGCCTATTTGGCCTTAAGTGCATCTGAAGTGTAATTTTTTCACTTCATACTTATTGACATTAAGTGCGAGAAATCATTGGTTGCACATTAGACCTATTTGGCCTTAAGTGCTTCTGAAGTGCAATTTTTTCACTTCAGACTAATTTTTTTAAACTCAGACCCGACAAGTTTGAAGTTGATCGTAAAGTGGACAGGCTTGCAAAATGGGTATAGGTTTATTTGTAACTCCACTGGGTATAGATCCAAAAAAAAACCTTCGAACCTATGTCAATTCATCGATTTATAGTGTTTACAACAACAAAAAAATATACAGATGTGTCCTTGACAATATGTCGGTTCATATGTCTCCATTTTTAGAGGCCGGAGTGCTTTATAGCTATGTATATACAGTCAAAATTGGGCTTGCCCTTCGTATGACTAATCGAGACTGGAACATGATAGGCCAAGGTTCAACCTTGTGTTAGGTCGAACCATGGTGCAAAGTTAGAGTGCCGAGCTCATGATCCAGAGACCGATCAAGATCGAGATCGACCAAAATAGAGACCGAGCAAGATAGAGATGTGAGCGATATCGGGGGAAGCTTACCAAGCCAAATAACGGAAAGCCGAAATATCCGCAATCGGACAAGGATCACGGTGGAAATCCCGGCACGTGTCAAGAAGAGGCCGATTAATTAGCTAGTCATGAGATTTCTTACTGTATTTAGAATTGTATCAAGGGTAGGACTCCCCTACTATATAAAGGGGGTCTGATTATTTGTAAAACATCATTACATTTACGCAATACAAAGCAATACACTGCCTTTCTCTAATTTTCATTATCTTGTTACTCTATTCTTATATCAATGTAAACTTCACTTGGTTTAGGGGTTATCAAACTCGAGGGCTAAGGCTATTCGATTCGTCCGGTTTGCATTTATTTCTTTTGTAGTCAATTCCAGTATTAATATATATTTTCTCAATTTGTGCCAAGTTATATCACGTATCCTTAAAACCACGTAGAAATTCAATTGTTATCTATTTTTAGGGTAAACAGTTTGGCGGCCACCTTGGAGCTAAGGATAATAGTGATTGCATGGTAATAACCTTCATAACACACATTATTTTACACTTGTACTTGTGAGTATCTTTTATTCCAGGATCAACATGTCAAACTCTCAAGCACACCCATACACGTGGACAATGACTTTGGTCATTATGATGAAAATGACAACATAGCCACCCTAGGGAATGAAGTACCTCCAGTTGGCCTCGATGGAGTTTCGGCCGTAGATCTAATCGACGTCAGCTCCCATGTAGCCACTAATCCAAATTTGGCCATCGATCCCGAAAGTAGCATCCGCAGGGATGTTCGATCAGCCGCTAGGGCACACATGGCAGTGAAGAAGGCAGAATCAGCCTCCGGGTGATCTTCGAGATGCTGCAGGCTCAACAAGCCACAATAGCACATCTCTAAAACCAGAACCATGCACCAAGCAGGATTAAGCCCGAGCCATCCTAGGAAGTTGATCACAGGGTCGAATCAATGTCAAGGAAATCGAACGAAAATGAATCAAAGACCGATCCCGCAATCATTAAGATGCTTGAGGAACTAACAAAGCGAGTTGAATCGGGGGAAAAGAAGATCGAAGCAAATGACAAGAAGGTGGAAACCTATAACTCCAGGGTTGATCAGATCCTGGGGGTACCACCAACATTGAAGGACTTGGATTCAAAAAAGTTCATACAAAAGCCCTTCCCCCGAGTGCAACTCCCAAATTGATCCCCAAGAAGTTCTATATGCCCGAGATTCCTAAGTATAATAGAACGACTGACTCCAATGAGCATGTCACCTCTTATACATATGAAATTAAAGGGAATGATCTAGAGGACAACGAGATCGATCTGTGTTACTGAAGAAATTCGGGAAGACCCTGTCAAAGGGAGCGATGATATGATACCATAATTTACCACCTAACTCTATCGATTCTTTTTCCATGCTTGCAGATTCTTTTGTAAAACACGCACCGGGGCCATAAAGGTCAAGACTAGGAAGTCAGACCTCTTCAAGGTAAAGCAGAAAGATAACGAGATGCTCAGAGAGTTTGTGTCTCGATTCTAAATGGAACGAATGGATCTACCACCGGTCGCAATTGATTGGACCGTTCAAGCTTTCACTCAAGGGCTAAAAGTACGAAGCTCAGTTGCTTCACAGTAGTTGAAGCAGAACTTGATTGAATACCCGCTGTTACCCTGGGCCGATGTACATAATCGGTATCAATCGAAGATTAGAGTCAAAGACGACCAGCTGGGGCTCATTCCAGGTCTGTTTATCCTATCAGGCCCATTGATAGAATCAAGAGGGACATTGATAGAGAACTAAGGTCGAACAGGTATCGATACCAGCTGTATAACAGAGATCGTAGGAGCAACGAACCTGGGCACAACCCTGTACGAGGTGAAAGGATAAATGATCGAGGCTAGAGCTCTCGAGGGCTCATGAGCAAGAATGGTTTCGATAGGCATATTGGACCTAAAGAAGTACCAGGATTGTCAGAATATAACTTCAATGTTGACAAATCCGCCATCGTATCAGCTATCAGACGCATCAAAGACACTAAATGGACTCGACCTCTACAGATTGATCTATCCCAGAGAAATCCCAACCAAATGTGCAAGTATCATGGCACCCATGGCCACAAAACAAAAGATTGCAGACTGTTGAGAGAAGAAGTAGGCCGGTTATTCAACGATGCACACCTTCGAGAGTTTCTAAGTGATCGAGCCAAGAATCATTTCAGAAATAGAGATTTCAACAGATAAAACAAGCAAGAAGAATCGCAACACTTCATTGACATGATTGCCGGAGGGGTCGATGTTCCCCAAGGGACAGTGTTAAAATGCACCAAGGTGTCAATCACAAGGGAGAAACGAATTGGGGATTACGTACCAGAAGGAACCTTAACCTTCAACAACGAAGACGCAGAAAGGATCATGCAACCCCATAACGATGCACTGGTAATATCTGTACTCATGAATAAAACTCAAGTTAAACGTATGTTAATTGATCCAAGTAGTTCGCCCAGCATCATTCGATCGAGGTTCGTAGAGCAACTCGGCCTACAGGACCAAGTTGTGCCCGTGGCCCGAGTGCTAAACGGATTCAACATGGCTTGTGAAACTACTAAGGGCGAGATCACATTGCCGGTGAACATGGCCGGGAACATCTAGGAGACGAAGTTCCTTGTGATCTAGGACGACATGAGGTATAATGCCCTATTCGGGAGGCCATGGGTCCACAACATGAGGGCAGTACCTTCGACTCTTCACTAGGTTCTAAATTTCCGACACCAGAGGGAATCAAAACAATCTAAAGGGAGCAACTTGCTGCAAAGGAAATGTTTGTCGTTGACAAAATGATACCAGTATCGGTACTCTCATCGACGAAGGAATCAAATTCGAACGGAAAATAGGAGGCCAAATAGCAATCACAAGCGCCAGCCTCGACCCACCTAGAGAAGCAGGGGACTGATGAAGATGATGATTATGGGGTCCCTCGACCTTTCATCATCCCTGATGACCCCGATGCTACCAAATCAACAATCGAAGAGCTAGAGCAAGTCACACTAATCGAACATCTGCCCGATAAAAAGGTATACCTGGGCACGGGGATAACACTCGAGCTCAGTAAAAAACTTATCCAATTTCTTATAACTAACATGGATTGTTTTGCCTCTTCCCATCTTGATATGATAGGGATCCCATCGGAAATCACCACCCATAAATTAAGCTTGGACCCAAAGTTCCATCCGTTAAAGTAGAAAAAAGACCCCAGTTCGAGATCAAGCATGCCTTCATCAAAGATGAGGCAATCAAGCTTCTTAAAATATGGTCCAGCTGGGAAGTAAAATACCCCGAATGGTTAACAAACGTAGTAGTAGTCCCTAAGAAAGGGAACGAACTTAGAATATATGTAGACTACAAGGATTTAAATAAAGCATGCCCCAAGGATTCTTTTCCTTTGCCTAATATCGATCGCATGATCGATGCCACGACCGACCACAAGATCCTCAGTTTTCTCGATGCCTATTCTAGGTTTAACCAAATACAGATAAACCCGGATGATCAGGAAAAGAACTCATTCTGAGTGCTTCATTATTACTATTACAATGTAATGCCGTTCGAACTAAGAATGTCGATGACACTTATCAACGCCTAGTAAACCGGATGTTTGAAGAATAAATAGGAAAATCAATGAAAGTTTACATTGACGATATATTAGTTAAGTCTCTACGAGCAGAGGACTATTTGAAGCATTTGCAGGAAACCTTTAGCATATTGAAGAAGTACACATGAAGCTGAACCTAGAGAAGTGCGCGTTCGAAGTTAGATTGGGTAAATTCCACAGATTCATGGTGTCCAATTGAGGAATCCAGATCAACCCTGACAAGATCAAAGCTATCGAAGACATCACGATAGTAGACAACGTAAAGGTCGTGCAGAGGTTAACCAGGCGAGCGGCCCTGGGGCGATTCATCTCGAGGTCCTCCGATAAAAGCCATCTATTTTTCTCGTTGTTGAAGAAGAAAAATGACTTCACATGGACTCCGAAATGCCAACAGGCCTTGGAAGAGCTTAAACGATACTTATCAAGCTCGTGCTGTTTCATATACTGAGGACAAACGAACAATTGTACTTATATTTGGCAGTATCAGAGATAGTGGTAAGTGGAGTCTTAGTCCGGGAAGGACAAGGTACGCAATTTCCTATTTATTATGTTAGCCGGACCTTAGGTGAGGCCGAGACTAGGTATCCCCACCTAGAAAAGTTGGCGCTCGCTTTGATAAGCGCCTCTAGGAAACTAAAACCGTACTTTCAATGTCACCACATATGTGTTGTAACAACTTACCCACTTCGAAATATTAAACATAAACCCAAATTTTTGGGGCTGTTGGCCAAATGGGTCGTAGAAATCAGCGAGTATAATATTGAATATCGACCCCGAACAACCATTAAGTCTCAAATTTTAGCAGACTTCGTGGCTAGCTTCACGTCGTCCCTAGTACCCGAAGTCGAAAGAGAGCTGTTGGTAAACTCGGGTACATCCTCGGGAATCTGGACCCTCTTTACGGACGGTGCTTCAAACGTAAAAGGGTACGGACTCGGCATCGTACTAAAATCACCCAAAGGCAACGTGGCAATCTATTAGAACTATGAAATTGACTAACAATGAGGCCGAATATGAGGCAATGATTATAGGTCTCGAACTAGCCAAAGTCTTGGGAGCGGAGGTGATCGAAGCCAAATGCGAATCCCTCCTCGTGGTGAATCAGGTTAACGGAACCTTCGAAGTTAGAGAAGAACGAATGTAAAGATACCTAGATAAGTTACAAGTAACTTTGCATCGATTTAAGGAGTGAACTTTACAACATGTACCTCGAGATCAAAATAGTGAGGCTGATGCCCTCGTAAACTTAGTCTCATCGGTCGAGGACAACAAGCTCAACTCGGGGGCCATCGTGCAACTCGTGAGATCAGTAGTCAAAGAAGGCCATGCCGAGATAAACTCCACAAGCTTGACCTGGGATTGGAGAAATAAATACATAGAGTATTTGAAGACCGGAAAGCTTCCCTCATATCCAAAAGAATCGAGGGCCTTTCGCACGAAGGCAGCACGGTTCACCTTGTCCAAAGACGGAACCTTGTTCAAAAGAATGTTCGATGGTCCACTAGCAATATGTCTAGGACCGGGAGATACCGAGTATGTTCTGAGGGAAGTACACTAGGGCACTTGCGGAAATCGTTCCGATTCCGAATCATTAGTTCAAAAGGTAATAAAAGCAGGCTATTACTGGATCGACATGGAAAAAGATGCAAAAGAGCTTGTTCGAAAATGTGACAAATGCCAGAGACATGCACCGATGATTCACCAACCCGGGAAACTACTCCATTCGGTCTTGTCACCGTTGCCATTCATGAAGTGGGGATTGGACATCGTTGGCCCTCTTCCACGGGCACCAAGTAAAGCTCAATTTATTTTATTTATGACTGACTATTTTTCTAAGTGGGTTGAAGCACAGGCCTTCGAGAAAGTTAGGGAGAAGGAAGTCATCGACTTCATTTGGGATCACATTATATGTCAATTCGGGATGCCATCCGAAATTGTGTGTGATAACGGAAAATAGTTCATCGGCAGCAAAGTAACCAAATTTCTCGAGGACCACAAGATCAAAATAATCCTATCAACACCTTATCATCCTAGCGGTAACAGGCAAGCTGAATCGACCAACAAAATCATCATCCAAAATCTTAAGAAGAGGCTAACCTACGCCAAAGGAAAGTGGAAGGAAATCCTACTCGAATTTCTTTGGGCATACTGCACAACCTCGAAGTCTAGTACCGGGGCTACCCCATTCTCATTAGTTTATGGTGCTGAAGCTCTAATACCGGTCAAAGTCGGAAAGCTCAGTATTAGGTTCTGATATGCAACAAAAGAATCAAATGACCAGCCCATGAATACGAGCCTAGAACTATTGGATGAAAGGCGTGAAGCCGCCCTCGTCCGATTGGCCGCCCAAAAACAACGGATCGAGAGATACTACAATCGAAGTGCGAATCTTCGATATTTTAATGTCGCGGACTTAGTGCTAAGGAAAGTCACCCTCAACACCAGAAATCCGAACGAAGGGAAATTGGGTTCGAACTGGGAAGGACCGTACCAGATTGTCGAGGTCACCGGAAAAAAGGTCCTACAAGCTCGGAACGATGAATGGAGAATAATTGTCGAGCAATCGGAACATATCTCACCTAAAACGGTATTACTGCTAAGGTATGACCCCTTTCTATTTTCTTTTTATTTTAGACTAACACTTGCAGGTGGTCAACAAGAAACAACGATGGATTTTTCGGCACAAAGTCTTTAGGTTTGAACGCACGTATTGCACTCTTTTTTTCTTAGACCATTTTTGTCCCAAATGGGGTTTTCGACGAGGTTTTTAACGAGGCAACAATGAATCGTCCTAACTTAAAATCAAGCCCGATTACGAATAGGCACCGAAGATCAATTCAACAATATCTGAGGTTCCTTTGAAATCAACCTCGAATACTAGGGGGTTACCCTCGGATATGTGTTGTCTTTGAATATCAACTCTATCGAGGAAACTACTTCATAAAGGGAGGGTCTCGATAGATAGGATTTATTGTAAGGGCCAAACGGTCAAAATGAACTGTGCCCACGTAGATTGCTCGAGCCTTGGCATAAAACATGTATGCATGTATGACTGGTTTGATCAAGAATAAAGAGAAGTACTTTCCTTGCAAACATCTTATGTTATAATTTTTTTTCCTCTTTACATCTTTTAAAGAGCTTCGTACTTCCGAAAATAACGAGCCCAAGGGCAATACTTAACCAGAATACGAACGACCACTCCCTCACTCGGGGACTGTCGTCCAACTTAAACTGCCCAAGTCATCGGGCCTCGGGGACAAAAGACCTAATAGGCAACTCCTCGATTTCTAAAGGCCACAACCACCCCACTCGGGGACTATTATCTCACGCAAGCCCGAATAAAATGAAAAAACAAGCCCAATGGGCAGCCCCTGAACTAAAAGGTTACAACCAATTTAACACGGCTCAGAGACGTCCAAAATAAATAACAAAAATAACATTTATAAAAGAAAAAAAATTCTTTCACAATCGGTTCTAAAGTCTACCCTCGGCAGAATCTCAAACTTAAGATATTTTCGAGAAAAAAACTTCGGTAACATCGAACCCCAATAACGCCTTAACCCAGAAAGGCAATAAAGGCAAGGTTTGTTCGAACC
Source organism: Nicotiana tabacum (assembly GCF_000715075.1). Taxonomy (NCBI): domain Eukaryota; kingdom Viridiplantae; phylum Streptophyta; class Magnoliopsida; order Solanales; family Solanaceae; genus Nicotiana; species Nicotiana tabacum. The sequence continues at coordinate 11,959,243 of NC_134089.1, read as the reverse complement.
CTCGAACACAACCTTATTGTTTCATGCTAAGGCATTTCAACCTTTGTGAATACAAATAATAAAGAAAAGGAAAAATTTGAAAGCTGAAAGGGAAAGAAAAGCCTTATATTTATATACAATAATTTTTTTACAAAGGCCAAATCAGCCTATTGCAAAATTTACAACGGCCAACACGGCCTTAGAAAAAATGCAAAAGAAAGTCCTAAGTGGCTTGGTCTTCATCGGAAGTTGCATCTCCATCCTCGGGATCTTTCCCATCTTCGGATTCACTTAAGCTCTCGGAGTCTTCCTCAGGGAAGGCCAGCTTCCGAGTCCTGGCTTCCTCTGCTTTGGCATTTTCAATTTCGACCATAATATCGAAGCCCTGGGCATGAACTCCCTCGAGGGCTTCCCTTCGAGCTTGCCATTTTGCATGATCCACCATGCTCTTGGCCTTGGCCTGGATGGCCTCGACATCGACCTTAAACTGGGCCACTTTAGCATCAGCTTTGGTGTTGGCTATGGCTACCTCAGATCTAGACACCTCGAGTTCGTTGGCCATGCTTGCCTTATCAGAAACAGCCAAGTCCAATTGGGATTGAAGCTCCTTTATCTTCTTGACCTGCACCGAGGCCTTCTCTCTTGTAGCCCGAAGCTAGGAGTCAGCCGACTCCAACTCTACCTGGACGACCTTCTTTTTCAAGGCTAAGATGTCCATATTCTTCTTGAATTTATCAGCTCAGCTTGTATTGTATCTACTTGCTTCTGAAGCTCCCGGATCTATTTGAGCCTCTCCAGACCTGCAGAATCGGATCGTTAGTCATTATCTCCAATTTGTTTTCACTATTATGAAGCACTCGAAATACCTGCTCGGCCATCTCGGCATGCTCATCCCGAGCCGTTGCTCAATCGGCCTGAAGCTTCTCATTGAGAAGCTTGTAGGTGTCACTTTTCTCAATGAGGCCCTGAACCTCAGCCTCGTACTCCTCCCGGATTCGTAGGAAAGTTTTGTGATGCAACACCAAAGCCTGCAAGCAATAAAGAAAATGTTAGGATTATCTACAACTCCAAGTTTAAAAGAAATAATGGAGAGACCCTCGAAGTTACCCGATTCAGAGCATGTTGGTCCTCATTAAACAGGCAAGCGGCTAATGCCGCATTCATCGGTACCAAGCATCTAAGGTATCTAGCAATCCCCATGGGGGGAGGAGAAGACACGGGCATCCTCCGGGACAGAAAGCACTCTATTCCGCCTGCGGTCGGGGTTAACACTTGGGGCCGGGAATCGATCCACCAGTTTTGGCTCGATGAAGACTCAGTAGCGCCCGATGATGGTATTTTCTTCGGCACCGGTAAATCACCAAACCCGGTGACATCCTCCGAGGAAGCAAACTCAAACCCGTCCAAGAAACCATGGATATTAGTCGCCCTATGAAGACCCTCGTAAGAGCGAGCTTCCAACATATTGGAACCTGAGGGGATTCAGAAATATCGATCACTCCGAGCTCGTCCCTTGAGAAATCTTTCACTGCTCGGGAAGCCTCGCCCCCGGTCTCTCTCCCGACCATCTCAACTTGGGGCGGAGTGGCCTCAACTCTTTCTGGTTCAGGAACTTCGGCCAAAGCTCTCTCATCGACCTCTTCGGAGGGCTTTTGTATCGAAACACTAGCCCGCACACGGGCCACCAGCCTAGAATTATCTTCCTCTTCTTCTTCTTCGGACTCATCCCTTAGTCGTGGATCGAGTCCGAAGGCAAAGAATCGGTGTCCCCCTGAGCCTGCGAGACCTCCTCGCCGATCTTTTATTTTCCGAGCCTGGGGAACTTGGAGCCCCTTTCTTTTTCTTCTCTTTGGACTACTTCGGGGTAGGTGGGTAGGGAAGGACTTCTTCACCGTCAGATGGGGGCCTTATTGCAACATCTTTCCCAAGTCCTGAAAAAGAAAAAAATGAGTAAGCTCTAGCCCAAACGATAACCGTTATAAGAAAGAAACTTACCATGATTGCGGGCCTCCCATCGACCCTTCGATAACTCCATCCAAGCACGCTCGGAGTATGGTCTCTATGACACCAGACCTTCGACCCATTTCTTGAGTTCCAGAATTGGGTCTGGCATCTGGGCCATAGCTGTAATACCAGAAAACATAGATGAGGAAAGAAGATAGGAAGTAAAACAACAAAATTGAGCATTCAAGGTGAAGTACTACTTACGATTCATGTTCCACTTCTCAGGAAACGTCACGTCTTCAGCAGGGATCAGGTCTGAAATTCTTATTAAAACAAATCGGCCCATCCAACCTCGGTCCCGAGATTCGTCTATGCTGGAGAATGGGGACCTACTGGCCCGGCGAGCAAGATTGATCAGTTCTCCTCGACAGAGCCGGGGACAGTAAAGTCGCATAAGGTGATCGAGGGTGAAAGGACATCCCTCGATTTTGCTTGTGAAGAATCGGAGAAGAATCACTATTCTCCAGAAGGAAGGATGAATCTGGCCAAGGGTCACATCGTATCTCTTGTAGAAGGCGATAATGATAGGGTCTAAGGGACCCAACGTGAAGGAGTAAGTGTAAACACTTAGAAACCCCTCCACCTGGGTAGTGATCGATTCCTCGGGTGAAGGAACTACTGCATGATTTTTGTCCCAGTTGCATTCCTCTTTAACTTTGTCGAGGATGTCTTCGATGATTGTGCATATGTACCTCGAGATTGGCTCACATCGGCCAGGTACCGAGGAAGTCTTTTCGACCTTAAAATCAGCAATAGTAGAGCACCCTCCCGGAATGAAATACTCAAGGGGATATTCCTCTGCTGCTCAGTCGTCGGCGGGACATGATGAAGAGGCGGCCTCCTTTTTCGGTACAATATTTGAAGTTTTTGCCATTGTAGAAGTAGAAGAAAAAATGAATTAGGATGGTACGCGGATTGCTAAAAGTGCAAGATATTTGGATGCAAGAATTGCGAACCAAAGAAATTTTTGAAGAGAAGCAAAAATAGGGGAAGCTTTGAATGTAAAGTCTTAACAGAGGGAGGTTACAATACCTATAGCTTGTCGGTGACGGTTCAGAACTCATGGTGGCCGACCAGCAACTAACAGGCATTTAATGCCTTGGTAACAGGACCGACGGGACGTTTCGAATTACCGCTTACGTCATGATCGGGTGTACTAGTGATGTTCATCGCTTACGTCATTGCCCATCGAGACGGAGCTGGAAAATTCATATCGTTTCTCGTCATCTTCTTTCCGAGAAACGAGAGGATTATCTGTATACGGTCAAAATCGGGATTGCCCTTCATATGACTAATCGAGACTGGAATATGATAAGCCAAGGTTCAACCTCGTGTTATGTTGAACCATGGTGCAAAGTTAGAGTGCCGAGCTCGTGACCCAGAGGTCGATCAAGATCGATACCGAGCAAGATAGAGATCGAGCAAGATCGAAGGAAGCTTACCGAACCAAATAACGGAAAGCCAAAATATCCGCAATCGGACGAGGATCACGGCGAAATCCCAGCATGTACTAGAAGAGGCCGATTAATTAGCTAATCATGAGATTTCTTACTGTATTTAGAATTGTATCAAGAGTAGGATTCCCTTATAAAAAAGATCTAATCATTTGTAAAACATCATCACATTTAAGCAATACAAAGCAATACACTGCCTTTCTCTAATTCTCATTATCTTGTTACTCTGTTCTTATATTAGCGGAAACTTCACTTGGTTTAAGGGTGATCGAACTCGAGGACTAAGGCTATTCGATTCATCCGGTTTGCATTTATTTCTTTTGCAGTCAATTCCAATATTAATATATTTTTTCTCAATTTGTACCAAGTTATATTATGTATCCTTAAAATCACATATAAATTCAATTGTTATACATTATTTGAGTAAACATTGTGTCACCAAATTCAATAGCTAGCCTATACGTAAGGACAATGATATGGCTACGATCGCTATTGTATACATATCGAAGAGATGCAACAAAGTATTCAGATCATTAGGTAATTTTTTTGATCAAATGTCTAGTAATGTATATTTAATCAATCAATTAATTCATCATGATAGAGAAGAAAAAAGGTACACGGACCATATTCGAGCCATCTAGTTTTTTGAATATTCAATTGTAAAATTTCCTGATGAGAAAATGTCAAATCATGTAACTTTCTTAAATCGTAATTAAAAGGGCTCATCCACTAAACGAACACCACCTACGTTCGCGGAATGACAAGATAAGGAGAAGACAATATCGTAAAATTGGCATGGGCTAGCCAGTTTTCGAATTGATCATTCAAAAATAGTCAATATTTGCAAAGTTATTAAAAAATAGCCATTATTTTGCTGTAACACGGAAAGTTCAAGCATAATATACTAGAGATCGGTGCACCTGTGTATGAACTTCCAGTATATTATGCTGGAACTCTAACACACTGAAAGTTCCAGTACATTATACTGGAGATTGGAGTAACGGTACTCCAATCTCCAGTATATTATGCTGGACCGGTATATTATATCGGAACTCCAGTATAATAAACTTATACTGGAATTCCATTATATTATACTGGAGTATTTTTTCGGATTTTGAATAGTATTTTCGTTCAGATTTATCATTACATGAAAAGTAGCTAAATTTCAATTACTTTTGAAACTGTAGCTATTTTTGAATGATCACTTGTAAATTTGACTATTTTTGAATTTCTTCCGACAATATTGAGTCCCCTTTCTCCCAATTCTAAGGGCCCACGTTTGGCCATATAAAAAAATTCACTTTTTTCAGAACTTTTTTTTTCGAATCGACCATAAAATTTTCAAATTTAACTTAAAGTTAAATTTTAGAATTTTTCGAAAATTTGAAAAACTCCAAAAAGTTATTTTTTAAATTTTTTACTTCAAATCACTCACAAAAATTTAAAAACAACTTCAAATGTATTCATGTCCAAAGTAGCTCCAATTTTCAAATATCATTTTTACTTGAATTTTTTTTTCACTTTTTTCTAAAATTTCACTATTCTTATATCCATACGCCCACTAAATTGTATAATATCACATGTGTTTGTCAGCAAAAACTATTGTTCTAAGTCCAGAATATTTAAATGAAGATGCATCTGATAACCCTTGACAAACTTCATGCTGTATTTGAATGTTATTATTGCTATATGAAAAAACATGCTAAATCGATAATTTTCAAATTTTCGTAGATATTAAATCATTAATTTTGAATGTCCTTGCATGTATAAAGGATTAGATGTTTTGTATTTCTGACATAATATATGAAATTTGCAAGAAAAGATATTTGTGATATTTGATTGGTAGCGTTAATGCTAACTATTCGGTTCGGCTGAAACATTTATCATGTGTTTTGTAATAAAATTCAAATTAACTATTTGCTTTCGAATTTAAATCATTCTTACGCTTTGTAATAAAATAATTTCACTCTTACTGTTTAAACTTAATTAGGATGTTTTATTCCTGAAAACAGTCTCTCTACCCTTCAGGATAGGGATAAGGTCTGCGTACATATTACCCTTTCCAGATCCCACTAGCGGGATTATACTGGGTCGTTGTTATTGTTGTACACTATAAATATAATAAGCAAATCAAATTAATATCTAAGAAATTATATCAATCAAATATGTCGTGAGTACAAAATAATAATGAATAATTAATTTAACTTCGGGGTGAAATAGAAAAACACAATTTATTAAAGGTAGAGCATTGAAAATTAAACAAAGATTCATTTAACTGTCTTCTCTGTTCTGTCACCTAACGCCACACGGAATACAACGAAGAGACAGTGAAGAAACAACGAAAAGTAATCAAATTCTACCAGCGAAGGTCACACTCTAAATCTTTTTTTTTTTTCCGTATTTTTATTTGATTTTTCTGTTCAAAATCCAATCTTTATACTAAGCTAGGGTTTATTTTTTGGCATAATTTCGGTACAAAATGTTAGCTCTTGATTTTGCTAAATTTAGAAATTGAAGTCCAGAATCTGAAATTCTCAATTTCTCATGTATTAATTTAAAAGGAAATGGATTCAGATCGGTTCATATGATGTTTTAAGTAAACCCCATGTCTATAATTTTTTTTTTTTTAGTATTTATGTTAGAGTTGTATGTATGTTTTGATGGATTTAGCTTGAAGTTTCAGTAAGGAAAATATAAAGTTCAAATATTTTTGGGGTTTTTAATTTTCTGTAGTTATCAAGTCCATTTAAAATTTAAAAATGGGATTTTGCTGCATCTGAAGTGCGACTGATTCAATAAATATGTGAAAATGAAGCAAAATTATAAAGAAATAAATGGGTAAAAGAAATTTAGTTTCTTGTTGTCGTTTCAGATTGTTTGTATTGGTTTGTTTTTGTAAGCTCGGTGGAGTGCATTTTAATTGTGTATTTACTTTTTGAAAATTCAGAGATAATACTTGAAAGTCGTAAGCCTCATGGCGAAGATAAAACCACAAGCTCTTCTATTGCAAAGCAAAAAGAAGAAGGGGCCAAGTCGTGTTAGTATCCCTACGATCATGCTATATGGCGTGATTGTTGCTGTCATGGTGTTTTTCCTGTTTGCTACTTATAGACACTGGTCTCGGAGGTTTGTGAAAATCCTCTCTTGAGTACTTTCTATTTTTGCTGTATCTGTTTTAAATCTTGTTTTATCTGCTTGTAGAGTCTAAATTTGTGATTTATTAGTAGTTTTATTGATATGTCGAGTTTGTTGTTTGGTTTAGATTTTACATGTGGAAAACAAGCTGAAAGAGAGATAACCCATGTTGTGCGGACTCTCCAAAATGCTGCCGCACCCATGTCGGATCCTCCAAAATACACCACTTTTGGAGGATCCGGCACGTACCTGGAGATATTTTCGAAGAGTCCGAGCAACATAGGGTACAACTATAAGAAAATACTACCGACATTTAGGGAGAAAAAATAAATGTCTTGTCCGCTTTTTATTAACGTTTAACTAATCTGATGTCCAAATAACCCCAATATGCATTACACCTAAATGACTCAGGAGATTTTGTCCTTTTAGTGAGCGGATTGGAGGATGTACCGACATTTATGAATGGTGGGATAAGTTGTGCATTACAGGGTCTGAAGATCATGACATACCAGGGTTCAATTCCAACTAACGTAAAAAAAAAAAAAGTTAATTCCCATCTGTCTAAGCGTATGTACTATGGGAGGATGCAAGTATCCAGTGTAATAGTTTGAGGCGCGCACAAATGATTTGAATATGACTGTTACAAAAATAAAAGTAATAATAAAGTAAAAATTGACAAAATCAAATTTTGTTTGGATAGTGCTTACATGTGTTCCTCTTATATATATGGAAATGAATTTATTGTTTATATGATCATATGCAAGATAATGGAATTAATAATATGGATCATCTCTATATCTGGACAGACAAGACTAGTTTTTAATAGACTGAGTAATGGCTTGTTATGTAAATTAGACAGAGTTGATCTTTATCATCCAAAGGTCTGCTGTTTTCCTTGAAATCCAAGAATGGGTGGAAAAGAAGAAAAGCTGTGCAACTGGTCTAACTTCCCTAAGCCCCATGCGTCCGAACCACCTCTAGAAAAAACTTTTCTTTGATGCCTCTGTTTGTCCATCTTTTTTCCTTCTCTCATGCAGTTTCCTCATTTTCTAAAAACATGACGGCAGCTCATGTGAAGCTTGAAGCTTTATGGAGGCATCCATATTAGTAAGAATCTGTAGTCATAAGAATACAATGATAGAACTAGTGCTGGTGATGAGCTGTGAGGCTACTTTTGTTCTGACACCAAGGTTTTCTGATAGTGTTTTAGTTTTGATTATGGTTTGCTGTTAATGATCACTTTGATAATGGTTTTCATGATGATGCGTAAATCAGTATATGCTCTCTAACAAGGAATTGATTATATCTGATGTTGAAAAATGAATTGTGATAAATAACATGTCACGGAGAGAACTAAATATGCTACTTAAACTCATTATGGTATGAATCTTTTGAATCTACTGATATTGGTGTTGTGCTGTATGAAATTTATGAGCTACATATTTAGTGTCATTATTTGATTGCTAACTGGTGTTGTTGTTTTTTCATGTTTTTTTTGGGGGGGTGGATTCAACATGAAAGGTTGTATATGTAAACATGTGATTCCGTGTCATGTACCGTTACATTCGAAACTTCCGCTTTATAAAAAAAAAACATAAGTAACTAAAAGGCAAAGGTCCAATTTTGTCCTTGAACTATGCAAAATGGTCCAGATTTTCCATCCATTAATAGTTGGGGTTAGATCTATCCTTGCTGTTATAACAATGGGCTACATTTGTCCTTGTTGAATAACAATCAACTGTTAAGACTAATACACCATCAGTGCATAGTCAGCTCCTTCTTCCATTCATAACAGAATAGCAATCATTTTCACTTTTATCTCCATGCACTCACCTCTCGGCCATACTAATTCTATTGTCGGTACCACCTCTAATTCATAAAAGTTCACACTTAACAGTTTCACCTTGGTTTCATCTCCGCTAGTACCACCGAAATTCTATGCATTTCACTCCCTCTACACAAACTCAAAAGCTCCATCATCTGTAGATTTTGAAAATTCCTGAAACTATCAGCCAATTTTACCTGGGATGATTCACAGAGGATGACTTTAACAAAGTTGTAAAGGTTGATTTAACTGTAGGTGGGGGAAGTTCATGGGTACTTTTTGTCAAATTGGTATTAAAATTAGTTGGGCTTTGAAATTGGCAATGAATAGCAACTCCAATAGAATTGGAGACTGAAGCATTTTGATTGATTTGTCGATTAAGAGTGTTTGGCCTGTCAAAGTTTGTTAATAATTTAGGAAATGAAGGGGTTTGGTTTTCTGGGTGTTTTAACAGTTCAAAATCGGGCCACCATTGCCGTCAATGAGCTCAACACCGGAATTCATAAGACCTTGATTCGTCCCAACTGGTCTAAATTTGCACTGCTGGGAATAGTCTTAATAGTTGACCATTAGTAAACAAGGGCAAATCTAGCCCATTTTGGTACGGCAAGGGTTGATTTGACCCCAACTATTAACGGAGGGCAAATCTAGACCATTTTGCATAAAAGTAAAAAGAAGAAAATGTTTGAGTCTGACATATGAAACCTTCGAACTCCAGGATACTGTCCTGGAGTTTTAATTTACAAAGACTGAAATCCAGAAACGCTTTAAGTTACAAAACTGAACTCTAGGACACTATCATTAATGCTATGCTAAATCGGCAGTTGGATGTGTAAAGGTGTTGCACTTGCTTTTGGTATTGGTAGCAAGGAATTGGTTTGGTTTCTTGGTGGCTAGGAAAGGAGGATGTGAACTTTACACAAGGAGATATTTAAAATTTTATGGATAGTGTTCTGCAAGAGCAAAATTTTAGTAATTCATTTTCTTGAAAAGGTGGACGTTTTTCAGCTTCTCACTGCAAGCTAAAATGTATGTCCCCACGCATTCTTCCGTTTGACCCCTCCTTATCCTGATATTAGCGATCCTTGCCTTAGTTTGGTCTCTTCACAAATGTAGTTCTTAATGGTTCATGCTCTCGTATAATATTCAGGAAAAATTAGTATCTTAAAAGCCCCATTATTAAGTCAAAAGTAACTCTTCATGCGGAAATCTCCAAAATATGCACATTTTCTGACTGAATGCAGTTATCACCCAACTCTTTTGCACTTGTGTCATGAACAAATTGAGACATGTAACTTTTTAAACTAATTTATGAGACACTGCAAGCCTATAGATCATTTCTTAAGTACCTTACAATGACAGCTACTACCTCAATCCCAAAAGCGAGTTGGGACAGGCTTTATTAATCCAAACTGATCTAACACTTGTTAATTTCCTTCTAGGTCAATAATTCAGACACATGATGACTTGTTGACCTCTGAGGTATGAATTACTGCCAATTTCTGTTCTTGCTTGATGATAAATTGTTTTGGCCATTAGGGGTTGATTTGCTTGTAGCTTTTGATGGTCTGTGTTGGGATACTTGTGACTGTAAAAATTGCATTTGTCACAGTTAAAAGTTTCTATGACATGGAATTCTTGCGGAGTAGACCTTGTTGTTATGAGAATTTCGTAATTCATGACTTGTAGGAGGGCTTCATTTTCTGTCTCATTGGGATGGGGAATTTGTAACCCCCTATTTAGACTTTTTGGACTTCCATCTTTCTGAATTGATGTCACAATTCTCGCTACAAGACTATCCGGGTTCAAACAAGAATTGGGAATCAGATGCAGGCGAAATTCCTGGTTCTTAATACATATTTCTGTTTGCATGATGCAGGGTGAAAATTCTTTTATTGAGCATAAGGAATCTGATGCCCCTAAATATGCGGTGAGTTTACAGAAACTTTCTTCTGCTGCATTTTATCTGGAAAGTGATTGCACTTGTGATTTCAATGTCAATTTTGTTCAAGTATTACAATACTGGTTCTTATAGTATATCAGAAGTTTGTATACATAAGTATGGCAAGGTATCCCTTCCATTAGCCTTTTGTAGTTCCCTTGTTCCTACTTCTAGCACGTACTGTTCCCAAAGCTTATGATTAACTTCAAATATTGACTAGTTGGTTTGATACGAGGAAATTTCCTTTTTGAGACCTCTTTAGGCAAATAACAGTTTACTACTGTTTCATTTCTTTTACAAGTTCTATTCTTTTGTTTATTTTGGGTACAATTGGAGAATTCACTACCCAATTTGATTGTTTGGCTTTCTATTTACTTATATTTTCCCCTTTGTTGACTCTTTTAATCTTTGACAGTTCATATCCACCTCAAAAGGATCGATAACCGTGGAACTTTACAAAGATGGTTCTCCTGACATTGTTGACGAATTTGTTGATTTCTGGTGCGTACTTGGTTTACTTTTGTTTATGTCTAGGGTAATTTCCATTGAAATTATGTGTTGGATTTGTATTCGCGTTACCTTAAGCTATTTCTTCACTCTGCAGTGGTGGTTACTGGGGTTGGGAGTGAGTGTGTCTAGAAGCATGCGTGTATATTGGTTTTACATTTGAGGCTGATGAAATGATGTAGAGCTTATTTCTTAACTCCCCACCCTTCATATGAACCTCAAGTTTTCAAACTTTGATCTCCATAAGTGGGCTTCTCAAAGGTTTTTCCTCCTCTTAAGAAGGCATAAACTGTTCATCTTCTTTGTTATCCGAAAGAGAACCTTTAAGGCTATGAACGGTAATTTCAGTGTCACAATTATCAATCAGTGAATACTAAAACACCGCATCATGTAGATGAGTAAATCCAGAATCTAGGAAAATGTTCTGGGTGAAGATATGTCATGCTAATTCGCTAGTGCTTCACATGGTATAGGCCGTGCAGTTGGCACTTTGAGACTTGTTGGCACTGATACATGTTGCTTTATATAATGAGTTGATTGGTTTAGTGTCATAGTTGTTTGCCCTATGCATTGTTTGAAGGATTTCTTGCATTTCTTAGCTAGAATGATAAACTTTACAAAATGCCTTTGCAGTCAGAAAGGCCACTTCAAAGGGATGCAATTTAATCGTGTAATAAAGCACTTTGTTATCCATGGTAGTAAAGTTGATAAACTTGACGCTACAGAAGATTGGACTTCGAGGGGAAAGCATTACAGTCGACTAGACACGAGGTTTGCCTCATCTTATTTGCTGTTTTTCGTTTATTGATCTGTAAACAAGTCTTGATAACTAACTGTTTGATTGATCACTAAGTTATGATTCTCTATATTCAGCCTGAAGCATGAAGCTTTTATGCTTGGTACTTCAAAAACAAAACATGAAGGTGGAGGATTTGATCTGTTTATAACGACTGCTCCAATCCCAGATCTGAATGACAAGATCAATGTATTTGGGCGTGTGATAAAGGGAGAAGATATTGTGCAGGTATGAGTTACTTTTCCTTTTCCTATCAGGTGTTGCATAGAGTACGATGATGTTTGCATTTGATGTTTCACTGCCTTGTCATATCATTTAGCATTTATCAGTAATCCAAGTCCGGAGCAGTGTGCATATGGTTTCTTACCTTTTCATCAGGAAAAAAGAAAAAAGAACAGTGTGGATGTGGTAGATGCATCCCCTGAGCAGTTGGACGATTATATTCATCGTACAGCTTGAGCAAGAAAACGAATAACCAAATGAAATTAATCCATAAGTATAACATTGTTATTAAAAACACTTAGTATAAGTTGGCGTTTGTACAATGTAAAAGCAGTGAACTATGGAGCAAAGGATGGGTGAGAAAACGAAGAACGAAAAACTAAATATGCAATTCGAGTTTGGTTGCCTATTTCATTTACAAATTTTGTAATGTGATTTCTCTCTTCTATCTTTCTTTTGCGCTCCTTTAATGTGCATGTTTTTTAATGATTACTTAGGAAATTGAAGAGGTAGATACAGATGACCATTATCGACCCAAAACTCCTGTTCGGATCAATGAAGTTACTCTAAAATACAACATTTGAAGCCTGCAGTGTCCATAATATGATGTTCTTAAACCTCATTGATCAAAGTCTGCAGTGAAAACGTGGATTTGCAATATGGGTACAGCGACAGAAACCATCTTGCTGATTTTAATTCCTCAGTAGTGACATGACGCGGCTTGTCATTGATGCTTGTTGTGTAAAAATCTTGATATGATATTCCATTTGTATAACTTTTTTTGTTTTTTCCCAATTTTTCCCCTTAGATAAATGTTCGGCAGCTCTCTGTTATTTTATAACGTAGTATGTTGAGAGGAAAACTATCTTAACTTGAATATAATCAGAGACACAACTTTACCCGAGAAAAGTATGTTCTTTAACTTGAATATATAAAGAAATGTTGTACATTAGGTGTTCTGGATTGCGTTTGACAAGTTCTTGATCTTAGAGAATTGCATATTTTTAGTTGCTTGCAAAAATAATAGCCAATAAAATGTATGTTTTTTTATATATGTGTGTGTTATATATATATATATATATATATATGGAGTACATATTTTAGCTAGCGAATGCAATTCAGCCATTTTTTTAAATTGCCCTTGATTTTACTACCTATTTAAAGTGGCAGCTGCAAATGCTTAATGGGCCTTCCTGCACTGTATATCGAGTCAAACTTAAACTTTGTGACTATTTATTGTTTGCTTGTTTAGCGTTTTTCTAGTAAAAATAGCACGGTATAGCCAGTTTTCGGATTGGTCATTCAAAAATAGCCAGTGTTTATGAAGTCAATGAAAAATAGCCACTATTTTACTGCAACAGAGATCGGTCCAGCATAATATACTGGAGTTCGGTGCACCTGTGTATGAACTCCAGCATATTATGCTGGACCGGTATACTTTGCTGACTCCAGTATAATATACTGGAGACTGGAGCACCGGTGCTCCAAACTCCAGTATATTATACTGGACAATTATACTTGCTGGAACTCTAGTATATTATGCTGGAGTTCTAGTGTACTTATGCTGGAACTCCATCATATTATGCTGGAGTTCCAGCATACTTATCCTGGAACTCCAGTATAATATGCTGGAGTTCAAGCATACTTATGCTGGAACTCCAGTATAATATACTGGCATATTTTTCGGGTTTTGAACAGTATTTTAGCTCAGATTTATCTTTACATGAAAAGTGGCTAAATTTCGATTACTTTTGAAACTTGGCTATTTTTGAACGATCGGTTGTAAATCTGGCTATTTTTGAATTTCTCCCGTTTTTCTAATATTATTTGGCTAGCTTGTGCACACTTAAGTCATCTTTCTAGTTAATCAGAAGTCTGGGATTCGAGTTAGGAGAATGAAAAAGATCCTGGTAAGGAGCGTCTTTCTTTAATAGGCCTTTATACGGTGTGAATCTATATTAATTGGGTATCAAGCCGGGTACCGAGAGAAACTAAAAAAAGGGACATCTATATGGAGATTAAGGAATTCAATAGAGCAAAAATTCTCATGGCCTGACTTGATGAAAATTAGTATCGAACCTAACTTACAAGTAAACGCTTATTATTGTAATCAGCTCATGTATTACCACCTCTATATATTGATGGTTCTCTATTCCTAGTCATTAATCTACTTTACAACATGCAGATCTTATAAGTTATCCAATTTGACAACGATTTATTGAGTGGTTAGTTATTAACTTCTTTTTATTTATAACAATGGTGTCTAGGTTAGCTTTCGCACTTTAATTATTTCGCTAGATATCTGTTACTTTTCACTTGTACATGCAATTGAATAAACTTATCCACCAAAACTTAGGTAAAAAAAAAAATCAATTTGCAGGAATTTGAACCTCGATTCGATAGTTTTCACTCAATTCATTGAGTACTAATCACCCATTAGGCACAGTCAGAGGCGGGCCTATGTTGTAAAGATAGGGATCACCAACACTCAGAAAATTCGGCAAGAATTCTATATATATTTGTATATGTCTTTAAAAAATAATAATATATTAATAGAAACACCTTATATATAAAACAGATTTGAGTTGAATGCAAAAGTGCGCCCACGACCTTCAAATTCTGGATCGCCGGCCTCTGTCATTTATCTACATCGTTGGCCTCATTATGTTATGGAGTTCTTTTTTTTTTGTCAATATGAAAAAGCAGACAGTGACAAGGGGATTGATCAAGACAAATCCACAATACCACGGTTTAGGAAAATTAACAAAGAAAAACAAAAAGAGGAACGAGAGTTTACAAAAGTAAGAATATATCAACATCATACATTAATATATTGAAAGCTTTGGCCCCCTTTCCAACAAGTAGCAATCCCAACCCAGAAAAATACTTTTTAAGAGATAAGAACATGCAAGAAAAAAAGCAAAGATTATCCTAATTCCACGATGAAAGGTAGAGGATATATTATACTTCATTATATAAGAATGCTTACAAAGAAAATCTTCCCAAATTGAGAACCATTGGAAATTTTGAATTTTTACCTATTAAATAAAGCAAATATACGACTAATCTTGGCTATGATATGGACTAATAAGTCAGGATTGAAGTTGATGGAAGATAGCAAGTAAACGATGAAATAGTCAAGGTACAAGCGCAAACTGACCCGAAAACTATCACTTAAAAAAAGAGAAACCAAAGGTTATGTGATTCCTTTACATCAGCATCAAGTTCGAGTTAGCATAAATCACATGATGTTAATTTATGTAATTTATTGTTGAGAAAAAATATTGTTGAGAAGTTGTGTTTAAATTTATGTAATTTCGGGAGATTTTAATAGTCCAGTTGATTGGTTATATGAACTTTTATATTGTTAGAATGTTAGTGAAAATTTGATTTTCCACCTTGTAATCACCTTCGCATTTCCTCTTTTCCTTCCCCTTTTTATAATACAAAAAATTAAAAAGTCTATGCAATTTCTAGCTCATGTTCAACACTTCTTTAGTTAAATTCATGCACACACTACTTAGAGAGAGATTATGAAGTGACAGCAAACTAAACTAGGTGGAAAACAAAAAAGAGCCCTCTGTTTTTAAAGGAATAGAGACTTTGATTTCTATGTACAGTTTCTAAAAACTTGTGTCCCAAAATGGGAAACAATAGAAAATGCACGTCACATATTCATGTTTATAAAAAGCACATGAATTTACTATGATTAAGTAACAAATTAGTTAAGAATCCATGTTAATTAGCTAGTTAAATAATATAAAAGTGTATATAGAAGATGCACGTCATATATTTATTTTGGTGCACATACCTGTATGGGTCGAAATTTGGTCACCACGATCGTTACCGAGTAGGATGAGGAACGAGGTTATCGTGATGCACCGTCTGATGGTTGTCATGGTGAAAGGCAACGACCAAGGGCGGTCAGTCGATGCATGGCGTCCACTATAGTGTAAACTTAATAGGAGACAGTAAGAATATGCCTTTCGAATATTCTCTATGTTGTACTTTTTAGAGTTTCTTGGGAGATTGCCCCTTATAAATAGGAAGATTGAGTAAAGAAAAGGGGGCACGGGAAAAAAGACAAAAGAATACTTTGTAAAAGAATCCTATGATAGTGAATACAAAAGCAGTCTTGTTCATTGATTGCAGAAAAAAAGTTTATATCATTGCACAATATAGAGAAGATCCAAAGATTCTACAATCATCTCATATTTATTCCTTCCCTACGCCGATTGCATCTACTAAGATTGATTATGCATTTAAGTCTTCACATTTATGGGCATTTATTTGATTCCAACATATTTGTTACATCATTCATCTTATGTTCTTCTTATATCGCTTGATCTAGATTTTATTGAGCTTGACTAAGATTGGCCTCACCATTTTCATTAATTGTTTTAATCTAAAAGGTTTTGACATCTTTTGGTCAAACAATTTAGCGTCGTTTGTGGGGACATCTTTAGTTTAGATCTCAGTTTCATCTAGATCATAGAAAGGGATAGTCACCTTTTTCTAGCTTTGCACAAACTAACAATGGCAGGAAAAGGAGATGCAAGGTTAAAAGCAATAGCAGGTGTCACAACCAACATCCTGAACACTATCAATAAAGACAGCAGGAAAGATAGCGAAAACGTGACACCAAACGCTACACCTAGGGGAGACGCTTCACCTCCCCCGCATGAAAGCGTAACTGCTTCGCGCGAAAAAGAAGCCTCCACGTCTACAACAGGAGAGGCACCACCGGCCGTAAGAAGACTACTGGAAAAATGGCTAACAAGCACTCTGAACAATATACTTGATAAACCCGTCCAAAGGGATAATAGAGACATTGCACATGTAGATGTCACGACGATCGCTGACAAACAAGATGTCCCCCGCACAGGTAACACTCATGCTACTGTTGACGCAGGTAATGACACGCTCGCAACCGTTCTAAAGAAAATGGAGGAAATGAAAAATGAGTATAAGGCACTTCCTGACCAGATGAAGGAGCACCAGGAAAGGGTCGACAAAATACCAGGCGCCCCAAAGTTGTTACCAAAATGGGACGTTGGTCGATTCATCGAGCAACCATACAATAAGGAAGCAACCCCCTCATGCCATTCCAAAAACCTTCAAAATGCCACCATACTTGAAGATATATGACGGTACTACAGACCCAGAAGATCATATCATCCACTATGTCACAATCATAAAAGGTAATGATCTTTCGAAAGAACAGGTACCATCGATGCTACTGAAAAAGTTCGGCGAAACCCTAATAGGGGGAGCCTTGACCTGGTACTCACAACTACGAGCACGGTCAATAGCAACATTCGAAGAAATGGCGGAAAAGTTTGTTAACGCTCATGCAGGAGCTAAAAAGACAGAAGCCAGGGTAAACAACATATTTGCCGTCAGGCAGATGCACGGCGAGGAGCTCAGGGACTTCCCGGTTCAATAGGGTGAGAATGAGCTTGCCAAATATGTTATAGGGAATGAGCTTGCCAAAGGAGTTCAAATCAAACCAAAATAAAGAACTTCAGAATAAAATAGTCAAGGGCTTAATTAAGGAAAGTATCATGTAAAGAATCAACGGTCAAATAAGGCAAGAACGATTAGTTAGGGTCATAAACATGGAAACAACCAAGAATCATGCACACGAATTTTAATGGAGCAAATCACTCAACAATTATGGAAAGAACGTACCAATTCCCACAAACAAATAGGTTGAGTAAAGCTTTTAGGAACACAGAAATTAGACAGAAAATAATTCTAAACCCTAATTTGAAAACACTTAAAAAAGAAAAACTTGAAAGCATGTCAACACACAGAGATTCGAACAAACAGAAATCATAGAAGTCAAAACCTGAATTATCGTAGTGTTTAAAAATCGGATAGTAGTAAAGAAGTAAAAGAACCCAAAAAGAATAGCCATGGAAGTTTGAAAATGCTTCAGATACCTAGAGGTTCGACCAACAAACAAGAAGAAAACAAATAAAAAAAGTTCAGAAATCGATTAACCAGTAAAGAAATAAGGGAACTTTTTAGGAAAATCAGCAATGAACTTAGGATCGCTCCAGATCTACGGAGATCTGAACCATTTCAAGTTCAAACATTAGGTTTCTTAAAGAAAAAAGAAAGGGTAAAGAGAATCTGGCCTTTGAATCAAAGATTTGAGCCGTGAGACTTTGATAGAAATCATTCACGGACCATAAACGGACTTTAGAAGAGCTTAAAATGAGATATGGACTAGATCTTTTTAAAATCCTTCCACGAAATCACACAATCGAGCGACCAAGGGAGATAGGAGACAAGTAGAGGCCTCATACAGCTATGGGAAGCCATAGATCAGACAGAGATTAAGGGATTAGGGCTAGTTTTGGGTGGCAGCGGCTAGGGTTAGGTTTAGGTCTTAGAGAGAACAAAGAGGAGAGGGTTTCAGGGCGGCTGTTTGGTGAGACTGGCCAGGTTTGGGGGGTCGTTTGGAACTAAAAAAGGAAAGGGGTAATGGTGGTCGTTGATCTCTGTGATCAACGGCCAAGATTGAAAGAATTTGGGGCAGGGTTAGACATTATAGGTTTGGGCTGGGTAGATTTGGGTTGGTTTAACTTAATTGGGGTTAAAATAGGGCTAGGTAATTAGGCTAAATCCAAAAATAAGAGGGTCATTTGTTAAATACCCTATTTAATTGATAAAATAATTTTTTAAAAATAACTAATAGGTTGTAAAAAATGATTTTCATGTCTGGAAATATTTTAAAATAATTACTTAATATTTTAAAAATATAAAAGGCTATTTTTTGGTAAAATAATATAATAATGCATGCATAGGCTATAATTGCAAAGTAATTACAATTGCAACCTAAAAATACAAATGTGGCTATTTGTGCAATAATTGAAACTTAGTACAAATGCAAATGATAAAATCAAGCCACAAAATTATTATAAAAAATATTTGTGATGCAATCAATGATTTTTTATAAATAAAATGCTGGGATAAATTGATAAAAATATTTTTAAAATGCAGAAATTGTGTGAAAAATACTAATTGATGCCAAGGCATAGTTTTGAAAATATTTTGGGAAAAATTGGGTATCAATAGTTATCACTTTACGTATTGCAGATACTGATGTAAAAAGAATAATGGTGGATGACGGAAGCGGCGCGTGTATCATCCATCCTCGAGTCCTCGTACAAATGAGACTCGAAGATAAAATAATACCGTGTTGCATAACACTAACAGGTTTTAATAATGCAGTTGAGTGAACTTCTGGAGAGATAGTGCTACCCGTTCTAGCCGGAGGAGTCACCCTAGAAATAACGTTTCACGTCATGACCAAGATACATCCTACAACGCTATCATAGGACGCCCATGGATACACGCCATACGAGCAATCCCGTCAAGTCTCTATCAAGTAATCAAGTTTCCTACTCCATGGGGGGTATTCAGCATCCAGGGCGAACAACGCACCGCACAAGAATGCTATCGCATCGCCCAGGATTGCGCACACACCCAACAACTAAAAGGAGCGACCGCGGAAGCATAGCAATCAGTGATGTCGGGAACCAAACTCGACATACAGATAGACGTTATTAAGGATCCTGACATCGTGGAAGCCTCCGAATCAACAATAGAAGATCCCAATCCTGTCCTACTAGACGACAATGACAGCAGAAAAAAGGCTTATATCGAGCACAATCTCTTGGAACCAGGTAAGTTTCGTAAATTCTTAACTAACAATGCCGATCTGTTTGCCTTCTCGCATTTAGATATGCCAGGCATCCCGAAAGACATCGCCACCCACAAACTAAATGTTAACCCCCTCTACCCGACAGTGCAGCAAACGATAAGAAAGTTCAATGCCACAATCAACGAACCCGTCAGCGAAAAAGTCGATAAGCTGCTCGCGAATGGTTCTGTCCGATAGTCAAAATATCCCTAGTGGGTTCCCTATGTGGTCATGGTAAAGAAGAAAAATGGAAAGTGGCGGATGTGTGTAGATTTCACAACCTAAACAAGGCATGCCCAAAAGACTCTTTTCCATTGCCATACATCGACCAACTCATCGACATAACAACGGGACACGAGTTGCTAAGCTTCTTAGATGCCTACTCGGGTTACAACCAGATCCTCATGGAGGAAGAGGACCAAGAGAAAACCACTTTCATCACTCACCAGGGAACGTACTACTACAGGGTCATGCCGTTTGGACTAAAGAATGCAAGGGCGACATACCAAAGATTGGTCACCAAGATGTTCAAAGATCAACTCGGAAAAACAATGAAAGTCTACATCGACGACATGTTGCTTAAGTCGAAAAGGAAAAAAGACTATATTGATCACCTGAAGGAAGCCTTCGACATACTAAGACAGTACGGTATGAAACTAAACCCCGAAAAATGTGCCTTCGGTGTAACCTCGGGCAAATTCCTCGGTTTCTTAGTGTCACAAAGAGGCATCAAGATCAATCCAGATCAGAATAAGGCCATCGAGGGAATACCGAAAACATTAACCAGCAAAAAGTAGGTACAAAAGCTGATAGGTCAGATAGCTGTCCTGTCAAGGTTCATCTCATGGTCATCGGACAGGTGTCATAAATTTTTATAATGTGCTAAAGAAAGATAACGGCCTCCAGTGGAATTCGGAATGTGTCGATGCCCTAAGAAAACTGAAAACACTTGTCCTCGCTGCCGTTACTCGCCAAGGAAGATCCAGGCAAATGCCTCCTTGTCTACCTAGTTGTCTTCGAAGTCACGGTAAGCGCAGTTTTGGTCCGTGAAAACAAAGGTACGCAATCTCCGATTTACTATATCAGCAAAACCTTAGTTGATGCCAAAACGAGGTATCCTTACCTCGAAAACTTGGCTCTAGCGTTGGTCATAGCTTCACGTAAGCTCAGACCATATTTCCAGTGTCACCCCATAAAGGTGGTGACGACTTTTCCCCTTATGAGCATCCTGCACAAACTTGAACTGTCGGGTAGATTGGCCAAATGGGCCATAGAATTGAGCGAGCACGATATAACATATCAACCGTGAACCACGATAAATCACAAGTACTCGCCGACTTCAGTGCAGAAATGCTGTCCTAGGTCGAGCAAGAAGCACTTCGCACCTCCCCTGGGTGACCCGATCTTTGGGTCCTCTACACTAACGGCGCATCCAACACATCGGGATCTAGGTTGGGACTCGTATTTGAAGTCCTAACAAGCGAAGTGATTCGCCAATCTATACGGTGTCACGAAATGACTAACAATGAGGCCGAGTATGAGATTGTAATTGTAGAACTAAAATTGGCCCTCAAGTATGGTGCACGACGAGTCATCCTTCGTTGCGACTCTCAACTCGTTGTAAACCAAGTTACTGGGACTTTCCAAATCAAGGAGCAGAGACTACAGAAATACCAGACAGAAATCCATAAGCTGCTACCAAAATTCGACGAATGCCGACTCGACCAGATACCTCGGGCGCAAAACATTGAAGTAGACGGTCTCGCCAAATTAGCAGCAGCAACTAAAAATATCACCAAAAAAATGTGGTCACCCTCCTCCACTCATCAATAGACCAAGTCGAGGTACTTTCTATAAATTTAACTTGGGACTGGCGCAACCGCATCATAACATATTTGTAGGAGAGAACACTCCCACAAGACAAAAAGGAAGCCAAAAAGCTTCGAATACAAGTGGCCAGGTACAACCTCATAAATTGTGACCTTTACAAAAGGACATTCGACAACCTTTTGGCCAAATACCTTGGACCAAATCAAACAAGGTGTGTGCTCAAAGAAATACACGAGGGCCACTGTGGTGCCCATACATGCAACCGATCCCTCGTCAGATGTCTTATTCATACAGGATACTACTGGCCCACTATGAAAAAAGAGGCCGCGGATTACATCAAGAAATATGAGCAATGCCAGAAGTACGCCCCTATGATACACCACGCAGGCGAACTCCTACACTCCGTCACTTCTCCATGGCTATTTATAAAATGGGGGATAGATATCGTCGGACCCTTCCCAGCAGGGCAAGGTAAGATATGCTTCGTTTTGGTTTTAACTGATTACTTTTCCAAATGGATGGAAGCAGGTGCGTTCACCCAAATACGCGAACAGGAAGTCATCGCATTCATCTTAAAAATCATCATATGCCACTTCGGCATCCCCAAAGAAATCAGTTGTGACAAAGGACCTCAGTTTATCGGGAAAAAGACGACTGAATTCTTCGAAAAATGGCACATCAAGCGGATACTCTCCACGCCATATCACCCCGCCGGCAACGGTCAAGCAGAATTCTCCAACAAAATAATATTGAATATACTAAAGAAAAAGCTCGAGGACGCCAAAGGGCTATGGCCGGAACTACTACCAGAGGTGTTATGGGCCTACCGCACCATACCAAAAACCAGTACAGGTGAGACGCCATATTCATTGGTCTACGGTACCGACGTCGTTATAATTGTTGAGGTCGTAGAACCTAGCCTGAGATACTCCAATGAGAGTGGACCGAAAATAGAATACAAGACCTGGACGAGGTGAAAGAACGGAGGGATATGGCTCACACTAAGAATGATAGCCCAAAAACAACAAGCAGAAAGGTACTACAACAAGAAGGCCAAAGTACGACCACTCAGAGTCAGGGATTACGTCCTCAAAGCCAAAACACAAGCAACAAAGGACCTAAATGAAGGAAAATTGGGAACAAATTGGGACGGGCCATATAAAATCACAGCAGTAGCAAGCAAATGAGCATTCCAATTAGAAACAATGGAAGGAAAACTACTACAAAACAAATGTCGCCCACCTCAAATATTTCCATTTCTGAAAAATGACACCACCTAAGTCGTACTCTTTATCCCTCACCCGGATTTTGTCCCAATTGGGTTTTCTCGGGGAGGTTCTTAACAAGGCGACGAGGGGGATGTCCCGAAGTTTAAAGTATAATTCATCGCCCAGCCTGCCGATAGCATTTCCAGGCCGAGCAATGAAGGGACTAGGTACAAGGAAACTCCATTGAATGTACGAAATCGACATGTATCTCCAACGTATGAATGAAACTACTCCATTGAATGTACGAAATTGACATGTATCTCTAATGTATAAATGAAACTGGCATAAATGACACTCCAGTGAATAAAATAAAACATGTTACCCTCCATCATCATTCGACAAACACGACGGGTAAACATTTCGACATTAAGTCGAAATAATACCTCCACGGCTAAGGCCATTGCCAAATAAAGGAGTTCGACACCACTCGAACCTCGACGGGTTAACATTTTGGCATTAAGTCAAAATAACACCCCCATGGCTGAGGCCATCGCTAAAGAAAGAAGTTCGACACCACTCGAACCTCGATGGGTTAACATTTCGACATTAAGTCGAAATAACACCCCCATGTCTAAGGCCATGGCCAAAGAAAGGAGTTCGACACCACTCGAACCACGACGGGATAATACTTTGACATTAGCTCAAAAGTAACATCCCTATGGCTAAGGCTGTTACTAAAAAAAAGGGTGACGACGGGATAACACTTCGACATTAGCTTGAAAGAAACATCCCTACGGCTAAGGCCGTTACTAAATAAAAGAGTTCGACATCGCTCGAAACATAACGGGTTAACATTTAGACGTTAACTCGAAATAACACCCTTACGAAAAAAACCATAGCCAAAGGCAAGGGCTTGACCTCACTCGAAAAGCAACGGGTTAACATTTCGACAACTCGAAATAGCACGACTACGGCAAAGGTCATCACCAAATAAACAAACACAAAACACACAACAAGAAAACAATTTAGAGGTACACAATAAAAAGTAACTGCTCTATTACAATTGTTATATTCCAAAAGTTTTTACAAAAGGCTCAAGGACGCCCCCACAAAAATGGCAAAACAAAAATAAATACAACCAAGTCCTATACCACATCACCCCCCATGGCATATTCCTCATTGTACCAAGAATCGTAGGCGAGCTTGTCCGTATCATCGTAATCGACATCATCTCTGCCAGGCGTGTCGGGGTCGTAACCACACGCCTCTCGAGTGGCATGTGCTTTAATACGCACCTCTTGAAGTTCTTTAGATACTTTCCCATCTGCGTGAAGAGACATATATACGTCAAGCTGGGCTTCGGCATGATCCCATAGCTCATATAATTCTCGAGGCATGACAGGGTCGGTCGAAGCATGGGATGTAGAGGGCTGCGACTGTCGTCGCACGTCCTCTACCTTCGAAGCAACAACATGCTTGTTTAACGCGGACAACTCCGCCTCCAGATCTCGGATACGCCCCTCAAATCTCGCCACCTTAAGCATAGATGTCTCCACCTCCTTGTCCCGTTCTGATCTACAAACACGAAGGGCGTTTTCTAGAGCCACTGCCTCAGAGATGGCAGTTTCCCTATCCCTTTCAGCATGAGCCAATCTATCAGCATTTGCACTCAGCTCGCCTTTAAGGTCGACGACCTCCGCCACCTTCCTGTCGAGCTCAGCAATTAAGTTGGCCACCTTTGCCTGGAGGTCGGCATTCTCGGCCATCACCCTCTTACTCAGCTCGAGCTCATCTTCCTTCGCCCTAAGAGCTGCCTCAAGTTCACTGCAACGGGCAATGGCCTTCATCAGGTCCTCATCTCGCTCTCTCATCTCTTCGACCTTCTACACCAATTGACTCTCTTTCTACTTAAGCCCATCACGGAACAGCTGAAAGTCGCTATCCTGAGTAAAGAGATCGGCCAACATACGATGCTTGGTGCGGTATTCCTGATATTTGGTGGTCATCTTCCCAAAAACGGCCGTCCTCCGCCTATCCCGACGTTCACGCTCGATCTTCATGATGAGGGTCTAGTATGAAACTCAATGTCAAAACAAAGAATGGGCTAAGGATACAAAACAGATCCAAAAATAAAAAGAAAAGAGAAAAGCATTTACCCGCAGAGCCATGCCGAAAACGCTCCGTGACAACTCTGCGTTGTTCATCACCTTAAGTGCCACACTTTCAGAAGCAGCGAACAAAGGGGCAAACACCGACGCTGCCTGCTCGCAGTTCGACAACAAGTCGTAATCTCCAGGGATGACAATGTGTCGGGTTAGAACCCTCTGTCCTTACTTTTACACGAGTATGACGTTCCAAGAACTCTCGTATATCTTGTGGGTCGATGTCTGGACCCGAACCATCTTTCTCGGCGTGTACGCCTCCTCCAATGATAGATGACGCGCCACCTTCGGCGGAGTGCACAGATCCCCCTCCTTGGTATACCCCTTCGGTCCGGGGGGACCTTCCTGCCAAAATGGCATCAGCCATAAAAACAGCACAGGTGCCATCTCCGACGCACCAGTTCTGCTCTTTCCAACATTAGCGGCAACGTCCTTCCTGAGTTCTACCCTCCTCCTTTTCCTCGACGGAGATTCGTCCCCATCGGAGGGCTCATCCACGAGGTGATAAAATGGTTGGGAGGAGATCTCATCCCGAATAATCATGTCATGAGAAGAGTCTCTGGCTTGTACGGGTTGATCACGGCCCCCTCAGACGGACTTAGCCAAGGTAAATTGCATCCCAGTTGATGCAATGGCATGGCAAAATGCAGGGACTGGGGTCGTCTTCCTGAAGCCCTACGACCTGTCATCATAGGGAATTGTATCAACAAACAGTGACAAATAGCTAAAGGTCAAAACAGAGAAAAACATTTACCGGATGGAACCTTCGGCCCAAAGTGTTTCATGAAAGCAGGCCAATCTTGAGTCTCCACCGCATAAGGTAATAAACGGGCTACCCAGTCCTAAATACCGACTATGGGATAAGGTGTACGCCTCACAGCTACATGAGAAAGTTACAAATAAGAACAAAGTTAGAAGGAACGAAAGTAAACTACAAGTACCAACACCTACGACTATGATTCCATTCCGGGAATCCACCGGGGTCCGACACCAGATGCTCGGTTCTAACAAAGAAGTATTTATGCCAAAATTTGCAGCTTGCCCGGTTGTCTGTTCCGACCACCAGCCCCCTAGTCCCATAATGCCTCAAGTGTATCATAGTACCTCTATGAAAACTAGGGGAAAACAAATGAAAAAGGTGATGAAGGCCAACTTCACACCCCTCCAACTCCGCGTACTTCGTCAATACCAGAAACATCTTATACGTATATGGAGAGTTGCGCTAAGCAGACCTCATAGAACTGACAGAATTCCTCTGCTAATGGAAAAAGAGGGATGGAATGGCCGATCATGAAGGGATATACGTAAAAAGCACAATATCCCGATCTGTGGACCTCCACGAAGTCCCTCCCAGTCGGAACCATCTCGACATAGGGGGGAATGTTGTACGTAGATTGAAGGTCATCTATATGAGCCTGCTCAGTCTCAGAAACCACTGGAGCAGGACAAGGGACAGGTTCTTTAAGAAAATCATTCCGAGACATAAGGTTTCTCGATAGTATCTCCGCCACAGTGGGAAAGCTGCCCCCTTCCTCTACTGCCATATCCTCACCACCAGCGAGAGGTGCCATGGATAGTAGGGTGGCGTCAGAAATCTCTTCATGTGACCGATGTGTTCGGGGCATCTCGATGGCAGAAGGTATGTTGATAAAACTCAGAACAAATAATGATGAACGAAAGAGATGAGAAGAAAAATCACGAAAACAGAGCTGAAAATACAAGAAGAGATGGCCAAAGAAGACAATACACACACTAGAGAGGAAATGACTAAAGTTCTTGAAAGAACAAAACCTTCACCTATTTATAGGGTTGGAAAGCGCCAGAACCGAAGAGAAAGGCTGTCAATGGCACCAAAACCAAAGCGACAAACAAATTAGTCTCTGCCTCGGGAAGGCGCATAATGATGACGCACATGGGAGTGACGTCATTTCCCGATAGGCTACACCATCTAGGGTACCGTGGAGTGCACCGCTTTTTCGTTATTGGTCAAATCATTATAATCCAACAGCCAAATTTCTCTGCGGGTATGGGCGATGTCTGCTTATCAATAATGCATAGGGACGCGACCTCAACAAGCGGAGGGACTAACTGTATGGGTCGAAATTTGGCCACCACGACCGTTACCGAGTAGGACGAGGAATGAGGTTATCGTGATGCACCGTCTGATGGTCGTCATAGTGAAAGGCAATGACCAAAGGCGGTCAGTCGATGCATGATGTCCACTATAGTGTAACTTAGTAGGAGACAATAAGAATATGTCTTTCGAATATTCTCTATGTTGTACTTTTTAGGGTTTCTTGGGAGATTGCCCCTTATAAATAGGAAGAGTGAGTAAAGAAAAGGGGTACGGGAAAAAAAAGACAAAAGAATACTTTGTAGAATCCTCTGAGAGTCAATACAAAAGCAGTCTTGTTCATTGATTGCAGAAAAAAAGTTTACATCATTGCACAATATAGAGAAGATCCAAAGAGTCTACAATCATCTCATATTTATTCCTTCCCTAAGTCGATTGCATTTACTAAGATTGATTGTGCATTTAAGTCTTCACATTTATGGGCATTTATTTGATTCCAACATATTTGTTACATCATTCATCTTATTTTCTTCTTCCATCGCTTGATCTAGATTTTATTGTGCTTGACTAAGATTGGCCTCACCATTTTCATTAATTATTTTAATCTAAAAGGTTTTGACATTTTTTGCTCAAACAATATCATGTATGGTTAATTTTTTGTTAACATACCACTTTCGGGATTTTTATACTCCACCTATCCTAAAAAGAAGAACATTATCATCATTTAGAGGGTTAAATAAAGTTAATTTGACTACAATATTTTAAATTTTAAAAAAATTCAAAGATACTACTAATAGTTTGTGACAAATGGTACTATTATGTGATTTTTACGTATGTAAATTACTTCAAAAAATTAGATGCGTCAATACTTGCACTCTAAGTATGCGTTTAGACATAAAATTATAATTTTCGAAAAAATAGTATTTGGAGATGTTGGATATTGGATCCGGGTATTGGGTCGCTCCATGAGGGCTGACCCAACCCATTTGAAAAAAAAACGAATTTTAGAGGAGATAGGGTTTAAAATAACCTCTTTAAAGAAAGGTTACTACACGTTTAAGTGTAGTGGGAGCAGTTTTCACATAACTGATATCTTCCTTCTCCATATAAACATACGCTTTCTTTTTTTCCGAAAGACAATAGAGATAAAAAGTAAGAGTAGGATCAAAAATCTCTTCCCAATCAACACAAGAAGACATTTAGTTCATGAAATTCTAACTTTCCAAGAGATTCAAAGTTCGAATTGGGGCAATTCTTTTAGTGGTGAGTTCAATAATTCTTCCGCTGCATTGACAGGTATGCTAATGTTGTTCTTGTCCCGCGATTATTTTCATTATATTGGTATCAGAGTCATGGTTGAATGATCCAGTTATTCATGTAAATTGTCTTGAAATCGTTGTTTTATAAGTTTAGGTTGAATTTTTTTTGTTGGCTAATTTTTGACAAGTTTCGGAGAAAACTATTTCTGATTTTTTGCATTTTAGCCATAACTTGTTAATTTTTTTTGTAAAACTAATATAATCGTGTTATACTCGTTTTGGGTTTTCCGAAAATATATTATATGTGAAAAACGGATTAAAAACGAGTGAGATATGATTTTTTGAAGATTGACAGTTTTTTACTATTTTTCTGACGAAAAAGTGCTTCTGTTTTCAACCTTTTAGAAATAACTTGTTAATATTTTTTGCCTAAGACTTATATAATCATGTTCTACTTGTTTTGGGATTTCCGAAAATATATTATATGTGAAAACGGATTAAAACAAGTGAGGTATGACTTTTTGAAGATTGGCAGTTTTTGACTATTTTTCTGACGAAAAACTGCTTCTGTTTTCAGCGTTTTAGAAATAACTTATTAAAAGTTTTGCCTAAAATTTTTATAATCATGTTCTACTCGTTTTGGGCTTTCGGAAAATATATTATATGTGAAAAACGGATTAACAACGAGCGAGATATGCTTTCTTGAAGATTGACAGTTTTTTACTATTATTCTGACGAAAAACTGCTTTTGTTTTCAGCGTTTTAGCCATAACTTGTTAAACGTTTTGCCTAAAACTTATATAATCATGTTCTACTTATTTTGGGATTTTCAAAAATATATTATATGTGAAAACGGATTAAAACAAGTGAGATATGACTTTTTGAAGATTGACAGTTTGACTATTTTAGACGAAAAACTGCTTCTGTTTTCAGCATTTCTGAAATAACTTGTTAAATATTTTTGCCTAAAACTTATATATTCATGACATTCTCTTTTTGGGCTTTCCGAAAATTGTGAAAAACGGAATTTTCAAACTTTAAAAATCTTTTTTTGATCCTTTTTGTCTTCTACCAAAAATTAGTGACATACGTTGTCGCATTAAATGGTAGCAACCATATTTCTGATTTCATGGTCCTATTTCAGATATGGATGAACATGGATAAGTTCAAATTATTCCAAGTGGAAGTTTTCGAAGTCAAGGAAGGGGACAACGTAGAAGGATACATCGTCGCAGGACTTATTGTGTAATGAAAAGGGTATCACCAAACAGTTAACTTTTCTGTACACACCTCAACAAAATGGTGTAGCAGAAAGAAGGAATAGAACACTACTGGACATGATAAGGTCCATGATGGCGCAGGCAAATTTACCTATCTCCTTTTGGGGAGACGCGTTATTGACTATAATATACATATTGAACAAAGTGCCTTCTAAATCAATTTCTTCCACTCTTTCATGAGCTATGGACTGGTTATAAATCAAACCTAAAGGACTTACGACCTTGGGGTTGTGCTGCATATGTAAAAGATTCTTTTAGCAAGTTTGGTAAATTAGGTCCAAAAGGCAAGAAATGTATCTTTATAAGATATTCAGAACACTCCAAAGGGTATGTGTTCATTGGTGAACTAGAGGATGGAAGTGTTACTGAGATTGAATCACGAGATGTCACATTTTTGGAAAATGATTTTCCAAAGAAGGGCGAGGTAAAGAATGGAGAGCATCTTTAACTCAGACAGCCATCAAGTGTCTTCTAACACAGTTAATAATCAAATTGATCAAGATCTTATTCTTGATCCGAGTGGGAGTGGGAACTCTCAATCTTAAAATCCTTCTGACGAACCTGAATTTCAACTACGAAAGAGTGCCAGGAAAAATATACCCAAACGTACTTATGGCATTGAAGATTATGTTTTCTTGGTATCACCCATAGAAATGGATGAGCCAAAGTCTGTGACTGAGGCTTTATCGAGCCCTGGAAAAGATGAGTGGCTGAAAGCAATGAAAGAAGAATTAAAGTTCATAAAAACCAACAAAGTCTGGGATCTAGCTTACCTTCCGCCTGGGCATAGAGCGATTGGGAACAAATGAGTTCTCAAAGTTAAACGCAAAGCGGATGGGTCAATAGAAAGATACAAGGCACGATTAGTGGCAAAAGGTTTTACTCAAGAAGCTGAAATAGATTATGAGGAAACACTTTCACTTGTTGTGAAGTTTACCTCAATTCGCTTACTTTTGGCTATTGTTGCACGTTTGGATTTAGAATTACATCAAATGGACGTGAAGACAACTTTTCTCAATAGAGAACTAAACGAAGAAATCTACATGGAACAACCTGTGGGCTTCATCATTAAAGGGAAAATAAAGAAGGTCTGTAAATTGAAAAGATCTATTTATGGCCTGAAGCAATCTTCAAGGCAATGGTATTTGAGATTTAACAAGGAGGTGATCTCATATGATTTCACCATGATCAATGAAAACCATTACATTTATGTGAAGAAGTCCAATGGGATGTTTGTAATTCTTTCTCTTTATATGGACAATATTTTATTGGCCGAAAACAATTTGGAGTATTTGAAAACTATCAAGTCATGGCTTTCAAAGTCATTTGACATGAAATATATAGGCGAGGCAGATGAGCAAGCCAACTCAACGCTACACTAAGGTAGGAGGAGCGGGTCGCAATAGCTTTTACCCGATATGAAGGTCGGGATCGAATTCCTCAGGGAGCTAG
Source organism: Nicotiana tabacum (assembly GCF_000715075.1). Lineage (NCBI taxonomy): Eukaryota > Viridiplantae > Streptophyta > Magnoliopsida > Solanales > Solanaceae > Nicotiana > Nicotiana tabacum. The sequence continues at coordinate 11,928,400 of NC_134089.1, read as the reverse complement.
TAGTGGAGTTAGATTGTCTGTTTATCCTAGAGATGTGTTTGTACGCCTAATGTCACTTCAAACATTTTTGGGTTTTCAAATTATAACTATTTCTGTAAAACTATTGATTAACACTAAATTATGCTTCGAGAATGTTGCTGAGTTGTATCTAATGGGAAGAAGGGCACTAGGGTCGTGACACTACCTAGGTGGCTAATTGACGGGTAGATGTTACTAAGGTTCGATTGACATAATTGTGGCTTATGCTATAACTATTGCACAATTTTACCCACTCTCACACCTCTCGGTAGAGAAAGTGAATTTGCCCAATTGACTCTCTCAAGACCAAATGGGTAGGCAAATTAGACCAAGCAACTAGGGTTCAAGTAGGATAATTACTCTCTCGAGGTTTAACCCATTAATTGAGACTATCATTTCTCATGAGTCCATCCCAATTCCTTGTTGGGTCAATTTTGGGGTTATAGACTCCCTTTCTCAAGAAAAGTTAAATCCACAAAGCTTGAATCAGTGTTTGCAACCACCAATTCTAGAATTAAACATAAAATCAACCCAAATAGCAAACACTCATAGTCAATCTAACATTAGATGGAAACACCCATCAATTATCCACACTAGGATTGGGACACAACCCTAGCTAATGGGTTTAGCTACTCATGCTAGATAAAGAAATTGAAGAAATAGATGAAGAACTAAGCATATTAAATAATTGCTAAAATTAAAATACAAGAATCCATCATAAATGTAAAGCAAAACTGCCAAAAATGGCTACAAGATTCGTTCTCACGAGCGCAGCTGTTGTCTGATATGTCTCAATACCTAAAAAATGTAAAATGTTCTATTTATACTAGGCTGGAAAAACTAAAAAAAATACCCTTGCGGAGTCAGTGTGAGCCGCATTAAATGGACTGCGGCCACACTGGACTTCCTTCTGCTTCTCTGAACTTGGACACCACAGACCGCATGGAACGGACTGCGGCCGCGGAGGGAGCTGGTGCGGTCCGCGCAACCACGACCGTGGCCGCGGAGGGAGATGGCACGGTCCACACAACCACGATCGCGGACCGCATGGCACTGGCTTTGCAAACTCAATCTCTCTGAACCTCATGACCGCGGACCGCACAAAAGAGTAGTGCGGCCGCGGAGCCTTCACCGCGGACCGCGAGATGTGTACCGCGACCACGCTTCTTCTAATCCTGATTCACCAACTCTATGAACCACCTAGTGCGGCCGCATTGCACTTTGCGCGGTCTGCACTAGGCCTTCTTTTCTCAATATTTCTTGGTCTTTGCTACTTGAGCAGGTTTCTCTCCTTTTTGAGCCGATCTTTGACATTTCGTCACTTTGTCGATCAAACCTGCAATCAAGCACAACTTGTGAGCTTTTTAGGACTATTTTGTAACAATATATGATTAAAGCATAGGCAAGTAGGGGCATAAAACATGTTAAAATCCTAACTTATCAACTCCCCCAAACTTAAACCTTTGCTTGTCCTCAAGCAAACAAAATAAGACACACCCCTTAAAAGAAAATCCAAGTAATTCCAATTGTTCTAAAGTAACCTCAACAAGCAACAGTTGGGACTAACAACTACCCTTAATACGAATAGATCATTAACAGAATTCAAACTTTGAAAAACTATGGATCAAGTATGACACAAGAGCATCAAGAATTGACTCATTACATCAAAGAACTCTCTCAATTACTTTGGTCGTTGTGGACCCCAAACTCACACATCCTCAAATCTCCCTAAGCAAACCTCAACTTTTTAGAGTATAAGCACGCAAACCAAGGTTAATGGGAAGTCACTCGTCTCTATCAAGGAAAGATCACAAGTCCGGCTCTAAGTACCATATGCTTGACCCTCATGTAAGTATCCACTAATGTGAGCATCATCCAACTCAAGATCATATAGGGCTTTTATGGAGTCAATATGAAGGCTTTTGGTTCAGGGTAGGAAAAGTTATTGGTCAATATGGGTTCCATCTTCCCTTAAGCACTTCTTTTGATTCATTCTAGCACAATTCTCTTTGACTCTTTGAGTATTCCACTTCTTTTCAAAGGGTTAGAGAGACACATTGTCACTCTTTCTTATGCAATTCAAAGCATTTCTCCTTTTTCTACTTTTTTCTACACCTTTTTCACTTTTGTTTTTCTTGAATCCTATTTTATTCTTTGCACATTGGGCTTTCATTTAGTCTTTTTCTTTTCTTTCTTTTTCATCGCCTTCCTTTCCTTTTGCTTTTATTCCTTTTACCCCTTTGTTTCCTTTCTTGTCTCCCCCCCCCAAACTTAGACTTTTGCCATTACTTAAGGGACGATTTGGGTGCCAAGAGAGGGTATAATTTAGAATGGGTATAGTCTTGTAGCATTGGTTTTTGAAAGAAAAAGGTTTAAGGCTCAAAAGGGTTAGCTAAGGATTATATCATTGGTAGGCTATGGAATTGTTCGACTATTGTTTGGATCAATGAGAGCCTATAATCACTTCTCAAATCGAATTTCACTCAAAATTTTGCCTCAACAAACATTCAGGGCAAGTTCTAGACCATCGGCTCGGGACTTGGACTCACAATTCGATTTCTCACCACACACACTCAAGGATTGCTAAAGAGATAGAGTCGGGGGCCCACAACAACCTTAGACATGATTGAGCACACAATAGTCCCAAAATACCACATGATGTTTGTTTGGTCAAAACAAGAGTCTCAAGGTCACTACTTTCACCATCCTAAACACAACCACTATCTTTGACCATGGGATCAAAGGCAAATGTGTTAGGCCCAAGTGAAGCTTTGCTTAAGGTACCCTTAACTATAAACTGCTAAAAACAAGGGAAAAATCAAAAACAAACTCAAACCCTTAAGAAGGTTGTCACGCCATCCATCATCGGGAAGAGACACCCGGTTCGCACAATACTCCAACCTTGGAAAGAACCGTAGCATTTAGAAAATCAAGGGTTTATTGAAAGCGCCAAAACCGAAACAAAAAGGCTGCGAGCCTATATACTAAGCTAAGAATGAAAAATTTGTACGAAAATAAAAAAATAGAATGAATATTTACAATAGGGGATTAGAATATACAACCGGGGGGGGGGGGGGGATGAATATATATACAAAAATGTAACTTTATATATAGACCAAAGAGAAAATAAAAAGTGCGATAAAAGTAACTAAATGTAAAGTTATATACAGACCAAATAAAAAAAATCAAACAGAAACATAAACTAAGTCAACTAATATATACAATCATCCGGATAAAAAGTAGGGCGCACTCCCACAAATAAAAGCTGGCATTGTCCCCAATGCCAACTAAACAAATAAGCATAAAAAAAAATCAAGAGGAAAAGATATAGGAGCTCCCTAAGCCTCGTCTGTCTGCATGGAAACATGAATGATCCCCTGGTCCTCTATATGTACGGGAACGTTAGACTGGTTCCCGATCTCCTACTGCTCAGTTGCTGGGACTGGGGTCTAGACCTGTACGGGCTGAATATCAGGAACATCTTGTGGCTGACTGGAGGAAGCCTCCGGTGGATGCGCCAACTGGATGATCGTCTCATCTGCACTAGGGAGATTCCTCTTCTTCTTTGGAAGCTGATGTGTCTCTGCTACTGGTGTTGCTACTGGGGCTAGACCTCGAATAGGAAGTCTAAAGGCAGCTGGTCTGCTTTCAGTTTGTCAACATCCTCCCTCAGTGCCTTCACAGACTCCTTGGAAGCCCGTGTTTTGCGCAGCTTCTTGTGCTCCCTGGCAAGCTCCTTCAGGGCCTTGCCATGTGAATCCACTGCCTTAGCCAAGGCAGCCTAAGAATCGAGGATCTTTTGCTGGTTGGCAAGAATCTCCTTGAGTGAATCCTCGATAGACTGGGGCACCTGCACTGGCTGTGGTGTCGACTGAGCCGCAATGGTAGAAGTCAAGGTGGACAACTTGGATAAAGTAGTCGCTATCCAATTGTTCAAGCTATGCAGTGTCTGGGTCAGCTGGTGGGCGGTGATAGGATGGGACTGGGAAGATGGAATCCCTGGGCCAGCTGAAGTAGAGGGACCAGCAGTAGTGGAAGGTCCAAGAGGCATGTCAGCAACTGTGGAAGTAGGCTCAGTGGAGGGATCTAGCGCAATCGGCTCTTTAGACTGGCCGGTTGGGGCAGAAGCAGGCGGCTTGTAATTTTTGTCCTTGGGGTTGTGTGACCCCTTCAAACTGTACCATGAAAACGGAGCCACAAGTTTGACCTTTACGTCAAAAGGTCTCTTCTCCACCTCTAGGTCCCGGAAATACATAGTGAGGGTGCTGGGAAAAGAGTAGTTCCGGTCATGCTCAACCCCACTGCAGAAATGACACGGGACATCACATTGCCCACGTTTATAGGATATCCCACCATAATAGAAGCAACAAGAACAGCCCCTGTGAGTGGAATAGTCTGATTATGGGTAGTGGGTCGAGCCAACTGCACACAAAAGTCAACCACCCTCTTGCCTCAAAGTTAAAGGTTCTCCGAAGTATTTTGGTCCCTGCTTGTAACCACTCTGGAACCGTACCCGAGATTTCCAGGTATAAAGCTAACCATGGACGAACCTCCTCGCCCATTGTTTCATTGTAAAGGGACTCATCTTCATCATTCAACCCTAGGTATTCATTTATTGCCTTCCCGGTAAATACCACATTTTTGTTTCTCACTTTGGTCACCTTAGTGCCCTTCAAGATATGGGCCACATTGCTATAGAACTCCTTGACCATATGCTCATTCGCCTTCACACAATTATCTTTAAAGAACTCCCAACCCACCCGAGCCTGAAACTGTCTATGTACATTGGGGTGTAGGGGTAGGAGGTCTCTATCAATGAAACTCCTCTCAAGAATCAATTTTCGTGCCGGCTACCATTCCCTAAACTTGTGGAACGCCACCTGGCTGACAAATCTATTCTCCCAAACAACGGGATTCCTAGTCCGGTCAACACCCCCAACCTGCGGCACACCACCCCCCGGTAACTCTCCATCTCCCTCATCACCTCTATCACCCTCTCCAAATATTGATGTTGTGGGGGAGGTAGAGATTCATTCCCACTACCTGCCGCTGAGCCCTCAAACGACCCAGAAGAAATGTTGATTGAAGCTTGAGCATCAAGGGAAGATGGAGGAGTATCTCTATGTATGGCATTTTCCGGATACGGGATGTAAAGAGGGACTGAATCCGAAGAGATCTCCCGGGAGGGCTCGTACTCACTCCTCGAGGTGTCAAGGGCTCTATCAGCCGCTTTGATTGCTTTTCTCATGTCCTTTATGTTTTGTCTAGCCTGGGGAGTGAGTTTTACCATCTTTTCTTCCCTCCCTATGAGGAATTACCTTGGCGGGTTGTTTGGCACCTTTACCTCGTTGTTTGACCATTATCTACAAGCATACACATCTAACATAGTTAGTATCAGCACAGGCAGTGAAACAAGTCTTGAAATTGAATTGCAGACAGCAGGTTAAATGTTGCAAAAATAGTTGCAGAACATGACACCGCGGCCCGCACAAACAGGAGTGCGACCGCACTGGGGGCACCATGAACCGCACAAAGGCGACCGCGGTCCGCATTGGGACAAGGCCCTGGACAATATCTCTCTGATTCTGCCCACCACGGACCACACAAAAAGTAGTGCAGCCGCATTGGGGCACCACGGACCGCATAAAAGCAACCGCGGTGTGCACTGAAGTAAGGACTGAAACACCACCTCTCTGAATCCAACCACAGCGGCCCGCACAAAGTAGCACCGCGGCCGCAGTGGGCCAGCACGGACCGCATAAAGTGCAATGCGACCACGCTGGGCATAGGTTTAATTTTGATCACATGGGCACTGCGGTCCGTACAAAATGGTAATGCGGACCGCGTCAGGGAACCGCGGACGGTACAAAGGCGACCACAGGCCGCGAAGAGTACTTTGAATAGGCACTAAGTCAGGGTTTAAGTTTTTGCTATTTTTGTTCAAGTTTTCCACCTAACTGGTCCCTACTCATTTTACCCAGTTCACAAAGGTCTCTAAACATACAATATTCCACCATTACACTTTCCGAGGCTAACAAATGAAATAAAAACGAGAAGAAGAATAGACTCTAGCTACTGGACATGAAAAACAAAATGAAATTATAATATAAAACAAAGAAAGATGATGAAATGTTACCAGATTGTGATGATGAGATGCAATTAATCAGGCTAAACACGAATTACTATCAGAAGAGAGAGTGAACAGTAGCTTTTAGGGGTCTGAGTGTTAAAATTTCGAAAAGTGTAAGCTGTGACCCTTGGGCTCTACTTATAGAAAAATAGTGGGACCCAGCCTTACCTACCAGCGTGGCCGCAAAAAACCGATCGCAGACCGCGCTGGGTTTATTCAGAATGAAGCTTGAGCAGGCAACCTCTGCGGTCCCCACAAAACAGACCGCGGCCGCAGAGGTCCACCGCGGTCCGCACTAAATGGAATGCGGCCGCGGTGGAAAACTTCAGAGAGTACCACTTTTCACCATTGCCAGTGCGGACTGCACAAAAGCAACCGCGGTCGCACTGGCAATCTTCAGAGACTGTTCAACTCTTTTTTCAAACTATTTTGCACTGCATCAACTCAATCCCTGCAACATCTCACAATCAGTTAGCTCAAAAATCAAACCTACACTACCAAGAAAACACAGAAAATAACAAAAAGAAAAAGACATGGGTTTCCTCCCAAGCATCGCCTAATTTAACGTCGCAGCACGACGCATGTTACCAGCACAATATTTTAGATGGAGAAGTGCCACTACGTGGCTATCATCGAATTTCCCAAGATAATGCTTGACCCGATGTCCATTGACTCTGAATATTTCACCATTCTTGTTCCTTAGATCAAGAGCACCAAATGGGGTTACGAACACAACTTCAAACGGCCCACTCCACTTTGACTTGAGCTTACCCGAAAACCGACGTAACCGGGAATTGAACAAGAGAACCATATCTCCAATCTTGAACTCCTTGCCCCGAGCATATTTGTCGTGAAGGTACTTTATTTTATCCTTGTACAAGGACGAGCTGGAGTAGGCATGGAATCTAAACTCATCAAGCTCATTAAGTTGTTCAACCCGCAGATTTGCCGCAACATCCCATTCTAGGTTCAACTTCCTCAAAGCCCACATGGTCTTATGCTCTAATTCCATCGGAAGATGACAAGCTTTCCCAAACACCAACCGATATGGTGACATACCAATCAGAGTTTTATAAGCCGTCCGATAAGCCCAAAGAGCATCATCCAACTTTTTTGACCAATCGGTCCTATTAGCATTAACAGTTTTAGACAAGATACTCTTATTTTCTCTGTTGGAACTTCCACTTGGCCATTAGCTTGAGGATGATAGGGGGTCGAAACCTTATGATTGACACCGTACTTAGAAAGTAATGTGTCGAAAGCCTTATTGCAAAAGTGAGACCCCCCATCACTAATGATAGCACGAGGAGTGCCAAACCTTGTGAAGATACTCTTTTTCAAAAATGCCACAACACTCCGGGCTTTATTGTTGGGCAAAGCCACGACTTCAACCCATTTTGAGACATAGTCCACCGCCACAAGAATGTAAGTGTTCCCACAAGAGCTCACAAAAGGACCCATGAAATCAATGACCCAAACATCAAATATCCACTTCGAGAATTGTATTAAGGGGCATCTCATCCCTTTTAGAAATTCTGCCGGCTCTTTGGCACTCATCACATCTCTTTACCAAATCGCCCGCATATTTAAACAAGGTAGGCCAGTAAAATCCGCAACTAAGCACTTTAGAAGTCGTTCTTGCCCCGCCATGATGACCACCATATGTAGAGGAATGGCAAGCCTCCAAAATACATAATTGTTCCTCCTCCAGGACACATCGTCGAATCACACCATCCGTGCAAAACTTGAACAAGTAGGGCTCATCCCAACAGAAATCCAAACTATCCCGCTTGAGCTTCTTCCTTTGGTTAGAAGAGAGCTCACACGGGATTATTCCGGTCACAAGGTAATTGGCAACATCGGCAAACCATGGCATGTCTTTCATTGACACCACAAGGAGTTGTTCGCCGGGAAATGAATCATTGATCTCAAGGCCGTCACAAGGCCTCCCCTCCTCCTCCAAACGGGACAAGTGGTCTGCCACTTGATTCTCACTACCCTTCCGGTCAACAATTTCTAGATCAAAATCTTGAAGAAGTAACACCCATCTCATCAATCTCGCCTTGGAGTCTTTCTTGGTCATCAAATACCTAAGGGCGGCGTGATCGGTGTGCACTATAACTTTGGGCCCCATAAGGTAAGGTTAAAACTTTTCCATAGCAAACACAATAGCCAACAATTCTTTCTCGGTGACTATATAGTTTCTTTGAGCCTCATTCATGGTCTTTCTTCCGTAGTACACCGGATGAAACATCTTGTTAATTCTTTGGCCCAAAACAACCCCAACCACAACGTCACTAGCATCACACATGAGCTCAAAAGGCAAGCTCCAATTTGGTGTGGTAATGATAGTGGTAGAAGTCAACTTGAGCTTAAGAAGCTCGAATGCGTGCATACAACTCTCATCGAACAAGAACTTTGCATCTTTCTCTAGCAACTTGCACAACGGATGTACCACTTTAGAAAAATCCTTTATGAACCTCCGGTAGAAACCGGTGTGCCAAGGAAACTCCTCACCCCTTTGACAGAAGTAGGGGAGGGAGCCTCGAAATAACCTCAATCTTGGCCTTATCAACTTTAATTCCCCGCTTCGAGATTTTGTGACCCAACACTATACCTTCTTCTACAATAAAATGACACTTTTCCCAATTGAGAATAAGGTTGGTGTTTTCACATCGGGCCAACACTCTATATAAGTTTACCAAGCACTCCTCAAAAGAATCCCAAACCACACTGAAATCATCCATGAAGACCTCCAAGATATCTTCCACCATGTCGGTGAAAATAGCCATTATGCAATGTTGGAAGGTCGCCGGAGCATTACACAATCCAAATTGCATTCTAGAGAAAGCGAATGTTCCATAAGGACATGTAAAGGTGGTCTTCTCTTGGTCCTCCGGGGCAATTATAATTTGATTGTACCCCGAGTAACCATCCAGGAAACAATAGAAAGCTCGGCCCGCAAGACGATCAAGCATTTGGTCAAAGAATGGCAATGGGAAATGACCTTTTCTAGTCACCTTGTTCAGCTTCCGGTAATCCATACAAACTCTCCACCCGGTGACCTTTCTAGTGGGAATGATCTCATTATTGTCATTGGTCACCACGGTCATACCACCCTTCTTCGGCACACATTGCACCTGGGAGGTCCACGAACTATCAGAAATAGGATAAACCACCCCTGCATCTAGCCACGTGATAACCTCTTTCTTCACCACCTCTTGCATCGCCTCATTTAGTCTTCTTTGATGCTCCAAGGAAGGCTTTTCATCCTCCTCCAAGATGATTTTGTGCATGCAAAATGCGGGGCTTATTCCCCGAATTTCAGCTAGAGTCCATCCGATTGGCCTTTTCCGCTTTGAAGAACCGCCAATGTGGCCTCAACCTGCATATTAGTAAGGCAAGAAGAAAGAATACCATGTAAAGTAGAATTTGAACCCAAGAATTCATACCTGTGGTGTGGAGGAAGTGGCTTCAATTCCAACACCGGTGGCTCCTCAATCGATGGCTTTGTTGGTGGAGTTTTGCGGTTTTCAAGATCCAAAGATAGCCTCCTAGGCTCATATGAATATGAACACATACCATGCAATGCATTCACGCACTCCACTCTACTAGCATCATCATTGACATCCATATTAAGAAGCACGACCTCAAGGGGATCTTCAACATGGATCATGGAACTTGTGTTATCCACTATCACAGCTGTGACAATGTCTACAAAAGAACACACTTCCGTGCTATTAGGTTGTCTTATTGATTTGCAAACATGGAATACCACCTTCTCATCCCCCACTCAGAAAGTCAACTCACCCGCTTCAACATCAACTAGTGCCTTCCCCGTAGCTAGGAAGGGTCTACCAAGAATAATCGGCACTTCAAAGTCCACCTCACAATCCAATATGACAAAGTCGGCTGGCAATATAAACTTATCCACCCGGACAAGTACATCATCGATTATGCCCAAAGGTCACTTCATCGAACGATCCGCCATTTGAAGTCTTATTGAAGTAGGTCGAGGTTGTCCAATTCCCAAAGTCTTGAAGACCAAGTACGACATCAAATTTATGCTAGCCCCTAAGTTACAAAGGGCCTTGGCAAAATCCACACTTCCAATAGTACAAGGGATAGTAAAAGCTCCGGGGTCCTCAAGCTTGGGTGCCATTGAATGCACTATGGCACTCACTTGATGAGTCATTTTAATTGTTTCACACTCCATCGACCTCTTCTTTGTTACCAAATATTTCATGAACTTAGCGTACCCCGGCATTTGCTCAAGCGCCTCTACCAAAGGCACATTGATTGTGAGGCTCTTCATTATGTCAATGAACTTTTTGAATTGATTGTCACTCTTTTGCTTTGCTAACCGTTGAGGATAAGGTGGAGGTGGCCTAGGCAAAGTGCCTTGGCCTTTGGTACAACCGGCTCGGGCATGTCAATCATGTGTTCCCTAGATGAGTTCACGACATCTTGAGTCTCTACCTTGGCTTCATCATCAATATCAATCCGCACATCATTGTTCATATTTTGGCTAACCATATCATCAACAATAAAAGGTACGTCATTATCCCGCAACTCAACATCTTCATCCATAACTTGCTTTTGCTTTGAGGCATTCACATCACCGTCTCTCCCACTTCTTGTTGTAACCGCCATCACATGATTATTATTCCCATCCTTCGGATTCACTACCGTATCACTTGGTAGCGCACCCTTGGGACGAGTATTCAATGCTTGAGAGATTTGTCCTAATTGCACCTCCAAGTTCCGGATAAATGTATTATGAGAAGCTAATTGGGCATCGGAATCTTGGTTCTTTTTCATCATTTGCTCGAACATGCTTTCAATTCTCCCCATATCACTCCTGGAAGAACTCGGACCTTGAGAAGGAAAGGGGGGTGGATTGTTCGGTTGTTGGTACATGGGGGGGCCTTGAAAGCCTTGCCCCCGGTTGCCTTGGTTGCCGCTATTGTTCCACCCTCCTTGATTGTTGTTGTTGCTCCAATTATTGTTATTACCATTCCAATTCCCTTGGTTGCTTTGATTACCCCAATTGTTGTTTTGATTGTTATTATTCCAATTGCCACCACCTTGTTGTTGATTGTTGTTATTCCAATTACCTCCGCATTGTTGTTGATTACCCCAATTTTCTTGAGGACGCCATTGTTGATTCAAAGAGCTGCCTCTATTTCCTTGGTAGTTATTGACATATTGGACCTCTTCGCTTTGATCATCATAACACTCATTTGAATAACCACCACCATCATTGTTGTTGTCATATTGTTCACAATTACCTTGAGGATGTTGCCCTCTTTGCCTCCTTTTCAACATAGAAACACCTTCCATTGCATTAACTTGACACGGGTTTTGGACTTGTTGAAATTGCGCCTTTGCCAATTGATTCATAGTTGTTGTAAACTCGACAATAGCTTGGCCATGATCGTGCAATTTCTTGTGCAAATGGATGACCGTAGGGTCACCTTGGGGCACATTTGCTCGGCTTTGCCATGCCGAAGAGGTGTCGGCCATTTCATCAAGTACATCACATGCCTCTTGGTAAGAAAGTTTCATAAAGTTCCCTCCGGCCAATTGGTTCACAATGCATTGATTCGTGGTGTTGATGCCCCGATAAAAGGTTTGTTGAATCATAGCCTCGGTCATGTCGTTATTAGGGCACTCTTTCACCATTGTTCTATATCTTTCCCATATCTCGTGCAAAAGTTCCCTTGGCTCTTGCTGGAAGGCTAGAATTTCATCCCGAAGAGCCGCCATATGACTTGGAGAAAAGCATTTGGCAATAAATTTGTCCGCCAATTCATCCCATGTTGTAATAGAATGATTGCACTGGCGTATCCTTGATTTGGTAAACTCTAGGAGCCACTCTCGGCGGTGCCGGAGGAGGGTATGGAATATTGTTGTTCTCATTTGCATTTACATTGGCATTTCGGCCTCTCCGTGGAACTTGAGGTAAGACCTCATCTTGTTCTAGATCCTCTACCTCCTCCCCCGCTATCACGTTGCCGAGAGGGTCATTTGCATTAAGATCCATTTGTACCTGATTGATTGACACAAACAAAATTAGTAAACAAGAAGGAAAGAGAAGCAAAACACAAAACTAAATAAATAGATAGTCAACACCGTAAGCTCCCCGGCAATGGCGCCAAAAAGTGATCACTACCAACTCAACGCTACACTAAGGTAGGAGGAGTGGGTCGCAATAGCTTTTACCCGATATGAAGGTCGGGATCAAATTCCTCAGGGAGCTAGTAGTGGAGTTAGATTGTCTGTCTATCCTAGAGATGTGTTTGTACTCCTAATATCACTTCAAACATTTTTGGTTTTTCAAATTATAACTATTTTTGTAAAACTATAGATTAACACTAAATTATGCTACGAGAATGTTGCTGAGTTGTATCTAATGGGAAGAATGGCACTAGGGTCGTGACACTACCTAGGTGGCTAATTGACGGGTAGATGTTACTAAGTTTCGATTGACATAATTGGGGCTTATGCTATAACTGTTGCACAATTTTACCCACTCTCACACCTCTCGGTAGAGAAAGTGAATTTGCCCAATTGACTCTCGAGAGACCAAATGGGTAGGCAAATTAGACCAAGCAACTAGGGTTCAAGTAGGGTAATTACTCTCTCGAGGTTTAACCCGTTAATTGAGACTATCATTTCTCATGAGTCCATCCCAATTCCTTGTTGGGTCAATTTTGGGGTTATAAACTCTCTTACTCAAGAAGAGTTAAATCCACAAACCTTGAATCAGTGTTTGCAACCACCAATTCTAGAATTAAACATAAAATCAACCCAAATAGCAAACACCCATAGTCAATCTAACACTAGATGACAACACCCATCAATTACCCACACTAGGATTGGGACACAACCCTAGCTAATGGGTTTAGCTACTCTTGCTAGATAAAAAAATTGAAGAAATAGATGAAGAACTAAGCATATTAATTAATTGCTAAAATTAAAATACAAGAATCTATCGTAAATGTAAAGCAAAAGTGCCAAAAATGGCTACAAGATTCGTTCTCACGAGCGTAATTGTTGTCTGATATGTCTCAATACCTAAAAAATGTAAAATGTTCTATTTATACTAGGCTGAAAAAACTGAACAAAAATACCCCTGCGGGGTCAGTGCGAGCCGTATTAAATGGACTGTGGCCGCACTGGGCTTCCTTCTGCTTTTCTGAACTTGCACACCGCGGACCGCATAGAATGGACCGCGGCCGCGGAGGGAGCTGGTGCGGTCCGCGCAACCACGACCGCGGCCGCAGAGGGAGCTGGCGCGGTCCGCGCAACCACGACCGCGGACCGCATGGCACTGGCTTTGCAAACTCAATCTCTCTGAACCTCATGACCGCGGACCTCACAAAAGAGTAGTGCGGCCGCGGACCGCGAGATGTGTACCGCGGCGTCACTTTATCGATCAAACCTGCGATCAAGCACAACTTATGAGCCTTTTAGGACTATTTTATAACAATATATGATCAAAGCACAGGCAAGTAGGGGCATAAAATATGTTAAAATCCTAACTTATCATCAGACTATATCCTTGGAGTTAAGATCCAAATAGACCGTTCCAAAATATTATTGAGTCTATCTCAAGAAACTTATATAAAGAAAATTTTGGAGCGTTTTCGCATGAGTAGTTGCAAATCCATGGATACTCCTATAGCGAGAGGTGAAACTTTAAGCCTTAAAATGGGTCCCAAGACTGAAAATGAAAAGGAAGACATGTCTTGAGTTCCATATTCAAGTGTTGTCGGGAGCTTGGTGTACGCTATGATGTGTACTCGCCCAGACATTTGTTATGGCGTAGGTATGGTTAGCAGGTATCAATCCAATCCTGGTAGAGATCATCGGAAAGATATGAAGAGAATTTTCATATACATGAAGAAAACTGCAGATTATTCACTATGTTATAATAGAAATGATTTATACTTAAGAGGATATACAGATGCTCATTGGGCTGGTGGCCGGAATAATAGAAAATCAACAACTGGTTATGCCTTCTTACTTAATGGTGGTGCTATATCATGGAAAAGTACGAAACAAACCTGTACAGCCCTTTCAACGATGGAAGCTGAGTTCGTGGCTTGTGCATCTGCAGTACAAGAAGCTGTTTGGTTGAAGAGATTCGTTGTGCATTTGGATATTACAAAGAACTCTCAGGATCCCATGACTCTATATTGTGATAGTCAAGCGGCTATTGCATATACAAAAGATCCTAAGTATCACATCAAGACCAAACATATTGACATCAAGTATAACTTTGTGAGAGACATGGTAGCAAGTGGAGAGATAAATTTACAATACATTCCTATGCGAAACATGATAGCTGATCCTTTTACAAAGGCGATATCTAGAGACCTGTTTGAGAAACATGTTATGGCTCTAGGTTTGCGAAGGATATGAACATATTTATGTATTGTAAAATGACTTTAGTATTATAATATGCTCATAAAAATTTGACTCTTGAATTTATGCTTATATCTCGTATGCATGTGATGAATGTTTTGTTGATAAAATGTGTCGAACAAGTCACGAGATTGGCTCTATCACACGAGCAATCGCCTCTTACGTTAAGAATCGTTAAGAGATGAGACCTTATAGAACTTTGGATAATGTGAGGTTATATTTACTTGTAGAGGTCGGTCTTGACAACTAATCAGACTTACGAATTTCACTATTCGATTATGACTTGTTTTGTAAGCTAGATACAAGTTTCTCTAAGAAGATAGTTTGAGAATTATTGAAGTGCGAAACTCGGGTTAGACATTTGGAGGTGTCTAGACCAAGATCTGTACGGTGTTGAATGATTAAAAGAATAAGACACACACACCAATATAAGGTGAGAACGCTGCAACATGTGTTTCATACCACGCGTACTATCGACCATGGGATAATGGAAGAATGAATCCCCGCTTCTTCATTGTGTGAGATCCCAAAGAAGTTACATTAACTTTTATTAGAATACCCTTTGACCTTTTACTATTTCTTCAAGTGTCAATCATTGTTGCTACTTTAGCATCTTACTAATAGCCATAAGTGATTCGGCAATACAGTGCATGTCTAGGAAAGCAGTTGATTTGGAATGGAAAGATTTGAGTAGAAAGGGAAGACAAATAAATAATTTTATTTGTAATTTAACTTGTATTCATAGGTCGACTATTACACTTACCATGAAGGTATCAAATGTAATTATGAATGCAAAGTTAAAAATGAATTCGAGTTCACCTCTTTTGAGGATGAGGGATTAAATAACTAGCTACTGAAGCAGCAGGTGATGTCTGGGGTATAGCGAGTAATAAGATCCTTATGATACTAGTGAATCCTTTCCGAATGTGATCGAATTTATACATAGAGCTTTAGAATAACCTTAATAGGTTTGAAACATATTATAGCTCTTGATGCTCGCAGGTCGCACGAACTACTTATCTGTATAAATTAAGTGTGTTATTTAATCATGATACTGGTTTGAATTCCAACCCATCATGAGCAAAGTGGGAGATGTTGGATATTGGATCCAGGTATCGGGTCGCTCCATGAGGGTTGGCCTAACCCATTTGGAAAAGAAAGAATTTTATAAGAGTTAGGGTTTAAAATAACCTCTTTAAAGAGAGGTTACTACACTTTTATGTGTAGTAGGACTCTTCAAAGAGGTTACTACACATTTAAGTGTAGTGGGAGCAGTTTTTCCATAACTGCTATTTTCCCTCTCCATATAAACATACGCTTTCTTCTTTTCTGAAAGACAATAGAGATAAAAAGTAAGAGTGAGATCAAAAATCTCTTCCCAATCAACACAAGAAGACATTTAGTTCGTGAAATTCTAACTTTGTTTCCAAGAGATTCAATGTTCGACTTTGGGCAATTCTTTTGGTGGTTAGTTCAACAATTCTTCCGCTGCGTTGATAGGTACGCGAATGTTGTTCTCGCCCCGCAATTATTTTCACTATAGGAGTTAAGTTGAAAATGGTATTTGGAATTTGAAATTATATTTGGATATGCATTTTACTTGAAAAAATGTTGTAGTTTTGTGAGTGGGAAAACAAAAATTTCCAATTTTTTTACCATTTTATTTTCAAAAAATTTTCAAAACTTACACAACTTTACGAACAAACATGTTTTTTTTTTAAAAAAAAAATATCTATGAACAAACGTCCTAAAATTTGTCATCTATGAACAAACGGTCCTAAAATTTGTCGTTCTCTTTGAACAAAACATAAAGTATCTTGAAACCATATTAAATTTTTTTCCAAAACAAACTGATAAAAATGCAAAGGATAAAAATGATGACATGATAACTTTTGTTTGCCTTGACATCATATCACTATATTTTTGTCGTGGATTTGTTGGGCTGGCAGTTTTTGGTGTAGTTCTATCTAGGGGTGTATAAAGAAAATCGACAAATCGCACCAATTCGATAATTCAAGTCAAATCAAGAAAAAAAATCCGATTATGGTTTGGTTTGGTGTTGAAAAAAAAAATCCGACCACAATTGGTTTGGTTTGGTTTGGTTTTAACCAAAGAAAGTCAAACCGAAACCAAATCAACTCGACATTATATATATAGAAATTTTATATATATTTAATATATAAATATATTTATTGTGATGTAATTTATAAATATTTCTTAAAAAATTTCATAATTTTATCTTTTAAGGTATTATTTCAAGATTGGACTTAGAACTTTTGAATGTTCCAATAAGTTTTATAGCCATTAATATTAGTAAATTAATAATGCTAACAAAAGCCCAAACCAAAATCAGATCAATACTAATGCTAACAAAAGACATTCAATTCAATGCTACGAACGAGAATGTATCGAATATCTATTTTTTGTTTTGCAATAATTTTGGATAAAAATGCATAACCTATTTTTATTTTTTCTTTAGCGTTTAATCATGTATTAATAATACTTTATTACTATACTTATTTTAACATGACTTAGTACTTTTAGATTATGTTTATTTTTATTATGGCTTTTTAATTACCAATATTTATATTACATAATTTTATTGTCTTCATTGTTGAATATTTTAGGATAATGCCATGACACATCTCATATTTTATTTTATTTTCTTGAAAAATACTTTATATAGTTGCATCTTACTAGGATTAAAGAAATATTTTGAGCACAAGTTATATGTTTTGTTCTACGAAGATTTTACCGGAAAAAACCCGAAAAATCCGAATAACCCGAAAATCCGAAATTGAAAAACCCGAGTTTTATTGGTTTGATTTGGTCTTTAGATTTAATAACCCGACACAATTGGTTTGGTTTGATAATTATAAAATCCGAACCAACCCGACCTATGTACACCCCTGGTTCTATCTAAACCACAAAGTAGGTTGGCATCTACTTCTTCTTGTTGGTTTTTTTCCAAACTCACAAATGCTCTTCTTCTTTTTCTTGTATTCTTGTTAACATTGGAATTTGTTCTTGTGATGAAGGAAAAGAAGAAATACAAAGATACACCAAACAATACCCTAGTGGCTTATGGCATATTTGGCCAAACTTTTAAAATCGGCTTATTTCGTAAAGTGTTTTTGAGCAGTAATTTTAATGAGAGGTAATTTTGAGCAATAACTAATGTTTGACCAAACTTCTAAAATCAGCTTATTTCTTAAAGTACTTTTGAACAATAATTTTAGTGAGAGATAATTTTAAGCAATAATTAGTGTTTGACTAACCTTTTAAAAAGAAATTTTAAGTGTATTTTTCTTAAAAATACTTTTTGAAAAAAAAAACTACTTTTTTTACTTCTCAAAAGTTACTTATGCTTATATTCAAAAACAATTTTTTCCCTCTAAAAGCTTGACCAAACATCTTAATTTTAGAAAAAAGAGCTTTCGGCCACAAAAAAAATTATTTTTAGCCAAAAAGAAGTTGGTCAAATAGACTATTAATATTACCATGATATTTTCATATATGTTGATATATTAGGTGTTATTGTACCTTAATGGTATACTAATTTGGTTTAACACTCCGTCTTTAAGAGCTTGTAGCAAATCGAAATCCCAGATCACATTGTAATGTATGATTTTCTAAGTTTCGTCACTTAAACTATAATTACATAATAAACTCTCCAAACAAGAAACTAATTTATTTTTAATTTTTTGCTTTAACTTTATATTATTTGATGTAAAAAAATTGAATGTTTAAAAGAAAAACAAAAAAAGAATTCTTTTTGAACTTGATTTTGAACTAACATAACTCCTCGTGAGGCAAAAAATGGTAAGAAAATATGGTCTAATTAATAAATCTTTTGAGGGAACCACCAAAGTATGTGATGAACACATAAGCTGCTCTTTTTTTGATCAGATGTTTGAGGTTTGAGCGCTTCAAATGGGATCCTACGTGACGAAAATCAATATAATCGGTTTCGGTGCGGATAGCGGACAGCGGAACAGGAGGAAAACCAAATAAAAAAATATATGAACAAGAAAGGAAATAAAACCGAAGAAAAAAAAAATCAAGGTAAATTCAAAAGAAAGCACATTTTGCAATCATTCTTTTAGTCCCTCCATTTTAAATTATCTCCACTTTCGTCACTTTCTCTCTCTCTCTTCTTCTCCAATATCTCTTTATTCTCTCTATTTACATCTCTCCCTCCATTCTCTCCGATTGATCGCCGGAATATCCATTTCCGTCCGATCAACTTCCTCCCTCGGACGCCGTTTAATCGCCCCTCCTATCCACCTATTCAATTTCTCCTCGCTCTACAATTCTTTATGTAGATCCGCATTTTTAAAAAAAAGAATAATAATTAGCACATTGCAAAAAAAATCAAGTGCTCTAAATTATAGTTGATCTGAGGAAAAAGGAAAATATGTTTTTCATTTTCATGTTTGATATGCTAATAACGTAAAAATTTAGGGTTATTTTTTTTCCATATTGATTGGAGGAGAGAAAAAGGAAGGAGTATGTTGAATAAGATTATAAAGCGAGGGCACAAGAAGGTGCCGAAATCGGACCCGTCGGATTTTGGGTCGGGTAATCGGAGCTCCGGGTCGGTTTCAACATCCAATGTAGTGGTGAACCACGCTTCTAGAGGCACCGGAACTGGCGCCGGAATGATGAACAATTCGACGCAGCAGACGGTGATGTCGTCGTCGGCGGCGGCAGTTCCAGCGCCGGGAACAATCGAGAACCTTCCATTGTTGAAGGACGTGCCAATGGCTGAACGGCAGAATTTGTTCTTAAGGAAACTTCAGGTTTGTTGCTACCAATTTGATTTCAACGATACTATGAAATTCGTTAGGGAAAAAGAGATCAAACGACAAACCCTAGTTGAACTTGTGGATTGCATTCAGTCTGGTGCTATCAAAATCACTGAAACTAATCAAGAAGAAATGGTGAAGAAAATGATACCTCTTAATATATTCCGGTGCTTGCCTCCTGCGTCCCATGAGAATACAGGGTCGGAAAATGTGGAACCTGAGGAGGAAGAACAGTATCTCGAGCCATCTTGGCCACATTTACAGTTGGTATACGAGTTGTTATTGAGGTATATAGTTTCGTCGGATACTGATACTAAGGTGGCTAAGAGGTTTATTGATCATTCGTTCGTGTTGAAGTTATTGGATTTGTTTGAGTCGGAGGACCCGAGGGAGAGAGAGTATTTGAAAACGATACTTCATCGGATATATGGGAAGTTTATGGTGCATAGGCCGTTTATAAGGAAGGCGATTAATAATATCTTTTATAGGTTTATATATGAGACGGAGAGGCACAGTGGGATAGGTGAGCTTTTGGAGATTTTAGGGAGTATTATAAATGGTTTCGCGTTGCCAATGAAAGAGGAACATAAGCTTTTCCTTGTTCGAGCTCTCATACCGCTTCACAAGCCGAAACCGATTGCAATGTATCATCAGCAGCTGTCGTATTGTATTGTTCAGTTCGTGGAGAAGGATTACAAGTTGGCTGATACAGTTATAAGGGGTTTGTTGAAGTACTGGCCTGTCACTAATTGCCAAAAGGAAGTTCTCTTTCTTGGGGAACTCGAAGAAGTGCTGGAAGCCACGCAAGCTGCTGAATTTCAGCGCTGCATGGTTCCTCTTTTTCGACAGATTGCTCGTTGCCTTAACAGCCCGCACTTCCAGGTCAGGAGAAACTTCAAAATCATTAATTGCCACCATTTACCTTATTCCTTGGTTGTTAATTTAGTGTATGCATTTAGTAACTCTTTTATGGCTTTTTTTTTTTTTTTTTTTAATTTCCTTTGTTACAACAACATACCCAGTCATGATTGGTACTATTATCGAATCATACTTTTGTCTGGATTCCCTACTATTGTATACTGCTTGTGTACTGAACTTTTCTCAACATATTTTACTTTAGAGAAACGGTTGCTGGGTACATTTGCTTTGTAGATTATATTAACTTTAGAAAAATAGAAAATTTCTTGATTATACTTTCTGTCTTTGATTGGTAAGATAGCAAAAGGTGTTTCCTTTTCTCTCTTTTCTCATTTTCTCTTTTAGGTGCAACCTTTTTGAAGGCGAAAGGTGCAAAATATCAATGAGGTATGTTGGAGCTTTAAACGTAAAGCTCAAATAAGGCGTGGACTTTAATAAAGACGCAAATGAAGGAGAAAAATGAAAATCGAGAACAATAATTATGACCATAAATAGCAATTATATGGACAAAGGATGTTAAAAAGTACAATTAAGTGAATTTTTTATTGTTTAGCATCATCTCTTTAAAACAACTTCTATTTGCAATGAAGTTTACGCCTTAGCGCCTTGGTGACTGGAGTAGAGCGTCGACTAAGCGAGGTGAAATGCTCAGTTTGTTTTGCACCTAGCTTTAGGGCTTAAGCGCGCTTTAGACAAACCTTTGACAACAATCTTTAGGTGTGTCATTTTCAAAAGATCATCTGCCTACGTATGATCTTGGTGAAAGAAAATGAAGAAGATGGTTCTTAGATGAAAACTCTTGCCTGCCAAAGTTACTAACTTTTCAAGTTAGTTGCTATCTCACGCATAACTATAATATAAGCTACTTCCTTTTTTATATTTGTAGGCAATTTCTCTATTGCGAGTGTTTCTCAAGTTACTTTATGCTGTTATATGTGGAGCTTATTGCAATTTTTATTGGTAGGGAGTCTCTTGTAACATTTTTTTCTCTTCACCATAGTCTTATTCTCCGAGTGAGATAGATGGAATTTTGTTACCTTATCTTTTCTAGCTTCCGGTAACTATAGTCCTTGTTACATCTAGTCTTATCCTCATTTTGTCATGCACCAAGGGGCATACAATCGACAATGCTTACTAGATAAAGGGGAGGGGGAGGGGGTCATACAATTGACAGTAACAAGTGTATGGAAGTTTGGCTATTTTATACTTATCATAGCTATCCAAATATAGAGCTCTCACTTGACCATCATTCTCCATAGGAAGTGTATGAGCGGGATAAACGTTCCGGCTTTTTATAGGTGCATTTGCATTAACTGACTCACCCTTTTTTTTTTGTTGAAAAGGTAGCATATATGTTAACTGACTCACTTTGCTCCTTTTATCCTTCAGAATTTACCTTAGTTATGTGTTGACAACTTCCCGTTAGAATTCTGTGAAGCTCCTAAATCTAAAAGGTGCTTTAGTCTCATCAACTCTTATGAATAGTTGAGTGCTTCGGTATGTAATGGTTATCACTTTAATCCCTTGGCATCAACCTTGTTCAGAAGAGATGGAGGAAATACTATAAATCTAGTAGAAGCAAATTCAACTTTCTTTAAAGTTGTTAGGAATTCATATTTCCTTGAGTGATTTCTTTTATATCGTTTATAAGAACCCACAAGGGGATATTAAATTTCCACACTTAAATGTGATTAGTGGTCCAAGTTGCTGCCTTGTGATTTTTTTGATATATAAATAAGATTATATTGCAGCACTAGCTATTTACAGTGTAAGATTAGAAAAAGCTCAACTGCTTGATCAACCTGTCTAATCCTGGAAGGAACTGAGGAACTCTATCAGATTGTGAACACCATAAATATTTTTCATTTGCACCAAAATCCTAGAGAGAATACCTTTGGATTTGAGCCCAGAGTTAAAATCTAAGTAATATGCTTTCAAAGCATCTTTTTTTCCTTTTCCTTTCAAATCATTTATTCTTATCCTTCCAGACCACCGACCAACCACGGGTAGGGATGGTGTTCCATGTCCTTCTTCTACTGTTGCTAGGCCCGTTGTCCAGCACAACAATAGCTTTGGAAAGTTTTGGCATGACCCGTTTAATTCCAAGGATGCAAAAGAACTGATTCCATATTTGGGAAACAATAGGGCAATGCAGAAAGAGATCATTGGTGTCTTCTGCATCTCTTTCTCACAATAAACATCCTATTGTAGAGGTGCGCAAAGTTACCTGGTACCTATTGCTGGTGGGAGGTAGCAGGTATCCCGTGGAATTAATCGAGGTGCGCAAAAGCTGGCCGCGACACCATGGTTATTAAAAAAAGCATCTATCTTAGAGATGTTCACACCCCTTCACTGCAAATTATGTTGGGTCGAAACAACTTTCAATTGATTGACCAACAAAAATGTGCTACTTTTTATGCAACATAACTACTCCACATCATTTATCATGGCCAGAAAAAGAAAGAAGTTAATGATGTAGCCAGGAACTTGTGTCAACTATGCATTAGGGACCATCTAGTTGAATCAGGTCCCATAGACGGGCCTTGAAACCTCCCATATCTTGAAAGAATCTTTGTTTTAGTCGGTTCCCAAATTTTGAAACAATTACGCTTCCTCTCCAATTCCTTAATCATTGCAGTTTTTTGCTTCTTCTTAGGGTCACCTCCCATCCTTGATTTGATCTACTCTTTTGTTTTTGCTTCTGTATTATATTGCGATGCTATATATTTTATCAAAACCAAGTACCGTCCTATTGAGAGGTCCCATCACATCACCTATTAGATTATCATCCCCTATGATTAGACATACTATGCTTATCTCAAATTAACTATCTTGGTGTGCCTTTTAGGTTGTCCAGATAATTTATCTTACTCTCACAATTAGGAATTTATCACCACTATAGTCATACTCTTTTCATAGCTAATGTCATAAAGGAAACATGGAACCATCTTAATGCCAACAATATTCCAATATAAAAAAGATCACTTATCGTTGTTTTTTGAGTGTGAGCATAACAGTTTTCTTAGCTTAATTCTTGTGTTTGGTCATAAGTAGATTCCTGCTTTTGACGGATATAATGCCTATCTGAAAACTGAAGACGGAGTAAGAGATTGAACTACTTATTTCCTTAGCCGTTGGAGTCAAAGCACTGAAAGCACTTCATTGCATAGTAAGATCTTGTTTACCATCTTTACCCACAAAAGAAAAAGTCTATGGAGTTGTTGCTCTTTCACCACTTTTGGTTGGTGCAAATTCTTCATCTACTCTTGAATGTGAAGGTTCATTCTTTTAGTTGCAGGACAATATGTTGCTTGCTGTTGTCAGATATGCTAGAGACTCCAGTTACACAGAAATAGTGTGGGTATGAGTGAGATCATGAAGTTATAAAGAGTTCAAAATTTAAGTTACAGAAATAAAAGCTCTGGCAAGGAAGGAGGTTGTGGAAAATTAAGTTATACTCAAATATCTTTTTTATAAAGAATTTGTTGGTAACGAAGATGATAGGTTACCTGCTAATTCATTGTTTTTTGGCGCAGAGATTAGTAGTCTAGTAGAAACCATTTAATCTATCTTCTTTTCCATTATATTGAATTGTTGAACTTAGTAAGAGAGGAGACAGAAAGTAATCTCATCAGTTTAAAGGGGACCTTTGGCTTGGTAAAAGGAGGGGAGACATTGTCTCGAGGTGTTTATGCAATATGAGTTTGCATTAAGCTAGTTTCGATGATCCTAAGTTTGGCCAGTGTTGGGAGTTTAGTTACCCATCTATCCATTAACTTTTACTTTCCGATTTTATAGTTTCAGTTGGTGTTATTAGCATAAATAGGTGATTCTATATAAAAAGTTCATGTAATCTAGATTGTACCATGCCAGATGATCTTCTTATCCTTTTAGATTCTACTCATGATCTCAAGTTGTCTACATATCTTGACACGCTTGGTCCCGCTATGAAAGAAAAGAATGGGCGCAACACTTTATTCTCTTGGACCACTCTTTGTTTGCTTCTGGCCTTCTCCTGAGTGGAGGGAGGTTTTTTTTTGGGGGGGGGGGGGATAAGCTTATCCAAAATTTATAATAAGATCCCTTCACCCTTAATCAGAGATCTCGAGTTGAGCCCTGGGAATGGAAACAATCCTGTTAGGGAGCGCTTCTCCCTTTAATGGGCCTTACGCGACACGAATCCAGATTAGTCTGGACCCCTATGGTAGGTACCAAACACTGAGTGGGAAACCAAGAAAATGAAACGATGGCATAGATACTACAAATCATACAGAAAGAGTAAGCGATTTATGAAAATCATCCTAATTTAGGCCTTGTTCTTCACTTAAATGGATAAGTCAAACCCTGTTTAAAGCCCCAAGTCTCTATGTTTGTAAATCTTGCTTCTCTTATTTGATTCAGCTTAAGGGTCAGTATAGGCGTTTGTCTGTATCCATTTTTCTGGAAAGTAAGGTTCCTTCCATAGTAAAGCTTTCACATGGTCTCCATTCATAATAGACTTAAGCCTGTGACTTTCTATAAGTTAGCAGGTATAGTGCTGCTATTTCTCATTGCTTTTGTATAATTGCAAATAGAATAGAGCTTATACTACTTAAAAGAGCTTTCAAGATGGCATAGAGACGCCACCAAGGGTTGTAGTGAGGTGGATAAAATCTCTTCACTCTTAACCATAGGTATGATGTCGAGCCTTGGGAATGAAAAATATCCTGGTAGGGAGCGCACAAATCTGGATTAGTTGGGGCCCATTTGGATACCGGACACCGGGTGGGAAACCCAAAAAAAAAAAAAAGATGGCATAGAGTTAGAGACTCCAAAGATACAGAAAGAGTAAGTGATTTACAAAAATTATCCTAATTCAGGTATTTTTTAGCACTTAAAAGTTAAATGGATAATTCAAGCCCTGTATGAAGCCACAAGTTTCTATGTTTGTAAATCTTGCTTCTCTTATTTGGTTCAGCTTAGGGTCAGTATAGGTGTTTGTCTGTCTGCGTTACGGTTCCTTCCAAAGTAAAGCTTTCACATGGTCTCCATTCATCATAGACTTAAGCCTGTGACTTGCTGTAAGTTAGCAGGTGTAGTGCTGCTATTTCTCATAGCTTTTGTATAATTGCAAATGTAGCATGGATCCCATGTATGTTTTCCTATGTTTTGACCTTTTGGTCGGAGTTCATGGAGGATAATTGTTTGTAATCATTTGAAGATGTGTCATGACTCATCCAGCAGCTTGAGCTAGTACTTGTTCATTAAATTCGTGGCCCTTAAGGTCCTAGAAAGGAGTGCTACACTCTCTATTGCATGGTGTATTGGCATATTCACAGATTGTCTTCTAGTCAAGATCACACTTCCAGTTATGGTACGGACAATAAAATCTTTGTTTACCAATGACTCTAGAAAAAGATTGTTTCTGATACCGTTAGTCGGTCTTCTGTCTTTGAAGGGAGTGACGCACATTCCTTGTCCAGAGTATCTTTTTGTTTTTTATCCTCTTATTGTGTTACTTGAGGCAGTGAGGGCATCTTGTTCTGTCATATGGATTCTTTTTTCTCTTTAAACAGATTAATTTGTTTTCCATAAACAAATGTATCTGTATGAAATGCCATATACTGGAAAATGGCGTACTACCTTATTATGCTTGTGAATACTTTCTAAAAAATTATGAAGTTCACCTTAAAGTTGTAAAAAAGGAGAGAGAAATAAAAATAATAGCTATAGGATTGAAGTTAGTGTTTGGAGCATGGGGAGCAACTGTGATTTAAGCCTTAAAGAGATGTGAATATTGTTAAACTAGAGTTTTAAGGCCTTAAGATAAATGGTAATGCCTCAAACACTTCTTGTTTTGTTTTTGAGTGTGTACATGGCTCTGTTTCCTGAATACCAGTTTGTTGAATTTTCTTTCCTCCGAATGCCTCTGGTTGAGAGAA
Organism: Nicotiana tabacum; assembly: GCF_000715075.1. NCBI lineage: Eukaryota > Viridiplantae > Streptophyta > Magnoliopsida > Solanales > Solanaceae > Nicotiana > Nicotiana tabacum. The sequence continues at coordinate 11,902,172 of NC_134089.1, read as the reverse complement.
ACCTCTGTGGGCAATTAGAGCTTGTATAGGCTGAGTCACATCTTGGAACTTTATTTCAATCCCAGTCTCAGAATTTTATATTTCTTCTTTTCCTTAGAAGTGTAACTGCTAATAACAGATTTGACTTGTCCTTTCTTCATTTAAGCTTCGGGTATCGGCTGTCTTTTTTCATTTTTGTCTACCTGAAAAGTTACATTCCTAGCTCTCAGTGACTGGGAATTAGGGTTCGAATTCTAGCCGAGGCAACAGTAGGATAATTCTTTTCATCTATCTACGTTGCCTTGGTGGATAGAGTTACTAGGTACATGTGCTAGCGGGAGATAGCAATGGTGTGATTAGTCGAGGTGCACCGAAGCTGACCCGATGTCAGTGCTATAAAAAGTAGTTTTAAATTCAACCAGTAGTTGTTAGAGATGGAGCTTTTCTGTGTAATAATGCCACTGTTAACCATTTTGGGCACCTTGTATCTAATTTTATTTAAAAGCATTTGTCTGAGATTCGAGATTTCTGTGATCCGGCTACCCGAATAGTACAATCGACCCAGAAATCAGAGAGCGGATAGCAGAACCATGTGCATGTATAGGCTTGAAATTCTTTGCTGCCAATGAAATATGTGGTGATAAAGTTGTGTTTATGCTTAATTGTTTATATGCAGCATCTTTTTGTTGAAAGATGTTTTTGTAGTAAGGCAGGATACAGATTAATCCCGAGGTTGTTTACTTTTTGTTTTTTTACTGAGGAGGAATCTCAGAACTATGAAAAGGCAGTTTGAATCTCTTTGAGGTATCTCTGAAGTACATCTATGTTTCAGGTTGCAGAACGAGCCTTATTTTTATGGAATAATGAGCACATTGTGGGTCTGATTGCCCAGAATCGGAATGTCATTTTACCAATAATTTTCGAGGCTCTGGAAAAGAATATAAGGAGTCATTGGAATCAGGCCGTCCATGGGCTGACAGTAAATGTCCGCAAAATGTTCCTGGAAATGGACGCTGATCTGTTTGAAGATTGCCAAAAACAGTATGCCGAGAAAGCAGCCCGGGCCACTGAGCTGGAAAAGCAGCGAGAGTTGAGATGGAAGAGATTAGCAGCTGCTGCCTCACAAGGAGGGTAAAGGGCATGTCGATTGCCATTCCTGTTCCATTAAACGCAGGATTAGACATGCCAAATTCAAAACTGGATGCATGCATCAACCTTGCTCTTCTGTTATAGTGGTATTCATTTTTCTCCTGTTTTTTGTTCTTTGAAGATGATGACAGGCAATGCAGCAGGGTGTAACTCAAGTATGTATTTGATAATCACTAGTCGTGTGCTGCAGCTCAAGAATGGTTTGTGGAAGTATCGTGTAATTTGTTCTATAATTTTCCTCTTAAGAGAAATTTCTATTTTTGCAATGAACTCTCTCGAGCTAGAAGTTACATTATTATACAATTATTTTACAGTTTTACACGTCTTATCCGTAGGCAATGGCATTGGTGAGTAGTAATCTGGATGGAGGGGGCAAAACCCAAAGGAAAAAGTACTTCTCCAGATAATGTTTGCAAAAGGAACAATTCTGCCTCTTGTTCTTAAACTTCTGAACATATTGTTTTTCCTTTTCTGGAAAGAAGTTGTCCTTTTTTTCTCTCTCTTTTATTCTGTACAGCTACTGGATCGTTATCTTGAATATGATAGGTAGGAAGTTCAATTCATTAGATGTTCTTGAAAGTGTTATAAAAGAGAAGCTCCTCCTTGTTCAATCACAGTACTTGTTTCAAGGTAATCACAGTTCAATCAGGGTTCTGGGAAGGGTAGTGTGTACGTAGAGCTTACCCCCCCCCCCCCCCTATCTTGTGAAGGCAGAGAGGCTGTTTTGGATAGATCATCGGCTCAAGGAAAGCAAAATCCTGGAAATAGTGAAAAGGAAATATAGAAGTGAAGAAGCCATGAGAAGCAGTAGCACCAAGATTAAGAAAATTGAAGCAAAAGAAATAGCGTGTAGTAATAGAAATCTAAAACAAGGAAATACGAGACTACTACTTCGACTACAGGAATGAAAAGAAGAACGATCGACTACCTCCTAATCTACAATCCTAATTCTCGACTTCCACGTCCTTCCTAATGATTTAGGCTTTCTCAATAGTGCTATGTTTCAACTTGTCCAAGTGTCTCAACTCAAACAAAGCTGCAAACATTAAGAACTGAAATGCCCCCACAGAAAGCTTTGAGGAAAGATTTGGGCAGATACATCTTTTGGATTTCTGCTTATGCTCTAAAGCATTAATTATATATGCTTATCTTTGTGTTTTCTTTACAATGTGACCGCATGCATATTCAAAGTTCAAGTTTCCACATTATTTTAATGAAATAAGAGAAATTCTTTATACAAACTGTATGGTATTAAGGAGTTCTATAACAGAACCTTTGGGGTACTATACCAAAACTAGTGATGCAATAAAGGGAGATAGAACTCCCATTAGGTATCAAAATTGAAACTGAAATATTAAAGGGCAAAGTACAAAATTAGCCGGTCGGCAGAGACTAATTACATTCACTAGTCAAAAAGCATATAAAATATGTATATAATACATATACATAGTCAAACCTCTCTATAACAGTCTCATTTGCTTTTGCTGCTATAGTGAAGTGTTGTTACAGAGGACATTGAAAAACTTGGCTTTTATAGTGAATGACTATTATATAGGAGATGCTATTATAGAGAGGTCTGACTGTATACAAAAAATATATATTTTGTCGGTTATTATTTTTGGAAGCAACCAAAAATATAAATTTTTCAAAATAATTAAATCCTTTTTGATGACCTAATAGAATCCTCAAGAGGATGAATGTATCAAAGCCAATGGTGGTGTTTCCACAAACTAGTGTTATCCACCTACTTTGCCAGGTTGGATCTTCTAGTTAGTTTATACCCCCCAATTTTTGTCATATGCAAATTACCTAATTTTGTTTACTATATAAGGAGTGTCACTTTCTCAAGTTTCTACAACCATAGCATATAATACATGGCTTTCCAATTGCAACTAACCATGCAACAAGAAAAACTACGAAAGGGACCTTGGTTCGAAGAGGAAGACGAGAGACTGGCATCTATTGTTGCCATTTTAGGTGAACGTCGTTGGGATGCCTTAGCAAAGGCTTCAGGTATATATATGATTCAGCTCATAGGCGGATTCAGGATTTATATTTGATTGGTTCATTGTTTATGTTCTTATACTGAATTCATCGCGCTTTTGAAAATATGAGTCCACAACCTAGTATTTGTTGAAAGTTTAGTGATTTATTTCACATATTTGTGTATGTCGTTTAAAAAATACTGGATTCAGTTCAACTCGATGGATGGAATTGCATTGCATCCTCCTTTGATAAAAAGCGTCATATTTTAACTAATGTACAAAATTTGGTTGCATGCAGGGCTAAGGAGAAGTGGAAAAAGCTGCAGATTGAGATGGATGAATTACCTCAGACCCAATTTAAAACATGGCCATATTAGTGAAGATGAAGAACGTTTAATTGTTAAACTTCAGAAACAGTTTGGAAACAAGTAAATTAATCTTCCTTCTATATTTCATGTTAAAGAAAAAAAAGGTTGTAAAAATGCTTTATACTATTAATATATGATGCCCTTTTTCTATTTCACTTTGATTATTAAATTTAGTGTTTTTAACATTACAGGTGGTCAAAGATTGCTAAACAATTGCCAGGAAGAACTGATAATGAAATAAAGAACTATTGGAGAAGTCACTTAAGAAAGAAAGCACTGATTTATGAACAAGGTCCAATATTCTGCTTAATATATAATTCTCACATCTCTCTCGATATATTCTGAAGTGGAGTCTTGGAGCAACGGTTAAATTGTCTTCATGTGACATATAAGTCACGTGTTCGAGCCGTGAAATCAGCCACTGATGCTTGCATCAGGGTACGCTGCCTACATCACACCCCTTTGGGATGCGGCCCTTCCCCAAAGGGGAGTATTGGAGCAACGGTCAAGTTGTCTCCGTGTGGCCTATAGGTCACGTGTTCGAGCCGTGAAATCAGTCACTGATGCTTGCATCAGGGTAGGCTGCCTATATCACACCCCCCATTAGAGTGCGGCCCTTCCCCGAAGGAGAGTATTGGAGCAACGATCAAGTTGTCTCCGTGTGACCTATAGGTCACGTGTTCGAGGGGTGAAATAAGCCATTGATGCTTGCATTAGGGTATGCTGCCTATATCACACACCTATTTGGAGTGCGGTCCTTCCACGAAGGGGAGCATTGGAGCAACGGTCAAGTTGTCTCCGTGTGACCTATAGGTCACGCGTTTGAGCCGTGAAATCAGCCAATGATGCTTGCATTAGGGTAGGCTGCCTACATCACACCCCCTTGAGGAACAACCCTTCCCCCGACCTTGAATAAATACGGGATACTTTGTGCACTGAGTTGTCGTTTTTCACTCTCTATGTTCCCTATATATCCATATCCCTTAACTAATAAATATTTGTTTCTGTCTTACAGAATGCTCAGGAAGCAATACAAGTTCTAATTCAGAATTAAAATCATCATTTGGAAAAGATGATTGTTCCTCTGCTGATTCTTTAACTGAAATGGAAGTTTCTAATTATAGCATTGATCACTCGTCGAAGGAAACAGCATTACCAGATTGGATACCAAGTTGGACATATGAACAAAGTCAAATGGAACATCATATGTACCTTTGTAGATTAAACATATGTTCATGTTATCCTCAGTGTTTTTCTGAAGATAATAATAATAGTTTTAGTACATGGGATGATACTTCATCTTCTATATGGGAATAGTAGTAAAAAGAAGAAAGAAAGAGTTTGAATTATATATAGACAGACAAGTGTGAATGTAATTTCTTCATTTGAAGGTGGGAAAATCTTAAGGAACAAGAATCATGTACATTTTGTTCATTCTAATTATTTATTGAGTTTAACTTTTATAGACAGACAAGTGTGAATGTAACTTTTATACAGCGTAAAAGAATTTTTATGGTATTATCTCACCTAAAAGATATCTAAAAATAACAGGCATGATAAGTGAAATAGTTATTTAAAAAATAAAGCAGGTAACCTGGGATGATATATTAACTTATATTGATAGTGGCAAAATTATTTACAAGGTCGGTGAATACAAGTTAGTTAAAGAGAAAATGACACTGTATAGCCGCTCTCAAAATAATGGCTCCAAAAAAAATTAAATATTTTTTTATATATATTCATTTTTGTATGTTACATACAATAAAACATAAAAAATTTATACACTTTGCAGCTACCGAATATAAACAGTTTCGACCGCGAGCTAGAAGTAATCTTTGCCCTAAGTTAAATCCTTATCCATTTTGGGCACATTATTGTCACATGCTTATTAGCTTACTTTCGTGTATTATTATTATTGTTTTTTTTTTTTTGTTTACTAAATTAAAGACGAAGAAGGATAAAAGAATAGAAAAATGCAAGAGGGCATTTAAAGGGGAAATGACAGGCGATTAATGTGCATATTCTATATTTAGTAGTGATGAACTTGGCTCTACAAGTTAGACCGATACTAGAGCCGTCAAAATGGGCCCGGCCCGTGAAGCCAGCCCAACCCAGCCTGTTACTTGGGTAGAATTGGCTAGGATTTTTTGAGTCCATTTAAAACTGAGGCTAATAAACCCGGTCCAAGTTAGTCCGCTAGCTTTTGAGGCTGGGTTTGGGCTGGCTCGTGGGCCAAAAATTAATTAAATTCAAATTAATTAACAATTAAATATTTTAAAAAAATAAAACTAAAATAACTATTAACTATAATCTCCATTACCTAACCCTAGATTGCTCATTTACCCTTCCATATCAACTACAATTTAAATTTTTGGCATGCATGTAATACGACAAAATTAGTTTTTCTTTTGCTTAATTAATAACGAACTCAAAAATTTTCAGGTGGTCAATAATAATATTTTTTTTCAAAAGAAAATATTACTTTGAGCGGTCAATGATCAATTTGGATTACTTTAATATATTATTAATATTTAAACTGCTCTTCAGTATAGAAAAAGATCAATCTTAAATACATACAAAAAAATTTGACCAATAACAAATTTCAGGAATTTTAAAAATTTTATGGACTATAATAATGAAATCGGCAAATGATATTAATCCTAAATTAGAAAACCTCAGCATATAAACTTATCGAAGCAATCTCTGAATTTGAGGAAAATGAAAGAAAAGTATTAAGAAAATATTCATGTAACTTTAAAAAAAAAGAGCTAGAGATATAAAGAATTTATATTTCAATTACGAGATTCCTCGTCAAATATCAAGCTTTTTGAACGCTCTAAAGCAAACAGAAGTTGTTTATATAATTAATCAACTACGTCACGAATTTTTTTTTAAGGATTTAAAGAAATTCTTTTTTCTAAAGTTGAAGGTTCGGCCCGCCCCAGTCCGCGGCCTCTTAGGGCTAGGTTGGGCTAGCCATTTTAATGTCCAATCATATGGCGGGCCAGCCCGTCCTAGCCCACCAAATTTAAAAGCCCACGAGGCTTGGGCTATGCTGGGCTGGGCTGCGCTGGCCCGTTTTGACAGCTCTAACTGATACCAAAACTAAAAAAGAAGAAATTAATAAACCCCAAAAGCCGTTTTGCACTAATTGGTTGTTCATAAGCACATTTGATATTTCACATGTTTTTTTGGATAATTGAGTAAATTATGATTACATTCTACAATAACAACATCAACAACAATTAGCTAGAGCAGCGGGTGCTGTAGCGAAATTAATTGCAAAAGAGAAGAAATCGGCCACATTAAAATTACCTTCTGGGGAGGTCCGTTTGATATCCAAAAATTGCTCAGCAACAATTGGACAAAAGGGGAATGTTGGGGTGAACCAGCGTTTGAAGTGGACGAACAACCAGCGTACGTAATCGAGTTTCATGCCATCATGTCTAGTAGCGTTGGAAACCGCTTTCATGTGTTTTGAAAAATCCAAGTTATAACAATAAATTAAGTTTCATAATTGTGAAATGTTTAATTACCCGAATGTATCAAAAGAATTGCAATTGCTTAGGATAGCCTTTTTTAGCTTCTATATATATAGTGAAACGCTCTAAGTGAGGTCTGAATAGGGACCTTCTACAGGTAGAGGGGTTGTTTCCGATAAACTCTCGATTCAAGGCAAGCATAGTCACAGTTAAGGACGAAGTTATCTTTTGCTAAGGGTGATCAATTGACCACCCTTCGTCGAAATATTACGAAAAATTACACTATATATAAGTAAATTATTAGATTTTAGATGTATATAACATATATTGAGCAACCTTTGTAAGGAGATTTTTTACTTCTTTCAGATATGAACACCCTTGACGAATTTTGTAGCTTCGCCACTGACAACAGATTAGATAAAGAAATATAGTATTAAAGAAGTCAATGGAAAAGAAGCAGTAACAACAAGTTAATCATAAAAGTAAAGCATAAGCAACATCAAGTTGTAATAGAGATCTAAGAATAAGGAAATATTATGATTACATTATATAAGAGAATTTTTTTGAAATATTGAATTTATATTAAACTCCACAGGAGAAAGAAATACGCATTTCACTAGAAATATATAGAAACATAAATCATATAAATATCAATTGTAAAGCAGAAATTTTCCATCAAGTACCTGGAGAAATAAACTAAAACTTAGCTCTTTTATTTATTTATTTATTATTATTATTGTTGTTGTTGGAAACATGACCTTGGCATTATGTTGATCTAGAGAATTCAACGTTTAAGAACCATTTGGTTGTAGAGCTGCAGCTTACACCTATATTCTTGCATTTTTATGATCATGTTGACAATTTGATTCAACTATATAGATCATGCACTTGATCTGAACTAAAAAAAATAAATCATTTTACAGTTTTATTATCCGATTTCGAAGCTCAATATTCCGATTAATTTTGATTCGCATCAAGTAAATCTATAGAAAAGTTTCCGATTTCTAGTAATCGAACCACTAGATCTCTAATTAAGAATAAATTAAAGAATATCAACTATTCACCACGCATACTCTTCGATACTTATTGGTTAGTCTCTCGATGACCTATTTCTCCGCCGATAATATATTCTACTAAAACTTTTTATTGTTATTGTTAGGATTCAAACTAGCTCGAATACCCTAGAGAGGGAAAAAGGATCTCACTCTAGCTATATAATAAATCGGGGCGGAGCTAGAGGTCTAGCTACGATTTGACCGAACTCAATAATTTTCACTCAAACAGTGTTTTAGTGTTAAAAATTTCTTTAAATACGTACAAATATTAAACTTAGAACCTATTTATTGACACTTGAAATTGTCGTTCTAAATTTAGAATCCATAAAGTTGAAATCTTCACATTACCGTGGTATATCAATAGAAGCAAACACACTAGTTCACAATAATAGGATTGATCCGAGTTTCATTCTTAATTATATAATTTAAAATATCTGCACGTTTTTTTTTAGGAAAATATACAGATGACATGCAATATTTTAATCCTTACATAGGTCATCAAGTAAGTTAAAGTACATTCACCACCATATTGAAAATAATGTCATCCGAATTAAGATAAGTATTCAACATATTCTTTGTAGTCTAAGTACAGTGAACTTTTACAAAAAATGGGAACCCTATGCTTCTAACTTCTAATTAAGGAGATGATAATACCATTTTAATTTAAAAAAAACCATTGGATAATTCTTTAAAATCACATCCATTTATCCATCCTACTAAAAATAAATAAATAAACTAAAACATCTTTCTTCTATCTCAGCATGTTAAGTAAGCAAGTTAGACAATGCGGATATAAAGTGCAAAAAGCAACTTGATAATGTCATTTGTCATTAACAAATGGTTATTATATAGGAGCAATTATTTCTAAAAAAAATAAAGAAAAATAATGAACAAACAAGTTGGTTGGGTATTGGACTGTGACAAACAACTTAATTAAGTAGAACTGCATCCTCTATTCAGTTCATTTTGTCTCCTAATAAGCATTTTTTTTAATTATTTTTCTTTGATTATAATATAATTAGTTGAACAGATAGATAAGCTGATCAAAAGCTAGTTGCTCAAAAGATTATTAAAATGGTTAAGGAGATTACCAAATCTGGTGATGACAAGGTTTTCTCATAGCTAAGCTTAACTTTCCATTTAGGAACCATCTAATCTTTTTGTTATTTTTCTAGTTAAAGTGACTTATGGAATTTCTCCTTTTGCGGAATTAAGCGGATCGTCGTTGAAAATCCTCATGTTATCGGACCAACTTCCAGCTTGTTTCCACAACATAATTATGCCTTTATTGATATAGAGAAACTTAACTCGTGAGTCTCCTAATTAATATTGGAAATTTTACAACCTATAGGAAACCTTAGTACCCTATTTATTTTAAATAAATATTATTTTAAAATATTATATCCTATAAATACCTTTTATCCTTTATAGCAAAATATCTAATTATAGTTACATCCTATATTTAAGGCACCATATATGCTAAATAATATTTTTCTCTCTCCTTTTTAGTATTTTCTCTCACATAATCACCGTATATCTGCTCTAAACACATTCTCTCTCTCTTTTTGCAAACACTTTACTCTCTTCTCCCACAAACTCACGTTTCATAACTCTTCTCCCACACAAATTCTCTATTTCTCCGTCATTATCAATCTCACATTCAAAATATATCTTAAATCAATGTTTTACTGCTGATTTGTTTTCTCCTGGTAAGTTTACTTCTTCGAACTTTGATATCATTATTTTGGTTCTCTAATTTTTATACCGATTTTTCATAAATTTCTGAACCAATAAACATTGGTATTGTTTAATCACCAGGAAGCTTTGATTTTTCTCTTCAATGGTGGATTCAACGCCACACAAGATGATAACCAGAGGTATACCCATCAAAATTCTCAATTTTAATGGGCCCTCTTTCTCGTTGCAAATAACTCAAGGGGAGTAGGATTTTGCAGGTAAGTCAGCAACTACAGTTTCACAGAGAAGAACTAAATTACACAATGACAAGTAGAAAGAAGTCCAAGTTGAGAAATCTTCAAAAGAAACAAAAAATTCAGTTGTTTCAAAGATGAAAAAACCTATGAATGATTCTTCATGTGTCAATGTAAAGGAAGTCGCTGCAAAAAAAATATCAGATACACGACACGAAAAGGTAATTGTTATTGTATCAATATGCATTCAAAGAAACTTATATGTATTCATAATTATTCAAGTTATTTTACATGTACGATGTTGTATTCATATGTATCTGGTTGTATTTAAATATATTTAGTTTTATTCAATTTCACACTTTTGTACTATTTGGTATTACTGTATTCAGTTGTATTTATAAGTATGTATATGTATTCTTATGTATTTTGATAGTTTGCAACTGTTCAATTTTCCAGTATGTTTTTAATTGTATTCATCTTAGTTATTTTTTGTTTGCAACTGTTCAATTTTCCGGTAAGTTTTTAATTGTATTCATATGTATTCAGCTTACTTATTTTTTATATCATGTGTGTTGTAGCTAGTTTTTTAATATGTATTTAGCCTTGTCAATGTATTTAGTTGTATTCGTATGTATTTATGTTAGATGTATTGTAATATATTCTGTGTATTCAGCTTACGATGAAACCTTAACTGTTTGTAGTTGTATTCATATGTATTCATGTAAGATTTACTATGAAATATGCTTTGTATTCAATTGTATTTACATGTATTTATTCTTGTTAAATGCAGGGAATTAATTTTTTTGTGAAACACCAGCCAAAATTTGCACCCCATATCAGTGTTTATACTAATACTGATATAGTCTCCCAGCTAATATACAAATGCATATAGAAACTGTATACATTTGAATACATCTAATGCATACAAATGCATTCATATGCATACAACAATATACAGCTACTGTAGCCTTCATTATTAATTCTTCATACAATTGCATATTATTTCCAAATCATTAGTGTTGCCTTATATTCAATACAAATTTCAGTTTGTATTCCAGATCTGCATCTGTATGTTTCTAGTAAGACTTTGATTGTATTTTGTTTTTCAGATTGTTTACAAGGACATCAGTCCAAGCGATATAGAGCTTGCCGTTATTCAGATTCCTCCTGTAGGCGCCGATGTTGAGAAGAGACCTTCTCCTGCTCATTCAGACAAATCGGGAGAGGATTCAGATGACTTTTCTCCTACACCCGAGCTTCAATGTAAGAATAAACATGTTGCAAGTGTTGGTCCATCTTCATCACCGCCCCATAAAAAGCGCAAGGAACACAAAAGGCATCCTAATGAAACAGAATATCAACCCAAGATTCCTCCTGTTTGTGTATTCGAATTTGGACATAAAGTTTTGCATGACAATCAGCTGTCAGATTCCCAAAATGACGAAGTATCTTCTTTGAGGAAAGACCTAAATTCATTCAAAGAATACGTGAGTATTTAACCACAAATTAAACATTACAGTTTAATGAATAGCATTCATATATTTTTGGCGCAATATTTTAATTATTTTTGTATTGTTAAGGTTGTGGGAGAGTTCAAGTCTCTAAGAACATTGATCAATGATAACTTCAAGAAGCTTTCTGACCATCTTCAATAAAATCAGCAAACTGAAAGTTTACACCAGAGAAAGGAACCCATAGGGAGACATGATGATGGCATTGACACGGATGTCGGAGATAATGTTGAGGTTTAACATTCTTAACATATTGAGCATTTGTTTATATCTCTTGCTTGCTGTTATAATTAAATAATTGTATTATAAAAGTTGCATGTATTCGACTAGCATTTAACTACCTCACTAAACTGAGAAATGCATCGACCAACACATGTATTTAGCTATATTCATATCTGTGTTAACCTTAATATGTAAATGGAATTAACTACTATTTTTAAACATATTCAGCTGTATTTTGATGTATTCTGATTTGTATTTCTTGATTATGTGTGATGTATTTCAAACTCCCATTTCCATTACCAAAATCTATTTTCTTACTACACTTATATGTATTTAACTGTATTGTAATATTAAGTTAATACACTAACAATGATACATACAACTAACAGAAACAAGTGCTTAATGATCAATGTTTGGAGTCAAGAGGAGAGGGGAAAACTACATCAGAGGTGTCGTCCAACATACCATCCACTGGTCAGAGGGTGTATCTACAGAATTCTATGTATCTCAATTTGAGCTGGACGACAAGTTTCTTCCCAGTCAAATTCCAAAAACTCGAATTGTGATTCACAACAATGCAAAAAAAGCTGAATCAACCCTAATACCATCTCATAGGAATCGGCGACCAAGTAGATGGTACTCTTCGCCTTATGAGTCTAACTTCGACTCCGCAGGTTAGTATTTTTATAAACTAAAGATTCAGCTTTCCTCATGGTTTTTAAATTTAAAAGTCTCTAATCATGAATTCAATGAACAACAAGTACCTCAGTAAAGTTGACCCCCATTTTTGAAAAAAGACACCCCTTTGAGGATGATTCAATAACAGGGCCACATCCTATGTTAATCATTCAGGAATATGATAAATGGGTTCGTGATGGTCTTCTCGCTAAACATGATCAGAGGTGAGTTTTCCCCCGGTATGTCTATTAAGTTTTTATATTTTTAAAAATGTATATAATATTTTTTATACCATACTTGTTGAAGTAATTTGGAAGACCATTACAAGAAGAACAAGACAACACTTCATATACTATTGGATTTTGGAGTTGATCAAGTTAATTCAAAAAATTGATTTTACCTTCTATCGTTTAACGGGAAGCTATGGGATGACAACGTAAGTTTTTTTCCCCTAACTGACTAATTTTCTTTGAATAACAACATGCTGTTTTATTCAGCTATATTATTCATCTGCATTCAGCTGTATTCAGTTGTATTCAACTGTATTCAAGCTATAGTCAGTTGAATTGAACTGTATTAATCAGCTATAGTCAGATGAATTCAATTACTATATTCAGCTTTATTCAACAGCTGTATTCAGCTGTATTTTGGTGTATTCAGATGTATTCAGTTATAGTCAGTTGAATTGAACTGTATTAATCAGCTATAGTTAGCTGTAATCAATTTTTATATTCAGCTTTATTCAACATCTGTATTCAGTTGTATTCAGCTAATTTCAATTAAATTCAACTGTTTTAATCAGCTGTAGTCAGATGTATTCAACTGCATTTGTATTCAGCTTTATTCAACTCCTATATTCAGATGTATTTAACTATATTCAGTTGAATTCAAATGTTTTAATCAGCTGTAGTCAGTTGTATTCAACTGCATTTCTCTGTATTCAGCTGTATTTAACTGTAGACAGTCATATTCAAGTCTTTAAATCATAAGTATTCAATTGTATTATTCAATATTATTCAGTTGTATTCAGCTATATTCAGTTGTTTTCAATTCTTTTAATCAGATGTAGTAAGTTGTAGTCAGTTGTAGTCAACAGTTTTATTCACATACAATTTGTTGTATTCAACTGTATTTTTCATATGTATTTCTCTGTATTCAGCTATATTCTTTAATAGTTTGATTAATTGGACTCACACCATGTACTTAACTTTGTGTATAGCATATTGACGTCATATTCTACTATTTGCGAAAGAAGGGAAAGTACAATCAAATAAGCAACTTCAAGTATACAAATGTTGATTGTATATTCAAGACAAGAATCGCTGAAATATTCGACAGGTATGCTGATACAGATAGTAATGCTAATGTAGCCAAAGAAGAGGATGTGGTATGTGAGTACATAAGAGGCTACAGATTGCATGCTAATGTACCTTGGTATACTATGGATAATGTCATGATACCAGTCAACTTGAAGGACAAACTACACTGGGTATTGGCTGTTGTCTCATTCAAGGAGAGATGTATCAAAGTGTATGACTCGTACAGATCTGCAGGTCATGATGCTTATGTAGTTTCTGAGATTGATAAGCTAGCTAAGCTTGTACCTCTGTATCTATTAATCAGTGGCTTTTACAGAGATAGTCAAGGCATAGATTGGTCTACTAACTCAGCATACACTGACAAGTCACATAATGATCCCTTTGAAGTTTTTTTCATTTCAGATCTGCCTCAACAGAAAGCTGGTAGCATGTAAGTATTCAAGCATCATTATTGTATGTTATATACAAATCTAATTGTATGAATTATTTTTAATTGTTTCAATCAATTAGTTTTAGGGATTGTGGGGTGCATGTTGCAGCATACGCAAAGTTTCTGAGTACTCTTGGAGAGATTCCACAAATAACATTTGATTCCACTCTACTCCGTCAAAGATATGGTGCTCTTCTCTGGGATTATGCTATGCGGAATATAGACGTTGATGTCATAAGCGAGAATGAAGCACCTTCAAAGATTGCTAGGCAAATCACGGAGTCAGATTCAAAGATGCAGATAATGTTAGAGTAGCTTTAGGTTATTGTAGTTTTGGAGTGTAGTTTCAAGATAAATACTATTTTGAGTAATTTTTGGTGTAGATGGTATTTAGTTTGAAAAACTTATCACTTTATCAACAGTGTTCGTGTATGACAATTACAACTTTTCAATCACTATTTCACTGGTTTGTTCATAAGTATTCATGCTTATTCTTCAGTTTGGATACATATTTATCTTACAGGATTCAAGTATGTGTTAATACCAAGCAACTTTGCTTGAACATATTTTAGTTAATGAACATGTTAATGTCAAAGTCAGAAACTCTATGTATGCTGATGGTAGGTTATATAAAAGAATTCAGATGTATTTTTTTCTGGATTCAGTTGTATTCAGTTGTATTTAACTGTCAAATTCGGTCGTATTCAATTGTATTCAACAACATCCATTCAGATGTATCTTTCAAGTTCAGATAACACATATTAAAGAACACAATTTCAGATGAAGTAAACAGGTTGTACGTAATTAGTTGTATTCAAATGTACTCAGTTGTATTCAGCTTGTTTTATTCAGCAGTAGTTAGCTGTATTTAAGTGTATTATTCAACTGTATTCAATTGTATTTTGGTGTATTCATTTACATTCAGTGCTACTCAACTGTATTATTCATAAAATATACTTCAGCTGTATCCAGTTGTATTTTTTAGTATTCATCTATACTCAGTTATACTCAACTGTGTAGTGCATATGTATTTATCTATATAAAAATACTTCAACTATATGTATTCAGAAACTATTCACGAAAGTCATTTCAGAATATATTACTTGACAATGAGAATTTATTACTTGACAATGTTATCATAAGTATTGACAAATCGTTGAAGCACCAATACATGTCAGAGTATTAACTATTTATTACGTGGAGCATTTCTACACGTTCGCTTGTTATGTCCTCCCTGCCCACATATGCTACATGAATGTTGATTTTTCAGCTGCAGCAATTCACTTAAAGTTTTATCGCGCTTCTTCTTTGGCCTTCCAAGAGGTCTTTTCCATTTGGGTAGTAGTACAACCTCCTCTGCAACATGTTCTGGTATATTCCAGTCATTTCTGTCCGGTAGCGGGTACACTGGCAAATCGTATGTCATTACAATTGTATTTGGTTTGTAATAGTTAGAGCAATATTCTTCTGGCATTAGAAACTTGCTCTTCAATACAGCCCAAGCATGTGGGCATGGCAATTCATCAAGTTGGAACCTCCCACAAACACATTTTCTCTCTAACAGGCAGACTGTGTAATTCCTCCCACCATCGTTAACTGTGTGTAAGTATTCAGTTGATGGTACCACCTACATTTAAAAATAGAAATATAAGTTTTGAGCACATATATCTGAATTACCAAATGTATAATGTTGAATTAATAAGCTACATACAACTGAAAATTTTGCATATAGATGAATACATCAAATATTTAGACCAGCAGAATATCAACTGTATTTAGTGCAGAACTTATTAGAATTCTGTTATACTTTAGGCAACAGGATGCTAACAAAAGCATTAGAATCATACGTATTGACAATACATATTAAAATTACATATAATACAGCTTTGTTAGTTATATTCTGATGTATTTCAATAGTTTTTGCAGCATGTTTTTAGTTATATTCAGTTGTATTCATATAAGATCTACGGAAAAATATATCTTTTATGAGTTTGAATATAGTTGTATTCATATGTATTAATGGTAGTTCTACTTAAAAAATTATTGTATTCAGTTGTATTCATGCCATTAATTCAGTAACAATTAAGCTATATGCAACAATGACATTAAAATATAACTTACAGTCATACGTGTAGACATTGCCTCATTCAAAGTCAGCATCTCCTGGTATTTTTTTCCAAGTGTCGTGTATGTCTGTGTAGCTTCTTTGCGGTTACTACAATTCTAACGTCCAAACATCTTCCTAACTTCTTCAAGGAAGTCGTATATTGGCAATTCCCTTGCTGAAACTAGTGCGACATTGATTGACTCAACAATATTTGACGTCATTGTCCATCCCCTGTTAATAGGTGCATACAACCTAGTCCACTTTTCGTAACCAGCTAACTCTAAGTATTCTTTCACCCTAATATCTACCTTCTCCACCTTCTCCATCAGACTGTCAAATTTAGCTTGTGTGTATGCTTTTGCCATCGAGAAGTATATCTCGCTCAACTTGGCATGGCACTTTTTGAATTTCTTAGATACGTTATTCCATAGATGCCATATACAAGCAAAATGCGGTACATCTGGATACACTCTCGATACAGATTTAATGATACTCTCATTTCTATCTGAAGCGATGCACATGTTTTCCCTTTCACCGTATGCTATCTTGAATTGCTCAAAGAACCACGTCCAAGCAACATCGTTCTCTGAATTAATAACACCATATGCTAGTGGCAATATATGACCTGTAAATAAAATTGAATATAATTATTTTTAAAACATGTATTTCAATATTTAAAAATATTAACAGATTGTATTATAATTTAGATACTCACCTGCACCATCCAATGTGCTTGCCGAAACGAATGTCCCGATGTAGTAAGATTTTTGGTGACTTCCATCCACAACAACAATGGGTCTACAATGATCAAACCCCCTTATAAAGGTATACAAGGATATATACATGTACATGAATTCATTTTTTGGCGATTTTACCATTCTTATGTGGGAACCTGGATATGTTATATCCATTGTATATAAGTATCCTGGTAATTTTTTGTATGAATCAGCCGGTTCACCTCTCAGAAAATTTATTGCCTTTTCTTTAACCCTCCACGCCAACATGTAGCTAACATTTACATCTAAATCTGATTTCACATCATCAATAATATCCCTTTGAGTGTATTTTCTCTTATGGTTTGTAAGCTTAGGCCTTATCATACCACCTATAAGGCTGCTACTAGCTTGTCGCTGCTCATACACCTTGTCCTTCAGCGGACATGTATGGTTATCATTGAATTCTCACTTTGAATAGTTCTGAGTTGTTAATGCTTGAAGCCTTAAAACTCCATTCACAAACTTCTAAAATACATAATAATGCATAGCTTCAAAGAATTAATTATTTTACATTTGATTAGCATAAGTGTTTACAAAAAACGCAGCTCATATAC
Organism: Nicotiana tabacum; assembly: GCF_000715075.1. NCBI lineage: Eukaryota > Viridiplantae > Streptophyta > Magnoliopsida > Solanales > Solanaceae > Nicotiana > Nicotiana tabacum. The sequence continues at coordinate 11,884,626 of NC_134089.1, read as the reverse complement.
AGCCAAATACAATCTGACATAGATACATCCTGAAATCTATATATATAAATTTTTATACTACTGAATTCCATTATAGTTATATGCGTTTGAATACAATGAATACACTTGTTTGTATATGCATATACTTAATACCACAATAGACATAATAAGAAAATAATTAGAGCCACTGTTGTGTATTTATACCAGTAAAATACATATGAATACATGTATTTAAGTGCCCTAAACAAACATATGTTTACTTTATCTGTGATCATCTAGAGGAAATACACAAATACGCATAAATACAACGATGTTAAACTTATAGCTCGAACCAATAATCGAAAAACAACGGAAAAAAAAATTAAATACATGCAAACCTGACAGTATTAGACCTATCAACCCGGAATTGAAACCTTTGAGCTATAGCATAATTCTCCATCACCTCTTTCAATGTAGTCTTATCCTTATAAACTTGTCCAGCCATAACCTCCTTTTGATTAGTTTTTGAAATTATCAAATCCTTGTGGAGTTCGAACACTCCAATCGTTTCTCCTGAATTGACAAAATCTAGAGCCGGTGTATCATTTATATCGGAATCGTACCTTTGAACTACTTCGTCTATTTGCACAATGTCGTCTTGATTTAAACTACCTCCGGATATAAGATCTTTTTCGATAGTTGTTATGCACAAAGGATACATCCCAAATTCTCTGTTCTCTTTTTTCAATTCTACATACACTCTGTAACTCATATCATTGCGTATTTCCATTGGCGTGCGATTAACTTCTACTTTGTATTGTATTTTAATGGTCTTTGAACTCAAATCTATACCCAGTTGATTAGAAATTGAAGCAACCAGATCATTAAAGGAGGCATACTCCTTTATCAGAATTCCCTCAATTGAAAAATTGATATAATTGCCCTCATTGTTCCACTTGCCAGAATGATGCAACAAAACTGTTAAACTTGTCATATGTATAGAGGATGAATACCTTATTTTGTATATAATTTGTATCAATCGAAAAAAAGGAGAAGAGAATGGAAGAAGTTCGATCAGATGTTGCTCTGTTTTTTCGCTGTATTCACGTTTCTGAGATGCTGTCTTGAGCAGAATACAGATTAATGTGTACTAGTTTTAGTTCGTTGAGTTAATTTAGGAGAATATCATGTGATTTGATTTCCTTCCATTTTTAACCAGTTTAACCTTCCAGATTTTGCGCAGATACGTTACTGTATTTCACGTTAATGCCGCTTAAATACAGCTAAATACATATCAGACTTAGCTGGAATTTCCGTTTTTACGCCTATTTTTTTGTTGTATTAATGAATACAACATCTTAAATACATGAAATACATTGTATAAAAACATAAAAGGTATCTATAATACGTAATATAGCAAAGTGTATCTATAAATGGTTAATTAGACCTAAAAGATGGTTCTTTATGAAAAATTCTCATTAATATTCATAGTGGGGTTTATATAGACCGCACGATTTAAGGTTAGGCCTAATGGGCCGGCTAATTAATTAGCTCTCCTATCAATGTAGAGAAATTTTCATAAAACACTATCTTTTAGTAGTAATTAGCCATCTATAGATATCATTTGCTATATTACGGAATATAGATACCTTTTCTGTGGTTATAAGATGTATTTGATGTATTTAAGCTATTGTATTCATGAACACAGTAGCAAAAATAGGCATGAATCAGGGAAGTCCAGCTAATCAGTTGTTGTATTCGAGAGTATTCGACTGTATTCATGGAGTGAAACATGGGATTATAGCTGGACAGATTATTGTATTCGACTGTATTCACAGTGTGAAATAGGGGATTACACTGTTTTTTTAAATGGAAAGTAAATCAATTAACATAATAGACTCCTAATATAACTCAACAAACACAATTATAACACACAAATTTTGTATTTTTCAGTTATAAAAAAGATTCTCAACCGCAAAATACAATAAAATAGATAGAATACAGAGAAATACATTGAAATACAATGAGAAAAAAAAGACACTAAATACAATGAGAAAGAAAGACACTAAATACAATAAAATATATGGAATACAACGAGATACATTAGATTACAATGGAAAAAAAAGATAGTGAATACAATGAAATATATAGAAATACAGCGAGATACATTAAAATGCTCTTAAAAAAGGTAACAAAATCTTCAAATTGCTCAACCCCAAATTTCAGACGACCTATTTTAGTCGACAATTTTCCGACGACCCATCGGATTCCGACCATGATTCCATAAGCAATTTGAATGTATCTCGCTGTATTTGAAGATTCTATACACTCTATTTGACTTTGATAAGGGCATCGTTGTATTTGCTGAAACTACCACCACAGACGAAGGTCCCAAAAGAATCCAAAACATAGAAAAAGTCGAAATCTATTATTCTTGTCTTGATTCAAGAATCCAACCAAAACCAAATATGTAACCCACCAAAATTCTCAAAGGCCAATCACACCACAGGCTTCAAATTTCTAAAACCACTAAATTGCAATAAAATCTTAGGGAACTTGCGGTGAATAGCAGGATAAGCCCCATATACTATGACTATCAAAATCAAAGCTTAAAGAAGAGAGATTTTAGGATCAGAAACTTTAAAAAAAGAGGTTTCTGAACTGGGTTTCTCTCAACCGGATGCGGGGAGCCAGAGCAATTTTTGAAGTGGGCTTTGCACAAATCCGGTGGAAGGAGGAGGAGATCGGAAATTTTAATGGGATGGGGGAAGAGAATAGGATGTATCAAAGTAGAAAGAAAGAAAATAGTGTAACTGATTAGCGTATGTAGTGGCTTAGGGCTAGAGGTAACCAAAATTAAATATTTTGCTATAAAATCTATAGAATATAATTTTTTTAAATGATATTTATTTAAAATAAATAAAGTGTTAACCTTTGCTATAGGAGGTAAAAATTCCATGAAGGTACTTGGCCTAAAAGCCTTTTTTTTTTTTTGGGGGGGGGGGGGGTCAGAAATAGCCATATTTACAACTAGTAATTGAAAAATAGCCGTAGTTTTAAAAGTAATCGAAATTTAGCCACTTTTTAATATAAAAATAATATCTGAACAAAAATAATCTTAAAAATCCGGAAAAATTCCGGTATAATATGTTGGAGTTCAAAAATTTTACATATGAGATTCCAGAATAATGTGCTGGAATTTCATAATATGTTGGAGCTCCAACATAATATGTGGAGCTCCAACATAATATGCTGGAAGTTTATATACAGGACTTCCATAATATTGCATATTATGCTGGAAGTTTATACGTAGGAGCTCTATAATCCAGCATATTATGCTGGAACTTTCCGTATTTTAGCAAAATAGTGGCTATTTTTCAATTACCAACCCGAAACTGGCCGTGCTATTTTCACTATTTTAAAGTGATTGAATGCAAGAAAGTACATACAAGTACTACAAATTACAATATATTTATGTTGTATTCAAAGAAATTTCTATTCAACTCTCTAGGGGGTAAGTGTCATATAATGAACATATGGAGTACTAGCTAGTTTGCTATTACTACTGCCGCAGAGTGTTACGTGAACCCTTTTTCTATCTTTTGTGTTGTTTCCTTGTTACTTAATTTTATTATTATTTTGGTCTTAACAAGGAAGTGTAGATAATTCTCATTTTCTTAACTTTGAAAACTTTTAATCTTTATTAGAAATTTAAACATGATAGTTATGACCGATGGCGTACGTAGAAATTTTTATAAGTAGTATCAATTAATATTTGAGATAAGATGCCTACATCCCTAAGAATAATGATCATGTTGGAAATCAATCGATCTCACTATTAACAGAAGAAGAAAGAGGAACAAAGGTCAAACAAAAGAAGCAGATAGGTTCACTCAAAGGAAAATGTTCGGACATAACAAAGCCTTTTGATTTTCTTGATCTCAGATGAGAGGAGACAGGTGTCATCATCTCAGCAACCAAAGGAATTCTGATTGATCCAATCTGGACCGTCTATAGTGGAGCTCAGCTCTAGAAGCTTCTCACATGTGTAGGAAAGCTCACACGTACCGAAGATAGTAGGGAATATTATTTGGTTAGTTTGTTATTTTTAGTCTAATGTAAAAGTGACAAGTGTACAGATTTTATAGGATTCTTTTATTTTCTAGATTTCTTTTACTAGGAATATACTTGTATAAAGCTAGACAGTCCTGTACAATGAGTCAATACATGCAAAGACCCCGCCTTTCTCATTTCAAAGCAACTTTGAGGGTTCTTAGATATCTCAAATCATATCCAGGTCAGGGTATTTTTTTGAATTCAGCTCCGTCTCTAAACACTCATTGCTTTGCGACGCTGATTGGGCATCTTGCCCAGAAACCAGACGCTCTGTAAATGGTTTCTACATCGCCTTTGGAGCTTCACCCATTTCCTGGAAATCTAAAAAGCAGGCATCTTTATCTTTATCTTCTGCCGAGGCAGAATATCGATCCATGCGAAAGGTCGTGGCTGAGTTAACATGGTTAACTCGTCTTCTTCAAGATCTATCTATCCAACCTTTTTTGCATGTTCCACTCCTCTCTGACAGCAAATCGGCAATCCATATCGCCCGTAATCCTGTCTTCCACGAAAGAACCAAACACGTAGAACTTGATTGCCATTTTGTGCGGCAACAATTCCTCCCCGGTCTTATTTCTCTATCTTCTGTGCCTTCTCAATCTTAGCTTGCCGATCTTTTCACAAAACCTCTTTCTGGGCCCTCTCATCGATCGATTCTCAGCAAGTTAGGAGTGTCATCTTTCCCCTCCAACTTGAGGGGGGATGTTGGAAATCAATCGATCTCACTATTAACAGAAGAAGAAAGAGGAACAAAGGTTAAACAAAAGAAGCAGATAGGTTCACTCAAAGGAAAATGTTCGGACATAACAAAGCCTTTTGATTTTCTTGATCTCAGATGAGAGGAAACAGGTGTCATCATCTCAGCAACCAAAGGAATTCTGATTGATCCAATCTGGACCGTCTATAGTGGAGCTCAGCTCTAGAAGCTTCTCACATGTGTAGGAAAGCTCACACGTACCGAAGATAGTAGGGAATATTATTTGGTTAGTTTGTTATTTTTAGTCTAATGTAAAAGTGATAAGTATACAGATTTTATAGGATTCTTTTATTTTCTATTTTATTTTCTAGATTTCTTTTACTAGGAATATACTTGTATAAAGCTAGACAATCCTGTACAATGAGATTATCAATCAAAAATACAGAAAATTTTTACATCTGTTCTTCATTATTCCTTCATGGTATCAGAGCTTTCTCTAACCCCTCTTCCTTTTCCTTTACATATAAATCTTCCTAATTCTTTCAAGGTAACAGTCACTCACATAGGTAGAGTCTCCATTCTTCCTGATTATGTCTTAGAGAATGTACTTCATGTCCCTACTTTTAGATATAATTTACTATCTGTTAACAGGTTTTCTTCACAAATTCAGTGCATTCTCTCATTCTCTTTTGGTCAATGTATCTTGTAGGCCTCTTTAATGAAGAGAGGTCAAGTTTTTGGTGAAGCCAAATAAGGATTATACTTGTTGGAGCCTAATGCAGTCAAACTTAGGGATAATCATAAGAGACATGTAGTTCCAATTTCAAATCAAAATGTTTCTAGTCAAGTTTCAAATTCCTTTCCTTTTTCTGCAAATGCTACTTCTAATGTAAATCTATGGCACTCTAGATTAGGCCATTTACCTTTTTCTTCAATGAAGCATTTCAATTTTATCTCTTTCCCTCCTAATTATGAACATTTCTGTGATATCTGTCCTAAAGCTCGGCAAACTAGAAATTCTTTTTCATTAAGTCAAATCAAATCAAAGAAGGCATTTGAGTTAATTCATGTGGATACATGGGACCTTAAAAAGTTCCCACATATAATGGTAACAAATATTTTTTGACAATAGTGGATGACTACAGCAGGGGTACATGGACTTTCTTAATGAGTACTAAGAGCAATGCATTTGATGCATTAAAGAATTTTCTCACAATGGTTGAGAGACAGTTTGGTATTAAAGTGCAAAAGCTAAGAACTGACAATGCTTTTGAACTTGGTAAAGGTACACAAGAATCTACATTTTTGACTTCCCAAGGGATACTTCATCAAACATCTTGTGTTGCTACCCCTCAACAGAATGGGGTAGTAGAGAGGAAACATAGGCACCTTTTGGAGATTGCAAGAGCTCTCCTTTTTCAATCAAAGGTTCCTATTGCATATTGGGGTAAATGTTTACTCACTGCAACTTACTTGATTAACAGGTTACCCTCTAAGATTCTTAAAGGCAAAACACCATATTCTATATTGTTTCACCAGTCTCCTTCCTATGACACTCTTAGAGTCTTTGGGTGTCTTTGCTATGTTTCTACTCTATCTAATGGAAGAAGTAAATTTGATCCAAGATCAAAAGCTTGTGTGTTTCTGGGTTATCCCCTGGGACAAAAGGGTTATAAAGTTTTAGAAATAGATACAAAGAAGGTCATAGTTTCCAGGGATGTGCACTTTTATGAAGACAAATATCCTTTTGCCTCAAATCCTACACCCCCACATGCAAATCCCATATTTTCCAATGATTCATCAGAAGATGTCATTTTTCCTACATCTACATCATCTCCTTCAGAGGCTTATTCCCCTGTATCTTCATCACCAACTCCAAGCACTAAACGTTTACCTCAACACCACAGTCCTCCTGCATCTGCTATCTCCCACCCAAACACATCTTTTTCACCTATACCTATCAGATTCCAATCTCCTCTCCAGCCCTCTTCATCTAGAAACAGTGTTCCCAAAAACAACACTCCTGTTGCACCTAGAAGATCTTCAAGAGAATCAAAACTGCCTAGTTATATCAATGACTACATTTGCACTAAATATTTTTTACTACTGATCTCACTACTTCTTGTTTTGCACAGCCTGCTACTCCTACTCCCTATTCTTTTGGAGATCTATCTCCTCACAATCAACATGTGTTGCAATCCATCTTAGAAGTTTCAGAACCTAGTAGTTTTTCTTAGGCCTCCTTGCACCCAGGATGGCAAAAGGCCATGGTCTCAGAACTTGAAGCATTACAGAATAACCACACTTGGGAAGTGGTTCTTCTACCACCAGGAAAGAAGGCACTACCTTGTAAATGGGTTTACAAGGTAAAGCACAATTCAGATGGTACCATAGAAAGACTCAAAGCACATTTAGTAGTGAGGGGAGACATAGAAAAAGAAGGAATCGACTACAATGAGACATTTTCACCTGTGGTAAAAATGACTACCATCAGATGTCTTTTGGCAGTGGCAGCCACAAAGGAATGGCCAATTTATCAATTGGATGTAAGTAATGCATTCTTACATGACGATCTATAAGAAGAAGTTTTTATGAAAAAAACTATATACGAATTTTATATATATTTTCGGCTATAGGATGTAAATAATTTTGGTCACAACCTAAAAGTGATCTTTGCCCAAATATATTCGGGGAGGGAATGCTGTAAATTTCCTTGATTAAAATGGTTCAGGGCGACAATTCTGCCACCACAAAAAAGTACTTGACACAACTTGAACACCAATTTCTAAATAGTTGTGAGAAAAAAGAAAAGGACCATTTGTTTTCCTTTTTCTTTTCCCTTACTCAAATATTTAGACTACAAAAGCATGGTTGTTACTTTGACATGAATGAACAAGAAGGCTAACAATGCCATAAGACAAGTAAATAGCAAAGAGTTAGTGTAAATTGTAGAGCTCCCAGACTCTTCATCACCATCATAGTCGTCTGGGTCGCCGGAAATCGCCACCAAATCTTCTCCGCCACCGTCCACTGCGCCATCGGTGTCATTGGTTGCAGCAGTCCATTTACCACTGTTGCTTCCCCTGCTCATTGTCATAAGTTTTCTATTAGTGTATAACTCACAACATACTCAATTCAAAGTCAAGAATCATGCCCGTGTCATCAATTTGAGCTTATTTAGCTAAATTATAACAACAACAATAAATCTAGAGTCACAACAGAGTCAATTCAAAGTCAAGATTATTTGGAGTAGTAATCTAGGGCAGTGCAATGCACAAAGCATCCGCATTTTCGCAGGGTTTGGGAAGAGTCGCACCCTAAGGGGAGCGATGTTGACAATCCACTCTAATACAAGTATTAATAGTTGTTTCCACGACCGTGACCTACAGGCCAACACTGAGATAAGTTTACTGTTGCTCCAAGACTTCTTTTTTTGATTTCATTAGTAATCTACGGCCACTCACAAAGCTGCAACATTTTTTTAAGTGAAATGCATGTCCAAATATAATCTCAAATAATATTTTTCAGCTTAACTCTAAATACTGAAATAAATTTTTTCAAAAATTACAAATTTTTATGTTCAAACGCCTACAGTGTCTACTAAATTAGAAGTAAATACAATATCAAACCTTTAAGCAAAGAGCAAAGCGATTCTTGAAAAATCAGGTTGAGACACATTTTCTTAAAACATAATTCTTGTGTTTCTAAGAAAGTAAGTAGCCCAAATAATTACTAGTTATTAATTACCATAGACAGTCTAAGAGGGGCTAATTAAAGTATTGATTACTCTACTAAAATAAAGGACAAAAGGAGGGAAAAAATGAAGAGAGAGAAAAAGAAAAAGTGTAGGGGGGAAAAGTGAAAAAGAAGGAAAGTAAAAGGACCTGTGAATAAGAACACCAGCATTCATTGTAATTTGGTCAAGAAAATCAGCAGATTTGGGCTCCACACTATAAGCTTTTTCATATTTAACTTCAACTCCTTCACCTGAGGCCACAAAGTATGCTCCATTTGCCATTATATCCCCTTCACTTCTCCAATTCCAATTCCTCCATTTTTCTTCTCCTGTCTCCACTCTTTTTGTTACCTATGTCCCACCAAAAACATCTTAAATGAGCATCCAATGCAACTTGACCTCTAAATTAGTAAATATTATAAACAAATGACATAAATAATTAATTATCTTAGTTAAAAGAGTAGATGTTCTTTATCCTACATCGCATCGAGATAATACGAATAAGGGTTGCAGCAGAAGAATAAGTAATTATTCATCCTTACGCAAAAGTCTCGATTTTGAGCATGAATCCAAATTCGAACTTTATGGATTGAAATTCGAAATTTTATAGCTAACAAATTTAATTTGCTAGGCTCAAAATTATTTTTGTACTTACTAATAGGCCGTCTAGCCGTATTCTTTTTTACCAAAAGTGTTTTTTCTAAAGTCAAAATGTTTGGCCAACATTATAGAAAAAGAAGCTGAAAATAGTTTTTTTCCTACAAGCACTTTTCTGGAAAAAATATTTTTGAGAAAAATATAATTAGAAGTAGTTTTTATAAGATTAACCAAATATTAATTTTAGAAGCACGACGAAACAAGCTATTAGTGAATTTTTTTGACAAAAATATAAAATTTGAGCCAAAACTAGTGAATTCAAATGAACCTGCAAATTATACATCGGATCCCTCCCGGGACGAGTATAATGTTTTCTTTTTGGTGTTTCATGTAATATTTTTTATAACTATGGTAAAAATTTTGGATATAAAAAAAATTAAACTACAGAGTTTTTCAATTTTAAAGGGAAAAGAATAGAAAAAGAGTACTTACCTCTTTAGCAAAAGGGTTGAAAGGTGCAATATAACGATTTCCTTGACTGTTGATAGTAGGATTACCACTTCCTCCAATTGCATACATTTCCCATCTTGTGAAATCATTATTCACAACATGAATATAACCTCTTCTACACCTTGGCATTCTCTGAATTAATTTCTTCCCAAAATGATTAAAAGAAATTGTCACTTGCATTCCTGAATCTGGCAAATAATCATCACTATGACCTAATAACATTACCTCATTATGATGTGAAAAATGATTATTTGATATTGTAATACCAGTGGACCCCATTACTACATCAATTAAACCATCTTTACAATTTGATAATGAACAATGGTCAATCCAAATATCTCTTGATCCAAATATAGAAATTCCATCTCCATCTGATTTTGTTCTCCAACCAAAATGTGTAGGACTAGATCTTATATTAGTTTCACCAGATTCATAACAATGATGTATATGAATATTATGAATAATAACATTTGAGATATATTGTAACGTTACGCACCCTCCACCTGTAATATGAACGTTAACTCCACGACCATCTAGGGTTTTATACGAGTTGAAAATGAGTTCTTGTGAGAGTTTGATTTCCATGCTGGCTGCAAAGACTATCCATAATGGTTCTTCTTGAATGACGCCGTATCGGAGAGTGCCAGGTGGCGGGTTAACCGGGTCGGGATCCGAGGACGAGGTGACAACATAGTAACGACCACCTTTCCCACCTAGGGCGTATTGGCCAAAACCTATGGCACAATCGGCTAGTCTTTGGCGATTTAGTTGCCAATTATGGTCACATCTCCAACAATCATCGATAGGGTTGCCTGTTTGGCAAGATTGATCACTAGAGGTGTATGACAACATTTTTCTTCTTGATTGGAGTAGTGAGAGTGATACATTCACTTTTCTGCAATACATTAATGAAAAAAGTTTAATTTCTAGCCACAAATAGTGTTAATGTTACAACATGTTACTCTTTTTCCTAATTTATGTAAGTCAATTTGACTAGTCATTAAGTTTAAGAAAAGATGAATTTTGAAATTATGGCTTAAAACAAGACATAGGCATTTATGTAGCTATAAACCGTCACGATTCGAATGTCCTCAAGTTGTGGTTGAACTATTTTGTGGTAAAACACCAAGATTTGTGTATAAACCTTGTATTCTCTTTACTTGCTATAATATTTTAAAATATCATGATATTTTATTTTTTTTGTCTTCAATTTATATCGTTGTATTCGTGTTATATCAAGTATTATAAGATATTCGCTAAATCGCCCAATCGTAAATTGTTTCCCACTCTATGCTTGTACTAAACATGGTAAAAGATCCTATAGGTCACACAACAACAGTTGCAAAACAAAAAGAGAGAGAGAGAGAGGCAAATGGATTCTATTGTTAAAAGGAAATCCACAAATTAAAGCTATCAGAGGGCCTACTAGATACTCAGACAAGAAAAAAGCAGAAAAAGAGAAAATAAGAAACCAATAAATACACATATCTACCTAAATCAACTCATCAAGTACTCTTAAAAAATTAATTAAAGCTCACAAAGCCAATAAGAATCAGGAAATGCCAAACTCTCTGCCCTTTTAAAAATAAAATGAAAATAAAATTTTACAAAAAGAAATAAAAGCAATGCAAAAGAGAAACACAATTTCTACAAAGAAATCAAACTCCATTTAATCAAAGAAAAAATAGCTCATTATTTTAAAGAGGTGAGCCAACAATAAATTTATTTTAGTGTGACCTATAATTTACTGGTTCGAGTTATAAAATAAGTTATTGATACTTGTAAAAGAATAGGCCCTTTTTTGGACCCTGCATGTACGTAGGATATTTCGTGCATCGAACTATTTTTTTCTTAAATGTAAGAGGGAATTTTTTTGTAATACCATATTCTTGAGAAAAGTGAAAAAGAATAAAATGTGGTACTATTAACAAAAGTTCAAGAATGGGGAGTCCTACATTGTGGAATTAATGTGGAAAACAGAACAAACAAAAAATACAAGAGCAAGTAGAGCAAAAGAGAAAAACATAAAAAAAGGAGTTGAAGCTTATAAAATGGTAAATATAATACCTATTAACTTCAAGAGCAACAGCTTCAGGATCAGGATGCTGACCAGGAAGAGTAAGATTCATAAACATACCCAAACCAAAGTGAAAAAATGAAGTGAAAATCAAGAAAATCACAATGCAGCTTTTCTGTAGCATTTTTTCTACAATATATAACTCTAGTTTGGTTGTTTTAGCGGTTTGGGGTCAGTGAGTTAGCTGCATTGTGGAGAAATATGAAGTTTGTGTTAGTGAGAAAATGGAGAGTGTGTGTGTGTGTAAACTGTGTACTGTGGGAGAAGATAACAAAGGGTCTTGGGCTGTCTATTTCTACTCAGAGTAGTAGAGATGGTATTCTACTTTATGACATGATTTATAGTCATTGTTAAGAGAATCTCTCACCTGGATTCACCCATGCTTTATTAGTGAAAAAGCAATAGAGTATATTGAATTTTGAAGGTTTTCTTTCTTTTCACCCCACCCCCTCTCTTCCCCCCCCCCACCCCCACCTATTTAAAACAACTAAATTCAACAACAACATAGTAGAGTGTATGCTGAATTGTTGACCTTGTCCCCGGGTAAACAGTCGGTTTCCGAAAAACCCTCGGTTTAAGAACGATAAAAATATACAATAGACAATTGATTAGTGACAACAATAGAAGTCAGAAAAAATAATATCAGCATCAGAATAACTAGTTAAAACAACTAAAAAGGAAAGAAAAAAAAAGGGCAGGAACAAAATAAAATTGTGCCTGAGAATGTTAAGTCCATTCACAGTACTTACACTTTTTTGGTGTCGTTGGATTAAGGATGTAGCCTAGGTGGAGCTAGAAGTCCGGATACGGATTCGATCAACTCAATAGTTTTTTTTTTAAATACAATAGTATATTTGTGTTAAAAAATTTATTAGATATATAAAAATATTAAATTTAAAACTGAATTACTAGTGCTTGAAATTATCGTTTTTAAAATTAAGAATTCACAAAGTTGAAATTCTTGTTCATATCTGGGATTTGCCCCGAGTTATATAAGTATGTAACTATGAAATTATGATCAAACACATATTCAATATTTAGACTTAATGTGTTTAAAATTCTGAATTTAATTAGACTTACTAAATACTCTGGTTGTGTGTGCGACATGGTTCTATCCATTGTAGTTATGAAACAATGCACTATGTTTGTTAATTGAAGACTAAATAATTACAAATATAATTAATGAAAAACATTTTATTAAAGGTAAAAATCACAAGAAACATCTACATTTTCCTGCATGGTCTAGTAAGGACATTCTTCTCCTCAATATTTAAAGAAAAGCACGCAGTAGCATGGATTTATGACAAATACTGCTCTCTCTCCATTTCATATTATATGAGGTAGTTTGATTCGGTACGGAGTTTAAGAAAAAAGAAGAAAACTTTTGAAATCTGTAGGGAGTAATATTATTATTATTATTATATGAAATGGAGGGAGTAACTAAGAGCTACATTCTCCAATCTCCTCTTCCCCCCCCCAACAAATAGCCCTCACCTCACCCACTTATACCACCCCATAAACCCAACCCAGCCAAAAGGGTGAAAACATAAAAGGTTAAAAAGTGTAAGCATAGCCTTCTTTACATGAAATTTTCATACTTTAATGTCAATAAAACTGGTTTGGATATTGGGAAACTAGAAAGTCTTTTTAGTGGACCACTGAGATCCTAATTTGAGGGCCATGTATAGCGGGCCTATGTCTAACATTATTATTATTATTATTATTATTATTATTATAAGCAGAATTATAGCCTGTTTAACCCTACTTCTAAAATCAATTTATGTGAGAAAAGTATTTTTCTCGAAAGCGTTTTTCAAAGTGTTTGACTAATTAATTTTAAAATTACTTTTGATAAGTAATTAGTATTTGACCAAGTTTTTTAAAGAATACTTCTATGTGTATTTTTTTCAAAAATACTTTTTAGGGAGAAACTACTGATTCTTGAAACAGCTTATGCATTTACTCAAAATTATTTTTTTCCTTCTAAAAGTTTGGGTAAACACCTAAATTTTGTTTTTAAAAAAAATTATACTTTTTCCAAAAAAAAAAAATATTTTTGGCCAAAAAAAAGCACGACCAAATAGGCTATTAATCTAAACAGTTCATTTACCCGCTTAAATTAACAATAATCGATAGATGTAATATATATATATAATCAATGTATATCAGCTAAAAAATAAATAATATATTCTACCTGTTATTTTTATAAAAATGAGCTTTTTCACTTTTAGCCCGCGTTAGAAACTATTTATTCGATAGCCGAAAAATGTATAAAATTTATATATTTTGTATATAACATACATAATGCATGTATGTATATATAAAAAATATAAAATAATTTTTTATTTTTTATTATTAATTTGAAAGCGACTTTAAAGAGATTCCATATAATAGTTTTAAGTAGTCACTTCCTACCGGGGGATTGTAGACAAATTGTGCAGCAACTGTAAAACCACTGTGGCCCGTTGGAGCAGTGAATACTTTTGCAATACTCTCTTTTTTCATCAAAATTGCACGGGCGCCCTGTTTGGTCGCCCCCATTTAATCTATACCTATATTTTTTAAATGTTTTAACTTGTACCTCCTCTTTATTCTCCTTCATTTTCTTCTTCTTCTACTACTACTTCTTCTTTCTTCTGCTGCTGTTGGTGTTACTATGAAACTTCAGTTCTTGGGACTATTGCCATAAATATGTTTATTAGATTTAAAAACAAATTATAAATAATTACGTAAGTTAGTAGACAATAATTTGTGAACATTTCCACGTAGGTAAGTTAGTAGAAAATGATAATTCTGTTCTTTTCACGTTTATTGTTTACAAAATTTCCGATTTAGATACCGTTGGCAATCTGATTATTTATCTAGTATATTAGAAAGCTTTTTCAAAAACTTCAGTTTAATGCTGAAGTTTTTACAAATGAACTAATTAACTTCAGCATCTTCTGCTGAAGTTTTTGAAAAAGCTTATATATCCAAGACAAAAAAACTTCAGCACTAAATAAACTGATGTTTTTATAAATGAACTAAATAACTTCAGCATCTTCTGCTGAAATTTTTGAAAAAGCTTAATGACAAAACTAATGAATCCAGGACAAAAATAACTTCAGCTTATTTAGTGCAATTACAAACAAAAACTTCAGCAAATAGAGAATAAAACTTCAGCTACTATGCTTAAGTTCAGCAATTACAAACAAAAACTTCATCAAATAGAGAACAAAACTTCAGCTACTATGCTTAAGTTCAACAATTACAAACAAAATTTTTAGCACACTTGGTTCAGCACACTTGTTACTTCATGTCCGTTTACTAGAATGCTGAAGTTTTGCATGATTGCATTTGCTACTTCAGTCCCGTATGCTAAAATTACACGAAAAAGTGGGTACGCTTGCAAATTTTTTTGCAAAACGAAGACAAGTTAAAACGTGACCCAAAAAATTGGTATAGATGCAAATGCCCTTTTTTTCTCAGCCTTTAGGCCCGTAATTAGCTCAGCTGTATGGTTAAAAACTCAAAAGTTGCCCTAATTTTTGGCTCCATACTTTTCCTTTTTTCTTTTAAAAGTTATAGGGTCGTTACTGTCTCAGGAAACAAATTGATTGTGGTCAAATTATGACTAGCACCATATCAGTAATTATTTACAGAATTACTGGAGCTTCCCGCCTGACATTTTTTTAACATATTACTCTCTCCTTGTTTGTTTTTTTCACTTTTTAGTTTAAAATGTTTTTGTTGAATGGTGTCTGGTCAATTTGTATGTATCTCGATCAGATATGATTCTGCTCATCAAGACTTAGACGTAATTCTTCTCGCACTACTAACTAACCTTTTTTCAAAATTATGAAGGGAGACGACCAGGATAAGAGAAAGCAGAACTTTTTAAAGTGAGATTTTTCGATGCGAAACGAATTAGTCTAAGTTTAAAAGTGAGTATTAGACACCAAGTAAAAAAAATTTAAAAATGCACTTTTCTTCGCTAATAAATTAATTTGAATAGTATATGGGATTTCTTTTTATAATAATAATATCCGAACGAGCTCGTGGACATGAGAACTTAGCTTATTTATCATTAAAATGTTTTAATATGTATCATGGCTCTATCTAAAGTCATTTAGACAAAAGAAAAAAGATAAAAATAAACCGATAATATGTGACAACATTTCTTTGCACAAATAATTACATATCCATTTCCAAGCATGAGAGGAGAGGTATATTCTTTTTCCATCAGACATTGAAAAGTATCAAAACTTCTTTCCAGCAACTTTAACTATTACTGGGCCCATATTTTCTATGATCTTGAATTATTTATCAACCTTATATCCCATGATAGGTTTTGCATTAACTTTTTCTGAATAATAGAGAATTCTTTTATTAGTTTAATCCTTAAGAGGAGTCCGGAACCAAAATGTGATTCTTTTGGATAAGTAGCACCTTAATAGGTGTAAAAAAAAAAGATAATATTTTTATATATAGGGCACAAATACTCGGCGCTATACATTAACGTTAACCGTGCCGTTAATGTATAGCGCCCAGTATTTGGGCACTATATATAAAAAGCTGACACGCTAGGTATAGCGCCCAAATGTCTGGCGCTATATCCCTTTTTAAAAAACGACCGTCTTCTTCATCACGACGATTCTACATCTTTTTCCTCAATATTTTTATCTTTTCTTCTTCTTGGTCCCCCACTCCCATACCCGCTGCCCCACCATTTTAAAAAAATAAAAAAAATTGGGTCCCCCGTCACATAAAGGTGAAGAACGTAGGTCCCACATTCGAGTAGAGCTTCGTATTATTGTTGATTCACACTTCCGGAGTCAAAATTTCAATCTATTTGCTTTCCGAAAATTCTAAATCGAGGTATTTCGGTTTATTTTAAGTTGAAACTTTTATAATAATGCATATTATTTGATTTGTATGTGTTCTATTTCGGTTTGTGTTTTTTTCGAAACTAGTATGTTAAATTTATCCGGATTTAATATTAGTGTTTTATAAAAAATATAAATTTGTCAAATAAATTTATCTGTTAATATCCTGATTTATATATGTGTGTTTTCATGCCGTTTTGTGTTATATTTGCAATTAAATTTATTTGTTGTTTATGTTTAGTTTAGATTATTTTTTAGCGTAGTAAAATCTAGACCTTTTTAGCGTAGTGAAGTGTAGACCCTTTTAGCGTAGTAAAATTTAGCGCCTTAGCATAGTAATGTGTAGTATTTTAGCTTAGAATTCCTTTTGTTTAAGTATCTTATACTAGTAGTTGAAAATGCAAACTTTGTATAATTAAGTTAATAATTATATCAACACACATAATTACTAATGTTAACTTGGTGCCACTAGGCATCAAAATATCGAGCCCAGAACTCATAGGTATATATATATATATATATAATTTGTACAATTAAGTTATTAAAAAATATGAATTTAAATTATAAAACAAACACATAATTATTAATGATAGTTTGGTGCCACTGGGCCTCAAAATATCGAGTCCGGAACCCATAGGTATATATATATTGTACAATTAATATATATATATATATATATATATATATATATATATATATATAATTTGTACAATTAAGTTATTAAAAAATATGAATTTAAATTATAAAACAAACACATAATTATTAATGATAGTTTAGTGCCACTAGGCCTCAAAATATCGAGCCCGGAACACATAGGTATATATATATATATATATATAATTTGTACAATTAAGTTATTAAAAATATGAATTTAAATTATAAAACAAACACATAATTATTAATGATAGTTTGATGCCACTGGGCTTCAAAATATCGAGCCCGGAACCCATAGGTATAATTTTTGTATATCGCTAAAAATTGTGTATCTCAAAAAATTAATATTTAATATACAGATATAATTTGTACAATTAAGTTATTAAAAAATATGAATTTAAATTATAAAACAAACACATAATTATTAATGACAGTTTGGTGCTACTGGGATTCAAATATCGAGCCTGGAACCCTAGGTATAATTTTGTATAACGCTAAAAATTGTGTATCTCAAGAAATTAATATTTAATATACAGAATAAAATACAATTAATGTTGTTTTAATTTATAGTTGACGACATGGACGCGATTATACATCCCTGCCCTCAGACGTTGGATCTATTAGCCCTACAGCCCCAACATAGATCCGAGTATATATGGGACGGACAGTTGCTTACGCAGACTTTCTGGGCCAGGAGAGTGGATCTATTGTGGGAGTTTTTGAGTCATAGAGTTTTACATCCCCGCGTGATCCGTTACCTGGAGGAGATGGGATTATATAGGATTATTAGGATTGGCCGGATACAGCTCGACTGGGCTTTGATCACGGCCTTGATTGAGAGGTGGCGACCGGAGACTCACACTTTCCATCTGCCCATCGGCGAGGCCACCATCACACTTTAGGACGCTGAGATTTTATATGGACTGTCCGTTGATGGCTTGCCAGTTTTACTGCCTGCGACATAAGATATTATTCGCGACAGTCTTATTGGGATATGCTGCACATGCTCACGGGTTTCAGGCCGGAGGATGAGACTGTAGCGTCTGGGTCCAGTCGTATGCAGTTGGTCCCTATCAGAGACCACCTGGAGCAGATCCACCATACTATCACCGACGAGTCAACGGAGGTGGATGTAAAGCGATATACAAGGCTGTTGTTGCTCCTTCTACTTGGGGGGTCTTGTTCCCAAACACTTCTAGGAACCTAGTGAGCCTCCATTTTTTGCATTATATTGGTCGGTTCGAGGATACAGCCATCTACAGCTAGGGTGGTGTTGGCATCTCATATTTGTACAGGCAGATGTGTCGGGCTTGCTTCGGCACACAGAGAGACGTAGGTGGCTTTCTGCCGCTTCTACAGGTGATAACATATTCAAATAATATGTCCATTAGTTACAATTCTACCTAGTTATAGTTAATCTTATGTTTTACGTCAACTTTGTATGTTAGGTTTGGGCCTGGGAGCGATTTCTGCAGTTTAAGCCACCTCTACCACAGCTACCAGCTAATGTAGAAATTCCGCATCTCCCTCTAGCATGTAGGTGGGTTATGCGTCGTACTATTGCACGAGAGTATGATGCCCATCATAATCTCCCCCTCTGCATGGATGTGTTGGATCTGCTGGAGGACGCACAGGTGAATATCTAACTAAACTTACTTGTTATAGATTAACTTAGTGTTGTGCATACTAACGGTTTGTGTTCTTATTTGATAGTTCATCTGGACGGCGTACAACGATGAGGTGATAGGTACCCTGCCAGCGTATTGCACGTTTGGCTGACATATTTGGAGGGCTTCTGTCCCCGCTCATATGCCTCGATATTGTCGAGCATCATGCCTCCGAGCGGGTATTTCGTCGGTTTGGCATGTCGCAACCTATACCGAATCCGCCTGCATGGATTGCTTTACATTATGAGAGGGATGATCAGTCCAGAACGGACGACACATTTATGGCATGGCTTGACGAGCAGTTGGGTACTTGGGACAGGCGAGGGGACTTGACCCCACCTCCACAACACTTTCCTATTCAACGTTATATGGCATGGTACCGCATTGTTTCCCCGCTTTTTATCGGGAACCCGGTTCATCAGGCACACGATCGGTACGTCCCATACGCCGGGAGACACGAGGCCCTGGTATATTTTCTATTATTATTAATTATATACTTGTAATTTAGTGCCAAATATGTAGTTTATATTTTTTACTTTGTGCAGGCGATTGGATTGCATACCGTCTATCATATGGGGCAGCAGATGCAGAGTCATGTCCACGATCCTGTGGCCATGCAGGAGTATAGTAGTCAATTCATGGATGTGGCTGCCCAGACAATGCAGCGAGCCTGATCAGATCAGCATTTGGCACACGAGGCTGATTATATGGACCCAGCGCAGTACCAGCGAGGTCGTGGTATCCCACGAGCTGGATGTGCCCGACGAGCTGGTGGTGCCGGACGACGTGGTCGTGGGCGGAGAGGAGGTGGTCCCCAGCAAGGGGGCGTTGAGGCTCCTACTGATGATGTTACTGCTGATATGGCAGGTGGCATGCATGAGACGGACATGCCGTCTTACAACCTTGAAATTTATCGCACTCCAGTGCCATCACAGGTGACCCCATCAGGTCAATTATTGATCACGGGCTCGGATATTCAAGGAGTGGATTGGGGTAGATACTTCCTAGGCATGTCTACCACTGATGAGGAGCGACCGACCCGATATTTTTATAGTGGGCGCCGACTGAGTTATGGCTCCACATCACATGCGCAGGTATGAGTTTATTAGTATTGAATTTGAATTTGTTTTAACTGTAACTTATTTATTTTCTTTAACTTTATTAATTTCCTTTTTAAGACTTCATGCGATGCTGCGATAGATGACTACATTCAGGATTCAGACACGATGATGATAAGACAATATAAATTGTTGTGAATTGTTATGTAGTTTTCTATACTAAGTTTCATATTATTATGTAGCCTTCTAATGGACCTGACAACACCACCGATACATGTTATCCTGCGTCGCATCCTGCTATAAGGAGACGACTTGGTGATGATGATCCTGATAGCGCACTCGGGCGGGAGGGGATGCGGCTCAGGCCATAGACTGCATTAAGACACACCGGATGCGGGACACATTGATTAGGCCTTCCTTTTTTTTATTTGGTGTAAATAATATTTTTGTATACATTAACCACAATATTTAATCGAATATTCCCATTACTTTTTTTAGTTTCCCATTCATTTGATAGTTTCATATAACAACATAAGCACTTAAACTTAACATCCACTTCAATTAAAATAAAATTTAGTACAACAAACAAGGAAAACATTACTACAACACAAACACAAGCACAAACACAAACATAGCAGGCCAACATAATAAAAATACATGAAATATGAAAAATACACTAAACACATATGCCAATGTTTAGCCCCGATTGCCATTTATTGTCCGCTCCAACAACTTAAATCGTTCTTCCAGTTGTTCTTTTTCTTCTTCTACCTCTTTCAGTTTCGCCTTCACCTCCGCAAGTTCCCGTTTATATTTTTTTTACGTTCCCTTTGTGCTTCACAATTCCATTGTGTTTTCCATTTTTCTTCTCCCACCTCCTTCAGTTTTGCCCTTAAGTCTGCAATAATTCTATTGCTTTTTTTTTTCATGTTCCCCTTGTCTTAAGCACACATTATGAAGATATTGTAGTTGTTCTCTGTAGCATTCCTGATAACATGGTTCATCAACCCACTCCTCAAAATCACAAATAGGTTCGCCGGAAAACTTGTAAAACTGGTTCATACAGTGCCAGTAGCGGCGTCCAACTTCACCACCGTCCCAACAATTTTGCATCAAGCATGCTTTTTCACACTTGCACTTTGGTGGACGAAGAGGTTGAGCCATTTGTGAAATATTTACTTTTAGTAAAAAACCTTACTTTTAATGAAATATTTGCTTTTAGTAAAATTTGAGCACACAAAATAACTACAATGATCTCATTATTTATAGGCTAGACAACACACACATAACGTAGTGTGCAACCACGCTAAATACATAACGTACTATCCAATGGTGCTATATTTTGCGTGTTAAATATCATGATGTTGACAAGACAATTTTATGTCAGTTGGTCAGCTTTTTCAGTTCGACAAGACAACACACACAAAACTGTATATTTAACCGCACTAAATATATAGATAAGTTTATTAAATTATTATTTAAATAGGTAAAATGAAAAAGTACAAATCATAATTAACAAGCATAATTTTATTTCATAAATCTTGCCACATAGACATAACAACTAATTATTACAACATCAACTCCTGGGTAGTTAGGTACACTAGAAGAACACCCACCACGAGCTTGATTAGTTTTGCCACCCAAACCAGTTGAAGGACATTTACGACGGTCGTGTCCTGTTTGCGAGCATATACTACATTTGCGCGCATAAACGGTATCACTAACATCCATTTAGTTCCGTATATGCGTTCTCTTCTGCACCTGTATTTTATGCAAATAAAAGACTTATTCACACCATTTTAAATAGTTCCGGAGGCCAATAATGCTCAGCACCCACTGGCTGCAACTGACCACTATATGTGTTTAGGTACTTGGAAACACTATATTGTTGATCAACATAGTTGGTCTCTGCATAACTAACATATTGAAAACACTTGATGGCATGTGAGTAAGGCATGTGGTAGATTAAGCATTTCCCACAGGAGCATAACCTTGCTGATTCATTTATAGTATGTACATTATTATCCCAATTATTATGGATAGCGGTACGAACTTCAAAAACACCTCTTTCGTTATCATACTGCAAAAATGAATGCCAATGTGCTCGCCGTCTGTATTTCTCAAATCTCTGCATCGGCACTGGCATAAATTCAACACCCATTTCCATCAATTTCGTTGCAACTACAGACTGTTCAACAAACCTCTCCGCCATCTGCTTGAATGACATCCGCACCATGGCTGTGACGGGCAATCCTCTTACCGACATCAATAACCTGTTGAAGGACTCTGGCACGTTTGTAGTAAGAATTCCCCATCGTCTGCCACAATCCGCATGCAATGTCCCCTTTTCCGGGTGATGTCGCATTAACCAACAATAGGCTGCCTCGTCTTCTTGCCTGATAGAATCCATATGCCTCCGGAATTTATGCTGTTGGTGTTCTGTTGCTGCCATCCACATCAAATCATATAGATCCTTGTTGGGATGTGCCTTCTGGAAATTGGCCTTAAAGTGCCTCACACAGTAACGGTAGTATGCATAAGGTTCTTGCCATGCAGACAAGTTCTCCACAAAACTTAATATACCACCGTGCTGATCAAATATTAAACAAATACCTGAACGCTGTTTGACAACGTGCTCTTTCAGGTGGTTCAAAAATAGCGTTCACGTCTCTGTGCTTTCATTGGCACAAATAGCAAAAGCTAGAGGAAATATCTGTCCATTAGCATCCACTGCCACGGCTATCAATAGCTTGATGTCATACTTTCCATAGACATGAGTTACGTCTATGGATATTACGGGTTGGCAATGCGAAAAACCATCAATTGTTGGCTTAAACACCCAGAACACATAATTGAATATGTATTCTGGTGTTCCCGGACTCCGCTCAAGCTTCCATTCAACAGCTGTCCCGGGGTTAAAGTGCTACAGTGCGGCCATGTACTTTGGCAGAGATGCAAATGACTTATCCCAATTGTAAGCACGTGATTTTTGCCCTATATGAGAAATACTCCCAAAAATACAAAATAAAATGATTTTCCTTGGTGTGCAATTTTGAGTATTTTCGTGATATTTTTGGATAATTATTTGTATTTGTTTGTGTTTGCTTATTTGTTAAATTAATAAAAAATATAAAAATATATCGCATTTTGCATATAGGATTTAATTCTATAATTGTTAGTAATTAAGTTTGTTTACAAAAAATGAAAATTACAAAAATAGGCATCTTTTGCATTTTTAGCATTTAATGTCCAAATATACAATTTTAGGCTTAATTATTACTTAATTGTGCATTAATTGTTATTGAGAGTTAATTTGCGCTTTTATAACTTAATTTAGTTCTAAATAATAATTTAAGTATTTTCATAATTTAGTTTTAGAAAATAAAAGAAGAAAAGAGAACAAAAATACAAAAAAATCGGATTGGGCCACTTCTTCAATTTTCAAACCATAGGCCCAAATAATTGCCCAATCTTCTCCATGACCCAGTCCACTACAGACCGGGTCGACCCGGTCCGCCCCATTAACCCATTGACCCAAGACCCACTCTTCATTTTGTCAAAACACAAAACAAAAGACAAACAAAAAAAAAACCTACTGGCTCACGTCCGAAACAGAAAGCAAAACCACCATCTCTCCACCATAAACAACACCACCAAACGACCACTCCGTCACCTTCCCCGGCACCCGTACTGTCGACAACCACCCAACCAGCCCCCTCCGTCGTTGTCGCGACTAACTCCCCCACTGCCCAAAACCAGTCGCACCCCGTCGCCACCAACTTCCAACCAGCACCACGACCAACAGCTCCTCCCCCCCCCCCCTTGTCGTCAAACAACCAGCTGCCTCAAGACCACCATCGAACCACCAGCTTCCCCTCGTCTGCCCCACCAAAAAAAAACCCTACAAGCCCACAGCATCGTCCCATCTCCCCGCTGCTCCCTCGTCGTCAACTGAACCAGTCACACCCCCACGACCACCTGCTGAACCAGCAGAATCCGGCGACCATCGTCATCATCTTCTTCGTCATTCAGCCCGTCGCCCCCTACTGCTGCTTCGTCGTTAGGGAGGCAGCTGTTGCTGCGTCGCCGCGCTGCCTAGCAGCTATCGCCACAGTCCTCTCCTTCGCGCCACTAGCTCCCTTCATAGCTGCCCTTTCCTCACATCCAACGACCCCTTCTGCTGCAGCTTCACTCACCAGTTGTTGCGTCGAAAAATCCAGCAGCAGCTAACCTCTCGAAAATCCAGCAGCGACAACAGTTCTTGGTCCGAGCTTTCTATTTCCATCGAGGTCGTCTTTGGTTCGTCGTGGTCCGGCACGTCGAGGTGCTGTCCGAGTTTCCGTCGTTGTTCTTCGTTCAGAGAGGTCCGGCTTGAGTTCCGTCGGGATCACTGTTTATCGTTCTAGGATTGTCGAGGTTCGAAGGTTGGTGTTCTTCGTCCTTTGTTTCATTTCATTCGTTTTGCATATTATGGTTCAAGGCAAAAAATGAGAATATTCGATATTTATGAATGTCAACAATGCAATTTTTTGTTGTCGTGTTAAAAATGTTTATCCTATGTTTAGGCTTAAAGTAAATGTGAGCATATGAACGAGGTTATTCTATTTTTCATTTTTACCATGGATATTATTACCTGTTAGAACCGTTGTTTTTTTGTTTAACCTCGGATGATTTCATTGGTAGAAAATCGTAGTTGCCTTAAGTTTGCCCTCAAATAATAAAAACGAGACGAGTTTCGCCACATAAAAAATGTACAAGTTGCGGAGCCCTCACCAAACATATGTATTAAATACTTAGATTCCGGGACGGGCCGATTAGCAAATTTCACGGTCTTACCCAAAATAATAATGCGCCAGTTGCTTTAGGCGCGCCTTTAATAATTTAATTTTCTTAAACTCGGGTGCACATTTATGTGACCCAAATCCAAATCTTAACGGAGTCGAAATATGTCTCTAGTCACGGGCGCATTGATTGTGGCGTGGCCCGAGATGCATTTCCATGACGTTGCAAATTCTTAAAAAATAATGAATGAGACGAGCCTCGACAAACAAAAATATAGAAGCTGCGGGGCCCTCTAAATGCATATATATTAAAATACTTAGAATCCGGGACAGACCGCTTAGCAAATTTTACGGCCTTCCCCAAAATAACAATACGTTAGTCGCTTTAGGCGCGTCTTAATAATTTATTCTCCTTAATTCGGGTGCACATTTATGTGACCCAAATCCAAATCTCAACCGAGTCGAGATATGTCAATAACCACGGGTGCATTGATGTAACATGGTTCGAGATATGTTTTCACGACGTTGCAAGTCCTATAAAATAACAGTGAATGATAAAAGCGGTTAAAAGATAAAATTGGCACATAAGTTCACATTTGTATAAAATCAGATAATCAAGCCGAATATAACAGTTGAGCGACCGTGCTAGAACCACGGAACTCGGGAATGCCTAACACCTTCTCCCGGGTTAACAGAATTCCTTATCTAGATTTCTGGTACGCAGACTGTAATATGGAGTCATTCTTTTCCTCGATTCGGGATTAAAATTGGTGACTTGGGACACCCTAAATCTCCCAAGTGGCGACTCTGAAATAAATAAAACCAATCCTGTTTCGATTGTCCTTTAATTGGAAAAAACTCCCCTGCACCCTCGCGGGTGCGGAAAAAGGAGGTGTGACAGCTCTGGCGACTCCGCTGGGGAATTGGAACCCAGAATCTCTGGTTCAGGGTTCAAGAATTCGAGCTAAAAATAACTGTTATAGTTGACTTTATTTGTTATCTGATTTTTACATGATATATGCTTAATGTGCTAAATGATGCTTTTACCGCTTTAATATTATCTGAATTGTGTATATAAAACTGCTACGAAACCCTTCTTCTTTCTGAATCTTCTGAATATATGGTGTACACGTGCGCGTGACCCACCTTTCTGTTAGAAGTCATACCAAATAAGACGGAGTTGGGACAAGTAACTAGGCCGGGCAGACTTTCGTGCTCCCGGTACGTTGCACCCATTTCGGCTCAAGCTGTCCACTTGGGTAAGCCAGGGCTAGAACAATATGCCTCAGGTTTTTCACTTAGAATAACTCAGCTACATGTCGGATCCCTAGTAGGAACGTTTGTTTGCATCACGTGCATTTGACTTTGGAGGCTCAACACAGGGGTTGGGTCTGTCTAGGACAGGTGTATCAAAAATGGAAATGACCATCCTGATGCATCTTACTTGCTACTACTTGCGCATTTATTTGATTCAGACTTGTGTGTTGACTGTCTTGTGAATATCAGGAATAATATTTTGAAATGCGAAAAAAAGGAAATAGCGGTTAGAGAATTGATTGCTTATTTTTGAATAAAACCAAATGCCCGAATACTGTCAAAACTCTGCCGAAATTTTAAGAAAATGAGAAAAAAAATGTTTAGTTTGTTTTATTAAAAGGAAAAATAAAAAAAAAATCATCATTGTTCTGTTTTGTTTTTCGAAAAAAAAAATAGAAAAGAAAATAGTTTGTTTTGCCATGAAAAGAGTCTTATTTTTTAAAAAATATTTTTTTATTTGTTTATGAAAATGCAAAAATAAAAAATAATAAAAGAGTCTTTCTTTATTTGTCATAAATATATATGTACATATATATAAATCCAAAAAGTTTTTTTTAATTTCCATATAAGTCTTTATTTGTTCCAAAAATATTTGTCTTGCCAAAAAGTCTAGAAAAGTTTTTAGACCCCCAATTTTCAAAACAAAAAAAAATCCAAAAATATTTTCCATTATGGACTTCTTTAGAAAGTCTTTGTAATTTTTTTTTTTAAAAGAAATTATAATAATAAAAAAAAATCCGAAAATATTTTGATTCTTCTTTCAAAATTGAAAAGAAAATTCAAAATTCAAAAAACATTTTGAGAAGCATTTCTTTTATTAAAGGTAAAATTCCGAAAAATATTTTATTCTTTTCTTTAGAATTAAAAAAAAACGAAAATTCAAAAAATATATCTTAGAAGTCTTTCTTTTAAAAAAAAAAGAAAATCAATAAAAAAAAAATACTTCCTTTCTTCTTTTAAAGTATTTCTTTCGCAAATTAAAAATAAAAAAAAAAGAAGTTAGTTCATCTACTTATTCTTGATTGCCCGAACTACGCGGGTTTGATTCTCACCGGATGTGAGATACGTAGGCAACCCTCATCGGGTCCAACCCCACCTTTTGCTAAAAAAGCCAAAAAACAAATAAAAAAAAAAAACAAAAAAAAAACATGTCAAGATTTTAATTTTGTCATAAATAAGTCGGGTGATGTCCAAGTTCCCCTTTTACAAAAAAAAATAGCAAAAACATATATGTCAAATTTCTAAGAAGTCGGGTGACGCTGTTTTATCAAGACATAGCCAAATGTTCCCGAAAGGGACGCCGGAAGGCTGACTTTGTATAAACAGCCACCTTTGGGTCATTGTTTTAGATTTGGTCCAATTGACCCACACAACCTTAAAAAATCTTCGTCCCCGAGACGTTAAAAGGCCGTGTTTGCAATATTGAGTTTTCTATTTTAAAAGTCGATAAAAAGAGTCATAAATAAGTCAGGTGATGTTGTTTTGTCATAAATAGCCGAATGTTCCCGAAAGGGACGCCGGAAGGCTGACTTTGCATAAACAGCCACCTTTGGGTCATGTTTAGGATTTTTGGTTTAGTTGACCCACACAGCCCTATAAATCTTCGTCCCCGAGGCGCCGAAGGGCCGTGTTTGCAACACCAGGTTTTTATTGTAATTTGAAAAGAAAAAAAATAATAAAGAGTCGGCGGTCAGGTGAATACCGTTTGAAGTTTGTCATAATAAGCCGAGCCAGCTTCGGCCGCGTCTTAAACCGTTCTTGCCGAAATAGCCTTAGAGTATCTTTCATGTTGTCGAAAGGTTATTTTCGTAAAAGAATGGATAAGTTGGTAAAGTGTCATAAAATAATCCTCCCCGGCCTCAAAATTCATGTGAAATTCGGAAGGGGCCACATTTGCAAAAATAACCATTTGGTTGCATTTGTCGAACAGAGAAAGGGAGTTAGCCTTTTGTTTTTGAGTTTATAAATCTCTTGATTAAAGTATATGGGTTATTTGATTTTCGAGTTTGTAGGTCATCTTCAAACCTTTGAAACCCAGTTTGTTTTAATATGAAAATTGAAAAAAATTGTTTGTTATTGTTTATCTCTTATTGGTCCGAACTACGCAAGGTCTGATTCATGCGGGGACATGATACGTAGGCAATCTCCATAAGATTCGACCACCACTAAAAAAAAATAATAATAATAATAATAAAAAGAATAAATAAATAAAGGAAAGTGTGGGAAATTTTCGGAGGGGCACAATTGTATCTCTGATATATGATTGTCTGTCAAATGCCCTAACACTAACGTTGATGGCTTCCCTTTGCTGTGTTCATATATAGAAAAGTGGTTGGTTGTGGTAGCTCCTCCCTGCAAAGCAAAATCAAAGGACAATGGCTCAGAACCGCAGAACCGAGTGGGTCGGTATCGATGACCGACAACAATTGGTCGAACGGAATAACGGGTTGGTAGAGGAAGTGAAAATGCTGAGACAACATGTGGCAGATATGTATCAGGCATGGATAACTGGAAAAGCACCACCCCCTCCACCGCCAAGCCTCTTGAACTCTGTCATTTCCCAAGCACCCAACACCATAACGGAAGATCCCCCATACTCTCCATCCCAACCCACTTATGGCAGCTTTCCCAGCTACCTGAGTAGCTCCATCACTCCTCAATGCTTCTCCGCTCCCCAACATCACTTCTTTCCCCTCCATACTTCACTTTCCAGGCACCCGGCTCCACAAAATGCCTACCCACCTACACAAGCCTACCAAAAGCCACCTGGATCAGGTTTCCGGCCCTGTCAACATGCAAGAATGAAGAGGCTGCTGAAACGAGGAAAGGCTCTCACCCCCATCGGGGTATCTTATGCCAGTCTGTTTGAAAGGCTAAGGCATGCTGGCTCGATTGAGCCACTCCCCGCATGTACTCTAAATCCACTTGCAAGGATCTTTGATCCGGCAGCGCGATGCGCCTACCACTCCAATGTCATAGGGCACAACATTGAGAGCTGTCATAGTTGGAGAAGGGAAGTAGAGAAAATGATCCGAGAAGGGCGGGTTGTGATTAATAACAGTGACATGGAGCACTCGAACCCCCTCGAGAACTTGCCGACGGAGGTTGATGAGATTGAAGCTGGTAATGGTCTCGGCAGTATTGATGCAAAGCTTAGTGGCTAAAATGCCAATTTTGATAAAGTGGGAGGACGTTTCGTTCCTTGGTCAGCAAGAGAGAAGCTTGTGGTGGCTCATTTTATTGTCATTTCTGTTGTTCGAATTATTAGGGTTATAAGTCGGATGTTGTCTTGTCCAGTTTGTTTTAGGATTTTGTTCTGGATTGTTTTGTTTGTTTTGTTATTTAAACCATTTCACCGGTAGTCTAATACAAAATCCGGTCTTTTATTATTTCCAGTCATCTTTTTGTTTAGTCCTTTTATCATTTTTGTTCAATGCCGATTCTAGGGACATGACATGCGCACCCAGTTTGGGCCTAGTCTTAAAAGTTAATCATAAAACCCTGGGAAGGTGATCAAAGCATTTAAAGGAAATAAGAACGGTTTGAGATTATTTGGAGCCCGAGTCATGTGGAACTGGGGCAAGTTAAACACAAAGAAAACCGTTAAAGAAAGATTCGCCTAAATTGGCATGAGGGTCGTTCATAATAATGAGAATGAGAGTGTCGCCCAACGGTGCTTTAGAAGTGACAAATGAACAAACATATGTTGAATATAATTGTCAAGTCCAGCACCATCGGAAGAGACTATAAATCTATTGTTTAATTGTGTTGTTTGCACTTGGCATGTTTTGAAGACTGGAATGACGAAGGCATTTTGTTCTGCTACCCAAACACTTTATCCTTCGTTAACCCCTTTTAAGCCTTATTTATTTTCCTTTCATACCCCTCGTTCGGAATTAGTAGCAATGAATAGAATACGCAAGCGCGGCAGGTAAACAAAAGAAAAAAAAAAGAGAAAGAAAAGAAAACAACAAAACGAAAAAAAAAATGGTAACAAAAAAAAAATGAAAAAGAGGAATTGGGAACTACGTTTGACCTGATTCCTCAAAGAGGATACGTAGGCGCTTCACGGCTCGGTCATAGTTTTGAAAAATAAAAAAAAATTCAATTAAGATATCCCCAAGCAAGAAACTGGGGCAGAGGTTGCGTTCGTTGTAAATAAATCTGGTTCCAAAAGTTGTAATTAATAACCTAGAATCGATGCACTTTTGAGCTTTTAATACCCTTTCTTTCTAGCCCTATCCAAAACCCACATTACAGTCCAAAGAAAGACCTTCTGATCAGTCTTCAAAAGATGCCAAGTCAGACAAATGAAGAGTCTTACCGGCGAACATAACATTCTGTTCCACAGCAGAAAGGACTCTAATCTCCAACAGAAAGAGTCATACCAGAAACACTCCAAAATCCCCAGCTGGAGAGAGATATAAAACGAGAGAGTCTTATTGGTGAAAACCTTCACAGGCACCATAAGGCGATGAAAGCTGAGAGAGGAACAAAAAATGAGAGAGACTTGATAGCGAAAACCCTTCGGGCACTACAAGTCGAATAAGATTAAGAATCCGATGGGGAATCGCCAATTGAAGATCTTGAAAGATGATTGACGGTAAAAGGATAGGCCACATGCGCATGTCATGGCCATTAGAGTCGGTATCTGCATTTGATAGGTTTTATTTATAGTTTCTTTTGTTAAAGAGTCGTTTTTCCCTTGGTCTTTTTATTCTGTTCCTTTTTTATCTTTTTCCTTTCATAGAAAAATCCCCAATAGAGTCTGTCTGGTCAGAACAAGTGTGAATTGACTTCAAAATATGCCATCAGCTTTCCAATTATGCCAGATGAGATCTGACTAGTGCACCCAAATGATATAGTCGTCAAGGAACAAGCGCGAGGCCAGTGTCAAAAGATATCCCCAAAAGGGAGTTGACAAAAAGATTGACAAGTGTCAAGAGGGATACCATCGCCTTTACCAAAAGTTATAAACCTCAACGCCAAGGCCCATGAACAAAGCAAGGAAAGCAGTGTGCATGATTTGGGGAAATTCATGCTAGACTAAAAGGTCGGGGAAATGCCAGTTTCCGAGCTATGCCACGAAAGAAGAGGGATATCCCCAGCACATAATATCATCCCCAACAAGTTGTGGAGCACAGAGCAAGGAAGAGAGAAAGGGAAAGCCATCCCAGTAGGAGTATCACAACCAACCACCGCGTTTTAAACTAACAAAATTTTGTTTGATTTGAAGCAGGTAACAGAAATGGCATTGATGCCAGAACTGCATGCCACAAGGGATATTATCAAACTGGGGCAGAAAATTTTCCTTCCATTTAGAAAAATTTTCTGGAAGTCAGGTACCCCCAGCTGATAACATTTTATCCCCCAGCAGGTAAGTAAATAATCCCCAGCAAGTGTTGAGGTAAGACATTTTCAAGCCTTAAGGATATTTTGGGTTCATCCGCCCTCGAATAGGATATTTTGGGTTCATCCGCCCTCGAATAGGATATTTTGGGTTCATCCGCCCTCGAATAGGATATTTTGGGTTCATCCGCCCTCGAATAGGATATTTTGGGTTCATCCGCCCTCGAATAGGATATTTTGGGTTCATCCGCCCTCGAATAGGATATTTTGGGTTCATCCGCCCTCGAATAGGATATTTTGGGTTCATCCGCCCTCGAATAGGATATTTTGGGTTCATCCGCCCTCGAATAGGATATTTTGGGTTCATCCGCCCTCGAATAGGATATTTTGGGTTCATCCGCCCTCGAATAGGATATTTTGGGTTCATCCGCCCTCGAACAGGATATTTTGGGTTCATCCGCCCTCGAATAGGACATTTTGGGTTCATCCGCCCTCGAATAGGATATTTTGGGTTCATCCGCCCTCGAATAGGATATTTTGGGTTCATCCGCAAATATTTTGGGTTCATTCGCCCTCGAATAGGATTCTATTTTTAAAGTTGTTGTCCATGCCAGGAGCCCACCTGTATAACGAGAGGAATACATTTCAGTCTTTAAATTTCTTGACAGGCGCCCACCTGAATAACGAGAGGAATACTTTTGTCTGTGCATTTCATATTTTAGGCGCCCACCTGTATAACAAGGGAATACACTTTGTCTTTACCATTAGGCGCCCACCTGTATAACAAGGGAATACATTCCACGTCTTTACCCATAGGAAATGCATTTCCTCCTAAGTTTGTTTTAGTTTCATCCATAGGAGATGCATTTCCTCCTAAGTTTGTTTTAGTTGCACTCATAGGAGATGCATTTCCTCCTAAGTTTGTTTTAGTTTCACCCATAGGAGATGCATTTCCTCCTAAGTTGGTTTTAGTTTCACCCATAGGAGATGCATTTCCTCCTAAGTTGGTTTTAGTTTCACCCATAAGAGATGCATTTCCTCCTAAGTTTGTTTCAGTTCTACCGATAGGAGACGCACTTCCTAAGTTCAGTTCTACCCATAGGAGACGCACTTCCTAAGTTCAGTTTTTACCACAGGAGACGCACTTCCTAAAAAGTTTCACCAATAGGAGACGCACATCCTAAGTTTATTTCACCCAATAGGAGACGCACTTCCTAAAAAGTTTCACCAATAGGAGACGCACATCCTAAGTAAGTTTCACCGATAGGAGACGCACTTCCTAAGTTAAGTTTTACCAATAGGAGACGCACTTCCTAAGTTTAGTTTCACCAATAGGAGACGCACTTCCTAAAAAGTTTCACCAATAGGAGACGCACTTCCTAAGTTAAGTTTCACCGATAGGAGACGCACTTCCTAAGTTAAGTTTTACCCATAGGAGATGCACTTCCTAAGAAGTTTCACCAATAGGAGACGCACTTCCTAAGGAGACGCACTTCCTAAGAATAATTTCACCAATAGGAGACGCACTTCCTAAGGAGACGCACATCCTAAGATAAGTTATTTCACCAGTAGGAGACGCACTTCCTAAGAATAGTTTCACCAATAGGAGACGCACTTCCTAAGTAAGTTTTACCCATAGGAGACGCACTTCCTAAGTTTATTGTACCCACATGAGACGCACTTCCTAAGTTTATTGTACCCAATAGGAGACACACTTCCTTAAAGTTTATTTTTACCCATAGGAGATGCATTTCCTCCTAAGTTTGGTTTAGTGTTACCCGTAGGAGATGCATTTCCTCCTAAGTTTAGTTTTACCCATAGGAGATGCATTTCCTCCTAAGTTTGGTTTTACCCATAGGAGAGGCATTTCCTCCAAAGTTAGTATTGAGGTTGGGAGCCCGCCCATATAACAGAGGCATATATTTCAGTCTTTACTTTCAAGTGTTGAAATTGGGAGCCCGCCCAGATAACAAAGGCATACATTCAGTCTTTATATTTCCAGAGTTGAAGTTGGGAGCCCGCC
This sequence comes from Nicotiana tabacum, assembly GCF_000715075.1. Classification (NCBI taxonomy): domain Eukaryota; kingdom Viridiplantae; phylum Streptophyta; class Magnoliopsida; order Solanales; family Solanaceae; genus Nicotiana; species Nicotiana tabacum. Next base: position 11,851,221 of record NC_134089.1, on the reverse strand, counting down.
CAGATAACAGAGGCATACATTCAGTCTTTAATTTTCAAGTATTGAAGTTGGGAGCCCGCCCAGATAACAGAGGCATACATTCCAGTCTTTATTTTCAAGCATTGAAGTTGGGAGCCCGCCCATAATAACAGAGGCATACATTCAGTCTTTATGTTTCAAGCGTTGAAGTTGGGAGCCCGCCCAGATAACAGAGGCATACATTTCAGTCTTTAATTTTCAAGTGTTGAAGTTGGGAGTCCGCCCATACAACAGAGGCATACATTTCAAGATCAAGTCAGAAGACAATAAAACAGAGGGTTACAACAAGAATCCCCAGCAGGAAACAATAAAATCCCCAGCACCGGGAAACAGAAGGTTGCAACAAGAGATCCCAGCACAAATTCAGGCGCATGAGTCAAAAGGAAGAAAAGACGCATCTTGAAAGAAGCAGCTGGTGAACATTAAATCATGCCCAACATAACAAGTCTGATGAAGAGAGCCGTACCCACCAGAGGAACCGCCGAAAAGCTTGATGAAGAAAGCCATGTCCCTAGCGGACCAAGAAAAATGATGAAAACTGGTATTCAGAAAAGCAAAGGGCCAGTGCCATTTCCAAATTCACGGAAGAAAGGCACCGGAGGAAACACAAGCCGACAAGAAAGCAAGGCCACAAGAACAAATTTCAGTCTAGCCTAGTTTCTTGTTTTCTTTTATGCACGGTGTAACAAGGAGATCGGTAAGCAGTGATAACAGCATGCAACAGCAGTAACATCGCAGTCCCACGGTAGTCCCAGCTACCAAAACTTCCCGAACTACATTAACCTGATTCCCCTTTAGCCAGGGATATGTAGGAAACCTTTGAAGCAAAGGTTCGGTTAAATCTTTTTCAAAAAATGCTTCACACGGAGTACTCGGATGGGCAAAAATCGCTCGCTTTATCTTTGCACGAAAACCCTTCGTGTCTCCGGGCAAAGAGGGGCAGCTGTAAGCACGTGATTTTTGCCCTATATGAGAAATACTCCCAAAAAATGCAAAATAAAATGATTTTCCTTGGTGTGCAATTTTGAGTATTTTTGTGATATTTTTGGATAATTATTTGTATTTGTTTGTGTTTGCTTATTTGTTAATTTAATAAAAAATATAAAAATATATCGCATTTTGCATGTAGGATTTAATTCTATAATTGTTAGTAATTAAGTTTGTTTACAAAAAATGAAAATTACAAAAATAGGCATCTTTTGCATTTTTAGCATTTAATGTCCAAATATACAATTTTAGGCTTAATTATTACTTAATTGTGCATTAATTGTTATTGGGAGTTAATTTGCGCTTTTATAACTTAATTTAGTTCTGAATAATAATTTAAGTATTTTCATAATTTAGTTTTAGAAAATAAAAGAAGAAAAGAGAACAAAAATACAAAATAATCGGATTGGGCCACTTCTTCAATTTTCAAACCATAGGCCCAAATAATTGCCCAATCTTCTCCATGACCCAGTCCACTACAGACCGGGTCGACCCGGTCCGCCCCATTAACCCATTGACCCAAGACCCACTCTTCATTTTGTCAAAACACAAAACAAAAGACAAACCAAAAAAAAACCCTACTGGCTCACGTCCGAAACAGAAAGCAAAACCACCATCTCTCCACCATAAACAACACCACCAAACGACCACTCCGTCACCTTCCCCGGCACCCCTACTGTCGACAACCACCCAACCAGCCCCCTCCGTCGTCGTCGCGACTAACTCCCCCACTGCCCAAAACCAGTCGCACCCCGTCGCCACCAGCTTCCAACCAGCACCACGACCAACAGCTCCCCCCCCTTGTCGTCAAACAACCAGCTGCCTCAAGACCACCGTCGAACCACCAGCTTCCCCTCGTCTGCCCCACCAAAAAAAACCCTACAAGCCCACAGCATCGTCCCATCTCCCCGTTGCTCCCTCGTCGTCAACTGAACCAGTCACACCCCCACGACCACCTGCTGAACCAGCAGAATCCGGCGACCATCGTCATCATCTTCTTCGTCATTCAGCCCGTCGCCCCCTACTGCTGCTTCGTCGTTAGGGAGGCAGCTGTTGCTGCGTCGCCGCGCTGCCTAGCAGCTATCGCTACAGTCCTCTCCTTCGCGCCACTAGCTCCCTCCATAGCTGCCCTTTCCTCACATCCAACGACCCCTTCTGCTACAGCTTCACTCACCAGTTGCTGCGTCGAAAAATCCAGCAGCAGCTACCTCTCGAAAAATCCAGCAGCGGCAACAGTTCTTGGTCCGAGCTTTCTATTTCCATCGAGGTCGTCTTTGGTTCGTCGTGGTCCGGCACGTCGAGGTGCTGTCCGAGTTTCCGTCGTTGTTCTTCGTTCAAAGAGGTCCGACTTGAGTTCCGTCGGGATCACTGTTTATCGTTCTAGGATTGTCGAGGTTCGAAGGTTGGTGTTCTTCGTCCTTTGTTTCATTTCATTCGTTTTGCATATTATGGTTCAAGGTAAAAAATGAGAATATTCGATATTTATGAATGTCAACAATGCAATTTTTTGTTGTCGTGTTAAAAATGTTTATCCTATGTTTAGGCTTAAAGTAAATGTGAGCATTTGAACGAGGTTATTCTATTTTTCATTTTTACCATGGATATTATTACCTGTTAGAATCGTTGTTTTTTTGTTTAACCTCGGATGATTTCATTGGTAGAAAATCGTAGTTGCCTTAAGTTTGCCCTCAAATAATAAAAACGAGACGAGCTTCGCCACATAAAAAATGTACAAATTGCGGAGCCCTCACAAAACATATGTATTAAATACTTAGATTCCGGGACGGGCCGATTAGCAAATTTCACGGCCCTACCCAAAATAATAATGCGCCAGTTGCTTTAGGCGCGCCTTTAATAATTTAATTTTCTTAAACTCGGGTGCACATTTATGTGACCCAAATCCAAATCTTAACGGAGTCGAAATATGTCTCTAGTCACGGGCGCATTGATTGTGGCGTGGCCCGAGATGCATTTCCATGAAGTTGCAAATTCTTAAAAAATAATGAATGAGACGAGCCTCGACAAACAAAAATATAGAAGTTGCGGGGCCCTCTAAATGCATATATATTAAAATACTTAGAATCCGGGACAGACCGCTTAGCAAATTTTACGGCCTTCCCCAAGATAACAATACGTTAGTCGCTTTATGCGCGTCTTAATAATTTATTCTCCTTAATTCGGGTGCACATTTATGTGACCCAAATCCAAATCTCAACCGAGTCGAGATATGTCAATAACCACGGGTGCATTGATGTAACATGGTTCGAGATATGTTTTCACGGCGTTGCAAGTCCTATAAAATAACAGTGAATGATAAAAGCGGTTAAAAGATAAAATTGGCACATAAGTTCACATTTGTATAAAATCAGATAATCAAGCCGAATATAACAGTTGAGCGACCGTGCTAGAACCACGGAACTCGGGAATGCCTAACACCTTCTCCCGGGTTAACAGAATTCCTTATCTAGATTTCTGGTACGCAGACTGTAATATGAAGTCATTCTTTTCCTCGATTCGGGATTAAAATTGGTGACTTGGGACACCCTAAATCTCCCAAGTGGCGACTCTGAAATAAATAAAACCAATCCTGTTTCGATTGTCCTTTAATTGGAAAAAACTCCCCTGCACCCTCGCGAGTGCGGAAAAAGGAGGTGTGACACCAATTACCGTAGACAATTTCAAACGCTCGTTTGCGCCCGAAACAACGATATCAATTTATCGTACTCTATTGTAAGTGGCAATTTAACATGACACTGTGCAGGTAAACTGTAGCCCACGGAGTTATTCTCCATCACAACCTCACCCCCTCCCCCCGATATAATGAAACTCTTATTCTACGCTCTTCAGACATAACGAAAAAATGCTAGAGAATTTAACAACAATAAACGTTTCAACAAGAGTATGGAAATGGTGAGCCGAGAAATTTCTACGCTATACACCTTTTGAATGAATTTCTATAAAATCCTAACCTCTTATATAGGAAATGGCTAGCCGGAAATTTTTTTAATATATATATATATATAGCGCCTAAAAAATGGGCACTATATGCTTTTGAATTATTGAAGTCATAGATTATTGGTGGGGCTAGAAAAAAGGTATATAACGCCCAAATATTGGACGCTATACATAAAGTTTTATGTATAGCGCCAGGTATTTGGGCGCTATACCTGGGCGTGTCAGCTTTTTATATATAGCGCCCAAATACTGGGCGCTATACATTTACGACACAGTTAACGTTAATGTATAGCGCCCAGTATTTGGGCGCTATAATATAAAAATGTCATTTTTTTTATACCTATTAAGATGCTACTTGTCCAAAAGAACCATATTTTGGTTCCGGACTCTCCTTAAGAGACCATATTTATTATTATTCAACCTTATTTGAAGTGAAAAGGAAAACTCAAAATAGATAAAAAAAAAGCTCTTATATTTGATTGACACTTCTATATGACTTTTCAAATTTTAATTTTATTATACACAAGGAAAAGTTCAGATAGTTGGCTAATTGAACGTATACTTTGTTGATGAAAGAAGATTACAAGGTGAGTTATCGAACTCCCGTCAACAATAGAGGTGAATCTAGGATTTCTAGAACAAGAATGCACCGTTAAAGAAAAAAAAAAGTATTAAGTGAGAATCAATTTTTGTTTTTAGGTAAATAACTCATTTTTCAACCAAGTGCACCATTCAATATTTTTGTAAAATGGATCCTGCAGGTAATATTAGACCAATTCCAGAAATTAAACCTTTTTATTATATTTGCCGATAGACCATGAGTTCATGTGCCCCATAATCTTAACTATAAATGTGTCCTCAATCAACGAGGTAATATTCAGGTAGTCAACCGGCTAAACTACTACATTTTTCAATTCTATATGACTTGATTTATTTAAAAAGGAAGATGATCAAACTTGACATTTTATTATATTTTTATTTTACTATTTTTGAATGATATAGAAAAGGAAAAAGCTGCAGGGAGATAAAGATAGGCCTTGGAATATCGGATTGAACCACTAAGAATAAAGAGAACACAATATTATAAACTAACATTTACTTTAAAAAACTTTTCAATTTCACTATTTCTTTTCCGCGTAAAGTGTAGAGATCATTAGTTCTAAAAATAATCCAATTGATTGGATAGTATGAATATGAAGATTCATAATTGCTCATTTTGAATTTTTATCTTAATAATGCAACGTATGTCAAAAAGTGTTTTACTGCATGTCAATTTCGAAGTATATTATAATCAAACCTCTTTATAACAGTCTTATTTATTTTGGATTTTTTTGACTGTTATAACGAAATGTTGTTATAAAGAATATATATACTATAATATAATATGAAAATTGGTTTTATAAGAAACTTAGCTTTATATTGATGATTGTTATATAACGATGTTATTACATAGAGATTTGATTGTACTTTTACATTCAATTAAACAAATGTATCAACATTATACATCTCTCTTCTTTGCAATGAACATGCACGCTTTAAATTAAATTTGTCCTTTACTAAGTTAATCCTCATTTTCTGTGGTGGGGCAAGCTATTAAAAATATCACCCCTAGCCATTAAAAAAATAAAGAATTTAAGCGTAGTATCCTACGCTTGCCTGATTTTTCACTTTTGCCTCCTTTTAAAAATTTAACTTAGTGTAGCAAGTTACTTTTTAATTATTTTAGATTATCAATTAATGCTATTAAATAATATAAACTATAATTATCTTATAGTTATCTGCAATTACCTTATAAATGTTTAAATATTTCCTTTACACTGTTCGTGGATAGAACTTAAATTATTTATTAAAATGTCCAAGTTTATCTTAATACACCAATATTCATTCTTCAAAATACAGTTTCCAAAGTTGTATTTAGAATAATATATAAGTTATTATGCTTTACCGTAATAAATTAATAACAAAGGCTATGTACTAGTAAAAACAATCTAAACAGAAATTCCAGGCTCTTGCAGACTTGTCTAGCACCATTATATATATATAAAGGGATTTTTTAGTTTGAAGACAAATTATACATGAATTATAATATAGTTATTAGTAATATAAGAATTAATAGTATAGGAATTTATAATAATACAAGAATTGTTTTTTGTTGGATATTTGGATCATTGCAATAAAATTAAATTCTCCATACAAGATATGATGTAAAGTATACGTTTTTTTCAAGTAATTAAAAGCAATAAGCTTACAATTGTATCCTAGGATGCTTGTCCTTCATTGACTTTTAATAAAAAGATAAGAATAGTTTTGTAAAGATTATTGACACAAGATTCAAAATACAAACCAAACATTGATTTTGAGATTTAGTGGGCGTTTGACATAAGAATAGTAAAATTCCCGAAAAAAAGTGGGAAAAAATCTCAAAGTGAAAATGCTATTTGAAAATTAGAGTTTTGTTTGGACATGAATATAACTTTAGGATGTTTTTGAAGTGATCTGACGTGAAAATTTTGAAAAATTATTTTTTGGAGTTTTTTAAGTTTTTAATTTTTTTTGAAATTTATCTTCAGGTAAAAATTAAAAAATTTATGACCAAATATTGATTTCGGAAAAAAAGCGAAAAAAAAACTAAACAGGCCCTTAACAGCAAGGAAATAATCTGCTGTAGCATCGGAGATGTCATTATAAGTACTTTAAATAGAATTTTCAAATCTTGGCGCGTACCCACATCAGTTTCCTGTTAGGGTTTATACAAGACAGTAGAAGAAACAAGCACACATATTTATGTTTCTTCTTCAAGAATCCCATATTTGGATTATTGAAGGAAAAAAAAAATATTTAACATAATTGATTTTACTTTTTCTAAAAGAAAATTATATATCTTTTCCATATTTGACGGATATCTTTCTTGTAGGAAAAGGTTGTGGACCTCTATAGATTGATGATCCCTTCTTCATATACAAGTGAATAGAATCCACAATATAGCTATTACGAGAGAGTTGTTTAGAGGGAAAATTTATTCTCTAATAAGTTTTTCTCTCTCTTTTATATTTGTTAATCATGTATAGGTAGGCCACATGACCAAACTATAATACAGTATGCTTCTTTAGTATATTTTCTTTTTTGTCTGATTTATCGTGACCAAGGTTTGTTTTAATAGCTTTCGTATGTTGTCTTGTTATTTTCGACCCTAACATTTTGAACTTAAGACCTCAGAGTTTTTACCCACTTCATTGTGTTTGCTGGGATTTGAACTTGAGATCTCAAGTTTCATATTCGACCTTTGACACTTCTGTCAGGGACCGCGTTAGTGAAATTTTTCGGTACGAATTCAAATTTAGTCGGGACACAATGTGAGTATCGAATACCGAATAAAAAATAAAAGAAATGTTAAATTCAACATCCTCGAAGGTTGAGCAAAGACCAAAAATCTTGGATAATGTAAGAAAAAGAAAACCTAATGTGTATGTAGGGTACAGTACACGAAGACTTTGTTGAGCCAAACATTTATCTGACGACTTTAGAACATGCTGTCCATTAATATCCAAGGCTCGAAGCTCCCTTTTTGAACTTTGTAACTTCGTGGGTCCATTTCCTTTGACCATTTTTTTCCTCTTTCTAAGATTTTTAACATTTTCTTTTGGATTGTTACAGGCTTTTGCCACTGTTACCATTTCTCTCTTTATAATCTCTGCAATCGGTTAAGAAACAAACTTTATAGTTATTCGAGTAGTATTAAACTTAAATTTGGATTTTGTCGGGAGACCTACGATGGAAAACCAAGAAAAAATCTATGGTTATTACAACTATAGTACAACACATTGTGATTTATAGTACTTTTAATTTTATATATATATATATATATATATATATATATATATATATATATATATATATAGTGGACGGCGTGCCACACGATCCCATAATATCAATTAAGGAGTATACAAGTATATATATATAGCGTACGAAAATTTTCTTAAGCGATGTCACACTTTAAAAGTATACAAGTAAACAAAACACTACAAACAACATATATAAAAAAAAAAGAATACAATTTGAATCATATTAATAAAATACACTCAAATATATTACTACAATTCTTTTCGATGAATTTTGTTTGTTGAAAAGTATTCAAAATAGCCTCACTAAAAATAATATTAAATACTATTTTTCTATTTAAAGGACCAAATAATCAGTAAAGGTTCATATATTGTTCTTAAATCAATTTTATTGGCTATAAAGAAGATGGAAGGAAAAAGGGAAAAAATAGTACTACTACTAACCATGGAAACAAATAATTTATTGTCACAAAAAATTACAGAACTGAAGGTCCACAGTTCGAGCCTTGCTTAATACAATTTTGTTTTTTTGTGTAAATGAGGCACAAAACTTTTAAAATAATAAATAAAAGGTTTAAGGCTTCGAACCAACGACCTACACTAGAAAAATGAGGCGTCTGACCAATTTAGTGTCACTTAGAAGTTTTTTAACCGTATTTTGTTTCTGTTTTTTAATTATATACATATATTTAGTAAAATTTTCCGATCAAGCGGTGTCGCATGACACCGCTTGAGGAAGCGTGCATCCGCCCATGCATATATACATACACTATCATATAAGTTATTAGATAATTGCGGGCCATAAATCTCTTGATAAATATTCAAAAAATTACATGGGGCGCCCTATTTGGTCGCCCTCATTTAACCTATACCCATTTTTTTAAAAAATTTTAACTTGTACATACTTTTTAACTAACTTCAGCCCATTTCTCCTCCTCCTTCTCCTCCTTTGTTTTCTGCCTTTTTCTTTGTAAACTTTATATAAAGCCAACTACAATTAACAAACTATGAATTGATGAGTGAAACAGAAGACAAATAGTAATATGCTATTACACTGAAAATATAAAAATATTTATATGATAAATGTAATATAATGTAATTCCTTAAACAGAAGACAAGTTGCTATTTGGTTCCAGAACCGCCGTGCACGGTGGAAGACAAAGCAATTGTGTCACGACCCAAACTGGAGGGCCATGACTAGCACCCGGTCATACTTGCCGAGCACCAACGTACAAACATTCTTTATTATCTTTTAGGGCCGACGAGATCAATATAAATAGTAGACATGGGTCATGGACAACCAACAATAAAAGATGATGGCATGAACATACATAACATGGGATGACTAGACAATCAAGAGACTACATATAAGGTACGAGCTACAACGCTACCATGAAAGACTATACAACAAAAATCAGTCGACAAGGCATACCAAACTATACATGAGTCAATACCTGTCTAAGAGCCTCTAAAGGAACATAAGTGCTGCAACATTGCCGGAACAGGGCCCCGACATACCTATAATGTCTATAACAAAAATGCATACCAAGACCACGACAAGTCCGAAGAAGGGATCTCGCCAATCACCGTTGAACTGAATAGTCTACTGTGGTGGGGGAGCTGCACCTGCCTGTCTATCAGGACCTGCAGCACGACATGCAGTGTCCACAAATAAAAGACGTCAGTACGAATAAAGTACTAAGTATGTAAGGCAGGGAACCACGAGTACTAATAATAATGTAAGCAAGGATAGAAAATATACAACCTGTAACATCTGCGTACCTCTAAGGGATACTGACATGAAATGCATGATACATATGTATATATACATAAACTTTTAAAACATACGCCTCTGTGGGCATCATCATCATCATCATCATATCGTACCCAACCGTAATAGGCTCGGTAAAAACGTACCCGGCCATCATAAGGCTCGGTAAAATTGTACCTGGCCACGTGGAGCTCGGTAAAACCCAATTGATCAGTAGTTGCACAATATGTGTCGTACTCGGCCGACTATAGCACGACTCAGTATAGTAAAATAGATACCTATATATAATGTATGCTCGACTCATGGAATCACGTTCTAAACCTTTCGGAGTGACATAAGGTCGGTATCCTCCGTACACGTTTTAGGACTAACTCTTCATCATGAGTCTTGTAAGAATCAGGAAGTACCAACAACATTGATAACATAAGAATAAGAGAAGCAACATCAACATCAATCATTCCATAAGAAGGGAAACAATGTAAGTATTGCTAGCTTCTAAGAGTGGAGTATCTTTAAAAGCTCGTTCATTACATTATGTACAATCGGAGTCGTGCAAAAGAAGGAAAGGGATAGCCTCACATACCTTGTATATGCTGCCCAATCTCAAGCTATGCAAATGTCACGACTCCTTAGTCTACAATAGGAAAAATGACACTATCGTTAACGTTTAAGTATCGTAACTATTATGTACTGACCACAACCTATTTTACGATGAAACAGACAACACCTCCCCCATTTATATGACTTTCCACAAGTGAAAACAATCACCAAATAGCCCAAACAACATCAATGTTAATCATATTGAGACTCCCAAAATAGTCCACCCACCGATAACATTACTACCAAGTCTTTCGATATATATTTCATAAGTTCTAGCTTCAATGACTTAGCCGCAACTTGGATAATCTTAAATACATATAGAGTAAGAGGGTCCTTACCTTTAGACAGAAAGAAAAACTTCAATTTGACCTTAATTGTCCATGAAATATCCCTCCAATGTTGCCACAACAACAAGGAAGCGAAACTATCAATCAATTAGGGTTTTTCGGTACTAGAATCACTTTAGAAGGCTTGAAATCACCCAGGGTTGATATTAAGAACTTGAGGGAGTATTTACAGAAAATAAACCCTTTAAAACAACCTCCCACATGAGCTGGAACAATACAAAAATGAGAAATAACAAGAAGAACAAGAAACTTACTAGCGCCACGGAATTCCCGACACTTGATTTGTGTTGTTTGCCCTTTGTTTGGGTCTTGAATATTGAGAGAACTTTGAGAGGGTGTTCCTAGGGTTCTAATGTCTGAATATACTGAAAAAAATAACATAAAACGGGTTAGAGGCATTATATATATATCCAAATATCTTAAATCGCCTAAGTGGGCCACATAGAGAGGCGCTTGGCGCAATCTCGCGAAAACGCAAAATCTCTCTACTCCGAGATCGTATCGACGAACGGTTTAATATGTTAGAAACTAGTCTCATAGATCTTAAATTTGGTGAGTAGAACTCCCCGTAATTCCAAGTAAATTGGGAGAAAAGCATAGTATCATTTGACCTAATATTTAAGTAAAATTATGAACCTAAGTTGCGACAACTTTTGTCGACTTTTGTTTCATAACTCGTTTGACTTCAAGACTTATGATACGGATATTATATTATTCAAATACCTTAAAACACAACATCTTGAGTGTATTAAGCACCTCTAGGTTTACTCGAAAATACGACTGATAACATCCTTGATTCGGTTAACTTCTAATACTTGTTAACCACCCTTATACACTATCATTTAAGACCAATAGGATTAACTTGTTACCATCTCAAAGATAAAACCTTCTTGGATTTACGTTGACTAACTTATGGCATGAACTAACGCGTGTGGGTATGGGTTGTAACAAATTGGAGAGAGATTACAATGTTCTTAAAGCCAGTTTTGATTCTCTCAAACATAACTATGAAAATATAAAAATATTTATATGCTAGTTTTTGAAAATTTTTTATGACAAAACTAATGAATCCAGGACAAAAATACTTCAGCTTATGTAGTGCTGAATTTTTTACAAATGAACTAAATAACTTCAGCATCTGCTGCTGAAGTTTTTGAAAAAGCTTATCCAGAACAAAAAAATTTCAACTTATTTAGTGCTGAAGTTTTTATAAATGAACTAAATAACTTCAACATTTTCTGCTGAAATTTTTGAAAAAATTTATGGCAAAACTAATGAATCCAGGACAAAAAAAATTCAGCTTATTTAGTGCAATTACAAACAAAAACTTCAGCAAATAGAGAACAAAACTTCAGCTACTATGCTTAAGTTCAGCAATTACAAACAAAAACTTCAGCAAATAGAGAACAAAACTTCAGCTACTATGCTTAAGTTTAGCAATTACAAACAAAAACTTCAGCAAATAGAGAATAAAACTTCAGCTACTATGCTTAAGTTTAGCAATTATAAACAAAACTTCAGCACACTTGCTACTTCAGGCCCGTCTACTAGAATGCTGAAGTTTTGCGTGATTGTCTTTGCTATTTCAGCCCCGTATGCTGAAGTTACGCGAAAAAGTGGGTACGCTTGTAATTTTTTTTACAAAGCAGGCACAAATTAAAACGTGACCCAAAAAGCGAGTATAAATACAAATGCCCCATTACTCTTTGGGCCTTCTATTGGATATTGCGGACTTTTATCGACTCTGAAACTTTAGCATATTTCGTAAATACCTCAGACAATTCAATTAGATTTCTTATAAGTTGAATATATCTGTAGCTTGCGAAATGAAACAGATCAAGCCCTGAGTTATTTTAGAAAGTTATTATTCCTCCTTCAAGTTTTAATCATTTATAAGTAACTGATTCTTTGCTTTATCCATATATAATAATTATTATTCCTATACCATAGTTCCAAACAAAATAAGATCGATTGTATGAATTCTTATTTTAAATGTTTTTCCATTTAAATTTATCATTTACTTCATCCCATATGTTTTTTCAAATTCAGTTTGCTTAAAATATGACCATTACAAACACTTTGAAGATAGTCTTGTGAAAATGTTAACACTACCATTAATTTCAAATTTCAATGATAAAATTATGTTTTTCTTTCGCAAATGATATTTATATGTGCAATTATATTTCCTAATTTCTTAAAGAGATAAGCTTATATCTCTCTCTGTTTTGTTTTCAAAATATTCTTCATGTATACGATTGTAATATTGCTCTCGTGTATATGTCGCCCAGTGGCGGAGTCATAATTTTTATTAAGGAGTGTCATAATATATAAAAGTAAACATACCAGAAAATTAAGAGAAGTCAACACATAATATATATACATATAAATATTTTTTACCTACTTACACAATGTATTTTTTTCGTGAAGGGGTGTCAAATTCCTATAAGGTGGCTTCGCAGTTGATGTTGCCCATATATATGTCTTTTAGTGGTACTATTTTAGTCCTAATTTAAGTACTCTCATTCGTTCGATTTATGTGACACTTTTTCTTTATTGAGAGTAACTATAACTATTTTTGAAGCTAAATTGAATTAGACAACTCAATATTTTAAAATTAAAACTAAGATATTCAAAAATTATTAAAAAAACTATTATAAATTATAATTTTTTCCATGTAAGTACGATAAAAAAATAAATTTTAAAATATTGATTAAATTTCACATAGTTTAAATTTCACGAAGCGAAAAATGCCACATAAGACAGAGGAAGTAGTGTATTTTCTTTCTCGGCATTCCTAAACATTTAATTAACCTTTCTACATAATCTCATATTTTAATGAGTTCGAAATTAAAATGTGATTCTTTTAAACTCAAAGGAACTAAAATGTGTGGGGGAAAATTTGGTGACCAAATTCCGGACTCATGTTTCTATTTATTTCCACATATTCTACATTTTCAACCATCACTTATGTTGTCTCTATCACTGTCATATATGATACCTATGCTTAGGGGTGGGCATATTTCGGTCGGAACCGAAAAAACTGACCGAACCGATTTTTTTTAATTTCAGTTTCGGTTATTCGGTTTGTTCGGTCGGTTTTGGTTTAAAATTTTAAAATTTCAGTTTTTCGGTTCGGTTTTCGGTTATTAAGTTTTTTAGTTCGGTTAACCGAAAAACCGAATTATTAGCATATATGTTATTTAAGTTATATATAGGCTAAGCCCATAGGTAATAAATTAATATTATTATGTCTAATCTATCAAAGAATCAACCCAATTAAGTAAGTCCATCAACTTTCCAATCTTAAAGACTTTCCCTCTATTAAAACTTCCATAGCATATGTGATAGATACCGGGAGAATTTCACACAGAGTTGTAATTTACACTATGTTTGAATTTTATGATCCATAATAGTGGGCAAAGTTTAATCTATTTTTTTCTTTCTATAAACACAATATTTCCAACAATTTCGAAGTTTTGAGAAAAATCAACAAATTCACCGGTCGTATTATTACATAGAAGGAGTCCGATATGATAATTTTCAAACCGAAAACCGAACCGATATTAGAAAAACCGAACTGAACCGAACTTATTTCAGTTCGGTTTCGGTTACTACTTTTACAAAACCGAAAACCGATTAACCGAACCGACCGAATGCCCACCCCTACCTATGCTAGCATTTTATTTATGTAACATATCTTTTTTACCCATTACTTATCTATAGTCTGTATCACTTTCTTTGTCTAGTACTCTAGCAATATAGTTACCTAATAGGGGACGGAAGTTATATATAATAGGTAAAGAATTTTCTCTCTCCATTTCAATTTATGTGAACATATAACTTGATTGATCATAAAGTTTAAAAAAAAAAGAAAAGACTTTTGAACTTATGATGTAAAATAAAATACATATATTATGTGTGGCTAAATTTTTTTGCACAAAGGTAAATTGTTTCCAAATATGGAAAAAGACCATTCTTTTTTTCACGAACCAAAAAGAAAATATATTCACATAAATTAAAATTGAGAGAGTAATTTATATGCTTTGACGATGTAAAAATTACTCTCTTTATTTCAATTTAGATGACACACTTTTCTTATTGGTCTGTTCAAAAAAGAATGACACATTTCTAAAATTTGAAATAATTCAACTTCAAACTCTTCATTTTACCCATTTTAACCTTAATGAGAAGCTTTTCTAATCACACAAATGTCATGGCCCTACAAAACTTTTACCCCTTAAGCTTTTAAGACCACAAATTTTAAAAGTCTTTTTTTTTCTTAAACTCTATACCGAGTCAAAGTACCTCATCTAAATTGAAATGAAAGGAGTATTAAGTTTTAAATGATAGAAAGTTAATTATCATTTATCAAATTATCAAATTACTCCGTACATTCACTTTTTACTTATTCATTATGAACTTTGCACGTCCTTTAAGAAATAATAAATGAAGTGCATAATTTACCATGATACACATATTAATTGATGCATATTTTTAATGAATTTGAGAAAATAATTTGAAATGAGTAATAAACATTGTGGGTATAACCGGAGAAAATAATATCTTCTCTTAATATGCAAAAAGTGACAAGTAAAAGTAAAAAATTATTTTTAGAATATTGGACAAGTAAAAGTGAATGGAGTGAGTATCAATTAATATTTATCATACTTGTACCATTAGTATTAGTATGATATTTATTTTACTCGTAGACCACTATCTTTACTTGCTGTTGTTTAATTGGTATATTTCGCTTTGGTTTTGTTTAATATACTAATGTTGTTATTACTTGTGGCCTATGCTTCTGTCCGTTTAATCCTTAGCTGAGGGTCTATCGGAAAAAATCTCTCTACTCTTCCGGGGTAGTTTGCGTTCACACTACCCTCTCTAAATCCCACTTGTAAGAACTCATTAAGGTTACTGTTGTTGTATCAATTAATATTTATGGAGCATTTGTATCTATACCCATTTTTGGGTCACGTTTTAACTTGTGTCCGCTTAGCAAAAATAATTGCAAGCGTACCCACTTTTTCGCGTAACTTCAGCATACTGGGCTGAAGTAGCAAAGACAATCACGCAAAACTTCAGCATTCTAGTAGACGAGCATGAAGTAGCAAGTGTGCTGAAATTTTTGTTTGTAATTGCTAAACTTAAGCATAGTAGCTGAAGTTTTGTTCTCTATTTGCTGAAGTTTTTGTTTGTAATTGCACTAAATAAGCTGAATTTTTTTTGTCCTGGATTCATTAGTTTTGCCATTAAGCTTTTTCAAAAACTTCAGCAGAAGATGCTGAATTTATTTAGTTCATTTATAAAAACTTCAGCACTAAATAAGCTGGAGTTTTTTTTGTCCTAGATAAACTTTTTCAAAAACTTCAGCAGAAGATGCTGAAGTTATTTAGTTCATTTGAAAAAACTTCAGCACTAAATAAGTTGAAGTTTTTTTGTCCTAGATTCATTAGTTTTGTCATAAAGTTTTTTCAAAAACTAGCATATAAATGTTTTTATATTTTCATAGTTATGTTTGAGAGAATCAAAACTGATCTCTCTCCAATTGTTTTGTCTTCCACCGTGCACGGCGGTTCTGGAACCAAATAGCAACTTGTCTTCTGTTTAAGGAATTACATTATATTACAGTTATCATATAAATATTTTTATATTTTCATTGTAATAGCATATTACTATTTTTCTTCTGTTTTACTCGTCAATTCATAGTTTGTTAATTATAGTTGGATTTATATAAAGTTTACATAGAAAAGGGCGGAAAACAAAAGAGGAGAAAGATGAGGAGAAAGAGGGCTGAAGTTAGTTAAAAAGTGGGTACAAGTTAAACTTTTAAAAAAATGGGTATAGGTTACATGGGGGCAACCAAATAGGGCGCCCCGTGCAATTTTTTGTAACTGGTACTATGGGCTTTATCCAGAACTAAAGCCCAATAATCCGAGTTCCGTTACAAGAGTAAAAATTGTGTGGGGTAGCCACTTTTTAAAGTGGTATTTACTTTTTATCTATCATTTTTAATGCTGAGCAAAAGTAGCCAATAGTCTATTAAAATTAATATGAAAAGACGGTGTTACCCTTTCTTCGATCTCTTTTCTGTCCATATTCTCTTCCTTGCCAGTGTACCTCCATGGCTTTGATCCCACCTCACAGTAGTTGTTTTTACTCATATATCTACAACTTTCTTTCAAATAAAATTCATGTTTTAACTTTCGGATACTCTCTTATACTTCAACTCTAAGTATACTTTTTCTTTGTCTTCAGCAAAACGTTGTAGAATGCCTACTTATTTTCTTTAATATTCCTGTATAGGTCTAAATTTGGTAACCACGGTAACGGATAAGCAAGACCTAGGACGGGGTCGACCACGACATAGCGATCGACGGTTGTTGTGATAAAGGTCGACGACCAAAAGCGCGCATCTGAGATAAAATAATAACGGTAACTTGAACTTAGAAAGAGACAAGAAGAATATTTCTTTGGATATTCTCTGTGTAGTACTTTTTAGGATTTTTTGGGGAACGTCCCTTATAAATTGTAGGAGATAATGAACAATGACGAGATATGCCTTTCTGAAAACTAAGAAACACATTGTAAAGTCAAGAGAAAGATATACGAAAGAGTAGTCATAATAAACATTCAAGCATATATTATTCAACATTCATCCATAAATCTAAAAAATTCCACATTCATATCAGCTGTATACCTTTTCATGTCATCAGAGGGAAGAGACACCCAATCACACAATCATTAGGTGACAGCTTCTTTACACTATAACCGTTGTCGTTTCTTGCATTCATTGCACATTTATGATATTACATATTTCGATAATCGAGTATACTAAACTTAATAATTAATGCTTTTAAATTATTCACATTATACAAGAATCTCGTTCTATTTGGTCTGGAATTTATTAAGCTCAACTAGAATTCACCCCATTAATTTGTTATTAATTGGTCTAGGATTTATTTGCTCAAACAATTTGGCACAGTCTGTGGGAGATTTTAGTTGAAACTATAGTTCTTTCTAGATCATAAAAAAACACACATTTCTTCCACGTTTTGCACAAACTAACAATGGCAAGAAAAGGAGATGCGAGACTGAAGGCGATAGCAGCTGTCACTACCAACATTCTAAACACCATCAGCGAAGACGATAGGGGAGACGACGAGAATGTGACACTAAACGCTAATCCCAGGCGAAGTATTTCACCTCCCCCTCATGAAAGCGTGACGATTTCATGCAAAAAGGGAGCCTCCGCATCCACAGCTGAAGAAGCACCACCAACAGTGAAGAAACTACTACAAGAGTGGCTGACAAGTAGTCTAAACAATATACTCGACAGACCTGCCCAAAGGGAAAACGACAACATCGCACAAGCAGATATCGTAACAACTACTAGCGAGCAGCTCCTTCCTCAAACAGGTAACACTTACCCCACTGTGGATGCAGGTAACGATGCGCTCGCAGTCGTCCTAAAGAAAATGGAAGAAATGGAAAACGAAAATAAGGCGCTCCGTGACCAGATGAAAGAATACCAAGAAAGGGTCGATAAGATACCAGGTGCCCCAAAGTTACTACCAAAATGAGATGTTGGTCGATTCATCGAGAAACCATACAGCGAAGAAGCGGCTCCATACGCCATTCCCAAAACCTTCAAAATGCCACCGTAACTGAAGATATACGATGGTACTACCGATCCAAAAGATCATATTGTCCACTACGCTACAGCGGTGAAGGGCAATGATCTCTCGAAGGAGCAAGTACCATCGGTGCTACTAAAAATGTTCGGCTAAACCCTAACATGAGGAGACCTAACCTGGTATTCACAATTGCCGGCGCGATCAATAGAAACGTTCGAGGAAATGGCCGACAAGTTTGTCACCGCCCCTGCAGGGTCTAAGAAGGCGGAAGCCATGGTGAATGACATATTCGCTGTTAGGCAATCGCCTGGCAAGGGACTTAGGGACTTCCTCACCCGGTTTAACAAGGTGAGAATAAGCCTACCGAATGTATCAGAAAGGATGGCGGTAGTGGCATTCCAGAACGGGCTGAGTAGGAATGGGTCGAGAGCAACCAGAAAACTGTTAAGCAGGCTCATGAAATACCATCCCACCTCCTGGGAAGAAATCCACAATGCCTATTACACAGAGGTAAGAGCCGACGAGGATGACCTTAACGGTCCAATCCAACGACTAACATCAGTTCAAGAAGAATCGAGAAGGGATCGTCGTAACGATGGTCGAAAGGATCATTCGGGGCCCCGTCTCAACCGAGAAAAACATCAACCCTATGTTAAAACAGCTGTCCTACCACCTTCTTGACATACGAAAAGGCACCCAATCCGCACACATGGACTCAACGAAACGAAAGAGGTATGCCTCCTCTCTTATCCGCTCACAATTTTTGTATTTCCCATTCAAAAATAGTATACGCACTAGAGAAGCTCAACACAAAGGTGAAATGGCCACAAAAGATAAAGTCCGGCCCAATTACTCGGAAGTCGAACGCCCTCTATGAATTTCACCAGGAGCGAGGTCACAAAACCGAGGATTGAATAGGTCTGCGACAAGAGGTAGTGAGAATGTTAAACCAAGGGCACCTAAAAGAACTGATGAGCAATCACAGACGAGCCAACTTTGCCCGCGGACGTGAACTACACCAAGGACCTCCAAAGCCCCCATCTACAGCTCGCATTATCCAAATGATCATCAGTGGAGGCGAAGAAGTAACGATCAACCATGTGAACTTCACCACTACGCATAAATTGAAACGGTCGATCACCCACAAACGGTACGATGATTTCGGAGACAGTATCATCTTCAATAAGTCAGATACCGGCTGTTTGACTTTCCCTCATTTCGATGCTCTTGTTATTACTTTACGTATTTTAGACACTGATGTAAGAAGAATAATGGTAGACGATAGAAGTGGAACATGTATTATCCACTTTCGAGTCCTCGCACAAATGAGACTCAAGGACAAGATAATACAGCATTATATAACACTAACAGGTTTTAACAATGTAGTTGAGCGAACCTCTGGGGAGATAACATTACCCGTTCTTATTGGGGGCGTCACCTTGGAAACAACATTCCATGTCATGAACAAAGACACTGCTTACAACGCCATCATAGGGCGGCCCTGGATATACGCCATGAGGGCCATCCCGTCGAGCCTCTACCAGGTAATCAAGTTCCCTACTCCATGGGGAATATTTAGTATCAGGGGCGAACAACGCACCACCCAAGATTGCTAACGCATCGCCTAGGATTGCACGTACACCCAATAGATGAAGGGAACGGGCATAGAGGCATAGAAATTACCGCAATCGGGGACTAGAGTCAACCTACAAATAGATGTCATCAAGTACCCCGGCATTATAGAAGCAGCCGAATCAATGATAGAATATCTCGATCCCGTCAAACTAAACAACAACGACAACAACAAAAAAGCTTACATCAGGCATAAACTCTCAGAACCGGGTAAATTTCACCAGTTTTTAATTAACAAAGCTGATCTGTTTGTTTTATCCCATGCAGATATGCTGACCCACTTTATCCGCCAGTACGACAAATAAGAAGGAAGTTCAATGCTGCAATCAACGAGGCTATAAGTGACGAAGTGGAGAAGCTCCTCGCCAACGGTTCCATCCGAGAATCAAAATACCCCCAATAGGTCGCTCATGTGGTCATGGTAAAAAAGAAAAATGGAAAATGGCAGATGTGCGTAGATTTCACAGACCTAAACAAGGCATGTCCAAAAGACTCCTTCCCATTGCAGCGCATCGACCAGCTCATTAATGCCACAACAGGACACGAGTTGCTAAGCTTCTTGGATGCCTACTCAGGTTACAACCAAATCCTCATGGAGGAAGAGGACTAAGAGAAAACTACCTTCATCACTCATCAGGGAACATACTGTTACAGAGTCATGCCGTTCGGGTTATAGAATATGGGGGCAACGTACCAAAGGTTTGTCACCAAGATATTCAAAGATCAACTCAGCAAAACAATGAAAGTCTACATCGATGACATGCTGGTTAAATCAAAAAGAAAAGAAGACCACTTCGATCACCTGAAGGAAGCCTTTGGTATACTAAGGCAGTATGACATAAAAATAAACCCCAAAAATGCACCTTCGGCGTAACCTCGGGCAAATTTCTCGGCTTCTTAGTATCACAAAGAGCCATCGAGGTCAATCTAGATCAAATCAAAGCCATTGAAGGGATACCTGAGGTATTGACCAGCAAGAAACAGGTGCAAATATTGACTGGCCGCATAGCCGCTTTGTCAAGATTCATCTCGCGGCCATCCGACAGATGCCATAAATTCTTCAACATGCTAAAAAAGATAACGGGCTCCAGTGGAATTCCAAATGTGTTGATGTCTTAAGAGAACTAAAGACGTACTTCTCCTCTCCCCCAATACTCGCCAAAGTAGAGCCCGACGAGTGCCTCCTAGTGTATTTGCTCGTATCAGAAGTCACAGTTAGCACGGTGCTAGTTCGCGAGAACAAAGGTACGCAATCTATGATTTATTATATTAGCAAAACCTTGGTTGAAACTGAAACGAGATACCCCCACCTCGAGAAGTTGGCCTTAACACTGGTTATAGCTTCACAAAATCTTAGACCCTATTTTCAGTGCCACCCCATATTGGTGGTGACGACCTTCCCTCTGTGGAGCATCCTACATAAACTCGAATTGTCGGGAAGACTGGCTAAGTGGGCCATCGAACTAAGCGAGCATGATATAATATATTAGTCATGAACAATGATAAAATCGCAGGTATTCGCTGACTTCATTGCTGATTTCAGTGCCAAAATAATGCTCGAGGTCGAGTAGGAAGCTTCTTGTACCTCTCCTAGGCAACCCAACCTCTGGGTCCTTTACATCGACGGTGCATCCAACACATCAGGATCGGGACTAGGACTCGTAATCGAGGTCCCAATGAGGCCGAGTATGAGGCCGTAATTATAGGGTTAAAGCTAGTTCTCAAGTATGGATCACGACGAGTCATCCTCAGATGCGACTCACAACTCGTTGTCAACCAAGTCACATGGACTTTTCAAATCAAAGAACAAAGGCTACAAAAGTACTAGGTAGAAATTCACAAACTACTGTCGGAATTCGATAAATGCCGACTCGACTAGATACCCCGAGCTCAAAACATCGAGGTGGACGACCTCGCCAAACTAGCAGTCGCCACCAAAAATATCACTAAAGAAGACGTGGTCACCCTCATCTACTCATCAATAGACCAACTCGAGATACACTCTATTAATTTGACTTGGGACTAGCGCAACCATATCATAACATATTTGCAGGAGGGAATACTCCCGCAAGACAAAAAGGAAGCCAAAAAGCTTCGAATACAGGCGGCCAGGTACAACATCATAAATGATGACTTGTACAAGAGAATGTTCGGGGGGCCCTTGGCGAAATTCCTAGGGCTGAGTCAGACCAGGCACGTGCTAGAAGAAGTACACGAGGGACACTGTGGTGCCCATACATGCAACCTAGCCCTCGTCAGATGCCTCATTTGGGTAGGATATTACTGGACCACTATGAAAAAGGAAGCAGCAGATTATGTCAAGAGATCCGAGTAGTGCCAGAAGTATACACCTATGATACATCAAGTTAGAGAACACCTCCACCCCGTCACCTCGCCATGGTCGTTCATCAAATGGGGAATGATCGGACCCCTCCCAGCGGGGCGAGGTAAGCCATGTTTCCTTTTAGTTTTAATTGACTACTTTTCCAAATAGGTGGAAGTAGGTACGTTTGCCCAAATACGCGAACAGGAAGTTATCACATTCATATGGAGGAACATCATATGCCGCTTCGATATCCCTAAAGAAATCAGCTGCGATAATGGAACCCAATTCACCGGGAAAAAGACAACCGAGTTCTTCGAAAAATGACGCATCAAGCGAATGCTCTCCACGCCATATCATCCCGTTGGTAATGGTCAAGCTGAATCCTCCAACAAAACCATATTGAATATCTTAAAGAAAAAGCTTGAGGATGCCAAAGGCCTATGGTCGGAGTTGCTACCAGAGGTATTATGGGGCTACCGCACCACGCCAAAAACAAACACCGGCGAAACGCCATATTCATTAGTCTATGGAACTGACGCCATGATACCTGTTAAGGTCGGAGAACCTAGCTTGAGATACTCCAATGAAAGCAGACCAAACAACGACGAGAACAGAAGACAAGACCTCGACGAGGCAGAAGAACAAAGAGACATGGCTTTTGTAAGGATGGTAGCCCAAAAACAACAAGCGAAAAGGTACTACAACAAGAAGGCCAAAATATGACCACTCAAAGTCGGAGACTATGTTCTCAAGGCCAAAACACAAGCAACCAAAGACCCAAAAGAAGGCAAACTGGGAACCAATTGGGACAGGCCGTACAAAATCACAGCGACAGAAAACAAAGGGGCATTCCAACTGGAAACAATGGAAGGAAAACTACTACAAAATAACTGGAATGTCGCCCACCTCAAATACTTTAACTTTTGAAAAAGGATGCCCCTCAAGTCATACTCTTTTTCCCTCACCCGGGTTTTGTTCCAAATGGGTTTTCCCGGGGAGGTTTTTAACGAAGCGATGAAGGGGACGTCTCGAAGTTCAAAGTATAATTCATCGCCCCGCCTGCTAATAACCTCTACAGACTAAACGATAAAGGGACTATATACATGGAAACTTGTCTAATATATGTATGAAACAGACATGTATAGTACTCCAGTAAATGAAATTAAGCAACATTTGTACTCTATCAAAATATTCTCCAACGAACCTAAATAAAGCCAACGTTTTGCTCGCCATCATTTTTTTTGCATCTAACATTCGGCCTCGCTCGAATTACAACGAGTAATATTTCGACAGCACGAAATAACACCCCTATGGCCAAAAGGCCATCGCCAAAAGAAATATTTGACCTCACTCGAATTACAACGGGTAACATTTCGATAACACGAAATAACACCCTTACGGACAAAAGGACATCGCCAAAAGAAACATTTAACCTCGCTCGAACTACGAGTAATATTTCAAAAAACTTAAAATAACACCACTACAACCAAGGTCCATCGCCAAAAGAAAACATTCGTCATCGCTCTAATTACGGGTAACATTTCAACAACTCGAAATAACACCCCTATGGCCAAGGGCCATCACCAAAAGAAAATATTCAATCTCGCTCGAATTACGGGTAACATTTTGACAACTCGAAATATTGGCCCAAGAAAAAGTTAGTTTTGAAGAATGACAAAGGAACTCAGGCATGAACTAGGTCTATCACGCAGGTCCATCCCTCAGGTGTACAAAAATGGGCAGATTCGAGCATGTGGTTGCACGTGAAGGAGATAAGCTTAACTTGGTATATTTGATATCTCCTGATCGAAAATGTTGCATAATTGATAAAGAGAAGGACTCCTTAATCAAAGAGAACACTATCCAAGATACTGAATGAGTTAGAAGTTGAAATCAACTAGAACTCTTCTACCAAGGAAGAGTTGCATTAGAACTCTAGTTATTTCTTTTACTACTAACTCTATAAATTGCAGGATGTTCTCACATTACAGTGTTGCACAAAAACGCAGAAGTTAAACGTGAATTGAGTGCAAAATAGCAAGGCTTTTTGCAAGCTGTTTGTGTGTGATTCAAGTGTGCAAACCTGAAGCTACATGAACTAGATTGAAGAACCAGCTCCATAAAAAGTTTTATGTGTCTTTCTTTATTTCTAGTTGAATTGTAGTGGGTGTTTTAAATTGTACCTTTCAGCTTTATCTAGAGGCAATTGTAATAGGTACTCAGAGTATTCAAGTTATAGTTAGCTTGAAGTTGTCGCAACAGTTGAGGCTGTGTGCTACAACAGGATTAGAGGTAATCCTTAGGTTTACAAAGAGTTTTGTAAATGCTGTTTTGGCTCAGTGATTTAGTGAAACATTGGGGAAAATCCTACTGAGTAGTAGGTCATGGTTTTTTCACATTTTGAGCCAGGTGTTTTCCATGTAAAAATATTTATGTTCTTTACTTTCTACATTTATTAGCAGAAGGAATGCACAGAAGAACCAGGTCCTTCCACAATCAGTTTATGCGAAAAATTGGTCACCATACAAATCACCCCCCTTGTGTGGTATTGAAGTCTAAAACATCATGAAATAACATCCCTATGGCCAATGGCCATCGCCAAAAAAAGAGATTCGACCTCACTTGAATTACTTAAAACATTCGACCTCGCTTGAATTACTTAACATTCGACCTCGCCCGAGTCACCGTGATCTACAATCGACTACGCTAGAACGTTACGCACAAATGACAGAAAAGCCAGCCACCCCCTCATAGCAAATAAAAAGTACACATCAAAAAGGTAAATCATTCCATTACAACTGTTGTATTACAAAAACTTTTTACAAAGGGCTCGAAGATTCCTTCATAAAAACAACAAAACAAAATAAAATAAATACAATAGCCCTATGCCGCGTCATCCCCCGCAGCATACTTCTCGTTATACGAAGAATTGGAGGCGAGCTTGTCCTCATCATCATCATTGATATCGTCCTCGCCGGGCATACTGGGATCATAACCGTAGATTTTACGGGCTGCATGTGCTTTAACACGAACACCCTCAAGTTCTGCCTCGAAATCCTTCCTGTTAACCTGTAGGGACTTTTACACATCAAGCTGAGCCTCGACATGGACCCACATCTCATACAACTCCTGTGGCACGATGGGATCAGCAGAGGTATGAGACATGGTGGGTTGCGACTACCGTTGCACCTTCCTCGCTTTCAAAGCAACAACCTGTTCGTTTAACACGGACAACTCTGCCTCCAGATCTTGGATTTGTTCCTCCAACCTCGCTACCTTGAGCTCCGATGTCTCCATCTCATTGCCCCGCTCAGACCTACAAACACGAAGGGCGTCTTCCAGAGCCTCTACCTTAGATACGGCAGTCACCTTGCCCTTTTCAGCACGAGCCAACTCATCAAACTTAACGCTCAGTTCGTCCCTCAAACCGATGGCCTCCGCCTCTCTTCGACCAAGCTCAGCAGTCAAGGTGGCCACCCGCGCCTGAAGGTCGGCGTTCTCGGCCATCACCCCCTTGCTCACCTCAAACTCATCATCCTTGGTCTTAAAAGCCGCCTCAAATTCACTACATTGGCCAATGGCCTTCATCAGCTCTTCATCCCGCTCTTTCAGCTCTTCAACCTTCTGCGCCAACTCTTTCTCCTGCTTGAGCCCGCCACAAAACAGCTGAAAATTGCTATCTTGAGTAAAGACATCGGCCAATACATGATGTTTGGTACAATACTCTTTGTACTTCGAGGCCACCTTCCCAAAAACGACCGTCCTTTGTTTATCCCTCCGATCGCGCTCGATCTCCATGATGAGAGTCTGACATGAAGAGGAAAGAATGTCAAATTAAGTAAATTACACGTACAAAATAAATCCAAAAATAAAAAGAAGAGAGAAAACACTTAAACGAAAAAGCCATGCCAGAAATATAACGCAATAGCTCCGCATCACTCATCGCCTGAAGCGTTGTGTTCTCAGAAGTATCGCACAAAGGGGCAAATGTTAACGCTGCTTGCTCGGAGTTCGCTAGAAGGTCGTAATCCACGGGAATGACTACGTGTCGGTTAGGACCCTCTATTCTTACTTCCACACGAGTATGTCTCCCAAAGAAAGCCCGCACATCTTCGAGATCGATGTCTGATCCTGAACCATCGTCCTCCGCTGGCACCGCTCCATCCCCTCTAGCAGTAGATGACGCGCTACCTTCAGCAGATCGTACAAGTCCCCCACCTTGACATGACTCTTCGGCCTAGGGGACCTCCCCGTCAAAATGTCATCTG
This sequence comes from Nicotiana tabacum, assembly GCF_000715075.1. Classification (NCBI taxonomy): domain Eukaryota; kingdom Viridiplantae; phylum Streptophyta; class Magnoliopsida; order Solanales; family Solanaceae; genus Nicotiana; species Nicotiana tabacum. The sequence continues at coordinate 11,824,841 of NC_134089.1, read as the reverse complement.
ACATAAAAACAACCCATACGCCTGACCTAGGCGAAGATTCTACTCTCGAGGCAATGATTTTTCTCTTTTCAACGTCGGATGCAATGGCCTTCCCAAGCTCCACCCTCTTCCTCTTTCTCTATGGTGATTCATCTCCATTGGAAGACTCATCTAAGAGATGGTAGGTAGGCTGGGAAGAAATCTCGTCCCGTACAACAACATCCCAAGGAGGATCCCTTGTTGGTAAAGTTCGAGTACGACCTATGCGAATGGACTCGGCTAAAGTAAATTGCATCCCCACCGATACAACGACTTAGCAAAATACCGGTACTGGAGCCTTCTTTTTGGAAACTTGTCGGCCTGTCACCACAAAGAGGTCATGTCAATAAATAACAGCAAACAACCAAAGGTCGGAACAAAGGTAACACTTACTAGATGGAGCCTTCGGTCCAAAGCGCTTGAGGGAAGCGGCCCAATCTCAAATCCCCACCATGTGAGGTAGCACGCGAGCTACCCAATCCTCAATGCCGACGACGGGAAAAGGTGCATGTCTCTTAGTTGCACGGAAAAATCACTGGTGAATAAAAATTAGAAAGAACGAAAGTAGATAACAAGTGTACATCACCTATACCTGCTGTTATGATTCTACTGCTCCGAAAATCCAGTAAGGTTTGACACCAAGTTCACTATTTTGATGAAAAAATACTTGTGTCAAAACTTTTGACTCGCCTTGTCATCCGTTCCAACCACCAAACCCCTGGTCCCACGATGTCTCAAATATATCATGGTACCCCTATGAAAGCTCGGGGAAAATAAATGCAAAAGGTGGTGAATGCCAACCTCACACCCAGCTAATTTCGCATACTTCGTCATCATCAGAAAGATTTTATATAAGTACAGAGATAGTTGTGTCGGGCAGACCTCGTAAAACTAACAGAACTCCTCCACCAGTGGAAGAAGAGGGAGGGTATGACTAATCACAAAAGGATACACATAAAAAGCACAATATCCCGGTCTGTGGACCTCCACGATGTCTCCCCCAGCCGGAATCATCTCAACGTGAGGAGGAAAACAGTACGTATACCGGAGTTCATTTATCTAAGAAGGTCCTATTTCAGAGATCATCGGAACAGGAGAAGGAGTAGGTTCCTTGTGGAAATCGTTCCTAGACATAGGGTTTCTGGGGAGTATTTCTTCTACGGTAGGGAAACTGTCACCCTCCTCAGCCGTGATATCCTCGCCACCAGAAGGAAGGGCCACTGATAATGGAGTGACATCAGAAACTTCATTATGTGCACGAGAGGTTTGGGGAATCTTGGTAATAGAGGGCGTGCTAGTAAAACTTGAAAGGAGGAACGATGACTGCACGGGAAGACGAGAAGCAGAATCACAGGAACAAAGCTAAGAATTTAGAAAGATGGTCAAAGGAGAATAATGTATACACAAGGAAGGAAATGGCAAAAAAATTCTGAAAAAACGAAACGCTCACCTATTTATAGGGCTAAATGGTACGAGAATCGAAGCAGAAGACCGCCAATGGCGCTAAAACCAAAGCAACAAGCACTCAGACACTGTCTCGGGAAGAAGCGTAATGATGATGCGCATGGGAGTGATGTCACATCTTGATAACCACATCAATCAGGATTCCGCAGGACTCTTCACTCTCTCAATCTTGGCCAACCCGACGTAATTTAATAGCCAAATTCTCCCACAACGAAAATGAAAGATAACTGCTTATCGAGGACGTGCATGGCTGCAATCTCAACAAACGGAGGGGCCAACTATATAGGTCTAAATTTGGTAACCACTTTAACGGATAAGCAAGGCATAGGATGGGGTCGACCACGACACAACGATCGACTGTCGTTGTGATAAAGGCCGACGACTAAAAGCGGGCAGCTGAGATAAAATAATAATGGTAACTTGAACTTAGAAAGAGACATGAAGAATATTCCTCTGGATATTCTCTGCGTTGTGCTTTTTAGGGTTTTTTGGGGAATGTCCTTTATAAATAGGAGGAGATAATGAACAATGCCGAGATCTGCCTTTCTGAGAACTAAGAAACACATTGTAAAGTCAAGAGAAAGATATTAGAAAGAGTTGTCATAGTCACTTTATTCAAGCATATGTTATTCAACCTTCATCCATAAATCTCAAAGATTCCACATTCATATCAACTATATACCTTTTTACATCATCAGAGGGAAGGGATACCCAATCACACAATCATTGGGTGACAGTCTCTTTACACTATAACCATTGTTGTTTCTTGAATTCATTGCACATTTATGATATTATATATTTCGTCAATCATAGTTTACTGAACTCACTAATTAATGCTCTTAAATTCTTCTCACTATACAAGAATCTCGTTCTATTTGGTCTGAATTTATTAAGCTCAACTAAGTTTCACCCCATTAATTTGTTATTAATTGGTCTAGCATTTAACTGCTCAAACAATTACAATTTAACGGCGGAGAAAAAATGGCGAACCTTCCTAACCACCCAGTGGACGGAGAAATGAGGTTGTTATTGGACCTAACATGACAAAATGAGAATTTGCAGTGTGAACATTAGTTGGCCAATTTTAGCTGCATTGCTTTCACGTAAGTTAGGCAGTCTTGAACTTAGAGTTCCAAGTTCAAAAACTAAGGATATGTAGTGATGAACTTAGAGTTACAAGTTCAAAAGTTAAGGACAAGTAGTCCTAAACTTAGAGTTACAAGCTCAAAAACTAAGGACACATAGTCCTTAACTTAAACTTACAAGCTCATAAATTAAGGACAGTTAGTCCTGAACTTACAGTAACAAGCTCATAAGTTCAGGACACTTGGTCCTGAACTTAGAGTTGGAAGTTGATGTTTTATACTTCAATACCACACAAGAGGGAGTATGATTTATGTGGTGACCAATTTTTCGCTTAAACTGATTACTGAAGGACCTGGTTCTTCTATGTATTCCTTCTACTATTGTTGCGGAATAATAAATGTAGAAAGTAAATAACACAACTATTTTTACGTGGAAAACACCTGGCTCAAAAGGTAAAAAAAACCATGACCTACTACTCAGTAGGATTTTTCCCAACACTTCACTAAATCACTAAGCCAAAAAAGCATTTACAAAATTATTTGTAAACCTAATGATTACATCTAATCCCGTTGTAGCAACCAGCCTCAACTGTTGCGACAACTTCAAGTTAACTCTAACTTGAAAACTCTGAGTACCTAATACAATTACTTCTAGATAAAGCGGAAAGGTACAATATGAAAACACCTACTACAATTGAACTAGAAATAAATAAAGACACATAAAACTCTTTATGGAGCTGGTTCTTCAATTTTGTTCATGTAGCTTCAGGTTTGCACACTTGAATCACATACGAACTGCCTGCAAAAAGCTCTGCTATTTTGCTCTCAATTCACGTTTAACTTGTGCGTTTTTGTGCAACACTATAATGTGAGAACATCCTGCAATTTATAGAGTTAGTAGATGAAGAAATAACTAGAGTTCTAATGCAACTCTTCCTTGGTGGAAGAGTTCTAGTTGATTTCAACTCCTAACTCCTTCCTTATCTTAGATAGTGTTCTCTTTGATTAAGGAGTCATTCTCCTTATCAATTATACAACCTTTTCGATCAGGAGATATTAAATACGCCAAGTTAAGCTTATCTTCTTCTCGTGCATCCCACATGTTAGAATCTGCTCGTTTTTGTACACCTGAGGGATGGACCAGCGGGATGGACCTGGTTCATGCATGAGTTCCTTTGTCAGCCTTCAAAACTAACATTTACTTGGGCCAATAAATTTTCCCGTTTGATGATGAAAAACTCTGTGTTTTTCATAAGCTTATGCCTTGTTTCAACTCAGCTCAACATCAACACAATGTTAGAAATATTTTTTCTTTTTATCACTTATCATCAAAGACCATGTACATTAGGTTATAAATATCACTGTTCAAAGTGTAAAGCATGTAAAGCACAACCTTTTCCCCCTCTTTTGGCATCATCAAAAAGTTGCATAAAAATGTGAGATAACCAGATTTTAAAACTTACTCATGGCCACTGGGGCTACTTCAAACACAATCATGGATTAATCATCATAGATCAAGATAAGAATTTTAACCATCAAAGAAATATAAATAAACAATTAGAGAAAAAGACAGTGAATTTCATTGATGATTGATAAGATTCTACCACAAAGCATAAGAAGAAATAAAAATACAGAAAACATGAGCAAAAGAAATAAAACGTCCCGAACTGGGTCACTGGTTGATCTACACTAGGCTAGGAGGCTTAAAGCTGGGATGAACTAGGTGCTTGATTTTTTACTTGGAGGAGTTTCAACATACCTTGAAGAATGCCATCATTCTTCTCTTTTTCTCTTGTTAGCTCAGTTCTGAGATCATCTCTCTTAGTCTCCACCTCAACCAACCTCTTCTTCAGCCTTTCAATCTTAGCATCCTTAGACTCACTTTCTTGCACCAAGGTTCTGACCTTGCTATTCACTGGTACCTTTTTGGATGAACTAGGTTCTTTAGGAGTGATACTGACTTCATAATCGCAAGTAAGCAGAGTATTAACCCAAAAATGATCCATGCATGTACTAACCTCCCACTTTTTCATAGGTACATTGAAATGTGCAAGCACAGTTGTGAGAATGAACCCATAGGGAATGGTATGAGTTTTGGTGCCATTGATAACTCTATTAAAAAGCTGGATTATAGCTTTCAGTCACTTTCTTTTGCATGTCTACGAGGGTTTCCTCTACAGATAAACCAGGTTTCATCTCCCCAAACAACCATTGCACCTATATCTTTAGTTAAACTCACAGGAGTGGGTGAATAATCAACCACTCTTGTCCCCTTTCCCCTCACAGTACTCCTAGCACCCTTGCTCTCCTTTTTTTCTTTTTCATTTTTACCACAAACTTCTCCAGATTCTGTAGTCTCAACACCTGCTATAGATCCTACAAATCTATTTTCCAAATTTGCAGCAACTTTAGAAATTGTCTCAGGATAAACTTTAGAATAAGAAGATACCTGTTCAATTTCGGAAGAACCACTTTCTTCTCCCTGAGTAGCAGACTAAAAAGAATCTAGGTAGTTTAATACGGTCAGGAGTCTTGAACATAACTGGTTCACTTGTAATGGATAAGTTCAAAAGAACTTTGGTATTTGGTAGGACTCTGCTCATGATCCAAATATAGTTATTTCAGATTATGCAGAGTGTAGAAAACATACTGTGTTATCTTGATGAACCAGATTCTTCACTGATAATTCTCTTGTGTAAGTCGAAATTTGCCAAAATAGAAAAAATATCATTAGAGATTAATGAGTCATTTTAACACATGGAACAAGAGTATACTATGGAAAGTATAAGACTGAGCAAGATTTAATCTAATTAGACATAATTTACAGACTTTCTAACCAATTTTTTTTTTTTAATTTTTTTTCGTTTAACCTTGAACTAGTCCCGTTTTGGTGATCTTAGTCATCTCTAATTCCAACCTGTTCCTTTCAAAGTGATCTCTACTTAAGGCTTATGTGAAAATGTCAGTAATTTGCTTGTTAGTAGCACAAAACTCCATAGTGATCAAGCCTTTCTCATAGTTGACCCTCAAGAAAATGGTGTATAACATCTATGTGCTTAGTTCTCTTATGATGAACTGGGTTCTTGGTCATACTAATAGCACTAGTGTTATCATAAAAGATAGGGATACAACTAAATTCAATACCAAAATCCATCAACTAATGTTTGATCCACAACAATTAAGTACAACAGGAGGCACCAACAACATACTCAGCTTCAACAGTAGATAAGGCCACTGAATTTTGCTTTTTGGTAGCCCATCACACAAGACATGAACCAAGGAAGTGTGCCATACCTCAGGTGCTCTTCCTATCCATAAGGAACCCTACATAATCAGCGTCAGCATATCCCACTAGGTTAAAATTACTACCTTTTGGATACCAAAGGCAAAGTTCAGTGGTGTCTTTCAAGTATCTCAATATTCTCTTGACAGCAGTCAAGTGGGACTTCTTTGCATTTGCCTGAAATCGAGCACAAAGATCAATATTGAAAATAATGCCAGTTCTGCTGGTAGTAAGATATAAAAGAGAACCAATCATTCCCTTATACAACTTCTGATCAACAGATGAACCAAGTTCATCTATATCCAATTTCGTGGATGTTGCAATAGGAGTGTCAATTTCTTTGGATGCTCCTTCCTGGTTTTGTTACTGAGGAATAGGTTCATGGATAGGTTCCCTCGAGGTTTGAGGATCAATTCCTCTCTAGTCAGTTGCCCCTGTCATGTTGCCCTGGGTGGAAGGACATGTTCCATCACCTGTTCCTTTCTGTGATGCATCTTCAGGCTGAACTGTGGTTTCACCATTTGAATTTCTTATCAGCCCAATCTCTTCATTACTTGTTCCTGCCTCTCATAAAGAATGTTAGTTTTAAAAAAAATAACATATATATTTTTTCTACACACATAGTTCTTTTACTATATATCTTATAAGCTTTACTATGTGAAGAATATCCCAAGAATACTCCCTCATCACTTCTGGGATCATACTTACCTAGGGAGTCTTTACCATTATTGTGCAAAAAGCACTTGCATCTAAATACCCTAATATTGGATATATTTAGCTTTCTCCCTTTAAGTGACTCATATGGAATCTTCTTAACAAGAGGTCTAGTCATGCAACTATTTATGATGTAGCATGCAAAATTCAGCAAACTTAGCATTTTCAAATTCAGTTCCATGATCAGACCTAATTGATACAAGTTGATTACCTAGTTGTTTCTGAGTTTTTCTAACAAAATAAGTAAACATGTCAAATGCTTCATCTTTAGATGTTAAAAACAATGTCCAAGTAAACCTAGAGTAATCATCAACAAACACCATCACATATCTTTTACCATCTCTGCTTAATGTTCTCATTGGACCACAGAGATCCATATGGACCAGTTCCATCGTTCTAGTGGTGCTTACCATTTTCTTGCTTTTGAAAGATGATCTTACCTGCTTCCCCTTGCACAAGCCTCACAAATTTTGTCTTCCTTCAACTTAATGTTAGGCAGTCCTATCACAAAGTCCTTGGAGACTAGTTTGCTTAGTTGACTTAGACTGGCATGTCCAAGTCTCTTGTGCCAAAAGAGGGGATCATTGTCCAACACACTTAAGCAAGTGAGTTCATTTCTGAAAGTATGGACAAATCTATAATGTATATATTGTTTACTCTTTTTCCCTGCAAAACAATCTTGTCAGTGGTAAGATTAATTACAAAATATTTGGTAGAGGTGAATGCTACCAAGTTACCTCTATCACACAATTGTGATTATCTTATTAGGTTGTATTTTAGGCCATCTATCAAGTAGACATTCTCAATAGAGTGTGAATCAGTCTTTCCTACCTTTCCAACCCCAATGATCTCACCTTTCTTCCCATTTCCAAAGGAGACATTATCTCATTTGAGGTCCTCAAGTGAAAGGAACTAGTTCTTGCTTCCTGTCATATGCTTTGAGCAGCCACTGTCCATGTACCATATTTGGTTGCTCCCCTTCACTTGGACCCGCAAAAGGAAATCAGGGGTTAGTCTTAGGAACCCAAACTAGTTTGGGTCCCTTTCTATAGGCAAAAGGGTGAATCAGATTCTTTTTAGCCCAACCTCGCAGCCTATTTTTTCCTTGAACAAATTCTTTATTCTTTTGACTAGCATTTTCTTTTGCAATACATTCAGATTTATAGTGACCAATTTTACCACAGTGCGTGCAAATTATGTTCTCAAGAAGTGTGAGGTACTTGCTTTTGGGATCCCACTTAGGTGCAGGGGTCCCGTAGCCAAGTCCTCTCTTATTGGTACTATGGTGTTCATGTAGCCATGAAAGTGCATCACATGACCTATTCCATTTACAGGTTCTATCTAGCTCATGCTTAACCTTGTTTAGATCCTCCTTAAGGATTCTTATCTGCTCATCTCTTTTGTATAACTCATCCTTTATTTTTCTTACATTTTCTTCTAAAATTAGTTGTGTGTGATCAGATTTCTTTTTACCAGTTCCTAATTTCAATTTTAAATTTTTAGATCTCAGCTCTAGGATAGTGGTGTCAAGTTCATGAACCTGGTTCTTTAACTCAGCATTTTTACTTTCACTTTCACTAGCCCTAAGTTCAAGATTTTTGCACTTAGCTTTCAAAATAATACACTCCTTAGACAGCTGTTCCTTTTCACTATTTAGATCCTCAGATTCATCAATGAAATCCAGGAGTAACTCAGATAGCCTTTTTAGACAAAATTTAATCTTGTCTTTGAGATGAATTATACTTACCTCAGATTCCTCATCAGATTCTCCAATTGCCATAAGTGCTTGTTCATCTCCATTTTCACCCTCTGAGTTCTCATCTGAGCTTTCTCCCTATGCAACAACCATTGCCTTTGTTGATCCTTTGTTCTTCTTGGGTTGAACCTGTTCCTTCTTCATGTTCCTTCGTTCAGCTCTTTCCTTCTTCCACTCAATTTCCCATTGAGGGTAGTTTTTGATGTGGCGATCAGTCTTCCCAAACTTATAACACCCCTCATTGGTTTATTTTTCAGGAACCCTTGGTTTATTTTAGCTTCCACTTCTTGAAGGACCTTTTCCTCTCATTAGGTACTTCTTGAAGTCCTTTGTGATCATGGTCACTTCATCCTCCTCTAGATCAGCACCTTCAGTGATTCTGAATGCCAGGCTCCTTTCCTTCTTGGGTCATTCATCTTCATGGTTTACCTTCTAAGTTCATAGGCAGTGAGATTTCCAATTCGCTCATCCAACTTAAGAGTGACAATGTTCTTTGATTCCTGAATAGCAGTGATTTTGCTTTCCCAAGTAACATGCAAAACCCCTGTCAGAATTTTCTCAACCCTGTCTTCTTCAAGAATAACCCTTCCAAGAGACTTAAGTTCATTTGTCAGTGTGGAGAACCTTGTATAAATCTCCTTGATGGTTTTGCCTTCCTTTATGGTGAAATTCTCATATTGAGATTACAGTAGTGTTCCTCTGAACCTCTTAACTTGAGGTGTTCCTTTATGAGCCACTTGTAAAGTATCCCGGATTTCCTTAGCAGTGGTACATCTTTGAATTCTACTATACTCGTCTAGACCAAGTCCACACACAAGCCATTTATTGACTTTAGCATTCTTTTCCTATTTCCTCAAATCCTCAGTAGTGCAGTCAGCTCTTGTTTTTGACACTTCTACTCCTACAGCAGTCTTCTTCATGGTAGCCAGGGGACCATCAACGACAATGTCCCATAGCTCATAGTCTTCTCTGATGATGTGATCTCTCATTCTGTTTTTCCACCAAGAGTAGTACTGGCCATTAAAGAATGGAGGCCTAGCGGTGGATTACCCTTCCCAGTTTCCAGGTGGTGCACTAATCTTGATCTTTTCCTAAGGTATTAACCTCTTCAAGGATAACCTGCCCTGATACCAATTGATGTTTTATACTTCAATACCACACAAGAAGGAGGGGGGTGATTTGTGTGGTGACCAATTTTTCGCTTAAACTGATTATGGAAGGACCTGATTCTTCTATGTGTTCCATCTACCATTGTTGCGAAATAATAAATGTAGAAAGTAAAGAACACAAGTATTTTACGTGGAAAACACCTGGCTCAAAAGGTGAAAAAACTACGACCTACTACTCAGTAGGATTTTCCCCAACACTTCACTAAATCACTGAGCCAAAAAAGTATTTACAAAACTCTTTGTAAACCTAAGGATTACCTCTAATCCTGTTGTAGCAACCGGCCTCAATTGTTACGACAACTTCAAGTTAACTCTAATTTGAAAACTCTGAGTACTTAATACAATTGCTTCTAGATAAAGTTGAAAGGTACAATATAAAAATACCTACTACAATTGAACTAGAAATAAAGAAAGACACATAAAACTCTTTATGAAGTTGGTTCTTCAATCTGGTTCATGTAGCTTCAGGTTTGCACACTTGAACCACATACGAACTGTTTGCAAAAAGCCTTGCTATTTTGCTCTCAATTCACGTTTAACTTGTGCGTTTTTGTGCAACACTGTAATATGAGAACATCCTGCAATTTATAGAGTTAGTAGATGAAGAAATAACTAGAGTTCTGATGTAACTCTTCCTTGGTGGAAGATGTTGATTTCAACTTCTAACTCCTTCCCTATCTTAGATAGTGTTCTCTTTGATTAATAAGTTCTTCTCCTTATCAATTGTGCAACCTTTTCGATCAGGAGATATTAAATACACCAAGTTAAGCTTATCTCTTTCACGTGCATCACACATGTTAGAATCTGCCCGTTTTTGTACACCCGAGGGATCGACCTGCGGGATGAACCTGGTTCATGCCTGATTTCCCTTGTCAGTCTTCAAAAATAACCTTTACTTGGGCCAACAGAAGTTCAAAAATTGAGGATACTTGATCCTTAACTTCGAGTTACAAACATAGAAATTAAGGACATGTAGTCTTTAACTTAAAGTTACAAGCACAGAAATTAAGGACATGTAGTTCTGAACTTCGAGTTCCAATTTCAAAAGCTAAAAAGTTAAGGACAGATAGTCCTAAACTTAGACTTGCAAGCTCGTAAATTAAGGACAACTAGTCTTGAACTTACAGTAACAAGCTCGTAAGTTAAGGACACTTGGTCCTGAAATTTATGAGCAGAAGAGTATTTTCGTCTGGGCGGGGTAAAGTTTACTAAAGCAGTGGCTAAAGACTAAATACATTTTAAACGGTGGCTTAAAAGTAAATACATATTTTATTATTGGCTAATTGTGTACTTCCCCCGTTACAAGGAGCCACTAGGCTACTAAGTGGATACATTTATAATAAAGGAAAACTACCAGCTACGTTCATTTATAAGTAGCTCATTACAAAAATTGGCAAATTCATAAAATATTAGTAATATTAGCCAAATCTTACTAATATTAGCCAATTAGCTATTTATAGCAAAAAAAGGTCAAATTTTTGCTTTCTTTTGAGTAGGTTTTGTTAGAATATATTGGGTACATCTTAAGGAGCTTGAATCTCAATTTTGGGATAATTTGGTGAATTTTTGAGGTGTTTGAATTGAAAATTCGAAGTAAAAACTGAACATGAAAAAAATGATATGTGTATCATTTGTGTATTACATATGTATCATATTTGTATCAATTGTGTATCACATGTATATCAATGTTTATATGTGTGTGAGATACATGCGTGATACATTTTTGATATATGTGTCGCAGAAGAATTTTTTTAACTTGATTTAATTATGAATTTTGATACAAAACCCGTCCAAATCACCTCCAAACTTGCTCAAATTTTGTATATTGATTTATCTATATGTTTTTAATGAATTTCAACTATACCCATGAAAATGTTCATTCTTTGCTTAGATTTTTGGAATATTGTATTTTTTTTATATTTCATCACCTTATTTGCTACATCATCCATGAAATTTCCTTTCCGTCGTGCATCTAATGTTTGCTAATTACGCTTAAAAATATGGAAGGAGATTTTTGCATGTGATTCTTTGAGAGAAAGTACCTTATTTATTTGTTTTTTTAATTTTTATATGTGCTTGGCTAGTTTTGGTAAGTCTATGACTAATGGCTAGAGGTCGGTAAGTTGAAACTTATTTGGGACATTTGTGTAAGTTTCCCTTTAATAAATAGAGAAAGTTACACTGTATAACCGTTTCCAAAAATAATAGTTGACAATATATTTTTTTATATATTTATATTGTACATATTTTATACATAAGTAATGTACTTTTTTTATATATATATTTTGGCTAGCGAATATAATTATTTTTGACTGACTGGTTAATTGTGTAACTTGCCGGTTTAAATACTGTAGACGACTGACACTAGTTAGTCACTTTTAATGGTGTTATTTAACACATAGCCACAATTTACAGTGCTCTTAAAAATTGGTCACTATTTGAGCTTGAGAAACTTGTGTTTCCCGTGATACAGAGGTGAAACTGTGGGGTTATTTGAAAGAGTTAAACATGGAATATGGAAGAATATTTGAATTCAAGAGGGATTTGCACCAATTTTGGGGCTTGAAGTTTAATTGTTGTAGTACGTCTGTGCGATACGTGGTTTATTTTTGGTTAATTTTCAAATACTGTATAAATTTTGGTTATATTTTGAACATCAGCCAGCCCTGAAAGTGACTACTAGTATAAACACATGTAATATTTATTTTGTTTCCACCATATAAACACATGCAATATAAGTTTAATTAGCAGAATGGATAAGTTTTCTGCTCTTTTACCATAACTTTTGTATATGAAATCGGAGCTATCTGATTTCGTGGGATCGAGGGTCACTTCAAGAGCGAGATCGAAATAGACCAGGCGTGAGCCCGATGGCAAATTTCGAAGATCGAAGTGCTCGATGAACACTGAGGCCAAGTATGACTGACCTCGAGATAATACCGTTATGGTCCCATAACAGAAAGAGCAAGATTCCTACAGTGGCCCTAGGATCACGGCGTAAATTCCGGAACGGATTTGTACTAGGCGGTTAGACAGCTGTATAATAACATTCCCTGCTACAATTAGAATTATACCTTATTGAGGATTCCCCTACTATATAAAGGAGACCTCAATCATTTGTATAAACCATCAATCATTGAGAAGCGCATATACATATTCACTTTCTTGCCTACTGCTCACTGAATCGTCTTATTATTGTTTTATTGTTCTTGTTCGTTTACCTCGAGGTTGAGGTATGCTTACATGATTGGTTTGACTTGCCTTACTCATAAATTTACACATTAGATTTCTTGTTTATCAATTAGTATTGGATTAAATCATGTATCTTTAAAACTACAAAACAAGTTTAATTGTTACTCGGGTTTTAGGGTAAACAGTTTGGCGCCCACCATGGGGATAAAGATAATAGTGGTTATTTCAGTACTGATTCTGATAACACACGTTATTTTCACACTTGTTCTTGTCAAAAAATTTTATTCTCAGGTTAAAATATGTCAAACTCACAAAATGCACCCGTACACGATGATGATGGTCTTGGATTTCATGGGAAAAATAATAATGTAGCTGCTCCGGGAGACGGTGTACTACTGATTAATCCTGGGGAAGTATTAAATGTGAAACCAGTCGACGTTAGTTCACACATTGCTTTGAATGAGGACTTAGGCGCAGACCCCGGAGGAAGTGTACGTAAGGAAGCCCGATCTGGTGGCCAAGGAACGCAGGGTATAGGAGACGGGGGAGTTAGTCTCCAGGTAATATTCGAGATGCTACAGGCTCAACAGCTTGCTATTGTTCAGCTTCAAAGCCAACATAAAACTCCAAGTGTTGTTGAATCAGAAATCACTCGCCGAACCGAGCCGATTCCAGCAAGATCAAACGGTAATAGGTCAGGGACTGATCCCACGATTATGAGGATGCTCGAGGAGTTCACCAAAAAAATTGAGTCGGGACAGAAAAAGATTGAGGATAATGACAAAAAAGTGGAAACATACAACTCCTAGGTTGACCAAATATCAGGGGCACCATCGATATTGGAAGAACTAGATTCTAAAAAGTTCGTACAAAAACCTTTCCCCCTAGTGCGGCTCCGAATCCAATCCCCAAGAAGTTCCGTATGCCTGAGATTCCCAAGTATAACGGGACGATCGATCCGAATGAACACGTCACATCATATACGTGCGCCATAAAAGGAAACGACTTGGAAAATGACGAAATTGAATCCGTACTGCTGAAGAAGTTCAGAGAGACTCTATCCAAGGGTGCCTTAATATGGTATCATAACTTACCCCCTAATTCTATTGATTCATTTGATATGCTTGCAGATTCTTTTATAAAATCACACGCCGGAGCCATTAAAATTACAACGAGGAAGTCGGACCTTTTCAAGGTAAGGCAGAAAGATAACGAGATGCTCAGGGAATTCGTATCTCGGTTCCAAGCGGAGAGAATAGATTTGCCCCCGGTCACCGATGACTGGTTGTTCAAGCTTTCACTCAAGGTCTCAACACCCGGAGTCCATAGCTTCACAGCAATTGAAGCAAAGTTTACTCGAGTACCCGGATGTCACTTGGGTTGACGTACATAATTGGTATCAGTCGAAGATTAGTCCGTTTATCCTAGCAGGCCCATGAATAGGATCAAAAGGGACATCGATCGAGAGCCAAGGTCGAATAGAGATCAATATCAACCGTATAACGAAGACCGTAGAGGCTGCGGATCTGGGCAAAGCTTCGCACGAAATGAGAGGAGAAATGATCGAGGTCAAAATTCACAGGGGCTTGATGCCGAGGAAGATCGTATTAAATATCCAAAATCCGAATAAAGGTACGACCCCAGTCCAATCCTTTCTATTTTTCGACTAATACTTGTAGGTTTTCGACAAGGATCGGCATGAAGCTTTGGACCTTAAAGCACGTGCTGCACTTTTTCCCCTTAGACTGGTTTTGTCCCCAATGGGTTTTTCCGGTGAGGGTTTTAACAAGGCAACCATTGTTTGTGTTAACTTAGAGCAATTCAAAAGTATCCGAGGTTCCCTATAATAAGCCTTGAGTACTGGAGGGCATTACCCTTGAATGTATACTTTTTTGCAAGGAAATCACTTATTGACAACGGGTCTCAATAGGAAAATGTTGTAAGGATCAAACGGTCAGATGAACCGTGCCAGTATAGGTTACTCGAGCCCTAACATCAAACATGTGCAAATGTATAGTCATCTATTGAGAGAAGTATTTTTCCTTGCCGATATCTCATGCCTTTAGAAAAATTTCCTATTTTATACTCTTGATATATTGTGTAAACATGCTTAAGGTCCGACCGAGACGGAAGTTCGAACAACTAACCCCACGCTTGAGGACTGCCGTCCGAAAAACAAACGAAATCAAACTACTAAATTTTAAGACCATAAGACCTTAAAGGCGACCCTCGATTTTATAGGCCACGGCCACCCCACTCGGGGACTGACACTTCAGACAAGCTCGAAGTAAAATAGAAAATAAGCCCAAAGGGCGAGTGCCGAACCAAAGAGGCTGTGACCAAATTAATGCGGATCGGAGACGTACGAAATCTGTGACAAATACAATAGCCCAAGGGCTAGTTTTGCTTTGAGGTCGAGCAAATCCTCACTCGACTATAAATCCTAAGGTCTAACTTCACTTCGAATTCGAGCAAGTCCTCATTCGATCATAAAAGCCCGAGGGCTATCTTAACCCGAGTTCGAGCAAACCCTCACTCAGGGACTATCTATAAAGCCTAAGGGATAACTTTACTTCGAGTTCAAGCAAATTCTCACTCGACTATAAAGCCTAAGGTCTAACTTCACTTCGAGTTTGAGAAAGTCCTCACTCGATCATAAAATCCCAAGGTCTATCTTAAGCCGAGTTCGAGCAATCCCTCACTCGGGGACTATCTATAAAGCCTAAGGGCTAACTTTATTTTGAGTTCGAGGAAATCCTCACTCGTCTATAAAGCCTAAGAGCTAACTTTACTTCGAGTTCGAGCAAATCCTCACTCGACTATAAAGCCTAAGGGCTAACTTTACTTCGAGTTCGAGCAAGTCCTCACTCGATCATAAAAGCCCAAGGGCTATCTTAACCGGAGTTCGAGCAAACTCTCACTCGGGGACTATCTATAAATCCTAAGGGCTAACTTTATTTCGAGTTCGAGCAAGTCCTCACTCGATCATAAAAGCCTATGGGCTAACTTCAATTCGAGTTCAAGCAAGTCCTCACTCGATCATAAAAGCCCAAGGGCTATCTTAACCCGAGTTCGAGCAAACCCTCACTCGGGGACTATCTATAAAGCTTAAGGGCTAACTTTACTTTAAGTTCGATCAAATCCTCACTCGACTATAAAGCCTAAGGGCTATTTTCATTTCGAGTTCGAGCAAGTACTCACTCGACTACTAAGCCCAAGGGCTACCCGAGTTCGAAAAAATTCTCACTCGGGGACTATCTTTTGAGCCCAAAGGCCACCTCATCTCAAGTTCAAGTATGTCCTCACTTGGCCAGAAGGCCTAGGGGCTATTTTCATTTCAAGTTCGAGCATGCACTCACTCAACCATCAAGCCCAAGGGCTACCTTACGTCATCGATTGTTGAGCCTAAGAACTACTCAAGCTCAAGTTCAAATGGTCATTCGGGGTCCATTGATTAGAAACGTTTGAGGGCAGTACTTATTGTCGGTTATTACCATCTCAAACTTTGGACATTCAAAAGAATTTTATGCTAAGGCACTTTGCCCTACACAAAAGGGTAACATATTCAGAAGCCATGGAAGGAAAAAAGCTTTGTATAAACCTTTTTACAAGGGCTATAGGTCACGGTCAAGAGTTTCTCGCAAGGGTCGATCAACCTCAAAAGAAAAAAATTACGAAGAGCACGAAACCTAAACAACATTATCCTTATAGGTAGAAGTGTCTTCACCCTTAGAATCTTCTCCACCCCCGGACTCGCTAGAGTTCTCGGAGTCTTCCTCAGGAAAGGCCAATTTCCAAGCTTTTGTTTCCTCAGTCGCTTACGTCACGATGATTGAGTCGTGGCAAATCGGGGTAGAGATCAAGGACTCAATTTGTTTCTTGTCGTTATACTCCCAAAAATGAGGGGGCTATCTGTATACCGTAGAAATCGAGGATACCTGATTTCGTGGGCTCGAAGGTCACTTCAAGAGCGAGATCGAAATAGACCAGACGCGAGCCCGATGGCTAGCTTCGAAGATCGAAGTGCTCGATGAACACCGAGTCCAAGTATGATTGATCTCGAGATAATACCGTTGTGGTCCCATAACAGAAAGAGCAAGATTCTCGCAGTGGCCCTAGGATCACGGCATAAATTCCGGAACGAATTTGTACTAGGCGGTTAGACAGCTGTATAATAAGATTTCCTGCTACAATTAGAATTGCCCTTATTGAGGATTCCCCCACTATATAAAAGGGACCCCAATCATTTGTAAAGACCGTCAATCATTGAGAAGATTATATACGTTTTCACTTTCTTGCCTACTGCTCATCTGAATCGTCTTATTATTGTTTTATTGTTCTTGTTCGTTTCCTCAAGGTCGCTCTTGCTCAAGGTTGAGGTCTGCTTACACGATTGGTTTGACTTGCCTTACTCTTAAATTTACACATTAGATTCCTTGTTTATCAATTAGTATTGGGTTAGATCACATATCTTTAAAACAACAAAACAAGTTTAATTGTTACGCCGATTTCAGGGTAAACAACTTTGGCATATGCCTTTCATTACAACAAAACCATCTTCTGGTTAATGACTAGAACCAAATATGTGCTTTAGGATAAGAAGTTGTTGCCTTTTCAATAGTACATTTGTTTGCAGGTAGCTAATATATTTATATAAGGAAAAGTAGGGAAACAAAAGCAGAGGCGGATTCAAAGTTTGAGTTTGTGATTCTACCGCAACCAATTTAATAGCTTTTTAGACAAATATATATGGTTCGAGCCAAATTATTGACAAATATAGCTAACATTTGTTTAATAAATTTCTAGATAAATATATATGATTCGAGCCAAAACTATTGAGTTTGGACGAACTCATAAATCATGCCCTAGTTCCAGCAAAAGTAGATAAAGATGATAAATATAAGTGACTGGAGAACTAAGAAAATTCTCAATGTGGGCTTTCCACCAGAGTCAGCTCCTAAAATATGTATTTGTAATTAGTGCTAGCTCTAATGCTCCATTTTCTAGTTTTCTGTCGATAATTTTGTATTTAAAAGATGAAAGGTGGTGAATATCCTGTTGAAAAAGTGACATATTGCAATGATAGAAATGCGCATTTTCTTCTTGAAGGACAGCAAGGAAGATATTCTATTGAGGTTGGAGTTGCAGTATGTGTTAGCAAAATATAATCTTGCCAACCACACATACTCTCTTCGTCCCAATATACACTATGTTATTTGAAAAGCACTTCTGAGCAACAATTATTGTTTGGTCAAGCTTTTAAAAAACTGTTTTTAAGTATATTTTTTTTTGTCAAAAGTGCTTTCGGAAAGAAGCTATTTTTTTCCGCTTTCCAGAACTATTCTGTTTCTTCTCAAAAGAACTTTTTTCTTCTTCCAAAAGCTTGACCAAACGCTTCAACTTTGAAAAAAAAAAGCATTTTTTTAAATTGGAGATCGGCTAAACAGGCTATAAGTACACTTACAATAATAATTAAGTTTTCATAGCAAACCTGATTTGGCAATCTGAAAATTATAGTAATAACCTGTGGTGATGCAATTTGTTTTACACTATTAATATATATAATTTAAATTGTTTAAATATTAGTGCATTTATCTTTTATCAAACTTCCCACTATATTACATGGAGAAGTAAACTGCACCTTCTTGACGATACTACTTCAACCGTAACAGACAACCGAACCATATCAACTTTGTCACATTCAAGGATACAAGATACTACTCCACATACAAACAACACAAATACACAATTATAATAAGACCACACATTATAAACAGCTACTAATTGTCCTCCAAATTCATAGCACCTAAACTCTAGTGCCACCAATAAAAATACCCTTTGCACATAAATATATATACATATATATGTATACAAAACTAAACTTTTTGTATAAATCCTAACCATGGCTATTGACAAAAGCAGCAGCAGCATCCTTTTCTTGAGTAGTAGTGGTTGCAGGAGAAGTGGCATTTCGGTTATTATCCCAAGACTCCCTAGGAATTGAATGGTGGTTATTTATATCTGGCTGTTGAATGGTAGTTTTCATATCATCGTTGTGAGTTTTGAGTCAAGTAAGTTCTCTTTCTTGCTTTGTGCCTCTTTCCATACCATTACCATCTTTCTATTTATAGCAAGAGCCAAGTCTGTTGCTATAAAAAGAAAAAGCAGAAAGAACACAATAGTTTTCATGGTCAATAATGAGTCCCAAGTTTATGTTTTGTAAAATGTTGTATTGGTGATTTTAAGGGTGTTACTATTTATAGAAAGGAAAGTGGGGAGGAAAGACTAGATAGAGATATCTAATATAGATGGAGGGAGAGAGATTAAAAAAATGTGAATGTGGTTTTCCCACCAAAGTCAGCTCTAAATAGGTTAATTAAGTGAGTGCTTGATCTAATTAATGCTCCATTTTTTGGTTACCTATGGATGTTTTTCTATTACAAAACAAAAATAATAAATCAGGTTTGCAAATTAGAAAAAGACACCTTGCAATGACGAGAAAAGCCACTTGTATTTACCATCAAGTCCAAGGCGTAAACAAAATTTTTTATAAGCGGTATCAACATTTAAAGACGTAAATAAATGAACAAATCATTGTAATGACATTATATTAAAAAAAGTTAAAACAACCAAAATATATGAATAAAATACAATTCTACTCGACAAATTTTTTATCATCAGAATTAATACAAAGTACTTCTTAACTAACAAATAGCAGCGCTCGACCATATGAGAGTTTTTGATTAAAGTTATCCCTTATTTATAGGAGCAGGTTCATTTTTGTCCTTCAAATATAATCTAGAGCATCTTTAGTCCCTTAATTTTGTCAAAGTGGAGCACCTTTAGTCTCACTAATAGAACCAAGTTAAAAACTAACGGAAGAGACAAATTTTCTAACGGTGCTTTCTCTGAAGGTTCTCAAATTGTTAATGTTGGGCTAAAACAATCCAATGATACTCTTAACATGATGTGATATTGTCCGCTTTAGGCCAAACCCGCACGGTTTTTCCCAAAATGTCTCACATCATTAAGAGATCCGTGCACCTTATATTTAGGCTCTCAATCTTTTCAGCTACCATTGTGAGACTTTGTTTGTATACCCAATAATTAACTTTACGGGACCACGCACCAAACAGATCTTAATGTTAGCACCAAACGTTACTAACATTAAGTACTATGGTTCGATCAATTCCATGTGTGAGTCCAAATTGAATGTTGGTTCCATCAAAAGTTACTCATTATTTGATCTCTACAACTGCTATTGATAAAGGTTAAATTATTCTCACCTTCCCCTTAGAAATGAAGAAGGAAAGAAAACGTGCCTAAGTCAAGAAAAAGGATAGCACTGTTAGTTGAAATCTCCACATATGACATTTAATTTAAAAAAATATGTTTCATACATTAATTCCTTGGTTAAAGGTGGAGTTATCGCTATTTTAAACTAATAAAATTACAGAACCTATAGGGATATCATTTAAGAAGCTTAAGCGAAAGCACTGTTAGAATTTTTTTTTAGGGAAAAAGGCCAATATTACCCCTGTACTTTTGAAAATCATCCACGTTCGTCCCCCATTACACTTTAGGTTCAATCTCCACCTTACCGTTAATAAAGTCTATACAATTACCCCTAACGCCCGTCCAAGTGGCAGCTGACCCCATCTTTTTTTTCCAACTCAGCTGCCAACTAAGCTGCCAATTGGGACTTCCACTCACTTATTAGACCCAAACCCAAATCTACTCCCAAATCGTACTGACCCATAACCCGTAACCGAAAACCCATCAAATAAATAGATTAAACCCGTCTTAAAATCAAAACCTTATTCACTCATTTGCTCGAACCTTCTGGTACTTCAAAGAAAAAAAGAGAATCAAAACTGGTCAGTATCCTTGCTTCCAGTGGCGATTTTAAGCAAGGCAAGAAATTTTTCTCCAAAATTGATTTTTCTGTTAGTTTAATCTCTTATCTTGAGTTATCCCAAAAAAAATTCCGAAGAAAGTTTTCCGAATCCCTTTCAGATTTGTTCTTTGTTGGTTAGGGTTTTCATAAACCCTTTTCTTTTTCGATTATTTGAAACTGATAGGTGTTTGTAGTTGTCATAGGGTTTCTAATTTTTTCTGATTTTGTATTTATTGAAGTTATGGTTTACTGAATAGTTCTTTGTTGGTTATGGTTTTCACTTCTCCTATCTTTGACGATAATTTCAAGCTGGTAGTGTGTACTTTGTTTTTGTATTCACTTGTATGTAGTTTTACAGTAATAAACTCTTTCTTTACTTTTTTTGTTTGCATGTGCCTCATCTGGTATTGGAAGCCTTTTCGTGGTTTAGGATTTCGATTATAATATTTTGTGGTCCCAAATTATTTTGTTTATTTTTTGGAGAAAAGAAGTGAATCAGAATTTTAATATTGAAGGGTAGGGCTGAGACACTTTATTCCGTATAATACTTTAATGTATGGTCCTCATATCCATGGTTGCTTATGTTGACTTGCATTATTGAATTTGTAGCTGATTCTGTTTTACTATCTTTATGCCTTTAAGCCTTTATTTTAACTGTCCTTATTCTTTTTCCCAATCCTAATTTTCTCAGTATTAATTTATTCTGCAGTTTACTATCAATGGTCCTACTGGATTTGATCTTTCATTATGGCGGAGAGTGGGTCAAGAAGCCACTCATAGCATACTCAAGAAAATTCTAGCACATTAAGAAAAGTTTTGACTCTGACTTGCTTTCCTACAATGATTTAGTGGATGAATATGTTTTTAACTTGGGGTATATAGGAGTCCAACAATTAGTAGTTAATGGTCCTTCTGGTTCATATTATGAAATAGAAGGTGAATATGGCATTAGGACTTTACTGGACCTTGTGAATGAACAATTTAATGTTATTAACATATTTGCTATAGAGGATTGTGAGCCAAGCATTAATGTACTTAATGTAATCCATCACAATGAGAATGATGAACCTGATGAACTTGAAGCTGCCACTGATTGTGATGAACCTGATAGTTGTGATGACAATGAATATGCTGTTTCTTCTGACTATGACTGTGATACACTAGAGAAACTTTTTAAACAAAAGAAGAGAGACATTAATGATAAATTAACTGAATATAAAGAGTTGGATAAGTCAATGACATTCAAAGACATTGCTGAAGCTAGGAAAGTTATAAATATGTATGCACTTGCAAATGGTTATGGGTTAGAGCAAGTTAAAAGTGACCCAACTAGGCTTAGGTACATTTGTGAAGCTGGCTGCCCTTTTGTATGTCACATATCTAGGAATACTTCAGGGAGGGGGGCTGAATACGGGACTTTACATTCTGACCCAACTAGGCTTAGGTGCATATGAGGGCAAGCTTGAAGGCTGCATTTAATGTAAATGTTAGTGAGTCAAAGTGTAAGGCGGCAAAAAGATTGATTTTGGAGAATCTGGAAGGTAGTTTTACTGATGAGTATAATAAGTTGGTTGCATATGTTAATGAATTGAAGTGTAGTAATCTTGGAAGTGATATAGTAGTTAACTTATCAAAGGATGCTCTTGCTGAATGCAAGAAAAGGTTCCTAAGGATGTATATATGTTTTCATGCAATGAAGATGGGGTTTAAGAGTGGGTTGAGGCCCTTTATAGGGTTGGATGGAACTTTTTTGAAAGGGAAAGTTAAGGGTCAGCTCTTGGTGGCAGTTGGTCAAGACTTTGCAAACCACTTTTATCCATTAGCTTGGGTTGTTGTGGATAAAGAAACAAAAGTCACTTGGAAGTGGTTTTTAACTCTTCTCCAAATATCTTTGGACCTTAAGATCGGTGAAGGAATCACTTTTATCTCAGATATGCAAAAGGTATGAACATTTTACTTTACCATTTTCCTTTATTATTTTATTATTTTTCCAATCTGTACATATAGATTCTCATACTTCTTCTTTTCTATATATGTAGGGGCTAATTGACTCAATCTCAGGAGTTCTTCCTGCGAGCACGTGATTTTTGCCCTATGTGAGAATTACTCCCAAAAATTCAAAATAAAATAATTTCCTTTGTGTGCAATTTTGAGAATTTTCGTGGCATTTTTGGATAATTATTTGTATTTGTCCGTACATGTTTATTTATTAGATTACTAAAAAATACAAAAAATATGTCGCATTTGCATTTAGGATTTAATTCTACAATTAGGAGCAATTAAGTTTGTTTTACAAGAACAAAAATCATAAAAAATAATGTACGTCGCATTTTTAGCATTTAATATCCAAATTGTGTGATTTTATCGTAATTGCTATTTAATTATGTGTTAATTGTTATTAAGAGTTAATTAGAACTTTTATAAATTAATTTAGTTCTATAGGATAATTTAGGAATTTTAGAATTTAGTTTTAGTTTAAGAAAAAATAAAAGAAGAAAAAAAGAAGCAATGGAAATAAGAAGAAAATCCGATTGGGCCACCTTTTAATTTAAATCAACCAGGCCCAAACTAAATAACCCCCACCGGGTCGACCTGACCCAGTCCGCCCCATAACCCAAACGAATCCCAACCCCCCATTTTCATTTTTTCATTTTTCCAACCCCAAAACCCTAAAAAACCACCCGCCCCCCTGCTGCTTCATCTTCTCCAAACCACCCTCCCTTGCCCCCTCACCTCCATGGCTGCCTTCGTCGAGATCCAACCAACTGCTGCTGCTTCACCCATCGTCGTCGAGCTCCAGCCATCGACGACCAACACCCCAGCCAGCCCCATCGCTTCTGAGCAACCACCAAGCCGGCGACAAAACAAACCAAACGTTGTTGCGTCTTCTTCTTCGTCATGGCCGCTGCTTCCTCCATCTTCGTCGGAACAACCAAGTGATGAACGCCATGGCCGCTGCTTCTTCTTCTTCGTCAGCATCACCAGCTGCTCGTCGACCACTCTTCAGTCGAGCAGCTGCCCCCTCCTTCTTTTTTGTCGAGCAGCAACAGCTCCAAGCCACAGCTGCTTCACCTCTCGTCCTAAACGACCCCTCCATCTCCAGCTCCCATGGCTTCCCTTCTGCATCTTCTTCATCCCCATCATCAGGGCAACTGCTGCTTCATCCGTCGTCGTCCAGCTGACGACCAGCAGCTCACGACCAGTCGTCTTCAACACCCTTACGACCAGCAGCTCACCCAACTCCATCTCCAGTCAGTCGCAACACCAACCAGCACACACACAAAACAGTTTTAAGCTGAGGTTGGTTTGAGGTCTTCACCGTCCGTCGAGGTTTCGTTCGAATCCGTGTCTGTTAGTCAAGCATCGAAACAGTGTTGCGAACGAAGTTGTGTTTCATCGAAAGTTCAACATTGTTCGACGTCGGATCGTTAGCATGAAGGTCAGCCATAGTTCGTTCAAGGATTTTTGCTGTTTTTTCTTTGGTTTCGTTTTAATATGTGGTTTCATTTTGAACATTTTCGCATGATATTCCTACTGCATATTCGTTGAAATTGTGGGTGTGTGCGTTTTGACGACTTTCCTACTGTTTTGAGTTCGATTGATGCTCAAGTTAGTGATTGAAATCTACTCGTTTGTTCCGTTAAGTTTGTTCGGATATGAATCTGACTCTGTTGTTAATTCATGAACGTTGTCGATTAGGAGTTTGTTTGGCAAGTTTGTTTATTCAGAGTTTGATTATTAATTGGAAATTGATTAGATAAATTGGTTGCAGTTGCTAAAGTTTGGTTAATTGATTTAGGAGGATTGGATATAGCTGATGGGGTAGAATGGTAATTTCAGTAATTTTAGGGGCATTTTCGGGATTTTAAGTTTTAAAAAATGATTAATTTGAGTGCTCTGTCCACTATGTACTAATAATATTAAATTAATACATTGTTTAATACATAATGGGGGACAAGACATATGGTAGTGAGAATTAATACATTATTTAATATAGTGGGGGACAAAGTATGCAGTAGTGGGGAATAAGGGAATTAAATAAAGAAAAGACATGTGGTGGTGGGAATTAATGTATTTATTTAATATAGTAGGAGACAAAGCATGCAGTAGTGGGAAACAAGGCATGCAAGTGTGGGGAGAATATTTCGGATTAGTTTAAGTCTTTCAAGACAAGAGTTTTGTTATAAATAAAGTCACTTAGGACAGATTTAGGGGCGGATTTTTAGAGAGAGTTTAGGCGGATTTTTTGAGAGAGGAGAGGGGGGATTTTGGAGAGAGTCTAGACCGGATTTTTAATATTTAAAAGTTCAGTAATTTGAGGAACTAGTATGGTTGCGGTTTCAATTGGTTCTTCTTGAGTTTGCTATTGGTTATTAGCTACTGTTTTCATTGGTGATTGTTGTTTAGTCTTTTACAAACATTTGGGGCTGTTCTTTCGAGCTTGTTTGGTTTTCTTCAAATTTTTCTGAGCCTCGAATTTGGTTTGAACTGCTGCTGTTGGGTTGCTGTTGTTTTGCTGTGTTACTACTGTTGCTGACTGCTCCTTCATCTTCTTGTATTTCCATTATCCAGGTACATGTCCTAAAGCTCTCAAATTTAAAGGAAAGGAAGTAAAGAGTTATTGGAATGGATTTCCGAAAATAACTATTTCTTTGTGTTTAATTTGATGTATAAGCAGTAGTTCACTTGATATTTCGTAGTATGTATTGGAATGATTTTGAAATGCATAACTGGACTGATTGAATCTATTTCTACAAACATGGAATATCAATTGTAATTAATCTTAGTTGGTGATTACTAGTTATGAAATATAGTGTAGTTAATTCTTTTTTTTCAGTAGTCGCGTAATAGTTTCAAATAGGTTATGCCACGAAACAGGTTCAAATAGTTTATGAAAATCAGCATGTTGGTTTAATAGGGTTAGTTCTGAAATTGCGAGTTCGCTTGAGTAAGTAACATCATTTTAAATAGCAATGTGAATAATGTTAGTAACTAATATTCTCAAATGTTAGTGATTGATGTTAGCCTAATGTCAGTTGTTTTTAAGCATTGACGCATTTCTTCGACAAGTCGTAAAAAGAGAAAAAAATGGCTTTGTATTACACATAGTTAGTTCCAATAGTTCAATTCATCTAATAATGTTAGTTTAAATTAATCAAAGAATAGTTAGTTTGTTTTGATATTACTGGGTGTCAATCTCGTGTTTTATTCATAATCTCAACTTTAGTGTTATTCACTAATAGAATAAGGAACCATACAATCTCCCTTGAGTAAGCTATGTTGCAATTTTCCGTTTGCATTTGTCTTAATCTAATAGACAATAAGAGGCACGAACTTATAAACATGTAACTAATTAGGACCTCTTCTCTTTTATTTTAGAGACGAACTTAATAGAAAATGTAGTCACTTTAGGATTGTCCTTTCAAAAATAAACGAGATGAGCCTCGCCTAGTAAAAATCACCAATTGCGGGGCCCTCACGATTGTATATATATTAATTACTTAGAACTCGGGATCGACCGCTTAGCGAATTTCACGGCCTTTTTTCCCAAAGTAATAACACGTTAGTCACTGTTAGGCGCGTACTTTTAATAATTTACTTTCTTAAACTCGGGTGCACATTTATGTGACCCAAATCCAAATCTTAATGGAGTCGAAATGTGTCGCTAATCACGGGTACATTGATTGTGACGTGGTTCGAGATGCATGTCCATGACGTTGCAAATTCCTTTAAAAAAATAATAAATGAGACGAGCCTCAACAAACAAGAATGCATAAATTGCGGGGCCGTCAACGGACAGTTATTTCGAATGCTTAGATTTCGAGACAGGCCGCATAGCGAACTTTACGGCTTTTCTCAAAACAACAACGCGTTAGTCTTTAGGCGCGTATTCAATAATGTTATTTTCCTACACTCGGGTGCACATTTATGTTACCCAAATCCAAATCTCAACGAAGTTGGAATGTAGCAGAAATTGCGGGTATATTTATGTGACGCAATTCGGGATGCATTCTCACGACGTTGCAATTCTTTGAATAAATCATAACAAAAGCGGTAAACAGTTAAAATTTGCACATAGGTTCATAATTGTATAAAATCAGATAATCAAGCCGAATATGACAGTTGAGCGACCGTGCTAGCACCACGGAACTCGGGAATGCTTAACACCTTCTCCCGGGTTAACAGAATTCCTTATCCGGATTTCTGGAGCGCAGACTGTTAAAGAGAGTCATTCTTTTCCTCAATTCGGGATTCAACCGGTGACTTGGGACACCACATATCTTCCAAGTGGCGACTCTGAATCTTTAAATAAAATCCCGTTTCGATTGTCCTTTGATTGGAAAAACTCACTTTTACGTGCCTTTGCGGTGGCGCGGGTGAAAAAGGAGGTGTGACAGCTCTGACGACTCTGCTGGGGAACCGAACCCAGAATCTCTGGTTCAGGGTTCAAGAATTCGAGCTTAGAATAATTGTTATTATTTGGCTTTATTTATTATCTGATTTTATTACATGTTTTAGCCTAAATGTGCAAAATGTTGCTCTTACCGCTTTGATATTATCTGAACTGTATATATAAATTGCTACGAAATCCCTCTCTTCTCTCTCTTGAGGAGTGCACGCTGGTCGTGACTTCTTTCTATTAGTGTCATATCCCAAAATAGAACGGGGATTCAGAGGAGTTGCAAAACCGGATGATCTTTTGGTTACCGGTATGCAGTTCCCATCCTCGGCTCGAGTTGTCCGCTCGGGTAAGCCAGGTCTAGAACAAAACACCCAGGATAAACCTAGTATAACAAAACCTCATGCCGGATCCCTAGTAGGAACGCTTATTTGCATCATGTGCACTTGACTTAAGGGACTCAACACAGGGGTTGGGTCCGTCTAGGACAAGCGACCTGAAATGAAAAAGACCATCCTGCTGCATCCTGTTTATTTTACATATTTATTTTCTGCAGACTTGCATGCTGACCGGCTTCTGAAAATACTGGAATATTGAAAAGAAAAAAAATAGCAGTGTAGAGAGATAATTCTGAGTTACCGGCGAACTCTGCCAAAATTTTGTGAAAAAAAATATATGTTTTTTAGTGTAATTTATTTAAACAAGTGTTGTTGTCAGAATTAGTTTATTGTCGTGGCCCGAACTACGCGGGTCTGATTCTCACCGGATGTGAGATACGTAGGCAAACCTCTTCGGTTCCGGCCCACCATATTCAAAAAAAAATCCAAAAATATTTTCCATTGCTCGCTTCTTTAGAAAGTCTTTCTTTTAGACCTCAATTTTTAAAAATAATAATACAAAAATATTTCTTTTTAATCTCTCTCAAAATCCAAAAATATTTGTTTAAAAATTCAAAAGAAATTCAAGATTCAAAAATATTTTTTCTTTCCTTTTGTAGTATTTCTTTCATAAATTCAGAGTAATAGTCCAAAAATATTTCCTTTTTTTTTAGAAGTTTTTCTTTCGAAATTTCCAAAAATAAAAGAGAAAGAAAAAGAAGTTAAAATTCAAAAAATATTTCTTTAGACGTCTTTCTCTTCAAATGTGTTTTTTTTTTAAAAACAAACAAATCGAAATCCAAAAATATTTTCTTTCTTCTTTGTAAGTATTTTATTCGAAAAAAAGAGTTAGTTTATTTCCTTTATTCCTGATCGGCCCGAACTACGCCGGTTTGATTCTCACAGGATGTGAGATACGTAGGCAGCCCTCATCGGGTCCAACCTCCCCTTTTGCAAAAATAGCCAAAAAAAATGTCAAATTTTAATTGTCAATATAAATAAGTCGGGTGATGCCGTTTTTTGCAAGAATAGCCGAATGTTCCCGAAAGGAACGCCGGAAGGCTGACTTTGCATAAACGGCCACTTTTGATCATCCTTTAGAGTTTTGGTCAGTTGACCCTCACAGCCTTAAAATCTTCATTCCCGAAGTGCTGAAAGGCCGTGTTCGGAACCGGGTCTTTCTTTTAATTTGTGTAAAATTAAAAAAAATAGCCAATTGGTTGAGTCAAATAAATTTTATTTTTGCTTAGTCACCTTAATAAATATGCAGGATGAGCACAATACAAAAAGAACCTTTTTGTTTTCAATAAACATTTATGTCCACCAGGTTATGGAATATTTAAAAGATCTGCAAAGGGATCTCGCACCTAAGCCCGCGGCAAGGCCGAACGATGCCTTGCAGGCACCAACTTTTGGAGCTTTAATGTATTCATAGTTCGAGTTAGTGTTTTTGTTTTTAGAGTCAGTTGTCTGTATATTCTCTTTTGCATCAAAATGTATCAGTAATTTTTTAGTCCATAATTGGTTTTACTTCGGGTTTGTTCTCCTTTCCAAAAAATGTCTAGTTTGTATTATAATGTTTCAGTAAAGAAAATGGAAAATTCCCAAAATTTGCTTTCGCATTTATGTGGCAGAACTACGCCCGGTCTGATTCATGCGGGGACATGATACGTAGGCAATCCACATAAGATTCGACCACCATCAAAAAAGAAAAATATATAGAAAAGAGAAAAATTGAGAAAAAAAAGAAAAAAAAAGGGAAGGCGTTCAAAAGGAACACAATTAGGAAGCCGGAATGACACACGTAACTGAAGCATATGCATGATAGAAAGGGTTAACTGCCTAGTTGCATTGCATCCTCAATGTGTGTTTTCCCTATCTGTTAAAAACCCTAACGCTAACCGGTTGCTCTCATTTTTGTTCCTTTTCAATCTTTAGAAAAGTGGTTGGTTGTTGTCCTGAAAGTAACGCTTCCCTGCAACACAAAGGCAAAAGACAATGGCAGAGAACAACAGAACTGAGTGGGTTGGTACCGATACCCAAAAGCAGTTGGTTGAACAGGACTACGGGTTGGTAGAAGAGGTAAAAATGTTGAGACAGCATGTGGCAGACATGTATCAGGCATGGATGACTGGGAAAACACCACCCCCGCCACCGCCTAGCTTCTTGAACTCTGTCCTTACCCAAGCACCTAACACAATAACGGATGATCCCCCATACTCTCCATATCAACCCACTTATAACAGCTTTCCCAGCCACCCGAGTGTCACACCTCCTTTTTCGCCCGCGCCACCCGCAACAGAGGCGCGGAAGGGAGTTTTTTCCAATTAAAGGACAATCGAAACGAGATTTATTTATTTATTTCAGAGTCGCCACTTAGGAGATTTATGGTGTCCCAAGTCACCGGTTGAATCCCGAATCGAGGAAAATATTGACTCTGTTTAACAGTCTGCGTGCCAGAAATCCGGATAAGGAATTCTGTTAACCTGGGAGAAGGTGTTAGGCATTCCCGAGTTTCGTGGTTCTAGCACGGTCGCTCAACTATCATATTCGGCTTGATTATCTGATATAATACATGTTGAATATATGTGCGAATTTTAACTTTTAACCGCTTTTATAAATAACCAATTAAACTCGAGAAACAAACCACATGAAAATCCGGAAACAGCAACAATAATCAACGGGCAAAAACAAAGTGAACTTTTTTTTTCTTTTTCTTTTTAAAAAAAATTGAAAGACCAGTTAATGTTTAACCCTTAATTCTCTCTTAATGTTCAGAAAATTCTTTCTTTTAAACTCTCTTCAAATTCGAATCCCTAAAAATCTTTTAATATTTTTCGAATTTTTTCTCTCTATTTTCAGCTCATTCTCCTCTCCTTAATTCTGTCCAAGTTTGCTCTATTTATGCCTCATAACAGACCCCTTAATCAATTAATCAAATAATAAAACCATCCACTTTCTCTTACCAAACCCACTACTATATAAAAAATGCAATTATTATTTATTTAATCAACTTCTCTTGAGCCCCGTAATCCTAATATATCTTGTTCCCCATGATTGATTAAATAAATGCATTATTCCCTACCATTATGTCTTGTCCCCCATTATTGATTAAACAAATGCCTTATTCCCCACCATTATGTCTTGTCCCCAACTACATATTATTTTATATATTATTTTAATATTATTAGCTTAGTGGACAGAGCACTCAAAATAAATAATTTTTTAGATTTTCAATTCCAAAAATACCCCTCTGAAATTACTGCAATTACCATTCTACCCCTGAAAATACTGCAATTTACCATTCTACCCCATCAGGTATAACTAATTCAATTAATCAATTCTAACCAAAATACAACAGCTATAACTAATTCCTAATCAAATTTAATCAACAAATTCAAACTAAATGATGAACAACAAAGAAACAACTGGAATTATTTTGACTGAACAATATTTTTAAACAACAAATCTACTTTTAGATTCAACAACAATAACAAACAAGTATATTCAAATCATTGAGCTCAAATTCAAATTAAACTTAAACAGAACAAATAAACAGATTCAAATCACTAAACTCAATAATCAATTGATCTTCAAATTAAATCCAACAACATTACAACCAAGATGAATGATTCAAACTAAATCAAAAACTAAAAAAACCAACACATAAACAACTCACATTAAATCACTTTTTGAAAAACGAATTTCAAACAAAAAAAATGAACACGAATCAAATCTAACACAAACAAAGACCTGGGTTCGAATTCAATCCAGCCTATCGGAACACGAACATAACCATAGAATAAAGAAAAAGAGTGGAAGATGAATTCACTGAACGAAAAACTAAAAGAAAAAGAGTACGGAAACCTACTAGTTTGAAGTCCGGGTTCGAACGGAAACTCAACGCGCCTGAACAAACATCACTGTTCTCAACCCATTTTCATTTCTTTTGACGCAGTGACGATCGAGTTCATGGCTGGACGTAGCAGAAGCGATGATGGTCGCTCATGGCTGGACGTAAGGTTTTTCCGGCGAGTTGGGGTGTTGAAGACGTGACAGTGGAGCTGGTGTTTGGAGTTGTTTTCATGGCTGTTGTCCGTTGGTTGAAGGAAGATGGACGACGAAGAAGGCAGCAACGCAGCAGATGAAGAAGAGGCAGCAACGATAGGGCTGCTGGTTGGGCGACGCTGGAGGGGTCATTTGGACGTGAGGTCGTTTAGCCTATGGGAACGAAGAAGAAGAAAGAGCAGCAGCCATGGGAGCTTGGTCGTCGATGGCTAGAGCTCGACGGACTGTTGATGGTCGCCGCTGGAGCTGCTGGTCGTGGGCTGCAGCGCTGTGGACGAGCTTGAGGGGTAGCCATGGATGGTGTGGCTGTTGGGAGATGGAGGAGAGTGTTCATGTGCGTGTGCGTGTGTGTGTCGATGAGAAGGGAGGTGAAGGGGATGACGGGGGAGGGCAGCCATTGGAGGGGAGCTTGGGGTGTTTGGAGAGGATGAAGAGGGAGCGGGGCGGGTAGTTTTTAGGTTTAGGGTTTGGGGGGGAATGAAAATGAAAATGAAGAAAAGGGGTTGGGCGGATGGTTTGGTTATGGGGCGGACTGGGTCGGGTTGACCTGGTATGGGTTCGGTTCTTTGGGTCTGTGGTTTAAAATTTTGAAGAAGAGGCCCAATCCGATTTTCGTCTATTTTGATCTTTTCTATTTATTCAATTTCCTAATTAATAAAGCAAAAATGTTAAGATTAAATTATAAAACCCAAAATAATCTAAAAATACTAATTAGCTCCTAATAACAATTAACACACAATTAAATAGTAATTAACGGTAAAATCACACAATTTGGACGTTAAATGCTAAAAATGCAAAATACATATTTTTATGATTTTTTCATTTTGTAAAACAAACTTAATTACTTCTAATTGTAGAATTAAATCCTAAATGCAAATGCGACATATTTTGTATTATATTTTTTTTTATTAATTTCACAAATAAACATGCATAGACAAATTCAAATAATTATCAAAAATGCCGCGAAAATTCTCAAAATTGCACACAAAGGAAAATTGTTTTATTTTGAATTTTTGGGAGTAATTCTCATATAAGGCAAAAATCACGTGATTACAGCTGCCCCTCTTTGTCCGAAAACACGAAGAGTTTTTCGTGCAAAGATAAAGTTAGCGATTTTTGCCCATCCGAGTACTCCGTGTGAAGCAATTTTTTGAAAGATTTAACCGAACCTTTGCTTCAAAGGTTTCCTACATATCCCTGGCTAGAAGGGAATCAGGTTAATGTAGTTCGGAAAGTTTTGGTAGCTGGGACTACCATGGGACTGCAATGTTACTGCTGTTGCATGTTGTTATTACTGCTTGCCGACCTCCTTATTACACCATGCTGAAAGAAAACAAGAAGCTAGACTAAACTATAGTCTATGAATTACAAAATCTTATCTAGATCTTCAGCCATGCTCTTGTGTCTCTTGTCGGCTTGTGTTTCCTCTGCTGCCTTTCTTTCGAAAACTGCTGGGGATGACACTGGCCTTTTGCCTTTCTAAACATAAGTTTTATTATTCTGCTCTGTCTGCTGGGGACACTGCTTCCTACATTAATTGTTTTACTGGTTATTTTTGTTGTAACCCCCTTATTACTGATTTCTGATTTGATCGTGAAATGTACTCCTCTATTCTGCAGGCGGGGACGCTCCTGACACCAACTTGACTTTTGAAAGGTGACACAACCTCCATTCTCCAGGAGGGGTCCTGACTTTTTCAACTTAAAAATATAACAACCTCCGTTCTACAGGCGGGCTCCTGGCTTCTCCATCTTAAAATAAACAACCTTCGTTCTACAGGCGGGCTCCTGACTTCTCCAACTTAAAATAAATTCAGCCTCCATTCTCCAGGCGGGCTCCTGACTTCTCCATCTTAAAATAAACAACCTCCGTTCTACAGGCGGGCTCCTGACTTCAACAATTTTGAAAATGTAACACCTCCATTCTCCAGGCGGGCTCCTGACTTCTCCAATCTTAACATTTAACAACCTCCATTCTACAGGCGGGTTCCTGACTTTCATGCAACTTTGAAAAATAAATCAGCCTCCATTCTCCAGGCGGGCTCCTGACTTCTTCAACTTAAAAATATAACAACCTCCGTTCTACAGGCGGGCTCCTGACTTCTCCATCTTAAAATAAACAACATCCGTTCTACAAGCGGGCTCTTGACTTCTCCAACTTAAAATAAATTCAGCCTCCATTCTCCAGGCGGGCTCCTAACTTCTCCAACAATTTAAATGTAACACCTCCATTCTCCAGGCGGGCTCCTGACTTCAACAATAATTTAAATATAACACCTCCATTCTCCAGGCGGGATCCTGACTTCCTCAACTGTTTCCTTCCAAACTGGTATTTTATTCCTCTGAAAACTGCTGGGAATAACACTGCTGGGGAATTATCTTCCTCCTTTTAATAATGGTGGGAATGATATTGATTGAAAGGTCATTGCTTTTACAACTTTGGTTTATCTTGCTTCTTCCAAGATTGCTCTTCTTTTAAAACTTTTATCTCCCTTCTTGTATACTGCTGGGGATTTTATTTTCTTCAAAACTTGTGTTATCTTCTCTCTTTCCCAAATGGCTATCTGATTTCAAGAAAATTTTCGTAATGAGAGAAAATTTTCTGCCCCAGTTTAATAATCTTCTTTGTGACCCTGTCTTCCTGTGGTCAATAATATTTCCTTTTCCTGCTTTAAATCAAAGAAAAATTTGTTAGTTTAAAATGGGGCGAGTGGTCGTGCCACTTCTGTTGGGGATGGTTTTCCTTTTTTCCTTTCCCTGCTTTGCTTCAAAACTTGTTGGGGATGATATTATTTGCTAAGGATGATACTCCTGCTGGGGATGGTTTTCTTTTCTCTTCCTTCCCCGCTCTGTGTTATCCGACCATTGCGGAACTTGGTCGAGAATCTGTCAAAGTTGTTCCTATATCCCGCAAATCTGCTGGGGATCCTCTTGGAATTTGATCCTATAGCTTTTTAACTGTCATTTTTCTCGTTTTTCTCCAACTTCCCCTGGAAATTTGGTCCTCTTGGGCTCTAGACCCATTCATTATTTAGTCTTGCGACCAACCTCTTTTCGCTTTGTCGCCTTATCCTTGGCCTGTCCTATTTGTATTTTGTTTTACACTATTTTGGCAACTGGTATTAAGCTCTGAAAATCCTTTTCCAAAAACAAACTACTAAGGAGGTAAAGTCTTTAAACCAAGAAATGATAAAGTGATGATTTAAAAAAAAAGAAGTCTTCTGAACAAATGCTGGGGAAAAGAAAGAAAAGAACTTATCTGAGATATAACCGATCCCAACGATCATGTCACGCATTCCGGATTAATCAACCCAGTCTATTTGTATCAATCAACCCTTTGGACGACCTCATGTTGCTGGGGATAAACAGGCCTTCAACTCTTTGCCGAATGCAGATCCTTCCCGCCAATCTTGCTTTGTCGCCTCATAGTGCCCTTCGAGGGGTTTTCACTAATAAGACTCGCTCATTTCTCTCAACTCCCGTCGCCTGTGAAGGTTTTCACCAATAAGACTCTCTCATTTTATTTCTCTCAACTTTCGTCTCCTTATGGTGCCTGTAAAGGTTTTCACCGATAAGACTCTCTCATTTTATTTTATTTTTCAGTTGGGGATTGGAGTGCTGCCGATATGACTCTCTCTGCTGGGGATTCTTTCGGCTATCAATTCATTTCTAGTTTATGATCCTCTTCTCTGCTGGGGATCAGAGTGTTATTCCCGACTTCCGTTTGCATGACTTTTCACTTTTCGGATACTGATCGGGAGGTCTTTTTTGGACATCAATATGGGTTTACGTGTCTGGCTGAAAGGAAAAGGGGTATCAAAAGGCTCGAAATACTTTTGATGGGTAAAATATTACAACTCTTGGAATCAAAATTTCTTTTCAAAATTACAAACACAACTTGTGCCCCAGTTTTTCTTGCTTGGGGATTTTTATTTTTTGTTACACTATGACCGAGCCGTGAGGCGCCTACGTATCCTTCTTTGAGGAATCAGGTCAAACGTAGTTCCCAATTTCTTTGTTTTTCTTGTGACTTTTCTTTTGTCTTTATTATTATTATTATTTTTCTCCTTTTTTTTTCATTTTAATTTATTGATTCCTGTCACACCTCCTTTTTACCCGCGTCGCAAGGGCGCAGAGGGAGTTTTTCTAATAAAAGGACAATCGAAACGGGATTTGTTTATTTAATTCAGAGTCGCCACTTGGGAAATTTATGGTGTCCCAAGTCACCGATTTAATCCCGAATCGAGGAAAAGAATGACTCTGTTAACAGTCCGCGAACCAGAAATCCGGATAAGGAATTCTGTTAACCTGGGAGAAGGTGTTAGGCATTCCCAAGTTCCGTGGTTCTAGCACGGTCGCTCCACTGTCATATTTGGCTTAAATATCTGGTTTTTATACGATTATGAACTTATGTGCAAATTTTATCTTTTAGCCGCTTTTATTATTATTATTTATTTATTTATTTTTTTTAGAATGTGAACATATATATATATATATATATATATATATATATATATATATATATATTTTAGAATGTGAACATCGTTTAAAACATGTCTTTGGATTGCGTCACATGAAATGCACCCGCAATCCGGAACACATTTTATTCAATATTTTGGGATTTGGATTTGAGTCGCATGAAATGCACACCCGGGTTTAAGAAGGTAAGATTATTAAAATGCGTGCCTAAAACGACTAGCACGTGGTTATTTTGGAAAAAGCCGTGGATTTCGCTAAGCGACCGATTCCGAATTCTAAGTAATTAATACATACATTTGTGAGGGTCCCGCAATCTATACGTTTTACTAGGCGAGACTCATCTCATTTATTTTTTAAATGGACAATCCTAAAATGACTACATTTTTTCTATTAAAACTAGTCTTCTAAAATAAAGAAAGAAAATCCTAATTAATTACGAGCTTAAAAAAAATAAGAAAAAATGTAACATACTACTTGCCAGATTAAGACAAATATTAATGGAAAGGAATTTTATAAAAAAAAAAATTGTAAATAAAATACGAAATTCGCCAACTAATATTCAAAGAAATCAATTATAGCTAGATTAAAAGCTCACATTGTTATATAAAAAAACTATTGGAATTAATTATTCACAACCATTTGAAACTAGATTTAACCATAATTACTAAAGCTTATTAGATAGTTTATTAAACTTAAACGTTGATTCATCTTGCTCAAACTCGCATCTAATGGATTAATGTTCTTAACCTTGCTACGTTGAGTCACACATTAAAAGCATCAAGCCTGCCGATTCTACGAAATTATTGGCCTAATATTTGCGGATCTTAGTTATTAACAAGATTCAAAGATAAAAAAAAACTCAAATTGATTTTATTCCAATATTTGCAAATTCAAATCTAGATTTTTACTAACCCTTCCCCCCCCCCCAAAATTAAATCGGTTTCCCATATTGACTATTTACCAATTTTGATTTGAATGCGATCTCAAACTAAAAAAATCAACAAAAAGCCGAAACTAATACTTATGGTGTTCATACCGACACCCATCCAATAGTTCCGCAATTTAACGCTTCACATTATACATAATTCTACCATTCATATAACATGAAACAAATATCTAACTAAAAATACGAATATCCTATAATTAGAAGCATAAATCTTCTGGCCATTTCATTTCAGCTTCAATACATATGTCAAAATGATTCAGAGTAGTGTACCTGGTGTTTGAATACAAGGAAAGGAAGAATAGGATCAGCAAAATAGTATGTAACACAACAACATCAACAAATAACCAACAATATCTAACAAACAGAACACCCAGTGACAGATTTGAAAACCGAACAAAATCCAGCAATAACCAGTGAAGTAGTAGCAAATAACCAATTAAACTCGAGAAATAAACCACATGAAAATCCAAAAACACCAATAATAATCAACAGGCAATAACAAAGTGAACTTTTTTTTTAATTGAAAGACTAGTTAATGTTTAACCCTTAATTCTCTCTTAATGTTCAGAAAATTCTTTCTTTTAAACTCTCTTCAAATTCGAATCCCTAAAAATAATTTAATATTTTGGAATTTTTTTCTCTCTCTATTTTCAGCTCCTTCCTCCTTAAATTCTGTCCAAGTCCCCTCTATTTCTTACCAACTTTCAGCATTTTAAAATTAAATCCCACTATCTTCCACCCATCCCCCTTTTAATCCCACTACCTAATATTTTGTCCCCCACTACATTAAATACATACATTATCCCCTCCATTATATCTTGTCCTTCATGTCTACCTTAAACAATTATATTATTCCCCCACTACATTATGTCTTGTCCTCCACCATGTACTATTTTAATATTATTTAAATATTATTTAATCTTAATGGACAGAGCACTCAAAATAAATAATTGTTCAGATTTTCAATTCCAAAAATACCCCCCCCCCCCGACCTTACTAAAATTACTATTTTACCCCTGCAAAATACTGCAATTTACCAATCTACCCCGTCAGCTATAACCAATTCACCTAATCAATTCTAACCAAAATATAACATCTATAACCAATTCCTAATCAAATTTTATGAACAAACTCAAACTAAATGATGAACAACAAAGAAACAACTGGAATTATTTTGACTGAACAATATTTTTAAACAACAAATCTACTTTCAGATTTCAACAACAATAACAAACAAGTATATTCAAATCATTGAGCTCAAATTAAAATTAAACTTAAACAGAACAATTAAACAGATTCAAATCACTAAACTTAATAATCAATTGATCTTCAAATTAAATCCAACAACATTACAACAAAGATGAATGATTCAAAACGAAGCTATGTTGAACTACTACGGGCAGATTTCAGACTACGATTGACACACAGATGCAAGGGACTAAACTAACTGTATTGGGAATAAAATCGTGATTTAACTTAGACAAAACCTGAACAAACAGGGAACCAAACAACGTGATCAACAACAAAGAGCAAACTGGCACCATTTCAACAAATAGCAAACTATAACAATACGAATATACAAACCAACTAACGGAAACGAGATAATATGAAAATTAATGGAGACAAACGACTATGTAAAAATTCTTATGTGATTCAGCAATTAAACAAACAAACATCACAAATGAAAGGGCCAAGATATTAGTATCACGTGAGTCATAAAACTGGAACGAAGGAAATCGATCAAAACAACTCATATACCCACGACGCAAGATCTGAAAATCGAAAGATGAGCAAATTTAGAATATGACCTCTTAATAGAAACTTCTTTATTTTCAACATCAAAGAAACTCCATTGAAAAGCTCGATTTTTGAATCACGAATGGAACTAATGAACGGGAGATCTCGTCGAATCCGAACTCAAACTAGCGACTGGACATGAACTCGAACGGACGATCCATGACTGGACGATCTCGTCTCTTGCAATGAGGACAATGGGTGAGGGTGATGTGCGATGAAGAAGGCGACGCCGCAGAGTAGCCATGGATGTCGAAGGAGCTGTTGGTCGTCGTTTGGGTCGTGAAGACGAAGCAGTGGGGTGGTGCTAGGGATGGAGCGACGACGAGCTACTTCACGTCGCTGCTGCTGCGATAGGCGGACATGGCTGGAGCTACGACTGGAGGAGGAAGATGGTGGAGGGTGTTCCTGGCCGGTCGTTCATGGTGGTCGACGAAGAAGATGAAGCAGAGGGGTCGTTCATGGCTGGTCGTTCATGGTAGTCGACGAAGAAGATGAAGCAGCGGGGTGGTGCTGTGTTGCGACGGGGCTGGTTGGGGCTGCTTCACGTCGTCCATGGCTGGAGCTCGTCGAAGCGGGGCTGTTGGTCGTTCATGGCTTCGACGACGAGGCGGGGTTGTTGGTGGTCGACGAGTGTGGATGGTTGTGGAGCTGTGTGTGTGTGTGTGCTTGTGTTGAAGAAAACGATGCAAGGGCAGCCATGGATGGGAGCGTGAGGAAGCTTGGAGAGGATGGAGAGAAAGAGAGAGGGGAGGGCGGATGGGTTTAGGGTTAGGAAAAAATGAAATGAAGATAGGAGAGGTTAGTTCATTTGGGTTTATGGGGCGGACCGGGTCGACCCGGGTTGAAATAGACCGGGTCATGGGGAAAACTCTTTGGGCTTGTGGTTTAAAATTGAAGAAAAGGCCCAGTCCGACCTTCTTCCATTTTTGTTCTTTTCTATTTATTCAATTTCCTAAATAATATAGCTAAAAATGCTAAGATTAAATTATAAAACCCAAAATTATCTGAAAATACTAATTAACTCTTAATAATAATTAACACACAATTAAAATAGCGATTAACGATAAAATCACACAATTTGGACATTAAATGCTAAAAATGCAACGTACATTATTTTTTATGATTTTTTCATTTTGTAAAACAAACTTAATTAAATATCAAATGCAAATGCGACATATTTTTATATTTTTGTATTAATTTAACACATTAACATGCACAGCCAAAAATACAAATAATTATCAAAAAATGTCACAAAAATTCAAAAATTGCACACAAAGGAAAATTGTTTTATTTTGATTTTTTTTAATTGGGAGTAATTCTCATATAGGGCAAAAATCACGTGCTAACAGCTGCCCCTCTTTGTCTGAAAACACAAAGAGTATTCGTGCAAAGATAAAGTGAGTGGATACGAGCGATTTTTTGCCCGTTGGAATACTCCGTGTGAAGCACTTTTTGAAAGATTTGACCGAACCTTCGCTTCAGAGGTTTCCTACATATCTTGGGCTAAACAGGAATCAGGTCAATGTAGTTTGGGAAGTTTTGGTAGCTGGGACTACCATGGGACTGCAATTTGCTGTTACTGTTGCTGCATGCTGTTACTATTACTTACCGATCTCCTTATTACACCGTGCTTAAAAGAAAAATCAAGAAGCTAGGCTAGACTACGGATTACAAGATCCCATCTATCTTCCATTTGTTCTTGATGCCCTGCTTTCTTGTCGGCTTGCGTCTATTCCGGTGCTTCTTTCTTCCGAGAACTGACGGGGATGACACCGGCCTCTTGCTTTCCTGAACACCAGTTTGCATCATTTTGTTCTGTCCTCTTGAGGATGCGGCTTCCTGCATTATGCTGTGGATCTTTTGTTGTAACCTTCTGCCTTTCGGTGGGTTACGTATTCCAAGACCTGAAATGTAAAGACTAAAAAATATTCCCTCGTTATACAGGTGGGCGCCTAATTCTAAGACTGAAAAGTATTCCCTCGTTATACAGGTGGGCGCCTAATTGCTAAAGACATGAAAAGTATTCCCTTGTTATACAGGTGGGCGCCTAATTGGTAAAGATATGAAATGTATTCCATTGTTATACAGGTGGGCGCCTAATTGGTAAAGACATGAAATGTATTCCCTTGTTATACAGGTGGGCGCCTAATTGGTAAAGACATGAAATGTATTCCTTTGTTATACAGGTGGGCGCCTAATGGTAAAAACATGCAAAGTATTCCCTTGTTATACAGGTGGACGCCTAATTGCTAAAGACATGAAATGTATTCCTTATTATACAGGTGGGCGCCTAATTGTAAAGACATGAAATGTATTCCCTTGTTATACAGGTGGGCGCCTAATTGGTAAAGACATGAAATGTATTCCCTTGTTATACAGGTGGGCGCCTAATTGTAAAGACATGAAATGTATTCCCTTGTTATACAGGTGAGCGCCTAATTGGTAAAGACATGAAAAGTATTCCCTTGTTATACAGGTGGGCGCCTAATTGCTAGATAATAACTTGAATTTGTTTCCTCGATTCTCCGAGAAAATTTTCACCTGTGGCAGAAAATTTTCTGCCCCAGTTCTGGCGATCTTTCTTATGGTGTGTCTTTCGGCCATCATCAACACTTTATTTTCCTATTAAAATCAAAGAAAATTTAGTTAGTTTTTAAAATATGGCGAGTGGTCATGTCACTCCTGATGGGGATGATTGTTCCCTTCCCCTTATTCCTGTTTAGCGTTCCCAAAACTTGTTGGGGATGACGTTATTTTCTGGGGATAACATTCTACTGGGGATGGTTTTTCCATTTATCCCTTCCCCGTTCTGTGTCTCAAAACTTGCTGGGGGTTATTTTGCTGAAGATGGATTTTTCTTTCTTCCTTTCCCACTCTGTGTTGTCCGACCACCTCGGAACTTGGTCGATAATCGGTCAGAGTTCTGCTGAGGATCCTCTTGGAACTTGGCCCACAATTTCCTCAACATGCTTTTTTTTCGGTTCTTCCCCGTACTTTCCTTGCCATTTTAGACCAATATTATTCGGCCTTGCAACCAACGTCTTTTGTCTTATTGCCTTGTCTCTGGCCTGTCCTCTTCACATTTTTCGTTGGACCATTTTGGCAACTGGTAGTAAGCTCTGAAAGACCTTTCTCAAAAAAAATCTGGAAAAAGTCTTTTAAACAAAGAAATGAAAAGATAGAAAAAGAGAAAATCTTTCTGAACAAATGCTGGGGAAAAGAAAAGAAATGAACTTATCTGGGTGGTATAACCGATTCCAACGATCATGTCGTGCATTCCGGATTAATCAACCTAGTCTATTTGTGTCGATCAATCTTTCTGACGTCTTCACTTGCTGGGGATAATTAGGTGCCCACCTCTTCGCAAAATGGGGATCCTTTTCGCCAATCTATCTTGTCACCTCATAGTGCCCTTCGCGGGGTTTTCACTAATAAGACTCTCTCATTTCTCTCAGTTCCCGTCGCCTTATGGTGTCGGTGAAGGTTTTCACCGATAAGACTCTCTCATTTTGCTTCTCTCAGCTTACGTCGTCTTATGGTGCCTGTGAAGGTTTTCACCGATAAGACTCTCTCATTCTACTTCTCTCAGCTTACGTCGCCTTATGGTGCCTGTGAAGGTTTTCACCGATAAGATTCTCTCATTTTGCTTCTCTCAGCTGGGGATTGGAGTGTTGCCGATAAGATTCTCTCTGCTGGGAATTCTTATGGCTATCAATTCTTTTAGCTCATGATCCTCATTCAGTCGGGGACCGGCGTGTTATTCTCGGCTTTCATTTGCCTGTCTCGGCACCTCTCGAATACTGATCGGGAGGTCTTTTTTGGACATCAATATGGGTTTTATGCGGGCTTAGAAGAAAAGGATATAAAATTCAAAATAACTTTGATGGGTAAAACATTACAACTCTTGGAATCAAACTCTTTTTTTTTCAAAATTTAAAAACATAACTTCTGCCCCAGTTTTTTTGCTTGGGGAATTTTTGATTTTTGTTACATTATGACCGAGTCGTGAGGTGCCTACGTATCCTCTTTGAGGAATCAGGTCGAACGTAGTTTACTTGATTCCTTTGTTTTTCTTGCGACCTTCCCTTTTTTTTGTTATTATTCTCCTTCTTTTCTCTTTTTCATTTTTTCTTTTTCATTAATGATTCCAAGGGAGGGGTATAAAAGAATAAGTAAGGCTCAAAGGGGTAAAGCAAAGGTTAAAAGTGTTTGGATAGAAGAGAGAATTGCCTCCGTCATTTCATTATCCGATAAGCACTAAGTACAAACAAACAAATAAACAACAAAAGAAATTACACATAATATCTCTTGACTGCATCATAATTGATAGCCATGTCGATGCATCTTCCTTCGACATCTGTCAGACGTAAAGTGCCGTTGGATAATACCCTGGTCACAGTATATGGCCCTTGCCAGTTCGGGGCGAACTTGCCTTTTGCCTCGATCTGATGTGGGAGGATCCGTTTCAATACTTGCTGCCCTACTTCAAATTTCCTAGGGCATACCTTCTTATTGTATGCTCTTGCCATTCTCTTCTGATATAACTGGCCATGGCATACTGCTGCCAATCTTTTTTCATCAATTAAACTCAACTTCTCCAGTCGGGCTTTGACCCATTCATCATCATCAATCCCGGCCTCAGCGACAATCCGAAGGGATGGAATTTCAACTTCTGCTGGTATCACCGCTTCAGTTCCGTATACCAACGAATAAGGAGTTGCACCTACTGATGTACGAACAGTAGTGCGATAACCCAACAATGCAAACGTTAACTTTTCATGCCACCGTCTGGACCCTTCTACCATCTTCCTCAAAATCTTTTTTATATTTTTGTTGGCTGCCTCAACTGCACCATTCGCCTTGGGACGATACGGGGTGGAATTACGATGTGTAATCTTGAACTGTTGACATACTTCTTTCATCAAACTGCTATTAAGATTAGCACCGTTGTCCGTGATGATCACTTTCGGGATCCCAAATCTACAGATGATATGGGAATGGACAAAATCCACCACCGCCTTTTTGGTCACTGACTTGAAAGTCTTGGCCTCCACCCATTTGGTGAAATAATCGATGGTTACCAGAATGAACCTGTGACCGTTTGAAGCTGTCGGCTCAATAGGCCTAATGACATCCATGCCCCATGCCACAAATGGCCATGGTGCTGACATTGTGTGCAATTCCGTTGGTGGAGAATGAATCAGATCTCTGTGTATCTGACACTTATGGCATTTTCGCACGAACCTGATACAATCATGCTCCATGCTGAGCCAATAATATCCCGCTCGCAGAATCTTCTTTGCCAATACATATCCGCTCATATGGGGCCCACAGACTCTAGCATGTACCTCTGTCATCACTATCGTGGCTTGACCCGCATCTATACATCTCAATAATCCCAGATCTGGGGTTCTTTTGTACAACACTCCTACACTGAGGAAAAATCCATTTGCCAATCGTCTAATGGATCTCTTTTGATCTCTGGTTGCCTGCTCCGGATATATCCCCATCCTGAGGTATTCCTTGACATCATAAAACCATGGTTCGCCATCCATTTCTTCCTCTATCATGTTGCAATAATCATGTTGATCACGAACCTGAATATGCAACGGGTCAACATGAATCTTGTCTGGATGGTGCAACATCGATGCTAAAGTGGCCAAAGCATCGGCAACCTCATTGTGAACTCTCAGGATGTGTCTGAACTCCACTGATAGAAATCGCTTGCTCAGATCGTGCAAACATTGTCGATATGGTATAAGCTTTAAATCCCGTGTTTCCCATTCACCCTGGATCTGATGTACCAGAAGGTCCGAGTCTCCCAAGACCAAGACGTCCTGGACATCCATGTCCGCAGCTAAACGTAAGCCCAGAATGAATGCCTCATACTCAGCCATGTTGTTAGTACAATAGAAACGTAGCTGAGCTGTAACAGGGTAGTGATGTCCTGTTTCAGAAATAAGTACTGCTCCTATTCCAACTCCTTTCGCATTCGCATCCCCATCGAAGAAAAGCTTCCATCGTGGTTCCTCAGTAAGTTCTAACTCCT
Source organism: Nicotiana tabacum (assembly GCF_000715075.1). Taxonomy (NCBI): domain Eukaryota; kingdom Viridiplantae; phylum Streptophyta; class Magnoliopsida; order Solanales; family Solanaceae; genus Nicotiana; species Nicotiana tabacum. Next base: position 11,780,148 of record NC_134089.1, on the reverse strand, counting down.
CTATATGCATCACTTCTTCATCTGGAAAATACGTCCTCAAAGGCTCGTATTCTTCATCAATAGGATTCTCGGCCAAGTGATTGGCCAATGCTTGGGCTTTCATGACCGTCCTCGTCACATAGACAATGTCGAACTCTGTGAGTAATATCTGTCATTTTGCCAATCTTCCTGTGGGCATAGGCTTCTGGAAAATATACTTCAATGGATCCAGGCGTGAAATAAGGTAAGTAGTATATGATGACAGATAATGCTTAAACTTCTGTGCTACCCAAGTTAGAGCACAACATGTCTTCTCAAGTTGAGTGTACTTAACCTCATAGACTTTAAACTTCTTGCTGAGATAATAGATGGCTTGCTCTTTCCTTCCTGTGATGTCGTGTTGCCCCAACACGCATCCAAACGAATTCTCCAGGACTGTTAGATAAAGGATTAATGGTCTCCCCAGCTCAGGTGGAACCAACACATGTGGATTTGATAAATATCCTTTGATCCGGTCAAATGCCTCCTGACATTCTGCCGTCCATTTTATCGCATCATCTTTCTTCAGTAGTCGAAAGATGGGTTCACAAGTTGCTGTGAGTTGAGCAATAAATCTGCTGATGTAGTTCAACCTTCCCAACAGATTCATTACTTCTGTCTTGTTCTTCGGCGGTGGCAAATCTTGGATAGATTTGATCTTTGACGGGTCCAGCTCAATACCTCGCCGACTGACGATGAATCCCAAAAGCTTCCCAGATGGAACACCAAATGCACATTTGGCCGGGTTGAGCTTAATATCATACCTTCGAAGTCTTTGAAAAAACTTCCTTAAGTCTGCTACGTGATTTTCCTGATGCTTGGATTTTATGATCACATCGTCCACGTACACCTCAATTTCTTTGTGGATCATGTCATGAAACACAGTGGTCATTGCTCTCATGTACGTTGCCCCAGCATTTTTCAAACCAAATGGCATTACCCGGTAGCAATAAGTTCCCCATGGTGTAATGAATGTCGTCTTTTCCGCATCTTCTTCATCCATCAGAATCTGATGATACCCAGCATAGCAATCTACAAAAGATCCAATCTCACGTCCGACACAATTGTCGATCAATATATGGATGTTGGGTAAAGGAAAGTTGTCCTTTGGACTCGCCCTGTTCAGATTGCGGTAATCAACACATACCCTGATCTTCCCATCTTTCTTTGGCACCGGCACCACATTAGCCAACCAATCAGGATATCGAGTGACACGAATAACCTTTGCTTGCAGCTGCTTGGTTACTTATTCTTTAATCTTCATACTCATATCCGTTTTGAACTTCCTCAATTTTTGCTTGACGGGAGGGCATGCCGGGTCAGTGGGCAATTTATGAACCACTAAATCTGTGCTTAATCCCGGCATGTCATCATATGACCATGCAAAAACATCTTTGAACTCAATAAGTGTTTTGATCAATTCTTCCTTGATATTTGGTACAATGTGGATGCTTATTTTAGTTTCTCTGATATCGCCGGCATCCCCTAAATTGATGGCTTCTGTGTCATTTAAGTTGGGCTTGGATTTTTCTTCAAACTGGCTTAACTCCCTGTTTATCTCCTCGAAGGCTTCATCCTCATCATATTCTGATTCATTATTATAATCGACCTCTTGTATAGTTAGTTCGGAATCAGATTGATCTTTTAGACTAGGTTGAAGATCCGTTGTGCATGCCATGTCATTAGAACCAGTATGAAAAGAACTTTTCAGAAAAAGAAATGATGGAAACAAAATTAAAAATAACATATAAAATAAGGAATAAAGAAGAAACTTTTTCATTTTATTAAATTATGGGATAACAAGGTTTCACACTTTGTTGAGCAGTAATAGAAATAAAAGGGAATATGGATTACAACCCTAGAATAATCCAGAAAACAAAAAGGAAAATTAGAGCCAACTACCAGGACTCCCTCCGAGTAGGAAGAGGAGTAGCTGTCCAATTGTTGACATTGGCCCTAGGCCCCACAAACTATAAGTCTGCCTTACTGGAACCCTCTCCAACTTCTATTGTGTTGACATCTGTGAACATTCTTTCTAAGCCCTCATTCAAATCTCCATCTGGCCCAATCAACGGTCCACGAATTTTTGAGACTGACGACCTTATGACATCTACTCTAATAAAAGATCTAGAGAGACGCGAAACTGGCTTGGGAAGAACCCAAACTTTCTTCTTCATTTTCTGAGCTCGCTTTACATCTGCTGCAGTTGGTTTGAATCCCAATACGAAAGTCTCTAAATTCTTGGGCAAAGAGACAGGTTGAACAATTCCTTGGAGCTCAGCCCCCAGACCTTTTCCTGGCACGAACCCATTATTTAGCATCTCTGAAACTATCATGACGGTTGCGGAAGCTATCCTGGGGTGTGGAATGCTTTTACCCTCGGGAATCTTGTTTGCTGACACTGCATCAAAAATCTGGTAAACCCAGGGACCTTTGTCATTGTTGGTTTCTATGAATGGCATAATGGCACCTCCCATGGTGCATGCAGTGTCTTCCCCATGCAGCACGACATCTTGTCTGTCCCATTCAAACTTGACCATTTGATGCAATGTGGATGGCACTGCTTTGGCTGCGTGGATCCACAGTCGTCCCAACAAAAGGTTATAAGATACCGCGGCATCATACCTGGAACTCCATAGTAAACTCGACCGGGCCGATGGTCAACTCGAGTATAATATCCCCTACAGTGTCTGTTCCACTTCCGTCAAATCCTCAGATGCAAACGTTGTTCTTGTGGATTATATCATGGTCAATCTTCAACTGGTTCAGTATGGATAATGGAAAAATATTGGCACTTGAACCGTTATCCACCAATGCCTAAGTAACTGCCGAATCTTCACATTTGATAGTCAAGTAGAGAGCTTTATTATGTTCCGTGCCCTCCACTGGCAAATCGTCATCAGAGAACGTTACCCTGTTTACCTCAAAAAATTTGTTGGCAATCGTTTCAAGGTGGTTCACTAAAATTTCATTGGGCACATGAGCTTCATTTAGTATCTTCATCAGGGCCCGGCGATGCTCGTCCGAATGGATCAATAGTGATAACAACGAGATCTGGGCCGGTGTTTTCTTCAATTGTTCGACAACGGAGTAATCCTACACTTTCATCTTTTTCAGGAATTCCTCTACCTCTTCTTCTGACATGGGTTTCTTTGTTACTGTTGGGTTGGACCTTCTCAACTCCACGGGAGTAAAATACCGTCCCGATCGAGTCAGTCCCTGCGCCTCACAACTATCCTCCTCCACTTGTTTTCCCTTGTACATTACCACTGCCTTTTCATACTTCCAAGTCACAACCTTGCTATCAATCACTGGCAATTGGACTATCGGCTTTATGATGACCGGTTCCCTGTAGACCTCTTTCACAACAACTATGGGTGCAGATGATGCTCCCGATACTACCAATTTGGCTGGCTCTGGTTTCTTTGTAGCGGTGGATGGATTCTTCCCTAATATTACCACTGGCTTGACATCTTCCCCCTTCAACTGTACCCCTGCTTCCCCACCGGTCAATTTTTCTTTCGGAGTGGCACGGATCATCATCACTGTTTGTGAGGGTTTCTTTGGCTCCCCTCCTTTGTGCACAAGCTCGATCATGTGGGCTTCGTGGTGCATTGGCAATGGGTTCTGGTTAATATTGGGTGCCTCCGGTGCCTGTACCTCGATCTTATTGGTATCAATAAGATCTTGTATCGCATGTTTCAGCCTCCAACATTTCTCGGTGTCATGTCCGGGAGCTCCCGAACAATATTCACATCTTACCGAGTGATCCATATTTTGGGGTAAGGGATTTGGAAACCTAGGCTCAACAGGATTTAATAAACCCAACTGCCTTAATTTGTGGAACAAGGTAGTATAGGTTTCTCCCAACTTAGTAAAGGTTCTTTGCCTCTGCAGTCTTTCATTTCTGGAAGCCGAATTTCCCCTGAAACCCGTCCCTAGAGGGTTCCTGTAGGCTCTTGGCGGTGGATAGGTGTTTTGTGGTGGTGGGTAGGTATTATGTGGAGGTGGGTATGTATTGTGGGGAGCTGGCGCGCGCCATTGTGGGCGAGCCGGAGGTTGGGTATATGTCTGGGCTTGATGGACGGAGAAATGTTGTTCTTGTGGTGGGTAGTAGGGTTGTGGCGGGTAATTTGGAATGTGTGGGTAGTTTGGATGATGGGGTCTGGGTTGGTAATGAGGGTAAGGACCTCTAGATCTGGACCAATTGCCTGCCTCTATTGTCGTGACCTCTTCTCTCCTTTTCTTTCCGAGCGCACCTCCCGTGACGCTCTGAATGGCCTGAGTTGTTGCCTTAATTGCCGAGTAACTCAGGATCTTATTGGACTTAAGTACCTCTTCTATCATACCTCCCATTTTCACCACTTCGTTGAAGGATTTGCTAACTGACGTCACCAAGTGACCGAAGTAAGTTGGCTCTAGAGTTTATAGAAAGTAATCTACCATTTCTCCCTCTCTCATTGGAGGATCAACTCTGGCTGCCTGTTCTCTCCATCAGAACCCAAATTCCCGGAAGCTCTCCCCGGGTTTCTTCTCAAGCTTTAGCAATGTGAGACGGTCTGGGACTATCTCAAGGTTGTATTGGAAGTGTCCTGCGAAAGCCTGTGCCAGATCATCCTAGGTGTACCACCTGCTCGGATCTTGTCTTGTATACCACTCCAGTGCCGACCCGCTCAAAGTCTGGCCAAAGTAAGCTATCAGTAGCTCATATTTGCCCCCGCTCCCCTCATCTTGCTACAAAAGCCCCGTAGATGTGCCATAGGATCGCCATGCCCTTCGTATAAATCGAACTTGGGCATCTTGAACCCTGCTGGTAATTGGACGTCAGGGAAAGGGCATAGATCCTTGTAAGCCACGCTAACCTGGTTGCCTAACCCGTGCATGTTCCTGAAGGACTGCTCCAGGCTTTTAAATTTCTGCATCAACTCGTCCTGCTCTAGGCTCTTAGCCGGCTTTTCAATCTCCGCCGGGACCTCAAAGTGGGGATTATAGGTATGTGGCTCGGGTGCTTTGAATGTGAGTTCAGGGGGGTAGTATTGTGTATCGTGAGCTTGAAACAACGGCTTACTAGACGATCTGTGCAATGGGGCTGGGGAAGGCGCCACAAAGACGAGAATATTTACTGGAGGAGGATTCTGATTGGGTGGTGGAGCTTGGGGATCATAGGCCTCTCTTCCTTAATAGTAGTGATGGCTTGGGAAACTCGTTGAAGGGCCGGGAGAGGGGTATTCTAGCGTGCGTCCTGGGGGAAGAATAGAAGTAACAAGTGGTTCAGGCCCCTTTTGGGCTCTTGCTAAGGCTAGTTGCATTTCATTCATTTCCAGCCTCATCTTTTCCATTTTTCCCATGGCCTCCTTCAGCATCTGATTTGTCGTCTTTTCCGACTCAACACTGTTGTCTGAGCCAATCATGCTTTCTGGTATGGGCCCTTTTGATCTTGTTTGATAATGGTACGGTGCGAGTATGCTTTAACAAACTAACTGGTATAGATTGGAAAAACAACAAACTTGTCAGTGTTAGAGTCTTAACAGATATTGTAATTGCACGTTGGGGGATGCAATGTTCTTAGGCAGTTAACCATTTCTAATATGCTTTTGCTCTGACCACATGCATCATCCCGGCTTATTTTATTTGTGCCTCTTTCGAGTGTTTCAGAGACCTCTCTTTTCTTCTTCTCTCTTTTTTTTTTCAATTACGATCGAATCCTATAGAGATTGCCTACGTATCGTGACCCTGCACAAATCAGACCAGGCATAGTTCGTGCAAGAAAAATTTTCAATTTTTCATTACTTAAAACAAACTGTTACAAACTAAAACCCTTTTTGCAGAAAGAAAATGACAAACGCAAACTAAGGTCAAATACAAGTTCCAATACTACAGAAATACTTTGGCGCGAAAAGACAACGGACAGACAAACAATAGGCTAAAAAAATAGAGAAATACAGACACGAACTACGCATACTCTAAAGCTTCAAATATGGGTGCCCGCGGGGCATCACTCGGCCTCGCCGCGGGCCTCGGCTCCAAATCCTTTTTGAGTTGCTCTAATTCATTCATGGTCCGCTTCAAATAGATTAGCACTGCTGAGACAGAAGTAGTCGGGGTCATGTCCTCACAAGCTTGACATCTTCTGAAAATGGCGCGAGCAATGGCTCTAATCCTGTCCCTTGCTTGCTTCTTTTCTATAAGCAGGCGTTTTATCTGATTACTGCATGTCTTTAACACCTGAGAATCCTTCATATGCTGATTCTGCAGTTGCTGCACTTCTACTTCCATTTGGGCCAACAGGTCGTAACAGTGTCCGCTTTCCATTTGGAAATCCTCAGCCTGCTTAACTGTTTTACCCTCAAGTGTAGCCACCTTTCTCTCCATATTGGCAACAGTTTTCTCGTGGTCCTGTTTCAATTGATTCAAGTATCGGCGACGTTTATCTGCTCTCGTAGCCCACTGTGCTTTGAGTTCTGCCCTGATATTTTCAAACCTTTCCAACCTATCCCGGTATCCCCTGACTTCATTTTTTAGCCCTTTTATCAATTGCTTATCTGATCGATTCCTCGGTCATTTATCAGTGGCCATTCCAGATTTCCGGATTTGGGCCCTAAGTGTTTCATTTTCCCGGGTCAATCTATTCTTTTCACCCTGATCCACATCAATTTGCGCGCCGTTCTTAAATTTCAGACTTTCAACCTATTGCTTCAACTTTCCAATTTCCGCTCGATAACCTTCTTCTCTTGCCAGCCAATCCCATTGTGCTTGAGATGATTCGGTGAAATTTTGGACGTGGGCCTTTTGGTTGGCCTCTGCGGAATCAAGAACCTTTTTCCAAACCAAGCATTGTACCTAGGGTCTACCTCGCCCTTAGCCCGATCTCGCACTATGGTTTTAGGCTCGAGGAACCTACATCGATTCCAGATTTCACGGATTTTACCTTCAAGAAAGACATCTTTTGGTCCTAGTTCAATCACTTGCTTGCTTAGATTTTTGTCATTGTGCACAGTTTGAAACCTTCCCAGTTGACGCAAGACCCTGTAAGGGGCATAAGGTTGGATGCTTCGAATTCCCATTAAGAGGATGTAGGGATCTTCAGCTGAAGTATATATAGCTTTTGTATCAGGAAGCCACCCTAGGTTCCACTCGATTTTGTCAGCAGTTAATGATCTCAAAAGCGATAGCCAAGCCTCTGTTCCTTCGGGGAACTCAATGCCTGTTATCCGAGTCCCAAATTCTTCAATACAGCTCAATCCCGTCAGTCCGTAATTTATGTACCTAACTCGATGGCAAAGGTGTTCCTGCATCCACAATTGCAGCAACAGGTTGCAACCTTGAAAGAACTTCCCTCCCTCTCGGCATATAGTTAAAGCTCGATAGATTTCAGCTACGATTAAAGGAACCACTGTGCCGTTGACTCGTTTGGTCGCAACATCCAACATTCCAGCAAGGACGATCTCTATGTGACCGTCTTCCCGAGGGCAAACCACAAATCCCATAAAAGCTACCATGAAAGCTAGAACCCGCCTGGCCTCCCATTTATCTTTGTTTCCAGCGTGAGTCAAACCAAGTTTGGGCTCTTCGAAGCCTCGAGGGTTACCATAGCGCCGATATAAAAACTGAAATGCGCAATACCCGACTGCTAACTTCTCTTCCTAGGCATTCCGGTTGATACTTAACAAGTCCAATAATTTGTGTGGCGTTACCGACCTTGGTGCCAAAGGATAAAGAGTTCTGAAATTTGGGCTGAGACCCGCATAACCCGCCATTTCCTCCAAGGTGGGTGTAAGTTCAAAATCAGAAAACCGGAATATATTGTGTGCAGGATCCCAAAAAGGTACCAGCGCCTCAATAACATCCATCTTCGGCTCAACATCCAATAAACCGATGAGGCCACCCAAAATTTATCACTGTCTTTCTGCTATCGGCTTCTAAATCATTCCACCACATATGGAGCTGCAGAGGGATCTCTTTAAGGGTCATGAAGGGTTTATTTTCGGTCGTGCTCATCCTGCACATTTATTAAGGTGATTTAGACAAGAGAGAAAACCTATATTTGACTCAAATATAAAACAAAACTTCTTTTCCATTTTTTCCAATTTTAAAGAAAAGAAAGACTAGTTTTCCGAACACGGCCTTTCAGCGCTTCATGAACAAAGATTTTAAGGCTGTGAGGGTTGACTGATGCGTTAGCTAACTGGCCAAAATCCTAGAAAATGGCCCAAGGTGGATGTTTATGCAAAGTCAGCCTTCCAGCGTCCCTTTCGAGAACATTCGGCTATGTTTTGACAAAATAGCATCACCCGGCTTATTTATGACTCTTTTTATTGTTTTTCAAAATAGAAAACTCAATATTGCAAACACGGCCTTTCAGTGCCTCGGGGACGAAGATTTTTAAGGCTGTGTGGGTCAACTGGACCAAATCTAAAAAAATGACCCAAAGGTGGCTGTTTATGCAAAGTCAGCCTTCCGGCGTCCCTTTCGGAAACATTCGACTATGTTTTGACAAAACAGCGTCACCCGACTTCTTTATGATGAAATTAAAATTTAACATATTTTTTGGCTATTTTAGCAAAAGGGGAGGTTGGACCCGATTAGGGTTGCCTACGTATCTCACATCCGGTGAGAATCAAACCAGCGTAGTTCGCCTAATTAACTGAACTATTTTAAAACAGGACCCTTTTTTTTATTTTCATTTTTGGCAGCAAATAACCAAACCACTTTCAAAGCATGACTCTTTTCATTTTTATTTTTGACATTTTCAAACTATTTTCCTTTTCTATTTTTGAAAACAAGACAGAATAATGATTTTTTTTTATTTTCAACAAACAATAAAACAACCTATTTTTACCAAACTAAAATAAAGACTCTTTTCTTTTTCTTTTTCTACAATCAATTTCCAAAAATAAAGACTCTTTTTCTATTTTTCCTTTGCTTTTAGTAAAACAAACTATTAAAAATAAAATAAAAAATTTAAAAATTTCGGCAGAGTTTCGACACTATTTGGACATTGTTATTTTTTCAAAGCAGAAGATTAACCCTATATACTGCTATTTTTCTTTCTTTCTTTCTTTTTTTAAAATTTTTCCAATATTCAAAATCGGTCAGCATGCAAGTCCAAAGCAAATAAAATGCACAAGCAGTAAGTAGGATGCATCAGGATGGTCTTTTCTGTTTCAGGTTGCTATTCCTAGACGGACCCAACCCCTGTGTTGAGTCCCCTAAGTCAAAAATGCACATGATGCAGATAAGTGTTCCTACTAGGGATCCGGCATGAAGTTGAGTTATTCTAAGTTCAGAACCTGGGTATTTGTTCTAGACCTGACTTACCCGAGCGGATAGCTCGAGCCGAGGGGGGGCAGCGTACTGGGGATACAAAAGCTCAACCCGGCTTTGCAACTTATCCGAACCTCGTTCTAAAAATGGGATTGACTCTAAACAGAAAAGAAGTCACACGAAGTGCACCCTTCTTCATGATTTAGAAGACTCGGAGAGGAGATAGGTTTCGGCACAGTTTATATACAGTTCACAAAATATCAAAGCGGTAAAAGCATCATTTTGCATATTAAGCACAGATCATATGAGAATACCAGATAATAAAATCAAAATACAACAATTTATCAAGCTCGAATTTCTAACCCTGAACCGGTGGTTCTGGAGTTGTCCCCAGGAGAGTCGCCAGAGCTGTCACACCTCCTTTTTATCCGCGCCGCAAGGGCGCAGAGGGAGTTTTTTCAATTAAAGGACAGTCGAAACGGGATTTGTTTATTTAATTCAGAGTCGCCACTTGGGAGATTTATGGTGTCCCAAGTCACCGATTTAATCCCGAATCGAGGAAAAGAATGACTCTGTTAACAGTCCGCGAACCAGAAATCCGGATAAGGAATTCTGTTAACCTGGGAGAAGGTTTTAGGCATTCCCAAGTTTCGTGGTTCTAGCACGGTCGCTCCACTGTCATATTTGGCTTAAATATCTGGTTTTTATACGATTATGAACTTATGTGCAAATTTTATCTTTTAGCCGCTTTTATTATTATTATTTATTTATTTATTTTTTTTAGAATGTGAACATCGTTTAAAATATGTCTTTGGATTGCGTCACATGAAATGCACCCGCAATCCGGAACACATTTTTATTCAATGTTTTGGGATTTGGATTTGGGTCGCATGAAATGCACACCCGGGTTTAAGAAGGTAAGATTATTAAAATGCGTGCCTAAAACGACTAGCGCGTGGTTATTTTGGAAAAAGTCGTGGATTTCGCTAAGCGACCGATTCCGAGTTCTAAGTAATTAATACATACATTTGTGAGGGCCCCGCAATCTATAGGTTTTACTAGGTGAGGCTCATCTCATTTATTTTTTAAATGAGCATTAACGCTGCAAAGACTAATGCCCCAATTGCTGTACAATTGAGTTGTAATTCACTAGTTATTCCAGATGCTCGCCAAATCTGAAAAAAACCAGAGGTTATTTGTATTCCTCGGAAACCCCCGCCTACGTCACCATTTAATATTTCTTGGCCCACTATTGGCCAAACCACCTGGGCACTAGGCCCAATGTGAGTTGGATCACTTAGCCACGCTTCATAATTAGAAAAACGAGCACCGTGGAAATACATGCCGCTCAGCCAAAGAAAGATGATGGAGAGTTGACCGAAATGTGCACTAAATACTTTTCGAGAGATCTCCTCCAAATCACTGGTATGGCTATCGAAATCGTGAGCATCAGCATGTAGGTTCCAGATCCAAGTGGTAGTATCAGGCCCTTTAGCTATTGTTCTTGAGAAATGACCCGGTCTGGCCCATTCCTCGAACGAAGTTTTTACGGGATCCCTATCTACCAAAATTTTAACTTCTGGTTCCGGCGAACGAATAATCATTGAGTCCTCCTCTTTCCGGACAACACATACAAAGAGACCCGCCAACAGTCAAATAATTAGTGAACCTTAGAGATAGAGAGATATTTCTATAATTAGTTCGTTTCTCTTCTATTTTTCTATCTCCCATCTATCTATTTTCTTTAGTTATTTACTAGAGCAATTATGATCTGGAAGTCGATCCGGGGCAAGTGTTCGGATCTATTATGACATAGCCTTGAGGCGCTCAACGGACCTTTTAACCTTCTAAAAACCTTTTTGGGCTTTGGATTGATCCAAAAACGACTTTTTTGTGCAACCTAGTGTATATTCATAGAAGTTATTAGATGGAGCTCTTTAATTTTTTACCTAGAAGATTTTAATTACTCTATTCCAAATCACGCGAGTAGCCATTAGACATTACTAAGAGACATCCCCGCTATATATATTTAGTGATTCGAGGGTTTATTTTATTAGTTTTAATAATAAGAATTTTGTTTAATTTAATATAATAAACAAAGTCTATTTTGTACTCTATCTGTGTATCCTTTTTTATTCCTAAAAAATAGCAGATGAAATAGAAGGCTTAGAAGGGAGATAATGAAATTATGTGATTGGGTCTTCCAAAAGCAAAGGAATAATCCGTTTTTTAGTTAACTGATCTGATGGGTCCAACAAACAATAAATTATAACAAATATCTAAATTCTAAATAAAAAAATCAAAAATAATAGACTAAGATTCTAAATAAAGGATAATAAATAAACGGGATCTTCTTTTATTCGAAACGTCTCGTGATCTTCAACCAATTATGCGCTTCAATATAATTACCGGGAGTAAGCGCTATAGCCTGTTTCCAATACTCAGCGGCTTGATCGAACCAAGCCTCTGCAATTTCAGAATCTCCCTGTTGAATGGCCTGTTCTCCCCGGCCGGAATAGGTAGTTCAATTCCTTCCCTTAGAACCGTACTTGAGAATTTCTTACCTCATACGGCTCAGCAGTCAATTCTTTTGGTGTCCCATTTTGATCTATACCATATCTAATAAAATCTAATGAGATTTCTCATGGATCTATCCCAGTTTTAGGGTTAACCAAAAGCCAAATAGGTTAATTACATGAGTTTCAAACTGAAATTTGGATGAATAATCCGTTTATTTAGTTTTATCTTTTTTCCCACCTTCAGAAGAATAAAGCATAGGCATTTCTACTAGTGTTAGAATTTTATGAAAGGTAACTATCTCGGTTTCATAGATAAATTTATATAGAATCTTTGAAAAAGACTTTCTTTCATAAGAAAGAAAATACTTACTATCTTTGGGATCTGATCCTACACCGCTGCTCAAGACTTTAGTGGATCGACTCTATTACATAAGTTAATTCCTAATTTTTATTTCACATCATGAGAT